>NW_028317949.1:7132500-17132500 GCF_062004578.1 Staurois parvus
TATATATATATATATATATATGTGTGTGTATATATATATATGTGTGTGTATATATATATATGTGTGTGTATATATATATATATATATATATATATACACACACATACAGTATATATATATATATATATATATATGTACGTGTGTGTGTGTGTGTGTGTGTGTGGCCTTGGTAGCAAGCAGTTGCAACCGTGATCCTGGTATTGCTTTTTGGAGCACGTGGTCAGCTTTCATGTAAAAGTGATCTGAGTGGCTTTACAGCCAACCTGATCACGTTTACAGGGCTCAAAAGGAGCTCTTCCTACCGCTTGCCCACCACTGTTCCTGGGTCTTCCTGTTTCACCAAAATTGCTGTAAATAGGGGCTTCTCCAGGGCCTCTGCTTTCACAAAATGTATAATGTTTAGGGATTCTAACTAATCTTCTAGCAAAAAAATTGGTTATCTTAATATGTATGTGAGAAATGTCAAAATTGCCCTGGATGGCAAGTAGTTAAAGCCCATTTAAACCTTCAGTTTGAAATCAGAAAATTGCATTCCAGGTGGATCAAAATAAAGATTGTTCAATAACTCATGGTTTGTTTTCTTTATAAAGCTGCTACAGCCTGAGTAATAAGGCCTGCCTTCTGACAACATGCTGCAGAGTGGGGCTTTTGTTTTCTTTGGGGAAGAAGCAGTCTCATTGTTGACACACCATTTACTAAGACAAATGTACAGATCTTAAATCAGCAAAGCTCATGCTTCCTGCTTATTGGAGAGCTCTGGCTCCGACACATCAGGGGGTATGTCACACCTCTGCAAACAGATCCCCACTTTCCAACTAACTACAGTATATGACATTTAACACCTTTTGTTTTAAGTGAAGGCTCAGTTGAGATTTAAACTTACTGTAAGCTCCTGGTGAGATATTGATTCTGTCAAAGGGTATTACAGTAATTTGTGGAGTCGGGCAGCATGTAAAACAAATATGCCCCATGTTATATTTACTTATGGGTTTGTTATATTGCATGATTCACTTGTGGGGATGGTACCTGAGGAGATTTTTAGAGCTCTGGTGTAAATTTTGCCCAGAGAATTTCAGACCCAGATTAGTTTATGCACTGTATATCTCGGAAGATATAGATTTAGACCATAGATTTAAAAGAGTAGAAGTGCGGGTTTACAAAAAAACAAAAACACTCATAGTCACCTAAAAGGCTGCAGCAGTGATCCAATGCTGCAGCTGTGCCATGCTGGCTTTACACAGAGAACTGAGCTGTTAAAGGCCATTGATCACTTATTTCTCAGTCTTCAATGAGCAGAGAGCTAGTGATTGTCAGTTTTCAGCCTTCTGCTCAGCCCCCCCAGTGCTCATTGGAGAGCAGGGCTGTGGAGGGGGTGGCTGGCTCAGGCTGTCAATAGCATGCTGAGAGGCTGAGCCAGCTACTGGTCAGGCATATGGGTGGATCTCAACATTATTGTCAGGATCCTTGCAAAGCCTGGATCAGCTGTGTGACACATGAGTGCAGAACTAAGTGCAATTCTGTGATCCCCAAGAGAAGTATGGCCAAAAGAGCTTTAATTTCAGCATGGATTTATTAACATGTCCATTTTTGTATTCAAGGAAACTCACTTAACCTCCCTAGCGGTATTCCTGAGTGTAGCTCGGGGTAGAGTTTCAGTACCAAAAGCGGTAACCCCGAGCTACACTCGGGCTTACTATGCAGCGTTGTACAGGGATTCCCTGCAGCGCTTACCTTGTCCTTTGACCCCGCGATGCGTCCCCTGCAGCGTCCCTGGCCATCTCCTCCGGCCAATGCCGGCATCCGGCTTCCGTGTCCCGGTCCCTGTGACGTCGGGACGTACGGGCGGCAAATTTGAAAATTTTAAAATACGACATTTTTTTTAAAACGATTATTACATAGCAAAACATTGCTGTTTCAAAGCATTTCACATACATTTTGTCCCTAGTACTTTATCCTGTGCCCTGCCTGCATTTTGTCTGTTCTTTCTGCCTGGAAACTTAGAAAAGTCCATGAGGTCCAAAAAGCGTCCCTTTAGGTCAAAATCGGTTTTAGACCGGCTAGAGAACAGCGGAAGTAAATCAGAACCACTTGCAGAATTGAGTGATAATGATTCGTGGGGAACTTCGTCATCAGACACTGAAAACGATTCTGCGACTTTGCTCAGTGATGTGCAAACTTAGCGCTATATTTCAAATTTCAGTGTTTTTGGTTTAATTATATTATTGAATTAAATGTATTATTATGTTATTATTTTTTATGATTATTTATTAAATTATAATTTATGATTTCGTGTTTCAAGTTTTATCATACCCGGAATGTTTACTAGACTCTTGTTCGGACAGATTTCAGTGAGTTATTCCTAAATTACAGGCCTACAATAAAAAAAAACTACATATTTCCATGCAAAATAATGGTACCGCTTTCAGCACCAAAAATCTGAAATAATCAGACCGCTAGGAAGGTTAAAGTTACATAATATATGGCTAGGTGTACTTGATCAAGAAGAGTTGCAAATCCAGATGAAACAACGTCCTCTAGACAGATTGTCTGCTACTGTCTGTGCTATTAATAGAAAATAATTTATTCTTCCAAAAAGAGCATCAAAAACAATGCATAGGTGGTTTTTTAAGTTTCATTTTTTTTGGCTTTATCTAGAGCTCTGCTTTAATGTTATATGGAATGGAAATAGAGAGTATTTTATATGCATATAGAACTCCATCTACTGCTTTATATATTCTTGATCTGTGATATTTAAGCTTAATTAAAATGCTTACATGGTTTTACTAAATTTATGATCAGAGGGGAAATGTAAAAATTGCAAGACATTTAAATATTTGAAAAATTATGAAAAAGTAAAGCAAATTTAAAAGAATTTATGGAATAATTCGCTTATTGTGAACTGCCTTTTGGATATTTTCACTGTTAATATTTTTTCCTACTACACATATAAATCATGCCTTTTTATTATTTCATATGAAGTCTAAATAATATATTTTTTATATTTTACCAGTATAGTATGTGAAAAATTATTGTAGAAGCCATTAGTTTTACTGGCTGTGAAGGGATCCACCAGTGCAATTAACTGAAACTTTGTTCAGGTGCACCTAGAAATCCCAAATGTAATGTAATTCCCATAATAAAACAAAGGTAATCATGTACATTAATGAAACTATTAGTCAGATGTCACACGGATAGTTGTTCTTCCTGATTGATGATCCGTCTAGTCATGAACAAAGATGGGAATTTCTTCTATTTTTGCTTTCTTTGCAGTAATGGAAGATTTGTTTTTTACCATTTCTATAATAAATTAAATGTTCAGAAATATGACGACACATTAAAAATCTTTATATGCATTGGTGTTTTCATACAGTAAAGAATGCAATAATATCTACAATTACAGATTGGATATTTCTTGCTGTCTGAAAGACAAAGGACTTTGTACTGTACTGTGCAATTACTGAATTAACATTTACTTACTGGGTACTGTCCATGCTAGATTTGGACTGATACCATTGTTCCACTAGTTATATTTGATGCATGCAGAAGTCTTCACTTTTAAAACATTTTATCTCCTTTTGATATACTTGGGAAAATGCAGTAATATTATAAACATAACCTTTACCCTTTCCTATCCTTGTAGTTATCGGATGACCCAGAATTCTACCACTATATCTCATTGTATATTTTCTTATAGTTTCTTAAGACACAAGACTTTGGTAGTATCACTTCATCATCCCTATAAATGTGCATGCACTGCAGGCTAGCTGACATAACTGGCTGGTAGGGATGAGCTTTGAATGTACAATGTGCAAAGGATGTCAATGATAACTTCCAAATGCATGGGAAAAAAATTGCCTTCTTCCCTTTTTTCTTTTCTATACAAACTCCCTTTGAGAGCATCTACACTGGATTCAAGTTGTTGTTTAGCTGTTGGCCACACACATTATGTATTTATAGTTATATATTACAAGGCACAGGAATACAATAGCAGCTTCATATGAAACTATCCTTTTTAGGGTTTCTTACTCATATTTATATTCCTTCCCATCAGAAGTGCAGAAACAACATAAATACCTCTGCTAAACAGTCACTCCTTGAGACAGAACACCTTCATTTTTCTTTGAAGGCTTAGTAAGTCAAAAGTAGCTTAAAATTCCACACAGCATTTCTGTGTTGTATATCATTTGCTTAGGTCACAACTATGCAGTCTACTATTACATAGGTATGCATAATAAGGAACCCTAATTCTATGAGCTGCTCCCAGAGTGTCAGGTGATCCCAGCTAGAGATGAAAGAACTCATGGTCCCAACCTAAAATTCATTAACTCTGAACATAGTCTGAATCTTAGTTATTTTTTTTTTCTTTTTAATGCCAAATTGCTCACTTTTTCTAGAAAAGGGCAAGGGTAGGGAATACCAATACAAAAGTATTACAAACAGATTAGTGACTGAAGGCTGTGGGTAATAGGTTACTTTAGGTTTACTATGCTTACTTTAGGTTTACTATGCTCTTGTGTGTAATTTATGGTTTATTTTTTACATTTTGATTTTAGAAGCCATATTAGCCAGATTATTTTGATCTGCTGCTTTTTTCTACAATATATTACAAGTTTTTCCAAATGCCAACCCTGTTGCAGTCCTGCTGTCTCCTTCTACCTTATCGACTTCTAGGACCATATTTACTGT
This sequence comes from Staurois parvus, assembly GCF_062004578.1. Lineage (NCBI taxonomy): Eukaryota > Metazoa > Chordata > Amphibia > Anura > Ranidae > Staurois > Staurois parvus. The sequence goes on from NW_028317949.1 coordinate 7,137,187, forward strand.
ACATTCAAATTCTGACTAACTTAGTATCACTTTGGTCTACCATCATGTTCTTCACCACCTCAAAATTGCAAGGTCTTTTGAACTGGTGTGGTAGCCTCAATAACATAACACTCAAATGAGCAATAAAATGTGCATTTTTTTGAGACTGCATATGACCCCTTCATGATGACCTGTGTGACACACGCCTTCACAAAGGGTTTCTGCATAGCCCTGAAATATTGTATTTTATTTTGTGATTTTAATGCAGTAAAAGCAAGAATTATTTTGCCTCATGCCAGTGTGCGGATGACACATGCCTTCACAAAGGGGTTCTGCATAACCCTGAAATATTGTGTTATTTTATTGTTTGATTTTAATACAGTAAAGGTAAGTATTCTTTAGCCTCATTCCAGTGTTTAACCTCCCTAGCGGTATTCCCGAGTGTAGCTCGGGGTAAAATGTCAGTTCCAAAAGCCGTAACCCCGAGCTACACTCGGGCTTACCATGCGGCGCTGCATAGGGAGTCCCTGCAGAGCTTACCTTGTCCTTCGCTCCTCTGCAGCATCCCCGGCCATCTCCTCCGGCTGATGCCAGCCTGGCTTTTGTGTTCCGGTCCCTGTGACGTCAAGACGTACGGGTGCCGCTGCCGGCGGCGGGAAATTTGAAAATTTTAAAAAATTTCATTTTTTTCCAAACAAATTTTACATAGTAAAACATTGCTGTTTCAACCCATTTCACATACATTTTGTCCCTAGTGCTTTGCCCCGTGCCCTGCCTGCATTTTGTCTGTTCTTTCTGCCTGGAAACTGAGAAAAGTCCATGGCGTCCAAAAAGCGTCCCTTTAGGTCAAAAGCGGGTTTAGATCAGCTAGAGAACAGCGATAGTAAATCAGAACCACTTGCAGAATTGAGTGATGATTCGTGGGGAAATTCGTCATCAGACACTGAAAACGATTTTGCGACTTTGCTCAGCGATGTGCGAACTTGGTGCTATATTTCAAATTTCAGTGTTTTTGGTTTGATTATATTATTGAATTAAATGTATTATTATTATATTATTATTTTTTATGATTATGTATTAAATTATAATTTATGATTTCGTGCTTCAAATTTTATCATACCCGGGATGTTTACTAGACTCTTGTTCGGACAGATTTCAGTGAGTTATTCCTAAAAATTACAGCCTACAATAAAAAAACTACATATTTCCATGCAAAATAATGGTACCACTTTCAGCACCAAAAATCTGAAATAATCATACCGCTAGGGAGGTTAATGACAAACATATCTTTAAGGAGTTGTACTGACTGTTAAATGTCAGTCATCACAGCACCCACAACATGGAGTGTTCAGTACAGAGTACCATAGAATATTCAGGTCATTTTTTTTACACTTCTGAGATGGTGAACTCAACTTCTTTTTAAGATGCTTTAAGCTTTGAGATGCAATTCATTTTAATTGAATAGTACAGGGAGAGAAGCAGCTTTGCCTGTATAAACAGGCCCTAAACAATGCTAGAGTATTTTCAATTGTTGCTTTTTATTCACATGGGTTATATCTTCCTAGAAAAACTGTTGTTCCAACTGTTCAAACACTGTTGTGCGGCATTCCTGGCAGTGTAATAGATGAAGATGTAATGGCACTGTTTGAGAGCAAACCAGCCCGCAGCATACAGTGACTATGACTGATGATGGCACTGAGCAACAATGAAAGGAACTGTACAGTACCAGAATACTCAGAAAATACCAATTGCCTTGATCCACAAATACATTTACTGTATATGGGCATGTTCATGATGCCACAAATCAATTTTCTTGGCTTGGAATAGGAAAGAAAGGCATAGACAAAATGAAATGACGTACAAAGAAGCATAGAGAACCTACTGAAGGTTACAAAGAATTGTTAATTTCAATAACTTTTTCACATTGAGCCCTTTAACCCGAAGATTTTGTGTGATTTTGTTTTTCTCCATGTATAATATACAACTTCCTCATCCAGAATCAAAACAAATGAGATCTGCGTGCCTCAAAGAGCAAGCTCATTTTAATATATGAAGAAAAGTCTGTAAATAGATTACTCTACACATCACTTATCCATGCCTCCTGCTTGTTATTCCTTGTGGTTTGAAAGCATGATTTCATTACATTATATCTATTTTGCAATATATTAACTTTGCATTGCTTAAAGTAGCTCCTGCAAAAGATGCTGTTTTGTTTATTATTTTGCTAAATAACAGACGGATTTGCTACACACCCTTGAACAGCAAAATACTTGGGTAAATTACTAGGTCGGCAGAATGAAAATTAATTTATTTATGTTTGAAAAGGGAAAGACTGTATAGTTGCTCTAGCTGAAAGCTAAAATTTGACAATTTTGAATAACTGAGATAAGCCCGGAATATCAGCTCAGTATGTAAGAATTTTAATAAATTAAGTTAGCACAACATTATAGAAACCAATACCCAAAGGCAGCTTCAGAACAGCTCAATTTTGTATTTGGAATGATATGAACAACTTGGAATCTTCTTATTGCTTTCCTGGCTATCTACAGTACATCTTCTTCTTTGAATATTATTTACTTCCCAATGGTAACTCCAAGGACAAGTACAGTTGTAGAGCTGCTACATTTTTTCCAAACCCTTTAGTAAGTTTGCACATTATACCAGTCATCACATGACTAAACATGAAGTGTTTTTTTAGCTGCCTGATAATATTCTCTCTCTATACTCTTACTCCAATAAATGCACATGTGCATGAGTGTACTCTGTATGCATATGTATGTGTATCTACAGCAGTGTAGATCCCACGTTGCCTGGCAATGTTTCCCCAATGCCATGTTTTCCCATTATTTTAATGTGTACTGTCCTTTTAAAAAAGACATGCAGTTTTGGGTAGTTAGGAAGTCAGGCATGCAGCCTGCATAGTCAGGGAGGAAGGATTGCGAGTCTGCACATCTTGAACCACACTACACCACATGCCTTTAAGCACTAAGAGCGGGACTTGCAAAGTGGTTAGCCATGTCTCCCCCCTTGAAAAGAAACATGTTAGTGTTGAGAGACAAGGACCCCATCCCCACATCCTGTACTCAAAAAAGGGATTTTAGCAATTTGGAAGCCCCCTTTAGAAAAAAGAGGTCCTAAGATATCTGTCCCCCCCAGGGAAATGATTATGTAATAATCTGCTGTTGACCACATCATCCAGCATTGTGAATGCATCATAAAATATGATGAACTGCTGACTAGGTTTTCCTGCTGCCTCAACGACCCTCTGCCAGATGAAGAAAAAGGAGACCCACTTCTGTCACTCTCAGAAGTGATTGAGTGGCTATTCAGCCACTTTAATCACTCCTGCTGAAGAAAGAATTGTGGGCAAAAAACTTTGATACTGGGATAATGCGTGTATCATATGTACTCTCCAGCGCCTCAGGATATGCACAGCCAAAAGGGAAGCCAAGGGTATCAGGACAGCGAAAACCAAAGGAAATGCTTCAGGGGTGCAGCCCTCCTCAGACGGGGAAATCAGCTACTGGATAAAGAGAAAACAGGTGGCACACACACCTAGTGCATTATCCAAGGTTTATTGTAAAAATAATAAAAACATACTCACAGACGAAGCATGTATCTAAAAAGCATAGAAAAATGACAATTGCCACAATGGCAGGCAAGGTGTCCTCACTGTCAATGCGGTCAAATGGCTGACGCGTTTCGGGGACAAATCCCTTTCCTCAGAGCTAATGACCAGCCTCTGATGCAGATGTGTAATGGATGAAAAGTGGGAGCCTTGCTGGTGATGCCTGGTGATTTCTATGCTTTTTAGATACATGCTTTATTTGTGAGTATGTTTTTATTATTTTTTACTTTTTACAATAAACCTTGGATAATGCACTAGGTGTGTGCGCCACCTGTTTTCTCTTTATCCAGTGGGATAATGCGTGCAGGTGCAGGCTTCATGACAGTATAACCATTTTAAGCCAAGTACAACATATGACATCCTACAGATGGGAAGTGGTTAAATTCTAGCAGCACTGTCATTTAGCAGCAAAAGTAGAGGCAGTTGAGGAAACCAGTGGATCATCATTATAGACAATGGATCAACATTATTATATTATTATACAGGATTTATATAGCGCCAACAGTTTGCTCAGCGCTGTACATTATAATGGGAGATAGTACACGAGACAGTACAGTAACAATACGATTCAATACACGAGGGGTTCGAGGGCCCTGCTTCTTGGAGCTTACAATCTAGGACAATAACTGGACAAATGTGATTCTCAATGGATTTACATTGGGAACATTGTTTACATATCTTTAAAAAGAAGGTCTGGGTGTCTTTATTTGCCTTTAATTGTTTTTTGGACATAGATAAGGGGTACTATTGTATAAAGGGGTCTTCCAGATTCCTATATTTGCCCCCACAAATCTCCATATCCTGTAGTTGCATCAAACGTTAGGAAGGGGTCATTAGATTAGCGGGTAGGGAGAAGGTACAATAAACAGGAAAATGGTCAGACTAGATTTTGGGGTCAAAGGTTACTCCAGGTTTACCCTTTAGAACAGCTTTGTAAATTAAAATGTAATCAATTTGGTTATGGGAGTTACTTATTAGTGAATGGAAAGTTCAATCCTTGTCTTCCATAGGTCCACAAGCTTTAATTGATGAATCTTAACTTGATTTTATACATTGCAGAGTAAAAAACAGGGGACTTGCAGTAAAATAATTGTTTTATAAGTTTTATGATCCAGAACAAGGTTACAATCACCACCTACAATAATGTCCCCCACTATGCAGATGTAGGGAGCAGATTTCGGACTTATTTAGAGGTATTGTATATAATAAGTGATTGTAAGAGTTTTGTTAAGAATAGATAGTTTGAGAAACAGATACCTGCCATCAGGATCAATTTCAGAATCCAAGACTTAAATTTGAAAAGTTTTATGCTTTTCAATAGAGAACCCTTTTTATTTAGCAAAAGTGTTGGTACTATAATGTCAAATCCAGTAATATCATAACTGCTCATAAATGACAGATGGTCATGTTGATGGACATGCGTTTTATGGAAAATGACTGTATTTATTTTCTCTCTATATAAGTGAAATATAATTTATGACCTTTTACTAGGATTACTAGGCCTTTGACACTGAATGAGCAGATTGATAAAGACATTATTGCAGATTATATTGTAACAACCATCATGTATGCAAGTATAAGCCATGGGAGTGTGGTAGAAGAGGAATTGGGGAAAGAAAGGCAGGAGATTAAGAAAATAGGAAGAAGGAAGAGAGGGAGAGCCGTAGGGAGGGGTATGGGGAGAGGATGACATAGATATGCAAGTATAAGCCATGGGAGTGTGGTAAAAGAGGAATTGGGGAAAGAAAGGCAGGAGATTAAGAAAATAGGAAGAAGGAAGAGAGGGAGAGCCATAGGGAGGGGTATGGGGAGAGGATGACATAGATAAGCAAGGTCAAAAGTAACAAAAATAGTCTGAATTTGAGCTAGGTATAGGAATTACCTTAAGGATAGCCAAATAGGATCTTCAGGCAAGCCCTAAATGTACCAATGGTGTAACAAGAAAAATAAATAAAAATCTGCAGCAGCCATGGCTTTAAGGACACTGGAGTCCAAACTACATATTGATCAGCAAGTGATGCTGCGGACCCTTGGGGAATAAATCACTTACTTCAATAAAGTAGTATATATTAACAAATTGCATAGCTATAGTGATAAAAATCCTGTGTTCTGGTGAAATTTAGCATGAAGGAATAGAATCTAGTGTATTCACCAGCACTAACTCGCTGCTGCTGAACTACTTTACATATAAAAATCTCCTATGGAAAAGAAAGGTGTAAACAAAGTGACTGATAGAAAACCTATTCCAGTGTGAATTGAAGAATAGATGGAAGGGCTTCATACATGGTTTAAAGGTAAATATTGAAGAAAAGATGCACTAAGGTTAACCAATGCCACTGTCCCCTGGCAAATAGCCCAATTTATAGACTGTAGAGCAAGTGCGCACTGTTAAATGTACATAGCCCAAATAAAGGTTAGTAATAAAGTATCTCTGATAACCAGCCAAGGTAAGCATTAGCGTCAAAAATGTATCAGGATCGAGTTGATCAATGAAGCATTAAATGTTTAAACAATAAAGCACCAGATTCCTCAACTGTAGGTAAAGAGGCCGGCAATACAAAGTCCTCAATATTAATAATTGTGGGGGCTCTCCAAAGAAGTGAGCCTAAAGAAACAACATTATGAATAAAGAGAGATATGAGTAAAGACAAATAATGCAAAGGTGTTACTGACTTATTTGAAGTGCAAGGTAAGCACCACAGTCCTATTTCCCCAACAGGACCATCATGTAAGTGGTATGATAAAAAGTAAATAAAGTATTCAAATAAAACTTAGGTGCATCAAGTATTAGTAAGCCAAAATAACTTAAATTAAAAAATCAGTCATCACCAGAAAATGCATTTGAACTTTTCTGAGCAACACTGGAGAAAACTCCACATAATTGAACCATCATCAGTGTAGGGGGAATCAAGCATTCTCCACAGCAGGGCACAAGACTTCTTAGGTGACAGTGACAACCATCATTATTTCACAGGCAGACCTGGAAATTTGGGCTTAAAGTGCCTATCTGGTAATTGGATTAGAGGTAGTTGAAAGGTGCCCAGTAGTTTGTACCCCCTTGGTTTTCAATGCTTCTAGTAACTGTCTCAGAGTGCAGTGAGGTTGTAGAGTCCATCTGGAGAGGTTTGCTAACAAAAGGATCAGTTTTTGATTGCATTAAATCTCCTCCGAGGAGTGAGCAGCCCTCATGGCGTTCTCTTTCACCTTGTAAAAATGCACATTTCAAATTATATCTCTTGATTTATTATGATCAGAGAAGAGGGGTACCAGTGTGTAGTCTATTTCCATTGCTGCCTCCTTATCCTTATGCCCCAGTGCTGCTAAAATGTATGCAACTTGGCTAAGAACCCTAGATGGCATAATTGACCAAGTATGAACATGATCATATTTTGTCATAGATGTTGATTCCCTCCCCTCTCCCCTCTGCTAGAATATAAACAAATCAACTAGGGATGTGGGTAGGTGAGGCAAAACATGGCCAGTTGGTTTGGTAGCCCATCAAAACATGTCCCAAACCAAAACTCATCCCTACCTGCGAAGAAACCAAAACTGCAAGTCTCCAAATTAATATAGCTCCCAGCACTACTTAAGCATCAAATAAAAGTGACCTAACAAGTGTACAGTGAAAGAGCGCATTATTACAAGATATAGGATCCCCAGCTTTCCCAGCATCTCATATTGAAGGCTCAGTGACATCACCTTTGCTTTTACCAGCCATCTTCCATTGTTTTTTAGCCTGTTTTAATCAGGGGTAGGGGGCTAGCTAATTAACAGACATTTTTATGCAAAGTCTGCCTTAAATAAATGATCAAGTACATTAGTAAATGAATGGAAAAAATACTAATATTCTAAAGTAAAATAGACCAACTTCAGCCAAAACTGCTTATTTGGTTCTGGATAGAGTGAGATAGGGTTAGATTCTGTCAGGAATATGTAATATGCCACCTGAATATTAATAATTTATGATATAGCAATATCAGCTTTTTTTAGAAGAATGACTAGGTTTATTTACATCTACATTTGTTGATAATTAGACAGTATAGGGTGGGCAAGCAATTCTGCTGACCACCTAAATTATGTTTCATGTTACATTAATGATACTGACCATTCCATTTGCAATTGATGGGTGTCCAGAGATATTCCATTTTTTGTGTTTGAAATAAAAAAAGGATAACTTGGTACAAGGGCAAAAACTTCCTTCTTTTCACTTTTACATATCACAATACCATTACATTTGTATGAAAATGGGAAAAGAGTTCTATTTCTATTAATTCAATTTTATCACAGTGCAAAACGTATTACATAATGACTGAAATCTGTCATAATACGACCCTGTAGGTGATAATTACTCACCTTGATAATGTGTGATAAGAGGTCATTTTCTGCTTGTGAATTAAATTTAAAGCAGAACTATTTCAAGACAATATTTGGGGGAATGCTGTGCTGGTGCTGGGAGTAAAAGTAGGAAGCTAAGTTCCCACACTTGAATCCCTTGTCATAACAAAAGCAGACATAACATAAATTCTTAATTAGAAAAGGAAAGATTGAATGTTATATATAAATTATTCACAATGTAATAAGAACACACACACTCATTGAAGTGTATATAGTAGAATGGTCAGAAGTTTTTAATAGTGGCAGTTACATTATTGGTCAGCAAGTACAGAAGAGCTATAAGTGGGGTGAATGGGTGTAAAAATAAACCAGTTGCTGCCTGCCACCAGATGCACGCTTGTGGGCATGGTAAAAAGTGAGTGTGGTCAAAAGTGCAGATGTGGCTTTATGGTGCATGGTTTGTAGTGTGCCACCTTTCCCCAATTGGTTGTGTTATGGTTTAGGCAAAATAAGGCTTGGGGTGCACTGGATAGATTGTGGGAGTAAAATCAGATGCACTGTTAGTGACAATACAATCAATGATAACCCCTAGCAGGTGTATTGGTCAGCAATAATAATCTCGAGCTTATGTCAGCACAAGCAATGATTACTCCTAGAAATAAGCCTCATTATGTGTCAGGGCTAGCAGTAATAACCACCAGCAAGTATCAGGACCAGCAGTATAAATTTGAGCAAAAACCCCCAGCTTGTGACAAAGAAAGCAATAACCCACACACAATGATCCCACACAAGTGTAAGGGCAAACAATCACCCCAAGCACAACAATTACCCCAGCACAAAATAAATCTCTGCACAATAATAACCTCTAGCACAACAATAACCCTATGCAAACTAATAAACCCCAGCTTAATAACCTTCAGCAATAAAACCCTTACAATGTCTACAAAATCAATATATTTCAGCAGCAATAATAACCTCTAGCAATAATAATAGTCCCCAATGAGCAATAATAATCCCCAGCAGCAATAATAACCCCAATGTCACCAGCAATAATTAATAGACACCCAGAATCAATAACAGACCTCTAGCATTGGTGTTCAGTAGGTTCACTCCCAAATCTTCTGCTGCTGCCAGAATTAAAATGTTTCTGTGGGACATCACTCTTCCTAACAGAGTAAGGCACTGGCAGCACTTGCAAGTAGTTTGCTGGGATGGATAGAATTCATAGCATGTATTTTCCTTTAGTGAAAGAAGCAGGGGCTATGCATGAATGTACTATGGGGTGCCTAAAGAAATGTTGGGGATGCTATAGCAAACTCAAGCACGCTTCTAGCACCTGCCACTGATTTATGGCATACTTAATCATTCCAGTTGTTCAAATCTAACCAAAGCCAAGATAAGAAACAATATTAAGTTTTGAGAATTGACTACCTTTAAATAGCAACTACATTATGTGTGATATCAATTAAACAAAGGGCAAAATTAGGAAAAAAGATTTGTGAAATGGCAAAAATGTTAGATTTAGACCAAGACTCCAAGAACTTACTGTGTTGCTCAGTGATTTGCTATCATTAGATTTCAGAACTGCCTATAACTTAATGTCAATTTTCAGCATTTCAGCACTATTATGGATGCAAAGGAAACTGGCACTAGATACATAAAATCCCAGATTTTATGAACAGATTTTAAGGATCTTACGTTCACATGCATATGCAGCAGAATATATAAATATATATATATATACACAGTGGGGCAAAAAAGTATTTAGTTAGCCACCAATTGTGCAAGTTCTCCCACTTAAAAAGATGAGAGGCCTGTAATTGACATCATAGGTAGACCTCAACTATGAGAAACAAAATGAGAAAAAAAAAATCTCTCATCTTTTTAAGTGGGAGAACTTGCACAATTGGTGGCTGACTAAATACTTTTTTGCCCCACTGTATATATATATATCTGTATAGCCCATCACCGTAACAGTTGGCCAGCGTTCTTCCTTTTGTATTTCATTTTGAGGCGGTTTAGTCATCCTAAAAACATAGTTCTATATAAGTCGATATGGCTGTTGTATCAACCTAGCAACCCACATACAGGGGTAGAGTTACCAAAACTGGTGCACTCAGAATCTGGTGCAGGTGTGCAATGGTAGCCAATCAGCTTCTAACTTCAGCTTGTTCAATTAACCTTTGGCAATAAAACATGGAAGCTGATTGGTTTCTATGAGGAGCTGCACCAGATTTTGTACTCCCCAGCTTTCGTATATAACCCCCTCTTAGCTCTCTCCAGCTGTCGGCACTAAAAGTCTGTAAGCTCATCCTACTCTAGCGCACAGCTGAATAAACATCCCCAGACACCAGTGCATGCCCAATTTTCAGACCATGCCTGTAACAGGCAGGGGACAATCAGCAGAAAAGAAAAATAAATTGAGACATTACCTGCAGTAATGGGAACTGTCACAATGAACAAAACATAGACAATAAGTGTATAAAAAGCAGGCATATCCCAGCCCAGCCTAAACTAAATTACTGCATTTACTGCTGCATTTTGACTCTAAATGTACTTGCACAGTATTACTGTGGATGAAGAAAATACAATAATTAAAGAGTTCCCAAAAACGTATTTTTATTGAAAGCTCTGGGTCTTTAGTTACATGGCAGATGCAAATCCAAATTAAATGCATTCAGAAGTGTTCACTATATATGTTCAGCTATACAAACCAAGAATACTATACATACCAAGGAATACCTGTTCATTGGGTGGAGGTTCTCCAGAATCTATGTGTACACTCTACATAATACAATAGCCTAACAATTTCAAACTATTGCATATTTAATAGTAAGATATTTCAATTGTTGCAATTTCTGAGTGTGTACAGTGCTTTTTTACTTTTGCGATATGCCCTTTCCTAGAGATTTATTCTACTTAGAGTATATTACTTTCAATGCTTGTTTACACATTCATCTTTTTTGTGACAGGGCTGCCCAAACAATATATAAATAAAAGGGCAGGCTGTCAACAGAGCAAATTGTGTCTCTCCATAAAAGCAAAATCATACTTTCTGAAAGCTTTGGAAACTAGTTAGAAAACAGTCTTTTTATTAGTTATGCATGTACCCTTGTTTTATAAGATATACAACATATATTGTTAAAAAATAAAAAGGACTGCTAGTCTGTTTATATAGCAAAACACAACAATGCTTTATATTAGGAAGAATGCTTGTTGATGGTTTTGAGCCACACCATCAGAGACAGACTATGGGGTTGATTTACTAAAACTGGAGAGTGCAACATCTGGTGCAGCTGTGCATGGCAGCCAATCAGCTTCTACCTTCAGCTTGTTTGATTACGCTTTGACAATAAACCTGGAAGCTGATTGGTTTCTATGCAGAGCTGCACCAGATTTTGCACTCTCCAGTTTTAGTAAATCAGCCCCCATGTGTAATGGAAGAATATACCCAGGAACGGAGCTGCGATATTGTGCTAAAGTTGGTATTTGGGATATCAAATCTCTCCACCATTTTTATACAGCTGTCACTTGCTCCTGTGCAAATCCACACGCACTATGTAAATGCACTCAGCACATATGTCAAAATATCTTTTTTTTTTCTAAAACGTATACAACTGCAGACTGGGGACCAGGTTTTCTAGTGAAAAAAATATATATGAGTAGTCATTTAGGTGCTCTGAAAGTCTTTTCTGTAGGCACTGTTGGAATGCAGTTTAGAATGTGTGTATGTAATGACACTATCAATAGCAAGGGCTGTGTTATAGTTTTCTCACTCATTGGTTTAAGTTGTCTCCTAATATGTGTGTAGATGCACCCCTGCTCTGGAATTTGATGCTGATTGAAAAAAAAAATGACATACTGTAGTGTACATACATGCATAAGATATACACATAAATAAACAAATAAATACTCTCCCTCTCTCTCAGACCTTTGACACCTTTGGTAAAAGGCAAAAATGTTTAAATTAATGGGGACATCTACAGTTCCTATAAAAATATTACCCCTCTGTGACATTTTCATTGTTTCATTGCCACCATGAAAATCAAGTTTTATTGTGATAGAACACTGAATCACAGTTGATTTATCTTTTTCTGCGTGACAGAAATAGACTCTTTCAAGTAAAAATATATCTCCTCAATTTGATTTAAATCAATTACACTGAAAAAAAACCTTAAATGATTATAGAACTATATATATATATATACACATACACACACACTTCTTATCCAAGGCCACATAATAGCTGAATGGGGAGTCAGTGTCATAATATAATCTACACCATGAAGACAAACGAACACTCCAATGAAAAGTTAATTCAAAAGTACAAGTTAGTGGATGGATATAATAAATTGCCACTTAGTCTCTTAACATTTCCTGGAATACAATTAAATCAGTCATTAAGAAATGGAAAGCGTATGGTACTCTGGTTAATCTGTAAATCCAAGTGATTGTGTAAGAAGGAGACTAGTGAGTGAGACCACCTAAAGACTTATACCCACGCTGAAGCCTAAGACTGTAGCATACAACAACTTTGCCTAGATGCTTCACCAGTAGACATGTGCATTTAGTTTTGTTACAATTCTTTTTTCCAGATGAAAATTTGATTGTTAGAAATTCGGATGTATTTGCATTTCTGAATGGACAAGTAAAACTCGCATGAAAATTCACCCACAGTTTGACAGAAAATATGAGGGAGACTCTGAAATCAACTGGGATAAGATTCTATAAGAAGAAAAATAATCTCTTTGGCCATTAATCCAAATGCCTTGCTTGGCAGAAGCAAAACACTGCACATCACCACCAACACATCACCCCCACTGTAAAGCCTAACGATGACAGCATCCTGCAGTAGGTACAGTATATTTCTCTAAAAACCTTCGAAGGGTTGTAGAGGGGAAATGAATAAGGTAAAATACATGGAAATTCTGGATAAAAACCAGATGCTATCAGCAGGAAACCAATGGGAGAAGAGTTCTCTTTCAGCAAGACTATAGAGTTGATTTACTAAAACTGGAGCGTGCAAAATCTGGTGCAGCTCTGCATAGAAACCAATCAGCTTCTAAGTTTTTTTTTTTGTCAAAGATTAATTGAATAAGCTGAAGTTAGAAGCTGATTGACTGCCATGCATTTTTTTTTTTTAACAGAATGTATTTCTGCCCTGTTCTCTTGTGCTTGTATAGGTTCCTGTTGTGCTCATTGTGACATAGTCTGCAAAGTAGGTGACTAAAAGTATTTGTCTAAGAAGGTTTTCTAGTGAAAAAAAGTAACAAAGAAACAAACAAAAAACAGGAAATAACTTGTGTAAACTATATGAACAGTTTGCCAAATGCATTAAGCTAAATTTCAACATTTACAGCACAGTAGAGGATACTTCAAAAGACAGCAAAGGTACAGGGGAACAAAACGTTTATTGTTGACTCTATGGTGACACTCACAGAATGTAAACAAATTAAAAAAAAAAAAATGGTAAAAATATTGAAAAAATATTTTTATATACTGTTACCAGTCAGTGACCCTGATCATTGCCACACCACTCACATCTTGATACTGTACTGCTCTGGTGACAGTATGTAAAAAATGTGAATAAACACATTTTTATTTAATTTCTTAATTTCCCAAAACTGACAGAGCTTGAGCAGTTTGACAAAGAGGAACAAATGTTATTGTTCAGATGTGCAAAACGGAAAGAGATCTATACTAGCGTTGGGCTTTATGTTCGAGTTGAACGTAAGTTTGACTCAAACATTGGCCGTGACATCATCACAGTATTTAAGAACTGTCATCAGCTGTCAGACGGCAGGAACCGGCGTAGAAAGAGGAGCGTTTTCTTTTTCTTTTTTTGGGTTGTTGGTGGCGGCGGGCATCGTGATTGATGTTGGATCTACTTCGAGGAGATGTTTTTTATTTTTGTTTTTAATAAAGGACTTGTAAAAGACTGTCTCCTGTCATTGACATACACAGTGCATCTGTGTCCCACCCCCTGTTACCTCCTTATAGGATTTTATTGACACCAGCAGGAGCCAATGGCTCCCACTGCTGACTCAGTCCCTGCGAGGAGAGAGAGCAGCTCTGCTGCTCTTGGATACAGTACAGGATCAGGATTGGGCTAAGGTATTTAGGGTGGCTGGGAAGAGCATGAAAACTTTTTACACTAATACAGATAATGCTTTAGGTAAAAAACCTTTAGGCCTTACAATCACTGTAAGTGTGATGTCAGATGTGACCATATAACAATATTTTCAATGGTGCCCATTGACATTAATGCGGCATAGCGCAGAATATTTATATCTGATACTTTGTTGCAGTTGAAGCACACTTCTGTCTTCATAGACCTAAATGGAAAAACACCAAAAACCATGTGCAAAATGCATGTACATGCATTTTTATTGTGTTTTTGGCAGTGTTTTGTGTAGGTTGTTAAGGACCTGGCACCAGTGTCCTAACAACCAGTGACTCATCTCTGCTCATTGAGCTGTCAACTGGGAAATCCTGGCTGACAGGTGAATGTAAACAAAGGAGCCTAGGCAGTTAAAATAATTAATAAAATGAAAATGGTGTGCCAGACCCTTTTCTGAGCATGCAGTCTGGAAGGCCAGGAAAGGGGGGATGAGTGTGCAGCCAAACTTCCTGAACCGTACCGGGCCACATGGGGCAATAGAGGGTACTTTGTAAAGCACAAACTAAGTCAAGCAAAAAAAAAAATACAAACATATTTTTTAACTACTCCTTTTAATTTTTTTAATGTAAATCCCATTGTCCAGGCATGGTGGTCCACATCAATTGCAATGAACAATGGCCACTGACCTGTGCAAAAGAAAAACAACTTGCTGCATGTGGAGTCTTGACTGATCCCATCGTTTTCCTCATGCCAAATGATCTCCAGCTTTCTCAGCCACTAATATAAATAAAGGGGCTGGGTCACCTGGGACATCATTGACATGTCCATATTTGGACATTGGTGCCTTCAAGTGATCCCGCCCTTTTGTTTACTTCAGTGTCGGGGTGAACCGATTATGTCATTGGGTATGAGGAAAGTGACAAGATCGGTCAGGACTTAAATCTCCTCTTACTAAGCAAAGATACAGTTGTGTTCAAAATAATAGCAGTCAGACATCACTAACCTGATCAATCACTGTTTTTGGTAGAAATTATATTTCTACATGGCAAATAATTTACTAGCAGGTGTAGTAGAGTAATAGAAATGCAACAGACCCAACAGTCATGACATGCATGCTGCTGATTCTGTGTAATTGAATCACTAATTGAAAGGGGCATGTTCAAAATAATAGCAGTGTGGAGTTCTATTAGTGAGGTCATTCATTTTTTGAAAAACAGGTGGCAATTATTGCCCTTATTTAAAGAAGGAAGGCAGCAAATTTTGTACATGCTGGTTACAGTGCATTTCTCTCTGAAATTCTGAGGAAAATGGGTCGTTCCAGACATTGTTCAGCAGAACAGCGTACCTTGATTAAAAAGTTGATTGGAGATGGGAAAACATATAAAGAAGTGCAGAAAATGATAGGCTGCTCAGCTAAAATGATCGCAAATGCTTTAAAATGGCAACCAAAACCTGAAAGACGTGGAAGAAAGCGAAAAACTACCATTCGAATGGATAGAAGAATAGCCAAAATGGCAAGGACTCAGCCAACAATCAGCTCCAGGAAGATCAAAGGTGTAAAGTTACCTGTGAGTACTGTTACAATTAGAAGACGCCTATGTGAAGCCAAGCTATCTGCAAGAAGCCCCCGCAAAGTCCCACTGTTGAAAAAAAGACGTGCTGAAGAGGTTACAATTTGCCAAAGAGCACAGTGACTGGCCTAAAGAGAAATGGATCAACACACTGAATTCAAGCCACAGTACACTGTGAAGACAGTGAAGCATGGTTGCGCAAGCATCATGATATTGGGATGTTTCTCATACTACGGTGTTGGGCCTATTTATCACATACCATGGATCAGTTTGAATACATCAGAATACTTGAAGAGGTCATGCTGCCTTATGCTGAAATGGAAATGCCCTTGAAATGGATGTTCCAACAAGACAACGACCCCAAACACACCAGTAAACGTGCAACATCTTGGTTCCAGACCAACAAGATTGACGTTATAGAGTGGCCAGCCCAATCCCCAGATCTTAATCCAATAGAAAACTTGTGGGGTGACATCAAAAATGCAGTTTCTGAGGCAAAACCAAGAAATAGAGAAGAACTGTGGAATGTAGTCCAATCATCCTGGGCTGGAATACCTGTTCACAGGTGCCAGAAGTTGGTTGAATCCATGCAACACAGATGTACAGCAGTTCTCTGAAACAGTGCTTATACAACTAAATATTCATTAAGTGATTCAAAGAAAGCAAAATCTTCAAACATTTTTCAGTTTATATAGTGAATGTTTGCGTTTGTAAAGAAGAATACAAACACTGCTATTTTTTTGAACAGTCTAATATTCACTTTTCTTCAATTTTTTTAGAGGAACAACACAAATCTGATATCTTTTTCTTCATGTTTTGATTTGCAATAGAATGTGTAGTGTTCCCAATGCATTTGTGTGTATGGAAATAAAAGCTATTAGAAAGATTTTGAGCTTTATTCACTTTTTTCAACACACTGCTATTATTTTGAACATTACATATTCTTTTTACTACATTTTTCAGTCTGTAATAGTAGGAATTGAAAGAAAAGAAAGGAATTGCAAAACAAAACCATTAAACATTAGGCAAATAAAAGTCTCAAAATAATTACTGATCTTCATACTTCTTGTTTATTCATGGAAAATTACTCATCTCTATACCCTCAGAATTCAACAGATATGCAGTAATTTAAACAGTTCTAATGAAATATTGATTTGGCATAGAGTAGATACTGTTGAATTTGACTTTCCCTACTTTTAACTTTACATTTCCAACATATTTGGTAACTCAACAATACCATAATTACTGAAACATAAAAAAGTTCTCTTCATCCTAAGCCTTACATATTAATATGTAAGTATGTTTTAAGAACATTCTTCTTTCCTCTTGTATCTTATAGGTATTATGATTCAAGAACCATGCACAAATATAAATGGGGAGAAAGCGGCACCCCAAAAACTGCATATCTCCACAATAATCAGGAGCACACTGAGGCAGAGGCCGTGTGTCAACTGGCTGGTGGAAGCAGTTCCTGCAGTGGCCTCACTTGCATCCGTAACAGGCTATAGTAATACATAATGTAAGAAAGACACCGGGGGATTCATTGAGCTACGTTGGGTTTTATAACAAATTGTGATACCCACAAATATTCCTCCTATGCACTATAGGCTGAACCAATGCACCCAAGACAAGGAAAGACTTGCAATCATGAGTAAGCATAGCCTACCCCCCTCCCCCCCTCGAAAAAAAAAACTGGTTGAGATGTTCAATTTATGCGGTCATGCTACTTTATATGACATTTGATTTCTCATTCCATGAAAGCATTTCAAAATCCAATTAAAGAGGAATGTTTAAAGACCCCATCCCTACAGAGGTTCAAGCCTATTCACTTTCTATTCAAAACTATTTGGAAAACCCCTGTAGATACATTGATATTTCATATGTATATGATAAGAATAAAATACTTTAATACAATAAAATGTTTACCTAAATTATCTGGTGTGGTTATAGTTATATGATTATTGTAGCTTATATGTGATATAATCACTATTGTACAAACTGTTTGCTGCATGTATAGTTTATATGATAAGGATTACTGATTGAGTGACCTACTGTGATTACATGTATATGATGTATATAAGGATAACTACTGTTGCTATTAAACAATACTAATACTTTGCAACCCACTAAAATGACTAATTATAATAGCTGACTTGAACATTATTAGAGACCCTGGTGATATGCTATTAATATCCAATGTAGTGATGGAAGCTTTTAGTATTTGCTATTAGGTAATATGACTTAGGTGGTACCTTACAGCTAATTATTACAAAGTGATATAATGCAGCTGTGCATACAAAATTATGCTTAATTAAGAATTTCTATTTACAATAATGTTAGATTCTGGAATTTCTACTTACAATCATGTTAGGACCTGAGGGATGTAGACAATGCCCCAATGTAGTGTTCATTTTTTAGGTATCTTCAAATGCACTCCCTTCCCCTCAGATGAAACAACTACCATTCCTGTGCTTGCTAGCAAAATTAACAGATGTAATGATAATGTTTTGTCTCTCTGAATGATATGCTGTCAAAAGCTAATACTCCTCTTCTTTTCTCTACTCTGGCACTACCACTTTGAAAAGCAAACATCATCTTCTTCAGCATTTCTGCAACCAACCAACATCATTGCCAGATCTCTGTAGAAAAAAAAAGGAATTAACTTTTTCCTGTAATTTACAAGATTTCCTGACTAACTCAGGAAAAAGGCCATTCATTTTTTTTCTACATACTGCTTATCTCAAAAAAATTATATATGAGAGATGCCTGTAAGGCACTGGTGATGTTGCCTTCCCAGGGTTCAGTTTATAGGCTATGTCACCAGTACCTGTACATGTTTGTTTTTACAAACTACTTAAATGAGGAATATAATATGTGTATATATATATATATATATATATATATATATATATATGCCAAAAGTAAAGTTTGATGGAGGGGGGTTATGGTGTGGGGTTGTTCTTCTGGGGTTGAGCTTGGCCCCTTAGTTTCAGTGAAGGAAACTATTAAGGCATCAGCATACCAAGATATTTTGGACAATTTCATGCTCCCAACTTTGTGGGAACAGTTTGGGGATGACCCCTTTTTGCTCCACTATGACTGTGCACCAGTGCACAAAGCAAGGTCCATAAAGACATGGATGAGTAAGTTGGAGTGGAGGAACTTGACTGAACTACACAAAGTCCTGAGCTCAACCCAATAGATGAGTTAGAGCA
Source organism: Staurois parvus (assembly GCF_062004578.1). Lineage (NCBI taxonomy): Eukaryota > Metazoa > Chordata > Amphibia > Anura > Ranidae > Staurois > Staurois parvus. The sequence continues at coordinate 7,156,036 of NW_028317949.1, forward strand.
GAGACTGCAAGGCAGGCCTTCTCATCTGACATCAGTGCCTGATCTTACAAATATGCTTCTGGAAGAATGGTCAAACATTCCCATAGACACACTCCTAATCCTTGTGGAGAGCCTTCCCAGAAGAGTTTAAGCTGTTATAGCTGCAAAGAGTGGGCCAACTCAATATTGAACTCTATGGACTCAGACTGGGATGCCATTAAAGTTCATGTGCATGTAAAGGCAGGCATCCCAATACTTTTTGCAATATAGTGTATATATACACTTACCAGCCACTTTATTATGTACACCTTGCTATTGCTAAAAAAATGTCCCCCACACCATTACACCACCAGCCTGTACTGTTAATAACAGACAGGATCGATCCATGCTTTCATGTCGTTTATGCCAAATTCTGACCCTACCATCTGAATGTCACAGCAACCAGTCTGCCCATTCTCCTCTGACCTCTGGCATTGGCAAGGCATTTCTGTCCGCACAACTGCCACTCACTGAATATTTTCTCTTTTTTGGACCATTCTCTGTAAACCCTAGAGATGGTTGTGTGTGAAAATCCCAGTAGATCAACAGTTTTTGAAATACTCTGACCAGCCCATCTGGCACCAACAACCATGCTATGTTCAAAGTCACTTAAATCCCCTTCTTCCCCATTCTGATGCTTGGTTTGAACTTCGGCAAGTTTTCTTCAGTACATGTAGATGCCTAAATGCATTGAGCTGTTGCCATGTGATTGGCTGATTAGCAATTTGTTTTACCAAGCAATTGAACAGGTATACCTAATAAAGTGGCCAGTGAGTGTGTACATATATATATATATATATATATGACACAAGTTATTGTAAACTAACCTTTGTAATTTACCCTTAAAATATATTCATATGCAGCAGTAAATGAGCTTTAAAACATGCCCTTAGTGACCTTGTAGCTTTGATCACAACAGAGACTATGAAGTCAGATTTCAACTGTTCCCAAACACATAACAGCAGCTACTGTTTGTTTACTTTAGAAGGCTGGTAGGATGCCAAGTCCTGCTGTCAGAGACAATAGAGGTAGAGGAGCTGTGATTTTAGTGTATCTGTTGTGAACTTTGAAGATGAATTTCTCAAATGCCCCTGCAGTTACAGAGGTCAGTTAGGAATTACTTCTAAAGTTGTTTACTGCTTGTTAAGAATATGTCAGTACTTTATGGTCAATAGTCTGGTAAAAGGTGATTGTTCAAGCACAATTATGGTGCATAATAACTAATATTTAACCACGTTATTATTTTTTTTTTATGTTTTGTTATGTGAAAATTAAAAAACAAAATGAAATTCAACACAAATGGTAAATACTGACACTTCAAACCTTTTTGCTAAACCCGTGATTTACATTCTAGTTTTCAAGAGGTAAACATTGCTTTTACACTGCTTTTATAAATGGGGTGACACATCATGTAATCAACCAAGTAAGCTAGACAGTGATATTATTACAACATAGAGCTGACATTTATTTATGTACAAACTACTGTAAATGATTGTGTAATAAAACAGTCTTTATGTGTTTAGTGATATCAACCCTAGAGGCTCCATAAAAATACATATGGCTTGTACTGGCTAACATACACTGTGCCTGAGTGAGAATAGCATTAAAAGAAATTTTAGAGGTTTGTACATGAAAAATGAGGAATCATAAATTATCACATAAAATCCCAGAGAGGAAATTTTATGAGAAATAACTAACCATTGGAAGGAAGAGAAGTATATAAAATAATAATGCTTGCATCATGCCACCATCACTCTCACCTTACTGTGTTTTACATTTTAGTGCAATATGCTTTCTTGTATTTTTTCGAATGCAATGTACTTTTAGGTTCTTGTTATACTCTAAACTATTTTTCTATTATGTTGTTACTCTTATCATGTGAGTTATCAGCAATACACATCATAATATTTCAATTTTCAATCAAAAAAAGTAGCTACATTGAACTTTTCAGAATTGAATTTATGGATTTGAGTTCCCTAGCTTTTTATTTGTTATTTCTACTCCACAGCCTCAGTGTAGACTGTGATTTGATTGCACATCAATGTTACATGACCTGGTTATCTTAGAATGAATCTCTCATGAAAACTAAAAGGTCAGTAAAGGTTCTTAAGTATTTTCAATAGAAAATGTCATAGCTTCAAAGCCAAGATGACGGTAGTTAAAATGCCTCCTATTAATGTTTACTTAACAGCATGCTACATTATGTACATAATAACTTCTAATTTCTTTATTTTTAGTCTTTTTGCATAATTCACCATGCTTAAAGTGATATTAAAGGCAGTCAATGAGGAGAGGAAGTCCTGGGATTGCCGAGACTTCAGTGCACATTGATGGATTGAGAGGGGGTTTAGGTGTGTGTTAGCCTGGGTTCACATATGTGTGGTACGGTATATCGCATGTGATTCACACATGAACCACACTGCATTCCTGTGCAAATCACAGGTGATTTGTGTGCGGTGCAATTGGAGCTATACATTTTGTATGGCTCTATTCACACCGCACCCACACCAAAAACATGCAGGACCCTTTTGGGTTCGGCACTATAATCGGATCGCATAGGTATTCACACCTATGCGATCCGATTCTGCATGTTTCACCGCGTTTTGTGGACTGCTTTCAGGGTGTTAACTTAACATACACACCTGCAGTGGTTCACATTAACGGGGTGCGATTCTGATGCGGTGCGGAATTTGCACTGAAAACGCTGCAAATTCTGCACCGCATCAGTGTGCATCAGGGCTTAGGGGGTGCTGGAGGAGCTGCTGCACAGAGAACATTTTTTTACCTTCTTGCACAGAATGCATGAAGGTGAAAAACCCTAAGCCTTTACAACCACTTTAAATAGAAATTTTGTCTGTCAAATTGATTTTATATACTTTGTTTTGATTTGTCTATTACAATATTATCAATAAGAACACCATTAAACACAAAATAATGTATTTAATTAGGTTGTATGCATGCTCTAGTAGTAACGCAGGAATATTTGAAAAAAATGTTTGGAATGTATGGATGTATAAAAACGGTTACAATTGGCTATGTACCTACTTTAACCAATATGGTGTACAATGCTAATAATTACCTATGAGGGTGCTATACCTATATAAATGATACCAATATTTGTTTACACATCACTCTTAGCTTCTGAATAATTTATGGAATTCCAGGAAGTAATGTTTATATTCTGGCACTAGTTATCTCACACATGTATGTATAGCCAAAATGCCTGTCAGGTTTTTGTCCACCTGTCCTATTGGATAGATGTCCATTCATTTGCTGTCCCAAATACAAAGCATAGAGTGAAAGGAAATCTCTTCTAAGTTAAGAGAACCCCCCCCCCTTTCCAGGCAGTTGTAAACAGAACAGGTGTTTGCATTGAAGGATTTCCCAGATTGTTGTTGTTGTCATTGTCTTATTGGGGGGATATTCCTTCATTACCTGCCCCAAAGACACAACAAGACATGAAAGGAAACCTCTACAAAGTGAGGAGAACTCGCCCTTCAACAGGTGTCACCAGAACAATGTTTGCATTGCAGCAATTCTCCTAACCTCCCATTTTGGTGACAACGCTAACATTTTGGACTTCCTATTACTTTCTTTCTTTTTTACAGTGGTCACCAAAAGAAAGAAAAGGTACAATTACCCGGTAGAGACACAGACAGCAATACAAACCTGATAGGGGTTCTAACTAATATAATTATAAATTCACATATATAAATCTATACAGTATCTACTTAGAATAATCTATATAGATATAAAACTAGTATAGATGCACTCATGGATATTGCAGAGGAGGTAGATCAAACAGCAGCATTATTTTTTTATCGAATACATTTTTATTAAGAATTTGTGTGCACAGTAATACAAAGTACTTCAAAATTGTTTGAAAGCACATTAACATAAAAAAACAAGAAGCAAAAGTATACATAGAACCGAACATTTACTTGTGTGATGTTGGGACAGAAAAAACAAAATTATATTCATTCAGAAAACACGTTTATGGTGGGTAGATTAGTAGAATATTGGGAACCCCTAAAAAAGGGGGATCAGAAGTTCCTAATACTGTCAAGTTAGTTGTTTGTAGTGTAAAATTGTTTGTACCAAATAGCCCATTGGGACCATTCTTTTTGAGCTGTGTGAAGGTGGCTTTTACACAAGGCAAATAAACATTCATATGCACTATGTAATTGAGTAAGAGCAGTTATTTCAGAGCAGGAAGGACTGGAGTTAGAAAGCCAATTGCGAGTGATGACCAATCTAGCAGATAAGAGGGTATGGTTGGGTGAGGGAGATTGTTTATGCCCAAGTTTAAAAGAACAAGTTCTGGTGAAGGGTCTACGAATGTGGGAGAAATTCTGAATTAGTTGAAAGACATCAACCAAGAAGTTGTATATGATGCTTCATGACTACAGTATGTGCAAGAGTGTGCCATGAGATTCACACCCTCTCCAGCATAAAGGTGAGGTAGAGGGGTCTATTATGTGCAGTATGTGAGGGGTTCTGTACTAGCAGAGGGTGATTTTATATGATAGTTCCCAGAGATTAGCACATTTAGAGGCCTTAAAAATGTGTCAAACCATTGTACTTCAGTAAAGGAGGAATCAAACTCTCGTTCCCATTTAACATGAGAGTCTGATTTTTTCAATGTTAATTTGTCTTACAAGAGTTGATAGAAGAGGGATATATAAGGTGAGCATTCTCTCCTGACCAAAACTTCCATGCTGGTTTGGAAACATAGAAGACTAGATTAGGGGAATGTAGTGGGTAATTCTAAAGGTATAGAAAATAATCGGTGGTAGGTAACAAACTCTTTTCAACGTGTTGGAAGTGATTTGAGTACTCCTGAAGAGTATAGATTCAATACATATCTGATACCTCTTCCTATCCATGTTTGAATATTGATGTCAGGAATTAATAAAGGAAGGGTAATTAAGGGAACTGGCAATTGGGTACATGAAGTATCATTAGGTGTTTTAAGCAGTAGGTAATGGAATGCTGACAATGAAGCAACTATAGTTGGAGATAGACATTTGTCTGTGTTTCTCTTCTGGAGACAGCTAATAAGTCAGTTGTATAGATTGTGGCCTGGGATTTGGAAAGACTCAAGCTCCTTCCAAATGCTTTGTGATTGGAGTGTAAACCATGTTTTTAATTTTGCTAATATTGTGGCAAAATAGTAATCTTTATAGTCAATATAACCCATGCCACCTACTAATTTGTGCTTAATTAGTTTCATATGGGAACATCTTGCTCATTTACCTTGCCACATAAAATGGGAGAATAATGATTGAAGTTTCTTAAAGTAAGATGTGGGCTTATGAATGGGTAAGGATCAGAAGAGGAAAAGCAATTGTGGAAGCTTAAGCATTTTGAAGGCAGCTAATCTACCTGACCAAGAGAGAACATTTTTAGAAATGGTGGATAATTCTGTAAGCTCCAAGGAGCAGGGCCCTCCTAACCCTCTTGTATTGCACTGTATCTTTGGTGTATTGTCTCCCTTTATATTGAAAGCACTGAGCAAACTGTTGGTGATATAGAAATCCTGTATAATAATAATTTTAAGGAAAAGTAGAAATGTTTCTTGAAAAAGAGAGATTGTGCTAGTTGTGAAGTGTACTCCTAAGTAGGATACACAGGTTTTTGCTCAGGCATATAGGAAACGTTCAGTAAGGTTAATTTGATTATTATTATTATACTACAGGATTTATATAGCGCCAACAGTTTGCTCAACGCTTTACTATATAACATTAGAAAGTACATTAAAGCCTAGTATGTAATATTTAGCTTCATTTACCTTATAAGATATTGAATTAAATTCTGATAACTGTACAGCAGCTAGAGAATTACCTGTGTTGGTTAGCATAAATATTACGCCATAGACAAACAAATTGATTTTGTGTTCTCTCTGGCCAATTATAAATCCTGAAAATTTAAGTGGGAGAAAACTTTTTGAGCCAATGGTTCCATAAGAAGGTTAAAAAAGGGGGTGGGGATAGAGGGCACCCTGCCTTGTGCCATTTGATATAGGGAAAAATGTGGAAAGCATATCTAAGCAGTAAACTTGGGCTGATGGTTTGGAATATAGTGCTAGGATTGCTGGACGAATGTGGCCTTGAAATCCCAATTTCTGCAAGGTTTGCTTTAAATAGGACCAATGAACTCTGTCAAATGCCTTTTCTGCATCCAGAAAGAGGAGCAGAGAAGGCATTTTATAATGATTGGCATGGTGAATAATATTGATTAGATGCCTAATTACATCAGCTGTTTGTCTCCCTTTTGAAAGTCTGAATTGATCCGGATGGATTCAATTAGGAATTATGTCTATGAATCTGTTTTCAATTACTTTGGCATACAGTTTGAGGTCTTGATTCAATAGCGATATAGGGCAGAAATTCTGAGGGGTGGGTTCTTTCCCTGGTTTTAGTAAGGTACTTATTAAAGCTTTTAACAACCCGGAAAAGAAGAAGAGAGAACAGCAGCATTCAACAGTGACAAAAGAGGATCTAATAGAATAGAGGCTTAATTCTTATAATATTCAGCAACAAAATCATCAGCTCCTGGAGCTTTATTGTTGGGAAGAGATTTGATGGCTTTATTTCATGATTTGTAAATGGAGAACTTCAGGATTCAATTTGAGAAAGAGTCAAACAAGGTAATTGAATGCACTGTAAAAATGATGATATGGCGGAAGGAGAAGGCTGTATTGTAGTGGAATTATCTTGAAGGTTGTATAAAGACTTATAGTGGATATAAAATATATATTTAACCCCTGTTAAAATGTCAGGTTTATGTGAAGTAAAAAAATGAGACAAAGATACATTTTCCACCTTTAATATAACCTATAAACTGTACAACTCAGTTGAACAACAAACTGAAATCTTTTAGGTGGAGGGAAGTAAAAATAAAAAACTAAAATAATACGGTTGCATCATTGTGCACACCCTTAAACTAATACTTTGTTGAAGCACCTTTTGATTTTGATTTAGGTCTGGGATTTGGGTCGGCCATTTCACAACTTTCCTCTTCATGTTCAGCTTTCTAGAAGAAGCCTGAAGGTTTTGTGCCAATATTGACTGGTATTTGGAACTTTTCATAATTCCCTCTACCTTGACTAAGGCCCCAGTTCCAGCTGAAGAAAAAAAGCCCCAAAGAATGATGTTGCCACCACCATGCTTCACTGTAGCAATGGTGTTTTTTTGGCGATGTGCAGTTTTGTTTTTGCGCCAAACATATCTTTTGGAATTATGGCCAAAAAGTTCAACCTTGGTTTCATCAGACCATAACACATTTTCCCACATGCTTTTGAGAGACTTCAGATGTGTATTTGTGAAATTTATCTGGGCTTGGATGTTTTTCTTTGTAAGAAAAGGCTTCCATCTTGCCCATAGCCTAGACATATGAAGACTACAGGAGATTGTTGTCCCATGTACTACACAGCCAGTACTTGCCAGATATTCCTGCAGCTCCTTTAATATTGCTGTAGGCCTCTTGGCAGACTCCCAGACCACTTTTCTTATTGTCTTTTCATCAATTTTGTAGGAACGTCCAGTTCTTGGTAATGTCACTGTTGCACTATATTTTCTCCACTTGATGACTGTCTTCACTGAGTTCCATGCAGGGGCGGACTGACCATTTGGAAACTCGGGCACTGCCCGAGGGCCCAGGGTCAGTAAGGGGCCCCATGAGATGCCCGTGGCACCTTTTTCATAGGCTTTTTTGAGTTTGGGCAAGGACACAGGGGCCCCATGATCCCCTATTGCCCGGGGGCCCCATGAGTTGTCAGTCCGCCCCTGGTTCCATGGTATAGTTAATGCCTTGGAAATTCTTTTGTACTCTTCTCCTGACTGATACCCTTTAACAAGTGCCCTCTGATGCTTTGAAAGCTCTCTGCGGACCATGGCTTTTGCTATAGGATGCGACTAAGCAAATGTCAGGAAAGACCTACTAGAACAGCTGAACTTTATTTGCGGTTAATCAGAGGCACTTTAAATGATGTCACACAGGACACATTTGATGAAATATCACTACACCAGCATGTTGCTAGTGTTATGTGACCGCTGTGATGAATTTAATACAATGGATGACTTCCTGTCATGCCAGCATTCTATACATTTGTTATGTTAGCTGTGATTGGTCAAAGCAGTCACATGGTACAGACAGGGCCATCTGTATCATGTGATGAGCTTTGCCCAGTCACAGCTAATCACAAAAAAAGACTGAATTAATCAGTTTCATTCAATAACAATGATTGCAAATATAAATGAAATACATTGATATTATCAGTCAATGTGTAAAAAAAAAAAAATCCCGATCACTTGCCCAGAGTGGTTTAATGTTACTATGGTAACATTATATTGCTTTGGTCACAGTGTGTTGAAAAAAAAAGTAAAAAAAAGAAAATATTATGTAATAAAAAATAGAAAAATTTGAAAAAAATGTATTATTATTTTTATTGTTTTTTACATACTGTCACCAGTCAGTGTCCCTCTTCACCAGCACACCAGTTATATAACAACACTGTACTGGACTGGTGACAATATTTAAAAAAAATATATTTTTTTAATTTCTACATTTTCCAAAAAATTGCAATAAAAAATTACAACCTCCCAAAAACTTACCATGCCTCTTACTAAATACCTTGGACTGTCTATTTTCCAAAAATGGGTAATTTGGGGGGTATTTGTATTATCCTGGTGTTTTCAGGTATCAAGAAATGAGATGGGCCGTCAGTACATCAGGATTGATCGATTGTCAGATATATACAGTATATACCATGGTTTGTGGACTCTCCTACAGACTAAATAATATACACTAATTTGTTTTATTTTCACCAAAGAAATGTAGCAGAATACATTTTGACCTAAATTTATGAAGAAATGTTATTTATTTGCAAAAATTTTATAACAGAAACATAGAAAAATACTTTTTTTTTAAAAAAAAGTTATGAGGTTTTTGGTTTATTTAGCAAAAAAAAAAAAAAAACTGGTGATTACGTACCACCAAAAGAAATCTCTATTTGTGTGAAAAAAAAAACATTTTATGGGTACAGTGTTGCATGTCCACACAATTGTCATTCAAAGTGCGACAACACTGAAAGCTGAAAATTGGCCTGGGTAGAAATGGAGTAAAAGTGCCAGATATTGAAACTGAAACTATATTAAAGTCTCCACACCATAAGAGGACACCTTTCTGAGCTGTTTAAATTTTCTTTTTAAGTTTCCTCAGAAATCTGATTTGATGGACAGTTGATGCATATATATTAACTACTGTATACAGAGAGTTGTTGATGGAACAAACTAGAATAATAAAGCGTCCTGATGGATCTTGTTGGCTTGTTGGGTCTACGGTTACCAGATGATTGCTCTGGAGTGCCTGGAATTATACCCTAGGTGTGAAGACGTTGCAGACCTTTCAGCAAGGGTGGTCCCTGAATATGTTGTGCCATTGAAGGTGATCAGTAATTTTGCTTGATTGATCTGCTGATATGTGATATTATGATTTCTGATTGCTTTAGTCACCATATTGAGTTCCCTGCGAGACTGAAGTATATGCTGCAATAAATCAGCATATAGTTGGAGATGTGCAAATGGATCTGGTCAGGATTTCATATTTCTAGTCTTCTGCATTAGTTTTCTTTGATGTGATAAAAGTGTATATGCATGATCACGTCTCTTGGAATATTATCAGGCAGAAAATTTGGTCATGGCAGAAGATGGATTCGATCAATCACTAATTCAATATTTGTGAGATCCGGTAGCAATGATTTTATCAGGCCTTTGACGTAGACAGCCAAATCTTGGTATTGCACCGTTTCTGCAATACCTCTAATTTTGATGTTATTATGGCATGATCTGTCTTCCAGGTCCACCAGTTTTTTCCTGATCTAGATATGTTCCTCTACATTGTCCTCATGTGCATAAACTAAATCATTCACAGATACAGCAAAATCTCCCATTTGGTTTTCAATGTGGGAAACTCTATTGGTGACTAAGGACATGTCAAAGTGAAAACGTTGCATAATAGAAAGTATGTCAGTTTGCAGTGAAATCCTTGAAGTTGTTAAAATTTCTTTAGGTGTAGTGTTCAATACAGGTTGATCATTGTTAGGCAAAGTGGCAAAGGGGTCTGGTGCAGAGTTGACAGAATCAGTGTTCATAATGTTATGGCTCACCTCAGGAGTGACTCTGGAGGCTGCATCCATTCTCATTCTTGCTTTGGCTGAGCTGCTTGCCAGCAGTGTGCCCAGAGGAGATAAGGGCAGGTGCTGAGCAGAATTATCCAGATCCATTTCTATTTCTCCTTCATCCTCGGCCACTAGACAGTGTGAGGCCGGGAGCCTTGTGGGGAGAGAGACATGTGCCGCAGTTTTGGTGCCATGTTGTTTGGGTCCTGGGGCTGGTTGGAAGAAGAAGGCCCTGATTTTTTTTTGGATGCCTCTCCTCCTTTCTTTTAGGAGACATACCGCTACTGCTGAGCGGGGTGATGGAAGCCCCCAATGAAATTTTGAGCCAGATACAAAGTCCGGGGAGTGCTGTAGTATGTTGCTGTGCCTGGATCTCTAAGGAGAGCTCATCTCCATGAATCCATGCTGCTCGGGCACCGACCACGCCCACCCAAAACAGCAGTATTTTTATTCTTAATGTTTTGATGAAGCTCATTCCATTTTTCTCAAGATTTTTCTGTATATATATATGTGTATATATTTTCTGTATATATATATATATATATATATATATATATATATATACAGTGCGGCAAAAAAGTATTTAGTCAGCCACCAATTGTGCAAGTTCTCCCACTTAAAAAGATGAGAGAGGCCTGTAATTGGCATCATAGGTAGACCTCAACTATGGGAGACAAAATGAGAAAAAAAATCCAGACAATCACATTGGCTGATTTGGAAAGAATTTATTTGCAAATTATGGTGGAAAATAAGTATTTGGTCACCTACAAACAAGCAAGATTTCTGGCTCTCACAGACCTGTACCTTCTTCTTTAAGAGGCTCCTCTGTCCTGCACTCATTACCTGTATCAATGGCACCTGTTTGAACTTGTTATCAGTATAAAAGACACCTGTCCACAACCTCAAACAGTCACACTTCAAACCCCACTATGGTGAAGACCAAAGAGCTGTTGAAAGACACCAGAAACAAAACTGTAGACCTGCCACCAGGCTGGGAAGACTAAATCTGCAATAGGCAAGCAGCTTGGTGTAAACAAATCAACTGTGGAAGCAATAATTAGAAAATGGAAGACATACAAGACCACTGATAATCTCCCTCGATCTGGGGCTCCACGCAAGATCTCACCCCGTGGGGTCAAAATGATAACAAGAACGGTGAGCAAAAATCCCAGGACCACACTGGGGGACCTAGTGAATGACCTGCAGAGAGCTGGGACCAACGTTTCTCGGCCTTTTGGCTAAGATCAAGTGTAGTATCTGTTCTCATCAGTGTCCAGTAGGGGTGCTCCACGGTCATTCTAGCTTTGCGGGGATGACTATTTGTATAGTACTCCTGCTGGTATGATGGGGGTCCGGATGGCTATTACGGGGGGAACAGAACCCGGGATGCCCACACGTAGCTAGGGCGTGGTAGTAATTCCCCTTTGGAACGTCAGAATGACCCAGTACCTCCTGATTTGGACGGATCTACCTTGTCTGACCAGGGGTCGGGAAGGCAGAGAGTCAGCAAACCAGTGCCCCCTGAGTAGTCGCCTCAGGGGTGCCACTAGTAGCACCTGGGTGTGGGACCCCACTGTGTGAAAATGGCACATGGTCACTTGTTTTCAAACTTTTTCTGCACAGCGCCCTTAGGAGCAGGCCTTTTGGCTAGGACCAGGGCAATTTTTGCTACAGGCCTCAGGGCCTGGTCTGTGCCCTATTTGGCACGGCCACTTTTTCATTTTCTATTTATTTAATTTATTACACATCCCACGTTTTGTCACTTTTTCTTTACTTACAGTATGTGTGTGTTTTCCTCACAGGATGGAGGGTGTGGGTCCTCAGGCCTGCCCTGAAGTCTAGGGGGAGGATGTGTGGCCTTTTGGTTCCTTCCTTCCCTGTCCCTAGGGGGTTTTCTCTTCGGGAGAGCCCCCTGACCAAGTACTGGGTGTCTGGCTTCGGCTGGACACAAGGAACGGTGGTCCACCAGGCCTTTTGGCCAGGAGGACCAAATGTGAACCTTGTCCCTGTCAGGAGCTTCGTGCCCCGGGGGATCAGGGTAGTGGTCCATCCCCTTCGGGGGAAGGACAAAGCACACCCCTAAGTGCACTTTTTCTTGTGGTGTTTTGCACTTGCACTTTTTTTGTGAACACTTACGGGTTTTTCGTTATAGTTGCACGTTTGCGGACTTAAAAAAAAAAAAAAAAACCTGTTCACAACCTCAAACAGTCACACTCCAAACTCCACTATGGTGAACACCAACAAGCTGTCGAAGGACACCAGAAACAAAATTGTAGACCTGCACCTGGCTGGGAAGATTGAATCTGCAATAGGCAAGCAGCTTGGTGTGAATAAATCAACTGTGGGAGCAATAATGAGAAAATGGAAGACATACAAGACCACTGATAATCTCCCTCGATCTGGGCCTCCATTCAAGATCTCACCCTGTGGGGTCAAAATGATCACAAGAACGGTGAGCAAAAATCCCAGGACCACAGGGGGGGACGTAGTGAATGACCTGCAGAGAGCTGGGACCAACGTAACAAAGGCTACCATCAGTAACACACTACGCCGCCAGGGACTCAGATCCTGCAGTGCCAGACATGTCCCCCTGCTTCAGCCAGTACATGTCCGGGCCCGTCTGAAGTTTGCTAGAGAGCATTTGGATGATCCAGAAGAGTATTGGGAGAATGTCATACGGTCAGATGAAACCAAAATAGAACTGTTTGGTAGAAACACAACTCGTCGCGTTTGGAGGAGAGAGAATGCTGAGTTGCATCCAAAGAACACCATACCTACTGTGAAGCATGGGGGTAGGAACATAATGCTTTGGGGCTGTTTCTCCGCAAAGGGACCAGGACGAATGATCCATGTACAGGACAGAATGAACGGGGCCATGTATCGTGAGATTTTGAGTGCAAACCTCCTTCCATCAGCAAGGGCATTGAAGATGAAATGTGGCTGGGTCTTCCAATATAACAATGATCCCAAACACACCGCCCGGGCAAAGAAGGAGTGGCTTCGTAAGAAGCATTTCAAGGTTCTGGAGTGGCCTAGTCAGTCTCCAGATCTCAACCCCATAGAAAACCTTTGGAGGGAGTTGAAAGTCTGTGTTGCCCAGTGACAGCACCAAAACATCACTGCTCTAGAGGAGATCTGCATAGAGGAATGGGCCAACATACCAGCAACAGTGTGTGCCAACCTTGCGAAGACTTACAGGAAACATTTGACCTCTGTCATTGCCAACAAAGGATATATAACAAAGTATTGAGATGAACTTTTGCTATTGACCAAATACTTATTTTCCACCATAATTTGCAAATAAATTCTTTCCAGATCAGCCAATGTGATTGTCTGGATTTGTTTTCTCTTTTTGTCTCTCATAGTTGAGGTCTACCTATGATGCCAATTACAGGCCTCTCTCATCTTTTTAAGTGGGAGAACTTGCACAATTGGTAGCTGACTAAATACTTTTTTGCCCCACTGTATATATATATATATATTGTGGCAGTATGAACGGCAAGGTGATGGATGGACGCTATGTGTCACCTCGCATGAGGTCAAACTTTGAAGTTTAGGTGGAGTCCACTCCGGGTTTTCAGGATCACAATGGCAGAGGTGGTTCCGGAACGGAGTTTGGGCTCCACTGGTGACCACCAATAGGTGGTATAAATAAAGCAGGGCTGGAGCAAGGAAGTTGCTCGTGTGGCCCGGGACTCAAAGTACCATTCTGAGAGAGCTGTGCTTGGAAGTGATTGTTATACCACAAGAGACAAGGTTTGGTTATGGTTTTGTTTTGTTGGTGACAGGGAGAAGCCCTTCACCAGTAAGAGAGGGAAAGCTCTGTTTAGCTAGTGCCTGGATGGCAAGGGTTTATTTTGCTGTTTTGTTTCTGATATTTTTTTGCAAACCTGTGAATAAAAACTGACAACCAGTCAGAGTTTTAAGAAAGCCTGCCGTGCGGTCTACCTGTTTTCCCAGGGAAGGTGATCCCCCCATCTGAGCTAACCCCAATATATATATATATATATATATATATATATATATATATATATATATATATATATATATATATACACACGCACACATAGTATTTTAGTATTTTAATAGATCTGCTAGGACACCAAACTACCTGCTGGCATTACAGTGAAAAAACAAAAGGCTGGAGAGGGAGAAACTGGTTAGTCTAGTATACCAGAGAGAATCTAATGACCTCTGAGCAAAATAGTATGGTCTGGAAACCACGTACTGTATTATGGAAACAACCTGTACTAAATTGTAAAATAAGATTATTATTTTTTTATTTTTAAAATAATACTTAAAGTGACAAATATATGTTTCTAAACATTTAAAATGTCAAAATAAGTAAAACCAATTGTAGTTTACTAATTCTCTACTACTAATTGTAGTTTACTAAGTGGAACTGCAAGCATAAAACTAAGTTTAAAATGTTTCCCATACAGATCAATTAAAGGTCTACTAGGCTGCCAATATATTTTCTCCCCCAGGCTCTGTTTTTTTCTTATTACTTGTATCCAGCTAAATTGCCCTCTTCAGAGACCATGTGCGCTAAAAAGATCACAAACTTGGGAGTCCGGATAACCTCTTGTGTGAACAGTAATTGTTGGTAAAGTGACTCACTACGTCAAACTGACACTATTAATTCCTGCTTTTGTCATTGCTTGGCTGTCAGAATGCAAAGCTATATAGAGCATGCACATAAATTTGTAAAGCATAAGAAATGAATTATATTGGAAAATGGCAGGATTTTAAGAGATAAACTTAAGCAAGGACAAAGAATAAACTGAGTGTTTTATTTAAATTTGATTTGACAGTTAGTTTCCAAAAAAGCTTAATTTGGAAATTTTGGATTGAAATATGTTAACTGAGCTACATCTCAGAGATTGCCCAATAAGCATGCTTGTTATTAATAATTTGGCTGGAGTTTGGAAACCTACTTTGGCATTGTGAGCTCCAATTTGATAAGGCAAATATATGTTGTCTAATGCCAAATGTATATAGATAGTTAAATTAAGTCACAATAGGAAGCCAAAATATTCCTTTTTACAGTATTTTATTTTTCATGATTATTGTCAGTGAAATGAAATGACCCTTGTAATTTAAATATTATAAAATTATTTCCAGGTCTGATACTGGGCTGGAGAAATGCTTACAAAATCATGCATAACATTGGCAGAGAGTACAACAGACCAACATATTCTCTATGACATCTGGTTTTGAAAATGCTTTGAAATTTTTTTCAATGCGCATAAAATGTTCACCTTTCGCTTGAGATAAACTTTATTCCATAGATTGTGTATGCTAATGGCCATACTGTATTTTATTGGTCTTGCCCTAACTTCACCTTTGACAGTGCCCATGATACTCTCTAGTATGCCTGTGCTTCACAAGTTGAAGAGAACCTGGAGCTGTGGATGGTTAGAATTTGACAGATGTATTTGGTAGATTATTGGTAGGATGGCAGTGTTGGAAATTTACTTTAAAAGATGTAGACCCTTAGATATTGATGGATTCAATGGATCTTTGACATGTGCTGTCTGACGGATGTGTCCGCCAATGTGTTGCTTGACTTGCTCACAAGGTGCATTTTCCAATCACAAAATTGTTGTCAATGTTTGTATACTGTACCACTTTCCCTATAAGTGGGACGTGTTCATCTCTGTTTTTTTCTACATGTTTTCTGTTTAATTTGTACCTACAACATATGTGGAACAACTCTTCTGTGCTAAAACCTTTATTAACCCCTTGATGCCGATGTCACACAAATATTTGGCCTCATGGAAATGGGTTTTTTTCCGTGGGGCTGCATATTTGCGTACCTGTCTTTGTGCTGGGAGCTCGCCGCTTGACGTGCTCCCAGCACAGAGACCGTGGTGTCACTGAGAGCCCCGGGTCCCGTCCTAACGATCGGGACCCGGGACTCCCGATTCCGGGTCACATGAGCCTCTGATTGGCTATCACAGTGATCAGTCATTGTTTTTTTCTCTCTCTATGAATGGAGGAGAGAGATACATTGTATCTCTCTGACTCCTGGCATAGAGAGAAAAAAAAATGTTTGTAAAAAAAAAAAAGATAAATATTAAAACATAAAAGAAAAAAATAAAGAAAAATACCTAGATCAAGGTTTTATCTAGTTCAGTACCAAGGTTAGTGTTTGGATCAAGGTCAGGGTCAAAGGTCAAGGTCAAAGGTCAGGGTCAAGGGTCAGGATTTTAAAAAATTGGTATCAGTGTCAGTTAGCGTTAATGTCGGTGTGTTTTAGGTAAAAAAAAAAAAAAAAAAAAAGACAAAAACAAAATGCGCACTATTGTTTCTGGGCTGTACTACGGGTACAAACAACAAATAACATACACATATATGGTATCAAATTATATAAGTGGTGAAGCGCTCAACTAAAATAATCAAAAAACTAGTGCAATAACCCCTTTATAAATATACACTGGTGAAAAAGGTGATAAATGATACCTCTTATACAAATAGTACAATAATAACTAGTGCAATATCCTCATCACTGTATATTACATCCCTAGTGGTGTAGTGATTATTACTTAAACTGTGCAAAAAAAGTACTCAAATACAAATAATCAGACCGATTTAAATAAAAAACAAATAGGATGGTGATGCCACACTGTGCAAAAACATAACAAGTGTTCAAATCATATCACTCCATGCTGCAATAGTGCTCTTCGTGAAATCTTGACGTGACTCCCCTCAATGATAGCCAAAATGCCCCCTCACCTTCCACATTCGACCCTTGCGGGTCACAGAGCTTTTTCTATATATATAATTGCCAGATTTATTCTCCTCCACTGCCTCCACCGACCATGATCCTCCTCCAGGCAGTAAGTAATACTCCAAAAGCTCCCCTCATAAAACGGACTCTGCCAGATATAATTCTCCTCCACTGCCTTCACCGCTCAAAATCCTCCTCCAGGCAGTCAATTACACTCCAATACCCCTCATAGAATGGACACAGGCACAGGTCGCATATGAAAAACAGAATCACATCTCCATAGTGCAACACCGTTTAATACACTTCCTCAGTAAAATCGAACATTACACTCACATGTCCTTCAGCAAGGTAAAGCAGTTCCCATGTACTATGGGTGTATACAGGTGTCCAAAGATGGCGTCCAAACCCGGAACCGGAAGTACGTCACCCCTATACGTCGACGCGTTGCGCCACAGTCATGTGGCTTCTTCAGGATACCGTATTGGATGGCCGCACTTCCTTATAACCGCTCTCCTAATCTACAAGGGGCGTGCATATTAACTCCATTTTCATGGAGCCCTCTACCCAGGACGTCCGCGATCCGCCGCTACTTCCCCTACTCCCAACAATCAATGAAGGGCATATATATCTATATTTACAAGGATGACCCATATATAACGATATGCTTTATTAATACAATTAACCCCCATTACAAACTTTTATTACCCCATATTTAATATTTATTAAAATAGGTATATAATAAATACCAATCATAAGCCAAAGAGGGATTTATTAAGGGAATAAACCGATATAAGTATCAACACACCCATACCTACTACCAATACTTCCCTACTCCTAATAATTGGAACCCCCATTCCATAAGCTAAATTTAATACATTATATTTATTTTAAATACATTAATTTGAAGAAATATTACTAAAATAATTTTTAATCCATTCCAATAGAACCATGATTAGAAATCTACTAAAAAACTAAAAAATATCTAAAAAATATATTTAATAAAAATCTAATACAGAACTCCTGTATACTACCCATACCACATGTACACATAGAAGAAATCATACATTTCTAAAATCGCCACATCTCGCATCTTAGGTTTTAACCAAATATTATTTAAAAGTCATTGATGAAACAATTGAGGTCAAATTCGATATTTAAACCTCTAGGTGACAACGTTTGCATAAAATAAATCCACTTAGACTCCGCCTGACTAATTGTTCTCACTTTATGGCTTCCTCTCCAATGTTTTTTATAACGCTCTACCCCCCAGAATTTCAATCCCGAGGGGTCATTACCATGATGGCTCGCAAAATGTTTGGAAACATTATGTTTTGGGTTCCCCTTCAGTATATTTGTCACATGTTCTCTTAATCTCACCCACAAAGCCCTTTTAGTGCGTCCCACATACTGCAGACCACAGTAACACTCCAGAACATAGATGACCCCTTCAGTTTTACATGTAATGAAATCTTTAATCCTAAATGGCCTACCATTGCTATTGGACGCAAACTCTTTCTTCTTTTGATTTTGCCCTTTTGTGGCTTTGCAGACACTACATTTTTTGCAAGGAAAAAAACCGGTGACATTAAACAGGGTACCTTCTCTATTCGTCTTAGGTGGATCCAATACGTTCTTCATAATTTTGTTCCTTAAAGTGGGGGCTCTCCTATAGACAAACTTAGGTTGTTCTGGCAATATATTGCCTAATAACGGATCCATTTTTAAAATTGGCCAGTGCTTCTTAAAAACATTTTGAATTTTTTTATATTGTAAATTAAAATCCAGAATCACCGCTACTTGATCAGCCTTCTCCTTATCATCACTTTTTATCTTATTCCCAATAAGTATCTTTCTATCCATATTGGCCACCTCCAATTTACTTTTCTTAAGATCAGACACAGCGTAACCCTTGGATGCAAACCTTTCCTCTAAAATCATGGCCTGAGTATTATAATCTTTTTCATATGTGCAATTCCTTTTTAACCTGATAAACTGGCCCTTTGGAATATTCAGTAACCACGAAGGAAAATGGCAACTCTCTATCGGGATGTAACCATTCCGGTCCACATCCTTAAAATGCGTTATGGTACTAATACTTTCCCCTTGTACTTGGATGTCCAAATCTAGAAATTGGATGGACTGGTTACTGCATTTCCATACAAACTTTATATTTTTATTATTATTATTTAATTGTTTCAAAAAATCCATCAGTTTGCTTTCATCCCCTTTCCATATGATGAAGACATCATCTATGTACCTTTTATACAACGCCAGTTCAGCAGGTTTATCCTTATATACCGTCTCTTGTTCCCAGTGGGCCATGAACAAGTTTGCCACACTTGGGGCAAACCGAGCTCCCATGGCTACACCCCTAATCTGTCTATAAAAAACTTTGTCATACCAAAAATAGTTATGACTCAGACTGAAATCCAAACATTGTATAATAAATTTCCTCTGTGTCCAATTCAAATTACTTAATTCCCTCAGACCCCACCCCGTAGCTTCCAGTGCATCCTCATGATTAATAATCGTATATAACGAGGATACATCAGCGCTAGCCAATATTATGTTAGAGCTCCCCTTTTCCTCTTCCAGAAGCTGAATTAGATGTTTAGTATCTCTCAAAAATGATACCGTATTCTGGACCAATGGTTGTAAAAAGGTATCTATATATTGGCCCAATCTAGCCAATACCGATTGGATACCGTTGACAATAGGCCTCCCCGGTGGGTTGGCAGGATCTTTATGTATCTTAGGAATTGTATAAATAACTGGTATACGACAACATTCTGGTACCAAATATCTACTTTCCTTACTGTTTAATATTTTTCTCTTTTCACCTATTTTAATTAACTGTTCCAATTCTTTTCTATATATCCTTGTGGGGTCTTTTGGTAATTTCAAATAAGTGTCCACATCATCCAATTGCGCCTGTAATTCACTACAATAGTAGTCCTTGGAGAGTACAACAATTCCCCCTCCCTTGTCTGCCGGCCTTACTACTATGTCATTCCTTTTCATTAATTTGTTCACACCTATTTGGAATCCATGGTTAACCTTCTTATTTGGAATTTGTAAATTCTCTAAGTCTTTATTAACCATTTTCTTAAAAACCTCCACTTGGTTATTACTGTTAATCTGAGGGTTAAAAACAGACTTATTTTTCAATGCGGTATGGGTAAATTTATCATTAAAACTCTTAAAAGTCTTATCTTTGGCTCCAGTGAGCCCTAAAAAATATTTCTTCAAGTTCAATTTCCTGATATATTTCTGCGTATCTATGTATGTACTGAACTTATCCATATTCTTAGGGGGTGCAAATTTAAGACCTTTGTCAAGAACCATAATCTCTTCTCTTGACAGGGATGTTCCACTAATGTTAAAAATCCCTTCCCCTATTGGTCTCTTTTCCTTTTGTTTTTTGCTTCCTCTGCAGCCCCTTCTCTTCCTGGGCTTTTTTGTTTCCCTGGTACCGGACTCTTCTCCCCTTTGCCCCTCTCTATAAAATCTCTACTAGGATAATAATTCAACGGTTCAAATCTATTCTGTGTTGGGACAGGACCCTGATTATCATACCTAGGTGGATACCAATCTCCATTCCTAGGACTTCTCTCATAATAGGGTTGATAATTCATCCCTTGTTGAGGATAATTCATCCCTTGTTGCGGATAATAATTCCTCGGTTGTTGGTAATCTGACCTAGATTGATTCGATCCATATGATTGGTAATAAGGTCTCCCTCTTTTACCTCTCCCTCCTTGTCCATTATATGATCCTCCTCTTTTCGCAGGTCTCCACCCATTATTAGGAGTAGGGTAAGACTGTGTATTGTATTGCTGGCTTCCATTATATGTGCCCCTAACTGGCTCCTTATAAGACACATGCGGGGTAGGAGCTTTATCAACCACTATTGGTTTGACTGGTGTAGAATTGGTAGATCCTATATCCGGATTAGGGGCTGAGGATTGCCACTTGAACACCAGATTTTTTGAAAAATCATTGGTGTCCCTATGGTATTTCTTCATTTTTCTAAATTTCACCTCCGTATCAACTTTTTCCAAATCTTTACTTAATCGTTTTGTTAAATTGACCATTTGCGGTGTATCCTTAAATGGTTCAATTTGTTTCCTTATATCCTCTATTTGCATCTCCAAATTCCTCATCTTTTTCTGTTTTCTTTTAAGCAAAAATTGCACCAGTTCCAAACCTTTTTCATTAAAAAAACAGAACCATTCTTCTACAGAATCTGCATCCGTAAGCCCATCGCTGATGGGAACATCCCATCTTAATCTCCTGGGGACTAATCTATCTTTTAGGTATTTTTCATGAGTGGCCATATCCCACCATGTAGAGACCTTTTTCTCCATAAGATGACCTAATCTCCTCAGGAGAGTATCCAAATCTCCATTTTTACTAATACCATCCTTATTAAATACATCCTCCAGATTAATGGTTCTGCTTTCCAAAAACCCAAACACATCCATGTATGCTGCGGGAGGTAAATTGGTACAACTCAACAGAAAAAATATATAGAAATCCCCCTGCGCTCCACAGAACCTAGTGAGTAAGCTGCTATCACCTATTCTCTATACCCCAAGATATGTGAAACAAATTATATAAGTGGTGAAGCGCTCAACTAAAATAATCAAAAAACTAGTGCAATAACCCCTTTATAAATATACACTGGTGAAAAAGGTGATAAATGATACCTCTTATACAAATAGTACAATAATAACTAGTGCAATATCCTCATCACTGTATATTACATCCCTAGTGGTGTAGTGATTATTACTTAAACTGTGCAAAAAAAGTACTCAAATACAAATAATCAGACCGAAAAAGCTCTGTGACCCGCAAGGGTCGAATGTGGAAGGTGAGGGGGCATTTTGGCTATCATTGAGGGGAGTCACATCAAGATTTCACAAAGAGCACTATTGCAGCATGGAGTGATATGATTTGAACACTTGTTATGTTTTTGCACAGTGTGGCATCACCATCCTATTTGTTTTTTATTTAAATCGGTCTGATTATTTGTATTTGAGTACTTTTTTTGCACAGTTTAAGTAATAATCACTACACCACTAGGGATGTAATATACAGTGATGAGGATATTGCACTAGTTATTATTGTACTATTTGTATAAGAGGTATCATTTATCACCTTTTTCACCAGTGTATATTTATAAAGGGGTTATTGCACTAGTTTTTTGATTATTTTAGTTGAGCGCTTCACCACTTATATAATTTGTTTCACATATCTTGGGGTATAGAGAATAGGTGATAGCAGCTTACTCACTAGGTTCTGTGGAGCGCAGGGGGATTTCTACATATATGGTATCGCTGTGATCGTCAAGAGCTGGAGAATTTATTTTGGGTTGTTCTTTGGTGGTAGGTTATGGTCGTAACAAGAAACACACAGCTAAATAAAAAAAATGTTTGTTTTTTTTTTACTATTTTGGGCCAGTTTTCCTTTGATAATAGAAAAAAACCAGGAGCTATCCATTACCATATACCACCAAATGAAAGCCCAATTTGTCCTGAAAAAATCAAGGTATAATCCACCTGGATCTACAAAGTAGTTATGATGATATGTACGGTTTTACTAGCACATCAACCTTGCAGAATTGTGCTTAGGCATTTAGATTTGTTTTACCCTTAGGCGTGAAGGGGTTAACAAATATAAAAGATGTAGACCATTTTAAAATGTGCACACACTTATAAGCAAAGAGATTATTTTAATTATTGTATTTCACTGCTATGAAGTAATTTTGCTCTTGTACATAGAGTTAGATATGCAAGTTGCCATATCTAAAATCAAAGTATTAGTTGGCTGCTTTCACGCTGATACCAAGACTTCCATACTTTCTGAATCACTGATTAAATACCAGAGCCAGATTAGGAGTTCAGCTGATGAGAATTTAAAGTAGAAATATAGGCACAAACTTTTGTTTTTATTTTTGATAAAGAAAGAAAGGGTTATAAACCCTGTCAGTTTTTTTCAGCACCTGTGTCCCATTTCAGAGATCTCCTTTCACTTCTTGTCCCATAGCCAAATAGGAAGTAACAGAAAATCCCTGAAAATAAAAGGTAATTCCTTGGGGAGCCCCAGGTCACCAGAACTAGTCTCCCCACTGGAAGATTTTCCTTTACGTTTCTGGGGACAACACAAAATTTAGGATTTTCTTTTACTTTCAGTTTCGATGATAATGGTAAACAGGAGAAATAGAGAAGGTGAATCTCCATAACGGGGGCACACATAGCAATACAAACTGACAGGTGTTCTAATCCCTCTCCAAACTATCCAAAACTAAAAAAAAATATTTTGCCTTTAGTTTTACTGTTTTACTTTAAGCAGGTTCCACACAACGTATTGGCATGAAAAAAATGTAAGTGCTTCAGTGACTAGTGACAACCGTCTTTACATCATTATCAACTCAATCTTCTGGATATGTCACCGGCACTCCTTCTCAGCATTTTTAAAGGCAGTTTAATTGGTCATATTAGTTAAAACAAGCTGACTAAGGGCCCCTTCATCAGGAACAATGAAAAGGCTCTTGTATAGCCTTCTGAAGGGGCTCTTGTAGTCAAAAACTGCCACTTTAAAAGCACTGTGAAGAAGCCAGCAACATACCACGTAGATCATGTAGCTTAAAATTTCTGACTTTGTTTCCTTTGTAATATGCAATATGTCACGGATCCATGGTCGCCGCCACCAACATGCGACAATCGCACGACCGCGACTAACAGTAATACGTCACGCCCACGGCGTCAGACCCCAGACCTTCTCACCAAACTCGTGACCGAAGGACCGGCCGATCTAAAACCGCGGTGTGACGCGCGTAACAAGGCCCCACCCAGCTGCACCCTGCACAGCGATTGTCCAGCTAATGGGCTACAATCGGTGCCTGCAGCCTGAATGCGCTTGTTACTGGGTCAGGTTAATTACGCCACTAACCCTTCACACTGCCACCACTGTCTTGAAATGTAGAAGACGGACTCTGTGAGAAATACACTATAATGATTGAAAAGTCACCTGTCCAATATGGTCAATTTGGCAGGGAGTAAACAAACACAGTAGCGTCTCTTCAAAAGGCAGGATTTTGTGAATTGCAGGTAAGCGCTTAAAAACAGTTTAACACTTTCAGAAAGAAAGATTTATTACTAAAAGAGTCAAACAGGTGCAATAAAATATTTACAAAGAGATGTCACAAAAATATATATATATATGTATATAAAGACACAGCAGCAAGATAATAGGAAGGAGATTACAGGGTTAAGTTACTTGCCTTGCCTTGGTTTTGCAGATTCAAGCTGCAGAGCAGGGTGATTCTTTGATCTCCTTTTGTTATGATGTTCGCTGGGAGATCTGTGTCAAAACTTAAACTCACTTGTCTCATCTTAAAAGTCCCTCTCAAAGGGAGGGGGCCTCTGACTACACGTTTTGGGAGTGGTCAGTGGGAACCTCTGAATTAAACTACAGCTTGACTTTGTTTCTGATTAAACTAACTGCATACTAGCTATAGGTTTCTGATTTAGAAAATACTGGGGTCTCACTTTTCAAGAGGAGGTTAACAGTGTTAGCCTTCTTATTTTTCTATGTATAGCTTTCCTATAAATGCTTGAAATGGTTTTCACTTTACTTCAAAGAAAAATAGATCTGGGTTACTATTAAAAATGTCAAACAAGAGAAACAGGTTACATTACTTCATTTTAGAGGTATTTTAATAGATTAAATATATAATTTGTATTTTTAGCTTCTCTACTTTTTAAATAATGACACAGCTTTTATTCTTCAAACTGAAAATACCTGCTTCCCATCCGTGTTGGTTGTTCCATTACTAAAATCAATTTCTAGGTAATTAAAATCTGCATGAGTGAAACTTAATCTAGATGTGCAACATTTTCCATTTATAACAAAAGCTTGATTCTTCTGGTTCATTAATACATTGTGGTGTGCAGCATATTCCATCAATTAATCTATTAAAGCATGTATCTACCTGTGTACGTGGCACCTATAAGACAGTTATAACAATGCATGTTTTACTGTGCATGGTACAATATACAGTTTATGTGATTTTCTACCTATAGATAAACAGAAAACTGAAGGGCAGAATGCATGTATGTGAAAAATTTCAAAGGGATCTCCTGTCAATAGTCATATATCAATAGCTTTTATTAATAGCACAAAGCTGACATATAGTACATATATGTCATACAGGCAACCCATGCTGTCAAACTGACAGTTCATTTTATGGTAAACTATATGAAGATAATGATATAAACCTAAAGCAGGCCTCAACAAAATCAGATGCCAAGCATAGTTTTGTCTTACCTTAGGTGAGGACTCCCAGTGGATTGAATATCTCTATATATTACCAGTTACACAGAAAGTGAAATATAGCACCTGTTATAGTTCGATCTACTCAAGTGCTTGTGCTTACTCACTGACCTAGACCTCTCCATGACTGTCAAGCACAGTGTGTCAAAATCTGTTCACATTTTCAATCATTTATTACAAGGAGCCAATACTGCTGCTTTAAACCAGCAGGAACATTCCCTTAGTGGGGAGCATTTTCCACAAGCTTGGTTTACTCCAGACCTGGGCTTTAGGACATGAATTTATGTATTTTATATGACATACTCCTAAAAATCACACACATATGTTAGACTGTAGCTGACATTTCATTATTGTGCCTATGGCACCAAGGTTTCAATGACACAGCTAGAAAGATGATATTGGAAATAAATTGATGGATGCTATCTAGAGAATCTTATATAGGTTTTGTAAAGTGCAGTAATTCATAGAAACCAATAAGGTTCTAGAACAGTTACTGGACATTGCTCTCTGCTTTATTAAATTGTTCTGAAGCTTTACATATGTTAGCACTACAGTAATTTTTTCCATAAGTTAGTTTCCTTACGTTAGTAATACTAGCCATATACCAGGGGCGGACTGACAACTCATGGGGCCCCCGGGCAATAGGGGATCATGGGGCCCCTGTGTCCTTGCCCAAACTCAAAAAAGCCTATGAAAAAGGTAGCAGGGGAATCTCATGGGGCCCCCTACTGACCCTGGGCCCTCGGGCAGTGCCCGAGTTTTCAAATGATCAGTCCGTCCCTGCCATATAATACCTACTAGCAAGGGCGGACTGACAACCCATGGGGCCCTCGGGCAACAGGGGATCATGGGGCCCCTGTGTCCTTGCCCAAACTCAAATAAGCCTATGAAAAAGGTAGCAGGGGCATCTCATGGGGCCTCCTACTGATCCAGGGCCCTCGGGCAGTGCCCGAGTTTTCAAATGATCAGTCCGCCCCTGCCATATAATAATACCTACTAGCAGGGGCGGACTGACAACCCATGGGGCCCCCGGGCAACAGGGGATCATGGGGCCCCTGTGTCCTTGCCCAAACTCAAATAAGCCTATGAAAAAGGTACCAGGGGCATCTCATGGGGCCCCCTACTGACCTCGGGCCCTCGGGAAGTGCCCGAGTTTCCAAATGGTCAGTCCGCCCCTACCTACTAGTATTCTAAAGGTATTACAATGTGCCTTTTCTTCTAGTACAGTAAATAAGTTAAATTTTTTTAGTACTACAACTACTTAGCTATTTTATATGGATACTCTTTTTCATATTTCTGCTGAATATATGTATTCATTGGCATTAAGTATAATATTGGCAAAACTATGCATTGTTGAGCTATAACAAGGATTCCTTGTGTAGTATTAGATAGTAAAGAGGTAATGGGCTATGGAGGATTATGAACAACAGCTAATATTAACATAAGAGACTCTCAGTTCAAATCACCTAATACATGTATTTGAGCTGCTCTTTAGTGAAGCATGTAAATGTGCCCAGGCTGATGTTTCAAGAATATACTTACTGTAAATAGAAACTATTACTTGTTGGTCAGTTTTATTTTATTTTCTTAAACATTTTACAATATATAAAATTATATTAAAAACTTTATTTTTAATATCTGTTTTAAATTCTTATTTTACTATAAAATAGAGTATGGTGTAATAAAACAGGGTGGAGTGCCTGGGTATGTGTAGGGTCAGAAATAAAAACGGCAACCTATCTGAAGTGGCCACATTCAATATGCGGCACGCCCTCACTGGCAAGTCTACAACATACATCATGCCACTTTGCTGGGGGCCTGGCCTTCTGACATGTAGGGACAGAACCTTGAAGTACGGAGGTGGATATACTGTAAGAAGACGCTGGAATCCAGCAGGGGGAAAATTGTCTTTGAGGGACTGTGGCAATTTTATGAGACATAGTTTCCAAAGACAACCAAGCAGTGTTCGACTTCTAAATAGCTGAGCTTGGAACTTTTTGCAAATATTAAATAGCTAGTATAAAGTTACTCGTTAATATCCTGGAGTTGTATGTATATGCAAAGCACCTTCATATTAATACTATTATCTCATGTGCTCAACAGTGTAGCACTTTGAGTTCAAGAAATTAGGAACATTTTCTTATCTTAAACTCAGTGTTGCACCCAATAAACCATTTTGACTAACTGATGTATCAGTTGAAGGAAAGGGGCTTAGAAACATATCTACTTCCTGGGAAGGGTGAGGATCTGGAGCTCCTTCCCGTCCAGTCCCATCCCCAATTTTCCTTTTCCCTTTTCTTTTATTTCCTTGTGTTCCTTTCTTTTTTCCTTTCTTCTATCATTTGTTTACTTTCAGCTGTCTCCCCTCATCCTTAGCATTTATTCCCTATAAATCCTGAAATTTCTAGCCTCTCTCTATTCTTTACATCTGTTGCTGCACAGATATTACCCTGTTGCACATGTTATTTCAAATAAGGAGACACTTCTGGGCTTGCATTCCCTACTAGGAGTCCAATTGCACTTATACCATTAACTATGGTTTTCCATACCTGTAGGTTCCCTCTTACACTTTTTTGTTTTTCACTCAACCCTTTAACCCTGCTAAAGGTGTGGTCTTGCTCAGGGGTGGACTGACAACTCATGGGGCCTCTAGGCAATAGGGGATTGTGGGGCCCCTGTGTCCTTGCCCAAACTCAAAAAAGCCTATGAAAAAGGTACCAGGGGCATCTCATGGGGCCCCCTACTGACCCCGGGCCCTTGGGCAGTGCCCAAGTTTCCAAATGGTCAGTCCGCCCCTGGTCTTGCTACTCAGTACTATGATTAATGATCTGTGACTGCAAAGTATTACTGTACATGCCACATACTTTTTCCATGTTGGTAATTTTGGTATACTGTTATATCTTTGTCCATGCTTAAACTGATTTTCTGTTTGGTTCTCAAAAGGAATCTAAAATCAAAATGAAAAAAATAAAAAAATAAAAAGCACACCAGTATACTAACAAATTAATCATGTGCCCAAATTAATTTAAGTCAGCGAGTGACATAAATCCAAAAACCAGATAAGTAATGGGAAACACTGATTCAATAATTGAAGAGAAACTGTACTTTATTTTAAATCATGGAAAGCTGTAAACAAGCACACGTGTAATTCAGTAGCAACATTTAAGATTAGAAGATAACATTGTGAGCAAAATAAACATGCTGGAAGCACTATACCTAGCAGTCAAATACAATTGCAATAAAATGAAACTGCTTACACAAAAGTCTCCAACTGTACTTTATACCGTATAGTACTGTACAAAGTCTTAAACTGGCCATATCTGGAGAAAATTCATGCAGTGGGTGGCCCTTTTGGCACCTCCTACATGACATCTTTTGTTTGAAAAATCAAAGGAGACAGGTGGAAAATTGTGAGACCAACATCCCCCGCATATAATCAGATGCAAATACTTTTCATTTATTTATGTTGTCTCACCAACTCCTTCTACCCCGATGTTGTTTTCCCACTCTTGAAACCATCTAATTTATCATCACCCTCACCAACTGAAAACAGGCATAATTTGTTATAGCATCTTCTGTTCTTTGTCAATGCTTGTCTTGTCAAGATGTAGAAGGTAGTATAGTTTTGCACAAGCCAACCAGTCTACGTTGCCAGCTGCCAGTTCATGGCCAATGGGAGTGCACCAAATTGTGAGAGGAATTAGCACTTCAGAAATTTGAAAATAGGAGGAACAACCCTCAAATACTGCTGCTTCTAAATTTAGATAGACATGCTTGCAACTTCTTTTTTGTTTTTATTTTTTTTTAATAATTAAAAATATAAACAAATGTGTATTTACCAAACAAGCTTTAATATATCATTCATAAGGAGAAGTGTCTGTAGAATTTGATGTTTGCATACTAAAAATACCATTTTAACAAACTACAAAAGACCATCTATTTCATGTCTTAATATCAAAATAATAATTAAAAAAAGAAAAAATATACTAACGGAGCTGTGCCCTCAAAAAGATTTATATGTTAAAACACCATGGATTAACTCTAAAATCCAAAGCCATTTAGTGTCACATACTATATCTTTGGAGCTCTATAAATATATATTCAAAATATCATATTCACTTCGGACATCACATATCAATATATGTAATACACGGTATACAGAGCCACTTATTAAGCACCATGGGCACCATGAGCAATCCCCCTGTTAAGTTCCAAGTCCTGGGTAATATCCACTGATACCACTGAACCTCAACTGTTGAAGAGGAACAATATATGAGATAGAAGCCGTACAGTGTATGCTTTTGGAGGGGGTATGATTTTAATATCCCAATAAAAGTGAGAAAATTATTCCTATTCAGGAAAGGCTTTGAATAATAATATTGTAAATCCTGGAAATGGCAACTATCTCAATGCATATCACTGAGGTATTCTTCCAGATATTTGATAGAAAACAGGCTGACTTGTATTACCAACTTGGCATATAACTGTTGGTCATCTTGAATGTAATAAGTAACTATAGTCATTCAAAACAATTTAATAGGCTTGAAGACCCTTCATCAATAAACAGCATAGACTCAAAATGAAGCAACTGTATAGTCATTAATAATGTGAACTATCTTTATAGTTGTCTGCATAATCTGCAGACAAACATTAATATATTTACCACCAACTGTTTTAAAAGTCTATTAGGCAGTCCAAAGTGGATCCACAGGGGTGAAAATAACTAGCGGCTGCTGTTCCAGAGATAAGCCGGCTCTCCTCCAGGAGTACATGCAAGTAAAATAGGATGTGCCATATAAGTGCAGAGTGCAATATAGTAATAAACACTTACAAGAATGTGGAAGAACATGGGCTGAATAGATAAAGGCCTCTGCATCCTGGTCCAGTGTCTGTTTAAGCGGTGTCCAGCAGACAGGAGATGTTGTGTGGAGCCTGTAAGCCACTCTGAACCAGTGTGGAATGCATGCTCGTGTTGGGCGGAAGTGACATTAGCAAGGACTGGAACAACAGATGGACAGGGTGAAAGGCTATGCACTTGGAGCTCCTGGCTCCTTCTAATGTCCTTCTGTTCTGTAAAAAAAAAACACAACTAAGGCTAGGTTCACAATTGTGTGGGTTCTATGTGCTGCATTTTCAGAGGAACAGCATCATATTAACCACATTCCAACTGAGTTATAGCCAAAATATGGCTACAGTGTGGTTGTCTGTTTCTGGGAGAGCATCTATTCACGTCCTCCCAGAGCTCCACTCCCTTGCTCACCCCCAGGGAGTGCATCAGGAGTGCTCTTTGATCACTGTGTCCTTCGGAAACAGCTGTTCACAGAGAAAGGTAAAGGGCTAGTCACAGGGGCCCTTCACCATGTGATCAAAACTGATAAGGGGAGGTTTGGATAACCTCATCCATCCTATGAGTTGAGATAAACATCAGAGCAGTCCTGTGAAAATACTTACTAAAAACCGCATGAAACAGTTATATTGGTTTAGAATACATTGTGAACTGGGCTCAGATATTACAGGTGCATCTCAATAAATTAGAATATCATCAAAAAGTTAATTGATTTCAGTATTTCAATTCAAAAAGTGAACCTCACATATTTTTAGAATCATTACAAACAGAGTGATTTATTTCAAGCATTTCTTTCTTTTAATTTTGATGATTATGGCTTACAACTAGTGAAAACCCAAAACTCAGTATCTCAGAAATTAGAATATTACATAAGACCAAAAAAAATTAAATATTTTTAATACAGAAATGGTGGCCTACTGAAAAGTATGTCCATGTGCAGTATAGTATGCACTCAATACTTGGTCAGTGCTCCTTTTGTATGAATTACTGCATCAATGCGGTGTGGCATGGAGGCGATCAGGCTGTGGCACTGCTGAGGTGGTATAGAAACCCAGGTTGCTTTGATAGTGGCCTTCAGCTCATCTGCATTGTTGGGTCTGGTATCTCTCATCTTCCTCCTGATAATACCCCACAGATTCTTAATGGAGTTTAGGCCAGGCGAGTTTTCTGGCCAATCAAGCACAATGATACCATAATAATTAAACCAGGTATTGTTACTTTTTAGCAGTGTGGGCAGGTGCCAAGTCCTGCTGGAAAATGAAATCAGCATCTCCATAAAGCTCGTCAGCAGGGGGAAGCATGAAGTGCTCTAGAATTTACTGGTAGAGGGCTGCACTGACTTTGGACTTGATAAAACACAGTGGGCCAACATCAGCAGATGATATGGCTCCCAAGTCATCACTAACTGTGGAAACCTCACACTGGACATCATGCAACTTGAATTCTGTGCATCTCCATTCTTCCTCCAAACTCCGGGACCTTGATTTCCAAATAAAATGCAAAATTTGCTTTCATCCAAAAGGAGGACTTTGGACCACTGAGCATCAGCCCAGTCCATGAGTCTACAATATTTAACTTTTTCCCAATAATCTAATTTTCTGAGATACTGAATTTTGGGTTTTCACTAACTGTAAGTCAGAAACATCGAAATTAAAAGAAAGAAATACTTGAAATATATCACTCTGTATGTAATGAATCTATATAATATACGAGTTTCACTTTTTGAGTTGAATTACTAAAATGAATTAACTTTTTAATGATATTCTAATTTATTGAGATGCACCTGTATATGTGACTTAATTCTGTCCCTTGCAGTACTGCTGCACTAGGCCACAGACTATGAGTGTGCTGCATAAAAAATGTATGACAACCTATATATATATATATATATATATATATATATATATATATATATATATGACTTTTAATGGCATCCAAGTCTTAGTCCATAGGGTTCAATATTGAGTTGGCCCACCCTTTTCAGCTATAACAGCTTCAACTCTTCTGGGAGGGCTGTCCACAAGATTTAGGAGTGTGTCTATAGGAAGGTTTGGCCATTCTTCCAAAAGCGGATTTGTGAGGTCAGGCATTGATGTTGTATGAGAAGGCCTGGCTCACAGTCTCCGCTCTAATTTATCCCAAAGGTGTTCTATCAGGATGAGGTTAGGACTCTGTGCAGGCCAGCCAAGTTCCTCCACCCCAAACACGCTCATCCATGTCTTTATAGACCTTTCTTTGTGCACTGGTGCATAGTCATTTTGGAACAGGAAGGGTCCTTTCCCCAAACTGTTTCCACAAAGTTGGAAGCATGAAATTGTCCAAAATGTCTTGCTATGGTGATGCTTTATGTGTTCCCTTCACTGGAACTAACTGGAACTGAAAAACAACCCCACACCATAACCCCCCCCCACCAAACTTTACACTTGACACAATGCAGTCATGCAAGTACCGTTCTCCTTATTCATCACTCCAGAGAACATGTTTCCACTGCTCTAGAGTCCAGTGGCGGTGTGCTTTACACCACTGCATCTGATGCTCTGCATTGCACTTGGTGATGTAAGGCTTGGATGCAGCTGCTCGGCCATGGAAACCCATTCTATGAAGCTCTCTATGCACTGTTGTTGTGCTAATTGAAGGCCACATGAAGTTAGGAAGTTTTTAGCTATGGACTCTGCAGACAGTTGCTGACTTCTGTGCATGCGCTGACGCTGCTCTTTTTTTTACATAACCTACCACTTCATGGCAGAATTGCTGTTGTTCCCAGTTGTTTCCACTTTTTTATAATACCACTAACAGTTGACCATTGAATATTTAGTAGCAAGTAAATTTCACGAATGGACTTATTGCATAAGTGGCAACCTATCACGGTACCACGCTTGAATTCACTGAACTCCTGAGAGCGACCTATTCTTTCACAAATGTTTGTAGAAGCACTCTGCATCTCTAGGTGCTTGATTTTAAATACCTGTGGCCATGGAGGTGATTGGAACACTCAAATTCAATGATTTGGTAGGGTGTCCTAATACTTTTGTCAATATAGTATATATGTATATATATAATAAAAATAACAGCATGCAAGTAAAAAAGAAGGCCTTTCTCAACAAAATATAAAATCATTCCAGATGTTTAAATTATTATCCCAGACATTAATGACACCGTTTATGTCAAATACCTAATTTGTGGATACTTTACACATCAAAAATGGATCCAGGCATTCTTCCTTCTGTCAAGAGGCAGCAACTGATTCCTTACAGTTGCAAGAAAAAGTATGTGAACCCCTTGGGATTACGTGGAGTTTTGCATGAATTGGGCATAAAATGTGCTCTGAACGTCATCTAAGTCACAACATTAGAAGAACACAGTCTGCTGAACATAATACTACACAAACATTAGATGTTGCCATGGTTTAATTGTACATAACATGTAAACATTCACCGCGCAGTGAGGAAAAAGTATGTGAGGCCCTAGCTTAATGACTTCTCCCAGAGCTAATTGGAGCCAGGAGTGAGCCAACCTTGACTCCAATCAGTGTGATGATATTGGATGTGTTGCTGTCAGCTGTCCTGCCCTTAAAAAACACACACCTGTTTTGGGTTTACTGGTTTCAAGAAGCACTGTCTGATGTGAACCATGCCTCGCAGAAAAGAGCTCTCAGAAGACCTATGATCAAGAATTGTTGACTTTCATGAAGCTGGAAAGGGTTACAAAAGTATCTCCAAAAGCCTTGATGTTCATGTGTCCACGGTAAGACAGACTGTGTGCAAATGGAGAAAGTTTAGCACTGTTGCTACTTTCCCTAGGCGTGGTCGTCCTGTAAAAATGGCTGCAAGAGCACAGCGCAGAATGCTGCATGAGGTAAAGAAGAATCCCAGAGTGTCAGCTAAAGACCTACAGAAATCTCTGGCACATGCTAACATTTTTGTTGACACATCTACAATAAGGAAAACATTAAACAAGAATGGAGTATATGGGAGGACACCACGGAGGAAGCCATTGCTGGCCAAAAAGAATATTGCAGCACGTTTGAAGTTTGCAAAAGAGCACCTGGATGTTCCACAGCACTACTGGCAAAATATACTGCGGACAGATGAAACCAAGATTGAGTTGTTTGGGAAGAACACACAACACTATGTGTGGAGAAAAAAAGGCACAGCACACCAACATCAAAACCTCATCCCCACTGTAAAACATGGCGGAGGGAGCATCATGGTTTGGGGCTGCTTTGCTGCCTCAGGGCCTGGACGGATTGTTGTCATTGATGGGAAAATGAATTCCAGAGTTTATCAAGACATTTTGCAGGAAAACGTACGACCATCTGTCCGCCAACTGAAGCTCCGCAGAGGATGGGTGATGCAACAGGACAATGACCCAAAGCATACAAGTAATTCAACAAAACAATGGCTGCAACAGCACAGAATACGCCTTCTGGAGTGGCCCAGTCAGAGTCCTGACCTCAACCCCATTGAAATGCTGTGGCATGACCTTAAGAGAGCGATTCACACCAGACATCCCAAGAATATTGCTACACTGAAACAGTTTTGTGAAGAGGAGTGGTCCAAAAATATTCCAGATCATTGTGCAGGTCTGATCTGCAACTACAGGAAACGTTTGGT
Source organism: Staurois parvus (assembly GCF_062004578.1). Classification (NCBI taxonomy): domain Eukaryota; kingdom Metazoa; phylum Chordata; class Amphibia; order Anura; family Ranidae; genus Staurois; species Staurois parvus. Next base: position 7,190,763 of record NW_028317949.1, read on the forward strand.
TGAGGTTATTACTGCCAAAGGAGGGTCAAGCAGTTATTAAGTCCAAAGGTTCACATACTTTTTCCTCCCTGCACTGTGAATGTTTACATGTTATGTGCAATTAAACCATGGCAACATCTAATGTTTGTGTAGTATTATGTTCAGCAGACTGTGTTCTTCTATTGTTGTGACTTAGATGACGTTCAGAGAACATTTTATGCCCAATTCATGCAAAACTCCACGTAATCCCAAGGGGTTCACATACTTTTTCTTGCAACTGTATGTAAATGCTAGCAGACTTCTTATAATGAAGATTTTTTATGTAATGTTAAAATTTGAAATTGTATGCTATGATTTTCTCAAGAGGCATAAGAAAATATTGCAGTTCTCCCAAGGGTGTCTCATTCTGTCAGTCTCCAGGGTTTTTATGTTCCCAAAAGAAACACTGACAGAGTCTTTGTTTGCAATGTACTGTTTGCCTCCACAGCTTTCCAAGTGCAAATAAACAAACACAATAGCAAGCTGAACACAGATGTGTATTAGACATACAGACAGTATAATAATAAGACAAGGAACAGTGAATGAATAGAAGAAAGAAAATGAATTGAATCATTAATATTCCCTTTAGTTAGAGCTGCTAAAGGAAACCTTACAGAAGTAAGTAGTGCGTTTTATTATTCAAAAAAATACTGCACTTTATAGTGACATTTCCAAGGTGATTCATGTAGAACAATGGTACTTTTATCCCCAGGGGTACACACCAAGACCTAATGATTGCAGAAAAAGCAGTGCTGCAGCTGCTTGTTTATAAACAAGGGAATGAATGGTTACATGGACACCACAATCTATGAGGCAGTGTGGTCCTACATGGTATCCTTCCAATAGTAGTCTAAAAATGGTGTGTGTGTAGGACCACACAGGTATCATTATCCAAAGACTACCTGGGAATCCTGGCCCCAACACTGCTGCATCAAAATTGGCCTTTACTCTCTCTCCTCAAGGTCACACAAGCCACCAGTCCACCAAGATGTCTTCATCACATGAGATCTACTTGACTCTGTAGTATTGATCCTCCTCATTACACTCTTCATGCAGCACTGAAAGTGCTGCTGCAGCTCTTCCTGAACTGCAACATTCAGGTGAGATACCAGACAATCCCCATTTCCCATTTACATCCTCCATTATTATTATTTTTATTATACAGTATTTATATAGCACCAAAGGGTATGATCAGCGCTGTACAGTAGCAAGGGGGACATAACATGAGACAAGGCAGTAACAATACACTACACGAGGGGTTCGAGGGCCCTGATCTTTCGAGCTTACAATGTAGGAGGGAGGGGAAGGTAGCACAGGAGGAGATGGCTGTGGGGGATGGAGTGGTGGGTGGAGTGGAGGAGGTTAGTTTGTCGGGTGTTAGGTGAGGTTGGGGTAGGCTTCCCTGAAGAGGAGGGTTTTCAGGGTGCGCCTGAAGGTGAGGAGGGTAGGTGACAGTCTGATGGATTGGGGTAGGGAGTTCCAGAGGATGGGGGAAGTCCTGGAGAAGTCCTGCAATCGGGCGTGGGAGGAGGAGACCAGGGAGCTAGAGAGTAGGAGGTCCTGTGAGGAGCGGAGGGCATGGGTAGGGTAGTATTTGGGTATCAGGTCAGTTATGTAGTTTGGGGCGGCATTGTGAATGGCCTTGTAGGTCAGGGTTAGCAGCTTGAACTTGATGTGTTGGGCAATCGGGAGCCAATGAAGGGATTGGCAGAGGGGGGAGGCAGATGTGGAGCGCTTGGTGAGGTGGATGAGTCTGGCCGCTGAGTTTAGGATCGACTGCAGTGTGGATAGCATTCGTTTGGGTAGGCCAGTGAGAAGGGAGTTGCAATTGTCCAGGCGTGAGATGATGAGGGAGTGTACGAGTTGTTTGGTGTCTGGGGTGAGGAATGCACGTATCTTGGAGATGTTGCGGAGGTGGAGCCTGCAAGATCTAGATAGCAGTTGGATGTGGGGTAGGTCCAGATACCTATTCTGGAGGAATATGTAGCCCTTCAAGCCACATTGGCCCCAAAACCACAGAGGAGCAATAGATTCAGGGAACCCAGCATCACAGGCTGCACCCCAAAATAGTCCTAATTAATTAGTTAACACCGGACACACCATTACAATATAGTACACTACATAGAGCTTCCCCCACCCAGTCTCCCAGGTTCTTCCTTTGACACTGATAACACTCATTCACACTTTCACGCATTATTTCCTCCCACTTTGAGGCTCTTCCCACTGTTAGTGCAATTTGGTCATACTCACCATTTAGAAAACCAGGTTATGCACACTGACATTAGCCCTGCTCCCTACTTCTACCCTCTATCTCACACACATTAAGGGATGCAATGTTCAGAAATAAACTGCTATGGGACACACAATTGAAAAAAAGTTTGAGAGCTGCTGGTATAAAAGATCAACTACCATCTGCTATTACTGAGAACATTTTTATGAGAAAAACATGATTGCTGCCATTGCTAACAAAATCTATTTCCGTAGCTGACCTATTTTCTTTGAAACTTAAAGTCAGAAACACAAAATACTGTATATAGTCAACTGTTTAACTCATAGGTAGACTTGTTCTGAATCAGGGACCTATGAGGTATTAAAGCCAGAGGGTCAGCATAAAAGTCAGGCAACTTGGGATTTAAAAAGGTCAGCGCTGGAAAACATATTTTTCTTAGATAAGGTTTACTTTAAGGTTATGTTCACACTGTGGGAAGGTATGTAAATCTCATTACAAAATGTGCTGCTGTTTAGCAGACATGCGGGGGTGCTATTAATTCTTAAGCCTGGTACACATGATGAGAATATTGGACAAATGATCATCCATTTTTTTGTTGCATGCAAGTCTCATATCGAAAATAAATAGGTTACTAGAGCTACAAAAATTCTTGTAAGACAGGATACAACTGACCGTGATTATGTATTGTATTGTAATGTACTCTTTCATTTCCAGGCATGCGCAGTCTTGGTCACTCACATTTTTTACGAATGCTATACTTATTAAACAAAAATCATTTGCTCTGCTTTTTTACGAGAAAAATTTTTTGTGTTTGTCCCGTTGGATAATTTTGCATGAACTGTTGTGATTGGCTTTCGAAAGCTGTGCACCAATGATCATGTTATTGTAGGAGCACTCCGAAATAGGTTTTTTCATCCAATATTTTCATTGTGTGTACTAGGCATTAATGGCACCCCCATGCATGAGGTTTCTGTGTGGCTGCAGTTTTACAAAAGGGGCATGGACCTTTTCCCTGCATTCTTTTTTACAAGGAAACTACAGTTGACATGGACCCTTCTAAGTTTTTCTGTTTATGCCAGCTGTGTATAAATACTGAGCATTTGCTCTCCAGTGACAGTTTTTATAGTACACTAACATGAAAAAAAGTTTTCTATTTTAAGAAAACCAAATGTAAATAACATGACAGTGTCATTTCCTCTTTCCAGCCGTGTTACTTTCAATCCGAGACTAGCATGTGACAACTGACATTTTCCGAATGTATTATCTGCTAACTTTGAGCTCTGTGAAATTATGCATTTCACAACTATTGAGATAAATTTGCATAGTTATGTTTATTTCACATTTTAATCTGCATTTTACATACTTACTCCAATATGCTAGATATCATGAGGAAGATATTTTATCCAGAGATCACAGTAAGTTGTTAACAAGCACTGTGACAGAGTATGTGTCTACATGCCGTGTGTTTTACTCCATAAGATGCACTTTTTTCCCCAAAAAAATATGGGGGAAAATGTCTGTGCGTCTTATGGAGCAAATATGGAGTGGACCGCCGTGTTAGAATACCGGGCCGTCCACTTGGCTCTACTGTGAAGAAGAACTCGCTCCTCGGTCCTACCTGTTCTTTGGTCCAGCGGTGTCCTGCTTCCATTGGCAGTCTTCTCTCCCTGGCGCCGGCATCTTCAGTGTGGGCACCCAGCTATGACAGCTTGCAGCTTCACAGCCGGGTGCCCACTGCACATGCATGGGAAGCGCTGCGCTTTGTGAATAGCTCCGTAGTCTTGTGGGGCCTGTCACATGTCCCAGAAGACTATGAGAAGGGAAGGGGGTAGGACAACTCCACGGAAGTGAGAGTGGGTACCTGTCAAATTCGAGTACCTGCCCCCCCCTCCCCAAAGGTCTGCACTCTCTGGTCATCTCCTGTACTATGTCTGCAGTCTCTGGTCCAGGGGCGGACTGACAACTCATGGGGCCCCCGGGCAATAGGGGATCATGGGGCCCCTGTGTCCTTGCCCAAATTCAAAAACGCCTATGAAAAAGGTACCAAGGGCCTCTAATTGGGCCAGGGCCCTCGGGCAGTGCCCGAATTTCCAAATGGTCAGTCCGTCCCTGCTCTGGTCATGTACTGTACTATTTCTGTAGTCTATGGTCATCTCCTGTACTGTCTGCAGTCTCTGGTCATCTCCCGTGCTATGTCTGTAGTCTCTGGTCATCTCCCGTACTGTGTGCAGTCTCTGGTCATCTCCCGTACTATGTCCGCAGTCTCTGGCCATCTCCTGTACTATGTCTATAGTCTCTGGTCCTCTCCTGTACTGTCTGCAGTCTCTGGTCATCTCCTGTACTATGTCTGCAGTCTCTGGTCATCTCCTGTACTATGTCTGCAGTCTCTGGCCATCTCCTGTACTATGTCTATAGTCTCTGGTCCTCTCCTGTACTCTCAGCAGTCTCTGGTCATCTCCTGTACTATGTCTGCAGTCTCTGGTCATCTCCTGTACTATGTCTGCAGTCTCTGGTCATCTCCTGTACTATGTCTGCAGTCTCTGGTCATCTCCTGTACTATGTCCGCAGTCTCTGGTCATCTCCTGTACTATGTCCGCAGTCTCTGGTCATATCCTGTACTATGTCCACAGTCTCTGGCCATCTCCTGTACTATGTCTATAGTCTCTGGTCCTCTCCTGGACTGTCCACAGGCTCTGGTCATCTCCTGTACTATGTCCTCAGTCTCCGGTCATCTCCCGTACTATGTCCGCAGTCTCCGGTCATCTCCCGTACTATGTCCGCAGTCTCCGGTCATCTCCCGTACTATGTCCGCAGTCTCCGGTCATCTCCCGTACTATGTCCGCAGTCTCCGGTCATCTCCCGTACTATGTCCCCAGTCTCTGGTCATCTCCTGTACTGTGTCTGCAGTCTCCGGTGCTATGTCTGCCGTCTGCGCATGTACTGTTTTTTTTTGTCAATGACAACATGGAAAAGTGGTGAGGAGAAGTCATTTAGGAACAGTTGAGTTGTGCTTTAACTCCAGGCAATTATTATTATTATTGCTGTATGTGTGTGTGTGTGGGCGGCGGGGGAGATCCCACTGGGGAGATTTTTTTACTCACTTATTCTCTCTGTAATTCCCATACCTGCAACCAAGGAAATGCTTATAACTGGAACAGAAGGGGGTACAGAAAGCAATAAAAACAGGACATTTTAAATCAGAAAAAAATGCTTTTGTGCAAAGCATCTGATAACATGACAGTCTCAATAAGAACCCCGATTTGTCAAACACACATACATGGTGCTCTCCAAGCAAGGATATTTCTCTAGGGGTTAATTAATAAAGCAGTGGCATGGTCAGGAGCAGATCTTGGCCACTTGATCTATAAAGTAATGTAACTGACCTATCCGTCAATTACTGAGCTTTTTCTGTTGTATAAAGTATAGAAAACACCATGGCACACCACACGCACCTCTGTAACCCCTTGCTATGGCCTCCATTTAATGAATGCAAGCCTCAGTGTAGAGTTATACTACAGTGTATGAGTGAGTGAATAGTGATATCCACCCTCTGATATTAATGGTCTCCCATTTATATAACAAATACCATAAGAAAAAAACATAGTTAGCCATATTAAAATAATCAGAGAAACATAGGCCGCTTTTTCATATGCACTATTCCCAACTGTTTCAGAATGGTCTTTGAAAGGAATTATGATGTATCTAATTGTAGCCAACTTCTTTATGAAAAAGCGGAAAGAGAAATCCAGGTCCCTTTTAAGATAAATATTTCTGCATAATTTCTGCTGTTAAGGTAGGAATGCAGTTTTTTTTTATATGCCAGCAACAGTTCTGTAAAACAAAAAGTTAAAAGAAGATAATTGGTGTCTATTTTTAGTGTAACACATCGTAGATGATGTTCCTCAGGCCTCTCTGATCCACAGAAAGCCCGTGCAGATAAATGCTTGTCAAAAAAGATAGAACTGAAGAAATGCAAATGAGGCTTGTTGGCTCATTACCTGCTCTATCTGAGAAGCCGTTTAAATTGTGATAGGGAAGCGCCCAGTGCAACCTTTATTTCTGCCATAGACACACAGTCTTTCCTTAGCTGATATCAACTAAATGACAGTCCACTAAGTGTTTATTTGTGCTTCAGAAACAATCATATGTCATTCTATATGAAGTAGCTGTCAAGAAGTAGATACCTGAAAGACACATCTTTATTTATGTGACTTCTTTTAAGGGAAGGAATTGCACAAATCTCTTAAAAATCTCTTCTCTGGAAAAATGTAGGGAAAAAAAAACAAGAACAAAGGGATATTTGTCATACCCTGCACAATGTTGTAATAATGTTCAAGCAAGACTGCAACGTTAGTATATACAGTAACTTTCACACAATATATATGAAAATGAAACAAAAGTAGTGACACTACAAGTGTGTGCATGTGTGTGTGTGTGTGGGGGGGGGGGGGGGGGTGTTATTAAAATTGCAGTAACTAATCAGTTTCTAGGATTTAATTGTCAAAGTTTAACTGAAAACAGAAAAAGCTGCAGTTAGAAGCTAATTGGTGACTATGCACAGCGGCACCAGATTTTGTCTGCTCCAGTTTATAGTTGACTTTATAGAACAGTCCTTGTAGATGTATATATAGCAATGGTATTAAGACCATTACACTGGTGACTAATCTTAAAGGTTAACTTCACTTTTGTGGCAAAATGGCGTTTTGGTGGTAAAAATTACCTTTCAGTACTCTTTTTTTGTTTTGTTTTATTTTTTTCTTTTTGTTATCAACCAGTGTCCCCCCTGATGGAAAGCTCTTTGTACTCCATACTGAGGTTTGACAGTTGTACTGCATTATTTTATGCAATGTGTACCCAACACCAAACCCTATGTTTTATGATGGTAATAAGCTATTCTCTATACCTTCTTATGTGCTGTACAACATTGTGTGCTTTGTAAACCCAAAACACCTTTATTTTCAATAAAAACTATCTGACTGAAAAAATTTACCTTTCCTTTTCATTTGCAATGCTGTAATTTTCAGTAAAATGCAATGCAATATGGCAACCTGCAGGCATTCTATACACAAAAGGCTTACAGAAAGCCCCCTAGAAATGTAATTTCCTGCTTGTGTGATAGGTTTACAGACTTTCCCAGAAGTCCACACTAAGATACAAGCCAGAGGTTGGATATCCCCTGCAACAAAAATGTAATTTTTGGTGAGATACTCCCAAAGAGAAATCATATCTAAAGGGATGCAGACCCTACAACTTTCCTCATAAGAACCCTACAAGTGGAGCAGCTGATTGACAATGATAAAACCACTCCCATTCACATTTGTTTTGCACATGAGCACAAGCAAAGAGCTATTTCTTCAGAATACCAAAAGTAGGAATCTGCAATAAGGTTTGTTAAAATTCTTGTAATGTACAAAGATTACTCGAGGGGGATGTTTTATTTCTTAAGAAAAGTGGAGTTACTGTTTATAAACAACCTACATACAGTAGTGCAGTGATAGTAGTGAGTCTTTCAATAACAAGTCCAAAAAAACAATGGTAATAATGAAATTCCTCAAAATAAAATAAATCATCCACTATGATCTTGAAAGGAAATCCCAAAGTGTAACTGTGTCACTTTATTTCAGAGTACTTTTCACAACAGGGGTGAGACTTCTGTGACCATTAAAGTGAACCGCCACCACACAGTTCAATCCAAAGCTTACCACAAAGTAGGACCTCAAAGCCTAGAGGTCAATCTGAGTGTGAGTATGGTACAATCCCTATACAGGATTAATGCAAATGCAAACATTTTGCAAAGTAAGCTGCTACCTCTATGAATGGTGGCATGTATAATAATGTCAACATTGAAAAAGCTCTTCCCCACGCATTTTGTCTGAAAAGGACATCTTCAGGGGCTCCAGATGCTAATCCCAGTTTGATCCACTATAAATGCTAGTGGGTGGACAAATACATTTGCCCTAGTTGTGATACACAATTTTTTAATAGAATTTATATACAAGGCTGCTCTACTGTAGTGATGAGATAATCCCCATAGCAGTCAATAAATGGACAAAAAGATTTGCCCTGTTAGAAAAAAACCGATGAAAACATTTGCACTGCAAGCTACTGTATACTTTCGCTGTCAGTGGATGGTCAAAAACATCCAACCTACAAATGATACCAATAAACAGAGAAAATAATTTATCCAGCAAGCAACACTGTCATTAGTGATGGGTGGAAAATAACATTCATCCTGCAAACAATGCTTTTTCTGCCCTCTAGAGGAAATTTCTTATACTTGCCAATACAGACAAAATCTTTTGTCTTGTAATTAAATCAAACTAATGCTTTGTATGTAGGACATAAAATTATAGGGTTTGGTACTGGATTGGGTCCTGGAGCCCAGAGACTTGGTAGAGACATGGGAGGGATGAAGCCTTTAACCATGGGTCCATGATATGATGGTAGCCAGCACCTTCTGATTGTGCAGGTGTGCACAGGTCTCCTGGTATGGCTGCTGAGTAAAGTTCACGGCTCCTTGTGAAGTCAAATTGCTGTGCAAGCTAACAGACACTGGGAAAGTGTCTGTTCTGGCCTCATGGAGAAACAATTTGACTTGGCCATCACCTGAGATGTACTGAGAGAGACAGTGCTTGAATAGGCAGGAGCCTGTACAGCATGAATTGGGGAGTTCATTTGCCATGGGACTGAGAGAGGCTAAGCACTGAATATGTCCTAAAAAGAGGCTTGGTGACTATGCTGTCTAGATAGTCAAGAGGCAGAAGGTATTTGGGTTATGGAAATGGAATGCTGAAAACCCCTGCAAGGATATTTAATTTTTTCTTTAATTTAATCTTTACTTTTAAATGAAAAATAAGCAAAAGCCCAGAAATGTTCTTCACTGGCTGGTCATGAAGTTCATGAAAGCGTTACACTTGAGCTGAACCCTCACAATATAGTTTAGCTTTTTAAGACTTAATGCATCATTCTGTGCAACCTTATACAGGCTAGGGGCATACAAGCTAACAGAGCTACACAACAATAGGCCTACTGATTATTTTTCCAACCTGTATTTCAATTCCAGCTAAAGACTGATAGTTAATCAGTAATATAGTTCTGCCCTGTTCTGATCACTCTTTTGCTTTCCAGCCATAGTTTTGATTCCTTTCTGGTCATATATGGAAGCCACCTTGTCATACTTCTACAGTTCTCTGTACAGTAGCATTAAAAGTAAAGATGTAGAGAATGCATATTTCTAATCTAGAGAAGAATTGTCCATTTGTTATTCCAAACCATTTCAATTCAATGGCAAACACATCAATAACAGATAATATACAGAAAAAAGCTACAATTTACTGAATGCATATGTCTGGTAATATGTGTTTTCCATTATGTGACTCTCTTCTTTCAATTCGGTTGACTTTCTTGAAAAGGAAAAGAAGCAGCTGTCCATCTCAGAAAATTCCTTCCATTTAACCTTTTCAAAACAATCAAAGATCCTTACAGAAAATTTTTAATCTTGACATGCACTTTCACAGACGAGCCAGTAACTCTCATGCATCTAATACAGAATACTGTTTTTAAAATAAAAATCCAATTATTAAAATAGTTATACACAGTAGACTGTGGGATAGGATATACAGTAAATACACTACATTATCCAAACTGAAGTAGGCATTCTAAAAAAAAACTACCCCTTACAACTTTATTAGACTTTAATAAAAACATGACATTAGCTCTAACTTCTAGATTTCCAAAAAGCACTTTCACTGCATATCTTCCCCTTTGACTCACCTTCATTAACATTTCAAGAAATTAAAAGTAACATTTATCCAAGAGGGTAGGCCTTTTTGACACCGCTCAATGCACATTTACAAAGACTTCTTAAGTCACAAACCATTTTGGCAATGAGAAATTGACATAAAATATTCACAACCACAGAAATAGCTAATACATGACTAAAAATAAAGAAACATCATGTGGACTCTAGTTGGTATTTTACACAAAAAAAAATTAAAAATGTAATTGACGATCACCAAAATACTTCTACAGCTGTAATGAAGAAGATGATTATATGTTTTACTGTAGAGATGTCCCCAAGCATTAAATTGCTTGATGAAAGTACAGCATTTACCAAGCAACATACTCAAATAAAAGTACCTGCTTTACGGCTTTGTCAGTGCCTTTAAAGTGCCAGTAAACCAAAAGGAATTCCTATTATACACAAGCCCTGTTAAATTTCTCTATCAATGTGTGCCTGTCATTAAAAAAAAAAAAAGTTTAATTATGGCCAAAATAGCCCTTGATTCTGCCAGTCACTTTTACTTTCCTCTATATAGTGGCAATGATCTGCAGGCTGATCTAGTCGCTAGTCAGTGTTGCCACCACTACGCACATTTTTCATTTTAATATACAGCTTCTCTGTCTTCCAGCTCACTTTATTTTATTTTTCATTTACAGTTTTCAGAGTTTTGTAAAAGACCACTCAGTTCATACATTTTCTGAAATCAGAGAACGTTTAGAATAAAAAGATGGCGATACTGATTTTGAAGATCCATTGATAGTTGCACAAACGTTAACCAAAATTATATTTTCACTAAAATACACAAATAATCAGTTACAAAATTCTTACGAAATCTAAATATTTAGATAATAAACAATAAACATTTTTTGTACAATACTGTCAGGGGACATTTGGAAAATATCAGGATTCTAAACATACCCATAGAGCTTACTTTTGACTTAGAGAAAGAGATTGAGGACTAGGAGTCCACAATCTCCTTCTTCTCTGCAGCCCTGAACTCTATGATGAACACTGAAATGCTCAGTACAGATCTCTCTGTGTTCAATCACAAATGGGAGACATAGTAAACAAGTGACTGATGTTTACTATGTCTTCCACTTGTAGGAAAACATTGAGATCTGTACTTAGCATGCTTGTATTTATTCAGGGGGGGTAGAAAACAAGAGAAAATTTTTTACTACCAACACCCCAACTTACTATCCTGAAGACCAGATCCCCCCTGTACGCCAATAGCCACTGACAAGGTAAGAGTACGGAATAGGTAGGGAGAGTCACAGGGGATCAAGGAGGCAGACAGACTGGTGGAAGGGGGATCGTATGACACACAAAGATGGGGGAGAGAAACAATGATTGGAAAGAACACAGTGGACAGAGACTATTTGTACAAGCTGGGGAGGAAGCAGCGTAGAAACCAGTGGCAGTGGAGTGGTAGGAGAAATCCAATTTTTAATGAATATTTGCAGCTAAAGCAGTTCTCAGACACAGATTACAGCAATTATTTTACTCAGCAAAATCTGGGGAACAATTCTGGTATATGTTCATGTTCATTGATGAGACCAAAGAATCTTCTATTAAAAGAGGAAATTCCATTTACATAAAGCCTACTGATCTGGCCAGCTAGAAGTGGTCTTGTTCTGATGTAAGCCTTATGTCTATATCTTTGAAAATTTTAAAGCTATCTTATATATGACACCATTAAGATAACTTTACATAAAATCAAATTAAACTAGTGTCTTTAGGATGAAAATCTGTAATAAAAGAAGACTTTTTATCCAGTTTAACCCAGAATGGAAGAACTGGTAAAACAGTTGCTTTGTATTCTGGAGAAGCATAAATGCTGCAGTAGCAGGTGACCTTTTGTGTTGCAGCCAAAATTGACTTTCCGATATTTAATATTGATTCCAATGTTCCCATTAAAAAACATTTTTTTAAAGCAAATGCCCATTTAAATTTTAAGCCAAAGAACAGAATTAATGTTAAAGCCTTATGGTGAATCTCCGATATTGTTTGTTTTGTATTTTTCTGAGAATTTAATTTATTGAAATGTACTCAAAAGAAACAAATTGTTATAATATAAATACTGAAGTAACTAAGCTGGTGAATACAGTGTTCTACATCTTGAAACTAAACTCAAGACAAACAGCTTACTAACCAAATTAATATGCATATAAGGGAGTTGTATTGCTGTCCATCCAGTTCTAAAAATTACACAGCACAGCCAGGAGGATGACACCACTTTTTCTGTCACTTTTATAGACTATGAAAAAGATACACTGGTGTAATTTCTCCACCACCAGCCTGAAAAGTGAAGAATTATCAGGAGATGGATCAGAGGCCAACCCCTTAGTTCACTCTGAAGCTGTCAGATAGGGTCTTTGCCAGTCACCAGCAAGTGACCATAGCTAGGAGCTCCCCTTTCAAACCCCCTTCCCTCATTGCAGCCTGTTTATGTGGTGGGTCCCTTTGGTGTTATATCAAAGGGGGCATGTAAGAAGCTGAGTAATTATAAATGCTTGGTCAGCTTGAGTCTTAGTGGCTGGGCTGAGTCGATTAATAGATATTGAGTATTTTGGTTAAATAAAGCTATGGTGTTTATTAAATCTGATCTTTAAGCTGATATTAACCACTTGCATATTGGGCACTTTCACCCCTTTCGGCCCAGGCCAATTTTCAGCTTTCAGTGATGTTGCACTTTGAATGACAATTGTGCGGTCATGCAACACTGCACTATAACCAAATTTATCATTTATTTAAGACCGATAGAGGTTTTATTTTTTGCTAAACAAACTAAAAAAGACAAAATTTAAAAAAAAAAAATTTTTCTTAGTTTCTGTTATAAAATTTTGTAAATAAGTATTTATTCTCCTTCACTGATGTGTGCTGATGAGGCTGCACTGATGGGCACTGATAGGTGGCACTGATAGACAGCGCTGATAGATGGAACTGATAGGCAGCACTGATAGGTACTGACAGGCATCATTGATGGGCACTGAAAGACAGCACTGATGGGCACTGATAGGAGGCACTGACAGGCACTGATAGGCGGCACTGATTGGCACTGATGGACACTGTTAGGTGGCACTGATTAGCACTGATAGGTGACAATGATGGGTACTGATAGACTGCACTGATAAGGAGGCATTGATAGGTGGCACTGATGGGCATTGAAAATTATCACTGATGGACACTGATAGGCGGCACTGATAGGCAGCATTGACTGGCACCGATAGGTGGTTGTGATGGACACTGCTAGGTGGCACTGATAGACGGCACTGACTGGCACTGATAGGTGGCACTGATGGGTACTGATAGACTGCACTGATGAGGAGGCACTGATAGGTGGCACTGATGGGCATTGACAAGCATCATTAATGGGCAGTGAAAGGCAGCTCTGATGGGCACTATTATGTGGCATTGATGGACACAGATGTTTGGCACTGATATCTGACATTGATGGGTACTGATTGGGGGCAATGATTGGCACTGAAAGGCAGCACTGATGGGTCTGCAATGATAATCATAGCACTGATGATCAGTACCATGATTATCAATGTAGATGTCCCCTCTGAGGAATGTCACTTACCGTCTCTCCTCTACTCATGTGCTGTCAGCGTGAGGAGAGGACTGCTGATAACCGGGAATTGCCTGTTTACATGTGATTGGACACAGCTGATCACATGGTAGCACCTAAGTCTTTGGCTCTATATCACAATCATGATCCGCTGTGTCCTAGCCCACCCGTCTGTCATTTTCCTATAAGGCGGGCAGAATGTGGGTAAAACAATATACTAGGCCGTGGCCTTTTTGAATTCAATTTCAGTTTGGTTTGCTATATTTTCTTCTTCCGCCTACGTTCCCATTATAGTTCAGTGTAAGGGAGGCTAAGGTAGGAGACTTGGTTTTTTTTAAAATTTCTAAGCTTGTCCTTTAAGTGCCTGTTCACATATATGCGGATTGGATGCAGATCTTTCCTATGGTGCCTGAATTTGCACGGCCGGAGCAGATTCAGTGCTGATTCAGTGTGGTTTTCAAAAGAGTAATGTCCGATTTCTGAGCAGTGTGGTCCAGTTCAGGTGCGGATTACAGGCTATTGACTTTTATGGGAACCATTCCTATGTGTGAACAGGATAACATCCTGAGCTAATCTCGTCCTGAACCTGATGTAAACCTGACATGAATCTGTGAACAGCTGCTGTATCGATTAGCTGTGAAACCTGACCTTCAATCTGATCCGCACGTGTGAATCAGCTCTAGAGCCTTGTCCCCATCCTAATGACTCCCTGCAAAGCATACCCACTACATACAGTATGCCATTACAATGAATGTTGTATAGTCTCATGGGTTTCAGTTATGTCACTAATAAGCTACCTAGCTGGATTTAAAAACATATACATCTACTTGCAACCTGCTGATCATCTCCTCTGTTTATCAGAAAGAATAGCCAAAACACTGTTGGAGCTTGGAGCTGTTCACATTTTTTTAGGTCAGTCAGCTCTGCTATTGAAATCCCTCTGCAAGTAACCAGCAATACATAATGATGAAAAAATGACTCACCACTCTGACTGATTTCAGAGTTGCTTTCTCTGAATATTGATCCTTGAAGATTTGGATAGCGTGGAAAGGTTAACATTCCGTCTGTGCTTTTCTTTTTCTTTTTTTTTTTTTGGGCCCCATTGTAAAATTTGGAATTTTTCATCATTTTAAATGACACTGGTCACCAGGACAAACAGAGGAAGGGAATCTTCCAGGAAAAGATACACACAGCAACATACTCATTCTAGAGCTGAAAGAAGCATTTTGGTTTTATATATACCTTAAGGCAATCCCTGATGTTCATTTCAAGCATGTACATTTCCTGAAATACTGATCTTTGCCCAGAGTGAAGGTCTTCATTCAATACTTCTGCATTATGAGCACATTGTATCTATATACTGTAAATATACTTTGATTTTCTCTTTGTAATGCTCTTTTCATAATGGGCTTGATATGGTACACCTTTTTAAAACCTAGGAGTCTATTTATAATACCTTTGCTATGCAAATGCCTCAGTATTCACACATTCATTGCAAATATTCCCCATAATATGTTTGGTCTGTATTTTCTATGATCCTCAGCTCCATATACCACCAGTTACCATAATGCAGTATTTACCTGACTGTGGTATTTCAGGAAGATTATAGCCACAAGATGGAGCTGATGATTATAGGAAATATGCATAATAGACACATTACAGGTATTAATCACAACAGCTGTGTGAATGCTGAGGCATTCACAGAGAGATTTTTTTTTTTTAATAAATAGACCCCAAAGAGTTCAGGCAGGAACAAATTGGATTATTGCCATAGCCCCAGGTTTCTGATGAGCCCGCAAGCTTGACTGTTTAGAATGCCATCCCCTGAGCCCACCCTTACCTTGAGAAGAATACATTTAACTGCCTGTTAATCAGCTTTTATTGTGTTGTGTTGAGGCTGTGTAAGGATATCTTTACATAGCTACCTTTTGGCTAAGATCAAGTGTAGTACATGTTCTTATCAGTGTCCAGTAGCGGTGCTCTGCCGTCATTCTTGCCTCTTGGTGAGGATGGCTGGCTGTATAGTACCTCTGCTGGTATGATGGGGGCTCTGAAGATTAGTACCAGCTGTAAGAGAAACCAAGGTGCCCACAGGCTGTTTGGGCCCAGGAGTAACTCCCCTGGGAAAACTGGAGAGGCCCAGTTCCTCCTGATTTGAAGGGGTCTACCTTGTCTGGCTAAGGACCACGGAGGTAGAGAGTCTGTGGAGCAGTGCCCCATGGGAGTGGTCACCGCAGGGGTGCTCTTAGTAGCACATGGGGATGGGATCCCACATGTGAAAAGTGCACATGGTCACTGATCTAAACACTTTTTCTGCACCACGCCTTTAAGGGCTAGGCCTTTTGTCCAAGTCCAGGGCAATTTTTTTTGCTATGGGTCTCAGGGCCTAGCCAGTGCACATATGCATGGCCACTTATTTATTTATTTTTCTCCACTGTTTTGTCATTTTGTCACTTTTGTGTGTGTTTCTTTCTCTCACTGGACGGAGGGTGTGGGTCCTCGAGCCTGCCCTGACGTCTAGAGGGAGGATGTGTGGTCCTCAGGCTCCTTCCTCCCCCGATCCTTGGAGGGTCTCTCTTTGGAAGAGCCCCTCAACCAAGTATTTAGTAGTCCGCTTCGGCTGATCACAAGGAAAGGGGTTTGCCAGGCCTTTTGACTAGGTGGACCACGTTGGAAATCTTTGTTCCTGTCAGGAGCCTTGTGCCCCAGGGGATCAGGGTAGAGGTCCTACCTCTTCAGGGGGTGGACTAAAAGCACACCCCTTTTGTGTTTGTGTTTTGCACTTGTTTGTACAATTAATGAGTTTTTGTTTTTGCGCACCTCCGTGGATTAAAAAAAATAATAAATTAGTCCAACTTGGACTAATGTGACTACACATATGCCATATCTGGGCAATCTCCCTGGAAGCTGGAAATCACTGTAGTAGGCACCACTACCATAGTTATCTCCAGTAGCTTCCAGGTCCCATGCTGGGTGGCTACACTGCTGCTTACTGAATACAAGAGGTTGCCTGTTCTGTAAGGGAACCATTCAGAGAGCACTTTTCATTCACTTTCATTGGAAAAGGTAGAGATTGTGACATCACTGCCTCACCTCTCCACCTCATCCAATGCTTGTATTTCTTGAGAAAATGCAAAGCATTCTCTAAATGGTGCTTGTGGCAGGCAAGAGGTTACCTGTGTTCACAAAGCAGCAGGGCAACCACTTGGCACAGGACCCAAAAGCCAGTGATCACTGTAGGAGCTGCTATAGTGATTTTAAGTTTCCAGAGGGATCAGCTAGATGTGGTGTATACGTTGTATACAGTCACATTGGTCCAAGATGTGCTAAAGTAAAAGTATCTATACCTAGAATTCAACTTTCAACCTTGGAATTAAATTGTGTGTTTTTGTTTCCATGCTAACCCCAGATTACGGTCTTGTAGATGTTCAGCTGCCATACCTTGAAATGCCATACCTCATGAAATAAACTTGGCAATTATTATTAAAAATATAAAGTCAGTGCTCTGCGAAGAAAAAAAAACAAAACAAGAAGGTCAGCAGATAGCACAAAAAGGTCAATAAAAAAAACCTTAAAAAAACCCAAATAAAACAAAAGCAGTGTAGCGCTCAAACCCAGAGTAAGTGTGAATCAGCTGAAAAAAGTATGGCAATGACAAGTGTCCCTTTAAGTAATGTGAAACAACAAATCGCAAATATGCAGTTCAATTCAATGAAAGTAAAAACAATGCAGCACTCAAAAACCGAGTTAAATATAAATCAACCAAATAGAAATGTGCAACAATAACAAGTGTCCCTTTAAAAACATGGAACAGCAAATGTGCAGTTGAATTCATCCACATATCACATAATTACATTATTCCATTATATATTATTTTACTTATGCCATATGTAAAAGAAATAAAGGTGATAAAATGAAGTGAAAAACATGTCTGTTTATTATTTAAACCTATATATATATATATGACCAAAAAACCCCTATCCCTGAACCTGACCTTTGACCCTGACCTTGACCCAAGCACTAACCTAGGTCAAACCTTGATCTAGGTATTTTATTTTTTATTTTTATTTTTTTATTTTTATTTATGTATTTATTTAGTTTTGCACAGACATGTTTTCTTTTCTATCTGAAAGGACAGAGAGAGAGAGACAAGGTATCTCTCTCCATTCAGAAAGAGGAAAAAAAGGGGGGCAGGATTCACAGTGACTGATCAGAGGAGGGAGGAAGAAGTTCTGGGTCCCCATCGTTAGAACGGGACCCAGGGCTTTCAGTGATACCCTGGTCTCTGTGTTAGGAGCATGCCATGTGGTGCGCCCCCAGCACAAAGACAGGTAGGCAAATTAGCAGCCTCATGGACAAAAGCCCAGTGTATTGGGGCCGCATATTTGTGTACAGTCAGCATGAAAGGGTTAAGTTATAGGCAGCACATAGGCATTAAGATATTTCCCAAAGGAACAGGTCACAGCTTCTTATCATCAGGAGTGGATCCCTTTAAGGCTGATGACTCTCTGGTAATGACGTTGGTAAACTTTCAGGGCAAGCAGGAGTACAGTGGAGCTATATGTAAGAAGTGCTCACCACAGGAGCCAAACCTCTTACTGTGGGATAGATTTACTAAAAATGGTTCACACAGAATATGGTACACCTGTGCATGGTAGCCAATCAGCTTCTAACCTTAGCTTGTTCAATTAACCTTTTGGCTATAAAATTTTGAGCGGATTGGTTTTTATGCAGACATGCACTTGATTTTTCACTCTCCAGCTTTAGTAAATAAACCCCCTAGTGTAGTATTTTTTATTTAAAGCGTTCAGCAAACATTAGTTTTAAAGCAAATAACAAAAACTTACAAAGATGGCTGCCACATGCAAGAACCATGCAGCAACTTGACATCAGCACTCTTAGCTCCACTCAGCATATTTCACGCTCTAGAGCATCCTTCTCCTGGCGATTGTCATTGCTGACCTCTCCTGACAACACTAGTTGCCTGGTTGTCTTGTTAACTATCTTGGTTCAATACTGTAAATCACTAACCAAAGCATGACAATGTCCAGACAAGGACATTAATAGACAGAATGTAGATCAGGATTTCTAACTTCTGACTTTGCTGATACACTTGTTCAATGTTAGTGCCTTGCAAAAGTTTTAAAACAAGGAAATAAGCATTTTAAGAAGGTTGTCAGTGATAGCATCTTTGTTTTTACTCTCTTGATGTGTTTATTTTAGTAAAGACTGGACGATTACAGAGATGCAAATTAATTCAGCCATGCCTGCAACCTATGGTTGCCATCTTCTCTTCAAGCCAAACTCAAACACTTTAGCAGCGCATGGCATTTTTCTTGGAGTATACACTATAACATTGTAAAGACCTAGGACACTTTTGGGTGCTGCAAAGAGAGTAGTAATGTGGCTTAGAGCACCAGTGGGTATGGCCAAATTGCAAGTGTTATGCATGGAATGCAGAGGTCAGAATTAATTAATGTACAGAATGCAAACAAAGCTGCCCTCCTCAAACTCACCAACGACCTGCTAACCACCAAAGCTAATGGCCACTATTCAGTGCTCCTACTCCTCGACCTCTCTGTGGCTTACGACACGATTGACCACCCCCCCCTCCTCAAAATACTACACTCTCTTGGCCTCAGAGACTCTCTCCTGGCTCTCTTCCTATCTATCACAGCGCTCCTTCAGTGTTACCTACAACGCTGCCACCTCCTCTTCACTCCCCCTCTCTGTTGGGGTCCCTCAAGGTTCTGTCCTTGGGCCCCTTCTCTTTTCCATCTACACCTCCTCCCTTGGCCAATTGATACACTCTCACGGCTTCAACTACCATCTCTATACCGACGACACGCAAATCTATCTCTCTACCCCTCACCTCACCCCTTCAGTCTCCGCCCGTATCACAAGCCTACTGAGCGACATATCGGACTGGATGTCACTCCACTTCCTCAAACTAAATCTTTCCAAAAGTGAGCTCCTAGTTTTCCCCCCAGCCCACGCCCCCCCCCCCCCTCCCGACTTCTCCATCAAGACCAACAACACCACCATCAGTCCCTCCCCTCCAGCCAGAGTACTAGGTGTCATCCTAGACTCCAATCTGTCCTTCCAGCCCCAGGTCCATTCGCTGACAAACTCATGTAGACTTCACCTTCGCAACATCTACAAAATACGTCCATTCCTAACCCTGGAAACCACTAAGCAACTCATTCACTCCCTCATTATATCACGCCTCGACTACTGTAACTCCCTTCTCATCGGCTTACCTCATCGCAGGCTATCCCCTCTTCAGTCTATCTTGAATGCTGCGGCCAGACTCATCCACCTTACTAACCGCTCCCTATCCACCACCCCTCTCTGCCAATCCCTCCACTGGCTTCCGATTGCCCAACGGATAAAATTCAAAATGCTAACATTGACGTATAAAGCTGTTCATAATACTGCCCCAAACTACATCACCGATCTGGTATCCAAATACCACCCAAAACGTACTCTACGCTCCTCACAAGACCTCCTACTCTCTAGTTCCCTGGTCTCCTCCTCTCATGCCCGTCTCCAGGACTTCTCCAGGGCTTCCCCCATCCTCTGGAACTCCCTACCCCAATCCATCAGACTATCACCTACTCTCCTCACCTTTAGGCGCACTCTGAAAACCCATCTCTTCAGGGAAGTCGACCTGCCCTCAGTTAATTACTGAACTCCTCCACTCTTCCTACCACTCTATCCCACACAGCTATTTCCTCCTGTACCACTATCCCCTCCCTCCTAGATTGTAAGCTCCAAGGAGCAGGGCCCTTGGACCCCTCGTGTATTGAATCATATTGTTACTGTACTGTCTCGTGTACTGTCTCCTATTATAATGTACAGCGCTGAGCAAACTGTTGGCGCTATATAAATCCTGTATAATAATAATTCAGGGGACAGGAGTGTGCAATTCGTTTTAGGAGTCAAGAGTTAGGGATGTGTAATGCACAGTGGAGTAAGGAGGGTGCAAAATTCCCTCCTTGAGCAATACTTTACCCCACATTACCCTTTCAAACATCTTCACTCCCTCTCCTGTAAAAAAAATAAAAATCCAGAACTAACTCTATGCTCACTAGCCCCCCCCCGCCAGCAAAAATAATTTCTCCACCTCCCAGAAATATGTCCCCTCGACCAAAACAAATTGCCCCCTTCCTCAGCAAGTCTTCCTACACTATCTCCAAAATCCCTAGCACAATCCCCCCTTAATCCCCATGCCAATACTTATACTCACCCCTTTCAATTACCTTTCCTAATTCAAATCCTCTTTCCCTACCAGCACAAACCCTCCTTCTCCCTAATACCCCTCTAAGAATAAATCCTCTTCCATTCACCAAATCCTCTCTCCCAGAACAGCCCTCCATTCCAATACAAATCATCCTCAAAATCTCTCTTGCAGTACAAATCTTTCTCCTCCTACCACTACCCCCTCCCCCCCCCCTTCCCAACAAAAAATCCCACTTCTAGCACAAACCCTCTCCCTGAAAAATCCACCTTCCCAGCACAAATCATCTTCCACTTCCCAAATACCCCTCCCAGAACAACTATGCATCCCAGCACAATTACCCCACCCCAACATCCCCACAAGCAGAAATCCCCCTCCCAGTACACATCCTTTACCCCAAATCCCTCTTCCAGCACAACATGATCCCCATCCTGTAATAGTTCCTCTCCCTTTGTCCTCTCTAGCACAAATCATCTTTCCCCCAAGCCCTTCCTACACAAGTCTTCTCTTCACTTCCATTCCAAATCCTCCCACTCTAATTCCCCCTCCCAATACAAACCCTTCCCCCCCAACACAAATCCGTTCCTCCTTCTAATACAAATCTACACCTCCCAACCATCCTGGTTTTCATGGGCCTTTCCGGAGATTTGAACAAAATCCTAGCATCCCATTAATGCAGGCTGAGTCTTGGAACAAGTTCTGGTACTTGGCTCCACTAACTTGCCCAGCAGGAGGGCATTAGCATGGGCATCCAGGACAAATGCCCTGCCTCTCTTGTGGAGCTGGGGTTCCAGATGCCATGATCATCCCCTCTGTGGCAGCCAGAATCTCTTTAATTTGGGGGAGCAAGGGGGAAAAGATATGTGCTAGGGGATGCTTTGGGAGGGGAAAGGGCTAGTGCTAGCATGGGGATGGGAGGTTGGATATGTACTGGGGACACTTTGGAAGAGGAGAGGGCTACTGCTAGCTAGGGGTGTGGGGGGAGTTGGATATGTGCTGGGGGGTGCATTGGGAGGAAGAGGGCTAGTGCTAGCCGAGGGGGTAGGATATGTGTTGAGGGATGCTTTGGGAGTAGGGAGGGCTAGAACTAGCAATGGGGATCAGATATGTGCTGAAGGGGTGCTTTGGGAGGGTAGAGGGCTAGTGCTAGCTGTGGGGTTTGGGGGGGGGGCAGATATGTGCTGGAGGGTGCTTTGGGAGGGGAGAGGGCTTGTGTTAGAAGGGGGGCCAGATTTCAAATGCAACCCACACTTCTAGCTTAACACCTCGGTCTGGTCACACCAAACCCGACTTTGAAATCGTGCCACTTACAGTGAAGTCACACAATTTCAAAGTCAGATGACATGGCCTTTTCAGGTGAGATTTGCAAGACATCTGACACAGATGTGTATTCAAATCGCACCAAAAGTAGTGAATGTACTACTTTAGACGTTGATACGGCTCCAACCAAGTCGGAACCCACTGATATGACCGATGTAATTGCGGACAATAGGGTGTGAATTGGAATGCAATCTGCAAGTCGCATGGCATTCAATTTGCATGCCAATTCACATCTAATGTGACTGGGGACTAAGTCCTGCCAAAACGCCACCCCCCCAACACATATCCACTATACCCCCTAACCCCCCAATCACTCCACGAAAAGTACAGTTTTGTTAACTCATTCCCCTTCACAGACACTCTGCCCCCCTCCCTCCCCTGTCCAGCTACAGAGTATAATACACTTTCTAAAGACTTCAGATCAGTGTGTGTCCCTCCTCGCCCCTCCTGGCCAACGAGGAGGGGAGACATTCATGAGATGAACGAGCTGTGAATATCAGAGGAGACTTGTCACAGGTTGGTATGCTCCTGCTGGTACAATCTGTCCTGAACAATGGTCTCAGGCAGACAGAAAACTGAAGACATCATTCAAGTCCCAGACTGTCTGGGTGAAACTCTGACAGGTGGCAACCCTACATCAACCCATCTTTCAAAGAAAACACTACAGAAAGGGTCATATCTGTAAGAAAGGTTTCACTTTCAGTCTAAAATATAAATGTCCTTTATGAAGTGGTTAACATGCTTTGCAAATAGGTAGGGTATTTTTGTTTTCTATTACACCTTCACCCTTGTTAGGAAATGTACACTTTTGTGCCTTTCCTTAAATGAATCTCAGCGAAAAAATAATTTACAACTATTTAGTATTTCAAACACAATTATGACTATGATGGCAAAACATATCTGAATCTATTATCTGGAAATTCATTATTATCCAAAAAATAGCAGGATTATATTATAATTTCAGGCACCAGAGATGCAACTGCAAAAAGAGTTTAGTCAGTGCAGGCACAATCAACTGAGACTATGGAATACAGGGCAAGGAGAAAAGCATCTGCAACAAGCAGTCTTTGTAATCTGTCACCCTAAAATTAAGTGAGCTGCCTTTGTCGGCTTTTTTTTAATAAATTGTATGATCTGAAACTGTAATTGTAACCTTCCTCTAGTACTTGGGGAGTCACGGACCCAACAGAACATATGCATATCAGATGTTAGCATACTTGATGTCAATGTGCTTGGTCCTAATCTGTGAACCACTGATTAGCATTTGTCAATAATTGTAAGTTCACACTATACCCACATACATAAAAAAAGACGATGGTCCTAGAACATACATCTTCAAAAACATGTCATCAATATTTCTTCCATATATCTATGCTGACAGACTTCCTTTAAATACATCTCATTGAGGTTAATAGCCCCATAGGAACACTTTTTTTTCTAAATGCTTTGAAGCAACAGCAGTACTGAAAAAAAAACATAATTGCCAGATACCAAATCAATTTATAAGGATTGCTAAATAGGTGAATACACATGTCAAATGCATTGAAGAAAGCCTTCGTTGGAAATTTATCTTTGTTTTAGGTCCCCATTATTACAAATAATGCATTCAATCTTAGAATAAAGGGTAGCATTTGGATCTATAACTTAACATGCATACACATCAAAAATATTCCTTCATGCTCTTAAATCTTTTTCCAATATGTTGGAAAGAATCAGCAAAATCATTCTCTCCCTTGCATGCACCAAATGGAATGTAACTAGAGCTGAACAAGAACATTGTAGTGTGTTTTTTTTGTTATGTGGCAATTGGGAAAATGAACTAGCTCCTACTGTATATCACTGTTGATGAAACAGTTGTTCAGCTTGGACACCTTAAATTTTCTAAGTAAATTTGGGACAACATTTAATGTAAATATCTTTACTGTCCAGATAACTTTTTCTATGGCTGTACATTCAGACAAAAAAAGTAGGTGGAGGACTGTACAATCATTCAAACATTTAGCATAATTAAGGCAGATACTGTATATCTTAGATGTTGTCCCACAAAGCACAACTACAGGTTCATTTTAAATGAGAGCTATCAATAAACATGGTGTGTATGACCATTGATGACGTTTAGGAAAGTTGCCTATAGAGTATTATTTTCCAAAAATGAAAAAATATATGTTACCTTTAGGTGCTATCGTTGAGTGGCAAACACAAGTAAATCAAGATTTCAACAAGAAAAATCAAGCGGACAACATGGAAAAAAAGGGATACTTTTTTTTTTTTTTGCTGCGCATCCATCAAGCCATTGTAGCCAAAGAATATACTTTAAAGAGGAACTTCAGTCTCTCTATCTTTGACTATTTTTAATAGACATGTGCAATTCATTTCATCCCGAATCTAAATGCAGACAAAATTTTGGTTATTTGGAGATTTGGATGTATCCACATATCCAAATGACAATAGTAAATGATTAAAATGAATGTGAATTAAATGACAATGAATCAAACAAAATTAATTTGATTTATTCGGATGTTTAAAGCATTCAAATGAAATAAGTGATCTGAATTCATTGCCAATAGCTGGTTGTTAAGGAGCAAACTGTCACGTCCTTAACAGCTGACTCAACAATACAAACACAGTTTTTGAGAAGTCCTTTACCGATTAAAAAAAAAAAAATAAACTTCGACCTGCATGAAAAAGAAAAAAACGCTGCCCACCAAACATGACTGGTCCCATCCAGGGACACAGCCGACTGACAGGTAAACATGTTGGTGGGGGTTACCTGATGTCACCAGGTGACCCCTTCCTCATGTTTACCTGTCATTGGGCGAGTGTCATTCCCAAATGACCGATAAACATTACCTGGTGACATCTCCAGGTGACCCTAAGGCAGAGTCACTTTTTTAAAAATAATGGACTTGTCAAAAACTGTGTTTGTGTTTTTACTGACTTTTTTGGTGAATGAGGTGTACAATGTACCCCAAACTCATTCACATAGGGGGATGGGATTTGGGGGACCCCTTGTTAAAGGTTGACAACCTCCAGGAAAATGTCAACATGAGGACAAGGTGCTTTGGGGAGAGTCCCCCTGCCCCAAAGCACCTCCCCATGTTGAGGGCATATGACCTGGTAAGATTAAGGAGGAGCAGTGCTTCCCCTCCTTTCCTGGCCTGTATGCTCAGATAGGGGTCTGGTATATATTTTGGGGGGGTCCATGCTATGTTTTTTATTTTGGCACAGGGTTCCCCTTGAAATACATACCAGACCCGGAGGGGCATTAGCTTTGTTGATGTTCTGCGGACAGTGGGGAATCCCACTGACAGCAGATGAGTCAAGGGATAAGGATGTGGTGGCCTTAACAACCAGCTATTCTTCAAACAGAATTTGGATCAGTCAATCAATTTTCAATTGATTTGAAGTCTAATCCTTTCAAAAAACTAGGAATTCATTTAAAAACAAATAAATGAAACAGAGCTAAACGAATCCTGAAAATGAATCAACGAAACAAAATTATTAACATAATGAATCTATCCAAAACAAAACTAAACAAATGTTTCTGTTCCTCACATGTCTAATTTTTAAACAATATGCTGCTAGCATTAGTAAATAGATAGAAAAGTGTATCATATTTACTTGTTTTAAACTGATTTTACATTTCTTCAGTTTCTTCCTGGTTTCCAGGCCTAGTCAAATGGTGTCATATATCCCAGGAGTCTTCAGGAGGGGAGGAGGGGTTTTCTCAGCTAAACACACCCTCCTCCCTGCAGGCCTGAGCTGAGGACAGATGGATTCCAGGAAGAAAATGCTACATGAGTTATCAGTCCTTACTCAAGATAACCATGGCCAAAAACGCTTTGGGTTGTATTTCGAGGTGTTTTCTCCACAAAATAAAGCATTAAGGCATGGATGGATGAGTTTGCCTCAAATATTAAAACTGAATTGAATAGCTTTTTTACTTTGTGGTTATCAGATGTAATGTAGCTCTAATTTAATGAGGAGGTAGGGCATTCATTTAACCACCTCCCGCCCACCATATAGTCCAATGACGGGCGCAAGGTGGTTCTCTTGTTCTCATCGCGCAATCACAGCTGATCACATGTAAACAGGGAAATGCCGGTTATCAGCATTTCTCTCCCCACGAGCTGTCACGCTGACAGCTCGAGAAGAGAGGAGAGCCGGTAATCTGCATTCCGCGGAGGGGACATTTACACTGATCATCAGTGTGCCCTGATGATCAGTGTAGCCCCAGCAGTGCCACCTGTCAGTGTCAATCAGTGCCAGCTGTCAGTGCTCATTAGTGCCACGTGCCAGTGCCCATCAGTGCCACATATCAGTGCCTACCAGTGCACATCAATGCCACATATCAGTGCCCATTTGAGCTGCCTTTCAGTGCCACCCATCAGTGCCAGTCATTGCCACCTATCAATGCCAATCAGTGCCACCTATCAGTGCTGCCAGTCAGTGCCACCTATCAGTGCCACTCAGTGCCGCCTATCAGTGCCAGCCAGTGCCGCCTATCAGTGCGTGTCAGTGCCACCTAACAGTGCCAGTCAGTGCCACCTATCAGTGCCAGTCAGTGCCGCATATCAGTGCCATATATCAGTGCCACCTATCAGTGCTGCCTTTCAGTGCCCATCAGTGATGCCTGTCAATGCACATCAGTGCCACCTACCAGTGCCTCCTCATCAGTGCCACCTATCAGTGCCCATCACTGCAGCCTCATTAGCGCACATCAGTGAAGGAAAAAAATCACTTATTTACAAAATTTTATAACAAAAACTAAAAAAAACTTTTTTTTTTCAAAATTTTCAGTGGTTTGTTTAAGAAAAATTAAAAATCCCAGAGTTGATTAAATACCACCAAAATAAAGCTCTGTCTCAAAAAATGATAAAATGTCATATGGGTACAGTGTTGCATGACCGCGCAATTGTCCTTCAAAGTGTGATAACACTGAAAGCTGCAAATTGGCCTGGGCAGGAAGGGGGTATAAGTGCCTTGTAGGCTTGTGGTTAAAAGGGAATCTACAACAGGCATATCATTAACCTATTGTACGATTTAATTTTGAAATACTGTATATTAAGGAAGAATTATTGTAATAAAAACAGAAACACAGCCAAGAACGTATTGTTAGTAAAATTATTTGTACATATGTTTAGCCAACTACTTTAATCAGTACAGTCCATTTAAAGTGCAAGAACCCCACAGCTCTTGCAGAGAATACAGTGATAAAAACCAATTATAAGGCAAGCACGACTGGCATGAAATAGTTAGAAAACATCATTTGACACTGACCTTCCTGCTGGGTACAGCAACAGCTGTTATGGCTGCTAATAGGTTGAAGATTTTTGTAGGTGGCAAAAATCTTGTGCAATAAACCTGGTTAAGAGGCATTACACCTGTCAATCTGAATCAAAAAATGGAGCAAAGATGGAAATCTTTACTGAACTATTAGACACAATTAAACACTGTGATGGATCCTGACAAAAGTGAATTAGCAATTATTCATTGGTATTTTTTTTTTTTTGGCAATATATGCAAAAACGTAGCTTTTGTGTCCAGCTTTTGTGTCTAGTTTAAAATAACGGCTAAAATAAACATAAATAGAGTTTAAAACCACTTCTGCGCCTCCCTATAGCAAAAATACTGCATTAGTGCCCAGATGATCAGTGCTGATCCGTCCTCTGACAATTGCCTATTACTGGCAGTACTGTGACAGTAGGAGGAAAGTACAGCCGATAACCGGCAATTGCATATCCCCAGTGATCTGCTGTGATTCACCTTTTACCACATTACGTGATCAGCTGTGTCCATAGGACACAGTGATCACGGAGATCACCGGGTGCGTGCCCCAGGGGGCACACGGGAGGGCGCATACTGGGAGAATGTCATATGACTCCCTACCAGAACTGGACAAGCATTCTGTAGCCATCATTCGGCTATAGCTTGGTTGGCAAGCTATGGTTGGCGCTGCATCTCAAAAAATGGCCTGGTCAGGAAGGGGGGTAAATCCTCTGGAGGACAAGTGGTTAATTTACCTCCCCACTGCTGATAAACATGCTGCATTTGGTTTGCAATAAATGACTAAATACCTTTTTATTAACTTTCTATGAGCATATGATCACACAGCTTCATCTGCTGTGTATCAGTGGTATGTTCACAAAGAGGCTGAATTCACTGCGTTGTAACACCACACACCAGCTTCCTATGAGCTATCCATTGTTGAGGGTTGGAGTTCCCCCCAACAACTGACACACGGCAAATAGAAATGTGCAAAAACAAGATTACTCCAAATAAGTGAAAAAAAAAAAAAGGTATTTACATTGTGTCTGTGAAGGTTCTCAAAAATGTACACTGTGATTTAGTGTTTATCAGCAGCAGGGGTTCCTGGCTTTAAACTTTATGTATTTTAATCCTTATGTGTACTTTAAAGCTAGCCATACACAAGCTAATAATTCAGCCTGGTAGGTCTGCTGTTCTCACACTGTGAGCAGCACAGACTCTACTTCTGTGATTGCTAAAACCAAGCTTTGCAGAATAGTGGGAGCTGGATGAAGCAGAAGTTGCTGGAGCAATGCAGAGAATAAAAAAAATCCTGCTGTAAAAAGAGTGGGAGATATAATCTGAAAATATTAACATGCAGAAACTTTTTGGACCAATTTACCCCTTTCGTTGTTACCTCCAGAACAGTGTTACCTCCAAGGCTACCACTGAAAATCACGGGCCCTGTGCAGCCTATGTGACAGTACTCAGGACCAGGGGCGGACTGACAACTCATGGGGCCCCCGGGCAATAGGGGATCATGGGGCCCCTGTGCCCTTCCCCAAACTCAAAAAAGCCTATGAAAAAGGTACCAGGGGCATCTTATGGGGCCCTCTACTGACCCCGGGCCCTTGGGCAGGGCCCGAGTTTCCAAATGGTCAGTCCGCCCCTGCTCAAGACTAATACAGCCTACCCAACAGGGTCAGGACCTTGTACAGACTACTTGATGGGCCGTTTCCCCAATATAATCAATCAAAAATAAAAACTAAAGTCATGCTCACTGCCTGTGAATATTTCATGTTGTACAACAAAGCAATTGTGTGTTTTTACTGAACTGATTTGAATGCACTGCCCTGAAACTTCATCAAAATGCACTATTAAAGTGATATTAAAGCTTCCTTTTTCTAATAAAATTATAAACATGTCATACTTATCTGCTTCCCTGCCACCCACTCTCTTGTCACAAGATTTTATTGACAGTAGCAGGAGCCAATGACTTCTGCTGCTATCAATCTTTTTAAAAATATATATTTTTTAAATATATACTTCAGATTTCTTTTAACATATAAAAAAAGTCATTTTAACATATGTTTTTACAGATATTTGTAAATGCATTCCAAAGATGTAGATTTGTATTTTTAAAGACATACAGTATATTTGAAATTTATTTTTAAAAATATTTTTCATCTATTTTGTAATAAAAATGCATTTCAACATGCAGTATATATATATATATATATATATATATATATATATATTTATTTATTGAATATGGCCAAAATTGTAGTATTTAAAATATATGGCAATTAAAATCAAAATATATTTCAAATATATTTTTCTTCCATATGGGATACCCCACAGAATAAGTTGATAAGTTTCAAAAATTGTAGTCTTGTAGGCTTTATGTTCAGAAATTACTTTTATCCATAGAAGTTTACATCAGGTCAGGGCACCATTAGATATCATCTGACTTAAAACACTTTACCACCCTTACTGTCTCCCCATTAATTTGAAAGTGCAGGAAGTACGCACACATAATTCACACTATTTCACACTAATTCACAGGCTCATTTAATCACTCCTAATTGTCATGTGAACTGCTAGTAGTAGTTAGTCAGATTCAAATGTTGAAGAAGATTCAACACTCATCCAAGTAGCTTGCTCAATTCAAATGAGTGTTGGGAATATACCCCAGCATCCATAACTACCCATTATTTGACAAATGCAGGGGAAATACTCCATCTTTACATATTAGAGTTCTTTAAAACTTTGTTTAAGAAAGACTACTAATATCTGTGGGTATCTCTAAATATGCAAACAATGGCATTAATTACTAGTGTCTTTTACATGCATCTAGAATGGAGGCATTAAGGGATAAGATTGGCTGTGCCCTGACTCTGATGTAGAGGAAAGTTTGAATCACATACTGCATGCACTGAAGTCAGCCTTTGCTACAGTGCTAGGTTAATGTACAATGAACTTCAGAACAGCATATTCAAAAGAGTGCTGCGAACCTTTAGACTTGCATACGTAGTTAGATAAAGAAAGATTTTAAACAATCTCAATAGCTCTGGCAAGGCAGCTCCCTCTCAGCAAGGCTTCTTTTGATGGGCAACCAACAGTAGCTTAATCCATAGAGAAAAAGAGAGGAGGGCCAGAGTGAAACCAAATAAAAGAGCCCAAGATCATATTAATTCTTGGTAAAAAAAGGCATATAAAAACATTTTGCAAACACATTTCGAGGACAACACCACTGCTCCTTCATTAGGACTCAACACAGGATTAAAGTAGATGGATCCAGGGAAAACAGCGATCTATGATAGAAGCTTTATTAAACTCTCCTCATGAAGTAACAACATGACAGCAGTTGCTGAGGAACAATTGAAAGTTTAATACTGGTTCTAATGCAGATCTGTGAAGTTACTGTTTTCTCTGAGTCCATCCAATTTATATCCCTGATGAAGGGGAGTGGTTTGCCCCTGAAATACATTTAATATTTTTATGTTACTTTTTTTACCAACAATTAAAGTTAGATTAGACTTCGTCATGTGGTTTTGGTCTTGAGTTTCTTACTGTATATCTAAGGCTAATGTACAATGACAGCTTAGCAGCCATGATAATTATTTTAAACTACAGCAACTTCTGCAAGCAAAAACAGCTGCAAGTATTTATCAGCAATAACTTCAGCAAGTGGCAGCACATCCAGAGGCTCACCCTACTTAGACTAACTGTTCACCTACAGCTGCCGGTCCCCTGGAGGGTCACACTACAATGAGCCAGCAGCTATAATGGAACCATGACATGAGCAATGGAGATACCTGGGAGCATCCAGAGATGCATATATCTATATAATCTGACACAAGTTTTCTGTGCACTAACATTAAAAAAATAAAAACTAAAACACACAGCTCACCTTCCCCAGCTCACACTAATGATTTTTGCTGTTGACTGTGTCCGGTGTGTTTGTAGAGACCTTCACAAAAGATTTACAGTATCTCCTAATCACTTTGCAAGGATGCACACCCAGCCCCAGTTACAACACATTCATAATAACTCAGTTAGTCTCAAGCTGTGATTCCCAGACAAAACACACCAGAATGGAAAGGTTTGAATAGGCCATGAGAGTTAATCACATGTGTTTCGAAAGTAGCCATGATACTTGTATCTAAAGGAGAAAATAGCACTAAAAGGAATCCCATGTACCTGTAGTCATAAAAACTAAAAAAACCTCTCACATATCCACTGAAAATAATACAGAGTCCTTAAGCTCCCATTTCCCTGTTACCATGCACTTACTAATGAACACAGAAGTGCTCAGTCCTGAGCTCCTTTGTGTTTATTCACAAACTGAATAAGATGTCAATCATGGTTAATGGCCTCCTTCTGTATGAATAAACTAGGAAGTGCTTGGTAGCCTTTTGTTCATTCAATTCCATGTTTACGAGACCTTCCCACCATTATAAATGGACTATTCACCAATGAGAACAGCATTAAACCAGGTTACCATATTCCAGTAACAGCTGGAGGGGGGTGACAAGAGCAAGGGGAGAGCATAGAAGGGCAGGAAAGAGAGTGGCACTGCAACAGGGCACACAATTAGTCCTAATGAGCAAACAAACTCACAGCAGTAATGGCAAAAAAAGAAGAGGTGGTCACATTTCTCTTTATTGGCTGCACAGCTATTAACCAAGCAGCCAGGTCTAGGTGACCATGAGCTTATAGAAAAGAGAATGCAGATGATGTAAGGCATACTGAGCTGGCCAAGGTCTGCTTCATTGTATATCTTACATCATGGCAGTGAAAGGGCTGTGTCAGAATTGAAAAGATGGAGCTGTCATGGTTCCTGTTGCCTCAGCAAAAAAAATGAAAAGGGTGAACAGATTGGACCAAATGAGAAAATCTGACAGAGCTATAATAGAGCTATAGTGTGAATATGCTCTTGAAGCAGCCATGAATTGATAGCAGAAAGGAATGCAGATGATGTAAAAGCATAATGATCTGGCCAGCTGCAAGTGGTTCTGCTCCACGGTATGCCTTACATCATGGCAGTGAAGGCGTTAGGTAAGAATTGTAATATTGGAATTGTTGGGGTCCTTTGAGGCTCAGCAAAAAAGGAAAAGAATGAACAGGTTTTGAACAATTGGGAAAAACTGACAGAGTGAAAGTTTGAATATGCTCTTGCTGATTTGCAAAGAATTCAGTATGTGACCTATCATATGAAATTGTCTAGATTCTTGCAGGTCTGGTTCTTTTTCATCTTGTAGTTTTCTCCTTTGTTTGTGTATTTTTTTTCCTGCCGGTAAACATTTTAGGAGTCCTTACCTATTTTTATTATTTGCATTTGACTCCGGCCTCTGTTTACATATGTATCCATATGTATCATCTGCTCCATGTCCATGACTATTTAGTGACTCAACAGCTACAGTCTAAATTTATTCTGACTGGATATGTCCACTCAGTACTGACTATTCCTCCTAGTATTTCAGCATTTAGGCATTTCCGGCTTACTTTGGGTCATTCCTTACCTATATTTGTTCATCTACAGCTTCTGATACTTTGTGTTTATATGAAACTGCTTTATACAGTATGTCCCTTTGCCCCTGTTCAAGGATTATTGTCTTTTTTGTATACCTTTTTCTGCCTTCTGGGGGGGGGGGGGGCGGCAGATGCCAAGCCCAGTCCTATGAGATAAAAAGACTAGGCATATCTGCAACCTGCAGACATTACAGGGTATCTTTGATTTGAAGTCAGTATCTGTTTATGTGTGGTCTGGATATCTTGTAGGCTTTGTATCCAGGTCTTTCCTTTTCATCAGCCCTGCAAATTCCAAATGCAACTAACAGTCTGTTCCTGCTTGTGGAATCATGAATCCCAGCAACTCTTTTTCATGTTTATCTGCAAACTGGCCAATTTTTGAACACAAAAATACAGACAAATCAGAACATTATGTTTCACCTAGAAAGTGTCTGATTCATTCAATTTTCAGTAAACCAATTTGCTCATTTGTAGCCAGAGACTGAAAATCAGGTGTTATCCAGAAGGCATATGAAATCTAATCATCTTTAAATGAAGCTAATGAGGCATGACATCCTTGAATATTTTGAAACCGTAGGGAAACATACTGTATATACATCAGCTATCATTTAAATGTTTTAACTTAGCTAAAATTATTTAAACTGAAGCTTTCAGTAGTAAATGTTAACCCAAATTAACTGAAACCTCTCTTAGATACCAACGGATGATTGTGAGACAGGTTTAGCTGGATGTTAAATTGAAATGCAATTCTAACATATTTTATGCCTAATCTCTATTTTTCTTAACATGCCTGAGTATGTTTATCTTTTACCACTATTAAGCCAGTAAGTGTCTGGACTACACAATATACCAGGGGCGGACTGACCATTTGGAAACTCGGGCACTGTCCGAGGGCCCGGGGTCAGTAGGGGGCCCCATGAGATGCCCCTGGTACTTTTTTCATAGGCTTTTTTGAGTTTGGGCAAGGACACAGGGGCCCCATGATCCCCTATTGCCCAGGGGCCCCATGAGTTGTCAGTCCGCCCCTGCAATATACTGTATACGTATTCCAAATTCAGGGTATACCATGGACATATTTTGACCATCTGTGTTCAGGATTAAGGGATTCTTGATAAGTCTTACAATCTTCTTTCTTATTAAGGACATTATAGTACCTTTACTGTTGTAGCAACAATCCACTAAGGAGTTACTGAGTTTGTCATGCCAGCCTATTGGTGACCTGGCCTACAAAGCTCACTGTCCCACCAGCAGCATCCAAATGACAGACATCCATGCTGCCAATACTGCTTCTACTGGCTCTGGTCCAACAAAAATCCCTTTGATCAAATAGTAATAACTTTTAACAGTCCAAGGATATACCTAAGTTGCAACTGCAGTTTTTCAATGTGAGTCCATAAGCTGAAATCAAGAATTATTCAGTGTATCCCTTAAAGCTAAGACCAGCATACAATTTAGCAAGCTTTCTGAAGGTTATCCCCTTTTCTAGCCACCTTCTACCTTCCAGGCCCTAACACAGTTCCATTCACTAGGACTGGATTATGAAATTGATAAAGCCTCTGCCGACAGCAGACCTGAAAGGCAAAATGGATACTCACAATACATTTCCTATGAAGGCAAAGCCTGGGAGGCAAAGGTCCTTCTAGCAGGGCTTATATTTATTTCCTTCTTTGGCCAACATCACTGGCAATAAACCTCCTAGTGATTAGCCAGGGGAAATACATATTTATAACCCATACCATTCTGTCTCTATCTGCAACAGGCAGATGAAAACAATGCCCTAGGTTTAGGGGAAACCCACCAAATGCAGAAAACAATAAAAATTAGACCTAAAGCCAGTTAAAGCCAAGCTGCCCAATAAATTTAGACTAGTGGCACTCCAACGTTGACAGGGAAGTTACACTGCAAAATGTATGTTAAACAGCCAACACAAAAATATATAATAATTACCTCTTCTCTGTGTGAATGAAAGGGCAAGAGTAAATATTCTAAAAATATTCTAGAAAGTGGTTTAGCCCATTATTATGTGAAACTATAACTGAAAATATAACGAATATATCAAGACAACATTGGTAGCCTGCATATTATTTAATATTAATAAAAGAATGTGTAAAAAAAGTTACATGCTAAAGATCCTGCTGTTTCTAGAATGTGGAACCATGTCATAATACTCCTGGAATCTGGAATCTAGGTGAGCTGATAACTCTAGTTATATCATGAATGTGCATCCAGAATACGGATATGTTTTGTAAGGTAAAAGTGCTAAATATATATATATATATATATATATATATATATACACACATACATACATACATACATACATACACACACACACACACACACACACACACATACATACATATATCACATACATACATATATTGCGAAGAGAGCATTGTCTGCCAATTGGAGAGCCAATTTTGGCAGTGAAATGGTGCCAGAGTGGCTAGAAAAAATAGTTTAAGAAATACAATTTAAAAAAAAAATTAGTTTGGGTGACAAACTGGTAAGTCTGGAGTGAGAAAGTTCTCCTATGTCGAATCAGTGCTTCTGGGGCAGCAATTAAAGTAAGCACCTTGTGAGTGGGTGTCCAGGCCATGGCTTACAGATCTAGTCCAAGGCTGCTGTGTCAGCCATTGTTGCACAGGCAAGTTGCAAGTATGACTGAAGGAGTTTGAAAATAGTGAGTGCCCCAAAGCCTGCCTGTGCTAATTACAGACAGGTAGCCAATCCAGTCGGAAATGCTGCCTACACAGTAATGAGAAATTTCCATCATAGCCAGTAGGCTTAACCACTTGCCTACTGGGTACTTTTATCCCTTTCCTGCCCAGGCCAATTTTCAGCTTTCAGTGCTGTTGCACTTTGAATGACAATTGCGCAGTCATTCAACAATGTACCCATATGACATTTTTATCATTTATTTCACACAAATAGAGTTTTCTTTTGGTGGTATTTAGTCACCACTGGGGTTTTTTTTTTTGCACTATAAATGAAAAACAGCAAAAAAATTGGAAAAAAAAGTGTTTCTTTGTTTCTGTTATAAAATTTTTCCGGTAATTTTTCTTCTTCACTGATGTGCACTGCTGAGGCTGCACTGTTAAGCAGCACTGATAGGCACTGATCAGGTGGCACTGCTGAGGCACCGCAGATGTCTGTTGGGCATTGATGAGGAGTCACTGATGCTGCAATGATATGCAGCAATGATAGGCACTGATAGGCGGCACTGATGAGCAGTGATAGGCGGCCCTGATGGGCATCACTGATGGGCACTGACCAGCGGCACTGCTGGGTGACACTGCTGGGAAGCATTGATGTGTGACACTGCTGGGCACTGATGGGTGACATTGCTGGGCACTGCTGGGCAGCATTGGTAGGCACTGCAGGGTGGCACTGATAATCAGTGCCCTGATTATTAGTGCTGATCTCCCATGTCACATTTGATAGTTATCGGCAGTACTTTATTCACGCTGTGATATGTGATAGCGTGAGGAAAGTGCAGGCGATAACCTGCAAATGTATTTACATTATGATCTGCTGTGTCATTGGACACAGCTGATCACATGGTAAAAGGCAGCTGTGATTGGCCTTTTACCTTATCACATGATCAGCTGTGTCCGTAGGACACAGCGATCACTGACAGCACCAGGACATCCATGGATGCCCTCCCAGAACTGTACAACAGAGCTGTAGCCATCTTACGGTGGTTAAGCTGGCCATCTGTGATTCTCAATCAGTGGGTTGAACAGCAAAAAAAAAACTAAAAAAACAAAAAACAAAAAAACAATTCCCCCATCCACACATTCAAGGTGGATGTGGGAATCTTTCCTGCTATGGTATTGTGACAGCATTAGTCTACCCTACCGCACCTTTCATACTGAACTGATTTTTATTCAAAACTAAAATAACTTCTGTAAACTTACTTTTGAAAAAGAAAGTGGTATTTTTTTTCTCACCTGCGACAGACGTCAGTTATTTCTTGCTATGAAATAAATGAATATATGCTGCATTATTTACAGTATTTTTACTGTAGCAAGGAGAAGTTATTGTCAGAGACAGGCAGAGTTTTTTGTTAAAAGACATAGAGAAAGTGAATGAAATGCCTAGTTACAAATAGCAATTACTCCAATTACAATAATGAATCTCTATCATTTATTTATTCTGGGGGCTTGAAACTGCCAAGTGAAGACATGGGGATTATAACTCCATACAAATCTTTCAACAAACAGGAGACCCAGTACTAGAAGAGGAAGATAAAAATGTATTTAAAATGTATTTTCTCATTAATTTATTAATTTCTTGATAGGAAGAAGCAATGCTAAGCTTACTAGGTTTTACTAAGCACAAACCTCCGGTGTTCATTCCCCTGTGGAACACCCATGAACAAAAATAGAATTTCTATACATACCCTTTTCCAGAGAGTGGTTCCACCTTAATTCTCTACAGCAGCGTTTCTCAACCGGGTGCCACGGGACAATTGCCAAAATATCCCCCAATCTATGCAAAATACATTTCTCACCACTAGCAATGTTTTTTCTTTACAGCAGTGCTGGCCGGCAGCTGAGGCAGTTCATGCTGGCATGTGAGAGGGCAGAAAAAGACAGCTTTTATTCAATGCGCTACATATGAGCTCTGGGAGGTACAAACTATGATAGCAGCACTGTGGCAGGTGATTGCAGATTTGGTGATTGGTTGTTATGTAATCAAGTAAAAAAAAAAAAATTATATATATTATATAAAGAAAATTGGATTGCTGCACACAAAAAAATTTTATTCTTGAAAAATCACTATACAAAAGGGTGATCCCAAAATGGACAAAGCCCAAAACTGTTTGTTGAACACTATGATGTATGGCTTTGTCCATTTTTTTGGATCACCCTTTTGCATGGTGATTTTTCAAGAATAAAAGTTTATGTGCAGCAATCCAATTTTCTTTTCTCTATATATGGTCTTTGGGAGAGCCTGATTGCTATGCACTGTGATTGATCATCGTTGTGCACTCCACCCATATTACTGTGGTATATACTGTCTATATATATATATATATATATATATATATATATATATACACACACACACACACACACACACACACACATACATATATATTATATATATGCACACACACTTTTTTTTGTTGTTTGTTTGCTATGTGGTTTTCATTACTTTCTAATGTTGGGCAGCACTTCTTATTATTTATTTTGTATGCTTTCCTAAATAACCCTAACAGGTAAATCTATCTTCTCTAACACCAACACTATACTAAAGTGGGACCAAGAATTAGGC
Source organism: Staurois parvus (assembly GCF_062004578.1). Lineage (NCBI taxonomy): Eukaryota > Metazoa > Chordata > Amphibia > Anura > Ranidae > Staurois > Staurois parvus. The sequence goes on from NW_028317949.1 coordinate 7,228,990, forward strand.
AATATATTTACAGATATTCAGTGGTTAACATCCATCCATTGCACACTTAATACATCTCACTGCACCTCCCACACAGAACTTTTTTTAGAATATATTCCACAGGTAGTATTGCAAAATTTACTCACAAACAATCTCCACTATGTTGAAGCATTCCTCTTGGGATCTCTTGATCGTATATTTTGGTCTTGTAAATAATTGAAGTCTTATTAAAACAAGATCTGAGATCTGAGTTGGTAGGATATAGAATGGATTTCCCCATAAAAATTAGCTATACTACATGTCAGCATAGAAGAGTTTCCACTTCTTTCCAGGACATGTTTTCTACATTTGTTTCTAGCAGCCAAACTAAATATTACACTACTATGGTGGTCTACTAATTCACCTACCTTCTCGACTAGCACATAAAAAAAAAAAAAAAACAACTCCTGGAAAACCTTCCTAACTAAATGGTCTACATGGTTAGAACATTCTTCCTACACTGTATGCAAACTTCCAATACTTCAATAGACTGATCTAAACTTTATTTCTGTGCTTTGTTTTCAGGTTTTGCTATTATTCCATGTTTCTTCGCATAGTCCCTTACTCACAATGAAGCACAGTATTTATAATGATTCTGGCTATATTTCGTACCAAGATAAGAGATATATAAATCCCAATCACTCACATACACATACATACACACATATATATATATATATATATATATATATATATATATATATATATATATATATATTTATTGTGTTGCAGAACACATTGTGCTTTACCGGTCTTTATTCTCTTACCCATGCAAAACGTTATTTAAGCACAAGCCTACAGGGAACTTATGCACTTCCTGCCCAGGCCAATTTCCAGCTTTCAGCGCTGTCACACTTTGAATGACAATTGCGCGGTCATGCAACACTGTACCCATATGACATTTTTATCATTTGTTTTGTGACAGATAGAGCTTTATTTTGGTGGTATTTAATCAACTCTGGGTTTTTTATTTTTTCTTAAACAAACCAAAAACCACTGAAAATTTTGAAAAAAAAATGTTTTTTCTTAGTTTTTGTTATAAAATTTTGTAAATAAGTGATTTTTCTCCTTCACTGATGTGCGCTAATGAGGCTGCAGTGATGGGCACCGATAGGCTGCACTGATGGACACTGATAAGTGGCACTGATGGGCACTGATGAGGAGGCACTGGTAGGTGGCACTGATGGGCATTGATAGGCATCACTGATGGGCACTGAAAGGCAGCACTGATACATGGCAATGGTACTGCCATGGCACATGGCACTGATTGGCAGCATTGACAGGTGGAACTGATTGGCATTGATAGGTGGCACTGGCTGGCACTGATGGGTGACACTGAAAGGCAGCTCAGATGGGCACTGATATGTGGCATTGATGTGCACTGGTAGGCACTGATATGTGGCATTGATGTGGCACTGATGGGCACTGACAGGTAGCATGGATGAGCACTGACACAAGGCAATGATGGACACTGACAGGTGGCACTGCTGGGGCTACACTGATCATCAGGGCACACTGATCATCAGTGCCCTGATGATCAGTGTACATGTCCCCTCCGCAGAAAGCCGATTACCGGCTCTCCTCTCCTCTCGAGCTGTCAGCGTGACAGCTCGAGAGGAGAGAAATGCCGATAACTGGCATTTCCCTGTTTACATGTGATCAGCTGTGATTGGACACAGCTGATCACATGACCGAGCCGACATCGGCTCTTTCCATGATCAGTTATCCACTGTGTCAGAGGGACACAGCACACCACCGATCGCCGCGCTGCGCGCTCTCTGAGCCGCGCATGCGCGGTGAGAATGGGAGGACATCATATGACATCCTCCCAGAACAAGAGAACCACCTTGCGTCCATCATATTACTATATGGCAGGCGGGAGGTGGTTAAGGAAGGATTAGTAGTTTTTGAAGGGAGCCAGTATTGTTTGTGCTTTCAGTTCATCTTACATGAATGGAAAAATGACACAGCATTTCAAGAGCAAAAGGTATTGGCAGAAACATGTAAGTGCTCATTTTCCATGACAACTGCTGATCTCATTCCAGCATCCTGGTTTTTGCTGTGATGCATTCTCCCTGTCTGCCTGTCCACCTACACAGTGATTGATGTAGCCAGTCTCTGAGTGAAGCTAAATCCTGATTTAAGCCAGCCACACCTGCAGTCTCATGCTTGTGATAGCATTTGTAACACTTGCACGCTCCCTGTTTATCTGCTCTACTCTTTGGATTCCCATATTTATGACCTTTGCATTGGAATATTTTTTGAACTATGTGTGCCTTTTGACTATGGATTTGACCCTGACTATTCTGAACCTCATCTGCCTTGTACCTGGACTGTCATTGAACCACTCTGCCTGTCTGCCAACCGCAAGTACCTGTGTGCTGTGCTCAGTTTACACCTGCCCGGGCATGGTAGCCAGGCATTATAACACTGTGTATAAGCCCTGGGGCAACTGAGTACCGATAAAACAAGATCTGAGATCTCTGAGTTGGTATGATATAGAATGGATTTCCCCATAAAAATTAGCTATACTACATGACAGCATAGAAGAGTTTCCACTTCTTTCCAGGACACGTTTTCTACATTTGTTTCTAGAAGCCAAACTAAATATTACACTTATGGAAAGGGGGCTGCTATTGGTGGGGAACAGAGAAGCCAGCTTTAGTGCCTGACCACTTGTGCTAGGGTTTAGCGTGACAGATATTTTGTGTGCTTGCTGAAAATCTTCTTAACTTAAAAAAGACTAATGCAGCAACACATCTAAAAATCCTAGCTGCAATACATAAAATTTGTGTTTTGGGGTTTAATTGCAATTAACAATGAGAGACCTCTCATTTGTCTATGTATGAGGATTCAGTTCTTGATATTACTGAGAATTTTACACTTTAACCCATTTTCCTTGCAACAAATGTACTTTTGCAAGAAAATCCATTGAGTTGATAAAATATAGCACAAAGAGCTCGTTGGCAGTGGTATGTCTCTTCATAATGTATAGACGTTAAGATTTATTTGTTGAATTTTATACCTGTCTTAGGGAGGAACATTGCTTAAAATACATTCCTTTTATTCCTACCTCTTTTGAAAAAAAATGCTACAGGTTTTTCTGCAAAGCACAAAAGAAAAAAGTTTCAAGATCTTAAGTGTTATATGTACCCTAATGACCTCAATCAGTTTAACTCATCACTGCCTGAACAATGTCTAAGGTGCTTATCGCAATGCAGAAGAACCAGTGAGACCGTTTTGGTAAAATATTGTATTAGCATACAAAAAAAATACTGGCCAAAATGTAACCAATATTATTTTAATCACAATACTATCAATGTTCCCTGGCTACATTAACACTCTACTTTTGCAGTAGTGCACGTTAATGCATGTTACATGTATTAGAGTGCTGCAATGTAATTTAATTTGAATGGCACCCCAATGAATTAAGCATTGCAGCTCCAATGGTAATGCACAGTAGCACACCGCCATTACCACTGTGTTAACCACTTGCCCTCCTGAGGATTTACCCCCCTTAATGACCAGGCCTCTTTTTGCTACTCAGCGCTTCACTAATTCAACTGATAATTGTGCGGTCATGCAATGCTGCACCCAAACAAAATGTACGTCCTTTTTTTCACACAAATAGAGCTTTCTGTCAGTGGTATTTGATCACCTGTGTGCTTTTTATTTTTCACGCTATAAACAAAAAAAGACCAAAAATTTTGAAGAAAAACAATATTTTTTACTTTCAGCTATAAAAAATATATAGTAAACTCAAAGTTAGTTATAAATTTAGGCCAAAATGTATTCTGCTACATGTTTTTGGTAAAAAAAATCCCAATAAGTGTATATTGATTGCTTTGTGTGAAAGTTATAGCGTCTACAAACTATGGTATAGATCAGGGGTGGGCAAACTTTTTGACTTGAGGGCCGCAATGGGTTCATATATTGGACCCGGGGGCCGGACCAAGAGTAGATGAATGATGTGTATGTGTCATCCATAGTAAGTATAGTAATATTCCCCCATAGTAAGCATAGTAATTAATCCCCCATATAGTAATTCATCCCCCATAGTAATTCATCCCCCATAGTAATTCATCCCCCATATAGTAATTCATCCCCCATATAGTAATTCATCCCCCATAGTAATTCATCCCCCATATAGTAATTCATCCCCCATATAGTAATTCATCCCCCATATAGTAATTCATCCCCCCTATAGTAATTCATCCCCCATATAGTAATTCATCCCCCATATAGTAATTCATCCCCCATAGTAATTTATCGCCCCTATAGTAATTAATTCCCCATATTAATTCATCCCCCATATAGTATTTCATCCCCCACAGTACTATTCCCCCCCCAAGTAGTAAGCCAAGTTCCCCCTGTGTCAATTCACTTACCTTTGCTCCGCGCATTCCTCTCGCCGTGTTCCCGCGCCGTTCCGGTCTTCAGGGCGGACTGTGAGAGGAGCCTAGCTCCCCTCACGTTCATCACGCTACCCCGCCTACACATCCTGACAGCCAATGTATCACGCTCCGCGGGCCGGATTAAAAGGTCCGCCGGGCCGTATACGGCCCGCGGGCCGTAGTTTGCCCATTGCTGGTATAGATACTGCAATTTACGCCATTTTTTGCTATACAGCACTGCGCTAGTTTAATGGACAATTGTGCGGTCATGCAATACAGTACATAAATGAAATTTATGTCCTCTTTTCACACAAATAGAGCTTTCTTTCGGTGGTATTTGATCACCCGTGCGTTTTTTATTTTTTGAGCTATAAAAAAAAAAAGGCTGACAATTTTGAGAAAAAAAAAAACAATATTTTGGACTTTTTGCTACAAAACATGTACAGTAAAAAAAATTTAAAAATCAAATTGTCATAAATTTTTGCCAAAATGCATTGCTGCATTTGCTGTCTTTGCTAAAAAAAAACCCCAATACGTGTATATTAAATGGTTTACGTGAAAGTTATAGCATTTACAAATGGCGGTAAAGATACTGGGATTTTTAATTTTTTTATACTAAAAATGGCGGCGATCAGCGACTTATGACGGCGATCAGTGACTTATGGCAGGACTGCGGGACTGTGGCGGACATTCTGACACTGGGGGGGAACTGACTTGTGGTCACTGACATCCCCAGTGACACCAATACAGTGATCAGTGCAAAAAAAAACACTGACACTGTACTAATGGCACTGGGGAGGATGGGGTTAACTTTTTTATTTACTGAAAAGGTTAACTGTGTGAAGGGAGTTTTTTACTAGGGGGCAGGGGGGGTGTACTGCACAGGAGACAGCTGATCGGGAGAGATAAACTCTTCTCACCGGCTCAGCATGTCAGGAGCTGACAGGGAACTGACAGAGAGCAGAGCTACTGCAGCCCTGCTGTCTGTCAGTGATTGCCGCTAATCGGCGGGACACAGCCGGTAACGACTGGCTAAGACCCAGTGACTGACATCCACGGCCGTGAGCGGCGGGACAGATAGGGCAGTGGCGCGCCTCGCGTGCGCCCCTTACCTGTTTTGCAAACACACATTTTAAAATGTGGTTTTGCCCAGCCGTGCCGCCCTGCCAATGTATTTCCACAGTAGCTGGGCGGCATGTGGTTAACAAAAAATTAGTCACTTTCTCTGCATTCAAAAGGAATGGGCCACCTTGACACACACAAGCATTACTGTGTGACACAACGTGTGTTAACATATCATGCAAAATTATGAAAGGTCTCAATGGGCCCTAAGAAAAGGCTATTTTATACCACTTGCTTACAAAAATAAAAGCTTGTATTACATTCTTTTTTGACCTTCACAACAAGCTCCATAGATAACTGAAGGGGTTATCTTTATAATAAAGATGGAGTTACTAATAGCTGAAGACAAATACAAAAGACCCTTGCCCAAACCTGGTTTCAAACCTGCCAGAAAAACCAAGGAATTTTAAACACTCTTATCATACATGAAATTGTGCTCTAGCCCCCTTGGCCTTGGAAATAGATCATTTAACTCTCAAACTTCCCTATTTCCTTACACATACTGTATGACTTTAGACACACAACCACCTTCTTTTTCACATTACCTCCTCTTTTTTTTTTTTTAATTCTGTTTATTAATTTTCCAAATTACCTCTTCTTTTCTTATCCTCCATCTTTATTATATGTTTCCCACCTCATACAAATTCTGCATGCCATGTGGCATATATTTTCACTGTCTTGAATTTTTAGCACTTTTTTTATGCTTAAACTTTGTTATATATTCATATTATTCACCAGGTTAAGGCATAATTGTATCAGGTGCTCTTTGAACCTTCATAATAGGGTAATATATGCAGGCTACACAAAGAAATATAAAAAATTAGTTTTTTTTCTTTTATACATACACATATATTATGGGGATTGGCTGTATATATAAAATTATTTAACAACACTCTGACACTCCCCACTGTGTACCCAGTTTGTCAGCAAGTCCTTGGTGCAAACTACTGGTTAAGGTGTCAGAAATTTTCCAGCATACTTACAGTCAGGTCCATAAATATTGGGACATTGACACAATTATAACATTTTTGGCTCTATACACCACCACAATGGATTTGAAATAAAACAAACAAGATGTGCTTTAACTGCAGACTGTCAGCTTTAATTTCAGGGTATTTACCTCCAAATCAGGTGAACAGTGTAGGAATTACAACAGTTTGCATATGTGCCTCCCACTTGTTAAGGAGCCAAAAGTAATGGGACAGAATAATAATCATAAATCAAACTTTCACTTTTTAATACTTGGTTGCAAATCCATTGCAGTCAATTACAGCCTGAAGTCTGGAACGCATAGACATCACCAGACGCTGGGTTTCATCCCTGGTGATGCTCTGCCAGGCCTCTACTGCAACTGTCTTCAGTTCCTGCTTGTTCTTGGGGCATTTTCCCTTCAGTTTTGTCTTCAGCAAGTGAAATGCATGCTCAATCGGATTCAGGTCAGGTGATTGACTTGGCCATTGCATAACATTCCACTTCTTTCCCTTAAACTCTTTGGTTGCTTTTGCAGTATGTTTTGGGTCATTGTCCATCTGCACTGTGAAGTGGCGTCCAATGAGTTCTGAAGCATTTGGCTGAATATGAGCAGATAATATTGCCCGAAAAACATCAGAATTCATCCTGCTGCTTTTGTCAGCAGTCACATCATCAATAAATACAAGAGAACCAGTTCCATTGGCAGCCATACATGCCCACGCCATGACACTACCACCACCATGCTTCACTGATGAGGCGGTATGCTTAGGATCATGAGCAGTTCCTTTCCTTCTCCATACTCTTCTCTTCCCATCACTCTGGCACAAGTTGATCTCGGTCTCATCTGTCCATAGGATGTTGTTCCAGAACTGTGAAGGCTTTTTAGATGTCGTTTGGCAAACTCTAATCTGGTCTTCCTGTTTTTGAGGCTCACCAATGGTTTATATCTTGTGGTGAACCCTCTGTATTCACTCTGGTGAAGTCTTCTCTTGATTGTTGACTTTGACACACATACACCTACCTCCTCTAGAGTGTTCTTGATCTGGCCAACTGTTGTGAAGGGTGTTTTCTTCACCAGGGAAAGAATTCTTCAGTCATCCACCACAGTTGTTTTCCGTGGTCTCCGATTCTTTTAGTGTTTCTGAGCTCACCGGTGCGTTCCTTCTTTTTAAGAATGTTCCAAACAGTTGTTTTGGCCACGCCTAATGTTTTTGCTATCTCTCTGATGGGTTTGTTTTGTTTTTTCAGCCTAATGATGGCTTGCTTCACTGATAGTGACAGCTCTTTGGATCTCATCTTGAGAGTTGACAGCAACAGATTTCAAATGCAAATAGCACACTTGAAATGAACTCTGGACCTTTTATCTGCTCATTGTAATTGGGATAATGAGGGAATAACACACACCTGGCCATGGAACAGCTGAGAAGCCAATTGTCCCATTACTTTTGGTCCCTTAACAAGTGGGAGGCACATATGCAAACTGTTGTAATTCCTACACCGTTCACCTGATTTGGATGTAAATACCCTCAAATTAAAGTCGACAGTCTGCAGTTAAAGCACATCTTGTTCGTTTCATTTCAAATCCATTGTGGTGGTGTATAGAGCCAAAAGTGTTAGAATTGTGTCGATGTCCCAATATTTATGGACCTGACTGTACCTATGGTCAGCTCTTAGGATTTGGTTAATACTTTCTATGGTAGATAAAATAAGGAGTAGTGGTGATTCTAACATTTAAAGATAAGTGCCAAATACAGTGGGGCAAAAAAGTATTTAGTCAGCCACCAATTGTGCAAGTTCTCCCACTTAAAAAGATGAGAGAGGCCTGTAATTAGCATCATAGGTAGACCTCAACTATGAGAGACAAAATGAGAAAACAAATCCAGACAATCACATTGGCTGATTTGGAAAGAATTTATTTGCAAATTATGGTGGAAAATAAGTATTTGGTCACCTACAAACAAGAAAGATTTCTGGCTCTCACAGACCTGTACCTTCTTCTTTAAGAGGCTCCTCTGTCCTGCACTCATTACCTGTATCAATGGCACCTGTTTGAACTTGTTATAAGTATAAAAGACACCTGTCCACAACCGCAAACAGTCACACTCCAAACTCCACTATGGTGAAGACCAAAGAGCTGTCGAAGGACACCAGAAACAAAATTGTAGACCTGCTCCAGGCTGGGAAGACTGAATCTGTAATAGGCAAGCAGCTTGGTGTGAACAAATCACCTGTGGGAGCAATAATTAGAAAATGGAAGACATACAAGACCACTGGAAATCTCCCTCGATCTGGGGCTCCACGCAAGATCTCACCCCGTGGGGTCAAAATGATCACAAGAACGGTGAGCAAAAATCCCAGGACCACACGGGGGGGGACCTAGTGAATGACCTGCAGAGAGCTGGGACCAACGTAACAAAGGCTACCATCAGTAACACACTACGCCGCCAGGGACTCAGATCCTGCAGTGCCAGACGTGTCCCCCTGCTTAAGCCAGTACATGTCCGGGCCCGTCTGAAGTTTGCTAGAGAGCATTTGGATGATCCAGAAGAGTATTGGGAGAATGCCATGTGGTCAGATGAAACCAAAATAGAACTGTTTGGTAGAACACAACTCGTCCTGTTTGGAGGAGAGAAAATGCTGAGTTGCATCCAAAGAACACCATACCTACTGTGAAGCAGGTGTTGCCCAGCGACAGCCCCAAAACATCACTGCTCTAGAGGAGATCTGCATGGAGGAATGGGCCAACATACCAGCAACAGTGTGTGCCAACCTTGTGAAGACTTACAGGAAACGTTTGACCTCTGTCATTGCCAACAAAGGATATATAACAAAGTATTGAGATGAACTTTTGATATTGACCAAATACTTATTTTCCACCATAATTTGCAAATACATTCTTTCCAAATCAGCCAATGTGATTGTCTGGATTTTTTTCTCATTTTGTCTCTCATAGTTGAGGTCTACCTATGATGCCAATTACAGGCCTCTCTCATCTTTTTAAGTGGGAGAACTTGCACAATTGGTGGCTGACTAAATACTTTTTTGTCCCACTGTATATTATCAGCTCATCCATACTCTGTCTTTTGATTCTATGTTTGTACGTAAAAGTAGATTTGCCCTTTAAAATACATTGCAGTACAATACTACTTTTGCTTTATAAGGTTATGAATTTACAAGGGTAGCGTAATTATAATGTGTACAGCAGATTAGTTGCAACCCAGTTTAAAATTAAGAAACCATAGTAACTAGAGGTAAAACAGATTATACAATGCACCAGAAAATAATTATCATTTTTCTTTCAAATGTGAATTACAATGTATGACTCACTCTTCACAGTGTAGAGGCAAAATGTCATTTCTTAATGCAGAATATATAATACATGCTCAGTTACTGACAGATCTATGGATTTATGTGTAAATACAAACTAGCTTGTCTCAAAGATTAAGCATTTTCTGAAGCTGAGATTGAAAGAAAAATAATCCTAATTTAGCATGTTACATTGATAAGGAAAACAACGCCAACGATATGTAGCCTCTTGTAATAGTACAAATATAAAAGCTTCAATCTTCACCAACAAATTTCTGATTAAAAATGCCTAAGGCGAGACATTCTCTTTTGTTCTACCACATGCCGGCTGGAAATGGGAAAAAGATCATTTATTTTCTGTACAGTAAATTCACATAACTAATGATACGGTCATATGAGGGCAAATAATTGGTGTGATATGACAAAATGGTAAGTGTTCAATCAGTATATAACCAACAGAAAGGTGCACAGTGGGAGGGGTCATTAACTATAAGAAAAATATAAAGGCTTCAGTTTGCACTTAGCTTGCAAAAGAAGCTTGTTAACACAGATTTCCTATTTGTATACTCTATGTCTGTATATTTTGCCAAAGGTGCATTTTTTTTTTTTTTTTTTTTAGAAAAATTTTTATTGGGTTTTTGTGGAGTCATACACGGTAATTGACCAAAGCAATAAGCAATAAGAAAAAAAAATAAACACATGTTACAGTACAGAACCATAGGATGAATCATACATTATGCTGACAGTATGTAAAAATGGAATGAGTAGCAGTCAAATTAGTTTCAACTGTGCTGTGGAAGGGGGGAGGGGTGAATTGTCTCTATATACTGGAGAGTTTTGGATATTTGTTAGAATGATGTATAGGTGCAAAAGTTAGCAGTGTGATAAAGTGTGATTCTTTGGTTCTGGACATTAATGATGGTTTAGGTGTATTGGCAGAGGTCTAACGCCAGTCTATGACTTCAGTGAGAAGAGTAGAAAGGAAAGTTAAAAGAAGCTGGATGTGTATGTGCAATGGTTATCAGAGAAGGGAGAGAGTATGAAGTGGAAAAAAAGGAATTAGAGAAGAGAGAAAGAAAGTAAGATAGAGGGTGGAAGCAACTGTGATGCTGCTAACAAAATAACTTACCCAAAAGAATAAGGAGAGAAGGAAAAAAAGGAGGGGGGGAAAGAAGAAAGGACCAGTGGAACCCTGAGACCTCTATGTTTGCAGACAGATGCGATAGGGGAAGAAGATGAGCTTAGGTAGAGCAGTGTGATCTAGATCTGGTTTGTGACATGAGGAATGACATTAGTGATTAGGTAGATTACAGATTAAAGATGTAACCTTAGTTCTCGCTTTGTCCTAGGGGGAGAAAGGTGAGAGAGAAATGAGGGGAGATCCTCTTTTCCCATTTAATAAATAGAGTATAAAGGGTGATTCGAATGTAGATGTCTATGTTATGATTAGTAGCTGGACGAGTCATGTGGTCTAGCTTTTGCTGTAGCCCAGATCACTGACAATCCCAAACAGCAGCCATAGAAGCAGAAAGCAGATACAGCAGGCATACATGCACAGATCCACATAACCAATGTTATACAAACAGATAATAAAGATGGAGAGATTGTGAGTAGGCAAGGTTACATGTCAAGGCACCGATAATTTGTCATCCTGAAGGAAAAACCTTTGCTCTTTCAAAGGGAGTGTAGCAGTCACGTAAGAGCTCCATTTTCGGAGATATAGGTCCTCTCCATGTTTTGGACGTGAGGAGATTAAATGAAGTTTGTCCATACGTAAGAGAAAGTTGAGGTCTTGTTTTAGGTCCGATAATGTTGGAGGGATGTTGGAGACCCATTTTTTTAAGATGGCCCTTCTTGCGGTCAAGAGACAGGTTGATATCCATGGTTTGTATCCTTTCAGCTCCTGTAGTTGAGAGGGTCGAGGACCTGTAATTAGATTGTCCATGTTACCGAAGAGAAGGATTAAGGGATCCCTTGTCAATTGGATGGTGGTGACAAACGATATGAAAGTGATTACTTGTGTCCAAAAGACGGATATGGAAGGACAGAGCCAGAATCTGTGTTGTAAGGAGGGTTTAGGACTGTTGCAGAGCGGGCATTTAGACACTTCAGGATTGTCTTTCAGGTAGAGACAGGGCATGTGGGCTCGGTGCATGATCTTGAACTGTTGTTCGCGCCAAAATTCATTAATATTGAAGGCACAGGTGGTGTTATAGCCGGAGAGTATTTGATGTGCTGTAAATGCCTTGTCAAAGTCTCTAGTCCAGGAGTGGATTGCGTTTGAGGTTTCCAGTGGTTTCGTGTACAGACGATTAAGTGGTTTATAGATGTTGGATGTTTTATATTTTCGATGTTGAGCCAGGTCGTCTAATATGGTAACAGAGAATCTGGTGGACTTAACCGGCGCTACAGAGTTCACGTAGTTCCTTACTTGTAATACATAGAAGAAATGATGAGAGGGTAATTGGTATCTTTGTTGAATGTGATCCAAAGGTTGTGGTGAGCCGTTTGAAGTATCAAATAATTGCTGTACCAGAGTAAGGTCATGAGCTACCCAGGTGCCATATTGCTGCATATACTCCCATTTTGCGTCTAACTTCCCTCCATGTAATTAGAGTGTCACGGACCAGAGGATTGTGTTTTAGATGGGGCGGGAGAGTATTTACATTGGAGTGCAAGAGGGCCGTGAGACTAAATGGGTGAACCATCTCGGATTCGAGTTGGAAATTGGAGTATTTAGATGTTTGAGTAAGCCAGTCTAGACATACACGTAATAGGCAAGATAGATTGTATACGCGTATATTGGGGAGTCCGGACCCGCCCTCACCCCTTGGAAGGTACAGTTTATGTAATGCAATACGAGGGCGTTTGCCTCTCCAAAGAAATTTGGAAATTGCCTGGTTTAGTTGCATACAATCACTATGTCTGAGGAGAAGGGGAATAGTCTGCATGGGGTATAGGATTTTTGGGAAACTCGCCATGTTGAAAAGGTGTGACCGTCCCAGAAGAGATAGAGGTAGCTGTCTCCACATCTCTAATTCCCTTGTAATTTTGTTGATCATTGGCGTGAGGTTAAGCGTGTAAAGCGAAGAGGCTAGCTTTCCTATTTTTATGCCTAGGTATGTGATGTAGCTGTGAGCCAAGGTGAACTGTGCGTTCAGGGTCCACTGCGGGGGGCGGGCATGGAACAGCGGCAGGACTTCACTTTTGGAAAAATGTATGCGTAATCCTGAATAATGTCGGAATTCGGTAAAGGTATCTCGGATATATGGCAAATCAGCAGAAGGATTGGAGGTAAAAATTAATATGTCGTCTGCAAATAACGAGAGTCGTAATTCTTGTTGGCCTATCGGGATCCCATGGAGATCTGAGTGGAATAGTAAATATCGGGCTAGTGGTTCCAGGGCGAGATTAAAGAGAAGCGGGGAAAGAGGGCATCCCTGTCGAGTTCCCTTATGGAGTTTTATGGGATTAGAAATGTGGCCTGCTGCAAATATCTGGGCTGTCGGCGCTGAGTACATCGCCTGAATCACATGGAAGAAAGGGCCTGTAAAACCAAATCTCTGTAGCGTAAGAAACAGCCAAGTAAAATTAACGTTGTCAAACGCCTTTTCGGCATCTAAGGATATAATCGCTGTGTCCTGTAGAGGATTATGTTTGGCATGATTGAGGACTGCTAAAACCTTGCGTATATTTGAAGCGGCTGAACGACCCTGGACGAAACCTGCTTGGGCGGGGTGAATTAATGAAGGTAGGATTAAAGCCAGTCTGTTTGCGATAATTTTAGAGAGCAATTTGGCATCGAGGTTCAAAAGAGAAATTGGGCGGTAAGAGCCTGGATTAGTAGGGTCTTTGTCTTTTTTAGCTATAAGCTTAATATATGCCTGAAAACCAGATGGCAGGTATTCGCCTCCCTCTTGGATTGATTGGAACACCGTCTGCAGAGTAGGTGAGAGAGTGTCGGTCATAAGTTTATAGAACTCTGCGGTATAACCGTCAGGTCCGGGGGCTTTTCAATTTGCTAGAGATTGGATAGTGCGACTGATATCTAATTGAGTTATAGGAGCATTCAGGGAGTGTAGTGAGGAGGGGTCAATTTGTGGGAGATTAAGTTTCTCTAAAAAGGCGGTGGCTCGTTCGGCGTCGATGGGATCTGTATCATAGAGATTTGCAAAAAACTTCTCCAATATGGAAATTATTTCCTCTGAGGAAGTCTTGAGTGCCCTGGGGGTCTTTTAAAGCGGTAAAATGGGTGGGAACAAAAGGTTTCCTACATAGACGTGCTAGAAGTTTGCCTTATTTGTTTCCGAATTTGTGATATTGAAGATCTAGATAGGATTTGTGTATAGATTCCTGGGCCTCTGCCCAGGTGTCAAATTGGTGTTTGGCCTCGGTCCAATCCTGTCTGTTTTGGCGCGAGTTAAGATCCGCCAGATTCCTTTGAGCCTGACGTAAACATTGGCTAGCTGTGGTGTATTTATGGATGAGATTTTTCTTATATGTCGAGGCGAATGCAATGATTCTACCACGTAGCACTGCCTTGCCCGTATCCCAGAACAGATTTGGATTAGACATGTGGGCCGCATTTGTGTCACAGAACTCTTTCCAGGTGTCACGCAACACCCGAAGCAGATCCTGATTATCAGCAAGGTATGCGGGAAATCGCCATGATCGGGCCTGAGAACTAGGTGTTTGATGTTGAATAGTTAAAGAGATGGGAGCATGATCGGAGACAGCTATGTCATGAATAGTTGTGTCAGAAATATGACGTAACATGTTGGGATTAGTGAAAAAGTAATCGATCCTGGATAAAGATTTATGGACCGGGGAGAAGAAGGTGAAGTCTCTACCGTCAGGATGTGCCAAGCGCCAGACGTCAATAAGTTGGAGAACTTCAGCAAAGTTGCTAAGCACTGTGTGCGCTTGAGTAGGGGTGGGGGAGAATTGTCTGGTGTGGTCTGTCGGTCTTGATTTATCTTCTTGTAGGTCCATGCAAGAGTTGAAATCACCCCCTATTATAAGTGGAAGATGCATATACTTCGATAATTTGTGCGCAATGTCTTGGAAGAATAATTTGGAGGGAGAGTTTGGAGCATAAATATTGGTAAGAGTCAGAGAGGAATCGCCCAACTTGATATGAGCTGAAACAAAGCGCCCGACCGCATCTGCTTCCATAGAGAGGATGTCAAGGGAAAGTCGTTTGTGAATGAGCATTAGCACTCCTGCTTTGTGGTGGGGTGAGGGGGAGCCCAAGGTGCATTTTAAAGTAAAGGTGCTACTGCACAATACGGGTATGGCTTAGGTCTTATCTAAAGTAAAAACTATTTCTGGATATATAACTGGTGAATTTGCTTTCACTTTATTTATTGTTATACATATACCAGGGTGAGCAATCCTTCAGCAAAGAGAAGAAATCTTACAATGCATGTGTATCTTGATGTTGGCCTGGGACTTGTCTCACATATTTGCAAATTATTCCAAACACAGCTGCTGACTTTTAATATAAGGACACTTACCTGTCCTTGGGTCCAGCACCATCCTCACCTTGGCTAGTTCTTCACTAGCCTCCAGGTTCTTGGCTCCGGCATAGCTCCACAAGCAGGGCACTCCTGTTCCTTCTGTACTGAAATGTATTGTAATTGTACTGTCTCCCTTATATTGTAAAGCGCTGCGCAAACTGTTGGCGCTATATAAATCCTGTATAATAATAATAGCAAGTAAGGGAAACTGGATGTGAAGCCTTGCAGCTTCACAGCTGGCTTTCTATTGTGCATTAACAAGTGAATGGTCCCATAGTCTCTTGGGACCTGTGAAGTGTCCCAGAAGACTTCAGGGAGAAGGAGGGAGGGAGGGAGAACATCTGGCTCAGTTTGCTGGGGTGAAGAGAGCCAGACGTGGGAGCAGGTGCCTCTCCAAAACATGTACCCGCTCGCCCCTCCTCCCAAAAAAGTGCCAAATGTGGCAATGGAGGAGGGAGAAGGTGCAAACAAGTGGAGCTTCCCCTTTTGGGTTGAGCTCCACTTTAATGATTATGTGATATTAGCTACCATTTTTAGCTTCTTTGCAAGCTAACAAGATTTAGCGATTTAGTGATGGGGACCTATTTATGTAGTGTGTAGCTATTGACACATACCATTGTTTCTCTTTTTCTGCTGATAACAGACTAATTGTAAAACCATTACATCTGTTATGTCGAGCGCTTGCGTGTGTAAAGTCTTCAGCTTACTTTTTTCCTTGCTATCACAGCTCCTTTTAATTTTAAAAGCACCTTTGCGCTATTCTGCTCTAACACTCTCCCATTCTGTGTTCAGACAAAATAAAGTACTTTTATTGCAAACACCTCCATGTTTATGACCAGAAGGTGTGTACAATTCCCAGCTCTATTGTACTAAGCAGCTTGTACCTTGTGTACATGTGCTGTGTGTTGCCTTAGGGGATAATGGCATTACCAGGTGCTTGAACTACGTCTGGAAGAACAGGGCCAAGGAACAGGTTCATATCCTGGTACATTAGCTCTCTTGTTATTGTATTGCTTTATATTTTCCAAAGTGCTCTTTTAGATTAGGAGTAGGAAACATTGCACAAAGGCGCATTGATGCTGGCATGTGGCTTTCTCCTATAAGTACAAATGTATGAAAATGGAGACCATTGTTTTAAACAATCAGTAAAGACTGATAGTCTACTTTCCAATAGCTAATATGGATTAGGAATGTGCTTGGGAATGTTTGCATTGTGATTTAAAGCAGTTCTTCACTCTCAATATGTATGAATAGTGCTGCTTAGTAATAATCAGATAGTACTACTTTCATAATGTGCTAAAGATGACTAAACCTCTTGTAAATAGTGTTTGGAAACAAAAAATATCCACATGTACCTATTCAAATATCCATGTGTGTCACTTTAGATGTGAAATACACAACCACAGTACCAGTTGCAATCTTAAACATGTTCAAATATATGAAAAACAGAAAATATACTGGAAACAAACTATCCATGTGTACCACTTCAAATATCCACGTGTGCCACTTTAAATGTGAAATGCACAACCACTATGACAGCTGAAATCTCAAATGTGTTCAAATATAAAAGAAAAGAAAAATAAACTAGAAACAAATCCACGTGTACCTATTCAAATATCCACATGTACCACTTAAAGATTGAAAGTGTACAACCACAATGACAGTAGCAATATAAAGTGTGCTCAAATATACAAAAAGGGGGAATGACACAAAAAAAATCTTTAAAACATGTGTCCTAATGATATTTATCAGTGCGTACCACTTTAAGTGAGCAATACACCTCCTAAAGTGTACCAATGATCCATAGCTTCACAGTGTATAAGTGAATACTCTATTTCTTATATATATATATATAAATATAATAAATTCTAAACATATGATCAACAATGTCAGCAACAATGTATAACTTTCAAACTATGTATAACTTGCAAACTATTGTCCATGTGCACTAAGTTGAACGTGAACAGAACGGTTTCTGGGCTACATCCTTATCGTTCTCCACATTTTCTTGCAGAATAATCATACATATATGCTGTCCACCTATCTTAAGTTCGTTTTATTTTGTGTTTTTTTTTTGTGGCATCCCCTTTAACATCTGCATCAGAAGTAGTGGATTTTTTTCTTTTTAAATGTCAGTTTTTGTGTAGTAGGTTACATTGTATACAAGGGTGGACTGACAACTCATGGGGCTCCCGGGCAATAGGGGATCATGGGGCCCTTGTGTCCTTGCCCAAACTCAAAAAAGCCTATGAAAAAGGTACCTGGGGCATCTCATGGGGCCCCCTACTGCCCCCGGGCAGTGCCCGAGTTCCCAAATGTTCAGTCCGCCCCTGATTGTATATATACTGTTTTATAAACATTAATAAAGTCATTGTTTCCCATCAAACAGAAATTGCTTTAGTACATGTTCCCGTGTTGGTGCCCAACACCACCCCCCTTTCCCGCAAGGCATTTTTTTAACACTCCTATACCTATTAACCTAGAAAATGGCCATTACTGTTATTTAAAATTAGAATTCTATTGACTATATTGGGGTTTGTGGTTAGCACCACAAATTCAGTAATGTTTGGAAAACCCATGGCCTTGCAGCCCATGACTATTTCCAAAGTGATTATTTACTTAACTAAGTTAATAGCCTCTTCTCCTTTAGTGAATCAATCTCAATGTTTTAATCCATCAAGTCACAGCATAACACAGCTTCTTTGAAAAAATTAAATTTTATTACAGAACAAAAATGCAAATATAGTCAATAATGATGAGCAAATCTGTTTGAAAATGGTTAAATTGACAAACAAGCAAATTGCTGATTTTATGCTTTTCCAAAACACATACACATTTTTCTAGTTTTAATGAAATTATACAATTTATGAATCATAATAGCCTTTATATTCGTGGGTTTTGTGTCTTACATCTCCCTGCAAATATTCAGAAGAATCAAAAAGTGAAGATTCAGCAATTTTGACTCAGTCATCCTTGCTGTCATTACCTTACTTTTTCATTTGTGGCTTTACAGGCTTTTGAAAGGTGCACTGAATAGGAAATGTTCACAATTTTTTTTCTTTTACTTGAATGTTGCCTGTACAATGTTATATTGGCTTTAATGGGATAGCTCAATAAGGGTTGATAATATGTAAAACAAAGTAATACAGAGCAACCAAATGTTATCTGTTATCGTTTTAGATCAGCGCAGTAAATGATTAGCTGCTCTGTGTTATTAAGTTTTGCACATTGATGCCTGCCCTATAAAGTAAACTAGCTTGCACATGTTTTCGGTTGAGTACAATTTGTACTGTACATTTCCCTTTGAGCATAATTACTGTTTCAAAAGCCTAAGAGAACATGGCACGTAAGAAAAAATGTTTGCAAATATAATTATTTTTTCTCTGCCTTAAAGGAAGCCTGTGGTAAGATGAAAAAGGAGTTTTTTGTTGCTGACATGCTAATATACTGTATGTTGCCTGGCTTTATCAGGTTTCAACAGTTTCTGAGTCAATGATCTAGTAGAGATGTAACAGTGGTTAATCTGGTCTGCCATTGTTAGATGAGGCATAGGTTTGGGATGTAGAAGTTTTTAACAGTTTATACTGTTATTCAAGGCATGCCAGAAATGATAAATGATCACAGTTTCTTGTGTTATCATCCAAACTGTCAAGTCATCAAATGTCTGGTGTTATAACTTGTGCAGCACAGTGGCAACTGCTGATCAAAGGATAAAATGATAACTTCCTTGGTAGGAAAGGATAGGAGAGATTACTTCCACTTTAAACATCTGTTAAATTTTGATTAGTAGAAGAGCAGCAAATATTTGCAGTATTAGTTGCTTAGCAACTGAAAACTGCAAGTATTGGGGTTTAAATGGCCTAAGAAGCTTGTGACCTAGTTTAGATTCCTGGTCACTCTGGATGGTCATTGAGAAGAAGCTGCTGGCTGTAACTGACAGGAAGAGTGACAGTTACAGGATTTGGATGAAGATTGTAGCTCCAGTTGGTGTGTGAGTGTGTACACTGGCTGTGCATGACAGAAGTCTACAGCGTACTGCTGGAATATTGAGTCCCAACAGCCGCAGAGTTTGAGAGAGCAGCTACAGTACATGTGAAGAAACCCATGTTTAATTGAAAAAATGGCTCCTGGACAGGAATTAGCAGGATAAATAAGGGCTGTAAATTCCTCCTCATATGCATTGTTAAAGTACCCTGGTAGGGGTGTTGCCAAAATGACTACAATTATCTCATCATACTCAGGAATATGTATTTATTATTACTTGTAGAATGTATCTTCAGTAATGTTTTTGTCATTTTCAGTTTTCCTTTTTTTACAGAACATTAAGCTATAAGAACTACATAGCAAAAGTTTAAAAAATATATTTTATTTTAAGAGGTTTGTTCAATGACTGTATCAATCTACAAAGACATACAGAAAGTATAGCCTACAGGAAGTCAAATGTCCTGATCGCCATGTTTGTTCTTGGACAGTAACTCATAATATATTAAAAATATTAGAGCAGTATGGCATGTATGGAACTAGAATATTCAGAAGAAAAGGTTAGTTATCACAGTCTATATACACTGCTCAAAAAAATTAAAGGACAACTTTTTAATCAAAGTATAGCATCAAGTCAGTTAAACTCCTGGGATATTGATCTGGTCAGTTAAGTAGCAGAGGGGTTCGTTAATCAGCCTCAGCTGCTTTGGTGTTAATGAACTTAACAACAGGTGCACTAGGTGGGCAACAATGAGACAACCCCCAAAACAGGATTTGTTTTACAGGTGGAGGCCACTGACATTGTTATCCCTACTCATCTTTTCTGACTGTTTTTCGCTAATTTTGCACTTGGCTAGGGCCAGTGTCACTGCTAGTAACATAAGGCGATACCTGGATCCAGGATGGCACATTAATACGTGCCACTGCCAAAAGGTTTGCTGTGTCTCTCAGCACAGTCTCAAGACCATGGAGGAGATTCCAGGAGACAGGCAGTTACTCTAAGAGAGCTTAACAGGGCCGTAGAAGGTCCTTAACCCATCAGCAGGATTGGTATCTGCTCCTTTGAGCAAGGAGGAACAGGATGCCAGAGCCCTACAAAATGACCTCCAGCAGGCAACTGGTGTGAATGCCTTTGACCAAACAATCAGAAAAAGACTTCATGAGGGTGGCCCAAGGGACCGACGTCCTCTAGTGGGCCTTGTGCTCACTGCCCGGCACCATAGAGCTTGATTGGCATTTGCCAATGAACAACAAAATTGTCAGGTCCACCACTGGCACCCTGTGCTTTCATAGATGAGAGCAGGTTCACCCTGAGCACATGTGACAGATGTGAAAGGGTCTGGAGAAGCCATGGAGAACTTTATGCTGCCTGTAACATCATTCAGCATGACCATTTTGGTGGTGGGTCAGTGATGGTCTGGGGAGGCATATCCATGAAGGGACACACAGACCTCTACAGGCTAGACAATGGCACCTTGACTGCCTTTAGGTATCGGGATGAAATCCTTGGACCCGTTGTCAGACCCTACGCTGGTGCAGTGGGTCCTGGGTTTCTCCTGGTGCGCGACAATGCCCGGCCTCATGTGGCGAGAGTATGCAGGCAGTTCCTGGAGGATGAAGGAACTGATACCATTGAATGGCCCCCACGCTTGCCTGCCCTAAATCCAATACGACACCTCTGGGATATCAAGTTTCGGTTCATCCGATGCCGTCAGATTGCACATTAGACTATTCCAGGAGCTCAGTAATGCCCTGGTCCAGATCTGAGAGGAAATACCCAAGAACACAATCCGTCATCTCATTAGGAGCATGCCCCGATGTTGGCAGGCATGCATACAAGCACATGGGGGCCATACAAACTACTGAGTACCATTTTGATTTGCTGCAATGAAATTTGGACTAGCCTGCTGCATCATTTTTTCACTTTGATTTTTGGAGTGTCTTTGAATTCAGTCCTCTGTAGGTAGATCATTTTCATTTCCATCAACGATGGGTCATCCTTACATTCCTAACACATTAGCTAGTGCATATCAGTATAGATATCCAGCATGATATTTTTCCTCATTGATATCTGAGGTGTTTTCAAAGTGTCTTTAATTTTCTTTGAACAGTGTATTTTATCAATAAAAGTTTTATTTAACCTATTATATTTGATAGAAATGTAAATGTCTTCTGCAGAAAACAAGGTATATTTCACATACTGGAGCACTATGCTTCACCAGGTTTAGTTTTTTATTTCTTTGGTGTTCAGCATTGTAAAATACCAGTCTGCAGAGGACAAAGAGAAATAAAGTGTCTCTTGTTAATTGCTATATTAGTCCTATCATTTCGACTTCATATAATACCTTGGTGCAGAGCCATGATGTGCATTAATCTGCTTCCAGCACAATAGAAACTTGATATTCAGAGCAGATTTCCTTGTAGAGGCTAGGATGTGCCCAACATAGACATAATTTAAAGTGGAGTTCTACTCAAAAGCGGAAGCTCCACTTATTTGTCTCCTCCCTCCTCCACTGCCATATTTGGTACCTATTGGGGGGGGGGCAAAGTGAGCCAGAAGTTCAGCCCCCTCCTTGCTCCTGCAGTCTCCTGGAACTTTTATAGGTGCCAGGAGACAGCCAGACCAATCAGGAGGTGCGGCGTGACTTGTGCATGTGCAGTGGGCACCAGACTGCAAGCTGACACAGCTTGGTGCCCGCAGTAGAGATGCTGGTGTTGTGGAGGACAGAAGGAGAGAAGAGACTGTGCATTTGAGTACACCGCTGGACAGGTAAGTGAGTGTTTATTAAAAGTCAGCAGCTACAGCTTTTTTCATATAAAAAAATGCTTACATGTGCTTCCCAAACATGCAATTAAGAAAACTGATAACCTTATCCCGGACTTACAAAACAAGCTGCATGAACCTAAGATAGTGTTGAACAATGGAGATGTGTTCTCTAGAGTGATGAATCACACTTCTCTGTCTGGCAATCAAATAGTTTGGCAGTTGCCAGGAGAACAGTACTTGCCTTGCACTTGTGCCAAGTGTAAAGTTTGGTGGAGGAGGGATTACGATGTGGGTTCTTTTGTTCCAGGGGTTGGGCTTGGCCCCTTAGTTGCAGTGAAGGGAACTCTTAAGGCATCAGCATACCAAGACATTTTGGACAATTTCATGCTTGCAACTTTGTGGGAACAGTTTGGGGAATGGCCCCTTCCTGTTCCAAAATGACTGCGCACCAGTGCACAAAGCAAGGTCCATAAAAACATGGATGAGCCAGTCTGGGGTGGAGAAACTTGACTGGCCTGCACAGAGTCCTGATTTCAACACAATAGAACACCTCTGGGATAAATTAGAGTGGAGACTGCGAGCCAGGCCTTCTGGTCCAACATCAGTGCCTGACCTCACAAATGCGCTTCTGAAAGAATGGTCAAACATTCCCATAGACACACTTCTATACCTTTTGGACAGCCTTCCAAGAAGAGTTGAAGTTTTTATAGCTGCAAAGGGTGGGCCAACTCAATATTGAACCCTACGGACTAAGACTGGCATGCCATTAAAGTTCTTGTTCACGCAAAGGCAGGCGTCTCAATACTTTTGGCAATATAGAGTATGTAGCTTGGTAGCTTGTATATATTTGTCTTTTTGTTGAAGGGTTGTAGTAGATTTGAATTCTGCCCAATTTAATGAGATAATATTCCACACTATTAATTTACTAGTTTTACTATAATTCACTATTTTTTTGTATGCATACAGTATATATATAGCTACACACTGTGAAGATCTTGGCTGACTGGATGTACCATATTTTTGACTCCATAAGACGCATTCTTTCCCCCCAAAAAATGGGGGAAAATGTTTGCGCACCTTATGGAGCGAATATGTTGTGGCCGGCCCGGTATTCCCGCCACCGCCGAGTTAGAATAGCGGGCCGGCCGCTAGACTCTTCTGTGCAGCAGAACCTGATCCTCAGTCCTAACAGTTCCTCAGTCCAGTGGTGTCCTCACTGTCTTCTCTCCCTGGCGCCGGCATCTTTAATGTGGGCACCCAGCTGTGACAGCTTGCGGCTTCACAGCCGGGTTCCCACTGCGCATGGGTGAGAAGTGCTGCACTTTGTGAATGATCCGGCAGTCTTCTGGGACCTGTCACATGTTCCAGAAGATGGGGAGGAAGGACAACTCTGCGGTAGTGGTAGTGGCTACCTGTCAAATTTGGGTACCCGCTCCCCCGCTTCCACTCCCTAAAGGTCTGCAGTCTCTGGTCATCTCCTGTACTATGTCCGCAGTCTCTGGTCATCTCCTGTACTATGTCCGCAGTCTCTGGTCATCTTCTGTAGTACATCCGCAGACTCTGGTCATTTCCTGTACTATGTCCTCAGTCTCTGGTCATCTCCTGTAGTATGTCTGCAGTCTCTGGTCATCTCCTGTACTATGTCTGCAGTCTCTGGTCATTTCCTGTACTATGTCTGCAGTCTCGGGTCATTTCCTGTACTATGTCTACAGTCTCTGGTCATCTCTTAGATTGTAAGCTCGAAAGAGCAGGGCCCTCGAACCCCTCGTGTATCACATTGTATTGTTTTCGTACTGTCGCATGTTCTGTCTCCCTTTGTAATGTACAGCGCTGAGCAAACTGTTGGTGCTTTATAAATACTGTATAATAATAATAATCTCTTGTATTGTGTCTTCAGTCTCTGGTCATTTCCTGTACTATGTCTGCAGTCCATTGGTTCAGAATATTTTTTTTCTTGTTTTCCTCCTCTAAAACATAGGTGCGTCTTATGGTCAGGTGTGTCTTATGGAGCACAAAATACGATAAGTAAATGAGTGTGGGGAGAGGGTAGAATATATATACTGTTCAAATACATATATAGTGGGAAATATTATCTAATTAAATTGAGAAGAATTCAAATCTATCACAACTCTTAAAAAAAAAAAAAGACAAATGGTGTTTTTTTTTTATTAAACTACTAATGCAGTTAAGTTTGCTGTATTTCCAATCACACATTTTTAGACTTAGGTTAATGAGGTACCTTTGGTTCATAAGGTTAACTGATACATTTATACTCATTACCATATATTTCTCAGCTATTATCTTCATTTCTCCAGTCTTGCCATCTCTATCTGTCCCTGTCAACCTACCTAATAACTACTGAAAACAAATCACATCTTGCTGTCTTGGAGAAATGCGGTTAATGTTTTGCTAACCAGGAAATGAACTGTGCTTTTTACTGAACGCCTATTTTTCAATTGTCCTTGTTATATTTATTGGAAAGTGATTTTGAGATGATTTCTACATTGTACTTATTTATTCCATGGATAAAACTTTCACCTTCTAATTCTGGGACCCTGACTGCAGTCCCTCTCTTACCCTACAAGGGCAATGGAGATTGTACCGTGATTTTCAAAAAGTATTTGTCATCTTTTGAATTATTCATATATTGTAATGTTACATTTTGCATCAAATCAACATAATCAGATTTTTACCCTTGTATTTTCACAATTTTTTAAAATTCTGTTCTTCTAGTACGACTAAACATTTAAAATATTATTTTTAGGATTTAATAATTATCTTTTGACCTCTTGGGAGAGAATTCCCCTACATTATGCCCCTTTAATGCCCGCACAAGAAGTGGAAGTGTGATTGTGACTAGGAGAGGAAAGAATTCCACAGACATTTTCTGAAATTCTAAGCTTCCTCATTACACTAAAAATGTGTCTGTGCCTCTGTTGGTGATATTTTCCATCTTTTTTATTTTGCCTCTACCGCTTCAGTCCTGAAGTGAGAGAAAATCTTTTAACAAGGGACATAAGATACAAGTAAAAATATTACACCCATCCATGCTCTAAAATAAAATGTTTTAGTAGAGTTGGAATTTAACACTAATAATGCGGCATACAGTATTTTACCAGACATTTCTGTCTCTGAATACCTATTCAACAATGTCTAGTTCTAATTCCTAGAACCACCTTTTGGTGCCATTTCAACGGCAAGTCTTTTGGGGTGAGTCAATGTGTAACTGGATCCTGCAATTCTTCATTGTTTGTTTAGGGTCATCATTTTGCTTGAGGGTGAGCCTCCTCACCAGTCTCAGGTCTCGTAACTTCCCTAGCCGTCTGATTATGTCTGTGCTCAAAGTGGTACATTTTTTTGCATGGAAATATGTAGCTTTTTTATTGTAGGCCTGTAATTTTTAGAAATAACTCACTGAAATCTGTCCAAACAAGAGTCTAGTAAACATCCCGGGTATGTTAAAATTTGAAACATGAAATCATAAATTATAATTTAATAAATATTCATAAAAAATAATAATAATAATAAATTTAATTCAATAATTTAATAAAACCAAAAACACTGAAATTTGAACTATAGCGCCAAGTTCACACATCACTGAGCAAAGTCGCAAAATTGTTTTCAGTGTCTGATGACGAATTTCCCCACGAATCATTATCACTCAATTCTGCAAGTGGTTCTGATTTACTATCACTGTTCTCTAGCTGGTCTAAAACCGCTTTTTACCTAAAGGGACGCTTTTTGGACGCCATGGACGTTTCTCAGTTTCCAGGCAGAAATAGCTATAAAAATGCAGGCGGGGGCAAAGCACTTGGGACAAAATGTATGTGAAATGCTTTGATACAGTAATGTTTTACTATGTGATTTTAGTGAATGTCACTTTTTGACATTTTTAAATTTCCCACCAGTTTCGTCGGAACCCAGAAGACAGATGCTGGCATCCGCCGGAGGACATTGCCGGGGTCGCTGCAAGAGGGACATTGCGGGAGCGCAGGACAAGGTAAGTGCAGAAGGGATCCCGGAGCAACACTGCAAGGTATTCCCGAGTGTAGCTCGGGGTTACTGCTTGTGGTGCTGAAACTTTACCCCGAGCTACACTCAGTAATACCTCCAGGGAGGTTAAAGACTAAGGGCTCATTCACACTTGACTTTATTTCTAACTCTTGCCAAACACCCCTATAGCGTTTGACAGGTGTTAGACAGGCGTTTGTGAAGCATTTTTAACGTTCCTCAAATGCTCCCAAAATGCCCTATGCGCGGTTTTAAAGCGGTTGATAGGTGTTTGCCAAGTGTTAAAACTACACCACAAACTCCTATAATGAAGTTAAATGGTATTAACGCTCCGCAAATGCCTCACAACCGTTCCAGATGAAAGGAAATTCCATTACACGATTCTACCATCATCATGCTTCGCTGTGGGGATAGTCTTTACACAATCATGATACATTTTTTTTTTACATTTGCTGAGTTTACCATATGACTTTTAGCAAGTTATAAATGAAAACTGGTATTTTTTTTTAACATGTCTGTTTTTCTGCTCTTCCATAAAGACTAGCTTTGTGGATCATGAGAGGCGTAATTGTTCAGTGAAGAGTTTTTCCCACATTACGATGTTTCTTGGTCTTTATGGTATTGTTTGTCTCCAACATACTCTGGGGTGTTCCAGTAACAGGATTTTTTACACTGAGAACAGGTAGTTATTTAATTGAACACAAGTGTATTTTATTTAACACATTATATGGCTTCTAAACAGGGTTATATATAGCCTGTCTGATGTGGGGGTGCAGTAATAAATGTCAGGGGGAGAGGATGGGAGATCAGCAGGACAATGTACGGAGCATCAGCAGGGCAGAGGATAGGATCAGTAGTTTGTAGGGCAGTGTACAGAGGTTATTGTTTTTTAGGGCAGTGTACAGGGGTCAGCAGGGAAGAGGACAGGAGGGAGCAGGGCAGTGTACAGGGAGTCAGCAGGGAAGAGGAAAGGAGGGAGCAGGGCAGTGTACAGGGAGTCAGCAGGGAAGAGGACAGGAGGGAGCAGGGCAGTGTACAGGGAGTCAGCAGGGAAGAGGACAGGAGGGAGCAGGGCAGTGTACAGGGAGTCAGCAGGGAAGAGGACAGGAGGGAGCAGGGCAGTGTACAGGGAGTCAGCAGGGAAGAGGACAGGAGGGAGCAGGGCAGTGTACAGGGAGTCAGCAGGGAAGAGGACAGGAGGGAGCAGGGCAGTGTACAGGGAGTCAGCAGGGCAAAGCATTGAAGGTCAGCAGAGGACAAACTGAAGGCAGGGATAAGCAGGGTGGAGGGCACTGATCACCATTGGCAGAACAGAGGGCAGAGGCTATCACTGGCAAGACAGAGGAAAGGGGTCACTGCGGGAGAGGCAGAGGACAGGGAACACTGCTGGCAGGGAAGAGGACAGGGATCACTGCTGGAGAGGCAGAGGACAGGGATCACTAATAAAGAGGCAGAGGATTGGGATCATCGCTGGCAGGGCAGAGGACAGCAATTACCACTGGAGAGGCAGATGACAGGAATCACCACTGGAGAGGGAGAGACAGGGATCATCACTGGAGAGGCAGATGACAGGGATCACTGCTGGAGAAGCAGAGAACAGGGGTCACCACTGGCAAGACAGAAGAAAGGGGTCACTGTGGGAGAGGCAGAGGACAGAGATCAC
Organism: Staurois parvus; assembly: GCF_062004578.1. Lineage (NCBI taxonomy): Eukaryota > Metazoa > Chordata > Amphibia > Anura > Ranidae > Staurois > Staurois parvus. The sequence goes on from NW_028317949.1 coordinate 7,256,743, forward strand.
TGCTGGCAGGGAAGAGGACAGGAATCACTGCTGGAGAGACAAAGGACAGGGGTCACCACTGGAGAGGCAGAGGACAGGGATCATTGCTGGCAGGGAAGAGGACAGGGATCACCACTGGAGAGGCAGAGGACAGGGATTACTGCTGGAGAGGCAAAGGACAGGGGTCACAGCTGGAAAGGCAGAGGACAGGGATCACCACTAGAGAGGGAGAGGACAAGGATCACTGCTGGAGAGAGGGAGGACAAGGATAATCTCTGGGATGGCACTTGGCTGAGCTCCTTTCCCATCTCAGTGCTGCACACAGCTCCTTCTCCCCACACTACACAGAGCTGAAATCACATTCCTTTACTTACATCCAGTCATCCAAGATCTTCACAGTATGTAGCTGGCTGCTATGTTGCAGTTCTGACCTGTGAAATTCTCTGGTCAGAACATCAGTTTAGCTGCAGTAGCTAGATACACCCCTTGAAGATTGTGGCTGTAAGTAAATGAATGTGATTTTAGCTCTGTGTAGCGTGGGTAGGAGGATCTGTGTACAGTGCTGGGATGCGAAAGAATCTCACATTCGGGCAGCCCATTCAGAGTTGGTCACGGGGCTTTGGAGGGGTGCAACCGAGATCTGGGGGAGAGCAGGCCACCCCAGCACCCCCCCAGATCCAGAAAAGCTTCTTAATAATGTACTGGAAAGGAGTGAATACTTATGCAGGGTATTTCACTTTTTTTTACTAATACAAAATTTGGAAAACAAGAATTTATTCTTTATTTCAGCATCTGACTACCCAGAACAGGTGGAGCTTTGCCTCTCAGAATGCCCATGTATTCAGCTATATGTGCAAGCTTTTTGAAGTTGCTGCAGGTATGTTCACGTGACTCTAGGGGGGAGATTTTATTGTCGAAGCTTAATTGAACAAGCTAAAGCTAGAAGCTGATTGGCTGCCATGCACAGTTGAACCAGATTTTGAGTGCTCCAGTTTTCTTAAATCTCCCCCTAGGTGTCTGCACTTTATACCTGCAACAGTTTTTTCTTGTCCTAAGGACAGAGTTTTGTGGGGACATGTATTAGGGCTAGAGTTATAGGAGAATAGATAACATACAAAAATAAAAATTTTGTAAAGTTGCATGTAAATCCAATTTTCACTATGTTTGGCATTGTGCCTCATTGTATATAGTATTCTGAAGCAAATTATTTGTGTGAATCTGTTGTAAAATGTATTACCTGGTGATATTGCCACTAACAGCACTTCCTTTTTTGGGTTTATAATGCTAAGCTGCTATTTTGCAATTAGCAGCAACTTTGCAAGCCTTTACTTTATCATTTCAGGTTTGTAGGAGGCATGCATAAACCTGATAGGCAGCCACTTAACCTCCGGAAGGTGTGTGCATGGTTGGCTGACAAAACTGTTGCTAACTGAGGTGGAACTCCATAATTTGCAAGGCTGCAAACAAAAAGGTGCTACTGGTAGGATTTCAAGGTGGTAAATCTAGTAAATCCACAAGCTGAATTTCTTCTTGAATCTTGTTCTGACTTAGTAATCTATCTAGAGGTAGGGTTGCTGTGTACTCTTGGCACTAAAGCATTTTAAATCAGAACAAAACTCTTCAATACTTACCTCTGCTTCAATGGTTTGACACCTGTAAGCTCCTTTGCCAGCTTCTTCTGGGTGCCAGTCTTTGGCCATCTTCGAAGACTGGTGCAGGATGATATCACTCTCATGCATGCACAGTGGTGCAGTTATCCCTGCACACAGGCACTGTGCTGGAATATAAATTGTTTTTAACATTGAGTTGATTGAGAATGAACTCAATGTTAATTCTACAGAAAATGGTGAGCAGGCAGGTAGGTTTATTTTACTGCAGCAGAGATATTGCCTTTTTAATATAAGACTTTAGTTCCTCTTTAGGAGATTTTAGAACAAAACAATATCATATATGGTTCAATGCCTTTCAAATCAAGTACATTACAATTACCGGTATTTTCATCTCTGGAAAAAAAGTGTATCGTTTAAATGGAATATAAACACTAAATATGGGAACATTAAAGATACTGAAGAAAAGCTTTAATACGTTTGATGTTGTATCATCTTAATAATTCATAGTTTATTGCACAGTAGAAATGTAAATGTACTAAGAGTGTTGCTGGTGTATTATAAGAAGACACTCAAGATCATTGCTATTGGGGAAAGCAGTTGTTGGACATCATTGCATTGCTTTTGGAAAGGATTCATCTATAGTCTTCAAGGATGGTTTATATGTGTTTCTAGCCAAGATGTTTTGTGTGGCAAAGAGCCATTTATTCTTATGCATAAAAACAAAATTAATGTTTAGATGTAAGCTAGAAATGCAACTGCATATTAAAATAGAAGATTAAAACTGAAACAAAAAGACCATGCATTGTATGCTAACATCCGCAGGGTACCAGAAATATAGGAAAGCCATAACAGAACAAAAATCCAATGAATATGAGAAACCGTAAAACGACACTAACAAAAGGGATATTTTTCATTTTGAGGGACTGAATCTCAGTGGAGTATTTTATGCCTCTATATAGGGAAAAAATATTTGGAAAAGTGTGCTAAAATAACAATAATAACATCAACTACAACAAAATAAAGTAAAGATAATAATTAGAACAATGCCATTAGAAAGATTAAAATATTATAACTACATTTGCATCAACTTCTAAAAAAAAAATGGAAAAAATCTGCATACTGGGGGTTTATGCATGCTTTTTGGCTCTAAATATAAGGGAGCAGCAGAAAAGCAACTGTTAAAGTAATCATGAGATTTGCTGTTGCCAAGGCTGCTAAGTACCTGAGAACATAAAAAGGTATTTGAGAGCTTTGACCTTTTAGCAGTAAATGAGAAATGGTGGGTTCCCGAACAACTACAGCATCATAGATACAGAACCAGGGGCAGACTGACCATTTGGAAACTCGGGCACTGCCCGAGGGCCCGGGGTCAGTAGGGGGCCCCATGAGATGCCCCTGGTACCTTTTTCATAGGCTTTTTTGAGTTTGGGCAAGGACACAGGGGCCCCATGATCCCCTATTGCCCGGGGGCCCCATGAGTTGTCAGTCTGCCCCTGTACAGAACAACACTGCCCTAACTGAACTGGGGCTTTTGGAGCACATTTATAGTGGTAAAGATAATATGGGTAGATACTGGCAACCAGGGGTGGATTGACCATTTGGAAACTCTGGCACTGCCCGAGGACCCGGGGTCAGTAAAGGGCCCCATGAGATGCCCCTGGTACCTTTTTTATAGGCTTTTTTGAGTTTGGGCAAGGACACAGGGGCCCCATGATCCCCTATTGCCCGGGGGCCCCATGAGTTGTTAGTCCACCTTTGCTGGCAACTCAATCTCAGTTTATGGCTGACAATTCTAGACACTGTCAATTATAGAGAATGTGTATTATGTTAGTTACAGACCAATCATTGTAAATGTAAGCACTATAATTTCACTTCAGCTTTATCTTTCAACAATGTTTTATATATAGATTGATGAATGTACTGTAGAAATAAGAGTTAAAAGCTAACTCCACATATAACAATGTATTTTCATAAAAATCTCCTATTAGGCTTGTGTACCTCCACACCGCCAGCTGACACAGGCAAATGCATCACTGTGTGAAATAGTTTTAAATAAATCAAGACATGCATTTAGACTGTGTTCAAGATCCAAGAGAACAAAACACACATAAGCTTTCTACTTTGTGAAATAAATGTATATTTTAGTTAACAAGGTCATTTTCAATCACCTTTGAAAAAGAATGGTGAAAGCATTTGGAGAAGTGTCTGCACTGCATAAACTACACTTGTCATACAATTCGAAAGACCTCCAACTGACAGCTGCTAAAAGAAAAACTTGTCTTAAATATGCTTGAATAGGAAAAGATGTGTTCATAGAAAAAAGGTCCAACTTGGAAGCCAAGGAAAACACCTTGTACACCCGTGCGCTGCCATACTCAATTGATATTGAAAACTGTGCTGGCTTATAAAATTGCATGCATACAAGCCCTAAGAAACGTGGAGGAGATTTACAAAAACTGGAGCATGCAAAATCTGGTGCAGCTCTGCATAGAAATCAGCTTCCAAGTCTTATTGTTAGAGCTTCATTGAACAAGCTGAAGGTAGAAGCTCCGTGCAAAAATATATATAATATTTCAAACATAAGTCCTTATTTTCCCAAAAGGATTTTCAAGACAATGTTCCAAAATGTGCTTCCACCTAATCACCACGTGAAAAATAATATTGACCGCACTCACCAGATGGAGGTGAGTAATAAGCCTCATAGGATATAAGGGATCCTATAGCCCCTCAGGAGGAACTCAAATCGCCTTCTTCACCCTGCTTAGATACAGCAATCGACTCCACTCTACTTCTCCATGGAATCCTCAATAATGTGCAAGGAAAGAAAGGCTACATAGTGTAATAAGGACTTATGTTTGAAATATATATATATATATTTTTTTTTTTTTTTTTTTGCACGGACATTTATTTGTGATTATTTTTATTTATTTAATTTTTGCGCTGTTTTTTGTGTTATTCATTATTGGCAGTTTTCACTGGTGCACAGCTGCATAATTGTATACTTTCTTTGATTGGCGCTGGGATTTTTTAGTTTGAAGGTAGAAGCTGACTGGCTACCATGCACAACTGCTACGGATTCTAAGAAAATCTCCCCCATGTCAAATTATAGCAACAAACTGTCCTATAATAACTATTTTCGTAACAATGTACACAGTAGCAAGGACTTTTTTTCTCAATTGTTGTAGAAAATTAATAAACCTATAGGAAAATACAGTTTTAAATTTACATTATTGCAGCACAATTTCCTTATTCTACCATGATTGTGCTTTAATAAAGAATTACAGTCAATTAAAAAAATCACATTCTCAGATCATGTGCACTTGGCATTTCCTTCTCTTTGTGAGCTGAAGATTTGTCACAGCTATGTTTGTGTGTGTGGGTGGAATGGGTTATGAGAGGAAGGATTCATTGGCAAACTAAACTGCATTGTGAGCAATTGCTAAATTGAATCATAAGTACATGATACATAAAGTCCAAAAACTTTTTTTTTCCCCCAAAAGGTATTACAAAAACAGGCAAGAAGAAAAATACATTTTCTTTTACAATTTAATTGTCTCCCCTGTTTCATTGGATATTTGGCTCAAGTGCTGTTCAACTTGGTTTTAATGTAGCTATTACAAGTTGTGTCTTGCCTGCAGTTCATCTTTAAAACATTGATACTGAATAAAATGAATTATTAAATTGTTTCACTCATTGATACCTTCAGCAACCAATCATTTAACAATATAATCAATGTAAAGGTAGGTACCACAGCTCCATTCTCATTCTATGTATCCATGCTTCAGTTTTCACATAACAACATGCACATTTCTTTTCCCCTTTAAGCACTTGAGTACCAAGTACCAGCATGTAATACTCCTTTATTCCCAGGCAATATTTTCAGTTTTCAGCACTGTGTTGCTTTATTTGACAATTACCGCATCATGCAATGTGGTACCTAATTTCATTTTACATCATTTTCTGAGAAATATGGAGTTTGGTAGTATTTAACAACATATACAGGCATACTTCGGTTTACGAATCAAAATCCATTGAAAATAATGCCTCGGTTTACGAATTTTCTTCGCAATACGAACAGATTAATTGGTTTTAATGCATTTACAATTTTTTTAAATCATGTCCCTGTACAGTACTATGTCTTTAAAGTGCAGTTTATAAAGAGTTTTGAACAGATAAAACTTTTTTTTACTTTTTTCTGACCTCCAGAACAAATTAATTGGTTTTCAATGCATTTACAAATTTTTTTTTAATCATTTCCTTTTATGCCTTTAAAGTGCACTATATAAAGAGTTTTGAACAGATAATTTTTTTTTACTTTTTTCTGACCTTCAGAACGGATTAATTGGTTTTCAATGCATTTACGAATGAATTTTTAATCCTGTCCCTGTACAGCATTTGTGCCTGTAAAGTGCACTTTATAAAGAGTTTTGAACAGATGAATAACTTTTTTTTTTTTAACTTTTTTCTGCCCTCCGGATGCATTAATTGGTTTTCAATGCATTCCTATTGGAAACCACGTTTCGGTTTGCAAATTTTTCCCAATACGAAAAGTCCCGCAGAACACATTAAATTCATAAACCAAGGTGTGCCTGTATATATATTTATATAAAATGTCTGAGGACAACTTGGCTCACACAAGTGCAGTGTTTATAAGCAGTGCAGAAATAAATGTCTACCAGTTCACCATTTAAGGTCATTCAGCAGTAGGTAAATAGTGAATCAACTCAAAGTTCATATTAATAAAGCAGGAGCACATTAGACATGTGATGTGATTCACTCTCAAAGATTCTCAAAAATGCTCAAATATCACAACAAAGATTCTAAAATTAGGTTTCTGTTGGCATCTAACAGTTTAGGAATACCTGCTTTTGTTTATATTAGAAGGCTGGCAGACTGCCAATATCTGTGCATTCAGTGTCTCTCTTGTGAATTTTGAAAATGATTGTCTCCACAATATTTGTAGCTACAAAGGTGAATGAAGGCTTGTTATAAAGTGTTCTGACTACTTGTTCAAAATATGTAATACTTTAGTGTGCATAGTCTGGGTACAGGCGCACTTTAAATAGTGTCTTTTTAAATTAAAGCCACAGTGTTTGGCCACATGTTTCAGCCAATACAAAATTTGGCTGAGATTTAGATGCTGAACCAGCAGCTGCAGTTACAACGTCCAATCAAGAGGGAGAAATGCTTCAACACTGTCCTCTGCTCCTCATTGCAGGGCAAGGGGAGAAATGGCAGCAAAATCTTTACAATTACAGCTTCTTAAAATATAACTAAAGGCAAAGCTTTTTGTTATGGACAGAGTGGAGATGGATATAACACCTGTCAGGCTTTTATTGCTTTCTGTGCCCCGTTAAGGATATATTTTTCCTCTTTGCTTGTCATGTTATCATTGAAAGTTAATAAAATTGAGTCGTCACTAGAACTGAACTAGGGAGGTAATCTTCCAATGAGGACACTAGTTCTAGTGACCCTGGTAACCCATGGATTCCTTCCATTTAGAGGGATTTACTTTCACTTTATGTTTTGGCTATGGGGCAGGAAGTGAAGAGAAATCCCCTCAATGGGACATAGTTAGTAAAAAAATTACAGGAGTTATAACCCTCCCTTACTGTCCCTACAATGAAAGAGAGTTCTGCCTTTAGTTCTACTTTAACTCCATCTAATCGTCAATAATATCAGTGTTGGCATCCTGACTTATACTCTACAGGAATATGGAGTGTGCACTTACCAAACTGTACGTACCCTTCTTCAATCATCTAAGCATGTGCAAGGAAAAATCAGTTTTTTTAAAATCTACCAGTAAATAACTGGGTAATGAACATCATCATATTGCTTAGTAAACATTATTTTTTCTTAGTGGATATTCTCTGCTACTTTAGTAAAGGACCCCCACTGTCTGAAATGTGGAGGACATGCAATGTAGCAGACTCTTCTTTGATCCAGCTCACACATGTTGTGCTTTGCTTATCACTTCCTACTTGTTTGGTTTGTTGGTCATGATGTAGCATTTACCTGATAGGGGTAATTCAGGAAAATACAGAATTTTGGCCACTAGATGGGGCTGATTGTAATAGGAAGTAAACATATTACACAAAATATGAGGATACGCAGACATTCACACAGCAAACATTTTATTAATAGACCCCTAAAGTGTACTCCCACATTTGCACTTAAATTTGCCAAATCCATGTGTATTATGTGTTCTGATTCACACAGCCTACCTAATATATATATACATATATATATATATATATATATATATATATATATATATATATATACACACATACATATATACACACACACACACACACACACACAGTCTATTACTTTTCAGTCATTTTTCTATTGGATCAGTCCATTGAGCACACTGCCAGCTACTCTGAACAATTTGAAAGTGAAGGGACAAATTGGGGCAGGCAGAGTTTCCTCATTAGCAAGCAATGCAGAACCCAAACTTTAAAATCTTTAACCCTTTTTTTAGGACATAAATCCAAAATTCAGTTCATAACTTAAAATGAGATCTGCAAGCACAGTACAGACAGAGTTACAGACATGGTAACCATTAAAGTGGTTGAAAACCCCCAGATACACCCAGTGAAGTGACTAGCATCAGGTAATACTCATAAAAGAAGTAAATCTTCCTACATAAGTTTTGCCTGTTTATCTGCAGTGATTGCTTCTGTTGATTGTTTTAAAAACACACAGATCAAAGCTTTTTTTTTCTCAACTCCAACAGTAGTGGGTGGGGATCTGAAAACTCACAGTGCAGATCTCAGTGAAGGGATCTCTGAGCCCTAATTGGAGGGAAGGGACACACCCCTCTTCACACAGCACACTGAAAACATGCAGAGCTGTGGATATCACTCACAGGCTGTGTGCTGGAGCTTTCTCCCCTTCACCTTTTTATCACTTTGTTGTCAAGAAAAGCTGTCATAAGTGAGGAACCAAAGAGAAACCACGCTCAATGCTTTGAATAATGGCAAGTACAGATTATAGAAGGATGTGTCTTGTTCAGGTTTCAAGTCCGAGGTTTACAAATCACTTTAACACCACATTACATAAAAGTGGAAAACTTCACTTTTGGAGTGTTCACGAAAGAAAAAAAGCAAAAAGGTAAGAAGGACTGTTTAATTAATACTATGTGAATTAGAGCATATAGGAAATATTAAGCAGGTGTTATCACACTTTGGCTGCAAAAGTAGAAATACATTTTAAAGCTGAACTTCAACCTTACCCTCATTTTTTGCATACTTGTACAGGCTTCCCTCCTATCCTGAATTTGCTTATTTTGATTAAAGCAAGTCAGAAAGAGCCTGCGTCATTTACTGACTGCAGAATATCTATCATTATTCTTTTACAAATATGGGCTTAGTATCACATTATGGTGCTGCTTTTGGCAGTTTTCATGCAAATGCAGCCTTTCTAAGAATGCTCACTCCTCTAGGCTGATTACTCATCACGGCATTTTTCTATTTGCATAACACCTTGCATTGGGCTGGAAGCTCCCGAATGGAATAGTGAGGCAGGGTGCTGGGATGTTTTTAGAAAGCTATGTGCAGCACCCTATGTACAGCACCTGCCAGCCTCTCACACAAGCCATGATCTTCCTGGGTCTAAATTAAGGTGTGCAATGAAAATAGAAAGGCTTTATTTAAAAAAAAATTTTTTTAAAAAAATTGTAAAGATATGTTGATTGGGGGGTGGGGGGGGGGCAGGGAAAATGAAAAAATACGCAGGTTAATCTTCAATTTTAAGAAGCATACAATCTGCAGTGTGGTGCTTGGTACATGTCAGTCTGAGTTAGACTCAAGGAGAAATAAAGCAGATGGGGAATAGATTATTCACTTAGTTGTTCTTATTAGAAAGTAAAGATGCAATAATTTCTTCTGTACTGATTTGACACCTGATTTCACCCTTTCCAGCAATGTCACTCTGAAAAATCTTCACTGCCCAAAGGAATTCTAGCCCTCTTTAACTGGAAAGTTGATGCTGCTACCTAGGGAACTGTTGAATAAAGACATTTTGGTTGCATACAGCTTTCTAACTGATGTGTGTGGTTGAAGTAGCATAAATGTGCATTTATACTAAGTACGGGAAAGAGGCAGCCAGTTTACTTGCTGAATGTGATTTAAAATTGTACAAAAAATGATTTCCTTGAAAATGGTGTATAGCCAAATACCACTAAAGTTCAGGACGTTCTCAACCAATAATCATAACATGATCATTTAGAAAACGATTACCTAATAGTGGACCAGAACATTTCAAAGCACTGTAGCAAATGGAATGTAAATTTTCAGGTTCAGACTGCACAATGCAGATCTGACCCTGATTGCCCCAGTGAATGGGCCACTTTTACAACACCACTAGCACATGGAAATAGCCATCCAAGTATACTAGACATGTTTGTTAGAAAAAAAAAAAGCTCTGTATGTATGTCATGAATTTTGTTTTATATTATTTCCTCATTCTAATTTTGATCTTTTACCACATTTTGCTGTTGAAGGTAAAATGCTTTATATTGTGCTAAGACTTATATACCATGGAGCTCATGTATCAGCCTATCAGTGTTGAGAATTTTTAATGCCGTCTCACAGCCACAATCAACCTAACCTGGAAAATTTTTACTAAAAAATGTAAGGCCGTTTACACTTAAAAGATCAATTTGTGTGTGTTGAAGCAGGAGTGTTAATGGTCCCTAAGTTTCAAAACAGTTGGCTGTGGTTTACTGACAATTCCTAGTTATAGCATGTTGATACTGTATAACAAAGATCAAGATTAGCACTTTGTACTGTATTTCCTTATTACTAAACTGTATGTTTGAAATATTTAAAATGCAAATAACAGACAGACTAATAAACCATTGCAAAAAGAAGTAATAAAAAACGTAATTACCTTCCCAACATACTGGGGGTCTGGTCCTATGTGTTCTTCTAAAACAAAGAACTGATTCCAAACCCATCCACGTTTTGGCCGATGGTGAACTTCTGTCTCTCCTTCTGTATGTTTGGTTTGATTTCTGGTCACATTTATGGAGGTGTGATGTGTTGCTCCATAACATCTCTGTACAAAACAGAGGCACACCAGAACAGGACAGATACCAGATGTGCTTGTAAATCTCATGGTAGGAAATGTTTCCTTCTTCTTTGCCTTGTAATTTTGTAATCCAGCAACCAAGGTGTACTTGCTATGTAGCTAAATTTGATCTGGCAGAACAGTCCAGCATTGTCTTCCTTGAGCATCCATTATTTTTATTGATTTTCAGAAATTAAGACTGTATTTACATTGTGAAAAGAAAATATGTCTTAGCAGTGTCTCTGTGGAATTCTTCATAACGTTGTCCAGGAGACGTGCATGTTAAATCTAATGGAAATAAGCAAAGAGTACCATCAGGAAAGTCATTTACTTCTTCACCCTATTAGCAATTATTGATTTGTACATAAATACACAGTATAAAGTTTTAATTGAAGGGTCTAATCAATGGAGGTACCATATCTGTTCCACATTATAGTACATTGTATAATCCAAATTACCCTTTGATTCACAATAAAACTATTACTGTTACGGACAATGGTTTAAACTCTTTATCTTAGTAAACTTTCTAAAAGTAGTGCACATTTTTCTGATTTTAGGATTTAATTTTCATAACCAAACTCTTACATAAATGTAAGTAATTGTTGATGCTATTATAAACGTCAATGTCATTAAACAGCTTTCATCATTAATTTCAGTATTCACTGGGCAGTTAATTTTCAGGCTTTATAAAGAAAAATAAACAGCATAAAACAAATATTCATGTAAGCTATCTTTGCTATAATCTATAGACAAAAGAATCTCACATTTTATTGGGTATTCTCACTGTAGAAAAATGAAGGACTCCACACCTTACATTCTTCTTAGAGGGAATAACTGTATATTAAAGTGTAGCACTTAAATACTATTTACAGATTTCATCAGGTAGCTCCAGAGCTTTGCTAGAAATCCATTTTAAGGTGAATTTTTACATAGAAATGAAAAAAGTGAGACTAAGCAGGATTTTTATTGCAACTGAGTGTACTCATGAATGCCCCATCATTTGAAAGAAGGTGAGTAAAGATCTGCTTTAAATAGGAATGTACACAGTCTCTATATTACACTCTGATATATATAAAGTCTAGCAGCATGTATCTTTTTTTGTGATTTGTTGCAATGAGTAAGTAAATGGAGTTTACTTGGGTGGGTGGGGGTAGGGGTCCAGCTCGTTGATACACATGAAGCATATGAACATTCATTTTGCATAAAACATACCAATGCATTAAATACTGACATTAAAGGAAAAATGTTGCTTCACCTTTTATTTCTTTAATCTGACTTTGTGGCATTAGACATGGAATTTCTACCAGAGGATTTCAAAATACTGATCTATCAGTGGCTCTGCCTGAACTGTCCACTATCACTTTCCCAAGATTCTCTGCATATCATGTGGTTAGTATACTGACATATACAACACAAAAACAGCGCAAAATCTAAAATTAAAATAACACAAATAGATAAACACTAAATTTATAATGTGTCCGGGAAAATTTTTTTTTTTATATATCTATCTATATCTCTATCTCTGTATCCTTATTCCCATCAAAACCAATAAAAAAATCAATCAAAAATCTTCCAAATGTGCTTCCACCTATCCACCAGGTGAGAAATAATGTTGACCGCACTCACCAGATGGAGGTGAGTAGTGAGCCTTATAGGATATAAGGGATCCTATAACCCCTCCAAAGGAACTCAAATCTCCTTCTTCATCCTGCTATGGTATAGCCCTCGTCTCCAGGGCTATACCATAGCAGGGTGAAGAAGGAGATTCGAGTTCCTTTGGAGGGGTTACAGAATCCCTTATATCCCATAAGGCTCACTACTCACCTCCATCTGGTGAGTGCAGTCAACATTATTTCTCACGTGATGGATAGGTGGAAGCACATTGGAAGATTTTTGATTGATTTTTGATTGGTTTTCATGGGAATAAGGACATATATATATATATATATATATATTCATGGACACTTATTATAAATTTTGTGTTTATCTATTTGTGTTATTTTAATTTTAGATTTTGCGCTGTTTTTGTGTTATTATTGGTGTTTTTTTACTGGTGCACAGCTGCATAATCATATAGTTTTTTCTTTTTTTGGCGCTGGGATATATACTTTTAGTATACTGACATATGTTGCATGAATGTGTGCCAACTGATGCAGGATTCAGATTTGCTGATTCTTTCATGTTTATTGTTTGTGTGCAGACTAAGTATATAGGCATACTTTTGAGATCACTTCATTATATGTCTACTTTTAAATATCAGCAGGCAGCACAGTAGTTCAGTGATTAGCACTTCTGTCTTGCAACACTGGGGTCCCTGCTTTGTTTCTCAGTTGTAAAACTGCATAAAGCTTGCATGTATTCTCTGTGTTTGCATGGGTTTCCTCCAGACACTGTTTTTCTCCCACACTCCAAAGATATGCTTGTAGCTTAATTGGCTCCTGTCCATATTCTAGTCTAGCTAGGACCGCATCTTCTATGGAATAAGTACATATGTAGCCTACTTGGGCATGATTCTTTCAGCTTTTCAGGCAATCATTGTTTCAAGTGCTCTTTTCACAGTGCCCTAAATATCCACAGCCAGCATTAAAAAGTAGTTGTGATTTTTTTATCATTTAATGAATGAGTAGAAATCCTAGATAGAGTTGCAAGAATAGGCCAAAATCCACTGCACTGTCATATTGCCCAATGCAGTCCAGCATACCAGACATAGAGGATAATATTTCAATAACAACAGCACTGTGAATTGTAAAGAATCCCAAAAAACAAAACAATTCCCTTTAAAACTAGTGAATTTTCCTTCTGTAAATTTGTATGATTGTCTTTGAAAACCCCAATACAACCCTAAACCCTACCTATAATCAATAACAATCATCTTAACCCTCAGCTTAACCTGTAAGCCTAAATTCTCAACCTAACCCTATCCTTAACCCTTAATCTTTAAGCAAAGCTATAAAATAGCCAAAATCTCAGAACCATGAAGCAGAATCATCATGCATTAAAGCATACCTACGTTGTCCTACATCAATTATTGTATGAATGTAACATATCAGCAAACATTTAAAAGCAACATTGAAGTAAAGCATTTTGGAAATATATACCAACATGTGCACTTGATTTGCTCTCCAAACACCAGCCTAGTAATGGTGGGCAATGTGGTTTCCCAAACCAAAATGATGGTTAAATGCACCTATGCTGCCCTTGGTATGGCTGGTAAATCGCCACCCACTTTTGGGAAGTGGTCACTATTGAACCACAATGTCTGTTTGAGGGGCGGGTATCACAAAGGATAGATTGTATTCATTAAAAAAAACTGGCCCAATGGATAAGGGAGTGTATTAACTGCTATTGATGGAAATCTATAAAATATCATGCAGCATAATCTGGGGTTTTATTTCTTGTAAAATGTAGCACAAACCAACATATATTGATACTGGTGTTCTTTTTTAATGGTTCAGCTTTAGTATGTAAGAAAGTACATTTTAACAATTGAATTAAAAAAAATACATTAAGAAGGAACTAATCAAATTTTTGATATACAAATATTGGAATTGTATGGTTCTGTGTTACCCAGAAACAGATCTTAGCATTGACACATTATGAGTTATTTAATCAATCAATTTATCTTTCATTGATTACACAAAAGTAAAATTTTATTAATTTCTTTGGATTGCTACACATTGCATTTAACTCTTAAGCTGGCATTAGATGGCTTGATATTTGGCTGGTTCAGCAGGGACTGAAATAATTTTGATCCATTTATGGGCAGTCTGATTGTACAGAAGTCAATCTGTCGATCAACTAATGTACAATCAGTATGTTGGAAATTTTTCACTTAATCAGTGCCACTGGCTATAGACAGGGTGCTGATGAGTGTATTCTGACAGCAGGGAAATATCCTCACGAGGGATTCCTGCAACTACCTTAAATATGTGGATGGATGTATCAGTTAATTTTCTTTTGTTAAACCCACTGGTTGAATAAAAGAAAGATAGTTATGTATGGTCTACCTGTGATGTTAGAAAAATGTTACATAATGTTATGACAGTAAGTTCATTGAGGTACATCAGTCAATAATTTTTAAACTATTTTAAACAATGAGATATGTTACAGAAAGGATTTAATAAAACAAAACAATATTCAAATCTGAGTTACACTTATCTACCATGAACAACCATCTTTCTTAGCGGTAACAACTAGCAACTGATAAAAAGCCCAAATCTGCTTGGTTTCTTTTGTATTAATTATGCTACACAATGTTATATATTACATTTCTTTTTGTAAAGTATAGCTTCATTGTTGACAGTTTTTATATTGAATTATTCAACATCATTGTTCAATTATTTACATTTTATTTTAAGATGGTACTCTCTTTATTCGCATTCTAATCATGTTCTTTACTGATTTATTCTGGTGCAGTTCTGCGTAGAAATAAATCAGCTTATACCTTTAGCTTGTTCAATTACGCTTTGGCAATAAGTCTTGGAAGCTAATTGGTTTTTATGCAGAATTGCACCAGATTTTGCACCTTCCAGTTTTAGTAAATAACCCCTCTAGTGTCATCTAGCTTTTCCCCACCCCTGCCCAACTGTTCTACTGTTCTTGGCCCACTCATTTCATTCATTGAATTTAAGTTCTTTCACTAATAAAGGATTAAATATCACACATGGGTATTACCTAGGATGGTCTGCCTACAATCTCCTGCTCCTCAAGACTAACTTCCACCCATCAAGACATTTACATTTCTGCATACAGTAAATCCTCCCAAAAGCCAGCCCATTTGCTTGCATCAGGGCTGAAGGCTATTGATAAAAACACTGAGGGATTGATGTTTTCAGAAAGCTATGCATAGCACCTTACTGGTCCCATTCACCAGCAGTGATCTCTCTGCTTTCCAAAGAGGAACCTAAAACCCAATAATGACATCACTAAAATAAGGTGTGTATGAAAACAGAAAGGTTTTATTTTGAAATATAATTTGCATGTTGATAAGGAGGGAGAAAGAAACAAGAGAAGGCAAAGTATGCAGGGTATTTAATTACTTACATCATAGTAGTGTTACTAATGTAAAACTGGCATTGCATATAAGCCTACAACATAAATTACAATTTAAGGCTCTCACACAAACAGGCACAGATAAGTCAAATGATGAGTATAAACATATGATATATTTCTTTATAGAAATCAATTTTAACAGCTACTTTTCAATTTATATGCTTATTTTGTGAAATAAATGTAAATAAGCATTTTCTACATGAGCATTGGACACCTTGTAATGACCTCAGGGGTATTTGTTCAAATGCTATTTATTGTAAAATTGTTTTTGTAAAACAGATCAAATGAGATGCTGCTGAACTCATCTGCAGTGCTACAAAGTCAATGAGCTATGAAGTGCCCATACCAATGTTCCAAACTGGATTATTACCAACTTTACACAAAGTGGGAAGTGACAACAGGGAGTTACTTGGGCTTTGCATTATTGTGTTTTTCTAAAAGTGGGTGTGTGTATCCCCAAGCATATATTTTTTATCACACTTTTTATTATTTCAGTGGACAGATAATCAAAAAAACCACAATGCATGTGAAATGAGTAATTAACTAAACAAGTAACTAAAGAAATCTTCTTTAACCTAGTATATTTTAAAGTGCACAATAGAATTTGTCAAAAATAAAAATGCCACTGTCGTGCACTATGATGTACATTGATTAAACTGAAATAAGCCTCGATAGTTACAACAGGTTATCTCATCTAGGCAGCGGCTTATTAAGCTGCAATGAGAGGCGGAGATGATGTTCTCTGCTTCTACTCGAAGCTCAGTGAGAATACAAATGGCCAGTTTATTAAGATGTGATGTAAGCACCCGACTGTCTGTTTCTGTAAACTATCTAGCTCCCAGGTAGCAGATAAGAGAAATGGCCATGATATCATGAGAAAGTACAGGAATTATGCTTTCTACTTCCTCTGTCACTGCTTGGCAGTCCCTGTAAAATGTAGACCAGGTTGAATATATACATAGTTACATACAGTAGTTAGGTTTAAAATGACAAAAGTTCAACCCAACCAATAAACATTCTATATATCTTGGGGTCTTACAGGCCCATGGGGTTTAGTGTGGGTATATTTCCAAACTAGAATCCCAGTATATTCTCTTATTATAAAGTTCATAAAAGACCTATGTGAGAGGGACCATTCATAAAAAACTGTATTTTTTCTTGTTACTAGGACATTCCTGTGACTATACAAATACACTCCATTCAAAGAGATGTCTAGATGTACAGACATTGGGCACTTTATTAGGTACACCTGTTCAATTGCTTGGTAACACAAAGTGCTAATTAGCTAATCACATGGCAGCAACTCAATACATTTAGGCATCTAGATGTGGTGAAGATGACTTGCTGAACTTCAAACTGAGCATCAGAATGGGGAAGAAAGGGGGTTTAAGTGACTTTGAACGTGGCATGGTTGTTAGTGCCAGACAGGCTGGTCTGCGTATTTCAAAAACTGCTGATCTACTGGGATTTTCACACACAACCAACTCTAAGGTTTACACAGAATGATCTGAAAAAGAGAAATATCCAGTAAGCAGCAGTTGTGTGGATGAAAATGCCTTGTTGATGTCAGAGGAGAATGGGGAGACTGGTTTGAAATGATAGAAAGGCAACAGTAACTCATGTCAATATGAACCAAAATCTCTGAGGAATGTTTCCAACACGTTGTTGAATCTATGCCACAAATAATTAAGGCAGTTCTGAAGGCAAAAGGATGTCCAAACCAGTACTAGCAAGGTATACCAAATAAGTGAGTGTATATACAGTTACTGCTTTCCCTTGCTTGATCACCCAAAACATGCCAACAAAGAGATGCAACACAAGGAGATAATGATATAATATACTGTATATACTAGAATATAAACACGCACACATATATATATATATATATATATATATATATATATATATATATATATATATATAATAAATATAGAATCATTTTTCTCAAAAATCATTCTGATCATATTGGAATTTTTTTAAATTGAGATTTCAGAAAATTCATGTAACTTTTTTAATAGCTAAATATAATTTATATCGCTGCAGTGTTTCAGTCAGCCAATCCTCAGGGACCACTTACAGAATATTTTTTTTTCCAGCTCTCTTCACAGAATCACACCTGAAATGATTAATGTTCTTCTTATAGGGCACAGCAAAATGAGTGTTAAGCACACATACATCAACCTGCTTTCACAGACATCATCAGCAGTAAGTGGATGTAAGAGAACCCCTTTTCACCTCTGTGGTGAATAGAGGTTACGCAACGTACACGGAAAAAGTTATTGCTGCTCTATACATCAGAGGAGGCAGATACAACTGTCCACCCACAGATATAAAGATTATCCTGCTTCCATTTCCTCATCTCATAGCTATTTTCACATATGGACCTTATGTTAACACAACATATTATCAATGCCAAAAAGCTCTCAAAATATATAAACATCCAATATTTTTTATTAGTTTTGCATAGAAATAGGAAGTGTTAAAACATCTGTCAATTTTACCACTGTCTGTGTTTCCAATGGAAAGCTTTAGGACTTTATTTAACCTGGCCATCTTCATTACAAAAAGGTATAGAAATATTCAAAAATGTATAAATAAAAGGAATGCACTAATTAATTGAATAATACAAAGTGAATATAAGAAAAAATATAAAATAAAATGTTAAACTAAAATAAAAAATTATGCAAAAAAAGTGTCCATAAATAATGTCCAAAAAGATTTTTACTTAATGTCCACACTGTTTTAGAACTACCACGAAAAAAATGTTTTTAAATCACCCAACCGAGCTCAAAAAATAAAACAAATACCTTTTTGCTCTGAGCAATGAATAACAAATCAATTTTTGAATACAATACTGTGTAAATCAAAACATTTTTCTCCAATAAAAAATATTACTGTGTGAATCAACGAACAAATTTTCCTCAGATGAAAAACCACCCATTCAAGGATATAACAAGGATATACCGCAATCCGATTCTTAGATGCGAGAAACGAACAAATTTTCAGATGAAACTCCATCATTCAAGGGTGTAGGTAATTTCATCCCCAACGACATCCTCAGACCGCCCCGTATGGACGTTGTTGGTGACGAAACGCGTAGGGTGTGGCCTGCTGGATGCTGACGTCTGAGACTTTCTTTGGATGTGAAAGGAGGAGATCAAGAGCAAACGAAGATACATTTGTGCACGATTGCCTAAACACATGCTTGTAAAACTGGTGTCGGTGGAGACACCTGCCTTGTGAGTTTTATTCGTTCATTAAAAAGTTTGTTATATTTTTAAAACTTGCTGCACCATGATTCTTTTTTATTACCTTTAAACATGGTCCCTATGGTATGGAAACATACAAAAGAGTTGTGAGATATATTCCTAGAAATTACCTACACCCTTGAATGGTGGAGTTTCATCTGAAAATTTGTTCGTTTCTCGCATCTAACAATCGGATTGCGATATATCCTTGCTATATCCTTGAATGGTGGTTTTTCATCTTAAGAAAATTCATTTGTTGATTCACACAGTAATATTTTTTATTGGAGGAAAATTCGATTGTTGATTTACACAGTATTGTATTCAAAAATTGATTTGTTATACATTGCTCAGAGCAAAAAGGTATTTGTTTTATTTTTTGAGCTCGGTTGGGTGATTTAAAAACATTTTTTTCGTAGTAGTTCTAACACAGTGTGGACATTAAGTAAAAATCTTTTTGGACATTATTTATGGACACTTTTTTTGCATAATTTTTTATTTTAGTTTAACATTTTATTTTATATTTTTTCTTATATTCACTTTGTATTATTCACTTAATTAGCGCATTCCTTTTATTTGTTTAAGCAAAACATTTTTTTTTTATTTTTTGAGTTGGGAATTTGCTGCTTTGGAGTTAGAGGGTGTGGTGCTTTTCTTAAAACACTTTTATTCAAAAATGTATAGTTGCCACAGTATCTTTAACCAGTTACCCTCCGCCCTATAGCAGTTTTACTGCTACAGTGTGGACCCCCTATGCAAAATCATGTATATAAAAGTGATCCACGCTCTCGACTTGTTCAAGGGCAGGGGCTGTGTGCGTGCGCCTGCCAGCCGGCAGTCCCATGATTCGTTACAGCACTGATCGCTCCGCAGAATCAGGCCAATGATGTTTGGCCTGGACCTGCTGATTGACTGTACCCAATCAGAGCTCAGCCTGTCCTGTGTCTGTCTTTTCATTACACAGGCCCAGGAAATTATGCAATCATCTCTCACATTCTGTTCAAAATAGAGAAGAAAGCAGATCCATGTGAGCTAAAGCACTACACTGAGACAATAAAAGCACAGCTAGGTCACACTTAACCCCCTAATTGTCCCCGAGTTAACTTTTTCACTGCCCCGTCACCAGTGTCATTAGTACAGTATACAGATTTTTTTACTGATCACTGTATTAGTGTCACAGATGACTTCAGATAGTGTTAGCATCAGTTAGCGCTAGTTAGTGTCCCTCTTAGATAGCATCAGTTTTCCTGCCACTTTATTAGTCATCACATTTAACCCTTTGATTGCCAGGAACAAACGCACATACACAATAAACCTCCATTGCTAGTATAGTGTCTGAAAAGATCAATACACTTTGATCAGATCAGAACTATACCAGCGTTCACAATAGTATAGTGTCCCCATAAACACAGCATTAGCAGAATCAGCCCCAGCACCTTCCAGCACCTGAGTTTAGCCCCTGCGCTTAACCCCCTCCTTCTCCCCCAAAAAGTGCAGTGTCAGTAGATCACTGTCACTTGATAAATTGCATACAAAACTGCAGGGTTAGCAAGATCAGGACTGATCTCTGCTAGCACTAGCAGGTAAATTTTATATAGCAGTTCAATCAGTCCCTGACACAGGCCGTAGAGCCCATAGTATCCTTCAGGATGTGCTTGCAAATCCTGATTGGCAGCCCACAAATTCCATACCTGTACTTCCCCTATTCACTGTCCAACCTGTAATTCAGGTGGAAACAGCAAATTTAACTACTCTCCTTTATTTTTTGGAGCTGTTTTTCATGGAAGATCTGTAAGGACTGATTGTGGACCAAAGCAATTTATATGCCCAACAATTTATCGCCACTAATCCAAATTCAAACCTTGCCAGATCATTTGCTTGGAAAGCTATTATGACTTCCGAATTTAAATTTTTGGGGGCCTAACCCTCAACACGGGCATTGCTAAAAAAATACATTTGCGGTTACATTCGTCCACAGACCCAATTCATCATATGCCCATTTTCTCTGCTGCCATGTCCAGACATAGATATGAGAATAAATGGGATTTATGCATTTCAGTGATAACACACTCTGTCGTCCTAGCGGTGACCCTGAATATGATAGGCTCCACTAAATGTGGCCCTTCATAAATCACTTCAACCAGAAATATGCAGATATGTATACTCCTCAGCAAAACATCTGCGTTGATGAGTCCCTCATTAATTATTCTGGCTGCCTTGCTTTCAAACAATTTCTCCCCAGCAGGTGTGCCAGATACGGGGTCAAAATACATAAGCCCAGTGAGAGGGTAACAGGGTATACATGTAATTTTTGGATTTACGAGGGAAAAGATAACGACGTGGACCCCCCTATTGCTCAGACTGCATGGGGAGCAGTGGCAAGATAGTTTGGGACTTGGTGTCACCCTTTTCACATTTGGGGTAGCACTTATACGTGGGAAATTTTTATACAAGCGTGCCATTATTTAGACAGTTGTACAATCTTGGAATTGGCGCATGTGGCACAATGTGACCTAATTGCTGGGGCTTCCCTCAACAGCTTGTAGATACCCATCTTAGAAAGGGGGAGAAAGCTTGCTAGAATAATGTTGAATTGCTTGCTGTGAAGTGGAAGGACAAATGGAATGTTGTAATCCTATAGGGAAAAAAACCACAGTGAGAGCTAGTCCTAAAAGCGGCCAAGCACTCTAAGCAACCGATATATACTTAAAATAGAATAACATAAAAATAGTGCAGCGCTATGAGTAGTGAGAGTAAAACAGATATGAGTCCACTTAAAGTCTTAGTCATAAGAACGTGTCCAGTGACAAGTAAGAATTCAAAGTTGGTGATCCGTATGAAAACGGCTAAAAAACGCACTCACCAGAAAAAGGCACATAAACGCAGTGTGTATCTAGAGCTCATGGATCCTTAATCCAGAAGGGAATAAAGCTGGTCCGGTTACAGGAAAAATGGATTCCTCCTCAATGGATGCAGCAACAGATCCTCCTCTTCCCAGTTAGGTGTAGGATTCCAAGATCAGGGTTCTGCAAGCAAAAAGCTCCTCAAGGGAGTTTAGGGAAGGACACCCATAGTGTAGTAGATTATAAAAAAGCAGCTTTATTAAAAAAGGTAGCATCCAATTCAAAGTAGGGAGGTATCATCAAGATGTGTCAGCAAGACAAAACTAACCCTGACACTCTGAATGATGGCTGCTGGGCCTCCACGTGGCTCCGGCGGCGTAGCGTCTCGACGTCCAGGCTCCTCCTGACGCGTTACGTGCGCACGCACATCTTCAGAGGTATGGAACCATTGGCGTGATGACGCAAATGGGCGCCTATATATAGGCATAATGACGCATGCGCGGTTTCATATGCGCCAGTGTGCAATAACTAAAGTGCATGTGCATGGCTCCGTCCTCCATTTTAATAGAGCTCAAAGACACATGGTAGAAGGGCATGGACGTCGAGACGCTACGCCACCTGAGCCACGTGGAGGCCCGGCGGCCATCATCCAGAGTGTCAGGGTTAGTTTTGTCTTGCTGACACATCTTGATGATACCTGCCTACTTTGAATCTGTCAAATATAGGGTATTATTGCCCTTCTACCATGTGTCTTTGAGCTCCATTAAAATGGAGGACGGAGCCATGCACATGCGCTTTAGTTATTGCACACTGGCGCATATGAAACCGCGCATGCGTCATTATGCCTATATATATGCGCCCATTTGCGTCATCACGCCAATGGTTCCATACCTCTGAAGATGTGCGTGAGCACGTAACACGTAAGGAGGAACCTGGACGTCGAGACGCTACGCCGCCTGAGCCACATGGAGGCCCGGCGGCCATCATTCAGAGTGTCAGGGTTAGTTTTGTCTTGCTGACACATCTTGATGATACCTCCCTACTTTGAATTGGATGCTACCTTTTTTAATAAAGCTGCTTTTTTATAATCTACTACACTATGGGTGTCCTTCCCTAAACTCCCTTGAGGAGATTTTTGCTTGCAGAACCCTGATCTTGGAATCCTACACCTAACTGGGAAGAGGAGGATCTGTTGCTGCATCCATAGAGGAGGAATCCATTTTTCCTGTAACCGGACCAGCTTTATTCCCTTCTGGATTAAGGATCCATGAGCTCTAGATACACACTGCGTTTATGTGCCTTTTTCTGGTGAGTGCGTTTTTCAGCCGTTTTCATACGGATCACCAACTTTGAATTCTTACTTGTCACTGGACACGTTCTTATGACTAAGTCTTTAAGTGGACTCATATCTGTTTTACTATCACTACTCATAGCGCTGCACTATTTTTATGTTATTAATGTTGTAATCCTGTCTTCCATTCACACAGACACAACCATCCAAATTTCCACAGCAGATGGTGTTGTTGAGAAGCCTCTCTGTGTCCACGACTATAATCTTAACATGGGAGGGGTGGACTTCAACGACCAGATGATGAAGCTGTACTTAGTTTCCCGATAAGCCTGATACTGGTACAAAAAAGTTTCTGTATATTTATTTCAGTTGGCTCTGTACAACACTTTTGTGCTTTACAAAGCAACTGGACAAAATGGATCCTTCCTAAAAATTGAGGAAAAGACATTTTGTATCCAGAATGTGCTGTGGCCCATACCCCCAACCCAGATTCAGTGAGCCGGCTGCATGAAAGGCATTTTTCTGATGCCATTGCTGGTACCCCAACTCAAAAGTCACATGGAATTAGGCATAACACCCGCTTTTTTGTCCCTCCTGTCCTGGCCAACCTGGTCTCTGCCTCAAGGACTACATCTGTTGCTACCACACAGTAATGGAGTATTAGTATAGGGTACAGAATGGCACAGTCTAGGACACATATAAATAAAGAGTCTCAAAAGATGTTAGGTAGTCAGGAAACTGGCTATCACATTTATGCACAGTGGGCACCCGGCTGTGAAGCTGCAAGCTGTCGCAGCCGGGTACCCACAGCTAAGATGCCAGTGCTAGGGACTGAAGACGGTACCCGGTGCCCTTTTGGATGAGCACACCACTGGATCTGGGAACAAGTGTCTGTTTATTTTAAAAGACAGCAGCTAAAGTTTTTTAGCTGCTGAGTTTTAATTTTTAAAAAAACGACTGGAGCTCCACTTTCAGAAAAAATATTTAGATCCAACCTGTTTTCAAATATTTTCTCACTCCAAAGGCAATTAAAATGGGCAATGTTTAATCTAAACAAGATGTTTTAATTATTTTATTTTGCTATAATTATAAATTAAAAATACAGTTTAAATATGAGTATTGCTTTTGATAGACAGAAACACTGAAATATTCTTTTTTTCATATGCAGCAGCATTATAAACTTTGTACAATTCTAGAAAGAAAGTGTTGTTAAAGGTCATTGTTTAGAACACATTCCTTCTTGTCAATCAAGCAATCAAACAAGAATCCCGCCTAGCTGGTGATTTTCTTGTGTGACAGTCAAATCTGACAGTTGTATGTGGTATGCATGATAAAATTCTAACATCACAACATTTTCATAGAATAAAAAAAGTGTGTGCTGCCATGTTTATATAAAAATAATATGGTCAAGAATATAGATATGTCATTTACATACCTTTTCGTGAGGCATGCAGCATTTTCCCCTTATAAATGCATTATTTCCAACCTTCCTTAAAACAGAAGGTATGCTATTTCTCTATTTGTTTCTGCAACTAGAAAGGATTTCTCACAATGTTGGGGGATTTACAAAATATATGCCTTAAAGCAATCAATTCAAACAACTAATCACATTAAGAGTTAGGGACCTGTCATTTATTTTTTAATTTAATTTTCATATTGTGTTCTAGTGGCCCAATTTGCTGCTTAAAATGAGCACATCATGTAAAACATTTCTATAGGCTCAGTCAGTGAAAATCGATTCAGGTGCCTACAGATATAAAATAATATTTTCCCCGTCTAGTATTAACATAGAATTAGAGTATTATGTCTGTACACACTCCCTAACATTTCCATATAAATATATATGCTTATCTTTATTGTGGAATAAAATACAAATTGCCTCCAGAGTTCTCCCTCTCAACTTAATAGGCATAAATATGAACAGTCTCCTGACTGAAATGAACACATTGACTAACGACCTTTAGAAAAAATATATTTCATTGGTTGGAAGTTGACTGCACTTAGAACCAAATTCTTTTGTAGGTAGTGCTTTCATTCTACTCTGCCCTGGTACCAAGGAGGGGGCTGGTTACACCTAAAGTGAATGTTGAGCCAACTTTTTTTGTTTTAGCTTCAAATATACCGGGAGAGGATTAGAACTTTCTGGATTTCTACTTGGATTTTTACAAATAAAAACATAAGTGTATTGTATTGGAATTTTATGTGATAGACCAACACAAAGTGACACATAATTGTCAAGTGGAAGGAAATGATAAATAGTTTTCAACACTTTTTACAAATATCTGAAAAGTGTGGTATGCATTTGAATTCAGCTCCCCTGAGTCAATATTTTGTAGAACCACCTTTTGCTGCAGTTACAGCTGCAAGTCTTTTTGGATATGTCTCTACCAACTTTGCACATCTAGAGCATGACATTTTTGCCTATTCTTCTTTGCAAAATAGCTCAATTTCTGTCAGATTGGATGGAGAGCATCTGTGAACATAATTTTCAAGTCTTGCCACAGATTCTCAAATTGCATTTAGGTCTGCACTTTGACTGGGCCATTCTAACACATGAATATGCTTTGATCTAAACCATTCCATTGTAGCTATGGCTGTATGTTTAGAGGCAGTGTCCTGCTGGAAGGTGAACCTCCACCTCAGTCTCAAGTCTTTTACAGACACTAACAGGTTTTCTTCTAAGACTTGAGACTGAGGTGGAGGTTCACCTTCCAGCAGGACAATGACCCTAAAAATACAGCCATAGCTACAAAGTTCAATTTTGGTCTCATCTGACCTGAACAAATTCTTCCACGTTTGTTGTGTCCCCCACATGGCTTCTCACAAACTTCCATCAGGACTTCTTATGGTTTTCTTTCAACAATGGCTTTCTTCTTGCCACTCTTCCATAAAGGCCAAATTTGTGGAATGCATGACTAATAGTTGTCCTGTGGAGAGATTCTCCCACCTTAGCTTTAAATCTCTGCAGCTCCTCCAGAGGTACCATGGGCCTCTTGGCTGCTTCTCTGAATAATGCTCTCCTTGCCCGGCCTGTCAGTTTAGGTGGATGGCCATGTCTTATTAAGTTTGCAGTTGTGCCATACTATTTCTATTTTGGATGATGGATTGAACAGTGGTCCATGAGATGTTCAAAGCTTGGGACATTTTTTTAATAACCTAACCCTGCTTTAAACTTCTCCACAGCTTTATCCCTGACATGTATGGTGTGTTCCTTGGCCTTTATTATGCTGTTTTTTTTCACTAATATCTCTAACAAACCTCTGCTGGCTTCACAGAACAGCTGTATTAATACTGAGATTAAATTACACACAGGTGGACTCTATTTACTAATTAGGTGACTTCTGAAGGCAATTGGTTCCACTAGATTTTAGTTAGGGGTATCAGAGTAAAGGGGGCTGCATACAAATGCACACCACACGTTTCAGATATTTGTAAAAGATTTTGAAAACCCTTTATCATTGTTCTTCCACTTCAGAGATATGTGCCACTTTGTATTGGTCTACCACATAAAATCCCAATAAAATACATTTATGTTTGTTGTTGTAACATGACAAAAAATGTAGATACTTTCAAGGGGTATGAATACTTTTTCAAGGCAATATATATATTTATACACATACTGTACTCAACTCTTTCCATTTATACCTAAGCTAAGGACAGTAAAACCAATACACAGAGTTTAATAAGATAGCATAAATCATGTTATCAGCAAATAATAAATACAGTTCTTACACACAAAGACCACTTCAAAACAAAATAATTATCCTCATATTTTTAGCTTTTACAAAATACATTTATGTTGTAAGCTGATAGCTTGAATAACCTCCAGTCCCTTTCAGAACTTATAAATATTCTGCTGGTAAGCTGAACTCTTTAGAGCTATGTAGAAAATTTATGAAAGGTAATACAACAATATGGCATGAACTATCAATAAATATACCTTAGACAGAGGAAAACACAAATCATGCTGACATTTGGTAGTATAAATATCTTGGAAATTTCCCCTTACCAGTTTTTAAGACAATGAACCTGGGTAAAATGATGTGGTTCCTTGAATGACACATAGTTTACTGATAGCTGGTAAGAAGCTACTGTATGCAACTTTAATCGAATTACTTGGGCCTTACATCCATCTTTGGGCTTACTTGAGGCTTTACAACCATCACTGCAGTCACTGCATTACAGTATTTGACAAGTACAGTATTTGACAATAAAATTTGATGATAAGGCATGTCAGTTATGATTATAGAGTTTGCCAAGCTAAAAAATGATTTCTAGGGCAAAGAATATAAAATTAGCAGTCAAAAATTCATTAATAAATGTTTTATGTCTTTAGCTCTGTCAACTTTTTTTTAAGTAATGGCATCTGTTTTCCATCTGGCTACTGTTGATTTGTTTTTTTTTTTAATGAAACAAAATATGTCAGTAGCAGAGAGAACAAGATGGAAGAAATCTTAAGTGAGCGTGCAGAGTGGATCAGTCTATGTCAAATCTGATTCTATCTACTGGGAAAACCCCACACAGATAATAAAAATAAACATGTACTGAGTAATAGAAAAAAATGCATTGAAAATTGAGTTTATGCCTGGGTCGAGGGGACCTGTCTCTGTTCTTTTACCTTTTTTTCCTTTATTTCTCTACTCTCTTTTCTTCTTTTCATTTTCTAATTTTGATTCTGGTAATTATATGTGGATGCTAATGTGGAGGACAAGGCGTCTCTCTCGATCCACCAGTTGGGATGCAAGACATGGCATTTTGCAGTACTGGGGAACACTATATGACGCTAGGACATCCCAATTTTTCAATACAGCAGAGATAATATCTGAGATGTTATTCATTAGTATACACTTGTGTAGCCATGGCCTATTTTTATTGTTGTATTGAAACTTAAAAAGTTTTTGTTAAATTTGGCAAGGCCTGTCTATCAGGAGTGATTCTTTTTCTGTTTCTATGCTCTTTGACACATCCATCCTTCAACTCTTATATGAAAATGTTTTTACTTTTGTACTTTGAAAACTCTTTGAATATACACCTATTGAAAGAAAAATCGAGTTTACAATAGACCCCAATAATATTTGTATCAAAAAATTATTGACTGCTGGTTTTTGACAAGTATCATTAAAAAAAGCTAAGCTATTCATTGTGTTTGAATTACTAAAGGTAAAGCGTATGTTCATCTTGTCATGAGAATGTTCCCTTAAAGTTCATCTCCAGGCAGCAGCTGTAATTATCCCCAGACCTTTTTCTCTGTATAAAATCTCCCAGTGGTTTTTTTTCCCTTAGATTTGTTTTATTCTTTCTTCTTACATCACAAGGGCCTAAAAATGTGTAGCCTTAGAAGCAGCGAGGATTGTCCTACAGTGCACATTATATAATTTTCTAAAGATTCAGACTGCCTTTCAAAACTATTATTCTTCACAAACTTGTTTTTGAGTATGTGTACATTATTTTTGGCCTATGTGCAGGCCCACCTTGGCCAAAGTGCCAACATGCCTCTCCTTAATTCACAACTTCAGTCCTCAATCATCACCTAATTGCCAACATTTTAGAACAGAACTAGAAACAGTCTTTTAAATGGTTTGGCCCTGTCCTTTGTGTGGGAATATTGATAACATAATATCATTGTGCTGAAAGATATTGTATGTCAAAACCAACCTACAAACCCAGCTATAGCATTTCTTTGTCTTGCTGATTCATATAATCTGCCCAAACACACCAAATTATTAGTTTTGTTCTCTATTTTTTATGTGTGTAGGAAAATTTTGTTTGATTGGAAATCTCACATTCACCTATTGTGGTTGACTGAAAGAGGACGATAAATAAAATGCTACCACTGTACAAACGAACCTACACAAATACATAATGACCAACCACATTTGACAAAACTTCATTGATATGCACATTAACCATTAGCCGCCCGCCCAATAGCCGTTTGGCGGCCGGAAAAATGCTTTAGATTTCCGGGTGGATGCCATATGGCGTACTCCCGGGCGGCGCGATCTGTCACCGGCCGTGTACCTCGGACACGGCCGATGACAGATCTGAGTATCGGCCCCCATTGCCGGTACCATGTGATCTGCTGTGACCAATCACAGCAGGTCACATGACAGTTGTACACAATGGATGGCTTCATTCATGCCATCCATTGTATACTAGTGTCTAGCTGTGAATGGTCACAGAGATCACATGCACATGTCATGTGATTAGCTGTGGCCAAATCACAGCTAAGCACAAAAAAAAAAAAGCCCTGAATGAATCGATGTCATTCAGGTAAATGCTTGCTTATAGCAAAGTAATTCTTTGCTATAAGCAAATTGTGTAAAAAAAAAAAAATACTGATCACTTCCCTAAAGTAGTACAATGTTATTATGGTAACATTGTACTACTTCGGTCATAGTGAAATATGAAAAAAAAAATCTTAAAAAAAAGAAAAAAAATGTAATAAAAAATTTAAAATAATTAAAAAAAAATATATATATATATTTTTTTCATACTATCACCAGTCAGTGTCCCTGATCACCGCCATGCCAGTTATATGATGACGCTGTACTGCAATGGTGATAGTATGTAAAAAAAAAAAAAAAAAATAGTGAAAATAATTTTTTTAATTTTTTCATTTTCCGAAAAATGACAAAAAAAATACAACTTCAAAAAACTCTTATGAAGTACGTTGGACTGTCTATTTTGCAAAAAGGGGTCATTTGGGGGATATCTGTACTGTTCTGACATTCTTGGACCTCAAGAAATTAGATTGGCTGTCAGTGCTTCAGGATTGATCAATATTCAGATCTATACCATAGTTTGTGAACTCTATAACTTTCCTACTAACTAAAAAAATACATCCTAATTTGGGTTATTTTCACCAAAGACATGTAGCAGAATACATCTCCGCCTAAATTTATGAAGAACAGTTATTTATTTGCAAACTTTCATAACAGAAACAAAGAAAAACTTGTTTTTTTTTCAACATTTTTGGTATTTTTTTGTTAATTTAGAATAAAAGAAAAACCCCGGCAATGATCAAATACCACCAAAAGAAAGCTCTAGTTGTTTGAAGAAAATGCTAAAATTTTAGTTTGGGTACAATGTTGTATGACCGCGCAATTGTCATTCAAAGTGTGAGAGCACTGAAACCTGAAAAATGGCCTGGGCAGGAAGGGGGTAAAAGTTAAAACATTGTAACTGACTTTTGAAATATATTTTTGCTCCTCTGCATAACAAGTGCACAAAGTAATACTTTGTCTGTTCACACATGGCATTAACCTGCTGGTGGCTTCTCATGTTTGCTTCACTATTGTGCCATTATGCCAGAGAATGTAAATGACTACTGTAGCCAGCATTGTCTGTTGGACTATAGGACACCCCTTTTATATTTGCTTGTGCTCTCCATTTTTTTTTAAAAAAAGAGAGAAGGTTTTTATGATGTCAACAGGTCCCTTGGATGGTTTGTGTACATTGCAGAATATTATTGTAATTCTGCTGCAGATTCCTACCTTTTTGTTGCTCTTCTTAACTAAACATCTTCATCATGTCCTGTTCCTTGGCAGGTCAAGGTTTGGTTCATCAACCACCTGGTGACTTTTGGGCTGTGGTTGGAAGCTGCAGTATCGGCATCCCTCTAGAAGTGGTTAACCCTTTAGGGTTTGTTACTAAGAAAGCTATTTTCTACTTATTTATTAATTATTATTGTTTTTTTAGCTGCTTTAAGCAGCAGGCAAAACCCTGTGAAATGATTATCTAGTCTGGCAATTTGCAGTCTCAGAGCTTTTCCAAGCAAAACAACCCTCTTCAGACTTTTCAAAAAAGAAGACACAGATGAACATGACTGTGAGATGAACATGAGCGTAAGTGTCCATTCATCCTGTGAATCCTATTATGTATTCTAACAATGAGCAGTCTCATAGCCTTCACAGGCAAAACAGCCTCTTCAGACTCTCCAAAGGGAAAGAGACAGATGAACATGACAATATAAATCTTGCTTTGTTCAAGCAATCAGAAAAGAGGATGATGACACCCAACATGTTGCCACATTCATTAAACAAGTGGACAGTGCACGCGAAAGGAGTTGTTTCCACTCACCCTGTGAAAGAGTTATATATTCTGGTAATTAGAATTCTCATAGCTGTGCCAGTCAAGACAGTCTCTTCAGACTCTATGAAGAGGAAGATGCGGATGAGCATGACTATGTATCCTGCTGGTTTAGGCAGCCATGGATAGAGATGATAACACCTAACAGGATGTCAAGTTCAATAAACACATTGTCAAAACACTCTAAAGGAGTGGTTTCCACTTACCCTTTGAAAGGGTTGTCTGCTTTGGCAATGAGACGCTGCCTAGTCTTCCTAGCTGAAGCATCCCTCTTTCTTTGCAATTTCCAAAGTGGACGATGTGGACAGATATGACTGCATGAATACTGATTTGTTCAAGCAACCAAGGATAAAGATGATGACACCTAACAGGTTGTCACATGAGGATATTACACTGTAAAGGAATGTTTCCACTCACACTGTGAAGAGGTTATCTATTCTATCAAGGAGCAGTCTCCTTACCTGCCAGGCAAACAATCCTCTGCAGGCTATTCCAAGAGAAGAGTCAGATGAGCATGACTGTATGAACCCCGCTGGTTCAAGCAGCCAGCGATAAGGAGGTTGACACTTAACAAGTTATCAGATTCATTGACCATGTGGTCAATACATTTTAAAGTTGCTTCCACTAGACTTGTGAAGAGGTCATACATTCTGCCAATTAGCAGTCTCAGAACCTTCTCAGGCAAATCAACCCTTATCAGATTCATCCAAAGAACATGTGAATGAACTTGACTGTCTGTTTCCTCCCTAAACAATGATTAAGCATTCAGTCAAGACACTCTAAGGATAGGTTCACACCTATGCAGTTTGCATTTGATCTGTTTCTGCAGTACTTTTTGTGGTGCATTTTGTGTTTTTGACGTGTTTTGATGTGTTTTGCTTTTCTTTAACTTGTTGCTGGGCAGATTAAAATGCGTCAAAAACACATAAAAAATGCACTACATGCATTTCTGCAGCATCTCCGTTGAAGTCTATTGAACCAACAACGCAACATTCTGCATTTAAAAGGATCCCTGACCCAAAAATTGCACCTGGTGAAAACGCAGAGAAGTGAACGTGTCCAATAGGAAATAATGTTGAATGGACTGCTGTATGTTTCTTCAAAATTCAAAGCGCAACAGAAAATGCATAGGTTTGAACCTAGACTAAAGGAATTGCTGAATTCACTTTCTGCAAGGGCCATCTATTCTGCCAAGGTCCAGTCTTCCTTTTAGGGCCATTATAACTGGTTTCAGAGCCTTCTCAAGCCAATCAATTCTTTCTGAACAAGAAGATTAGAACGACCTGTGTCCATGTTTTTGATTCTTTTGTAAGATCTATGGAATGCCTTTAAATAGAAGCAAAACTGTTGAAGTATTTTAAGTACCTCCAGAGGACGGCTTGACAATTTCCTTATGGTGACTGAATCAATCATTCGTTCTCCAAGATTGCAGCATGTTGTCACAGCAGAATGTCAAGGGTTTTGAATCACCCCTTGGATCAGTGCTGTGGCTTTCAAGAACATACTCAATAACTGCATTGTTCCTGATCTTAGAAGGTGACACTTAAATTAGTGGTAAGTTTGGCTTCCTGCCTCAAGATGAACGTCTGTTGAGTTAAAGGAGACTGAAGTTCAAGAGTCAGGTCCACACTCTTTCCAGAGAGGGTAGCTTCTGCATTTCTGGCTGGGAGTCAAAGAAAAAGCCAGCAAATAATCCAAGAAGTCAGCGAACAGCTTCATGTCAGGATGCTTTCTGGTATTTTGGGGATAGTGCCATCCATACATGTCTTATGGGCACTTGGTGACGGACACATGGTCCTTCAAAGCAAGCATTTCAGGCCATATTTGGGAGATCTTTCATCCTTCACATCTCAGATTGGGCCACATAATCTGCCTCATTCCAGTAGGTCAGTTAGGCTCAGTTGAATTCTCACAACCTTTAAAGTCAGAGGGTCTAGGTCAGATGATATGGATTATGCCCTGTATGAAAGTGAGCCTAAACTTGTTCTTAGAGAAGTAGAATCTTCTGCAATGTCATTCCCATATGATGACCTAGTGGCTGGAGCAATGGGCTGAGGGACAATAGCCTTTTTCAAGGGTTCAAGCTGGTGTCCAACTTTCTGGCGTTAAGAACAGAATTTCAGGCTCTTAACCTTCAGTCACTTCATCTAGGGTGGACCTGTCCTGGTGAAGTTAGACAGCACAAAGACTTGCCTGCATAGGAAACAAGGGGGCACTCAGTTTCTCCCTCCTGATGGAGGTTTCTCAGATTCTAGAGTAGGCCCAAGTCAATATCCTGCAGCTATCTGCAGCATATGTGCAGGTCAGAAGAATCTTTAGACAAACTATTTGTCCAGGACAATCCTGGATTATAATGAATGTTCCAGACTGCCGCAAGTCTTTTGAGAACTAACGGCTTGGTAACTTATTCCAGAGGTAGACCTATTCACATCCCCAGCCACCACCAAGTTGCTGAAGTTCTATTCCATGGTTCAGCATCCATAAGCAATTGGGATAGAGGTGCTGATCACAGAGTGGATCTCCAGGATAGCTTATGCCTTTCTGCCTCTCCCTCTGAGGCTGTGGCAGGGGAAGGTGATAGTTCTGGTGGTGATCCCAGATTGGTCAAAGGGGCCATGGTACCCTCTGCCCCTTCTAATGAGCCATAGACATTCATTTACAAAGAACCTTCCTCCTTAGCATAAAATAAAAGATAAGAAATCAATGATTTACTATGATGGGGACATTGAGCATCATCATGAATCCCCAGTAGAGCCAGCTCTAGGGATTTAGGGATCGACAGCTGAAGCCTAAGGTTAGTAAGGTTGAAAACTTCAGACCAACAATCATTAACTCTAGGACACTCCCAAAACATATGAAAGACATAAGAGCTTAAATTTATCTGGCATCGAGGACAATGTGGGTCCCTGTCCCGGTACATTTTATGTAGTCTCATAGGGGTATAGTGTATGCAATGTAGGCATTTATTTTTCTATACTGTTTAACCACTTGCTTTCCAGATAGATCTAGATAGCTAAGCACAGACAGACCATACATGTGAAGGGAATCCGTTGATGGCCAATTAAGGAGATCCACATAACTGGAAGATCATCCGATCCAGAAACTGAAGACATGCTTTGGACATGGGGATCCTATACTCTGAGAGTACCAGGTGATTGGAGAGCTCAGGAGGAGTAATAAGTCTGCTGGAGTATCCAGGAGGGTCCTTTTTGGTGACGTGGTAGTTCCTGTGAAAACGTGGTTAATACATAAAGCGAGCTGGCCCTTGTGGTCGTTGTAAGGAGTTGAGGGGTCACTCTGGCCACTTAAGGATTCAGTATCATGAGTTGTTTGGCGCCATATGCACCTCACGCTGTGCTGATTCTATTTACACATGATTCTTCTGTGTTTGTACACAAATTAGTGAATTTTGTGGCCTTTCGTTTGAGTGGACATTTATGATTTACCACATATTGTGTTTTTGTATTTTGTACACTTGCACTTGTGTTATATATAAGTGCGTTCCCGAGTAGGGAATCACATGGTTCACTGTCATTTGATCCCCCAGATTGGGGATATATATGTTGCTGGGGGGGGGTCACTGTATAATTTGTGATAGTTCACTTATGTGTGTTGACACATTATTGATTTATTGATTTTCATTTATTGATTTATTTCTCATATATTGATGCACATGTTAGTATTTATTTAGCGCTACACCATAAAGTTCACCTTTAAACACCACATCACAATGAACGTTAGCCATGGTGACACATGAAAGAACCATGAAGTAACAATGATAAAAACATCTAGAAAATATTTAGCGGTGAAACATGTAGATAAAAAAAAAATACCAATTCAAGTTAATAAGGTACACTAACTAATAGAAATATCCATTTAATCTTATTTATTAATGTACTGGATCATTTTTCATGCAGAGCCCTTCCAATGTTTAAAAACCCTGAATACCTCTAATGCCTTTACGTTCTTTCCGTAACTAAAAAAGGAAAGTTTTGCTTTTAGTTATACCTTAAGAGGTCACTGTGGATGGGCAAGTCTCTGTCTATGGAGAAACATGTCTGTGGTGGAGGAGTTACCACATTCTTCCCTGGTATGAAGCACTGATTTGAAATGGACAGTTTATGGGCTCATTCAGATGGCAAATTAGTGCCATCTTCTGTGCAGAGCTGCTGGCAAATGTGTGTTAGGTTAGAAAAAAATCTATATAGAACTCCCAATGCCCATAACGCAATTCCTATAGAACTCTCAATGAAGCAGAGTGCAGAACCTGTGTATCAATAGCAGTTCAGATACGCTCATAGGGCTGCTCACAGATGTGTGTGCATCCACCTTGGAGTCGTGTGCAGGCAGCCCATAAAAGTGGATGCACACACAGCGCTGGCATGGATGCAATTGCATACTACAGTTTGACAGCAGGCAGGAGTGAGTGCACTGATCCGAATGCATTCGGATCCATAAACTGTCTCCTGCCCACATGTCAATCTTTGAGGTGCGATTGTGTCCATGTAAGTGCTACATGTGCATTCAATTCTATGGGTTGCCTGCATGCAGTTCCGAAGTGGATGAACACACATCTGTCAGCGGCTCTGCTCAGAAGATGGCATTAATCTGCCATCTGAATGAGCCCTGTGAGCTCATCCGTACTGCTTTTGCAATTGTAACACAAAATCTGCACTTTGCTGCATTGAGAGAATATTACTCCTGTAAAGTTCTGTATGGATTGTTTCTATCATAATGTTTATGTATTTTATATGTTGGGCACTTTATGAATTGCCTATTGCGGTTATTTCATAGGTTTTGCACTTTGAATTGAATTGTTGCACTGAGAGAGTTACACTCCCGTGAGAGCTTTATATGGGCATTAGTTTTACTTAAAGTGTTACTAAACCCACAACAGTAAATTCAGTCTGCATATGCAGTAAAGAATGCTTGTTAAGCTCACTGTGGAACCTGAGGGGTTAATCTTCTGCATTGTGTAAAAATGCTGTCTGAACCTATCGTCTCTGAACCTCCCCTTCTTCCAGTGTCCTGCTCTTATCTCCTGATAAGACATATCATGTGGATTCACTCTGCAAATGCTCAGTTTGGTGTGTATTGCTGGAGATATTTTTTTTTCTTGGGAGACTGCATGTGATCAGCACAGGACCAACCAGCACATAGGTCAGGGGTCATGCATCCTCCTAGAGCAAAATGAAAACTCCTCCTACAAGCTTTAACCAGTGCTTGGGTGAACACTGCTATATATCACAAGACTGCTCTAACTGCTGATGAGAAAAGGTATTTAGCAGCTTATATTTAACCTCCTTAGTGGTAATCCCGAGTGTAGCTCGGGGTAAAATTTCTATACCAAGAGCGGTAACCCCGAGCTACACTCGGGCTTACCATGCGGCGCTGCTCTGGGGGTCCCTGCAGCGCTTACCTTGTCCTTTGCTCCCACGATGTGTCCCCTGCAGCATCCCCGGCCATCTCCTCCGGCCGATGCCGGCATCCGGCTTCTGTGTTCCGGTCCCTGTGACGTTGGGGCGTCAAATTTCCCCGGCGGGAAATTTGAAATTTTTTTAAAATTTTATTTTTGCTGTCATTGCTGTTTCAATGCATTTCACATACATTTTGTCCCTAATGCTTTGTCCTGTGCCTTGCCTGCATTTTGACTGTTCTTTTTGCCTGGAAACTTAGAAAAGTCCATGGCGTCCAAAAAGTGTCCCTTTACGTCAAAAGTGGTTTTAGAACAGCGATAGTAAATCAGAACCACTTGCAGAATTGAGTGATAATGATTCGTGGGGAAATTTGTCATCAGACACTGAAAACGATTTTGCGACTTTGCTCAGTGATGTGCGAATTTGCCTCTGTATTTCAAATTTCAGTGTTTTTGGTTTGATTATATTATTGAATTAAATTTATTATTATTATATTATTATTTTTTTATGATTATTTATTAAATTATAATTTATGATTTCGTGTTTCAAATTTTATCATACCCGGGATGTTTAATAGACTCTTGTTCGTACAGATTTCAGTGAGTTATTCCTAAAAATTACAGCCTACAATAAAAAAAACTACATATTTCCATGCAAAAAAATGGTACCGCTTTCAGCACAAAAAATCGGAAAGAATCATACCGCCAAGGAGGTTAATAAAATAATCGCATTTCCATGTTCTGTGTTGTGTGGGAGACCAGATATAATGAAGGCAGGGTCCTGGGTTTAGTAACACTTTAGGTCTACGCACTTTATGTTTGGGGATTTTTAGCACTGAGATATTTTGTTATACTTTATGCGCTAAGGTTTTATCGTTAATTTTCTAGTGCTGTAATTTTTCTATTCATAGTTATATCCTTAGGGATATTTAGCTAGCAGCTAGGATACATATTTTTTTTTATAGACATATTTATTAGTGCCGATTAATATTATATATGCATTCTGGCATAATTATCCCAGGTGTTTTTAGAACATTTTATAAAACATTCATCATTTTAGGCTATTCATGTAAAAGAAATTAAGCATCACGCAAATTTAAATGCTTCTACTAATAAGTAACAATGAAATGATAGTGTTGTGGAGCATTTTACAAGCAAAAATATAACTAATCATTGTATTTCAATCATGCTGATGCCTCAGATTAATCGGTAGTGGAAAGTATGCAATTCTGAAGCCTTTAATTGACACTTCCTACTAGGCAGCAGAAAGAAAAAAAAAAGTCAGAGCCTCTTGACAATGTTCTGTACGTGGACACTAGTGATAATTATTCAATTCACACTGAATTTAGCATGCCATTCTAAAATGAATGTGAACACTAACACACTCAGTGGGATATTTTTTATTAGACTAGTAAATGCTGAAGGTCAAAGAGCTGCCTCTCTTTTGAATATATCCATTATTCTGTATCCAAATATGTATTATTTCTAAATCTTTATATTTCTTACAGTTCTTAAATTTACAGATTCTTTGTCACTTGTGGATAGGTTGTTGGAGACTTAAAATTATAACATAGTTGCTGGAACAAGGATCATTTTCACATCTCTCTGACTGGAAGTAAGGTGTAAAATGTAAAAGCATATGTGTTGAAGGCAGTGTATGTGTTAGGATTTTTGACTAAGGTCACTGGTAAATCACCACAGAATAATTCTCTGTAAAGCTACTATCTGTTACAAGAAAAATGAATAATAATACAAGTTTTCCATGTTTTAAAGTGGAGCTAGCATTAGTTATATTCTTTCTGCTACGTGCAAGCATGCTTAGTAATATGTAAATGTAACCTGGCTTTATATGTTTTTCTCATCAGAATGACAGTGCCATCTTTATTTAGGCACTACTTCCTTGATAGATATAGTGGTTTAGAGAAGGCACAGTCATGTAAATCTTGATGCCTACACAGTTCTTGGTTGTGTCCACAGATACATCCTCCTGCTGCAGCTTCTCACCTTGTGACTTTCTATAAAGTTACAATATTGCAGTCTATTCATTGAGGGAGGGGAAAATGGGAAAATTCTTCCTTCTCCCTGCAGTAGACCAGTCACATCAATTTAGCCCAGGCAATGGTACTGCACTGGAGCTCATTCTCATGATAAAGAGTACAACTTTTAACCACTTGCCCTCCAGCATGCCATTCCTGACCTGCCCTTCCTGACCAGGCCATTTTTTGTGATACAGCACTGCATTACTTTAACTGATAATTGCAATGCTGTGCCCAAATGAAATTTACGTCCTTTTTTTCCCCACAAATAGAGCTTTCTTTTGGTGGTATTTGATCGCCTGTACAATTTTTTTTTTTTGCACTATAAAAAAAAATTACTGACAATTTTGAAAAAAACCCCACTATTTTTGATTTTTTTGCTATTAACCTCCCTAGCGGTATGATTATTTCCGATTTTTGGTGCTGAAAGTGGTACCATTTTTTTGCATGGAAATATGTAGTTTTTTATTGTAGGCTGTAATTTTTAGGAATAACTCACTGAAATCTGTCCGAACAAGAGTCTAGTAAACATTCCGGATTTGATAAAGCTTGAAACACAAAATCATAAATTATAATTTAATTAATAATCATAAAAAATAATAATATAATAATAATAAATTTAATTCAATAATATAATCAAACCAAAAACACTGAAATTTGAAATACAGAGGCAAATTCGCACATCGCTGAGCAAAGTCAGAAAATCGTTTTCAGTGTCTGATGACGAATTTCCCCACGAATCATTATCACTCAATTCTGCAAGTGGTTCTAATTTACTTCCGCTGTTCTCTAGCTAGTCTAAAACCGC
Source organism: Staurois parvus (assembly GCF_062004578.1). Taxonomy (NCBI): domain Eukaryota; kingdom Metazoa; phylum Chordata; class Amphibia; order Anura; family Ranidae; genus Staurois; species Staurois parvus. The sequence goes on from NW_028317949.1 coordinate 7,296,189, forward strand.
TTTTGACATAAAGGGACGCTTTTTGGACGCCATGGACGTTTCTAAGTTTCCAGGCACAAAGAACAGTCAAAATGTAGGCAGGGCACAGGACAAAGCAGTAGGGACAAAATATATGTGAAATGCATTGAAACAGCAATGTTTTACTATATAATAATCATTTTTAAAAAAATTACATTTTTTTTAAATTTCAAATTTGCCATTGGTTCCGGCGTCCGTACGTCCCGACGTCACAGGGACCGGAACACGGAAGCCGGATGCCGGCATCGGCCGGAGGAGATGGCTGGGGACGCTGCAGGGGACACATCATGGGAGCGAAGGACAAGGTAAGTGCTGCAGGGACTCCCTGAGCAACACCGCATGGTAAGCCCGAGTGTAGCTCGGGGTTACCGCTCTTGGTACTGAAATTTTACCCCGAGCTACACTCGGGAATACCGCCAGGGATGTTAAACATGTCCAGTAAAAAAATTTTAAAAATCTAATTTTGTCATAAATTTAGGCCAAGATGTATTCTGATACATGTCTTTGCTAAAAAAAAAATCCCAATATGTGCAAATTAATTGGTTTACGTGAGATTTGATGGTACAAATGGAGGTATATATACTGGAATTGTTTTAAAAAAACCTTTTTTTTACTAGTAATGACAGCAATCAGTGACTTATAGTGGGACTGCAGTGGGAATTCTGACACTGAGGGGAACTGACTTGGTGTCAATTACATCCCCAGCACACCAATACAGTGATCAGTGCTAATAAAAAGCACTGACACTGTACTAATGGCACTGGGCAGGAAGGGGTTAACATGTGGGGTGATCAAAGGGTTAACTGTGTGCTATGTGCTGTTTCACATTATGAGCTGTGTGTGTTCTTCACTGTAAGCACACTGTATTGTATGGCTCTGCTATGTAGAGCCATACAAAGCTGGCAGGACAGAGAAATGTATTGTTTACATACAGTTCTCTCCCCCCCGTCGGTATTACTCGCCGATCTCTGGGTGCTGGCTAGTAATCACTGGCCTGGACCCAGTGATTGACAGCCGAGGCTGCGAATTGTGGAGCGGGTAGGGGGCGTGTGCACATAGAACCTATTTGGAACTGCAAAATCACATATATATATATACATGATTTTGTGCACCCGTGCCGCCCTGTAGCAGTATTTCTGCTATAGGGTGGATGGCAAGCGGTTAATAATGCTGTTATATAATGTGATATGTCTGTAATGTATTGATAGGTTTGCAGAGGTATGGGAAGGTCTACTTTAAATTGGTAGTAGAGGCTGTCTTTTTATTTGTGCCTACCAGTAAGCCTATAAAACGGCTTACCTGTAGGTACAGTGAATAAATCCTAAACATGCACCATTTAAACGATATTCCCATTTATAGGGGCCAGTGAGCTCTGAATGGCTGGCACACTAGAGTGTGCCGTCCATTCAGAGCACTGTGCTGTAATCTTGACTCCCGTGTGCATGTATGGGAGTGACTTAATTGTGGCCCAGCCATTCTAATGGCCGGAGCACGCAAATCCAGTAAGAAGACTGGGTGAAGATGGAGGTCTCGTCACTGGTGACAGCACGCAGCTGGAGAGATTTGCTTTACGGATCATAATGTGCTAGAATGCAGTGCATAATCATGTTTTTCTTAACATACTGTATAAATGTAGACTAAACTATCCAGCAAAAGTGACAGTCAGAGGGGCTGGAGTGAACCATAACAGAGCCAAAGGTGCTTCTGTAGTCAAAGCAACATGTAACAACCATGTGAACAAAAGTTGTAAGCCGCCACAGTACATTTACTGAGGTGGAGCAGCAGGTGCAAGCACAGTCACATATATATTCATGACTGCCTTCTACCGGATCTGCTGCCAACCCATATTGTTATTGGACACAGCCAGGGGCGGACTGACAACTCATGGGGACCCGGGCATTAGGGGATCATGGGGCCCCTGTGTCCTTGCCCACACCCAAAAAAGCCTATAAAAAAAGGCATTTCATGGGGCCCCCTACTGACCCCGCGCCCTCGGGCAGTGCCCAAGTGCTCGAATGGTCAGTCCACACCTGGACACAGCATGAGTTTGGCAGCTGATTTCAGTTAATGATTTCGGCTGAAGTCAGCTGATTGGCTGTGTCCAATTATACACAAAGCAGGGAGAAAAAAAACAACAGCCATATCATAAAGCAAAAGCAGCACACATTACACATTGTTAGACACACATTAACCCCTTGATTGCCCTTCTATGTTAACCCCTTCCCAGCCAGTGCCATTAGTACAGTGACAGTGTACAGGACTGATCACTGTATTAGTGTCACTATTGATGTCAGTGTCAGTTAGTCAGTATACCTCCCAGCCAGCATCAGCTAGCACTAGATTACACTAGATCATCCGCTGCCAAGCTATAATCAGCTCCCTATTGAGACTAAGTACTCCTGAACAAGTTAGGCAAAGAACCTAAGCACTAGGAGCCAGTAAAAGCAGAGTTTGGAGACTGTGGGTGTTACCAGAATAGGGAGAGGTGTGAAACAATTGCATAAATATGTTCACACCAAGAATGGTTAATGATTTTTACAGTCCTTGGGTCTGTCAATTAGCTACAGGCGCCTAGGTCTCCTAATGAAGAATGTTAGTTGCCTTCCAGAATGGGACTAGAGACTGAAAGGGTGAATGCTGGTTCATCATTCAGATAGAATTTGTCTTCTGGGGGTATTGAAGCTTTGGTACTCCCATTCAGAAAAAATAGTAAGTCCAGTAGAGGACTTAGCTGGGGGACAGGGGAACATTTGTCCTCCAGACTAGTATTATTAACATATGCTGGACTGATGCCATGAGTGGAAACATGTCACCATTTAGGCATCCAAGCAGGGCACGCCATCAGTGACACATGCGATAAAAGCATCTGGAAAATAAAAGTCTTTTAGCACCTACTTTCTTTATAGCTCTAAGATGTCATGTGACTTATTTGGGGTTCATTTACTAAACAAAAATTGATTGTTCATCTTGATTTTCCCCAAAGCTTAGTGAATGAGGTGACACTCTGCTGACTTCCATCATCCAATCACGTGCAAGCAAAAATGCTTTTTTACTTTCTGTGCATGTGATTTTTTCTTTTTTTTAAGTGAAATTTCACCACATTCACTAAGCTCAAATTCCCATGCAAAGTGCAACTTTACTTTCAAAGTGAACAACCTGTCTTTAGTGAATCAACCCCATTGCATCAAAGGAAGCTGATATTGGAAAATGTGACGATTAGTCAATGCATTGTCATAACACAGTTTTGCATGGTACATTCTTCCATCCCTACAGTGGAAAGGTTAGTTGGTTGTATTTGCCCATCTAGACCAAAGGCTTACAGTTGTCCCCTGGGTGAGCTTGTATGAACCTGTGGGCTGGCAAGCACATCTTAGAGCTTTACAACCTTTATTAATTTTTACTTTTGTAAAAGACCCAAACATCTCCATAACTACACCAAATCCTCAGGAATGACAGTATTGTATGGACCTCAGCAAAAGGTTTCTATAAATAAACATGAACTACAAGATAGCGTTTCTTATTAGCACAAACCCAGGCACTGTTCTTGTTTATAAATCCTAACAGACAAAAACTTTTTATCCATTGTGAAATCATTATTGACATTAATTACAGCAATAGCAATGAATCAAGTTAATGTCACAGGAAAAAATGTCATGAGTTTGTGGCATAGGTGAGAAAAATAAGGTACTCTTCATGACCGTTCTTGATAAACACAACGATCAGACCTTTCACTTTTTTTGCATCAGGAATGCACGGAGCAAAAGACAGTAAATAAAATTTTAATTCAGAAGGGAAAAAATTCAATTACAATAAAATCATATGTAATTCAGCAGTGAATATCCTGAGCTGAATACCGCAGAGTTTAAGTTTTAGCTACCAGACCAGACTTGACCGTTATGGTTATTTTCTACAAACAAGAGAAATAATTAAACACAGAATATATGCGAGTGTTTGATACTTCTATGTGATATCCTTCTCTCATGCATTTGTCTTGCTTGATATTTCTCATTTCATCCTAAAGATTGCCTATGCATGCTACAATTTTTTTTTTCATCATTTCCAAACATGTTTTGTAATCTTCAAATATGCTTTATGTTCACGGTTTCAAGTGCAACTGTAGGCTGTTATAGTATTTGTATTAGTTTGTTATACAAAATAAAGTAGGTTTACTGCTCAGCAGCAAGCTGTTTTCTTTTTAGGTGGGTCCTGTTGTTTATATAATTCGTTTGACTCCTGCAGAAAAATTAATAAATGAAGTACAAATTAGTAAATAAATCAAGCAAAGGCATCTGGCTGTGTGGTATAAATGAATCTTGGTGCACACTGGGCCTGATTTACTAATGTTGAGTTCATGCTGCCAGCAAGGGTGAAGAGTGTTTGCTGGGAAAATTAAGTTTGTTTTTTGTGCTTTACTGCACAGGCACATATGTACTTGCGTAGGTGAATTTGATCATGCTCGGTGGACAATCTTTGGGGTGTAAATTACTATGGAAGATTAGGTTTGTTCTGTTTCTAGCACAAAGATTTTATAAAACAAATGTTCAAATAAAATAAATTTGAGAGCATTTTTACACTATCAAATAATAGCATTTATTACATTTTGTCAATAAATCCAATATGAATCTATCAATATGTTATATTAAATTATATGAATACTGTTTAATTATGAAATATAACAATAGCATTAACCGCTTCCCAACCACGCTATAGCTGAAAGACAGCTACAGCGCGGTTCTCCAGTTCTGGGAGGGCGTCCATGGATGTCCTCTCAGAACGCGCCCCCCTGCGTGCCCCCAGCAGTGCACACCCAGAACTGTTGGGGATTGCAGTGTCCAACGCCAATCACAGGAGCCTGTTACCACGACACAGCAGATCACAATGTAAATACAGCTGCTGGTTATTGGCTGCACTTTCCTCACGCTGCTACAGTGTGAGGAAAGTACTGCCGATAACCGGAAAATGTGACAGGGGAGACCTGCACTAATAATCAGGGCACTGATTATCAGTGCCACCCAGCAGTGCCCAACAATGCTCCTCCCCGAGGAAGTCACGAGTAGACAGTGACGTAACGCGTAGGTACACGAGTGCGCAATTTCCGGTGCGCGGTGACGCACTTCCTGCGTGCGACGCCATCTTGGTATACCCAGGAAGTCCCACACACATGCAGTATACCCACACATCGGTGAGGAGGGAGAACTGCAAACTATGTGAGTGTTATTCCTTCGTTTGCAATAAAGGAGCAAACGTGCAAGCTACAACGAAAAACCCGTAAGTGTTTCACAAAAAAGTGCAAGTGCAAAAACACCACACAAAAAGTGCACTTAGGGGTGTGCTTTGTCCTACCCCCGAAGGGGTTGGACCACTACCCTGATCCCCCGGGGCACGAAGCTCCTGACGGGGACAAGGTTCCCATTTGGTCCACCTGGCCAAAAGGCCTGGTGGACCACCGTTCCTTATGTCCAGCCGAAGCCGGACATCCAGTACTTGGTCAGGGGGCTCTCCCGAAGAGAAAACCCCCTAGGGATCAGGGGAGGAAGGAACCAAAAGGCCACACATCCTCCCCCTAGACTTCAGGGCAGGCCCGAGGACCCACACCCTCCATCATGTGAAGAACGTGGGGTCCCACACCCAAGTGCTACTCAGAGCACCCCTGAGGCGACTACTCAGGGGGCACTGTGTTTGCAGACTCTCTGCCTTCCCAGCCCCTGGCCAGACAAGGTAGATCCGTCCAAATCAGGAGGTACTGGGTCCTTAAAGTTTTCTCGGGGGAATTACTCCCAGGGCTCCAGCTTAACTTGTGGCGCTCCCCGGTTTCTGTCCCCCCGGTACTAGCCTTCCAGACCCCGATCATACCAGTGAGGGTACTATACAACAGCCATCCCCGCAAAGCTAGAATGGCCGGGAGCACCCCCACTGGACACTGATAAGAACAGATACTACACTTGATCTTAGCCAAAAGGCACTAATACTACACTTAGAGGGTCTCTTTTTTTGGCTCCCTGGGCGGGTGAGCCACTGTTCCCTAGAGCCATCTGGGCTGTTTAGGGGCAATAGGAGCCCCATAAGGAGACCTACTGGAGGAAGAAGGCTGCTGACCCATATGATTTAAGGATCCAGGGTGATCTCACAAGCGTGTTGGCCCCTAGGGGTCACAGGGAGGAGGTGAGGAGGCAATCTAGCCACAAACAGAAGAAGAGTTTTGGACCAATCACGGAACTGTTGAACACCATTGCACATTGCATGATTTTATTCCTCACTGTTTGGACATTTTTATGATCATTTTGAAGAGTGGACACTTTTTGTTTGCACTTTTAGCACTATATGTTTAGCCCCATGTTTGTTAGGGGTTTTTTTGATACATGGTTAAAAATTAAGTGTATGTGCACGTTTGTTCCCAAGTGAAAGGCACATTTTTAGTTATTGTATTTATTTAGTGTGTGAGCACGATCTAAAAGTGAGGGGCACAGATATTTATTTTAGGTCTGACACTATGTTTTGCACTATTGGAGTGAAGAGTCACATTGTATGATTTTTATTTCTATTATCTTCTTTGTATTTTTCAGTGAAGAGTCACATTGTATATATTGACTTGTTATGAGCGCTACACTATTTTTATGTATGTGCCCAACAATGCTGCCCAACAGTGCCACCCATCAGTGCCCAGCAGTGTCACCCATCAGTGCCGCCCATCAGTGCTGCCCATCAGTGCCATCTGTCAGTGCCTCCAGACGGTGCCATCAGTCAGTCTCACCAGTCAGTACCACACTTCAGTGCCCATCAGTACCGCCTATCGTTGCCCATCAGTGCCCATCATTGCTGAATATAAGTGCATCATCAGTGCCTCATCATCAATGCCCACAAGTGCCGCCTCATCAGCACTGCCTCATCAGTGCTACCTATCAGTGCAGCCTCATCAGTGCTGCCTATCAGTGCTGCCTCATCAATGCACATCAGTGAAGGAGAAAAACTACCTGTTTGCAAAATTTTATAATAGAAACAAAGAAAAACTTTTTTTTTATGTTTTACTCTTTTTTTCATTTATAGAGCAAAAAATAAAAACCCCAGTGGCGATTAAATACCACGAAAGCTCTATTTGTGTGAAAAAAAATTATAACAATTTCATATGTGTACAATAACGCATGACTGCACAATTGTCATTCAAATTGCAACAGCACTGAAAGCTGAAAATTGGCCTGGGCAGGAAGGAGGTAAAAGTGCCTGGTAGGCAAGTGGTTAAAGCATATGTAAAACAACCTATTCAGTTTAAAATAGAAATGAAAGGAAAAACATTTGTGTAAAGATATACAAGACATTAAAAATACTTTTTTCCCGTTTTCTAAGTGATCACATACCCTCTATGCTCCTTATGCAGCTGAGAACAGAGAGCTGGGGAAAGAGAAACAGCAGCAGACTGATCTTTTCAGTGAATGGTTGTGCAGGGGGCAGTGTAAGTAGAGTTCTGTTCATAGGAGGAGAGCACACTGAGTTCCCTGCACAACTAAAAAATCTGTCCACACTTTGCTCTCCTGTCTAGTGTAGTCAGTTTGTAATAGGAAAGCAGAATGACTGGCAAAAACACCAGGGATTTCACACGAAGGAAGCAATACAAAGTGGACAGGATACTTTTTCAAACAAGTACATGGTATAGCAGGCACATATCAGAAATATGAAATGTTGTGTTTACATATTCTCTAAGTGGTTCCCTTGCAAGCAATTAAGTTGACGATTTTACTTTCTATAACTTTGAACAATAATCTTGTTGTCTAATCTAGAACCTTCTTTAACCGCCTCCCGCCAGCCATATAGTAATATGATGGACGCAAGGTGGTTCTCTCGTTCTGGGAGGACGTCAGATGGCGTCCTCCCATTCTAACCGCGCATGCATGGCTCAGGGAGACGATCGGCTCTGCGCTTTGTCCCTCGGACACAGTGGATCACCGATCCACGAAAAGAGCCGAAGATGTTGGCTCGGTCATGTGATCAGCTGTGTCCAATCACAGCTGATCACATGTAAAGAGGGAAATGCCGGTTATCGGCATTTCTCTGCCCACGAGCTGTCACACTAACAGCTTGTGAGGAGAGGAGAGCAGGTAATCGGCATTCCTCGGAGGAGACGTACACAGATCATCAGGGGCACTAATGATCAGTGTGCCCTGATGATCTGTGTAGCCCCAGCAGTGCCACCTGTCAGTGTCCATCAGTGCCAGCTCTCAGTGCTCATCCATGCCACCTGCCAGTGCCCATCAGTGCCACATTTCAGTGCCCATCAGTACCACATCAATGCCACATAGCAGTGCCCATCTGAGCTGCCTTTCAGTGTCACCCATCAGTGCCAGTCAATGCCACCTATCAGTGCTGCAAATCAGTGCCAGTCAGTGCCACCTATCAGTGCCAGTCAGTGCCGCCTGTCAATGTGCATCAGTGCTGCCTATCAGTGCCCATCAGTGCTGCCTATCAGTGCCAGTCAGTGTCACCTAACAGTGCCAGTCAGTGCTGCCTACCAGTGCCAGTCAGAGCCACATATCACTGCCTATCAGTGCCACCTAACAGTGCCAGTCAGTGCCACCTAACAGTGCCAGTCAGTGCTGCCTATCAGTGCCAGTCAGTGCCGCCTATCAGTGCCATATATGAGTGCTGCCTTTCAGTGCCCATCAATGATGCCTGTCAATGCCCATCAGTGCCACCTACCAGTGCCTCCTCATCAGTGCCCATCAGTGCTACCTATCAGTGTCCATCAGTGCAGCCTATCAGTGCCCATCAGTGCAACCTCATTAGCGCACATCAGTGAAGGAGAAATATCACTTATTTACAAAACGTTTTTTTTCAAAATTTTCAGTGGTTTTTGGTTTGTTTAAGAAAAAATAAAAAAACCAGAGGTGATTAAATACCATCAAAATAAAGCTCTATCTGTCACAAAAAAATGATAAAAATTTCATATGGGTACAGTGTTGCATGACCGCGCAATTGTCATTCGAAGTGCAACAGCGCTGAAAGCTGAAAATTGGCCTGGGCAGGAAGGGGGTATAGGTGCCCTGTAGACTAGTGGTTAGACCAGTGCCTAGATGAAGGGATCCTGCATTGTTTTTGAATATTGCATTATTATGATGATCAATAAAAATCCATTGGTTAGGAACGGAGGAGTACAAGCAACATATGTTTTGCTCTCAAAGCCTATGGAAACCCTAAGGGTCTTTTCACACTTGCTTTCCGATTAGACCTACCTGTTAATTTTCAGACAGACCTGATCAGAGGTTACATGTAAGGCTATGGGCAGGTGGCTGTAAATGGATGCACTACCGCTTACATCCGCTTACCCCCAAGTCTGTCCAGATCTGGAAAACAAACAAATAAAAGGACTGTGTCATTTTCCATTTTTCTGGACATAAATGTGATGAATCAGAAGTATTCTGATGTAAATAGATACCAATCCATCTTGATAAGGCCGTCCATAGATCAAACACAAGTCTGAAAATTTCTGCTGTAACAATGCTGAAAAAACTGAATGGGTACAGATATCACAAAAATAACACCCAGCCTGTTCTGCTCCAATTCAGAGGACCTATTCATGGATCTCTTGCTGAAAAGATCAGACATTTCCCATGTGAAAAGACCCTTACAGTAAACTTCTGGCTTTTGCTATATTTTGGTCTGTTGCATATTCAATTGAAAATATTTTATTGTGTCTGTTCAACAAATGCAGATAAATACTCACCCATTCCAGCAGGGATCATGTGTGCTGATAGTTTCCTGTGCTCTCTACCTGTGCTGACTCTTATTAGTTTGCATTGTTTCCAGCTATTTCTGTGGACTCAAAAATACATCCCCCATGTTATGGAAAAGAGGAAACAGATGTTCTGCAGTCCTAATTCACTTCTTGTCCTAGGGTGACAATCAGGGGCGGACTGACCATTTGGAAACTCGGGCACTGCCCGAGGGCCCGGGGTCAGTAGGGGGCCCCATGAGATGCCCCTGGTACCTTTTTCATAGGCTTTTTTGAGTTTGGGCAAGGACACAGGGCCCCTATGATCCCCTATTGCCCGGGGGCCCCATGAGTTGTCAGTCCGCCCCTGGTGACAATGCTTCTCTTTCATAATACAGTGAGACGGTGGATGAGTGTCATCATCTTAGAACAAGATATACAGTATTTAACAGCTATATATTTTCTGAAACCAGACATCATGTAAATATTATAAGTGTTACTACACCCACAAAAGTAAAATCAGCCTGTATATGAAGTAAATCATTCTTGCTATACTCACTGTGGAACCTAAGGGGTTAATCCTCTGTACTGTGTAAAAAAGCTGTTTGATCCTGATTGCTCTGTTCCTCCCCTTGTTTAAGCGACTACCTCTTATCTCCTGATAAGACAGACTGAACTGTAGGCATTTTGCACATGCCCAGTTTGGTGTGTATTGCTAGAGAGGTTTTTTCTTCTTCGGAGAGTGCATGTGATCACCACAGGGGCCAATCAGCACTGGTCAGACAAAGGTCAGGGGTTTTGCATCCTCCTAGAACAGAAAGAAAACTCCTCCTACAAGCTTTAGCTAGTGCTTGGCTGAACACTGATAGAAGCCAAAAGACTGCTCTAAATTCTTATGAGAAAAGGTATTTAGCAGTTTATATTTACTAAAATAATTGCACTTCCATGTTCTGTGTACTGTGGGAGACAAGATATAGTAAATGCAGGGTGCTGGGTTTAGTAACACTTTAAGTATCTAAGTTTTTTTTATACGTTCTTTATTTCTAACTTATCAACATCAGTATACAGTATGTTGATTTGTGTATAAAGAGACACAGAGCATCTCAGGTGGAACAGATACAAAGTAGCAATACATTTATCCTCAAGTAACAAGATATACAGTAAAAACTATCCCAAGTAAAACACAACACCATTGAGCATGTGAGAAGCAGTCAAATACGAGTCTGCAATGCTTAATAACTGGAGATGGGAATTAGGGCTTACACCATTGCTTCAACTGTGCCAACGTAAACATACCTCAAACCTTGAAATGATAGACACACGTAGGTGTGAAGATACAGGAAAAAGGAGAAAGAAGGGACTAAAGAAGAAAAAGGGAAAGCAGGTAAGGAAGTGTTATGTGTACAAATGGCTCCAAACAGACAACATGCAATGTGTGTGTTTTTCCTTTTTTGTAAATAAATCTGGTGAAGACATTTTCTGCTTAGCTGGAATACTAAAGCTTTGTAAACAATGTTTTACCTCATCCAATTAAAGTGTTATTGTAGAGCCTGAGGGGTTAATCCTCCCCTTCTACCACAGTCCCCAATCCATCTGATAATACAGAGCTGTAGGAGTCACTCTGAACATGTTCAGGTTAGTGTGTATTGCTATAGAGATTTTTTTCCTTTGGGAGGGTGCATGTGATTAGCACAGGGCCAATCAGTATTGTGCAGACAGGGGTTATGCAGCCTCATAGAACTGTGAGAGGAAAATGAAAACTCCTCCTATAAGCTTTAAGCAGTGCTCAGCCGGACACTGATAGAAGCCACAAGACTGCTCTAACCGCTGATGATAAAAGGTATTTAGCAGTTTATATGTACTAAAATAATTGCATTTCCATGTTTTGTGTGCTGTGGGAGACCAGATATAGTGAATCCAGGGTCATGGGTTTAGTAACACTTTAAGCTCAATACTTATGGTATGGTAGTCTCACTGAATTGATACTACTGTTATGATACGTCTTCTCTATCTTTAAATCTGCACCACTGAAAAATCCAGTGAATCTCACCTCATGTTTTGAAACAGAGTAACATTAACACTTGGTGACTGCCCACAGTACTTGTCGGCATCTGCAGCATACCTTGGTCTGGCTGTATTGTGCGTCTGCTGAGGTGTGCAGGGTGCCCCCCACAACCGCTGTATCCACCAGACACAGTGGAATGCGGATCGTGGTAATCAGGATGCAGTGATCGCCATGTGATTGACTCACATGTTATCACATGGCACCTGGGCAATCACAACACCCTGTACTATGTGGTTAGCTGTAGCCAATCACAGATCACTACTATTCTGAACTTTCGTGAACGTAACCCCCCCTTAACCCCCTTGTCATTTTCTGCAGGAGCAGTTCATCATTGGTTCCTGGACAATGATTTTCCCTTCAGGACTCCTGCTGATCTCCTGCAGTGAATTGAGAAGCTGTTTTTTTTCACTTTCTGGATCCTTTTTAGTACAGGAAGAGAAGAGAGAATACCATATTATGAGCAAAAGCACTACATTTTACACACACACACACACACACACACACATATATAGGATTACTACATTTAACCCTTTGATTGCCCCTGTTAACCCTTTGATCACCCCTGTCACCCAGCCAGTGCCTGTCAGAGATCGCCGCGGCGTTGGTCCCGGCGCAGGCGCAGTGCGCCGCTTCACACAGGAATGCGGGCACTAGGTCCGGGCCGGCCGCGGCCAGCTCACGCATGCACAGTGAGTGACGCGCGCGCGAGCGCCGGGCACCAATGACAGCGCAGGGCGCGGTATTTAAATCGCCCTGAGCTGTCATTGAATGCCGTTTGGTCAAATCTGTTCCTGTGATACCTGTGTTACTGTGAGTACTTACCTGGATTGTCTGACCTTGCTGCCTTCTCCTGCCCTGACCTCTGGCTTGCCTGACCTCTCTTCTGAATGCCCCCTATTTGTTCTGACATACTGTTGCTGACCTGGCGTGTGACCCAACTATTCTCTGCCCGCTGTTTTGTACCTCGCATACCCCGCGCTTCCCGACCCGGCTTGTTTGACCCCACACCTGCTCAGCCATCCATCCATCCATCCTGTCGGGATCTCCCGACCTCCTCACATCAGGCTCTTCCTCTGCGGGAGCCCTCGGCAGATACCTCTACCAGTGGTGGGTGTGCCCAGTAGTCGCGACCTGGTCTCAGAGCGCTCCAAGTCCATCCCCACCATCAGGGGCCCTGGTGAACAAGTGCTCTGGGACTTAGATTCCACACTCTGGAAATACCTCACCGGTGGATTGCTAGAGGTGCCGCCCGGCGGTCCCTTACAGTGCCATTAGTACAGTTTCAGCGTATAGAATTTTTTACTGATCACTGTACTACTGCCACTAGCGAAATCAGATAGCATCAGGGTCAGTTAGCGTCCCTCCGAGCCAGGGTCAGCTAACATTAGATTGCCCGCACACTATCACACTCACGATATAGGTGTCTGATCACCGCCATTACTAGTGTAGTGTTTGCATGGATCATTATATTGATCAGGAACAGAACTATACTAGAGATTGCACCATGCAAGTGAGGTATTATTGCAAACGTCAGATCGAGGGTAGTAATTCTAGTACTAGATCTCCTGTGTAAATCTAAAGTGGTAACCTGTAAAGGCTTTTAATACTTCGCCTATGGATATTAAAAATGTACGTAGTTTGTTGCCATTGCACAGGTGTTTTAAAGTATGTCGTTTGGTATCTATTTACTCAGTGTAACATCATCTTTTATATTTTCCCAAACAATTCAGCAATATATTGTGTTTTTGTGCATTAAAATAAAAAAAAAGTATTTTATCCAAAAAAATTGTGTTAAAAAAAATTGCTGCGCAAATACTGTGTGACATAAGAAATTGCAATACCTACCATTTTTTTCTCTAGGGCCTCTGCTTTAAAAAATATCTAATATTTTGGGGTTAAAAGTAATTTTCTAGCAAAAATACTAATTTTTTAAAGTAACATTTTAAGTATTTAAAGTGAACTCTCACATATATCAACTTATTTAGTAAGTCAAGTGATTTTAAGCCAAGTAATTAAGTTGGCTATGTTTCTTGGTGCCTTTGCATTGCTGCCGCACTGTCTTATGTAGTTGTGAGGAAGGGAGGCAGCAGGGGCGGACTGACCATTTGGAAACTCGGGCACTGCCTGAGGGCCCGGGGTCAGTAGGGGGCCCCATGAGATGCCCCTGGTACCTTTTTCATAGGCTTTTTTGAGTTTGGGCAAGGACACAGGGGCCCCATGATCCCCTATTGCCCGGGGGCCCCATGAGTTGTCAGTCCGCCCCTGGGAGGCAGCACAGGACTAGATATGATGTGTACATGGTATGTGCCTGTTTTAGCCACTACTGTCTTTGCATCATTGTAATAATACGCATCCTTCAAAGCAACGTATTTGCACTGTTCTGGGCTCTGCGTAGGTCTGGGTTGCTACTGGACACAAATTCGTGCCCATGATATACACTATATACCTTTTTTTTGTATGGCTTTGAAAATAAACACAAAAATAAAAGTAAGCTAAATGAGCATTCACTTTGAAATAGGAACATTACCAAACCTCTATTGGTGTAAAAGTAAGAGCATTTATGAACCACAGTCTGCTACAATTTCTAAAACCATTTTAATTAATATATAGCTATCAGTTATTTGATAAATATAATTGTTTATGTCTACAGCTGTTAAGGGTTATATAAATCCCCTGTAACGTTTAAGAGTGTTGGCTGTTGGCTTTAATTAGACCTATAAAACCCTTCAGCTCTCATACAGTAATTTTAACATTTTCTGGTATGGGCTTATTTATTCAGGAATTACTTTGTGAAAATCTAAGATAATGACGTAACATATGCATTGTTTTTTTGGGACACACAAGGCTTTCATTTGGCAATATTGTAGTTGAGTTTTTTGGATTTTGACTAGTGTTTGTGTTACATCTTTAATCTGCAAATGAATGAAATAATAAATACTATGGAGCAAATTTACCTAATGACACCTGCAGGAAGCACAGGGCATAAGTGATATGCTCTAGAAATTATGTTTAAATTTTAGGGCATATATCCTGCCCCCAAGGTCTTCAGGTGGTTAGAAAGCTTTAAGAATTGCTAAAAGGAATTGGCGGTTTGCTTAAAAATAATTTTCTTGGCAGGCATTTGCATTTTGCTTACAAGTATTCTCATTAATTATATTGCTTAGAATTTTAAGTTAATTTTATTTAAAATGTAATGGTCCTATAATGATATTATTAATGTTAATAAGAAATAAACTAGTGACCATGAATTGTTCACTAAAAATACAGGGTAAAATTAGGATAATTTAACATTTTTTGTTCACTGACTCCTGATCCTGAAAAACTCTTTACAAAAACATGATAATAATATAGGAGATTTACATTTTCTGTCTCCTTTGTAATGGAGTGGAAAATTGGATAGATGTACAAAGCTTGTAAGGCTGGAACAAGCAGAACACTTGCCTAATTGAGAAGGAAACCTCTTTCATAGGACTGCAGTTTAAAAATTGTTTCTTCAAACTATGCATTTAAAATATTAGATAAAGTAGTACAGTCATTACAAATAGTTACCATTTAACCAGTGTATTTCCACTTTTATAGTCAAATTTGATAAAAACCTCATTATGTTTATTGTGTTCTTATTTACAGAGCATACCTTAACCACCTCCTGCCCGCCGTATAAGGAAATGATGGGCGGGCGGTGATTGTTTAGTTCTGGGAGGATGTCATATGACATCCTCCCACTCTAACAGTGCATGCATGCCTCAGGGGGTACGCGGCGATCAGTGGTGCGCTGTGTCCCTGGAACACAGTGGATCACTGGTCACAGTAAAGAGCCGAAGACATTGGCTCTGTCGTGTGATCAGCTATGTGCAGTCACAGCTGATCGCATATAAACAAAGAAATGCCGGTCATCGGCAGTCCTCTCCTCATGCTGACAGTGCGTAAGGAGAGGAGAGTCGGTAAGTGGCATTCCTCAGAGGGGACATCTACACTGATTATGAGGGCACTGATGAGCAGTGTAGCACCAACAGTGCCACCTGTCAGTGCCCATTAATGCCACATATCAGTGCCCATCAATGCCACATACCACTGCCCATCAGTGCACATCAATGCCACATATTAGTGCCTACCAGTGCACAGCAACACCACAAATTAGTGCCCATCAGAGCTGCCAGTCAGTGCCACCTATCAGTGCCAGTCAGTTTCACCTATTCAGTGCCACCAATCAGTGCCACCTATCAGTGCCAGTCAGTGACACCTATCTGTGCCTGTCAGTGCCACCTAACAGTTCTAATCAGTGCCGCCTAACAGTTCCAATCAGTGCCACCTATCAATGCCAGACAGTGCCAGCTATTAGGGCCCATCAGTGCCACCTATCAGTGCCATATATGAGTGATTTTGCTACAGTATTCTGACTGATAAGTAAAACTTTGCTGATCTTCTCATAGCCTTCACCTTTCTTGTGTAAAGAAATGATTTTCTTTCTCAGGCCTTGTGACCTTTCTCTTCCATGTGGTGCCATTGCTGACAGCATGAAATGGGAAAGGGTTTTCTTTGTTAAGTAACGCCCTTTCATAATCAACTGTCTGCTGGACACCTGTTTAATGAAAATTTCTACTCACCTCAAATTAAACCTGAGAGTGTACTCTTTCAGCCCATATCCATTATATAACTATTGCTTGAATATGTTTTGGTAAATATCTTAAAAAAAACTAAAATTGTGCCTGTGTCCAAATATATATGGACCTAACTGTATGTGTGTGTGTGTATATATATATATATATATATATATACGGCTCCAAAAAATTAAAGGAACACTTTGAAAATAGATCAGATCTCAATGGGGGGAAATATGCTGGATATCTATACTGATTTGGACTGGGTAATGTGTTTGGAACATAAGGATGCCCCATCATTTGATGGAAATTAAAATTATCAACCTATATTCAAAGACACCACAGCTGAATTAAAAGAGACCCCGAAATTCAAAGTGAAAACATTATGCAGCAGGCTAGTCCATTTTGTTGAAATTTCATTGCAGCAACTCAAAATGGTACTCAATAGTTTGTATGGTCCCCACATGCTTGTATGCATGCCTGACAACATCGGGCATGCTCCTAATGAGACAACGGATGGTGTCCTGGGGTATTTCCTCCCAGATCTGGACCAGGGCATCACTGAGCTCCTGGACAGTCTGAGGGGCAACCTGGCAGCGTCGGATGGACCAAAACATGATATCCCAGATGCGTTCTATTGGATTTAGTTCATGCGAGCATGGGGGCCATTCAATGGTATCAATTCCTTCATCCTCCAGGAACTGCCTGCATACTCTCACCACATGAGGCCAGGCATTGTCATGCACCAGGGAGCACCCAGAATCTACTGACCAGCGTAGGGTCTGACAATGGGTCCAAGAATTTCATCCCAATAACTAATGGCAGTCAGGGAGACATTGTCTAGACTGTAGAGGTCTGTGTGTCCCTCCATGGATATGCCTCCTCCGCGACCATCACTGACCCACCACCAAAATGATCATGCGGAACGATGTTACAGGCAGCATAATGTTCTCCACGGCTTCTCCAGACCCTTTCACGTCTCTCACCTGTGCTCAGGTAAACCTGCTCTCATCTGTGAAAAGCACAGGGTGCCAGTGGTGGACTTGCCAATTCTGGCGTTCAATAGCAAATGCCAATCAAGCGCTATGGTGTTGGGCAGTGAACACAGGGCCCACTAGAAGATGTCAGGCCCTCAGGCCACCCTCATGAAGTATGTTTCTGATTGTTTGGTCAGAGACATTCACACCAGTGGCCTGCTGGAGGTCATTTTGTAGGGCTCTGGCATTGCTCATCCTGTTCCTCCTTGCACAAAGGAGCAGCTACCGGTCCAGCTGATGGGTTAAGGACCTTCTACAGCTCTGTCCAGCTCTCTCAGAATAACTGCCTGTCTCTTGGAATCTCCTCCATGATCTTGAGATTGTGCTGGGAGACACAGCAAACCTTCTGGCAATGGCACACATTAATGTGCTATCTTGGAACAGTTGGACTGCCTGTACAACCTCTGTAGGGTCCAGGTATTGCTTCATGCTACCAGTAGTGACAATGACCCTAGCCAAATGCAAAACTAATGAAAAACAGTCAGAAAAGAGGAGTAGGGAAAAAAAAGTCAGTGTCCTCCACCTATGAAACCATTCCTGTTTTGGGGGTTGTCTCATTGTTGCCCATCTAGTGCACCTGTTGTTAATTTCATTAACATCAAAGCAGTTGAAACTGATTAACAGCCCCCTCTGCTACTTAACTGACCAGATCAATATCACAGCAGTTTAACTGACTTGATGCTATATTTTGATTAAAAAGTGTTCCTTTAATTTTTTGGAGCAGTGTATACATATTCAGTATCTACTATTTACTTATTTTGTTTTTGAAAAATACTGACCTTGTGAATTTTTATCACAAAGCTCTAATACAAAGTATAGTTCTTACCTGAATATATGCATATATTTTTACTTTGTTAAGCAAAGATTCTGTAAATTTTGCTTAGACAGTATCTCACACACACGTTTACTGTCCCGTGCATTCTTTAAGATATACTGTAGTAATGTATAGAGAGTCTTAATACTTTACTGCTGTTTCTATTTCAACAGATGTTCTGTGATTTGTCTTCATTCTAGTATCTATGCTTTTGACTCTCTACTCACATTTACAGAAGTACTACTCTGACACCTTTTCCTATAAATTGAGCTTAAATGTCTTAGAATGTATGCATACACACTTGTAGGTTGCAATGCAATCTAACTTACCGCTCTCATTTACACCTTTTACCTCTTTCAGTTAAACCTGTTCACTGCAGCACAAGTGCAAGATGGAAAACAGATTTTAACATTGCCCAAAGCAGCAGAGAGCCAGATGGTGAAGAACAAATCTGTTGTGCATCTGAGGTCTGTCTTTTGGTATAATATGCTGGTAGGTTAATTGGCTCCTTTCTACATTGGCCCTAGTATGTGTATGTATGAATGTGAATTAGGGACCTTAGGTTGTAAGCTTCTCGGGGGCAGAGACTGATTTGAATGTATAAAATACTGTATATGTAAAGAACTACATACATTTGTGGGACTAAATATATAGCTGTTATAATTATAAAAGATAACAGGGGAGTGGATGAACCCATACATAGATTTAATATTAAATTACACTAATATCAATAATAAAAAAGTCAGAGCAGTATCCCTTAACATCCAGCGAGAATTTGTGCTTTAGTGATATAGATTTAGTAAAGTGAAATATGATTCCTACATATTCGCGCAATTTGCTCTTCAGCATTATTTATTGCTGTTGCACTATGTATTGTCTTATGGAAAACACATAAAAGTGATTACAGTATTAGCTGATTTTTCTATTAACCTTGGAATAACTACTGGTGATTTGTGCAAGTGATCTGACCATTAATAGCTTATAAAATGGGGTTATTTAAGTAACATTAAATATACCCAGCTCAAATAAATTAAAGGAACACTTTGAAAACACATCAGATCTCAATGGGGAAAAATATCATGCTGGATATCTATACTGATATGGACTGGGTAATGTGTTAGGAACTAATGGATGCCCCAACGTTTGATGGAAATTACAATTATCAACTTACAAAAGACTGAATTCAAAGACACCCCAAAAATCTAAGTGAAAAATAATGCAGTAGGCTAGTCCATTTTGCTGAAATTTCATTACAGCAACTCAAATTGGTACTCAGTAGTTTGTATGACCCCCACGTGCTTGTATGCATGCCTGACAATGTCCTAATGAGATGATGAATGGTGTCCTGGGGTATTTCCTCCCAGATCTAGACCAGGGCATCACTGAGCTCCTGGACAGTCTGAGGTGCAACCTGATGGTGTTGGATGGACCAAAACATGAGATCCCAGAGGTGTTCTATTGGATTTAGGTCAGGCGAGTGTGGGGGCCATTCAATGGTATCAATTCCTTCATCCTCCAGGAACTGTCTACATACTTCTGCCACATGAGGCCAGGCATTGTCACATACCAGGAGGAACCCAGGACCCACTGCACCAGCGTAGGGTCTGACAATGAGTCCAAGGATTTCATCTCGATACCTAATGGTAGTCAGGGTGCCATTTTCTAGCCAGTAGAGGATATGCCTCCCCAGGCTGTCACTGACCTACCACTAAAATGATGGTCATGCTGAATGATGTTACAGGCAACATAACATTCTTCACATCTGTCACATGTGCTCAGGGTGAACCTCCTCTCATCTGTGAAAAGCACTGGGTACGAGTGGCAGACCTGCCAGTTCTGGTGTTCAATAGCAAATGCCAATCAAGCTCTATGGTGCTGGGTAGTGAGCACAGGACCCATTAGAGGATGTCGGGCCCTCAGGCTACCCTAATGAAGTCTGTTTCTGATTGTATGGTCAGAGACATTCCAGGGGCCTGCTGGAGGTTATTTGGCAGGGCTCTGGCAGTGCTCATCCTGTTCCTCCTTGCACAAAGGAGCAGATACCAGTCCTGCTGATGGGTTAAGGACCTTCTACAGCCCTGTCCAGCTCTCCTAGACTAACTGCCTGTCTCCTGGAATCTTCTCTATGCTCTTGAGACTGTGCTGGGAGACACAGCAAACCTGGCAATAGCACGTATTGATGTGCCATCCTGGAAGAGTTGAACTGCCTGTGCAACCTGTGTCGGGTCTAGGCATTGCCTCCTGCTACCAGCAGTAACACTGACCCTAGCCAAATGAAAAACTAATGAAAAACAGTCAGCAAAGAGGAGTAGGGAAAAAATGTCAATGGCCTCCACCTGTAAAACCATTCCTGTTTTGGAGGTTGTCTCATTGTTGCCCATCTAGTGCACCTGTTGTTAATTTTTTTGACACCAAAGCAGCTGAGACTGATTAACAACCCCCTCTGCTACTTAATTGACCAGATCAATATCCCAGGAGTTTAATTGACTTGATTCTATACTCTGCTTAAAAATTGTTCCTATACTTTTTGAGCACTGTAGTATGAAGTGAGCCTGGGTTTGCTTCAATTATTCAATCATGTTACTTTAAGTTTACCTGTACATGACTGAAAATTTTAGATACTGTAAGCAATTCACTTTTGTAAACCCCCTTCAAGCTATTAAAGCCTCAAGGAATAAAGACATCTAACCAATTTCAGGCATGATGTGGGGAAAGATTTTGTACATATGCTGCTGTGGTAGCTTAGATCAACCACATATGTAAGGCCTCAGGGTAAGGTTTCTATGAAGTTTCTCTGTTTCTCTTTTATTTTGGAAATGTTACTCCCTTATACTGTATGTATAAATATTTGTTTCTTTATTATTATTATTATTTATTTATTACTGGTACTCATGGAGCTTACAATCTAAGGCCCCTAACTCATGCATGCACATACTAGGGCCAATTTAGACAGGAGCCAACTTATCTACCAGCATGTCTTTGGTATGTGGGAGGAAATCAGAGAATCCAGAGGAAACCCATGCGGGCACAGGGAGAACATGCAAACTCCAGGCAGGTAATGCCATGGTTAGTATTCAAAATCAATGACCCTAGCACTGTCAGGTGGAAGTACTAACAATTTAGCCACGGTGTTGCCCCTTACATATTATGGTCTTCTCTAATACTTGCACATATACTGTAATAAACATACTATTATTTTATTTATTAACAATGAAAATAATCAGTAATATAATTATATACATGTATTACTTAATTCACATATAACAGAATTATAAAACATTAATATTTCTTGTGTATAGATGCATGAAAGAGCTTGTTGTCTAATGTGTACAACTGTATATAGACTAATAACTTATTTTTATATATTACTGAGCTAGATTTGTTACATTTTTGATATACATAAAAAGGAATTCAACAGTGTCAAAAACGTTGCTTTTTCAATGTCAGGAGAGAAATAAATTATTCTGTTGTCTGCCCCTGGCTACTTAAACAGTGAGGGTACTAAAGGATTAATTTCTCAGTGGGTTTCTCATATTTTCTTAGTTGATATTCAGCTAAGTATAGAAAGAGGAGCAGGTCACTAGGGAACACAAACACCTTGTAAGGACCTAAAAGCTTCAATTCTCTCACTTTAGGAATTATTTCATGCAGCATTAGAAATTATAATGTGCTACTTCTTTAGCTCAACCACAAAATATCTTCAGGCCTATTAGTGTCTGTGGTTTAATTTTAGCATTCTGCCTGCCTCTGACATTTAACTGCATTCACGAGCAAGTCCTTTTGCTAACCTTTAGATATAATTTTTATTACTAAGGAGATATTTGTGTGTAGCTATTGTAATCACAAATGTTATTTATTGCCAACATCTATTTTCTACTTCAGAACATTAAGATATAATGACAGGATTACTAAAAGGAAATGCACAAGAGCATTGAGAAATCATTGTACAATGGTCTCATCTGGTTCGTGGCTTCACACGAAAATGATAACTGTGCATCTAGCAAACTCAAACTCTTAACTGATCTGGTAAAATTTATTGTGAGAACCAGTTTCAAAAGGTAGAGCATTAAAGACATAGCCACTTGGCAAATGATCACTTTCAGAGCTACCTGGCCCACTTTTTTTTAAAGAAAGCTAAGTTTTGACACAACACAGATTATCCTCACAGGGTTTTCAGCATTCATCTTCTAATGTTACCTAACAACTCACAAACAGTTCCTTCAGCCTTCTAGCTTACTCCAGCAGTTTTGCTTCCTTGGCTCTCTGACTTAGGACTTCTTTCTGGTTCTCCTAGACTTCACGAGCACTGTGCACACACATGCACACCTCTTTCTGTTCTCTTGGAGACACACGGACTCCAGGGAAGAGTGGAACCCTGAACATTAGGCAGCACCCATACCATAAGGGCTGGGCATAGTTGAACAATCAGGAAAACTCACTCTGAGAAATGCCATGGAGAAATGATCAATAGCATTGAAATGCAACAAAAGATGAAAAAAGAAAAAAAAAAAAAGTATTTTATTAGCAAGCAATGCAGGTGTACAGTGGGGCAAAAAAGTATTTAGTCAGCCACCAATTGTGTATGTTCTCCCACTTAAAAAGATGAGAGAGGCCTGTAATTGGCATCATAGGTAGACCTCAACTATGAGAGACAAAATGAGAAAAAAAATCCAGACAATCACATTGGCTGATTTGGAAAGAATTTATTTGCAAATTATGGTGGAAAATAAGTATTTGGTCACCTACAAACAAGCAAGATTTCTGGCTCTCACAGACCTGTACCTTCTTCTTTAGGAGGCTCCTCTGTCCTGCACTCATTACCTGTATCAATGGCACCTGTTTGAACTTGTTATCAGTATAAAAGACACCTGTCCACAACCTCAAACAGTCACACTCCAAACTCCACTATGGTGAAGAGCTGTCGAAGGACACCAGAAACAAAATTCTAGACCTGCACCAGGCTGGGAAGACTGAATCTGCAATAGGCAAGCATCTTGGTGTGAACAAATCAACTGTGGGAGCAATAATTAGAAAATGGAAGACGTGTCCCCCTGCTTAAGCCAGTACATGTCCGGGCCCGTCTGAAGTTTGCTAGAGAGCATTTGGATGATCCAGAAGAGGACTGGGAGAATGTCATATGGTCAGATGAAACCAAAATAGAACTGTTTGGTAGAAACACAACTTGTCGTGTTTGGAGGAGAGAGAATGCTGAGTTGCATCCAAAGAACACCATACCTACTGTGAAGCATGGGGGTGGCAACATCATGCTTTGGGGCTGTTTCTCCGCAAAGGGACCAGGACGACTGATCCATGTACAGGACAGAATGAATGGGGCCATGTATCGTGAGATTTTGAGTGCAAACCTCCTTCCATCAGCAAGGGAATTGAAGATGAAATGTGGCTGGGTCTTCCAACATGACAATGATCCCAAACAATACCGCCCAGGCAATGAAGGAGTGGCTTCGTAAGAAGCATTTCAAGGTCCTGGAGTGGCCTAGTCAGTCTCCAGATCTCAGCCCCATTGAAAACCTTTCGAGGGAGTTGAAAGTCTGCATGGAGGAATGGGCCAACATAACAGCAACAGTGTGTGCCAACCTTGTGAAGACTTACAGGAAACGTTTGACCTCTGTCATTGCCAACAAAGGATATATAACAAAGTATTGAGATGAACTTTTGATATTGACCAAATGCTTATTTTCCACCATAATTTGCAAATAAATTCTTTCCAAATCAGCCAATGTGATTGTCTGGATTTTTTTCTCATTTTGTCTCTCATAGTTGAGGTCTACCTATGATGCCAATTACAGGCCTCTCTCATCTTTTTAAGTGGGAGAACTTGCACAATTGGTGGCTGACTAAATACTTTTTTGCCCCACTGTATATAATACATTTTGGAAAATTACATTAGATTTACTTTTGGTGTAAACCTACTTGAAGAAATGTGTATGTTAGCATGCTGCCTGCTTATATGCATTTACATGCCCCCTCCAACCCACAAACATGCTTCACCTTTAAATAATTAGATTTTTGCTGTGTAAATCTCTATTAATTATAAAGAAATTGTATAAGACAGTAACACAGAATAAATTGTGTATGCTTATTAAGTCTAATATACTGTTGGGTTGATTTACTAAATGAATTAAAAATCTTCATCATATTGTGCTATCATTCTCTTCAATTATAATATCACGTAAAAAACATCTGCACATGGCTGGGTATTCAAAGTAAACAGGAATTTGCTTTTCACATGATTGCATTCTCAACCCCCTTCGAAATCAGCCTAAGTATTTCTTAAAAAAAACACAAGTATTTAGTTTATGTAAGGCTTGAGTTGTCAACATCCATATTTTCTACTAATTGTAAAAAGTACATTGTATTTTGTATATATATATATATATATATATATATATATAATTATTTGATTTAGGCATTTGTACATGTCCCCTACTGCAATGTATAGGGTACTATGCCTTTTATTACATTGTGATTTACAATAACAATATACAATTTACAGCTGGTTGACAAGAATCCCTTTTTCCTCAAAAAGGAGTATATACTTTGGAGTCTAGTGGAGATGTGCCTCATGTCATGTGACAGTGCTAGACCAATCAGCATTCTCACATGAAGAGCCCATAGCCCTGTGTAAGCTACAGCTTTGGAAACCTTTAACTTGCATAGAACTTTTTTTTGGATCATGATGAGAATGGAGCTGTGAAGCAGCAAAAAGAAGGTAAGTGTATGTGATAGTGAATTCCCTTTATTAATATGAATCTCTTATTTTTCATGGGAAAACATAGACTCATTTTAGGCAATATGTGTCGAGGAAACACCCAAAATGTACTTCCCCTGCTACTGAAACTCCTTATACTTTCTGATACCATCTGCCACTGTTCTTTATGCTGGATCCTAAATAACAAGCCTTTTTTTATATTACACACCAAATATTTGATGTGTGCAATAAATAGTCATGGGATGTCAGGTGGCAAAATGTTTTTGTTTGTTAGAGGGAGCAGAACTGAGGTGAGTTTAGAAAGTGTACATGATCATAATCATATTACATTGGGCACCAATATGTCTATATGTTTTTGATGGACGTTTATAATATAGCAGTTTTTTACAATATTGAAAAAGTCTTCTGACCTTTGTTTCCAAAGACCAACGAAACACCAAACATATAACTTGCATTGTATATAGCCAGGAATACAAATGTGCAATAAAAAGGTAACAGACACTATTGTATACACAAGGAACATGGCACTGCTGATTAGAGAGCGGTAGTTGCGACTATGGTGGGGGCATGTCAGGCCACTGCTTTCAGAAAGAGACCAGTGGTCTTTATCTGCAGGCTGCTGCTGGTTAAATTAATTTTGGGTTGTAGATCAATTAAAGAAAACAACAAAAGTAAGACCATTAAAAAGTTGTGCTTTTGTGCACCCTTAATTTCTCTGATTAATTCTGCATGAAACACTTTTAGGACTTTAAAGAAAGCATGCATTTTAGATTGAGTATGGAATGATCAAAGCTCTGACAGTTTTGTGGGTTTTTTTGTCATTTGTGTCCATTTGGGGAGATTTTCTTCATTCCCTGTCCTTTATACCCAACAGGCAGTGAGAAATCTTTCAAAATGAGTGTATATACTCTCTTAGACAGTTGTCATGAGAGCAACTGTCCCCATTGGGAGATTTCCTCTCTATGACTGAGCTGCTGACAACTCACAATTCAGTTTTTCCCCAGATGACAAAAATCTTAAGGCCAAATAGAGATATAATGTCCCTAGTACACACACAGACAGCAATAAAAACCTCACAAAAGTTTTAACCCCTCCACTCTATCCAAAATATAGTAAAAACTTTGGATGTAGATACACTATTACTGATCCATTGGCTTAAATCATTTCTCATTCACTAACCCTAAGCAAGTTTGCAGATCAGAAAAATCAGAGACAGTTTTGTTCTCCATACATGCGCAG
Organism: Staurois parvus; assembly: GCF_062004578.1. NCBI lineage: Eukaryota > Metazoa > Chordata > Amphibia > Anura > Ranidae > Staurois > Staurois parvus. Next base: position 7,322,390 of record NW_028317949.1, read on the forward strand.
GGTCAGTTATTCAAAGAATTGAAGCCAGAACATCAGCACGATAACACGACACCTAGCATTGAAAGTTGAGGTCAGAAATATCAGCCTTCATGTTTTCCACATGACAGGTTTCCATTATTGGATGGTTTGTAATATTTAGCCCGCATAATATACAGTATTTTAAAGCGGGATTGAAATGTTAGGCAATGCAGCTCACTGACCAGTCAAAATGTCATCATGTAATGAAGCAAATTATAATTCTACACAATGTTCATATCTAAAACAAATCTACCTCTCAGTTATAGTACGTCACACTGTGAACCATGCTACAACAATATTATATACCACATGAAAATTCTTGTTAATTCAAATTTTTCCATACTACGAGTGTATTTCAGTTACAACACCACACCATCTTTTTCCAGAGCAGCCTATATTTCTTTTGAGGTTGCCTGTGGGTTTTTCTTTGAATCCCAGACAATTCTTCTGTCAGTTATGGCTGCAATCTTTCTTGGTCTACCTGACCTTGGCTTGGTATCGGGAAATCCCTGAACTTTCCACTTCTTAATAGGTGATTTAACAGTACTGATTGGCATATTCAAGGCTTTGGACATCTTTATATGTCCTTTTCCATCTTTATAAAATTCCATTACCTTGCTACACAGGACTTTTGACAGTTCTTTTCTGATCCCTATATCTCAGTATCTACCCTAGTCAGTGCTTCCATGTAAGAGCTAACAAACCCATTGATTATTTATACACTGATTGCAATTTAAAAAGCCACAGATGTGGGACATTAACCTCCAACTGGCATTTTAACCCGTGTGTGTCACCATGTGTGTCTGTAGCAAACATTCCAGGGTATGTAAACTATTGATCATGGCCATTTGGGTGATTTCTGTTATCATTATGATTTAAAAAGGAGCCAAACAACTATTTGATAATTAATGGCTTCATATGATCATCATTCTTCAATATAAGAGCATTTTTTGGCACGATCAGTCATATTTTCAATATCAATGCTAAAATTTCACAATTTCTGCCAAGGTATGCAAACATTTGAGCACAACTGTATATTATGAAGATTAAGGCAAGGGTTCAGACAGATTCAGATGAGCATGTACATTCTTTTTGTTTGTTTTGTTCCTCAACTGTATTAAAGATAGGTGCACACTGCCACTTACAGTTGTGACCAAAATTATTCAACCCCCACTGAAATTGAGTGTTTTGGCCAGTTTGACATTGCTTTTGATCATTCAGTCATCTTGCTTACATTTACATTAAAGAGGCACTTGTAGGTCAGACAAATATAACATAACAGTTATAATGAAATAACCACAAATGTCTTTTCTGTGCTCACAGCATTATCAGTTTTATTCAACCCCCAAGTGACATTCAATCTTAGTACTTAGTACAGCATCCTTTTACAGTTATAACAGCTTTTAAACGTGAAGCATAGCTTGACACAAGTGTCTTGCAGCGATCTACGGGTATCTTCGCCCATTCTTCATGGGCAAAGGCCTCCAGTTCAGTCACATTCTTAGGCTTGCGCACTGCAACTGCTTTCTTTAAGTCCCACCAGAGGTTCTCAATCGGATTTAAGTCTGGTGACTGCGATGGCCACTCCAAAATGTTCCAGCCTTTCCTCTGCAACCATGCTCTAGTGGACTTGGAGGTATGCTTGGGATCATTGTCCTGTTGAAAGGTCCAACGTCTCCCAAGCCTCAGGTGTGTGACGGACTGCATCACGTTTCCATCCAATATCTCCTGGTACTGAAGAGAATTCATGGTACCTTGCACACGCTGAAGCTTCCCTGTACCTGCAGAAGCAAAACAGCCCCAAAGCATGATTGACCCTCCACCATGCTTCACAGTAGGCAAGGTGTTCTTTTCATCATAGGCCTTGTTCTTCCTCCTCCAAACATAGCGTTGATCCATGGGCCCAAACAGTTCTAATTTTGTTTCATCAGTCCACAGAACACTATCCCACAACTTTTGTGGTTTGTCCACATGGCTTTTGGCATACTGCAGTCGACTCTTCTTATTCTTTGGAGACAGCAAGGGGGTACGCCTGGGAGTTCTGGCACGGAGGCCTTCATTACGCAGTGTGCGTCTTATTGTCTGGGCTGAAACTTCTGTACCCACATCTGACAAATCTTTTCTCAGTTCCTCAGCAGTCACACGGGGACTTCTCTCCACTCTACGCTTCAGGTAGCGCACAGCAGTCGAAGTCAGCATCTTCTTTCTGCCACGACCAGGTAGCGTTTCAACAGTGCCCTTTGCCTTGAATTTGCGAATGATGCTTCCTAAGGTGTCTCTTGGTATGTTTAACATCTTTGCAATCTTCTTATAGCCATTGCCCTTCCTGTGAAGAGAAATCACCTCTTCTCTTGTCTTCCTGGACCATTCTCTTGCCTTCACCATGTTTGTAACCACACCAGTAAATGTCTAGAAGGAGCTGAGTATCACAGTCATTTTAAAGCTGCCTAATTGGTGCTTATTATGCTTGATTGCTGCTCGGTGACATCCACAGGTGTTTTCAATACCTGATGGAAAGCACCTGTATGAACCTCTGTTCTTCAGAGTGGTAGTCTTTAAGGGGTTGAATAATTGTGGCAATGAAGAAACCACATAAGAACCATTTACTACTGTATTACATAAACAATTGATGTCATTTTAGTTGCATTTGGGTAGTTACAACGTCCTTGTAGGATTTGATTCTGAATACAATTCCAAATGTACACTATAGTCCCTAAACCCCTTTACAGCATTGGGGGTTGAATAATTTTGGTCACAACTGTATGTGCCAATCATAGTCCAAATCAGTCCGGGTGTTATTGGCTTACATAAAGATATCCACTCTAGAGAAAGTTTTCAAACTAACATGTTCTGCTTTATTTTAAATGTATTTTATTTTTGAAAGTGACTGTACTTGTTCTATACTTTCTACAATTATTGTACAGCGCTTTCCTGTTACAAAATTATATGAGCATGTTGATAACAAAAGGTTCTTGTCAGTATTTCTAGAGATTACTGTATTTTGTATGTCATTTTTTTTTGTATAATTCACTGTACATATTTCACAGAAAAATATAAATGTTCTCATTTATTATGTAAAAATGATATTTCCATTGCAGGAAAGGTTACCATTAGATGAAAAACCTGCCTGCAAATCTTTCAGATAAGCCAAAAAAGGCTGTCAACTTGGTCACTCCACTCAATCAGAAAAATTACATGAATAAATAAAAGAGTAGTTTTATTACTAACATGTGTAGCTATGTTTACATCAGTATAAAAGTAAATAAATAATGAGGAATTCATGAAAGCAAAGATAAATAAGGTTTTTTTTTAAATTGTTGTAGAAGGAAAATGATAAGAAACATAAAAGTTTAGACTCATATAGATGTTTGAAAGAGAAAGGTAAATCAGTAAAGGGTATTTGAATAGTGATTTTATTATGATTTATTGTATATTCAATAGCACGGAAATATGGAAAGACATTGAGATAGAAAAAATAAAACTAGATAGATAGAATGAAAAATACTCATGCTGTAAAATGAGTGGTCGAATATCTCTCAGTTGCTGAGATGCAGCTATGATCACTCATGCACCTGTTGGGAAATCACCCCTAATTCTGTGCTCCATTATGGTTTTACTGACAGTAATATGTACTGCTGCACATTCTACTAATATGTTCAGCACCATTTCTAGGGAAAACTGCAAGACATCAACTCTTACTGCTAAGGGCTCATCTACAGTGCAGCTGCTAACTGACGTTTAGGAATAGTTGAGCATTTTTTTCCAGCAGCCCCTGAACTCTCCTTTATGTTTTTCTGTGTCCATGTACACATAGTCATTTACAGTAGTTTACAGGCAGTTGAGTTTACAGGCATTTTCTTGCAAGCACAAAAATTGCATTCAGGAGTGGAGGTTACTGGCGTTTCAAATGCCAAACGCTTGTAAATACATGTAAACGCTTATAAATTCATTTGTGCACGTTTGCGTTTGGACGCGTTTTTTGGCTAGTCCATATCCAGGGCACAATTCACTAAGTGGTATCTTACCGCAGTAGGATACTGCCTAGCATTTAAAGAAAAAAACATTTGAATCCACTAAAAAAGGCTACTAAAATACCACATGAGATATTTTATCAAGTCATGTGGTATTTTAGTAGTGAAAACCATGCGTTAATGTTTCAGCTGTCAGTCGGATTCCCCACTGACAACTGAATGTAAAAGAATTGGCGGCAATTAAAAAATAAAAAAAAAACAGCGTGGGGATTTTGAGGGGAATCCCCAAGCCAAAATTTAAAAAATAATGGCGTGGGGGTAATACATCGGTTTACGAATTTAATTAGTTCTGCAGGACTTTTCGTATAGCAAAAAATTCATAAACTGAAACACTGTTTCCCATAGGAATGCATTGAAAACCAATTAATCCGTTCCAGAGGTCAGAAAAAAGTAAACACTACTAAAATACCGCATGAGTTTATTAAGTCATGGGGTATTTTAGTAGTGACAACCATGTGTTAATGTTTCAGCTGTCAGTGGGGTTCCCCACTGACAGCTGAATGTAAAAGAATAGCTGGCAATTAAAAAAATAACTTGGTTTGGATTTTGAGGGAAACTCCAATGCCAACGTTTAAAAGAAAATGGCATGGGGCCCCCCAAAATCAATACCAGACCCTTATCCGTGCATGCAGCCTGGCAGGTCAGGAAAGGGGGGGGTGAGCGAACGCCCCCCCGAACCATATCAGGCCACATTTCCTCAACATGGGGTGGTGCTTTGGAGTAGGGGGGCTCCCCCCAAAGCACCTTGTCCCCATGTTGATGGGGACAAGGGCCTCTTTCCCACAACCCTGGGCTATGGTTGTGGGGGTCTACGAGCGGGGTTTTTATTGGAATCTGGAAGCCCCCTTTAGCAAGGGGGCTCCCGGATCCTGCCCCCCCATGTGAATGAGTATATTGTACATGGTACCGCTACCTATTCACAAAATCAAAGTGTAGTGTAAAAAAAGACAGGAGACAGTCTTTGACAAGTTCTTTATTAAAAGAAGGAAAATAAAAGAATGTCTGCCAAAGTAGATACAATGTCAATCATGATGCCCGCCTCCCTCGCCCCGAAAAAAAAATCTCCGTTCCTGGAACTGGCTCTCGGCCATCTGCCTCTTCGCTGATTTGACAGTTCTTAAATATGTAAGGGGTGGGGCCACCCAGTTACATCACCTGTGTGACCCCACCCCGTGTGACATCATCAACTGAGGCATGCTGGGTAAATGATGTCACACGGTGGAGTGGTAACATACATGATGGCCCCACCCCTTAAATATTTAAGAACTGTTAAGCCAGCGGAGAGGCAGACGGCCGGGAGCCAGCATTGGAAGCGAGCATCGTAGTTGACATTGGATATCCTTCGGGCGGCATTCTTTTATTTTCCTTCTTTTAATAAAGGACTTGTCAAGGAATGTCTCCTGTCTTTTTCACGCTACAGCTTTTTTTTGTGAATGGGTAGCAATACTATCTACCCCATACGCATTCACATGGGAGGGCGGGATCTGGGGGCTCCCTTGCTAAAGGGGGCTTCCAGATTCCGATAAGCCTCCCTCCCACAGACCCTCACAACCACAGCCTGGGTTTTTGGGGAAGAGGCCCTTGTCCCCATCAACATGGGGCAGGTAAGAGATGTACTGCACTCTGACCACCGTCTTATCTTTGCTGATATGTCTGGCTTTGCAGTAAACATCAAATCAACATTTTCAGCAGCCATTAGTGTTCTCAAGGCAGATTTGTTGGTCCTTACTGAGCAGTTGGCCTTGGCAGAGGTAGCAGGGAAACACAGGGAGAAAGCCATAAAAAGGCTAGAAGGTGGCTGCCACGCACTCTCTTCATTTCATTGAAAGGAATAAACATCTTGGGGATCTGGATAACAGGAGACAGCAGAATAACATCAGAATCTGGGAGATCCCCAAATCAGTAGATGGTGGCCAAAACATTCCTGCCCTACAAAGAGCTTTCAATAGTCTTCTGGAAAGACCTGAAGACATGGTGATTGAATTTGTCCGAGTTCACAGAGCACTAGGGGCACGTGGCCCAGACACCACACTGCTGAGAGACATAATCTGTTGCCTACAAAACTTTGCATTAAAGGAAGACATCTTATGAAAGGCAAGACAAAACTGACAAATTGTCTATAATGGGGAGACTATCACGTTTGTTCTAATATTTTTCTCAGATAACACTAAAGAATCACAGAGCATTGGTCTGATGTACAAATGGTGCTTTCCCTTTGCCCTAAGCATCATGCTCAATGGGAAAGAACATTTGCTTTGCACAATAGATGATCTACTTGATTTCTGTGATACTTTACAACTTGGTTCAGTGGAGCTCCTGGAGTGGTATCAGGACTTTAGGCTGTCGCCTCTGAAAAGATGTCCACCTTGCTCATCTTTTACATCTCCAGACAAACGTCAATCCAAGAAGATAAAGCATGGTGGATTGAGTGCTGGGACACTAACCCCACTGCCCTATTCTTCTACAGCTTCTGAAGAAACCTGAACAGACACTGACCGGGATAGGCTTCAGTATATCCTTTTTTGATAATTACATTCCTGTCTGCAACAGACTATGCCCTGAAGTTTATGCTCAGTTTACAGTATTTTTGTTATGGGAATGTTTGTCTTTTGGACTTCTTAGACTCTGGACATTTGCCATTTCTGATTAGGTCAATACTCCAGGCTCTTTAATGGGTGCTTAAGGAATAATTGGGGTTTCCTAATTTTTCACCCTATATCCAGGTCACTAGTTACAATATATAGCTTGTCTATTCCAAGTGGCAGTTTACTGAGTATTTGCTAACTGATTATTGCTTGTCAGTGAGGGAACAAGCTAAAAGGGGTCGGGATGCATTTGCCAACTGTTTTTGTCATGGGTCTTGCTTTAGCCCTATCTCTAGTTCCTTTCTAATAATTCTTGCCACAATGAATGTTTATGGTGGTTACATAAGGGGCAAGGCCAATTGATTAGCATTGTTCAACTACTCATTTAAAGGCCGAGTTGTTAATCTCTGTTTATAGTTGATATATTGATTTGCTAATAATGTTGCCTACCTTAGGCAGCACCTCCCATGTACCCCTCCATCCTGCCTTTTTGCATACTGTTTGCTAATATCACAGTTTACTATACAGACACAGTATCTTTGAGATAGTACTATCTAAAGGTGTGTTACTTGTATTCCTCCCTTTTCTCTTTTTCCCCATTTTTTTCTCCTATTTGTTTCCCATAGCTCTTTTTCTTTGATTGCCACAGATCTCTGAAGCCTATCTGAATCTACTAGCATCCTGTCATTTTTGTACAAGCTTCAACCAATGTCATACTGTTCTCTAGGGTGCTGCCCTACAGTGGTGCCACATTCAAGCGATGGAATATTCCAGAGAAACAGACATGTGTTAGGGAACTTAAAAAGGGCAGGCCTAGTTTTGCTTTCTTACAAGAGATGCACTTTGGGTTTATTTGAGATGTATTTCGGAAATAAACATTTGCCAATTTATTGGTATTCAATCAATTTCAGAACACACTTGTTTCTCTGACTATGGACCTGACATCTCCTATCTCTAAAACTTTTACTTGGACACTGAATCTTCCTTCTTAATTGACTCTGTCAAACTGACCACCAAAGACTGTCAGAGCATCTCTCTGAATTTTTGACACACAATGTGACACCAGACATAGACCCTTTGACTGTTTGGGAAGCCCAAAAATGCACCATAAGAGGATAATTGATTAAGATGGGGTCACAACATAAAAAGGGAGCAAGAAAAGGAAATTACACAACTTTCAACAAAATTTTTAGAAGGCTTCTTTAAAGAGAAAGGTTTCAGGGATCATCTAAAGGTGGATATATTAGGAGATAGCCAGACAGATTGGGGATTGGGAGAAGCTCGGGAGAAGTCCTGGAGGTGAGCATGGAAGGAGTTGGCACGGGAACTAGAGAGCAGAAGGTCTTGGGAGGATCAAGTAGAGCGGTTTGGTTGATATTTTGAGACCAGGTTGGTGATGTAGCTGGGGGCCAGAGGTGTGGATGGCTTTGTAAGTTGTTAGTATCTTGAATTTTATTAATTACTAAGATTCTAAACCTAATCCATGCAGCACATACGGGAAAGTTTGAGGGTCTTCCTCTATCTACAGATGCGGAGAAGACCTTTGACTGGGCAGCCTGGGACTATATGCTGGAGACTTGCAGATTTGTTGGCTTGGGCTCGCATATGATGTGATGGATTTCTGATTTATACAGAAGCCCAACTGTCAAACTGAAAATCAATGGCTATTTATCTGAGGATGTGATAATCAAAAATGGTGCTAGGCAGGGCTGTCCGCTCTCTCCTCTCTTGTTTATTCTCTCTCCGGAGCCATTTATCAGGATGGTAAACACTGATAAGCCTGTTAAAGGATTTCTGGTGGCTGGCAGGGAATTTAAAATTGCAGCTTACACTGATGATTTATTGTTTTTTTTTTACAAATTCACATATCACAATCCCCAACATGTTACAGGCTTTCTCTATCTATTGCTATATTTCTAATCTAAAAATAAATGATGCTAGATCAGGAGCACTGAATATCACCCTACCTAATGCGACCCTCACTACAGTGTGTGATAACTGCCCTCAGAACTGAAGTACCTTGGGATTTGGATAACACCTCACCAAACGACAATTTTTTACCACAATTTTCCATTGCTCATTAAAGCTATTGAGCGCGACCTTCATTCATGGAATCTTAAATGCTTTTCCTGGTTTTGTTGGGCAGCCATTGTCAAAATGACAGTGATACTGAAATTATTATACCTGATGCTCACATTACCCATTAAAATACCCAAAAGTTTATTTAGGAAACTTCAATCTATTCAAATGAAATACCCATAATCAGATTTTACTTATTCACAAGACCTAAAGAATTTGGGGGTATGGGCTTTCTGACTTTCGTAACTATTAGTATGCGACCCATCTCACAAGAATTATTGATTGGTATTGTCGCAGTGAGTTTAAGGATTGGGTTGGAATTGAGTCAGTCCTTAGTCCTATACCCTTGCAATTCTCCCCTTGGATCCCATGGGCTTACTACCCACCCTCACTAATAAATCTCACTAGCAGGATGAGGAAAAGTAGTTTTACCAAACCGCTAACTGAATTAGAGTCAGTGTGTTTGTGGGGAGATGCGTTTAAAAGGGCTAGCTTAGTAATATACACTTGGCTACAAAAGATCAACATACCACCTAGGGAAAGGTTTAGAGAAAGCTGGACAACTGCACTACAAATTGACATTGCTTATCAGATATGTCCAAGAGCCTGCATCTTATCGCTCCATCTTATAAATGCTCTCCTAGTACTAGAACATAGCAAACAGCATAAAAATTATTGACACACTGGTATACCCCTCCTTCTAAAATACATCATTGGTACCCTCAAGCTTCAGATATCTGTTGGCATTGTCAATGCCCTAGGGGAACACTCCTACATGTATGATGGCAATGCCCAATACTATTCCCCTTATGGAATAAGGTATGAACTCTCATTTACCAAATCACAGAAACTACTCTTGATTTGAATGTGGCTTGTTGTTTGCTCCACATCTCTACCTTTTCACTTAAAAAGTATAAAAACTCTTTGTCCATTTATTGAATGCAGCCAAATCCCTTATCCCACTATTTTTGAAATTCTCCCGAGTACCTTGTATCCAGGACTGGCTTAATAGGGAGGAAACACTAGCAGAAGCATATGCCAGGGTCAATCATGGTTCTTTTTTAGATTTTCAAAAGATTTTGAATACCTAATGTCTGGTGCACGTTGAAAGATAGGTATACGCCAGATAATCCAATCTTCTAGTGAGGTTTTTCTACTTTTTTAGCATATGCAGGAATGTTTTCTGCAAAAAGATGGTGCAGTGGGATTTTTCCTTTTCATTTTTTGCTTTTTATTTACACCCTCCATCACCCCTTTTTTTTCTTTCTCTCTCACTCTTCCTTTTTTTTATCAATATATAGGTTTATAGATTTATTATTCGGGCTTGTTAAACACTGTTTTAATAATTCTTAAGAGAATGTCTGCTGCCTCTGAAGCCTCAGAGTTAACACTGATATAAACCTCTTACTCTTTATGTTCAGTCAATAATCCATCCATATATCATTCTAAAAGAGCTCAGGTTAATTTGGACTACATTGAGACAGTTTAGCAATATTTTCTGTTTCTGCTTTACCTGTACAATGTGCATACAATGCTTTTATGATATTTCTTTGCATAATATCTATGTTTAATAATACCCTATTTTTGTATTTGAATATGGATAACCTTTGCATGTCTTACACTTTCCACTAAACTTGTTAATGTGAAAAAACACAGGTACATGCAGAAAAGACATCTAAGGAAACAAGAAAAATTAGAAAAGCAAAATAAAAAGGACAGAATGATTTTTTTTGGTCGTTAGTCTGTGTGTGTATTTGTGTTTGTCCTGTTTGTTATGGGGTGGGAGTGTTTGGTGATCTGGGGGAGGCCATTCTGACCTGTGGTGGGGTGGAGCTTTTAGCTGAGGCCTCTTCTCCCTCCGCTTATTGTGCGATCATCCTAGCTCTCACACAACTAACTGCCCGTCATCTCCAGTCCCTTGCCAGTATTCCAGAATTTTGGTCACAGGATCTGAGTCCCACCCTGACATTTTAGGAAATGCACTGTGGCTCTTTGGGCACACATGCCCAGAGACATATCCAGATACACAGGCACCCAGGGGCGGACTGACAACTCATGGGGCCCCCGAGCAATAGGGGATCATGGGGCCCCTGTGTTCTTGCCCACACTCAAAAAAGCCTATAAAAAAGGTACCAGGGGCATTTCCTGGGGCCCCCTACTGACCCCAGGCCCTCGGGAAGTGCCCGAGTGCTCAAATGGTCAGTCCACCCCTGCAGGGACCCATTTCCCACCGACGCCGCATGTTGGTGTGGCGGTACAAGGAGGTACACAAGAGATCAGGGAGGCACATCACTGGACTAGTTGACAAATTTCTAAATATATTGAGGCCAGTTGCTGGATTTTCCTTTCTCCTACAAATATAGATGTTTGTTTGTTTTTTCTTTCCTGGAGCTTATTTGATGAAAGCAATCCCTTATTGATATCAGTAATATTTACTTTTCTTTAGCATACCCTTTATTGCTTGGCTTGGCTTCTGATTTCTGTGGTAGGAGGGCTTACTAGCTAGGATACTTTTTTGTACACTCTCCATCCATTGGAACAGCATAAATAAACCCTCTGTTCTTGTGGCTGTTTATGTGGCCATGTTTGTCCCCTTTGTGTTGGTAATCCTTTGTAGGGGTTATGTTTAATATGATTCATTATAAATTGTTGGGTTATGTACTGTCTTCTTGGGGTTCCCAGTAGCCACTGTTATTGTCCTTTCCACATTTTGAGGCGACCTGAGACATCTTTCCTCTCTGGATATAGTGTCACAAGATTTTGGTTATATGTATGTGAGTTCCCAACTATCCCTGTATTTGTACTTATGTTTCAACATTGTATGTATTTATAAACATTTGTACACTATATTGCCCAAAGTATTGGGACACCTGCCATTACACACACACATTACTTTTAATGGCATACCAGTCTTAATTCGTAGGATTCAATATAGAGTTGGCCCACCCTTTGCAGCTATAACAGCTTCAACTTTTCTGGGAAGGCTGTCCACAAGGATTAGGTGTGTGTCTATGGCAGTGTTTGTCCATTCTTCCAGAAGCGCATTTGTGAGGTCAGGCACTGATGTTGGCTGAGAAGGCCTGACTCGAAGTCTCCACTCTAATTCATCCCAAAGGAGTTCTTTTGGGTTGAGGTCAGGACTCTGTGCAAGCCAGTCAAGTTCCTCCACCCCAAACTCACTCACCCATGTCTTTATAGACCTTGCTTAGTGCACTGGTGTGCAGTCATGTTGGAACAGGAAGGACCATCCCTCAACTGTTACCACAAAGTTGGGAGCATAGAATTGTCCAAAATGTTTTGGTATGCTGATGCCTTAAGAGTTCCCTTCACTTTGCCAAGCCCAACTCCTGAAAAACAACTCCACACCATAATCCCACCTTCACTAAACTTTACACTTGGCACAATGCAGTCAAGCAAGTACTGTTCTCCTGGCAACCACCAAACCCAGACACATCCATTGGATTGCCAGACAGAGAAATGTGATTCATCACTCCAGAGAACACGTCTCACTGCTGTAGAGTCCACCACCACTTACACCACTGAATTCGCCGCTTTGCATTGCACTTGGTGATGTAAGGCTTGAATGCAGCTGCTTGGCCATGGAAACCCATTCCATTAAGCTCTCTGTGCACTGTTGTTGTGCTATTTTGAAGGCCACAAAAGGTTTGGAGGGCTTTAGCGATTAACTCTGCAAAGAGTCGGTGACTTCTGCGCACTGTGCGCTTCAGCATGCCATGACCCTGCTCTGTCATTTTACGTGGCTGAGTTGCTGTTGTTCCCAGTTGCTTCCACTTTGTTATACTACCACTAACAGGTGACCATGGAATATTTAGTACAAGGAAATTTTATGGGTGGACATATTGCACAGGTGGCAATCTATCACGGTACCACGCTTGAATTCACTGAGCTTCTGAAAGCGACCCCTTTTTCACAAATGTTTATTAAAGCAATGCTTAATTTTATACACCTGTGGCCATGGAGGTGATTGAAACAACTGAATCCAGGGGGCACTCGTGAGCAGCGCTAGCAGGTGGCTACTCGGTGATCGCACTCCTCCACTGCCGGGCACCGCATTCACTCTACTTCCTGGAGAACCAATTCTACCCTCCACCACTGTCCTAGTCCTCTGCTGATCCCCCCACAACACATGGGGAAGAAGTAGGTGACCTCCCGCGCTTTCAGTACCAAATTACCGGACCCCTCCAATCCTGTGGCCTACCCAACGTGGCTCCCGCCAGAAGCTCGATTTTTGCACCTTTCCCGCTGCTTCTCCCAGGTGACCTGGATACTCCCTCTGACCTAGAGAGCCTGCCTGACATCCCTCCGGACCCCCCACAGCCTTCCTTGCAAGACACAGACCTCCATGTTTCAAGACCATGCTGCAGCAGGAACTTACTACAGCCACTCATCTCACTAAGGAGATTCGAGATTTGCGAAGTCACACTAATGATCTTGAAGATAAGATGGAAGCTGCGGTCATGGTGATAGAAAACCATGAGCAGGACCTTTCAGATCCAACAAAGGAGCTTGATGTGGCTCTGCTGCGTTTGGAGGATTTTGAGAATAGGTCCTGTATGGGTAATCTTGCCTGACTGGCCTGCCCGAAACCATCATTGACCTCACTTACACTGCTACCGCACTTTTTCAAGAATTGGAACCGATCGACCACCTGGAGTTATATTGTATTCATCAGGCCCTGGGTCCAAAGAGGTCTGAGGGTCCCCCAGGGACATCATAATTGCGTTCACCTATTACCGTACAAAATAATCACTCCTACGCTCTGCATGAGGCAAACAGGATCTTTGCTTCCAGGGTCATCCATACCAGCTGTTTGCGGATCTGGCACCATCCACCATACAGAAACGTTGACAGATGAAACCCTTCATGTCAGTCCTCTTGAATCGTCATGTCAGGTATCAATGGGGCTTTCTATTTAAGCTTACATATGCTTACCAAGACCGGAGCCATGTTGTCCATAATCCAGAGGAGGCCAAGTCGACCCTGGAAGCACTGCACCTTCTGCCCTTGCGGGATTACTCCGACAGCCCGGTGCGGCCCTCTGGCTTACACCCTCCTTCTTCTCAGCTGGGGTGTATGTGGGAAAAAGTTGGCAGTGTAAACGCTCCCTCCCTAGTACCCCTCTGCTGTCAGGATCATCCTGCTTTGATTCAGGTTGAGTCTTGCTCGTTGAGTAAGCTCTTCTCTCTCTGGATGGCTTGGTCCATTGACTTGAATCTATGCGTTCCTGGTGGGATGGAGGCCTTGACTGGCCCTTGTTGGGCGAACTATCTATATGTTTCATGTTCATATTTTTCACAGTTTGAAATGTTTTTCTGTGCAATACTGGCCTGTACTGGTGGTGATCCTCAGCCACTGCTGTCCAGCTTTGAATTACTTCTTCTAGTAGGAACTTGAGGGCTCTCAGGTTTGATTGTCTCTTGGTAGACAAAATGTTTGTAGGCCTCCGTATCCTCCCCCTTTGGTCTCCTTGTTTTGTTTAAAAAAAATTTAATTGCAATACTGAACTCTGTTAATGGGGATCCACTGGCTCCTTGAGTTTTGACATTGGATTGCTGCACCCAGTGAAAATTATTGGGGTTGCGGTCTTGAACTTTCTGGTGCCTTTTGTATTGATGGAAGTTTTTTTTTCTTCTTTTTCCTCACATGTTGCATTTCCGATTTTTCTTCCCCTTTTTTTTTCTTTCCTTGCGGGGTGGGGTGGGAGGGGGGGTAATGTGCCTTTATACTGTACACCAGGGGATTTCCTGGCTTATGGTTCTCTGCCTTATGTGGTTGGTGTTGGCTTCCTATCTATCGGGACCGCAACCTGCTTCCTCTTATGTTACTCTAATATGTCTGTGTTCATTATTACATTTTCTTTGAAGTGATATGTAATGCATTACTTGGGGTTTTATATTTGTAATTGACTATTTGGCCTGTCTATGCTCTTCTCCCCCCCCTCCCTCTCTCCTCTTTTCTCCCCTCCCTCCCACCCTTCCCCCCCCCCTTCCCCTCGTCCTCTCTTCCCCCCTTTCATCCCCTTCTCCATGATTTTTTTTTATGCTGTCTATGACACACTCATGTGTCTGGTGGTAGAGCTACCCCCCTATGAGTGTCCTTGCAGTTGGTATGCAATTTCCACTGACTGTGGTTTTGTTACACTATCTTACAGTGTATGCTTTTTTTCTTTTGTCTCATTTCTTTTCTGTTTTCTTTTTCTCTTCTTTCATGGATCTGGGGCCGCCCAGGGCAAGGATGCATTTGAGGATTGGACCATCATTCTTAGCATATCTTGGCAGTGGAATTCCCCTGACTCAGTATGGCATTAAAACCTTTAAATATTTTCTCTCAAAATATTCATGGTTTTAATTGTTCCATCATCTCATGTGGACTCAGTCTGTCTGCAGGAGACAAGATTTTCCAAATCCACCGTGCCATGCTATTTCTCTCCCCATTATCCAACCTTTTCTTCTGCTTCAGCCCCTGAGAAACATAGGGGAGTGGTGATTGCTTTTAAACGCAATCTGATGTTTACTTGCAACCCGGAAATACCTGATCCCACAGGCAGGTATTTGCTCCTACGGGGTACCCTTTGGGACCATGAAGTGACCCGATTTCAACACAATTTTTCTCTCATTTTGCTGAAAGTGATCTCACACCATCAACGTGGTATTCTTCTATTGATGGGTGATTTGAATGTTGCTCTTAATTCCTCTATCGATTTCCATTACCATACTGGAGTGACCCCTACCCATGACTTTACCCAGGAATCTAAGTTACGTGATACGCTGCAAACCTATGTTTTGGCAGATGTTTGGCTGGAACTACATCCCACATTGTGGGAATACACTTTTTATTTGGCTCCATATCTGAGCTTTAGTAGAATAGATCACATATTCATTTCCTTCTGACATCTATCTTAGATTCAAAATATTGTCATCCCGACCTCGCCTTGGTCTGATCATAACCCTCTGGCCTTTTCACTGCATCTTTTTGGTATGGCTCGGCCCTCTTTTCAATAGTGACTCAATGACTCCCTTCTCACCACTCAGGCTTCCTGTTTAAAGGTTCTTTCACACATTCAATCTTATTTTACGGATAATGTGGGTTCCGTATCTTTGGCTGTCTCCTTGTGCGAGGCTCACAAAACCACCATTAGGGGTCATCTGATTCAAATTGCATCATCCAGGAAATGTACCAGAGAAAAGAGGATGCTGGAATTGACCTCTCGATCGGCCACAGTGGAAGCCACCTGGAAAGCTCATCCTACTGCAGTCAATAGGAAAGCTCAAGATGCAGTGGCAGCTGAACCTGGTCTTCTTTCTACTACACAGGCCGAGAAGGCCTTGCGTTGGGCCGGACATAGGTTTTATGCATGACCAATAAATCGGGGCCCATGTTGGCCAAGAAACTTAATTTGATGGGTCGCACACATAAACCTGTTCAACTCCAATGAGGGGTGGTGGCCTTACCTCAAACCCAGTGAAGATTACACACAGATTTGCAGATTTTATGTGCTCCCTTTACAAGAAACCAAGTACCTTTGTTGCGGAACATGCTGATAGTTGCTTTGCTGATCTGCGCCTACCCTCCTTATCCGCTGCAGCCCGGGATGCTCTGAACACGGATATCTCCGAAACTGAAATTTACTAAGCTAACAAATCTCTGAAGCACTCCAAGGCTCCAGGTTTGGATGGGTTCTCTGGGCTCTACTATAAAAAATTTGCCACCCTTCTGGTTCTTCACCTGGCAGCCTTTTTCAATTATTTTAAGCAGGCCTCCCGGCTTTCCCTGGAGTCTCTTAAAGTGCATATTGCTATGATCCCCAAGATGTCTTTGAAACGCAAGCTTTCAGACCTGCTGCTAAATGTAGATGATTTTGGGAAAGGTTTTGAACACCCAAATTAATAAATATCTACTCTCACTTGTCCACAGGGATCAGGTTGGTTTTGTTCCAGGGAGACAAGCTGCTGATAACATAAGTAAAGTCATCCATCTCATTTATATGTTACATCACCGCAGGATACCGGGGTTCCTTTTATCATTGGACATATATAAAGCATTTGATTAGCTTTCTTGGGAGTATTTGACCTATATGCTGTTGATGGGGTTTGGTGATGCATTCCTGGCATGGATTTCTGCTTTATACTCATCTCCCTCAGCCTCTGTCAAATATTCAGCCTTTTTTTCCTCATCTTTCCCGATTTTCAGGGGCACGTGACAGGGATGCCCACTGTGCCTGCTCTTTTTGTTCTCGCTCTTGAACCTCTAGCTGCAGCGATTCTAAACCACCTGGATATTTCTGGTGTCCCCTATGCAGGAACTCAGTATAAGGCATACTTTTATGCGGATGTACTCTTGGTTTTAACCAATCCTCTCATCACTCTCCCCAATCTCCAGGGTGTACTGGATCAATTTTCAGCTATATCTGGCCTTAGCATTAACTTGTCTAAAACCGTGGCATTGAATATTACGCTCCCTGCTGACCTAGTTGAACAGTTTCAGACACAATTTCCATAATGTTGGGCATCCCACTCCCTAGATTATCTTGACGTTAAATTTACTACCTCCTGCTCTACCTTATTCTCGGCTAATTATTACTCTTTGTTACGATCCGTGACTTCCCTACTTCATTCCTGGCAGTTTCCTTCTTTGTCATGGCTTGACCAGATACATGTTGTCAAGATGACAATCTTGCCAAAGATCCTATACTTTTTTCACACTCTACCTATTCAGGTCCCTGCATTCTTTCTTCGTTTATTGCAAAGTCGGATTCTTCATTTTATTTGGACTCATAAGCGTCCCAGAGCTTCTAGATCCACTTTGTATACCCATAAACTGCAGGGAGGCTTGGGAGTCTCGCATGTTTCCAGATATTATTTGGCAGCTGAAACTTCACAGTTGTCCAAGCTTCACACCACGACAAATGTCCCATTATGGGTACTCTTGGAATTACCCAACTGTGCTCCACTTTCCTTAAATACATTGCTTTGGCTCCCACATAAGTTACGCCCCCAGACCTGAGCCCCATCATCCTTCACAGTCTACGAACCTGGGATTCTGTTAAATATTCGGGTAACTTAATATCACCCTTTTCTACCTCTTTTGCTTATTACGCATAACCCTCTATTCCCCCCCAGCTTAGAACATCCCACCTCTTTCTCTTGGTGGACCTCCCATGGCTTTGTTACTGTACATACCTTCCTGAACACTCGTTCATTTACACTATTCATTATTTGCAATTACGCCATTGGATTATGTCCCTATGTCGTACTTCCACATATCATTACCGCAAAATGTCCTTTGAACACATTTGTCAACATTTCCCAGGGTCCCCTGGTCTCATTTCTGTAATTCATGTCTCTCTTAACAGTAGGTCCTCCTCACCGCCCCTGTCCTATGTGTCTCAATGAGAGTGAGATCTAGGTTCCTCGATTGCAGTGGAGGATTGGAACAAGGCCTAGAAGATGATGGCAAAATGTTCTTTCAATACCGTCACTCTTGTGGCAGCCTACAAAGTTCTCCTGCGGTGGTACTGGGTTTCTGCTCGGACTGCTCCCTTTAATCCGAGTGGTGTATATAGGTGTTTCAGGAACTGTGGTCTACATGGGGATGTCCTGCATATCTGGAGGTCGTGCCCATGATTGATAGGCTTCTGGTCTAGGGTTTTTGGTTTTCTGCAAATGTTATTTCATATTTCGGTCCTTAAGGATGCAAGAGTGGCCCTCCTGCATTGTCCAATTTTGGGTCTGTCCATGTCTCAGCAGAAATTGGCATTGCTACCTATTAATTTTGGGCAAATGTGCTATAGCTCAAGCCTGAAGAACCCCTTCGGTTGCTTTCCATGGTGTGAACACCCGGCTGAATGCTATGATGATCAATGAACAGATGTCTAGCATTCTTCCAGATTCTCATCTGAGATTTCTTAAGGTTTGGGAACCTTGGATAAATTATTCCTTGCCGTCCTTGCCTCCTACTAGTCTCTTGTAGTCGTTGCCTGTGTTGGCCTTGGATCCATGATTCTTCCATTCTTACTTTCTTTCTCCTGAATCTTTTCTCCCTTCCTTATTTCTTTCTACTTTCCTTTACTTTATTCTTTTCATTAGTTCATGTTTCTTTCCCATTTTCCCTGAGCTGATACTTCTCGGTAGGGGTTTTTCCTCTTTGTTTTTTTTTGGTAAAATGATGGAACGCTGCTGATATTGATTGGTTTTGCTTTTGGCTGTTCCCCCTTTGGACAGTTCGTTACTTGGCTAATACACCCTGATGATTTGTATCTGCTTTTGTATGCTTTTGTTCCGCTCTGCCCCTGCGTGGGCGTATCATGAGCCTGTTGTATTCCAAAAAACGTCTTTAATAAAAATATTGAAATAGAAACATCTGAATCCAATTATTTGGAGGGGTGTCGCAATACTTTTGGCAATATAGTGTATGTTCTGTAAATAATTGTGATTTATCCCTTAATGAATAGAGTAGCCTTAGGAAGCCAATAAATGGTGAAAAGCATAGAGACCGGCACCCAATGTTTTCTGCTTTCTGGCCCAATACAGTTGTTATATTGAATGTATATTGAACATTGTCTTCTATTTGTACTCTTATGGGCTAAAGCATTGCAGAAAGAGTGCATTATTTAGGGAGTCTCATTAATGCAAAATGTAATTAGATTGATCTGTTTTATGGATATAGGTATACTTTTTAGGAATGTTTTGTAAATGAATAAAATCAATTTACGTTTTAACCAATCAGGTACTTACTTCTTTAGGGTTAAGAGTGGCATCTTTAAATTCCTTTTTTCTTTATTTTTGTTCTTCTTACATACTCATGGATGTCGTGACATGTCAGTGAATTGTATGCCATGTTTTTCCATTTCTAATATGAAAAAATGACTGTCAAATGTACTCATTTATTAAGCATTAAGCAGGCATTTTGTGCACTCTGTTTTGCCATTTTTTTTTACTAAGGTGAAAATATGGACTTTGACAATTTATTAGTACTCTTCACTGTCACTAAACATTTCACAAATTACAGTTGGAACTTCAGAAGGTGACATGATTTTTTTCATTTTTGCTGCATTCTGATATTTAGCCATTTCAGTAGTCATGCTTTTTTTCAGTTCACATGTACACCTTTTTATTTTTTATTTAACGTTAATAACTCGAAAATAAGATTAGAAGTGAAGAACAGTGATTAGGAAAAGTTCAGGTTTTGTACACCTAACAATTAGCAATTATTACACCATAATCTATTATTTGCTCAATTATAAATTGATAGATTGTAAGCTCCAAGGAGCAGGGCCCTCCTATCCCTCTTGCATTGAACTGTATTGTTGCTGTGTTGTCTCCCGTTATATTGTAAAGCACTGAGCAAACTGTTGGTGCTATATAAATCCTGTATAATAATAATAATAAATTGTTATATGCTGTATGTTTAATAAAGGACAAAAATACTTATTGATTTTGCCAGAAATCCAATGATTTCCTATGCTACTTGCAATGTTATAAACAATGTTATTAGCATACCCAGTTTTCTTTCTCTGTGGGCTACCCACTTGCTGTCTTAGGGTAACAATGCTGCTCCAGTACAGTGAGTAGGCATTGTATCTGGATAACAGGAACTGTTTTTTTGACAGGCTCAAAAGGTGGAAAAGAAAAAACAGTCTGGAAAAAAAAAAAACTAATACAATTTCCACATCTATTGTTCAGGTACACTTTTTGAACTTACTTACTGAAGTGGTATTGGAGCATATAGTACAATCTAGCTAGCATAAGATATGAGGTAATGAAAACTGAAGTCAGATACTGCTGTATGTCACTTTTTCTTTCCCTCCATATCCTGTGAGCCACCTAGCTAAATCACAGCATGAATTCCAAGAATTCCTTTGTCCATGACAAAAATCAATTATTGTGTCTCTGAGTAGGTTACCAGATATCCCATATTTTCCTGTGTAATGCAAACATTCACAAAGCCAAGATTTGCATTTTTGTACACAGTTTGGAATCTAAATCTACTTTGATTTGCTGTAATTTTTTTTTCATGATAACGCAATGTAATGGATCAGTACCCTTTTAATGACAGTTTATACTGTATTTTCCAGCAAAAGGTCCCTCTGAAGGGAATCGGTGTAATACATTATTAATTTTTGTGATATTTCGCTACAGGTTCTAAATGGTTATTCCACAGTCCTTAAAATGTTTAAATTGTTTTTCTGTGTCCTTTTTACACAATAATTCCAAAATGATTTCAGTACCTTCATATTATTTCTTTTAAAATGTTGTCCACTTCACTTCATTTTCTCTCTCAAGTATATTTCATTAATTGTCATGCTCCCCATCTCCAGAACCTGAAGATGATTCATCAAAATGAAAAACACTCATGGCAATGCAGTATATCACCCTCATCACAAAACTGTGCTCCCTTCTCTATGCGGCCATTTATTTTTCAGATGGATCTGTATTAATTGCATATTCTTTCTGTCTTCCTATTTATATTGCCACATGGTATGACAGCTTTGTATTATAAATTGATTTCAGAGCTACAGGACTCATTGGACCTATAAAACTGAAAGGCAAATTTGCAGTCTGGCTATAGTGAGCAAACATATCTTTTCTATGGTGCAATTAAAATAGACCTGTACAACTTTTGTGCTATTTTCTAGTTTTTGTTATTTTGAATAATATTATTTAATAATAATAAGGGTTTTTTTAAGCTCACAGTTACATTTTATTTGATAGTTATGAAAGTGGCATAATTATGTTTTGGCACCTTATTCTGGAAACTCTTTTATCTGACTACATGCAAAAGAAACATTCATTCCATTTTATGAACATTTTTAAAAGCTGAGTAATAGAAAGGATGTCCCAAAGCAACTATGTATAGCTTTGATTTCCAGTGTCTGTCTCACAAAATGTCAAAAGCTGTGCAATTAGTTTCTGTGGGCATGTTGCTCCTTCTCTAGTTATTGAATTTACTTCATAGTTTGTTACTTTTAACATATGGCTGTCAAATGAAAAGTGTCAAGTAATTTTTCCTGCTTATACATTTGCAGTTAGATTATGCTATTGAATGCTTAAAGAAGTATTAAAACATAAAGTAAAATGACAGCTGTCAGTATTTTTATTAGCAGAACACCAAGTATAAAGAGCCATCTGAATAACCACACATAGTACTCATAAGCAGCTCAGACAGCTCAAATGTATGCTGGAAAACCTTATTCAATTGGAAAAAATATTTTTGTATTGAGAAATAGTCAGAGTAGTTTTTGTAGATAGGGTTACCTTTATCACCATTGTTTCCATTTATGTGTACAGTATGATACAACAGAGCAAAATGTTATTCTGTTATAGGGGCACCTGCACCTGTGACCTGAAACGGTTGCCTGTTCTCTCTATGCTTTTGCCTCATTAGCTTAGTCACTGAGCTGTGTCAAACAGAACCTTGTCTGTGACCTCCGATGTTTCCATCTTCTGGAGGGAATCCTAGAACTGATTAGAAATGTAGAAGAATGATGCATATTTTCATAGTGCATGTGTCCTTGATGTCCTTTTCATTTTATTATGTATGTGTGCAGCATTATCTCTTCACATAGTCTATCTGTTTTCTTATTTATAAACATTCTCTGGTTTGTATTCTTGCTCTGTTATGGACTGTAAATTGTAACTCCTTATTAAAATCTCTACTTGGATTGTATGGCCAAATCCTTAAATCAAGTATTGTTACACATCAATTCCAAAACCTGACTATTATTTGGTAGATAATACCCAAAGTACAATATAGAGTTAGTAGCAATTTGGTTTTTGTGAACTTTACTTTTGTGGAAACTGAATGTACAAGAAATCTACCTCTTTACCACAAAATATTCAGATCAATTGATAATTTATATTGTTCTGATTAAGAGAATCCATGAATGAAAAAACTGGGCAATATGAGGCCCTAAACGGTTTTATAGTTTGCCACCTAAAACAGTGCTTATATCTGAATTAAAAAACTCTGCACAATCAAATAATCCTACAGCTATGAACCCATGTGACAACATTAAAATTATATCATATAAATGCAACACATCTGCATGACAAAATTCACTACATGTGACTAAATTATTATTATTATACAGTATTTATAAAGCGCCGATAGTTCGCTCAGCGCTGTACATATATAGTAAACTCAAAGTTACTTATAAATTTAGGCCAAAATGTATTCTGCTACATGTTTTTGGTAAAAAAAAATCCCAATATTATTATTATACAGTATTTATAAAGCGCCGATAGTTCGCTCAGCGCTGTACATTACAAAGGGGGGCAGAACATGCGACAGAACAATAACAATGCAATGCAAAACATGAGGGGATCGAGGGCCCTGCTCTTTCGAGCTTACAATCTAGGAGGGAGGGGATGGTGGCACAGGAGGAGATAGCTGTGGGGGATGGAGTGGTAGGAAGAGTGGAGGAGGATGATTAATAAACTTCATTAATCATCTACTCATATACAAAAAATCCACGTAATATAAAAATAATGAAAATACAGTGAAAAACCTATCCACAATAAAATAATGAATATACTTTGAATAGAGTCCATATAAATGTGAAACAACAACCAATGTAAATATTTGAAGTAAAGCACCACCAAATAGTGCATCTGCTACCTTTTATTAGGTCAATATGTGCCTTGCCCTTAAAATGGCTCTATCTCCATGCAGCTATGTAGGTATCTTCTCCTCACAAGAATCACCATTCCTTCATAAATATGATCAAAAGAATAAAAAGAACCTCACTGCGCAACATGTGAAACTCTCACCAATAGTTCATTAAAGGGTTAAAAAGTTCACTCACAAACTGAGTGCACTACATCCAGCAGTGCACATAGAATAGATTGCCTATTTAAAAACAAACCAGTTTCCTCCTTTAGGCTGGATATTGGCTTCAGATACCTCACCAGGATGGTTGACTTCCAGATTACTGTTTGCATGATGATGTAATCTGGTCACACCCTTGACACGCTTCGTCATCCAATAATGATTGTGTCAGAAAGATTCTTCTTGAATATATGTACCGTATATAGCTATAAACTATAAAAGGTATAGCTTGTGGAATGATGTTTAGTCACCTCCCCTAACTAATCAGTATGTGCAAGATTACTGGACAGACATGAACCCAAACTCATCAAATATGTACTTCTTTACCCCTTCCTTATTCCAGAATATTTGCCTTGGCACCAAAAATAAGCATTTCAAATATCTGTGAAAGATAATTTACAAAAGAGGTGTAAACATAAGGTGGTAATCTGCAGTATATTTTCTATATGGACAACTGCAGTATTTCCTCTGTTAATTAGGGGCAGACCTGTGCAAGTATCTACTTCACTATGCAATGAAAACTGGCTCAGGTGCCGCAGATAGACCTGAAACAGGCCAATCTGCTTAGCTGACAAGGTGCACACCACTCCTGACAGTTTCCTGCTCCATTATAATGGCACAGGTACCCTAGCTATTTTCCCAGGATGTGTGAAAAGTGATGATGAGTGCTCAGTATATTCCAATCAGTACAAAACTGCAATATATAATTGATTTAGTTTAATTAAGAAAATCATATGACAAAACTTCAGTATGTGGGCCTATACAAATAATAATAATAATAATAATAATAATATACACTATATTGCCAAAAGTATTGCGGTACCCATCCAAATCATTGGATCCAGGTGTTCCAATCACCTCCATGGTCACAGGTGTAAAAAATCGAGTGCTTAGGCATGCAGACTGCTTTTACAAACATTTGCGAAAGAACAGGTCGCTCTCAGGAGCTCAGTGAATTCAAGCGTGATACTGTGATAGGTTGCCACCTGTGCAATAAGTCCATCCATGAAATTTCCTTGCTACTAAATATTCCATGGTCAACAGTGGTATTATAACAAAGTGGAAGCAACTGAGAACAACAGCAACTCAGCCACTAAGTGGTAGGCCATGTTAAATGACAGAGCGGGGTCAGCACATGCTGAAGCACATAGCGCGCAGAAGTCGCTAACTGTCTGCAGAGTCAATAGCTAAATACTGAACCTCCAAACTTCATGTGGCCTTCAGATTAGCACAACAAAAGTGCATATCGAGCTTAATGTAATGGGTTTCCATGGCTGAGCAGCTGCATCCAAGCCTTACATCCCCAAGTGCAATACAAAGCGTTGGATGATGTGGTGTAAAGCACACCGCCACTGGACTCTAGAGCAGTGGAGACATGTTCTCTGGAGTGATGAATCCTACTTCTCTGTCTGGTATCTGATGATGCGTCTGGGTTTGGTGGTTGCCAGGAGAACAGTACTTGCCTGACTGCATTGTGCCAAGTGTAAAGTTTGGTGGAGGGGGGATTATGGTGTGGGGTTGTTTTTCAGGGGTTGGGCTTCCCCCTTAGTTCCTGTGAAGGGAACTCTTAAGGCATCAGCATACCAAAACATTTTGAACAATTTCATGCTCCCAACTTTGTATGACCAGTTTGGGGATGGCCCCTTCCTGTTTCAACATGGCAGTGCACCAGTGCACAAAGCAAGGCCCATAAAAACATGCATGAGTGAGTTTGGGGTGGAGGAACTGGACTGGTCTGCACAGAGTCCTGACCTCATCCCGACAGAACACCTTTGGGATGAATTAGAGCAGGGACTGCAAGTCAGATCTTCTTGTCAGACATCAATAACCTCACAAATGTGCTTCTGGAAGAATAGACAAACATTCCCATAGACACACTCCTAAACCTTGTGGACAGCCTTCCCAGAAAAGTTGAAACTGTTATAGCTGCAAAGGGTGGGCCAACTCAATATTGAACCCTACGGACTAAGACTGGGATGCCATTAAAGTTCATGTGTATATATATATATATATATATATATATATATATATATATACACACATATATACAGTTGTGTTCAAAATAATAGCAGTGTGTTGAAAAAAGTGAATAAAGCTCAAAATCCTTCTAATAGCTTTTATTTCCATACACACAAATGCATTGGGAAAACTACACATTCTATTCCAAATCAAAACATGAAGAAAAATATATCAAATTTGTGTTGTTCCTCTAAAAAAATTGAAGAAAAGTGAATATTAGTCTGTTCAAAAAAATAGCAGTGTTTGTATTCTTCTTTACAAACTCATTCACTATATAAACTGAAAAATGTTTGAAGATTTTGCTTTCCTTTGAATCACTTAATTAATATTTAGTTGTATAAGCACTGTTTCTGAGAACTGCTGTACATCTGTGTTGCGTGGAGTCAACCAACTTCTGGCATCTGTGAACAGGTATTCCAGCCCAGGATGATTGGACTACATTCCACAGTTCTTCTCTATTTCTTGGTTTTGCCTCAGAAACTGCATTTTTGATGTCAACCCACAAGTTTTCTATTGGATTAAGATCCGGGGATTGGGCTGCCCACTCCATAACGTCAATCTTGTTGGTCTGGAACCAAGATGTTGCACGTTTACTGGTGTGTTTGGGGTCATTGTCTTGTTGGAACACCCATTTCAAGGGAATTTCCTCTTCAGCATAAGGCAGCATGACCTCTTCAAGTATTCTGATGTATTCAAACTGATCCATGATCCCTGGTATGCGATAAATAGGCCCAACACCGTAGTATGAGAAACATCCCCATATCATGATGCTTGCGCAACCATGCTTCACTGTCTTCACAGCTTACTGTGGCTTGAATTCAGTGTTTGGGGGTCGTCTGACAAACTGTCTCCGGCCACTAGACCCAAAAAGAACAATCTTACTTTCATCAGTCCACAAAATGTTGCACCATTTTTCTTTAGGCCAGTCAATGTGCTCTTTGGCAAATTGTAACCTCTTCAGCGCGTCTTTTTTTCAACAGTGGGACTTTGTGGGGGCTTCTTGCAGATAGCTTGGCTTCACATAGGTGTCTTCTAATTGTAACAGTACTCACAGGTAACTTTAGACCTTCTTTGATCTTCCTGGAGCTGATTGTTGGCTGAGTCCTTGCCATTTTGGCTATTCCTCTATCCATTCGAATGGTAGTTCCTCGCTTTCTTCCATGTCTTTCAGGTTTTGGTTGCCATTTTAAAGCATTTGTGATCATTTTAGCTGAGCAGGCTATCATTTTCTGCACTTCTTTATATGTTTTCCCCTCTCCAATCAACTTTTTAATCAAGGTACGCTGTTCTTCTGAACAATGTCTGGAACGACCCATTTTCCTCAGAATTTCAAAGAGAAATGCACTGTAACCAGCATGTACAACATTTGCTGCCTTCCTTCCTTAAATAAGGGCAATAATTGCCACCTGTTTTTCAAAGAATGACTGACCTCACTAATAGAACTCCACACTGCTATTATTTTGAACATGCCCCTTTCAATTAGTGATTCAATTACACAGAATCAGCAGCATGCATGTCATGACTGTTGGGTCTGTTGGATTTCTATTACTCTACTACACCAGTTAGTAAATTATTTGCCATGTAGAAATATCATTTCAACCAAAAACAGTGATTGATCAGGTTAGTGATGTCTGACTGCTATTATTCTGAACACAACTGTATATATATATATATATATATATATATATATATATATATATATACAGTGTTTACAGTGTTCAGCATTAATGAGTACACCCCTTTTGAAAAGTAAGATTTTAATTAATATCTCAATGAACACAAGAACAGTTTCCAAAATTGTGGCAAAATTGAGTTTTATAGGACATTTGTTTAGCTTGTTACATGAAAGTAAAATTAATAATATAGCTGCAAAAATGAATACACCCCACAACAAGAACTACTCCATCTAGTATTTTGTATGACTGGCATGATTTGTAAGGACAGCACCAAGTCTTCTAGACATGGAATGAAGAGGTTGGCGACATATTGCAAGATCGATCTTTTTCCTTTCAAGAATGACCTCTTTTAGTGCCTGGATACTGGATGGAGAGTGATGCTCAACTTGTCTCTTCAGAATTACCCATAGGTGTTCGATTGGGTTCAGATCAGTAGACATACTTGACTACTGAATGATTTCACCCTGTTCTTCTTCAGAAATGCAACAGTGGCCTTAGATGTGTGTTTTGGATCATTGTCATGCTGGAAAAGTGTTCGATGACCAAGGGCACAGAGTGATGATAGCATCTTCTCTTTCAATATAGAGCAGTACTTCTGTGAATTCATGAAACCATCAATGAAATGCAGCCCCCCCTCCCAACACCAGCAGCAATCATGCAGTCCTACAGAAGTACACTTCCATTACCATGTTTCACTGTAGGCATTATGCATTTTCCTTTGTACTCATCTTTGTGATGCCATACAGTTTTGAAGCCATCACTTCCAAAACCATCTTGGTCTCAGAGTACAGAGTCCCAGTAGTCTTCTTCTTCTTTTCAGCATGGGCCCTGGAAAATTCTAGATGGGCTTTTTTGTGCATGGGCTTTAGGAGAGGCTTCCTTCGTGGACAACACCCATGCATACCATTCCTCGGCAGTGTACACCATATTGTGTCATGGGAAACAATCACCCCACTTTGGCTTTCTAGTTCTTTGCTAACTGCAGTGAACTTGCATGGCAATTTTCTTCAACTGTTCTCATCAGAAGACGCTCCTGTCGAGGTGTTCACCTCTGTGGATGACTTGAACCTCTCTGTGAGATGGTTGCAGTTCCATCTTTGTTAAATTGTTGTATCTCTTTTGCTACAGTTTTCTGACTGATAAGTAAAGCTTTGCTGATCTTCTTGTAGCCTTCACCTTTCTTGTGTAAAGAAATAATTTTTTTTCTCAGGCCTTGTGACATGTCTCTTCCACATGGTGCCATTGCTGACAACATGAAATGGTAGGAGGTTTTCTTTGTTAAGTAACACCCTTTTATAATAAACTGTCTGCTGGACACCTGTTTAATGAATAATTAGACTCACCTGTAGTTGAATTCTTGTTAATCAGGATTTTGTTGTCTAAAATTTAGCTTTGTTCCTATTGCTTTCATTGGGGTGTATTCATTTTGCAACATGGTCTTGAATGAATTTTTTAGGAAAAATACTTTTTTATTTCTTGTGTGTAATCAATGGCCCGTATTTGTGGGAGTATGTTGTAGTATAGTGTCCCACTGAAAATGATGAATCTGAAAGGAATGTGAAGTTTTTCTGACAAATCTGTTGGTGTGAACTCATTTATGCTGAGCACTGTGTTTTTATTTATATATATATATATATATATATATATATATATATAAAACACATATTTTTTTGCCTCGGCTTACATTTTTGCTTAATACAAAAGAAAAATTACAAATATAAGTCTCTTACGAAATGTCAAAGATGAAACGTCAAGTATGTTACAAGTAAAATCTATTTTTGGGAATCAACATTTTTCTTATTAAAATTATTCAATTTTTAACTACAATACATTCAAATTTAAAATGCCCCTTGCATCACAGAACTAGGAATGTGACTTATTTTCAATTAAAGCTGTAGTTAAAAAAAAATAAATCTACAACTTTAATTACATTACTTACTTGCAATGCTGCATGTCCCACAATGTGCAGACTGTTGGATTCTGTGAAAATCTTCTGAAGAGCTGCCCTGTCCTCTTCCTCCTGCTGAACATCTGACACTGTGGGAGTTAACAATATCAAATCTCTGGATTCATTTACACTAAGGATGATCCAGCGGGGACCCCTCCTTCCCTGCCCTCTCTTCCATTGAGAAAAGCTCTTCCATTGATAACACTACCTGTTACACAATCTTTGAATAGGAGAGTCTGATCAGTCACAGGATTATCTCCCGAAGAGCTGCCCTGTCCTCTTCCTGCTGCTGAACATCTGGCACTGTGGGAGTTAACAAATTCAGGTCTCTAGATTCAGTCACACTAAGGATGATCCAATGGAGACCTCTCCCCCTTGCCCTCTCCTCCATTGAGAAAAGTTCTTCCATTGATAACAATGCCTGTTACACAATCTTTGAATAGGAGAGTCTGATCAGTCACAGGATTCTCTCCCCTATTTAGAGATACAGACAGTGTAACTGGTGAAATAATTGTTCTCCAAGAAGGTGAAGGCAGGAGTGGGCATGTCTAATTTGGACCGTCTTGAGAGTAGCTAAGCCCAGAGACCCAAAACTGTTAAAAGCAACAGTACCAGAAGTTCAGCAGCTGGAAGGGAACAGGGCAGCCCTGCACTGAAGATTTTTACAGGATCCAGCAGTCTGCACATCATGGGACATACAGGAGAGGTCTATGACATGGCAGAGGAAAAGATGCTGTGTTAGGAAACTGACTAGTCAACTTTGCTAGTAAGATCTGAGACAAATAACAAGTAAAAATCATTTATGTAGCAGAAAAACACACTGCAATAAGGCATTTAAGAATTTTAAATTTTCTGTACTTTTACATGCAATTTTTAAGCTGGTGACAGGGTTCCTTTATTCCTAAACCTAACCCCCAAACATAGCCCTTAAATCCATAAACATAACCCTGAAACATTATAGAACCTCTAAAGCCTTAACATAATACATAATAAAAATAAAATTATTATAATGGTGAAAATGCAAAAGTGTTTTATTGTTTTACATTTTCTAATCCCATAACTATAAAACATTGACAACTAAACGTTCAAACCAGAACTACTAGCCCATACTTTTCATGGTCTTTGGTGGAGGGTATTTGGGGTCTTTTGCATGAGTTTTAAAATGTTCCCAAGCAATAGAAATAGTTCATAGAGTAGAAGGAGTCATATGAATCATTTGTTTTGCTTTGTGCAACAAACCATCAAATGCAACACAGTGTGCAGCATTCAGACCAAGCCTGACACAGCTGGCCCTTAGATAATATTGTACCTTGTGGCTGAAAATCATTTAAATGCCATTATGCCTGAGACAGGAAAGCCAAAGAAGTGCTGGAGGGACGTCTTCCTGTACGTATCTAGCCTAAGGGAACCACATGCTTGTAAAGCCAAGGTATATTAGCACAGCCATGGGCATATACATTTAAACAGGTCACAGTTGCCTTAAAATATAAATATACTTAATAAGCATCACCTGTCGAATACTCTAAATGCTACAAAGTGCAAACTTCTTTAAAATTAATAAATAATTTTATATAAATATTAGATAAATTGTTTTCAGCGATAACATAAAAATGTTTATTATGAGCACGTTAAAATCAGACAGAAAATTCAAATAGTACTGATTTTTACCAATAATAAAACAAATATCAAGATCTTTTAACATATACTGTAACTATGTAACATTTTATTGTTAATATGAGCAGTATAAACAATATTGTATTGTTACCTAAACTACCCTAATATTATTAAGCTATTTATTATGAATACATATGAATATCAATTTCTATCATGTTTTTTGATGAGTAATCAATAGGGTATTTTATAGGGGCAGTTCAAATTAAATTAACTGCAGTTTAGCTATGGTTACATAGAAAAATAAATGGTCTCACTTTTCTGGGTACTATAGTGTCTATAGCAGCAGATCTATCGCCTGTTTGTGCTTGCTCAGGTTTTTTGTCAAAGATGTGCTGAATCCGTGAAGCTGGCTAAGTCACCCATGTGCATGCTTCCAAACATACCGAACTTACTGTTACTAAAATTAAATGTATTTGTTATTTTTCAATATACTGTATACCAAGAAGATATTATGATCACTACTCAATGCTGAGTGTGATATTTGTGCATCCACAGTGAAAAAAGACAAAAGAATGTTAAATCTTTTATATTCCATTCTATTTTCCACTGTTCATCTTTCTTTTTGTCTTTGCCATTGCTGAAAATTTAAACTACTTATTTGTACATATATTTTCCATACAAGTGAAGTCTACATTTGTATTCAAGACAAGAAACAGCTGCCTATTCAAATCAATTCAGATAATTTGTGTTACTCGTGATATCAATTTACCACAGGCTGAAAAATCTACTGTATACACATTTACACAAAAAATTATCCACATGAACTTTGTGTATTTTAGCTTCTTCAAATAGGGATAAATATCTAAAAATAAAAAAATAATCTCCTGATAAAACTCTGGAGCCAGAGACAACACTTTTCCCAGCAGGACATTCACTGCTGGAATTCTTTGTATTATTTATCAAAGAGAATTTTAAGAATACAGGAGAAAGTGTCAGGTGGTATTTCTGAAGTAAATCAGAAGCACAAAAATAAGAGTATATTGTACAACAATACATTTTCTCAAGGAGCTGTGTTACGTTTCTATACTCTCTTTATACCAGGTTTTTTCAACTGTTTCTTACTTTTTTAAATGTTCAGACTAAACTTTGTCTCTGAAAGGAAATTCATAATATTTGCAAGCCTCGGATACCTAGAACTATGCTGCATTTAGTAAATATTCTGATAAATACAAATTAGCAATATAATGTTTAATATAGATATAGTTTAACTCATAAGGCATTAGTCAACATACAAGTATACATATATAGGTGGGTGTTTGTTCTACTGCATGGTTTAGCAAGGTTTATTAAACTTTTTATGATTGCAGACCCCCAATGGATTGCCCAGTGTGTTTCCATACCCTCTTCCCCAGAATGGCAAAATCATCTTCAATACCAGACCTATTAAGTACCGGTATGACTTCAAAAGATATCAATAGTTTGATAATATGAATAAACATGAACAGAAAAGCTGAAAACACATCATAAGGATTTTATCATATTTATGTTTATGAAAAACAATAAATAATTAATACACAAGTTAACTACAATGTGTAGATTTTTTTGTTGTAGCTTTTATGCAAACAAAATATGGAATGGAGGTATGGTTGCACACAAACTTACGTATCATCTGACACTTCGATATTCAGTTCATTAATATGGAAAATCCTGTCTCAATATTTTTTTTAAATTATTCATTTATTCAAAAATCCACTGCCATAGCCTGATGATTTACTTATCCTACCCTTGGGGGTATGGGACAAACTAAACTAGACAAGAGTAATGAGAGACCACTTTCTGTCCTAAATAAAATAACAATGCTATGTCACAGTGATGACATGTTTTTCTTTTAAAATTATTTTACATGAAGTTTGTACCAATAACCTTTTGAAAATCTTGATGTTCAAAATAATATAATAATGTTTAACCACTTGCCAATGTTTAACCACAGAAGTACTGCTATAAGGCAGCAGGGCCCCGCAAAATCACGTAAACATACGTGATTTGCTTTACCAGGTAGGTGGGCGCTCGTATGCCTCCCTACCTGCGCCGCTATTTGTGGCTAGAGATGTCAATAACTGGCACCCGGCGATCGCTGAGGAAAGCTGACAGGGGAGAGACCTGTGTGTAAACAACACAGGTCTCTCTCCTGTCAGCATGGACATGCTGTTTTGTATCTCTCTGCACAGCTGAAAAATAAAAAAAACAGCATGTCTCTCTAGTAAAACACAACACAGTGCACACAGTAAAACACACACAGCACACAGTTAACCCTTTGATCGCCCCAAATGTTAACCCCTTTCTGCCCAGTGTCATTAGTACAGTGTTAGTGCATTTTATTAGCACTGATCACTGTATTAGTGTCACGGGGGATGTCATTGGCAGTTATTTAGTTCCTACCCAGTGTCAGAATGCCCACCACAGTCCATAAGTCCCACAATAATTTGCTGATCAATGCCATTGCTAGTCTAAAAAAAAAAAAAAATTCCAGTACATATACCGTCATTTGTAGACGCTATAACTTTCACATAAACCAATTAATTTACATGTATTGGGATT
Organism: Staurois parvus; assembly: GCF_062004578.1. NCBI lineage: Eukaryota > Metazoa > Chordata > Amphibia > Anura > Ranidae > Staurois > Staurois parvus. The sequence goes on from NW_028317949.1 coordinate 7,355,805, forward strand.
TTTTTTTTAGCAAAGACCTGTAGCAGAATACATTTTGGCCTACATTTATGAGGACATTTAATTTTTTACATTTTTATATTGGATATGTAAGAAGTAAAAATATATATTTTTTTCTAAATTGTTGATTTTTTTTATTTAAAGTGCAAAAAATAAAAAAAGCACAGGTGATCAAATACCACCAAAAGAAATCTCTATTTGTGGGAAACAATTTAAATAAATTTCATTTATGTACAGTGTTGCATGATCGTGCAATTTTCAGTTAACCACTTCCCGCCCGGCCAATAGGAAAATGATGGCCAGGCAGGACTCTCGTATCATATGACGTTCTTCCCACATTACATCTTGTGCGTGCCTGCAGGGCTGTGCTGTGGTGAGATCTGTCACCGGCTGTGTACCTTGGACACAGCCAATGACAGATCTGTGTACCGCCTCATTGCCAGTACCATGTGACCTGCTGTGACCAAGCACAGCAGGTCATATGACAGTTGTAAACAATGGATGGCTTCCTTTCATGCCATCCATTGTATACAAATTGTGTCAATAGCTGTGATCAGTCACAGTGATCACATGCATAGACAATCACAGCCCATATGTTTCATATGATTAGCCAAGGCCAATCACATGAAACCAATGAAAAAAAAGAAAATAAATTTAATAAAAAAAATAATAAAATAAATAAAAAAAAAAGATAATTTTTTTTTTGTTGTACTGTCACCAGTCAGTGTTACTGACCACTGCCACACCAGTTATATGACAATGCTGTACTGCACTGGTGACAGTATGTAAAAAAAAATTGTTAAAATAATTTTTTTAACTCCTTCATTTTCCAAAAGTATGACAAAAAAATTACAACCTCAAAAAACTTGCCATGCCTCTTATGATATATGTCAGACTGTCAACTTTTCAAAAAGGGGTTATTTGGGGGATATCTGTACTGTTCTGACATGTTTGGGCCTCAAGAAATTAGATTGGCTGTCAGTACTTCAAGACTGATCAATTTTCAGATATATCCCATAGTTTGTGAACTCTATAACTTTCCTACAGACTAAATAATAAATACTAATTTGGGTTATTTTTACCAAATGTAGCAGAATACATCTTGACCTAAATTTATGAAGAACAATTATTTATTTGCAAATTTTTATAACAGAAACAAAGAAAAACTTGTTTTTTTTTTCAAATGTTCAGTCCTTTTTTGATAATTTAGCAAAAAATAGAAACCCAATGGTGATTAAATACCAGCAAAAGAAAGCTCTAGTTGTGTGAACAAAATTCTAAAAATATAGTTTGGGTATAGTGTTGCTTGACCGCGCAATTGTCATTCAAAATGTGAGAGCGCTGAAACCTGAAAATTGGCCTGGGCAGGAAGAGGGTAACAGTGTCTGGTATTGAAGTGGTTAAAGTAACACAGTGCCGTATCGCAAATAAATGGCCTGGTCAGGAAGCGGGTAAATCCTTTGGAGGGCAAGTGGTTAGGCATTTGTCACCTGATCAGGAAAGGTGACTGTAACTTAGCATTTAAAATTAGCAGTGGATCTGCCCATTAAGACATTGGGCCTCCCCCTCAGTGATATAGTTTACCAATGGACATATGGCTTCTGGAGTGCTTTGTTGTGTCCTTCTGCTGTGGCTTATTTTTTCAGGTGATGTCATCCCTGCTGTCTACCTGCTTCTGCGTGCTCCATTTCAAGCAGTTCTTTCTGGTTTTTGTTGCATTTTAGATCCCGTTCCTGATTTTTTTCTGGTGCAAGCAAACTAGCCCTGTTTATTTGTTCAGATGAGCTGTGCATATGCATGGACATAGCCAGGTGCACCATCCTGATCTGTTTATATGCTTCGAAAAAGAAAATCAGCATAAACACTCTCTAGTTGGCCATTGTAGCATTCAGATTTCTGTTGGCAGACATGTTAAAGCTTATGTAAGATTTTAGTGGTTACATTTTCTTTAACTTTATGGTGCACAGTACCATTTTTCAAAATACAGTTCAACTTCAGCACAGTTCCAGAACAGTTCCAATACATATGGTGCAATGGTGCAATTATAAATCTTGGTGCAACAAAAAATCCACCTGGTAGGTTAGAAAATGTGTCAGATTCCTGGTATCCTGCAGATCTCAGACTTGTAGAGCCTTCCCAATATACAGTATACCAAACATCCTATGGACATTCTAAAAGGGATATTCTAGTTATCTTCATTTCTATGGTACTATCAAAAATGAAAAAGCCAGATCTCAAACATTTCTGTATGCTTCTAAGCTTTTTCAGCTGTCTCCCTGGGTGGTATGAAAGTGTATTGAAAAAAATGATCGCTATAGATAATTGGTACATACTGGAAAATGAACATCACATACGTTTATTAGATGTACAGTTTTGTGTAACACAAAAAGCATAAATGTTACTTAGTTTTCAGTAAGTTATATTTTAACAACATGCTGAGATCATATACAACGATCAGAAAAAATGTTCCTCTGAAATGTTTAGCATTTCGTAGCCTGTTACTGATGTAATTGCTCATGCCTAACAATATTATATCTCTGTTAAAGACTGAAAGATAAAAACATAGTATAGCATGCAGATAATAGCCTCTGGCTTCGAGGATGCATATAAAAAGTAGAGAATGAAAGATGAAACACCAATGCTAATGGAAAAGAAAGTGCATTGAGGAGCTCAACGTGAATCACTGTGGGGTTGTATTTGCTAATATAATTAATATGACTTGTTGTTGATCCTAAAGTGCACCTGCGTTCATCTTAAAGTGACCCTGTCACCTGGTTACACCTTCAATCCTGAATATATTAATGAAAGTAGAACATACTCAAGATCTATTATCCTGTTAATTCATTCTTCTGCTTGTCAATAAATAGCTCTGGAGTTTTTTCATCCTTTGGCACTTCCAGGAGTGTTGAAGGCTTTTCCTACCTAACAGTAGCAATTGCTGAATTTGTATTTAGGACACACTAAACTACAGCATTCTGTTAGTTTAACATAAACATACTGTTACTTAGGGGTTTATTTACTAAAGCTGGAGAGTCCAAAATCAGACTCCCTTCTGCATAGAAACCAATCAGCTTCCAGGTTTCATTGCCAAAGCTTCATTGAACAAGCTGAGGTTAGATGCTGATTGGTTTCTATGCAGAAGGGAGTATGATTTTGGACTCTCCAGCTTTAGTAAATAAACCCCTTAGTGTATGTATGCTTATTTCATGTAGTCTTAGACATAGTGGTGGATCCATGTGTGAACAATGTGAGTATGTAAACACAGGCTATGTTATTGGGGGAAAGGGCATCATTTTCAATAGAGAGCTTTGGGCCACAAACTTGTACAGCAGAACTAAGATCCTGGTATTAGAACTTATGTATCTTTCTGTGTGGAGGTCCATTTATCTACATTGTTACCTTAGGGCAGTGTTTCTCAACTCCAGTCCTCATGGACCCCCAACAGGGCATGTTTTCAGGATTTCCCTCAGATGAAACAGCTGTGGTAATTACTAAGGCAGTGAAACTGATCAAATCACCTGTGCAAAATAATGGAAATCCTGAAAACATGACCTGTTGGGGGTCCATGAGGACTGGAGTTGAGAAACACTGCCTTAGGGGATAATGGGAATATATGTCAGATATGAAACTCTCTCAAGCTGCATTATGAAAACTAGATGCAGCAGGGACAGCAAAAAAAATGAAGGGCTCAAGTATGTCAAGATTATTATATTTTAACTTTGCTTTTTCTTAAATTAGTAATTTAAGTAAATACAGCAAACAGGCAAAGTTGTTCCCTTTTGTCCCACAAGCAATTAGCCTTTACAAATGCCCCTAACAAGGAGATAGTTGTTTTTTTCCTGGTATCCAAATATTTTTCTGCCAATCATTTCACTGTTAATATTTTTGTAGAAGGCTGTGTGTTATGGTTAAAGTCACCATAGGATTGTTTGAAATGTATACATGTATTGAGTTTGATATGGTGAGTTTGGATGCTTCATGCTTTTTACCCTACAAATACTCTGAGTTCCACTGTCAGTGAAAGTGACGTTGTTTTGATTTCTTTGAAATTTTATGGCACAGTATTTTGTGCAGTCTAGTTCATTTTTCCTTTAGAAAGTACTCTATGTGCTGGTTATAACAACCACCGATTCAGCTGTTAGTTTTCAAAATCCAGAGCTGAAACAAATTTAAGCAACCATGCATTACAGGCTGAACAGACATTTTATTCATGAGAACAATGTAAACTAGGCTGTGTACTATTAGAGCTATGTGTTATTTAATTCATTAAAATTTACCAAGGTCAGGGGTATACAGTATTTTTTCATAAATTATGTTAGTACTGGAATTAATGGACTGAATGAGAGCCCAAAGTGAAAATAAAAAATGATACTGCAGGCAGATTTGATTGACTTAAGAGAAATCTTTGCACTGTGAAAACATGAGAAGTAAACTGAATTGAATGCTGTATAATATCCCAAACAACAATCAAATATAGATCTGAATATACTTAATAACTGTGTATGGTGGAACTGGGACCTTTTCTCAAAGAGAAAAATAAAAATGTAAACCTTCTATTCACATTTTATGTGTAATCCAACGCATTGAAACCTAATATTCTATGGAAATATTTTCTACCAATCAAGTATCATCTTGTAAACAAACATGAAACCAGACTGATATAGACTACAGTTCCACTTTTCATCTGCTTTTAATAAATCAGCTCTTTGTTATCTTAGCTCTATCTTTTTAATGTTTAAATGACAACCAGTAATTATTTTCCCTATTAGCAGGACACGTCTTTCACAAAGGCATTTTAACACAAGTCATTTTATTTTTTAAGCAACTAATAAATATACATAGAAATGATGAAGGAAGATGAAAAGAAAAACTATTCATGTGTTTTGTTGTATTCATATTTAGCCAATCAGATGTTTTTATTTATCTTTTAATGAGGCTGGGTAATGTGACCACAAAGCACTAAGCACCACTAAGCCTTCAATATAAACAAAAAGGTTTAATTCATTTCTACATAGTAAAAAAAAGTAAATCATTCCTCAAAGCCTTGTTACTATTGCTATGTTGCTATTGCTATATTAATATCTCTTTATTTTATTTTGATTAAAGCATTTCAACTTCAATTAATTGTTAGAGTATGGGTGAGTGTAACACCTCTATTTCAGACCTCCTGGTAAAGGCAGACAATCAAAATAGTATGTAATGTGTTTTGGGGGACCAAAAGACTCTGAAAGCATTGGGTAAGCTGTTAATTGTCCCCCTGACTCTTATTGGAATAAATTCATATCTGGACCTTTTAGAAGTTGTGTGGCACTTCAATTCACCTTTTTCTTATATTACACTACAAACCAAAGTAAACAGTGGAGGTTCCCTGGGGTGCAGAAACTGTCTGCCGAGGAACCAGATCACTTACATTCACCTCATTACATTAAGATTGGATAGCAATATAAATAGGATAATTGTGAACTGTTGTGGGCCCAGCACTATCTTTCCACTTTCTATAATTATCTCGAAATTATAGATAGCTGGAGGAATGAAATCATTATTTTTGGAAAGTCTTACATCGATACCTTTCTTTGGCAGCTCCAAACAGTTATAGCGTTACTAAACCCATGACCCTATATTCATTATATCTGGTCTCCCACAGTACGCCCAATATGGAAATGCAATTATTTTAGTAAATATAAACTGCTAAATACCTTTTCTCATCAGCAGTATATAGTAGTCTTGTGACTTCTACCATTATCTGGATGAGCACTGGTTAAAGCTTGTGGGAGGAGTTTTCAAACTGCTCTGACTGTCCGATGAGGCTGCATAACCCCTGGCCCTCTGTCTGGACAGTGCTGATTGGCCCTGTGCTGATCACATGCACCATCCCAAAGAAAAACAAAAACTCTCTAGCAATACACATTAAACTGAACATGTGCAGAGTGCTCTGTACTATCAGCAGATGGATTGGGGGCAGCAGACAAAGATCAAGACAAGATCAAACAGCCTTCTTACACAATGCAGAGGATTAACCCCTTAGATTTGACAGTGAGTATAACAAGCATGCTTTACTGCATATACAGACTGACTGTTGTATATACTTACTGTTGTGGGTTTAGTGACACTTTACATTTCTCTCACTGACTTGGCTTAGTATCAGAAGATTTCCTGAAAAAAGTACTCAAATAAAAAAAAAGTCAGGCTTTTTTTTTCAGAAATAGTCAGAACTACTATTCAGCTTCACTACCAAGCTGGTAACATTAAAATACGCACTAAGGTGGTGGGTGAAATCACAGACATTATAAAAAATTTTTAGTGGACTATTTATTATTTTTGCTTATTTTTTATTTATGGAAGTATACGGAGTATGAGAATATGTAAATCCATTGTGGATTGCATTATCTAGATCCTCGTCAATTATGATGAGCAATACTAACCAACCAAAAGAAAAGCCCACAAGACATGTCCACTCCCATTGCTACATTAACTGTGATTGAAAGCTCCTGATCTCCGCCATTAAATGTCCCATGACATCACTGACCAAATATGGTCATTATCATATTTTGCCAAGGGCTTCTCTTGGGATCTGAAGAAACAAAAAGCAGCTGCAAAGAGCAGACTACAAAAGTAGGTAATAACTCTCCCAAACAGAGTAGCTTCACATGATAAAACACAATTTGATAAATCTCCTAATAAAAAATAGACAATATCTTCCAACAGTGAAAATCTTACACAACCATTTAAACACACCATAAAAACAAAAACAATCTGGATTGTATAGCACCAATGATATCTATTAAACAATAATGTGGTATAGTAGCTGATGCTGGATGTTCCCAATTGAGTACTAAACTGGACAATAAAAAAAATGAACCCGGATTGAATTTCCCCGGGAAATACCCGGTTCATCGAAGACGCTTATATCGCACGTAAAGATAGGCTGTAGTGCTATATCATGAAATGTTTTACGGGGTTTCTGATCTATGTGTTACCCCACTGTCTGATCTTGCACGTAACATATACTAAGCTACATTATTGCTCCAGCTCGGGTAAGACTCGGGGAGGTGACCCAGTTTAACTTTTTATTGCCTATATACGCAACTGTCACTAAACCCCCCCCCCCACAAAAAAATATGTTTTTTTTCCCTGGTTTTTTTCCCACCTATCATCTCAGCCTACATCTCTTTTTCTTGCTGTTCTTCTTTCTGACCTCTCTCCTTTTTCACACCTGGTATACCACCTAATCAGTCATTCTTCACCAACCAAATAATGCATTCACCCTCACACAGATAGGTCTCGCTTCATCTATATTATACACTTAAACTATAAACATGTAAACCATGACTTTTAACAACATCTAATGCCTTCCAGGCTCTAATCTTCATATCACCTCATCATTATGCATTGCTGATACTCAAGACAAGACGACATACACATTCAGTGTTGTACCTACTTTCCTCTAAGTATTCAATGGTTTGAATTGTAAGCTTGATGTATTGTTCTACACTACATTGCTTTGTATTACGGTTTACACTAAATCCCGTCTGTGAAATGGAAAGTAATGTTTCATGTCTGTGTTCTGACTGTGCTTTATAGCTGTGTATGCTCTATATGCTATCTTGTCTATTCTTATATTAATAAAATATTTTTGGAAAAAAAAAAATGAATCCCCTCAAAAGGGTCAATGGTAATAAACAGCGTGTGATCTAAAATAGTATCAATGGATTCTCTATAGTGTTCAAAACACAGTATAAGTCCTTCGACTATACTGTAAATGAACCAAGATTAGGGTTCAAAGTGCAGATGTGGCAGTTGTAGAGATTTTTACCCTTTGCTGGTTATAATGCATATTGAAAATCCATCAAAGTTATTGTATAGAGGTGGAGTTCTGTGGACTGAATTTAATTTTGAATCCAGATATATACACCTTAAATAATAGTAAGGCTGTAGTTCCAATCTGTCCATCTGTGCATACAATGATTGTGATGTCAAAAGCTGATGTGAGCAGATAAGAAGACCATATGAGTAGCAGGAGAGGAATTGTATTAGTAAAGTGCGGCTAGAGATAGCATTTATAAATACAAAAATTGGTGAAGTGCTAAGCAAATGAATAAAATATAAATAACAAATTTGTGAATGAGAAAACTTCAACCATAAAGTGACACGTGCTAAAATATAAACCTAAAATTTTTGAAATAGTGACACGTGCTCAACTAAAAAATTGATTCAATTCAAACTTGTGAGACTGACACACATAAACAAATTTTTAAAGCGACAATGTGTTCAAACTCCTAGTGAGAAAACAAATATCTGGTCTGCCAATAAATGCATACCAGACAAGGTGACATACGAACCACAATAAAATTATTAAAATGTGATAAGTGTTTAAATAATCAGTTTAAAACAATATATTATGTGCAATAGATAGTAGTGATCAGTCCAATTCAACAGTGTTTCAATGATCCGTGTACACTTGCTTGTGCTCTCAGTGACACTCTTGTGAGACTTATCCCTTCATGGCTAAAATGCCTCCTCACCTCCCAACATCGACCCCACAGGGCCACAGCACTTTAAGCATTCCCACACGAGATGACGTTCCATAAACTGGCTCCACCGGCTCCACAATTTCAATAGGGCTCCACTCCTAGTATAGCATACTTCAAGATGCCCTTACATACATATGGACTCAGGCATATAGAAAAGGTAGAATAAAAAGGACCTCCATAGTGAAATACCGCTTTTTAATATCCAAAAACGCCAAACTAAATGAACACTCACATTATTCCCATGACAATACTGTTATTGTCATGGGAATAATGTGAGTGTTCATCTGTGTGTAAGGGCATCTTGAAGTATGCTATACTAGGAGTGGAACCCTATTGAAATTGTGGAGCAGTTTGGCAGTTTTCCAACATGACAATGACCTCAAACACATCTCCAAGATGACCACTGCCTTGCTAAAGAGGCTGAGGTAAACGTGATGGACTGGCCAAGCATGTCTCCAGACCTAAACCCTATTGAGCATCCATGGGGCATCCTGAAATGGAAGGTGGATTAGCGCAAGGTCTCTAACATCCTCCAGCTCCGTGATGTTGTCATGGTGGAGTGGTAAAGGACTCCAGTAGCAGCCTGTGAAGCCCAAGAGGGTTAAGGCAGTACTGGAAATTAATGGTGGCCACACAAAATATTGACATTTTGGGTCCAGTTTGGACATTTTTACTTAGAAATGTACTCACTTTTGTTGCCAGTGGTTTAGACATGAATGGCTGTGTGTTGAGTTATTTTGAGGGGACAGCAAATTTACACTGTTATACAAGCTGTACACTCACTAATTTACATTGTAGCAAAGTATCATTTCTTCAGTGTTGTCACATGCAAAGATAGAATAAAATATTTCTACAAATGTGCAGGGTGTACTCACTTCTGTGAGATACTGTATATACTATAGTTTGAGGACAGACTAAATAATAAACACTGATGTGAGTAATTTTTACCAAAGAAATGTAGCAGAAAACATTTTGGCATAAATTTATGAAGAAAGAGTATTAACCACTTGCCCTCCTGAGGATTTACCCCTCTTAATGACCAGGCCTCTTTTTGCTACTCGGCGCTGCACTAATTCAACTGATAATTGCGCGGTCATGCAATGCTGCTTCCAAACGAAATTTACGCCCTTTTTTTCACACAAATAGAGCTTTCTTTCGGTGGTATTTGATCACCTGTGTGCTTTTTATTTTTTACGCTATAAACAAAAAAAGAACAAAATTTTGAAGAAAAACAATATTTTTTACTTTCAGCTATAAAAAATATATAGTAAACTCAAAGTTAGTTATAAATTTAGGCCAAAATGTATTCTGCTACAGGTTTTTGGTAAAAAAAAATCCCAATAAGTGTATATTGATTACTTTGTGTGAAAGTTATAGCGTCTACAAACTATGGTATAGATACTGCAATTTACACCATTTTTTTGCTATACAGCGCTGCGCTAGTTTAATGGACAATTGTGCGGTCATGCAATACGGTACATAAATGAAATTTACATCCTTTTTTTCCCACAAATTGAGCTTTCTTTCGGTGGTATTTGATCGCCTGTGCGTTTTTTATTTTTTGCGCTGTAAAAAAAAGGCTGACAGTTTTGAGGAAAAAAACAATATTTTGGACTTTTTGCTATAAAACATGTCCAGTAAAAAAAAATTAAAAAAATCAAATTTAGTCATAAATTTCTGCCAAAATGCATTCTGCGACATGTCTTTGCTACAAAAAACCCCAATACGTGTAAATTAATTGGTTTACGTGAAAGTTATAGCATTTACAAATGGCGGGAAAGATACTGGGATTTTTAATTTTTTTATACTAATAATGGCGGCGATCAGCGACTTATGGCGGCGATCAGTGACTTATGGCGGCATTCAGCGACTTATGGCGGGACTGCGGCAGACATTCTGACACTGGGGGGGAACTGACTTGGGGTCATTGACATCCCCAGTGACACCAATACAGTGATCAGTGCAAAAAAAAACCATTGACACTGTACTAATAGCACTGGGGAGGAAGGGGTTAACTTTATTATTCAGTGAAAGGGTTAACTGTGTGAGGGGAGTGTTTTACTAGGGGTGTGTACTGCAGGGAACACCGCTGATAAACTCTTCTATCCCAATCAGCGTGTCAGGAGCGGTCAGGTAACTGACAAAGAGCAGAGATACTGCAGCTGTGCTCTCTGTCACTGATTGCTGCTAATCGCCGGGACATAGCCAGTAACGACCGGCTGTGACCCGGCGACTGACATCCGCGGCCGTGATCGGCGGGACAGGTAGGGCGGCGGCGCACCTCGCGCGCGCCCCCTACCTGTTTTAAAAACACGCATTTTGGGGGCGCATGTGCGGCCAGGGATGATGGCAGACGTGTTCTGCTGAGCTCCGCTCATCCCCGGCCAGGAGTGACTCACCCGCACCGCACTACAGCTGATCTTCTGCCTCGGGTGAGTCACGTATCACCGAGCACCCGGCCCAGCACCAGGGAGAGGCTTCTATGGGGAAGATAGGGCGCTGGAAGCCCCCCTCCCCGCAGCCTCAGGACCCGCGGCCCTCGCCACTGCGGCGCTTCCTCTATAGGCCGCAATCCCCGGCCTCTAGTATAGACAGAGGTCCGAGGAACGATCCCGGACCTCTAGCGGCCGCGGAGGGTACTGCACCCTGCCTAATTTCAGCACAGCTGCAAACCTCTGCTCTGATCCTTCCACAAATGGGGGATCACGACCCCCAATCGAAAGCAGGAGAGGCTATGGACAACCCTACTCCAGGGTATCTTCCTGCCCCTAATCCTCAGCCGACAAAGTCGTCCCCTCCGCTCACAATCTCCGCGTTAGACGACAAGCTGCAAATTTTTCTACGAAATATTACCGCTTCCATAGCCGCTGAAGTGGGAAAATTGGCTAATGGGCTCAGAGGGGAAATAGCCCAGATTGGGGACCGCACGGATAAATTGGAAAGTAAGTTTGACGATTTGGTGCAATACGTTCACGTTTTGGAGGAAGACAACGCCTATCTGAAACATTCCATTTCCCAAATGCAACTCCAGCAGGAGGACCTGGAAAACAGGGAACGGCGCCAAAATATCCGTATACGTGGTATGTCCGAATCCGTTGCTGATGCCCAATTGCACCGCCATCTACTGTCCTTTTTCATCGCTACTGCCCCCATGGTTCAAGAAGCAGATTGGCGGATGGATAGGGCTCATCGCTCTCTGGGCCCTAAACCAATTGAGGGAACCAGTCCACGTGACGTTATAGTCCGCTTCCACTACTTTCAAAGTAAAGAAGCCTTACTTTCAGCAGCCCGCCACAAATCCTCCTTGGAGTTTAAAGGTGATAAACTCCAACTCTTCTGTGATCTTTCTCCAATTACTCTTGCTAAGCGGCGTGCTTTGAAGCCGATTACCACACATCTTCAGCATCATCGTGTCCTGTATCGTTGGGGGTTCCCCTTCAAGCTGGTGGTTGTTAGGGACAACACCCATGTTGTTCTCCGAGATCTTCAAGAGGCGGAATCTTTCCTTAAGCAGTTGGGACTCCCACCTCTACTGGATGATATGCCCTCATCGCCGCCTACTCCATCCCGTCCTTATGCCACCCCTTCCAAGATATGGACACCGGTCCGCGGAGGTCGGAGGAGACCCACACGCATACCGCAACGTCCACGCCCTCCCCGATCAAGCGATCCTCCTGCCTGAGGATTTTCAGGGGTGACCTTTTGTGGCGAATCTGGTGCTGTTTTGTTCGGCCATGGCCTTGCTGGGTGCATTTTATTTTATTTTGTTTTTGTTTCTTCTGGCCGGGTTTGACGTCCTCCCGGAAGTGTCGGATGTCGTGCTGCCCCCGATACTGTCTAGCCATTGGCCTAGACGACTTGGGCTTAGTTGACGTTCCCAAGTTTATATCCTCGTGGATACCTGTTCTTCATTGTGTATTTTTTTCTGTTGTGTTTTTTGCATGTTTTATGTTTTCTGTTTTTTTTTTTCTTTTTACTACATCGATGGTACTTCATCCATTTGTCATGCTAATACATGTGGCCCAGTCACTGTTATTTTATAATGGCTTTGAAGTTTCTGTCATATAATGTTAAGGGCCTCAACTCTATTCAAAAAAGGTGGATGGCTTTGAAGGAATTTCGATCCTCAGGAGCAGACATCATTTTTGTCCAAGAGACCCATTTCAAATCTACAGGCTCCTTTCGTTTTGCCTCGAGATTTTTTCCCCGAGCCTACTCGGCCTTTGACCCTTCTGGGAAAGCCGGGGTGGCAATTTTGATTGGGTCACATTGCTCTCTTCGGGTTGTTTCCTCCAAAGTTGACCGACAGGGTAGTTTCATTATTTTGGAGTGTATGTTTGGTGAGACTCCCCTAGTTCTGCTGAATTTATATGCCCCTAACACGGGTCAATTGCAGTTCCTATCCCAAACACTCGCCGAACTGGATTCCATTTCCACTTCGCAGGTGATAGTTGGGGGAGATTTCAATCTGATTCTTTCCCCCCATAAAGACAGGAAGGTTCTTTTTGAGTCCACTCCCTCGAAGCGGCAATGCTCCTCTTCAAAATATTTTCGTAGATTGATTAGGGAGCATCGTCTCTTTGACGCATGGCGGATTAAACATCCTCTCCATAAACAATTCACTTTTTACTCTACTCCTCACCGTAGTTATTCTCGCCTAGACCATTTTTTCGTTTCTGCCCCATTGCTTCCACTTCTGGTTTCTTCTGATATTAATCCCATCACTTGGTCCGACCATGCCTCTTTGACTTTAAACCTTTTTTTCCCCCCTGTTATATCCAAACCCTGTCATTGGCGCCTTAATGAGACCTTTCTTTCCACAGACCATCTTAGAGATGAATTGTCGCAGGGACTTGATGCCTACTTCACCCACAATGTTGGCTCCGTAACCTCCTCCTCAACTCTATGGGAGGCCTATAAGGCGGTTTTTCGAGGGCTCTGTATTTCTATGGGTTCTCGTTTAAAAAAGTCCTCGGTGAGTGCTAGGGCTTCCCTCATACAACAGCTATCTTGGGCGGAAGGACGGTTATTGGCTAAGCCGTCTATTCCTGGGCTCCAGAGGGTAACTTCTCTACGGGATCAAGTTAAAGCTCTTGACTCCAGTAAAACTGCTCAATCCCTCCTTTGGGTTAAGCAGAAATTCTACGAATTTTCCAATAAGCCCCATCGTATGTTAGTCAATCGTCTCAAAGCTCAGTCCCCTTCTACGATGCCTGACCTACTAATACAGCCAGATGGAAGCCCCACTTATGACCCTCGGGTTATAGCAACTCTTTTTGGCTCATTTTACGGGAAATTGTACAACTGTTTAACCCCGGACCTGCATCCACCCCTCACACAGTCATTATTTGATAATTTTTTTGACGCATTGTCACTCCCGAGAATCTCACCTTCAGACATTGCCACCCTTAATGCTGACATTACACTAGAGGAATTATTGGACACAATCAAACTTCTCCCTTCTCGTAAAGCTCCGGGACCGGACGGATTGCCCTACTCCTACTATAAAACTTTTATTGGTATTTTGGCACCGCATCTCCTCTCTCTATATCACGATCTTTTTAAGGGAATTATACCCCAGACCGAATTCTCCCGTGCATACATCTCGGTCATCCTTAAACCCGATAAGGACCAGTCTATCGTGGACAACTACCGCCCCATTGCCCTACTCAATTCTGACTACAAGATTTTTACCAAAATTTTGGCTAACCGATTGTCCGGAATCATCTCCAAGATCATACATAGGGACCAAGTGGGCTTTGTACCTGCCAGACATGCCGCAGATAACACTAGGAGAACTATTGATCTGGTTGATCTGGTTAACAGGTCCTCTACCCCTACTGTGTTATTAAGCCTGGACGCTCAAAAAGCTTTCGACCGTTTAAGCTGGCCTTATATGTTCATGGTCTTGGAGAGATTTGGTTTCAAAGGTCCATTTGTAGCAGCGCTGAAGGCCCTCTATTCATCCCCCCTCTCGCAGGTCAGATTAGCTTCTTTTCTCTCGCCTCCCTTTCAGATGTCAAACGGTACACGTCAGGGCTGCCCACTCTCTCCTTTACTGTTTATTCTTTGTCTGGAACCTTTGGCCATCGCTATTAGGTCAAACCCGGATATTCGTGGGATACAGTCACATTCCCATGAGTACAAATTATCGTTATTTGCAGATGACATTCTTCTCACGCTTACGAGTCCCCATACTTCTTTACCGATTTTGCATAAGACCTTGAAACAATTTGGGGCTATTTCAGGTTACAAAGTCAATATGTCCAAAACTGAGGCACTCCCAATACATGTCCCGCCTATCGTTCTGTCCTCGCTTCAGGAAGCCTTTCCCTATCGGTGGTGCACACACTCTTTAAAATATTTAGGTACTAATATTTCTCTTTCTTACCAATCCATATACGAGGCCAATTTCCCCCCTTTGTTCATAGCAATTTCTCGCTCTCTGAAACAATGGGATGCCTTGCCCATCTCTTTCCTCGGTCGCATTAATGTTCTAAAAATGACCGTGTTACCCAAACTCTTATATCTGTTTGCGACTCTCCCCGTTCCCGTCCCTATGTCCAAGCTTCACTCCCTTCAGAAATCTTTCCTACACTTTATCTGGCACAATATGCGACACAGGATTGCACGTTCTGTTCTGCTCTCTCCGCGTTCTAGGGGAGGTTTGGGAGCACCGGATATAATCAAGTATTATTATGCGACTCACCTTTGTTTTCTTATGTCATGGTCCACGCAACACCCTCCCAATACATGGACTGAGATTGAATCTTTACAACTGTCCCCAGTTCATCCATGTTCCCTCCTTTGGTCAACCGCGGCAGTGGATGTCTCTTCCTTCCGTCATCTATTCCTTGGTCCCATGCAATTTTCATTGACGGTATGGCAGAAATGTAAGGCTCAATTTACTCTGGCCTCTGAATGCTCCCCTCTGACAAATATCCTCTATAACCCTAACCTGCCAGACAATATGGCCATATCCCGGATGTCTCTTTGGGTGGTATCTAACCTTTTTCAATTACGTCACCTGGTACATCCGGTGACTCGTAAATTACATTCATTCCCGGATCTCCAGAAAAAAGCTTCTTTACCTCCTCATCACCTATATATATATTTCCAAATACCCCATTTTTTCTCTACTTTATCATCCTCATTGATTCTGGGGAAGCCTACACCCTTCGAACGTTTATGTATGCAGGGCCCCCACCAAAGGGGTATCATCTCCAATACTTATAAAATTCTTCTGGACGCATCCCCTTTATCTAATGAAACTCACCTTTATATGCGTAGGTGGTCTCAGTTTGTACAACGTGATATTGATTTACTAACGTGGAAGAATATTTGGGTAAATGCATCTAAATCTTCTGTCTGTGTGGTTTTTAAGGAAAACATTTACAAGATTATGATGTTATGGTACAAAACACCTGAGGTTCTTCATGCTTTCAACCCGAGTGCTTCTCCTGTCTGCTGGCGCTGTGGTAGGGATTCTGGTTCTCTCTATCATATTTTTTGGACTTGTAAATCTATTGTTCCTTTCTGGGAGGAAGTCCGCTCCTTGTTGCAATCAATGCTGCATGCCTCGCTCCCTTTTGACCCTCTGCATTTTTTGCTAGGCTTGCCATTCCCGGGTTTATCTAAACCAGCCGGAAAACTTGCTGCTCATGTGCTGACCGCGGCCAGGAGAAGTATTCCTATGGGTTGGTTATCTTCTACTCCCCCTACAATGCTGACTTTGTACAAACTTATTGCTGAAGTAAGACGGATGGAGTATTTGACTGCCTTACATAATTGTTCATCTGCTGTATTTGAGTTGATTTGGCTCCCGTGGGATTCCTTCATTTCCTCTTTGCCGGCCTGAAACTAAGATCCTGATTGTTTTCGCACTGATTTTGTATGACTCTGTATGACTCTATTGGACTTGATTATGTGTAGTTATGCCATCGATGTTTTTTTCTGTTATGTTTATCAGTTTACTTATTTGAAAACCAATAAAAATTGTTATTACAAAAAAACACGCGTTTTAAAATGTGGTTTTGCCCAGCCGTCCTGCCCTGCCGCCTTATTTCTACAGTGGCTGGGCGGCATGTGGTTAATTTGCACAATTTCCAAACAGAAACAAAGAAAAACATTTTCTTTACATTTTTTACATTTTTTTTATTTATTTAGCAAAAAAAATAAAAAACACAATTCTTTATCTAAAGCTTCCATGAGTTTACAATGCTTCTTTTGTTTCACAGCATTTCTTCAAGAAGTACAGCTAGCTTTGAGTAAATTCATAGATCAAATCACAAACTTTTTATAGTATTGACTGAAGGGTAGATGCATGTAGTGACCAGGTTCAGAAGATTATGACAAACTGTTGTGTGGTATTGCCAGTGATATCTCATAGGATCAGGAACAGGCAAATATAAGGCTGGCAAGAAAAGCTGGGCAAGCTACAATATACAGTAAGGTGCAGTCATACTTTAAGCATTATTTAACATTTTCTACTTCTTTTTTGTTTTATTCAGCAAAAGATTGCTTAGACTGAACTGATCTAACTTGGTATTAGTTTGCTAAATTTTAAAATTCCGTAAACAGGCTTACCTTATACGGTTGATTTACCTGAATCAAAGTACACCTCTGTTAGTTTAACATACATTTTTGTTTTTGTTTTTTTTTTAATTAGTTGTGTTCCCAGAGTTCCACTTTAAATTTCAACTTAACCCAAACCTGTTCATTTTGGGAAGGATTAGAGCCCCTGTAATTACTACCATATGTGCCCCTATTGGAGAGAGTGAGGGCAGAGCCTCTGCATTCAGTTCCAAGCACCCGCTCCTGCCTGCATGTCAATCTTTGACTTGTGATTGTATTCGTGCCAGCTCTGCAGTCATGTGAATTCACATCTATGTGCTGCCTGCATACAACTCCAAGGTGGATGCACACACATCTGCCAGTGATTCTGCATGGAAGGCAGCACTAATCTGCTGTCTGAATGAGCCCTAGGGAAAAATGTAAATGTTTCTATGTCATTTGTTACCTTCCTGCCTTTATAACATTCACTTCCCCATTTATTGTATGAGTGTCAGAAGGACAAAAAGTGGAGGATGATCTACCCAGTGAGGTTACAGACAAAATAAAAACCTGACACAAATATTGACTCTTCCTCAATCTACCAGGAAAAGGCTGGATTTGGAATTTTGTGCATTGATAACTACTCATAAATGTATTTAACTGGCTGTAAAATGCTTTTAATTTGCCAATTTCTTATTTTATATTCATTTCATCGTTACAAGCTGGATTTTGTACAGCTTTGTCAATTGGTGTTCTAAAAACAGATAAACATTCTATTATTGTGTACACCAGCTGTAGTAACTTGTTTTTTACAGTTATTTTTGCTGAATCTACAAGCTTCATAAAAATTGCCTTAAGTACCTTAAACAAATATTGCAACATGGAATTAGTAAAAATGTAACTATTTTTGAAATAATTGCACAGACTCTTTTTCACAACTTGGTTCAGTTTCCTTTAATATAAATTGTATGCAGCACCAGAGTGATGTATTGAATATATATCTCATAAATTTTCTTTAAAATGCTTTTTTCAGCACATTGGCATTCTTACTGCACCAGTGCACATTGTACTGTGTTTTTATTAAAGAATCATCAATATATACAGTACTTCACAATACACACATTATGAAGCAATGATTAAACAATATGCATGATAAATAAATTAAACTAAATGTATATCTAAACAAAATTAAAGAAGAAAACAAAAAATCTAAAGTATGCACTATATGTACAAAATAGATTGGTTGTTTACATCTATCTGCATTTCTTTTCCTGTGTAAGGAACGTAAATCTGTCTCTTAAATGGCTGGGCTTCTGTGGGTTCTGGATATTAACTAGCCATTATATATCCATATCCAATTATAGCACTAGAGAGTGATGCTCCTCTTTTAGTTCATAAAATGCATTTACTAAAAACATGTTAGTTTCTAAAACGTTTAGAGTGATTCAAAACACTCATTGCTGGTGAGCATTTTAAAACACAGCAAAAAAGGATGTTTCAAATGTGATATATTTGCCCTATTCTTCAATCAGAAATAGCACTTAAAGTGTGCCTGAACTCAAAAAGTGAAGATTGACTAATGTAAATTATGCCTAAGCAATATCCTGAAAGAATCAGTGCGCTTCCTGATATGTGTATCTGTTTTGTAGCCAAATAGCTGTATATAGTAAACACAATGTAAGACCTATGGCAATGCTGCCTCTGGCTGCCTGTCTTATGAGATTTACAGTGAGAATTGGTGATGTCACTACTGGGATGCAGTACCCAAGGACCCACAAAGCAAGCATCCACCTGCTTCTGCATCATTTATACTGTGAATTAGGTTTTCCTGCATTTCTCTTGTATTAACCTCAGCCCTCATCAGAGCACCAGTCTTCAGGGTAGCAGTTGAGCTCCCTCTACCAAGATGGCACCCTAAACATAGAGACACAGTAGGCAACAAGGCATGGCAAATGACAAAATAATAAGATGCAGAGAGTCTACAAGCAATGCTGGCGGTTAGTCTTTTGTGCTCTCTTTGCCTTTTCTGGGTACATTTTTTACAGTTCAGGTTAACCACTTGCCTACCGGGCACTTATACCCCCTTCCTGCCCAGGCCAATTTGCAGCTTTCAGTGCTTTCACACTTTGAATGACAATTGCATGGTCATGCAACACTGTATCCATATGACATTTTTATAATGTTTTTCACACAAATAGAGCTTTCTTTTGGTGGTGTTTAATCGCAGCTGGGTGTTTTATTTTTTGCACTATAAACAAAAAAAGAGCAAAAACATTCTATTAAAAACTTTTGAAAACAGCAATGTTTTTCCTTCACTGATGTGCATTGATGAGGCTGCACTGATAGGCAGCACTGATGGGCACTAATGAGGTAGCATGGATAGGCAGCATTGATGGGTACTGATGAGGTGGCATGGATAGGCAGCACTGATGGGCACTGATAGGAGGCACTGATAGGCAGCATTGATGGTCGGCACTGATGGCACTGCTGGGCACTGACTGGCAGCACTGATGGGCACTGATGGGCATCGCTGCTGGGTAGAACTGATGGGTGGCACTGCTGGGCACAGGTGGGTGACACTGCTAGGCACTGATGGGCACAGGTGGGTGGCACTGATGGGTACAGGTGGGCAGCACTGATGGATACAGGTGGGCAGCACTGATGGGCACATTTTACCATATCGCATCATCAGCTGTGTCTTTCCGACACAGCGATCACTGCCACCGCCAGGTGCACTTCGCTGGGGGAGCACATGGGGCATGTTCATGGACATCCTCCCAGAACTAGACAACTGTGCTGTAGCTGTCCTTCGGCTATAGTGCAATTGGGAAGTAGTTAAATTAGTGTAAACTTTTTGTTTGCTTCCTTTTGGTATATTATTATACCATTGAACATGTTTTGTTATATCTGCCTGAAGTCTAAAAAATACCTGCCATAAATTCAGTTCTGTCATGTGTCTTGAGTAATCTGCAATCTTATTTCAGGCAAACTTATCAGCCCTGGCTAGCCTCACAAAGGTAATTTCTTTGAGCAAAGGAACACCCCCCCCCCCCAATATTATAGAGATGAGGAGAGAAGGAGGTGTTTTCCATCTTAACAAACTTCCTAACCTATGGTGACAATACAGCTCTTCCATAGATACAGCATAGTGAGTCATGCTATGACACATGTTTCTGGCAAAAATATTAGGTTCCAATAAAGTTCCAATAAATAAACATTGAAAAAAAGAACCACCAAATCTAAGGACTGGTAAGCTGCAATATATAAAATGTTTTACTTGGGTTCAGGTACACTCTAAAGAACGCAACAGTGGAATCTAAGGCAGTTTTGAGAGGCCATTTTTAGACAAATGAATTTTTATTTCAGAAGACATTTGGTTGCATACATAACATGGAGAGAACAGAGTCATTATCGTTGTAATACAGGTATTAACAAACATAGAGCAATAAATACAGTATACAGCAGAATATACATTGGGCTGAGCTGAAAGCATCTCTAAAGAAAATGTAATCTGTGCTACACACTCGCACTGTCAGTGCATGCAACCTTAGGAGACATGGTTGCAGAGTCTCCTGACCCCCAGATAATACGAGGGACTCAGAAACTAAACTTTTAAAAATGTTTACAGCAATTTGAAATAACAATAATTATAACCAAAACAAAAGGTAAATATAAACAAATTAGACAAGCACTACTATGCCTAAAATAACTGCAAAGGTGTAATCATACATGTGACTATAAATTAGATTAGCAGAAAAAGTTTATGCCCATGCCAGCACAGGAGTACTTGGTTGTATTTTTGTATCAAAAGGACATCTAGCTTTCCAATGTTCCTTTGCATTTTTTCATGTTATAGCATGGAATTTATCTAAACATAATCATAATTTCTGGGATAACAGATAAGATGAGTAATACATAATTCCTATAACAGGTATTGGAACCGAGTTTGAATTAATTGCTTAGTTTGTAAAGTCTTGTGCCTAATGGCCTCAGTGTTCTACAGGGTATTTTTTTTATATCCTTAATAGTTGGTGGTTTAGGTTGTACTCAATTAACCAGCATGGTTCTTTTATTGCCTAATGGAAATAGGGGTGCCCACTGGCATTGTAAAATCGGCATATTAAGGGATTGGGATTGGAGGTCTGGTTCTACCAGTCATACTGTATATGTCAAATATAGATAGATATAGGGGTAACTATAACTAGTGTATCAAATTTGGGCTTGCAGAGTGACATTTAAGTCACTTTACATGGTGATTGATTTTAAAGTGCACCTTTCTCTATACTTCACCCACAAATGACCCACAAATAAAGGCCACGCAATGCTGCACCTGAATTAAATTTACATCCTTTTTTTTCTCACAAATTAAGCTTTCTTTCGGTGGTATTTGATCGCCTGTGTGTTTTTAATTTTTTGCGCTATAAAAAAAAAAAGACCAACAATTAAAAAACAATATTTTTTACTTTTTGCTATTAAACATGTCCAGTAAAAAATGTAAAAAATCTAATTTTGTCATAAATTTAGGCCAAAATTCTGCTACATATCTTTGCTAAAAAAAAAAAAACCCCAGTACATGTAAATTAATTGGTTTACATGAAAGATATAGCAGTATACTGTATATGTCGGAATTTTAATTTTTTTTTAATTTTTACTAGTAATGGCGGTGATCAGTGACTTATAGCGGGACTGCAGTGGGCATTCTGACACTGGGGGGAACTGACTTGGTGTCACTGACATCCCCAGTGACACCAATGCAGTGATCAGTGCTAAAAAAAACATTGAGATTGTACTAATGGCAGTGAGCAGGAAGGGGTTAACATGAGGGGCGATCAAAGAGTTAACTGTGTGCTGTGTGTGTTTTACTACAGGGTTGTGTGTTTGTGCTTCACTGTAAGCACACTGCTTTTTATGGTTGTGCTATGCAGCTGACAGGGAGGAGAAACTTTCTTTTACAAACAGTTCTCCTCCCCATCATAGATCCTGGGCAATCACCAGGCGCCAGCGAGTAATCACTGGCCAAACCCGAAGATTGACAGCCACGGTCGTGAATAGCGGCACGGGTAGGGAGCCTCGTGCACGCTCCCTACTAGGAACTGCAAAATCACAAATATATATGTATATATAGCTGTATTTCTTCTCTAGGGCGGACGGGAAGCGGTTAATATGAATATTATATCCTAGTTCAATAAGGAGATCAGACAGTCTGAACAGTAGAATAAAGGATCTTTATGTTTGTTGGGTAACAATTAAATACAGCAGGCTTCATTGTTTGTGAGGGGTATTGTTTATTTTTAATAAAGATTTGGTTAAACAAGTTTACCAATGTAGTCTGCATACTGTAACTTTTTCCAGAATTGAATAGAACCCTGAAGATAGACCATTTGATCCAGAGACTTTGGGAGATATTTTAATAATTTCAAACACTTGCTTGTATCAGCTTGCCTCCTGAACCTTTAAATGTAAATGTAAATAGTTATCTGTGAAAAAGCTCACTCTAACTAAAGAGTTGCTATTTTTAAATAAAGAAGAAACATACATCTGGCCATAAAAGTTTGTAGTTTCTACAAGTTACAAAAAATACATGCATAGCATCTGTGTTTGTATTTTTTAATTGCCCAAATTCAACACTTTGAAAGGCTATAGTTTTACTGATTAATGTTTTGATTATATTTTGTATTTAAAGAAAGTTTTATCTCTGGATTTTTGCATATAAAGCCATTTTAAGCACATTGTCTAACAAAAACTATAGTACACCACAGGTGTATTTAATTTAAGGTTAATTTCTAAAGCTGTTTCTTTTTATATAATAAAGTAATATATTTATTGGTTATTGAAGGCTAGGTTTAGTAGGTGGTTAATAAAAATTTTCTGCTATGAGTGCATACGTTACCTGCCAAACCTTGACCCTTCTCCATGGATACTGATTACTGGTGTAGAGGATCATTTCACATCATTTTCCTGTAACTGAGAGTATGTTCAATAATGCATAGCCAGCCTGGCATTTTGTGGACGCAAATATGTACTATGTCTATGTACAAGGTCTACAACAGCCCTGAGATAATTTAAATGTAGTTTATGTCAGTGAAATTAAAAATACATTTAAATGCATCCAAAATTAAGCAATATTTTATATATTTCAAAACTTTAATGTGTTACTAAAGCATTACCTCAGGTCACCAATTAAATATTTAGACCATTAAGTTGTAGGTGATAAGTTTTATTTTGATGGAGTACCCAAAGATTTTTATTTGTGATATTTGACTGATTTACACATGTGCTGGAAACGTTGTAAATGGAAATTGAAATCAGTTAAGAAATTAGGAAATAAATCCAAAATCTAAAAACTCAGATTTACATGTATTTACATACTTTTTCATTTTTATTTCTGTTTTGGGACATAGTTGTAATTTACAGGTTTTTTTATTGTATATATTGCATGTTAGTGTTTTTTATAGCAAGAATGAGTGCATATGATGGAAAATAATGATAATAATAATAATAATAATAATGGCTTCAACTACCACCTCTATGCCGACGACACACAAATCTATCTCTCAACCCCCCACCTCACCCCCTCGGTCTCCGCCCAAATCACACACCTACTGAGCGACATATCAGACTGGATGTCGCTCCACTTCCTTAAACTGAACCTCTCCAAAACCGAGTTTCTTGTCTTCCCCCCAGCCCGGACACCACCCCCCATTGACTTCTCCATCACATCCAACAACGCCACCATCAAACCCGCCCCGCAGGCCAGAGTACTTGGTGTCATTCTGGACTCCAACCTATCCTTCCAGCCCCAAGTCCAATCTTTAACAAACTTGTGCAGACTCCACCTCCGCAACATCGCCAAAATATGCGCGTTCCTAACTCCAGAAACCACTAAACAGCTCATCCACTCCCTCATCATATCACGACTTGACTACTGCAACTCCCTCCTCACTGGCCTGCCTCGCCGCTGGCTATCCCCGCTTCAGTTTATCCTGAATACGGCTGCCAGACTCATTCACCTTTCCAACTGCTCCGTTTCCGCCACCCCCTTCTGCCAATCCCTCCACTGGCTTCCGGTTGCGCAACGGATCAAATTCAAAATCCTAACACTGACGTACAAAGCCGTCCACCATACTGCCCCGAACTACATCACTGACCTAATATCCAAGTACCACCCAGCACGCACACTCCACTCCTCACAAGACCTCCTTCTCTCTAGTTCCCTGGTCTCCTCCTCCCATGCCCGCCTCCAGGACTTCTCCAGGGTGTCACCCATCCTCTGGAACTCCCTGCCCCAACCCATCAGATTATCACCTACTCTCCTCTCCTTTATGCGCACCCTGAAAACCCATCTCTTCAGGGAAGCCTACCCCACCCCCTGCTAACTTGCCGACCTCCTCCACTCTTCCTACCACTCCATCCCCCACAGCTATCTCCTCCTGTGCCATCAACTCCTCCCTCCTAGATTGTAAGCTTGAAAGAGCAGGGCCCTCGATCCCCTCATGTTTTGCATTGTATTGGTATTGTTCTGTCACATGTTCTGTCCCCCTTTGTAATGTACAGCGCTGAGCAAACTATTGGTGCTTTATAAATACTGCATAATAATAATAATACATATTTGATAGTAACTAATATTTATTAATAATAATAATAATAAAAAATACTTTTTATTTTATTGTAAGTGGTTTTAAAATGTCACTTACAAACTACAAGGAACTATTTAATTGTTAAACATTAATTCAAAGTCATCTTCTACTTTAAAGGTTAATTCTCAGTGGTTTACAATAATTGCACCAATTGAGAGAACTGTATGCCAGCAAAGTTGTTTTATTCAAATTTTTAAATACACTTAAGCTTGACGACAGAAATCTTAAATCCAACACTGTCATAATATGAATGACAACTACTTAGTTATGCCACACTGTACCAAAATGAATTTTATATAATTTTTTGAGACATAGCTTTCTTTTGGTAATATTTAACCACTTTAAGACCAGACAATTTTAACCCCTTCCAGCCCAGGCCATTTTTCAGTTTTTGAAAATGTCAAAATGTAAGTGATAATTACTTCATCATGCAACACTGTATCCAAATTATATTTTTATCATTCCTTTGAGCTTTCTTTTGGTAATATTTTTCACCTGAGATTTTTTTTTGCTATATAAACAAAAAAAAACACCATTAAAAAGGTTTTCTTACTTTATCTTATACAATTTTGCAAATAATCTTTCTGCAGAAATATAGGCCAAAATGTATTATGCTACATTTCTTTGGTAAAAAATAACCCAAACCAGTGTGCAGTATTTGTGTGAAAGTTATAAAGTCTACAAACGGTGGTATATATACTTGTGAAATTTATCAACCCTGATGAGTTGACTGCCTGTCTTAATTCTTGGGCCCTAAAAAGGCCAGTAGACAGCTTAATTTTTTTTGTCACTTCTTTTTGAAAAATGACAAAAATAAAAAACATTTGATTTTATTTCAAAGATTTGCCATTTTAACTTATTTCTCATACACAGCATTGGCATACATACAATTACACATTCTTCTACTCCTCCCTAGTATAGGAATACAACATGTTTGACACTTTTTTGCTACTTAGATGCATAAAGGGGCCCAAACTCCGTGGAGATCCTTCATGCTTTCAAGGGGCATAAATAATGCATCTGATTTCCTGACTATCACAATTCTTGAGGCCCTGAAGTGCCAAAACAGGAGAATCACCAGCCAATTTTTCAAAGTGGACACGCAAACATATTTAACATGGAGATATGGGTGACAATTCACAAAGCACACAGCTTTTTTTTTTTTAAAAATTGCATTCATTAAAAAATGCTACTTAAATACTGCATGATCTGGTCCTTTGCTGAGAATCCTCTTTCAGATGGTTCGGTGCCAGAGTTAGTTTATCTAACAATGGGACCCAAACCTGTTGGCTTCACAAATATCCACTTCAAAGGATTCCTCATTTAGATATGAAATGAAGGTGGCCAGCCTTTCATGAATACTTAATTTCCCAGGAAAAGATCATGAACTGGCATACTTAAATTCCATAAAGGGTGTGCCAAGATTTGCCTTAAAGGGGGTTGGTGTATGCTAAATGCAGGGGATTTGAAGTTAGCCAATTATAAAAGGGAATAGATTTGCCAACCAATCAGAGCTAGTCTATGCAAAACTAATGAAGGAGAGGACTATAACAATAGACACTAGATGGAGAGAGAGGGTATCTTTGGAACACCAGTTAAGAGAATGGAACCCGTACGTACAGTACCATGGTAATTATGGAATATTCCCCTTGCACTTATATCTAAATGCTTGTCTTATGTCTTTTCTGTCTCACTGTTAGTATTTTGTAATATGTTAGAGCTTTCTTAATGTTTCTTTTATGTAACTAGGTTGTTTGTGTTAGTTTAGCCCTCCATACTATTCACCAATAAATTTTGGTTGCTGTGTTAAACCTTTCACTTCTGGGAATAACTCTTAATTTATCAAATCATATCAGAGAAATATTATATTTCATAATCTATAGATTTGGTCAACAGCACCCCCCCCCCCTCCCATGCTGAGGGCATGTGGCATGGTATGATTCACGGGGATGCTCGCTCACCCCCCCTTTCCTGACAAGCCAGGCTGCATGCTCGCTGCATGCATTATAACGGTCCGGTATGGGTTTAGGTGGGTTTGACCCAAAGGGTTTGGTATGGATTCCCCCAAACAACACCATTTTTTTCTTAATTTTTGATTGCTGGCAATTCTTTTTTTTACATTTAGTAGGAACTCTGCTGACAGCTGATGACGCATTGGTTGTTAAAGACACGGTAGCTGCCAGCGCCTTAACAACCATGACAGTTACTGGCTGTTAAGGATACCGGCCGCCAGCCACTCTTTAACAACCAGTGCATACCGCATGCCTCAACCACTACTTACTTACTGCATGCATTTAATTATTTATTTCCTTCTGTGAATTGACTTTAATGTTTCTTTTATGTGGTATTTACCAAGTGTTTTTGCTATTTGCAGTAAATACTGCATACTAGCAAGAGTGAATTGACATTTTCAGTACTGCATGCGATATGTGGTCAAGCGGCCGACATGAAACATACAATAACCTTTAGTGAATTATCCCCATGGTGAGCCTTTTAAAGAGCACATTTTCTGACACATTTTTGCAAAATAAAGAAAATTAAATAGTATTTATTTTTCAAACACAATTGTTAATTAATAAAATATTTTTCACAGACAGCATGAGCATATTTAGAATTAAACCCCAAAATACATTCTGCTTTTTGTATATGAAGACACCACATATGTGAGACTCTCTGCCACACAGTCACATAAAGGGGGCCCAAAATCCAAGGAGCACTTTCAAGTTTTCAAGGAGCATACCAGGATCAAGGCTCCAGCAATCAGCTTTACTATAAAATTGACCTGAATGGAATGGCTTTACAGATTCCTTTTATGAAGCTTGGAAAGGGCCCCCTCCTGCCACTGCCCACTGCCATTTCCAGGCACTCCTGTTCCACCGGGGAGCCCAGAACCACTCTAAGCATTCAGATAATCTTCATCCAGAGGAAATGGAGGAACATCTGTTCCCCTATCTCCTCCCTGACAAATGAAGGTAGAAGTGATATGAATTCCAGTACTTATGTTTCTGGTGTTGTGTTACTCTGGCTGGTACAACCAGGGATGTATCTGTTCAAACCTATCTGTGTTTGATCAGAGGCTTTGAAGGGCAGAGAAGGGATCAAGGATCTAAAAGAACACTGTACTACCATGATGTCCTAGCCAGTCAGTGGCATTGTTATCAATGAGTTGGCCAATTAGCACATTTTATGCCTCAGATTCCTTGCACTTGAACATCACCTGTTGGTTCTAGCTTTATCAAACCAAATCTGCACTGTATAGGAAAATGTAACATTTTCCCCAACACAAACAGCAACCCTGGTTTACATTTCTCTTAACAATGAAGCCTGTACTTTAATACTGTTCTAGCTAAAAAAAAATCGAGTCAAATGAAAATAACATAATTAAGACTTTTATGGCAGAAAATCTAAATGTTTCATAGCTAAGCCTACACAGTTACAGTAATAAAGGTTAGTATTCAATGTCCTACACTAGGGCACATAATAGTACATAAAAAATACAAGAATCTTACATGTTATAACTGACATTCTCAGGTACAATCTGTCATTAATCTGTCATTAAAGTGGTGTTAAATCCAAAACCAAAAATGCAATACTGTATATTGCAGTTTACTAACCATTAGATGTGGTGTTTTTTTTTTTTATCTCGACAGTAACACGAGTTCTTTATTAGGGTGCCTACACACTGAATGGAATAGCAACAGAGACACTTTTGGGCATCAGCATTCATTGTCAGTCTGGAGGGAGGGTAGTTTTTAAATGTACTAGCATATTTAGATACACTTACAAATTGTATTAGGGTAAATACACACACATATACACTAACAAATTGAATCCAAACTCCAGCTAACACATTTACGTAGTTACAGACACAGTGGTGTTCCATTTTGAATAAAGGTTGTAAATATATAATAAAATAATGATCATTGTAAGCAGTGGTAAATGGTTTGTCTCAACCTTATAACTGCTACATCTGCAGCACAACATGTTCTGTTGAAAGACAACAGACTGGCTACTGCATCAGGTGGAAATGAAAAACAGAAAGCTTAAAAATGTATGCAACCATTAAATCAAAGCTAAGATTCAAATATAATAAATGTATAATAAATATAATAAATGTTTGCTTTTGAGTTAAATAATGCTTTAAGATCCAGACATCATCCTTCATAATTTAAAAAAAATGTTATTGTCTTTTTTTTATTATGCTATAAAAAGATTGTATAGAATATTAAAATATTTTAAAATATCTAAGAGCTTGGCAAGCTAGAGCTTAACCTCCCTAGTGGTCTGATTATGTCCATATTTCTGTGCTCAAAGCGGTACATTTTTTTACATGGAAATATGTATTTTTTTTATTGTAGGCCTGTAATTTTTAGGAATAACTCACTGAAATCTGTCCAAACAAGAGTCTAGTAAACATCCCGGGTATGATAAAATTTGAAACACGAAATCATAAATTATAATTGAATAAATAATCATAAAAAATATTAATATAATAATAAATTTAATTCAATAATATAATCAAACCAAAAACACTGAAATCTGAAATTTGAGCGCCAAGTTCGCACATCACTGAGCAAAGTCGCAAAATCGTTTTCAGTGTCCGATGACGAATTTCCCCACGAATCATTATCACTCAATTCTGCAAGTGGTTCTTATTTACTATCGCTGTTCTCTAGCTGGTCTAAAACCACTTTTGACCTAAAGGGAAGCTTTTAGGACGCCATGGACGTTTCTCAGTTTCTAGGCAGAAAGAACAGACTAAATGCAGGCAGGGCACAGGACAAAGCACTAGGGACAAAATGTATGTGAAATGGTTTGATACAGTAATGTTTTACTATGTGATTTTAGTGTATTTAGTGAATGTCACTTTTTGTCATTTTCAAATTTCCTGCCGTTCCGTCCCCGTAAGTCCCGACGCTCGCAGGGGACAGAACCCAGATGACAGATGCCGGCATCCACCGGATTACATTGCCGGGGACACTGCAGGAGGGACATCGCGGGAGCGCAGGACAAGGTAAGTGAAGAACAGATGCCGGAGCAGCGCTGCATGGTAAGCCCGAGTGTAGCTCGGGGTTACCGCTTTTGGTACTGAAACTTTACCCCGAGTTACACTCAGGAATACCGTCAGGGAGGTTAATAAATGTTTATAACCAATACAAGTCTACTAGCTTTGAACACATTCGGGTTGATTTACCAAAGGCAAATAGGCTGTTCACCTTGCAAAGGAGTTTTTACATTGCAAGTTCATTTTCCTTAGCTTATTGAATGAGGTGAAGTCCTGCTGACTACCATTATCCATTCCAGTGCGACCATGATTGGATATTCTTTGCAGAGTGAATTTTCACCACATTCTCTATACTAAGCAAAAATCCCCTTACAAAGTGAACAGCCCATTTGCCTTTAGTAAAGCAACCCCATTTACTTTAAATAATCTCATGTGATTACAGTACATAGTCTTGCCCCACAGTGACATATAATGTAAATAATATCCAAGAAATATTAGAGGATAGTGCCAGAAAGGCTTGCCTATTGCAATTAGTATTTTAGTCTTGAGTTTGTATTATTTTTTTTAGACATGTCCAATTTTAAAAAAAAAAAGAGGCCAGCTTAGCTGTGCACATTTAACACAGTTGAAAATATAAGCCAATTCCATTGTCATTCAAAAGTAAATGGGCATTTTACATTGAGAGGACAAATAGTTCAAATTTCAAAACAACATAAGTTTACCAGTTACTGAATTTACCAATCACAGCTCATAACAGCAGTTAGGCACATTTTGAAATGAAATGAGAATGAGCATTATGGTTCTTTTCAAAATTCTCTTTTTGAAATAACATTAACAATTCTTCCCAAAAGCCAGCCCATTTCAACATATAATAATATTGTTAAAGCTACCCAAAATGCTAGCACTAATTCTTTCACATACTCTGGCCAGAGATGAAAATAGCATTAGGTATTATAAAACCCTCTTTAAACAGATTCAAATGAAACTGAAGCAGCACATTAGTAAATCAAAATATTAAATCTGTCTTGGCATTCATTCTTTATAAACAACCATTTTCTGATTGTTGTATCCTTTTTTTGTCATTTCAAAAATAACCCCGGATCTTTTTTAACTGAATGTATTAGTGAATTTTTAAATGGTGGCATCGTAAAGTAAAAAAATATAAGAAAAGAACAGAACTTTAAATTGAAGAGAACAAGACTAAAACAATGCAAAAATAGATTATGGAATGCTGTAAAGTATGTTTCTGAAAATCTGAAATGTTGCTGTCCAAGTTGATGCAGTCTTTCAAGTAATTCCACACTAACCACATTTCAGTGCGTTTGAAATTTTCTAGCTTGCAGTGTATGGACAACTCTTATTCAATATATTTCACGTTACTTTTCTTGCAGGCAGCAAGCTACCATGGGATACATAGTCCATGAAATGAAAAGTAAACCCAAGGAATTAGCACTGGAGAAGCTGCAAAGCATGCTGACAATCAAGAAAATTGTTGAAAGAGATGGCTAGCAGACAGGCAGCAATCACAACATGAAAGGCCTTTTTTTCAAGTACATTTGTATCGGATTGTCAAAAAAATATTGTTTGTATTGTCATTACAGTGCTGATGTTACAAAATAAAATGACCATAGATCTCCTTTAAGTTTGAGTCATAGATGTCATAGATGTTCTCTTAGTTTGTTGTAAACATTAGCAGAAAAGATGTATTTATTTTAGAATACCACCAATCCAACAATTCTTTTTATACATATTATAAGAGAAGCACAGGACTAGCACACTTTATGATGAATGCACATTTATTGTAGAAACACAACTACATTAACTGCATACATTTTTGTACATTTTAAAGGATGTTCAATAAGGTAACACAATAAAGTAAGCAAGACTAATGGTTTAAATAAAATTATTATGTTTAACTTGCCTTAATAACGGCTTCAGGAGTGAACATATCACAGTTAAGTGACATTTTATTATGGTTTAATATCACTTTAATACAGTATTTCTATGGAAACAGTTACATGTTCAACTCACCAGGTGAGAAGATAAATTCAAAATGCCACTGCGCTATTGTAAAGTAGCAAAGAAGAGACATAATAAAAAATGACAGATTGTTATCTAAAGTAGGTCACTATTAAAAGCAGTGTCCTAAAATGTGTTGAAAGAAAATATATGTGTTTATTTAACCTAAAAGTTTATATGTTAATATTTGTGTGCTGCAAACATATTTGTAAATTACATAAAAAGATACACTTTTTTTTCTCTTTTTTAACCTTTTTTTCCTAAATACAAATAAAAAATAAATATTTTTGTAGCTAAATGATTACTCCTAGTTGGTGTTATTTCTTTTTATCCAAGGAATATTACTATTCTTTTACATATGTTAACATGCAAAATTCATCTAATAGCAGTAAATGTCTTACTTGTTTTGTGTAAAAAAAGTAGGTTGCAAGTGTATGTATGTGTGACTATGCAATGTAATTTAATTTTAAGTAAATATGTACCCAGAATATGCATATTAACCTCCTTGGCGGTTTTCCCGAGTGTAGCTCGGGGTAGAATTTCTATACCAAGAACGGTAACCCCGAACTACACTCGGGCTTACCATGCAGCGTTCTCTGGGGGTCCCTGCAGCACTTACCTTGTCCTTCGCTCCCACGATGTGTCCCCTGCAGCGTCCCCGTCCATCTCCTCCGGCCGATGCCGGCATCTGACTTCCGTGTTCCGGTCCCCGTGACGTCGGAACGTTCGGGCGGCGGAACCGGCGGGAAATTTGAAATTTTTAAAAAATGACATTTTTGCTGTCATTGCTTTTTCACTGCATTTCACATACATTTTGTCCCCACTGCTTTGTCCTGTGCCCTGCCTGCATTTTGACTGTTCTTTCTGCCTGGAAACTTAGAAAAGTCCATGGCGGCCAAAAAGCGTCCCTTTACATCAAAAGCGGTTGTAGAACAGCGATAGTAAATCAGAACCACTTGCAGAATTGAGTGATGATTTGTGGGGAAATTCGTCATCAGACACTGAAAACGATTTTGCGACTTTGCTCAGCGATGTGCGAATTTGCCTCTTTATTTCAAATTTCAGTGTTTTTGGTTTGAATATATTATTGAATTAAATTTATTATTATATTATCATTTTTTATGATTATTTATTAAATTATAATTTATGATTTCGTGTTTCAAGTTTTATCATATCCGGAATGTTTAATAGACTCTTTTTCGGATAGATTTCAGTGAGTTATTCCTAAAAATTACAGCCTACAATTAAAAACTACATATTTCCATGCAAAAAAATGGTACCGCTTTCAGCACAAAATTCCTGACATGATCATACCGCCAGGGAGGTTAAAGTATTTTACAATATTTTAAATAAGACCTTATTTACCTCTGTAACTACAGGCATTGTGTAGAAATTAAACTTTAAAGTTTACATCAGAGACAAGGAATTCACAGTTCTTTAACAAAATATTTTTAAAGGAAGCAGAATATTTGAAGCCTGCTAGCCTGTAAAAAAAAAAAAAAAAAAAAAACACCTTGTGCAGTAATCTATTAGAAGCCAACTGATATTGACATTAAAGTCTCAGGTGTTGATTTTCTAAAGAAACCTATTCAATTTATAAAGAGTATTTTCACTTGGCTATTATATATACATTCACATTGATGTATATACTGTACATTTTACCTAGTGAATGAGGTGAAGATAAATATAAAAACACTTTGCAAAGAATACCCAATCATGTGCAAGGAAAAAAAACAAGGCTTTTGCTAGCACAGAGCTGAATGATTAAAGTCATGGTGAAGACTACTTGCTGAAGTTCAAACCAAGCATCAGAATGAAGAAAGAGAGGATTTACATAATGTTGAACATGGCATAGTTGTTGGTAGCAGACGGACTGGTCTGAGTATTTCAAAAACTGTTGATCTACTGGGATTTTCATATACAACCATCTCTATAGTTTACATTGAATGGTCCGAAAAAGAGAAATTATCCTGTGAGCGGCTATTGTGTGGTGAAAGATGCCTTGTTGATGTCATAGGTCAGAGCAGAATAGGCAGGCTGGTTTGAGATGATAGGAAGGCAACAGTAACTCAAATAACCACTCGTTACAACCATGGTTTGCAGAATATGAATGCACAACATATTGAACCTTGAAGCAGTTGGGCTAAAGCACCAGAAGACCACACTGAATGCCACTCCTGTCAGCTAAGAACGGGAAACAGAGGTTACAATTTTCACAGGCTCATCAAAATTGGACAATAGAAGATTGGCAAAATGTTGCCTGATGAGTCTCGATTTCAGATGGTAGGGCCAGAATTTGGCATAAACAACATGAAAGCATGGATTCATCCTGCCTTGTATCAATGGTTGAAACTGGTGGTGTTATAATGGTGTGGGCGATATTTTCTTGGCACACTAGGGGGCCCCTTAGTAGCAATTGAGCATCATTTAAATGCCATGTTGTTGCTCACCATGTCCATGTCCATCCCTTTATGACTATAGGGTACCCATCTTCTGATAGCTACTTCAAGCAGGATAATGCACAAAGCTAAGATCATCTCAAACTGGTTTCTTGAACATGACAATGAGTTCACTTTACTCCAATGACCTCTACAGTCATCAGATCTCAATCCAATAGAG
Organism: Staurois parvus; assembly: GCF_062004578.1. Classification (NCBI taxonomy): domain Eukaryota; kingdom Metazoa; phylum Chordata; class Amphibia; order Anura; family Ranidae; genus Staurois; species Staurois parvus. The sequence goes on from NW_028317949.1 coordinate 7,390,166, forward strand.
CACCGTTGGGATATGGTGTAACAGGAGATTCACATCATGGATGTCCAGCTGACAAATTTGCAGCAAATGTGTGATGCTATCATGTCAATATGGACCAAAATCTCTAAGGAATATTTCCAACACCTTGTTGATTCTATGCCATGAAGAACTAAGGCAATTCTAAAGGCAAAAAGGGGGTCCAACCTGGTACTAGCAAGGTGTACCTAATAAAGTGGCTGGTTAGTGTATATTGCAAAGAATATTTTAAGTTAGCTCAGTGAATGAGGTAAAGCAATGCTGAATTTATTCTATCAATCATATACAAATAAACATTTTTTTTAACTTTCCTTGTAAATGATGTGGAAAACAATTCTGAAATTTCAAGGTATCCATCATTATATTTGCGGTGATATTATTTTTCACTAGGTGAATAATAGGCATGAGCCCAGGTTTGAACCAAAACTTTGGGTGTTCAGACAAAAGCCCAAACATATACCATTTCAGTGGGAGCTGTTGTCATGTATAGTAGTGGTGGCATCTCATTGCTGAAAATAAGCACACAAACCCACACAAAGGGCACACAAATTACATAGAAGACATTGGAAGGTCTGTATGATTTTTTTTTGTTTGTTTGTTTTCAAGAAGTTGTTCATGACCTGTCATTTGCTGGCAATTCTAAACACGTTTTCCTTTGTAAATGTCAGTTCTGCTGCAGCACTTTCTGTGTGTCATAAAAATTCACCCCCTTCACAAGCAGGATTAAAGCATATTATTTAAAGGAAATTAACATTTTTAATGTTACACTTTAAGGATTTACAAAATCACTGCTCCTGGCCAGATGGAATTTTTTACCTTTTTTTGCATTGGTACATGTTCCCCAGGGCAGTGCCCACCCCTCATGCTATTTCTGATACCCCCCTACCTATTAGCCCAGAAGATGAGCATTTCTGATTTGACAGATTCATTGGTTTCACTGAACTTTGCTCGAAAAGAACCCAGAGCAGTTTGACACATCGCCAGTATCTAATACAACCAGCATGGGGGGGGGGGGGTAATGAAATAATTTGTTAAGCTTCTAAGAAGCTTAGCTTTGAGGACTTTTTTGCTTACCTCTGAATGTAACTATTGCAATTGAAAAGTTGAATGTGATTATCATTTGCTTAAATACCTGAATGGCTATGTTATTATAGGTAAAGCCTGATGTAATATGTTTATAAAACTACTATGTGATTTTTTTAATGTAAAGCTTGTTGCCACCCCCATATTTGTGTGACAATGAAATGTAGTTACCATGATTAAATTTGTTTACAGTGCAACATAACCAATACATATGGATTGCTCTATGAATGATCAAAATAACAGCAAAAAATTGTTTTATGTATACTCTAGCTTTTACTTAGAGAACAGCTTTTATAGAAAAGTGGAATGATGTTACATTATCATATGACACATCAATAACTAGAATGTCTTTGATCTTTCAAAAATATCTAGATTTTTTCTAAATGATCAAAAAGTGTTCTTTGAACAAAGGTTCTACTTTTATTCGTCTCTATGTATTTTAATTATTTTTTGAAAAAAAAAAAAAGGAAATACGTGATAGTCTTTGAGAACAAGCAGGGTTGTTTATATTCTTTGTCATCAAATATTAAAAATAAGGATTTACAGTTACAATCTTTGTAATTAATAGTTATTAATTCACCTGCCAAATTAATAAATCTCTTTACTTGCTTTTGCTTAACTGTCAACAACATTTGTATATATTATTTTTATTTACCTAGATGTATTCTCTAATGATCTTCAGAAAACAATGAACCATTTATCCACTGAGTTTCTGCATCAAATTTAGAATTCAACATCCTACTATGTAAACGTATTCAATATATTCAGTGTGAACAGAGGACAAAATGTCTACCAGTATGATTTTGAACATATTAAAAAAAAAATCACCTTGAGTAAATTCCAAAAAGGAGAATAATATCAAACTCCAGATAAACAGTCCTCTTGTTGAATCAATTGTTTGTTTCCCAGAGCTGTAGGGCAGCAATGGTACCAATAAGCCACTCTGATACATGTAAACACTAAACTAAACTCACATTGGTATTAATGCTGGTAGTCTAGGTGATTTATTTTTAATGAGTATTGTATAGCCAATCCTATAGGTATAAAAATAAAAAATACGTTAGTGTGAATATTCTGTTACAAATACATTTGTGAACATTTTTCTTTTAAACCCTCTGTTTCTATTAATAGTAATGCAAGAACATGCTTGCTTTAAATAACTAAGAAATCTACTCTGAGTAAGTCCTAAATGGTTCAGTGACTTGTTCTCACTATTAGGTCTCATATATGAGGGTGGCCTGCAAAATGTAATTTAGGATGTTTACCAACCTGCGTTTGCAATGCTTTCTTTGTGAATAAGGAGGACGCCAGGATAAAAAGTAAATTTCCCTTGGAAACATGGCCTGAATATTAATTTCAAAGCTTGAGCTAATGCCATATGAAGGAATATTCAAAAACTGTGAGCAAGATCATTTCAATAAAAGTTTGCAAACCTGGAACTTTGAGGCTGCTTATTAGACACCAAGTACATGTACAAACTAAAACAAATAAATAAATAAAGATCTTTTACTGGATATAATTTAAACAATATGTTTGAATAAACATACTAGGGTTGATTTACTAAAAGGAAATATAATGTGCACTGCAAGTGCACTTGCTCCAGAGCTTAATAAATTAGGTAAAGCTTCACTTTGCAAAGAATACCCAAACACGTACAAGGAAAATAAAAATAACAGCATTTTTGCTTGCACAGAATTCGATGATAGAAATCAGCAGAGCTTCCCCTCAGATCTAGAGCAACTGCACTTGCAGTATATTTGCCTTTAGTAAATCAACAACTTTGCATACAGTGTAAGTTGAAATTGAACCTGTGCAATATATACACACTTTTTAGATTTTCGCAAAGCAAAATATTATGGAAAAATAATTTAAAATAAAAAATACAAAAAGTGTATTTCATTTTTATGGATTGTAAACCTGCCTGGCATGTCTGGCATCACAGGTGTTTTCCAAAAAGCTTGCTGTGTCTGAGAGTATTTGTGGGCTGATGTGAGCTTCTGTGGGCTGCTTATCCTATTTAAACAGTAAGCCTCACAGCAAGCTTTTTACTGTTCTGTTTTGGCTCTCAATATTGTATGAGTGAATAGTTGTGCCAAACATACACGGCTTTCAAGGACTTAGCAAATTATAATCAAATACACAAATGTGCACTGGTGTACTTTTTTGTCTTGGCTGTTTTTATTCCCAGTTTAATTTATAGATATAGTTTTACAGTTAATAAGGTTAACAAAGATTGATAACTGTCAAGTTCAAATTACAAAACCTCTTGTTTTCATTCAAAGGAAGGTCAATATTTTCTTAGAACAATAGTATCTTTTTGACCAATTCCTTTGATCATTTATATACTGTGTTAGTTTTTAGTAATTATACATTTAAATTATCTGGTCCATGTTTAAACACCATTATTGTTTTTGTTTTTGGTAAATGTTATTTTATTTTGTAAATTATTTCACAAAAAAAAAACATTTTTACTGTAATTTTAACATGTTTACTGTCATTTTAACATGAGGATGATATTATCTTTCATCCATGTGCAACTGATGCCCCCCTATTTTTGTATAGTCCTTAGGATATAAAGCTAATGTTGCCAGATCTTAATACTGGTCTGTGATGTTATTTGTTTAATGTTAGCTAAGTTATTTATAAGACATCTTCTATCAAATATCTCTAGTTTTTCATGGTAAGTAAAATGCCCATTCCTTTTACTAATTTAGTTGTCTTTCTTAATCATTCTACATCCTTTTACAATACATGGCCTGCATTCTAGATGTAGTCCAGTAATGATATTTTAGAAACATGTACAGTATTTATATTTCTCTTTGTATACATCCCACATTTTTTATATACTAAACCAACTGTAAACCAGTATTCTCAATAATGTCTTCAGCTCTTCATTTCCCAACTATGGTGTCCGTTTATGAACCAGCAGTAATGGATCGCTGCTCAGTTCTCCGGCATTCTCGGAGAACACAGTTCTCCTGTGAATGCAGTTTATGAAGCAGTTCTCCAAACGAAGGGAGAACGGTCTACCAACGCTGGAGAACGGTCTACAAACTCTGAAAAACGGCTCATTTTACTATAATCTCGCGAGATTACAGTAAAAGATCAGTTTACTAAGCAGAGGTAAATTATCTCTGCTTAGTTTTCGGTCCCTCTGATTCTCCAGCTCTGGGCTGGAGAATCTGGAGGGAGAACACAGATCTCCAGAGAAGGGCTGACATGATCTCCTGAGTGTCATAAAATGTGAATGACCAGAGAATAGCTGAGATCTGTTGAATCGCAGCTATTCTCTGTGTCATAAACGGACACCTATATTTCTGTAGCATTCTCCTATTGTAGTGAAGGCTGCTAGGGAATTTAGCAAATTCCTCTGTAATCAGTGGAGCGGGGGTTTTATTATTGTAATTTTTACTAAAATGTTAACAGTTACATAAAAAGAAAAAAACATAGTAAGAGCCAAACAATGGCTATGAAAGAAGTAACAGTAGTGGAAATACCATATATGCATTGCACCAAACTTTACATAGACAGACCAAGCAGTTCTCCTCTAGGTGTAAGTAAAGGTCAGTGGATTCAGATTGGATAGGCTAGATGATTGCAGGTGAATAGCAATATAAAACATTTAGTAAATCCAATGCTAAGTTAGTTAGCCCAACAGGGTATATCAAAATCATCTATCAAAGTCAACATATGGAATGGTAAACTTGCATCCTTTTGAGATGCTAAACATGCAGAGAAAGGAAAACATCCAACATTGTGTCCTAGAGAGAAAAACAAATGAAGGAAAGAAAAGAGTGACCTGAACTGCAAACTAGACAAAAGATAAATGGCTAAAGAGGCTTTGTGAGGAGAAGGGGCATAACAATTAGGTGAGCCAAAGACCCGGTTGTCCCACACATCCCTTATTTTATAAAAGGATGCAATACTGTCACATGAAATAGCAGTTAAAATATTCAATAGCTCTAATTTTGGCTATGACTGAAATTAGTTGACTTTGTGGAGGTATCTCCATAGATTTCCAGTGCATTTAAAAATATCTGTAAAAATATATGTTACAATTACTTTTTTTATATGTTAAAAAAATCTGAAGAATATATTTGAAAAACAGCAAATTTTTTTGGTGTATATATCATTTTTATGGATGCTTTGATATACATCCAAAACAGAATGATACAAATGCTGTATCACTATACCACAAATAAAGCTTATCCTGAATGGATCAGCTTCCATCTAAAATACATGAAAAAAATCAATAGTGTAGAGCTAAGCCATGTAGCGCTAAGCTTTGAGATATATCTTTATATGTCCATCCCCTGAGAACAGACTCATTAAGCTACATGAGAAAAAGTTAAAATTAAACCTGTGCCAAAGAAAACTCCAATAACTAAGCGCTGCTGCTCAAAGATGAAAAAACATTAAACCATAATAACACAACCACAGCGCAAACAAATTATTAAACATAAATTGTAAATAAAAAATAATAATAATTGATGCAAAGTAATAAAGTCCAAAAGTCTCCCCAAAAAAAGTTGTTTTTGTGCTCCAAAGAAAAAGTGCTTGAAAATAATTTATTTTCCAACCTGCCCAAACGATTTGTGATTTCCAACTAAACCTGCACTCAGCAGATGAAGTGAACACCTAGCTGTTAAGAGTCAAACAGGCTTATGGGGGAGGTGTAACCTCTGGGATGATGCCTTGGAGGAGGGGTGAAACAAAATTTCCAGTTTCGATGGAGGGTTTGTGATGTCACTTCTAGTGAGTGGAATGCATGCTGGTGCAGCGTTCCATGGCCATTTTGTCTTCAGAGGAGAGTGTATCTCCAGAAACTGCTGCTAGTTTATCTTCTCTGATGTTGATGTGATTTGAAATTTTCATCCATGGGGTAACTGAAAGGATTTGCCTAAGAAGTTTTCATGTCAATAAGGCTTGGTTTAACCTTTAATGAGTTCAATATGGGCATCATTTTATATTATTAAAAGGGTTTATACAGTATCACATTATTGGTTTTCCTGTCATTTCTATGCATTGCCATCCATCCATGGGTGAGCACATGGAGGTTGTCAAGGAAAGTTTTGTGGAGTAAGCATATATTTGGTACCTGCCTGAAAGACTCTCATGATCAAAAAGCTGGTTATATGTTCATCAAATGTGAGTGCAATTATGGGCAATACTTCTAATTACTGAAAGGTTTATACAATATCACACTATTGGTGCTTTTTTTTCCTTTTCTCTTTTTGCATTTTATCCATTCATGAGTGATCGTTGGGAAGTTGTCTAAGACATATTCCCTAGGGTGGGATTGCTCTGTGGAGGTTACACCTCACCCATAAGCCTGTTTGACTCTTTAGCCTTAACAGCTAGAGGTCCACATCATCTGGGGAGTGTGGGTTTGGTTGGAAATCACAAATAGTTTGGGCACATTGGAAAATAAATTCTTTTCAAGCACTTCTTCTTTGATTGGAGCACACAAATAACTTTTTTGGGGACTTTTGGACTTTATTACTTATCATCAATTATTATTATATTTTATTTACATTATATGTTTAATAATTTTTGCACTGCGGTTGTGTTATTATCATTTAGCTACATACCCTTTTCAAAATATTCATCAACAAGAGTATCAGCCACAAAAGATCATAATAATGAATGCACTTGAATACATGGAGACAAACTCCTAGAATATAAGAAGCAGCCTGAAAGCAACAGTATCCCAATTGTAGTTATTTATAACCCCAACTAAATACCCTAAGAAAAATAGCCAAGTACTTGCAGCCCATAGTCTAGAGAGAGTCATCTAAAGTAAATATATTCAAAACTTCTTCTGTCTTCCTAGTTAGCCAAAAGTGCTCTGACCAGACAAACAGTCACAGGCACATTCCCACGCAGAAACATGATATGTGAGACACGTAGAAATGTAGAAACATGACATATGAGACAAAAGCACACACTGACTCTGGTTTTCTAAGGAAGTAGGGCATTTTAATTTGTACAACAAACTTTCAGTTTTCAAAGTGATTTTTTTTTACTAATCTTAGTGAATGAGTTGAAATAAAGTGAAAAATTCCTCTGTACAAGGAAAAGTAGAAAAACAGGCATTTTGCTTGCAAATGGATGATTGTAGACAGCACTGATTCTCTTCAGTCATTAAGCTAAGATACATTTTTCAAAAAAAGAAACCACTTAATTTAGCGAATGAGGTCAAGCCATGCTGACTTAAATGATCAAATCATGTACGTGCAAAAAGTTCTGTTTTTTTAATTCTCTCTATGCGTGACTGGGTATTCTTTGCAAAGTATATTTTCACCTTGCTTCACCTCATGTATTAATAAAAGTGAAAATTCCCCATGAAAGTGAACATGCTTCACTCCTTTAACATATAAACCCCATTTTGTACACAAGTTAAATACAAATACCAGTCTCTGGGACTATAAAATCCAAGATACAGTTTTTGCATACCATCATCATCACCACCACCACATATTGTATAAATACTATTGTACATAGAATTCCACTTTATAGGGATCTACATTGGGGAAATAAAACAGTAACTCCACAGAGGGACAACACACCATTTTTACAAAAAATAAAAATGGCACACTTGTATTCCAGGCAACATCAAAAATAAAAAATGAGCTTATAATGACAGGAAAATGTCTCACCTGAATGACAGGAAAATCAGGGAGCATAAATGAACTGAAATGCTTGATACACTACCACAAGCATTTCAATTGGGACAGGACTTATGACACACCTTAAAGAAGATCTAAAGTCACAACATACACATTAATTGTATAACATCAGCTTTTTTAACATCAATGCAAACAATAGTAATTTGTGACAATCTAATGTAAGCTCATTTGGAAAACCTCCATTGATGCAGGGAGAACTGTCTATCTGCTGGTGATCTTTTTCAACAATCTCCTGGATTCCCTTGTAAAAGATAGTTGTAGTTCAGGAGACAGGTTCTATGAAAGCACCAGGCAAGCTTTTAAAGATCATTTGTATTAACCACTTCCAGTCCAGACACTTTTACCCCCTTCCTGTCCAGGCCAATTTTCAGCTTTCAGTGCTATCATACTTTGAATGACAATTGCGCAGTCATGCAACACTGTACCCATATGAATTTTTTTAGCATTTTTTTGAGACAGATAAAGCTTTATTTTGGTGGTATTTATTCACCACTGGGATTTTTATTTTTTTGCTATGTAAACTAAAAAGTCCAAAAATGTGTGTTTTTATTATAAAATTTTGCAAATAAATAGTATTTCATCATAAATCTTGGCCAAAATGTATTCCATTATATTTTTAGTAAAAAAAAAAAAATAACCCAAATTAGTTTATAAGCAAAAATTATAATTTTTAAACATTTTTTTTTTACTTTTTTTAATTTTTTTTATATTATTTTTTATTTATTTATTTATTTTACATACTGTCACCCTAGCAGTACAGTGTCACAATGGTGACACTGTACTACATGTGGGGGGTGATGAAGATTTTTTTTTTTTGTTACACTGATTGCTTTTATACCCATAAAGGATGTCAAAGCAATCATTTCTCCTTCTCTCTAGCTGCATTCTTGCAGCCATTGAGAACTACTGAGTGAGCTGTGATTGGTTATAGCTTGTCACATGGCACAAGACTGTTGTGAATAGCCTTGTACCATGTGACCTCTGTGATCATTCACAGATTTCACACGTAGTAAGCAATGATGTCACAAGTGACATCTAACTTACTACTCTGCATGTGATCACTGATTGCAGAATGAAATGAAAACGAGAAGCGTACCAACCTTGCGCATTACCTCAGTAACCAAAAGTAACCTAGCTCTGAGGAAGAAGGGACCCCCTTCGAAACGCGTCAGATGTACTGAACACCTACTCCCCTGATGGGACTCATGTTAGCTTCAAGTCCCTGTGAGGACTTACATGCCTGATTTTATTCGCTGTTTGTGAGTATATTTTTTACAATTAATAAATTTTGGTTACTGAGGTAATGCGCAAGGTTGGTGCACTTCTCGTTTTCATTTCATTCTGCAGTGTTGATTGGGCTTCCCCAGCCTTGTTTTGGAGCCGCACAGCCCTTTATGCATTGGTGGACGATCCCTCCAGGCCTGGTTCCATCTGTTCGCCACCTGTCTGAGCCCTAGAGCGCAGGAGAATTCGTTTTTGATCTACTGTGATCACTGATTGGCCAATCAGTGATCACATGATCGGGAACTCATACAGACCTCGTCCCAGGGAGCGCGCACAAGCAGGGTGCAGGGAGGCCATTTATAAATGGCCACCCGGCCCTGCACTGCCACCGTCTGGCCATTTATATACAACGGCCGGACAGGAGGTGGTTAACAGGAGTAAGCTAGGAATATTTGAAATCCAATGTGGAAATTAATATATTATTTAAAATGTTGACCATAGGTGGAATATACATAATCTGTCAGGACACCATGTTTTTATATATTCTAATAAGTATCTCAGGAGAAATACATTTTTGACTGTGTTTTTGAATGACTATCTGAGAATGGTCATCTTGCTGTTTAAACCATTATTTTTTTATCCCCTATTCATCTGCATACAATGTCTTTGTTCAGAATCTGTATATTTTTTGCACTCTGTCATCTTAGCTTTGCATCGTATGAAGCAGGAGCACAGTGCTTTGAAACTTATATTTTTAATTATTTCATTTAGGCATAAAAAATGCTACTTTTGCTATAATGTTAGCCTTTATTTGCTTGTTCCCAGCCAACAAAGTACATTTATCATTTTTTGCTTTCTCTGAATTTTTGTGAAGAATATACCTGCAGAGAAGTTAGGCTTCTAAATAATGGTACAACCTCTGCTGTGGAAGAAAATTGGATATAATTGTTTACTAATTACTAAGCTAAACTCTTTCAGCACATGTCAGCTGAGCCAAGTGCTTTATCTATCTTAATTTTGTGTAGGCAAAACATCAACTCTTTTGGTGTTAGTCTAGTAACTTTGAATGGGGAGCATTAGTTATCTCACTACATCATGTCACCTGCAATCACTCACTATTTTGTTAGAGCAGATGAAAAAATACATAGCTAGGATTGTTTTTTTTTTCTTTTTATTCTATGATTACACATTTTAAGTTAGATTCTTGAAAGCATACAAAATTAAATATATAAATCTTTTTTTTCTTTATTCTAACTAATTTATACACTAACGTATATATTTTGTGCAGTTTTATTCCCTATTTTTCCTGAATAAAATATCAGGACCCATAAACCATTTAACATACTTTAGAAACTTTTAAGGAAAAAAAAAATATTTTTTTCAGTCAATCAGTCTCCTTTAAAACTGATGTAAATTGAGTATGTCACATTTGCACAATTATACAGATAAGGAAAGGACTGGATTTTCCATAAGACACAAAAGGTGTGTGTCTAGGTATGCCAATATCTGTGGGGGAAGGGGCTTACTCCAAGGCCTCCACACCCTGCTCTCACTTTTACTTTTGGACACTGCTGTACATACTGTATATACACGCCTGTATTATTAGTGGCACAAGAAAGGAATTGGTGAGGAGGGAGGAAAGAACTATCTGTACATACATAGTTCATAAGATCCTCATAAACATGGTCTCTCCTTTCTCCACTAGTGCACACTGGGGCAGGGGCGTCTTTAACACAGTGCAAATGGGGCAGCTGCCAAGGGCAAAGTCATTGTTGTGGGGCCCAAAGCAGCTGCCCCTTGACACTGCACTGTCACAGATTTGAAAAAACTGTCCTGATATAACCTTGTTCAGACCGATCACAGACAGTGCTGCGGGGGCTGTACAGATCTGTCTGTGTCACATCGTGGCAAGCATGACATGAGCTCAGGTGTGCTGTCTACAAGAAACAGAAGAAGATATATTTGGGGAAAGATCCCTCCTCCTACCTCCTCCCCCAGCAGCTGATGTCCAGGCACTATCATTGAAGAGACTCCAAGAGGGGGTGTGGCCAGCATTGGTGCTGCTGGTGCACATGTGAGGCTTCAGACTGTGAGAAGTTGGGAGGTAAGTTAGTTCTGTGGCAGTTGAGTGCTGAATAATTAGTTGCAGCATGGAGGATGTACCGTAGGTGCACCATGGAGGATGTACTGTAGGTGCAGCATGGAGGATGTACTGTAGGTGCAGCCCTGAGGATGTACTGTAGGTGCAGCATGGAGGATGTAGTCTAGGTGCAGCACGGAGGATGTACTGTAGGTGCAGCTTGGAGGATGTACTGTAGGTGCAGCTTGGAGGATGTACTGTAGGTGCAGCCCTGAGGATATACTGTAGGTGTAGCATGAAGGATGTACTATAGGTGCAGCATGGAGGATGTACTGTAGGTGCAGCATGGAGGATGTACTGTAGGTTCAGTGCTGAGGATGTACTGTAGGTGCAGCCTTGAGGATGTACTATAGGCGCAGCATGGAGGGTGTACTGTAGGTGCAGCACGGAGGATGTACTGTAGGGGCAGCATGGATAATGTACTATAGGTGCAGCTTGGAGGATGCACTGTAGGTGCAGCATGGAGGATGTACTGTAGGTGCAGCCCTGAGGATGTACTATAGGCGCAGCATGGAGGATGTACTGTAGGTGCAGCACGGAGAATGTACTGTAGGGGCAGCATGGATAATGTACTATAGGTGCAACTTGGAGGATGTACTGTAGGTGCAGCATGGAGGATGTACTGTAGGTGCAGCCCTGAGAATGTACTGTAGGTGCAGCATGGAGGATGTACTGTTGGTGTAGCATGAAGGATGTACAGTAGATGTAGCATGGAGGATGTAAAATAGGTGCAGTACGGGGGGTAATACTGTAGGTGCAGCATGGAGGATTTATTGTAGGTGCAGCCCTGAGGATGTACTGTAGGAGCAACATGGAGGATGTACTGTAGGTGCAGCATGGATGATGTACTGTAGGTGCAGCACAGAGGATGTAACCTCTAGATCCAATGAGCAGTAATGATTTGCTGTAACCCCTGGAAACCAATTGCAATTGCTGCCTGATCTGCTGCATTAAACTAAATTTTGAGTCCAGCTGCTATTTGTTGTAAGTCTCAGAGAAGGTAGTTAGCGATATTTCATGGAGGGTGGGGCCCAAAAAAATGTTTGCGCAGGGTCCAATCAATATTAAAGACGGCTTTGCATTGGGGGCTGCTAACTAATAGCAGTATATATGACCACATGTGGCACACTTGTAAAGTATCTTTTGTGGCTGTTACAGCCATATAACACCTATTTAACAAAGTACAATTCTGGTGTTTGTATCAAGATACTTCTAGAAAGGTACTAATGTTCTTTCTTTTGTACAGTGGTAGCAGTAATAATACTGGGTAGTATTGCACTGATTCTAGCATTAGTAACATACAGTAGCTCTGCTATGAATGGCTTGCTAAAGTGGCACTGATAAATGGGTCTGACTCTGATTGTAGTAGCCTGGTAGGCACAATGTATGTAGTATATTTTGCAATATTTATAGTATAAAAATGCAATAGTGCACATTTTCAATGTAATCCAAAATGAACAAAAAACTTCTAAATATTTTTCTGCATGGACTTATTAGCATTATGAGCATAATTTACAATGTTCCTTTGTAAAGGGGGTGCTTAAGGTCTGTGTCTACAGTCTTTGGAGACAGACTGTGGTTCCCGTAATTGATTTTTGGGTGCAGTTATCATCTGTGTTGTTAATTATAAATGTAAAGATAATAAAAGCTGAAAAATAGTTGTTTTCCCTATAGTAATTACAATATTTTAGAAGCAAATGTATGTATAATATGATTTTATTGGAATTGAAAAAGTAACAATATTTCAAGAAATCATTACAAAACATTGAATGTTATGAGAAATTTACAATGCATGTTTGCAATAAAAACCACTCTATGAAAGTTTAATTCTAGAAGTTGAGTCTTATTTGGTCTTGTGCAGGGTCTCCACAAATATCTGTCAGCATTGCAGCATAGGACCCAAGTGTACAAATAAGTGTTTGCCTTAAAGTGATAGGTTCCTAGTATCTAAAAGGTTTTACATTCCAAAATGTGTTCTCTCTGCATTTGTATTCTCCCTGAATTTGAATTAGGTTCATTTGGGTGTTTCAGCTATTTTAACAACTTAAAATCATTCTGTTAAGTTAACTGGCCACTAAACAAATCTGTCATATACCCCTAGTTGTGCTTGTATGTTTGAGGTAGGGCATTATGCTGTAATGTCCACAGGGGCAAGGGGCATTGTCAATGGTTCAACTGCATCTGTACAAAATTTTATAATATGTCAACAATGCATAAATATGGTTTGTAATGAAATTTAAAAGAGAGAAGCCAAACGAATCAGAAGGTGATGCCCTGATATGACATGGAAAAGAATTGGATAAATTAACCCTTGCAACATAACAGTTTGTATCAGTCTGGAACACTTCACTGAACACTTCATTGAAATGATGGTACAGTGTTTAATATGTTTCGATAACATTTTTGATCAGTTGCAGCATGCTCCACAAAAAATTATGTATGGAATGCATCCATTATGAGGTTAAATAAAATTTGGCTTCTTTGGATTGATTATCTTAACTCACTCCACTTTAGATACACACTTGAATATTAATTAGAACAATAACTGAATGCTAGCAAATACAATGTTGTTACAATTAACATATTCTTTTAATATCTAATATCATATTTTTATCACTTCTGGTTTACTCACTTTATGTTTCCTCCTGCAGGGACTATTTTGGCAGTCTCCCCATGTCACAAGCATAAAAAGTGTAGAGAGTTTTCTAATGTTTTTTGTATTGTAATTGTATTTTATAAATTAGTATATCCTTATTTGTGAGGATGAGATGATTTATGTATTAGGCAGTGCATCACAATCATAATTAACTATACAATTCATTACAAAGAATCTTTTAATGTGTATATATATATTTATATACAGTCAGGTCCATAAATATTGGGACATCGACACAATTCTAATATTTTTGGCTCTATACACCACCACACAATGGATTTGAAATGAAACAAACACGATGTGCTTTAACTGCAGACTGTCAGCTTTAATTTGAGGGTATTTACATCCAAATCAGGTGAACGGTGTAGGAATTACAACAGTTTGCATATGTGCCTCCCACTTGTTAAGGGACCAAAAGTAATGAGACAGAATAATCATAAATCAAACTTTCACTTTTTAATACTTGGTTTCAAATCCTTTGCAGTCAATTGCAGCCTGAAGTCTGGAACGCATAGACATCACCAGACGCTGGGTTTCATCCCTGGGGATGCTCTGCCAGGCCTCTACTGCAACTGTCTTCAGTTCCTGCTTGTTCTTGGGGCATTTCCCTTCAGTTTTGTCTTCAGCAAGTGAAATGCATGCTCAGTCGGATTCAGGTCAGGTGATTGACTTGGCCATTGCATAACATTCCACTTCTTTCCTTTAAAAAACTCTTTGGTTGCTTTGGCAGTATGCTTTGGGTCATTGTCCATCTGCACTGTGAAGCGGCGTCCAATGAGTTCTGAAGCATTTGGCTGAATATGAGAAGATAATATTCCCGAAACACTTCAGAATTCATCCTGCTGCTTTTGTCAGTAGTCACATCATCAATAAATACAAGAGAACCAGTTCCATTGGCAGCCATAAATGCCCACGCCATGACACTACCACCACCATGCTTCACTGATGAGGTGGTATGCTTAGGATCATGAGAAGTTCCTTTCCTTCTCCATACTCTTCTCTTCCCATCACTCTGGTACAAGTTGATCTTGGTCTCATCTGTCCATAGGATGTTGTTCCAGAACTGTGAAGGCTTTTTTAGATGTTGTTTGGCAAACTCTAATCTGGCCTTCCTGTTTTTGAGGCTCACCAATGGTTTACATCTTATGGTGAACCTTCTGTATTCACTCTGGTGAAGTCTTCTCTTGATTGTTGACTTTGACACACATACACCTACCTCCTGGAGAATGTTCTTGATCTGGCCAACTGTTGTGAAGGGTGTTTTCTTCACCAGGAAAATAATTCTTCGGTCATCCACCACAGTTCTTTTCCATGGTCTGCCGGGTCTTTTGGTGTTGCTGAGCTCACCGGTGCGTTCCTTCTTTTTAAGAATGTTCCAAACAGTTGTTTTGGCCATGCCTAATGTTTTTGCTATCTCTCTGATGGGTTTGTTTTGTTTTTTCATTGTGGTGGTGTATAGAGCCGAAAATGTTAGAATTGTGTAGATGTCCCAATATTTATGGACCTGACTGTATGTATGTATAGTGAAGGAAATAAGTATCTGATACCCTGCTGATTTTGAATGTTTGCCCACTCACAAAGAAATGCTCAGTCTAAAAATCGGTAGGTGTATTGTAACACTCAGAGACAGAATAGCAACAAAAAATTCAAAATAAATGCATGTCTAACATATGTTGCACTGATTTGCATGTTTATGAGGGAAATAAGTATTTGATCCCCTATCATTCAGCAGGATTTCTGGCCACCAGGTGTCTTTCATACAGATAACAAACTGAGATTAGAAGCAGTCTCTTAAAGGGAGTGCTGTTAATCTCATTTTGTTACCTGTATAAAAGACACTTGTCCACAGGAGCAATCAAACAATCAGATTCCAAACTCTCCACCAGGGCAAAGACCAAAGAGCTGTCCAAGGATGTCAGGGACAAGATTGTAGACATTCACAAGGCTGGACTGGGCTACCAAACTATCGCCAAGCAGCTTGGTGAGAAGGTGACAAGAGTTGGTGCAATCATTCGCAAATGGAAGAAACACAAAACAACTGTCAGTCTCCCTAGGTCTGGTGCACCATGCTAGATCTCACCTTGTGGAGTGTCAATGATCATGAGAACAGTAAGGAATCATCCCAGAACTACACGTGAGGATCTTGTCAATGATCTCCAGGCAGCTGGGACCACAGTCACCAAGAAAACAATTGGTAACACACTACACTGACAAGGATTGAAATCCTGCAGTGCCTGCAAGGTCCCCCTGCTCAAGAAAGCACATGTCCAGGCCCGTCTGAAGTGTATGACTTATTATCCTAATGATGCAGAGGAGGACTGGTTGAAAGTGTTGTGATCAGATGAGGCCAAAATCGAGCTCTTTGGCATCAACTCAACTTGCCATGTTTGGAGGAAGAGGAATGCTGCCTATAACCCCAAGAACAGCATCCCAACTGTCTAACACGGTGGTGGAAACATTCTGCTTTGGGGGTGTTTTTCTGCTAAGGAGACAGGACAACTGCATCGCATCAAAGTGATGATGGACGGGGCAATGTACTGTCAAATCTTGGTTGAGAACCTTCTTCCCTCAGCCAGGGCATTGAAAATGGGTTGTGGATGGGTGTTCCAGCATGACAATGACCCAAAACACACGGCCAAGTCAACAAAGGAGTGGCTCAAGAAGAAGCACAATAAGGTCATGGAGTGGCCTAGCCAGTCTCCAGACCTTAATCTGATTGAAAATCTGTGGAGGGAGCTGAAAGTTCGAGTTGTCAAACATCAGCCAACAAACCTTAATGACTTGAAGAGGATCTGCCAAGAGGAATGGGCCAAAATCCCTCCTGAGATGTGTGCAAACCTGGTGGCCAACTACAGGAAACGTCTAACCTCTGTGATTGCCAACAAGGGATTTGCCACCAATTACTAAGTCATGTTTTATGAAGAGATCAAATACCTATTTCCATCATGAACATGCAAATCAGTGTATAACTTGTTAGACATGCATTTCCTTTGAATTTTTTGTTGCTATTCTGTCTCTCAGTGTTACAATACACCTACCATTCGATTTTTAGACTGATCATTTCCTTGTGAGTGAGCAAACATTCAAAATCAGCAGAGGATTAAATACTTATGTCCTTCACTATATATATATATATATATATATATATATATATATATAAATACACTATATTTCTAAAAGTATTGGGATGCCTGACTAGGGTTTAATATTGAGTTAACCCACCCTTTGCAGCTTTAACAGCTTCAGCTTTTCTGGGAAAGTTATCCACAAGGTTTAGGAGTGTGTCCATGGGAATGTTTGACCATTCTTCTGGAAGTACATTTGTAGGGTCAGGTACTGATATCAGATGAGAAGGCCTGGCTGAAGTCTCCACTTTAATTCATCCCAAAGGTGTTCTAACCGTTTGAGGTCAGGACTCCACCCCAAATGCTCTTATCCATGTCTTTATGGACCTTGCTTTGTGCACTGGTGCACAGTCATATTGGAACCGGAAGGGGCCATCCCCAAACTCTTCCCACAAAGTTGGGAGCATGAAATTGTCCAAAATGTCTTGGTATGCTAACACTTTAAGAATTCCTTTCACTGGAACCTCTGAAAAACGACCCCACACCATAATCCCCCCTCTACCAAACTTTACACTTGGCACAATGCAGTCAGGCAAGTATCCTCCTGTCAACCACCAAGCCCAAACACATCCATCAGATTGAGACAGAGAAGTGTGATTCGGCACTCCAGAGAATGTCTCAACTTCTCTAGAGTCCATCCGAGTGCATTGCACTTGGTAATGTAAGGCTTGGATATATATATATATATATATATATATATATATATATATATATACACACACACTATATTGCCAAACGTATTATGACACATTTATTTTGAATGAATTAGGAAACTTTACAGACTCCTATCTCATTCATCTTTACTGCAGCTCAGGTTGCAGAGAAAGGGATTGTCTTCAGTCCCTTTCTCTGTCTCAAAAAAGAGACATTAGAGGTCTGTTAAGACCCCTGATGTCTCTCCAAAGCCCCTCCCCTTAAAAAAAATACAATATTAAAAATAAATTTGTTAATTGCCATGACACATGGTCAGATGCTGTTTCTCCACCACTACAACCACTCACTACTTACGGTGCTTCTTCACTACTACTCCCAACCCTTACAGACTGTAAAACAACAAGGCCAGGGATCCTGAATGATGCAATCAACCAAAAATGATCATGACCATATTTCATCAATAACATCACCTGGGAACCTTGGCTGCTTGTTTACATTCTAACAGCTAGGGATCTGGGCAGGTGAACTGGACAAATATGACCAGTTTGTTCACCAGTTCACCAAACTGAACAGGCTTGGTTAAAGACAGAGGTGAGTTCAACCTGAACCTAAATCTCATCCCTAATGCTTTGCTGTGGGTTTATTGTATCCGTACATCCTTTTTAAGGCATACATACCTTGTCATTACAGGTGTCTTTTTATTGTCCAGGTGTGGAATCTGTTTTGATTTATGTGTCAATTTCACATGCAGTATTTTTTTA
This sequence comes from Staurois parvus, assembly GCF_062004578.1. NCBI lineage: Eukaryota > Metazoa > Chordata > Amphibia > Anura > Ranidae > Staurois > Staurois parvus. Next base: position 7,408,513 of record NW_028317949.1, read on the forward strand.
GAGGTCCAGTTGATGGTTCTGCTGATGCTGAGCAATAAAAACTCAAAACATTGTATCAGCCATATCTGTCCATCATTGAGTAGAGCGAAGTCAGGTTAAAGAGAGAAATATTTGAGACAGCTGAGTCATAATTGGTGGTATAATCTGTTAGTATTTAGATAGATTTAAATACACAAAGAATGTATAGATAGTATGAGAGACTATGTTTAAAATACACAACATCACTGTGATGTAAGCTAATTTTGACAATGACAGTTCACAAATATGTATTTACATGAATATATTTTAAATGAAAGTGATGACATTTTGATATTAAATTATATAACTATTTTATTGTTGAGCCATAATTTCAATAGAGTTTATTACTGTACCTGTAGTGGTTCATGTAAGGATCTTGTATATATTTCAAATAGAAATTATAATGTGTTAAAACATATTGTATATTGCAACATTTACCTGGGTGTTTGGCTTTATTTATGTCATAATATCAGAAATTAATCAAATATAAATTTTAATGTAAAATGTAATGTATTTGTATGCATGTATCCATGAAATATTTTGCACCTTCTAAAATGTAATATTATATATTTCAGCCAAAAATAGCTAGTTCATCCAAGCAGCAATGAGGTATGTACTCTCTCAAAAATGAAAACGTGTAAACTGTAGCTGATCAGACTGAATTAATGTTAAAAGTCCAAGCTCACACAACCCCTGGGAGTCTCTTCAATAACAACATTTCTGAGATGTCTTGGGCAGTAACACTGTATTTTTTTACAGTTATTTGCAGCTTTGAGGCCAAGTTGTTAAACCTCAGCTATATGTGGAAATTAAAGAAAGAACAAAAGAAAAAAGGTGACTTTTTTCACACCAAGACTGATCTGTTTACTGAAAAAACATATAGGATATGGAAAAAATATCAAGCTTTATCATTTTTAAAACAAACATTTTATATATTTTAACATTAGGTATATATGAATTTAGCCTAATCCATTAATTTATGGAAGAAAATAATCAGGCATTTATGGTGCTAAATATATTTTATTATCTTAAAGTATTTTATAAAATGTATCATGCTTGTAAATATGTTAAGAACATACAATGATTCACTTTGTTTTTCAAGTTAGTAGTAATAATGTAAAAAAATTATATGTTCTTAAATATAACATTTTCGAATATCAAACTGAAATAACTTTTTTTTCTTTTTAAATTGTGTTTATTTTTTTTTGACATTACAGGAAAAGAGGAAATGAATAAGAGTATGTCAATATTGTTGAAGGACATTCAGAGTATAACATTCCCCTCTCAGGGTGTTAGATACATTGATATATCATGGAAAAAAGAACAATGAGGATGTCATCTTTTGAAGATATGTTTTGTCTAAAAAAACAAATATTAAATGCAACAGTCAACCCACGGTTTCCATGTTTTATCAAGAATGGTATAGGTTAGCCTATAGGACAGACATTTTTTATATTGGTAATTGAGTCTGATTCTCTAGGCCAAGATGCAAAAGAGCTAGAGCTGGATCTGGTCAAGTTAAAATGCCAGAGATATTGAAAATAATACTGAAAATTTTCCTCCAAAAACTAATAAGGTTTTTGCATGTCCAGAATATATGGTAGAGGGTACTGACTTGTCCGCATGATCTCCAACAAAAGGGAGAGCTTGACTGTGAATATTTTGCCTTCTGGGTCAGTTCCCAGTGGTTGATACAATGTGTTGCACTATAACTATAGTGGAATGCGAGACACCATTGTTCAGGGGTGAAGGAGTGATTAAGGTCGGACTCCCAGAATAGTATGAGAGGGGTTTTGGTAAATAGTTTTTTGTGCTGCAGAACATTATAGAAAACAGTTATGCTCTTACATGCAGTAGGCTTGAAGGTATAAAATTGCCATGCGAGCTTATTAACTGCTTCTTGTCCACCCTATAGCAGAAATACTGCTACAGAGTGGCATGGGTGCACAACATCATGTATATATATGTGATTTTGCATTTCCAGGTAGGAGGTGCGCGCGCACCCTACCTGCTCCACCATTCGCGGCCATGCGAAGCAGTGTGCTTACAGTGAAGCACAAACACACAGCCCCACAGTAAAATACACACAGCACACAGTTAGCCTTTTGATTGCCCCACATGTTAACCCCTTCCTGCCCAGTGCCATTAGTACAGTATCAGTGCTTTTTAATAGCACTGATCACTGTATTGGTGTCACTGGGGATGTCAGTGACACAAAGTCAGTTCCCCCCAGTGTCAGAATGCCCACCACAGTCCCACTATAAGTCGCTGATCGCTGCCATTACTAGTAAAAAAAAAAATCCCAGTACATATACTGCCATTTGTAAATGCTATAACATTCACGTAAACCAATTTACACGTATTGGGATTTTTTTTAGCAAAGATATGTAGCAGAATACATTTTGGCCTAAATTTATGCTGAAAAATTTTTTTTTTACTGGACATGTTTAATAGCAAAAATTCTAAAATATTGCTTTTTTCTCAAAATTGTCAGACTTTTTTTTTATAGCACAAAAAAATAAAAAATGCACAGGTGATCAAATACCACCGAAAGAAAGCTGAATTTCTTGGGGGGAAAAAAAGGGTATAAATTTCATTTGAATGGAGCATTGCATGAAAGCGCAATTGTCAGTTCAAGTAACGCAGCGCCGTAATGCAAAAAATGGCCTGATCAGGAAGGGAGGTAAATCCACAGGAGGGCAAGTGGTTAATAGTGATGATCAGGGGTGGTGATTTAGAAAGAAAACGCAAAACACGAGTATGAGTGAAGAAGGTCATTTTAAGGATATCATGTTTCTCCACCACAGCTACAATGTCTTTGGGAATATTTCCTATAAAGAGTTTGTGCACATATTGGAGACCTCTGTCAATCCAACTTTTGATAGATACATAGAGAATAAGTATTTGTAATATGCTGATAGGCAGTCTGAATTAACTTATATATATAATGTGGAGGCGCTGTATAGTAATATCAGCCACTCGGATGGAATGACAGCAACCAGATACTATCTTACCAATAATAGTACATTAAGTCCCTCCCATATAAACTTCATATTAGAATTGTTAAATTTTGCCATGACATACAACTATATGTGGTTTGATAATAATTACTATTTGCAGGTCAGAGGTGTTGCCATGGGGCAAAATTTGCCCCCAGTTTGGCAAACCTCTTTATGTCATACTGGGAGGAGGATAACATCTATGCCATGGAGTGGCCTGAACTGGCGTTTTATAAACGATACATTGATGACATCCTCCTGTTGTGGAATGGCACTGAGCAGGCATTATTAAATTTCTTTAAGACCCTCAACAATAATACTGTGAATATCAAATTGTCTTTTAATTACAGTATTACAGAAATTGACTTCCTAGATCTAACATTGTTGAACCTAGAGGGACGCATTGTTACGAAGTCATATTTCAAGTCCACTGATCGCAATAGTTTTATCCCTTTGGGGAGCTGCCATCATCCTAACTGGCTCTCCGGTATACCAAAAGGGCAGTTCCTGAGAGTAAGAAGAAATTGCACTGAATTAGGAACTTACTATACACAAGCAAGTGTGTTAAAAGAGCGATTTTTGGAAAAAGGTTACAATATGGACAATCTTAATGATGCCTTGGAGTCTGTGGCCAATCTTAAGAGGGATGATTTGTTAGGAATCCAAACAAAACCATCTAAGAGTCTGGTATGTCCGTTCATCACCACCTTTTCGGTGCAGTATAGGTCCATCAAAAACATTATAAATAAAAATTGGGGCATTTTAAAAGCTGATTCCACCTTAGCAAAAATACTTCCTGATAGACCTGAGGTCATTTTCAGAAAAAGCACCACTTTGAGAGATAAAATAGCTCCTAACGTCGTTACTCTGCCAACTCCAGCCCCCACATTATTTAACTATACTGGTTTTTACCCCTGTAACAAATGTATAGCATGCAAGTGTGATGGCAGAAGAAAAAGAAGGATTGACACTTTCACTTCTAATCAAACTCATAAAGTGCACAAAATTGATAAGTTTATCTGCTGTAACAGCAGGTATGTAGTGTACTTATTAGAGTGCCCCTGTTCCAAGCAATATGTGGGGAGAACTACGTGGAGACTGAGAGATCGTCTCCGGGAACATATCAACAATATTAGGAGGGGATATAAGGAACATTCTTTATCCCTACACTACAGACGATGCCACAATAGGGATCCTACTAGCTTAAAATTTACGGGCATCGATATTGTCACCCCACACTGGCGAGGAACATACAAAACCAGGGCTGTCTCTCAACTTGAGACCAAGTATATATATGAATTAGATACGTTCCATCCAGTTGGGCTTAATATCGAACTGGATGTGAACTGCTTTATTGATAATAGCTGAATTCCTTCTATGGTATAGTGTTTTTATTTATGATATTATTTTATCTTTGATACCTTTTTTGACCCTTTATTATGTGATTTTGATAAGCGTATGGTGATTCTTGCCTATGTAAGAATATATGAAAATTAAATTTGATACTTGTTGATGGGACTCACACCCCAGTATATATTAGGAGGTGTGAAAAAAGTTTTCATTCATATATAATTTTATATTATTGATTATGTATAGATATAGTTTATCATGATCATGTTTTATTTTAAAGATTGATCACCCCACCTTTAGTACACACAATATTGAAGGATGTTGATCATGTTTGCCAATTTACCAGGTGGCTACTTTCCCCTGTTTTTATATGTTTATCTCATGCAATTTTTCATGCATTTTTTTCATGCGTTTTTGAATAAATATGTTTTATAATTTTAGTACGATAAATCTTTTTTATATATAAAGGAGTTTTTTATACAATTTTCACTAATAAATGACTTGTATATATTTTTAATACTAAATTCGGATTTTAATTGATATTGCGTTTATTTTATGTTAAGCAGTGGCTTGACTGCGGACATTTGTGACATACGTTTTGATGCGGATGGTACCTGCATTTTTAAAATACCCTTGTCTATGGATGTGCACATTAAGTTGCTCAATTCCCCTCTCTTGAGCAACATAAACAGGGATTATGTCCAGACATTTCGTAGATTAATCACGTTTACAGCACTATATGCTGTAGCTTGATATACCCGATTTCGGGTGAGCATTTCAATATACTGCAGGAGATTTGCCATTGCCTATCATTATAATGTTGATTGCAATTTGCCCCTGGTAAAATGGCGCCGCACATGTGCACTTCACAATCGCAGACACGTGGGCTACGACAAAATGGCCACCGTAATGCACATGGGCCAGATACTATATAAATTAAACGGCGCTGCTGTCATGATGGTCCTTGCTCTACCTCAGAAGAAGTGCGTGCGCACGAAACGCGTCAGAAGGAGCCTGTGGACGTCGTTGACACTACGCCGCCGGTGCCATGTGGAGGCCCGGCGGCCACCAATAATTTTAAGAGGGTCAGTGGGTCACTTTCACTTGCCACCTGATTATATGTTTTACTTGTTTTTTTTAAATAAATTGAAGTAATATACTACACTATGAGTATCTCTCTGTGTTCTCTGTGAGGGGCCTTTCTCCCAACTTCACAGCCAAAGAGTGATTTCAATCCCAGCCCTGGTTCCATTGAAGAGGAATATCCTATCCTGGGAGCTTCCTAACCTGCAGGATTTCGTTTTCCTACAAGAGGGCGTCGTCGTCATCCATTTCAGCACATATCCATTTTCTGACCAGAGGGAGAGAGGGGAATCTCCAGGATTTCTTACACACATGCGTATTTTAAATGCGTTTCTGGTTAGTTTGCATTCTTTCCATTGGCACTGGGAATTATTGAGCATCTTTTCAGGACTATTATTGTGTTGATTTGCATGATTTGATCATTTACAGCGCTGCATTTTTATATATATATGTTTTACTGAGGATTTTTACATGCGTTTATCCTGGATGTTCAGCTGCTGTTTCTTTGAGAGCGCTCACTGTGTGTCCTTTACCTATACAGTCTGAATTAACTGTTTAACAGTTTATTTAGATATTTTCATTTGAGCAAAGGAAACTAAGAAGATATCTCACAATTAAATAGAGTCAAATTAATTATTTTTGTAAAACTTACAAAGAAAACATTTTGTTAATGTTATTTTTTAAGCCTATGTCTATTTTTTAAGCCTATTTAAGCCTACAATTAAATATTTGTTTCTAGTGATAAATACAACCCTAACTAGACTGTAGGTCTCTGTCTCTGAAATCCTACCATTCTGACTCCATGATCTGGTTCCATTAGCTTCAGAAATTTAGTTTGTGCCTGTTTTTGTGTTAAAACATGCTGCGTGCTGAGTTATACACATGCCCAGAAATGAATCAGATAGAAAAAAAAAGGACTAAAACTTGTAACTAACTTCAATGACTGAGCAAAAATCTCCTGTTAGCAATGGGTATAGAAGTAGCTGGCAGCATAAAGCATTTGTTTTATTTGAAGCAACATTGGAGTTGCAATAAAAACAGCGCATAGGTAAGGAAATGCATCAAGAAAACAAAGAAGATTGTTTATTCATATGTGTCTGAGTAAAGTCAGTGATACATGGACTAAATTTGGGGTCTTCAGCAGGGACTGGCCGAATTTAAATCCATGTATGGGCAGACAGGGTGTACAGAAGTCAATCTATGAATTGACTTCTGTACAGCCAGCCTGTTAGATTTTCTCCATTCAATCAACACCAGAGACTATAGCTGGCAGTGCACCTCAGTGTATTCTGATGACAGAGAAGTCTCCCCATTGTCTGCATATAAAGGCTCAGCAGGGAGGATTCCTTTACCACATCAAGTGTGTGGATGGGGAAATTGAGTATTTTTTTGTTGTTCAACCTGCTGGTTGAAGGAAAAAAATACACTAATCTATGACCTGCTTAGAGCAGCACTACTTAATTTCAGCATAATTAATGTATTTGGTGGGGACTGCTGACAATGTTGTTTGTTGATGTAGTTGAAGAAGACAAATATGTCATTTTTTTGCAGCAGAATTGTGGCACACTAATGATGAAGAAGATGGGAAAAAATAACATTCTTTTATAGATTTTATGTTGGGGTAAAGCTGCATGACCACAGGAATAGTATACTTTAAACTATAGACAAAGCAGTTTACCTAACTAGCTGGACAGTGATGGCAAAGAAAAAGCAACATCTAAATCCTGGACTAATCAGGTATGTTAAAAAAAAGAAATAAATGGAAACAAAATAATTTTGTCCAAGGTGTAGCGGCAAGGTGGTAGCTGTACAATGTCAGGAATATCATAGAAAAGAGGAGCAAACTGCTATGCAGGGTTACCTGTTTACTGATAGAACACAGATTTATACTATTTTAACCCTAAAATATTGAAATAGTTTAGTTAGGTCTTATGCTGACGAGCAAGAGCATGTAATACGGCATTGTTCCATGTAGTACCCGGCCCATGTACGACTTTCTTTTGGTTAGTAATAAATTTGAGCAGATGCCATTTTTTGGCATTTAAAGCAGACACACAATGAAAGTATTCATCTGCCATTGAGCAAGTTTGGGGTTCAGATGTGCTGTGGTACCTTCATAATAGAGGATGGACTTCCTGTGGAAATCCTATGGAGAAAATACACACAAGATGCTGGGTATTTGACAAATACAAAAGACAAACAGTGATCTGGGGAGAATATGTGGTTATTAGGTTCTTCATCACATACATTTGCTGTATCTCCCATTGGAAAAACAAAACACTGATCTATAATCTGCTATATCTATACATATATCATCAAGATTCTGCCTTGCATAATATTTGCTCACTTGTGTATGTTAAATATTTTCACAACAATGTTGTGTCTTTTTTGATCAGAAATAACACACTGAATGAGAAAGACAAAATTACTAAAAACTATTAGTAAAAACAGACATTTTAAATATTATACGTATGGAAATACAGGCTAATAGAGACAAACAGAAATATGTCCCCAGCTGAGGGTGAACAACACTCATCAAAGGACTGAAATTGCTTGACTTTTCAGAGATGGGGTGACTGTTAAACTGTACACATACCGCTTGTGATTACCTTAGCTGGCAACAACATACAGAGAGGAGGCAAACACATAATGAAGGACAGCAGAGTACATTAGGTAATATTAATTACATGCTGGTTGCTTCAAGTAGGGGCATAAACCTTGCCTCAGACAGCTATGAATGGCCATGACTAAATGGTTATTCAAAAACATATTAGCTAAATTGCTTTAAAAGGTTACTGTTCACTAATATGCAAGATCATACTATATCATTGTTCTCATTGAAAGATCTTTATTTATTATCTTTACAATATCAGATATAATTATATATATTTGTGAAATTAATCTTACACAATAAAACTTTCAGGAAAGAGGTAATTCTGGCACACAGATATGAAGTTATATATGAAATCAATAAATGTATATAAACAGATGCAGGAGATGGCAATGGCAATGACATAAAACTGTGAAATAAAGGTATAATGTTCATAAGTACACAAGGAGTCTCCTAAAAGTTTCTCGGGCAATCAGCCCAAAGGTCAGCACTAATTAGCATCAGCCATCCTCGGAGCAAAGCCAGCTCTAAATGCAAAGTCAAAAGAAAGGAACCAGGAGGCACCCACCTAAGTGCAGCAGATAAAACTGTACTTAACGACAAAGGATTAAAATCACTCACAAGAGTAATAAGAAAACAAGCTCATCTGTATATTGGGTGATCGTTCCTCAACATCCTGCAGGCACCACTGGTGGCATGGGGGATGTGTGCTGGGCTGATGGAGTAGTAAGATGGTACAGTAAAAGTCAATCCTGCAGTGTGATGGTGTTGTGTGGCCCATCCAGCAGCGTCTGTACAGGAAAGGACCATGCAACCAGCCTGGAGCGCACCTGCAAAAGTGACATCACCAGAAGTGATGTCACCGAAAGAGGCAGAGGGTCAGTTGGATTCAAGGGCGGACTGACAACTTATGGGGCCCCCGGGCAATAGGGGATCATGGGGCCCTTGTGTCCTCGCCCTCACTCAAACCACACCCAAAAAAGCCGATGAAAGGCAGCAGGGGCATCTCATGAGGCCCCTTACTGACCCCGGGCCCTCGGGCAGTGCCCGAGTTTCCGAATGGTCAGTCCGTCCCTGGTTGGATCAGAAGTCACAGACGTGGGACAAGCAGACTACGCACTTGGAGCCTCTAGCTCCTTCTATTGGCCACAGTCTCTTCCTGTACAGAAGCTGCTGGATCGGTCACACAACACCATCACACTGCAGGATTGACTCTTACTGTGCCTTCTTACTACTCCATCAGCCCAGCACACATCCCCCATGCCACAGGAGGTGTCTGCAGGACATTGAGGAAAGATCACCCTATATACACAGCTTGTTTTCTTATTACTCTTATGAGTGTTTTTAATCCTTTGCCATTAAATGCAGTTTTATCTGCTGCAGTTAGATGGGCGCCTCCTGTTTCCTTTCTTTTGACTAAAAACTTTCAGAACTGTTATAAATCAAATCCCGCAGGAATCAAACACACTGTTTATTTTCAATTGCACAGTAATGATCAGAGATGTCTGTACTATATTCAATAATTAACAGCTTATCAACATTTTATACACCTTCCATATAAATAAATAATTTATTTTATAGTATATGCTTCTTGCTGATAGGAAAAATAAACAATGTTTTCTAATTTCTTAAAGGTTTAGTTTATTGGGGGAATATCTGTGAAATTATATAGATAGAAGGAGATGTGTTTAACATACATTTACGTATACTTTGCATTACTACACATATGGGTGGTGGCAGGCAACTAAATTTGCTGATTACATATTCAGGGTTTGCTTTTTGCTTTGTAATGCATCATCAAGATTGTGAATGCCTTGCTGATCACTATTTCAGTGCAAGCGTAACAAACAGAGTCTTTATGATTGGACAGAAAACATTTTCTGCAGCTATAGACATGATAAGGTGCTGACTTGTGTCATATTTATTCATTTAAAGTGTAAATTGTAATGTCGGGTCCATTTTAACATCCTGATCTTTTTATTACTTCTGTCTTCTAAAATTCACTATCATGGGACTTCAGCTCCAATTCACAGACAAAATGTATGGGTACATATGGAACAATTCTTCAATTTAGTTAGGAAGGGGTCTCCACTAGATCCTGCTTTGAATAAAGCACACAATAGTGTTATACACAAACCTAGCAAAAACACATGTGATGTAGCTAACTACAGGCCTATCTCACCCATTAACAATGACCTGATACTTCTCACAAATTATGAGTTAATTAGTAGCAACATTCATAAGCCATTGTATTTGCAGGTATCTTATTTCTAGAAGATAAGCCCCTGACCAGATTATAAACAGTGCAAAACCATGACATAGCACACACTACATTGTAAGATATTCCCATGGTGAATAAAGCTTGTCTCTACAGATATTTCTGTGCTGTAGTAACTTCAATTTAAAAAATGTTATATTGCGTCCACACAGTGATCATCAGCGAGCAACACCGTTTCTCATGCAACAATCTTGCAACCATTTTTTTAACAAAGCAGAACTCTGAGACCCAGTTAGGTCCGGGAGGTAGAGAGTGGATAAAAGGTAGAATGAATGATAGGAAAAGAAAAAAAAACACAAGGGAGGAGTAAGATGGGACAAAGGGGGACCCAGTCACCCCCATGACATATTGGATGAACTCTGTGAGACAAGTTAATGGAGGAGCTACTGCTAAGAGACTAGGGGAGTCTGTTCTTTGTAAATTAAATAATGGATCCAGACTTTCCAATACTTCTCACCTTGCTCTTTCAGCACCATGGTAAGGTTCTCCACTTGTTGGATTTCAGTTATCCAGCTAACCAATGTGATCTGACTGGGGAGGTGGAACTCTTCCACAATGCCATGATACACACCTTCCCAGCAGTTAAGAGATGATTTTAAGAGCAAATTTTTGTATTTTAATCGACAACGGGATATCATTTCCGTATCAATTTTAACTAGATTTGAACATGACCTGTCTGATAAAGGCTAAAAGTGTGTATTTTAATGCGAGAGAGTGTATCCTGTCCTTAGGACAGACTCAATGTGACTTTGTTCAAAAATCAGTTTAGTCAGCCATGACACCTTACCATAATAAACATCTAAAAGATAAGAGTATTTATATATTTATTCATTTTAGGCAAGCTGTGTGAATGGGAACATAACAAACATATAATGTGAATTTCCTAATGACAGCAATAGGTAATACACTTTAACTTTGTACTATACTATGATCTGATTTTAAAGATTCACCCCCCCCCCCCCCCCCCAATAGACTCCAAGGGTGTTTGGATTAAAGCTTGATAGTTTCTGACTCTACAATGAGTTTGATGTACACCCTGCAAATTGAACCCAGGCACATTTGCACATCCCATTCAGTGAGTACAGAAAATTATTTGATTAAAAACACACTAAGTAGTTAAACAGTAATGTATTCTTCTAAATTCAAATATCATATCAAAACCACACTTTATAAACACACAATATACAGAAACAAATCAATCTTAAAACAAATTTGAGGCAGCCAAGCTGGACCAGCAGAACAAGTCAGGTGACATCGTTGGGTCTAGTCTGTGTCTTGAAGAGGTATTTACTGTATGTAACTATGGCAGACATTTACACTTAAGGCTGTTTGGGACATTTTGTTTGATGACAAATTTCCTATGAACAGTACATTGTACTGACACTGCTTTTATGTACTGTATGTAGGTAATAATGCACATCATTGTTTGACAGTAAAACAAAAGTGAGACTGCTTTATGTTGGAAATTCAGGAACAGTTTGCGTGATAGAGCTGTTTCACACATCTTTGGCTGGATGGAGGACAAGTACAAGTACTTTATAATAATGAATGGCCAAATTATCAGTCACTGAGCTAATTTTGGCAATGTTACAGATTGTAATTACATTCTCTGTGAATCCTTTTCTGGATTGAGGACAAGTGCAGGCACTTTTTAATACTGAATGGTCATATTACTAGTCACTGAGCTATTGTTGGTGATATTACAGAGAATAATTGCATTCTGTGTGGATTACAATTAATGGTGGAGCTGATTGCTGATCTTTGATGTGAATAATTAATGAGGATTACATTTAATAGTGGAATTTTACCATATGGATTTGTAGTAAACCCAATTTATACTGTTCCAGACACAATGGGGAGATTCATTAAAACTGGAGAGCGAAAAATCTGGTGCAGTTGTGTATGGTAGCCAGTCAGCTTCCAGGTTTTGTTACCAAGGCTTAACTGATCAAGCTCAAGTTGGAAGCTGATCGACTACCATGCACAGCTGCACCAGAGTGCTCCAGTTTTAGGAAATCTCCCTTGTTTGGATGTGGCTGCCATGTGGGCTTGTGGATATTATTATGAGCTTAGTTAGTCATATTTATTGGCAAAACCAGAAGCCACTAATAAATAATATCATGTATACTATTGGGCTCATATTAACCTGAATTGCTTCAACATTGAGGATATTGTCCTTGCTGGTACGCTTATTAAAGGGATAAGGGATCTACCATCCACACTTCTTAGCTTGACTTACAAGTTAGAGGTAACTGAACAACTGGTTTAAATTTGTGGCCAACACGAGAAAGGTGACTTCCTGAGATCCCCTGTGATTTTATTGTCCTAACACCATAATAGGTATAATACCAGATATGGTAAAGTATGTTATTAATAATGTATTGTGGACTATCATCTGTTATCTACCTAATTGTCACTGTCACTTTTACAAGGATTGCACAATAAAGAACCATTATATCTATCAATTTGATGGAATTGAATTTCCTAATATTTTATTTATGACAGCAATCCTATTCACAGCTATATTTTCTTTTGTACAAATCTACTGACCTGAATCTTGGCTGAAAGTCAGGTCTATAGTATGCATTTAATGATTTCTTCTTGGCTCCCTTACTCCTCCAGGAAAGATGCCATATACATGAAAAACTTTACTGGGAACCTAATGTGTATTCTGCAATTCATATGTAAGATAATATAAGATCTATGGGTTCTTTTTGGCTGCCTGAACTAGAACATGATCATACCAGCAGGAAATGAGCTGCTCTCAAATCTCACCGCTTGATAGTGTCCAATTAACCTACCCAATGCCTGTGATTTGATGCCATTAGCTGAAGAGAGCCCAGATCTACTGGTAGGTAGTATTAGGTGGTAAAGATGAGAAAAACAGAGTTTTCACTTTGTCAAAATTACAGCAACATTTCAACATCTTTAAGTGATTAAGAGATCATTTGGAAGTCAAAATTAAGATGATCATTGGTGGCTTTTAATGGTGAAAGCTATAATAATTCCTAAATAGTTAGGACATGTGCAAAAATGGTCCCATTAATGCTTTCAAACACTGTAAATGTTTTCCAATTCATTTTCTGACAAATTGATTTTATAAAATAGAGATGAGCTTACCCATATAACACATTATCTCATTACCTAAATGCTTGGAACCTGATAGAATATACTGTACATAGTGGAAAGGACATTTTTCATATAGGCTGTGTGCAGTATTCACACCTTTTTTGACTAGTCCCTAGCTGACTCCCTCTTTTTTCAATCAGCACCTCCAATTTTTAGTCTCCCTCATCTTTTTATAGTTTACACAGTTTATACAGTTAATAACTGTTCACATGCCATAAAATACACAAAATGGAAATACAAATACAAAGAAATAATAAAAAATAATTAAAATAAAAGTACCTTAACTGCATCCTACCTGCTATATAAGTAAATGATGGGAGGATGGTTGTTCGTTCATTCTGGGAGGACGTCATATGACATCCTCCCACTCTAGCTCAGCATACGCACCCTCGGGGGCGCGCAGTGCGGTATTCGGTGGTGTGATGTGTCCCTGGGACACAGCAGAACACCAATCACAGTAAAGAGCCTGTCACTGACTGGCACTGATAGTTGGCATTGAAAGGCAGCTCTGATGGGCACTGATAGGTGGCATTGATGTGCACTGATATGTCAGTGCCTATCAGTGCTGCATATTGATGCCCATAATTGCCACCTATTAGTGCCATACAGTATATGATTGCTGCCTTTCAGTACTCATAAGTGATGCCTGTCAATGCCCATCAGTGCCGCCTATCAGTGTCTCCTCATCAGTCCCACCTATCAGTGCCTATCAGTGAAGCCTATCAGTGCCCATCACTGCAGCCTTATGAGCGCACATCAGTGAAGGAGAAAAATTACTTATTTACAACATTTTAAAACAGAAACTAAGAAAACACTTTTTTTTTTAAATGTTCAGTCTTTTTTTGTTTGTTTACCAAAAAAACCCCAGAGGTGATTAAATACCACCAAAAGAAAGCTCCATCTGGGTATATTGTTACACGACTGCACAATTGTCATCCAAAGTGTGACAGCACTGAAAGATGAAAATTGGAATGGGCAGGAAGGGGGTAAAATTGCCCAGTAGGTAAGTGGGCAAGTGGTTAAATACATACAAAAAAACCCCTAATACCTTATTCTGTAGATGTAAACATTTTCTGCATTTTGATATACATGGCCTCTGTTGGATTAAACTTATTCTATGTACAGTGTGCTTATAGTCAATAAAACCTTTGTAAAAAAAAGTTTTTTAAAAAAACACACACACATAAGAACAGGTCCAATTAAGATGAACTTGCAATGTAAAAAATAAACTAAATTACCCGAAACAAACCTCAGAAAAAAACCACAAGAGCAGGTCTAATTTTATCTGACCACACCAAGCAGGAAGCAGATCTGTGCTTTATATATCTGGGCTTTGAATTACAGAATGTTGTGTCTCCTGTAATCAGCTTTGCCACCATGCCACCCTTGCCCAGCCCAAAAATGGACATAAAAGATACTGCCTGCTCAAGGCAATAAGTTCAGTAGAAGAAAGCTGCTTCTGCATCACATTTAGTTTTTTCTCATCTCTCTCTGCCAGTCCCTCACAGCATGCCAGCAGTTCCAATCACAAGCTGACATGCTCCTTCATTTGCCCTTCCTGAAATGAATGGCAGTAGCCTTGACGGGAGATTTGTTGCTGATATTGTAGCAGTGCACTGTATCCTCCACAGAGAGGGATCCTCCACTGGTCATGTATGACCTCACCTGTCACACTCTTCATTCAACAGCTGGGAAAGCATGGATTGCTTTTTGCATAAGATCTCTGCTCTACAGTGTGCCTATCCATTAACTTTTTACAACATGACTCCCAAAAGAAGCCACTGTCAATCATACCAGACAGAGCTGAATAAACTAATTTGGTAACACAGGGAGGCCTGGTAGTACTGTTAAGGAGAACGCCACCCCCAAAATATGGGGAAATAAGTGTGTGGTCCCCCCTAAATTCCTACCAGACCCTTGATCCTAGCACAGGCCTGGCAGGCTAGGAAGGGGAGGGATGAGCAAGCATCCCCCTCTTGAACTGTAGCAGGCCACATGCCCTCAACATGAGGGGTGGCTTTGGGGTAGGCGGTACTACCCCCAAAGCACCTTGTCCCCATGTTGATAGGGGCAAGATCCTCTTCCCCACAACCCTGGGAAGTGGTTATGAGGGTCTGCAGGCTGGGGGCTTATTTGAATCTGGAAGCTACCTTTAACAAGCCCCCCCTACCTTGTGAATGAGTATGAGGTACATAGTATTCCTACCCACTCACTAAAAAAGTATACAATGTGTATAAAAACACAGGACTTTTTGACAAGTCCTTTATTTAAAAAAAAAAGCAAAAAAATAGTTCCACCATTGTAATCCATTGTTAATCATGATGTCCAGCATTGTCACGATGATGCTAACAAGCCGAAAAATAAACCCCTTCTGCCCCCCCCCCCACCGAGGGACCCACCACTATCTGACATTTGCTGGTCAGATGTAAACAATTGGATGGAGCTAGCAGTGATGTCACCGCTTACTTCGCCCAATTGTGCTGTGATTATCCAAAGCATTGCACCCAACTTGTGGTCAGGTGCATTGCTTTGGCCAATCACAATGCACTGTCAAAGGGCAGTGCATTGTGGGGCTTTTCACCCGCCGAACGCCCATATCGTTCATGTGTTTGCCAAACACATGAACACCTGAACATAAGTTCGACTCGAACATTAAGGACATCCCTAATGGGCACTTTTGAATTTACAAGTTCAAGTCCCATAGACTTGCATTAATTTCGAAGTTTGCGGTCAAACTTTCATTTTGAATTGAATGTTTGACCGCAAATCGAACAGGGGGGTGTTCAACTCATCACTACTCTATCACAGAGGAGGGTTACTCTCTGCATAAGAGAGCATGCCTTTTTGATTTGGATGTATTGCTGTCATGTGACTGCAGGAATACCACTCTAAATGTTATTTAGCAAACTTTTTCCTGGCAAATACTAGTTCTTAAATAGATATATCAGACTAGAATCTCTTCTTGGAGAAAGGCCAAAATAGATCAAATATTGGATCTGAAAAGTTTTGGCATTTTGATCATGTTTAAAAAATGTAATGCATATTGAACATTACTGATCTATGGATAGAATCTTTCAAAAATGTCAGCTCCAATTTCAGAAATAAAAAGAACATCTAATGCCTATGAGTAACTAAAAGCTGGTCTTAGATCTAGGCTGTAAGACTAAATTTTACAAACTTTTTTTTACAACAAAATGACACATAGGCATGCATGCCTGTGCTCCAAGAGCATACGTGTGATTGGACAGACCAAATACCCAACACACTTTTTCCTCAAGACCTTATGTATAATGGAGTCAGCCAATTGTCTAAATGACTCACAAACATCCCGATAACTTTCAAATCTTGATAACACTGGCAAAATACAATGATAATCTATAATGATCATATAATGATTAGAGGCAAATTAAGACTTGAAATATTTTATTATAGCTAATATAAGCCTTTCAAAGAGTGACTTTTGTTGATGCCATATAAGACTTTATAATGTTCTAGTAACATGCTTGACTTATTATAGATTTACCTGCATTTCTAGACAATGAATGCAGTGAAAAATGCTCCATTTTCTCTCCACACATAGAAAAATAAAATGTTACTCTTCAACAAATGTTTTCACATACAACCTGTGGCAGGTAAGTGAATTTTTTATTTGTGAAAAGTACAAAAGAAGAATCAAAAACATACTTTAATAAAAAATAGACTGAACTGAAATGGGAAAAATATGACAGTTTATTAAACAGTAATTTTAATAATTTCTGTAGTTATAAATGGATTAAACAAAATCTAAATTATACAAAAACAGGGAATGACAGAAGTAAAATTGCACATGTACCATTTCAGTTGTTGCCATGGAAATCTAATGCCCATTCATAATTTAGAAAAATAGCTACCATTTTATTTTTTAGCAACCACTACTTAAAAATAAAAACACTCAACTTTAAGAGAGCTAATTTTCCAAGACTGAGAGCTGCTCTCCAAGACTTAGACTGGGAGGGAACATTAGCATCAATTAATACAGGACAGAAATGGGAGTTCTTCAAAAAGACTGTATGCGAACACACTACAAAATATATTCCCATGGGCAACAAGTTTAAAAGGTGAAAATGAAACCTATGCAGCATACGGCCAAAGTTAAAAAAGCTATAAATAATAAGAAAAGAGCTTTTCTTAACTATAAAAATGAAGGATGCTATCACTGTTTAAACATTACAAAGAATATAACAGAATATTTAAAAAGGAAAAAATTGAAAATGAACGACAGATTGCAAAAGATAGTACGGCAAACCCCAGAAAATTCTTCAAATATATTAACAGTAAAAAGGTTCGGTCCGAGCATGTAGGCCCTTTACAAAATAATCTAGAATGGGTGACTGGGGACAAAGAGAAGGCAAATTTATTAAATACCTTCTTCAGCTCTGTGTATAGAAAGGAGCATAGAGGAGCACTTGTCCATAGTTGGCATTGTATTGACACAGCCCCAGATAATCCACATTGGCTCACAACTGATATGCTCCAGAATTATTTAGACAGAATAAAGGTGAATAAAGCACCTGGACTGGATGACATACACCCACGGGTCCTTGAAGAATTGAGCTCTGCCATTTCAAAGCCATTATTTCTTATTTTTAGGGACTCGTTAATGACTTGCATAGTACCACTGGATTGGCATAAGGCCAATGTGGTGCTTATGTTTAAAAAGGGCTCAAAATCTTTACCAAGTAATTATAGACCTGTTAGTTTAAATTCTATAGTTGGGAAGATACTGGAGAGTTTGATAAAAGACCACACAGATGAGGAGGTGAGCAAAACCTTGGACAGAGGGGTGGCTGTGGACGTGGTTCCCCACACACAGCTAATGTGTTCGGTAAAGTCTACAGGCTTGGAAAAATTAGTATGTAAATGGATAGAAAGCTAGCTAAAAAAATCACATTCAGAGAGTAGTGGTTAATGATTCATACTTTGAATTGTCTAGGGTTGTTAATGGTGTACCCAAGGTTCAGTGTTGGGACCCTTACTTTTTAATATGTTTATAAACGATATAGGGTCTGGGATTAAAAATACTGTTTCAGTCTTTGCAGATCACACCAAGTTTTGCAGTGGAATAACATTCCTTCCTGGTATCTTCAACTTATAAATCAACCTCAATGCACTGTTTAATTGGGCAACTATGTGCCAAATGAGGTTTAATGTTGATAAATGCAAAGTTATGCACTTGAAGGCTATGAATATACATGCATCCTACATACTAGTGAAAGTACGACTGAGGGAATCAATGGTAGAAAAGGATCTGGGAGTTCTGGTAGAACATAAGCTTAATAATGGCATGCAATGCCAAGCTGCGGTTTCTAAAGCGAGCAAAATCCTCTCTTGTATTAAAAGAGGTATAGACTCCAGAAAGACAGAATCATTTTATCCCTGTACATCATTAGTTACCCCTCATCTGGAATATGCAGTTAAGTTTTAGGCACCAATGCCCCAAAAGAATATTGGGGAACTTGCACCAAAAGGATATTGGGGGACTAGAGAAAGTGCAGAGAAGGGCAACCAAACCGATAATGGCATGGAGGAGCTCATCAATGAGGAAAGATCAAATAAATTTAATTTTTTCTCTCTTGAGAAAAGGAGATTAAGGGGGGATATGATCAACATATAAATATATAATCTAAATATATAAACACATCAATGGTTCATATAGTGAACTCGGTGTAGAGTTATTCACCCTGAGGTCATCACAAAGGACAAGGGGGAACTCTTTATGTCTGGAGGAAAAATGATTTAATCTCCAAATATGGAAAGGTTTCTTCACAGTACAAGCTGTGAAAATGTGGAACATACTCCTTCAAGAGTTGGTTCTGGACAGCTCAGTAGATTGCTTTAAAAAAGGTCTGGATTCTTTCCTAGATACACATATAATGCCTGGATACTAGCATTTATAGGTAAAGTTGATCCAGGAGATATCTGATTGCCTCTCCTGGGATCAGAAAGGAATTCTTTCCCCTGCAGGGGCAAATTGGACCATGCTTTGCTGGATTTTGTTTGCCTTCTTCTGGATCAACTGGGGGTATAGGATTATAATTTTATTTTAATGGTTGAACTAGACGGGACATTGTCTTTTTTCAGACAGACTATGTAACTACTAAGTTTATTTAATTCTGAAAGTTGTTGGGTTCATGCAAGAGTTTCTGTTTGATCCAGAGCTTAAAGCAACACACAGATTTGACCTTTGTAGGGAGCTAGTGGAGGTTTTATCAGCAAAAGCACATCACTGTTATAAGATATGTATTAATGGGGACTAATAATCACTTTTTACAGACTTTGAGACCGCCAGAAGTATAGGCTACTTACTGTCTCATTTTGAACTTTAGTTGGAGAAACTAAACTCAGTGGTATACTGAGTGCAAGGCAGCAAGAGTGTGGGCTCAGGATACTGCCAATAACACAGTGTATTCAAGACACCTTTAGGAGGGATGATCTCATGTTCCATGATGCTTACATAGTTTTGGTGAGGACATCACTCACAGAAGTAAAACCCAACATTGCAAGACTCTGAGCATCCCACTCAACTACCCACTTATCAAGGTAACGGCGTAACAAACCACTGACAGGCAAGAGGAGAATTACACTGAGATAAATGATTGGTTTAGCTCCCATTAACCACCAAGAAATATACCCCAACCACTAATTTATAGGGGGCACGACACTGACAACAATTTAACTGGAAATGCTACAATGACCATTAATTTAAAGAGGGATCCCAGTGTATCTGGGGGAGCTACATTACTACCAATCTTACTGAATATGCAGTTTAGTTTTGGGCACCACTTCACAAAAAGGATGTTGGAGAACTGGAGAGAGTGCAGAGAAGGGCATATAAATTGAAAAAAGTTATGGAGGACCTCAAATATAAAGGAAAATTATTTTAACTGAATACATTCTTCCTTGAGGCATTTAGGGATAATATCCTCACCATGTAAATGGTCTATATAGTGAACTTGTTGCAAAGTTATTTACCTTAAAGTAATTTCAAAAGATAGTGAGACACGCTTTGGATCTGGAGAAAAAAAAAGTTTATTTACAGTAAAATTTGTGCGACTGTGGAATAGACTTCCTCAGGAACTAGTTCTAACCAGTTCAGTTGATTTTTAAAAGGCAGAGTGAGTTCCGCAATGTTCAGAAGATAACTGGCTGCTAACATTCATAACTGATAACACCAGAGATTTTTGATCCAATAAATATGTTTGCTTTAGGGGATTAGGAAGGAATCTTGGAGCAAACTGGACTGCTTTATTATAATGGTTTTTGCCTTTCTCAAGATCAGCTGTAGTTATAGGGTTCTGCATACAGACTTGTGTCTTTTTTCAAACTGGCTAACTATGTAACAATGATCGGCAATATAATGGACTACTCTGACTACAAATGTAACTGGGGGGAATGACAGTGCCTGTCAAAGTAATTCTGCACCCTACATGCCAGTGTAACTGGGGGCATTGTGCTTTGTTCCAGTGTAACTTGATACAGCAAATGGCCACTAGTGTAACTGGGTGAGTTACACTGACTGCCAGTGTAGTTAAAGGAACTACATTGACTGCCATTACTGTAAAACTGCAGACACCACAATGACCATCAGTGTAATGGGGCCCTACACTGGCTGCCAGTTAAACTGGCATCCTTAGAATGATCTCCTGTATAAAGAAGGCTCTACACTGACCACCAATGTAAATACACGCTCCAATTTTCACTGAGTTGCTATTCTAGCAATTATTGTTTATTTTTTTTTAGGTCAGGTTCACATCTTTGCAATACAGTAATGTGCATGTTACTGCAATTAACAATAATGAATGTTATGTGCATTGATTCTTTGTGGTGCTATTTATTTTTAATGGAATCCCAACACACTATGGCAATGCACTGGCACATCAGAATGCATGGCAGCAGGCAATGTGAATGCGTGATGTAACATGCACTAACATGCACTAACATGCATGCATTGCTGCGCTGCGAAGATCTGCACTCATCCTTGATGTGTAGCTTAAGCTTTCTCTTTGTTTTGGAAAGAATAGGGAAAGGTAAAATTCCATGTCAGGTTTTTACTGTGATCCAGGTCTCATTTGGAGAGATTTATCCTTACTTCCTGTCATGCTGTCAGCATAACTAGAAATAAAACAAAGGTACCTCTCCAACAGCAACACAGACAAAAAAAAGTTTTTTCTTTCTTTTACTAGAGTGGAAAAAAAGCTTAAACCCTTACATTTTTATTTCTGTCTCTGTCTATATTGCAGATTGTTCCTCACCCCTCTGGTAAAACTATTGTCAACAGAGCGAGAGGTGAGGGTAAATTTCTCTTACAAAGCCCCAGTAGGTATTCTGATCCTTTCATACTCTATCCAATACTAGAAACATTTTTGGCTTGACTTACACTTCAGTAAAACATTGATAAAATAATTTAGTGGTATAGATATGGATGTGTCAATAAAACAATGTTCTACAAGCATCAAATACTTTAGCACGCTTCTGAGTAGATTTATGGTATATGCCAGGGGTTAAAATTTCAAGTCCAGACCTAATAGCCGGGCACAAAACTTACTCTCCACCAGTTGCCCCACCCAACCTTGCCCGGGTCCGCCCCCAACCCCACCCCTGGTCTGTCCCCAACCAAGCCCCCTTAAAGCTTATGAAATTACATTTTTCTTTAGAATAAACAGTCCAAAATATAAAACTGTACACAGCTCCCCTGTACCCCATTATAGTGATATGACATGTATACTTTAATGTATATCCCAGCTCCCCTGTACTCCATTATAGTGATATGACATGTATACAGTATATATATCCCAGCTCCCCTGTACTCCATTATACAGTAGTAATATGACATGTATACAGTAATCATTACTGTATACATGTCATCACTATAATGGAGTACAGGGGAGCTGGGATATACATTATTGTATACATGTCATATCACTATAATGGAGTACAGGGGAGCTGGGATATACATTACTGTATACATGTCATATCACTATAATGGAGTACAGGGGAGCTGGGATATACATTACTGTATACATGTCATATCACTATAATGGAGTACAGGGGAGCTGGGATATACATTACTGAGTAATATATATCTCAGCTCCCCTGTACTCCATTACAATGATGGACATGTTGTATACAGTACTTACTGTCCCCCCGAGTCCCCGCGGCGGTGGAGAGGGGACAGGGGGACTCCTCTCAGCGGAGGAGAGCAGACCTCTCCTGCACCTGTCCCCTCTGCGGCGGTTTTCTGCAGAAGCCGGAAACCGGAAGTTGTAAACCGAAACTCGGCTTCACAATGAGGCTTGGAGCACAGGTGCAGTCGCTCCATGCTTCATCTGTGCTCACCGCTCGCAGCCGCTCGCCGCTCGCCACAGAGGAATTTCTCCTCGCATTTGGCGAGCGGGCGAGCGGCTTTTTCAAACCCTGGTATAAGCAAGTATTAAAGTGCCAGGTATATTAAATCAAAATCCCTACATTATTATTCCAGGCTTATAGCAACACCCAGTTAAATAAATTATTTAATGTGAAGTATATTTTGCAACTGCAATACTTCAATTTGATAATTGATATAAATAATAATGACAGTGCTCAAAATCCACTCTATAGTTTTCAGCATTCCTATTCACTTAAATTGATTACTCCAATCAATTTACTCAACTAACTGTAGGTAAGAGAGTGAGGACATGGATCACGCACTCCTGGACATAGAAGCCTACTCTCGTTGAGAAAAGAGTGAACTGAGAAACAATGTACCAATTTACTTCCAATGGAGGTGGGAGCCTCCTTTACCAATAAAAAAAATACTTGTGAATATATTTTAAAGTAACAAATTTGTTTAATGTTATGTACATTAAATGTATTTTAGATTATTATTATATATTTTTTAGTCTTTTATCATGTTTTCTTTAAAATATGAATGATATATTATCCTGATCTTTTTTATCCTGCACACGTGTGAACACTTCTTGAGCAAATCAAGCAAATGAATTCTTAAAGCTAAATTGTAGTTAACACTTACATTTACCTACCTAAGTGCTAATATTACCTAAATTACTTATAAACAGTGTGAAAATAGTATTTAGGAAATATTTCAGGATATAATTAGTAACAGCTAAATATGTGGGACATTAACACTATTTAAAATATGCACTGAATAACATTTGAATCTTTTTTAGCAGTCATACTGTAAGGGATCTACCGTATTTTTCACTCCATAAGACGTACTTTTTCCCCCCAAAAAATAGGGGAAAATGTCTGTGCATTTTATGGAGCAATAATAGAGCGGCCCAAACAGTATTCCCGCTGTCGCTGTGTTAGAATACTAGGCCGGCTGCTCGGCTCCACTATGCAGAAGAACCTGCTCCTCGGTCCTACCTGTTTCTCGGTCCAGCGGTGTCCTGCTTTCACCAGCCGTCTTCTCTCCCCGATGCTGGCATCTTCAGTGTGGGCAACCGGCTGTGACAGCTTGCAGCATCACAGCCAGGTGCCCACTGAGCATGCACGAGAAGCACTGCACTTTGTGAATGGCCACCTGTAGTCTTCTGGGACCTGTCACATGTCCCACAAAACTACGGGGAGGACAACTCCGTGGAAATGGGAGCGGGTACCTGAAAAATTTGGGTACCAGCCCCCCCACTCCCCAAAGGTCTGCAGTCTTTGGTCATCTCCTGTAATATGTCTGCAGTCGCTGGTAATTTCCTGTATTATGTCTGCAGTCCATTGGTTCAGAATATTTTTTTTACTTGCTTTCCTCCTATAAAATCTAGGAGTGTCTTACGGTCAGGTGCATCTTATGGAGTGAAAAATACGGTATTTGTCAATGATTCAATGGGAACATTGCCCAATTTTCATCCAAAATGTTCTCAAAAATCATTAGTGAATATTCATCAATTAGGGGAAACTGGTCTATGATTTGACAAAGCTATAGCCAGTGATGATTACAATCCCTTACATTTGCAACATATGTTCTTCAATATGAAAATAACTGTAATATTTACCTTATATAAGACTATTGCCCTATACGGTGCTAGTAGATGGTTGCCCCCTCCCTTGTGAACTGTTGTTTCCTGTAAAACCACTGCCTATATTAGGTATTGGTCAAATATGGGCAGTAAAGTTTCAGCACCATGGCAAGCTCCTGAGAACAAATGCATCTGCAGGCTAACCCTATGTCTTCAAAGGTATATTTAAAAATATCCTGGTATTCAAGGGCTTAAAACAAGCTCATGGCTGCTGTTGCAATCATTCATTAAGATGATTAAAAATAATTTATTTAGTTATTTATAATTATAATTTATAATTTTCCCTATGCACACATCCAAGTGCAAATATGCATACAGCATGCATGAATATGAAAACAGCGAGTTTGTCACACAAGTTAGGTATTGCTGTGAATGTAAGGATAATTCTAGGGCATTCACATGTAACAATTAAGACTTGACATGCTTTGTACCTATTTACTCAATGCCAACCCATATTTTAGGTGTTACTAAAACAATGACTATTATATTGTGTTTGGTACATATTGGAATCTGGAAGTCGTCATTCACAAAATCATTAAAAAGTGAATAAACACACTTTTTGAAAACAATGTTTATTTAAAAATTTCCTGGCCTGTTTTATTTCTGTTTGTAAACAAGGCTATTTTCAAAACTAATAGGCAAGTAGTTGTCAAACAAAGGTCACAAGTTGCTGGGCACTGCCCTGTGGGGGCATTTAGCAAAGCAAAAGTGACACATACAAAGTATGTATCATTTAAACTGCTGCTGACATTTTCCAGATTATTTCTTCTGTTTCAAACAAAGTTGCCAGGATTCCCCTCAACATCCAAACCAGACCCTCATCTAAGAGAAGTAAGGGAGATTGTAAGGGGGATCCCACAAAAAAAAACAAAAAACAATGTGGAGTTTTACCTAAAAATGTATACCAGACCTTTGTCCTTGATGAGGC
This sequence comes from Staurois parvus, assembly GCF_062004578.1. NCBI lineage: Eukaryota > Metazoa > Chordata > Amphibia > Anura > Ranidae > Staurois > Staurois parvus. Next base: position 7,433,960 of record NW_028317949.1, read on the forward strand.
TGTGATAACGATTTTATGGATGTACCCTACATAAAAAAAAACAAGTAAAAAGTTTGCCATTAATATGGGCAGGGTATCTTACCACATGGTCTGCTGATGAGGACAAGAGCCTCTTCCCTATATCCCTGGCCCAGTAGATGTGTGGGTTTGCCGGGGGGATGTTGACATAAGGGAACTCCAGATATCTGGCCCACCCTTACTTAAATCATGACAAACAACACCCGTAATAATAAAAAGTGTCACTGTTGACTTAGCCCAGTGTTTCTCAACTCCAGTCCTCATGGACCCCCAACAGGTCATGTTTTCAGGATTTCCCTCAGATGAAACAGCTGTGGTAATTACTAAGGCAGTGAAACTGATCAAATCACCTGTGCAAAATAATGGAAATCCTGAAAACATGACCTGTTGGGGGTCCATGAGGACTGGAGTTGAGAAACACTGACTTAGCCTGAGCCTGCCCTGAGAAGGAACTATCACATTTTGTTATGGTACTAATACTACTACTAACTGTATGACTTCTCCCTGCAGCAACCAGTGCCCCTCCTCCCCCTTCATGAACAGAGTTTGCAGCAAGCCCTGGATCATCAAGAATTCAAACACCATCCCTAGTATTGACCCTTTAGGCTTCAACTGCTTTATTTGCTGTCTGAAGATAATTTCTAAACTTATGGATATGTTGACAGACAAATTGCTGAATTTGCCATAATTCCCAGACATGCATTCTCTATCACGGTGCATAACTATCACAAATCACTATCTTAGGAATATTCTGAAAGAAAGTGTGATCTATAATTAGTGTGATCCTCAGTCCATTTTTCTCATGGAGCTAATTATGAGTAGTGAAATACAAGGGCAAATATACAGCAATTGCAGCAACAGAAAAACGTTATTATTATTATACAGGATTTATATAGCACCAACAGTTTGCTTAACATACACTATATTGCCAAAAGTATTGGGACACCACGCATGTGAACTTTAATGGAATCCCAGTCTTAGTCCGTAGGGTTCAATATTGAGTTGGCCCACCCTTTGCAGCCATAACAGCTCTAGCTCTTCTGGGACGGCTGTCCGTAAGGTTTAGGAGTGTGTCTATGGAAATGTTTGACCATTCTTCCAGAAGCGCATTTGTGAGGTCAAGCACTGATGTTGGATGAGAAAGCCTGACTCGCATTCTCCGCTCTAATTCATCCCAAAAGAGTTCTTTCAGGTTGAGGTCAGGACTGCAGGCCAGTAAAGTTTCTCCACCCCAAACTGGCTCATCCATGTCTTTATGGTCCTTGCTTTATACACTGGTGCGCAGTCATGTTGGAACAGGAAGGGACCATAGCCAAACTGATATACAAAGTTGGGAACATGAAATTGGCCAAAATGTCTTGGTATGCTGATGCCTTAGCAGTTCCCTTTACTGGAACTAAGAGGCCAAGCCCAACCCCTGAAAAACAACCCCACACCATAATCCCGCTCCACCAAACTTTACACTTGGACAATGCAGTCAGGCAGGTATCGTTCTCCTGGCAATCGCCAAACCCAGACATGTCAATTAGATTTCCAGACAGAGAAGCATGATTTGTCACCTCAGAGAACACTTCTCTACTGCTCTAGAGTCCAGTAGCAGTGTGCTTTACACCACTACAACCCAGGCTTTGCATTGCACTTGGTGATGTAAGGCTTGGATTCAGCTGCCATGGAAAACCCATTCCATGAAACTCTCTATGCACTGTTGTTGTGCTAATCTGAAGGCCACATGAAGTTTGGAGGTCTTTAGCTATTGACTCTGGAGACAGTTGGCAGAGGCCTACCACTTCATGGTGATTTGCTGCTGTTCCCAGTTGCTTCCACTTTGTTACAATACCACTAACAGTTGACCGAGGAAAATTTAGTAGCAAGGAAATTTCACGGATGGACTTATTGCACAGGTGGCAACCTATGATGGTACCATACAAGAATCCACTGAGATCCTGAGAGCGACTCATTTTTTTATAAAAACGTTTGTAGAAGCAGTCTGCATGCCTAGGTGCTTGATTTTATACACCTGTGGCTATGGAGATGATTGGAACACCTGAATCCAATGATTTGGAGTAGTGTCCCAATAGTTTTGGCAATATAGTGTATATTGTTTCTTAAACATGTAATTTCAATAACTAACAGAGTAAGACATAAATATAATGTTCTGCTTCTCTAAACTCTTTTCAAGCTATCTGTAGCAACACCCATGGCAATGTGAAAAACATTCTTATGTTGCACCATTACAGTAGGTGCAGGGTTAATATGTTCTTTTTTCAGCCTTGTGAAATTTAAAAACATATTACAACACAATAATTCAAACCTGGTACATAAGGTACAATCTTAAAACAAGGAGCAATCACACATTACAAAAATAAATAAATAAATACAATAAAGAAAAACAGGACCTATGATTAAAAAAGAGACCTCATGAAAATGATTTAAGAATTGCTATAAAGGTTTCAGATTTAAAAGTAGAATCAATATAGTATTCTTCAAGGTGTTTCTGAAAAGCTTTGAATCAGCCTTCTTCTGGCATGCATAGATAGGGAGGGGAGTTATACATGGAAGGTATATAACTTTTACTTTTTTATTGAAATGGAATTGCCTTTGACCATATATGGATGACTGAACCAAATACAACTTCACTGAGCTAAAAAATTAAATCTCCTCTAACCCCCCTCTCACATCTGTTTTATTTGCTGCTTCCTCCAACAATGACTGAGAGCCATTAATCCAACAGTGCATATGTTCATGCCATGCAGGCAGTGATGTGGAACCCTAAGAAGGACCCCAAATCCTCTTCACAGAGGAAGAGATGCTTTGGGACCAGAACATCATGTGACCAAAATGTAGTTATTTGAAAGGTGTGTGTGTGTGTGTGCGTGCTTGCGTGCGTGCGTTCCCAAAGAATAGCTTTAGTATTTAAATGTATTGGGGTTGATTTACTAAGTAGGAGAGACTTTTTACTTAACAAACTGAATACACACTAATCATAATAATTAATATAAAGTTATATTTACTTTTTTATACCCAATCATATACAAGGAAATAAAAGAAAAAGTATTTATTATTTCCTATGATTAGATGCAATGTAAACATTCACTGCAAAAAGAACCGTCCCTGTTTTTTTTACTAAACTAATTTTAGAGCTGGAAAATTTAACTCACTTTACAGAGACACTATATTGTATTTCAGTAAGTACACACTTTGAGTTTTTATAGTAGCATTAATCTGAAAGCAATGTTTATTATGACATTTTTTATGCTTTCTCTTCAATAATTGGATATTTTATGTAATATACACATTTTTAAATAATCCATACTAGTCATCACCTTACTTCGGAAAACACAGGAGGTATGCCATTTCAACTTTTATTTTCAGTTAGGTTGGATTTGACCCATTCTTTTATTTTAAATTTCCCTGGCACAATACACAGTGTAAAACAATAATTTAAGCTCATTTGCTAAGTAAAATATGTACGTGTTTAGTAAATCATCCCTATAAACTTATAATGAGAGACAGACAGCAGTTAGGAAAGTCAATAAAGATGATTTACCAAAGAAGAGCATTGTTTATGCTTTTGAGGGGAAAAAAAAGGTATTTACTTCATAAGAGATTTGATGAACAATGTGAACACAGTGCACATTCTATATACTTTGAACCATATACACGGCAACAAGATTTGTTATAACAATGACACTTGGCTATAATATAAATTATGTTAAGGTGGTCAAATACACACGTATTTATCAAAATAAAACCAAAAAAGAAAACAATTTTCTTTTAATTTCACTTAATATATTATTGTGAACCTGTAAGATCCCCACTTTTGTTAACACTGTAGAGACAAACATGTTTTTTCATTCCCTTAACATGGTTTGATTTATTGGTAGGTGAGAAATGTTCTGTTTCATGTATCTATTTGATTTTCACTCACTCGTTTGATATCAGATATCAAATGCACAGATTTAAGGTAGGCAAGCCATGGTCCCTAGTGCTACAAACCTCAGTGGGAAGTTGTAATCATTTAAAACATTTCTACATTCGTATCAAAAATGAAATAGAAATGTCCCAAAGATGCTCATCAAGCTCTTTTCTAGTGAAATACAGTAGCTGTTCATACTGAAAATATTGGAAATTAATAATAAAGTGAGTCCTATCTTATTCAGTAAGACAAGAAGCATTTTAAGTGACTGTAAAGGCAAAAGGTTTATTATCTAAAAATAACAGACATGTTATACTTTCCTGCTTGGTGCGATGGTTTTGCACAAAACAGCTACAATCCTCCTCTTCTCAGGTCCCCAGCCGGCGCTCCTGGCTCTACTCCCCTGGATAATTTCCTAATTACAAGCCATTTGCTACAGGAGCACCCATGCGTGCTTGATAGGTCTTGCCCCTTCCCCCTCTTTGCTGGCTGTGATTAACAGCAGTGGGAGCCAATAACTCCTGATGTTGTCTCTGAGCCAATCAGGAGGTAGAGAGAGAAGAGAGATGCTCCTCTTGTGCACAACGTTGGATTGAGATCGGGTTCAGTTAAGTATTAGCGGGAACTGTGGGGGGGGGGGGGGTTACATGCAGAAGGTTTATTACCTTAATACAAACTGAGCATCAGAATGGGGAAGAACAGGAAGAATGGGGAAGAACAGGAATTTAAGTGACTTTGAACGTGGCATGGTTGTTGGTGCCAGACAAGCTGGTCTGAGTATTTCAAAAACTGCTGATCTACTGGGATTTTCAAGCACAACCATCTCTAGGGTTTACAGAGAATGGTCTGAAAAAGATAAATATCCAGTAAGCAACAGTTGTATGAATGGAAATGCCTTGTTGATGTCAGAGGTCAGAGGAGAATGGGCATTTGATTTCAGCTGCGACATTCAGATGGTAGAGTCAGAAATTGGAGTAAACAACATGAAAACATGGATCCATCCTGCCTTGTATCAACGGTTCAGGCTGGTGGTGTAATGGTGTGGGGGATATTTTCTTGGCACTAGCAAAGTATACCTAATAAAGTGGCACAGTGGTCAGTGTACATGCAAACTACTTGATGGATGGGATTAGAAGAGATTATTTTTTTCTTGCATGCAGATCATTGGAAAATATTGAAAAACTATGTTACTATATATTTTCCATTTGCCTTACTGTTTTACTAGTCACATAATCAGAAGGGTTTAATGTTTTATTATAGTTATATGTTGAGTGCTGTGGGTCCTCCTTTGGTTTTGGTATTCTACTAGCTAAACTGAATTGACATTCTTTCCTTTGTTCATCTACAATAAAATGTATAGTTGTCAGTGAAAGTAAAATACTTCTGCATTTTAGGATCTCCCCGCACAGCAAACTGAACCACATGCATTGGCAGGAATAATGCTACCTGTGTTGTAAGAGCATTAGTTGTCAGTTTAGTTGTACATGACCTGGATAAAACCTGATTTCAGTATTGTGTTATGTGATCAGAAAATTCAACCATGGCTTCTTGTATCTTTACATGTTAGAGTATGGAACAGTATGATATCTGTCAAGCAGAAGCCTATTATGCAGAATGTTCCAAGATACACAAATGAAAATAACTGCACATTTTTAAACTCTTACACATGCAGACATATTCCAAACATTTGTGTGCTATGTGAGAAGTAACATGGTATTTCATGGTATTTAAAAGTCTGTGTTAATGTACATATGTTATTATATATACAGTACACATACAGATTTAATAAAAGTGCATAAAACATCAGGGAACCCAATGCTATGAGAATGTAAAGTGTAAAAGTGTAAAATAGGCCTCTCTGCTATTTGAATGGTAGTTGAAGAGTAGAACAAATTTGCTTTCAAACAGAATTTCACTTTGCAGAGTGAATTTGCACTTATATTAGTGAATGAGGTGAATGAATGAGGTGAAACAAAATGAAAATTCACTTTACAAAAAAATGGCCAATCATGCGCAAGGAAAATTTAAAAACCAGTATTTTTCTTACACAAAACTGGGTGACGTCAGCACAGCTTCACCTCATTAAAAAGGTAAATAAAAATCCTAAATATACATATAGCCTTTATGGAAGACTTTGTTGAAATTAAAATGATGATGACAAGTTCTCTTTAACAGCATTATTCAGTGTTATACAATTTTAGTCTTTGTCATATTGTGCAAATAAATGTTTAATTTATACCAACAGGATAAGCAGTATTTCGTTTTGCATTTCACTATTAATTTTGCATTTATGCCTATTAATTGTTTTGCTGATATTTAAGGGTTCTACCTCTTTTTAAAGGTTCACTGCTTTCTGACCTAGTGCTAGTGACACAACTCAATGATAGCTTAGAATAGACAACATCATAAACTGCTATAATTGGAAACATCTTTTGTGTGTTCTACATTTCTTGATAGAGTAAACCTATTAAAGGAATGTATTTGTATATTATAGCTATTTTTGTTTGTACATAACCACACTAAATACAGCTTCTACAAAGTTAAGCTACATAAAATATGTACTACTTTAGTAAATCCACTTGGATAATATGCCCATCTGTTTCCAAGTGCAGCAAGGAAAGTGAACACACTTTTGCATATGAAACACGGCTATATTGAGATACAAGTTGCATGAATCTGCATTGATGTGGAGATACACAGGTTATTAGATTGTACAAACAATAGTGCTTGCAGGGTCTGTACTTCTCTTATGCCAGCTAAAATAAAACAACAAAAAAGATGATTTTATTGTTCTCACTCTTCTTAAGCTGAGCAGATAGAGTACATGGATTGAAATTTGGCCTGTTCAGCAGGGACTTGCCAAATTTTGATCCATGTGTGACTACTGCCACTCAAAAGAAGTTGATCTATCAATCGACTTCTGCTGAACAGATCTGTTAAAAAAAGAAATGCTTGATTTGTGTATTCTGATAGCGGAGACCCTCAGTTGTGAAAATACAATAGAACAGTGGGGAGCAGGGGCGGACTGACCATTTGGAGACTCGGGCACTGCCCGAGGGCCGAGGGTCAGTACGGGGCCCCATGAGATGCCCCTGGTACCTTTTTCATAGGCTTTTTTGAGTTTGAGCAAGGACACAGGGGTCACATGATCCCCTATTGCCCGGGGGCCCCATGAGTTGTCAGTCCGCCCCTGGTTGGGAGGATTCCCCCATCCATCTCAAGCATGTGGATATTGGAATCCATTCAGGTTTTTTTTGGATGAACAAAAAACTGAGCCATGTATGGCTAGCTTTAGGAACATCTCCCTTCCTCCAGAATGTTTGAGATAGAACATATAAATTAATATATCTCTAGTAATCTCCACTGTGTGATTTACCTGACACTGCAGCCTGGGTGGCTCAAACTTTAAAGAAAAGGCCGGTTCAGCAGGGATCAACCACATATTGATCCATTTATGGTCAGGCTTGTTGTACAGAAGATGATCTACCAATTGACTTCTGTACAATCAGCCTATCAGATTTCCCCCACTCGATCAGCACCATTGGCTATAGCCAGTGGTGCTGATTAGTGTATTCTAATGCCAGAGAGGTTTACCTGCTGTCAGAATACAACAGCTCAGTGGGGAGGATTCCCCCATCCACATCAAATGACTCATTCATGGGCTGCTTCACAGTGTTGATTGGCTTTTTACTAGTAAAGCAAAAAAGCAACCCAAACCTGAAGCTAGGTATAGCACTAAAGAACAAAAATGTTTTGAGTTGTGAAGGAGCTGCATTATAGGTATGTTCTATCATGAAAACTCTGTGTCATGAAGGTAGTCCTGAAAAAAAAAAAACTGAATGGATTCTTAATCACCTGCTTACTGGGCACTTCTACCCCCTTCCTGCTCAGGCCAATTTTCAGCTTTCAGTGCTGTCGCACTTTGAACAATTGTGTGGTCATCCAACATCGTACCCATATGAAATTCTTAGCACTTTTTTCACACAAATAGAGGTTTCTTTTGGTGGTATTTAATTGCCACTGGGTGTTTTATTTTTTGCGCTAGAAACAAAAAAAATAGCAAAACAATATGAAAAAAAAAAGTTTTTCTTTGTTTCTACAGTGGTACCTCTGTTTACGAATGCCTCGGTTAACGTAATTTGCAGTTTACGAATGAAAACCCATTGAAAATAATGACAAAAATCAAAAGAAAAGGTAGTGCTAGTTCAGCAAACATATTTTTGTGACAATGATACATAAACCAAAAAAGTCTGCAAATATTCATAAAAAATATATAAATACTCAAAACCAAAAATATTCAATAAATGATTAAAAAAAAGTCTATAATATTTTTCAATTCAAAAGCTTCATAATTGTTGAACATACACCACCAATTGTGCAAGACTCCATCACTGATAGAATTAAATGAACTCACCCCATGTGACATCAATGATGTCACATGGGGTGGGGTCACTCGGGTGATGTCTCTGGGTGACCCCGCCCCTTACATATTTAAGAACTGTCAAGCCAGCTCAGAGGCAGAGGGCTGGCAGCCATCGTCAGGAACTGAACTTTTTTTTTCTGTTTTCGGGTCGGCGGCAGGCATCGTGATTGACATTGGATCTACTGCAGGGGACATTCTTTTAGTTTTTTCTTTTAATAAAAGGACTTATCAAAGACTGTGCCCTGTCTTTTTTCACACTACACATTTTGTTTTGGATGAATGAGTACCAGTACCATGTACCCCATACTCATTCACATAGGGGGAGGCTGGAATCTGGGAGCCCTCTTGTTAAAGGGGGCTTCCAGATTTCGATAAGCCCCCTGCCCGTAGACCCCCATAACCATTGGCCAGGGTTGTGGGGAAGAGGCCCTTGTCCCCTTCAAAATTGGGACAAAGTGCTTTGGGGGGGAGCCCCCCTGCCCCAAAGCACTTCCCCATGTTGAGGACAGGCATGGTTCAGGAGGAGGGCCGCTCGCTTGTCCCCCCCCCCTTTCCTGACCTGCCGGGCTACATGCTCGGATAAGGGTCTGGTATGGATTCTGGGGGGGGACCCCCAAGCCATTTGTTTAAAAATTTTGGCATTGGAGTTCCCCTCAAAATCCATACCAGGCCCAAAGGGCTTGGTATGGATGGGAGGGGGAACCCCATGCTGTTTATTTAATTGTTTTTTTAATTGCCGGTAATTATTTTACATTCAGCTGTCAGTGGGGAACCCCACTGACAGCTGAAACATTAACACACGGTTGTCACTACTAAAATACCTCATGACTTAATAAAATAACTCATGCAGTATTTTAGTAGTGTTTACTTTTTTTCTGACCTCCGGAATGGATTAATTGGCTTTCAATGCATTCGTGTGGGAAACTGTGTTTCAGTTTACGAATTTTTCGTTACACGAAAAGTCCTGCAGAATGAATTAAATTTGTAAACCGAGGTATTACTGTATTATAAAATTTTGCAAACAGGTAATTTTTCTTCTTCACTGGTGTGAGTTGATGAGGCTGCACTGATAGGTAGCACTGATGGGCCCTGATAGGCTGCACTGTTGAACACTGATAGGCAGCACTGATGGGCAATTATGAGGAGGCACTGATAGGTGGCACTGATAGGCGGCACTGATGAGCTGACACTGATGATGCTGCACTAATAGGTGGCACTGATGGGCAGCACTGCTGGGCGGCACTGCTGGACAGCTCTGATGAGTGGCACTGATGGGTACAGGTGGGTAACACTGCAGGGCACAGGTGGGTGGCACAGGTGGGTGACACTGCAGGACACAGGTGGGCGGCACTGCTGGGCACAGGTGGGTGGCACTGATGGGCACAGGTGGGCAGCACTGCAGCACTGCTGGGCACTGATTATCAGTGCCCTGATGATCAGTGCCAATCCCTTCAGTGACAATTGCCGGTTCTCTGCAGTACATTATTCACACTGTGACAGTGTGAGGAAAGTGCAGCCGATAGTCGGCAACTGTATTTACCTGGTGATCTGCTGTGTCATTGGACGCAGCTGATCACTGATAAAAGGCTACTGTGATTGGTCATTTACCGTATGACATGAATGACGTCCATGGACGTCATCCCAGAACCAGACAACCGTGCTGTAGCCATCCTTCGGTTGGGAACTGGTTAAACTTGAACAATCCACAAATTTGTGGCTTAAATTATGAAACAATAGCTTAATGGATGTAATGGATGAATGAAGTGAAAGAAGTAACTTGTATGTTCAGCACAGTATCAAATACACATCTTTCAGCCATTTATATAGCTAACAAATTTGCTTGAAATTCAAATTTGATTTAGAATACAATTATTGCTATTTTATTCTTCTTTCTGCAGCCAAGCTGTTAGGAAAACTACATTTTCTGGTTTCCTTTTTCTAGGTTATAGATACATGAGTATAAAATGTAGCTGCAAATGTACAGTACGTTTTCTTCTTGATGCTGTTCAGTTTACCACTATGGTCAGAAAAGACTATTGTTTTATTGAACTCATAATATTATTGGCATTCTTAAGTAAGTCAGCTGTTAAGTGCGAAGACATATTAATATATTGTAATGCTGAAATTTTCTTAAAACATATTTGTTGACAGATAACTACGGTTCACTATATTCCAGTTTATGTTAACAAAGGTGAGAATTAAGGGGGTTTGCTGTGGAATTCAATCAAATCCTTTATTTTACAGATGTCAATACAAATTAAACCAGACATTTTGATACAACCTATGCTGTACAGCTACTCCTACTGTAGAATAGTATACTTAAAAATGCAAATACATTTTATAAATATAAAAAGTGAACCTTTCCTTTTCACTGCAAAGTGAACACCTTTTTTTAGCTCCCCCTGCTTACCTTTTCTTTGCACCTAGGCCACCCTGTTCATTAACAGGAACAAAAAAAAATCTCCCATTTCTATGTCAATTTGTGGGTATAGGACTATCTTCCATGTGACAGCATTAGGGTCTTCCTAATTGACAAAACACTGTCACAAAGGACCTTAAGGAGAGCCCTTTGCCCTGTGTGAGCTCTGGCAAATCACTTTTGAGTTTACACAAGGCTTTCTTTTTCCAGTATTGGCAGCTTAAGAAATAGGCAGGGTATTGTGGAGAGTTGAATATATTCTGTTGAGGGGGTGGTACAGTATGTGAATCTTTTTTCTTTCTCTGCTTGGGACAACGAAAGATTCTCATGAATGTTTTTTACTGATATTTATTTGTTCTCTGTGCACATATACTGTAAGTGACATTTTTAAAAGCCATAATTTAATTGTAGCAAATCACAGTCAACATGAATAAAAAATCTATATAGTTAAATTTCCTTTTTTAAGGAACCTATGGTCCCACAGATGCAGTGCATCTCAGCGCAATATAGAATGACATCAGTATTGCATTGTAGAATGTTTCACTGGTTAGCTTTTTTTAAATATAAACATAATTGTTGAATTGGTTACAGGTCAATAGTGTTGACTCGAATTGTGTGATACAACATGACTTCTACTCTATTTATTGTGCATTTAAAACATTTAGGTAATACTCTTTTTTTTAACTGCTTATGCTTAATAAAATGATAAATAAGAAAGTAGAGCAGATTACATGGTATTGAGGCTAGCTTATGAAGCAGATAAAGTCTAACCTTAATGTTTATCCTAGTGAAGGTCAAAAGAAAAATCCATAAAGCTATTTTCTAATTAAACTTCACACTTTATGGCTATTTTTCAGTGAGAATCTTTCTCCTAATCACCTCACTTATGTACTGTAATAATCATATGAACTAACAGAGTTTCCTGCATTAGCCAGCTGTTTGTGAGGAAAATCAAATATTACGTACAAGGTAGATGCTTTGTCATAATTGTGCTAATACACCTATGAACAAGGAGACCTGTTGTGAATGACTCAACTCCTAAGTTTTAAAGCTGTGTTTGACTCTTTCCTACCCAAATCTGATTGGCTGAGGTGACACTGCAGGAAATCAGAGATTTCTAACCCAGAATAATCTATGAGAATGGGTGGAGATGACAAATAGATTTTCATAAACAGTTAGAAAAAAATGTGTATTTCCTGCCTTGCTGCAATATGCCATCCAAGTATCAGCAAAAGGTTGTCAGAGAAACAAAGGAAATTCTAGGTATCCAATGTTTTATTTTTTTACATGAGCAACCTAACTTGATCTTTGACTTGCTACATTTATAACAGCATTTTCTGTAAAATATGGATGTTGGAGGTGACGCTGTTCACAGTAAGAGTACTGATAATCCTGTTCATCTCTTCAAAGAATATCAGTAGACATTCTCGAAGAGCTGGCAATGAGGTCAAACAAGCACATACCCCTATTTTGATTCTGTATGCATAATATAATTCATGACCACTGCTCCTTGATTATATAGGTTTAACCATTTGCTGTGTGTAATTTTACTGTATGAGAAATTAAACTTACAGTTTAATAGTGGAAACGCCATGCTGTCCTTGCAAAATTGGAAAGCCTTTTTGGGATCAAGTGAGGAAAGTGTAAAAGTAGTGCTAGACCCAAAGGGTTATCTTACTGTTCTTGCTGTCTTAAAGTATTGATGTTGATGTAAATGGTCTGGCTCTCAGGCAGGCAGCTTCTACATCACAAAGGATCTCCACAGTCTCTCTGGATTGCAGTGTAATGTAACAAAAATTGACACTGAAAAAATAGAAAGAGGTAGCCCAGCCGCCGGACACCTCACCCAGCCCAAGTGTTGGAGACATGGTCTGGAATCGAGCTGAAGCTGCTTTTACCTGCTTACCACCCAGGCTAGGTGAGGTGTGTGGTGGCAGGGCTACCTATTTCTATTTTTGCAGCATGCTTTGGGTCTAGATGCACTTTTCCTGAGCCTGCACCCTCACTGGTCAGCGGCATTCAACTCACTGAACCTTGACAGCCTTAGCGGAAACCCTTAAGCATTTATCATGGGTCACAAAAATTTAAATTGAAGTTCTACACCACTGTTAAGAAGTCCATATAGGACTTTATTTAAATAAAAGTCAGGGGGACAATCCAAGAAGTAGCCATGTTTTGAGGGTCCATGAGTGTCCCCTTCATCAGGGTTTGGTTATTCTTCATATAGAATACAGTGATTAAGCTCAGTCTAGTGGCCATAATGTGGTATTTTCCTCTTTGACTCTATTCTATATAAATGAAAAATACTTTACCTGAGGAGAGAGTAGTTTAATAACATTTATTTTTGCCCCCATTCACAAAGAACAAATGTACATGCAGTTTTACACAATGAATAGCTCAGAATATTTTTTCATAAATACACCTCTAGGTTTGTCAATGGGTCAAAGCCTCTCATTATTTCACTTAGGTGCTCAAATAAGTGACATAGGCAGTATAGACTCTTTATTATAAATCCCATTTTCTTCACAGGAGTCATTAAAGAGCTTCAATAAATGGTTGTAGGGAGTGAATATTACAAAAAAAAATCTGTATAGTGTAGTGACCATTTATTGTATATCTAAGCAAAAATGTCTTCACTCTGATTACTAAGAATGGCTGTGATATTATTATCGTTGATTACAGAGATTACAGTATATGAACGTAGTGTGATTTCATTGGCAGCAATAATGTATACAAGCAGCCATTACTGCTGGTGCAATCAGACTTATTAAGGAAGATGAAGACTGATCTAATAGTTAACAGTGACATGAATTTTTTTTCATTTCTGTAACATAAAATGTAAAGGAGATGAGAGCCTGCTACACCAAATTTCCTTAGTAGCAATCTGTTATTAGCATAGTTTTGTTCCTAAATTTGTGTGCCAGTTATAAAAGCCTAAAAAGCAGAACAAAACTTTGCAACCCAGATCTAGCCTCCCTTCAATTTACAAAATCCCCTTTTCTGCCAAATAGAGCAATAGAGTAAATTTAGAACCTTCTTGCATTTTATTACTACTGGATCTATTTTAGGAACGAGATGTAAAGGAGAAATCTCCCTAGCTGTATTTAGGTTAGGCATTGAATTATTGTTGAATTGCTTGGATTAATATGATAACACAATTCAAGTTTGCTTATGTTTATATAAAAACTTTTGTTCCTGCTTTATTATGTGCATGAAATTATAATAAACAAAAAAGTCATATACACAAGATGATACATGGTACATATCAAATGGAGGAAGTTTACAAGCATATCTGCCAAATATAAAATGATACATTATACATAGTACGAGTCAAAAGGAAAATATTTAAGAAAATATCTGCCATATATACAAGATGATATATGGTACAAGGAAAAGAAAATTATCCAATAGCAAATGTATCGATATGGGAATGCATTGTAAATATAAACAAAAAGAAGAAAACTATATTACTCTGATTGGCTCTCTCAAGAATTCTTAACAATGTCTCTGGTCTAAACATAAAAAGGGAATGAATTATATGGAAAGAAAAAAAAGAAAGAAACATGAAGGGGGGGGGGGGGAGGGTGGAGGGGTAATAGAGACAATGAGGAGATAAACAGAACTGTGGAAAGAGGAGGAGGGGCATGGGTGTTCCCAACCATATCTAGGCAGTAGAAACAGCTATATTAAACAGCCAATACATCACAAAACTCTTAAGAATGTTGAAAGACCACCCATGTGACTGAAGTACATGTATGTCTATCCGATTTATCATATTCTGTGGCTATTAGATGTTCAAGGTGCATGATGGAATCCAATTCCATAACCCAGTCAGCAAAGGAAGGTATCTGCAGTGTTTTCCAATGTCTAGGAATAACCTCCCTTGCAACATAAAGGAAATGGCATAGAACAGCTTTTTTAATAGACTTGATTGTCACAGTGATAATAGAGAGCATAGCGGTCATGGGCATATTTGATATCATAACATATGTTACCCTAGGATAAATGTGTAGGGTGTGGGCCCAAAATTGTTTGACAGGAATGTGTTCTCACCATATGTAGGTCATACTATCAATCACAGCATGGCATTGCCAACAGTTTTCAGGCACAAAGGGGTACAAATTATAAAAGATTGCCAAGCATCTATTTGAGCATCCATACCAGCAAGAAAAAAAATTGAATTTGCCTATGCGTTGATCCCAAAGAGTTGACAGCTGTTTTGTTAAGGGTATGAGATCAATCCACAGTAGAGCCCATAAGTCATATTGGTTGAAGGTTTGTTAGAGTGCCAATCAGAGTTTAGTATTCATCAAGACTCTAATACTCTAGTGAGTACAAAGGCCTTCTATTAAAGAGCAATATTTGGGGTTTCTGCATCCCCCATTTGGCTTTCTTTGGCATTAGACACTATTACATCAAAGGGACATGCCTTTGTATATATTGTGTTGGAGTCACTGACTTCTTACATGCTCTCTGAGAAGAATTTGTATAGGAGCGTGAATTGTGGTCAATTGTATTGACAAATCTATTGTTTGCCTGCCAGTGTACAACGATGTGGCATTTGATGCTTTTAACCTTTAACATTTGTGAAAGAACTGGTCACTCTCATGAGCTCAGTGAATTCAAGCATTGTGCCATAATAGGTTGCCACCTGTGCAATAAGTCCATCCGTGACATTTCCTTGCTACAAAATATTCCATGGTCAACTGTTAGTGGTATTATAACAAAGTGGAAGCAACTGGGAACAACAGCAACTCAGCTGTAAAGTGGTAGACCATGTAAAATGACAGAGCGGAGTCAGCACATGCTAAAGCACAGAGTGCGCAGAAGTCACCAACTGTCTGCAGAGTAAAAAGCTAAAGACCTCCAAACAGAGAGCTTCATGGAATGGGTTTCCATGGCCGAGCAGCTGCATCCAAGCTTTACATCACCTAGTGCAATGCAAAGCATCGGATGCAGTGGTGTAAAGCATGCTGCCACTGGACTCTAAGCCATTGGAGATGTGTTCTCTGGAGTGAAAAAAATCATGCTTGTCTGTCTAGCAATCTGATGTATATGTCTGGGTTTGGCAGTTGCCATAAGAACGATACTTATCTGACTGCAATGGGCCAAATGTAAAGTTTGGTGATGTGGGGTTGTTTTACAGGGGTTGGGCTTGGCCCCTTTGTTCCAGTGAAGGGAGTTCTTAAGACGTCAGCATTCCAAGACATTTTGGCCAATGTCATGCTCCCAACTTGTGGGAACAGTTTGGGGATGGCCCCTTCCTGTTCCAACATGACTGAGCACCAGTGCACAAAGCAAGGTCCATAAAGACATGGATGAGCAAGTGGGGTGGAGGAACTTGACTGACCTGAACAGAGTCCTGATCTCAACCTAATAGAACACTTTTGGGATGAATTAGAGTGGAGACTGTGAGCCAGGCCTTCTTGTCTAACATCAGTGCTTGACCTCATAAATGTGCTTCTGGAAGAATGGTCAAACATTCCCATAGACACACTCCTAAACCTTGTGGACAGCCTTTCCAGAAGAGGTGAAGCTGTTGTAGCTGAAAAGGGTTGGCCAACTCAATATTGAACCCTATGGACTAAGACTGGGATGCCAATAAGGTTCATGTGCATGTAAAGTAAGGTGTCCCACTACTTTTGGCAATATAGTGTATTTCTAGTAAGAAGCTGGCAGTTTTGGTGGTTTGGAAAGTTGGGAGCACTGAATGTTTGATTTCAACGCCCAAGTGCTATATTATGTTTTAGCATTAATGGAAATATGCATTCTAGGATATTTGCTGTATTTCAGAAAGAGAAACGTATGGAAGCAATACAGTGTGTCTGCTGGGATTTAACCCTTTTCACAACACAGAAATTTTATAATTATAGTAAGAAGTTGGAGGTCTGGAAAGCTGGGAGCACTGCATGCTTGATTTCAACGCACAAATTTTATATTGAGTGTTAGCAGCCCTTTGGGCTATTTGTGGACACTGGGTGTGGACTTAATTTTTGACATAAGTTTTATGAACAACTGTATTAACATTTGATTGTACTTTATATTTGTTTAATCAGTTATTTTTTTTATAATTTTTACTGATGTAAATGCCACAAAAATATATTTTGTTGTTCGTCTTACATCATGTGGATGGCCAGGTGCATATGCATCATTTACTGTATCTGGGGAAGAGACAGCTCCAGGATGCAATATGTGAAGAAGGCAAGCTAGCAGAGGCAGCTTGATGCTTTGGGCAAGGTTCTAGTGGGAAAACCTTGGGTTATGCCATTTATGTGGATGTTGCTTGATATGTGCTACCTACCTAAACATTGTTGCTTGTCAAGTACACCACTTAAATGTATTCCCTGATGGCAGTGGCCTCTTTTAGCAGGAACAATATGCCCTGCCATGCTGCAAAATATGTTCAAGAATGATTTGAGGAACACAACAGTGAGTTTGAAGTGTTCTCTACATCCAAGTCCAATCAAGTATCTGTGGGATGTGCTTGAAAAACAAGTCTGATCCATGGAGGCCCCACCTCACATATACAGGACTTAAAGCATCTGTTACTGACGGCTTGGCAGCAAACCTTCAGATATCTAGTGGTGTCTATGCCACAAGGGATCATGGCTGATTTAGTGACAAAAGGGGCTGGTTTGGCAGACAAAGGGGGACCTACTCAATATTAAGTGGGTAAAAAATATTATGGCTGATCAGTGGATCAGTGTATTGCAATACATGGTCAAGCTAGCCAACTTCATCAAAGAGATCCCTCTCTGGCCGCTCCCTACTCCTGCAGATTGTTAAATTCTTATTTGCTAAACAGCATACTGTCCATGCTCCCACAGCTTGAGGTGAGGTTCAGACCAAAATCCAGAAATGCAATCCACAATGGTAGAAAACACAATGTTTTAGAGGATGGACAGCACCAAAAAGTATAAGTAATCTAAGTATAGTAATCTAGGTGTGTCCCCAAAACATAAAAATCAACAAAATATACAAAATACAAATGAGTTACAGCACAGAGAGAATAATTATTATCTCCTAAATAATACATCCACTTAGGGAATCTCCAGGTCATGCCTGACATGATTAAAAAGGCAAAAATACAGAAAGTTACTGTATTATTCTAGGAACAGATAATTAGGCTCTCTCTGCTGTAACCAGTGTATTTTTTATGTGTTGTTGTTTTTGGGAAACACCTGGTTACATGCATATATTACTACCTTTACATGTTGTTGCAGCAGGGCCATCCTATCCCTCTTGTATTGAACTGTACTGTTGCTGTATTGTCTCCCTTTATATTGTAAAGCTCTGAGCAAACTGTTGGCACTATATAAATCCTGTATAATAATAATAATAATATATCAATATCTGCCATTGTCCATGAAGCAAACTTTCCTTTCTTTACAAAGCATACATTTCTAAAAGTTTCAGAATTGCTGCACAAATGACATATTGCATGATCAATATAACTTTATAGTTTTAATTAAATGGGAAAATGAATTTCAACTTTATTTTTATTGAGCAGCATTCTGTACATGGTTTATGTATCGCTTCAAAATACAGTGGGAAAAAACCACCATCAACTATTATATCATAAAAAATAATCAATTTTCTATATTGCAGGCATAATGTTTATAGAATGTGCAATAGACAGAGATGCAATTTAGGTAAAGTAGCAATCATCTTAATCAAATTTGCATAGTGTGCCTTCAGTGTAGTTTTTTTAAGTAATTTCAGCTCTTTTACTAAATAAACAGTTTGGATATTTAGTTTATGAGAAGCATTTGCAGTCTGACACATTGATGGACTATTACATTTGAGCCATTTCATTACCTCTCCACTGGGATGTCCTGTTAATTATCAATCTGGATCACTGGTTAATAACATTATATGGTGCACCTTTTGTTCTATACACGTTTAAACAGATGACATGTTCAGCATAGTAAATTAACAGCAAGTTACTTTTTTAACTTTAAGATGGACTCAAAGGGAAGCATCATATGTTCCAAATTTGTAATTGTGACATGTATATTTCTGATGAGCACAAACACAGAAGCATTATCACCCAAAAATAGTTTAAATAACATTAAAACATGATTTACACACCCTAACTACAGTATTTCCAATACCTAGTCAACCACAACCTCTAATAGGTCATCTAATCCATACATTCAGGTAGCAGCAGCGAATTACAAATGAACTCTAACCATGCTATTTATCATTTTACCTCTGTTTTCAAAGAAAATTTAAAAAGTCCATATTTTAATAAATTATACCGTATACTGTATATATAAGAGAGCACAAATAACTTCACCTGGGCCCCACATAGGCGCACATAGGCTTTTGTAATATTTTGTCCACAACCAACACGAAATGTGGGGAAATTTGGATTTTTGTGGCTGTATCTTGTGGGCATGTCTCTTACATAGCATGTCACAGATAAGTGATAATAATGTAATAAAGGGGTTTTGACAGAAACATAATTTTTTAAACAGTGCACTGCAACACAAATTGGCTGCTCTCTTATTGCAAATAGGTCAAGTGTTATCAGTATTATTTAGTACCTCATTTTAAAATACTATCCCATATTTTGATTAGACTATAGCTCCTCATTAATGCAACTCTGAAGACATGAATGTATAAAAAAGTAAAATCTTAAAAGCTTTATCTTGTGAAGCAGAGGTAGTGACTTTTAAAAATGATTTTACTTCTAAACTACCCTTCTGGTCATTTTTAAACAGTAAATTCACAGGAGCCTATTGAGACAGGGGACATTAAAAACAGCATTTGCATATACCATAAACACGATTCTACATGAATATATATTATAGATGTTGATTTTACCCATTCATGACTCCAGTGGCTCAAATGGACTCTATTAGCTTGCTAAACATGCACTGCAGAGAACTAAAATAATCTGTTCAATACATAGCAGATAAAAGTAACTCTTACAATGCATTATATTCAGTGTTTTTGTGGATTTTCTTTTATGTGTCAACACATTTCATACTGATGCAGGAGCCATAGCATTTCTTCTATTTAACAGACTATGCCTTTTACGTAATAATGAAATTCATTGCTGAAAAATACACAAGCATACAATATATTTACTAAATATAACAAGATCATATTCAGTTCTCTCTGAAACAGATAAACTGGTTCGTTTTCATTGTTGTTTCATGTGATAATAGTTACAAGTAAATGGCATAATTCTGAAGATTATGTCTGTTTTCAGAAAGTATATTGAAAAATAGGTACAGTCACCAATTCCCTAAATGAACAAACCGAATTGGTATATATAATTATTTTATTCATAGTAATATTTAACATAATTCTTTCTCTGTCTCCCTGTTTACTTCATGTTCTAAGTTGCAGCTGCCACCATTGTTCTTACTCCAGCACCATAAATTGCTAAAATCTGAAATTAGAAAAGCAGCCAGTTTTGCTATTTTGCTTTGTACTTAACTATATTCAGATTATGGAGCTATCCTGGCAGTGCTATGAAGATTTTTAAATTTATGCAGCTAAATGCAGGCCATATACTTATTTCTGAAGCTTTTACCAAAACAGTTGATGTGTATCTATAACATCTATAATAACAAGTCTGCCAAACTCCACCAAGAACACAACATTTGGGAGTGATAACTGTAGCTGATGAACTAAACCTTGCTCAAAGTCTATATATAGCAATTTTTTTTAATTCAATGTAGTGATGGATTAGAATCCCTGTCAAGTTTATATTGCTATTTCTGTCCCCAGTGTGCTCATAGCAATTGTGTTACAGAACAGAATTAAATGTGAGATTCAACATTTTACAAACATCACCAGAATAAGAGGCAATGGTAAATCTTACAATGGGGACACCTGTTCAACTGTGAAAATTCTAAGCAGCAAGTTTCTTTTATTTTCTGAGATGTTCTCCCATTTCCTGTTGCATCTCTGAGAAAGGTAAGGAAGAAAAATCTCCACAACCAGGTACAAATACCAAAATATAAACTGGCAGGGGTTTTAGATTTTCCCTACTATTCAAAATAAAAAAAAATGGCTAGATAAACTCATTTCATTGTCTACTTTCTTTGGTTTTCTTGCTGCACTTTAGGAGATATGATTGTTTTGCTATCCAGATTAATTTTTCAGTTAGTGCTTAGATAGAGTGCTTAGATAGTACTTATTTTTTTGTGCTTAGTGTCACAAATTAGCCTGCAGCCTCTTGTTTGTTTATTCTTACTTCCTTGCTGCTCCTGATCCCTTTCACATGTGTGTTTGTCTGTGCTCACCTATGGGCGTCATCTGCTATCGTCTGGGTTTTATTTCCTTCCCTTCCATCACTTCCTGCCCGCCTCCTAGTTTGCTGGTCTATATAAAATGTGCGCAGTCTACCCCACTTTGCCTGAGCAACTTCTTAGTTGTTGGAGCTCCCATGTATTACTACTGTCTGAATCCTACATTGACTACTCGTGTACCGACCCTGGCTTCATTTTCTGACCTTGCTTGTTTTCTGCCTGTCCTGACCTCGGCTTGCCTATCGAACTCCATTTGCCTGCTCCCTTTATACTCTGCTCCCGTGAGCGGTCTCCTCAACCTCAGCTGGGCATACCTGGGGGCCGTGACCTGGTCCCAGCTTGCTGCAAGTCCATCCCCACCATCAGGGGCTCTGGTGAACAAGCAAGCTAGGGCTTAGACTCCGCTCCCTGGGGAACCCCAAGTTGAGGATCAATAAGAGCTCACTACCACAGGTGCTGACACTGAGATAAAGGTAAACCCTACTTAAAATGTTAAATTACATCTTGAGATACATACACAGAAAATTATTTAATCATGCATAGATTTGCTATAATTTCTTGTTGCATCTCTGAAAGGTTTTGTCTCCACTATGCTATAAAAAGTGAAAAAAAAAAAGCTACACAATCTTTTTAATTCTCTGCTTTCAGATTCATTTGTCAGTTAATGTTTAAATAAAAATAACCCCCAGTTAAAATTAAATCTTGAAAAACAGTATTTTGTGAAGATGTTTGCAGTTATTTGTAGTGTGTGTGCTACAAAGTTTTTGTGTTATCTAGATCTCATTTCACTTTTTCAAATTTAAGAAGTGGGTGAGATCCAGTAACAGACATTTACATAAATTATTTCATTTTACAAACACAGAGACCCTGATTTGCTAAAAGAGCAGAAATTATTTTTATTTTCAAAGTGAATTTTCACATACCTAAGAGAATGTGGTGAAAGCAAGTGAAAAAGAATATCCAATCTTGTTGGTTTAACTGGATGTTTTTGTTAAACAGATTAACTATGTAACTATGTGCATAGAAACATATTCAACTCATTCAATAAGCAAAAAGGTACTTTGTGAACAAATAAAATCAGTTTAGCTTAATAAATGAGGTGAAGCTGTACAATCATGCAACTATGTTCAAGCACAAATCCTTTTTTTATATTTTTTTATTTATTTTCCTAACAAAGCAATTTGCCGGTGTCCATGCAGTGACCTAAATTCTTCCAGTGTGGTAAAACACAGGTCAACATAGCATGTGTAAACACAATCTTAAACAAGACACTTTAAAAAGAAAAATTCACTGATCCTTTGGTAAAATCAAGTAAGTGAATATTTTTTCCCAGTTCTGCCAAGCCGAAACATGCTTTAGAGAACTTTGCTCTGGTACACTTAGTATATACCTGCCCTGGGAGAAATATATGAACCAGGATTACTGACCTCCTTCTGAAAAAGCTAGTTGTATATCTCTGTATTCCATCAATGTTTAAAGTTGAACTGAGCTAAAAAAAATGCAATTTGTTTTTTTTTTGGTAAGAAAAACTTTTTATATCCTTTCTATGAAAAAATGCTTTACACTTTTCATAGCAAATTTATTTTGCAATTGACATTGTCTCTGACAAATCCACTCTGTAGTGCACACTCTTGTCGCCTGTAAAATGTTAGATTGGAGTGTTATGCTAGGATAAGGTGACTCCATCAAACATTCCTCACATACAGGGAAAAAGCCCGAAGCAAAAAAAAGGTAGATAAAAAGTCAGAATTCCATACATGTTTAATTGTTTGGGTCACGGACTGAAAAATTTCTGAAGCTTAAGTAGCACCATGATAACCAGGCACCAAGCATTTGCAGAATTGTAAAGGAAGTCGGCAATGGAAACCCTTTAAGAAAAAAAATAAAATGAATAAACTCCACTTACAAGTTACTCACTCGGTTTTCTAACGTGGCTAATGGGCTAATAGGTAAACGTGTACTTTAAACAAAAACATTTACAAATATTACCTGATAACCACTGATCTGACATTATATTAAACAGAATGTTCATTTTCATTAAACTCCATGCAGAATAGACCAGTCCCATAGATAAAAAACACGTCTTTAGTAAAGTCTGACTTTAACCTTTTTGCATAAGTTGTACGTTGAAGGCAGCACCAGCATGTAGACAAACTCTCAGATCTTTAAGCATCTGTTTACTGGCTATGCAGTAGAAGTGATTTTGAGGCTTTATAGCCATCTGACCACTTAAACATGTGAATGAAGGTAAAAATAAACATATATAGGTGAAGTGCTTTCCTAACCATACTCCTCACATTGTGTTATCTAGTGTAATAAATCATAACACATTGGTCAAAGCCTTGGAATCATTCTGTGTTAGAGGAGTCTGGTGCTGTGCCATGTCAACCAGAAATTGGAATAGAGTGGAGGCCATGCAGGAGATGATGCAGCACCACCCTCATGTATCCATCCATTTCCTTTGGTCTTTGTGTATAGGCTAATTTCCTGAAGTGAGAATAGTTTTCATTATCTGGAAAGGAGACAGCTGAGTCCACACTATAAAATGGTTAAACTGGTTGTAAGGGCTCCAGGTTTTTTACCTTTACGCATTCTATGAAGGCAAAAACCTTTTGTGTGCAGCAGGGGCGGACTGGCAACTCATGGGGCCCCTGGGAAATAGGGGATCATGGGGCCCCTGTGCCCTTGCCCAAACTCAAGAAAGCCTATGAAAAAGATACCAGGGGCATCTCATGGGGCCCCCTACTGACCCCAGGCCCTCGGGCAGTGCCTGAGTTTCCAAACGGTGAGTCCGCCCCTGGTGTGAAGCAGCCCCCAACTCCTCCTAATACTCACCTGAGCCCCACTGTGACCCAGTGATGTCAGAGAGCCTTGTCTCTCTGGTGACTCTCCCTCCCCATTGGCTGAGATGGAAGTGGGAGCCGGTGACTCCCTCTGCTGTCAATCACAGTCTGTGAGCCAACAAGGAGAAAGAGGGGGCAGGACTGAGCCATGACTCTGTGTATGAATAGACACTCAGAGCAGCAGCTTGGGAGTGAGCCTGCTTTGGTGCCCCCATAGCAGCTTCTTGCTCTAAGGCACTCGGCAGAGGGGAGGGGCCAGGAGCGCCGACACGGGATCTAAAAAAATAAAAGGATCAGTTCTGCTCTGTGCAAAACCATTCAACAGAGCAAGTAAGCATGATATGTTTGTTATTTTTAAAACATAAAATCCTAGCCTTTAATATAACTTTTTTAAAGGTCATATTAACAAAGTGAAGATGTTCCAATAAAAGTCTGCTTGATGTCTCACTAGAAGTGAACACAGGAGTGTATTGATGATCACAAGAGTATTTATGGACAATTTACAATTTTTTTTTACTAGTTTGTGTGCTCACATTTGTGTATATCACTGGGAATATCCATTCTGCAATTGTGTACGTTAACTTTGATTTTCAACACTGATATGTTTATGTAAATTATGTCTGACGTTTGTTTGGATTGAATGAACAAAATTCTAAATTTTATTTTGTTTTCAGTATTTACAAAAGCACATTTTGATTTTATTATTTTTTAGTGTTCATCGGTTTTATGCGTGCAGCTTTTGTCTTTATCACTGTGTGTGCAAGATTATTTTGGTTATTATTAATCACATGGAGGAACTACAGAGTATGATACTAGTGGTAGAGGATTTTACACTGATTTTCTTTGAATAGGGTACATATGGATGATTTATTGGTTTTACCTTTTATCTCTTCCCATTCATCAAATTCTGGAGCATGACCTGAACAGCCTTCCCATTTAAGTATTTATTTATGTTTATGAAAGGGGTCAGTAAGAATAGTATTTTAAAGTTTAAAGATGCCTGATATGAAATATTTGCATCTAGAGTTTTCCAAGCATAACACTTAGAATAAGGATAACCTAGCAAACATTAGTTTTTTCGTAATGAAATAGGCATAGTGCTTAATTTCTAGATAACTAGATTTTGAAGCTTGATATATTTGATATCTATTTAGTCAAAACAACCTATTTTTTATATTTTACCAACATTTGTATTATGTTGTATTTGTGTGCTATTTAATTTGAGTCTTCTTTGTACAGAAACTGTAGATTTGCTAAACAGTTGTACAATTCTTGAGTGCATTGCAAAAAAACAGCCACCATATTATTCTATAGGGTTTCTTCTTTCACAAAATATATAATGTTTGGGGGCGTGTCCAAGATGGCGACCAGAGCGGCCGCATAATCCGGAGCTCCGTCGCTGACCTATACAATCCACCGCCATCCGTGCTGCTGCGGACCACGGCGGAGCGGCTGGATCCTTGGGTGCTTCCCCTGTGCCTGGGAGAGAGGCCCCGGGGGATATCTCCGCCGTCTGTGGCGGCAGATGCGCGCGGCCTAGCGCGGCCGCATGGTCCAGGACTCCAAAGGTTTGTGTCTGCATCCGCTGCCATCCGGGCGGCGGCGGGTCCCCCTGGGACATCGGTGACACCCTCTGCATCCCCTGGGCCTGGGGAAGAGGCGGCGCAGCATATTGCCGTTCCCTGTGGCTGCGGCCTACTGCATCCGGTCCGGACCTCCTCCCCTTCACATCCGAGCCACGGTGAGTGCAGGAGGCTGGTGGATACTGACCATCCTGTCCCCCTTTGGTGACTCGGGAGACGGGACTCCCGCCCACCACTCCAGGGACCCCGTTCCTCTGTGATTGAGACCTTTGCTGGGCCCAGAAACCCACTGAGGCCTATATACTGCCCTGGAGGGGTGCATGGGCTGACTAGATTTGCCCTGGAGGACTCTTAGGCCATCATGAGGGATCCTCTGTTCTATACTTGCCCCCCCGTTCCTCCCAGATCCTGGAGCTATTAATGGGGTGCACCACGGCCTATGTCCACTCTACATCCTCATAGCTTGCTAACTGTATTTACAATATAAAGTTTTTTCGGATAAGCTTGACAGCGTTTATGTAAATACAACCCTAGACCTGATTCGGGCGTTATAGGTCCCCTGGGGTCAATATCTCCTTTTGTTATCCAATTTCCAGTTGATCACCCCCGGGAGACTCTCTGTATGCCGTCCACCAAAAAAAAGAAGGGACAAGCTCAAAAGTCCCTCACTACATATCTACTTAAGACACACGAGATTTGCAACATGTCTCCAGGAGACGCAGAACGAGCATCCCCATCCGAACCCATGCGGGATATCACAGCTCCTTCATTAACTCTGGTCAGTGAAGATGCACAACAACTTACAAAGGGTGACCTGGAATCTTGCTTGGAAACCATGTACACCAAGCTGGCCGCCAAATTCCAATCAGAATTACACAAAAGCACTAATGTTCTCTCTCAGGAAATAGCCACATTGGGCTCTAGAACCGATCGCTTGGAAACTAAACATGAACTTGGCCTGGCCTATGGAGACCTTTCCAGAGAACATGATCATCTACAAACGGCCTTTTTACAATTGCAGGCACAGGTTGAGGACCTTGATAATCGCAACCGCAGAAATAACCTGCGAGTCAGGGGAATTCCGGAATCTGTATCTGATCTCTCACAAACCGTTACCAAGCTATTCAAATCTCTCCTTCCGGATCGCAGCCCCGGGTCCTTTGCCTGTGATCGCATCCATAGAGCCCTGCGCCCTAAACCCCCTAGTGATAAACCGCCTAGGGACATTGTTCTGTGTCTAAAGGATTTCCTGACCAAAGAAGACATACTCAGAGCTGCTCGCAATACTCCAACGATCTCCTTTGAAGGCTCGGTTTTACAAATTTTTCCAGATGTTTCTCCGGCTACATTGGAGAAGCGCAGGAAAATGAAGGAGGTTACAACGGCTCTCTTTTCAGCTCGTATCCGTTATAAATGGGGCTTCCCTTTTATGTTGATAGTTCCACATAATGGGAGCACATATATTGCTACATCCCTTCCTGAAGGCAGAGAGATCCTGACCAAGTTGGGCCTGGCGGATGCCCCATCGCCTCAGCGTCCTCCCCCTACACCTCGTGTCTCTCCTATCTGGCACACTCCATCTCCACGGAGGGACAGGAGGAGGGCCCGACAAGAACTAGGCTGATGGGACCATGCCTTCCTGCCTATTATTACTTGCATCGATGTTCCTGGTCTGCGGTTTCCCTTGATTGGGATAGGAGGCAACCCACAGGGTTTCTATTATTCAGCATCCCCTACACCTTGGGGATATGTGTTTTTATGGACGCTGTTGTGCTGTTTCTGTGTTTATATAGACTATGTATGCTCTCTCGTTGATAACTGGATGTGTTTAGGCCTAACAAGGGTCTTCGGGCCCTCTAAATATCGCTCACTGATTCATGGTCTCACAACTCTTGGACACGTTACCCCACCCTGCCTCCTGACATGACCGGAGGAATCACCGCCCGATTGTGGGGTGACGGCTCCATTTTTCATGTGTTATGGAGACAGGGTTTGGGCCCGATTGGACCTTTGATGTTGAAATTTTTTGTTTTTTCAGGTACAGCTAATTGCATACCTGATCCATGTCTCTCAGTTACTCTTTTCATTGTCGAAGCTATCATTGCTTCACTTTTACTGTTTTTTGTCTTTTTTTTCCTCAAAACTTTAGTACATGATGTTGGCTTGATGCCGGTGTGTGGACGTCACGACCCCCATTTTGGGGTCTGGATGTCCCCCAGACTGGTAATGCTACCCGTAAGTCTATTTGTTACGGACTTGAAGGTCCTTACATCTAGCCAAATAATTCGAGTATATGTCTTGTCAATGTGTATTTTTTTGCTGATAGTAATAATTTTTGCATATCATGGTGATTCAATGTATCTCGCATAATGTCCAGGGTTTCAATTCGCCAAACAAGCGCAAAACAGCCTTTCTCCAGTATAGGCGATTAGGGGCTGAAATTATTTTATTGCAGGAAACACATTTTGCAGCCGCAAAACACCCGACATATTTTCACAAATCCTATAGACAAGGGTATTATACTTTACACTCCTCCAAGAGTAGAGGGGTGGCCATTTTTCTGCATAATTCAATCCCCTTTGAGGTTCAACATGTGTATCGTGATCCAGACAGTAGGTTTATTATTCTTAAGGGCACCCTTTCAGGCCGAGAACTTACAATAGCAAATGTTTACGCACCGAATTCGGCACAAGCTACCTTTTTCTCAAAATTTTTTGATGTTCTTGATAGATTTTTGTCACCCCATCTATTGGTGGGTGGTGATTTCAACCTGGTAGCAAATCCTCTTTTGGACCGTAGCTCACTCTTGCACTCTTCCCACGCCTTCCCAAAATCACTTACTAAAAGACTAGAGGCCTTCCAGTTAGTAGATGCCTGGAGGGCGCATAATGTAGGAGCTAGATAATATTCATTTTATTCTCACCCACATGACTCTTATGCTAGATTAGACTATATTTATTGCACCCCTATTTTATTAGCAAACTCTAGGATAGCGAACATCCACTTGAGTCCTTGGTCGGATCACAATATTATAGCCTTGTCTATCACATGTATGGGACTTGCACCCACTCCCTTCTCATGGAGACTCAATGATTCTATGCTTACGGATGTTGACTCCCGCCATGAAGTAGCTGCATCTATTTTGGAATATTTTCAATCTAATTCGACTCCTGATATTTCTCCAGCCACATTATGGGTAGCCCATAAGGCGGTCCTACGAGGCCGCCTTATTTCTATGGCTTCATCCAGAAATAGAAAACGATGGCAGCAAATTCTACTTCTTACCCGAGAGTTGGAAGCACATTACCGAAGTCATATTGCTAACCCATCTCTTCTTAATAAACAGTTACTATCTCAAAAGCGCTTAGAATTGAATACTCTGCTATCCCAAAAAACTGAAAAAGCTCTCCGCTGGTCAAAAGCCTCGTTTTTGTTACATAGCAACTCGGCTTCCACTATGTTTGCAAGGAAACTGAATCACTCCATGCGCCCCCCACATATTTATAAATTGCGTACTAACTCGGGTGCTATCTCATCTCTGCCTCAGGAGGTTTTGGGCATTTTTGAAAACTTTTATTCTAACCTATTAGCCCCTCCACGGTCGGACTCTGTTTCACCAGCAGCCTCGTGGCTGGATTCTATACCCCTCCCTGCTCTCACACCTTCTCAAGTTGCTTCTCTTAATGCCCTCTGCACTCTGGAGGAGATAACTTGTGCGATTAGCGCCCTGAAAAGCTCTACTGCGCCAGGTCCAGACGGGTTCACTGCTAGTTATTACAAACATTTTGCCTCTACTTTGGCTCCCTATCTGATACCTTTATTTAATGATGTTTTGCAGGGGGTTAGGTTCCCGGAGGAGATGCTGTTGGCTAACATGTCTTTAATACCCAAACCACAGAAAGATCACAGCTTACCACAAAATTATAGACCAATCTCAGTAATGAATAATGATCTGAAAATATTTAGCCGCATCTTGGCGGACAGGTTGGCCCCTATTATCTCCTCTTTGGTCTCTCCGGACCAATCTGGATTTATCCCAGACAGATTTATCACTGATAATATTCGCCTCACGCTCAACGTTATTCAAGATGCTAATTTACATTCTAAAGAGGTCTTGCTGATGAGTCTGGATATAAACAAGGCCTTTGACAGTGTTCTTTGGCCCTATATGTTTTCCTTGCTACAAAAAATGGGTTTTAATAACGAATTTTTAGCCGGTATACACGCCTTATATGACTCTCCGAAGACAAGAATACGGCTCCCTGGCTGCAATTCAGACTTTTTCACATTGGGTAGAGGTACCCGTCAGGGCTGTCCCCTTTCACCCCTTTTATTTGCACTGGTGTTGGAACCCTTGGCAGTAGCGATCAGATCACACCCGGATATTTCAGGCTACCCATTGTTAGTCTCACAATTTAAAATGAGCATGTATGCTGATGATGTTATGCTTTTTCTTACTAACCCGTTGACTTCATTGCCTAATTTATGTGTCATACTGAATGATTTTGCTATAACGTCAGGTCTTACTGTTAATTTTACCAAATCGGTAGTTATGCCGGTTAATATTCCTGATTCCCTAAGTGCATCTCTCCGCAGTTCCTTTCCATTCCGCTGGTCTACAGACCGGATATCCTATTTAGGTATTAATCTCACTTCCAGTTATTCAGATATATTTGCTGCTAATTATCCACCGTGTATATCACGTCTATCTACTCTACTGAGGATTTGGCATGGTTATCCTATTTCCTTCTTGGGTAGAGTCACGGCTGTTAAAATGAATATTTTGCCTAAACTTCTTTATCTTTTTAGAGCACTTCCAGTTCCAGTCTCAAAAACGTTTCTGAGCCAATTTCAGCGGACCATTAATAATTTTATCTGGGGTAATAAGCGTGCACGTTTTGCCTCAGCGATTTTATACCGCTCACAACGGACTGGAGGCCTCGGTCTTCCCAATTTTTGGATATATTATCTTTCGGCTCGTTTTGCGCAGCTATCACAGTGGGCAACTATTAACTCTCAGATCCCATGGGTCAAATTTGAATCTCAGTCCATACGCCCATTCTACTTACCGAGCATCTTGTGGTCCAGGGTCTCTCCACGTTCACTTACCTTTTATAACTCCATAGTGACCCATTCAATGACACTTTGGTCCACATACAAATTTAAATTAAATTTGGTCTCTCCTATTCCCCCCGGTATTTCATTTTTTGGTGATCCAACTTTTACACCAGCTTTTTCTTCTCCTCAACTGTTTCGTTGGTGGTATGATCAATCTCTTATCAGATTATCTGATTTTCAAAGAGGAGGATCTTACATTACCTTTGATATGCTACGCGCGCTTTTTGATATTCCCCTTCGCGAGTACCATCGTTACCGACAGATTAGACACTTTTTTGAATCACATTCTGGCCTTACACCGTCTTCTCTGGTTTCCTTTTTTGAACGTACCAGCCGTGACTCTCCCAGGGGTAGCGGTCTTATTTCCAATTTTTATCACCAATCTTTACTTTGTCTTTTTCATACGCCTCCGTTGTACCGACAGAGGTGGGAGGAGGATAGTGGTACCACTTTTTCGGATGTGGATTGGGATTCCATGGTGGACAATATCTGTAAAAGCTCTCGATCTCTTTCGGTTTGTGAAACGGCCCTTAAGGTTTTAACTAGATGGTATTATACCCCATCAAGACTACATAGATTGTACCCACAAACGTCCCCTCTATGTTTTCGAGGCTGTGGTTTTACAGGCACTTTGGTGCATATATTTTGGGATTGCCCGTCCATATCTTTGATTTGGCGCAGGATATCCGAGGTGGCCACCTCACTGGCGGGTACCCCAGTATGCTTATCTATTCAGACTTGCCTATTGGGGGCTCATATCCCAGGGGTCCCTGATGCCATTATGAGATTGATACATACTATTTGTGTTGCCACTTTATGGTCTATTGCCTTACACTGGAAATCCAATGCTGTACCTTTGGCCTCCATCCTACACAGAATTGATGCTGTAATGCTCATGGAACGCATTCATTATACTTTGCTGGATAAGATGCACTTATTTGATAAAAAATGGGAGTCATGGAGGGATTATAGACATTTATTGCATGATTGATAACGTTTTCAGTGAACAATGACTGACAGATAATGGTGTGAACCTCCTGCGCTCCCAAGTGTATCAACTTAAAAAACAAACAACAACCCCTGGAGAAGCTGCTAACATTAAATCATATACCAGTGATTGTGTAAAATAAATACAATAAAGAATGTAGCGCTACTCCTTAAGATATATATATACACACATAAATATTAAGTGATGTGTAATCACAAAATTGCATCAATTTAAATAAATAATAAAAAATCACAACGTGAAGGTGATATCAATTCATATTATTTTGTGCCCATGATTCATTAAAGATAAATTCATAAAATGAAAAAAGTAAAAAACACATTTAAATCTATACATAAATATATATATATAATACCGTGCATGTAAAATCACACGTGCCTCTCATGTAGTGGGAACACCCCACTACAACTATACATCAAACAGTGCTCACAAAGTCCGATAAATATTAGTAGTGATATAAAAAAAATAAAAATCAAACACGTGCTTCCAATTACTACAATTGGTGACCATAAAAAAAAAATCATGCGAATCTTTGGGTGAATGTGAATTCTGACAATCCGACCACCATCTGGATTAGCCTCTCACCTCATCACTTCGACCCTTGCGGATCAAAGCGCTTTTGTGGATCCCCCTCACAGATCCTCCAAGATAGCTATCACTCCAAATGCTGCTCCTTGTTGCACCCAAAACTCTCAGGATTTAATATCCCAGCAATGGCTCCTCTCCAGGGAATTTGCAGCATCAATCTCTCAAATGAGAAAATAAAATAGATCCTCCCATAGTGCAGTATATTTTTATTTTCCACAATAGGGACAAATAGCATGTAACCATATAAAAAGTCTATAACTCACGTGGCAGCCAATTCAATGCCCCATGCTTTCGGATAGGGGCATGTATGTATGGGTGTACAACTCTGCAAACAGGTGTACCAAGATGGCCGCCACGCCGGAAATACGTCACCACGTCCCGCCGACGCGTTGCGTCACAATATCATGTGACTTCCTCAGGAGCCCTGAGGAAGTCACATGATATTGTGACGCAACGCGTCGGCGGGACGTGGTGACGTATTTCCGGCGTGGCGGCCATCTTGGTACACCTGTTTGCAGAGTTGTACACCCATACATACATGCCCCTATCCGAAAGCATGGGGCATTGAATTGGCTGCCACGTGAGTTATAGACTTTTTATATGGTTACATGCTATTTGTCCCTATTGTGGAAAATAAAAATATACTGCACTATGGGAGGATCTATTTTATTTTCTCATTTGAGAGATTGATGCTGCAAATTCCCTGGAGAGGAGCCATTGCTGGGATATTAAATCCTGAGAGTTTTGGGTGCAACAAGGAGCAGCATTTGGAGTGATAGCTATCTTGGAGGATCTGTGAGGGGGATCCACAAAAGCGCTTTGATCCGCAAGGGTCGAAGTGATGAGGTGAGAGGCTAATCCAGATGGTGGTCGGATTGTCAGAATTCACATTCACCCAAAGATTCGCATGATTTTTTTTATGGTCACCAATTGTAGTAATTGGAAGCACGTGTTTGATTTTTATTTTTTTTATATCACTACTAATATTTATCGGACTTTGTGAGCACTGTTTGATGTATAGTTGTAGTGGGGTGTTCCCACTACATGAGAGGCACGTGTGATTTTACATGCACGGTATTATATATATATATTTATGTATAGATTTAAATGTGTTTTTTACTTTTTTCATTTTATGAATTTATCTTTAATGAATCATGGGCACAAAATAATATGAATTGATATCACCTTCACGTTGTGATTTTTTATTATTTATTTAAATTGATGCAATTTTGTGATTACACATCACTTAATATTTATGTGTGTATATATATATCTTAAGGAGTAGCGCTACATTCTTTATTGTATTTAATGACTGACAGATGCTGTTGACAGACGTATTATTCAATTTCTCTTATCATTAACGTATTTCATGTACTTGCAATCTACTTTTCTTCTGTTTCTTCTCTTCATTATTATGATATCTTTTTCTGAATTGTACTTTTCCAAAGTGCCTTGTTTTTGCTGTTAATATTTGAAAATGTGCTGTTATTTTATTGTCTACTTATACTCAATAAAATCGTTTGTAAACAAAAAAAAAAAAAAAATATATAATGTTTGAGGGAGGGGTTAATTAATATTCAGGCCTAAAACATGCCTTTTAACATAAAAAAAAGAAAAAACTTACTCTGACAGTGAAAAGGCTAAGGTGTAATTCCCGAAAAAACGCAGGCCTTGAAAAAACAAAAAAATATATAATTTTTTATCTCTTCCTTTTCATAGAAAATATCATCCAGTATCTGAATATTGTATTTATATTGTATTTTTTTTTAAATATTTTTTCCAATTGCTTATTCATATTTTCAAATAATACTGTTTCTTTATTAATAAACATGTTCATGAATAGATATTTTCCAAAGAATGTCATGTGTTGAGGAAATAGAATAAAGCTACTGCATAAATTTCATGTAATTATGTCTAAGAATAAGAAAGAGCCAAGATGGCTTCATCTGTAAGCACGATGCCAGACAGATGCTTTTAATGTAATAGCTTTTATTAACAACTGAATTTCCTTTTTGGTACGTATAGGAAGCACATGTGATAGGCTGGTTTTTTTCTAAGAAGTGAAGGAAGGTAGTGAAAGAGGCATCATGCAGTGAAACAAAATACAAATTGTGCTGGCCCTGATTGTGCATGTATTACCCTACAAAGGTGTATTTTGGAGGGAACCAGTCTAGTTGCATGCAGTTTTCAGTAATATTTAAAGATGACACCATATCTGTCCCAGGTTTTCTACTTTAAAGAGAAAAACACAACAACATACAGTATCATCTTCAGAGACGTTTTTGAGTCTGGAACATCAGTGTGAACAGGTAGGAGAGGGACACATTTTGCAGATAACCCTTTCTCACCCAGATGAGGCAGGATGCTGTTTCATATGTTTTCAGTCTTGCTCAAACTGCACAAACACTAATCTGAGCAATATATGAGTTGCTACAGAGATACCTATGATTCCTGGAATTTAGTGTATATGTAGGGGCAGGCTCTTCAGCTAACTATTTCTCATCCAGATGAAAGTGGCTCCAAGGACGTTGTGTGCATCACAGAGGATTCAGAAGCTCTGAATAATACCACCTGTAGCCAAGGGACCATGGGGATGGGAGGGTAAGAATGAAATTAAGAAATTACACAATTTTCCACCATGTGTCAAATAAGTGATGCTGGAGGCATAACATACATGGTGCTAAAAGTACCTATGCCTATATGATCTTGACATAAAAGGTGGCATAAAATGTAATGTACAGCGCTGAACGAACTATTGGCACTTTATAAATACTGTATAATAATAATATTTCTTACAGGTACTTATACAGCGCATTCATTTTATGCAGCACTTTACATACACAGTATATTGTCACATAAATCACATAAGCCCCTACCCTCAAGGAGATTACAATCTAAGGTCCTTAACTCACATACATATACACACACATACTAGGGCCAGTTAACCTACCAGCATGTCTTTGGGGTGTGGGAGAAAACCAGAGTACTCAAAGAAAACCCACATAGGCACAACATGCAAACTCCATGCAGATAGTGACATAGTTGATTCAAATCTATAACTCTAGTGATGCTAGGGGGAAGCGCTAACCACTTAGCCACTGATGATTTTATCTACACCTATGCTAAAGCTAAGGAGGAAAATTATCTAAGGAGAAAAGCTCACCACATGCATTTCAAATAGACTGTAGAATCATCTTTAGATTTATGAACCACAATTAATATTAAAGCACTTTATATCCAGTCAGAAGCGTTCTCATACTAAATAGTTATGGGCAATTGCACAGTCAAACTAGGCGGTGTCTGATCGGATTCAATATATGTACAGTTGTGTTCAAAATAATAGCAGTCAGACATCACTAACCTGATCAATCACTGTTTTTGGTAGAAATGATATTTCTACATGGCAAATAATTTACTAGCAGGTGTAATAGAGTAATAGAAATCCAACAGACCCAACAGTCATGACATGCATGCTGCTGATTCTGTGTAATTGAATCACTAATTGAAAGGGGCATGTTCAAAATAATAGCAGTGTGGAGTTCTATTAATGAGGTCATTCATTCTTTGAAAAACAGGTGGCAATTATTGCCCTTATTTAAGGAAGGAAGGCAGCAAATGTTGTACATGCTGGTTACAGTGCATTTCTCTCTGAAATTCTGAGGAAAATGGGTAGTTCCAGACATTGTTCAGAAGAACAGCGTACCTTGATTAAAAGGTGATTGGAGAGGGGAAAACATATAAAGAAGTGCAGAAAATGATAGGCTGCTCAGCTAAAATGATCGCAAATGCTTTAAAATGGCAACAAAACCTGAAACACGTGGAAGAAAGCGAAAAACTACCATTCGAATGGATAGAAGGATAGCCAAAATGGCAAGGACTCGGCCAACAATCAGCTCCAGGAAGATCAAAGAAGGTCTACAGTTACCTGTGAGTACTGTTACAATTAGAAGATGCCTATGTGAAGCCAAGTGATCTGCAAGAAGCCCCCGCAAAGTCCCACTGTTGAAAAAAGACATGTGCTGAAGAGGTTACAATTTGCCAAAGAGCACATTGACTGGCCTAAAGAGAAATGGCGCAACATTTTGTGGACTGATGAAAGTAAGATTGTTCTTTTTGGGTCTAGTGGTCAGAGACAGTTTGTCAGACGACCCCCAAACACTGAATTCAAGCCACAGTACACTGTGAAGACAGTGAAGCATGGTTGCGCAAGCATCGTGATATACGATGTTTCTCATACTACGGTGTTGGGCCTATTTATCGCATACCAGGGATCATGGATCAGTTTGAAGACATCAGAATACTTGAAGAGGTCATGCTGCCTTATGCTGAAAAGGAAATGCCCTTGAAATGGGTGTTCCAACAAGACAACGACCCCAAACACATCAGTAAATGTGCAACATCTTGGTTCCAGACCAACAAGATTGACATTATGGAGTGGCCAGCCCAATCCCCGGATGTTAATCCAATAGAAAACTTGTGGGAAGACATCAAAAATGCAGTTTCTGAGGCAAAACCAAGAAATAGAGAAGAACTGTGGAATGTAGTCCAATCATCCTGGGCTGGAATACCTGTTCACAGGTGCCAGAAGTTGGTTGACTCCATGCAACACAGATGTACAGCAGTTCTCAGAAACAGTGCTTATACAACTAAATATTCATTAAGTGATTCAAAGGAAAGCAAAATCTTCAAACATTTTTCAGTTTATATAGTGAATGTTTGAGTTTGTAAAGAAGAATACAAACACTGCTATTTTTTTGAACAGTCTAATATTCACTTTTCTTCAATTTTTTTAGAGGAACAACAGAAAATTTGATATATTTTTCTTCATGTTTTGATTTGGAATAGAATGTGTAATGTTCCCAATGCATTTGTGTGTATGGAAATAAAAGCCATTAGAAGGATTTTGAGCTTTATTCACTTTTTTCAACACACTGCTATTATTTTGAACACAACTTTGTTTGTTGTGTTTGTGTATGACTAGATTCAATAAACAAGATATACATTAAATCTACCTTATTGGAGACCCAGTAAGGTGGATTTAGAGTGGCAAGACAAAGTATGTGAACCCCTTGGAATTAACTGATTTTCTGCTCTAAGCCTTTAGCTGTTACTCACAATTTGTTCTTTACATCACTGGATATTCTGCATTGTGCCTTGGGAGTTATCTTGGCTGGACACCCACTTCTAGGAACAGTAGCCACAATACAAAACCCCCCATTTATAAACAATGTATCTGACTTTCTTGTAATGGATGCCTAAACACTTGGTAATTGCTTTGTATACCTTTCCAGACGTATGCAGTTCAACTATTCTTGATCATATGTCTTCAGAGAGCTCCTTTTTGAGAGGTATGGTTTAAATCAGCTGATGCTTCTTATGAACAGCAGTCTTAAAATGTTTGACTGTCGTTTATCAATCAAAGTAGCTCTCAACCACACCTCCAAATTCTTTCCATTAACTGGACTTCAGGTGTGCAAATTAGCTTTTGAGAAAGTGGCGTCGCTTACTTTTTTCTTTAGCACTGTGAATATTTAATGGGTGTGTTCAATAAAGACATGAGAAATTAGAACTGTTTGTGTGTTATCAGCTTAAGCACATTGTGTTTGTTTATTGTTGTGACCTAGATGAGGATCAGATCATGGTTTATAGCAAATTACTGCAGAAACCCAGATGATTACATACTTCTTGCCATTGTAATTTTTCTGCAGTCATAAGCCACTGTTACAGCTATTTATAAATCTGTGAAAAAAAACAGCTATGAAATAATGCAAGAAGAGGAAACCAGTAGAAAAGCAATGCATACAATAATAAATTACAAATAAGCAACAGTGTAGGATTATACTGCTCACCAATCTATTCAAAACTACAGGGTCCTCTCTTGTGCCTGAGCTACTCACAATATAGTGCATGGTATCTATGTGCCCTATCTGTGTAAAGGGTTAACAAGGGCTGCAGACAGAAAATGCTCCAGACGCCTTACTCAAAGGTGTGAGTGGTTTTAGCTGCTTTTAAATGTTTTAACAGATTTATGCTATGAAAGTTTCTTCTGTGTTTTAAAATTAAGAATCAGAAAACTTCCGCGGCATGCTATATAATTGCATGGGTATATGAGGATCAATACATTTTACCCTAACAATTGCCATAAGTGATTTTTCACCTTACTTTTACATAAATGGGTGGAAGTTAAAGTTCTTTCGGGGGAGGGGTGGCACACTTTAGAGAATTGCACAGTTTACCTTTAGTTTGAGCACACAAAATGACACATGGGGGATTGTTTATATTTATTTTGGTCTTTTCACAGTTTGGAATATCTTCACTGAAGTAAACTGACTATTCTGTAGACTATTTGGGAGCTTGTGATATGTTTGGCTATATGATTAATGCAGATGAACATTAATTGCTGTGTATTTATTTATTTGTTTATTTATCTTTATTTTGCAGTTTTTAAATGTTTGTTATGAGCAACACGATTAACATTTCTGATAATATTGCAGCAAGATCTTTAAGCTTGGTTTTCTATGTTTTTTTGCATTTCATATACTGTATTTTTAGTATGACATTAATGGGGATTTAGTCATACACATTTTTATTAGTATTTAATTAATTTCTGTTTCAATGCCCAGCGTTATTTGTTTATTACCTCACTATTAAGAAGGACAACAGATTTGTTTAGGTTTTTGTCTTAGCACAGAACTGTTCATTTTATGAATTTCTGTATTATCTAACATATTTAGCTTTAACTATTTCCTACTCTATCTAAAATAAACAGAATCATTTTGACTGTAAATATACTGTGCTCAATTTATTTTAGGATTTGAATAGCATAATATAAAGTGTGGGACTTCCTTGAGTGTCTGGATTAGAAAATAAAATGCAATAATCAGACTTGAACATGACCAGAGCTAGAACTTATGACAGGGTGATTTCTTTCAAGAGATATAGGAAACCATCAGATTACTTAATCCAGCACACATTCACCTATAATATCAGCTTTTAATTGAGTGACTCTTAAATTTCATGAATGTAGCTTCCCTTGTGAACCTTTAACCTCTTGCTGACCATGCTATAGCCAAATGATGGGTATAGCACAGTTGCCCAGTCCTGGGAGGGCGTCTATTGACGTTCTTCTGTGACTGCACTTCCCAAACGCTCCCTAGCGAGTGCACCTGGAAGTGTCCGTGATTGGGTTCCCTAGGACATGGTGCATCATGGATCAGAGTAAAGGGCCAGTCAAAGTGACCCTTTACCATGTGATCACTTTGTCCAATGACAAGCAATCACATATGTAAACAAACAAGGTCATCAGCAGTGTGAGCGCTGTTCTTCCCTCACACTGGCAATGAGTGTGAGGGAGGAGATCAATATGGTTCCTGTCAGTGCATTTGCAGTTATTATCAGTGTTTGCCTTACTATACAGTGACATACAGTGCTCATCCATGCCTATCACAGCCCATCAGTGCCCTTTACTGCCCATCAGTGCCCACAAGTGCTCTTCAGTGCCTTTCAGTGCTCATCAGTGCCCTTTAGTGCTGCCAAATTAGTGCTGTCTCATCACTGTAGCTTGTCAGTGCACATCAGTGCCGCTTATCAGTGCCCTTTAGTGCTGCCTAATTAGTGCTGTCTCATCACTGTAGCTTGTCAGTGCACATCAGTGCCGCTTATCAGTGCCCTTTAGTGCTGCCTAATTAGTGCTGTCTCATCACTGTAGCTTGTCAGTGCACATCAGTGCCGCTTATCAGTGCCCATCAGTGCCCCCATAAGTGCCATCTAATCAGTGGATCATCAGCTCTCATATGTGCTGCCTCATTAGTGGATCTCATTGGTGCCCATAAGTGCTGCCTCATCAGTGTACATCAGTGCAGTACATTAGTGCATATCAGTGCCTTATTACTGCGGCTTATCAGTGCACATTAGTGCCACCCCATCAGTGGGTCCTCTTCAGCACCCATAATTGTTTCATCATCAGAGTACATCAGTGTAGCGTATCAGTGCAGTGTCAGTGCAGTACATTAGTGCATATCAGTGCCCAACAGTTCCCCATAGCTGTGGCTTATTAGTGCCCATCAGTGCCACCCATAAGTGCCATCAGTGGATCCTCATCAGCTCCCATAAGAACCACCTCATTAGTGGATCCTCATCAGTGCCCATAAGTGCCACCTCATCAGTGTACATCAGTGCAGTACATTAGTTCACATCAGTGCCCATCAGTGCCTCATCATTGCAGCGTATCAGTGCTTATCAGTGCCACCCCAACAGTGGATCCTCATCAGCACCCATAATTGATGCCTCATCAGTGTACATCAGTGTAGCTTATCGTGCAGCCTCATCAGTGCAGCACATTAGAGCACATCAGTGCAAATTAATGTCTCACTACGGCAACTTATCAGTGCATTTCAGTGCCCTTCAGTGCCTTATCACTGCAGCTTATCAGTGCCCATCATTGCTGCCCCATCAGTGGATCCTCATCAGCACCCATAAGTTCTGCCTCATCAGTGCACATCAGTGTAGCTTATTAATGCCCATCAGTGCAGCCTCAGTGCAGTACATTAGTGCACATCAGTGAAACCTCATTAGTGCACATTAGGGCAACCTCATCAGTGCCCATTATTTCAGCCTGATCTGTGCCTATCAGTGAAGCTTGAGCACCATTAGAGCAGTCTGATCAACACCCATCAGAGCAGCCTAATCAGCACCCACCAGTGCAGCCTCATCAACATCCATCAGTGCAACCTTATCAACATCCATGAGTGCAGCCTCATCAACACCCATTGGTGTAGCCTCATCAGCATACATCAATGCAGCCTCATCAGTCCCCAGCTGTGCAGCCTCATCAGTACCCATCAGTGCAGCCTCATCAACACCCATCAGAGCAGCCTCATTAGCACCAATCTGTGCAGCCTCATTAGCACCCATCAGTGCAGCCTCATTAGCGCCAATCAGTACAGCCTCAATAATGCACCCTAGTGCATTCCCATCAGTGCAGCCACATGCCAGTGCCTCATCACAGCAGAGTGTCACCACAGTCACCACCATGTCTAAAAAATTATTTACCACTGAGGAGGCATACCAAATCCTAAGTCTGACTGACGAGAGCAGCGGGGAGCTCTCTGTATCTCAGTATGATTCTGAATACAAACCATTCTTAAGTAGCGGGACTGTTACAGAATCAGAAGAGGAGGAAAGAGTGCCCACCAAACAAAGGTGTTCTGGCAATGAGCAGGCTACCAGCAGTAGCACAGTGGCATCCACCAGTAGCGCAGTGGCATCCACCAGAAATGGAGAACCTCTGCATGAAAGGCTAAATACTAGTGGGGTGTCACCTCAGCCTCAAAGGGTTAGGGCCCATACCATTCTACCATATGCACTCCAAAACTCTCTATGGTTTCCCCAAAACTCAGGTGCAGCAATTATCCCCACTTTTACTGACCAGACAGGTGTTCTGGCCAATAAGCAACATTTTTCACCTATTGATTTTTTAAATTTAGTTTTCAAGGATTACTTATTACTTTAAATTGTGGACCAGTGCAATCTCTTAGCCCAACAATTTATAGCCAACAGCTAAACATCAAGTTATGCCTGTCCCTATGAATGGAACCCATTGACAGTGGAGGAACTTACAATCTTTTTGGGCCTCACATTTAATATGGGACTCACAAAAAAAAGAAATACACTCTTAGTGGTCCACCC
Organism: Staurois parvus; assembly: GCF_062004578.1. Lineage (NCBI taxonomy): Eukaryota > Metazoa > Chordata > Amphibia > Anura > Ranidae > Staurois > Staurois parvus. The sequence goes on from NW_028317949.1 coordinate 7,475,829, forward strand.
ATCTCATCCATCATATGCCCATTTATTCATCCATTATGTCAAGAACAAGATATTTAATGATCATGCACTTCCTCCGTTTTAATGATAACACCCAATGCCCTCCCAGAAATGACCCACAATTATTTATCCCAGACAAAAACATCTGTGTGGATGAGTCACTGGAAGGCTGGAAAAGTCTTACACATGTGGTATTGCCATACTTAAGAGGAGTGGAATAATGCATTTTGGGGTGTAATTCTTGGTATGTACGTGTTAGAAATATCTTATACATTGGCAACTTTGTGTGAAAAAAAAACGTGTTTTCATTTTCTTTTCGCATTTTCCAAGAACTTGCGGTAAAAAAATACATGTGCAAAATACTCATTATGCCTCTTAGAATAAATCTTGGGGTGTTTGCCTCCCAAAATGGAGTCATTTTGGCAGTAATTGCATTATCCTGGTGATCCAGGACCTTCAAAAGTGTGAGAGGCTGTAAGGAAATTAGATGTGTAATTTATGCTCCTTTTATGCTCCTAGAATGCCGGAAAGTGCTACTTATATTGGTGGGCCCTTATATGTGGCCAAGCTGTGGAAGCGTCTCAAACATGTGGTATTGTCATACTCAGCAGAACTACAGTCTACTTTCCAAAAAGGGGTCATTTGGGGGGTATTTGTACTGTCCTGACTTGTTTGTGTCTCAAGAAATGAGAGTCAGTACATCAGGTGTGGTCAGTTTTCAATGACTGGTACCATAGCATGTAAACTCTATAGCTTTCACACAGACCAAATAAATTACACAATTTGGGTTATTTTTACCAAAATAAGGTATCAGTATAAATTGTGGCCACAATTTATGAGGAAAAATACTTAATTGCAAAATTTTAATTAATTTAAAAATTAATTTTTTCTTCAAAATGTTAGGACTTTCATTTATAGTGCAAAAAAATTAAAAAAAAAACCCCAGTACTGATTAAATACCAGCAAAAGAAATATCTAATTGTGTGGAAAAAAAAGACAAAAATTTCATATGGGTACAGTGTTGCATGACTGAGAAATTGTCATTGAAATGTGAGAGTATTGAAAGCTGAAAAATGGTCTGGGCAGCAAGGGGGTATAAGTGCCCAGTAAGTAAGTGGTTAAATATAAATGCAGATATGTGGTGAGTGCTGATATAGAGAGCCGCTAGCACAAAGGATAATGGTAACAAATCACACAGAACATATAAAGTAAAGTGCAGCGCTAATATTAAATAGCATCATTAGTGCGAAAACAACAATAAAGTGTAAATATAATAACACTGAAGTGGTATGATACATAAATAAATGTCCATCCAATAATATAACAAAGTGATAAAAAACTGGTAAAAAAATAAAAATAAAATTAAAAATAAAAAAGTGTCCGTGGTACTACAAGACACAGCAATACCAATGCTGAATATCCAAATAAGTGCTCTAAATCCAGTGAGGGAATCCACTACCGCTAATGGCTATGCACTCACCAGAAAGCTACTGGTATAGTAGCATTAATGCTGATCTCATAGATAAATACTCAGGGATCCATATGCACAGATTAGACTTCTCTGATGAGTGCTGGTGAACTCAGATCAGAAAAGGGAATTCTCCAAAATGTTTGCCGCTCTGAGTCACGGACGCAGCGTCATGACGTCAGCGTGTAATGCTCCACCCAACGCGTTTCATGTGCATGCACGTCCTCAGGGGTACGCCCATTTTTAAGTGGTTAAATATGAATGCCAGAGCTCTAATCCATTGAGTACTATAGTCTTAATGCATATTAATGGAATTCCTTTTTCATATGATCATCATATCACATGGGAAAACAATAGCTTACATTTTGCATGTATCTGTTGGGATATTCGCTTTCTACACATATTATATAGCAATAAATTAACTAAATATTAAAGACTGCAGGAAAACGGATACAGAATTTCTTAAATTATATTTACATAGGTTGTTTTGCAGTGTGGTTCACAATGCTGTGATACATGGTACTGCTGGAGCAGATATGTTTTCTATATTGAAATCTCAGTAGTCTCTCCTGTTCACACAGACCAGACATTTAAATAGCTCTGGCAGCCAGTACCGCAAGACTGGTGACCTGAATTTTCTCTGCTGCAGTTGAGCAATGTAACCTGGTCACCTCGCTGCTCCCAACAAGTGACTGGGTAGTAAAGCATCAGTAGTAGACTTATAAGGTCATTTTGGTGTTCTCTCCTGTCAGCAAATTTTTTTGCCATCAGATTTGAATGCAGCACTCCTGGTTGTTCCCAAGTACTGCCCTTTCCTCTCCCAGTCTGACTGATGACACACTGGATTTCAAGAAGTACAAATTACAACATACTCCGAGATTTATGCTAGTTTCATTTAAAATACATTTAATGAGCGTTTAACCATTACAGAAGTCACACTGCTAGTAAATGGATAATGTAACTCTTGCAATTCATTCACAGTTGGACAGAAATGCATATAATTTGAAAGGTAAAACAGTTCCCATATACAGTATGTACAGTAAATCATATGTGTATTTAGCTGTTTGTGTGGAATTTAGGTTTAAGATACCCCTTGGATCTGTTATATGTTCCCCTCTTTGGTGGGAATCTGTACTATGGGGGATATGGGTTGGGAGATTTTATTGTAGAGGGGAAGGTTTGGTGCATTCTGTGGCCTGTGGCCTGTGTGTTATATACTTCTGACCCTGGAGTGTGTGCATTATGCACTTATGAGCTTGGCACACATGTGTATCATGTGATTCTGAAACCTGCTTCCTGTGAAATATGCACTCTTGGCCTCTGTACTCTGTATGTTTTACACTTCTGAGCCCTGCACCCTGTGTGTTATGTCATTCTGAGCCCTGCACCCTGTGTGTTATGTCATTCTGAGCCCTGCACCCTGTGTGTTATGTCATTCTGAGCCCTGCCTTCTGTGATATACACACTCCTAGTTCTGCACTCTGTGCTATGCCATTCTGAGCCCTGCCTTCTGTGATATACACACTCCTAGTTTCTGCACTTTGTGCTATGCCATTCTGAGCCCTGCCTTCTGTGATATACACACTCCTAGTTCTGCACCCTGTGTGTTATGTCATTCTGAGCCCTGCCTTCTGTGATATATACACTCCTAGTTCTGCACCCTGTGTGCTATGCCATTCTGAGCCCTGCCTTCTGTGATATACACACTCCTAGTTCTGCACTCTGTGCTATGCCATTCTGAGCCCTGCCTTCTGTGATATACACACTCCTAGTTCTGCACTCTGTGCTATGCCATTCTGAGCCCTGCCTTCTGTGATATACACACTCCTAGTTCTGCACTCTGTGCTATGCCATTCTGAGCCCTGCATTCTGGGCGTTATGCACTTCTGGCCCCTGCAATGTCTTCATTATGCACTCCTGAGCCCTGCACTATATTCACTACATTCAATACTTCTGATGATGGCCCACTGTATTGGGCTTCATATGACACACTCCTGACCACTACACTCTAAATGCATTACTTACTGCTAAAAATTCTTCTTAAATGTAAGCTGTATATAGAAAAGCATATGTAATGTACATGTCAATAGACATGTAGCAGAGTAATAAAGCACATATTTGTGTAAAAGGACTGTGGAATATGTGTGCTGGGTATACAGTGAATAAGTACAGATTTTACTTAGCCATAGCCCTTTAACTCTTTTACTGACACTGTCTTACAATGGTGGTGGGGGGAAGATTACATAAATTCCCAAGATGACTGGTGGCTTTCTAATGAAAGTGATCTGACAACTGTACAGCCACCCAATTGCCCCTCTGCCATGCTTGCCAGGCTCTGCTAGCTAATCTGTGGGCCCAGATGTCATGAAAGCCTATACAATGTTACAGCATGTAAACAGTGTGTGTGTAAAGGTTCCAGAGCTATTCAGTTTGATGCAGGAATATTGGACAGATGCTGATTTAATGCTGATAAAATAAGGACAGCATTTAGAGGTTAGCATTAGAGTTAAAGTGGCATTAAAGGTGTCTTTTTAACTTAAAAAATACTAAACATGTTAAATATATCTGCTCTGTACAATGGTTTTGCACAGAGCAGTCCTGATCCTCCTCTTTGAGGGTCCCCGCCAGTGATCTTGGCTCCTCCTCTTCTCCGTGTGTCTCCATAGCAAATTACTTGCATGCTCGCTCCAGAATTGTGTGTATCTATGGAGCAGTGCTTCATAGACACACACATAGGGGCTTAGCCTTGCCCCCGCTTCCTCTTAACTGCATTTGATTGACAGCAGCAGGAGCCAATGAGAGAGGGGAGAAGAGATGCAGCTGTGCAAAGTGCAGAAACTCTTCTCTCCTCTCTTCTCTTTCCCTCACACAGAAAGGACAGAGAGCAATAAAATGTTTTTTGCCTTAATGCAGGTAATTTAAGGTGTTAGCTATAGATTAAGTTAAAGTATATATTTTTCATTTTGAATATGGTAAAAAATGGATAAACAGGGGGTTAGGTGTGTTTTTTTTTGCAACTGTACTTTATTATATAGATTTTCCTTCATTTCCTGACTTAGAAATACAATAGGAAGTAAAAAAAAAATCTCTGCAAAGTGTGGAAAATGTCCACGTAGAAAGTGTTTACCAGAATAAGTGTTCCAATTGAAAGCTTCCTGTTTTGGTGACAACTGAAAATGTTAGATTTCCCATAACTTTCTGTCTCAGTGAAAATGGTTACCAAGATAAAAGAGAAAGAGAACCTCCCGTGAGAGAACACGGACAACAAAAAAAAAAATAGTAAATGGAAACCAAATTTATGTGAGAACCTATTTTTTCAACAACACATAATAAACTTTTTTTGACAGCATCTTGATGTGCTTGCTTTTATTTGCTTTTATAGAACTTTTGTTGAACTTTAGCCAAGCACCCCTTTCAACACCAAGGAGACTGAATGTTATGAGTTGTTGTTACTCAAGCAATACAAAAACTTTAAAGGGATTCCTGAACCTAACTAACTAAATTCAAAGTTAAAATAAACATTTTTAATTTTTACCTTTAAAGCTTTCCTCCACCACCCCCAGCACTACATGGGTTAAATGCCCATTTTCTCTTGAGGATGATAAATAAGGTAAAATATGACTGGTTCCCTCAAAACAACTCTTCTTTGCAGCCCTGATGGTCACAGGCTCCCCAGTGTGACCCAGTACTATGCAGAACCAATAATCCTGCATTGTTTGTGAGGACAGTGAAGGCCTTTTCACATACTAAGAGCACTAGAGAGCATTGAAGAAGAGCATTGGCCACTGAAAGAGTGCAAAAAAGGTATGTATTTGCCTTTTAAAGATTACTGGTGAGAAGTTAGGAATTAAGTGTTAATTCAAGGTCTTTGGTTAAATTGTAAGGTGAAGATGAAGTGAATTATGTAATTTTGTGGATTAAAGAATTGGACAAGCTGAATTTTGTTTCATATTATTGGAAATTAAAATCCCCCAACACCAAACACTACCATTTCCAGTGCTGAAGCCTAATTAACCTAATCAAGAGTTTTGATGAATAGAGGGAAATGTTTTTTATTAGGGGCTGATTTATAAATAAGAGATCACTATCTGCTCTCCATTATGCTCTACAGTATTAATACCACAATCTGCATTTTGTGGCCATTTATAAAATGCAGGCTGAAGTATTGGGTCTACAGGGCTTCACAGAGTTGTCTCTGAGAGAGCTGGTCATGGTTCTTTGCCAGGTCATGTGACCAGACTGTGCAACCCCAAGGTGAAACACAGTGCTGGGTAGAATAAGCCTTCATAAAACTAGTAAAAACCTATCTCTCTACTCCTCAGCTCACCCCATTAGTTTCCTCACGTATCACTGATTTACTAACAAACATATCAGCCTGGATGTCACACCACTTCCTAAAACTCAATCTATTCAAAATTGAGCTCATAATATTTCCTCTCCTACGCGCCTCTTCCCCTGATTTCTTGGTCAGGATCAATAGCACCACTATCAACTCATCCCTGCATGCCAGGGTACTAGGTGCAACCCTGGATTCTGAACTATCCTTTCAGGCCCACATCCAGTCCATGTCCAAATCATGCTTCCTCAACCTCTGCAACATCTCCAGAATATGCCCCTTTTTAACCAATGATACCACAAAGCTCCTAATTCACTCCCTGGTTATGTCTCGCCTCAACTACTGCAACTCCCTCCTCATTGGCTTACCTTTACATAGTCTATTTCCCCTCCAGTCCATGATGAATACTGCTGCCAGGCTCATCCACCTTACCAACCGTTCAGTGTCTGCTACCCTTCTCTACCAATCCCTCCACTGGCTTCCAATCACCCAACAAATAAAATTCAAAATACTAACAACAACTTAAAAAGCCATCCACAACTCTGCCCCCAGCTACATCATCAACCTGGTCTCAAAATATCAACCAAACCACTCTCTTCGATCCTCCAAAGACCTTCTGCTGTCTAGTTCCCATATCACCTCCTCTCATGCTCGCCTCCAGGACTTCTCCCTAGCTTCTCCCATCCTATGGAACTCCCTACACCAATCTGTCCAGCTGTCTCCTAATATATCCAACTTTAGACGATCCCTGAAAAACATTCTCTTTAAAGAAGCCTCTCCTGCTTTACCTAGTAAACCACCATTTATTTCCTTCATCAGCTAATCCCCCCACAGCTATTACCTTTAGTATCACTCAACCCATCCTCCTACATTGCAAGCTCTAACAAGCAAGGCCCTCTGTTTCCTCTTGTACCAAATTGTATTGTAACTGTAATGTCTACCTTCATTTTGTAAAGCTTTGAGCAAACTGTTGGCGCTATATAAATCCTGTATAATAATAATCCTGTATAATAGTATATCTACAATTCAGATTCATTACAGAAGGCTTGTAGCCACCAAATAATCTGCAGGCTATAAAGTATAGGATAAACCTAAGGCACAAATGATACATCATATGTATATGTATATGATTTACATTATAAGGGGGCAAGTTACAGTTTCACCACAAGTGTTTATCTAAAAGAATGATTTTCTGTAATGTTGCCTTTCCTTTTTAATGTATTTATTTAGAAAGTAGTCAACAAAGAAGAGTCCACTTGATAATCTCATGAATCAGTAAAATATACTGATATTTCTAATCATCATCAACAACACCATCATTTCTATCATCATACCAACATTAGGCATTCATTTTATACCTATTTACCCTAAAACATATTCAAATTTTGTAAAATCTACACTTAGCGTTTAAAGTTCTGCCTTGGCAACAGATATCTCAGATGATGTTTTTTTACTTAATTGCAATTTTTAATTGCGTTGTAATACTATCATCTGCCTTATGTTTTATATTGTATTGTAGAGCCAATACATGAACATATTTCATGTGTAATACAGTATGTTGCGATGCATTAAATTAAAAGGGAAGTACATTGGAAATTAACTAAGTTCACAAACCCTTTGAAAAATTGTTATGACAAATTCATTGGTTGTATCTGATATTACTGATAAAATATATGCATGCTTTTTTTTTTTTTTACATTTTTGCTTAACATATAAAACCCATAATTATGAAATACATGTAATGTAACACCTTTGACAAGTCAACAGATTTTTTTTTCTCTGCAAATTAATCGAAGGTAATTACCTATTAATTTGCGTTAAATGGAATGGCACAATTGTTAATTTGTGAAACCATGAATATTAATTCACTGCATTTTCAAACTTTCTAGGTACATTTTTAGTAGTTTCCTCTTTGTCCACTTATAGGATTTTTCAGCGCTACCTCAGTCTAAGATATACTATAATATTTAAAATATATTAATGTACAAAAGTAAACACATATATTTTTATATAACCTAATATAAAATGTATGTACTGGTTTAAAACTAATGTAATATATGACTTTTCTAGCTCTTAAGTTTAGATCTGGAGCAATTTTAAAAATAAACAAAATAAATAAGGCTGCCTGTGGTTATAATTTATTTGACTACTATCAAAAACTGTGATTTTTTTTAAAATACTGCTTCTTAAAATCAAATATTTAATTTTAAATATATGAAGTTCTGGTAAGGTGCTGGGGTCAATACTTATTTAATAAATGTTCATAGAAGTGAACTGATGATGTATTGCATCTTATAGGAATTGCATTACATTGAAAAAAGTAAATTTGCCAAGAAACTGTATTGTTGCATACACATGCATAGTCATACATATGCAGTAGTGAAAAGAAAACAGTCAGAATCCATCTTGTGTTTGTTCAGCCTTCGCAGAGAGAACTCTGATTGGTTGTGATGGGTTACTGCACTTAGCCCCTTCACAAACAATTATATTTTGGTTAACTCAAAGGACATAAAAAGCTTTATTTGTGATGCTGTTTTGAAAAATACCAGTCTATTTTTTATTATAGGCCCTTATATGGACATAAAATGTAATTTTTTTAATACTGTAACTTTGACAAATACAATATAAAGCAGATGTGCATTGCATCTTTATGTTATAGTGCTTTGGGCTACAGAGGCTTAATTAATGTATAATTCTACAACCTGCATTGGATCACTGTGACTGGCTCTCATGCTGATCACATGATTGGAAAGCACATTGATTGTTTCCTCAATCACTTGGAGATCTTTTGGAATAAGAGCCCTAAAATTAGGAACACACAGCTATAATTTCCTAGTTCTTTTCTTAAACATTATTGTTCTTATGCCATAGGGAATCATGCTTGAGAACACTGACAGCCAGGTTGCAAGGGAAGCTATAAAAATGTTTCTTTTTCTTTTAATTGTACTATTTTAAAGCCATATTAAACTTAAAAAAAATTACTGTATCACATTGAAGTCTGTTACTTTTCAACTTCTTTTAACAGGCCAGGCTGTCTAGCAAAAGTGTAGGTTAGAGGGTTGAGACAAGCCATTTACAACTGACATGGGTGCTTACAATTGTCTGATTTTCTTAATTTATTTAAAACTAATTTAAAAGGTAGAAAAAAGTGTTAAACAGAGTTAAGCTTTAATTTGTCAGTCAAGTCCATACAAATGGTAATACCAACTCCATCCATAATACTGGTGTCACTAAGAATAAAGGATTTGCTAAACAGAGAACAGTAGTAGCTGTTTGCTTACAGTCTACAACTCTGTAATTAATTGAAAGTCTGTAAAGAGCTAACTTATATAGCTGAGTGTGTAGTTTGAGTTAGTAAGCTTTGTAGATAACAGTTTTTTTTTAAACTTGTAAACACAGCAAGAAAGACATATTCAAATATACCAAAATATTGTGTGTATATATACACACACTCACCAACCACTTTATTAAGTACACCTTGCTAGTACCTGGTTGGACCCCCTTTTGCCTTTGGAACTCTCTAATTCTTCGTGGGATAGATTTAACAAGGTTTTTTGAAAATTCCTTAGAGATTTTGGTTTATATTGATAGATATAGGATAGCGTCACACAGTTGCTGCAGATTTGTCGACTGCACATCTATGATAATAATCTCCTGTTCCACCACATCCCAAAGGTGCTTTATTGGATTGAGATCTGGTGACTGTGGAGGCCACTGGAGTACAGTGAACTTATTGTCATGTTCAAGAAACCAGGTTGAGATGATTTGAGCTTTGTGACATGGTGCAATGTCCTGTTGGAAGTAGCCATCAGAAGATGGGTACGCTGTAGTCATAAAAGGATAAACATGGTCAGCAACAACACTCAGGTAGCATTTAAACAATGCTGAACTGGTACTAAGGTGCCCAAAGTGTGCCTAGAAAATATCCCCTCATTCTATCACCCCCAGCCTGAACTATTGATGGATCCATGCTTTCATGTTGTTTACACCAAATTCTGACCCTACCATCTGCTTCAAAGTTCAAAGTGTTGTGCGTTCAGAGATGTATTCTTCATACCTTGGTTGTAACATTTGGTTATTTGAGTTACTGTTGCCTATTATCTTGAAAAAGTCTGCCCATTCTCCTCTGACCTCTGACATCAACAAGGCATTTTCATCCACACAACTGCTGCTCACTGGATATTTTCTCTTATTTCGGACCATTTTCTGGGATCTTGCCCAACTGGCGCCATTAAACCACCAGGGAGCACTAGCCACCAGGGAGCATATCTGTCAGACCTGGTGGTCATTGCCTTACTATTCATGTGAGTTCCCAATTATACCATTTGCTTTTTTATTCATTAAAGACATACTTCACTATTTCTACCATTTTGCCCCTGGCTCATTATTTACGAGCCCCATCAAGCTGGAGCGTTTTGGAGGAGTATGATCAGGAGTGGACTCCATTGGACCTACCAGCGAAACCTGAGGTGTCCCTCGTGAGTGTTTGCTATCATTCCCGGGTGACTTACATGGTGACCGGATGCAGTCCTGTTTGCTGGCCAGGCCATGATGTCCGCTGATATACATACAACGCTCAGTTTGTATGTTTTTGCGGTAAGCACACTAATTTACTGGATTATTCTACAAGCCTAACTGGATTTGGAATATACCAATTACCACTGTGATATTGTCTCTTTCACCTTTACCAGTCATATCACATTTGGGATTATTTATGTTTGATTGACGGTTTACATTGATTAATCAATTTACAGTGACTCTGGTTATACGGATGTTTTTTATATTATCCTCTTTTATGATATTTAGCGCTGCATACCTTTCATTGTTGTCATTTTTTTAGGTGTTGAGGATTGCCTTGTGTGCTAGCTGCTCGTCTGAGATCGCGCTCACTCACACTATCTTGTTTGATACAATATATTTGTTTCCAAAAAATAAAAAGATACATAATTGCTCATAAATGCTTTTTTGATTTTGAGGAAAAAATGTTCCATATTACATACTACTGACAATGAAAGAGTAAATCTTCAGTGGCAAGCCATTTATGGAAAAATGGTCATAATGTTTTCAAAACTCAACTTTAAGGTGACAAAGTTCATCCTCCAAAACAATGTGTTGATTTTCATTTGAGTAGAGCAACTGCACTTTAGCCACGTACTTTGTTAGACCTATGACCTCCAATTAAATTATGCTGCAGCACTTAATTGTAAGTATTATGCAACTACAGTTTTCTCTTATTCCTCCTGCAAAGTCCAATAATTACCAGTGAAGCCTGTCAGTGAATTCTACCTTATGTGTCTTCCCGCGATGGTGCATCAATGTTTCTGAATTCAAAATACAGTTGTCATGTAGACTATGGCTGCTTTCACTACAGTGGGATGTAAAATGTTTCTGGGAGTGTGGCTGACAGTATTGCCACACCTAGTCTTGCCCACTGCTTTCCTGTTTTAAACACTGCTGGAACCATCCGACTATAAGCTGCATTGTTTAGAGAGAGGAAGCATGTGAGACACACCTTTGATTGTACTTTAAAATATTAATAATAGTAACAATGAAAAAGGCATGCATATATTTACTTCAAGTAGTTGCCTAATAACAATGGCAGAATATAGTTTCTATAGCATACTGCAGAAAAATGATGTCATGTACAAGCTTTAGGAGCTGTAGAATAGTCTGGGTTTCAGTCAAATAGAACTCTTAAAGTGGTTGTAAACGCTTAAGGTTTTTTTTAACTTCATGCATTCTGTGCTGTTCCCCCCGCAGCCCCCTCCTAACACTCACCTGAGCCCCCTCTCAATCCAATGATGTGCATGGGAGCCTCAGCTGCTCTGGGTCTCTCTCTCCTCATTGGCTGAGGCACACCAGTAAGCGACACTGATTACTGTGCTTGTTGCACTGCTCAATTACATGTCTATTTTGACATCTCTGCTATATTTCAATCTGATGCCGATGTACCCTCTGCACAAGAACTATTCAATCACTTTGTTTTTGGTAACAAATTGCTTGCTACTGTAAGTCATAGAAGTGACAAGCAAATGATCAATTTCACTTTCCTGACAGTATAAGGTGCCAAGAAGAGACAACACATTTTGTGTTTATGCCTGAATCATGTGGTCTGTTGCAGAACACCTTGACCCTTTAAGAATAAAGCACTTTTTCTGCATTTGTTACATATTGCCACTGTTGCCAATTATATTATACATTTAGGTGCCTTTGTTTACATGAAACCTTTACTGTTAAAGTGGTTTTAAAAGATTTTTTTTTCTTTTAAATAATAAACATGCTATGGTTGCCTGCTCTGTGTAATGGTATTGCACAGAGTGACCCATAAACCTCCTCTTCTGGAGGTCACCTTCCAGAGCTCTTGGCTCCTCCTCTTCTGTGTGTACCCCCATAGCAAGCTATGTGCTATGGGGGCACATGTGCTGGCGTGCTCCTAAACCCCCCCCGCTCCCTCTTCACAGAAGTTGATTGACAGCAGGAGCCAATGGAGGGGACAGGAACAGAGACCTGCACCACTGCCTACAGGCCCTGCACTGAATTAAGATACATAATTATATAAAGAGGTGGGGGAGGGCATACAACTTCTGGGACATTTTTCACCTTAATAGAGGGAATGCATTAGGCAAAAAATGTCTTGCCATTAGAACCACTTTAATACAAACACATGCAATGGACCCATCGAAAATGAACAAAAACAGTATCCAATAAGATTCTGTGATATACAATATCACCTTTTTCAGACATAGGGCATTTATGTGTCGTTACTTTTACCATTAAAACTTTCAATCCTCATTTTTTTTTCTTATGCAATGGTAGTATGCAGAGCCATGTAAATAATCCTGCTATGTCACAGTATACAACTCTGTGACTCACTAACATAAATCACCTTAATACACCAAAAATAAATATGACCATTTATCTAACTTACATGTAGTCACTTTAGGATTGTGTCCTGTTTATTGGTGTAAGATATGGGCATCATGGCTTCTATGAAGTATGGTTTTGGCAACAACAGCAAGACGATAACCTGACAGACCATCCGAGGGGGACAAAATTAATGAAAAGGCCCTCCATTAAAAAATGTGACATATACTGCATTTTTAAATCACAGTATTAACATACACTTGGCCATGTCACAAATAGTACAAGCAAAAAGGTTGAATCATAGGTAGGCCTTTGAGCATAAAGGTATCATTTGAAGCCTAGTACAAATAAAAGGTTTAAATACGGTACATAAAAACTAGATAGATAGATAGATAGATAGATAGATAGATAGATAGATAGATAGATAGATAGGCCTTTCCACAACCATTCCAGTTCTTTTTAGGCCACAACCCAATTAACGCCTACTCTACAAGTACCAATTGCCACACACATAAGGCAACTAAGCATATCACTCTACCACTCTACCCACTTTGTTCTTTTCACACTTCCCCAACTCTGTTCTATTGATTTCCTGCTCCCCAGTCCTGTTCCTCCACAATGTTTCCCCCAATTCCCTCAGTGGTTTCATTGTTGGACTTCAATAGACAAAGAGGGAAAAACTCAGTAAAGAGTACAGACATAGTAAAGAATAGGAGACAGAAATAAGGGAATAGTAGTTGAGTTGCAGGAATTGTATGTAAAATCTAACATTTAACGTATTTGCTCCATTTTGGTTTGGTAAATTAAAGAATTAAACAAGTTTGCTGTGTCCGTTTGGTAAGGAAAAATGCCCATGTATCCTGAAAAAATAATGATCAGATACCCTTCCTGTACTCTCTTCCCTACTCATATCAGTTACATTGTTCTTAGTTCTGTCATCAGACTACAAAACACATCCCTCCTAAATTACAGAGAAGAGGAGGGGGTATTCTGCAGTCTGAACACATTTCCTGTTCTAGAGTGTCAACACTGTTTTCCATAGACACAAAACAGCAAATATGCATTGTCACCCCTGGACAAAGTTGTTGGAATCACCATGCGAAAATAAAGGAAAAAGAAAAAGATGACAAAACACATGCCTTCTAAAGGTATAAAGAAGAGGAGTGGGGGGAGTGTCCTGCAGTATTAACACAATTCCTGTGCTAGAGTAATGATTCTGTTTCTCTGTAAATACAGTACAGTGAGTCAATATTGTCACCCAGGTAGTGCATTACTTGCAGGATCACCAGTGAAACAAAAGCCAAAAGCCACAAAGTCATTAATAATCTGCACCATATTAAATTGTTGTTCTTAGGGTTTGGATACACTTTAAGTGTTGGGCAAATGGGAAGTGTGAGGCATAGGTTGGGTCATGCAAAGAGAAATTAAGTAAGTTATACATTAGAAATGGACAGATATGAGGCCTAGAGAGCAGGGACAGACCAAGAAGTAAAAAATGGGTGGAGACAGACATATAAATCTAAAACAGAAGGACAGAGTCAATAACATAGCCTAATAAAGAGAAGGATATTGTTTAAAATAACAAGTGTAAATCTGTAAAAAAAAAAGTATAAATAATAAAAATAATAAAGAACACCTTCAAAAATATGTGCCTCTAGTCACCTAGTCTTATACGTTGTGTATGCTCCTGTATTATTAGAGCTTTTCTTTCTTTTTTTCATACCTACTAACTGATATGCTGTGAAAGAGCTATGGCCACAAGAGACCTAAGATTCAAAAATATGCACATGTACTTAGTAGCTAGAGTCAGAAAATATGCAATATATAACATGCATTTTTTTTCAAAGAAAGAATAAAGATTTAGTTGAAATGCCTTTGAGTAAAGTTGTGTTAACTAGATATTATTGAGAGAATTTTCCCTAAGGATGCATAAAGGTTTAAAAGGATGACAGATGGTGAAAAAAATGTGTATAGCACTTAAGTTACACCTAATTTAAATATAGGTGTAAGATGACTTCTAACATCAGACTCACCAAAAATGAAAACATAAAATAGATCTATACCACGCTCTAATTAATTATAGCTTAGAATGTGCAGTAACACAAGTCTGTCTGCTACCATAGCAGGAAACATTTTTAAAACAGTCACATTTTTTTTCAACTTTCAGCAAGTTGCTTTCTTTTGCATGACAACATGACAGTTTTATTACACTTGCCTATGACAATTTGCAAATTAGTGTTAGAACAATATTAAGACCAATCACTAAATGGATCTCACAGTAAGGTAAACATGAGGCTGGAATGGATTCACTGTAGCTTGAGTTAAAATTGCATGTCTGTGTCCGGCAAGAACCTCTCTGCTGTGAAAAATTGCTGGATTTTTATTTGTATGCGAGTGTGTATGTATTAACACACATTATATGTGTGTGTGCACGTGTGTGTTGTGTGTGTGTTCATTAACCCTGAATGCTACAAACTTAACTCTTACATTATTTATTAACTATATATATATATATATATATATATATATATATATATATATATATATATAGGCAGTGTGTGTATTAGCCCTTAGTTTAATTCTACAGATACATCACACATTTTTGGAATATGGATAGATAGATAGATAGATAGATAGATAGATAGATAGATAGATAGATAGATAGATAGATAGAGTGAGTGTGTGTGTGTATAACCCTTAGTTGAATGCTACAGACACTTCATACCTTTTTTTAATGTATATATAGTGTGTGTATTGCCCTTAGTTGAATGCTACAGAGACTTCATACATTTTTGTTATATATATATTGAATGTGTGTGTGTGTATTAACCCTTAGCTGAATGCTACAGACACTTCATACATTTTTGTAATGTATACATATTGTATGTATTAACCCTTAGCTGATTGCTAAAGACATTTCATACATTTTTGTAATGTATATATATTGTGTGTGTAATCCTTAGCTGAAAGCTACAGACACTTCATACATTTTTGTAATGTATATATATATATATATTGTATGTATTAACCCTTAGCTGAAAGCTTCAGACACTTCATACATTTTTGTAATGTATACATATTGTATGTATTAACCCTTAGCTGATTGCTAAAGACATTTCATACATTTTTGTAATGTATATATATATATAGATATATATTGTGTGTATAACCCTTAGCTGAAAGCTACAGACACTTCATACATTTTTGTAATGTATATATGTGTATAACCCTCAGTTAAATGATACAGACACTTCATACATTTTTGTAATATATATATATATATATATATATATATATATATATATATATATAGTGAGTGTTTGTGTGGGTTTGAGTATTAACCCTTAGCTGAATGCTACAGACACTTCATACATTTTTAATCTGTGATATGGCAAACGTCACTTTCAGAGATAACATATGCAGACATTCAGCAACTATGATGAGTCGCAGTACTGTCTTGTTAACATCTTCCAACAGAGCAAGGCTTGCATCTCTTGACCAAAAAAAAAAAAAAAAACCCTAGGCAGCCAAACGATGTGCTTCCATCTCTCTCCCTTATCTGTGTCTGTGGTTTGCTGAGTACATTCCACAAACGATCCAGTGCCCGAACAAACAGAATAGTCTATGATCCTGCCCCTGCACTACATCTATATCACCACTGACACCACAAGGAGTGAACTGGGGGAAGTTTGTCCATTGTTTAGGGATTTTCTCTTTAAATAACTCCACATAAACATCAGATCTCAGCCAAATAAAAAAAAAAAATAAGCTTTTGTCTCCATATTCCATAAAACAACATTGATGAAGCTTAAATCCCTATGCCTCCAGAGCCCAGCAGCATCCCTTGCATTCAATCTTCACCCATCCAGGACAGAATCGCTATGCTAATGAAGCAAGTCTAGCAGTTTTCGGATGCCTGATCTGCATGCCATAGATCTGGTGTCACTGACAATGCCTACAGAGAATAGTACAGACAAGCAAAGCACAGTTTTCTGCCTAGCCATCCTGACTTTGCCCGCACATATGATCTCCTGCTGTAATGTAGCACATAAGGCAGTAAGCAATGATCCTGTGCTTTGTGTAGCTCTGCAGTCCCATGCTCTATACATCTAGAGAAGGAAGCGCCGTGTATGGTCTCCTTACCTTGGCTGACTTGCCCTAACTGGTGTCAACGGAACTTATTTTTTGGAGGCGGAAAATGGGGAGCTAGTGAGCGCTGTCAGCACAGCTGCCCTCATGTCCTCAGAGAGGAGAGCGACTCCAGCACTGTGCAACTCCAAAAGCCTCAGCTTGTCTGCTCAGCTGCTGCAGCTCATTGGGGCCGCTCCGATTGGTTACTGATCACTGGCCAGCCTCCTTCTTCTCCTCCCTTCTGCTTTCTTAGCGAGCTTTCTCCTTCTTCTCCTTTTTTTTTATCTCTCTCTTTTTTCTGCTTTTTATTTCCTTTTAGGCTTCTTGTTTTTTTGCAGGAGCCTTGTGCAGGTTGGGGATTGGCAGCGGGCGCTGAGCAGCGCACAGGAACACCTCCATTCCGTCTAGGAATACGGAGAAAAGAGCAGCCGCGTCGCTGTCCAGCATTTCAGGAGGCTAGGCGCACCTTCCCGGTCCTGTGCATGAGAAATGACAGCAGAGCTCAGGCAGAATTGTGAGTGGGCTGTACACACATACAGGAGGAAAAAAAATCGGGGGGATGTTTTACTGGCAGCTGGAGGTGTACCAAAGTGAGGAGAGGCAAGGAGGTGGAGGCACATGTGTGACAAGATGCTAATATGTGCCTATATTCTTCCTGTTTATCACGGACTGCTAAGCATCCAGCTGCTGGCTCATCCATCAGTCCCATGCTGCATGGAAGATTGGGGCTGACAAATGTCCTTTTGTACCCTTCGACCCTGAATTGATGGACTGCTTGCAGCTTGTAAATTGCTTTCCAATAAAAACCATTATTAAAAAAAAAAAATTAAAATTAGAAGGGCTAACATAATGGCAAAGCTAATGAAGTGTCATGTTACAGGCTCAAGTCTTATTTACGCACATACTGTGTCAGTCTTGATGTTTAATGAGATATTCTGTACATTAATGACTTTAGGATATGCCTGTGAAGTCCACTGCATGTCCTGCCTGTTTTATGGGACTATTTTATTTCTCTAGATTTGCATTTCTCAGCACTTCCGCCCTTCTCAGCTAATTACTAGTTCTGTGTTAACCATATGAGCTGGCATCTTTATGGTATCCATAGATAAACCTGAGCTTGAATGGGACATCAATGCTTATCTCTTTAGGTGGGGGACATGATTGGGAATGTGACACTTTTTTTTTAGCATAGTAAAAGGTAGCAATATTACGGCTAGTATATACTCCTGCTGAGATGTTTTAATTTTTTTTTCAGCCATATTGCTAAGGAGAGCATTTTGGCCAAGTGTGGTCCACAAAGAGTTTATATTTTGTGGTGCTGCTGTTGCGTTTTCATCATATATATGCGTGACATGTTTATGTTATTGTTGCTATTGTTTCAATAGTCATTTAATCTATTTAACAGTTAAGAATTAAGTTGGGTTGTATAATGCGTTACAGTAACCTAAACATGTCATAACTGATATACTGTATGGTTATAATAATACGCAGCAGCGGGGAAGAAAGGATCACATAAAAATAGGCAAATAAAGGAAGGCAGAGGGAGCATGGAGGTAGAAGCTAATTATAAGGCAATTAAGTAATGGCAAAGAATACTTATACAGTAAGAAGGCAGAAGGAAAGGGATATCCTAGAAAAGCTATTGATAATGGATCATTTCTTGTAAGAGGATATGTTTACAGATAATGTTGGAATTTAACTGGTTCCAGTAAAAGATGAAAAGGGTGGAGAGACAAAATTGCTTTGATACGCTCATATTTATTGCATATGCTTTTTATTAAACAACATATAATATAAATTAGGAGACAAGTCTGTATGCAGGCAGCTGTGTGCTTTATTCAAAATACCTATTGTTGAGCACAAGCATGTTCCTGTTTAGATCAATTCATGAACATCAACTTTATTTTTGTTTTATAGATCCTCAGTAAAGCAAGTAGGATAGCAAAACAAGTGAATGGCGTACAATGATGTTCTTGTGTGCATGCATAGAAGAAGACTTCTTTATTCTGAGGTCACTAGTTTTACCTCTTAAGCAAGAGTCAGATTGATTCACAATAACTTTCTGAGATACCAGTGATTATGTGAGTTAATTTGTTCAGTATTTATTTTGAAAAAGCAACCACTGAGTATTAACATAATGATAGCTTTAAAAGAATGAACCAACTTGGGTGCACTAATGCACTGCATTGCAGAAAAAGTAAATGTCCATTATAATGGTTGGTCTGTAAGGTTTTCAAATGTTTTAATGACAGGAGATTTTCTAATTTTCTAAGGTGATGGTGATTGGGGGGTGTAAACAGCAGGGCCTGATCTAGCCTATCTGATGGGGTTCAGGGAAAAAAAAGTTGGAGGGGGCAGAGAATGGAAGGTCAGTAGGGCAGAGTACAGGGAGTCAGCAGGGCAGAGGATAGGGTCAGTAGATTGTAGAGCAGTGTACAGAGGCTATTACTTTTTAGGACAGTGTACAGGGGTCATGAGGGCAGAGGACATGGGTCAGCAGGGGAGTGTACAGGGATGTATACAGGAACTTTTTTCCTCTATAAAATTTTATGGCCATATAAATGTAACATAAGTGTAATTGCACACAGTATTTGTCTATGAACAGATCCTTGATAGGCATGTGTGATTTGGTTCATTAAGATTCATTTTTTTGGACAAAAGATTCATTTGCTGAGTTTTGAAGGTAACTGAAATCTGAACAAACTTGAAAAATGATTACAAAATATTAGGGTTCATTTGGATTCAATTGGATTACTTGGATTCATTGAGAAGAGCTGGTTGTTAAGGATTGGGCAGCTACTGCATCCTTGACAACCATGACTCATCTGCTGTCAGTGGGATTCCCCAGCAGAATCTGTCAAAAGAATGTAAAAGAAAGAAGTGCTAGTTAAAAAATAAAACAGTGTGGGGTCCCCCAATTTATACCAAGCCCTATAGGTCTGGTATAGATTTTGAGGGGAACCTCATGCCAAAATGAAAAAAAAAACACATGGTGTCTTCCCAAAACCATAACAGACCCTTAGGTCTGGTATGGATTTTAAGGCTAATACCAAGCCGAAATAAAAAAAAAAAAGGGTGTGGGTCCTCCAAATACCATACCAAACACGCAGCCTGGCAGGCAGGAAGGGGGGGACCATACCAGACCCTCAACATGGGGGGGTGCTTTGGGGAGCTGGGTTGCCCCCCAACATATCTTGTCCCCATGTTTATGCCTCTTCTCCACAACCCTGGGTGGTGGCTGTTGGGGTCAGCCAGCAGGGGGCTTATCTTATCAGAATCTGGAAGCCCCCTTTAACCACTTGCCTACCAGGCACTTATACCCCCTTCCTTACCAAGCCAATTTTCAGCTTTCAGCGCTGCCGCACTTTGATTGACAATTGCGCGGTCATGCAACATTGTACCCATATGAAATTTTGATCATTTTTTTCTCACAAATAGAGCTTTCTTTTGGTGGTATTTAATCGCCACTGGGCGCTTTACTTTTTGCGCTATAAATTAAAAAAGTGCAAAAAATTTGAAAAAAAAAAAAGTTTGTTTCTTTTATAAAATTTTTCAAACAGGTATTTTTTCTCCTTCACCGATTTGCGTTGATGAGGCGGCACTGATGGGCACTGATAGGCGGCACTGATGGGCACTGATAGGCGGCACTGATGGGCACTGATAGGCAGCACTAATGAGGTGGCACGGATAGGCGGCACTGATAGACAGCACTAATTAGGGGTCATGGATAGGCGGCACTGATATGCAGCACTGATAGGCGGCACTGATGATGGGTACTGATAGACGGCACTGACTGGCATCACTTCTGGGCACTGACTGGCGGCACTGACTGGCACAACCCCTGGGCACTGACTGGTGGCACTGACTGGCAGCACTGCTGGGCTGCACTGGTGGGTGGCACTGGTGGGCGGCACTGGTGGGTGGGCACAGGTGGGTGGCACTGGTGGGCACAGGTGGGTGGGCACAGGTGGGTGGCACTTCTGGGCACAGGTAGGTGGCACTGCAGAGTGGCACAGGTGGGGGCACTGCTGGGCACAGGTGGGGGCACTGCTGGGCACAGGTGGGGGCACTGCTGGGCACGGGTGGGCGGGGCTAGTGGGCGCAACTTGCGGGTGTCACTGCTGGGCACCGATCATCAGGGCACTGATCATCGGTGCCCTGATGATCGGTGCCGATCCTCGCTCTGACAACTGCCGGTTCTCGGCAGTACTTTCCTCACGATCTGACAGCGTGAGGAAAGTGCAGCCGAGAACCGGCACTTGCCTTTCCCTGTGATCAGCGTGTCATTGGACACCGCTGATCACGTGGTAAAAGGCCGGTGGGATCGGCCTTTCACCACATCCCGTGATCAGCTGTGTCCGTAGGACACAGCGATCACGGAGATCGCCGGGTGCGCGCCCCCTGGGGCGCGCAGGAGAGCGCGTTCTGGGAGGACGTCTTATGACGTCCACTCAGAACTGGCCGGCCGCGGTGAAGCCGTCATTCGGCTATGCGCGGTCGGCAAGAGGTTAATGAAAAAAGTGTCAAATGTAAAAAAAAAAACAAAAAAAAAAAAAAAAACATTTTTTTGTTAAAAAACCCCCATAAAATAAATGTCCCACAAAGTAGATCCAACGTCAAACACAATGAATGCCAACCAGACTGTACAAAGAAAAATACTCTGCCCACTGAACAAGATTTGTCCCATTCAGGGACACACACTAAATGACAGGTAAGCATAGGTCACCCGGTGATGTCACTGGGTGACCCCGCCCCATGTCTACCTCTCACTGGGCGAGTGTCTTTCCATGGGACATGTCACTCACGAATTAACAGAAAATCATGGGGTAGGGGTCACCCAATGACATCACAGGTCTGCGTGGGGGACATTTATTTTTTGTGGGGGGATTTTTTTTTAAACAAAGGACTTGTAAAAAACTGTGTTTGTGGTTTTTCTTTTGACAATTTTTGGTGAATGAGTAGGGGTACCCCACACTCATTCACATGGGGGGAGGCCGAGATCTGGGGGCCCTCTTGTTAAGCCCCCTTGCAGACCCCCATAACCACTGCCCTGGGTTTTGGGAAAGAGGCCCTTGTCTCCATCAACATGGGGACAAGTTGCTTTGGGGTCCTCAAAATCCACACCAGACCCGAAGGGCCTGGTAGGGATTGGGGGATATCCACACTGTTTTTTAATTTTTTTTTTAACTGGGACTTTTTCTGTCTACATTCTGCTGACAGTGGGGAATCTCGCTGACAGCAAATGAGTCGTGGTTGTTAAGGATGCGGTGGCTGCCCACTCCTCAACAGCCAGCGCTGTTCTGAATGAAACAAAATAAATGCCAAAGATACTAAACAAATTGGTCAATTAACAAATGCATCCAAAAATGAATTCCTAACAAATGGATCTGAAAAACTAAATGAAACAAAATTTTGCCAGCATGCACGTCTATTTTCTGAATAAAGTTCCTACGTAAAAATGTGAAGATGGGCTGTATAATAAATATACGTATTTGTGCATAAAAAATATTTTCTTGGATGCCCTACACATATGCACATGTATTTGCACACATTTGCAAATAAAATACTCCATCCCTGAACTGCACGCAGCCTGGGAACAGGCAGCAGAGTTCCTTCTCCTCACATAGCACATAGCTGAGATCAGATTCCTTTACTCACAACCTTGATCTGCAGTGTGTAGCTGGCTACTTCAGCCATGATGCCATTCTGACCAAGAAATTTCAGAGGTCAGAACTGCAACATAGTAGCCAGCTACACACTGTGCAGATTGAGACTGTCATTATTGTGATAACTGTGATTGTCCACAGTTATCACATTGGTACAGGGTTTCTGTGATTGTCACTGTACCCTGTGATCCCTTTGAACAATCACAGAGATCACAGTAGTAAATTGTGGTGTCATGAATGACAGTTGTTGTTTACTACTGGACATATGATCCCTGTAATTGGTCACAGCAATCACATAGTTCCAGGAAAGATTAATCACTTCCCACCCGGCCACTGCACTTAAACGGCCAGGTGGGAGCGTCATCGTTTTGCGTGGATGTTCAGGAATGTCCTTCAGAACATGCTCACAAGCGCGGTCTCGTGGCCGCACAGCTGCACGCTCTCGGTGTGCCTGTGTCCCTTGGACACAGCGCAACACCGCTCGGCAGAACGGGCCCTCTGATTGGCCCTTGTGATCACATTACAGCTGTGTCCAATCACAGCCATCATGTGATGTCAATGAAGCTGCCATTCAGTTGAACGGCTCTGCCTCTCCTCACACAGAGCCTGTGAGTGAGGAGAAACAGAGCTGATCAGCAAGTACACACACGCACATCACCCACACATCACCGTGTCACAGTACCAGTGATCCACATCTGTCACAGTGCCAGTGATCCACATCTGTCACAGTGCCAGTGATCCACATCTGTCACAGTACCCATGAGCCACATATGCTACAGTGCCCGTGATCCACATTTGTCATCATACCCATGATCCACATCTGTTACCGTACCCGTAATCCACATCTGTCACAGTACCCGCGATCCACATCTGTGATCCACATTTGTTACAGTACCCATGAGCCACATCTGTCACAGTGCCAGTGATCCACATCTGCCACAGTACTGTGATCAACATCTGCCACAGTACACGTTATCTACATCTGCCACAGTACCAGTGATCCACATCTGTGATCCACATCTGTCACAGTGCCAGTGATCCACAAATGTCATCGTACCCATGATCCACGTGTCACAGTACCCATGATCCACATCTGTCACCATACCTGTGATCCACATCTGTCACAGTACTCATGATACACATCTGTGATCCACATCTGTCACAGTGCCAGTGATCCACATCTGTCACAGTACCCATGATCCACATTTGTCACAGTACCAGTGATCAATATCTGTCACAGTACCAGCATCCACCAGTAGCACAGTGGCGAGTACAAGCAGCGCAGCACTCCCAGAAGATAGGCAGACATCCAAGGTCAGTACATTAGATTTGATCAGGTGTGATCAATTTTCAATGGTTGGTACCATAGTTTGCAGACCTTATAACTTCCACACAGACCAAATAATGCACACCAATTGGGATTAATTTTACCAAAGCAATGTAGCAGTATATTTATGAAGAAAAATTATTTATTTGCAAAATTTTATAACAGAAAGAAAGAAAAATGCGGTTTCTTTTTCAAATTTTTTCGGTCTTTTTTAATTTACCGTGCAAAAAATAAAAAACCCAGTGCTAATTAAATACCATGAAAATAAATCTCTATTTGTGTGAAAAGAGGACAAAAATTTTATTTGGATACAGTGTTGCATAACAAAGTAATTATCATTCAAAGTGTGAGCGCGCTGAAAGCTGAAAATTGGTCTGAGCAGGAAGGGGGTAAATGTGCCCAGTATTGACGTGGTTAAAGTATCCTGGTATCACATTCGGTGAGCAATTGTTTCTGGTGGACACAGCAGTCACAAATTGTGCTGCTGTGTATCCCGGGGAGTGTGCACAGAGTGCACTTCTGGGAGGATGTATGGGTCCATCATCCTCCCAGAATGACACCTGTCCTCCCTGGTCCCCACACCAATCTAAACCAGGGCAGATTTGCTCATTCTGTTTGGCAGTAAGCTAAGTACTAAGTAATGCTAAAATAGAAAGTACTATGCAACCTAAAACTGCAATGCTTTCTACTTTACCTTGCTTAGAGATTCTGCCACCAACTTGGCTACTTGCACATGGCAAGTAAAAGCAAACGATTTTTATTTATATATTGAATTGCAAAGTACCTCTAAAAAGTCAGTTTCCTAGTACAGCCCCCTACTTTCACAACCCTCCTCATTTGGAGATTGTCTGAATACTGCTTTTGTTGGCCAAATTCATCGTCTTCTCCCTTCTCCACATAAGCTATGTAGCAGCTGAGGGAGGAGCAAAAAGAATATTATAGAGTGTCACTTGTTTCACAATTCTGAAATGGCAGTGTCCAAGAGAAGTCTCGGTGCTTTTCGATATCTACTAAGTGAAAACTTTTACAGATAAAAAACATGCTTAAACTATGTTAAATGCATATGTAATAATATTGAATGATTGTTGTTGAAATGAATAGTATGGCAACAGGTTTTCTTTAAAGTTGAGTGGTTAGAAATGTTAATTATGCCTAGGCAGTACCCTAAAAATGTACAGTGGGGATGGAAAGTTTGGGCACCCCAGCTAAAAATTTGTATTAATGTGCATAAAGAAGCCAAGGAAAGATGGAAAAATCTCCAAAAGGCATCAAATTACAGATTAGACATTCTTATAACATGTCAACAAAAGTTAGATTTTATTTCCATCATTTACACTTTCAAAATAACAGAAAACAAAAAAATGGCGTCTGCAAAAGTTTGGGCACCCTGCAGAGTTAATATCTTGTACTGCCCCCTTTGGCAAGTATCACAGCTTGTAAACGCTTTTTGTAGCCAGCCAAGAGTCTTTCAATTCTTGTTTGAGGTATCTTTGCCCATTCTTCCTTACAAAAGTCTTCCAGTTCTTTGAGATTTCTGGGCTGTCTGTCACGCACTGCTCTTTTAAGGTCTATCCATAGATTTACAATTATGTTGAGGTCAGGAGATTATGAAGGCCATGGCAAAACCTTCAGTTTACGCCTCTTGATGTAATCCCCCGTGGATTTCGAGGTGTGTTTAGGATCATTATCCATTTGTAGAAGCCATCCTCTCTTTAACTTCAGCTTTTTCACAGATGGCATCAAGTTACCATCCAAAATTTGCTGAAATTTTATTGAATCCATTTTTCCTTCTACTCATGAGATGTTCCCTGTGACACTGGCTGCAACACAACCCCAAAGCATGATTGATCCAACCCCATGCTTAACAGTTGGACAGAGGTCCTTTTCATTAAATTCTGTGCCCCTTCTTCTCCAAACGTACCTTTGCTCATTCCGGCCAAAAAGTTCAATTTTAACCTCATCGGTCCACAGAACTTGTTTCCAAAATGCATCAGGCTTGTCTATATGTTCATTTGCAAAGTTCAAACGATGATTTTTGTGGTGAGGACGTAGAAGAGGTTTTCTTCTGATGACTCTTCCATGAAGACCATATTTGTACAAGTATCTCTTTATAGTGGAATAGTGTACCACAACTCCAGTGTCTGCCAGATCTTTCTGGAGGGATCGTGCAGTCAAACGTGGGTTTTGAATTGTTTCTCACAATCCTGCGAGCTGTTCTGTCTGATATTTTTCTTGGTCTTCCAGATCTTGCTTTAACTTCCACTGTTCCTGATGACAGCCATTTCTTAATTACATTCTGAACAGAGGATATTGACATCTGAAAACGCTTTGCTATCTTCTTATAGCCTTCTCCAGCTTTGTGAGCGTCAACTATTTTCAGTTTCAGTTTTCTAGACAACTGCTTAGAAGAACCCATGGTGCTGATTGTTAGGGTAAGGTCAGAGGAGTCTGGGCATTTAAAACCTTTGAGATTGACATCACCCGGTCTTCCCAGATGATGATTGAGAACAATCCATGACACTGGCAGGTCTCAGCTTGGCAAAGGGGGCAGTGCATGCTATAAATTCTGCAGGGTGCCCAAACTTTTGCAGATGCCATTTTTTTGTTTTCTGTTATTTTGAAAGTGTAAATGATGGAAATAAAATCTAACTTTTGTTGACATATTATAAGAATGTCTAATCTGTAATTTGATGCCTTTTGGAGATTTTTCCATCTTTCCTTGGCTTCTTTATGCACATTAATACAAATATTTAGCTGGGGTGCCCAAACTTTCGATCCCCACTGTACCTTTTCTCTGGACTTCCTTCCAAGAATTTAGAAAAACACTTCCTGGTATGTGCATTTGCTTACAGCCTCATGGCTATATATTTGCTGTGAACCTAAGTCAAAGCTGTCCTGAATTGCTAGTCTCTGGATTTGGTTTAAGATTTGGTGGAGGCACTATGCTTCCACTGACATAAAGATGAAATGCCCTGCTTCAACTAAGATGGCTGCCTCCACACAAAGACACAATACAGAGCACAACAGAACAAGGCATGGTAAGTCAGTAATGGGGAAGGGTCAGCTGCCGGAAAATACTAATGCAGTACCAGTGCTTTGCCCTCAGACTGCTTTTCTTTTCAAATCATTTTTATTAGAGTTTTAATAAACAAATATAACAGTGCAGGTTCAGAGTAGAAAATAAATACCACTTTTGCATATCACCTTGACATACATGCATTCGTAAAATTGCGGTGAAAGACCAAAGTGACTCATTGATAATAACCGATATAATCATAAATTAGCGAGTAAAGCATGTAAAGGCGGACATGCTACCAATCTAAATGATCACAGATAACAAATCATAGCGTATTTGCATAACACTCTGCTTATTATACTCACATTAGGCCTGAATAAAAACGGGTCCACCTGAACCCAATTTCCAAAACATATACTTAGAGATAACATAAGAAAAAGAAGGAGTAAAACAAAAACCAAGATAAGGCGGAAAGTAAAGGAAGAGAAGGAGAATTGAAGAAAAAAGTAAGGAAGAAAACAGAGCTCTCATATTGTTAGTTATGATTACCTTGCATTCAATTCTATATAGTAATATTAAATGGCATAGATATTTCTTTCCAATGAAGCCACTTTGCATCAAACTTCTCCATAGATTGATGACTAAACACCAGGGCCCTCTCACACACATGGTGTGTCTGTACTCTTTGAATCACTTTGTTGATTTCCATCTACTAGTTATAGCCAATCTAGCAGCAGTAAGGATGTGGCCTATTGTTCTATATTTACCAGGGAAAAGGTTTAAAGTAAGATTGAGTAGGGCCAAAGAGGGTGCTGGAGTGGAAACTGTACCTGACACTTTTGAAATAAGTGCAAAGATGTCCCGCCAGAATAATTGCAAACAAGGACACTTCCACAAAATGTGAAGTATATTCCCCTCACCACCACAATTCCTATAGCACAATGATGGTGTATTGGGGTACATTTTAGATAATTTTTAAGGGGTAAAGTAGCTACGGTGCAATATCTTCAAGGAACAATCCCAATGATTAGTACACTTGGTAACACTCAAACTACTGCTTAAGGCGTTCTCCCACTCATCTCTTGTAAAGGATTTTTGTAGATCCCTTTCCCACCTACTCATGCTATTTAACATAGAGAGATTGTGATCATAATGTAAAAGTTTATAAAACTTGGAGATTCCTTTATTCGTTCAAACAGGGTTCGTTATAGTGTGCCATAGTTTGGAGTCTACCTCTATCCATGTGTTTAAACCAGCGCCATGAAATCCCCTGATCTGCAGAAAAGGGTGCAAGCCTTTGCTCGGAACAGGTTGTCTTATATCAACAAATGTATTGTACCCTAGGTCCCTTAATGGTTTAGTATTAAGGTTTGGGATGAGTTGTTCATATGCAGAGAGTGGGATATTAATTTGGAGTTTGGGAGAGGATTCGGGCAATGAGTTTGAGCCTGTTATCTAAGCTTCCAAAGTTGCAGTAATAGATGGTAAAAATGTAGTTAAAATTTTGGGAGAGACTGATCTAGCTAGACGTAGGGCCCGTAGGTCTTTGTTAGGGATAACATTCTGTTCTATTTGCACTCATAATTTGTCTGTAGGAACAAACCATTCCAGAAGTTGGTCTAAGATTGTTGCATAATACATAGATAAAACAGGCAGACCCAGTCCACCTTTTGATTTGTGTTTGGTAAGAGCCAGAAAGGGGATCCGCTGTTTCTTCCCTTTCTAGATAAATCTTTTTATGGCCACCTCTAATTTATGGAAATAGGCTCTGGGAAGGAGGATTGGGATCGTTCTGAAATAATACAATATCTTGGGAAAGATTAGCATCTTAAATGCTGCTATTCTACCTATCCACGATGTTTCAGATTTGTCAAGCCTCTGCATCTCCATCAAGATGGATTGGTATAGTTTTTCAAAGTTATTTTTGAAAGTATAGGAGGACGGTGCCAAGATACCAAGATAGTCTAATTTTTTATTGGACCATTGATAAGGAAATTTTTCTTTAAGTGAACACAGGGGACATTTCATTATTGCAAATGGGAGGGAGCAGGATTTGGTGATGTTGAGTTTATAATAAGATACTTCGCTAAAGGACTGCAAGGAAGCTGAAACTTCTGTGAGGGACTGCATCGGATCGGTAACAGTAAGGATTACATCGTCCACAAACAGTCCAATTTTATGAGAGGTGGACGCTACTTGGATACCTAATATCCGTGGGTTGTTCTGATCTCCGTCGCTAGGGGTTCCATCACCAGCGAAAAGATGATAGGAGATAGAGGGCAGCCCTGTCTCATACCATTGGTAATATTAAAAGGAGCAGATAGAGCATTAGACGTGAATACCTGGGTGGAGGGAACAGTATATAATGCCATAATGGCCGACTTTATAAAGCCAATGATCCCAAATTTGGTTAGGGTAGCCTCCAAATATTGCCAGTGGACCCTGTCAAATGCCTTCTTGGCATCCAGCGCCAAGAACACAGCTTGAAGTCCCCTTGACTCAACTAAGTGCAACAGGTTGAGTATTCTACGGGTGCCATCCGCGGCCTGTCTGCCTTTTACAACCCCCACCTGGTCAGCCTGAATGAGAAGAGGAGTAATATTTAATAAACGGTTAACTAGGATTTTAGCATATATTTTAAGATCTGTGTTTAAAAGCGAGATTGGCCAAAATTTTGGGGGCAATCAGGAGCTTTCCCTGGTCTAGGCAAAGTAACTATAATAGCTTTTAACATCTCAGATGGGAACGGCTATTAAGGCCATGAGCATTCATAGAAACTATTTTCAGGACCATGATGGATGTAGAATAAATGATGAAGGGCCACCCTCAAGTGGTGTAAGGAAAAATTGCATAATGAAAGAAGTGATCCAGATGGATAGGTTTACTGTATCCGTGGGGGTCCAGAGAGGAGTAAAAAATTGTTTCTTCATATGGCGGGAGAAGGACGATATGGTATGTTCCCATTTTTCCCCAGTACCGATGCTCTGTGAGAAAAAGGTTGAAAAGGAGGAGGAAAAAAAAAGGAAAACAAAGAGAACATTCAACAAATAACTTTGGGTGAACTTAATCATTAGAACGGTTGGGGGTTCAATGCCGAGGTTCACAGTTTAATAGATGGCTGTCCAAGCTTTCAGCGGGTAGGCAACAAAGCACCAAGAGCCATGGGAGAGTGGTTGATGCGGTATATCATCCCGCTACTTCTTCCCAATCAGGGGTTATTTTTCTGGGAGAAGCTTTAGTGGGTGCTGGTTCATCATCTGCTGGCAGAAGGCCCCACTTTCTAGCTAATTGGAATCCTTCCGCTTCAGATTTGACCGTTATCACACGGTTGTCTTTAGTGATAAGCAGTTTGGTAGGGAAGCCCCACTGGTATCTGATCTCATTGTTTCGTAGCAATTTCGTAAATGAGAGCAATTGTTTGCAGGCTAATATGGTATGTTGGGAAAGGTCAGTGAACAAGGAGATCCCAGTGTAGGGGTCTGGGAGCGGGTTATTTTTACGGGCAAAGAGCATGAGTTCCTCTTTAACGCGGTAAAAGTGGATTCTTGCTTTGACGTCTCTTGGTATATGATCAGGGAGAAACAAGGGTTTTGGCAGTCTGTGGGCCCTGTCCACTACTATTTCTCTATTCAGAGTATGGGGTAGCAGTGAAGAGATCATTTGTTGTATATATTTGCGTAGGTCCGCAGCAGGGACCTATTCGCCAATACCCCTGAATTTTACATTATTCCTGCGGGAACGGTCCTCCAGGTCCACCAATTTTGCTTTTAATGCTGTAAGGTCATCTTCTGCTTCATTATGTGTATCAACCAATTCGTTGTGAGCTTTAGCGAATTTGCTCATTTTAGTTTCCGCGTGTGTTACCCATTCTCCCAGACATTCGATATCCTTATTCACTTGCGTTACAAAGCCCATCATATCTTTATGCAGGGAGCCTTTAAGTGTAAATTAAATATCTTTCATTACCGCTGCAGTAAGGGGTAGGGACTCTGCAGGGTAGTCTTCCAGGTGTTCCACAAACTCAGTAGTGGAGTTGCTTAAAAGTGACATTTGCAGCTGATCGCCCCCAGGATGTGCCTCTAAGGAGCATCGCTGCCTGTGTTTCTGTGGGCTTTTTGTGGGAGAAGACCTTGCAGAGCCTGCAGACACTGCTGGGGTGGATGTGTGCAGGGGGAGAGATTTGGCCATCTCCCCTCACGTGTCCCTGTAGCTCAGGAAAGGGACAGTGACCAGCACCATGTTGACGGGAGGGGCCTCCCGCCGGAGTGAAGAACTCCGTTAATTTGCGGGGCCCCTCCTTATTCTTCCTCTTCCCCATTGTGCCTCCCCGGTGCCCCCCTCTTTCCGAGGGCTCACTGTATAGGTGGCGGGTTTCCCCGCTGACTCACGTCGCTGTGCTGGGCTGCAGATCTCGGCGGCTCCCGGAGCTCACTCACTGAGCTGCCATCTCCTTTCGTGGCCAGCCATGCCCCCCCAGACTGCCTTTTCTATATGGTACAAGTTTTCAGAGTTCTGTCCCTTTTTATTCTAAAATTGCCTGTACATAAACTGTAAGTTAGAAGCAAACAGTTTTAAATGGTTCTAAAGGAAGTACTTTTTTTTTACCCCAAAGCATCCCCTGTATTAAGGTAAAAATGTCCCAGTAATTGTATCACCTTCCTATACACTTACCTAAGTCCTATCTCAATCCAGCACTGTGCCTGTCTGCAACAGCACTGGTCTGTGTTCCTCTCCACACAGGACACTGATACAGCAGTGAGAGTCGTTGGCTCCTGCTGCTGTCAAACATATCCTGTGAGGAGGGAGTGGGGACGAGGTTGAGCTGTCTATGGACACACACAGCCTGGATTCAGAGTGAGTCTCCAGATATGCCCCCAGGGGGAGCAAAGAGGGTGGGCGAAGGACCCCAGAAGAGGTTATGCCATTGCACATAGCAGGAAAGTATAAAATTTTTTATGGAAAAAAAATGTACATTTACAACTGCTTTAAGTGGCATAAAAAAAATCACCTCAGAAATGTAGTAATTTTGTGCAACTGTTTTCTGTCTTCTTCTGCTGTCTATTACAAGTAAAAGATACATAAAAATAATCCTGTCTGCATAAAAACATTCATGTTTTACATTTAGTAATATAGGAACTACTTTGCTAAACTTAGTAATTTTGCTATCTGATATAACAGAAAAGGGAAGGAGAGAACAACATGTCATTATGACATTCCTCCTTTACATGCCACCTCTGCCAGAGCAAAATAAGTCTAAAGACTGCTAATTCCACACAAAATGGCAGTTATTTTGCAAAGCAGCTCTAAAACCACCTACAATAACTGTGTTCTTAAAAAGAGAGAAAACTGTTCAAAAATATTTATAGGTCTCTTAAGAAGAAACAGTGTGAGCAGATTGTGCAGCTTGAAAAGTCAGTGCCAGCATACTGGACAGCATCATTTTGAACTGTCTTCGGGCCCAGGCATCACTGAAGTCATATCTGACTCAAGCCCTGAGGCCCTTAAGAGTTTGCAAGCCCCAAAACATGTTTGCTTTTTTAAATCAATATTAATTCAATAAACGATACCTCTGGACTCTGCTACCATTGGTGTGGTGCCCTTACTGCATTCTAGATATCAGCTTATTTTTTACTGTCTGTGGACGTTTTCAGGCATTTCTCTTCACTTACTGTCCCAGAGATGCAATAGAAATTTAGAGTAAATCTCTACAGACTGGGAAGATTTCTCCTCTGTGACAGTGGTCCCTGAAGCAGGTGAAGTTTTCCCCTTATCTCTTGGTATAGGAACAGCTCTAACATTTTGGATCTCCCATTCTCTATCTGTGACTATGGTCACCACTACAAATAGGAGTGTGAAGCTTCCAAATGGGAACAGAAACAGCAATAAAAAATTTCATAGGGAGTTTGACCCTACCACATTCTAGTCAAAGCAACAAAAAAGTTTTGCCTAGAGATACAGTTGAATGCCATAGTAATTACAATTCTAATTACAATGGTAGTGAATGCTGTAGAAGGTACTTTGGACTAGAATATACCTTAAAAATATAATTGGAAGACCCACATTCTAAGCCATTTTCCACTAACCTTTTCCTTTAAATGTTTAGTACCATGAGACACACTTTCTCTGTGTAAGTGGTAAATCTGTAAACTCATATTAGGAACTAATTGTCACCTTGCTACTTACATTATTCTTGCATTGTGTAATTTAATATACATCATGTCTTCCACTGAGGTTTAGGTTATGTTTATTGTGGCATTGTAAAGAGACCCTGTCACCACATTTCACAATGACAAATAAAAACTTGCAGGTAATCTACAGTATATATCTAAGCCCCATGTGCAGCAACTATTTTAAAGAAAAAGATCAGCAAACTGAAACTTCCAAGAGTGTTGGAATGTGAAATCTATGAGATTTTCAAAGCATCCCTTTCTCACCCAGCCTCTACATCATTGTAATTTATCTGCTGGAAGTACAAAAACCCCCTAAGAAAGGCTCTGAAAGTGGCTGCCATTGTTTACCATGCACCAGTTATTAGTTCCAGTCGTATCTGATTTGTTCCACTTGCAGTATAAACACTGTAATGAAGAAGAGGCTGGGGAAGGATGGGAAAGTGATGCTGCAGACGGCCCAGAAGTCTTACAATCCTTCACTTACAAAAGTGTCAATTTTCTGGCTTATTTGTAGCAATATTTTTTTTTCCGTTGGAGTCTGAAATTGCTACAGCAGCACCACTTCTGAAAGTACACCTAATAAAGACTGCCTGTATATTTTTACTTCTCCAGGTAAAAGGTGGTAAGAATGTCTTCATAAGGCAATCACAAACCAACAAAATACTAAAATATTTTTGGTTATGTTAAACATATATGTGCTTTTATTGCTTTTTTTTTCCAATTAGTTTATTGGATTTTAACAAAAATACACAAAGAATTGTATAACAAGTTACGGTTGTAATAGCAGTTTACATATGATGTAATTTTACAGAAAATGAACAATGCCATAAGAGTACTGCATGGGTAAGCAATGACTGCTAACAAGAAACACAGAAAACTTCTATTGGAACGATACATAGATGTGTGTAAGCCACTATATGATAATCAGAAAACCAGCATTGCCCTCATAATACCTAGTTAGGCTGAAAACAAGGATAACATGGGAATGAGCAAAAATGTCCTGAAATCTCACAGAGTTAGAAATCAATGACCAAAATGACAAACATTCCAAATGCTCCACTGTTCTTCAAAATGATTTATTGTGCCATCTTTAAGAGCCATAATTTTCTCATATTCACATATGTCCCTGACTTGGTTAATAACTTCACTTACATTTGGGGTTTTGTTGGTTTTCCACTTCCTCATAATTATTGCTCTAGCTGCATGGAGTATTTGCAGACAGGTCTGAGAACAATAGGGATCCAATCTATATTAATACTAAGGATAGCTAGATCTGCTGACTGTTTGATTAAAAAGCCTGTTACACGAGATATTAGTTTAAATATTTCAGCCCAGTAGCTACGTATATTTAGACACAACCCCAACATATGAATTAACGTGCCTATATTTCCACAACCTCTCCAACACACACCAGAGGATTTTGGGTAAAATTTGGCTAGCATGTATGGAGTAAAATACCATCTTAAATTAATTTTTTTTGCTAATCCGCAATAGTTAGAACATCTTGAGTATTGATAAATGCAAATAGTCCATTGTGCATTTGTGTATTCACAATTAAGATCATTTTCCCATTTGATTATCTGTGACATTTTGCTAAAGGATGATTTATCACTCAACAAGTCATAGAACAGAGAAATGCCTTTTGTTTTGGCCTTCTCCAAAGTCCAGTACGACCATGCCTTAAGAGATACTTGTAATGGGCTTATATTTAGATTCTGTAACAAGGAGAAGGTTTTTCTGTACACAAATCTTTCTCCTTCTGGTAGAAAGTTTCCTTTTACTAACTCCTCGAATGAACACACCCCTTTTTAATTTGAAATGTCACTAAGAGTGATCAAGCCCTTATCCATCCATTTTTCAAATGAAATATCTGATATCAGAAATTTTAGGGAGTCTATGGGAATAGAAACCTTTGTATTATCTTGTTTACCCCCAGATTTGATAAACTCTTGTTATGCTTGTAGCGTGGACGAAATAATCGGATGACTCCCCAATTGCCATGGAGATTTGTTTTGACTAATCATAAGTACGTTATAAAGGGGGTTGGGGAAAACCCAGTCATTCATTCTCCAAGGAACTCCAGTGTTTCAAGTGTGAGGGCAGGAACCAAAATTTAGTTTGATCTAATAGGGACGCTGTATAGTAATTTTAAAATAGGAAGTTCCATACCTCCACCGACCTCCGTTTCATCAAAATTCTACATCTCACCTTGTTGTCCGCCCACACAAATTTAGACAGCATAGTTTGCATGCTAGAAGAAAAAAAAAAAAAAAAAAAATGAATGAGGGATGCAAATCAGAATAGTTCTAAAATAATAAAGAATTTTAGGCAGTATTGTCATTTTATATGCTGCCAATCTCCCAGACCAAGATAAATAGAATTAGATAGGATAGATCTCTTTTTGTATATCTATAGTAAAAAAATAGTTTTGTACATATCCGATACACTTGGAGTCAATTTTATTCCTAGATATTGGATTGACTGAACAGCCCAATGGTAGCTATATTTCAACTCCAAGGTACGCCTAGTCTGACGACCTACGTGAATCCCCAAAACATTAGACTTAGAAGCATTTACTTTATAGTAAGAAATTATATGATGGTGATGGAATACAAGGAAGGTAATAACGTTTACAATGATACTTTTCCTCTTTATTGGATTCAAACTTGTTGAAATAGATGCAGTTTTATGTACAGTTGCAAGAAAAAGTATGTGAACCCCTTGGGATTACGTGGAGTATTGCATGAATTGGGCATAAAATGTGCTCTGAACGTCATCTAAATCACAACAATAGAAGAACAGTCTGCTGAACATAATACTACACAAACATTAGATGTTGCCATGGTTTAATTGCACATAACATGTAAACATTTACAGTGCAGGGAGGAAAAAGTATGTGAACCTTTGGACTTAATAACTGGTTGACCCTCCTTTGGCAGCAATAACCTCAACCAAACATTTCCTGTAGTTGCAGATCAGACCTGCACAACGATCTGGAGTTTTGGACCACTCCTCTTTACAAAAAACTGTTTCAGTGTAGCAATATTCTTGGGATGTCTGGTGTAAATCGCTCTCTTAAGGTCATGCCACAGCATTTCAATGGGGTTGAGGTCAGGACTCTGACTGGGCCACTACAGAAGGCGTATTCTGTGCTGTTGCAGCCATTGTTTTGTTGAATTACTTGTATGCTTTGGGTCATTGTCCTGTTGCATCACCCTTCCTTGGCGGACAGATGGTCGTATGTT
The DNA here is from genome assembly GCF_062004578.1 of Staurois parvus. Lineage (NCBI taxonomy): Eukaryota > Metazoa > Chordata > Amphibia > Anura > Ranidae > Staurois > Staurois parvus. The sequence goes on from NW_028317949.1 coordinate 7,512,049, forward strand.
TTCCTGCAAAATGTCTCGATAAACTCTGGAATTCATTTTCCCATCAATGACAACAATCCGTCCAGGCCCTGAGGCAGCAAAGCAGCCCCAAACCATGATGCTCCCTCCACCATGTTTTACAGTGGGGATGAGGTTTTGATGTTGGTGTTCTGTGCCTTTTTTTCTCCACACATAGTGTTGTGTGTTCTTCCAAAACAACTCAATCTTGGTTTCATCTGTCCACAGTATATTTTGCCAGTAGTGCTGTGGATCATCCAAGTGCTCTTTTGCAAACTTCAAACATGCTGAAATATTCTTTTTTGGACAGCAATGGCTTCCTCCGTGGTGTCCTCCCATGTACTCCATTCTTGTTTAATGTTTTCCTTATTGTAGATGTGTCAACAAAAATGTTAGCATGTGCCAGAGATTTCTGTAGGTCTTTAGCGGACACTCTGGGATTCTTCTTTACCTCATGCAGCATTCTGCGCTGTGCTCTTGCAGTAATTTTTACAGGATGACCATGCCTATGGAGAGTAGCAACAGTGCTAAACTTTCTCCATTTGTAGACAGTCTGTCTTACCATGGACACATGAACATCAAGGCTTTTGGAGATACTTTTGTAATCCTTTCCAGCTTCATGCAAGTCAACAATTCTTGATCATAGGTCTTCTGAGAGCTCTTTTCTGTGAGGCATGGTTCACATCAGACAGTGCTTCTTGAAACCAGTAAACCCAAAACAGGTGTGTGTTTTTTAAGGGCAGGACAGCTGTCAGCAACACATCCAATATCATCACACTGATTGGAGTCAAGGTTGGCTCACTCCTGGCTCCAATTAGCTCTGGGAGAAGTCATTAAGCTAGGGCCTTACATACTTTTTCCTCCCTGCACTGTGAATGTGTACATGTTATGTGCAATTAAACCATGGCAACATCTAATGTTTGTGTAGTATTATGTTCAGCAGACTGTGTTCTTCTATTGTTGTGACTTAGATGACGTTCAGAGCACATTTTATGCCCAATTCATGCAAAACTCCACGTAATCCCAAGGGGTTCACATACTTTTTCTTGCAACTGTATATGGTGACTCTTCCCAGATTCTTTATTTATTGCACATCTATTCTCCAGGAGTTTTACTACTCACTATTCCACCATTCAACATTGATGAATATGTGAAGGAAGTACAAAGACATTCCCAAGATTGGAGAATAAGAAATCAAAACTGTGAAGATAACCATTTTGAATACTACCATTATGGACTCCCAAAAAATTATAAAAGAAGATTTTTTCTGTCAATAACTTACTATGGTTCTTTCAGCCATTTAAATTGATGCAGCTAAGTGAAAAACGCAGAACGCTTTTTTTGTTTTTTGTTGTTATTCACCAATTTTATTTTTGTGATTGACAGTGTGTACACCATGCTTAAAATTCCAAACCTTTCCATGATCTATATGATCTAAATAAATTTATTTGCATCCACTATTTATTTGCATCCACTATTTGCATCTTCAAACCTAGGCCGCTTCAACCATGGCAGAATGACAGCACTAAACGCCTCAAACGTCGCAGTCGCGCACTGGAGAGACTGTGGTGCAAAACCAGGTCCCCTCACGCATTCTCCCTCAATAAATCTGCCTTCCTCACTTACACCTCCTCCCTCCATGCCGCCAAGCAGGCCTACTTTGTTAACCTAATCAACACCCTCTCCTCCTGCCCTCGCCGACTCTTCTCCACCTTCAACTCCCTGCTCTCTCCCCCCCCCCTCCTCCACTCAGTACCTCACTCACCGCCCACGAGATTGTCACCCATTTCAGTAACAGGATTGACGCTATCCGTAAGGACATTGTCAACTCGCAATCTACCTCCCCACCTAGCCTCCCCACCCCCGTCACCCCTTCTTCTCCCCACTCCTGCCCTCACAACCGCACTACCCTCCACCTCTCCCAAGGCCCCGCCCACCGTTACCCCCCCTGCACTGCACTCCCTCAGCCCTGTCACTACTGAGGAAGTCGTCAAGGTCCTCTCAGAAGCCCGCCTCACTACCTGCCCCCTGGACCCTATCCCCTCTCAACTCCTCCGGTCACCCCCCTCTTCCCTCATCCGCTCCCTCACCCACATCTTCAATCTCTCCCTCTCTACTGGAGCATTCCCCTCCCCCCTAAAGCACGCACATATCACCCCCATCCTCAAAAAGCCCTCCCTGGATCCCGCAGACCCCAACAACCTCAGACCCATCTCCCTGCTGCCACTCACCTCCAAGCTCCTTGAGCGCATAGTCTACGATCGTCTAAGTGCCCACCTTATTGACAATAACCTCCTTGACCCATTACAGTCCGGCTTCCATCCCCTACACTCCACCGAAACTGCCCTCCTCAAAATCACTAACGACCTACTAAACGCCAAAGCCAAGGGCGACTACTCTGTCCTCCTTCTCCTGGACCTCCCTGCGGCCTTCGACACAGTCTACCACCCCCTCCTCCTTAATAAACTACTCTCCCTTGGCATCAGAGATACCGCTCTCTCCTGGTTCTCATCCTACCTATCCCGACGCTCCTTCAGCGTTACCTACAATGGTGCCACCTCCCCCTCCCTCCCCCTCTCTGTTGGGGTCCCCCAAGGCTCTGTCCTTGGACCCCTTCTCTTCTCCATCTACACCTCCTCCCTGGGCACACTCATACACTCCTATGGCTTCAATTATCACCTCTTTGCTGACGACACCCAAATTTACCTCTCCACCCCTCTCCTCACCCCCACTATCTCCGCCCGCATCACTCACCTCCTAAACGAAATCTCAGACTGGATGTCGCTCCATTTCCTCAAGCTTAACCTCTCCAAAACCAAACTCCTCGTCTTTCCCCCTGCCCACACCCCCCCCCATCCTATCCATCACCACCACCAACACTACTATCATTCCTACCCCGCAAGCCAAAGTCCTTGGCGTCATTCTTGACTCGAACCTCTCCTTCCTCCCTCATGTCAAATCACTTACAAACACCTGCAGGCTCCATCTCCGCAATATTGCCAAGATACGTGCCTTCCTCACCCCAGACACCACCAAACTTCTTGTACACTCCCTCATCATCTCACGCCTTGACTACTGCAACTCTCTTCTCACTGGCCTACCCAAGTGCAGGCTCTCCCCGCTCCAGACCATCCTGAACTCAGTGGCCAGACTCATCCACCTCACCACCCGCTCCACCTCTGCCACCCCGCTCTGCCTCTCCCTCCACTGGCTCCCGATTGCCCAACGCATCAAATTTAAACTTCTAATCCTGACCTACAAAGCCGTTCATAACACTGCCCCTGACTACCTCACCAACCTGATCCCCAAGTACCACCCTACCCGTACCCTTCGCTCTTCACAGGACCTCCTATCCTGCTCCCTGGTCTCCTCCTCCCATGCACGACTGCAGGACTTCTCCAGGTCCTCCCCTATCCTCTGGAACTCACTGCCCCAATCCATCCGACTGTCGCCTTCCCTCCCCACATTCAGGCGCTCCCTCAAAACCCATCTCTTCAGGGAAGCCTACCCCACCCTCACCTAACGGCCATTCTCCCTCATTCCTCCCACCACTTCATCCCCCTCAGCCACTTCCTATTGTTCCACTACCCCCCCTCCTAGATTGTAAGCTTGAAAGAGTAGGGCCCTCTTACCCCTCATACGCTGTCTGTCTTTGTTGTACTGTGCCATGTATTGTCCCCCCTATTGTACAGCGCTGAGCAAACGTTTTGGCGCTATATAAACTCGATATAATAATAATAATAATAGTGATAAGTTACTCCGCATAGGATTCATAATATACCGTCTTTTTCTGTCAGGTTTGCCCTAGTCAGCTGCTAACCTTTTTCTTATAATCTTCAGAGGACCCAGGCCCTGGCAAGGCTGAACAGTCTATACCAGGAGTTGCAATGGCGTTAAAGTCGCTGCACAAGATCACATGTCCCCTGCGTAGAGACCCAACCCTTTTCCATAATTTACTGAGAGACCTAATCTGTTTAAGGTTTGTCAGATACACATTGATCAACATCTACATCAGAACTGGCATGAGAAGCTTTAGAGGAATTTGGTGAGAAGGCTTGATTGAATTGGCGAGATTAAAGTATGTTCCAAGCTCGGAGCAGCTTCAGGCCCTCTTTTACCGACGTAACAGCATGAGTGGCATCCTCCTTTGTGATTAAAAGCTTTGCTGAATACACCCAACGGAATGATATGTATGGTAGTTCAAGGGTTTAGTTATCGTCAGAAGCTGTCTCATTCGTTGCATCGTGTATGCTGATAAGTCCACAAAAAATAGAAGACCCTGTAGACTGGAAGGAAGATTGTCCTTACTTCTGGCGATCAGCATCAGCTTCTCTTTAATATGATAAAAATGGATTCTAGCGATAGTGTCTCTTGGTAGATGATCTGGAATGTGCTTAGGCTTTGGCAACCTATGAATATGGTCTATTAGTTCTTCCAGGGTGATGTCAGGTAGTGCCTCCTGAAGTATGTTAGCAAAGAACCTTTTCATTCAGATGGCTTAATTGACTAGACCTGTCCTCTAGGTCTGCTAACTTTGCTTTTATCCCATTCAAGTCATCATCTTGAGCATTATGAGAGTCCACTAGCTCATTAAAAGTGGTCGCGAATTCACCCATCTTAGGTTCAATGTGTAACACTCTATTAGATACCGATGATATTTCCGATTTGAATTGCTGTGCCAGAGACATATCAGAATGAATAGTTGTATTCAATGACACTAACATGTCCTTAAGTATTGTGTCCATCACTGGTTGATTCGATGTTGGGAATTCTAAGATGGAATTGTGTAATTCTCTTGTATCTTCTAGTGAGGTGTCTAAATCACTCATCTCCTGAGAAGGAGTATTATTCTTTAATCTGGGCTTCGCTTTTGCTGGGCTGGAGGCAGTAGAAGAAGACTGGGGCTGAGAAGAATGGTTGTTACCTGTGCCTTGCTGCTTAGAACTTCTAAGGGATGATCCCTGCTCAGGATTATGTCTGTGCAGTGTGCTCGTAGTGCAGCCAGCGCCATCTTGCTCTGGGAGGTCCTGCGGCTGTGAGAAGAAATCCATCATCCTCCCCAATTTGCCCCTCTCCTTTCTCTTTCTAGAAATCATGTTCAATTGTGCCCGGATCTCAGGGAATAAGTGGCGGCCAAAACTTAAGGCCTGTGTGGCTGTAATTCTGTCCAGTGAGCCCGTTCAGACCGCAGCTCCTTCTCTAAGCGGCCATCTTCTTCGGAGCTCAGCCACGCCCCCCCTTTTATTGATTTTTTTTAAGCATGTACAGTATATGTGGTTTATTAATTTAGGTCCTCTTATTTTCCATCAGCTTTTTTCACACACAGTGGAAGAACAAAAAACATATAAGAGCACAGAAGTTGGCAGGCAGAATATATACAGTAAAGGAAAATCATTTAACAAAATATAAGAATGTCCATTGAAAAAGTTCATAAAGAAATACACAGTATGGCAGCTCCAAAATGATAGGGGACAACCAAAGCTTTAAGAGCAAAGAACAGAAGAGCTAGACTGTCCTTGACTATAAAAAACATATGTTGTGTTCAAAGGAAAAATTTGAAAGGCAGTAACAAAGACCAAATAAATTATTGCCTTGAAAAAGCCTTCTGGTCCTAGTAAAGGTGACAAAGCACAGGTAGGAAAAGAAGCCCAATTATTTCCACCCAAGATTTGTAACAGGTCATGCAAAGCTCAAAGTACAGTAAAAAAAAAACACTGGATACATATCTTCCACAGGAGTGCACTAAAGTGGAAAAGGAATTAAAGGTGCAGTGTAGTGAATTAAAAATGACACATCCTTCATGTTTAAAAGGGTTAACAATCCAGAGGGACACATAACAAAACTTCAGCTGAAGGGGGCAATGGAAAAAGTGTATACAGTATATACTATGACAAAGAATTAACAATAAAAACATATACATAGTGGGAAATTTCAACCATGAAAACAAATACATTATCACACAAAATGTAATATGTTTGGCTGCTGATGTAAGTTTCCCCTCTATTATGTCAACATTTTTACGGGAGCTTGGGACTGTACCTTTATGCTTCAAAGGAGACATATTTGATTCTTTGGAAGTGCTATAGAGATGCTTGTTGTTTGAGTGGGGGATTTCTAAGAATGAATTGTAGGACTTTATTGCTGCCCTAAATAAACTTGAAGATCAAAATCTCTAACAGGGATATTACCACCGGTGTGTTTTATAAAGAAATTGCTTAAATGAGTTTGTACAAGTTACTAGATGACATTTCAAACCTTGGCTTAGGGCAGTCAAAGGGACAATTCCTCAGATATGGCTGGAACTGCACTGACCAGGTTACATTTGTATAACAAATAGAGATGAGCGAATCGAAGTATCCGAAGTGGAATTCGAGTCGAATATCGGAAAAATTTCGATTCGTGCCGAATCCGAAAAATAGCCTAATTCGGACGCGCGAATCGAAATTTTTCAGAAAATGGCGGCTGACATGTGCGGCGACGGAGCGGGGATGTCGGGGAAGGCGCGCAGACAAGGCGCGCTGACCCATAATGCATTCCTCAACTACATGTGATCGCATCAGCCTATCAGCAGCCAGCCAGCCAGCACTGTGTAATGGTCGAGCTATAAATAGCGGCCATTTTGGAATTCTTCATTTGCCTGCAGTTATTGAACAGAGGCAGACCGCTCTGTACTAGGGACAGGGACAGAGTTAGGGCCACAGAAACGATAATTGGGGACAGAGAAAAGTTACTTAGGGACAGAGAACCATTACTCAGGGACACAGACTTGTTAATGAGGGCCACAGAATCGTTATTTAGGGACAAAGAAACGCTAGTTAGGGCCACAGAATTCATACTCAGGGACAGACAGAATTGTTACGGAGTGCCAGAGAATTGTTACTCTGGGCCACAGAAACTTTACTTAGGGCCACAGAATTGTTACTCGCACAGACACAGAATTGTTACTGAAGGCCACAGAACTGTTACTTAGGGCCACAGAATTGTTACTCGCACAGACACAGAATTGTTACTCGCACAGACACAGAACTGTTACTGAGGGCCACAGAACTGTTACTTAGGGCCACAGAATTGTTACTCGCACAGACACAGAATTGTTACTGAAGGCCACAGAACTGTTACTTAGGGCCACAGAATTGTTACTCGCACAGACACAGAATTGTTACTCGCACAGACACAGAACTGTTACTGAGGGCCACAGAACTGTTACTTAGGGCCACAGAATTGTTACTCGCACAGACACAGAATTGTTACTCAGGGCCACAGAACTGTTACTTAGGGACAAAGAAACGCTAGTTAGGGCCACAGAATTTTTACTCAGGGACAGACAGAATTGTTACTGAGTGCCAGAGAATTGTTACTCAGGGACAGACAGAATTGTTACGGAGTGCCAGAGAATTGTTACTCAGGGACAGACAGAATTGTTACTGAGTGCCAGAGAATTGTTACTTAGGGCCACAGAAACTTTAATTAGGGCCACAGAATTTTTACTCAGGGACAGACAGAATTGTTACTGAGTGCCAGAGAATTGTTACTCAGGGACAGACAGAATTGTTACGGAGTGCCAGAGAATTGTTACTCAGGGACAGACAGAATTGTTACTGAGTGCCAGAGAATTGTTACTCAGGGACAGACAGAATTGTTACCGAGTGCCAGAGAATTGTTACTCAGGGCCACAGAAACTTTACTTAGGGCCACAGAATTTTTACTCAGGGACAGACAGAATTGTTACTGAGTGCCAGAGAATTGTTACTCAGGGACAGACAGAATTGTTACTGAGTGCCAGAGAATTGTTACTTAGGGCCACAGAAACTTTACTTAGGGCCACAGAATTGTTACTCGCACAGACACAGAATTGTTACTCGCACAGACACAGAATTGTTACTGAGGGCCACAGAACTGTTACTTGGGGCCACAGAAACGTTAATCAGGGACACAGAATTGTTACTGAGGGCCACAGAACTGTTACTTAGGGCCACAGAATTGTTACTCGCACAGACACAGAATTGTTACTCAGGGACACAGAATTGTTACTCAGGGACACATAATCGTTTAATTAAAGAGTATGTCAGACAACATGCAGAGGAGTGGCAGAGGAGGCAATGTTTTAGGAGCGAGCAGACGTGGCAGCAGAGGAAGGGGTCGAGGCAGCACTATTCGCAGCCAGAGGCCAGTGCTCCCGGTGTCATCCAGCGGTCGTGTCTCCACCGACAACCCTGCCGTCGTCGATTGGTTGGCTCGGTCGTCTTCCTCTTCCCAGGTCACCTCTGACACCTACAGCCAACGGTCGGTGGGTACGTCAGACACAACCGTTAGTTGGCATGGCCCGGGACCAAGCCCACTGAAATCACGTGTCCTCTACCTGCCCCTGTCCTTTGGTGTTCCCTCACCAAGCGAAGTATCGCATGCTGTGGGCTCAGCCCCACTGTACAGTGAGGAAGAGCTAACAGAGGGCGGTCAGGAACGGGGGGAGACATCCGCCTTTTCAGCAGCCAGGCGAAGAAGTAGTGGCGAGGAGAGTGGCTCGGTAGCCGGTCTAGAGACAGGTCTGTCTCCTGACCCAGATGCAGCCGAGGGGGCTAGTAGTGAGGCGGAGACCCTACTTGATGATGAGGAGGTTGATCGCACTTGGCAGCCTCGTCGTCATCAGGCAATTTCTTCCGCATCATCAGGAGAAGAGGGTGGCAGCTTGGCAGCGAGCAAAACAGTCGGTGGGTTGCCCAGGAGACAGCAGCAGGGTCGCAGCAGTGTCAGTGGAGCCAAACGTCCACGGAGTAGAGCACCAGCTCCACTGCAGCCTACCACCACGGCCAGTAGTGGTGCCGGTGTGCACGGAGGAAGCAGCAGTCAGCCAGTGAGGAGTATCGGGGGCAAAGTTTCCTACTCGGCGGTGTGGCAATTTTTCGTCAAGCCGCCCGAGGAAGTAAACGTAGCCGTATGTCGACTATGTGGCCAGAAAGTCAAGCGTGGCCAGGGGGCCCATGTTGGGACTACAGCGTTGCGGCAGCATATGCAGCGTCGCCATTTGGTGGCCTGGGAAAACCGTGATAAAGATACGGCGGTTCTGCCCGCCCCAGCCCCCGCTCCATCACCCGCTCCGTTACTTGCTCCGTCACCCGACGTCAATCGCCCTCCATCAGCCAGTCAAGGCTCCAACACCTCTGCTGAGGGGAGTTGTCGCTCGTTGGCATCTTCCGCTCGTTCAGATGCTCCTTCTCCTGCTACTCCTCTTGACGGATTCCGTCAGCAGTCTTTCTTGGAATCCGTTTCCAAGAGACAACAGTTTGCGAGCACGCACCCGACGGTGCAAAAGCTGAACGTCCTCCTGTCCAAGTTGCTGGTGCTGCAGTCCCTCCCTTTCCAAGTGGTGGACTCAGCACCTTTCAGAGAAATGATGGCTTGTGCCGCGCCGCGGTGGAGAGTGCCAAGCCGTCATTTCTTCGCCAAAAAGGCAGTGCCAGCCCTGCATTCACATGTAGAAGACATGGTGGGCCAGTCTTTGAGCATGTCGGTCTCTGCCAAAGTGCACGGCAGCGCCGACGTGTGGAGCTGTAACTACGGTCAGGGACAGTACATGTCATTTACGGCCCACTGGGTGAACGTGGTGCCGTCACAGCCGCACCAGCAACTTGGACAGGTCACGCCGCTTTTGCCTCCACGTTTGCACGTCCTTGGTCCGGCAAAGATGTCCGCCTCTACCACCTCTTCTTCCGCCGTGTCCTCAGCCGCCACCCCCGTGCCAAGTCCCATTACCCGACCGGCATATCACATGTGCAGGGCGCAACGGTGTCACGCTGTTCTGCACCTGGTATGCCTTGGCGAACGTAGTCACACAGGGGAGGAACTTCTGAGTGTAATGAACAGAGAAATCGACAGATGGCTGTCTCCGCGCAAACTGAAAATCGGAACCATGTTGACCGACAACGGAAAGAACATGGTGTCTGCTCTGCGTCAAGGAAGGTTGTGCCATGCGCCATGCATGGCTCACGTGTTCAATCTGGTTGTCAAGCGGTTCTTAAAATCCACCATCCCACTGCAAGACATCCTTAAAATGTCACGTAAACTTTGCATGCATTTCAGCCATTCCTACACCGCAAAGCACACCCTCCTTGAGCTGCAGCGGCAGAACGGAATTCCACAGCATCGCCTGATCTGCGACGTTGCAACAAGGTGGAATTCAACCCTACACATGTTAGACCGCCTTTACGAACAGCGAAAGGCCATCACCGATTTCCTGATGTTACAAGCGGATAAAGGTACTCCCCTGTGTAACTTCGAAGTCAGCCATTGGCAGCTCATGCGTGACACCTGCCGCTTGCTCAGGCCCTTTGAGGAGGCCACGCTATTCGTGAGTCGGCAGGACTATGGGATGAACGACGTCATTCCTCTGTTGCACGTCCTTGAACAAATGCTGTTAACAATGGCTGGTCAGGTTGCGGTAGACGTGGCGCACAGATCTCAACGCCACATGACCCCTGTGGGGGCAGGACAGGAAGAAGAGGAGGAGGTAGAGGAGGACATTTGTGCTCAGGAATTATTGAGTGAAATGGGTGGTTTTTCCACTCAGCGGACAGGAGTGGAGGAGCAGGAGCATCTGGTAGAGGAGGAGGAGGAGAAGACAGAGGACCCAGACGCACCGTGGCAGTATGCTGTGGAGATGGAGGCAGGGAGTCCCTCGCATTCCTTGGCACAAATGGCCCATAGCATGCTCGGTTGCTTGCGTAGCGACAGCCGAATAATAACCATCAGACAGAGGGATGACTTTTGGCTGTCCACCTTGTTGGACCCTCGCTACAGTTCCAAAATGGTGGCCTTTTTCACACCTGCTGAGAGGGAGGCCAAAATAACGTACTATAAAAACCACCTATGTAGTCAGTTGGTCTCTGCCTTTGTGCGCCAACGTCCATCCTCAGACACTGTGGGCCCTGTGCGCTCGCGTTCCGCTGCCATGGCAGCAGGGGAGGGGTGGGGTGGTAGGAGCAGTGGCAGCTCCACCAGCAGCAGCTGCCTCAGTCTGCAGTCGATGATGAGTAGCTTTCTTCACCAGCGCAGTGAGGAAACTACTAACCAGCCGCAGCAGCAGCAGCAGCAGCAGCATCAGGTGGACCTGGAGCAGGACCTCAAACAACAGGCTTGGGCCTACTTGGACAGCACCCTGCCAACCGAGGTAGACAATCCCCTTGACTACTGGGCAACGAAACTTGACCTTTGGCCCCAACTAGCTGAATTTGCCCTTGAAAGGCTGTCATGCCCGGCCAGTAGCGTGGCATCGGAGCGCGTGTTTAGTGCGGCAGGAGGTATTGTAACCGCGGAGGACACGACTGTCCACCCAAAGTGTGGAGAGACTCACGTTTGTGAAAATGAATCAGGCGTGGATTAGTCTGGATTTCAAACCACCAGTTCCTGACACAACTGACTAAATCCGCCATGAATCATGCCTCAAACATGTGCCACTTTGAGGTCTCCTCACACACTGCTGGTGTGTAGAATTTTTTGACATAGGGTGCTGGCAGATTACGGGCCTCCCATAGCTGCTGCCAGGCCCCTAATCTGCCATAGGCCCCTATATACCGCCTCCTCATGCTGCTGCCAGGTCCAGAGTCTCTCATGGGTCCCTGTACGGCCTCCCATTGCTGCTGTCTCCATCGCCACACTCTGCCATGTGCCACTTTCAGGTCTCCTCACACACTGCTGGTGTGTAGAATTTTTTGACATAGGGTGCTGGCAGATTATGGGCTTCCCATAGCTGCTGCCAGGCCCCTAATCTGCCATAGGCCCCTATATACCGCTTCCTCATGCTGCTGCCAGGTCCAGAGTCTCTCATGGGTCCCTGTACGGCCTCCCATTGCTGCTGTCTCCATCGCCACACTCTGCCATGTGCCACTTTCAGGTCTCCTCACACTGCTGGTGGGTTCCATTTTTTGTCATAGGGTGCTGGCAGATTACGGGCCTCCCATAGCTGCTGCCAGGCCCCTAATCTGCCATGGGCCCCTGTTGTCGCTTGTTGGCATATTCCGCTCGTTCAGATGCTCCTTCTCCTGCTACTCCTCTTCACGGATTCCGTCAGCAGTCTTTCTTGGAATCCGTTTCCAAGAGACAACAGTTTGCGAGCACGCACCAGACGGTGCAGAAACTGAACGTCCTCCTGTCCAAGTTGCTGCTGCCAGGCTCGTAATCTGTCATGCGCCCCTGTACCGCCTCCTCATGCTGCTGCCAGGTCCAGAGTGTGTCATGGGCCCCCGTACCGACTCCAAATGCTGCTGCCAGGCCCGTAATCTGTCATGGGCCCCTGTACCGCCTCCCCATGCTGCTTCCACGTCCAGATTGTGTCATGGGTCCCTGTACGGCCTCCCATTGCTGCTGCCAGGCCTGTAATCTGCCATGGGCCCCCGTACCGACTCCTCATGCTGCTGCCAGGCCCGTAATCTGCCATGGGCCCCTGTACCGCCTCCTCATGCTGCTGCCAGGTCCAGAGTGTGTCATGGGTCCCTGTACGGCCTCCCATTGCTGCTGTCTCTATCGCCACACTCTGCCATGTGCCACTTTCAGGTCTCCTCACACTGCTGGTGGTTTCCATTTTTGTCATAGGGTGCTGTATGGCCTCCCATTGCTGCTGCCTCCACCGCCACACTGTGGCTCCACACTCTGGTTTTGGCCCCGTGACTGCCCAAATGAGTGAAGTGTGCGGTGATTCTAAGATCGACGGCACTCATCTGCATGTCATACTGCCTGACAGTATTATTTCTCTTCCCCAGCAGACTCCAAGGGCATTTAAATTAAAGGTACAGTGTTCAGCACTAATATTAAGTCTCTCTGAAGCCTAGAAACACCCTTTTTTAAGTTAAATTCACAGCGAATATATTCGACTCGAATCAAAATTTTTCTACGAATTCGCCGAATCAGTCGAATCGAATTTTTGAATACTTCGCTCATCTCTAATAACAAACTAAAAGGATTGAGATGGAAATTTTGCGGATAAGAAATATCTTGTAGTAGTTGAAGAGGATTTTATTTTTGTCATCAATAAAACATAGGAAAAAACTGTTAACATAGGACAAAATCCGACCAGAAGAAATAGATGATTCCCCACCTGCATCCTCCCTTACTGTGAAGAGAAGGATAATATCTGTAGAATAAATAAATACTTGCCTTTACTTAGAAAGGCACCCATACTTACAACTATATTGTTTAGACCCTAGTTTGTATTTAAAATTATCTCCACCCTAAAACAGTTTGGTAGATAAAAAAAACCTTACTACTGACAAGAAAGAAGGGGGTTTTGCTTGCAGAAATACACATGATCACACGTGGTGCTTTGGATTGAGAGTAAACACTATAGAAAGATGTGCTTTGTTCATATTTTATGTCAGCGGTTTACAATCACTTTAAGATACACTAGTTTTTATTGTGTAATTCCAAAAATGTTCTAGAATGTAATTGTGGGTTAAAGTATATTGGCTATACTAAACAAAACACTAACATTACATTAAACAGTACATCTGTAATATCCAAAAGGTTAAAAAAGACCAGTGTACCACAGTATTTCAAAATTTGACCCCACAAATTTGAAATGTTTATGTATTTAGAAGGTTTGAGTGAAATAAAGAGAATATTATTAACCATACTAATAAAAAAACAAAATTAAAAATATTTTTCTGATATTATTTAGTTTAGTTCATTTTACTTACCATAAGGTTGTGGAACCACATAAATAAGGTAATTGTAGGAGTGTGCTTTTGTTTTTAATGTGTGTATAATATGATACTCATTTTGTAGACCATGGCTTATACGCGGTTTTCATTATATTTTTTCATATAGAACATCAAGGGTTAATAGGAATCATAGGATTAACACGTGCAGTAGTTAAAAGGAAATCCAAAGTTTGTGTTTCCCTCTAAATAAGATGGCAGGGGGCGCATGCGCAGCCAGCTACGAGATGGACGCTCAGTGAAGAGAGCTCCATCCCACCACCAGCCATAACCTGTCTCACACCAGACCGACCCAGCAACTTCACAACTCACCCCAACTACATAAGGGGACATGGCACCCTGCAGCAGCATGCTCCACCATCGCAAAGCACCAGGACAACCAGGGAAGCTGAAGAGTTTCTTCCCAGCCCCTGCAGCCAAGATGGCGCTGGCTGCATGATGAACAGTCTCATCACACACACACACACACACACACACACACACACACACACACACGAGAGCACAGCACAAGCCATGGACCCCAGGCTCAAGGCACAACTGTACCCAGGAGACCCGAGTGAGTCCTCTCCTCCCCTGTCTCCCTCTACCAGCAGTCCTGTTAATCCAGACCCAGACTGGATACACACTCTGATATACAGCCTTTACTACTAATTCTTCTCCATCTTTAATTGAAACCTTTCCTGATTCTGACCAAACCTATTACAGAAATATCTATGAAAAGTATGCTTCTCTCTCTGTGACAAACACTGCACAATGATCTGACAGCAACCTTATCTCAAATTTCAAACGCGGTACAAAAACAAAGCCACCGTATTCGCCACATTGAGAACAAAATGGGAGAAATGTTCACTGCACATAATGATCTAATAGATGCACACGCAGACCATGAAGCCGACACAAAACAAATAAATCTTAAACTGGCAGATCTAGAAGACCGCTCCAGGCGGAATAATATCAATTTCGCGGTATACCTGAAGCTATCACTATGGACGCCATAGTTTCTTATATCCAACAATTTATGAAGCACCTTATTCCTTCACTTACAGAAATAGAGCTCATCATAGATCACGCACACAGAATACCCAAGCCGTCATTCCTACCGGCCGCAATACCCAAAGACACCTTAGCGTGTATACACTTCTACCACGTGAAGAAGAAAATAATGATAGCTGCTAGAAACCCTACTTCAATACCAACATCCCAAGCAAATATCAAATTATTCACGGACTTATCCAAAGCTACACTCTACAACGCAAGAAGCTTGTCACCATAACAAAAGCACTGTGGAATCACGTAATCGGCTACCAATGGGGCTTCCCCACAAAGCTCACGGTCAAACACCAAGGAAGGCTCTACATGATCAAAACCCTGGAAGCAGGCATCAAACTCCTGAAAACATGAAACATACCAGTGGACTCCCACCAATCCACCTCTAATCGTCCACAACAAATGGACTCAGAATGGTCATGATCCAATAACCCCTTACATCACTAAACACCCAACAAACTGGGCACTACTTCACAAACCATTAAAGAATGGCAGACAGCCCCTATCCGAATATTTCCAGACCCCAGGTTTTCTTCCAGCATGACATCTTTCATGAGTCATGCGTATTCAAATCTCCCCGTTATGCAGTAGCAAAATGTGCTACACGTTACTTGTGTTTTCTACAAGTTTTTTTTACCCTTCTCCCCTCCTCGTACCACCAATCGATCAAGTCAACTCCTCTCAAAGACCTCCACCACAAGATGAAAAACCCTCCTCAAACCAGCGACCAAACCAAGCTCACAACATCTCTCCTCTGGAAGCTCACTACTTACAGCAAAAGGAAACTTTCCTCTGCAACCTAAGAAACAACTCTACTCCATACAACCTGTCAACATCCAAAATGATTAACATATCATCTTTGAACATCCATGGCCTTAACTCCCCTTACAAGAGATCCCTACTTCTGAAAGAAGCTTGCTCCCTACAAGCTGACATCTTATTCCTCTTAACTCCAAGAAAAAGAATGGTGTCATTACATCCATAAGAGACTCCCTTCAGTTACAATACATCTCAGAAGTAGCAGACCCCCAAGTCTGCTACCATATCCTGATTTGCAAAATCAACGAAATCCTGTACACCCTGGTCAACGTCTACTGTCCAAATACCATCCAACTCCAATTTTACAACAAACTCAACCCAACCATCTCCTCCCAAAGGCAAGGCAGACTACTCATTGGTGGAGACTTCAACATCATAGGCAATACACACCTGGACTCTTCCTTCAGCAAACGCCCTTCCAAACACACCTTTACCCACTTTTTACACACCAATGATGCCAACATAGTACAGAAAAAGATTACACCTATTACTCCCCATCCCATTTATCCTACTCCAGAATTGACTTTCATCACAGACAAGTAGACGTTATAGCATGTCACCTCCAAAATCTGCACCATAACACGGTCAGACCACGCTTCAATTACCATCACTCTCGACAGCAATCAACATTCTTCGATCCCTCGAATATGGAGATTGAATTAGACTCTACTGAAAGATCCAGACCACAAGAAACACATATTGGAGGCACACAATATGTTTTTTGAAATGAACGAGACACCTGATATCTCTATATCTATATTATGGTCCACTTACAAGGCATACATGAGAGGTATTCTTATACAACTGAATTCCCGCATTACCAAAGAAACCAACAAATTGACGAACTCCTTCTTTTAAATTAATACAAAAGAAGAACTGAACAAAAAATCCTCAAACCCCTCAATCTTCTTCCCTCTCCACAGACAGAAACAAACGGAGATCCCTCTTGCTTTATAAATATGACCTTAATCTTCAAAAAAATTAAAGAAAAATTTTACTCCCCAAGTAACAAAGCAAATTCTCTATTAACTAAGATGATCAAACAATGTTGCCTAAAATCCAAAATATCCTCAGTGCAACACCCAACCACCCATGCCTTATCCACAAATAATAGCTAAACGCTTTCACAAATTATTATGAACACTTCTACAATCTTAAAAACGATCCTGACACTCTCCAACCAACACTTGCATCCATACAACAATTCCTACACACTACTAAACTCCCCCAACTCTCCTCATCTCAACTTGCCGCCATCTCTCTTCCGATCTCTCCCAAAGAAATAGAAATAACCATCAAAACACTCCCTCTCAACAAATATCCAGGAAACAGATACACAAATGAATTCTACAAACAATTTGCCCCTGACCTATCGCCCTACCTGACCAAACTCTTTAACCATGCTGCCGCCACCACAGGTATATTCCCTAAAGACATGTTACAGTCTATAATACTGACAATACCAAACCCTGGCAAAGACCCACAACTTGTCCAAAATTACAGACCAATCACCTTACTCAATACAGACATAAAACTATACAAAAAATTATAGCTCGCAGAATCCTCCCCCATCTTCCTACCTTAATACACCCAGGCCAAGTAGGATTCATCCCAGGCCGCCAAGCACCCAACGCCACCAGAAGACTTATATATCTTCTTCACCACTTAGAACACACCAAGCAACCTTCCCTATTCTTATCTTTAGACGCAAAAAAAGCATTCGTCCGAATACATTGGCTATTCATGCAACTGACCCTACAAAAATTTGGCATCGCAGGATGGATGTTAACAGCCATCCTCTCGCTATACTCCCACCCCTCAGCCAGAGCACTAACAGATGGAAAATTATCAGACCCCTTCAGTATCACCAATGGTACTAGACAAGTCTGCCCACTAGCCCCCATAATAGTTGCATTGCTCATTGAACCCTTAGCTTCTAAACTTAGAGACGACCCGACGTTTACTGGCATCAAGCACCTTAACACAGAACATAAAATTAGTCTATTTGCAGATAATATCATATTGATGGTAACCAACCCAAGCAGATCCCTCCAAACAATTTGCACCCACCTCCAAAATTACTCGAAGGTTTCCTATTATAAACTTAACTAACTCAAATCTTCAATCCTAAATCTCCATACATCACCCCAAACCCAAGTACTACTAATCAAACAATTCCCCAGCTCCTGGGAGAAAAATCAATATCCCCTATTTAGGAATCAGACTCACCGCAACAACAGACCAACTATACACCTCGAACCACAAGATGCTACTCATAACTATCCCCCCAAGAAATTGCCACCCTTTGCACCTCAGAACGCTCCTAATTGTGACCTTGAAAAATGTACATCCTGCCCAAAATTCTATATATATTTTGCACACTTCCCATACCAATCCCCAAATTACAATCAATTCTTGCCAAATTTTTATGGAACTCTAAAAAGCCTAGATGTGCCACTAATCTCCTGATACGATCAACATCCAAAGGAGTCGCAGGCCTCCCCCATCTAAAATTCTGCTATAATGCTACTCTTCTTGATCAAATATATTTTTGGTGGAACCCAACAAGATAAAAAATCTGGTCCACAATGGAAACCCTTCCATTTCTTCCACTTAAAAACCCAAAACTTACTCCTAATACCATCAACACCACGAACAGACTATCAGTTGAAACACCCATGTTTTCAAGCCACTTTACAAGCCTGGTAAAATCTTCTAACCACCGAATACAATGACACCAACAAATCCCTATTAACATACTACATCTCATTACGCCCTCTCTGGAACTATCCCAATGGGAAAAACAAAAAAAACAAAAAACCTAAATTCATTTAAAAAATCTCCAAACCAAAATTTAATCTCCCTACCACTGAATACTTTATCTACTTAAGAATCGCTCATTGCATACAAACAAAAAATATACCCCATACCACAAAGATTCCAAATACCGCCTATCATTTCTTTACCAAACCACATTACCCAGGTAAGGTTATTTCCACTTTCTACACGTACATAACAAACTTACAATTCACTCTAAAATCTACATCTCTAACTAACTGGGAAAAAACCCTTTCAGAACCAATTACAACACAGGCATGGGAAAAAAGCATTTAACACCACTCACAAATCTTCCCGGTGTAGTTCACACTGGGAATCATACTTAAAAATCCTTCACCAATGATACCTAACCCCTGTCAAACTAGCCATTTACTACCCAAAACACTCCTCCTGCTGGTGCCAATGCAGAGATGTAGGCTCAACATTGCATATACTATGGTCCTGTAAATCAATTAGATCCTTTTGGAACAGTGTCTTCCAGTTAATCTCCAAACTATCCAAAACATCGATAACCCCAAACCCTTAATTTGCACTCCTACACATTGGGATTGAAAAATTTCCCCAAAACATCATTGTCCATATACTTTTTGCAGCCAAAATCAATATAGCCAAATAATGGAACACTACCACTGCTCCTTACCTCACGTCACTAATCACGGATCTTAATTTCCAATGTGAATTGGATAAAAGATCTGCCTTTAACAACTCCACCCAACACAAATTCAAACCCCAAGGACTCGCTGGTTACAAAATCCTAACTGCTTGGTACAATTCTGATAATCTAAATACAAATTGAGTTGCCCATCAACTCTAGACTGGTACTCCTTCGACCCCGTTACACTTACCTCTCTACCTCCCTACCCCCCTTCCCATCCCTCCTTGTTCAATACCCCCTCACCATCCCATACACCTTACCAAGGTTCAACACATATCCAAGAATACCTCTGATGTTAATGTTTTACATTCCATTATCAGCCCCAGCCAATTGGTGGGGTAAATACTCAATACTATGTTGCATGAATATGTTTACTTTTGAACCGAATATTCTTACCCGGTTCTTAAAAACATTTTAAATAAAACTATTGAAACATAAATAAGATGGCAGACCACCGAAATGCATTGTTAGAGAGAGCACAATCACTTTAGAGTCAAGAGAACTGGTTGCTCTTGGTTACTGCAACAGAGTGCCAGCCTCTGGTGGGATTACTCTGCTGGGGAACGCTTTCTGATTAGCTCATTTTATTCTTTCATTTGTCAGTATATTACTTTTGAAGTAATAAAGGTGGAAAAATGCTGACTATGACCCTAAGAACACCATCCCTACAGTCAAGTACAGAGGTGGAAACATTATGCTTTGGGGCTGTTTCTCTTCTAAAGGTACAGGCTGACTTTGTTGCCTTGGGAGGCCATTGGACAGGGTCATTTATTTTAAAATACTGGATGAGAACCTAAAACATTGGATAAGAATACTCAACATGAGTTTTGGATGGGTCTTCCAGCATGACCAACAACTATTTTCTAGATTTTTGGTTATTTTCTGTCTCTATTATTTAAAATACATCTATTAAGAAAATTTAGGTGTACTTACAAAATCTGTAGGAGATCAAATAAATATTTTCCCCCTCTGTATGCTTGGATAGTCAAGCACCGAAAATGTGAAGAACTCCAAGCAGCAATGTTCAAAAATTATACAGCTTGCAAAGTGAAACATATGAGGCTGCACAGAATGTGTCAAGCTGGCCAAACATACAGTTAGTAGGATAGCTTAGTTAGTGTCAAAACAATACATGTAAAAAGTCACACTAGTTCACAAAAACCTGTTAGCCATCTAGTAGAAATGATTGTTTACCTGAAAAAAAACATTTACATCTTCCATCAAATAAAGAAAAGGTAAATCCATCAGCAAATCATCCTTCATGCCAAGGAAAATGTATCCCTTATATTGTATTTGTTCATAGTAAATTAGACCAGATATCTGAAGATCTCTACTTGGCACATGTCATTAATATTAAATCTTATCCCTACAGCCATATCCACAATGTAATCACTGTTTCCACTGGGAATGTATGTACATAAATTGTAGCATCTTCAAAATCTATGCTCAGATGATGTAACACCATAGGAAAATTCAGTAATATCTTTAGCATATTTTTAAAAATAGGCTTGGGATCTGTTGTGTGTGTGTATATATATATATATATATATATACACACACACACACACACACACACACACACACACACACACACACACACACACACATTGTGAGAGCTAGCATCAAATGGTAGAGCTTTTCCAGCACACAGCCACTCGCATTCTTTTTTAAAGACCTTTTAGCCCAGTTTTATTAAAAAGAAAAGTTCCATACCATATGTTTCACGTGCATGGGTAGCCGCCATCGAACAAATGAAACAAACTTCAGCCTCCTGGCTCTCTCAGGTATACAGCCCCTTGCTGCTCTGGCTCCCACCTCTCCTAGGTGGAGCCCTCCCGACTCCTGGGCAATGACCTCCTGTCTGCCGGGGTAGAGCCCAGAACCCTAGTCAGGTTATTATTTAAAGCCCTGCACACACCTGTACCATTAGTGTGCTAGGGGTTCAGAAAACATGGACCCAGGATTGGAGATTTCATCCCTCCCAGATCCAAAATGGACTTTACGAATAAATGAGGAAACTGAAAAGCCTGATTCCTCTGCATTAAATAAACCCTCTGGAGTCCCTCAACCTGTTTAGTTGAGAGTCCTGGTGTCACGATATGCGGTCAGGTTCAGAGACCAGTTGCTACAGCAGTTGTAAGGCTTACCTGAAACCAGCAGGATAGGTACACCAGCAGGTCCCCCTGGGAATGACGCAGGCTCATCTGAGGTGCGGGGTCTAAGTATTAACCGGTTTTCACCAAAGCTCCTAATGGTGGAGATGGATTGGGCTGCGTGTTAATACCAGGTCGCAGATCTCAGGATCACCCCACCAGGGAATGAGCAAGCTGGAAGCCAATAGCGGATCAAACAGTGTAGGGATCAAATGGAAGCAGAGTCAGTCACAAGCCAAGGGTCGGTCACGGATGGTAGATTAGGATGAGGCAAAATCGTAGTCAGTAGCAAGTCAAAGGTCAGTAACGAAGATGTAGACAGCACCAGGCACGATGAGTGGAATATTGGCTGGGAAGGCACAATAATGTGGCAAGGAGGAAGTGCATGGACATGGCTTTTATAGGAAGTTCATGGGAGGAGCAAGGAGTTCAGGGTTCAAGGCAAACAGGGCCAAGGCAGGAACATCCAAAGAATTGTCAAGGGAGCTGTCCAGCATTCCAGGTGGCTCAGTGAGAAGCAACACTGCCTCTCACCACAGAAGGCCCAGGTTCAATCCCAGGCTGTGACACCTGGGATATAACCTTGATTCTCACAGTGACAGTGCCCACAACTGCCACATATCCTACCCCTTGTTCTGACCCAGAAGGGGGCGGAACACACAATTCTAAACTCCTTGCTTTAGCCCCTCTGTGCTGGATATCACCTGCAAAGGTCCAAACATATCTGACTTCATTTTCATCAAAGGGAGATGCTACTCCCTGTCCCGAGACGTGACTTACCCTGTCTCCCCTTGCTTGAGCTCTACAACATTCCCAGGCCTTTTTACGAGTGTGCTTCCAAAAGTGTGGTTTTTCTAATTTCCTTGAGGCTACACTTTTGCCTTTTACCATTAGGGTGTTTACAAATCTTGATACCCTTTGTAACCTGAGGTTGACTCCTAAACTTTAAGTGCCAGGTACCTGTAATGTTATAACGTGCTCCCTCAATTTACTCTAGACCAGCCCTTTTTGCTTTATTTCATTTTGAAGGGGTTAGATTTTTAAACCCTTTAGTAATAGACATGGGCTCTTTTATTTGGGAATCAAACTCTTTTAATGTCACCTTGTTAAGCTTTGGGCCAATTCCCTTAGACCTTTCATTCTTAAAATCTTTCCCAGAATAACCTTCCTGAACCTGTAGGGGGCCTACTACTATACTCTTAACTTCTCCTATGTCTGTTGAGCACTCATTACCTCTTTCAGGATGACCAGCTACTATGTCAACTTGACCTCCAGATCTACCATTCTTTTTGTAACCAAACAATCAAAATTCACCAATACATTGCCCTTTTTATCATTATCAAAAATAATACTTTTGTCAGAGCTCATTTCACTAGTAATTGGCAGGACAGTGTCTGGAGAGGAATTACACACATCGGAGTGGGTGTATCCCATGGAAACGTCACTATCCACTGACTTCAATGTCACAAAAGACTCTGCCAGCAACGGTCCTGACACCAATCCCACCTTACATAATTCTACATTTGGGTTGACGACCCCAATCACATCACATATACATGTGTCTTCTGGCACTTCTGCCCAAACCTCTGTCCTGTTCAACAGTACTCCAGTGTGCCTCTCATACAGACCACTGCTGTGAAGCAACCCAGCAATGCACTGAAAGATAATTTTCAACATTACCAACAAGGATGGTATTACAGAATTCCTATATTGACCATCTTTGTCTTGTATAGCCTGTAATACCCAGCTCCAATTAGCGGTACTCCGCTGTACCAGATCTCCCGAACATGGAAAAGACAGCAAGGCATACACTGGCTGTACACTCCAGAAAGCTAACATTTCCCTCAGCAGGTCTGTTATAATAAGACAGCCTGATTCTACACATAAGACCTTCCTGGGGTTCTTCATGTTCCTGGGGACATGGAGACACTCATTTACTGATGCCTCAGAGGTGGTGCTTCTTAAAGGGGCTTCCTCCCTGCTGGAGGTACCCAATACAATAACCTGGGGCTCTCCCAGAGTGTAACCAGGTGTGGGATTCACCCAAATACTCTGAGGCTCAGTGTCAATGAGCTCTTCCACATCTTCTCTATGGATATCAGCGTGGTATACCACATCATTAACTCCTTTATGGGCTGTGGGCAAAACTTCTGCTAAGTGTTTATCCTCAATGGCGCCTTTTATCAGCGGAGGGTTAATTTTGTCAGTGACAGGTGCACCCTGGACTAATAGCTGCTTCACAGTCCCTCTATTCAGCACAGCAGAAACCATGTCCACCCCATTGTTACTCCCTGATGCCTCTTTCATTAAAGCGAAGAAGCTTGTTGCCCATCTGTCCCAGTCCATCTTCTCTGTGCTCCCATCATAGGTACGACGCAGTACCGCTCCACCCGCCGAAGGAGACACAGAGGGACAGAGTGGCTCTGTATCAGACCCATTACCCATGTCCCCTTTATCCATATTACACTGGGAGACTACATACTCTCACCACACTGACCTAGTGGCGTGTTATTCACTACATAAACTTCAGCATTCTGTTTATATGACATTGGTGCAACCCCAATATCAGTACACTTCACGTTGACTTTTATCCTTATGATTGCTCATTTTTACACCAGAATTTTTAACCCTTGTCTCCCCACTAAACAGAGCATTGTACAGAGGCAAGTCTTTCCCAAGATTACCCAAAGTGGATTTCCCAACTGGGAGTACCCCAAATTTAGAGCAGAGGGTCTCAAAGTCAGTCTCATTAATCACTGCATTAGTATCTCCCACATTTATCTCAATAGTACCAGTCTTACCCACCACTGCAACAGCCTTCACCTTCTTCACTTGAGTGCGTGGGATCTGAATCCTTTCTGTTATCTCTTCTGCTTGGCTTTGGCCATCCAGTACATCCATGCAGCCATAGGATGATATTGTGGCAGGCACTTCTGACTCCTTGGCACCCCCTACAGGCACAACAGGTACTTCCTCACTGTTGCCAGAGGTGACTGTTAACATTTTTTAAACAAGAATCTCGGCTTGCAGATGAAGACTTTTGCCCAATAGCACCATCATCAGCGGTATTCCATAATCTGGGACAGGTAAAGAAACCATGCCCAAACTGACCACACTCCAGGCAGGGTATGTTTCCACACATAACTTTCTTGGGACACTGAATCACATCTCCTTTGTAGCCCCTTCTACTGGTTGGCAGGCTTTCTCCTGCTGCTATGGGAGATGGCACTCTCCCAGCTGAACTTTGTGGGTTCTTCCAGATGCGCTGAACTCTCTCTCTCATCTCTGCATTGCCACAATCCTCTGCAGATGACGCTTCTCTCCCAAGGTCTGCAGTCCTGAAGTCACAGGTGTTGCTATGGGCAACCACATTCTTCTGAAACGTTTGGGCAGCCTGTTGCTCATTCCTAGAACTCCAAGCAGGCTTCCCAATTGCACACCCAGACCTTTGTCTGGTTGTGTCACCTTGTACTGGAAGCTGGGAAAAAGGACACTTGGAGAGAGTGTGCCTCCATTCTCTGCACCACAAACAGCGCTCTTGCCACAGTATCTTGGCCAACACTGCATCCTCTTTCAAGCCACAGGGCTCTGACTCTCATTTCAGCAATCCTTGCTTCTTTTTTGAGTTTTGACAGCCCAATATTTGCAGTCACGCACACAGCAGTTTGTAACACAGTTCAACAACACAATGGAACACTGTCTCTTTAAGGTAAGTTCCTTTGCTCTTGCAGGTTCTCCTCACCTGCACACACAAAAATTGTGCTGTTGCTTGCATATAACCACAGTTCATATAACTGATGAGCTTACTTCTTTTGCAGGGATCTCCAATTCTGCCCGCTGCATCCACCACCATATGTGAGAACTAGCATCATATGGTAGAGCTTTTCCAGCACATAGCCACTCGCTTTCTTCTTTTTTAAAGGACTTTTAGCCCAATATTATTAAAAGGAAAGTTCCATAACATATGTTTCCCATGCAGGGGTAGCCACCCTTTAAAAAAATGAAACAAAATTCAGCCTCTTGGCTCTCTCAGATATACAGCCCTTGCTGCTCTGGCTCCCACCTCTCCTAGGTGGAGCCCTTTCTCCTGGGCAATGACCTACGGTCTGCCGGGGTGGAGCCCAGAACCATAGTCAGGTTATTATTTAAAGCCCTGCACACACCTGTACCATTAGTGTGCTAGGGGTTTAGAAAACACGGACCCAGGATTGAAGATGTCATCCCTCCCAGATCACTTTGACATTTCCAGGCTCCAGATCCCAAAATGGACTTTATGAATAAATGAGGAAACTGAAAAGCCAGTTTCCTCTGTATTAAATAAACCCTCTGGAGCCCCTCAACCTGTTTAGTTGAGAATCCTGGGATATAACCTTGATTCTCACAGTGACAGTGCCCAGAACTGCCACAAAATATATACAGTTCATCTAGAAAGTATGCAGAGTGCTTAACTTTTGCCACATTTTGTTATGTTACAGCATTATTCCAGAATAGATTACATTAATTTTTTTCTTCAGCATTCTACAAACAATACCCCATAATGACAACATGAAAAAAGTTTGTTTTGAAATCTTTATTTATTAAAATGAATTAAAATGTATTAAAAATGAAAAAACAAAACAAAACACATGTACATAAGTATTCACAGCCTTTGCTCAATACTTTGTTGAAGCAGCTCTAGCACCAATTACAGCCTCAAGTCATTTTGAGTATGATGCTACAGGCTTGGCACACCTATTTTTGGGCAATTTCTCCCATTCTTCTTTGTAGTATATTTTAAGCTCCACGTTGGATGGGGAGCATCGGTGCACAGCCATTTTCAGATCTCTCCAGAGATGTCCAACTGGGTTCAAGTCTGGGGTCTGGTTAGGCCACTTCAGAACATTCACAGAGTTGGCTTCTCCTTTGTTTTGTGGGCTGTTTGCTTTGGGTCGTTGTCCTGTTGAAAGATGAACCGCCGCCCCAGTCTAAGGTCCAGAGTGCACTGGCACAGGTTTTCATCAAGGATGCCTCTGCACATTCATATTTCCTTCAATCCTGACTAGTGTCCCAATCCCTGCCACTTAAAAACATCTCCACAGCATGATGCTGCCACCACCATGCTTCACTGTAGGGATGGTATTGGCCAGGTGGTGAGCGGTGCCTGGCTTACTCGAGGCAGGCTGTCATTTGCTTTTTACTGGTCACTCTACAATACAGGCCTGATTGGTGGAGTGCTACAGAGATGGTTGTTCTTCTGGAAGGTTCTCCTCTCTCCACAGAGAAATTCTGGAGCTCTTTCAGAGTGACCATCGGGTGCTTGGCTACCTCCTTTGCCAAGGCGTCTCTCCATTTTTCACTCCTTTTGGTCGAGTGGCCCACTCTAGGAAGATTCCTGGTGGTTCCAAACTTCTTCCATTTATGGATGATGGAGGCCACTGTGCTCATTGGGTCCTTCAATGCTGCAGAACATTTTCTGTACCCTTCCCCAGTTCTGTGCCTTGATACAATATTGTCTTGGAGGTCTACGGACAATTCCTTGGACTTCATGGCTTGGTTTGTGCTCTGACATGTACTGTTAACTGTGGGACCTTATATAGACAGGTTTATGCCTTTCCCAATCATGTCCAATAAATTGAATTTTCCACAGGTGGACTCCAATCAAGTTGTGAAAACATCCCAAGGATGATCAGTGGGAACACCACAGAGCTCAATTTTGAGTGTCATGGCAAAGGCTGTGAATACGTATGTACTTGTGTTTGTTTTCATTTTTTATTTTTAATAAATTGCAAAGATTTCAAAACTAACTTCTTTCATGTTGTCATTATGGGGTATTGTTTGTAGAATGTTGAGGAAAAAAATTAATTTAATCCATTTTGGAAAAAGGCTGTAACATAACACAATGTGGCAAAAGTTAAGTGCTGTGAATACTTTCTGGATGCACTGTATACACTATATTGCCAAATGTGTTGGGACACCCTTCTAAATCATTGGATTCAGATGTTCCAGTCCCCTTCATGGCCACATGTGTATACAATCAAGCACCTAGGCACGCAGACGGCTTCTACAAACATTTGTGAAAGAATGGGTCACTCTAAGGAGCTCAGTGAATTCAAGCGTAGTTGCCACCTGTGGTATTATGACAAAGTGGAAGCAACTGGGAACAACAGCAATTCAGCAACAAAGAGGTAGGCCATGTGAAATGACAGAGTGGGGTCAGCACATGCTGAAGTTCACAATACACAGAAGTCACCAACTGTCTGCAGAGTCAATAGCTAAAGACCTCCAAACTTCATGTGGCCTTCAGATTAACACAACAGTATGTAGTGAGCTTCATGGAATGGGTTTCCATGGCCGAGCAGCTGCATCCAAGCCTTACATCAGTGCTATGCAAAACATCAGATGCAGTGGTGTAAAGCATGCCGAAACTGAACTCTAGAGCAGTGGATGTTCTCCGGAGTGACAAATCATGCTTCTCTGTATGGAAATCTGATTGACGTGTCTGGGTTTGGCAGTTGCCAGGAGGATGGTACTTGCCTGACTGCATTGTGCCAAGTGTAAAGATTGGTGGAGGGGGGATTATGGTTTGGGGTTTTTTTTTCATTGGTTCCAGTAAAGGGAACTCTTAAGGCATCAGCATACCAAAATATTTTGGACAATTTCATGCTCCCAAGTTTGTGGGAACAGTTTGGGGATGGCCCTTTCCTGTTTCAACATGACTGCGCACCAGTGCACAAAGCAAGATTCATAAAGACATGGATGAGCGAATTAGGGGTGGAAGAACTTGACTGGTCTGCGTCTGAGTCTGAGTCCTGACCTCAACCCGATAGAACACCTTTGGGATAAATTAAAGTGGAGACTGCAGCCAGGACTTCTCGTCTGACATCAGTGCCTGATCTCATAAATACACTTTTGGAAGAATGGTCAAACACTTCCATAGACACACGCCTAAAATGTGTGGACAGCCTTGAAGCTGTTAGAGCTACAAAGGGTGGACCAACTTAATATTGAACCCTACGGACTAAGACTGGGATGCCATGTGCGTGTTAAGGCAGGCATCCCAATACTTTTGGCAAAATAGTGTGTGAATATATATATATATATATATATATATATATATATATATATATATATATAGTACATTGCTTGCATAATCCACAAACTTTACATGTAATAAATCCATGCATACAGTGGAACAGTTTCAACCTGCTCACTGTGGTACTTCCTCATGTAAAGCATGTATGAAACTAAAGCTAACACTCTCAATCTTAAATGTTAATTGCAACCAGAAACATGTAACAAGAACCATTCCCACAGAGCAACAGGAATGAATAATAGATGTGACATTTGTGTAATAATTATAATAAACTGGAAATTACTTATCTTTCTGTCTCCACCCTACTCTCCTTCCACAATATAGCCTGGAAAAGGACATAGGTTTATGGAATAAAAGTGCCTACTACATACCCTGCAGTGGAAATGTTCATGAACAATGAGTCCAAAGACATTGACAAACTGATTAAATTGGTGCCTGGAGAAAGGGTAAAATTTAGGATGAGCAGAGAAGAACATGATGCATTGATTAAACTAGTCCAGCAGATAATGGATCTCCTGTGGTTATTATGAACATCATGGCTTACATTAAGGAGACACGTACACAATTAGCAGAAAGTTAAGATTATAATTCCACTGTGAGAACCTGGATTTGATTTGAGATGTGGGCTAGTTCCCACTCTGATCTTTTAGGACAATCTTGGCTTGTTTGTTTTTTCTTGTAATCCTTGACTATTTGCTCCTTCCATGAACCTCCTGATTTAAACAATGATTCTGCACATCCTGTTTGCCAGATTATTGTGCTTTCGCTATCTGATATCTTGCTCCCTTTGTGTACCTGCAGCTATCCTTATCTTTACTGCCTTACATTACCAACCTTTGCTTTGTTCTTCAACTATACTTCCACTTGATCCCAACCTGCAACCACTTGTTACCAATCTTTGGCTTGTTACTGACTATGCTTCTGCTTAATCCCTATATGTTATATCTGCTACTGGACCAATACTTGCTAATTTCCAGGTGGGAGGACTGAGACCTGATAGTAACAAACATTGAAACCGATATCCACCATCAGGAGCTCGGGTGAATACTGGTTTGTGCTCAGACCCTGGGGGTTTTAGTTTGCACACATTGTTTTAATATGAACTGTTAGACATGGTTGATTCTAGTTGATAAAGGGAATACTTACCTTTGGTTTAGATTTTTTTGTAGATTTTTTAATTGTTTCCCATAGAACAGCTTTTTTTCTAAATGTATTTTCTCTCTCCCCTCAGAGTCAGATGGCTAGAGTGGGCAGAATAGTTAGTGAACCTGCATTGAGGTAACAGTGTCTCTTGGAGATGACCCAGACATTAAGTGATAGGGATTACCCCTTGATAAGAAGGGAAAAACACATATTTTAAATAAAAGCAGAGCAGAATTGTTGGAATGTAAAGTGACATGGAAGGGTGCTTCACACATACATTTTGTGTCTCAATTTTCAGATAAGATATTTAATGCTATCAAAAGCACTTGGAATTTAATGCGGCTTGAGTATTCTGAAGAATTTCAACATCCCTCTTAAAAATCATATAGAAAAGGACAGTATAGTCAAAACTTATCTTATTTTCCCTAAATCAGTCTGAGATTTTAAGGGGGTTCATTTTTTACATACCCACACTCAGGCAGGAAAATAGGCAGGAAATTCCTTTGTGGTTTCTACTATATTAGGGAAACAACACAGGAGGATGAAAGACAAATTACACAGGGCTGCAAAAAAATGTTTTTCAAGAGCTGTTTTGGTTATTCCACGTAATCTTTATGTTTTTTGGTGCGCTGAATCCGAAAATTACCTCCATATTGTCATGGGACATCACGTTTCCTGACAATTTAGGTAACTATGTTAAATAAGGCAATACCTCAAAATAAATGGAAATAGACTTATAGAATTAAAGTTTTATTACAATGTTTTCATGAAAATCCTTTTTTGAACTGAAATGAGCTCACCTACACACACTAAACTCGATTCTTCTTCCCTGTGAGGCTCCTCTTGGTGCATTTATGCTTGTGAGTAGCAACTGGAATGTCTCTTTGAAGCATCCAACAGTAGTCTGCCATCATTGTAATGCTCCATTTTCCCTGGTATCTTCTTTCCATCTCTTTAATGTCTTGGTGGAATCGTTCACCTTGTTCCTCACTCACAGATCCCAAATTTTCAGGAAAGTAGTCAAGGTGGGACTGGAGGAAATGCACTTTCAAACTCATCAGGCAACCTAAAGCTTGAAATGCTTTCAGCATTCGTCCGACGATCTTTTTGTAGTGAGGATCTTTGTTATTACCTAAAAATTTCTGTACGACTTCTTTAAATGCAATCCACCCTTCTTTTTGAGGATCCGTCATGATATTGACAAACTCTTGATCAACTATAAGCCTTCTAATGTCTGGTCCGACGAACACACCTTCTTTCAATTTTGCCTCCGACAGGCCTGGAAACTTGGTGACCAAGTATTTGAAGCATTCTCCATCTCTTGGAAGTGATTTTACAAATTGCTTCATCAATCCCAATTTTATGTGCAGAGGTTGTAGAACTTTATGGGAAGGTACCAAAGTTTCTCGGAGGACATTTTTTTCACCAACTGTTAGCACCCTCGGCTGCCAACTCTTCTTGGTCCAGTGATTTTGTCAATCTCGACTGTCCCATAGACACAGAAAACAAGGGTATTTGGTATCCCACCCACTGGATTCTTCAGGAAAGATTAACCCATTCTACCATTAGAAGCACAGACTCAGGGCTGAGGCTTACACATACAGCATGCTGCTGAGTATCCCAGTAGTCAGACATGTGACTCAGAGTAGCACTTGTATTCACCCCCTTTGCAGGGGGGGGGGGGGGCAGAGATTGTTTACCTGCAAATAACAACAAAGGGCCAGAAGAGAACTAGGGAAATGAGGAAATAGAATTTTTTTTCCCTAAAACTTGCTTAGCTTATGTATATATTGCTGACCATCAGATTTACAGTACTATTTTTTTTTTACATAATTTGGACAACCCCTTTAAGGTTTTTTTGGCATTTTATATCTTAAATGCACTTATTTGAATTAATTAATAGTAATTTGGACTTGGTTATTTGGAATTTGGTTAAAAACCCAAAATATAAAAAAAAACAAAAATTAATTTTTTTTTATAAATTTGAAAACAATTTTGCATTTTGTGGCAAATCATGACGTATGGGAGTTTTTTCAATATTTTATTTATTATCAGCACACCAAAATACATGGAAAATAGATGAAAATAATCGAACAGCTTTTTAGTCGCAGACCTGTGTTATCACAGCATAAATGCTCACTTGGGGCAGATCAGCAGGGATTCCCTGTTGTCAGGCATTTTGCTGAAATGAGGTTGTTTACTAAAATTGGAGAGTGCAAAATCTGGTGCAGCTCTGCAGAAAAACAGCTTCCAGCATTTTTTGGCCAAAAGCTTAATTGAACAAGCTGAAGTTACAGGCTGATTGGCTACCATGCACAGCTGCACCAGATTTTGCACTCTCCAGTTTTAGGAAATCATCCTCATTGTGTCCAGTATATCATAATTATTGTAAAACTGTCATATCTTAAATGTATTCATGTTGCTCTGTGTCAGTGGTTCTTAAACCTTCCTGGCGGTCTGATTATGTCAGTATTTTTAATCCAAAGTGGTACATTGTTTTGCATGGAAATTTGTTTTATATTGTAGGCTTAGGAATAACTCACTTAAATCTGTCCAAACAAGAGTCTAGTAAACATCCCTGGTATGATAAAGTTTGAAACACAAAATCATAAATTATAATATAATAAATAATTATAAAAAATAATATTATAATAATAAATTTAATTCAATAATCTAATTATTATTTTATTATACAGGATTTATATAGCGCCAACAGTTTGCTCAGTGCTTTAATCAAACCA
The DNA here is from genome assembly GCF_062004578.1 of Staurois parvus. Lineage (NCBI taxonomy): Eukaryota > Metazoa > Chordata > Amphibia > Anura > Ranidae > Staurois > Staurois parvus. The sequence continues at coordinate 7,544,220 of NW_028317949.1, forward strand.
AAAACATTGACATTGGTCCAAACAAGGGTGCAATATTACTAGACACTACATATTGATTTAGTAAACCTCCGGGGTATGAAAAATTTTGAAACATGGAACTGCACAAAGTCCAAGGTCACAATCAGGATAATGGAACCTGGTCTCCTTTCTGATTTTCCTTCCACTGTCATCTCGTTTCGAGCAACAAACCACACACATCCTAGTAAGTGCTGACTTTTTCTCAGTTGGTGGGATGTAGCCCATGAAGTGTCGACCAGTCAGGCATTTTGGGTTGACAACGCCAACAGCATGTTGACCTCTATTCACAGCCATTCATGTTGTTTGTTGATTTACAAAGATAAGTTCAGCAATTTTCCAAATGAAGTCTGAATGAATCACAGGCTTGTCACTCTGTTTTTTGAGCAGAATGTAGGCATTCCACAAGCATACCTGAAAAGAAGATACCTGAAAATCTTCTTGTAGTACTTTTTTTTGCTGTTTCCTCATTGCTGGGTAGAATGTCATTGCTTGGTCGGCTCTGTCAACACCTCTCATGGTGTTATTGTAGTCTATCACTATTTGTGGCTTCATGATTTCTGTCCCACTTTTTGTGCGTACCATAACAGTGGAGGTAATATGAATCGTACTCATTAGGCACACATCATTTTTGTCACGCCATCGCAGTGCCATCATTTTGCCTTTCTGCCAGGCAACTACTTCTATTGTCTTCAACTTCTTATTGCCAAACATTGGAGGCATGTCAGGCCTGTTGGCCCTAACGGTTCCAAAGGCATCGGTTTTGTTTTGTAGAAGAAACTCATAAAGTTCAGGAGATGTAAAAAAGTTGTCAGTTGTTACGCAATAGCCCGATTTAGCGATGGCTCAATTAATGAAAGAACAGAAGATGTTGCCATTCCATAGTTGCTGTATTTTGGATTGAATTTAGTTCCTTTTCCAGTGTATATCACTGAATTCCAAATGTAGCCAGTTGATGATTCGCATAGCATGTAGGATTTTACGCCAAATCGTGCTCTCTTTGATGCAATGTATTGTACCCAGCTGAGCCTTCCCTTTCATCTATGCTGATATCTCTTTCTGGCACACAGACCTATTGGAAATTCTTTAGAATCATTTGAGATACTTCCCAAATTTTCTTTAGTTTTTTTGCAGGATGAGTATTTTCATCAATGTCTTCGTTATTTTCAAAGTGTAAAAATTTCATGATCAGGGAAAATCTGTACTCTGACATGACCGTGCAAGAGAATAGAGTGGCAAGTAATTTATTGGTTGTCCAATACCATTTCTGCAGGGGTTTCCCCACCACTACCTGAAGTATTAGGCCGAGAAATTTCCAAATGTCATCTTTGGTCACTGGTTCTTGAAAACCTCAGATGCAGAGTAGCCAGTTGCTGCTCTTGGTACCGGTTTGTCTCAGTAAAGATTTTTTCAATAACCTCATCGTTCAGAAATAATTGTAAGTATGCCAAGGGGTTGTCAAGGTGCTCCAGTAAATGGAAATCTTGGGGGCGCTGACTGATCCATACCACAGTCAATAGTGCACCAAGTTTGCACATCACTTAGCTCAGTCACAGAATTGTTGCTGTCCTCACTTTCAGTGTCTGATGACAAAATTTCCCCACAAATCACTGTCGCTAATTTCTGCAAGTGATTCTAATTCACTGTCGCTGTCTTCTAGCTGGTCCAAAACCGCTTTTGGCATACAGGGATGCTTTTTGGATGCCATGCAGAATGAACGGTCAAAGTGCAGGCAGGGCACTGAACAAAGCACTAGGGACAAATCTGAGGTGAAATGGATTGATACAGTAATAGAATACTAATAAATTACAATGCATTGTGTTTGTGTAACTTTTTTTAATTTCCTGCCGATTCCGCCCCCGTATGTCCCGATGCTCGCAGAGAACGGAACCCAGAAGATGGATGCCGGTATCGGCTGGAGGACATGGCCGGGGACGCAGTGGGAGGACATCACAGGACCGCAGGACAAGGTAAGCGCTCGAGGGATTGCTGCAGTGTAATCCTGAGTGTTGCTTGGGGTTACTGCTTCCATTACTGAAAGATAACCCCCGAGCTACACTCGGGATTACCTCCAGGGAGGTTAATACAAAGTTACAGAAGGATTTGTGTACAGGCATTATATTTTGCTGGTTGCAATTAGCATTTACAGTGGGACAAAAAAGTATTTAGTCAGCCACCAATTGTGCAAGTTCTCCCACTTAAAAAGATGAGAGAGGCCTGTAATTGGCATCATAGGTAGACCTCAACTATGAGACACAAAATGAGAAAACAAATCCAGAGAATCACATTGGCTGATTTGGAAAGAATTTATTTGCAAATTATGGTGGAAAATAAGTATTTGGTCACCTACAAACAAGCAAGATTTCTGGCTCTCACAGATCTGTACCTTCTTCTTTAAAAGGCTCCTCTGTCCTGCACTCATTACCTGTATCAATGGCACCTGTTTGAACTTGTTATCAGTATAAAAGACACCTGTCCACAAACAGTCACACTCCAAACTCCACTATGGTGAAGACCAAAGAGCTGTCGAAGGACACCAGAAACAAAATTGTAGACCTGTGGTAGCAATAATAAGAAAATGGAAGATATACAAGAGCACTGATAATCTCCCTCGATCTGGGGATCCACGCAAGATCTCACCCCCTGGGGTCAAAATGATCACAAGAACGGTGAGCTAACGGCCCCAAAAAAGCTTGCGGAGTCTTCATAGCAATTAGAGATTCATTCCGACACATTCAAACCATAGCAGACCCTCAAAGTCGCTATATTATCCTTATCTGTGAACTGAACCAATCTATCTTCACTCTCCTGACTCTTTACGCAACAAACACCAAGCAGAGTAAATTTTTGACCTTACCATCCAAAAGTCATGGAAGTACAACAAGGGACACTTATGATTGGAGGAGACTTCAACACAGTTGTGAACCTTGCTATGGACCCTACTGCTCCTAATAGAAGGCCAACCCAATCTATCAGACCTTTGCTTCAGAAATATTATTTATATGATGTATGGAGGTGCTTCCATGGTTCTGAAAGGACTTTACTTTCCTTTCTGCACTGCACTCTTCTTATTCTCACATTGACTTTTTCTTTACTAACAAGAAATCATTACAAAATGTTCTGCGATCCAATACTGGTGCAATTTCTTGGTTAGACCATGCCCCATTCACTTTGGAGTTTAATGGCAAACTTCATAATCTCCCTCCACCTATTTGGAGACTTAACACCTTCATTTTGGTGGACAAGTAGTTGTACGAACAGATTGTCCAAGAACACCACCACTTCTTTGCATCTAATGATAGTCCTGAAATTTAGATTCACTTTGTGGATCATGTATAAAAGTATATATAAGAGTTACTTTAATTAAGTTAGCTTCCTATGTTAAAAAGAAAAGGATAAAGCAAATTAAAGACTTACTTAGCTCAATAGCAATTCAGGAGCAAACTAATAAAGAACACCCAGGTCCCTGACTCACTCAAGCTATCTTTCAAGACAGGCACAAAGTGAGATCTTTACATCTTTACAAATACGAGACCAATTTAAAATTCCTGAAAGCTAACACGTATGGTCTCCATAACAAAGCAGGTGTATGGTTAGCCAAAAAATTAAAGGCAAAAAAATTGAAACAAAAAATAACTTCCCACCCACCCTCACTCTCAACACAAGCTAATAAATCCAAAAGATATAGCTAATGCTTTTGGAGCTTATTACCAAGCTTTATATGATCTGTGCAATGATAACTTCACTCCCCAACCCATTCCAGCAATCATTACCAACTTCCTTCAAAAAATTAAATTACCTGCTCTCACCGCTGACTAGCTTATTTCCATATCTCAACCATTCACCCTGCAGGAGATCCTTAAAACTATAAGTACATTACATAATCATAAATCCCCAGGTGAAGATGGATTCTCAAATACTATAAGCAATTATCTGCAGACATCACTCCTCATTTACTATCAGTCTTCAATCTTGCTGCATCCACTGGTTTCTTTCCCTCTGAAATGTTGTGAGCTGTGATAGTGACAATTCCCAAACCTGACAAAGACCCAACTATATCAGCAAATTATAGATCTATCACCCTTCTCAACACTGATGTGAAAGTATTTGCCAAAAAAATTGATCTTCGGCTACAATATTTTACCCTACCTTATCCACCCAGATCAAGTGGGCTTTGTCCCTGGTCGTCAAGCCCCTGATGCCACTAGATAACTAATTTACTCACCCCGGCTGGCCTCTCTAGAATGCCTTCTCTGCTCCTCTCTTTGGGCATGGAGAAGGCATTCGACAGAGTCCACTGTGGTTTCCTTAAAGAAGCACTTTACAAATTTTGTATAACAGGATGGTTGCACTCGGTTATATTGTCCCTATACTCTACACCTTCAGCTACTGTTTTTTCCTTAGATATTCTATCTAAACCAATACATATTTCTAATGGGACTAGGTAAGGATGCCCCCTTTCACCTATCAATTTCAGATTGATCATGGAACCATTAGCAGAACATTTTAGATCTCACCCCAATATTTCAGATCTCTTTAGCTGGAGTGGAGCATAAAATCAGCCTATTCACAGATGATATCAGGTTAATGATATCCAATCCCAAGAATTCACTTCTGGCAGTTTAAAATCTTCTTAATGAGTTCAGTGCTGCATCATATTACAAACTAAATGCAACCAAATCCCAGATTTAGGAATTAATGTACCAACCTCTTTATGATCCTCTTTAACCTCCCTGGCGGCATTCCCGAGTGTAGCTCAGGGTAAAGTTTCAGTACCAAAATCGGTAACCCCGAGCTACACTCGGGAATACCATGCAGCATTGCTCAGGGATTCCCTGCAGCACTTACCTTGTCCTGCGCTCCCGCGATGTGTCCCCTGCAGCGTCCCCGGCCATCTCCTCCGGCCGATGCCAGCATCCATCTTCTGTGTTCCGTTCCCTGCGAGCGTCGGGACATACGGGACGCACAGCGGCTGGAACCAGCCGTAAATATGAAAATTAAAAAAAAAAAAAAAAAACTAAATTTTCTAATAAACTAAAATCACATAATAAAACATTACTGTTTCAAAGCATTTCACATACATTTTGTCCCTAGAATACAGTGATAGTAAATCAGAACCACTTGCAGAATTGAGTGATAATGATTTGTGGGGAAATTTGTCATCAGACACTGAAAACGATTCTGCGACTGAGCTCAGCAATGTGTGAACTTGGCGCTATATTTCAAATTTCAGTGTTTTTGGTTTGATTATATTATTGAATTAAATTTATTATTATATTATTTTTTATGATTATTTATTATATTATAATTTATGATTTCATGTTTCAAGTTTCATGCTACCCAAGATGTTTACTAGACTCTTGTTCGGACAGATTTCAGTGAGGTATTCCTAAAAGTTACAGTCCTACAATAAAAAAACAACATATTTCCATGCAAAAAAAGTACCGCTTTCAGCACAGAAATGTGGACATAATCATAACGCTAGGGAGGTTAAGTAAGCAATTCCCCTATGCCTGGACCTCTACCTCTCTAGCCTTTTTAGGCATACAACTCCCAGTACATACTTCACAACTATACAATTGTAATTTTAAGCCCTTTTTTGTAATTTCTCAAATATTGGTGGAATTTTCTAGATACAGAACATGGCACTTATGAAAGCTATAACCATTCCTTATGGCGACCTTATAGCTCTCAAATTGGGAGCCTCATGCCTTGCTCCACAAACTTGACCAAATATCCTTACCCATTAAGGTATTACATCACTTCATCACACATCAATATACGCCATTGGAAAACCATGGGTATTAATTTCCTTGCTGACTTATATGATGGTAGCTCCCTTCACATATTTGAAAATATGAGCTCCCACAACCAATTACCTCCCTCCAACTACTTCACTTTTCTGAGGATCTGATCGTTCTTACTGAAACATCCACTTCCATTATATTTAGAGATCCTAGCTTCTCTCTACCAGTTTCTCCATGTTCCCTCCTGATTAGAGGCATCTTGTTGTTTTACAATATATATATATTGACAATGATCGATTTTTTAAACCTACCACCATTATCAAATGGGAAGACAATTTGGGCACTCCTTTCCCTGAAAGTGAAAAAAAGCTTTTGCTTTCACATACTCATCATCCCACTGTGTAAATCATTGGGAACGATTTCAGAAAACTATTCATTACTGGAATCTTACACCATATAAAATTTCTAAATTTTAGCCCTCCCTAAAAGCCCTTTGTTGGAAAAATTGTGGAGAAATGGGATCTTTATTCCAAATTATAAGGACATATAAATCTCTGAGATCAGTCTGGAACAAAATATTTTCTATAATATTTGATATTGTGGGATATCCTATAGCTCCCAACCCTTCATTAGCTATGCTTCATTTAGGTATTCATAACCTCCCCCCTAAAGTTAGAGTAATGCTTACACATTTAATGTTGGTGGCAAAACTTACAATTACTAGACTATGGAACTCAACACAGGTACCATCTGTCACCAACACCATCACAACCCTTAATCATCAACGCGAAATGGAGAAACTAATGTAGATTATAGACCTCACAGTTATGACATTTAGGGAAAAAAATGGTCAATTGGCTATCTAATCCTAGATGTACAATTAAAGATTGATGATGTACTAATGTTTAATCTTCATGGATATTTGCCCTTGCTTCTCTACCAGGTAATAGTATTGCTGTGACTGGTGTTGTTTATGTCTCTTCTTTTCCCCCTTATGTTTTTGCCCTGACCCCTTTCCTCCCTCTTCCTACCCCAATGCCCCTTCCTATACCCTCAACCTACCTGATTCTCCTCTCCATCCATTTCCCCTTTTTTTGTGGAAAGTTTATCCTCTCATTGTTATACTGTTGGTGGTTTATACCTTTGATAAGATCAACAATGTATTATCCACTCATTTGTAAGACTTCCTATAACTGATATAGGTTTGCTCCACCATTTACTGCATGTGTTTGTTTTACTTTAAACTTCTAATAAAGAACCATTGAAATTAAAAATATGAAAGAAACAGTAACCTGTATAATGTATAAAAGCTGTATTATACTGTTATTTGTTAATAAGGGAAACTGTGTATTTTCTATGTAAATGGTTTAAATGCTTTTTTGAGCCCTTTTAATTCCTATTGGCCAAACTCCTCACCAAGGTTCTTCAAATGCACACAAATACCTCTGATGATATTGCTAAACAAGACCAACACCTCATCTGTCCTGAGGGTGGAGCTACAACAAAATGATCAACCATCTCTTTTCCCTGTTTATCTTTGAAAAACTCAATAAAAATATTGAAACATAATTCCTATTGGCTAAAAGTCCTCAAATAACAAAATCCACCTTTATTTTTTTTTTTTGTTTGATGATAATTAGAGACAATATGAATTAAAATTGTTTAAAATAGCATTTGAACTATTTACCCCTTTGCAGAAAATGATGGGGGGTGGGGGTTATGCTAGCATCTTGAAACACTTACAATGACAATAAAATTAACAACAAGGAAGAACCTCTAGTATATTGTTTCTTAATATTTTTCAATATGCTATTGTTTTACAACCTTTTAGCACCTCATGTCTAAAATATCCTAAGTAACAAAAAAAACAATAGCAAACAAATATAAGAACAGTAAGCATGTGGTCTGTGGTGGTTTACCAGTCACATGGGTGACAATCAGGTCCGCACTGGGACAAAAAATAGGCCCGGGCATTTTAGACTGAGCAGCCCATTTTATTTATTTTTTAAACCAAAATTACAAATAATGACAACTACTGCTTTTTTATGTCTTTTAGTTATATTAATCCTGCTTCAGTTACTGTAATTTATCAATCATTTGGAATCATGTAAATATATGATAATAAATGAAATAATGAATGCGATTTATAAAGGGCTACATCTTTAACCACTGGCCCTCTGGAAGATTTTACCCCTTCATGACCAGGCCATTTTGTTTTATATTCGACACTGAACTATTTTAACTGCCAATTGTGTGCTAATGCAATGCTGTATCCAAGTTACATTTATATCATTTTTTTCCACACAAATAGGGCTTTCTTTTGGTGATATTTGATCATCACTGGAATTTTAAATTTTTTATTACATGAATGATAAAGGACTGAAAATTTAAAAAAATATATAGTTTTTACTTTCTGCTATATAAATACAGTATATCCAATAAAAAGTTTACAAAATCAACATTCTTCACAAATTTTGGCCAAAATTTATTCTGCTACATGTCTTTGATAAAAAAACAGAATAAGTGTGTATTATTTGGTTTGCATGAAAGTTATAGTGTCTACAAACTATGGTATATATACTGGAATTCTTTTTTTTTTTTTTTTTAATACTACTAATGGTGGTGATCAGCAACTTATGGTAGGACTGTGATAGTGTGGCAGGCAATCTGACATTAACTGACTCTGAGAGGGGGGTACACTAACTGACATCAATAGTGACACTTATACAGTGATGAGTGCTAATACTATATACTGTCACAGTAGTAGTGACACTGGCTGGGAAGGGGTTAACATCTAGGCGCAATCAAGGGGTTAACTGTGTGCCTATCAATGTTTATTCTGTGAACTGTGTGCTGTTTTCACTAAACAATCTTGTTTTTTCCCCCCTGTGTTGTACAGTGCCCTGTATTGTTTATTGAAACTGGGCACTGTTCTGTGATTTACTGAGCTGATCAGCAGGTCCCAGCAGGAGCAGACTGACCATTCGAGCACTCGGGCACTGCCCAAGGGCCTGGGGTCAGTAGGGGGCCCCATGAAATGCCCCTGGTACCTTTTACAGGCTTTTTTTGGTGTGCTTTGAGTGTGGGCATGAACATAGGGGCTCCATGATCCCCTATTGCCCGGGGGCCCCATGAGTTGTCAGTCTTCCCCTGGGTCCCAGCCATCAATCATTGGCTGGGACTCGCTGATCGGCTTGTGATGTGCTGATTCACAGCACAGCCGGGCATCGGTGTGTGCCCCCAACCGAGAAGAGCAGATTGCACAGAATGACCTTCCTGTTGCCATATATGTGCATGGGTCAGTTGCGAAGCGGTTAATGAGATGTTCATTGGGATGCATGGATCCAATCAAATCCACCTGAAAAACTGACATACAGACTTGATTGGTTCTTCCCTCTGAAGCCAAATTTCTACATTAAAAGTGGCCAGTTGCAGTCTTTATTAACCCATTCATGCTGCAGCATAAAAGGGTTAATTAACACTGACAGCGTTGCCACTAATGCAACACAAAGGGGTTAATTGACTGCTACTAGTCACTACTCAGTGACCAGTGGCAGTACATTAACCCCTCTGTGCTGCCCACTCCCCCAAAGAGTTAACCACGCAAGCTAGTTCACTGGAAAAGCCTTATTACTAACAGTGTAGCACATTACACTGTCAATGTCTCAACAAATATTTAGGAAGAAGGATCTGCCAACCCAGTCCCTGCTCCAAAAACTGTCTGATTTCACAAAAATGGGATCAAAGAAAGGAATAAGGCCCTTAAAAATTACAACGGGTCTTAAAAAAAAAAAACAAAAAAAAAAAACAACTTAGTTTAATCAGTTGGTCAGATAATGTGCTGTGGATGAGTTCTGAGGTTCCAGTGCATTTCTCCTAAAAGTTTCTTTAGGAGAGGGGTGTTCAATGGCAAAGAATAGAGAGGAAAAAATAATAAGACAACATAAAAAAAATCACCAGATCCCAAGTATGATTTATTACACACTTGTGCACTAGAAACATGGTACACCCACAGCTAAGGACTGATAATAATGATGGAAGCAAAACAAATGGATGTACTTTAACAATAATGTGCAAATTTATCTGAAAGAAAATGTATATGCACATTCTGTGTCCCAGTGATCTTTGGTATATAAAAACTTGGGACCACCAGACCACCAGTGATGGATCCACTCACAGTTTTGAAAAAGGGGGTAGAAAGAGATTAAGGCAAGAGGACTGAGGGGTTGCCCAACAATAAATCAATAAAGCGTTGTAAAATTGTAACCCAGTAGGGGCAACAGAATAAGACCCATAAACCAACTAGAGATGGTCCACAACTTACCCTGTATAGATGTTATGAAAGTAATTTGATTCCAGGCAGAGACATACAGTGGATGGACAGGCCCCTCTGGAAAAATTCAATCAAAAAGAGAAAAGGATGGAGCAATGGAAATAACCACCTAAATAGAAAAATGTGGATGTACGCATATACAAAGATAGAGCCAAATATACGTCTCAGAGTTGGCACAAGCGGTAGCCAGGAATCTGAGGTGGGCTAGTTTTTACATAGCACTGGCTCCAACTGCCTCCACCCCCCATGTTGTCCCTCCCCTGTTGGGGAGTTTCCAATATGGGCACTGTACTGTATGGCATTCCACCAAGCATGTACCAGTGTCTAATCATGTCAGTGCCTAATCATCATCAGATGGTGCCACACATGCTTGCTCAGGAAATCCATATTGAGTTTACATGCACCATAGGGACTGCCAGTCAGGTGGGCACGAGTGTGCATGTCCAGTGCAACAGGACCCAAGAGTGCCAGCCCAGGGCTCATCCAGAATACCAAGCACCCCTGAAGCAGAGAACAAAGTCCTACCAAGCAGAACACACCAGGCAGATGAATGCAACAACTCAGATAAAGGACAACAAGTCTTTAGTCACCTAATAAGGCTCCTCCTCTGCAAGACAACACTATTAGGTGAACACTGAGCAAGGGAGAGGCATAACCCAGTCCCCATTGAGGTCTCAAGCACACACACACAAAAAAAAAGAGAAACAACAACCTGAGACCTAACATACCAAGATAGCGCCCAACTCAAGGGTGAACAAGCCAAAAAAAATTGATGCCTGAGAAAAGTGTATGGGTTTAATACAGCAATAAAATATTAATAAATAATTAAATGCACATCCTAGCATTAAACAGTGGAGTATCATAGACGATGCACACTCACAATACCCACACCCAGATGCAGAGCAGTTGGGTCCATGCAGCTAACCACTCTGGCTCATCTGAACCCCCACCAGAGCTCATACATAATCCAACAATTAAATATGGAGCGGACATCAACCAAGGTTCAATCTATCAGAAAAAAAAGCTAATAACAACAACAGCAATGCGAAAAAAAATTGTGCCAATCAATATGGCCACAAGTTTCATTTGAATAGACTGACAATGATAAAAATAATATCAAAGATATATGTCAATAGCCAACAAAATATAAATTAATTCTAACTTGTCATAAACTTTAGTTCAGTAGACCTCTTCGGGGTCCCTGTATTCCATTAAAAGTCACAATCAGTTGTGAGCTAGGCTACAGAAATCGCTTAAAGCTAAGTATCTCATTAAGCCCTGGTCTGGTAGTGGCTTAAGGTTTGAATACAGTGAGTTTCTAGGTGGAGCAACCTCCTGTCAACATTTCCACCTCTAATGCTGGTAGGAACATGCTTTAAAATGTAAACTCCAATCAAAGTACAACTTTGGAACAAGTTCACATGCCAACTACTGGGTGAATCAATCTGCCCATTAAAGATCAAATATAGATGGCCATACAAACATCTCCAGAAGGAGCGCTTGGTTTTGCCCGTTTAGAGAGCTTGACATTGACAGGTCAAAAGTTAATCACCCTTGCTGTTTGACAATCAATCCAGTGGTGGGGAAACCATTTTTGTTGATTTGGCAGCACAACAAACCTCCCATTCTGAATCCAAGGGCAATAATGACAGGATCCACAGGAAAACGTGACTCTTCTTACACCCTTGTTTGAAATTATTTTATTTTACAAAATGATTACATGTAACATGATCCTTAACAGCTCTGGCCAGTTTAAATGTAATTTAAGGTGTGGGGCCTATGAGTCCCCCCACTAAGGAGACAGTAGTACAATTATGCTTACTTGTAAACGTTATTGCAAATATCTCAAGACAACCTATGTATTGTTGGTAAAGGGTTTTTTCTTACAGAGATTCCCTCATTTTACCACAAGCTCTCTGGAGAGTATTTTTCTACTGTAGCCTCTCCTAAGAAGTATCTCTTTTAGCAATCCTGTTTGTCTGACAAAGTCTTCATGTTTGGTATGGCTGCATTTCAAAATTCAGAAAAAGTATTGCTCATACGGGATACTCTTAACCAAAGAAAAAGGATAGGTATTATGTTCATGTAACAGGGTATTGGCTGATGTAGGTTTTATATACAGATCAGAAACCAATGAACCATCTACCTGAACAGCGATACAAATATCTAAAAAGGTGACTGTTGTGGTGCTATAAATTGTGCTCAATCTGAGTCATGAAGTCCTTTAGTTTAAATTTAGTACCAGTCCATATCATAAAAATATCATCTATGTACCTACACCAAACCAAAATGTGATGCAGGAACACAAGCAGAATTAAGGCACCAAAAAGAGATCCTTCAACACCCCCCCCCAGATAATGTTGGCATACAATAGGGTACAACAAGTTCCCATCATCACCCTCTACACCTGGAGGTAGTAGAAACCTGCAAAGACAAATATATTTCTGGTCAAAATATACATGAGCAACTCCAAGATTAAAGCATGTTAGAAATAGAAAGCACTGTATCTCTCACAGAGGAAGCTACAAACAATGTCTACCCATTTGCTATGCGGGATCGAGCTGTATAAAGCTCGAACATCCAGAGTAACAAGCCATACATCAGTAGGTATATATGATGGTAGGACCATGACATGTGGACATCAAAAGCTGTCAAATATCTGACTGTTCCCTTCTGTAAGGCAATCTATGTCTGATACTATTGGATGCCCAGGGGGTTCTGTAAGACTTTTGTGTGTTTTTGGTAGGGTGTAAAACGTTGGAGTTATTGGGTACTAGACCTTAATAAAATGCAATGTTTCTTTGGTAATAATGCCCTGTTAAAAAGCCTTATCCACAATCACGTAGAATTTCTTTTGGAATTGAAGTACTCTAGATTGAACAATTGGGCAATACCATTTGGAATTAGACAGAATTTTTAAACACAATGTTTGATATCTGCCATGGTCCATCACAACATTGCCACCCTTGTCAGATAGTTTAATTACAATATTGTGATTCTTTTTAAATTTGTGGAAGGCCTTATATTGAGGTGGGAAAAGATTGTGAAGTTGATTTCCCTTGTAAGATGATCAATGTCATTCACTGAGTTTTGCAAAAAGACCCAAATGTGGCCATTCATTTGAAGTGACAGAAACTTTTGAGTTTTTACTTAATTACTCTCCTAAAGGATAATGAGATCCCTGAGTGCCTTGAAATCTTTAATAGAAAATTGGCTGTTGAGTAGTTTGAAAAGGTTGTGTTCAAACGTATAATGATATCCTTTATGTTCCATATTTCCCTTTGTGAAATTTCATGATAGTTATATTAATGTCTGTATGGCTGTCATCGCCATTCTAACTTTATACATGAGTTGTTTGTGGCAATAAAGCATTTTATTTTAGAATGTGAATTTGCACTTGTATTTCTTTGAGAGATCATCCACCTCAAAAGTCTCATCTCTTTTAGTTTACCCTCCTTGGAGGGCGGAAATATTTGTTAGATGTTCAGCCTTAGGAACGTAGTGGTAATCCATTCATTATACCCCTGACATAGCTTTGTTGCTAAGTAAAATACGGTAACTGAATCTAGAAATTACAGATTTAAACATAGGCACACCGCCATCTTCAGGTTGTAGTGGAATCTGCAGGCTAAGGGCTCTTTTTTTGTCAGTGAACCTCAGGGCTGACATAATGACATGATCAGAAACCAGTCGGATTAATTCCTGATTATAATTTTGGACATAAGCCTGACAGTGACATCCTAGTCTGACAGATAGTAGCTGTGCACAGTTTCAGCTGCTAACTGTCAAATTAGTGACATAGATTAATATTCCCTTTAGCACAGAGCACATGGGAATGTTACAGAGAGTGAATAGTAAATGATTAAACAAGATTTAAGCAGGCTTCACCTAATTTATAGCAACTTTTATGCTGCATTGAAGTTTACTGAAAACCTGCAGACAGCTTGATTAAAGACAAAGCTGATGCTACCATACCTGATCTGATGTTTTCTGTTAGGTATAGTTATCATTAGAGAAATATAATGGTAGTCATGGATGGCTTTCTTTGAAACTGAAAGCCATATAGGTGTGTCTACATTCTGAATCACTGTCCTAAAACTAACAAGCATTGAGGCCAACATTATGCTATCATAGCAACAGGCAAATATAATTTTCAGATAAAAGGGGTTGCTTGGATGCCTCCAAATTTATTTTTCATAATAGTTTGCTTGTAAGCATTTCCAGAACTTTAGCCTTGTTTTCTGTATATGATCAAATTTAGGCTAACATTTAAAAACTAAAACTTGTCTAAAAATAAGTGTTTCTTTTTTGTCATATTTTATACACTTGTTTCTTTTCTGTTGTTTTTACTCCTTTTCTCCTATGCAAAATATCATAGATAAGTAGAGCTTTAAAGGCATAATTTTGATATATTAAATTGCCTTGGAAATTCATGCTTTGTTGTTTTTTGGCCTTCTTGTTGGCGAAACACCCAAAACTATATTAGTCATATTTCGTTTTTGTTCTTTTTTTTCATATTTGTATATTTATTGGGTTTTTGCAGGCAGTACAGAAAAAGAGAAAAACAGCAGTATGTACTGACTGAACATAAGAATGTAGCATTAGATGAAACCAAAGGTACATAGCATATAAGAACAATATACACATTTTAAATAGTGAGTAGGTGGTCACAAATAGAACAGACTCGGTAATCAGGCATGAAATATCACAAAAATCTAATACAGTTCATATACAGGGCCGTATACAGGGCCGTGTACATGCATCTCAATACTTCATCCAAAGAAGATACAATGGAAGGGGTAGGGAGGGGGGACACCATGAAGCACAAAAGTAAAAAAAACATAATAGGGTAACTGATACAAAAAGAGAGGTAGCTATCCAGGGGTTTGAGGTGACAATTCTGGACTAAACTTAGAGCTGATCCACAAATACTAAGTTTTTGTAAATTGAAGTAAAGAGTCATTCACTACAGCAGTAAGGTGTTCCATTCTGTGTATATCAGTTATAGAGTGCAGCAATTAGGGAGTATGTAGGGAGGCAGAAGTTAGCCTGCCTAGAGATGTAACCACTTTACCAACTAGCAAAACAAATGCAACCAGTATATTAGCATGTTTGGAGGTACCAGGAACAGGCATGCCTAATGAATAGTGAAGTGGATCTAAGGTAAAACAATTCCAAGGAGACTTTGGAGGAGGGACTGGATCAAAGCCTGAAAGGGTTGGATATCAGGACAGTCCCAAAATATATTATAATTGATGCCTATGTTCCCATGGCATCTCCAACACAGCTGTGAGATTGAAGAGTTGTGAATATGAAGAACCTCTGGAGTTTTGTACCAAAAGAGTGAGATTATATAAGCAGTTTCTCTTTGCACCACACATCTCATAGCTTTAGAGAGTTCCATATTTTCTTCCATTACAGGAGAGAAAGGAGTTGTTGAAGAATGTGCCCATTTATGCATGTAGGAATTACTAGATTCAGTAAATAAAGTGGCTTCATGAAGAATTTTATACATAGTTGATATTAGGTGTGGCTAGTATGGGCCTTGGGCACATATACGCGCAAACACGGTAGGTTTATCCAAAGATATGGTGTAAGGGAATTCCTGTGAGACGGCTGGTGAATAGATGTGCACAGAAATGCACGGTCACACACACGCACGTGCACACGCACTGTGAAGATTGGCGCCAGACGGACTATTTAAGAAGTGCCTCTGCATGTGCTGAGTGCTGACTGAACTTCAGCTCCCCTGTGTCCTGCTTGTTGCTGTATGATTCCTTTGTTGCTGACCCGGCTTGTTCCTCACCTGACTCTGATTACTCTCCTGCTTGATACTGGTTGCTGACTTTGGCTCTGCTCCTGACCTTGGCTTTTCCTTCTGATTCTGTACCATACTGCCCGACTGTTGATGATCCTGGCTATTCCTATGCTCCTGTCTCTTACTCAAACTACCTGCCTTGCTCTGGTGCACGCCTGGCAATCTACAAGACCTGCTCTGCTTGTTACTACTGTGCCTGGATCAGAAGATCATCGGTCTTCCAAGGTCATCATCTGCAAGAGCTACAAACAACAACTACTGGCGCTCTTGTTCCCATGGGTCCTAGACTCCCTCTGTCCCAACTCCAGTGGGGGTCAGGGCTAGTGACACAAGTGAGGCCGACCTCGTCATTTCAGTCTCCAATCAGGTACGTGACATATGGAAGGGGACTTCGAGGAGAAATAATGTTTAATTTGAAAAAGTGAAAAAAAAAATTATTGTTTAGCAACTTGGATCTCAGCAAAACAATACAATTTGTGAGACATAGGCTGAAAAACACCTGCTTGTGGCCAAGAATGCATTTGACTATATAAAAAATTATCTGAGTTATCCAAGTTGAAAAGCACATTTAGCAAAGCTGGGTATGGGAAAGAGAGAGAGTAATTCTGAAAACATTTTTCCCAAATATAAAGATTGAACAACATCAGAGTCAGGCATAAACTCCTTAGTTGAGTAATATATGTGCAGAGATTCAACCAGCTCAAAGGACAGAGATGTACAGGGAAGGTAATTCCCATTTTGACATCTGACCAACTATTGGGGGCATATCAAGCTGACCATGAGGTAAACCGCCATATTTTTTTTTTCTCTCAGGGTTGCCTTTCCTTGGATATCCTTTTCTCCAATATCTGTCCTTGTTCATTTCCTTAATCGGCACTTAGTTATATTTTAGTTGTGATAATTCAAAAGTATAGGAACTGTTATCAACAATCATACTGATACAAACATCTTATATTATTTGAAAATATTTGGCATTTTGTCCTTTATTGCTTTGACAACAGATAGGGATATGGCAAAAAGCACTAGACACCATATGTATTCTAGATAAAGCAAGGCCAAGACATATTAACTAGAAACTAATTTGCATATGATAGAAAAATTATAAAGTACTTAAACAGGGAGCAATGCTATATAAAGCTTTGACATGATAACAGCAGAGAAAATTCACTTTATAAAAAAAGAGAAACTAAAAAATTTTGTTTTAGGAACTGACCACAAAAAAACTTTAGTGCAATCTGCTTTAGAAGAATTAAATTGGAAGTAATTTCTGGAGCTAAAATGTAAACCACAGATTTGGAAATTACCAAAAAGTACTAAATTATTTCTGAAAATACTTCTCACAAAAGGGAACATTTTCATCCAATCGGTTTTCACTACTACATCATAAGTGATGACAAGAATTTGTAAAACTAAGAAGCTTTTAACTTCTTGCGCCACAGCTAGAGATGAACAAAAGGTTAAACCTGGACCTTATTACTATGTTGTTTTAAAACTAACTCTCATTGCAAAGAAGTTTTACATAAGGATATTTTTCCCAAATATACAGTGTTCATTTAATTATAATAAGAATGGCATTTTACATTTTGGCCAATGACACTCATTTTGTTTTGATAAATGCCATGTTCTTTTGTTTTATAGGACTGTGCTTTGGTAAAACTTTACTAACTGAATAGTTTTTTTAGAACATTACAATTTTGTGACCTTTTCCTTATATGGATCTAAGTTTCAGATAATATACATTAAAGTGTAAAACTATACATCAAATTCAGGAGCCCTGAATCACTTGCCTACTGAGCACTTACTGTATACCCTCTTCCTTCCCAGGCCAATTTTTCAGCTTTTATTGCACTTACACTGAATGACAATTACTCAGTTATGCAACACTGTACCCACATAACAATTTGCATCATTTTCAAACAAATAGAGATTTCTTTTGGTGCTATTTAATCACCTCTTGTTTTTTTTATGTTTTGCACTATAAATAAAAAAATACTGAACATTTTGAAAGAAATTTGTTTTTCATAGTTTCGGTTATAACATTTTGCAAATACATAATTTTTCTTCATAACTTTTGATTAAAATTTCTACTGCTACATTTCTTTGGTAAAAAATAACCCAAATCAGTGTATATTAATTGGTCTGTGTGAAAGCTGAAGAGTCTACAAGTTATGGTACCAATCATTAAAAATTGTCACACCTGATGTACTTACAGCCTACCTCATTCCTTGAGGCATTAACATGCCAGGACAGTACAAATACCCCACAAATGACCCCTTTTTGGAAAGTAAATATTCCAAAGGATTTAGTAAGAGGCATGGTGAGTTTTTTGAAGTTGTAATTTTTTCCCCACAATTGTTTGGAAAATGAAGATTTGTTTTTCAAAAAATTGTCATATAATTTCTTGCACATGGCATAGACAGACTTTCAACTACAACCAAAGCACATTCTGCTACTCCTCCTGAATATGGCAATACCACATGTGAGACTTTCCACAGCCTGGCCACATAGAGAGTCCCAACTTGCAAGGAGCACCATCAGATGTTCTAGGGACATAAATTACACATCTAAATATTTTGACTACCTATTACACTTTTGAAGGCCCTGAAGCACTAGGACAATGGAATTACCCACAAAATGCCACCATTTTGAGAAGCAAACACGCCAAACGTATATTCTATGAGGCATAATAAGTCTTTTGAACATGTCATTTTTTTCCACAGGTTTTCAAAATATGTGAAACGAAAAAGAAAAAACTTTTTTTTTTTTTTTTTTACGCAGTTTTACATTTATAAGATATTTCTAACACATAGCATGTAAATACCAAAAAATACATCCCAAAATACATTCTTCTTCTCCATAATGGAGAAATATGACATGTGTGAGACCTTTCCACAGCCTGGCTACACAGAGAGGCCTAACATATGAGTAGCAACTTTTGGTGTTTGAGGGGCAAAAATTACACATGTAATTTCCTGACAAATGTATCATGTTTTTGAAGGCCCTGGAACACCAGGACAGTGGAAACTTCCACAAAATGACCCCATCCATTTTGGAAAGCAAACACTCCAATGTATTTTTTAAGGGGGATCATGAGTCTTGAATAGGCCATTTTTTACCACAAATATCCGGAAATTTTGGAAAAAAATTAAATTTTTTTTTTTTTTTTTTTTTTTTTTTTTTTTTTTTTTTACACAAAATTGTCCATTTGCAAGATAATTCAAACATATAGCATGTAAATACCAAAAAATACACCCCAAAATACATTCTGCTACTCCTACTGAGTATGGCAATACCACATGTGTGAGAATTTCCACAGCCTGGCCACATAGAAGGGCCCCACATGACATAAATTACACATCTAATTTCCTGACAATCTATCATTTTTGAAGGCCCTTCATATTTATAACACATAGCATGTACATACCAAGAATTACATCCCAAAATACATTCTTCTGAGCAAAGGGTAAGCAAAAGATTACCTGTGGTTTTAGTAGTGCAGTTTTCCACAGAGGAGAGCATTAGTCCAGGCAGCAGGCAGGGAGGTGATCAGCAACATCAAAAGGAAATGTCCATGCAGCAGGCAGGAATATTGTCCATAGTCAGTATAGGCAGCAATATTGTCAGCACAGCCAAAGCATTGGTCTGGGCAGCAGGCAGAGATGTAGTCAGAAGCAACCAAAGGAATTGTACATAGACAAGGTCAGCACTGCCAAAATATTGGTCCTGGTAGTAGGCAGTAACATGATCCATAGTACAGGTAGCAAGCAGATGTGTGGTCAGTTCATGCAGCAGGCAGAGGCATGATGGCAGTAAGCCGGTACCAAGCAGAATGAACAGGTTTAGGGCCTCGGCCATGTAAGACATGGGCACAGGGGTAGAGGCTTCATCCCACCCAATCTCTTCGAAGTCTCTGGACTAACAGATCCTTTTTAGGCAATTACAAAACCGGAGAAAACCAAAAACAGAGAAAAACTCCAAAAAACTATTCTGAAGCCCCTCACATATGTGAGACCCCTGTGTTATCTTGAATCCTTCTTGTCACGGTCTGGGTCAGGTTCAGAGACCATTTGCTATAGCAGTGTAAGGCTTACCTTAAACCAGCAGGATAGGTACACAGGCAGGTCACCCTGGGAAATCACGCAGGCTCACCTGAGGTGCGGGGTCTAAGCATTAACCGGTTTTCACCAGCGCTCCTAATGGTGGAGATGGATTTGGCTGCGTGTCAATACCCGGTCGCAGATCTCAGGGTCACCCCACCAGGGAATGAGCAAGCCGGTAACCGATAGCAGATCAAACAGTTTAGGGATAAGCAGAAGCAGAGTCCAACAAGCCAAGGGTCGGTCACAGATGGTAGTGGATGAGGATGAGACAAAATTGTGGTCAGGAACAAGCCAAAGGTAAGTAGCGGCGGTATAGACGGCAGCAGGAACAATAAGCAGGATATTGGCTGGTAAGGCACAATAATCTGGCAAAGGGGAAGTGCAGAGGCATGGCTTATATAGGAAGTTCATGGGAGGAGCAAGGAGTTCAAGGTTCAAGAGAAAAGAGGGCCAAGGCAGGATCATCCAAAGAATTGTCAAGGGAGCTGTCCAGCATTCCAGGTGGCTCAGTGAGAAGAAACATTGTCTCTCACTGCAGAAGGCCCAGGTTCAATCCCAGGCTCTGACACTTCTACTACAGTAGCAGGGCTGAAGATCAGTCCAAGCGGCAGGCAAAAAAACATGGTCAATTAACAAGCTGAAGTCAGTTCACGTGAAAGACAAAGATGTTGTTGATAGTTCAGATAACAAGCAGAGGCCTCATCAATAAACAGGCCAGGACCAGTTCCAGAGCAGGCAGAGTTATGTTCAGTTTTGGCAGCAGGCAGTGCCAAGGTACAATTAACAGGCCAGGGTCAGTCAAGAGCAGGCAGAGGCATGGTGAATATGAAGGCAAATGGCAGGAATTCAGAATTACGTATACCATAATTCACTAATATTGTAGAGAAGTATGGTAATGACGGAAACAGTCACCTTTCCAGAGGCCTGGTTGGTAAGGACACAGGGGACTAAAAACTGGTGTCTAGTCTAACTCCTCTTCTGGAGCACACCCAACATCTTTTTTTGCTCCTTTGTTCTCTTTTTCTTTGAGGGACTTTTTTGGGAAAACGGCATTCGTGGAATCTGCTACCTGCATCTGAGCGAATACTTTTTGGTGGGCCTCCAGGGTACAAAAGAGCAGTGACAATTTGCTCCTGATAGCAAAGAAAGGATATGGGTGTCTCTTTGGAGTTTCGGTAGATCACATATGAATTATTAATGGCCAAATTGAAAAATAAATGGAGACATTCTTGTACCAATGGTGGGTTCTATTTACAGCAAGGTAGGGCATGGATCATCTGATCATTGAAGTTAACTCCCCCCATGAACAAATTGTAATCATGGACACATTCTGTTTTTTGGATTGTGTCATTCCTTCTGGTGATTTGCACGTAGGTGTCCTTGTGAATTGATGAAAGCATTTAGATGTCTTGTTTATCTCTCCAGTTCATAGCCAATATATCTTTGTTCTGCAAACTCACCAACTCTCCTCATTGTAGTCTTGTGTTCACCAGCCTTTGTGGGAAGAGCTTTCTACTAGCTCTCACGGATCCACATGCTAGTGTTTTCCTTCTGTGAAGATTGTGGAAAAGGGGCAAGCTGGTGTAATGCTTATCAACACAGAGATGATAACCCTTTTCAAGGAGTAGAAATACAAGCATCCAAATGACTTTTCATCTTCATCCAATATAATCTGGGCATTCAGGGACATGCAGCTGGGTATCCTTTCCTTCGTACATTAGGAAGGCATAGGTTTAACCCCATATTGAGCCCTTTTGCGGGGGATAAACTGTTTGAAGCCAAGCCTGCCAGTAAAGGGGACAAGTGACTCATCCATGCAGATATTTTTGTCTGGAATAAATAATTTCTCAGAAAAAATTGAGAAGTGGCTGAATGTTATACAATTTATCATATGCTAGGTCAATTCAGGTAGGGCACTGGGTGTTATCGTGGTAATGGAAGAACCACATGATCATTAAATATCATGTTCTTGGCATGACTGATGAGTAACTGGGCATATGAAGGATAAGATGGACAAGAAGGAGTGTAGTTCATTTTTTTTGTGAGTACAAATGTAAGGCCCAAAAAAGATTATAAATTACTCCACTGTTAACTGTTTGCATTCATAGGGATGGGCATCACTTGAATCTGGGTTGTTGGCTATGAATTGTTGGCATATTGAGGCTGCTCCAATGAGGCTTCACTGATGGGTGCTGATGAGGCTGCACTGCTGGGTGCTGAAGAGGCTGCATTTCTGAGTGTTGGTGAGGCTGCACTGATGGGTATTGGTAAGGCTGCACTGCTGGGTGTTGGTGAGGCTGCATTATTGGGTGCTGATGAGGATGCACTGATGGATGATAATGAGGGTGCTAATGGTGGTGCACTTATTGGTGCTGATGAGGGTACACTGATAGGTGCTGATGAGGATGCACTGATTGGGGCTGATGAGGGTGCACTGATTGGGGCTGATGATGGTGCGCTGATGGGTGTTGATGAGGGTGCACTGATGGGTGTTAATGAGGGTGCACTGATGGGTACTGACAAGACTGCTCTGATGTGCGCTGATGTGAATTGATGAGGCTGCACTGATCAGGCTGCACTAAAGGGCACTGATGAGGTTGCACTGATGTGTACTAATGCACTGCACTGATGTGCACTGATAAGGTGGCACTGACAGGTGATAATGAGGATCCACTGATAGGGCAGCACTGATAAGCAGCACTGATGTACATGGATAGGTTGGAGTGATGAGGTAGCACTGATGGTCACTGATAAGCACTTATGTGCACTGAAAAGCTGCACTGATGAGGCAGCACTGATGGGCACTCACTGACGGGCACTATAGAGCACTGATGAACTCTAATAGGGCACTGAAAAGCACTGTAGGACACACAAACTCACTATGCTGCAACTGATCTTTCTCCTTTCCTCACACTTGGTATCGGTGTGAGGAAAGGAGAGAGAAGACCCAGGCATGACCCTTCTGAGTTTACAAACACTCATCATTGGAACTGGGTGATCCAGTCATGCGGTAAAGGGCCACTGTGATTGGCCCTTTACCCTTACACGTGATGTGCTGTGTCCAAGGGACACAGCGATAGCTGTCATGTCCTGATGCATGCCTGGGTGTACGGGAAGTGCAATCATGGAAGGACATCATATAACGCCCTCCCAGAACTGGCCGGCAGCGCTGTAGCCATCAAATGGCTACAGTCCGGTTGGCAAGTGGTTCAGAATTTCACTTTTCATAATAAGTAGAAGTTTTTTCTAATATATTTTCTGTCCAAATGATCCCAATGTGCTTATCTCTCACTTACCTAGTCCATTGCAGCTTTCAATTTGCACCTCTCTGTTCAAAATTAATGTGACCATTCAAGAAACTTCATATCCCATCTTGCACTGCCTTACTGCATCACAAAACAGGGTGTGTTTGATGATCTGCACTGCTCCTCCCTCGTTACTATACCTCTTTTTTTTCTGTCCATCCTTTAAGGTGTCCATACACAGTGCAATCTGATTGTACAGTCTCCTTTAGCTCTATCGTCAGCTATGTAGTGAAAGGTTTCAATACAAATAGAATAGATTGTTCAGGTGGGTCCTCCTTTTACAAATATTGTAGAATCAGATTGCATAGTATATGGCCAACTATTTACAAGTACATGGGAGGGAGTGGATGGAGACACTCAGCTGTCATTGTTCTTGTGTAAACACACTGATTTTCACTTTCACAGGCTTACTTTTCACAGGCCTCATTCATATCTTGTATAGTGGGAGTGCATTTTTTTTGGTGTGTATTTCCTGTGACACATACAGGGCAGCCTATTGATTTCAATGGGCTGCCCTACACGTAACAAAGTACCTCATAGGACATTTTAGCATGTTGTAGTTTGCAGATTCTTTACTGTGTGTTTTGCTGTGTTTGGCATTAACAATTAATGGTCCTGAAAGCACAAAATGTTCATTTGATGTGTATAAAGGTGGCCATACACTATACAATCTGATTGTACACTCTTCTTTATATTTATCAAAACAATACAATAAGAGGACACACATATCTATCCAATGACTCTGTATCCAGTCAGGCAGGCCCTCACACTACTAGTAGATGTTGAAGTTTACAAACATCCAGCTACACACTTCGCATGTTTTCAATACTACGGCTCCACGTAGGCTGTTATTTAATCTCTCAGCTCCTGCACTCTCTGACAAATGAACAATCTATGCAAGAATAAGGTAAGGTACAAAACGATTGGTCAGCAGAGGGAGACACTGTCTGTATATTAAAGGAGAACAGTGCTCACTGACATTGCCTGCATTTGAAAAGCATGTACTGCAGAGGTGGGCGGGGGCAGTCTCCTGAAGGGGATGGCAGATGCAGGGTGTGTTAAGGAGGTCAGCTGCTAAGTCCACTAACAGTTTTCCTGTCCCCAAGGAGTTGTACCAGGAAAGACTTTTTCTATAGGAGAAAATGGATGCTGAGGTAAAGCCTACCCTAGAATATAGGGACACCTTTTTTTAATCAGCAGAGATACATTAGAGGTATATTGGTGCATAGGGAAACTGGAATTTAGAAAAAAAAGGGATTACAGCTACAGCTCAGTTAACTACAGAAAGCAGTCATTAACCACTTCCCCTTCAGAGGATTTACCCCCCTTCCCAACCAGGCCATTTTTTGCGATACGGCACTACGTTACTTTAACTGACAATTCCGCGGTCATGCAATGCTTCACCTAAATGAAATTTATCTTCTTTTTCCCCACAAATAGAGCTTTCTTTTGGTGGTATTTCTGCGTTTTTAATTTTTTTGCACTATAAACAAAAAAAATATATATTTTTTAATTTTTGCTATAAAACATCCAGTAAAAAAAAAATACAACAAATCAAATTTCATCATAAATTTTGGCTAAAATGTATTCTGCTACATGTCTTTGCTAAAAAAAAATCCCAATACGTGTAAATTAATTGGTTTACGTGAAAGTTATAATGTCTACAAATGGCGGTATATATACTGAATTTTTTTTTTTATGCTAGTAATGGCGGCAATCAGAGACTTATAGCAGGACTGTGGCGGGCATTCTGACACTGGGAGGTAACTAACTGTCACTGACATCCCCAGTGACACTAATACCGTGATCAGTGCTGATAAAAAGCACTGACACTGTACTAATGATACAGGGCAGGAAGGGGTTAACATCTGGGACGATCAAAGGATTAACTGTGTGCTGTGTGTGTTTTACTGTATGCTGTGTTTTACTGTATAAGCACCCTGCTTTGTATTGCTCTGTTATGCATACATACATACAGACCTCTCCCCTGTCAGTGTTCCTCAGCAATCCTTGGGTGCTGGCAAGGAATCTCTAGCCAGGATCCAGTGATTGACAGCTGTAGCTTCCAATGGCAATGCAGGTAGGACGTAGGTTGGACTATCCAGAAATGCAAAATCACATATATATACGTGATTTTGCGCAGTCCTGCCACCCTGTAGCAGTAGTTCTGCTACAGGTAGGTCAGGAAGTGAAGTCCAACGAATGGCATATATGATGCAGTCGTTAACTAGTGTAGCATTGCCACAACAGATTTTTTTTTCTCTAGGACTGTATTGTACATGATATTGTTTGCATAATTTTAAAAGGTAACTTCACTTTTGTGGGAAAATTAGCAAATTAAAAAAAATATATATACAGTTGTTACACAAGTCATATTGTAATTGAATGTTGTTACAAAGAAACTTTCCTTTTCCATCTGCAGTACTATATTATTCTGGAAAATGCAATCAATATTGCAATTTGGAGACATTCTGTACATCATCTTCCTCCCAGAAATGTAATTTCTTGCTTATGTAATTGTCTTACTGATTTTCCCAGAAGTCTGCACTTTGATACAGTCATATTTTGGGCATCCCCTGCACCAAATATATCATTTTGGTGAGATACTTGCAAAGGGAAATCACGTCTAAAGGGAAGCAGACCCTGCCACTTCTCATCTGAACCCTGAAAGTTCAGCAGCTGATTGATAATTAAGTGTAAAGGTAAGTGCTACTCCTCTCAAAATAGTAACTGCACAAAACCACAATATAAAATAATATCAACCAGTAAATGTCAACATAAATCATAAATCAAATAACAGTGTGCCCATAACATACATCATTGGTGATTGGGAAATCTTCTATATATGTTATGGACACACTATTTTCTTTGATCTATGATTTATGCAGACATTTGTTTGATATGATTTTATATTGTGTTTTTTTGCACAGTTTACTATTTTGAGAAGAGTAGCACCTACCACTACATTTCACATGCTTAAAGTGTTATTGACACTTAAAGGGGGAGCTGCACCATATTCAATTCACATATTTAACATAAAAAATAATTTAAGTGGTTGTAAAGGCTGAAGGTTTTTTAACTTCTGTGTGCTTCTTCCCCCTCAGTCCCCCCTAACTAAGTGTTAGGGGGGACTCAAACCCCCTCTCTATCCAGTGATGTGCAAGGAGAGCCTTGGCTGTCCTGGGACTTCCTCTCCTCATTGGCTGAGACAGCAGTTCGAACCATTCACTCCTACTGCTTTCAGTCACAGCTTGTGAGCCAATAATGTGAGAGCAGGGGGCGGGGCAGAGCCACGGCTCTATGTGTCTTACAGCGGCTTGCTATTGGGGGCACTGGTCAAGGAAGAGAAACCAGGAGCGCCAGTGGGGAACCCAAGAAAAAGAGGATTGGGGCTGCTCTGTGCAAAAACATTGCACAGAGCAGGTAAGTACAGTATGACATGTTTGTTAGAAAAAGTGCAGAACCTTTAATATCATATTTATTTTAACCACTTTTGCAGTTTATTGACTGATAATTATAAATCAATCCTATTCACATCCACTTTGCACATAGACCCAGGCAAACAGCTATTTCTTCAAAATATCAAAAGGTAGGGATCTGTAACAAAGTTTGTTCAAATCATTGGAATGCATATAGATCACCCAAAAGGGAATTTTTTTTTACTCTTTAAAGAGAAGATATAAAATATTTTGGTAAGTTCATATTTTAAGTTATTATTCCAAATTTCATGTGAAAAATGTTTTTTTCCCTCAGTATTTGCAAATGGTCACTTGCTGTGCTATATTTTTATAATCATTGTTTATTCAAAGATATGCAGGTTTTACTGTAGCAAATATCTATTTGAATAATAAATAAATAAACATCTTTAGCTAATACATGTTGCAAGGTAAGTTTTAGAATAAGCCATCTAGAGAGTTTGTTGTTATCAGTCGATCTGTAGAATTAGTTTTTCTTATCATTGACCTGAACTAAGAATAAGGGAACAACAAAGCACAATTAAACTCCAAATAGCAAAGACTTATCGTAAGCCTCATTTTCTCAGCTCACTATACACCTAGAGGTATGCCGAGAATATGTTTCATGTATTAGCTTACTGTCATGAGAACACACATAAGAACTCTCATATATATTTGATTGACAGAGACTTCCATGAAGCTATATACATTAATACACAAACATTTAATTTGTTTTCATTATTAGGTCCCAATGGCCCCCTTGCCTCATACCAAAATATTAATTTTTCCTGTTTTCTTTGGAAAGTTTTACTGTAAACTCCTCTGGTAGACACATACAGCAATTATATTCCAAAAAAGAAACTGCTGGGGCATTTTGTGTCATAGTAATCCAGATCTATTTGCATATCTCTAGAATGAAGCCATAAACTGTTTTAAAATTACTTAGAGTAACTTACATTTATTCAGTTGAAAATATTGGTTTTGTTATGTCCTTTAAAGTACATTGTATTCTTTTATTTTTTTTTCAGCCGAGAGAATTTAAGGAACAGATGAACAGGGCTCATCCATTGACATTTATGGAAATCAATTACCCTTTTCCCATGGTGCTCCTTTGCACTACTTCATTCTTTGCCTAGTTGAGGATGAAGTAGTTCTTGGCTTAAATCCCCCCTCCCTGAAGCCTCCTGGGATACAAATCACACAGAAGTTTTCCTTCAGTCCCTTGATCTCACACTTGGGCTGCAGCACTTTATCAGCAAGAAGCAGCTGTGACTAATCAGGAAGGGAAGGCTGGCTTCTACGTCAGCTAGACCTTTTTTCTTAACCATTTAAATACTGCGTTATAGCAGAAAGACAGCTACGGTGTGGTACTCTCATTCTGGGAGGGCATCTATAGACGTCCTCCCAGAATGTGTCTCATTCACCCCCTGTGACTGCTGTGTCCTTTGGATCACGGATCGCGGTAAAGGGCAAACCACAGTGGTCCTTAACCATCTGATCAGCTGTGTCTGATCATATGTAACAGACTTTCTGGTTATTGGCAGTCTTTTCCTGTGTCTGTGTGAGAAAAAGACAGCCAATACCTGGCAAGGCTGTCAGCATTTGTTTACATTGATAATTAGGGCACTGATCATCAGTGCCCTGATGATCAGTGCAGCCCCTGCAGTGCCCATCAGTGCAGCTTATCAGTGCCACCTATCATTGTCCATTGGTGCTGCCTCTTCAGTGCAGGCTCATCAGTACCTCCTTATCAGTGCCTATCAATGCAGCTTATCAGTGCCCATTAGTGTCACCTCATCAGTGCAGCCTCTTCAGTGCCAATCAATGCACATCATTGTAGCCTCATTAGCGCCCATCATTGTATCCTCATTAGTGCCCATTGGTGCAGCCTCATCAGTGTAGCCTATCAGTGCCCATCAGTGCAGCCTTATCAGCTCACATCAGTAAAGAAGAAAAATTACTTATTTGCAAAATGTTATAACCGAAACGAAGAAGGGTTTTTTTTCAAATGATTCAATCTTTTTCATTTAGCAAAGAAAACCCAGTGCTTATTAAATATCACCAAAGGAAAGCTCTATATGTCTCAAAACTCAAAAAAAATATAAAAATTTCATATGGGTAGAGTGTTGCATGGCTGTGCAATTTCCATTCAAATGCAACAGCATTAAAAAAACTTGAAAATTGGGCTGCACAGAAAGGGGGTGAAAATGCCCAATATTGACGTGGTTAAACATAAGCTTGGTGCAGTGCTATACCAAAAGTTAATTCAATCTCCAAATATTATGTAAATAAGGTGCTCATGCCATAAGAAATATTGAGCAGTTTGTATACAGTGCTGACAATATTAAACATACCGTAATAAAAAAAAAACATGAAACGAGTCCTTTCAATTCCAATACGTAAAAGTGCCAATGCTGTAAACAACAATTAAATTCACTTATAGTGAGAATGATAGGTATACTCCTTTACAAAAAAAATTATCTGCTGTAAACAATATGCATGTCCACTCTGGTGAAAATATAAATGAATATGCTTTTCCAAACTAGTGTGCCTGTATATTCTTTCCTCATTTACAAACTATGTTCCACATCCTCTTTTGAGTGCTTGTGCTTCCCCCCATACCCTCTGTGAGTGACACTCACCAGATTATGATGACCCCTTATGTTTTAGTCTGCTGGAAACCTACTCTCCACTGTTTTCCACCTCCACACTTGGATTACAGGCAAGAAAGAAAGCCACAATAGGGTAATACAATTTTTTAAATTGATAAAATAAAAATAGTGCACTCACAGGGAAAATACATCAGTAACAGCCTCCACATGGCTCAGTGACACATTCCCTTCATAGTAAAGATGGCTGTGCACTCCAACACTACAGACGTGACGTCAGCAGATGTGTCGTCAATAGCATGGCTCCCCCTAATGCATTTTATCCATGTGATGTCTTCAGAAGATCAGTTGCATTAGGGAAGAGTCACACTATTGTCCTCACACCTGGTGATGTCACTCCCATCATGATAGAGCACACAGCCATCTTTGCTAGGAAATAAAGCTTCTCAATAAATCTTCAAAACCAGCAAAAAAAAAGATCATAATATTAGCAAGAAATTTCAAGATTGTAAATTACATTTTTTACACTTAGTATGAATGATTCAGATATCTTATACTCTCATGTGCACATTTATTTAGCAGAAGATGTGGAATACAGTAATAATCTAGGAACAATGAGCAATACTATTAAGTATATCTGTTAATTAAAATAATGTAAAGAGCCATTCCACCTAAAACTGATATTTCATTTTTTGATAGATGCTTAAAAATTATATCTTCTGTCTTTCTAGGCTGTACTAATGTACTTGGGATCCTGGACCAGCACACCTGGGACACTAGAACATGAAATGTTGAGAGGAAAACTCAAAATTTCCATGTGGTAAGATATAGTCAATAAATATAGCTAGGAAATAGTGCTGTTAAAAAATCTAAGACATAAAAAAGGCAGGGTTACCTCAGCATGTCAGACTCTGTCTACAACTAATATATAACTTTTGAGTGGCTGGGCACTTTGATTGAAGAGTTTTTAGACTATATATATTTTGAGTTGTTTTATGAAATGTTAGATGCCTGTACATCTTTTTCTTTTCTTTTTTTAACAAAAACTGCTGTTACTAAAAAACAATACTTTTGACAAGGTCCATGTTTTGTCCTTTATCTAATTCAATATCGTGAGCACAATATAATAGAAGTTTTTGTACAATATCAGTTCAGAATAAACCCATTGAAAGGAATAGGCTCGTATTCCTCTCAAGATACACGACCCCCGTCTGTCCCTGGTTGACCAGTCACTGTCCTCAGGTCGACCGGAGCTCCCTCTGAGATATAGGAAATGCACACATAGACACAAGGTGGTATCTCAGACTGAACTAAGTTTTATTCTTCCGGGTAATTGTATTTATGTAAAACTCAGACAATGCATAGGAATATAAAAACCAATCATATGTCATATACGTCAAACATGAACTTTAACCACTTGCTGTTCTGCCACTGTAGAAATACGGCGGCAGGGTGGAACAGGCAGGCAAAACCATGTTTTAAAACGTGTGTTTTGTAAACAGATAGGGGGCGCGCACGAGGCGCGCCGCCGCCCTATCTGTCCCTCCGATCACTGTTGCGGATGTCAGTCGCCGGGTCACAGTCGGGCCTTACCGGCTGTTTCCCAGTGATCAGCGGCAAACAGTGACAGACAGCACAGCTGAAGTAGCTGTGCTGTCTGTCACTTCTCTGACAACTCGAGGATGAGCTGATCGAGAAAGAAGAGTTTCTCTCTCTCGATCAGCGGTGTCCTGTGGAGCACACCCCCCCCGCCCCCTAGTAAAACACTCCCCCTCACACAGATAACCCTTCCCTGCAAAATAAAGTTAACCCCTTCCTCCCCAGTGCCATTAGTACAGTGTCAGTGTTTTTTTTTTGCA
Organism: Staurois parvus; assembly: GCF_062004578.1. Lineage (NCBI taxonomy): Eukaryota > Metazoa > Chordata > Amphibia > Anura > Ranidae > Staurois > Staurois parvus. The sequence goes on from NW_028317949.1 coordinate 7,575,461, forward strand.
CTGATCACTGTATTAGTGTTTTTGGGGATGTCAGTGATCCCAAGTCAGTACCCCCCAATGTCAGAATGTCTGCCACAGTCCTGCAGTCCCGCCATAAGTCGCTGGTCGCTGCCATTATTAGTATAAAAAAACCCTAAAAATCCCAGTATCTTTCCCGCCATTTGTAAACGCTATAACTTTCATGTAAACCAATTAATTTACACGTATTGTTTTTGTTTTTTTTTTTAGCAAAGACATGTCGCAGAATGCATTTTGGCAGAAATTTATGACTAAATTTGATTTTTGCATTTTTTTTTACTGGACATGTTTTATAGCAAAAAGTCCAAAATATTGTTTTTTTTTTCCTCAAAATTGTCAGCCTTTTTTTTTATAGCACAAAAAATAAAAACCGCACAGGCAATCAAATACCACCAAAAGAAAGCTCAATTTGTCGGGAAAAAAAGGATGTAAATTTCATTTATGTACCGTATTGCATGACCACGCAATTGTCCGTTAAACTAGCGCAGCGCTGTATAGCAGAAAAATGGCGTAAATTGCAGTATTTATACCATAGTTTGTAGACGCTATAACTTTCACACAAAGCAATCAATATACACTTACTGGGATTTTGTTTACCAAAAACATGTAGCAGAATACATTTTGGCCTAAATTTATAACCAACTTTGAGTTTACTATATATTTTGTATAGCTGAAAATAAAAAATATTGTTTTTCTTCAAAATTTTTGGCCTTTTTTTGTTTATAGCGTGAAAAATAAAAAGCGCAAAGATGATCAAATACCACCAAAAGAAAGCTCTATTTGTGTGAAAAAAAGGACGTAAATTTTGTTTGGGTGCAGCATTGCATGACCGCACAATTATCAGTTGAATTAGTGCAGCACCGAGTAGCAAAAAGAGGCCTGGTCATTAAGGGGGGTAAATCCTCTGGAGCTCAAGTGGTTAAACATGATAGAAATTCCCAAGTTCTCTATCTAAAAAAAGTCTATACTTATTTATAACATACTACACAGGATGCGCCTAACCACAAACTTACAGTCTAAGCTGACTAGAGCAAAAAGGAGAAGTTTGAGCTTGCACAAAATGGGAAGTTTAAGCTCTTGCAAAAAGAAAGAAACAAACTTAATACAAACTTAATTCTTTCTATAAGTACTGAACAATTTTAAAATGGATGCTTATTCTAAAATGGCAGAACTTAAGCTAACAGGAACAAGATGGCTTTGCTTAGGCTAAAGATTAATTCTTAACACAAAATGGCGGTACATTAAGCTAAAAGACTAATTCCTTCACCCATAAGCTACCTAAACCACAAATCACATGTATAATTGCTTGCACAGAATGTTAACTCAGATTGGGATGTTTAACCTTGAAAATTAATTACAATATTGACAAGCAACATAAACAAGTTCATTGTAGAGGTTCATGATCTTCAAGATCTATTGCTCTATGCTGATGGGTAATCTGAATTAATTTAAACAAAGTGGAAATGACAAGTTTTATTATGACACATTTAAATCCTTGCATGGTGTATTTATTTAAAATTCAAATAAGAAATAAACCAAATGAATACATGGCTTGGACAGGTATTGATTTTGGAGTTTTATATCCTAATTATTTTTATGATAGTTACCACTAAAACCTATGTGTAGCTTTATTACTAAGCATGCATTGAATATATAAAATTGGATACTGAACAGTGTGAATAAAATGAGTTTTCTGTAATTACTAAGCCTGTAAAAGTTCAGGTCCAGGCCCTGTAAAATAAATACATTTTCCTGTAAGGAAAGGACAAAACATGTTGCTGCAAAATACATAAAGGGTTAAGAATGGCAAGCATCAATATTTTAGGCCTTTTATTATGGCTTTCAGTGCTGCTCTCGATACAAATTTAACTGATTGTTCCATTTTTAAGAAGAAGAAAGCCCATGGATTTGGTCCTCATTGTGTAACTATTAGAGTTCATCTGTACAGGTCTGCTTTTGCATACTCGAAAAACAAGCTCTGAGGTTGTTAAAAAAAACCTTTACCACGTGGTCTTTTTAGACATTATTCACGAGAATCAGCTGTATTGAACCAGAAAAGCTGAGGTACTTTGAGTGCTCCCAGCCTCATAGCTAATTTTATATAGTATGAAACTGTACTGTATAATTATAATGAGTTGCAAATAGGGAGACAGTTCCTAGTCCACAGTAGGAAAATGTTCCAGGGTTGTGTATATATTTCCTTTATTCATAGTATTGAGGATTGAATATAAAAATTATTTTAAGAAGATTTATATTACACCAGAATAGTAACAATAGTAATAGTAAGACAGGGCTCTATGACTTTATCAGTTTAAACAGCCTGCAAAGACGTATATGAACAATGTTGTATTCTTTTATTTGAAAAAAAACCAGCATGCTTTTTAAAATGAGTATCAATAATGCACTTTGTACTAAACAAAATGGTCTAAAAGCCAAGGTATTTGCCAAAGTATTTTGTCCATATAGGTCTTTAAGAAACTTAATAATTTCTTCAAATATCTTATGCTCTAATGGGCTAAATCTAGCAGCCTACCATTGTAAATGACCATCTACCTTAAATGGAACCTTTCCTTATTAAATTAACTGCCTTGTTGAGTTAGTGAAAAGGCAAACTTAGGAAAATCTTTGTCTGGGAATCCTGTGAATTCTCTGTCTCAGTCAACTGCCCAACACGGTGGCACTGGTCACACTGTCAGCAGATCTATGACTTTAGAGGTTTTTTGGACAGAAAAGTGTGTCTTTTTAGCTCAGAATTTCTTGCATGAAACGCAGGATGGTCATTTTATTTTTCTGTTGTATGCCCACATTGAAATTGTAATTATTTTCAAACTGCTTGCATTTTAATGCACTTTCCATTTATTTATCCATTTATGTGTAAAGTGTAAAAACATAGGTCTTTGGAAGGCTAATGAAATTAATAATTGAGTTAATGTTTCCAATATGAAGAAAAGAGAACCACAAAAACATAGAGGAATATAGATTGTATAATAGTCATAAAGTGAAAGAATGGTCAGAAAAAGCCACTCAATATGCTTAAATTCTAGAGTGCTTATATTATAAGTAGCATGAACCATGAAGCACAGAATTTATAACCTTTCATTTTTCAATATGTTTTAGATGCATAATTGTTTTTTTTTTTCAAAACATCATCTGCTTTATGAGGACCTCAGTTAAACATTTGATCATGGATGGTGCTTAGGTTTTCATTAGATAGGCATTGCCCCACAGCTCCAGTCTGGCTGTTTGAAAAACAAATGAAAAATTTGAGGAAGTATATTTTTATTTATTACAGGTACATATATAGTGCCAATAATTTTCCGCTGCACTTTACATATATATATTGTACATTCACATCAGTTCCTAATCTTCAAGGGGCGTACAATCTAAAGTCCTTAACTTACATTTATACATACTATGGCCAATTTAGACAGGATCCAATTAACATGTTTTTTGAGTGTGGGATGAAACCCATGCAGGCACAGAGAGAACATGTAAACTCCAGGCAGATGGTGCAGTGGTTGGGATTCAAACCAACAACCCGTACTGCCAGGCGGAAGTGCTAATCATTTAGCCACTGTGCTGCCTATAACACAAAGGTACACTGGGATCCTTGCTAGATCTTGTGCACAGTGGCATTTGTATTTTTCTTCGGACATACTTCTCTGAAGGATATTCAGAGCAATGTAAATCCTAATTTACATTTAAGATTGCATAAGAAATTTTTTGCACTTTTTTGGTAAATTAATACTCTCACATGGGATTATACACATCCACAATCATCCCACCTCAAATTTCACAATATAAACAACAAATAATAATAATAATAATAATAAACCAACAGACATATGAATGTGGAAAAGCTCTAACTACAGGCAATAGTTTTAGTCTTCAATACTCAAGCACTATAAATTAAACAAAATTGAACATCTTAACTCATGTGAACCACTTTCCACCCAAAAGTTGGTGAGAATACCCAACCACCAGGCTTTTAAAGGCCTGCAAAATAAATAGAATGATCACCAAAGTTGGATAAAATGTTACAGGGTGGGCAGGAAGGAAGCTTGCAGGATTCTATTGTAGATAAAAATTCTGCAAGTCATTGCAGAGATCTCTGTGAAAAGGAAAGCGTTTTTAGCAAAATGTCAGTCACTAATCCAATGATCAACTGTTCCTCCCTCTACTCAGCACAGCTATATCCACTTTCAGATTCTCCACAGCAACTCAACAGACTTCATCCTGAAAAAATACAGCCCCATTTCTTAAATTTCTTTTATATTATAAACTAAGGTAAAATACATTTAATTGTTCATTCACTCTTCCCACAAAGCCTTCTATGCATTCCAGCGCATTACATATCGCCACTCAGTCAGTAAAAAAAGGGCTTCAATTCCTCCTTATATATGTAGTCTGTGTGTGGCTTGTCAGCAAAAACTTCTTGGTGCTTGATCCTCCTCCTACATGGCAGAATGGAAAGGACATAGAAGTAAACCCCTCATGGCTAATCTGTCATGTAAAACTGTGCACATGTGCAGTGTACGCTATGTCCCTGTAGCATCAGCAGCACAGCGATTTCTGCTAGAGACGAGAGAACACTGCATGTGCACTCAGACTGAACCAGAGTGGCCACTGGGGGCACACTTTCAACATTCAACCTGAACACCAGGAATGTTTTCTGACAGGTCGCACACATATGTCATGGAAAAGGAACACAATTTTTACTGGCTGAAGAGTAGTATGCAATGTGCTGGGGATCCTAGAATGCTGAGGGGATTCTGTGGGTAAAGTGTAGGAAAGGTGAACTAACTCTTTAAAGATAGAAATATGGTGAGGTGGAGTATGTCATTCCCATTGGGCCATTGCTTTATTTTTAGCCATGACGATCTGTTCCATTTCAGATGTTTATTCCTGTATAGAATTTAATGGCAAATCATCATAAAAATGATGCATCAAATAAAAACATCATAAATACATAGCACATTCAATCCAGTTTTTCCTAAAAGTGGCTAAAGCAGATCATTTTGTAGTTGCATTTTACCTGCTTCTGACTCTGATATACTTACTCTTAGCATTTTATATTATTGAGGTGAAAAACACACAAATTAGAGTCTCTCAAATACAAACAATTTAGCACACTCTAGATAGCTCTTGCAAAAGTGAACGACCTATTTGCCATCGGTAACAGAACCATGTTAATCATAAAACTAGTAGTATGTACTAAAAAACTAAAGTTTTCTCTAGACATAAGATAATTTTCAACTAATGTGTTCCTAGATTGTAAGCTTGAAAGAGCAGGGCCTTCGAACCCCTCGTGTATTGTATTGTTACTGTCTTGTCTCATGTTCTGTCCCCCTTGCTACTGTACAGCGCTGAGCATACCCTTTGGTGCTATATAAATACTGTATAATAATAATAATTAGCAAACTTCCTATTGTCTGTAGGACAGGGGTGGGGAAACTATGACCATTCAGCAGTTGTGAGACTATATCCCAAGAGGCAGTGCAAGACTGACAATTACAAGCATGAATAAACATGTAGCATGAGGCATTGCATCACTGCCAGTTACAAGCATGACTTCCAGAAGCATAATGTGACTTGTAGATCCGCAACAGTGGAGCTCTGCATTTGTCCACCCCTGCTGTAGGCACTCCAGAACCATTACAGACATCCCCATCCAGGGCATCTTAGGTACATAATAGATAAGCATGGTTAGATTTTTCTGCTAGTGTTTTCCCAAAGGATAAAATGGTATCAGAAATCATCTGCTTTCCCCTCATTTTTCTAATGTCAAAAACATAAATGTTTGGACAATCCAATCTTGATTGCCTATTATTAACTGCATATGCAAGCAATTTGGTGTATGTGGCTAGCTTAACATGATGAACTGTTACTTCAGCACATAGGGCTGTCGAGACAGTACTGTTGATTTACTAAAAGCAAAAAAGATGTTTGCTTTGTAAGGGAAGTTGCACTTTGCAAGGAAAATTTCCTCAGGGTTCAGTGAATGAGATGCAACTCTGCTGACTTCCATCATCTAATCTTGTGCTAGAAAAATGCTGCACATGACTGGGAACTCATTACAAATCAAGATTGCACTGTATTTACTAAGCTATTCCCTTGCAAAGTGAACAGCCTACTTGCATTTAGTAAATTAACTCCAGTATCATAAAACAAGTCCAGCTGTACTAACAAAAGCTTCGGTTTCTAATTACAAAAACTGACTAAGGACGAATAATGTTATAACACTGGACTTGAAATGAAATTATACAAAATAGTTCATATTTACATACAATAGTTCATATTACAAGAGCGTTGCGCCAAGATAAATAGCAAAGCAGAAAAAAAAACACTTACGTTAATATTTGTTTAGCTGGTGTAACAGAGTTATGTGTTTTAAAAATGTGTACAAAATATATCATTTATATTTTATAAGCAGTGTAAAAAAAACAAAATACACCAGTTTGGGCTACAGCTAAGCTGCCATTTATCCATGTAATTGTTTTTAAGTTACATTATCACTAATGATTGCTGATCTCTAAAACCTTACTAGACAGGTTTGAGCCATGCAGTGTGTGTTACTGAGCATAAATGAACAGCTTATTTATTTTAGTGATAGCAAAAAGTGAGAGAAATGGAAGTTGTTATAAAAACATTGTCATGATATAGCAACCTGTGAAGGAGCAACTGTGTTGTAAACTGTCTACTAAGATACGCATTTCAACATAACTTAATAATCTTCTAGTCACTCTAAAACACCATCTAATATACTTCATGAACCCTCTTAACCTCCTTGGCGGTCTGATTATTTCCGTTTTTTTGTGCTGAAAGCGGTACCATTTTTTTGCATGGAAATATGTAGTTTTTTATTGTAGGCTGTAATTTTTAGGAATAACTCACTGAAATCTGTCCTAACAAGAGTCTAGTAAACATTCCAGATATGATAAAAACTTGAAACACTAAATCATAAATTATAATTTAATAAATAATCATAAAAAATAATAATATAATAATAATACATTTAATTCAATAATATAATCAAACCAAAAACACTGAAATTTGAAATACAGAGGCAAATTCGCACATCGCTGAGCAAAGTCGCAAAATCGTTTTCAGTGTCTGATGACAAATTTCCCCACAAATCATTATCACTCAATTCTGCAAGTGGTTCTGATTTACTATCGCTGTTCTCTAGCTGGTCTAAAACTGCTTTTGACATAAAGGGGTTTATTTACTAAAGCTGGAGAGTGCAAAATCTGGATCTCTTCTTCATAGAAACCAATCAGCTTTCAGGTTTTATTTCCAAAGCTTAATTGAACAAGCTGGAGTTAGAAGCTGATTGGCTGCCATGCACAGTTGTATCAGACTCTGAGTGTACCAGTTTTTGTAAATCTACCCCAGAGGGACGCTTTTTGGACGCCATGGACTTTTCTAAGTTTCCAGGCAGAAAGAACAGTCAAAATGCAGGCAGGGCACAGGACAAAGCACTCGGGACAAAATATATGTGAATTGCATTGAAACAGCAATGTTTTACTATATAATAATCATTTTTAAAAAAATGACATTTTTAAAAAATTTCAAATTTGGCGCCCGTACGTCCCGACGTCACAGGGACCGGAACATGGAAGCCGGATGCCGGCATCGGCCGGAGGAGATGGCCAGGGACGCTGCAGGGGACACATCGCGGGAGCGAAGGACAAGGTAAGTGCTGCAGGGACTCCCTGAGCAACGCCGCAGGGTAAGCCCGAGTGTAGCTCAGGGTTACTGCTCTTGGTACTGAAATTTTACCCCGAGCTACACTCGGGAATACCGCCAAGGAGGTTAATCATTGCCATATTATAAAAAAAAGTTATTCTTTTCAAACCCCACCTGTTGATGACACATTACAATCCAAGGGTCTGCTATGCGTCTTAGATGAAACACGCCATTTTTCTTAAACGGACAGTATACTGTCTTCAAAAAGAAACAACAAAAAAGATGTGGGGTCCCCTTAGAGTTTTCATAAGAAACCTTTACCCATGCATGCAGTTAGTCTGGCATACCCATACCAATTCACATGCCTTAAACATTGGGAGGGTGGGGGCATGGCCTGGTCATGAGCATTGGTGACTGCTGATTCTTGGAGCTCCTGCTTTCCACACTTCCCAGAAAGAAAGGGGAACCCAATACCCCTATCAACACCAGTAAAGCCTGATGTGGAGAATTGTGACTTTCTTCATGGACAGCAAATCCTGTGACTCAGCAGGGCCAAATATAGTGGATACTCCTTTGCTCTCAAAGCCAGATAGGATCCTTGAACTGTTGCAAGTTGACTCACAGATGTCACCAGCTGCACACAGTGAATCTCACATTCCTGCATCCCCCTCTTCTCCAGGAGGCAATGCTCGTGCACTAGAGACTGAGCATAAAGAGCAGCTTGGGACTGTTGTCTGTGACATTAAGCAGTGCTTTAATTACTTCCTTAGTAGCAGTTTTAGTTGGATTTGTTTGGCAGGTGGAGGTGACCTATAAAGCAGGCTTCCAGAAACTGAAAGCAGAAACTTCACACCTGGGAGCTGTAACTGAGACTCAAGAGGAAGGTCATACAACGGCCATTGCTGTGCCTCAATCTCTGCAAACTAGAATGGGACAACAGGACCATATACTAGAAGCACTCCAGTTTCAATTGGTTGATTATGAAAGTAGGAGTCACTGAAATTAGGCAGAGACACAACTTAATCTCTACAGGTAGGATGGAAGACTATACCGCTGAATGCCGACAGTAAAATAGAGCATACTGCAGCATTAAAAGGGACATTTCTAAGGATTTCTATTTGCCGATGGTTTACACAAGCTACAACTTCCATCCACATTACCTCTAGTGGTAGTTTTAAGGAATACTGTATGCCATGTATCTGTAGTGTACCTGTTATTGTGCACATTACCACGTAAGTACAACTTTAACTTTGTTTATTATATCTATAAATTAGTGAAGCGCTATAAATTATATATATATACAATAGTGCCATAAATAACTCATAGTGCTCTGTGATAACAAGCTGATAATTTCCCAAAAAAAATATAACAACAAAATAATAAATAAATATAATTGGTGACAAACAAAATAGATAAGTGATAAATAAGTGATAAACTGATGAAGTCACGACGCACGTGACGCAACGCGTCGGTACGCCATATCCGGTTTTGGGCTACGCCATATCCGGTTTTGGGGATGCATGTCCGGACGGAGCGGCCATATTGGTCCCCCTTGTTTCATGTTATACACCTATGGGATGAGGTGAAATGCTGTTTTTGACAAGGAGAAAAATGTGAGTGTAACCATTATGTTTTAAACTCTTTTCATTAAACAATATTGCACTATGGGAGGTTCTTTTTTGTGTCTTATATAACTATTGAGTGGAGGTGGAGTGGAAATCCTGCGATCCCTGGATGAGCAATCTGCAATAAGGATCGGTCATAGAGGAGATTAATAGCCCTTTGGCCCTGTGTGGGTCGGTGTGGGGAGGTGAGCAGGCACTGCTGCCATTTGAGGATTTTGTGCACTAGAAGTGAAGATCACCCTCTTTTTTTCACAAGTTACACCTGCATGGACTTGTTTTTTTATATATACACGGATGATTTATTTGTGTGATTCACAGCTATCAGTTTAATAACTGGATTTATGAATTATTTTGGATACACAAGATATCTTTATCACTTATCTATTTTGTTTGTCACCAATTATATTTATTTATTATTTTTTTGTTATATTTCTTTTGGAATTTATCAGCTTGTTATCACAGAGCACTATGAGTTATTAATGGCACTATGGTATTTATATAATTTATAGCGCTTCTCTAATTTATAGATATATTATTTGATCACTTATTGGTTTAAGTCGAGTGACAGCAGCTTTTAATATAGGGATTTCATCTATATAAAGCGCAGGAGGATACCCCCAATCAACTTTGTTTATTAATACATTATTGGATTTACAGAAAGCACTATAATGGTTTTAAAATAATTTTGTTTTGAGTACTATCTTTTGGAATTTGTTGGATTTTAATATATTGATCCAATAGAACTATGAGGTCATTCCAGATTTGTTTTGTGTTAAGGAATGTTGTTTCCCTTAAAGGGACAGTCACAATCTGTAATAATATATAAGATGAACTGCTAGTGTTAATGGTGTGTGAATCATGTTAATGATTCACACACCATTGTGTTAATGGTGTGTGAATCTGTAATAATATGTAAGATGAGCTGCTAGTGTTAATGGTGTGTGAATCATGAGGTGGTATTCACAGAAGATAACTGTAACATATAGATTTGGAATCTTGGACTAAAATCAATAAACATGGAACTTTTTACTTTATTATTTATTTTTGTATTCTTTTGAAATCAAAGAGGATTAGTAATTACTTTGCAGCTCTGAAACATTTTATTAATATATTTGTTTATTAGTGTGTAGAACAGCAGCATAATAGTATATATATATATATATATATATATTCACAAAATATTTGTTAATTTCACAGTTACTTGTAACATATTTCACAGTGCTTGCACAGGGGTAATTTCTTTTCTTTTGTTATAGATTAGCAAAAATAAAAATACGGAAACACACACTATAGTTCAAACTTCCTATAAAGATATACAATTAACTTTATTACGAAAGAAAAAAACAATAACACAAAAACATTTGTCATAGTTTGAAGGCTGCTGCTTTAAACTAATCTATTGTTTGTATTTTGGTTTTAGCACTAATTTTTTTTCTAGCTAAATAGAGTTCACAAAGGTTCAAAAGAATCTTCCTTAAAAACAGAAGGTCTGCTCTATTGAAAGCACTCCAACCCCAAATAGCCTACAATGGCTTTAAAAAAAAACTATTAAAAAAAGAAAGAAAACTACATGGGCCTGGTTTCAGATGTTTCTAAGAAGCAGAATTGTATGCCTCAACTCTGCCTCTTGGTAAGTTTTGGCACTCAAAACCCATGGGGCTGTACCCCTGCAATGGACTGCAGTGCAGTCCACTGCAGGGGTGATAGGAAGGTGTGATGGATTGTCATTCAAAATAAATGGGTCTACAGTGCACCAACACACATAGCAAACATTGTAATACAACAGTGTGAATCAGTCCTAACAATTTGTTTTCTTTAACAGCAATATAAAACTCTGTCTCTTTCTCTGACTTTCTCTGCTGAGTTTGAGATAGAGCTCTCTATTCAGCCAGAAAGTGAGCTTTGTTGTGGTTTTTTTTTGGCTTTTTTAAATCCTGAACAGTGGTGATTGAGTATGAGAATAATTATTTAGACTAGATCTGTGACGCAGCATTTTTAAAGATGTTGCATTGAAAAGGTGATGTAATGAATGTTAGGTTTTTTTACTGGGTCTGGTGGCTGTACTGCTTTGATGGTGGCCTTTGTGATAAAGATTGTAAGTGTCCTTCAGCAATACATTGTTTTCAAAGAGGCAAAGCTGGAAAAGTGTATTTTTTTCAAGAGAGAAAAAAGAGAGAAAAGTATTTTATAACAACTTCCAAGGTATGTAAACACAATAAATACTAGATCTTGTTGTTTTTATATCAATTTATACAACAATCCACTTAAAACATCAAGCTGTTTGAATTGAGCACACTTTAAAATGAAACTCCACTTTTGTTAAGAATGAAAGCAATTTCTTCTTAATCATCAATGTACATTGAAAAATATTGAACAAACTTAGTTGCTGATTCCTACCTTTTTCTGCTCTGAAAAAGTAGCTGTTTTTTTGACCAGGCCCTTTGGATACTAATTCTGAATGGGTGTCCTAATGACAAAGGCTGTAGGGTCTGAATCACTTCAGACGTAACTAAACCTTATGGAGTATTTATGTTATATTTCTAAATAATGTACCATATTTTTCACTCCATATGAAGCACCTGACCATAAAACGCATCTAAGTTTTAGAGGAGGAAAACAAGAAAAAAAATATTCTGAACCAAGACTACAGACATAGTATAGGAGATGACCAGAGACTACAGACATAGTACAGGAGATGACCAGAGACTACAGACATAGTACAGGAGATGACCAGAGACTGCAGACATAGTACAGGAGATGACCAGAGACTACAGACATAGTACAGGAGATGACCAGAGACTGCAGACATAGTACAGGAGATGACCAGAGACTACGGACATAGTACAGGGGATGACCAGAGACTGCAGACATAGTACAGGAGATGACCAGAGACTGCGGACATAGTACAGGAGATGACCAGAGACTGCGGACACAGTACAGGAGATGACCAGAGACTACAGACATAGTACAGGAGATGACCAGAGACTACAGACATAGTACAGGAGATGACCAGAGACTACAGACATAGTACAGGAGATGACCAGAGACTGCGGACACAGTACAGGAGATGACCAGAGACTGCGGACATAGTACAGGAGATGACCAGAGACTACAGACATAGTACAGGAGATGACAGCAGAAACACTACTGGAGATGACCAGAAACTGCAGACATATTACAGGGGATTAACAGAGTTCTTTTAGAAATGTACAGTTTGTGAAAAACAGCTCAGGGTTTGGTATAACAGTCCACAGGCAGTCTATGTGGGGAAGGACATACCTGGCCAGCTGTGCTCAGCATCCTCTCTGAGGTCCGGGGGTGGGGCTCCCACTCACATTACAACTTCTACTTCAGCAGCTCCCTCTAGATCATACAGGCTGCATGGGGTGGGGTCAGTGGAGCTTCTGGAACAATCTAACATGGCAGAGGCGACGGGGGGAAGCCTGGTTAATATTCTCTCCATAAGACGTACAGACATTTCCCCCTATTTTTGGGGGGAAAAAAGTGTGTCTTATAGAGCGAAAAATGTGATATGTTGAGTCTGTGTCTCTGCTTGTTCCCAACCCCCTTTGTTGTATCACTTAATTATGATTGATTTTGTGTTTCCAGAGACACTCTTTTGGTTTTCACTAATATCCTCATTTAATATACTCTTGATTTAAAATAATGTACTTTTATGCTGCTATTTTATTACAGCCTTTGTAACCCAAGCAACCTCATGCCTTCATTGAAAAAAAAACAAAAAACATTGAATCAAGAAACTCTTATGGAGTATATTGTCAAAATTAAATTTCGTTTACAGAGGATGCCTAAAATCTGACTTGAAACTTAGTTCAGCCTTCTTGGAAAACAATTACATTCTCTTATTCCTGTCCTTTGCTGCTAGTCTGCTCTTACTGCTGCACATAATGGTACTTGCAATATGTTCATGGAGCCTTGGGCTGTACTAATATGTGATGTAATGAACAAGTTACTTGCATTTCGTTTTACCTAAAGTGTATCTTTAACTAAAACTTTTTTTAAATTTTGAATCTTGGAGAGATTCCTTTATTCCCTGTCTGGCAAAACAGTTGCACCATGTTAGAAACTGGGAGGATATCAATCAAACAGCAACACATAAATAAATAAAATGTTTTTTTTTTAATTTAAATAATGTTTATTGGTTTTAACAAGTAATAAGCAGACAATTGGTCAGCCCACACAGGGGCTAGCAATACTATTGGCCACAACCCCAAAAGCAGCGGTCACTGTAGGATGGGTTTGCATGGGTGATACGGGCAGGAACCCAGTACCAATAGAGCAGTACCTTATATGCCACCTCCAAGGTAGCCGTGTTAAATGAGCATTTAGCCATTCAAGACCAGATCTTGCTCCAGTCACTTGTTCTACCTCAACTGCCAGATCCTGTTCCCATTGGGTTACATAGGAAAGGGCAGTATGGGAGGAGCGACCATTCAGAGAAGCATAGAGGGCTGAGATAAAACCTGGAGAGCCTGGGTAATGTTGGCAGGTATGTTCAAATGCAATTTTCCGCAACAGATAAGTGGAAGTCCTGCATAATGAGTTTACCCATTGTTGGAGTTGGAGATAGTGAACAAATTCTGATTGAGTCTGCTGAAGAGAGGCCCATGTGGGAAAGGACCTAGAGGTTAAAAAAATGCGAGACATGAGAAAACCCACTGGAGAGAGGTTAGAATGCAGCCAGAGAAGCGTCAACATGGAAACAGGGTAACATTGGGAAGTTCCAGAAGAACTCATAGGGAAACACTAACTGAGGCTTGAAGTAAAGATAACTGAGAGATCTGAGCTGTTTGATAATATTTTGGCTATGTTAGGTACCTCTAGCCCCCCCTGTAGCTTGTGCAAAAAAAGAGTAGCCCTAGAAACCCTAGGGCGTTTATTATCCCAGATAAAATGTAGGATCCTATTCTGGAGAAACTATAGGAAATGCAATGGAACACGTACCGGTCCCACTAAAAGGGCTCGGAAGGGAGGGGGGCGGAGCCCGAACATGGCGGCACAGGAGAGCGGAGAATAGGAGCTCTCCGATAGCCTCCCCCACCTATCCTCCCTAAATTGTCCCGAGGGACTGACTAGCTGAGTCGGAGGGCGGCTGGAGACTGACCTGGTGAGAGGGGAGATCCCGGCGGTGATGCGGCTGTCGGCCAGAGAGCGGAGGGGTTGAGTCTGTCTTCCCCCATGGAGTCTGCCTGCGGTGATCCTGGAGAGAGAGTGTGAGGTTGCCGGGCGACAAGGAGGAGTGGCGATAACACGTGGGCTGCCGAGGTGTACAGCTGGGAGAGGAAGAGACCGGCCGGCGTCTTAGGAGACAGGGGAAGCGCTGACATCCATTGCAGAGCTGTCTCCAGGGATTTCTCGGGGTATATGCAGAGGAGGACAAAAGAGACCCAAGGGAATTCCCTGGAAGAGGAAGACACGGCTGCAGGAGAAAGGGCAACCCTGGACTGCAATCTAGAAGCTGCTCCATAGAGGAGGGTGAGTGAAAGCTGCGGGTCTACCCAAGTGTTAGTTATTCAACTTGTGTTATTGACTATCTGACATCCAACATAAAGAATAAGAAGGGAATTCCCAGAGAGGGTCTGAAGAAAGCAGTGACAGTTTAAGTATATACCCCAGAATCTTGGAAAAGCTCTAAAAATCCTATATGTGATATGAAAGGGAAAAATAGTAAAGGAAGTATGCCCAAGAACTCCCAAACGGGAACGATAAAAAAAATACACGTCGCAAGGGAAGTTAACTCCAGTAAAATCCCAGGAAATAAGTGATAGGAGTGAACTGGAAATAAGCCTTGATAATAGCTTAAGATCTTCCCTGGGACCAGTTAACAATAGCCAACAAACACTGGAAAGTATGGAGTTGGGAGAAACTGAAAAAGAACTGCAAATACCAAATAAAAAGGAAATGGCGGAGATGTTTCAAAATCTAGAAAAATCCATAAAGCAAGAGATGGGGATAATTCGGAAAGAAATGGGACAGTTGTTAACTAGAATGGAAGAAACGGAGGAAACAGTTAAATCCCACACCCAAATCATCCCAAAATTAGAAAAACTGATAATAGATACTCAGAAGGAACCAAAAAGACTGCTTTATATGATGGAGGATCAAGAAAATAGGGACAGGAGAAACAACATTAGAATAAGAGGAGTCCCAGAGCTGCAACAGGGGGAAGACCTAAAGGAGATTATAGGAAAAATTTTGAACGCCATAATGGATAGATCTGGTGCGGAAATGTACAAACTGGATGGAGTGTACAGGATAGGAAAGTTTCAACAAGAACAAGGCCCAGAAAAATCAAGAGATACAATCGTTCGGTTCCATAATTATAGAGATAAGGATGAGATATGGAAGAAGATTAAAGGAAGAACGAACATCAATTATGGAGGGAAAAGTATTCAAATTTTTGCAGACATAGCAGCTGAGACACTGAGAAGAAAGAGATCATTGAAACCATTATTGGAATTGTTGAAGAAACAGAATGTGCAATATAGATGGGGTCGATCAGCATGTTTGATCGGTTGGAAAGATGGAGTTACAGCTTTTTTGAGATCCCCTGAAGATATGAAAGGCTTTTGTAATAAATTTGAACTGCAGAGAATAGAGATACCGGGATGGGAAGAGGAGGAGAGAGCATTATATATGTTGGGAAAAGAGGAATGGCAGCTAGTTAGAAGAGAAAACAGAGAGCAAATAGATAGAGGGACACCGTGGAGGAGGGGGGGAGATGAGCGGTACATGGATGGAGCTGAGCCCCCAGATAGGAATCAAAAGTGGGATTCTTTCCACAAATGATTTATAGGCAAATAAAAAGCCTACCGGGGGGAGGGGTTTATAATGGGGGAGGGAGGGGGAGGGAGGGGGATGGAGGGGGGGGAGGAGGGCTGGGAGAGGGGAGGGGTGGGATTGGGGATAGGGAGTCTTAAAACTGACATCTTGTACGAGAGAAGAGGTATAGGGAAGGGAAAGAGGAAAGGAAATGGTAAAATAGGAAGAAGACAAATAAAACATGGAGGAAATACGCTTTGTAACTCATAATGTAAATGGATTAAATTGCCCGGGTAAAAGATTTCAACTATATAGAGAACTACAACATAGAGAGGCCTCGGTTGTTTTTTTGCAGGAAACACATCTAGAGTTAAAAAAAAATATTAAGCTATACTCTAGACAACATCCTACATGGTATTACGCAGATTCCCCAGTTAAGAGAGCTAAGGGAGTAGCTATAGGATTTGCAAAAAACATCAGGTTTGAATTGGAAGATAGAAAGACGGACCCGGAGGGGAGGTTTTTGTTTTTGAAGGGTAAATTACATGACATAGAATGTACGCTTGTAAACATATATTGCCCTAATAGGAAGCCAGAGACGTTTTTGAAAGGGGTTATGAGAAGGTTGATGGACTTTGGAAAGGGATATCTAATAGTGGCGGGTGACATTAACATATGTATGGATCCACAAATAGATACAACATCTGGAGTACAGAGAAGGGGAAATAGGTCCATGGGATTATTGAAAACGGTGATGAAAGAGTGCCAACTGGTGGATAGCTGGAGAATTGTCCACATAAGAGAGAGAGATTATACTTTCTTCTCTAGTGTACATAGGACATACTCTAGATTGGACTATATTTTGGTGGACCACCGACTTGTTGAGGATTTGGTTAAAGTAGAAATTGAAGCAATAACTATCTCGGACCATGCACCTGTAGTAATGGAATTAAAATGGGGAGGGAAAATGTCAGGTGGCCTATCATGGAAGTTGAATGAGACACTCCTCACGGATCCAGATACTGACCGGAAGATCAGGGAGGAGATAGAGAGGTTCTTTGAGGAAAATGAAACAGAGGATGTATCACTAGCGACAGTGTGGGAGGCACATAAAGCATATGTAAGAGGAATCCTTACTGCGATTGGGGCAAAGAAAAAAAGGGAAAGACGAGAGAAGATCAGTGGGCTTTTGAAGGAAATAGCTGAGATGGAACTCCTACATTAAAAATAACATAAGGAAAGAGATAGAGCAAAGAGTGATAAAAAAGAGGGAAGAACTAGAGAAAGTAATGGAGGAAGAAAAAATGAGAACTTTTAATAAGATCACTGGTGAAAGATATAGATGGGGAGATAGACCAGGAAAATATCTGATGAGAGCCTTGAGGAGAAAGAAGAATAGGAACTATATAGATAAAATAAAAAACTCCAAGGGAGAGTTAGTCCATTCAACTAAAGGTATTGCAAAGGTATTTAAAGATTACTACAGTAAATTATATAATATTGCCCCTAAGGATGTTATAAATAAAGATAAAATGATAAATATTGAAAAAAGAAGGGATTATTTAAGAAATGCAGGATTACCAAAACTAAGTGAAGAACTATTAAACTCCTTAGAATCTGAAATCACACAGGAAGAACTAAAAATAGCATTAAAAAGCTTTAAGACGGGAAAAAGCCCAGGCCCAGATGGATATACTGTGAGGTATTATAAAAAATATAGTGATTTACTGTTACCTAAATTAAAGAGATATATGGAGGCGTTAGGAGGAGAGATGGAGATAAGAAAGGAATCCCTTCTGGCACAGGTGGTTTTAATACATAAGGAAGGTAAAGATATCACCCATTGTTCCAGTTATAGACCGATATCGCTATTAAATGTAGACACGAAGAAGTATTGGCGAATAGATTAAGAGACCTGATGCCAGATTGGATCCATGGAGATCAGGTGGGTTTTGTCAGAGGAAGAGAGGGTCGAGATAATGGGTTGAGGTCCCTGATGCTTATACAGAAAAGTAAAATGGAAAAAAATCCAGTAGTGCTGCTCTCGATAGATGCGGAGAAGGCGTTCGATAGGGTTAATTGGAATTTTATGATGGATACACTGGAGGTCCTGGGATTGGGTAGTAGGATGAGAAAGTGGATTGGAAAGTTGTATGAAGGACCATCCGCGATGGTAATGGTAAATGGAGAGAGATCAGAGACCTTTTCAATGTCAAATGGAACTAGACAGGGATGCCCACTGTCCCCATTGTTGTTTGTCCTATCATTGGAACCCCTGCTATCAACAATAAGGAAAAATATAGATATAAAGGGAATAAATGTTGGAAAGATAGAACATAAGATAGCCGCATTTGCGGACGATTTATTATTCTATGTTGGAAACCCGAGGATAACACTTCCTAACCTAATGAAAACATTGAAGGAATATGAGGAAATGTCAAATCTAAAAATTAACCTGAGCAAAACAGAGATATTAAATATAAACCTTCCAAAAAGTGAAAAAGAAAATATACAGAGAGAGTTTCCCTTTATATGGAAAAATAGAGAAATAAAGTACCTGGGGGTAAAACTTACTCCCTCACAGATGAATCTTTATAAAGCTAATTATATCCTAATGTTAAACAAAATCAGAGAGGAATTGAGGAAAATGGGTGGAGGAAATCCTTCCTGGTTGGGTCGTATCAATCTGATAAAAATGGTATTTCTCCCTACGATACTGTATAAATTCCAGATGATACCCATTAATCTTCCAGAGGTGTATTTTAGGACAATTAAGCGAATGGTAACTAAATATATATGGAAAAATAAAAAACCTAGGATATCATATGAAGTGCTAAGTAGAAATAAAGAAAAAGGAGGGTTGGGAGTCCCGGACTTCAAAAGATATCATAGGGCAGTCATCCTAGCAAGAATTTTTGACTGGACACATAACTCAAAAAGTAAACATTGGGTCACAATTGAAAATACACTTAGTGGAAAGGATTTGGGTAGGAGTGTATGGGAGCCACCACAATTTAGAGAATTAGAAGAGAGCACGAGTGTATACACGAGGATTGTAATAAGGGAGTGGGATAAAATACACAAACAGAGGAAATGGGGTTTTAATTCACTATTAATGTCACTAAGAAATTCAGATTTTTTCCCCCCAGGTAAAGAGGAAATTTCAGGTAGATGGATTATAAAGGAAGACGCTCAGCTGAGAGATATAATGGAGGGGGTAAACTTAAGAACACTGGAGGATTTGAAAAAGGAAGAGGGAAGGATTTTCACTGGATTAGATATAATCAATTAAAACAATTCGTGGAGAAACTGACGAAGCCCCTTAGAACTAGGAAAGAGTGGAATGAATTTGAGAAATACTTAGAAGACCGAGGTGACGGGAAACACAGCACTGCTAAAGCATATAAAGC
Organism: Staurois parvus; assembly: GCF_062004578.1. Lineage (NCBI taxonomy): Eukaryota > Metazoa > Chordata > Amphibia > Anura > Ranidae > Staurois > Staurois parvus. Next base: position 7,594,986 of record NW_028317949.1, read on the forward strand.
TCTCACGAATTTAGATAGTAAGTTTAAATTAAAGTATATAGAAAAATGGGAAAAGGATTTAGGAGTGGAGTGGGAAGAGCACACACAGAGGAAAATATATAGAATGGTACACGAAAATATTAGTATGCGTTAAGTGGAAATGAGTTTTAAATGTTTGACAAGGTGGTATGTTACACCGGTGATAGAGCACAAGATGAGGGAGGAGAAACAACCATGGTGTTGGCGAGGATGTGGAGGATTGGGCACGATGTATCATATATGGTGGGAATGTCCAAAAATACACATATATTGGGAAAAAGTTATAAATCAAATCACGATTATCACTGGAATGGAGATAGGATTGGACCCCGAAATCTGTCTTTTCCATAATTCAATATTATCTGGAAATAAATATAAAGAACTGGGTATATTGAGCTACCTAAATGCAGAAAAAAGTCTGATTCCTAAGTTTTGGCGTAAAGTTGAGGCACCGAGGGAAGAGGATTGGATGAATAGAGTGGACCAGATTGCTAGATTGGAAAAACTCTTTTATATACAGGAAGATAGGATGGTGACATATCATATGAAATGGGAGAAATGGGAGGAGTTTAAAGTAAAGCTAAAGAAAGGTACTGAGTAAGTAAGCATAAAGAAAAGGGAAAGAGAGGACAAGAAGAAAGGAAGGGAAAAGGGGAAAGGATAAGGGAAACGGAGAAAATATAGTAATTAGCCTTTCTTTCTTACTTTTTCTTTTTCAAACCTCGGTATCCAGAGGATATGAGATACAAGTCGATCTGACAGATGTCAGGGGTATATAGTAATGGGGTGGGAGGTGGGAGGGTTATGGGTTAAGGGAGTTATGGGGAGAAAATGAAAATGATACGAAATTAGTGTTTTAAGAGAAATTGTAATGTTATATTTTCAAATTATGGAAATGTGTATTGTTTTAATTGAAAAATGAATAAATATTTAAATTATAAAAGGAACCCATACCGGTAGGGTGAGAAAGTAATATAATAGGTTGGTCAGAGTGGTCATTTTCACAGAATTGATGCGGCCTATCCAGGACAAGTGTGAGAACTGCCAAGATTTTATAAGAGCAGACAAGGAACAGAGCATTTGGTAGTAGTTAGCTGCAAATAAAGAAGAGCAGGAGGATATCAGCTGAACACTAAGGTAGTCAATAGAGGATGATGTCCACTTGAAAGGGAAGTGAGACTGTAGATGGGTGATCAGGTCAGGCTCTAAGGTGACATTGAGAGCCAGAGTTTTTTCTAAATTAATCCGTAGGCCTGATATCACCGATAAGTGTGAAAGGACATGCTGCAAGTTAGGAAGAGTGACAAGGGTTACTGAGGGTCAGAAGGGCATCATCTGAGAAAAGGATGAGTTTATACTTGTGGCCTGTGTAAGGGACTGCCGGTCACATTACAGTCAGCCCGCTGGGCCATCGCCAACTGTTGTTGTGCTAAAATAAAGAGGGCCTGGGATAGGGGGCACCCTTGTTTCATAACTTTATATATGGAAAATAAGGAAGAGAAAAACCCAGCATATTTTACTGAGGCAGAAGGGGCAGAATACAGGGCCTGGATCCAGGTTAAAATAGCTTCCCCAAACCTCCAACGGGATAACAAAAAGTACAAGTACTCCCAAGACAAGGAGGTGGCTCACCTTATAGACATTGTCGCTAGCCTGCCACCTGGGCTCATCTGGTCCCTATGAATTAGGCAATGCAGAGAGGTTTTAATACGAAGACTGAAAACCTTTCCCAGGATCTTCAAATCTTTGTTCAGGAGGGAGATAGGCGGAAGGCCTGTGGTTCCAATGTATCTTCTACGTTTTTAGGGATCATGAAGATATGGGCTCTGAGTGCACCAGGGGAGGGCAAGGAGCCTTGTTTCAAGGCATTCAAATAGTTAGTTAGGTGAGGCACCAGGAGCGTGGAAAATTTCTTATACTAAAGCCAGAAAATCGGTCCAGCGGGAGAGGAGTGGGATTATCGAGCAGCTATCTTGGATCACTGCTCCCGAGCAGCCCCCAAAAATGCTTTTTTTTAAGTTCAGTGGGGAAACCACTGTCAAACGTTTAAAGTTCTCCAAAAAAGACACATTTAGGAGGACTCAAGTAGATTTTGCAAGAAGCTAAATGACAATGTTGAGGCAGCTCTCAAACAAAACAATATTACCTCAACAGGTACCCTGAAGAACTCAAAGTATGAATGTAGAGAAAAAAAGGGGAAGAGTATCTACGGTAATTATATGTACAGTAACTTGTTTTAAGAATCATTAAAAGTACATTGGACTACTCAACCTTTTGGTTTGGTGTCTTGTTCTGTAAAATTATACTTAGAAGTTTTTATTATCCGTTTCCATGTGTCAGATTTTCCTTACTTCTTGTATATTCAAAGTAAAATAGAACAGATAGACCTTTATAGAGCAAACAATTGCTGCCACGTCCCTAAATATTAAAGCAAGCAAGAATTTCTCCCATGGGACATTAAAAGACATTAAAATAAGAACATGTTAATGCTCTGGAAATGTTGTAAAATATGGTTTCAACACTCCTGATAATTTACAAGCAGAAGGTACAACTACATACATAATGAATGCAGCTTTTGTAAAAGTTCTTCCTACCAAGAAATCCCCAATGCATTTCAATCGGCTTCCACTATCTTTGTCAGGGGATAACAGGGGCATATACATATGAAACAAAGAAGTGCATGATAGAACAGTACAATGATATAGTTAAAGTCCTCATACATCCAGGATAGTTTATAGTGAATCTACTTGCATAATAAGCTAGAGCCTTTAAAAGGATGCCATTTGTAACAGCATCAGAAAGCCCGACAAGGTCCCAACCTCCCACACATCAAGCTCACAAGAGGCCACGTTGACTGACCATGGTCAGTCTGGGTGGGGGACCACCCACAACATTATCTATGAAAATATATAGTAAATAGATTTACAAGAAAAATATGCCTCTTAAACAGAGCTGGAAATAACTGTAAAAACCAAAGCCCAAACATCTACCCATAATAACTGAATTCTTCCAAAAAATATGATTCAGGTAAACCCCCACATGCTTTTTGTAATAAGGCTAAGATGGAAACCTGAAAATAATAAAAATAGAGCATTTATATCCATGTCCAAAATGTCTGTAAGTACAATTATACTATATTCATATAATCGGCCCATACTTATTTTCTAAATATCTAGTCTGAGTCCTCCTTGTTACTATGGCAAATTGGAAATGGTGTGTAATGGGAAAAATACTTGGTGTATAAAAAGGTAAACTAATTACTAATTGGTGTTAATCAACCAATGCTATGGATCATGGACCCCCTAGCTGAGCCATTCAGAACCAAATTCATTGAAGGGAGGACAAAACAGGCAAAACAATGCATCACAAAGACACCTCCCAAACATTCCCCCTACTGTGGGATGACATATGGGAGAACGGGGACCCAAGCAACCCCAAATCTGGAAAAAAGGAGGAAAAAATCCTAAAAGGAAAATCAAACCATCAATAAAAGGTTATTCTGTACTAATCAACAATGTTTACATAAGGACAAAATGGGAACATTCAATTACCAAAAAAAAAAAGAAAATATTGATCAATCAATTATCATAAATACATGCACATGGTAAAAAGTAGGACAGTCACTGTGGCCTCTAGTGGACTTGGTGTGTAGAAGGCTGGAACCCTGGTGGGCTTTCTGATGCTGGAACAAATGGCATACTTAAGGTTTGTTCACACTATGGTGCAGAGCCATCAGTTTTTCTGTGCGTGTTCTGCAAGGGCACAACAAAATCAATTGTTCTCTATGTGCCCTGTTCACACCACAAAACTAGTATCACGTGCAGATTGTTTACATGTAGGAATCTGCAACATGTATAAAACTCATTGAAGCGCGCATGAAAACTGTTGTAATATTCTATCATGTACTTCTTTGTTTCATATCTAGATTTCCCTGATGAAGACAGTGGGAACTAACTGAAATGTATTGAGGATTTCTTGGCAGGAAGAAATTTTGTTAAAGCAAGTACTCATGATATATGTAGTTGTATCTTCTGCCTGTGAAATATCAGGGATGTTGAAACATATTTTACAACTTTGCCGGGCATCGACGTGTTCTTTCTTTATATGTCTTAAAAAAAATTACAATAACATGTAATGTTTTTTTATATATTTTGTTTTGTTTTGGGTGCAAAAAAGCCCCATGGGAGAAATTCTTGTCTGTTAAAAGTTGTCCCCAGAACAGAAAGCAATGGTAAAGTGCTCAATATGACAATTGTGGACTACAGCTGTGCAATGTGTGCCAGCACACTTGTTTACAGTCTCCACTGAGAGTGCATGTGGCAGGGTGACAAATTATGAGCACAGCTAGGAGACAGCTATCTTCTGTGCTAAAAGGTACTGTCTTAACAAGGAAAAACTGAAAGCTAAGATTAAAATAAAATTGAAAACTACTTTTGAAGTTACAGTAACATGTTACAGTTTGTATGAGATTTTAGTCATTGGATTTACTTGAATTTCAAGCACATTGTATAATTCTCCCAGGAGTGACTGCACAGATCACAGCCATACAGAGTTCCGCAAATGTTCCCTACAAGGGCTCTGAGTGTTCAGACCCACGTTTGGCAACAAGTAACTAATGCACATCTTGCCTTTCGTCGGTACCCCAAAGAACAGAGTTTCTATAAATATTTTTGTTGACAGGAGGTGTAATAGAAAAAGGAATGTATCACTTTAATGCAAAGTTACACTGGCCCTAATCCTCATGGAAAATCTCTTAGAAAACGATTATTTATTACAAGATGACTTCTGTGAGATTAAGAATAGTTAAATTGATCTACTGTACTACATATAGGCTTGATTTATTGGTTGAACTAGATGGACTTGTGTCTTTTTTTCAACCAGACTAACTATGATTCATGAAACTTGAACACAATATAAGAATCTTTATTTTAACCATGTGACTGTAATATTTAAATTTAATTGGTCTAACAATGACTGTCACTTTCTTGAAAATAGGAATCCTTATTCCAGTTTGTCAGCTTTGTAAATAAGCCTTATTATATGGTATTCTCTCTGTGGCATACAAATCATGTAAAAGGTGTAATGCAAGACTTGGACGGCACATTTTTAAATAAATATGCATTCTCAGTTGGTTTCATAAAGATTTTTAAAAATGTTTTTAAAAGAAAAAATGTATTTACAGTATTACACAAACTGCTTTTAGGATCACGATACTGATAATTAATTCTGAGATGTTTTATCACTGTTCTTTTCTATCTGTTCTTACCTCATACCTGCATATTCAAGGGCATCACATGCTTGCAGCAGACCCTGACTGGCCCAAAGCGCTGACTTTCTCTCTCTCTGCGTTTTTGCCATATAGGAGAATATGGTAGGCTGAAATAATGAAAGATTTAGGTACTAAAGCCGGTCATAGATGGAGACATTTTCTTTCCTTCAACACTGACTGTTAACGGGGAATCCCTCCCACAGTATGTTCTCCAAGTGGGGGGAGCCGTCCCTGCCAGGAGAACAAAGTAGTTACTGCTAGCAGATGTAATAGCCACTAGCAATGATCACATATATAATCCGACAGTCTGGTTGTACCCAAGTTGATTGATTGATCAACTTGGGTGCAGTCAGCCTGCCCTTACATGGTTCGAATCTCGGCCGGCCCCTACTGAACCGGCCGAGATTCGAAAATGTTTATGGCCATCTTTATTGTATGCTAGCCATATGAAAAATTCAACTTCCTTTTTAAAAGTAATACACAGCTGCATAAAAACATTATATCTGTTTGGAGCTCATTTTTTATCTTAGTTATTTAAATCCCAGATAATCCAGAGCCAAGCAGTCTAGGTAGGGTCTGAAGACTCTCGTCATATTTTTCTCCATGGTGCAATCATTTACTTCCAAACCACTATATCTGGGGAAGACTGGGAAGATCTTTGACATGAGCTGAGGTGGGTCATGAATCAATAAAGTATGCATTGATCCCACTCTTAGGTCCAGGGACAATATGAAAATGAGGATACTGGTAGCTATAGGGATAGCAAATATTAAGATGAACATCAGAAGGCATATCAGAGCTATATGTGCTTAAACAGCTCAGTGTTAATATTTCCTTTGCCTGGAGCTACAATATTCTAGTGTCATTTAGTATACCGTGGTGTCTTCAACAATTGAGTTCTAGCCAAGAGAGGCTCACACATCAAACCTAAGCCTATAAATGTATTAACAATTATAAGGTATTTGTTGTGTGGTGTGTTCCTACTCTGGCTGTTTACTATAGTTTTTATCTGTTATTTCCCTAAGATTACTCTGTTAGGGGAAGTGTGAATAGATATGTGAAATGGACATTAGTAGTCCAGTTCTCACAATTATAAGCAAGAGTAAAAGTGAGCACTAAAAAATCAGCTACTGTACACCGAAAGTCACCAATAACCTCCTAAAACCAATAATAATAACGAAGGTGCAGCGCTAAAAACTCAATAAATAATGTATAAAGTGCAAATGCCTGAGAAGCACCTCTGTCAAATGCAATATGTCAAAATTGTTATATAGCCATATTGCACATATATATCAACTTGCAGGAAAAAACGCATGAATAAACAGATAAAGTGACACTAGTATAAATGCACGTCCACAATAATGACCGTTGGTGCTAAAGTGACGAAGTCTATATGACAGATTCATGGAATGTGAAGCTTCAAATCAAGTGATCCACTGTGCGTCTTCTGGTGATCAAATAATAGAATTACACACTCACCAGATGCATAATTCCATCATGCATTTGAGAAAATTTGGTATCTCAATGGTTCGGTAGGATCCTCTTATGGACACCTCTATCCCCTCTGGACTTCCCTCTGGGTCATCAGGTTGGATACAGCACCTCTCAACTCCTCTCCCTGTGGGGCTCTGTGGGTGGTGGACTCAACTATTGCACTATTGCACTATTATTCCACCTGATACATTTACTTTGTGTTTTTAGCGCTGCACTTTAGTTCATATGTCCTGGAATTTAAAATCCTACATTTTCACCTGGAAATTTTAAAACTGCTTGGCTATTTTTTAGTATATTAAACAAGAAAAAACACTTAAATTGATGTTTTGTAAAAATTTTCCTTGATCTTTGGCAAACTTAGGAAAAGCTATGATGTATTAAATTTTATATATGCAGTGAAAATATTGTTTTGTATGAAATATTTTATGCTTTACTGTTTCATTATCTGTCAGCTTCTTTATAAGCACACTATATTGCTATCATTTACTACAGTAAATACACCACTAGGCCTCTATACATTAAAATTCACCTCTTCAAAAAGAACATGCCACATTTTGGAATCACATCTACAAGATTCATTTTTTGACATAGTCCTTCTGGGCCTGACCTCTTCCTTCTTATTCTTTTGTGATTTATAGATCCTGGACAATAACATTCAAGATGTATTTGCTTCTGCAGGCTTCATAGAATTCCCAGTTCCCTTAAGTCTCACTTGTTGTATACAACCAGGTATACAACCATGAACTGCTTATTTAAATGATTTATATGTTGTATGAAACATAACTCCCTAACACGCATTTCACAAAAATATAACATTGATTTTTTTAGAGTAAATCATATATAACATGTAGTCCTACTGTACAAAGTACAGTATTCTGAAAGGAAATACCAGTGGCTAGTCAAGAAATTAATGCATCAGGATAGGTAAAGCTGCAACATTCAAGCAGTCTTGGCAAACGGTGTTGGAATATATTAGCAAATTCTACATATACAGTGTATGGAAACATGTTTATCAAGCTGTTGATTAAAGGTTTGTGGTGAGAAATTATCTTTTCTACTTCAAGTTAAAAATAAGTTTGTGTAGCACCCTCCCTGATTGGTGCTAGGATTTGTATAGTTTAGGATAAGCACAGCTGTGTTTCTCTGCTTAACAGAGAGGCTGTTGGGTAAATTCAGTTTGGTAAGTCAGTGTCAGAGTGTTGCAAATGATTATTCAGGTCTGCTCATAATGCTCTGGTGCTGTCTGCATTTGTCTTGAACTTCACCTGCCTTCTGGAAGCTAGTAGAGCCTTCCAGAACATAGGAGCTAGGAAAATGAACAGCATGAATATGGATACAGCCTGGCCAATTACAGGGAATTTTGGCCCCATTGCATGCAGTATTTATGTTCTGTGGGCATGTGGGCTAAGGGTCTTTCCTGGGGAGGATTTAACCAAGTCAGGCTGGAGGCAGGCTTGCCTCACCTGGCATCTGCTACCATGCGGCCTCAGGTGGGCAACCTGAGGGCCTGAAGTAAGATAGAGACTGCGATTCCTCAGTATGCTGACTGAGGTCAGCTGTCTGCCAAAGATCAGTCTGGTACCACTGGAGGGTGTTGCTTGGAAGATTGAAGGAGGCTACCATTCTTGAGCATTGTGAGTAGCAAGGGGAGACCTGGGCAAAAATACAAGAGGCTCCTACAAGGGTAGCACTACATTTGGAATGAAAAAGTATAGAAACTACATTTGTGTTCCTCCATGTAAGTCTTTATTTCATATCCAACAATGAGGAATGTTTTGAACAAACCATGTCTGTAGTTTCACAGAGGTGCTTTGATTCGTAACTTAAAACTGTATCTTTGGTTCTGAAGCTTAGATGGCTGCTAATGTTATTATTAGGTAATAGCAAATGTTTCTGGGTATGGTTTGAATGGAATCACCAAACTCTGCTTGAAGTGCAAATATTCCAAAACTAAAACCAAACCCAATTAAAGAGATTGTCATGGTGGACATGTACCAATGCAAAAAAAGAAAAAAAAAAGTAAAAAATACCATGCAGTGGGGCGATGGTCTGAACTTGAAACAAAGGCCTTTTTAGGTGGTGTTGGCTACAACACCTAATTTTTTGTATGCAGCAGCAACAGGTCTGAAGTGAATGGTGAAGGCTAGGGGAAGGTGGTTGCAGCTGGTAATGATAGGTAGCAAGCAAGGTGATGTGGCAGGAGCTGATAATGGTAGCAGACCAACAGAGGTGGCAGGTTCATGTAATGGTGGCAAAAGTAGGCTGGGATAGGTAGCAGGAGCTGGAAATGGTGACAAACCAGCAGAGATGGCAGGAGATGGGAGTATTGGAAAGACTGCAGAGGTGACAGGAACTGGTAATAGTTGAAGGTAACATTTAATTTTATTTATTTTTTTTTTGGGGGGGGGGGTAAGAAATTAGGTTTTGGTATCAGTTGCAGGGATTTTGTAATCAAGGGTGATGCAGCAAGGGTTACTTTTTATTAAATTGTATTGGTCCATACTGTCGGGGAGATACAAATTTGTTTCACTGTAACAAATCTTCTATTGTACTTTAGCGCCACTCAGACAACACAATGGCCATAAGGTAAGCCAGAAGTTTACTTCTGTGAAACTGAACAGTGGTCTAGCCTGCATACACAATAGTCTGCAGGTTCTTTGAAGAATAGCCCCATCAGCTTATCAGAGGTGCAGCTGGGTCTGTCTTTTGTGGTTGGAAAGATAACACAAAAGTGTCTGTGAGGCAGCCACCATTATTACTGCTCCTTCTTTCAGTGATATGAGGATTGGAGGCACATTGGACATACGTAAGAGGAAATCCTATCACTCTCTGGAAATGTGGCCAAGAGGTTTTTCCACAGCACCTTTTATAAATGGCATAAGTTTTTTCCCAATGGGTTAGTAGCAAGAGATAAGCAAATTTCCCATTTGTATCAGGGATCCAAGCAATGGTCCTTTTCCTTAATGGTCTGAATTCTGGAGTTTAAGCATTTCAGCATTAGGGAGGTTGTTTGCCACACATTGCCTGCAGCAAAGGATGGTTGCCTGACTTTAATGTCAGCTATGGCAATAGTGAATATAAGAATGTGGTGCTTTGATGAACTGAAGATGTGATAATTTGGTGCACAAAGCTTTACATGCATGTGTGTGGTGATGTGTTGCATGCAAAGGGCAGCTTTGCTTGCGTCAGTAACAAAGTCATGCTGCTGAACCTTAGCAAGATCCATTAAAATATACTATACAAAAAAACCCCACTAAATTAAAGCCCTATATATTTTATTCAATGCAACATGTATGTGTATATACAGTTGTGTTCAAAATAATAGCAGTGTTGAAAAAAGTGAATAAATCTCTAAATTCTTCTAATAGCTTTTATTTCCATACACACAAATGCATTGGGAACACTATACATTCTATTCCAAATCAAAACATGAAGAAAAATATATCAAATTTGTGTTGTTCCTCTAAAAAAATTGAAGAAAAGTGAATATTAGACTGTTCAAAAAAATAGCAGTGTTTGTATTCTTCTTCACAAACTCAAACATTCACTATATAAACTGAAAAATGTTTGAAGATTTTGCTTTCCTTTGAATCACATAATTAATATTTAGTTGTATAAGCACTGTTTCTGAGAACTGCTGTACATCTGTGTTGCATGGAGTCAACCAACTTCTGGCACCTGTGAACAGGTATTCCAGCCCAGGATGATTGGACTACATTCCACAGTTTTTCTCTATTTCTTGGTTTTGCCTCAGAAACGGCATTTTTGATGTCACCCCACAAGTTTTCTATTGGATTAAAATCCGAGGATTGGGCTGGCCACTCCATAACGTCAATCTTGTTGGTCTGGAACCAAGATGTTGCACGTTTACTGGTGTGTTTGGGGTCGTTGTCTTGTTGGAGCACCCATTTCAAGGGCATGTCCTCTTCAGCATAAAGCAGCATGACCTCTTCAAGTATTCTGATGTATTCAAACTGATCCATGATCCCTGGTATGCGATAAATAGGCCCAACACCGTAGTATGAGAAACATCCCCATATCATGATGCTTGCACTACCATGCTTCACTGTCTTCACAGTGTACTGTGGCTTGAATTCAGTGTTTGGGGGTCGTCTGACAAACTGTCTCCGGCCACTAGACCCAAAAAGAACAATCTTACTTTCATCAGTCCACAAAATGTTGCGCCATTTCTCTTTAGGCCAGTCAATGTGCTCTTTGGCAAATTGTAACCTCTTCAGCACATGTCTTTTTTTCAACAGTGGGACTTGCGGGGGCTTCTTGCAGATAGCTTGGCTTCACATAGGCGTCTTCTAATTGTAACAGTACTCACAGGTAACTTTACACCTTCTTTGATCTTCCTGGAGCTGATTGTTGGCTGAGTCCTTGCCATTTTGGCTATTCTTCTATCCATTTGAATGGTAGTTTTTCGCTTTCTTCCACGTCTTTCAGGTTTTGGTTGCCATTTTAAAGCATTTGTGATCATTTTAGCTGAGCAGCCTATAATTTTCTGCACTTCTTTATATGTTTTCCCCTCTCTAATCAACTTTTTAATCAAGGTACGCTGTTCTTCTGAACAATGTCTGGAACGGCCCATTTTCCTCAGAATTTCAGAGAGAAATGCGCTGTAACCAGCATGTACAACATTTGCTGTCTTCCTTCCTTAAATAAGGGCAATAATTGCCACCTGTTTTTCAAAGAATGAATGACCTCACTAATAGAACTCCACACTGCTATTATTTTGAACACGCCCCTTTCAATTAGTGATTCAATTACACAGAATCAGCAGCATGCATGTCATAACTGTTGGGTCTGTTGGATTTCTATTACTCTACTACACCTGCTAGTAAATTATTTTCCATGTAGAAATATCATTTCTACAAAAACAGTGATTGATCAGGTTAGTGATGTCTGACTGCTATTGTTTTGAACACAACTGTACATACACAAAAATGACAGTGTCTAGAATATTCAACTATAGACGTTTCACTTCCATAAGCACACAAAATGATGAGCGGCAATACAACAGATCTTAGCACAAATCCATATGTCCTCATGTGTGATGGTTTGAGCAGAGTCACAAAGCAGGGAAGAAGTATGGCACCCTTACTCCCCTCTCAAGGACCACCCCCCACAGTTCCAAAAGATGTCTTGGGAACATTAACCAATGCAAAAAAAAGGTTTTAAAAATCCCACATGGCTGGGAGCAATTATTTTTCAGCACTGACATTCGCAAACTAAAAAAGTTTTAAAATTACTTGCAACTGACTGTCATTGCCAGCTTCTTTGCTTCAAAAACAGGCAATGAATGTCATCTGCTGGCAATTAGTCTGGTATGGATTTTAGGGGGGCATGAAGTGTGAGATACCCCAAGAAATTCATACCAGACTCTTAATGTTGAGCGTGCAGGAAATTAAATTTTTGTTTGCCAGAAAATAGGAAGGGTGAGTGCATGCATCCTTCTTCTGAATCATACCAGGTCACATGCCAACAGCATAGGGGGTGCCTTGTTGATGAGGACAAGGGGCTCTTCCCCATAACCCTTGCCCAGTGGTTTTTGGGGTAGGTCTGTGGGCAGGGGGCTTATCGGAACTTGGATCCCCCTTTCATAATAAAAGGAACCCCTAGGTATATTCCCACATGAATGAGTAGGGTACATAATGCCCCAATTCATTCACAAAAAAAAACAATGTTGCCTAGAAATAAAGACACACAAATGTTTACAAGTCCTTTATTAAAAAAAGTAAAAATCCATCATCAAACACATAATTCACGGATACATGTATATGTTAATTATGGTGCCAGATGGCTAACGACTCACCAAAAGAAAAAAATATGCAACTACCAAGACTCGTCCTGCTTTTTCCTTTCTCTATTTCTTCATCTGCCTGGGAGGACCTTGGAAATATTGACCACGTCTACTTTATTAATGGTTTTAGTCAATTGGCGGTTTCCTCATGTTCTCTGCCCCAATGTGGGGTCATGTAAGTGAAATTCATACACGAGATTGCAACTCTTGTTTGGAGATATGCAATAATAATGATATATTTGTTACAGGTATCATGCGTGTCTAAGCCTCTCTGAAGAAGAGATTATTGTTAGTGTCAAAACACGTCAAGTGTATGCATGAATCGCTCTTTTTTGCTCTCATCAATGAATTTATTGCGATAGCTACATAATGTATTATCGCCACATTCTATTTTTACATGTTCTTTTTAACATTTTGTATACATAAAACATTGTCTGTTAAGTTTTTATCTTCTGTATGAAGTCATTGGTTTTGTCTGTGCCATTTAAAAAAATCCCACAAAAAAGAGGCTGTTTCCATATATGCTTCAATAAGGATGATGGCACTTCTTGTTATCACACCCATTATTTTTCTTAGAAAAATGGAAGTGAGCGCTAGATAAGGAGCTGCTGTACGCCAAAAGGTACCAATAAACCTACAAAGAACATGTAAAAAAAGGGCGCAGCGCTAAGGATAATACAATTACCTCTGATAAATAAACATATAGCAACCAATGTAAGAATGTGTGACTATTATGTGCAAAACATCATGCAAAAAAAGTCCTTAAAAATAACAAAACGGTGATTCAAAACGTGCGTCTTCCGGTGATCAAAATCAATTGAATCATGCACTCACCAGATGCAGAATTCAAATATGCATGTAGATAATATCCCGATATCCAAGCGAAGTTATCTCAAAATCGGATATGGCATCATAGGATCATCGTCTAGGCACATCTGTCCGTCCAAGTTCTCCTTATGGATCGTGTGTTTCCACACTGAAACACCTCTCAGCTGTCTTCCCAGGTGGCTCTGCGGGTGGTGGACATAATGCTCTGCAAAGAACAGATCCAATAATATTTCATGGGAGGTTGGGGATCTGATTCCACACACTTCACTTCCTTCGGTTTCAACTTCAGAATATAAAGTCCACCATTCACCAGATCCTTCCAGATATGCTGACCTCTTATTAAGACAGGTCAGCATCTGCTTTATAACATAGACCCAGGCTGGAATTCATATTCCCAAACCAGACCTCAGAGACTCTAAGTTACTCCTCAGACAATCCCGATTATTCATTATATAAAATCTCTCCTGTAAGCAGCTCAGTGATCTCTCTAGTGACTTCTAGAATCTTCTTTTTATGTCTCTATTCTATCATGGAGGGTAGTGGAGGCAATGTGATGGTCATATGATCACCACACTTCACAGGAGGAAACAGCTCCCCTGCTGCCACCTATATATTCTGAAGTTGAATTTTTAAGGACTTTTTTTGCACGATGTTTTGCACATAATAGTCACACATTCTTACATTGGTTGCTATATGTTTATTTATCAGAGGTAATTGTATTATCCTTAGCGCTGCGCCCTCTTTTTACACATTATTTTTCTTGCTTGACCAGGGTAGGGAGTCTCAATAATATCACTATCATCCCTCCCATTTGCTTACATTTCTGGGAATTCCTTGCTATAAAAGTGAACAGGGTTGGTGATATCATTGGTTGTTAATGACATGATGCTGTCTGCACTGCAAGCATCTTTAACAGCTGTTGACATCAGGAAGCTGTCATGAATAACAGCAGTAGTAATGCTGCTATCACACATGACGTGTGATTCTCACTGAATGGAATTGTTCAGGCATTTGTCTGAGCACCCAAACAGTCAAAGTTCAGTCTGAACTTATGTGCAAACCTTGAACTCATACCTAGTCAGGATGGCGTAGATGCAGTGGCTTTCTCTTTTGCAAGCAGAGGGCATATGATGTCACCTGGGGCTAAATGTACTGACACATAGGCCAGAACTAAAATATAAATGTCAGTAAAAGTGGCTACCACAGAATGAATTCATTGCTTGATTGCAATTAAGTAGTCCCACAATACTGTTCTAATGGTGGCATTCTTGCACCAGCTAGGGACTTAATTAAAAATATTAGAAGTTTCTATGTCAACTGCTGTTTAGGCAAGACATTTTTGGGATGCTTGACTGCACAACCAAGCACTCCCTGCTAGTATATGCATACAATGCTGGAGGTTCTGGTGTGTGTTCCAGCTAAAAAAAAAAGCCCTGGCAAGAGGTACATACCCGTACTCATTAAAAACAAAAGTCCAACAATGTAAACCCATCCTCAATCTCTTCATCCTGAAATGCAGATTTACATCAATCATGATGAAGGACAATAACAACAATTCTATCCCTATCCCTTTGTGTACATTTTGTGGTCAGCCACAAATCCACAGCTGAATGGACTAAGTGGGGATAGGTAACTGCTTGATAGTTCACCACTGACTGTAGACTTCCAAACAACCATCCTGAGGTTAAGCTTCCAAATTTAGCAGGTGTAGTAATATCCCTGTCACTGCCCACTTCTGCCAGAGGTTTGATTCAATGCGTAGATGAAGCAAATTTTGGCCTGAACCTGGATTTGAACCAGATAGGCAGCTTATTTCTAGAAGGAATACCAATCTATTTATTTTGCTCACCTGTTCTTAGTAAACATTATTTGGTCAGATATTGACTACTGTATTTTATATACTTTACCAAACTCTATTGCATAGTTAGGCCCCATGCAGACTGGAGCATTTACAGCTGCTTCTAGGGACATCTGTTTTTTTCCTGCCTCTAATCTCCCCTGCATGCTAACCTTTGTGTTCTTGCACACATAGGCTTTTAGCACCATTTAGTGGCAGGCAAGTTTAGAGGCAGAAAAAAAAACCTGCCAGGAACAACAGAGTTTTGCCAGGAAAAAAATGCTTGACGCTGCTAAACGCTGCTAATCATGCCTAAATGCTATGTGCATTTAGCACTTCAGCATTTATAATTTGAACAACCAGAATAAATTAAAATTCAACCAACCCATTAATTTTACGAGCACTTATCCCTTGTAGATTTGGAGGCCCAACTTCAAGGTATTTTTTTTGTGCACCTAAAGTTACGCTTTAATGTTTGTAATTCAATTTGTCTATAGATAGGAGTGATGTATTACCTATCTATTGAAAATATGAACACACATTTATTTTATTTGCATGCTATAAGTGAAAACATGCTTTCCATACCCAGTACAAACTGTTTTAATTTGGCAATACCTGTTTTATTTTAATTGGAGTATAAATAGACATATGCCACTAGATTTTCAGATACTTGTATTAACAGCATCAGCATTTCCTTCATACAATGTACTTGCTATTAGACATGGCCAGTTAATTTTATTTGCTGTTTGTTTTTGGTGCATGGACTATTTTGCTCTCTTAAGACTTTATTGATTCTCTCACATGTATTGTATTGTATTGTGACTAATCATTTGGGGATTTTGTTACAATTTTTTTTTAACAATATATATATAAATCATTGTGTTCTATTTTTTTTAACAATACACAAAGCCACACAAGTAAAGGACTACATTTCACTGTGTAATATATGTACTGAAAAATCTACTAGAAGTAATAAGACTCATATGAGAAAATGAAATCATGTAAGCTTTCATAGAAACTGCACCACAAGTAACTTGTATTTAACCTTTTATGTTTTATAGCCCTGGTGTACATCCTACAGCCTGGGGGCCACACGAGCCTCTTTGACACTTTTGTGCATCCCTCAAGGACCCTACATTTATATGTGTTTCACATTCCCCAGTAATAGCAGTGATCTTTAGCAATGTCAGAAGGGAAGATCCATAAGCTGCAC
The DNA here is from genome assembly GCF_062004578.1 of Staurois parvus. NCBI lineage: Eukaryota > Metazoa > Chordata > Amphibia > Anura > Ranidae > Staurois > Staurois parvus. The sequence continues at coordinate 7,611,451 of NW_028317949.1, forward strand.
ATCAAAGGCAGACGCATGTGCATGAGGTGAGATGAATGGCAGCCCAAGCCAGGACTCCAGCCACACCCCAACTCATTTCTCTCCACTCCCTGGAGCTTAATTATAGAAATCAATCAAGTTCCCAATGGTTCAGCTCCAAGGGGTTTGGCCGGAAGCCGCCATTCATCTTACCTCACGCACATTGATCTTCTTTTGATGTGCTGCTTATGGAACTTTCCTTCTGAAATTGCTGCAGTTTGTAGCTAGGACGAGCTCCCTATCCTTGCAAGCACTCTCAGCGGTTTAGTTTGGACTTCACCTCCCTACCTGAGCAGCACCTAATTTTGTCTTTTTGGGTCACAGAGATCTCTTGCAGACTCGTGTAAAGTGTTTATTCTCTAGCTATCTCCTGTTGCATGTCTGAAGACTATGACTGCTTTTTATAGCATTACTTTACTGAATATTATGTGCAGCCCTTTGGAGATGTCAGGGCAGCAATTGAGCCCCCTTAGATCAAGAAAGTTGACGACCACTACTTCACAGAGTGTAAAACAGCTGTTGTCATACTTATTTCTCCTACTCCTGCATGTTGCCCCTCTAACAGCTAGAAGAAAACAATAGAATTGAGAGCTAGGGATGGAATAAATTTAGCAATTTTGCCTCTGAATTAAACCTGTCTGGTAAATTTGTATACAAAGATACAATGTTCCAAAGTATATAAGTTTGAAAACTTATCACGTTCAATCTATATGCATGTGAGAGTGAGTTTTATTTGTTTCCAGATTTCCAAAGATATAGAGCTGGGGACCCTATACTGTAGATCACAGACTCAGCAATAGTATTCAATGCCAAGCCACAGCTAATAAACAAGCAGAATACTATCATGCATTAACAGGGCATCTAACAATAAGTTTAACCCTTTACACGACACTGGTTTGGCTTCATCTTGAGTATGCTGTATGGTCCTGGACTACAATCAGCAAGGAGGATGTCCTCGATTTAGAAAGAGTTCTGTGAAGAGCAATTACAGTCAGGTCCATAAATATTGGGACATCGACACAATTCTAAAATTTTTGGCTCTATACACCACCACAATGGATTTGAAATGAAACGAACAAGATGTTCTTTAACTGCAGACTGTCGGCTTTAATTTGAGGGTATTTACATCCAAATCAGGTGAACGGTGTAGGAATTACAACAGTTTGCATATGTGCCTCCCACTTGTTAAGGGGCCAAAAGTAATGGGACAGAATAATAATCATAAATCAAACTTTCACTTTTTAATACTTGGTTGCAAATCCTTTGCAGTCAATTACAGCCTGGAAGTCTGGAACGCATAGGCATCACCAGACGCTGGGTTTCATCCCTGGTGATGCTCTGCCAGGCCTCTACTGCAACTGTCTTCAGTTCCTGCTTGTTCTTGGGGCATTTTCCCTTCAGTTTTGTCTTCAGCAAGTGAAATGCATGCTCAATCGGATTCAGGTCAGGTGATTGACTTGGCCATTGCATAACATTCCACTTCTTTCCCTTAAAAAACTCTTTAGTTGCTTTTGCAGTATGCTTTGGGTCATTGTCCATCTGCACTGTGAAGCGTCCAATGAGTTCTGAAGCATTTGGCTAAATATGAGCAGATAATATTGCCTGAAACACTTCAGAATTCATCTTGCTGCTTTTGTCAGCAGTCACATCATCAATAAATACAAGAGAACCAGTTCCATTGGCAACCATACATGCCCACGCCATGACACTACCACCACCATGCTTCACTGATGAGGTGGTATGCTTAGGATCATGAGCAGTTCCTTTCCTTCTCCATACTCTTCTCTTCCCATCACTCTGGTACAAGTTGATCTCGGTCTCATCTGTCCATAGGATGTTGTTCTAGAACTGTGAAGGCTTTTTTAGATGTCGTTTGGCAAACTCCAATCTGGCCTTCCTGTTTTTGAGGCTCACCAATGGTTTCCATCTTGTGGTGAACCCTCTGTATTCACTCTGGTGAAGTCTTCTCTTTATTGTTGACTTTGACACACATACACCTACCTCCTGGAGAGTGTTCTTGATCTGGCCAACTGTTGTGAAGGGTGTTTTCTTCACCTGGGAAAGAATTCTTCAGTCATCCGCCACAGTTGTTTTCCGTGGTCTTCCGGGTCTTTTGGTGTTGCTGAGGTCACTGGTGCGTTCCTTCTTTTTTGTTTAAATGATTTTTATTGAAAGATTATAACATAACAAGGGTATATATAAACAACAGCTTAGAATGGTACACATTAGAGAGAACAGTAATAAAGGAAACAGGTAAGATTGGAGTTTCTCCACCATCTGGCTGGAGAAACCATAAGTCTTGATTATGCTTACATGAGAAGTATGCTCAGTATTCTGTGTACCTTTTAGGAGCAAGTAAGTTGTAAATGGGGGAGGGCTATGAGGTGGGGGGGAGGAAGAGGGAGGGAAGACACACTTGTAGCATAAATAAGTACCTTATAGTATTAAAGGGTAGTATTCAGTTTATTGAGCAATTAGGATTTTTCAACCATCGAGACCATTGTATTGCAAATTTCTGATATGATGAATTTTGAAGGGCTGTTCTTCTTTCCATCTCACATTGGAAGTTGAGATCAGCCATGAGACGGAGCAGGAGTGGAATGGTAGGGGATCGCCACAATTTAGTAATGTTGGTCTTTGCAGCTGCTAGAATATGAATGACGATGGTGCGTGAGTTTATGGGGAAACTATCTATTCCGATGTGGAGGAGGGCTAAGGCCGGGTTTGGGGAAACTGGAGTTTTTGTAATTGAGGAAATTATTTGGAAAACTTTGTTCCAGTAGGATTTGAGGGACTTACATGTCCATAGTAAATGAAGAAGGGAGCCATTTTCTCCGCAGTGTCTCCAGCAGGTCTGGGAGCGCTGAGGGTAATATATGGATAATTTAGTGGGGGTTAGATACCATTGGTGTAGAATTTTAAGGTACGTTTCCCAATGGGAACTACACTTTGAAGCTTTAAAGGTAATTGTGAATGTTTTTTCCCAGGTATGCTGGGCTATTGGTTGGATCAAGTTTTTTTCCCAATTACTTAAGGATGAAGTATATGTGGTGAATAGCGTTCCGGTTATAAGTGTGTAGAAGGTTGAAATTCCTTTCTTAGGATGGTTTGTCCTATGAAAGAATTGATGTGCAGTAGCAGGAATTTCTATTTCGAATGGTGGAGTTGTTTTGTAAAGGGCGTGTGTTATACGCAAATGAGTGAATAGTTCTTTGTCTGGAAGGTGAAATTTCTCTTGTGTTGTATGAAATGAGTTTAGTTTATGTATAGTATACAGATCTCGGATGTAATGTATGCCCCGAGCTTTCCATGATGTCAGATTTAAGTGAGGAGAGACGAGGTGCAGGGATGAGAGTGGGGACAGAATATGTATGTTGTCTTTATGTGCTTGATTACAAGCTAGGAACTCATGCCAGGCCATCAAAGAGGCTTGTATGCAGGGGTGATTATGCAAAGAGTGGGACTGAAATGTTTGAGGTATGAATAGTATATCTGATAATGAATGAGGTAGGTGCAGGGAGGTTTCCATGACAGTCCAGGTTTTTTCAATAGTAGGGTGCCACCAGAAGAAGAGTTGGTCCAGTAAGGCGGCTTGGTAATATGATTTTAAATGAGGTAGACCAGCTCCACCTCTGGAGGGCGGACGGATTAGGAGATTTGTATTGTACCTGGGTTTTTTTGCGTTCCAAAGAAATTTGTTCAATATTTTTTGAAGTTTAGAGAAGAAAGAATAAGGAACTGGTATAGGGAGTGTACGAAATATATAGAGTATTTTAGGTAGTATGCACATTTTTATGGTTGCTACTCTGCCTAGTATCGACAGAGTAGTAGTACGTAGGCTCTTAAGGTCCTGGGGGATCGTGTCAAGTAGTGGTTTGAAATTAGAAGTGTAAAGTTGGTTAATTTTGGTTGTAATTTTAATTCCCAGGTAGGGAATGCTATGTTTTTCCCAAGTAAAAGGGAAGTGTTTAGAGATTAAATTCTGCGTTGCTATGGGTGTATGGAGATTTAACATAGTTGATTTAGATTCATTCAATTTGTAGTATGAGACTGCTGCGTAGTTGTGGATATGCGTGCGTATCGATTGAAGCGATTTATAGGGGTTTGTGATCATTAGGATAATATCGTCCGCAAATAGACTAATTTTGTGTTCATTTTTAAGAAATTTAATTCCTGTAAAATTTGGGTCGTCTCTAAGTTTGGATGCCAATGGTTCAATAAGTAAGGCAAAAATAATAGGGGAAAGTGGGCAACCTTGTCTGGTTCCGTTTGATATGCTGAAGGGCTGTGAAAGTGTGCCATTGGTCAGTACTCTAGCTGTAGGGTTAGAGTATAGGGATAGGATCGCCGATAGCATCCAGTCTGTTATTCCATATTTCCGGAGTGTAAGTATCATGAATTGCCAGTGAATTCGATCAAATGCTTTTTCTGCATCGAGTGATAGAAAAAGAGAAGGTTGGCTATCAGATTCTAGTTGGTGTATTAGGGATATAATTCGTCTAGTAGCGTCAGGGGCCTGTCTACCAGGTATAAATCCCACTTGGTCTGGGTGAATTAGTGTGGGTAGATATGGGAGTAGACGTAAGGCAATTATTTTGGCATATATTTTTATGTCCGTATTAAGTAATGAGATCGGTCTGTAATTCTGGACTAATTGGGGGTCTTTGCCCGGTTTTGGAATAGTGGTAATTAATGATTGTAGCATGTCAGAGGGGAATGTTCCATTAGAAGCAACGTGGTTATATAGGTCGGAGAGATGTGATGAAAGGTTAGATGCAAATGTTTTGTAAAATTCGTTAGTGAATCCATCGTTCCCTGGTGATTTGTTTAGAGGTAGGGAGTGTATAGTTTTTCCAATTTCTGTGGGTGAAATCGGCACAGAGATAGATTCAAGTTGTGATAAAGTGAGTTGGGGGAGATTCGTGGTCTGTAGAAATTTTTCGATAGAGGGAATTGTTGGTTGGACAGTGTTCGGATCGTCTTTTATATTGTATAGGTTCTGATAGTAAGAAGCAAAAGCGTTGGCTATATCTAATGGGTTTGTCACTGGAGAGTGTGTGGCAGGGTGATGAATCGTGAATATTTTAGATTTGAGTCGTCTTTGTTTGATGATTTTAATGAGAAGGGAGTTTGGTTTGTTACTAAGCGAGTAAAATTTGGTTTTCGTTTTTTGGAGATTAGTGTCATACGTGTGTAGTAAAATGGTGCGCAATTTATTTCTGTCAGTGTTTAGGGCTGTGGATGTGGAAGGATTTGGGTTATTTTTGTTTATTTCTTCATTTATGTGGATGGAAGTCAGCAGTCGGTCAATTTGTTGGGACCGTTGTCTTTTGATTCGAGAGTTAAGTTGTATGAGGATACCTCTAATGTAAGCTTTGTATGTTAGCCAAAGTGTAGTAATGGAGATATCAGGGGTAGCATTAGTTTCAAAGAAAAGGTTATGGGCTTCAAGTATATGTTTCTGATTTTCTGGAGATTTCAGGATTGAAGAATCAAGTCTCCAAATAGGCGGGATCGTTGTGCGTCGGTTGTCGTCTAAAGATATGTTGATTGGAGCATGATCCGACCATGTTATAGTTCCAATAGTGGAGGATGTCACTTGTTGTAATGTCCATTTGTCGGTAACAAACATATCAATTCTGGAGTATGATAGATGTGGGGGTGAGTAGTAGGTATAATCCTTCTCGGTTCCATGTTGACATCTCCAGATGTCGTACAAGTCATGGTCATGTAGGAATTGGTTAAAGTTAAGTTTGGCAGGTTTTTTATTGGATAATGAGTCCATAAGTGGGTTACCCAGAACATTAAAATCACCACCTATGATGAGTCTGCCTTGTTTATACTGCGAGATGACTCTGTAGAGTTTGCGGTAAAATTGCATTTGTTTATTATTTGGACCGTAAATGTTCACCAGAGTGTGGGTTAAGTCATTTATTTGGCAAATCAAGATATGGTAGCGTCCTTGTGGGTCGGCTATGCTGGAAATAGTGCGAAATGAGAGAGAGTCATTAATGGCCGTGATAACTCCATTTTTCTTTTTGATGTTGTTAGCCATGAACAATTGAGAAAAACGGTGGAGATATAACTTAGGGGTCTTCTCAGTAGCAAAATGTGACTCTTGTATGAAAAGAATGTCTGCTTGGGATTTTCAGGCTTCTCTGGAGAGCATTGATCTCTTGAAAGGAGAGTTTAGGCCTCGGACGTTGAGGGATGTAATGTTAATCATTTATAAATCTATTTGCTAGGTATCTGTTTAGTTGGGTTGTTATTTGAGAGAGTATTGACTCAGTAGTTGTTTCGCTGAAGAGGAAAGTAATAGTGTAACTATGGTATATAGTAGGCTCGATTGGAGAGGCAAAATGCATTTTCCTTGTAAATTTGAGGGTTGTGGAACTTGTGGCATAGATGCGTAGCTGGTTGTGTCTTAAAGGGAGAAGGATAAGGAAGTAAAGAACGATAAAAAACCACTTGCGTAAAACGCAAGTAAACCGAGTAGCATGCATTGCTACTGCAAAGATGGGGGGTATGAACAGGCTTTGACCTCCTGAAGGGTCATGCCAACTGTAAACTGGTGTAGTAATCTTCGTCAGATCTAGGCCGATCGCCAGATATTGATATATCAAAAGGTGACCTCTGGAGGGAGAGGCAGAAGTGCTTGATAATAGAAATTATCATGGTGCCCGTTATGATGCTTCCATATTTTGGATAGAGCCAGGTGCATTTTCTTGTGGGTCTGCGGGTAGGATATTCCAGACTTTGAGTAGGTCTAAGCCTGCTGCTAGGGATTTGATAGTATAGATCCTGCCTTGTTGTCGTACCGTTAGTTTTGTGGGGAAGCCCCATTGGTATGCTATTCCATGGTTTCTCAAAGCTTTAGTAATAGAGACCATTTTTTTTCCTGTTAAGAAGTGTGGCTTTGGACAGGTCTGCATATAATTTGAGGTTTGTGTGGGATGGCGGTAATGGTGGAGGGTTTCTGGCCATCGTCATAATTTTCTCTTTGACGTGGTAGAAGTGTATGCGGGCTAGTACATCTCTTGGAATAGATGCCGCCAAGAATGTGGGTTTAGGTAACCGGTGAGCTCGATCAATCGCCAGTTCTACATCAGAGAGTGACGGAATAAGGATTTTAATGAATTGCTGTAGGTAAAGTAGCAGTGAATCGTTGGTGACTGATTCAGGGATCCCTCTGAATTTAATATTGTTACGGCGTGATCGATCCTCTAAGTCGGCCAACTTGAGGTTGATTTGTTCTATATCAGATGAGTGGTCTGCATGTGCGTCAATCATGTCATTGTGAGCCGTGATTATGTCACCCATGCTAGATTCAATATGGCGAATTCTGTGATCTTGTCGTTGTATTGCGTTAGTAATTTGATTTCATGATGCAGAGATGTCATTGTGCAGTATTTGACGTAGTGACGCTAGCATGTTTTTCATACTTATTTCTGTTAGTGGTTGGTCCGCTGCTGGAAATGCATCTATGTGAGGCAGGCATATTTGAGGTGACTGAGGAGGAACGTTTGAGGCCTGATATGAGGGGTCAGGGTCCTGGTCCAGTCGTGGCCGAGATTTGGCAGGGCTGCTAGTCGTGGGGGACATTGGGGGTGACAACTCACCAGGGTCCCCTGGGTATAGCTGGTATTGCAGCCTCGGATCCACTTGCTGGGCCCTGTAGTCCTCCTCGTGGCCGCCTCCTTCCCCCTGCTTGTGTGAATTGCGGGCGCCATCTTGGATTCCCGGCATGACAGCCGGGAAGAATTGAGTGAGTTTCCCCGGCTGCTCCGGGGTTTTCCTCCTGCGGGGCATGACTCGTGAGGTGCGGGCATGCTTCAGGGATGTAACTGAGGTGATTTCCCCCTCCAGGGCTGGTGTGTGCCGCTACGGCGTTCCTTCTTTTTAAGAATGTTTCAAACAATTGTTTTGGCTATGCCTAATGTTTTTGCTATCTCTCTGATGGGTTTGTTTTGTTATTTCAGCCTAATGATGGCTTGCTTCACTGACAGTGACAGCTCTTTGGATCTCATATTGAGAGTTGACAGCAACAGATTTCAAATGCAAATAGCACACTTGAAATGAACTCTGGACCTTTTATCTGCTCATCCAGACTTCAGGCTGTAATTGACTGCAAAGGATTTGCAACCAAGTATTAAAAAGTGAAAGTTTGATTTATGATTATTATTCTGTCCCATTACTTTTGGCCCCTTAACAAGTGGGAGGCACATATGCAAACTGTTGTAATTCCTACACCGTTCACCTGATTTGGATGTAAATACCCTCAAATTAAAGCTGACAGTCTGCAGTTAAAGCACATCTTATTCGTTTCATTTCAAATCCATTGTGGTGGTGTATAGAGCCAAAAATGTTAGAATTGTGTCAATGTCCCAATATTTATGGACCTGACTGTAAATCATCAGTGGGGCTGGAGGACCTCAGTTACAGGGAATGATTAAGTAAAAATGTTTAAGAGGTGACAGGATTGCTATCTATAAATTAATCATTAGCAACTGTAGGGAAGGTAATAAACTGTTTAATTTAAAGACCCTGACAAAGATACATGGCCACAACTTGAGGATGGAGGAAAGGAGGTTTATTCTGTAATTGTGTGGAGGGTTCTTTATGGTTTCAGCAAAAGTGTTGAACTCCTTTCCTCAAACAATACTGCCAGATGCAGACAATGTAAAAAAGACTTCTAGATGATTTCCCCAATAGTCATAATTTGGGCTCACATTTGGAAAATTGATAGGGTTCATGTAAGTATTAGGTGGCTGGGGGAGGGCAGTTGCACACAGGAATATTTTTTTTAACCTTCATGCATAGAATACATGACGGTAAAAAATCTTGAGCCTTTACAACTACTTTAAGTATGGTTGGTTATAAAGAGTGGAATGCACCCCCCTGTATTTTCTGTGAATACACCCAACAATTTTTTAGGGCTACTTTTCTTATATTTTTGTGTGTGTCAAGCTCTTTTGCTGTGTTTCTGATTTCTCACTATTTTAGGGGGTGTTATTTTTTTTTCCATATTATCTTTTTTTAGGTTTATCAAAAAACAATTTACACAAAATGTTTTTTTCCCTTGTCATTGAATTTTAGGGTTGGTGTTTTTTTCCCATGGAATAATATTTTTTTCTATATAGTTTTGTAAGTGTTTTTAACTTTTGTTTTATTGGGTGTTAGCAGCTTGAACTTATTGTTGACACAGGAAAACAGCTTTTTGTTAGCAGCATGGCGCTGCATACTATTGTGGTCTAGTTTACTACACAAAACATCACATTGTAAAGTGAACCAAGTACAACCTATTGCAATACCTGTTAATAAAAATAGAGAACCACACAGTGCTATCATATATGGGTGGCATAAAGGGAAAGGGAGAGGTTGTTCACATGGAGATATAAGGGGGTGAGCAGGTCCTGTATTTACAGGCCAAAGAGGTGGTTGAATGGCATCTTGGAAAGACAGGGCACATCTGCCTTTTTTTTTCTTCTGATAGTGGGAGTATACAGTCAGAGCATTCAGAGTAGGTAATGGAAAACCAGGTCTTCACCACCCTCCTCCTTTTACCAGGTGCAGACTAGTGAAGAGTCATTAGCACCTGCAAAAACGCTCTCTCCTTCCTCTGCAACATATTCATTGTTTATTATTCATGTTGAGGGAGAGAGCACACATAGCATAAAGAAGGGGACAACAAGCACTGAGAATAGATTGTCAGTGATGTTCTAAGTTGCAGCTTACTGACGGGAGGGAGAAGCATAACATTAGTGAGGCAGAAAGTCAATCAGGGGCAGCTTGCAGAGGAATATAACAGTCAGTCAACCTATTACAATGAGGGCACTGCTCCACAGGTGCAGGAGACTAGTATCTCCAGGTCCACACCACACAGCTCAGGACTGTGAGCTTTTTATCAAACGTGCTGCAAACTGCACAATAGAAACTTCCAGTCTTCCTACAGAGTATTAAGGGTGGTACATCTATTAGCCATTTGGGTGCCATATATATGAAAAGAAACATGAATGTTTGGAATGAGCATATTGGTGGAATCAGCACATGAATGCTGCCAGATGGCAGCAAAAGGTCCATTCTCCTCCTCTTATCTCTTGCTCCTCCCTTTCCATCTCTCCTCAGGTGATAGTGATGGAAGTCTTACAAAGTTTCAAAAGGCTTACCTTAAAGCACTTCCAGTGGGGAAGAAGGTCATCACAGGGTCATTCAGAGTAAAGGCAAGTGCAGGCTTCAACTTCACACTGAGTTTCAAAACCCCACCTTGCCATCTTCACCTGCATCCATAACCAGGCAGGTATCTCTTCCCAAATCCAACACAACAAACACTTTACTCCTGCGCTAGGAAAGGACTCAGTAGACCCAATAGGAATGTTCTGGAATTTTCTGGAATATGCACTGCCTGCCGAATACACCGGACACAAATGGAGAAACCGAAAAAGGGTGCACTGACCTAGTGCATTATCGTTTAAGATAATTAATTAAAGAAACAAAAATAGGTATCATACTCACAATGGACATAATAACACAGGCATGTCAAACTGAACAAGGTGTATGACCCAAACAACATCTGAGTCCATACAATGGAACCCTGGATGACCAACTGGCCAACTCATTCCGAGGACACAACCCCCCCCCCCCCCAGAGCCAACCCCCCAAGGTTTGGAATCAGCATACTTTTTAGTGCTAGACACAGCAGCTCACTTAATTGTATGATTAGGGTATTGGCAAAGTTGGTTTGTATTTTCACACTCTAATTGTTATTGTTTTAATAAAAAAAGATTCATCTCTCCACCTCTTACATTAATGCCTAGTGCCAAATTAAGCTGCTTACATACTTTCCATAGCATTGTTATGTTGTATTTCAGCATAACAACTACCTCATCTCCAAAACATGAGTTTGTAGTTTTAAGGTATTTTGGTGAACTCTGTGTTGGCATTCTATAAAATCTTGTACAGTATACAGTGTGGTACTGAGAAGAAGATCACAAGCTATGGTATTAAACTTCTTTGAAGTTGATGGCTTTAGTCTCATTTTGTTTCAAGTATATACCCATCAATAACTACATTAAAAAAAAATCTGTTTATACAATAGCAGAATATGGTGACATCGATGCTGTCCCTGAGAATTATAACGTTATGCAGAACCACATAGTGTATTGTGTAAAGTTATATCTAATGCATGTTATTTAAAGAATGTGGGTATTTTCCTTTCAATAGATTTTTATTTAAAAATATTTGTTTTTAGAAGATACAATGTCAACCGCAGTCATATATACAGGTAGAAGTATGAAATCAATGACTGACAAATCCAATGCAGTTATCCAATGCATGAAACTGTAAAAACTGTTACAAATTTCATGATAATTGGCATTGCAGAAGATACAATAATCGTGTCATAACAATGAAGCAATATGGATAGAATGTGTGTTTTTTCAATGTTGTCCCTTAGGTCACATGAAAAGACCCTCTCCCTGTTAAACAGTATTTAAAAAAGTTTTTTGTCATTGGTACATGTCTGCCAGCAGGGCCAAGCTTCCTCAGCTATTTGACAATACTTTGCTCATTAGCCTTGCATACATACAGAAGTGATTTCAAAGATTTGGCATCCTATGAGGTTCAGTGGGGTTCGAATTAATGTTCAACTTTGGATCAGTTTGACAAATGTACCATGAACCAAACCCAGGTACATTCAGCACATCACCAGCTTCATCCACTCTCATGCTTCCTCCACTAGCATTTCTCTAAATTACTACTCACTTCTCAATATAATGTTAACAGGCATGCTTGAAAAGAATGGTCTTTCATAAATCTATGCTGGTTGTTACTTATAATACCATTATTACACTCATTAAAACATCCTTGAATATAGTCCCTTACCAGCCCCCCATATATTTTACATACTGTTGATGTTAAGCTGACTGGTATGTTTTCCTGGCATACGTCTCAACTCTTTTTTAAATAACACATTTGCTTTATTCCAGTCAGTTGTTACCATTCTAGTCAGTAAGGCGTCCTTAAAAATAAGAAACAATGGTCTGGTTATAAGAGAGCTAAATTCTCTGAGGACTTGTGGGTGTACACCTTCTGGCCCTTGTGATCTATTAATATTAACGTTGTCTAATCTGTTCTGAATCTGGATTTTTCTCAGTCACAGAGGTAGATTCAGTAATTTGTTATTAGCACCACTGTACTGATTATTGAACCCATCTTTTTTATTTGTTTTAACTAAAAAAACATTTTTTTTTATACTTTTGCTTTCTCCTTAACACTCACAACTCACTATGTTCATCTTTTATGAGGACAGCGTGTTCTGCCCTTACAGTTTACCACTGATATATTTAAAGATATTTTTTGCAGATTTTTTGACATATTGTAGTAATATGTTTTTCTCCTAATTTAGCTGTCCTGATTTGCCATTTTGCATTTCTTTTTGCATTCTTTGTAGATCTGAAATGCCATGGGTGTCCCACTTTATATTTTTTAAAGTTAGCTTTTTCTTATTAATTGGAATTGAACCACATAGTTTTTTGCATAGGTTTTCTGTTTTAATATTTGTTGATCAGTGGAATACACTGACAAATACAGTTGTTTAAAATGTCATTAAAACATTCCCACTTGTTTTCTTCATTATTTGTTAGGCATATGTAATCCTATTGAAAGTTATGTAGTATATGGTGCAGCTTAGCGAAAGTTAGCCTTTTTGAAATTTTGTTTCTTTGCCATACATCCATTCCTCTGTTTCCTGTAAAATAAGGTAAATGTAAATACATAATGATCCTTATTACCAAAATTGGCTATAATATGCACATCTGTAATGAGCACTGTTGAATGTTTTTTAAAGGTTTAAATCTCTTAGCCTAATTAGCATCCAGGTAATTGAAATCCCCCATAACATTGCCCTGTTTCCCAAGCAATGCAATTTGTGATAGAAACTCAATGTCTTTTTCATCTTCCATGTTAAGGAGCCTATAGTATACTCCCACAATTAATTTAGCATTTGATGCAGTCATCACTCATGCGCCATCCCAACTCTCATTAGGAGGGAACTCTGCTGACAGCTGAAACAATAAAGAATGTGTTTAGTAGCTGTGAGGTATCTTACTGCATACTCAGATGCAGTAAGATACCGCTTAGTGAATTATCCCCTCTGTTCGAAGTTTGCGATTGGACTTTCATTAAGTTCGATTATTCAACCATGAACTGAACAGGGGGTTGTTCAGCTAATCACTACTCATTAGTAATCCCAAAACAGAATATACTCCTGGTTAGTAACAGTCCAGTCATGTGAGCTGTCTAATGAGGTTTCTAAGACTCCCACCAAGATAAGATGTTCCTCAACAAACATTAGTTCCAACTCTGCCATTTTGTTTGCCAGTCTTCTTGCATTTGTGAACATACATTTTAAAAAGTAACTCTAATTTTGCTGAGAAAAAAATCCCTCTGAGTGATCAAGAGTCCTACCTGTTTCTGCTGTGAAGGAAGAGCTCTTTGTTAAATCATGTCTTGTGCAGGTCTGATTCTGAAAGGGAGTGACTCATTTTTGATTAGCTGATGCACTTGCAGGTTTCTAATGAGGAGAATGACAGGGTCTGCTTCCCTTTAAAAGTGGTTAACACTTTAGGTGCATCTTACCAAATATTTGTCTCTTAGTGCAGACCTCCGGAAAAATCAGCAAGCCAACCACACAAGCAGGAAATGACATCTCTGGAGGTGTTTGTGCACCAACTGTGTAAAAATGTCAGCACTGCATATTGAAAAGGAACGATCATTTTTAAAACAATAAATTACACTATAGCTGTGTCTCAATTGTAAATGTTAATTTTTTTCATTTGCAATATTTTGCAGTATTTTATGGAGTTACCTTTTTTAATTTTTTCAAACATTTTTACTGAAAATTTTTAGAGATACACTGTATAAATACACATTACAGTCAAAGATAATCATGACATACTGGTATTAAAATTTAAGGTGTCATTGACAGCTTAGTGGTTAGTTGTCTTGCATGGTACAGGAAGAGAATACCAACCTACAGTATAGTTTGGATGACTCTTAACTGGTTAGTAATACTTGTAAAACACTAGTTAGTAAGCCTTTTATGGTTGGTCTTATCTAGGCTTCTAAATGAACAATCTTGTTATAGCATGAATAACTGAAGACAATGAGGTTCGTCAGTCCCCCAGGAACACAGGTAAAACAGAAAGACAAGGGTGCACGCAACATGGATAGATAGGCTGAAAATTACAGATCAGGAATCTGGGATCCTTAACCACTTGCCCTCCTGAGGATTTACCCCCCTTAACGACCAGGCCTCTTTTTGCTACTTGGCGCTGCACTAATTCAACTGATAGTTGCGCGGTCATGCAATGCTGCACCCAAATGAAATTTACGTCCTTTTTGTCACACAAATAGAGCTTTCTTTCGGTGGTATTTGATCACCTGTGCGCTTATGGAGTCATGGAGTCCCAATATGGTGCGTGCGCTGGAAATGGACGGAAAAAGGACGTCATTTCCGGCGCACGCGCCATATTGGGACTCCATGAAGCCACATGCTATGAGGACAGCTGGCGTTTTCTGATACCTGCTAACATGTAAGTGGGTATTTTTTACTTGGTTTGAATAAAGTGAACATATTACACTATGGAGCGTATCTATTTGTGTCTCTGAGTGGAACCTAAAGGGATGTGAGATATTACCAGAACGGTGGAGTGCAGGAGAAGGTCTGGTCAAAACCCTGGCTATTAACCATTACAGTACAAATTGGAAAGGTGATCCTTAGGAGACCGTTGAGAGGCTATTACAAAGGTGGCTGGCCCTTGTGGTCACTGCAAGGAGGTGAGGGGACACCTAGACCATTTTGGGATCCTTGGCACATATGGCACCTTCACGTTTATGAAGTTTTTACTTGTGTGTAAAGTGGACTGATATATCACCATTTGTCACTGATTAAGTGTGAAACACTTACACTAATGATTGCTAATTCTATGGTGTGATTCACTGATGTGGATTTATGTACATTGTGTGTTTTTACTTCTGATCTTTACGGTAACCATGTGATTATGGCATATTCCTCATAATCACAAATGATTATTTCATTCCTGGTACAAGCATATATGCCAGCTGTATGATTTTTTGACTAGAATATCAGCGCTACACCATTTATTATTTATTTGTGTGAAAGTTATAGTGTCTACAAACTATAGTATAGATACTGCAATTTACGCCATTTTTTTTACTATACAGCGCTGCGCTAGTTTAACGGACAATTGCGCGGTCATGCAATACTGTACATAAATTAAATTTACATTCTTTTTTCCCCACAAATTGAGCTTTCTTTCGGTGGTATTTGATCGCCTGTGCATTTTTTATTTTTTGCTCTATAAAAAAAAAGGCTGACAATCTTGAGGAAAAAAAACAATATTTTGGACTTTTTGCTATAAAACATGTCCAGTAAAAAAAAAAATTGAAATCAAATTTAGTCATAAATTTCTGCCAAAATGCATTCTGCGACATGTCTTTGCTAAAAAAAAAAAAACCAATACGTGTAAATTAATTGGTTTACGTGAAAATTATAGCGTTTACAAATGGCAGGAGAGATACTGGGATTTAAATTTTTTTTTTTTATACTAATAATGGCGGCGATCAGCGACTTATGGCGGCGATCAGTGACTTATGGCTGCAATCAGCAACTTATGGCAGGACTGCGGCAGACATTCTGACACTGGGGGGGAACTGATTTGGGGTCACTGACATCCCCAGTAACACCAATACAGTGATCAGTGCAAAAAAAAAACACTGACACTGTACTAATGGCACTGGGGAGGAAGGGGCTAACTTTATTATTCAGTGAAAGGGTTAACTGTGTGAGGGGAGTGTTTTTCTAGGGGGCAAGGGTGTGTACTGCACGGGAGACAGCTGATCGGGAGAGATAAACTCTTCTCTCCTGCTCAGCATTTCAGGAGCTGTCAGGGAACTGACAGAAAGCACAGCTACTGCATTCCTTCTCTCTGTCAGTGATTGCCGCTAATCGCCGGGACACAGCTGGTAACGACTGGCTGTGACCCGTCGACTGACATCCGCGGCCATGATCGGTGGGACAGGTAGGTCGGAGGCACGCCTCACGCGTGCCCCCTACCTGTTTTGAAAACACAAGTTTTAAAACGTGGTTTTGGCCAGCCGTGCCACCCTGCCAACGTATTTCTACAGTGGCTGGGTGGCATGTGGTTAATTTGCCCAGGGAGTGGGACAGAAAGGCAGATACCATTCAGTGTATTGAAAGGATGTCATTAACTATTTCCAATGGGGAGAAGGCATATTCAATGCAGGCGTGCCACTTCCTAAAAAACGTTTTGGTGGGAGCATAATTCTGAATTTCTGTGAGTTCTT
Source organism: Staurois parvus (assembly GCF_062004578.1). Lineage (NCBI taxonomy): Eukaryota > Metazoa > Chordata > Amphibia > Anura > Ranidae > Staurois > Staurois parvus. The sequence continues at coordinate 7,627,855 of NW_028317949.1, forward strand.
TTTTGTTCGCTGCAATGGTAGGGGGAAGTCCATATTTTTAGGATGGCTTTCCTTGCAGCCAGGAGGCAAAGATGTGTGCATTGTGGGATGTTGTTGCTTGTATAGCCAAAGATAATCTGTTTGGCTGCACTGTGGCTGAATAACAGTAAAAAGATAGTTTTGGGGATGCATAGGTATGTTACACCATACACAAATTTAATTATTTGGTCCCAAAAAGTGGAGATCGGAGGGCTTTGCCAGAATCTATGAGATAGCAAAGGCTTGGAGTGACCACATTGTGGGCATGATGAAGAGTGAATTGTTGAATTTGTAGGGAGAAATTGAATAAATGCTTAATGAATCAGTTTGAATTGGGTTTCTCTCCAAGTTTCATTGATATTACATTTACGGATTTTTAGGTAGCCTTCCATTATTTTATTCCCCAGTTCAGCATCAGGAAAGTCCTTGTGCCATTTCCAAAATAGAGCTTCTGGTGTAGCACTGCTTACAGCAGATTGTAATGATTTGTTAGAATCCAAGATGGCGTATGTTCCTTGAGTGAGAATAAGATCAATCAGGGAAGGTTTGAACTTCTTGGAAGCATCTCTGGAGCAGGAGGAAACATGAAATCGCCTGGTAGTAGAAGAGAAAGGGTGACTGAGAAAGATGGTATTCTGTTGCTAGTTCTCTAAAGGATTTGGGTTTCATAGTGTCTGAATGGAACAGGGAGTACACTTTAGTCAGTCCCGCATTGTGCCAGATGTCATATGCTTTATGAGCCATGGCTTGTGGAAACATTGGATTTCCATGTAGCAGGCGATAGTGTGAAATCTATGGTGGCAGGTTGAGTTTCTTCCTAATCTTCCTCCAAGCAATGACAATGTCCAGAATTATAACATGTTGTTGCAAATTTATTGAGAGTGATCTGAATTTACTGTGAAGTACCTCTTGAGAGTTGGCAATGGTAAACAATATATTATTCCAGGGCATAGATGGCATAATCAGATGAGTGAGAGATCCAGTTTATATTGTATCTAAGTAAGCAAGCTAGGTTTTACATCCTGATATCAGATAAACTAGCTCCTCCTGCACTCTTCAGAATCTGCAGCTTTGCTAGGGCTATATGTGGCCTCTTTGTGCACCATAAAAAGGAGGAAATGTCCTGTTGAGGGCCTTTTATATGTTTGTTAGCATTTATAAATGTAATATTGCTCACTCTCAATTTACAATTTGATTTCAGAAACACGTCTTTGTTGTACAGAGATAAGGCAGTCTTCCTGTATTTTAGTTTGAGGCTTCTGTTCTACCGCCCCCTCTGGCCCTTGCTCACTAAATGTCAAGTTTACAGGACAGGAATAAACAAAAACCTCCCTTATAAGAAAAAAATTACAAAAAGAAATAAAACTGTCTGATGGGTTTTTCATGTTACTGGTGAGGGTTTTTACACACGTTTTCCTTACTATTTTCATGTATTGCCTGTAGTGCATGTTACCTTTGAGCTTGACAAATAGTGTTAATACATGGAAAAAAGTGAGTGAAATAAACACATGCATTCATATACAGTAGATTATAACATAGACGTTCTGTCGAAGTAACATTTAGAGCAGATGTTGCAGATATGATCAGTGATAGCTGAGCTTCAAATTATAAAAAAAAATTGTGTATGGATTTATATACAAGAGATGTAAGTACAGCTGTTCCTATTCATATTATGATTGAAAATTATGCTAACTTCATGTTGCCATATACAAACTGATTCAATATCATGCTGCATATGTTAAAGCAAATTTAGTAAAATAATTGATCTCCTATATTTGGAAGAGCTACAACTCAATGTCTAATTATTACCACAAACAGGTGTTTATTTCACTGGCTGGAAATTTATTTTTTTCTAGCTAATTTACATGTTTAAGAATAGATCCAACTTTATTTTAATAATGTAGTCAGGTTTACAACATGCATATTATTTGAATCTCTTTTTAAAAAACTAGGTTATTCTTTTAGCTAGCTAAACAGACTTTACAGGGGAATTCTAAAAGCATGCAAGACAAAAATGTATACAGTAAGTGTAACTAAGTTCGCCAAACAACATTTATGAAACACTTTGGGAACTTTTTAGTTACTAGATTTGATCATAACACAATAAACTGCTAAAATTCTTGCATTTTTATTAAACACTCTTTAAAAAGATTATACATGATGTTTAATTTCACATTTTAACTCTTTCAAACATAATTTTCTATACTGAGATTTCTATCATTTGGCTTCCATTCCTGCCCATCAGACCTATTATATTTGTAATATATGAAATCTCTAATATCATTGACATATTGTTTTGTGTGAAGTGGTCTCTCTACAAATTGTTTAGACCAATGCTCCACTTTCACAGGAGAAACCTAGGAGGTAAGCATCTGTAATGTAAACAATAGATGAAACACAACTACTTTTCACATTGTTGTAATGTGTGTATTATATATAATCAAAGAGTCAACCGAAACCTACTTAAATCAGTACTGTTTGAATTCAAAATAGGTTCAAATCATAATCGATCCCTAGGCTGGCAGTCTAGTCAGTGCCCCTCTCCCATGAGCTGAAGAGGGTAATGGAGGTGACCACTTTGTCCATCTGAAAAAACATAAACAGTGGATATAAAAAGTCTATACACCTCTGTTAAAATGTTAGGTTTCTGTGATGTAAAACAATGAGACAAAGATAAATAATTTCAGAACTTTTTCCACCTTTAATGTAACCTATAATCTGTACAACTCAATTGAGAAACAAACTGAAATCTTTTAGGGGGGGGAGTAATTATAAAAAACAAAAATAATGCGGTTGCATAAGTGTGCATCTTATAACTGGGGATGTAGCTGTGTTCAGAATTAAGCAATCACATTCAAAATCATGTCAAATAGGAGTCAGTACACACCTGCCATCATTTAAAGTGCCTCTGATCAACCCCAAATAAAGTTCAACTGTTCCTGACATTTTCTTACTCGCATCCTACAGCAAAAGCCATGGTCCGCAGAGAGCTTCCAAAGCATCAGAGGGGTCTCATTGTTAAAAGGTATCAATCAGGAGAAGGGTACAAAATAATTTCCAAGGCATTAGCTATTCCATGGAACACAGTGAAGTCAGTCATCATCAAGTGGAGAAAATATGGTGCAACAGTGACGTTGCCAAGAATTGACGTCCCTCCAAAGTTGATGAAAAGAAAGAAGAAGAAAAAAGAATAAAACTGGTCTGGTAGGCTGCCAAGAGGCCTACAGCAACATTAAAGGAGCTTTAGGAATATCTGGCAAGTACTGGCTGCGTGGTACATGTGACAACAATCTCCCATATTCTTCATATGTCTGGGCTTTTGGGTAGAGTGGCAAGATGGAAGCCTTTTCTTACGAAGAAAAACATCCAAGCCCGGATAAATTTTGCAAAAACACATCTGTAGTCTCCCAAAAGCATGTGGGAAAATGTGTTATGGTCTGATGAAACCAAGATTGAACTTTTTGGCCATAATTGCAAAAAGATATGTTTGGCTCAAAAACACTGCACATCACCAAAAGAACACCATAACCACAGTGAAGCATGGTGGTGGCAGAATCATGCTTTGGGGCTGGTTTTCTTCAGCTGGAACTGGGGCCTTAATCAAGGTAGAGGGAATTATGAATAGTTGCAAATACCAGTCAATATTAGCACAAGACCTTCAGGCTTCTGCTAGAAAGCTGAACATGAAGAGGAACTTCATCTTTCAGCATGACAACAACCCAAAGAATACATCCAAATGAACGAAGGAATGGCTTTACCAGAAGAAGATGAAAGTTTTGGAATGGCCCAGCCGGAGCCCAGACCTGGATCTGATTGAAAATCTGTGGGGTGATTTGAAGAGGGCTGTGCACAGGAGATTCCCTCATAATCTGACAGATTTGGAGTGTTTTTGCAAGGAAAAGTGGGGAAATATTGCAAAGTGACTGAGTGCTAAAATAAAAACAAAAAGACTGAGTGCTGGAATAAAATCAAAAGGTGCTTCAACAAAGTATTAGTTTAAGGGTGTGCACACTTATGTAACCATATTATTTTAGTTTGTTTTTTTTACTTCCCTCAACCTAAAATATTTCAGGTTGTGGTTCAACTGAGTTGTACAGTTTACAGGTTGCATTAAAGGTGGAAAAAGTTCTGAAATTATTTACCGTATTTTTCACTCCATAAGACGTACCTGACCATAAGATGCACCTAGATTTTAGAGGAGAAAAACAGGAAAGAAAATATTCTGAACCAATGGACTGCAGACATAGTATAGGAGATGACCAGGGACTGCAGACATAGTACAGGAGATGACCAGAGACTGCAGATATAGTACAGGAGATGACCAGAGACTGCAGACATAGTACAGGAGATGACCAGAAACTGCGGAAATAGTACAGGAGATGACCAGAGACTGCAGACACAGTACAGGAGATGACCAGAGACTGCAGACATGGTACAGGAGATGACCAGAGACTGCGGACACAGTACAGGAGATGACCAGAGACTGCAGACAGTACAGATTACCAGAGACTGCAGACATAGTACAGGAGATGACCAAAGACTGCGGACACAGTACAGGAGATGACTAGAGACTGCTGCCGTAGTACAGGAGATGACCAGAGACTGCAGACATAGTACAGAAGACCAGAGACTGCGGACATAGTACAGGAAACCAGAGACTGTGGACCTTTGGGGAGCAGAGGGGGGGGAGCAGGTATCTGAATTTGACAGGTACCCGCTCCCACTTCCGCAGAGTTGTCCTTCCCCCTCCCTCCCCATAAGCTTCTGGGACACGTGACAGGTCCCAGAAGATTACAGGGCCATTCACAAAGCGCAGTGCTTCTCGCGCATGCGCAGCGGGCACCCGGCTGTGAAGCCGCAAGCTGTCACAGGGAGAGAAGACTGAGGACACCGCTGAACCTCAAGGTTTGACTGCAGATACTGTATATTCAGCCTAGGATCCAATGTGTTTCGAATACATGAGCATAGATTCTTCCTCAGGGAAAGGATACCATTCTAAAACAATAATTATTGTCAATGATCAATTATTAATAAATACCTTTACAATTATTATAATGGTAAACCAACCATATAGGATACATGACTTACATAACCACCACAAATAGTCAAAAGAAGATTCTTCACTATGTTTAGAAGGTGAGTCTCCCCCCAAAATGAGGCCATCAATTTGACATGCAAGGACCACGGATGCCACATTACAAACACTGTCATAACAGAATATATATAGATGTAATACAGTATATGATAACATCTTAAATGTGCAACAGAGCATCAAATGTATATAAGGTTGCAAAACTGCATATCCCTTTATCAAAGGGGATACATAGGTTAAATCCATAGTCCCCCAGAATCCAGAATTATGTCTCCTCCATATCTCAGAACTCTCAGTGAGAGCATATGAGAATTCGGGGATATGGTATTATTTGACCGCAGCAAAGAGTCTGATTCCCAGGTTTTGGAAGAAAAGAGAGGTGCCAACTGAGGAGATTTGGAGGGGTAGAGTAAACCAGATCTTAGAGACAGAAAAATTGTTCTATATGCAGGAGGACAAGATGGAGTTGTATAATAAAAAATGGAAAGGCTGGGAAGAATACAGAGAAAAGGAAAAATATATGATGAGATAATATCCCTGGAAGAGATTTAGAAACGGGTTTAGGAACAACAGAATTACATGGATTTAATCCGAGAAGAGAAAAGGTGGAGTATGGGGGGGTGGGGGGATCAGGGAGGGGCTAAGAGTATAGGGGGGGAGGTTCTCGGGTGAGGGGGATGGTAAGAAAAAAATGAGGTGGATGTTTTTTTTCTAGATAACGAGTTTAACAGAAATGTTAAAATGTTTTTTGTATATGAGTTGAAAAACTAATAAATATTTATAAAAAAAAAAAAAAAATCTATAGTCCCCCATAATTCATAATATATTGCCACTTAAATCAAGAAAGTGTACTAAATATATGAACTATATAGTTTAAAAATTATTTTTGAAATAAAATGTCATAGATAGTTTCTCACATCTTTTATATATCTATATGAATTACATAGTGATGTAGTAATTTTTCAAATTAATTATTGGAAGCTTTGCCTTGTTGTTCAGACCACAACCCTCTAAGGAGTCAGCACCGGGCACAATATACAGTATGTGATTCCTCCTAAGAGTGAACTAAGTGCTGAAAGCTGTATCTAATAATGCCAGTTGGGGCCTTTTATAGACTCCGAAGTGGATGTGATGTGTATGTTTCCTCCCATATGCGGATCACGTCCGCTGGAGAGGAAAATGGCGCCCATCATGTGGTCCCCGGCATTCATATCAACTAAGCAAGTGCAAACACATCATGCGCATTGATGTCACGTCAAGCCCCGGAATGACACTCTTCCGGAAGACAGACTAGAGCTATGTTGGAGACCGCCGCTGACATGAAATAGTATGGCCTGCGTATGAGAGCAAGGGGGGAAGACACAACTTCCCCCATTGATCTACAAGGCCACAAAAATTAGTCCCCCACCCTAATAACAGATCCTTTCCGTGCTGGGCACATCAAAATAATAGTAGGAAGCATGTACAAAAAGAGGTTATAATAATAACAAAATTTGCTATATAATCTGGACAGCACAATATGGCTTTATCAATGCAGCATAAATGGAATAAGGAAATATCCTATTATGGAGAAATAAATGGAACATTGAATAGGAGGACATCTTAAAAACATTTTCAATCTGTTTTACCAAAGTTAAAGCCCTCTAGAAAGGGTCTATAACTTTCAGACTCATTTAGACCAGGATGGCGAGTGGCATCAAGGCACCTAATACAGTGCATTTCTTGCTGTAGTAGTGCTTTGTTCCAGTCTCCTCCCCTGGTAGGGACATGTATCCTATCTAGAGCTGAAAAAGTCACCTTGGACATCCTATATTTATGGAATTTGTCAACATTTCTTCCCAGAGGTAAATAGCATAGCATGAACATATTTATAAATATGTTTCCAAAATTCTTGATGTGGTTTACCCACATAAAAAGATCCACATTCACGTGAGATACACTACCCCTTTCGTCTGGCAGTTTATAAAGTGTTTGGAAACAAATTTGCCTCCATTCGGAAGAGTAAATTTTTTTTATTACTAAGTAAAGAGCAATATGCACATTCTCCACAAGGGAAAGTGCCAACATATTTGCATGGATCACATCTCTCATCTTCTTTATATTCACTTTGTACAAGGGAATCCTTTAGAGACCCTGCCCTTCTATAGGTAATAGAGCGATTCTCACCCACCAATTTATCAATATTTGGGTCTTTGGCCAAGAGCGACCAATTATTTCATAATATTTTTCTTATTTTAACATGTTCATTGGAATATCTTAAGATGACCCTGACCTCCTCTTTGTCAGCCTGTTTATGATATTAGAAGTGAACAAGAAACTATGCCTGTCCAGATTTTTTACATGACTAAAGGCCTTTTTAAGGCCTGTTTTTGTATAACCTCGTGCTAGCAATCGTTTAGTAAGCTCATCAGCCTCTCTGTGAAATACACGGTCAACTGTACAGTTTTGTTTAATGCATAGAAACTGACTATATGGAATAGATCTCTTTAATGGGTGGAAACTGTCGGCATGCAAAATTGTAGTTTATTTCCTGAAGAGACTACTCTCCAGGCATCCCCCATTGTCTTAGAGGTATTAATGTCCAAAAAGTTAATTTTCTCTTGACCATAGGTCATAGTAAAGAAAAGGTTTGAATCATTTTGATTCATAACCTCAAGGCACTGTTTCAACAACATTTCAGAACCATCCTAAACAAAGAATATGTCAGCTATATATCTTTGCCAGATGATAATGTGTTGTGTATACTCAGAGAGAGACTCATTGGACAGAAAATCTTGCTCCGACACCCCCAGGTACAGATTGGTATAGGAAGTAACACAACAAGTCCCCATAGCTATGCCCTGTACCTGGAGGTAGTGGGAGACTTTGAACAGACTTTGAACAGAAAAACATTATGACTTAGAATATTCTCAGGCATAGTCAGAATTCATTCATTAAATCTCCATTCATGCAATCCACGTTGTTGCAGAACATGTTTAACCGCCGCAACTCATTTATTGTGTGGAATACAATTGTAAAGATATTCCACATCAACTGTTACTAGATAGGCAAATTGAGGTACATCAAGATTTTCAATAATTTTTAAAAGATGGATAGAATCTTTTGCATAGGATGCTAAGCTTACAACTTGGGGTCTAAGATAATGGTGTATCACTTGATTGATACTGTCTGAGATACAGCCATTCCCTGAAATGATAGGTCTACTAGGGGCATTGTTCATGTCTTTGTGGATTTTGGGAAGTGCATAGAATGTTGGCATCCTAGGGTGCCTAATTCTAATATATTCCCATAAGTCTTTCTGAATAACTTAATTTCTATATGCTGAGTCCACTAACTCCTAAAACTGTGAATTGAATTCATTCACCAGTGCAGCAGAGATTTTCCTATAACATGTTTAATTTCTGAGAATTTTTAAGCACGTGTTTTCATGTCTGCAATTATCCCTCAAAACAATATTCCCTCTCTTATCAGAAGGTTTAATAGTTATTTTTGTATTTGCCGATAATGACTGCAGTTTTTTTAGCTGCATTCAAGTTATGATGGGTATGATCAAATTTTAATAATTCAATATCCTTAGTGACCTATCATACGAATAGGGCAATAGCTGGATTTTGAGCAAGCGATTGAAAAATATGAGACTTCTTGCGAAAGCTCATATCCTGTACTTGTGTCTCCTCACTAATTTGCTCCAGCAGATTTTCAATGTCCCAACTATCAATCTGATTATTGGGTTCATTTTCTTCCAAAAAAATTGTTAGCTGAGTGCTTTGAAGTCTGCCGTTGTAAGGTTAGTCTCAATATTTTAAATGTTATTGGTATGTTTAACATACAGACTTTTAAAAAAAAATGTTTGTGCAAAAAGATTAATGTATATTATTGTTTAAAATGTATCCATTCTTTTATTGGGACAAAAAGATAGTCCCACTGTTAGTACCTGTTCCTCTTCTCTTGATAATACAGTATGCGGGATGAAAGATTGATGATATTCAATCCCTCTTCTGTGCAATTTTTACAGTGTATGGTTCTATCCTCTTGCCTGCCTTGGGTGAAGTGCTCAGATTTGGTCTGTTCATAAAAGCATCTTTCTTCATCTTAGGGACAGCACACGGATCATTTTTTTGTACAGGTTCCTGAGATTTCTTAGTGAATTTGATACTTGAATCATTTTGCATACCATTAGTTAGAGAGTGATGTACCACCACCTTTTTCCTGTTGTGAAGTGTGTGTAATTTGCGAATCAGCTACTTTTTTTGTACTTTGGTCCACTTCCGCATCACACTGATGCTGACTGTGTAGTGAACCCTTCCGCTTCCAGAAGGAATAACCCATCTGTGGAGGGAGAGAAGAGGAAGACATAGACAACAAATCAGATAAATAATTATTACCCACATTGCTTCCTTGTCTCCTGAAGCGTTATTTTTGAGCTCCAGGCCATTTATATGCTCTATTTTCACTAAAAGCTAATCTGTCTATCCAATATTTTTTTATCTTTCTTTTCAAGAATCTGTTTATTAAGCTTTCTAGGTGTTCCTTCAATTTTTTCTCTGAAATGATATATTGAGTGTGGGTTTTTAGTGGTAATAGTTGTGTATATAGAGCTTCAATGTCTTTGTTTAGATTTTTTGTTGTTTAAGATATTCTTCCTTTAATAATAACTTCAAGTTTTTTGAGCACTCATTAAGTTTTCTTCCCAACGTTTTTAAAATCTAAACTCACATTAATGGCAATATAATATGAATTATGGGGGACTATGGATTTAACCTATTTATCCCCTTTAGTCTATGTGTCCACTAAAAGGATATATACCACCATGATCTTTATTGTTTTTGGTCCCCACCAATATTGGATAAGGGGATATGCAGTTTTACAAACTTATATACATTTGATGCTCTGTTGTACTTTTAAGATATATAATATACTGTATTACATCTATATATATTGTGTTATGACAGTGTTTGTGATGCAGCACCCGTAGTCCTTGCACATCAAATTGGTGGCCTCATTTTTGGGGGAGACTCACCTTCTAAACATAGTGAAGCATCTTCTTTTGACTATTTGTGAGGGTTATGCAAGTCATGTATCCTATATGGTTGGTTTACCATTGCATGATTATAAAGGTATTTATTAATAATTGATCATTGACAATAATTATTGTTATAGAGTGGTATTGTTTCTCTGAGGAAGAATCTATGCTCATGTATTCTAAATGCGGTGGATTCTAGGCTAAATATATCTACAGTCAAACCTTGAGGTTGCAAGATGGAAGTCAGCTTCGGGGAATACCACTGGATACATATTGCAATAACTACAATCTTTCGAAATTAATGCGTTGTCGAAAATTGTTGTATTTTATTCTGGCTAATATGCATTGTTTACCCAATATGTGCTGATTTTCCAAACAAAAGAAATTTGCTCAAATAAAATGTTGACTTTTTAAACAATTTTTTTTTTATATATACTCCAAGGTTGCCTTAAAAATCCCATAAAATGTAAGGTGCAACTTTCTCTATTAAAGACTATTATCATTCCTGAGTGAGATGTTATTTCCAATTGTATGAACCCCCTTGGAGCACAAAACTGGAGGATCTGTAAAGTATGGAATATATCATTCTATCACTCTCCTACATTAGCAGAGTATATATCCAATAATCAATAATTAACTATTATCTCCCCACCTACCCCAGCATATAGGAACCCTTTCCTTAAAGGTATCCCAGATTATAACCAAATGTCTATAAACAGTACGATAATAGACAATACATTCACTCCATGCTCCATTTTTTCATTACCCCTATTTCCCAATGTGCCAATACTCCAAGAGTTGAATGAATATTGTTCCTATTATAAGTTCACCCCTTGCTTTTACATCTCTATTGTGGATATTTCCCTAAAAGGGTCTGTATCTCAATGAAATACAGATACCAATAGTATCATAGCGCAAAAAAAAATTGCCAATAATTTACTATGGTTAAAGATCAACATGAGAGAGTTTAGTGGTCCTTCCTAAAGATGACCCTCACTCATTTAGGTTTGGATGATATTTTGTGTCCAAAGTTATGGCCCTCTACTCCAACTCCTCTGGCACAATACAGGTTAATGGTCGAATATCTTCACCACTGTCTACTCATAAAGGGACTAGATAGAGCTGTCCCCTGCTCCCGCTGTTATATATCCTCATAATGGAACACTTAGCAAATGCATTACAGAATAACCCCTACATTTAGGGTCTTCACCTGGGCATACATCATTATAGACTTGCTCTATTCGCAGACAGTGTTTTACTCTACATCTCCTCCCTAAGCTCTAGTATCTCTTACATCCTGCAGGAATTTTCCTATTTTGGGGTACTTTGTAATTTCAAGATAAATAAATAAAAATCTGATTTCTTACATATATCTCTACCCCAGACCACACCAGCCCATTAAATATGGCCTCCAGTTCAACTGGCAATTTAAAATAATCTTTTACTTAGTTAACCTAATGCCTTCAGATTTAGACACTCACTCCTGATATCTTGGTTGAGTAGACTCAACATCCTCAAAACAGGTCAAAATAATCAGAAATAATTCCCTGCACTATCAGTATCCAAATTATTGGTGAAAAAAATTATCAAAATAATATTTCCTTTTTTTTACCAAAAAAACCTGTTGCTGCTAAACACTGCAATGTGTTCCCACATCACACTAAACTATGTATACATAAGCATGCAATGCAACTATTATTAATATGAACACCCTCAACATGTATATTGTGCACAGAAATCAACACAAATATAATGCAACATAACCTAATATATACTATATGCCCAATCCAATTCAAATTAAAAAGTGTTTAAACATAAATACTGTAAAGTATATACATTGGCTGTGTTTATAAAGTTCATAATAAAAGTGCCCTAATCTGCTTTTTTTCCCCGAAATTCACCACCAGTGTTCCATCATCAGCCACTCCATCTGCTCACCTGTATAAATTGACCTATAAGTAAATCAATCCTCTTCTTAATGTCATCATGCAATCCCAAAAATGGAATAAGGTGTTTTCTCTATGGATGTGATGCCAAGGTTCACTTAATTTCATTTATGTATAATGTTGCATGCACAACTGTCAGCTAGAGTAACTCAAAAATGAATAATAGAACAGTTCAGCACTTGAGAAAAATATGAACAGATAAAATACACAAATGCAGATACTGATAAAAAGTCTATATCAAGTAATCGTGCCAGGTGACTGGTAGCAATCAATGATGGTGCTCCGTGAAGTATAGTAGAAGTGCGCACTCACCAGAAAGTAAATAAATATGAGCGGTGTATATCATATCCCGGTGATCCTCATCAGAAAAAGGTCTGGCCAGAATGGGTGAATCCTCCCTCAGGGTTGCATTCAGAAATCACCCAAAAGTAAAGTGGAACAGATCCAGGTGACAAGAGGTCTCCTAATGCAGGATGGATGGAAGAGGTTGCCTGTTTACAGGAGATCTTCCTCCTCTTGTTATGGTGCGTAGGATCATGATAACGGGCTCTGCAAATAAAACTCCTGACATTTTTGTCCTGCTACAGCCAATATTGGTAATACACGCCAATGCGGTAATGTGGGTGAGAGGTCATGTGACTGGGGAAGAGGGCAGAGGGGACCCAGAATTACTCACTGGTTTGCGCTGTATGAGGACGGAGCCAGTATCTCTCAAGTAGCCACCCTGGAAGACTTCTGGAAAGACCGTTACCGCATTGGCGTGTATTACCAATATTGGCTGTAGCAGGGCAAAAAAGTCAGGAGTTTTATTTGCAGAGCCTGTTATCACGATCCTAGGCACCATAACCATGGGGTAGGATCAACTGAGGAAGAAAGAGGGTTACAGCCAGACAGAGTTGATATGTCCAGTGGAATCAGAAAGGAGAGGCTGAGGGCACCACAATGACCAGTAAGAATAGAAATAGTATTATGATTAAATGCTGAACAGCTTAGCACCATGAGCCTGCATGAGCTCTAGAGATTCCAAGGGCATCAAGGATCATGGGAATATATTTAAACAAATACTAAACCCCCTCAAGACAATCAGATCATGAGTACTCTATGTGTTTGTGTGTCAGGGACAGGGGCGGACTGACAACTCATGGGGCCCCCGGGCAATAGGGGATCATGGGGCCCCTGTGTCCTTTCCCAAACTCAAAAAAGCCTATGAAAAAGGTACCAGGGGCATCTCATGGGGCCCCCTACTGACCCCGGGCCCTCGGGCACTGCCCGAGTTTCCAAATGGTCTGTCCGCCCCTGGTCAGGGAAGATTCCATGGATACTCACAGTTAATCAGCATCGTGGCAATGTCTGAGTGAAATACTTAGTAGGAGCTGGCTTGAATGGTAAAAAGATGAATGCAGAGACACAGGTTGAATAAGGCAGAAACATGTGAGAAGGCTGAGGAGGTCATCAAGGTTCTCAGGTCTTTAGAAGAGATAGCTGTCATTCCCTCTGCAATGGCCTTAAGCGTGACCTGCATTGATGTTGAGGCAGTTTAGAAGGTCAATGGAGGCAACTGGAGTCAAGAAAAAGGTCTAACCAGTTACAGAATTTCATAGGATCAACTTATAAAAAGAGGAAAATGTCAAGCAAATGCTTACGTGAGTGAAAGGCTTCCTGCTTTCTTAATCTGCTGGTGAAATATGTAATCCCACTTATGAGAGGTTCTACACTATAGGGTTAATTCCAGCAGGGGTTTAACAAGTCTTCACATAATGAGAGTGAGGCAAGATAGATCAAGTAGGAGGTGGATGGAGGCTCCATTAAAGTACACAAGGCCCAGACAGCTGGCTCTTTATCTTATCTCTTCCTTAATGGAAAAATATGAAGCCTTTAGAGCAACTGATTCTTCCCTGGGTCCCAAGATCCTATACATTTAGTCTAGTTGAATGTCCTCTGCAGGGGGTTACCACAAGACAGACTGGAGGTGGCCTCAGGGAAGCCCCACAGCCTAATGTTATTCCTGTACAAGCAGTTTTATCTCTCCTTCACCTGCACACTGAGTGCAATGAGCTTGTGTTTGTATTGTATGTAGGCCTGTTCTAGAGGTCTCAGACAAACCTTGTTTTTATCAGCTGCAAGGCTTGCATCTTTGTGTATGTGTGGGAAGTGTGTTACCTAAGGCTATCCATCTCTTTCTGCAGTGCCTCCTTTATCTTTGCGGCCCAGGCAGTTAGATTGGCTACCATATGGAGGACCTGTAGGAGTATCTTGATGTCCTGTTCTGGTGGGTTTGTAGCCAAAATGGAAATCTGGGAGAAGTTGAACCCATTAGGGAATCTGGTACCAGCAAAACTAGTGTGGTGATCTGGGGATCTGCTTGTCATGTCTGATCGACCTCCTGAATGCTGCCCCCCCCGCATGAGGGTGGCAGAAGCATTGCTTCACTGCACAGGCTTGTTCTCAGCAGAACCATCTTTAAGCTTTCTTATGAAGATCTTGTAATGGTTCAGGACTGGAGGTAGGTGAGCAGATTCTACTGTGGTATGAAAAGGCACTCACTGTGATCTTGTGCGCTTGGACATATATGGCTGAGCAGGTTAAGAGAATTTAAATCAGGGGTATTGTCACCACAGAGGCATTGAAGTTCTTTCACACACACCCATGCTTCTCCATAGTTAGCTAAGAATACATTTTATTTTTTAAAGCATACAATCAAACATAAAAAATGGATTCTCAAAATTCTTACTGAATTGAATATTTGCAATTCAAAATTAGAGATCACACAGATGTTGGATTCAAAAGTGCATTCATAACTCATGCTTTAGTCACCATCTAGCCCAACATTTGTATTTTTGGGCAGAGGTAAAACAAACCCTAATTCTGTATTGCAATCACATATTTATTTGTTTGCCTGCAGTTCAGCTTTAACTTTTATTCCTCATATATTTCTAAATTGTTTTAAATGTCACTTTAAAACAGTTTTAGAATAGACAGCTTATAAACCTTGAGCATATACAGTATATTTACATTTATATACAGTTTGTAATTTGGCATGTGTAATGCCACACTTCAAATGCCCTGTGCTGCATTTTTGATAGAAATGCATTAAAAATCCAACAAATTAAATGTCTTTCCATTCTTAGCTTTTCTTTGTGACTTTACCAAAATAAAGAAGCATTGAAGAATATATAAGCATTACATAAATTAAACTACCGGTATGTAGTCAGACTGTTTTGTGTCGCTTATTAAAGAATTACTTGAGTTAAAATCTAAATTATGATTGTATAACAAGAACATGGGTTATCATAAAAAGAAGACCTGTCTGGTGACTGCTTGTACTTCCTCTAATATGGCTGCTGCCCTGCTGCCTCACAACTGGGAATTGGATGAAAAATGTGTCCAAGCAATACAGAAGCTGCAAAATGTCTATATCATCCACACCTAACTTGTCTCACTTGTCTTGTTTGAAAATGAGATTGGGTCTGATTTAATATAACTAACACATACGTATTTGTGAAAAGATGTTTCTGGGACTTATTGTTACTAGATTTATAATTGTAATCATAGAGTAGAGAAGAGATAAGCCCTCTGTCAGATTTGTTTTGCTGCCTTTTCGCAATTATTTCCTTCTTTTTCTGTCCCAATGGCAGGTATCAGTAGATAAGAGGGAATGCCTCCAAAATGATTTCAATAAGAAATACAATTTTAGTTAGTGGGGGAAACACTAAAACAACTGCCAGGTTTTTGTTTTCTGCATATATACAAGAACAAAATATTCCCAATGGAAAAAGAGAGCGCAAAAGACTTGACAGAGGTTCCAGTCTTTGCTCTCTATCCAAAATGTAAAGAAAATATTTTTGCTGGAGTTATACTTTAAGATGGGTGTACGTAAACACTATAAGTATTTTTAATTAATAGTGACATACAGTAAGTTATACAGTTTTGCTCCTTTAACTGTGGATGCTGGATTTGATTAATGCCTATTTTTATGTGCCAATTCCATTTACTTTCATTTTTATCTGCCTAAAATAACCTTTTGATTTTTCTATCTGCATGCTAAATTATAAACAGTGTTTAAATGCAGCAAGATTCAAATAGAATACTCCATAAATTGTACCTCCTGCCTTCTTTTTAATTAGTTCCACTTTATCAGAGAAGATTTGGACACTCCCTCAGTATTTCTGTTTCTTGCTAAGTGCATTTAATAAATATTGCTGAATTTTAAAGTATGTCCTAAGGTTAAATAGCACATTTGTTCCTGCTAGCTCAAAATCACAGATGTCGGTTTGTTAAAAAACAAAGACAAGTAGTTATTTAGTATCGGCATCAAGCATTTCTATGAATCATTACACCATGTGCAACTGCATAATTTAATATACTATAGTGCTTCACATACTGCTACTTTGTTTTCCAATGCTGTATGCATTTATAGTGTATCTCAATTTTGTTGTTTAAAATATGACATACCAAAGATAACAGGTAATTTGATGTTATTAAAGAATAATTGTACTTTTAGGGGAACTAAAATGTTTTATTTTGCTTCTCCCTTTCCCCTGTTATAGGACCCCCCTCCCCCCCATGCCTTATACTTAAACAGCCATGTCCTGCAGCATCATTGGGTACATTCTTCAGTTTACTGGCTGCAACTTCACAGGTGAACCCTTTAGATCCTTTTGATGTAGAATAAACGCATCTCATGATAAAAGAGATGAGAGTGAGACAGGCCCACTTAAGTCTATACTGCATAGAAGTCTATGGGGATGGATTGTGTAAGTGTGGTGCAAGAAACTTTTAGCCAAATTACCTTGAAATAGCAGCATACCATGCCATTTGATTCAGATAAGTTTACATTAGCTTAGAAGATGAGTGGGCAAAGAGGGTAAGCGTGTGTTTTCTAAAAAGATAAGTTATCCTTAGATAAAAAGATACAACTTTGGAGGCTACCATTAAGCCTGTTACATTATAAAAAAAATGTTACTTATTTAAACCATGGCCTCTAGGGGCATTCTCAGCATTGTACTTGCACTGAATCCCAGAAATCTAATATTCTGATGTATAACTGGCTTGCTGCTTTTCTAGGAAGTTTATTTTAAATCTAATTACAACACAAAGACTAGTCATCTAGTCAATTGACAAACCCTACCATCCCTATTTTGCAGAGAGGAAGGATGAAGGATACTTGATATTTCATTTAAGAGTTGTTTCACTTATTTAAGCCTGTCTTACAGTGCTGTATGCCATCCCCTATGACCATATAATCAAACCAGCAGAATTTTATACATATAGTAAAAAGCATAGTAGGAAGCATCTTGACTTTATAGAAGTTTAATTTGGCCTCATTTACATGGAACATATAAATCTGTGAGACAGCTGTGTTTACCCACGCAGGGATGCAAAGGCGTTCCATGCATGGACAAAGCCACTGTTCCCAATGTGGCATCTGTACAGACACAGGTTCATGGCCCTGAGTGTACCCTGGGACTGCCTGCACACTGATGCACATGTGTTATGGCTATACATGGCCATCACACAGGGCATGATTACATATGCCTGTATGAACAAGGCCTTGTTTAAGTCATTGAGAAAATAAGGTCTTACTGCTATTTAAAGCATGGCTAAATATTTTCATTTTGTTTCCACAATAATTTGATGAGGAGGCACTGATGGGCACTGATAGGCGGCACTGATAGGTGGTACTGATGGGCACTGATAGGCTGCACTGATGTGCTGCACTGATGGGCAACACTTACTGGAGGCAAAGACAGACAGCACTGATGAACGGCACTGCTGGGCAGCACTGCTTGGCACTGATGGGTGGCACTGCTGGGCAGCACTGCTTGGCACTAATGGGTGGCACTGCTGAGCACTGATAAATGACACTGCTGGGCACAGCTGGGTGGCATTGCTGGGTGGCATTGCTTGGAACTGATGGGTGGCACTGCTGTGCAGCTTTGCTGGGCACTGCTGGGAGACACTGATAATGAGGGCACTGATAATAAGTTCCCTGATTATCAGTGAAGATATCCTTTGTCACATTTGCGGGTTATTGGCTGTACTTTCCTCACGCTGTGACAGCATGAGGAAAGTGCTGCCAATAGCCGGAAGCTGTATTTACTTTGTGATCTGCTGTGTCATTGGACACAGCCGATCATGTGGTAGAAGGCCACTGTGATTGGTGCAGGGAGCACGTTCTGGAAGGATGTTCATGGACAGTCTCCCAGAACTAGACAACCACGCTGTAGACATCTTTCGGCCATAGCGTGATTGGCAAGTGGTAAAAAAAAATGTTTGACTTTCCAACAAGGCAGACAATCCCATGTTAACAAATGGCTCCTCTAAATTGGAATTAAATTATTGGTATGTAGCACTGTAAGAGAGTCTCTAAAATGTAACTTATTCTCCTACTCTATATCTGAATTGAATTCCAGCTAATTCCTGTTGAATTGGTAAAATTTTGAGTAGTGGGTAGCCCTGTCAACACCAATAGGCTCAATAAATTTAACTCATAGAAAATCGTTGGCCAAACAGTGACTGCATCTTGTCAGATGCAGTCATTATTCAGGTGTTCAGACAGTAACAGATGCTGTCTGAATATAATAGCCAGAAGGAGAGATTCCTTCACCCATATTGATTGGCATATATGGAGGGATTTATTTTTTTTCTCATTTTCATCCCAGATGTTCATCAAGAAAAATGTATGCATGAAAACTATGCAAAATTCTTAACCTAATCCCTAAAATGAATCATTCAGTCTTAACGCTATAATACTTTTACTGCAAAATTAAAATATAACTAAAAGCAAACTATTTTTCTATATACAGTATTTAAGATAGATAGAATGGTGATTACTTAGAACCACTGTCAGGAATGATATGCTCACCGACCACTTTATTAGGTACAGAACACCTGTTCAATTGCTTGGTAACACAAATTGCTAATCGGCCAATTACATGGCAGCAATGTAATGCATTTAAGTATTTAGACGTGGTGAAGACGACTTGCTAAAGTTCAAACTGAACATCAGAATGGGAAAGAAGGGGAATTTAAGTGACTTTGAACATGGCATGGTTGTTGGTGCCAGACAAGCTGTCCTGAGTATTTCAAAAACTGCTGATCTACTGGGATTTTCAAGCACAACCATCTTTAGGGAAATCAAGGCTCATCAGACCAGGCAATGTTTTTCCAGTCTTCTATTGTCCAATTTTGGTGAGCCTGTGCAAATTGTAGCCTCTGTTTTCTCTTCTTAGCTGAATAGAATGGCATCCAGTGTGGTCTTCAGTTGCTATAGCTATATGCTTCAAGGTTAGATGTGTTGTGCATTTAGAGCTGGTATTCTGCATACCTTGGTTGTAACGAGTGGTTATTTGAGTTACTGTTGCCTTTTTATCAACTCAAATCAGTCTGCCCATTCTCCTCTGACCTCTGACATCAACAAGGCATTTTTGTCCACACACCTGCCACTCACTGGATATTTTCTCTTTTTTGACCATTCCTAGAGAAGGATGTACGTGATCAGCAGTTTTTGAAATACTCAGATCAGCCTGTCTGGCACCAACAACCATGCCATGTTCAAAGTCACTTAAATCCCCTTTCTTTCCCATACTGATGCTCGGTTTAAACTTCATCAAGCCATCTTCGCCACCTCTAGATGCCTAAATGCATTGAGTTGCTGACATGTGATTGGCTTATTAGCAGTATTTGTTACCAAGTAATTGAACAGGTGTACCTAATAAAGTGGCCGGTGAGTGTATATCTGTCTGCACCCCCTATGGGGAGATTCACTCTATCCATTTTTCCTAATTACCAATGTCAATGGGAATGAAAGTGAGGGTAGATCCAGAATTTTGAGTTGCCTCCAAAACAGGAATAGAGGTAAAATATTCCAATGAGAACACAAATGTCACAACTGTCTAAATTACCTCTAATGTTAGAAAGATATCTTCTTACATCTTGTTGAGTCTGCAGGGCAGGAAGTGAAGGAAACTCTCCCTAATGAGACACAAAGGGAAAAAGAATCCCAATAGTGGTTTTAACCATCCCCCACTCAATCCAAAAGTACAAAATGTTGGCTTTAGATATACTTTAACTCTAAAACCCTAACACTTAAATTGGCACTAGTATTTAACACTTATCTTAATCCCTAACCCTTTCAGCAGAATACTTGCTTCATCTGGAGCTTGAAAAATTTGAGCAGTAATCTGTCCCAAGCCATTTAACACAGTATAGTCAGCTATATTAACCATCTGCCTCAGGGGGTTCTTATTATTTTAAAAGCAGTCTTAAAGAATTAAAGAGAACACATGCTATTTAATTGTTGATATTATCCTTTTAAATAATGTTTACAGATTTATTCAGTGCTCAGTCTGGTTGCATTCCTTATTTTTGATGCTAGGAATTACACAAACTTTTCAAGGATGATTTTAAAGTAGATTTAAAAATGAAAGGAAAAGAATGTATTACCTTTTCACTTTCTTTGAAGTTTGTTTAAAGTGAAGGTAGATAGTGAAATGAGTGATGACCTGTTAATAAAGATGTGGGCTCTGAGGCCATAATCTGTATTCTGGCTTTACTACCTGGTGTGTCACTGGGGTAGAATCTGAAAACAGGTCTAGAGTTTTCAGATTGCACTTGATGTACTGTATGCTTGTTGATTGACAGTAGTTCGCTATGTAGTGAAAGCAATATTGAGATAAAAATCCCAGAATATGCATTTTTAAAGCAAATCATGAGTAGGAGTTTACATATTTCCATAATCACAGGTTGACTTTAAAATTGTATGCATTTATTATCTCTGGACCATTGCTTACTCTTCTTCCTGTTTTTTTTCTTATCTATTATTTATATAAAGCCTAATATTTTCCTCATTCTTTCATCATTGGTCTGCCTGGTTTACCACCTTCTTCAGTTGTGTAACATATCCAGTCAATAAAAATCAACTACCAATTTTGTCTGGAAAGCAGCTTCATAGATATTAACCACTTCCCGACCGGCCATTGTATATAAACGGCCGGATGGTGGCACTGTAGGGTCGGGTGGCCGTTTATAAACGGCCTCCCCGCACCCTGCTTGTGCGCGCTCCCTGGGACACAGTGAAACACCGATCGTCGGACGGGACCTCTGTATGAAGTCCCGATCATGTGATCACTGATTGGCCAATCAGTGATCACATGCAAAGTAGTAAGCAAGATGTCACTTGTGACATCATTGCTTACTACGTGTGAAATCTGTGAATGATCACAGAGGTCACATGGTACAAGGCTATTCACAACAGTCTTGTACCATGTGACAAGCTGTGACCAATCACAGCTCACTCAGTACTTCTCAATGAGTGCAAGAATGCAGCCAGAGAGAAAGAGAAATGATTGCTTTTACATCCTATATGGGTGTAAAAGCAATCAGTGAAAAAAAAAAAAAAATCTTCATCACCCCCCACAAGTAGTGCAGTGTCACCATGGTGACACTGTACTGCTAGGGTGACAGTATGTAAAAAAAAAATAAAAAAGCTAAAAAATAATAATATAAAAAAATAAAATAAAAATGTAAAAAAAAATGTTTAAAAATTATAATTTTTGGTTATAAACTAATTTGGATTTTTTTTTTTTACTAAAAAGATAACAGAATAAATTGTGGCCAAGATTTACGATGAAATATTATTTATTTGCAAAATTGTATAAAAAAAAACACTTTTTTCAAAATTTTTGGACTTTTTCATTTACATAGCAAAACAAATAAAAATCCCAGCGGTGAATAAATACCACCAAAACAAAGCTTTATCTGTCTCAAAAAAATGGTAAAAAATCCATTTGGGTACAGTGTTGCATGACCGCGCAATTGTCATTCAAATGTGATAGCGCTGAAAGCTGAAAATTGCCCTGGTCAGGAAGGGGGTAAAAGTGTCCGGTCTGGAAATGGTTAATAAACATATGAAAGTGTTCACTTTTCTGCAGTGTCCAATTAACATATAGCAACACAGAGCATACACGTGTTTCAGTATAATATGTAATTTTCTTTATTTCTTATTCTATCAATTTAAAGAATAACTGCACCTTTGGGAACATGTTACATGTATGACCCATTTTTAGGGTAGAACATCTAACATGTTCCCGATGCTGCAGCTGCTGCCCGATTCCCCCCTCTCCCCCTTCCTCCCTGTGACAGAAGTATGGAGAGAAGTTCCCTGTACAAGCTGTCACTTTTTAAAAACAGTGTGGCCATGCACGGCTCCATCCACATGTCTGCTTCATTCATTCACAGAGTTATGTGAATGAATGAACTACAAACACTGACATCCTTTGCGGGTGATGGCTTGTAGCTCTCAATGAACAGCCATAGCACTGTGGAGCACCGTAGTAGTTCATTGATTCTTCCTGGCAGTGTATCTGCTTACCTGTGTAGGATGTATGGGCAAGCAGATATACTGACAGGTAGGTCTGCAGGAGACCTGCATGGCACCAGCAATCTGCTAATCACTAGTGCAATGCTTTACAGGCTCCTGCAACAAAAAATAATAAATGCACATCTTTTACCTGCAAAAACATGTTCATTTATTATTTTTTTGTTAAAAGATGAACTTATCCTTTAATATGTTCATGTAAATCTCATACAGCAGTATAAGGACTATTTTAGAAACACAGAACAGAATATTAAACGTTTTACTAAAATGCACAAAATTACTCCTTTCGTATGTTAAAGATTAAAAATTTGATGTGGAATCTCAAGATGCACTTACTGGAGGGCATGTGATGTCACCCTTGTCTAGCTACCATGGATGGGAGACTGGGTATAAACTAAATATATAATTTTATTTTCTCCTAAGGGGAGATTTTTTAATCACTTGAGTCATCAGGCCCTTTCTTCCTGTTCTCTCTTAATTACCAGATAATTTTTTCTTTTTTTCAACAACGTCTTGGTTCCACACATTTTTATTGTATTTGAAGGCTATCCTAACATATTATACATTCTTTTGTCAGGAGGAGCAGATAGGCATTTCAATTGGGGATAATTATTTAAAAAAATTAGGAAAATGCATGTTTCTGTAGTTTCTTTCCAACTTAATGTTTACATAAATTGTGCACCGCTATATATATTCCCCCAACAAGATTTATAAAGTCTGCTAATTAACCACTTGCCTACCGGGCACTTTTACCCCCTTTCAGCCCAGGCCAATTTTCAGCTTTCAGCTGTGTCACACTTTGAATGAAAATTGGACTGTCATGCTGTTGCATAGCCATATGAAATGTTTATCATTTGTTTCACACAAATAGAGATTTCTTTTGGTGGTATTTAATCACCACTGGGTTTTTTTTTTATTTATTTTTTTGCATTATAAAGGAAAAGGAGAGCAAACATTTTGAAAAAAAAGGTTTTCTTTGTTTCTATTACCAAATTTTCCAAACAGGTAATTTTTCTTTTTCACTGATGTGCGTTGATGAGGCTGCAACAATAGGCAGCATTGATGGGCACTGATAGGCTACACTGATGAAGCTGCACTGATGAGGCGCCACTGGTGGGCATTGATGAAAAGGCACTGATGATGCTGCACTGATATGTGGCACTGATGGGCACTAACTGGCAGCACTGACTGGCAGCATTGATAGGTGGCACAGACAGGCACAGATTGGCAGCACTGCTTTGAACTTATGGGCAACACTGTTGGGCATTGATGGGCAGAACTGTTGGGGACTGATGGGCAGCACTGCTGGGCACTAGTGGGCACTTTTGGGGCTGCACTGATATCAGGGCACAGATAATTAGTGCCCTGATTATCAGTGCAGATGTCTCCTTTGACAGTTGCTGGCTATCGCAGTTGTGATAGCGTGAGGAAAGTACTTTCGATAACCAGCAAGTGTATTTACATGGTGGTCAGCTGTGATTGTCATTTTTTCTGTACCTATCAAAGGTTTTACAATAATTTATTCCAAACCTCTCCCCATCCTTTTGTTAATCTAAGGTTTTAACTCACCTCTCAGACCTGTACTCTGGATGTGTTCTGTACTCCTTTTTAATTCCAAACACAAACTTCAGCTAACACCTTCTTATCAATTTACCTATATACAAATACAATGGTTTCTTCATAGACACCTCTTACCCCTATACTTTGAGTCCCTACTCCTGTTCACACTTATCTTACTCATACTTCACATCATCATAGGAGCATAACATTGTTTTCTACAGTACTTAATGGTAATTTAACTCTCTTCAACCCTAACACCATGCTTAAATGGAAATCAGAATTATCCCCATCATTCTCTGACCTCTCTTGGCAAAAAGCACTACTATCTACATATAAATCCTCCAGCTGTACAAATCACTGGGAAATGTACCAGAAGGTAGTTCAATGCTGGTCTCTTACCCCCTTCCCAGTCATATTCTCCTCAATGCTGGATACTGTGTGGGGATACAGGCTCCCTTTATCATGTATTGTGGAAGTGCAGATTGCTGCAATCTTATTGGAATAAAAATGTTACCTTAGCTTTTGACATCAAATGAATCAAAGTAGAGCCTGACCCTTCCCTGCCATACTCCACCTAGGAACAGATCAATGTCTTCTATGTGTTAGAGTAGTGCTCATTCATTTCCTTTTAGCAGCCATACTTAATATTAATATTACTAGGCTTTGGAACTCACCCGATACATCTAAGATTAGGAACACTTTAGGTACGTTGAACCACCAATGCCATATGGACAGATTGCTGGCAATGAAAAATGTGTGCATTTCCCAGTTTAGCAAACTCTAGTCTGTTTGGCTGCCTAACCCTAACTGCATGAGTAATGCATGAAAATTTAGATTTTGTCTCTAGTGAACATTGATTGGATACTTCATGTATTTGTTATGCTCTATGGTGCCTTTCAGTTGCCCTCTTCCCTGCTTCTTTGCCCCCTTTTCTCTACTACTTTCCATCTACTTTCTTCCATCCTTCCTGAGTGATTGTATTGATGTAATGTTATCCTTTTTATGCATAACACACCTATCTATGCAAATTGTATTGTGTCTTTGTAAATCCTTAACAAATAAATATTGAAAAAAAAAGTGTAATGTGGTGTTTTTTTTGGGGGGGAGGTGAAATACTAGTAAATAAGCTAACATTGCATTTTGATGCAAGGTTCACTTTAAATTTCCTCCAGCACTCAATATAACTATTGCCTAAGTTGTTGCTGTATACCGCATTGTACTGTATATTGTATTTTTAAAACATTTATTATAAATCATGAAAAAATATGGCTGCCAAATGATAGAAACCTGCAGGATCAAACATCCATATTTTATGTTCTTAAAACATGAAAAAACAATCAACAAATATAAATGTAAGGATAAAGTAGATGAACCAGTAAAGAAACATTTGTATTGTGTTGCTTTTTCCTTCCTGCTTTATGTTATGCTGGTTCTGCTAGTTAATGAAAAAAAAATATAAATAAATAAAAGGGAAAACATCTTCTTCTATTTCACTGAGTAATGACACACATTATGAGAGCCAAAGGAAATTAACCTGTATAGTACTGATGTAATCTGTATCATCCAATGTACCCGAAAAAAGGCAATATGTTTGCTATAGAAAATGAAAGTTCAAAAAGCAATTGTAGAGCATATTTTCAGCACACACAAGTAGGTTTAAAGAAAACCATCTGTATTTTCCTTTCTGGTGATCCCATTGTGTGGTGTTTCTGTCTTTATTTGCTTTAGATTTTAACCACTTAAAGGATAAGTTCACGTTTGTTCGCCTTTTGTTTTTCTAAATTCCAGCAGCCTTATGTACCAATATAGCATTAATTTACTTCTTTTGCAGAAAATCAAAAGCTTTCCATTCTACACACATTTATGTCAGTGTCCAGATGGCTGTATAAAAAAAGCTTGTCCATTACCTCTGCCTTGTTCCCTGCAGAGACTTTAGGTCATGACACAGGAAGGAATTGTCCAGCTGACCTCATTAGCACACACCCTGCATCATCTACATCTATCAAAACAACAGGCAGAGGTATTGGAGAAGCTTTTTTATACAGCCATCTGGACACTGACATAAAGGTGTGTACAATGGAAAGCTTTTGAGTTTCTGCAAAAGTACATTAATGCTTTATTGGTACATAGTGGAGCTGGAATTTAGAAACAAAAAGACGAACAAAAGCAGATTTATCCTTTAACAACTTGCCGACAGCACCGTGGCCAGCCAGTTCTGGGAGGGCATCATATGACATCCTCCCAGAACGTGTCCTCCCACGCACACCCGTCGATCTCCATGATCGCTGTGTCCTATGGACACAGCTGATCACATGATGTGGTAAAAGGCCAATCACAGCGGCATTTTACCACGTGATCAGCCATGTCCAATGACACAGCAGATCACCGGTAAATGTAGTTGCTGGTTATCAGCTGCACTTTCCTCATTCTGTCACAGCTTGTGGAAAGTACTGCCGATAACCGGCAATTGTCAGAGGACAGATCAGGGAACTGATCATCAATGCCCCCATGATCAGTGCCCAGCAGTGCCGCCCTCCTGTGCCAAGCATTGCCCCCTCGAGTGCCCAGCAGTGCCACCCACCTGTGCCCATTAGTGCCCATAAGTGCCACACACATATGCCCAGCCGTGCCACCCATCTGTGCACAGCAGTGCTACTCACTGGTGCCCAGCAGTGCCACTCACCAGTGCCGCCCATCAGTGCTGCCCAGCAATGCCACCCATTAGTGCCAGCAATGCCGCCAGTCAGTTCCGTCACTCAGTGCCACCAATCAGTGCCCATCAGTGCTGCCCATCATTGTTTCATATCAGTGCACCATCATCAGTGCCGCCTCATCAGTTCCAGCTCATCAGTGCAGTCTATCAGTGCCCATCAGTGCTGGCTATCCGTGCCACCTCATCAGTGCCCATCAGTGCCACCTATCAGTGCAGTCTCATCAATGCACATCAGTGAAGGAGAAAAATTACCTGTTTGCAAAATGTTATAATAGAAACAAAGAAACTTTTTTTTTCAAAATGTTTGCTCTTTTTTGTTTATAGCGCAAAAAATTAAACACCCAGAGGTGAGTAAATACCACAAAAAGAAAACTCTATTTGTGTGAAAAAAATGTAACATTTCATAAGGGTGCAATGCATGACCGCGCAATTGTCATTCAAGGTGCAACAGCGCTGAGAGCTGAAAATTGGCCTGGGCAGGAAGGGTGTATAAGTGCTTGGTAGGCAACTGGTTAAATCACCCTTAACAACCAGGACATTTTTGCGATTTGGCACTGAGTCGGTCATGCAACACTAGATGCAAATTACATTTATATACATTTTTTTCACACAAATAGAGCTTTCTTTTAGAAGTATTTCATCACCACTGTTTTTTTTTTAATTTAATATATAACTGAAAAAGAACATTACACATGTCCTACATACTGTATATATATAAAAATTTCATATAAATTCATAAATTTAGACCAAAATGTAGTCTGCTACGTCTTTGGCAAAAAAAATCCCAATATGTGTATATGAATTGGTTTTTGTCAAAGTTATAACGTCTGCAAACTATGGTATTTATACCATATGTATACCATACTGTACTGATGTATCAAACAATCTTGATGTACTGACAGCATATCTCATTTCTTGAGGCCCTTAAAATTCCATGACAGTACAATTATCACCCTAATGACTCCTGTTTAAAAATTAGACAGTCTGAGGTATTTAGTAAGAGGCATGGTGAGTTTTATAAAGTTATAATTTTCTTGCCACCATTTTTTGGAAAATGAAAAAGTTAAAAACAACTTGAGTTTTTTTTTACATTTTCTTTTCACAAACTATCCCTAGTACAGTAAGGCATCATGGTATGTCTCGTGTGGTGGTGATCAGGAACAATAAATGGTGACAGTATTTAACAGCTTCCCAGCAGTGCTATAGACGAAAGATGGCTACAGAGCGGTTGTCTAGTTCTGGGAGGGTGTCCATGGATGTCCTCCCAGAACACACCCTCTGTGTGCCCCCAACGGCGCACACCTGGCACAGTCAGTGATCGCTGTATCCTATGGACACAGCTGATCACATGATAAGGTAAAAGGCCAATCACAGCTGCCTTTTACACCGTGATCAGCTGTGTCCCATAACACAGCAGATCACAATGTAAATACAGTTGCCGGTTATCGGCTGCTGATAACCGGCAAATGTGACAAGGGAGATCTGCACTAATAATCAGGGCACTTATGATCAGTGCCATGATAATCAGTGCCGCCCATCAGTGCCCAGCAATGCCGCCCATCAGTGCCCAGCAGTGTCACCCATCACTGCCCACCAGTGCCACCCATCAGTGCCCAGCAGTATCACCCATCAGTGCCCAGCAGTGCCGCCCATCAGTGCCCAGCAATGCTGCCCATCAGTGCCCAGCAGTGTCACCCATTAGTGCCC
Source organism: Staurois parvus (assembly GCF_062004578.1). NCBI lineage: Eukaryota > Metazoa > Chordata > Amphibia > Anura > Ranidae > Staurois > Staurois parvus. The sequence continues at coordinate 7,656,292 of NW_028317949.1, forward strand.
ACCCATCAGTGTCGCCCATTAGTGCCACTCATCAGTGTCGCCCATCAGTGCAGCTCATTGGTCGTATCGCCGGTCAGTGCCATCTGTCAGTGCCTCCAGTTGGTGTTATCATTCAGTGCCGCCCATCAGTGCCCCTCATTGCTGCATAACAGTGCATCATCAGTGCCTCCTCATTAATGCCCACCAGTGCCGCCTCATCAGTGCTACCTCTCAGTGCCAGCTCATCAGTGCCCATCATTGCTGCCTATCAGTGCCCTTAAGTGCTGCCTATCAGTGCAGCCTCATCAATGCACATCAGTGAAGGAGAAAAATTACATGTTTGCTAAATTTTATAATAGAAACAAAGAAAACTTTTTTTTTTTCATTTTACAGTGCAAAAAATAAAAACCTAAGTGGTGATTAAATGCCACCAAAACAAAGCTCTATTTGTGTGAAAACAAATTATAACAATTTCATATGGGTACAATGTTGCATAAATGCACAATTGTCATTCATAGTGCAACAGTGTAGAAAGCTTAAAACTGACCTGCGCAGGAATGGGGGGGGGGGGTAGTGTCCGGTAGGCAAGTGGTTAAAAAACAAAAACAAACCTAAAAAATATTGTTTTCAATTGTCTTATCATTTTCAGAATTATTTTCTTTTTTTAACATTTTTAATTGTTTTACTATTTTTTTCATGCTTTCATCAGAATAATTCAGTGTCACCATAGTAACACTGTACTACTCTGTGTGGTGATCAGGGATTTTTTTCTTTATGCTTTGATTGATTATACAGTAAAGTTCACTGTAACAGCTACATTTTGAACTGTCATGAATGGGTTACATTTATAACAGCTGTGATTTTACTATTGTGATCTATGATTGGCCCACAGCTATCACATGATACAGGGTGCTGTGATTGTCCCATGTAAATTGTGATAGCTATGGGTCAGTCACAGCTTACTATAGGAAACACAGCTGTTATGAATGGAATTGGAAACAGCTGTAATGAATGATGTATGAGTATATCACTTAGCCTATAGTTGCCGCCCATCTGGAGTATATGTACTGCGGGAGTCAGCAAATGGTTAAATGCTCCCGTGTCAAGACTATAATCACTTATCTTTTTACATATCTTTAACAAGCATTTAAAGGGCTTTAATTACTTGAGCTCCTGAGGGTTTTACTCCCTTCATGACAACAGCATTTTTTCTTATTTTGCACTGTGGTAACTGGTAATTGCTTGGTCATGCAGAGCTGTATCCAATTTATATCATTTTTTTTCACACAAATAGAGCTTTCTATGGTGGTATTTGAGTACCACTAGGTTTATCGTTTTTTGTGATATACATTTTTTACTTTCTGTTATAAAACATGTCCAATAAAAACATTTAACCTCCCTGGCGGTATGATTATTTCAGATTTTTGGTGCTGAAAGCGGTACCATTATTTTGCATGGAAATATGTAGTTTTCTATTGTAGGCTGTAATTTTTAGGAATAACTCACTGAAATCTGTCCGAACAAGAGTCTAGTAAACATTCCGGATATGATAAAACTTGAAACACGAAATCATAAATTATAATTTAATAAATAATCATAAAAAGTAATAATATAATAATAAATTTAATTCAATAATATAATCAAACCAAAAACACTGAAATTTGAAATAAGTTCGCACATCGCTGAGCAAAGTCGCAGAATCGTTTTCAGTGTCTGATGACGAATTTCCCCACAAATCATTATCACTCAATTCTGCAAGTAGTTCTGATTTACTATCGCTGTTCTCTAGCTGGTCTAAAACCGATTTTGACCTAAAGGGATGCTTTTTGGACGCCATGGACTTTTCTAAGTTTCCAGGCAGAAAGAACAGTCAAAATGCAGGCAGGGCACAGGACAAAGCAGTAGGGACAAAATATATGTGAAATGCATTGAAACAGCAATGTTTTACTATGTAATAATCATTTTAAAAAAAACTTCATTTTTTTTACATTTTCAAATTTGCTGCCGGTTCCGGCACCCGTACGTCCCGACGTCACAGGGACCGGAACACGGAAGCCGGCATCGGCCGGAGGAGATGGCCGGGGACGCTGCAGGGGACACATCGCGGGAGCGACGGACAAGGTAAGTGCTACAGTGAATCCCTATGCAACGCTGCATGGTAAGCCCGAGTGTAGCTCAAAGTGTACAGTTACATAACTCATGACACATTAATTATCCTTGCGGAGATGTGTAGTATGTACAGCACAGATAATTCACCAACAACTATGGTTTGCTAAGCTACATATGCTGCAGTACTGTATATGAACATACTCCAGCTAAATGGTGATACACCTAAGATACAACCAGGGGCAGACTGACCATTTGGAAACTCGGGCACTGCCCACGGGGCCCGGGGTCAGTAGGGGGCCCCATGAGATGCCCCTGGTACCTTTTTCATAGGCTTTTTTGAGTGTGGGCAAGGACACAGGGACCCCATGATCTCCTATGGCCCAAGAGCCCCGTGAGTTGTCAGTCCGCCCCTGGATACAACTATGTAATATTTTGGAATATGTTAGCTATTTTTATTTTGTATTTAATATGGAGACAAAACTGCATGAATTTATACTGGTATTATTGAAAATGATTGTAAAAAAACCTGTTGCCCACTGGCTTCTGTTTGTAAACATGCCAGTTGGGATCTGAGGTGATATCATTAATCAAATATTGTTATAACCATATTTTTTCAATTACATTACCCAGTATTTCTGACAGATTCAGTGGCAGAACTACCAGGGTTGCAAAAGTCACACTTGCAACCGGGCCCTGGTGTTCCACTACTGTGGTGGGCCGAAGAGCCCAAACTGACTCCCCAGCAGAGTTGCTGGCTGCAGGAGTCTGAGCTGAGAGTGTCTCTCTCACACAGCCCAGAGTCAGCACTGAGAGTCCCCTCCCTCCTATCTTGAAAGCGTGTATGACCTATCTGTTAGGTCAGGGAAGAAGGTGAGTGCATGGTGCACTTACCCAGTAATGGGAAATACTACAATATAGTCGGCACGGTGGAGTAATGCATATATGTTCACCAAAATTCAGAGTCACATATAATTTGTTTAATGTGAGTGGATATTGTAACACATTTAATTTTTGGTTATATAAAACGATGTTACACTATGGTATGTTTTTGTTTTATTTTGCACAGATCTGGAGCTTCAAGAAACATAATACATGGAAGGAACACATCACGGATCAGAAATTTTGGAGACACCTTCTCCTTATAAAGCATGTTTTTGGCCTATTATAATTTATAGGTTAATGGTCAAGGTGAGCAGGGAGTGGGGCCACAATTCATGGCTGGATGTAAATGCAACATATACTGGATTGGACGTTCATTATCTGTTACATTTTTTTGGACTATCACTTTATGCTTATGGTTCTTCTTATGATGAGATAGCGCACCACATTTTTTTCATTATTTATTTTGAGTGTGACTACACCAGAAAAGTGAGTGCAGCAATCTTCTTCCCTGATATTATTACTATAGTTGGAACATAGCAGCGCATATGTCTTTACCATTTGCAATGCTGTTGTAGTGCTACTATAGCTAAATTACAGGCAGGGGAGGACTGACAACTCATGGGGTCCCCGGGCAATAGGGGATCGTAAGGCCCCTGTGTCCTTGCCCAAACTCAAAAAAGCCTATGAAAAAGGTACCAGGGGCATCTCATGGCGCCCCCTACTGACCCCGGGCCCTCGGGCAGTGCCCGAGTTTCCAAATGGTCAGTTCGCCCCTGATTACAGGTACCAGGCTCGATTCTTCACAAACATCAGCTGGCTGGGAAGCTGGCATTAAAAAAAAAAAATAAAAAATGGTGTGGTGTTAATAAAAGACCTTTATCCACACATGCAGCCTGGTTGGCTAGCAAAAGTGGGGAACATTAAGCAGCGGTGCTACCTCCACTTGATGACATATCCCTCGTTGCTGTTGATAAATAATAATAACATATTACATTGCACTGCATTTGAAATTTAACATGAACGTTTAAGGCATTTACAGAGCATGTTGTTTAAAGGATGTGTGTATTTTTTTATAGGTATAGATGAATCAGAGTGACTTGCGAGCCACAGGTGTGATAATTACTAGAGGATCGCAAACATGAAACACATAACTACAATTGTGTTGGAAATATCTACAAATATATGTTGCACTCCTAAATACTTCTCAATAAATAATAATTAAATTATTACCATTAAATTAATTCAAATTATGATACAAATAACTAATAAAAGTGTATAAATACCCAAAAATATTTAAATAGATAGTTTCAACTAATCAATCTCCTCCAAATAAATATCAAAATAATTCCACATGAAAGGGGAGGGGCTATGTCATCACTCGGAGAGGAGCTGCACAACACGATAGACAGCAGGTGTATGACTCAGAGGCCAGCAGAGGATTTCCAATGGGATATTGCGTTATTTAAACCTGTCTAATGTGAGTTTAATACTTGGATGGTGGGAATAAAAAGTTTTAAAAGGTAAAGCACTATGTCCTCTATTTCTTCCTGCATGCGGAGTAACACAAGGAGAGGATAATTAGTAGGTCTGGGATAACAAAAGGAGTGTGTAATCCCTGAGGGGATAATCAGCCACAAGAGGATACATCCATTACTCCTAAAGGAAGGATCTCCCTATTTTACCAGCAAAAGTATATGTCTAGCAGGTTCCAGGGAAAGTGAACCGAAAGCGTGTATAGCCTAATTGCAGGCATTAAAGGAGGTGAGCGCACATCTTCACTATTTGAAGGATTCACAAAAGTCACAAATTGAAGAACAACAAGCACCAAGTCACTATATATAAACAATTGTTTATTCAATGGGACTATGATTTTGATGATATTTGGATTCATACTAATCACTACTAATTATTTATGAGCATTTGGTTATTTTTATTTATGGGGGATTATTTAAATGCGTTTTAGTTGAGGGTTATTAGTTGGTTTACTATTTTTATTATATTAAATGAGGGTATTCTGAATATAAATGAAATTGAGGGTATTAGTAAGTACATCATGGCACTAATAGATGATTTATGAGCACTTGGTAAAATTTTTTTAGAGGAGTATTTCATGTGGAATTATTTTGATATTTATTTGGAGGAGATTGATTAGTTGAAACTATCTATTTAAATATTTTTTGGTATTTATACACTTTTATTAGTTATTTGTATCATAATTTGAATTAATTTAATGGTAATAATTTAATTATTATTTATTGAGAAGTATTTAGGAGCGCAACATATATTTGTAGTGTACTTTTTTATGTTGCTCTTTAAATCACAATAAAAGACCCCTCTCCACATTGAACTTAAAAAAAAAAATTGCGTTACTACATGTACCCCATTGAATTGACAGTACATTAGCTTTGAAAAAGATCTGAAAAAATAAGATTCAACTCTCATAAACTTCAGTTAGGTTTTGTGCCATATTCAGTATTTTCAAACTTCCTGATGGTCTTGGTGAATAAGCAGTGAACCAAACTTTGTCCAGTTCTCTGATCAATAGTGTCTAGGAATCTCACATATACTGTATGTTTTAAGGATTAAAATACATATGTGTATGTTTAAGGATTAAAAATTGTAGCAAAGGTTAAAGATCAATGTAAGCCATGATCAAAGATCAAATATGGTCAAAAGAATAGTGATATCTTAAAGCAGAGCTCATTGGAGGGAGCCTAGTCATGTGACTGATAATGTCACAACATTTGATTATTAATGTTTTGTAACACACAATATGTGGATAACTAATGGATTTATACTGGTTCAAACAAGGTGTAAAAGTGAGTTTATGGGAGCACTGATACTGGTTTATATAGATAATTCCTTACCAATTTCTTGTATCCTTGATTTGGAGAAGTGCAGAATACCTTCCCTTGAAACTAGTTTAGTGTTATGAGTGGACAATTCAAACCTAGCTATTAAAGAGGTCCTGTAATAAAGTAAATGTATAGCCTTTTCATTTTTTAGGTATACATGTAAATGAGTGCAGTGTATAAATCATGCAATCAATGTATTTTTACATTTAAAAATCATGTTTCCACATACAGGAATTCCATGGCATATGTGGAGGCTTAATTATATACTATATGTACTGTACATGAGGGAATTCAAATGTTCCCATTAAATATGCAGGCTCTGTGTCCTGCTATATAATCTGTACAATGTTTGTGCTTTACTGTTTCTTCTCGCAATGCAAGTCTATGAGTTGATTTACTAAAAAAATAAAGATTTAATAAAGGAATGATGGTTTACTAAGATTAGTGAATTAGATGAAGCAATGCTCACTACAATCATCCAACCATGGGAAAGAAAAAAAATCCTGCTATTGTTTTCCTTTGCTCATGATTTAGTACAGCAAACTCTGTTGATTTTTTTGCTAAGAGGTATATTAACCATTTGCCGATGTATATACGTGTGATTTTGCATTTCTGTGTAGGGGACAGGCATCAGCGCTGTCCTACTCATGCTGTCATTGGCTCCTGTAGGTGTCAATCAACAGGTCCCAGCCAGCGATACATTGCCTGAACCCAGTGATCAGCAGAGCAGCTGTTAGAAGAGAGATCTGTGAGTGTAAACAACACAGATCTCTCTCCTGTCAGCTGGGACGTGCTGGTTTTTATCTCTCTGCAAAGGATGGAGATAAAAGCCAGCAGGTCCCCAAATAAAACACTACACAGTATACAGTTTAATCACTACCTAGCACACAGTTAACCCTTTGATTGCCCCAGATGTTGATCCCTGCATTGATGAACTACATCAAAGAAGAATTATAATTTGTATTACATTATTCAGTTCCAAATGGGAGTAAATTTTTATTATTGTTTTTGCTATGGTATGCAGGCTGCTTTACTTTCTGCATAAATTTAAATGTAAATGTGTTACATTGTGAAATGTATGTGAAATATCATACTCAGGTTGGGCAATTTGTAACTCTGGCACTTTTTCTACCCCTTTTCCCCTACAATAGAAAAAAACAAACCCACTTATCATTTTACTTTGCTCTTTTAATTCTTCTTTGATTATTTTATTACTCATTTGTTGAACTAATTAGGAAAAGACTGAGAGCAGTATTGCTATTGACCTCTCATTAGCTACTGTAACCAACAACCTTTCTTTATGGCATTTCTGCTTCCCAGAACTCATTATTTTTTGCTCATTGTTATTAAGAAAATGCAGAACAAAAATTGTATTAATTTCTAATTGAACCCTGTAATTTTCAGTATGGTAGACATATTAGAATGTCTTTACCAAATAATGAAATACATACTTTCTTACATGCATTGTGTGCCAGTGAAAGTATTTTATACATTATATTAGTAAACTTACATTTGCAAATAATGTATCATAAATCACTCATAAGGTAAGAACAACTGGTAAATGTAAAAATCCACTTAATTAGAATTAAAAAATCCAGATAATGGAAATAAGCAGAGCTTCACCACATTCACTAAGCTCTAGGGCAAATTCCCTTGCAAAGTGCAATTTCCCTCATAAAATGAACAGCCTATTTGCCTTTTAATAAATCAACCCACAGAGTTGTGATGGTTTTGGATTTGTTTTTGCAAATGTTAGACAGGCTAAAGTTTGTATTCAAATAGAAACACACATACCAGAGTGCCCTATGGAAAGTGACCACAAGATGGTGCCACAATACAATGCCACCAGTACTCAGAGGATCTGACAAATCAAAGCATAATTAAAAGATCCAAGGTTAAAATATTAATTTAGAAATGAGAAAGTGGCATTGTGAGCCTTTACAAGAAAAAAGAATTGGCAATGTGTTTCGCAGTCCTGCTGCTTTATCACACCCACAGGGTAACCAAACAAAGTGCTATTTATATTAAACTACAGGAAATGATGTCACAAGAGGAAAGTAAAATCATTTAAAAGGCATATGACAACATCTTTATTGTTTTTGCCCACAATAATAACTTTCAACCCCAATGTGACTACTATATAAGGCAGCTGAGAAAATATGTTAAATATACCATTACAAATATATATATATATGTGTATATACATGTATACATGTGGGTAACCAGTATATGTGATAAATACAATTGTAATATTAAACTACAGGAAGTGATGTCACAAGGGGGAAATAAAATCACTTAAAGGCATATGACAACATCGCCATTGTTCTAAAATAATTATGTTCTAAACAGAACCTTGTACTGTCTATTATAAACTGTGCCTGTTTGGAATTGATGTAAGGATTCTAACATCAATTCCAGACAGGCACAGTTTATAATAGACAATACAAGGTTCTGTTAGAACATAATTATTTACAACAAAACGAGATGTTGTCATATGCCTTTAAATTATTTACTTCCTTCTTGTGACATCACTTCCTGTAGTTTAATATAAATAGCCATTTGTTTAGTTGCCCTGTGGCTGTGATAAAGCGGCAGAACTGCAAAACATATTGAAATGGTAACCTAGTAGCTTGCCATCCAAATCTCTCTTTTGGTCTAGTGATTGTGGCTTCCTCCCAGCCCTCTAGCATTTCCTGTTCTTCCTGCACTTCCAGCCTGCTGTGACGTCATTTCTGGTGCACGGGTCTGTGGCTGACTCTTGTTGAACTCCTCCATCTCCATCTCTGTGAAAACTTCCTTGGAACTCCTCTGGATATAACATGTATTAGGCTACACGCATCAACTGCTCTTCCTGGCGTTCCCTACACCTATGGGCTGGAATGCAACATCTCATGTTTTTGCCTCCACTGTACGTATTTGGATAAGCTCACTGTCATTAATTCTTTTATCTTATAAAGGCTCACAATGCCACTTGCTGACTTCAAAATAAATATTTTAAACTTGGATATTTTGATTATGCTTTGACTTGTGAGATCATCTGAGTACTGGTGGCATTGCATTGCAGCACCACTTTCCATAGAGCGTTCCAGTATGTGTGTTTCTTTTCAGATATCATTCCAAAGGTTCTAGTGGAATAGTCTGAGCAGCTAGGCTAGTGATCTTAATTATTCATGTCTTCAGCTACATACTTCTAACTATAAGCTGGTAGTGCCTGGATGTTTGTGATGGATGTTTTTTAAAGTTTGCATTCAGCTACTAGACTTAGTAGAGTATGATACAAAATGGCACTAAACTATTCTTATTTCCTGGGCGGCACAGTGGCTTATTGGTTAGCATGTCTGCCTTGCAGTAAATGGGTCATGGGTTCGATTCCTGACCATGGTGCCTCCTGCATGGAGTTTGCATGTTCTCCCTGTACTTGTGTGGGTTTCCTCCGGGTGTTCCGGTTTTCTCCCACACCCCAAAGACATTCTGGTAGGTTAATTGGATCCAGGGGCGGACTGACCATTTGGAAACTCAGCACTGCCTGAGGGCCCGGGGTCAGTAGGGGGCCCCATGAGATCCTGGTACTTTTTTCATAGGCTTTTTTGAGTTTGGGCAAGGACACAGGGGCCCCATGATCCCCTATTGTCTGGGGGCCCCATAAGTTGTCAGTCCACCCCTGATTGCATCCTGTCTATATTGGCCCTAATATGTGTATGTATGAATGTGAGTTAGGGACCTTAGATTGTACACCCCTTGAGGGTTAGGGACTGATGTGAATGTATAATATATATATGTGTAAGCGTGTAAATTGACAGCGCTATTTAAGTACCTGAAATAAATAAATAAAACGTTTCCAAAAGTAGTCCATACACAGCCACTAGTTAACCCCTTGGTGCCGCCACCTCCCAGCCCTTTAAGGGTTTCAGAAGCCAGGAAGCAGGGCGGGGTTTAGAGTCATGTGACTGCCATAACATGATATCACAGCGGTCACATGATTGGGAAAGGTCCCGATTGAAAGAGGAGATCGGGACCTTTCCGGGAGTACCGGACACATGTGCTGGGCGTGCGCTCTCAACACGGCAGCCTTTTTTTAAAATTAAAGAGTTTTTTACAGTATTGCTCTATTTGTGTTTTTTTGTCTTATTTTTGTTTTTCATTGTCATCCAATTGTGGGAGTCGTTTCTGGAAGATATTGAGTACAGAGTTATCTGGGAGCAGGGGCGGACTGACAACTCATGGGGCCCCCAGGCAATAGGGGATCATGGGGCCCCTGTGTCCTCGCCCACACCAAAAAAAGCCTATGAAAAAGCCAATGAAAGGTACCAGAGTCATCTCATGGGGCCCCCTACTGACCCCGGGCCCTCGGGCAGTGCCCAAGTGCTCGAATAGTCAGTCCACCACTGTCTGGGAGGACATGCCCAGTCGCTTTAAGCTTGTTTGACTCTTTTTCCATATCAGCAAAGAGTCCATTCCATCTGGTGAGTGGGGATAGAGCATTAATGATGGATAGTGTGAGCACATTTGTTTGAAGAATTTTGTAGCACTTTTTTTGGGATTGAGCACAATTTATATATTTTGAAAAAAATGTTTTTTGGACTTTTATTTATAGTATCTAATTTAATTTTAAATTCATTTGTGCTATGGAGTGTTTATATTTTATTTGACTGATAGGTTTCACTGATGGGCACTGATAGGTGGCACTGATGGGCACTAATAAATGGCACTGATGGCTACTGATAGATGGCACTGATAGGTGCCACTGATGAGGAGGCACTGATAGGTAGCACTGTTGACTACTGATAGATTGCACTGATAGGTGCCACTGATGAGAAGGCACTGATGGGCACTGGCAGGGTGTTGATGCCCATTAATACATTGGCAAGATAGATGGAACCCCTACAGATGGACAGGATGCCCCAGTCTTTTAAGAAGACACAAAGTTAGGACTGATGTATGCCAGTGGAGAAAAGCCACACGGAGATCCGATAAAAAAATTCAAAGGAACTGCTAACCCTAGGAAGCAGACAAGGAAAAGTCTGAGCAAACAGAGCTAAGAAGGAAGAAACTAATAAATAAGAAGTAATGGCTTAGCAGGATGTAGAGAGATCCCAAATGCCTATATGGATGAAAGCCTAACAGGTGAGTTCCTTACACTGAAATCTAGAAATGGTGTAGCACCACATATCTGGATTGGTAAATCTGCAATGGACAGTCCCGGTGATTGGAGGAGTACAGCAGGCGTTGCTGCATTTTATTTTGCAGAGCATCGAGGAGAACTTTCTCATTGTATTTGGCCAAATAGGTGGAATTATGCTGTAACAATTAATTAGTTAATGCAAATATATTTATAGTCATATTTTAATTCTATACAATGTTTGATGTGTATAAGACAGAAATCCTCATCACCCCTGGCTGCATCTGCTCACTGATCCTTCATGGATTTCTATGGGGTAGCTTCAGAGTCCAGGACGCTCCCATATATGTATACAACAAAAAGTGCAGCGCTCTACTCATTAAAACATTAACAAAATAAAAGTTATGTAATCAAAATGTCCAATCTCATGTGAAATATTTTATGATTAACCTCTTTCTGTCCAGCACATGCTGATAAACTGCTGGATGGGAGTGCTACCGATGCGGTTAGCCATTTATAACCCCCCCCCCATTCATTGCCTGTGCGCACTCCCAGGGAGCGCATAGCACTGCGATCTGTGCACAGCTATGTCCAAGGGGGTTGTTTATTTACAAGATGAGGAACAAATCACTCTAATCCACCCTAGACATTGATGTTTGTTTTAGGGTAAAAGCATCAGAGTCTCAAAAAGTGTCTTCTGCACACTTAAATCCAAAGGGGTACTGGGTATGCCCGGTATAGAAAAATATGACTTATGATGGAGTTCCTTTTTAACAATTCCCATCTGCAAACTCTTATATCCCATACAGTTTATCAGCATATACATTAAATTGCTAAAAGTACTGGGATGCCTGCCTTTACACGCACATGAACCTTAATGGCATCCCAGTCTTAGTCCGTAGGGTTCAATATTGAGTTGGCCCACCCTTTGCAGCTATAACAGCTTCAACACTTCAAGGTTTAGGAGTATGTCTATGGCAATGTTTGACCATTCTTCCAGAAGGGTATTTGTGAGGTCAGGCACTGATGTCAGATGAGAAGGCCTGGCTCTCAGTCTCCTTTCTAATTCATCCCAAAGGTGTTATATCAGGTTGAGGTCAGGACTCTGTGTAGGCCAGTCAAGTTCCTCCACCCCAAACTCACTCATCCATGTCCTTATGGACCTTGCTTTGCACACTGGTGCGCAGGCATGTTGGAACAGGAAGGGGCCATCCCCAAACTCTTCCCACAAAGTTGGGAGCATGGAGTTGTCCAAACTGTCATAGTATGCTGTTGCTTTAAGAGTTCCCTTCACTGAAACTAAAGGGCCAAGCCCAAACCCTAAATAACAACCCCACACCACAATTCCCTTCCACCAAACTTTACCACTCCAGAGAACATGTCTCCACTGCTCTAGAATCCAGTGGTGGCATACTTTACACCACTGCATTCGATGCTTTGCACTTGGTGATGTAAGGCTTGGATTCAGTTGCTCAGCCATGGAAACCCATGCCATTAAGTTCTACACACTGTTGTTGTGCTAATATGAAGGTCGCAAGAAGTTTGGAGGTCTTTAGCTATTGAATCTGCAGACATTTGGCGACTACTGTGCACTGTGCGCTTCAGCATGCTCTGACCCCGCTCTGTCATTTTATTGACATTTCAGTCTGCATGCCTAGGTGCTTGATTTTATGCACCTGTGGCCATGGAAGTGATTGGAACACCTAAATCCAATGATTTGGAAGGGTATCCCAATACTTTTGGCAATATAGTGCATGTCAGGAGCTGGGTCTGAACCTGCAAAAGTTGCTGTATCTGGTGATGTGTCTTCCTGCTGAGCCATCTGCGATGCTTACAGCTCCCTGGACAATTCCTTGACTGATTTTGATTTGAATCTTGTTTTTCTTGAACCTCTAAATCTTTGCTCTTCCCATGAACTTTCTGATTTAAGCCATGTCTCAGAAATACAAGATAATCATAGTGGTAGTTTAGGGTCCACTTACCAAACATTCCTACATGATGAAATGGGAAAATACCTTTACATGGGAATATTCCCTCCCTGTGTGGAAAATGTCATGAACCCAGATATATATAAGCTCTATTTGAAAAACATCTAAAGAGAACACTATAAAAATACTAATGCAAGTCTATACACCATATGTGTTTCATTTCATATATCCTTCAGCAATCAGTGTTGGAGGTGCAACTCACAGGTGTATACCCTCTTTCATGCATTTTGAATTTGCAAAGGTATCTCTCCCTTCTAGGTGGAAGTAAATGCTTTAATAACACACATAGTGGAATGTTCCATCCCATTAGTCCCTTTTACACACGTTCTAGGTGTTCCCCTAGAAGGGAACCCCTAAAATCACTATAAACTTGATCACATATACTAACAGAAAGCCGTTGCCTCGTGGCTGTATGGGAATACTGTATCACCAAAAATTACCCTTCTCTCAATTGCACCCTACAACCTTCCCTTTTCCTCATACTATTTGTATTTTTGTTTGATTTTCTATGTACATACATTTATATCTTGGTACCCTTTCAGAATAGCAGACAAGATATTAATGATCCTGAGCTTATGCCTCTCACTTTCTGGTGATCTATTTCCAGGGTGGGAGGGCACAGGGGAGAGGAAGATTCTTTTTATTCTCTTGTTTTTTTTCTACTGCAGACAATTGAGACTGCATCAATGATCAATTATTACTCTACTTTTTTAATTAGTCTTGCAAACACCAGGTCAATTCCCCGTTTCCTCCCCTCGTGGCTCACCCATCTGGGTTACCACAAATGAATCCTAACATAATGTATAGCATTAAACCATAGATACTAGAGATGATGGATCTCAAAATATTGGTACCTATGCTTACTTCTCTTTTGTGTATTGTGAAATCTCAATGAAAGTTAGAGGTTGCACCACAGGTTAAGAGATTTGTATCTTCAAATCTGTTTGCCATGTTTGCTATAAGCTCCTCTGATGTTCTACACAGGTCTAATTGTTGAAAATATCCCTATACTCTTCAATGGACCTGACAGTTAATTTTGGACCTGCACAGAGCAGCAGGCAAGAAGCACACAAGTCTGGGGATAGGGGCTTTCAGACTGCAGCTATCTTTGTTGCAAATAAATCATTGTGATTTGCTTTATTGCACCTTCCAACCCTCAATCTATTAGCCTTATCTTTCTGGATATGATGTTTCAAGAAAAATATTTATTGCTAAAGGTTACAAAAGAAACTCTATTATGAATAGAATTATAATTTTAATTTTACTTATTCACATACACTATATACTGTATATAAGCTTGCCAATCCTTAGCAATTAAAAGGTTTCAATAAATAAAGAAAAAAAAACAAAAGCTTGATGAAAGAATATACATTTTGCAGCTGATCGACAGAGGTACAATGAAGGTGAAACTCAGGCATCGTATTAATCTACGGTATGAGAAGAAATGCACAGCTACTGCAAATCAAAAATCAAAGACTACTGTAAAGGGCCACGTGAATCTATATCTGGAATGAACTGTACACAGGCAAGCACAGAGCATAACTAACATGCCAGAACAACGTGCAGCTGCTCACAGCTGCTCAGCTAACTGATTAATATTGCAAGTGTTGTGTAGATGCAACTTTAAGAGATATTTTAATAATTTTTTATTACACAGAGTGTAATATCTAAAATGAGTTGGTTTAGCTTTTTTTCAAAACAATGAAACAAAACATGATTTTTACACCAAATTTAGGAAATGGAAACTGTCAAAATCTGCTATTTAATTCCTAACAGTACATACTTTGGTATGACAATGCTCTTTTTGTTAGGATAATCTACAGTATAGTAAGCGGGGGGGGGGGGGGCATAGCTAGCTCTCCACCAAGACGGACCTGTGATTCTGGAGCTCCGGCAACCAGTGGGAACTAACGGCTCTCAATGGCTTCGCACGGCACATACTTAGCCCCTCTCACAGTGGTTTACCTCCCCTTACCATAGCCAACATGACCTTAAAGAACAAACAAGATTACCAGCCTTGGAAGCTCACAGCTTTCTTCTCCCAGCCACAGCAATGGCATGGGCAAAATGGCTCTGGTTCCTTTCCTCCTTCAAAGGCCGCTTGTTCTACTGTGCATTTCAGCCATCATAACATCTCAGCCTGGCTTACTACAGCTTCCCAGCCTGTGTCACCACTCTCAGGAAGCCCAGAACAGGCGAGATTTCCCATGGAGGGCTCTCATCAACACTATGAGGTGAGTACTAATCATGACTCACAGGAAGACACTAGAAAGCTCATTGACTCCTCTAACTCTTTAATCCTCCTGTCTTAGACACTTCACTTAAAATATGCTCATCTCCTTCAGGAGCACTTTGCATGCTGACATGATGTTCTGTATACAGAGCCACACATTTGAGCAAGCCCCGAGAGACATGATACTCCAGATACACTTTTATCATGTAAAAGAGTAACAAGTGCCTAGAGTACTTACATCTGAGGCACTTCCTGCTTCTTATACTAATCAGCAATTCTATTGAAATTCTATTCTATTCTATTTTGCAATATACAATGCATTTGCAAAACAATCTCAGCACCATTACTAAAGTGCATCAGAATAATGGAGTCACCTACAAATGGGGATACCCAACTAAACTCTTTGTTGAAAAAAAATGGCATCACTCATGCAATTACTTCCTTGGATAAAGGCCTACACCTTCTAAAATCCTGGAATACCATTCCGCCATCCTCACCTACATCTAATCCATCTCAAAGTCATATAAATAACAACCCTGAACCAGGGAAAACCAGGCACCTCGTAACATCCTGTTGAAGTTATCTTAGTACCAACTCCTTCTTCTCTTTACCGTTCCACTGCCTCAGCATTATGAGACCTATTTATTTTCTGAACTCTTTACCCCCAAATATCTGAGCGGTTCCATACCACACATGGGCCTAGTTGCTCTTCTGCTTCTACTGCTTCTACTTCTACTGCTTCTACTGCTTAAAGTGATTGACTGTTCAACTGGCTTTTCTCTTTTTTTCACACTTGCTGATACAGCAGAGTTTTCCACCGATACTCTGTTCGGCTTGCACCTCTTCGGATATATTTACAACACACTATATCCATAGACTTTTCTTTGCACACTCACCAATTGCTCCCTGGGTACCTCCTTGTGAGTACTACTAACTTTTTTTTTCTCCTTCACTATACCAAACCTTGCCTTCTGCTTAACCTAGTATTGGTGTTTTTATCCATCAATGCTAGAGGACTGAACCATCACTCAAAACGGGCCTCCCGTTGGAAATAACACCTTACTTATAACTGCGTTGTTCAATGCATCCAGGACATGCACTTTCACCAACAATTGCCTAAATGTTCAGACAAAATGTTTTCTTTCATTTATATACCTAGCATGCCAGCTAAGAAAAGGGGGGGGGGTGTCATTGTTGGCATTAAGTAAACAGTGGCCTTTGTATTGCATGAAGCCATAGCAGATTCTGCTGGTAGATTCCTTATTTTGATCAGAGACCTGAACTTGACATGCTAAACTTTGGTGAATACATATGTGCCCAATTCTCACCAATTACATTTCTTAAATAATCTTATTCATAAGATTAAAGAAATCCAACAAGGCTCCTTCTTGCTTTAACATAATGCCAGACCTGAAAATGGGTGCCTCCATCTCTGCACCATGCTGTGCCCATTCACTACAAACTTTTCTGCATACACATGACCTATTTGATGTATGGGGATACCTCCATGCTAGTGAAAAAGACTTTACTTCCTTTTCCACCAGACATTGGTCTTATACCAGAATAGACTATTTTTTCACAGACAAATGGCTTCTCCAAAAATCTACCATGTCTTCTATCAACACTCTTACCTGGCCAGACTATGCTCACAGTGAAAGATACAGTGAAAGAATGCCTCCAATTCTACCTTTTTATGGAGGGATAATTCACAGTTCATACAATTATCTAATTCTTGAAAAAAGGACCACTTGGAAGATTTTTTTTAATATCAATATGCCATCAGTGAATAATCCATTTGCCTTGTGGAATGCACACAAGGCTTATATCAGGGGCATTTTCATAAAATTTGCTACACAGGTGAAGAGGCAGAGGCAACAGTGTATCGACATTATCCTTTCAGAGATTAAATCTTTAGAAACACAAAACAAAACCTGCCCATCCAAAAATATCGGTACCAAATTGGCAGAACTCAGGTGTGATCTCAGAGAAGTTCTTTTGCATAATTTTGAAAAAAATCACTCAGTGATTAAAAATTGCTTATTATGCCTCAGGAAATAGGGCAGGTAAAGTTTTGGCAGAGAGATTACAAGGCCATCATTTTAAAGTTTTACTAAACCCATAACAATAAATCAGTCTGTGTATGCACTAAAGCATATTTGTTATACTCACTGTGGAACCTAAGGGGTTAATCCTCCACATTGTGTAAAAAGGATGATTGATCCTGTTTTCTGTGATCCTCCCCTTCTTCCATTGTCCAATAAATATTTCCTGATAAAACTGAGGTTTGGAGTCACTCTGCATATGCTCAGTTTCGTGTGTATTGCTAGAGATATTTTTTTTTTCTTGGGAGAGTGCATGTGATCGGCACAGGGCCAATCAGCACTGTCCAGACAGAGGTCAGGGGTCCTGCATCCGCTTAGAGGAGAATAAAAACTCCTCCTACAAGCTTTAACCAGTGCTCTGCTGGACACTGCTAGATGTCACAAGACTTCGCAAACTGCTCATGAGAAAAGGTATTTATATTTACAAAAATAATTGCATTTCCATTTTCTGTGTACTGTGGGAGACCAGACATAGTGAATGAAGGGCCCTGGGTTTAGTAACACTTTAAGGCCAAAATTCCTTTTATACTCCATCCATGTTTAATAGCAAAAAGTCAACAATATTGTTTTTTTCTCAAAATTGTCAGTCTTTTTTTTTAAATAGCGCAAAAAATAAAAAATGCACAGGCAATCAAATACCACCAAAAAAAGCTCAATTTGTGGGGAAAAAAGAACATAAATTTCATTTGGATGCAGCATTGTATGAATGTGCAATTGTCAGTTAAAGTAATACAGCACAGTAACGAAAAAAATGGCCTGGTCAGAAAGAGGGGTAAATCCTCAGGAGGGAAAGTGGTTAAGGGAAAGGAATAGTATTGGTTTTGTCTGGGAAAATGCACATAATCTGGAGTGTGGAAGGATCCAGGAGAAACAGCCAAAAGTCAAGCAAGGGGCTACACCCAGAAAGAAAGCAAGAAGGCGAGTCAGAGAAAAGGCTCTCCAAAAAGCCATCTACAATATGTATTTCATGTGTATAGAACAAACCAGACTTACTTGCACCTCCCTGAATCTGGATAAGTTTGCTTTCATAACATGTTACATGTTCCACCCATTTTTAGGGTGGAACATTTAACATGTTCTAGTTCCTACAGCTCTTCCCCCTCACCTCCCTTTTCCTGTGAGAGTGGGCAGAAGATCTCCTCCTGCACCCACTGTCCCAAACTGAAAATAATGCAGTCATGCAGGGGTCTGTCCACATGGCTGTGCCATTCATTCACAGTTTCCTGTGAATGAATGCCTACAAGTACCATCAAACACTGTGGCTGATGGCTTGTAGTTCTCAATGAGCTACCAGGCCGCTGGTGAGTGCTCTGGTAGTCCATTGATTTTTCCTGTTTTCAGGTAACTGCCTGCCTATCTGAGGGATGGGCAGGCAGCCATACTTAGAGTCTACAGGAGCTTTCAACCGTGATCTGCTGATTGTAGGTTCAATGCTCTGCAGGCTCCAAAACTAAATAAATAAATGCACTTTTTTATCTGCAAAAATATGTGCATTTATTTATTTATGTATTTATTTATTTTACTTATCCTTTAAATTATCACTCTTTATTTAAAATGAAATTATAATAAAAAGTTTTACTAATAAAATGCATTTATAAATAGTGATTCCTTTCTTTCCCAGGAGGCAATGATTACTCTTCTTTGCTTGTTATGCATATTTAAGCATCATGACAGATGCACATAGCTGCTACTGGAGTGGAGATTGATCACCAACAGTGTACAGTCTGTCAGTATACTTTTATAACTTGACAGTGATTTTCTCAAAACTTTGAGACGAAGAGGTTAATTTACTAAAAGGGTTGATAATTTCTACACAATATATTGTGAACATTCACTTCATTTATGCAATCATGTGCAGATGAAATAAGTAAAAGGGAATTTTCTTTTCACCTGATTGAAAAACTGAAAGAATGTTCACACAAATTAGTGTGTAGAGATTTTCAACCCCCTCAGTAAATTTTCTCAAGTATTGCCATGTAATATGCTAAAACATTAGAAATGTTTGATTTCTCAATATTCAGAAATAAGCTGGAATCAGCAGGTCAGAGACAGCAAGTCAGATTTCTAAGACAGTAGGGTCACAACCAATGAGCATTACAATGATGGCTCTAATCCAGATGCCTAATATAACCTGAAATGTTTTTAAAACATTTTTTGTCTGTTATTAGTTAATGATTTTTTTTTATATCATTGTGAGCAAGGAATTACTTTATCCTTCTAGGAAAGCATTTCTATCACAGATTGCTAGAAGAAAAAGTTTCTGTACAGTCTTTTATGCCATCTGGCAAAATACCCCATTAGCATATTTTTTTCACTTGATGTATTTTGTAATACATATTTACATGTTGTATCTTCTACAGGTGTGGTTAGTTATTTGTTAAAATGTGCTGTTTTGGGATTTTTTACTAGTATTTTCTTGATAATACAGTAGGTTGATTAAAATCTTTTCTTCAGTTTCACTCCAGATATTATTATGTTTTGTGAATTTTTTTTATTTTTCATGATATCTTAACTATGAGAAATTACCACTGTGAACTTAAAATGCATAAGCATGGTGACTTTCTAGTTAAATGGACAGACAATTTCAGATATCTCTAAATACTGCTTTTTTCCCAGGGCTCTTCTGTTTTCCAAGTACTTGTACTGAAAAAAAAGGAATACAAAATGGTTGTAACCTTGTGTTGCCTAGTTGATGAAAAACTCTTGCCTAAAAATGTGGTGGGTAGTCAGAAAATTAGATGTGTAATTTATGACCCTAGAATGTCTGAAGTGCTCCTTGAATTCTGCTCCTCTGAATGTGGCTAGGCTGTGAAAAAGTATTATACATATGGTATCCTCATAATCAGAGGGAATAGAAAAATGTGATTTGAGGTGTAATTCTAAGTGTGCCTATGAAAGTATGCCAAAAATACTTTTGGCAAAAAACTACATTTTAAAAAGATTTACCATTTCAGAAAATACCTTGGGGTGTTTGCTTTCCAAAATGTGGTTATTTT
The DNA here is from genome assembly GCF_062004578.1 of Staurois parvus. Lineage (NCBI taxonomy): Eukaryota > Metazoa > Chordata > Amphibia > Anura > Ranidae > Staurois > Staurois parvus. The sequence goes on from NW_028317949.1 coordinate 7,676,555, forward strand.
GTGGGTGTTTTCCCTGCCCTGGGACTTCAGAGGCTCAAAAGGTAGGTAGTCAGGAAATTAGACACATAATTTATCTTGAAAGCTTGAAGGTGCTCCTTGGATTTTGGGTCCCTCTATGCATCTAGGTTGTGAGGAAGTTTCACAAATGTGGCATCCTCATTTGGGAGGAGTAGCAAGATACAATTTAGGGTGCAAGTGTAAGTATGCATGTGTGTAAAAAAAAACTTGGTAAGATTAAAACTTTGTGAAGAAAAGTATTTGATTTCATTTTCCAAAAAAATGGTAACAAAAAATTGCAATTTAAAAAAACTCATCATATCTCTTATTAAATACCTTTGACTGTCAACTTTCCAAAAAGGGGTCATTTTGAAAATATTTATATTGTCTTGGTTTTTTTAGGGCCTCAAGAAATGAGATAGATGTTCAGTACATTTAGATTGTAAGCTCCATGAGCAGGGCCCTCCTATTCCTTCTGAATTGTATTGTAATTGTACTGTCCCCTTTATATTGTAGAGTGCTGAGTAAACTATTGGCACTCTACATTTATAGCAATATAATATGCACTGTTGAACCCTCTTAACACAAAAAAAGGCTAACAAACCACAACTTTATAATAAATAAGTGCAATGTGCCATATGAAAAGCGAAACCAGACATTTGAAAAGTAAAAAATTGTTTTACAATATAACACCATTGCGGTTCTTTCATCTTCTCCTCCAGAGGGAATATCCATATATTGCACAAGAGGATTCCTTCTGGTGTCTGTCATATTATGCTGGGGAGGCGGTGAAAGCATCCTATCAGTAAGATGAGTGTTGAGTACGAGCGCACAAGCATGTATTGATCTCTGGAAAGTGAGATCAATATTTTTGCTAAGAGGCTGATCATTTATTTGGAGGAATCACGTTTGCCCACCACCTTTCAAGATTTGATTGAATCTCAGAGAATATATGTTGGACTGAGCACTTTTTCACTTTTCATATGTCTGGGTTTTCTTTTCATATGGCGGATTGCACTTATTTATTATAAAGTTGTGGTTTGTTAGACCTTTTTGTATTTAGAGGGTTCACAAGTATATATTGTATTGCTATAAATGTAGAGATGCGCACCAAGTGTATGTGTAGGTTACTATAAGTTTATTATTCTACTTTTTTGGGAGCAGCACTCTTTTTGTTTTTTGTTTCACTAAGCGCACTTTTTTTGTTTCACTAAGGCTATATAAATCCTGTATCATAATAATAATACATCAGGATTGATCAATTTACCAAGGAAATGTATCAGAATACATTTTGGTCTTAATTAATGAAGAAATATTATTTATCTGCCAAACTTTATAGTAGAAACTAAGGAAAATATGTTTTTTTTTTAATATTTAGGTTTTTTTCATTTATATAGCAAAAAACTCAGTGGTGATTGAATACCACCAAAAGAAAGCTTTATTTATCTTACAAATTATAAACATGTAATATTGTGCAGTGTTGCACAAAGCAATTGTCATTCAAAATGTGAAAGTGCTGAAATCTGAAAAATGGCCTGCGCAGGAAGGGGGTGAAACTGTTTGGTCTTCATAGGGTTACATAAATATTGCAATTTTAATGTTGCCTTCTTTAATCATTATTAAAATCACTGCTCCCCCCCAAACAAAAGGTTTACTTTTTTTTTTTTTTGCTTTTGTACGTGTCCCTCATCCCCCTATAACATGTCTTACATTCTCTTGCCTATTAGCCTGGAAAACAGCAATTACAATTTTTTAACATTTGGCTCCCATAGACTTCAATGGAGTTTGGATTTGGCATCTGAACCTGCCTGAAACCAAACACAAGTACACTCAGCTCATCCCTGGGGAAGGAGACAAACACATACCTGTACAGAAGACACCCAAGGACTCTTCAGTCCATTTGGGAAATAAATCCCCGAATTGCACCCAAGTAGGACAAGATGACGTTGTGATGTGCAATGGGCACAGCGAATATGAAGACCATGTTTTTTCCTAAACACTCCCAACCCAGGGGCAGCACGATCTATCCACTTACTATACTATTCACAGCATTTATCAATAGCAGCAAATAGTGGCAGATTTTACATTCCTTTTTTAATGTCCATCACTGAGCTCTGCTCAGCATTCAGGTGATGTCAACCAGACTGGACAATGCAGAAAAAGTGGGCAAGGACATTCAAAAGACCATCATATTTCTCATCAGATAGCAATTTACTGCCACTTAAAGGATCTCAGTAAATAAGAATATTAAGACAGTGAAGCCTTCAGTAATCCCTTTAGCAGAAACAACTAAAACATGCAGAGAAATGTATATTTAACAAATTATTAGGACCCACAGTGCCCTCTACACTAGAGATCCCACTGATGATCCACCAATAAATGTGATTTGATGCATCCTGAATTTTACACTAAAGGAGAAAGTTCTCATTGAGGCAAGAGAGAATGTGCAAATCACGTATAACAAGCCAGTGATCTAGCTTTTTTAAGATTCTTTTTCATCACACTACAAAATAAAAGACCATTGAAACCTCTGCAGACCTATTTGAGGGAGAAAGGCATTCCTTCAAATTTTTACTTATGCACCATGTTTAGGGGTAAGTTGCATACACCCACAGACCTCCCCAATGTCTACATACAACATCAAATAGTACAGATTAATTACTAGATAGGTACCAGAAAGTTGAGGCTCAAGACTAATAGACTTCTGTAAATCCAATACTGAATTCCTCTCTTTGCATGCCTCCTCTTAAACAAAAATCTCCATCCTTCCAGTGGCTTCAAGGAATCATGAACATTGCAGCCTCTCTAGCACTCACAGCACCTGTGACACTTGACTACTCATTTTAAAATTACAACTTCTTCTATTGGTGAGACTGTTCTAATTCTGTTATTTTTTACCATTTTATCCGTTTTGTCTGTTCTTTTCTTTTTACTGCACATTTAAAACCTTTTCTTATTCCTCTTGGGTAAAGACCCTAATACAAGACTACCAATGAGCTAAGAATGTCCTGGACATTTAGTTGTTGTACCTTCTCAAACTTTCTTCAACCCCCACAACAATATAGACAATTCTACAGATTGCCATTCAAATTACTTTATGCTGCATACTTGAGCAGACACCTTTAGGAGGATAGATAATCTATTTATCACTTTGTATGCTTGCTAAATGGCCCAAATTCTTGTGTGAGACTAACTCCAGATAACTCCAGGTAACCATCCTGTATGGTTTCATTTACATTCTGCTTACTGCATTTTACATGGAAGTGTACTTGTTGTCAGTGAAACAAGATTCTCTGCTTTTACTAAGGACTTACACTCTAGTACTTTATATGCTGCCATGTATAGTATGTACACAGATCAAATTACTGTCCTCTGACAATTAACAAATGACTTTACTGCACAATAGAAAAAATATGTTTACTTTGCTTACTAATGGTGATTGAGGGTTCCTGAAATTAGAACAGTACCACAGTATTAGAATTATTGTTATTGTTATTATTATTCAGGAATTATATAGCGCCCACAGTTTAAGCAGCACTTTACAACATGAGGGCAGACAGTATAGTTACAATACAATTCAATACAGAAGGAATCAGAGGTTCTTGCTTGTTAGAGCTTTTAATCTAAAAGGGAGGGTCAAGTGATACAAAAGGTAATAACTGTGGAGGATGAGCTGATGGAGAAAGTGGAAATATAGTTGTTAGGTGGAGTTGGGAAAGGCTTCTCTAAAGAGAACGGTTTTCAGGGATCAACTAAAAAGGATCACAGTACTTTCAAATCTATAGTATAGAACTATACAAAATGTATGGGCATGTATGACACTCAAAAACAAATGTTTTCCCTTCAAATCTCCTCCAGAATTTCTAGTTTATAAATATAAAGGCATATACTACCTGCCATGGGTAATGTACATCCTGGCTGTCATAGTAACCCCCATCACTGCAACAGTTACCAGTCATGTACTGTCCAAAAATCTGTTACTCTACATACATGCTTATACTATGGGTAACTTTGCCATCAGTATCTTTGTATCCCTGTTGTGAGTCACCATGGGCAGCTGATGTTTAATGTTATGACCCTTGGTGACATCAGCGGTATAGCTTTTAAGTTTAGTAATGTGGATTAGATATATTTGGATTGTCTTAGATTTGTTCAGTGGTTGCTTGGTACACATATATACCTGCAAAGGTCTTATGCTGATGTGGTCATCTGGGACAGAGGAGCGAATGGTTAGAGAACCCTCTTTTTGTTGGTAGCACAATACTGTTGATCACTGATGTTGCTTTAAGACTCCCTGGTTGCCTGGAATACAATTTCTGTCCTTTCCTCCCTTTTCTTTCTCAGACTGCACCTTTGGCTTCTTTAGAGATTTCAGAAAAAGATACTAGGGGCCATGTTATTCAATGTTATGCTTTTTTAAAAGTATGCTTAATTTATTACAGATGTATCTTTTAATTAATCTTTCAGTGATGACCAGGATTAGTGTTCTCTTATCTTTCCATTACCTCCAACTCCACCTTACCCACAAGTAGTGCCTTGTGGCCATAAGACGCATACAATAATTCTAGCCAATTGGATTGTCTTATTCTAGACATTACTCCAGAACCAAGCTTAGTGACTCTAAAACACATCCTGATCCTGATGAAGCTACGAGGGGTGTGGCGCAATTTGTAGACGTGACGTGGTGACGCATGACGTATTTCCGGTCCAGCGCCATCTTAGTACACCAGAGAGTTCTCAGTACACCCATGTGAGGTGACACAGGCGTTTTGTACTGCTGCTTAAATGTGAGTTTGTGCTTGGCGGTTTTTATATATTAAAGCTATACATACATTGTCACACTATGGAGGATCTCTGTGTTTCTATTGTATGATTCCCAAACATCATGTCTATTTATGAGCGTTCATACTACTACCTAACCATGGAGGAATAGTGGAAGGTGGAGGAAAACTTACTGAAGGTGGTGGAGCCTATCCTTGTGTGGAGAGATCGTGTAGGATCCTAGGTGATCCGTAAGGCTTTTTGGCCCCTGTGGGTCGCAGGGGGAAGGTGAGCAGGCATGCCTGCCATTTAGGAGTATTATTCACCACCTGTGCCGGCACAGGAGCATGCAGATTGTCATTGTGTGTGTGGGCTGTTGCTACACAAGTTAGACACCGGATATTGTGGACTGTTTTATTATTTATATAGATCACCTATTTAAAGTGACACATACCCCTGCACAGGGTATCACTGTGTTTCATGATAAGGATATTATGATCACTTCAATATATTTGTATTATACTTCATGTATCATCTGCAAATGTCATAAGTTTATTTCTCATTAACAGCATATTGTTTTTTTCATATTGAAGAAGCAATGTTTTACCTAAAGGCACTTTAATTTAATACAGCGCTACATCACTATTATAATAGTTTATCCATTTCCATCTAAAGGTGAGGGTTGGATGTAAGCTGCTTTTTTCACTAGCCCTAGCAGGTATAGCAGCGCAGGAGGATTTACCACAATACACTACAGAGAGAGATATCAGAGGTCAGACAGGAGATATCCCAGGTGGAGGCAAGGGTCCCCTCCCTGGAAGAAGCCAGAGACTCTACTAATACTCACCTGCAGGCCTTGGAGGACTATTGTGCTACCTCACGAAAGTCATTTCACTACCGTTCTCCTTCGTTTGGAAGACGCAGAAAATCACAGCCAGAGAAATTATATATGTTTGAAGAGAATTCCGGAATCTACTTTTGGCGCAGATCTTAGAGACAATGGTCTGGGCTAGCTGTAATACTATTCTGGGTAAGGCCCCAGATACAGAACTGGAGTTGGATTGAGTGCACTAAATCGCTTTGCTCAAATCGGGAGGATTAGACTATCCTAGGGACGTGTTATGCCGAGTCCATTTTTATACCATAAAAAAAGACATCCTTCCAAAGGCCTGGCAGAACGGTCCTCTGGACTCTGATGGGGTGCTTACTCAGATATTTCCAGACCTTTCCCGACATACTAGGCAAATACGTGGCATGGTACACCCATTGGAGGTGATAAAAGCTGCAGGGGCTACCTACAGATGGGGATATCCCTTTCATATCCTTATCAGCAAACAGAGTCAAGCCTTTGCATTACATACCCCATCTCAGCTACCGGCTCTTTTTCAATTCCTAGAAGTTTCACCTGTGGAGGTTCCAGACTGGCTGAGGTGGCCAATAACATCTGTGCTCCATCTGCCATGGTAAATGTAACCATGAAATGTATCCATCTCTAGCCAGTCCCTCAGACCTGCAGAGCCGGATCTCTGAAAGTATGAGCCGTATGGAATGAAGGTGCTTATTATTGACTAAAGCCTACCATAGGGAACTTTAGGGCAGGTGCCCACAGTGCCTTAATGCTTGGGTCAGGTATTGTATAATGGGAGGTGGGCTGAGTTGTAATAGGTTCTGTTGTCATGTGTATGTAACCCCATTCCTTTGATGTGGCATATGCTGGTTGACTGCTCAAGAGGGACCCCGAATTTTGATTGGTGGGCCCTATCTCAGCGCCATAGTATTTAAGGAGACACAACATGGTGCGCATTGGGGAGATGAGAAATGAAGGCCTATTGTTGTACCCTGTTTGTGGAAGGAGGGGACAAGGGGAATGGAGGTTCTTTATGGGGAGTTTGTCCCCCTATGCCTTCATCACAGCTGAGCTTTTTAGGCGCGGTGGAGTTTGTTGCTGTCAGACACCGCCTGGCGGTACCTCTAGCAATCCACAGGGCAGAATTCCCCAGAGCGCAGAGTCTAAGCCCAGTCTGCTTGTTCACCAGGTCCCCTGATGGTGGGGATGGACTTGGAGCAGACAGGGACCAGGTCGCGGCCTCTGAGTCCACCCGCCTGTGGTAGAGGGATCCGTCAGAGGTAAATACAGGTAGAGAGTCTGACGTGAAGAGGCAGACTGGCCTGAACAGTGATACCCGGATCCGTGCAGGACGGAGGGATGGCAGAGTAGTGAGCGTGGTCGGATGGGCCGGTTCGGTAACAGTGGGGTCAGTGTAGTACAAGGCAGCAAGCAAAGAGTAGTCAGGTCACTCGCCAGGTTCAGTAACAGGAGTTCAGATCAATAGGAATATCCAGGAGAGAAGTCAAACGAGCCAGGAGTCAGAGCAGGAGATAGTCAGCAGAGGTCAGTATTAAGCAGGGTCAGCAACAAGTCAATCAGCAGGTACACAGGAACAGGATAATTAGACCATACGGCAACTAGTGTCTGTGCAGGGCTGGTTTAAATAGGGTGCCAGGCGTGCGTCCGCGAATGCGAGTGCGCATGCACGGCCACCGCCGCCCAGGTCCTAGCGCTAGAGGATTAGGGCACATTGGTGTTCCGCGCATGCGCAGATTCGTGCGTCGTCGCGCTTGCTGACAGTTGCCTTGGTCTGTATTGGTTATAATGTTGTGTGTTGAGTAGTATTATGTTTTACTCTACGACCCTCAGGCAGACCTACAGGGGAGCAGGTCATTTAGGCTTTGTGCCTCTTGGTTTGATATTATCCTGGTGCCCCTCCATGGTTCTACCATCCCAAAGGATTCTCCCGATCATGTCGGGTTAAATAGGGAGAGTATTGTGTTACTTTTTGGACGCTGAGACACGCAGGCTTCTCGGCCTAGCGGTGTTTTGGTCTCAGCTTTAAATCCCCCCCTTTTTTTTCTCTCATTCTTTTTTCTCTCGAGGCTGGGAGAGATGGATGGAGAGAGGAATCCACAGCGGTGCCCTGTCCGGTTTACTTCATATAACGTCTGAGGTCTGAACATTCCCAAAAAGAGAACAAGATTACTATGGGGTCTGACTAAGATGCGGAGTCAGGTGGCCTTCTTACAGGAGACACATTTTCATGGTGAGAAGGTACCCAAACTCTATAATTACAGGTATCCCATAGTGTATCATAGCAGTTCCCCTATATCAAAAGCAAAGGGAATTAGTATTTTGATAGTTCGATCTCTTTCGTGGACGTTGGGAGAGTGCGTGGCGGACGCTGAAGGGAGATATCTTTTAGTCACAGGCTCAATTGGGACAATGAAAGTGACGTTGGTAAATGTTTATTTTCCTAACTCTGACCATCTTTTATTTCTTAGATGACTGCTCCCACTGATTTTGGAACATAGTAAGGGGGTTTTGATAATGGGGGAACTTTAATTTTGCATATGACCCTCTTTTACATGTCTCATAGGGCTCTTCTCACCTCTCATACGCTTATCTAAGGAGGCTGAAATCCAAACTCCATATTTTGAATTTTAAAGACACATGGCGCCTAAGTCACCAAACTACCATGGCTACACTTTCTTTTCTCTTGTTCATCAGACCTACTCACGACTGTACTACTTTTTCCTTCCGCACGGGGAGCAGGCCAGAGTATACAGTACTTCTATTGACCCTATACTTCTTTTGGATCATGCCACCATACATATGGAGTTTGATCTCTCGCTTAGGTACATAAGCTTTCCTCTTGGAGATTAAATGAGTCTTTTCTGAAGGACCCTACCACCATGGCACAGATATCCCAGGAGCTTGCATCTTATTTTCAATTGAACGATGTTCTGGACACAAGTCTCCTGATACTTGGGAAGCCCACAGATGCGAGAGCTCTTCATTAAACATGGAGATAGACTTAAAAAGGAAAGGACATCGCAGGTGGCTTCTCTGTATGACCGTATTTAGCGTCTGGAGAAAGTTCACAAACAATCCCTTGCAATAGCTACACAACGGGAGTTGCGGAAGATGAGGGAACAACTAGATCAGTTAATATGGGTGACTATCCACGATAAACTCTGAAGGTGTTGTCGGTCATTTTATGAGTTTGGCAATAAGCCTGGCACTCTTTTAGTGAATGCTCTTAGGGGAGCCCAATCGAAATCATTGATAACCCAAATCACTACTCAGAATGGGAAAAAGGCTTTGATTTCATCCACGATCGCTAAGGCGTTTCAGCAATTCTATCATAATTTGTATCATTTACATGACCACTCACCCCTACACTCGGCACAGAGGCAGGAGCTCATAGCCTCCTTCCTGGCCTTTTCTGGTATGCCTTCCCTACCCCCGCAGACTGCCGAGAACATGGTGGGCATTATAACAGCAGAGAAGCTGGATATTGCGATTGCCTCTACTAAAATGAATAAAGCACCCGGTCCAGATGGCCTGACTTTATCTTATTACAAAACATTTCGGGAGAATCTTTCTCCAAATTTCTTGAGGGCCTACAATGCACTTTCTGATTTTGCATAGCCCCCCTTCAGACATGTTGAGGGCACATATCACGGTTATTCCCAAACCAGATAAGGATCACATTCGATTTTGCAACTATAGACAGATTGCTTTTCCTAATGTAGACCTCAAATTATTTTCCAAGATGATTGTGAATAGGTTGCTCCCACATATCCCGGAGCTTATACATTCTGACCAGATGGGCTTCATCCCCCAGGGAGAGGCACGAGATAACACAATGAGGGTTGTCTACGTGATCTATTCTGTTCGATCGGGGTCCAGTCTTTCATACTGTTGTCCACCGACACCGAGAAGGCCTTCGATCGGGTGGATTGGCAGTTCTTGCGGGCCACTTTGGGGCATGTAGGCTTGGGTGCTCATATGTTAACTTGGATTTCGGCACTGTATTCCCATCCTACGGACGCAGTGAAAATCAATCAAACTCACTCAGAATATTTCCCGCTGTCCAAGGAACTTGACAGGATTGCCCCCTCTCCCCTTTAATTTGTATTCTCTCATTAGAGCCTTTTCTGTGTATTGTACGATCTAGTCTTGCCATAACAGGGCTCCAGTTAGCCTGTAATGACTACAAGATCGCTGCTTATGTCGATGATCTCTTGTTTAGCCTTACCAATCCAGAATTTTCCCTGCTGGAATTGCTCTCCCTGTTTACTACTTATTGGGAACTCTCAAATTTTCCATTAACTTTTCCAAATCGGTAGCCCTCAATATCAACCTGTCACAGGATCGTGTGACATGCCTGTAATCTTTATACCAATTTTGTTGGACTACATCTTCGATGAGATACCTTGCAGTTGATATCACAGCAAATCCCTCGGCTTTGTTTGAAGCAAATTTTAGCCCCCTGATATCAAGAATTAGGACTGACTTGCACAGATTGAAAGGCACATGGTTTGGTCATTGTAATGCTTTCAAAATGACCACCTGTACCTCATACAAGCACTGCTTTCCTGATTTATTGCTATATTACAAAGCCTTGCACCTTTCTAGGGTGGTGACGTGGTGTACATCACCCAGATATAAGCTCTGGGTCCACATTGAACAACACTCAGCACAGGTGGAATTGGTGGCTTTGCCTTGGTTACCAGTAAATTTTTTTAGTACTCTTACGAGCTACCCAAAAGTGGGTGCCACAAGTCAGGTTATTCATCTGACCTTTAAGGGTTTGTCCCCCTACCCCCCCCCCACCCCTGTACTCTCCAATCTTGCTTTTCCTCCGGGAGTTGATAGGAGGAAATTGCGTTGTTTGTGGGAGGTAGGCTTTACACAGTGTAGGCATTTCATGTCCCAGTGGAATTGGATGTTCCTTCAAGCACGCTGGTACAACCCCCACTGAGGGACTGGTTGGCTTATCAATTGTGCCTTTTTCTTACTACTGATTCTAGACCCGAACAAATATACTAGACCAATGACTCCCTTTGAACTGCTGTGTGCCTCAAGGGAGTATACTCCCCACCTTTTGTCAGTACTGTTTAAAATGTTGATCTCACCAGGGGAGGCCTTTGTTCCTCCTTTTGTGCGGAAGTGGGAGGCTGACTTGCAGATGTCCTTTTCGGAAGCAAAAGTGAACCTGCTTATTCAATTGGCCAACAAGTCTTTGATTGCTAATCATTTACAGGAGCAGGGATACAAACTTGTGTCCAGGTGGTATAAGGTCCCAGTTTTTATTGCACAAATGTTACCCATCAGTCTCCAGTTTGTGTCAGCGGTGCCAGAGGTAGGAAGGCACCTTACTGCATATCTTCTGGCCTTGTCCCTTGCTGAATAATTTTTGGCGGAGAGTGAGGAACTTAGTTTTCCAGCTGACCTCAATTGAATTGGGAACAGATCCACTGGCCTACCTTCTTCACCTCAATTCGGTTCCGCTGTGCCGCTATAAACATTCCCTGACAGTCCACCTTTTGAATGTGGCATGGGCATGCATCTCAGATTTGTGGAAGCAAACTTCTCCCCAAACCATGGACCATTGGTTTGCAAAGGTGAATTAATTAAATTCAATGGAAAGCCTTACTGCCTCCATAACAATAAGGAAGATGTATTTCGGGAGACGTGGCGGCCTTGAATGATGTATACTTGTTCGGCAAAATATCTGGTTGAGGTACCTTGAGTCTCTCTTAAAGTTACCTTCGGTGGATTGGTCAATGACTAATTTGAGTGATGTTGGGGGGGGGGGAGTAGATGAAGTGGAGAGCCTGGCGCTGCTCTGCCCCTCCACCCCCCAGCTCTGCCTCCAGTGCTCCTCATGAGACCCGCTTCATCCTTCTTCCCCTCCCCCCTCCCCCTCTTTTCATTCCCCCCACTTTTTTTTTTGTTTTGTTTTTTCCTATCTCTGGTCCCAGGTGGGATTGATTCTGAGTTTGTGTATGAAAAATAGACTTTGTGTATTGCAGGATCAGCTCCTTACTGGTCCGGAATGTGTAGCTGTACATTGGTTACCTATGTAGGCTGGACTGTTAATGGTCTATTCTTCCTGTTCGCAGGAACTATGTGAACTGATGTGCCTCACAGGCCATCTATTTGTCGCTATACTGCCTTTGGATCTTTGTAGCAGTTTACTCTTTGTTGGCATTCTCTGTCTTTCTGAATAAAGAATTAAAAAAAATAACTTTTGGGATTTTGGATTTCATGTTTTTTGTGACACAGTACTTTATATGTATGTTCTGTTGATTCATATTTATTTTGTATTATCACGATTGCACTATTTTGTAGATGGAGTGGAGAGCCTGGCACTGCTCTGCCCCTCCACCCCCCAGCTCTGCCTCCAGTGCTCCTCATGAGACCCGCTTCATCCTTCTTCCCTTCCCCCCTCCCCCTCTTTTCATTCCCCCCACTTTTTTTTTTGTTTTGTTTTTTCCTATCTCTGGTCCCAGGTGGGATTGATTCTGAGTTTGTGTATGAATAATAGACTTTGTGTATTGCAGGATCAGCTCCTTACTGGTCCAGAATGTGTAGCTGTACATTGGTTACCTATGTAGGCTGGACTGTTAATGGTCTATTCTTCCTGTTCGCAGGAACTATGTGAACTGATGTGCCTCACAGGCCATCTATTTGTCGCTATACTGCCTTTGGATCTTTGTAGCAGTTTACTCTTTGTTGGCATTCTCTGTCTTTCTGAATAAAGAATTAAAAAAAATAACTTTTGGGATTTTGGATTTCATGTTTTTTGTGACACAGTACTTTATATGTATGTTCTGTTGATTCATATTTATTTTGTATTATTATCACGATTGCACTATTTTGGTAAGCATCTACTTCTATTAAATTCACAAGTGTGGATATATCTAACTCAACTGTGGATTAGTATCAGGAAATAGATATATAGCCATCAACAACTTGGAAGATATTTATCCATTTTTTTCTCTGGGAATCTCAGAAATGCAATATTAGAGGTAAATGTATAGTGTTAAATACTAGACAAATTCATGCCAAACACGTAGATGACCTCCTGGTTAAGATGGTAGCTCCTGAACAAATACACAAGGAAACCATATCCTCTATATGTGCAGCCATAGTATCTCAGGCAAGACAATCCCCTTGAAGCCTCCTGGAGTACAAGAACAAAAAGTATATATTTCTTTGCTAAAGGATTTACTATGGGTACCATAACAAAAGTAGTAAGCTCTTGGTGAAAGCTCTAAGGAAACAAAAACTAGGTTTCAATACTTTAAATATTAAGCACAGAAATGGCCAAACTTTAAAACCTTCCCCTGGATCAAAACTGGCATCCCATCTGGGTTCCAGAGAAGGAATTATGCAAACAAGTGTGGCCTTACCAAACTTAAAGACATTGTTGAACTAAATTTCAACAAGCCCTTATTCAAATGAAATTTTTAGTTTTGACCAATTTTCAACAATACTTTGTTTAAATGAGATCAAAGCCTGAGGCCTCATGGGTTCACCACCTTTGTTATAAAATAAGAAAAATCTCAGCCCATTTTGATCTTTACTTTCTTTAAGGTTTCAACTTTCTTATGTGGGACAGTCCTATGTCTCAGTCTCTCCTTGAAGCTCACATAACAATCATCCCAAAAGAAGATAAGGATTTTTTATTTTATTCAAATTGCAGTACCAATTCTTTTCCTAACACAGACCTACACATAGAAAAGTGCAGCACAATTAACCTCAAAACGTTTATAACTATCATTCATTAATACTGGTGGAAGCCTCCTCCACCATACACCAATTATTATACCAATCCTCCAAAAAACGTATACAAACACAAAAAGTTTAGACAAAATCCAAATTAACAACTTATAAATGATGAAATAAAATATCAAATCATTGCATATATGCACCTCAAAATAATATTCTATACATAAATAGCCAATTAGGAATTCCTCAATACTCAAAATTTTAGTGAAACAAACAAAACTGGCAGTAATGAGGAAGTCACATGACTGGGAACAAAATATGTCACGAAAGAGTCAATTACATCATCACACCAGACCACAAGTGATGTTGTTTAGTCTGCTTGAGAGGTTATGCTGGATTTTTCAGCTCCTTAAAGGGGCAACACACTTACTGTATATCCCTCTATGTTTTATATCTTTGTGTATTTTCAAATGTGAGTGAATTTCCTGTATTTTCTAATAACAATGAGAGTTTTTAGAGTTTTAATGCTTAAAATGTGATGATGGCCTTTTATGACTCTACTTGACCTTACCACTATTCCTGATGGTCTGTTATCAAAGATTAAAAGGAAAAAGTTGGATAGTGAATTTGGAGAAATAAATCTACAGAGAATTAGATCCCCTATTGGGAAAGTGCACTGGGACCTAATACAGTGAAGGAAATAAGTATTTGATCCCCTGTTGAATGTTTGCCCACTCACAAAGAAATTATCAATCTAAAAATTGAATGGTAGGTGTATTGTAACACTGAAAGACAGAATAGCAACAAAAAATTCAAAAGAAATGCATGTCTAACAAATTATGCATTGATTTGCATGTTTGTAGAGGAAAATAAATATTTGATCCCCTATCATTCAGTAGGATTTCTGGCTACCACTTGTCTTTCATACAGGTAACAAGCTGAAATTAGAAGCAGTCTCCTAAAGGGAGTGCTGCTAATCTCATTTTGTTACCTGTATAAAAGACACCTGTCCACAGGAACAATCAAACAATCAGATTCCAAACTCTCCACCATGGCAAAGACCAAAGAACTGTCCAAGGATGTCAGGGACAAGATTGTAGACCTACACAAGGCTGGACTGGGCTACCAAACTATCGCCAAGCAGCTTGGTGAGAAGATGACAACAGTTGGTGCAATCATTTGCAAATGGAAGAAACACAAAATAACTGTCAATCTCCCTAGGTCTGGTGCACCATGCAAGATCTCACCTCGTGGAGTGTCAATGATCATGAGAACAGTGAGGAATCATCCCAGAACTACACGTGAGGATTTTGTCAATGATCTCAAGGCAGCTGGGACCACAGTCACCAAGAAAACAATTGATAACACACTACACCGACAAGGATTGAAATCCTGCAGTGCCCGCAAGGTCCCTCTGCTCAAGAAAGCACATGTCCAGGCCCACCTGAAGTTTGTCACTGAACAACTGAATGATGCAGAGGAGGACTGGTTGAAAGTGTTGTGGTCAGATGAGACCAAAACTGAGCTCTTTAACATCAACTCAACTCGCCGTGTTTGGAGGAGGAAGAATGTTGCCTATGACCCCATGACCACCATCGCAACTGTCAAACATGGTGGTGGAAACATTCTGCTTTGGGGGTGTTTTTCTGCTAAGGGGACAGGACAACTGCGCCGCATCATAGGGACGATGGACGGGGCAATGTACTGTCAAATCCTGGGTGAAAACCTTCTTCCCCCAGCCAGGGCATTGAAAATGGGTTGTGGATGGGTGTTCCAGCATGGCAATGACCCAAAACACACGGCCAAGGCAACAAAGGAGTGGCTCAAGAAGAAGCACATTAAGGTCCTGGAGTGGCCTAGCCAATCTTAGTCTGATTGAAAATCTGTGGAGGGAGCTGAAAGTTCGAGTTGCCAAATGTCAGCCACCAAACTTGGTGACTTGGAGAGGATCTGCCAAAAGGAGTATGCCAAAATCCATCCTGAGATGTGTGCAAACCTGGTGGCCAACTACAGGAAATGTATATTATATAGGGGAGCGCTTGTTAGAGCCCAACCTCTGTAGCTGTAAGATAAAGGTGCCAGATGGATATCAGGGATGGATGGGAACAGTAACACTGAGACAGCTCTTCTCAGAGTGAAAGCAAGGCTCTAATGCAGTAACAAGAAAAAGAGAGGAAGGCACCTCTAAGTGTAGTATTGACACTTTATTGGTAAACAATAGATAAATTGCACTTACAAGATAAATAGTTAAAAAGACTCATCATGTGGTGTAATAAGATCCAGGTGGAACATCCAGCCATCCAGCAGCAAACTCTGTCTATGGGATCAGGAAGTAGAGCCCAGGATGTGCCTGTGCATCAAAATGAGGCTTGGAGAGCAGAGTTGGATGTAGCAGGTGAAGGGGGTGGTAATGCATTTCAGATCATGCTCAGTAGGCTCCTTCTTCAGGTCTGATGATATATCTCATGCAGGCACACAACAGAAATTTGAAATCAGAAAATGACAATGTACTTCTGAGTTGGTACATAGCTAGAAAAAGTCCTTAATACTCCCCCTTAAATGCATAACTGCACTGGAAATCATAAAATCCTCCTACTCTTATGGAATGAAGAATTAGAGTAGAAACAATGGCGCAGAAGGAGGCCAAGGCAATTTTCAATTACATTACTATACCTGTACAATTTGGGCTCACAACAGCTAACAACTCAGATGAATATCCTAACAATCTATCACCTTCTTACCATAAAAGTCCTGTTAGGGCTTTCTCTATCTTTTTTAAACTTTAGCTAATAAAGTCTACCATAGAGCATTAGCCTCATCTTTTGTACCTTCCCCCTCCACATTCTTCCCTCCCATTTATTTCTTTCTATCCCTCCCCTAGTCTGATCCCCCCCCCCCTTTGATACCCCTTTTATCCTTTCTCTCCTTGCCCATCCCTCTTTTTTTTTAAAGCATTTAAAGCATCTTCTTTAGCTGCCTTTGACACCAAGATGGAATTATTCACTCTCTGTAGTGTGCTATATTTGCTGGATGGATGACATAAAACTGTTTATGCAAACTTGGGGTCATGTACTTAATAGAAACTGAGTTTAAACAGGATTTCCATTACACCTCTTGTCCTATTCCCCTGGGTTTGTGACAGGGTATAACAGGGCACAAAGTGGCACAGATGCCTGTAGGAGATCTAGGCTGGCAGATCTTGTAGTAGATGCAGAGTTGAAGACTGCAACAGGCAAGCTAGCAGCTGGCAGATGCTTGATCTCAGATGAATGGTCATGCAGGCAGAAGCTGGCAACAACCGGGATGCAGAAGTACAAAATCAGGAACGAGAGTCAGAGCCAGGCCAAGGTCAGTATTAGGAGTACAGAGAAGGTACTGGAACAGCAGGCAAGGTTGGGTCACAAGCTAGAGTCAGCAACAGAGTTTTAGAAGCAAGTGGAGTCAAACAAGCCAGGTAAGAACACAGACGTAAGCACAAGATCAGGTCACACGCAAAAGGAGCTGATGACCACTCAGCAATGGTCCTGAGTCTTGCAGTACTTTAATAGGCCACTGGGTGCCAAAGCTAATTCAAAAGTGCGTGCTCAGACTCATAAGCATGCTAAGGCTAATATGTACAGTAAGTGCATGGGCAAGGCCCTGATTCTGTGCACTGTTCTGTGCATATGTGCATTTCTTTGAGTAGATGCAAGAATTTGTCTTTTCTGACACTTGGAGTACTTGGAGTTAAAAAAGAAAACGGTCAAACCAATAGCAGCACCAGCTAGCTGACAGAATAGCCCATTGATACACAACTTTTACTTTTGAATATCCTACACCAGGTATGCCAGCAGTCCTCCTACACTATCCATGTTAGGAGGATCTTTATTTAAGCATCACCAGAAACACAAATTCTGAAGAAAGAGGTATGTTATTGATAGATTATGTGATAAGCTACATGCTACTTTTGTAGTTTTATTTTTTCCTTGGGGTTTGAATAAAGCAAAATTTCAGGTAAAACATTTTGGGAAGAATACATATGTTTGTAATTTGTTTCTTGCCATCCATGGCCCCATTGAAAAGATTTAACTTCATTTCCTGTCCATCTGAAGTTTGTGACAGCAGAACAAAAAGAGGGGCAAGAACTCACAAACAGAAAAAGATAAATTTAGAAAGTGTAGGGAAATTCCCACAATTGTGGCACAAACTACATTGTAAATTTGTCATGGGTTTTTTTCTTTCTCTTTCTGTCCAAAACAAAAAAAGTATTTTTGTTGAGTTGGGCTTTATGTTTAGGATCCATTGTAAATATAGTCTTAATGTATAGTCTTTTGGATTTCTGTCTAATTATGCTAACATTATTGGTTTAATGTTAATTAAATCATGACTAGCAGCGAGCAAATGTTAACTTTGAAAGCAATTGGTGACAAGGCGTTTGTCTTATGATCCGTGGGGTTCAAATCCATTGATCTGCTGCTTATTAATTCTGACAGTGGTTCAATGCATTTTCTATTTTTACTTTTTTTTTAATAATTTCTTTTTTATTGAGCTTTAAAGGACATACAACAAAGAGTTGCATAGAGTTGTGAAATAATAATAGTCACAAATCAGTGAAAGAACAAAAACAAATAGGCTCATCGATGAAGTGCATATAAATACAATGTCAGTGCATAACCGTGAATTAGCCAGCAATATCAGACATCTGAGTAGACATATTGGAAACAAAAAGATCCCACGGTTCCCAAACTGCTTCAAAAAGAGGGACAGAGTTAGCATACCATAGCAGTGAGGTACTCCATTCTTCTAATCTCAGCGATAACCTTCACCAATTCCAAATGCGTAGGAGGTGTAGTAGATGGCCAATGCATAGGAATGGTTCTCCTGGCCGCTGTCAGAACATGTGAAGATAGCTTCTTGGCAGATTTGGAGAGGCCTGTAAAAGGCAGGCCCAGTAAAAAGTAAACGGGATCAAATGGGATATGGACCTGTAAAAGTAGCTGCAAAAGGCTAAGGACCTCTCCCCAGACAGGCGCAATATGTTGGCAAAGCCAGAAAAGCTTCCTATTTTCCAGGTCCTCCTGCTGGAGCTGTAACTGAGTCACGGAATATTTCATATTCGCATTATCCTCTTCCAGGACATGCACATATTTCACCAATTCGTCAAACTTTGATTGTTGGTCTGTGTGGCCTCCCAATTGGGTAATCAACCCCTTGAGCTCCTGGGCCAATTTCACAATTTCAGCAGAGATAGTGTGGGTGATATTATGTAAAAATACCTGCAATTTGTCCTCCAGAAAATCCAGCATCAGAGAAGGGGGCACCGCAGTAGGAAGCAAGGCAGCAGGGGCGTCTGTGTCTGTCCCCTCCATTTCAGTAGACTCTCCAGAGCACTCACCCGGGCCTCTGCAACTACTTGAGGCTGGGGATGCAGGCCTAGTAAAAATGCGATCCAGCATGGAAGGCCTCGGATCCGGAGGAGGCAGCTTAGGCAGCTTCCATCACCCGATTTTGCCCATGAGTGTGCCTGAGGGTGTCCTGACTTGGGGCAGAGCACTCCTGGATCTGTGGCTGCTTCAGAAGGATGTAGGGAAGCCGTTGCTGACTGAGGATCGGCGGAGCTCACCCTTCACACATCCAGCATCTTGGAATGCCTCTCATGCCTCCCACTACTTTTATTTAATAAATACAAGTGATACCTGCTAGCCAATCCTTGGTCTTTTCTTCCTAAACAATGTATCACCATAGGTTAAAGTAGAACTAGAGGCATTCTTTTTTATTTTTGCTAGAAGGTTATAACTAATGTCAGTGTTTTGCCATCTGAGTCCAATTGGGAAAATGTCCCTCCAATGTTGATCCCAAAGACAAAACAGGAGGTTGGGAATTCCTTGTTATCACCAGGGTCATCCAAACTAGTGTCTCTATTAGACAAATTTCCCTTTATTCCTATTCTGTTGACAATCTACAATTTGGTAGTTTCTTTCACTTTCATGCTCTATGTTAACGATAAACAGGACAAATAGAGAGGCTAAAACTCCCTAATGGGACCTGGTTTAATCCATCTCCACTCTATCAAAGATGAAAAAAAAGATTTTGCCACTGGTTATACTTTACATTTTAATAGAATAAAATTCTCACAACTTAAAATGATTTTCCAGGCCTGTTATAAGTGATTCTAATAGTACACCAATGTTTTAGTAGCTTGACTGCTGAATTATGGGAAAGTCTCATAGTTTAGATGTTAAAATCAATTGTAGGTATAATTACAGCCAAAACCTAAAAAATGGAAAGGTTAGTACCTCTGTCAGGTGTTTACTGAGACAAGAGTAGAGCAGACATCTCTTGTACAGTGAGCCTTTTATTTCAACAGTTAGAATTGAATCCCATTGTCCTGTTTGGTAGTCATAATTAGGCCAATCTTCTCCTAAGTATGATGGTTCTCAAGCTAGGGGAAAATTGGGACATTTATGGTCATCCCAAGGTTGACCTATAAAAATTAGACATAACGTAGCTTGAAAATAAACTTAGGAAGAGAAATTAAAAATCAAAATGGTAAATATGCCTATGCAGTTATTACCTCAAAATGTTTAAAACTTTTTGAACATTGCTACTGATCATAATGTACTTCATGTAAAATTAGCTATTGTGTTTTTAAATAATTTTTCAAGATTTTGCATTGATTATGCTTATGTTTTTATTATTTTAAATAATAAAACATACCCATTTACTCTAAATTTGCAGCTGTATATGAGAACTATACGTGATCACTATCTGCAGCTCTGTAGAAAATATTTACATATTTACATCAACATTGCACTTGATTCAATCTATTTAACACCCTATGTACAAAATGTTTGCAGGTGCCTAAAGTTAATATAAGAGGAGCCAACTCTACATGGTAATTGTAGTACTAAAACTAAACACGACTGCAGCATTTGCATTGTTTACCTGCTGTTTTTAGCATCACAGCAAGATAAACATATATAACGCGTAAAAAGGGAACAAACAGGTGGGACATTTGGCAATATAATCAGAAAAATAAACATAAGAATTTAAACATAATAGCTGCATGCTTCCACCAAAAATAAAATAGATATACAAACAAATATTCTACTTAGAAGGAGTATTACTTTTTAACCATATCAGCTCTGGAAGATATACCCCCCTTCCATTTCTTGCGATGTGGTGCTGTGCTATTTTAACTGATAAATGCACGGTCATGCAATGCTGTACCCAAACAAAATGTATGTCCTTTTTTCACACAAATAGAGCTTTCTTTTGGTGGTATTTTATCACCACTGGGTTTTTTATTTGTTGTGATATAAAAGGAAAAAAGACTGAAAATTCTGAAAAAAAAAGATATTTTCTACTTTTGGTTATAAAAAATATCCAATAAACTCAAAGTTAGTCATAAATTAAAGACAAAATGTATTCTGCTACACATCTTTGGTAAAAAAAAATCCCAATACGTGTATATTAATTGGTTTGTGTGAAAGTTATAGCATCTCCATCTATGGTATATACTGTATATTGGAATTTAAGTAGCTTTTACTTTCTGACTGCCTATCGCATTTCTTGAAATGCTAAAATGCAAGAGCAGTACAGCCCCCCAAAAAATTATCCCTTTTTGGAAAGTAGACACCCCATGGAATTTGCTGAGAGGCATGTTGAGTCCATGGAACATTTTATTTTTTTGCCACAAATTTTTGGAAAATGACAATTGTTTTTGATTTCACAAAGTTGTCATTTAAATTATATATGGCTCATGCATGCAATGGGTATTTGTGGAATAACACCCCAAAACACATTCTGCTACTTCTTCCGAGTATATGGATACCACATGTGAGAGAATTTGTGGAAGCCTAGCCACATACAGGCCACCAAAATCCAATGACCACCTTCATACTTTCAAAGGACATATTTCCGCATATAACGTCTTCACTACCTGTCACAGTTTGAAAGGCCCTAAAATGCCAGGATAGTATAAAAAAAAAACAAATTACCCCTTTTTGTAAAGTAGACACCCCAAGGAATTTGATAAGAGGCATGGGGGAGTATTTTTCAGATATCATTTATGGCACAGAGTTTTGACAAAAAAAAAAAAAGAAAAGAAAAAATAAATTTTCAGTTTCTTTCTTCATTTTCCAAAAACTTATGGCAACAAATGAGATCTGCAAAATACTCACCATGCCCCTTCGGGGTCATTTGGGGGGACAGGGTGCTAATTTCCACAACTAGTGCTGTCAGCAGGAAGTATTGATCATTTAAACAAAAACCCTTGACAGGAATCTTAGCAAACTCAGTTTACAGGGATATGGGAAATGATTTTTGACACAGGTTGAACTAGAGGGACTAGTGTCTTTATTCAACGTTTCCAACTATATAACGAATCTGTAACAAAAATGACTGTGCTGAAGACAGTAGGACCATTCCTTCTCATTGGTAAAATGTTAGAGTTAGAATATCACAGTGAAATTAAGTTTCCTTTTTCACATAAATACTCACTCACAGAGATTTCCCAGTATGTTTTGTGATCTCTAGGACCAGGCAATTTTCTTTGCTATACAGCCTCATTATCACTAGGGATGCTTTAATTAGTCATATCATTGCAGATATTCAGGGAACGTATCTCAAGTATGAGAGAGTGAAGGAGCTAGTGAAGAACACTAGAAATACTTGAGTGCATAACTTCAACAGGAAAATGAAATTTCTACATAGCGAACTATGTATGACCAAATCATCTTGTACAGTATGTGCTTTACCTATTATATTAGTAAATAATCACTTTTAAAACTTTTTTTGTACAAAGAAAAGTGTCCATGCCTTAATTTCTCCAAGTTTTGTTGGATTACTTTAATTTTTTGTTTTCTTTTTTATTATTTCTTTTTTAATTTTTTTTCTTTGGAAAAAAACAGGAGGGTCTGTAGGAGTGTATTGTTGAATTGTACACATAAGTTTAGACACCCTTAATGGGACAAATATTAGATATAAAAATATACCTCTCCCTTTTATCACTATTTCTCATTTTCCTGTGTTTTCTAGTTATTTACCCCCATCATTAAAAATGTCTGGAGAGAAGCATTGTCTGACTATTGGTTTTTTTTTCTCCTTTAATCCTTAAACCTGATAACTGCCACTTATGCTTATTTTCAGTGGAACATACAATCTGTTTTTTTTTCATGGCTTTTATAATGAGAAGTTCCATCACCTGACCAAAGGCTATATTGATCATACCAGGCATCTAAGATTAGGGAATCATGGCTTGCCTAATTAAGGACTTGCTAGCACTCATTGGCTGAGAAAATATCAGCTATAATGAACATCACTAAATGGCGAACTACGGTCCACATCCAGATGAAGTTACTGTCCTATCCAGACAGCTGTGATCCCGCCATTTGAGAACTGGCTTTTCACCCAAGTCAGGGCCGCTGTCATTCTCAACAGAGCGGAGAGTAAGAGGCTGTACAGTTCTGGGTGAGGCAGGAGTTGCAGGGGTTAACTTTTCAAGGTAACATGTAAGTGATTGGTTGCTAGGACACATCAGCTTGTTAGGAAAAAAAATCAACTCTGGCTGTTCCCGCTCCTGCTCGCATCCAACACTGTACAACTTCCCACTCTTCGCTCTGCTGATAATGACAACAGTCTCTGTGTGCCCATGTAAGTAGAAGAGTACCACTGTGATGGCGGAGATGTGAAGGGTTGCACAGTACAGTAGAGGACAGCACTATGAGGGTTGGGATATGAGGAAGAACACCGATGTGGGGGCAGTCACATGAAGGAGGGCTGAGATGTGACAGAGGAAGCTGTTGTGGGGGTGGGTATTGTAAAGGGGGGACAGAAGACACTGCTGGGGGGGGTAATGTGAAGGGGCAGAGGACACCTGTGTAGAGAAAGAGGGGTGACATGAAGTGGGTCTAAGGACACTTCTGTGAGTGGGGGGGTGACATGAAGGGGAGCTGAAGACAGTGCAGTGAATGGAGGGGGGTGTGATGTGAACAGAGGTTGAGGACACTGTTGTGAATGGAGGGGGTGTGATGTAAATGTGGGCTGAGGACAATGCTGTTATGTGAAGGGGGAATTGTGATATGCGAAGGGGAGGATGGGGGGGGGGGTGACAGAGGATTTGATGTAAGAATGGAATTGTGATTTAAGAGGAGGGGGACCGTGATGTGAAGGATCTGTCTGAGGCATTAGAGGGCAGGGATAGCATTGGCTATCATCTTAGATACAGTATTATTCTTGGATTAAGTATTGCACTTTGGCTTTGTATCATCTGAATAACTCTTCTCTATCCCCTCACAAGTAATCTATGCTGCTTTCAAAATCCACCTCTAACTAAAGCTGTTTCATTACTATCAATGTTCCTAATGGTAATCTATGCTGCTTTCAAAATCGAAAAAGACATTTTTCTTAGTTTCTGTTATGAAGTTTTGTAAATTAGTGATTTTTCTTCTTCATTTATATGTGCTGATGAGGCTGCACTGATGGGCACTGATGAGGCTGCACTGATGGGCACTGATGAGGCTGCACTGATATGTGGCACTGGTAGATGGCACCGATGACCATTGATAGGTGGCACTAATGGGCACTTATAGGCAGCACTAGTGGGCACAGAAAGGCTTCACTAATGGGCATTGACAGCCAGCACTAATGGGCAATGACAGCGAGCACTGAAGAGGCACTGATAGCCAACATTGATGGGTACTGATAGCCGGCACTGATACAAAGCACTGATGGGCACTATTTGCCACACTTATGGGTACTGATGGGGCTAGACTGATAATCAGGGCACTTACCGGATCTCCTCTCCTCATGCGCTGTCAGGGTGAGGAGAGGACTGACATAACTGGCATTTCCTATTTACACCGTGATCAGCTATAATTGGATACAGCTGATCACATGGTAAAAGGCTGCTCTAATTGGCCCTTTACCTGAATCCATGATCAGCTGTGTCCAACGGACACAGCAATCACAGATCACGCCCAGTGCGTGTGCCCATGGACTCCCTCCCAGAACTAGCTGACTGCACTGTAGCCATCTTTTGGCTATAGCACTGTCAGGAACTTGTTAACCTACTTGCAGTTACTGAAACTTGGCTTCAAGAATCTGAATTTACCTCTCCTGCTGTCCTCTCCCATTGGGGCCTCCTGGACTCACTCTTCCAGGCCTAGTGGACAGTAGGGAGGTGGAGTTGGACTCCTACTATCAGACCCCTTTAAAGAACTTTTCAGGTCCTTCATTCACCTCCAACAATGTCCCTCTCCTAATTTGAAGCTCACTGTATTTGTCTATTCTCTCCAGTTTCTTTTAGAATTGCTGTGATCTATCTGCCTCCTAGAACGGTATCAAGCTTCCTTCATGACTTCTCTGCCTGGCTACCCTACTTTCTCTCTTCTGAAATTCTCACAATAATTCTTGTTGACTGCAACGTCCCTGTTAATAATAGCACCCCTGCACTTCTGAGCCTAATCTCCTCTTTTGACCTAAAACAACGGACACACGCTTCTACTCCTTCTGATGGCAACTGCCTTGACCTTGTATTCTCCTACCTATACACTCCTTGCAAGCTCTCCAATGTTCTGTTTCCTCTATATGTTCACTATTTTATTAGATTCACTCTCTTCTTGTCTTCCTCCTCCATGCCTTTTAACTGCCTAACACTTACCAGCAGCAACCTTCCCAATCTTAACCCTTCTCTTCTCTTTTCTGAAATAGAGTCTCTATGACAAAATCTCAGCCCTGCCCTACCCCAACCTGGCCACTTCTGTCTGCAACAGTTCACTGTCATCCACCCTGGACATAAGGGCCTACTTTATTACACAAAGAATCAGGCCCGACCACTACAAGCCTGGCAAACAGACAATATCAGAAGCCTCAAAAACTGTAGCCACACTCTTGAGTGTCTGTGGTGTAAGACTAAGTCCCAGCAGGCCTTTAACCAAAATAAATCTGCCCTCCAAAAATACAATTTTTGCCTCCACACTGCCAAACAGACCTACACTATGATGCTAAAGGTATTGGGATACCCCTACAAATCATTGGATTCAGGTGTTCCAATCACCTCCATGGCCACAGGTGTATAAATTCAGGCACCTAGGCAGACTGCTTCTACAAATATTTGTGAAAGAATGGGTCACTCTCAGGAGCTCAGTGAATTCAAGCGTGGTGCCGTGATAGGTTTCCACCTGTGCAATAAGTCCATCCATGAAATTTCCTTGCTACTAAATATTCCTTGGTCAACTGTTAGTGGTTTTATAAAAAAGTGGAAGCAACTGGGAACAACAGCAACTCAGCCATGAAGTGGCAGTCCACGTAAAATTACAGAGTGGGGTCAGTACATGCTGAAGCGCACAGTGCACAGAAGTCACCAACTGTCTGCATAGTCAATAGCTAAATACCTCCAAACTTCATGCAGCCTTCAGATTAGCACAACAGCAGTGCATTGAGAACATCATGGAATGGGATTCCATGGCCGAGCAACTGCATCCAAACCTTACATCACCAAGTGCAATGCAAAGCGTTGAATGCGGTGGTGTAAAGCACGCCACCACTGGATTCCAGAGCAGTAGAGATGTGTTCTTTGGAGTGACAAATCACGATTCTCTGTCTGGAAATCTGAAGACGTTTCTGGGTTTGGCAGTTGCCAGGAGAACGGTACTTGCCTGATTGCATTGTGCCAATTGTACAGTTTGATGGAGGGGGGATTATAGTGAGGGGTTGTTTTTCAGGGGTTAGGCTTGACCCCTTAGTCCCAGGGAAGGGAACTCTTAAGGCATCAACATACTAAGACATTTTGGGCAATTTCATGCTCTCAACTAGTGATGGACTTTATGTTTGAGTTGAACTTAAGTTCGACTTGAATATTGGCCGTTTGTGTGTTCACTGAACACATGAGCGATAAGTGTGTTCAACAGGCTGTTTGCCCACTGCACCCTACAATGTACTGCGCCTTGACAGTGCATTGTGATTTGCCAAAGCAATGCACCTGACCACAGGTCAGGTGCAATTCTTTGGCCTGTCACAGCGCATGATGACAGAGCAGGATTACATCACAAGGGGGTGGGGGTAAGCTCACTCCCTTGTGACATCATCATAGTATTTAAGAACTGTCATCGCTGCACAGCTGTTAAACAGTGGGAGCCAGCAATTGTGGCTGGAGGGTTTCCCTCAAAATCCATACCAAACCCGAAGGGTTTGGTATGGATGGGAGGGGGACCCAACACCATTTTTTTTTAAATGTAATTGTTGGGCAATGTCGACAACTCTTTTGACATTCAGCTGTCAGTGGGGAACCCAGCTGACAGCAGAAACAATAATGTTTCACTACTAAAATACTGCATAACCTAATAATAACTCAGGTGGTATTTTATTACTTGAGTGGTATCTTATCGCATACTCAGATGTCCCTGTTCGAAGTTTGAGATCAAACTTTCTGTAGGTTTGAATGTTCGACCACGAAACGAACAGGGGGTTGTTCAGCCCATCACTACTCTGAACTTTGTGGGAACAGTTTGGGGATGGCCCCTTACTGTCCCAGTGCACAAAACAAGGCACATAAAGACATGGATGAGCGAGTTTGGGGTGGAGGAACTTGACTGGCCTGCACAGAGTCCTGACTAGAGATGAGCGAATCAAACTTGGCGAAGTGGAATTCGTTTCGAAGATTAGGAAAAATTCGATTCGCGCCGAATCCGAAAATTAGCAGACTTCAGATGCGCGAATCGAAATTTTCCAAAAATGGCGGCGACATGTGTTGCGACGGAGCAGGGATCTCTAGGAAGGCGCGCAGACAAGGCCCGCTGACCCATAATGCATTCATTCATGACATGTGATCGCATTAGCCAATCAGCAGCCAGCCAGCCAGCACTGTGTAATGGTCAAGCTATAAATTGCGGCCATCTTAGAATTCTCCATTAGCCTCCAGTCATTCAAGAGAGACAGACCTCTCTGTATTAGGGACAGAGTTAGGGCCAAAGAGACTTTAGGGCCACAGAATCGTTACTTAGGGACACAGAATTGTTACTCAGGGACACAGAATTGTTACTCAGGGACACAGAACTGTTACTCAGGGACACAGAATTGTTACTCAGGGACACAGAATTGTTACTGAGGGACACAGAATTGTTACTGAGGGACACAGAATTCTTACTCAGGGACACAGAATTGTTACTCAGGGACACAGAATTGTTACTCAGGGACACAGAACTGTTACTCAGGGACACAGAATTGTTACTCAGGGACAGACACAGAATTGATATGGAGGGAAACAGAATTGTTACTGAGGGACACAGAATTGTTACTGAGGGACACAGAATTGTTACTCAGGGACAGACACAGAATTGTTACTGAGGGACACAGAATTGTTACTGAGGGACACAGAATTGATACTGAGGGACACAGAATTGTTACTCAGGGACACAGAATTGTTACTCAGGGACACAGAACTGTTACTCAGGGACAGACACAGAATTGTTACTGAGAGACACAGAATTGTTACTGAGGGACACAGAATTGTTACTCAGGGACAGACACAGAATAGTTTACTGAGGGACACAGAATTGTTACTGAGGGACACAGAATTGTTACTGAGGGACACAGAATTGTTACTCAGGGACAGACACAGAATTGTTACTGAGGGACACAGAATTGTTACTGAGGGACACAGAATTGTTACTCAGGGACAGACACAGAATTGTTACTGAGGGACACAGAATTGTTACTGAGGGACACAGAATTGTTACTGAGGGACACAGAATTGTTACTGAGGGACACAGAATTGTTACTCAGGGACACAGAACTGTTACTCAGGGACACAGAATTGTTACTCAGGGACACAGAACTGTTACTCAGGGACACAGAATTGTTACTCAGGGACAGACACAGAATTGTTACTGAGGGACACAGAATTGTTACTGAGGGACACAGAATTGTTACTCAGGGACACAGAACTGTTACTCAGGGACACAGAATTGTTACTCAGGGACACAGAACTGTTACTCAGGGACACAGAATTGTTACTCAGGGACAGACACAGAATTGTTAATGAGGGACACAGAATTGTTACTGAGGGACACAGAATTGTTACAAAGGGACACAGAACTGTTACTCGGACACAGAATTGTTACTCAGGGACACAGAACTGTTACTCAGGGACACAGAATTGTTACTCAGGGACAGACACAGAATTGTTACTGAGGGACACAGAATTGTTACTGAGGGACACAGAATTGTTACTCAGGGACAGACACAGAATTGTTACTGAGGGACACAGAATTGTTACTGAGGGACACATAATTGTTACTGAGGGACACAGAATTGTTACTCAGGGACACAGAATTGTTACTCAGGGACACAGAACTGTTACTCAGGGACACAGAATTGTTACTCAGGGACACAGAATTGTTACTCAGGGACAGACACAGAATTGTTACTGAGGGACACAGAATTGTTACTGAGGGACACAGAATTGTTACTGAGGGACACAGAATTGTTACTCAGGGACAGACACAGAATTGTTACTGAGGGACACAGAATTGTTACTGAGGGACACAGAATTCTTACTCAGGGACACAGAATTGTTACTCAGGGACACAGAACTGTTACTCAGGGACACAGAATTGTTACTCAGGGACAGACACAGAATTGTTACTGAGGGACACAGAATTGTTACTGAGGAACACAGAACTGTTACTCAGGGACACAGAATTGTTACTCAGGGACAGACACAGAATTGTTACTGAGGGACACAGAATTGTTACTGAGGGACACAGAATTGTTATTGAGGGACACAGAATTGTTACTCAGGGACAGACACAGAATTGTTACTGAGGGACACAGAATTGTTACTGAGGGACACAGAATTGTTACTCAGGGACACAGAATTGTTACTCAGGGACACAGAACTGTTACTCAGGGACACAGAATTGTTACTCAGGGACACAGAACTGTTACTCAGGGACACATAATTGTTACTCAGGGACACAGAATTGTTACTCAGGGACACAGAACTGTTTCTCAGGGACACAGAATATTTACTCAGGGACAGACATAGAATTGTTACTGAGGGACACAGAATTGTTACTCAGGGACACAGAATTGTTACTCAGGGACACAGAACTGTTACTCAGGGACACAGAATTGTTACTCAGGGACACAGAACTGTTACTCAGGGACAGACACAGAATTGTTACTCAGGGACAGACACAGAATTGTTACTGAGGGACACAGAATTGTTACTGAGGGACACAGAATTGTTACTGAGGGACACAGAATTGTTACTCAGGGACAGACACAGAATTGTTACTGAGGGACACAGAATTGTTACTGAGGGACACAGAATTGTTACTGAGGGACACAGAATTGTTACTCAGGGACACAGAATCGTTGAATTAAAGAGTATGTCAGACAACACGCAGAGGAGTGGCAGAGGAGGCAATGTTTCAGGAGCGAGCAGACGTGGCAGCAGAGGAAGGGGTCGAGGCAGCACTAGTCGCAGCCAGAGGCCAGTGCTCCCGGTGTCATCCAGCGGTTGTGTCTCCACCGACAACCCTGCCGTCATCGATTGGTTGGCTCGGTCGTCTTCCTCTTCCCAGGTCACCTCTGACACCTACAGCCAACGGTCGGTGGGTACGTCAGACACAACCGTTAGTTGGCATGGCCCGGGACCAAGCCCACTGAAATCACGTGTCCTCTACCTGCCCCTGTCCTTTGGTGTTCCCTCTCTAAGCGAAGTATCGCATGCTGTGGGCTCAGCCCCACTGTACAGTGAGGAAGAGCTAACAGAGGGCGGTCAGGAACGGGGGGAGACATCCGCCTCTTCAGCAGCCAGGCGAAGAAGTACTGGCGAGGAGAGTGGCTCGGTAGCCGATCTAGAGACAGGTCTGTCTCCTGACCCACACGCAGCCGAGGGGGCTAGTAGTGAGGCGGAGACCCTAATTGATGATGATGAGGCTGATAGCACTTGGCAGCCTCGTCGTCATCAGGCTATTGCTTCCGCATCATCAGGAGAAGAGGGTGCCAGCTTGGCAGCGAGCAAAACAGTCGGTGGGTTGCCCAGGAGGCAGCAGGGTCGCAACAGTGTCAGTGGAGGCAAACGGCCACGGAGTAGAGCACCAGCTCCACTGCAGCCTACCACCACAGCCAGTAGTGGTGCCGGTGTGCACGGAGGAAGTAGCAGTCAGCCAGTGAGGAGTAGCGGGGGCAAAGTTTCCTACCCGAGGAAGTAAACGTAGCCGTATGTCGACTATGTGGCCAGAAAGTCAAGCGTGGCCAGGGGGCCCATGTCTCCATCGCCACACTCTGCCATGTGCCACTTTCAGGTCTCCTCACACTGCTGGTGGGTTCCATTTTGTCATAGGGTGCTGGCAGATTACGGGCCTCCCATTGCTGCTGCCAGGCCCGTAATCTGTCATGGGCCCCTGTACCGCCTCCTCATGCTGCTGCCAGGCCCGTAATCTGTCATGGGTCCCTGTACGGCCTCCCATTGCTGCTGTCTCCATCGCCACACTCTGCAATGTGCCACTTTTAGGTCTCCTCACACTGCTGGTGGGTTCCATTTTGTCATAGGGTGCTGGCAGATTACGGGCCTCCCATTGCTGCTGCCAGGCCCGTAATCTGTCATGGGCCCCTGTACCGCCTCCTCATGCTGCTGCCAGGCCCGTAATCTGTCATGGGTCCCTGTACGGCCTCCCATTGCTGCTGTCTCCATCGCCACACTCTGCCATGTGCCACTTTCAGGTCTCCTCACACTGCTGGTGGGTTCCATTTTGTCATAGGGTGCTGGCAGATTACGGGCCTCCCATTGCTGCTGCCAGGCCCGTAATCTGCCATGGGCCCCTGTACCGCCTCCTCATGCTGCTGCCAGGTCCAGAGTGTGTCATGGGTCCCTGTACGGCCTCCCATTGCTGCTGTCTCCATCGCCACACTCTGCCATGTGCCACTTTCAGGTCTCCTCACACTGCTGGTGGGTTCCATTTTGTCATGGGGTGCTGGCAGATTACGGGCCTCCCATTGCTACTGCCAGGCCCGTAATCTGCCATGGGCCCCCGTACCGCCTCCTCATGCTGCTGCCAGGTCCAGAGTGTTTCATGGGTCCCTGTACGGCCTCCCATTCCTGCTGTCTCCATCGCAACACTGTGCCATGTGCCACTTTCAGGTCTCCTCACACTGCTGGTGGGTTCCATTTTGTCATAGGGTGCTGGCAGATTACGGGCCTCCCATTGCTACTGCCAGGCCCGTAATCTGCCATGGGCCCCCGTACCGCCTCCTCATGCTGCTGCCAGGTCCAGAGTGTCTCATGGGTCCCTGTACGGCCTCCCATTGCTGCTGTCTCCATCGCCACACTCTGCCATGTGCCACTTTCAGGTCTCCTCACACTGCTGGTGGGTTCCATTTTGTCATAGGGTGCTGGCAGATTACGGGCCTCCCATTGCTGCTGCCAGGCCCATAATCTGCCATGGGCCCCCGTACCGCCTCCTCATGCTGCTACCAGGTCCAGAGTGTCTCATGGGTCCCTGTACGGCCTCCCATTGCTGCTGTCTCCATCGCAACACTGTGCCATGTGCCACTTTCAGGTCTCCTCACACTGCTGGTGGGTTCCATTTTGTCATAGGGTGCTGGCAGATTACGGGCCTCCCATTGCTGCTGCCAGGCCCGTAATCTGCCATGGGCCCCTGTACCGCCTCCTCATGCTGCTGCCAGGTCCAGAGTGTCTCATGGGTCCTTGTACAGCCTCCCATTGCTGCTGTCTCCATCGCCACACTCTGCCATGTGCCACTTTCAGGTCTCCTCACACTGCTGGTGGGTTCCATTTTGTCATAGGGTGCTGGCAGATTACGGGCCTCCCATTGCTGCTGCCAGGCCCGTAATCTGCCATGGGCCCCCGTACCGCCTCCTCATGCTGCTGCCAGGTCCAGAGTGTCTCATGGGTCCCTGTACGGCCTCCCATTGCTGCTGTCTCCATCGCCACACTGTGCCATGTGCCACTTTCAGGTCTCCTCACACTGCTGGTGGGTTCCATTTTGTCATAGGGTGCTGGCAGATTACGGGCCTCCCATTGCTGCTGCCAGGCCCGTAATCTGCCATGGGCCCCCGTACCGCCTCCTCATGCTGCTGCCAGGTCCAGAGTGTCTCATGGGTCCCTGTACGGCCTCCCATTGCTGCTGTCTCCATCGCCACACTCTGCCATGTGCCACTTTCAGGTCTCCTCACACTGCTGGTGGGTTCCATTTTGTCATAGGGTGCTGGCAGATTACGGGCCTCCCATTGCTGCTGCCAGGCCCGTAATCTGCCATGGGCCCCCATACCGCCTCCTCATGCTGCTGCCAGGTCCAGAGTGTCTCATGGGTCCCTGTACGGCCTCCCATTGCTGCTGTCTCCATCGCCACACTCTGCCATGTGCCACTTTCAGGTCTCCTCACACTGCTGGTGGGTTCCATTTTGTCATAGGGTGCTGGCAGATTACGGGCCTCCCATTGCTGCTGCCAGGCCCGTAATCTGCCATGGGCCCCCGTACCGCCTCCTCATGCTGCTGCCAGGTCCAGAGTGTCTCATGGGTCCCTGTACGGCCTCCCATTGCTGCTGTCTCCATCGCCACACTGTGCCATGTGCCACTTTCAGGTCTCCTCACACTGCTGGTGGGTTCCATTTTGTCATAGGGTGCTGGCAGATTATGGGCCTCCCATTGCTGCTGCCAGGCCCATAATCTGCCATGGGCCCCTGTACCGCCTCCTCATGCTGCTGCCAGGTCCAGAGTGTCTCATGGGTCCCTGTACGGCCTCCCATTGCTGCTGTCTCCATCGCCACACTCTGCCATGCGCCACTTTCAGGTCTCCTCACACTGCTGGTGGGTTCCATTTTGTCATAGGGTGCTGGCAGATTACGGGCCTCCCATTGCTGCTGCCAGGCCCGTAATCTGCCATGGGCCCCTGTACCGCCTCCTCATGCTGCTGCCAGGTCCAGAGTGTCTCATGGGTCCCTGTACGGCCTCCCATTGCTGCTGTCTCCATCGCCACACTGTGCCATGTGCCACTTTCAGGTCTCCTCACACTGCTGGTGGGTTCCATTTTGTCATAGGGTGCTGGCAGATTACGGGCCTCCCATTGCTGCTGCCAGGCCCGTAATCTGCCATGGGCCCCCGTACCGCCTCCTCATGCTGCTGCCAGGTCCAGAGTGTCTCATGGGTCCCTGTACGGCCTCCCATTGCTGCTGTCTCCATCGCAACACTGTGCCATGTGCCACTTTCAGGTCTCCTCACACTGCTGGTGGGTTCCATTTTGTCATAGGGTGCTGGCAGATTACGGGCCTCCCATTGCTGCTGCCAGGCCCGTAATCTGCCATGGGCCCCCGTACCGCCTCCTCATGCTGCTGCCAGGTCCAGAGTGTCTCATGGGTCCCTGTACGGCCTCCCATTGCTGCTGTCTCCATCGCCACACTGTGCCATGTGCCACTTTCAGGTCTCCTCACACTGCTGGTGGGTTCCATTTTGTCATAGGGTGCTGGCAGATTACGGGCCTCCCATTGCTGCTGCCAGGCCCGTAATCTGCCATGGGCCCCCGTACCGCCTCCTCATGCTGCTGCCAGGTCCAGAGTGTCTCATGGGTCCCTGTACGGCCTCCCATTGCTGCTGTCTCCATCGCCACACTGTGCCATGTGCCACTTTCAGGTCTCCTCACACTGCTGGTGGGTTCCATTTTGTCATAGGGTGCTGGCAGATTACGGGCCTCCCATTGCTGCTGCCAGGCCCGTAATCTGCCATGGGCCCCCATACCGCCTCCTCATGCTGCTGCCAGGTCCAGAGTGTCTCATGGGTCCCTGTACGGCCTCCCATTGCTGCTGTCTCCATCGCCACACTCTGCCATGTGCCACTTTCAGGTCTCCTCACACTGCTGGTGGGTTCCATTTTGTCATAGGGTGCTGGCAGATTACGGGCCTCCCATTGCTGCTGCCAGGCCCGTAATCTGCCATGGGCCCCCGTACCGCCTCCTCATGCTGCTGCCAGGTCCAGAGTGTCTCATGGGTCCCTGTACGGCCTCCCATTGCTGCTGTCTCCATCGCCACACTGTGCCATGTGCCACTTTCAGGTCTCCTCACACTGCTGGTGGGTTCCATTTTGTCATAGGGTGCTGTATGGCCTCCCATTGCTGCTGCCTCCACCGCCACACTGTGGCTCCACACTCTGGTTTTGGCCCCGTGACTGCCCAAATGAGTGAAGTGTGCGGTGATTCTAAGATCGACGGCACTCATCTGCATGTCATACTGACTGACAGTATTATTTCTCTTCCCCAGCAGACTCCAAGGGCATTTAAATTAAAGGTACAGTGTTCTGCACTAATATAAAGGCTCTCTGAAGCCTAGAAACACCCTTTTTATAAGTTAAATTCGCAGCGAATATATTCGACTTGAATCGAATTTATTCCGCGAATTCGCCGAATCAGCCGAATCGAATTTTTGAATACTTCGCTCATCTCTAGTCCTGACCTCAACCCGACAGAACACCTTTGGGATGAATTAGAGAGGAGACTGTAAGCCAGGCCTGACATCTGACATCAGCTCCTGACCTCACAAATGCACTTCTGGAAGAATGGTCAAATATTCCCATAGACACACTCCTAAACCTTGTGGACAGCCTTGCCAGAAGTGTTGAAGCTGTTATAGCTGCAAAGGGTGGGCCAACTCAATACCCTACGGACTGGGATGCAATAAAAATTCATGGGTGTGTAAAGGCAGGTGTCCCAATACTTTTGGCAATATAATGTATTTTATCCCTCTCATTAACTCCCCCTCATACAGTCCCTATCAACTCTTTTCAACCTTTAACTCTCTATTTCGTTCTTCATTACCTCCGCCCACTAATTTACTTATTGCCCAGGAGATTTCTAATCACTTCAAAAATAAGATTGATACAATTCATGGTGAGATCTCCACTGTACAGATATCTCCCTCCCCTTCCATTCCTGGTCCACCTGATTTCGTCGTTTGGTCCAGCTACTATAGAGGAAGTCATTAAACTGATGCCTACCTAACCACCTGCCCCCTGGCCTCTGTTCCCTCGCAAATACTACAGTCACCCTGGCTCTATCCTATATATTTTAACTCATATCTTCAAACTCTCCCTTTCTAAAGGCATCTTCCCCAACCCTATAAAAAATGCACTGATCACCCCCTTGCTTAAAAAGGCTTCACTGGACCCCACCAATCTTAACAACCTAAGACCCATCTCCTTATTCTGTTTTGCCTCCAAACTCATTGAAAGCATAGTCTACAATCAGCTGAGCTTCCACCTTATTGAGAATAACATTCTTGGTCCCCTTAAGTCTGTATTTCGCCTGCAACACTCCACAGAAACTGCTCTTCTAAAACTCACAAATTTCTTACTAACAGCTAAAACCAATGGTCACAATTCTGTACTCTTATTCTTGGACCTCTCTGCTGCTTTTGATACAGTTGGCCACCCCCTCCTCAAAAAAACTCTATTTCCTTCGTCTCTGTGACTATACTCTACATTGGTTGGCATCTTACCTATCTCACTGCACCTTCAGTGTCACTTACAACTTCCTCCTCTTCTATTCCTCTTTCCATCAGGGTCCCCCAAGGTTCTGTCCTTGGTCATCTCCTATTCTCAATCTAAACCTCTTCCCTAGGTTAATAATAATAAACACATAACCATGTGATTTGTTGTAAAAATATTTTACTGATTGGACCTCCATGAATTTTAATTTAGTACCCCTGAGTTATAATAAGAGGAAAAAATAAGAAAAGGGGTTTTGGAAAATAACATTTTCTTTGGATTTGTAACTGGAAACGTCTTTCCCATTATAAATTCCCATTATCATTCTATAATGTGAGAGATTCACTTTCAACTTCAAGTGTGATGATAAAGGGTAACTTTTTCTTCTCATCCATGTAAAATTGCACTAATGGCAAGTGATCACCAAATCTGAAAATGTTTGCACAAATGTACACCTGTGTAGCACTACTGCCTACAAAGCACTAATAAATAGTAATACAGGATACTGAAGCATGCAATATTGAGCCTGTGACATGAAATTATATGCTAAATGTTTGTAAATTTCATAACATGACAGATAATTTTCATTGTTTGCTGCAAGTAGTGTTGACTTATATACTTAACAAATGTTCTATCATTGGTAGAGTACAAAATCCTCTGGGATTGGTTTAGAATTTGTCAACTGACTTTCATAGATGACTGGTCTTGCAAATAATTACAACTTTCTCTGGTGCATCTGTGTTCAATGTAGCTTCCGTTTAACCCAATCAGTAGAATATTAACCATACTGATGTCTTTTATCAGAAAAATGCTCAAAAACATTTAATTGTTCTGAATGCCATACTGCATATTGCATTTAGATTTCTGTAGGAATGTGTAAGTTTTCAGCAGTGATGTGTTGCTTTAAAATAGTAGTGCAGTAGAATGTCATGAGA
The DNA here is from genome assembly GCF_062004578.1 of Staurois parvus. Lineage (NCBI taxonomy): Eukaryota > Metazoa > Chordata > Amphibia > Anura > Ranidae > Staurois > Staurois parvus. The sequence goes on from NW_028317949.1 coordinate 7,713,309, forward strand.
AATGTGGCTTACATTTCCAGACATTGTGATTGATCCTGGATATCAACAGTGTTTATTATTATTGTCTTTTTTGTCTTTTTTGTCTTTCAATTTAAGGACTCTATGCATGTATCTGTGTTTCTTAATATTGGATAACTTCTTTAAATGAATAATAAGGGGCATTTATGATCCTTATACTCATTTTATATGGTGTGTGGAGATTTAATGCTCTCTCCTTTATTCTAAAGGGGGCTTCCAGATTCTGATAATTCCATGCTGCAAACCCTCATATTCTTTTTTTTTTGGGTTGATGGTTAGTACATTCGTTAATGCCCTCCCTTTCCTGAACACTCAACTGTATACATTGATAAGTGTCTTTTTTTACTTGGAGTGTGAACTGTGTGTGTTGTGTTGTGTTATGGTATGTCTTTTGGCTAAATGTAATTTTTCAGAGCACTATATGATCCTGCTTTCAAAACAATGATATTTAATTCAACTGTGGACTTGGAGGCCACATGAAAAGTCTTTTTATTTGATGACTGCGCTTTGTTTCCCTTTTATGGACATATACATGTACTTCCCAGCTCAGCTACCCAGATGAGGAAATCAAGTGTCTGGCTAGTATAAAGTGTGTTTTCTTCAATTAAGTGCACTATACATAGAACACTAAGCTTATGCCATCAAGCTTTGTGAAACTAGGCTTAATGTGACCATATGAAAACAAAATGCAGCTGACTAGTGCAGACCTGCCAGAAAGTGGGTTTTAATAAATCCTATGCGGGGTAATAATCACTAAGTAAGTGAATGCAAAATTGTATTTATTGGATCATGTGAACAGTGTGCAATCATAGGAATAAAATAAAAAAAAATAAAAAACAAAAAAACGTTCTGCGTCTTCCACTTAGCTGAATGTGTGGTAATAAATCAGATAAAGGAGACAAGGACTTCATTTCATTTAAAGAGAACAGATATGAGTACAATTCGTCCTTATCAGTTCCTTATCAAGAGTAGTTAAGGTATGTGTAATAAACTTCCTGGAATTGAATAATAATTTACAATGAATGCATGAAGGTATGAATATGAGCTATGTTGCTGTAATAAAACCTTTGACTAAATGGATGCTAAAGTAGAGATCAATAATAAGCAAAACTGCATCTTATTACCTTATTAGTGGATGTTCAACATCATGTAAGTGATAAATTTTGGTTCCCCAGTGTATGGCCAAGATAAATACCAATGGGCCAGTATCCAAAGATTACAGTAGTAAGGCTTCTACAATAAATAAAATAAAGTAATAACTGAATTATATCAATGTGATGAATAAATAGAATATGATTACTATAATAGAAACCAGGGTTTCCCACTGATGAAAAAATTGGCTTAAGTATGCATGTAACGGTAGAATCAAGAGATAACTTCTCCTTAAAGTCCAAAAATTTTGTTTGAATAGGAAAGTCTCTATTATGCATTTAAGCACTCAAGCTTCCTTATAGTGTGCCCAATTATGGGTTCCAAAAATTCCTCTATAATGAGAGCAAGTGTGGTTCCTTTAGGGATTCATAGGACATGTGTCCCGTATAACGTAAATATGCTGATGAGATATTTCTCAATTCACCTAAATAGGCCCAAAAATTTCTCTCAGAGAGAGCACTGAATACCCAATTGCGGCATAGGATATAACATTCCCGTATCAAAAAATATTGGTAAAATGTGACTCAGCTTAGTACAATAGGTACTTGCCACCGGTGGAAGTGAACTAAGCCACTACAGATTTCCAAAAAACTCTCGGGAGTATTTGCATAGTGGTTTTCCACCTTGCCTCGTGTTTATCCAAGATGGAGATGCATCACTCACTTCTCTCCCCTCGTGGATACGGCAGCATGGAGGGACGCCAAGCGTGATGATGTCACTATGTTGACGCATTTCATTCACCAATCATCATGGACTTCGTTAGAACTGGGAGGGGACAACTCATCCATTGCTTTATATAGTGCATTAATTGCATCGTTTTTTTCTTATGTCGCCCTCTTGTGTTGAAATGTCATCACTACATTGTCATTCCAAAATGTAATAAAAAAGCATATGATTGAGAGAGAACATCAGATAAATGGCCAAAAAATGTAAATAAATTTCAGATAGTGTTTTTCTATATTCAATACCATCAGATGAAAATATAAATACATTAAATTGTATCTATAATTATCAATTTTCCAAAAGATATTATATTTTATCAAATCTTATTTAGAATAACCCATTAAAGTTTTAATTCAAAAATACTTTAACATTTAATTCCGTATTTAATCCATGTGGCAGTAAAGTACCTAATGTATATATCCAAAATTTTTCTTTTTGTAAAAGTATTTTATCAAAATCTTCTCTCCTTGAAACATTCAAGAGAAAAATTCCCTTTACTTTTAAACCCTCAGTTTTTCCTTGATGTATATCTTTAAAGTGTTGGGCCAATGGATTCTCTTTTTCCTTTTTATTTCTATTTTAATTTCTATCTCTTTAATGTTCTCCAATACGTACTTTTAATGGTCTTTTGGTTTTTCCTATATATATTTTTTACATGAACATTCTATCATATAAACCACTTTACTACTAGAGCAATTTATAAAATTTTTCATTTTAAAGGTTTGGGATTCATCAATGTTATGAAATTGATTTGTTCTATGTACATAGAGACAGATCTAACAGGGGCCACAAGGGTACATTCCTGTAACTTTATTCATTTTAGTTAACCAATTATCACTAGGGACCTTTTTAAATTCTGATTGAACCAGTATGTCATTCAAACTGTTCTTTTTGCAACCATTTGTGGTTTATCTTCTACAATTTGAGCTATCCCTGGATTCATAGTTAAGAGATGCCAATGAGAATTTAAAACATTTTTAACATCATTCCATTGTTGTCCAAATTTAGCTATGAACCTCACTTGTTCATTCTGTGATTTATTATCAATTTTATTTAAATTAACATTGGTGATCAGATCTTTTCTAGTTTTATATGAGGCCTTCCGTTTTGCTCTTCTCAAAGTTCTATGAGAATAACCTTTTTCTCTAAATCTTTGATAAAGTTAAATTGCTTCATTTTTATATTGAATTTCATCTGAACAATTTCTTTTAAGCCTCAGAAATTGGCCAATGGGTATACCTTGTATCAGATTAATCAGAAAACTTTTTAATTGTTCAATCTCTCCATCCCAAACCACCAGAACATCATCAATATATCTTAGCCATTTTACAACATGTTTTTTAAACATGGATGATGTATATACTAAATCGTTCTCCCATATTCCGAAATGGAGATAGGCATAAGCTTGGGCTCAAGGGGCTCCCATCGATGTGCCACAAATTTGTTGATAAAATGTACCCAAAAATTGGAAACAATTGCGTGTTAGTAAAAATTCCAAAAGATTAAGGATCAGTTCATTTTGAGCTCCCATTTCTGGAAATTGTGCCTCCAAAAAATAAGCTACTGCTCTCAATCCCCAAATGTGGGGGATTGAGGTATATAGGGATTCTACATCTATACCAACTAATAATGCTCCTTCGGGGACACTAATATTTTCAATTTTAAATAAAACATCCCTTGTATCTTTAACATTTGATTTTAGTCCAGTTACTAAATCCTTAATAAGATCATCTATGAATTTAGCAATTGTTTCTAATGGGCCCTTTACTGCTGACACTATAGGACGACCTGGTGGTTGGGATGGATTTTTGTGTATTTTTGGAAGCACATAAAATGTAGGAATATTGTAAATATCAACATTGAGCATATCATACTCTCGTTTAGTTAAAAGATTTGCTTCATAGGCCCTATCTTTCTATTCAGAATGTTTACTATTTTAGGGAATGGGTTTTCATGTAAACGATGATATGTATTCATATCTTATAATTGTCTCTTAATTTCTTTTCATAATCCTCACTTTGCATGAGAACCACATTTCCACCTTTATCACTTCTTTTGATCACTATCCCTTTCGCTCTTTGTAATTCATCCAATGCTTTCCTTTCTTCTTTAGTTAAATTATCTAAGCTCTTTTTAAACCAATCAATCTTACGTAAATCATCATGGACTATGTCCAAAAAGAGGCTAAGCCATTTCTTTTCATTGATATTATTCATTGTTTTTTGAGGAAACTTTCAATCTAGTGTGTCTTTTCAATTTATTGGGGATTACTCTTTCTTTTACTTCTTCCTCTATTATCACTTCATCTAAAAGACTCAAAAGAACCTTAATTGCCTGTTTTTTAATTCATTATCAGCAATAAAAGGAATTCTTAATAATATTTTTCTAAAAAATAAATTTAAATCTTTAAATACTTCAAAAAGTTTCATTTTATTAACTGGAGAAAAAGATAAAGCTTTCTGTAATAAAGCATAATGTCTTTCCTCAAGTTTAAAGTTGGATAATTGTATCACTTAAATCATTTTCCTCAATTGTTGATTTTAAATCCAATTTTATTTCTTGTGACTCCTTGTTTGATTTTGATTGGTAATTTTGGGGATAATTGAAGTGGTTCTTTCGTCCTTTGGTGATTTCAAATGTTTGTTCTCTTGTTTTGGAGTGAGTATCTATATTTACCACCTTGGTTTTTTCTTTTTCTAATAAACTCACTGTTTTTCTGTTTTCATCATCATCTTCACTAATAGAAGAACCTGGTCTATTTTTCCGAGATGAATATCTTTTACGTTAAGATCTACTCCTTCCTCTGATATTAGATAAATCAAAAATTTTATCCTTACCCCAATCTTCTATATCTCTTTTAAATTTTTGTTGTTTAGTAATTTTCAAATTTTTTTGGATCTTTTCTATCTCCTTTTTTAAAAATTCATTATGTTTTTTAAATTCTGGGTTATCTTTTAGAGGATCAAGGGATTCTATACTTCTTTCTAGTTGTTCAGAGTGTTCATTTAGTTGAATGTGTTCTTCTTCAACTATTAAACGCATAACTTCAGTGCCATGTTTAATATATTTATTAGAAATGAGCGAATCGAAGTAGCCGAAGTGGAATTCGAGTCGAATATCGGAAAAATTTCGATTCGCGCCGAATCCGAAAAATAGCCTACGTCGGACGCGCGAATCAAAATTTTTCCGAAAATGGCGGCGGACATGTGCGGCGACGGCGCGGGGATGTCTGGGAAGGCGCGCACACAAGGCGCGCTGACCCATAATGCATTCCTCAATGACATGTGATCGCATCAGCCAATCAGCAGCCAGCCAGCCAGCACTGTGTAATGGTCGAGCTATAAATAGCGGCCATTTTGGAATTCTTCATTTGCCTGCAGTCATTGAACAGAGGCAGACCGCTCTGTATTAGGGACAGAGTTAGGGCCACAGAAACGATACTTGGGGACAGAGAAACGTTACTTAGGGACAGAGAACCATTACTCAGGGACACAGAATTGTTAGTGAGGGCCACAGAATCGTTACTTAGGGACAAAGAAACGCTAGTTAGGGCCACAGAATTCTTACTCAGGGACAGAGAGAATTGTTACTGAGTGCCAGAGAATTGTTACTTAGGGCCACAGAAACGTTATTAGGGCCACAGAATTGTTACTCAGGGACAGACAGAATTGTTACTGAGTGCCAGAGAATTGTTACTTAGGGCCACAGAAACTTTAGTTAGGGCCATAGAATTGTTACTCAGGGACAGACACAGAATTGTTACTGAGGGCCACAGAACTGTTACTTAGGGCCACAGAAACGTTATTAGGGCCACAGAATTGTTACTCAGGGACAGACAGAATTGTTACTGAGTGCCAGAGAATTGTTACTTAGGGCCACAGAAACTTTAGTTAGGGCCACAGAATTGTTACTCAGGGACAGACACAGAATTGTTACTGAGGGCCACAGAACTGTTACTTAGGGCCACAGAATTGTTACTCGCACAGACACAGAATTGTTACTCAGGGACACAGAATTGTTACTGAGGGCCACAGAACCGTTACTTAGGGCCACAGAATTGTTACTCGCACAGACACAGAATTGTTACACAGGGACACAGAATTGTTACTGAGGGCCACAGAACCGTTACTTAGGGCCACAGAATTGTTACTCAGGGACACAGAATTGTTACTGAGGGCCACAGAACTGTTACTTAGGGCCACAGAATTGTTACTCGCACAGACACATAATTGTTACTCAGGGACACAGAACTGTTACTGAGGGCCACAGAACTGTTACTTAGGGCCACAGAACTGTTACTCGCACAGACACAGAATTGTTACTCAGGGACACAGAATTGTTACTGAGGGCCACAGAACCGTTACTTAGGGCCACAGAATTGTTACTCAGGGACACAGAATTGTTACTGAGGGCCACAGAACTGTTACTTAGGGCCACAGAATTTTTACTCGGACAGACACAGAATTGTTACTCAGGGACACAGAATTGTTACTGAGGGCCACAGAACCGTTACTTAGTGCCACAGAAACGTTAATCAGGGACACAGAATTGTTACTGAGGGCCACAGAACCGTTACTTAGGGCCACAGAATTGTTACTCATGGACAGACACAGAATTGTTTCTTGAGGGACACAGAATTTTTAATGAGGGCCACAGAACCGTGACTTAGGGCCACATAAACGTTAATCAGGGACACAGAATTGTTACTGAGGGCCACAGAACCGTTACTTAGGGCCACAGAATTGTTACTCACGGACAGACACAGAATTGTTTCTTGAGGGACACAGAATTTTTACTGAGGGCCACAGAACCGTTACTTAGGGCCACAGAAACGTTAATCAGGGACACAGAATTGTTACTGAGGGCCACAGAACCGTTACTTAGGGCCACGTAAACGTTAATCAGGGACAGACACAGAATTGTTACTAAGGTACACAGAATTGTTACTGAGGGCCACAGAACCGTTACTTAGGGCCACGTAAACGTTAATCAGGGACAGACACAGAATTGTTACTGAGGTACACAGAATTGTTACTGAGGGCCACAGAACCGTTACTTAGGGCCACATAAACGTTAATCAGGGACACAGAATTGTTACTGAGGGCCACAGAACCGTTACTTAGGGCCACATAAACGTTAATCAAGGACACAGAATTGTTACTTAGGGCCACAGAACCGTTACTTAGGGCCACAGAATTGTTACTCACGGACAGACACAGAATTGTTTCTTGAGGGACACAGAATTTTTACTGAGGGCCACAGAACCGTTACTTAGGGCCACATAAACGTTAATCAGGGACACAGAATTGTTACTGAGGGCCGCAGAACCGTTACTGAGGGCCACGTAAACGTTAAACAGGGACAGACACAGAATTGTTACTAAGGTACACAGAATTGTTACTGAGGGCCACAGAACCGTTACTTAGGGCCACGTAAACGTTAATCAGGGACAGACACAGAATTGTTACTGAGGTACACAGAATTGTTACTGAGGGCCACAGAACCGTTACTTAGGGCCACATAAACGTTAATCAGGGACACAGAATTGTTACTGAGGGCCACAGAACCGTTACTTAAGGCCACATAAACGTTAATCAGGGACACAGAATTGTTACTTAGGGCCACAGAACCGTTACTTAGGGCCACAGAATTGTTACTCACGGACAGACACAGAATTGTTTCTTGAGGGACACAGAATTTTTACTGAGGGCCACAGAACCGTTACTTAGGGCCACAGAAACGTTAATCAGGGACACAGAATTGTTACTGAGGGCCACAGAACCGTTACTTAGGGCCACGTAAACGTTAATCAGGGACAGACACAGAATTGTTACTGAGGGACACAGAATTGTTACTGAGGGCCACAGAACCGTTACTTAGGGCCACATAAACGTTAATCAGGGACACAGAATTGTTACTGAGGGCCACAGAACCGTTACTTAGGGCCACATAAACGTTAATCAGGGACACAGAATTGTTACTGAGGGCCACAGAACTGTTACTTAGGGCCACAGAATTGTTACTCACGGACAGACACAGAATTGTTTCTTGAGGGACACAGAATTTTTACTGAGGGCCACAGAACCGTTACTTAGGGCCACAGAAACGTTAATCAGGGGGACACAGAATTGTTACTGAGGGCCACAGAACCGTTACTGAGGGCCACAGAACCGTTACTTAGGGCCACATAAACGTTAATCAGGGGGACACAGAATTGTTACTGAGGGCCACAGAAACGTTACTTAGGGCCACATAATTGTTACTCAGGGACAGACACAGAATTGTTACTGAGGGACACAGAACTGTTACTTAGGGCCACAGAATTGTTACTCACGGACAGACACAGAATTGTTTCTTGAGGGACACAGAATTTTTACTGAGGGCCACAGAACCGTTACTTAGGGCCACAGAAACGTTAATCAGGGGGACACAGAATTGTTACTGAGGGCCACAGAACCGTTACTGAGGGCCACAGAACCGTTACTTAGGGCCACATAAACGTTAATCAGGGGGACACAGAATTGTTACTGAGGGCCACAGAAACGTTACTTAGGGCCACATAATTGTTACTCAGGGACAGACACAGAATTGTTACTGAGGGACACAGAATTGTTACTGAGGGACACAGAACCGTTACTTAGGGCCACAGAATTGTTACTCAGGGACAGACACAGAATTGTTACTCAGGGACACAGAATCGTTGAATTAAAGAGTATGTCAGACAACATGCAGAGGAGTGGCAGAGGAGGCAATGTTTTAGGAGCGAGCAGACGTGGCAGCAGAGGAAGGGGTCGAGGCAGCACTATTCGCAGCCAGAGGCCAGTGCTCCCGGTGTCATCCAGCGGTCGTGTCTCCACCGACAACCCTGCCGTCATCGATTGGTTGGCTCGGTCGTCTTCCTCTTCCCAGGTCACCTCTGACACCTACAGCCAACGGTCGGTGGGTACGTCAGACACAACCGTTAGTTGGCATGGCCCGGGACCAAGCCCACTGAAATCACGTGTCCTCTACCTGCCCCTGTCCTTTGGTGTTCCCTCACCAAGCGAAGTATCGCATGCTGTGGGCTCAGCCCCACTGTACAGTGAGGAAGAGCTAACAGAGGGCGGTCAGGAACGGGGGGAGACATCCGCCTTTTCAGCAGCCAGGCGAAGAAGTAGTGGCGAGGAGAGTGGCCCGGTAGCCGGTCTAGAGACAGGTCTGTCTCCTGACCCAGACGCAGCCGAGGGGGCGGAGACCCTACTTGATGATGAGGAGGTTGATCGCACTTGGCAGCCTCGTCGTCATCAGGCAATTTCTTTCGCATCATCAGGAGAAGAGGGTGGCAGCTTGGCAGTGAGCGAAACAGTCGGTGGGTTGCCCAGGAGACAGCAGCAGGGTCGCAGCAGTGTCAGTGGAAGCAGTGTCAGTGGAGCCAAACGGCCACGGAGTAGAGCACCAGCTCCACTGCAGCCTACCACCACGGCCAGTAGTGGTGCCGGTGTGCACAGAGGAAGCAGCAGTCAGCCAGTGAGGAGTATCGGGGGCAAAGTTTCCTACTCGGCGGTGTGGCAATTTTTCGTCAAGCCGCCCGAGGAAGTAAACGTAGCCGTATGTCGACTATGTGGCCAGAAAGTCAAGCGTGGCCAGGGGGCCCATGTTGGGACTACAGCGTTGCGGCAGCATATGCAGCATCGCCATTTGGTGGCCTGGGAAAACCGTGATAAAGATACGGCGGTTCTGCCCGCCCCAGCCCCCGCTCCATCACCCGCTCCGTTACTTGCTCCGTCACCCGACGTCAATCGCTCTCCATCAGCCAGTCAAGGCTCCAACACCTCTGCTGAGGGGAGTTTTCGCTCGTTGGCATCTTCCGCTCGTTCAGATGCTCCTTCTCCTGCTACTCCTCTTCACGGATTCCGTCAGCAGTCTTTCTTGGAATCCGTTTCCAAGAGACAACAGTTTGCGAGCACGCACCCGACGGTGCAAAAGCTGAACGTCCTCCTGTCCAAGTTGCTGGTGCTGCAGTCCCTCCCTTTCCAAGTGGTGGACTCAGCACCTTTCAGAGAAATGATGGCTTGTGCCGCGCCGCGGTGGAGAGTGCCAAGCCGTCATTTCTTCGCCAAAAAGGCAGTGCCAGCCCTGCATTCACATGTAGAAGACATGGTGGGCCAGTCTTTGAGCATGTCGGTCTCTGCCAAAGTGCACGGCAGCGCCGACGTGTGGAGCTGTAACTACGGTCAGGGACAGTACATGTCATTTACAGCCCACTGGGTGAACGTGGTGCTGTCACAGCCGCACCAGCAACTTGGACAGGTCACGCCGCTTTTGCCTCCACGTTTGCACGTCCTTGGTCCGGCAAAGATGTCCGCCTCTACCACCTCTTCTTCCGCCGTGTCCTCAGCCGCCACCCCCGTGCCAAGTCCCATTACCCGACCGGCATATCACATGTGCAGGGCGCAACGGTGTCACGCTGTTCTGCACCTGGTATGCCTTGGCGAACGTAGTCACACAGGGGAGGAACTTCTGAGTGTAATGAACAGAGAAATCGACAGATGGCTGTCTCCGCGCAAACTGAAAATCGGAACCATGTTGACCGACAACGGAAAGAACATGGTGTCTGCTCTGCGTCAAGGAAGGTTGTGCCATGCGCCATGCATGGCTCACGTGTTCAATCTGGTTGTCAAGCGGTTCCTAAAATCCACCATCCCACTGCAAGACATCCTTAAAATGTCACGTAAACTTTGCATGCATTTCAGCCATTCCTACACCGCAAAGCACACCCTCCTTGAGCTGCAGCGGCAGAACGGAATTCCACATCATCGCCTGATCTGCGACGTTGCAACAAGGTGGAATTCAACCCTACACATGTTAGACCGCCTTTACGAGCAGCGAAAGGCCATCACCGATTTCCTGATGTTACAAGCGGATAAAGGTACTCCCCTGTGTAACTTCGATGTCAGCCATTGGCAGCTCATGCGTGACACCTGCCGCTTGCTCAGGCCCTTTGAGGAGGCCACGCTATTCGTGAGTCGGCAGGACTATGGGATGAACGACGTCATTCCTCTGTTGCACGTCCTTGAACAAATGCTGTTAACAATGGCTGGTCAGGGTGCGGTAGACGTGGCGCACAGATCTCAACGCCACATGACCCCTGTGGGGGCAGGACAGGAAGAAAGGAGGAGGTAGAGGAGGACATTTGTGCTCAGGAATTATTGAGTGAAATGGGTGGTTTTTCCACTCAGCGGACAGGAGTGGAGGAGCAGGAGCATCTGTAGAGGAGGAGGAGGAGGAGACAGAGGACCCAGACGCACCGTGGCAGTATGCTGTGGAGATGGAGGCAGGGAGTCCCTCGCATTCCTTGGCACAAATGGCCCATAGCATGCTCGGTTGCTTGCGTAGCGACAGCCGAATAATAACCATCAGACAGAGGGATGACTTTTGGCTGTCCACCTTGTTGGACCCTCGCTACCGTTCAAAAATGGTGGCCTTTTTCACACCTGCTGAGAGGGAGGCCAAAATAACGTACTATAAAAACCACCTATGTAGTCAGTTGGTCTCTGCCTTTGTGCGCCAACGTCCATCCTCAGACACTGTGGGCCCTGTGCGCTCGCGTTCCGCTGCCATGGCAGCAGGGGAGGGGTGGGGTGGTAGGAGCAGTGGCAGCTCCACCAGCAGCGGCTGCCTCAGTCTGCAGTCGATGATGAGTAGCTTTCTTCACCAGCGCAGTGAGGAAACTACTAACCAGCCGCAGCAGCAGCAGCAGCAGCATCAGGTGGACCTGGAGCAGGACCTCAAACAACAGGCTTGGGCCTACTTGGACAGCACCCTGCCAACCGAGGTAGACAATCCCCTTGACTACTGGGCAACGAAACTTGACCTTTGGCCCCAACTAGCTGAATTTGCCCTTGAAAGGCTGTCATGCCCGGCCAGTAGCGTGGCATCGGAGCGCGTGTTTAGTGCGGCAGGAGGTATTGTAACTCCGCGGAGGACACGACTGTCCACCCAAAGTGTGGAGAGACTCACGTTTGTGAAAATGAATCAGGCGTGGATTAGTCTGGATTTCAAACCACCAGTTCCTGACACAACTGGCTAAATCCGCCATGAATCATGCCTCAAACATGTGCCACTTTCAGGTCTCCTCACACACTGCTGGTGTGTTCCATTTTTTGTCATAGGGTGCTGGCAGATTACGGGCCTCCCATAGCTGCTGCCAGGCCCCTAATCTGCCATAGGCCCCTATATACCGCCTCCTCATGCTGCTGCCAAGTCCAGAGTCTCTCATGGGTCCCTATACGGCCTCCCATTGCTGCTGTCTCCATCGCCACACTCTGCCATGTGCCACTTTCAGGTCTCCTCACACACTGCTGGTGTGTTGAATTTTTTGACATAGGGTGCTGGCAGATTACGGGCCTCCTATAGCTGCTGCCAGGCCCCTAATCTGCCATAGGCCCCTATATACCGCCTCCTCATGCTGCTGCCAGGTCCAGAGTCTCTCATGGGTCCCTGTACGGCCTCCCATTGCTGCTGTCTCCATCGCCACACTCTGCCATGTGCCACATTCAGGTCTCTTCACACTGCTTGTGTTTTCAATTTTTTGACATAGGGTGCTGGCAGATTACGGGCCTCCCATAGCTGCTGCCAGGCCCCTAATCTGCCATGGGCCCCTATATACCACCTCCTCATGCTGCTGCCAAGTCCAGAGTCTCTCATGGGTCCCTGTACGGCCTCCCATTGCTGCTGTCTCCATCGCCACACTCTGCCATGTGCCACTTTCAGGTCTCCTCACACACTGCTGGTGTGTAGAATTTTTTGACATAGGGTGCTGGCAGATTACGGGCCTCCTATAGCTGCTGCCAGGCCCCTAATCTGCCATAGGCCCCTATATACCGCCTCCTCATGCTGCTGCCAAGTCCAGAGTCTCTCATGGGTCCCTATACGGCCTCCCATTGCTGCTGTCTCCATCGCCACACTCTGCCATGTGCCACTTTCAGGTCTCCTCACACACTGCTGGTGTGTTGAATTTTTTGACATAGGGTGCTGGCAGATTACGGGCCTCCTATAGCTGCTGCCAGGCCCCTAATCTGCCATGGGCCCCTATATACCGCCTCCTCATGCTGCTGCCAGGTCCAGAGTCTCTCATGGGTCCCTGTACGGCCTCCCATTGCTGCTGTCTCCATCGCCACACTCTGCCATGTGCCACTTTCAGGTCTCCTCACACACTGCTGGTGTGTAGAATTTTTTGACATAGGGTGCTGGCAGATTACGGGCCTCCTATAGCTGCTGCCAGGCCCCTAATCTGCCATGGGCCCCTATATAGTGCCTCCTCATGCTGCTGCCAAGTCCAGAGTCTCTCATGGGTCCCTGTACGGCCTCCCATTGCTGCTGTCTCCATCGCCACACTCTGCCATGTGCCACTTTCAGGTCTCCTCACACACTGCTGGTGTGTTGAATTTTTTGACATAGGGTGCTGGCAGATTACGGGCCTCCTATAGCTGCTGCCAGGCCCCTAATCTGCCATGGGCCCCTATATACCGCCTCCTCATGCTGCTGCCAGGTCCAGAGTCTCTCATGGGTCCCTGTACGGCCTCCCATTGCTGCTGTCTCCATCGCCACACTCTGCCATGTGCCACTTTCAGGTCTCCTCACACACTGCTGGTGTGTAGAATTTTTTGACATAGGGTGCTGGCAGATTACGGGCCTCCTATAGCTGCTGCCAGGCCCCTAATCTGCCATGGGCCCCTATATACTGCCTCCTCATGCTGCTGCCAAGTCCAGAGTCTCTCATGGGTCCCTATACGGCCTCCCATTGCTGCTGTCTCCATCGCCACACTCCGCCATGTGCCACTTTCAGGTCTCCTCACACACTGCTGGTGTGTTGAATTTTTTGACATAGGGTGCTGGCAGATTACGGGCCTCCTATAGCTGCTGCCAGGCCCCTAATCTGCCATGGGCCCCTATATACCGCCTCCTCATGCTGCTGCCAGGTCCAGAGTCTCTCATGGGTCCCTGTACGGCCTCCCATTGCTGCTGTCTCCATCGCCACACTCTGCCATGTGCCACTTTCAGGTCTCCTCACACAGTGCTGGTGTGTTGAATTTTTTGACATAGGGTGCTGGCAGATTACGGGCCTCCTATAGCTGCTGCCAGGCCCCTAATCTGCCATGGGCCCCTATATACCGCCTCCTCATGCTGCTGCCAGGTCCAGAGTCTCTCATGGGTCCCTGTACGGCCTCCCATTGCTGCTGTCTCCATCGCCACACTCTGCCATGTGCCACTTTCAGGTCTCCTCACACACTGCTGGTGTGTTGAATTTTTTGACATAGGGTGCTGGCAGATTACGGGCCTCCTATAGCTGCTGCCAGGCCCCTAATCTGCCATGGGCCCCTATATACCGCCTCCTCATGCTGCTGCCAGGTCCAGAGTCTCTCATGGGTCCCTGTACGGCCTCCCATTGCTGCTGTCTCCATCGCCACACTCTGCCATGTGCCACTTTCAGGTCTCCTCACACACTGCTGGTGTGTAGAATTTTTTGACATAGGGTGCTGGCAGATTACGGGCCTCCTATAGCTGCTGCCAGGCCCCTAATCTGCCATGGGCCCCTATATACCGCCTCCTCATGCTGCTGCCAGGTCCAGAGTCTCTCATGGGTCCCTGTACGGCCTCCCATTGCTGCTGTCTCCATCGCCACACTCTGCCATGTGCCACTTTCAGGTCTCCTCACACTGCTGGTGTGTAGAATTTTTTGACATAGGGTGCTGGCAGATTACGGGCCTCCTATAGCTGCTGCCAGGCCCCTAATCTGCCATGGGCCCCTATATACCGCCTCCTCATGCTGCTGCCAGGTCCAGAGTCTCTCATGGGTCCCTGTACGGCCTCCCATTGCTGCTGTCTCCATCGCCACACTCTGCCATGTGCCACTTTCAGGTCTCCTCACACACTGCTGGTGTGTAGAATTTTTTGACATAGGGTGCTGGCAGATTACGGGCCTCCTATAGCTGCTGCCAGGCCCCTAATCTGCCATGGGCCCCTATATACTGCCTCCTCATGCTGCTGCCAAGTCCAGAGTCTCTCATGGGTCCCTATACGGCCTCCCATTGCTGCTGTCTCCATCGCCACACTCCGCCATGTGCCACTTTCAGGTCTCCTCACACACTGCTGGTGTGTTGAATTTTTTGACATAGGGTGCTGGCAGATTACGGGCCTCCTATAGCTGCTGCCAGGCCCCTAATCTGCCATGGGCCCCTATATACCGCCTCCTCATGCTGCTGCCAGGTCCAGAGTCTCTCATGGGTCCCTGTACGGCCTCCCATTGCTGCTGTCTCCATCGCCACACTCTGCCATGTGCCACTTTCAGGTCTCCTCACACAGTGCTGGTGTGTTGAATTTTTTGACATAGGGTGCTGGCAGATTACGGGCCTCCTATAGCTGCTGCCAGGCCCCTAATCTGCCATGGGCCCCTATATACCGCCTCCTCATGCTGCTGCCAGGTCCAGAGTCTCTCATGGGTCCCTGTACGGCCTCCCATTGCTGCTGTCTCCATCGCCACACTCTGCCATGTGCCACTTTCAGGTCTCCTCACACACTGCTGGTGTGTTGAATTTTTTGACATAGGGTGCTGGCAGATTACGGGCCTCCTATAGCTGCTGCCAGGCCCCTAATCTGCCATGGGCCCCTATATACCGCCTCCTCATGCTGCTGCCAGGTCCAGAGTCTCTCATGGGTCCCTGTACGGCCTCCCATTGCTGCTGTCTCCATCGCCACACTCTGCCATGTGCCACTTTCAGGTCTCCTCACACACTGCTGGTGTGTAGAATTTTTTGACATAGGGTGCTGGCAGATTACGGGCCTCCTATAGCTGCTGCCAGGCCCCTAATCTGCCATGGGCCCCTATATACCGCCTCCTCATGCTGCTGCCAGGTCCAGAGTCTCTCATGGGTCCCTGTACGGCCTCCCATTGCTGCTGTCTCCATCGCCACACTCTGCCATGTGCCACTTTCAGGTCTCCTCACACTGCTGGTGTGTAGAATTTTTTGACATAGGGTGCTGGCAGATTACGGGCCTCCTATAGCTGCTGCCAGGCCCCTAATCTGCCATAGGCCCCTATATACCGCCTCCTCATGCTGCTGCCAGGTCCAGAGTCTCTCATGGGTCCCTGTACGGCCTCCCATTGCTGCTGTCTCCATCGCCACACTCTGCCATGTGCCACATTCAGGTCTCTTCACACTGCTTGTGTTTTCAATTTTTTGACATAGGGTGCTGGCAGATTACGGGCCTCCCATAGCTGCTGCCAGGCCCCTAATCTGCCATGGGCCACTATATACCGCCTCCTCATGCTGCTGCCAAGTCCAGAGTCTCTCATGGGTCCCTATACGGCCTCCCATTGCTGCTGTCTCCATCGCCACACTCTGCCATGTGCCACTTTCAGGTCTCCTCACACACTGCTGGTGTGTTGAATTTTTTGACATAGGGTGCTGGCAGATTACGGGCCTCCTATAGCTGCTGCCAGGCCCCTAATCTGCCATGGGCCCCTATATACCGCCTCCTCATGCTGCTGCCAGGTCCAGAGTCTCTCATGGGTCCCTGTACGGCCTCCCATTGCTGCTGTCTCCATCGCCACACTCTGCCATGTGCCACTTTCAGGTCACCTCACACACTGCTGGTGTGTAGAATTTTTTGACATAGGGTGCTGGCAGATTACGGGCCTCCTATAGCTGCTGCCAGGCCCCTAATCTGCCATGGGCCCCTATATACCGCCTCCTCATGCTGCTGCCAGGTCCAGAGTCTCTCATGGGTCCCTGTACGGCCTCCCATTGCTGCTGTCTCCATCACCACACTCTGCCATGTGCCACTTTCAGGTCTCCTCACACTGCTGGTGTGTAGAATTTTTTGACATAGGGTGCTGGCAGATTACGGGCCTCCTATAGCTGCTGCCAGGCCCCTAATCTGCCATAGGCCCCTATATACCGCCTCCTCATGCTGCTGCCAGGTCCAGAGTCTCTCATGGGTCCCTGTACGGCCTCCCATTGCTGCTGTCTCCATCGCCACACTCTGCCATGTGCCACATTCAGGTCTCTTCACACTGCTTGTGTTTTCAATTTTTTGACATAGGGTGCTAGCAGATTACGGGCCTCCCATAGCTGCTGCCAGGCCCCTAATCTGCCATGGGCCCCTATATACCGCCTCCTCATGCTGCTGCCAAGTCCAGAGTCTCTCATGGGTCCCTGTACGGCCTCCCATTGCTGCTGCCAGGAGGCAGCAGGGTCGCAGCAGTGTCAGTGGAGGCAAACGACCACGGAGTAGAGCACCAGCTCCACTGCAGCCTACCACCACGGCCAGTAGTGGTGCCGGTGTGCACGGAGGAAGTAGCAGTCAGCCAGTGAGGAGTAGCGGAGGCAAAGTTTCCTACTCTGCGGTGTGGCAATTTTTCGTCAAGCCGCCCGAGGAAGTAAACGTAGCCGTATGTCGACTATGTGGCCAGAAAGTCAAGCGTGGCCAGGGGGCCCATGTTGGGACTACAGCGTTGCGTCAGCATATGCAGCGTCGCCATTCGGTGGCCTGGGAAAACCGTGATAAAGATACGGCGGTTCTGCCTGCCCCAGCCCAGGGTTCCATTTTGTCATAGGGTGCTGGCAGATTACAGGCCTCCCATAGGTGCCGCCAGGCCCCAAATCGGCCATGGGCCCCCGTACCGCCTGGTCACGCTGCTGCTGAGCCCACAGTGTGACCTGGGTCCCTGTACCGCCTCCCATTGCTCCCACTCTGCCATGTGCCACTTTGAGGTCTCCTCACACTGCTGGTGTGTTCAATTTTTTGACATAGGGTGCTGGCAGATTACGGGCCTCCCATTGCTGCTGCCAGGCACGTAATCTGCCATGGGCCCCCGTACCGACTCCTCATGCTGTGACGTTGCAACAAGGTGGAATTCAACACTACATATGTTAGACCGCCTTTACGAACAGCGAAAGGCCATCACAGATTTCCTGATGTTAAAAGCGGATAAAGGTACTCCCTGTGTAACTTAGATGTCAGCCATTGTCAGCTCATGCGTGACACCTGCGCTTGCTCAGGCCCTTTGAGGAGGCCACGCTATTCGTGAGTCGGCAGGACTATGGGATGAACGAGGTCAAATCGGCCATGGGCCCCCGTACCGCCTGTTCACGCTGATGCTGGTCCCACAGTGTGACCTGGGTCCCTGTACCGCCTCCCATTGCTCCCACTCTGCCATGTGCCACTTTGAGGTCTCCTCACACTCCTGCGGTTTTCCATTTTGTCATAGGTTGCTGGCAGGTTACAGGCCTCCCATAGGTGCTGCCAGGCCCCAAATCTGCCATGGGCCCCCGTACCGCCTGGTCACGCTGCTGCTGGGCCCACAGTGTGACCTGGGTCCCTGTACCGCCTCCCATTGCTCCCACTCTGCCATGTGCCACTTTCAGGTCTCCTCACACTCCTGCTGGTTTCCATTTTGTCATAGGTTGCTGTATGGCCTCCCATTGCTGCTGTCTCCACCGCCACACTGTGGCTCCAAACACTGGTTTTGGCCCCGTGACTGGCCAAATGAGTGAAGTGTGCGGTGATTCTAAGATCGACGGCACTCATCTGCATGTCATACTGAGTGACAGTATTATTTCTCTTCCCCAGCAGACTCCAAGGGCATTTAAATTAAAGGTACAGTGTTCTGCACTAATATTAAGTCTCTCTGAAGCCTAGAAACACCCTTTTTTAAGTTAAATTCACAGCGAATTTATTCGACTCAAATCGAATATTGTCCACGAATTCGCCGAATCAGTCGAATCGAATTTTTCATTTCTTCGCTCATCTCTAATATTTATCTTTCCATTTTTCCAAAAATCTTGAAGTATGAGGATGTTCTACTGGAATAACTCTTTCCCTTAATCATCTAGGGATAATTCCATTTCAATATAGGATTCTAATGAATTTTCTATTTAAATATTTAATTGTTAATTTTTTATGAGTTTTACATTTATTTTTAATAACTATTCAATTGTCATCAGATGTCTGAATAAAATCTTTAGAGAATGCAGATTTACTTTCTGCATCCATATCATCACCTATCTGATATGCCATCTCTGATGTTCAAATTGTGTTCACCATGTAAATGTCGTTTATAATATACACAAAACTACTGTGAATTATACTTTATAAAATATGGCGGAACAGGTTCTATTAACCTTTAAGATAGAGCTTAATAAAGAGAAAACATTTTTTCTTCCCACTGATGAAAAAAAATGTCTACTTTTTTCATGATCTACAGTATGTGATCCACTAAATACAATTTTGCATTCACTTAGTGATTATTATCCTGCACTAGTCAGCTGCATTTTGCTTCATAAGCTTTTTGGTTTAAAATCCACACTCTATATATTAAGTGAGACGGGGATATTGAGATCAGTGATTTTACCTAATTATGATGGCAATGTGTTCCCTTTATTAATGTGACCATACACTATTCAGTCTGCCCGTACAAACCTCTTTACAATCTATACTAATCAATTTATTACAAAGGCCAGGGAGCAAACCACAATAATGCACAGGAACATAAATACAAAATAAAAAAAACACTTGAAAAACCACAATAACAAGTATATTTTACTTTATTGTAAGCCCCCCCCCAAACAAAAATGGTCTGGCCCACACACATTTGAATAACTTTGTATATATGCAGCAGACTCTGGCTGAGTAGAGAAACTACTATGCACTGCCAACATAGGGGAAATAAATGGTGAGTAAGCTGCTCTCCTTACAACCCATCTCTAGCATGCCAGGGTGTTTTTGCAAATCTTTGATGACATTATTGCCTTGTCTCCACAATAAATACAGCTTTGCAAAACACAACATGCAGAGGATCTTTAGATAGCTTCCTCCTGGAACAATGAACAGTACCACATCTGTGATGCCATGTGCTAACAGTTTTCCCATGGTACATACCACGATGTCCACACACATTTGGATGTTATAACCCCAAAAGGGAACAAGTTTTAATATAGTATACAGTATATTAATCATAAACTAACTCACACCCCATTATCCTTTACACTTGGTTCACACCTATGCGTTTTTAATGTGATTTGCAGAAATGCACTACAGTCCATTTAACATGGTTTCCTATGAATCTAGTTCACATCTGTGCATTTTGAGCCAGTGCGTTTTTTGTAAAGGATCAGTAACTTTTCTTCCTGCAGAAGATTGCATTTTGCATGCAATAGACTTCAAGTGTTGTGTTTTTTCTGCGTTTTTGCATTTTTCTGGCTAAAAAGAAAGTATAAGAGACTAGCAAAAATTAGAGAAAACAATTAGGAACAATTATATTGCTGGTATCCACCCACACTAGATCAGTGCAGTCCCATGTAACCAAAGAACAGCATACAGAGAAAAAAAAAGTCACAAGAGATTCCACTATAAAAGCAGTTTACCCGAAATTGACCTATGTGATATACCAAATTAAATGTAAAAAAATAATATAACAAATTTATTGTATCAAAAATATGACTAATTGTTACAAAATGTAATGAATTGCAAAAACACATCAATCACCACACCCCAGGCAGCGTTGTCTGTTTCCATAAAATAAAATAACCATATGTCACTTTATGGCCACTAATTAGTGATAGATGGCCAGATTGAAGTATTCACTAATCTTGCCATCTCCCAAAGTGTACACCCTTATGGGAAGAGCTACACACTCAATTGGGGCAGCTGCCCCTATAGATCTATCATGAATGCGATAAAAGGTTCACCTTTTTCAATAGAGAGGAGAGCTACAGTCCACTATGATGTGCATAGTTCACAGTGATGGTAAACTTGTTGAATAACAACTGTAGTAAGGTCAAAGCAGTTGGTGACTTGATGGACAAAACTTATTTCCATATAAATTATGGCAAATGTGATATTGCAAATGGGTGCCAGTATTATGCATCCAGAAATGGAAGAAGTAATTCATCAGAGGGACAAGCAAACAGGTTGTAAGAGAGAGCTATTGTGGCATATACAGTAAGCAACAGTGCAAATATATCCAGCCAAGCACAGATAAGGAGAGTAGGGCAATAGGTATGTGGTGAGTCTCTAATAAGACTGATCAGCCAATCAGCTGACGCAACTCATCCTTCCATACCGGACATATTCCACTGCTAAGCAGACTCATTCCTCGACCAATTTTCAAACTGTATCAGTCAGCTGGGTTCACCATGCTTTGGGGTGGCATATATCCCACTAAATCTGCTTCACCTTGGGCCAGTGTGTGATAATACTCTTGCCACATCCAGTGCACCGTTGACGCCTCGGGGTTTATTTACTAAAGCTGGAGAGTCCGAAATCAGACTCCCTTCTGCATAGAAACCAAAGACTTGCCTTTCCTTTCACGCATCGCAACCCTGCTCCAGGGGCCGGCTGATTTCCCCCGCGGGTCATGGCATCAAGGTATTTTGCTGATGGACTTATCTCTTTCAGCTTTGTCAGGACCAAGAGGCTGCTTTTCTGTACAACATTTTATAGCAGTGACTCCACCCACTCCTACAAGGCTACATGTCTTAAGGCAACATGGTTGTAATTATATCTAAAAGGGTACAGATTAACTGTGATTTAAAATTAGTCATTTACATAAGACAACATAACATATGTCAAGGTTGCTATATAGTCAACCACTTTTAGCTTACAGACAGGTTCCACATGGCATTATCTACAGTAATAATCCTTTCTTAACCAGACGTTTATAACTAAAGTAATAACTGGAAGAGGAATAGCTTTTTTTTGTGACTATCTCAAAATACAATTCATTGATTTTTCAAAAATCCCTTAAGGTTTAATTCCACATTCAAACTATTTGGACATTCCAGTTTATATATCCACATTTTTTCATGTTTTAACAGTTCTCTATCAGAATCTCCTCTTTTCTTTGGAAAGATAAGGGCATAGAACCCTTTGACTTTTGTAGCATCCAATTTACTTTGAGGGAATTTTAGGAAATGTTGGGCTAAGTGGCTGTTAGGCTACTTTGAATGTATGTCCCTAAAATGTTCCCCTAATCTAATTTTTAGTTGCATCTTAATTTTTTCCTATCTATTTCTTATTACATGAGCACATAAGCATATGCATTACCCTTGTGGTTGAATAATTAAATTTTCTGAGTCAGAAAAAGTATCTGTCCGATCTACACATTGGTATATTTGACATCTGCCACATGAACATTCCTTTTGAATGTGAGAATAGAGATAACCAAGTTGGATCTCCAATTGTGTTATACTCTGAGTGGATTAGGAAATCATCAGGATTTAGCGCTCTTCTGTCTACCATTTGTAGGTACTCACCCACGACCTTTGGACATTCCGTCAAAATCCTCCAGTGTTTCTTGATAATTGTTTTTACTCCATTTCATTGAGAACCAAATCTGGTGATCACCTTTACTTTTGTTTTCTCTTCACTCCAATCATATCTACATGTTTCTTTGGGGCTAATAATGTTTCTCTCTCTGTTTCATCTGCCCTCTTTCTTGCCTTTCTTATTTGATAGTGAGAGTACCCATGTTCTTTAAACCTGTACAGTTCTCTTGCTGTTTTCTGAAATGATATCTGAGCAGTTCCTATCTCAAAAAATGTCCTACAGGGATCCAGTTAATTAGAGCTTGAGGATGGTGGTTATCCACTTTAAGAAGCGTATTTGCTGCTCTAGGTTTGTGATTAGTTCTGGTAGACAGCCTTCCATCCCTGAGCCTAATACCGAGAAATCTCATGACAGTCATGTGTAGGTCAATTTAATACTCAATGAATTAGTGTTCAGTTCATCAAAGAATTCATTAGGTTTCTCAATACTCCCTTTCCAGTCAATGAGGACATCATCAATTAATCTTAACCATAATTTAATATGGTCAAGATACAGTGATGAGGTATATACAGATTGTTCCTCCACCTTTAGGATGTCTTTTATGGTCTTGTTTTATATTTTGTTTATGAACGTTTAGAGTAGTGATGTTTATTTATGAAAGTAACTTTACTAAGAAAGTATGACAGTTTGTTCCACATGTAGTGTGACTTGGTTGTGACTTGATGCAACTTTACACTCTCTGGTACTAAAGTAGCATCAAAGAAGTACAGGAACCTTTATGTGCCCAAAGTTGCATGTTAGAGTTATGGGCTGGGGTTAGGGTTAAATGTCAGGGTTAGGATTAAGGGCTAGGGTTAGGGTTAAATGTTAGGGTCAACAGTAATTGTTAGGGTTAAAACCAATAACCCTAGCTCTAATGATTACCGATCACCTTAACTCTAACGCTATCTCTACTGTGTGTAGAATAGACATGTGCGGTTTGGTTTGTTTTGAATTTAAATTCGGACAAATTTTTTGTTATTTGGACATTCGAATGTCTCCAAATTTCTGAATAACAATAGTAACAAGTCCAGAATAACAAAACAAAATTTGGACAAAATTCAAATTCTAATTGAATTAAAATCAAATTTGAATATAAAAAACAGAATAGAATAGATTAGAATAGAATAGAAAAAAATAGAATAGACAATAAAAGAATAGCATAAAACAGAAAGTAATAGAATATAATACAATGTAAATGAATAGAATAGCAAAGAATAGAATAGAAAATACAATAGAATAGGATACAATAGAAAGAATGTAACTGTCTTCCAAAATTCAACTTTCCAATAGAGTAAATTCAAATTCGAATAAAATAGATTAGAATACATAAAAATAATATAACATAAAAGAATAGAATGGAATAGCATATAACAGGATAGAATAGAAAAAAAAATAGAAAAGAATAGCATAGAATATGACTTTTTTCCCCAATTCAAATAGAATAAATTTGAGTTTGAATCAAATAGAAAGAATATAACTGTCTTCTGTAATTCAAATTTTGAATAGAATAAATTCAAATAGAATAGAATGGTTCGGAATAGAATAAATTAGAATAGAATAGAAAAGAATAGAATAGTTCAAAATAGAGTAGAATAGTTTAGAATTAAAGAGAACACAAAATAAAATAGAATGGAATAGAACAATAGAATAGAATCAAATAACTGTAATAAGTGTATAACTGTTTTCCAAAATTAAAATTTCGAATAGAATGAATTTTAATAAAATAGATTAGAATAGAATAGCATAGAGAATAATAAAAAAATAGAAAGGAAAATAATAAAATAGAATAGAACAGGAAAGAAAAAACAATAGAATAGAAAACAATTAATATAACCGTCTTCTGAAATTCAAATACAATGGATTTGGAGTAGAGAAGAATAGAACAGAAAAGAATATAATTCGAATTGGAATAGAATGGAATGAAGAACAGAATAGAAAAAACAATAGAATAAAAGAGGGAGAATATAACTGTCTTCCAAAATTCAGATTTCGAATAGCATAAATTTGAATACAATAGAAAAAACAATATAAAGAATTTAACTGCCTGAAGTTTGAATTTTGAATACAGTAGAATAAATTTGATTTCAAATAGATAAGAAAAGAAGAGGACATAAAAGAATAGAAAAGAAACTAAAAGAAAATAAGAGAACAGAAAAAACAATAGAATAGAATAAAATAGAATATAACTGTCTTCCAAAATTCAAATTTCAAATAGAATGAATTCAAATTTGAATAAAATAGGATAGAAAAACAATAGAAAGAATATAGCTGTCTTCTGAAATTCAAATTTCAAATAGAATAAATTTGAATAGATTATAAAAAAATTGAATTGAAAAGAATAGAAAACAAGGGAGTATAATAGAAAAAAAACAAAAGAATACAATGAATTTTGAATAAAATAAATTAGAATTTGAATGCCAATTCGAATTTGGTCTAATTGAATTTGAATCCAATTCAAATTGAAAATGAAATGAATTCCAAAAACAAATTAAACAAATTTAATGGATCAAAATTATTTAAATGACGAATCAAAATGAAACAAAACAATGGTTTTCATTATGTTCATGCCTAGTGTAGAATATGTGGGATTTAACAAGGGACAGACCAACATAAAGCAACAGGAAGGAAGGCATTGTGAGCTCTCTTTTATAATGATTAATAAAAGTAAGTACAGTAATAAAATCTGATTCATTATTTATGTAAACATAATATAAAGATACAAACACTGTATAAGAATTTTATTTTATGAAAAAATACAAAAAATGAACATGGCAAAAAGAAAATGTACAAGTCATAAAAACGTTCTGGAAAAACCATTTGTAGCCCTACAGTGCACCCAGCCTTTCTAGTGTTAGAAACCTAAAAATAAAAAATCCCCAAAAATCACACTACAACAGGCAGAACAAACAGTTTAGAAAACAATTCCACCTGTTATATACAGTATTTACAGATACATACTGTACAATAATGTCTGTGGCTTTCTGGCATCAGATAGCAATTTTCAGAAATAAAGGTGAGGGAGGTATAAGTCCTCATCCACACTGGACGTTTTTACAGCGGCTGTTTTTGGCTTTTGACGTTTTTTTCTACAGCCAGTAAACTCCCCAGCATGTTATCCTATGTCTATGCAAACATAGACTGTAATCAACGTTTTTTGGCAGGGATGTTTTTTGGCTGGAGAAAAAAAAAAGAACTAGTGGGTTTCTAGAGGAGTTTTTTAGCTGTAAAAACGCTCTAACGCTGAAGAACATGGCAAAACGCTGTAAAATGCAGTAAATCATGGCAAACCAGCTTTTCTGGACTTTTTTTGACTACAAAAAACAAAAACACCGCTAGACGCTAATTCAAAACCACAAAAAAATGCTGAAAAACTCACGTTTTTAATGTGACTTTACGTAGCTAACATTACCAGCATTATTAAAACGCCCAGTGTGCATGGAGCCTAAAGGTATAAATGAGTCTAAATTCCAAAGAGGAAAAATGTGTCTGTCAAAAAAGATATGCAACCCCCACAGCAATATATTTAATTTTCTGAAATATGACATATGTTTCCTAAGGAATAATTAGAGGATTTAAATTTCACCTTTAGTATAAAAAAAATAAATGCACATCTTTTTGCAGATAAAAATGTACATGTATTATATTTTTAGAATTAAAGAGAACACAAAATAAAATAGAATGGAATAGAACAATAGAATAGAATCAAATAACTGTAATAAGTGTATAACTGTTTTCCAAAATTAAAATTTCGAATAGAATGAATTTTAATAAAATAGATTAGAATAGAATAGCATAGAGAATAATAAAAAAATAGAAAGGAAAATAATAAAATAGAATAGAACAGGAAAGAAAAAACAATAGAATAGAAAACAATTAATATAACCGTCTTCTGAAATTCAAATACAATGGATTTGGAGTAGAGAAGAATAGAACAGAAAAGAATATAATTCGAATTGGAATAGAATGGAATGAAGAACAGAATAGAAAAAACAATAGAATAAAAGAGGGAGAATATAACTGTCTTCCAAAATTCAGATTTCGAATAGCATAAATTTGAATACAATAGAAAAAACAATATAAAGAATTTAACTGCCTGAAGTTTGAATTTTGAATACAGTAGAATAAATTTGATTTCAAATAGATAAGAAAAGAAGAGGACATAAAAGAATAGAAAAGAAACTAAAAGAAAATAAGAGAACAGAAAAAACAATAGAATAGAATAAAATAGAATATAACTGTCTTCCAAAATTCAAATTTCAAATAGAATGAATTCAAATTTGAATAGAATAGGATAGAAAAACAATAGAAAGAATATAGCTGTCTTCTGAAATTCAAATTTCAAATAGAATAAATTTGAATAGATTATAAAAAAATTGAATTGAAAAGAATAGAAAACAAGGGAGTATAATAGAAAAAAAACAAAAGAATACAATGAATTTTGAATAAAATAAATTAGAATTTGAATGCCAATTCGAATTTGGTCTAATTGAATTTGAATCCAATTCAAATTGAAAATGAAATGAATTCCAAAAACAAATTAAACAAATTTAATGGATCAAAATTATTTAAATGACGAATCAAAATGAAACAAAACAATGGTTTTCATTATGTTCATGCCTAGTGTAGAATATGTGGGATTTAACAAGGGACAGACCAACATAAAGCAACAGGAAGGAAGGCATTGTGAGCTCTCTTTTATAATGATTAATAAAAGTAAGTACAGTAATAAAATCTGATTCATTATTTATGTAAACATAATATAAAGATACAAACACTGTATAAGAATTTTATTTTATGAAAAAATACAAAAAATGAACATGGCAAAAAGAAAATGTACAAGTCATAAAAACGTTCTGGAAAAACCATTTGTAGCCCTACAGTGCACCCAGCCTTTCTAGTGTTAGAAACCTAAAAATAAAAAATCCCCAAAAATCACACTACAACAGGCAGAACAAACAGTTTAGAAAACAATTCCACCTGTTATATACAGTATTTACAGATACATACTGTACAATAATGTCTGTGGCTTTCTGGCATCAGATAGCAATTTTCAGAAATAAAGGTGAGGGAGGTATAAGTCCTCATCCACACTGGACGTTTTTACAGCGGCTGTTTTTGGCTTTTGACGTTTTTTTCTACAGCCAGTAAACTCCCCAGCATGTTATCCTATGTCTATGCAAACATAGACTGTAATCAACGTTTTTTGGCAGGGATGTTTTTTGGCTGGAGAAAAAAAAAAGAACTAGTGGGTTTCTAGAGGAGTTTTTTAGCTGTAAAAACGCTCTAACGCTGAAGAACATGGCAAAACGCTGTAAAATGCAGTAAATCATGGCAAACCAGCTTTTCTGGACTTTTTTTGACTACAAAAAACAAAAACACCGCTAGACGCTAATTCAAAACCACAAAAAAATGCTGAAAAACTCATGTTTTTAATGTGACTTTACGTAGCTAACATTACCAGCATTATTAAAACGCCCAGTGTGCATGGAGCCTAAAGGTATAAATGAGTCTAAATTCCAAAGAGGAAAAATGTGTCTGTCAAAAAAGATATGCAACCCCCACAGCAATATATTTAATTTTCTGAAATATGACATATGTTTCCTAAGGAATAATTAGAGGATTTAAATTTCACCTTTAGTATAAAAAAAATAAATGCACATCTTTTTGCAGATAAAAATGTACATGTATTATATTTTTACATTGCAGTCTTTACAACTTTAGTACTTTTACCCCCTTCCTGCCCAGGCCAATTTTTAGCTTTCAACACTCTCACACTTTGAATGACAATTGCGCGGTTATGCAAGACTGTACCCAAACTAAGTTTTTATCATTTTGTTCACACAACTAGATCTTCCTTTTGCTGGTATTTAATCACCACTGGTTTTTAAAATACTTTTAAATAAATTAAAAAAGCCAGAAAATATTGAAAAACAAACGTGTATTTCTTTGTTTCTGTTATAAAATGTTGCAAATAAATAATTGTTCTTGATAAATTTAGTCCAAAATGTTTACTGCTAGTTTTATTTGTATAAAATAATCCAAATTAGTGTATTTCGTTTAGTATTTAGGAAAGTTATAGAGTCCACAAGCTATGGTATATATCTGAAAATCAACCAATCATGATGTGCTGATGGCCTATCTCATTTCTTGAGGCCCAAAAATGTCAGGGCAGTACAGATATCCCCCAAATTACCCCTTTTTTGTAAGTAGACAGTCTGCAGTATTTAGTAAGAGGCATAGTTAGTTTTTTGAAGCTGTAATTTTTTGTCTTTTTTTTGGGAAAATAAAGAAATGAAAAACATTTTTTTTTTCATCATTTCTTTTTTCATACTGTCACTAGTGCAGTACAGCATCATCATATAACTGGTGTGGCAGTGATCAGGGACATTGACTGGTAACAATATGAATTTTTTTTAATTTATTTTTTTTATTATTTTATTTTGTATTACTTTTTTTTTTTTACGATTTTTTTTTTTTATAAAACACTGTGACCAGAGTAATATAATGTTACCAGAGTAACTTTTTTTTACATATTATGATTGCCTATAGCAGTGAATTTCACTGCTATAGGCAAGCATTTACCCAAATGAAATTCATTCATTCAGTGTTTTTGTTGTGATTTGCTGTGATTGTCCACAACTAATCACATGACACAGATGGGCTGTGACTGGCCCAGTCTGTACCATGTGATTACTGTGACCAATCACAGCTAGCAACACAATTGTATACAATGGATGGCATGAAAGAAAGCCATCTATTGTTTACAATTGTCATGTGACCTGTTGTGATTGGTCACAGCTGTCACATGGTACCAGCAGTTGGCCAGTACACAGATCAGTCAACGGATGTGTCAGATGCACAGCCAATGACAGATCTAGTTACAGCATGGCCCTGTGGGTGTGCACGAGGTGGCAATCTGGGAGGATGTCATATGACACCCACCCAGATCAAGGAAATTCCCACTCTGCTGTCAATTTGCTATTGGCCAGGCTGGAAATGGTTAAAGTATTGCATCCATGATCAGCAGATCACAGGTGCAATGCCAGGATCCTGCAGACTCTTAGTAAGCTGTCTGCCCATACCTTTGATATGGGCAGGTAGTTACTGCATGGCAGGAAGAATCAAGTGACCTTGCAGTTCATTGAGAACTGCAATCCATCAGCTGCAATGGCTTATGGTACTTGTAGCCTGATTCTTTAATAGGAAACTGTGAATGAATTATACAGCCATGTTGGCAGAGCCCTGCACACCTATGCTGGTTTTAAAGTGTGACTGCGGGTACAGGGAGAAGATCCCCTGCTCACTGTCACAAAGTGGAGAGCACTGGAGGTGTGAGATGGCTGCATAGGAGCATATTACAGGTTACACCCTAAATAACCTGTAACCTGCTCCTAAAGGTGAACTTTGCTTTTTAGAAGACAATCAGTGGTCAAACAAATATTGTATATGCCAATTTAAACCCAATCCACAAGAGGCTATTTGTATATCAGCTTCTAACGTCAGCATTTTCAATTTAGCTTTGACAAAAAAAATGGCAGCTGATTGGTTTCTATGCAGAGCTGCATTAGGTTTTGTACTCCAGTTTTAGTAAATCAACCCCACAGTCTGGAGATCAGATAAATTGATGACAGATGCAAATTTGCAAGCCTCTTAAAATTATATTTTGGGAATAAATATTGTAAATCAACACATATCTGTAGTTCAGTCACAGAACAAACTTGTCCAAAAAAACATAAATTAGGGCAGTCCTTTATATTAAATATTTGTGTGTCCCATTCGGTACACAAAACCCACAGATGAATGTAAGGACGTGTTTTCAAGACAAACTTTTTTTTTACCAAAGTCTAATATGAGTGACATACCTGTTTTTCTATATTTGGTTGAAATGTTCCACAAATAATAAGGTCAGATTCCCCATTTATGTCCCAGTTATAGAAACTTTTTTGCAGTTCCAAACTGGTGTTATATCTGCAAAGCTTCAAGATTATTATATGTCTAATATGAATATATTTTGTTGTATTTTCAAGTTACAGAAAATGTATTTGCATAGGTAGTGAGAGATCTGGTTAATATGTAAACAATTTACAAAAGAAAAATTGCAAAAATCTAGATTGCACAGACTGAAATGGTTATGATATTCTGCTGAAAGTAGAAAAAACAAATACTGCTGCCATTGCTTGTCTATCTATGTTGCCTGAGTATGTGTTATATATCTGCAAATGTACAGCATTTCCATAGATGCTTACAAATGAAAGCTAAATAAGCTTTAATGAATGAAACAATAAAATGCCAAAACAATGATATGGCCAGGGGGGTTGGGGGGGTTCACAAATCAGCCATAGGCTAAAGTTGGTGTGCCTGGATTTCAAACTAGCAAAACTCTGTGGACATAGGGCATTCACTAAAAATCCATCGTGTATCGCATTGGTGAGCCAAAATCTACCACAAAGCTTCCAGCTATGTACTGAGACTATGTGTAGGTATTAATTTCTGTGAATGCTGTTTTTAAATCGAGGGATTTTTTTTCTTTAATTTACATTCATTTTATTTAGACTTTTTTATGTGTGTTAAACTTTATACAGGTATGAACAGTTAACCCTAAAACTCATGTATCTGAGCACTATATCAATTTTAAACCATGACATAATCTGATGTAGTCACACATCTCTCATACATACTCCAAGACATGTTCTTACATATGATATTACTGCTGAAAGCCTCTAGTGAATTTTTGCAATCTAATGAATGCATATTTGTTAAATATAAAGAAGCAATGACATGTCATAAGTGCCATGGTGCAAGGCTGAACTGCTGTAATACTGACACTCAGTGGCTCAATGTCTCCTTGCTATGGGAACTCTGCCAAACTGAAGTTTCTATCTGCTCAACCCAACTCTGATGAAGAAGGGAGCACCCTTCGAAACGTGTTAGTTTTTATCCCCCCTTTGGATTTACCTGTAACGCTGTGTGGATATGGTTTACTTATGCCTGTTTTACCGTCACCTTTGTGAGTATATTTCTTATATTAAATAAAATTAGTCACTATTTATTGAGGTAATGCGCAAGGTTTGTGCGCTCTTTCTTTCATCCTCTTCTACAGTTTTATCAAGCTTCCCCAGCTTCATGATAGAGCTACACAACCTCTGATCACCAGTGGATGAACATGCTGTTTGTTACTAATGCCTGTTTGATCTGAATCTTTGAGCGCAGGAGATAATGGATCTTTGGTGCAAGTTTGGCACATTCATAATAGCTTTAGTAAAGCAACCCCACTGTCTTTATCCACCCCCACCAGTTACACTATACGTGGCCTACCTAGACACAAGTTTCTGTCATATATATATATATATATATATATATATATATATATATATATACACACACAGAGAGAAAGTGTATATCTGTGTATATAATATTTGGGGGTTACCAAAACTGAATAGTGCAAAGTCTGGTGCAGTTCTGCATAGAATCCAATCCAAAAAAAGCATCCAATCAGCTTCCCGGTTATATTGTAAAAGTTTAAATGAACAAGCTGAAGATAAAAACTCGCGGGCTACCATGCACAGCTGCACCAGATTCTGAGTGCTCCAGTTTTACTAAATCTCCTGCAATGCATTTATAATCTATGACACGTGATACTTTTGCTCTGTTTTTTGTAAATCAATATTATATTTTGATGTTTTGTCTTCATTCATTGTTGTGATATCTGTTTTGATACCTGCTAAACAGATAATATAAACAATTTGCTTTGATAAGTTATGCTCATATTGGTGCATGAAGCCTTTGCTTTCAAAACGTTTCTAATTTCCTAGGACTTAATTTCCCACTAATATCAATTATTTATAACATTGTCTGCAGCTTCAAAACAGAACTGACAATAAAAACTGTAAATAGAAGAACACAGCTGCTATATTGAGCATAAATTGAAACTTGAGCAAATATCAACATATTTAAGTATGAGCCAACATGAGCAAAGTTGGACTGTACAAAACAGAAAAAAAAAATTTTCACGCTTTCTAGCCATCACTTGTAAAGAAGCAATGTGCTGTATTTTAACAGCAAGTTAAGATTTCAATAACATTTCATGTAATCATTACATTTCTTTATGCTAAAAGATTGTACATGTAACCGTGTTAAATCAGATTGCAATTTCAGTTAATCTAGCTCTGAATAATAGAATTAGAATTTAGGTTATATATCGATTGCTTTTGCTACCACAAACATTCATCAATAGCAAATACACATACACGCATTTTCATTTTCTCTCTGTGAACAACAAAGTTCTTAATCACAAATAGTACCTGCTTAGAATTGTACTGTTATTCACTATGGCACATGACTTTACAACATCCATCCTGGTAATTGAAAATAGATAAAGTACGTAATTCCCATCTTTGTCTTGTTTAACTGGCCTCCTACTGTTATACAGAGGTGCAAACAGTTCCAATTAGACATTAGCCAAGATATATGAGACCTGCTTAATTAGCTAAACAAAGGGAAACTGGAAGACCCACTTGTCAGTAAAAATGCATTTTACCTCTAAATATACGATAATGGCACAACAGGATTCTAAATTAAATACCCACTTAGTACCCTCAGCTACCAGTGCTCTTGACAGTTTAAAAAGTGTGACTTTTATTTATTTTAACAGCTTCCTCTTTTTGTTGTGATTTTTTGTTGTGATATATGACTGTGCCATGTAGGTACTATGCAAAATATATAAGAAAAAAATTTAAAATTAATTATTTTTTTTCTTTTGCTTATAATACGTGGTTCATCATAGGGAGCTTTAAAAGCCCTTAGCTCATTTTAATTAGATAAAAGATTTAGAGAAATGAAATGCTAATTATTTTCTTTCTCCAAACCCAAGTAAAGAAGCAATTAATTAATTAAAACATTTGCATAGTGTTTTATTAAACAAGCATTAAGTACTTGAAATATATTTTTCATCCCCAGCAGAATATAAAGTTAAATGCTAATGAGGGATTTTAAAATCTTAAAATTACAGTAAGGCATCAGTGCACATCCATGTCTTAAGTACTTTACACTTTAAAAAGTTATATGTCTTCATACTAGATTAAATGCTCATAGCTCGATCCATTGACAAAGACTCGTTCCAGCTATTTGTGTACCCAGCAAGTGACAAATATTCTTTCATTTTTTGACAAAGGTTACAATCATTGCAGCCAAATAGTTGCATCAAAATCTGCCTGGGTTTGATTTGTGGGGGATTCATCAAATCATGTTTACATTCTGCAAAACCTGATCTTAGCATCAAACCCCAGGGAGGTGGGGGGTGAGGATCTTGATACTACATTCTGCCAAGTTTCTAGGCTAATAAGCAAGTTATTGTGAAAAAGGGTATGGGGAGCTGGACCCTGTCATGGGAGATATTTAACAAAGCAAATTTTTTTTTTATACAGTATAGTGGGAGAGGTATCTTTTAATGCAACTTGGGCAACATGGGAAAAAACACAAATCTTTTACATTATATGTGTATGAGATACCTTTAGGTATGTGGTGTTATGAACCAGAAGGATTTTCATGGACAGCATTACCAATTCCACATTGAATTGACCAGTGGAAGTACCTACAAAAGCTATAGGAACATTTACTATTGACAAAATAAAGCTAAAACTATCTTTATGCAGATTGGCCAGTGACACAGCAGTCTAATAGTATAGTTTGTGAGCTTCTTTTCTTACAATCCTACACTACAGTGCACAAAATAAACTTCAAAACTTCCATAATCCACTATCTTGAAATAAATATTAGAGTGTATTATCCAAGAGCCAAAAGCCAAATTTTTTGTATCTGACCAGTATGTAAGTATCTTTGTAAGGGCCCTGCTCCTTGGAGCTTACAATGTAGGAGGGAGAGGCTAGTGGTACAAGAGGTAGTAACTGTGGGGATGGACTGCTAGGAAGAGTAGAAGATTCCATTATTAGCTGAGGGCAGGATAGGCTTCCCTGAAGAGATAGGTTTTCAGAGATCACCTAAAAGTGAGCAGAGTAGTCTGATAAATTGGGGTAGAGAGTTCCAGAGGATGGGGGAAGCTCAGGAGAAGTCTTGGAGATGAGCATGGGAGGAGGAGACAAGGGATCTAGAGAGCAGGAGGTCTTGTGAGGAGTGGAGAGTACGGTTTGGGTGATATTTGGAGACAAGATTGCTGATGTAATTTGGGGCAGAGTTACAAATGGCTTTATATGTTATTGTTAATGTTTTGAATTTTATCCGTTGGGCTATGGGAAGCCAGTGGAGGGCTTGGCAGAGAGGGATGGCTGATACAGAATGGCTAGTAAGGTGGATGAGTCTGGCAGCAGCATTCATGATAAACTGAAGAGGGGATAGCCTGCGATTCAGTAGGCCAATGAGGAGGGAGTTACAATAGTCAAGGCGAGAGATAACCAGGGAGTGAATAAGTTGCTTAGTAGTTTCTGAGGTTAAGAACAGGCGTATCTTGGAGATGTTGCGGAGGTGAAGTCTACAAGATTTGAACAGCGATTGGATTTGGGACTAAAAGAACAGATGGGTGTCTAGGGTTACACCTAGTACCCTGGCATGAGGGAAGGAACTGATGATTGTGTTATTGATCGTGATGGAGAAGTCAGGGGAGGGGGCACAGGCTGGAGGGAATACTAAGAGCTCAGTTTTGGAAAGATTGCGTTTGAGGAAGTGAAGTGACATCCATGCCGATATGTCGCTTAGTAGGTTAGTAATGCAAGAGGAGACTGAAGGGATGAGGTGAGGGGTAAAAAGATAGATTTGTGTGTCATCAGTATAGAGTTGGTACTTAAAGCCACGGGAGTTTATCAAGTGACCAAGGGAGGAGGTGTAGATAGAGAAGAGTAGGGGCCAGGGGCGGACTGACAATTCATGGGGCCCCCGGGCAATAGGGGATCATGGGGCCCCTGTGTCCTTGTCAACACTCAAAGCACACCTAAAAAAGCCTATAAAAAGGTACCAGGGGCATTTCATGGGGCCCCCTACTGACCCCGGGCCCTCCTGCAGTGCCCGAGTGCTCAAATGGTCAGTCCGCCCCTGGTAGGGGCCCAAGGATGGAACCTTGAGGGATCCCTGCAGAAAGAGTGAGTGAAGAGGAGGAACCAGAGTTATAAGTAATGCTGAAGGAGGACTGCAATAGGTAGGAGGAGAACCAGGAGAGAGCAGAGTCTCGGAGGCCAAGAGAGTGGAGTTTTTTGAGGAGGAGGGGATGGTCAACCATATCAAAAGCCGCAGAGAGGTTGAGTAGTATGAGTACGGAGTAGTGGCCATTGGTTTTAGCAATTAGTATATCATTAGTGAGTTTTAGTAGGGCAGTTTCAGTGGAGTGTAGTGAGCAAAAGCCAAACTGTAAAGGGTCAAGAAGGTTGTTGTCAGTGAGGTAGGAGCTCAGGCGATTGTAGACTAGGCGTTCTAAGGGTTTAGAGGTAAACAGGAGCAGGGAGATGGGTCTTAAGTTGCTCAGGTTGGTGGGGTCCAGGGAGGGCTTTTTAAGTATGGGAGTGATGTGTGCATGCTTTAGAGGGGAGGGGAAGGCACCGTTAGAGAGGGAGAGATTGAAGATGTGAGTGAGGGGGCATAGGATGGAAGAAGAGGGTGACCATAGTAGTCGTGAGGAGACAGGATCCAAGGGGCAGGTAGTGAGATAAAACCTTAGTGACCTCTTCAGTAGTAGCAAGGTCACAAGAGGAAAGTCTGCAAACCTCAAGGTGCCATGCAAATAATATGTTGCAGCAAAAGTTGAGCCACAAGGGAGTTGATTTACTTCGGGTAAATATACTGTGCACTGCAAGTTCAATTGCTGTAGATCCGAGGGGAGGCTCTGAATTAAGGAGAAGCTCTGCTGATTTCTTTCATCCAACCAACCATGTGCAAGTAAAACTGCTGTTTTTTATTTTCCTTGCATGTTCCCCTCAGATCTAGAGCAACTGCACTTTCAGTGCACTTGCAGTGCTCTTCCAAGTGCACTTGGAGTGCACTTGCAATGCACAGCATATGTGCCTTCAATAAATTAACCCCAAAGCATGATTTACCTCACATTAGATACTATGGGGTTGATTTACTAAAGGCAAATAGGTTGTGCACTGCAAGTGCACTTGGAAGTGCACTGCAAGTACACTGAAAGTACAGTTGCTCTAGATTTAAGGGGAAGATGCAAGGGAAATAAAAAAAATAAAAAAACAGCATTTTTGCTTGCACATGATCGGATTAAAGAAAGTTCAGGTGAGGGGTATTGCTGTGGCAGCATTCCATTTGGTAGAACAAAAGTTCATTGCTTTGCAAGAATTTAAAAGCAACTCCTGTAAACAAAATATTTCTAAACCATTCAGTGATGAATGCCAAAGAAAATGAAAATATATTTTTTCTTTTCTTTTTCAAAACTTTGTGACAAAAATGATTTCTTCAAAATGCTCTCTATGCCTCCAATCAAATTTCTTGGGGTGTCTACTTTCCAAAAAGGGGTCATTTGGGGTGGGGGGTGTTCGTACTACCCTGGGATTTTAGGGCTTCTGAACTCTGAGGAGATCGAGAAGTAGCAGAATGTGCTTTGGGGTGTTATTCCACATATACCCCTGGCAAGCATGAGCCATATATAATTCAAGTGACAACTTTGTTAAAAGAAAAATAAAAAAATTGTCATATTCCAAAAATTTGTGGCAAAAAATAACATCTTCCATGGGATCAACAGGCCTCCCATTAAATTCTCTGGGGTGTTTACTTTCCAAAAAGGGGTTATTTGAGAGGGTTGTAGTGTTTTGGCACCCTAAGAAATGTGATAGGCAGTCAGAAAGTAAAAGCTGCATACATTTCATATATATATATATATATATATATATATATATATATATATATATATATATATATAGCTATAGCTTTCACACAAATCAATTAATATACAAGTATTGAGATTTTTTTTTACTAATGACATGTAGCAGAATAAATTTTGGCTAAATCTTATGACTAACTTTGAGTTTATTGGATATTTTTTATAACTGAAAGTATAAAATATCTTAGTTTTTAATGTTTGGTCTTTTTTCATTTATATCACAAAAAATATAAAATACACAGTGATAAAATACCACCAAAAGAAAGTTCTATTTGTGTGAAAAAGGGACATACATTTTGTTTGGGTACAGCGTTGCATGACCACACAATTACCAGTTGAAATGGCACAGCGTTGAATAGCAAAAAATGGCCTGGTCATGAAGAGGGTGTAAATCTTCCGGTGTTGATGTGGTTAATAAAGGACTTGTCCAAAACTGCTTCCTGTGTTTTTTACAGTACACTTTTTTTTGGTGAATGAGTAATGGTACCAGGTACCCCAAACTCATTCACATGGGGGGGCAGGATCTGGGGACCCCTTTTTTAAAGGGGGCTTCCAGATTCCAATAAGCCCCCACCCACAGACCCCTACAACCACTGGCCGGAATCCCGCTGACAGCTGATGACTCATCGGTTGTTAAAGACTTGGCTGCCACCAGCTTCTTGACAACCATGACAGTTACTGGTTGTTAAGGATGCTATCAGCTGCCTGCTCCTTTGCAACCAGTACATACCGCATGCCTCGACTCCTACTTAATTTCCACATGCATTTAATTATTTTTTTATATCTGTGAATTGACCTTAAGGTCTTTTTATGTGATATTTACTGAGTGTTTTTGCTATTTGTGGTAAATACTACATACTAGCAATAATGAATTGCCATTTTTAGTATCTCATGTGATATGTGGTCACCTAACCAACATAACGCATGTGATAGCCTTTAGTGAATTGTCCCCAGTATCTCGATAATAATGATCTAGATTTGAAAGCCATATATTTTTTTAAAATAATATTAGAAAGTGATAATGACACTAGAAAGAGTGTAACAAAAACCTGTTTTCAAAGTGAGTGCTGTTAATTCAACTCTGCAAGCTCCAGCTGTCACCCTGCACATACAGTCATGTCTATACCTGGGCAGGAGTTCTCCTGTGCAAGGAGAAACTGCTCCTCAGATGAAGCTTTTACCTAGGAATGTAATATCATACAAGAGAAACACATATTAAGAGGCATTTATAAATGTTAATACAGAGGGGTAAGAGATTGAAGGACACCCTCCAAGAATTGAACAGGGAAGATATACGGAGACAATGCACAAGGGAGAAAATGGGTTACATTTATGACTGGTTACTCAACAGAAAATACCTTATGAAATACCTTACCCACCAAACCTTTAGTTATATCATTTAAAATTAGATTAAATAGAACATAACCTAGTACAGAGCCCTGTGGTACACCACTAGTGATGGATCTCTGTTCTGAATGAGCACCATTTACAACTACACAGTGGTATCTATTCTTTAGCCAACTGCATATCCACTGAACAATCCAAGGGTAAGTCCTCACTTGTACAACTTTTTTAATTTAATAGATCATTATATTAAACTGTATCAAATGCTTTACTGAAATCAAGATAGACTATGTCCACAGCACCACTCTGGTCCAAAACATTATTGATATAATAAAAAAAAATTAAACAGATTAGTCTGCCCTCAGTAAAGCCATGATCCTTTGGATCCAGCAAATTGTATGTTTTTAAGTGATCAATGATCCTTGTTTTTAGGAGTGATTTTATTAACTTGACAACAACAGAAGTTAAACTCACTGGCCTGTTATTGTCAGCTTCTACCTTGCCACCCTTTTGTGGATAGGTACAAAATTAGCTGTCTACCAGTCTTTGGGAACCTCTCCTGTTAGAGGAGATTGAGTAAAAAGATCTGTTAATAGACCAAAGACTAGTTCATAGAGGCCCCAACTAGGAATGATGCTCTGCTAGATCTGGTAATCTCAAACTATGCAGAACGTATTACAAATGTCCATATAAAATAACATTTATTGTTAGCTGTAAAAAGCAAGCACATATGGAAATATAAAAACACACAACTTTAAGAGAGCTAATTTTCCAAGGATGAGAGCTGCTCTCCAAGACTTAGACTGGGAGGGAATATTGGCATCGTTGAACACAAAGCAGAAATGGGAGTTCTTCAAAGACTGTATGTGAACACACTGCAAAAAATATTCCCATGGACAACAAGTTTAAAAGGCGAAGAATCAAACCTATTTGGCTGACGGCCAAAGTTAAAAAAGCTATAGATAATATGAAAAGAGCTTGTATTAAATATAAAAATGCAGGAACACTATCATTATTTAAACATTACAAAGAATATAACAGAATATGTAAAAAGGAAATAAAGGCCACACAAATTGAAAATGAACAACAGATTGCAAAAGATAGCAGGACAAACCACAAAAAATTCTTCAAACATATTAATAGTAAAAAGGTTCGGTCTGAGCATGTAGACCCTTTACAAAATAATCTACAGTGGGTGACTGGGGACAAAATGAAGGCAAATGTATTAAATACCTTCTTCAGCTCTGTGTATACAAAGAAGCACGGGAAGCTCTTGTCCATAAATGGGTATGATATTGACACAGCCCCAGATGATCCACATTGGCTCACAATTGATATGATCCAGAAATATTTAGACAGAATAAAGGTGAATAAAGCACCCAGACTGGATGGCATACACCCATGGGTCCTTAAAGAATTGAGCTCTGTCATTTCAAAGCCATTGTTTCTCAATTTTAGGGACTCTTTAATCACATGGCAACCACGCTATAGCCGAATGATGGCTACAGTGTGGTTGTCCAGTCCTGGGTGGGCACCATATGACGTCCTCCCAGTGGTACGCACCTACAGACACAGCTGATCATGTAATGTAGTAAAAGGCCAATCACAGCTGCATTTTTCCACATGACCAGCTGTGTCCAATGACACAGCAGATCACTGGGTAAATACAGTTGCCGGTTAGCAGCTGCACTTTACTCACGCTCTCACAGCTTGAGGAAAGTACTGCTGATAACTAGAAATTGTCATAGAACAGATTGGCACTGATCATCAGGGCACTGATGATCAGTGTCCAGCAGTACTGCCTGGAAGTGCCACCCACCAGTGCCCAGCAGTGCCGCCCACCAGTGACTCCCACCTGTGCCCATCAGTGCCCATCAGTGCCACCCACCTGTGCCCATCAGTATCTATCAGTGTCAACAACCTGTGCCCATCAGTGCCACCCAGCAGCGCTGCCCATTAGTGCCCAGCATTGCCACCAGTAAGTGCTGCCCATCAGTGCCACCTATCAGTGTCCATCAGTGCCGCCTATCAGTGCCCATCATTGCTGCATATCAGTGCAGCAGCATCAGTGCCAGCTCATCAGTGCCGCCTGTCAGTGCCCATAAGTGTTATCTATCTGTGCCACCTCATCAGTGCTGCTTATCAGTGGAGCCTCATCAATGCACATCAGTGAAAGAGAAAAATTACCTGTTTGCAAAATGTTATAATAGAAACAAAGAAAAACTTATTTTTTTCAAATTTTTAGCTCTTTTTTTGTTTATAGCACAAAAAAATAAAACACCCAGCAGCGATTAAATACCACCAAAAGAAATCTCTATTTGTGTGAAAAAAACTCTTTACATCTGGAGGAAAAGAAATTTAATCTCCAAATATGGAAAGGGTTCTTCACAGTAAGAGCTGTGAAAATGTGGAATAGACTCCCTCAAGAGTTGGTTCTGGCCAGCTCAGTGGATTGCTTTAAAAAAAGTTGATCCAGGGAATAACCGATTGCCTCACATGGGATCAGGAAGTAATTTTTTCCCCTGCAGGAGCAAATTAGATCATGCTTTGCTGGGGTTTTTTTGGCTTCCTCTGGATCAACTGTGGGTGTAGGATTATAACATTTTTATTTTATGGTTAAACTGGATGGACTTTTGTCTTTTTAAGGCAGACTAAGTAACTACGTAATTATACTTCTAAGATCTCTAACCTTGGAATTATTACCATGAAAACCCATTGCTTTATTAAACTTTAACTGAACCAGGTCCTTTGTTATCTCTGTCTTTAGAAATGCTGATAATGAACTGTTATTACTAGTACCAATATAATCTTCCAAATTGTTATTGTTGGTCCAATTTATTTCTGAGAAGACTAAACAGAAGCAATTGTTTAAATGATTTATAATCAGAGGTCCTCCTGCGCTATAAATGGAGAAAACTAGCGTTAAGCTGCCAACACTCACCAACTGATACCTAACACAGTGTAAAATAATATAAATAAATAGTGTAGAGCTCAAAATAAATAATGAATATAAATAAGTGACCAATTCATAAAGTAAACATGATCAAAAAATTCCCCTACAATCAAAAACTACCTTATAGTAATAATGAGAATAATATAAATAGTGTCAACTTATCATAAATAACTATATTTCATATTGAACATTGGTGTTCACACTCTATATAAATAAACCAAGTGTCTAAAAAAATCACATATCGTGCTCACACTCCTACTATACAAAGTAATAACCAGGTTATCATAAAACCTTAATAAGGATAAAAAGTGCTATAGTGCCAAAAAAAGTGCAAACAAGTGTCCACTCTGTCAAAAATCAATTAGAATAATGTCCTTCTGGTGATAAACATAATCATGCAATGTGTATTGATCATTGATCTATCCGTGATTGTGCCAAAATCTTCTCCTTATGGTGGCTAAATTGCCTCCTCACCTCCTCCCAATGACCCCTAGGGGTCAACAGGCTTGCAGGATCACCCTGGATCCTTAATTCATACAGGCCAGCTGCTTTCTTCCTTCAGTGGATCTCCTTATGGGGCTCCTATTTCCCCTACTCAGCCAAGGTATCTCTGAAGGACAATGGCTCACCCATCCAGTGAGCCCAGAAAGAAAAAACCTCTAAGTGTAGTATTTCAAAACAAACGACTCCTTTATTAAAAGTTTCAGGAATAACACTCACATTCCCAGCAGTCCTCCCTCCTCACCGATGTGTGGGTACACTGCATGCGTATGGGACTTCCTGAGTGTAGCAAGATGGCGTCGCACGCCGGAAGTGCGTCACCACGCACTGGAAACTGCGGACTCGCGAACCTACGCGTTACGTCACTGTCTGCTCGTGACTTCCTGGGGTGACCTCGGGGTTTTAATATATGAATATTGAATCCACCCGAAATATATAGCAATATTTTGAAAAAATTGCTAAATTCTTTTAATCCACCTGGACCAATGAATATATGAAACTAATGCTGAAGATACAAAACAAATCGCGAAAACAAATTGGCTCAACGTAACAAATAAAACAAAACTAAATTTTTTAATGAACAAATGCATCAGAAATATCTGGTGTGCACATGTCTATTTGTGATATACAGTACTATAAATGCAATGATGCTGACAACCTAAAAGACATATAAATGCAATCCTAGGAATAGTAAAAAAAATGATTTCTTAATAAAATATGAAGATTGGATCTTGCCTCCACCAAGGTAACACTTATTAGTAGTTTGACGTGTAAATCCACAAGAGATAAATGTACATTTCTGACGTTCTAGCTAAAGGGTAAATTTAAATCACTTGATCATATTAGTAAAGCCAATATAAGTGAGCTGCAAAAAAAGATACATATATTCACAAGATTGACAATGGATGTTTCAAGGTATGTTTTTACAGTGCAAATTGATAAATATATGAAATGGCACTCAAGTGGGCCTCTAATTTGTATGAATGTAAGCAAGCAACACATTCTAATGATAACTAGGAAGGTTTCTGTTCCAAGTACTTTACAGTAAATTAATTGAAAATGCCATATGTTTCACTAAGTAATAAAGGCATATATTAAAATATGGAGTGCTTAAACAAGAAGTGCTAGGATCGTCTATTGTTGATGTTGAGTATTGTGTATGACCACCATATTAGGAACTCTGATATAAATAAAAAATAAACACAATAGATTATATATGCAGTCATGTATTACTGCATATTGCTCATTGTCATGCTACTTTGTTTAAACATATACTGTATGTTGCTATGCAAATATTTGTATTCAAATATATATTTTTAGTATTAGTATATAAATCCTGATTTCTACTTCCTACTTAAATTATACTACTTATAACCATTTTGTCACTTCACAGCAACATTGATAAACAATAAAAGGTCTGATTATGTATGATCTATTTCACTCTTATTTACTTCAACAATGGTGTACTTTCTTTTATTAGACTTTAATTATACAAAGTATTTACACCTTTGATAAATGTGTGTATATACAATATACTATATATATATATATATATATATATATATATATGGGGCGGACTGACCATTCTGAAACTCAGGCACTGCCCGAGGGCCCAGGGTCAGTAGAAGGCCCAATGGGATGCCCCTGGTACCTTTTTCATAGGCTTTTTTGAGTTTGGGCAAGGGCACAGGGGCCCCATGATCCCTTATTGCCCAGGGGCCCCATGAGTTGTC
Organism: Staurois parvus; assembly: GCF_062004578.1. Lineage (NCBI taxonomy): Eukaryota > Metazoa > Chordata > Amphibia > Anura > Ranidae > Staurois > Staurois parvus. The sequence goes on from NW_028317949.1 coordinate 7,756,915, forward strand.
AGTCCGCCCCTGGTATATATATATACTATATATATATATATATATATATATATATATATATATACACATTTACATACTTCAAACAAACCAAGCAGCAGGTGAGCCACCTCTTGAGTTTCTTCTATATAGTAAATGATTCAAGACTGCCACACACCTATTTTTCCAAAAGTTACATCTTCTTTATTTTTAAAAATATTCCATCTGCAATATAAAATTGTGTTTTTTCAGCAAACTTTTGGATTAAATCCTTCTTCAAGCTGGGAACACTACATTTTCTTTAAAGTCACAAATCCATTTTAAATCATCACGATATATAGGAACCCCATGCAATACTATTAATACTTAGTAGTCAACTACACACATTACATAAATCATAGGAATTTTACCTTTTGAACAATCCCCACACTTCCAATAAAAAAAATTTCAAGCACAGTGACCAGTCTATATCAACCTTCTTTAGCTTACAAATCTCCACATAACTATCCGATTTATTTGTATTGAAAAAGTCACAAAAACAAATGAAGGTCAAAATCTGAATTCAAACCCTTGGGCTGCAATGTATTAAATCGATCTATGAAATATACTTCCCTTATCTTAAGAATTAACTCTCTATCCCCTCCTCTTCTATTTTTGGGGACAAGATCAATCGCCATAAACTTTAACTGTGAAACAGAATGTGCACATTCTAGAAAATGCTGTGCAACTGGCTGTTGGGTAAATTTGTTACAAGTAGCATATTTATGCTTGGCAATCTATTCCTTAACTATCTGTGTTGTTTCTCCCATACAATTTATGCCATATGGACATTTTAACAAATACGCTACATAATCAGCCTGACAAGTATAGTATCCCTTGATTTTAATTTGTTGTTCTGAATGTGGGTGACAAAAAATGAACCTTTATGCATAAGAGAACATTATATGCAACACAGACAAGGAAAAGAACTGGATTTGCATGTCCCTAAAAAGGTCCTTCTTTCTCTGATGTTTGGTTTCAAATCTGATCGAACATGATTATACTGTATATTGTCCATGCTCTCCTATAAGAAGGGAGAGTGGTATATCAAAATTCTTCTACATCTTGGAAATATTCAAAATTAGCAATTCCAGTATTGGCTCAGGAATAGACTTCTGTTTTGAATTTGTGCCATGACTCTAAAGATCACAAACACTACCATGTGCTACGCTGAACAATATTTTGCACCGCAGACACTTTGCATTGTGTTTTGATTTAGTGTCTGCTCTTAACCAGTATCTGAACTGCAAAGACTGTTAGCCAGGAGTCCGAAAAGGAACAATGCCTGCATTCATGATGTTTTTTTTGCAGGAGGTGGTGTCCCTTCCATTTCTAAAGGGAAAGACAGACAGTGCTACCTATGGCCAACACAAATTCTGAAATGTGTTGTGTTATCTAAACCTGCCTTTAAATTTATCACACTTTAATCTGCAGTCAAACAACACTTTAAAATGTTTTCCCACTTCTGTGGGAAACATATGCCCAGCACCAGCACCAGCACCTTAACATTTGACCCACTTCTGGGTGAAACCTAAAACACCAGTCTCTTGAAAATTCACCCACTTATGGGAAACCCACAGCCAAAAATGGCCCTTTTAAATTCCACCCACTTCTGGATGTAACCTGTGACCAAATGTGCAATTATTATTTTTGTCCAAAGCAGCCTGGAAAGCATTGCACCAGTGATCAGTAGATCGCTGATGCCATGCAGATCTCCAGCAGACCTGTCAAAATATCTGCTAGCCGTACGGGATATATGGCCAAGCAGATATTCTGACAGGAAGCTTGAATGAACTACCATGGCACTCCATAGGTAGGGCGGTGGGCGCTGCTGTGGCTATGGGAACATGTTACATGTTCTACCCTAAAAACGGGTGGAACATGTAACATGTTCAAAAGGTGAACTTAATTTTTAAATTCCATCCACTTCTAGGTGTAACCTACAGCCACACCAACTCTTTTAAAATGAGCCAACTTCTGAATGTAACCTATAGCAACACCAGCCCTCCTAAATTCTACCCACTTCTAGGTATAAATTACCTAGATAGTGACCCAAGACAGTGACCTGATCCAAGAGGGCAGGGAATGAGCAGGCTTGTCAATAACAGTGGTGGTGATGGGTGAGAGTCCAGGAAAAGCTACACATACAAAAGAGTGAAAAAGGAAAAAAACCTAAATGACTATAGCACTTAAATATAAAAAAACAAACAGTGTACTTACCATGCGATATAGCTGTACATCAAATCCTAAGACTGCCATGCAATGTTTCAAGAGTTGTAGGCAGCAGTAGTACTTCTAGACAGGCATCTGACCATGTCTTTGATGCAGTTAACTTGATCCAAGGAAGGTGACAGTCGAACAGGCTGATCAATAGCAGTTGGATCAGTGAAAGTCCAGGTGATGATAACTGGACAAAGAGGGATAAGGAGGAAAACTTAGAGTGAGACTATAGTGGCTAAACATTGAAGAAAGTCACCAAAACAAATTGTGTACTTACTGTAAGATGTAGCTGTATATTGAGTCCTAAGACTGCCATGAAATGTTTCCAGAGTTGCAGCCAGCAGTGGTGATTGTAGGCAGGTAGCTGTCTGTTTGCCAAGTGGAGTGACTTGATCCAAGAATGCAAGGAACAAGCAGGCTAGTCAATAGCAATGGCAGATTAGATTCCAGGCAAAGCTACCTATACAAAAGAGGGGGAAAGAGAAAACCATAAGATGAGACCATTCGAACAAAATATTGGAAAAAAACACCAAAACAAATTGTGTACTTACCACAAGCTATAGCTGTATATTCAGTCCTAAGACTCTCACTGAATGTTTCAAGAGTTTACAGGCAGCAGTGGTGCCTGTTGACAGGCAGCTGAATGTGCTTGGTGCAGCACCCAAGGTGGCAGTTGAACGGACTGGTCCATACTTAACTGTAGTATAAGTTTTTGATAGTCCAGGAGAAACTAACTATACAAAGAGGGAAGAGGAGAAAACCCTTAGAATAAAACATAATGGCAAATAACTGCCCCATAAACTTCTCAAATATAAAGGCAGGTTTCAGTTACTTGGACATGACACCTCCCTCTAGTCTCCACCATCTTTGGCTGGAACCTGCAGACAAGTGAGTCCTGTCCTGCTCCAGGGTTTTGTCCATTCCAGACCCAATAACAACCCCAATACCTTCTTCCCTTACCAACAAAGACACAAGGTCCAGGCAACTATCCCCACAGAAAGACCAAAAGACTGCCACCACAGACCACAGAAACCGCCAGAGAAACTGCCACCAAAGGTCACAGAGGCTGCTCCCATACTTCCCAGCCACAGAGACTGCCCCTATACTTCCCAGCCACAGATAATGCCCCCCAGAGAGACTGTTCTTACAGGTCACAGAGACTGCCCCCACAGAGAGAGACTGATCCACACTGCTCAGCCACAGAGAGAGACTGTCCAACATCATCCAGCCACCAAGAGAGACTGCCTCATATTGCCCAGCCACAGAGATGGCTGCTTCACAACATGATTGCCCCCAAAGAGAGAGATTGCAAGCCAGAGAGACTGCCCCTGCCTCTGCCCACCAAACAGGCCAAAGAGACAAGTGACTGCCCCAGACTCCACAGATAGATTTGAGATTGATTAGGTGGAAGACGAATATGATACTGCCTGTCACTCACCACTACAGCACTAGGCACTACTGTCATGGATGGATTAGGCCTTCTGGTGAGCACTTAGCAAGCAGACAGGGAAGGCAGCAGGCTTTTTAGAGTGACTGCATGACTCTGACTCCCCTCAACCACAAGCTGATTCTGGGCTCCTTTGTGATGGAATGGCAGCTGCTGGAAAAAGGTGCATTGGGTGTGGCATTTATTCACATACCCAATGTGCACCATGTTATTACATACAAGTATGTACCCGGACCCACCCTGCTACCAGAGCAGTAGCATTTGGTTGCCTCTGGAATTGCGTGCATGCAGTTCTGAGCTGACAGCAGCCATGTCTTTTATGAATACTCTTCTCCCTGTCATGGACATTTATGGACAGGAGAAAATGTCTGGTGTTTAAAAACTATCCATACATTTACAGATGGTTGGCAACACTAGTGGCAGATGTTGGGCATAATAATTATTGTTGATCCCCATCATCGGACAATGTGTTGGATATACATCATGATACATTTTTCATGCTTTTATACACTAAGGATTTGTGATTGTTAAACTTTTTTTGCCAATATGTACAGGTAACGGTACACCTTATTCATTCACATAGGGGGGTGGTATCTGAAGACCTCCTTATTGTTAAAGATGACTTCCAGATTCTGATAAGTCCCCTGCTCATATATCCCCAACAACCACCAATTCATGAAAAAATAAAGAAAAACAGCGCAAACATAGACCTCTAAATAAAATCAATATACAAAGTGCAAACATAAATGAAAAATTGATCAATAGTGAAGTCCATCAAGATAAACCAAAGTTCAAAAAATATCAAAAAATATTTGTGCAAAAAGAAATATTTTCAAATTCTTCTTCTATTATAAAGGAACTTCCACCTTCCACCCGTGAAAACCAATATCAAATGCACTCACCAGATATAGGTGAATAAAACGCCTCTTAGGAATTTTATGGGATCCTAAACCCTCTTTCGTATCCACTTTATAGGAATCCTCCTCTCCAGCATAGGCTCCACCATCCGACCAGGGAGAAAAAAATCTCAGATAGTGTAATATTGTAAGACACCATTCATAAGTGAAATCAAGGATTAAGGCCACTCACATTAAATTCACTTTAAAAAGGCATATTTATTAGGACCAGCTTCTTACAGATGAACAGTAGATGCAAGGCAACCTCCCACGGAATCTCACATCACAGCTCCAGGTTACTGCAGAAGCTCTACAGAGGCACCGCATATACAGATCCCAAAAGATGGCCGCTGGAACGCACCGCTCAGCATGCGCTCCACTCACCGGAAGTGACGTCAGACGTACGGAATAGAAACCGGAAATGCGTCAACGCGTTTCGCCCCTCCCATCGGGCGTTCTCAAGACCTTGAGGTCTTGAGAACGCCCGATGGGAGGGGCGAAACGCGTTGACGCATTTCCGGTTTCTATTCCGTACGTCTGACGTCACTTCCGGTGAGTGGAGCGCACGCTGAGCGGTGCGTTCCAGCGGCCATCTTTTGGGATCTGTATATGCGGTGTCTCTGTAGAGCTTCTGCTGTAACCTGGAGCTGTGATGTGAGATTCCGTGGGAGGTTGCCTTGCATCTACTGTTCATCTGTAAGAAGCTGGTCCTAATAAATATGCCTTTTTAAAGTGAATTTAATGTGAGTGGCCTTAATCCTTGATTTCACTTATGAATGGTGTCTTACAATATTACACTATCTGAGATTTTTTTCTCCCTGGTCGGATGGTGGAGCCTATGCTGGAGAGGAGGATTCCTATAAAGTGGATACGAAAGAGGGTTTAGGATCCCATAAAATTCCTAAGAGGCGTTTTATTCACCTATATCTGGTGAGTGCATTTGATATTGGTTTTCACGGGTGGAAGGTGGAAGTTCCTTTATAATAGAAGAAGAATTTGAAAATATTTCTTTTTGCACAAATATTTTTTGATATTTTTTGAACTTTGGTTTATCTTGATGGACTTCACTATTGATCAATTTTTCATTTATGTTTGCACTTTGTATATTGATTTTATTTAGAGGTCTATGTTTGCGCTGTTTTTCTTTATTTTTTCATTATTTGTGTTGATCACAGTGCACAGCAGCAGGATAGAACCTGTAGTAGAGTGTTTCACTAGGCGCAGGAAGAATTTTTAGTTTTTTAACCACCAATTCATGGTTATAGGGAAAAAACCCATGAGCAAAGCAACATGGGGACAAGGTACCTTGCTAGAAGGGTACCACCTGGAAAGATACTCCCATGTTGAAGGAATATAGCCTAGTATGGTCAGGGGGGAGGCCATACACTTACCTGCCCTACCAGACTGCATGCTCGGAGAAGAGTCTGGCAGGGATATTTGGGGGAACCCCATGCTTTTTTTCCTGATTTTTTTAAATGGGGTTCCCTCTTAAATCTATACTAAACCCTCGTTTATGGTTAAAATTTGGTGAGCACCCCATGTTTTTTTCTTTGTTTTTTTTTTACATGAAGAAGACCTGAATGGCTTGGTTTGCATTATGAAGGAACCCTCGTGCCATTTTATTTATTTTTAATTTTCCTTTGCTTACATGACCTGGTATTCCTGACCATGTTAGTGAATGGGGTTGGTAATGCCACTAGTTGTTAAGGATAGTGCCTGCATCCATCAGCATCCTTAACAGCCTTTGACAGCAGGAAGCTTTCATGTATAACAGTGGAAACACCATTGTTATTATACATGATATTCCGCTCCTGTTGAATGGGTAGATGTCACACTATTCATATGAAAGCTTGTACAGCCCGACCAGCCAAAGTTCAGTCAGGACCAAACCTTAAGCTTTTTCCTAGCCAATGCTTTTTCTGCTCCCTGAAGTGGGCATCTACACAATTATTACAACCTGTTAAAGGGTTTGAGGGGTGTTCTGAGGGCAGAAAAAGTGGGGATGTGAAAAGGAATTCATAAGTCAAAGCGGTTACATTATGGAAAGAAAGCGATACCCAAAAATGTATCAAAAATTATGCTTTATTGCAAATGTTGCACATATTTAGACATTTAGGTAAATACCACAGTTAGCCATCACCACAAGATGAGACAATACCAAAAGAATAAACCTAAAACAAAAAATTGTAAAAGAAAGACATCATGACCGGCTATGTACTGTATATAACTGTGCTGTAAAGACAATTACACAAGGTCTTATGTATATACAGCACAGGCACATTGGAAACACCACCATGTAGGGGATGTACACATAGGACTGTGCATCAAAATTGCAATGCAAAACATTTGTACCAATGGAATATATGGACTGAGGAGCCCAGCTAGACAATGCTAGAATTCTAGTATGAAATCCAACTCAGGGCAAGAATCAAAAAGGAGAGATATATGCAAATGTAAATATGTAGCTGCTAATATGTGTACCAGTAAGGACTAATGCTGTAATATATGAAAAAAACACTGTCCTCAGGCAAATATTACTTTCTCCAAAGATTTAGGTAGATCGTGACTAATAGGCTGAAAACAGTGTCCAGATGTAACACTGGGTGAACGTGGATCTTTGGAAAAAACGTGATAACAATAGTGACTTCTCCACATGACATCCGTCATCTGTAGTTGAAATGGCAGGGCCCTACCAATATGGTGTAGGGATTCTTCACCACAAGCGTGCAGACTAAATGCCTCCCTTAATTTATGGCTGATGTGGAAACAATATGGATATCCACGCTGTATAGTGGAGGTAGGGTGCTGCACACCATCTAGGAATAATGTCCCCATCCTGTGATAAATAAGTGACATGAAAGACAGTCAATATGGCAGTTACTATGTAGCCTCAGATAGAGGAGGCCCTAGGGCCGTAATTCCTTTTCAGTATAAACAGTGTTCCACACACCACCCATACAGTGAATACGGAATGGTGCATAATATCTCCTATTATTGGATTCACACCTGGAGTCCCGGAGGCAGCCTTGCATCAAGAATATTGACAAACAGGCTCTGCTTCCATCCAGGTACACGTGTAGGTTGATGAACGCCCAGCAAGAGCGTGTATTTCCGTGTCCCCTGCAGGACTAGGTGTGTTGCGCCAATGCGCCGGCCGGTAGTGACGTCACTGACATTCTGACGGGGTTTGAGAGCGTTTTATTATGCTTCAATGAACACATGCTTGCTGACATCTATTCAATATACATTGGTAATTCCATATGCTATGGACACTCTACAAAGTGAGACCCAATGGACTATTGGTTGTTCAGGCTAGACCACTGGCCTGAGCTTGCACAGTATGTATTAGAGCCAGTGGCTTGCCCCATAGCTAGTATACTGCATGAGAGCAGCAGGTGGTTTTATTAGAGAAAATAATCATCCTGCATCCTTCTCAGTTTAAGCATTTGATATGTTTTCTATTTTCTATTGAATAAAATAAGTAAAATAATAAAAGTGAATAAAATATGGGTTTATTAGATTGGCAGATCATTGCTTTCTGTTTTTATGTAGATTTTACACAGTGTCCCAAACATTTTTGGAATTATGGTTGTATGATAGTGTGGTACTACAAAAAATAAATTCACAAACTGTACTATGAAACTGTTTAGTCACTGGCCAGTTGGTACATAATTGATTATAGCTTTATTTTAGTTTGGAGCACACTTTCCTATATCTTTTAGACCTGCTGTGGCTGATATTTCCACTGTTCCATCCAGGCCTATTATTGCTAGATAAAAACAAATCATCTGTCACAGTTTTTCAGATTGTAATGAATCAGATTGGTGTGCTGTTGCTTCAGTATATAAGCCAAGCAATAATGTAAAAGCAAAAAATCTATTACACATGCAAAATATAAGTTGCCAGAATTTGGTGTTGCTGTGAGAATCATACTAATCTGTAACACCAGATACAATCTAAACCTTTTGCTACCAATCATGAAGGTATTGGATTGGTATGTAAACAGACTGCTGGCTACTATAGCAGAGAGTTTGTTTACATTTCTACATATTCTGTCTCCTGGCTATGTTATTTATTTGGATGGCTGTAAAGCCACCTGATCTATAAGTTTCCTGCTTTCCAAAAATAATAAATATTTTAGTTTTTTTAAGTAATCTTCAAGCTTAAAATTATTTAACACATGTGAAATGTTTTCAAAATCATCAGCAATGAATGGGTTAAAGGCATCTTCCATGCATGTTCTATATAAGATTGGAGTTTTTCCCATGTCACCTTCAAACTCTTATAAAAAAGGAAGACCTTCTCCCTGCTGTACAATATAAAAAAAAATAATAATTAGCACATGCCCCCATGTCAGTTCATTATAACAATGAAAGGGTTAAATGCATTTTCCAAGCTTGTAATATATAAGATTGGTGTTTTTGCCATATCACCTCCAATCATTCATAAAAAAGGAGAACTTTCCTCCTGCTGTACCATATAAAAAAATAATTGGTGCCCGTTCCCATGTCATTTCATTACAGCAAAGAAAGGATTACATGCATATTCCAAGCATGCAATATATAAGACTAGTGTTTTTCCTATGTCACCCTCAATCTGATATAAAAAGGAGTTCTGTACAATATTTAAAAAAAAATTGGTACATGCCCCCCCATATTCATTTCATTAAAGTGTCCAAGGCATCTTCCAAGCTTGTGATATATAGGATTGGTGTTTTTCCCATGTCACCCTCAATCTGTGGTAAAAAGGAGGACCTTCTCCCTGCTGTACAATGTAGATATGTAAAAAAACTTTTCCCCCATGCTAATGCCCAGCTCCCCACTGCCTTTGTTTTATAATACCTTGCCTAGAAGTCTTGAAAATACACGCACACACACACACTTAACCCAATTAACTTCATTTGCATTTGGATTTAAAGCAGAGTTCCACCCAGAAGGGGAAGCTCTGCTTAAGTCTTTGTCCCCCGTTCCCCATTAAGGATTGGCACCTTTGAGGAGCGGGTACACAAATTTTACAGGTACCCACTTCCACTTCTGCTGCGATTGCCTAGGCGATTGGAAGCGGAAGTTGTCCTACCCCCCCCGTAGTCTTCTGGGACACGTGACAGATCCCAGAAGACTACGGGGCCATTCACAAAGTGCAGAGCTTCTTGCGCATGCACAGTGGGTACCTGGCTGTGAAGCTGCAAGCTGCCACAGCCGGGTGCCCACACTAAAGATGCCGGTGCCAGGGAGAGAAGACAGCTAGTGAAACCAGCAGTGGTGAGGGCACCGCTGGACCGAGGGACAGATAATTGGCTGTATTTTAAAAGTCAGCAGCTACAGTTTTGCAGCTGGAAGTCCGCTTTAAGTTCTTCATTTCTTCTACTTTAAAGTGGCTCAAGGAATGCCCCTCAAACTGAACCTAGACATACTTAACTCCACGGTTCCTAGATTACCATTGAAAGTATTCCAGCTGCAAATACCAGTCTCAAAATCAGTGCCTGCAAAGACCCATATAACAGTTTTATCCCTCCAAAATATATAGTCAGGTCCATAAATATTGGGACATCGACACAATTCTAACATTTTTGGCTCTATACACCACCACAATGGATTTGAAATAAAACAAACAAGATATGCTTTAACTGCAGACTGTCAGCTTTAATTTGAGGGTATTTATATCCAAATCAGGTGAATGCTGTAGGAATTACAACAGTTTGCATATGTGCCTCCCACTTGTTAAGGAACCAAAAGTAATGGGACAGAATAATAATCATAAATCAAACTTTATTTGATAACATTCCACTTCTTTCCCTTAAAAAACTCTTTGGTTGCTTTTGCAGTATGCTTTGGGTCATTGTCCATCTGCACTGTGAAGCGGCGTCCAATGAGTTCTGAAGCATTTGGCTGAATATGAGCAGATAATATTGCCCGAAACACTTCAGAATTCATCCTGATGCTTTTGTCAGCAGTCACATCATCAATAAATACAAGAGAACCAGTTCCATTGGCAGTCATACATGCCCACGCCATGACACTACCACCATAATGCTTCACTGATGAGGTGGTATGCTTAGGATCATGAGCAGTTCCTTTCCTTCTCCATACTCTTCCCATCACTCTGGTACAAGTTGATCTTGGTCTCATCTGTCCCTAGGATGTTGTTCCAGAACTGTGAAGGCTTTTTTAGATGTCCTTTGGCAAACTCTAATCTGGCCTTCCTGTTTTTGAGGCTCACCAATGGTTTACATCTTGTGGTGAACCCTCTGAATTCAATCTTCTCTTGATTGTGAAGTCTTCTCTTGATTGTTGACTTTGACACACATACACCTACCTCCTGGAGAGTGTTCTTGATCTGGCCAACTGTTGTGAAGGCTGTTTTCTTCACTAGGGAAATAATTCTTCAGTCATCCACCACAGTTGTTTTCCATGGTCTTCCGGGTCTTTTGGTGTTGCTGAGCTCACCGGTGCGTTTCTTCTTTTTAAGAGTGTTCCAAACAGTTGTTTTGGCCACGCCTAATTTTTTTGCTATCTCTCTGATGGGTTTGTTTTGTTTTTTCAGCCTAATGATGGCTTGCTTCACATATAGTGACAGCTCTTTGGATCTCATCTTGAGAGTTGACAGCAACAGATTCCAAATGCAAATAGCACACTTGAAATGAACTCTAGACCTTTTATCTGCTCATTGTAATTGGGATAATGAGGGAATAACACACACCTGGCCATGGAACAGCTGAGAAGCCAATTGTCCCATTACTTTTGGTCCCTTAACAAGTGGGAGGCACATATGCAAACTGTTGTAATTCCTACACTGTTCACCTGATTTGGATGTAAATACCCTCAAATTAAAGCTGACAGTCTGCAGTTAAAGCACATCTTGTTTGTTTCATTTCAAATCCATTGTGGTGGTGTATAGAGCCAAAAAAGTTAGAATTGTGTTGATGTCCCAATATTTATGGACCTGACTGACTGTAGAAGCAAGCTATGCTACCATTGTCAGCAAAAAGTAAAAATACCTTAATGGGCAAAGCTGATGGTTATTACCTTCAGCTGCAGCTCATCCTCTATTTTTTCCTGAAAACTGGCTTATGCAGGCCATAGACGGTTCATTTATCGGCCGATTTTTCGTCCGAAAGAATAATCAGCTGATTTTCGCACTGTTAGTGGGGCAATGTCATCGGAAGATTTTCACGGTTCCTCCTCATTTTGTTTATCGGTCATGCTGGAAAATTCGTGAAAAAGGATGATTTTTACAATCATTGGTGGCAACATCAGTTTACAGAACGAACTGTCTATGGCCTGCATTTGTCATGGGTTTATTTACAAAACAAATCTGCTTGCTCAGCTGTCACTGTGCCTCAAGCACAGAGAGAGAGGCACAACATGATGACAGCTTTGGCAACCTGCAAACTGTCAAAGTAAAGTGAAATCAGTAAGCTAATGATTCATTAAAAAGTGTGAAGAGTAAACATTTTTATACATTTTACATACTGTATGTCAGCTTTTTAGAAAACGAAAATATAAGGCATTTATTAAAATAGTGCACTTGTAAAATGTATGTAAAATCCATATCTGTCATTAAATAACAATATAAACATTCGATAGGTAGGCAAATTAGTTGTAGAGTTATTGTCAAATTAAGTGATGTGCATACCGATATTGCTAAATTTGGTCTGTACATCTTGATTTCAGCAAACTCCAGTCATGAAGAAGCTAAGATTTTTTTTCAAACCGCTTCCCACTTGGCCACTGCACTTAAATAGCTAGGTGGGAGCTTTGCCATTCTGAGAGGATGTTCCTGTATGTCCCTCAGAATGCGGGCACGTGTGCAGTTGCATGGCAGCGCAGCTGCGTGCTCTCGTGTGTCTGTGTCCCCTTGACAAAGTGCAACACAGCTTGGCAGATTGGCTCTGTGATTGGCCCTTCTGATCACATGATGGCTTTGTCCAATCACAACCATAGTTTAATGTAAACACCGCTGTCTGTCAGGTGGTCGGCTCTTCTTCTCTTCACACAGAGTCCTCCAGTGAAGAGAAGCAGAGCCGATCTGTGAGCCAGTGAGTTTTCAAGCACTACACTAAACAGTGTACACTACACTGATCACCTTGATCAGGGGTCTCCAAATTATGGCCCTCCATCTGTTGAAGTACTACAAGTTCCATCATGCCTCTGCCTCTGGGAGTCTTGCCTGTGGCTGTCAGAGTCTTGCAAAGCATGATGGGACTTTCAGTTCCTCAACACCTTGAGGGCCATAGTTTGGAGACCCCTGACCTAGATAGTGCCCCCCACACATCTGTCACAGTGATCATCCATATCTGTCACAGCGATCATCCACATCTGCCAAAGTGATCATCCACATCTGTCAGTGTATCAGTGGTCATCTACATCTGTACCAGTGATTCATATCTGTTACAGTGTACCAGTGGTCATCTACATCTGTACCAGCGATCCACATCTGTTAAAGTGTACCAGTGTCAAATCCACATCTGTCACAGGATACCAGTGATCAACATCTGTCACAGAGTACCAGTGTAAAATTCACATCTGTACCAGTGATCAACATCTGTCACAGTGTACCAGTGTCATATCCATATCAGTACAAGTGACATCTGTCACAATGTACCAGTGTCAAATCTACATATGTTCCAGTGATCAACATCTCTCACATAGTACCAGTGTTATATTCACATCGGTATCAGTGATCAACATCTGTCAAAGAGAACCAGTGTCAAATCTACATCTGTTCCAGTGATCAACATCTACCACACAGTACCAGTGTCAAATCCACATCAGTACCAGAGATCAACATCTGTCATAGTGTACAAGTGTCAAATCCACATCTGTCACAGCATACCAGTGATCAACATCTGTCACAGTGTACCAGTGAACATCAAAATCAACATCAGCAATATCAGCAGTGCAGCAAAAACATGTCTAAAAAATTATACTGCAGCAAGGAGGCTTTCTAGATACTGAGTATGACGGATGGGAGTAGTAGGGAACTCCCTCTGTCAGACTCAGATTCTGAGTATGAGACAGTTGAAAGCAGTGGGTCAGCAACAGATTCTGAGGACGAGAGAGTCCAAACAAAAGGGTTCAGGAGATCTGAGGAGGAGCAGGCATCCACCAGTAGCACAGTGGTGAGTACAAGCAGCGCAGCACTCCCAGAAGATAAGCAGTCATCCACCAGTAGCGCTGCAAATTCTGGTGCAATGGCAAGTACAATCAGGGCTGCATTCCTAGATGATAGGCCAGACACTAGTAGCAAGGTGTCCCATCCACAACAATGAGGTAGGGCCCATACTAGCCTCATAAACATTCTCTTATATTCCACATGACTGCTCATTGGGCAGAACCTATAATTCCCTCTTTTACAGCACAGTCAGGCCTTCAGATACAAGCAGAAATTGTTACCCCAATTTATTTTTTTCATTTATTTTTTACTGATGGTCTGCTAAATTACATTGTGGAACAGTGTAATCTGTATGCCAGCCAATATATTGTCAGCAATCCTAATTCATCATATTCCCAACCATTTGTGTGGGCTTACTTGGGAACATGGGACTGGGAACATGGGAAAAAAAATTAAGTCCATACCTACAGTTCTACCCAACCTATACATCATGTGGTAGTCTATTCATACTTTATGCCCAGAACACGCTACAAGATGATAATAATGAGGCTTTTACAATTCAATAATAATACCCAGTACTGGCAATATATACCTGCTGCCTGTACTGACTATGGACAGTATTCCTGCCTGCTTCTTGGGTGATACCTTTCATTGTTGCTGACCATGTCCCTGCCTGCTGCCTGGACCAATGCTCTCCTCTGTGGACAACTGCACTACTAAAAGCACAGGTAATTTTTTGTTTACCCTTTGCTCAACAGAATGTATTTTGGGGTGTAATTATTGGCATGTACATGCTGTGTGTTAGAATCTTGAAGCTTCTACTTGAATGTTGAGCCTCTGGATGTGGCAAGGCTGTGGAAAAGTCTTACACATTTGGTATCCCAATACTCAAGAGGGGTAGCAGAATGTATTTTAGGGTGTAAATCTTAGTATGTACATGCTGTGTGTTAGAAATATTTTATAAATGGACAACTTTGTGTAAAACAAATATGAATTAATTTTCTTTCCACATTTTCCAAGAACTTGTGGAAATATATGACATGTTCAAAAGACTCATTATGCCTCATAGAATATTCATTTTGGTGTAAATTTAATTCAATAATATAATCAAACCAAAAACACTGAAATTTGAAATATAGCGCCAAGTTCGCACATCACTTAGCAAAGTCACAAAATCGTTTTCAGTGTCTGATGACGAAATTTCCCCACAAATCATTATCACTCAATTCTGCAAGTGGTTCGGATTTACTATCGGGACAAAATGTATGTGAAATGCTTTGATACAGTAATGTTTTACTATGTGATTTTAGTGTATTTAGTGAATGCCACTTTTTCACACTTTTTTAAATTTTCCGCCATTCTGTCCCCGTACGTCCTGACGTCGCAGGGAACGGAACACAGAAAACGGATGCCGGCATCGGCCGAAGGACATTGCAGGGGAAGCTGCAGGAATGACATCACGGGAGCGAAGGACAAGGTAAGTGAAGAAGAGATCCCGGAGCAACGCTGCAGGGTAATCCCGAGTGTAGCTCGGGTTACCGCTTGTGGTACTGACATTTTACCCCGAGCTACACTCGGGAATACCTCCAGGGAGGTTAAGCAATGAGATAGGCCATCAGTACATCAGATGTGATCAATATTCAATGAATGGTACCATAGCTTGTAGATTCTATAACTTTCACACAGACCAAATAATATACATGGATTTTGGTTATTTTTACCGAAGCAATGTAGCAGTATACAGTTTGGACAAAATATATGAAGAAAAAAATGAAAATGTTTTTTTTTCTCAAAATTTTTGGTCTTTTTACATTTCTAGTGCAAAAAATAAAACAGTAGTGATTAAATACCACCAAAAGAAAGCTCTATTTGTGTGAAAAAGAGGACAACATTTTCATTAATGTACAATGTTGCATGGCTGAGAAATTATCATTCAAAGTGTGAGAGTGCTGAAAGTTTAAAATTAGTCTGGGCAGGAAGGGAGTAAAAGTGCTCTGTATTGAGGTGGTTAAAATGGATCAGTGAACCTTCAGTCTTCTCCAAAATTAGCCCCCATGAACTAGTTATGAAGGGTGCACTCACACTTTTAACTGGTCCTGAATGCAGTTCAGTCCCTTGAGCTAGTTCATTTATGTTATATGAGTGCTCTGAATTGCTCCGAGGACTGGTTAATTGAACCATGCCAGGGACCACTTGGAACAAGGTCCTGGGTGTGATCTGATACAGTTAGCGTGAGTACAAACCATGCCAAAGTACAGTTCTCTCCTTAGAGAACTGTGTAATAGAACAGGAATAGGTCAGGTTAGCAGGGGAGTGTGCCCAGGAACACTTGTAAGTGTTCCTGAGAGCACTTCATTACAAACCAGTGTGAGTTCAAACCCGCAAGGGAGTGGGGAGGAGGAAGAATCAAACTTGGGCAAGATTCACTTCAACCAGGACGAGTGTGAGTACTCCCAAAGGCATAAAACAGCACACTGAAGTTTGCCATGGTGGTAGATTTTAAACAAAATATATTAAATAAAAACAAATGCAACACATCAGATCCAATATGATTGGGTATGACAAAGTTGTCCCATTTCTTTCCAAGTGTAATTATATCTCTGCACTTTCTATTTTTTTTTGACAGATAGCTCTGTTATTTTTAATTGTAAATGTGATTCACATATCACAATACTTCTCAGCGTTTAATCAGTTGCTACTAAGAAGCATTTTGCATCAATACTGCTTATTAATTAGTGATCTCGTTTATGCCATTTCCATTTAAATACAATTACAATAAATCACAAGCGCTTCAGTAGATGAATGAGGGAGAAGCAATAGTATGTGCTATCAGTGCTGTAAAAAAAGTTGTATTTGCATTTGATTTGAAATTCTGGAGTGAAAACGTATTTTGGCAGTAGTTACTTGCACTTCAGTACATTCATCTCAGTATGTGGGCAGTACATAGATGCATACAATATATAATCTTGATCATAGCTTATCAAGTTTTATAATACAATTCTGGAATACAATGAGCTGGTTTATTGCTCAAAAGATTTTCAATTTTACTTATGGGTCTTATAATTCTTTCTTGATTCTAATGATGGCTAAAAGACAGTATGCTTTTTGGTATATGATTAAGATTTATATCACATACAGTTAAAGAGAATTGTTTTTAATATAATTTCCTATTTCATGTGAAAATGAATCTGTTAACAATATTTTGATCTGTAGTCTTGTAAATATGAATTAAAGGAAGCATACAAAAAAGTGAAACTCTAACAAATCTAACTGCATTATTAGACTGAACAAAGCTACACCTCCTAGAACATTAGTGCAAAGTACAAAGAGCAAGATGCATCTCTTAACCTAAAAGAAAATACATCTGGCTTTAATATTAAATACATGGACTCATCATGTGTCCACACATATCTGCTAACAATGGTGACCCAAGTGTATGGATGAAGATCTCCTTAATGGCATAGATCTGTAAATCATGTGGCGTGTCTTTAGGGTAGATTATTAAATGCAAAAAGAAATAGCATTTATAGTAATTGTAAAGCTTTTTTTTTTCTAATAACAAACATGTTATACTTACCAGCTCTGTGCAATTGTATTGCTTAGATTGGCCCCAAACCTCCTTTTCTGGGGTCCCCCATGGGTGCTCTAAGATCCTCCATCTCTCAGTTCACCACCAAAGTATGCAGCTTCTTATGGGGGCAGTCCTGTGAGATTGCTTCTGAGCTAGGCCATGCACATCTATAGACAGTGCAAAAACCACATTTGTGGGGTTAATTGTAAAATGCAATAGTGAATCTAGTTAAATTGTGCTGAGTACATTCAGATGTGTTTGCTATGAATATTAAACTTGGCATATAAATACTACTTGCTATGTTTGCATAATATATTCAGCATGCCCAGAAATCGAAAAAGTATATTATTTTTGATAAAGTAAATCTTAAATTTTTTATATTAATATATTGCTTTCTGCTACATTTAGGCTCTTGTGAATATGTGTTTTAAAGCTTTTATTAAGCCTTTATTTAGGGGTTTTCCTAGTGCTTCTGATGCAGCGTGGTACTTAATCTATAACAAAATATTTAAAATAAAAGTTGTAGTATGTTTTTTAGCCACTACTGCTACTCTCAACTTTCCACTGATTGTAATGCTATAGCAAAAGAGAGCTACAATTGGAATAATATTTTTGCTTATGGTTATAAATGCTATTAACATCACAGTCAGTAGAAGGTTAGGTTTGAAATGTGTAGCTCCTCAAACATACAGTGTTTAAAGTCAATTAACAATTCTCAAAAGCGGTTTAGCAATACAGTGTAAAAGGAGCATCCAGATGTCTGTGTGCTTTCACAGCAGGTTCCCACACAGTAGTGTGTGTTCTTTCTGGACACTCCAGCCATAATGTCTGTACCCCAAATATGCAGACTAGTATGAAATCCTCACTTAGCTGAATTATCTCAGAATCTCACTAGACCCCTAGAATCTTTTTTTGTATTTCAATGAGTCTGAAACAAATTTGTGTAATGCAAACTTAAAGGATATGGGGGGGCCTGGTCTGGTCCCGACCTAAGATGGCCGTGTAATCCCAGAGCTCCTGAGCCTCATGGTCCTGCAACTGATCGTTCATCAGCTTTACACAGCACAAACATGGGTAATAGTCACTGGAACTCTTCTACACCCCAGTCCAGCTCACCCCAAGACCAAGGCATGCAGCTGGGGAGGAATATTCTGGAGTTATTCCAGACTCAGCACAGGGATAACATGGCACCATCTCATGACGTGGCTCGCTGTCAGTAGAACTTTTCCTTTCTCTGGAAACAAGACTCCATCACCTATCTAGGCATTCAGCTTCCCACGCACCTATGAGACCTATACTGTAAGAATTATCTGCCCATTCTGTGAGATCTAGCAAAGGATTTTAAGCAATGGAATAAACCTATTTTTCATGGTTCGGTAGAGCAGCCATTCTAAAAATGAATGCCCTCCCACGAATCCTCTACCTACTACAGACTATACCCATTAACCTTCCTCGTAATTTCATACTCTCTTACAGGAACCCATGTTCCGGATTTCTTTGGAACAACTGCAGGCTGAAAATTAGCTATGTGAGATTGGTTCTTCCCAGACAAAAAGGGGGAATAAGTCTACCTGATCTCCTGAACTATCTTCACACATGCCACCTCTCTAGGATAGTAGATTGGAGCGACCACGACACTGTCAAAGACTGGGTCACTCTCAATGCATCTTTTTTATCCACACCTCTCGCATCTGCACCTTGGTTGCACGCCCATCACATCTTCTCTGAGGCAAAATCCAGCCCCTTAATTTACCCCGCCCTTCACACTTTCAACACTATCTGCAAACTGTCTAAGTCTATCTCATCAGTCCCAGGCCCTCTCACCCCAATATGACAAAACCCTGATTTCCCACCAGGCCTACACCCGCAATCCCTTCAGGATCATTGGCCTTCCAAGTGGATCCTAGCCCACCAATTCTTTAATAGAAGCAAACTCCTCTCTAGGGAACAGATCTCCTCTAGCTTGAGAACAACCCCCATTCCACCGTGGTCATACCTGTTTTATACCATTTCTTACTCTCACTCGATGAAAAAATGACAGGTGTCCAGACCTCTGACCTCGTTTGAGAAAATGTGTTTGAAACCATGTCTGCAAATCCACTTGATTTCAGCTATCCATTCTCAACTGATCTCTGACCACCTCTCCAACAGTGGTACAGCCTGTGCAGCATGGGAGAGAGATATCTCCATTTCCTTCACCCAAGATGATTGGGAATGTATACACTTAAACATACTTAAAGGATCGGTGAATGTATCCACTCAAGAAAATGGCTACAAGGTTCAATCCCGTTGGTATTGCACCCCTGTTCTTCATAAATTCTGCCCAGAGACACCTGTTGGAGGTGTGAGAATGATGTAGGGACCCTTCTGCATATCTGGTGGTCATGCCGCAGACTCCAACGATATTGGTTTGAGGTGCACCGAATAATCTAACAAGTAACTACATACACCCTAAACTTTACGCCTGCTCAGGTCTTACTGCACCATTCCTCCCTTCCCCAAATGGTCTATTTCAGGTCCCTGGCCATGCTTATGGTAAACACAGTGAAATAGTGTCTCCTGACTCACTGGGGCTCCACTCAATCTCCCACCATCAGAGAATGGCTCACATGCGCATGCAGACTAGCTGAGATGGAAGAACTTATTTATATACCCCAAGACTCCCCTGCCAAATTTGCAACTAAAAGGGCATGCTGGTCACGCTTCCAGACAACTGAAGAGTTTGTTCTTCTGACTGACAAGCCCTCCCCCTAATTACTGCATTATTATGCATCTTTGAGACTTCTTTCATTTACCCGTATTCTATGGCTAATGGCTCCGGCAGATGTGTTTGGGCATGAGCTGCCTACCTGGCTGGGCTCCTTTTCCTTCATCTTATCACCTTTAACAGTGTGGGGATGGAAGGACTGGAGCACTCCCATCTTGCCCAGCGGGAGGAGTAAGAGACAGATGTCACCTTCTTACGACATCTTCCTTTTATCTAATAATCTCTATTACTCGATACCCATCACCCTCCCTTTTTCTCCCCCCCCCCTTTTTTTTTCTTCTCTCCTAACGTTCTTTCTTTTCTCCCCAATGCTACATTCCACCATTCACTCATCTCTACTCGATCTTTTACTATACACCCCCTACTCTAGGGATGGTATCCCTAGCTGGAAGGGATCAATATGATTATAACAATAACAATATGGTCATAACAAGAGCAAAAGTATCTCAGTACACTCGATCCTCTTGCATTCTCCACAATAGCCCATCTATCTATCTATGAACCCCCGCCTTGGTCCACTACATATATATGTAAGACCCTGGCACTGCTTCTTCGTATCCCTTCTCACATGGACCCTTTCCTCTTCTTTCCTGTCTGGACTCACATCTTCCTCTAATTTTTCCAAGTTTTCCTTCGGGGATCGCCCCACCAGTTCACATGTGTTTGTACTAACTGTTGTATCTTACGTTTGACACACTTTCATTGTATATGCTAGCTGTCCCTAGCAATATATTGATCAGATGTATCCCATATTTATGTATATGACCCTGTATTTCTCTATTCAATAAATCTTTTGTGATAAAAATAAAAATAAAGAATATGTTCACCTTTGGGAACATGCTACATGTTCCACCTGTTTTTATGTGGAACATGTAACATGTTCCCATAGCCGCAGCTGATGCCATTAGCCCCCCTCCCTCTGACAGATAGTACAGGGAGAAGTTTCCCCGTACTATCTGTCAGGTTTGAAAACAGCAAGACCATGCGGGTCTCCGCCCACACAGCCGCTGCATTCATTCATGGACTTCCGTGAATGAATGAACTGCAAGTCCCAACAGCCTTGACAGCTGTCAGCTTGTAGTTTTCAATGAATCACCACGGCACTGTGGAGCTGTGTGGTAGTTCTTTGAATCTTCTTGTCAGTATATCTGCTTACTCGTACATCCCGTAAAGCCAATCTGATATTCTGATAGGTGTGCAGGAGACCTGCATGGAATCAGCAATCTGCTGATTGCTGGTGCAATGCTTTCTAGGTTCCTGTAGACAAAAAGAATAAATGTAATTTTTTTACCTGCAAACAAATGTGCATTTATTATGTTAGTATATCTGTGTGGCACAAGATCATAAAACTGCCTGTAAAAGCTTGACAGCACAAAGATGAGATGCTTGATACCAAATATGCTATATTTGATAGCATATAGGAAAGTTAGTAATATCTGGATCTTTTGATACTATTGGATTTTGGACTGAAACCATTGCTCTCACTTTTGGATCTATTATTATAAGTATTACTAATAGTAGTTTTTCTGTAAGTTTATCTTTTTATTTTAGATCCTGTCAGATTATATGTACAGTATGTCTCACTTATTCATTTCTGCTTTTGCAACTTGTTTTTGTAACTTTCTTTAACCTTTTCTATACAATGGCTGCCTAGGGATATTGCAAATAAATAATAACTTGATTTTGATTGCTTCATAGAATGCATGACTCTGAAGAGAAGGTTGTGTGCTTGGTGTGTGTGCAGTTGTTTTGTATGGTTAGTACTTATAAGTTAAACTGTAAATCCTTGCCAATATTTTTGGTCCTTTCCTTACCATACCTCTTGCATTTCCTGTAATTGCAGCATTTGGATGATTGAGGACAAGGTAGCCAAACTGATTGCCTCATTGCCAGACAGGGACCTATGTGTCTGATGTGTGTGTGGGCAGTGGAAAAGGTGACTGCATAGATTTATGGCTTATACGATAGCATGGGGAATCTTAGAGGTATGTGAAGTACAACACAGCCGTTAAACTACACCAGATTACCATATATGTGAGATTTTCCTCCGTTGGTGTGTGTCTAGCCAGATAGAGCTGAGGTAAATCCCTCTAGTGGTGGCTGGCTGTAGGGGCTGAGTGAGTGTAATAGCACTTGAAGTCATTTTGCCTAGTTTACCAGGAGCAGTGTGTGGGGTTGGTGAAGCCTGTAGGCCAGGCTGCTTAAATATGAAGTTTACTGACCAGTGGTATCAGGAGCAAGGTTTTCCACAAACCTGTAATTTGTGAGTACTGGCAGCTTAGATATTAATGTATGCTCTATTGTTGCTTATGGTTGTTGCCTGTGCTGTGTTGGGGAACTTGGGGATGTCATAATAATTGGTCAAATTGAAATATAGTTAGGTCACCTTAGTAGTTAAACATCAAAGTCATCTGAGTTTAGTTTCACCCCTAGTGACCTTGAAAATTGAAAGTATAGTATTAAAGTGTCCATGGAGAATCCATACGCCTTTCTTTACTTCTGACCTCTAGATTCCTTGTGTAAGGTCTAGATGCAGATACTTTAGATGTATGAAAATAGCCAGTGAGTGTAGGATTACCGTTATACTTTGGCTGTGGAATGTCATTAGTGAACCCAAGGTAGAAAAGAGTAGAAGTACCATACAACTTTGTGAGGAACAAGTTGGAAGGTACCCTGAAGGAATCAGGACTAGCGGCTAGCAGTAGGCATATATCATGAAAGTAGCAAAGGTCAAAACAGGCAGCTGAAAGTAGAAGTATCTGGTAATGTGGAAAATGTACAGTAAGGGCAGGCAGCAGTCAATAGTGTAATGTGAGAATGTAGCAAAGTTGAAGACAAGCAGCAGACAGTAGATGTATCCAGTAATGTGGTAAAGGTCAGGGCAGGCAGCAAGCACTAAAGGAATCCAAGAACATAGCCAGGATAAGCAACAGGAGAAAACAAACTAGTCAGGTGCACTTGATCAGCAGGAAATGATGTTACAAGTACAGAGCCTCAGGCAGAAGCACTTTAAATAAGGCACCTCATTCACAAGGGCCAATGCCAGAGCAGGGGTGCATGTCCAAACTCGCTACCTCACAGCTGACAAGAAAGTCAAGGAATTTACAAAGCAGCAGCCAATAACAGCAGGGGGCAGCTGGGAAGCTGAGACCTTTTGCCTAGTAACTAGGATGCTAGCTCAGCAGAGGAGGAATGGTGCCATGTCTCCTTGTCTAGCAACAAGAATGCAAGCAATTGCTTAGAGCCAGGAGTAGTTAATGAGGGCCACTAGAGGACAAGTAAGTGCACATGCTGCCTAGGACCTTTACCATTTTCATTTTAATCATTGTCACTGTTGTCATGTTTGTTAGATAGGGACATATAATTATCCTCAATGTGATGTTAGTTATTTTTTTCACTTTCAATATCCATGAATTCATCATTCTTATCACTGTACACTTTATCCAATGATATGTCAGCCTTTTTCTTGCCATGACATAGATACCATGATGTTCTTGATGTGAATTTTACTGCTTCTTTAAAGAACCTCAGTGGGCAAATCATATCTTTCATCACTTTATACTGGCAAGGTTCAAAGAAACATATAATCCATTGTCCATTGTGGATACTGCCTTGCTGTAATAAAATAACATTTGAAAAAAAAAATGTTCATTTATGTCTAAGGGAAACAAAAAAAGCAGTTATAGTTATCTGATTCTCCAAAATGCTGTTAGACTAGTCCTAGCATTCCCTATGCCCCAGAGGGTACAGATCCTCCAATGTCATCAAGATCAATGCATGGGTCCATAGTCCTTAATTGGCTGTGAAGGATTCTGAGGGACAGTTATCCACTGGAGTATAGGACAGTAGAGGAAGGTGTCAGCTTCTAGAGGAGTGGAGGATAAAGGAAATAAAACTGCATTTGCCATCTTCTAGACATAAGTAAGCATTTGATCCTTGAAGTGCAGGGGCAGCACCATCCTAGTGCAGACTGTTCCTCACTCTACAATGGTAATATGCCATCACAGGAATATATATTCTCACCACAGAACTGTCTGAATATATTTTGCAGGCCCTGTTTGCACGTTTTCTCTAACACTGATTTCAAGAGATAAAATACAGCTGAATTTGGGAACGGTTAATTATTTTATTTCTCCACTAAATTTATCCCTCACCACAAACATCTGCAGTTCATTTCCATATCTCCTGTGCTATTTCTATGCAATTAGGTTTCACACCAGCAATGTGTAATTTAAATCATTTCATGCAGTATACCATTACATTTTAGGCAACATCAAATACTAAGCGGTCTATTTATAAAACAAAACAGCCGTTAGGAATAATCACTGTGATGGTGTAATATGTTTATTTGCTATGATTGTCAGCTTCCTGTAGTGGCCATAATGTGGTATTTTCCTGATATACTGTCCCATATTATGGAAATACCACATTATGGCCACTACATGAGGCTGATGATTATAGGAAATAAACATATTACACCATCACAGTGATTATTCATAATGGCTGTAGTGAATTTTTGTTTAATAAATAGACCGCTTAGTATTTGATGTTGCCTAAAAGTTAATAGAAATAAACATATTACACATACTAGAGCGATAAATCGTGACAGCTGTGCAAATGCTTGGGACATTGGAGACAAACAAATAAGTAACTTAATTTTTTCCTGTTTTTCAAAATATTTTTTTTAAATAAAAAGAAACATTTATAAAATAAATACTGCTTTTACCTGCATTTTGTTACTATTAGCTGTAAGTTTAAAGGACATTGCCCCTTGCTGCCCCCAACCTTTATTTGCATGGCTAGGTCCATTTTTTTCTGAAGACTGGGGTCTCCATGAGTACAGAGGATTAATGAACAGTAGAGTGCAAAACAGACAGGTCCAAATGTGAATATAGCTTCACAGCATTTTGTTCTGCCAGATGGGATAATATTCAAGACTAAAGGTAACTACATATGGATGTGATGCCCTATTATACTCAGTGCTCATGGTGCTCATTAAATATCACTGGGGCTGTTATTATATAATATGGCTATATATCAAATAAAAGAAAAAAGTTTGAAGTGTATGTAAAGGCAAGATCTACTAACAACACACCATATAATTATTCAACACACTTACCATTAGCTCAGGGGGTCAAAGGTCCATCTGGTAGGAGACAACAAAGAGGACCTGTAATGTGATTGGACCTGGACAAGAACATCTATAAAAAATGTAAGTGGAACTTTTTTTAATTAGATAGAATTTATTTCCTATGATGAGGGGCGAAGGACATAAGTTAAGCTTTAATTAGGCTTTATACTCAGTATATGCTCACCCTTGATGGACAGTTGACTCTTTCCAACATCTCCAAAATTACTTTGGCAAGCAAAAGCAGTCTCGGTTGATACTGTCACATTTTCTATATATGCCACAGGTGATTGTAGCCGTATTAGTGCATTTGCGACAGAAACAATTGAATACTGTCCGTGATACTTTTTTTATTTGCACTAACATACAATTTTGAGGACAAGCTTTCGGGGTATGTCCCCTTCTTCAAAGTCCAAACAGTACTATTACAAATCACAAAGTTTAAGCAGAATGTTAGAAGGGAATGAGAAAAAAAAAAAAGGCTACAGATAAGATACATCAAGAGCGAGGGGGGGAGGGGGGGGGAATACTACACTCACACAGAGGGGGTCAAGCTTCAGCTAATAGATAGTCATAAAGCTGTCGGATAGTGGTTGAGGAATCCCATGTCCAAGTTAAGGCCGTTATCTTTTGTGTCAAAAAGAATTATCATTCTTAGTTCAAATGTTTTTCTTTCCTGGATAGATTTGAATTTTCCTTTCAGAACCAAAACATTGAGGTCTTCCATATTGTGGCCTGGTTGTGTGAAATGGTGTCCTACAGGTGTGCAGAGGTCATCTTCTTTATGTTCCTTGATGGCATGTCTGTGCAAATTCATCCTTGTTTGCAACTTCTGTCTGCTTTCGCTAACATAAGATCCTTTGCTGCATTTTCTGCACTGGATAAGGTACACAACATTACTGGAGGTGCAGCTGTATGATCCAGAAATATTGAAGATCCCTTTTGGTATTCATGACTAACGGTTTTAAAATTTTTTCTACAAAGTCTGAGATTTGTTTGGTGAGTGTATTCATACCTGTTATGATGGGTCTGCGAGGATTTCCTGGCTTGTGGACTTTGGGCAGCATGTAGAAGTCCCCGATTTCTGGATGATCCGGAATCGCATTTATAAGTTCTGAATGTAGGTGGGCTGGAAGTGTTTTAATGAGACCTTTTAATTGCTTTGTAAAGCCCTGGGTCGGATCATAATCCAGTTTTTTATAGTAAATGGCATTTTCCAGCTGTCTCTGGCCTTCTTGTAAAAGAAATATTCCAGCAACCCCCAATACTGGATTTCAGGCAACCCCCCAACCTCAGAAATAAACTAATCAGTAGGAAACTTCCTTCTGATTATGATGTCACAGATCTTTATCATCCTCACCAAACAACAAATACACTGCTGAGGATGTTACACAGCTCATTGAATTCATACTTACACACAACTACTTTGCTTTCAATAAAGACATCTATCTTCAATGTATAGGCACTGCGATGGGAAGTAAAATGGCACCCCAATATGCAAATTTATTTATGGCTGACCTGGAAGAACAATTCCTGAACAGCATGGAACAAAAACCATACAGATACGTTCGCTATATTGATGATATTTTAATCATATGGACAGAAGGTGAAGAAAACCTAAAACAATTTTACTCATTGATGAACACTTTTCATCCATCAATCAAACTAAAAATGGAATACTCAAACACACAGGTCAACTTCCTAGACACCACAGTATACATCAGGGATGATATGCTTCACACCTCAATATACAGGAAACCCACTGACAGATGCAACTACCTCCACAGTTCCAGCTTCCACCCCCAACACACGAAACGTGCCATCATACACAGTCAGGCCATTAGATACCACCGAGTATCTTCTGACCCAAGAGACAGAGATAAACATCTCGGGACACTAGCAGACGCCTTCCATAAGAAAGGTTACAAGGACAAAACTATCAACACCAGCATAAACACAGCCTTGAGAACCCGAAGGAAAAATCTACTTCAGTACAAAGAGAAAAAAACAAACAACCGTGTACCTCTAGTAACCACATACAACCCGGCACTAGAAGGAATAAGAAAAATAATCAAAGATTTACAACCCATCATAACAGAGGATGGAACTCTGAAAGAAATATTCCAGCAACCCCCAATACTGGCTTTCAGACAACCCCCCAACCTCAGAAATAAACTAATCAGTAGGAAACTTCCTTCTGATTATGCTGTCACAAATAATGGAAGCACACCCTGCAATAAGAAACGCTGCAAGTTGTGCAACCAAATCAATCCATCAAAAAGTGTCAGACACTCAAAAGGGATCTTCAATATCTCCGGATCATACAGCTGCACCTCCAGTAATGTTGATTACCTTATCCAGTGCAGAAAATGCAGCAAAGGATCTTATGTTGGCGAAAGCGGACAGAAGTTGCAAACAAGGATGAATTTGCACAGACATACCATCAAGGAACATAAAGAAGATGACCTCTGCACACCTGTAGGACACCATTTCACACAACCAGGCCACAATATGGAAGACCTCAATGTTTTGGTTCTGAAAGGAAAATTCAAATCTATCCAGGAAAGAAAAACATTTGAACTAAGAATGATAATTCTTTTTGACACAAAAGATAACGGCCTTAACTTGGACATGGGATTCCTCAACCATTATCCGACAGCTTTATGACTATCTATTAGCTGAAGCTTGACCCCCTCTGTGTGAGTGTAGTATCCCCCCTCCCCCCCTCGCTCTTGATGTATCTTATCTGTAGCCTTTTTTTTTCTCATTCCCTTCTAACATTCTGCTTAAACTTTGTGTTTTGTAATAGTACTGTTTGGACTTTGAAGAAGGGGACATACCCCGAAAGCTTGTCCTCAAAATTGTATGTTAGTGCAAATAAAAAAAGTATCACGGACAGTACTCAATTATATATGCCACCTACTTTTTGTACAAACGGTCACAAGATATTAGCAACAACCTTTTGTGTCATATGCCAAAATTATATTAAACTGGCACATGTATGTTACACGCAATGTAACGCAGCAGTAGATGTGTATATCTGTAGTAGTGAAAATTGCTGTAGCTGTAACATGAAAAAAACGTTGACTAATATTTCTCTCTATGGCAAAAAGGAATAACAGCAAGCAGAGGTCAGGCATCAATCACTAACTAATACAGAATGCAACTATCATCTGTGGTATTTTGAATTGATTGCATTGCTGGTTTTGTAACTGAATACAGCATCAGTAAATCTACTGGTAATTTTAAAATAAAGCAATGCTGGACAGGAAATGAGCTATGTATTGTACTGGGGTTGATTTACTGACATAAGCATTACAATAAATAAATAGGTTACAGTTAAGTTCTTGGCCTGGCTATATCTTTTTTTTATGCAAAGGTTGTGCAGTGCTGTGCAGGGCCACGCATTGCATATCGCTGGAGCAGGATTAAATGTAAGTATTTTACTATATAAGTTACACTGAAAGTGGGGAAACTTTTAATGTTTTCACTGCAACAAATGTAAGTACTGTATCTATGGCAGCACTGCTCTATAAACAGACTGCTGGTTGCTGTAACAAAATATAAACAGTCAGGAGTCTGGAGTCTGTTCCTATTTTTTCAGCTGTCAGCTTTTTAGTGAGTGGCATAATCATTTCCACATACACTGGAAGGTGCCATTCATTCACCTATCCCCCCAGCCACCCCTTGTGGGTGCCCAGGATGGCAATGTAGGTGTCAGTGGGGAAAGTGAAGGGAGACAAGTAAACATTCCGGTATCATCACTCTGTAGAATAAAAACAAAAGCACAAACTTTTCATCACTTCTGGCTTCAGCAGTAGGGGAAGAAGCTAAGCAAGCATGATCTATGCTTAAAGGATAAGTTCACCTTTAGGAACCTGTTACATGTTCCATCCGTTCCCATAGCCGCAGCCGCTGCCCCCCCCCCACTTCCCCCGACAGATAGTATGGGGAGAAGTTTCAAATATTTCCAGATTTTAAAACAAACTTCAGTACATGAATGAACTGGAAGTTCTGACAACCTCAACGGCTCTCAGCTTGTAGTTTTCAATGAACTACTACGGTGCTGTGGAGCACCCTGGTAGGTCATTGATTCTTACTGTCATTATATCTGCTTGCTCGTACATCCCATGTGGCAAGCAGATATTCTGACAGACCTGCATGGCATCAGCGATCTACTGATCCCTGGTGCAATGCTTTCCAGTTTCCTATCGACAAAAATTATAAATGCACATTTTTTTACCTGCAAAAAAATGTGAACGTATTACTTTTGTCCAAAAGGTGAACTTATCCTTTACGCAGCGACAATGGAGTCTCCAATAGACCCCTTGACGTCTCCTTTAGCAGGGCCTTTCATCTGTACTATGCCATGCGATTGCAATAATGTTAAGTAAAAATATACTATAAACTATATACTATACTGTACTATAATATACTATAAATAAATAAAGGAGGTTAAAGAAAATTGATTAAAAAAAGTAAACCTCCCAGCTTTCACATACAAGTATGTACAAGCACAAGCACGCTTGTATAACAATTGCACCACATATATTAAATATCACCATTCACACTGGAGTGGGTGCAATAATTCTAGGGGCATTATTCTTCGTTAACTCTAAATCAATGACCTGTAAAGGCTTATAAAATTACTCTTACAGACAATTATGGGTACTGTGTTTTACGTGCATGCACAATTTTAAGGCTTGACATACTCGGTATCTATCTCTTGACAGCAAAAATATTGGTAATATATTTTGTTGTGTGCACTGTAATTACTAAAATTATTGGTATGATAAACAGTTTTATTCAAATGAGAGAAGGCAGGTTCCATCACAGTCAATTACATAGGTAATGAAGGAAACATCAGAATACAAAACATGACTTCCATGACTGCTTAGAATAACATAGATATGTTACAGGCATATAAAGAAGTCATAGTTGGTAGAGTAAGGGAACAGGTAAATAGTAAGGCAAGAAAGACCTTGTATCAGAGCTTCAAGGACGGGCATAGTGTACAAACCGTTGAGTCCAATCCCACCCATGACTGGGAGGAAACCGACCACAGTTTTCACTTTTATTTAGCAGAAAGATATGAAAAAGGAAGAAGGAAGAGAGAGCAATCCAGCAAGGGAAAGTGAGGGGGGATGGGAGAAGTGGAACAAAAAAAATGGTGGGATGTCTACGTTCCCATGGGACTCACATCAAAGAGATCCTTACCCTCCTCTGAGTATGTGAACATATTCCATAGGGTCCAGGTTTTTGAGAAATTTCTAATTTCTGCTGAAAGGAAAGTATCAGTTCCTCAAACAGGTTTAATTCCCCTACTTTATTAAATCAAAGTCCAGTGGACGGTGGCAGTGTGCTCTTCCAGGTAAGGGGCATACATAACTTAGTGGCATTGAGCAGGTGGCAGAGAATTGATTTCTTGTATGTTTTAGCTGGTGTTTTAGAAGCATGAAGGAGGAAAAAAGCTGGGTCACCTGGAATTGGAAAATCAGTGAATTTCTGCGTAATCCTCCGGACTGCATAATCCTTTCCAGAAATCAGAGAATTCAGGATATGACCCAAAATTTGGAGCAATGTGCCTCATTCCTCCTGGCCACATTTAGTTACATGTGTTCGGCGAACACATGAACGCTAAAGGCGTTTGGCGGGCTGTTAGTCCTCTGCACCCCAAAATGCACTGCACTGACAGTGCATTGTGATTGGCCAAAGCAATGCACCTGAGCACAGGTTTGGTGCAATGCTTTGGCCAATCACAGTTCAATAGGGTGGAGCTAGTGGTGACATCACCACTAGCCCTGCCCAATTGTTTACATCTGGTTGGCAAATTTCAGAGCTCGGCAGGTGCAGACCAGTTGGTGTGTGTCGTTTTTTTTTAATATGAGTCGGCATCATCATCATGACAATGCTAGACAACGTGAATGATGATTGATTACAATGATGGAACCATTTTTCTATAAATTGCGTAGTCTAAAAGTGAATCTTATGAATGAAGGTGACCCCATGAGGCTATGACAGATGACAGGGGCTCGTCTACTCAACAATTACAAGTACAGCATATCCCAGACAATACAATAGATCAACCACATAAGTCTGTAATGACCTCAATAGGCAGGTCGCCATCAGGACACAGGTCAGCCAACCAAGGTGAGTCCCCCAGTCCTGAGGGGGGCACTGAAAAAGCTTATATATTAATTATTTAGCATTAAACCATTAATAACGAAGCCAGACAATAGTAGATAATTTGAGAAGTGAGCATAGGCTTCAGTGGCATTAGCTCGTACTAAAGTCAATCAAAATATTGAGGAATGAAACCCTCTGCTGCAGGGTAATCAAGATGTAATCACAGGGAGAAGGTGAATTCTTGTGCATGCCTGCTAATTTGGGACTAGGATGCTGGGGAAAGGCCTAGTACCAGTAAATGTCTGCTAAGAGCCCCAAGTCCTAAAAGAACTCAAGGACTATGATGAATTTGTTTGGAGACCTCCAGATGATTTTTGAGATCATGAGGTGGATGAAAACAGAATATGGCCTCAGGAGTGCCAGGGCTCAAGACTCATGGGAGCCATCCAGGGTGAGGGTCCAGGGCCTTCTCCTTGCCCTCCTTTCCCTCCTTGCCCTTTGCAATTGAAATGCCACCGCTACATCCATGTGGGCATATTGAGCGTTCTCCAAGGTGGTAACCCGCTGTTCTAGCATAGTGAGAGAGGTTTCTCCAGTAGTGAGGAGATCTGCCATCAAGCAGACCTCAGTTTGCACTGAACATAGCTCTTTCCTGTGTTCTTCCTCCACCTGGAGGATGAGGGCCTTTATGTCTGATTTTGTAGGAAAGGCCTCGATAAGTGCCCGAAGGTCTGTGTCAGAGGCAGCCATTGATATGTCCAGTCGGAACAAAGGCTTAGGTATCCCAGATGAGAAGGCCATCGGAACATTAGAGTAGGAGTCCGAGCCTGTCAAGGGTGAAGGAGACATCAGAGGAGCTTGTGTAGTAAATACCTCGGGACTACGACCGGGTGGCTCCGCCATCTTGTGGCCGATGCTAGACCTCTGAGATTCAGAGAATTAATGCAGAATTTCCACTTGAGAGCCAGGTGTGAGGGGCAATTTTTGAGATGCCCTGGTCTTGCGCTTCTTAGTGGTTTGCATGTCTCAGAAGAGTGCTGTAACTCTGGCACAAAAAGCTGTAGGATACCCTGGAGTTCAAGAGCCAAATGTCTTCACTCAGCCATGTCCAGGCCATGGTGCTGCATCCTCCTTTTTTATCCTTTATATGCTTTATGAGCACACATAATGTGAATAGATTAAAGTTAGGCATAGAGTTTTAACCAAAATGATCATGAAAGTGTGAATTAATTAGCTTCCTGTAAGATGGGTTAAAGAGGATAAGCACATTATTGTGCCACAGTGGAGTGTGTCAGTTTTAATAGCTTTCATCCAGTTTGAGGATAAGAATGGTCTGGCCAGGTCATATTTTTATTGGTTGTTGCTTTACCTTGTTGTAGTAGCCATTTATCAGACAGAAACAAGTCCATCCCAGAGTAGGATTTGTGGGAGAAAGCATCTTTAACAACTCCCCTTCTGACTGTTACATATAAATGGCCAGACAGGAGATTGCCTGATGTAGGTGGATGTACCCATATGTTCCTCTGTTTACATGCCTCATGCACATCCTCAGACACAACTGATCACAGATTAGGATACAATACCAATGAAAGCAATCACACATGTAAACATGCACCCAGACACAGTGTCCCTAACAGGGGCGGACTGACCATTCGGAAACTCGGGCACCGAGGACCCGGGGTCAGTAGGGAGCCCCATGAGATGCCCCTGGTACCTTTTTCATAGGCTTTTTTGATTTTGGGCAAGAATATAGGGGCCCCATGATCCCCTGTTGCCGGGGGGCCCATGAGTTGTCAGTCCGCCCCTGGTCCCTAATTACTACCCGACTAGCGCTAGTGTCACCATAAGGCTTCAAACACATCCATGTTCAGATTACTCTTCAGAGAGCATTTGACAGGTGATGAGGAGGCACTGTTTTACCTTCTCGCCACCTGCTTTAAACTCTTGGACCCTGCACAAGTGTTCCCCTTTGGTTGAATGGGTCATGATCAATGGATGCTAGACCTGCTGAAAGTGATACGGGTATAAAAATCCTGCCATGGCTGCAAAGCAATTCATTGCAGTAACGGCAGGTGTACCCCTCCAAGGTTTTATTTGCAGTCAATATATCATGTTGGTAGTTATACAGTATGTCTGTGCAGTATGTGCATGAGGAAAAATTATTAGCTTTTATTATTGTTCTGCTGTTTTTCTTCCAAACTATTCTAGGTACATAAATTTGCAAGCTTTATTGACACATAAGGTAATAAACACCTTTAACTGGAACTATCAGTAACTTTACAGGTTTAATAATACATTTCTGGCACGTCACAATATACAACAATAGAATCGCATTTTTAAACACAGTAGCTTTTCTCATATAAAAACTTTCAAGTATGTAACTATGCTTAGGTTGAGAGGTACAATCTAGGAGAATGATGTCAACAAACTCCTGCAGACTTGAAGAAACATTAGTCCTTTGTGATCACTCAAACTTTAGAATTGGAATTTTATAGCAAATTTAAAGTCATCAGCAGGTGCTATTCTGTGGGAGGCAACATGTTCATGCACACAAGAGAACATAAAGACCCCTACAGGTACCATGATTTACAGAATGGTGCCATTTATGGACATCACTTTAGTCCAGTTAGATATTCTAGACTCTGGATGATTCTAGATGATGTTCACCTTTTAGGAAGAAAATATGATGGAAGCAATGTTAGATTGACTACTATAATCTCTTCTAGAGGTAATAAATGCCTGCAAGCAGTACAGTTTTGCATTACATTTATGATGTCTATGATAAAGAATACCATACAGATGATGCACATCAGCTGCACACATTCATTGTTTTTATGGGTGGAAATATGTAACAAATCTACTGTCATCATAGATTCATTTTGGTTTTTGCTATGTATAAAACAAAGAAAATCATTGATAAGACAGTTCTGATAGAAAGTGAACCATGACATAGCAATGTGTACAACTATGCCACATAGATATGTAAAACCCCCACCAGAGTACAAAATCAAGATTTCAGAAAAAGTATGGAGAACAGGGTCCTTTTTCCTATAGGGTCACATACTTGGCTTACTTCACCATGTATGAAATGTTCCACAAGACTCTGGGGTTGGAGCTGTTTTACAACTTTACTTTCACTTTAACTATTTCATTTTGGAAAAGCTGGTCCAAAGGAGCTATTTCCTACACTAGCAGGTGCCTAAGCTACATACAGTATACAGCCTTGTATTCTGGCAGTGGGATGGGAACATCCTGTCTCACACCCGGAACAAAATAGAGTTGGACTAAGCAGTACTCAACCATTTATAGACATCTCTGCATTATATGAAAGAATACAAAGCTTCTTCTGATTGGCTGAGGTGAACAGGCGAGTAAATAACATCACAATATCCGCCTCAGCCAATGAGGGGAATCTTTGTGTATACAAGCTGCCTTTGTATGGCTGAGTGCTTCAATTTTGTTGTGTGCTAGAAAAAAAAATCCTGTCTTTTTTAAAATTTCCCTCAAAGTGTGATTTGGTTTTCAAAGAGAACACACCTTCACCCTATTTGCTAACATTTACATTGCAAAGTGAACACATTGCTAGATGAGCAGCCACAACCCCTTTAGTAAATCAACTTCTCTATGTAGGTGAAAAAAGACAGATTCTAAAAAAAGAAAAAACTATATGGATTCATAAACAATGTATGTTTCTATAGTGGCCATTTCTGCTACAGAAGACATAAATTGAAAGGTCATGGTACTTCAAGTTCAAATTACTTGAAATCACAGAAATAGAGGTAGAAAGGGAAAAGTAAACTCACTTAGAAGGTTAGTATATTGGGTAGTAGCCTAAAAAGAGATTTATATTCTATGAACCCTTAAGATTTTAATTGAAATCAAATGTTATCTTTGAGAGGAGTCTGTCTCCTCTTATTGGTGCGATCAAAGTTTTATAGAAATTTTATAAAACATTTACACTCACCTGCTTCTTCTAATTATGTTTTGATTCCTTAATATTCCTAATACTTTTCAATTAACATAGCTGATGTGTATGGAAAAACATGTAAACACTAGAACCAAGACTAAAAAAAGTTCTGATTATCAAAAAGGTAAGTCCTCTTTGAACACCTATCATTTTCAAAGGAAATAAAAAAAAAAAACAAGTTGCTTTCTAGCACATGTATGAGTATTCATGATGAACACAGCATCACCACATTCACTAACATTTACCTTGCAAGCTGAACATTTTCCTAGTTAATCAACTCAATATTCTGAATTTTTACAGAATGCTGCAGAACACTCAGAATGCTGTAGAATAAATAAGGTGAACCAATGCTCACTTTGCATACAAAATCATGTGCAAGAGAAAAAAAAACCTGAAAACATTGTTATCTGATTCTGAACTTTTTGCCAAACATATGTACCAAGTATACAACCAAGTACTGGTAATATTTTTTCCTGAAACACATTCTTGTAGGCAAGATGAAAGGGGGCTACCGGAACCACTTTTATTAACCACTTCTATGCCCAGCAGTTTTACCCCCTTCCTGCCCAGGGCAATTTTCAGCTTTCAGTGTTGTCACATTTTGAATGATAATTTGCGCGGTCATACAACACTGTACCCATAAAATTTCTTATAATTTTTTTCACACAAATAGAGCTTTTATTTGGTGCTATTTAATCAGCACTTAGTTTTTTAATTCTTTGCTAAATAAACAAAAAAAACCTTTTAAAAACTTTTTGTTTTTCTTCCTTTCTGTTGTAAAATTTTGCAAATAAATAACCTTTCTTCACAAATTTAGGTCAAAAAGTATTCTGCTACATTTCTTTAGGTAAATACCCCAAATTAGTGTATATTATTTATTCTGGAGTAAAGTTTTAGAGTCCACAAACCATGGTATATAACTGACAATCAATCAATATGTACTGATGACCAATCTCATATCCGAAAATGCCAGGATAGTACAAATGCCCCCCAAATGACCAATTTTTGGAAAATAGAAATTCCAAGGTATTTAGGAAGCGGCATGGTGAATTTTTTGAAGTTGTAATTTTTGTTACAATTTTTTGAAAAATGAAGAAATGAAAAACAAAAATAACAAAATTCTTTTTTTTTTTTAACATATTGTCACCAGTCCAGTACAGCCTTATAATATCAGGGACACTGACTGGTGACAGCATGTAAAAAAAAATAAATAATAATAATAATTTAATTTTAATTAATTTTTTTGCATTTTTTTTTCTTTTTTTCCTTTTTTTTTTTATTTATTTTTTCAACACTCTGTGGGCACGCGCAAAGCACGATACGGGAAGGACGGCATATGACGCCCTCCCGGAAGGATGAGAGGTCAAATGACGGCCGGGTGGGAAGTGGTTAATACTCTTGTAGATTAGAAAGTTGCCTATTTAAATACAATGATTATTAAAATACATCTAACCAGGACTAGAATTGCACCTAGAGGTCCAGTGCTCCTACTTATCAACAGAGAAATGAAAACCTGACAAACAGTGGCATATCTTCCATGTATGCAATGTGTGCAGTATGCACAAAAGGCATGTGGTCCACTCTGTTCCCCTCTCACTCACAGCACAACATTAGGAAAATTTAAATTCAATTTGCAAACAACATTCCCCAAGCACTGCGTTGCGTATGCTGCCATTGCATCTGTCCTTGGATGGGAATGGGTGCTTAAGATATGCTCACCACACATGAGAGTAGTGTGTGCATCTAGTCAAGCAATGAACTGTTACAAGTGAGGTGTTGATTTCAGTTTCTCCACTTCCTCTCTACCCTCTGCTTTTTTATTTAAGTCCCCATTTTGTCTCCTTTGAATTTGGCTTGAGAAAGAGGCGATGCCTTGAAACACATCACCATGGAGATTGCAGGATGCTCTACATTACCTGAAAGTGTTGGGAGACTGTACAGCAGTTGACTTGTTCCTGGCCACTGTACACTGCACCTGCACTGTATGGTTCTGTCACCTGCATATATATATATATATATATATACATACAGTTGCAAGAAAAAGTATGTGAACCCCTTGGGATTACGGGGAGTTTTGCATGAATTGGGCATAAAATGTGCTCTGAACGTCATCTAAGTCACAACAATAGAAGAACACAGTCTGCTGAACATAATACTACATAAACATTAGATGTTGCCATGGTTTAATTGCACATAACATGTAAACATTCACAGTGCAGGGAGGAAAAAATATGTGAGGCCCTAGCTTATGACTTCTCCCAGAGCTAACTGGAGCCAGGAGTGAGCCAAACTTGACTCCAATCAGTGTGATGATATTGGATGTGTTGCTGACAGCTGTCCTGCCCTTAAAAAACACGCACCTGTTTTGGGTTTACTGGTTTCAAGAAGCACTGTCTGATGTGAACCATGCCTCGCAGAAAAGAACTCTTAGAAGACCTACGATCAAGAATTGTTGACTTGCATGAAGCTGGAAAGGGTTACAAAAGTATCTCCAAAAGCCTTGATGTTCATGTGTCCACAGTAAGACAGACTGTCTACAAATGGAGAAAGTTTAGCACTGTTGCTACTCTCCCTGGGCTTGGTCGTCCTGTAAAAATGACTGCAAGAGCACAGCGCAGAATGCTGCATGAGGTAAAGAAGAATCCCAGAGTGTCAGCTAAAGACCTACAGAAATCTCTGGCACATGCTAACATTTTTGTTGACACATCTACAATAAGGAAAACATTAAACAAGAATGGAGTACATGGGAGGACACCACGGAGGAAGCCATTGCTGTCCAAAAAGAAGATTGCAGCACGTTTGAAGTTTGCAAAAGAGCACCTGGATGTTCCACAGCACTACTGGCAAAATATACTGTGGACAGATGAAACCAAGATTGAGTTGTTTGGGAAGAACACACAACACTATGTGTGGAGAAAAAAAGGCACAGCACACCAACATCAAAACCTCATCCCCACTGTAAAACATGGCGGAGGGAGCATCATGGTTTGGGGCTGCTTTGCTGCCTCATGGCCTGGACGGATTGTTGTCATTGATGGGAAAATGAATTCCAGAGTTTATCAAGACATTTTGCAGGAAAACGTACGACCATCTGTCCGCCAACTGAAGCTCCGCAGAGGATGGGTGATGCCACAGGACAATGACCCAAAGCATACAAGTAATTCAACAAAACAATGGCTGCAACAGCACAGAATACACCTTCTGGAGTGGCCCAGTCAGAGTCCTGACCTCAACCCAATTGAAATGCTGTGGCATGACCTTAAGAGAGCGATTCACACCAGACATCCCAAGAATATTGCTACACTGAAACAGTTTTGTGAAGAGGAGTGGTCCAAAATTACTCCAGATCGTTGTGCAGGTCTGATCTGCAACTACAGGAAACGTTTGGTTGAGGTTATTGCTGCCAAAGGAGGGTCAACCAGTTATTAAGTCCAAAGGTTCACATACTATTTCCTCCCTGCACTGTGAATGTTTACATGTTATGTGCAATTAAACCATGGCAACATCTAATGTTTGTGTAGTATTATGTTCAGCAGACTGTGTTCTTCTTCTATTGTTGTGACTTAGATGACGTTCAGAGCACATTTTATGCCCAATTCATGCAAAACTCCCCGTAATCCCAAGGGGTTCACATACTTTTTCTTGCAACTGTATATATATATATATATATATATATATATATATATCTTACTTACCTGCTCTGTGCAGTGGTTTTACACAGAGCAGCCCTGATCCTCTTCTTCTCTGGTCCCCGCTGGTGCTCCTGGCTCCTCCCCCTTGACCAGTGCCCCCAATAGCAAGCCACTTGCATTGGGATCTCTAGTGTGTGCTTGTTCCCAAGCCCATAAGACACATAGAGCTGTGGCTTGGCCCTGCACCCCTCACTCTTCTCATTGGCTCACTGGCAGTGTTTGACAGCAATGGGAGGAAAGGAGAGGGAGTCCCAGGACAGATGAGGCTCCTGTGCACACCTCTGGATTGAGAAAGGACTCAGGTGAGAATTAGGAGGGGCTCTTGGGGGGAGCAGTTCACAGAAGCTTTTATTTTCATAGTCTTTTTTATTGAATGAAGCAACAAAAATAACAACCTTACAAAGTATCGTGACAAGAAGATATAAAGACATAGTCACAATATCATGTGAGATGATAATGGCACTCTTTGATTCTCTTTTTGATTCATTCAAGATACATAAAATCATCAGGTAATTGTAAAGAGGCTAACGCTTACTAACTGATTTCAACAGTTAGTAAGTGCATAAGCAGGCAAACAAATAGGTATCATATAGGAACTTGGCCCTGGAGAGTAGGTGCACAGGAATATTCATAGCAGAGGTTCCTCTTACTAACAGTGAATGATCATTCAATAGGTACAAATCAACTGAGGTTGACTCAAATCCAAGGAAATAGAGCTGTGTTTGGAGATGCCTACTAAACAAATATAATGGAGGAAAGTAATGATTTTAAAGTAGAAAAAAAAACAAAAAAACAAAATAAATAAAATAAAACACAAAAGGGACTAAAATAGCTTCCATGAAAATGAGGACTACCATTCCCAGTTAGCATCTCATGGTAGAGAGTCAATAAGGGCACAGCACCATCGATGCATGTAGAAATAAAAAGAAAAGGCCCAAAGGCCAAAGGAAAGGAGAGATTGTAAAATAGAGAGAATGAAAAAAAAAGGGGGGGCTTCGAAGGAAAGGTAAGATATGAATAGAAGGATGAGAGGAGAAAGCAAGAGAGAAAAAAAAAGAGATTTGACTGAAGAGACTCTCATTGGTACTTCATGAACCTTTTCCCAATATGTTTTCAAGATTGGACAGTCCCACCACAAATGTAACATTGTGTCTATTGCTTGTGTGCAGCTTCAGCAGGTGTCAGATACTGCTGATTACATTTTGTGCAAAAAATAAGGAGTTCTGTACCATCAAGAGTCAACCTTAAAGTTGTGTTCTTGTATGGTGACATTGATAAACCCTTTATGAATGTACACGTGTAACTGATTACGTTGTTTGTCTGAGAGAGCTACACCCAAGCCCATTCCCTATTTCTGAATATATCGGTCAAGAGCAGCGTTGTCAAGCAAGAGAGATTAAATAGAGGAAATCAAATGTCAACGTGGAGCCTGTTAATGACATATGGATTTAAAAGGTGAAATGGCTATAATCTGAGCAAGAAGACAAATTTGTCATGAAGTGTTTCAGATGAAGGTAAGACCCCCAAAGGAATGAAGTGGGTGAATCCTGGGTCCTTCAGGTCTCTCTGGGGAGAAAAGGTCCTTCTTATGAAAATCACCAGCCAATTCATTTTGTGACACAGTACTTGTAAAGAGGACAATTGACCTGGAGAGAAGGCTGGGTTGGATAACACTGGGGTCATAGGTCCAGAAGTCAAAGATAGTTTTTTTGTCTTTACATAACACAGTATGGGAAAGGAGGGGTGGGCCAAGCAAAGGATGTTCAGAGAGATGACTAACAGTTCCTTTTGGGATCCAAGAGGCCAATGTTAGAGAGCCTCCAGCTATATCTTGCTCCAGCTGTACCCAAGCTTTGGTTTAAGCATGAATGTGCCAGTCCACAAATTTAGTCAACAAGCAAGCTCTGTGATAGGTTTTAATGTCTGGGAGGCCAATGTCACCCGCCATCTTCAAAAGAGACAGTTGAGATAGGCCAGATGAAAGTAGAAAAAAGTTTCCCAAGTTCAGAAATAAAGGAGTTAGGGAGTTTTATAGGAATGATCTGCATGAAATATAGGTATCGTGGGAGAACTGTAATTTCCAAAGTTGCTGCTCTGCCAAACCAAGACAAATGTCCTAGTTCTCCAACTCCTGTTTGAGACTACTCAGGAGACAAAGGAAGTTAGGAGGGTAAAGATTTGAAGGTAAATAGGGCAGTTGTATACCCAACGATATAATGTTCTCAGACTTCCAGTCAAATGGAAAATTACATTTGCACTGGTCTAACACCTCAGAGGAAAGTGTAATATGCAGACCATGAGATTTGGATAAGCTAAAATTAAAATTGGATAAAGATTTATAAGCATGGATTGGTTTAAGAGAGACAGAATAGAAAAAAATGGATGAAAAAGAAATAATAAGATGTTGTCCACAAAGGTCGCAATCTTAAAAGCTTTGGAAGGTGTAGATATTCAAATAATGTCTATATCAGCCCTAAGATGCTCTAAGAAGGGTTTCAATGTCAAGATAAAAATAATAGGGGGCAATGGACAACCTTGCTGTGTTCTGTTGGAGATGGAGAAGGAGCTTGACAGATACCCATTGATCCTAACTGAAGAAGAGGGATTGGAATATAGGGAACCAATGTAAGATTGCGTAATGGTACCCAATCCCAGTGCATTAAGAACAGCAGGCATGTAGTCTCAGGCTACTCTGCTGAATGACTTATCTGCGTCCATCAACAAAAAGAAGCCTTGGGAAGTGGTAGACTTAAGCCAATGGATAAGATTCAATGCTTTAATGATATTGTCTATACCTTCTCTGCCTGGGATTAAACCCACCTGGTCAAGAGCAATCCAGGAATGAAGATGTAACAAACCAATCCAACACATTACAAGTTCCAGCTATGACAATATGTTATCAGGAATGTCAGTAAAGTTCAATTTAAATCAGGATCAGCAGTCATGCAACATGGGATCCTGCAGCTGTCAGTAAAAATCTGGGGAGATCAGGAAATCTCAAAGATAAAAACAACAGCACAGGATCTCCATTAGCTTAGTAGATACCATTTATTACAACAAAACATAGCACACTTACATCTAAAACTCTGGTCACACAATATGGGCCTTTAAGTCTCTATCAGAGGACTCCCCACCACCTAAACAACGTTTAGAAGCACACATTACAGTAATTTATAAACAGGGCAAAGATCTCTCTCAAGTTTAAAACTACTGCCCAAAATACCTCTTGATTGTGGATAAAAATGTTTGCAAAGATGTTAGCCAACCATCTGGTACCACATCTTCATTCCTGAAAGATAAAAACAGGAAGAAAACTTTAAGGCTCTGTGTAGGGTACCCATGGTGTCCAGAAATTAGTGAGGACAAATGAAGAAAAGAAAAAAAAAAGAAAAAAGGGGGAGAGAAGAACAAGTTAGAGAGAAAAAAAGGAATATAGAAGAATTAAAAAGCAGAATAAAAGTTTTGCGTGAGACTGAGGGGACTGAACCAATAAAAGCCACGCCAACAGCTCAGAAAGTTAACCAAAGAGGGTCAGAAAGGCAAATGCCAAGCTGTGTGTGGGGTAATGGATTAGTAGCACAAGGCCTGGTATGTCCCGTCCACTGGGAGGAAATCTTTCTTTTTCAAAAACTTTTACATGTAGGAGACAACAGCAAAAATAAAAAAACATCCCATATTGTTCCATAACATCACATACAGTTTAAAGCATTCTCCAAGCATGTAAACTGAAAGGATTAGTGTATATCCCTTGTAACTCAAAAGGAGGACCCTCTCCTCAGTTTATTACTTTTTTTTTTTGCATCGGTACATGTCCCTGGTGCAGTGCCCAACTCCTCATGCCCTTATTTGACAATCCCTTGAAAATGGCCAGAATTGATTTTTAAGTCTCACCCCTCCTCAGATTTTATAAATAGTATGAATTAAAGTTCTCAAATCTTGGACTTTATGATGAGTTTGACAAATAGGCCACAAATTGAAGCCAGGTTGATATGCTCATCCAACTGTCACCCAAGGCTGATTTCCTGATTTATTTTATATACACACCCTATCTTCTCTTCATCTGCATTACACAGGTTGGAAGGGATTTCATACTTCACAGAGACTAGTCGGGAAAGCTAATAACATTATAGCTGGCCATACTTAGATATGTACTAGATGTTACAACGGTAATTATTATCAAGGCATTTCCTAACTACACCCGGATATCCAGAAGCAGTCACAGTTTTGTTATTATTTGCCTAGAAGCCTTCAAAGCACAGGGAGGACTTTATTTCAGGTAATGATAAATTACATTTTGTTCAGGTATCCAGACTTTTATTAAAAACATAAAAAGCTCAATATTAATGAATTCATAGTGTGATCCTAATTATGCTACACCTACATGAATGATCGTTAGTTGTTTAAATAAATGAGTTCTTTGTAAGTTAGTATCATTCATGTAATACTTATGCAGCGAATATTGTTATGACCCTTATCTTAAATAAAAGTGTTTAACAGTAGACATCAACATATGCCTATCCTGCTAGTTACATTTTATTAGTCTTAAAAGTCCTTTCATTGCCATTTTCAGATATAGTTTTATTCTGTTTGAGGCTATGCTTTCTTTGGCTTTCAT
The DNA here is from genome assembly GCF_062004578.1 of Staurois parvus. NCBI lineage: Eukaryota > Metazoa > Chordata > Amphibia > Anura > Ranidae > Staurois > Staurois parvus. The sequence continues at coordinate 7,800,473 of NW_028317949.1, forward strand.
CAACTTGTTCTCCCATTCAGTGAGAGTGTCCATATTGGCCACTGAGGCAGTATGGTTGGACAGCGATCAAAAGCAGGCCTTAATAATGAAGTTGTAGAACTTTAAACCCTGGTAACACAGAAAAATAAAATGGTATCCTTAAATAGCTGCAATCCTTTAAAACAATAATGCTAAATAATAAATGGTGGCTGAATTATATGCTTGTATTGCTTTAGGTGCTCCCCATATGTATGACAATCCACTTCTGACTGGGCAATGGGCCAAATTGTACTCTGGCTAATTTTTTGTTTTATCATTCCACATTTCCTTTTAACACGCAACAGATACTATTAATAAACACATTTCATCTTGTTTTTATCTTTAATGAAAAAAGTAATGTCATAGAAAGCTCCTCTTATTAAAATAGATGTATAATATTTATACCCTATATATAGACATAATCTGTTTCACCTTCTTTGAGGGCAGTTAAGTTTTTGTCATCCCAGAGACCATGGTCTGGCAAAAAAAAACATTAGAAGGTCTTAAAAAAAGCTCAACATTTTATCCTTTTTTATAGCTTATTTTAAAAATGAGAGCTTTATATAAACTACTTTATTAAGTGTTTCAAGGATGAAGGAGTATTTATGTAATAATTAAAGGAGATCTATAGTAACAGCATACAATTTCTTTTTATAACACTATGATAGTTTGTTTTTATTTGTGAAATCTGTACCTCAGAGAGGCAGGTGTGACAAAATGTATTTATTTTTTCATATTTGTTACTGCAGATGTATATCCCTTGTCACCCACCCGCAATGTACTGCTGAAGGGCAGTGGCTACAGGCAAAGCATAGTACATTGCTTTGCTCTTCCAGGTTTAGAGCGCGTATGAGCATGCCCTCCCTGTTGACTCCCACTGTCATTTGCTGTAGGAGATGTATGTCAACAGGTCTTGGACAGTGATTTTTGGCTGGGACTCTGCTGATCTCGTACAGTGAATGGAGAAGCAGAGCTGTGCCTGTATTTTTAAATACAGGCACAGGGTCTAGCTTGATAAAAATGGTTCCAGGGAGAGACGAAAGACAAATTATACATGAGTAAAAGCAGCACACTGCACCCACACATGTCAGATAGAGACATTTAACCCCTTTGCCACATTAACCCTTTGATTGCCCTCTGCCATCCTGCCAGTGCCATTACAACAGTGTCAGTGTACAGTATTCTTCTCTGATCACTGCCACTAGCAATGTCATATAGTGTCAGATAGCGTCAGGGTCAGTTAGCACCCCTCCCAGCCAAGGGCAGCTAGCGTTAGCTTGCCTGCCACTATCACACTCACGCTATAGGTTGCTGATCACCATCATTACTAGTGTAATGTTTGTACGGATCAATATATTGATCACGAACAGTACTATACCAGAACTAATACCCCTTAGTATTAGTGTCCCCAAAAACGCAGTGTTAGCAGGATCAGCCCTGTTCACTGCCAGCACTTGCATTTAGCTACCCCCCCCCCCACAAGAAGTGCAGTGTCAGTGTAATTTCTGATCACTGTCACCTGTGATACATTTCACACAAAACCGGAGCATTAGCAGATTCAGGCCTGATCTCTGCTAACACTAGCAGGTGAATTTTATTGTTAGCAGTTCAAGCAGTCCCTGACAGCCAGGTGCTCTTTTCCCAGTCACACTAGGTACCCGAAATTTTAGAGCCAAAAATGTCCTAAAAAAGGTACATTAGTGAAGAGGCCTACAGGATTCTGAGCATGTCAGATGAGTGTGAAGGGGAAGCCTCTCTGACAGAGTCTGCCTCAGAATATGAACCTGCAGAAAGCAGTGGCACCCCTTCAGGTAGCTTGTATGATGGAGAATAGGTCCCTGTTAAGATCAGGTGTACCCAAACCCATGAAGCTGAAGTGCTAGGAATACATGACTTGTCTCATATGCAGCAGGGTTCCAATACTAGTACCCCACTACTTTTTGGTGAACTGGCAAGAACAAGCAGCCTAGTACATCCTGGTCCTTTTCATACCAGCACTGCAGTATCACTTGGTGACGTGGTGAGTCCCATAAGTTCAGTACAAGCTGGAGAGGTGGCGAGCACAAGTAGCATCCATTATCCACCAAGAATTTACACACAGGCCCATAGAGACCATAGTGTCCTTCTGGACTTGCTTACAAATCCTGATTGGCAACCCACAGTTTCTGCAGCACAGGTACTTACCTTGTTCACTGCCCAACCCGTAATTCAGGTGGAAACAGCAAATTTAACTACTCTCCTTAATTTTATGGAGATGTTTTTCACAGAAGATTTGTACAACTTGATTGTGGGTCAAAGCAATTTACATGCACAAAAATATATCACCACCAACCCAAATCCGGCTCTTTCCAGACAATTCACATAGAAACCTATTACAGTTTCTGAATTTAAACCTTTTTTGGGCCTAACCTTCAACATGGCACGCAGACCCAATTCATCATATATCACCCATGTTCTCTGCTGCCATGGCCAGGCATAGATATGAGATGATAATGCGCTTCATGCATTTCAGTGATAACACACTCTGTCATCCTCGGGATGACCCTGGGATATGACCAGCTATACAAAATTTTGCCCCTCATAAACCACCTCACTGAGAAATTTGCAGATGTGTATGCCCCAGCAAAATATCTGAGTGGATGAATCCCTTATTCACTTTACTGGCCGCTTTGCATTCAAATAGTACCTCCACAGCAAGCATGCCTGATCAGGGGTCAAACTGTATAAGCTTTGTGAGAAAATTATACATTATTGTAAAGTTTATGAGGGAAGGGACAGCAAAGTAGAGCCCTCCAAATGCCCAGACTACATGAGGAGCAGTGGTAAGATAGTTTGGGACTTGGTGTTGTCTTTGTTTCCTAAGGGGTACCACTTATATGTGGACAATTTCTATACAAGCATGCCACTATTTAGACATGTATACAATCTTGGAATTGGCTCATGTGGCACTGAATCTAATCAATGGGGATTCCCCCAATGGCTTGTAAATACCCGACTTAGAAAGGGGGAGAAAGCCTGCTTGAGAAATTATGAATTGCTTGTAGTGAAGTGGAAGGACAAAGGGGATGTTTTCATCCTGTCTTCCATTCACTTAGACACCACAGTCCACATTAGCATGACATCTGGCATTGCTGAGAATCCCCTCTGTATCCATGACTGTAACCTTAACATGGGAGGGGTGGACTTCAATGACCAAATGATGAATCTGTACCTAGTTTCCCAGAATGCTTGACACTGGTACAAAAAGGTGTCTATTTATTTATTTCAATTGGCACAATATATAGATTTTGTAATTTACAAAGCAACTGGACAAAGTGGATCCTACCTAAAATTTAAGGAAGAGATCATCACAGTCCTTTTGTATCCAGAAGGTGCTGTGACACAATCCCAAAATCCAGATGCAGATAGCCAGCTGCATGAGAGGCATTTTCCTGATGTCTTCTCTAGTACCCTTTCCCAAAGATCACCCCAAAAAAGAGGCCATGTCTCTAGCAGACATGAAATAAGACACGACACCCGCTTTTCTGTCCCTTCTGTCCTGGCCAACCTGGTCTCTGCCTCAAGGACTGCTTCCATCGTTACCACACACTATTGGAGTATTAGCATAGGGCACAGTCGAGGGCACATATTCACCATTCTCACACAGGGTCTCAAAAAATGTTATATTTTCAGGAAGCGGTCTATCGCATTTTGAGAGACCCTGAAATCAGAGGCTGTTACAAAAAAAGTTTTAAAAAATGAAAAAAGGAAAAAAAAAAAAAAAAATAAAAAAAATAAAAAAAAGTTGTCATTTTATTGAGTTAATGTTCTTTTGTTACTTTTTATTAGTGGCAACCATTCTTGTTTGCTTTACAGGAACATCATTCAGTTGTTGTTTTATTGAGGTAATGTTCTATTGTTACTTTATTTTATTGTTAACTGTTCTTTGCTTTGCAGGAACACCATTCAGCTGCAGCACTGATCTCAGTATTCTGACAACAACAGGGTCTTACTCTCAGAATATATATGTCACTGCATGCAGTGCTGCTGGATGATATTTTTCATTCTCGGTTAAAAAAAAGAGCATATATGCCCAAGCATAGGGGCCTGGGTTGGTCAGTGGGCAGATCGCTACAATGCTTCGGCATATATATATTTGTTATTTATTTGGCATAGTCTTCAATAAAAAAAGTCACTTTATTGAGTTAATGTTCTATTGGTACTGTGTTTTATTGTTAACCATTTTTGTTTGCTTTGCAGGAACACTATTCAGTTGCAGCACTGATCTGTTTATTCTGACAGCAACAGGGTCTTCCTCTCAGAATAAATGTCATGTGTGCAGAGCTGCGGAATGAGATTTTTCATCCACAATTAAAAAAAAGAATATATATGCCCAAACATGGGGTCCTTTTGGCAGAGATGTCTTCATCCACATCAATTAATGTGAATAGAGGAATCTTTTAGGTTTTTTTGTTGAGCCCATGGGCTGAAAGGTAAAAAGAACACTACATGTATGACCAACATTCAAAGGGGGTGGATGCAGGGTGGTATATTCCAATGGTGGGCATACAACCCACTTTTTCTCGCAGATATTTTTTTATCCACATCAATCAATGTGAATGGAGGAATTTGTTAGGTTCTCTTTTTTCATTCAGCTCACAGGCTACATGAAAAAAAAGAACTTTACATACTGTATATACCCAACAACTGGTATGTAGCTGGATTTTGAGTGGTTATAACGGGATGATTCCTGCAACTACAGGCATCATCCTGGTATCATTTTTTTCAGCAAGCAGTCAGCTTTCATGTAAAAGCAGTCCTACTGGCTAATTTGCCATTGGATTGTTTTTACAAGCAGCAGGAGGGGACGACCCCCCACCACAGTTTTCCTGGGCTCTTGTCCCTCAGGGAATCTAAGAATGCAGCCGGTGGTCCTTCCTGCTAACCATAGAGCTGATCAGAGACCAAAATGGCTCCAATCATCTCTATGACCTAAGAAACTGGAAGCTACAAGCATTTCATCACTTCGATTTTGCTGGATATAAACAGCATAATTTTTAAAATAGGAAAACATATGATTACACTAATCTTAGTGTGATCAGATGTTTTAAGGGCAGAGGAGAGATCTAAAGTCTAATAGACTCTAGTTTTCCCAGAAAAAAGCACCTGTCACTGCCTATTGCTATCAAAGGGAATATTTACATTCCCTTTGATAACAAAAGAAGTGATAAAAAATAAAAGGGACAATGAAAAAATAAAAAAAGCAAAATAAATAATTAAAAAACTAAAGCACTCCCGCCCCCGCGCTTGCTTGCAAAAGCATACGTAAATGTTGGCCCCGTGTCAGTAAGAGAACAGCGGTTGCACCATGTATGTGGGGTATCTTCGCAAATGTCAGATCAAGGACAGTAATTCTAGCACTAGACCTCCTGTGTAAATCTAAAGTGGTAGCCCAAACAACAGGGCAATATATCATGTTTTGTGCATTAAAATTAAAAAAAGCTAATTTTTCCCCCAAAAACATGATTGAAAAATCGCTGCAAAAGTAATGTGTGAAAAAAAATTGCAACACTCACCATTTTATTCTATAAGGCCTCTGCCTTACAAAAATATATAAATGTTTGGGGGTTCAAAGTAATTTTCTAGCAAAAAATACTGATTTTTTTTCAGGCAAACAAAGAGTGTCAGAAACATCCTCGTTTTCATGTGGTTAGAAGAGTGGGTGATGAGTGCTAATGTTGGGCATAAAATGCCAAGATAGCACAACCTCCCCCCTCCAAATTACCCCTTTTTGGAAAGTAGACACCCCAAACAATTTTCTGAGAGGCAAGTTGAGGGAGTAGAAGAATTTATTTTTTACCACAAGTTTTTGGAAAATGACAAAAAAAAAAAGTTGTCACTTAAATACTTAAATAATATATTGCTACTTGTCATGAGATACCAGACGTGAGTGACTTTTTTGGCAGTCTAGCCGCGTACAGGACCCCAAAATCCAGTAAGCACCTTCAGAATTTTAAAGGGCATAATTTCCTAATTTCACTTCCTGACTACTAGATGAAGAGGCCCTGAAATGCCAAAATAGTACACCCCCCCCAAAAAAAATACCACTTTTTGGAAAGTAGACACTCCAGGGTATTTGCTAAGAGGTATTTTTTTTCAAAGCCTTGTGACAAAAAATTAGATTTGTTAAATACTTAATATGCCTCTTATTAAATTTCTTGGAATGTGTACTTTCTAAAAAAGGGTCATTTTGGGTGGGGGGTTGTGCTATCCTGGCATTTTAGGGCCTCTGAAACTGTGATAGGTATTGGGGAAGTGAAATGAGGAAATTACGCACCTTCTGGCTTTCAAAGGGGTAATTCGATTTTGGGCCTCTCTATGCAGCTAGGCTGCCAAAAAGTCCAACACGTGTGGTATCCCTATACTCAGGAGAAGTAGCAGAATATATGTTGGGGTGTAATTCCATGTATACCCATGGCATGTGTGAGCAATATATCATTTAAGTGACAACTTTGTGTGAAAAACTTTTTTTGTCATATTACAAAAACTTGTGGTAAAAAAATCTTTCATTAACTCAACATGCCTCTTTGCAAATAGTTTGGGTGTCTACTTTCCAAAAAGGGGTCATTGGGGAGGGTGGGGGGTGTTGTGCTATCCTGGAATTTCAGAGCCTCTGAAAGTGTGATAGGTAGTGAAGAAATGAAATGAGAAATTTATGTACCTTCAGGCTTTCAAAGGGGTCATTGGTTTTTGGGCTCTTGTATGCAGCTAGACTGCCAAAAAGTCTCCCACATGGCACAAGGGTATCCCCACAGATGGGAGAAATAACAGCATATATTTTGGGGTGTAATTCCACATATACCCATGGAATGTATGAGCAATAAATCATTTAATTGACAACTTTGTGTAAAAAAAAAAAATATATATATCTATATATCATTTTCCAAAAACCTGTGTAAAAAAAATAAATCTCTCATGGACTCAACATGCCTCTCAGCAAATAGCATAGGGTGTCTACTTTCTGTAAAGGGGTCATTTGGGGGGTGTTTGTACTGCCCTGGCATTTTAACACCTCAAGAAATGTGATAGGCAGTAAGAAAGTAAAAGCTGAGTAAATTCAAATATCTATACCATAGTTTGCTATAACTTTCACAAAAACCAATGAATATACACTTGCTGGGATTTGTTTTTACCAAATACATGTAGAAGAATGAATTTTGGTCTAAATTTATGACTAACTTTGAGTTTATCAGATATTTTTCATAACAGAAAGTAGAAATGTTTTTTTTTTGTTTTTAATCTTCTGTCTTTTTTTGTTTATATCACAAAAAATAAAAAACCCAGTGATCAAATGCCACCAAAAGAATACTCTATTTGTGTGAAAAAAAGGACATACATTTTGTTTGGGTACAGTGTTGCATGACCGTGCAGCTACCAGTTGAAACAGCGCTGCAAAAAATGGCATGGTAATGAAGGATGGTAAATCTTCCCGAAGACAAGTGGATATCTATATTTTCATTTCTTTCCATTTGATATTACATTTATATATCCCTTTACCCAGCAATTCATAATTTTAGCATGTGTTTTCATTTGTGATATTTACCTGTGGTACATCTACTGTGTCATTTTGTGAAGCATACAAGTAAAAGGTTAACATCATATAGGTTTTAACTTTTTTTAGGCTTTCCTTGATCCAATGGGCTTCCTTTTTCTAATATATTTTACCAATGTGGCTGTTTGTATAAAGTTTATTGAACTCTTTCAGCAATTTTTGACTATGTCTTAGATATGAATAAGGCCAGTTTGGCTGAAACGTATTGACATTTGTGGCTGTCATCTGTTACCCATCAATAAACACAAGATTGCAGAGTATACACCGAAGTGTCAGATTTTCTTTGCTTAAAAGAACAATATGTGTTTAGCTGAAAAAAACGTAACACTTACTGTATATCAATGTTTTAGAAATGTAAAAAAAACCTTTAGCAGCTAGACAAAGATAAATTTGACTTGCATACATATGTAATGAGTATGCTGCATAATTAATTTAATAGCGCACACAATACATTCATAATTTACTGCATACCTTTCAGTATGAGAGAAGGTTTTTTTTATACAGTTGTATTTTTTAAGTATATTTTATAACTTGTCTTGAATATGGCAGACAAAATTGGCAGCAAACCTTGCTCTTTTTAGTTTTCATGGTAATTGTTATTTTCCATCAATTGCACTAACGTTTGTTTACAGTTTAATTTAAAATTTTCACAATAATATTAATGTACTGTGAGCAGAAAACAGATCAAGTAACACAAGTGCACATGTTCTAAACAAGTGAAAATAAAATATTTATAAAGAAATGATGATGCATTTGTCTCAAGACTGCAAGACTTATTAGCAGTTTAGATGACGTAAAACGTGTTCTGGGTAGGTTACGCCATTTTTAATACACATTTTATTAATTTTTCAGAAACTTTCTCCTTTACAAACATAGACAAATATGTTACACATTATAAAATAGGAAATCTAATATCTATGCTACAATTATATCTCCAGTATGAGCTACAGGATTAGCAATGTACATGGGACCAGTCATAGCACCCTGCACCATGTGGCCAGCTGGAGCCAATCACAGATCATTGTATTTTGAACTGTCATGAACTTAACCCATTCATGACAGTTCAAAGCAATCATTTGAAGGAAGTCCTCCTGCGCACAAAAAGGAAGTGATAAATATTACTAAAGATATCCGCTGCTGACAGTCTAAACTGATACCTTAACAGTGATAAATAATACTTTTCAAAAATAGTGCAGCACTGAAAATATTAAATATATACAAAAATAGTGCTAAAAATATAATGTGCCCCAATACATAAATGGTAATTCAATACATGTGCATACAGTGCCCAAACAATGTGACCTCATAAATAAGTAAAATAAAGATGCTCAAATAAACACCTCTAAGAGGATTATATAGCAACTAAACATAAACCCCTCAAATCAGGGGGTATATCAACTGTGATTGGTGCAAACATAAAAAAACACAGCAAAATACATAAATATTATTTTCAAAAAAAGTCCATAAGTATTCAGAACATATGTGCTTCAAAATCCTGAAAATCATGCAACGTGCCAATGGTGATGATATCCGTGAAGTGTCAGCACACTTTATCCACACTGGCTAAAATGCCTCCTCACCTCCTTTCATCGACCCAATGGGCCACTTCACTTTCAGGATCACACCTGGATCCTACTCCAAACCTAGCTGGCAGTATTTTACCTGTAGTTCCTCTGAATAATACTCCAGACCTCTCAGGATGGATAAATCTGCTAAATATAATTCTCACCCACGCTCATGGTGAGTGAGAAAGAAATCCTCCATAGTGTAGTATTTGAGATAAAAGTCTCCTTTAATAGATGTAAAAAATGTCACTCACGTATAGCCCAGATACAAGTACTCCTCTATCCTCATGTATGGGTGTACTGCATGGGTTAGGGTTTTTTTGGGTGTTCCAAGATGGCGTCCAACGCCGGATGTGCATCACCGCGCACCGGAAGCTGCGTCAAGACGTACCTAAGTCACTTAACCTCGTGAGAGTGCAGAAAACTCTCATTGAGGCATCAGTGAAAGTCCTTAGGGGTGGAGTTAGGGAGAAGGAGATTAAGTAATAATGAAGCATGATCTGACCAATTTATAGGATTGATCTCGGAGGAGACCAAAAAGGGGAGCAGGGAAGCGGTGACAAAAAAATTATCTAAGCGTGAGAATACGTGATGTGGAGTAGAGTAAAATGTGAACAGTCTATGCAGAGGATGCTTAACCTGCCAGGCATCAAAAAGGTGTGTAACTTGAATATCAGCTGTGTAACTTGAATATGCAAGAAAATTATCATGGATGAGGCAAAACAGAAAATAACAGGGATAGAGAACCAGGTAATTATCAAGGCAAGGAGCCTACTACATGTAAATGGATCACTCAAAACAAAGGCCGTAAGGATCACAGCTAGAAACAAAGATATCAACAAAGATATACACCTGGGAGATTGGGAATATCCCAAATCATCAGGGCTTAAGGCCTAATGTTCCAGGGGGCAACATGGCAGTTGGCCCATTTTGGCTGATGCCTACCTCAGGAAAATACATCACGATTATAGTCAAGACATAGCAATGCGAACAATGTTAAGGCACATATGGGAATAAAGGAGCCCAATTAACAGGGCAGGAGACCTGTCAAACAAGAGTGCCAGGTGGCAGAGCACATCAAGCCAGGAAGTCGCTGACATTGAGGAGTACGAGGAAATTGCTTCCTTCCAGGTTTACCGGGTGTCCAGATCTTGCAAGGAGTGGCAGAGGGCCTGGATGGGGTAAGAGGTAGTGGAGGTGCCTCGTCTGGCAGAGGAGGGAGTCCCAGCTGTTTGAAGAAGGAGTCTGCTTCATGTAGGTCATGGAGTGTAACTTGGGTGTTATCCTTGGAGACAACAAAGCTTGAAGGGAAATCCCCACCAGTATGTAACATGATGCTTTTGGAGATGAATAGTGACCGGCTTCAAGACCCGTCTTTTGGCCAAGGTGAATGGAGATAAGTCACTGAAAATTTGGAGCCTCTCTCCCTTGAATTCTAAAGAGGGCTTATTGCGAGTAGAAGAGAGCAGGGCTTCTTTACTGTCAAAGTAGTGAACACATACGATTACATATCTAGACCTGGTGCCATCGAAGGGTTTTGGAACTAACGACCTATGGGCCTGATCCATTCACCAATCAACCTCTGGGACCTTAGGAGCTATAGTGGTGAATAGAGACAGCAAGTGGCGTTGGACTTGGGAGTCGGAGACTGTGAATACAAATATTTTGACGACTCTCCATTTTTTAAATCTTCTTTTGAAGCTGTAATTGAGACACGGAGTGCTTCAGACTGGTATTATCTTCATCCAGAACATGGACATATTGTACCAGTTTTAGTTTTAGTCTCAAGGTGGTCGGTGTGGTCTCCTATTTGAGTAATCTCCCCCCTAAGCTCATGAGCCAATTTCCCAACTTCGGCAGAGATGGTGGTGGTAATGTTACATAAAATTACTTGCAGTTTGTCTTCCAAGGTGACCACAGTCAGAGAAGGGGTCACTGGCGAGGGGCGTGAAGCTTCAGGGGGGGTCTGCATCCGTCCCTTCCATCTCAGCGGATCTCCTGGAGCACTCACTGGGGCTGCCGTCGCTACTCGAGGCCGGGGATGCGGGCCTAGTGAAGAAGCGGTCCAGCACCGAAGGCCAGGGATCTGGAGGAGGTAGCCTGGGCATCTTCCAGCGCCCAATTTTTCCCATGGGAATGCTGGAGTGTGCCTTGACCTGGGAGAGGGCTCTCCCAGAGCTACAGAGGCAATAGGAGTGGAGCAGGAGGTACATTGAATCTGAGGATCAGCGGAGCTCCGTTCTTAGGCGTCCACCATTTTGAACCAATGCACATGTGCCCCGTCAGGTGCTTTAAGGACAGAGGAGAGATGTAGAGTCTAATAGAGCCCAGATTTCTCAGATTTTTCTAACCCCTGCTTTAAACAAATATATAATGTTTGGGGTTCAAAGTTATTTTTTAGCAAAAAAACCTGTTTTTTCATGTAAACAAAAAGGTCAGAAAAGGGTTTGTTTTAAAGTGGTTCAAAGAATGGGTGGTGTGTGGAATAAGCTTTTAATGTTGGCACTGGATATTAGAAGCAACCCCCCCAAATGGCTTTTTTTTGGAAAGTAGACACTCCAAGGTATTTGCTAAGGGGCATGGTGAGTATTTTGCAGATCTCATTTGTTGCCACAAGTTTTTGCAAGTTTAAAAAAGAAAACCCTGTGACAATAATGATATCTGAAAAATAGTCATCATGCCTCACATCAAATTCCTTGGGTTGTCTACATTCCAAATAGAGGCCATGGAGGGGGGAGGGGGGGGGGGGTCATATTATCTTGGCATTTTAAGGTCTCCAAATCTGTGATAGGTAGTGAGAAAAGGACATAAGGAAATGTACCCCTTGAAACCCTGTAGGTGGTCATTGGATTTTCAGGGCCTGTATGTAGCTAGGCTGCCAAAAAGTCTCTCAAATGTGGTATCTCCATCGGGAGAAGTATCAGAATGTGTTTTGGGGTGTTATTCTACATATACCCATGGCATGTGTGAGCAATATATAATTTACATGAGATCTTTGTGCTAAAAAAACAAATTGTCATTTTCCAAAAATTTTTGTCGCAAAAAAATAAATCTTCCATGGACTCAACATCCCTCTCAGCAAATTGCTTGTGGTGTCTACTTTCCAAAAAAGGGATAATTTGGGGTTTTTTTGGACTGTCCTGGCATTTTAGCACCTCAAGAAATGTGATAGGCAGAAATTGCATTTGGGTATAGCGTTGCGTGACTGCGCAATTACCAGTTGAAATAGCATAATGCTGAATAGCAAAAAATCACCTGGTCATTAAGGTTGGTAAATCGTCAAGTGGTTATATTCTACACGAAAAAAATTGTATACATTATTGTATACATTATTAATGAATTATCCCAATATTTTACTGCCTCAATCTCTATAAAACGCATCACTAAAATAAAAATACTATATAGTTTCTTTACCTTTATTATCTTCTCATTGTCACAAATAAACATTGTCATAAATAAACAGGAATCTAAAATGTACAAAATAATAATAATAGTAATAATAATAATCATAAAAAGAAACATGGGCTCACCAACCATATTCTAGGATTACGACTTATATACATTCAAGTAGGTGATAACATATCCTTTTCCTATGCTGTTAAAAATGTATCTGTATAGAATACCCAAAATTGATACATTTTATTTGAGTATTGCTCCCCCCTTCTTTTATTTTATTTGATAGATTTTAAGCAAAGCTATTTTTTTATACAGTATCTCTCTGTACCATTTCTGAAGTTGGAGGAAATTGATTAAGCCATTTCCTAAGTATTCATCTTCTTGCTATTTGTGAACCCATTCTATGTTACATTTGTCTGGTTGTCCTATTGGCATCCACTCCCAACTAGATATGGTCCTCTGGTATACTATAACCCACATTCTTAGATGCATAAACCAATACATGCTTCCAAACTTATTAACTATGGGACAATACCAAAAATTGTGTTTTATTGTGGCCTTTTCTCTTCACAATTTGGTCATGACATTGAATTTGTAAGTATGCTTAATGCATTATCTTATATTTTGTTGCATGCCATGCTTCAAATATTATAATTTTTCAGATCCTTTGGTATCCCTGGAGTATTATAGATACTATATTATCCACCTGAAAATCCTGAGACTATTTCCATATGTCTGACATACCCAAATCAAAGGCTCAAACATTGCCAGGGATGGATAAATAACTGATATAGATAAATCTACAGTTCCTACTAGAGCAGTGGTTCTCAACCTGTGGGTCACAACCCCTTTGGGGGTCGAATGACCCTTTCACAGGGGTTCCCTAAGACCATCAGAAAACACATATTTCTGATGTGTAAAGAGCAGCTACTGTGTAGAAAGCAGCTGCTGTGTTGAAAGCAGCTACTCTGTTAAAAGCAGCTACTGTGTTGAAAGCAGCAGTATTGGAGGTAAAACAACACTCATGAATTATAATTACTGGGTAAATAATTTTATGGTTGGGGGTCACCACAACATGAGGAACTGTATTAAAGGGTCACGGCATTAGGAAGGTTGAGAACCACTGTACTAGAGTGTCAAAAAAGGGAATAGACAGGTCCTGTGTAGAATGCAATGTAATACTCCAATAACAGGACACTTGCATGAAATAAAAATAATCCAATAAAAACATATGGCTTTCCTGTGTCCATATCAAACAATTGATGTAAAATTGTCAATCCTTGATTTTCCCATCTGCAAAAAGCCATATGTTGTTCTCCTGCAGAGAATACTGGGTTACCTCTAATGGGGAGATATTTTGTGCAGTACAAAGATTTATGAGTATATTTTCCCATTTCTCTCCACACCACCACAGTATCTTTTCTCAAGATGTTGTGGTGGTTCTATATATGCAATATTGCAGGTGAAGAATGCAAATGGGCTGCTAGATTTCAAAGTACTACCATATTTGATTTCAACTCACTATCTGAAAGCTAAGATCTACCCACATCCAATCTATAGCATGTCTCAACAGGCACAATAGGTTAGGCAAGTAAAGTTTTTTAAATGGAATCTAAGCTTTATTACCCTGCCAAAAGGCCAAATTCAACACATTTACATTGTTATGTTTAAGAAGAAGGGGGAGCATCTGAATTGAATAAAGTAGCTTAGCAAAAATTGAAAGCAAAGTTAAAGGTAATAATGCAGTATGTCAGTTCTCTACATATTTTTTTAATTCCTGGAAAGATTAGTGTAAATATGGAGTCTTCCCTATTTTAATTCCCAAGGACCAATCACTGTAAAACTAACCATATGTTGTCATATTTGTCCCACTCTGGGTGTTAATGGTAAAACCTCATACTTAGTGGCATTAATTCATAGCCCAGAGATGGGACCATATTGCATAATTAGCTTGTACAGTTTAGGAATATTATGGCTTGAATTTTTTGTAAATTTTATATTATCATCCACAAAAAGTCAGATTTAAAATTGTTAAGCTTGAGGGCGCATGCGTGGCCGGCTCTGATGGACGCTCTGATCTGAGAGCTCCGTCCACCCGCCAGCACTAACCCGGCACATACCAGCCCAGGGAGATAATAACCTCACGGTGTCATACCTGAGGAGTGCCCGCACCTCTCCAAGCATGACCCGCCGACGGAAAACCCCCGAACAGCCGGGGAAACTCACTAAATTCTTCCCGGCCATCACGCCGGGAACCCAAGATGGCGCCGGCAGCAGCGTCCAGGGAGACAGCAGGAGGCCTGAGGGGGACTACAATGCCAAGCAAACAGATGCCAGGCTGTGGCATTTGCTTTATCCAGGGGACCCCGGTGAGTTGTCACCTCCACTGTCCCCCACAACTAGTAGCCCAGCCAAGTCTCGGCCACGACTAGACCATGACTTTGAACCCTCACTCCAGGCCCTAAACCTTCTGCCTATGCCACCCCACGCAGTATTGCCCGACATAGATTTGTTCCCAGCGTCGGATCAGCCGCTGACAGAAATCTCTATGAAAAGTATGCTGACATCACTGCGACAAACATTATATAATGATATCTCCACATCGCTGAGTCAAATCACTGCTGCGGTACAGCGACAGGAAAGTAGAATTCGCCATATTGAGATTAACATGAGTGATGTAATAACAGCACACAATGATCTGATCGATGCTCACGCTGACCACACATCAGACATCGAACAAATTAACCTAAAATTGGCTGACTTGGAAGATCAATCAAGACGCAACAACATTAAATTTAGAGGGATCCCCGAATCAGTCACTAATGAGACACTATTACCCTACTTACAGCAATATATCAAATTCCTTATCCCATCAATTCCTGACCTGGAGCTAGCAATTGATCGTGCTCACTGATTGCCAAAACCGACATTTTTGTCAGCATCTATTCCAAGAGATGTATTAGCCCGTATACATTTCTACCATGTTAAAGAAAGAATCATGATGGCTGCCAGGAATCCACCCCCGGTCCCGCCATCACATGCTAATCTCCGACTATACGCGGATTTATCTAAAGCCACACTCCTTAATAGGAAAAAAATGATTTCCATAACCAAAGCTCTGAGAAATCATGGTATATCATACCAATGGGGTTTCCCCACAAAGCTCACAATACGGCACCTTGGCAGAATTTTTACGGTAAAAACCCTGGAAGCAGGCCTGGAACTACTTAAAGCCTGGAATATCCTTCCCGCGGATGCACAGGGAACTGCATCTGCCTCCATTCAACATATGGAGGCATCATAACCAGGAAGCGGCACACTTTCTCCTTAAACAAACGTACTCTTCTCCCTAGAGGCTTTTTTTTTTCCAACATACCATTTTCTGGCGATTGGCCAAAACTCGATGTTACCTGTTCAACATTTTTCTAATTGGCATGACCCCTTCGGTGGTCAAAGCCTGTTCTCACCCCCCAGTTCCCAAGTAGCAATGGATACTACTTGGTCTACTTGCATTTCTTGCAAGTGTTTTTTTACTGTTTTTTGTATCCTTACCTTCCCCCAGTTGAGGCACCATCAGACACGCAGCTACAACCCCAGCTATGAATACCCTGCACATGTCTGGAAAGCTCACCCTATTTCTTCAATCGAGCCTAACTCAATCTACAATAGCTTCACCGTACTCTCTCTCATAGAAATATCTGTTAAACTACGATCCCTTCAAATAACGCTCCGACTAATTGTGAACTCAGAGAAAATACGTACCAATGATTAATATCACATCTCTCAACGTACCAGGCCTAAACTCGCCGTTCAAGAGATCGATGCTAGCCAAAGAAGCCCGGAAATCCCAAGCCGACATACTCTTCATACAAGAATCCCACTTCGCTACGGGAAAAACTCCCAAATTATTTCTTCACCGCTTCACCCAAATATTTTTGGCAACCAACATCCAAAAGAAGAATGGAGTTCTTACTGCCATTAACGACTCTGTTTCACGCCGCATCATTTCGCAAACAGCCGATCCACAAGGGCGCTACCACATACTTGTATGCCAGCTTAATGACATACACCTTAGTGAACGTCTACGGCCCAAACTGCAAGCAGATGCGCTTCTATCATAAGCTCCACAAAGTCGTTGCCCGCCATAAACAAGGCAGACTTATTATTGGTGGTGACTTTAACATCCTGAATAACCCACATCTAGACTCATCCTCCAGCCAAAGACCCGCCAAACTCAACTTTAATCAATTTCTGCATAACCATGACCTGTATGACATCTGGAGATGTCATCACGGCACTGAAAGAGACTACACATACTATTCCCCGCCTCATCTGTCATACTCTAGAATCGATTTTTTTGTGACTGATAAATGGACCCTACAACACGTAACGTCGTCCAAAATCGGGACTATAACTTGGTCTGATCACGCTCCAATCAACATATCCTTGGACAGCAATCAACGCTCGGCAATCCCGCCCATATGGAGACTAAACTCCGCAATTCTGAAGAATCCAGAGAACCAGAAACATTTGCTAGAAGCCCATAATCTCTTTTTTGACATAAATTCCACCCCTGATATCTCTATTACTACACTCTGGTCGACATACAAAGCTTACATTAGAGGTATCCTCATACAGCTGAATTCCCGTATTAACAGACAAAGATCCCAACAAATTGACCAACTACTAAACTCCATTCAATCAAATGAAGAGATCAACAAAAAAGAACCCAACTCCCTCCACTGCCTCGGCCCTAAACCGGGACAGAAACAAATTACGCACCATCTTACTCCATTACTACGATATTAACCTTCAAAAAACAAAATCCAAATTTTATGCTCTTGGCAACAAGGCAAACTCTCTTTTAAACAAAACCATTAAGCAAAAACGCCTTAAGACCAAAATCTCCACAGTCCAGCACCCCACCACACACACCCTGCTAACAAACCCACAGGATATAGCCAATGCTTTTGCCTCATATTACCAAACACTATATAACATAAAAGACGACCCAATTACGACCCAACCAACAAAATTGTCCGTTGAACATTTTTTATCCAACATCGACCTACCCCAAATTACTCAGTCCCAACTTGAATCTATTTCTGAGCCGATCTCTCCCACAGAAATTGACAAAATCATAAAAACCCTCCCCTTAAACAAATCACCAGGCAATGACGGCTTCACAAATGAATTTTACAAAACTTTCACACTCAACCTTACGCCACATCTCTCTGCCCTATATAATCAGGTTGCCTCTAAAGGGGAATTTCCCCCCGATATGCTCCAGTCAATAATAACTACTATCCCGAAGCCGGGCAAAGATCCCCAATTAGTCCTAAATTATAGACCGATTTCACTTCTCAACACGGACATAAAAATATACGCTAAAATAATCACTCAACGATTGCTTCCTCTTTTACCTAAACTGATCCACCCAGATCAGGTGGGGTTTATACCGGGCAGACAAGCACCAGACGCTACCAGGCGAATTATATCCCTTCTACACCACCTCGAGTCTAATAAACAACCTTCCCTTCTCCTATCATTAGATGCGGAAAAAGCATTTGGCAGAATCCATTGGCAATTTATGACACTTACACTCCAAAAATTTGGAATAACAGATTGGATGCTATCGGCAATTCTATCCCTATATTCAAATCCTTCTGCCAGAGTCCTAACCAACGGTACTCTCTCACAACCCTTTTCCATATCTAACGGAACCAGACAAGGTTGTCCACTTTCCCCTATAATTTTTGCCCTACTTATTGAACCGTTAGCATCTAATCTTAGAAAAGACCCGAACTTCACGGGTTTCACCTATCTACATAAGGAACATAAAATTAGTCTGTTTGCGGATGACATTATCCTAATGATCACAAATCCCTATAAGTCGCTTCAGTCAATACCCATATCCATAACTATACGGCAGTCTCATATTATAAATAGAGATGAGCGAATCGAACTTGGCGAAGTGGAATTCGTTTCGAATATTAGGAAAAATTCGATTCGCATCGAATCCGAAAATTAGCAAACTTCGGATGCACGAATCGAATTTTTCCCGATCGGCCGATTTTCATCCCTTCTACAGCCGGCAAAAAGTGTCCCTGCAGAGAGCTCCGCTATTTCTGACAGTTCTCTGACAGTTCCTTCACATTTACAGCGGTTGAAACATTATATCTATTTGTTTCCATTTAGGATACAGATGTTTTTATTCGGAAACAAATAGATACAATGTTTCAACCGCTGTAAATGTGAAGGAACTGTCAGAGAACTGTCAGAAATAGCGGAGCTCTCTGCAGATACACTTTTTGCTGGAATGGAATTCTTCTTATTTTCATTCTTCTTCTTCTTCTTATTTTCATTCTTCTTCTTCTTCTTATTTTCATTCTTCTTTTCATTCTTCTTCTCCTTCTTTTCATTCTTCTTCTCCTTCTTCTTCTCCTTCTTCTTCTTCTCCTTCTTCTTCTTCTTCTCCTTCTTCTTTTCATTCTTCTTCTTCTTTTCATTCTTCTTCTTCTTCTTTTCATTCTTCTTCTTCTTCTTTTCATTCTTCTTCTTCTTCTTATTTTCATTCTTCTTCTTCTTATTTTCATTCTTCTTCTTCTTATTTTCATTCTTCTTCTTCTTCATCCTCATCTTCTTCTTCTTCTTCTTCATCCTCATCTTCTTCTTCTTCATCATCCTCATCCTCTTCTTCTTCCTCATCCTCATCTTCTTCTTCTTCTTCATCTTCTTCATCATCTTCTTCTTCATCTTCTTCATCTTCTTCTTCATCTTCTTCTTCTTCATCTTCTTCTTCTTCATCATCTTCTTCTTCATCATCTTCTTCATCATCATCTTCTTCTTCATCTTCTTCTTCTTCATCTTCTTCTTCTTCTTCTTCATCCTCATCTTCTTCTTCATCTTCTTCTTCTTCTTCATCTTCTTCTTCTTCTTCATCTTCTTCTTCATCTTCTTCTTCATCTTCTTCGTCGTGCCCCGTGACTGCCCAAATGAGTGAAGTGTGCGGTGATTCTAAGATCGACGGCACTCATCTGCATGTCATACTGACTGACAGTATTATTTCTCTTCCCCAGCAGACTCCAAGGGCATTTAAATTAAAGGTACAGTGTTCTGCACTAATATAAAGGCTCTCTGAAGCCTAGAAACCCTTTTAATAAGTTAAATTTGCAGCGAATAAATTCGCATCGAATCGAATTTCTCCCGCAAATTCGGCGAATCAGCCGAATCGAATTTTTGAATAATTCGCTCATCTCTATTTATTATTATATTATTTTTTTTATATTTCGTGTTTCAAGTTTTATCCTACCCGGAATGTTTACTAGACTCTTGTTCGGACAGATTTCAGTGAGTTATTCCTAAAAATTACAGGCCTACAATAAAAAAAATACATATTTCCATGCAAAAAAAGTACCGCTTTGAGCTAATTCGCTCATCTCTAATTATAAACTTAATGAACCCAAATCATCTATACTGAACCTTTACACACCTACTGCAACCCAAAAATTTCTCTCTAAACATTTCCCGTTCACCTGGGAAACGAACAGCATCCCCTACCTAGGGATCAAACTCACTGTTTCTACCAATCAGCTTTATACCAATAATTTCCAACCACTGCTTGACACTGACCCAAAGGAGCTTAAAAACCTTTGCACATCCATGCTATCGACACTAGGCAGAATAGCTACCTTGAAAATGTGCATATTGCCCAAAATTTTCTATATATTCCGTACACTCCCTATCCTGGTTCCCAGCACTTTCTTTTCTAAATTACAAGTAACTCTAAACAAATTCTTATGGAACTCAACAAGACCCAGATATGCAACGAATCTCCTCATACGTCCACCCTCCAGGGGAGGAGCTGGACTTCCGCAATTGAAATCGTATTATCAAGCTGCCCTACTTGACCAACTTTTTTTCTGGTGGCACCCTACCTCTGAAAAGACCTGGTCCACTATGGAAACCTCTCTGACTTTACCACACCAACTCACTGACAGTCTATTCATACCCCAAATACTCCAACCTAAACCTCTACAAAAACACCCCTGCATACAAGCCTCTTTGACCGCTTGGTTTGACTTTTTAAAGTATAACCAGCTAAACAAAGACGCCCTGCGAACCCCTATCCCATTATCCTCCCTACAGTTCCTCATTCCTCAACTAAACCTGACAATGTGGAAAGCTGATGGTTTACTCCATTTACAGGACATACATACTAAAAATACATTAGACTAGGGGGCGCATGCGCGGCCGGCACCCGAATGGACGCATAGAGCGGAGCTCTCCATCCAGCCGCCAGTGACAGAAGCGGCTCACACAGACCCCAGGGAATTCCAGGCATACCAACCCGTACATAAGAGGTGCCCGCACCTCCACAGCGATGCCACGAAGGAGAAAAACCCCGGGACAGCCCGGGAAACTGTCCCAATTCTTTCCTGTCATCTCGACAGGAATTCAAGATGGCGCCGGCGGCGGACATTCAGGGAACTGCAGACAGGAGGATGACACTCACACACAGAGGAGAGATCCCAGGCTGCAGCATCCATTATACCCAGGGGATCCTGGTGAGTTGTCTCCCCCTACGTCCCCCACTACAAGCAGCCCAGCCAAATCAAGGCCCAGACTAGATCTAGATCACCAGAGATCCGATTACCAGGCCCCTATTAATCCGCTTCCTCAAATTAACACAGACCTCCCAGCAATAGAGGCATTCCCGGCAGCAGATCAGCCATTGACGGAGCTATCTATGAAAAATATGCTCCTATCGCTCAGACAGACCCTGCATAATGACATCTCATCCTCATTAGTGCAACTTAATACCGCAGTCCAACGCCAGGAACTCAGAGTACAATATATTGAATCCAAAATGGGTGATGTCATTACAGCGCACAATGACCTAATTGACGCTCATACAGAACATACGTCTGACATTGACCAAATCAATTTGAAACTTGCTGATTTAGAAGATCGATCGAGACGTAATAATATTAAGTTCAGAGGCATTCCTGAAAGTGTCAATAATGAGGCATTACTCCCCTACATACAGCAATACATGAAAATCCTCATTCCATCTCTTTCCGATCTCGAATTGGCTATTGATCGAGCTCATCGGTTACCCAAACCCGCGTTCCTGCCAGCATCTATCTCTAGAGATGTCCTAGCTCGGATCCACTTCTATCACATCAAAGACAAAATTATGCTAGCGGCCAGGAATACATCTGCACTCCCACCATCACACGCCAATATTCGACTGTTCGCTGACCTTTCTAAAGCCACACTACTCAATCGCAAAAAAATGATAACCATTACCAAGGCCTTACGAAACCATGGCATTGCCTACCAGTGGGGATTTCCCACAAAATTAACCATCAGACAACAGGGCCGAATTTTTACTGTCAAAAATCTCGAAGCAGGCTTAGACCTCCTCAAAGCCTGGAATATTATCCCTGGAGAAACGCAACAATCCACACCTACTTTACTCCAGAATATGGAAGATGAATAACACAACCACATCCAACTTCTGGTATCTTAATACTCTTACACTACAAGTTGCTAAACCACCTCATTATTCTCTGGCGCACGGCCATGTTTAGAAAGTTTTATGTTCCCAAGATTTAGTTGGCTTGACCTAGGTTACGGTCAAAGCCTAATCAAACCCCCCAAATCTGTAGTAGCAAGACCAGCTACTCAGACCACTTGCATTATTTGCGAGTATTTTTTTTACCCCCTGCTACCCTCACCATTTCCTCCCTCCTCAGCACCACCAGTCGCTCACTACTACTCTATTGATCATTTAACCTTGATGAACTTTTGTAAATCTCTCATCATAAATACGAGACCTAATTCGAATAACTTCAATCACACCGATGAAACACTTCCTTCCACAGAAACAACCACTAAATTTTTCACTCATTCAAGACTCCAATGCAATATTCAATTCAGCACTCAAAAACTACAATATGATTAACCTTACTTCTCTTAATGTCCGTGGTTTGAATTCGCCGTTTAAAAGATCGATGCTCCAAAGAGAATCGAAAAAATCTCAGGCCGACATCCTCTTTGTTCAAGAATCTCACTTTGCCACAAACAGGACTCCCAAATTCCACCTTAATCGATTTACGCATATCTTTTTGGCTACAAACCCCAAGAAAAGAAATGGCGTCATAACCGCCATAAAGGACTCTATCCAATTCAGCCTCATTTCTGAAATCGCTGACTCTCAAGGTCGCTATCACATCCTACTTTGCCGTCTGAATGACATTCTCTATACTTTAGTAAACGTCTATGGCCCCAACAAACGCCAGATCAAATTTTATAACAAGCTCTACAAAACCATCACTTCCCTGAAACAAGGCAGACTTATTATTGGAGGAGATTTCAATATCATTGGCAACGCACAAATGGACTCGTCCTTCCACAGAAGAGTACCTAAACAAACCTTCAATCAATTTCTTCATAATCACGACCTATACGATATTTGGAGATGCCATCACGGCACTGAAAGAGACTTTACCTATTATTCTCCTACACACCTCGCATATTCCAGAATTGACTTCTTCCTTACGGATAAATGGACACTGCAACACATAACTTCGTCCAAATTAGGCACGATCACCTGGTCAGACCATGCTCCAATCAACATTACTTTAGACGACAATCAACGCGCAGCACTCCCACCTATTTGGAGATTAAACTCCATAATACTAAAAAACGTAGATCATCAGAAACATTTGTTAGATGCTCACAACCTGTTTTTTGGCACCAACTCTACCCCTGATATCCCTATTACAACACTATGGCTTACATATAAAGCCTTTATGAGAGGCATACTCATACAACTAAATTCCCGAATCAAGAAACAACGATCCCACCAAATTGATCAATTACTTACCGCCATCAAAATTAATGAAGAGTCCAATAAAAACAACCCAAATTCCTCCATAACTGCAACCTTGACCTCAGATAGAAATAAATTACGACTCCTTCTACTGCACAACTACGATCTCAACCTTCAGAGAACTAAATCTAGATTCTATGCATTAGGCAACAAGGCAAGCTCCCTCTTATCGAAAACGATTAAACAAAAACGACTTAAGTCAAAAATTGCCACTATCCAACACCCAACCACACAAACACTACTCACTAACCCACAAGATATAACTAATGCATTTGCAACTTACTACCAGGAACTTTACAACATCAAAAATGACCCTGATACAAACCAACCTACAATTGAGACCATTCAAAACTTTTTAGACACTACCAACCTACCGCGTCTCACATCATCTCAGCTTACGTCTCTATCGCTTCCAATTTCTCCTATAGAGATACAACATAGCATAACTACACTACCCCTTAACAAATCTCCAGGCAACGACGGATTTACAAACGAATACTATAAAACATTTGCGCCTAACCTCACACCTCATTTATCTACATTATTCAACCATACTGCCTCCACAGGTACTTTCCCCCCTGAAATGCTACAATCCATCATTACCACAATACCCAAACCAAATAAAGACCCCCAAATGGTTCAAAATTATAGACCGATTTCTCTTTTAAATACAGACATAAAATTATATGCCAAACTTCTCGCACAACGGTTGCTTCCATACCTCCCCACACTAATCCATCCGGACCAAGTAGGTTTTATCCCAGGCCGACAAGCACCCGACGCAACTAGAAGAATTATATCCCTAATACACAACCTAGAGTCCACTAAACAACTCTCATTACTCTTGTCCCTAGATGCTAAAAAAGCATTTGATCAAATCAATTGGCTCTTCATGAAACTAACCCTGCAGAAATTTGGGATTCTAGATTGGATGCTATCGGCAATACTCTCCCTATACTCCAAACCATCCGCCAAAGTCTTAAATAACGGTACTCTCTCCCAAACCTTCCAGATCTCCAACGGCACCAGACAGGGATGCCCACTCTCACCCATAATTTTTACCTTACTAATTGAACCCTTAGCATCCAAACTCAGAGATGACCCTTCTTTTTCGGGCATCAACCATCTTGAAACAGAACACAAAATTAGTCTTTTTGCAGACGATATTATTCTCATGATCACTAACCCTTATAAATCACTCCAAACAATACGCTCTCATCTTCACAACTACTCAGACATCTCCTATTATAAACTTAACGAGCCAAAATCCTCCATTCTAAACCTATACACTCCGCATAAAATCCAAAATTTGATTGGAAAACACTTCCCTTTCACATGGGAACAATACAGCATTCCTTATTTGGGAATTAAACTTACTAATACAACAAACCAATTATATACCGCTAATCACAAGCCATTACTTGACTCTATTCCACGAGAACTCAAACAAATGCGTACATCTACCCTCTCAACATTGGGTAGAATTGCTACCTTAAAAATGTCCATTTTACCTAAAATACTCTACATTTTCCGAACTCTCCCGATCCCAGTTCCCAGTTCCTTTTTTTCCAAACTCCAGACGATCCTCAATAAATTCACATGGGACTCCAAAAAACCTAGATACTCGACTAGCCTATTAATACGACCCCCTTCAAAAGGAGGGGCGGGACTCCCACATTTACAATCCTATTATAACGCCACGCTTCTGGACCAACTATTCTTTTGGTGGCATCCCACTAAAGATAAGACATGGACCAACATGGAAAACCTCCCACCTCTTAGATACACACTCCACAAATTATTATTCCTACCGCAAAATTTTCAAACTCACCTACTTTTCAAACACCCCTGTATGAAAGCCACCCTACAGGCCTGGTTTACATTCCTATCAGCGAAACACCCAGATTCCGAAAAGAAGAGTATTTATACACCTATTTCCACTTTACACCTCCTAATCCCTTTTTTAAACCTATCAAAATGGGAAATTAGAGGTATATCACACATAAAAGATTTATATACCAATCATAGATTAGACTCTTTCACTACTCTCCAAACAAAATTCCATTTACCCGATAAGGAAAATTTCAACTATTTAAGAATATCTCATTCTCTACGCACATTGGCATTACCCCTAGAGCTAAAAATCCCCGCCACGACTTACCTATTTTTTCACAAATTACAATATCCTAAAAAAGGAATCTCAACATTTTATAAGCTACTAACCAATGCCCAATTTTCCATACACACCGCCTCTCTCACTAACTGGGAAAACGATTTTCTCCAACCAATCTCTCCACATATCTGGGCGAAAACTTTTAACATCACATATAAGGCCTCCAAATGTAGTTCCCATTGGGACTTATACTTAAAAATTTTACACAAATGGTACCTCACACCAGTTAAACTCGCTCTTTTTTACCCCCAACACTCTCCTAAATGTTGGAGACAATGTGGAGAAACAGGCACAATCACTCATATACTATGGAATTGTAAATCTCTTAGGTCATATTGGAATAAAGTGTTTCAATTAATTTCTTCAATTTCAAAATCCTACACACCCCCAAATCCAGCTTTAGCCCTTTTGCATATAGGAATAGACAAATTTCCTCCAAACTCGCAAACTGTTATCATCCATACACTAGCAGCTGCTAAAATTAACATTACTAGATTATGGAAATCCAACAAAACTCCTTCCATCTCGACTCTTATTTCTGATTTAAATTTCCAATGTGAAATGGAAAAGAGAACAGCAATCCAAAACCTCACATATCATAAATTCCAATTTCAATGGTCTCGTTGGCTCCAGGACCCTAACTGTTCCATTAAATGATATATATCTAAAAATATTACCACCATACAACTAACGTTTTGACTGGTACTCCCCCCCCCCCCTCACCTTCCTTTCCTTTTTCCCACTTTGTCCCCATTCTTAATATACTTCAAAACAATTATGGTTCACATTAATATATATATGCTTATAACTAGACGAAATCACACTCACATATTCCCCGGCCAAATGGTGGGGAAACATATCCTCAATTTTTACATACTTCTACTTGCTACTTCATCTAATGTGAACTGTATTATTTTATGATGCATATTAATATGTATGGTTAAAAGTTAATAAAAACTATTTGAAAATAAAAATACATTAGACTCATTCTCTAATATCCAAAAGAAGTTTCACCTCACTGATAAAGAACAATTTACACACATGCAAATAGACCATGCACTGCACGGAACGAACCTACCACTGGCAGTGAACATCCCCGTAATGGCGAACCATTTCTTTCAGATAACATCCCACCCGAAGAAAGGAATCTCAACTTTCTACACAATGATGATTGAATCACTATTCACCACATATACCACTTCAATAACCAACTGGGAAAAAAATCTTTCCCAAACAATAACTCCACACACATGGGAAAAAACGTTCACCATCACCTTTAAAGCTTCAAAATGCAGCACCCATTGGGAGGCATATTTGAAGACCCTTCACCAATGGTACCTAACCCCTACCAAACTATCTTTATACTACCCCCAACATTCTCAAGCCTGTTGGAGAAATTGCGGAGAAACGGGCTTACTCCTCCACCTACTCTGGGCATGTAAATCCCTCAAATCCTATTGGAACAAGATTTTTCAGATAATCTCCTCAATCACGGGAACTCAGGTAACCCCTAATCCGGCTCTAGCTCTTCTCCACATCGGAATCGATAAATTCCCTATAAATTCGCGTACTATTATCATCCATACTCTAGCAGCCGCAAAAATTAACATCACCAAATTATGGCGATCTACTACCACTCCCCTTCTGTCTCGCCTCATATCAGATTTAAATCACCAATGTGAGATGGAAAAAAGATTTGCCCTCCACAACTCTTCTTACAACAAGTTCACCAACCAATGGTCTCGATGGTTAAAAAATCCTAATTGCTCATTACACTGATAGCCAACAAATACTGACCTATTATATCCTACCCTAACTGTTTTGGTGCCTTCCTATTCCCCCCCCATCCCCACCCCTTATGTTTATTTGATATCTTACTTTTTTTCCCTAACTACACGCTATTACTGCACCAACTTGGTTCACATCTCATCGAGCATACCTCTCATGTATAAAAGACAAGAACCTTTAGATCCCCGGCCTAATGGCGGGGACCATTATGTTTTCTACCCCTTATGCTGTGCTCATATCATTGTGAACCTTTCATGTTTATGTTTCTATATCCTCACTTATATGTTAAAATCCTTCAATAAAGAATATTTTGAATATAAAATTGTTAAGCCTCTGTAGAGCTTTCTGAAGTCTCTACAGTAAATTGCAGTAGTCTGGATAAAGACTCCATTGCCAAATTACACTATTTAGTTTCAAATTTAGCAAGCCATAAACCCATTTTAATGTGAAAAATAATAGTATACTTTGAGTTTTTGCTTTTTTTAAAATTATGTATTGTGTGAAAATTCTCACTTTAATATATAAGTATCAGTCTCAGTTTCTCTAGGAACTCTGAAATAGCCATGCTGACTTAAAGGAGATGAGAAATAAGACATAATATATTGGAGATGATTTACTAAAAACTGTTCACATTGCAAGCAAATTTTCCCCTAGCTTGTGAATTTGCAAAAAATACCCAATTGCATGCAAGGAAAATATTTTAAAAATGATTTTTTTCTTGCACATAATTGGATGATGGAAGTCAGCAGAATTTCACCTCATTCACTAAGTAATGGGAACATTTAATTGAAAGAGTGAATCAAACCCAATGTATAAATGTACACTTCAATTATCCAAGCATTTGGAAGGCAAATTCCTGTTTAAAGTGTATTGTGTGTAGATTATCAGCTCTGTTTGTAAATCAACCCAATTATTTTAGAACTGCAGTATTAGATTTTAACCCCCTTAATACTGGACACTTTTACCCCCTTCTTGGTCAGGCCAATTGTCAGATTTCAGAACTGTCACACTATGAATGACAGTTAATCCGAGAGGGATAGAACTTTCTTTTGGTGATATGTAATCACCCCTGTTTATTTTGTTTTTGCCATGTAAACAAAAAAAGAAATAAAATAAAACAAAAATAAAAAAAAAATCCTAGGTTTTGTTATATAATTTAATAAATAATAATCTTTTTTCATAAATGTAGGCAAAAAAATTATATACATATATATATATATATATATATATATATATACAGAGCATTATTTAGTCTGTGTGAAAGTTAGACAAACTTTTTTTAAATTATTTTTTTCCCACAAGTTTTTTGCATACTGTTACCAGAGCCGTACAGCATCATCATATGACTGGTGTAGCAGTGATCAGGTGACACTGACTGGTGACAGTATGTAAAATAATAATAATAATTTTCAATTTATTAGCATTTCCTTCTTTTTTTTTCCCACTATTTTCATTTGTACATACTGTTACCATAGCAGTGCAGTGTCACCATAATGATACTGTCCTGCTCTGGGAGGTGATTAGATTTTACACTTTGATTGCTTAATAAATTATCACTGTTTTAAGAAATAATTTTTAAGAATGGCATCCATTCATGTGCCATTGTGTACAATTGTGATAGCTGTGATTGGCCACAGCTAGCACATGGCAGAGTTCCTCTGTGATTGGCCTCTGTATGATCAATAGTACACAATGAATGGCTATGAATGAAAACCATTGTGAACTGACATGTGATCATTGTGATTGGTCACAGTAATCACTTGGTATCAGGGCTGGTCCAGTACAGCAATCTATCTTCTGCTGTCCAGTGGACACAGCAGGAGAAATATCCCACTGCTGTGAGGCCCCTAGGGAGTGCACAAGGTGCACAAGAGGGAGGACATCAAGGATAGCAGAGCTCTTGGCAGTATTATCGAAATAGGTTGGAAGGAAGGTGGTTAAGAATGATTTCCAAAAAGGAGTTGAGAATATTCACACAATGAAATTCACTTCAATTATCCAGTCATGTACAAATGATATTAATGATTAAATGATTGCATGATTGGATAATTGAATTGAATCTCCACCTAATTTTTTGAGATAAGATTCTCCACTTAAGTAATTTAGCCACATTATCTCAGAATTGTCTTTTATTAATTGACCTCTGTACTTCCTGTCCATGTATGTACAGTTTATAAGCATGTATGTCTTGACTGGTATGAGCACGGTTTACCAGTTTTCACTATTATTTACAGTACAGTATTTTATTTTGTTAACAAATGCACTGATTTTTTTGGAGCTTGACTGGATGTTGCTTTTGTTGCAAATATTTGTGTTGTAACTGCATATCTCTCGCACACTTGGTAGGTTGATACAGTTAGTATATATAGTACAATCGTTTTCCTAGGTAATAAAGAAACCTAACATGTTTTTAAAGCTTGCATTTTCAATCTATTGTGTTAACTAATAAATGTTATAGTGTTAGCACTGACCTTTTATTTTAAAATGTTAAATAATTCTTGAACTTGGGGGATCATTTAACTTATCTCTACTAATAATCTGCCTAAATGTGTATAGTGAGTAAAAAAAAAATAATTATTTTATTTTATTGTGTTTTAGGTTTCAGATCTCACTTTTATCCCCAAATACATTGAGAATTTTAACAAATATATTGCATTTTTCACAGCACTTGTTGCAAAGAACCATTTTAAGTTGTGCTGGCTGAACTCCCTATTAACCTCCCTGGAGGTATTCCCGAGTGTAGCTCGGGGTAAAGTTTCAGCACCACAAGCTACACTCGGGAATACCCTGCAGTGCTGCTCCGGGAACTCTTCTTCACTTACCTTGTCCTTCGCTCCCACGATGTCCCCCCTGCAGCGCCCCTGGCAATGTCCTTCAGCCAATGCCGGCATCTGTCTTCCGGGTTCCATTCCCTGCAATGTCAGGACGTACGGGGGATGAAACTGGTGGGAAATTTAAAAATGTCAAAAAGGGACATTCACTAAATACACTAAAATCACATAGTAAAACATTACTGTATCAAACCATTTCACATACATTTTGTCCCTAGTGCTTTGTCCTGTGCCCTGCCTGCATTTTTACTGTTCTTTCTGCCTGGAAACTGAGAAACGTTCATGGCGTCCAAAAAGTGTCCCTTTAGGTCAAAAGCGGTTTTAGACCAGCTAGAGAACAGCGATAGTAAATTAGAACCACTTGCAGAATTGAGTGATAATGATTTGTGGGGAAATTCGTCATCAGACACTGAAAACGATTTTGCGACTTTGCTCAGTGATGTGCGAACTTGGCATTATATTTCAAATTTCATTGTTTTTGGTTTGATTATATTATTGAATTAAATGTATTATTATTATATTATTATTTTTATGATTATTTATTAAATTATAATTTATGATTTTGTGTTTCAAATTTTAACATACCCGGGATGTTTACTAGACTCTTGTTTGGACAGATTTCAGTGAGTTATTCCTAAAAATTACAGGCCTAGAATAAAAAAATGACATATTTCCAAGCAAAAAAAATGTACCGCTTTGAGCACAGAAATACTGACATAATCAGACTGCTAGGGAGGTTAACAGTTTACTTGACATCATTTTAAGTAACCCTTTACAGCTTCCTATCCATCAATAGTACATAAAGAGCTGAACAAGAGTAGCACAGATGTAGGGGGACATATGTCACCCCACATCAGAGGCTCATGCGTGGCTCAAAGAGCACGCACCTGTGAGCCCCGTGTTTGCTGTGTCCCCTGGACACAGTGGATCATATTACAGAGTACAGGATCAAAGACATTGGTCCTGTACCATGTGATCACTGTGTTCAATTACAGTGATCACATTGTAAACAAAAAAGTGAAAGTACAAATAATTTCTCTCTCCTCTCACAGACATCGCCTGTAAGAGGGGATATACAGTTGCAAGAAAAAGTATGTGAACCCCTTGGGATTACGTGGAGTTTTGCATGAATTGGGCATAAAATGTGCTCTGAACGTCATCTAAGTCACAACAATGGAAGAAGACAGTCTGCTGAACATAATACTACACAAACATTAGATGTTGCCATGGTTTAATTGCACATAACATGTAAACATTCACAGTGCCGGGAGGAAAAAGTATGTGAACCTTTGGACTTAATAACTGATTGACCCTCCTTTGGCAGCAATAACCTCAACCAAACGTTTCCTGTAGTTGCAGATCAGACCTGCACAACGATCTGGAGTAATTTTGGACCACTCCTCTTCACAAAACTGTTTCATTGTAGCAATATTCTTGGGATGTCTGGTGTGAATCGCTCTCTTAAGGTCATGCCACAGCATTTCAATCGGGTTGAGGTCAGGACTCTGACTGGGCCACTCCAGAAGGCGTATTCTGTGCTGTTGCAGCCATTGTTTTGTTGAATTACTTGTATGCTTTGGGTCATTGTCCTGTTGCATCACCCATCCTCTGCGGAGCTTCAGTTGGCGGACAGATGGTCGTACGTTTTCCTGCAAAATGTCTTGATAAACTCTGGAATTCATTTTCCCATCAATGACAACAATCCGTCCAGGCCCTGAGGCAGCAAAGCAGCCCCAAACCATGATGCTCCCTCCGCCATGTTTTACAGTGGGGATGAGGTTTTGATGTTGGTGTGCTGTGCCATTTTTTCTCCACACATAGTGTTGGGTGTTCTTCCCAAACAACTCAATCTTGGTTTCATCTGTCCACAGTATATTTTGCCAGTAGTGCTGTGGAACATCCAGGTGCTCTTTTGCAAACTTCAAACGTGCTGCAATCTTCTTTTTGGACAGCAATGGCTTCCTCCGTGGTGTCCTCCCATGTACTCCATTCTTGTTTAATGTTTTCCTTATTGTAGATGTGTCAACAAAAATGTTAGCATGTGCCAGAGATTTCTGTAGGTCTTTAGCTGACACTCTGGGATTCTTCTTTACCTCATGCAGCATTCTACTCTGTGCTCTTGCAGTCATTTTTACAGGACGACCACGCCTAGGGAGAGTAGCAACAGTGCTAAACTTTCTCCATTTGTAGACAGTCTGTCTTACCGTGGACACATGATCATCAAGGCTTTTGAAGATACTTTTGTAACCCTTTCCAGCTTCATGCAAGTCAACAATTCTTGATCGTAGGTCTTCTGAGAGCTCTTTTCTGTGAGGCATGGTTCACATCAGACAGTGCTTCTTGAAACCAGTAAACCCAAAACAGGTGTGTATTTTTTAAGGGCAGGACAGCTGTCAGCAACACATTCAATATCTGTTAGGAATGGACTGGCCAGCAATGGTGGGACTCACCTGCCTTTTGATCTGCAGTACCAGGGCTGGCCAGCGGGTGCTCCCAGCAATCAGAGACTCAACCTTTCAGCCAGCTAACACCTGGAACTGATGATGCTGGGGTATTTAAGGGATGGCCAGACCCACAGACTCTGCCTTGGTGTTGTGTTTGTCCTGGGCCCTGTATCTGTCCTGCATCCTGTTTCTGTCCCTCTGCCTGACCCTCTGTACTACGCTGCTTGTTACCTGTTTTGATCTCTGGCTTGTGACCCTGACCATCCCTCTGCCTGACCCTCTGTACTACGCTGCTTGCTACCTGCTGAATCTGGCCTGTGACCCCGACCATTCTCTGCTTGCTCCCCCTGTACCTACCTGCCCAATTGATATTGACCCGGCCTGCCTGACGACGCTTGCTTGTATGTACTATTATCTGTGGGTGGTTTGGTTTGTTTGCACTGTATTATGTTTAGTATTGCACTGCGTTTATGTTTGTATGGTTAGTGTTAATAAATTGTATTGTTTATCACATATCTGAAGTCTGCGTTTCCCTGCATCAGTCACACACCTCTGGTCATACCTGGGAGCCCTGACATTACACCAAGGCCAATCCTGACCAGAAGTGGCTGCACAGGGAAGCCATCTTGGCTTGTTGATGGGAAGGATGGATCTTGATGAGGTTGAATATTTATATCTGCTAGTGTTTGATGACAGGGAGTATGCTTATCAAACTCTGAAGGAGTATACCCGGGATGAACTGCTAGAATGTATACGGCTCGCTCATGTTCTAGTAGATCAGGGCACAGAGTTCTCTGAGGTGCAGCCATTGATTGAGGTTTGTGCTGAGTTGGTTTCATCTGGTTCCCCCGAATGCAGGGATGAATTTTTGCCACCATTTAGTGCAGACCAGGTAGAGTCCCTGGTGTGGTTATTAGAGGATGATGTGGGTTACTTTCTGGAGCGTTATTCCACATGTTCACCACAGACACTAAGAGATTGTATAAACGCAGTACAGTCATTGACCAGACAGGCTTTGTGTAAGCTCAGCTTTGTTCAACCCATACTGCAGACATGGACAGATTTGTTGCACCCAGCCTCAGTCAGCTTACAAAGACCCGGTCCTGCTTCTAATCTATTTCCTCAAAACTCTATTCCTGCATTCCCAACAGCTCCTCCTGCCCTGCTATCTACCGCATGTCAGTACCCTGTTCCCACTCGCTGCACCTATCCTGCCTTTAACCCTGTAAAAGAGCCCTCTGTAGCAACCGCTCCCTCTCCTGTTCCATCCTCCAGTTCTTCTCTGTCTCCAGCTGCTCCATTCGTTTGCAGACCTGCGTTTACTTGCAGTGCTCCAGTAGTTAAAACCAGAAAAAAGCGAAAATTCTTTCCAACCAATACCATCCTGCCAGTATCCAAACCGGTGAGCCTGCCTTCCGTGGTTCAGCCTGAAGCCTCTACTCGGCCTGATGCCTCTACTCGGCCTGAAGCCTCTACTCGGCCTGAAGCCTCTACTCGGCCTGATGCCTCTACTCGGCCTGATGCCTCTACTCGGCCTGAAGCCTCTACTCGGCCTGAAGCCTCTACTCGGCCTGAAGCCTCTACTCGGCCTGATGCCTCTACTCGGCCTGAAGCCTCTACTCGGCCTGATGCCTCTACTCGGCCTGAAGCCTCTACTCGACCTGAAGCCTCTACTCGACCTGAAGCCTCTACTCGGCCTGATGCCTCTACTCGGCCTGATGCCTCTACTCGGCCTGAAGCCTCTACTCGGCCTGAAGCCTCTACTCAGCCGGACGCCGGCATTCAGCCTGATGCCTCTACCCAGCATGATGAACTGATCCAGCCTGACGATCCTATTAGGCCAGTTGACTCGATGCCCGCTGTTGATCCAGATGATCCGGTACCTGATCCGGTGCCTGCTGTCGAGCCAAATGACCTGATGCCTGGTGACCCAGTGCCCGCTGTCGAGCCAGACAATCCGGTACCTGATGACCCGGTGCTCACTGTCGTGCCTGTTGACTCGGAGCCCACTGCCTTGCCAGATGACGCGGTGCCCGCTGTCGAGCCAAATGACCTGATGCCTGGTGACCCAGTGCCCGCTGTCCAGCCAGACGATCCAATGTCTGACCCAGTGCCCGCGGTCATACCAGTTGACTCGGAGCCCACTGCCTTGCCAGATGACGCGGTGCCCGCTGTCGAGCCAAATGACCTGATGCCTGGTGACCCGATGCCCGCTGTCCAGCCAGACGATCCAATGTCTGACCCAGTGCCAGCGGTCATCCCAGTTGACTCGGAGCCCACGGTTGTGCCTGGTGACTCGGTGCCCGCCGCCCTGCCTGGGGGCTTGAGACCTGTCGTTCCGCCTGGGGGTCCGGCGCCCGCCACTCCGCCTGAGGGTCCGAGACCTGTCGCTCCGCCTGGGGGTCCGGCGCCCGCCGCTCCGCTTGAGGGCCCGAGACCTGTCGCTCCTCCTGGGGGTCCGGCGCCCGCCGCTCCGCCTGAGGGCCCGAGACCTGTCGCTCCGCCTGGGGGTCCGGCGCCCGCCGCTCCGCCTGAGGGCCCGAGACCTGTCGCTCCGCCTGGGGGTCCGGCGCCCGCCGCTCCGCCTGAGGGCCCGAGACCTGTCGCTCCACCTGGGGGTCTGGCGCCCGCCGCTCCGCCTGAGGGCCCGAGACCTGTCGCTCCATCTGGGGGTCCGGCGCCCGCTGCTCCGCCTGAGGGCCCGAGACCTGTCGCTCCTCCTGGGGGTCCGGCGCCCGCCGCTCCGCCTGAGGGCCCGAGACCTGTCGCTCCGCCTGGGGGTCCGGCGCCCGCCGCTCCGCCTGAGGGCCCGAGACCTGTCGCTCCATCTGGGGGTCCGGCGCCCGCCGCTCCGCCTGAGGGCCCGAGACCTGTCGCTCCATCTGGGGGTCCGGCACCCGCCGCTCCGCCTGAGGGCCCGAGACCTGTCGCTCCGCCTGGGGGTCCGGCGCCCGCCGCTCCGCCTGGGGGCACGATGCCTGTCGCCCCGCCTGGGGGCCCGATGCCTGTCGCTCCACCTGGGGGTCCGGCGCCCGCCGCTCCACCTGAGGGCCCGAGACCTGTCGCTCCATCTGGGGGTCCGGCGCCCGCTGCTCCGCCTGAGGGCCCGAGACCTGTCGCTCCTCCTGGGGGTCCGGCGCCCGCCGCTCCGCCTGAGGGCCCGAGACCTGTCGCTCCGCCTGGGGGTCCGGCGCCCGCCGCTCCGCCTGAGGGCCCGAGACCTGTCGCTCCATCTGGGGGTCCGGCGCCCGCCGCTCCGCCTGAGGGCCCGAGACCTGTCGCTCCGCCTGGGGGTCCGGCGCCTGCTGCTCCGCCCGGGGGCCCGGTGCCTGCTGCTCCGCCTGGTGGCCCGCTGCCTGCTGCTTCGCCTGGTAATCCGATGTGCCTCTGCCCGGAGTCCTGCCCGATGTGCCTCTGCCCGGAGTCCTGCCCGATGTGCCTCTGCCCGGAGTCCTGCCCGATGTGCCTCTGCCCGGAGTCCTGCCCGATGTGCCTCTGCCCGGAGTCCTGCCCGATGTGCCTCTGCTCGGAGTCCTGCCCGATGTGCCTCTGCCCGGTGTGCCTCTGCTCGATGTGCCTCTGCCCGGAGTCCAGCCCGGTGTGCCTCTGCCCGGAGTCCAGCCCGGTGTGCCGCTGCCCGGAGTCCTGCCCGGTGTGCCAGTCTTTGATATCCCGCCAGTTACCAGACCTGGGCTGTGGAACATTTCGCCCAGCTAGGACTGTTTGGAGCGTCCTGAGGCCGCTCCTTGGGGGGGGGTACTGTTAGGAATGGACTGGCCAGCAATGGTGGGACTCACCTGCCTTTTGATCTGCAGTACCAGGGCTGGCCAGCGGGTGCTCCCAGCAATCAGAGACTCAACCTTTCAGCCAGCTAACACCTGGAACTGATGATGCTGGGGTATTTAAGGGATGGCCAGACCCACAGACTCTGCCTTGGTGTTGTGTTTGTCCTGGGCCCTGTATCTGTCCTGCATCCTGTTTCTGTCCCTCTGCCTGACCCTCTGTACTACGCTGCTTGTTACCTGTTTTGATCTCTGGCTTGTGACCCTGACCATCCCTCTGCCTGACCCTCTGTACTACGCTGCTTGCTACCTGCTGAATCTGGCCTGTGACCCCGACCATTCTCTGCTTGCTCCCCCTGTACCTACCTGCCCAATTGATATTGACCCGGCCTGCCTGACGACGCTTGCTTGTATGTACTATTATCTGTGGGTGGTTTGGTTTGTTTGCACTGTATTATGTTTAGTATTGCACTGCGTTTATGTTTGTATGGTTAGTGTTAATAAATTGTATTGTTTATCACATATCTGAAGTCTGCGTTTCCCTGCATCAGTCACACACCTCTGGTCATACCTGGGAGCCCTGACAATATCATCACACTGATTGGAGTCAAGGTTGGCTCACTCCTGGCTCCAATTAGCTCTGGGAGAAGTCATTAAGCTAGGGCTTCACATACTTTTTCCTCCCTGCACTGTGAATGTTTACATGTTATGTGCAATTAAACCATGGCAACATCTAATGTTTGTGTAGTATTATGTTCAGCAGACTGTTTTCTTCTATTGTTGTGACTTAGATGACGTTCAGAGCACATTTTATGCCCAATTCATGCAAAACTCCACGTAATCCCAAGGGGTTCACATACTTTTTCTTGCAACTGTAGCTGTTACTGCAGCCTGTAAGTAAGCACAGTCTTTCACACTGTATGTAAACACACACACCAGTGTTAGCCTGCCCACAGTGTCCCTGATCACTAATCCCAAGTGTAATGCAAATAAACAATGAAGGGAGTGTCAGGGCAGGTGCCGAGGAATGGACAGGCAGGCCTAACAATGTAACGCACTGGCTGACGACAACCACCACCCACAGACCGAAGTCCCTCAGGGCGCGGAGTCTAAGTCCCAGGCTGCCCTTCACCAGGGCCCCTGATGGTGGGGATGGACTTGACGCAGCCAGGAACCAGGTCGCGGCCCCCGAGACACCTCAGCTGCGGTAATGGCCGCCGCCAATGGCGTGTAGCTGGTGGAAGAGACAAAAGAGTAGTCAGACAGGCCGGGG
The DNA here is from genome assembly GCF_062004578.1 of Staurois parvus. NCBI lineage: Eukaryota > Metazoa > Chordata > Amphibia > Anura > Ranidae > Staurois > Staurois parvus. The sequence goes on from NW_028317949.1 coordinate 7,838,234, forward strand.
TCAACAACAACAGGACAAAACAGTACAGGACAGCAGACGAGAATCACAGGTCACGAGCCAGGTTCAGCAACAGAGGGTCAGATCAAAGGAGAATACAAAGAATAGTCAAGTCACAAGCCGAATCAGATACCAGGAGAGTCACGAGAGTCAGAACAGAGTAATAGCAACACAAAGACACAAGACACAAGTGCAAAGAGCATGTGTGGGCCACAGGCTTATATGTCATCAGCCACGCCCCTCTGGGGGGTGGACCTCAGAGACCTGAAGGCATAAAAGGATTCCCACCATGCACAGCAGAATCCAAGATGGACGCCAGCACATGGAGTAACATAACCTCAGGGAAAAGGTAGGACCTTGAGAGGGAGCCCCCTGTCACACCTGTCCCAGTATCTCCAGTGCTGTCACTAACACTGCCATATCCCATACTAGTGCCCTAATCACACATACCAACATCCTGATCACCACCATATGCCATACCAGTGTCCTAATTATAACAATACCTCATGCCAGTGTCCTGATCACCGCCATATGCTACACCAATGGAAGGAGCACAAGATCAAAACAAATAAAGTCCAAATTAATTAATTGTGTTAAAAGACAGCCAATGTGTTTCAGGGTACAAAGGAACTCCTCCTTCATCAGGGCTACAACAAAACATATTAATATATTGTAAATATATTTGTGACTGATAAAATCATGAGCCTAATAATCTTAAAACATCATGAATAATATACATATGCATGTGTGTGCACATACGTACATCCAAAAATACCTGCATATACACTCACATGCATGCATGCAAAGAAATGAAGATGCAGGTATGAGGAAATATCAGATAGTAATGATGAGGTGCAATGGGTTCAATTTCAGAATTCTTATTGTCAAATTCTTCATGGATAGTAGATTCCATTGCACCATTATACATATAACTGAAATAATACATAGGAAAACAAACAATTTAATATAAAAATAAATGTCTTTATTGTGCAGATGTGTAGAAAGAAACCCTCACAGGTTAAAAAAACAATATAATCCTAATATAACAACATAACTGTAATACTGTATGTCCAAACCTGAAAAAAAATGCATATTCAAAACAAACTAATATACTAATAGTGCTGCATATGGAAGCTCTGCCAAAGAAATGCATATGTCAAAGAAATGCCCAGAAAAACTATACATGGACAAGAACATGCTACAAGCTCAGGGATAAAAACAATTGCTACCATTTCTAACTGGTTCCTGCCCGGCTTATTATAGAATGACAGTCGGGTGGGACCACTCTCATTCTGGGAGGACATCATATGACATCCTCCTGCTCTTGCTGTGCATGTGTGCCCTCTGGGACACGCAGTGTGGCAAACGGTGGTGAACTGTGTCCTTTGGAGTAAAGAGCAAATGACACTCATTTTCATGTTAGTATTTTCAACAATATGGTCATCAAAGATCTAGAGACTTTATGGATGAAGAACCCTGGAATTCAGCGAGCGGTGGATGTTGGGATTAAAACACTTTTTGAAAGGAAAGAATTGGTTATCCACCCAGCGGATAAGGGAGGACTTGTGGAAATCTTAGACAAAGTGGACTACAGTATATGACAGAGGTACATAGGATTTTGGGTGATAAACTTTTCGGTTTTCATCCAAAAATCTGTTGGCAACCTTTAAATGGGATTTAAAAAACATCATTAAAAGAGGTTAGAATGATAATATCATAAACAAGAAAGAAAGATAGTTTTATGTCCATCTGCACCCCATTTACCCATACTATACTGTCTTCCCAAAATCCATAAGGATCAACAGAATCCACATGGGAGACCAATAGTAAGTGGCATTGGATCCTTGTGTTCTAGGGTGGGATAATATATAAATGTTTTTCTCCAGCCACTAGTTTCTTCTACCCTGTCCTTTTTGAAGGACACCAAACAGGTTTTAAATGATGTTAAAGGAATTACTGTCAATTCATCTACTTTTCTGGTTACGGCTAACATTGCTTCCCTCTATAGTAATATAGGGCCCTCTGACGGAATGCTGGCAGCCAAATTTTAGATTAATGAAGCTAATGACATTCCATCTTGTCAAAAGAGGTTTATTTTAGAACTTTTAGATTTTGCAATGAACCATAACTATTTCTGGTTTGACAAGATGTTTTCTCTCCAAATATGGGGTGTTGCAACGGGGACTAAATTCGCCCCTAGTCTAGCTAATTTATTCATGGCAAGATGGGAAGAAGATGTTATATATTCTAGAGAGTGACCAGAATTATATTTTACTGGTGATACATAGATGATATTTTCCTTCTTTGGCCAGGTAGTGAGGAATCATTAAATAATTTTTTTGGGACCTTGAACAATAATGATCTTAATATTAAATTAGCATATTTTTATAATCATAATGAAATAAATGTTTTGGATTTAACTTTGATGAATGATGGCACCAAAGTAGTCACTAAGTCCTTTTTTAAGTCCACTGAGAGGAACAGTTACATCCCTATAAACAGTTGCCATCACTCTTCTTGGCTTCAAAATATACTGAAGGGTCAATTTCTTAGGATACGCAGAAATTGTGATAACCTGGATTACTTTTTTTCCCAAGTAGATGTTCTTAAAGGCAGGTTTCTTGAAAGAGGGTATAACAAATCGCTATTGGATCAAACCATCAGAGACGTAGCCGGGGTAGATAGATCCTCTTTACTTGCCACTAAAAATTACAGTAGATCTAACTGCATCTGCCCTTTCGTTACTAATTTTTCTATTCAATATAAGGAGGTAGCCAAGATTTTTAGGAAGAGCTGGGGAGTGCTAAAGAATGATCCTGTTTTGGCAGGTTTTTTGCCTGAGAAACCAGAAGTGACTTTCGAAAAGCCCCTTCTTTGGAGAATAGGTTAGCACCTAATATAATAGATCCACCTATGACTATCTCCTTCTTTTCAGAAATAAAAGTTTTTTTCCATGCAATAAATGCATGATCTGTAGGTGTGATGGTACTTGTAAAAGAATGATAGATACCTTCCACCGGAAAATGTTATAAATTGGATTCTTTGATCACCTGTAACAGCAAATTACAAAATTCATTTCACACACTTATATGGCAATATCATATGATTCAATTATACACTCATTTCCATATTGCTTTACTATTTGCAGCCTATTTTGAGTGGAGATCCCAGTAACAATAGTCCGGCAGAATTTTTTTCTCTCTCTTTTTGAGCTTGGCTCATGCAACTTTATATTATGGTGGAGACAGTCCTGGATACGGTCGTTCCTGGTCTTCTTCAAAATGGCGCCTGGCCACTCGCGTGCCTGGGGCTATTTAAAATGTTGTATTGTCATGGTGTCAGTAGGAGGCGGATCCCTTTGAGAACGTGCATGTGCACAAAATGCATCAGTAAGGAGCCTACGTGCTGACGTTACGCCGCCATGTCCACATGATGGTCCGGCTGCAATCTTTGTAAGTGGATGATATCTGATTTTATGCTCCACGTGGATGCTTCTTTATATTTAAATACATTTTACTGCACCATAAGCACTTTTCTCTGGGCTCCTTTTGTGAGCTGTTCCCTTCAAGTTGGGGCCATTTTACTTCCGAGGACTGAGTCACCTTTTGGGAGAATCTACTGTCTCTGTTGAATGAAAGCTGTGCATACCTTTTACCTGTGCCTGGCGGTGGATAAGGCTGACCTGCTGGAGGAGATTTCTTCCGTTTTGAATGCGCATTTATTATATGTTTCTTTTGAGTGCATTTGGAGGAAGAATGGTCACGGATTCACCCAACTGATGTTGCGATTATTCATCACTTTTGGACACTATATAAGAAATTGATTATTTATATCATACCATTCATTATGCATTTGATAACTCAAGTCACTATACTGTATATATATGTTTTATGTCATATGATTTTCACATTATTCACTGTAGCACTGGACCTTCTTTTTACCACATATTTATGAGGATATAGCTATAGGTTGTCCTTTTTGTGTTAGCAGCTGAGATTTTTCTCCCTGAGCACTCTGTGTATCCATTTATTTACATATATGACATCCTCCGGCTCTTGCCATGCATGTGTGCCCTTGGGGACATGCAGCATGGCAATCGGTGATTGTAAAGAGCAAATGACAGTGGCTCTTTACCATTTGATCAGCTGTGTCCAATCACAGTCAATCACAAGTGTAAACAAAGATTGGTAACTCACTGTTACCGGCTTCTTCTCCTCACATACTGATCTTGTGTGAGGGGAGGAGAGCCAGGGAACAGTGAGTTACTGATCTGTTACTGTTCTGTGCACAACATCCAACACCCAGAATAAAGAGTACCTGTCACATTTCATATCTGCGCATTAGCAGTGTACCTGTAGCCCATCAGTGTACCTGTCGTCCATGAGCAGTGTACCTGCCAACCATCAGCGCACCAGTTACCCATCATTTTCCACCAGTGCTCCTATCACCCATCAGTCCCCATCAGTGTACCTGTGTCTATCAGCAGTGTACCTGTTGCCATTGCCCATCAGCAGTGTACCTGACGCACATCATCCATCAGCAGTGTACCTGTCACCCACGAGTGCCTATCAGCAGTGTACATGTTGCACATCGCTCATCAGTTCCCATTAGCAGTATATCTATCGCACCTCACCCATCAGTGCCCATCAGCAGTGTACCCAACACACAGCTTTCATCAGCAGAGTACCCGGCACACAGCCACCATCAGCAGAGTACCCGTCCTACAGCCACCATCAGCAGAGTATCTGTCACACAGCCACCCATTAGTAGAGTACCCATCACACAGCCACCATTAGCAGGCGTTTCAAATAATAAGTATGACAGATGAGAGCATTGGGAAGCTCTCACTGTCTGATTTTGATTCGGCATACAAACCCATCAAAAGTAGTGGATCAGCCACTGAATAGGAGGAGGAAAGGGTCCCTCCTAAAAGAATAAGGTGCTTTGAAAACCAGGCAGCCACCAACAACATCTTATACTCCAGTGGTGAATCGCCAAACACCAAGGGCGTCAGACCCCAGGATGAAAGGTCCAGTGGCAGCACTGGAATATCACATCATACTCCAAGAATTAGGGCCCATACAACTCTTCCAGACACTCTTGCAAACCCATAATGGCTGCCTTTCAACTCAGGATCAGCAAGTATTCCCCTTTCACCGCACATCCAGGTGTGCAGGCCAATACTGAAAAATTTTCAGAAATTAATTTTTTGAATTTATTTTTGCTTGACAGTTTACTTCAATTCATTGTGGACCAGACTTATCTTTTTGCCCAACAATATATTGAAAACAATCCCAATTCATCTTGGCTTCCCATTTGAATGGAGGCGTCTAACAATGGAGGAGTTCAAATTATTTTTGGGGCTCACGATCAATATGGAGCTTACAAAAAATGTTGCTCACTGGTCCACCCATCCCATCCATCACATACCAATTTATTTTGCTGTAATACCCAGGTCACACTATGAGATGGTCATGCTCTTCCTGCATTTTAGTGACAATACCCGGAGCCCTCCCTGAGATCAGCCTGGCTATGACCAATTGTACAAAATTTGCCCACTACCTAATTTTTTTTTTTCAGAAATTTGCTAAACTTTATGTCCCTGACTAAAACATCTGTGTGGATGAGTCCTTTGTCCACTTTACTGGGCTGAATCAAGCAAAACATTCCCAAAAAATGGGCCAAATATGAATTAAAGCTTTGTCAAAGAGCCATGGGATATTTGTATACATTCTGTGTGTACGAAGGCAAAGATTCCCAGCTCCAGCCCCCTAAGTGCCCTAAGTGTCCAACCTACATTGGCACAATTAGAATTGTCTGTGATCTGGCATTTTCACTTTACAAAAAGTGTACCTGTTGCCATCGCCCATCGGCAGTGTACCTGATGCACATCATCCATCAGCAGTGTACCTGTCACCCACCAGTGCCCATCTACCTCACATCTACCTGGATAATTTCTATACAAGTCTACCCCTTTTCTGCCACCTGTACCTTCAGAAAATCTGGGCCTGGGATACCACCTTGCAAAAAGTTACCTGTTGCCATCGGCCATCAGCAGTGTACCTGACGCACATCATCCATCAGCAGTGTACCTTACACCCACCAGTGCCCATCTACCTCACATCTACCTGGATAATTTCTATACAAGTCTACCCCTTTTTTGCCACCTGTACCTTCAGAAAATCTGGTCCTGCGGTACCACCTGAAAAAACAGGAAGGGCTTCTCACAAAGTCTCTTGACCACAAGACTACAAAGGGGGAAATCAGTGAGTCTGAGGATCTAGGAAGTTTTAGCCATGAAGTGAAGGGATAAGAGAGATGTGTACGTTCTGTCCACCATCCACAATGGAATTTTTGGGAAGATACGGTCCCATCAAAAAACCTGCGTGCAACCAAGATTATAATGTCTACATGGTGGGGGGGGGGGGATTTCAAAGATCATATGCTACAGCTCAATTTAGCAACAAGAAGGTCCAATTTCTGGTACAAACAAGTTGCAATTTACATTTTTCATTTGGACATTTATAATGCATTTGTCACCTACACCAAATCCACAGAAAGACCCACCACCTTCCTCAAATCTAAATAAAATGAAAACATTCACTATGATTGTGTGAGTAGACTTCATGAGTGCCATTTTCCTGAGGAAATCCCACCAACAGAAGCAGATTGAAGACACCAAAAAAGATGTCAGGTATGCAGCAGAGGGGGAGTTAGGACTGACACCAATTATCATTGTCCCCAATGTCTCTCTGAACTGGTCCTATGCTTTGGAAACTGCTTTTGACATTTTTACAGATCACTAAAATATTTGCCAATATTTCTAACAGCCAAATTTAAATTAGATGGATATGGTGAAGAATAGTGCCACCATCCCAAATAGACGAAAGTAGAAACTTTTTTTTATTGTACAGAACATTAAAAATTCCCACAAACCCACAAATATAGGTGGTTGTACATACACATCAATCACAAATTATATACAAACACAAAACGGGTTTCAAGTCTTAATAGCACACTCAACGTGGCCTGACGATGGCGGCGGCGGAGAGCTCGAGCTAGGAGCTCTCGCACGAGCCCTCTCTGACCGACCCCCCCTCTATTCGGTCTTAATTCCCCCCAGCGGTATGGAGCCCTAGTTGGCAAAGAAATACCTCGGCCTGGGGGGCTTTCTTCAATGGGCAGCGGTGCGCGGTTGAAGCCGGAGAGTAGTGGAGAGAGTCTGGGACGCTGAGCCTGGTTGCCGGGAGACGAGGAGGCGCGACCGGGGCACGTGACCAGCCGCGGTGCATCCCTGGGAAGCAGGGACGCCGGCCGGCCTAAGGCGGACAGGGGGAAGGAGAGGCGTGGGAAATTGGAAGCCGGCTGTCTCCCCGATGTGATAGGGAGACGCTCACTGCTGCCTATACCCCCCTACCTATCTGGATGTCCGCACCTGGACCTGGTGGAGCCAGGAATACCAGGATTCCCATCCTGCCTCCTTGGGACGAACCCTAAGGAGGAAAAGAAGAAGAGAGGAAAAAGGAAAGGAAAAGAAGAGGGAAAGAAAAATAACACATCATCGGAAACCCTGAGAAATCCCCCCTCCCAGGATTGAGCAGTAGCGATGGCCCCCCGTACAAGCATGGAGCTACCGTCTTGAGAAGGGAAGGGTGAGTGAGAACTACTGGAGACTTATTGTGTTGCTGTGTTGTGGATCCCAGAGTGACATAGGAGACCAGGAGGTGAAAGGGGAGGGGAGGATTTCCAGGGGTTAGAAGAGAAGAAGAGAGGAGGCTCAGGTGTCCTAGGAAAATAAAACATAAAAAATTGCAAGTTTGTCTGGTACAGAAATTATAAAGGAGAGGTACAATCCCATCTTGAAGATATAGAAGGAAAAAAAAAAAAAAAAAAAAAAAATTTTAATAACAGAAATTTCACAGAGGATATGAAGAATAAGGGTCCCAAGGCAGCAGGGCCCAAAGGGTCTCAAACAGGAACAATAAAGAAATTTACATCATATGGAAATATTACGCCAGAAAGGGCCCAGGGCACAAGCACAAAAGGGGAAATGGACATTAGTTCAGGTAATAGTCCGAGGTTATCATTGGGCATGAATAGCAGCTGCAGCCAACAAATAGAGGACGGTTCGGGAAAAAGAAAATCAGATGGGGAACTACAAGCACCAAACAAGAAGGAGATGATAGAAATGTTTCAGAACCTGGAAAAAATGATAAAACATGAAATGACAGCTATTCGCAATGACCTAGGGCACCTGCTTTCAAGAATAGAAGAAACAGAGGAGAAAGTTAAAATTCAAGCTCAAAACTTCGATAACTTAAGGAAAAAAATAAACCAACTGGAAAACATTCAGAAAAAATTGATCTATAGGATGGAAGCCCAAGAAAATAAAGAAAGAAGGTGTAACCTTAGGGTACGAGGAATTCCAGAGACTGCAAAAGGCGAAACACTATATGAACTAGTGAAAAAAATCTTTAACTCCATAAGAGATAGACCTGAAACAGACGGGATCAAGTTAGACGGAGTGTTTAGAATAGGAAAGCTCAAACAGGCTAATGAGAAGGAAAGACCGAGAGACATAATTGTACAGTTCCAAAAATTTGGGGTCAAAGATGAGATTTGGAAGAAGACCAAAGGAAGATCATTAATTAAGTATAGAGATTTGACTATCCAAATTTATGCAGACTTAACAGCAGAGACCCTATGGAGAAGGAGATCCCTGAGACCCCTGTTGGAGCAAATGAGGAAACAGAATGTGCAGTATAGATGGGGTATCTCAGCATCTCTGATTGGCTGGAAAAACGGGGTCACAGCCTACTTGAGATTTCCGGAGGAACTAAGGGTCTTTTGCGAGAGACTGGATTTGCAAAGAATTGAGATGGCGGGGTGGGAAGAAGAAGAAGAAGATAAAGGAGATACAGATGTTACGAGGAAAGAGGACTGGCAGCGGGTCGGGGGGAGGGGGAGGGAGATTTTGGGGTTGGGGAGGGAGAATTAAGTAGAAATTATGTGTTTTTTTTTTTTTTTTTTTTTTTTTTTTTTTTTTCTCTCTCTCCTGCTTCCGTCTCTCGCCCCTGATCTCTCCCCTCCGGATGTTGAGGTCCCTCAGAACATTCTGGTGAAGGGAGGGAAGTTAAGATTCTTCTTGAGCCTGGACGTTAGAGAGAAGAGATCTGGGGGGGTCGGAGGAGAGGAGAGCCGTCCATGGGCGGAGCTTACGCCCTAAGTCTTAAATCAAAGGTGGAAATAGATCCACAAATGATTTGTAGGCAGTTTATAAGCCTAAAAACGGGTAGGGGAAAAAAAAGAGAGGGGGGGAGGGAGGGGGAGTGGGAGATGGGGGTCGGGTGGGAGGATGAGGGGGGAGGGGAGGTGGGGTTAAAATGTTGCACGATAGAAGGGCCTAATAGAAAGAGGTTTATTAGAAGAAAGATAGACAGATTTAAGAAGGATGGAAGAAATACAGGTTATAACATATAATGTGAATGGGTTGAACTGTCCTGGGAAAAGATTTAAGTTGTTTAAAGAGCTACACCACAGGGCATCGTCAGTTGTATTTTTACAGGAAACACATTTTGAGATAGAGTCAAATGTGAAATTAAAATCAAAATATTATCCAACATGGTATTATGCTGACTCCCCAATTAAAAGAGCAAAAGGGGTGGCAATAGGGTTGGCAAAGAACATGAGATTCGAGCTGGAGGATAGAAGAACTGATCCGGAGGGGAGATTCCTATTTTTGAAAGGTAAATTACAGGGAATCGAGTGTACTTTAGCCAATATATATTGCCCCAACAAAAAGCCGGAGATCTACTTGAAGGGGCTGTTGAAAAAACTGATGGACTTTAAAAAAGGGCATTTGATAGTAGCAGGAGACTTAAATCTCTGCATGGATCCCCAAAAGGATGCAACCTCCCCTGTGCGGAGAGAGGGGGGTGGGTCTCTGAGAGCTTTGAAGAAGGCGATCCACGAGTACCAGCTGGTGGACACTTGGAGAATAATGCATATGAGAGACAGAGACTACACCTTCTTCTCTAAGGCACATGAGATATATTCGAGGTTGGATTATATTTTGATAAATCATCAACTCATAGAGCTATTGGTTAAAATAGAAATAGAGATGAGTACGTTCTCGGATCATGCCCCTGTCACAATGAAAATGGGATGGGGAAGACGGTGGACGGGAGGTTTAGGATGGAGGTTAAATGAGGCCCTTCTTTTGGATGAGGACATAGCTCAGAAGATTGGGGAAGAGATCAAGCTATATTTTAAGGAGAATGAGACAGAGGAAGTATCAACAGCCACAGTTTGGGAAAGTCACAAGGCATATATAAGAGGTATCCTGATTGCGATGGGAGCAAGGAAGAAAAGAGAAAGAAGAGAGAGGGTTAGTGGGCTCCTAAAAGAAATCCTGGATCTAGAGCAGATACAAAAGAAGAAAATAACAAGAGAAATAAGACAGAAGTTAATGGATAAAAAAGATGAATTAGAGAGATTGATGGACGAAGAGAGGAGAAGAGTATATAACAAAGTACTAAATGAAAGATATAGATGGGGCGACAGACCAGGAAAATATTTAATGAGAGCTCTGAATAAAAAGAAAAATAGAAACTATATAGAAAGGATAAAAAATTCTAAAGGAGAATTGGTTTATTCAACCAAAGGGATTATTAAAGTATTCACGGAATACTATAGAAAACTGTATAATATTAGTCCCCATGGCCCTTTAAAGGAAAATGTAAAGGATATTAATGAAAAAAGGATGATATATTTAAAAAATGCAGGATTACCAAAGTTAAGTGAAATACAATTGAATGCCCTGGATGCGGAAATTTCCCAGGATGAAATAAAAGTAGCATTAAAAAGTACAGGGGGTGGAAAAAGTCCAGGCCCGGATGGGTATACAGTTAAGTACTATAAAAAATACAGTGAAATATTGTTACCTAAGCTGAAGAAGTATATGAATGAACTGGGAGGAGGGATGGAGGGTAGAGGAGAATCTCTTCAGGCCCATGTTGTACTCATTCAAAAGGAGGGAAAAGACCCTTCCCAGTGTTCTAGTTATAGACCAATTTCACTATTGAACATCGATACTAAGTTGTACGCAAAGGTCCTAGCAAATAGGCTGAAAGATCTAATGCCTGAATGGATTCACGGAGATCAGGTGGGCTTTGTCCCAGGGAGAGAGGGTAGAGACAATGGGTTGAGAACTCTGATGCTCATTCAGAAAAGTAGAAAAGGGAAGGCCCCGGTGGTACTACTGTCGATTGATGCCGAGAAGGCGTTCGATAGAGTGGACTGGGCCTTCATGATGGACAACTTAGAAGTGTTGGGGATTGGAGAGAGAATGCGGGAGTGGATAGGTAAACTATATAGAGAGCCCACCGCAATTATCACGGTAAATGGGGAGAGGTCGGAATCCATTGGAATGTCCAATGGAACAAGACAGGGCTGCCCACTGTCCCCCTTGCTGTTTGTTCTGTCATTGGAACCCCTCCTGTCTACGATAAGAAATAGTGGAGCGGTAAAGGGAATCCAGATAGGAAATATAGAACATAAAGTTGCGGCCTTCGCGGACGACCTATTGTTTTATGTAGACAACCCTCGAATAACATTACCTAATATAATAAAGATCTTGAAGGAATATGGCGATTTATCAAATTTAAAAATTAATCCAACAAAAACAGAGATCTTGAACATTAATGTACCAAAGAGTGAAAAGGAAAAGCTACAAAAAGAGTTCCCCTTTACATGGAGAGAAAAAGATTTAAAATACCTAGGAATAAAACTGGCTATCTCATATAAACAGCTGTATAGATTAAATTATATTTCTTTATTAAATGAGACCAAGGAAGAACTAAAAATATTAGAAGGAGGAAACCCATCATGGATAGGACGTATAAACCTAGTTAAAATGGTAATCATACCTAAAATACTGTATAGATTCCAAATGGTCCCAATTAAACTCCCAGAGGCCTTTTTTAAGATAATGAAAAAAATGTTAATAAGATATATTTGGAGGAATAAAAAACCAAGAATAGCATACGAAATATTGAGTAGAACTAAAGAGAAAGGGGGAATGGGATTACCTGATGTCAAGAGATACTATAAAGCAGTAATTTTAGCAAGAATTTATGATTGGACATTCAACCACAAGGGGAAGAGTTGGGTACAAATTGAAAACGAATTGAGTGGGATTAGTCTGAGTAAGATGATATGGGTCCCAGCACATTTTAGAAGAATTAAAGAAAGCACAAGTATTTACACCTTAAATGTCTTAAGGGAATGGGATAATTTACATAAAAATAGGAAATGGGAATTCAATTCTATATTAATGCCTCTCGTAAACTCCGATTATTTCCCCCCAGGAAAGGATGAGATATCAGGTAGATGGTTTAAAAGGGAAGATATCCAACTGAGAGATGTATTGGATGAGGGGGAATTGAGACCATTTAAAGAATTAAAAGAGAAGAAGGGAGAAAGTTTTATTGGAATAGACGAGTGGAAATATCATCAGTTAAAATGTTTTATTGGAAAACTACCAAAACCCCTGAGATTAAAAAAGGATTGGAATAGGTTTGAAAGGTTGTTAGAAACACGTAGAGATGGGAAACACGGTATTGCTAAAGTTTATAGAATACTCACAGAATTAGACACAGACACAAAGTTAATTTTTATAACGAAATGGGAAAGAGATATGGAGGTGGTGTTGGATGAGGACCAACAGAACAAGATGTATAGATTGATACACGAGAATGTTTGTATGAGAGACGTGGAGATTAATTATAAATGTTTGACACGATGGCATATTACACCGAGTATTGAGCACAAGATGAGGAGGGAGAATTCTAAAATGTGTTGGAGAGGTTGCGGGGAGGAGGGCACGGTGTTTCACATATGGTGGCAATGTCCGAAAATTCAGGCTTTCTGGAAGACAATAGTGAACTCAATAGAAATAATAACTGGAAATGACATAGGGCTGGACCCAACGATGTGTCTTCTACATAATGCTGGGATCTCAGTAAATAAATATAAAGAATCAGGCATATGGTACTATCTAAACGCTGCAAAGGGGTTGATACCCAAGTTCTGGCAAAAAACAGAGGTGCCGAAGGAGGAGGATTGGATCAACAGAGTAAATCAGATAAGTAGAATGGAAAGATCTTACTATATGCAGGAAGATAGGATGGGAATATACTATACAAGATGGGAAAAATGGGAAAACTCAGGAATGAAAGAGAAGTATAGAAAACTATAAATTAAGATACTATTGTGCCTCGAGAGAGTATAGAACGTGCTAAGTGGAGGGAGGGGGAAGGGGGGCGGGAAAGGGCAGGGAGGGGAGGGAAAGAAAAGATTTATTAGAAGGGGTAAGGTAGAAATGTATGGGATATTTATATGTATTGTTACCTCTTCTTTTGGAATTTTTTGTAATAATATGAAAAACTAATAAATATTTAAATTAAAAAAAAAAAAAATAGCACACTCAACGTGTTTCAAAACAATCTCTTCTTTAGAAGTCCCTGAATAGGACAAGAAACCTATGACAAAACTATACATTTGTAAGTGCATTATTTACAGTCAGGTCCATAAATATTGGGACATCGACACAATTCTAACATTTTTGGCTCTATACACCACCACAATGGATTTGAAATGAAACGAACAAGATGTGCTTTAACTGCAGACTGTCAGCTTTAATTTGGATGTAAATACCCTCAAATTAAAGCTGACAGTCTGCAGTTAAAGCACATCTTGTTCGTTTCATTTCAAATCCATTGTGGTGGTGGTATAGAGCCAAAAATGTTAGAATTGTGTCGATGTCCCAATATATATGGACCTGACTGTATGTGAGAACTGTAGAGACTAACAAGTAAGTACAACCAAGTATATTGAGAAGAGAATCACTACCTATGCAGGGAAGCTGATTGCTGGATTAGGATTCCTGGCCAGCACTAGCTGCATCAGCATTCAAAATATGAAGCTAATCATGTTTGAGACCCACATTTAAATAGAAAAAGGGGAGAAGATCCAGAAGCTGTAAGATGGAGAAACCTGAAGACCAGAGTGTGTGTAAAAGATGATGTTAAATGTGCAGCTGAATCTAGCTAGGGAGTGTTTGAAAAGTTATTGCACATACATAAGAGGTCACAAACAGAACAATGCTTGAAAAATGCTCCCAAATGTGTAATTGCAAAAAGTGTGAAAGTGACTATGGTAGTGTGATCTGTATCTACACTGATGGGAAGTGGAAAAAAGAAAAAAATATCCCCAATGTGAAATGATGGATATACGGATGAAAAAAAATTAAATATAATTGAAGCTACAGGCAAGGGGATTAATGATATGAACCAGACAAAAAAGTATGTGGATGAAGGGGGCATGTTTACTGCACTGCTGCATGAATGTCTGCATCCACACGGTGGGAAATATGGCTGACAGAGATACATTATCACCTTACCACTGACACTCGCTGCTCCCTAGAGGACCACAGAACCTGTGGGAATGACCCAAAAAAGTAAGGAGGTATAAAAACCTAGGAAACTCCTGCACTTCTTCCCTCCTGCAGAACTCCATGGAACCCAAGTGAGCACCTATGGCCATTCCCCTGCCTCTTCTAGTGGCTCCCCGCTAGCTTCTCAGAGTCCGAGCTCCTCACAGGGATCTCAGTCAACCTCTTCAGAAGTTTCAACACTGCCAAATCCCAGTTGACTACTGGAGAACAGAATGCAGAAGTGAGCAATGAAAACAACTCACTAGATGACACCAGGGAACTGGCAGCAACCATTAACTTATTCCCAACTAATAACAAACCCATACTAAATATCAATTTAAAGGACATGCTTGTCTCATTACGCAGCTCCCTTCATAATGATATGATGGCATGAATGGAATAGTTCAAAACAGAAGTGAATTGACCACATAGAAAGAAGATAGGATTGGCAGACAAAAGAGCTATACCATCCTGCTGGTTCTCAGTTTCTCCCCCCTCACATTCACAACTCCTGTCAATCATAGCTGAGATCTGTAGATGGAATATTTTACAGTGATGGTGGAAAGTTTAGCGCCCAGATTCTCTAAAATAGAGTATACATGGGATGAGTCAGACTTTGCCCTGAACATATTTCACCAGACATTTAGTAGGTCACCTCTTGTGTCCTTTTTTTATCTTGATTGATGGAATTTTTTGTCTTTTGAGATGCATGGTATACTAATTTGTTATTTATTGATTGATTAATCTGTTACTTGGCTAATAACTGATGCCTATGCATCCCTATATATTTTAACTTGGCTGTTGTTGTAGTAAGGTGATACACTTATCATTTCCGGAGCTTACTTTATATGATTGCGGTAATCCTCCATTGTTATACTGAGAGTATTGATGTTACTGTATAGCCTTTTCACCTTGTGTACACAACCTATTTTGTATATTTATTTGAAAAAAAAAAGAAAAGAAGATGGGGGAGTTTGCATCTTCTCACAACATGCTTATAGATGCCCACAATGATCAGAAGGATGAGATGACGTGGTTAAAGGCAAAAGTGGCAGATTTAGAAGACAGAGCACAGAGAAATAACATAAACATCCAGGGCAAAGCATCCTAAAAGCACAGCTCCCTCAATATGCCTGTGACCTGATTCATACCCTACTACCTTTCGTGCCTGAAACTGAAAAAGTGATAGAAAGAATCCACCACTTACCAAAGCCCTCACACCTTCATGACAACATCCCTCAGGATGTGATTATGAGGGTCCATTTCTTTCATATTAAGGAGCAATTTATGTCCGCCTTTCAGAAATCTAAGCAAATCCCAGAGACATATGAAGTATACAATGCAAAGAGGAAAATCCCTGCTTCCCATCACAAAGGCTCTGCAAAATTATAACATTAGATATTGCTGATGATACCCAATGAAGCTAATGATCACTAGAGACAATGACACTTCAGTGATTAAAACTGCTCTGAATCTGGGATACAGAACAAGAAATGTCTAGTCCCTCTTCATTACACAAGCCAGATGTCCACAATGAATAGCAGGTGGTGACCAAGAGCCAAAAACAAAAGAACATGCTACCTGAGCACCTCATAAAATTTACAGCCCAACTCAACAAGTTTCCCGTTGGCAATTTGGAGAATTAGAAATACGAAGTTCCCTCCCACTCAAATTTGCCGTTATGCTGCTCCTAAACTCCCATTGAAGTTATTTTTTTTAAGTCACAGACTCTTTTTGACACCTTTGTGTCTTGTTCCTGTTTTCTTCTTTTTTTGGTTTCAGGTCTGACGTAGTCTCCCAGCTTTTTATGTTTACTGGGGATGCCCATACATCCTTCCCAAACTTAGCATGTTATCGGTCTAGATCCTTCTAGACGCAATGACAACCAACCTCACCTACAAGATTTTTGGATTCAACAAAGCTACTGTTCGCTTCACCTTCTCTTACAGTATGGTACTTAAAATCTTTTCATATAAGATTCATGGCCTAAATCATTCCGAAAAATGTGCTTCACTCTAGAGAGTGAATTGTGATCTTTTATGCTTACAGGAAATGCATTTTTGTGCCTCGTCCTCTCCCCTTTTACTACTAAAACTTCCCACACATCTTTACTGCTTTAGCACCTAGCAGACAGAAGGGACTGGTTATCACCATTAATAATACTATTGCGTTTAAGCTCCACAACTCTATCTCTGGCCCCAAAGGCAGATACGAAATTTTAACATGTAAAGAAACTATTTTGTAAAATAACTACCATTAAAAAGTGAGCTCTTCTCATTTGTGGAGACTTTAACATTACTAAAGATAATGCTTTGGACTTCTGTTCTTCCTCTAAATGCTCGGTGTCTGTGTTGCAGCCTCTTCTTCACAATGAGGATGTGTATGATGTATAGAGGTGTCAGAATGCAAATGAGAGTGCTTTTACCTTCTATTCATCTAGGCACAATGCTTTCTCGAGAATAGACATGGTACTGGTTGATACATTTTTATTACAGTCAGTATCCTCTTCCACCGTAAAAGATGCATGGTCAGGTCATGCGCCAGTGTCAATAATGGTGATGTAAGAGAATACCCCTGGGCCTGCACATATATGGCATACTAACTCTCAGATTCTGTAGTCAGATGCCCATGCATTTTTCATAGCTAAACACATAATGAATACTTCTCGTTGAACAGCTCCTCTGTCTCTGATCCATATACCTTATGGTGTGCTCACAAGGCATATATTCAAGGTATCCTTTTACATCAGGCACCCAGGGTTAAAAAAAACAAAAAGCACAACATATTGATTCACTTCCTTACTAAAATTAGAGTTCTAGAAAGCTGAAATAAAAATATCCTTCTTATACTTTGTCTCAAACAATCTCTAAAATTTGATCTGATTTCAAAGAACAATTAGATAGAAATTTTAGGTTCTTAAAACTTAAACACTACTCTTCCAGTAACAAAACAGGCAAATATTGGCTCATAGACTATGAGAGCGTAGGACTCAAACTAAAATTAGCCATCTCACAAATCCTATAAACGAAAGTAGAACAGCAAATCCATGAGTTTCCAAACTCATTTACTGAATATTATTACTCATTATACAATTTTAACTTAGACCCTGCCACCATGCAACCCATGGAAAAGGACTTTTACCCATTGGTACACAGCATACACAAATTAGCGGAACACTGGACTGGGCTTTTGTCCGTGGCATCTCTAACATTGATCTAGGAGCGCGCTGCATGGTGCACTCTCAGAACAAAGACCAGGGTGTCAGTGAGAGCCCCAGGTCCCATTCTAATGAACGGGACCTGGAACTCTCGGTTCAGGGTCACATGATTGCTATGAAAGCCTCTGATTGGCTATCACAGTGATCAGTCACTGTGAAGCCTGCCCCCCTTGTTTTCTCTCTGAATAGAGGAGAGAGATACATTGTATCTCTCTCCGTCCTTTCAGAGAGAAAACAAATTGTTTGTAAAAAATATAAATAATAAACCAATAAATAAATATAATAATTCAAAAGTAAATAAAAATAAAAATACCTAGATCAAGGTTTGATCTAGGTCAGTGTCAAGGCTTATGTTTGGGTCAAGGTCAGGGTCAAAGTTCAGGGAATTGTTTATTCAGGATTTTTTTTTTAATTTTTAAAAAATAGTATCAGTGTCAGTTAGTGGCAGGATAAAAAAAAACAAAATGCGCATATTGTTTCTGGGCCATACTAGGGGTACAGACAACAACTAATTTACACATATGTGGTAGTGATGTGATCATCAGGAGCAGGAGAAATTATTTTGGCTTGTTCTTTGGTGTTTGGTTACGGTCGTAGCAAGAAATATACAACTAAATTTAAAAAAAATGGTTTTATTTACTATTTTGGGGCAGGAGATAACAGGAGATATCCATTACCATTTACCACCAAAAGAAAAGCCCATTTTGTCCTGAAAAAAACAAGGTATAATCCACCTGGATGCACAAAGTAGTTGTGATGATCTGTACAGATTTGTTAACACATGTCAAAATTGCAAAATTGTGCTTAGGCTTAAAGGTTTGTTTTACACTTAGATGAGAAGGGGTTAACCTCACACTCCCTTCCCTTTCTCTGGAACAATTGGCCTCTCTTAATGCTCCTAGTACAACTGAGGAAATATCTAAGGTCATTAAATCACTCCCAGTAGGTAAATCTCCACTGCCAGATGGACTGCCCAATGTCTACTAAAATTTATACCACACCTATCTCCCTCTCTGTCCTTAGTTTTTTTCCTCAGCACTGTCCTATGCATAATTTCCTCCTGAAATGCTTAGAGCATACATAGTTACCCTGCCCAAACCTGGGAAAGACCCCATGACACCAGCCAATTTTAGGCCAATATCTTTACTCAATTCAGACTTAAAATTATATGTCAAAATTTTAGCACAACGATTTCTCCCTATCCTTCCCACTCTGATAAAACCTGATCAAACAGGATTCAGTTTTGGAAGACAAGCTTCCGATGCTACCCATAGGGTCATCAACATCCTTCATTATGCTAAGTCTCAACAAATGTCTTCTCTGCTCCTTTCTTTGGATGCACAGAAGGCATTCAATAGAATTAATTGAGGGATATGTGAATCACATCCATGGAAAATTTGGATTTGTTGGTCCTATTTTCTCAGTTATTCTTGCTCTATACTCTTCTCCCTCTGCACAGGTATACACCTCTAATATGCTGTCTCGTTCATTTTCCATCAAAAATGGCACATGGCAAGGATGTCAACCTTCCTCTGCAATTTTCAACCTCCTCATAGAACCTCTCACAGAAGCAATTGGATCCCATTCTTCCATAAGGGGATTGACTCTCAGCAAAAAATCCCATACTGTGGATCTTTTTGCAGATGACATAATCCTATTGTTAACAGATCCGCTCACTTCACTACTCAAAACTCATGAAATATTACCCACCATTAGTTAACTTTCATTTTAGAAGATGAACTATGCTAAGTCACATATTTTAGATCTGGGACTAAACCCGACCCATACAGCAGAACAACAAACCAAGTACCCTTATAAATGGAGCAACTTGTGAATTTCTTAAGTAGACCTCAAGCTGACAGTAGACACCACTCAATTGGCTGATGTAAACTATCTTCCTCTCATAGATAAATTATCTAAGGAAGCCAATAGGATAACTAAAGTTGACCTCTCTTGGTCGGTAGTGTTGAGCTGAATGTTCGAGTCGAACCTAATTTAGACTTAAACATTGACCGTTTGTGTGTTCGCTGAAGATTTCTAACTTTCCTTTTCATTATATTGTTATTAAAGATTTCAGCTTTATATTTCAATAAAAGTGAATTACATTAATCAAAAGAATGTGTTGCAGCACGCCTGTACAGAATGTAAAAGGAAATTGCAAATTAGACCACATGTATAGCAGGTTACTTAATGTTGTAAGATCAAATGATAGGATTCAACAAAGAGAAAAATGTAACATTTTGACTCAGTAATGCTCAATTGTATTAGCTGTATAATTTATAATTGTAAAATCTGAGTTTGACCTTTGACATGGTAGAGAATATTGTTTACAGTAAAGACTTGCCATATGATCGTAACCACAGATCCCAAGTGTTATGAAATATAGAGGGCTTATTCTTAGTAAAGAGTGTTAAATCTATAAATCCCTTTAGATATATTGGGGGCATCTATTTTTTCCATTTCTTGGTTATAATTAAGTGTGCTGCAAACAAGATATGATATATTAGGGCTCTAAATTGTTTAGGAAAAGTTTCAATAGAGAGGCCTAATAAAGCCAACTGGGGAGAGGGCTTAACAATAATACCTGTAACCTGTGAAATAAGCGTGAATACTGCTTTCCAGAAACTACTCAAACTTTTGCATTCCCATAGGACACACATTAAATTCCCAAGTTGACCACACCAACAAGATGGTGGCTCCGTTTCATACATTTTTGATAATCTATCTGGTGTTATGTACCATCTATGAATGATTTTTAAAGACATTTCCCAGTGTATTACACATCATGATGTCTTATTAGGTGTTTGAACAATGCTTTCCAATCACTAGTCGTGAATTGTTGGTGAAGATCCGCCTCCCATTTAGTAATAGTATGTGATTTTGTAAAGTTTGAGGTATCTTGTATTGGATTGTAAAACCATGAAACGCCCCTTTTATCAATAGGAAAGGTGGTGAATGTGGACCAGGCAGGAGACACAATAGTGACATGAGTCTATGGATAGGTTTCGTGGAAGTGTTAAAGTTGAAGCATTTTGTAGGAGAACACAGCTGGTACAGGCCTAGGAATGTCCTGTAAGTTATGATACCTGTATGCAGCCAATTGGTAACTGAATAAGATGGAATCAACTATTCACATACCTGAAGGTAATGTAATATTATCTTTAGGGGCAGAGAAGGCTGCATCCTTTAACACTGATGTCCATACTTCAAGAGCTGCTTGTATAGTTGGGTGAGTAGGGATATTTATCATTTACCAACCACGCTATAGCCAAAAGACGGCTACAACGTGGTCTGCTAGTTCCCCTGGGGCACACGCCGGGGCTCGATCTGTGATTGCTGTGTCCTTTGAGCACAGCTAATCACAGATGGTGTTCAAGGGCCAATCAGAGTGGCCTTTTACCATGTGACTAGCCGTGTCCAATCACAGCTGATCACAGCATAAACAGGAAATGATGGTTTATGGAAGTCCTCTTCTCACGCTGACAGCGCGTGAGGAAGAGAGACAGTAGGTGGTGATCTACACAGGGTACATTTTGACTGATAATCAGTGTCCTGATTATCAGTGTAGACCCATCAGTGCCACCTTTCAGTGCCCATCAGTGATGCCTGTCAGTACCCATCAGTGTTGGCTATTAGTGCCCACCGGCGCTGGCTATCAGTGCCCATCAGTGTTGGCCATCAGTATTCATCAGTGATGCCTGTCAGTGCTGCCTGTCAGTGCCTCCTCATCAGTCCTTTCTATCAGTGCCCATCAGTGCCATATATCAGTGTCCTCAGTGCCCCATATCATTGCAGCCTCATCAGTGCCATCTCATCAGTGCCCGTCAGTGCTGCCTCATCAGTGCAGCCTATCAGTGCCCATCAGTGCCACATCATCAGTACCTACTAGTGCAGCCTATCAGTATCCATCAGTGCAACCTATCAGTGCCCATCAGTGCAGCCTCATCAGTGCCTATCAGGCCAGCCTATCAGTACCCATCAGGACAGCCTCATCAGCGCACATCAGTGAAGGAGAAAAATCTCTTATTTACAAAAATTTATAACAGAAATGAAGGAAACCATTTTTTTCTTCAAAAATTTCTGGGATCCCCGGCTGAATATGTCTGCAGTCAAACTTTGACATTGCAAGATGGAAATCAGCTTTGGGGGACACCACTGGATACATATCACAATAACTACAAGTTTGCTAAGTGAATGTGTTGCTAAAACTGTTGCATTTTATCTTGGTTAATATGCAATCTCTATATATGTGCTGATTTGCAAAACAAAAATAAATGTGTTTAAATAAAATGTTGACCTTTTAAATAACTGGTTTCTTTGTGTATGCTCCAAGGTTGCCTTAAAAATTTAATTAAATGTAAGATGTAGTTCTCTATTTTTTTTACACATTATGTTTGCCTATAGCAGTAAATTTCACTGCTATAGGCAAACATTTAACTGAATGAAATCAATTAATTCAGTGTTTTTGTTGTGATTAGCTGTGATTGGACACAGCTAATCACATGACACAGATGGGCTGTGATTAGCCCAGTCTGTACCATGTAATCACTGTGACCAATCATAGCTAGGAACACAATTGTATACAATAGGTGGCATGAAAGGAAGCCATCCATTGTTTACAATTGTCATGTGACCTGCTGTGATTGGTCACAGAGGTCACATGGTACTGGCAACAGGCCAGTACACAAATTGGTCATCACCACAGATGGTGATGGATCATCACGGCCCGCGAGCATGTATGAGGTGGCGATCCAGGAGGAGGGCATCATATGATGTCCACCCGGCTTGACAAAAATAGGGATAAGGAGTGTTCTAAAGTAATAAAGGACTTTAGGCAGTACCATCATTTTACATGTCGCCAGGTGCCCCATCCATGAAATTTTGCTTTTGTTTAAGTCCATTAAGTCCTTTTGTACTATACCGAGTAACTTATAGTATAATAGTTAGCAAGATAAATTTTTGAGTTGGAAGTGGTTAGCTGTATACCCAAGTAAGTGACATTTCCTGCCTCCAATTTACAGGGGAATTCAGTTTTGTAACCCAGCAAGCATATTTTTTTCTATTCCTTTAGGTAGTATCGAGGACTTTGACACATTAACTTTAAAGAATGAGACAGAACTAAATGCATCCAATATCTGCTTAACCGCTCTCAGGGAAGGCGCTATATTGGTCACTGCAAGGATAACATCACCCACCAATAACCCTATCTTATGCAGATAGTTATTTACTAGGATTCCAGAGATTTAAGGATTTGTCTAATGGCCATAGCTAATGCTTCCATCACTAATGAAAAGATTAACCACTTCAAGTCTGGACACTTTCACCCCCTTCCAGTCCAGGCCAATTTTCAGCTTTCACACTTTGAATGACAATTGCATAGTCATGCAACACTGTACCCAAATGGAATTTTTAGTATTTTTCTGAGACAGATAAAACTTTCTTTTGGTGGAATTTATTCACCACTGGGATTTTTATTTTTTTGCTGTATAAATGAAAAAGACCAGAAATGTTAAAAAAAGTGTTTTTTTTTATAAAATTTTGCAGAAAAAAAAATCTTTCATAAATGTATTCAGCTATCTTTTTGGTTAAAAAACAAACAAAAAACCCAAATAAGTTTATAAAAAAAAAAAAAATTTTCAAAAATTTTGTTTAATTTTTTTTATATTATTATATATATATTTTCTTTTTACATTTTTATACTGTCACCGCAGCAGTACAATGTCACCATGGTGACACTGTACTACTTGTGGGGTGCGATGAAGAGTTTTTTTTTTTTTACACTGATTGCTTTTACGCCCATAAAGGCTGTAAAAGCAATAATTTCTCCTTTTCTCTGGCTGCATTCCTGCAACCATTGAGCAATACTGTGAGAGCTGTGATTGGTCACAGCTTGTCACATGGTACAAGGCAGTTGTGAATAGCCTTGTACCATGTGACCTGATCATTCACAGATTTCACAAGTAGTAAACAATGATGTCAGGAAGTGACATCTTGTTGACTACTGTTCATGTGATCACTTATTGGCCAATCACGGATTACATGAATCGGCACCTCACACATTGGTCCCGTACATTGACCTGTGTTCCACTGTGTCAGGTGGACACAGCAGGCACAGATTGCGGTGCTGCACACTCCCAGGGAGTGTGCATAGGCAATGTATGCAAGGGGACATTTAGAAATGCCCCCCCTGCATAGGCAACACTTCCGTATGCCCGTTTATTGGCATGGGCCAGACGCAAAGAGGTTAAAGGTGACAATGTTCATCCTTGGCATGTACCGTTAGAGATATCAAATTGTTCTAAGAGAATTGATAAGGTGAACACTCTAGCGGAAGGAGTGGTGTAAAGGGCTGAAATGGCCAAATAAGTGATGCAACTAAGGCCAAATTTACATAGGATAGCATGTAAGTATCCCCAATGCACCCTATCAAATGCTTTTTCAACATCGATAGTTAAAAAGGCCACCGGGCTTTACTAGTTTCCGATATTCTAATGAGGTTCAACATTTTTCTAGTGCCATCTGAGGCCTGTCAGCCTTTTACAAAGCCAACTGGGTCATGATGTATAAGAGTAAATTTTAAAAAATGTGTATCCCGCACCTCAATTTAAAATGAAC
Organism: Staurois parvus; assembly: GCF_062004578.1. NCBI lineage: Eukaryota > Metazoa > Chordata > Amphibia > Anura > Ranidae > Staurois > Staurois parvus. The sequence goes on from NW_028317949.1 coordinate 7,862,557, forward strand.
TACCAATATGTGTGTATACCAATAACATATATAAATACAATACAAAACTGTGATAAGTGATGCTGCACTACTGTAGGTAATAGTTGATATAAGTGATATAAGAAATGTAAATAAAATCCTTATTAGACAAATAGCTGAATTATCATGCTTAAATAAACAAACATATATACACTTCTAGTGCATTCCAACATGTGTAAATATAAACAATGATTGTAGCAATTCATAGAATCTTCATTGTGTGTGTGATTATCCAACACCAAAATGATAAAAGTTTATCATATATTTATCAGATGATGTTATATCAAAAGTAGCCGGGGGAGCTGTGTGTGGGCGATGAGTGGGGAGCAGGTGACAGCAACAGTAGGAGTCCATAAGAGTTTTACAGGCACCATACCTCCCTTTCATTGGCTCCAAGTAAGAAAGGAGTGGAGAGCCCCTAGTGGTCTGGAGGAGAAGGAGGCAAATAGAATTGGTGGAATCTGAATGGAATATCATATACACATGCATTATGATATAAATCTGGAGGTCAGAGTTCTATGATCACAGAGGTGGAACTTTTGTGCTTTTGTGTTTATATGTTTGTTTATTTAAGCATGATAATTCAGCTATTTGTATAATAAGGATTTCATATATCACTAATATCAACTATTACTTACGGCATCACAGCATCACTTATCAAAGTATTGTATTTCATTTAATGTGGGAACACATTTGGATGCTAGCAGCAGCAACAGACATTTAAAGAGAAATACACCTAATTCACTGGTAGTGTATTTCATAATACATTAATTTGAATAGCACAATCACCAATTTAAGGCAGTGCAGGAGTATTCACTATTTAATATCCAAATACAACATATAGAAAATGCATTAGATGTGTAGGATGGCTGCAAACAATCGTGTTCCCACACCAACAATGAAACAGAATAATAAAGAAAATTGTTGGGCCTTTCCAATATATATCAAACAAACAATACTCAAGACACTGTGCAAAATATCAAATCATAGTGCATGTCCAATTATCACTCAAAAATATATTAAATGAAAGTCCATAAAAAGATGTATATATCTTCTTAAATTAATGATGGGTTAAACCTCACAGTCATTTCCACTGTGTTACACCTCTTGTGATTCTCAAATGCGTGCATAGTGATACTCGCCACCTTTCACCACTGCGCTCACCAGATGGACCTGTCGCTTTCAGGTCTTAAAGTGTCTTTTCCCCCTTTATTTGTGACTTTTTCTTGGTGACTCCACTTCCACATGCCTGCAACACTATTCCTGTGGTTCTTGGAAATGAGATGAATGTGTCCCCAAAATGTGGTGGCCTGGCCCTTTAAATCACAATCTCCTCTCCTGTGCTCTGCTCATATGGAATAGAAGTATACAGTAGTGTAGTATATTAAAAAGCATAAAATGTATTAGTTGAATTGCACATACAAGAAAAAGTTCAAATGCAGGCACTGTATACAGACAACGGGGCCGAGGCTCCCTCGTCACTTCCGGTCTTGGCAATTATGATTCCTGGCTCCCCCTAGATGTGTGCTATCTTGTCACATGACTTCCTCAGTAGGACATGGCCAGGAGTTGATTTTCTCCATACATAGTGATGTCTGGTTACTATCTCTATGGAAACCGGAGTCTGTTGTACTTGTTGCTTAAAATTCTTCTATATTCTCATCCTGTTGATTCGTAACTATAAATATCGTACAATCTATGATCTGTGATCTATATTAAAATACATGAATGAACATTTAGAAACACCTTCTATATATAAACAGTTTCATGTATAGGCAAGCCTCTCTATAAAAATCACCATCTTATGGAATGAAACCATTATTGCACTTATGTGAAGTAAAACAAGAAGAAGCGCACCAACTTTGCGCATTACTTCAGTAACCAAATTTATTTAGTAACAGAATGGTACTCACAAACAGCGAATAAAAACAGGCATGTAAGTCCTCCCAGGGACTTCAAAGGCAAGAGGCCAGCGTGAATCCCATCATGGGGGTGAACACTCAGTACAGCTGGCACGTTTCGAAGGTCATGCCTTCTTCCTCAGAGCTGACTGGACTGAGAGTGTAGGTTCCTATTTATACCCCCAGACTGAAATAAAGCCCTCCCCTAAAGGGTTGGGCTGTCCTGGGCAGGGGGGAGGGACCAGGGTGTCAACAAAGTGCAGTAACTAGTCATCAGAATACATATAAAACCCAATATACATAATGAACATACAATGTGTATAAATATATAACAAATAAATAATTAATATAATATAATGATAAATAGTTCATTACTAAACGCAGCTTAAAAATGCAAGAATAAAAGTAAAAATAAAAATAAATATTATCATTACCCTGATGGGCAGGTAGAGGAACTCGCACAGTAACATGTACCATAAATAACCAGTAATTTGAAAATTAAAAATTATTCATAAAAGGTGGGCAATTCAGCCAGAGTGCTTGCTTGAAATAATAATAAAATTCATGGTTGCAATAGCATTAATTAATGATAATGCAATGCTCATAATAAGAGTATATATTCAAATAAATAGATAGATAAATAGTTAGATGAATGAAAGAATCTGGACATATTACCAAATCAGGGGATGACTCATGTAGATGGGAGGGTGGAGATGGTACATTCCGAATAAATCAGTTCTATCTGTGTTATTGTCCGTTCGGCAGCAGAGGGAGATCTTCTATAAGAAAACAGAACTGCAGACAAGGTCTGCCTGTGGAACGCATGCGGCGAGATAGTGAATGCGCAAGCGTGGACCAGCACGCGTCTGCGCACTCGGAATGGCATTGCACGCGCATATCGGGCAGCGCTGCTCGAACCCCAGAGTACACGCCACTGCTGTGGCGTGGTAGTGAATGCGCATGCGTGAACCAGCACGTGCATGCGTACTGAGAACGGCATCGGCGCGGTCACACTGGCACATATCTAATGGCCAAGGCAGCACTGCTCGTTTTCCACAGGGTCCTAGTTCCTCTCTCACCCCACTTCCTGATGCACAATCGAATGTTTGCCAAATAGGTTGAAAAGTGTATATCCGACCATAGACGGTAAATCGTTGGTGCAATTGCCCATGGCATGGCCAACCCTATAGCTGAAATCCCACCATCAAAACCATTCACAAACAACCTTTATACAAACTATATAAGATATGATATGATATGATATATGATATGATATGATATAGTAGACAATTAGATGCTTAATTAAAAATATATAAAATATATAATATGTATTAATACATATAGTAATAATAATGTGAATGTACAGATGCATCCACATACGCTTGTAAAACACCACCTAACCCACATTGATAAATATACAAACATGTATATAAATATATATACATATATATGTGTGTGCATACACCCAATCCAAGCCATAACTCCATAAATAATAATAAAGATAACATATACCCTACAGAAATGTATATATATACACACACACACACATATATATATATATATATATATATATATATATACATACATACACACACACGTACACAATGATAATGAAAAAAGTAAAAGGTAATATATACTTCAGTGCAGAGTAGAATATAATATGCACTGATAAGAACATTACTAATAATAATAACAATAATAGAAATAGAGAGTTTTAAGAGAAGAAAAAAAAAACCTTCAAATATATATAATGTGTACACCAGATATGTATGCCACTACCAGGAAATCAGATAAGGGTATGAATTTCCAGGTCGTCATTAAGCCCTCTAGGAGACAGGGTACCCAATGTGAAAATTTCCCAGAAACTTTCCCTTTTGGACAGCTCTTGGTGTCTCCTTCCACTATCCAAGTCCCTAGTGATCGCCTCAATTCCGAAAACTTTCATGCCATGATAGTTACTTGAATGCTTTTCTTTAAAATGGCGGGGAACTGAATGTTTATCTTTCCCTAATTTGATGCTGCTTTTATGCTCACTTATTCTAATCCTTAGGCAACGTGAGGTACGACCTACATACAATAAGCCACATGGACAAAGTATGCCATAGATGACAAAGGAGGTACCACAGTTTATGAACTGTTTAATGGGGTACTTTTTCCCGTCAGTACTTGTGAACTCTTGTTTTGATGACAAATGATTCCACAGGTGCCACAGTTTGTAATGCCACATCTGTACGTACCCTTTTGATCAAATATCATTGACCACGGGCCCGGGTTGGCTGTCAGGGTTTTCCGCACTCTACTTGGCGCTATTTGACTCCTAAGATCTCTCGGTTTTCTAAAAATCAGCGTAGGCTTATCAGGGAGTATATTTCCAAGAGTGGGGTCATTCTTAAGGATGTTCCAATTTTTGGACAGAATTTGTTTGATCTCCCAGGACTTACTACTGAATCTGGTACAAAAGCATACTTCTTTGTTGTTAAAGGAGACAGTGGGATTTTTGGAGTCATGTTTGACTTCTGTAGAGACACTGGAATCATACGTCACCAGATATTTATTAAAGGCCGTCTCTATGAGACTTTCCTTGTATCCTTTTTCTTTGAATTTCTGTTTCAGGATAAGACTTTGTTCGATATAATCCTGTTTGAGCGTGCATGTGCGTTTAAGCCTGCAAAACTGTCCAGAAGGGACATTCTGGATCCACTGGGGATGATGGTTGCTCTTAGCATGTAGGTAGGAGTTACCTGCTGTCGGTTTAAAATGTGTTTTTGAACATATCGCACCGTTACTTTCATGTCTAAGTTCTAGATCAAGAAAAACTAGTGTGTTGTTGTCGATCACATGAGTAAATGAGATGTTGTATGGGTTATTTCTGCAGTGGTCTAGGAATCCATCTAATTCTAGATCAGTACCGTTCCAGATAATAATGATATCGTCTATGTATCTTCCATATAGCACTAGATTTGAGCTAAAAGGGTTATTGCTTCAAATGTACTTGTTTTCCCAAAATCCCATAAATATGTTTGCATAGCTAGGAGCAAATCGGGCTCCCATAGCTGTGCCCTGAGTCTGGCGATAGTGTTTGTCTAGAAAGGAGAAGTAATTATGGTCTAATGCAAATTTAATGCAATTGAACAAAAATTGGATTTGAGTATGGTGGAGTGATGAATCTTTTGCCAAAAAGTGTTGGACGGCTTGAAGGCCATACTCATGTTTAATGGATGTGTATAGTGACACCACATCCAAGGATAACCATCTGTAACCCTGTTCCCATTTATACCCTGCTAGTATCTCCAATATGTGGCTGGAGTCTCTGACAAATGATGAAAGATTGGTGACTATATCTTTTAAAAAATAATCAATGTAGCTGCCTAAGTTACTAGTCAGGCTGCCTATGCCAGAGATGATGGGTCTACCAGGAGGATTCTCTTTGTTTTTATGTATTTTTGGAATGTGGTAAAAGAATGGGGTAGCAGGATGTTTAATGTATAGAAAAAGGAATTCCTCTTTGGTGAGTATACCATCGGATAGAGCCATTTCCAGTAATGTTTTATATTTTGCTTGGTACTGAACTGTGGGATCCAAGGGTAGGACTTCATAGGTCTGGCGGTCGTTTAGAAGTCTTAAGGCCTCGTCGATATAGGTAGCTCGGTCTTGAATGACCAGACCTTCTCCCTTATCAGCTTGCCTAATAATTATATCTTTATTTTCTTTGATGATTTTGAGGGAGACTTTAAGTGGATCTTGTTGTAAATACCATTTATGTGCGGATGCATCAGTATTACAAATTTTCTTGAATCCTGTAAGTACTGACTCATAAAAGGTAGGTAAACGATGACCTTTAACCCAATGGGGATAGAAAGTGGATTTTGGTTTAAAGCTGGTGTGCATAATTTCTCCCTGAGACGCAAGTGCCATCTCAGTGAGGTTAAGATACTCAGGTGTATTGTCCATAGATGTACCCTCTGTATAAAGATTTTCTAGAATATCTAGCATAGGTGTTTCAAGTGACATCTCCGTCAAGGGGGAATTGGGGGAGGGCTGTAAATGGTTCTCCTCATCAGTGTGCATATTGTCTTTTAGTAGAAAGAACCGCTTAACCGTCAGGTTACGGATAAATTTATTCAAATCTACAAACAGTTCAAACAGGTTGGGTGGATTAGGAAGGGCAAAATTCAGACCTTTCTTTAGGAGCTCGAGTTCAGATTCTGAAAAGGTTGAATGTGATAGGTTGTAAATTTTAATAGTGGAGAGGGGAGCTTCTATCATTGTCTCCTTCCTCTTTTTGTGTCTCTTTCCTCCTCTTTTTCCTCGTCTCGTACGCTTTCCCTCTTTTTCCTTTCTGGGATTAGAGTAGTTCTCTGATCTGACAGGGCTGCGGATGATGGACGATTCGCAGCCCCCTCCCTTAAAAAATTGGGTTGACTTCGGTCTGGATGTATATTGCCTCGCCCGTCAGTATCTATTTGTCCAATCTGGCTCAGATGATGAATATTACCGGTAGAATTGTTAATAATGGTATCTTGGTGCAGGCTTGAAAGGTTGTGATCAATCCTATAATTGTAGGGGGTATAAATAGGAACCTACACTCTCAGTCCAGTCAGCTCTGAGGAAGAAGGCATGACCTTCGAAACGCGTCAGCTGTACTGAGTGTTCACCCCCATGATGGGATTCGCGCTGGCCTCTTGCCTTTGAAGTCCCTGGGAGGACTTACATGCCTGTTTTTATTCGCTGTTTGTGAGTACCATTCTGTTACTAAATAAATTTGGTTACTGAGGTAATGCGCAAGGTTGGTGCGCTTCTTCTTGTTTTACTTCACAGTTCTGTTCAGGCTTCCCCAGCCTTGGTTTGGAGCTGCACGACCTTGTATGCCCCGGTGGTTGTTTTGTTGGGATTTGATCTAATCACCACCGGCCTGGGTCCCGGAGCGCAGGAGAAATTGCATTTAGTTTATTATTGCATTTATACCAATGTAAATAGTTGATAAATATACTGCTCAAAAAAAATGAAAGGAAGACTTTTAATCAGAGTATAACATAGAGTCAATTAAACTCCTGGGATATTGATCTGGTAAATTAAGTAGCAGTTTCAGCTGCTTTGGTGTTAATGAAATGAACAACACGTTCTCTAAATAGGCAACAATGAGACGACCCCCAAAACAGGAATGGTTTTACAGGTGGAGGCCACTGACATTTTTTTCCCTACTCATCTTTTCTGACTGTTTTTCACTAGTTTTGTATTTGGCTGGTGTTGACCAAATCTATAGATTATGAAATATAAAATTTCTCTGATATGATTTGGTAAATTAAGAGTTCTTACCCGGAAGTGAAAGGTTTAACACAACAACCAAAATTTAATGGTGAATAGGATAGAGGTCTAAACTAACACTAACAATCTATCTAGTTACATAAAAGAAACATTATTAAGAAAGCTTTTACATATTACAAAATACAAGCAGTAAGACAGGAAACACATAAAAAAAACATTTAGATATAAGTGCAAGGGATATATTCCATAATTGCCATGGAACTGCACATACAGGTTCCATTCTCTTAATTGGTGTTCCAAAGAGATCCTCTCTCTCCATTTAGGTTGTAAATTTTAATAGTGGAGAGGGGAGCTTCTATCATTGTCTCCTTCCTCTTTTTGTGTCTCTTTCCTCCTCTTTTTCCTCGTCTCGTACGCTTTCCCTCTTTTTCCTTTCTGGGATTAGAGTAGTTCTCTGATCTGACAGGTCTGCGGATGATGGACGATTCGCAGCCCCCTCCCTTAAAAAATTGGGTTGACTTCGGTCTGGATGTATATTGCCTCGCCCGTCAGTATCTATTTGTCCAATCTGGCTCAGATGATGAATATTACCGGTAGAATTGTTAATAATGGTATCTTGGTGCAGGCTTGAAAGGTTGTGATCAATCCTATAATTGTAGGGGGTATAAATAGGAACCTACACTCTCAGTCCAGTCAGCTCTGAGGAAGAAGGCATGACCTTCGAAACGCGTCAGCTGTACTGAGTGTTCACCCCCATGATGGGATTCGCGCTGGCCTCTTGCCTTTGAAGTCCCTGGGAGGACTTACATGCCTGTTTTTATTCGCTGTTTGTGAGTACCATTCTGTTACTAAATAAATTTGGTTACTGAGGTAATGCGCAAGGTTGGTGCGCTTCTTCTTGTTTTACTTCACAGTTCTGTTCAGGCTTCCCCAGCCTTGGTTTGGAGCTGCACGACCTTGTATGCCCCGGTGGTTGTTTTGTTGGGATTTGATCTAATCACCACCGGCCTGGGTCCCGGAGCGCAGGAGAAATTGCATTTAGTTTATTATTGCATTTATACCAATGTAAATAGTTGATAAATATACTGCTCAAAAAAAATGAAAGGAAGACTTTTAATCAGAGTATAACATAGAGTCAATTAAACTCCTGGGATATTGATCTGGTAAATTAAGTAGCAGTTTCAGCTGCTTTGGTGTTAATGAAATGAACAACACGTTCTCTAAATAGGCAACAATGAGACGACCCCCAAAACAGGAATGGTTTTACAGGTGGAGGCCACTGACATTTTTTTCCCTACTCATCTTTTCTGACTGTTTTTCACTAGTTTTGTATTTGGCTGGTGTTGACCAAATCTATAGATTATGAAATATAAAATTTCTCTGATATGATTTGGTAAATTAAGAGTTCTTACCCGGAAGTGAAAGGTTTAACACAACAACCAAAATTTAATGGTGAATAGGATAGAGGTCTAAACTAACACTAACAATCTATCTAGTTACATAAAAGAAACATTATTAAGAAAGCTTTTACATATTACAAAATACAAGCAGTAAGACAGGAAACACATAAAAAAAACATTTAGATATAAGTGCAAGGGATATATTCCATAATTGCCATGGAACTGCACATACAGGTTCCATTCTCTTAATTGGTGTTCCAAAGAGATCCTCTCTCTCCATTTAGTGTCTATTATTATAGGCCTCTCTTCCATTAGTTTTCATGCAGTAGCTCTGATTGGTTGGCAAATTTGTTCCCTTTTTAATTTGCTAACTTCATATCCCCTGCATTTACTATACACCATCCCTATTTAATGCAAATCTTGGCACACAATTTTTATGGAATTTAAGTATGCCTGTTCATGACCTTTTCCTGGTAAATTACATTTTCATGAAAGGCTGGCCACCTTAAATGCATATCTAAATGAGGGATCCTTTGAAGTGGATATTTGTGAAGCCAACAGGTTTGGGTCCCATTGTTGTTAGATAAACTAACTCTGGCACCGAACTGTCTGAAACAGGTTTCTCAGCAAAAGAGTGTCAAGACTTCTGTTCCACAGTAAAGAAGGTGTAATTAATAGAATATTCCCTCTGACAACCTAAACCATCCCCAACTATTTGTATAACAGGGATTTATGGGAAGACATATTACACACCCACACTGATACAGCTCTAACTGAAATATATTCATAATTACAATATTATTTACAGTGGTAATGGAGATTTCACATAAGCTCATTATCTAACAGCTAGGGTCAGTGTCACTACTGGTAGCATGAGGCAATACCTGGACCCTACAGAGTTTGTGCAGGCAGTCCAACTCCTCTAGGATGCACATCAATACGTGCCATTGCCCGAAGGTTTGCTGTGTCTCCCAGCGCAGTCTCAAGAGCATGGAGGAGATTCCAGGAAACAGGCAGTTACTCTACAAGAGTTGGACAAGGCCGTAGAAGGTCCTTAACCCACCAGCAGGACCGGTATCTGATTCTTTGTGCAAGGAGGAACAGGATGACCATTGCCAGAGACCTACAAAATGACCTCCAGCAGGCCACTGGTGTGAATGTCTGTGACCAAACAATCAGAAACAGACTTCATGAGGGTGGCCTGGGGGCTCAACATCCTCTAGTGGGCCCTGTGCTCACTGCCCAGCACCACAGAACTCGATTGACATTTGCCATTGAACACCAGAATTGGCAGGTCCGCCACTGTTGCCCTGTGCTTTTCACAGATGAGAGCATCTTCACCCAGAGCACATGTGATAGATGTGAAAGGGTCTGGAGAAGCCATAGAGAACATTATGCTGCCGGTAACATCATTGAGCATGACCGTTTTGGTGGTGGGTTAGTGATGGTCTGGAGAGGCATATCCATGGAGGGATGCATAGACCTCTATAGGCTAGACAATGGCACCCTGACTGCCATTGGGATGAAATCCTTGGACCCATTGTCAGACCCTACACTGGTGCAGTGGGTCCTGGGTTCCTCCTGGTGCACTACAATGCTCGGCCTCATGTGGCGAGAGTATGCAAGCAGTTCCTGGAGGATGAAGGAATTGATACCATTGAATGGCCCCCACAGTCGCTGGACCTAAATCCAAAAGAACACCTCTGGGATGTCATGTTTTGGTCCATCCAACGCCGCCAGCTTGCACCTGTCCAGGAGCTTAATGATGCCCTGGTCCAGATCTGGGAGGAAATACCCCAGAACACCATCAGTCATCTCACTAGGAGCATGCCCCAACATTGTCAGGCATGCATACAAGCACGTAGGGGCCATGCAAACTACTGAGTACCATTTTGAGTTGTTGCAATGGAATTTCAGCACTAGCCTGCTGCATCATTATTTCACTTTGATTTTCAGGGTGCCTTTGAATTTCATCCTCTGTAGGTTGATAATTTTCATTTCCATCAAATGATGGGGCATCCTTACGTTCCTAACACATTACCCAGTCCATATCAGTATAGATATCCAGCATGATATTTTTCCCCATCAAGATCTGATGTGTTTTTAAAGTATTCCTTTTTTTGAGCAGTGTATATATATATTAGTGAATGGATATAATCATTAAAACCACTCAGCTACAGATGCAGCCCTCATTCAGGTATGACTACAGCCTTCATTAAAAATCTTTATAAATACAATAATTATACCAATCCCTTCTAAAATCTATTTCTACAAAAATCCTAATTATAACCCACCGATGACAAACTATATCACTCTATAGCTACTAAATGCCCATAATAATGGTTAAAATCCTATTAGAAAGAGTCACCCCCACATATCCATATTTATATGCTAAATAGTAAACCTAAATGTAATGTAAACCTATATTTCATTAATTATAAAAAAAATCACTGATAAAACAATTTATATTAAATTTAATATTTAACCCTTTAGGTGTCATGGTTTGTAAGTCATATATCCTTAAGTCATAAATAGAGGAACGGGATACACATTCTTTGACATTTGCACATATAACCCATATTCACTAATATCCCAGCAATCACTATGGATAGCTTTAATTTTTGGGAACAAAGAGGCAAATTTAGAAGAAGTCTTCCACAATACAGATAGGGAAATACCGAAAGATTTGGAAGAGATATTCAGAAAATTAGGTCATTTAATAGAAAAAAAGATTAACTTATGGTGGGACTTAGTCATGTATGAGAGATACATGAAAGAACATCTAGTCCCAAGATGATTAAGGTGGGATGTCCCCATTTGTGATGGATTGTTAGATAAAGATTCAATTGAGGAATGCTTTCATTTTTTTTTAATGAGAAAGGGGAGGAGGTAGTTAGGTTTCTCTTGAAAAGAACACAAAGGAAAATGAGAAAATTGGAATCACTAATTTTACAATATAAAGATAAGATGGCACCCTTCAAATAATTACCAGAGTATAATACTTTGACAAATGTGTTAAATAAAGATTTGGAGAAAAAGGATCGGAAAAATAAAGTGAGGACGATGAAGAAGTACCATGGAGATATAGAGGATTTTAAAATAAACCAGGTTTTTAAATGGCAAGCCAAAATCAAGAAAAATGAACCAGAATTAACCAACACCACACCAAAGAAGGAAGTAAAAATGGAAGCCCCGTTGCAACAAGAGCACTTGAAAGAAATGAAAAAGAGAGGGAATGAGCCTGGAACACAGGGACCCCCTTCACAAAGAGGCCCTCCACTATACAGAGGAAACTGGAAGAGAAATTATAGGAACAAGATAGTAAGAACACCAAGAAGAAATTATGGCCATATAAATGGATATTGGAATGGAAGAAACCAATATGGAAGAAGTAATTGGAGTGAAAAGAAACCATATTTGGATAACAGAGACAGATGGAATGATGGAAGATATTACAATAATTACAGTCAGTAACCCATATACAGCCAATATGAACCACTGAGACATGTATACACTAGTAAAATAAAACACCTGACCATTTTTTATGTAAGAGAAATTATTAACAGTCACCCATGGGACATGGAAGAAGAGAAGAAGAACCCCAGAAAAAGAAGAGGATGTAGAGCAGGAGCTCTAGACGGAAAAGAGAATAAGTGGTGAAGATATCTATAACCTCAGTGGTAAACAACTTACAGATAATGAGATAAAAGTACTGGATAAAGAACTCAAATTTGCACCTGTAAGGAATATGGATACATTTTCTATTAATATTGGATTGCCAAAATATGTAAGAAAACTTAATATCAAAAAATATATGTTGACAAAACCACAAGAACGATTAACACATGAAACAGAAGAAGTGATGATATTCGACATAGTAATTCACATAACAAATCTCTATTGAACTCAAATAATATAGACAGTAAACATATTGAAGTCTTTAATAAAATGGTATCAGAGGATTTAGAAAAATTAAGAATAAAAAAGTAAGAGATCCAAAAGATATAAAAGAAGGAATAAAAATATTAGAAGAAAGAAAAGATTGTGATAAACCCTGTAGACAAGGGAGCGGACATAGCGATTTTATCAAAAGAAGCATATCATCAAGAAATGTTAAGGCTTCTAAGGGTTACAGATACATATCAACAATTGAAAAAGAGCCCCACGTTAAGTTACAAAAAGGATCTGCAAAAATTGGTGAGTAGAGGAGTAAAGAAGAAATACCTAAATACAAAAGAGGAAAAATACTTAATTTCATCAATGTGCAGAATCCCCATATTGTGTACGTAAGATACACAAAGATAAACACAACCCATTGGGCCGCCCCGTTGTGATTGGGAAAAATTCTATTGGAGCCTGGTTAGGCCAATATACTGATTGGTTTCTTCAGCCAGTTGTAACAAAAATGAAGAGACACAAAGCACCTTCTACAGCTTTTACAGGATCTAGAAGTCAATCAAAACATGAAATATGTCCTAGCTACTACAGATGTTGGATGTTTATACACCATCATAAAACATAAAGAAGCAAAAAATGCAACAAATTGGGCAGTTAGACAAAATTTTAGTAACTTAGGAACAGGACAAAGAAAATTTCTTCTGGAGTGCCTAGAATATTTGCTAGAGCATAACTACTTCTGGTATGATGAAACCAACTACAAGCAAAACACTGGAATTGTCACGGGAACAAAATTTGCTCCAAGTGTATCAAACATATTTATGGCAGAATGGGAGGAAGAAAAGATCAAAAGAAGATGACTACAACAGCTAATATTGTACAAGAGGTTTATTGATGACATTATAATCATTTGAGAAGGGGAGAAAAAGGACCTATAAGATTTCATTATGGACATGAATTGGAATGACAAAAGCATCATACTGACATAGAATGTTAATGAGAAAGAGATCCAATTTTTGGATTTAATAATTTCTAATAATGAAAACAAGTTGATACAAAAGCTTATTTTAAGAAAACTGAGTGTAACAATTATATGATTCAGGATATAGAAGAATTTTAAGCAACAAGTAAAACAGCCTCCGGTTACCATAGAGATAGTAAACAGACATTGCTATGTATGGAGCAAGTCAACCCCCCATCCACGTCCTATTGAGGACGTCACGTGATGTGATGACACATGCCTAGGCGGAGCTGGGAGTCAGAATTGTCGAGACCAGAAGTGAATCGGGAGCAGCAGCCCCATTATCTGTATGCAATGCCTGCATTTTAACTTTCTCTTGTAAGTGCCATTCAACTAATACATTTTATAAGTTTTAATATACTGCACTATGGTATACTTCTATTTTATATGAGCATAACACAGAAGGAGAGGAAATCATAATTTAAAGTGTCAGGCCACCACATTTTGGGGACACATTCATGTCATTTTCAAAAACCACAGCTGCAGGTGAGTGGAAGTGGTGTCACTAAGAAAAAGGCACAGCTAAAGGGGAAAAGGTACCTAATACCTGAAAGTGACAGGTCCATCTTTTAAGGGGAGCGTAGTGGTAAAGGGTGGCGGGTATCACTACACACGTATCTGAGAATCACAAGAGGTGTAACACAGTAGAAAGAACTGTGAGGTTTAACCCATCATTAATTTAAGAAGGTTTATTATTTTATGTTTCCTGATGTATAATACAAGGGGTTACAACAGCTGAGTGATTGACCAATATTTTAAGGTTAGTATTTAGTAATGGTATGGGTCTAAAATGTTGTGGAGAGGTAGGCTCTTTTCCTGGTTTGGGTAATGTGACAATGATTGCCTGTAACATTTCCTGGGGAAATGAACCAGAGAGTGTAGCTTCATTGAACAGCTTTTGGAGGTAGGAAACTAAAGATTCTTGAAATATTTTGTAATATTCTGAGGAGAACCTGTCTGCTCCAGGAGATTTTTTTGCTGGAAGGGATTAAATTACTTTACATATTTCAAGCTAAGTGATGGGTATGTTTAAACATTCTAGCATCTGAGAAGAGATTACATCTGAGAAGTAGATTCAGAGAATTTAAGAACTTTCTGATAGCCTCCTCAGTAGGTTGGGATGTATAGATGTCCTCTTTATGGTTATATGGAGAATGGTAATATTTCATAAATGAATTGGCTATTTCCTTAGGTTATAGATTTTTTTGTTTTGTTTGAGCATGAAGCAAGTATGCAATCCTAGATTTAGCTGGTCTCTTTTTCCACTGAGACCCAAGGACTTGATCTGCTTTATCACCTTGTTAATATTGTGTGGCCTTAAGCTCTAATGACAATGCATGTTTTGCTTATTTTAGGGTTCTAGTGATGGCATTTTTGAAAGAAGCTTATTCATAGCTTGCACTCTCTGTTTTTCCTCCCTTGCAGCACATTGAATAAGTAGGACTCTGCAAAAGGCCTTGTGAGCGCACCACACAGTAGATATCTTAATATCAGATGTTATGTTACATAATAAAAACTAATTTAGTTGTGCAGATAATTTAGTGGTAATAGAAGAATGTGTGAATAATGAGGTGTTATTACACCACAATGTAGCAGGATTTATCCCAGACATATCTTGCTTCTGGAGGGTAACTGGTGTATGGTCTGACCGGGTGATGCCATCAATCTCAGCTGTACACTCTTGTTGCAATGCCTGCACATCTTAAGACCATTTCCAACCTGGAATATGGTCTGTTTGGTATAGAGAAGTGGGTATAGTCTCTAGCAGAAGGGTATAAACACCTCCAGGGATCATATAGAACTTCCTTGTGTAGCAGAGACTGTAGAGATTGTCTATGTCCCTTCCCTGAGGATGAGGTGTCCATCTCCAGCAATAACTAAGAAGCCTGTCTTGTGTTTAGAAACATTTTTCAAAAGAGCTTTTAGGAACCTTATTTGGCCTGCATTGGGAGAGTAAAGGTTGACTATAGTGTCAGTCACATTATTTAAATCATAGGTGAAACTGATGTACCTATCTTTAGTGTCTCTAATACATTCATGCATAGTAAATGGAACCGAGTTGCGTATGGCAATGAAAACACCCTTCTTTTTTTTCTCAGCATTAGCAGAAAGAATGCTGGGCTTTGACACATAGCTGGATTGGATCTCATAAAGTGAGATTCTTGAATGCAGAGCGCATCAGCTTGTAATTTTTTAGCATCAGCCCATAAGGCCTTTCTCTTGTATTGACTGTTGAGGCCATGGGTATTAAGTGATGTAAATATTATTGACATGGTTGCATTGTGGTAAAGATGCTATAGATGTTGTGGCAATGTTCCAGATTAGGAAGTAGCATGCTCTGATTACCTTAATCTTATATGATATAGAGATGTAGTTCCATACGTTGCAATGAAGTAAACTTTGATACCAGCATTTAGGTTGTTGGGAGGAGAGTGTCTGGTGAAGTAAAACCTTGGAAAAATGAAACTGGATAGAAACATTTAAAAGTAATATAAACCTAATAAAGGAATAAAAGAAGGAGAACAATTGCCTCCAGGTTATATGTTGAATAATAGTAAGGAGAATCTCAATCTTGAAGAACTAAGACCCCGCAGGGGCTCACAAGGATGGGGAGCAGTGATGGGTAGCAGAAGATAAGGACCAGGCAGGTTCCTCTGATGGCTGGAAGCCCCTTTTTTGGACAGGTGCAGTCCTTCCTTCACTGTGTGGATATCATAGGATACTCCTTCTTTAGTTACTACCAGCTTTGTGGGGTATCCACATTTGTAAAATACACTATTATTCCAAAATATTTTGGTTATTGAAACCAACTGCTTTCTGGCCAATACGGTGAATTGAGAAATATAAGTGACTGTGATCTGAGTATATGGATTTGGCAAAGGATTAGTTTTCCTGATTAGCTGCATGAGTTGCTCCTTTACCTGGTAAAATTGAATGCAAGCAATCACATCCCTAGGGATTTTAGCAAGCAAGTGTGAGCGATTTGGGAGCCTGTGGGCTCTATCCACTATAAGCTCAGTTTCAGTTATGTATTGCAGTAAAGTAACTATAAAATGTTGCACATATTTCCAAAGCTCACTAGGTGGCACAATTTATCAACTCCACGTAGTTTATTATTATTTCTACAATATCTATACTCCAGATCATCCAAGATGCAGGGAGGTATGAAAAGTGGAACCATTAAATGGGAGAGATGTAAACTAAGTCTCAAGATTTTTTAAACCTAAAATTAGAACATAAATATAAATTCCATAAAATAAAAAAGGATCTGTCAAAAAGAACATCACCTATCATACTCACTGGAGTGCATATGGCTGATAACCATCAAAATCCACCAACAAACACTGCCAGAAATAGATTTAAATTGTTGTAATCACTTGGGTAACAAGCTGTAAAAGGACAGTCTGCCAATTCCAAAACCATCCTCATGTTACTGGGTCTTCTCATAGAGCAATAACTGGAACTGGAGTCCTATTGGTCATATAGATAACCAGCAGGTCACCTACATACAGGAAGATAATAGTAAATCACTGATATAGTCTCATTTAGAGCAACTAAAGTTCAGCCTGCTTACATGAACCCTAAATAGAGCTAAACATTACATACTAGTAAGCTTGGAATAATCCACTTAATCAGTAAAGTTCCACACAGAATGTACCGCCAAGAGGAAACTGAAATAGACCTAATAATTCCACCCATTAAATAATCCCTGGCCCTCCTGAGAGCACACCCTCTATAACCATGTCAGTGTACCTACAAATCAGATACACCATACACACCCATAAGGGTTTGGAAGGTGGCGGTTCTCTCCCCATTGAAATACACACCAACCTATCTGATCAGTCCAAGAGGACTGAAAAATGCCAGATATCTCTTGCCCTAAGCCATGTGATCTCCCCTGTTTGCTTAACCAAGCCTTAATGTAATTATCCAAAATGTCAACCACGCCAGAAATAACGGCCCTGCACATGTGTACAATGACGTCAGGATGCCACAAGACCGTAAACAGCGCATCTACCTCGAAATCCACCGGTACTACAGTGGAAAAGCCAGGGAAGCACCCCAAAAAACAAGATAAAGGAGTAAGCATAGTAAAATGCAACTACTCCATCATAAAGACCACTTCAATGGGGACACATCAATAACAGACATAAGTCACCTAGAACATAGACAGGTGAAAAAATTACTACACATAAATAAACAAAGAATGGACAACTAATAACAACCAAATAGGTTAACAAAACAGGAAAAAGAAACAGAAAATACTACATGCGATCCCTACTTCCATCTCTACCCTCACACATCTATCTGAAGGGGTTCACAATCTACATTGACATATGAATTTCAAAACAAAAACAACCAAAATTAAAATTATAAAGTATTTCCTGTATTTTGCCAGTCTATTAATTTGCAGAGGCGGAGAATAGATGGTAACTTAAAAGGCAATCATATTTCCATCAAGGGGATATTTCTGAATTAACTATATTGCCATTAAAAATGGGGCAAATCTGATAGAATCATTCATCCAGGGGGGACAGTAGCCCGCAACTTATACTGTATATCCATATAGCCTCAGGTTGTAATATACATTAGTTAAAGTACGTGGGGATGTATTCTAGCCAGTGGACTACCTGTCGGACTCTATAAATTTGCTCCTTTTATGTCAGCCACATGTTCCTTAATACGTAAAAATGTTCTACTTGTTTTGCCTACATGAAAGGCACAGCAGTTACATGGAAGCAAATAAACAACTCCCATAATGTCACAATTTACAAAGTGTCTGGGGTAAAATTTAATCGCTCCTGTTAAAGTTGTATTTTTAGTTAAATGCACAATTACGACATTTATTGGTCCCCTTGGGATGCATGTCACATGTGTCTTGTCCGTTACTTCTGTGAAAATGGCTCTGGGCCAGAGTGTCATTTTGGAAATGTTATGGAGGTGAAGGTGGCAAGATTTTGACAGTGATTTGATTTGGAGCTGAAAGGAGAGGTTAGAGTCAAGGGTTATACCTGACACCTTGACATTAGGGGAGGGACCAGTTGTGCTGTTAATCTCAATGGAAAAGTCAGGGAAGAGGGCATGAGTAGAAAATATTATGAGCTCAGTTTTGGCAAGATTGAGTTCTACAAAGTGGTGGGACATCCATACTGATATATGATTGAGCAAATTAGCAGTGCAGGAGATTGAAGGGGTGAGCTGAGGAGTAAACAGATTCAGTGTCATCAGCATAAAGATGGTATTGAAAGCCATGGGAGGTTATCAACTGACCTATGGAGAAGATGTAGATAGAAGGGGTCTGAGGAAAGATCCTTTTGGACCTTACAAAAAGAAGAAAATAAGAGGATGAGGTTGATTTGTATATGACACTGTAGAAGCACCCTTTGAATATGTAGGAGACCCAGGAAAAAACAAAGTCTTGTAGGCCAAGGAATTGGAGATTTTTTGAGGAGGGATATGCATGGAAAGCCCCTTAAAAATATATATTGTATATTGTCTAGGATAAAAAGCTGGTATAGATCCTAAGGGGACCCCATGCCAGTTTCTCTTCTGCAGGGCATGTTTCCCGGTATGTTTCAAGAAAGAGGGCATGCAAGCTCACAGCCCATTCTTGGTTACCCAGGCTGCATGTCTGAATAAGGGTCTGGTGTGAATTTGAGGGCGTATGGTGTTCCTCACAAAGCCTATTCTAAACCTGAATCAAGGAATGCAGCCTTGCTCTAATGGGAAGTCCCCGTGTTAGTAGGCAAGGGTCTTATCACCACATCTCTGGCCCAGTAAATGTTTGAGTTTTTGAAGGCCCACAGATATCCATCCCTCCCCCAATGTGAATAAACATGGGGTAAACAGTACCCATTATTATGCGTAAATAGTGAGTAGAAACCTAGGTACATTTTAAAAAGTGGAAGCCATGTGTGTAGGCACTTCTATCTTCCCACATAACAGCTTCACTCAGACCTTCAGGCTTCTGACACCTCCAGTGTACCAGGATAAAGAAAGGGATGGTCAGCACTCAGGATGACATCCAAAAATAAATATTTCTTTATTGAAGAAACATGTACAATGCTGTAAAAACAGCCTACAAATTTCAGATGTTCGTCCTCAGTCGTGGCTGACTTTTAAAAAAATTCTTTATTTAAACCAACAGTTTCATAATATAAATGAAGTATAAGTCCCATAACATCAATCATGCTGTCCAGCCATGTAGATTCATCATCAATTACAATGAGTGGCAGTCTGTGGACATGAACGTGAATTCCCGCTGGAAAAAAAGAGAGTTTCCTAGAACTGCAAACAGCAGCGCTGGACAAACTTGCCAACATCGTTAGCCCACAATTATGTTATTTAAAGGATTTGAGTATTTTTAAGACCTGCTCCCCACTGAATGGTGATTTTAACACTTTTTAACTACTTTATATCCCCCAGGCAGTTCCCAGCCACCCATTACTTTTAAGAAAAAGCTCGATATTGCATTAAAAAAGGGTAGAAAAAAAGTACAAGATTTGGCTCCAACTGACTTCAATGGGGCTTCAGTGCTACATGTTTTTTGAGTGTTTCATAATTAGATGAGAGTGATGAAACAGGTCTGTTAGACAGTACAGGAGCGAATAATATTTTAGAAGGGAGGATATATACAGGGTAAAGTCTTGCAGGGATTTTGCCATACTACCTTAAGAACACTAAAACAATAAATATCCAAGATTGTGCTTCCAAATATAAATAGAAATGTGGAGCTGCTTGTTAGCAAGCTTAAAAAGCCTTAAAACATGCAAACAATATATACCATGCTCCTTAAATCCTGTGGATCACTGTAGTGGTGCTAAAAATCAATTACCAACACAAACTAAGTTCAAAATATTGCCTCTATAAATTATGTGCAAATTAAATAACAATGTGAATGCTTCCATATAATTATGAACAAAAAGTCAATATCCAACTTCCATGTTCTCAATGTGCAAAAATAAAGACACCCAAGAAATAAGTGTTCTTCCTCTCTTCCCAAGAAATATAACACACCGCACTATCCAGAAATATATGACCTCTTCTCTCAAAGAAGGTCATATGCGCTTGAAATAACACAATGGGACCTTATCCGCCTATTTTTGGCAGACTAGCATATATGGACCACACCAAATGTTGCCAAGGTATTATGCAGCAAGAGACTCTGAAAGAAAAAAACATTCTCACTCATAGAGGAATGAGATAGAGGACCTCTTCATAGTGTAGTGAAGATGAGTTATTTTAAAAAAAGCTATAAAATTGTGCTTACATCAGAAAAAAATCAAACATTCCTTTTGTACTGAAATGTATTGTAATTGTACTGTCTCCCTTATATTGTAAAGCACTGCGCAAACTATATAAATTCTGTATTATAATAATAATAATAATAATATCACCGAAAGGAATGGCAGTTTGCATTCCACCGACTGGAAGCTCCATCCAATGCATTTTGTCAGTAACGTCTGATGTCATTAGGGGTCCTTCGCTTAGGAACACTATTGTGTCTTTTGAGATTTCCAGTTTCATCTGTTTGCAAGGGTGTTAGGGTCAATGCTTTATTCTGTGTGTAGTGAAAGGCGCAAACATGTCCATGGAGGATGAGAAGGAGTAACAGAATAGAAAAGGGAAGAGTTAAAGTGGTGAAGGTTTCTATGGGGAACTGTTTTCTGGTTGGGGGGGGATATGAAGGTTTAAGACTGGGAGTGTATGAAACCGATAAGGCTGTGATCAAATAGAGGAAAAGGGATGTTGGAAAGGTTGCAAGGAGTGCAGAGGCGATAGAATATAAGACCAAGGCACTTGCCATCAAAGTGAATAGAAGTGTGTCTCCATAGGTCAAAATAGAGGTTAGGCTGAGGAGTTGAGAGATAGCTGGGGTATTGCCATGAACAGGGATGGTAAAGTCACCAAGGATAATAGTAGAAATTTCAGAGTAGAGAAAGTAATGTAACCAGGGGCAGACTGACCATTTGGAAACTAGGGCACTGCCCGAGGGCCCAGGGTCAGTAAGGGGCCCCATGAGATGCCCCTGGTACCTTTTTCATAGGCTTTTTTGAGTTTGGGCAAGGACACAGGGGCCCCATGATCCCCTATTGCCCGGGGGCCCTATGAGTTGTCAGTCCGCCCCTGAATGTAACCAGATAGAGAGTCCTCAAGAAAGCATGACACCAACCCAGGGAGTTTATAAATCATGGCAATCTTCAGAGAAACTGGAGAAAAATGACAAAACAATGAGCTTCAAAGAGGAAAGAGCTAGAGAGGGAGAAACAGGAGAAGTAAGGAGAGAGGGTGTATATGAGCTGTGAGGTAAAGAAGATGGGTAAATGACAGATAACGTAAGGAGAGAAGACACTGTTATGAGTTGGAAATGTAGAGAAAGCATAGGATGTAGATAGTAGGAATCAGACTTGGAAAGAAAAAGAGTTGGATGGAAGTACACAGGTTCCCTGGCAGTCTGTCCTGAGTGGGAAACTGTTTTTTGTATGTAGTTTTTTGCTTCTGCCTTACCTGTCCTGTTGTATTAAACCACATTTACACTTATGTTGAAATTATCACTGTGGTAGAAGCAATCAGCAGAAGCCTAAACTTCTTTGACAGATTGCCCTTCCCCAAGGGTTGTTCTTATAGAAATATGGGGTGGTGAGGTGCTTGTCAATTAATTAAAACAGGACTGTAGGCATTTAACAAAATACTGTGAGGCAGGCTAGTATTGCAAAAGAAAAAAGCCTGCTTTCAGTCTTCTTGGGTGTGTAAACTGAATTGAGCATGCGCAGCTCAGCTTATGTCAGCGGTACAGTCCCTGTGTGCTGGGATGACTGACTCCTGTGCATGTGCATCCTATGCTGGCCAAGGAAGATGCTCAAAGACTGGCACCCAGCTACAAGATGACAATGCTGGTCGAAGGACCTGGCCTATTAGAAAGGAGGTAAGTTTTGTACTTTTAGCTCCACTTTAGTAACTTACTGTATAGGAAACAAAAAATGCTCTCTAATCAAACAAGACAACAGAATTGTAGCTTAAAATCAATGAACCAAAATACAGAGGATTTCAGGATGAGTTTCAGAAAGACAAGCAACAAAGCAATAGTTAACATCATTGCAACTCTGAAGGGGCAGAAAAGAGATAATGACAAGATGAATGCATGATCTTGTACCTGGTTTAACTGTAATTTCACTTACGTAAAAATTAGCAGAGACATAAGTCTCCCTTACATTGCTCAATAGCTCAAGCTGATCATATACACAAGTAAATGAGTCAGAGCAGTGTAGCCATTAATCTCTTATTGATGGCTTTATTGAAGGTCAACCATGTGACCATACAAAATATCAAGTTATGAGTTATTAAAAAAATCTAAAAATAAAGGGTTTATGTTGTTGTTTACATATCATGATGTAATGATGAGCAAAACTTCCTGGATTTGGTGCATTAACAGTTTTGCAAATCTTGCTCACAGTTCATTCATTTTGATCCTATTGAATCCCACTAAAGTCTATAGGGGGGGTGAATATTGTTATTCAATTCTGAGCTATTGGGCTGTATAGAAGCTATTTTCCAACAGAAGGCATGGAAAGCTTTGCTCTTTCATGGAGGACATGTACTAATGTCAAAATTAAATAGATAAATAATAAAAATATTTCTCCCTACACAGAATGTCAGCTCTTCCTAACAGTTCACGCATGCACTAATAATATGGATGCTGTGAGACCACCCTTTTATAGAAAGGACAAAGGGTTATCCATTCAATGAAATTATTGACTGTTTTTGTCTAAGCGACAAAAGGCTTTGCACTATATTGTAGACTGTTCTTTATCATGGGGATCCTGTGATGTTTTTGACAAAGACAATTAATTCATGGTCTTTACAAATTTCGAGGATTTTGCGGCAAACCCATGGTAGTGGTGAACCTGAACCTCATTCCTAATCCTGATTCCTACTCTAATTTTAAAATGGTATATGAAAATATGTTCATCTAATATGCAGAGTAAGGACATTTTAATTTATTATGAGTACATAGGGCCTTACGTAATCTGTTTCTATTTTTTTAAGCATTCTATTTTTCAATTATGTTAAGAGCTCTATTATATGTTATTTCAGAGCTTTTACAAAAATTATTTTTCTTGGCTTTCAGCTGAGAATAAGGTCAGTAATCTACAGCCCAGCATCTTCACTCCTCCTTCTTCTGACACATCTCACTCAGTCACAGCATGCATGTTCAATGTTCTATTTTACCACTATTGAATTTGACTTATATTTTCTGCTTTGATTTCTTTCAAGAAAAAATAGCTGAGAGCATACTGTTTTCTAAGCTGAAGAAACAGTGATTTGTGGAACCCTGCTCCTCCCTCTTGCCAATTAAGTTTTAATTACTTAAAAAGATGGGCCTCGGTTTTATTACACAATGTAATAAAATATAGAAAAGTTGGATTACCATAAATTTAGAATGCTTACGTTATTATTATAAAAATATTTTTTATAACACTATAACTGTTTCTCCACTGTGGTTGACTAATTTGTGATAGCTTGTTCAACATTATCATTTAATTGATTGACAATCAATGAGAAAATATTCCTAGACTGCTTGCATTAGTAAGCTAATAACACATCAGCAGGATATGAAAAATAATGGACTCCTGAAGAATGTTCTCACAGATAATTTAATTTGATCTGGATAATGCATCAGCTAAGACTGAGATTAAAAAGCCACATTTTAATCAGACAAAATGTTCTGAATATGTTTGTTTTCTTTCTTAAATTAGTTTCTCAACTGCATAATTAAGAAACCTGTAGATTTAAATATGATTAAGATCATTGTTTGTTTCAGGATACTATAATCTGATGAGGTTGCATGTTCAATTGTGGAAGAAATATTGAAATCATTGCCCAACTCTCCTTTTAAAATGTCTGGATGCTTTGCTGTCAAGCTGAGTCACAGTTTTAGAACAAGCATGCAGTACATAACATCGAAGTAAAGTCAGAACTCTTGATCTGCTTACTTGTTTATCTAAAATCTTTATTAGCAAATGTGTATAATTATGTTTTGTTAGATTATGATTAAAGTTGGACTCCAAACAAAGCTAACTGTACAGATGAAACACAGATGCTACACACCTCTGTAAATCTTAGGGCTGTCAACAACTCTGCTATACATCACTGCCCTGTCTGGCAGGGCCAAAGACCTGATTTTCCAACTTCAATGGTTATTAAAATGTTACTAGTACTAAAATGCGGGGTACATTGATCCCCAGAGAATCAGCATGAAAATTATACATTCAGCAAGAAATCAACAATATGAAAGGCAAGAGATGCTCGAAGGATGGCCACTACACTGTAGTCACCAGTCCTCTTCACATAACATTAGATAAAAGATAAGATAAATCCAATAACCCCTAAACGACATCACCTTAAATGAAAGGCCATAATCCAAGGTTATGATTAGGACTAAGTAGCAGGAGGAGTAAAACTTGAAGAATAGAGAGTGGAAGTAAAATGGTGAGGAGAAAGGAATGTAATGATGACCATATGGCTTGTTGTCATGTCCAGAAGATTGGAAGGCATACCAAACTGGTGAGATAGAAAAGTATATGAGGTTATTCCTTAATAAAGAATGGTAAACATGTTAACCCCACATCTCAGTGGAAGTGTAATTTATTTTGCAAGTTGGATTAGTAAGTCAACAGTTTTTCATATTGGCATTATGTGTTGACTCTTTAAAATACTTTATAGATATTTGGGGTGCTATTGCTGATCAGTTGGCTAGTAGAAGTATATCTAGTAATAAAAAGAAAGTAATCGAACATTGTTCTATATATTTTTTGCACTATAAAGTTTTTATTGTATTAAACACATATTCTGTGTAAGTCAAGTAAATTAGAGAACAAGATGCCATACAAGGCATACATATAGCAGAGATAAAAAGTAAAGGTAATTTCTCACATTACAATTCTGCTAGGGTATGTAACAAAGTTTCTAGTGCCTTAGTTGAGATCCAACAATGACTTCACAATTGTCATTGTCTCAGAAGGCCTGTCACATAAAACAGCAGAAAAGTAGGAAACAGAAATATACTTACTGAGGGTCCTGCAGGGTGGGCTGGGGAGAAATTAAGGGTATTTTCAGAGATATAGGTTCCTAGTTTACTTGAACAGAATCTATCAATTGGATATAATTATTATTATTATTATACAGTATTTATATAGCGCCAATGGGTATGCTCAGAGCTGTACAGTAGCAGGGGGGACAGAACATGAGACAAGACAGTAACAATACAATACACAAGGGGATATAAGTCTTATATTTATTATGGATTATTGCCAGTAGATTCTCCATCCTCATCAGGTGGCTAGTATACTAGATTTCCCATAGTGTGGTATAACTGGTCTGGCTGCTAAGAGAAAGAAATGAAAGAGTCTCTTCTTAACATAGGTACAAAAATCCAGTTACACAAAGAACAACAATGATAAAAAAGAAGAAATATCAGCGCACTAATGTATATTGTAACTAGTCCATAAGTCCCAATTAAGTCTGTAGTTGGTAACCGCTTTAGGTGGTAGCCATCCCAGAGTGAGCCAACTCTGTATGCATAATAAAGAAATAGAGAGAGGCACCTTCTAAGAGCAGTATAAAAAGATATTTAATAAGCTATAAATGGTAAAACTCACAATGTGGAAGTGATAAAATAGCACATTAGTATAGCAGTGATCCTAGTCCTGCAGGAATCCATCTTGTGGGGTGCTAACTACTGTAGATGGTGGAGGGATCCCAAGCTGCTGTGGATGGTCAGGAGTCCCAGGCACCATCATCCGACTGGAACCAAAGTGCCTGTAACCAGCATGAACCGCAAGCCGGGTCGAAGTGACGTCACACAGGAAGAGTTCGGCTGACCGAAGGGAAAAAACAAGGCTATGCGCTCGGAGCTAACTGCTCCTTCTACAGGCCTATACAATACAATCACATATGTACATAAGACAGTATCATTTCAACTTTAGGCTGCACCATCATGCTCGCTGCAACCTCCACAGGATTTTAGTGTCAAAGACAACTGAAAGCTCTTGAGAAATTAGCTCAGCCCGGGGCAATGCCATCATCAGGCTGGATTTATTCTTTAGCTAAGTGGAGTGACATGGGAGTGTTAAATAGGCTTTGTGGATGGAATTTGCTTTTCTTTAGACAAATATTTATACAGAAGCATAGGAATTCATGTGCCTAACATAATTATTTATATACTGAAACAGGGCCGGATCTAGCCTGTCTGATGTGGGGGTGCGGTAAAAAATGTCAGGGGGCAGAGGATGTGAGGTCAGCAGGTCAGTGTATTGGAGTCAGTAGAGCAGTGTACAGGGGTCAGCAGGGCAGAGAATAGGGTCAGCAGTTTTTAGGGCAGAGTACAGAGACCGTTAGTTTGTAGGGTAGTGTACAGTGGGTTATCAAGGCAGTGCACGGAGTTAGCAGGGCAGTGGGCAGAGGTCAGCAGTGGAGTGTACAAGAGGACAGTGTACAGGTGGTCTATAGGGCAGGGGTCAGCAGGGCAGAGAACAGGAGTCAACAGAGCAGATGACAGAGGTCAGCAGGATGGAGAACAGGTGTTATCAGGGCAGAATCTGGGGTCAGCAGAGCAGGGTACAGGGGTCAGCAGAGAAGAGGACTAGATTTTCTGGTGGCAGATCACTCAGCAGAGCTCCTACTCCCATCCCCACACTGCACATAGCCTGGGCACTCAGCCAATCTCTTCCTCCCCACATAGTACACAACTTGGATCAGATTCCCTTACAGACATAGCCTTGATCAGTTTGTAGCTGGCAACCACAGTTGTTCTGCCATTCAGATCTGAAAATCTCACAGGTCAGAACTGCAACATAGCAGCCAGCTATACACTATGCAGACTGAGGTTGTGTCTGTAAGGGATCCGATCTAAGCTATGTACTGTGTGCGGAGGAGGAGATCTGTTGAGTGCCCAGTGTGTAGTGCAGCCAATGATGGGACAAGGTCATCTAGCACCTAGAATGAAGATGACAAACTGCGCCTCTGAAGAGTAAACATCCTGTCTCAGCATAAATTCCTCCCTATCAAAAAAAAAAAAAAAAGACTGAATTAATTAGTAGACTCTCCCCCTAAGCATAAATTCTATCTGCAAGCTAAAATTCTTTCACCCACAAAATGCCCCTCCCCCCAGGTTCAAATCCACCCTCCCAGTAAAAATATTTGCCCTCCAATCCTGCCTTCCAGCTGAAATCCCACACCAATTCCCCCCTGCTAGCACAAATCTTCATCGCTCCCCAAAAATCACCCCTCCTAGTACACATTCTCCTTCTCAAATTTCCTATCCTAGCATAAATTAGCTCCTGCAAATTCCCCCCTCCTATCATAAATCCCCCCAAATTACACAATCCCCCCCCCAGTCACCCCTATTATCCCACATTCCCCCAACCCTTTCTGGTGCAAAATTCCCCCCCAGTCCCCCCTCACAGCACAAATCCTCTCCCCCCAATCCTAGAACAAATTCTCCCCAATCCCTCCCCCTAGCACAAATTCCCCCCCCCAATACCCCCTTAGTACAAACCCCTCAGCACAAACGTTCCTCCAAATCCCTTCTGGCTCAATCCCTCCAAACCCCCTCCTAGCACATATCACACCCCATCCCTCCTTTTAGCCCAAATTCCTCTCCCTTCTTGCACAACCCCCCCCCCCCACACACACACCTAGCACAACTCTCCCTACCCAAATCCCCCCTCCTAGCAAAAATCCCCCCGCCAATCCCACCATCTTACCACAACCTCCCAGCACAATATAGACCCCCCAATCCCCCCTCCTAGAACAAATTCACCCCAATCCCTTCCCCTAGCACAACCCCTCCAAATTACCATTCCCAGGACAAATCCTCCCTCCCTACCCAAATCCCCCCAGTTCCCCCTCCTACCATAAATCTCCCCCAATACCCCCTTCGTACAACCCCCCAACACATACATTCCTCCCAATACCCCCCTTTTTGCCCAAATTCCCCCACCTCCCTTCTTGCTCAACCCCTCCCTCCCAATCCCTCTTCCTAGCACAACTCCCTACAAATTACCTTTCCCAGGACAAATCCTCCCTCCCTACCCAAATCCCACCTCCTAGAACAAATCCCCCCAATTCCTATCAGAACAGCGTTTCTCCGTGACAGATAACACAGGATCACTCTTCTGTCAGGCTGCACACATGGTTTGATTACCAGCTCCCCACCCACTTGTCCTGATGCCGGGTGATGAGCAGCCCTTGGAATACATAGGGAGTGTGTAATCAAAGCACATGTGCAGCCTGACAGAAGAGCGATCCTGTCTTATCTGTCACATGGAGGAACGCTGTACTAATAGGAGGGGAAAGCACAGCACCTGCTACATCCTCTCTCCTCTCTGCCACCTCCTTCTTTTCGGGCTTTCCCTCCCCTTGTAGGCTTGTGCTGAGTGCGGGGCTAAAGGGAAGTAGCCAGGCAAAACATCCATTGGGTGGCTGGACTGGGGGGGCACAATGGAAATCTGGGGGGGGGGCATAGCCCTCCCTAGCACCCCCCTAGATCAGGCCATGTGCTAAGACTTCATGGGTCTAAATCTTATAGAAAACTCCTCTTATCTCTGTATTGCATAGAACTTAACACCTTACCACCTGGCCTATAGCAGATTTATGGCACACTCCTCGTTGTGAGTGGGCATCATATAACGTCTTGTCAAAAGGAGCCACTCACATGGCTGTGGGGCCATGCAGGGGCATGATCTGTCACCGGCTGTGTCCACAGGACACAGCCGATGATATATCACTGCACCATCCTGTTGCCAGTGTCAGGTGAGCTCTGTGACCAATCACAGAAGATCACGTGTCAATTGTATACGAAGGATAGCTTTCTGTCATACCATCCATTGTATACAATTGTGTTTTTAGCTGTGATTTGTCAAAGCAGTCACATGGTACATACAGTGCCAATCACAGGCCATCCGTATCATGTGATGAGCTTTGCTCAATCACAGCTGATCACAACAAAAGACTGAATTAATTACTTTCATTCAGTAACAATGATTGCAAATATCAATTACATACATTGGTATTAGCAATCATGTGTAAAAAAAAAACCCTGATAACTTGCCCAGAGTAGTTCAATGTTACTATGGTAACATTGTATTGCTTTGTTTATAGTGTGTTGGAAAAAAAAAATGTAAAAAAAGAAAAAAAAAAAAAAAACAACAAAAATTTCACCAGTCACCAGTCATTGTCCCTGATCACCACCACTCCAATTATATAATAATGCTGTACTGCACTGGTGACAATTGTGATTTATTTTCTAATTTCTACATTTTCCAAAAAATTGTAACAAATAATTACAACCTCCAAAAAAACTCACCATGCCTCTTACTAAATACCTTGGACTGTCTATTTTCCAAAAGTGGGTAATTTGAGGGGTATTTGTACTATCTTGATGCTTTCAGGCTTCAAGAAATGAGATGGCCTGTCCATGGTTTGTGGACTCTATAACTTTCCTACATACTAAATAATATACACTAATTTGGGATAGTTTCACCAAAGAAATGTAGCAGAATACATTTTGACCTAAATGTATAAAGAAATGTTATTTATTTGCAAAACTGTATAACAGAAACAAAGAGAAATGTGTTTTTTTTAAGTTTCAGGTTTTTTTTGTTTATTTAGCAAAAAATGATAAAACTAAGTGGTGATTAAATACCACTAAAAGAAAGCTCTATTTGTGTGAAAAAAATGCTAAATTTCTTTATGGGTACAGTGTTGCATGAGACCACACAGTTTTCATTCAAAGTGCGACAACACTCAAAGCTGAAAATTGGCCTTGGCAGGAAGGGGGTAAAAGTGCCCGGTATTGAAGTGGTTACATTAGAAGAACATTCTTCCCTTCTGTTGATGTTATAGAAATTCTATATGGATTCTAATTTAAATGAGAAGCAGAGTACCTTCAATATTCATGCAAAGCTTATGATGTACAAGATGACAGTTACAAATTATGAGATGGCATCTTTAAAAGTTAAAACGTCACAACACAATTTATAACAATTGCCAACATGAGTATGCAACACATGACAAAATACTGTCATCTAAATACTGTTGTGAATGGCTTTGTGTGTTGTTGTTAGTATTGTTGTTAGTATTTTGAATTTGATTCACTGGGCAATCGAAAGCAAGTGGAGGGATTGGCAGAGAGGAGTGGCAGACAGTGAGCTGTTTGTAAAGTAGAAAAGTCTGGCAGCATTCATGATAAACTGAAGAGGGGATAGCCTATGGAGAGGAAGGCCAGTGAGAAGGGAGTTGCAATATTCAAGGAGAGAGATAACAAGGGAGCGAATGAGTAGCTAGGTGGTTTCATTAGTTAAAAAGCAATACATTTTAGAGCTGTTAGGTACAAATACATTATTTTCTGCAAAAAAAATCCAAATCGCTCCAAACATAATACAATGTACATCCATATCACAATGGTCTAATCCCTTGTTAGAACATATTTCCTATGTTGTGGGGATAATTTATTTTTTCACAGTTTTTTTAGAAATATCTTTGGTGAAAATCTTCACAAGGCAGAATGGGATTAGGAATAGACAAATATTCTTACAAAGGTGTGGACCTTGAGTTGTTAGGATAAGAGTGTCACATATTTGAAAGTTTGGCAAATGGATACCAGAGTGACATGTTCAAGAACATCAGAGAATGGCTATTCTCTATCAAGACAAAACAGACATGTTCAAAAGGTACTATATAGCAATGACTTTGCCAAATATCACAGAAAAAATGACTTTAAAGTGCAACTAAAGACAACATTTTATTTTTCATTTTGAATAGAGTAAGGAATGGTTAAAACCCCTGTTGGTTTTTTGCCACCTGTGCCTCTCTGGGGAGATTTCCCCACTAATAGTGTTTAATGTCAACCCTTTACTGTTTCTCCTTATCACTGAAAGTGAAAGAAAAACACAAACATAGAGAAAGTAAATCTCTATGGGGGCACAGACAGTGTTCTAATACCTTTCCACTGTATCCATCCCACTCGATATAATGGCATCAGATAAAATAACAAATGGTTTTATGAGATAAATACCCCAAATTGTGATGAAAGTGTTGTAATTCCATAAAAGACTTATTGAAAGTTAAAGGTATACATACAAAGCATGGTTAACATATTCGTATGGTGACAAATAACAACCATAAATCAAGAAAACATCATTCTATATCCAAGAGTCTCAGATAGACATGCATTTACATATAAGTAATTTAAAGCCTGACATCTATGGAATCTTTGGTATTATTCATGAAAGATGTTTCACTAAAATGAGGAAAGATATCAATATGGGTGGTGGCCATATATCCCTCTTTTCCCTTTTGTAGGGTATATAGATTGGTTCAAAAAGGTCAGATTTCCTGAAGGTGAAGATGTTTGTTACCAATACGTCTTTTTTTATTTTTTGAGAAAGGGAAGGGAAAAGGGAAAAGGGAAAGAAAGAAAGAAAAGAAAGAAAGAAAGAAAGAAAGAGAAAAAAAGGAGGATCAGGAAGGGGGAGGGGAAGAGGAGGGATGGAAAGGAGAAGTAGGGTGGGGAATATATCTGTCATGTAAGTTTACTATATCATTTGTGTAGTCAAAGAAAAGCCCCCGTGTGTCATCCATAAGAGCATAGACAATGTTTCTTTTGGATTCAGAAGATGATAGTGGATGTGCGACAAAGTGACTAATTATTGTATAGTCATGGTACTGTGGTACTCTCCAAGGATTTTGAAAATAGATACAGCATAACTAAGTTTTGCAGCTTGCTTCCAGCCTGTCCATGGAACTTACTTCTAGCTCCTCCATCTCCGCTACCTTATTAGGCCTGCTAAACCATTGTCTCAATGCAGTGGCTCGGTTCTGTCTCCACATCACCGAAATGCACATATAGGTGGCTTTGATGATATGCATAACAAGAGATTTATGGTAGGGGTGTTTCATTTGGGTGGAATGGTGGATAAGGTACTGGTATAGAGAGAAGGCTATGGGGTAAGTGTATTACCGTATGTATTTTATTTCCTTCCAAAAAGATGAAAGCTGGAAACAGTTCTACCATAAATACTGTATAGCATTGTACCTACAGCTCCACCACACCACCAGCAGGTGTCAAGTATTTGTGGAAAAATCTTGCAGAGGTATGAGGGAGTTCTATACCAGTGTGTGAATACTTTAAAATTGCCCTTATATTTAAACTAGCCCTTATGAACCGAAGTGCAGATGGCTTCCCAATCCTGTGTAGTGAAAGGATTCCCTGTTTCTGTTGCTGTTTCCCAGAGGTTGGCAATAGTGGCTAGGTAGTCATAGTCAGAGTCTGATAAGAGTGAGTAGATAACTGATATCAAATGCCTTTGGGGAGAAGTGGAGATGCACAGTTTTTCAAAAGGGGTCCAAGGGCGACCATATGCTTCCCTAGTTTTAGGGTCATTGAGAAAGTGTTGAGCTTGTAGATAGGGCCATAAGGGTAGTACAGAGCCAAGGACTGAGGAGGGTAAATCACCTCTGGTGTGGAATACCCCACGGTGAAAAACTGATATACCCTAGGGCGTGAGTTAGTCCCAAAGCGCCGCAAGAAGTTAGTCTCAGAGCCTGAGGGAAAGACATGGTTAATTTTGATGGGTGTTAGTGGACCAGGAATTGTGGTAATCAGAGTCATCATCATAACTTCCTTAAAGTAATGTAAAGTAGAACAAAGAAGTTGGTGGTTTTTTTAAAGATTGCGGATGTTCACTAGAAGGGAGCCATGTACTGTATACTCTAACAGGAAACCTCCTGCCTATTGTTGTGCAATTGAGATCAGTTTTTTGATGCGTCATGTATGTGCCAGTCAACCAACCTTATCAAATGGGAAGCCCTATGATATTTTTTTAAATTCTGGTAAACCTATGCCACCCTGATGCTTAGAGACCATCAGTCTTGCTAGACTGAGTCTAGGAGTTCGTCCTTTCCAGAAAAAGGTACTGAGAAGTGTTCGAAGTTATGTGAAGAAGGCTGTCTGTCAATAGGGTGAGCTTGAGAGAGATAGAGAAAGCGGAGCACGATAGCCATTTTGATTGTAATGTCCCAACCAAACCAGGATAAGTAAAATTTCTCCCAGGCATTGAAATCTTTTTTAAAAGCTTGCAGAAGGGGATAAAAGTTCAACATGTATTAATCTGGCAGTTTAGAAGGAAGTTGAATCCCTAGATATGTAATTTCTTCAGTTTTGCCATGTAAAGGGAAATGATTCTTGGCAGCTATGAACAATAGAATGTGGAAGTGGTACATTTAAAGCAAAACATTTATGGAGAATACTTTTGAAGTTTGATATATCTTCATATCATTGAAATTACAGTTTGGGCAATGTAATCTTTGGGCTTATAAGAAATAGGAGAATGTCATCAGCAAAGGCCACTATCTTTTATCCAGTGTTGTTTATTGCAAAACCAGAAATGTTAGGGTACATCCAAATACAGCACAGAAGAGAATTTAGTGTAAGAACAGAGATAAGTGGGGACAGTGGGCAGCCCTGTCTAGTTCCATTGTGGATAGGAAAGGCATCCGACAAGTGGCCATTAACCTAACTCTGTCCTGCAGATTAGAATATAAGCTCAAGATACTAGCATACATGAAAGTGCCAAAGCCCATTGAAGATAATACAGCCGCTGTATATATACATCCCAGGCCGCCCTGTCGAACGCCTTCTCCGCATCCGTTGACAGAAAGAAACCCTCCACGTCCAAGCTAGTGAGCCAGTGATGAATATTGAGTACTTTAATGATGTTGTCTTGGCTTCTCTGCCCACAACAAAGCCCACCTGATCCTGTGATATAAGGTTGGGAAGTAAAGGTAGTAGTCTATTCCTAAAACTTTCACAAGCAGTTTTACATCAACATTTAAAAGTGAGCTAGAACGGTAATTTGGTACTTGAGTTTCTTCCTGTCCCTCCTAGATTGTAAGCTCCAAGGAGCAGGGCCCTCCCTCTTGTATTGAACTGTAATGTTGCTGTATTGTCTCCCGTTATATTGTAAAGTGCTGAGCAAACTGCTGGCGCTATATAAATCCTGTATAATAATAGTAATAATCCTTTCCTTTCTTATGTATCATTGTTATGTGCACTTCCAGTAATTGTGGCGGGGTGTCACACACTGTTGGAGGAATATAAAGGCTTCTAAAAAGTAAGAATCTCAGAAAAGCTCTTATAATATTGAGTGGAAAGCCCAACAGGTCCAAGGTTCTTGCCCGGTTTCAGGGGTGAGGAGACTTCCTGTTCTGAATTAGGATGCTCTAGAGTTTGAGCTATATCAGCAGAAATTCTGGCCATACCATGTGAGACTAAGTAGTTTTCTATAATGAGGGAGCATGGCTGAGAGATAGAGTCTGTTACCTCTTCAGTTTTGTGAAAATGTTTACCTGTGTTATCATGAATAGAATGTACTTTTTTCCCCTGGAACGTTCTAGCCAGTAGCCTGCTGCTTTTATTAGCTTCTTCGTAGTAAAGTTTAGTGGTCAGCACAAGTTTATGTTCAACTTGTTTGCGTTTTTCCTCTAATAGAGTTTTCCTGGCTACCATTAGAGAAATGTATACTTGATCTGCCTTTTTTTATGTGCTAACTCCAAAGAGTGGATTTGCGACGGCACAATATTTAGAATGACCTGCCTCTGTCTTTTGTTCTGCTCTCCCAGAGAAATACATTCCCCCTGAAAGACACATTTGTGTGTTAACCACTGATTTAAAACAGTCATTTCTGCTGAGGGGCTATGTGCAATGAAATCAAGCAATAGAGATTGAAGCTTGTCACGATGGATAGGGTAACTCCAGGTCTCCAAGTTTTAGATTTAGTATCTGATTCTGGAAATCTAAGTGTAAGGGTAATTGGGTGATGGTCTGAAACATACATACGTAGGTTCAATGCTAGCCGCATATAGATATTTCAGGTCAGGTTGTGAAAGAAGGAGATAGTTAGTTCAGGAGTATTTGCAATGGGGTGATGAGAAAAAGGTGTAGTCTTTTGTTTCTGGATATAGAGTACTCCAAGATTTGTGAAGCGATAGCAAGTAAGTTGTAGTTTTATTTGCATCAAGGCCCTATAAGGCATGGTGGAATTGCCTGATGATTAGTCTAAAATTGGGTTGAGCGGGATGTTTAAGTCACCCCCCCAAGATTATCATCCTTTCATGGAATGGGATTAGTGAGTCAATGACTTGATGAATGAAGGAGACTTGTCATTTGTTGGGGCAGTATATATTGGCAAATGTTATAGGTCAATTAAAAGCTGTTCCCTTTACAAATAAATATCATCTCTCTGGATCAGCTAATTGTTCAGAGAAACAGATTGGGATTTAAAAAAAAAAAAAAAAGATAGAAACTCCTTTCATTTTGGATGTAGAGGAAGAATGGTAGAACACTGTACCTTTAACATTGGACAATTTGGGTAAAATGGGCCATTAAAATGTGTTTCATGGAGGAATTACACATGTGCATGGTGTTTGGAGAGTTCCTGAATCACCATATATCTTTTTTTTGGGACATTCAGTCCTCTAACATTTAGCAAGAAAAGTTTTAAAGTTGAGAAGATAGGCATCTTGGCAGGAGTGCAGGTGAGCAAAATTAGTTAAAAAAGAAGGACCACTAGTTACAATAAGTGGACAATGGAGTGTTTTGATATACTTCTAAGTGTTACAGATCCCAAAGGGATGACCACAATAACAGACCAGCTCTCATGTCAGCTATACTAAATTAGGTAGCTGAGTTGGTAGGAGTGGGGTTGGGAGAAAGAGAGAGGAAAAAAAGGGGAGGGGGGAGAGTGAAGGAGAACTAGAAAGAAAAGGAAAAGAAGTGTCATAAAAGAAAGGACGTAAGTAAGGTTTAAGATGGAAATATAAAATACTCATGGTGGGACTATGGGGTGAATCCACTTTAGCCCATTATAACACTCCAAGAGAGGGTACAGTCTGGTCAAGGACCAGTCTGATTTGGGAAGCTGTAGTAGGATTGACTAGACAGTGAAGGGATATCCACACAGCGGGAGGACTACAAAGAGAATAATTGAAGTACATGGTATGACTCTCTAAGGTGAGGAAAGAAATTATTCTACCTTGAGTAAGAAGACTTAAAATTTAGAAGATTACAAGGAAACACTCACATAGATGTACGTTTCTCACATGGTGTGAGATCTAGTAGCTATATTTAATTTCAATAATTTTTTATTGAAAATGTTTCAAAAATGTAACAGAAAGAAGACATTTGGTTCAGTATAGATTGTATTCATACAATATAACTTTGATAAGAAGTCACCCCACCTTTTGGCTGGGGTTAGAGTTAGAGTTGCGGCATAAACATCAGAGGTAAACTTGGGGTTAAACTGAACTGTGGTGTGGAGTAGGAAGTAGTAAGGGTGTAATAAACAAGGGGAGGATAATAGGGAGGGGAGGGAGGAGGGGTAATTATGATGGGGTGGGAAAGGAGTACCAGTCTGAAATGGATGGGTAGATCGATTATTTGTAAGGTATCAGGATTTTATGGAGCAGTTAGGATTTTGTAACCCGTTAGACCATAAGGAATTAAACTTGTGTTGAGTGGAATTATTAAGAGCCGATCTTTTTTCCATTTCACATTTGAAGTTAAGATCTGAAATTAGAGATTTGAGGAAAGGAGCAGTGGTGGTATTCCATAATCGAGTTATATTTATTTTTGCTGCCAAAAGTGTGTGGATAATGGTGGTACAGGAAGTATATGGGAATTTTTTAATCCCGATGTGTAAGAGCGCTAGTGACAGATTTGGGGTTATCATTATTTTGGATACTTCAGCTATTAGTTGGAACACACTGTTCCAGAAGGATTTAATGGATCTGCAGGACCATAATATGTGCAGTGTGGAGCCTGTGTCCCCGCATTGTCGCCAGCAAGGGGGGGTGTGGTTTGGGTGAAAAAATGGCTAGTTTGGTAGAGGTTAGGTACCATTGATGAAGTATTTTCAAGTAGGATTCCCAATGTGAACTGCATCGGGAGGATTTGTACGTGGAGTTAAATGTAGTAATCCATGTATGTATTGTAATTGTTTCTGCTAGGGTTTTTTTCCCAATTGGATAGGGAGGTAGATTTTAGAATGAATTGTAGCTCCATTAAATATTTGTAGAAGGTAGAGATGCCTTTACCTGGGTATTGTGGTCTGGAGAAAAAGAGGTAAGCCATAGCTGGAATTTTTATGGTATGGGGTATGTTTTTTGTTTGGATGCAGTGGGTGATTCCTAAGTAGGTGAAGTATTCAGTGGTAGGGAGATTAAATGTGGTTTGGAGATATTGAAATGCGTGTAGGGTGTGGTCTTTATAGAGGTCTGCTATGTTATGTATGTTTCATTTTTCCCATTGAGATAGATCTAGGGAGAGTGCAATGGAATGTAGCATAACGACTGGAGTTGTTTGGAGTCTGTGTAATCTGTGGACAAGAGATCTTTCCAAGCTTGAAGAGTGGCTTGGATACATGGGTGTTTAAAGTGATAAGTTGTTTGTGAAATTGTTGGAGTTAAGAGTAAGTGGTGGGGTTTAAGTGGAAGGAAGGTTAAGGTTTCCATTGTGGACCAGGTTTTTTCTCTGGTTGGTTTCCACCAAAAATATATTTGGATCAGGAGAGTGGAATTATAGTAGGATTTAAGATGTGGGTGGTCTGTGCCTCCTTTGGAGGGTGGTCTTATTAAGAGATTGGTGGTACATCTAGGTTTTTTGGAATTCCATAAAAATCTGGTAAGAATCGATTGGAGTTGGGAGAAGAAGGTATTAGGGACCGGTATGGGAAGTGTGCGGAAAATGTAAAGAATTTTTGGTAGGATGAGCATTTTTAATGTTGCCACTCTGCCTATTTTAGAAAGTTCTGAGGTACGAAGGTTGGCAATTTCTTGGGGTATAGTTTCGAGTAATTTTTTGTGATTCGAAGTAAATAATTGGTCTGTTGTAGTAGTGAGTTTGATTCCTAAGTATGGGATGTTGTTTTTTTCCCAGGTGAAAGGGAATTGTTTAGTAAGGGATATCTGAGTGTGATATGGTGTGTGGAGATTTAGGATTGAGGATTTGGGCTCATTTAGTTTATAATAGGAGACCGTCGTATATTGTTGAAGATGGATGCGTATTGTTTGAAGGGATTTGGTTGGGTTGGTAATCATCAATATGATGTCGTCTGCAAATAGGCTAATTTTGTGTTCAGTGTTAAGGTGTCTTATGCCAGTGAACATTGGATCGTCTCGAAGTTTAGAGGCTAAGGGTTCAATGAGTAATGCAAATATGATGGGGGATAGAGGGCAGCCTTGTCTAGTACCATTGGTAATTTTAAAGGGAACTGATAGTGTTCCATCTGTTAATACTCTGGCTGAAGGGAGGGAGTATAGTGATAAGATGGCCGTTAACATCCAACCTGTAATGCCAAATTTCTGTAGGGTCATTTGCATAAATAGCCAGTGTATTCGGTTGAATGCTTTTTCAGCGTCTAGTGATAAGAGTAATGAGGGTTGTTTGGTGTGTTCTAAGAGGTGAAGGAGGGATATAAGTCTTCTGGTAGAGTCAGGTGCTTGGCAGCCTGGTATGAATCCTACTTGGTCTGGGTGTATCAGGGTAGGAAGATAGGGGAGTAGTCTGCGTGCTATAATTTTTGCATAGAGTTTGATGTCTCTGTTGAGTAGGGAAATTGGTCTATAATTTTGGACAAACTGTGGATCTTTGCCAAGTTTTGGTATTGTGGATATTATCGATTGTAGCGTGTCTTTGGGGAATGTGCCAGTGATGGCTGCTAGATTAAAGAGTTTGGTTAGGTATGGTGAAAGATTAAGAGCAAATTGTTTATAGTACTTCTTCGTATATCCGTCGTTCCCTGGAGACTTGTTAAGAGGGAGTGTTTTAATGGTGGATTCTATTTCAGTGGGAGTGATCGGGATTGATATATCGTCAAGTTGGGATGGAGAAAGTTGAGGGAGTTTAATTGTGTGGAGGAATTGCTGCATGGATGTTGGTTGAATAGTGTTAAGGCCGTTTTTAAGGTTGCATAGTTGTTGGCAGTAGGTCGCAAAAGGCATTGGCTATTTCTTGTGGGTTTGTGGTTAAGGTCTCTGAGGATGGGTGGTAAACTGA
The DNA here is from genome assembly GCF_062004578.1 of Staurois parvus. Classification (NCBI taxonomy): domain Eukaryota; kingdom Metazoa; phylum Chordata; class Amphibia; order Anura; family Ranidae; genus Staurois; species Staurois parvus. The sequence goes on from NW_028317949.1 coordinate 7,902,172, forward strand.
AGATATTTTAGCTTTTAGTCATCGTTGTTTAATCATTTTGGTTAGTAGGGAGTTGGCTTTGTTGCTAAGGGAGTAGAATTTAGTTTTTCATTTTTTGAAGGTTGAGGTCATATTTATAGAGTAGAAGGGCTCTAAGTTTTTTTCTGTCATTAGTGAGTTGGGCAGAAGTTACGGAATTTGGGGATTTTTTGTTTAATTCTTCTTTTGTTTTAATTGAAAGGAGGAGATCGTCAATTTGTTGGTTTCTCCATTTGGAGATACGGGAATTTAATTGTATAAGAATACCTCTCATGTATGCCTTATATGCGGACCATAGTGTAGTCGAGATTTGTCCAATATATATTTCTTGTGACCCGCGTTCTTCAGTAGAGACGAGTTCAGTCTCCAAATAGGAGGGATTGAAGAGTGTTGATTGTGGTCTAAAGTAATGGAGATTGGAGCATGGTCTGGCCAGATTATGGTGCCGATCTTGGAGGATGTGGCGTGTTGCAAAGTCCACTTGTCCGTGATGAAAAAGTCAATTCTGGAGTAGGAAAGTTGAGATGGGGAATAGTAGGTGTAGTCTTTTTCCGTACTGTGATGGCATCGCCTAATATCATAAAGATCATTCTTGTGTAGAAAGAGGTTAAAAGTGTGTTTGGAGGAGCGCTTTCTAGAAGAAGAGTCCAAGAGTGGGTTGCCGATAATGTTGAAGTCTCCTCCTATGATTAGTCTGCCTTGTTTCTGAGCAGAAATGGTTGAATTGATTTTGTTGTAGAATTGGAGTTGGTTGGTGTTCAGACCATAGATATTGACCAGGGTGTATAGGATTCCATTAATTTTGCATATCAAGATATGGTAGCAGCCTTGCGGGTGTGCAACCTCTGAGATGTAGTGGAATTGGAGGGAGTCTCTTATGGCTGTGATGACACCATTCTTTTTCTTGGAGCTGGTTGCCATATATATCGGAGAAAAGTGATGTATATGAAATTTGGGAATTTTGCCGGTGGCAAAGTGGGATTCTTGAAGGAATAGGACATTAGCGTGTAAAAACTTTTGTAAGGTGAGTTAAGGCCACGGACATTCAAGGATGATATTTTAATCATATTGCTGGATGTAGGCGAGTTGTCCGGAGTAGCAGAGGTGTTTCGTAGATTGTGTAGAGTGGCAGATTATCTTTTGTTGTTGGTAAGAAGTTTCCACAGAGAAGGAATAATGCGCTGGATGTGGTCGCTGGTTTGATGAGGATGTTCTATCTTGTAATATGGTTTTTTGAGGGAAGAGGGGTTGACTTGATTGACTGGTGGAGGTAGGAGGGTAAGAGGGTAAAAAGAACTTGTTGAAAACACAAGTGGTATGTGTAGCACTTATTGCTACTGTGTAACAGGGGGATTTGAACAAAGATGACTTATGTGAGAAGTCATGTTGACGAAAAACTTGGGGTTTAGAAATGATCGTAAAGGGGCCATCTGCCAGCCTTAAGTGATTTGTGAAAAGGTTCCCAGCTTGTTGGGTGGTGATTGATGTTAGGGACCTTTGGATCAGGACCATTCCGCATCCATGTGTTGTGGTTGGCTAGAGGTGGATGGTGGGAAACCACTGGTATGATGTTCCAAGTTTTCAGGAGTTCGATGCTTGCTTCTAGGCTTTTAATCATAAAGAGCCTTCCTTGTTGTTTACCGATGAGCTTCGTGGGGTAACTTCTATTGGTAGCCAATTCCGTGGTTCCGCAACGCTTTTGTTATAGTGAGAAGTTTCTTGTGGTTGAGAAGTGTGGCTTTAGATAGGTCTGCAAATAATTTTATATTCGCTTGATCTGGTGGTATTGATGTAGTGTTTCTCGCAGCTATCATTATTATTATACTGTATTTATATAGCGCCAACAGTTTGTTCAGCGCTGTACATTATAATGGGAGACAGTACACGAGGCAGTACAGTAACAATACACTACACGAGGGGTTCAAGGGCCCTGCTCCTTGGAGATTACAATCTAGGAGAGATGGGATAGTGGTACAGTAGGAAATAGCTGTGGGGGATGGAGTGGTAGGAAGAGTGATGGATTGAGGTAGTGAGTTCCAGAGGATGAGGGAAGCCCTGGAGAAGTCCTGGATACGGACATGGGAGGAGGAGACCAGGGAACTAGAGAATAGGAGGTCTTGTGAGGAACGGAGAGTACGTTTTGGGTGGTATTTGGATATCAGATCGGTGATGTAGTTTGGGGCAGTCTTATGAACAGCTTTGTATGTCAATGTTAGAAATTAGAATTTTATGCGTTGGACAATTGAAAGCCAGTGGAGAGACTGGCAGGGGGGGTGGCGGATACGGAGCGGTTAGTAAGGTGGATGAGTCTGACTGCTGAATTTAGGATAGACTGAAACGGGTATAGCCTGTGATGAGGTAAGCCGGTGAGAAGGGAGTTACAGTAGTCAAGTCGAGATATAATAAGGGAGTGAATTAGTTGCTTAGTAATTTCTGGGGTTAGGAACGGACGTATTTTGGAGATGAGGCGGAGGTGGAGTCTACATGAATTTGTCAGCAATTGGACCTGGGGCTGGAAAGACAGATTGGAGTCTAGAATGACACCTAGTACTCTGGCTTGCGGGGTGGGACTGATGGTGGCGTTGTTGGTCATGATGGAGAAGTCGGGGGGGGTGCGGGCTGGGGGGAAAACTAGGAGCTCAGTTTTGGAAAGGTTTAGTTTGAGGAAGTGGAGTGACATCCAATCTGATATGTCATTCAGTAGGCTAGTGATTCGGGCGGAGACTGAAGGGGTGAGGCGAAGGGTAGAGAGATAGATGCCTGTCATCGGCATAGAGATGGTAGTTGAAGCCGTGGGAGTGTATCAGTTGGCCAAGGGAGGAGGTGTAGATCTAGAAGAGAAGGGGCCCAAGGACAGAACCTTGAGGGACCCCAACAGAGAGGGGGAGTGAGGGGGAGGTGGCAGCATTATAGGTAACACTGAAGGAGCGCTGTGATAGATAGGAAGAGAGCAGAGTCCCTGAGGCAAAGAGAGTATAGTTTTTTGAGGAGGAGGGGGTGGTCAACCGTGTCGAAAGCCGCAGAGAGGTCGAGGAGTAGGAGCACTGAGTAGTGGCCATTAGCTTTGGCGGTTAGCAGGTCGTTGGTGAGTTTGAGTAGGGCGGTTTCGGTGGAGTGTAGGGGATGGAAGCCAGACTGTAGGGGATCAAGGAGGTTGTTGTCGGTGAGGTGGGAACTCAGGCGATAATAGACTAAGCGCTATTGGGGTAGGCCTCAGCCTAGGTGGTGCAGGTCTCTTGCTCCTTCGCCCTCCCCCTATCCTCAACTACCTGGGTGGTGGGCTTGTATGGTGGGGGCTGGGTGGTGTGGTAGGCCTGGTGGTCTAAGTAGCTTTGGGCCCTGCTGGGATGTCATGCGGTCTATATGCGGGGCCCACAGTGGGCTCTTCAGGCCAGGTAGAAGTGAATGCGTGCTATGAAGTCCCTATTTATTGCGGCCGGTAGGAACGACTGTTTTAGTAATCCGTGCGCACGGTCTATAGCGAGCGCTACCTCTGAGAGGGAAGGAATGAGATTTTTCATGTACTGTTGTAAATAGGATACTATGGTGTCCGTAGTTATAATATCCGGGATTCCACGAAATTTGATATTGTTCCGCCTAGAGCTGTCACGGTCTGGGTCAGGTTCAGAGACCAGTTGATATAGCAGTGTAAGGCTTACCTTAAACCAGCAGGATAGGTACACAGGCAGGTCACCCTGGGAAATCACGCAGGTTCACCTGAGGTGCATTAACCGGTTTTCACCAGAGCTCCTAATGGTGGAGATGGGTTTGTCTGCGTGTGAATACCAGGTCGCAGATCTCAGGATCACCCCACCAGGGAATGAGCAAGCCGGTAACCGATAGCAGATCAAACAGATTAGGGATAAGCAGAAGCAGAGTCAAACAAGCCAAGGGTCCATCACAGATGGTAGTGGATGAGGATGAGACAAAATCGTGGTCAGGAACAAGCCAAAGGTCGGTAGCGGAGGTATAGATGGCAGCAGGAACAATAAGCGAGATATTGGCTGGTAAGGCACAATAATCTGGCAACCAGGAAGTGCAGAGACATGGCTTTTATAGGAAGTTCATGGGAGGAGCAAGGAGTTCAAGGTTCAAGACAAAACAGGGCAAAGGCAGGATCATCCAAAGAATTGCCAAGGGAGCTGTCCAGCATTCCAAGTGGCTCAGTGAGAAGAAACACTGTCTCTCACCACAGAAGGCCCAGGTTCAATTCCAGGGTCTGACAAGAGCCGTCTTCTAGGTTCGCCAATTTGAGGTTATTTGTTCTGTGGTCTGCGTGTTCGTCTCTTAGGTTGTTGTGTGCTGTGAACATTTCTCCCATTTTATTTTCAATATGGCGGATACGGTGATCCTGTTGTTGTACCACGGTTGAGATTTGAGATAGTGTTGTCGTCAGGTCGTCATGTAATGTTTGTCGCAGTAAGAGAAGCATACTTTTCATAGACAGTTCAGTGATAGGTTGATCGGAAGCAGGACAATTTTCTACCAAGGATAGAGTAGAGATAGCAGTATTGAGTGCAGGAGAATAGGAAGGCTGAGTAACAGATGTAGTTTCTATGTCCAGCCTAGGTCTGGACTTAGCAGGGCTGCTTGTGGTGGGAGACAGGGGCGGAGAGGACTCACCAGGGTCTCCAGGATATAATGATGCTCTGAGATTGGGGTCTGTGGTGTGATCTGTGCTCCGTTCTGGGTGTGAGGCATCGTGCTGTGAGGAGCCGGCGCCATCTTGGTTGCAGGGGCTGAGAGCTGGGAAAAAGCTTGTCAGCTTTCCCGGCTGCCCTGGTGATCTGTGGCGACAAGGCATATCCCTGGGGATCTAGTGCTGACCCACGTCCCCTTATTAGTGTGGGGAGAGGTCCGTGCTGCCTCTGGGTCCGGTGTGTGCCGGGTTATGGCTGGCGGGGAGACGGAGCTCTCTTCACTGAGCTGCCATCTCGGAGCCGGCCGCGCATGCGCTGGTAGCTATATTTAATGGTATACAGTAGAACAATCATTAGAAAATATTTTTAATCCTTTATGAAATATCTACTTGAACTGAAGCATCTAAAAGCAATATTTCTATAAAGCAGCAAAACCATTTTTCTGTATGCTTGGAAGAAGGTATACATTTCCTGCTAAAGTAAGCTTAGGATAAAAACTAGGTAAGCTTTCAATAACATCTCAATCCACTGCCTGGAAAATACAAGGAAAGTGTCAAGCTCAACTCATTCAGACTAATAGAGTATATAATAATATGGAATTGACATTTTAAATTGGTGTGGGATTATTAATGATAGATACATATTTCTGCTACCTCTCCTTGTGCGGATGTATGAATACCAGTATATCTACAGTTAGATCCATATATATTTGGACATGGGCACAATTTTAGATTTTCAGGCATTTAAAAAAATATATTCAAGCTATAGTTATGGAATTGATATGGGGCTGAAAGTGCACGCTCTCAGGTTTAATTTGAGGGTATGTACATCCAAATTGGAGGAAGGGTTTAGGAATTAAAGAGTAGCCCCCCCCCCTTTTTTCAAGGGACCAAAAGTAATTGGACAATTGAATCAAAAGCTGTTTCATGGCCAGATGTGAGCTACTCCATTATTTCTTCATCAATTAACCAGGTAAAAGGTCTGGAGTTGATTCTAAGTGTGGTATTTGTATTTGGAATCTATTGCTGTGAACCTACATCATGTGTTCAAAGGAGCTGTCCATGCAAGTGAAACAGGCCATTGTAAGGCTTCAAAAACTAGAGAAATCCATCAGAGAGATAGCAGCAACATTAGGAGTGGCCAAATCAACAGTTTGGTATGTTCTGAGGAAAGAAGAATGCACTGGTGAGCTCAGCAACACAAAAAGGCATGGACGTCCACAGAAGAAAACAGTGGTGGATGATTGCAGGATCCTCTCTATGGTAAAGAAATACCTATTCACAACATCCAGACAAGTGAAGGACACTCTCCTGGAGGTGGATGTATCATTGTCAAAGTCTACAATCAAGGGGATTACATCGCTATTATCAGCCAGCCCAGAGAAGCACATGTTTAAGCCAAACTTCAGGGCAGAAGGGGTGAGATTAGAATGAGTTAATTGAATAGAAAATTCCAGATGTTCTTTTCTCATTAGATAAATTGAAGAGTTATATACAAATTTGGAGATAAAATAGTGCCAGGTGTCATAAAGTAAACCATCTCTTGCCGCTCTAGTAAAGAGTCTGTCTCTAAGAGTTTGACTTAGTAGGAGAGCAAAGTGAGTGTCCTCCAGGATATAAGAGCAAGGTAAATTATTATAGGTGATATGCATACTGACAAGATGAAGAAAGGTTAAATGTCCTCTGATGGACCAAGAGGTTCCTCTGGAGTGGTCTTCAGTCATCTATGGTGGTATGGAGTGGCATTCATCCTGTGGTGTGCTGTACTGTGCTCAGGAATGGCAGGAAGCATCTCTCTCCAGAGGCCTGGAATGATGAATTCTTGGTACCAGAATATTGTTGATCAAAGAACTGTAACAGATCAGCAGGTGTTTGCAGCGTAAAGGAGCAACCTTGTATTGTCACACATAGTCCAAATGGGAAGACTCCCTTATAAGATTTGTTTCTGTCCTTCGGAGCAAACATGATAGGTCACAGGACTCTTCCATTGTTTATAGTTATTTGTGAAAGATCTTGAATGTTTTTTACCTTTGTGCCATTGAAGGTGATTTATTTTTCCTCACAAGCCCAAATGGTGACTTCCTCCTTGAGCTGGTAGTCTATGAAACAGCAAAGTATGTCTCTTGGGTATTGCCTTCCACACCCCAAGGACAGGGAGCCCTGTGTGCTCACTCAAAGTCCTTTAGTGAATCTTGTGGCCTTTCTATTAGGTTATTGACTAGAGACGTCAGGGCAAGAGGGATCTGATTATGTTCCACAGTTTCAGGGATACTTTGGATTCTCAAGTTTCTTTGGTGGCCCCTGTTGTCTAAATCATTTAGTTTTCTCTGTATAGCAATGAAATGCTGGTGGAACTGAGCACCATTCTGATGCAGTTCTTGTATGTCTAAGTCATGGCATTCTGCTGCTCATTCCATCTCCCTCAGCTGGTCAGAAACTCCCTGTAGCTCTTCCGGTAGCTGAGATACTGCATCTGTGAGTGTATTTTTGGTATCCTAAGCACTAAGTTGAAAATGAACCATCTTTGGCACTTGCTGGATCAGAGATAAGACAGTTTCTGGGTTAGTCTTCTGTTTTGGCCATTGCTGAGAGTCGGATTGCCTGTGAGACATGGCGGTCGGTGAGTCACATGAGGTGGAGGCCTAGGGTTTTGCAGCTGGCTGTGTTTGGAAGATCTCCGGTAGATTGGGTCCCAATTGTGAATGAGGGGTTTTAGTAAAGAGTAGGGAGCACATACATGTATCCATATTCTCAGTAAAAGGAGGCAATTAGATGAAGAAAGTCATCCTCCCGCTGTGTCGGAGGTCCCCGCTCAAGTGGCCATCTTTGCTGAGAGTCAGGCATTTTTTAGTGAATTGCAAAAAAATTTTTTTTAAAGACACCTTGAGCTATTTTACTTCAAATCTTAACGTGAAAAATATTGTTTTGTGAATTGAGCCCAGTATTAGATATAGAATGCATAAGATAGGAGGGGTTCCGGAAAGCGTTACAAAAGACACTGCAGCAGTATGAATGGATCAGATCCTGCAGCTGCTGATCCATTCATTCTGCTCACATTCATAAATATTCAATCTTTTTCCTTCCTTTGTTGTAAAGGGAATGGGAGGATCAGCAATGTAGATAACGTTATGTGATCAATTTGATTCATGGAAATCACATGGTACCCATCCCCTCAGCCTAATGACAGTCTAATGATGGATGGAAACAGAGCGATCATTGCACAAAATGTTTGAAAAACACTATGAGCTATTTTACCTCAGATCTTAACATTAATAATACTGTTTTGTAAATTGAGCCCAGTATAATATATACTGTAGAATGCATAAGATAGGAGGGGTTCAGGAAAGTGGTACAAAAGACACTGCAGCAGTATGAATGGATCAGCTGCTGCAGCTACTGATCCATTTAGTCTGCCCACATTCATAAACATTCAATCTTTTTCCTTCCCTTGTTTTAAGGGGAAGGGGAGGATCAGCAATGTGAATAATGCTATGTGATCAATTTGATTCACGGCAATCACATGGTACCCAGACCCTCAGCCTAATGACAGTCTAATGATGGCTGGGAACAGAGTGATCACCCAGCGGATCTTCTGCTCAATGACTATTTATCCAGTGCTGTTCATAAACAACACTGGGTAAATAAATGGACACAGATTAATCGATGAAAAATGTATTGTGGGGAGGGGTGTGTCCAAGATGGCAACTGGAGCAGATGGATGGGGAGAGAGCTCCGCTGCCTCTCCCTAGAATTTTCCTCCATCCTGGGAAGAGAGGGATACCGCTCCCATCGGGGACCCCTGTAGATGTCGGCAGCTGCCGAGCAAAGAAATTTGGTCCACGCACGACATCCTGGCGGATCGCGGCCTACGAGGCCTATCACAGTCTACATGGCCTATGCAAGGCCCCGTATCAGGCCTGTGCTGTATCCGTACCCAGTGGCTGGCTGATTGGATCCCGCTGGTGCTGGGGATCCCCACGGGCCTCTGCTGCTGGATGGAAGGGGATCCAGCTCCAGTTTGCCCCCATCCATGGATCTGGAGGATTGAGGCCTACTGCAGCCTATAAGGCCTGCCACGGCCTACACAAAGCCTGGACCCAGCTTATACAGCACGCAGACATGGCTTGGATCCTGGGCAGGTGAGCTGCTGCCTTGGGAATTGTAGAGCCCTGTGTTGCCCTTATCCCTGGGATGGGCCTAAATCCTTGCTGAAGCCAGTGTTTGGAGGTGCTCTCCCTGGGGAAGAGGAAAATTGATCTGGCCCAGAGGTTCAGTGGGACAGTCTGTGTCTACCCCACCCCTTTTACTGTGATAATCTTTTCTACATTTTGAAGCCTAGGGCAGGACACATGGGCTGTCCCATGAAGATTGCTCCTATGTAAACAAAGCCCCCGAGTAGCCAGGGTCGATGGTCACTTAATCTCCCTGCTCCGCACCACTGGAACAACTATCACGGCACATCGGGATCTTATACCCGCACATATTGATACCAAAGGTTGAAGGTGCTTGCGGAACATCTGGCCCATGCTCGAAGATGCATCGCACCCCACGCTCCAAGCCTAAACATCGGGCTCAGCAAAAAGGTTACCCGCTACGACAGCCCGATAAGATGGCGCCCAGCCCTCCTGAGCCCGATGACACTACGCAGCTCACAGGTGATCCGGATTCTGGTAAGGACCAGTTTCCCTCTGTTCTAACTAGTTCTTTTGATCACAATCCAGAAGCCCTATTACTTAAATTCCGTTCCATTGTGCGAGTTTATCGCGAGTTTTTTGCGAGTTTATCCCCCACAGTTGGTTGCTATGATATTCGCACTAATCTTACTATGTCAAATGTATATTGTTTAAATACCAGATGGTTTCTTGTCTTCTTTCTCTTGTTTTCCTTTTCTTGGTTTCTTGTCCAGTGTATTTTGTGTTTTCACCAACTTTTTTTCAGGGTTCCCAGGGATCTTCTTCCTTTTCGGTTGCCATGTCACTGAATTGGCTATCCCTGAATGTGCAGGGAATTAATTCCCCTCAGAAACGGGTGAAGATATTCAAGTTTCTCTCGGCTCACCGTGTAGATATTTTCTGTCTGCAGGAAACTCACTTCTCAACCACCTCTAGCCCAAAATATTTAGATGCATGCTATCCTCAGGTTTTTCAGGCTACTGGCCCTACTAAACAAAAGGGAGTTCTTATTGCCTTTCACAAGAAAACCCCATTTGTTTGCGTGAAGAGTATTGCTGAACCAAGTGGTAGATATATTTTGCAGAGCACGATTCAGAATGTTGACGTCACAATTTTGACCTATTATGCTCCCAATGCAAATCCTGGACCCTTTTTATCAAATATCTGCTCCCTTCTGGCAATCCATCAACGGGGTACTCTCTTGGTGGGATTCCAATTTAGTCTTAAATCCTACCCTTGATATGTACTCCCCGGAGGACTCTAAATCCCCGGAGGCAGCTAAATCTTTCACCCATACTTTGCGAACCCATGACTTGGTAGACTTATGGCGTGAGCTCCACCCTAGCGGGAAAGACTACACTCATTATTCTCATCCTCATCATTCCCACTCTAGAATAGACCATGCTTTGTGCTACATAAACATCTCCCTTGTGCGTTCCATTTATATTCTTACGGTATCGTGGTCTGATCATGACCCCATTTTGGTAGTTTGTCGATCTCTCCTCTGTAAGCCTTCCTATTCCTCATGGATTATGAACGACTCCCTGCTTTCACTGAAGGAGGTTCAGGTGGAACTCTTGCGCAAATCCCAGGAATATTTTCAGCTTAACTCGGGTTCAGTCTCTTCTTCGGTGACGCTGTGGGAAGCTTACAAGGCTGTCCTTCGGGGGCCATATCATTCAAGTGGCTTAGAGACGCAAGAGAGAGAGACAATATAAACAGCATCAGCTTGAATCAAAGCTAGCTTTTACATCAGCCCAATTTAAGCAAGCACCGACCCCTTCTAACCGTAGATTGTTGGACCAGGCTAGCCTGGAATTGGATCTTTGTTTGACAGATGATGCCGAGCGTTGTTTGCATTGGGCGCGTCAGAAGTGGTACAGTAAAGCAAACAAACCGGATTCCATGTTGGCACGTAGATTGCACTATTTTACACATCACCCTAAGCTGATCTCTCTATGCACTCGACATAATGTTCTAACTAGTAATCCTGTAGCGGTGCTGGAGGAATTCCGGTATCGCCTTGCTAAACTTTATATGGACCCCACGCAGGCTGATCCCCAGACTATTTCTGATTTCTTATCCCGCCTGTCCTTGCCTACTTTGACTCAGGCCCATAAAGATTGATGGACCGTGATATTCAATCATTGGAAGTCTTGCATTGTACTGCAGATTTGAAGATGAGCAAAGGCCCAGGCCCAGATGGATACACGGCTTTGTATTACAAGAAATTAGCTGATGTGCTTGCTCCTCCTCTTGCCGCTATGTTCAATGCGGTGAAGGGAGGTTCGGATTTTTCCCCCGACTCGCTGACAGCTAATGTGGTTATGATCCCGAAACCTGATCAAGACCATTCTTCTTGGGCAAATTACAGGCCAGTTTCTCTTATTAACATCAACATGAAAATCCTAACTAAAATCTTAGCCACTCCTTTGAATTCTTTTCTTTCTCGTTTGATCAATAAAGACCAGGTGGGTTTTGTCCTCCATAGACAAGCGGGGGACGCCATCAGACGAATTCTGCAGTTACAACATCTGTTCATACTCGCAAAATTGACATGATGCTTTTATCCTTGGACATCAACAAGGCTTTTGACACTATATCCTGGCCTAACCTTATGTCGGTACTTCATCATTTTGGTTTCGGCCAATCATTTGTGCATTGGATTTCGTCGTTATATACAGCTGTGCTCAAAAGTTTACATACCCTGGGAGAAATTGTGAAATTTTGGCATTGATATTGAAAATATGACTGATCATGCCAAAAAATGCTCTTTTATTGAAAGATGATGATCAAATGAAGCCATTTATTATGAAATAGTTGTTTGGCTCCTTTTTAAATCATATTGATAACAGAAATCACCCAAATGGCCATGATCAAAAGTTTACATACCCTGGAATGTTTGGCCTTGGTACAGACACACAAGGTAACACACACGGGTTAAAATGCCAATTAGAGGTTAATGTCCTACATCTGTGGCTTTTTAAATTGCAATTTGTGTCAGTGTAAAGTAGTCAATGAGTTTATTAGTTCTTACGTGGAGCTGGCATCACATCTATTCATGGCTACCAAATTAACGATCGCGAGGGCTTGGAAGACCCCCCTCCTCAGCTTCGACGCAGTCAAAAATCGGATGAATTTTATAATGGTTAATGAGAAACTGATGCTATGCTGTACTCACACAAAGTTTCTGCAGATTTGGCACCCCTGGCTTGATATAGCCCAACCATCTAGGTTTGACCAGTCCCTTTTGTCGATATAAGATTTGTTTTTTTCTTCCGTTGCAATCCCCTGGAGCCCTTTCTTTGTGTTTTGTCTTTTCTGTCTTCGTTCCTCCTTTTCTCTTCTCTGTTCTGCCAGTTTTTATGATATATGCGCTAATTGTGACTTTTTCTCTAAGAACCGTACCAGCAATATCGTATCTACCTGTTGGACTTCCTTGGGAGTCCTGGACATGGAGTATCAATGTGCCCGCAGTGAGACTTTGTGTTTTTTTTTTTTCCTCCTGCCCTCTGTTTGTGGACTTTGTGATAATCTTGGCTCTATGTTTACTAATTCATTGGTTTCAAATTGCCTGCCATTTTTGCAAATTAACATGTTTTATTTTACCTCCTCATATACTGCGCTTGTGCACTCAGCTTGTAATCTTATTTCCACTTCAGTGCATTCATAGTACCATTCATCAAAAAACTTATATGTCTTATTTTTGTTGGTCAGTGACCTTGTTTATGACTGTTTCTCTGATGTTGTCTTTTCTATAATAAAATCCATTGTAAAAGAAAAATGTACTGTGGTATGTAAGGGGTTAACAAATCATTTGTTATTAGTTTTTTTATTATCATAATTTGTTTTTCATTTGCTTGTTCCTTAGTTTTTTACTTATGCATTAAAACTAAAATAACTCCCATATTTCATTTGTAAATAACATTGATATGCTTTTTAATAGAAAGAAAATTGCAGTTTCATTTTACAAAGAAGTAATTATAGAATAAAATGTGCGCTTTTTATCAACAGCAATGCTTGCTTTAAAACTGATCAGACTACAAAAAAGTATATTTTTGCATTTTATTATATCTTTTATCTTTAGATTGCATAGAAAATAAAAGTATTTTTTTACAATCCTGGTAATAGGTAATAATTGTGGCTGTACCAAAAAACAATGTTATATTACTTTTTTATTTTAAGTAATGAAAAATTTATTGTCAAATCAGAAGGCCCACACCTGAAATGTAAAAATTGCTTTGGTCTATAAAGGGCATACAGGTTTAAAAGCAGAACTGGTTAAATTGTATCTGTTCTTCCTGCTGTGACCTTGGCGTTTAATTTGATGGTGAACCTGTGCTGTCCATATTATCCTTGGCCAACTTTTTTTAGGTCACCTGTCTGTCAGGTGATTCTGTTTCCACTGTTATCACTTCAGACATTATTGAGATGTTCAGAAATGATCAACCTCAATGCCAGTCTTCCTCCAGATAATTGACAAAGCTAGGAATATTTTTAACAATTCATATTATTTCAGGAAGTGAAAATGAAAATAGTCCTGCTTGAAATGGCACTGATGAGATATATGTGCATTTAACTGTAAACCTCTTTTATTTGAATATACTTTTATATGTGTAAGTATATTAGAATATCTTTTTTTGCTCTTTCTCAAAACAGATTTCCTGTTCACTGAATTCTGACATTTAGTTTTTGGATTATTTTGACTTAATAGTCAGTAGTTCAGTATTAGTAATAGTAGTTTACTATTCCATACTAGCAAATATGGTTATTATGTACAATGTTTCTAAGTGTTATGAGACAAAAACATATTTTGTCATAATTTTATGTTAGTGTGCAGCATAACAAAGCTACACTAAAATTAAAATAGCAGGTACCAAGGGAAATAATCAATTAACATGCCTTGTTAAAGTACACATACTTTCTTGAGTTAGACTTATTACAATTATTTGAACTACCTGGTCCTGACAATGTGGAAAAGTAGAAAAAAAGAAATTCATTTTCCTGAACAAACGTCTCACACCTGTAATGTTTATAATTTGTGTGCAATACTTTCCGTTTCCTTTTTTTCCTTGGTGAATTTAAAAAATAGCTAAAAGAAGATTTGACCGTGAGAGTTAACATTCATCAATAAAGAATAAGAACATTTGACTAGCAGAGGAAATAGTAAGGAAGAATTCTACACTGCACAGTCAATGGAGAATCTTGTGTGGACGACCTTAACAATGGGTTTTTTTGTTCTGGTTGCCCTGGCCTTCCTTTGGCATTGATTCCCTAGAGCGCTGGAGAGTATATACTGTTGTCCGGTTGACCAAACAAACCTCCAGATGCAGTGTAAAGTGAAACATCTAGCAGTGGTATTAATATCACTGTTAAATTTGACAGCTTTCTCCTGTTGTTAGGGAACAGGCACCTGGTGTCCTAACAACAAATGGCTCATCCCCACCTGGCACATTCATCTGTCAGCTGGTGATGCCTAACTGACAGGTGAATGTAAATTAACAGCAGGGATAGTGAAAAAAATGTCTTAATATCTTAATGGCTATACCCCAAAATTTATAGCAAGCAATGTAGGTCTTTTATGCATTTTAAGGGGACCCATTTAAAAATGGCATGGGGTTGCCCCTGATTTCATACCAAACCCTTCAAATTCATGAAATAAAAAGAAAAGAAGCCTTTACCCTCAAAATCCATACCAGACTCTTATCCAAGCAAGGAGCTTGTAGTCCAGTTCACGTATGTGAGTGCTAAAGGAACATGTGTGGGCTACAGTGCATAGTTTTTGCCATTGCTCATCAGTCAGTGATAGACTGAGTTCTGCTTCCCATTTTTTTTTGAACAATGTTTTGAGCATTCCCTATTTCTTCAAGAATGGAGTAAATCCAGTGGTGTATTTAGGTTTTGTGCTGCCCTAGGCAACACGAAAATTGTGTGCCTCCCCCCCAATGAGAGAGCGAGATGGTTCAATGAGTGTGTGTATGTGTATATGATTCTCTCTCTCTCCCCTCTCTCTCTCTCTTTCTCTCTTCCTTCTCTCTTTATCTCTCTCTTCCCTGTCTCACTTTCTCTCTCTCTCTCTTCCATCTCTCACTCTTTCTCTCTCTCCATTTCTTCTCTTCCCCTCTCCTCTTTCTCTCCCTCTCGCTCTTTTCTCACTTTCTCCCTCTCGCTCTTTTCTCTCTCTTCTCTCTCTTCTCTCTCTCTATTCTCCATCTATCTCTTCCCTCTCTCCCTCTTTTTCTTTTTTCTTCTATCTCTCTCCCTGCTCTCCCTCCCTCTTTCTCTCTCTCTTCTCTCTCTTCCCTCTTTCCCTCTTTCTCTCTCCCTCTCTCTCTTTCCCTCTTTCTTATCTGTCTCTCTTTCTCCCTCTCTCTTCTCTCTCTTTCTCTCTCCCCAAATTCCAAATTACACTTCCTAGAAAAAAATGGAGAGGAAAGAGCCCGGAGGAGGTGAGCTGTGTTGTGTTATCTGGGTTCTCCCTGTCATCCACGCAGCACATGAGACAGGATCACTGATAGATCGTTTTTTGGACTGTACATACACACACAGTATGATTGCCACCCCCCTACCTCCTCAAAGGGCTGCTGATCTCTGGGCAGCAGGAAATGTGGGTAGGGGTTGGTAGTCATAGTGTGTGTGTGTGTGTAGTCCCATATGATCTATCAGTGATCATTTCTCCTGTACTGCATGGATGACATGAGGGAGAGCCCAGAGAACACAGCACAGCTCACCTCCTCCTGGCTCTTTCCTCTCCGCCACTTCTCCTTTCCTGCTCCAGGCTTTCCCCTGCTCCCAGTGCAGGCAGGGGAAGGAGCTTAGCTTCCACTCAGGAACTCCATGGCATCTCCTCGACCCAGCCAGGTCTGTCTCTCTCTCCAGCAGCAGAAAGCCGGCAAGAGAGAGAGGGAGAAACCAGCTTTCAGCTGCTGGAGGGAGAGATACACATGGCATTGTTCTGCAACTGCCCTCCCCCACCACTTGTTCCTCCTGCTGTCTGGGCCACCTACAGGAATACCGGTAGTACCTCTCTGATGGTGGCCCTACATGGCTCAGCCAGCCATTGCTCACCAGGTCCCTTCTTCTGGGGGTGTTGCCATCCCCTTAAAAATTGCCCTAGGAAAATGCCATGTTTGCCTCATGGTGAATTCACCACTGAGTAAATCCAAGAGATTTATTGGGTTTTATGGGCCTTTCCCTAAACACTTCTTGTCAAATATTGTGAGAGGATGTGCATAATTAGCCTTATGCTGTGAATGGGTTAGGAAGTATTTAATTTGTTAGCATATCCACCATCAAGTTGAAGTTTTAAAGTCACTGTCCAGGTTTTCTGATTTAAGAATGAGTTCACCCTGGTCAAAACAATGTTGCTATCGGTAGAGGATGCTTTTCATGCCAATGGCATATAAATTGTGGAGAATTCCCATGTAAAAAAAATCAGGATTGCCTAATAGGGAAAAGAGAGAGCTTCTTCATGTCGAGAGGAAGATTCTTAGGATCAGAGGGTGTTTATCAATGTTATCAATAACTTGTCCTAGTATGAGTGGACCATGGAAGAGTAGTAAGTGGGCTATGAGCTCAGTTTTGTTCTAGGATTACCCAGACCTTTTTATGTACATTTTCATATCCAGGTAAAAGGATATTGATGTTGACATAGTTGGGAAGATCATGAATGGGATGTGGGAAGTGGACGTTGACCTGCATAGCAGTAGAATTATCATAGTTAGCTTTGATATTAGATAACATTGAATAATGCTCAAGTGTTTGAAGTAGGTTTGGGATAGTCTTTTGAGAGTGTGTTATACGTGAGAAGTGGTCTGAGTTCTCCAAATGGTTCTAGTGAGAATATGAACATTAATGGGAAGAAAGGGCACCCTTTTTAGTCTGTCCCATTTGGTATTGTAAATGTTTCAGCTAGACTGCCATTGACCCTAACTCCTAACTTTAGCACTTGGTTTCATGTATAGCACCTTCATCCATGACATCCTTTTCTCTTAAAGTCCAATATCCCTCAACACCTCAAACATGAAGTCCCACACTATTGTGTCAAATGCCTTCTTTGTTCTGTTAAAGTCTGACTCTGGGCTCAGAGTATCACAATTACGTAATGCCCAGTAAAAAACGCACCTGGTCTGTGTGTATCAGAGCTGTGATCAATGGGAGAATGGCAATTCAACAGGACTTTTGTGAACAGCTTAAGATCCAGTAAAGATATGTGTTTGTATCTTGTGCATTACTGCTGTTCATTGCTCTATTTGAGAATAACTACTACTGTATATTTGCCACTAATGTTTTTCTTTTGGGTGGGGGGTGTTGTTTTGTTATGTGTTTAAAACATATCATTAGTATTGCAGCAGGAGGCAATGTGTGTGTGTGTTATTGCTGCATGTAATTCCTCTAATGTCATAGGGACCTCTAGAGCCTAAGCAGTGGGCTTTTTCAATTTAAGCATATGAGCATTTTGTAAGAAAGTCAATTTATTTTTCCTATGTGTGCTTTGTGATTGCAGTTCTTTTACAAAAATTAGTAATTGGACTGATTATCTTCTTGAATTTTGTTTGTGTGTTTTTGTAGTGGCTAGCCTGAAGTCTTCCTATTTTGCTAGTTTATTTATAATAGAGGTTACTTCTATATGCGAAATCTCTATGTATTTTGCCAGAAATTAATTTTAAGAGTCCTTGTCTAGTGCTAGTAAATTCCTTAAGATTCTGTGCTGCTAGGCTTTGTTTGTATTGGGCCTCTAAGCAAGCTATTTTCTGCCCCAGGGAATCTACTAATGTTTGTCTGTCTTTTTTAAGTGCTGTGGCTCATAATATCACTTTTCCTCTGATATACTGTAACATTTGTAGGTGTTCCACATGCTCATAGGAGATACATTGGGAGTATCATTAGGAGAGAAATATATGGAAAGTGAGTCGCGTATTTTAGTTATGACTCTAGAATCTGCCGGTAAGGTTTAATACCCAGTTCCATTGTTTGAATTCTATTTGTGAAATTTTGATACTCATCATTACCGGAGCATGAACTGATGATGATATATCCTATCTTTGTGTCTTTTAGTTTCAGTAGATCAGTCTGGAATATAAAGATATACTCTATCCAGTAATATTCTGTTTGAATATTAATGAAGTATGTATAGTCACTTCCCTCTGGGTTCCATTGTATGTCTTGTAAGGTATCTATCTATCTGCATTCAAGAGCTAGGTTAACCCCCAAAATGAGAAGTCACTGCTTAAAATCTCTGAGTTTGCTTATTGTCTGGCGCATGAAGTGTGCTTGACTTTTTTGGAAAAGTATACATTGGCCATCACGATTGGCGTAAATCTGATCATCCCCTTAATGAAGGCATGCCTTTCTTCTGGGTCTTCCAATTTCTTCGACCTGATTAGTTTTAGGGATTTATGACAAGTGTAGATACTCTTTTGTTTTTGTTTTGAATGCCAATGAGGCATGATATTTTTCTTGATAAAATGAAATCTTGGGATGTTATTCCTCATTAAAATGTGTTTCCTGGACCAGGGCAATTGATGCTTTATTTTTTTTATGATCTCCTAGTATGGCTGATCTCTTTTCAGGGGAATTAAGTCTTTTTGGCATTAAAAGACACTAATAGAATCTGTGTATTTGCCACTGTAGGATCCATTTTAATGTGGTATGTATAGGAGTAGTAGAGGATGGGAAAGTGACAGGAGAGAGATACTATGGGTTTCCCTCTCATATTTCTGGAAGGGATTGTAAATTAATTCCTTTAAGCTGTATGCAGCAGATATGAACATGATGGTCCTAGACCCCAAAGGGGTTGAGTAGAGGAAAGGACAGGGGAAACCAGCCTCTGGATAGGCAAGGTTAAATTAATTACTAAGCTCCAAAGAGTGTTCTCCCTTCTGAGTGGTGTTGAGTAACTATTCTTGGGATTAACAATGTTAAGTTCCACTGGGGCAGCTACAGTAAGGGTAGACTATTTAAAGCAGTCTTGGTCTTGGATATGAAAGTGCTTCCTACCTCTGCAACTGTAGGGGGGTATGACCATGTACTGGACTGATGTACCAAAATGAATGTAGGAAAAAAAAAATAGAAATTAGCTAAAATTCCAACATTAAGGAGTTTCCAGTTACCTTACAGAATAAAACTTAAAAGTTACTATCATGATACAATGAGTGCCTCTATGTCCTATATTCTAAAAAGTAAAAAAAAAGGACATTTTTCTACTCCCTACTCTGGTGATACACCAGTCATAGGGGCAGGTATTCCTTGTATTATCAAGCACTTTCCCTCTTTCCTCAACATTTCCATGGACATTTTTTTGTCCAAGACTCTTTGACAAGTTATGTGTAGAGTTAATCTGTTTCATGCAAGCTATGGAGATGACCAGAGAAAATAAAGATGTGTTCCCTGAAAAACCAATCCAGACCAGGCTTTCACCTGTTGGGGAAAACTCAAGTGGTTCCTAAAAGTGGGAAGTTCCTGTGTGAGAGAAGAAAAGTCAGTTGGAGAGTCTTTAAGGACTGCGCTGGCAGAATGGCTGAACATCTAAAGTTTGTTCAACTCTTTAACAGCTAGAGTGTTATTTGAACATATAGTAATGTAACCATTTTAGGCCTAAACAATTAAAATCCCCAAACAGCAGATATTTTCTTAAAGCAGGGACCTTGTAGAATAAAATCATGGCAGTTCCAATTTTTATGCCACACAATTTTGTGCAATGGCAACATGTCAAGCCTTAAAATTGAGTGTGTCTGTAAAATGGTGTCATACATCTCGACCCTCGGCACAACTCCATCAGCATTTCTGCTTGGCAGGCACGCACACTTCTACTCCTTCCTTGTGCAGCTCAGCAGCCTCAGCTCTTGCAGAGTGTCCATCCTGCTGAATCTCTGCTAGGTTTCCTGATCTCCAGCATCTGACCCATATGTGTCTTGCACCTTAACTGTATTTGTGAGTGTATATTATTTATTTTTTACAATAAACACTCTGTTTTTAAACATACCACACTATTAGCCTTTGTGTTGGTTCCTCTCTGTTTACATTTTTACACATTTGGGTGTACCTCTATTTTTTACACTTTTTCAAAAATGAACTTTCACATAGAGGACCAATAACCCCCTATATGCTAGCATATTTACTGTGAAAGGTTCTCTTTAATGAGACATTATGGGTTTATTAGACCCCTGATGTCTTCCCTGCACTCCATTGAAGCTAATGAAAGAAAGTGACAGCAAAACACAAAAGTGACAAAATCATCATTGCTTTTGGATTTGTATTAGCTAGTAGAGATCTGCAAATGGATCTCCACTTGTTTCCCTCCACTCTACACAGTTACACTTGGCATGCAGGTCCTGGGTCCCCAAGTTGGATAGCAAAGCCTTTAAAGCATAGTGAGGGGTTGCTTGTTTAGAGGGGGTTCCACAGAAGAGATCTGGAGGCTGTAGAGCGAACATCAGAAAGTAGACAATTTACTTGTAGCATTTACATGCATTTCCAACAGATGTAGCAGCCAACAGTGTGTGTGTGTGTGTGTGTATAACCCCCTGCTGCTGCTGACATATGGCATGTCATGGTGGCAGCAAAAGGGTTAATGCTGGATAGACACATGATTTTTGTTATACCGTTGGAATTAATAAAAATGAGCTGGAAACCTTAAAACAGGTTATTGATGAGTGAACTGAGTTGTACCTGTACCTGACTTTTTGTGTTTGATTCTAGGTACTCACCATGCTGTACATATTTTCTGGTAGTTTGTTATAAAATACAGCAAAGAAGTAAGGTCCTACAAACGAGCCAACCAATGTTCACATGGAAACTATACCCACAAGTTTCAACCATTTTGCAAAGCATGCACACTCATGGAAAAACATACCACCACACCCCCATTACAGCACGCTTTGTTGTGAGGCTATTGATGTTCTCTAGAATTCTCTGAATATGGCTAGCTTTTTCCCCAATATGTTTTTTTTTTCACTTAGAAAAAAATACTACACATACCACACGTGACACCACCAGAACATGGGCACCTAAGAGGCAAAGGTTAATGAATTGTGCATACTTATAAGTAAAATAAATCCTAGACATTTAGAGGTTTATTTACTAAACCTGGTTGACTCAGAATCTTGGGCACCTGTGCATGGTAGCCAATCAGCTTCTAACCTTAGCATGTTCAGTTAAGCTTCAGCAATAAAACCTGGAAGCTGATTGGTTTTTATGCAGAAGTGGACAAGATTTTGAGTCAACCAGGTTTAGTAAATAAACCCCTTAATGTCATGTTAATATGCCACTCTTGTAAATATATACAGTATAACAGTTTTTACAAAGCTGTTTATGAAAGTTTCCTTTAAAGCAGTATTGCATATTTGTTCATAAATGACATGAAAATAGAAACTGTGCTAACTATAATGTAAATTAAAAATTCCACTCTTTCTATAGGTTAAGAGAACCTTTGTCCTAAATAAGCCCCTGTCACTCCCACAACAATTTCTTTTAAATTGTACCTCTTGAATTCATTGTGTGTGTAAACTGCATGTGTCCTTTTCATCAATCAAAACAGCAATTCATTAAATGTCCATTACAGCCAGGCATGTGGCTTTGGTCAGATATATACTTTAAAGTTATAGTTTAAGGTGGTTTTAAGAGTACTGACGCATGCATTTGCTGTAACCAAGGAGGTTACAGAAGGTATTTACTTTGTGGCCATGAGTATCTTAAAATTAGCACTGCTGGGTGCAGATAAAAGCCATGCTTTTTTTTTGTGGAATAACATCATTTGTACATTTTTGTATTATTATAAATATAAAGAACTTTTTACTGGTAAAACTGCAAATAATTACCTGGTACACTATATGTACTGTCTGAGATGTTTTTTGTACATTTGCTGATGTAAGGTAATATTCAAAATATTACTATATTTACTTTGAAATATGCAGTAATAAAAATTAAACAATTCAACTTTTTTATTATTATTTTTAAAAACTAATTAGCCAAAGAATGTTCAACAGGAAAATAAGGTAATTATAGTTAATTATTGTTTGTAACAACTTTTAAACCTATTGAAATATCTACTATGCATGCTCCTAAGTAGTACTGAAGTAGTTCACATGGACTATGCTAAATGACTTACAAGTGTATAGTACTGAATGAATCGATCTACCCAGTTCAAGAATAGGGCCACACTTAGATGATTTATAACTGTCAGAGATTTGTAGGTTAAAATGTATTTGTTTGTAAATGAGGGGAGCAGATAGGACACCATCTCAAAACATTGGCCTGGTTCTAGGAGCACTGGACTTATCTGTACCAACATTTCTAAAGTAGGCGACTTTGATATAGATGAATGCACATTCAACTTCGACAAGTTCCTACTAGGGATGAGCTTCTGGTTCAGATCAAACACATGTTTGGACTGAACTTCGCTTCTTTTGGCATTGCTAGCTGGAAATGCCCACCCATGTAAAGAAAGGGGCAGAGATAGTGACTGACCTCATTGCCCAAATATGATTTATATCTGGTGTAATTAATGTGAAATGCATTTCTAATTTACATGTCAACCACACCAGAGATAATATCATTTCAAACTGTAATAAACTGCCAATAAAATGATAATGAACCTATGTGTATACCCTGTTTCTGTTTAGAGCAAAATGCTCTAAACAAAAACATCTACATGTCAACCACACCAGAGATAATATAATTTCAAACTTTATTAAACTGCCAATAAAATGATATTGAACCTATGCGTGTACCATGTTATGTTTAGAGCAAAAGGCCAAATTGGTCAATATTCTGTGTATTTACATATACAGACAGACTATGACTCACTTGTAAGGGGCTAATATATACGGGAAAGTGAAATTAAACATCTCTAGTCAATATAGGGTTTTCCTTTAAAAACATTCAATGTGCAAAAGTTTTAGCATTCACAAGAAAATCACAAATAATGCCCATAATGTTTGTCATTTGTTCAATGTGACAATTTCTAATCATCGTCTTTTTCAGGTTGACTATATTATTCCCTAATAGTTCTTCTTAAAATAAATTAGCCTTAAAAAACATTCTGCCAGAAGAGGTAAAGAACATTTGACTAATAGCAAAAACAGCCTAACACTATAGGCTAAGAACATTCTACCAGAGGAAGAAATACTGTAATATGAGGAAGACCTCTGCTAAATATATAGATTCCTGTGCTCACCACTGACAGTGTAATGACCCAGTGTAAAGGGTTTCGGTCCAATAACCTTGTCAAACAACAAAGCCTCATCTCTGCAACATTGTGTCAATTGTGTAGAGCACTTCACTCTGTGAAGTTGCTGATTCATTACATTTAAATACTTACTATCAGTTTCGAGTAGTGGTCAAACAGTTTCATCTAGTGGTCATAGTGCAAACATTTCCTGATTCCCTCTATTCATATAAATGAAAAGCCAATGAACTGAAGACAAAACAGCTTAATAACATTATTTTTTTATTGCCCTCAAAATGAATGTAGTAGTTATAGGACAAAAAGCTCTGCAATTTTCTTTTATAAATGTACTCTTTAGTTTTCAGTACACAGACTTCATTCAAATTATTTCCTCTTCTTTGCCTAAAGTGTTAGGCTGTTTTCTCTATTGACTGATTTTTTTTTTTACACTGCTTGTTGAATATCCTTAAAGCTATTTTCTCTTAGGATCAGATGTTAGGGATTGTTACATTCACCCTGTGAAAGGAAAGTAGAAGTATTTTACACATTTTACACATATTACAAACATTACAGGTATTATTCAAGACTTGAGAGTGAGTTCTATGACATTTGCAATGCAAATGTTTCATAACTGGAACCCTATGTGTTATATTTATCCACACTCCAATATTACTGGAGTTGTATCAATTCCTAATGAATAGTTCACTGGAATACTGTGAAATCCTTTTATCTTGCTATTGAATTAAACTTGCAGAAATTATTTTCCTCCTACCCACTAAATACTACACTCTTTCTTCTTTGTTACTGAAATTCTTAGCGAACTTTAACAACCAAAAAGGTTTTGCTGCATTTGTGGCTTCTCCAATGGTACAACATGAACTGGCAAAATGCTAAGTGCTCTGGTGCATATGCAAACACAAACACAAACAGAAAGGACATTGGTGCTTGGGAACTCTTCCTTTTTATAACCTTTTAGTGCCAAATTCCTGGGGCACATTAGTGATGTCACTATGCACTATCATGTACATTGCATCAGTGACATCCTCACATGAGTTCATTTCATCATTGCATGTGTATGTGTATAGTACTGCACAATGTAACTACATCACATTTTCAGATAAACCCTTTGTTGCTTATTTAGGACAAATAGTGCCTTTCCACCTTACTGTATTCCTTCTAAAAGATCCGTTACATACATTTTAAATGTTGATCCACTATACACTATGTACACAATACACTTTTAAACTCCAATATTTGTGGGTGCATTCAAATCATTGCACATTTTTTTCATGAAGCCAATGGCCAACTACTGTTAACTACCTCTTAAAATGTTATGTATTTAAATTCACAATATTAAAATGTATGGATCCACCATTAAAAAATGATTACTCACCAGTTTGGCCAATTTTCTGCTTACAGTATATCCAAGCTCTTATAATTTGAGTAATAACTGTACATAAATAATTTTTAACTTCTTTACAAGTGTCAACTCCAAGTATATTTGACAATTAACAGTAATACTTTAATTTTAAATTCCGTCTTTTTTGAAATTGTGAAAATTGAACGCACACAAAACTCTAAATAACCAAATTTCTCTGCAAATCTGGAGGTTTTTCACTTACAGCTTTCAGAGTTTGTAAAAGACCCCCTAAAACATTTATTTTATGAAAGCACCTGACCATTAGAAAAAAAGAAGGTGCTACTAATTTTTAAGGCCCCATGATAATTGCACAAATGCTTATCAAATCAATATTTTTGCTAAAAATACACTAAAATCATTATTAGCAGATACAAACACATCAAATTTTACAACATTTCTGCTAAATTCCTGCTAAATATAAATGCTTAACCTGTATTGAGTTAATAAATAACAAATAATTGTAACTTTTAAATTGCGACTTTTTGCAAAATGGTGAAAATCAAATGTACACAAAATTGTACAGTAAATAACCAAATTTCTCTAAACATCTGGAGGTTTTAATTTTTAACTTCCAGCTTTCAGAGATTGTAAAAGACCCCCAAACCATATATTTTATGAAATCACATGACCAGTAGAATAAAAATAAGGTGCTACTGATTTTTAAGGCCCCGGGAACTTTGCGCAAATGTTTATCAAAATGAAATTTTTGATAAAAATGCACTAAAATCTTTATTAGCATACATAAACAAAACATACCTTACAAAATTCCTACTAAATTCCTACTAAGGTTGATGGCCCCAGATTCAGACAGTGTGAGTTCAGGAACATGCACCCACATGGATGTCAAGTTGGGAGCAGAGACTGTGTCCATGCAGTCACTGTGTCCCAATTTCCATGAATGACATTGCCTGCACAGGAATGCACAGAACACATGTGCATTCCCCTGTAGCTGTTGTGTCCCAATTTACATCGATGAGACTGCCTGCATTGGGATGCACGAAATACTTGTGCATCGCTGTGCAGCTAAACACAGCCTAGCCCTAGGACTTGTTTAGACTTGCAGTTGTGGGGGCAGCAAAAATGTGCTGTTGAGCTGAGTTTCTGCCACCTGCCAACCACCTCCCCCCCTGTAAGGCGCAATAGACAGCAGACAGGAGTGTTTCCATGCTGCAGCTGCAATGCTTTGTTGCTTCACTTTGCACCCACCGGACACTACATATTCAAGTCAAATAGGAAGTGCTGCAAATGCCTCGCAACTGCATGCAATACACCTGGTTGGGGTGCATTTGTCTACAAAAATGGGGTTGAAACAGGCGGAGAGGAAGCAGCACATCGCTTCCTCATCACCTGTCAGTAACCACTGGAGAGTGAACTTACTGTGGATCAGGCTTCGGAGGCAGGGAAGACTTAGATGCATGTCTAAATCTACCCTTAGTTCCCTTCCACATGCTTGCTCAGTGGGGAATCTGTCTGCTGATCCCCGCTGAGCAGACATATGGCTGACATATGGCTGTGTCCGTTCTGCTTGTGCACCACACACCACACTGTCCTTTATGGGTGATGGGATGTAAACGGACATCCAATCCGCTATACAGATGGGGAATGGATCCACATTCATCTGTTTTTTAGCAGATCAGACTGGATGTAGATGGGTGCAAACAGACATAAATTCCATAGAGGATAATGGAGGATCTAATTGGATCCTCCTAAGAAACTAACAAACCAACCCAATCAGTCCAGCCATGTGAAAGGGGTGTTACAATGTTTTTGTATTTTTTCTAACAGGCACAATTTTATTTTTTAAATATTTTATACAAATGTTTTTAAGGGGGGGGGCTTTGGAGAGACATCAGGAATCTAAACAGACCCCTAGGGGTTTATTTACTAAAGCTGGAGAGTCCAAAATCAGACTCACTTCTGCATAGAAACCAATCAGCTTCCAGGTTTCATTGCCAAAGCTTCATTGAACAAGCTGAGGTTAGAAGCTGATTGGTTTCTATGCAGAAGGGAGTCTGATTTTGGACTCTCCAGCTTTAGTAAATAAACCCCCTAATGTCTCTTTTTTGAGATAGGGAAAGGGATTGAAGACAGTCCTTTTCTCTGCAGCCTAAGCTGCACTGTAGGTGAATGAGATAGGAGTCTGCATAGAGACTCATATTCATTTGAAAACTGAATTACAGTAAATACTGTTTACTATACTTCAGTAATGAATTAACAGAAGCAGTCAGTACCCACTCTCCATCCTGACACTCACTTATCTCCCGGGCAGAAGCTGCATGGGGGGGCACTAAAGGGAGGGGGGTCATAGTGGGGACATTATTTTAATGTTTTTTACATTTTTCAGCACTAGAAAGAAATAGATGGCAGGCAGGCAGTGGCTATGGGTGGGGCGAGGTGATGTCACATTGTAGGTAAATAGCTCTAATCAGTGGATTGTCATCCTTTAATCAGAGCTACTCTTTTGTTCAGCAGAATCTGCTGAACAGTTCTGCTATACATTTATGGTCATTGGAGTGAGCATGAATTTATAGCAGAAGGAGGAATCAGGTCTGTACAATGTACGGACCTGGACAGCAGGAAGCAGTGCTGTAGGCCTGTATGCCGTATGGACCTCATAATAAAAGGATAAGTTCACTTTTAGAAACGTTACATGTTTAACCAGTATTTAGGATGGAACATGAAGCATGTTGCAGCAGTTGCAGCCTCTCCCCCTCCCAGTGACAGCAAGTGGGGATTTTCACATGGAGCCAACTGTCAAAAAGTGGAAAAAATTCAGCCTGCTCACACAGCAGTCATTCATTCACAGTTTCATGTGAATGGCTTGAACTGCAAGCACTGTCAGCATTTGCAGCTGACAGCTTGAAGTTCTGAATAGACTGCTGGGTTACTGATGAGTGGCCTCGTAGTTCATTCACAAGTCCTGCAGCTTTTAAACAGCTTGTAATAGGCAGGTATGGGCTGAAAGCTGCAGAGCTTGCCTGTAGGAGACTGGCATTGCACCCCTAATCCACTGATCACCTTACATCTCCAGTTGTGCAACATATCCCATCAATAAAAATGCAATGCTTTCCAGGCTCCTTGGGGAAAAAAAATAGTTTAGCATTTTTTCCTGCAAAATTATGTGCATTTATTATTTTTTTTCCAAAAGGTGAACTTATCCTTTAAATTATTCATGCGTTTAGAATTTAGAGTGAAGAGTCATTTAACTTCAGGAGGTGATAATTTAACATTTAGGTCACCTAATTTTAGAATTTTAGATTTTACTACACATGCCCAATGGTTACAGACACTTGTGGGATGTCCAAGGAGGCTCCACCTCCTCTCTTGAAGGGCCACTGCCATAAATTAGGAAAACCTTTATGTTATTACATATAATAGAAATGAACTGTTATATTTGCTTGATAGTGTTTTTTAAGTATAATATTATAAATTAACTTTCATTTGTCTCCTGAAGAAGTTGTGAGATACATCAGAATAAGATTGATCCCTTTCACAACAAAAATGTATGCTGATGGACTTGTGGAAGATTTAAATAGTTATACGAGGTATGGAGGTAATTAAAGAGTACAGTTTTATAGGAAAGGTTATTCAGTTAAACTGCCTTTGTTTTTGTCTGTTTTGTTTCTTGGTTAAGTTATTTTGAGGATATGGGTTTTAATATTCAGTCCAATAAATAAAAAATAGATTTTAACCGCTTCCCTGCCACCCTATAGCAGAAATACTGCTACAGAGCAGCAGGGGTGTGCAAAATCACACATACAGTATATATATATATTTATATATATACATGATTTTGTATTTCTGGGTAGGGAGCATGTGCGAGCTGCACATGCATCCTACCCGCGCTGCTATTGATGGCCACGACTGTCAATCACCAGGTCCTGGCCGGTGATTACGCGCCAGTGCCCGGTGGTTATCGATGAATCTCCAATGTGGACGAGGCTGCTTTGTATACTAACAGTCCTCCTCGGCTATCGGCTTGGGCACACTGCTCTGGATGGCTGTGCACAGCACAGCCATCCAGAGCAGTGTGCTTACAGTGAAGCACCAACACACCACCCCCCAGTAAAACACTCCCAACACACAGTTAACCCTTTGATCACCCCTCATGTTTACCCCTTCCTGCCCAGTGCCATTAGTACATTGTCAGTGCTTTTTTTTAGCACTGATCACTGTATTGGTGTCACTGGGGATGTCAGTGACACCAAGTCAGTTCCCCCCAGTGTCATAATGCCCGCCTCAGTCCATGCACTCCTGCTATAAGTTGCTGATCACCGCCATTACTAGTAAAAAAAAAATTCCAGTATATATTGCCATTTGTAAATGATATAACTTTCACATAAACCAAATAATTTACACGTATTGAGATTTTTTTTTAGCAAAGATTTGTAACAGAATAAATTTTGGCCTAAATTTATGATGAAATTAGATTTGTTAAATTTTTATACTGGACATGTTTAATAGCAAAATGTCAAAAATATTGTTTTTTTTCCTCAAAATTTTCAGTCTTGTTTTTTTATAGCGCAAAAAATAAAAAATGCATAGGTGATCAAATACCACTGACAGAAATCTCATTTGTGGGGAAAAAAAGGACATAAATTTCCACGCAAATGTCAGTTAAAGTGACACAGCGCTGTAACGCAAAAAATGGCCTGGTGCTTTTTAGATACATGCTTCATCTGTGAGTATGTTTTTATTATTTCATTCCTACAATAAACCTTGGATAATGCACTAGGTGTGTGCGCCACCTGTTTTCTCTCTATCCAGTGGCTGATTTCCCCGTCTGAGGAGGGCTGCACCCCTGGAACATTTCCTTTGGTTGTTGCTGTCCTGGTACCCTTGGCTTCCCTTTTGGCTGTGCATATCCTGAGGCGCTGGAGAGTACATACGATATTACATCACCTAGTACAATGCAAAGCCTCTGATGCAGGGTTGTAAAGCAGGCTGCCACTGGACCCTAGAGCAGCGGTGTCATGTTTCACATGACTGTCATATGCCTTTAAGTGTTCTTTGTATTTTGTCTCTGCTCCTTCCTTTCCTTTGGTTTAGTTCATGCTGTATAGATAGCCCACCCTTTTTCCCAGTAATGCATTTCAGCTTCAAGCCTCATGTCATGAAGCAGATCACATTATGATCTTTTGATCTTTCTGATGTTCATTGTTGTAAGATTCTCTCCGTTTACAGAATAAACTTCACAAGATCTACAAGGTTTCATCTGGATTGAGTCTCTGCCTGTGTTATTCAACTAAGATTGGAGTTATCACAGTGTCAGGACAGTTATTGATGTGAATGTCTTACAACTGCAAGTTTATACACTGCACCTGTATGCATTAGCACATGGCTTGTCTGTGAAATCTTATAGAAAGTGAAAGAAAACATTTCTGCAACCATTGCCTAGGAAACCTGAGTTCACCCACAGAAAAATGTAAACATTTCTCTGTAAACTTTCAATTAACCCCTCTCCTTGCTAACATGATGTTTCAGGAAAGTAATATACAGTCTGGGGAAACTAATACACAACCACAATCAGAGTTTCATCCAGAACAGGACTTAAACCCTGAATCAGACAAAAGAGAAAAACGCTTAACAAAACCAACCTGGAAGGTGCAAGAGAATCTGAATGCTGATAAGGAAGAGCTGCTGTCTAATATCAATTTCAACATACAGTGTGTGTGTGTGTATATATATATATATATATATATATATATATATATATAAAAATATGTATTTATTGAAATATATTTTTAAATATATTGAATATGGCCAAAATTGTAGTATTCCAAATATATATCAATATATTTGGGAAGAATATTTTTAAAATATATTTCAAATATATTTTTTTTTCATATGGGCAGGGAGCCATACCTGAGAGAGAACTGTGGATAAAAGAGTTTGCTTTGTACAAGAAAGGAAAAGGTTTGAACACCTATTTGTTCTGTTGGTGACAGGGAGAAACCCTTCACCTGTGAGATAGGAATCTCTTCTGTTTAGTTAGTGCCTGGATGGCATGGATTTATTTTCTGTTCTGTTTTGTTTATGATGCATGCAACCTTTTAAATAAAACTGGCTATAAGTCAGATTTTTAAGAAAAACCTGTTGTCTGGGCTACCTTTTTCCCAGAGCAGGTGATCCCCCACCTGAGTTAACCCCCCTAATATATATATATATATATATATATATATATATATATATATACATACACACTGCTCCAAACAATTTAAGGAACACTTTGCGGAGGCTCAACAAGCAGACCGAGAATTCCTTAATGAGGTGGCCCAACACTTGGTGGAATTAAAGAAGGAGTTTGTAGGTCCACTGCCAGTGGAACACAGAATGGTGCAGGCCAGCTATTACCTGCAAAAGATGATGCCTGCAGATGATGTGGAAGCCTACCTCACAACTTTTGAGAGAGTTGTTTTTCAGGAAGGATGGCAAAAAGAGCAATGGACTGCTTGCTCCATTTCTTGCAGGTGAACCCGAAAAGGCCTATTATGACCTAGAACCAGATGCTGCCCAGGATTATGAGAAGCTGAAGGCTGAAGTCCTTGCACGCCTGGGCGTCACCATTACGGTCCGGGCTCAACAGGTGCATCAGTGGTCATACAGTACTGACAAGCCACCCCACTACCAGATGTTTGACTTAATACATCTAACCAGGAAGTGGCTCCAGCCAAAGTTGTCAGTCCCTCAGGTTGTGGAGCGTGTGGTCATGGACCGGTATCTACGTGCGCTATCTGTCACTTTGAGGAAGTGGGTCAGCCATGGAGACCCTAAGACTACACACCAGCTGGTGGACTAGGTGGAGAGATATACGGCCCCTGAAGACTTGTTGCACTCATTGGTGCCCCACCCCAATGTCGCTAGGGGTGAAAAACCACCCAGAGACTATTCTAGGGTTCAAGGGCTCAGGGAAAAATTACAGGACTGTTGCTTCAGATAATGACACTGTGGGCTCAGGAACTGAAGACTGGCCAAAGAGGTCAGAAAGGTCCTTGAGGCAGTTTAGAGGGCTGGGTGCAGAATTAATAAAGTGTTATTTTTGCCGTGCATTAGGTCATATTGCTGTGAACTGTCCCCTAAATGATGAACAGATGCAATGTGATATTGCTTATTTAGAAAAACGCATGTCTCTTTTTGGACAGGTGGTATGTATTGCAGCATGTCAGGAATGCATGGAAAAGCCAATGTGTGTGATTTTAATTGATGAAAAGCCAGTAAATGCTCTGCTAGACTCTGGTAGTGTTGTGACCTTGGTCAAAGGTGATTTTGTAAACCCTGCAAGGTTACACCCTAGCACTATTGGGGTTATTTGTGTACATGGTGATACACGTAACTACCAGACTGCTATGGTTGAGATTAATACTCCCTTGGGCTTTGTGACCATTCAGTGTAAGTGGTACCATCACTACTTCATGAAGCCATATTGGGGAGAGATTTTCCACATTTCTGGAGGTTGTGAGATAAGGAGTCAGGAGGACCGATCTTCCCCTGCTGTGGAAACACATGAACTCACTCCTGACCCTTTTGACTGCAAAGTTGAAGGGGAAACTGTTGGTGTGTCCAAGGAAGGGGTAGATCCTTTCCCTTTTACTGTAATGGCTGAGGAGCAGGAGGAGCTGGATTCCAACCCTGAGGTTGAGAATACTGAGCATGAGAGTGGACATAAAGTGGTGCCTGACCTAGAGATCAGAAAAGATGATTTTTGTACGGAACAGCTGAAAGACTGCACACTTAATAGAGCTAGAGAAAATGTTAAAATGATTGATAGGTAAGTGGTTGAAACTGATGTAAGGGTGTCTTTTCCCTACATGGCTCTTAATAATAGCTTGCTGTATCAAGTGGTAAAGCAAGGGGAGGAGATGGTGGAGCAGCTAGTGGTCCCCAAACCCTATCGCCGGATGGTACTAGATTTAGCTCATGGTCATTTAATGGGTGGACACCTGGGTATAGAGAAAACTAAGGAGAGAATAACCCAGATAATTTTTTGGCCTAGTTTACATGCAGATGTCGAAGATTATTGTGAGTCATGCCCAGAGTGCCAGTATTCTGCACCTTCACCCCATTTTTGCAGTCCACTGTTACCTTTAACAATAATTGAAGTGCCTTTTGAAAGAGTGGGCATGGATCTAGTGGGACAGTCATAAAGTCTGCCTGGGACCATCAGCACATACTTGGTATAGTGGACTATGCCACATATCCTGAAGCCATTCCCTTACGTAATATCTCTGCTAAGACTATTGCCAGATAGCTTGTCCAGGTATTTGGTCGTGTGAGTATTCCAAAAGAGGTATTAATGGATCAGGGCACGCCTTTTACAGTAAATATGTAACTATGTAACATACTGGCCACCTTTCCTGTTTCTATACAGTTTTTTTTTTGTTACATACGTTATTCAAGGAATTCCCAAAAGACCATGGATTTTAAATCTGTAGTATGGTGTTTTATTTTTATCCAAAGCCTGATTGTCTTCAAAGACAATAGATATTGGTGATTGATATGTATTTTAATTACTTGAAAAGCCAATTCCAACCTATCATTAACAGCTGTTGTCGTCTGCCCACATCTCACCACTGCAGCTCTTTAAAGTAGCAAGGTAACTTGAAAAACCTTGACTAAAAATGCCTGGTGTTTTAGGCACCTATGAAATTTTACATATATTAAGACCCTGAGGGGATCAATAACTAAAAATAGACCAATTTGTTGCATGTAAGCTCTTCTGCCAATGACAGATTGTACAGTACATGATGTTTGATAAGCACATGGTTCTTTTTGTCTTTGTGGAACTGGTTTGCGTAAAATGAACCTTACTTAGAAATGGAAGACCTGATTTACTGTTAGCTCCCCACCCTACAAACTTAAATAGAGTTAAAACTAAAGCCATCGTTGAACTGCAATATTGTGAATTTTTGAGAGCCTAACTTTCCTAGGAGATAATGGTGATGTGTGATGACATCATCTGCACCTCCCAGAAGTGTATGCAGTGAACATTTCTTTGTTAAACCTATAATTATTACCTAAGCTATTTCAGTTTATGTGGTGGGGACTAATAGTATAGTGAACCTTTTATCTTTTATTGAAGGTCCATTTCTGACATTGTATTGTCTGTGTTCCTTCAAATAGATGCATATATCTGCCTTTAATATTTTGAAGCATCAAGCTACAAATTAACATAAATTGAAGTTAAATGAGCCCCCCCACAAGTAGTCCAGTACTGAAATAGAATCCAGCAGTATTTCAGCCAGGTATGTTGTACCATTCTCTTGTCTCCCAACCAGAAGTACTCAACACCTGGATTATGCATATAATATTTATGCATATAATATTGTTGGAAACTGGAATTATCTTCTGTAAAGATCATCCATCATAATACTAATTTTAGAGGTGGATAGTACAATCATAATTGTAATTCAGTCAGAGTTGCCTTAATCTCATTTATTCTCTGCCTGTAGTTCGCATCAGCACCTCACTGAAAGAATTTTTTCAGCTCTGTTCAAGATAGGAAGTAAAAAAAAATCCTTGACAGAGAAATAAGAAAAAAACAGAGCAGACTGTGGAAGGGTTAACACTTTACAATGCTATTTGCTGTCCATGACATCCTTTTTAAGTGATGCCCAGGGGCGGACGGACAACTCATGGGGCCCCCGGGCAATCGGGGATCGTGGGGCCCCTGTGTCCTTGCCCAAACTCAAAAAAGCCTATGAAAAAGATACCAGGGGCATCTCATGGGGCCCCCTACTGACCCCGAGCCCTCGGGCAGCGCCCGAGTTTCCAAATGGACAATATTTTAAATTCTTTTGGGCCATTTGGTCTGAAAAAAGAAGTTGCAAGCTTTTTTTTCCATAAGTGAGAAATCTTCCACCATTTGCTATATTTGAATCATCACTCCTTTATCCTGCTGGATTACATGTGTCTTATTTGGAGTTACCAATAGGTGGCATACACCAGGTATACTGCGGCACATAAATAGAAATATGATATCCCTAATGTGTATGTCCAGAAAAAGTCCTGGAGATATGGATGGCAGAGTTGATGTCGTCAAGACACACCCTAACCTCTGACCTATGTCATTGGGCAAATTACATGTAGTTTATTCCCAACTTGCATAGCTTATGTGGTCTGTATGAGTTATGTGATTGCAGTCAGCAGGAATTCCAGAAGGGTAAGCTCATATTACAATTGTCATTGCATTTCTGGGTAACTAGGCTGCAATTAGTGGACTGCAATTACACATGTACATTCATTAAAGGCAATATATATTGGATGCATATGAATTTTGAAAAGGACTTTACCCGCTTCCATAAAGGGCACTTTTACCCCCTTCCTGCCCTGGCCATTTTTCAGGTTTCAGCGCTCTCACACTTTGAATGACAATTGTGCAATCATGCAACACTGCACCCAAACTAAAATTTTATCATTTTCTTCACACAACTAGAGCTTTCTTTTGGTGGTATTTAATCAACACTGGGGTTTTTATTTTTTGCTAAATTAACAAAAAAAGACCAAGAATTTTGAAAAAAAAACACGTTTTTCTTTGTTTCTGTTATAAAAGTTTGCAAATAAATAATTGTTCTTCATAAATTTAGACCAAGACGTAGTCTGCTACATTTCTCTGGTGAAAATAACCCAAATTAGGATGTATTTTTTAGTTTGTAGGAAAGTTATAGAGTTCACAAACTATGGGATAGATCTGAATATTGATCAATCCTGAAGTACTGACAGCCAATATAATTTCTTGAGGTCCAAGAATGTCAGAACAGTACAGATATCCCCCAAATGACCCATTTTTTCAAAGTAGACAGTCCAACATACTTCACACGAGGCATAGCAAGTTTTTTGAAGTTGTAATTTTTTGTCATAATTTTTCGGAAAATGAAAAAATTAAAAAAATTATTTTCACAATTTTTTTTATATACTGTCATCAGTGCAGTACAGCATCATCATATAACTGGCATGGCGGTGATCAGAGACACTGACTGGTAGTATGAAAAAAAAATTAATAATTCTTTTTTTAATTTTTTATTAGTTTAAATTTTTTATTACATTTGTTTCTCTTTTTTTAAAGATTTTTTTTCATATTTCACTATGACCAAAGTAGTATAATGTTACCATAGTAACATTGTACTACTTTGGGGAAGTGATCAGTATTTTTTTTTTATACAATTTGCTTATAGCAAAGAATTACTTTGCTATAAGAAAGCATATACCTGAATGACATCGATTCATTCAGGGGTTTTTTTTGTTGTGCTTAGCTGTGATTTGGCCATGGCTAACCACATGACACAGCTGGGCTGTGATTGGCGCAGCTTGTGCATGTGATTGCTGTGACCATTCACAGCTAGACACACTTGTATACAATGGATGGCATGAAAGGAAGCCATCCATTGTATACAACTGTCATGTGACCTGCTGTGATTGGTCACAGCAGGTCACATGGTACAGGCAACAGGGCCCGTACTCAGATCTGTCATCGGCCATGTCATGTATGACATATATTCTTGGCAGCAAAAGGGTTAAATATGTTATATTTTGGAGCACTTTTATAATTGGCATGGGCCCCAACAATGCGTACATTTTATTATATAAGCTGATATTGACCAATGCAGTATATGAATCAGTAGGATGGGATTATAGAGGTAGGGTCTATATGACAATGTTGTCAGTTTCTAAGGAATATGAGAGAAGTGTAGG
Organism: Staurois parvus; assembly: GCF_062004578.1. Classification (NCBI taxonomy): domain Eukaryota; kingdom Metazoa; phylum Chordata; class Amphibia; order Anura; family Ranidae; genus Staurois; species Staurois parvus. Next base: position 7,938,276 of record NW_028317949.1, read on the forward strand.
GGATTAATTGAATACATTTGGATATTTATTTTAACTTAGTAAAGTTCCCTTTACTCCTTGTTTTAAAAAAGATCTGCAAGTAAGAAGAGTAAAGCAAACAATGAAAATGAAATGTTTTGTCTAGTGGAACTGCCATAAAGCACTGTCATTAATACAAAAGTATACATAAAGGGTTGAATGATGCAGTACTGACTGTTTCACAACATTGGAAGATCAATTTGAAAATATTGAACAAGCTTGGGGTGGTAATTTACTGTATGTCTGAGCAGTAAAAAATAAAAGTTTAACATGGGTTTATAGTCCATCTAATGGTGTACTCAGTATGCTTTAACAGGTTTTATTGATGCACTTTAAGTCACATTCCCCAAAGATGACTTACAAAGCAAGAATGACATATGTATGATAAACTACAAATATGTTTTGGATATCTGATTGGAAGAAAATAAGAAATCCAATTTTTCTGTAGGATCATAATGAAAGTTTTTAAATAAAGTAGTCGAAATGATGAGTAATCATACATAAGGAGGTACTTTCACTTCTGGGAGTATGAAAAATAGAAAGTAAAAAGTACTGTGCTTCATTTTTCAGTTTTCCTTCATTCTCTATGACATTGCTCTCAAAATATTTTCTTTGGCTAAATTTTCATAACCTTTACAACTTTCTAAATGTTTTTGTTCTAATCATGAATCTTAATAAAATGTTCTAGTCTAACGCTTTATAGCATGCCTTTGCATTTAATTATACAAAATTCTGATTATCTACAGCTAAACAAGTGCAATGAGCTTTCCTACAACTGTTGGAATACAGTATGTTCACACAAAACTTTGAATCAGAATGGAATTATAACTACCCTAAAGGAATAGCTATGATTTCTCTGGTGAACTAAAGTTGTGGAGTAGCTAGAACAAAGCAGGCAAAATCATTAACTCGTTTCAATATATATTCTTAAGGGCACTAATATTCTTTACAGATAATCTTGAAAAACATAGTAACCAGCCAAACATTTAAATGCACAGCGCTATAAAGTATATGAGTCTGATTGTGTTTATTACCTGAATAACTGCATTATAAATATTAACACTGGAGGCTTATGCATGGCCGGGACCCAGGATGGCCACTTCCTAGCTGAGCTCCGCTGCCAGTCTGCCTTTTAAGCGACCTCCAACCCAACACCCGGGACTATAAACCCTACAAATAAGGGGATTGCTTTCCTTGAAGATACCCAAATATTTTCTCTGCATTTCACTACTAGATGCAGAGAAGGCATTTGATCGAGTCCATTGGAGGTTCATGCAAAAAGCTTTACAAAAATTTGGTATCTCTGGATGGATACAATCAGCGATATCATCGCTTTACTCTTCCCCCTTGGCCATAATCTTAACTGATGGCATTCTATCGTGCCCCTTCAGCATCACAAATGGAACCAAACAAGAATGCCCCCTATCCTAATATTTGCATTACTAATAGAACCACTTGCTGCATAAGTAAGACAGGACCCTCTAGTAACAGGTATTATTGTTATTATACAGGATTTATATAGCACCAATAGTTTGCGCAGCGCTTTACAATATAAGGGAGACAGTACAATTACAATACATTTCAGTACAGAAGAAATGTGAGGGCCCTGCTCGTGGAGCTTACAATCTAAAGGAAGGGGGAGGTGATACAAAAGGTGATAGCTGCGGGGGATGATCTGGCAGAGGTGATTCAAGTACAGTACTTAGGTGGAGGTGGGGTAGGCTTCCCTGAAGAAGTGAATTTTCAAAGATCTCCTAAAGGCAGACAGGGTGGGGGCTGACCGGACATGCTGTGGTAGGGAGTTCCAGAGGATGGGAGAGGCTCTGGAGAAGTCCTGGAGGCGAGCGTGGGAGGAGGTGATGAGGGAGCTAGAGAGGAGGATATCATGGGAGGAGCGGAGTGGGCGATTTGGGCGGTATCTGTGGATGAGGTTGGTGATGTAGCTAGGGCAATTTTGTGGATGGCTTTGTAAGCTGTGGTTTGTATTTTGAATTTTATACGTTAGGTTAGTGGAAGCCAGTGGAGGGATTGGCAGAGAGGGGCAGCAGTTGCTGATCGGTTGGTAAGGTCTATGAGTCTAGCAGCAGCATTCATAATAGACTAAAGGGGGGATAGCCTGTGTAAAGGTAGACCAGTGAGGAGGGAGTTGCAGTAGTTAAGGATATAACCAAGGCGTGGATGAGTTGTTTTGTGGTGTCCTTGGTCAGGTAGGGGCGGATTTTGGAAATGTTCCGGAGGTTGAGGCGGCAGGATTTAGCCAGTGAGTGGATGTGGGGCCCAAAGGAGAGGTCAGAGTCTAGGATTACGCCTAGCACCCTGGCATGAGGGGAAGGACCAATGTTTGTGCTGTTGATCTTAATGGTAAAGTCGTGAATGGGGGATCGGGGAGGAGGAAATATTACAAGCTCAGTTTTTGAAAGATTGAGTTTAAGGTAGTGATGTGACATCCATGCTGATATGTCGCTTAGTAGATTTGTGATACATGAGGAGACTGAGGGGGGTGAGCTGGGGAGTGGAGAGATAGATCTGGGTGTCATCAGCATAGAGGTGGTATTGGAAGCCATGGCAGGTTATCTGTTGGCCCAGGGAGAAGGTATAGAGAGAGAAAAGGAGGGGCCCAAGAAAAGAACCTTGGGGTACCCCAACAGAAAGAGGAAGCGGGGCAGAGGAGGAGGAGTTGTATGTGACACTGAAAATGTGCTGAGAAAGGTAAGAGGAGAACCAGGAGAGAGAAGAGTCACGGAGGCCAATGGAGTAGAGTTTACTAAGGAGGAGCGGGTGGTCAACTGTGTCAAAGGAAGCAGAAAGGTCAAGGAGTAGGAGTATGGAGTAATGGCCATTGGTTTTAGCAGTTAGAATGTTGTAGGCGGAAGCAAGACTGTCAGGAATCAAGAAGGTTGTTGTCGGTGAGGTAGCAGTTTCATACGGTTGTAAACAAGGTGCTCGAGAAGCTTGGAGGCAAACGGGAGCAGGGAGATGGGTCTTAAGTTATTCAAACAGGTGGGGTCCAGCAAGGGTTTTTTGAGGATGGGGGTAACCAGTGCATGTTTGAGTGGGCAGGGAAAGGTGCCCATGGAGAGTGAGAGGTTGAAGATGTGGGTTAGAGAGTTTAGGATAGAGCAGGAAGGAGGCTGCAACAGTAGTGAGGGGACAGGATCCAGCGGACAGGTGGTGAAGTGGGCCTTGGAAAGGAGTTCGGTAACTTCCTTGGTGGTAAGAGGGTCAAAGGAGGAGAGTGTAGAGTTTGGTGTTGGGCCTGGTATGTTGGTTAGAGGAGGAAGCTTGACACTGGAGATCTCATCACGAATTGTGCCGATTTTCTTCTTGAAGTGACTGGCAATCTCCTGTGCAGTAAGTAAGTTGGTGGGTGGAGGCAGTGGGGGGTGGAGTAAGGAATTAAGGGTAGAGAAGAGTTGACGCGGATTGGATGAGAGGGTCTTGATGAGAGTGTTATAGTAGGTTTGCTTAGCAGTATGCAGGCTGGAGTTGTATTTGAGAAGAGCGGATTTGTAGAGGGTAAAGTTTTCCAGGGATTTATTTTTACGCCATGCTCGCTCAAGAGTGTGGCTGCGTCTCTTGAGACTTCTGGTGTCATCTGTTTGCCAGGGTTGTGACAGGCGAGGCCTGGTTCTGCGTGTAGAAAGAGGAGCAAGAGCGTCCAGGGAGGATGATAGATAGTTGTTGTAGGCAGATGTGGCCAGCTCTAGGCAGAACAGGGGTGCAATTTCATCATAGAGGCGCTCAGTAGCAGAGTGGAGAAGTTCAGGGCTGAGGTGATGAAGGTTTCTACAGGTAACGGTTTGCTGGTTGGAGGCATGGGAGGTAGGAGGCAGGGAGAGTGTGAAGCTGATAAAGTTGTGATCAGAGAGAGGAAAAGGGGTGTTAGAGAGGTTACAGGGAGTGCATAGGTGGGTGAATACAAGGTCAAGGGTGTTGCTATTGGAGTGGGTGGTGGATTGTGACCATTGTGTTAGGTTAAAAGAGGAAGTTAGGTTGAGTAGTTGAGAGGTGGCAGGGGTGTGAACATTGACTGGGATGTTAAAGTCACCGAGGATGATGGCAGGCACCTCAGACGAGAGAAAGTATGGTAGCCATGCTGAAAAGTCATCGAGAAAGCGTGAAACTGGGCCCGGGGGCCGGTAGATGACAGCGATCCTCAGACAAACAGGAGAAAAGAGACAAATACAGTGCACTTCAAAAGAGCGGAGAGAAAGAGACGGAGGGGCAAGAAGAACCTGGAACATGCTTTGTGGGGAAAGAAGAAGTCCGACTCTGCCCTCTTTTCGTCCGCTGAGTCTGGGCGAGTGAGTCCAGAGGAGGCCACCATGGGAGAGTGCAGCTGAGGAGACAGAGTTGGAATCCTTGAGCCAGGTTTCAGTAATAGCAAGAAGGTTGAGGGAGTGGGAGAGGAAGAGGTCATTGATAGTAGAGAGTTTGTTAGAGACTAATCATGCATTCCAGAGGGCACATAGGAGGGAGGGGTTGGTGCGTGGAAGCAGGGGAATTGAGATGAGAGAATGAGGGCTGCGGCTGTGGCCAGAGAGGGGAAGTTGCTGCTTCTGTGGGTTGGAGATTGATGATGGAGGGCCAGGGTTGGGGCAATGTCTCCAGAAGTTAATAGTAATAGGAGGGTGAGGGAGGTGAGGTGGGAGCGAGAATTATGTGAGGGCAAATGCCGCAGTGCTTTTGTAGCGGTGACATTATGTGGACGAAGAGAGAGCAGGAGATAAGTGCAGTGATATTGAGAGGGCAGAAGTGAGGGTGATATGTACAGGTTGTGTGGTGGAGAGGAGGGGTAAACAAGAGAGAGTTTGAGAAGAGAGGGCATTATAGCAACAAAGAGAGTTAGAAAGTGCATGCTGGAGAGAGGAGAGATAACAAAGGAAGGCTGACAGAGAGAGGTAAGAGAGGGAAGAGCACATGCAATCTACTTGAGGTGGAGCACTAATGTTTGTACTTGCCTTAGGTATAAAACTCAATGACCATGAACAAAAAATCAGCCTATTTGCTGATGATATCATCCTAATGGTAACAAACCCTACAAAATCTCTATATAGAATTAAAGAACTCCTGAATCAAAATGCCAATATATCCTACTGTAAACCCAATGAATCCAAATCTCTAATTCTTAACTTATATACCCCTAGACAGACCCAACTTCGAATATCTAAATAACTAACCTATCTCTGGACAACACATTCAATCGCTTACTTGGGAATCAACTTGACCCCCTCCCCATCCCAACTCTATGACTACAATTATAAAACATTTATACAGAATCTTCACACAGAAATTTCCTCTTTACGAACATACGGACTATGCAAAAAAAAGGCTGCATACAAATCCTGAAAATGATTATTCTCCCCAAAATATTGTACCTATTTAGGACCCTACCATTAACCATACCTGTGAGCTTCTTCCACTCAGCTCAGAGATGCTTCTCTAAATTTCTATGGGAATCCAAAAGACCTAGATGGTCCAACAACTTACTCATACGACCCTACGACAATGGGGGAACAAACCTCCCCCACCTAACACACATACTACCTAGCTACTCTACTAGACCAGACCTACTTCTCGTGGCATCCATCTATACACAAAAATTGGTCCCTCCTTGAATCTACAATATTTCACTCCATCACACTACAATCGTACCTCCTCTTATCATCTACCTCTTGAAAACTTTCAAATTACACTTACCCCTACATCAAACCCGCACTGGATGTGTGGTCAATCTTACTCTCTCTCCTCCTTCCTCAGTCTAACAAGATCCACATCCCCCTTAATGCTATTAACATCTTAATTCCAGACCTGGATCTAAATCCTTGGGAGCAACGTGATATCACACATATCTCAGATCTTTTTGAAAACCGAACTTTAGCCCCCTTTCATCAGTTACAACAGAAATACCAACTATCTCTTAAAGACAAATTTACGTATCTCAGAATTTCACATTGTCTGAAATCCAATAATCTTCCAGATTCCACTACAATTCCCGCCTCAGCTTACCATTTCTTAAACAGATCCCTTTACCCTGGCAAAGGAATATCTCTATTTTACTCTCTTATCTTAGATGCTAAACACACTTTCAAAACAACCACACTATCTAATTGGGAAGCCTTATTATCCAAAACGGTCCCTGACGAGACATGGCAAAGAACCTTTATCACCACTTATAAAGCCTCTAGATGTACTACTCATTGGGAGGCTTATATCAAACTACTACATCAATGGTACCTAATTCCAACTAAACTATCCAGAATATACCCGACTACATCCTCACAGTGTTGGCGACTATGTGGAGAACCAGGATGTCTACTCCACATTATATGGCCCTGTAAGTCTATTGGATCCTTTTTGGAATAACATAGTCAACCTAATCTCAGAAATTTCGGACTTTGCAATACTCCCTAGTCTGGATCTAGCAATTCTCCATACAGGTATTATGGGAACTAGCATCAAATGTAGAGCTTTACAGCACACAGCCACTCGCTTCCTTCTTTTTTCTAAGGACCTTTTAGCCCAATTTTATTTAAAGGAAATTTCCATAACATTTTTCCCACGCAGGGGTATCCACCAACAAAACAAATAAAACAAATATTCAGCCTCATGGCTCTCTCAGGCATACATACAATCCTGCTCTCTGGCTCCTACCTCTCCTAGGTGGAGTCCTCCTGACTCCTGGGCAATGACCTCCTGTCGGCCGGGGTGGAGCCCAGAACCCTGGTTAGTCCTCAACAAAAAGGCCTGCACACACCTGTGTAATCAGTGTGCTGGATGTTCACAAAACATGGTCCCAGGATTGGAGATTTCATCCCTCCCAAATCACTCAGAAATCTCCAGGCCACAGGTCCCAAAACAGGCTTTACAAACCAAAGAGGAAACTGACAAACCAGTTTCCTCTGCATCAAGAGAGCTGCCTGGAGCCCCTCAACCTGTATAGTTGAGAATCATGGGTTATAAATTAAATTTTCACCGTGGCATGATACCACACTGCCACAGTATAGATACATTCTCCCCAGAACTTCGGACTATAATAATTCACCTCCTTTATGCTGCAAAAAAAACTATAACTGCCCTATGGAAAACCATAGAGTCCCCATCCCTATTGAGAGTGATCGCAAATCTTAATTTCCAGTGTGATATGGAGAGAAGATTTTCTCTATCCCACTTATGTTATCATACATATCTTAAAACCTGGCAGTTATGGTCAACACACCCTAAATGTACAATTAACTTTTGATGGCTATTACCCTCTGGAGTATAATAATTAATAAGTAGAAATGGACTTGCATATCTGACTGGTATTTGTTAGTCTGTGACTATATGCCTTCCTTGTTATTCCCCCCTCCCACCCCCCATCCCCCTTCTCATCTCCCCCCCTACATCATCCCCCCCCACGCCTTCCTCCCATGGTTCATATTGTTCTGTCTGAAAACATGCTTTTTCACTCTTGACATATTTATGTATCTACCAATATGAACCTATGGATGTCCTGGTTCATTGATTTCCTTGTTAACTTGGAACCAATAAAGAAGAGTTGAAAATAAAAATAAATATATACACTGATATCCCACCACACATCACAAACATTCCTTAAAGCTAGCCTCACTAGCCTTTTTGATTAGTTTAAAATGTCATTAATGCTGAAAGTGTACAGCTTGGGATAATGGGTTCCGTTCACACAGGGTTATTTTTCTCTTTAAAATCTGAGATAAAATAGCTCATAGTGTTTTTCAAAAATGTTTTTATAGTTCAAAAAAAACTACTAAATAAAGTATGAGGTTTTTTTTTGTATTAACAATTTTTATTGGTTTTCAAATAAGTAAAATTATAAACATAACAGAAAAAAACATCGATGGCATAACTACACATAATCAAGTCCAATAGAGTCATACAGAGTCATACAAAATCAGTGTGGAAACAATCAGAATCTTAGATTCGGGCCGGCAAAGAGGAAATGAAGGAATCCCACAGGAGCCAAATCAACTCAAATACAGCAGATGAACAATTACAGTATGTAAGGCAGTCAAATACTCCATCCGTCTTACTTCAGCAATAAGTTTGTACAAAGTCAGCATTGTAGGGGGAGTAGAAGATAACCAACCCATAGGAATACTTCTCCTGGCCGCGGTCAGCACATGAGCAGCAAGTTTTCTGGCTGGTTTAGATAGACCCGGGAATGGCAAGCCTAGCAAAAAATGCAGAGGGTCAAAAGGGAGCGAGGCATGCAGCATTGATTGCAACAAGGAGCGGACTTCCTCCCAGAAAGGAACAATAGATTTACAAGTCCAAAAAATATGATAGAGAGAACCAGAATCCCTACCACAGCGCCAGCAGACAGGAGAAGCACTCGGGTTGAAAGCATGAAGAACCTCAGGTGTTTTGTACCATAACATCATAATCTTGTAAATGTTTTCCTTAAAAACCACACAGACAGAAGATTTAGATGCATTTACCCAAATATTCTTCCACGTTAGTAAATCAATATCACGTTGTACAAACTGAGACCACCTACGCATGTAAAGGTGAGTTTCATTAGATAAAGGGGATGCGTCCAGAAGAATTTTATAAGTATTGGAGATGATACCCCTTTGGTGGGGGCCCTTCATACATAAACGTTCGAAGGGTGTAGGCTTCCCCAGAATCAATGAGGATGATAAAGTAGAGAAAAAATGGCGTATTTGGAAATATATATATAGGTGATGAGGAGGTAAAGAAGCTTTTTTCTGGAGATCCGGGAATGAATGTAATTTACGAGTCACCGGATGTACCAAGTGACGTAATTGAAAAAGGTTAGATACCACCCAAAGAGACATCCGGGATATGGCCATATTGTCTGGCAGGTTAGGGTTATAGAGGATATTTGTCAGAGGGGAGCATTCAGAGGCCAGAGTAAATTGAGCCTTACATTTCTGCCATACCGTCAATGAAAATTGCATGGGACCAAGGAATAGATGACGGAAGGAAGAGACATCCACTGCCGCGGTTGACCAAAGGAGGGAACATGGATGAACTGGGGACAGTTGTAAAGATTCAATCTCAGTCCATGTGTTGGGAGGGTGTTGCGTGGACCATGACAAAAGAAAACAAAGGTGAGTTGCATAATAATACTTGATTATATCCGGCGCTCCCAAACCTCCCCTAGAAGGCGGAGAGAGCAGAACAGAACGTGCAATCCTGTGTCGCATATTGTGCCAGATAAAGTGTAGGAAAGATTTCTGAAGGGAGTGAAGCTTGGACATAGGGACGGGAACGGGGAGAGTCGCAAACAGATACAAGAGTTTGGGTAAAACGGTCATTTTTAGAACGTTAATGCGACCGAGGAAAGAGATGGGCAAGGCATCCCATTGTTTCAGAGACCGAGAAATTGCTATGAACAAAGGGGGGAAATTGGCCTCGTATATGGATTGGTAAGAAAGAGAAATATTAGTACCTAAATATTTTAAAGAGTGTGTGCACCACCGATAGGGAAAGGCTTCCTGAAGCGAGGACAGAACGATAGGCGGGACATGTATTGGGAGTGCCTCAGTTTTGGACGTATTGACTTTGTAACCTGAAATAGCCCCAAATTGTTTCAAGGTCTTATGCAAAATCGGTAAAGAAGTATGGGGACTCGTAAGCGTGAGAAGAATGTCATCTGCAAATAACGATAATTTGTACTCATGGGAATGTGACTGTATCCCACGAATATCCGGGTTTGACCTAATAGCGATGGCCAAAGGTTCCAGACAAAGAATAAACAGTAAAGGAGAGAGTGGGCAGCCCTGACGCGTTCCGTTTGACATCTGAAAGGGAGGCGAGAGAAAAGAAGCTAATCTGACCTGCGAGAGGGGGGATGAATAGAGGGCCTTCAGCGCTGCTACAAATGGACCTTTGAAACCAAATCTCTCCAAGACCATGAACTAGAGATGAGCGAATCGAAGTAGGCGAAGTGGAATTCGTTTCGAATATTAGGAAAATTTCGATTCGCGTCGAATCCGAAAATACGCAGACTTCGGATGCGCGAATCGAAATTTTTCCTAAAATGGCGGCGACATGTGCGGCGACGGAGCGGGGATGTCTGGGAAGGCGCGCAGACAAGGTGCGCTGACCCATAATGCATTCATTCATGACATGTGATCGCATTAGCCAATCAGCAGCCAGCCAGCCAGCACAGTGTAATGGTCGAGCTATAAATGGCGGCCATTTTAGAATTCTCCATTTGCCTCCAGTCATTCAACAGAGGCAGACCTGGCTGTATTCAGGGAGAGAGTTAGGGACAGAGAAACGTTACTTAGGGACACAGAAACGTTAGTTAGGGCCACAGAATCATTACTTAGGGCCATAGAAACGTTACATAGGGCCACAGAAACGTTACTTAGGGCCACAGAATCGTTAGTTAGGGCCACAGAAACGTTACTTAGGGACACAGAATTGTTACTCAGGGACAGACAGAATTGTTACTGAGGGATACAGAATTGTTACTGAGGGCCACAGAATCGTTACTTAGGGCCACAGAAATGTTACTTAGGGCCACAGAATTGTTACTTAGGGACAGACACAGAATTGTTACTGAGGGCCACAGATTTGTTACTGAGGGCCACAGATTTGTTACTGAGGGCCACAGAATCGTTACTTAGGGCCACAGAATTGTTACTTAGGGACAGAAACAGAATTGTTACTGAGGGACACAGATTTGTTACTGAGGGCCACAGAATCGTTACTTCGGGCCACAGAATTGTTACTTAGGGACAGACACAGAATTGTTACTGAGGGACACAGATTTGTTACTGAGGGCCACAGAATCGTTACTTAGGGCCACAGAAACGTTACTTAGGGCCACAGAATTGTTACTTAGGGACAGACACAGAATTGTTATTGAGGGACACACAATTGTTACTGAGGGCCACAGAACCGTTACTTAGGGCCACAGAAACGTTACTTAGGGCCACAGAATTGTTACTTAGGGACAGACACAGAATTGTTACTGAGGGACACAGATTTGTTACTGAGGGCCACAGAAACGTTACTTAGGGCCACAGAAACGTTACTTAGGGCCACAGAATCGTTACTTAGGGCCACAGAAACGTTACTTAGGGACACAGAATTGTTACTCAGGGACAGACACAGAATTGTTACTGAGGGATACAGAATTGTTACTGAGGGCCACAGAATCGTTACTTAGGGCCACAGAAACGTTACTTAGGGCCACAGAATCGTTACTTAGGGCCACAGAAACGTTACTTAGGGCCACAGAAACTTTACTTAGGGCCACAGAATTGTTACTTAGGGACAGACACAGAATTGTTATTGAGGGACACAGAATTGTTACTGAGGGCCACAGAACCGTTACTTAGGGCCACAGAAACATTACTTAGGGCCACATAATTGTTACTTAGGGACAAACACAGAATTGTTACTGAAGGACACAGATTTGTTACTGAGGGCCACAGAAACGTTACTTAGGGCCACAGAATCGTTACTTAGGGCCACAGAAACGTTACTTAGGGCCACAGAATTGTTACTCAGGGACAGACACAGAATTGTTACTGAGGGACACAGAATTGTTACTGAGGGACACAGAACCGTTACTTAGGGCCACAGAAACGTTACTTAGGGCCACAGAATTGTTACTTAGGGACAGACACAGAATTGTTACTGAGGGACACAGATTTGTTACTGAGGGCCACAGAAACGTTACTTAGGGTCACAGAAACGTTACTTAGGGCCATAGAATCGTTACTTAGGGCCACAGAAACGTTACTTAGGGCCACAGAAACTTTACTTAGGGCCACAGAATTGTTACTTAGGGACAGACACAGAATTGTTACTGAGGGACACAGAATTCTTACTGAGGGCCACAGAACCGTTACTTAGGGCCACAGAAACGTTACTTAGGGACACAGAATAGTTACTCAGGGACAGACACAGAATTGTTACTGAGGGATACAGAATTGTTACTGAGGGACACAGAAACGTTACTTAGGGCCACATAAACGTTACTTAGGGCCACAGAATTGTTACTTAGGGACAGACACAGAATTGTTACTGAGGGACACAGAATTGTTACTGAGGGCCACAGAACCGTTACTTAGGGCCACAGAAACGTTACTTAGGGACACAGAAACGTTACTTAGGGGCACAGAATCGTTACTTAGGGCCACAGAAACGTTACTTAGGGCCACAGAATTGTTACTTAGGGACACAGAATTGTTACTCAGGGACAGACACAGAATTGTTACTGAGAGACACAGAATTGTTACTGAGGGCCACAGAACCGTTACTTAGGGCCACAGAAACGTTACTTAGGGACACAGAAACGTTACTTAGGGCCACAGAATCGTTACTTAGGGCCACAGAAACGTTACTTAGGGCCACAGAAACTTTACTTAGGGCCACAGAATTGTTACTTAGGGACACAGAATTGTTACTCAGGGACAGACACAGAATTGTTACTGAGGGATACAGAATTGTTACTGAGGGACACAGAAATGTTACTTAGAGCCACAGAAACGTTACTTAGGGCCACAGAAACGTTACTTAGGGCCACAGAATTGTTACTTAGGGACAGACACAGAATTGTTACTGAGGGACACAGAATTGTTACTGAGGGCCACAGAACCGTTACTTAGGGCCACAGAAAAGTTACTTAGGGACACAGAATTGTTACTCAGGGACAGACACAGAATTGTTACTGAGGGCCACAGAACTGTTACTGAGGGCCACAGAACTGTTACTTAGGGCCACAGAAACGTTACTTAGGGCCACAGAAACGTTACTTAGGGCTACAGAAACGTTACTTAGGGCCACAGAATCGTTACTTAGTGCCACAGAATCGTTACTTAGGGCCACAGAAACGTTACTTAGGGACACAGAAACGTTACTTAGGGACACAGAATTGTTACTCAGGGACAGACACAGAATTGTTACTGAGGGACACAGAATTGTTACTGAGGGCCACAGAACTGTTACTGAGGGCCACAGAACTGTTACTTAGGGCCACAGAAACGTTACTTAGGGCCATAGAAACGTTACTTAGGGCTACAGAAACGTTACTTAGGGCTACAGAAACGTTACTTAGGGCCACAGAATCGTTACTTAGGGCCACAGAAACGTTACTTAGGGCCACAGAAACGTTACTTAGGGACACAGAATTGTTACTCAGGGACAGACACAGAATTGTTACTGAGGGACACAGATTTGTTACTGAGGGCCACAGAACCGTTACTTAGGGCCACAGAAACGTTACTTAGGGCCACAGAAACGTTACTTAGGGCCACAGAAACGTTACTTAGGGACACAGAATTGTTACTCAGGGACAGACACAGAATTGTTACTCAGGGACACAGAATTGTTACTGAGGGACACAGAATTGTTACTCAGGGACACAGAATTGTTACTGAGGGACACAGAATTGTTACTGAGGGACACAGAATTGTTACTCAGGGACACAGAATTGTTACTCAGGGACAGACACAGAATTGTTACTCAGGGACAGACACAGAATTGTTACTGAAGGACACAGAATTGTTACTGAGGGCCACAGAACTGTTACTTAGGGCCAGAGAAACGTTACTCAGGGACACAGAATTGTTATTCAGGGACAGACACAGAATTGTTACTCAGGGACAGACAAAGAAATGTTACTGAGGGACACAGAATTGTTACTGAGGGACACAGAATTGTTACTGAGGGCCACAGAACTGTTACTTAGGGCCACAGAAACGTTACTCAGGGACACATAATTGTTACTCAGGGACAGACACAGAATTGTTACTCAGGGACACAGAATCGTTTAATTAAAGAGTATGTCAGACAACATGCAGAGGAGTGGCAGAGGAGGCAATGTTTTAGGAGCGAGCAGACGTGGCAGCAGAGGAAGGGGTCGAGGCAGCACTATTCGCAGCCAGAGGCCAGTGCTCCCGGTGTCATCCAGCGGTCGTGTCTCCACCGACAACCCTGCCGTCATCGATTGGTTGACTCGGTCGTCTTCCTCTTCCCAGGTCACCTCTGACACCTACAGCCAACGGTCGGTGGGTACGTCAGACACAACCGTTAGTTGGCATGGCCCGGGAGCAAGCCCACTGAAATCACGTGTCCTCTACCTGCCCCTGTCCTTTGGTGTTCCCTCACCAAGCGAAGTATCGCATGCTGTGGGCTCAGCCCCACTGTACAGTGAGGAAGAGCTAACAGAGGGCGGTCAGGAACGGGGGGAGACATCCGCCTCTTCAGCAGCCAGGCGAAGAAGTAGTGGCGTGGAGAGTGGCTCGGTAGCCGGTCTAGAGACAGGTCTGTCTCCTGACCCACACGCAGCCGAGGGGGCTAGTAGTGAGGCGGAGACCCTAATTGATGATGATGAGGCTGATCGCACTTGGCAGCCTCGTCGTCATCAGGCTATTGCTTCCGCATCATCAGGAGAAGAGGGTGGCAGCTTGGCAGCGAGCAAAACAGTCGGTGGGTTGCCCAGGAGGCAGCAGGGTCGCAGCAGTGTCAGTGGAGGCAAACGGCCACGGAGTAGAGCACCAGCTCCACTGCAGCCTACCACCACGGCCAGTAGTGGTGCCGGTGTGCACGGAGGAAGCAGCAGTCAGCCAGTGAGGAGTATCGGGGGCAAAGTTTCCTACTCGGCGGTGTGGCAATTTTTTGTCAAGCCGCCCGAGGAAGTAAACGTAGCCGTATGTCGACTATGTGGCCAGAAAGTCAAGCGTGGCCAGGGGGCCCATGTTGGGACTACAGCGTTGCGGCAGCATATGCAGCATCGCCATTTGGTGGCCTGGGAAAACCGTGATAAAGATACAGCGGTTCTGCCTGCCCCAGCCCCCGCTCCATCACCCGCTCCGTTACTTGCTCCGTCACCCGACGTCAATCGCCCTCTATCAGCCAGTCAAGGCTCCAACACCTCTGCTGAGGGGAGTTGTCGCTCGTTGCCATCTTCCGCTCGTTCAGATGCTCCTTCTCCTGCTACTCCTCTTCACGGATTCCGTCAGCAGTCTTTCTTGGAATCCGTTTCCAAGAGACAACAGTTTGCGAGCACGCTCCCGACGGTGCAAAAGCTGAACGTCCTCCTGTCCAAGTTGCTGGTGCTGCAGTCCCTCCCTTTCCAAGTGGTGGACTCAGCACCTTTCCGAGAAATGATGGCTTGTGCCGCGCCGCGGTGGAGAGTGCCAAGCCGTCATTTCTTCGCCAAAAAGGCAGTGCCAGCCCTGCATTCACATGTAGAAGAGATGGTGGGCCAGTCTTTGAGCATGTCGGTCTCTGCCAAAGTGCACGGCAGCGCCGACGTGTGGAGCTGTAACTACGGTCAGGGACAGTACATGTCATTTACGGCCCACTGGGTGAACGTGGTGCCGTCACAGCCGCACCAGCAACTTGGACAGGTCACGCCGCTTTTGCCTCCACGTTTGCACGTCCTTGGTCCACAAAAGATGTCCGCCTCTACCACCTCTTCTTCCTTCGTGTCCTCAGCCACCACCCCCGTGCCAAATCTCATTACCCGACCGGCATATCACATGTGCAGGGCGCAACGGTGTCACGCTGTGCTGCACCTGGTATGCCTTGGCGAACGTAGTCACACAGGGGAGGAACTTCTCAGTGTAATGAACAGAGAAATCGACAGATGTCTGTCTCCGCGCAAACTGAAAATCGGAACCATGTTGACCGACAACGGAAAGAACATGGTGTCTGCTCTGCGTCAAGGAAGGTTGTGCCATGCGCCATGCATGGCTCACGTGTTCAATCTGGTTGTCAAGCGGTTCCTAAAATCCACCATCCCACTGCAAGACATCCTTAAAATGTCACGTAAACTTTGCATGCATTTCAGCCATTCCTACACCGCAAAGCACACCCTCCTTGAGCTGCAGCGGCAGAACGGAATTCCACAGCATCGCCTGATCTGCGACGTTGCAACAAGGTGGAATTCAACCCTACACATGTTAGACCGCCTTTACGAACAGCGAAAGGCGATCACCGATTTCCTGATGTTACAAGCGGATAAAGGTACTCCCCTGTGTAACTTCGATGTCAGCCATTGGCAGCTCATGCGTGACACCTGCCGCTTGCTCAGGCCCTTTGAGGAGGCCACGCTATTCGTGAGTCGGCAGGACTATGGGATGAACGACGTCATTCCTCTGTTGCACGTCCTGGAACAAATGCTGTTAACAATGGCTGGTCAGGGTGCGGAAGACGTGGCGCACAGATCTCAACGCCACATGACCCCTGTGGGGGCAGGACAGGAAGAAGAGGAGGAGGTAGAGGAGGACATTTGTGCTCAGGAATTATTGAGTGAAATGGGTGGTTTTTCCACTCAGCGGACAGGAGTGGAGGAGCAGGAGCATCTGGTAGAGGAGGAGGAGGAGGAGACAGAGGACCCAGACGCACCGTGGTAGTATGCTGTGGAGATGGAGGCAGGGAGTCCCTCGCATTCCTTGGCACAAATGGCCCATAGCATGCTCGGTTGCTTGCGTAGCGACAGCCGAATAATAACCATCAGACAGAGGGATGACTTTTGGCTGTCCACCTTGTTGGACCCTCGCTACCGTTCAAAAATGGTGACCTTTTTAACACCTGCTGAGAGGGAGGCCAAAATAACGTACTATAAAAACCACCTATGTAGTCAGTTGGTCTCTGCCTGTCTGCGCCAACGTCCATCCTCAGACACTGTTTGCCCTGTGCGCTCGCGTTCCGCTGCCATGGCAGCAGGGGAGGGGTGGGGTGGTAGGAGCAGTGGTAGCTCCACCAGCAGCGGCTGCCTCAGTCTGCAGTCGATGATGAGTAGCTTTCTTCACCAGCGCAGTGAGGAAACTACTAACCAGCCGCAGCAGCAGCAGCATCAGCATCAGGTGGACCTGGAGCAGGACCTCAAACAACAGGCTTGGGCCTACTTGGACAGCACCCTGCCAACCGAGGTAGACAATCCCCTTGACTACTGGGCAACGAAACTTGACCTTTGGCCCCAACTAGCTGAATTTGCCCTTGAAAGGCTGTCATGCCCGGCCAGTAGCGTGGCATCGGAGCGCGTGTTTAGTGCGGCAGGAGGTATTGTAACTCCGCGGAGGACACGACTGTCCACCCAAAGTGTGGAGAGACTCACGTTTGTGAAAATGAATCAGGCGTGGATTAGTCTGGATTTCAAACCACCAGTTCCTGACACAACTGACTAAATCCGCCATGAATCATGCCCCTGCCATGTGCCACTTTCAGGTCTCCTCACACTGCTGGTGGTTTCCATTTTTGTCATAGGGTGCTGTATGGCCTCCCATTGCTGCTGCCTCCACCGCCACACTGTGGCTCCACACTCTGGTTTTGGCCCCGTGACTGCCCAAATGAGTGAAGTGTGCGGTGATTCTAAGATCGACGGCACTCATCTGCATGTCATACTGACTGTCAGTATTATTTCTCTTCCCCAGCAGACTCCAAGGGCATTTAAATTAAAGGTACAGTGTTCTGCACTAATATAAAGGCTCTCTGAAGCCTAGAAACACCCTTTTATAAGTTAAATTCGCAGCAAATATATTCGACTCGAATCAAAATTTTTCCACGAATTCGCCGAATCAGTCGAATCGAATTTTTGAATACTTCGCTCATCTCTACCATGAACATATAAGGCCAGCTTAAACGGTTGAAAGCTTTTTGAGCGTCCAAGCTTAATAACACAGTAGGGTTTGAGGACCTGTTAACCAGATCAACCAGATCAATAGTTCTCCTAGTGTTATCTGCAGCATGTCTGGCATGTACAAAGCCCACTTGGTCCCTATGTATGATCTTGGAGATGATTCCGGACAATCGGTTAGCCAAAATTTTGGTAAAAATCTTGTAGTCAGAATTGAGTAGGGCAATGGGGCGGTAGTTGTCCACAATAGACTGGTCCTTATCGGGTTTAGGGATGACCGAGATATATACACGGGAGAATTCGGTCTGGGGTATAATTCCCTTATAAAGATCGTGATATAGAGAGAGGAGATGCGGTGCCAAAATACCAATAAAAGTTTTATAGTAGGAGTAGGGCAATCCGTCCGGTCCCGGAGCTTTACGAGAAGGGAGAAGTTTGATTGTGTCCAATAATTCCTCTAGTGTAATGTCAGCATTAAGGGTGGCAATGTCTGAAGGTGAGATTCTTGGGAGTGACAATGCGTCAAAAAAATTATCAAGTAATGACTGTGTGAGGGGTGGATGCAGGTCCGGGGTTAAACAGTTGTACAATTTCCCGTAAAATGAGCCAAGAAGAGATGCTATAACCCGAGGGTCGTAAGTGGGGCTTCCATCTGGCTGTATTAGTAGGTCAGGCATCGTAGAAGGGGACTGAGCTTTGAGACGATTGACTAACATACGATGGGGCTTATTGGAAAATTCGTAGAATTTCTGCTTAACCCAAAGGAGGGATTGAGCAGTTTTACTGGAGTCAAGAGCTTTAACTTGATCCCAAAGAGAAGTTACCCTCTGGAGCCCAGGAATAGACGGCTTAGCCAATAACCGTACTTCCGCCCAAGATAGCTGTTGTATGAGGGAAGCCCTAGCACTCGCCGAGGACTTTTTTAAACGAGAACCCATAGAAATACAGAGCCCTCAAAAAACCGCCTTATGGGCCTCCCATAGAGTTGAGGAGGAGGTTACGGAGCCAACATTGTGCGTGAAGTAGGCATCAAGTCCCTGCGACAATTCATCTCTAAGATGGTCTGTGGAAAGAAAGGTCTCATTAAGGCGCCAATGACAGGGTTTGGATATAACAGGGGGAAAAAAAAGGTTTAAAGTCAAAGAGGCATGGTCGGACCAAGTGATGGGATTAATATCAGAAGAAACCAGAAGTGGAAGCAATGGGGCGGAAACGAAAAAATGGTCTAGGCGAGAATAACTACGGTGAGGAGTAGAGTAAAAAGTGAATTGTTTATGGAGAGGATGTTTAATCCGCCATGCGTCAAAGAAACGATGCTCCCTAATCAATCTACGAAAAGATTTTGAAGAGGAGCATTGCGGCTTCGAGGGAGTGGACTCAAAAAGAACCTTCCTGTCTTTATGGGGGGAAAGAATCAGATTGAAATCTCCCCCAACTATCACCTGCGAAGTGGAAATGGAATCCAGTTCGGCGAGTGTTTGGGATAGGAACTGCAATTGACCCGTGTTAGGGGCATATAAATTCAGCAGAACTAGGGGAGTCTCACCAAACATACACTCCAAAATAATAAAACGACCCTGTCGGTCAACTTTGGAGGAAACAACCCGAAGGGAGCAATGTGACCCAATCAAAATTGCCGCCCCGGCTTTCCCAGAAGGATCAAAGGCCGAGTAGGCTCGTTGAAAAAATCTCGAGGCAAAACGAAAGGAGCCTGTAGATTTGAAATGGGTCTCTTGGACAAAAATGATGACTGCTCCTGAGGATCGAAATTCCTTCAAAGCCATCCACCTTTTTTGAATAGAGTTGAGGCCCTTAACATTATATGACAGAAACTTCAAAGCCATTATAAAATAACAGTGACTGGGCCACATGTATTAGCATGACAAATGGATAAAGTACCATCGATGTAGTAAAAAGAAAAAAAACAGAAAACATAAAACATGCAAAAAACACAACAGAAAAAAATACACAATGAAGAACAGGTATCCGCGAGGATATAAACTTGGGAACGTCAACTAAGCCCAAGTCGTCTAGGCCAGTGGCTAGACAGTATCGGGGGCAGCACGACATCCGACACTTCCGGGAGGACGTCAAACTCGGCCAGAAGAAACAAAAACAAAATAAAATAAAATGCACCCAGCAAGGCCATGGCCGAACAAAACAGCACCAGATTCGCCACAAAAGGTCACCCCTGAAAATCATCAGGCAGGAGGATTGCTTGATCGGAGAGGGCGTGGACGTTGCAGTATGCGTGTGGGTCTCCTCCGACCTCCGCGGACCGGTGTCCATATCTTGGAAGGGGTGGCATAAGGACGGGATGGAGTAGGCGGCGATGAGGGCATATCATCCAGTAGAGGTGGGAGTCCCAACTGCTAAAGGAAAGATTCCGCCTCTTGAAGATCTCGGAGAACAACATGGGTGTTGTCCCTAACAACCACCAGCTTGAAGGGGAACCCCCAACGATACAGGACACGATGATGCTGAAGATGTGTGGTGATCGGCTTCAAAGCACGCCGCTTAGCAAGAGTAATCGGAGAAAGATCACAGAAGAGTTGGAGTTTATCACCTTTAAACTCCAAGGAAGATTTGTGGCAGGCTGCTGATAGTAAGGCTTCTTTACTTTGGAAGTAGTGAAAGCGGACTATAACGTCACGTGGACTGGTTCCCTCAATTGGTTTAGGGCCCAGAGAGCGATGAGCCCTATCCATCCGCCAATCTGCTTCTTGAACCATGGGGGCAGTAGCGATGAAAAAGGACAGTAGATGGCGGTGCAATTGGGCATCAGCAACGGATTCGGATATACCACGTATACGGATATTTTGGCGCCGTTCCCTGTTTTCCAGGTCCTCCTGCTGGAGTTGCATTTGGGAAATGGAATGTTTCAGATAGGCATTGTCTTCCTCCAAAACGTGAACGTATTGCACCAAATCGTCAAACTTACTTTCCAATTTATCCGTGCGGTCCCCAATCTGGGCTATTTCCCCTCTGAGCACATTAGCCAATTTTCCCACTTCAGCGGCTATGGAAGCGGTAATATTTCGTAGAAAAATTTGCAGCTTGTCGTCTAACGCGGAGATTGTGAGCGGAGGGGACGACTTTGTCGGCTGAGGACTAGGGGCAGGAAGATACCCTGGAGTAGGGTTGTCCATAGCCTCTCCTGCTGTCGATTGGGGGTCGTGATCCCCCATTTGTGGAAGGATCAAAGCAGAGGCTTGCAGCTGTGCTGAAATTAGGCAGGGTGCAGTACCCTCCGCGGCCGCTAGAGGTCCAGGATCGTTCCTCGGACCTCTGTCTATACTAGAGGCCGGGGATTGCGGCCTATAGAGGAAGCGCTGCAGTGGCGAGGGCCGCGGGTCCTGAGGCTGCGGGGAGGGGGGCTTCCAGCTCCCTATCTTCCCCATAGAAGCCTCTCCCTGGTGCTTGGCCGGGTGCTCGGTGATACGTGACTCACCCGAGGCAGAAGATCAGCAGCAGTGTGAAGCGGGTGAGTCACTCCTGGCCGGGGATGAGCGGAGCTCAGCAGAACATGTCTGCCATCATCCCTGGCCGCACATGCGCCCCCAAGTATGAGTTATTTAATAAACATGTGAGGTATTTATCTCATGAAACCATTCTGTATTTTATCTTATGATGTGATATCCAATGGGATAGATTCAGTGGAGAGGAATTAAAACCTGTGTCAGGTTTTTATTGCTAATAAAGAGGTAAAATGGTTTAAGCTGTTGAAATATACCACCTCACTAAGTCAGTGCGGTCTCTGATGCATAAATATTAATGCAAAAGAAAAAAAGGTGACTGGAATACCAGTCAAAGGGAAGCTTCTTTCATGGGGCACACATTGGTGTATCAAAAGCAACTAAATTAAATGAAATTAAGTAAATGCAAAATATTTTTATAAATGTCAAATATTGAATGAAAATAATAACAACAATCACACACATATATAAATACAATTTTCCACCAATAAAAAAGACAATGTTGTAAATGGGGAGATTTCCCTTCACTTCCTGTCCCATAGCCAAAACAGGAAGTGAAAGGAATCCCTACAAGTTAAAAGAAAGATAGTGGGTGTCCTGGCTGCTGAGAGACATGGCTGCTTAGTTCTGTACGGTTGTATAATGCGGCCCATCGCAAACCAGCCTGTCGAAAACACCTCCAAGAGGGAGGCACAGATACCAAGCACCTCACAGGCTATGTCCCACAAGAAGCATGGAGAATCAGGACCCCGCCAACTTACAGATTACTTCATGCAGGGAACGGCAGCTCTTCCACACCAACACAACCATGTGGGGACACAGACCAAGAGCTGCTCTCTGATATGGAGGATGCAGTACAATACTCCACAACAGCTGACAGAGGTTAGAGAGCTGGAATTTCCCCTGCTCACTCACCCCTCAAGCCTCCATATGCTAAGAAGCGCCACAGGGCTGCCCCAGCTCAAAATCACACTGATATGGCTGCACAGCACACAGAGTCATTAGCTGCTTTCCCAGCCTCAGATGCTCCTGCCTCAGAAACCACTCTGAAAGCCATGCTGCTTTCCCCTCAGGCTGGACTACATCATGAGCTGCGCTCTTCTATTTCTCAACTGTGTAACAGGCTAAATAGTATTGAAAAACACACTGAGCACCTAGAATCTCAGTTTAATGGAGTTTCAAAAGCCCATGATGAACTAGTGGATGCACATGAAGAACAAGGGGAAGCAATCCATAAACTCCAACTCAAAGTCGCTGATTTAGAAGACCGCTCCCGGTGTAATAATATTAAGTTAAGGGGAGTTCCTGAAGCTGCTAAAAATAGTGATTTGATTGCTTATTTGCATCAAGCTCATTCCAGACCTCACTCCACATGATCTACTCATGGATAGAGCTCACAGGATCCCTAAACCACCTTCCAGACGCAATCCCCGGGAACGTTTTAGTCCACATTCATTTTTACCATATTAACCTCTTGCCGTCCGCCTGCTGTTTATAAACGGCAGGGCGGTGGCAGTCCAGGGTCGGGTTGCCGTCCATAAATGGCACCCGCCTTTTCTAGCTGTGCGCGCTCCCTGGGAGCGCGCACCACCGCGATCCGGTGCCCGCTGTGTCCTCCGGACACAGTGAAACACCGATCGTCGGACGGGACCTCTGTACGAGGTCCCGATCATGTGATCACTGATTGGCGAATCAGTGATCACATGCAAAGTAGTAAGCAAGATGTCACTTGTGACATCATTGCTTACTATGTGTGAAATCTGTGAATGATCACAGAGGTCACATGGTACAGGGCTATTCACAACAGCCTTGTACCATGTGACAAGCTGTGACCACTCACAGCTCACTCAGTAATTCTCAATGACTGCAGGAATGCAGACAGAGAGAAAGAGAAATGATTGCTTTTACATCCTATATGGGTGTAAAAGCAATCAGTGTAAAAAGAAAAAAAAAAAAAATCTTCATCACCCTCCACAAGTAGTACAGTGTCACCATGGTGACAGTGTACTGCTAGGGTGACAGTATGTAAAAAATAAAATAAAATAAAAAATAATAATATTAAATAAATAAAATAAAAATGTAAAAAAAAATGTTTAAAAATTATAATTTTTGGTTATAAACTAATATGGATTTTTTTTTTTACTAAAAAAAATAACGGAATAAATTTTGGCTAAGATGTATGATGAAATATTATTTATTTGCAAAATTTTATTTAAAAAAACACTTTTTTTCACACAACACTGTGCACACTGCTTTTTACTTAGTAGCACTGTTCTTACTTATTAATAAGCTTACTTTACTTTCTTGTTTGTATAACACTCTGTATCTACCCGGGTATCTTATTGGTTTAATTATAACATTACTTGCATAACCACCATGAATACTAAGGGAGTTAATAGTCCCTTTAAAAGATTGAGACTATGGCAAGAAATAATAAATCAGAAAAACAACATTTTATGTGTTGTTAGATAATGAGCTTATGTGAAATTTCCATTAACCACTGGAAATAATATTGTAATTAAGAATATTTTTCCGTTAGAGCTGTATCAGTGTGGGTGTGTAATATGTCTTCCTATAAATTCTTTTTCTATAGATAGTTGGGGATGGTTTAAAGTTGACAGAGGGAATATTCTATTAATTACACCTTCTTTACTGTGGTACAGAAGTCTTGACACTTCTTTGTTGAGAAGCCTGTTTCATATAGTTCAGTGCCAGAGTTAGTTTATCAAACAATGGGATCCAACCCTGTTGGCTTCACAAATATCCACTTCAAAGGATCCCTCATTTAGATATGCAATGAAAGTGGCCAGCCTTTCATGAATACATAATTTACCAGGAAAAGGTCATGAACTGGCATACTTAAATTCCATAAAGGGTGTGTCGAGATTTGCCTTAAATGGGGGTTGGTGTATGCTAAATACAGGGGATTTGAAGTTAGCCAATTATGAAAGGGAATAAATTTGCCAACCAATCAGAGTTACTCCATGAAAACTAATGGAGGAGAGGCCTATAACAACAGACACTAGATGGAGAGAGAGGCTCTTTTTTGGAACACCAGTTAAGAGAATGAAAGCCGTATGTACAGTTCCATGGTAATTATGGAATATATCCCTTGCACATATCTAAATGTTTGTCTTATGTCTTTTCTGTCTCACTGTTTGTATTTTGTAATATGTTAGAGCTTTCTTAATAATGTTTCTTTTATGTAACTAGATACATTGTTCGTGTTAGTTTAGACCTCCATCCTATTCATCAATAAATGTTGGTTGCTGTGTTAAACCTTTCACTTCTGGGTAAGAACTCTTAATTTACCAAATCATATCAGAGAAATATTATATTTCATAATCTATATATGTAAGGGACCGCCCGGCGGTACCACTAGCACTCCACTGGTCGGATGTTCCCAGCGCACGGAGTCTAAGCCCCAGGGTACTTGTTCACCAGGGCCCCTGATGGTGGGGATGGACTTGGAGTACCCCAGGACCAGGTCGTGACTACTGAGGACACCCGTCAGTGGTAGGGGTATTCGCCAGGGGCTCCCACGGGAGAGAGCCAGGTATGAGGAGGTCTGGAGACCCCGTAGAGAGGGACGGATGGATGGATGGATGGCTGAGCAGGAGCAGGGTCATACAAGCCGGGTCGGTAACTATGGGGACGGTGCGGTACAGAGCAGCGGGCAGAGAATAGTCGGGTCACACGCCAGGTCAGCAACAGCAGGTCAGATCCAATAGGGGGCATACAGGAGAGAGGTCAGGCAAGCAAGGGTCAAAACAGGAGAAAACAGCAAGGTCAGGGCACAATCCGGGTCAGCAACTTACTTCAGACAGGTTCACAGGTTCACAGGATACAAAAGACCAAAAGGCACTGAATGACAGCTCAGGGCCGTTTAAATATCCCGCCCTGCGCTGTCATTGGTGCCAGGCGCGCGCCCGCGGTCACTACTGCGCATGCGCGAACCTGATTGCCGCGGTCGGCCAAGTCCCGGCGCTCGCGTACAGGGAGGTGTACTGCGCCTGCGCCGGGACCAGCGGCGCGATGATCCCCGACAATATATTTGGTCAACAGTGTACAGGAGATGCATTTTGAGCAAGGGAAGGCACCCTCCTATCATCATCGCATGTTTCCTCATCAATTTTTTGGGTAATACACCAAAAAAATCAGGGGAGTAATGATAGCTATTTGCAACTCCCTATATTTTCAGCTTCAAAATGTAGAAGCAGACTCCATGGGCAGATACCTTATACTGTCTGCAGTGGTAGATAATGTGCCCTTAGTAATAGTCAACATATAAGCACCTAACACCCATCAGAAACCCTTCTATCATCTGGTAAAGAGTAAAATCTTGCAATATCCAAAAGACCGCATAATCGTATGTGGTGACTTCAATTACATTGCTGATGGAACCTTATATTCCTCTGGCATGTGCAGATCCAGGCCTTCAGCCCTCTCCTCATTCATGCATATGGAAGATTTATTTGACCCCTGGTGGTGTCTCCATGGTACAGAGATGGTACACTTTTTATTCTGCAGCCCAGAAGTCTTACTCCAGAATTGATCTCTTTTTTGGTACACAAGATCACTTTACAAGTCATCTCTCAGGAAACTATTGGCTTAATCACATTGTCAGATCTTGCCCCGGTCACCATCACCCTCTCTCTTAAACTGGAAGGGCAAAGACATACAGCTTGAAGGATGAATACCTTTCTCCTAACGCACCCTGTGTATCAGGAACAAATCAAGACAGAAATTGAGACATACTTCAGCCTAAACACAGGCTCAGTAACAAATGATCTGCTCCTCTGTAATGCACATAAATCTTATATTAGGGGTATTTTTATCAAGCTAGGCGCCCGTGCGAAATGAGATAGAGCACAGAAACTAAATTCATTTCTTGACCAAATACGTATAGCAGAACACACCAATAAGGCACACCCTCCTGCGTAAACTCAGAGAAGACCTTCGCACATACCTGCACTCCTCCTTCGATCACCACATTAAAAAACTTTGCCTAAATTGGTACACCTATGGAAACAAGCCAGGCAGTCTCTTAGCAAAACAAGTTCAATGTAAAGGAACACTAACCACAGTCCTTTCATGCACAATGCATATGGCCAGAGAGTTAGTAATCCCAAAGATATTGCCAATTGCTTTAGTGAGTTGTATGACAAGCTATATAATCTAACCTCTTCCAGTATGGACCCTACACCTGATCCCACTCAGGCTATGCAATTTCTAGACTCCCTACGTCTTCCTTTCCTCACTCCATCTCAATTAGCAGACCTTAACCAGCAATTCTCCGACACAGAGATCTTAAAAGCAATCTGGTCACTCCCCCTTCATAAAGCGCCTGGACCTGATGGCTTTTGCAATGAATACTTTAAATTGTTTTCCACTATGCTTATGCCACACCTCTGTAAATCCTTTCATCATTTTATGACAACTGGAGACATTCCCAAAGAATCCCTTGAAGCTATAATCATCACTATTCTGAAATCAGGAAAAGCACCAGATGACCCGTTAACTATCACCCAATATCATTATTAAATACAGACACTAAAATATACACAAAAATTATAGTCTCCCATATCTCCTCGTATATCCCTTTACTAGTCTCAGGTAGGTTTTATCCCTAAGTGGCAAGTGTCAGATGGAACCCAAAAGTTCCTCGACCTTATCCAATGGGCGGAGCACCACAGTACGCCTTCTCTTCTCCTTTCGCTGGATGCAGAGAAGGCATTCGATAGAGTACACTGGTCATAGTTTAAAGCAGTGCTCCAAACATTTGGGTTTGTAGGCAACATATTTAAAGCTGTTCTAGCCCTGCATTTGCAACCATCTGCCAAAGTTTAGACTTCTGGTATGACTTCAAAACCCTTCAACATCACAAATGGTATGCAACAAGGCTGCCCCCTCGCTAATATTTGCTTTGGTGATGAACCTCTTGCAGAAGCTATACAGATACATCCCCGGATATCAGGCCTGCAAGTTGGCAATACCACCCATTAAATTGGATTATATACAGACAACATAATTGTCGTAATTACAGATCCCACTCTTTATGATCTCCTTACACGATTTGGTCAAATCTCCTTATATAAAATTAATTGTTCTAAGTCTTCCCTGCTTGGTATTTGTTTAGACCAGACCATTATGCAAAATCTTATACGCTCATCCCCTTCCCACGGGCACCAGCTTCTACCCTCACTTACCTTGGTTAACAATCCCTTCTAAGAATGTACTACGTATTAATCACAAATACCTCCTTAAGAAACTTCGGGACTTATGCTTTAACCTGGAAAGTATCCGCGCATCCTGGGCTGGGAAAATAGCTCTAACTAAAATGTTCCTTATGCCCAATATCTTATACCATCTCTGAACAGTTCCTAACACAGTTCTGCCAAACCAAATTTCTGCACTACAATTGATTCTTACTGTATTTATATGGGATGGAAAACACCCCAGAATATGACATTCCATTCTATGCACCCCATCAGGGAAGGCAGGTCTGGGAGCTCCAAATATAAAATCTTACTTCAAAGATATCTTACTCAATCAAGTTAAACAATTGTGAATACATTCAACCCGACCAGCCTGGGTGCAAATTGAAGAAACTGCATTAACAATCAACTAAACAAACCTTGGCTGCAATTTGGCTCCAAAATCATCTAGCCCATTTATTTATCTGCTTAATCAATGCAACAATGAAAACTTGTCAGTGATCAGCGACTTATGGTGGTACTGCAGGACTGCAGCGGGCATTCTGACACTGGTTGGGAACTGATTAACTGCCACTGACATTTCCAGTGACACTAATACAGTGATCAGTGCTAATAAAAAGCACTGACACTGTACTAATGGCACTTGGCAAGAAGGGGTTAACATCTTGGGTGATTAAAGGGTTAACAGTGTGCTGTGCGTGTTTTACTATGTGTGTTGTGTTGCGTTTTACTTGGGAGACATGCTGCTTTGTATCTCTTTGCTGTGCAGAGGGATACAAAGCAGCATGTCCATGCTGGCAGGAGAGAGATCTGTGCTATTTACACACATATCTCTCCCCTCTTAGCCCTGCTGGGACCTGGTGATTGACATATCCAGCAGCCAATAGCAGTGCGGGCAGGGCAGTGCACGCTCGTGCACCTGATACATGGAAATGCGGTGTCCCCAATGACAGCGATACAGTGATCAGTGCTAATAAAAAGCACTGACACCGTACTAATGACACTAGACAGGAAGGGGTTAACATCTGGGGCAATCAAAAAGTTAGCTGTGTGCTGTTTTACTAGGGGCTGTGTTTTTGTGCTTCACTGTAAGCACACTGCTTTGCATGGCTGTGCTATGCACAACCATGCAAAGCAGTGTGCACAAGCTGACAGGAACGAGAACTGTTTTGCTTTCATGCAAAATATATATGTATCTATCATATCTGCTATAGGGTGGTGGGAAAAAAAGAATAATTGTATATTAATTGGTTTATGTGAAAGCTATAGTGTCTACAAACTATGGTGTGTTGTACTGTGTGTGTGTGTGTGTGTGTATATAGATAGATAGATAGATAGATAGATAGATAGATAGATAGATAGATAGATAGTCATTTTTAATCAATGCAACAATGAGAAGACTCCCAAAACAGGAATGGTTTTATAGGTGGAGGTCACTGACTTTTTTTTTCTACTTTTTTTCTGACTGTGTTTCACTAGTTTTGCATTTGGCTAGGGTCAATGTCACTACTGGTAGCATGTGGCGATACCTGGACCCTACAGAGGTTGCACAGGCAGCCCAACTCCTCTAGGATGTCACATCAATACGGGCCATTGTCAGAAGGTTTTCTGTTTTTCCCAGCACAGTCTCAAGAGCATGGAGGAGATTCCAGGGAACAGGCAGTTACTCTAGGAAAGCTGGACAGGGCCGTAGAAGGTCCTGAACCCATGAGCAGGACTAGTATATGCTCCTTTTGTGAGGAACAGGATGACCACTGCCAGAGCCCTACAAAATGACCTCCAGCAGGCCACTGGCGTGAATATCTCTGACCAAACAATCAGAAAAAGACTTCATGGGGGTGGCCTGAGGGCCTGATGTCCTCTAGTGCTCACTGCCCGGAACCATAGAGCTTTATTGGCATTTGCAATTGAACACCAGGATTGGCAGGTCCACCACAGGCACCCTGCACATTTCACAGATCAGAGAAGGTTCACCTTGAGCACATGTGACAGATGTGAAAGGGTCTGGAGAAGCCATGGAGAATGTTTTGCACCTGTAACATCGTTCAGCATGATTGTTTTGGTGGTGGGTCAGTGATGGTCTGGGGAGGCATATCAATGGAAGGACACACAGACCTCTACAGGCTAGAAAATGGCACCCTGACTGCCATTAGGTATTGGGATGAAATCCTTGGACCCATTGTCAGACCCTACACTGGTGCAGTGGGTCCTGGGTTCCTCCTTGTACACAGCAATGCCTGGTCTCATGTGGCGAGAGTATGCAGTCAGTTCCTGGAGGATGAAGGCATTGATACAACTGAATGGCCCTCATACTTGCCTGACCTAAATCCAGTAGAGCACCTCTGGGATATCATGTTTTGGTCCATCCAACACCGCCAGGTTGCACCTCAGCCTGTCCAGGAGCTCAGTGATGCCCTGGTCCAGATCTGGGAGGAAATACCGTAGGACACCATTCATCATCTCATTAGGAGCATGCCCTGACATTCTCAGGCATGCATACAAGCCTGTGGGGGCCATACAAACTACTAAGTACCATTCTGAGTTGCTGCAATGAAATTTCAGCAAAATGGACTAGCTTGCTGCATCCTTTTTTCACTTTGATTTTCGAAGTGTAATTTTCATTTCCATCCAACAATGGGGCATCCTTACATTCCTAACACATTACCCAGTCTATATCTGTATAGATATCCAGCATGATATTTTTCTCCATTGAGATCTGATGTGTTTTCAAAGTGTTCCTTTAATTTTTTTTAGCAGTGTATATTTGAAAATTGATTAATCCTGATGTACTGACATCTCATTTCTTGAGGCCCTTAAAATGCCAGCACAGTACAAATACCCACCAAATGACCCCTTTTTGAAAATTGTATTGTATGAGGTATTTATTAACAAGCATGGCAAGTTTTTTGAAGTTGTAATTTTTTGTCACAATTTTTTAGGAAAATAAAGACATGAAATAAAATGTGTTTTTTTTCACAATTTGTTTTACATACTGTAACCAGTGCAGTACAGTGTCATAATTTGACTGTTGTGGCAGTGATGAGGGACAATGACTAGTGACAATATGTAAAAAAAAAAACATAACATTTTTTTTTATTACATTTTTTAATTTCTTAAAAATTATTTAACATTTTTTTTTATGTTTGAACCATTTTTAAATACTTTCATCAGAGTAGTTCAGTGTCACCATAGTAACATTGTTCTACCCTGGGGGAGGGGATAATGATTTTTTTTTCTTTTGATTGCTGATACAATGAAGATCATTGTACCAGCAATGCTTTGAACTGTCATTGAGTTTCAATCATGACAGATGTGATCTGTGATTGGCTACAGCTAATCGCATGGTACAGGGTG
This sequence comes from Staurois parvus, assembly GCF_062004578.1. Lineage (NCBI taxonomy): Eukaryota > Metazoa > Chordata > Amphibia > Anura > Ranidae > Staurois > Staurois parvus. The sequence goes on from NW_028317949.1 coordinate 7,968,932, forward strand.
CTGTAGATGACCCAGGTATTATGTGATAGCTGAGGGCCAATCACAGCTCATTAGTATTGGAAGCAGAGCTGTTATGAATTAAATTCATTATTGTTGACATTGTGATCATGTGTTCGCATAGCAATTACATGATCCCCAGGCAACTCAAAGTGGCCTTATACTGTTGGACAGATTCCTCAGTGGACACACAGCGCCCCCTTAGCCCAGGCAGGCACAGTTATGTACATATACATGATTATGCCTGCGTGTGCTGCCCTTCCACAGTATATGTACTGTGGAGGGTCAGCAAGTGGTTAATGAGGAGTACGAGAGGGTAATCCTATTGTTTGGGTTATCTAAGTTCACATTTTTTTTATCACATTTTCCAGAGACCCTATCAGAATTGGGTTCTCCAACTAGCAAAATGTTCTCAAATCAGCAAATTTAAAAGGTTGTTGCTTTTCTTCTGAGAATGCATATACAGGGCTCATTGCTTCCCTGCAAACACAGACAAAGGAAACTCAGGAACATCCTTATGACCATTAGCACATTCTCTAGGGTGACCTTCATGCTCTGAGGAAGCAGTTTATGGGTGATCTGGGTGATCCTGGAGTTCACAGAATTTGGAAAATACCTTCCCACAATTGTATTATGTAGCAGGTAGGAAACTAACAAACCTACAGAAATGTACTACCAGGGACGGACTGACCATTTGGAAACTCGGGCACTGCCCGAGGGCCCGGGGTCAGTAGGGAGCCCCATGAGATGCCCCTGGTACCTTTTTCATAGGCTTTTTTGAGTTTGGGCAAGGACACAGGGGCCCCATGATCCCCTATTGCCCGGGGGCCCCATGAGTTGTCAGTCCGCCCCTGCTTACTACTGTCCAGGTCCCTAACTCTGCATATAAAGTTGTCTCATGGGTCTCATCAAACAAGAGCTGTTTTTCACCACACTGGTAGTTCAGTGCTCCCCAGTCTGACATACACATAATCTGATTCCTGGGCAGAGCAAAATCCCTGAGCAGGCTAGAAGATTAAATAGATGCAAAACCAACTCATCTGCTTCTGCTGGGCTTGTTGTCTAATTGGTCAGTTCAAACAACCTCAGCTACCCCACCTCTTTCATTTTTATTAATTTTGTTCGTTCATGTTTTTGTGCTGCATTAAAGAAGTGTACAAAATAGATATAAAATAAGGTATACAATTTATTTTGGTGTTTCAATGAGGTGCAAGCTTTCTCAGGACAATAATGAAGTGAAAGTGAACAACATGAATATTTAGAAAGAAAGTTAAAATGTTTAAAATGAGTTCAAAATCAGTAAAAATAAAAAAAACTAAATCTTACTGTTGCTGATTCAATGTGCTTAAATTATACAGTATGTTACTATTGCCAAATAGACCACTTCATATTACATACTGTATTACTGCCCAATAAATATAGAATTGTAATCTGAAGCCAACAGTTATAGATCTGGAATAGGCACTGTAAAATAATTGTGTAGACATTTTTACATTTTACATTTCTGATATGGATTTGATTATTTTATCAATATCCTTTTCAACACATATAGTAATACAGCAATATATATATATATATATATATATATATATATACATAAAGAGAGAGAGAGAGAGAGTATACAGCATGTCACTATAATAATGACAAAATATTGTACAAATACTTTTACATCCGCAGATAAATTGACATTTATTTATTTTAATGGTGTATTTCCTTATCTTATAATAATAAAAGCAAATTTCTATGTTCTATGTTTCTCTCTTTCCACTAGTAGGAAAATAGTCAGCTGATAATAAAATGGCAATAGCCTACATAGGAACTGCCTTATAAACTAAGACCCATTTGCTAGCAGGGATAGAAAAGTATGTTTTGTTAACTTAAAGCTTTAATAAAATGATACGTTATAAAGACAGCATTCCCAAAGAATTAAGCTCAGCAGAAAATTGCAATTTATGAGAAACAATGTGCAGACGCTCAGACCTGAACTTTGCAACTACAGCAGCTTTTATTCTTTCTACAATATAAAACTGTCTGAACAAATGCAGGAACTGTTAATGTAAGTAACAAATGCTCAACTGACTCACTGGCATTGTATCAGTAGGCCTTATAAATACATGTGCTTTCTATACAGATAAAAAAGCCCCATTGATGCTGTGAATCAAACAGAGTATTGCAATAAAGAGAGTCTAAAGACAACGTTGATTTGGATAAAATCTTAATGTATATTTTTTAGTGTTAAAGGGAACATACAATGTATACTGCAAAAATATAAACTTATATCTCTGATAATTATCCTAAGGTACAGTATAACCCTTTTGCTACCACTAAAGTAAGGCTTAAAGTGGTTCAAAGGGCTCAAGATTTTTTCTTTACCTTAAAACATTCTCTGCATTAAAAAGAAACTACAGTGCATCTGAACACCACAAACCAAAAATAGTATTTAATTAATTTTTCATATTCAAAGCAAACTTTTTGCCTCGGGGCTCATTTTGTTAAAATTGGAAACTTTGCCACATTTGCACAACAGTTTTAAGCCTATTTGGACAAGCCACAATATATGAATGATTGAGTGGGCATATTGTATTTAAAAATTAAAAATGAGTGTCTTGATTCAAAGACCAAGGATAGAAAAATGTAAACGTTTTGCACCCCAGCTTTTAGTCCTGCATGGACAGGCTTCAATTTCTGAGTGTTTGAGATGGCATTTTGTGTCTGGAAAAAAGAATATTATCTTGATTCAGAGACTGAAGATGGGAAAATGTTAGTTAAGTAACACAGATATTAGGCCTGTATGAACAGGCTGCAATTTCTGAACAGTAGACATATTGCATTTAAGAAAAAATACCTTGATTTGGAGATTGAAGAAAAGAAAATTTACAGTTTTGCACTACATCATTTAAGCCCCACAGAGGCCGCTCGTTAATGCTTGTCCTCAGTGGTTGCCCTGACTTTGCAAGCCTCCCAATAGCTCTGACACTCTGGGGTTTATTTACTAAAGCTGGAGAGTGCAAAATCAGACTCACTTCTGCATAGAAACCAATCAGCTTCCAGGTTTCATTGCCAAAGCTTCATTGAACAAGCTGAGGTTAGAAACTGATTGGTTTCTATGCAGAAGGGAGTCTGATTTTGGACTCTCCAGCTTGTGTTTAGACATATTTGAACAGTATAGAATATTAATGCAAGAGACACAGTTCTTAGTAACACACCTATGTTAGTCTTGTTCAAAAGAGTAGACCACAAAAATAATGGGTTTGTACAATTCATAATAATAGAACACTGGTAAAATAGGAATAATCAATTAGCAATGTTTAACAAATTATACAGTCATGAGTAGTAAACTTCAACTATTAAAGTGCAACACCAGTAGTAAGAGAGGGAAGAAAAGGCTTGTTGACTTATCAGCTCCCTCTATGCCACTGGCGCTGCAATTGAGGATGCAGAGAATTATGTAACATGTACTCCGACATAAATAGATAGAAATATCCTAATTTGAATAACAATGGCCTTAGAAGAGATGGGGGGTCCTTTAACTAATGATTGCAACTTGAGTCTTGTGATGTTTAAAGTTCCTGATATGGTGGTGCCAGTTGTCTTCTGCCAATAATGGTGGGGTCCATAAACAGTAGAGAATACTGGTAATTCACTGAAGTTTAACAGATACGTCGTGAAACTGCTCAAAGCAAAGATCCCATGATACTGAGGTGTAAAGGTGTCTGAATGCAGTGTCTCTGGAGTGATGACAGAAAGAGGTTGGGCATCCACCTGCTCACCAATCCCATGGATAACATTTCCTTCTAGGAACAAGAGTTCTTGCACAGGCAATTGGCTGTCTTCAGGAATGTGCAGAGTTGCTGGTTGACAGCCTGTCAGTGCAGCAAGCAGAGATTTCTGTGTGAAAACTAGATAGTGACCATCACGATGCAGAGAAGATGATGTGATCCTGGTGTGGTGATCGGCATCACCACTGTGCTAAACTGATGTGCATAGTTCCACAGCAGTAAGCCAACAATCTGTCTCTGGAGGAGAATGGCAGCCCCCCTGTGTTAAGCTCTGAATATTGTGTCAAGATAGCGAGCCAGTCCTCTGCTGTAGAATATATCTGCTCTCCCATCATTCTTCTGGTTCGCCAGCTCTCTGGTAGTTGTTGTTCAATCAACACTCCAAAATACAGTATTTGTTGGCTACAGGACTACAGGTCCCAAGATCCTCTGCTGTCAGAAGAACTGGATCCACCCTGCTAATGGGAAGTAATGTAGCAGTCCCAGTACTGGGCACTGTAGTCTGTAAATGTCCCTGAAAGGCATAATGATATACCTGGCTCCTGGCTACACCTGTCTGTCTGTACAAGCCATAATTTCTGCATGATTGAATCTATATACACTATATATATATATATATATATACTCACCTGCTACTTTATTAGCTACTGTAAGGGAATTTCTGTACGGCAACTGGCTAATAGAAATAAGCATAGGCTTGCGCATGTGCACAGAAACGCGCGCACACCGGTGCACACTGGGAGCGTGCCCACTGTTTCTGGCGCCAGACTATTTAAAGGAAGCTCATACTCTTTGTCAGCGCTGACTGGTCTTCAGCTAACTTCCTGTTTCCTGCTATATCCTGTGTGTATCAGTTACTGACCCGGCTTGCCATTGACCTGCTCTTGGATTCTGTTTATGCTTCTGCTCATCGGTTTCTGATCCTGGCTTCCTCCTGACCTTGTCCCTGTTTGATGTTTTGGTACCTCATCGCCTGCTCGTTGCTGACCCTAGCTATTACTCTGACTACGCTTCCGGCTCCAGTTTGGCTCTACAGTCCTGCCGAGTGCCTGTCCTGGTTATCATTACATCAGCTCCGGTTGTCACGGTGTGTTCCAGCTTCACGCTTATCAGAAGTTCCGGCATGCCACGCACCCAGATCTTGCAGATCCAGTGGAGTGCTTATTAAGTTCAGCTTGCCGTTCCGGCATCTCCTCTGCTCCTGACTGGATTCCCTATCTGATTTACCGAGGTTACATCACCAGCTGCAAGTTCCACAATCAACATCCACAGGCACTCGTGTTCTTCCTGTCCCTAGGCACCATCTGTTCCACCTTCAGTGGGGCTTGGGTTGGAGATACAAGAGAGGCTGACCTCGTCAATTAAGACTTCTATCAGGTACGTGACAGGTACACCTGTTCAATCTCTTGGTAACACAAATTGCTAGTCAGCCAATCACATGGCAGCAACTCAATACATTTAAAATGTAGAAATGGTGAAGATGACTTGTGAAGTTCAAATCAAGCATCAGAATAGGGAAGAAAGGGGATATAATTGACTTTGAATGTAGCATGGTGCCAGACGGGCTGATCTGAGTATTTAAAATACTGCTGGTCTACTGCAAAACCATCTCTAGGGTTTACAAAGAATGGTCCAGTCCAAAAAGAAAAAATATCCAGTGAGCAGCGGTTGTGTAGATGAAAATGCTTTGCTGATGTCAGAGGTCAGAGGAGAATGGGGAGACAGGTTTGAAATAATAGAAAGGCAACAGCAACTCATGTCAATATGGACCAAAATCTTTAGGGGAATGTTTCCAACAACTTGTTGAATCTATGTCACAAAGAATTAGGGCAGTTCTGAAGGCAAAAGGGGGTCCGATCCATTACTAACACGGTGTACCAAATAAAGTGGCTGGTGAGTGTATATTGCCTATTGTATTGACTACATATTCAAAGGGAGAGATTGAGAGCAGACTGCATTTTGAAATAGAAAATGTGTGACTAAAGACGGAAAAATGTTACAGATTTGCACCAAAGCTATTACGTTTGTTTTTTTTTTTAGACAGGCTGACATTTCCAAGAGACTGAGCAAGCATATTGCATTGCATCTAGAAAATAAAAAAAAATACTGTATTTTTTCAGAGACTGAAGATGAAGAAAATTAACACATTGCCACCACACCTACTACGCTTTTTTGAAAAAGCTGCTATTTCTGAGAGACAGAGGACTATCTGGAAAAAAACTGATTTTTTGTCATTGAAAAGGTAAACATTGTATTGATTTGTACTACACCTTTGAAGCCTTGATTGGATAAGCTGCAATTTATGTGGGAGAGAGTAAGGAGAGAGAGAGTAAGTAGATTGCATTTTAAATTAAAAAATTGGGTTCCTTTACAGATTTTAGGAAAATCATTTGAAACTTTTGGAAATAAGAAAATATTGCCTTTTTTAAGCATGAATGAAAATACATTTGAACAAAATTGCACCACAGCTTTTAAGCCTGATTAAGTATACTGCTATGCTGTCAAATAAAAATGCCAATTTAATAAGCTTACAGGCAAGTGTGAGCACTGCTCTGGGGAACATGAAGCAATGCAAAACGTTTTAAAATTCAGGCTACGAGTAGTGACTTTTAAAAGCACTGATATTTACAAAGGAAAAAAGAGTTTTAAATTGCTGTCAATTGATATCTGCCTCCTGGTTTCTTTTTTAAAAGAAAAAAATAGGCACACAGGGATAGTGTCTAGGTTCTACATGATTTTTTTTTGTTTGTTTTTGATTTTCCATAATACATTTTTATTTGGTTTTCCAAATATAGCTACAACAACAAAAAAACAAAAATAGGACAGCAAAAAGCTACACAATATCACAGTATAGGTGGTGCGTTAAAGTTTAAGAAAGAGAAAAAAGGAAATATTGAATAATTCCTAACAATCCTACTAGTTCCACAAAATAATCCAAAAAAAAGGTTAAATATAATAATATCTTATATAGATAGAAAAGATAGTGAGCGCTCCTAGTTTGGGAGCAGCTAAAACACCAAAGGTACCAATAAAAAGCCTCAAGTTAAACGACAAAAAAATATGGGTGTAGCGCTATGGTATAGTAAATAAACAAATATACATGGGTGAAATGTCCATAAATGAAAAGTTCAATTAGAATAAACTTTCAAAAGGTGAAAACCAGCAGCAGATGAACTTGTGACATCCATTAGTAGTAAGAGTGTGCACTCACCGGAAGCGCATTGGAAATGCGCATATAATGTAAGCCATGAAGGTATCAATAGGTAGACAAGATAATCCGGTGAACTTTCCTCTATGGTGTAGTCATCAAGTTGGAAGGATTAAGGTATCTGCTGAATCCAGAGGTCCCCTTAAGGATGGATATAGGTGCTCAGCCTGAGTACAGGGCTCCTTTTCCTCTGGTGGTGTAGTGACAGTAGGATAACCTGATGCATATAAGCTGTGTGGTGAAGAGGGGTGAAGGAGAGAGAGTTTAAGGAGAGAGGATAAACAGTCAGAAACAGTGGTAGAAAGTGCATGATACAGAGAGGAAAGAAAGCTGAATAGAGAATGGGTCATCTGCCACCTGATTGGTGCTTTTCAAAGCGCTTATTAATGTATGTTCGCTTCATGCAATCGCTGAAGTGCAGAACATGAAGTGCATATCACTTATATAAAGAGTCACTTAGAGAAATAATCACTAAAGGAAAGAACTCCAGCAACTTTCCACCTAGCAAAGTGATATCCCCATAAAGGTGCTCTAGTTTTATACTATTAAAGGTGGGGGTGGTTGGTTGTAAATTAATTAATCATGAGCTAATATAAGGATGGCTGGCTAGACAGATGGCTGGACCTCCTTCTATCCTGCTCCCTGGTCTCCTCCTCCCATGCACGACTGCAGGACTTCTCCAGGTCCTCCCCCATCCTCTGGAACTCACTGCTCCAATCCATCAGACTGTCGCCTTCCCTCTTCACATTCAGGCGCTCCCTCAAAACCCATCTCTTCAGGGAAGCCTACCCCACCCTCACCTAATGGCCATTCTCCCTCTTTCCTCCCTGCTCATTCACCCCTCATCCCCCCCAGCCACTTCCTACTGTACCTTTACCCCCTCCCTCCTAGATTGTAAGCTCGTAAGAGTAGGGCCCTCTTACCCCTCGTACGCTGTCTGTCTTTGTTGTACTGTGCCATGTATTGTCCCCCCCTATTGTACAGCGCTGAGCAAACCCTTTGGCGCTATATAAACTCGTAGTAATAATAATAATAGTAATAATAAATATATTAATAAGTAAGGGTCCCAACACTGAACCTTGGGGTACACCACTGACAACCCTAGACCATTCAGAGTATGAATCATTAACCACTGCTCTTTGAATACGATCTTTTAGCCAGTTTTCTATCCATTTACATACAGCTTTTTCCAAGCCCGTAGACTTTACTTTACACATTAGCCGTGTGTGGGGAACTGTGTCAAATGCTTTTGCAAAATCCAAGTATACCACATTCACTGCCAACCCTCTGTCCAAGGTTTTGCTCACCTCTTCATAAAAAGAAATCAGATATGTTCAACAACTTCTGTCTTTCATGAATCCATGCTGTCTGTTGCTTAAAATATTTTTTTCCAGCAAGAACTCATCTATGTGGTCTTTTATTAAACTCTCCAGTATCTTTCCAACTATAGAGTTAAACCAACAGTTCTATAATTACTTGGTAAAGATTTTGAGCCCTTTTTAAATATTGGCACCACATTGACCTTACGCCAATCCAGTGGTACTATGCCAGTCATTAAAGAGTCCCTAAAATTTAGAAGCAATGGCTTTGAAATGACAGAGCTCAATTTTTAAGGACCCGTGGATGTATGCCATCCATTCTAGGTGCTTTATTCACCTTTATCTGTCTAAATATTTTTGGATCATATCAATTGTGAGCCAATGTGGATCATCTGGAGCTGTGTCAGTACATGCCCATTATGGACAAGGGCTTCCCCATGCTCCTTTGTATACACAGAGCTAAAGAAGGTATTTAATAAATTTGCGTTCTCTTTGTCCCCAGTCACCCACTCTAGATTATTTTGTAAAGTGCCTACATGCTCGGACCAGACCTTTTTACTATTAATATATTTGAAGAATCTTTGGGGGTTGGTCCTGCTATCTTTTGCAATCTGTTGTTGTTTTCAATTTTTGCTGCCTTTATTTTCCTTTTGCATATTATGTTGTATTCTTTGTAATCTTTTAACGATGGTAGCATTCCTTCATTTTTATATTTAATAAAAGCCCCTTTCTTATTAACTATAGCTTTTTTAACTTTGACTGTAAGCCACATAGGTTTGATTTTTAGCCTTTTTAAAGTTGTTGCCCGTGGGAATATATTTTGCAGTGTGTTCACTTACAGTCTTTTTGAAGAACTCCCATTTCTGTGTTATGTTCATCGATGCCAATTATCCCTCCCAGTCTAAGTCTTGGAGAGCAGCTCTCAGTCTTGGAAAATTAGCTCTCTTAAAATTGAGCGTTTTTATTTTTCCCGTATGTAATCGCTGTTTACAGCTAACAATGCATGAAATCATGTTATGGTCACTGCTACCCAGATGTTCTTTTATATGAACATTTGTAATAAGCTCTGCATGGTTTGAGATTACCAGGTCCAGCAGAGCATCATTCCTAGTAGGGGCCTCTATGAACTGTACCATAAAAATGTTTGCCCTGTAACTGTTCCTGCAGGGTAGTTAAAATCCCCCATTATTATAACTGTCCCCGCCCTTTGCAGCCCTTTGCAGCCCTTTCGATCTGTTTACGCTGTCTCTCCGAAAGAGAACATAGCCAGGAATATTAATGGTACGGTCATGAGAAGAATGAAGCCAAGATTCAGCAGTACCAATTAAGTCATAATTCTATTCATGCACAAAAGCTTCTAACTCACCTATTTTGATTGGCAGACTTCCGGCATTGGTGAACAAACACTTTAATGCACTGATACCTTGTTCACACGTATTTTGCATATTTTTTATTTTCTTACAAATGGTACCAATTCCACTGGTTGTTTGTAACATGGGAACCTTCTTATCATCTGCCATATCCTCCTTCCCCCATATTTCCCCATTCCACCCACCAATAAGTACTGACCCCTGTTTGATCTGTCTACTCTGTTATAATCTAATTCTCCCTCCCCTCTCGATCCTACTTTAAATACTCCTCCAGAGTTCCTATAAACCTGGGCCCTAGCACAGCAGACCCCCTTCCATTTAAGTGAAAACCATCTCTAGCATATAGGTTTCACCCCAATGAAAAGTCAACCCAGTGCTCTAAAAACCTAAATCTTTCTCTTTTACACCAGGTGTTCTACCATGCATTGAGTTCTCTAATCTCCCCCTGTCTTTCCTGATTTACACATGACACAGGTAATATTTCAGAGAATATCTCCTTGGAGGTCCTTCCCTTCAACTTGCAGCCTAGTTTTTTTAATTAATTGTTAAGCAGCCGCCACCTTCCATGTATTCTGTCATTGGTTCCAACATGAACCAAGACAGCTGGGTCATGCCCAGCCCCTCCTAGTAATTTATCAACCCGGTCCACCACATGCCAAACCGTGGCACCAGGGAGACAGCAAAACATTCGGTTGAGGCGATCCTGATGACAAATTATTCTATCAGTCCTTCTGATCATGGAATCCCCTACTACCACCAGCTGTCTAGGTCTTCCTGCACTACCCTCACCACCCCTTGCAGATGGTCTTCCCTCCCGGCTGTTAAGGATAGCAGTAACATCCAGGGCTGCCACCCCTGAGCTTGCCACTCCCACATCTTCACCCAACTTGGCAAATCTGTTTGGGTGCTGAAACCCATGGCCAGTCTTTGTTTTCTGTGAGCCCCTACCACTCCCTCTTGTTACAGTAACCCATCTTCCTACCTGATAATTCTGATTAGCCCATCCGCCCTCCATTTCAATCCCTTTAGCTACCTGCTCAGAGAGCAGAAGACCCCTTTCAATGTTGCAACTTGCTCCTCCAGATCTCTAATGTGAGTTTCCAGAAGGGCAAGCCGCTCACATCTGTCGCAGCGGTATCCATCCTAAAGCTGTTGCTCCATTGCTGTATACATGCGGCACACTGTACACTGCACAAAACCTTCCGCCCTGCTAGCATACATTATCCCAGTTACAATATTATCAGGAAATATCAGTTGTCACTTGTAGGTTTTTTATGTTACTTGCAGGTTAGTAGACTCCTGTTATAATCTCCTGTTTTCCACTCCAGTTTTTTAACTCCACTTATCAAATGTCAACTTAGTCAAAAGGTCCAGCAAGCAAAATACAGGCAAGCTAAAAAATGAGCAAGCTCAGAGTAAGCTCTACAGCAAGTTATATAGGACCTGTATCACCTGTGACCAATTAACCCCTCCCCTTAATTATTAGACTGAAGGAAGACAAGGAAAGTAAGAAAATAAAATGCTATTTAAAAAGTGACAGAAAAAGTGATTTAAAAAAGAAAAAGCTTTTAGCATTACCGAAAGAAGAAAATAAAACAAATACAAGTATCAGCAATCACCAGCAGTCAAAAGTAAAACTTTTTCACTCTCCACTCAAATTTCCCACTCTTTTTAGCTATCAGCCAGCAAAAAATAGCTGATAGCCATTATTCAATAATGTGTTTCCATACTGTATAACAACAGTTTTGGGCTAGGTTACAGCATGCCCTTCCTCAGGTACAAACACAGGTAACATTTTAACAAATACAATCATCATATATACCATTTACTAAGAACTAATTATATCATTAAATTCAATCTCCACAGATGAATCACATCAAAAATTATATATATATATTGAGAAGATCACAAGCAATGTGATGCCATGTCCACCACCGACAGAAGATAATTCAGATTATTCATCCTATTTTATATAGAAACATACATAATTTAAACATATACGTATGCAAACATAAATATATACTGTAACTACCTACTGTATATTATTGTTATTATTATACAGGATTCATATAGCACCAACAGTTTGAGCAGCGCTTTACAATATAAATATACACACATCTATGCAAGTCGGAAGATCTATCATTTTAGCTACTATAAAACCCCAATATTTCTCCCTATTTTTCTTAATTTTGTTCAGAGAAACAAAGATAAAGTCTGGGTTCATACCCTAGGGGGTTCAATATATATATATATATATAGTATACAGTATATATATATATATATATATATATATATATAGTATACAGTATATATACTGTATATATATATATATATATATATATATATATATATATATATATATATATATCATATTTGTTTATAGGTATGAGTCTGTCAGTGGGCCTGTATAATTTTAAAGTGCTTACATATTTTCTCATTGGGAAAAGCAGATGAATACATAACAGCTAAATACAAAAATTCTGTGTTAATGTCTATGAGGAAAAGCAGGTGATCATGCTAATGTAAGATTAATTTTCATTTGTTTGCTAGTTGTACAGATGATGTTACTCCCTGAGCAACCTGGGAAGTTTCAGAGTATAGGTTTGGAGATATTTCTACATGATTATAGCTTCCCAGCAGACTTAATACAGTTCGATAACTATTTAAATCAGTGATATTCTAACAAGTTAAGCAGAGGTTCACTAAGTCTTATGCATCCACATATGCTGGAACATGGGAATACTACACACAGAGAGTCTCTTCAAGATTAAACTTTGAAATCTGTTTTCAGCTATATAATTATTCTGTATTTTGAAACCTAGGCAGAGGAATAGTGAAAGACAAGAACACCTGGGAAAAAAAGAGCAGCTAAAATTAATTGACAATGTTTGGCTAATGAGAGTTACATTGATGTGTTGCTGCATTACATGTTTTCCTACATGATACACATTTCCAGTAGATATTCATGAGGTGTTCAAATCCATCCAAATATTTTGCAGAACTAAAAAAATACATTTCACACTTATATTGTTAACTCGGGTAATCTAACATTGGTCATTTTGTGGAATCCATTTCATTGGCTTTTATTCATTTTATCAGGTTTATTTTAGTTTGTCCAGTCAAGAAATAAGTTGATCTTATGGTAATTATATAGGATTTTGATCAGTTTATTTAAAAATGGAATTGAATTGAAAAAAAAAAAGGAATTCAGTAGCTGATATTAAAAGGAGTCCCAAATCTATTCAAACACACTGTTTGGATTATAAAAAGTATGGTAGTATATACAAATCTAGCATAAGTGCATAATATGCCATGTCTAGTTTGGTTGGTTATTCTTTGTGGTAAATATCTTAGCAACATTATCAATATACTTACAGTTTTGCAGTTTTTCTGAGTTCCATTTTTGAACACAATCAAGCTTTAATTCAACAAATATAATCCAGATGGAACATTTTTAACCACCACAACACAGAGCACTTTTACTCCCTTCCTGCCCAGACCAATTTTCAGCTTTCTGCACTCACACACTTTGAATGATGATTACTCAGTTATGTAACACTGCACCCAGATTAAATGTTTGTACTTTTTTCACACATATAGAGCTTTATTATGGTGGTATTTAATCAGCACTGAGTTTTCGATTTTTTGCACTATAAATGAAAAACGACCACAACTTTTGAAAGAAAATTGCATTTTTCTTTTTTTCTGTTATAAAATTTTGCAAATAAATAATTTTTCTTCATTAATTTTGGCCAAAATTTATACTGCTACATTGATTTTGTAAAAATAACCCCAATCAGTGTATGCTATTTGGTCTCTGAGTGACAATTATAGTCTACAAGCTGTGGTACCAATCATCTAATTTCTTGAGCCACTAACAAGCCAGGACAGTACAAATACATCCCAAATGATCCCTTTTTGGAAAGTAGGCATTCTAAGGTATTTAGTAAAAGGCATGGTGAGTTTTTTGAAGATGTAATTTTTCTCCTCACTGTGACATCTGTTGATCACTGGCACTGATGCACATTTGACACTGGTGCACATGTGGATTTGACACTGATACACTGTTTACAGATGTTGATCACTGGTATGACAGATGTGGATTTGACACTGGTATGCTGTGACAGTTGTGGAATTGACACCGGTACACTGTGACAGATGTTGATCATTGGTACAGATATGGATGACACTGGTACACTGTGACAGGTGTTGATCACTGGTACAGATATGTATGACACTGGTACACTGTGACAGGTGTTGATCATTGGTATGGGGATGATCACTGTCACAGATGTGTTTGACACTGTGGCACAGTGTGTGGGGGACACTATCTGAGTGATCAGCCTGTGTGTTTGAAAAACTCACTGGCAACACAGATCGGCTCTGCTTCTCCTCACTGTGACATCTGTTGATCACTGACACTGATGCATATTTGACACTGGTACACTGTAACAGATGTGGATTTGACTCTAGTACGCTGTGACAGATGTGAAATTGACACTGGTACGCTGTGACATATGTTGATCACTTGGACAGATTTGGATATGACACTGGTACTCTGTGAAAGATGTTGATCACTGGTACTGATGTGGATTTGACACTGGTACACTGTGAAAGATGTTGATCACTGTACTGATGTGGATTTGACACTGGTACTCTGTGAAAGATGTTGATCACTGGTACTGATGTGAATTTGACACTGGTACACTGTAACAGATATTGATCACTGATACGAATGTGGATTTGACACTGGTACACTGAGACAGATGTTGATCACTGATACTGATCTGGATTTTACCCTGTTATTCTGTCATATATGATGATCACTGGAACAGATGTGCATTTGGTACACTAACAGATGTGGATAACTAGTGAACTGACAGATGTGGATCACTACCCAAAGCATAAGTTTTTTTTTTTTAACCTAGTGGCACCTATTTTTTTCTCCTTGTTTCTTTAGCTGTATGGAGTTATCTACTGTATGTCTCAGTTTTCAAATATACATGCATTCATTTGTTCACCTATTGTGGACATATGCTTTCCAATAGTATTGCCTATTTTAAAGGGTTATGTTGTTTATAGTACTTTGTGCAAACCTTGCTGTTAAGATTAGGCTGCAAGCACCAGATATGAAAAACATATCTAAAAAATATACAGTATATACAAAGTGTGCTGTGCTACCAAATATCACAAGTAATTAAAATCAGCAATAAACATATGTTTGTATATATAACAATATATCAAAATAATACATCAGTCACATTAGTATCCACACAAAACAGCTTTTGCTTTTATGAACATAAGCATACAATGCTGTGATAAAAGTCAAATAAAACACTGCCAAAAAATGAAGTGTCTGTGAATCAGATGTGTCCATGTCACAAAGATACATAGATATCCATTGAAATATCCTCTTTGATTTTCACACAGTGCAAATTGTGGCAGCATTCAGTGTAACCTCTCCCATCTCCCATGGACAAACTCTTACCTTAATGCATAAACCTTTATATACAAAGGTCAACAGAAGCATATTCCCTTTAATGCCTGGACCAGGCAATTTTCATGGAAAGAAAACTGTATTCACTTTAACTGCTAGATTTACCCAGATGGAGGAGAAAATAAACACAAACCAATAGTGCTTTTCATAAAATCAAACATTCATTACTATTATAAAATCAAGTCCACAAGTATAAAAATCCATCCAGCCTTTTGTAACTGTTACCAGGAAGCCACTTGCATCAGAGCGATATTGCACAACACAAATGTCACTGTGCAGACAACAGCACTCAGCAGTCTCCTTTTCCTATACCATGTAATCAAAAGTTTTTATTACTAAAAATTCAGATCCCTATTATGGCACAGGAAAAAAATGATGTGATGCTGTGATGAACTTTTCTGTGCAAAAATTTGCTTTACCTTATTGATATCACTTTAATACACATTTAAATATGTTCTGAAGGTCTTACTAAAACTACTGAATTTGCAGTCTCATACATCCTCACTTGGCCCTCACATTTCCCAGACGTTTTTAAGAAGGCTCACGGAGTAAGAGCTAATTCACACATGTGCAGTGCAGATTGAAGCTCAGGTTTCACAGCTAATAGACAGAGTAGTTGTACAATGGTTAAGGTCAGGTTTAGATCAGGTTCAGGACAGGTTTAGATCAGGTTCAGGTCAGGATTTTATCCTGTTCACAACTAATGACATGTGCGGTTTAGAAAGGGCTCCCATTGCAGTCAATAGCCTGTAATCCGCACCTGAGCTGGACCGCGCTGCTCAGAAATCAGGCAGCACACTTTTTCAATCCACATTGAGTCCGCACTTCCAGTGCACTGGATATGTGTGAACAGCTACCATTGTAAGCAATGTTATTTCACAGGTTATGTGGGTTGGATGCGGTTCAAATTGCATCTAATCCGCTTATGTGAACCAGTACTGACATTTTGCAACACAAATCTCCTCAACATTAAACTAGACATACTCCTTTGTTTGTTCTAAACAAGTTATTAAAAAGGACACTTTGTTTTTTTATCCACATTGCCCTTCCCTTCTTGTATCTTTTTGACTGATACTGATTTTATCATACAGAGACATGCTTTTAATGTTTCTTTTACTTGAAATACAGTATGTACATATATTTTTCATCTTCAAACAAAGCCACAAGTCAAGTACATAGAAAAGCTTTTTTTTCCACAGCACACCCTTGCTCCGGGATATCTACATTGATAGTTGTGTCACAGTGCTGCACCAATGTACAGTATAATGTTTGATCCCTCGGCTGCCATTTGAGATAAGCATAACATTACTGAGTTCAAATACAGGACAACATGTCGAGAAAGTAGTCATATATGTGGATGATACAATATAATTTCTTTGTGATACAGAGAAGTACTTGGGGGGTGGAATGATACTTAATGCCTGAATTGTGTTTTTTTCTATCTAAATCGGGATGGTTGGGATAAATGTGTCTTGTGATAACATGTTACTATCTGGATTTTTCTTCAAGCTGTTACTGACTTGAAATTTTTGGTTAGTCTGCTCTGGTTGTCCTATTGATATTAATATTTGATACAACTGAACATCATTTGACGGATTTCTCTCCTTACCCTACCTACCCTCTTACCTCTCCTGTTCCACCACCTTCACCCTCCTAGCTCCTTTTTACCCCTTTTTTTTCTCCCCCCTCTCCCTTCCTTAACCTCCCTAGCGGTCTGATTATGTCAGTATTTCTGTGCTCAAAGCGGTACATTTTTTTGCATGGAAATATGTTGTTTTTTTATTGTAGGCCTGTAATTCATAGGAATAGCTCACTGAAATCTGTCCGAACAAGAGTCTAGTAAACATCCCGGGTATGATAAAATTTGAAACACAAAATCATAAATTATAATATAATAAATAATCATAAAAATAATAATATATAATACATTTAATTCAATAATGTAATCAAACCAAAAGCACTGAAATTTGAAATACAGCGCCAAGTTCGCACATCACTGAGCAAAGTCGCAAAATCGTTTTCAGTGTCTGATGATGAATTTCCCCACGAATCATTATCACTCAATTCTGCAAGTGGTTCTGATTTACTATCGCTGTTCTCTAGCCGGTCCAAAATTGCATTTGACCGCTTTTTGGATGCCATGGATATTTCTCTGTTTCCAGGTTGAAAGAACTGTAAAAATGCAGGCAGGGCACAGGACAAAGCACTAGGGACAAAATTTATGTGAAATGGTTTGATACAGTATGAGATTTTAGTGTACTGAGTGAATGTCACTTTTAAAATTTTTGAATTTCCTGCCGATTCTGTCCCCTGTACATCCCATATGTCCTGACGCTCGCAGGGAACGGAACCTGGAAGATGGATGCTGGTATCGGCTGGAGGAGCTGGCAGGGGATGCTGCAGGGGGGACATCGCGGGAGCACAGGACAAGGTAAGTGCTGGTGGGATCCCAGAGCAACGCCGCAGGGTAATCCCAAGTGTAGCTCGGGGTTACCGCTTTTGGTACTGAAAGCTAACCCCGAGCTACACTCTGGACTACCGCCAGGAAGGTTAACAGGATGTAGTAACCAAGTTGAGAAAGATGTTATGCAATTTGATTTTTCTGATATTGATGGATATGTTTAGTTAACAAGATTATATGTATTTACAGTATGTTCATGGTTTCTGACCTCTCTGGCAAGATGCTCTACATCTCATTGCTGTTTGTGTATCCTTGTTTATTTATTTTTTGAACCCAATAACAGAAACATTGAAATTAAATGTGTTTTACTCCCATTAGACCTTGTTCTGAAATGATTTATAAACAGCAAGATAATTAAAATAATAAAAAACAGTAGATAACTTGAAATATGTATTCAGCATTGCCAAGGAAGTATATGGACTTTAAACTGGGGACTCCTAATGAATACATTTCAAAATAAATATAGTAGGTGGTGCCAAAACCATTATTCGTGGAAGGTGGGGGAAACAATTAACAATAGCTGGTTACCAAAACTGTTTTATATCCTTCAAATACACCAGTGTGGATTCCATTTAAATTATTTTGGAACATCCACTAAATAATTTTAGAGCAGATTTGTAAAGAAAGTTCAGACAAGGGTTCAATTAGAAACAATTTTGCATACTTAAAGGATAAGTTCATTTTTGAACAAAAGCATAACAGGGTAAAAAAAATGTGCATTTATCTTTTTGTTTTAGGAGCCTGGAAAGCATTGCACCAGTGGCTTTCCTGCAGGTTAACTGCATTTTGCCATAGATTTCTATTATATCTTGAGGGTGTGGTGCACTTTCTGAATGTCATGTACCTGGTGGTGGAGGCCAATGGAGAGAGGGCTTCTCTTGCGGCTAAGTTCCAGACTCCCCTGAGAGTGGGACAGCGGGAGTCAGGCCCAAAGTTGCACAGGTCGCCTGTAGGAGTGCTGGTTGGTGGTCCACTCAGAAGCACAGCTGGTGCACGGAGATAGGTCTGCAGACAGGTGGCGCCTGTGTGTGGTATGCAAGCCCTTCCAGGATTTAGAGATTTACTGGATAGCCGGTTCAAGCCAAAGTCAGGTACCAGGTGGGAATCAGAGCAGACTTAGTCAGATGGGATAGCCGAGGTCATACACAGAGGAGCGAGAGAGTATCCTTTAGCCAAGCCGAGGTCAGATCAGAGATTCAGTAGGGTAGACAGGTCCAAGTGCAAGCCGAGTCAGTATCAGGAAGTCACAGGTCACAGGAAACAGGAACGAGGCGCAGGGAGCTGGAGATCATCCAGCAACCAGAGGAAGTGATGAGCCTCCTTATAAAGGCCGTCTGGCACCAGACTGAGGCTGATGTGTCCTTCTGCAACCATGTAGAGTATTGGCAGAAATGCCAGATCTTCCAGAATTCCTGCCGTGGACAGGACCCTGACAGTGAAAGTGCACCAAAACTCCTGTATTCAGGAAATGTGCAATTTGTAAATATTTATAATATAATATAATTCTATCTACAAGGATCTGAAAGTTTTAAGGGTTGGACCAATCATTAGGTTCTCTATCGTGTGGATACCTTTAGACACCCATTGGGTAATGTCAAGGTCAGGAATAATAAATGATAGGCTAAGAGTAGGGAAAGGGATACAGGAATGTGGCTGATCCTCAGCCAACATAGCTAGTAAAGTATTTCAGGCTGTCAAGGTCATTTTGAATGAGTAAAATAATTGACTATTAAATAATTATATAAGTTGTTACCAGGAATTTGGAGTTTTTCCAATTCCATCCAAAGATTGTGTGGATCTCTAGAAAACCAAGCTTTCAGCTGTGATAGAATGGAGGCTAAATAATAGTCTCTTATTAAAATATGTCCAGCTCCTTCTGCTTTTCTGGATTTAACGAGTTTACTAAATGCACTTCTAGTTCTTTTGCCTTGCCATAGGAATTGATGCAGTGATGATTGCACAGTTAGAAAAAAGGAATTAGGTACAGGTATGGGTAGTGTTCTAAACATGTAAAGTATTTGAGGTAATAATATCATTTTGAAGGTCGCTAAGTGACCAGACCATAATAATTTAACCTTTGCCAAGTCTTGTAGAGTATTTCGGATCTTAATTAGTAAGGGTATATAGTTTGCTGTTACTGTAGGGGTTAGAGTAATGCCTAAATAATTAATACTATTTTCTTTCCACACATAGGGAAATGTAATTTTAAGTCTCTCTTTCACAGAAAAGGGAACTCCAAGATTTAATATATATGATTTTGTTTAATTACCTTTATAATATTAAACTTGGTTAAACAGTTGTAGTGCTGAATGCACCAAAGCCAGCGATTTCTCAACATCGGTTAGCATCAAAATTATATCATCTGCGAATAAACTAATAGTATGCATTTTGTCTTGTATGGAGACTCCCAAGATTAAAGGAGGAGAAAGAATGTAAATTACCATAGGCTCCATTAATAGATTAAATATAAGGGGTGAAAGTGGGCCACCTTGACGGGTGCCATTGGAGATCTGAAAAGGGGTAGACAGAATTCTGGAAGTATATACTTGTGTGGAAGGTTTGGTGTATAATGCCATAATAACTGAATAGATTGGACCCACAAAGCCAAATACAGACAGAACTTGGTCCAGGTAATTCCAATGTACCCTGTCAAACTCATCTGCATCCAATGTCAGAAGCAGAGAAGGTGCTTTTTTTTGTTGCAGCCAAATGGATTATGTTTACCAAATGACAGGTAGCATCTGTTGTTTGGCACTCTTTCATAAAACCAGATTGGTCTGGATGAATAAGTAAAGGTCAACCAATACATCAACCAAATGGGATGCAATCGATTTGGTGTATATTTTGAGATTGTTGTTCAAAAGTGAAATAGGATGGAAATTTTGCGGTGAGACCGGATCTTTCCGCGGTTTAGGTAAAGTTATGATTAACGCTTTGAACATTTCAGGAGGGAAAGAGGAGGTGGCTGCGGAAGTGTTATAGATTTTTGCCAGATGTGAAATTAGAAGATATTTGTATGAATGTTGTATTCCCCAGTGAAGCCATCTGGCCCAGGTGATTTATTGTTAGGTAGTAAGTCAATTGCATGAGCAATTTCTTGTAGAGTAAAGGGTGAGTTTAAAGCGTCCTTTGAGAGTTGGGGAAGAGATCATTTTGCGGATGATATGGTTTATTTTTAGTAGTTGGATAAATCAAAAAGGGAATTTTAACTCTAAGACTTAAAACTCTAAGACTTTTAACTTTTAAGCATTGGGCTAGTACTTTACCAGTTCTATTGCTGTTCATGTAGTAGGTCATTTTAAGCTTTCTAGGTGCCTTTTCAAAGTATTCTAGCAGAAGTATGTGAAGGTTAGACTACATGCGTGTGATTTTTTTTGGAAGGCCCTGGGGATCGGGCATGTTTATTTTGGGTGTGTAGAGTGCTAATTTCTTGTGTGAAATCATGGATAAGCTTTTGCCTCCTCCTCTTTATCCTAGCTCTCAGTTTAATAAATATACCTCTAATATATTCTTTATGAGCATTCCATACTATAAGAGGGTCTGCTATTGACTCAAAGTTATCAATAAAAAAAATCAGAAATATGTTTCTCTATTGTACATTTACTCTCTTCTTGTTGCATTAGCCTTGGGTCAGCTCTCCAAAGGAAAGTGGGGTTGGTAGTGAGTCCTTTATGGTTAGTGAAATGGGGGCATGGTCAGACCATGTGATGTTATTTATAGTAGTGGATTCCACATTGGATAAAGTCCACTGGTCTATTAAAAACAGGTTGATGCATGAGCAGGATCTGTGGGATGTAGAGAAAAAGGTAAAGTCCTTTTCATTAGCATGAAGACTCTGCCAGGTGTCGTAAACATCTTGAGACTGGATAGAGTGTTGTAGGGATGTTGGAGATCTCTTTGGAGAAGCTGTAGAGCCTTAAAGTCTAGGTTAAAGTCTCTACACATTAAGAGAGAGCCTTGTTGAAATTTGTGGACTTTATTGAGCAAAAGCGTAGTTGATGTTTATTTGGGGAATATGTGTTTACCAACATATAGATTGTAGAATTGATGTTGCATATTAAGATTAGGTAGTGACTATTGAGGTCTTTTATTTCTCTGGGCAAAGTAAAGGAGACTGTACCTTTGATGGCTATTAGAGTTCCTGTTTTTGTTTTTTGCTTGCGTTTGCAAAGAAAATATGTGGAAAGCTCTTATGAGAGCATTTAGGAGGATTTTGATCCCGAAAAGTTTCCTGAACACAGAGAATGTCACATTTCTATTGGATGGCTTCCTGCCATAAAGATTTACTCTTTACTGGGTGATTGAGTCCCCTAGCATTAATGGTAAGGAATGTCACTCCCATATTTGTGTGAGGTTGTTGATGTGTAAATGATAGAGGTGAGAAGTTTTACTCACATTGAATAATTCCCAGTTCCAATCAGGTATATTTGGAGATGTGGACTTGATGAATTTCCCTCCAGTTGGTTCCCTGTGAAGGAGATCAAGAACTTTACAGATACTTCTGTTGGTCAGACTGTGGTACAAAAATAAAGTAAAATGTTTTGAACAAACATGTAACGTAAAAAACAGAAACAGTAGGTAGCAAAAAAAAATGGGTTATTGGTACTTGAGTGCAGCATCTTGCTGCTCAAATACATCCAGGGTTGAAAGTAGGCCTAGGAAGTTCTCCGCACCTTTGGGGAACATATTGTCCTGTAAGTGAGAGGAAAAATGCTACACTAAACTTAACTATGCTTACAAGAGTTTTTGGCTGTCACCACTCTCCACTCTGGTTCAGAGTGGTGGACATTCCTGGAAGAAGAAGAATTGGGAGATGTATCTGGAAGAATATTCCAGGACTTCAGAATGGACAGGCCCTTTTACAGAGAAACTATCACATAGGTGGAATCATCTTTGATGATAGTGATTTTGGTAGGGTAACCCCATCTGTATTTAATTCTATGGTTCCCGAGTGCTTTGGTTATAGTGGTGAGGTCTCTGTGTTTCTGAAGTGTATATTGGGACAGATCTGCATAGAATTGTAGGTCAGCATATTCTGCGGGAATCTGTTCCTTATTGTACATTGCTGACATTAGTCACTCTTTAATATGAAAAAAGTGATCTCAGGATGACATCCCTTGGTACATAGTCAGGAAGATGGTTGGGTTTAGAGAGAATTCTGTTGATCGTAACTTTCATCTCAGTTAACTCAGGGATGGTCGCCTAAAACATGGATGTAGTAAATTTGCAGAGGTATAGTTTTTAAATTATTCCTTCTGGATTTGTCTTCCATGTCAGCTAATTGCACCTTTACCCACTCCATCTCATCATCTTTTGTTTCATTAGTGTCTATCAGATCAGTAATGGTACCTGCGAATTCTCCCATTTTTATTTCTATGTAATCCACTCAATATTCAACTGCCTGTATCTCTTTAGATAATTTATGCATACAGGACATCATATCTGTATGAAGAGAGCCTCTGAGGGACAAGAGCATGTTTTTAAGGACTGTGTCCAAGATCAGTTGATTACTAGTAGGGAATTCTTCAATAGAGTCAGGTAATTCCCTTGTGCCATCTCTAGAATCATTAATAGTATTGTTAGGGCTCACCACAATTCTGGGTTTTGCTCCATCTATTTTGAATCTCACCTTTTCTGGGCTTCCAGATAGTGGTGTGGAGGAGAGAGAGTGTGTATCCTTTAAAGATTCCCCTCTATGGCCAGAGGAGCTTGTCTGTGAGGCTGGTGGAGAGGAGCAGGAGATCATAGAGGGAGAGCTTCTGGCTCCATCTTGCCTGCTCCCGTGCTGCTGCTGTATGAAAAAAAGAAGTCATCTTCTTAGGTTTCCTATCCTCTTTTCTTTTTCTGGACATAATCTGGACATAATCTGGACATAATCTGTGTGGTCCAGAGAGCTGGATCACCAGTGTGCGGTGAGATTTTAGGCTGTTGGTGAGCCATTTTGTGCCACTGCGACCCCTATGAAGCTGGAGCTGCTCAGTCAAGCGGCCATCTGCGGCTAGCCACACCCTCTAGAAATCAAGTGTTTTTAAATGGCATAGGTGGTTTAAGGTGGGGCAGGAAGATGTCCAAGATGATGCAGCCAAAAACACAAAAGACAGACTCAAATGTGGACAGAGCACAAACCCTCATACTCTCAGATTGAAGATTGACTGTGCGAATGATGGCAGAAGAATTGAATATGAACAGGAAAACAGCACAGCACATTCTAACAGAGTATTTGAGGATGGGAAATATTTCTGTAAAGATGGTGCCTTGAATCTTGACAGAAGAGGGGCTTATTTACTAAAACTGGAAAGTTCAAAATCTGGCTCACTTCTGCATAGAAAGCAATCAGCTTCTAACCTCACTTGTTTAATTAAGCTTTGGCAATAAAACATGGAAGCTGATTGGTTTCTACGCAAGTGAGCCTGATTTTGCACTCTCCAACTTTAGTAAATAACCCCCAAGACTGTCTTCAATTTTATCAATTTTTTTTGAAGAATGCAGAGGTGTGTGATTTTTTTTTAATAGTCTATTCTGGGAATTAAAATTTCACACTGTGTGTGTGTATGTGTTTACATTCGTACATATATCATTTGTGCACTACCATTTGAGAAAAATGTGTCTAATTTACTGTACAGTACTATGGCATATCCTTTTATTAAAAGACACAGTTGTACACATATTGTGATTCCTCAAGTCTTTCTTTTAATAAAAATAACATATGTACATTTTAGCTTACAAAAGTAATTTTTTTCTGCCTACAGAAAAGTAGATTGTTCTTTCTCTTAAGAAAAAATGTAACATTAGGCCCATGAGGACACAGTTGTGTGAAATGTGCTGGGTAGAGCTTAGAGCGTGATACCACTCTGCCATAACGGCAATCCTAGTGTCGATTTTTGATGTAAATGTCAGCTGCTATTTTGGGATTTTAATGCTATTTTAACCTATACATTTTCTACTGCGGAAATGTTAAGAAGTAGTATGCTTCTGCTGCTTGCCAGAAAGTTTTATAAATGCTACACTATATTGCAGTTTCATTACTGTTGCCTCATTGTGGTGTTTGAGTTCAAGAGTGAAGTACTGCCTCCCAGTGGAGGAGAAAAGGTGAATGAGAAAAATGATTTCTAAAGTCGTTGCCTGCATCTTATTCATGCGAAATGCTTTTTGCTGCACACTCAACTGGCAGCATATATTGGTGGCAAGTGTGCCTTGATCAGGGGTGGACTGACCATTTGGAAACTCGGGCACTGCCTGAGGGCCCGGGGTCAGTAGGGGGCCCCATGAGATGCCTCTGGTACCTTTTTCATAGGCTCTTTTGAGTTTGGACAAGCACACAGGGGCCCCATGATCCCCTGTTGCCCGGGGACCCCATGAGTTGTCAGTCCACCCCTGGCCTTGATTGTGCATGGTGGATGAAGTTTGGACATGGATTTTATCATAATGTTGCATTTGTCTCATAGGTGTTTATCAGTCTGTGGTTTTTAAATAACATGACACTGTATGGGTCTTTATTTATTATTTGTGGATGATTCATGAACACAAGCTATAGAAGAAGATGAATGGATAAAAAAGTCTACTTGGAGCTGGAGGAGTGGAATGTTATTTCTGAGATTGCTGTCTAAGGCATTTTTGCTGCATTTTTCATGAGGGCAGCTTTTAGTTTTGGTGAGTTGGCAATTTATCTGATTTACACAGAAGGAAGATTCTATTATCATCTGTGGTGGATGGGTTCCATTGAGTGATTGAGAACTGATCTAATCATTACAACAGACTTGTCCAGTGGGAATTTTTATTATTGTATAATAATATAATAGTATTTATTTAGAGAACAGTTTTATTTTTAGCTATGCAATTTTAATTGTTCAATGTAATACTTTAAGAAACCAGTGTCAAGAATGCACCTTCTTTTTTTTTTTAAACATTTTTTTTTAAAAAGTAGTTTAAAAACATTTTAAAGCTTAAAAATGTTCAGTTTCTAAAAAAGACCAAGAAGGATGAGCTATGGAGGGGGCACAAGTGATGTCTGGGAACTGGGTAAGCATGAAGGCTGTAATAGGATAAACATTCCAAGTTAGGCTTTCTGGGGTTTCTGACATCACTTTGTCATTTTAACTACAATTCTTTTTAAAAACAATTTCTCCTGATAAGTTTGAAATCAAATACATTTCCAAGTCACTTAAGCCATTAAGCAATATTTGGCATAAAAACAGTAGGTAATATCAATATGTATTAAAGCAATAAAAGATAAAAAGAGAGAGAGAGAGACTAGATTACTATGATTTTGATCTTGTGTAACACACAGAGTGGGGGGATTTGCATTTGGAAGACTTTCAATTTGCAAAGACTGAAAAAAAAAATCTGTGTCTTTTGAATGAGTGCATAAAGCTATTCATTCAAATACTAAATTCTGACAGCACTTTATATCTGCTTCAAGATCATTTCAGGACAGCTGTATCTGCTGGGATTTCTCAGCAAGTATTTTGCTAAATCTGAATCAGATACTGAAAGCATTGCTGCTAAGGTTAAAACAAGTAATCAATTGCATGCAGATCAGCCATCTGTTACTGACAATAGCAACGCTTTACTATATTTTTTTTTCTTGCTCCTTTGCTATTCAAGTTGCCCATCCCTTTACATAGTCAATAAAGAAGAACTCAGGTTTTGCAAAAAAAAAAAAAAAACTAATGTGATATTACTACACAGGTTTTTTTTTATGGAATATGTTTTTAAAAAAAAAGTTCATGAAGTTCGACACAGTGATAATATGAGACAGCAAAACCTCTTGTTAGCTGTCAAGTGAAAAATTGTGCTTTCCCAAATCTACCTACTGAAGCAGATGCTCACACTGCACACTGCTAGTTGGATCCCCCAAAGTTATAAGAGGTCCAACTGCACTTTGTTATAAAGAGAGATATACTCCTCACATCCATCTCCATGAAAGGTAGGCATAATGGTAGGAAATTACATCATTGGAGTTCCGCTCTTTACATATATCATCCAATTGAGATTTCCTCAGAAGGTGAAGAAGACCTACTGAAGGAAGTCCTGGTTGTATGACAGATGTGAAGGGTGGAACTCCAATGACATCATCATGCTGATGGTCAAGTCTTAGTGATGCCCACAGAGAGAAGTTGTGGATACAAGCCCTGAGTATTTCCTCACTGTTGTGTCTCTCATATACTTTCTTGCTGCATTATTTGAATGGATCTTGCTCATTGTGTCAGTGTTTTATTTAGTGCAATTGGTGCCCTACTAAATATGCAGTAAACACTATGGCTTCTGTGTTTTGTGCTTTCCTACATGGGGGGGGGGGGGGGGAGGTTGCATGCAGTGAAAAAGTGTTTACCATTTTCTACCATTGTGCCTGCCTTTCATGGAGCTGGATGTGAAAAGTGTATCTCTCTTTTAGTGAAGGTCTGGATGTTCGAGTCAAACGTGAATTCAACTCGAACATTGGCCGTTTGTGTGTTCAGCAAACACACAAACGGTAAGGGCGTGTGACGGACTGTTCACCCGTCACGCCCCACAATCCACTGCACTTTCACAGTGCATTGTGATTGGCCAAAGCAATGCCACCACCACAGGTCAGGTGCAATGCTTTGGCTAATCACAGAACAATTGGGCGACTCTAGCAGTGATGACACCGCTAGCTTCACCCAATTGTGTAGATCTGACCAGCAAATATCAGCTTGTGGCAAGTGCTCCATGAGTACTCAGCTTGTTCAATTATTCACTTGCCCTCCTGAGGATTTACCCCCTTTTCTGACCAGGCACTTTTTTTGCTATTCGGTGCTGCATTATTTCCACTGGTAATTGCACAGTCATGCAATGCTGTACCCAAACAAAATTTATGTCCTTTTTTCACACAAATAGAACTTTCTTTCAGTGGTATTTGATCACCTGTGCGCTTTTTATTTTTTGCTCTATAAACAAAAAGAGACCAAAAAGTTTGAAAAAAAACCCCAATTTTTTTTACTTTCGGCTATACAAAATATATAGTAAACTCAAAGTTAGTCATAAATTTAGGCCAAAATGTATTCTGCTACATGTTTTTGGTAAAAAAAATCCCAATAAGTGTATATTGATTGCTTTGTGTGAAAGTTATAGTGTCTACAAACTATGGTATAGATACTGAAATTTATGCTATTTTTTGCTATACAGCCCTGCACTAGTTTAACTGACAATTGCTCAGTCATACAATTCTCTACATAAATTAAATTTCTGCCCTTTTTTTCACAGAAATAGAGTTTTTTTGGTGTTATTTGATCATCTGTGCGTTTTTTAATTTTTGCTCTATAAACAAAAAAAAACATTTTGAAGAAAAACAATATTTTTTACTTTCGGCTATAAAAAATATATAGTAAACTCAAAGTTAGTCATAAATTTAAGCCAAATGTATTCTTCTACATGTCTTTGGTAAAAAAAAATCCCAGTAAGTGTATATTGATTGCAATACTGTACATAAATGAAATGTATGTCCTTTTTTCACACAAATATATCTTTCTTTCAGTGGTATTTGATCACCTGTTCACTTTTTATTTTTCACGCTATAAACAAAAAAATGTTGGAAAAAAAAACAATATTTTCTCATTTCTGTCATAAAAAATATTCAAAAAACTAAAATTTCATCATAAATTTAGGCCAAAATGCATTCTGCCACATGTTTTTGGTAAAAAAAAATCCCAATAAGTGTATATTGATTGATTTGTGTGAAAGTTATAGCATCTACAAACTATGGTATAGATAATCAAATTTACACAGCTTTTACTTTCTGACTGCCTATCACACTTCTTTAGGTGCTAAAATACCAGGACAGTACAAACACCCCCAAATGACCCCTTTTTGGAAATTAGACACCCTAAGATATCTTCTGAGAGGCATATTGAATCCATGGAAGATTTATTTTTTTCCACAAGTTTTGAAAAATGACAAAAACATTTTATTAATACAAAGTTGTCACTTAAATGATATATATCTCAGACAAGCCATGGGTATATGTGGAATCACACCCCAAAATACATTCTGCTACTTTTATTGAGTTATGGGGATACCACATGTGTGAGACTTTTTGGGAGCCTAGCCACATACAGGTGCCTGAAATACAATGACCACTTTGAAAGCCTGAAGGTGCATAACTTCCTCTTTTCACTTCCTCACTACCTATCACAGTTTTGGAGGCCCTGAAATGCCAGGATAGCACCAACCCTCCCCCCCCCCCCAATGACCCCTTTTTGGAAAGTAGACACCTCAAGGAATTTAAAAAGAGGCATGGTGAGTATTTTGCAGATCTATTTTTTTCTCACAAGGTTTTGAAATATATAAAAAATATATGTTTTATTTTCTTTCTTTCGTGTTCAAAAACTTGTGGCAATAAAGGAGATCTGCAAAATATTAACCATGCTTCTTATCAAATTGCTTGGGGTGTCTATTTTCTAAAAAGGGGTCATTTGGGGAGGGTTTGGTGCTATCCTGGCATTTCAGGGCCTCTAAAACTTTGATAGGTAGGCAGGAAGTGTAATAAGGAAATAAAGCCTTTTAACCACTAGCCTACAGGACATTTATAGCCCCTTCCTGCCCAGGCCAATTTCCAGCTTTCAGCGCTGTCGCACTTTGAATGACAATTGTGCGGTCATGCAACACTGTACCCATATGAAATTTTTATAATTTTTTTGAGACAGAGCTTTCTTTTGGTGGTATTTAATCACCTCTGGGATTTTTATTTTTTCTTAAACAAACCAAAAACCACTGAAAATTATGAAAAAAAAAGTTTTTCCTTAGTTTTTGTTATACAATTTTGTAAATAAGTGATTTTTCTCCACTGATGTGCGCTAATGAGGCTGCAGTGATGGGCAGTGATAGGCTGCACTGATGGACACTGATAGATGGCACTGATGGGCACTGATGAGGAGGCACTGGTAGGTTGCACTGATGGGCATTGACAGGCATCACTGATGGGCACTGAGAGGCAGCACTGATACATGACACTGATATATGGCACTGATAGGCGGAACTGATAGGCAGCACTGACTGGCACTGATAGGTGGCACTGACTGGCACTGTTAAGCAGCACTGACTGGCACTGATAGGCGGCACTGATGCGCACTGATAGGTGACACTGACTGGCACTGATAGGTGGCACTGATTGGCATTGATAGGTGGCACTGACTGGCACTGATGGGTGACATTGAAAGGCAGCTCAGATGGACACTGCTATGTGGCATTGATGTGCACTGGTATGCACTGATATGTGGCACTGATGTGGCACTGATGGGCACTGGCATGTGGCACTAATGAGCACTGACTGCTGGCACTGCTGGACACTGACAGGTGGCACTTCTGGGGCCACACTGATCATCAGGGCACACTGATCATCAGTGCCCTGATGATCAGTGTACATGTCCCCTCCACGGAAAGCCGATTACCGGCTCTCCTCTCCTCTCGAGCTGTCAGCGTGACAGCTCGAGAGGAGAGAAATGCTGATAACCAGCATTTCCGTGTTTACATGTGATCAGCTGTGATTGGACACAGCTGATCACATGACCGAGCCAACATCTTCGGCTCTTTCCATGATCCGTGATCCGCTGTGTCCGAGGACACAGCGCACCGGCGATCGCCACGCTGCACGCTCCCTGAGCCGCGCATGCGCGGTGAGAATGGAAGGACGTCATATGATGTCCTATCAGAACGAGAGAACCACCTTGCGCCTGTCATTGTACTATAGGGCGGGTGGAAGGTGGTTAAAAGCCTTTTCACTTCCTCACTGCCTACCACAGTTTTGGAGGCCCTGAAATGTCAGGATAGCACCAAACCCCCACAAATGACATCCCAAAAAATTCAAAAAGAGGCATTGTGAATATTGTTCAGATCTAATTTTTTCTCGCAAGGTTTTGAACTGTAAAAAAAGAAAAGAAAAAATATGTTTTTGTTTTTTTTCTTCATTTTCCAAAAACGTGTGGCAACAAACGAAATCTGTAAAATACTCACCATGCTTCTGATAGGTAGTCAGGAAATGTAATGAGGAAATAAAGCCCTTTAAATGCCTGAAGATGCTTATTGGATTTTGGGGTCCTGTACTTGGCTAAACTGCCAAAATATATCTCACATGTGGTATCCCCATACTCAGGAGAATAGCAGAATGTGTTTTTCAGAGTAATTCCACATATACCTATCGCATGTGTGAGCAATAAATAATTAAATTGACAATTTTGTGTAAAGAAAAAATAATAATTTTTGTCATTTTCCAAAAACTTATGGTAAAAAAAATAAATTCTTCTATTGACTCAACGTGCCTCTAAGCAAATGGTTTACTACTTTCCAAAAAGGGGTCGTTTTGGGGGGTGGGGGCATTTTATGCCCAGCATTAGAACTTTATGCCACACATCACTCACTCTTCCAAGCCTTTTCTGGCACCTTTTGTTCACCAGAAAAAAAATCTGTATTTTTTGCTAGGAAATTACTTTGAACCCCAAAACATTGTATATTTTTTTAAAGCAGACACCCTAGTGAATAAAATGGTGGGTGCAGCAATTTTTTATGTCACATAGTACTCGCGCAGCAATTTTTCAAACGCACTTTAAAAAAGAAAATACTTTTTTTTTACTTTTAATGCACAAAAACACAATATATTGCCCAATTATTTGATGAAATAGAAAAGATAATGGTATGCCGAGTAAATAGATACCAAACATGACGTGCTTTAAAACTGTGCATGCCCCGTGCAATGGAGACAAACTGCATACATTTTTGATATCCATAGGCAACGCTTGAAAAGCCTTTACAAGCTACCATTTTAGATTTACAGTGGAGGTCTAGCGCTAGAATTACTGCCCTTGATCTGACATTCACAGCGATAGCTCACATGCATGGCGCAGCCTCTGTTTACATACTGGCAAGGGGTCAATGTTCGCGCATGCAGGTGCGAGCGTGCACACGGGGGAGCGAGGGAGCTTTTTTAAAAAGTTATTTTAATTTTTTTAATTATTTTTACACTTTCCCTTTCATTTTTCTTTTTTCACTTTTAATGCTATCACAGGGAATTCAAATATCCCCTGCAACTTCAATGGGTATTGTCATATATTCTGTTTTGAGAAATCTGGGGTCTATCAGACTCTAGATATCTTCTCTGCCCTTGCATTATCTAATCTCACCAAGATTGGTGTGATCAGATGCTTTCCCAATTTACAAATGGCACTGTTTATATCCTGCAAAACTTAAGTGATGAAATGCTTGTAGCTTCCGATTTATTAGACTGTAGAGATGATTGGCACCATTCTGGTCTCCAATCAGCTCTATGGTCAGCTGGCAGAAACACCGGCTGCATTTTCAGGTTCCCCCAATGGCACGGGATTGCCCGAGAAGGCCATGAAAGGCAGTGGGGGAGGAGGGGCATCTTCTTCCGCTGCTTATAAAAGCAATCCTGCAGCTAATTAGCAACTAGGATTGTTTTTACATGAAAGCTAACCGTTGGCTGAAAAAAACGATACCAGGAGGATGCCTACAGCTGCAGGCATCATCCTGGTATAACCACTCAAAGTCCAGTGAAGTACCAGTACGTCTCTGGTCCTCGTTGGGTGTATATGCTATGTTCTTTTTTTTATGTAGCCTGTGGGCTGAATGAAAGAGAATAAATCTCTGCCAGAAAGTGTGTGGTATGCCCATCATTAGAATATACCACCCTGCATCCACCCACTTTTAAAGGTGGGCACACATGAAATGTGCCAAAAAATATCATATATAAAAATACTGTATATGCCGAAGCAAAGGGGCCATCCACCCACTGGCCACCCCAGGGTCCCATGCTTTGGCATATATGCTCTTTTTTTATCTACGGATGAAAAATCTCATCCGACAGTGCCACACACACCTACTTATGTATATTCTGAGAGCAAGACCCTGTTGCTGTTAGAATAAACAAGTCGTTGCTGCAGCTGAAAGACATTCCTGCTAAAAAAAACAGCAAAGGTTAACAATAAAACGGTAACTCAATAAAACAACTGCATCCACCCACTTCTAATGGTGGGCACACATGAAATGTTCCAAAAAATATTATTATTATTATACAGTATTTATATAGCGCCAACAGTTCACTCAGCGCTGTATTATAAAATATATATGCTGAGGTATAGGGCAATCCACCCACTGGTCACCCCAGGCCCCCATGCTTTGGCATATATGCTCTTTTTTTAACTGTGGACAAATCTCATCTCATCCAACAGTGCTACACACACCTACTTATGAGAGCAAGACCCTGTTGCTGTCAGAATAAACAGATTGGTGCTGTAGCTGAATGGTGTTCCTGCAAAGCAAACAATGGTTAACAATAAAACAAAGTAACAATAGAATGTTAGCTCAATAAACCAACAAGTGAATGGGGTTCCTGTAAAGCAAATGGTTAACATTAAAACAAAGTAACAATAAAACTCAACTCAATAAAACTCGCTAAAAACAACTTTAAAAAAAAAAAATAAACTTTATTTTATTCATTTTTGTAAACTTTTTTTGTAACAACCTCTGAGTTTCAGGTCTCTAAAAATGTGATGGACAGTTTCCTCACTATCTGACATTTTTTGAGACCCTTTGTGAGAATGGTGAGTATGTGTCCTGAACTGTGCCGTGCTGTACCCTATACTAATACTCCACTAGTGTATGGTAGCTACAGAAGCAGTCCTTGAGGCAGAGACCAGGTTGGCCAGGACAGGAGGGACAAAAAAAGCAGGTGTCGTGTCTTATCCCATGTCTGCTACAGACACATCTTCTTTGGGGTGACCTTTGGGTTGGGGTACCAGAGAGGACATCCAGAAAATGCCTCTCATGCAGCCGGCTAACTGCATCTGGATTTGAGGATTGGGCTACAGCACCTTCTGGATACAAAAGGGCCATGATGATCTCTTCCAGAAATTTTAAGAAGGATCCACTTCGTCCAGTTGCTTTGTAAATTACAAAAACATTATATAAAGCCAATTGAAATAAATAAATAGACACCTTTTTGTATCAGTGTCAAGCTTTCCAGGAAACTAGGTATGGATTCATCATTTGGTCATTGAAGTCCACCATTCCCATGTTAAGCTCACAATTATGACAAATGACGGCTTGAACTATCTTGCTTTGCCTGTAATGAGTCTATCTCACATATTAGTTTCACCTTTTAAGTTGCATTACTGAAATAAATGAACTTTTGTACGATATTCTAATTTTTTGAGTTTCACCTGTATATATATGTATATTATATCATTGGATTCAGGTGTTCCAATCAAATTCATGCCCACAGGTGTATAAATTCAAGCACTGCTAATTCAAACATTTGTGAAAAAAAAATATATATAATCTCACACATAAAATATATACAATATACATATCTAGAGCAGGATGGAATCACATGGCAGCATCCAAACTCTTTACAGTGGGAAGTTGTTTCACTGCATTACAACAATTATAGATTTTTTTTTCTAGATTTCACTTTGTATTACAGGCGGTATATTGTTAGGATGAAAAAAGACACGTCTGTCTAATTAATTTAATAGAAAAAAAATAGAAAACTTCCATATACAAAATCCAAAATATATAGTTGTTCCACAGGAAGGCCAAAAAATAACAAACAATACAGCCTGATCCATTTGCTCCACTAAGGGAAAAAAATCCCTCTTGATCCCCCAAGAAGCAATTTGAAATTCCCTGGATCAACTACTCCTGGTACTGTTATCTATAAATGTTAGTATCCAGTTATATTTTGTGCATTTAAGAATGCATCCACCTCTCTTTTTAAAACAATCTACTGAACTGGCCAGAACTAGTTTTTAAAGGAGCCTATCCCACATTTCTAACAACTCTTGTCCCCTTGTCCTTTGTAATGAGCTGGAAGTGAAAAACCCAACACCAAGTTCACTGTATAGACCACCTATATATTTGTACATGTGTAGCCTTTTTTTTTTGGGGGGGGGGTTATGTGACCCTCCCCAAACAGGATAGTGTGCTAAACCTGTGGGTAAATAGGAAAAACAAAACCTCTGTTGGCAGTGCCTCTACCTAGGACAGGGCCTCTCGGGATTCCCTTCCTGGAAAGTTAAAAGATAAGTTCACTTTTTAGACAAAAATAATAAATGCACATTTTTTTTTGCAGGTAAAAAAATGTGCATTTATTATTTTTGTATGCAGGATCCTGGAAAGCATTGCACCAGCGATCAGTAGATCACTGATGCCATGCAGGTCTCCTGCAGACCTGTAAGAATATCTGCTTGCCATATGGGGTGTAAAAGCAAGCGGATATTCTAACAGGAAGCTTCAATTAACTACTTAGGCGTTCCACAGTGCCTTGGTAGTTTATTGAAAGCTACAAACCGACAGCCAGTAATGCTGCCGAGACTTGCAGTTCATTCATTCATGGAAGTCCATGAATGAATGATGTGGCCATATGTGCGTAGCCCTGCACGGCCACGCTGTTTTCAAATTTGACAGATAGTACGGGTAGACTTCTCCCATACTATCTGTCAGAGGGAGGGGGGGCAGCGGGAGCAGGCAGCTGAGGCTATGGGAATATGTTACATGTTCCACCCTAAAATTGGGGGGAACATGTGACATGTTCCCAAAGGTGAACTTATCCTTTAACTAGTAATCTTACCAAAGTAATTGGGAGCAGAGGAACTACTGTGCCCAATATATAATGTAGATGAACAACAGTATAGAAATAATATGAGTAAATATTTAATAATGTGGCATCCATAGTTGTGTCAGAGACTCAAAGACAAGACCAGATGTGATGGTGAGAGGCTCAAACTATTGTCCAACTAGCCTGCAATGCAACTTCTCACACATAGAAAGTGGTGTCTGCCTACCTACAATGCACTTTATTCCCTCCCTAGTGGTTTCTAATCTACCATGCAATCGGACCTTTAACTATCAGAAGTGGCTGTTGGATACCCAACCTGGCTCTAGCCGATGCTGGGTATCGAGCCCTAAGCTACAAATAGCTATTGAATCCCAGAACAGAAGGGACAGGGTTAACTAAAATAACAGGAACTGCATATAAACTCTATTGCAATAAATGGGTTTACTTTCAAAAATACAGGAAGGTAACCACTATACACATACAGTAGCACAGACCTATCTATCTGACATGGTAATTCAGAAAGATTTCTCAAGAAGCTATAGGTAGCTTCAATTAAACTATTGGAACATAGGAATACTTCCATACAGGGGCGGACTGACAACACATGGGGCTCCGGGCGATAGGGGATCACGGGGTCCCAGCGTCCTCGCCCACACCCAAAAAAGCCTATGAAAAGCCAATGAAAGGAACCAGAGGCATCTCATAGGGCTCTCTACTGACCCCGGGCCCTCGGGTAGTGCCCGAGTTCTCAAATGGTCAGTCTGCCCCTGCTTCCATAATAGTCTCTGGTTTGGATTTATCAGCATGGACAGGACTGAGTCCTTTTCTCTCTCTCTCCACTTCCTCCTTCTGGGATTTTTTCAAAGCTAGGCTCCCAGATGCAGAAAGCACTAATCCATGATTGTACACATCACTCTGATAATAACAGCTAACAGGACAGGACAGCAGATCCCTTCACGTGGTAATCATATAACCCCTTAATTGTCTCTTTTTAAGAGAGAATATGTTCAGTTTAGCTAATCTTTCCTCATAGTCAAGCTCTCCTATACCTCATATCAGTTTAGTTGTCCTTCTCTGCACTTTCTCCAGTTCTCCAATATCCTTTTTGTGCACAGGTACTCAACATTTAAATGCATATTTAAGATGGGGTCTTACTAATATTTTGCACAGGAGCAAAAATGTCTCTTTCTGGAGTCTATAGTGTTTATTAATACAAGAACGTATTTTACTAGCTTTTAAAACTGCAACTCAGCATTACATGCTAATATTATGTTTATGATCTACCAGAACACCAGACCGTTCTCAACCATTGACTTTCCCAGCTGTTCTCCACCTAGAATGTATTGTTTATAGATTTGATCAGTCTTGCAGAGATATGCATAGACAGCTTCCCACTCCTATGGTGTTGGAATATGAGCAAGGTCCAGACCATTAGACAGGGTGGTTTTAATGACAGTATTTTCAATGTGGTTAGAGGATGAGCATGAATCTCTGTATTTTATGTATCATTTATATTTTTTCTATTAAAGCTGTAGTGTGTCAATCCACATTTGACCTGTCAAGTAACCTTTTCTTTGTGGCTTTGTCTATTTGTCTCTATTCATTTTTGCTAATAGTAAATAGGTTACAGGTCAGTATCCATAAATTAGACACAATTTTAAAGCAGTAGTCCCCAGTGAGTTTTTAACTAATTTTGGCAATACCCCAAAACACATGCAGGGACCCTCTACAACCTTTCCTTATTACTATAGCAACATTTCTGCTTATTTGTTTTCTTTTAACTAAACCAAATACATTTGAATATGTTACAGCTACCTGTAGGAATCACAATAACAGAATGTATGTATCACAATAACTCATTCATGCATTATTTGCATTGTATTGCTTATTACTATGTTTCTCACTGTATCTCTATATATTATTTTAGACATACTTCCATTGCCCTCCTGACAAGACAGAACTAGCAGTCTGAGAAATGCTTGAGTTGTATTTGGCACTATAATATGGCATTTATAGTAGTGTACTATTTGGATATACTCTATATTGGATTTGAAATTCCTTGCTTGAACACTCTAATAAAAATAAAAGGTGGTGTATTGAGGAATATCTTTTTTTTACAATGATGTGGGCAGAACATTCCCTAACAATAATTTATTTTAGCTTATTTTATGGTAAATGTTTTTATATATGACTTTGTAAAATAAATTTTATATATATATGGTGTTTGCTGGTACCTTTATGTTTATGTCTGACTTTCTGTTTCTTGGGATATTTGCATATGCACAGATGTGGCACCATACCAGCTCACTATATCAACTGTTCACTATTCATATACAGCATTGCCCTATAGAAGTAATAGGATTACTGTGTGCCTAACCAGTGTTTTTTGTTTACTTTTAGGTGATTTTACTAAGTGATGTGCTGGATTATATTCCCTGCTTTGCAGGGAAACAAAATCCAGCACATCCCTGATGACAGGAGGGAGCTCTGCATTGTTTACATATGCAGAGCACCATCCTGTGTGTCTCCTTGCTGATCAGTTGGTGCCAGTGGTCATCCATTGGCCAGCACCTTTGATCGGCTTCTTCTGTGAAAAATCACAGTGACAAATCCCGCCCCCTACCCAGAAGTGCAAAATCACATATTTACTGTATATGTGATTCTTCATAGAGCGTCTGCCCTGTAGCAGTAAAACGGCTATAGCGCATTTGGCAAGCAGATATAACAGACAGTTTTGTGCATATACGTGAAAAATATCTACTCATGTTATATACTGGAATAATCTTAAATCAACAAGAGATGACCAGAAAAGGCTTTCAGTACATACAAGACATCTCCAAGGTCTATTATGCTATAATTTTCCTAGCACATGCAGTCAAGGCCATGTCAATTCAAACATGACAAAGGGTTCAAGTGTGATATCTAGAGAGACAACACTATGCCTCATTGCTGGCTTTGCCCTATAAAAATTTAAGATGTAGCCTGATAACAGATGAATCATTGTGATGAGGCATTACATTATGTGCAAATTTCAACTTGAACCATACAACCTGTAAACAATGGGATCAGTCTATAGAAGACACATGAAAAGAAGACTAAAGCTCTATGTAAAGGAATTTCAAAATTGAAAAAAAAATAAAATACATAATAAGTAAAGGGAAAAAATATAAGCAATTCTACCATACAGTATATTCATTTTAAAATGCATATGCCTATGATAATTGCAATGCTAACACAATGTATTCCATCAGTGTTAATCATATATATATATACACTATATTGCCAAAACTGCCTTTACACGCACATGAACTTTAATGGCATCCCAGTCTTAGTCCATAGGGTTCAATATTGAATTGGCCCACCCTTTAGCTATAACTGCTTCAACTCTTCTGGGAAGGCTGTCTGCAAGGTTTAGGAGTGTGTCTATGGGACTGTTTGAACATTCTTCTAGAAGAGCACTTGTGAGGTCAGGCACTGATGTCAGACGAGAAGGCCTGGCTTGCAGTCTCTGCTCTAATTTATCCCAAAGGTGTTCTAAGGGGTTGAGGTCTGTACAGGCCAGTCAAGTTCCCTCACCACAAACTTGCTCATATATGTCTTTATGGATATTGCTTTGTGCACTGGTGCGCAGTCATGTTGGAACAGGAAGGGGGCCATCCCCAAACTGTTCCCACAAAGTTGAAAGCATGAAATTGTCCAAAATGTCTTGGTATGCTGATGCCTTAACAGTTCCCTTCACTGGAACTAAGGGGCCAAGCCCAACCCATGAAAAACAACCCCACACCACAATCCCCTCTCCACCAAACTTTGCACTTGGCACAATGTAGTCAGGCAAGTACTGTTCTCTTGTCAACTACCAAACCCAGACATGTCCATCAAATTGCCAGACAGAGAAGTTTGATTGGTCACTCCAGAGAACACATCTCCACTGCTCTAGAGTTCCCAGTTACTTCCACTTTGTTATAATACCACTAACAGTTGACCATGGAATATTTAGTAGTAAGGAAATTTCATGGATGGACTTATTGCACAGGTGGCAACCTATCATGGAACCACGCTTGAATTCAATGAGCTCCAGGGAGCGACCCATTCTTTCACAAATGTTTGTAGAAGCATTCTGCATGCCTAGGTGCTTGATTTTATATACTTGTGGCCATGGAGGTGATTGGGACACCTGCTGAATTCAATGATTTGGAGGGATGTCCCAATATTTTTGGCAATATATATATATATATATATATATACTGCTCAAAAAATTAAAGGAACACTTTTTAATCAGAGTATAGCATCAAGTCAATAATTAAACTTCTGGGGTATTGATCTGGTCAGTTAAGTAGCAGAGGGGGTTGTTAATTAGTTTCAGCTGTTAATTAACAACAGGTGCACTAGATGGGCAACAATGAGATGACCCCCAAAACAGGAATATTTTTACAGCAGGTGGAGGCCACTGACATTTTTTTCCCTACTCATCTTTTCTGACTGTTTTTCACTACTTTTATATTTGGCTAGGGTCAGTGTCACTACTGGTACCATGAGGTGATACCTGGACCCTACAGAGGTTGCACAGGCAGTCCAAGTTCTCCAGGATAGAACATCAATACGTGCCAGTGCCAGAAGGTTTGCTGTGTCTCCCAGCACAGTCTAAGGAGCATGGAGGAGATTTCACGAGAAAGGCAGTTACTCTAGGAGAGCTGGAAAGGGCTGTAGAAGGTCCTTAACCTATCATCAAGACCAGTATCTGTGCAAGGAGGAACAGGATGAGCACTGAAAGAGCCCTACAAAATTACCTTCATCAGGCCACTGGTGTAAAGGTCTCTGACCAAACAATCAGAAACAGACTTCATGAGGGTGGCCTGAGGGCTCGACATCCTCTAGTGGGCCATGTGCTCACTGTTCCATAGAGCTCGATTGGCATTTGCCTTTTGAACACCAAAATTGCCACTGGAGCCCTGTACATTTCACAGATGAGAGCAGGTTCACCCTGAGCACTTGTGAAAAATGTGAAAGGGTCTGGAGAAGCCGTGGAGAATGTTATGCTGCCTGCAACATCGTTCAGCATGACCGTTTTGGTGGTAGGTCAGTGATGGTCTGGGAAGGCATATCCATGGAGGGATGCACAGACCTCTACAGGCTATACAATGGCACCCTGACTGCCATTAGGTATCAGGATGAAATCCTTGGACCCATTGTCAGACCCTACACTGGTGCAGTGGGTCTGGGTTCCTCCTGGTGAAGGACAATGTCTGGCCTCATGTGGTGAGAGTATGCAGGTAGTTCCTGGAGGATGAAGGAATTGATACCATTGAATGGTCCCCACACTCGCCTGACCTAAATCCGATAGAACACATCTGGGATATCATATTTCGGTCCATCTGACGCCACCAGGTTGCACCCCAGACTGTCCAGGAGCTCAGTGATGCCCTGGTCCAGATCTGGGAGGAACTACACCAGGACACCATCTGTCGTATCATTAGAAGCATGCCCAGATGTTGACAAGCATGCATACAAGCACATGGGGGCCATACAAACTACTGAGTACTATTTTGGGTTGCTGCAATTACATTTCAGCAAAATGGACTAGCCAGTTGCATAATTTTTTCACTTTGATTTTCAGGATGTATTTCAATTCAATCCTCTGTAGGTTGATAATTTTGATTTCCATCAAACAAGGGGCATCCTTACATAGCTAAAACATATTACCCAGTCCATATCAGTATAGATATCCAGCATGATATTTTTCCCCATTGAGATCTAATGTGTTTTCAAAGTGTTCCTTTAATTTTTTTTGAGCAGTATATATATATATATATATATATGTGACTTTGCACTTCCACAACACAGGAGTGTGCACTCTAGTGGTGGATTACTTTTTCTATGAAATGTCACAGCACAAACCGATCTATAAGTTCTGGAGAGCAGTTGCTTGTCGGCACCTGCAGATTGTCAGTCAGGGAGGAAGAACAGAGCTGTGTCTATGTTTGCATAGGCACAGCCCTGTTGTGACCGGAGGGAGTCATCGATCATGTGTCTCTGCAGGGCTGAAAATATGATCCATCACCTCCCCCTGTAAAAGCACCACCTAGTATACATCAAACACAGCTAGGCACACACTTAACCCTTTGATCACCCTAGATGTTAACCCCTTCTGAACCAGTGTCATTAGTATAGTGATTAGTGTATATTTTTAGCACTGATCACTGTATTAGTGTCACTGGTTCCCACAAAGTGTCAGTCCCACTATAAGTTGCTTATCGCCGCCCCTACTAATGTATAAAAAAATAAAAAATAAAATTCAAGGATATCAGTATATCATAGTTTGTAGACACTATAACTTTTGCGCAAACTAATCAATATAAAAATATTTGGATTTTTTTTACCAAAAATATGTAGCAGAATTCCTTTGAAGAAATTAAATTTTTTAAAATTGTTCGGACTTCCGGTTTCCGGCACCACATGTGAGGGACACAGGACTTGCGGCTCAGTCCCATCAACATAATAATCCCACTCCCCGTACCAGGGATACTCATTCCGAGCCCTGCAATCACCCCCCCCTTACCCTGGTGACCCGCTGCATGGAGCAGAAAGAGCACACCGCCTAGGATCACCCTCAAACGACAGATGCACTCCACTATTTGTAATCGCTAAATATCTCAACTACACTGACAAAGTGGCTACAAATTGAAGGCCATAAATTGTTAATATTTGTGGACTATTCTCAAGAGGTATCACGCAAGCGAAAAGCCTTTCAACCTATCTGCTCATCCCTGCATCAAAAAGGCATCAAGTTCACTCTTGCTTATCCTGCCACGCAACGGCTTACCACACAATCAGGAGAATCTAAAGCCTTCACACACCCATAGTAAGCTTTTCACTTCTTGCAGACCTACATGAACGCTCTTACAGATTCGCCGAACCACATACATTCTATCCAAGGCCCAGGCCCTAGAGACCAGCGAAGCCCACGCAAAGATCCACTGAAAAGGCAATGAGTTAATCAACCTTCAGGGAAGCTCCAACCTTCATAACCACGCTCCTCCTCAACAACTTATCATACCTCTCAGCTACACCTCAATGGGCCATCAGGCCCTAACCTATGCATTGTCTTCTAAATACGTATCCTTACCTCAAGCTGCTTGTACCCATAGTGTGTTCTGTTTATGCTGTTAATACAAGTTAAATGGTCCTCCGGACACATCAAAATTTCTCTTGGTCCTCTGTAAATCTAGTTTATAAAAAACCTGCATGAAAAAGTCCATACATCTGTTCCGCTAGGTGGAAATTAGACGGCGGGGAAGGCCTACAATACTGAAATAACCACATCCCCAGTGGGGGTTCCATATCTAGAATTCCCTGTTACGATGGTCGTAGCAAGGAGAACCATGTGGAAAAATGTGAAGTCCAATCTAACGCAATGGTTTTCCACTATGTTTGTTTTCAATTAGACCCATGTTGAGTACTAATTATACCTTTCCTACGCCTTCTTTCCTTTTCCAGTCTTTTACGTCTTTTAGAAGAACCTAAGCTTCCACATAAGTGCCAGCCACCCCTGGCAAAACCTACAACTTGGAACTGGGTAAGGTCGGAATCAGTACAAGTAGATGCAAGTCATGATTATATGAAAACCTTAGTTATAATGTTAAGGTGTTTTGTATAATATCCTGGAATGTGAAAGGCTTAAGATCCCCCACAAACGAATGGCAATACTACGCCACTTGAAGTGATTGAAGGCAGATATAGCACTGCTTCAAGAAACTTAACCCAAAGAGATTTGTCGCTTATGAAAAAATGATGGGTCGGGCGGGTATATGGTTCCCCAGTGAACTAAGGTAAAGCAGGGGTACTCATACTTTTTCACAAACGACTTTCTCCTGAAATCATCTCCAATCAGGCAGACGACAAAGGACACTTCCTTACCACACATATTAAACTGGGCTCCAAAGAATTAGTCCTCTCCAACATTTATGCCGCCAATTCACCTACTCAACAATTTTTTTCAAACAGCATTCTCGCAGATATCAAAACTTGTCCACCTTCCCCCTCATCATAGGAGGAGACTTTAACTCTTATATGAATTGGCAGGAAGACAAATCAAAAGGCAGCGACTATCTGCCACTGTCTCTCTCTTGCTCGCCCCCCCGCGTTCACGCCACTAGCTAATTTTGTGGAAGCTTTGAAACTGACAGATATATGGTGCCTGTTTCATCAAGATGGTAAAGAATAAACATTCTACTCTCCCAGCCACCATACTCTATCCAGAATTGACTACTTCTTTTACAACTCCTCACTTTTAAACTTCATCACCAAATCGACTATTCACGATATGGCCATCTCTGACCATAGCCCGACCTCTATCTCCCTAGATTATCTAGATACATATTACCTGGCCAGCAATCAAGATATATTCCAAGTGATTTCTACAACCTGGTCAGAATTCATGTCCACCAACGCAGCCCACCAGACTAATCTTAATTTGTTCTGGGAAACAGGCAAAGCTGTGCTCAGGGGTAGAATCATAACTTTTGCAGCGACATATAAGAGAAAACGCTTACACAAATTACAAGAAGCCAGCGACTGCCTGAGACAGGCTCAGAGATGTCTGGCAGATTCAAATTCACATGAAAATGGGAAAATCTGGCTAGAAGCAAAAACCCAATTTGCCACTTGGGCGAGAGCACAAAAAACTATACACCAATCTTATTTGGATCTTCAGTACCACAAATTTGGCAACAAACGGTGTAAACTACTTGCCCGTTTATGCAAAAAACCATTCATCCCAACTCAATTCACAGCTTTGAAAGACTCCCAGGGTTTCCTTAAAGAAACTCCGGAATAAATTATTTCCATTCTAGAACATTTTTATGCTCAATTATACGGCCCAGACCCGATAGACCTTACACATGCTAACACCTTTTTGGAACAACTTACCCTCCCACAAGTTGACCCATTTGCACTGACATCCCTCAATGCCATGAAATCGGACTCAGACATCAAATTGGCAATAGCGTCACTAGCCAACGGCAAAGCTCCGGGCCCTGACGGATACACTGCATAATTCTATAAACTGACTGCTACACTACTCACTCTAACTCTGCAATCTGTATTTCGTAACATACAGGAAGGAGGCGACTATATACCCTCGGGCTTTCAAGCGCACATAAAACTGATAGCAAAAAAAGGCAAAGACCCCTCAGATCCGGGCTCCTACTGCCCAATTTCCCTTTTAAATTTGATGCCAAAATATTTTCTAAAATAATTGAAAATAGATTAGCCACAATTCTACCCTCTCTTATCCATACATTCCAAGCAGGCTTCATCCAAGGCAGATCGGCAGCTTCCAACATTTGTAAAGTTCTCGCTGTTTTAAATTATGCCAAGCACAACCCACTCAAAGATTTAGCAATCATATCTCTCGACGCCGAAAAGGCTTTTGATAACTTAAACTTTACCTGGCTGCAGTTAGTTCTCCAGAAATGTGGCTTCTCTGGCCCCTTTTCTCATCTGATTCAATCAATGTATTCCACACCTACAGCACAAGTCATAGCAGCAGGACACATATCTAACCCTATTCGCCTACGCAAGGGGACGAGACAGGGGCCAGGGCTGTCCTCTCTCCCCCCTCCTTAATCTGGCCTTAGAACCACTAGTACACTTTTTGTTATTCAAATCTCACCTTCACGGCATTAAGATAGGCCAACAATATCTTCGCTTTGCACTATTCGCGGATGATATATTGTTTTTTACTTCAAACCTGATCCTAGACATT
The DNA here is from genome assembly GCF_062004578.1 of Staurois parvus. NCBI lineage: Eukaryota > Metazoa > Chordata > Amphibia > Anura > Ranidae > Staurois > Staurois parvus. The sequence goes on from NW_028317949.1 coordinate 8,013,913, forward strand.
CCTCAAATCCATGACATATTCACGGATTTCAGACACTGCTCAGACCTACGTATAACTTTTTCCAAAAATGAAATACTCCCACTATATCATACTAGGCCACCCCCCTGGATATTAACCACAACATTTACCCTAGCCAAACACCATATTACGTACCTGGGTATCAAGATAGGAAAGCTTCCTTCATCACTATATCAACTTAACTACACACCAGCGCTAAACAGAATTATAGGGGAAACGGAGATGTGGAAATATTTGCCACTATCACTCTTTGGGAGATCTCACCTTTTTAAAATGGTCAGCTTTCCGGGGGCGCATGCGCGGCCGGCTCGGGGATGGACGTGCAGTAGTGTCGGCTCCGTCCACCCGCCAGCAACAACGCGGCACATACCGACTCCGGGGGAAATAAACAGCACACTCTGACAGCCGCAGTGTGCCCGCAGCCCACTAGACATGCCCCGCAGGAAAAAGAGCTCGGGGCAACCAGGGAAGCTTACTAATTTCTTCCCGGCCGTCATGCCGGGAAACCAAGATGGCGCCCGCAATGCAGGGACACAGGGAGGCAGCAGCACATCTGAGGAGGACTACAGAGCCCAGAGTGCAGATCCTAGGCTGCAGCAACAGCTTTATCCTGGGGATCCTGGTGAGTTGTCGCCTCCCCTATCTCCCACGTCCAGGAGCCCTGCCAAATCTAGGCCACGACTGGACGGTGACACTGATAATATAATACAGGCCCCAAACCCCCCGCATCAGTTACCTCATATGGCTATGCCTACCATAGACGCATTCCCTGCGTCTGATCAACCACTCACCGAGATAAGCATGAAAAACATGCTTGCGTCTTTGCGGCATACCTTGCACAATGACATCTCTGCACCTCTTAATCAGATTACCACCCTAGTGCAGCAGCAAGATCGTAGAATTCGCCATATTGAAACCAACATGGGAGACATAGTGGCGGCACACAATGATTTGATTGATGCCCATGCGGATCATGCGTCCGATATCGAACAAATTCAACTAAAACTAGCCGACTTGGAAGATAGATCACGCCGTAATAATATAAAAATCAGTGGGATCCCCGAAACAATTATCAATGAGACACTGCTGCCGTATCTACAGCACTTCCTCAAATTACTAATACCAGCACTTTCCGAAGTAGAGGCCACGATCGACCGAGCGCATCGACTTCCTAAGCCCTCATTTCTATCGGCTTCGGTACCTAGAGACGTGCTTATCCGCATACACTTCTATCATATCAAGGAGAAAATTATGTTAGCGGCTAGAAACCCGCCACCACTCCCACAGTCTCATGCGAATGTACGCTTATACGCTGACCTATCCAAAGCCACACTCTCAAACAGGAAAAAAATTATTTCAATCACTAAAGCCTTAAGAAATCATGGCATTGCCTACCAATGGGGCTTCCCTACTAAGCTTCTAGTACGGAACCAAGGTAGAACCTATACTGTCAGGAGTCTGGAGGCCGGCCTGGACCTCCTAAAAACTTGGAGCATTTTGCCCTCTGATTTGCGGGAAAATACGCCCAGTTCCATTCAAAATATGGAGGCGACCTGAAGGGCTCAAAGGCACATGTTGCACCTATATTCTATTACATTTTCCCCCCGGAGGCCATCTACAGGTCCTACAATTGCTGGCACTCGGCCTAAATTCCATGTTTTCTGTTTTTCAAGTTTGCATCAGAATTGACCCCCTTGGAGGTCAAGTTTTGTTCATACTCCTCCTTTTTGAAGTAGCAATCAAGGCTACAATGGTTACTTGCGTTATCTGCAAGTTTTTTTTTACTGTTGTTTCTCCCTCTCCCATCTTCCCTCTCTCACGGCGCCACCGAATACACACTAAGAACACACAACTTGAAATAATCTACCAAACAACAACCCAACTAGTTCTATACCTAGGAAATAGATCCAATGATCAAGATCACTTCACTTAACGTCCGAGGCCTCAACTCCCCTTTCAAGAGATCGATGCTATCTAGAGAAATTTGGAAATCTTGAACTGACTTGCTCTTTATACAAGAATCCCACTTCACTATGGAAAAGACCCCTAAACTATACCTTCACAGCTTCTCTCAAATATATATGGCGAATAATACTAAGAAGAAAAACGGAGTAATTATTGCCGTTAATGACTCTCCAGTATTTAATTACACCTCTTCCATAGTCGACCCGCAAGGGAGATATATTATATTGATATGCCAAATTAACGACATTACCTATACCCTGGTGAATATATATGGTCCAAACAGCAAGCAACTAAGATTTTTTCGCAAACTCTTCAACCTCATCTCCAAGCACAAACAAGGGAGACTCATTATTGGGGGGGGACCTTAAAGTTCTCAATAATTCTCATATGGACTCATCCTCCAGCAAAAAAACTGCCAACCTCGACCTCAACCACGTTTTACATGACTACGACCTTTACGACATCTGGAGATGCCAGCATAGCTCTGAAAAAGACTACACCTATTTTTCACCACCACACCTTTCGTACTCAAGAATCGATATGTTCCTCACTGATAAATGGACACTGCAACACGTGTCATCCTCTAAGATTGGTATTATAACCTGGTCTGACCATGCCCCGATCAGCATATCCCTAGATGACAGCCAACGGTCAGCAATCCCACCCATATGGAGACTTAATTCCGCACTCTTGAAATCACCAGAAAACCAGAAGAATATAATGGATGCCCATAATCTCTTTTTTGAAACTAATGACACCCCAGATATCTCTATCACCACGCTCTGGCTAACATACAAAGCCTACATGAGAGTTATCCTCATACAACTAAATTCCCGTATTAAAAAACAGAGATCCCAACAAATAGACCAATTATTGGCCTCTATACATGCAAATGAAGAAATTAACAAACAGAATCCGAATCCTTCCTCATCCGCGGCCCTAAATAGAGATAGAAATAAATTACGTGCCATTTTACTACACTCCTATGACACGAACCTTCAAAAAACAAAAACACAATTCTATGCACTTGGCAATAAAACAAACTCCCTTCTCGCCAAAACCATCAAACAAAAAAGACTTAAAAATAAAATCTCCATAGTCCAACATCCAGAATCGAGAACCCCAATATCGAACCCACCAGACATAGCTAACGCATTTGCATGCTACTACCAAACTTTATATAACATAAAGGATGACCCAGATACGATACAACCAACGAATCCCTCCATCACAAATTTTCTAAGTCACATAGCTCTTCCTCGACTCTCCGCTTCCCAATTAGACTCCCTCTCTGTACCGATTTCACCCGCAGAGATTGAGAAAATTATAAACGGTCTACCCGTGAACAAATCACCAGGAAACAACGTTTTTACTAATGAATATTACAAATCGTTTGCACCCAACCTTAAGACACATCTCTCCGCCCTTTATAACCATGTGGCTTCTAATGGAGAATTTCCACCTGATATGCTACAATCCACAATTACCACTATCCCGAAACCAGGAAAAGACCCCCAGTTAGTCCAGAATTACAGACCGATCTCTTTACTTAATACAGACCTAAAAATATATGCCAAGATAATAGCTCAACGATTACTCCCATACCTTCCTACGTTAATCCACCCTGACCAAGTGGGATTCATCCCTGGGAGACAGGCTCCCGACGCGACTTGACGAATTCTATCACTACTTCACCACCTTGAATCTGACAAACAACCATCACTCCTACTTTCGCTTGACGCGGAAAAGGCATTTGATCGAATCCATTGGCAATTTATGACACATACACTACAGAAATACGGAATAACAGACTGGTTACTGTCAGCGATTCTTTCCCTATACTCCAAACCTTCTGCTAGAGTACTTACAAATGGCACGCTTTCACAACCTTTCCCAATATCGAATGGCACCAGACAAGGTTGCCCTCTTTCGCCCATAATTTTTGCGTTACTTATTGAACCACTAGCATCCAATCTCAGAAACGATCCAAATTTCACTGGAGTCAATTTTCTCAAGAGCGAACATAAAATTAACCTCTTTGCGGATGACATTATCCTAATGATTACAAACCCCAACAAATCGCTTACAGCAATTCGCACACATATCCATGCTTACGCTGCAGTCTCATACTATAAACTCAACGAACCCAAATCTTCTATTCTAAACCTCTATACACCCGCTGCAACCCAGAAACTACTTACTAAACGGTTCCCTTTTAAATGGGAAAAATATAACATACCCTATTTGGGGATCAAGCTAACTGCCAAACTCAGCCAACTCTATGCAACTAACTTCAAACCATTACTTGACACAATCCCACAAGAGCTCAAAAGCTTTCGCACAAATACCCTTTCAATACTAGGCAGAATAGCAACTATAAAAATGTGCATACTGCCCAAAATACTATATATTTTTCGCACTCTACCTATTCCAGCCCCCTCCACCTTCTTTTCCAAACTCCAAAAAATCCTGAATAACTTCATATGGAACTCCAAACGCCCTAGATGCACCACAAACCTCTTAATACGTCCACCTACCAGAGGTGGAGCAGGTCTCCCGCATATAAAATTGTACTATCAAGCCGTACTGTTAGACCAGCTTTTCTTCTGGTGGCACCCGTCTCCAGATAAAACTTGGACTGTCATGGAGGCTTCCATGCACACACCATGCTCACTGACAGACGCCCTATTTGTGCCTTGTGTAAAGTGGCATAAGCCTTTACATACACACAAGGCGTGCAAGCCTCTTTGTTAGCGTGGCACGACTTTTTGACCTTTACCTGCTCTCACAAGGACAATCTTCACATCCTTACTCCGCTTTCATCCTTACATTTCATATCCCCACACTTGAACTTGGTCTCATGGAAAATGCTTGGTATACAATATATCCAAGACCTTTTCAGCACCCAAAGCCCAGACTCATTTCAGACTCTCCAAAAGAAATTTCATCTCCCTGATAAAGACCAATTCACCTATATGCAAATAATCCACTCTCTTTGTAAAACAAACATACCACTCAAAATAGAAATCCCGGCTACTGCACATCAATTCCTAAATAGGTCCATATATCCGAAGAAAGGAATATCTACTTTTTATACACTTCTAACAGTAGCGCAATTCACAACATCTACTTCATCCGTGATTAATTGGGAAAAGACCTTATTACTCCCGACAAGCCCACACCCCTGGGAAACGATTTTCAACATTACTTATAAAGCGTCAAAATGTAGTACCCATTGGGAATCATACCTGAAAATCCTCCACCAATGGTATCTAACTCCAGTTAAATTATCTATATATTACCCTCAGCAATCACAGGCGTGCTGGAGACATTGTGGGGAAACTGGCTCACTCATCCATGTGCTTTGGGCATGCAAATCTCTCAAATCTTACTGGAATAAAGTTTTCCAATTGATCTCCTCAATTACAGACATACCTGTGGCTCCAAATACTGCCCTAGCCCTCCTTCATATAAATATAGACAAATTCCCTACAAGCTCACGCACTATTATCTTACACATCCTAGCGGCGGCTAAGATTACCATCACCAAACTCTGGCGCTCCTCGTCCTCTCCCCTGCTGTCACGCCTGGTGACTGACCTTAACCTGCAGTGTGAGATGGAACGAAGAACGGCCATTCAAAATTCCACGTACCATAAATTTACATTACACTGGTCTCGATGGTTAAACCATTCCGCCTGTTCAATTACCTGATTACTAACTTTAACTTTTATAGGACACATACCTCTAAGATAAGAATAATGGTGCCTTACCCCCCCCCCCTCCTCCCCTCTCTCCCTTTCTCTTTCTACTCCCTACTTAACCTTATATCCACACTTAAGACCCATATACTCCAACATGGTTCACATAATAATGAGCATACCTCTCATGTAAATATGACTACGATATTAAGTTCCCCGGCCGCTTGGTGGGGACTGGCAACCCCTTCCTATCCCTCTCATGTTTTCAATCTGTATATGTGTACCTGACATTTTTATTGGTTGTATATCTGTATTGAAGTTAAAAACCTTTTCAATAAAAATATTTGAAAATAAAATGGTCAGCTTTCCAAAACTTCTCTACCCTCTCCAGACCATCCCTCTCTTGCTTCATCATGGAGACATAATAAAATTAAACATAGCCATATCTAAATTTCTCTGGAAGGGGCGCTGCCCCGTATAGCGTTATATAAACTCTTTCTCCCAAGGAGCAAGGGGGGATCTGGTTTGCCTAATGTCAGAGTATACAATCTCTCCTGTTTATTAAGAGTCTGCTTAGATTGGCTGTCCCGAACATCCAAATACTCTAATTTCCAGATCAAAACGGAAATGGTACATCCATACAGCCTTGCAGCAATATTGCATAGTAACCTCAACTCTCTTACATCTCATATAAAACACAATACACTTATACGAGATACCCTCATAGCTTTGAGGGATGTCAGATGCAAGCAAGGAGTATCCTCCTGGGTATCCCGCTACCTTCCAATTCAAAATAATCCTTTGTTTCCTCCCTTGCAACAGTAGCATCTGGACCACCCATGATCTTGTAGATCTTGTGCAACTGTTTGATGCATCTTCTGGATCACTTATGCCTTTTCACTATATTATGTCGAAACTAAGCCTGCCTTCCCATCACTTTATATGCGTTTTACAAGTCTTCAACTATGTGAAAAACCTTGTTCCTGATAAATCTGTCAGATTTCTCAACTCATTGATCGACACCCTTATGCAATGACGAAAGTTCAAGATATCGGACATCTACACACCATTAAATCTACACTTCTCTAAACCCTAAGAACTCTCATTGTCAGGGTCCTATCCATGGCAGAAGTCCTGGAAGACCAGGCATTTCCGCCAGTACCCTACATGGCTGCAGAAATACACGCATCAGGCCCAGTTTTGGTGCCAAACGGCCTTTATAAGGAAGCTCTTCACTCCCTCAAGTTGCTGGATGATCTCTAGCTCCCCGTAACCCTTGTTCCTGTTTCCTGTGTTATTGCAACTTGTAACTTCCTGATACCGACTTGTCTTGCTCTTGGACCTGTCTACTCTGCTTAACCCCTGATCTGACCTTGGCTTGGCTAACTCTCATATACTCTCTCTCTCTCTCTCTCTCGCTCCTCTGTGTATGACCTCAGCTATCCCATCTGACTATGTCTGCTCTGATTCCCACCAGGTACCTCTATTCCTGGAAGGGCTTGCATACCTCGCACAGGCGCCATCTGTCTGCAGACCTCATCTCCGTACATCAGCTGTGCTCCCAGGTGGACCACCAACAAGCACTCCTACAGGCGACCTGTGCCACGTTGGGCCTAACGCCCGCTGTCCCACTCTCAGGGGAGTCTGGAACTTAGCTGCATGGGAAGCCCTCTCTCCATTGGCCTCCATCACCAGGTACCTGATACTCGTCAATAGCGTCTTGGGTCAAAGATTCCAAAACTCAGTCACAGTAGACCAAATACTGACGAGCTTCAATTCTACCTGCATCTTCATATCAAATGAGTTCTGGCGAGAACAACAACTCAAGATCATGCACCGTGCCTATATGCCATGTTCCTTTTCTAAATTCCCTCCGGCTACTCCACATTGTCCGCTTTGCAACTTCCATATGCCTTCTCTCAAACACAGATTATGGCTATGCCCTCCTCTATCCAGATTCTGGGACCAAGTAAACCACTTTGGAGAATTTGTCACTGGTTTACAACCATCGAAAGATCCTCTACATCGTCTCTTCGGCAATCTAGAACACACAACCTTCGATCTTCTCAATTCGCAGCACACACTCATTAGAAAAAATAAACTATGGCTAACAACCTGTTTCTTGGTGGCAAGGAGCGCTATCTTGAAAAAATGGATCTCAAACACACCTTCAACCATATCTGATGTCAAACACGATCTCAACTGCCTCCTCCACAAGGAAAAATTAGATCTACTACTATCCTGCCCTCTCAAAATGGACTCTTTTGCCCGCAAATGGCACTTATACATCACCAGAACCTTCTCTATATCAGATCAATGAGAGCTTCTGGCAGATTAATAATTATAGAACAAACATAGCAGGTTCTACAAATATCCACACTAACCACAGCTCCCAATTGTATGATATGACATGACTACTATACTAATTAGAAATATGTTGTTTCTTGATTTCCCTTACTTAGATACATTTTGGCTTTTAATATGATGCACCATACCCAGATATCCAAGTTTATCCAAGTTCACCCATACAACAGGAAATTGACACCCCCTTGGATGTCCGCCACCTTACCTTAAAGTTTTCAAAAGAAAACACATTGGTTCTCTCAGGTCCTGTTAGTTCCCTTATCCCCCCCATGTTCTTCTCAAACTTCACCCCCCCCCCAACACTATTTTCTCCCCTTTCCTGGCTTTTCTTCTATCCTTTTCTTCTTTGTTATTTTGATGTTCTAAACTTACACACCACTCTATTTCCAGATAGCCGATGCAGTACAGACACTTTTGTCAGTAACAAGCTGCTCTACCCAGGCTCAGAACACCGATCCTCAGGCCAGGTTTACCTTATATTATGCTCATGTTCATCAAGCCAATACACCATAAGCTTTGCTTCAAGGTACACTGAGCTATGTTATGAATGTTGCAACCAGCTCCACATTCTGTACTGTTACCAATGTACAATCGCCAGTATTATGTTTTCTTTCTCTTGATTTTTTTTTGATCGTTGTATTGATCAAAACCCAATAAATATTTCTTTTAAAAAAAACATTTTTATTAGATATGTTTTATAGCGGAAAATAATTTACAGGTATTTTTTTTTCAAAATTGTCATTCTTTTTTTGTTTATAGCACAAGTAAAAACTGCAGATGTAATCAAATACCACCAAAAGAAAACTCTATTTGTGGGAAAAAAGGACATTTTATTTGGGTGCAGCATTGCATGACTACACAATTGTCAGTTAAGGTAATGAACATCAAATGCGATGTACAGCAAGATGTTAATGCAAAACAATTGACAGGACCTGTAGAATATTAGAATTACATAAAAGCATTGTGGTTTATTCAACTCAGAACTGATATTTACAGTATGCTTTGCATGGTTTCTGGCAAACTAAATTCCATGCTCTATTCCTATATCTCTAAGGACTTCAGTGATGAGAAACCCCGTCAAGACTTTGCAGGTACATTGTCTTAGGATACTGGAAAATCAGAATATGGTTTCATACTTCACTACTAAACTATCAGTACTTTAGAATTACAATAATGAGTAACTGTAAAATTTAGCTGCAAAAATTGATATCATTGTCATAGCCCCTTGAGACTTGGTGATGATGTAGGGGTTTAATTACTAAAGACAAATAGACAGCTCACTTTGTAAGGGATGTTGCACTTTGCAAAGGAACTATTAACAAGCTTAGTGAATTAAGCGAGGCCCTGTTCATTCCCATCATTCAATATTGTGCAAGCAAAAATGCAGTTTTTTTAACTAATATTTTTCTTGCATGTGATGATCGAATATTATTTTTAAAATGAAAATTCACCATATTCACTAAACTCTGTGAAACATTAACTTGCAAATTGCAACTTCCCTTGCAAACTGTATGTTCTATTTATGTATAATAACTCAACTGAATAAAATAAGATATATATATATATATATATATATATATATATATATATATATCATGTATAACAATGTAAGATTGTTTGAAAGAAAAATTTGTAAGAAACTTTTTATTTTAGTGGATTGTTTAAATTGTCCCCGAATGGTACATGTACACATACATACATATTGAAATTACAGTTGATTACAAATCTTAGATGACATTGCATTTGGAACAGATTTCACTGATTGGGATGGCCAAATCTGAATCTAAATGTTATTGCTTTGGTGGTTTGGAATGCCAAAAAGGCTTTCGGAAGAAAGGGACCAAAAGCTACCTCAAGCTGCTTTCTGTCCTGTATGTGTTCCATTTATTGCCTGATCACCTTTAGGTTGATTTTCAGTTCCAACTGTCTCCACCCTTTTGTCTTAGTAAACCTGGGACAGTTTTTAAAGAAAAAGGCTTAGGCCATTTATAATCTGGTCAAGTAGGACTGCCAGGGACTTCTCAAACCATTCAGCTCTTTCATACACACTCCTATTGACCTGGTTTGGATGTCTATTGACCTTGATGGAACTTGAAACTGACTTCTGGTTAAAGACAAGTTTGGCAGCAGAACATCTTATCAAACATTTCAAAAGTTTCAGAGGTTTCATAAATGTTCTCATCTCTAGATGATCAATGCTCACAGGTAGTGATATACTGTTACACATCTTATACAAACTAACAATTACCCATTTGACAGATAAATGTAATAAATGCAGCTTGTGAATCTGAGAAATGTTCAAATTTATGTAGAAACCATAATCTCTACAGTAAAGAGGAAAAGAGAAAAACTATGCTAATATGGCACTGTGATTTATGAAAGTGATGTTTATAGTGAAAGCAAAGTTATATAAAGGCAAAGGTAGGATTTCCAGAAGTGAATTGGGCATCCAAAAGTTAGGGTAATGTTTCCGACTGTAATTTATTTTTATCGGGTAACAGGGTTCACAGAAATATTTGATACATGTATATGTTAAAGACCTTTAATGTTTCATTAGTTCTTAATGCCTATGCATATATACTTTACATACAATCATTCACCAACATAAAAAGGCACTTTGAAAGCATCTGTAGTATCAACATGCATTACAGACATTTGCTTAGTTTTTTTTTTCCCCATCACTTGATCATTGATTTTGCTTTTTTTCCTGCAGCTCAAAAAATCAGTGCTAATGAATTTTATCTACTTTAATGAGTGTTTTTTTAATTGCTGCAGTATATATAGACTATCCCCTTGTTGCATTGTTACTAGCTTGCTGCTTCCGGAGTGAATTTCTGCAAAACCTGGAGGCATTACAATAACATTTACCCAAGAACAAAGATAAAGCTGCATAATATTTTCCACAAAAGAGCAGGGTGTTTCATTGGACTGATCCTAGGCATTTTTTTATTTATTTGCTTAGCGTTAAATCAACTTTTAGATTTGTTTAACATTGATATACACTGCAAGGGAAATACAGTAAATTCAGAGTAAAACAAGTCAATATAATTGATGGGAACACTTAGGGAGTGACAGAGCTTCAATTCTGGCCACTTACAACACATTTTGTTAATAATGAAGATGGCCAGTAGTACTGTAATATACAGTATTTACTGTATCTGTTTAAAATCATCAAAATAAAAAGAAGGAAAATTCATACAAAAAAAAACAAAAACGAATTCATTGTGCTTTGAATGCTTTTTTGAATGAATTTCAGTAGTGGACTGTAAACCAAAGTGGCCCAGTACACTTGTTTTTGTTGGTATTGGTTTACTAAAAGAATTAGAAATGTTTGCTTTGCAAAGTGTTTGTTACTCTGCTAAGTGAATCACCTCTACTCATTCAGTACATAAACCCCAATGATTGAAAAAAATAGATTTCCAAGAATGTAATAAGTTGACATTTTTACCTCATATAATCTTTAGTGTGTTAATGTAATTTCAGTATTGTTAAATATGCTGCTTTATTAAAATAATACCTGCTGATCCTATTATGTAGATCCTTGTGCATACACATCCTGTTACAGGGTAACACTTCTCTGTCTCTGTCTGTCTCCCAGTTGCCCTTCTGCATTGTTAACCTGTTACAGGGGCTTCCGAGGGAAACTGAAGGAGACCACTTTAACACTAGGGATGAGCATGGGTTCAAAGCAAATCCACATTTTTACGACCGTTCACCACTATAGCAACCAACTATTATTAATGCACTTCATGGCCTTTGAATTTAGGTCATGTTACTTAGCATGGTCAATAATAGGGGCTTTGTTAAATACCAGCCTGTCACTATATATAAAAAACAAAGCAGGGCTCTCAGTAGACAGGTTTACAATGTATTTAGTTAGGATAGAGAAAACATAGGGAAGGTTGATCTTAAACTGCATAAGGTTATATTAGTGTAGAGCTTGTAGGCACTGCTGCCATTAGATATAAATCTTTACTGAAAATAGTTTATTTAGAAAAATGTTGTGTTTCTTTGGGAAATTGATGGTTGGGAAAGGAATATAATTTTACATCTTTTTTCATCCCCTCACATCAGGCAGGCAATAATATCTGCATGCAAAAAGACACACAGAGGGTGCATAGGTCTAGTGCATTACCTTAATAATTGGTTTATTGTATAAAATGTGATATACTGACAAAAGAAAAAAAGTCAGACACATCATAAGAAATACGACAAGGTCCAGTCTCCCTGGAAAGTGTCTCGTCGGGGACTATAGACCTCCAAAAGACTGATGCGTTTTGAGGCAATGCCTCTTCCTCAGAGCCGCTACCAACATAGTCTGCGTCCTCTCTTAAATGAACTATTATTAAGGGGTGGATACTGAGGTGCCCCACCCATGGGCGGGGATGACAGATATGTTAATTGTTGTTTAGGGTGGGGCCTTAGAGCCCACAAATGTACATAGTTTGCAGGAATCATGGGTTGATTAGTATAATACAGTATATTATAATATATATTAATATACTAATATACTAAATATAGATCTTTGGAGTTTTCCCATATGTGTTGTCCTGCAATATACTGTGTATATTATAATATACTGTATTATACTAATCAACCCATGATTCCTGCAAACTATGTACATTTGTGGGCTCTAAGGCCCCACCCTAAACAGCAATTAACATATCTGTCATCCACCGCCCACTCCGGTTTCCTCCCATGTTCAAAAGACATGCTGGTAGGTTAATTGTCTCCTGTATAAAATGTCCCTAGTTTGTGTATGTATGAATGTAAGTTAGGGACCTTAGATTGTACACCCCTTGAGGGTTAGGGACTGATGTGAATGTACAATATATATATATATATATATATATATATATAGCTGCGTAAATAGACAGCGCTATATAAGTACTTGTAATAAATAAAATCATCAGCTCTCAATATATCCCTGCCATCTGCTCTTCACACCCAACTGTGTGACATCCTCCCCCTCCCATGGACCTCTAAATACATCTATCTGGGAATTAAATTTACTGCAAACCCCCTAGATCTATATGCAGCAAACTCTCCCCCTATACTATGTCATCTAACAAATCTGATATCAAAATGACCTCCTTATCTTTGGCCTGGATGGGCAGAATAATGGTTCTCAAGATGACTATCCTTCCTAAAATTCTCTACCTTTTTTGGGTACTACCCATATAAGTTCCATCTCATTTCTTGCGTATACTACAGAGTAGGGCATCGCAGTTAATTTGGGGCAAGCCTAAAACTTGCCTTCCCAAAACAACTCTATATACTCCAAGGATCAGGGGAGGACTTATAGGACTTATAGTGCCCAACTTCCTGAATTATTACTACACCGCACAATTGGCGCAACTCGGCAAATATGATGTCACTAAAGAAACTCCACTATGGGTTGCTATCCTAACGATGAAACATAGAATTACTAAAGCAATGACTCATGCCAAAATTGAAAATTGAATCAATCATATTGGACAGAGTAACCTCTGATGAAAAACTCTGGATGCCATGGGTCACCCACTATTTACCTACTCTAGACTTTGATGATACTCTGTTGCTACCATAACAGTTTAGGCGTACGTCTACCATTAGTTAAATTGGGCTACACTCCCTTTTGCAATCCCAGTACCTCCTAGGGGATTTGCCCCCCTCCCTTCCACATCCCTTTCTCGGTACCCCCCCCCCCCCCGAGTCCCCAAATCTTACCCCTCATCCTTCTATCCCTATCTTGGTATAGCCAATCACCATTGGTTGTCACCTCCTCCCTTTCCTGCTCTCTTTTCAGTCTTCCTCTTTTTAGATTTGCCTCAATATGATCTCAATTCTCCCCTTAACCCAGAGGCGCTGGTCATACTTGTTAGCGATCTCCCAGATCTCACCTGTACTTCTCAGGGACTTCCCAGGTGGGGGTGTAGTGCTGTAGTGTCCCATCTGGAGGCTGGTATTTGTACACCTCAGCGAGGACACCTTATTCTACCTCACTACACCATCATCTGTATATACAACTCTCCTATGCTACCAGCCTACATCAGTGTACTTATTTGAGGGCTGACCTCTTTTGCCTAAACTTATGTACAATGCGACTATATTCATTCTTACTCATGTTCATTCTCCTTTTATTGTATTTTGCCTATGAATTGCTTACATTTTCTATTGTATTTGGCTACAATCTTGTAATATAATTGTAAAATTCCTAATAAAATATTTGAATAATATTTTTACATCTTAATGCTGCTGATTGATGTCCTGCAGGCTATTTACGGTCTCTACTGTCACTGTCTATAGTCATACCATGCTGCATGTATGCTTTAAAAGGACATATTTTCTTTTTTGCTGGATGCAATCTGTTTTTTTTTCACAGACTGTACATGAGTCCACATGATTTTTTTTTTGTTTTACATACAATGTAATATTCAAGTGTAATATGTATCAGCACAGAAGCCTTTTTTTTCTTTATGAAGGCTTAAAGTCTAGGTTCACCTTTTGTGAAATAATAAATGCACATACAATATTTTGCAAAAAAAGTGCATTTATTATTTTACCCATAGAAGCCTGCACAGACAAGATCTGCAGCTTTCAGCCCATACCTCTGTACGGTCTGTGAGTTTGAAATCTACAGGTCTTGTAAAAATTGTAACAAACAACAGTGCAGCGCTTCAAGAATTGATAAATGGATGAAGACAAAATGTACATATGTAGAGTCTATGCAATATCCGCGGTATTGTCTGATGAATATACTTCCAAAGTATGTACTGCCTCGAGATAACAGCAATGCGCACTCACCGGAAACGCATGGAATATGCGCATATAGGAGTAATCATCCCGGGTGTCCGATCCGACGAAGATCGAGTGGTGGACGTCCTATTCACGGTGGGTCATCAGAAACAACACGACAGATCCAGAGGTCCCCTTAAGGTTGGTCACACTGATAGTGTAGATCCCTCTTCTGGCTGATAGGGGTACCCTTTCTGTGGGAGTAGCAGCTCCAAGAGGGAGCCCCAAAAATCAGGTGCCAGAGATAGTGTAGTATGTTCTTAAGGTGATTTTATTAGTCAGACATAGCAATAGGGCAGTATGCACATCACAGCATATGTGTAAAGGTAAAAAACAGCATTACTGACCCCAGTAAAGATGGCCACCGGGCCTCGTCGTGACTCTGGCGGTAGGAAATGACGTCACGCTCTGCACAGCTCCTCCTTAGGCCTTTCGTGCTATAGGCACATCATCAGAGGGGAGGCTGTACAGAGGCGTGACCGACATCAGTGTAATATATAGGGGAAGACGGCGCATGCGCGGTTACCCGCGGCCATCTTCCCGTGGAGTCCGCAGTGCGCATGCGCGCAAACGGAGGCACCATTTTGCCGTGGATCCGCAGTGAAGAACATATGAAGAAAGGGGGTTGGGAGATTCCTCCGCTTATCCATCTCAGCAGCTGCAGGATATTCAGCCGCAGACCCCAGGGAATCGATGGAGCAGTATACCTCTGTCTATTAAAGTGACAGTGCTCCATAAATAGAAAGTTTCAGATATAACTGTGAGAAGCCAATTTCTATATTTTGAGGGCATTCTCAATGGCCCCAGTGTGAGTGGTGTATACCTATGATAAACGGACCACGGCAAGGTGGATGCTCTGCATAACATAGAACACGCATGTAATTAATAAATAAAAATCCCTAATTCTTGTTAAAGTGAAATAGGAACATCAGCAAAACAGTCTAAAAGTAAATATAACTGATGCAGCCATATACGTGTATATAAAAGTCTCTGTTCTAGCACATGAACACTTTATTATTAAAATATTAGTCCTCATTACTCTATTCATGTAATGAAAAATAGGTAAGTAGAATAAAAATAAAATAGAATAAAATCAATATAAAATAAAACTAGAAATGTTAATATTATCTCAAAATATTATCTCAAAATATAAAACGCTCAGTAGACTTAAAATTAAAATCATGGTTAAAACCCCAATTATAAACGCACAAGTGTGAATATATCATATATAGGAAGAAAAATACAATAAAACACAGGCACAGAGTAAACGGTATTAAAAACGTCCCGATTAGCCATTGGCTATGAAGCAGTTTAAGTCTACTTCTATATTATGCCCTAGGGGGTGCAGTGTATTGAGCTCAAACACCCACTTCGTTTCTGCTTGGGCGATATTTAGGGATATAATGAAGCAGTCTTAGATAACACAATCCAAACTGTGGCACAAATGGATAGAAACACCATGTTGTCCAGCAAACCTAAAAAGGATCAAATTATAAAGAAAATATGCCCCTTTGTTACGTCCTTTTCAATACAGTACAAGACAATAAACAAAATTATTAATAACAACTGGGGCATTTTGAAAATGGACCCAATTTTATCAACAATCTTGCCTGATAGACCAGAAATAGTTTATCGGAAGGCGACTGCTATTAGACATATGATTGTACCGAATGTGGTCGATCCCCCAAAGAATGTATCTCTATTCGATGATTTAAAAGGGTTTCACCCGTGTAACAGGTGTGTGATCTGTAAGTGTAACAACACTAGAAAAAATAGAATTGACACATTCGAATCGTCTGTTACTGGTAAAAGATATAAGATAAAACGATTCATATCTTGTTATAGTAAATACGTAGTATATTTACTACAATGCCCTTGCCAGAAACAATACGTGGGCAGGACAACAAGACGTTTACGCGACCGGTTGCGTGAGCACGTATCGAATATTAAAAAAGGATTCAGGGAACATTCATTGTCTAATCACTATCGCATTTACCATAATATGGACCCATCGTCTTTGAAATTTGTTGGTATTGATGTGATTGGTAACCACTGGAGAGGAATTAACAAAACTAGAGCGGTCTCCCAAGCAGAAACGAAGTGGGTGTTTGAGCTCAATACACTGCACCCCCTAGGGCATAATATAGAAGTAGACTTAAACTGCATCATAGCCAATGGCTAATCGGGACGTTTTTAATACCGTTTACTCTGTGCCTGTGTTTTATTGTATTTTTCTTCCTATATATGATATATTCACACTTGTGCGTTTATAATTGGGGTTTTAACCATGATTTTAATTTTAAGTCTACTGAGCGTTTTATATTTTGAGATAATATTTTGAGATAATATTAACATTTCTAGTTTTATTTTATATTGATTTTATTCTATTTTATTTTTATTCTACTTACCTATTTTTCATTACATGAATAGAGTAATGAGGACTAATATTTTAATAATAAAGTGTTCATATGCTAGAACAGAGACTTTCATATACACGTATATGGCTGCATCAGTTATATTTACTTTTAGACTGTTTTGCTGATGTTCCTATTTCACTTTAACAAGAATTAGGGATTTTTATTTATTAATTACATGCGTGTTCTATGTTATGCAGAGCATCCACCTTGCCGTGGTCCATTTATCATAGGTATACACCACTCACACTGGGGCCATTGAGAATGCCCTCAAAATATAGAAATTGGCTTCTCACAGTTATATCTGAAACTTTCTATTTATGGAGCACTGTCACTTTAATAGACAGAGGTATACTGCTCCATCGATTCCCTGGGGTCTGCGGCTGAATATCCTGCAGCTGCTGGGATGGATAAGCGGAGGAATCTCCCAACCCCCTTTCTTCATATGTTCTTCACTGCGGATCCACGGCAAAATGGTGCCTCCGTTTGCGCGCATGCGCACTGCGGACTCCACGGGAAGATGGCCGCGGGTAACCACGCATGCGCCGTCTTCCCCTATATATTACACTGATGTCGGTCACGCCTCTGTACAGCCTCCCCTCTGATGATGTGCCTATAGCACGAAAGGCCTAAGGAGGAGCTGTGCAGAGCGTGACGTCATTTCCTACCGCTGGAGCCACGAGGAGGCCCGGCGGCCATCTTTACTGGGGTCAGTAATGCTGTTTTTTACCTTTACACATATGCTGTGATGTGCATACTGCCCTATTGCTATGTCTGACTAATAAAATCACCTTAAGAACATACTACACTATCTCTGGCACCTGTTTTTTGGGGCTCCCTCTTGGAGCTGCTACTCCCACAGAAAGGGTACCCCTATCAGCCAGAAGAGGGATCTACACTATCAGTGTGACCAACTTTAAGGGGACCTCTGCATCTGTCGTGTTGTTTCTGATGACCCACCGTGAATAGGACGTCCACCACTCGATCTTCGTCGGATCGGACACCCGGGATGATTACTCCTATATGCGCATATTCCATGAGTTTCCGGTGAGTGCGCATTGCTGTTATCTCGAGGCAGTACATACTTTGGAAGTATATTCATCAGACAATACCGCGGATATTGCATAGACTCTACATATGTACATTTTGTCTTCATCCATTTATCAATTCTTGAAGCGCTGCACTGTTGTTTGTTACAATTGATATACGTATATTTTATAGGTATTGTGGTTACCTGAAGTGTTCTAGCTGCTGTATACATTTGAGAGCGCTCACTACATATTACTTTTTATAGGTCTTGTAAAAAAACTATGAGTGCCCTCATAAGTGCCCTCATTTAATGCCTTGTAGCCATCATTACCCCTGTCCACCTTTTCTATTACGGTATGTGATCACTATCCTACATATTGTCAGAGGAGCCCAGAAATGCAGATAAGGTCAAATAAAAAAAAAAATGTTTTACATCAGAGAACTATGTGTGGGTGATGCTAATATAATGCTTTTTGACCATCATCATCCCTGTGAGGCAGTGCCTGAGCTAATTTGTACAGGCTGGATAAATACTGTAAATTTATAAATTGATAGCTTTGGTAAGGCAAATATTTGCATTGATCTGCTTTCCAACTCTGTTGCATGTGTTATTTAATAATTCATCTTTTCTTTTATTGGGTTCCTTGCAACTCTTCTAAAGCATCAGTGTCCACCTTTTCTATTATGTGATTCATATCCTTCATATTGTCAGATATGCAGTTAAGGCCAAATAAAAAAAAATTGTTTTACATCAGAGAACCATGTGTGGGTGATGCCAGTAGAATGCCTTGTAGCCATCTTCACCCCTGTGATGCAGTGTCTGAGCTGATTTGTATGGGCTGTCAGTTTGAAAGCTGCAGGGCTTGTGAATGAACTAAAAGTACACTCATCAGGGCCCTCAAAGTTCATTGAGAAGTACAAGCTGTCAGAATGACATGGCTGTGTTGGTGAAGCCCTGCACAGCCATTTTTGAAATGTGACAACAGGTATGAGAAGAGGATTCTGCCACAAACATTGAATTATTTAAGCAGACATTCTCATCAAACTCCCTACCTTTGTCAATCAGGGAGTAATGTCTGCTGTAGAATCAGAATTACTCAAAAACTTTAATCTTGGCCTACGTGCAATTGCCACAGCAATATAAGTTGTGTAGAAGACCTTTTGCATTGGATTCTACATCAATCTTATTTGGAAAAGGAGTTTGATATAGTTCCAGTGGGATATCTTTGTTACCGATCTCGACTAGTTCTTTCAGGTTTTGCCCTCCCTATCCTGTTTAAACGACTATTGGCTTCTCACTCTTTTAATGACTTAACCTTTGTCATAGATCTGCATTAAGTCTCTGCCCAGTCTAGCAATCAACTCACTATTTAGCTGTACACAAACCAACATCTGTTGCCTGAGCATTAATTTCTTAGTCTCGGGCTATGTTTTTTCCTATGTTCCTATTTACCAACTGAAACCTGTATGTGACAACACTTGATCACTGCCCATCCTGTCCATTGCCTGTCCTGGTTTCTGACATCTCTCCTTGTGAGGTGTTATGGTGAAGATCTAATGCTTTGACCTCTGCTCTGCAACTCTGCCCCATAAGGACTCAGGCTCTTTCAAAATGTGAAGATACTACAGAGGATCCACTATCCATTTTTTCCATGACAATATAGTTCCCTCTGCATTTTAGAAATAGCCTTTTTGAAGCATTAACAACATTGCTATCTCTACTCTCTACAACTAGCAAGTTGGCATTTCTTGTTCCCAATGCCATCACCTCTATTAGTCAGCTGTCAGGTTTTAATTTTTTTTAAATTGCAATTCTTTGAAAATTCACCACTGGATAAATACTGTAAATTGAAGGCTTCAGTTAGACAAATATTTGCATTGATCTGCTTTACAACTCTGTTGTATGTGTTAATTAATATTTCATATTTTCTTTTATTGGGTTCCTTGAGTGAGAGTTGCAACTTCTCTGAAAAATCAGTGTCCACCTTTTCCATTATGTCATCAATATCCTCTATATTTTCAGATGAGCCCAGGGATGCAGTTAAGGCCAAATTTAAAAAAAAAACTGTTTTACTTCAGACAACCATGTGGGGATGATGCCAATAGAATGCCTTGTAGCCACCATCACCCAATATCTGAGATGATGGTCTTATCTTGCAATATATTCATGTTTGAACCCTTGGTGTCAGTGCCTCCTGGTCCTTTAAACGGTTTAAAAGGGGGCGAGGTTTAGGGTCATGTGACAACCGTGATTGGCTGTCACAGTGGTCACATGATTGGAAAGCTCCCGACCACAAGTAGTGATTTCCATGAGGCACTGGTAAATTTGCCAGGATCGTGCAGATGTGCATTTTTGGCGCATGTTTGTTTACATTGGGCACAAAAAGATGCTGCCTTTCGGTGTGAAGGCCCAGACAATAAGAGGTCAAGTATTTGCGTACCATTGGCACCAAGGAGTTATTTTTTGCACGGGAACAAGGTGATGTTTACGTTTAGGACTTCCATTTTAAAGGTAGTCCTCAGATTGCATTTCCATCCCTGCCCATGTTTGCTTCAGCAAGGCAGGGATGGCCTTGCAATACAAATAAATAAGTAAAATTAAAACTGCAAATATAAAATACCTCACTGTGCAGAACCTTTGGCTCTCACTTTAGACCTGCTTGATTGGATTTCTCAAATTTAATGGCAGCTATGGCAATTGGGAAAGGGGGGGGTAGATTTGTGGTGCTTTGGTGCGTACAGCTATACAGCACAAGTATCAAATACATAAGTTAAATCCTGCAAAGGCAGATTTTCCTGACAGTTGCCAGCTTTGTGTCAACAGCAAATGTCTATTACCAAACCCACAGTTGTGGAACGGCAGCCAGTCTATAGGGTTGATATACTAAAGATAAATAAACAGTTCCTCTATATAACCCAGACGTCGGTCACGCTTCTGTCCAGCCTCCCCTCTGATGATGTGCTTTTAGCACGAAAGGCCTTAGGAAGGAGGAGCTGTACAGAGCGTGACGTTTTTATGCCGCTGGAGCCATGAGGAGGCTCGGCGGCCATCTTTAAAGGGGTCAGTATTGCAATATTATTTGTAACAATATATGATGCATACTGCCCTATGTTGTTTTATGCTTCAATAAATTTTTCTGAAATACTACATTATTTGGCACCTGTACTTTGAGCTCCTATGTGAGCTATTGCATCTGCAGAAAATCCCTGTGATATCCAGTATCCAGAGAAGGGAGCCCTTTCCTAAGCAGAGCGCCCGTCCATCCTAAGGGGGACCTCTGGACCAGGCAGAATTTCACTATTCTCCATGGCTTGATGACCTGAGAGGCAGCCCACCACCTATCATATATTACTACATGCGCTGTTAATATGCGCTTCCGGTGAGTGCGCACTTCTGCTAATTTTGGTTGGCTGTTTATACCAGCATTAGAAGTACTGAGATACCTGCCTCATAAGGAATTATTTTATTGCTACTCGTTGAACTTTTATATATTTATCGATGGAACTTATTTTAAGTGCTGCACTTCTTTGAATTTTGAGTCTATAGGGTTGATGTACTAAAGATAAATAAACTGTGCAGTTTACAAATGCCATTGCTTCAGAGCTTAGTAAATAAGGGGAAATTCTATAGACTTCCATCATGCAACCTAAAACTCCTCCTCCTCCTAACCCCAAGACCTCTAGAACACGACTGCTATGTGTCCTTAAGGATGAGGAAAAGGCCTCATTGAATCAACATAAATGGATAACATGCAGCCTTGAGGAGCATGTGGAGGAGAAAAAAGTGCCTTAGAATTAAAAAACAATGGCTGCTATTTACCCTTGAGAGGGAGGGAAATTACACATTAGCAACATTTTTAGGCACTTGTTAACCACTTCACTACCTCCTGCACCATTTACCACTGGTGGGAAGAAAAAAACAGCTTATTAGAGCCTTTTCACACTGCCTCTCTAATATGTGTGACCAAGAGGAAGATTTGTTGAAGGGGAGGAAACCTATGGCCTTTTGGTTCCATGCGTGACTTTTACTGCTGAATACATTTCCACCTGGCAGTAGAATTTTATCTCTCCATATTCTGCTGTCTTCCTTTCCTTCGTGTTGTGATAGGATGGGCTGCCTTTTTCATTTTTACATTAGTACTAGGGTATGTGAGGACCTAGGACTTTCTTTTTTCTTAAGAGAGTACCCAGGTTGCATTGCCATCCCTGCCTGTGCTTGCTTTATTAGGACAAAGATGGCCCTACAAGTAAAAAACAAATTGTAGCAATGTTAATAATAATGGAAACAAAAATATAATTTGACAGCCATGAACACAACGTAAACAATCTATAACAGCTGAATAGAAGATCCAGACTGCTTTTGGCCATTTTCCCATTGAAGGAAGTTTTGGGAAACAGTGAGCAGCCTGTGGCCATAGGACTCTACACTTTAAATAATTTATCTCGTCCACTTGCTGCTTTTTGCCCTTCCTCCTGCATCTGGAAAGGCAAGAAGCTAATTTGTATCTTTGCAACATTCTTCCTCAATTACAAAACTCCTTACCCTTCTATTCCTAAAGATTTAGCAGAATGAGAGGAGGTGGAATTTAATCACTACTGGATTTTGTTTTTCATTTCTTGCTAAATAAACAAAAAAAGACCAAACATTTTGAGAAAAAACAAGTTTTTTTTGTTTCTGTTATAAAATTTAGCAAATAAATAATTGTTCTTCATAAATTTAGACCAAAATGTATTCTGCTACATTTCTTTGGTGAAAAAAAACCCAAGTTAGTGTATATTATTTAGTCTGTAGGAAGGTTATACACCCTGTTCCAAATTATTATGTAAATTCTATTTAAGTGTCACAAAGATTAAACATTTTGTTTTTCAGTTTAACTCATGGATGGCATTGTGTCTCAGGGCTCTTTTGATCACTGAAAACAATCTCGGACACCTGTGATAATTAGATTGGCAGATGAGCCCAATTTAAGGAAAAACTACATATACATTTTTATATATATATATATATATATATATATATATATATTCTATTTTTTACTCTGTGACCAGATTAATATAATGTTACCATAGTACCATTGTACTACTCTGGGGAAGTGATTTTATATATATATCTATCTATATATATCTATATATATATATATATATATATATATATATATATATACAGTATATATACATATATACGTATGTACTTCTTTATTTCTTTTTTTAAACATTATGATTGCCTATAGCAGGGAATTTCACTGCTATAGTCAAGCATTTAACTGAATGAAATCAAATTCATTCAGTGTTTTTTTGTTGTGATTAGCTGTGATTGTACACAGCTAATCACATGACACAGATTGGCTGCGATTGGTTTAGTCTATACATGTGATCACTGTGACCAATCACAGCTAACAATACAATCGTATACAATGGATGGCATGAAAGGAAGCCATCCATTATTAGCAATTGTCATGTGACCTGCTGTAATTGGTCACAGTGGTCACATGGCACCGGCAATGAGCCGGTACAAAGATCCCTTATTGGCTGAATCCTATGGACACAGATCTTGACTTAATGCGGACACATGGGGGTTTATTTACTAAAGCTGGAGAGTCCAAAATCAGACTCCCTTCTGCATAGAAACCAATCAGCTTCTAACCTCAGCTTGTTCAATGAAGTTTTGGCAATGAAACCTGGAAGCTGATTGGTTTCTATGCAGAAGTGAGTCTGATTTTGCACTCTCCAGCTTTAGTAAATAAACCCTATGATGTCATATGACATCCACCCAGATTGATAAAAGTCCCGCTCAGCCGCCATTCTCCTATAGCCTGGGCAGGAACTCATTAAGGAAGAAGAAAATGGTGCATTAGCAGCACTTTAAAAGAAAGTATCTGATATGTATCTTACAGGAGTAGAAGGAGAAAAATAGCACATTAGCAGCTCCCTAAAAGAAAGTGGCTGCTATGTGCTCTTGAGAAATGAGGAGGCCGTTTATAAACCACAGTAGCCTGATAAGAGAAAATAATAAAGTAAACAGCAAACTACAATAGATAGATTGCAACATCTATAAATATACATCAGTCTAAATCAAACAGATATCTAATGAAGCTAATGTTTCTATGCCTATTCCAATATAGGAAGTGAGTTAGCTCTAATTGCAAGTGATTGTTTGTATGTACATATAATGGAGATTGATCAAGGCAATGAGTTCTGAGATATTGGGTGCAAAGTCCTTCCACCACATTCTGGTAATTAATGATTTAGCTGCCAATAACAGATGGAGTACTATTCTGGGGAATCGGGTAGGAAAGCACTCAATACCTAAGCTAAGTTGTGCTAGGGCTTGGTCAGGAGTCGTCAGAATTCCAATGATTTTAGATAGTAATTAGTGATGCACCGATACAAATACTGGTATTAGTGTCTAAACATTTGTACAAGTACTTGTACTCAGCAAATGCTCCGGTACCTAAAACTGATAAATATTTCATGCAGTGCAGTGTGATGTGAGCCCATACAAAATGAATGGGCTCAAATCATACTGCAAAGAATTGCATGTGATTTGAACAGGAATGTGGTGCGATTCCTGTCCATATCACATGTGGTTTCCTGCACTGCAAAACAGGCGAGGGAGTGGGAGAGATAGGCGTCAAGCCGCCAATAGTGTAGCAATGTGTCAAAGGAGCTCTCAGATGTCCAGAATGCTGTGACCAATGAGAATGCATTTCATCAGCCTTTAGGCTGAAGAAAGAGGCATGGTTTGGCCTCCGAAATGCATTCTGATTGGCCACATCATCCTGGACATTTGACATCTCCTTTGTCAGATTGAGTTTTCCGTGGCATCTCCTCATGGCTTACCTGGATTCCTACTTTGGCTTCATAGCACTTTCTCCAGTGGTTCTAGTGGGAACTGAACTTTGGTCTGGGGACTCCACACTGAGTTTGTTTTATGTGTTAGATAATGAGTTTAAGTGAAATCTCCATTAACAGCTGTAAATATTGTAATTATGAATATATGTGTAATATGTCTTCTCATAAGTCCCTGTTCTACAGATAGTTGGGGATGGTTTAAGTTGCCAGAGGGAATATTATTATAACTATAATAACTATTAATTACTATTGTGTGCTAGGTTTAACAATCCTCTGTTGAGAAACCTCTTTCAGATAGTTTGGTGCCAGAGTTTGTGTATCTAACAATGGGACCCAAACATGTTTGCTTCAAAAATATCCACTTCAAAGGATCCCTAATTTAGATATACAATGAAGGTTGCCAGCCTTTCATGAGTACTGAATTTCCCAGAAAAAAGTGATGAACTTGCATACTTCATTTTCCCTCTACAAAGTTTGTTCTAAGGCTTTGCATTTAAGGGGTCTGACTTTTGAAAAATACAGGGGATTGGGAACTAGCCAATCTTAAAAAGGATGAGTAAGATTTGAATAGAGGGAATAGAGATACCCACAAGTCAAGGCCACTCCGTGCAAACCAGTGAAAGAGAGGCTTATAATAATACCCAGTAAATGGATGTCAACTCAATATGCCCTACCAATAAATATATAAATAAATACATATAATAATATATAAATTGTGAGCTGCTGCAAAACATTTCTAATGCTCCCACACCAAATTAAATAATTAAGAAACAATTAGTGTTGCGTCAATTAAGAAATAATTAGTGTTTACACCACCAACTCATGTGGCTTTCCTTGACAAAGCCACATAGGTTGGTGGCGTAACGAGTGGGGTGTTACTTCTGGTTATGGAGCAGTGGGCCACAAATTTTGGTGTTTGTGCCAATACGCAGATGTTTACTACATGTTTGTAAGTGCAAACTTGGCTGTTTTTATCATGTTACATTGAATAAACTGTATTATACGATTGGAGGCTGTCCTTTTCATCCCTATATATGCTGATGCTGAGTTGAGGCGTTTTCTTGGGTGTTGTTATCTGGCTGAACAACCACCATTTACATTATGCATTTCAAGTTTGCTGCCATCTGGAGTACATGTTTTGAATAACCATGCTTGTCAGACCTATGTAAATATGTACAATATATAGGTCCTATGCTTCAGGTGAGCGGCCTTCCTATTTTAGGTGGAGGGACACAAATTCTTTTTGTGGTGGAGTACTTGATTATAAGAGGAAGCACTGATGCAAACATCGTAATAGGCTAAGAAGCACAGAGACTGTTTCACTATTGATCACGTCGGACTTTATTAAATATTGTATATTGTCATGTAATTATGCTTATGTATTATGGTCACACATTAATTTAATTATTCTCACTGGGTAGCGCAACACTAATTATTTCTTAATTATAACAATACACACAGTAGATTGAGAAGGGGGGAAACATTTTTGGAACACCAGTTACCAGAATTGAGCCATAACACACAGTTCCATGGTAATTATGGAACATATCCCTTGCACTTATATCTAAATGTTTTTTTAAGGCTTTTCTGTCCCACTGTTTGTATTTAGTAATATGTTAGCACTCTCTTAATAATGTTTCCTTTATGTAACTACCGTATTTTCCGGCGTATAAGACGACTTTTTACTCCTTGAAAATCTTCTCAAAAGTCGGGGGTCGTCTTATACGCCAGTATATGGCATACTGACACTTTTTAGGGGGGGGGTGGCGCGGTGCCGCTGCCGCCCCCCCCCTTCCAACGGAAGGGACACTAAGTACAGGGGTAGGCAGGGGCTGTTTCTTACCTGGCTCCGGTCCCACAACGATCCGGTCCAGGAAGCACGGCTGCTCCTTCAGTTCGGCCACTGGATGTTTGCGTGGCTGCTCGGCTCCGCCTCCTCACCGGTGATTGGCCGCCAGAACTGTAGCTCAGGAAAGGCACACAGACGGCCAATCACCGGTGAGGGGGTGGAGCTGAGCGGCCCCACGAAAATCGAGTGCAAAAGCAGCAGGTATGTGTTCAGTGTAGAGGTGCTGCTGCAACCACATATGCTGGCTGCAGCAGCACCATACTAGAAAAGGGTCAGCAAGTGTAATTGGTGTCAGTGGGAGGAATAGTGCCCCATCATTGGTGTCACTGATACCAATGATGGAGCACTATTCCTCCCACTGACACCAATGATGGGGCACTATTCCTCCCACTGACACCAATGATGGGGCACTATTCCTCCCACTGACACCAACGATGGGGCACTATTCCTCCCCCCCACTGACACCAATGATGGGGCACTATTCCCCCTCCCCACTGACACCAATGATGGGGCACTATTCCACCCCCCACTGACACCAATGATGGGGCACTATTCCACCCCCCACTGACACCAATGATGGGACACCATTCCTCCCACTGACACCAATGTTGGGACACTATTCCTCCCACTGACACCAATGATGGGGCACTATTCCCCCCACTGATACTAATGATGGGGCACTATTCCTGCCACTGATACCAATGATGGGGCACTATTCCTGCCACTGATACCAATGATGGGGCACCTATTCCCCCCACTGATACTAATGATGGGGCACTATTCCTGCCACTGATACGAATGATGGGGCACCTATTCCCCCCACTGATACTAATGATGGGGCACTATTCCTCTCACTAATACCAATGATGGGGCACTATTCCTCCCACTGACACCAATGATGGGGCACTATTCCTCCCACTGGTGTGCATTGGAAGAGGGGTAGTCTTATACGGCGAGTATAGCCCAAACACTACATTTTAGCAGGAAAAGTAGGGGGTCATCTTATACGCCCAGTCGTCTTATACACCGGCAAATACGGTAGATAGATTGTTTTTGTTAGCTTTAGACCTTCATACTATTTACCAATACATTTCTTTTGTTGTGTTGAAGCTTTCACTTCTGGGTAAGAACTCTTAATTTACCAAATTATATCAGAGAAATCTCATAATCTATAGATTTGGTTAACAAGCGAATGGAGCACATTGGAGATTGTACGCAATACGCCATACAAACTGATTGATCGAATCTTGGGAATCATGATTAATTGTAGAAAAAAAAGCAAGATTTGACCATACGTGATTGTAGGGTCATAGGAAGCAGTTGAGAGCATATCTTTACTTTTTTCTGGAGTGTGCAAGAAGAATTATTGGCACAGAGTGGAAGGGTATAAGACAATTTGTTATATTTTTCACTATTTTTATATATGTACATGTTCATTTGAAATAAGCACTGCGCTGTTTTTTAGTTATATGGTATTTAAGCACATTTATATGAGAGTGTGAGAAAGTGCTAGCAGCTATATATATTAACCTCCCTGGCGGTATGATTATTTCAGATTTTTGGTGCTGAAAGCGGTACCATTTTTTTGCATGGAAATATGTATTTTTTTTATTGTAGGCTGTAATTTTTAGGAAAAACTCACTGAAATCTGTCCGAACAAGAGTCTAGTAAACATCCCAGGTATGATAAAATTTGAAACACAAAATCATAAATTATAATTTAATAAATAATCACAAAATAATATAAAAATAATAAAAAATTTAATTCAATAATATAATCAAACCAAAAACACTGAAATGTGAAATATAGCGCCAAGTTCGCACATTGCTGAGCTCAGTCGCAAAATCGTTTTCAGTGTCTGATGACGAATTTCCCCCACGAATCATTATCACTCAATTCTGCAAGTGGTTCTGATTTACTATCGCTGTTCTCTAGCTGATCTAAACCGCTTTTGACCTAAAGGGACACTTTTTGGACGCCATGGACATTTCTCAGTTTCCAGGCAGAAAGAACAGACAAAATGCAGGCAGGGCACAGGACAAAGCACTCGGGACAATATGTATGTGAAATTGGTTGAGACAGCAATGTTTTACTATGTAAAATGTAAAAAAAAAAAAATGACATTTTTTAAAATTTTTAAATTTCCCGCCGGCGGCGGCGGCGGCGGCGCCCGTACGTCCCGACGTCACAGGGACAGGACACAGAAGCCGGATGCCGGCATCGGCTGGAGGAGATGGCCGGGGATGCTGCAGGGGACACATCGTGGGAGCGCAGGGTAAGGTAAGTGAAGAACACATGCCGGAGCAGCGCCGCATGGTATTCCCGAGTGTAGCTCGGGGTTACCGCTTTTGGTACTGAAATGTTACCCCGAGCTACACTCGGGAATACCGCCAGGGAGGTTAAGGTAAATCCAGTATTGATATCCCTCTCCTCACTTGCAGTGTGGAAAACCACATGTGATTTGGACAGGAATCATACCACATTCCTATTCAAATTGCATGCGATTCTTTCCAGTGAGAATTGAGCCCCTTCATTTTGTACCGTACTGCACCGCACGAAAAAAAAGGTATGAATATGTGGTATCGGTGAGTACTTGAGGTAAAGTATCAGTACTTGTACTCGCTCTGAAAAAACTGGTATCACTGCATCACTAATAGTAATTGAAACGTCTAAAAACTAGCCAGACTTTTACAAGTCCACAGAATGTGGAAAATGTTGCCCACTTGACCGTAGCCCCTCCAACATAGAGAAAAGTGACTAGGGGAGAACTTTGAAGGTCTGTTTGGGGTGATATACCACTAGGAGGTATTTTTTGGGGTTAGTTCCCACTGCATTACACAATGGGTAATGGTATAAGAGTAACGTAATGCTCTTAGCCACTGGGAGTCAAAAAAAGTGGACTGGAAATCCAGCTCCCAATGTTGCATAGATGGGGATTTATGGAAGGTCTCTTTGTGTTGGAAGAAAGAGTAAAACAAGATAGTACCCTTAGTGCAAAAGAAAACTACCAAGCTTAGGGATGAATATACATTGAGAGTTTGGGGACTACCTACAGAAAATGTGAGATATACATATGAAAAAAGTTGTGAGGAAAGTGAGGTACAAATTTCAGGGTTGTGCTTGTCGTACACTGCCCATTGAGTAAGTACCTGCCAAGCAATCAGGGAGGCCTTAACAGTAAGATGTAATCTAATGGGGACCAAAGATCAGCTAAAAGCAGTGATTTAAGATCTGTAGTGCATATTAAGGTGTTTTCAATGAGCACTGGAAAACATGAAAACCCTAACTGGGAAAACAAATGGGTCTTTAAGAGGCACCATACTACGAAATGAAAATATAAAAAGTAAAACTTTATTGACAGAGTTAAAACCACGGTTGTGGTAGTGATATTTGAGCAATCATAAAGCTCATCATAAAAAGCATGTAATGCTTATAACAAACAGGTTCAACACATCACACTACAGGGCATAACCTTATGTAACATAAGAACCATAGTTGACATGTTAGCTCCAAATTGGTACTTCCGTTTTTTTTCTCCGATGTGTTTCACAAGACAATAGCCAGCTTCCTCAGGGATATATAACATATGATTCTAAAATTATATAAACTAGGCCAAAAATAAGCATACAGCATACTGAGAGAAAATAATAATGTTTATAACAAACGGTGTTTTACATTTGTCCAATGATGGCATCAATAAGTTTGTAGAAAGCCGGTAAAAACCATGAATATTGGATCTAAGAGGGAGGGGTCCCTCAATCAAAGGTGCAGAGGTGCGCCAGATGGACAAAACTGCATATCCATAATTAAAGCTGAAAGAGTCATCAAAACATCCAAATGTTTATTGTGTCCCAAATCATACAAACTACACCCCTACTCCCCAAACTGGTTATATTTAGCTTTAGCTAACATGGTGGAGAAAGGTGTTAAAGTAATACCTAGGTATGGGATAACTTTTTTTTCCCAGAAATAAGGCAGCTGTCGGGCTAAGCAGTCTCAAGCAATGCTTGTAATGCCTAAATCCAATATAAACGATTTAGAAAATGTACACTATATTGCCAAAAGTATTGGGACACCTGCCTTTACATGCACATAAGCTATAATGGCATCCCAGTTTTGGGATTCAATATTGAGTTGACCCACCCTTTGTAGCTATACCAGCTTCAACTGTTGTGGTGAGGCTGTCCACAAGGTTTAGGAGTGTGTCTAGGGGAATGTTTGACCATTTTTCCAGAAGCTCATTTGTGAGGGCAGGTCAAGAAGGCCTGGCTCACAATCTCTGCTTTAATTCTTTCCAAAGGTGTTCTATAAGGTTGAGGGCAGGACTCTGTGCAGGCCAGTCAAGTTCCTCCACCCCAAACTCGCTCATCCATGTCCTTATGGACCTTGCTTTTTGCACTGGTGTGCAATCATGTTGGAACAGGAAGGGGCCATCCCCAAACCGTTCCCACAAAGTTGGAACCCAAACCCTGAAAAACAACACCAGACCACAATCCCCATTCCACCAAAGTTTACACTTGGCTCAATGCAGTCAGGCAAGTACCGTTCTTCTGGCAATCGCCAAACCCAAACATGTCCATGGGATTGTCAGACAGAGAAACGTGATTACTCACTCCACAGAACACATCTCCACTGCTCTAGAGTCCAGTGGTGGCGTGCATTACACCACTGCATCCGACACTTTGCATTGCACTTGGTGATGTAAAGCATAGATGCAGTTGTTCGGCCATGGAACCCATTCCATGAAGCTCTCTATACACTGTTGTTGTGATAATCTGAAGGCCACACAAAATTTGTAGGTCTTTAGCTGTTGGCAGACAGTTGTCGACTTATGCACACTGTGCTCTTCAGCATGCGTTGACCCCACTCTGTCATTTTACATGGCTGAATTTCTGTTGTTCCCAGTTGCTTCCACTTTGCTATAATACCACTAACAGTTGACCATGGAATATTTAGTAACAAGGAAATTTCACAGATGGACTTATTACACAGGTGGCAACCTATCATAGTACCAAGCTTGAACTCACCGAGCTCCTGAGAGTGACCCATTCTTTCAAAAATGTTTATAGAAGCAGTCTGCATGCCTAGGTGTTTGATTTTATACATTTGAGGCCATTGGAGTGATTGGAGCACCTAAATCTAATGATTTGGAGGGGTGTCCCAATACTTATGGCAATATAGTGTATCTTGTAGTTTAAAACAAAGCTAAATAAATTTAGCACTTGGTGAGCACTAGGGAGGGACATAGTTGGGTTAGTAAAAATCAAAATAACATCATCAGCAAAGCAATTGATGACATAGGAGTGACTACGGAAATTAAATTCAGAAATGGAAAGTTGAGAGTGGATGGTTTCATCCAGTGGCTCAGTCATTAGATT
The DNA here is from genome assembly GCF_062004578.1 of Staurois parvus. Lineage (NCBI taxonomy): Eukaryota > Metazoa > Chordata > Amphibia > Anura > Ranidae > Staurois > Staurois parvus. Next base: position 8,046,259 of record NW_028317949.1, read on the forward strand.
GAATGTGGCCAGGGGTGGGGGACAACCTTGTTGAGTTCCATTGGAAATGGTAAATGGTTTGGATAAAAGGCTGGAGGAGTAGACTCATGCAGGTGGTATGGAGTATAAAGCCATAATAGCAGAAATATTCATTCCTGAGAATCCAAACTTCAATAGGACCTGTTACATATATGTATAACCAATATACTTGGTTAAACACCTTCTCTGCATCTATTAATTAGAGCAGAGAAGGCATCCAACACTCACTTCCCAGGAGATCACTAATCACTCCATAAATAAGATTGATACAATTTGTGATGAGATCTTCACTGTACAGATATCTCTCTCACCATACACTTCTTGCCCATCTGCACAATCAATACTTCCCTTGTTTAACCTAGCTGCTATAGAGGAAGTTACTAAACTTTTTTTCTAACGCCCACCTAATTACCTGTCCCTTTGACCCTGTTCCCTTGCAAATAGTATGGTCACTCTCTGGCTCTATCCTTCACTCTTTAACTCATATCTTAAATCTCTCCCTTTCTACTGGCATCTTCCCCAATCCTCTAAAAACATGCACTATTCACCCCCATACTTAAAAAGGCCTCACTGGACCCCACCAATATTAATAACCTAAGACCCATCTCCTTACTCCCTTTTGCCTACAAACTCCTTGATCATCTACAACCGGGTGTGCTGCCACCTCATTGAGAATAACCTTCTTTACGCTTCATTCTGGATTTCACCCACAATACTCCACAGAAAAAGCTCTCCTAAAACTCACAATCAACTTAATAACAGCTAAAACCAACAGTCATTATTCCACACTCCTACTTTTTCACCTCTCCGCTGCCTATGATACAGATGACAACCCTTTTCTCCTCATAAAATTCTATTTCCTTGGTCTCTGTGACTGTACTCTTTGTTGGCTAGAATCTTACCTATTCCACCACAATTTCAGTTTCACTAACCACTCTACTTCCTCCTCTCCTATTCCTCTTACCGTCGGGGTCCCCCAAGGTTATGTTCTTGGATCTTTCCTATCCTAGATCTACACCTCTTCCCTGGGTCAGCTGATAGCTTCCAATGATTTCCAATACCATTTATATGCTGATGACACAAATCTATCTCTCTATCCCTCAGCTCACCCCATCAGTTTCCTCATGTATCACTGATTTACTAACAGACATATCAGACTGGATGTCACACCATTTTCTCAAGCTCATTCTATCCAAAACTGAGCTCATGCAATTTTCTCTCCCACGTGCCTCATACCCTGATTTATCTGTCAAGATCAATAGCACAACTATCAACCCATCCCCACTTGTCAGAGTACTAGGGTTAACCATGGATTCTGAACTGTTCTTTCAGGCCCACATCCACACCCTGTCCAAACCATGCCACTGGAAACATTCACAACATCTCCAGAAAATGCCCCTTTTTAACCAATGACACCACAGATCTTCTAATTCACTCCCTGGTTATCTCTTACCCCAACTAGTGCAACTCCATCCTCATTGGATTACCTGTACATAGGCTATCCCCCCTTCATTCCATCATGAATGCTGCTGCCAGACTCATTAACCTTACCAACCGTTCAGTGTTTAGCACCCCTCTCTGCAATTCTTCCACTGGCTTCCACTCACCCAACGAGTAAAATTCAAAGTACTAACAATAACTTACAAAGCCATCCACAACACTTTCCCCAGTTACATCACTAACCTGGTCTCAAAATATCAACCAAACTGCTTTCTTTGGTCCTCCCAAGACCTCCTGCGCTCTAGTTCTCGTGTCACCACCTCCCATGCTCCCCTCCAGGACTTCTCCTGAGCTTTTCCCAAACTATAGAACTCCTGAATCCAATCTGTCTGACTATCTCCTAATCTATCCATCTTTAGACAATCCCTAAAAACCCTTCTCTTTAAAGAAGCCAATCCTGCTTCTAACTAATACACTACATTTTTACTTTTTCCATTAGCTCATCACACACAGCTATTACCTTTTGTATTACTTGACGCTCCATTTTAGATTGTAAGCTCTAATAAGCAGGGCCCTCTGATTCCTCTTGTACCAAATTGTATTGTAACATTAATGTCTGCCTTCATTTTGTAAAGTGCTGTGCAAACTGTTGGTGTTATACAAATCATGTATTATAATATCAATAATAATAATAATAATAATAGCTTGTCTCTGCATGACTAATTCAATCTAAAATACGTATAGTCGCATCAGATGTCTGTCTCCCTTTAGTGAAACCTGTTTGATTGGGTTGGAGAAAAGTGGGAAGGACATCAAGAAGGCACTTTGCTAGAAATTTGGCATAAACCTTTACATCTGTATTTAATAAAGAAATAGGTCTGTTGGTAAGTTGGCAGGAGTATTGGGATCCTTGCCAGGTTTAGGAAGAGAGACAATATTGGCTAACAACATTTCTGCTGGGAATAGAGCTGTTGAGGCTGCTGATGTGAAAAGCTGTACCATATACAGGGATAAGATGTCTGCAAAGCATTTATAATATTCATTTCTGAATCCATCAAGGCCCAGGGATTTTCCCATTAGGCAAGGTATTAATCGTGTGGACAATTGTTCTGTGAACAGGTAATTTAAGGACTCAAGCTGAATGGGGGATAAAACCTGGAGAATAACCTGTTTTAGAAAATTAAAAGTATCCTCACCAATAGTTTGAAGGGTGTGTGTGTCCTCCTTTAATTTATATAGGGCACTATAGTAATCAGCAAAAGCATTGGCTATGTGCTAAGGGTTGCTTAGTTTTGTTTTGTAAATGGGTGATAGAAGAAAGGTAATCTAGAGTTAGAATTGGGAACTTTTAGCCTATTCACTAAAAGTCTGCCTTATTGTTGTAAGAGTAGTAATGTATTTTGAGAAGCCTTATGTCATTATCATGTCTTTAGTGCAGCAAAGGTCATAATGTAATTACAAGAGCAGCTGAGATGGATTTCAAAGGAAAGGTTTTGTTTTGAGCCTCAAGGGTATGAATCAATTTCAGTAGATCTGGAGTTTACTATTGAATTGTTAATTGAGTTTAGCACACATTTGTAAAATAATTCCATATATGTAAGATATATGGGCATTCAATAAGCGAAAAATACCCAGGTCAGGGGTAGCATTGGTAGGAAAATAATCATAGACATGTTGGGAAAACCTCTGTTTGTTAGTAGGATGTTGTATAACTGCATTATTACAACTCCAAACATAGATCTTAGAGGAGGTATCTTTCCCCACTACTACCAGCAAAACAGCCATGTGGTCAGACCATGCATTGTCATGAATGGAGGGGGATGAGGACTGTTAAAATAACCATTTGTCAACAAATTAGTAATCTATTCTAGAATCGGAATGGTGTCGCCTCTTTCCCAGCCATGTTAATAATGAATTAGGCACCAGGTGAGGGCAGAGCTCAATAGAGGGTGTTTCTGGTATAATGTCCCATTGCTGCAAGAGTAAGCCCTTCTTCCCAAGAGACCACATAGGAGGTCGAGCCATCGTGAGTGATCTCCAGCTTCGATGGATATTTCCAATTATACAGAATGTTGTGGTTCCTCAAAGCTTTCATGATGGAGATGCAGTTCTTACCTTGTTGGAGTGTGAATAGAGATGGATCTGGAAGAAGCTGGAGTTTGAAAGCATGCACAGGTAGTTGGTCTGGGTGCCTGAAGGCTGCCAGAAGTTGCTCTTTAACCTGAGTGGACCCATAGAATAACATCTCTGGGAAACTCTGTAGGTAGAAATGATGGTTTAGGCACTCTATGTATTCTCTCAATAGTTAAATATACAGAGGAAAGTGATGGAATCACAGCTAAAAACAGATCGTGCACAAATTGAGGCAGTTGAAAAGATTGCACTGATCCAGGAATTCCTCAAATTTTCAGGCTATTCCTCCTTGGCCTGTCCTCAAGCTCTACTAATTTCACATTGATCCATGTGATATCTACAGATTTTTCTGTATGGGCATCTTCCAGAGTGTTATAGTTAGCTGTAAAGTTACACACAGACTTCTCCATATACTCCACTCGGTCACCAAGTTCTTGCAACTCTAGTAAGAGCAAATCCTTTCTCATAGTGTCAGACACTGGCTGCCCACTAGCAGGAAATGTTGCTATCAGATCAGGTCTGGGAAAAACTTGGTGTTCCAGCTCCTGGGCTTACCTCTGTAAGCATGTCATCTGCATATTCTGTAGGAGATTCCCTGCATGGTCTTGATTTTACAGGGCCCTAGAATGTGGGTGAAGAGAAGCTCAAAGTTGCTGATTCTCTGGCTGCTGGTGCCTCTGCATTGGGAGATCACAGAGAAGCCACCAGTAGAGGTCCAGCATCAGCCTGAGTGGAGTGAGGACCACCGCTATTTTATTGTGGCTTTTGGGACACCTGCAGGAAAAAGCCCAACAATTTCTGCAGTTTCAGGGTTTCTCTTATACATCAGGGCATGGCACAGGCTGTCAGGAAGCAGAGGAGTTGTGACAGTAGCAATGCTATCTGGGCTGCTTTGCCACAGGTGGATTCTCCCGGCGGGTGTATGGAGCTCTCAGTTCAGGAGTCCATCTTGTTAGACAGTTACCACACCCCCCAAGGACGTGCCTTTTGATGCCTTGTCTCATTGAGGTTTTGATCCCACCAGGCTCTGTGGTGCAAAGTCATGTGTTTCTTCATACGTGTGCTATCCAATTGGCTATTGAATTTATAATAGCTGCTATGCTGCAAGCTGTGCTGTTGGCAGCAGGTATGTTAAAAAAAAGTCCTACACTGCAGAACTCTTTCTATTTGCTGCTGCCTTTTAAAGTACTTGTTTCTTGACACTGGCCAATTTCTATTAAACACATACCTGAAGCCTATATTTGGAATACACTGTTTAAAAAAATTAAAGGAAAACTTTTTAATCAGAGTATAGCATCAAGTCAATTAAACTCCTGGGATATTTATCTGGTCAATTAAGTAGCAGATGAGGTTGATAATCAGTTTCAGCTGCTTTGGTGCTGCTTTTGGTTAATGAAATTAACAGCAGATGGGCAACAATGAGACAACCCCCAAAACAGGAACGGTTTAACAGGTGGAGGCCACTGACATTTTTTCCCCTGCTCATCTTTTCTGACTGTTTTTCACTACTTTTGCATTTGGCTAGGGTCAGTGTCAATACTGGTAGCATGAGGCAATACCTGGACCCTACCGAGGTTGCACAGGCAGCCCATCTCCACCAGGATGGCACATCAATACGGGCCATTGCCTAAAGGTTTGCTGTGTCTCCCTGCATAGTCTAAAAAAGCATGGAGAAGATTCAAGGAGACAGGCAGTTACTTTAGGAGAGATGGGCAGGGCTGTAAAGGGTCCTTAACCCATCAGCAGGACTGATATCTGCTCCTTTGTGCAAGGAGGAACAGGATGCGCACTGCCAGAGCTATACAAAATGACCTTCAGCAGGCAACTGGTGTGAATGTCTCCCTGTGCCCAAAGCCATACAGCTTGATTGGCATTTGCCACTGAACACCAGAATTGTAAGGTCCATCACTGGCGCCCTGCTGTGCTTTTCACAGATGAGTGCAGGTTCACCCTGAGCTCATGTGACAGACGTGAAAGGGTCTGGAGAAGCCATGGAGAATGTTATGCTGTCTGTAACATCTTTCAGCATGACTGTTTTGGTGGTGGGTCAGTGATGGTCTGGGGAGGCATATCCATAGCGGGATGCACAGACCTCTACAGGCTAGATAGAGGCACCCTGACTGCCATTAGGTATTGGCAAAATGGACTAGCCTGCTGCATCATTTTGTAACTTTGATTTTTAGAGTGTCTTTGAATTCAGTCATCTGTAGGTTGATAATTTTCATTTCCATCAAACGTTGGGGAAGCCTTACGTTCCTAACAATTTACCCAGTCCATATCAGTATAGATATCCAGCGTGATATTTTTCCCCATTGAGATCTGATGTGTTTTCAAAGTATTTTTGAACAGTGTATTTTGGGAATGACTGAGGGGAATTGGGATGGGAGATGGTTGTGGTTTTTAACCTCCCTGGTGGTATTCCCGAGTGTAGCTCGGGGTAAAGTTTCAGTACCACAAGCGGTAACCCTGAGCTACACTCGGGTTTACCATGCGGCGCTGCTCCGTGATCCCTCGATCACTTACCTTGTCCTGCGCTCCCGCGGTGTCCCCTTTGCAGTGTCCCCGGCAATGTAATCTGGCGGATGCCGACATCTGTCATCTGGGTTCCATCCCCTGCGAGCGTCGGGATGTACGGGGGACGGAACGGCGGGAAATTTGACAATGACAAAAAGTAACATTAACTAAAATCACATAGTATAACATTACTGTATCAAACCATTTCACATACATTTTGTCCCTAGTGCTTTGTCCTGTGCCCTGCCTGCATTTTTACTGTTCTTTCTGCCTGGAAACTGAGAAAAGTCCATGGCGTCCAAAAAGCATCCCTTTAGGTCAAAAGCGTTATTAGATCAGCTAGAGAACAGCGATAGTAAATCAGAACCACTTGCAAATTTGAGTGTTAATGATTTGTGGGGAAATTCTTCATCAGACACTGAAAATGATTTTGTGACTTTGCTCAGTGATGTGCGAACTTGGCGCTATATTTCAAATTTCAGTGTTTTTGGTTTGATTATATTATTGAATTAAATTTATTATTATATTAATTTTTGTTATGATTTATTAAATTATAATTTATGATTTAGTGTTTCAAGTTTTAGCCTACCCGGGATATTTACTAGACTCTTGTTCGGACAGATTTCAGTGAGTTATTCCTAAAAATTACAGGCCTGCAATAAAAAAAAAATGTCTGTTTTGACATTTTATTAAACTTTTAAAACAATGTAGTGTGGTACTGTGAAAAAAGAGGCTCAAAAACTATATTAATACACTAATAATAAAACCACGCTATTCACTCTAAAGAGAAAAAAAAACGAACAAACCCTAAAAGTGAAAAACAGTCCCCTGCAGGAAGCCCCTATAAGACCTTATAATATATAGTAAAATAATATATACAACCTTTTACAGAACTGCAGTGCTAGTAAAAAGCATATATTAGAAAAGAAAAGTTGCTGTAATAAAAGAGAGATTCAGGGGTGGACTGACCATTTGGAAACTTGGGCACTGCTCGAGGGCCCGGGGTCAGTAGGGGGCCCCATGAGATGCCCCTGGTACCTTTTTCATAGGCTTTTTTGAGTTTGGGCAAGGAAACAGGGGCCCCATGATCCCCTATTGCCCAGGGGCCCCATGAGTTGTCAGTCTGCCCCTGGAGAGATTCTTATATAACCTAAAAGCTTTTCGGTGTACTGTATAAACAGTAATGATGATGAGACTCTTCCGCATCATGAGAGAATCCTTCACCATGATATTCAAACAAATTGTGTCACTTTATTTCAACATCATTGTCCACAGCATCAGTTAGGTTTCAGTGAATGTCAAGATAAACCACCACCACAATTTGAATCTAGAACTCACCAAAAGGTTGGACCTTAAAGCCTGGAGTCAAGTCTGAGCAAAAGTATAGTACAATCCCCATTGAGGGTTAACAAATAGACCTCAACCACCTCATATGCTTCTGATGCCCCATTTGGTAATCAGCATTCATTTAAAGAGAAAAAAACTCAGAGAGTGGAGATTAAGCAAGGTTTTATTATTTTAAAATCACATATAAAAAAGCATATACAACATGAAAAAATTTTGAAAAGTAAGCCTGTACCTGTATGGCACAATGTGTGCGTAATGACATGTGAATCTGCATCTGGGAGCTCCATCCTATGTATTTCATCTGCATAGGTTGTTCCCAGGGTCTCTAGACTCTGCTCACACATTGCTGTTTATAAATGCTGGTAGACAGAAAGACATTCGGCCTGTAGGAAGAACTGGACTCCACCCTAAAGCTTATCCGAAGCATGATCTTCTAATAGTGTCAATGGGAAAATGAAAAACATGATATGTATATCAATGGGCAAAGAAAAACATTCACCCTATAAAAGACACTTTCACTGCCTTTCTAATAATAGATATCAATGGTGAAACAAAATCAGTTGCCCGAAAAGGGATGATTTAATTGCAATCTAGTACTAAAAAACTAGCAAGGAATCTTCTTATAGATACCAAAGGATGAATGAAAACATTTGCCCTATTAGGCCTCATGCACACAGGACATTTTAAAAACGCTCCTCCTCTTGGCGTTTTTGCAGAAAAAAAAGCCTGAAAGTGTCTAATGCTTTTACAAGCTTTTAGGTGTGTTTACAAACATGAACGTCGTTAATTCATTTCATTGGCCAGAATAATAACTTTTTCTGGCCATTGAAATAAATGAATGCTCAAGAGCTAAACGTGCCTAGTGTTAACACTCGTTTAGGAGCGTTTAGCCGCATTTACACACGTCAAGAGTTTTTTCTGCCAAAACGCTGCTTCTCCTGAATGCACTGGCCGTGGTTTTTTTTCGACTGCTGGTAAATGATACTGCTGTTAAACGCTTCTAAAAGTCTATGTGCACTTGGACACAGAGGATAATATAGAGGGCCATTTGGAAGCAGAAAAAAATTACTGATGCCCCTAAAAGTGGCTGTAAAAATACCTGTGTGCATGAGGCCTAAGAATGACCAAATTTTGTTGTATGACTTATTGAAAGCAGTGCCATCTGATGGTAAAATTTAAATATAGAGAAACCAAACATCTAAGAGTTGTTAAATTCCTTTATTAAACAAATCAGTGTATCTATTCTGTGTCTCGATCAAATACCACCAAAAGAAAGCTCAATTTGTGGGAAAAAAAGGACGTAAATTTAATTTGGGTGCAGTGTTGCATGACCGCGCAATTGTCAGTTAAAGTAACGCAGCAACGTAACACAAACGGCTTCTGTAACCACTTCCTTACCGCCCTATAGCAGAAATACTGCTACGGGGCAGCATTGGTGCGCAAAATCACACATATATATATATATATATATATATATATATATATATATATACGTGATTCGCTCTCCCGTGGTGTTCACGACCCTCCCAGATGGTGTCAGATTGCCCGTCAGTACACCAGTCATCACATTTAACCCCTTGATTGCCAGGAAGATGCTATGCACAATAAACCTCCATTGCTAGTATAGTGTCTGAACGGATAAAATACCTTTGATCAGATCAGCACTATACCAGAGTTCACATTAGTACAACGTCCCCAAAAATGCAGTGTTAGCGGGATCAGCCTCGGCACCTGCCAGCACCTGCATTTAGCCCCTACGCTTACCCTCCCTTCTCCCCCAGCAAGTGCAGTGTCAGTAGGTCATTGTCACTTGATACATTGCACACAAATCCGCAGTGTTCGCAGAATCAGGCCTGATCTCTGTTAGCACTTGTCAGTAAATTTTGATGCCTCTCATATGCAGCAGAGTGCCAGTACTAGTGCCACGCTACCTTTTGGTGAACTGGCGAGTACTAGTGGCCTACTACATCCTGGTCTTTCACATAGCTATTAGATTGTAAGCTCCCAGGATCAGGCCCTCCTAACCCTCTTGTATTGAACTGTATTGTTCTGTATTGTCTCCCGTTATATTGTAGCGCTGAGCAAACTGTTGGCGCCATAAATCCTGTACAATAATAATAATAATACCAGCACTGCAGTATGACTTGGTGACGTGGTGAGTCCCATAAGTGCAGTACAAGCCGATGCAGTTGCAAGCACAAATATTGTCCCGCAACCACTAAGAATTCGCACACAGGCCTGTAGAGCTCCTAGTATCCTTCCGGATGTGCTTGCAAATCCCGATTGACAGCCCACATATTCTACAGAACCCGTACTTCCCCTATTCATGCCCAACCCGGAATTCAGGTGGAAATAGCAAATTTAACTCCTCCCCTTGATTTTTTGAGCTGTTTTTCACGGAATATCTGTATGCGTTCATTGTGGATCAAAGCAATTTATATGCACAACAATTTATCGCCGCCAACCCAAATTCAAACCTTGCCAGACCAGTCGCATGGAAACTCATTACTGTTTTCGAATTTACATTTTTTTTGGGCCTAACCCTCAACATGGGCATTACTAAAAGAAATAAATTGTGGTTGTATTGGTCCACAGACTCGATTCATCATATGCCCGTGTTCTCTGCTGCCATGGCCAGACATAGATATGAGAGTATAATGTGTTTTATGCATTTCAACGGCAATACATTCTGTCATCCTCGGGGTGACCCTGAATTTGATTGGCTCCACAAAATTCAGCCCCTCTCAAATCACCTTAACCAAAAATTTGCAGATGTCTATACTCCCCAGAAAAACATCTGCGTCCCTGATTAATTTTTCTGGCCGCCTTCCATTCAAACAATTTCTCCCCAGCAAGTGTGCCAGATATGGGGTCAAGATGTAGAAGACCTGTGAGAGGGCAACAGGCTATACTTATAAGTTTCGGATTTATGAGGGAAAAGATAGTCACGTGGAGCCCGCCCGGATGTCCAGACTACATGGGGAGCAGTGGCAAAATAGTTTGGGACTTGGTGTCATCCTTTTTCCATATGGGGTACCACTTATACGTGGACAATTTTTATTCAAGTGTGCCACTATTAGACATTTGTACAATCTTGGAACTGGCGCATGTGGCAAAGTGTGACCTAATGTGTGCCCACCATTAGAAATGGGTGGATGCAGGGCAGTATATTCTAATGATGGGCATACCACACACTTTTTCTGGCTGAGATTTCTTCTCTTTTTTTCATTCAGTCCACAGGCTGCATACAAAAAAAAAAAAGAACATAGTATATATCATCAACAAGGACCAGCGATGTACTGGTACATCACTGGACTTTGAATGGTATACCAGGATGATGCCTACTGCTGCAGGCACCATCCTGGTATTGTTTTTTTCAGCCGGCGATCGGCTTTCATATAAAAGCAATTCTAGTGGCTAATTAGCTGCAGGATTGCTTTTACAAGCAGCAGGAGATGAGATGATGCCCCCCTCCCCCGCTGCCTTCCATGGCCTTCTCAGGCAGTCCCGTGCCATCAGGGGAACCTGGGAATGCAGCCTGTGTTTCTGCCAGCTGACCATAGAGCTGATTGGAGACCAGAATGGTGCCAATCATCTCTATAGTCTAAGAATTCGGAAGCTACTAGCATTTCATCACTTCAGTTTTGCAGGATATAAACAGCGCCATTTGTAAATTGGGAAAGCATCTCATCACACTGATTTTGGTTTGATTAGATAATGTAAGGGTAGAGAAGATATATAGAGCCTGATAGACCCCAGATTTCTCAAAAAAGAATATATGACAATGCCCATTGAAGTTATACGGGGTATTTGCATTCCCTGTGATAGCATTAAAAGTGATTAAAAAAAAAATGAAAGGTACAATGTAAAAATAATAAAAAAAATCAAAATAACTTAAAAATTAAAAAACTCGCCCCTCCCATGAGCGCACACCTGTGTGCACAAGCGTTGACCCTGTGCCGGTATGTAAACAGCGGTTGCACCATGCATGTGAGGTATTGCCATGAACGTCAGATCAAGGGCAGTAATTCTAACACTAGACCTCCTCTGTAAATCTAAAATGGTAGCTTCTAAAGGCTTTTAAAGCGTTGCCTATGGATATTAAAAATATATGCAGTTTGTCGCCATTGCACAGGGCATACGCAGTTTTAAAGCATGTCATGTTTGGTATCTATTTACTCGGCATACCATTATCTTTTATATTGTACCAAATAATTGGCCAATATATTGTGTTTTTGTGCATAAAAAGTTAAAAAAAAGTGTATTTTTAAAAAACAATTTGCTTTTGAAAAGTCGCTGCGCGAGTACTATGTGCCATAAAACATTGTAGTACCCACCATTTTATTCACTCGGGTGTCTGCTTTAAAAAAATATATAATGTTTGGGGGCTTAAATTAATTTCCTAGCAAAAAATACAGATTTTTTTCATGTGAACAAAAAGTGTCAGAAAAAGCTTGATCTTCAGGTGGTTAGAAGAGTGAATGATGTGTGGCATAAACTTCTATTGCTGGGCATAAAACGTCCCCACCCCCCAAAGCGACCCCTTTTTGGAAAGTAGACACCCCAAACTATTTGCTGAGAGGCATGTTGAATGAATAGAAGAATTTATTTTTTTACCACAAGTTTTTAGGAAATTACAACACTTTTTTTTTTTTTTTTACACAAAATTGTCACTTAAATGATTTATTGCTCACACATGCCATGGGTATATGTGGAATTACTCCCCAAAATACATTCTTCTACTTCTCCCGAGTATGGGGGTACCACATGTGAGAGACATTTTGGCAGTCTAGCCAAGTACAGGACCCTAAAATTCAATAAGCACCTTCAGGCTTTTAAAGGGCTATATTTCCTCATTACACTTCCAGACTACCTATCACAGTTTTGGAGGCCCTGAAATGCCAGGATAGCACCTAACCCCCCCAAATGACCCCTTTTTGGAAAGTAGACACCCAAAGGAATTTGATAAGAAGCATGGTAAGTATTTTGCAGATCTCATTTGTTGCCACAAGTTTTTGGAAAATGAAGAAAAAAAAACATATTTTTTGTATTCTTTTTTTATATTTCAAAACCTTGTGAGAAAAAATGAGATCTGTAAAATACTCATCATGCCTCTTTTTAAATTCCTTGGGGTGTCTACTTTCCAGGAAGGGGTCATTCGGGGGGGGGGGGGGTTGGTGCTATTCTGGCATGTCAGGGCCTTTGAAACTGTGATAGGTAGTGAGGAAGTGTAATGAGGAAGTTACGCACCTTTAGGCTTTCAAAGTGGTCATTGGATATCAGGCTCCTGTATGTGGCTAGGCTCCCAAAATGTCTCACACATGTGGTATCCCCATACTCAGTCGAAGTAGCAATATGTATTTTGGGGTGCAATTCCACATATACCCATGGCTTGTGCGAGAAATAAATCATTTAAATGACAACTTTGTGCAAAAAAAAAAAAAAATGTTTTTGTCATTTTCCAGAAACTTGTGGAAAAAAATAAATCTTACATGGACTCAATATGCCTCTCAGCAGATAGCTTAGGGTGTCTACTTAACAAAAAAGGGGTCATTTGAGGGTGTTTGTACTATCCTGGTATTTTAGCACCTCAAGAAATGTGATGAGCAGTCAGAAAGTAAAACCTGTGTAAATTCCATTATCTATACCATAGTTTGTAGACACTATAACTTTCACACAAAGCAATAAACATACACTTACTGGGATTGTTTAACCAAAAACATGTAGCAGAATACATTTTGGCCTAAATTTATAACAACATTTTAGTTTTTTTGGATATTTTTTATGACTGAAATGAGAGTATATTGTTTTTTTCAAAAATACATTTTTTTCTTCAAAATTTTTCTGTTTATAGTGCCAAAAATAAAAAGTGCACAGGTGATCAAATACCACCAAAAGAAAGCTCTATTTGTGTGAAAAAAAGGACATAAATTTCATTTATGTACCGTATTGCATGACCGCGCAATTGTCCATTAAATTAGCGCAGCACTGTATAGCAAAAAAATGGCGTAAATTGCAGTATCTATACTATAGTTTGTAGACGCTATAACTTTCACACAAAGAAATCAATATACACTTGTTGGGATTTTTTTTACCAAAAACATGTAGCAGAATACATTTTAGCCTAAATTTATAACTTTGAGTTTACTATATATTTTTTATAGCTGAAAGTAAAAAATATCGTTTCTCTTCAAAATTTTTGGTCTTTTTTTGTTTATAGCGTGAAAAATAAAAAGCGCACATGTAATCAAATACCACTGAACGAAAGCTCTATTTGTGTGAAAAAAAGGACGTAAATTTTATTTGAGTGCAGCATTGCGTGACTGCGCTATTATCAGTTGAATTAGTGCAGCGCTGAGTAGCAAAAAGAGGCCTGGTAAGGAAGGGGGTAAATCCTCAGGAAGGCAAGTGGTTAAAAAAGAATAAATTAGAACAAGGAAAATTCCCCAAGTGTTAATTTAGCTATTATTTATAAAGCAATTGATGTCCTGCTAGATATTATGACCAACGAAAGTACTGGACTGTATTTAAAAAATCCATTTTGTTTGCATCCTTGAGATTTCTCTTTTTCTATTACAGGCTCTCCAATGTAAATTCAGCATATCAATGCTCATAAATATACTACCTGGAGGGTCCTTATTATGAAACCATACATAGTGTGTAGCAATGTATGATATGTTTTTCTTTAATATAATCTATTTTATCAAGTAGAACTATGCTTTCACCTTTATTGGCAGAACAGATGATTAAATCTTTCCTATTTAATAAATCTCTTAAGCTTTTCAAGATGTCTTTGACTGCACCCTGATTCTTAATTGTGTATCTCTTCAAATCTTTCAGGACCATATGCTTAAAGACTTAATTTGTGCTCAACCTGAATTAGGAGGATTAAATAATGATGTGTTCACTAATTCAGCATGTATAACTGCTGATTTACTTATATCCACCTGTTTATTATGTTTGGTGGCAGGTTTGGATAAAGAGTGTGTTTTGATATGAAGTTTTCTTATACATTTTTGTATGTCTATGTCTATGCAAAAATACACCATACAGTATATAGGGGATCATGCCAGAAAAATAAAGGTATTGTTCTATTCTAATCAAAGAAAAGTTATCATATATCAAAGTTTATTACACATATTTCAACTCATGTATATTTGCTCTCATGCCCGTGTGGCCCATAAGGGAGTAGGGAAGACCATGTGGGCATTATATATTTTACATATTCATATAGGAGAAGATATATGCAATATAATGAAGGGCTTTAAAGAACATATCACAGCTATGCATTATGCAAGGACACTCAACATACTATATTTATGGGCATAGATATCTCAATCTCAATGCTTCAAATCCAGGATGGATTTACTTTGCCAGATGATGTGATTGTCATTGAATTAAAATAAGGAGATACGTTTTTTAAAATAAAAAAGGTTATGTATGATTTATTTACTATTTACAGGGCATGTGGCCTTTGTGGCACAGTATGGTTTGGGGGGGAGGGGGCATTGCATGCCTGGTTAATGGTTTGGCATGGATTTTTAGGGGATCCTATGCCAGTTTTGCTTGTTTGTTCTTGCGTAGGATAAGGGTTTGCTGTGAAATTTAAGCAGAACCTCATTCTGTTTTTTTTTTCACTCACAGACACTCACTGTCCCCTGTTTCTGTTCATTTTAGCTACATGTCTAAGTATAATCTGGTATAGGTTTTTAAAGGGGCCCCACACAACAACATATGATATAAAAGAAATGGTGTGTGGTCCCTCCAAAATCCAAACCAGATTATTATCAAGACAAGCAGTCTGGATGTCCAGGAAAAGGAGGAAAGCAAGCACTCACCTCATCTACTGAACCATACCAGGCCACATGTCCTCAATATGTGGAGGACACCTTGCCAAGGCCCTCATATTGATGTGGACAAGGGCCTCATCCCCACATCCTTGGCACTATAGATATTGTGGGTTGGTTGGACCTATCAGAATCTAGAATATCCCTTTAAAATATAGGGGGTTGCCAGATAACTGCCCTTGCTACTTGTTTACAAATAAAAATATGAACAGTAAATAAAATGCAAATAAATGTAAATAAAAAAATATTAAAATTTAATATATTAAAACAAAAAAAAAAAAAACATGTCCCATGATGTAAATCCTATGTCAATCAATTCATCCAGTAATGCAGATCCATTGTCAATCATGATGAGCCATGTTTGATGATCCACTGATAACTGGCACTGATGATCCTCTCCGATTAGCTTGTCTCCACAAATGACAACAACCTGACTGCAGCTGAATGTCAAAAGATGGACCAGGGATGCTGTCTGATGTCATTGACCAAATATGTGCATCACCATATTTGGTCAATAATGTCACCTTGCATCCCATTTTGTTTTTACAGACAGAAACAGCCAATGGATTGAAACTGACATTTTGTGGCAGACTTTTATTTTTAATGTCTCTTTTGGAATACAAACCTGCATGTGCACCACTTCAATTGTAGGTCTAAGGCATCACCAAAAAAGTCATTTAAAGGAATTGTGTGTTTTTAAGGTTTCTTATTAAGCGCAAATTTAAAGATATACTTTCCTCTTAATAGTATTTTTAAAAAAACATTTTTGCATTGGCATTGTGCATGTCCCCCCGTGGCAGTGCCCAGCTACTCAAGTCCTTTTTTTTACCAAAATCTTAAAGATTGATCTTAATCTGGACCAGAACAAATGTTAGAAGATGCAGCTCCTATAGACTTCAATGAGAATCGGATGTTATGTTTAAGAAATGCCCAGGGAACTAGACTTTTCCTGGGTCGCTCATCACTCTAGCTAGTAAAATCAGATGTCAGCCAAGACAATCTACAAAAATAATTTTTCTTTCAAGTTTTAATGAATCTGATTGTGCCAAGCACTGCAAAAAAAGTAAAACAAAATAAACTACACGTGTAAAATATGTGATTCTGGTGTATTGTTTGACAACCCCTTTCCTGTTAGCCTTAAAAATGCCCAGAATGTACTGTATTTTAAAGATTTGCACTCCATAGGCCTCAATGGATTTCAAATTTAAGTTCTCAGTTTTTTTTCATTTTTCAATAAATTGGAGGAATGTGTCATGAACTGAACTCAGAAACATTCCTTTATCCTTTTTCAGGGCACATCATGCAGGCATGCCCACTGTTTTCACCATCAAGAAACCCCATCCTGATTAATACCATGAAGCCATTGCTGCAGTAAATGCATATAGATAGTATCTATGAGCTTTACCTGCACCAAAGGGGCTGCAAAAGATCAATGGCACTGAGGTTCTATGCATTTTACCAAATGTAACTACAACTGGACTATACAATGGTTTATATTTGTTCAACTGCCTACTATTGCTCTCTTCATCTCCCCAAAATGTCTCTTCCACTCCTCCTTCTCATTTTCCTCTCTTCCATTCCCAAAATCCATTCACTATATCCCTCTGCCCCTCCCAAACATTTGTACATCGTGTCCTCACTGCTTCCCTCACCCCTCTATGGCACCCACCACCTCCTCCTATTACTCCGCTCTCCCACTGACCCCAACACCTCCACTAGGAGTTTCTCATGCTCCTGCACATCCCGCTCCCATGCCACCTTTCTCACCCTTCTCCTCCTCCTAGCGGCGGGGGACATCTCCCCGAATCCTGGCCCTCCACCTCCCTCACCCGCTCAACACCCTCCCACCTCCACATCCTACTGCAACCCCCACAACTTAGTATCTGTTCCCCTGCTCCCTAAAATCTCCCCCCCATTTTCATGTGCACTCCTGAACGCCCGATCAGTGTGCAACAAGCTTACCGCCATCCACGACCTCTTTGTTTCCCGCTCCCTCAACCTCCTAGCGATCACGGAAACCTGGATCCAGCCCACTGATTCTACCTCCCCTGCTGCACTCTCCTATGGAGGTCTCACCTGGACCCACTCACCCAGGCCTAACGGTCGTAAAGGTGGTGGGGTTGGTCTGCTCCTGTCACCGCAGAGCACCTTCCGAGTCCTCTCAAACCCCCCCTCCCTATCCTTCTCCTCCTTCGAGGCCCACTGCCTCCGACTATTCTCCCCAACCCCCCTGAAGATTGCTGTGATATACCGGCCTCCTGGATCCATACCCCGCTTCCTGGATGACTTCTCCTCCTGGCTACCCTTCTTCCTCTCCTCTGAGCTACCCACCATAATTCTTGGGGATTTCAACATCCCTGTCAACCTCGACAACCCGGACACAGCCCGTCTCCTCCACCTAACCTCCTCCTTTGCACTTGCACAGTGCATACAATCCACCACCTACTCCGACGGAAATATCCTGGACCTTGTCTTCTCCAACCGCTGCGCTCCCCACAACCTCACTAACACCCCCTTCCCTCTCTCTGACCACAACCTGATCACCTTCTCCATCTCCTCATCCTCCAACGCCTACCCCTCCAAATGTCACACTACTACCAGTCGGAACCTCCGCAACCTTAACCCTGCCTCCCTCCACTCTGCAGCTGATCAGCTCCACGACCGCATCCTCCCCCTGTCCTGCCCCGACTTGGCTTTGACCGCCTACAACAATGCGCTCTCAACAGCCCTTGACTCACTAGCGCCTTTAACCACACGCAACATCAGACCCCGACCGCTCCAGCCCTGGCAGACTGATCACACCAAAACCCTCAAACGACAAAGTCGTGCCCTGGAGCGACTATGGCGCAAAACCAAATCCCAACAAGCCTTCACCCGCTATAAATCTGCCTTCCGCACCTACACCTTCTCCCTCCATGCTGCCAAACAGGCCTACTTCATGACCCTCATCAAGGCCCTCTCCTCCAATCCTCGCCGACTCTTCTCTGCCTTCAACTCTCTACTCTCTCCACCCCCACCTCCACCCAGCACCTCACTCACTGCCCTTGAGATTGCCAATCACTTCAAAAACAAAATTGACACAATTCGCAAGGACATTGCCGCAACTCACACACCCTCTCAACCCGTCCCCTCTCACACAGCTACCCCCTTATCCCCCCTCCCCCGCGACATAACCCGCAGGGACTTCGTCGCTGCTCAAACTCTCTCCAACCCCCTTCACCCTCACTCAGCTACCCCCTCATCACCCCTCTCCCACGGCCCCACCACTGCTCTGACCTCCTCTTCCACCCCACCCTACATCCCTCATACTGAAGCTCCCCCAACACTCCACACCTTTGACCTTACTACCATCGAGGAAGTCTCCAAGATCCTCTCTGATGCCCGCCTCACCACCTGCCCCCTCGACCCTATCCCCTCACAACTCCTACGACCTTCCTCCTCCTCCATCCTACGCTCCCTCACCCACATCTTCAATCTCTCCCTCTCCTCAGGCACTTTCCCCTCCCCTCTGAAACATGCACACATCACCCCCATACTTAAAAAGCCCTCCCTGGACCCCAATGACCCGAACAACCTCAGACCCATCTCCCTGCTCCCATTTACATCTAAACTCCTCGAGCGCCTAGTCTACACCCGCCTATGCTCTCACCTCAACGACAACAACCTCCTCGATCCCCTACAGTCCGGCTTCCGTCCCCTACACTCCACCGAAACTGCCTTACTCAAACTCTCCAACGACCTGCTAACCACCAAAGCTAATGGCCATTATTCAGTGCTCCTACTCCTTGACCTCTCTGCGGCCTTCGACACAGTCGACCACCCCCTCCTCCTCAAAAAACTACACTCCCTCGGCCTCAGAGATTCTGCTCTCTCCTGGCTCTCATCCTACCTTGCACAACGCTCCTTCAGCGTTACCTATAATGCTACCACCTCCCCCTCACTCCCCCTCTCTGTTGGGGTCCCTCAAGGCTCTGTCCTCGGACCCCTTCTCTTCTCCATCTATACCTCCTCCCTTGGCCAACTCATACACTCTCACGGCTTCAACTACCACCTCTATGCCGACGACACACAAATCTATCTCTCAACCCCCCACCTCACCCCCTTGGTCTCAGCCCGAATCACACACCTACTGAGCAACATATCAGACTGGATGTCGCTCCACTTCCTTAAATTGAACCTCTCCAAAACCGAGTTTCTTGTCTTCCCCCCAGCCCAGACACCACCCCCCATTGATTTCTCCGTCACATCCAACAACGCTACCATCAAACCCGCCCTGCAGGCCAGAGTACTGGGTGTCATTCTGGACTCCAACCTATCCTTCCAGCCCCAAGTCCAATCTTTAACAAACTCGTGCAGACTCCACCTCCGCAACATCGCCAAAATCCGCACGTTCCTAACCCCAGAAACCACTAAACAGCTCATCCACTCCCTCATCATATCACGACTCGACTACTGCAACTCCCTCCTCACTGGCCTGCCTCGCCGCTGGCTATCCCCGCTTCAGTCGATCCTGAATACGGCTGCCAGACTCATTCACCTTTCCAACCGCTCTGTCTCCGCCACCCCCCTCTGCCAATCCCTCCACTGGCTTCCGATTGCGCAACTGATCAAATTCAAAATCCTAACGCTGACGTACAAAGCTGTCCACCATACTGCCCCGTACTACATCTCTGACCTAATATCCAAGTACCGCCCAACACGCACACTCCGCTCCTCACAAGACCTCCTTCTCTCTAGTTCCCTGGTCTCCTCCTCCCATGCCCGCCTCCAGGACGTCTCCAGGGTGTCACCCATCCTCTGGAACTCCCTGCCCCAACCCATCAGATTATCACCTACTCTCCTCTCCTTTAGGCGCACCCTGAAAACCCATCTCTTCAGGGAAGCCTACCCCACCCCCTGCTAACTTGCCGACCTCCTCCACTCTTCCTACCACTCCATCCCCCACAGCTATCTCCTCCTGTGCCACCATCCCCTCCCTCCTAGATTGTAAGCTCGAAAGAGCAGGGCCCTCGATCCCCTCATGTATCGCATTGTATTGGTATTGTTCTGTCACATGTTCTGTCTCCCTTTGTAATGTACAGCGCTGAGCGAACTATTGGCGCTTTATAAATACTGTATAATAATAAAATAATAATAACTGTGGTGCCATTTGAAAGCTATCCCAAACACATAAACACCACAGTACAATTCATATGATTTTTTGGGCAACTAAAATGAACAGATCTGTACATTGTGAAGTGCTGCTGGGTGTGTGCTGCAGGTATGTTAATGTAAGCATTGTGAAGTGTTAATCAGTGATGAGCTTGGAGATGTTCAGACTAGGAAGTTATCACCTGTATTGGTCAATAATCTGTGGTCAGGACATTTCGCTCCCCACAGTAGCATGGATACATGCCCCTTGACCATTGTAGGCAGCTAAATGACCAACTAAAGCTAATTGTAAGACAGCATATTATCATTGTTAGCCTGAAACAGGAGAAGCTGTTACAAGCAGGATCTCTAGAAACTTTGCAGCAATTGATAAAAAATGAAAACTGTAACCATTGAGGCATAGAGAAGGATTTGAGAAGGAGGTAGGCACAGTTGAGCCCTGTTTCCATTCAACGTGTGGCTGTGAATGTAGTAGAGAATTACAAGTATCTGGGGGTACACATTGATAATAAACTGCAAGTTGTATGATGTCCTCCCACTCTAGCTGTGCATGCACCCCTCTGGGGGAGTGCAACGATCAGTGGTGTGCTGTGTTACCTGGGACACAGCGGATCACCGATTGCTGTAATGAGCCAATGATGTAGGCTCTATCATGTGATCAGCAGTGTCCAATCGATGTAAATAGGAAATGCCGGTTATCAGCATTCCTCAGAGGGGATATGTACACTGATCATCAGGGCACTGATCATCAGTGCCCTGATTATCAGTGTAGCCTCATTAGTGCCACCTGTCAGTGCTCATAATTGCCACCTGTCAGTGCCCATCAATGCCACATACCAGTGCCAATCAGTGCACATCAATGTCACATACCAGTGCCAATCAGTGCACATCAATGTCACATGCAGTACACATCGATGCCACATATCAGTGCCTATCAGAGTTGCCTTTCAGTGCTGCCTATCAGTGCCAGTCAGCACCACCTATCAGTGCACATCAGTGCCGCCTATAAGTGCCCATCTGTGATGCCTGTCAATGCCCACCAGTGATGCCTGTCAATGCCCATCAGTGTTGCCTATCAGTGTCTCCTCATCAGTGCCACCAATCAGTGCAGCCTATCAGTGCCCATCACTGCAGGCTCATTATCGCACATCAGTGCAGGAGAAAAATTACTTATTTTAAAAATGTTATAACAGAAACTAAGAAAAAACTTTTTTTTTCAAAGTTTTCAGTCGTTTTTAGTTTGTTTAGCAAAAAATAAAAAAAAAAACAGTGGTGATTAAATACCACCAAACGAAAGCTCTCTCTGTCTCAAAAAAATGATAAAAATTTTGTTTGAGTGCAGTGTTGCATGACCGGGCAATTGTAATTCAGAGTGCAACAGCACTGAAAGCTGAAAATTGACCTGGGCAGGAAGGGGGTAAAAGTGCCCGGTAGGCAAGTGGTTAAGGGTGTATTTATAAGGCAGAGAATATGATATTCATCAAAGATTGTATAAAGGTTAATGAGTCAGTGTAATTTAACACACATACTGAAAATCTACACATTCATAACACTATCATGTGTTGTAGTAAGCCTTGTAATACTGCTATTTTATGCAAAAAGAAATCTTTTTCTTTCAAATGTCTACTAGCACCAACAAACTGTATGCTACTCTGCACCTGCATTTTGCTGGTAGCTTTCAGGCTCAGTGCCAACTAACATTGTTCTGTCATTACCATTGTTTACTGTGAAGCAGCCTAAATGCAGTGTCTATGTCAACTAGACACTCATTTTCCCATCCATCTATATCAAGTATTAAATTTTACAAATGCTATATACATCTGTGTTTATTTTACAAACTGCACTTGCTGGTAAATGTACTTTTTGCTGTACCTTAGGGCATTAGCACAACATTATAGCAGAGAGAGCAGTTCTGTTCCTTATACACAAAAAAACACGTTAACACATATGAGTTCAAAAAAATATTGGAGCAAGTAGTAAGTTTGATTAATCTGTATCAGTGTCAAAACACCATTTGGTGTTACCTCCTATTTCCACATTCCTATAATCATATGTGTTACAGTAAGAAAAACAAAGCAAAGAAGTGCAGCGCTACTTTACTAATCAATATTATTATTATATTATTATTATACAGGATTTCTATAGCGCCAACAGTTTGCTCAGCGCTTTACAATATAACAGGAGACAATACAGCAACAATACAGTTCAATACAAGAGGGATTTGAGGGCCCAGCTCCTTGGAGCTTGCAATCTAGGAGGGAGGGGCTAGTGGTACAAAAGGTAGTAACTGAGGGGGATGGACTGGTTGGAAGAGTAGAAGATTCCATTATTAGCTGAGGGCAGGATAGGCTTCCCTGAAGAGATAGGTTTACAGAGATCGCCTAAAAGTGAGCAGAGTAGGCGATAGTCTGATAAATTAGGGTAGAGAGTTCCAGAGGATGGGGGAAGCTCTGCAGAAGTCCTGGAGATGAGCATGGGAGGAGGAGACAAGAGAGCTAGAAAGCAGGAGGTCTTGCGAGGAGCGGAGAGGACGGTTTGTGTGATATTTAGAGACAAGATCGGTGATGTAATTTGGGGCAGAGTTATAAATGGCTTTATACGTCATTGTTAATGGTTTGAATTTTATCCGTTGGGCAACAGGAAGCCAGTGGAGGGAATGGCAGAGAGGGATGGAAGATACAGAATGGTTAGTAAGGTGGATGATTCTCACAGCAGCATTCATGATAAACTGAAGAGGGGATGGCCTGCGATAGGTAGGCCAATGAGGAGGGAGTTACAATAGTCAAGGCGAGATATAACAAGGGAGTGGATAAGTTGCTTAGTGGTTCCCGAGATTAGGAGTACTTAACAATAATGGTGGAACCCTTTAATGCAGGAGTAGGCAACCTTTGAGAGGTGGAAATCTACTTGAACAATACAAAAGCGATCAGAAATCACCGGGGTTCAGCGCCATTTAAAAAAAAAAATAACTAGCAAGGCCTAACAAAATAGCAAGTAAATACTTAGAAAAATAAGTAATAAAACAAATGTCACTGTAAAAATACAAACTTAGCCTACCTGGACAGTGTCAGTCAATAGGGCAGTGAACGGTGTCAGTCAGTAGGGCAGTGAACGGTGTCAGTAGAGCAGTGGATGGTGTCAGGCAGTAGGGCAGCGGATGATGTCAGTAGTGCAGAGGTTGTTGTCAGTCAGTAGGTCAGTGGATGGTGTCAGTAGAGCAGTGGAGAGTGTCAGTAGGGCAGAGGTTGGAGTCAGTTAGTAGAACAGTGGATGGTGTCAGTAGAGCAGAGGACAGTGTCAGTAGGGCAGAGGTTGGTGTCAATAGGACAGTGGATGGTGTCAGTAGTTTTTATTTTCACATTTTTATTTTTTAATATTTTTCACAATTTCTTTAGGAGCCCTGATGTAAGGGGAGCACTTGTGGGGAAGGGCAAGGCATCAGAAAAAAAGAAGGAACAAGGACTGGAGGGGCAGTGGGGGAGGCATTTACTAGAACCGGCCCCTGGATTTTCCTCCTGCAACAGCTGTACGCTGATGAGAGGGTGAGGAGGAGATGCTTGCTTTCAGCTGCTCCAGGAGGACAATAAAGAGGATCGTCAGAAGGCAGGTATTTTAAAAAAAAAATCTGAACTTCCAGCAAGTGGCTTGGGATCAGGTTTTTAAGCCCCCCAGGAACCCTGGTGTCCTAAGGCGGCTGTCTAAGCAGCTGTATGGTGGGTGTCAGCATAAGGCTGCTTAGGCAGCTGCCTTAGGGCACCAGGGTGGGGGCAGAAAAATCCTGATCCCAAGCCACTTGCTGGAAGTTCAGATTTTTAAAATACCTGTCCATGGGAGGGAATGGGGGGAGGACATTGCTGGTGGGGGGAGGGGGGGGCTAGAGGTAACTGCTATGGGGGATAGGGGGCAGAGGACATTGCTGGGGGGAATGGTACCAGAGGTCACTGCTATGGGGGAAAGGGGGGTAGAGGACATTGTTGGGGGGGAGAAGGGGGGCCAGATGTCACTGCTATGGGGGAAAGGAGGGCAGAGGACACTGCTGGGGGGGGGAGAAGAGGGTCTTAGGTCACTGCTATGAGGGAAATAGGGGCAGAGGACATTGCTGGGGGTAGGGAAGGAGGCCGGAGGTAACTGCTATGGGGGGGTGGTGGTAGTGGCAGGTTCTCTTAGCCAGGGGGGAAGTGGTGTTGGTTTCGACCTTTGAGAAAGCTCTGAGGTTTAGTACAGAGGTGAGCAGAGTCACATACCACTGGGTGGAGTGTATATCACACGTTTTGTGGAACAGGGAAGCATGTGCACAGAAGATCATTGGTACTGTTCGTCAGGGGTGTATTTACCATGAGGCCAGCAAGGTGTTTTCCTGGGGCAGCATTTTTCAGCACAGGGGCACTGCCCCCTAGAAGAAGAGACATACGCGGCATGGGGACCAGGTGGGATCCGAGAAAAGCTGTGGGCTGCTTGATGGCTTATGCAGAGCCCAACTCTCAATCTTGGGGATGTCCGAAGCTGTGAAGGTGAGTATCTTTCTCTCTCTTGTCGGGAGGAAGGAGGTGGCGGCGGGTGTATGGGGGGGTGGTGGTAGTGGCAGGTTCTCTTAGCCAGGGGGGAAGTGGTGTTGGTCAGTCTCAGGCTCTCTCCTTTCAGGGGGAGTTGTTGGTTGGTGTTGGGCTCTCTCCATGGGGGACAGGTAGGTGATGTTGCTTGGTGTCAGACTTCCTGCATGAGCAGAATGGACAGTTTTTGTGTTTCCTAGAGCAGCATAAAACCTAATTACACCACTAATGTGTATAAAAGATTTTAGTTGGACTATTTTTTTATTGATCTAATTATATGCTGTGTTTGGACTTTTATCACATCTGCCTCTGAATATGGGGAGAAGCTGACTAATTGAAGATTTCTAAAAGTCACATATATATGTTTTGTCAGTAATTTTGATCTGAGCACAGGATTTTGTTGTTTGGGCAGTGCTACACTATTTTATTTATTACCATTGTAAAAGTGTGTTTGAAGTTTGTCATTGAGCATAGTGATAAAAATTTAGCAAAAGCAGGATGGAATTTTTTTCTCAAATTAATTGGTTTCCAGCAGTGCGTGCGATTTTCGTCTGAAAAATTGAATTCATTAAGAAATTCAAAGTTAAAATCAAACACAACTTTAAAATGCCTTCCAATTCAAGTCAAGTCATTGAATGTACTAAGAAATTTTATATCAATGTTCACACAAATATCCATATGAACATTTGTTCGAAAATCTACAAGTGTATGGCCAGCTTAACAATGGAGGATGGGGAGAAAGGGGAACTAATCAATGAATGAGTCATTCATTAATTTTTGTAATCACAGCATAGACATGGCAGCAGCAGAAGAATCACTTTATAAACCTTTCAGTAGCCTATCTCCTGCACATCTGAACTTAATCTTGCATCTTTATGTTGCCTGTATGTAGACTCTTCGCCTACATTATAGTGCACATTTGCACATTAACCCCTTCATCTCCATCTTCTCACTGTATGTGACTTGTACATTAACCGTTCCCCTTCTCCTCCCTGTGTACACTGCATCTAGTGCATCATCATTACCATGCTCCATGTTTTAGCTCACTAAATACCAACATGCTTCTCCATTTTCAAAATATTGTGAGAAATAATGAGATAGCCTTGGGTGTCTACTTTCAAAAAAGGGATCTTTTTGAGGATGTAAGTACTGTCCTTGTATTTTTATTTTAACAGAAAGTAAGGAAAATAGGTTTGTTTCAAAGGCTTTTGCATTTTTTCCTTTGTAAAGTAAGAATGAAAAACCTCAGTAATTGTTAAATACCACCAAAAGAAAGCTATAGCTTTCGTGAAAAGTGGTAGAAAACTATTTGGGTACAGCGTTACTTGACCAAATAATTGTCACAGTATCACAGCACCGGAAAATGAAAAATGGCTTGGTAATGAAGGGGTATTAACGGCTGGTACTCAAATAGCTAAAGCTGAACTCCAGACCAATATATATAGCTGTATATTCATTCACACATAATAATTTGCATTGTGTAAATTAGAGCAGTGTAGATCAGAGAGGGGAAGGAGAAGCAGCACAAGTAACCAACGAGGCTCACTGCGGTTAAAGTGAGAAGAATATGATAGAGAGATAATTTCATCAGATTACCGCTTTTTCTTTTCAGGGGCAAGTCATAAAATAGGGATTGGGAGGGGGTCTGTAAGTGAAAATGAAACTGCAGAAGAGAAGATCAAGTCTGCACTAAACAGGGCTGTGCTATGGGCATAGCTTTTTAAATCTTAGGACAGGATAGATAGAAATATAAATTATTTGGCAGGTAAAACAGTTCTCAAAACTGTATATATTGTATCTGTGTATTTACCAGTTTAACTGTAGTTTATCTTTAACCACCTCTTGCCAAGCCTACTGTAAAACGATGGCCAAGCGGGAACACTGTTATCCTGGGTGGACCTCATATGAAGTCCTCCAGGTGTGTGGTTTTGACACACCCTAGGAGCCAAGTAGTGAGCCAATCTGTCATCTATGTAGCAGATCGTTGTACCAGGATGGCCCTGGTACCATGTGATCCATGTGACCAATCAGAGAAATCATATGTCAATAATACGCAATAGCTTTCAATCATAGCCATTCATTGTGTACTGTTGTACTCTCTGCGATTGGTGACAATGATCACACGGTACAGACATGGTCAATCACAGCACCCCTGTCCCCTGGCCGATCACAGCTATCACAATTGTGCACAATGGCACATAAATGGATGACATTCATAAAAACAATTGCTTATAACAGTTAGCTTCAATATAATAAGCAATCATAAAGTAACAAAATATCCTGTTATCCTCCTCAGAGCACAGTGTCACTATAGTAACACTGTACTGCTCTGGTCACAGTATTTTATTTTCAAATAGTTTTTTATTGAAAGTTTTTTTAAACAAACACGTAATATCGAGATATAATCAAATGTAGGGTTCACATAAACGAAACATTGGACAATAATGAGAGTGAGGTACAAAACACCCACCATCCGGCTGGATGTTCATTTAACAGATTCATACTTATAAGAGAGGTATGTTCATTAGATTGTGAACCATCATAAGAAGTAGAAAACCGTGAGAGTATTAAACAGAGGGTGAAAACGGGTATAGAAAAGAGTGGAAGGGGGAAGAAGGGGCACCGATGTTCTGCAAATTCAACATGTCCTAGGGATAAGGTTCATAATCATGTGATTGAGCAATTGGGATGTGTTAGCCATCGAGACCAGTTTAAAGTGAATTTGTGATAAGAAGAGTTTCGAAAGGCCGCTCTTTTCTCCATCTCACATTGCAAGTTGAGGTCAGCAATGAGACGGGCTAGTAGAGGAGGTGAAGTAGAACGCCAAAGCCTCATAATGTTAGTCTTGGCTGCTGCCAGAATGTGTATGATAATAGTGCGTGAGCGTACAGGGAATTGTTCTATCGTTAGATGTAGAAGCGCTAATCCCGGGTCAAGAATCGTAGGTGAGTTTGTAACTGAGGAAATCAATTGGAACACTTTGTTCCAGTATGATTTGAGGGACTTGCAAGACCATAACACATGTAAGAGTGAACCGGTTTCACCACATTGTCTCCAGCAGGTTTTTGATTGCTGCGGATAATAGATGGATAATTTGGCAGGGGTCAAGTAGCATTGGTGGAGAATTTTTAAATATGATTCCCAGTGGGAGCTGCATTTCGAAGCTTTGTGTGTAGTGACAAAAGTCATTTGCCATGTATGAGGGGTCACTGGGGAGAGGAAGTCCTTCTCCCAATTAGTAAGGGATGATGAGTGGGTCGTGAAATATGCTTCAGTAAGTAACGTATAAAAAATTGAGATCCCTTTCTTTGGGTAATTGGTCTTATGTAGGAAATGATGAGCAGTAGCTGGGAGGTCTATTTTAACAGGAATATCCGTTTTATGAAGCAAATGGAATATTCGCAGAAAAGTGAAGTGTTCTGTATTAGGAAGATGGAATTTTTTCTGCAGTGTCTGGAATGATTCGAGTCCATGGTTAGCAAAAATATCTTGGATATGATTAATACCTAACTCTATCCAGGCCTTTAGATTTAAATTGGGAGAGAGAAATTGCAGAGCGGAAATAGGGGTCGGGATGTGTATGTTAGTTTTCTGTGAATGAGTGCTTGTCAAGAGCTCATGCCAAGCTGTTAGTGAAGCCTGGATACATGGATGTGTGTAAGTATGTCCAATCAGTGTTGTACGAGGCATGAAGAGCAAATCTGTTAAGGCACCTTGTGGATATCTGTAAGGTTCCATAGTGGTCCAGATTTTTTCCTGAGTAGGGTGCCACCAGTAGAAGAGCTGGTCTAGTAGAGCCGCCTGATAATAAGATTTTAAATGTGGGAGACCAGCTCCTCCTCTGGAAGGCGGACGGATCAGAAGGTTTGTAGAACATCTGGGCCTTTTGGCATTCCATAGAAATTTATTTAGAATTTTTTGCATTACGGAGAAAAAGGAGGAGGGTATAGATATAGGTAACGTACGAAAGATATATAATATCTTTGGCAATATACACATTTTAATAGCCGCTACTCTACCTAGCATTGATAGCGTGGTTGTGCGCAAGCTCCTAAGCTCATGTGGTATGATATCTATTAGGGGTTTAAAATTTTCAGCATAGAGTTGATTGGTTGTGGAAGTAAGTTTAATCCCCAAATAGGGGATACTGTGTTTTTCCCATTTAAAGGGGAATTGTTTTTCAAGGCGAGCTTGGGTCTGTGGAGGAGTATGAAGATTTAAAATTGAAGATTTGGTTTCATTTAGTTTGTAATAGGATACATCTGCATATTTTTGTATGTGTGAACGGATTGAGGCGAGAGATTTACAGGGGTTTGTAATCATTAGGATAATGTCGTCCGCAAAAAGACTGATTTTGTGTTCTTGCTGAGAAAATTTAATCCCTGAAAAATCGGAGTCATTTCTAAGGTTGGATGCTAGTGGTTCTATTAGTAGGGCGAAAATTATAGGGGATAGGGGACAGCCTTGCCTAGTACCATTAGATATTTGAAATGGTTGTGAAAGCGTACCATTAGTGAGGACTCTGGCTGAAGGTTTGGAGTAAAGGGATAGAATCGCTGATAATATCCAACCCGTAATACCAAATTTTTGAAGAGTTAATGACATAAAACGCCAGTGAATGCGGTCAAACGCTTTTTCTGCGTCAAGCGATAGGAGAATTGAAGGTTGTTTGTTTGATTCAAGAAGGTTTACTAATGATATAAGTCGACGAGTCGCATCAGGGGCCTGTCTACCTGGTACAAATCCCACCTGATCCGCTTTGATCAGCGTCGGCAGGTACGGAAGGAGTCGTTGGGCTATTATTTTGGCATATATTTTCAGATCCGTATTAAGTAATGAAATTGGTCTATAGTTTTGGACTAATTGGGGGTTTTTACCCGGTTTTGGGATAGTAGAAATTATTGACTGTAGCATATCAGCAGGAAATTCTCCTTTAGAAGCTACGTGGTTATAAAGGTCAGATAGATGTGATTTGAGATTAGTCGCGAACTTTTTATAAAATTCATTAGTAAATCCGTCGTTTCCCGGAGATTTGTTCATGGGGAGTTTAGTTATGATTTTCTCAATCTCTGCAGGTAAAATCGGCACAGAGAGAGAGGTCAATTGAGTAGGTGTAAGATGGGGAAGTTCAGTTTGGCTTAAGAAATTATCAATTGAGAGGTTTGTTG
Organism: Staurois parvus; assembly: GCF_062004578.1. Lineage (NCBI taxonomy): Eukaryota > Metazoa > Chordata > Amphibia > Anura > Ranidae > Staurois > Staurois parvus. The sequence goes on from NW_028317949.1 coordinate 8,076,427, forward strand.
GTTGCGTTGTGTCAGGGTCATCTTTTAAGTTGTATAGCGATTGATAATAACTCGCAAACGCATTAGCTATGTCTTGTGGATTAGATAGAGGGGTACTGGAAGTAGGATGCTGAATCGTGGCTATTTTGTTTTTAATTCGTTTCTGCTTAATGGTTTTGGCAAGAAAAGAGTTAGTCTTGTTACCAAGCGCATAGTATTGGGATTTTGTTCTTTGGAGGTTCGTGTCATAAATGTGTAAAAGAGCAGTGCGAAGTTTTTCCCTATCTTGATTTAAAGCCGCGGTTATAGTGGCATTTGGATTTTGTTTATTAATCTCCTCGTTTCTACGTATAGAAGCAAGGAGTAGGTCTATTTGCTGAGATCGTTGTTTTTTTACGCGGGAAGTTAATTGGATGAGGATACCTCTCATATAAGCTTTGTATGTTAGCCAAAGTGTGGTAATAGAAATTTCCGGAGTAATGTTAGTTTCAAAAAATAAATCATGTGCATCTAATATGAATTTCTGGATTTGTGGTGTATTCAGAATCGCAGAGTTGAGTCTCCAGATAGGCGGAATTGCCGATCGCTGGGTGTCATCCAAGGAAATGGTGACCGGTGCATGGTCAGACCAGGTTATAGTTCCAATTTGGGAGGACTTCACATGTTGTAAAGTCCATTTGTCCGTAAGAAACATATCAATTCTAGAATATGACAGATGTGACGGTGAAAAGTCTCTTTCCGCACCATGTTGGCATCTCCATATGTCATATAAGTCATGTTCGTGCATAAAGCGGTTAAAATTGAGGTTGCTGGGTTTTTTATTAGAGGAAGAGTCCAGAAGTGAGTCACTAAGAATATTAAAGTCTCCGCCAATAATAAGTCTGCCTTTCTGATGTTGGGAGATAAGGTTGTGGAGTTTCCGATAGAATTTCAATTGTTTGCTATTAGGACCATAAACATTCACCAAGGTGTACGAGATCTCATTAATTAGGCATACCAAGATAACAAAGCGCCCTTGCGGGTCAATTATAGTGGAGGTAGGTGTGAAAGAGAGGGCGTCATTGATAGCGATAATAACTCCGTTCTTTTTTTTCCCGTTGGTTGCCATAAATAGTTGAGAGAAACGAGGTATATACAGTTTCGGGGTTTTGTCCGTGGCAAAATGTGATTCCTGCACAAAGAGTATGTCAGTATTATATTTCCGGATTTCTCTTGCTAGCATCGATCTCTTGAATGGGGAGTTAAGGCCTCGTACATTAAAGGATTTGATGATAATCATTTGTAGTTAGAGTCTCGGTTTACAGGCATAGTCGCGTTGTTAGTTATTCCAGTGGTAGTCATGGCCGTAGGAAAAAAGCAGTGTGTCAGATGTGAACACTTGTCGGTGCCAGTAGGAGGGAAAAAAGAGGATGGAAAATTAACATTAAAAAGAAACTTGCGCATAAAGCAAGTAGACGGTGTAGCTATGTGTGCTACAACAAAGGTGGGGGAGTCAAACCGGATATGACCCTCAAGAGAGTCATATCTACACATAACTGTGAAATTGTAAATTACTTGGTTCAGGCCGATCGCCAGAAGCATACGAGGTTAAAGAACGCCTCCAGGGAAAGAGTGTAGGAAATATATCCACGGCCAGTGCTGCTTAGCCCTTCAGGTTGCTTCCATGTTTTGAACGGAACCAGGGTTGTTTTTCTGTGGGTCTGCTGGTAAAATGCTCCAGGTTTTAAGGAAGTCCAGGCCTGCCTCTAGATTTTTAATATTATAGGTTCTGCCTTGATGACGCACTATTAGCTTAGTGGGGAATCCCCATTGATAGGCCATATTGTGATTTCTAAGCGCTTTTGTGATAGGTATCATTTTCTTTCTGTTAGCAAGTGTGGCTTTGGATAAATCCGCATAAAGGCGCAAATTCACATGTGAGGATGGTATTGGAGGAGGGTTCCTGGCTGCCATCATGATTCTTTCCTTAATATGGTAGAAGTGTATGCGGACAAGCACATCTCTAGGGATAGTTGCAGACAAGAAAGAGGGCTTAGGTAGGCGATGTGCTCGATCGGTTATAGCCTCTACTTCAGTGAGTGTGGGGATTAGTAGCTTGAAAAAATAATGCAAGTATGGAAGTAATGCCTCGTTAGATACCGTTTCAGGAATTCCTCTAATTTTAATGTTATTGCGGCGTGAGCGATCTTCCATATCAGCCAATTTGAGATTGATTTGTTCGATATCTAACGTGTGTTCCGCATGGGCATCAATCAAATCATTGTGCGCTTCTACTATATCCGCTATGTTGGTTTCAACATGGCGGATCCTGCGGTCCTGGCTTTGCACTAGAGTAGTAATTTGGGCCAATGGCGCGGAAATATCATTATGCAAAGTTTGGCGTAGTAATGTCAGCATATTCTTCATACAAATTTCAGTTAGCGGTTGGTCAGATACTGGGAATGCGTCTAAGTCAGACATGTTTGAAAATGCTGGTTGGGGTATAAAGTTTAGGGCCTGGGATGCATCTTCAGGGTCTCTGTCAAGCCGAGGCTTAGATTTTACAGGGCTGCAGGACGTGGGTGACAGTGGGGGAGACAACTCACCCGGGTCCCCTGGGTATAGTTGATGCCTCAGCCTGGGATCGACATGCTGGGAGCTGTAGTCCCCCTCCTGGCTTCTGCTGTCTCCCTGTGCATCCTCGTGGCGGCCGCCATCTTGGATTCCCGGCTGAACGGCCGGGAAGAAAAACGTTAGTTTCCCTGGTTGCCCCGGGCTTTTTTTCCTGCGGGGCATGTCTAGTGGGCTGCGGGCACCCTCCGTGATCAGCTGTTTGATGTCGGTTTTCCCTGGGGCCGTAGTGTGCCGCGTTAGTGCTGGCGGATGGACGGAGCTGCAGCTACAGAGCGTCCATCTCCGAGCCGGCCGCGCATGCGCCCCCACAGTATTTTAAATAAATAAAAAAAAAAAAGAGAAGAATTGTAAAAAAAGTAAAAAAACATTAAGTTATATATAGCACCCTATCCACCTTAATTTTATCTTCTGCATTGATTCCAATGCATTTTGCCAAACGTTTCACAGAAATCTCTCGATTTTCATTAAAATGCCAATGAAGTTTAAGTTTCCATATCTGCTCATGATCAAGCCCTCCACACTTTGCTGGTTAATCTTGCACAAGAAGCTGCAAAAAAAGCCAAAAAACATAATTTCACAACCATTGTTTCCATAGTCACAATGAACAATGCAAACAAATGCTGCTTGACAGGACAGTTGTTGAATCAAATATAGCACATCTTGATTTCAGTAAAGCATTTGATACAGTTCCACATAAAGATCTAATGCAAAAGTTGTACAAGCTAGGACTTTGTTCAGTGAATATGCAGCTAGGGTCAATGGATATGCAACTGGCTAAAGGATAGATACCAGAGTATGGTTGTTAATGGGGTTCACTCAGAACAGAGACCAGTCACTAGTGGTGTACCACAAGTCTATTGGTCCTGTTCTATTTAATCTATATTTAAGACTAAATATTTGTAGGGTAAGGTATATGTTTTTGCTGTTAACACAAAGGTGTGCAATAGGTTTGATATCCCTTGGGGTGTATGTAACATGAAACATGATTTGGCATTTCTGGAAGATTGGTCAAAAAGTGGAAATTGCAGTTCAATGCTTCTAAATGTAAAATAATGCACCAAGGGAAAGATAATCCCTTGAGAAGGTACAACATTGGGGGTGCAGTGTTGGCCAGTACTTCAGAGGAACAGGACTTGGGGGTAGTTATTTCAGATGATTGCAAAATGAGCAAACAGTGTGGCCAGGCAGTGGGGAAAACAAATAGAATTCTAAGATGCATCACTAGAGAGGTCACCAGCAGGAGGAAGAAGGTCTTGACTCCCCTATATAGATCTTTAGATAGACTTCATTTAGAATACTGTGTCCAGTTCTCGAGACCTCACTTACAAAAATAAGATAGAACAAGTCCAGAGACAGGTAGCAAAAATGATGAAAGGTCTGGGGGATAAAGCATATAAACATAAAAAGTGCGACTTCAGGAACCTAACGTGTACAGTCTGGAAGAAAAAAGGGAAAGGAGAGACATGACTGAAAGCTTTAAATACATATAGGGAGTGAATAAGGTTCAGGAGGGAAGTGTTTTCAACAAGAAACCAAAATCAAGTACACGGGGACATGACGTTAAAATAATTGGAGGAAAGTTTAAAATTTATCTCAGAAAGTACTATTTTACTGAAAGAGTTGATGCTTGGAATAAACTTCCAGCAGAGGTAAAGTGCCAGTCAACTCAAAATAGCTTCAAACATGCTTAGGACAACCATAGATCTATACTCAGACAAAAAAAGTTAACAACCCCCCCCCAAACAAAACAAACAAAAAAAAAATTGAGCAGACTCGATGCACTACCGGTCTTTTTCTGCCGTCACTTTTCTATGTTTCTATATTACAGTATGGTGGTCAAAACATTTTTGAATAATTGTTCTGTTACAGTGTACACAATTTTTGAGATGTCACACAGTAAGCAGTAAATATATACAGTCTAAAACCTCACTTTTATTTACAATTCTGCATAAAATATGATACCATAAACATTAATTAAATGCTCAAGTAAAATATACAACAGGCATGACTGGTATCAAGATGTAGACAATGTCCCCATATGTTATGCCTTGTACCATTTACCTATGGGTATTTTACCATCTGTAGTACCAATCGGACAGAACATTTCTCATAGAATGCACCAGTGGTTGAACGGTAAAATGGTGACATTAACTGTTAGGCATTTCACGGGTAAACTTGGCTTCTTCAGACAGTATGAGAATAATATCTACAACTATGCTGCTAAATTAGTATCTTGGGCTACATGTTGTCAGTTTTTCATTGTTTATCAAAGATAGTATACTATTTTTGAAACTCCTGAAAGTCAACATACGATTAGGTTCTTAACTTGTTGTCCATAATATTGAAACCCTATATTCAAGCATCCCTTTTAATTTAGGTGTGGAAATGATAGGATTATTGGCAGCTTTTAACAAAATCTAGAGCTCCCATGTTGGTCATAATCAGTTTGTGTTGGAACTTCTTGACCAAATACTGCTGTGTAATATATTCTCTTTTTAGGGTTCCCACTACCTCCAGATGTAGGGAGTAGAGATGGGGACATATTGTGCCCTGTTATATGTCAAAGTGTACTTGAGGGGAGGGGGGTGGACAGTAGACCTTTTTTAAGATGAGTGTCTCACAATATGCCTGTACCACATTCTGGTATGGCACAGGTAATTATTGATGCACTTGTTATTTGGACAGGAACTTTAGAGGAATTAAACATGTTTATGGGGGTAACTAGAGACCTGATACAAATGAAAGTTCATTATGAAATTTCAGATGGCCTTGTATATACTACTGTTTCTGGAAAACCAACCTCTGTCAACATGATTCTATATGCCACTAGTGTGCACTCTACTCTCTTGATAAAATCCAATACCTCAGACACCAAAACTGTTTGGAGGAACAAGAGTATATTCTAAAGGCACATTTACTCAGTAGATGCCTGTTAAAGTGATGATACAGCAAAAGAAAAACAAAAGCCTTAAAAAAAGCTTACAAGCAAGCACCCTATAAAATTAGACAGGTGTTATTGCTTGGATCTAAAAAATTGAGGAGACAAGGACTACACATTTAATACATTTAATTACATGTCACTCACTTTGGCAGATACTGGTATCTACTAATCATTATCCCATTGTAAATATATCATCCAGACTCATTTGCTAGTTTTCAAACACTCTACATACATGTGGGACTCATTTGTTTAAAATTATTACTAAGATATTGAGATGGGTTTTCCCTGCCACATTGCACCCACTTTACATCATGTGACACTGCAGTAATTGTTATCTTCTCATATATTAGTCTTTTTTCCAACAGTGGAATAAGGTCTGTGTACAGTTGTTGCCTTGTTGTCCAACAGGCAGTCCTTGGAGTTGATGATTGGGCTGGTGAGGGAGAATGGGGAGGGCCCTGGGCTTCAGTAGGTTGGTCCCACTGAGCATGTGCAGCCGTTTGTGTGTGCATTGCAAATACGTTACAAGACAACCAAAATATTTCCCAGCAACAGTTATCAGCAAGCTTGCAAAACAACCAATTTGGCCCTGTCTAACAGTATGCATTAAAAACAGAGCATTTTTTTTGCACACATTTGCAAATCTGTGCATAAGCCACAGTCCCACGTCAAGGGTCCTCTGTATACTATGGACCTAACCAAAATTTTCAAAGCTTCCATAATAGGAGCACATGTATGAATGGATAGGTTAAGGGCAGGTGTGCCTGGAGGAGCCCATACTTCCTTATAGGTACAAGGACTCATGTGACGCCCAGCTATGTCAAAATGACAGCAAAGGCATCCCTGTGTCCAATTTAGCTAACTACAAAAAAAGAAAATGGCAACTGTCCCAACCTATAACCAGCCTTAGTAGTAAGGTGCACATGGAAGGGCAATGCACATCACAAGACAAACAAAAGATTTCCCAGCAACACTTACCAGCCAGCTTGCAAAACAACCAGTTTGGCCCTGTATAACAATATGTGTTAAAAACAGAAGGTTTTGTTTGCAAATATTTGCAAATACATACGTAAGCCACATTCCCGTATTGCAATTACATTACCTGCCAGAAGCTCACCACTGCAGATGGTGAAATTATGAATATAAATATAGGGAGCTGATAATTTCACCCCTTTGTGCTGGTGGGTTAATACCCTTTTTGTATAAGATAATCTATCTGGAAGTAATATGAAGGGTTTATTTGGAATATTGAAGTACAAACATAGATTTACTACAGATATGGTCTATTTATAGATAAAGAAAAACCCTATAGGGGGTGCTATCCAACATGTGCTGTAGTTAATCTAATAAATGCACAGGTCTCAGTCCAGACAAATGATCGGGAGTAGGCAGAACCAGCTCCTAATCATGTGGCCACTGTGACACAGTGGTAACATGATTGCCAATCCTTCCTGCCGCTGGGCATTCATAACTTTGTATAGACACACTGGGGCAGGTCTAAAAGGGTACATTAGGTTACCCCATGTAAAAATCTTTTTCCTAACTATGACTCACATTTTTGTTCCTATTAAGGTGACATTGTTCAGTTTAACCAATGAGGTAGTGGCTCACTTTTTCCTTAGAGCTTTTAAATTGGGGGAAACTTTTCAGGGTGGCATTTTTTCCCTTGGGCATAATTTTTTACTCATAAATGGTATAAAGAAAACCCAGTGCTATATATCAAATCCCTTAAAAAATCAAACACAACCTTAAATAATACCCATAATCCTTACCTGTGTATATAGACATAAAATGCAAACTATATACATCCTTATTAAAGCAATATAAATACATAACAGTCAAAATAGCTGATAATAATCCTAACAAAGGAGATAGAATGTGTGATATAAACAGTGATTCAATCAATATGAAAAATGTATACTGTACTGTATGTCTAGTGATACAAGTCCATATGCAGCACACAGTTGTCTTTGATAATCTTCAACCATACAGTTGTGTCCAAAATTATTCAACCCCCACTGAAATTGAGTGTTTTGGCCAGTTTGACATTGCTTTTGATCATTCAGTCATCTTGCTTACATTTACATTAAAGAGGCACTTGTAGGTCAGACAAATATAACATAACAGTTATAATGAAATAACCACAAATGTCTTTTCTGTGCTCACAGCATTATCAGTTTTATTCAACCCCCAAGTGACATTCAATCTTAGTACTTAGTACAGCATCCTTTTACAGTTATAACAGCTTTTAAACGTGAAGCATAGCTTGACACAAGTGTCTTGCAGCGATCTACGGGTATCTTCGCCCATTCTTCATGGGCAAAGGCCTCCAGTTCAGTCACATTCTTAGGCTTGCGCACTGCAACTGCTTTCTTTAAGTCCCACCAGAGGTTCTCAATCGGATTTAAGTCTGGTGACTGCGATGGCCACTCCAAAATGTTCCAGCCTTTCCTCTACAACCATGCTCTAGTGGACTTGGAGGTATGCTTGGGATCATTGTCCTGTTGAAAGGTCCAACGTCTCCCAAGCCTCAGGTGTGTGACGGACTGCATCACGTTTCCATCCAATATCTCCTGGTACTGAAGAGAATTCATGGTACCTTGCACACGCTGAAGCTTCCCTGTACCTGCAGAAGCAAAACAGCCCCAAAGCATGATTGACCCTCCACCATGCTTCACAGTAGGCAAGGTGTTCTTTTCATCATAGGCCTTGTTCTTCCTCCTCCAAACATAGCGTTGATCCATGGGCCCAAACAGTTCTAATTTTGTTTCATCAGTCCACAGAACACTATCCCACAACTTTTGTGGTTTGTCCACATGGCTTTTGGCATACTGCAGTCGACTCTTCTTATTCTTTGGAGACAGCAAGGGGGTACGCCTGGGAGTTCTGGCACGGAGGCCTTCATTACGCAGTGTGCGTCTTATTGTCTGGGCTGAAACTTCTGTACCCACATCTGACAAATCTTTTCTCAGTTCCTCAGCAGTCACACGGGGACTTCTCTCCACTCTACGCTTCAGGTAGCGCACAGCAGTCGAAGTCAGCATCTTCTTTCTGCCACGACCAGGTAGCGTTTCAACAGTGCCCTTTGCCTTGAATTTGCGAATGATGCTTCCTAAGGTGTCTCTTGGTATGTTTAACATCTTTGCAATCTTCTTATAGCCATTGCCCTTCCTGTGAAGAGAAATCACCTCTTCTCTTGTCTTCCTGGACCATTCTCTTGCCTTCACCATGTTTGTAACCACACCAGTAAATGTCTAGAAGGAGCTGAGTATCACAGTCATTTTAAAGCTGCCTAATTGGTGCTTATTATGCTTGATTGCTGCTCGGTGACATCCACAGGTGTTTTCAATACCTGATGGAAAGCACCTGTATGAACCTCTGTTCTTCAGAGTGGTAGTCTTTAAGGGGTTGAATAATTGTGGCAATGAAGAAACCACATAAGAACCATTTACTACTGTATTACATAAACAATTGATGTCATTTTAGTTGCATTTGGGTAGTTACAACGTCCTTGTAGGATTTGATTCTGAATACAATTCCAAATGTACACTATAGTCCCTAAACCCCTTTACAGCATTGGGGGTTGAATAATTTTGGACACAACTGTATGTGTATTTGGATGTGTCCATAATCGTAAACCATATGTGTATATGGATGTGACCTTAAGAGCTGGACTTATTAAATTACAGGAGCTCAGGAAAGCATATTCTCTTCAGGGGTTGGGAACACTCCACATGCACTTTCCTCAGGTTGGAGAGATGGACATCTCAAGTTATAAGAGGCTTAGGAAAGCTTTTCAAGCTCAATGTGTTCACCTTTCTAGAACTTTGTTGCTAATGTGCTATGTATGTGGTTTCATATTTTTGTATTGATAAAGTTCAATAAAATTGTTATTTATAAAACAAATACAAATCATAGTGCTTTCTGCTATACTTTAAAAAAAAATGAACTGGTAAAAACACTTACACGTGCATGATGTAATAAGCGCACTTCAAACCAAAGACTTTGGGATTTGTAAACATCTTTCCTAAGGGATAAAGGCAAATCTCCTGCTCACTCTCCTCTCTGCAAAACCAAACTTCCTAGAGTGATGGCATCTCCATCCCAAGCTCTACCTTATGAGTTATGCCTTCAAGACATCATAAAAAGCTTAGGGTAGTGAATATCCCACCTCTATGGCCATAGAGACTGTAAACAACTCATCTTTTTGGTTGCACATTGATCTGCTCTCAGTGACATACCAAAACTCACTACAATGGAACTGCCTCAAGACTAAATAAAGGGCTAAAGCACCTAACATATACACTTAATTCTACTACAATAATAAAAATGTACTGTATTGTATATGTATAATATGTCCAATGACAGTGTACAATATAAAAAAATATGGCATGGGTTAGTTAAATATAACACATTAGGATGGGCTAGTCAAAAATAGCACATTAGCACTAAAGGGCCAGAGCATTTAGCATACTCTATATTGCCAAAAGTATTGGGACACCTGCCTTTACACGCACATAAACTTTAATGGCATCGCACTCTTAGTCCGTAGGGTTCAATATTGAGTTGGCCCACCCTTTGCAGCTATAACAGCTTCAACTCTTTTGGGAAAGCTGTCCACGAGGTTTAGGAGTGTGTCTATGGGAATGTTTGACCATTCTGCCAGAAGCACATGTGTGTGGTCAGGCACTGATGTTGGACAAGAAGAACTGGCTCTGCTCTAATTCATGTCAAAGGTGTTCTTCTGGGTTGAGGTCAAGACTTTGTGCAGGCCAGTCAAGTTCCTCCACCTCATACTCTCTCATCCATGTCTTTATGGACCTTACTTTGTGAACTGGAGTGCAGTCATGTTGAAACAGGAAGGGGCCATTCCCAAACTGTTCCCACAAAGTTGGGAGCATACAATTATCCAAAATGTCTTGGTATGCTGATGCCTTAGGAGTTCCCTTCACGGGAACTAAGGGGCCAAGCCCAACTCCTGAAAAACAACCTCACACCATAATCTCCCCTCCACCAAACTTTTGCACTTGGCACAATGCAGTCAGGCAAGTACCAAATCTCTTGGCAACCGTCAAACCTAGACATGTCCATCAAATTGCCAGAAGAGAAATGTGATTTAATACTCCAGAGAACACATCTCCACTGCTCTGGAGTCCAGTGGCGGTGTGATTTACACCCAGACATGTCCATTGGATTTCCAGACAGAGAATCATGATTCATCACTCCAGAGAACACATCTTCACTGCTCTAGAGTTCAGTGGCGTCAAGCTTTACACCACTGCATCCAAAGCTTTGCACTGCACTTGGTGATGTAAGGCTTGTATGCAGCTGCTCAGCCATGAAAACCTATTCCATGAAGCTCTCTATGCACTGTAGTTGTGCTAATCTGTGTGCTGTGACGTAACTCGTAGGTGACGTGGTGACATAATATCCGGCATGGACTCCATCTTTGTACTCCAAAACGAACCCATGCAGATGTACACCCATAGCATGAGGTTTAAAGTGCCTGCAACCATCTGATAAAATGTGAGTGGCAATTTGGCTTTACGTTTGATGCTTCTATTTATTAAACTATATTACACTATGGAGGCTCTCTTACCTGTCTTTATTATGAGTCCTGTGGGAGTTGGCTATATCATTCATACCTAGAGGTGCAATTTGATGTGATAGTATACTGCTATCTGGAAGAATCTCATTAAAAAAGGAAATCGTGCTTGGAGGATCCAGGAGTGATCCAAAAGCTTTTGGGCCCATTGGGTCACGGTAAGGAGGTGAGGAGGCAATTCAGATATTTTTGGATTGAACACCAGTGGCTGTAGTGCACATCCACAGCACTGTTTGCATGTTTCATATTCGTGGAACACTGAGTTCGCATGCACTAATTGTGTTGGACTTTTTTTCTGTTGAAATGTATATATTTTGCTGGGAGATTTATTTATTAATTTTTGATTATATAAAATTATTTTTTAGGATGGGTTTGACATATTTTTGGAAACACTAAGCACTGTTCACTTTAATTGAATGATCTATCCCCCAGTGCTGGGATCACTTGTTTGTTTTTCACTGATTTTTGATCAGTCCCTGATCCTTGTAAGGATCTGGGTTATTGTGAGCACATTTGTGTTTTAAATATACCACATTGGGTATATTCTTAGTTCACTGTTTTTTATTAGTTATATCCCAAATGGGATCAATACACTATTGAGTTATCACCTTTATATATTCAAATGATTATATTTTTTATTTTATTTATTTATTTTATATGAATTGATTTATTTATTTGTTTGTTTGTTTATGAGCGCTACACCAATCATTTCTTGTTTATATCTTTAATAACTCTTATATTACCCATAAATAACTAAGAAGGTGGATTGGTTGAGAATGAGCTGTAATCAACTATGAATTTTAGGTGACATGACTTTTGTGACATATCGAAAAAAAAAAAAAAAAAGAAAACTGCTCTTGTGCTCTATAAATGTCAAAAGTTTAAAAAACTGCAAACACACTGAGATATTTTTCATACTCTAGATCAATAAATATACCCAAATCAATAAGAACGATAATAACAAAAATGTAAGTACAAATTGTCATTACAGAAATAACTAATTGAATAAAAAATAAAAATAAACAAATAGTGTCCAATTAATGGATTATAAAGTCAGCATGAGAGCAAGAGAGTATCAGTTAAAATCTTGCACTGATGCCACAAATTCACCACCACCACAATTTCTTATGATCTAAGTGCCAGTGCCATCACGGTACAGATATAGGCTTACCAGCATGCTATGCCCCTCTAACTAAAGAACAGTTATAAAAGGCCTTGTGTGTAATTCCCCTGGAATGCACCCTCATTAATTGGTTCATATTCTTCATCTACTTTTGGCTGTTATCCATCTGCCTCTCCAGAGGAAATTGTAGGCCAAACGTCTATTGTTTCTGACATCTACTTCCAACAGTTCATCTTAGGCTTGGAACATGGAGGGAGATTGATATTATTATCATAATGTATTTTTTGATTTGGGTATATTTATTGATCTAGAGTAGCGCAACACGTATGTTTATGATTTTGTTGTGTATCGCACCGCAGCACGTCTGAATATTCTTAGTTATAAATAAATAATAGTTATGAACTCAGAATTTCAAGATTACACATCTGATGCTGTACCTGCTGTGCCGCCGGCACATTAGCACAAAAGGGCCAAAGCAGCTAACATTTACCCTTAATCCTACCTCAACTATAAATGTGTACGTCTTAAATTAATTATATATATCTCCTCTAACCCTATATCATCCTCAGTATGACCATATAAGCACTGTACAATATCAGAAATGTGTTATGGGCTAGTTAAAAATGAATCTCAAATTACCCATCAATAACGTAACCTGTATGTATATAATATATTGCACTTAAGGTACATTAAATAGTACATCTAAGGAACACTATTTATGAATCTCTTAGAAATCCCCAAGGAAACAAACAAAAAAAAATATAAAAACATAGAAAAAACCACAATGTACTCTAAAGCAAGAGGTACTGCATTTGTGAAACAATAAAGGTTAAAATCTATATAAAGACCACCCAGGGTCTTTGGTATTGTATATCCAGCAGGATTCCCTCATATTTAGAGTTCTTATGAAATTCTCTGCTCTCCAGTGTCTCCTCACCTTCTCCACCCCCCACCAGAACTGTAGACTTTCAGGGTCTCAATTCTGATGCACCCTAAAGTGATTAGACACACTGTGGGAAATTCAGTAAAGCTGCAACACCAGTTTTCTGGTGTTAATCCCTCTTGTTACTGTACAGCACCAAATTCATAAAGCATTTGTGACACTTTTGGTTCTGACCGCGACTCCTGCACTAACTTCAGGCCGTCCTAAAATGCACCACTTTTACATTGTGTCTCAATGAATGTGCCATTTCTACATTGGGGAGATTTACTAAAAACTGATGCACACAGACTTTAGTGCTGCTGAGTGTAGTAACCAATTAGCTTCTAACTTTTGCTTGCTCAATTAAACTTTGACAATAAAACCTAGAAGCTGATTGGTTACTATGCACAACTTCACCCGATTCTGTGTGCATCAGTTTTAGTAAATCTCCCCCAATGTGTTGTATTAAATGCATCAAAGTGGAGCTAATTAAGACCAACTCTCTTTCGCCATACAGAGGGAAAACTATCTCAGACAAATTTTGTGACAGGGTCTCAAGTGCATTCTAAAAGTGCCTAGTTCAAGTACAAGTTCTAGATAGATATATGAATTTGGTGCATTCTACATCACTTTTATGCATGAGTGACACTTTTTTAGCAAAATCTGTCTGCGCCAGTCTTTATGAATTTCAGGGACTGCGTTTTGTGTATCCTTTGTTTAATGTTATACACATGTTCTGAACATAAAGGGACCCTTTGATAAAGCCAGGTCACGAAACACGTGTCAGGGTCAGGCCGCATGACATATTCTGTAATGAGGCATCCACTTTACATTCCCCGCTGGAAGTGACATATCGTCGCGAGCAGCGAGGAGGATCGGGTGAGACTCTCGTTCCATGTGATATACAGATACCCTTTATGGTTATTGTGGATATTTTGGCATGCTTTCATTTATTTCATGTGAGTGCAATACTTTCTATCCAATAAATGGTTTTTAATGGATTCACGCTATGAATTTCCTTTCGCATCTTTCCCTGATTATGGAGTGTAATAGTTTGGAGGATGTCCCGCCATCATATCAGTCTCTAATTGATGAAGGCCTTGTTGATTGATGATCTGTACTATGTTGACACTAACCACAAGCGCTATTGCCTATCAGGTTTGGATGGGCCACGATATCTGGTAAGTGCCACTGAATTTGGGGGAGGTTTTCCTCTGGAGCACGTGGTGATATCTGAGTGTACTTTATTCAATCAATTATCATTATGTTGTTCATGTGGTGATCTCGGTGGATCAATAAGGACTTTGCACTTCATCACAATTTTCATTTTTCAGTTGGTGGACTTACCGTATTTTTCGCTCCATAAGACGCACTTTTTTCCCCCCAAAAAAGGGGGGAAAATGTCAGTGCGTCTTATGGAGCGAATATAAAGCGGCCGGTCTGGTATTTCTGCCGCCACCATGTCAGAATACCGGGCTGGCCGCTCAGCTGTTGTCTCCTGCAGGGCCTTACCCGTTCCTCGCTCCAGCGCTGCAGTCTTCCCACGCTGGCTTCTGTGACAGCCGGGTGCCCACTGCGCATGTGCTGCGCTTTGTGAATGATCCAGTGTCTTCTGGGACACATGAAAGGTCCCAGAAGGCGCCGGGCCATTCACAAAGCGCAGCGCTTCTCGCACATGCGCAGTGGGCACCCGGCTGTCACAGAAGCCGGCCCGGGAAGAAGAGGGAAGGACAACTCCGCGGAAGTGGGAGCGGGTATCTGTCAAATTCAGGTACCCGCTCCCCCTCCCTCCCCAAAGGTCAGCAGTCTCTGGTCATTCCCTTCACTGTCTGCAGTCTATGGTCATTCCCTGCACTGTCTGCAGTCTCTGGTCATTCCCTGCACTGTCTGCAGTCTCTGGTCATTCCCTGCACGGTCTGCAGTCTATGGTCATCCCCTGTACTGTCTGCAGTCTCTGGTCATCCCCTGCACGGTCTGCAGTCTCTGGTCATCCCCTGTACTGTCCGCAGTCTCTGGTCATTCCCTGCACTGTCCGCAGTCTCTGGTCATTCCCTGCACTGTCCGCAGTCTCTGGTCATTCCCTGCACTGTCCACAGTCTCTGGTCATCTCCTGCACTGTGTCCGCAGTCTCTGGTCATCTCCTGCACTGTGTCCGCAGTCTCTGGTCATCTCCTGCACTGTGTCCGCAGTCTCTGGTCATCTCCTGCACTGTGTCTGCAGTCTCTGGTCATCTCCTGCACTGTGTCCGCAGTCTCTGGTCATCTCCTGCACTGTGTCTGCAGTCTCTGGTCATCTCCTGCACTGTGTCCGCAGTCTCTGGTCATCCCCTGTACTGTGTCCGCAGTCTCTGGTCATCTCCTGTACTGTGTCCGCAGTCTCTGGTCATCTCCTGTACTGTGTCCGCAGTCTCTGGTCATCCCCTGTACTGTGTCCGCAGTCTCTGGTCATCCCCTGTACTGTGTCTGCAGTCCATTGGTTCAGAATATTTTTTTTTTCTTGTTTTTCACCTCTAAAACCTAGGTGCGTCTTATGGTCAGGTGCGTCTTATGGAGCGAAAAATACGGTATGTCAAATGATTTAAATATGTGTGTATATTATTTGAAGTGTTATATTTTACATCATATTCCCACTTTGCTATTGTATTCAATTTTTTTTGTGCTGCTTTTATTTATCAATGTTCTGAACATAACAGAGCAATAAGTGCAGTGCTTCATAGGATATATGCTTCCAATACTTACAATAACGTAAACTAAAATGAAAAAGATACCTACTATAATGATCTGAAAGAAAAATGACATCCCAAAATATTCTATCATATAAAAATATATGGCTCATATCTATCTATCTATCTATCTATCTATAGATAAATAGTGTATAAAAGTGCTAAAAATATAAATAAACAAATAAATAAATGTCATAGTATTCTTCATTAAAAGTCTCTTAACATGCAAAAATCCCCTCCCATATGTAAAATATGCATCCTCATCGGGAAGCAGTGATACCAGAATCACGGGTGCAGCTGGTAACATTTTTTCAGTCAACGATGGACTTTCATGTATAAGCGATCCAAGCAGCTCTACAGCTGTCAATATCTCTTCTACAGGTCGTGGAATGAGATGAAGTCCCATAAGGATGTAATGCTTTAGTAGAGCAAACCAGGTGATGTCATCACTCAATGTAAGAAGACAGTGATGATCTCTGTAGAGCAATACCAAGTGTTGGAATTACATCATTGGCTAAGTACATTGCAGTTTTTTCCATAATATTAATGCCACATTCATTGGCTTATGTGAGTGTCTTGATAGCACTGAGACGTATTATTAACCTCCCTAGTGGTATGATTATGTCAGTATTTCTGTGCTCAAAGCGGTACATTTTTTTGCATGGAATTATGTTGTTTTTTTATTGTAGGCCTGTAATTCTTAGGAATAACTCACTGAAATCTCCGAAATCCCGGGTATGTTAAAATTTGAAGCATGAAATAATAAATTATAATTTAATAATCATAAAAATAATAATATAATAATAATAAATTTAATTAAATAATTTAATCAAACCAAAAACACTGAAATTTGAAATAGAGCGCCAAGTTCACACATCACTGATCTTAGTCGCAAAATCATTTTCAGTATCTGATGGTGAATTTCCCCACGAATCATTATCACTCAATTCTGCAAGTGGTTCTAATTTACTATCACTGTTCTTTAGCTGGTATAAAACCGCTTTTGACCTAAAAGGATGCTTTTTGGACACCATGGACTTTTCTCAGTTTCCATGCAGAAAGAACAGTAAAAATGCAGGCAGGGTACAGGACAAAGCACTCGGGACAAAATGTATGTGAAATGGTTTGATATAGTAATTTAAAGGGTCTGTATTTAACCTCCCTAGCGGTATGATTATTTCAGCTTTTTGGTACTGAAAGCGGTACCATTATTTTGCATGGAAATACGTAGTTTTTTTATTGTAGGCCTGTAATTTTTAGGAATAACTCACTGAAATCTGTCCGAACAAGAGTCTAGTAAACATCCCGGGTAGGATAAAATTTGAAACACGAAATCATAAATTATAATTTAATAAATAATCATAAAAAATAATATAATAATAATAATAAATGTAATTCAATAATATAATCAAACCAAAAACACTGAAATGTGAAATAGAGCGCCAAATTCGCACATCGCTGACCTCAGTCGCAAAATCATTTTCAGTGTCTGATGAGGAATTTCCCCCACAAATCATTATCACTCAATTCTGCAAGTGGTTCTGATTTACTATCGCTGTTCTCTAGCCGGTCTAAAACCACTTTTGACCTAAAGGGACGCTTTTTGGGCGCCATGGACATTTCTCAGTTTCCAGGCAGAAAGAACAGACAAAATGCAGACAGGGCGCCGGACAAAGCACTCGGGACAATATGTATGTGAAATGGGTTGAAACAGGAATGTTTTACTATGCAAAATTTGTTTGGAAAAAAATGAAATTTTCAAATTTCCCGCCGCCACCCGTACGTCCCGACGTCCCGACGTCCCAGGGACCGGAACACAGAAGCCGGATTCCGGCATCGGCCAGAGGAGATGGCCGGGGACGCTGCAGGGGACACATCGCGGGAGTGAAGGACAAGGTAAGTGCTGCAGGGACTCCCTGAGCAACGCCGCATGGTAAGCCCGAGTGTAGCTCGAGGTTACCGCTTTTGGTACTGAAATTTTACCCGAGCTACACTCGGGAATACCGCCAGGGAGGTTAAGATGAGCAGTTTGTGTAGCACCAGGTGTCAAAAGAGAGCTTGTTTGATGAATTTTTGCAAGTGAATAGACTTTTAATGAAGGACACTTTGCCATTTATTAAATTGTTTATTTATATTTTGCACACTTTTATATGTAAAGTTGTTACAGTGGGCTAGGGATATTGCACTTTTCACGTTTTGATTTACACTGAAGCTGTTTAAAAGGAACAGCACAGCACATAATTTTTATATGAGAGAATGTTTTGCTATGTAATTTTTCAGGTCATTATATTACATATCTTTTTCACTTTTGTTTAAATTATTTTAAGTATTGGAAGAACATGTTGTGTTAAGAGCTGCACTTATTACTCTGTTATGTTCTAATTTGGTGTGAAACAATTTATCAAGTGCTGGCAGGCTGTTAGTGAGTTAGGACAACTACACAGAATTGCACAGACAGGTTTTTTGTGTTTTCAGTATACACATGTTAGCTCAAGCAAACTGATAATTGTTGTGATATATAAAGGAAAGATAATATGTTGTCATAGATGAAGGGATGATTATGACTAATAATTATTATAAAACCAATCTCCACAGCAACAACGTTCTTTTCCAGAGAGAGACATTTATTGGATTCCATATTCCACAACAGTCCACAAGGTACTTGTGGTAAAATCTAGCAGACTATGATATTCGCTTAGGTAGCTCCCATGCATGCAATGATGTGTGCTATAATCTAGACCTGCGCTTTCATAATAATGAATATTTGAACAGTTAAAAACTCCCCTTCATATACACATTGCTACTATTAAAGTGGTATTAAACTGCAGGTGAAAAAAAAAATACCCTGCAAAGTAATGTCATAATGTGCTAGTATGCATCACATACTAGAACATTATGAAAGACTTACCCTAAATTGAAGCCCTCCAGTGGCTCACTATCACCATTTAGAAGGGTAGCATCTTCACCCGCTCTTCCTTCTGGGTTCACAAGCTCCGGTTGTCTGACTGACCAAGCTGAGATGATGCCACTCCCACGCAGGAGTCCCGGGCCACTGCGCAGTGCTCTGGAGGGACAGCATGGGTATGCCGTTTCATCAGAACACATGTGCCAGCTCTCAAATACAAGTTAATATCTACTAAACCGTGAACATTTAGGAGATAATCTGTTTACCTACAGGTAAGCTTTATTATAAGCTTAGCTGTCATTAAAATAATTTAAAAAGAGTTTACTACCATTTTAAGTAAAGTTGGAGGGGTTTCTGATTGTCTTACCAAACACTTTTCGATCTTAACATAAAAAGACCCTACTTGCATTTTACTGAAAACAACAATTAACCTCCCTGGCGGTATGATTATTTCAGATTTTTGGTGCTGAAAGCGGTACCATTATTTTGCATGGAAATATGTAGTTTTTTTATTGTAGGCTGTAATTTTTAGGAATAACTCACTGATATCTGTCCGAACAAGAGTCTATTAAACATCCCGGGTATGATAAAATTTGAAACACGAAATCATAAATTATAATTTAATAAATAATCATAAAAAAATAATAATATAATAATAGTACATTTAATTCAATAATATAATCAAACCGAAAACACTGAAATTTGAAATAGAGCGCCAAGTTCGCACATTGCTGAGCAAAGTCGCAAAATCGTTTTCAGTGTCTGATGACGAATTTCCCCCACAAATCATTATCACTCAATTCTGCAAGTGGTTCTGATTTACTATCGCTGTTCTCTAGCTGGTCTAAAACCGCTTTTGACCTAAAGGGACATTTTTTGGACGCCATGGATTTTTCTAAGTTTCCAGGCAGAAAGACAGACAAAATGTAGGCAGGGCACAGGACAAAGCACTAGGGACAATATATATGTGAAATGGGTTGAAACAGCAATGTTTTACTGTGAAAAATGTGTTTTGAAAAAAATGACATTTTTTAAAATTTTCAAATTTCCCGCCGCCGCCCGTACGTCCCGACGTCACGGGAACCGGAACACAGAAGCCGGATGCTGGCATCAGCCGGAGGAGATGGCCGGGGACGCTGCAGGGGACACATCGTGTGAGCGAAGGACAAGGTAAGTGCTGCAGGGACTCCCTATGCAGCGCCGCATGGTAAGCCCGAGTGTAGCTCGGGGTTACCGCTTTTGGTACTAAAACTCTACCCCGAGCTACACTCGGGAATACCACCAGGGAGGTTAAGGTCAGTTACTGTGTTTACAGCCCTCATTACCCAGGGCAGTAAACATTTGAACATTGGATCAATTAACATTTTTCTCATTACATTTACACAGGAACCCCCTCTGAGGACGTGTTTGTACACGATACGCGTCAGGAGGAGCCACATCATGCCATGAACTCATCTTTAATACCAGATAGTTAGTCCTGTCTGTTTTATCTTTTCTGATGCATCACAATAAAGTTGTTTATAACTACTACACTATGGGAGTTTCCTTGTCCTTACCCCCTGGGGAGCTCTTTAAACCAGAAGACTCACTACTCTAGGACCCTCCATACCCTGAGGGTTGATCTGCATATCCAGAAAGTTACTTCAGGTTGAATGTAAAGGAGCTCTAAAGGACGAGGACCATATTTACCAACCCCATAACATCTAATCTGACAACCCACCATCTCTGAGAGGAAAGTCCATCTACTTAATACCTGTCTGATGACATCTGGATTTTTTTTTTTTTTTAAAGAAACTTTATTTGGTTTTATTGTATACACACATTAACCAACGGTGAAATTATGCAGTAATCATAGCTTGGCAACATGTCGAAGCCGGTGAAAGAATCAAGAATAATAATTGTACATGAAAACAAATTGTCAAAACCCCAAGAGAAACAAAGAGGCATCAGAGAAATTTAGTAAGGAGAAAGTTACTTATAGGAAGGAGACATCGTCTGATGTAACAGGTGACAAGGGCTTAAGAATAGAGTTTACAAGGGTTTAGAAAAGTACATGTATATATCTTCATTTGTATGATTAACTTATAGATGCGCAAATGTATGCCATGTTGACCATTTGTCAAATGACCAAGAGGAAGGTCATCGTGTATATGGGTAAGAAGTAGATGCAAAATGAGAGCAGAAGGTAGAGATAGAGCAGTGAAGAAAGGAGAACAAGGAGCTGCAAGAACCAGCCCAGAAAAGAGTATACGGACAGAAAAGAAAATAAGGAGAAAAGGAGGGCAAGGAATTTTGTTACCAAAGAGCAGAGATCAGAAGTCAGAGGTCTGAGATCAGAAGACCAAGAGGACAGGCCAGAATATAGAGATTAGGACACTAAGATAATAGGGTGTTAGAATAGTAGGCTACTATGATGATATAATATTATAGGAAGCAGCTCAACATTACATGTGAAAGTGTGCTATTACGGGGACTCTTCACTAAGGGTCAACAGTGAAGCGAGATTATGAAGGACAGCGAGAATAAGAAAACAGGAGCCAAGGTGTAAAAAGGGCAGATAGTCAAAGTAGGTGAGTAAAGGTTCTTGAAGACTTAGAGAAGGTAATTTAGCAGTCATTTGCCCCCTAAGACAAATAAAACACGTGCATCAGGAATCGCCTAGAGGCTAAGTTAGGGCTAGGTTAGAAGTCCTTGGGAGGGAAGTTGGGTCTCCGAAGTAGGAAATGTTCTTGAAACATATTGACCCCATTTGCGGTTGAACTTTTCCTCTCCTGATGTAGATGGAGAGATATGGATACTGAGCCGATCCAAGCGAAGTAAGAAGTTAAGTTCCAATTTGACATCAGAGATAGTTGGCGGGCCGTTGGAAACCCATTTTTTTAGAATAGATCTTCTTGCAGCCATCAGACAAGTGGACAGCCACGGTTTGGTGGCTCTGAGCCTAGCAATGTGCTGGTGTGTAGCAGCAGACACGGAAGCATCCAAGTTGCCGAAAAGAAGCAGCAGTGGGTCTCTAGGTAACGGGAGAGTAGTGATGAAAAGCATGAAGTTCAAAAGTTGGTTCCAAAAGGTAGAGATTGATGGGCAATTCCAGAACCTGTGGTGAAGTGTCGGCTTACATAGACCACAGAGCGGACACGTAGAGATCGATGAGTCTGAACGTGAGTACAGACAGGGCATATAAGCGTGATGCATAATTTTAAACTGTTGCTCCCGACAAAATTCGTTTGTGTTAAATGCACAGGTCATGTTAAAACCTGCGAGTATTTGTTCCGCAGTGAAGGCATTGTCAAAGTCTCAGATCCACGATTTGATGGATGTGGAGGATTCCAGCGGTGTTGCATAATGCATAGACAATTGACTATATATATCAGATATGTTATATTTCTGATTCCTAACAAGGACCTCTATCACCGTCGTGCAGAAACGAGTAAGTTTATTTTGAGCTATGGATTGCACAAAATTCCTGATTTGTAAAATGTACAAAAAATTATGAGAAGGCAACTCAAACGAGCTAAGGATTTGTTGGAACAGAAGGGGAGATCCTGATGCAAAGTCATATAATTGGCTAACAAGTCTAAGTCCCTGATTGTACCATAAATCGTAAGCTGCATGTTGTTGAGAGACAGAGAAGGAAGGATTGTGATGAATGGGGAGAAAACGAGATATCCAGGGAGAAACTCCTAGTCTACGTCTGACCTCCCTCCACGTGAACAGTGTGTCCCGTATGAGTGGATTATGTTTAAGATGCTCCAGGAGTGAGTTAAAGTTGGAGTGTAGAAGGGCTGACAGATCGAACGGGCTCACCATGGCTGACTCAAGTTGGTAATTGGAGAACACGGACGCTCGGGAGAGCCAATCTATACACACCCGTAAAATGCAGGATAGATTATAAAGCCTAATATTGGGGAGGCCCAGTCCGCCCTCACATCTAGGGAGAAACAACTTATGTATGGCTATGCGCGGGCGGTGCCCCCTCCATAGGAAACTAGAGATCGTCTTGTTTAACTTGACTATATCCGTATGTTTGAGCAGGAGTGGGATAGTTTGAAGAGGGTATAAAAGCTTCGGAAAAGTCGTCATCTTGAAGAGATGGGCTCTGCCCATGAGTGATAACGGCAGGTCTTTCCACATTTCCAATTCTCCTAAAATTTTTTGGATCACTGGCGAATAATTCAGAGAATAAAGGGACGAGGCTAATTTCCCAATTTTAATACCCAGATAAGTAATATGGTTAGTATTAATTTTAAATAGAGAGTTGCAGGCCCAATCGGGAAGCCGAGCATGATATAGGGGAAGAACCTCACTTTTCGCAAAATTTATACAGAGACCCGAGCAGCACCGAAATTCTGCGAAAACTGTCTGGATATAAGGTAAATCTAGAGTTGGGTTGGAGGTGAATATTAATATATCGTCAGCAAATAAGGCTATGCGGAGGTCTTGTTGACCAATTTGAATACCATGGAGGCGCGATTGAAATAACAGGAAATGGGCTAAAGGTTCTAGTGCAAGATTGAAAAGCAGGGGGGATAATGGACACCCTTGCCTTGTTCCCTTATAGAGTAGAATAGGGTTGGATATTTTTCCCGCTGCTACTATCTGAGCCATAGGGGCAACATACATAGCCTGAATCAATTGTGTAAATGGACCGGAAAAGCCAAATTTAGCAAGGACTAGTTTGAGCCATTGAAAACTGACATTATCAAAGGCTTTTTCAGCGTCAAGAGAGACGATTGCTAGATCCTGTAGTGGGTTGATTTTAGCCTGATGCAAAACTGAAAGCACTTTGCGGATATTTGACGTGGCCGATCGTCCCTTTATAAAACCCGCTTGAGAGGGGTGAATAAGTGAGGGTAAAATAATGGCCAAGCGGTTAGCTATAATTTTAGAAAGGATCTTTGCATCTAGATTAAGGAGGGAAATGGGACGATAAGATCCAGGATCCGAAGGGTCTTTGCCTTTTTTTGCTATTAATTTAATATGGGCTTGTGAAGCCGATGGGAGATAAAGCCCACTCTCCAGGATGGACTGATAAACCAGCTGTAGAGTAGGAGAGAGGGTTTTGTCCATAAGTTTAAAGAATTCAGAGGTGTACCCATCTGGACCTGGAGCTTTACCATTGGCTAAAGATCTAATAGCTAGACAGATATCCGCTTGTGATATAGGGGCATTTAGAGATTGCAGCGCTATTGGATCTATTTGAGGTAGACTTACTCTGTCCAGAAAGGATTGTGCTTGTTCCTGGTCAATAGGATCCGGCCCATATAGCTTTGCATAAAAGCTTTCCAAAATAGATATGATCTCTTCCGGAGATTGTTTAAGTGCTCCCTGAGAGTCTTTAAGAGAGGTGAATTGTGTGGGGGTGAAAGGCTTCCTACATAGGCGCGCCAATAATTTGCCTGGTTTATTACCAAACCTATGATATTGTAAGTCAAGATGTGAATGGTATAATGTTTCCTGCGCTGCCGCCCATGTGTCAAACTGGTTTTTAGCATCCACCCAAGCTTTCCTGTTTTCCTGCGTATTGGACTCTGCCATATCACTTTGTGTCTGTCTAAGAAGGTTACTAGCCTCAGTAAAGTTATGCAGAATTCTTTTTTTATAAGCGGACGTAAAGGCAATGATTTTACCACGTAATACCGCCTTCCCCGCATCCCAAAACAAATTTGGGTTGGAAACATGGGCCGCATTAGTAATTTGGAAGTCTGACCATGTGTCTTTTAATTGCTGGGAGAGTTCCTGATTATTCGCCAGAAACGAAGGAAAGCGCCATATCCTAGGATGTGGCGTAGGGTCTAGAAAATTTATAGTAACAGAAATCGGTGAGTGATCTGATATGGCTATGTCATGTATTGTCGAAGATACCACATGATGCAGTAGTACGGGGTTACAGAAAATGTAATCGATTCTAGATAAAGAATGATGAACAGGGGAATAGAAAGTGTAGTCTTTGCCGTCCGGATGTGCTAAGCGCCATATATCTGTAATTTGCATTGCTTCAACAAAGCTACATAGTAAAGTAGGTGTTGGACGGGAAACCTGAGAGGAGCGAAGTCCACGTTCAACACTCTGTGATTTATCCTCCTGCTCTTGCATAACGGAGTTAAAGTCCCCTCCCATGATGAGAGGCTTGTGAATATAGGCCGCCAGCCGCGTCGAGAAGGCTTGAAAAACCTGTCTCGTCGGGGAGTTGGGTGCGTAAAAGTTGGAGAGAACCAGCTCCTGGGATCCAAGTTTAATATGTACTGCTATAAAACGACCCTCAGTGTCAGCGTCCATGGAAATTAATTCAGGATTAAGCCGTTTGTGTATAAGAATAAGTACCCCAGCTTTATTGTTTAAGGAGGAGGAGCCAAAGATCTGGCCTACCCAGAGTTTACGCATACGGGCAAAATCCGATTGGGTAAGATGGGTTTCTTGGAGCAAAGCTACATCCGCGCGTAAACGCCGCAAGTGTCTTAGTATCGCCATGCGTTTGTGAGGAGATCTGAGGCCCTTAACATTCCATGAAAATATACGTGTCATTTTAACTGTTGTAATATATATAGTGAAAGGATAAGAATCTTACCAATTAGAGATGGAGGAACGGATGGCGCTGCTATGTATGGCAACTGGAGGTGGTTGGAATCTGGTCTCAGAGGACAAAGGAGTTCTCCCAAGAAGTAGAGATAAGAAAGAAGAGAAGAGAAGACAGAGAGAGAGGCAAGGGCCCTACTTGAGCCCAACAAAAAATCAAAACATACAATATACCAGAGCAGTAAACAGGACTTCACGTCATTCCGCATGCTGTTTCCACCAATACCAGCGTAACCGGGAATGGCAGGGGAGGGACCTGCCCCAGGGACCATTGCCGATTTGTTGAGGCGAGGAAGGGTGCCCCGCAAACTTATTCCCAACAACGGCTCCAGCATCCCGCCATCCACAGCAACGCTGAAATATGGAATCAGGCACATGTAGGAGTAAGGAAGTAGTAAAATCAGGCCTGTAGGTAAATTAAACAGTAACAATGAAACGGGTGATTACGAGGAAACACCGCAACATCAGAAATTACAAAAAATAAACTCGTGCTGAACAATCAATAGACTCATACATTGGAGTGTGATAATATATCAGTAAATAGCAAGAGGAATCTTTCCAAGATGAAAATGAAAAGAAAAAAACAAGAGAAAAAAAAAATTGAAGAAACACATCCAATTGAGCCAATCGGATCAGGAGTAAGGCTGGAAGAAGTTGTGAAGAGACCGATGGTTCCTCAGTCCTTCAGGGCGGGCGAGATTTAGAGGACGCTAGATTAGTGCGTTGACGTTTGGGGGGGTCTTTGCGAGGACTGCGTTGGTCTCTGGGACCACTATTCCTACCCGCGGGATCCCCGTCCTTTAGGTGGTCTTGCAAATATTGGTGGGCTTCTTCAGGATGAACGAAAGATTTAGAATCCCCCGATGGTGCAGTAAAACGTAACGTGGCCGGATATGCAAGTGTGAACTTTATTCCTTTCTGGTAAAGAGTGGCACAGACTTGCTGGAATGCTTTCCGTTTACGTGATACTTCCTGTGAGTAGTCCGCAAATATTAGCAATTTGTGACCCTCAATTTGCAGAGAACGGGAGTTACGGAAAGAGGTGAGGATCGCTACGCGGTCAGCATAATTAAGATAGCGGACAATCACAGAGCGTGGTGCACGACGCTCGTTAGATGGGGGGCCCAGGCGATGAGCTCTCTCCACCTGGCAAGAAGAAGATAGACCCAAAGCTGCAGGGATCCGCGCTGAGCAGAGATCAGGGAGAGAACCTGTATTAAAAGATTCTGGAAGACCCACAATGCGTAAGTTATTCCTACGTGATCGATTTTCCAGATCGTCGATTTTATCCATTATACTTTGCTGTACACGATTGGATTGTGAAGTGACCGCTTGCATTGAATGAAATTCATCTTCCAACTCTGATATGCGCTGCTCAGCCTCAGATAAACGTTTAGAATGATCGCCTAAATCTTTCCTTAGCTGTTCAATACCCATTGTGACAGCTCTATCTACAGCCTGTGTTATGTTTGGGAGCAGGATAGAGGACACTGCCTGAGCTATTTTAACATACTGCTCAGCAGTGTTATCAAGTGCAGAAGTGAGTGGGCAGGCAGTGTGGATGGTGAGGAGAGGCTCTGTCATACCTGCTCCCTCGGTGTTATCCCGCTCTGTGCCTGTGTCCATGCTGTGACAGGCATCGTCGGCCATCTTGGCTGCAGAGGGGGGAGAGCCGCATCCCTCCGCCCTGGCCGCCGACTCATGGCCGGACTGCGCCGGCAGAAGGTACCGCTCCATGCTGGGGCCGCTGCAGGAAGGTAAGGGGCACCCCAGGACTGTATAGCGGGGGTCCCCGAGGCAGTAGGCAGGCTTTATAGAGCCGGGATCCCGGGAGCCGCGGGTCCCGTGAATTACAGCATCCGGCGCCGGAACCGGAAGTCGACATCTGGATTTTAACATAAGGCGCAATAATTATGCGCATCCGGTGAGTGCGCATTACCTTTACCACTACTGCACTGATACCGGATCCAGAGTCATTAAGCACGAGAGTCACTTTATATATTGTTAACATTGGAACTTTTTGATTTTACCATTGTTGATTTTAGATTGAATTATTTTATTTTGGTGGTTTTTGTATACGCAGAGTCATTTGGACATTATATTTATTCTAGCGCTGCACTTTCTTATTTATTATCTATGTTTTAGGGTGCTATTGGTTACCTTTTTGTGCACAGCAGCTTTTTTGCTTTATTTAAGGCACTCGCACCTCCTTTATTATATATTTGTGCTAATAGCTTCCTTGGGTGGTAATAGGTGCATTGAGAGTAGATAAAAGCAGAGGGTCTACTGCAGAAGGGATACCTGATCTAGAAAGGACTTAGCATTATTTTCATCAATAGGATCCGGACCATGTAGGTGAGTATAAAAGTTTTCAAGCAATTGGTTCACCTCAGAGTGGAGACAAGATTTCCCTTCTGGTCCCTTAAGGTAGAGATGTGGATAGGGGTGTAGGGGCCCTTGCACATGCGGGCAATTATTTTTCCTGCTTTATTGCCATATTTATGGTACTGCAAGTCCAAATGTGAATGAAATATGCATTCCTGGGCTGCCGCCCATAAATCAAAACGACCCTTCGCCTCACACCAAGCCATCCTGTTAACCGGAATATTTTGTTGAGTTAGTAGCACCTGGGCCACCTTCAGACCATCGCTTTCAGATAACTTTTTCTTATACGCTATGAAAAACTAGATAATTCTGCCTTGAAGAACCGCCTTACCAGTGTTCGTTAGTTCAAATTCAGACCAGGAATCTTGTAGGGCCTGTAATAAATTTTGATTCTGAGCTAAATAGGAAGAGGACCACCATAGTCTAGCTGTAGAAACCGATAACAGATCTATCAGACTCACTGAAACTGGACCATGATCCGAAATCGCTATATCATGTATCGCAGGATCAGTAGTGTGCTTTAAAAGGCCTTGATTACAAAAGATGTAATCAATCCTGGAAAGAGTGTGGTGGGGAGGTGAGTAATAGGTATACTCCTTACCCGTCGGATGCGAGAGATGCCATAGTTCCACTAATTACAGAGCTTCTGCGAACTGGAGGAGTGGAGTTGAGGGTATCGAAGCCAAGTCGGTCTGCATATGTTTGTTCAGGGACCTGTCCTCCAGCACGTTCTTAACCAAATTAAAATCACCACCCACCAAAAGTGGGAGGTGAATGAAGGGGGAAATATGGGAAGTTAGGGTTTGAAAGAACTGTTTGTCAGGAAAATTAGGGGCATACATATTGCTAATAGCAACCTCTTTTAGGCCTATGCGCAAATGAAGAGTTATTAAACGTCCCTCCTCATCTGCCGCCTCACGCACTACTTCGCAGGGGAATTTTTTAGCTATTTTTTTATAGAAGCGGAGATGAGGACCTGGCCCAACCAAAGTTTTTGCATGCATTTGAAATCTATTGCAGCGAGATGTGTTTCCTGTAGCAGAACAACGTCCGCCTTGAGACGTTTGAGATGGCGTATAATCGCCATTAAAATTATAATAACAATGAAATAAAAATACCAATAAAATTAAAATATAAAATTGTAATTGTGTCTCCTATACAATTACAATTTAATATTTTCATAAAAACACAGCACTTAGTAATTAAATGTTACAAAAAAAATGTTGCATTACAAA
Source organism: Staurois parvus (assembly GCF_062004578.1). Taxonomy (NCBI): domain Eukaryota; kingdom Metazoa; phylum Chordata; class Amphibia; order Anura; family Ranidae; genus Staurois; species Staurois parvus. Next base: position 8,105,433 of record NW_028317949.1, read on the forward strand.
ATCATAGAGATTCGCTACCAAAATGCTTACACACCAGTGAAATTAACAAGCATGCTTCATTGGCTGGCAATATACCCAAACAAGGAGACAGCCAAGTTTTTAATTGAAAGCTTTACAAATGGTTTTACCAGTTTTTTCAGGTAGTGGTTGTACTTTAGTTAAGAATTTAAGATCAATGGCAAAATTCCCACATATTGTTAGAGAAAAATGAATAAAGAGCTTAAATAAAGCCATAGGGCAGGACCATTTAGATAGTCATTTTTTAAAATATTTTAGAATATTCCAACTTGGTATTATACCAAAAAGGAGGTAAATTAATTCTGGCTGATACATCATTTATCGTTTCCAAAGGAATCATCTTTAAATTATGAAATTGATTCACAATTGTCCTCTGTTTCATATTGCACTTTTGAGGAAGCCATACAGCAGATAAGAAAATTTGGTAAAGCAGCATTACTTTCAAAAGCTGATATTAAGGCGGCTTTCTCTTGTTACCAATAGCCCCTTCTTCATATAATTCTTTGGTAATATAAATTGAAGGGGAATTTTATTATGACATGTGCCTGCCTATGGGATGCTCCATTTTGTGTGCCTATTTTCGAAAATGTGCTACTTTTATTCAATGAGTTGTTTCTTTTGAATTAGGAATTGATGGCATATTACACTACTTAGACGATTTCCTTTTTATTGGTCCACCAGATTCACTTCTTTGTCTTTTCATGCTACAACTACTGTATTCAATATGATCATACAGTACTTTGGTGTACCCTTGACTACAGAAAAAACAGTTTTTCTGTCTACAAAAAGTTTATTTTTGGGAGTCCACATTGATACAGAACTTTTACAATTTTAATTGCCTTCTTCAAAAATAGATACATTGAAATCTATTATTTCTTTGTTTTTTAGATGAAAAGGGTGCTATTAAAAGAGTTTCAGTTCTTAATGGGTCTATTGGCATTTCCAACAAGAATTATGCCAGTTGGTAGGATATTTTCTTGACGCCTTTTGTTAGCCATGTCAGGTCTTAAATCACCATTTTCTCATGTCATATTAACTACTGACTTAAAAGAAGACCTGTTAATATGGCTAAAATCTTTTGATATTTATAATGGAAGGTCGTTTTTTCAAGATGATTTTATTTTTTCGTCATACTTAGAATTGTTGGGGGACGTGTCCAAGATGGTGACCGGACAAGTCGCTTAATCCGAAGCTCCGATGGCCCAATCCCTATCCACCGCCATCCCAGTGACAGCAGCTCGACAAGGCCATCTGGAGATCCCGCCGTCCCTTCCGGGACACAGCAGAGGAGCATCGGGCCCATTCGGCCCCCCTCCATGGCAGCGGTCCGGGGAGGCCTACCACGGCCTGGCAAGGCCGTGTGATCACCTAGGACGCGCCCAGCCGGGTGTCGGTTGAGTGCGGCACACAGTGTGAGGGGGATTGAAGTACATCGCCCCCCACCCGGATCAGTAAACAGCCTTCCCTGGACCATCAGTGCCCCCTCACCCGAACCCAGAGATCATCGGCCTACAATAAAGGCCTGGAAAACCCCCTTCAGCAGTGAGCTGTGTTGCAACCCTCTATTAGGCTTGCAGGCCCTTAATCCTCTGCAGGCAATCACCAGGGGAATACAGAGGCACTCCCTGCATCCCCTCCACAGGAATTTGAGCCCAGCATTCTGGGGAATCCACAGACCCACAATACTTGTAGCTGCCTATCCTCCCAAGCATTCTGAGGCCTACACTGAGATCCCTGGCCTGTCTGGGGATTTTTCTCCCCCATTTTTTTACACAAGTTTATATGTACTGGGGGACCCAGCTTGAGCCCAGAGAAAATGGCAGTATAATACCTTGAGTCTTGACACACGGAAGTGGAACTACGCAACCATAACAAAGAGAGTTGCCGCTGACATGGGGAAAACAGATAGGAGATCTGCCACCCCTCGCTCCAGATCCCCTCGCCGTCCAGGTGGTCCTGCCAATCGCAGCATTCCAGAGCTATTTCGGTATCAGACCCCAGAACACGCAGAAGCATCCTTCCACATGTCTCCAATACACTCGCCTCATAGGGAGACTCCTGCACAGACCAAGAGTTCAACCGCAGCTACCCCAACCTGTCATTCTGAAACCTCCCCTCTCACCATAAGGGATTTGAAAGCGGTTGCATCAGATATTAAAGGGACTCTCTCTTCGGCAATAGCTGAGTTACATATCGATATGCAGGCAGTGGATCACAGGCTTGACGCAGTGGAGGATAAAGTTATCGCGCAAGATCTTGCCATTCATGATATGCGCAAGCTGGTTAATACGCACACTATGCACCTAAGAGAGCTCGATCGTCACATCGAAGACCTGGACAACAGGGAAAGACGACATAATTTAAGGGTGCGTGGTGTCCCTGAGGCAATTGAGTCTGGCCAACTCACCCAAACGCTCTTAACCATCTTTAATGATCTTTTGGAAAGAGCACAGGAATCTCCAATTGAGATTGAATGCCTTCATAGGGCTCTACGTCCTAGAGGCAGGGACACTGACCCTCCTAGAGATATAAACAAATAGAAAATGCAGCGCTAATATGAATAATATGAATAAGTACATATGGATCAATCAGATAAATCAAAACCATAGGTGGTATAATATCATATGTAAACGGGCTCACGTGGAAAATAATGGGGCTCAATTGTTTCCACGTGAGCCCGTTCTTTTGAAGGTTCTGATAATCTGGATCTATATGGGACTCTCCCCCCCTTCATGCTGATGCTAGTCCTGGTGGAATGACTAATAGATGCACCCAGACCGAGGACATCTAGTGGCTGACCTGTAGATGACATCTGCCTGGTTATTACAAGTCCAGAGCACCAGGAGCAGGTCTTAAATGCTCCATGCGCTTTATGTGCGCTATCTGGTTAGTGCATCGTTTGTACATTTACAAGTGCACAAAAGTCACCATTATCTCTGACCGTGGATCGCTGTAACATCTGCACTCAAGCACCTCTACATTAGTACTCTAAAGACTGAGCTAGCATATGTGTTTACACATATCATAATATTATACCACTTATGGTTTTGATTTATCTGATTGATCCATATGTACTTATTCATATTATTCATATTAGCACTGCATTTTCTATTTGTTTATTTGATATTGGGTTTAGAGGTTACCTTTATGCTAGCAGCTTTTATTTTTATATTTATTTTTATTTCTAGTGTTCCCAGCGCTCAATTACCACCATTTTACTCTCCTAGAGATATAGTTTGCTGCTTAGTCGACTTCCGACTTAAGGAAGAAATACTACATAGAGCTTGAGATAGAAACCGTGTGCTGTATCATGCAACAGAAATCAAATTATTTCAAGATCTTTCCCACCTCACCTTGCAACGCAGGAAAGACCTACGCCCTTTACTAGATCTACTTCGCTCCAGGGGTATTGCCTACCATTGGAAGTTCCTGTTTGGTCTTTCAGCAACACATATGGGGAGATCAGCTCTCATGAGATTCCTGGAAGATCTTGCACCATTCTGTGAAGCCTTGAATATCCTAATACTGGACATACCCAACTGGTCCGGTGAATCTCATCTTCAATCTCAGACAGATGAAGACTCCATGGAGGCGCAATCTGCTGGACACTCTGGGGGAGAAAGACGACGCAGAACATCACACCGCACCTCAACCTCCCCTGTACGATGAAGGCTCATTACTAGAGACAGTCTACCAGCATCACCAGCGCATCGCAAGGCACGTCACAAATGACAATTCTTCATTCCCCCATATCCCTGCACCTGTGCATCAACATTCCCCCATTCTGAGGCTTTTCTCCAATCTGATCGAATATGCTATGTACTTTTCCTCTAATCCACGGTTCCATTCCACCATTCATTGAAAACCCCCTGTGCTCCTTGGAAGTAGACGTTAGGGTATGTGTATCGCATCGAAATGTCATACATCCTCTGTATACTATCTATCAGTTATATATGTCCACATATTTTGAAGGTAATAACTGAGATAATATTCGCTCTTGCTCTCTGTGGGCTGTGTGGTGATGATGCCAATGGAGCTGCGGTTCACACTCTTGCTGGCCCTGGAGTTTACTTGGTTGGTCAATAATGACCTACAGCATCAAACTGCTGGCCCCGATGGAAACCGGAGTGTAGATCTGTTTGGGATCCAGAGACACAGTCTAATCATTTCTTTAGACATACGCCTGAGTCGCTGAATCCCAACGCATTTTGAAAGTGATGTACTTAGATAAGGAATCTTTTACGATTCTGATTTTTGTGTCCTAATACTATGGTTTGTTAGGTCAGCTGGTTCTATCTGGAGGAAACTTATTTTATAATCCCTGAGATACCTCACGAAGAGCCTTTGCACTCTTATTTAATATCTATATTGCGGCCCTGTGGTACTGCTCGTACGCGACCATACCATACCTGGCTGTATAACTTACCCCTAATGTCTCTTTGAGCTTGATACTTACATATGGGCCCATAGGAATCTTTACCAGCTTAGCCTGCTTTCCTCCATGTCCTTGCCTGCGCCTTGGTTTATATATGAATATTTGGGTCAATGTAGGCACTATACCAATATTTTGGTCACGCTACTCCCCCATCCTCTATACATTATTTCCCTCCCATGTAGTACTCTGACTACCTTAACATGCTTCTCAGTATCTGATGTGACACACCTCCTAACTACCTGTGGACAAGGGGGTAACTCAGCTATAAGGTATGGGACTTCTCTACTTGTTATTCACACTTCTGGTTCGTTTTATAACTGGGTTAGTTTTTTTATCTATATATTTAGTTGATATTATCCATGCTCTCAATAGACCACAGTTTCTCGATGCCTCCCCTTCACCGGCTTACCACAGTCTAGTTTGCTCTGTTGTTGATCCGCATCCATAAAAGTGGCCTGTTGTGCAGCATACAGCGCCTCGGTTGGGGCCAATATTTGTATTGTTTCAGGGATACGGTTTATCTAGATGGATAGCCTGTGGCCTGCAACCCGGTATATTCATATGTTATGCAATTGATATTGCCTTGCAATGTTTCGTATAAAATTGGTATCTTCAATTGGAACTGATATAGTTTAAGGAGACCTTTTCGCAGTGGCTTGCTTGTTTGCACTGTATGGCTCAATGTCATCTACAGAAAAAGATTATTACTGAATGTACACCGTTTAACTTGTGATAATATAATGTTTTAGAGGTATAATATGCCACACTCTGCTGAATACCTATCCAAGACAATATTTTGTACAACCAGACACATAGGATTCTTCCTTTAGAACATACCACCTTCACACCTACTAATGTGCATCTCCATTTATGAACCTTCCTAATGGTGCACCTGAGTATCCACAATACTATAGCTACCACATCTTTGCACGTATTTTCTTCTACCTACTTCCCCCCCCCGGGTACGAATCGATTACCTCTCTGTACAAATTTAGTCACTTCCCACCTATGTCCGTGTGTCACGGCTACCTTTTGATGGATTCCTTCTCCTACACACTCCTCGTTCGCGAGATAAGAACTTCTTAAGACTACGCTGTGAACCCCCACTACGGCCACCTCTGGGTTTGACACTTCTCCGAGTTTAATTCCATATTCCCGTACAATGCTTGAATCTATAACCATTACATAAGAGTTTTACTACGAGATGGAGTAGCTGGACTACTCCGTCCCTGGAGTTTAGTTTGTGAGGGAAGTTTTAGGAACAAATACCAACACTTTTATATGGGTTTATATTGTAAACACCTAACACTTCTCTTCTTCATTTTTTCCTAACCTTTTGACTCTTCTTCTCTATGATTTTCACTTCTATTTCTACATTTCCATAACCCTCTACTTGTGTGTTTCCCACCCCATTTAATTTATTTTTTTTTTTTCTCCTTGATACCCATTTGGTGTCACTATAGACCTTGAGCAATTCTTTTTCTTCTATACAAAACAATGGCTACCAAACACGCATCTAAGCGAAGATACCACATACTTTCCATGGCTTCGCTTAACGCAAGAGGCCTGAATGTACCTGAGAAACGCTCACAACTTCTAACTTACATGAAAAGCCTTCGAGCAGATGTTCTTTTTATCCAAGAAACTCATTTTTGTGTTGATCACATCCTTAGACTCTCCGATGCAAATTACCCAACTGCATATCACTCAGTTAACACCGTTGTAAAAGCAAAAGGAGTGTCCATTTTACTCTCCAAAACGCTCCCGCTAACAATCACTGAATCTCTCGAGGTTCCGGAGGGAAAGTTCATCTTTCTTAAAGGCACCCTTTATAACAAACCACTTACTTTAGCCAACATTTACAGTCCCAATACAGCACAGGTGAGCTTTTTCCGTAAGATCTCCAAAATAATTGCTGCATTTCAATCGGGTATTTTGATTCTTGGAGGCGATTTTAATGTAGCACTGAACCCATTAGAAGACACTTCAACAGGTTTTTCATCCAAACTTTTCAAAGCACTTAAACAGATCAAAATTGAATTGAACGACCTTCTTCTCCATGATACATGGTGTATCCTTCACCCTTCTGACAAAGACTACACTTTTTATTCCGCACCTCACAAACACCATTCCAGAATCGACTATCTTTTTCTCTCACAAAAAACTTACATACATTGAAATCTGACTCAATCGAACCAATGATTCTATCCGATCACCACCCGATTATGATGACCTTGCAACTCCCCGATGCACCAGTTACATCCAAAACATGGAGATTAGATCCCTTTCTCCTTACAGACTCTTCTGTCACCCTCAAAATTCATGAATCTTTGACCAACTATTTTAAAGAAAATACGTACCCGGAAACAAATACGTGGACTTCTGCTTTCCATTACCGCATCTCGAAAATGCCTAGCTCAGGCATCTTTTACTTCTTTACTTCAAAAAGTTTGTACACTTGAATGCTTACATAAATGCTCTAGGGCAGTAAACTCTGCTACTGGATCTGGAGCTGGATCAGGAACGCAAACAACTTCAAGATATTGTGGAAAAGAAAACCAAATGTAATTTTACTTCACAACAGAAAATCTTTAATGAGCATGGAAATAAGAGTGGCAAGTTTTTAGCCCAGGCTTTGCAATCTAAAAGGGCGGCTCGACACATCCATCAGATCAACTCCAAACAAGGACGCTTACTTAAAACTTCAACAGATATTGCAGCCGAATTTGAGAAATATTATTCTACCCTTTACAACTTGCCCTTACCATCAAAACCAACCGGAGATACTAGACCTTCCTTGCCCAATACCTTCCCAAATCCATTTCCATGGAGGAAGAATGGAGAGGCACACACTGCAAGATGCTTGAAGTCCAGTGTAAAGTTTCCACAGTTTGTGTTTATTTGGGGAGCCATGTCATCTGCTGGTGTTGGTCCACTGTGCTTCATTAAGTCCAGGGTCAATGCAGCCGTCTACCAGGAGATTTTGGAGAACTTAATGCTTCCTTCCACAGATGAGCTTTATGGGGATGCTGACTTCATTTTCTAGCAGGACTTTGCACCTGCCCACACTGCCAAAAGCACCAAAACCTGGTTCAATGACCGTGGGATTACTGTGCTTGATTGGCCAGCAAACTCGCCTGACCTGAACCCCATACAGAATCTATGGGGCATTGCCAAGAGAAAGATGAGAGCCATGAGACTGAACAATGCAGAAGAGCTGAAGGCCGCTATTGAAGCATCCTGGTCTTCCATAACACCTCAGCAGTGCCACAGGCTGATAGCTTCCATGCCACGCCGCAATGAGGCAGTAATTGCTGCAAAAGGGGCCCAAACCAAGTACTGAGTACATATGCATGCTTATACTTTTCAGAGGTCTGATATTGTTCTATGTACAATCCTTGTTTTATTGATTGCATGCAATATTCTAATTTTCTGAGATTGTGGATTTGGGGTTTTCATGAGCTGTAAGCCATAATAATCACAATTATGACAAATCACGGTTGAACTATCTTGCTTTGCATGTAATGAGTCTATCTCATATATTAATTTCACCTTTTAAGTTGCATTACTGAAATAAATGAACTTTTGCACGATATTCAAATTTTTCGAGTTTCACCTGTATATGGATCCTAGGACACTTTTTTATTTTTTTGGCATATAAAAGAGCTGTGCAACAATTTATTTGGTTAAGTAATCCACAGTTAAAAAATCTGGATAAAATTAGAAGACGTTTGAACAAGTCAAGTTTTCTGGAAAGGAATTCGAGGTCTCCGCTGGTCTAATATTTTCTTTCATCTTTCCAGGTTATTTGAAGTGTGGCCTGCTCCAGATATATTATTCATTCAGTTAAAAAATCTGGATAAAATTAGAAGACCTTTGAACAAGTGTATGGAACAGTTCATGCCTCTTATTGTTGGCTTTTCGTATAGACATGTGGATTTAGAAGGGGGTTTTAGGGTTATCTATAGATCCGATGATGTTCATTTACCTGAAGTTGGCCTAGATATTTTAAACTTGGGATTGCAAAATAGCATTGAAATGGCCGCGCATGTAGGGTAGGCTGGTCTTGAAATATCAAGTCCGGTTGGTGGAGACTGTTGTTATATTTATTCAGTTTGATCTTGAGTCCTTAATGACTGAGCTATTTGATTGTTATGTATAAGAGAAATATAAGCTTGATTATTAATTAATTATTTAGAGTATGTAGTAATTATTTATTTATTTAAACCAATAAAGTGCTGCAACCAATAATTTGCCATTAAAGATTGTGTGTGTATATATATTTAATTAACTATATTGTTATGTATTTGGGAGAGGGAAAAAGGTGCGGCCTGCATTCCCATGTATTAAGAGGGCTCAATCCTTTGGGTCTGATAACATGGGCATGCGGACGCCCCTCCCTCTGTTTAAAAAAAAATATCATATATATACATACATATGATAGTTGGTATTGTGTCTTTAAATTCTGTATAGAAAATGAGCAGGAAATTACAGGTATCATGTAACCTAGGCAAAAATTCTGGAAGGTCATATGACTAGTGAAAAGATTCTGGAACGGCGGCGCCTATTATATAAAGGACCTCTGCTGGAGGCTTTTTACCAGCTGGTCAGTGTCAGTGCAACAAGCTCCCACCCCCCCTTGTCGCAAGGCACGTTATGTGGTATTGTCATCCTTTATATTTAAAGGGGGGACTGTTATTATATTTATTCAGTTTGAGCTTGAGTCCTTAATGACTGAGCTATTTGATTGTTATTTATAAGAGAAATATAGGCTTGATAATTAATTATTTAGAGAATGTTGATATTATTTATTTATTTAAAGCAGTTGAGTGCCGTGGCCAATAATTTGCCATTAAAGATTGTGTGTGTATTTATTTAATTAACAAGATGGTTATGTATTCGGTAGAGAGAAAAAGGTGCGGCCTCCATTTCCATGATTGCAGCATTTCTTGGTTAACAACACAGTAAACTGTAAATAACACAAATCATTGCATTAGCAATACTTGTTCCAGTTGGTTTCTTGCGTAGGTAAATAATAAAACCAGTGACCCAATGTCTATGGTTTAGCTACATGACCGTCATTTATTTTGGTGGTTACCTAAACACATGCACCACAAATACAGTTTTATTAAATAGCAGTATATTCTCTTAAAATGGCAGTACATTATATTTGTCAGGCCCCGCCCAACGGGATCTCTAGTGGTCCACAGCACGGGATTCCCCAGGACGCGGAGTCTAAGTCCCAGTCTGCCTTTTCACCAGAGCCCCTGATGGTGGGGATGGACTTGGTGCAAGACTGGAACCAGGTCGCGCCCCTGGGCGCACCCAGCTATGGTAGAGGGGTCCCGCTGAGAGTATGTGCTCGGGATGAGCCTGCTGTGAAGGGGCTGACGGGTCCAGGTCCGAGCGGGATGGGTGGATGACCGCTAGGAGTGAGCGTGGTCAGACTAGCCGGGTCGGTAACAGTGGGGACAGGTGCGGTACCAAGTAGTAGGCAAAGAGTAGTCAGGTCACACGCCGGGTTCAGTAACAGAGGGTCCAAATAGCAGTAACTACAGGCAGAGGAATGGTTAGGGACGAGCCGGGGGTCAGAGTAGGAGAGGGTCAGCATAAGTCAGGACAGGCAGAGTTTGGCAACAAGGAAACGTACTTTACAGGAACATAGGAACAAGACCTTGCGGCAATGAGGACATTGCCTGGCCGGTTTAAATAGCACGCCCTGCACCATTATTGGTCCAGGCGCACGCCCGTGTGCGCGAGTGCGCATGCGCGGCCGCAATTGCCGCTGCGGACGACCAGGTCCTACTGCCCGCCCGCTGATTTACCTGGGCGATCCGCGCATGCGTGGATTCACGCGCCGCAGCGAAGACCGGGATCCCTGACAATATTAGGCAAAAGGAAGAGAAACTGGAGGAGAAGCAAGAGATCTCAACATAGACACTGCATCTTGGAGATTATACATGAAATCTATTGCTGCTGCTGCTGCTACTAAAAGTGAAAATTTGTATGTGACAATAAAATATTCCAAATACACCGTAATGCAGAGGTGTATTTAGGTTTTGTGCTGCCCTAGGCAACGCAAAAATTTTCTGCCCCCACGGACACCGACCAACACCATCTCCCTTCCCCCTCACGCGGAGAGAGCCTGACATTGCTGATATTGACCAACAACACCCCTGCCCCCCACCCGGGAGAGCCTTCCACTACCCCCCCTTCCCCAACCACCCAAACCCCCCCGGCGATAGAGAAAAAGACACTCATCGTCACAGCTCCGGACATCTCCAGAAACGAGAGTCAGGCTCTACACACACCATCAAGCAGCCCGTTGCCTCTCTCTCGGATCCCACCTGGTTCCCATAGCGTGTCCCTTCTTTCATCCCTTCTTCTGGGGGGAGGTGCTGCCCCCCTGAAACCTGCCGCCCTAGGTAAGTGCCTTGTTTGCCATGTTGTGAATACACCCCTGCCGCAATGTGATTAGTATATAGACACTAGAAAACAATTAGGTTTCAGAATTATTAAGGCATAAACATCCAAATGTTAAGGGCTGGGTTAAAAAAGGTCATCTTCAAAGAGATAAATACATCTGGATGCTGATCACATACACTATATTGCCAAAAGTTTTGGGCCACTTGTATTTACTTGCACAAGAACTTTAATGGCATCCCAGTCTTAGTCCGTAGGGTTCAATGTTTAGTTGGCCCACCCTTTGCAGCTATAACAGTTTCAACTGCTCTGGTAAGGCTGTCCACAAGGTTTAGGAGTGTGTCTATGGGAATGTTTGACCATTCTTCCAGAAGAGCATTTGTGAGGCCAGGCACTGATGTCGGATGAGAAGGCTTGGCTTGCAGTCTCTGCTTTACTTCATCCCAAAGGTGTTCTATCAGGTTGAGGTAAGGCCAGTCAAGTTTCTCCACCCCAAAGTCACTTATCCATGTCTTTATGGACCTTGCTTTGTTCACTGGCACATAGTCATGTTGGAACAGGAAGGGGCCATCCCCCAACTGTTCCCACAAAGTTGGGAGCATGAAATTGTCCAAAATGTCTTGGTATGATAATGTATTAAGAGTTCCCTTTACTGGAACTAAAGGGCCAAGCCCATCCCCTGAAAAACAACCCCACGCAATCCAGTAAGCCCCCTTCACCAAACGTTACACTTGACACTATGCAGCCAGGCAAGTACTGTTCTCTTGGCAACAGACAAACCCAGACACGTCCATTCGATTTCCATAGAAGCGTGATTCATCGCTCCAGAGAACACATCTTCACTGCTCTAGAGTCCAGTGGCGGCAAGCTTTACACCACTGCATCCGAAGCTTTGCACTGCGCTTGGTGATGTAAGGCTTGTATGCAGCTGCTCAACCATGGAAACCTATTCCATGAAGCTCTCTACGCACTGTTGTGCTAATCTGAAGGCCACATGGAGTTTGAAAGTCTTTAGCTTTGACTCTGCAGTCATTTGGCAACTACTGCACACTGTGCGCTTCAGCATGCACTGACCCCGCTCTGTCATTTTATGTGGTCTACCACTTAGCTGCTGAGTTGCTGTTGTTCCCAGTTGCTTCCACTTTGTTATAATACCACTAACAGTTGACCACGGAATATTTAGTAGCAAGGAAATTTCACAGATGGACTTATTGCACAGGTTACAACGCTTTAAATCACTGAGCTCCTGAGAGTGACCCATTCTTTCACAAATGTTTGTAGAAGCAGTCTGCATGCCTAGGTGCTTGATTTTATACACCGGTGGCCATGGGGGTGAGTGGAACACCTGAATCCAATGATTTGGAGAGGTGTCCCAATACTTTTGGCAATATAGTATGTATATAGTTATATATATATATATAAATATCAAACACAAAAAGTGTCATTGTTCCATTTTAAAGTGTTCATTGCATTATTACAACACTAAGGATATAAAGTACTGTCTGTCTCCTTATGTGCCATAAACTGCAAATCTTTGGTCTTTTTGAATCATTGCAGTGATTCCCCATCCATATTATCAACTTATAACAGGCAGCAACATTGTCCACAACAAGTTCCAGCTCTGTAGTACCCTTCAAAATGCATGCACCATGACTCATCCCACTTCAAAATGTTACATAACTTCTCCCCTACACATTATTTCCTTTGAATTTTTATGAAGGTACTCAGAGGCGTCCCTATGGTTGGTGTCACCCGGTGCGGTAACACTTGGTGACACCCCCTCCGACAATGGATCGGATCTGCGGATTGAGCATAATGGATTGGACTCCGATCCATTATGCTCAATCCGCAGATCCGATCAATTCTGTGGGGATTGTCGGCTTTCTTTACAACTTACCTTTTCTTGGAGCGGGTCCGGTGTAGCGGCAAGATGTGTCTCCCATGTAGATATGTCCCCCCTGAAGCAACTGCGCATGTTCTGGTTTCAGGCACGATCAATCGATGATAGAACTACTATATCCGACCATGTACCTTTAGTGCAGTAACCCCTTCCATGCCAATTTGCTTTAGGGGGGACATATCTACACGGGAGACACATCTTGCTGCTACAACGGCCCATCCATGTCACTGACCCCCCCACATGTCACTGTTCTCCCCATGTCACTCCCCCCCATGTCACTGTCCTCCCCACATGTGTCTGTACTCCCCATGTCACTCCCCCCCATGTAACTGTCCTATCTCCAATCCATTATGCTCCCAAATAATCAGTGGTGCAGCCTAAAGGGGGTTAACTGTGGCAGCTCTGTACTACAGTTGGTGATTGCGATCGGCTTCTTATGTCTGAAACCGGGACATGAGCAGTTGCTTCATGGGGGGCATATCTACATGGTAGACACATCTTGCCACTACACCGATGTCACCCCGTATAGGTTGCATGCCGACGATCCCCGCAGGATCGTCGGCATGCAACCTATACGGGGTGACACCGGACCCGCTGCAAGAAAATGTAAGTTGTAAAGAAAGCCGACGATCCCCACAGGAAGGACGGATCCATCCTGCGGGGATCGTCGGCTTCCTTTACAACTTACCTTTTTGTGGAGCGGGTCCGGTGTCACCCTGTGCGGTCGGTGTCACCCGGTGCGGACCGCACCCCCCGCACCTACCTCGGGATGCCACTGAAGGTACTATATATATGTATTTGTTTTTTGGGTTAATCAAATGTATGAAGAAGTGATTGTATATTACAATACATTTATAGGTAGGTAGCTGTTTACAGCACTGCACTTAAGTGTATTATATATGAAATAATTTTTCCTATTTCCCATACTTGGCCTGGTAAACTTACCATTAAAAGGGGTTGATTTACTAAAACTAAAGAGTGCAAAATCTGGTGCAGTTCTGCATAGAAACCAATCAGCTTGCAGATTTTTTCTTCAAAGCTAATTTAAGAAGCTGAAGTTAGAATCTGATTTGCTACCATTCACAGCTGCATTAGATCTTGTGCTCTTCAGTTTTAGTAATTCCAACTTCAAAGTCCTTTCTTATATCTGTTCAATAAGTGCAAAAAAGTACATGTTGACCCTGCCAGAAATCTGCTCTCTAAGATATTCTTGTCATTCCTTCCCAGTTCACCCCTGTTTACTACAGATCACCCTCATGTTAAGGAGATGAAGAGAAAGGTAAGTGCTCTATAGATCTAACATACTCCCTGTCCTTGGTGACAGCACTGTTCATCTATAAATACAGTACAGTGTGTGTTTTCATCCAGGGCGGAAAGTGGGCTGCTGGCAGGATTATCAGGTGAAGATAAAAGATAAAGGGCTGAAAAAAGTAAAGCAATGCAGCCACTTCATTTAAAAACTCGATGACAGCAATATATTACATTTTTGTTCTTAGCTTTAGATACATTTTTTATTACAACATAGGTGAATTTTCTCTCATTACCAGACCAGAGTTAGGCAATGTTGTGTCTGATATTTTACTTTTGCTGTCTCTGTGAAGCTGCCCTTTGGTTTCCAAACTTTTTGAGTAAACAAGAAATTAAAATTATGGATCAGATGTGTTATAATTCAGACCTTTCAAACTTCAAAATCTCAAGCATTGTTTCAATATTTCCAGTTGGAGCTTGGAAATCTCTCTCTTTCTATAGTCAATGTAATATAGCCCCAATATGGGCTATATCTGTAAACTACTCGTATAAGGAAAGAACATTGTGAACTTTGTAGAATGAAAGTCCTATGTGGATATCTTTTTTCCTATTAGCTTGGTAGTAAATGGTGTCAGGGAGTGATCTAATCTTTACCAAAGATAATTTTTTTTACTGCAAACTTTCAAATGTGAATTCAAGGTTTATGTTAATGTGTGAACATGTCTTGTTTATACCTGTCTGCACATAATCTCTTTTATTAACCTTTTCTCACCTGACATCTGTATTAAAATTGCCAGGGTGGGAGTTTCCTAGATTTGTAAAGGTGTATTAAAATGTCCTACTGATCACTTGCCTTGTGTGTGCTCTGTGATCAGTGTGTCTATCGGAAATTGATCCTGTACCATGTTATTGCTGTTAACAATCACATTAATCACAATTGTAAACAAAGGCAGCATGCTAGCAGCCTTTGAATAGTTTCCTGTCACAGTCATCAGCTGTGAAAAGAAATGGTTTGCTTACTACAAACATAGGATTGTAGTAAGCAGCTAGAGTGTTAAAAAAAACACTGATCACTTTGCCCTGAGCAGTACAATCCCACTATGGTGACATTGTACTGATCTGCTGTAAGGTGATCAGAGACACTGATTGCTATACTGATGACACCGTATGCCAGAGCTGCAGTCAGTGGCTCTGATCAATAGCCACAGCAGTACAATGTCACCAGACCAGTACAGCCAGTCACAATGTCCCCAAACCAAATATAAATAAAGAAAAAAGGAAGGGATTTTGAAGATGACCAACATAAAAGGAAAATCAGGAAACTAATTTTCCACAATATTCAATTAAATCAACCACAATATTCAATTATATCAACATTTAAAGTCCACTAGGACAATAAAATCACTGGAAGCACAGATTTTCAGCAGTAGTGTCCTAATCTAAGCATTAAAAAGCTGGTCATATATTATATAATTTCTTGTACAATTTCTGTACAATCTCCTTTAGATTTACCTTCAACTATGTAGTACAAAGGCCTGTCTGATTGGATATGAATTAAAGAGGTGTTTAGATTTTTACCTCATATTGTATGGTTTTTAGTAAATCTAAAGGGAATGTGTACTAGAACATTGCATAATGTATAGCCAGTAGTCTACACGTTTTGTGGGAATTCCAATTCTTTAGGACCATAAATGTGTTTAGGACATGAGAATAATACAGAGGAGAATCCATCTACAATAAGGACAAAAAGTACAATTACAAAAACACATTAAAGTATATGTAAACCCTCATCTTGTAAAACAACCCATTCAGTTTAAAATAGAAATGAAAAGCAAAACATTTGTGTATACAGTAGATTAAAAAAACAACTTTTTTCTGTTTTATAAGTGATCACATACACTCTAAGCTCCATTTGCAGCTAAGAACAGAGAGGTAGGGTGAGGAGAAACAGCAGTACATTGGACTTCTCAGTGAATGTCTGTGCAGGGGGTGGGGGCGTGTTAGCAGAAGTCTGACCACTGGAGGATATTACATCAAGTTTTCAGCACAGCCAGAACACTGAACACACTGTCCTCTCATGCCTATTGTGGTCAGTTTTTAATAAGAAGGCAGAGGGATTGGCAGGAACACTGGGGATTTCACACAAATAAAACAACAGGAACTTTAACACAAGTACTGTACTTGGTACAGAAGGCACATATCAGCTATATGAAGTGTTGGGTTTACATATTCTTCAAACCAAATAGTTAACAAATAGATATAATCATAAATTATATAATCAATAATACATTTCAATGGTATATAAAACTCATGAAGAAAAGAAACAAAAGAGCTGGTCATACACTCACAAAATAATATCTTTTTATCTATCTATCTATGAATACAAACAACACACACACACACTAAGACTTACCCAGCATCGACACAGAGCAGGAAAAGGTATCTATGCCATCCAAGTCTTTAGGGCATTATGCCTATGTTAGAACTATCTTATTCATTGACACCTGTGTACAAAATACATTTCATTTTCATTCTGCATTTTTCAAAAACTTGTGGCAAAAAATATAGCCTTCAAAAGACTCACTACTCCTCTTAGAAGATACCATGTGGTGTTTGCTTTCCAAAATGTGGTAATTTTGTGGGTGTTTCCATTGTTCTAGTGCTCCAGGGTCTCCAAAAAGGTAATAGCTAGTCAGGAAAGTTTATGTGTAATTTATTCACCTTGAATACCTCAAGGTGTTACTTAGATTCTGGACCCCTCTATAGAGTTAAGCCAGGGGTGGGCAAACTTTTTGACTTGAGGGCCGCAATGGGTTCATATATTGGACCCGGGGGCCGGACCAAGAGTAGATGAATGATGTGTATGTGTCATCCATAGTAAGTATAGTAATATTCCCCCATAGTAAGCATAGTAATTAATCCCCCATATAGTAATTCATCCCCCATAGTAATTCATCCCCCATATAGTAATTCATCCCCCATATAGTAATTCATCCCCCATAGTAATTAATCCCCCATATAGTAATTCATCCCCCATAGTAATTCATCCCCCATATAGTAATTCATCCCCCATAGTAATTTATCCCCCATATAGTAATTCATCCCCCATATAGTAATTCATCCTCCATAGTAATTCATCCCCCATATAGTAATTCATCCCCCATAGTAATTCATCCCCCATATAGTAATTCATCCCCCATAGTAATTCATCCCCCATATAGTAATTCATTCCCCATATTAATTCATCCCCCATATTAATTCATCCCCCATATAGTAATTCATCCCCCATAGTAATTCATCCCCCTATAGTAATTCATTCCCCATATAGTATTTCATCCCCCATAGTAATTCATCCCCCACAGTACTATTCCCCCCAAAGTAGTAAGCCAAGTCCCCCCTGTGTCAATTCACTTACCTTTGCTCCGCGCGTTCCTCTCGCCGTATTCCCGCGCCGTTCCGGTCTTCAGGGCGGACTGTGAGAGGAGCCTAGCTCCCCTCACGTTCCTCACGCTGCCCCGCCTACACACATTCTGACAGCCGATGTTTGCCACGCTCCGCGGGCCGGATTAAAAGGTCCGCCGGGCCGTATACGGCCCGCAGGCCGTAGTTTGCCCATTGCTGGGTTAAGCTGTAAAAATAAGTCGCACAAAATCGAATCGCCATACTGGAGAGGAGGAGTAGAATGTGTTTTAGGGTGTAATTCTAAGTATGCCCGTGCTGTGTATTCGAAATGACTTAACTGATAGCTTTGTGTAAACAAAATACACTTTTCACACACGTTTTCTTTCCTGCATTTTCCAAAAACGTGTGGCAGAAATTGATGTTTTCAAAAGACTATTCCTTTCATAAAATACATTGGGTATTTGCTTTTCAAAATGTGCTCATTTTGTGGGCATTTATACTGTCCTAGCAGAGACTCAAGAAATATGATAGATATGTAAATTATGCTCATTAAAAGCACAGAGGTACTTTCCGGATTTTGAGCCTCTTTCTGTATCTAGGCTGTGAAAAAGTCTCACACATGTGGCATCCCCATACTCATAAGGAGTAGCAGAATGTGTTTTGGGATCTAATTGTAAGTATGCCCATGTTGTGTGTGAGAAATAACTTGATAAAACAACAACTCTGTAAAAAGAAATATTTAATTTCTTAATTTTTACCCCCAAAAATTAAAACTTCAAAAGACTCACCATGCCTCTTTCTAAATTCCCCGGACTGTTTACTTTCGAAAAAGGGGTCATTTTAGAGGTATTTGTACTGTCCTGACATTTTAGGGTCTCAAGAAATGAGATAAACAATCAGAATATCAGGATTGATCGATTTTAAAAAATATCTACACCTTGGTTTGTATAATCTATAACTCTAACACTAAATAATATTAACCAAGGAAATGTAGCATAATACATTTTGGTCTAAATTTATCAAGAAATATTATTTATTTGCAAAGTTTTATATAAAAAAAAACTTAAAAAAAGATATACAATTCATTGGTACACATGGGTTTCATGAGTAATTGTCATTCAAAATGTGACAGCACTGAAAACTAAAAAATGGCTTGGGCAGGAAGGGGATGAAATAGTCCAGACTTTAAGTGGTTAAGCTGGTGCACCTTCAGGGATGAACTGACCATTTGGAAACTCGGGCACTGCCCGAGGGCCGGGGGTCAGTAGGGGGCCCCATGAGATGCCCCTGGTACCTTTTTCATAGGCTTTTTTGAGTTTGGGCAAGGACACAGGGGCCCCATGATCCTCTATTGCCCGGGGACCCCATGAGTTGTCTGTCCGCCCCTGTGCACCTTCATCCTCTTTAGTACATGTACATGTTGCTGGGTAATCTGACTATGCACACATTCCTGCTGTTTGAGTTTCTCTTTCCTAACATAGCACAGCTTTTTATCCTAGACCTTACTTTGAAATCTTTTACTTTGACTATTCTTTGTTTAGACTAGTTCTTCCACTGTTATTGACTTCAGCTTGTTCTTTCAGTCTTGCTTATTTCTTTCTCTGTTGCCTAGCTTGGAAGAAAATTCTCTGATTTTTGACTGATCTATAGGTTTATGTTTGTATATTAACATCTGCATGTTCTCTGGTCTTCTTACAGTGAAGACCAGGGGCAGACTGACCATTTGGAAACTCGGGCACTGCCCGAGGGCCCGGGGTCAGTAGGGGGCCCCATGAGATGCCCCTGGTACCTTTTTCATAGGCTTTTTTGAGTTTGGGCAAGAACACAGGGGCCCCATGATCCCCTATTGCCCAGGGGCCCCATGAGTTGTCAGTCCGCCCCTGGTGAAGACCCATGTCCTTATGTCAGATGTCATGCTATAAGCAGTATTTTTTTTGTACAACAAAAGAAAAACACAGCAGATCTGAAGCTCACAAACGTATAAAGGAGAGAATAAGGTTAACAGCTGGTGGAGTATATTTTGAATTATTTGATCAAATTTACCAGAGGATAATGATTATAAGCATCAGGCATGCACATGTTAGATTAACATCACTAATATAAAATGTTATAGTTTAATAAACTTAGGGAAGTAATGCAAGCTAATGAAGAGAGTGAAGCAAAAGCAGAAAAATATCAATTACTGTGTGTCTAAAGAAAAAATTTCCTATGGATTATGTTTTTGAATGAACATAAAACTAACAGCACCATATACATGAAATGCCAAGAAAATACCACTTTTTTTTACAATTTTTTCCTATATATCAATAATGGAAAGATGTGGAGAACACTCTACGTTCCCCTATTATAAATCATGATAATACAAAGCATTTGCCTATGTCATCATTCATGAATTATCATTTTTTTGTGTGAGTAAAATTATCTTTGAGAAAGCATAGAGACAGTTTCCTACTGATGTTTTTCCCAGTGCCTTGAAAAGACTGCAGTAAATGTTCTCTCCTATCAAACTCAGTGTCAGAATTATATATGAAACATTATGTAACATTTTTCGTGGTGTCATATTTTTTCTTGCTTTACATCACAGGAATGTACAGAACAGTATGGAAAGATACATAAAATAGGAATTCACATTCAATTTCTCACACGTAAAAGATGCATTCACAAATGTATATACATGTGTTATTCCCATCTTTTATCATTTAGAATAGTATTTACATATTAAATTTTAAAAATTATCATGCTTGTTATTTTCATCATTCATTTTATCATATAATGCAACACTAACTTCATTTATACCCTACTTTTACACTGGAAATCAGAATATATACAGCCCAACAATATATATTAATAGAGAGAAAAAGATTAAATAGATACAAGGTATCCAGTGATGAACAATGACTGCATATAAAGAATTCTCTGTTTTTTTATAATTATCTAGACTGTCCCCTGAAGTACTCTTGAAGAATTGGGTTATCCACTGAATGTGTTGAGTCTCAAAAATAGATATACAAGGACTCCTCACCTGTACACTCTATATAATATCCTAGTGTGGTCCAGTATAAACCACAGGGATCATTGTATGGAGTAAAATCCTTATTTTACATATACATTTAGGTCCATATATATTTAGACACAGGCACAATTTTAGTTTTTTCAGATATTTACTAAAACATATTCAAGTAATATTTATATAATGAATATGAGCTGGAAGTGCACACTCTCAGGTTTATTTTGAGGGTATGTAGATCCAAATTGGAGGAAGGGTTTAGGAATTACAGCTCTTAAGATTAGCCATTCTCCCTTTTTCAAGGGACCAAAAGTAATTGGACAATTTAATCAAAAGCGGTTTCATGGCCAGGTGTGGGCTACTCCATTATTTCTTCATAAATTAAGCAGGTAAAAGGTCTGGAGTTCCTTATAATTTTCTAATATATATATATATATATATATTCACCAGCCACTTTATTAGTACACATTGCTAGTATTGGGCTGGATCCCCTTTTGCCTTCAAAACTGACTTAATTCTTCATGGCATAGATTCAACACGGTGTTGGAAACATTCCTCATAGATTTTGGTCCATATTGACATGATAGCTTCACGCAGTTGCTGCAGATTTGCTATTTGCACATCCATGATGCAAATCTCCTATTCCACCACATCCCAAAGGTATTCTTTTAGATTGAGATCTGATGACTGTGGAAGCCTTTGGAGTACAGTGAACTTCATTTTCATGTTCAAGAAACCAATTTGAAATGATTTGAGCTTTGCAACATGGTGCATTATCCTGCTGGAAGTAGCCATCAGGAGATGAGTACACTGTAGTCATAAAGGATGGACATGGTCAGCAACCATACTCAGGTAGGCCGTGGCATTTAAACAATGCTAAATTGGTACTAAGGGGCTCAAAGTGTACTAAGAAAATATCCCCGACACCATTACACCCCCTCCACCAGCCTGAACTATCGGTACAAGGCAGCATGGGTCCTTGCTTTCATGTTCTCATCAGACCAGGCAATGTTTTTCTAGTCTTCTATTGTCCAATTTTGGTGAGCCTTTGTGAATTGCAGCCTCTGTTTCCTGTTCGTAACAGTCAGGAGTGGCACCTGATATGGTCTTGCCCATCTGCTTCAAGGTTCAATGTGTTGTGCATTCAGATGGTATTCAGCATACCTTGGTTGTAACGAGTGGTTATTTGAGTTACTGTTGCCTTTATATCATCTCAAACCAGTCTGCCCATTCTCCTCTGACCTTTGACATCAACAAGGCATTTTCGTAAACAAATCTGCCATTCACTGGATATTTTATTTTTTCAGACCATTCTTTGTAAACCCTAAAGATGGTTGTGTGTGGAAATCCCAGTAAATCAGCAGTTTTTAAAATATTCAAACCAGTCTGCCTGGCACCAACAACCACGCCACACTCAAAATCACTTAAATACCCTTTCTTCCCCATTCTGATGCTTGGTTTGAACTTCAGCAAATTGTCTTCACCATGTCTAGATGCCTAAATGCATTGAGTTGCTGCAATGTAATTGGCTGATTAGCAATTTGTGTTACCAAGCAGTTGAACAGGTGTACCTAATAAAGAGGCTGGTGAGTGTGTGTATATGCAGTGCCATGAAAAACTATTCATACCCCTTGACATTTTCCACATTTTGTCATGTTACAACCAAAATGTAAATGTATTTTATTGGGATTTTATGTGGTAGACCAACACAAAGTGGCACATAATTGTGAAAAAGAAGGAAAATGATAAATGGTTTTCAAATTTTTTTTACAAATAAATATCTGAAAAGTGTGGCATGCATTTGTATTCAGTCCGCTTTACTCTGATACCCCTAACTAAAATCTAGTGGAACCAATTGCCTTTAGAAGTCACCTAATTAGAAAATAGAGTCCACCTGTGTGTAATTTAATCTCAGTATAAATACAGCTGTTCTGTGAAGCCCTCAGAGGTTTATTAGAGAACATTGATCAAACAGTATCATGAAGGCCAAGGAACACACCAGACAGGTCAGCTATAAAGTAGTGGAGAAGTTTAAAGCAGGGTTAGGTTATTAAAAAAAAATCCCAAGCTTTGAACATCTCATGGAGCAGTGTTCAATCCATCATCTGAAAGTGGAAAGAGTATGGCACAACTGCAAACCTACCAAAACATGGCTGTCTACGGAAACTGACAGGCCAGGCAAGGAGAGCATTAATCAAAGAAGCCACGAGGCCTTCGATAGCTATGGAGGAGCTGCAGAGTTCCACAGTTGAAGTGGGAGAATCTGTCCACAGGACAACTATTAGTCGTGCACTCCACAAATCTGGCCTTTATGGAAGAGTGGCAAGAAGAAAGCCATTGTTGAAAGAAATCCACAAGAAATATATTTTGCAGTTTGCAAGAAGCCATGTGGGGGACACAGCAAATGTGTGGAAGAAGGTGTTCTGCTTAGATGAGACCAAAATTTAACTTTTTGGTCTGTAAGAAAAACGCTATGTGTGGCAGAAAACACCCTCAACACCATGCCCACCGTGAAACATGGTGGTGGTAGCATCATGTTGTGGGGATGCTTTTCTTTAGCAGGGACAGGGAAGATGGTCAGAGTTGATGGGAAGAAGGATGGAGCCAAATACAGGGCAATCTTGGAAGAAAACCTGTTAGAGTCTGCAAAAGAGTTGAGACCGGGGCAAAAGGTTCACCTTCCAGCAGGAAAACGACCCTAAAAATACAGCCAGAGCTACAATGGAATGGTTTAGATCAAAGCATATTCATGTGTTCATGTGTTAGAATGGCCCAGTCAAAGTCCAGACCTAAATTTAATTGAAAATCTGTGACAAAACTTGAAAATTGCTATTCACAGACACTCTCCATCCAATCTGACAGAGCTTGAGCTATTTTGCAAAGAAGAATGGGCAAAATTTCACTCTCTAGATGTGCAAAGCTGGTAGAGACATATGCAAAAAGACTGTAATTGCAGAGAAAGGTGGTTCTAAAATGTATTGACTTTTTTACAAATGCTTATATATTTGTAAAAAATGTGCCACTTTGTTGATCTATCACATAAAATCCCAATAAAATAAATGTACATTTTTGGTTGTAACACGACAAAATGTAAAAAATGTCAAGGGGTATGGATACTTTTTCAAGGCACTGCATAAATATATATATATATATATATATATATATATATATATATATACACTATATTGCTATATTGACAGAAGTATTGGCGCACCCCTCCAAATCATTGGATTCAGTGGTGTGAAGCATGTCGCCACTGGACTCTAGAGCAGTGGCGACGTGTTCTCTGGAGTAACGAATCGTGCTTCTCTGGCAATGTGATAGACATGTCTGGGTTTGGCGGCTGCCAGGAAAACGGCACTTGCCTGACTGCATTGTGCCAAGTGTAAAGTTTGGTGGAGGGAGGTTTGGTGGAGGGAGGGTTTATGGTGTGGGATTGTTTTTCAGGGGTTAGACGTGGCCCCTTAGTTCCAGTGAAGGAAACTCTTAAGGTATTAGCCAACATGACTGCACACCAGTGTACAAAGCAAGGCCCGTAAAGACATGGATGAGCAAGTTTGGGGTGGAGGAACTTGACTGCCCTGCACAGAGTCCTGACCTCAACTTGTTAGAACACCTTTGGGATAAATTACAATGGAGACTGCAAGCCAGGCCTTCTCGTCTGACATCAGTGCCTGACCTCACAAATGTGCTTCTGGAAGAATGGTCAAACATTCCCATAGACACAGTTTCGAAACGCTTCAGAGAGGAGCCTTGCCGTGCTGACGTCACACCGCCGAGGCCACAAATGTAGGTCTGGCGGCCATCTTTATCTCACACAAAGTAAGCTGGATTTCCTTTGATGATTTTACTTGGAATACTTTGCCCATTTTTCAAATAAATTACTACACTATATGATCCTTGTCTGATGGCCCGTTTACTGAGCCATTTAAGGAGGAAGATTGACATCTAATAGTGCCGTGGCTGAATTGGGTATTAACCATTAACCGCCCAGCCAATGGCTGAATGGCGGCGTGCAAAATCCAAATCCTGTCCTCCCGGGCATGTGCAGTTTGCGCGCCTGCAGAGCCGTGATCTGTCACTGGCCGTGTACCTCGGACACGGCCGATGACAGATCTGAGTCAGATCTGTCATTCAAAGTGTGAGAGCGCTGAAACCTGAAAAATGACCTGGGCAGGAAGGGGGTAAAAGTGCCTGGTATGGAAACGGTTAAGGAGCAGTTCCTTCCCCACCCCTTGTGCTGGATTGGTCCGTTGGATGTGTGGAGTGTTTCCCCTGCTGTATGAGTGTGCCAGTGGAGCCCCCTTCTGCCCTTGACCAGATCCATGATGACCACCAGGGTTTTGTTTGGATATCATTACTACATGCGCATATGACTTGTGCTTCTGGTAAGAGCAAGCACATATTAATTGTTCACCACCTGAAGTCACGAGTACTGGAGTCATTCCTAATTCCAGTCACCAGAATCACTATTGTGTTTGAAGTTTGATAACGTTCCCATTCTCATCCAGTCACGAGTTTACTGGATTATTGAGCACATTTTTGCCACTTTATGAACTTTATTTATTCATTTTATTTTTACATTTACTTTTTGGTGCAATATTTGTGCTCACAATTTATTCACTGTTCATATTCCCATCCAGTCACATAATTACTGGATTACAGTTTGCCAAGCACTCTTAGGCACTTTATTCACATATGTTTACAGTCATATATTTATAGTGTAATATTTTTTCGTTATATATTTTTAGTGCAATATTTTCATAATTTCATGCTTATTTTGGACATAATTCATCCATTCACTGTATGTCTTATTATTGGATTTTTTTGATCCAACATTATCCCACTAGCGCTGCATATTGCTATATCACTCTTCAGAAGCGCCGCCTGTTGAAGCCCTTCACTTCGGTCCTGGTGAACCGCAGGATTAAATATGCCTGGGGCTTTCCGTTCCGCCTCACCTTCAACTACCAAGGCCGCAGTCACTTTGTTGCCACGCTGGAGGATGCCCACTCTCTCATGGAATCTTTACACCTTCTTTCGCCAGAAGCCACTACTCAGAGCCCAGCTCATTCATTCGGATTCCTGGTGATGCCGCTTCCTCTGGGCCGCCTCTGGGAACGGTCGTCCAACAGGAAGAGGGCTCTCCCTCAGACCTCTCTACGATCAAGTCCGTCCTGCTCTTATCCAGGCTGAAGATGTATCTTGGAACTCCCACGTTGTGTTTCACCGTTGGACTTTCCTGACGGGACTGTAAGTTTGGTCCATAGAGCTTTTCCAGTTTGTAAGCGTTCCGGGTTGGGCCTGATCTGGCCTGTTCCTTTGGGTTCCATCACTGAGTGGGGGGGGGTCTTCTCCTGGACTTACGAATTATGACTTTTTGCTCTTGTGGCCTACCACGGGTCCGGGTGACATTGTTTAGGTTCCTGTTGGTGGAATGGGGTGATGGTTCCCTCGGGCTCCAGAATGGGAGGTTGGCCTGGTGGGCTCGGGTTGGGTGCCAGTCCTGTGGGGAGGTGGGTGGGGGACAATTTGGGCTTTGTTGTGAGGTACCACGGCGGCCTGTAGTCATTCTCCTGGAGGGGGTTGGCCCCCAAGTTTAGCTGGGTTTCTATGGGAAGGTTACCGCAGATGTTCTCACATTTTATTACTTTGGTACCCCGTTATATTGTGTTTATTGCTTTTTTGCCCCCTGAGGGCTTATGTTTTTGATGTTTTCATTTGCAGCCATGTGTCCGGTGGTAGAGCCACCCCGAACCGATATCCTTCAAGTGTAGGATGATGCATGTCACCGTTGGCGTGACAAGTTTGTACTGTTGTATATACTTCTAGTGTCAGTTTACTTTTTTCTTTTCTTGTTTTCTTTTCTTCCCTGGTTTTTCTGTTTTTTTTTTATGCAGGGTTTCGGGACCCTATGGTCCAAACACCAGTGGGAGTGGAAATTGTTGGCTGACTTATGCTTTTTCTGCTGAGCGTGCTGTGCTGATACCGCCATGGCCTCACCCCTTCTGAAAGTACACTCACAAAATGTTCAAGGTTTCAATTCACCTCAGAAGCAAGCTCTATGGAGGGAACTTCACCCAACTGAGCGCTACTTTACATTCTATTCCAACCCTCAGTTTTTATAGAATTGACCATAAATTCATGCATGTTCAGCAGCTTCCCTTGGTCAGGCAGATAACTATTCCCTCCTCGCCCTGGTCGGACCATGATCCCCTGGTATCTGGTCATTTTTTTTGCACTCTCTGGGCCGGTACAGCGCCCCTTTCACTGGCGCATTAATGATTCTTTATTGACCACTCAGGTTACCTGCCAACAAATAGAATCTTTCTTATGCACATACTTCATGGAAAACTTGAGATCTGTCTCTTCATTAGTGACCCTGTGAGAGGCGCATAAAGCCAAGGTGCAGGGTCATGTTATATAGCTGGCGGCGGTTCGGAAGTGGGAGTGGAGCGCTCACTTTTGGAGCTTCATTCTCTACTGGCCTCTGAGGATGTTCGTTGGAAGTCATTTCCATCCACGGCCCATAAACGCACATGGGACGCTCTGGTGGCAGAGTTGGACCTACTTGCCTCTTTGGAGGCAGAACGGGCCCTACGTTGGACCAAACACAAATTTTATTCCTGTGCTAATAGGCAGGGTCCGATGCTGGCCAGGAAACTCAATTCTGTGGGGAAACCCCATAAATCAATCTGATTGCAACTTCCCGCGGGTGGGTGTGCTTCTAATCCCCAGCAGATTGTCTCCCATTTCACAGACTTCCTTTTGCGCCTTTACGCTAAACCAGGTCCCCTCCCTGTGGCTCAGGCAGAGGCATTCTTCCAAGATCTCCGACTTCCTGGATTATCCGAGGCAGCACAGATGGCCCTCAACGTCAGTGTCGCCGTATCAGAGGTGCTCCAAGCTATCAAATCTCTACGGTGCCCAGGTCCCGACTGCTTCTCTGGTCTCTATTATAAGAAATTTGCAACCCTGTTAGTGCCCTTCTTGGCTGACTATTTTAATGAGTTACGACAGGGCTCTTTGCCCTCTCTGGACGCGCTTAGAGCTATATCTCCATGATTCCTAAAACGACTGATGATGTGCAGGAACCGCAAGCCTTCCGGCCCATTTCTCTTCTTAATCAAGACCTGAAGATATTAGGCAAGATTCTTAGTTTTTGTACAAATAAATATTTGCGTAGTCAGGTCCACAGGGATCAAGTAGGTTTTGTCCCTGGGAGGCAGGCGGGTGATAACGTTCGTAAGGTGGTCCAATCCTATACATTTTCTACAACAGCGGAAAATCCTTACTGTCCTTAGACATATATAAAGACTTTGATTCTCTATCCTGGGAATATCTGCGGTTTGTGCTGTCTCGTTGGGGTTTTGGGGATTCTATTCTTTCTTGTATTCAAGCTTTGTATTCTTCCCCTTCGGCTTCCGTTAAGTACGCTGGGTATTTCTCAGATCCCTTTCCTCTTTGGTGAGGGACAAGACAGGGCTGCTCCCTGTCCTCGGCGCTCTTTGTCCAGGCGCTTGAGCCGCTGGCTTTGGCGCTCCGGACCGATTGTAATGTATCTGTGGTTCCAAACCCGGGACAGGAGTTCAAGTTGAACCTTTTTGCGGACGATGCTCTCTTGACTCTCACTAATCCCCTGACGACACTTCCAAATTTGCAACAGGTTCTTGAGCGCTTCTCCTTTATTTCGGGTCTCTATACTATTTTGGATAAGACTGTCGTGCTCAATATTACTTTGGCCTCAGATTTGATTTTGCGCCTACAGTCCCACTTCCCTTACAAATGGGCTTCCTCTTGTCTTGAATACCTAGGCATTCGCTTGACCCCCACCTATGACTCATTGTTTGCTGCAAATTATTATCCGTTGCTTCACTGTGTCCTCTCTTATGCATTCTTGGCAATTTCCACACCTGTCTTGGATAGGGCTGGTTAATTCAATGAAAATTACCATCTTGCCGAAATTGTTATACTATTTTCGCACTCTCCCAATGCGGGTTCCTCCTCATTTTCTTTGGTTGATTCAGGCGAAGATTATGCGTTTTATCTGGGCTGATAAGTGCCCAAGAGTCTCCAGAACTACGCTTTTTGTTCATAGACTCCAGGGAGGTCTTGGGGTGCCTAATGTAACTAAGTATTATCAGGCGAGCCAGATTGCCCCTCTGTCTATGTTGCACGCTTCCTCAGACATTCCTCTCTGGGTCCTGCTGGAACTACCTAATTGAGCCCCTATTGCGACATCGATGCTTCTATGGCTTCCCCCTGCCATGTGCCCTATGGTACTGAGTCCGATTTTGCTCCATGGCTTACAAGTGTGGGACTCGGTACGTTACTCCAGTGGCCTGATGTCACCTTTCTTGCCTTTGCTCCCAATTACTAACAACCCTCTCTTTCCAACGGGTTTAGATCATCCAAGGGCGTTTTCTTGGTGGGTGGCCAATGGTTTTTCGCAGGTGTAACACTTTTTGACTTCTCAGTCCTTCCCTACCTGGAATTCTCTTTGGGAGTCACGGGATGCCCCTCCGGCGGAACTTTTTTGTTATCTTCAATTGCGGCATTTACTGATCTCACTGCGGGGCATATCTGCTTTCCCGTACCAGAAATCTGCCTTTGAACTGCTTTGCCAACAGTGTCCAGGCACCCCGGGACTTATTTCCCTTCTTTATGCAGCTTTGAACAGACGCACGACGCATACTTCTCTTTCATATGTTGTTCAGTGGGAGCGCGACCTGGGGGCAGTCGTGGATCTGGAGGACTGGAATAGGGCCTGGTCGCTTATAGCTAAATGTTCATTTAATATGACCACCCTGGAGGCGGCATACAAAGTATTGTTTTGTTGGTATTGGGTTCCGGCTCGTTTGGCCCAGGCGAACTCTGCCTGAAGTGATCGATGCTTTCGGGGTTGTGGCCATCGTGGTGATGCATTGCATATCTGGTGGCCATGCCCGAGACTGTTTCATTTTTGGTCTTGTGTGGTTGGCCTCGTTTTCACCTTGTTTCATCTCTCCATACATCGGGATGCTCGGTATGCTTTGCTTCATTGTCCCATACCAGGACTCTTGGCTCATCAGCAGAAGTTGGCTTCCTATTTGTTTTTGTCGGCCACTAGAACAATTGCTCAGGCCTGGAAGAGCCCGTTTGTCTCTCTTCAGGCGGTGCGGGACCATATGACCACTATGATGCTCAATGAACAGATGTCAAGTATCTGCAACGACTCCCAACCTAAATTCTTGAAAATATGGGAGCCGTGGTTGCAATATGCCTTTTCCATGCTCCCCCGGCTAGTTTGGGGATGTGATGTTTTTCGGTATTGGTGTTCTTGGACCCCCTGCTGTTGATTTTGTTATCTTTTATTTTTTGTACTCCTCCTTCCTTTTCTTTTTTTTTTTGTTTGTTTTTGGTGTGGCAGTGGATAGCTGCCTTTAGTTTGAGTTACTATCAGTGTTATACTAATGTTTTGTCATTTAAGTGCCATTGATAGCCCCTGCATGGGCATGATTTGTTGCTCCTGTGTTAAACTGTTAATTTATAAAAACCATTGAAATACAAATAAAGGGAGCTCCTCTAGACTGGACTAGACTCACACTGGGGCATCCTCATAGCCATGCACAGGCTTGCTGTACAGTCCACAGTCAAACTTTTCCATGCACAGCCACACCCCCTGCATGCAATGCCATTTGCCTAGCTTCACTGCACAACAGAAGTTCCTGAAACAAACAAACATTGGGAGCATATACCTGTATTCCACCATCTGCTGCCCACATTTTAACACCACTTGTGATATAAATATGCTTAGTTTTTGTGGTTAGATTTGCTTTTTAATTAGTTCATTCAGTCTAAACTGCATTTTAGGTCATTGCAGCCCACTTTTATTTAATGGAAAAGCAAAGTCCAACACAAAGTGTCATATGCAGAGGTCTCAGTTCACATAGCAAAACATGAAATAAAAATGCTGAGCCACCTAGCATCCTCTTCAGCAGCACCGCTGCTCTTGTCAGGTTACCTCAGACCCAGCTCCCTGGCTCTCTTGACTCACTCAGCCTTTTGGCACAGCACCTCACTGCAAGGGCCCACTCCTGGTCTCTATACAGGGTTCCCCAAGCACCCCAGGCTCTCACTATTTTAGGGACTTTTGGACTCCCTCCAGCCTCTGGGACTTATAGCTGTCTCAGCTTTCTTAATCTCCATAGACTCATGCAGCTGCCCCCACTCTCCCAGTCCTGTGACAAGGATTCCCCCCAACATAGGGTGCAGCCTCCTGGCAAAAACACAGCAGCTATTCTTAGGTTTAGCCTGTAATGAACATGCCCCCCTACATACTCACACAACCTGCAGGTCTCCAATAAGACCTGGACTCAGCATTGAAGGTTTCACTGCTCCCAAGACACTTTGAAACCTTCAAACTCCAGACTCTGATGCAGGATTACAAAACCTGGAACACACTGACAAGCTAGACTTCTCCATTCAAACAATGCTCTGAAGCTTCACACGCTGCCTTAATGCGAATCTTGTGTGTCTTTTCCTATAATCACACTGTGGCAGGGCCTTGCACTGTCACTATATATATATATATATATATATACACACACACACTATATTGCTAAAAGTATTGGGACACCCCTCCAAATCATCGGATTCAGGTGTTCCAAACACCTTCATGGTCACAGGTGTATAAAGTCAAGCACCTAGGCATATTCAGACTGCTTCTACAAACATTTGTGAATGAATGGGTTGCTCTTAGGAGCTCAGAGAATTCAAGCTTGGTACTATGATAGGTTGTTACCTGTGCAATAAGTCCATCTGTGAAATGTCCTTGCTAATAAATATTCCACAGTCAACTGTTAGTGATATTATAACAAAATGGAAATAACTGGGAACAACAACAACTCAGCCACGAAGTGGTAGGTCATGTCAAATGACAGAGCAAAGTCAGCACATGCTGAAGTGCACAGTGTGCAGAGGTCACCAACTGTATGCAGAGTCAATAGCTAAAGAACTCCAAATTTCCTGTTTCCTTCAGACTAGTACAACAGTGCATCGAGAGCTTCATGGAATGGGTTTCCATGGCCAAGCAGCTGCATCCAAGCTTTACATCACCAAGTGCAATGCAAAGCGTCGGATGCAGTTGTGTAAATTACGCCACCACTGGACTCTAGAGTAGTGGTGATGTGTTCTCTGGAGTGATGAATCATGCTTTTTTGTCTGGCAATCTGATAGATATGTTTGGGTTTGGCAGTTGCCAGGAGAATGGTACTTTCACTCATGGTGTGGGGTTGTTTTTCAGGGGTTGGGTTTGGGCTTGACCCCTTAGTTCCAGTGAAGGGAACTCTTAAGGCATCAGCATACTAAGAAATTTTGGACAATTTCATGCTCCCAACTTTGTGGGAACAGTTTGGGGATCGGCCCTTCCTGTTAACATGACTGCGCACCAGTGCACAAAGCAATGTTCATAAAGACATGGATGAACAAGTTTGGGGTGGAGCAACTTGATTGACCTGCACAGAGTCCTGACCTCAACCTGATAGATCACCTTTGGAATAAATTAGAGTGGAGACTGTGAGCCAGGCCTTCTTGTTTGACATCAGTGCCTGACCTCACAAATGCTTCTGGAAGAATGGTCAAATATTCCCATAGACACATTCCTAAACCTTCTGGACAGCCTTCCCATAAGAGTTGAAGCTGTTATAGCTGCAAATGGCGGGCCCACTCGATATTGAACCCTATGGACTATGACTGGGATGCCATTAAAGTTCATAAGCGTGTAAAGGCATGCATCCCAATACTTTTGGCAATATATATATATACATATATATATACATACATACAGTATATATATATTTTATAATGTACCAGAATTGTTTGAACACGCATGAACAGAATTTTATAATATATTCCCTATTCCTGCATTTTTTTGGTAATTAAAAAAAGGATGGCAAATTAGACTTATTTGATTATGAAGAGTTCCTTCAACCCTGTACAAGTTATTCATCTACATTTTCTCTCTTTGTTTGACATGTAGCCTCCCAGGTCTGTTAACTAGAATGCGAGTCGTGATGTAAAATGAGGTTGTTTGATACATGATAATGATCCATCATCTTTGCTCATGTATCATTCTGAGTAGGAAATGGCACAGCTCATTAGCTGTTAACTGATTGGTTAGGCATGCTAAGCATCCACAGCACATACTTTCTAGCTTTCA
The DNA here is from genome assembly GCF_062004578.1 of Staurois parvus. Taxonomy (NCBI): domain Eukaryota; kingdom Metazoa; phylum Chordata; class Amphibia; order Anura; family Ranidae; genus Staurois; species Staurois parvus. The sequence goes on from NW_028317949.1 coordinate 8,138,065, forward strand.
GGTAATAAAAAAGAGAAAACACAGAGCAAGTAAAAAAAATCTGCTTATCATATAATTTGCAATTTACAATCATAGCAATATTTATTTAAAAAACATTATTGTCACGATTTATTAATGGCACACAATATTGGTTGTCTTTTCACAACTGAAAGTTGCTACATTTGTGACATACACTAAGGTTCTTCCTTTTAGCATCCATAGTAAATTGGCAGATGCATGATCAGTGATGAATCAACTCTGCAATCAGGGTTAGGATTTATATCTGGGCTTGCCTGCTTTATTAATCATATCTGATATCAGATACAATTAAGAGCTAGTTTTGAGCAGCTCTTAAATTTTGTTGTCAGAAAAAGAAATGATCAAATGCTAACACACTAGAAGATCAAAAGTTTACTTGTCAGTTTATTTCCATGGCTGTAATTTTGTCACTAATACAAAAGATGATTGCATTGCCAGCCAGACTGCACAGCAGTTTAACCCTATTATTTTTGATCAAAGTTTACAACCCTTGTCATTGCTGCTCTTACATGGATTATTATGTTGTAAGTGTGTACTGACCCTTAATGTGTCTTTTATTTGTTTTGATTTGTTCTTTCCTAATGTTAAAGAATACAATCTATACAGTAGTTAATAATATTTTATGACTGCAAGAACAGTCTGGGTTTCCACTTGAGCTATTTTGATAACCATTACTATTTCACTTCATTTATTTTACATACATAGGTTAAATAGAGGATAGCCATACAAATTTGAAGCCAAAATTGCTTGTTGTCTAACATGATTCAAATTGTTGCAAGGTAAAGTGAGTATTCACCCAATGTATTTCAAGTAATTAAGTATCAGTTGGTAGTTCAGATGATTGTTCAAGTGAAAGTTTAATTTTGTGGCTAAGGGTTTGGTTATAGTTAGGCTTAGGGGTTAGAAGCTGGGGCGGAATGACCATTCGAGCACTCGGGCACTGGCCGAGGGCCCGGGGTCTGTAGGGGGCCCCATGAGATGCCCCTGGTACCTTTTTCATAGGCTTTTTTGGGTGTGGGCAAGGACACAGGGGCCCCATGATTCCCTATTGCCCGGGGGCCCCATGAGTTGTCAGTCTGCCCCTGGTTAGAAGTGAAGGTTAAATTAAGAGATAAGGCTCTAGGGAGGGATGGGTTAGGAGTACACTCACCGTTAAAGAGAATCTCCAGTGTTTTTAACCAAATTATCATCTCTGGGTGATCGATGTACAGTGCATGGATTGTAGCAACTTTTGTTGCAGATTATTTGTTCTGAACAAATTGACGTTTGTTCCAACATGTACTTTCCAGACTGGTTTCTGAATGAGAGGGTCTACATTCATTATAAGAATCATCTGCATTCTTATAGTAAGTAAGCCTTACAGAGTGTGTCATTAAAAATGAAATTCTGTTTGCAGGGTATGCCTACATTTTTTTTTTATTCATTTTATTGAGTATTCATGAATAGGTATACATTTACAAAGTTTAAATTCACAAAGAATTATTTTGATTACATCCGTATTGTCTCGCTGATTGATATCTAAAGCATGACAAGAGTACAACTAAAAAATGTAAACAAGGAGCATTTCTATCTGTAGTGAATGCATCAAGAGATCTGAGAAATTGTCAATAACACTTTATCAGTCAACCCAAACCAAAAATCAACATGTTGCTGTGCTCACCCACACACTGATTGAAAATAAACTAAAGGACCTGTCCCTAAAAGCTTTCAGACTTGTCTTGCTTGTGGTAATTTTACCATTTGATATTAAAGTAATAAAGTTATATTAAAGGTTCAGTTTTTTTCCTTAAAATACCAAGCATGTCATATTTACATGTTCTGTGCAATGGTTTTGCACAGAGCAGCCCTTATCCTCCTCTTCTGGGGTCCCTCGCCAGTGCTCTGGGCTCCATCCTCCTGACTAGTTCCTCCAGAGAAAGTTGCTTGCTCTGGGGGCACACATGCGTGCTCACTCCTGAGCCCTGCTCTGTGTGTCCATAAGACACAGTACAGGGCTCAGTCCCTCCTCAGCTCCTTGTCACTGGCTTTGATTGACAGCAGTGGGAACCAATGGCTCCTGCTGGTATATTTGAGCCAATGAGGAGAGAGAGCTGAGACAGCCTGTGCTCTCGTGTATATTGCTGGATTGAGATTGGGCTCAGTTTCGTATTTGGGGACTGTGGGGAATGCTGCCTGTAGAAAGGTTTTTTTAATGCATAGAGTGCAGTAAGGTAAAAAGTAAAACCCTTCCACCTTTACAACCACTTTAAGCTTCACCTGCATGCATGCCTAAAATTTTACTTAGATCTTAGTGAAGACTTTTTAGTGATTATGTATATCAGTAATATATGGCATACCTCCATGTTGCCATATCACATTTTTTTTTTTGGAGCTTTTTTAAAAAATTTCAATGGCTGTAGGGAAAAATGGAAAGGTGATTTTTGTTTAATAAATTACAATATTACTTGTGTAGCATGTGTAGCAATTTTAGATTCTATATTTATATAAGGAAAGTGGAGTTTTCCTTTAAAGATTTTAATTAAAATGTTAGGTTAGGCATCAAGGAGTTAAGTTAAACCTGAACCTGAAGGTAAGTATGAAAAAAAAACCACATTGATGCAAGAGTGAATTAATTTAAAAACTAATGAAAATGTATTATGACCTTTTAACTAATGTGGATATGTACATCCTTCTTGGTATCAGCCTATTGTAATCCCTTTAACATCCTACCAAGATCTGACCAAGAAAAAAATGAGCTAGAGCAATGAAATTTACCTGCTAGTCTACATATTCTCCCCTAAGTTCAACACACTTAGCACATTGTTTTTCTAGTTTCTTTAAGTGTTGTGGTGTGAACAGGGTACTTAGAGAACAATTTTGTTGTGCCGTTGCAGAACGCATGCAGAAAAACTGACGTCTCTGTACTATGGTGTGAGTGAGCCCTAAACCCTTCAAAACAGACTTGATTTGACTTGATTTGACTTGATTTACTAAAACGAGAGCACTCAGAATCTGGCGCAGCTGTGCATGGTAGCCAATCTGCTTCTAACTTTATCTTTTTCAATTATGCTTTAGCAAGAAATCCTGGACGCTGATTGGTTTCTATGCACAGCTGCACCAGATTTTGCACCATACAGTTTTAGTAAATAACCCCCAGTGTGAGGGTGCATTGTCCTGCAAAAAAGCACAGCCTCCATGGTTCATTCATTTACCTGCAACAATTAAGAAAATGAGCTCTAATCCTCCAAACTGGCATAACATCTTATGAAATATCACTATTTAAAACTACAATATTGAAATTATTGTTACATGTTCAGAAAGGGATCAGACCGAGAACCTTTCAGTCCCCCCTTGTAAAAGCTAATCAGACCCTACTGCAGTGCATATGCATAGCGAGTGACAGCAGGAGAGAATAGAGTCAGGAAATATGATGAAAGAAAGAACCCAATTCTTCAATTAGGCTTTGATTATAAAATCTAGAAGCTGATTGGTTTCCATGCAAATCTGCACCAGATTTTGCATGGTCTAGTTTTAGTAAATCTCCCCCATTCTGTCATGATTATGAACGACGTGGCAGCTCCTTTATGGTACTGAGTGATAAGTAAGCCATGCATAATACTAGCTGCACTGACTAGATGATTTCAATTAGCATGGAACTGTAATTACCTGGTACCTGTGTACATAGGGGTGATGTAAAAGAGGAAATGCATCATTATCTTGCGTCATGGACAGTGGACCCCAAGGACAGCCTGGCTGACTCCCAACAGAGAACAATGTAGAAGCTACAAATACTCTGAATACTGTATATGTAACACACAATGGAAACAGTAGAGACCATAATTACAGCTCTAACCAGCATCCTATTTGTGAAAAGTGTATCTTGAATATAAACTAAAGATCTTGTTAAGATAAAAAGTGATAAAATAGAAAAGTGTCTACTGGTGCATTTACAGGATGGACAAATGTCTGTTGGACTACCAAATTTAAAATATCCTGCACTAGGGGGGAAAGAAAATAACAAAATGACACTATAATCTTTGTACAAAGAACCTAGCTGATAGGTTCATTAAATCTCCTTAACCACTTCCCATCCGGCCCATGTAGATAAATGGCCGCCATGTAGATAAATGGCCGGACGAGAGCGCTTTTCTAAACATCCCCCGTATTCATTGCCTGTGCTCTCTCCATGGGAGAGCGTGGCACCGTGATCAGTGCCTGCTGTGTCCTCAGGACACAGTGAAACACAGATCGCTGTAAGGGACCTCTGTACGAGGTCCCGATCATGTGATCACTGATTGGCCAATCAGTGATCACATGAATAGTAGTAAACAAGATGTCACTTGCTGACATCATTGCTTACTACATGTGAAATCTGTGAATGATCACAAAGGTCACATGGTACAAGGCTATTCACAACAGCCTTGTACCATGTAACAAGCTATGACCAATCACAGCTCGCACAGTATTTCTCAATGGCTGCAGGAACACAGCCAAAGAGAAGGAGAAATGATTGTTTTTATAGCCTTTATGGGTGTAAAAGTAATCAGTGTAAAAAAAGAAAAAAAAATCTTCATCACCCCCCACAAGTAGTGCAGTGTCACGATGGTTATACTGTACTGCTAGGGTGACAGTGTGTTAAAAAAACAAACAAAACATAAATAATAATACAAAAAAAAATAAAAATGTAAAATAAATTTAGAAAAGTTATACTTTTTGGTTATAAACTAATTTTTTTTTTTTACTAAAAAGATAGATGAATACATTTTGGCCAAGATTTATGAAGAAAGATTATTTATTTGCAAAATTTTATAAAAACACTTTTTTCAAAATGTTTTAACTTTTTCATCTATATAGCAAAAAAAATAAAAATCCCAGTGGTGAATAAATACCAACAAAATAAAATGTTATCTGTCTCCAAAAAATGCTAAAAAATTAATATGGGTACAGTGTTGCACGACCGAGCAATTGTCATTAAAAGTGTGATAGCTCTGAAAGCTGAAAATTGGTCTGGACAGGAAGGGGGTGAAAGTGTCTGGACTTGAAGTGGTTAAAGAGTTTAATTTACTAGATGGGTTCTCAAAAGTAGGAATCTTCTTTTATAAAATGGATCTCCTTCCAAGTGGATGCATTGGCATTTTTGCTAGAAATCTCACATGTTATCTTTGCAGATGCTCAAGTGTCCTGATAGCTTAAAGGGTCAGCACAACAAGCTGTTTGGAGGAGGACCACCTCCAGGTGCCCTCCGCCCTATAGCAGAAGTATTGCTACAGGGCAGCATAGCTGCGCAAAATCATGTATATATACGTGATTTGCATTTCCGGGTAGGGGGCGCGCACAACCCTACTCACGCCGATTCACGGCAGGAACTCGGTGATCATTGGCAGGGCTGAGAGGGGAGAGATTTGTGTGCGAATGATGCAGATCTCTCTCCTGTCAGCATGGACATGCTGCTTTGTATCTCTCTGCACAGCAGAGAGATACAAAGCAGCATGTCTCCCTCTGCACAGCAGAGAGATACAAAGCAGCATGTCTCCCAAGTAAAACAGCACACAATGTAAAACATACCCATCACACTGTTAACCCTTTGATCGCCCCAGATGTTAACCCCTTCCTGTCCAGTGTCATTAGTTCAGTGTCAGTGCTTTTTATTAGCACTGATCATTGTATTAGTGTGACTGGAGATGTCAGTGACAGTTAGTTCCCACCCAGTGTCAGAATGCCTGCTGCAGTCCTGGTGCCCCGCTATAATTTTGTATAGTGTTGCATGACCGTGCAAATGGTCAGATAAAGTAACGCAGCGCCGTATCACAAAAAATAGCCTGGTCAGGAAGGGGCATAAATCCTCTGGAGGGCAAGTGGTTAGGGATTAATAATATAGTAGGTTACGTGCTAGAGGCTCATTTATAGAGTTACAGTAGGATTTAACGCCAGTGTTATGGATAAGTTAAGGGTTTATTGTAGGGTGGAAATTGTTAATGTTGTGATAATGCATACATTACTACAATGAACTGGAACACACGTTACCCACATTGCTACTTTGAGGAGACATTCCTTTTCATAGGCACCCTACTGCATTAAGGTAATATTCCTGCACTGTTGTTTGCCAATATTCATTACAATGCACAGTACTGCATTGAAGTGTGTTACAAAAAGGGAAATGTCTGATTTTCAACACACCAGGGAGTGTTGGAAGCCAATTCATTCCAATAGGTTGCCTTTATGCAGCTTACTTTAACATTGTAAAAATGTAAATATAAGGGAGATATAATTGTTGTTAGGGGAAGGATCATTGTTTTTAATATTAAAGGGGGAATAAGGTTAATTGTGGGATGAGGAAAAGTGTGAAGGAAAAATGACTTGACAAGAGAAATGGATGATTACAAAGAAATGATAATAAACTGGAAAATTCATAATTACTTCAGTTCCTAAATAATACATATTGTTTTTACACTATGTACAGTGTAATTTCACAGCTTCTAATTAGCAAATTAAAGAGATGAATAACTAGTACTATAATAAGGCTAGTTTAAAAATGTGTATTGGTTGCATATTCTTTTTTGTTTGTAATAATTAAGTGGTGCAAAATACAGGATTAAAATAACTAAAAACAAATATTTTGGAAGGGAGTGCAATTACCTATGTGTTGTTCGTGTTCTGTCTGAACTTTATTTCCACAAGCACCAACTTCTGTTGAATGTTACTACCAGGGCTGCTGATAAGGGGGTATCTCCGGGTCTCCTGTAGGGGGCCCGACCTCATCACTTTAATAGGGGGGCCCGCCAGCTTTCAAACTCATAATGTGGTACACATGTGCATAAATATTGTAAACATCTATTGTTCCCCTGTGGCTCCCAAGTAATAAATCATATTCCCTGGGCTGGAGGGTGGCCCATCAGTTCATCCAGAGGGGCCCAGACGACTGCAAGATAGAGGGACTTTTTTTTTCTTCTTTGGCACAGGCTGATTCACACAGCAGCCAGTGTGGCATTGCCTCATATGACCAGTTCACACTCCCTGCCTACTGAGAAGAGGGCGGGTTGAGAGGAAATCATCAGCACGGCAGGACTGTGGCAGGCTCAGGACAGACTGAGAGCTATCAGGAGCAGGAGGAGGTCTTATTTCGGAGGGTGGCTGCACACAGTGAGTGACAGTAATCTGGGGGAATCCTCACTGTGTGTTCTCATCAGCAGGTGCTGTATGGCTGTCACAGTGTTACATAGATGTTGGGTGCTGACCTTGGTAACTTCTGGCTGTACTGTAACAGATTAGACTGTAAGTAATACAGTACAGCCAGAAGTTATTATTATTATACAGGATTTATATAGCGCCAACAGTAAGCTCCTTGGAGCTTACACTATAGGAGGTAGAAGTTACCAAAGTCAGCAACCAACATTTATGTAACACTGTGGAAGAGCCATACAGCATCTGCTGATGAGAACACACAGTGAGATGCTGCTTTACACTCAGGGCCAGTGCAAGGTTTTGTGCCTACAGTACACAAAAGCGTATTGGCGACTCCTCTCCCCCCCATCCATCCAGCACCCCCCACACACACTCACACTATCCTACTGCCATTGTGACAGGAGAGGGATATCTGCTGCCCCCTACTGGCCCACTGTGCTCCACCTGTCCTGCTGCCCCCCTCCTGTCCCACTCTGCCCCACCTGTCCCCCCTCCTGTCCCGCTGTGCCCCACTGCTCCCTTCCTGTCCCACGGCCCCCTTCCTGTCTGGCTGTGCCCCACCTGTTCCCCCTCCTGTCCTGTTGTGCCCCACCTGTCCAACTGTCCCCTTCCTGTCCCACTGTGCCGCACCTGTCCCCCTCATGCCCCACTGTGCCCTACCTGTCCAACTGCCCCCCACCTGTCCCCCCTCCTGTACTGCTGTGCCCCACCTGACCCACTGCCCCTACCTGTCCCCCCTTCTGTCCTACTGTTCCCCACCTGTCCAACTGCCCCCTTTCCATCCCACCTGTCCCACTGCCCCCCACCTGGCCCCCCTTGTGTCCTGCTGTGCCTCACCTGTCCCACTGCCTCTTTTCTGTCTGGCTGCCCCCTTCCTGTCCTGCCTTCTGTCCCGCTGTGCCACACCTGTCCCACTGCCCCCACCTGTCCCCCCTCCTGTCCTAGTGTGCCCCACCTGTCCTGCTGCTCTCTTTCTGTTCCACCTGTCCCACTGCCCCCACCTGACCCCCCTCTGGTCTCGCTCTTCCCCACCTGTCCTACTGCCACCTTTCTTTCTGGCTTCCCCCTTCCTGTCTCCCCTCCTGTCCCTCTGTGCCCCACTTTTCCCACTGTTCCCTCACCTGTCCTGCTGCCCCTCACTTGACCTTAGGAATGACCAATCCTCCCATATGTCACCTATCCTGCAGAAGCTCCTCCAGATGGTGTTGGTGTAGAGCAGAGGTCTCCAAACTTTCCAAAGGGCCAGTTTACTGTCCTTCAGACTATAGGGGGGCAGGATTGTGGCCAGTGGGGGTATAAATAGTCTCAGGGACAACATCAGTGAGAGTAAACAAGGTCTCAGGTGTGGTGTTCAGTTGCATAGTACCTGTGGTCAGTAGGAGGAGGAGTAGTGCCCCATCATTGCTATCACTGGAAGAAATATTGGCCCATCATGTTAATGGATGGAATAGGGCCCCATCATGGATATTAGTGGGAAGAATAGTGTCCCATTGCTGGTGTCAGTTGGGGGAATTATGCCCCACTTTTGGTGTCAGTGTTAGGAATAGAGCCATGAGGGTAAGATAAAGGCTAACAAAGGGCCGCATCCGGCCCTTGGGCCACAGCTTGGAGACCACTTGTGTAGAGAAACTGGTGCCAGGAGGGGTACCATTTCCCAGGCAGCAGAAGATCTCCAGCTGCTGCAAAGTGCGGGGGTAAGGTTCCTCCACCCTGATTTGTCCTTTTCTTCCTTCTCCTCCATGTGGCCACCCACTGGCACCCCGTGGCTCCACCTACCCCACACAGCTGGGTGCATACCACCATTCCTGACAACACAGGAGCCTGCCTGACAGTGTCCCCCGTGCACTCCCTGCACACACCTGGGACTGGTCCACCACTCTGCCCTCCTCTGCATCCTGGCAGACCCACTCTGATAGCAGGACATGCAGACCAACCTGCCTGCCAGTTACTGCTCTCTCCTCTCTCTGACAGCAGCCTAGTGTAGGCAAAGTAAAACTTCCATGCTGCACCCTCCTTCCTACTGGGAGCAGCATGGAAGATTAAGATTGCTGCTGGGGGGACACATAAGACTGGTATTATAGAAAATCCAAATCCCCAGCGAGTAGCTGGGGATTCAGATTTTACTGACACCCCACCACCCAGTGCCCTTAGGCAGCTGCCTAAGTTGCATTATGCTGGCCCTGGCCTTTGATATTTGAAGACAAAGCTGCATTTTGTTTTGAATCGGGACCAGGGGTTAGTCGAGGGTGGGGTCAAAGGGAGCCCCATTAGTTTGACTGTACAGGGCCCCATGAAGACTAACAGCGGCCCTGGTTACTACTTATGGTCCCTATTTTACTATAAAAAAACAGAAAAACAGAACTGTATGATCTATGGAAACGGACTACTGTTCAGGACAAGAAATGTGTTGCTTTCTATGGCAACCAATCATTTTCTGACTCTAGATATGAGAGATGATTGAAAAAGTGTTTCTTATAGCCAACATTTTATATATTAGGCATGTGCATTTTACTCCTTTGACATTCATATTTCAATGAAAAGCATTTTGCAGTAAAAATAAGTAGGAAACACAGCACACAGGTTTTCTTGCATTTTTGATGTGTCTTAATAAAAGGTTTCCATTTAAGCTGGTTAGCCTGTGGAAGAATTAGAAGTGACAGGCTCAGTTGTCATCCTGAAATTCATAACCTTAATATGATATAATATTTCACAATATACTGTCTTTGGTCTTAATATCATGCTCTCACAATCTCAATATAGGATATTTGATACTGGTGAATATGTTGAAATATTTAGCATCTTTTAATGATTAAATTTAGTTTTTTTTTTCATTTAATAAAAAAAGGGCAAGGTTAGGAGGAAGAAAAGTCTTTCCAAAGAGCTTATTTATTTACTTATTTATTTTAATGAGATAGCTTGCAGCTATTATGAAGGAGGGGAACAAAAGTTTTTCATAGTGGATGTAAATTACTAATTTTTTTTAAATATGTGACAGTGTTGTTTCTTCTTTGCTATTATTGTAAGTGCATTTGTATTCTTGTATTTTCTATAGAAAATAAGGGGCCAATTGCCACTTGAAAATGAAAAAAATAAAGCTACTTATAGATGCAAGATGATGGTGCTAAAAAGTGCAATCACATTCTTACCATAATGATTGTATTTCCAAATTTTCTAAAATTTTGTTATAAAACAAGGTTCATGCTAAAATCAACGTATACATATAAAGAAGTGAGGGAAAACATGGCAAAGCATCTTCAATACCTCTATGTATTGTAAATCACATGGGGGGGTGCACCCCCTGTTCTTGCAGGGAACAGAATAACTGCCTCTATCCCCATGTATATCCTGGCCCTCTGCTGAATTAAGCTTAATAGATAGTTTACCTTAACTTCTTCTGCCCGGCCTATTGCAATATGTTAGTCGAGCGGGAACCCTGTTACTCTGGGAGGATGCCATATGATGTCCTCCCAGGATCGAGCCTCGTGTGTGCCCCACAGGCCATGCTCCGGCGCGATCTGTCACTGGCTGTGTCCACGGGATTGGACTTATGACAGATCACTACAGAGGCCCATTGCCAGTGTTATATGATAGTTGTGACCAATCACAGCAGATCACATCACAGTTGTAAACAATGAATAGCTTCCTTTCATTGCTTACAACTCTGCTGCAAGCTGTGATTGGTCGCAGTGATCACATGTACAGGCTGGGCCAATCACAGCTCATCTGTAGCATGTGGTCCGCTATGGCCAATCACAGCTGATCACAAGAAAAACTACTGAATTAATCAGTTTCATTCAGTAAAAATGCTTGCTTATATCAATAAAAGTAGTTGGTATAAGCAATCATAATATGTAAAAAAAAATCTTGATCAATTGCACAAAGTAGTACAATGTTACTATGGTAACATTGTATTGCTCTTGTCACAGGAGTAGAAAAAAAAAATCATAAGAAAAAGGTAATAAACACCTTTTTTAATTTTTTAAAAATTAAAAAAATTATATATATATACATTTTTCTTGTTCAAACAATTTTATTAACAATAAACGGGGATGATACAAACAAGGAGACATTGTTAATGTATACTAGGCATTAATGTGACAGTAGGACATAATAGAATGAATGAGGGTCAAGGCATTAACGTCTATACATTTCTAATGGAAACAGGTAAATAGAAATCAATGACAGAATGCAAGATGGTATCAGTCAATCATGGTAATGTCTCCCAAGCGCATTAAAGAAATAGGGGGAATTCTGGAGGGGGTCAGACAGGGGCGGAAGGGGGGGAAGGGGAAGAAGAACAACAACTATGACTCCATGAATATTCATCAAGTTCACAACAGCCTCTACGCGCTACGCACGAGGGGTTATGTACCATATCCTTGTCGTACAGTACTGAACTCAAGGGAGAAGCAGTGACTCGTCAAAGTTAGACGGAAGGAAATGCTCTACCCAAGGGCTCCATATGCGCAGGAATTTAGGGATCGTGTCAAGAACTGTGGCTTCCACCTTTGCGTGTATCATGGCTTGAGTTATTCTGGTTTTGACAGCTGCGACACTAAGAGTAGGGGATTTCCAAGACTTTGCTATAACCTGTTTAGCCGCCGTTGTGACTTGCATAAACAGCTTAAATTGCGAGTTGGAGATGCCAGAAGGGCATTGGTTGAGTAGGGCTGTCGTTGGGTCTGGCTGTATAGTGATAGTGCTAAATGTAGATATCATGGTAAAAATTTCATCCCAAAAGGTTCGGGCTACAGGACAGTCCCACCATATATGGTAATGTGTTCCCAGATCCACACAGCCTCTGAAACAGTTGGGCGAGTAATTAGGGGTAAATTTTGCAATTCTTGCTGGGACCAAGTACCAGCGGGTTAGAACTTTATAATTTGTTTCCAATGCTACAACGTTCTGCGAAGACGATTTTGTGTTGGCCCAAATGCGGTCCCAATCAGACGGGTCGAATTTTTTACCTAGATCCACTTCCCATTTATGGGTATATAGAGGGGGGGACGTGGTGGTCGAAGTGGCGAAGAGTGAGTATAAGCAGGAGATAAGCCCACGTCTGTGAGGGTCTTTGCAATACGCTCGTTCAAAGAGAGATATGGTGTCTGGCCGATTAGTTATTGTAGCGTATGGTGCGTAAAAGTGTTGTAGCTGCAAGTATCTAAATATCTCAGAGGCCGGGAGGCTATGCGTTTCCCGCAGCGAGGCAAAGGATTTAAACTTATTCCTCTGTAGGAAGTGATGCGTACGGAGCAAATTAGCAGAGGACCAGGCTTTGAATAAACGGGGTGTCTGCCACGCCGGAGGAAAAGCTGGGTTTCGTAGAAACGAGAGCATAGGATTATGTAGTGATTGGAGGAGGTAACGGGTTTTCAATTTATCCCATAAGGATAAAAAATGAGAAGTGATGGGGTTGGTTATAGAGCGGCGGTCTACCGGCCTCAACCAAAGTAGGTTAGCGGTGGATAGGGGATCGCATTCTATTGATTCAAGCGCAACCCATTGAGGGATTTCAAAGGTTGCATGATACTTAGGTAATTGGGCTAAATGCGCTGCTTGGTAATATTTGCTGATGTCGGGTAGGCCTAGACCTCCAGCAAGCTTAGCGCGGTATAGGGTGGAGCGGGGTATACGGGGGCGAGTATTGCCCCATACATAGGAGAAGATGCGACGCTGCAGTGTGCGGAGGTAATGAGGGGGGACTGGGACTGGAAGGACTCTAAACAGATATAGAATTTTTGGGAGGATTGATATCTTGATAACTGCTATTCTGCCTAGCCATGCGAGGGGGAGGGAAGACCATTTGGACATAAGGGTAGAGAGATGGTTTAGCATCGGAAGATAGTTAGCTGCGTAAAGGTCTGATATTCCAGGAGTCAGTTTGATTCCCAAGAAAGGGATATGACACTGTGACCAAGGGAATGGTAAAATCTGTTTCAGATGCGTCAACTCTTTAGGGGGGAGAGAAATGTTAAGTGCTGTAGATTTATTTGGGTTTATTATTAGACCAGAAAGCACGCCAAACGCCTCGAGAAGCCGGAGTAGGGAGGGTGAAGAAGTCAACGGTGACGTGAGAAAGAGCAAGACGTCATCCGCAAAGAGACATAGCTTATGGTGTGTGCCCCCAATTTCGAGTCCCCTGACATCCGGATTAGCTCTAATTAAGAGGGCTAGGGGCTCTATAGCCAGAGCAAAGAGCAAGGGGGACAGAGGGCAGCCCTGTCTCGTGCCTCTGGAGATCGGGAACTGAGCTGACCTGTGCCCCAGATACCTAATTCTGGCCGAAGGTTCTCGATACAGCGAGAAGATCCAGGTTAAGAAATGTGGGCCAAAACCCCACCGATGCAAAATATAATCGAGGTATGGCCATGAGACTGTATCAAATGCTTTCCGGATATCTACGGACAGGAAATATGCGGGAATATTACGGGATCTCGCTAAGTTTGCCAAAAGGGATGCACGTCTGATGTTGTCTCCCGCTTGTCTAGTCGGGATAAAGCCCACTTGGTCATTATGTATTAAAGAGCCAATATACAGGTTAAGACGTGAAGAAAGGACTTTTGCTAGCAGTTTGATGTCAATGTTGAGGAGAGAGATTGGCCTATAGTTGGACCACTGCGTGTCATCAGAATTCGGCTTTGGGATCATTGAAATGTTCGCTTGCACTGTTTCATGGTTGAAGGTTTGGCCAGATAGTAAAGCGTTAAAAGCATTAGTGAGGATAGGTGTAAGAAGATGAGCAAATTTTTTATAGTAAGTGGCTGAGAAGCCATCTGGCCCTGGGCGCTTACGTAGCTTTAGACTTTTAATAGCGTCTAAGGTTTCGGCTTGGGAGATGGGTCTTTCAAGTGCCGCTAACTGGCACTCTGAGAGTTTCGGGAAAGAAATGGAAGTTAAAAGGGTATCAGCCTGTGTGGGGTCGAAAGGTGTGGAAGAGGAGTAAAGTTGTGACAAGTGTTTATGGAACGTCTGTAGGATGTGTTCTGGGTTACTAGTGAGGTTACTAGAGGAGGTGCGTATCCTGATAGGTTTAGTGAGCTGGTCGAGCCTGCGAAGTGAAAGAGCCAGGAATGTGTTGGGTTTATTTGCCCTAGTATAGTATTTGTGCCTAGATCTACGGAGTGAGAGTTCCGCTTGGTCTGTGAGAAAAAGATCTAGGGCTAATCTAGATCGCTCCAGGGTTTCACGATTGGCAGGCATGGGAGCCGTCTGGAAGGCTTGATGAGAATGATCATAAGTCTGCTCCAGTAGAAGACGTTGCTGCCTTTTGGTTTTATTTAAGAAGGATGCTGTGCTAATGCAAAACCCTCGTAATACTGGTTTGTGTGCTTCCCATAACAAGAGAGGGGAAATATCAGGTGATTGATTGAGAGAGAAGTAGTCTTTAAGGGCTGTTTCTATTTCTAGACAGTGAGCTGGGTTTACAAGCAGGTTATCATTAATGATCCAAGAGGATTCAGCGGGGGATGAGGCCAACGAGGCCATAGATGTGAACACAGCGCAATGGTCAGACCAGGGAATGGGAATTATTTTAGAGGTCAAAAGCCGAGGGGAAGAGTCAGTGGTGACAAAAATATGATCTATCCTAGAGAATGACCGGTGGGGGTGAGAATAGAAGGTGTATTGGCGTTTGGTCGGGTTAAGTTCCCGCCATGAGTCTATCAAAGAATAACGTTGTAGTATGGATTCAAAGGTTTGTTTAGAAGCAGGGATAGGAGATAGTTGAGGAGCTTTGTCGAGAAAGGGATATATTACATTGTTAGAGTCTCCGCTAACAATTAAAGTTCCGCGTTTATGATGGTCTATAACCGAGAGTATGTGTGAAAGGAATGGTAAAGGATCTTGGTTTGGGGCGTAGTATTCAACAATGGTGACATCTACATCGAGGAGTTGCCCTACTAACAGGAGGTAACGACCTTCTGGGTCTTTGATTTCGGTGCATGGCACAAAAGGTGTTGTTCGATGGAAGGCAATCAGTACCCCCCTTCGTTTGGCTGTGGCAGAGGCCGTGTAGACCTGAGGATATCGAGGACCAAAAAACTTAGGAGTGGAGTTGGAAGTGAAGTGTGTTTCCTGAAGACAGACCACGTGGGCTTTAAGTGTAGCAAAGGTTCGGAAAGCCTTATTACGTTTCTGCGGGATATTGAGGCCCTGAACATTCAGGGTAAGGACATTTAACGAGCCCATGGGGAAAGCGTATAGTGGATTGGATAGCATGGCACCACCGCCCAGGGTGAAGCCTGACGATTACTGCGGAGGATAGGATTGTTGCAGAGTATGTTAAGCAAAGTCATGGAGTCATCTTGGAGGGAGGGAAGAGGGGTACGGTAGGAGAGAGGTAACAGGAAAGAAAGGGTGTAAGAGGCCATTTAAGGCCTAAAAGGTGGGCTCCCAAGGACACCCTGAGTCAGGGTGGGCTAGGGAGCAATAGTAGCCCAAGTGTTATTAAATAACCAATAACACAGGGGCTAAGGTGGAGTGTGCAGGTACGCGCACCGTAAGGATGACAGCAATGTGATTACCAAATGGTGGCAAGGTCCCGGCAGAAAAAACAGGTATATTAAAAAGAGAAAAACATCCGATAAAATCAGGGAATCCCGGACTCAGACGGCACTAGTGGTGCTAGTGAAACCTCATGGGTGTAGGGGTATGGCATCGCATGCCGTCAAAGCCTAGGCTCCCAGATGTAAACTATTATAAAACCCAGGAGGGGGGGTTGCAGAACAGACCTCATGTTGTGAGGCAACCAGGATTTAACATGTAGAGGGAGAGAGAATACTAGCGGTGCTAACCGTAGTGACAATCAAAAGAGTATATCGCATGGTGTGTGCGATAAAAAATAAGGGGGGGGGGGGAAGGGATAAACATGGGACAGAGTTCAGTCCATGGTGTCTTGTGAGGTTAGGCCCGGAGACGAAAAACGCCCTCTCTTGTGGAAGTTGGATTGACCGTCAGTTGCACGCGTGGGGAAGGACTTCCGTGGCGAGCTGGATGTGGACCTCCGCTTGGCGCTCTCTGAAGGCGTCGCTGGGGGATGTAGCTGCAGGGTCCGCAGGGTGTCTATAAGGTCCTCAGGCGTCTTGCAGGTGTAATCTCGGGACTGGTGTCGGAATCGCACTGCAAAAGGGAAACTCCACCTATATTGTATTGCATGTTGTTGAAGTACTTGTAGGTGAGGTTTCATAGCTCTGTGTTTGGCGATGGTTGTGGGGCATAGATCCTGGAATAGTTGGTAGGTATGACCTTGGAACTGTAGAGATTCTGCGTTGCGGGCAGCTTGTAGAAGTTGCTCCTTGGTACGGAAAAAGTGAAGCTTGGCTATAATGTCACGTGGCGGACCGTCGTTGCGTCGTGGTGCTAACGCCCTGTGGACTCTGTCTAATTCCAATCTATCGATTGGGATAGCTGGGGCAAGCTCTTGGAACAGAGCTGTTATTGTCGATTGTACATCAACGATCGTTTCTGGAAGGCCCCGGACACGTAGATTTGAGCTCCGTGCTCGGTTTTCAAAGTCCTCTAGCCGTGTCAATAAAGTTGCGTTTTCGTCACGCAGGAGATCAAGGTCATCTGTATGTGTCTGAAGTGAGACGTCAAGACCATCCACCCTCTGTTCTAGGTCCGCAGTGCGCTGTCCCAGTTCATGGATTTCCCTAGATAGTGTGGCAGTGATGCGGTCTGAGGTTTGCTTCAAAGCCTTGTGTAGCATTTTTTCAAAGCGTGATAACAGGTCTAGGGGTGTAAGGTCAGGCATCAGGGCTTGTGTATGGACATCTGGTTCAGGGTCAGACTCACCCTCAGACGTGCAGGGATGGCTGGGCTGCGGATCCTGCAGGGCTGCATATGCTCCTGCTGCCTGCTTGCTTCCACGTGCTGGGGCGGTGGCCATCTTTGTGGAGGCCTTTGCCAGGGCCTCCTTGATAGTTTTGGTGGATGGGGGGACCTGCTGCCGGGGTGCCCCTTTGACCATGGTGCTGCTTATATTGGGGGGGGCTGTTATTCCGATCTCAGCCCCCCTGTTCTCTCTCTTCTCTCCCCTGGTTCTGTGTGAGAGGGTAGTGGTGGGCGGGCCTATGGACGGCTCGCTGCAGGGACGGAGTCCTCTGTCGGATTCCTCCGACTCACTGCAGAGGAACCGTCGCTGCCGAGGGCGGATCGGACCCTGGAAGGATCACCATGGGGACCGGGTCCCCTCCTGGTATATTGCGGGCCGGGACCCGCTGCTTCAAGGCGCTGTCACCCGACGGGGAGACGGAGCCTCAGCGGGACATGTCTTTCCCGCCGGCCGCGCATGCGCACCTCCATACATTTTTCTTTCACATACTTTCACCAGTCAGTGTCCATGATCACCACCGCACCAGTTATATGATGATGCTGTACTGCATTGCTGACAGTATGTAAAAAAAAAAGGTGAACATTTTTTTTAATTTCTTTATTTTCCACAAACAAATTACAGCTTCAGCAAACTTGCCATGCCTCTTACTAAATACCTCAGGCTGCTTACTTTCCAAAAAGCACTCATGTTGGGGGTATTTGTACTGTAGTGGCGTTTTTGGGCCTCAAGAAATGAAATCAGTCATCAGTACATCATGATTTAGCAAGTTTTAGATATATACCACAGTGAAGTCTTTAACTTTCCTACCAACTAAACAATAAACACTGAATTGGGTTATTTTCAACAAATACATGTAGCAAAATACATTTTGGCCTACATTTGTGTAGAAAGATTATTTATTTCAAAATGTTATAACAGAAACAAAGAAAAACTCACTTTTTTCAATATTTTTGATCTTCTGTCGTTTATAAACGCAAAAAAAAAAAAACCCAGTGATGATTAAAAGAAATCTCTATATGTGTAAAAAAATTCTAAAAATAGAATATGGGTACAGTGTAGCATGACCGCACAATTGTCATTTAAATTGCAACAGCGCTGAAAGTTGAAAATTGGCCTGGGCAGGAAGGAGGTAAAAGTGCCCAGTATGCAAGTAGTTAAACACTACATATGAGAGTGGTTTCTTTTTTGAGTTTGGTCTCTATACTGTATGAGTACTATTTCATCCTCTACCTATGGTCAACTGTAGAAATAATCCAATTTTGTCTCAAGGATGTAAGGTTCTGAGGCTTTACTGAATCATAGAGCCAGCTTGTTCATGACCTGTTGTATCCCCTGAAGCCCCCTGGAAGCTTGATGTTGCATGTTAGTATCACACACATTTTTGCACTATACTTTCGCAAACTACGTTCGCAAGCTATCTGAGGGAACAGACTGTGAAATGTGTAACACAGTACCACCAACCTACTAACAATTATCAGGGAATTGTTAAAGAAAAAACAGATTACGTCAACAGCAGAATTTATGAATCTATGTAGTGCATGGTACAAGGCATATGTATGCCACAGAATATGTAAATCTCATATTTTTTATGACATGGGATATAGAGATAATTGTAATTAAAAATTGTTTTAAAATTGATATTCTGATGGTTATGCTTATGTTTTTATCACATTTAAAGCTTAAACGTCCTTAAAGGAATTGATTTTGTATGCTCTATCTCAAAGGTGTGATGTAGTGTCCTGATTACCCAATCCTAGAGGTGATCCATAATTATAATGCCTATACATATAAAAGGAAAACAGGGGTGACTGGCTAGAAAAATCCAACTAGGTCAATCGATTCATCTTCCAAGAACAGTTGGTCCATAGGCTGGAAAAGTCATATAGTACCTACAAAGAAGCAATCCATTCTCCAGTCTAACTTTAACTGGCATGATCAAGTTTCTAAATATGGAATTTTATTTTATTTTTTTCTTATTCCTTTTCTGTCATAATTTTTCTTTATAGCATTAAATAAAACAGATTTACATTCGGTAGCTAAATGGAGTTTGCTGTTAAAATTAAAGTCAGCTATTACCAGTCACTAACTAGTCTACTAGATACCAACTTCTAGACTGCCCTTTTAAATAATAAATGTCTGATACACTGTAGCTTTTGGTCACGATGTTCTTTGGACAAATTTCCAACCATTCTGAAAAAAATATACTAAGGGCTCCTTCACACTTGACTGTTTTACCAACGCTTGCCAAATGCCCCTATAGCGTTTGGCAAGCGTTGGTCCGGCGTTTGCGAAGCGGTTTTTAATGCTCGGCAAACGCCGCATGCGCGGTTTAGCTATGGTTGCTAGGCGTTTGCCAAGTGTTAAAAATGCCCCACAAACGCCTATAATGAAGTTTAAATGGTGTTACCGCTCAGCAAACACCCCTCAACCACACCACAAACATCGGCCGGGCATTTGCGGAGTGGCACCATAGACTAGAATAGGAGGCTTTAATGCCTCCTGACTCGACCAGAG
Organism: Staurois parvus; assembly: GCF_062004578.1. Lineage (NCBI taxonomy): Eukaryota > Metazoa > Chordata > Amphibia > Anura > Ranidae > Staurois > Staurois parvus. The sequence goes on from NW_028317949.1 coordinate 8,157,590, forward strand.
GCGTCCGTTTTGCCGCGACGTGACACTAACACTCCCGTTAAAAAAGCAGCATGTGCTGCAATGTGCAGAATTTTCCGAGGCATTTGGGAAGCAGTAAAAATGCTTCCCAAACACCTCTCTGCTGCCTGCACATAACGCTAGTGTGAACGTAGCCTTACAGAGACCTGCAATATTTGTTTAATTACACAATTATACGAGATACAATCACTTTCTGGTTATATTCAGCATAATTAAACAAACATTTGAAAACTATAGTTTAGCACAGGGCTTTAAATTTCAAGTCCTGAGCTACTAGCCAGGCCTTAAGAGTTACTCGCCACCAACAAACACACACAAACAGAGACACCTGTACACACACACACAGACATGTACATACACACATACACACAGACATGTACACACACGCACAGAGACACATGTATACACACACAGGCACATACAGACACATGTATACACACACAGGCACATACAGACATGCATACACACAGATACATGTACATACACAGAAATACACACTCACAGACACATGTACATACATACACAGACACATGTACATCATTGGTGTCAGTGTGGGGGGGGGGGGAATAGTGTCCCGTCATTGGTGTCAGTGGGGGGAGGAATCCCATCGTTGGTGTCAGTGGGGGGAGGAATAGTGCCCCATCGTTGGTGTCAGTGGGGGGGAAATAGTGCCACATCATTGATGTTAGTGGGAGGAATAGTGCCACATCATTGATGTTAGTGGGAGGAATAGTGCCCCATCATTGGTGTTAGTGGGAGGAATAGTGCCCCATCATTGGTATCAGTGGGAGGAATAGTGCCCCATCATTGGTATCAGTGGGAGGAATAGTGCCCCATCATTGGTATCAGTGGGAGGAATAGTGCCCCATCATTGGTATCAGTGACACCAATGATGGGGCACTATTCCTCCCACTGACACTAATGATACTTACCTTGCTGACCTCTGCTCCAGCCTGGGCTCGCTCCCTCCCTCTCCCATCCACAGCCAGCATACCTGGCTGCAGCAGCAGCACCATCTACACGGCACAGACACTTACCAGTAAGCTGTCTTCCCTCTCCAGCCGCTCTCCTCTTCACTTGCGCTGGCTGCTCCCTCACTTCTTTGATGTTCGCGCTGCTGTTCAGCTCCTCCTCTCCAAGCTCCGCCTCCTCGCCTGTGATTGGCCGCGTGTGTGCCTTTCCTGAGCTACAGTTCCGGCAGCCAATCATCGGCAAGGAAACAAGATACCAAAGGCTGTTGAGTGATCCTGGGGGTGTGGCAAGATGACAGGGGCAGCATTTCATCCCATCCACACATCACGATCCAGGGAAATGAAGACACCGGACCCGCTGACAACCTCCCTACCCCTCCTCCAGCAGCGCCTCGTGGACCGGATCGACGTGGGACTGGCACACAGAGTCGCGGACCCAGGTAAGACACATCAGCCCACCCCTGTACTAAGTGTCCCTTCCGTGGGAAAGAGGGGAGTGGCGTTGCCACTGAGCCGCCTCCCTAAAAAGTGCCGCCCTAGGCAAACGCCTTGTTGGCCTTGCGGCAAATACGCCCCTGGGGGACACACTCGCCCCCACCATAATTTCCACTCACCATTGGCGAGCAGGCGATTGGAAATTTCAAGGCCTGATTTAGCACCCAAATAAAAACAAAAAATAGATTACACAAGAGAGCACAGCTCAGCACTCTTAATATTATTAGATAAATGTCCATAAAGGCACACTGCCAATTTTTCTTTTCAATAACTTTACATTTAGTATCAACAGACAGATAAAATTTGTCAGTCAGAAAACAAATCTTCTATATTCTGATTTTCAGAAAATTGGAATAAAAAGTTTATTCCATTTGTATGTACTTCAGACTTAAAGCTGAATTGAGAAATATTTCTTTTTGTGCACTGTTGATTATCCTGCATGGCTCTGCATTTTGATCAGAATATTTTAGTTAGCAACCTCCCACACACAATACATAAATTCTAAAAATACATATATATTTATTTGTATTCTGTTGTTCACATATATAGCACATACCGTACCAGGTGTTTGACTGTCTAGAAGTTTTACACAAGCAAACATATTCTAGTTGACATGTTTATAAATAAAAAAATATAGTAATAAAAAATATATTGTTCCGATGTCGATCTTGCAGTGGATTAAAGAAAATGTTTGCTGGTTTTGCCAGTGACAATTACAAGACTTTTTGTATAGTTTTCCCCAACTCTATTTTTCTTTAAAAGAACCCCATATTATTTGTGACTGTCAGATACCAGCTGCAATAAATATTTTTATAGTGTTTTAGTGCTATCATTTGCTTGGTGTCTCATTACAAACAGTAATATTCTGCACAAATGTTTTTTAAAAAATTGTTGACACGGTGTATTCTGGCTGCATAAAATATTGGCCTCATAATTTAACCACATGCCTACCAGGCACTTTTAGTGCCTTCCTGCCCAAGCCAATTTTCAGCTTTCAGTGCTGTTGCACTTTGAGTGACAATTGCACAGTCATGCAACATTGTACCCATATGACATTTTTATCATTGTTTTCTCACAAATAGAGCTTTCTTGTGGTGGTAATTATTCAGCACTGGGATTTTTATTTTTTGCACTATAAACAAAAAAATTACAAAACATTTTGAAAAAAAAAAGTTTTTCTTTGTTTCTATTATAAAATTTTGCAAACAGGTAATTTTTCTCCTTCACTAATGTGCATTGATGAAGCTGCACTGATAGGCAGCACTGATGGGCACTGATAGGCAGCAAGGATGAGCACTGATAGGTGGCACAGATAGGCAGCACTGATGGGCACTGATAGGCTGCACTGATGAGGTGGCACTGATGAGGTGGCACTGGTGGACATTTATGAGGAGGCAGTGATGATGCTGCACTGATATGCAGAAATGATGGGCACTGATGGGCGACACTGATGGGCACTGACAGGTGGCACTGATGGCTACTGACAGGCGGCACTAATGGGCACTGATAGGCAGAACTTATGGACACTGATGGGTGGCACTGACTGGTGGAACTGACTGACAGCAGTGACTGATGGCACTGACTGGTGGCACTGCTGTGCAACACTGATGGGCAATGATGGGTGCAACTGATGGGTGGCACTGCTGGGTAGCACTGATGGGCACTGGTAGGTGGCACTGCTGGGCACTGATGGGTGGCACTGCTGGGCATTGACGGGTGGCACTTATGAGCACTGACAGGTGGCACTGATAAGCACTAATAGGCGACACCGGGGGCGGACTGACAACTCATGGGGCCCCCAGGCAATAGGGGATCATGGGGCCCCGGTGTTCTTGCTCACACTCAAATCACACCCAAAAAAGCATCCCGAGGGCCCCCTACTGACCCTGGGCCCTCGGGCAGTACCTGAGTTCCCCAATGGTCAGTCCGCCCCTGGGCGACACTTATGTGCATTGATGGGCGGCACTGACTGGCGGAACTGACTGGTGGCACTGATGGGCAGCACTGCTGGGCACTGATCGGCGCAACTGCTGGCCGGCACTGCTGGGCACTGCTGGGTGGCAATGATGAGAACTGCTGGGTGGCACTGCTAGGCACTGATGGGTGGCACTGGTGGGTGGCACTGCTGGGCACTGATGGGCAGCACTGATGATCAGGGCACTGATCATCAGTACCCTGATTATCAGTGTGGATGTCCTCTGTGACATTTTCCAGTTATCAGCAGTACTTTCCTTACACTGTGACAGCGTGAGGAAAGTGCTGCTGATAACTGGAAACTGTATTTACTTTGTGATCTGCTGTGTCAATGGACACAGCTGATCACATGGTAAAAGGACGCAGTGATTGGCCTTATACCTAGTCATGTGATCAGCTGTGTCTGTAGGACACAGCAATCACTGGCAACGCTGAATGCGCACCACTGGGGGCACGTAGGGGGCGTGTTCTAGGAGAACATTATATGACGCTCTCCCAGAACTGGACAACCGTGCTGTAGCTGTCATTCGGCTATAGTGTGGTTGTAAAGTGGTTAATTGGTGAATATCACTTGTGTAGTACAAGTGATAATAGTCAATAGAAAAGAAAAGAAACTCCAATTTTCCAACATAGGAGACTGGAGCAGGGGGATGTAATGAGTGTCACTTAACACCAAAATAATAATTATCAGTGGGCAGTATAGCAGTAACTGACAATTATGCAGGAAGCACTGTTGCCACCTACTGAACATCTCTGTTTTTTATTTTTACTTTTAAAACCACTTAGCAACCAGGCTATAGCCGAATGATGGCTATAGTGCGGTTGTCCAGTTCTGGGAGGGCGTCATATGATGTCCTCCCAGAACGTGTCCTCCCGTGCACCCCCAGCGGCGATCACCCAGCGATCTCCTCGATCGCTGTGTCCTATGGACACAGCTGATGACATGATGTGGTAAAAGATCAATAACAGCAGCTTTTTACCACGTGATCAGCTGTGTCCAATGACAGTTGCCAGTTATCAGCTGCACTTTCCTCACGCTATCACAGCGTGAGGAAAGTACTGCTGATAACCAGCAATTATCATAAAACAGATCAGCACTGATCATCAGTGCCCATCAGTGACACCCACCAGTGCCCAGCAGTGCCACCCACCAGTGCCCAGCAGTGCCACCCATCTATGCCCATCAATGCCACCCACCAGTGCCCAGCATTGCCACCCACCAGTGCCCATCAATGCCTCCCATCAGTGCCACCAGTCAGTGTCCAGCATTGTTGCCAGTCAGTGCCACCCATCAGTGCCTCCTATCAGTGCCAATCATTGCTGCATATCAGTGTAGCATCATCAGTGCCACCTACCAGTGCCCATCAGTGCTGCCTGTCCATGCCACCTCATCAGTGCTGCCTATCAGTGCCCATCAGTGCTGCCTATCAGTGCCCATCGGTGCTGCCTATCAGTGAGGCCTCATTAATGCACATCAGTGCAGGAGAAAAATTACCTGTTTGCAAAATTTTATAATAGAAACAAAGAAAAACTTTTTTTTTTTCAAATTTGTTGCTCTTTTTTTGTTTATAGCACAAAAAATAAAATACCCAGAGGTGATTAAATACCAGAAATAGAAAGCTCTATTTGTGTGAAAAAAATTATAAAAATGTCATATGGGTACAGTGTTGCATAACTGCGCAATTGTCTTTCAAAGTGCGACAGAGCTGAAAGCTGAAAATTGGCCTGGGCAGGAAGGGGGTATAAGTACCCAGTAGGCAAGTGGTTAAATTGCAAAATAACAATTTTTTCATTGTGGGACTGCTCCACAGCTGCGAGTTGAGCATTTGGCTTGTGATTAAATTCAATGGGTGCGTTTCACAGTCAGTGCCACCTGTCAAACTTTGCATCCGAGATAAAAATGCCATAACCACAATGCAAAGCATTGCAGGCGAGCCAAGTGTACAGCCTTGTTGGGTCAGTAAAACCACAGCTCAGCTGAATGTGTTTTCTGACCTTTCGCCGATGTGAAATAATCCTATCTTCTCTTGTTTGCCCTTTTTGGTCTGATAAATACACATTTTAAAATATTTTATTACAGTAGTTAAATAGGTACAATTAGAGATGAGCGAATTTCTCAAAAATTCGATTCGGCTGATTCGGCGAATTCCAGTATGAAATTCGATTTGATGCGAATTAATTCGCTACGAATTTAACTTATTAAAAGGGTTTCTAGGCTTCAGAGAGCCTTTAAATTAGTGCAGAACACTGTACCTTTAATTTAAATGCCCTTGGAGATGAAAACAAATAGATACAATGTTTCAACCGCTGTATGGAGTGAGTGTCCCAGAACTGTCAGAAATAGTCTATTTCTGACAGTTCTATGACATTCCCTCCATACAGCGGTTTCAACCGCTGTATGGAGTGAATGTCCCAGAACTGTCATAAATAGTCTATTTATGACAGTTATGGAACATTCACTCCATACAGCGGTTGAAACATTGTATCTATTTTTTTCCATAAATGACATTCTGCAGATACACTTAGAGGAGCGCTGCAGATACACTTTTTGCCGGCTTGGAATTATTCTTATTTTCATCCTACTTCTTCTTCTTCTTCTTCTTCATCCTCATCCTCTTCTTCTGAGGATGAGGATGAGGATGAAGAAGAAGAAGTAGGATGAAAATAAGAATAATTCCAAGCCGGCAAAAAGTGTATGTGCAGAGTTCCTCTATTTCTGACAGTTCTCTGACAGCTTCTTCACATGTACAGCGGTTGAAACATCTGTATCCTAAATGGAAACTAATAGATACAATGTTTCAACCGCTAAACATGTGTTCCTTCTGTCAGAGAACTGTCAGAAATAGCGGAGCTCACTGCAGGGACACTTTTGCCGGCTGATCGGGAAATATTTGATTCGCGCACCCGAAGTAGGCAAAATTTCGGATTCGACGCGAATCGAATATTTCCTGAAATTCTACTCGAATTCCGGTTCGCCTGGTTCGATTCGCTCATCTCTAGGTACAATAAATCACCTGTTGATTCTGCTACAAATCTATTTCTATTCAATGTCCAGTGTTCTCTGAAGTTTTATCTTAAACAATTTTATCAGGAAGTGTGTTAGGACATAACTTTTAAATTATGGAGATGAGGGGAGGATAGGTGTTTTGTAATCCTAATACACTTCCTGTACAAGGATAACATTGCTTTTACTGGATGGAGTATAGAAAGTGTTGTCACCTAAGGACAGGAATTGTGTTACTGGCAGGATTAGTAGGTGAAAACAAAGCAAACAAACCCTGAAAAATGAACACCACTACATGTAGGAATGATTAATGTGCAATATATAACAATTTTATTCTTAAAAGTAGATACTCTTTAAAGTGGTTGTAAACACCATTGTATTTATTTATGATATCAGACAAGTGCAAGGAATACCAAAAGACCATATACGTTTGCTTCGTTAACTACAGAAAAGCATTTGATTGTGTGGATCATTGTTGACTTTGTTTCAAATGGGAATACCTAAACACATAATCATGACTCTGACTCATTTGGTCAAGAGTCTGTACAAAAACCAAGAAGTGAGTACTGAATCAACAACACTGACTGGCTTCCAATAACACAAGGTAGCAGGCAGGGATACATTTTGTCACCTGACCTGTTCAACATGTGTGATGAAGCCATCTTCAAAAATGGAAATTTGGAAGAAAAGTCTTTCAGTATCAAAGTTGGTGGCTGAAATATAAACAAACTGGCTATGTAGACTACACAAAGCTCATCACCAGCAGCAAATAAGATATTATGTATTTACTGAGAAAAGTCAAAACCAAAAGTTGAAACATAGGATTAGAATTGAATATAAACAAGACAAAGATCATGAGCACAGAAAATGATGATTTTGAGCTTGTTGACAATAGAATAGAAGTTCTAACACATTTTAACCACTTGCCGCCCAGCCACCGCATATAAACGGTGGCAGGGCGGCGCTCGTAGGCAAAAGCACGTTTTAAAACGTGTGCCTACAAAACAGGCAGGGGGCGCGCGCGAGGCACGCGCCCGCCCTACCTGTCCCGCGGGTGTCAGCAGCGGGTCCCCGCCGCCGGGTCACGGCCGGTTTTTACCGGCCGTTTTCCCGTGATGAGTGGTGAACACTGACACAGAGCAGGGCTGCATTGTTTACACACAGCCTGCTCTGTGACAGTTCGCCGCCAAGCTGCAGAGGGAGAATACAGTTTCTCTCCCTCGATCAGCTCCCCCCTCCCTCCCCCCATTCAGTACACACCCCCGCCCCTTAGTAAAACACTCCCCTCACACAGTGAACACTAAAAATGTTAACCCCTTCCTCCCCAGGGACATTAGTACAGTTTCAGTGGTTTTTTTTCACTGATCACTGTATTGGTGTCACTGGGGATGTCAGTGACCCCAAGTCAGCTCCCCCCCAGTGTCAAAATGTCCGCCTTAGTCCCGCAGTCCCGCCATAAGTCGCTGGTCACCGTCATATGTCGCTGATTGCCGCTATATGTCGCTGATCGGCGCCATTATTAGTATAAATAAAAATTAAAAATCCCAGTATCTTTCCTGCCATTTGTAAACGCTATAACTTTCACGTAAACCAATTAATTTACACGTATTGGTTTTTTTTTTAGCAAAGACATGTCGCAGAATGCATTTTGGCAGAAATTTATGACTAAATTTGATTTTTGCATTTTTTTTTACTGGACATGTTTTATAGCAAAAAGTCCAAAATATTGTTTTTTTTTTCCTCAAAATTGTCAGCCTTTTTTTTATAGCGCAAAAAATAAAAACCGCACAGGTGATCAAATACAACCAAAAGAAAGCTCAATTTGTGGGGAAAAAAAGGATGTAAATTTCATTTATGTACCGTATTGCATGACCACGCAATTGTCCGTTAAACTAGCGCAGCGCTGTATAGCAGAAAAATGGCGTAAATTGCAGTATTTATACCATAGTTTGTAGACGCTATAACTTCCACACAAAGCAATCAATATACACTTACTGGAATTTTTTTTACCAAAAACATGTAGCAGAATACATTTTGGCCTAAATTTATAACCAACTTTGAGTTTACTAAATATTTTTTATAGCTGAAAGTAAAAAATATTGTTTGTCTTCAAAATTTTTGGCCTTTTTTTGTTTATAGCGTGAAAAATAAAAAGCGCACAGGTGATCAAATACCACCGAAAGAAAGCTCTATTTGTGTGAAAAAAAGGACGTAAATTTCGTTTGGGTGCAGCATTGCATGACCGCACAATTATCAGTTGAATTAGTGCAGCGCCGAGTAGCAAAAAGAGGCCTGGTCATTAAGGGGGGTAAATCCTCTGGAGCTCAAGTGGTTAATATCCTGGGCTCTTTCATAAACAAAGAAGCAACTAGTAGTGACAAAATACTCTGCAGAATAGCACTTGGTAGCCACACAATGAAGACTCTTGACAAAGTATTCAAAGGCAAAGAAATTATACTCAAAACGAGGATCAGACTTGTCCATGCACTCATCTTCTCATTTGTCAGTTATAGCTGTAAAAGCTGGACACAATGAAAACAGTATGGAAAGAAAATCCATTAATTTTGGTGCTGGAGAATGATTTTATTCATGCCATGGACAGCCCATAGAACTAATGTTTCAGTTTTGAAAGAGATAAAGCCTTCTATGTCACTAGAAGCCCAAATTATGAAGTTGTGACTGTTCTATTTTGGTCACACTGTTAGAAGAGAGGGATCATTTGGGAAGAAAATAATGTTTAACCACTTCCCGACCGGCCGTTGCATATAAACGGCCGGACGGTGGCAGTGCAGGGTCGGGTGGCCGTTTATAAACGGCCTCTCCACACCCTGCTTGTGCGCGCTCCCTTGGAGCGCGCAGCACCGCGATCCGGTGCCCGCTGTGTCCTCCGGACACAGTGAAACACCGATCGTCGGACGGGACCTCTGTACGAGGTCCCGATCATGTGATCACTGATTGGCCAATCAGTGATCACATGCAAAGTAGTAAGTAGGATGTCACTTGTGACATCATTGCTTACTACGTGTGAAATCTGTGAATGATCACAGAGGTCACATGGTACAAGGCTATTCACAACAGCCTTGTACCATGTGACAAGCTGTGACCAATCACAGCTCACGTAATACTTCTCAATGAGTGCAAGAATGCACACAGAGAAAGAGAAATGATTGCTTTTACATCCTATATGGGTGTAACAGCAACGTGTAAAAAAACAAAAAAAAATCTTCATCAGCCCTCACAAGTATTACAGTGTCACCATGGGGACACTGTACTGCTAGGGTGACAGTATGTAACAAAAAATAAATAAAAATAAAAAATAATATAAAAAAATAAAATAAAAATGTAAAAAAAAATGTTTAAAAATTTTAATTTTTGGTTATAAACTAATTTGGATTTTTTTTTTACTAAAAAGATAATGGAATACATTTTGTCAAAGATTTATGGTGAAATATTATTTATTTGCAAAATTTTTTAAAAAAAAACACTTTTTTTCTAAAGTTTTGGACATTTTCATTTACATAGCAAAAAAAATAAAAATCCCAGCGGTGAATAAATACCACCAAAATAAAGCTTTATCTGTCTAAAAAAAATGGTAAAAAATTTATTTGGGTACAGTGTTGCATGACCGCGCAATTGTCATTCAAAGTGGGATAGCGCTGAAAGCTGAAAATGGCCCTGGTCAGGAAGGGGGTAAAAGTGTCCGGTCTGGAAGTGGTTAAGAAGATCAAAGGCACCAGGTGAAGAAGGAGACCAGCTAATAGATGGTTGGACACATTGACTACAGCTGGTGGATGACACTGGAAGATCTCACCAGACTAGCACAAAACCGACTTCTTTTAAGAACTTTCATTCATCAAGTCCTAGGAGTTGATGACACTTAAAAAATCCACTGCTTGGATGCTTGTGCCTACAGGAAAGCTTAAAATAAAGGCTCATTCTGTCCCTTCAGAGCTCTGCCTCAGCTGTGACTCCTGTGCGCATGCGCAGGAGTGACTTTATTGTGGCTCAACCATTCAAATGTCTAGAGCCTGCAAACTCGAAATGAAGACTGCATAAAGATGGAAGCCCTATCAGCAGTGACAACATGCTGCTGGAGAGATTTGTTTTATGCGGTTCATGCTAGCACATCATGCTCTTAAATTGCAGGATGAAGTTTTTATTTTTTTTCTATGCCGACTTTACTACCACTTTAATAGTTCAACTTAGGCATTAGGTGGTTGTTAGATTATTTAGGTCTTAAGAATTATATTTCCTGGGTTTTAATATATCAGCAGGAATAATAAAAGGTTTGCTGCAATCAAAATTCAGTTAAATTATTGTAACTAAAAAGTTGTCATAATAGCCTGAAAAGGACTCTCATTATCACAATCATAAAAGTAATATATTTGATGGCGTGGTTTGAAGCCATGGTACTAATCAGTTCTTCTTTTTCTTATCCCTTCCAAGTATTCATCAACAGAATACGCATTTATGTTTATCTAATTCTCCTTCAGTTTACAGAAACATGGCTTCTGTTGTAGGAAAATGAGGCATTCATGTTGGATGCTTAAGTTTTCTTCCCAATGTAAGCATGTTATTGTTAAAAACAGTAATTTATAAAAAATGTGTTTCAAGTAATAGTTCATTAATTACTTTTGCCAAAATTGTGCCTATATATTACAATGTCTTTGGTACATTAATATACAGTGCTCTATTTAGAAAAATGATGCTTACTTTTTACTCCTGCCTATTCCATGGTCCTCTCCTTTCCATCCTACAGATGTCATACTGAATGTTGGATGTATGGTCCTGAAATCTTATGAACAAGCACTCATTCCCGACCCATGAAATGCAGTCTGCTCTTTGTTTTGTTAGAGTGAAAGAATGTTAAATGCACATGTGTGGGTAGAGAAAAAAGCCAAAATTGTGATTTTCTGGGACCGCACATCCAAGGTTTGGTATGAACTGCCATCTGCAGAGCTGATAGGGGAGGGCAATGGAATAATCAGCTTACCATGTAAACATTCTTTTACTAAAAGGATCACTGCATATTAATGTACTGAGAATGTTATAATGCATAGACATGTATTTGGCAAACATCATCAAAGGTGAACTAACCCCTTAATGTGATTGGCATTTGAATTCAATTAAAAGGTAGGCAGACAGTAAAATTCAAACACCAGCCACAGCAGATCAAGTCGATTGGTACTGGGCCTCTGTGATTGACTCAGGCACCATATGATCGCCGTGACCAATCACAGCGATTACATGTTCACCAGTAAGCAACTGTCACAAATGGATTTCATTCAATACATCTTGCTTACTATTGTGATCTTGTGAATGGGCACAGTGATCACATAGTATACAGAGCTAATTGTAGCAGCCCTGTACCATGTGATATATGTGAGCAATCATAACATCACAATAGCAAAAAACAAAGCCATTCATGACAGTTAAAATGATTGTTGTTACAGTGATCATCGCTGTAACAAGCAATTTCAGTGTAAACCCCCCCAAAAAAACAAACAGATAAAATTACCCCCCCCCCACTCGAGAGTAGTATAGTGTCACTATGGTCACATCACACTACTTTGGTGACAGTATGAAAAAAAATTGTACACAATTAGGGAATATATATTTTTTAATATACTGTTACCAGTTAGTGTATCTAATCACTGCCACACCAAAGTGTCCCTGGTCAGTGCCGTACCAGCTACAGTATTCTTGATCACAATCACCGCAGTCACAGCGTCCATGATCACCACCACAGGAGTCACAGCGTCCCTGATCACCGTCACTGCAGTCACAGTGTCCCTGACACTGCCACAGAAGTCACAGTGTCTATGATCACTGCCACAGCAGTCACAGTGGACCTGTTCACATGTGTGATGCTCTCTCAGGAGAAATACATGTTTGAATTGCTCTTGAGAGAGCATTTTACAGGCAGTTAGGAGTCACTGTGTTGCCTCCTCATCACCAACTTTAACTCTTTGGACCCGACACAAGCAAACCCCATTCACTTGAATGGGCCATGGTCGGTGGGAGTACAGGGGGTATAATTACTGCCACAAAATCATAGCAGGCACCACATGTGTATATCCCTGGCTCCTGCCTCTGCAGCTAAAGGGGATAGCAGTTGAAAGGGGGTAAAACTGCAGCTCAGTCAGGAGCTTTTACTTCCCCCAAACCTAAAGTGTGAATTAGCCCTAATAGTGCAGCCAGTCACAGTTCTCCGATCACCACCACACCAGCCACAGTGTCACCAGACCAGTCTAGTTAGAATCAGTGTTCCTGATTACCACCATACCAGACTAGTGCCACAAGCAATAGTTTACCTGACCACCACCACACCAGTCCCAGGGTTAATAGACCAGTGTTTGCCAGCAGCACTGTTCCTCATAACCACTACAGCAGTGCAGGGTTGCCTCTGCCTTCCACCTGTACTAACCTTAACTTGTTTATTGACCACATTTCTGGCTGTTGCTTGGACTGATCCTTTGCCTGTTTACTGACCATGTCTCTGTCTGCGCCTGAACGGACCCATCTGCACATTCTGCTGACCACATTCCCGTGAGACACCAGTTCCACTCATCCCCTGTGGATAACTACATTCCTGGAACCAATGGAACCTTTTGGCTCTTTCCTTCTATAGTCTACTGTATTTCCTGGCCATTGAATATTTCATTCCTGGGGGCACCCATGTGCCAGTAGGCTAGGCTTGCTTGGCTTATAGGAACTGGGACTGCTATAGATGATGCTACATTAAGCTATATTCCCTGATCAATTATATAGAGGTGACCATTACAGTACATTGATTTAGATACAATTGGTTGATCTGTGTAATATATAGGATATAATGTCCAGTATATAATCAATATAAAAACATTGAAAAAGTCTCACGCATGTGGTATCACCATTCTCAGAAAGAGTAGCAGAATGTGTTTTGAGTTATAATCCTAAATATGTTTATGCTGTGTGTGAGAAATACCTTTTTAAATGACAACTTTGAGTAAAAATAAATAATTTTCATTTTTTTATTCCATATTGTCTAAAAACGTTTGGCAAAAAAGTCTTTAAAAGACTCAGTGTGCCTGAAGGTAACCCTATGATTTTAGGCTTCTGCGTGATGCCAGGCTGTGAAAAGTCCCACACGTGTGATATTACCATACTCGGGAGAAGTAGCAGAATGTTTTTTGAGGTGTAATTCTAAGTATACCTATGATGTGTGTTAGACATATCTTATTAATTGACAACTTTGTGTAAAAATAATAATGTTCCTTTTATTTCCTGCATTTTCCAAAAACTTATGGCATTTTCAAAAGACTCATCATGCCTTTCAGAAAACATGTCAATATATTTGCTTTCCAAATTGGGATAATTTTGTGAGTGTCTCTGCTGTCATGGTGCTCCAGGGTCTCCAAAAATTTGATATGTAATCCCAAAAGTGCTCCTTGTATTTTGGACCCTTTCATGCATCTAGACTGTGAAAAGGTCTCACACATGTGGTATCCCTATACTTGGAGATCTCACACATGTGGTATCCCTATACTAGGGAGGCATAGCAGAATATATTTTATGTTGTAATTATAAGCATGTCTACGCTGTGTGTGAAATATAACTTGTTAAAATGACAACTTTGTGAGAAGAAAAAACACATTTTATTTAATTCCTTCAATTTAAACAAAATTGTGACAAAAAAGTACAACTTCCAAATGTTTACCATACCTCTTACTAAACACATTGGATGGTATACTTTCTAAAAACGGGTCATTTGGGGGGTATCTGTACTGTCTTGGCATTTTTTGGGCTGCTGGATAAGCAGTAAGTACATCAGGATTAATCAATTTTCAAAATATATATGATAGTTTGCAGACTCTTCACATAGAGTAAATAATATACACTGATTTGGATTACTTTTACCAAAGAAATGTAGCAGAATATACTTGGGCTTAAATTTATGAAGAAAGATTATTTATTTGCAAAATTTTATAACAGAAACCAAGGAAAAAGTGTTTTTTTTCCTCAAAATGTTTTGTATTTTTTCATTTATATAGCAAAAAAAGAAAAAATTTAAAAAAGAGTGGTGATTAGATACCACCAAAAGAAAACTCTATTTGTATTAAAAAAAATATATAAAAAAATTCATTTGGTTACAGTGTTCCATGATTGAGTAATTTTCATTCATATATTGACTTGGACATGAAGGGGGTAAAAGTGAATTTTCACTTGTCATGATGAATAAGGCAAAAAATATGAATATGCACTTTATAAAGAATATTAAATCATGTACAAGGAAAATTAAAAAAGAGGATTTTTGCATAGTTTTAATTAATTAAAAGTGAAAATTATATTTTCTATTTGAAAATGAACATGTTCTACTCCTAAATCTAAATTTGTATACAGTATACTAAAGAATGTTGAGTTAAAAATAAGGTAAATAAACAAAGCAAGCCTTTACTTCTTAAAGGAATGGATTTTTTCCAGGCCACTACAGCTATATATCATTGTGAACAATTACATTTTTTCCATGAGTGCTACTGTTGTAGGTTACGTTGTTTGTGGAACATATGGCTGCAGAGATTACTAGAGGTACAAATAATATCATAACTTTAGGGCTTTGCATTGATCATTTTCAAGGACAATTTTGTAATGTTTAATTTTCATAGGCAAAAACATATAATCAATGGCAGATGGCAGATAAAGATTATAAAATTTAATTAATGAGGTTTCATGTTTACACATATTTATTTGATGTGCTTCCAACATATGCCATGTTTAAAAATTTGGATTTGAAAGAAAAATTTTCAGGCAATCAATTTCAGAGGAAAAATTAGTCTGACAAAAGCCTTAAGACTTTCCTTAACCCTTTCACTGCTCGGAGTAGCCCCCAGGTAGCAGGACTATTTTTGGTATTTTTCACTTTTTTTGCTATTTTTTACGTACAGCTTTGAAAGTTAGTAAGACACCCCATACCATATATTTTCTAAAAGCACAGGGCCTTTATCATTAGAAGAAGATGAGCTTGCACATCCAATGAAATTTGTACAAACTTGTATGTTTGTAAATCACCATGGGGAGCAGTGTGGTACTGTTGCTTGGGTTCTTGAGCCAGCCACTCCAGCTCCAACATCATCTATTCTTTCTGGATGCGCTGGAAGGGCATGGTGACATCGTGTTCAGGAAACTTCAGGGTGGTGTTCCACCCAATGGGAGCTACACTATATTGCAAAAAGTATTGGGAAATACCTCCAAATTATTGTATTCAGGTGTTCCAAGTACCTCTATGGCCACAGGTGTAAAAACAGGCATGCAGACTGCTTCTACAAACATTTGTAAAAGAATGGATGAAGCTGTTGCACAACTTTCCTGTGTTAATCCCACATGTAACTGTATTGCACCAAAATCATGAAGCAGTTGCAACACTTTTGGCTCTGACAGCGACTTGTGCACCAAATTCAGGTATTGTGAAAATGTGCCAATTTTCCATCGTGTGGCATTGAATGCACCATTTGCAGATTGGGGTTTATTTACGAAAACTGGAAAGTGCAAAATCTGGTGCAGTTATGCATAGAAACCAATCAGTTTCCAGAGAAGATGTCTTTAGAAGCTGATTGGCTAACATGCACAGCTGCACCAGATTCTGAGTGCTCCAGTTTTATTAAATCAACCCCATTGTGTCACACTGAATTCACCAAATTCAAAAATGGAGCTAATTAAGGCCAACTCTATTTTGGCATACAGAGAGAAAAACTGTCTCAGACATATTTTGCAAAAGTGGTGCAGAACGAGACAAATTAAAGTACAAGTTCCAGTATGGTACATGGTTTGCCATATTCTTCAATGTTAGAATGCATGAGAGACACTTTCATTAAGACTGTCTGTTCCAGGCTTTATGAATTCTAGGGAATGTTTTTTAATAAAGTAAGTGTTTATTGAGCAAAAAAAGACAAAATGTCACACAGTACAGACAACTGGAGTACAAGCCCCATAAATTGAGTAAATTACAGTTGGGGTAAGCATGCCCAAACAGCTGTTGTCTATACAGATAAATGTTTTTGTATAAACAAGAAAACAAACAAAATAAAAATAAATTCACAAAATAGAATCCTGTAGTCAATATTACCCACTTAAAAGCATATCAAAGATCTAATAATACATGTCCAAGTAATTGTACTCCATAGTTTCGTCATTGATAGACCATAGGACAGTTTAAAGGGACAATAGGAAACACCATCTCTAAGTGGGATAAAGCTGAGTAATCAGAAAAGGTCTAATCAGGAAACCTCAGGAAGGATCAGGTGTGGAGGGAAAATCCCAACCAGTTAGATACTGCAGCTGAGCAGCTAAAAAATATGTTTGCGAGAGGGGGACAGCCATACTTCCCTACTGCCCTAATCCTTGGGGCATTGTGGTGTAGAGAATTTTATGCGAGCTACTCCATTTTTCCAAATAAGACAACAAGACTGAGAATCTATACAGTTAAACCAATAGTGTGGTATCCATGCTTGAGATATGTAATACATATAATAGTTGGGGAGCCCACACCATTTTAATAATATTGCCATGCCCTGTCACTGTTAACAGCAGTTTACACCAACCAGCACACTTGTGTTTAACTTTTTGTAAAATGGGTTTAATATTCAAAGAGATATAATCAAGAGGATCTCCTGTCACTTCTATGCCTAAGTATTTAAAGGTGACAACCTTAACTTGAGGTATATCTTCTAGCAAATCACAGGGCAGTGGGTCTAAAGGAAGAAGTGCCGATTCTGCCAGTTTATTGAAAAGCCTGAGTACAAGCCAAACCTTTCTATAAGTTGCATCACCGAGTTTAAAGAACATGCTGTATCACCCAAGTACAATAAAGTGTTGTCTGCATAAAGAGAACTTTTATCCTCTCTATCTCCTTGTCTGACACCAATTATATCAGATGAGGCCCGAACCATTACTGCCAGAGGTTCTATTGCCAAGACAAGGGGGGGGGGGGCAATTTCACAGGACCTACCATAGATATGGGAGAGTCAGGCTGGCAGGGGAGTCAGGTGGAAGATGGAGTGCTGGAGGCCTAGGAGGGGTTCACTAAGTCTATGGGAGCTTGCCTTCAGGCTGGGCTTGGACTGGCTCAGGAGGGTCCATTCAGCATTTTGGCATGAATGGAATAAAGGTCTGGGAGCACTGGGAGCCAGGAGTGAGCACATAAGCACACCCAGGGATTCACAAGGGGAGAGACTGCCACATCTACCAAAGGACAGCACTGTGCTTAAATCCTTTATCCTTGTTCTGGGAGATCTTCAGAGCAGCCAGGCTAGTAGTGTCTGCAGAGTGGAGCTGGGAGCAATTCTACAGGGAAGAGGAGACATCTCTGCATTTAGTTTGCAACAAGCTAAGCTAACGTATGGGCTAGTCGCTAGCCCATAAGGGATTGCTACTGATCTGTAATGACTGACTGCGGAAACGGAAAAGAACAGTCCAGTATCTGCTTCTGTAAATAGGAAGGAAGTTGTCCTTACTTATAAGTTGTCATTACATACAGTATAACTTTCACAAAAACTATATATATATATATATATATGTATTTACTTGGATTTTTTTTTTTTTTTACCAAAGACATGTAGCAGAATACATTCTGGCCTAAATTTATGACATTTGATTTTTTTCTAACAGAAAGTAGAAAATATAATTTTTTTAATAATGATCACTATTTTTCCGCTTCTATCACAAAACATTAAAAAACCCAGTGATGATTAAATAGCACCAACATAAATCTATATCTGTGTGAAAAAAATGATAAAAATTAATTTGGGTACATAGTAGCATAACTGAGTAATTGTCAAAGTGTGAAAGCACTGAATACTTAAATTTGGTCTGGGCAGGAAGGGGATAAAAGTGTCCAGTATTGAGGTCCTTCAGACATTTTTTGGCAGCAATGGATAGTGTGTACAAAGTGAAGGTATAATGGGTTTTTAAAAACCAGCTAAAATACCACTGAATTATTTGACACAACACTTTGAGAAATATCATGGCTCCAATCCTTGTGGCTTAAAACTCAACGGTATTTAACATTTGAACTGGTCTACGTGATGATCTGACTTTGATCAGGAATTTTTAAAAAAGAAGACAATGTGGATTTACATGCTGAGTACATTGACAATGATCTAAATTGTGAGATGGATTTTTTTTTTGTTTAATACATTTGTAATGAATATTATAAACAATTACAAATGCAAAAACAAAGTGGGGTGTCCTAGGCAGTTGGCAAGGAGGACAAATATAGAAGCACAAAAGTGAAAAAAGTAAAAATAAAGAAATGCAAGATTACCTGGCTGCAAGCATGGCAGATGACTAGGAATCTTTAAAAAGGCACTTAGGAAAAATCAGTATTGCAAGTATTAGATGGATTTAAAAGTTCATAGCAATAATAAACAGGCTCTAGACACATTATTTGTTGATCCAAGTGGACCAAGATTCACATTTCTGATCATAAGGCAAGAGAACGTTCATGTGAGAAGTTTGGATTAACCAAAGCAGTAGCTTCTGATGGGTTGGGAGCAGTGTGAGATTTCAAGTGCCTGGCTATTATGAGTGTGGCTGCCACACGAATATGTGTAACAACAGTATGAAGTAGACTAGGCACCCTGTCAATATCTAGATTCAGGATAGCCAGGGCCAGATTAGATTGTAGCAGAACGCCAGTCACCCCAGAAATTCTTTGAAGGATTTTTCGCAAAAAAGATGACTATATTCCTACAGGACCACAGGATATGCATTAGGTTCTCTGCCTGGCTGCATCCTCACCAGCAGAGAGGTGAGTGAGATGGAGATGGCAGGGGGTGAGGTACCACCTAAGCGAAAGCTTTTGTGCTTACTCCCAATGTTGTACACAATGTGTAGCGCTATAATCAGACTTGAGGACTTTACTCCATTGAGAGGGGGTAAAGGATGTGGAGAGATCTTCTTCACATTTAGGGAAGGGGGAAGATTTAACAAAGGTCAACGTATCTTAGAGAACATTATAAAAGAGGGAAATCCGCTTACGTTTATGGGTGGGTGAGGGGTAAAACTGCCATTCCAGATCTAGGATACAAATCTGAGGCAGTGAGGTGGTGGAGAGAGGATGATGGATTGTAAATAGGTATAATAATAAGAGTGTGTCAGCCCAAATTCTGCTCTTGGTAGCTCCATGCTTTAGAGAGAGCCATCATGCAAAATGTCATCCAAGATCTGGATACCTTTGTCAGACCAGGATTTAAGGGAGATGTTCAGGGTTGGGAGAACCATGATAGGGATTTCTGAGTATTAGAGATGTGAAAGTGGGAGGTTGCGTGGATAGCTCTCCACACATGGATGGATGCCTGGGTCGGGACAGGAAGTCTAAATTAGTAGGTTGCAAAAAATCCGCTATAAGAAGAGTATAGAAATCTGGGGCTGGGATTAGAGTGCATTCAATATACAAAGTAATACATAAGGGGTTTGAAACCAGTGTTTGATCTGATCCAACTGGGCTGCCAAATAATAATCATTGATGTTCATGTAACCCATGCCTCCTGCCTGCCTATGTTTAATGAGAAGTAAGTGTGAACATCTAGTTCCTTTCTTTTGCCATATGAATTGTTTGAGTAAGTAATTAAGGGTATGGAGTTATTTAGACTTGATAGGTAGATCATTTGGAGAAGAAAAAGCATCTTAAAAGGATGCTAGATGCCCAGACCAAGTTAGCTCAAATTTGGCTAGATGGGTAAACTCTCTAGATATTTTTTCAATGAGGGCATCAAACTTACCATCTACCAAGTGAGCTGTTTTAGGTGTAAGGGTTATACCTAAGTATGGAACACCCTCAGAGTTCCAAGCATAAGGAAGAAAGTCTTGCAAAGAGCAACTAATAGCTGGAGGGATACCTATTTAAGTCCATTATAGGAGATTTAGAAAAGTTCATTTTGTAGTATGATATATCACTAAATTGGGATAGAAGCTGGTGGGCTTGAGACAGGGAAGAAGATGGGATTGTGAGTAGCAGGATAACAATATCTGCAAATAAGTTAAGGCTAGTGTGGCTAGTATGTCCGATGCGGAAACCTGGGATATGAGGGTGGGAGTAGAATGATTCAGATAAATGTTTTATAAAGAGGTTGAAAATGGAGTGGAAGTATAGACACCCCTGGTGGGTTCCATTGGTGAACTCAAATGTCAAATAGACATATACATCTGGGCTGAGTGGCAGAAGTAGAGGGCTAAAATGGTCAGAAGTAGGGGCCTTTGGAAACCAAATTTATATAGAACCTGATCATATACTCCCAATGAATTTTATTGAATGCCTTCTCTGCATCCAGAGAGAGGAGCAGAGAAGGCGTTCCATGAGACTCAGCAAAATGGAGATTAATTATTCTAGTGGCATCAGAAGCCTGTCTCCCCTTGGTAAACCTTGTCTGATCCAACATAATCAGGTCTTACAAAATGTCAAAATTGCACCCTGCTAACAGTTTGGTATATATCTTGACATCTGTGTTGAGTAGTGAGATTGGTCTATAGAAGTGGGGTCTTTTCCAGGCTTGGTTATTGTAACTATGTATGCCTTCAGCATCTCTGGGGGAAAGGCAGCTTTAGAAGCTGCAGTCAAACTCATCACTGAGGTAAGGTGATAGAGTACCTTTAAACAGTTTACAGTAATCGTTCGAGAAGCCATGAGGTCTAGGAGCTTTGCCAATAGGTAAGGAACCTATGGGTTTAGCAATGTCAGCTGTCATGAATGGGCCATTTGGTTGGGTAAGATGTTGGGCTGAAAGTGTGGGTAGCCATATTCGAGCTTAGACACTGTCAATTTCTAGTTCAGAAGGCTGCTGGGTCTAAGTGTCATTATTAAGGTTATATAAGGAACTATAATAGTTCACAAAGAAGTTAGCTATTTCTTTAGGATTGAGGATTTTATGTTGGGTACGGGGGTGAATGAGATGAGAGATTTTGGATTTAGCTCTTTGAGATGTAGGTCTGTTAGCTGAATGTTTCCCTGCTTGGTTACCACTACAAAAATGTTGAATTTTCAAGGTATGGGCAGATTTGTCATATTGCTCAAAAGGAGCCCCCTGAGTTCCAACCTGAGTTTTAGTAAGGTGGAGAAATGTATTGGGTCTGGTGACAATGTATTATCAGAGTCCAACTTGTGAATTTCAGAAAGGAATAAAAATCTAAGCACCTATTGTATTGTTTATTGCTTGAGCACAGGCTTGGGTAATTATGCCTCTCATGTATGTCTTATGGGAATTACAGATAAGAAAAGCATCATCTGTAGAGGGGACATTGGTGTCAAAATAATCCCAGAGGTGCTGAGTAAGCAATTTGATGTTAGATGGGGTTCTGATAACCTTGGAATTACAACGCAAAATATATACAGGTTTGCAGGACTCTTTCTCCTCCACATAGAGGGTGAACACAGTGTGATCCGAAAAAGTGATATCTAAGATGAAGGAGGAGGAGGACTTCTGAAGAAGCCATTTATCCACCACAAACATATCAATGCAAGTATAGGAACAATGTCTGGGGAAAAGGTAAGTAAAGTCTTTCTCAGATGCATGATGGCAGTGCCACACAACGAATAGGTCTACCAAATGGAGAAGGGAGCAGAGAGAAGAAGCTGGTCTCGTAGGAAGGGAGGAAGAGTCCAGCTGTGAGGTTGAAATCACCACAAAGCCGAAGGGGACCCTTCTTGATGGCATCAATTTTCTTCAGAAGTTTACAAAAGAACCTTAGCTGATGCGAGTTTGGTGCATATAATTTCACCAAGGTGTATGGCTGGGCATTGATTTCACACTGCAGGACAATATATCTGCCATTCAGATCTAGAAGGGAATCATGCAGGGTAAATGCTAGGGAATTCTTAACTGCTGTGAGGACTCCATGTTTTTTGCATGGAGCAGTGGCCACAAAAACATGTGGGAAGTCCCTATGGCTACACTTCAGGCTATTGAAAGCTTGACAGTGAGTCTCTTGGGCACAAAAAATATCTGTGTGGAGCTTGGAGGCCTCTTTCCACATGGACAATCACTTGTCAGGATGGTTCATCCTCTAGTGTTTAGGGAGATGATCTTGAAACCCATATTGAGTGTGGAGAGAAAATGTTGATGGAGATTGTCTAGCTGACAGTAAAAAAGTGGATACTTGCTGAGTAGAGTCAAGCCTGTGTCCTATTTAATTATGACCAGGACTTTGGGCAGTGCCTACAAAAAGGGACTGATGTCCAGTGTGGATTTCACATACCTTACTTGTGAGCCTGAAGGTGGAGGAAGGCCTCTCATACAGCTCCGACTCGAGGGCCACTGAAGGTGGAACAGCAACCACAAGAGCACGACGGGGTATGAGTGCCTGGTCAGTCCTGTAGTCTGTGCTGGAATTGCTGGAATTTCACTGGCAGATTGGATGGCTGGACTGGCTGGCAGCAGAACAGGCTGGCAGCAGACAGACGTCACAGTGGGCCGACTGGTAGCAGAGAAGGCTGGTAGCAGAGCAGGCAGGCAGGCAGGCAGGCAGGCAGGCAATGAATCAGGTTGGTAGCAGACTGTATGCAGGGTCAGACAAGCCGGGTCAGTAACAGATAAGCGGATCAGGCATGAATGGTAGGCAGAAGAATAGTCAGGTCACAAGCCAGGGTCAGTGATGGTGGGAGCAGATCAAGCAGAGTCAGAAGGCAGAGGCAGAGTCCAAGAAACAAGCAAGGTCAATCACAGATAATCACTCACAGGAACAGGAATACAAGAGGGGGAGCTGCATATCAGACAGCACAGGGTAATAGTGCTGCTGGGTTTAAATAGTCTGATTGGTGCCAACATTAGCAACGGGCTGTCAAGTGTGTGTGTGCACGCACAAACGCAAATGCACACGACTATGTGCAGCAGAACGGGCCCTCGCACATCTGCGCCTGCACCGCTGTGCACTATGATGAGCATCTTCCTGACAGTGGAAAAGTAGAAAGGAGATGCCTAGATGTTGCTTGCAACAAGAAAATTGTTCAGAACAGCGAACCATAAAAGCAAAAAACAAAGGGAGATGTAAAAAAAGAGTCCTGTGAGGGACCATGTGCAGAACAAATCTGCCAAGGATACTGGGGTAAATCAGGTCAGAAGATCCTGACTCCTAGCTGGGGACTGTAGAGTCATGGAGACATTCTATGAACATACTGTATATCAGGATCCACCTAGAGGATGTTTTGTAGAGGTTCTCTTGTAGGAGAGCACTTGCCAATCAGAAGAAATTGCAGCAGGTGTGTTAGCGCCAAAGCCTGGTCGAGGGTCCTCCGGGAGTATATCCCAATTGCAAAGCACTTGAAGGCCCTCCTCCAAAGAAGTGACAGTGATGGCTTCACCGTTGTGCGTGATGACTAAGCTGCAGGGTTTCCGCCAATGGTGCATAATTTTTTGCTTCTGAAGAGATTCAGTGATGTTGGAAAGGTTTCTGCATCTTTGCAATATGTATTGTGACAAATCAGGAAGTAGCTGCAGCTTGGGAAAATGATCTGGGAGTTGATCAGTGCATCAATAAGCAGAGGGGATCTTCTCCTTAGCTTGATATAAATGAATTCTGAATAACACATTCCATGGTGTCTCTTGCGGAAGATATGTAGGTTTGGGGATACGGTGGATCCTGTCAATAGTAAGATCTTCCTGCGTCAAGGAAGGAGCCAGATATTTAAACAAATCTTGAACATAATGGTCGAGTTAAGCTGACTGGACAGATTCAGGGATCCCGCAAATTTTTATGTTGTTGTGGTGTGACCAGGCTTTTAGGTCCGCCACCTGTGCTTTGAGCCATTGCTATGTGCCACATGAGCATCTACTAGACTGCTATATAAGGTTGCAAAGTCCCCTAGTTCGTCTTCTATCAGCTCCATTCTGTCCCTCATATCATGCAGGTCCCTTTTCATTCCATGTAGGCAGGAGAACATGTCAGCTTTTAGGGACACCCGCAGTGAAAGGAGCATGTCCTTCAGTGTGGATTCAGACATGGGCTGAGGTGGGAAATGCAGCTATGGGGTCCAGATGTTTTGGAGCAGGAGGTGGGGAGACAGGCTGATGGCTTACCTCCATGTCAGACTGTAGCAAAGCCTCCCATCAGACTCCCTCTGGGGCCTGGACTTCACTGGGCTGCAGGTTGGTAGTGTGGAGGATCCTGATCCACTTGCCCCTTGAGTGCCATTTGCAGGGACTACCTGTCCATGTACCTAGCAGCAAGATCCATGTGACCGGGAGCTCTGGTCTCAGCTGATCGGCCACTGCTGCTATTTTGCTGTAGCATCTGGAAGAGCAGGGTGAGGAATCCTTCTAACTTCCTCAGCTGCGGAGGCTCTCAGCATCTTCTCCTCATCCTGGAAATATCAGACAGTGATGGACGGAAGAGGGGCTCTTAAGAGACAAGCGGCAGGTTCAGTGAGCATTGATGTCCCCAGCAGTGGAGCGGAGCTGCTCTAAAGAGTGGCCATTAGACAGCGCGGTTGCCACCACCCCATGAGATGGATTTTCATGTATATCTATAAAATAAATAATATTTATGTGCCCTATTAATCTGGGTTGTAATCCTCTTTATAATAATTTCTAGCATTTTTAAATTAACTTTTCTTAAACCTTTTTGCTGATATACAAGACCCCCATTACTATCCAGAAAACATTTGTTGCATTATCTAATTCCATATGCTCTATATGTGGTTTCATTGTTCTAGGTGATAGTAAAACCTGGCAATGATGACTATCCTGGGTGAGGTTCCATTCACGCCAATTAGTTTTTTAGTGCTTTTTGCAGAAACGCACTACAGTCCATTTAACATGATTTCCTATGGAACATGTTCACATCTATGCTTTTTTTAGCTGCTTTTTGGAAAGCGTCAGGGACCTTTTTTTAAAAAGCAAGAAGCAGCATTTTTGCTACAATAGAGTTCAATGGAGAATCTGCTGAAATGCATGGTAGTGTGTTTTTACCATGTTTTTGACGCATTTTTGCCACATTTTGCATCTTTCATTTTTATTCGTCCAGCAAAAAAGTATTCCACTTAAAAAAAAAAGAGCTAAACAAAATGCAAAACACTGTAAAAAGGTGTCAAATACACATCAGAAACGTGTCAAAAATGCATGTAGGAAAACACAAGTTGAACTGCAAGAAGGAAAGCAAATTGCATAGGTGTGAATGGAGCCTTACACTGAATGAGAGGATTGCATTTGTTAGCTCGCAGTTCTGGTCCTTATAAAATGATATTAACAAAAAAAGTTGTTTAAACCTGGCCCTTTAAGAGTGTCTGGATCTGAATGGTGTTTTACATCAAAATAAGGGCATGTGGGAATATTTGATAGTTACACCTTGAAAATTCCATGCAAGCATGGATGAACTGCATTGTTGGTTTCTGACCGTCCATGTAGTTTACCCAGGTGTATTATCCCACTTCTTTTCTAGTAATTTGAAAGTTTCAGAAGCTTAGTGTGAGTCTTGTGGCAGGATTGTGATGCTCAGGCAGAACTGAGTGAAGCCCACATACACCTGGGTATAGCATTGCACTATGAGAGTGCATGTAAGTTTCCTCCGATCTGAAACTGGATAGCGCTTGCACACATGTCATTCTGCTCTACCATCTGCCTCCATTCACACCCTATGCATTGCATCATGGTCACGTGACTTCATCAGGGGAACTCATGACCATGATGTAATGTGTAGGGCATGAATGGAGGACTGATGAAGTCATGTGACCGTGATGTGACGAACGAAGGCAGACAGTAGACCGGAAGGGACGTGTGTGGAAACGCTATCCAATTTCAGATCAATTTTACTGTGTTTTTAAAAAGTTTTAAATGTAATTTTTTTTTTTAAATTGGATATCATGTTCATATTACACCATTGGAGGCCTTTCTCTTTTCCCTTATCTGAGATCTCTAGAGCCATGTGAATGCAAGTGACCTCGACACATCTACAACTGGAGCATTGAGAACACAGGAGTAGGGCCCCTAGTGGACAACAAGTGTTGAAGGAGTCATCTGGAGGAGCAAATCTGTTGTTTTAATGTCAATAGGCCTATATACATCTCCATGGAGGCAAGAGTTCTGTGAGCACTGAGTTGGAGGTGGTACAAAATGAGACACGCTATGATTAATATTGGAGCACCACTTGATATGGTGCTGATGTTCACAATCACGAAAGTAATGTTTCATTATTAATGATTGAACTGATTTAGAGAAAGACTGCATATTGTATTATTTTTTGTCTATTACCATTTGCATTATTGTTAATAAGTACACATATGGGAGAGGTGTGATCTATTATAATTGCTTTATAAACAATTGTGGTGTGTTATTTATTTGGATTCACAACAAAGGCATTTATTTGCGGATTCATTTTTTCTATTTTTAATAAGGTTTAGATTTATTTGGATTTTGTTATTTGTCATTATTGCACACCATTCACTTAATTTACTATATTTACAGCAGTGTAGCATTATACAATCACATACCTGCATAGTATGTTTCATGAGTTTTTAAAAACTTTTTGGTAATAAAATTACCAGTTGGATCACTACATTACCTTAAAGGTCCATATACTGTAAATTGTTTTTGTACTTTTACATTTTATCTATTAGTGATGTGGTGCACTGTAAAAGTATAAAGTGGTTGGCATCCATAATTTATTATTCTTTATATTTGGTGCAGCACTCATCAGATGCCATTCAGATGAAATAAAATTATTCCTTGTTTGTATTCTTAGCTTACAGGCTTAGAAATTGTAGCCGATGTAAGAGACACTGAGCTCTCAAACTCAATGTCTCTTACATTGGCTGCAATTTCTGTTTGCAGTTCTGTTTTGCTGTTTCCTTTATGTTGATGGCAGCAATACTGTAATACTATAACCAGGGGCAGACTGACAACTCATGGGACCCCTTGGCATTATGGGATCATGGGGCCCTTGTGTCCTTGCCCACACTCAAACCACACCCAAAAAAGCCTATGAAAGGTACCAGGGGCATCTCATGGGGCCCCCTGCTGACCCTGGGCCCTCGGGTGGTGCCCGAGTGCCCAAATGGTCAGTCCGCCCCTGACTATATATACAGCGGGGCAAAAAAGTATTTAGTCAGCCACCAATTGTGCAAGTTCTCCCACTTAAAAAGATGAGAGAGGCCTGTAATTGGCATCATAGGTAGACCTCAACTATGAGAGACAAAATGAGAAAAAAAATCCAGACAATCACATTGGCTGATTTGGAAAGAATTTATTTGCAAATTATGGTGGAAAATAAGTATTTGGTCAATATCAAAAGTTCATCTCAATACTTTGTTATACATCCTTTGTTGGCAATGACAGAGGTCAAATATTTACTGTAAGTCTTCACAAGGTTGGCACACACTGTTGCTGGTATGTTGGCCCATTCCTCCATGCAGATCTCCTCTAGAGCAGTGATGTTTTGGGGCTGTCGCTGGGCAACATGGACTTTCAACTCCCTCCAAAGGTTTTCTATGGGGTTGAGATCTGGAGACTGGCTAGGCCACTCCAGGACCTTGAAATGCTTCTTACGAAGCCACTCCTTCGTTGCCCGGGCGGTATGTTTGGGATCATGTTGGAAGACCCAGTCACGTTTCATCTTCAATGCCCTTGCTGATGGAAGGAGGTTTGCACTTCAAATCTCTCGATACATGGCCCCATTCATTCTGTCCTGTACATGGATCAGTCATCCTGGTCCCTTTGCGGAGAAACAGCCCCAAAGCATGATGTTGCCACCCCCATGCTTCACAGTCGGTATGGTGTTTTTTGGATGCAACTCAGCATTCTCTCTCCTCCAAACACGACAAGTTGTGTTTCTACCAAACAGTTCTATTTTGGTTTCATCTGACCATATGACATTCTCCCAATCCTCTTCTGGATCATCCAAATGCTCTCTAGCAAATTTCAGACGGGCCTGGACATGTACTGGCTTAAGCAGGGGGACACGTCTGGCACTGCAGGATCTGAGTCCCTGGTGGCATAGTGTGTTACTGATGGTAGCCTTTGTTATGTTGGTCCCAGCTCTCTGCATGTCATTCACTAGGTCCCCCCGTGTGGTCCTGGGATTTTTGCTCACCGTTCTTGTGATCATTTTGACCCCACGGGGTGAGATCTTGCGTGGAGCCCCAGATCGAGGGAGATTATCAGTGGTCTTGTATGTCTTCCATTTTCCAATTATTGCTCCCACAGTTGATTTGTTGACACCAAGCTGCTTGCCTATTGCAGATTCAGTCTTCCCAGCCTGGTGCAAGTCTACAATTTTGTTTCTGGTGTCCTTGGACAGCTCTTTGGTCTTCACCATAGTGGAGTTTGGAGTGTGACTGTTTGAGGTTGTGGACAGGTGTCTTTTATACTGATAACAAGTTCAAACAGGTGCCATTGATACAGGTAATGAGTGCAGGACAGAGGAGCCTCTTAAAGAAGAAGGTACAGGTCTGTGAGAGCCAGAAATCTTGCTTGTTTTTAGGTGACCAAATACTTATTTTCCACCATAATTTGCAAATAAATTCTTTCCAAATCAGCCAATGTGATTGTCTGGATTTTTTTTCTCATTTTGTCTCTCATAGTTGAGGTCTACCTATGATGCCAATTACAGGCCTCTCTCATCTTTTTAAGTGGGAGAACTTGCACAATTGGTGGCTGACTAAATACTTTTTTGCTCCACTGTACTTTATCTTGAAAAATACATAACAACTATAGTAGATGAATGTCATTCTTGTCTATTCTCATAATATACCACCTTTAGTTTATCTACCTTTATCCTTTATCCACCATCATCCACCTTTAGTGTAACACAACAAACATTTTAGCAGAACTGCATGTCCCCCAACTTCCAAAGTCCTTTTTAGATACCATTTGACCTTCGATAAGTGGTGTACAAGTACATGGTGCATTTACTGTAAGTAACTCTAGGTGAATAAACACCCAGCCTCTGATGGCTTTACAGCATCTCAGATTTCAGAGCTTGCTCTCTCCTTATACTCATCTTGCTACTAAAGTTAACAGCCCTTTTTTCTCTCTGGAATCTGAAAATCCTCACAGCTTTTTCATGGTGGAACACGGTGAGATTACATAGGGTAAATTTCCTATTCACTATTCAGGGGGTTTGTAACTTTTCTTCTCCATATACAGTATATGCCTGCAGGATTTCTTATCTAAAGGTATTATCTCCCCATTTTATAGTTACCTCCAGAGGGGTGTCTTCCAGCATCCCCAGTCTTAAGTTTCTCTATGGGAGTGGGATCCCATTGTATCTTTATATTCACACCAATACACAATATCCCACGGATCAGTTAATACTACTGTATGTTCATTAAAGAACATTCTAAAGTTTTACTTTGCTGGTGTACAGTACCTCAATGATTGACTGGGTTCAATCAGGCCACTTAAGGCCTCTGTTTCAGGGGCTTCAGAACAGTGGGTACATTTTCTTATATATTATGGGAGTGTCAGGACCTGGATCACCTGCTGGTGGTTCTGGTTCCCAGAAAGGAAGATTGTAGTTCTAGTGTCCACCAGCAGGTGTCTCCCAGCAGCCAGAATATCCCAAAAATCAGTCATCACCTGATGCTGGCTGCTGGGAGGGTATTTAGTCTCTCTTCTGCTATTCCTTGATGCTTCAGTGTTTTGCCCTGCAAGTCAGATACCACTTGCTAATTGATTCTGAGTCTCATTCCTGCCTGAGCCTGCTCTTGCCTTGTGCCTATACCCTGTACCTGCTCTCCCTTGTTTCTGGTCCCAATCTTGGTTCCCCCTTCCTGATTGTTTCTTACACCTTCAGTTTTGCTATGTTGATCTGTGTTCCTCATTTTATAAAATGTACAGTATATATATTGTGACAGTGTGGCGATCTGTCACCCAGGATTCTCAACAAGGCAGGTTGAGGAGCTCCAGGGTAAGTGTTTGATACAGCTTTTCACTTTCCTCCTTTGTTTGGAAGGTCCATTTTGGGATCTGGAGCCTGGAGATTTCAAAGAGGTCTGGGAGGAATGAAATCTCCAATCCTGGGACCAGGTTTTGGAAAAGGCCAGGATACTGATTGCTCAGGTGTGCAGGGCAATCTTCTAGGGTCAGGACCAGGGTTCTGGGTTCCACCACGGCAAACGGAGTCAGGAGGGCTCCACCTGGCAGATAGGAGTCAGGAGGGCTCCACCCCAAAATACAGGAGTCAGGAGGGCTCCACCAAAGAGAGGTGGAAGCCAGACTAGCTGTGTGCAGTGGCCAGCTGTCTGCGAGAGCCAGATTTTGGAAAAAGTCTGTAGGAGACAGACATAAAACTGTATACAAGCCAGGAGGCTGAATTTTCATTTGCATGTGTTTGATGGTGGATACCCCTGTGTGGGAAGCTTTATGTGACGGGACATTTTCTTTAAATAAAAGTGGGCTAAAAAGCCTTAAAAAAGAAAGCGGGTTGCTGTGTGCGTTTAACAAAGCTCTACCATTTGAAGCGAGTTCCCACAATATATATATATTATATTGCATTATAGTTAGGTATGTTGTCACTTGAGTTATGATTAAATTCACTTACTGTATATCTTCAAGTTTGCTGTGTTTTCTGCTTGTGGTGTTTGGATGGATTTTGTTTCACTATTAATAAACTTGCTTAAATCATATATAGCTTGGCCTCGGTTTCCTAAGTGTAGCTACACAGATCTGGCAATTCCAGCTGCTGGATGCCTGCTTTTAGTATCCTTGACAGGTAGTTTACCAGAATCAAGCCTTTCTAGACTTGAGTCTATCAGTTAACCAGTTCCCTACCGCTCTATAGCCGAAGGACGGCTACAGTACGGTTGTCTGGTTCTGGGACGACATCCACGGACGTCATTCCAGAACTGACCCCCTGCACGTCCCCTGTTAGCGTGCAACCCTCTGCCGCTGGTGATCGCAGTGTCGTATGGACATAGCTGATCACAGGATATAGTGAATGGCCAATCACGGCGGCCTTTCACCACGTGATCAGCTGTGACCAATGACACAGCAGATCACCAAGTAAATACAGTTGACGGTTATCTGCTGCACTTTCCTCATGCTGTCACAGTTTAAGGAAAGTACTGTCGATAACTGGCAATTGTCAGAGGAGTGATCGGCACTGATCATCAGGGCACTGATGATCAGTGCCTTGATGATCAGTGCCCAGCAGTGCCACTCACCTGTGTCACCCATCTGTGTCCAGCTGTGCCACCCACCTGTATCCATCAGTTCCACTCATCTGTGCCCTGCAGTGCCACCCACATGTGCCCATCAGTGCCACCCACCTCTGCCCATTGGTTCCACCTACCTGTGCCCCGCAGTGCCACCCAGAAGTGCCACCAACCTGTGCCTAGCGGTGCCACCCATTTGTGCCCATCAGTGTCACCAACCTGTGGCTAGCGATGCCACCCACTTGTGCCCATCAGTGCCACCCAAATGTGCCTAGCATTGCCACCCACCTACGTCCATCAGTGCCACCCACCTGTGCCCTACAGTGCCACGACCTGTGCCCAGAAGTGCCACCCATCAGTGCTGCCCAGCAGTGCCACCCAGCAGTGCCCCTCAGTGCCACCTATCAGTGCAGCATCATCAGTGCTAGCTCATCAGTGCAGCCTATCAATGCCGCCTATCAGTGCCCATCAGTGCTGCCTATCTGTGCCACCTCATCAGTGCCCATCAGTGCTGCCTATCAGTGCAGCCTTATCAACGCACATCAGTGAAGGAGAAAAATTACCTGTTTGCAAAATTTTATAATAGAAGCAAAGAAAAACTTTGTTTTCAAATTTTTTTGCTCTTTATTTGTTTATAGCGCAAAAAATAAAACACCCAGCAGTGATTAAATACCACCAAAAAAAGTTCTATTTGTGTGAAAAAATGATAAAAATGTCATATTGGTACAGTGTTGCATGATCGTGCAATTGTCATTCAAACTGTGACAGCACTGAAAGCTGAAACGTGGCCTGGGCAGGAAGGGGGTATAAGTGCCCAGTAGGCAAGTGGTTAATATACACTGTATTGGGCCACAGCATCCCTAAAAATGTATATAAGTCCTACTCAATGTAAAACCAACTGGGTGCACTGCTGATCAACTCAGGCTCATATCCTTTATTTTCATGCCCACTAAACAAACTCAAATGTCTGGTGGTCTGGTACCCCAACAGCCACACAAGTCAAACAAAAAATGGCAAGGTATTTAGAGAACTTAAAGCTGGTAGCTGTATTTAATGACAAAACTAAGACATTTAGAAAGTTTTGGTCCACTTGAAATCACTCACTATTTCCCTGGTGACTTTGATGATTCTCTGTGGACCACATAATATATACCTAGTCAGGGGAAAATGATGTCAAGTGTGGAGGAGCTCTGACTGGTCTCATGCCTTCCCTTTCCTCTCTGCCCTATCCCTCCCCTCCCATCTTCTTCCTTTTTTCCTCTCTTTCCTGTCATTTCACAAATGGTCTTACTCATCTCTTTTATGCCTGGTAATCAGGCAGGGTTGTAAATACTGTATTTTTCGCCGTATAAGACGCACTTTTTCTTCCCCAAAACTGGGGGGGAAATGTCAGTGCGTCTTATGGGGCGAATATGGAGCGGCGGGTCCGGTATTTCCACCGCGGCCGTGTCAGAATACCGGGCCGGCCGCTCAGCTCTGCAGCGAGACCTTACCTGTTCCTCTATCCAGCGGCGTGCTGTCTTCCCAGCTTCTGTAGTTTGGGCACTGGGCATGACAGCCGGGTGCCAAGTGCGCATGCGCAAGAAGCGGTGCTTTTTGTGAATGGTAAGGCAGTACCTGGGACACATGACAGATCCCAGAAGCCGCCGGACCAATCACAAAGAGCAAGTGCTTCTCACTCATGCGCACTGGGCACCCGGCTGTCATGCCGAGCGCCATTACAGAAGCCGGGAAGACAGCGCGCGGCTGGATCGAGGAACAGGTAAGATCAAACAAAAACTCTGCGGAAGTAAGAGCGGGTACCTGTCAATTTCAGGTACCCCCTCCCCACCTCACCAAAGGTCAGCAGTCATCTCCTGTACTGTCCGCAGTCTCTGGTCATCCCTGATCTGTCCGCAGTCTCTGGTCATCTCCTGTACTGTCCGCAGTCTCTGGTCATCCCTGTGCTGTCCGCAGTCTCTGGTCATCTCCTGTGCTGTCCGCAGTCTCTGGTCATGTCCTGTGCTGTCCGCAGTCTCTGGTCATCCCTGTGCTGTCCGCAGTCTCTGGTCATGTCCTGTACTGTGTCTGCAGTCCATTAGTTCAGAATTTTTTTTTCCTGTTTTCTGCCTCTAAAACCTAGGTGCGTCTTATGGTCAGGTGCGTCTTATATGGCGAAAAATACGGTATACAGTAGGTGTCGATGGAGGATCCTAGCTATTGAGGATCTCAAATTGTAATTATACTGTATTATTTATGCCCTGAGTTTGGATTCTCTTAGTATAATGCACAGAATAGTATACCGCTGATTTTCTTTTTGTTTAAATGGATTTAATTAGGAAATCTTTATAATGGATATGATGCATAAATATTGAACAGGCAAATAGTTTCAGCATATGAAATCATATTCCATGTTCCACCCTATTCAAACTTCATTTGCACATTTTGTTTTGCACATGAATATATGAAAAAACAGCAATAATGCATACTAAAGTATTATTGATTATAAACAGATAGTTGCTTAAAATGAATAGTGAGAAGCAGTGCACCATCTGCTGCCCATAGTGTCATCAGTTTAAGGGTAATGTTTAATATTAATGTGTTTGTTTCACATAAAACATGACCAGCAATGTTCCTGTAATATGTGTGTGAAGAGCATTGTGGAATGGTGAGATAATTACAGTAGTTCTCACCTGCTTCTGAAAGTGAGAACATTATTATGAATCAGGTGTTGACATCCCAGGGAAAAATGTGGAAGCTTAATAGCACATTAAACTCACACCTGAAACTTTCTTTGCTCCATACATGCTCAAATCCAAATAGAATATGTAAAAGGTGCTAGATGGCTGTGACCACATAAAACACATGTTAATTATTAACCTTATGCCTACTGCCACTAAACAATACCTGTTACTTGACATTAAAAATAAACTACTTCTAGGGGCTTATTTACAATGGACAGCAGATATCCCTCTAAACTCTCTGCAATACTCTGCCATGCCATGCACATTGTGACCCATATTTCATGGCCCATAAAATGTTAGCCATGATATGGAGTCTGCAGTAGTCAAAGAGTTCTTCTTTAACCATTAGCCGCCCGGCCTATAGCCGTTTGGTGGCTGCAAAAATGCTCTAGCTTTCCGGGGTGCACGCCATTTGGCGTCCTCCCGCACATGCGCAGTTCGCGCAAGTGCAGAGCCGCGTAATCTGTCACCGGCCGTGTACCTCGGACACGGCTGATGACAGATCTGAGCACCGCCCCGGTTGCCGGTACCATGTGACCTGCTGTGACCAATCACAGCAGGTCACATGACAGATGTATACAATGGATGGCTTCATTCATGCCATCCATTGTATACTAGTGCCTAGCTGTGGATGGTCACAGCTAATCACATGCACATGTCATGTGATTAGCTGTGGCCAAATCACAGCTAAGCACAAAAAAAAAAAACCCTGAATGAATCAATGTCATTCAGGTAAATGCTTGCTTATAGCAAAGTAATTCTTTGCTATAAGCAAATTGTGTAAAAAAAAATAAAAATACTGATCACTTCCCCAAAGTAGTACAATGTTACTATGGTAACATTGTACTACTTTGGTCATAGTAAAATATGAAAACAAAATCTTGAAAAAAAATTAAAAAAATGTAATAAAAAATTAAAAATAATAAAAAAATATATATATTTTTTTTCATACTGTCACCAGTCAGTGTCCCTGTTCACTGCCATGCCAGATATATGATGATGCTGCACTGCACTGGTGACAGTATGTAAAAAAAAAATAGAGAAAATAATCTTTTTAATTTTTTCATTTTCCAAAAAATTATGACAAAAAAAATACAACTTCAAAAAACTTGCCATTCTTCTTATGAAGTACGTCGGACTGTCTACTCTGCAAAAAGGGGTCATTTGGGGGATATCTGTACTGTTCTGACATTCTTGGATCTCAAGAAATTAGATTGGTCATCAGTACTTCAGAACTGATCAATTTTCAGATCTATACCATAGTTTGTGAACTCTATAACTTTCCTACAAACAAAATAATACATCCTAATTTGGGTTATTTTCACCAAAGACCAAATGTAGCAGAATACCACTCGGCCTAAATGTATGAAGAACAATTATTTATTTGTAAACTTTTGGCTGTTAAACAAAGAAAAACGTGTTTTTTTAAAAAAAATTTGGGTCTTTTTTTGTTAATTTAGCAAAAAATAAAAACCCCAGCGGTGATTACATACCACCAAAAGAAAGCTCTAGTTGTGTGAAGAAAATGATAAAATTTTAGTTTGGGTACAATGTTGTATGACCGCGCAATTGTCATTCAAAGTGTGAGAGTGCCGAAACGTGAAAAATGGCCTGGGCAGGAAGGTGTAAAATTGCCCGGTATTGAATTGGTTAATGCAGCAAAAAGAGCCCTGTGGGTGTGTTAGAGAAGAGCAAGTCACGTGACTGGGCAATTCACTGTGCTTTATAAATGCATAGTTTCTTTAAAGGTACAACCATAACCACACCACTGCTAAAGTCATTTAAAATCATCTGTATTTTTCTAGTTGTCAGTGACTGGATCTACTGGTTGGTTTTCCTAATATTCTCTCTAGCCTAATGGCATCACATGTCCTTGTTGTTATGCATTCTTGAGGTAATGATGGCATTGACAAGGAAGCCTGAGGCTGTTGACAACAAGTGTACTAAGCAAACAAACAAAATAAAAGGCCTAGTGCATTACCCTCATCATTGTACTAAATTAAAAAAAATTGTGTACATACTCACTCACAAGGTATAAAAGCATACTAACTCCAGAAAACAGATTAGTATCCAGAATATGGAGCACACAGTGTCCACACATGAATCAAACTACCATGGATGCATTTCAAGGGACATGCCCCCTGCATGTCATGTTTGCTGACCTATTTCTTTCTTTCTTTTTTTTTAAACAAAGCTTTATTTGAATTTTTCAATTTACATAAACTCAGCGGATGAAACACTCCAAAGATGCTTCTTGGCAACAAAGTAACCTTTTTTTTTTTTTTTTTTTTTTAACAGTACTGATAGATTGACCAATATGAGCAATACAAAATTTTGCATAGAAAACTGATCAGAAAGATTCACGATATGTCAGCAGTTAGAACCTCTGAACAGAAACTCTGAAGGCAAATGAGACAAAAGATGGGAGGCATTGTAAGTCAGTATAGTGTGTAGGGAATGTGTAATGGTAAGCTATGATATATATCCAAAGATAAGAAGGTCAGGACATACCACTGAACTTTGAATGAGAACTGGGGTGCTTAGAGTATGTCAGTTGTCATGCGTAAGACATGAATGTTGAAGTAGGAAAGAAACGTATGTAGAGGAGATAATCAAAGAAGAAGGATCAGGGAGATAGGTAGATCTATTCAGAAGGAGAAAAAAGAAAAAAGTTGAGAAGGAAGCTAGTATGGAGAAAAGATGGAGAAAAAGATGGAGAAAAAGAAAAAAAAAGAAAGAGGTGGGAAAATGATGTTGGAACGGGCCAGAGGATCCCCTCCCAAGAAGTCGTTAAGAATATTTGGTAATGAGCCAAGCGCTGTGGTTTGAGAGAAAAATAGAGCTAGAGGCGACTCCCTGTAACAAAAGTGATATACGTGTTGTGAGTCCTCGCTGATTAAGGGTGGGGGGAGAAGTTATAAAAGAATGTGCGATGAAGATGAAGTACAAAGAAAATGGTAAAGGAAATAGATGAAAGGAAATGTGGCTTGGTTGCCTAGGTTGGCTAGAAGCGGTGTGAGAGCAGCAACAAACGAGTATTGTAAATGTTTTAGATATAGTCATGCACACCTTAAATCCTCATAAATCAAAACAATAAGTCCGGGTTTACTGGATCATGTTTCCAGATTGGGGCATCACAGAAGAGCCATGAAGGAAAAACTGAAGCTCTGTGGTTGGAAAGGATTTTTGAACATAGAGTCTCCATTTTCGATTATATTGATCCTCACTGTGCTGGAGGGATGAGGTGAGGAAGTTAAGCTGGTCCAGACGAATAAGTGCATTAAGAGCTGACTTGACATCCGAGATATTAGGAGGACTGTTGGAGACCCACTTTTTCAATATGGCTCTCCTCGCGACCATCAGGCAAGAGGACATTAATAAAAAATGGTGCAGCGCTAAACAAATATCATTTTATAAATGAACATAACCCTAAAACTAATAAATAAATACATATATATATATAGATACATGCATGCAAGGATGAACCCCTTTCAATCCCCAGTGGGGGGAAACGTGACCATGTATATGATTACTAAACACATGCAAAGGGACAACACACTGCAGCAGGTGATAAAAAGTGAATAAATGCAGTCCACTCCAAACAAAAAGTGGTGATTCTTCTGAACGTGAGAGTGCCAA
The DNA here is from genome assembly GCF_062004578.1 of Staurois parvus. Taxonomy (NCBI): domain Eukaryota; kingdom Metazoa; phylum Chordata; class Amphibia; order Anura; family Ranidae; genus Staurois; species Staurois parvus. The sequence goes on from NW_028317949.1 coordinate 8,195,528, forward strand.
TAGTGCCACAATCCTACAATGGTCTGAGTGCCTCCTCACCTCCCCGCATCGACCACAAGGGCCAATACGCCTTGATAATATATAGGGTGTAACCCTCAGATGTCAGCCGGTCACAGATCCACAGTAGATTCCACCTCATGTACTGTATTCCAAAAGCCACCACCTCCAGCCGCTGATAATGGTGGTAATAAGCCACCAGGCGATGCTCAGAAACACAAAACAGAAACTCCCATAGCGTAATACTCCTCTGCTGCTACTTTGACCACTGTCTCCGCGCTGCTCAAAAGTAGCGGTCAAAGTAGCAGCAGAGGAGTATTACGCTATGGGAGTTTCTGTTTTGTGTTTCTGAGCATCGCCTGGTGGCTTATTACCACCATTATCAGCGGCTGGAGGTGGTGGCTTTTGGAATACAGTACATGAGGTGGAATCTACTGTGGATCTGTGACCGGCTGACATCTGAGGGTTACACCCTATATATTATCAAGGCGTATTGGCCCTTGTGGTCGATGCGGGGAGGTGAGGAGGCACTCAGACCATTGTAGGATTGTGGCACTATTGGCACTCTCACGTTCAGAAGAATCACCACTTTTTGTTTGGAGTGGACTGCATTTATTCACTTTTTATCACCTGCTGCAGTGTGTTGTCCCTTTGCATGTGTTTAGTAATCATATACATGGTCACGTTTCCCCCCACTGGGGATTGAAAGGGGTTCATCCTTGCATGCATGTATCTATATATATATGTATTTATTTATTAGTTTTAGGGTTATGTTCATTTATAAAATGATATTTGTTTAGCGCTGCACCATTTTTTATTAATTTTCTCATACACTTTTGGTCAAAGAGGGTGCTGGCCGCTTAGTTAGTCTTCATTCATCTGAAGCGCAGGAGGTTTTATCACATATTCAGGCAAGAGGACAGCCACGGTTTTGTGGCTCGGAGAATGGCAAGCTGAAGTGGATGAGCCCCTGTGGAGACTGATTCCAAGTTGCCGAAGAGAAGAGGTAAAGGGTCCCTTGGTAGTTGTAGAGAAGTGATGAAGGCGATATAGCTGAGTAGTTGGGACGAAAAAGTAGATATTAGTTGGCAATCCCAAAATCTGTGTTTTAGCGAAGGTTTATAGTGCCCACACAAAGGGCAAGTAGAGACCGAGGGATTCCCACGGACATATAGGCATGGCATATAGGCATGGTGCATTAACTTTAATTGTTGCTCCCGCCAGAACTCATTGGAGTTGAAGGCACAGGTATTGTTGAAACCAGTGAGGATTTGATCCATTGAGAGCGTATTGTCAAAGTCTCTGATCCAAGGAGAAGTAGGAGTGGAGGCCTCTAGAGGGTGTACATAGTGTAGGTTTAATGGTCCATAAATATGGGATATCTTGTATTTCCGATTTCTAACTAAGATATCTATGAACGAGGAAAGGAAGAGACTAGATTTAACCAATGTTATCTTGTTCACATAATTACAAACTTGCAAAACATACAGAAAATGATGAGGCGGTAGATTGAAAGAAGTTGAAATCTGAGAAAAAGATAAAGGAAAGCCAGAGGCCGTATCGTATAATTGGCTAACTAGTTTGAGGTCCCTTTCCAACGATAGATCATAAGCTGCGTGTTGTTGAGGGACAGAAAAAGCAGGATTATGATGTATGGGGAGGAAACGGGAAACCTATGGGGATACGCCTAATTTACGTCTGATCTCCCTCCATGTGATAAGGGTATCACGGATGAGTGGATTATATTTTAAGTGTGGAGGGAGTGAGTTAGGGTTTGAATGTAAAAGGGCTGCAAGATCGAAAGGATGGGCCATGGCAGATTCTATTTGCAGATTAGAATAGTTGGAGGATTTGGTCAGCCAATCTATACACACCCGTAAGATGCATGAGAGATTATATACTCTGATATTTGGAAGACCAATTCCCCCCTCACATCTAGGCAGATATAGCTTATGCAGGGCAATACGTGACCGATGTCCTTTCCAAATAAATGTAGAGAGCGCTTTGTTTAGTCTAAGAATGTCCGTATGCTTAAGTAGTAGAGGGATGGTCTGAAGAGGGTATAACAATTTCGGGAAGCTCACCATCTTGAAGAGGTGGGCTCTCCCTACAAGTGACAGTGGTAACTCTTTCCATACCTCTAGTTCGCCTATAATTTTTTGAATTGTTGGTGAAAAATTGAGCGAGTAGAGAGAAGAGGCAAGTTTTCCAATTTTGATTCCTAAGTATGTAATATGATGAGGAGCAATTTTGAAATGAGAATTATGAGCCCATGAGGGAGTGCGTGCATGGAATAAGGGAAGGACTTCGCTTTTCGTGAAGTTAATACGAAGACCCAAACAGTGCCTGAAGGCTGTGAAAATATCCTGTATATAAGGCAAGCCGTGAGTTGGGTTGGCAGTGAAAATTAAAATGTCATCGGCAAACAAGGCTAAACGTAGATCTTGTTGAGCTATTTGGACTCCGTGCAGCTGTGAGTGGAACAGAAGGAAGCGGGCTAAGGGTTCTAGGGCCAAATTGAAGAGCAAGGGGGATAAGGGGCACCCTTGTCTTGTTCCTTTATGCAGTTTAATAGGGGTAGATGTGTGTCCTGCAGCAACCACCTGTGCTGTAGGAGCTGAGTACATAGCTTGGACTACATGAGTGAAAGGGCCTGAGAAGCCAAATCTATGTAAAAGCATCTGCAGCCACTGAAAGTTAACATTATTGAAGGCCTTTTCAGCATCAAGAGAGATTATCGCTAGATCTAGGTGAGGATTGATTTTAGCATGATTTAACACTGCTAGTACTTTGCGGATGTTTGAGGCAGCAGAGCGTCCTTGTATGAAGCCCGCTTGAGAGGGATGAATGATGGAAGGTAAAACAATAGCTAAACGATTTGCGATAATTTTCGATAGAATTTTGGCATCTAAATTTAGAAGGGAGATCGGCCTATAGGAACCTGGGTCAGACGGATCTTTGTCTTTCTTTGCTATCAATTTTATATGTGCCTGAAAGGCAGATGGAAGATAGGCACCCCCTTCTTGAATAGAGCAGTAAACTGATTGCAGGGTAGGAGAAAGGGTTGTAGCCATGAGTTTATAGAACTCAGAAGTGTATCCGTCTGGGCCAGGGGCTTTACCATTAGCTAGAGTTTTTATAGCGGATTGAATATCGGATTGAGATATAGGAGCATTAAGAGATTGGAGTGCTACGAGATCGATTTGAGGAAGAGCAATGCCGTCTAGAAAAGACAAAGCCTTTGATTGGTCAATAGGGTCGGGGCCATATAGTTTAGTGTAGAAACTTTCCAATATGGAAACAATTTCTTCAGGGGAGTGTTTCAATATACCCTGAGAGTCTTTGAGGGAGGTAAATTGTGTAGGAGTAAACGGTTTACGGCACAAGCGAGCCAGGAGTCTGCCCGGATTGTTGCCAAATTTATGATACTGTAAGTCAAGATGTGATTGGTGCATGGATTCTTGTGCTGTTGCCCATGTTTCGAATTGGTGTTTTGCCTCTAGCCAAGCTTTCCTGTGTTCATGTGTGTTGGAGTCAGCCAAATTTTTTTGCGTCTGTCGGAGTCGGTTACTAGCTTCTGTGTATTTTAGAGCGACCTTTTTCTTATATGCAGATGTAAAGGCGATGATTTTACCACGTAAAACCGCCTTTCCTGTTTCCCAAAATAGGTTAGGATTGGATAAGTGAGCTGCATTGGTGATCTGGAAGTCTGTCCAAGTATCTTGGAGTTGACGTAACACCTCCTGGTTATTTGCTAAGAAAGAAGGAAAGCGCCACGTTTTGTGAGATTGTGTGTTGTTAAGATAGTTGAGGGTTATGGATATGGGAGAATGATCCGAAATAACTATGTCATGTATATCTGAGGAAGATGCGTATTGCAAAGCAATAGAATTGCAAAAAAAATAGTCTATTCTGGAAAGCGAATGGTGTACCGGAGAAAAGAAGGTGAATTCCTTCCCATCTGGGTGGGCTAAACGCCAAATGTCTGTTAGTTGCATTGCTTCTGCAAATGTAGACAGTAGTGTGAGTGTTGATTGGGACTCCGCAAGTGGGCGGTGATTGTGTTCTAGTGATTTTGACTTATCTTCATAGGCATTCATAAGTGAGTTGAAGTCCCCTCCGACTACTAAAGGTAGATGTATGTAGGCGGACAGCTTTGAGGACAGGTCCTGAAAAAACTGTTTTGACGGTGAGTTTGGAGCATAAATATTGGTGAGGACCAATGATTGAGAGCCTACTTTGAGGTGTACCGCTAGGAATCTGCCTGCCTCATCAGTGTTTACCGAGATTATGTCAGGTGCGAGCTTTTTGTGAATCAGAATGAGCACACCTGCTTTATTATTGAGTGAGGGAGAACCTATAACGTGTCCTACCCAAAGTTTCTTCATACGAACAAAGTCAGATTGGCCTAAATGTGTTTCTTGGAGTAGTGCTACATCTGCTCTAAGTCGGCGGAGATGGCGGAGAATAGCCATTCGTTTATGAGGTGATCTTAAGCCCTTGACATTCCAAGAATAAATATGAATCATTAGGTCACATGATATGAGGTGAATACAAAGGTAGTGGACTTACAGTTTTGTAGGGTGGAGCCAGCTATCCGCCCATTACCGCCCAATCTCTGAAGAAGTATGGTCGACTCCCAAGGAAGGGGTGATTCTCCAGAAAAATGTAAGGAAGGAGAGCAGAAGAAGGGAGAGAGAGAGTGGAACATGGTGGCCCAACTGGGGCCTATCAGAAGAGCAAAACAAACAAAAAACCATAACAGTGTATTGGACTTCACATAAATCTGCATGCTGTCCCTGTACTGCGACCAACGTGCCTGGGAAATAGCAGAGTAGTGATCTGCAGCAGTGACTCATTGGAGTTGTTGAGAGGGCAGGGGAGCATGACACCCTTGCCTAAATGGCATCGCCAAAGGGAGAAGAGGCTCAACAAATCGAATGACCAGAGCGGAACTGTGGTCGAGGCAAGGCACAGAGAAGGGATGACACAGTCAGTATATGTATATGCTATCAAGCAAAATGAGAGGAAAGTACCACAGGACCAACTAAATTATTGCTTTCTAACAACTGGTATAGCTATCTGTGGACTGAAGATGATAGCTAAAGGCACAAGAAACTTAAATTCAGTTAAACAAGGCAGGTGGTCCAATTCGTGGGGTAAACCGTATAGCGCCTGAGAGAGTGCGCCAGCTCAGGATTGGCGAGATTTAGAGGGAGCAAAGTTAGTACGTGGGCGTTTCGGTGGATCTTTGCGAGGGCTTCGCTGAGCTCTAGGGCCCGAGTTGCGAGGGTGAGGAGACGGCACACCATCCGTAGCCATCAAAGAATCTTGTAGATATTGAGCGGCTTCTTCAGGGTGGATGAAAGACTTTGTATCACCCGAAGGTGTAGTAAAGCGGAGAGTAGCCGGATAAGCCAGGGTGAATTTGTAGCCCCTTTGGTGGAGCGTGGCACATATTTCCTGAAAGGCCTTACGTTTGCGGGATACTTCTTGCGAGTAATCGGCAAATAGGAGTAATTTGTGACCGTCTACTTGTAGGGATCGAGAATTGCGGAAAGAATTAAGAATAGCCACTCGATCAGCGTAGTTGAGATACTTGACTATCACCGATCGCGGTGTACGGCGGTCATTCGAAGGCGGCCCCAGGCGATGAGCTCTCTCGACCTGACACAAAGTGGTTAGACCTAGAGCTGAGGGTATACGTGTGGAGCATAATTCTGGAAGCACCCCGGTTGAAAATGATTCTGGAAGGCCCACTATGCGCAGATTATTTCTGCGTGAGCGATTTTCTAAATCATCCAGCTTGTCTAGGATGGATTGGTGCGTACGATTGGTTTGAAGTGCACCTGAGCGCAGCGAGTGAACATCGTCCTCCAAATCTGACAGACGCTGTTCCACTTCAGTTAAACGTTTACTATGATCACCTATGTCTTTTCTGATCTGTTCAATGCCTGTGGCTACTGCATGACCCACGGCTTGTGTGATTGTGGGCAGTAGAATGGCAGCAACTGCTTGTGCAATCTGGTCATATATTTCTGTGGAACTACAGGTGCTAGGAGTAGAGGTCAGGGCTGGTATAGTATTATCACTGTGTGCAGGGAGGGTGTGTACATCTGCACCAGCGTGTGTAACAGCCTCTGTGCCTGTGTCCATTGAGATATTATGGGCGGTGGCCATCTTGGCTGCAGGAGGGGGAGAGCCGCATCCCTCTCCCCTCGTGGTGGGACCTGAGCCCTGTGGATTCGGCAGGAGGAATCGCTCCATGCCGAAGGGACCGAGGATCGTGCGGGGGGGCCAGTGGGGAGCTCCTGAAGCAGCTAACAGGAGTCCCCTGCGCAGAATGCCGGCTTTATATGCGGGGAACCCGGGAGCCGCGGGTCTCACCTCCTCACAGCATCAGCGCCGGAACCGGAAGTCTATTTCTTTCTTGAATAAACACGGTGAGTGATCGGTACCAATCCCACATGTGGTCATTTATAACCGAAGCATATATATTTGTTGTTGTGGTCTGGGGCACCCTTTTTTGGAGTGAAAATGCCTCCATCCCTAAAACAACATATCCAATGCATTAACCATGGGGCTTTATTTGAGGCATACTAGAAGCAAAGAATAGCAATAAAATAAATATAGGCATCATTCCAATAACATTTGATTAATAAGCATGATTAAAAATGTAATAGTCAATGGTAAATGCACAAATTACAGGCATTACAAATCAATGGATACAGATCACATTAAAGCAATAAATAATTAATAAACACATTTGTAAATGGATAGGATGATAAATAGATAAACTAATGAATTAATAATCCATAAATCCGCATCTGATACCATATAAACATGAATTAAAATAATTATAAGCTAGCACAAGAATATTGTAAATATTAATACATAATCGTATGGATACTTGTATATATAATGCATCCAAAATGGATACATTGTGTATATAACATTGTGTGTATAACTGAAGCATAATAAACTGTGTTTACAATGCGTCAGTTTGTGAATGAACAGGGAGCTTCTGTTCAGGGTACTTACTGTTTATTCAATCTGCAGTTCAGCTGAGGCTGCAGAGAAAGAATTGGGGATCTGTGTTCTTAATCTTTTTCTCTGTCTTAAAAGTGAGGCATCAAAGGTCTGTTTAGACACCTGATATTTCATCAAAGCTCCACCCCACATGGCTGTTAAAAAAATGTAAAAAAAATAAAAAAAATTATAAAAAATTTAAGGCTCCTTCATACAGGTACTCTGGCCACGTGAGTGTTTTGTTCTAGCAGTTGGAGCTGCACCTGCACCTACACAACCACCCAGACTGAGGTGGAGTGCCATTCTAGGTGGGCTGTACAGGGACCCATGATTTCCAACAGCAGCTCTGAGGGCAGCCTAAGTTCACAAATTATACATCTTGATAAATCAGTAGATACGGTGACTCTACACCAAGAAGCATTAACATTTGTGGACTTCAACTAGTTGGAGGAGCCAGAGAACACAAAATATACAGACTATATAAAAGTACAACTCTGATTTTATTACAGGCATTTGTATAGTGCTAATATTTACAAGAGCTCTTTACATACTGTACATTCAATGTAATCCCTGCCCTCAATGAACTTACAATCTAATGTCCCTATCACAAATACATACACTATGGCTATTCTAAACATGAGCCATTTAATCACTTCAGCTCCTGAAGGTTTTACCCTGATCATGATCAGGCCATTTTTTGCAATTCCGCACTACGCTATTTCAATTGGTAATTGCACAATCATGCAATACTGCACTCACACAAAGTTTATATCCTTTTTTTTCACACAGAGAATTATTTTGGTGATATTTGATCACTACTGGGTTTTTATTTTTTGTGATATAAACAAAAAAAACCCACAAATTGTGAAAAAAAACAATATTTTCTACTTTCTGTTATAAAGAATATCAAATAAACTCAAATTTAGTCATACATTTAGGCCAAAATGTATTCTGCTACATGTCTTTGGTAAAAAATCCCAGTAAGTGTATACAGTGGGGATCGAAAGTTTGGGCACCCCAGCTAAAAATTTGTATTAATGTGCATAAAGAAGCCAAGGAAAGATGGAAAAATCTTCAAAAGGCATCAAATTACAGATTAGACATTCTTATAATATGTCAACAAAAGTTAGATTTTATTTCCATCATTTACACTTTCAAAATAACAGAAAACAAAAAAATGGTGTCTGCAAAAGTTTGGGCACCCAAACTTTAATATCTTGTACTGCCCCCTTTGGCAAGCTTTTTGTAGCCAGCCAAGAGTTTTTCAATTCTTGTTTGAGGTATCTTTGCCCATTCTTCCTTACAAAAGTCTTCCAGTTCTTTGAGATTTCTGGGCTGTCTGTCACGCACTGCTCTTTTAAGGTCTATCCATAGATTTTCAATTATGTTGAGGTCAGGAGATTGTGAAGGCCATGGCAAAACCTTCAGTTTACGCCTCTTGATGTAATCCCCCGTGGATTTCGAGGTGTGTTTAGGATCATTATCCATTTGTAGAAGCCATCCTCTCTTTAACTTCAGCTTTTTCACAGATGGCATCAAGTTGCCATCCAATATTTGCGGAAATTTTATTGAATCCATTTTTCCTTCTACTCGTGAGATGTTCCCTGTGCCACTGGCTGCAACACAACCCCAAAGCATGATTGATCCAACCCCATGCTTAACAGTTGGACAGAGGTTCTTTTCATTAAATTCTGTGCCCCTTCTTCTCCAAACGTACCTTTGCTCATTCCGGCCAAAAAGTTCAATTTTAACCTCATCGGTCTACAGAACTTGTTTCCAAAATGCATCAGGCTTGTCTATATGTTCATTTGCAAAGCTCAAACGATGATTTTTGTGGTGAGGACGTAGAAGAGGTTTTCTTCTGATGACTCTTCCATGAAGACCATATTTATACAAGTATCTCTTTATAGTGGAATAGTGTACCACAACTCCAGTGTCTGCCAGAGCTTTCTGGAGGGATCGTGCAGTCAAACGTGGGTCTTGAATTGTTTTTCTCACAATCCTGCGAGCTGTTCTGTCTGATATTTTTCTTGGTCTTCCAGATCTTGCTTTAACTTCCACTGTTCCTGATGACTGCCATTTCTTAATTACATTCTGAACAGAGGATATTGACATCTGAAAACATTTTGCTATCTTCTTATAGCCTTCTCCAGCTTTGTGAGCGTCAATTATTTTCAGTTTCAGTTTTCTAGACAACTGCTTAGAAGAACCCATGGTGCTGATTGTTGGGGCAAGGTCAGATTAGTCTGGGCATTTAAAACCTTTGAGATTGACATCATCTGGTCTTCCCAGACGATGATTGAGAACAATCCATGACACTGGCAGGTCTCAGCTTTGCAAAGGGGGCAGTGCATGCTATAAATTCTGCAGGGTGCCCAAACTTTTGCAGACGCCATTTTTTTGTTTTCTGTTATTTTGAAAGTGTAAATGATGGAAATAAAATCTAACTTTTGTTGACATATTATAAGAATGTCTAATCTGTAATTTGATGCCTTTTGGAGATTTTTCCATCTTTCCTTGGCTTCTTTATGCACATTAATACAAATTTTTAGCTGGGGTGCCCAAACTTTCAATCCCCACTGTATTAATTGGTTTGTGTGAAAGTTATAGCATCTACAAACTATGCTATAACATATTGGAGTTTACACAGCTTTTACTTTCTGACTATCACATTTCTTGAAGTGCTAAAACGCCAGGTCAGTACAACCCCCTCCCAAATGATACCGTTTTGTAAAGTAAACACCACAAGGAATTTGCTGAGAGGCATGTTGAGTCCATGGAATATTTTACATTTTGTAACACATTTTTGAATTTGTTTTTTTTTTTACACAACGTCATCGTTTAAATTATATGTAGCTCATGCATGCCATGGGTATATGTGGAATAACACCCCAAAACACATTCTGCTACTTTTCCTGAGTATGGGGATACCACATGTGAGAGACTTTTTAGCAGCCTAGCCACGTACAGGCCCTCAAAATCTAATGGCCACCTTCAGGCTTTCTAACGGCAAATTTCCTCATGTCACTTTCTCACTAGCTATCATAGTTTTAGAGGCCCTAAAATGCCACGATACTACAAACACAACCCCAAAATGAACACTTTTTGGAAAGTAAACACCCCAAAGAATTTGATAAGAGGCATGGCAAGTATTTTCCAGATATCATTTTTTGTCACAAGGTTTTGAAAAATATAAAATAAAAAATACATTTTTGTTTTCTTTCTTCATCTTCAAAAAATGTATGGCAACAAATGAGGTGTGCAAAATACTCACCATGCCTCTTAGCAAATACATTGGAGTGTCTACTTTCCAAAAAGGGGTCATTTGGGGGCCTCTGGGCCTCCTGGCATTTCAGGGCCTCCAAAACTATGATAGTTATTCAGGAAGCATATTGATGAAATAACACCCTTTAAAAGCTTGAAGGTGCTTATTGGATTTTGGGGTCCTGCACGTGGCTAGACTGTCAAAAAGTCTCTCACATGTGGTACCCTCATTCTCAAAAGAAGTAGAAGAATGTGTTTTGGGGTGTAATTCCACATATACCCACGGCACATGTGAGAAATATTTTATTAAAGTTCCAACTTTGAAAAAAAAGGTAATTTTCCAAAAATGTGTGGCAAAAAATAGAATATTCCATGCACTCAACATGCCTCTCAGCAAATAACTTTCCTACTTTCCAAAAAAGGGTCATTTGGGGGTATTTGAACTGTACTGGCATTTTATACCCAACATTAGAAACTTACGCCACACACAGGGGTGGACTGACCATTCAGGCACTCGGGCACTGCCCGAAAGCCTGGGGTCAGTAGGGGGTCCCATGAATATCTTTCATAGGCTTTCTTGGTTGTGGTTAAAGTGTGGGTGAGGACACAGAGGCCCCATGATCTCCTATTGCCCGGGGGCCCCATGAGTTGTCAGTCCGCCCCTGGCCACACAGCACCCACTCTTCTAATGTACAAGCATTTCTTTGGCATGTAGGAAGAAACAAGAGGACCTGGAAGAAACCCATGCAAGCACAGAGAGAACCTGCAAACTTCATGCATGTAGTATCCTGGCTGAGAGTAAAATAGAGGAACCAAGTGGTGCAATAGACCATAAACCTGCTGCACCAAGTGCCTTTGGAGTAAGGAAAGTATGATTTAATTTTAAGTCATGCTTAATGAATTCACACATTCCGCTAACATGAAGACACATCTGTATAAAGTTGCTACATGAGAAGATTAAACAAGGGTTTCTAGAATATTGTCACCTGAATGTGTTCATTTTCTCTATTGTTGTAATAAGAGGTCTAGAATGTTCAAAGCTTGCCAACAATAGCTTCTAAAATAAGTAATTTGAGCGTTTAAACTCAGCAATTTCTCTTCCTATCACAAATGATCTATATTTTTCATTACTGTATGATTTCTGAATCCTAAGGCTACTGCTGATATATAAACTTCTCAGATACATAAATAAATGCAGTATCATCTTCAGGCCATAAAATTACAAAATAAAATAATAGAAGCATACTACACTTATTTTAACGTTTTAACACCAAAAATAATCAAAGAACAACATAAAGGTTATCAGTAGGATTTTGTGCACATGCATTGAAGTTTATTGTAAACATAAATAATCCTTTAGGGCTTGTTCATGCAAGAAGAGGTCATTTTTTTCTGTACACCCTCTGCAAAGGCTTAACAAAATCAATTGTTCTCTATGTGCCCTGTTCACACCACAATACTAGTATCACATGCAGATTTATTCTGCTCAGGAATCTGCAAAGTGTATAAAACTAATTGAAGTGAGCATGAAAATTGATGTAAAGTGAAATCTGTGCTTCAGTTTCCATCAGTTTTTCTGCACGAGCCCTTAAGCTTTCCGTGACTGTTGCTAATTCAGAATTACCCATGATCCTGCAAGTTAAAACACAAATATAGTGATCTTTAGAATCAGACAGTTTAGAATCTGGTGCAGTACATGTAATATTCTTTATGTTGTGGGTTTTGTATATCATTATCATATGTAAATTGGCTGATGTTTCCCAATCTTTCATTATAATTTTGACATGTTGTTAGTAAAGACCACATTATTTACCTCTAAATGTGTAATCTGTTAACACAAATGTTATAACTTGGTGAGATAGAACAGAATGTTTTAAATATTAAGGTATGAAGGATTCTAAGGGAAAATTTCCCAGGGCATCTTTTATTGACATTCGATGGCATCTGCTTAGCGTTCCACAGTCGAATTTACAGTAGGATGAATGAGCACCAGACAATTGTTACAGCCTCTTCCTGACCACATAATGCATATGTGGTGGCAGGAAAACCAGGCCTTAAGGCCCAGATGCCGCACATACAGGGGTGGACTGACCATTTGGAAACTCGGGCACTGCCCGAGGGCCCGGGGTCAGTAGGGAGCCCCATGAGATGTCCATGGTACCTTTTCACAGGCTTTTTTGAGTTTGGGCAAGGACACAGGGGCCCCATGATCCCCTATTGCCCGGGGGTCCCATGAGTTGTCAGTCCGCCCCTGCGCACATACAACCACATCTGAGGTGGTGTGCTGAGCACCCGGTCACTACATGCTCCAGGCACATGGACCAAGCTGTGCCCGACAGCTTTCAGTCACTGCTTCTGATCAGGAGCCAGTAGGATGGGCTCTCGATCTTGTGAACCTTGTGAGACCTAATTACATTTTGGGAAACCACTCCAATGCCCTGTACACATTATCAGTTTTTTTTTTGTTCAACCCAGCAGGCTGAATAAAAAAAAAGACTGACAGATTGCTGTAAAAACACAAGTGGTGTTAGTACAGCAATCGCCCCCACTGTGCTATTGTGTTGTGACAGGGGGACTACCCCACTGCCAGAACACATCAATCAGCACTCTCAACCATTGGCTGATCAGAAGCCGATCGGCACACCTTTTTCGGTCATGCCCCTTCAACAGAAGCCGGATGAACATATGGTTTCTGTTGGACCGGCTGCCGTACACATGGGTCGAACAGAAACCATCTGCTGCCCAATATTCGGCCATTGTGTACAGCACTTAAGAGGCATCTTGATGGAGCTAACAAAGACATTTAACTGGCAGGTGACTCTGCCCACAAAGGCACTTCATTGTGCTAAAATTGAGCCCCCCCCCCCTCCATCCCCCTAATTAACAATCCTGGAAAATTTAGCAAGCAAGTTGAACCCAGGGTCCAAGGTAAATATTTTTTTTTACATTTTTCTTCCAATCATTTGGATATGTTTCACTTTTCATAGTTTCTTGGTTTTTTTTTTTAATCTAGAGGTTGGCTTGGTGTTTCTTCATAATCACTAAGCCAGATGCATGTACGTACATGGGCAGCACAGTGGCCAAATGGTTAGCACTTCCACCTGGCAGTACTAGGGTCGTTGGTTTGAATCCCAGCCACGGCACCACCTGCCTGGAGTTTGCATGGTCTCCCTGTGCATGTGTGGGTTTCCTCCCACACTCCAAACACATGCTGGTAGGTTAATTGGATTCTGTCTAAATTGGCCCTAGTATGTGTATGTACTTTAGATTGTACACCCCTTGAGGGGTAGGGATTGATGTGAATGTACAATATATATATATGTAAAGCGCTGTGTAAATTGACGGCGCTATATAAGTACCTGAAATAAATAATAATAAATAAATGATGATGATGATTATGTTCTAGTATTCATTAATGCTGTTAACGGTTGTTCAGAAATACTGTTTGTATTAAGGCCTCTATTTATCAAAGAATCATTGAGAATGTCATGGTAGATTCACCAAAGAATCCTTTGCTAAACATTTCAGGATAAGTTCACTTTTCATAGCATGTTACACCCATATATCTTCTCCCCTGATAGCTATCATGATTTAAAAAATTTCTCCGCCCAGCTGTGTCATTCATTCACAGAGTTCTGTGCATGGAAATCTACAAGTCCCGACAGCCTCTGCGGCTGTCGGCTTGTAGGCCTTGATAAGCTACCACAGCAATGTTGAGCTTTTTGGTAGTTCATTGATCCTTCATGTCAGTGCTTGTTCAAGCAGATGGATTCCACTGACAGTCTGCAGGACTTTATTATGCTTGAGGTGATATGACACATTGAATTCTATCTGTGCTGAAATGATTTTATGATGTTGAAAACAACTTTACTGCAAGATACCTCTTTAGATGTGGCATGCTTAGTCTGCATATTTACAATATTTGAGTCTCAGTGCTGTTTCTAAGGAAAGCTGTGAAAGCCAAGCTCCAGGAGAATGCATTTCAGCTTTGTGCAAGTGTGCATTCTTGTGGGCATTCAGTGTTCCCAGGAATTAAAGGGCTAGCCACAATAAGGAGGTAAAGTAGTTCCAGTTTTACTTTTGACAAACTAAAAAAAATAATTCATAATTTTTTTTTCTGCTTGAAGTCATAGTGTTTTATCCATCTGTTTCCATGTGTTAACACAGTATTGAGCACTGTTGGCATACAAACATATATTTTCTCTAAAGCAGGGCTAATTTTTAAATTTAAATACATTCATCTGTTGAGAAACATGGGAACTAACACTTAGAGCTACCTCCTTTTAAAACTGGAAAAAGCTTGAAGATTCCTTTTTGCACTTAAAGTCTAAGTTCACTTTTTTCTAAATTCCAGCTCCCCTACGTACTAATATACCATTAATGTACTTCTCTTGCAGAAAAGATAAAGCTTTCTTAGTATTTTAGAACAACCTTACCTGTCCAGCTCCAGCTTGTTCCATTGAAAAATGAATGATTTCCTCGTATGTAGAAAATCTATTAAGACACAGGAAGTAATTTTCCAGCTCACCTCATTAGCACACACCCTGCACCTGTTCTTCTCCTTCAGGAAAAAAGTATTGAAAACAGAAGCAGTATTTAAAGCTCACCATACATTATACAATCTGATCAATTTTCTTTAGCTCTACCATCAACTATGGAGTGCAAAGTCATACATGTGTTACATGTGTACGCCAGGGGTGGGGCAGGGTGAGGAGTGAGGAAGTAGCCATCTTGAGCATTTAAAATCCCCAGCATGGCAAAGTAAGTGCTGGTTTCCTCCTGGTGTGAGGATCACATGCAAGTCTGACTACTGATCAAGGTAATCTGGCGCTTTACGTGTAAGCTTGCTTGGGCATTTGGCTATGTGCAAATAATGATCTCTGACATATGGCGGTGTAATTTCCTTATTTTCTACTTGGCTTTGTCTGGTTTCTACTTTAGATAAGTGGTGATTGGCTGCACATTAGAAGAATTGCTCTTTGGTCTTTTCCATCTCTTAAGATTTCTTTGTGATTATCCATGTAGGTATAAAGCATCAGCACTCTAAGTCACATTTTACCTTTTGCCCTGGAACAGTCCCCTTTGCTTTGGGTATGTTCTATGCAGGATCGGTGTGCTAGACTATTTTGTACCCTAGGCAAGACCAGCTACTTGCAAATAAAACTTCACCTGTGGTTCTTCTTCACCCCTCCTAGCACACATCCTCCTTCCCCTCAAATTACCCACCCCTCCAACACAAATCCTCTTCCCAAAATCCCCCTCAGCATAAATCTCTCCATCCCACCTCCTGGAACAAATCCTCCTAGGCCCCCCTCCTAGCACAACTCCCTCCAAATTACCCTTCCCATCGCAAATCCTTCTTCCCTATCCAAATCCCCCTCCTAGCTCAACCCCCCCCCCCCAATCTCCCCCCTAGCAAAATTATTATTATTATATAGTATTTATATTGCGCCAAAAGGTTTGCTCAGCGCTGTACAAAATAGTGGGGGACAGCACATGAGACAATACAGTAACAAAACAATATATGAGGGGTTCGAGGGCCCTGCTCTTTCGAGCTTACAATCTAGGAGGGAGGGGATAGTGGTATAGGAGGAAGTGGCTGTGGGGGATGCAGTTGTAGGAGGAGTGGAGGAGATCAGCTGTTAGGTGAGGGGTAGGCTTCCCTGAAGAGATGGGTTTTCAGGGTGCGCCTAAAGGTGAGGAGGGTAGGTGACAGTCTGATAGATTGGGGTAGTGAGTTCCAGAGGATGGGGGAAGTCCTGGAGAAGTCCTGAAGTCGGGCGTGGGAGGAGGAGACCAGGGAGCTAGAAAGTAGGAGGTCTTGTGAGGAGTGAACCTAACTAACTCTTACCTAACTAACTAACTAACTTCCAACCTAACTCATAACACAAATCACCCCCTTTCCCAGCACAAATCCCCCCAATCCCCTCTCCTATCACAACTCATAGCACAAATCTCCCACAAATCCCCCTCCTAGCACAACTCTCTCAATCCCCCTTCTAGCACCCCCCAAACGTTCCCCTTTGCACAACCTCCTAATTCATTCTCCTAGCACAAATTCCTCCCAATCCCCCCTCCTAGCACAAATCCCTCCCCCAAATCCCCCCTCCTAACACAAATACCCCCAATCTCCTCTCCTAGCACAAATTCCCCTTCAATCCCCCCTCCTTGCACAAATCCACCCAATCCCCTCTTTCAGCACCAATCCTCTTCCTTCAATCCTCCCACCTAGGAAAAATTCCCCCAAATCCCTCCTCAAGCTAAAACCCCTCCAGCTAAAACAATTCCCAGCATAAAATTCTCCCACCTTACCCAAATCCACTCCTTTTAACACAAATCCCTCCAACTCCCCCAAACCTCCCTCCTAATCCTGGCACATATTCCCCCATTCCTTTTCCTTTCACAAATTTCCCCCCATTACCCTTCCCAACACAAATAGCCCCCATTCCCCCTCCTGCACAAATCTCTCTTCTCAGCACAAATGATTGTTACCCCTCCCCCTCCTTTCATTGTGTATAGTTGACCCAGCCTATAACCCCCCCAAATGTACAGGCGGGAAACCAGGTGTGGGTTGTGCTGTGCTCTCACTCCTGTCCATGGAGCATCCCCCATACAGCAGATGACACAATATTGCTTTTAGATCAGGCTGTACACAGTTTGATTAACCCGCCCTCTATCTCCTGCAATGACCGCTCATCTCTCAGCAGCAGAGAGCCAGGGAATGAATCAAACACTGAACATGCGGATGTAAAAGTGATTCTGTGTCATCTGCTTTGTGGAGGATTGCTCTACTGACAGGAGAGCACAGCCCACACCTCTCGGCTCCCTTCTGTCATTTTTCCTTTGCAGGATTCACTGCTCCAGGCTGCTCTCCCCTTGTCCCAGAAGTGAGTGCAGGGATGGGGAAAGGCATTCTGTGGCTAGGCATAGCACCCATGGAAAGACCATTGGGGCACAAGTGAAATCTGGAATCTGGCTATGGCAGAGAGTAGGGAAACCAGGGGCCATGGCTGCATCCTAGGAGGCAGTGCACCCTACACATTTTATATGTCTACAAGCGGCCTGCCTACTTCACAGTGTTGTGCCAGCTCTGGCTCTATGAACGTGTTCATGTTCATTCTAGGATTATTATGTAATGGGAGTGATGGTCTATACTTCTCCCAGGTGTTGCCTCCTTGTTTCCTAGTTAGGGCCACTGGCTGTCTCCCATTCGTTCCACCATCACCTCTCCCCTTGTACACTCACTCCTTTGGGGTCTCCACCAGTATATGAAATACTCCTCTTGTTTGGGGACATTTCTTGATATTTCCTCCTTGTCAGTAACTGCTACATATTATCAAGCATGATTTTCATATATTTGTATTTCATTGTATTGCATTGCAATCATTAAAATTATATACCGTATGCTTCTATGTATTGTTTATCTCTTATCAGCTGCACCCCTTGAACCCCTGAAGAAGCTCACTCCATGAAACGTATTAGGATGAAGCATCCTTCCTTTATTTTTTGTTCATCCAGATATACTTGATTCTGTAACCTATGCATGTCACTCAATTTAGATCTTTTATCTTTAATTTAGATCTCGCATGGAGGCCTTCTGGGCATTGCAGAGTGAGAAGGCATCTATGCCCGAAGTGCTATTGAGGCGCACATATTCAGGGAAATGATGAGTGAACAAAACATTGTTTTTGGGATCCTGTATAACCTTGTTGCTGCATTACCACACAGGCAGTGGCCAGCAAGTGTCTTTCTCCTCTATCATTATGGTGATGGCAGCATGTTTTAACCATGTTATATCTGAGATAGCAGAAGAAGACACCTGCTGTGTGAGACATTTATCAATCACAAATAAATATATATAAGAATTGTGTCTAGGTGAGAAGTAAGTAAAGTCCTAGCATGTAGATAGCACCAAACTTCATCCACATTCTCTGTGTGCAGAAGGTTATCCAAAGCAGTTGGAAGACCTTGCGGAGAAGAGGTTGTGTCAAGGCGTGGGTCAACAACTACATTGAAATCCTCGCACACTGTCAAATTACCATATTTAATAGTGGAAATCCTTTCAAAAAGCTAATGTAGGAACTGTACAGGATGGGAGTTAAGAGCCTAAACACAGGTTAAGTTATAAGACTTATTGTTAATTGTTAATATCACATGCTAAGATTATATACCACTCCTAATTGGCCAGAATAGAGTTTTTTTAGATACAGAGTTTCTAATGACAAGAAGCACACCTCTTGAAAATCTGGACAGGAAGACATGGGGGTAGTCTGTATGGCTACAACGTGGAGTGGCAGAAGCTTGGAAATGTGTTTCCTAGACAATAATGATGTTCGCCTAGAGTTTATGAGGTTCTTGCCACAGTGAATAATGTTTGTCTGGGTGGTTAAGACAACATTTTAGGTACCATAACAGCAGAATAAAATACTGTTTATTGGTAGACTCACTGTGAACCTGGGGAAGTGATTCTTAGAATGGATGTGTTGAGCTATAGAATCCAATATTGCTACGGCATGCCGAAGGAATAGTTCTGAGGAGTACAAGTAAAGGTCATCAGAGAAACACCAAGGTCATACTGACATGAGAGAAGTAGAACATGGAAACACCCTTCATAGATGTAACTTTAAAAAAATGGTTCTGGGTAGAACCAAAAGCAGAGAATCTGCAATATTTATAGGGGGAACAAGAATGTGTAGAAGGAGGTTGCAGAGTTGCAGGGTTATCGGCACAGTGCATAGATTTAGGATCCAGAGCCCTCATGCCAATACTTATTGCTAGAATGTTTGTGGGAGATGACGTGTCAATCAAGTACCTCATTGTGTAGGGGGTGCTCTGGGGCAATCATGTGTAATAATCAGTGTGATCTGGATATTTCTATTTATAGACATCCTTATGATTTTTCAGGGCCTTGGTGATGGTGAGGAGGTTTTTACATGGCTGTAGTGTATGAGCAGAGAGTTCAGGGAGCACCGGCCAGATTGTCAGCCTGCACATGAAGCTGGTCTTACAATCTGCCAGCAGCTTTTGTTTTACTTGGTAGAAATGGCCATGTAGCAGTATGTTTCTGGGAACATGTGGGGTAGAAAAGAGGATTTTGAAGTCTATAGTGAGGTCTGCTGAGCTGAGTGAAGGTATTACTACCTGGAAGAGATTCCGTACATTGTGGGGTAGGTGCAGGGGCGGACTGACAACTCATGGGGCCCCGGGCAATAGGGGATCATGGGGCCCCTGTGTCCTTGCCCAAACTCAAAAAAGCCTATGAAAAAGGTACCAGGGGCATCTCATGGGGCCCCCTACTGACCCCGGGCCCTCGGGCAGTGCCCGAGTTTCCAAATGGTCAGTCCGCCCCTGGGTAGGTGTGATGGTTGCATCAACTCCAGGATGCTACATATTTTAACTTGTTTCACCGTGACCTGTCTTCCAGGTCAGCACTGGCTTTGAGCCAGGTGATCTCATATTTTTGTGTGTCATGAGTGTTCACCATAGAGTTAAAAGATGAAGTGAAATCACACATTTTATACTCCGTGTGACTCACCGTCTCATCTAACTCTTGTATGTCTGTCATGCATTTGTGCATACAGGACACCATGTCTGAGTACAGGGAGGCTCGCAGGGATATCAGCATTTCTTTCAACATGGTATCTGAAACTGGATGATCCATAGTGGAAAAAAGAGGCAATCAGATCTTCAAGCTGTGAAGCTAGAGGCAACTTGCCTGCCTGGTAGCTTACCTCCATGTATGGGTCCGCATTTCTGAAGTGTACAGTAGGTGACTGTCTTCAGTGCCTCAGAATGGTGCAATGGTAAGGCTCTGTTGGAGGTTGTAAACCCCAATGACCTGGCGGAGGTATGCGGCCCAGTTTTTTGATACTTAAAAACCTTGTTACTCAACTTTTTATTTCTATATTAAATGAAGTGTGCCCATTCTTTGAATGGCAAGAGTGGAAATCAAAAATATTGACACACACACACACACTACTGATGCAATTTCACAAAGAATGTTATGTTATAATGCTAATGAATCCATTTAAGGAGAAGAAGAAAAAATCTAAATGTATCCTTTGACTGGTATAGTTTCTATGAAGTGCCATTGAGTAATTATTTGCTAGCACATTTGTTACCTCCATTTTACCAGTGGGCAGCTTACATTACAGTGATACATGGAATTGTCAGCTCACAATATGTACTAAATTATGTAACCTCTCCAGAATTATTGAGATAACAATCACAACCCAATTTCCAATGATTTCTTGTTGCTACTCTAATGAGATACTGTCATTGAGTTTCTATTTTTAAAGCATGAGATGACAAAGGATGCAAACTGAAATACATGCTATGAAAAATAATTTCATTTGTTCTGTTAGATGCATTGGAACAAGCAATTCAATGTTTCATGAAAAATCAAAATGATTGGTATCAACTGAGTTTATTATAACTTTAGATCCACAGGATATTTGCTTTGGGAACTATGTCTGCAGTCTGTTATTATTTATTAGACACTGAAAGGATCTAATGATTATTCTATGCAGATTTCAAGTACATATTAGAAAACTAGCAGATTTCATTACATTTAATTTATATTTAAGCTTCAATTTAACAGTACAGTGGCAAACTGTTACTTTATGATTACAGAATAATGAATGTATAGCTCATTTAGCTGGTTTTAACTTTAGTGCAAGGAAACAAACTAAGTACTGCCAAAAATATATACTTTTATAATAATATATTTATATACAGTATTTATAATATCAGCACATACATGTTCAAATTCAGCATAATTAATAATAATAAAAATCCACACCACGTCAATCCCCATACAATGCAATTAGCCTGAAAGATTAATGGATGGAGGACAACAGTTGTCTAGAGCTTTAGAACCTTGGAAAACAGTTCTTACATCAGTAACCCATCTACTTCTAGATAAAAATCAGGTCTGAAAGTTTGGTGACTGACTGCTGTTCCTGCATTGTACATGGGCTGGCAAGGTGACATTGAACATATATGAAAAGATATGTGGGCTTTTATTGATACAAAATGTCAACACTGAGGTGCTTTAGCACACTTTTATGAGTTGCTTGCAGTTATACAGCTCAAAGATACTTTGGGAAATTCAATAAACCTTTTATGACAATTTTCTGCCAGTATATCTCTTTAAAACTATCTGCACCTAACTCAGGAAAACATTTGGTAGCAGTACCAACACATGTGCAAATGCAGGTTGTTCTTACTACCACCACATCAAGAACCTGTCACTATAGCTGCAACAGATTCAAAAATAACTACTACCAGTTTGCAGATTAGGAACCTCTTGGTAAATAAGACCATCTATGAGTGAATAGAGACACTAGTGCTCAGAGAGGGCATGTCTGTGCTGAGAAGCTATCATGAATGTGACAGCTTTGCACACAAGGCTCTATATAAAATTTATAATACTGGACACATACAATTCATAATCATTGAAAGAAAAGGGATGCTGTTGCGCTTAGGAAAAAATTATATATATATATATATATATATATATATATACACATAAAAATTAAACTATATATACCTATATAGATACCTATATAGCAGCAGTCTAATTTTGAATTCCTATACACAAAATCTTAAATATTCAAAAATGGACCGCTCTAAGGTCACAGATTGACTAAATAAATGTGCAATCTTTAAAGTGATAACAATGAACAAAATTCAAATACAATATTAATATTCAGTCCCAACATGTGCATAATTGGTGCAATTAAACCGGACATCCCATAGTGTAAAACTGTATAGAACTTTAATATGGGGTCAAACAATAGAAATGCCACTCACAAAAAGGTTCCTTTCCTGGCACTGGGTGTATTCAGCTTTGTATATTATGAATGGAAATTAAGATGGCTGCTGCGTTTCAGCGTGCTTTCCAAATACCGGAAGTGGCATCAGTGGAAATCATGACGTCATGGACGTCACTTCCTGTATTTGGGATTGGGTGTACGGGATATCTGGTTTTGTTTTAGTTTATACTGAAAATATGAAATACTGCCTGTGGTGGAGAGGAGTTCCCTAATATTGATGCAGTCCTAGTGGAAAGTTATTGGTTACTACCAGCAACCACGGTTAAAAGGGCAAAGGAATATAGGCCATCAGGACCGGATTGCATACTGGTATAGTCCCAAAAGCGAGTGTGACTAACCTAGAGATAGGTGGTCATGAAATGACAGTGAGTTTACATCAGGGGCGGACTGACCATTTGGAAACTCGGGCACTGCCTAAGGGCCCGGGGTCAGTAGGGGGCCCCATGAGATGCCCCCTAGTACCTTTTTCATAGGTTTTTTTTAGTTTGGGCAAGGACACACGGGCCCCATGATCCCCTATTGCCCGGGGGCCCCATGAGTTGTCAGTCTGCCCCTGGTTTAAATCTATGTGGGGCACCAGTGTGAACACAGTGAAGCACTTGTCATTGCAGCATGGAGTATCACCGTTAAAGTTACAGCACCATTGCACCAATTATTCACATGTTGGGACTGAATATTAACATTGTATTTGAATTTTGTTCATTGTTATCACTTTAAAGATTGCACATGTATTTAGTCAATCTGTGACTTTAGCACAGTCTATTTTTGAAATTCATAATCATTATAAATCAGAGAAAATATACATTTCTTATCAAAATAAGCTCACAATACACAGTGTTCACCTAACAATATAATTCAGCCATTCATTAATCTATATAAAATGTGAAATGCCCAAAACAAACAAAACATAGCACATCTTAATCACTTGACCTCCCCCTTCATGACCAGGTCATTTTATGCTATTCATCACTGTGGTACTTTAACTGGTAATTGAACAGTCATGCAACACTGCATCAAAATTAAATTTATATAATTTTTTTCTACATAAATTGAGCTTTCTTTTGGTGGTATTTGATTACCACATTTTTTTTTTCATTTTTTATTATATAAATGAAAAAAGACCAAACATTTTGGGAAAACAAAAGATGATATTTTCTACTTTCTGTTACAAAACATATTCAATAAAAAAATTCTAAAAAATTTCTTCATGAATTTAGAAAAAAATGTATTCTGTTTTTGGTAAAAAAAAAAAACCTATAAGTGTATAATAATTGATTTATTTTAAAAATATAGCATCTAGAAACTATGTTTGATACTGGAATTTACTCTGCTATAGACGCTATTCTGGTAATGCTGGTGAGCAGCAAGTTATAGTGTTACCATTATAGTGTGGCAGGCAATCTGGTGCTAACAGACATTGTCTGGGAGGGACACCAAATGACTAACTGATACTGACATCCCTAGTGACAATTATACAGTGATAGATATAATACTGAATACTGTTACTGTACTAATGACACTGGCTGGGAAGCGGTTAACATAAAGGGGAATTTAAGGGGTTGACTATCATCCCGGCATCTGTGGTAGTAGCATGGTGAGGTCAGAAAATGTCTCCGACTTGAAGCATTTGTGAGCAGCAACTTTATCAGAAATTAAGTTTGTTTTGTCAACATTGCTACCAACTTTTCCTGCATTATTCCTCCTTTTAGACATAGGTTTCAGTGAAAAAACCTTCAATACTTCCTATTATGAGCAGAATGTGTTACTATTGGTTGGCAGTAATGTTCTCATTAGGGATAAGCTGAATATACCTGGTTACAGTTCAAGACAGGTTCAGCAAACATTACAGAAGTTCAGGTGTTGAATTCAAACAACACTGAAGTCATTAAGAGCTGAATGTTAAAATCAGTTCTGGTTATTTTCTAGGCTAATAGTCAAGGGATTGTCAAACAAGTGGCATGAGGAGTTAGGCACAGCCCTGGGTGCATGCACCAAAGCAAAAATAAAAAAAAATCTACTTGTAGGAAGCAGTAGATTTAATAATGCTTCAAAAGAAAAAGAAAAATGCATTAAAAATTCCTTTCAATAACATGTCTGTGGGTACCCTTAACCTACCTGTGAAGTAGCACATGTGTACAATGTATTCATCCTACTGCAGCAAAAATGACCTTTATAAAGAAAACAAGCCTTAAAATTGCTGGCAATTGACAGATTCAGTTGCATTACATCTGTTTGTAAACAAACAACCAGACCCTTATCCTATGAAGATATGAAGATTTATACAACTACCTCTGATCACGCTTAAGCTGGCCATACACAGATACAAATCAGTCTGGTTCAGCAGGGACAAGCCACATTTTGATCCATGTATGGGCAGGCTGGTTTTACAGAAGGTGATCTATTGATTGACTTCTGTACACCTAGCCTGTCAGATTTTCCCTGCTCAATCAACACTGCTGACTGTAGACAGCATTGCTGATCAGTGCATTTTGACAGTGGGGAGTGTCCCATCCGACCCATGTACATAAACAGTCAGATGGGAGCAGTGCAGAAGTGGGTGGCCATTTATAAACGTCCTCCCACATCCATTGCCTGTGCGCGCTCCCTGGGAGCGCATGGCACAGCAATCCGGTGCCCGCTGTGTCCGGAGGAAAATTGATCACTGTGTGAGACCTCTGTGTGAGGTCCCGATCATGTGATCACTCATTGGCCAATCAGTGATCACATGAATAGTTGTAAGCAAGATGTCACTTACTGACATCATTGCTTACTACTATTGAAATCACATGGTATAAGGCTATTCACAACAGCCTTGTGACCAATCACAGCTCTCACAGTATTTCCCAATGGCTGCAAGAATGCAGCCAGAGAGAAGGAGAAATGATTGCTTTTACAGCCTTTATGGGTGTAAAAGCAATCAGTGTAAAAAAAAAAAAAATATATATATATATATATATATATTTATTCATCACACTATGGTGACACTGTACTGCTAGGGTGACAGTATGTTAATAAAAAAAACAAATAATAATATAAAAAAAATAAAAATGGAAAAAAATAAAAATGGAAAACAAATTTGAAAAATTTAAATTTTTGGTTATAAACCAATTTGGGTTATTTTTTTTTACTAAAAAGATAGCTGAATACATTTAGTCTAATATTTATGAAGAAAGATTATTTATTTGCAAAATTTTATAAGAAAAACACTTTTTTTCAAAATGTTTGGACTTTTTCATTTATATAGCAAAAAAATACAAATCCCAGTGGTGAATAAATACCACCAAAATAAAGTATTATCTGTCTCAAAAAATGCTAAAAAATTCATATGGGTACAGTGTTGCATGACCGTGCAATTGTCATTCAAAGTGTGATAGCACTGAAAGCTGAAAAGTGGCCTGGACAGGAAGGGGGTGAAAGTGTCCGGACTTGAAGTGGTAAAAAGACAAAACACAGTCTCCTGTATCATTTCTCATCACATCATAGGAAAGATGTTGGAGCTCTTACTGTGCTAGCAATTGAATACATACCAGAGGGGTCACTCACTTAAAACAGAAGATTTGCACTGTTATGTTAGAGGGAGACCTTCTGGATTTATTAACTGGGTCTTCAAATGGCTTAAACAAGGATTTAGAAAGCCATGCGATAGTCTATTTTATGAACTTTTAATATGAACCAGTTTTTAGCAATTATGATAATTCATTTCTCTCCTCCTTTTTGTTTTGCATATTGAATCCTTGAAAACTCATGTTAGAAACGATCCGAACATACTGATTAGGGAACGGAAAATTTAAGATTTCACTTTTTGCGGATGCTGTGACTCTCCCTTATCTCTATAGGGCCTTGACTGCTTAAAATGTTACTAAACCCATGACCCTGCATTCACTATGTCTGGTCTCCCACAGTACATAGAACATGAAAATTCAATTATTTTAGTAAATATATAAACTGCTAAATACCTTTTTTTTCATCAGCAGTTACAGCAGAATTATGACTTCTATCAGGGTTAAAGCTTGTAGGAGGAGTTTTCATTATCCCCTGATTGTCCTATGAGGCTGCAGGATCCCTGACCCTCTGTCTGGACAGCACTGATTGGCCCTGTAATGATCTCTCCCAAGAAAAGAAAACTCTCTAGCAATACACACCAGACTGAGCATGTGCAGCTTACTCCCCAAGGCTCTGTTCTATCAGCAGATCGATTGGGGACTATGGAAGAATGATCAGAGAAGACAGGATCAGACATCCTTTTAACACAATGCAGAGGGTTGAATACATAGCTTCTGCAGGGAGTATAACAAGCATGCTTTACTGCATATACAAATTGATTTTACTGTTGTTGGTTTAGTAACACTTTAAATCTCTGACCAAATACTTCACATACCCCTGAAAAACTACCACATTTAAATACTTAGGACTAAAGATAACCTTTACCTATGATGCACTATATAAGAAAAATGCCTTGCCTTTTTTTTCGAGAAATAAAGGAATCCTTTAAAGTCACTGCATCTTTTTGGCCGTTAAAATGACTATATTACTGAAAACATTCCATCCTTTTGAGGCCCTATGGATCCTCGTTACTGCTTCATACCTTAAAAAACTACAAACCGATCTGCAGAATTTTATGCAGGCCTAAAATGTTCCTCAACCAAGGTGGCCTTGGTTTCTTCCAAATCTACTCAAACACTACCAAGCTGCCCATTTGAGAACTTTGGCCTCCTGGTCTACATTACAAGCTTAGAACCATTGGACAAAAGTGGAGAAGCTGTGGGTGACTTCCATCCACACCAGCTTCTTGTTATGGAACAGCACTATCAATATACACCCATCTGACTTGCTTCACATTATGTCATTTCTTAGAGGCCTATGGGGGAATGCAAAGCATCAATTGCCCCCAATGACAAATTCATTTTTAATGACATCCTTTCTTTTCAACACAGGGATTCCATTCAGCCTGACCTCATAGGTTTCCTTGCCTAGGATGCATAATGCTAGGTAAGCACAAAGTTTTCTTCTTTCACTCAACCCAGCATGCTGAGAGGTTTCTGTACCAACTAATGCAATGTTAGTGAGGTGATCTCCCCCGCTGAGCTTTTGTGTTCTGACAGGGGGACTGCCCCCCTGCCAGACACACATTCTTTGGATATATACAAATCTACCACTACACCGAGACAATAACAAACTCATTATAAAACTCAGACAAACTCATACAACATCTAAATTAACCCCTTTGGAGATAATCTCTCTGATGGATCCTTCTCGTAAAGGACTAATATCTGACATTTATAAAATATTGAAGATACCTCTGCAAATTCCCATAAACATTACTATATGCAAAAATGAAAGATGATCCTCAGGAAATACTGTACCTCTGGAAACCTGGCAAACAGTCTGGTCACATGCAACTAAAAGCTTTATCTGTACCCTCTATAAAGAAAATATCTATATAAAATGATTTTCCATTGGTACAAAATCCCAGAGATCTTTCATATTATTTACCTGACAACCAGTGACCATGTAACAAGGAGTTAGCCATGTAACAAGTAAGTTGGCCATGTAACAAGGAGTTAGGTTCACTAAAACATATTCATTGCAATGTATGGATATCAAAGCTTTCTGGGAATCTGGTTATTCCTAAGTTCATAGCATTTTATTAATGGATTCCTTTTGACCCAAAAACCAACCTTCTGGGCTTGCCCTTGCCTCACTTTTCCAAACATGCCAAAAGATTGCTATCACATATCCTCACTGCAGCTTAAATGCTTGACAGTCCTTAAATGGTGAAGGTTGGAACCATATACACTTACAGAACTTAGTGCTAGAATTAGGGATGTTAAACTTCTTGAGAACCTAACTGCATGCCTTCATGACACTATTGAACAATACAATAAAGTTTGGGAGTTGTAGCACATTTTGTTTTTCCAACACCCTGCGTGCCCAATGAGAGGCCACAGAATGGAACCCTTTCTCACTATTCAGTTTCCTTTTTTCCTATCCTCTATATATCATTTGTATTTGTTCCCTTTTCTTCTATAAACCCCTCTTTTCTTCTTTTCCACCTTGTGCTACTCTCACAGATAAGTGGAAGATCTTTGCTTCTGAATCTACCCTAGGACTTATGATTCATAGGATTACTTTGTATTGACAGACTTGATGTAGCTATGTATGAGTCTTATAGGACTAGGGCTGTAGCTTGTTATCTTAGTAGAGAGATATTACTCTCTACATGTTCCTAATGTATTTGATTTACTTCATACAAATGTACCTTTAAATAGAATTTTGCCTCTCTTCTGGAAAAGCTGCTTTGTATAACATTGTACCTTCATATAATTAATGCATACTGTGAAAGCTTACTCACTCTTTTGTCATTTTCTATATTATACAACGCTATAAAATCTCAATAAAAAGTCAGTTTTAAAAAAGAAAAGAGGAGAATTTAGTTTATAAATGACAAATGTCAGAGGAGGTTTTAAGAGAAAAGGCTAGCCATATAGTACATTTTTTTTTTTTTCAATTAGCCAGTGGCTTACTTTTTTCTACCACATATGATTTTCTGGATGGCAGTCATGCCAGTGAGTTCAGCCATTTCTCTGTCGGTTTGTCAATGCTGGATTCATTCCTGTGGCATTTCTGTAATTCATCTGACTTTTACAATGTTGTATTTAATAACTACAACACTATCTAAAATATTTTTGAGGCTCCTTGTGGTGAGCTATTTTTTATACAGCACCATTCCCAGATGGCCAACCTATGGTGCTCAGGAGTGAAAACTGCTAGGTAATTGCCATAGAGAGCTTGGAGTTGATTTATACCTTATGATATCTTTGCTGCTTTTACCTGTAGCTTATTTTTGGTGAGTTCATATTGGTAGTGGCATCAATGGCTATACTGTATCTGTACATGGTAAAATCATTTTTTTAAGGTGGATATTATTAAAGCACAGATCGCGGACTGGAATTTTGATTGCTTTATTATTTTATGTTTTTTTTGTGTGCACAGAGATGGGTTACAATCACTGTTTAAGAACTGTATTTAATTTATAATATTTTGTTTGTATATGATTGTTTGCATGAGGTGTTGCACCATTTTATTTATGATGTGGCCTTGTATGGTTCAAGAGGAGGAGCACACACTTATCCCATTTCCTGGCCAGCCAGGATGCATACTCCAATAAGGGTCTGGTATGAATTTTTGTGGGCATCCCATTTTTTTCCTGATTTTTTTTTCATGGGTTCCTCTTTTAAATCCATATCAGACCAGAAGAATCTGCATTTTTTTGTCTGGGTGTCCCCCATTACCATCTATGGCAGACCTTCATCTAGGATAAGAGTCTGGCATAGGTGAGCGGAATCCTCAGCCCCTTGAAGCAGCCAGGAGCCATAATTTTGCTAGTATTTTAAACCCACAGTTTTCTTTGTAAATTTCATATTCGAAAACAAAAGATGTAGATTTCAATATCTTATAGATAGTTAAACAGATCAATAATGTCAGTGGGAACTTCAGTAGGAAGTTATCTCAATAAAATAATTGTGAAAAAGTAAAGTATCCCTACTCAACATGACCGATGTTCTAACAAGGGATTAGACCATTGTGATATGCTGTACATAATATTATGTTTGGAGTGCCTGGGAGTTTTTTGCAGGAAATTATGTATTTGCTTGTATATTCACAAAAATGTCTCTAAAAATCTGGTGAAATGACAGGAGAAAATAATTATATTTTACTACATGTAATGGGGTGAATTTATTAAAAGAATGGGATTGATTTACTAAAGGCACATAGACTAAGCACTTTGCAAGTGAATTTGCTCCAGAGCTTAGTAAATGAGGGGAGCTCTGCTGACTTCCATCATCCAATCATGTGAGCTGGAATTAAATACTTACAATTTTTATTTCTTACACATGTACTGATAACCGCTAGGTTTCTTTAGCAACATCGTGGAGTAGAAAGATACTAACCCCTTGTCATCTGTTAAATACACTATAAATGACCACATCAAATGAGCTTCTGTTTGCAAAGGTAAATCATAACTGGAACTAACTCTGAAATTGTGGGAATTCTTAGCTGCAAGGGATAAAGTTCATGGTCATTGTCTTGAAGAGTTTGCACTGAATTCTGCATGTCCATGGACTGTGAATACTAAAAGGTCCAATTAGCCTGTTAGAATGCATCAACCTCTGGCTGCTACTGCAGCAAGTCGTCATTAATTTGGTGGTGATATTGTTATTGCCATTAAACGACAACTTCCCACTGTGCTGCCTGCATTCTAGCAAGGAGGGACACTGTGTGGGCCAGCTACCTGTGTCCTAGCACTCCCCAAAGTTCTATGCCAGAACCTTATCCAATCATGCAGCTTGGTTGGCAAGAAAAGAGGACATGAAGGGTGCACCCTCCTTCTGAATTATACCAGGCCACATGCCCTCAGCATAGGGATGGTACCTTGCCAGGGAGAGCCAAATCTCCATGTCCCCAAGTTGATGAGGACAGGGGCCTCTTCCTTCCATACCTGGCCCTCTGAACATGGAGATCTGTGGGAGGGAACTTAACAGAATGTGAATTAGTAAACCCTGTTTACCAGTTACCAGTCTTATCACCAGCTTTTAATGCTAAGGATGGTGAGCAGGGAAATCAGTGAACATGACTTTTTGACTGAACTATATAAAGAGGGTCATACTTGACAGTGTGATAGTTAAGCAGACCTTCACTCAAAAATTAAAATACCGCTTATTCTCTTCCTCCCCTGCTTCGATAACATCGCCTCTGGCCATATCCCAAGAGGTTTCAGGGCTATCCTTCCTGTGCTCCATGATCTTGGGCTGGGGTACCAGCTGTGAATCATCAGGAAGTCACAACTGATCCAAGATCATGGTGCCAGGTACCCACCACCTTAAAAAGAATTGGCTTCAGAGAAGACAGAGCTGAATTCCATGGGCTGGTAGGTATCTGTTTTTTTAACAAGTCGCTCCTGAATTTAATTTTTTTTTTTGTAACAAGAGTGAAGTTCCTCTTTAAATAAATACACCACTGGGCTCGATGCATTTTCAATATGATTCTGTAAAAAGCATTTAGCTCTGAAATGGCATATTAGGCTCATGGAGAAGAGATAAGTGAATCTTTAATACGTTGTTATTATAGATTTATAAATAAATCCTTCCTTGACCACAGCTTCCTGGGCCACCCAGACAGTTGCTGCTGACATATTTGCATAGTGTAGAGTGTAGACTAAATAAATGAATGAAAAAATATAAAGTTGTGATGATTGCTGAATGAATATACAATATACACAGGGTGAAGATTTTAAAGTGAACATCTAAAAAGAAGGTTGAATCTTTTACATCCTTTTCCACTGGGAAAACATATAATATATCAACGTTTTTAACTTGCAATAGTCGCTATGCCATTTACCTTTTAGAATGCCCATGTCGCAAGCAATATATTGGCTGCACCACAAGAAGACTGAGAGGTAGGTTCCATGAACATGTCTACAATATCAAAAGGGGTTTTAAAGAACACTAATTGTCAAAACATTTCAGATATCACTGTAGCAAACGTGCACACAGAGATAGATGTGAACCTCCATTTTCGCAAAGGATCTTCCATCTTGTATCATTTCTACTCCCAAATCAGCTTTCCTCATCCCCCCTCCCTCTCTGTTGAGTGACATGTAGTCTGTTTGATGCAGATACCAGGCAGTAAACTCATTGGGAGGGCGACATGGTTATAAATCCCACACTATCTGCAGAGTGCAGCTGGCCGAGGCATTGTTACGCACGTGACAGCGCGGTTTCAGGTTGGCTAGTCCTTCGGTCATGAGTTTGGTGAGAAGGGCTGGGGTCTGACGCAGCAATCGTCACAATCCCCATAACAGGGACCCGTCAACTCTTAAATCCCAGGGCTCAGAGGAGAGAGATCCACACCAGACCCCACCGCAGCTTACCATTAAGGGGACCTCTGACTAACATCCTATCGCCCACAACCGCAGATGAGGTTTTTCCATACCAGGCTGCATCCTATTCTACCATAGATAGAGGGGACCTCTGGCTGATTAATACATACTGCGCACTTAAAAGTGCGTATCTGGTGAGTGTGCATTTTTACTATACTCTGCACGTCACTGGAATACCTGTTTTTCCGCTGGGATAATAAGAGTCACCTACCTGGATTAATTGCTATTTACCTGCACTTATACTGGACATCTATTATTATTTATTTATATAATTCATTTTATATCATACCTTTAGGTTTATGAGTACTTTACACAGTCTTATGCATCATTACCAGTAGTTTTATTGTGAAATGCAACTTTTATGTGTCTTTTGACATTTATATTGCTTTTGTTTATTTTAGCGCTGCACTATTTATTTTTATTTTTATACACCCATGTGATTAATTGTAGCTCTTAGTTTGTGATATAAACACATACATTTTAATCTAGCTATAATAGGCTAGAATTGAGTGGTTGAAGCAGTAGAACAAACAGTTCTAAGAAGGAGAGTTTACACTTTAAAACAGAATAAGGCTAATTCCCTTAACTACATAATATTTACCAAGCAGTGGCAAAACACGCTTCATGTCATGTGATCATATGTTAGTACAGTACCACACTTTGTTGTCTACAAAGTCTACAATTGTTTACAACACCACCTTCCAGAGACCTAGACATTTTAAAGAAGAAATGACAATTACAAAGCCATATTTCAGAGATAACATATATACAGTATATATATACACCTGGAGAGTGTGTATGTAGCTTGACTGGGCAGCAATGTAAGAGGGAGAGAAGACAGGTCAGATATTAAAAAGCCTAAAGTATAATTTACAGTAATTTATGTCATAGACAAAAGACAGAAATATTACATGCTGCCTTTTTAGTAAGAGGGAGAGAAGATTATTTTTTTTATATTGAAATATTAATTGATATTAGATTATGTCAAAGCAGAAATATTGCAAAGACATTCTGCACAATGTATAAACCCTTTAATAGGCTTCATTTGAGGGGAGATACTTTTTTTATCCAGAAATAAAAATTACAGTGGATTATGGTAGACAGCTGATGGACAGCATATTTAAGCTGATTGGTACTGGCGACAGCAGGCAAGGTATGTACTGATAGCAGACTGTAGAACAGCAGTCACAGCAGGATGGTAAGACGGTAATGGTGACCGCAGGATGAATAGCAGTGTCAGGCCACTGTCAGGGCAGATCAGATTCTGAGAAACACAGGAAAAAGTGTGGGCAGGGTACAAGCCAGGTCAAGAGTCAATCAGTGTCATGAGTGCATGTAAGCACAATGATGCACATGGGTATGCACACATGTGCATGAGCATGTGTCCAGTTCTTATGTCCATGAGAGGAAAAATGTATTAACATGTGAAGATGCATAGAAGTCCATCCAGAGGGGCCATCTTGTCTACTGGAATACCCTTACTGACAGGCTGCTCTTGAAGAGGGAGAAACAAGGCATTTTTAAAATCCATAAACAAAAACACATTCAAATGCAGCAATTTAATAGGCTGCATTTAAAGAGTGAGAGAAAACAAAATTTTTAACAAGAAATTACAATTACAGTGGATTATGTCAGAGATATGTGGCAAAAATATTACACAGAGTGACGAGGCACATTTTATACATTTAAATTTACAATGAATTATGTCAGACACAAAGCAGAAATATTGTACAGTTAGCATGGAAAAAAAACATTCAGCTTTTCATCCTACCAATTCATATCTAAGTGTATACTGTATAATACATGAAACATAATAAAAAGGAGGATTATCCAAACTACAAAGGGAACATTTCAGTTGTTGTTATTTTAAGCTTGACACAAAGCATGCAGATGTTCAGGGCAAGTATATACAGTGAAGAGTATTTTCACACTACAAGGGAAGGAATATTGTGCACACTGCATAGGTATTATTTCTTCAATTTATGATGGGCCTTATTGTCAAAACTACATCCCAAATTACAGTTGGAGCAACAAAATCAGTTTAAATTTAGACAGTATTGCAAACTGCAGAGCCATACAAAGCAATGTGCAGGAGCTGATAGGGGAGAGATCTGTATTGTTTACAGGTCTCTCCCCATCGGTAAAACACGGCGATCGCCGGGTGCCAGTGGGAAATCACCAGCTGGGACCCGGTGATCAAAAGGTGAGGCTGCCAATGGCAATCCCCTACCCAGAAATGCAAAATCACATTGCACAATTTCTTAACAAAAGTGCCACAATATATGGTAGTGCATTGTTGTGCTGCAATGCATGTTTTATGGAAAGTATGTTGGGGTACCATTCAGAATGAATGAATGACAGCAGCACACTTGACGTGTGTTTCAGTAAAGTATGCAGTAATATGCTTTTTACTGTATATGTATGTGTATATATATATATATATATATATATATATATATATATATATATATATATATATACACACACACACACACATACAGTATATATTGTGAATGGACCCTCAAGCCAAAAACGATTCTGCAAACAAGCAAAGAAGTGTAGCTTGAACTTGAAACCTTTACTCTCTAATGATCCTTGTGATGGGAGCAGCTGTATAGCCAGCAATTTTTACAAGCCAGCATCGAGGAACTTGACTCCTGCCTGATCAAGTATGTAGCTGAAGATGGCTGAAGTGGAGTTGAACTGGATGAAGCACAGTTTAAACCTACGTATGGCCCAACTAAGTATGTATACATGCTCACCCTGTTCACTGCTTCATGTGCCATAAACTATACCTGAAAAAACTCTTGTCAGACTTCATCCTTATCACTTAAGGCCATAGATGTTGTAGCAGGCCTAGATGGAGATTCATATGGAATGGTGGAAGAGGTTGAAAGGGAGGGATGTGAAGGAGGAGAATTGTGGGCCTTTGGAGCAGAATGGCATCATTGATGTGCTGCTCTACAACACTGTCTGCAGTACATGTAGTAAAAAATGCTTAAACTGTCACACCCTGTAGAGTGTGCTTAGTAATTCCAGTGGCCTTTACCATGTAGAGCAGTGCTATCCCATGGAAAAAAGTGGTTGCCCCTGCACTCCTCTGCAAGCAGCCCCTGGACTACATCTTGCCTTGCTGTCTTTTTGCCTCTCCCTCACTTTCCTCCTCTACATTCTTAAGAACCCAGGTAATATCTGTCACTTTATCGTTCCCATCCTTCTGATAGCTCGAGCCTACGTGGCAGTAAGCTGCAGACAGGGGCGGACTGACCATTTGGAAACTCGGGCACTGCCCGAGGGCCCGGGGTCAGTAGGGGGTCCCATGAGATACCCCTGGTACCTTTTTCATAGGCTTTTTTGAGTTTGGGCAAAGACACAGGGGCCCCATGATCCCCTATTGCCTGGGTGCCCCATGAGTTGTCAGTCCACCCCTGGCTGCAGATACTGTAAATTAATGGCAATTGGCTCCGCCTGCCTGTTGTCTCCTTCCTTTATGAAATGTACGCTCCCTCCCTCAACATCTGATAAAAATATTTGCTGTGCATCCTCCTGCAGCAATTGACTGATAATGTCCTGAATTAATTAATCTGACTACTTAGTGCCAACTTGTGAGGCTGCCACAAGATTAAATGAAAAAGATGACTAAAAGAGCACATTTGCAGCTGCTGATGACAATGCTCTAGTATGAATCTAGGAGAAAGGGGATAATGAAGGCTTGGTTAGCCACGCCACCACTTCCTACATGTGCTCTGTCTGTATAGCATACTCACTGCTAGAAAATAAAGGCAGATGTGCCATGTTTTTCAAAGGTGCAAATCAACCACTGCTTTGGCATTCTGGCTGCATGTGAAGAACCTCTGCCTCTCCTTTTAGGCCTCTCAGACATGATGTCAGAAGAGTATTGCCTATTTTTTTTAGCAGCAATAGCAATATGGTCAGTGAGGGTGTTGTGTTTTGGTGCCCCTGATACTGTGGCATTGCGTTAATCAAGTTCACCTTCAGGCTACTGGCCATCCCCCTAAAAATGAATATAAAATAAAATAATCCTCTTTCCAATAAAAAAATTAAATAGACATTTACAGAATTAAAATATTTGATTCAATTCATTTTGGATGCATTCGTAACAAAATTTGTTTTGTTTTGTTTCTTATATTTGTCTTCAACAATTCAGATTTTTACAATGGTCTCAAACTATTTGAATCTAATTCGAATTGAAAATACTGAATTGATCCAAATTCATTGTGAAGAATAGGTGGCAATATTCTATTAAAAACTTGAAATTCTTGAAATTCTTTATATTTTATTCTATTCTATTCCTATATTTTCTATTCTATTCTTTGCTATGCTATACCTTCATATTCTGTTCTATTATTTTATATTATATTTTGTTTTACTTTATTGTTTTCTAATATATTCTGTTTTATTCTATTCTATTTGAAGTTCAAATTTTAGAAGATGTCTATATTCTTTCTTCTTATTTAACTCAATTAAAAATTTGAATTTTGAAAGCTATACTCATTCTATGTTATTTCATTGTATTCAAAATTCAAAAGTAAAAACTTGAATTTCGGAAGACGACTATATTATTTCTACTCTACTCTATTTTTTTTTTATATTTTATGTTATTCTATTCCTTTATTTTCTATACTATGATTTTATTTTATTTTGTATTATTTTATATTCTATTCTGTTTTATACTACAGTACTCTATTCTTTTAAAAATTTTGGAAGATACCTATATCTATTCTATTCAATTACATTATATTGTTTTCTATGCTATTATAGTCCTTTATTTTTTATTCTATGCAATTCTTTTATTTGTTATTGTATTCTGTTTTATTCTATTCTTTTCTATTATATTGTATTTTATTCTATTCTATTCTTTTTGAAATATGAATTTCAGAAGATGGCTATACTCTTTTTAGTCTATGCTATTCTATTTGAAATTTAAATTTCAAAAGACAGATATATTCTTTCTATTTTATTCTACTCTGAATTTCACATTTCAAAATTAGAATTTTGGAATGAAGCTATATTCTTTCTATTCTTTTCTATTCTTCTATTTTCTATTCTATTATCTTCTATTCTAGTTTATTATATTCTCTGAAATTATATTCTTTTTTTTCTATTCTGTTCTAATCTGTTCTGTTTTATGCTGTTCTATTCTTTTTAGAATTTGAATTTCAGAATACAGCTATATTCTAACACTAATACACACAATCAGCAAAAGTCTAAAATGTTTATATTTTTTTTTCATTTGTTTTTGCAATCCAGTTTTGTTTTCAAATTTGTTTCAAATTCGATTTAAATTTAGATAATTTTGTTATTTTAGATAAAATTTTATTTCAGATTTGTTTAAATTTGTTACTATTGTATTTCAGTTTTTTTGGATACATCTGAATCTCAAAATAATGAAAATGTTGTCCTAATTTTAATTTGGAATTAAATGAACCACACATATCTAAAAATAAATAAACCAACAACTAAAATCCACACTCCAGCCCTAAAGCAAAATAATTCCAAACCATTTTTTGTAACTCTTTGGAAGAAAAAAAATATGTGAAAAAAAAGAAAAAAACAATACCTCCCCACCCCCCAAAAAAAAATAGAAAAGGGGGACCAGCAGCTGCTAACCAGCAACAGAAGTTGCTGCTGACTAGGACAAAAAAGTATTCCTAAAAAGGGCTTGAACTTACCATAGTTCCAGGGCTTTTATCAAACGGAATACTGCTCTAAAAGGCATCAACGTCATTGGTAACACTTTTTCAATCCATTCTATCATAAGTAATAAATTAATTGTATTCTTGGTATGTGGATGTGGGCTTATTATTTGTGGACATCTAAAATTGTGTTGCCATTTCCTAAGTTTCCAATATCCAAATATTAGATAAATCTACTGGGAGGACATCTTATATCTGTGTGTTTTAGAGCAACATAAAAAAGTAAGGTATTTAGGAAAATGTACCTGTAAGAATTCCCATGTTTGCTTAGGAATAATATTTTTGCATAGATTTATTAATTATCAACACATACGTTTAAAGCTCTCTATCACAGATGAATATATACTTTATACCAGCCTTTATTTTAAAGCATAATTTAAACACAGAGGGGTTTATTTATCAAATAAATTGTCACAGGCATTCTTTCAGGGTGCATGTAATTTCCCTTTTTTTTTGTCTAATACCATGGCATCCTATAGTATTGAGTTCTATCTCCTGGTCAAACAGTGGTATATTTTCTGACCAAGATTTCTTTTCTTGACTGCCAGATTTTTGTGCAAGAAAACAACATGTTTGCTAGCACTTTATACTGTGAACCAACAGCTGGCAATATAAAGTAATCCAACACAGTTGTAATGCACATCCTAAACCTCTGATAAACAGACATAATCGTAATTGCTCAGACACATTCAATTTCTGCAGGGAAGCAGATTCTTGAAAAGTTAGATTGTGACGAGGTTGAAGCAACAGCAACAAAAAAAATATATAACTTGAAAAAATCTTTTAATAAAGCAACCCCTACACTCCCTCCTCCTATTTTGGAAAAAAAAAGAAAAAAAAAAGTATGTGACTCTCTATACATCTACAGTATATACACTTTAGAAAAGACAAATTATAAATAAATATTAGGACCTCTTAAAAGGAGATAACCATGTGGCTAAATCTATCAAAGATACCCCAGAAATAGCAATTAGGATGGCCAATTCATTCAGGGATAGACTTGTGAAAATCTAATTTTAAAGGGGAGGGCATGGCCACTGCCAAGGAAGATGGCAACATGAGACTCTAGCTCCTCAGCACGCCAGGAACTGTTCAACCCGAACAACTCATCCTGTAATTCCTGCTGTTGTCCGATGGCATCCTGATCCTCTTGACATCCCTAAACACCAGAGAAAACAGCTGATACCCCAAAAACTCTTGAGGTTATTCTTGCTTGTCAGGAAAGATCCCCACCAAAATGGCAGCAGGAGCCGCCCTACATCGGCACCGCTGGTCTTTTAGCAGCCACTCTACCAACAGTAAGCAAAGCCGCTTATTGGCTTACTGGCTCAGGGGCATCCCCACCTTCAACCAGGAGCCCTGTTAAATCCCAACTGTGTAGGGACTCGGTTCCCTCTGGGAATAATGACTTGTTCATGGATGTACATACCCAAGCATTCTCTCATTCTGCAGCACCTGCCCTGAATACTCCATTGCTACATCCCACACTAGGACAAT
Organism: Staurois parvus; assembly: GCF_062004578.1. Taxonomy (NCBI): domain Eukaryota; kingdom Metazoa; phylum Chordata; class Amphibia; order Anura; family Ranidae; genus Staurois; species Staurois parvus. Next base: position 8,234,809 of record NW_028317949.1, read on the forward strand.
TAGTATTGGACACCACACTGAAAGACATGTTGCTATTGCTTCATGCTTCACAACAGGCAGACCTATTCTACTGCATCCACAAAGTGTCAGCAGAAGTCCAATATTTAAGAGACAGGCTAGGTCATGTAGAAGACAAGATGGGAGAATTAGCTTCATCCTTCAACATATTGGTGAGTGCACATGAGGTTCAAAAGGATGACTTATCCTGGATCAAAGACAAACTTGCAGACCTGGAATAGATATCAAACATATACCCACCACAATTAACACACTACACCTCATTACCCCCTCTCTAAATCTAATACACTGGGAAAACTGAAATCTGTTTCCAGAATACAGCACTGCTTTCAGCTGATACTTTATTACAATCCAGGCAGTACTATGATACACGTGACCACAATGTTTATATCCCTGGGAATGCAGTTTATGCACATCTGATTATTGTTTTATGGTTTATTTATTTTTGCAGTGTGTAATGTTTCTGTTTCCATTTATTTGAATGCATTTTTGGAGGGAACATGACATCATAGGGTGGGACCAGGCTCATTTCACTTCACTCTGATTGGTGGATGGTTTTCTTAAATAGTTCTCCAGTTTATGTCACAATTTGTCACATGCCTGATGAAGGGGTCCTGCAAGACTCTGAAATGTTGCCTTGCTGTAACTATGTGATCTTTTATTAAACCTTTTGGACACATATTGGTGATTCTTGGTGTGCTGGTGACATTCTCCGTTGCTGATTCTGTTCGGTTCCAGCCGACGGTCGCTGCAGCACCCACCTATACACACAGCCATTTTTAATGCAGGAAAGTGTGCTTTTGGATTGTACACTTGCATTCTGGCACTCAATCTGTCCGCGGTCAGAGTCACTATCCACTATATCATTACTCTTTTGAAAGACTAATAGCCATAACAATGGGTTCACTGGTGACCTTTGAAAAAAATTGGCAACCATGGTTAGCTTAGTATTGAAACAATCTATTGATGTTACTATTAACTTAAGAATCCTGTATACTATGATGTATGTGGATACCTCCTGCTCTGTGAGGTGACCTTTGTACTTACAGTATCTTTTTTCTACTGTTTTCCTGTGGTTGAAGTTGTTTGTATTCCTGAAAACCTCAGTTAAATTACATTGTGAAATATAAAATCCATTATAAAGCCACTCAATGAAATGATCCCTGTAAACATAAAGGTGCCTTTCAGTACTAAAAATATCTGTGAATGTGAAGTAGTGATTCAGTGCGTAAATCACCCACCCAGTCACAAAAACAGACAGATTTTTACCCAGCCCAGGACTCCAGAATCCAAGTTGGCAGTGGAGGCCTGCAGAGCAGTCGCTCCGCTCCTACAGAGGAACAGACCTAGTACAATCCTTAACTCAGACTCTTGGTGTCTCTTATGACGGAGATCCGGGTGAGTCCTCTCCTCTCGTCACCCACTGAAAGGATCTGGATAACCTCAATTTCGTTGATGTACGCCATTTGAAGTATTAAGTTAGCTTTTTGCAGATATATTAGAAGTTTAATTAAACTGTTTTAGTTGCTCAAGGATGTATAAACAAAAGATAACATGACCCTGAAACTTTCTTTGTTCAACTAATTCTCAGAAAGCTAGCAAAAACAGTTTATACCAAGAGATGTATATGTCATGTTTCATGTAGTTAGCTCATGATGGAAACTTATAAGTCACAGTTTTGAAACTCGCTCCCCCCCTCCCTTATTTTTCTGTATCCTATATAATCTTAGTAATGTCTAATAAACTTTGAACATCTCTGAACATAAGCTGCCGTTATTTCCGTGTTCAAGGGGTATTCCCAGAATTCTGCTGATAGACCAGGAATCTCTCCACAGACCGGGGGTCTCTGAGGGGATAAGAAAATCATCCTTTCACCCACCACACACAGCCTTGCTAAACCGTGGCCTAGAATTGAGGAACCCACATGCACAGCAATGCATACACCTAATATATTTTATGCTCCTACATTACAACTACAATCAGCCATATACGAGTTCCCTGCATCTGACCAACCTGTATCTGAACTTGCCATGAAAAATATACTTCTCTCTCTAAGACTGACCCTTCATAGTGATATTGCAAATGTGATAGCTCCGATTTCTAACACTGTTCTTGAACATGCTAAACTCTTGAACCACATTGAAAACAAAATGACTGACATATTCTCCGCCCACAACAGCATGGTAAGAGCACATACAGATCAAGATACTGAGCTCCAACAACTAAACTCAAGACAGCAGACCTAGAAGACCGCTCTAGAAGGAATAACATTAAATTCCGTGGCATCCCAGAGTTGGGCAATCCTGATACCTTGATGCCCTATTTACAGCAACTGATGAAACATCTTATCCCGTCACTTAGTGATATCAAAGCAGCACTTGACATAGCTCACAGAATCCCAAAATCATCCTTTTTACCCACATCTGTCCCTAGATATGTACTGGTCCGAGTACACTTTCACCATATCAAAGAGCAGCTTATGGCAGCAGCGAGGAACTCATCAGTACTCCCTGCATCTCATACGGGTGTCAAATTGTATGCGGATCTATCCAAAGCGACATTGCTGAACAGAAAAAAGCTGATATCCATCACCAAAGCCCTACAGAATAATGGCATAGGATACCAATGGGGTTTCCCTACTAAACTCCTAAATAAACATAAGGGCAAATATTTTACAATCAGGAATCTGGGAAAGGCATTGATCTCCTCAAAGAATGGAATATCCTACCCGTAGAAGACCACCAACGCACACGAAACCAACCTCAACGCATGGAGGGGGACTGGACCTGATTAAGGCCTAATGCCCTCTTGGTATTCCAGCAGGAAATCTACCTAATACCTATAGCTGAATGGCCTCTGCCTAACCCTCATAATCTACAGAGTGATAAAGTCACATTGTCATGGCAGCCTGTTGTTGCCATGGTTCCTACACTACCCCCATTCAACAGTAGCTGTTAATGCTAGCCATACTTCTTGTATTTTTAACAAGATTTTTTTTATCTTATTGTTTGTCTGTTCTTTGTAGGTCCTACCAGTCTAAATTACTCCTATTATCTCTGCTATGTTTCTGGAAATCCATACCACGATTCTCCAATATGCGTGACCATGCCTTCTTTCCTGAGTCCCTCAACTATCAACCTCCGCACCAAATGAATACCGTCTTCAAAAGTGCAACAACTCTTTTATATAGAGTACAAACTTTAACCTCTCCTCAACTCATCTATCCGAACCAGCCCTTCTGCATCAATACATACCAAAAAATACTTAAAAGATATTATTTTAATGCTCGGGCCTTAACTCCCCTTATAAAAGATAGTCAATTACCAAAGAAGCACATTCTTTACATGCAGACATCGCCTTCATCCAAGAGACACATTTCGCTACTTCAAAAACTACCATCTTCAATATGAGGCATTTCTCTAAAAAATATTTAGCCTCTAATAACAAAAAGAAAAAACGGATTCATGATGGCAATCAAAGACTCGGTTAAATTCCATCTAACTTCTGAATATGCAGACCCCCAGGGCTGCTTCCATACTCTAGTTTGCCTTATCAACGATACTCAATATACACTAGTAAATGTATACGGACCAAACTCAAATCAAATCCAATTTTGCAAAAATCTGTATGCCTTGATTTCCTCACATAAGAATGGCCACCTAATTATAGGAGGAGACTTCAATATAGTTGGAAACATTCACCAGGAAACGTTATCTGGCAAGTGGCTCTCCAGTCATTGCCTGAACCATTTTCTGCACACCAATGACCTCTACGACGTTTGGAGATGCCAACATGGATCAGAAAGAGATTACTGATACTATTCTCCTTCCCAACTGTCATACTCCAGAATATACTTCTTCCTTGTGGATAAATGGACATTACAGCATATCAATAGGAAAAATAACATGATCATGCACTGATAAATATTATTCTATCAAATTCATAATTCGGCACTTATATTATATTGATGGCAAGCTTGCAAAATATTCGGTTTTATGATTAATCATAATTAGTATTAAAATGTGTGAATGGCTGCCTTGAACCAGTGATAGTGTTAATTTCTTCAGTTATAAGTTGAGCTAGCTAACCAGCTGAGAATTCTATAATAGGGCATAGCTGGTTAGAAGACTCTAGTGTAGAATGTCATGGAGTAACCAAAATAGTATAAGTATGACAATGTATTCTAATAGTATGTGTGTGTATTTAGTTTGGTTTCTAGTTGGTAATATTGTTACATACTTAGATTTCTGGTTATGCAACATTATTGAGATGTTGTAAAGATACATTCTTAATTTATATTATTTAATCAGAGACTGGTCAAATGAGCAAGCTGATGTAACATCACCAGCTTATTATAGTCGCTACATATGTGCCTGTCAATCAAAAGACCATAAATGTAGTGTCCCCTGCTTTCAATGAAATTGCTCTTCTAAGCAGTATTGTTTGCCATACAAGGTTCTAAGATCACTAATTATGATGCATACATGCATCATAAAAAGGCATCCTAATACACGGAGAGGGAGTCACACACATACTCACACACGTCTGTCCATACAGACACGCACAAGCACATTCTGAGAAGCTGGAACAGGTGCATGCTGCAAGACAAGAAATAGTCACTAACGTCCACTTCCGGAAGAAGAAGCTGCACATGGAAGATCACATGAGACAATCGGCCATGAGAATAAGGGTGACACATCTTTAAACTTCTGCTTTGATATTTCTGGTTTTATATACATGGAATTGTTCATGATACGCTTTACATTGTTATTTTAAGCCATTGTGTGATAAAATAAAATCACACTTTATTTTTTACTTTGCCGGCTCTTTAATCACAAGCAAAATTGCCTTTAGGCACTAAAGAAGTAATATATGTGTCTCAGAAAATTCTACATGCACCAATAAGCATCATGACTGGCATACCTAATAGATCCTCTATTTCTCCTCCCTGGATACTAAACTCTACTTTGCTAACAGACCCTGCTCATCGGAAAACCATTATGGAAGCCCGCTCTCTCTTTTTTACAACAAATAGCGTGCCTGATGTTTCTATGAATGTACTAAGAGCTACTTACAAGGCTTATATGAGAGGGATTCTTATAAAGTTAAATTCCCATGTTATCAGCCAGAGGAGGTGCCAGAGTGAGGAGGTTTTAGAATCTATAAAAATTAAAGAAGAACAAAATAAAAGCAATCCGAATAAGTCCAATTCAGCTTCCTTACTTGCACAACAGAATAAACTCCTTTCCCGGCTGCTATTTACGTATGACCTCAACCTAAAGAATGAAAGCAAAATACTACTCTTTAGGAAACAAAGCCAGATCCCTTCTAGCCAGATCGGTTAAACATCAATGACTTAAAACCAAAATACAATCAGTTCACCAGCCCATCTCAAATTCACCTGTAGCAAACCCTTCAGACATAGCAAATGCCTTTGCCGACTTTTACCAATCTCTGTATAATTTTAAAGATGATAAGGAGACTTCTCAACCATCTCCTATTGCCATACAACTTTTCCTACAATCAGATAAACTCCCAGCTCTTTCTCCACCTCAAATCCAAACCATCGCAGAACCATTCTACCCCCCAGAAATTGAATCAGTAATTAATACTCTCCCACTTAAATCTCCAGGGGGTGATGGCTACACCAATGAATATTATAAATACTTTGCCCATATTCTTCCCCCCATTTAACAAACCTCTTCAGCTGTGCGGCTTCCTCTGGTTCTTTACCAAAATAGATGTTATAGTCTATAACGACAATTCCCAGAATGAGAAAAGACCCCCAACTTGTACAAAACTATAGACCTATATCTCTTATAAATATGGATGTGAAACTAATCACCAAACTGATAGCCCATAGACTACTTCCCTATCTTCCATCGAGATCGAATAGGATTCATACTGGGCCGCCAGGCCCCAGATACCACTAGGCACATACTCTCACTGATTTACAGTTTACAGGACCAACAAACACCTTCTCTACTCCTCTCTCTGGATTCAGAGAAGGTATTTGACCGCATTCATTGGGGCTTTATGCAAGTGGTACTGCAAAATTTGTGTATCACAGGTTGGATACAAACAACTATTATGTCATTTACTCCTCCCCCTCAGCCAGAGTCCTTACGGATGGTATGTTATCCAAAGCATTTGACATTACAAATGATACCAGGCAAGGCTGTCCCCTATCCCCTATTATATTTGCACTACTTATTGAGCCCCTTGCCTCCAGATTTCAAGAGGAAATGCTATTCACTGGTATTAACCAATTCAATACCGGGCAATTTTACACCTTCCTGCCCAGGCCAGTTTTCAGGTTTCAGCGCTCTCACACTTTGGGTACAATGTTGCATGGCCGTGCAATTGTCATTCAAACTAAAATTTTATCATTTTCTTCACACAACTAGAGCTTTCTTTTGGTGGTATTTAATCACCGCTGGGGTTTTTATTTTTTGCTAAATTAACAAAAAAAGACCAAAAATTTTGAAAAAACACACGTTTTTCTTTGTTTCTGTTATAAAAGTTTGCAAATAAATAATTGTTCTTCATAAATTTAGGCCAAGATGTATTCTGCTACATGTCTTTGGTGAAAATAACCCAAATTAGGATGTATTTTTTAGTTTGTAGGAAAGTTATAGAGTTCACAAACTATGGTATAGATCTGAATATTGATCAATCCTGAAGTACTGACAGCCAATCTAATTTCTTGAGGTCCAAGAATGTCAGAACAGTACAGATATCCCCCAAATGACCCCTTTTTGCAAACGACGTACTTCATAAGAAGCATGGCGGGTTTTTTGAAGTTGTATTTTTTTTGTCATAATTTTTTGGAAAATGAAAAAATAAAAAAAATTAGTTTCACTATTTTTTTTTTACATATTGTCACCAGTGCAGTACAGCGTCATCATATAATTGGCATGGCGGTGATCAGGGACACTGACTGGTGACAGTATAAAAAATAAATATATATATTTCTTTTATTTTTTTATTATTATTTATTACATTTTTTTCTTTTTTTTAAGATTTTTTTTTTTCATATTTCACTATGACCAAAGTAGTACAATGTTACCAAAGTAACATTGTACTACTTTGGGGAAGTGACCAGTATTTTTTTTTTTTTTTTTTTTTACACAATTTGCTTATAGCAAAGAATTACTTTGCTATAAGCAAGCATTTACCTGAATGACATAGATTCATTCAGGGTTTTTATTTTTTTTTTGTGCTTAGCTGTGATTTGGCCACAGCTAATCACATGACATGTGCATGTGATTAGCTGTGACCATTCACAGCTAGACACTAGTATACAATGGATGGCATGAATGAAGCCATCCATTGTATACAACTGTCATGTGACCTGCTGTGATTGCCCACAGCAGATCACATGGTACCGGCAACGGGGGCCGATACTCAGATATGTCATTGGCCGTGTCCGAGGTACACGGCCGGTGACAGATCGCGCCGCTGCGAGGCTCTGCAGGAGCGCAATCTGCGCATGTGTGGGAGGACGCCATGTGGCGTCCACCCGAAACCCTGATGACATTTGCCAGCCACCATTCGGCCATAGGGCGGGCGGAAAATGGTTAAATACCAAGATGTCGAGCATAAAATCAGTCTATTTGCAGATGACATCATCTTGATGATCACTAACCCTTCCCATCAACTCCCTGTTGTTCATGGGATTCTTACCTCCTACATAGAAGTCTCTTATTATAAGTAGAGATGAGCGAATTATTCAAAAATTCGATTCGGCTGATTCGCCGAATTTGCGGGAGAAATTCGATTCGATGCGAATTTATTCGCCGCGAATTTAACTTATTTAAAGGGCTTCTAGGCTTCAGAGAGCCTTTATATTAGTGCAGAACACTGTACCTTTAATTTAAATGCCATTGGAGTCTGCTGGGGAAGAGAAATAATACTGTCAGTCAGTATGACATGCAGATGAGTGCCGTCGATCTTAGAATCACCGCACACTTCACTCATTTGGGCAGTCACGGGGCACGACGAAGAAGAAGAAGAAGAAGAAGAAGAATGAAAAGAAGAAGAAGAAGAATGAAAAGAAGAAGAAGTAGAATGAAAAGAAGAAGAATGAAAAGAAGAATGAAAAGAAGAAGAAGAATGAAAAGAAGAAGAATGAAAAGAAGAAGAATGAAAAGAAGAATGAAAAGAAGAATGAAAAGAAGAAGAAGAATAATGAAAAGAAGAAGAAGAATGAAAAGAAGAATGAAAAGAAGAAGAATGAAAAGAAGAAGAATGAAAAGAAGAAGAAGAAGAATGACAAGAAGAAGAAGAAGAATGACAAGAAGAAGAAGAAGAATGACAAGAAGAAGAAGAAGAATGAAAAGAAGAATGAAAAGAAGAAGAAGAATGAAAAGAAGAAGAAGAAGAATGAAAAGAAGAATGAAAAGAAGAAGAAGAAGAATGAAAAGAAGAATGAAAAGAAGAAGAATGAAAAGAAGAAGAAGAAGAATGAAAAGAAGAAGAAGAATGAAAAGAAGAAGAAGAAGAATGAAAAGAAGAAGAATGAAAAGAAGAAGAATGAAAAGAAGAATGAAAAGAAGAAGAATGAAAAGAAGAAGAAAAAGAATGAAAAGAAGAATGAAAAGAAGAATGAAAAGAAGAAGAAGAATGAAAAGAAGAAGAAGAAGAAGAATGAAAAGAAGAAGAAGAAGAATGAAAAGAAGAAGAAGAATGAAAAGAAGAATGAAAAGAAGAATGAGAAGAATGAAAAGAAGAAGAATGAGAAGAAGAATGAGAAGAAGAATGAAAAGAAGAATGAAAAGAAGAATGAAAAGAAGAAGAAGAATGAAAAGAAGAATGAAAAGAAGAAGAAGTAGAATGAAAAGAAGAAGAATGAAAAGAAGAATGAAAAGAAGAAGAATGAAAAGAAGAAGAAGAAGAATGAAAAGAAGAATGACAAGAAGAAGAAGAAGAATGAAAAGAAGAAGAATGAAAAGAAGAAGAAGAAGAATGAAAAGAAGAAGAAGAAGAATGAAAAGAAGAAGAAGAAGAATGAAAAGAAGAATGAAAAGAAGAAGAAGAATGAAAAGAAGAAGAAGTAGAATGAAAAGAAGAAGAATGAAAAGAAGAATGAAAAGAAGAAGAAGAAGAATGAAAAGAAGAATGAAAAGAAGAAGAATGAAAAGAAGAAGAATGAAAAGAAGAAGAAGAATGAAAAGAAGAAGAAGAAGAATGAAAAGAAGAATGAAAAGAAGAAGAATGAAAAGAAGAAGAAGAATGAAAAGAAGAAGAAGAAGAATGAAATGAAGAATGAAAAGAAGAAGAAGAATGAAAAGAAGAAGAAGAAGAATGAAAAGAAGAAGAAGAAGAATGAAAAGAAGAAGAATGAAAATAAGAAGAAGAAGAATGAAAAGAAGAAGAAGAATGAAAAGAAGAAGAAGAAGAATGAAAAGAAGAATGAAAAGAAGAATGAAAAGAAGAAGAAGAATGAAAAGAAGAAGAAGAATGAAAAGAAGAATGAGAAGAATGAAAAGAAGAATGAAAAGAAGAAGAAGAAGAATGAAAAGAAGAATGAGAAGAAGAATGAAAAGAAGAATGAAAAGAAGAATGAAAAGAAGAAGTAGAATGAAAAGAAGAAGAATGAAAAGAAGAATGAAAAGAAGAAGAATGAAAAGAAGAAGAAGAAGAATGAAAAGAAGAATGAAAAGAAGAAGAAGAAGAATGAAAAGAAGAAGAATGAAAAGAAGAAGAAGAATGAAAAGAAGAAGAATGAAAAGAAGAAGAAGAAGAATGAAAAGAAGAATGAAAAGAAGAAGAAGAATAATGAAAAGAAGAAGAAGAAGAAGAATGAAAAGAAGAATGAAAATAAGAAGAAGAATGAAAAGAAGAATGAAAAGAAGAAGAAGAAGAATGAAAAAAAGAAGAAGAAGAAGAAGAAGAATGAAAAGAAGAAGAAGAAGAATGAAAAGAAGAAGAAGAATGAAAAGAAGAAGAAGAATGAAAAGAAGAAGAAGAACGAAAAGAAGAATGAAAAGAAGAAGAATGAAAAGAAGAAGAATGAAAAGAAGAATGAAAAGAAGAAGAAGAAGAAGAATGAAAAGAAGAATGAAAAGAAGAAGAAGAAGAATGAAAAGAAGAAGTATTCCAGTACAGCAAAAAGTGTATCTGCAGAGAGCTCCGCTATTTCTGACAGTTCTCTGACAGTTCCTTCACATTTACAGCGGTTGAAACATTGTATCTATTTATTTCCGAATAAAAACATCTGTATCCTAAATGGAAACAAATAGATACAATGTTTCAACCGCTGTAAATGAACTGTCAGAACTGTCAGAAATAGCGGAGCTCTCTGCAGTGACACTTTTGCCGGCTGATCGGGAAAAATTCGATTCGTGCACCCGAAGTTTGCTAAAATTCGGATTCGATGCAAATCGAATTTTTCCTGAAATTCGAAACGAATTCCACTTCGCCAGGTTCGATTCGCTCATCTCTAATTATAAGCTAAATGAAAATAAATTCCTGATCCTAATCCTACAAACACTGAAAACTAAACAGCTTCTCACTAAAGAATTCCCATTCATATGAGGCAACCAATCAATCCCTTATTTAGGAATTAATCTGACCGCCTCAACCACTCAACTTTTTGATTTCAACCATAAACCATTCCTCCATTCCCTACCAAAGGAGCTCCACTCTCTCCAATTTTATGGCCTAAATTGGGTCACATCGCAGCTCTGAAAATGTTTATCCTACCCATATTACTTTAAATCTTTAGGACCCTTCCTATACCGGTACCCTCCAACTTCTTCCACAATATCCAGAGACAATTTGCCCAATTTCTACGGGAATCCAGACATCCAAGATGTGCCACTAATCTGTTAATTTTCCCATATCATAGAGGAGGTGCAAGCATCCCACACCTACATTCATATTATTTAACCGCAATTCTTGACCAGATCTACTTTTGGTGGCACCCAACTAAAGAAAAAACATGGTCCACTATGGAATACCAAAAATTCTGCCCACTCCTACCACAGAACCACCTCATCTTACGCTCTATAGATAGCAAACACCCACCCATTAACTATCCGTGTATCAAAGCTTCCTTAGAAGCCTAGTCTATTCTTTTATCACACACTTTTCCAACCTCCAGGTCTATACCAATTCCCAATAATATCATGTATTCTCTAACTCCCTACATCAACTTAACCTTGTGAGAAACATGTGGTATTCACTCATTACTAGACCTATATATAGACAGCAAACTATCCCCTTTCCATTACCTCCAAAGCAAATTATCACTACCCTCCTCAGAATGCTTTCCTCATCTAAGGATTATCCATTGCATAAAATCTAAAAACATTCCACCATCAACTACTCTTCTGACCCCAGTGTTCCAGTACTATAACAACTCTAAATATCCTGGCAGAGGAATTTCCGTGTTCTACTCCCACATTACTGAGTTAAAATTTAATCTAAGAACAGCGGCGGACTGACCATTCAAGCACTGCCCGAGGGCCCAGGGTCAGTAGGGGGCCCCATGAAATGCCCCTGTTACCTTTTTTGTAGACTTTTTAGGGTGTGCTTTGACACAGGGGCCCCATGATCCCCTATTGCCCGGGGGCCCCATGAGTTGTCAGTCCACCCCTGTTTAAGAACAATGTCCCTAAGAAACTGGGAATTGATAATTTCCCAAACCTTTCCAGACAGTCTTGGCGCAAAGCCCTCACTCTTACATGCAAATCCTCCCACTGCGCCACACATTGGGAATCCTACCTGAAATGATTGCATAAATGGTATTTAACCCCGGGCAGATTGTCGAAAATCTATTCCACCTGCTCTCCACAATGCTGGTGGCAATGTGGAGAAGTAGGTTCTCTTTTGCACATAATTTGGTCATGTAAATCGTTCAGATCCTTCTGGAATAGTGTTTTTAATGCGATTTCCAAAGTAACAGGAAATATAGTAAGTCCTGACCCCACATTAGCATTGTTCCATATTGTTCTAGAAATTGGTCTGCAGATTTCCCCCCAACTTGCATAGTGTCATCATTCATATTCTATATGCAGCCAAAAATAACATCACTAGATTGTGGGAATCACTCTCATCACCATCTATAGCTAGGGTGATTAGTGATCTAAACATCCAATGTGATATGCAGAAGAGATTTGCCCTCAACAACCTCTCCTATACCTAATTTACTAGTTCTTGGTCCCTATGGTCACACAATCCTAAACGTATGGTTCAAGTTTAATAGCTCATACATTATGGAGTATATAAAGTCACTTTCACTGGTATATGGTTTAACCTATTAGTTTATATGGTTGTTCCTACCTTTTCTTCCTTTCCCTCCCTTATTCTTTTCCCTCCCTCTACTCTCCCTAAAGGTCTCAGTTTACAATATTTTGAAAGAATTGTCTCCCACATATCTTAGCCTAAATTTTGTGGTCGTTATTTCTCATTGTAAGCTGGAATTGTTACACAACTATACTAACCACCTGTATGACTGTGAACTTATCAAGCTTTTATGTTCCTTCTCCTGTAACTGTATTTGCTAAAATTTTAATAAAAAGTATTTGAATATAAACCTACCTGCATTCTAAATTATGAACATGTCTTAATGAACCAATTTTCATTTACAGAGGAAAAAAAAAAAAAAAGGAGTATAGAAAAAAGAAATGAGAGGATATAAAGAGTTGTCTCCTGGTTAAATATACAATAGTCTAGATGTTATAAATGCATGACTGTATTATTGGTCAAAGAAAATGGATAGTTTGTGGTCTCTCATAGAATCCAGCTTGTACTTAATTGAGCATAAGAAGTCGAATATTTGAAAAGAAACCAAGTGCCCCAAGTGCAGTCATCCTATGCAGTCATCCTATGATCCTATCCTGGGGGGGTAGGGTTTCGGAGGACTTTCAATTGGAGAAGGGCATTAGGCAGGGGTGCCCGCTGTCTCCCCTTCTCTTTGCCCTCTCCATTTAACCATTGGCGACCCTCATAAATCAGCTGAAGGTATTACGAGTTTTCAATATAAACAAAAAAATAATGCTTTATGCCGATGATACTGTATGCTCCTCTTACTGGGTGGCAATGGAACTTCCCTGCGTACTGCCATGTCTATTATCTCTACTTTTGGTACCTACTCTGGCCTTACTATTAATTGGTCCAAATCTGCTTTGCTGCCATTGGATGGCCCCATTAACCCCACTCTTTCCTCTTTTTTGTCCTGTGAAAATTACCTCCATGTTTAAATATCTAGGGGTCTTTATTATGTCCTCCCCTACTGACTATTGTAAACATAACATTTTACCTCTACTACTTCAGTTCAGACAAAGGTCAAAATATGGGGGAAACTTTGGCTGTCCCTCATTGGCAGGGCCAACCTGATAAAAATTATTCTTATGTCCCAGTTGTTGTATTTACTCCACAATAATCCTATGGTGATACGCTTACAAATTGTCTGTACCATTAATTCCATTTATAGGTCCTTACTTTGGAGGGACAGGTCATCCAGAATCAGACTGGAGCAGTTACACAAGCCCAAAGACAATGAAGGCATTACATTGCCTTCGCCATGGCTGTATTACTTGGCTTCTTAACTACAGCACCTGCACATTGGTCTTCAGACTGCTGCAACAGACCCCTCTCCCTGTCAGGATTCCACTCTCGCCATAGCCCTATTTTTTTTACTAAAGCTCAAGTTCTGCCAGGGGGGCTGGAATCACTAAATTTCAGCAAACATAACAAGCTTTGTCCTACTTACAGTATCTGCTGATGCATGAAGTCTGCAAAAAAGTCAAACAACTAGAAAGGGTCTAGGGCTTATACCAGTTATGCTTCTATTTGCATAATGAAACTGTCCCAGAACTAGCCAAGCTCTAGTAAGCTCCTAAATGGTGAGCACCTCACACACCTATGCTACATTTTCAAGGATGGTGTAATGCTCTCCTTTCAGGAGTTGCAGATTAGATTTCACCTCCCAACCTCCATTTTTCTATTATATGCAGCTTAAACATGCAGTAGCAGCCCAGGGTCCTTCATGGGATTGGTGTATGTCCCCTACCCCTACACCTCATTCAAAATTAATCTTTGATGAAAGGCCTTATCTCTCAGTGCTATAGGATGCTCCTCCTAGTTTTCCTGGAGGGCTACCATTGTAAGGCCTTGGAAAACTGGGAGAGAGATGTACAGTGTCCTGGGGTCTGTCCATCTTAGTTCTCTGAATGCATCTCAGAGGCTCTCACAAATGTACATAATTCTTTGGGATCATTATGGTGTCCGTTTATGAACCAGCGGTAATAGATCGCTGCTCAGTTCTCCGGCATTCTCGGAGAACACAGTTCACCTGTGAATGCAGTTTATGAAGCAGTTCTCCGAACGAAGGGAGAACGATCTCCAAACGCTGGAGAACGGTCTACAAACTCTGGAAAACGGCTGATATTACTATAATCTCGCGAGATTACAGTAAAAGATCAGTTTACTAAGCAGAGGTAAATTATCTCTGCTTAGTTTTCGGTCCCTCCAATTCTCCAGCTCTGGGCTGGAGAATCTGGAGGGAGAACACAGATCTCCAGAGAAGGGCTGAACATACAGTATTCTCCTGGCTGTTATAAACTGTGAATGACCAGAGAATAGCTGTGATCCTCTGAATCTCAGCTATTCTGTGTGTCATAAACGGACACCTATACCCCTTGAAAATTACATGTGATGGGCTTATTTGCCTTCCCTATTTGCTGCAAGTGCTATCGTGACTGGGGCAATCTTATCCACATGCTATAGCACTTCCCAAAACTGCACAGGTATTGGGATTAGGTAGTGGATACCATAAATAAAGTATTTCAAGTTGCCCTGCCCTTAGACCCCAAAGTATGCCTGTTGGGTGTCTTGGATGACCCCCAGCTGACAGACTATTCCTGGGTAACCAGTGACAGGGCTTTGTTCCAAGCCAGGAATCTTATTTTACAACACTAGAATGTGGAACAGCCACCGACAGACATAGAATGGGTAGAACACATGGGTTATACTCTACTCCTGGAGAAACGTATCTATCAACACCAGGGCTACCCTACAAAATTTAGTAAGCTCTGGGATAACTAGTTAGCTACACTGGGTCTCTCCACCATTAATCTAGTCTTGAACAGACTCCTATGACACTGTCCCATTAGGGTACGTTGAATTACTTACATATCTAGGTTGTTGTATTTGCATCACTGTAGTGTACCCTGCCGTACTGTCTGTGTCATTTCAGTTTACCTTTCCACAACTTATAGCCAGTACATTTATTGTTGTGTTATTTCCACATACCTATGTGTATACTTCCTGTTTTTCTTTCGATTTTGTGTACTGATTGTGAGCT
Source organism: Staurois parvus (assembly GCF_062004578.1). Classification (NCBI taxonomy): domain Eukaryota; kingdom Metazoa; phylum Chordata; class Amphibia; order Anura; family Ranidae; genus Staurois; species Staurois parvus. The sequence continues at coordinate 8,250,140 of NW_028317949.1, forward strand.
CTGGATGAACTGGTTTTTTTTACTTAATAAAGTTTTTCTTTGATTTAAAAAAAAGAAAAAGTCAATGTGGGCATTGTGACTATTGTCATGAGCAGCTCCTAGTGTTCCTGGCAGAGCACCAAAGGGGAGAACCTGGGCACTTGGATTCCGCTCTTTCTCTGCAAGAAGATGAGGTGTGGGATCTCAGTGATGCTGGTGCAAAATTGAAACAGGTCCCAACTGTTTAAGTAGATCCTCTCCATTCACAAATGTAGAAAAGGAATAGGCTTTTCCTTGGTATAAAAAGGTCAGGCATAAAGGGAAGGACCAAAGGTATTTAATTCCTTTATTTTGCTAAAGCAACAGCAGGGAGTTGAAAAAGTGTTTCTTCTGGACAGTGGTTGGTGAAACGTCCACACAAATTTGAACTTCATGACCAAGCAGTTGGATGGAAGAAGCTTCTCTTGTCCTCTGCATAACCTTCTCCTTTACTTTGTAGAAATACGGTTTCCCAATTATGTCCCTGGGAGCACCATTCAGATGAGGGGTAGTCAGGGCTCTATGATTTTTGCCAGAGCCTCATCCAGTTTAACTTGGAGTTTGCAGGTGCAATCCATTTTTTGGTTGGTCCTACCAACCTTAGCATCAAGCTTATTCTTGAACTCTTCTTTCAATTCAGCAGTCATTTTTTTTACTCGCCTTCTCCAGACCCTGTTCAGGAAAAGCTGAGAATCTGGCTAGGATGATTGGGTCTGCAGAGTATTCTGGCTGTGCTACTGGATTCTGAGCTCCAGAGAGGCCTGCAGGCTTTCCTGGCTGTACAATATTTCCCCCATAGCACAATCTAGGGTGGAATCTGTAGAAAAAGGCAATTCCCCGAACGTATATTCTCCTCCACAAGGGGTCAGCTGCCTAGCAGGAGTGGTGCAGGACTCACCAAGATCCACTGGTGCTTCAGATTGCAGAGGATGGTCCTGGTCTGCCTCCGAGAAAAGTGAGGATAATGGGGCATCTGTCACCATATTTCTCAGGCCAACCACCTGGGTATCGTCCTCGGATGGCTGATTTGCAGGACTTTTAGGATTTCTCTTCACCATCTGGTGCCATCCTATTGATCAAAGAGGTGAGGCAAGTAGTGCATGAGCCGCTGGGTCCCCTGGTTGAGCTGATTTAGTGGATTTCAGCCGGATCGCAATGGAATTGGGCACTCGGTGATCTGCCATGCTCAGCCATGCATGTGTGCCCTTTGGATGTCCATTTTCATACTCAATTGTTTTTCTTGAAATTTATGATCCTGAAGATTATGTGTATCAGTTATTTTTTTTATTTCATGCATCTGCATATATATATAAATAAAAAATAAATGAAAGTGGCATATGTAGCTGCACTGTGTCCCAGGAGGCAGAGTTTTCTTTTATTTGAATTATTAACATTCTATAGCAGTATGGGTTCAGAGACTGCAGTTACTAAGATATCAGAAATGTATTTTTTGTGTATATCAAAATATTTGCTTTTATTTTACTTATTTAAATGTAATAAAGAATTTACCACTGTTAGTTATGGAGTGAGTGGTAGTCTGCTTCATTAGATTTGCAGCCAAGGAAGCTCACGCTTTATTTTAAATGCTTATAAAGTTGACTTAACAAAGACCTAAAGAGGAAGATCTGTTTAAAAGGCTAGGCTAAGAAAAAAACTGTTAGAGATAAACCTGATAAGTTTATACTTTTAAAGATTTAGTCTAATGTTACTTCAGAGGATGTCTGTTCAAGAGCCTTGAACAAAAATATTTTCTGCAAGAGACGGAAAACTTAAGAGATACATTAAAAACAAATAAAAAGACCCTGAAGGGGAAAAACAGTTTACTGTAGAAAATGTTGAAAAATGATCTTGACTCTATAATGTTATATTTCAGTGCAGTAAATTTGTGGACATCTGAAAATGTTGTAATTAAAAAGCTATAAACATTGAGCATTTTTGACATTAACCTATATATTTACCTAGATTGAACATTATTTTCTTAAAAGTAGGAACATACAGTAGCTGGTTCTAACTTTCTAAGACGTTTAGTAAAGTAAAGCATTTTTAAAAAAAAAATACTGTTTAAAAGGTGCACAAATACTTTGCCATATATTACAATTTAGCTCTGGGCATTTTTTTTACAGTTTTGGATAGAGTGGAGAAAGGTTAAAACTTTTGTGAGGTTTATTGCTGTCTGTTTCTCCTTATGTCCTGTTTATATGGGTGTGAAGCGACACCAGTAATTAGTGGTAATCCCTCAAGCAAGACAGAAGACAACAACAATAAAAAATTCTTGTTGTTGACTGAAGAAGTGTTAGAACCTCTGTCAGATTTCACTTTCAATAATTTTTTGTTGGGATTTCAAATATATAAGTGTACAATACACCATATGTAGTAAGTAAAACAAGAAAAGGAAAGTTAGACATGCACATGTGTACCAAAAAAAAATTACTCTTCTGACATTATAGACATATAATGCATATCAACAACAAATATAGAACGATAAACTATTTGAGTCAGGCATCTCTAAAGTGAAATAAGTAGATCTTACTGTTGAATATAGTAATAAGGCAAGAATTAAAATTTACAGTGACTACTTATGTTTGTTATACCATATTATCCAAGTTTGCTATGCATTAGATACACAGACATAAGATCCATTGGTCATAGCAAATATAGATTCGTATGTATAATGCAAGTGTACCACATCTATTAGTTCAGCAATTGAAGGTGGCTTGGGCATTTCCATTGACACCAATCTAGCAGTTAGAAGGATATTTATTACTATAGTTCTCAATGAGTATGGAAGCTTTTCAATGCATAAGTTCAAGATAGCCAGATTAGGGGATAACTGTGTGGGAATGGCAGTTATTCTACAAATAGTGTGAAAACTAAAGGTCCAGAATGTAGCTAGTTTATCACAGGCCTAGAGGGTATGGTGGATTTTACCAATTTGACCACATTCTCTCTAACACAGGTTAGAAGAGTTAGGTTTAAATTTGGAGATTTTATGTGGGGTTAGATACCAACAAAGCATAATTGTATGCATTATGTAAGTAGCCATGAGTGCTTGTTCCCATTGAGTGGAGCTAAAGGTAGATCCCAAATCTGTTTCCCCAAGCTAGAAAAGGTTTAGATTTGATGAAGCTATTTTATCTTGTAAATTCCATATAGAAGAAAAATACCTCCGTTGGAGCAGAACTATGGTAATAATGTATTATGTCCCTTGGTAATTGGCATGATAAAATTGAACTTTGTCTTAATAAAGATATTAGTTGCAAAAAAGTATAATATTCTTTCTTTGGTAAGTTGCATTCAGTTTGTAGAACAGGGAAAGATTTAATTTTATGTATGGTACATAGAGAGCTTATCCTTTGTATTCCCCTGTTGTGCCATTCTGAGAGATTGATATGTGGAATGGCCAGCTGGAAAATGGCTAAAGGGATGGGAAGGATGTTCATTTGGTGGGAGTTTGCTGAGGTAATGAGCTCATGCCATGCTTTTAAAGAGGCTACAATAGAAGGAGATCATTTATGGTAGTCATTATGTTTGATATGTTGTACTAAAAGAAAGTGTAATTAGTTCTTGGGACAGATTCTATATTGGTCCATAGGGAAGATGATGATCCCTTGAACCAATTTTTTAATTGTGTCAAGATGGAAGCCAAATAGTGATTCCTCAAAACTACATGTCCAAGGCCACCCGATTTCTTATGTTTGATAAGTTTATTGAACATGCAATGCGCTCATTTATGTTGTCACAAAAACTTGTTCACTATAGACTGCAAGTGTTGAAATCAAGATTCTGGAACCACTATGGATAAGGTTCTGAACATATACAGTAGTTGAGACAATACCATCATTTTAAAGGTTAGTAATATCCCAGACCAAGTCAGTTCATATTTTGATATGTGTGCTAGTGAAGAACGTACTTTGTTGTAAAACAGGCAAACAATTGACTAATGACCAGGGGCGGACAGACAATTTGAAAACTCGGGCACTGCCCGAGGGCCCGGGGTCAGTAGGGGGCCCCATGAGATGGCCCTGGTACCTTTTTCATAGGCTTGAGTTTTGGCAAGGACACAGGGGCCCCATGATCCCCTATTACCCGGGGGCCCCATGAGTTGTCAGTCCATCCCTGCTAATGACATCGCTGAACTGGTAAGGGTGGTACCCAAGTACGGTATACCATCATCTTTCTAGACAAAAGTGTAGGATTCTTGTAACTTTTGTTTTAAGGCACATTCTATACCTAGATCCAATATATATGACTTGGACGTATTAATCTTGTAATATGAAATTACATTGAATAATTGCAATGCATCTTGTACTGCTCCCAGGGAGGTCTCTACATTAGTTTACATTAATATAATGTTGTCAGCAAAAAGACTTATAGTATGAGTGTGATTCCCTATTTAAAAACCCTGAATATCCAGGTGGGAACGAATATATCAGGCTAGTGGCTCCATTGGGAGATTCAAAATTAGTGGGGAGAATGAGCAGCCTTGTCTAGTTCTGTTAGTTTTAAAGAAAGGCTGGGAAATCATGTCATATGTATACACTTGGGCTGATGGACAACTATAGAGAGCCACAGTAGAAGAAAATATATGCTCTGAGAAACCACATTTTTTCAAGACCTCCATAAGATAAGTAAAATGGAGGCAATCGAATGCTTTTTCTGCATCCAACACTAGTAGTTCTGGAAATGTTGGCATAATGAATATAATAAACAACTCTCCTAGTGAAGACTGAAGCTTGCCTTCTCTTGGTAAAACGTGATTGGTCTGGATGAATCAAAATGGGAAGAATATGGACCAAACGGAAGGCAATCTTTTTTTGCATATAGCTTGAGATCATTATTCAATAAAGAAATAGGCCTATAGTTTTGAGGAGTGTCTGGTGTTTTTCCAGATTTTGGGAGAGTTATAATAACTGCCTTTGGCATTTCTTAAGAGAAAGAAGAAGAGGCCGCAGCAGAATTATAAATAGTAGTTAAATATTAATAAATAGAAACCTTGCGCCAAAGAAATAAACACTAAATCAAAATAAATGCTGCAGTTCAAAAAATGACTAAACATCAAAATAAACTCATAAGCTGACAGCACAAATAATAAAAATAATAAAAGATGTGAAAAAATATATATAAGTCCAAAACACAAAGTCCCAAATTAAAGTCCAGTGTCCAAAATTGTGACAAAAAATATAACTCTAACACAATCTTCATAAATTTTTCAGTGTGCTCACATCAGTGAAAAATCATTTGTTCCACATTCACCAAATACTGTGAATTTTCAAGCTAATATAGCTTTGAGAAACAAAAAACAGGCTTGGAAGTGGAGTGTGGTATCCTCAGATGTTGTTTCTCCCTTTAATGATTTCTTACTGACTTTCCTTCCCGGATGTTTCCACATAGAGCAATATAAAATAAAAAAGAAAATGCCAACAGTATAATATTGCATGAGGGTCAAAACATTTTTTCTTCAAAAACCTTCCTTACATTCACATTAGGTGGCTTTAAACCAACTTCCATGAATTCCCATGTCTCCCAAACCACCGACGATGATCCCTCCTTAACTTCCTCCAAGTTCTCACTGATGGATGGACGGATAAGGGTGATTCAATGTATTTGTGACCAGCTTGTATGGATAAAAAAAACCTCCCAAGCTGTCACTAATGATTCCTCCTTGATTTCCCCTGAACTCTCGCTCATGGATGGATGGATGAAAAATGCAAAAGAAAGGATACCAAATAGGGTAACATTGTATAAAAACTTTTAATAATCAAGTGATGCTTCAAATGCACTTGCATTTTAAAACTGAGTAATAAGCCTTATTTTTTAATAGATCAGGACTCTTTTAAACATACCCCAATAGCCCTTCTGATATTTCCAGTGGATATGACATCACGCGTTCAAGGTCGGAACCTGAAGTTACGTCAAAGCGTTTCACCCTCCCGCAAGGCGTCATCACAGACTATTTTATATGTAAAAAAAAATCTGAAGAATATATTTTAAAAAATATATATTTTTAAAAATATATATTTTTTAAATGTGTTCTTCAGATTTGTTTTACCCATGTGAAGAAATGTAGCAGAATACATTTTTACCTATATTTATGAAGAAATTTTATTTATTACAAAAATTTTTAACAAAAATGAAGAAAAGGGAGTTTTTTCAAAAGTTTCAGTTTTTTTTGTTTAGCAAAAAATTAAAAACTTAGTGGTGATTAAATACCACCAAAAGAAAGCTCTATTTGTGTGAAAAAAATGATAAAACTTTTTCATGTGTACAGTGTTACATGACAGTGACTTTGGATTATCCTGAGGTATAGTCACATTTATTGTGTATTTTATTTAGGCTGAGTAATAGTGGTAGCAATATTATGGGTTCAGTTTTTCCCAGACTGAGGCTTAAGAGATTAACAATCATTCTGATATCAAGACCTAGGCTTGGTTTATCCAAGCGGTGGCCATTTTTAAATTCACATCAAGGTCTGGTACTATGGCGGCCATCTTTGACTAGATTAATTGATTGATAGAGGTTCATGCCCTCTTTGAATGGCTTTATAAAGCAGCGTTGATGATCGTACACAGTTTCCACGCTCCAGATAACGTCATATGTGATGAAACATGTCGGGTGGAGTCTGTGCTTTTGATGTCATCACGCTACTTTCCAATAGTAGGAAGTGTATCAGTTCCTGAGCCCGGAGGATATTTTTTATACACCACATATTTTTCTACCTGAATGTGAATGCTTTTCTTTATCTCAATAAATGTGCTTTTATGGTTTTATGCAATGGTTGCTCCTTTGTTTTTTCTGCATGGCCATACTGAGAGGTTTTAATCATGAAATAATATGAATGGGGAGAATTTGAAGGCATCCTCTCCATCCATTACTGTGGTGCAGCATCTTTTTCAAAAATTGAGAGATACGGTGGACACACACTTTTGGAATTATACATCCATGCGTTTGTGACTCTTAAATCATTTAAGGGTCCACATATTCTGGTAGGAATCCTACCATTGCCTGGTGTTGGAGCACTGGTTTTATTGAAGACGTGATAGACAATCACATTAATAAATCAATGGGTCTGTTTTGTCATTTTCACAATTTGGATTTGCTTTAATTTCACAATTTGGACTCACTTAAACTTTACTCAAAGATTTTCTATGATATGGTTTTGAGAGTCATACTATTGTAGAGCAGCAATTTATTTTTATGGGGAAGGAATAAGACCTGTAAAAGTTTACCTGCAACAGAGAAAAATTAAGTGTCCTTCCTTGCCAGAGAAGACTGTGTTGTATGGAAGAGCTTTGCAAATGTCAAAAATGAATGGACAAAAATGCAGGTCAAAAGGTTTCTTTATATGTATTCTATCTTTATATTTAAGTGGTTGCAACTCTCTAAAATGAACAAAATATATCCTCATATAGTGTGTCCTTGCCTTAGTCTGTAGCACTGTGGTGGTGTGGTTCCTATCTGCTCTCTTTACTCTGCTATCCTGACTTGTCTCTTCTGAGTTGATTAACATTGACTAAAGTCTCAGATTACACTCAGCTGTGTGCTCTGTGCTGTGAAGTGTGTGACATCAGATGCCACCTGGAAATGCAATCTAAACTGTGCACTTTGGAAGGCTGTAAAGGAAAGAAGGCCGTAGATAAACAGGTACAGTTTATGTAGGAAGATTTAATTACTCTCCATGTATCTCCAGAGACTAATCACTTCAGTGGGTGTATGTAAGAGATTATCATCCTATTTAGCTGCTTGCCTAGAGTTCAGCTTTCAGATACAAAGCAGTGGGCATTTCTAACCAACAGCAGCAAATAAAAAAAAGCATTTAGCTTAGTCAGCAATCACTGTCAAGAAAATAATTTGATTTTCAGAGCTCAACTATTTTCACACACATAACTATATCTTATCTCCCAATTCTGTCCCTATCTCTTCAAACTTCACTGCTGTTCATACTCTGAAACTCAGAATTAACAAACTCTAAATCTGACCCAAAGACTGCTGTGTCTATATTTGACAACAGCCACATTGTCCTGAGTCACTAAAGAAAATAAAGAGAAGCAGCAAAAAGGGAATAGTCAGCGAACACTGTCAATTTATTTTTAAATACCTATATATTAAAAAGGGTTAAACAAAAGAGGAAAATAATGACAGGTGTACTAATGCACTACTGAAATACTGAGGGTGAAGATCAGGGAAAATAGGAAGCAGTGTGAATAACAGTATGAAGCTTTCAGATAAGATTGCACACTTTTGCTGAAAATGCTAAAGGATAAAATAGAAAGAAGGGTGCTAGACGGCACTGCTACAGTACTATAAATCTAAAAATGATCAATAATTTAAGGAACTACAAAGTTCCAAGTGTGGCAGCTTGTCCAGCACTCCACTGCATTCATTCCTTTGTTCAATCAGATTGGCATAAAGTTTCCCTCAATATTTTTACCTGGCAAGTTACACACCTGCCAACAGAAAAATACAAAAACTGCTGTTAATGATCTTCCAAAATACTTGCTTCCTGACTGCTGACCCACTGACTTCGACATTAGACCTGATAAAAATGCCAGATCAGAAAATCCAGAGAAAAATCCTTCTCTGCATAGTCCTCTCTTGAGAGGTTTCCTTTAACTTTTTCAGTATGATTTTATACTTTGTATACACTTTATAAAGAAACCAGGTTACCAAGAATGAAAGCATATTACTATGAAGAAATATGACATGTCTGTAAAGAAATTTGGCTTCAACACTCTGGATTCATTCACTAATATTTAATAATATATATTTAGTCCACTTGTTGGCCTGTAATTAAAAAGGCAGATTTTTTTTTTGAAAAACAAAACAGTGTTTCAAATGAAATCTTCATATGTTCCTAGAAATTAAAAATAATTTTCATGTATTCAAACTAGTCACAGAATTATAGTACAATTGATTGAGGCCTATTGACTCTGCTAAATTTTGTCTGCAAGGACCTATACCCCCTGACATTCAGCGCTCAAACATCACTCTGATTTCTAAGTCCAAGATCACACTGTAAGCACTAATTATAGGCCTATTGCCTTGTTGAATTCAGACTTGAAAATATTTATCAAGCTGCTTTCAGTTCAGCTCTGTGAGGCTCTACCTTCTTTGATAAATAAGGATCAGGTAAGATTTGTCTCATTTTGACATGAGTGATAATACTTGAAAGGTCATAGACTTTCGAAATGTGGCTAACAGAGACAGACGGGAAGCCCTACTGCTGAGTCTTAACACCATTCAATCGCTTAAGCTGGCATTTCCTTTTTTGAGACACTTACATACTGTATGTGGGTATTAAGGGTACCTTTTTACATGCAATCAAACATCTTTACTTACACCCCACTGCATAAGTTAAGTACTTGAGGAGGTTCTATCCCCTTCATGACCATGCCATTTTTTGCTATTCGGCACTGTGCTACTTGAACTGTCAGTTGCATGGTCATGCAACACTGTACCCAAATTAAATTTATCTTTTTTTCACAAAAAATAGAGCTTTATTTTGGTGGTATTTCCTCACCATTGTATTTTATTATATAAATGAAAAAAAACTGATCATTTTGAAAAACAAATATTTTTTTACTTTTTACTATAAAACATAACTAATGAAAAAAATTAAGAAATCCCATTTCTTCATAAATGTAGGCCAAAATGTATTCTGCTACATGTCTTTGATAAAAAAAAATCCCAGTAAATGTATATTAATTGGTTTGTGTGAAAGTTATTATGTCTACAAATGTTGATATTTTTTTTTTATATGACACTAAGTGACACTTAGTGGGGATTGAATAACTGACACTGACATCACCTGTGCCACTAATACATGATCAGTGCTAATACTATATACTGTTACTGTACTAATGACACTGGCTGGGAAGTGGTTTACATCTTGAGGTAATCAAGGGGTTAAGTGTGTCCCTAGCAAGTGTTAATCTGTTTAATGTATGCTGCTTTTCACTAAAGATTGTTTTGGTTCTTTTGCCTGCTTTGCAAACACAGAAATCATTCTCTCTGTACAGAGCCCTGTGTTGTTTGTCAACGCAGGGCTCTGGGCTGTGATTAGACACAGCGGATCAGCAGGCCTCACCCCCTGAGATCCAACAACAATCCAATGCCTTCCAATATACTTGGAGGGTTTCCACAATTAAATATTTGGGCATCAACATTGCTGCGTCTTATAACACACTTTATAAAGATAATTATCTCCCTCTTTTAAAGTCCATTAGGGTGTCCCTCCACAAGTGGAGGTAATTGAACTTCTCATTATTACATTATATTATCTCATTGTAGTATTACATCTACAAAAATTAATATTCTCCCTCAATTTCTTAGTTTTTTTTCCAACTCTTGCCAGTTCCTATTCCTTCCACTCACCTTAAAAACCTACAATCCTAAATGCTAAATTTTACTTGGGCCTACAAAAGACATAGGCTGCCAAGATCGGTGTTGTATGCCTCTCGAAGTGATAGAGGGTTAGAGTTTCCAAACCTGAGAACCAATTATAATGCTGCACAGCTTGGAGCCATAGCTTCTTGGTCCATCTTCTCTATATACAATCATTGGACAGAAATTGAGAGAATCGGACTTATCCCTATACGCCAGAATAATCTATTATGGATGGCAGCTGTGGCTATAGATTCTCACAGCCTCCTGTGCTTTGTGTCTTTTCTTTGCAGTTTGTGGAATACCCTAAAGTGTAAAAATACTTTTATGCCAGAAGCTTCTCTCATGACTGCTTTCCTTTTTAACCCCAAGGTGCCTGATAGATTGTCAGTTGCAATGTCTCAACCTTGAACACAGAAAAAAATTGTTTAATTTACACCAAATAATAGACGTTACCACTATACTACAGACTACATAAAATTTACCTCCTAGTGCATTGTATGACTATCTTCATATAATGCATTATCCACTTTCCATAACCCCTACCTTAAGATTCTCCACCCTGACAGTTTTTGATCGATAGTCAGGTGGAGGTCCTTCTCAGAAAGGTTTATAAATTTGGGTACAGTGTTGCATGACCATGCAATAGTCATTCAAAGAGTGAAAGCTCTGAAAGCTGAATATTGGCCTGGGCAGGAAGGGGGTAAATGTGCCTGCTATTGAAGAGGTAAAACTAACAGGAGAAAAATTCAAAACTTATCTTATAAAGTATTATTTTACTGAAAGGGTAGTTGATGCTTGCTTAACTCCTGCAGAGATAGTGAGTCAGTCAACATGCTTGGAATAACCATAGACAAAAAATGTAAAAAAGAAATACAAAAACAAGTATAAATAATAAAACAATAATAAAATGGACCACTTGGTCTTTTTTCTAGCATGACCTATGTTTTATGTTTCTATTTTCTGATGTAATTTTGTTAGGGTGCTCTGTATTCCAAAATAACTTCATCTATATTGAAACAATATACCGTTTGAGCAAGAAATATGGTTAAGCATATAGAAGTGTTGATTTATGAAAGGAGTAAAGCATGTTCACTATAAAAAAATATATGGCGAATAAGGTGAAGCGAAGTAAACAATCACTTAGCTAAGAATACCCAATCATGTGCAAAGAAAATTAAAACAATGGCATTATTGCTTGCACACGATTCGATGATTGAAGTCGGTACAAGTTCACCTCTGAAAATTCACTTGTTAACAGCATCTTTTCCTTTAGTAAATCAATATGCTAGTGAGAAATGAATCAAGGCTTCACATATTAACCTAAAAAAGGCAAAGAAAACAACACAGAAATGACCAGCATAATGTGATACAAATGGAAATTTCTTAGCATTTCTCAGGGAACATGTTTTATTCAGGCAGTGGGGCATTGGCAGAGATTTTATGTGATTTATTAAATTTACTGATGTGTTTTTTTTAACTCTGATTTACATTTGGTCAGTCATGTTTATGTTCCCTGGAGGTGAATAACTAGAGCTTACCCTCAGAATTTAACTGGGATGTGATGTTTCTGTGGTAACAATTTGATGTTGTTTGCCTGATGTACAATTAGCATCCCTTTTCTTGGCATGTGACTGCGTGGAACATTTTTTTTCCCTTCGTTCTACTGTGGAATCAAAGACCTAAGCAAAATATGAAGCAAGAGAAAAAGGAGAAAGCATTTAGAATCTCTTAATTTTATATATATCCAGTAAGTCCTTTAACCTGTTATTCAGTGTTAAGGTGTGGCCTCAAAAGCCAGAATATTGTTCAAAGGATTAATTGTGAGAAAGTACTGAAAATTAAATGACTTTCAGTTCTTCCTTTGCAAGTGATTGCTTTATTCAGTGCTGCATAATCAAAATACAGTTTCTTTCTTGCCTTCAAACTATAACTTTTAAGCATGAAAGTAATCAGTTGATTTCCTGTACTTTTTATCTTTAAACTTTACAATTTCACAAACAAAATCAAGCATCTATTTTATTTTTTAGAGCAACCAGCATCAAAAAAATACTGCGTGAGGTGTGCTGCATTCACTTTTCCCATTTTTTAGACATCCTTGAAGTTTTAGGAATATTCTTCTAATGGTCAGAGCTGCATTGCTTCAAAGATTTCATAATTGTGTCTTTGAAATTTGAAAGGAGAATTTCTGTATAACTACAAACCACTCTTCAAGGAAAGAAAAAGTCATAATATGATCAGCTCCTAAAAGCATAGTTTAGATGTTTAGTCACAGATGATGACTAAAGTGCATTAAATTAAAGTAATCTATCATATATCATAGTATATTATTTCTTGATCTGCTGTGCCTTAATTTTCTAACTAAAATCTATGTAACAAACACATAAATACATCACAAGCTCAAGAGAGGCGAGGTAGGCTTTTAACTCTACCAGTAAACTAAAACATAAGCACGGTTCAAATCTGCAAAGTATCATTCCCATGTTTACCATTTTCTGAGTATATTGTACACTGACAAGGACAAAGGCAACATCATTTCAATAGAAGTTACTTCCTACTATATTGCTACTCTCTCCTATTCCTACTATCAAGGCTCTTGCACAGCTCTAGAAATGTCTCTGACAATAAAAATATACTATTGCTCATAATTAGCAGGAAAAATATGTTGTAGATTTACCTGCTGACAACACTGTGTTCAGAAAGAGCTTCAAAAACCTACAACCATAAACCTGAAAATGCAGTATTTTGGTTTTCAATGCATATCACCACAACATATGGATGGCTCACTCCAGTGTGTTGCAGTGAGCAACAATGCACGTGTGTTGTGATGTGTTGTGTATTTGCATTATATTTGCAATTAAAAATGAATAACACTACAATGCATCTCACTGTGCTTCTTTTCTGCACTACAGTAACCACATTGCACTGTTTAAATGGGCCCTAATGAAAATATGCCAGACAAATTTGCTAAATAATTTGATAAAAGTACAATTGAAGGCTTCTGAATAACAATCTAAAAGATTACCAAATCCAGTTACAATGTGATGCACATGATTCATAAAGTAAACAAATAAAATAGAACAACACCACCCCCCTTTTTTAAATTGCCAGACAAAGAAGGGAGATCAAAGATGGGACTCTGTATGTGCCACTGAGAAATCACACAAAAATTATAAAATAATACATTTTGGTTCCATAAAGATACAAACAGTAAAATAAGATACACTATTAAAAACTATAAATTCATATGTACAGTTCATTTTGCAGGTGTACAGGACTAACAAGTTGCACAAAATGTTCCCTTCTTCAAGATCCACACCCTAATTGTAAATTATAGTTTGTGAATTGAACTATCTGCAAAAGTAGACAAAACTATAAACAATTTGTAAAACAATATACTGTACTGTAGATGTACAATTGCATCTAAAAAAAAATAGAATATCATTAAAAAGTTAATTTCAGTAATTCAAGTCAAAAAGTTAAACTCATATTTAGATTCATTACACATAGAGTGATATATTTCAAGCATTTCTTTCTTTTAGTTTGATTGACATTTGCCATTGAACACCAGAATTGGCAGGTCTGCCACTGGCACCCTATGCTTTTCACAGATGAGAGCAGGTTCACTCTGAGCACATATGACATACATGAAAGGGTCTGGAGAAGCCATGGAGAATGTTATGCTGCCTGTAACATTGTTCAGCATGACCGTTTTTGTAGTTGGTCAGTGATGGTCTGGAGAGGCACATCCATGGAGCGACGCACAGACCTCTACAGGCTAGACAACAGCACCTTGACTGCCATTAGGTATCAGGATGAAATCCTTGGACCCATTGTAAGATCCTACGCTAGTGCAGTGTGTCCTGGGTTCCTCCTGGTTCTCTGGGATATCATGTTTTTGTCTATCCAACATTGCCAGGTTGCACCTCAGACTGCCCAGGAGCTCAGTGATGACCTGGTCCAGATCTGGGAGGAAATACCCCAGGACACCATCTGTCATCTCATTAGGAGCATGCCCCAATATTGTCAGGCATGCATACAAGCACGGGGGGGGGGCATACAAACTATTGAGTACCATTTTGAGTTGCTGAAAGGAATGCAACATGGACTATCCTGCTGCATCCTTTTTTCATTTCGATTTTTGGGGTGTCTGTGAATTCAGTCCTCTGTATGTTGATACTTATAATTTCCATTATACGATGGGGCATCCTTACGTTCCTAACACATTAACCAGTCCATATCAGTATAGATATCCAGCATGATATTTTTCCCCATTGGGATTTGATGTGTTGAAAAAGAGTTCCTTCAATTTTTTTGAGCAGTGTATATATATATATATATATATATATGTTGTCAAACAATACATAAGCAAGCTTCAATACAATAAGAAACTTCTTTTATCTTCCCTGACTGAGCCTCTTATCAGGCACTGAATAAAAATGAGATTTGGGGAATTTACTACAGCGAACCAACAACTTTGCATTAAACAACTGGTTTTGGCAGTTCAACTTAAAGCTAGTGAGAAACAAGTTGCTTATTTTTCTTCATTTTCTTTAAACTGTAATGGGGCCTACCAATTACACGTGTACTTTACTGATTGTTCACCTAATTATTTTAGATCTAATTTTATCAAATATTGGCCATACATGCTCCTATTTCACATATTTTTTGGAATTAATCAGAAATTCCATTGTATACCATGGTTTCCCTGAAATATTTAGTTAATTGCATTGTACATGTTCAAAATAAGATTGGACTGCAAAACAATTGTCCAACCACACTAAAGAGAAAGGCAATTTTTTCACCCTGTCCAACCATTTCTTCCTGTATTCAGTCAAATAAATGATAAATCACATGAAGTGAAAAAATGCCGAGACATGTTTGAATTATTCATAGATAGGATCAGGTTATTGAAACAATCCAATTTAAGCTTGTATGGATTCAACTCCGAACAACTATCCCATGCCAAACAAGGCTTTACCTGTAATCAAAGATTTTCACAAAGCTTTGATTGCACATGGAAAGAGAAATAGCCTGCTCTTAGTGATTATCACAAAGTACTCACTAACCCTGCTGTGAGGCCAATGTATTAAATACTATGTTACTGTATGAAGAATTGTGCATGTCTTTTTTAAAAATTTAGATTTTGATTAGGTCTTCATATTTTGTGTTGAGTTCTCTTTTATTTCTAATGTTCCCCAAATATTTTAGCAAAACATAGAGTTTTATGAATTTTCAAACAGAAGTCCAGAGGAAATATAGTTGAATTACCATTGAAGTAGAGGTTGTGTGTATATTCACTTTTCAAAGTGAATGTTATATATAAACTGGAGTTAAAATAACGGAGTTGAAAACAGGAACGCTTTCACTGTTTAAACATTACAAATAATATAACAGAATATGCAAAAAGGAAATAAAGTGAAAACGAACGAAAAAATTGCAAAAGATAGCAGGACCAACCCCAAAAAATTCTTCAAATATATTAATAGTAACGAGATCTGGTCTGAGCATATAGGTCCTTTACAAAATAATCTAGAGTGGGTGACTTGGGACAAAGATACCTTCTTTAGCTCTGTGTATAAAAAGGAGCATGAGGGAGCTCTTGTCCATAATGGGCATGATGTTGACACAGCTCCAGATGATCCACATTGGCTAACAATTGATATGATCCAAAAATATTTAGACAGAATAAAGGTGAATAAAGCACCTGGACCGGATGGCATACACCCACGGGTCCTTAAAGGATTGAGCTCTGTCATTTCAAAGCCATTGGTTTTAATTTTTAGGGACTCTTTAATGACTGGCATAGTACCACTGGATTGGCGTAAGGCCAATGTGGTGCCAATATTTAAAAAGGGGTCAAAATCTTTACCAAGTAATTATAGACCTGTTAGTTTACCTTATATAGTTGAGAAGATACTGGAGAGTTTAATAAAAGACTACATAGATGAGTTTTTGCTGGTAAAAAATATTTTAAGCAACATACAGCATGGATTCATAAAAGACAGAAGTTGTCAAACAAATCTGATTTCTTTTTATGAGGAGGTGAGCAAAACCTTGGACAGAAGGAGTGGCAGTGGATGTGGTATACTTGGATTTTACAATAGCGTTTGACACAGTTCCCCACACACGGCTAATGTGAAAGGTAAAGTCTACAGGCTTGGGAAAATCTGTATGTAAATGGATAGAAAACTGGCTAAAAGATTGTATTCAGAGAGTAGCGGCTAATGATTCATACTCTGAATGGTCTAGTGTTGTCAGTGGTGTACCCCAAGGTTCAGTGTTGGGACCATTACTTTATAAACGATATAGGGTCTGGGATTATAAATACCATTTCAGACACCAAGCTGTGCAGTGGAATAACGTCCTTACAGGATGTCTCCAACTTACAAGCCAACCTCAATGCACTGTTTAATTGGGCAACTATGTGGCAAATGAGGTTTAATGTTGATTAATGTAAGGTTATACACTTGGGTTAAGAATATGCATGCATCATACATACTAGGGAGCGTACAACTGGGGTAATCAATGGTGGAGAAAGATCTGGGAGTCCTGGTAGATCACACACTTAATAATGGCATGCAATGCCAATTTGCAGTATCTAAAGTGAGCAAAATCCTATCTTGTATTAAAAGAGGTATAGACTCCAGAGAGAGAGAGAGAGAGATTATATTACCCCTGTACAAATCATTAGTAATACCTCATCTGAAATATGCAGTTCAGTTTTGAGTACCAATTCACAAAAAGAACACTGGGGAACTGGAGAAAGTACAGAGAATGGCAACCAAACGGATGGCAAGAGGCATGGAGGAGCTCAGCTATGAGGAAAGATTAGAGGAACTGAATGTATTCTCTCTTGAGAAGAGGAGATTAAGGGGTGGTATGATCAACATGTATAAATACATTAGTGGTTCATATAGTGAACTCAGTGTAGATGTGAAAATGTTAAACATACTCCCTCAAGAGTTGGTTCCAGCCAGCTCAGTGGATTGCTGTAAAAAAGGCCTGGATTCTTTCTTGGATACACAGAATATAACTGGACACTAACATTTATAGGTAAATTGATCCAGGAAATATCAGATTGCCTCTCAGGGGATCAGGAAGGAATTTTTCCCCTGCAGGAGCAAATTGGATCATGCTTTGCTGGTTTTTTTTGCCTCTCTCTGGATCAACTGTGGGTGTGCGATTATAACTGTTTTTTTTAATGGTTGAACTGGATGGACTTTTGTCTTTTTTTCAGCCAGACTAACTATGTAACTGAGAGAAATCAATAAATGGTTGACACCATTGGCAATGACACCATATGAAATAGAACTTGTTTCAGAAAGGTTTTATTAATTCATGTAATATATTCACTTTTAATAACCAATCATATGCAAAGGAAATACAAAGGCAGGAGTTCACAAGCACTTAATTGGTTCTTTGAAGCAAACACAGTTTCATCCTATTTGCTAAGCTCAATGAACAATTACTTTTGTAGGAGAACAATCTCTGCTCCTGTAGAAAATCAATCCTGATATTTTTCTGTAAAATTTAGGGTTGTGTATGGTTGTCACATTTGTGATGAGGCAATAGAAGTAGCTGATGAAGCCTCATCCTCTATCCCTATTGGATATTTATCCCCTAATGTAGTCTCTAAAACCTTTAGCTGAGATTAAATTCAGATGACGCCACAATACTTTATAATGTTGTCTGAATGTTTAGGACATATTGGTGAATTCAGTGAAAACTGTGAATCACTAAGAGTTCCTTCACTTAACATTTTTTAATTTTCAAGATTCAAAGTTAATATAAATCAGAGGCATTAATACTAGACTTTTATTAGCAGTACAGTTTCTGGTGTCTACAAGTGTCACTTGATAAAGATTATGTTGTGTGTGTGTGTGTGTATCTCACACCCTGATGTATCTCTTGAAGAAATGACCATAGATCCCATCCACCGGCTGCCTAAGTCCAAACACTTGCCTGATGCTCTCCCTAGAGATACCATTACATTCTTACATTACTACCATGTGAAGGAAATATTGTTGCTGTGAGTGACAAAAATCTCAGAGACCAGCCCAGAGTGCCTACAGAACATCTCTCTGTTTGCAAGTCTTTCTGCCCATACATTGCAGAGAAGGCACAACTTGGCTACTGTTACCGAGCCATTACAAAACCATGGAATTCAATATCACTGGAAATACCCAGCCACCTTACTAATTACTAGAGGTAAAACTTATCCAGTGAGTACGGTCTCTGCGAGCCTGTGGCTGCTAAAGCACTGGAAGATTTTGAACAATTCACCTGAGGAGTGACAGAGCACTCACTGCTGTGACTGAGTGAGCCCAGGAGAAAATGTGTTACAAGATCATAATTAGCTCTGGAGTGCTTACAATGTGCATGCTGAAATTTCTTCTTGCTCTTTAACCCCTTTAGTAAGCGGTAAGGAATCTGCACAGTTTCTTTAAAAAAATCATTAGTTTTTATGTTACATTTGAGTTTTCACTCCTTAGTGTTAACGGAACACACCCAAAGCTTTTTTTTTTATCTGTTGCTTTCTTTTTTTACTGTTGCTATAAGTCTTTGCTTTGACTTTGCAAACCATACATTAAGATCCATACATTCCCTGAGGAACTGCAATTCCTAGATTGTAGGCTCCAAAGAGCAGGGCCCGTCTTTCCCTCTTGTATTGAACTGTATTGTTGCTGTATTGCCTCCCGTTATATTGTAAAGCGCTGAACAAACTGTTGGCGCTATATAAATCCTGTATAATAATAATAATAATATGTTGTGGTTGTCGCTTGATGTTTACAAATACTTCTCTGTCCATGTTTAAACCACTAGACACTCATATAGTATAAGGCTTGCAACTCACCTTTATGCAATTGATTATCCATCTCCTGTTCTTACTGTGACAAGATATCAGGCACTTAGAGCTAACTAGCTTTCAATACGGCATTTGCAATTTCATCCTTTAATGTCAAAGGACTCAATAACCCAGCGAAGAGATATATCACATGGAAGGAAATATGAAATCTTAAATGTGATGTCTTGTGTCTTCAAGAGACTCATTTCAGTACTAAAAAATTCCAAAATTCAATGTACAAATATTTACTTTGCTAATGCACCAACCAAGAAAAGGGAGGTCTTGATTGCAGTCTCAAGGACTCAGTCTTGTTCCAACTCATTTCCACCACAGTGGGTGATATAGAAAGATTTTTGATCTTGACATGTAAAATGAATAACTCCACTTGCACTCTAGTGAATATCTACCTACTCGATGTAAAACCTCATTCCTGAATAAGGTTTGGAAATAGGTGCGATCCATTCAACAGGGTCATGTCATAATATGTGGAGACTTTAGTGTGATCCCTAACAGAGTATTGGACATGTCTGACCCCTCCCGGAATCATGTTTGCAAAGCTGCTTTGGTTTATTGTTTTTTAACTTATTCAGGTCTTCTTGATGTCTGGAGGTGCTAGCACTCCACAGAGTGGAACAATACTTTATTTTCCCATATCCCCAAGGCATTCTCCAGGATTGATTTGTTTTTAGTGGACAAATGTTTGCTTCAAAATGTGTTCAATTCTGTAATACACAATATCACATAATCATATCATGTGCCAGTGTTAATCACAGTGGGTAAAGGCTGCACAGAAATAGAGTGAATAGATGGCATAATGACATATTCCTTATGTCTCTGCTACTTAAATCAATTCAAGAATTTTTTTATCTCAATGAAGCTTCTGTTGCGGACCCATTTACATTCTGTAATGCGCACAAGGCCTATATCAGATGTATTCTTCTTAAAGTAAGCAGAGTTGAAAAACAAATGTAAGACACAGCAGCTAAATTATCTGCTCACTACAATTCAAACATTACAGCAAACCTACAAAAAGTGCACCTCACAATCTACCAGCTCCTAGGTAAGAAATGCTAGACAAGAACTTAGGTCACTACTTATATCACAACATGACTGATCGATACATAACTTAAAAGCCAACTGCTATCAGAATGGGAATAAGGCTGGTAAACTACTCAGGTGAATGATAAAATATCTAAACAAAAAATACCCTATTTATTTCACCCTAAAACAGCTTGAAAGCTCTATTAAAGAAATTACTGTTGTAATCCATACACTCCATCAAAATAAAAGTACAAGAGCTAGAGAAACTCAAAAAATTCCATCTCTCATGGTCAGGTAAAAATGCAGTATTTAAAAATGTTGATACTGCCGTAAATTCTTTATTATTTTAGGACATTGCCCATCTATAGCCCATCTGGGTTCTTCCGAAACATGCAACAAATTTCTAAATTTTCTAAATTGATATGGTCAACCAAGTGTTCATACTCAACTATAACTAAGCATTGGAAAACAGGAGGGCTGAGCCTACCAGATCTTAGGGATTATTACATAGCTACACTTAGATCAGGCTACATTTCAATTCTTAACATCCAACAAAAACATTGGTTCAAAGAACAAGCTTATTAGCCATTGGTAAGTTTGAGCTCTTTGATGTTAATTGGTAATTACAACCTGAAACAACACTCTAATACTCACCCAATAATCTTAGCAGTCTTAAAAGCATGGGCATTCTCCATGGGGAAGTAAAAAGAGTAAACAAATCTGAATCTATATAGAAGCCATTTCTTGTACAAGACTCTTCATTTATACAATGGAGAGCACAAGGGGTTTTATTTATATCTGATATTCATGAAGAGGGAAAAATTAATTCCATTTGGGACTGTTACAGAATTTCTCTCTACCATTATCAGAGTTTTTATTATATGCCAAATTCGAATTTTACTTTTCTTGGCATTCAACACCCATTCTCACCATGCCTGAAAATGTGTGGTTATTTTGGACTGGCCCAACTACTAAGATCAATTTACAATTTACTCCACTCTAAATCAACTTTTTCCAAGTCCACTTCTATAAAAAAAAAATGGGAAACAGAAATAGAAATCTTCCCTAAAAACTATCAATGGCAAAAATCCATTATAAATACCTACCTATTTACAAAATGTTCTGCTGATTAGGATTCAGCTTTAAAGTTACATATGAGATGGTATAGAATGCCATACTTCATTGCAAAATTCTCACAATCAGGCAATAATAAAGATTTATGATTAGAATTACATTGCTGTATTCGTCCATTTAGAGTTCCATTCACAAATATATGCAGGTCACTTACCTAACAAGGCATTAGAACAAACATAGGAGAACTGCCACTTATTAAAAACCAAGAAACATATGTGTAACCATTGTTTCCCAAGTCCTCCCACATAGATGTGGGAAAAAGACGCCACCCTAGTTGCCTCCAAGGGTGACCACTGCATGGCGCCACCAGGGTGATAGATAGGACATTCTGAATTCAAGTTAATCTCTAGAAAAATACATAGATGATAATACAGAGAATAAATAATTTTGGGGCAAGAAAATGCTTACTGAGACAGAAGATGTCCAAATCATCCTGTACAATGACACGGAAGAGTTCCCTTAGTATTGCTGGATCTATAAAAGTGTCATATATATTAAATACATATATGTCAGTGAGTGAAACTTAAAGTATCTGGAAAAAACATACCAAATAAGCAGAGAAAATCATGTCACCTGTCCAGTAGCTGCATGTGTACAATGCGGACATAAAACATGGTGTCTTATATACAGGAAAATGGCTCAAAATTGCATCAATCCCAGTCCACACAAAGGTGGACTGGTAGGAATAACCTATCGTCCCCCGACTACGAGGGGTTGGCGCAATGCTGTCACGCGTCATGCAGCCGCCGATGCACAAAACATACCCTGAAGCACAAGCGGCCAGAGGGGAGGTCAAACCAGGCCTCGCACTGATGTTAATGAGCTGCCATGTCAACCCTGTTGTGTCAAAAAAAGCCGCCAACCCTATCCAGGCAGCCCCGGATGCCTTTGTGCGCTGGGGAGGCAATCAGACTGCAGCTATAAAGAAAAAGAAGGGAAAAACACAAAATATCCTGGGAAAGAAAGATGGAAATGAGCACCTACACATATGAACAATACACATATGCAATAGATATCACCATATACAAAAATAAACAAATATGTGCGAATTTTTAATGGTGCAGCAAACACCCAATAATTGTCATATACTATCCACTGAAAATAAAAATAAGTATATTGGAATATATGTATATGTATATTTTTAGTTTTAGAGAAAGGTATACCAAGTAATGGTTGGGATATAATACTGTATATCTACATAAAATATATCTACTTTTGTTATGGATTTACTCCAATTTTGCATAACTCATAACTATTTTTGGCACAAGGGTTCGTATTATCTTCAGAAACGAGGAGTGGCCATGGGGGCTAAGTTTGTACCCAGTATGGCCATCCTCTTTGTGGCAAGAGGACGTGGTTTTGGGTAACTGAAGGCCAGAATTAATATTCTGGAGGCGTTTTATTGATGATATCCTTCTCATTTGGGATGGGGACATCAACTCATTAGATTCATTTTTTAATTTTCTGAATGATAACGAAAGAGGTATAGTATTGAACTATGAAGCTAGTTCCAGTTCAGCCCATTTTCTTGATTTAATGTTATCCATAGTCAATGCGATACTTACCACTTCTAATTTTTTCAAGAAAACAGATAGGAACAGATATATTCCTCTTGATTCCTGCCATCATCCTTTATGGTTGTCACCAGTGCCTAAGGGACAATTTTTGTGTCTCAGACGTAACTGTACCTTTAGAAAGAATTATGTAATAGAAGCACTGATACTTAAGTCAAAGTTTCTTGAGAAGGGATACAAAGCAGAGGATTTGGGTAAATCGATGTGGGAGGTGGGTTGTTATGATTGTGATAATCTCATCAAGGATAAAGAGGCGGTTCAGGGTAGTTCCAATCAGTTTGGCCTTGCATTATTTACCACTTTTTCTAGCCAACATTATGTGGTTAAAAACATCATCTGGAAACATTGGTCTGTTCTAAAGAACGATCGAACTTTGGGTCCTATTTTGCCCGATCATCCTACTGCCATCTTTAGGGGTGCAGGTAATCTTAGGAATAAACTAGCACCTAATGTGCCAGTTCCACCCACTAGGCCAATATTTTTTGCCAATTTGGAGGGTTACCACCTCTGTAGATAGTGTAAAGCTTGCCAAATTAATTGCTTTAGAGGAAGGAAGATGACCAATTTTGTTGCCACACAAACTGGTATAACGTATACAATACTATCGTTTATATCATGCATGGGTTGTATGTTCAGGTGCCCATGTGATTTAGAATATGTAGGGCATACAACACGTGCCTTGCATGTTCATTTAGGTGAACACATTGCCAATATAAAGAGGGGCTACAAGGAACACAGTGTTTCTAAACACTATGCTTTAACACAGCAATGGGCAAACTACGACCCGCGGGCCGTATACGGCCCTGGCGGACCTTTTAATCCGGCCCGCGGAGCTAGGCTCCCGCTAGGCTCCTCTCACAGTCCGCCCTGAAGACCAGCGTACCATGAAAATCTGTCTCCTATGAGGATCTGCCCCCCTCGACGTATCTGCGCATGTGCCGGAGATCGCCGATCGGCTGCTAATGCCTGAAACTGGCACATGCGCAGATACGTCAAGGGAGACAGATGCTCATAGGAGACAGATTTTCATGCTACACCGGAACGGCGCGGGAACACGGCGAGAGGAACGCGCGGAGCAAAGGTAAGTGAATTGACACAGGGGGGACTTGGGGACTTAATATGGGGGATGAATTAATATGGGGAATTAATTACTATAGGGGGGATGAATTACTATGGGGGATGAATTACTATGGGGGATGAATTACTATATGGGGGATGAATTACTATATGGGGGATTAATTACTATATGGGGGATGAATTACTATGGGGGATGAATTACTATATGGGGGATGAATTACTATGGGGGATGAATTACTATATGGGGGATGAATTACTATGGGGGATGAATTACTATGGGGGATGAATTACTATATGGGGGATGAATTACTATGGGGGATGAATTACTATATGGGGGATGAATTACTATGGGGGATGAATTACTATATGGGGGATGAATTACTATGGGGGATGAATTACTATATGGGGGATGAATTACTATGGGGGATGAATTACTATGGGGGATGAATTACTATATGGGGGATTAATTACTATGCTTACTATGGGGGATTATTACTATACTTACTATGGATGACACATACACATCATTCATCTACTCTTGGTCCGGCCCCTGGGTCCAATATATGAACCCATTGCGGCCCTCAAGTCAAAAAGTTTGCCCACCCCTGCTTTAACCACTTACCGCCCGCAATGTACTGTGGCCAGGCGGCAGCTGCAGGGAAATTGACTTACCCATACGTTGCTCTGGCTGTACTAACACAAGGGGGCACCACTGAAGATCCCGGTGAAAGGGACCCGGTGATCATGTGATCGCTAAGCTGTTATTAATCGATGTCATTCATAACAGCTCTGCTTCTCTTCCTATTGGCCCACAGCTTTCACATGATACATGAGGCCAATCACAACACCCTGTACCATGTGACCAGCTCCAGCCAATCACAGATCACTACCCTGAGCTGTCAAAACTTAACTCATTCATGACAAGTTCAGGTTCTGACAGCAAGCTTTGCATTGCAGGAGAAATTATCTTTATTTCTCCTGCAAAGCGTAAAAAAAAAATCCCTGATCAACCCCCCCCCACACACACACAGTAGTACAATGTTACTATGGTAACGTTGTACTATTCTGATAAAAGTATAAAAAAAAAAATAAAAATGTAAAAAAAAAAAACATATTGAGAATGTTTTTTAATTAGTTTTTTTTTTAATTCTAACTACTTGTCAACCGTTTACATTTTGCGGGTGAGCAGCAGCTCTTGACAAAGCAACGTAACCATGTGTCACTTCCTATTTTGGGGTGTGAACGCACCTATTCCCCCCACTGCCCCCCCCCACCCATCGGTCCAGGGAGAGAAGAGAGAACATGGCACAGAGTAAGAGCACCACTACATACCTGGTTGCAGCAGCATCATCTGCACTGCACACTTACCGGTCAGCTGTCTTCTTCACTTGCTTCGGCCTCCTCCCTCACTCGATCTTCGTGCTGCCACTCAGCTCCTCCTCTCCAAGCTCTGCCTCCTCGCAGGTGATTGGCCGCCTGTGTGCCTTTCCTGAGCTACAGTTCTGGCGCCCAATCACCGGTGAGGAGGCGGAGCTTGCAGAGGGAGGTACAAGCTGCCATAGTCTGTCCAGTGATCCTGAGGGTGTGGCCAGATGACAGGGGCGGCATGTCATCCCACCCACACATTGCGTCCAGGGAAAAGAAGACACCAGACCTGCGGACCTCTCTACCCCTCCTCCAGCAGCGCCCCCTGGACTGGATCGTCTTGGGACTGGGACACAGAGCCAGGTAAGACAGCAGCCTGCTGCCCGCCCCTGTACTAAGTGTTCCTTCCGTTGGAAGGGGGGCGGCGGCACCGCTCCCCCCCTAAAAAGTGCCGCCCTAGGCAAACGTCTTGTTTGCCTCACGGCAAATACGCCCCTGGTTGTAAGCCTCATTTTGGCACCCCTGTACCTTGGTGCCCGGGTACATATGTACGGTATATGTATATATCCGAGAATGCAGCCGGAAGTTCTGCTGGCTGAGCATAGAGCTGGTCAGAGACCAGAATGGTTTCAATCATCTCTATAGTCTAAGCAATCGGAAGCTACGAGCATTTCATCACTTCAGTCTCGCAGGAAATAAAAAGCGTCATTTCTAAGTTGGGAAAGCATCTGAGATTAGATAATGTAAAGGCAGAGGAGATATCTAGAGTCTGAAAGACCCAGGATTTCTCAAAAGAATATATGACAATGCCCATTGAAGTTATAGGGGATATTTGCATTTCCTGTGACAGCATTAAAGGTGATAAAAAAAGGAAAGAGACAGTGTAAAAATAATTAACAAAATCAAAATGCCTAAAAAAAAAAAAAAAATTGAAAAAAAAACCTCACCCTTGCCCTACTACACGTGCGCACCTGCTCACCAACCGTTGAATCTGTGCTGGTATTTAAACAGTGGTTGAACAATATATGTGAGGTGTCGCTGCAAACGTCAGATCAAGGGCAGTAATTCTAGCACTAGATGTCCTGTGTAAATATAAATTGTTGACCTGTAAAGGCTTTTAAAGCTTTGCTTATCGATAATAAAAATGTATGTACTTTGTTGCCATTGCACAGGCATGTGCAATTTTAAAGCATGTCATGTTTGGTATATATTTACTCAGCGTAACATGATCATTTATAATTTATCAAACAAATGTAAAATATATTGTGTTTTTGTGCATTAAAATTCGAAATAATGTATTTTTCCCAAAAGATTTGCTGCGCAAATACTGTGTGACATAAAAAATTTCAACACCCACCATTTTATTCTCTATGGCTTCTGCTTTAAAAAAATATTTAAAATATATATAATGCTTGGGGGGTTTGAAGTAATTTTCTAGCAAAAATGTGAACAAAAAGTGTCAAAAATGGCTTGGTCTTCAACAGTGTGTGATGTGTGGCATACGCTTCAAATGTTGGCACTGAAATGCCATGATAGTAGAAGAAACCCCTCAAAATGACCCCTTTTTGGAAAGTAGACACTCCATGGTATTTGCTAAAAGGCATGGTGAGTGTTTTGCAGATCTAGTTTGTTGCCACATGTTTTTGGAAAATGAAGAAAGAAAACAAAACATTTATTTTTTCTTTTCTTTTTCTTTTTCAAAACCCTGTGACAAAAATTATATCTGTAAAATACTCATCATGCCTCTTATCAAATTCCTTGGGGTGTCTACTTTCCAAAAAGGTGTCATTTGGGAGCTGGTTGTACTATCCTGGCATTTTAGAGCCTCCGAAACTGTGATAGGTAGTGGAAAATTATATGAGGAAATATGCCCTTTGAAAGCATGGAGGCGGTCATTGGATTTGGGGGGCTTGTATGCAGCCAGGCTGCCAAAAAGTCTCTCACATGTGATGTCCCCAAACTCGGGAGAAGTAGAAGAAGGTGTTTTGGGGTGTTATTCCACATATACCTATGGCATGCCTGACAAATATATTATTAAAGTGACAACTTTGTGTAAAAAAAAAAAGAAAAAAGAAAATTGTCATATTCAAAAAATTTGTGGGAAAAAAAAATGTTCAATGGACTCAACATGCCTCTCTGCAAACTCCTTGGGGGTGTCTACTTTCCAAAAAGGGGTCATTTGGGGGGTTGTACTTCCTCGCTATAACTTTCACACAAACCATTAATATACACGTATTGAGATTTTTTTCTACCAAAGACATGTAGCAGAATACATTTTAGCCTAAATTTATGACTAACTTTGAGTTTATTGGATATATTTTATAACCGAAAGTGAAAAATATTGTTTTTTTTTAATTTTTGGTCTTTTTTTGTTTATAGCACAAAAAATAAAAACCACAGAGGTGATCAGATACCACCAAAAGAAAGCTCTATTTGTGTGAAAAAAAAAGATGTAAATTTTGTTTGGGTACAGCATTGCATTACCAATTGAAATAGCGCAGTGCTGAACAGAAAAAAATGGCCTGGTCAGGAAGGGGGGTAAATCCTCAGGAGGGCAAGTGGTTAATAGACAGTCATATTGTATACACTAGAACAGTGGTTCTTAACCTTGTTGGAGGTACTGAACCCCACCAATTTCATATGCGCATTCACCGAACCCTTCTTAATTGGAACAATAAAATATGATTTTTAAAATTCAAAACATAGGTATATATTTAGGTATATATTTATACATAGGTGCACAAAATGAACAAAACCGTTAAGAACAAAGAACAAAACCATTAAAACATGATTTTCACACAAAAACATAATAATGAATATTTACTGCACAAATCATATGAGTCGGGTGTGGGTCTTCACCTCCGCCGAACCCACGAGATTGACTCACCGAACCCCTGGGGTTCAATCGAACCCAGGTTAAGAACCACTGCACTAGAATCTATTGTTTATTTGGATAAGTGGAAATATTATGATACAATTTTTTTTCTGGAAAACAAATCAGACATTTTATTTGGCAATGTCATAATATTAATTTATTGATATTATATTGATGAGGGAAGCTCCTTTTACAATATTATGGTACTGGTGTTTAATACATTGCTGTGTTTTCTCAGTCTTCTTAAAAATAGCCATTTGTTTGTCCATATGGTATTGGAAAAAGTATGCAAGGGTGGACTGACCATTCGAGCACTCCGGCAGTGCCCGAGGGCCCGGGGTCAGTAGGGGACCCCATGAAATGCCCCTGGTACTTTTTTTATAGGCTTTTTTGAGTGTGGGCAAGGACACAGGGGCCCCATGATCCCCTATTGCCTGGGGGTCCCATGAGTTGTCAGTCCGCCCCTGAAAGTATGTATCTATTTTATATATCTTTGTGATTACCAGGCTGATTCCAAGAATTGTGATTTTCTTTTCAGAAAGTACAACCAATGTCCTAGTTACTAGGACTCTAACAGAAATAATTTTAAAACGTAATTTAAAAAAATATAATCATGTGGTGTGTATGCGTGTGTATAAAATGTCCCAATCTATGATTTCCCAACAGTATTACAAATATGCAGATGTCTTGAACATTATGAGGTTTGAAATTTTAGATGTAAAACATTCAAATAGATTGTAGAAGATCCAAAAATGTAAGGAACGTTTACAAAAATTAATATATAATTGATAGTCTGTTAGTATACACAAGAATGCTCATACAAAGTATAAGTGTGTATACAGATGGCAAAGGAGTACATATTTACAGTATATCCTTCTATACTAAGAAAACATGGTACTTAAAGACACGATATTACAATTGCTCAGTCCAACAATTTTGATAGCCCATTCAAAGATAAATGCTTACAGTGCAGGTCAGCCATTGCTGAAGGGAATGAAAAAGTGGACAGATTAAAAGCCTTTTGCTATTGTTCCATGAAAATAAGCTAGCACTGTTGCATCCAGCAGGAACCCCCACCACCACCATCTCTTTTTTTATTTTGAGTGCTCAAATAATTATAGGCAGCTTAATTCCAGTTAATGGCTTTCTATATTTAAGCTTTAGGCTTTGTTCTGGAAAAATATGTGACTGACCCAGAGATTATGTGGTTGAATTACTAAAGGTAAATAGGCAGTTCACTTAGCAAATTCATTTTTCCTTAGTTTAGTGAATATTTTGAAAATTCACTTTGTAATGAATACCCAATCACATGCATGGAAGACCCAGTGGTCAGAAAGGTGGTGGGGTTGGTTTGCTTCTATCCCCACTGAGCACCTTTCAAGTCCTCCCTAACCCTCTCTATTCTTCTTTTCTTTCGAGACTCACTGCATCAGGCTATTTTCTCCCATTTCTCTGAGGATTGCAGTGATCTATTGGCCTCCTGGACCGGTGTCCCGCTTTCTTGATAATTTCTCCGCCTGGCTACCCTACTTTCTCTCCTCTGAACTATCCACTATCATTCTCTGAGATTTTAACATCCCTATTAATATCAACAACCCGGCTACATCCCAACTCCTCAACTTACTACTCCACCTCCACCTCCACCCAGTACCTCACTCACTGCTCACGAGATTGCAAATCATTTCAAAAACAAGATTGATGCAATTCGTAGGGGCATCGCCACTGCACAGACACCCATCCCACTTAGCATACCTTATACTAAACCTCCCTCAACACTTTCCTCTTTTGACCTTGCTATTACCAAATAGGTCACTAAGGTTTTCTCAGAAGCCCGTCTCACTACCTCCCCCCTGGATCCTGTCCCCTCACAACTACTACAGTCACCCTCTTTTTTTTCCATCCTATGCTCCCTCACATCTTCAATCTTTCCCTCTCTACTGGTGCCTTCCCCTCCCCTCTAAAGCATGCGCACATCACACACATACTTAAAAAGCTCTCCCTGGACCCCATCAACATGAACAACTTAAGACCCATCTCCCTGCTGCCATTTACCTCTAAACTCCTAGAACGCTTAGTCTACAATCGCCTGAGCTCCCACCTCACCGACAAAAACCTTCTTGACCCTTTACAGTCTGGCTTTCGCTCACTACACTCCACTGAAACTGCCCTACTAAAACTCACTAATGATCTACTAACAGTTAAAACCAATGGCCACTACTCCGTACTCTTACTACTTGACCTCTCTGTGGCTTTTGATATGGTTGACCATCCCCTCCTCCTCAAAAAACTCCACTCTCTTGGTCTCAGAGACTCTGCTCTCTCCTGGTTCTCCTCCTACCTATCGCAGCGCTCCTTCAGCGTTACCTATAACGCTGCCTCCTCTTCACTCCCTCTTTCTGTAGGGGTCCCTCAAGGTTCTGTCCTCGGACCCCTTCTCTTCTCCATCTACATCTCCTCCCTTGGTCACTTGATAAACTCCCATGGCTTTAAGTACCATCTCTATGCTGATGACACACAAATCTATCTTTCTACTTCTCACCTCACCCCTTCAATCTCCTCTTGCATTACTAACCTACTAAGTGACATATCGGCATGGATGTCGCTCCACTTCCTCAAACTCAATCTTTCCAAAACTGAGCTCTTAGTATTCCCCCCAGCCCGTGCCCCCTCCCCTGACTTCTTTATCAAGATCAATAACACAATCATCATTCCCTCCCCTCATGCCAGGGTACTAAGTGTATTCCTAGACTCCCATTTGTCCTTTCACCCCCAAATCTAATCACTGTCCAAATCTTGTAGACTTCACCTCTGCAACATCTCCAAGATACGCTCGTTCCTACCCTCGGAAACCACTAAGCAACTTATTCACTCCCTTGTTATATCTCGCCTCGACTCTTGTAATTCCCTCCTCATTGGCCTACCTAATCGCATGCTATCCCCTCTTCAGTTTATCATGAATGCTGCTGCCAGACTTATCCACCTTACTAACTGTTCTGTATCTGCCACCCCTCTCTGCCAATCCCTCCACTGGCTTCCCATTGCCCAACGGATAAAATTCAAAACATTAACAATAACATATAAAGCCATTTATAACTCTGCCCCAAATTACATCAATGATTTTGTCTCACCAAAACTGTACTCTCCGCTCCTCGCAAGACCTCCTGCTCTCTAGCTCCCTTGTCTCCTCCTCTTGTACTTGTCTCCAGGACTTTTCCAGAGCTTCCCCCATCCTCTGGAACTCTCTACCCCAATTTATCAGACTATCGCCTACTCTATTCACTTTTAGGCAATCTCTGAAAACCTCTCTCTTCAGGGAAGTCTATCCTGCCCTCAGCTAATTAATGGAATCTTCTACTCTTCCAACCAGTCCATCTCCCACAGTTACTAACTTTTGTACCACTAGCCCCTCCCTCCTAGATTGTAAGCTCCAAGGATCAGGGCCCTCCTTTCCCTCTTATATTGAACTGTATTGTTGCTCTATTATCTCCTGTTATGTTGTAAAGCGCTGAGCAAACTGTTGGCGCTATATAAATCCTGTATAATAATAATAATAATATAAAGAAAAGTATTTTTACTTGCACATGATTGGATGATGAAAGTCAGCAGAGCTTCAGCTTATTCACTAAACTAAGGGAAAATAAACCTTTCAAAGTACAAACCCCTTGCAAAGCAAACACTCTATTTGCCTTTTGTAAATCAACCTCTATATCTATAACTTAATAAAACAGAATATAATTAAAGCATATGTAGAGCTTAAACTTTTTTTCTACTTTTATACAGACAACAGTAAATAGCTCACAGGAGTTCAAGCCTGCAATTTAAGTCAATATTATAAATTATATAATTGCATTTATCATAAAGACACAGCAGATCACGTGATGAAGTAAAAAGCCATTCACAGTGGCCTTTTACCACATGATCAGCTGTGTCCAATGACACAGCAGATCACAATGTAAATACAGTTGTCGGTTATCGGCAGTACTTTCCTCATGCTGTGATAACCGGCAACTGTATTTACATTGTGATCTGCTGTGTCATTGGACACAGCTGATCATGTGGTAAAAGGCCACTGTGATTGGCTTTTTACCTCATCATGTGAAGACATCTGACCTTCTTATCAGTGCCCAGCAGTGCCACCCACCAATGCCCAGCAGTGCCCACCAGTGCCACACATCAGTGCCCAGCAGTGCCATCCATCAGTGCCACTCAGAAATTACGCCCATCAGTGCCCAGCAGTGATGCTACTCAGTGCCATCAGTCAGTGCCACCAGTCAGTGCTTTCACTCAGTGCTGCCAGTCAGCACCGCCCATCAGCGCCCATCAATGCTGCCTATCAGTGCTCATAAGTGCCCCCTATCAGTGCACATCATTGCTGCATATCAGTGCAGCACCATCAGTGCCTCCTCATCAATGTCAACCAGTGCCGCCTCATCAGTACCACCACATCAGTGCAGCCTATCAGTGTCCATCAGTGCTTCCTATCCGTGCCACCTCATCAGTGCCCATTAATACTGCATATCAGTGCCCATCAGTGCTGCCTATCAGTGCAGCCTCATAAACGCACATCAGTGAAAGAGAAAAATTACCTGTTTGGAAAATGTTATAATAGGAACAAAGAAAAACGTTTTTTTTTCACATTTTTTGCTTTTTTTGTTTATAGTGTAAAAAATAAAACACCCAGTGGAGATTACAGTAAATACCACCATAAGAAAGCTCTATGTGTGTGAAAAAAATTATAAGCATTTCATATGGGTACAATGTTGCTTGACCACGCAATTGCCATGCAAAGTGCGACAACGCTGAAAGATGAAAATTGGCCTGGGCACTAAGAGGGTAAAAGTGCCCAGTAGGCAAATGGTAATAATGTCTGAAATGTCAACATATTTGGTCACTATTTTGGTTGAAGAGTGCGTCAACAAATGCACCAAACTGGAAACCTATGCTTCCTAATTACAAAAAGCCAAGTGAAGATCTAGCTGAGCTCCCGTGTTCAACACCACATGGGGTTTGATGGTGAGCATCCCCAACATCTGTGATACTACCATCCAATAAAGAAATAGTTGCTATCCTTAAAATAAGTTTCTTGGCCTGTCATAACTGAAATATACTGAATACATTATCTTCCAAGAGTGTGCTGTGCATGCAATATACAGTATAATCTAATTGCAAATCAATGAGCTTTATCAATAAAGTGAAAAATGTGTTGCAAAGACAAGTAATCATGGAAATCCAGTACCTGATAAACAAAATGCCAGATTCTCTAATTCACTCAGTGAGCTAACATAATTCTAAGAACTGTGACAGAAAATGCAGTTACGTACAGGTATGAAGTAGTGGAAATAAGTAAATTACCAAAAAAACTCAATACCAAAGTCAAGTGATTGATATATGCCAAGTTCACTTCACTTTTTGATCAGACCAGGTGCAGCTTTGGACCATGAAGTTTCAGCATGTCACTGATTTTGCTGCTTTCCCTATAGAAAGTAAATGGAACTGAGATTTCCACATAGAACCATTCTTAGATTCACAGCAAATGTAAAGGAGATACAGGGAGTTCAGGAAATCACACAGAGCTCAGGGTCTACATGCAAGGTCTAGTTATGTCCCTGAATTCTAAACCTAATATTTTAAATCAATGCACCTTTATTTCCATCTTGTATACAAATATGACTGGGACTTTCTTTACCCTTTCTCATGTATCTTTCAGTATTATAGATTACTAACACCTACATATTTGAATGAATGTTAAATGTTTGGTGTTTCATGATCACTTGACAAGCGTACCCTCAGTATAATGCTCACAT
This sequence comes from Staurois parvus, assembly GCF_062004578.1. Classification (NCBI taxonomy): domain Eukaryota; kingdom Metazoa; phylum Chordata; class Amphibia; order Anura; family Ranidae; genus Staurois; species Staurois parvus. The sequence continues at coordinate 8,284,256 of NW_028317949.1, forward strand.
ATTCCTAAATTTAGTGGTTTTGAACATCCAGCTGCGGAAAAGTTCTAATTCAAGCTTACATTAAAAAATACGTTTTCTTCAAAATAGTATTTTCTACACAACACATTTTGTACTGCATTTGGGTTTTCTGCATACTAAATCTAGAAGTCTATACATTTTTCAATCTCTTTGAAGGCACCTCATTTAGTAAAGGAAGGCCATGCTATGAATTAGTTCAAGCAATATTTACACTTCCCTTCTGAAAACATATTGTTCTTTTGGATAAGCAAAAACAATTGTAATCTATGAATGTTCTATGTGTAGTCACATTATAGATAAAAAACATATAACACTTTGACTGTTAATGTTATCCATAGTCAATGGGATACTTACCACTTCTAATTTTTTCAAGAAAACAGATAGGAACAGATATATTCCTCTTGATTCCTGCCATCATCCTTCATGGTTGTCACCAGTGCCTAAGGGTCAATTTTTATGTCTCAGACACAGTGACTTAGTGGTTAGCACGTCTGCCTTGCAGTAAAATGGGTCATGGGTTCGATTCCCGACCATGGCGCCTCCTGCATGGAGTTTGCATGTTTTCCCTGTGCTTGCGTGGGTTTGCTCCGGTTTCCTCCCACACTCCAAAGACATGCTGATAGGTTAATTGGATCCTGTCTAAATTGGCTCTAATATGTGTATGTATGAATGTGAGTTAGGGACCTTAGATTGTACACCCCTTGAGGGTTAGGGACTGATGTGAATGTACAATATATATATGTGTAAAGCGCTGTGTAAATTGACAGCGCTATATAAGTACCTGAAATAAATAAATAAAACTGTACCTTTAGAAAGGATTATGTAATAGAAGCACTGATACTTAAGTCAAGGTTTTTTGAGAAGGGATACAAAGCAAAGGATTTGGGTAAATCGATGTGGGAGGTGGGTTGTTATGATCATGATAATCTCATCAAGGATAAAAAGGCGGTTTAGGGTAGTTCCAATCAGTTTGGCCTTGCATTTTTTACCACTTTTTCTAGCCAACATTATGTGGTTAAAAACATCATCTGGAAACATTGGTCTGTTCTAAAGAACGATCGAACTTTGGGTCCTATTTTGCCTGATCATCCTACTGCCATCTTTAGGGGTGCAGGTAATCTTAGGAATAAACTAGCACATAATGTGCCAGATCCACCCACTAGGTCAATATTTTTTGCCAATATGGAGAGTTACCACCTCTGTAGATAGTGTAAAACTTGCCAAATTAATTGCTTTAGAGGAAGATGACCAATTTTGTTGCCACACAAACTGGTATAACATATACGATACTATCATTTATATCATGCAACCAGACAGTGGTTTGTATGCTAAGGTGCCCATGTGATTTAGAATATATAATTATACAGTATATAGCATTGGTATTTTGAAAGCAGTAAAACAATAAAAAAATCCAAATGATAAATATCTAGTCTTACAGTTCACAACTTTTTAAATGTTTTCAGTGGTTTACAAACTGGTCATGCATGTTCACATCTGTTCATATGCGCTTTAAAAAAATCTCAGCAGCATACAAACTCTCTAATGTTTATTAAAGAACAACGCTATGTGATGGCAAATACACTTGTTTGATTTACCAAATTATTTGGAAGCAAATAATCTAATCTTAACATATATTTATGTGTTTATCTGAAGGTAAAGGATATCACCATACTTATTAAAGACTAGTCTGTCCTATTATATGTTTTTAATGTTTTTATTTTTCTGAATTAAACTTAACATGTGACCAGACTATGCACATTTAAGTATTAATGTAATAGGCATATTTATGTATGTTTTTGTTTCTTGACATTATATATATATATATATATATATATATATATATATACAGTCATGGCCGAAATTGTTGGCACCCTTGATATTTTTCCTGAAAATCAAGTATTTCACACAAAAAAGGTATTGCATTAACACATGTTTTGCTATACACATGTTTATTCCCTTTGTATGTATTGGAACAAATATAAAACAGAGGCAGAAAAGCAAATATGACATAATGTCACACAAAACCCCAAAAATGGGCTGGACAAAAGTATTGGCACCCTTAACTTAATATTTGGTTGCACACCCTTTGGAAAACATAACTGAAATCAGTCGCTTCCTATAACCATCAATAAGCTTCTGACACCTCTCACCCGGAATTTTGGACCACTCTTCCTTTGCAAACAGCTCCAGGTCTCTCTTATTGGAAGGACACCTTTTCCCAACAGCAATTTTAAGATCTCTCCACAGGTGTTCAATGGGATTTAGATCTGGGCTCATTGCTGGCCACTTCAGAACTCTCCAGCGCTTCTTTGCCATCCATTTCTGAGTGCTTTTTGACGTATGTTTGGGGTCATTGTCCTGCTGGAAGACCCAGGATCTTGGACGCAAACCCAGCTTTCTGACACTGGGCCCTACAGTGCGACCCAAAATCCTTTGGTAATCCTCAGATTTCATGATGCCTTGCACACAGTCAAGGCACCCAGTGCCAGAGGCAGCAAAACAACCCCAAAACATCATTGAACCTCCACCATATTTTACCGTAGGTACTGTGTTTTGTTCTTTGTAGGCCTCATTCCGTTTTCGGTAAACAGTAGAATGATGTGCTTTACCGAAAAGCTCTATCTTGGTCTCATCTGTCCACAAGACGTTTTCCCAGAAGGCTTTTGGCTTACTCAAGTACATTTTGGCAAACTGTAGTCTTGCTTTTTTATGTCTCTGTGTCAGCAGTGGGGTCCTCCTGGGTCTCCTGCCATAGCGTTTCATTTCATTTAAATGTCGACGGATAGTTCGCGCTGACACTGATGCTCCCTGAGCCTGCAGGACAGCTTGAATGTCTTTGGAACATGTTTGGGGCTGCTTATCCACCATCCGGACTATTCTGCGTTGCAATCTTTCATCAATTTTCCTCATCCGTCCACGACCAGGGAGATTAGCTACAGTGCCATGGGTTGCAAACTTCTTGATAATGTTGCGCACTGTGGACAAAGGCAAATCTAGTTCTCTGGAGATGGACTTGTAACCTTGAGATTGTTGATATTTTGCCACAATTTTGGTTCTCAGGTCCTCAGACAGTTCTCGTCTCCTCTTTCTGTTGTCCATGCTTAGTGTGGCACAGACAGACACACAATGCAAAGGTTAAGTGAACGTCTCTCCTTTTTATCTGCTTTCAGGTGTGATTTCTATATTGCCCACACCTGTTACTTGCCCCAGGTGAGTTTACAGGAGCATCACATGCTTGTAACATTCTTATTTATCCGCAGTTGTGAAAGGGTGCCAATACTTTTGTCCAGCCCATTTTTGGAGGTTTGTGTGACATTATGTCGAATTTGCTTTCTTTCCTCCCTTTTTTTGTTTTGTCCCAATACACACAAAGGGAATAAACATGTGTATAGCAAAACATGTGTTAATGCAATACGTTTCGTGAGAAATACATGATTTCCTGGAGAAATATCAAGGGTGCCAACAATTTCGGCCATGACTGTATATATATGGACTGGGTAATGTGCTAGGATGCCCCATTGTTTAATGGAATTGAAAATTATCAACCTACAGAGGACTGAATTCACCCCAAAGTCACCCCAAAACTCAAAGTGAAAAATTATGCAGCAGGCTAGTCTATTTTGTTGAAATTTAATTGCAGCAACTCAAAGTTTTACTCAGTAGTTTGTATGGCCCCCACATGCTTGCATGCATGCCTGACAATGTCAGGGAATGCTCCTAATGAGACAACGGATGGTGTCCTGGGGTATTTCCTCCCAGATCTGGCCCAGGGCATGACTGAGCTCCTGGAGAGTCTGCGGTGCAATCTGGCAGCGTCGGTGGGCCAAAACATGATATCCCAGAGGTGTTCTATCGGATTTAGGGCAGGCGAGCGTGGAGGCCATTCAATGGTATCGATTCCTTCATCCTCCAGGAACTGCCTGCATACTCTTGCCACATGAGGCCGGGCATTGTCGTGCACCTGGAGGAACCCAGGACCCACTTCACCAGCGCAGAGTCTGACAATGGGTCCAAGGATTTCATCCCGATACCTAATGGCAGTCAGGGTGCCATTGTCTAGCCTGTAGAGGTAAGTGCATCCCACCATGGCCCAGATCATCACTGACCCACCACCAAAATGGTCATGCTGAACGTGCTGAACGGTGTTACAGGCAGCATAACATTCTCCATGGTTTCCCCAGACCTTTTCACGTCTGTCACATGTGCTCAGGGTGAACCTGCTCCGATCTGTGAAATGCACAGGGCGCCAGTGGCGGACCCAACAATTCTGGTGTTCAATGGCAAATGTCAATCGAGCTTTATGGTGCCAGGCAGTGAGCATAGGGCCCACTAGAGGATGTCGGGTCCTCAGGCCACCTTCATGAAGTCTGTTTCTGATTTTTTTGTCAGAGACATTCACACCAGTGGCATACTGAAGGTCATTTTGTAGGGCTCTGCTAGTGCTTATCCTGTTTCTCTTTGCACAAAGGAGCAGACACCAGTCCTGCTGATAGGTTAAGGACCTTCTAAGGCCCTGTCCAGCTATCCTAGAGTAACTGCCTGTCTCCTTCATGCTCTTGAGACTGTGGTGGGAGACACAAAAAACATTTTGGAGCAGTTGGACTGCATGTGCAACCTCTGTAGGGTCCAGGTATTGCCTCATGCTACCAGTAGTGACACTGGCCCTAGCAGGGGCGGACTGACAACTCATGGGGCCTCCTGGACAATAGGGGATCATGGGTCCCCTGTGTCCTTGCCCACACTCAAAGCACACCAACAAAGCCTATAAAAGGTACCAGGTGCATTTCATGGGGCCCCCTACTGACCCCGGGCCCTCGGGCAGTGCCCGCATGCCCGAATGGTCAGTCTGCCCCTGGGCCCTAGTCAAATGCAAAAGTAGTGAAAAACAGTCAGAAAAGATGAGTAGGGGAAAAAAATGTCAGTGGCCTCCACCTGTAAAACCATACCTGTTTTGGGGGTCATCTCATTGTTGCTCATCTAGTGCACCTGTTGTTAATTTTATTAACAGCAAAGCAGCAGAAACTGATTAACAACCCCCTCTGCTACATAACTGACCAGATCAATATTCCAGCAGTTTCATTGACTTGATGCTATACTCTGATTAAAAAGTGTTCCTTTAATTTTTTTGAGCAGTATATTTCTACTAACCAAATGGCTAATATGATATTATTTTAAGATTGAAATATCCAAATTTACCTAAATTCATTTTGTATGTTTGCTGACAATATTGTTATTGCTTAAACTATTTATATCTATTATTGGCTAAATATTAAGATAACTAACAAGATGCAGCATATAACATTACAAATAACTGTGATTTGGCTTCCCCAACAGATGCTAGGGAAATCATGCAGAAAAGTCCAAGTACATAGCTGTTCTATGCTGTTTAGGAATATTGATTTTCCAGATGAAAAATAAAACACCTGCAATGAAGTCATGATAAAGTTTGTGAACACTTCTTCACACCTCAGAGCCTTGCCATATCAATCTTGCACTATGAATTATTGCAGAGAAAAACAACAGTGCAATCCAAACTCTGCTCTGCAGTTCTGATATAAAATCTCAGTATACCATTGTAAAAACATTTAGTTCATTTACTTCAAGCCACCTTATGTAAGTAAATGATATAGGTTATACCGTATATTGTATATGCACTCCAGTGACAAACTGAGTATGCCCAGTTGAAATTGTTGACTATTTAACATATTTGAATATTATATTTTCATTTGAACAATTTCTACAGATATAGGTGATATCCCAGAACAAAACAAGCATAAGCTGATGAACCGTATTCATTCTAAATTATAGAAAAAAGCAGATTTGACACATGGAAAAAATATGTACACCTCTACATTTACTATAATTTCAAATCCATGACGTTAGAATCAAGTATGCCAGATTAGGCGCTAACAATCTACCCACAGAATATACAAGTGTGACCTCAGGTATCTATGATCTAGTGTTCTCTTTATTTAAGAGGGTTGTGGATGTCTGAGTAAGGATTTTAAAAAACCAAATACTTTGAAATCAATCATTCCTCTGTAAGGAAAAAAATCTACAATTTACATACATTTTAAATCAATTCTTATCTGTCGAGGACTGGCCAGCCCAGCAAATTCAGATTTAGCAATTTGATGCTAAAATGTATCCAATACCCTCAAAATGTCATTATGGGGTCCACAGATAACTTATACAGCAGTTGGGGTCATAGTGCATGCATCTACTATTATAAAGAGATTACACCCATTTAATCTGAATGCTATGTGTGCCAAGAAAAAGCCTTTGCTGCTCAGAAATAACATTGGGAAAGGCTACAGTTTGTCATTGAACATGTAGGCAAAGACCATACCTTTTAGAGCAATGTGCTGTGAAGTGATGAATCAAAGATAGAGTTGTTTTGCCACAGTAACAATAGGCATGTTATGTGAAACTCATAGACAACTTTAAGGAAGAAAGTCCTCACACCAACTGTAAAGCATGGTGGTGGAAACTTTTATTTTTAGGATGTTCTGCTGCTTCAGTGTTGGGCATTTTAAAATCAGTTTAATATAAATTATACATAATACTGTATGAAAGTGTGTTTGATGAAAATGTGAGGCCACCTGTCTGAAAGCTGAAGTTAAACCAGAAATTGATCTTTCAGCATGAAAGTACTTAGAGGCACACTACTAAATACAACAAGAAATGGCTGAAAAATGAAAGTTTTGGACAAGCCTTATCAAAGTCCTGATTTTAATTATATTGAAAAGATTGAGATTAAAATCCAATGCAAGGAAACCCACAAATATCTTTCAACTGAAATAATTTTGCAAGGAGTAGTGCTCTGTCTCAATGTCAGACTGAACAATCACATAAAATTGTTACAAGAAGCCATTTCTGCTACAGGGTCATTACCAGCTTCTGAGGTCAAGGGCGTGCTTATTTTTTCACAGTACATCATTACATCTGTTGATATTGTTGTTGAATAAATTATTGTTTTAATCAAATATATCACTTTTATCTATAAACATTGATTGCTCAAATATCTGAAAAAATCATTTATTTATATGGAGAGTATATATATATATATATATATATATATATTCACATATACTGATATATACTGTATATATTAGGGTTTTTTCTACTATTGAAATGGGCATAAAGTAGCAACATCAATAATGACAAAGACACCTATGTTGTACATATTCAGTCATTTTGTTAATTTCAGCATACCATTGATGTACGGTTTGCACCCCCCTTCCCCATGCTTGGATCAACACCTTAGCTATTCGGTCTTGGCAGTAAACATCTCATGCAGAAAGGTCCACAGGAAAACAGAGTACACAGAAGGTGTAGCTGAGGATCTAGTTGTACCAGGGAACCCATGACATCATGCAAACGAACAGTAATTCTGTATCTGTAGGAAGGACAAGAGCAGGTTGAAAATGTTGCCGGGAGCCCCTTGAAGCATAATGGTTTACAAGACAGTTTATACTTTGATAACCAGATTGCTGTGGAATATATACAATGAAGTATGATGTAACAGATGGATGAACCTATTAGCAAGTTTCAAGGAAAACAATCGGTGGCAGATTATAACCTCTTTCCAGTTCTCATCTTCAATAAGCCTTAAATCAGCCACCCACAAAATTTTTCTGTTTTAAGCCTGGGATTGTGCTGTCCTAGACTTCCAAAAACCATTTGTCTGGGAGAAACTCTAACCATGTTTAAAAACAATTATCTGCAAGCACAGTCAACACAGACCCAAAGTTCCTGGTTGCATGTCTAAGCTGAAGGTATCAGAAAAGCATGGAGTTAGGTAATTTACATTTTTCTTTTAGAACTGAAAATGATTTGAGTTTCCTATCAGTTAATATATGAGTTAAATTAGTGATACAATGTCTACACCAAAGTTCAGGATGTAACACTCTATAAATATCAAGCAAAGATTGATTCATCCAAAGTGGAGTGGGACTATTAAGCCCCAGCATTCCATAGCATCTAGTCACTAGAGTCACCAAGTCAACAACAAGTTGCAAGACTGTGGGCCTGTACAATCTTTGAACTCACTTCTAATAATATCAAGAGCATCTAGTGGAGGAACAGTACTGTTAAGAGTTATAAAATGCCTAAACCAAGGGGCTTTAGCAGTACACCAGTGGAAAATATGTGAAAACCAAGTACTGGTAACATAAATTGAAAGCTGGCAAAGCCTGGTCTCTCCTATCCTTATCCTTAGAATGGTTCATAATAGACCACTTCAGTTTGTGTCTGCTGGACTATCAGATAAAAGGTTAAAGCAGAGAATCTAATACTTTAAAATATTTCAAGGGCAAATAGATCTGAGAGTGCCAAAAAATATAAAAAAACAAATTGGAGAGAAGAATAATTTTAACTAGGATAATACATTCTGTGACACAATTTGGTAGCTTAGACTATATTCCAATCTTAGTTTTAACTGTAGTAAGCAGAGGTTTACCATTTAAAATGGTTTAATCCGGAAGTTCCCTATAAATATCAATACAAAGATATCTGATTATGCTAGCTCTGCATAAAGGAGGAGGGTCATGATTATTTGTAACAGGGAAGGAGTCAATAAGCAACATTTGAGATGTTTACCAGTTAATGATCAGACCTGACTATCTATAAAACTGATTAATAACAATGGGAGCGGTATTACATGAAAGGTTTGAGTCCCTTAAATATAATATTATATTGTCAGGGTATAACCCAACTTTTTCAACCTGTGCTGCCACCTGTGGATGCTTAATATCAGGATGTTACCTGAGTTGATCTGAGAGAAAATTGACATCCCCTCCCAGTGTACCTAGTGAGAGGAAAAATCTCAGATGTTCACCAATTGACACAAACTTTGGTCATGGGTAAGGCATAGAGAAGTTGTATAAAAAAACTGTGTAAGATTTGTTGCAAGTAATCCCATTCCAAAATATAAAATGCACTTCCTGCAACCAGACTCACTACAATTCTAGTGCTTAGTGGTCATGGTAGGCTTGTAAATTAATTATTATCATCAAATATCTCATGTTACATTGGGTGTTTTTATAAAGGTAAGGCTGGTTTGATCCGTGTGTATATTGGTTTGGATAACTTGATTATGGGAAAGGATTTTCACTAAGATATTGTAGCAAAGATATGTCTATAGGATGCTGGATTAAGTAAGTCTTTATTTTATTTGTGGATAAGATTGATATGTGCTTTAGACATAGGTGGCAGGAGTTTAAAAGTAACACATAGTTCCTTATATAAAACCAAGAGGTGAGGGGTGTCAGGTGTAGGTGGCATAGAATGCAATTGGCAAGCAATCCATGCTGAGGGCCTTAGTCTGGTCAAATCTGGAAGTCTGCACCACAGTGAGGGTAAGAGGTGTCTTCAGCATGGTAATCTATTTGGGGGTAAAGTTGTTTGTAAAAGAAGACAAACACTTAAAGCATATCCTACTTGTCCTTAATCAGGGAGCCCTGGTAGAGCAGTGAGCAATAACCATGGGGGGCTTAAATTCACAGCTATTTAGCTTAGCTAAATATACCAGGAGCTTATCACAGTCCTCTCCATGTTCATAAATCCTTTGCTGCCAAAACAATAACTTTAGCTAGTATATCAAGTTAGTAACCCCAAGTTGTAATGTGCATGATGCAGAGACAGATCCCCAGCAAAAGCATCAGTGGTAGTCACCAGAGTCTGATAAGCCTGTTGTTCAGAACTAGCATATGTCTGTTTAACCTTTTTGATCAGAAAAGAGAGGCAAGTGTAAGCATACATTTTAATGTAAAGGCCATTAATGAGACTGATGGAGACATTCCCTTCAAAGAAGGAAAACCATTCTTTGGAAATGATGGAAACATTAAGAAGCAGAGTAAGTGAAATGGGCTAAAGTAGGTTTATGCATTCAGCTTTGGTGGTACCCAGCAGGTACAATGATCTGACAACAATCCAGAGAGATAACCTATGTCTTCTTGCATAAGGAGAAGCAAAGAGTGTAGCAGAATTAGGCAAATAAAGGACACTGAGCCATATGTTGTTGAAAAGCAGGAAAGGACCTGCCTATCAGTATGTTTATGATGCCAGACATCTACCATAGACACAGATAGCAACATATGGGCAAAACAAGTTAAGCTATGACACAAAGGTCTTTATGGTTCTATCTAAACCAGGGTTTTATACAGTTTTAAATTCTCCCAACCAAATCACTTTAACCATGGGGTAAAAGGACATGAAGGCTGCTCCCTCCTGCACAATTGACATATAAAATGAGGAGGGACAAACGAACCCAGTATCAACAATGGGACCCAAAAAATGTGCCATGCAGAAAAACATATGCATCCTGCTAGTCTAACTCCACATCATGTAATATAAGCTGAACAAATTTAGGTATAAGAGTGGAAACCCCCCCGAAGGAGGATTAATGGGTTAATCCTAAACCCCATGGTCTCCTGAGGCAGTGTGGGGTTACATTGGTCTAGAGGGTTTCAAAAAAGACAATGACATCAGCCTTTTGCTGTTTAAAGTGGAACTAAAGTCTGGGATACTTATCATAGCTCCAATGGTTCAACACCCATGAGGTCCCTTGCCAGCACTTGCATCTTCTCCCTGGCTTCTTCTGAATGCTGGGTTTTGACCACCTTGATTTGCTATCACAGGATGACATAACTCCAGTGTATGCGCATGAGCTTTGTATTACTGGTACACAGGCAGTGATGGTATGTACAATGAGCTGCACATGTGCAACACTGCATACATTGTAAGAAAGACTGCAAGCAGACAGGTAGGCTTATTTTATTGCAGAAGAGAGATTGTGTGTCTCTTATGCAATAAACAGCCTTTCTGCTTGCAATATAAAAATACTTTAGTTCCACTTTAAAGCAAGAATATGGGAGCACTTAATTTTGTGACCCATGCTTGTGAAATTTCACCATTTCAACTTAACCCTTTGAGGACCATATGATTACGGAACGCCAAAAGAATCAATTTTTTGTTTTTAAAGTTCGTACACTTCAGTTGCTGTAACTAAGCCATTTCATGAAATAATTGGCAAAAAGCTAGATCCATTTGTTGATAAGAACTAATATTTTGACTCAAACCAAAAAAAAAAAAGCATTTTAAGTTCTTAATCAGATGATACAGGCAATTAAAAACATGGGACAAATAGGTCCCTTGGTCCTCAAAGGTTAAGGGATACCATAGCAAAATGGAATATATGATGTTGGATAGGCAGATGAACACCAGGTAAATTAGCATATCAAATAATGTGTCTTCACAGTACAGAGCAGATGCATAAGGGTACACCAAATACTACTCAACACTAAGACCTGACACACTACACATCAGAAAATAATAATAACATATCTCAAACCTTCCAGTTATTCCGTCACCCCAGTTTATGTAAGCATAATTCCCAAAACTGTGAGGAAAATAAACCTTAACATGGAAAATCAAGGAGAGGAATACACTGCTGACAAATCTTACATATGCAAATCCTAGCAAAATATTACCATACAAGATGAATAACTAAGAAGGAAAAAATCACTGTAAGGCAGCAGGAATTGAGATGACAGTTTTATTACCCCTATAAATTGCATTGGTCAGTATAAATATGTTTGTTTCTTGCAGTTTCTGCATCTTAACATGCAGCCTGTAAATGTAATAAACAGGGGAGGAAAGGACCAATAGTTAGCACAGATACTAATGTAACACTGTAGACTCCAGATTAAGGATGCGGAGAGGTAAATCAGCTCCTACCTGATTTGTGCATAAGTTTTTTAGGTCCAGTGATGATGCTCAATGAGGAAAAAGGTATGGGTTAAACAATCTAGAAGAGGGATCCTCCTCCATGAATTACGCAAGGCATACCTTTAGGATGAGCAAATAATAACAACCAGTAGATGGCAGAGTGTGGTTGGGCATAAAGGAAGCATGGAAGAAAAGGACATACGACATCATGTAAACTCTACTCCTAATATTCATCTAATATGAGTACAAAAATCACTCAGGAGCATTAATAACAAGATCCCATTGCTCAAACCAGTGTTTTAATAAAGTGGAACTTCACCCAGAAGGAAAAGTTCCATTTGTCTGCATCCCCCCCCCCCTTTCCACTGCCGCATTTGACACTTTTTTGGGAGGGAAAATTTTCTTGTTTTGCAGGTACCTGCTCCCAGTTCCGATCAAATGTACCATGGCAATCTGAGCCAGAAGTTCACCCCCCTCCTTCCCCCAAAGCCTTCTGAGACACTTCACAGATCCCAGAAGACTGTAGAAGCAATAACAAAGTGCAGTGCATTTCGTGCATGCACAGTAGGAAACCGGCTGGGAAGCTGCAAGGCTTCATTGCCAGTTTGACTGACAACCACTTCCAGTCCGGACACTTTTACCCCCTTCCTGACCAGGGCAATTTTCAGCTTTCAGCGCTATCACACTTTGAATGACAATTGCGCGGTCATGCAACACTGTACCCATATGAATTTGAGACAGATAAAACTTTATTTTGGTGGTATTTATTCACCGCTGGGATTTTTATTTTTTTTATGCTATGTAAATTAAAATGTCCAAAAAGTTTAAAAAAAGTGTTTTTCTTATAAAATTTTGCAAATAAATAATATTTCATCATAAATCTTGGCCAAAATTTATTCCTTTATCTTTTTAGTAAAAAAAAATAAGCGAAATTAGTTTATAACCAAAAATTATAATTTTTAAACGTTTTTTTTACATTTTTATTTTATTTTTTATATTATTATTTATTTTATTTTTATTTTTTTACATACTGTCACCCTAGCAGTACAGTGTCACCATGGTGACACTGTACTACTTTTGGGGGGTGATGAAGATTTTGTATTTTTTTTTACACTGATTGCTTTTACACCCATATAGGATGTAAAAGCAATCATTTCTCTTTCTCGCTGTCTGCATTCTTGCAGCCATTGAGAACTACTGAGTGAGCTGTGATTGGTCACAGCTTGTCACATGGTACAAGGCTGTTGTGAATAGCCTTGTACCATGTGACCTCTGTGATTATTCACAGATTTCACACGTAGTAAGCAATGGTGTCAGAAGTGACATCTTGCTTACTACTTTGCATGTGATCACTGATTGGCCAATGAGTGATCACATGATCGGAACCTCGTACAGAGGTCCCGTCCGACGATCGGTGTTTCACTGTGTCCGGAGGAGCGCGCACAAGCAGGGTGCGGGGAGGCCATTTATAAAAGGCCACCCGACCCTGCAGTGCAACCGTCCAGCCATTTATATATATGTATTTGTAGCTGCTGACTTTTAATTTTTTGGGGGGAGCCTGGAGCTCTGCTTTAAAGTAGTGCATTTTACTTAGCAAAGTAAGCCTGTATTCACCTTAAGCAACCACACTTTTGCAGAGGGTTCAGAAAAATAAAATGCATTTACACTTGATTGGATGATTGAAGTTAATACAGCTTAACCTCCCTAGCGGTATTCCCGAGTGTAGCTCGGGGTAAAATGTCAGTGCCAAAAGGCTTACCATGCGGCGCTGCATAGGGAGTCCCTGCAGAGCTTACCTTGTCCTGCGCTCCCAAGATGTGTCCCCTGCAGCGTCCCCGACCATCTCCTCCGGCCGATGCCGGCATTTGGCTTCTGTGTTCCGGTCCCTGTGACGTTGGGATGTACGGGCGCCGCCGCCGGCGGGAAATTTGAAAATTTTAAAAAATGTCATTTTTTTCAAAACAAATTTTTCATAGTAAAACATTACTGTTTCAAACCATTTCACATACATTTTGTTCCTAGTGCTTTGTCCGGCGCCCTGCCTGCATTTTGTCTGTTCTTTTTGCCTGGAAACTGAGAAAAGTCCATGGCGTCCAAAAAAGCGTCCCTTTAGGTCAAAAGCGGGTTTAGACCAGCTAGAGAACAGCGATAGTAAATCAGAACCACTTGCAGAATTCAGTGATAATGATTCGTGGGGAAATTCGTCATCAGACACTGAAAACAATTCTGCGACTTTGCTCAGCGATGTGCGAACTTGGCGCTCTATTTAAAATTTCAGTGTTTTCGGTTTGATTATATTATTGAATTAAATGTATTATTATTATATTATTATTTTTTATGATTATTTATTAAATTATAATTTATGATTTCGTGTTTCAAATTTTATCATACCCGGGATGTTTACTAGACTCTTGTTCGGACAGATTTCAGTGAGTTATTCCTAAAAATTACAGCCTACAATAAAAAAACTACATATTTCCATGCAAAATAATGGTACCGCTTTCAGCACCAAAAATCTGAAATATTCATACCGCTAGGGAGGTTAACAAAGTGCTCAAGTACTTTGACACATATGGCGTTATTTACTAAAGCTGGAGAGTGCAAAATCTGGTATGGCTCTGCATAGAAACCAATCAGCTTCCAGGTTTTATCATCAAAGCTTAAGTGAACAAGGTGAAGTTAGAATCGAACTGGTTACCATGCACAGCTGCACCAGATTTTGCACTCTCCAGTTTTAGCAAATCAACCTCAAACTGTAGGTATCAGGACTAACCTGATTGTGATCCCACTGCCATTGCTTTGACAAAGATGCTATTTTTCCTAACATATCAGTTATACACAGTGATGTTCCACCCTTGTCATCTGTTAACAGATTTTCTGTTTACTGAGTTCGGACAGTGACTTATAGTAAATGAGTGCAGAATCGTTAAATTTAATTATGAAAAAGTTGATTTACTAAAGCTGGAGCATGCAAAATCTGGTGCAGCTCTGCAGAGAAACCGATCAGCTTCCAGGTTTTTTTGTGAAAGCTTAAGGGCCAGTTCACAACACAAAAATGCACTTTGGATGTTATCTGGATGAGTTTTTACTTACATTTCACATCCCATTTTGGGGCATTTTTGATGCATTTTTCTGTCTACCAGTACAGTTCTGTGTAGAAAAATTGCATGAAAAATGCCCCAAAACAGAGTGCAAAAGGTTCTATTTTTTTTCTGCACCAGAATGTACTAGAACTGACTGCACTGGTGTAAGCTAGGGCGATTGTAATACATGAAAAACACTAAAAATGCATTTTTTTTATGCAGAACCCCCCCCCCTCCCCCCCTTACCATCAGTCTTTGCTTTTGCTTGTTCTTATCTCTAGTCTAATCCTAGTTTTATAACCATTGCTGTGTACATTTGTTTGTGTGTGTTTTTTTTCTGTGTCCTTTTTTTTTTCCCCTCATAGATTGTTTCTTTTAACATTCTGCTAAAACTTTGTGAAGTAGCACTGCTTGGACCTTGAAGAAGGGGCATACCCCGAAAACTTGTCCTGAAAATTCTATGTTAGTGCAAATTAAAAAAAGTATCACGGACAGTACTCAATTGTTTCTTTATGCAGAAAAGAAGCTCTGGCCTGTATCTGGTGTGAACCAGCCTTTATTGAACACACTGATTATCTACCATGCACAGCTGCAGCAGATTTTGCACTCTCCAGTCTTAGTAAATTAACCCCACTATCACTGTTGTTTTGAATAAAAAATGCTTTATGATTTGATTGGATGTTTGGATCTAATTTAAATTAACTTGCAATTCTTATTAAATAGAATATGTTATCAATCTAAATGTCTTACTTTTGTAGAAAGTGTCATTTTATACACTTCAGACTGCACATTAACATCTGGGGGAGCAAAAGCTTATTCATTGTGATTGAGATGAAGTCTCCACAAGTAAGATGCAGCCAAGCAGCCAGATAATGTCTGCTTCTATCAAAGGTTTCTCACACAAATATTTAGCTTGATAGCAAAGTAAGTTAAATCCTTGGTTGCCAGTATGTAGAAGTCTCTAAAATGGTCTCTTTAACATTAAGATTTTTTTTGTTATGACGTGTTTTGTCCTACTTTCCAGTGCCAAGTAATTGTATTTGACATCTTCAATGATGGTAATCCATCTTTAATTCAGATATTAATGCATTTTTTTCTAATGCACGTTTCAAAATGTTGTATCTTAATTCACAGCCAACTACAAAGTAATGTTTTTTTTAGCTTGATACATTTTCTAAAGAGGAGTAATATTTAAAGGAAAATTACCTTTCAAAAGAGATGCCTGCAAATGGCTTTGTAATTACATGTTTGAAATAGTCTTTTAATTCAGTTTATGCTTGTAGTCATACTTCAGAGTTAGCTTTTACATATATAATGCTAGCCATTATGTTCTGTAGATTCAAAATAAAATTTTCACAACCAAGGGATCAAGGGACAAAAAGGGATCTTAACAGATTGCGAACACTTTGAGAAAACGTAAATGGGCTTGAAAACTTGTATTGGCTTTTCCCACCATGTGTATTTTCTGCAGTTACTATTGCCTCTGCAAATGAAAATGTAAGATGTCTCATGAGGAGGTGTAGATTCTAAAAGGAACCCTTAACTCTTTTCTAAATTCTTTGGCTTGTGAGTTATTGAATTGAGTGATTGGTATTGGTGATTCATATTTGACATCAAACATCTAAAACATTTTGTCACATCTAATGAATAAAAGGGAAGCTAAAATTTTCTGTCCGTGTAGTTATTTCAAAATTATAATGTCTTGATTTTCTTTTTACAAATATATGTTTAATATTTAAAAAAAAGGGGGGGCGTGGTCTGCCGCGGCTGGAAGATGGCCGCATAGTGAGGGAGCTCCCGCCGGCCGGATCCCTCTGAATCGCCGCACTACGGAGCGGGGTGAGAGAGAGCTGCCACGATATGGGGAAGCATGACCGGACCTCATCCGGTGCTCGATCGCGCTCCCCACGGAGCCAGGGGTTGCAGGGGAGGCACATACAGGAGCTCTTCCGCTCCCAGCAGCACAGGGACGGGCCGCAGCCATCTCCTTCTTCTCCTGCTGCTTCCCCCTCCCCCCCCTCTCTACGGCTGCTGACACTATTAACCCTCCCTGCTCTGATATGCAGGCAGCCCCAGACACAGTGCCTCAGCATGATGTCCCCTCTGCCTCACAATCTCTGTCCCTAAGGGATCTTCAGGCTGTGGCAGCTGACATTAAGGCCACCCTGACAGCCACACTCACTGCAGCATTGGGGGAGCTGCATAATGATTTAAGGGCCATGGGTTCGCGATTGGAACACGTGGAATCCGCATCCAGGCAAACTGGATCCGCCATTATTGATTTACAACATCAGTCATCGGTGCACGCTTCCACTATCAGAGAACTACACAGGCATATTGAGGATTTAGATAACCGTGGCCGCAGGCGTAATATCAGAATCCGCGGTCTCCCAGAATCAGTAGAACATGCCGATATTCCCAAAGCAGCAATGGCCATATTCAATAACCTCCTTGGTCGCCCGCCAGTAACCCCGATTGACATCGAACGTGTGCACAGAGCGATCCGCCCCAGGAGGGGAGACGCAGACCCACCCAGGGATATCGTTTGCTGCCTAGTCAGCTTCCCGCTCAAAGAAGATGTCCTCCGCTGTGCTAGAGACAGAGGGCGCCTTTTATATGAGGGGACAGAAATACAACTTTTTCAGGACTTATCCAGCACCACCCTACGCCAGCGGCGCGCTTTACGCCCTCTTCTGGATACGCTACGTTCGCGTAGCATTCCGTACCGATGGAGGTTCCCCTTCTGTCTCTCTGTACAGGTTGGTGGTCGCTCTCACAACCTGCGAACCCCTGAAGAACTGCCCTCTTTCTGTGCCTCCATAGACATCCCGCTGATTGACCTGCCTGATTGGTACAGCTCCATGAGACTACCGCTATCCCAGGATTTGGTGGCCGAGGATAGTGCTATGGAATGGCGCGGCCAGTCTTATCGTAGAGGGCGGATGGCCCCATCGACCCCTCCGAGACCCCTCATAGGGGACGCCACGACTACCTTTAGCCCGACGGCCTCTCCAGCGCACAGGAGGCCACGACTCGAAACCTAATGGTCCCTGTCCTTCCCTCCACACTGCTTCTTCGATGCATACACTGCTGAGTGTTTACGTTCTACTGCGACTGCACACCTTTTTTCATCCACTCGCCCCATATGTTCCAGTTGTGCACTGGCGCTCTATGATCAATGCTCGTCGGACTCCTACTTTACTGCCTTTCCTACCTGTTCGTCAAGATGACAGCCTGCGATTCCTGGGACTCTGTCACTATCCTGTACGAAAAATTTTGGGCCTCCACAGTTCCTTCCTGCCTTCCAAGAGCGAGTCCTCCGCCTCCAGTTGGCTATCGATTTGTGCCGTCTCCCAGCCTTCTATCTCCAATTACCATTTGGATGCATCCTGGGCAATGAAGGTCCTCCAGCCTCGTCTTCCTGGCAAGCTCTGAACTTCGCCCTCATGTCTTTGCGGACGTCCTGCTGCTCGCTTGGGGCTGTTCTGTTCTGTGATGATTTGTTCACCCCCCCCCACCCTCTCCGTGGACATTGGAACGCCTGGCCTTCCCATTCCTTCGGAAGTGATTCCTGCTCCATTTGTAACGTATATTTTATATTTTCTGTGTGCATATGTTAGTGTCTTTCTTATTCCGCCGGGGGGTGGTCTGCGGGGAGGTGTGTATTGTAGGCGGGGACGGGTAACTGCTTTTTTTTTTTTTTTTTTTTTTTGGAGAGTGTTATTGTTCGTATAGTCAGTGGAGTTTGGTTGGGTGGATGAGCGCCATCTCTCCCCGCTACTGGTTAGCCATTTCAACATGGAACCATATCATTCTCTCCAGCCCGGCTTTCACTTGGCCGAATTGGCATACCTGAGGGCCTGTGTGCCTTTGCTCACCCCCATGCTCACTTCCCTCCGCCTCCTCCTCCCCACTCCTACGCCATTCCAGGAGAGGTGATGCTCTCCCCCTTTTGCTTCCCTGAGGGCGCCAGCTACTATAATTGTGTGTGGGGGGAGGGGGGTTTCCTGTGTCTTATTTAGTCCCCTTGATACTTATTTTTTTTTTGTGGGTTTGATGACGGGCCTTGATCTTAGGGGGCTTTATTGGTTACTGCTGAACAGGGGCTTATTGCCGTTTTATCTGTTATTGTCATGCTCATTCATGTTTTGATAATGTTGACTTGTTATGTTTTTTGCCTTGTGATGCGGTTTGCCTGTACTATGTGCAGGGGTCTTTCGCTGTTCTCCGCTTAGCGAGGTGCCCCTTTACTGTCTTACGCTCACCTTGGCTTAGGCTGTCCTTCCCCATGCGTTCACTCTGTATGTGCCTTTACACTTCTTTAATACTACGTATAGCTAGACCCCTCGCTCGGCAATATTTCACTCGCGATACTTCTAATAAATCTGCCCAGGTCTTCTTCTTCTGCATGTTACATAACACTTCATCCCCCACGGAAGACCGGTACCCAAACCTTCCCTGTGCTCCACCCCTGCGGACTCCTGACACCTCTTATCTCTCTCGAACCCCGCCCCCTTATTCTTGCCTTATTTTTTTTATAATTTCCCATAGGGGGCTACCGGCCGGCGGATGCGCACTTCCTGGTTTTACGCCGACCTCGTTCCCCACACAGTGAGCTCGGCGAGCTTCCACTGATCCTTTTCTTTCGGCTTCTATCTTTATCTTTTTTTTGAGCTTCTCTTTTATCTTTGTGTTTCTCTTCCTTTTTCCCGTCCTTTTCCCCTTTTCCTGTTTCTCTTTCTCTCACATGGAACAGCGGGTCTGTTCCTCAAGCCGTATCCTATCTATTTTCTTCTTTTCCACCTCCACCCCCCCTTTTTTTTTTTTTCCCTCCCCCCTTCCTTTTCCCATCCCCCGAATCCTCGGCATACCGAAGCTTCGGACTCAGGCTTCGCCTTCCAGCAGTCATGCTTTCTTCCACCTCACAACCGGCACAATTGTCTCTGAAACTCCTTTCACTTAATATCAAAGGTCTGAACATACCCGAAAAGCGCTCCATGCTCCTCTCTTACTTACACAAACAGAAAGCGGATGTGGTCTTTTTACAAGAAACACATTTTCGCCAAGACTCCATTCCAAAGCTTTACAATTTCTGCTTCCCCACAGTCCTCCACGCCACCAACCCCCTGGCTAAGTCTAAGGGGGTTGCGATACTGTTCGCCAGACACCTCCAGTTTCATATAACGGATTCCATGGTGGACCCTGAAGGTAGATACCTGTTTATAAAGGGAGTATTCGCTAACAGACCTATCACATTCGCCAATGTCTATGCCCCCAATGTTCAACAGGTCTCCTTCCTGCGCTCAATCGTCTCTGACCTAGCCGCTTTCCAGGAAGGGTTACTGATACTTGGAGGCGATCTGAATGTCCCTTTGAGCCCTCTGCTAGACTCCTCCTCGGGTAGTTCTTTTTTACCCTACAAGGCCCTCAGGCAAATACATATACAATTACAGCTTCTACAATTACATGACACCTGGCGTACACTTTACCCCACTGTTAAAGATTATACTTTTTTTTCCCCACCACACAATAAGTATTCTAGGATAGACTATTTTTTTTTGTCGCAACCAGATCTCCCTCTCCTCCATGCTGCTACCATAGAACCGATGGTCCTTTCCGATCATCATCCCATCTCCATGACGCTACGGTTCCCCATCTCGCACCCGCGCTCCAAATACTGGCGTTTGGATGCTTCCCTTCTTGCAGATGCCGCTATTGTTCAAGAGCTCCGCTCTAGTATGGTTGAATATTTTTCCTTGAATAGCTCGTCAGACACCTCACCCATCACACGATGGGAGGCCCACAAGTGTGTCATTCGGGGCAGCCTCATAGCCATTGCGACGAGACGTAAGAAAGCCAAACAGGAGCGTCTGAAGCTCCTCTCAGATAGGATCCGCTCTTTGGAAAGAGTACACAAACAGACTCTGGCTGCGTCGACTCTTTTGGAACTCACGAGTACACGCACGCAGCTTCTCACGGAACTGGGTAAGGTGGTTAGAAAAAGATTCATTCTTTCACATAAGCTGTATTACGAGTTCGCAAACAAGAGCGGGAAATTTCTAGCCAGAGCTCTTCGTGAAAAACGGGCTAGTATGACGGTGCATAAAATCAGAGGCTCTGATGGCATTGAGGCTACATCCAACCCCGATATTGCCACCCATTTTGAACGCTACTATAAATCTCTCTACAACCTCCCTCAGGAACGCCCCCCTATCCATTCGGACAGATCTAGAACTGCCTTGATCTCTGAATTTCTCCATCTCTACGGTTCACCTGCCCTCTCAGAGGATCTGGTGCATGCTTTGGAAAATGATCTCACCTTCCTTGAACTGCAATCCGCAGTAAAACAGATGAAACCGGGGAAGAGCCCGGGCCCTGATGGTTTTTCAGCAGCCTATTATAAATCTTTTTTAGATATACTGGGTATTCCATTTCTCGCTGCTTTTAACACTCTCGCTCAACCTTCAGGGTCGCCTAACCACCTGTTGGAGGCTCACATTACAGTTATCCCCAAAGACGGGAAGGACACCACCCAGGTCTCCAATTATAGACCCATTTCCTTGCTGAACGTGGACGTCAAACTATTCGCTAAGATCCTTGCTAATCGTCTTCTTCCCTTGCTTCCCTCCATGGTCGATTTGGACCAAGTAGGATTTATCCCTGGTAGAGAAGCGAGGGACAACACTATCAAGGCCCTTAATCTCCACCACTGGCTTCACAGGTCTAACACCCCGGGTTTTTTCCTCTCCTTGGATGCAGAAAAGGCCTTTGACAGGATTGCCTGGGATTACCTGAACGCATCTTTAGTGGCACTGGGTCTGGGTGAGAAGATGCTTAACTTTATTATGGCCCTCTATTCTGCACCTACTGCCCGGGTCCGGGTGAACGGTCATCTGTCAAACTCCTTTCATCTACGGAACGGTACACGTCAGGGATGCCCCCTCTCCCCGCTTTTGTTTGTCCTATCCCTTGAGCCCCTGTTGCGGAAAATTCGTTTAAACCCTGATGTTAAAGGAATCACGGTGGCAGACAAGGAATATAAGCTTGCAGCTTATGCGGATGATATTCTCTTGTTCCTGGCGGACCCTCACATCACCCTCCCGAACCTACTGAAAGACTTTGCCTTTTTTAGATATTTGTCGAATTTTAAAATTAATTTTTCCAAATCTGCCGCCCTTAACATTACTTTGTCTGCTGAGCTGGTCTCTGCTTGTGAGGCCCAATTCCCATTTCATTGGGAAAGGGATTCCCTAACTTATCTTGGTATCCAGCTCACCAGTAACCTTGATGACCTTTATGTGAAAAACTATCTTACCGCTCTTCGCTCTATGCAAGAAGACCTCAATAAATGGCACCGTCCCTGTTTCTCGTGGTTTGGAAGGGCAGCGATCATTAAAATGAATGTACTTCCCCGTCTCCTGTATCTCTTCCAAACATTACCAATTCACTTACCTCTTGCTTTCTTTGCTTCTTGCAAAAGACTGTGTTCTCTGTTCCTTTGGAGCCACAAACGTCCACGTATTGCCTACTCCCAATTAACCCTCTCTAAACTTAAAGGGGGCATAGGATTTCCTGATCTTTACCGCTACTATTGGGCTTGTCATCTTTCCCGGATAGTTGATTGGCACGTTCATACTGCCTCCAAAGACTGGATATCTATAGAGAATGCTTGCTCGCCCTTCCCCCTGGCATCGATTCCTTGGCTCTCACCGAAACACACGCCACAAGCTCTTCTCACCCATCCCTTGGTGGGACCTACGTTAAAAATTTTCCGATCGGCTTGTAGATCTGCTGCCATTTCTGACACACCCAACCCCCTGACCCCTATACGCCTCAACCCTGACTTCCCCCCTGGGATGCATAAAGATTTTTTAATGAAACACTGGCCGCACAAACAGATCTTAGTGAAACATTTTCTCCACAAAGTCAAGGTGAAAACGCTCAGTGAACTGCAGGAAAGCCTGGGTATTCGCAAATTCCCTTTCTGGGTATATTTCCAGATCAGACATTATCTGCTCTCTCATAAACCCCCTCATAACTGGCATCGCTCTCTTACCCCATTTGAATCTGCATGTGCGAAGGCTGAACCACGGAAACATCTGATCTCGGAGATCTACCCACTTCTAGTGGAGAGCCGGTCTTATGACTCCCTCCCCGCGTGTCGGGCTTGGAAGAGAGATCTTAATGCTGAGTTGTCGGACTCCGACTGGGACCTGGTTTTCCAATACTCTCATAAATGTTCCCTCAATGTCTCGACACAAGAAAACAGCTACAAAATAGCCTCTAGATGGTACCGAACTCCCTCAAGAATTCATCATTTTAACCCCGCCTTCCCCAACAGCTGCTGGAGATGCGGGACCCCGGATGGGTCCTTTCTTCACATTTGGTGGTCTTGCCCGCTTCTTCAACCATTTTGGCAGGAGGTCCATAGGTTAGTAGTGTCTATAACTACTTTACCCTTAGCTCTCTCTCCTGCCCAATTCCTCCTCCATCACTCTTCCCTTCCCAGGGCTCAGTATTTTAAATCATTAGCCATGCACATGATCAACGCAGCCAGACTCTGTATTCCGGTTCTATGGGGCTCCACACGCTCTCCCTCTATCCGTGAATGGCTCACTCGAGTGGGTAAAACGGCGGACATGGAAGAACTGGTTGCGACTGCCCTCGATACTCCTACGAAATACTCTCATGTATGGGCCTGCTGGACCCATTTTCTGACTACCCCGGAATATCGATCCCTCATGGACCAATCTGTCTAAAACCTAATTTGGACTTCCTGATAGTGTTATTTAGTTTTATTTGACCTGAGGGTGTCCTCATACTCCCCCCTGTGTTACGCACGCTTTCCTTTGACGCCGCTGATAGCTTAGGTTCTACCCACTCCCGCTACTGTTTGTCTGGAGGATAAGATCTTTTTGTCGGTTGTCCCTTCTCTTATTTTGCCCTCCCCACTTGCTTCCCTTCCTCCCCCCCCCCCTTTTTTTTTTTTTTTTTTCTTCTCTCTCTCCCCCCCTCTTCTTCTTTCTGTCTCCCCCTTTTTTTTTTTTTTTTCTCTCGCCTTCTCTTTTCTTTTTTTTCATATGCTTTTACACGTTTTGGACACTTTTTCCGATAGCACACTGAGTATGCGGTCAGCATCACCTCCCGCAATTCGTTCGCGGTTCCCACGACAATTACTCCTACATTCACACAATTCCACCATCGTATTCTGTAGTATTGACTCTCACATAGGCATCGTACTGCTCTTTTCCCCCCTACAGATTTTTATCGCTAGACGTTATGGTGGAAGGCCAGACGTCTCTTTATTTTTAGCACTTGACAAGCATACCTAAATATTGCTGGCACAACCCTGTCGTGGCCTAGTTCATCCACACTGTTTGGTCTTGCGTTGGACCTCATTTGCCTTTGTATGATTTATGTTTTGCTGTTTGTCCTATGTGCATTTCCTCTGTACATTTTCGTGTGAAAATTTGTATCTTGTTTTCAATAAACTTTGTTTTTTGGAAAAAAAAAAAAAAAAAAATCATGATATTAGCTCCCCCACAACCAACCTTCGCTTTTCCAAATGGCTCATGGCTTGATTCTATACCCCTCCCTGCTCTCACACTCTCTCAGATATCCTCTCTCAATGCCCCATGCACTTTGGAGGAAATAACCACGTGCGATTAGCACACTAAAAACCTCCACAGCACCGGGCCCTGATGGGTTTACATCCAGTTATTATAAACATTTTGCCCCTACATTGGCTCCCTTTTGTTGTCCTTATTCAATGATGTTTTGCAGGGAGGTAGGTTTCCTGAGGAGATGATGTTGGCTAACATGTCCCTATTACCTAAACCACTGAAAGACCATAATCTACCTCAAAACTATAGACCAATCTCGGTAATGAACAATGACTTGAAAATATTCAGCCGCATTCTAGCAGATAGGTTGGCCCCTATTATCTCCTCTTTGGTCTCTCCGGACCAATCGGGATTTATCCCAGATAGACTTATTATTCGTGTAACATTCATCTTACATTAAATGTTATTCAGGATGCCAATTTACATTCTAAAGAGGTTTTGCTGCTGAGCCTGGATTTTAACAAGGTCTTTGATAGTGTCCTCTGGCCCTATTTGTTTTCATTACTGCAGAAGATGGGCTTTAGTGTAGAATTTCTGTCTGGTGTACATGCCTTATACGACTCCCCCAAGAATAAGACTTATAGGCTGCAATTCAGATTTTTTTACACTGGGCAGGGGCACCCGTCAGCAGGGGCGGACTGACCATTTGGAAACTGCCCGAGGGCCCGGGGTCAGTAGGGGACCCCATGAGGTGCCCCTGGTACCTTTTTCATAGGCTTTTTTGAGTTTGGGCAAGGACACAGGGGCCCCATGATCCCCTGTTGCCTGGGGGCCCCATGAGTTTTCAGTCCACCCATGCCCATCAGGGTTGTCCTCTTTCACCCTTATTATTTGCGCTAGTGTTGGAACCCTTGGCAATTGCAATAAGATGACATTCGGATATCTCTGGTTACCCATTATTGGTTTCACATTTCAAAATATGTATGTATGCTGATGATGTTATGCTTTTCCTTACTAAGCCGTTAGTATCATTGCCTAATTTATGCACAGTGTTGAATGACTTTGCATCAGTATCAGGTCTTACTGTAAATTTCACTAAATCAGTAGCCTATCAATGTTCCTGATTCCCTGAGTGCATCTCTCTGCAATTCTTTTCCATTTCGTTAGGACACAAATCGGATTTCATACCTCGGTATTAACCTCACTCCCACATACTCAAAATTATTTGATGCTAATTTCCCACCATGTGTGTCACGCCTCTCTACTCTGTTGAAGATCTGGCATGGATACCCTATCTCACTCTTGGGCAGAGTCACGGCTGTTAAAATGAATGTCTTGCCTAAATTGCTTTACCTATGTAGGGCACTTCCAATCCCTGTCTCGAAAACGTTCCTAGATCTCTTTCAGCAGATGATTAACAATTTTATTTGGCGTAACAAATGTCCTCGTTTTACTTCATCGGTCCTATACCGGTCGCAACAGGCAGGAAGTCTCGGTCTGTCCAATTTCTGGCTTTACTACCTGTGGGCCCGTTTCGCATAATTATCACAATGGGCGACTATTAATTCCCAGATTTGAGTCTCAGTCTATACGTCCGTTCTATTTACCAGGCATACTGTGGTCTAAAATTCCCCCCCACTCGTTGTCGATCCATAATTCTATTGTGGCCCAATCATTGATGCTTTGGTCTCGATATAGACTTATATTAAATCTGGTCTCTGTCTCTCCAGGATCATCATTTTTTGGTGACCCGAATTTTATTATGGCTTTTTCATCTCCACAGGCGTTCCGTTGGTGGTACGATAGAGCTATTATTAGGTTATTGGACTTTCAAAGAGGAAGCTCTTATATCACCTTTGAGATGCTACGCATTCTTTTTGATATCCCACTTCATGAATATCATCATTATTGACAGATCAGACATTTCTTTAGTTCACATTTTGGTCTTATACCTTCATCTCCGATTTCATTTTTCGAATGTATTAGCCGTGATAAATAATCTAGGGGTTATTTCAGATTTGTGTCATCAATTTTTGGTTAGTTCTTTTCCTACACCCCCTCTTTGTAGACAAAAAAGGGAAACTGATAATGGTATCACCTTTTCAGATGAGGGTTGGGATCCCATGGTGGATAATATACGTAAGAGCTCCAGATCCCTTTCTGTCCGTGAGACAGACCTTAAAGGTAAGGTATTAACCAGATAGTATTATACCCCATCCAGACTACATGTTCTGTATCCAGACACGTCTCACCTATGTTTTCGTGGCTGCGGCCTTTCCGGCAGTCTGGTACATACATTTTGGGCCTGTCCAGGCCGCTCCTTGGTGTGGTGTAGGATCTCGGTGGTAGCTTCTGTGTTGGCAAGTGTTCCAGTGCACCTGACTATGCAGTCCTGCTTATTGGGAGCCCATATCTCAGGAGTTTAGACTAAGGTTATGAGGCTAATCCACACCATTTGTATATCCACCCTATGGGCTATTGCACTACACTGGAAATCTCTCACAGTACCATTGGCCTCTGTTCTGCATAGGGTTGATGCTGTGATGCTCATGGAAAGAATGCATTACACTTTATTGGACAGGATGCACTTATTCGATAGAAAATGGGAAATTTGGAGAACTCATAGACATTTACTACATGATTAAGGAGTACCCATGTTTGGATTGATTGAGTTACTCTGCCGGTAGCTGTATAATTCTGCCTACCTTTCTATTTATATTACTCACGTACTTAGTTTCTTTTCTCTCTTTTCTTTTCTTCTTTACTCTACATGATTGCACTTTTTGAAATGTACATTTCAATTGTGCCTTGTTTTTGTTTTTCATACTGCTTGAAGCTGTAATGTCACCTTACAGTCTACTTCTTGAAAAATAAAATCGTTTGTAAACGAAAAAAATAAAAAATTCATAACTACGGGTTTGTTGAAGAGTTGCTTTCCAACTCCCTTTGAAACCTTGTACTTTGCAATCACATTGCAAAGGGAAGAGTCACTGCCATAAGTAACTGGAATCATTTACTTCCACTTGTGTAAGTAAATTGGACCTACAGAACCTAAAAAACAACATGCCATTTTCAACTGGCTATATACATGACAATCTCTATAGGAGTATGGGTACACAAGGTCTAAATATCAGCCGGTTCAGCAGGAACCGTCCGACGTTTGTGTATAGCTGTCCTTCCAACAGAAGGCAGTCTAAGGACCCACTTTTGTAGAAGGGACATGCTGGAAAACCATTGGTTGTGAGTGCTGATTAGTGTCTTCTGGCAGGGGAAGAGAGTCCTCCTGCCAGAACACAAAGGCACAGTGGGAGAGATCTTTTTACTAACATTACTTGGTTAGTTTGGTGATATCTTATTTTTTTCCATTCAGTCTGCTGAGTTGAACGAAAAAAAAAACCTGAATGTGTGTACCAGGCTTTTGGATTCTTAGAGAAAATAAGTAGTTCAATATGCAATATACATTTATTGATAGAATTACATAATATTTACAAATTACAAAAACTAAACAATATTTACAACACAATGTATAGTATAAGTACAGTGGCTTACATCATATTTACAAATTGTGCACAAAAGCATATTTACAATACAATGAACAGTACAAGTATGGCGTTTAGTTTACCTCTCAGCTTCTAGTTATACTGACCGCTTTTGTGTCCCAGGATAAAGAGAGAGCATGGCTTGGTAAAAACTCATTATATTCCCCCATCCTCTCTGTACAGTGGCTGATATAATGCACCCTAATTGGTCACTACATCTAGCAAATGTATTATTATTATTATTATACAGGATTTAGATAGCACCTTCAGTTTGCATAGCGCTTTACAACATAAAGTGAGACAGTACAACTACAATACAGTTCAGTACAGAAGGAATAGGAGGGCCCTGCTCATGGAGCTTACAATCTAAAGGAAAGGGGAGGTGGTACAAAAGGTGAGAGCTGCAGAGGATGATCTGATGGAGTTGACTGGAGTAGAGTTCTTAGGCAGAGTTGGAGTAGACTTCCCTGAATAAGTGAGTTTTCAGATTGCCTAAAGGCAGACAGGGTGGGGGTTGACAGGAAATACTGGGGTAGGGAGTTCCAGAGGATGAGAGAGGCACTGGAGAAGTCCTGGAGGCAAGCATGGAAGGAGGTGATGAGGGAGCTAGAGAGCAAGATGCCTTGGCAGAAGCGCAGCTGGCGATTTGGATGATATCTGCAGATGAGGTTGGTGATGTAGCTAGGGACAGTGTTGTGGATGGCTTTGTATGATATGGTTAGTATTTTGAATTTTATATGTTGGGTTAGTGGAAGCCAGTGAAGAGATTGGCAGAGAAGGGCAGCAGTCGGTTGGTAGGTTGTATAAGACTAGCAGCAGCATTCAGAATCTACTGAAGGGAGGATAGCTTGTGTAATGGTAGGTCAGTGAGGAGGGAGCTGCAGTAATCAAGGCAGGATATAACTAAGGCTTGGATAAGTTGTTTTATAGTGTAATTAGTCATGAAGGGGCGGATTTTGGTAATGATGCGGAAGTTGAGGCAGCAGGATTTAGCTAGTGATTGGATGAATATTTGGCATAACCTGATTGGTGGATTTAAATAAGGCTGCTGTTTTCAATCCATGTGAGGATGTGATAAATAATGGCCAAGTTTTGAAGTAGACTTATTCATAGTAACACCAATTGTGAAGCTAGAAGTGATATAATGGAGACCCACACTCAATGATTCAAGCATATTCCCAAATATCAGGATGCCTATTGAATGTATTACACACACATAACTTTATATGGTAACACGCCTACTACTAACCCTACTTGTAGGTTGGTGACATAAACATGTTGAAGTAAAAGGGTAAGCATGACAGCCAGGCAACCAGCATTTTTAGATGGAGAATCCTCCAATGACAGCCTCCAAGTTCATTTCTTTTTTCAGCTTTTCTATAAATCATGTTTCCTTAACCACTTGCCCTCCAGAGGATTTACCCTCCTTCCTGACCAGGCCATTTTTTGCAGTACGGCACTGCATTAATTTAATTGACAATTGCACGGCCATGCAATGCGGCACGCAAATTAAATTTATGTATTTTTTTCCCCTCACAAATAGAGCTTTTGTTCAGTGTTATTTGATTTCCTGTGTGGTTTTAATTTTTTGAGCTATAAAAAAAGACCGACAATTTTAAGAAAAAAAACAATATTTTTGAATTTTTGCTATACCCCCTTCATGTCCAGGCCAATTGTCAGCTTTCAGTTCTGTCGCACTATCAATGACAATTGTGCGGTCATACAACATTGTACTAATGTGAAATTTTTATAATTTCTTTTATTAATACCTAATTGCCACTGAGGTTTTTATTTTTTGCAATATAAACAAAAGAAGATAAAAAAAAAAGTTTTTCTTATACAATTTTGCAAACAGGTAATTTTTCTCCTTCACTGATGTGCGTTGATGAGGCTGCACTGATAGGCAGCACTGATGGGCACTGATGAGGTGGCATGGATAGGCAGCACTGGTGGGCATTGATGAGGAGGCACTGATGATGCTGCACTGTTATGCAGCAATGATGATCACTGATAGGCAGCACTGATGGGCACTGATAGGTGGCACTGATGGGCAGAGCTGACTGACGGCACTGACTAACAGCCCTGACCGATGGCACTGACTGGCATCACTGCTGGGCACTGATGGTCGGCACTGAAGGTTGGCACTGCTGGGCGCTGATAGGTGGCATTGCTAGGAAATGGTGGGAGGCACTGCTGGGCACTGGTGGGAGGCACTGTGGGGCACTGGTGGGTGGCACTGCAGTACTCTGATGATCAGTGTTGATCTGCTCTGACAGCTCCTGATTATCGGCAGTACTTTCATCATGCTGGGACGGCGTGAGGAAAGTGCTGCTGATAACCAGCAACTGTATTTACTCCCTGATCTGCTGTGTCATTGGACACAGCTGATTACATGGTAAAAGGCCTCTGTGATTGGTCTTTTACCTAATCACATGATCAGCTGTGCCCGTAGCTGTGCATGGTAGCCAATCAGTGTTTAACTTGTTCAATTAAGCTTTGGCTATAAAACCTGGAAGCTGATTGGTTTCTATGCAAAGCTGCACTGTGTAAAATATGTGAAACAGGCAGTGCATATTCACAGGGAGTAGTGAATACATGTCACTGCATTTAAGAAGTAATTGTGCATAATTCTTCACAAAGTAATTTATGAAATTCAAAATGGTACAGTTTAAAAGGAGTAGGCTGGATGCAAAATGCAACATGGAAATGTATATATGATTTTAAGGTTTTACCATAGATACACTGTAGGCAAATTACATTTTCACTTTGTACAGTGAAAACTCACTTTGCAAAGTGAACATGATCTACTCCTTTGGTAAATAAGTGTTCCTTCAGTCCCTAGGATGTGAAACAGACACAAGAATTAAAAGCTATATCCATATCCATAAAAGTCCTATCCAACAGGGTTTAACCATTAATTACCTCACCAAAAAGGGACACAAAAGTAATGTACGTATGTCATAATCAGAAGAGTTGCTTGAGATATAAAAAAAAACCTGACCTCTCCAGCTTTTAGGTTACAATGTGAGTATAATTAGAGCCTCTAGATCAAGCCTTTAGAATTTTTTACTGTATTGGAATGCAGGCAGGCTACATACAGTATACAGCTGTATCACATAAGCTGTGATTTTATATTTTTCTTTTTAGTCCAAGCTACATTAAAATAGAAGTATGGACTTATTTTTTTTCCCAAATATACTTACTTAGGTGGGTGCAACATCAGTCCAATGTTGCATCTGTTCCCCACCAACTCTAAGAGTGAGAACTCAGCGATCACATGACCACTGATTGCTGAGTTCACACAACCGCTCTGAGCAGAGAGATGGGCCTGTCAGTCACTGCTCTCTCCTCTGCTCCCCCAAAGCTCACTGGAGTGCTGGGCTGTGGAGGGGGAGGAAATGGCTATCTCAGGCTCTTAACGGCTTCCTGAGTGGAGAGGCAGCTGGCTCAGCCTGACTCTGGGGTGGATCCTGACTTTGAAGTCTGGATCTTTCCCCAGCCTGGACCTGCTGAGTGATGTAGCCGAGAGAGGGCTTCAGCCCACTGTAGGCTGAAAACGGGTCACAAGAGTGCAGAATGAACTGCACTCCTGTGATCCACAGGAGAAGTACAGCCAAAAGAGGTTTGGCTATACTTCTCCTTTAAGCCTTGCCACCTCTGTTAAATAGTCTAATGCCATAACCTTTGCTGCAGCATGTCTTAAAATACACTATTAGCTGCACCCTAGAGAATTAGATCACTGATCCCAAGCAAAAGCAGTGCCCCCTCATCCTTACACTCCTCCTGCACACTGCTCAAATTAACTTACAACCTTAGCTTCCTTTAATGTAGTCACAATGCAGCAGTGTATGCTTTTTTAATTAAGCGATAATAGTCTTGCTTTTATCAGTGGATCAAACAATTTGCTGTTCTAGCAGATGCAAAACTATCCTGTCCCTGGCTGATTTCTATAAAAAAAAGAAGTATAAACATTTACCAGCAGCAGAATATTTTTTAATAAGTTCAAAATATACTGGAGACACAGTCAACTGTTTCCCTTCAATATTAATACAAAGAAAACTTCCATACCACATCCACACTTATATAAAAAAACAACTTTTTGGACATATTGTCCATAGTAAGAATGGACTTTTGAGATGCTTATATGTCTCTGATAAGATCAAAGAATTCATAGAAACCAAATGTGTGTCCAAAATGTATCAAATTTTATTACACACATATTAAAAATAGTTATTTAAAGCCATGGCATGAATCATGTTTTACTCTACAACATCCATGCACTTTCATCTGCCTATCCACCCACAAAGTGTCAAAACTTTGATTGCAACATTTAATATATCTATAAATATCAGACTTAATCAATATTGTATACACAAGTGGATGGCAGATGTTTGAACATTTCACAGATAAACTCTGCTTCTCTGCATAGAATGTCTTTGTCAAAAAGTCATTGACCTAAAGCATGCACCAAATGGATTACCCCATGGGACTACAGGCAAAACGTGAATACATCAATGGGCCTGTCCAAATGTTCTCTGTCTTCTTCATCCATATAGAATGGATGAAGTTATTCTTGATATTCACCACTAGATGTCTTCAGAAACCCTATTTGAGTATACGAAAGGGTCACCCCTATTTAAACAGGCCTTTTTCCTCTACCCACAGAGATATCTACTTAGTACAATGAGTAAGTATCTGCTACAGATTTTTGTATGAATAAACTAATTAAACAATCACAATGTGGAAATCTATCAATCTGCCAAAACAGTATTCCAGTATTCTGAACTGAATCTAGCAGATAATTACTCAAGCCCATGGATGGAAGCCATTTGGAGCCAACAACATAGCCTTCAAATTAACTTGTTACCAGTTCTCTGAGGCAATCATAAGTTGTACATAAACCTTAAAACATTTCTAGACCTCCTTCTAGGACAATGTAAGACCAGATGAAATTGCTGCTTACATTTCTTCTGTACTTTGAGGTAAGTTCCATTTTGTTTTTTCCTGAGGGATCTTTCAGCTGTAACACCAACCTAACAGTAATAGAAATGCAGGTTGATAGGCTAGTATAACCTCTCTTGCTATAAGGATCCCAGACCATATGCCTAGTATGGTATGCTGGCCATATAGTGAGTTATATGTAATTTTATTATTCACTGTAACATACTTTTATACATACATGCTTACATCCCCTCTGATGCACAATAGAAATGCTGTTTTCTAATCCCCTGGGTATTGAGTAGAAGCAACAGATACAGTCAGACTATTTTCACGTTTTATTGAAGTTTCCAGATAATTTCACGTTTGTATATATTTCATGTGTATAAGCCAAAACAATCTCCTCAAAAAAGGAATTAGATGCACTGTTCATGTAAAACATAAACCATTTATTGAATACAGTATGAGAAAACAGAGAACCCTAACCACTATATCAATTACAACCCCCAAATAATGATTTTAGAGGTAGTGATTTTGTCATATTGTTATAATGTACTTAATGCATGACATATGTTTTATGTTGACAGTGTGGTTGACACCTTTTTTTTCTGACCAGCACACAAGGTGGTACAATTCTAGTTTGTGTTAATATTCAGTGAGACTTTTATATCTTTAAATTTTTGTTACCAATGAATTTAGCCTAGAGTACCCACAGTTCTATTGTCCTTTACCTACAGATTTCTGTATATCACTTCCCACACTGTGTACTGATCTTTCTCTAAAGACTTTAAAGTATAACTATAGGCAAAACTTTCTTTTTCAAGTTGGATAGAGTAAGGGAAGGTTATAACCCCTGTCAGTTTATTTTTTGCCATATGTATCCCATTGGAGAGATTTACCTTCACTTCTTGTTCCATAGCCAAAACAGGAAGTTAGAGGAAATCCCTGCAAATTAAGGGAATTCATATGGGACCCCCAGATCACCAGAACTAGTGTCAACATTGGAAAATGTCCTCTTTATTTCTAGGGACAACCCAAAATGTGGTATTTTATTTTACTTTCACTTTCAATGATAATAGTAAACAGGACAAACAGTAAGGGTGAATCTCTCTAATGGGGGCACAGACAGCAATAGAAACTGACAGGTGATCTATTCTATATCCACTCTATCCAAAACTAAGTAAAACATTTTGCCTTCAGTTATACTTTAATACTTGCAGGTCATTGAAATATGTGGATTCTGGTCCAACAGGGCAAAAAAGAGATTAATGATGGTTTGAAGATATATTTTTTCTTAAGCCTACGATCAGCCATAGGATCAGAAATTACCACAATGAGCACATGCAGATAGCTTTTAGAAAATGCAATTAAAGGCCTATATTACAGTTATAGACTATGAAACCTAATGCGGTGTGAAAAGTACAACAATGTAGTCCAGAGTAACTTTTTATTCGTTCCTATGCTGCATACCTTCCCTTTTCTATCACTTCTAAAATCTATATTTTATCGATATATGCATATGTTTTTAATTTATATCATGGTTTTATACTATCATGTTTTTGATGTGCCTACATCATGTTTATGTGGTTCTATTTGCGCCCCTTTTTTATTGTACAGTATATATTTTTTAGATACCTGTCATAGATTTTTCTGTACTCCTTTTAATTAATAAACTACTGCAACAAAGTGACTACCACAAACCTTCTTTTGAAAATGTTCCTATATGCACCCAAAAAAAAACAAATACAATTTTGTATAATGTTTCTGCGTGTTCTTCTGCTTACTCAAATATCTGTACTCTGATTGTACTTGCCCAGAAAAAAGCCTTTTGGGATTTCTGTAATATTTTCAACATATGAAGTAAATCCTTTGCAATTTTTGTCATGCTGTCATTATGGCATGAATTATTAGTGATGTTAACTATGAACTGCCACTGAAATATCAAATATGTTGTAACATTATTCCTAGTATTTTGCAAAATTAATTATTCCTTCTGTAATTTAACCGCTTTCCCGCTGCCCTATAGTAGAACTATTGCTACAGGGTGACAGGGCTGCTCAAAATCACGTATATACAGTATACATGATTTGCATATCCGGGTAGGGGGCATGCGCACGCATGCCAACCTACCCGTGCCACCAGTGGCAGTTAGTCAGTTCCCACTCAGTGTCAGAATGTCCACCACAGTCCCGCAGTCCCACTATAAGTCACTGAATGCCGCCATTACTAGTATATACAGTTGTGTTCAAAATAATAGCAATGTGTTGAAAAAAGTGAATAAAGCTCAAAATCCTTCTAATAGCTTTTATTTCCATACACACAAATGCATTGGGAACACTACACATTCTATTCTAAATCAAAACATGAAGAAAAATATATCAAATTTGTGTTGTTCCTCTAAAAAAATTGAAGAAAAGTGAATATTAGACTGTTCAAAAAAAATAGCTGTGTTTGTATTCTTCTTTACAAACTCAAACATTCACTATATAAACTGAAAAATGTTTGAAGATTTTGCTTTCCTTTGAATCACTTAATTAATATTTAGTTGTATAAGCACTGTTTGAGAACTGCTGTACATCTGTGTTGCATGGAGTCAACTTCTGGCACCTGTGAACAGGTATTCCAGCCCAGGATGATTGGACTACATTCCACAGTTCTTCTCTATTTCTTGATTTTGCCTCAGAAACTGCATTTTTGATGTCACCCCACAAGTTTTCTATTGGATTAAGATCCGGGGATTGGGCTGGCCGCTCCATAACGTCAATCTTGTTGGTCTGGAACCAAGATGTTGCACGTTTACTGGTGTGTTTGGGGTTGTTGTCTTGTTGGAACACCCATTTCAAGGGCATTTCCTCTTCAGCATAAGGCAGCATGACGTCTTCAAGTATTCTGATGTATTCAAACTGATCCATGATCCCTGGTATGCGATAAATAGGCCCAACACCGTAGTATGAGAAACATCCTCATATCATGATGCTTGCGCAACCATGCTTCACTGTCTTCACAGTGTACTGTGGCTTGAATTCAGTGTTTGGGGGTCGTCTGACAAACTGTCTCCGGCCACTAGACCCAAAAAGAACAATCTTACTTTCATCAGTCCACAAAATGTTGCGCCATTTCTCTTTAGGCCAGTCAATGTGCTCTTTGGCAAATTGTAACCTCTTCAACACATATCTTTTTTTCAACAGTGGGACTTTGCGGGGGCTTCTTGCAGATAGCTTGGCTTCACATAGGCGTCTTCTAATTGTAACAGTACTCACAGGTAACTTTAGACCTTCTTTGATCTTCCTGGAGCTGATTGTTGGCTGAGTCCTTGCCATTTTGGCTATTCTTCTATCCATTCAAATGGTAGTTTTCTTCCACATCTTTCAGGTTTTGGTTGCCATTTTAAAGCATTTGAGATCATTTTAGCTGAGCAGCCTATCATTTTCTGCACTTCTTTATAGGTTTTCCGCTCTCCAATCAACTTTTTAATCAAGGTACGCTGTTCTTCTGAACAATGTCTGGGACGACCCATTTTCCTTAGAATTTCAGAGAGAAATGCATTGTAACCAGCATGTACAACATTTGCTGCCTTCCTTCCTTAAATAAGAGCAATAATTGCCACCTGTTTTTCAAAGAATGAATGACTCACTAATAGAACTCCACACTGCTATTATTTTGAACATGCCGCTTTCAATTAGTGATTCAATTACACAGAATCAGCAGCATGCATGTCATGACTGTTGGATCTGTTGGATTTCTATTATTCTACTACACCTGCTAGTAAATTATTTGCCATATAGAAATATAATTTCTACGAAAAACAGTGATCTGTTTAGTGATATCTGACTGCTATTATTTTGAACACAACTGTATATAAAAAAACAATTCCAGTATATACAGTTGCAAGAAAAAGTATGTGAACCCCTTGGGATTACGTGGAGTTTTGCATGAATTGGGCATAAAATGTGCTCTGAACGTCATCTAAGTCACAACAATAGAAGAACACAGTCTGCTGAACATAATACTACACAAACATTAGATGTTGCCATGGTTTAATTGCACATAACATGTAAACATTCACAGTGCAGGGAGGAAAAAGTATGTGAGGCCCTAGCTTAATGACTTCTCCCAGAGCTAATTGGAGCCAGGAGTGAGCCAACCTTGACTCCAATCAGTGTGATGATATTGGATGTGTTGCTGACAGCTGTCCTGCCCTTAAAAAACACACACCTGTTTTGGGTTTACTGGTTTCAAGAAGCACTGTCTGATGTGAACCATGCCTCGCAGAAAAGAGCTCTCAGAAGACCTAAAATCAAGAATTGTTGACTTGTATGAAGCTGGAAAGGGTTACAAAAGTATCTCCAAAAGCCTTGATGTTCATGTGTCCACGGTAAGACAGACTGTCTACAAATGGAGAAAGTTTAGCACTGTTGCTACTCTCCCTAGGCGGGGTCGTCCTGTAAAAATGACTGCAAGAGCACAGCGCAGAATGCTGCATGAGGTAAAGAAGAATCCCAGAGTGTCAGTTAAAGACCTACAGAAATCTCTGGCACATGCTAACATTTTTGTTGACACATCTACAATAAGGAAAACATGAAACAAGAATGGAGTACATGGGAGGACACCACGGAGGAAGCCATTGCTGTCCAAAAAGAATATTGCAGCACGTTTGAAGTTTGCAAAAGAACACCTGGATGTTCCACAGCACTACTGGCAAAATATACTGTGGACAGATGAAACCAAGATTGAGTTGTTTGGGAAGAACACACAACACTATGTGTGGAGAAAAAACAGCACAGCACACCAACATCAAAACCTCATCCCCACTGTGAAACATGGAGGGAGCATCATGGTTTGGGGCTGCTTTGCTGCCTCAGGGCCTGGACGGATTGTTGTCATTGATGGGAAAATGAATTCCAGAGTTTATCAAGACAATTTGCAGGAAAACGTACTACCATCTGTCCGCCAACTGAAGCTCCGCAGAGGATGGGTGATGCAACAGGACAATGACCCAAAGCATACAAGTAATTCAACAAAACAATGGCTGCAACAGCACAGAATACGCCTTCTGGAGTGGCCCAGTCAGAGTCCTGACTTCAACCCGATTGAAATGCTGTGGCATGACCTTTAAGAGAGCGATTCACACCAGACATCCCAAGAATATTGCTACACTGAAACAGTTTTGTGAAGAGGAGTGGTCCAAAATTACTCCAGATCATTGTGCAGGTCTGATCTGCAACTACAGGAAATGTTTGGTTGAGGTTATTGCTGCCAAAGGAGGGTCAACCAGTTATTAAGTCCAAAGGTTCACATACTTTTTCCTCCCTGCACTGTGAATGTTTACATGTTATGCGCTATTAAACCATGGCAACATCTAATGTTTGTGTAGTATTATGTTCAGCAGACTGTGTTCTTCAATTGTTGTGACTTAGATGACGTTCAGAGCACATTTTATGCCCAATTCATGCAAAACTCCACGTAATCCCAAGGGGTTCACATACTTTTTCTTGCAACTGCATACCACCATTTGTAGACGCCAATTGATTTTTTAACCAATTAATTTACATGTATTAGGATTTTTTGTTTAGCAAAGACATGTAGCAGAATACATTTTGGCCTAAATTTATGAAGAAATTAGATTTTTTTTATTTTTTACTGGATATCTTTTATAGCAAAAAAATCAAATATATTGTTTGTCGATATATTTTTGTTTATAGCGCAAAAAATAAAAAAACTCACAGGTGATCAAATGCCACCAAAAAAAGCTCTATTTGTGGGGAAAAAAGGACATACATTTAATTTATCTATAGCATTGCATAACCTCGCAATTGTCAGTTAAAGTAACGCAGCGCCAAAAAAAATGGCCTGGTCAGGAAGGGGGGTAAATCCTCTGGAGTGATTAAAAATGTTATTAAAGTAAAAAAGCATTTGACCACGTGACCAAAGGCTAAGGTTCTAACAACTTTGCTACCATACAGATGATGTAAGTAATGTACGTGTTATTTGCAAAGTATTATTCTGCCACTTTTGTAACTAAGGGTTCTTCCACAACATATACAGCACATTGAGCTGCACTGGGAAGTTCCAATACACAGACATGGCAATTAGCTGTAAGTCCTGTGAGTTCAGTTCACACTGCTTGCTCTAGCAGTGGTGTGCACTGAAAACAGTCATGCACTATTTGTTTTTCCAGCACAGCATGTTGTGACTCAGTACACTGCATTGCACCCTGCTGCATTGAATAAAGATGAGTAAAATGGCACTTTGTGACATTTCAATAAAGAAAAAAAAAAGAAATTAGGAGTCTTGTTATATAATTGGAGCTGTCAGTATATGCTTTTTTCTTTAACCTCCCTAGCGGTATGATTATTTCAGATTTTTGGTGCTGAAAGCGGTACCATTATTTTGCATGGAAATATGTATTTTTTTATTGTAGGCTGTAATATTTAGGAATAACTCACTGAAATCTGTCCGAACAAGAGTCTAGTAAACATCCCGGGTATGATAAAATTTGAAACACAAAATCATAAATTATAATTTAATAAATAATCATAAAAAATAATCATATAATAATAATACATTTAATTCAATAATACAATCAAACCAAAAATACTGAAATTTGAAATATAGCGCCAGGTTCGCACATCACTGAGCAAAGTCGCAAAATTGTTTTCAGTGTCTGATGACGAATTTCCCCACGAATCATTATCACTCAATTCTGCAAGTGGTTCTAATTTACTATCGCTGTTCTCTAGCTGATCTAAACCCGCTTTTGACCTAAAGGGACGCTTTTTGGACGCCATGGACTTTTCTAAGTTTCCAGGCAGAAAGAACAGTAAAAATGCAGACAGGGGACAGGACAAAGCACTCGGGACAAAATGTATGTGAAATGCTTTGAAACAGCAATGTTTTACAATGTAAAATTTGTTTTGAAAAAAATGACATTTTTTTTAAATTTTCAAATTTCCCGCCGCCGGCAGCGCCCGTACGAAGCTGGATGCCGGCATCAGCCGGACAAGATGGCTGGGACACTGCAAGGGACACATCACAGGAGCGAAGGACAAGGTAAGCTCTGCAGGGACTCCCTATGCAGCGCCGCATGGTAAGCCCGAGTGTAGCTCGGGGTTACCGCTTTTGGCACTGACATTTTACCCCGAGCTACACTCGGGAATACCGCCAGGGAGGTTAAGGGTTTTCTTTAGTAATTTAGATGGTATTTTGCACTTTCAAGTTTAACATGTAAAATTGTCCTGTTTTCATGTCCTTGTAATTATAGGTGAGAGAGTACTATTTCTTTTTCCTGCTCTGCCAGCTCAGCTCTTGCCTCTTCAGTATTCTACATTCTCCTGCCGCATTCCCCTAACTAACTTGAAAAAGAGGCAGATGACTTAAAACTCATTGTCAAGGTAATGAGGGCCACTTTGCAAACCCTGAGGCTCTGGTCTCCTGTTTAGATCTTGGTTCATCTATGCACTCAGATGTTCTGGCAGCCTGCTTGGCAGCATGACTGTGTTACCCACAAAGTTCTGTGAGGTCAGCTTTTCTGTGGATCCTCCTATCTTATTCCTATTACTGCTGGCCACAGGACAAGGAAAAGAGATGTACTCCACTACTGTCCTGATGGGTCAAAGATGCACCCAGTTCTCACATTTAATGAAAGTGGATAATATTTTCATTAAAGATGTTGTGATTTAGCATTCAAATAGCCCTTTTTCTTTTTCCTGCCAGCCACAGAGAGATTGACGCAGTTGTTTTGAAGTATGTTACAGTGAATCAACATAGACATTGCATGTTTCCTTGGGACTTTTCATTTTTAATGCTTTGTTTATGATTCCTCTGCATCACATTCTTGTATTAATATACTTTGGTTATGACAAAGTTTAGGACATGTATTTTACTGCAGGATGTCTCTGAAATTGTTTTGGCTTGTATTGTGGTTTACTCGTATGCAGCTCACCAGCCTCTATTTGGTCCCTTTTCCTGTTGTACCTGCTGTTGAATTGGCACATAAGGAATTGTAATTTTTTTGACATTTTGAAAAAAAAAAGAAAATAGTAAAAATCAGTCAACACCACTCCCTTTATAGCACACATCAGCAGCAGTTGGTTTGAGCAAGCACTAAAGCAATATATTTAAGATTTTTTTTAATTTACTTTTTCTATAAACAAAGGTATGGTGTCATCATCATTGCCTGGGTCCAAATGTATCTTTTATAGACTAAGCAAGTATTCAGAAAAGTTTTTACTTCTGTTTGGACTGATGCACTCCAGAAAAAAAAATCAGTTACAGTCGCCCCTAAAGGTTTATGCTTACATTTCTACAGTGCAAGATCCACACTTTGTAGCCTTACAGGTATCCACTCAGCCACTGCTGCACACTCTCTAGCCAGTCCCTTGCTTCTTCTAAGTTATTATTGGGATGCATAATCAATGGCCTTTCTATAGGAATGAATGGGATTTTCTATGCACAATCACAGAAGAAGTGAAGGACTGGTTAGAGAGTTTGAAGATAGAGCTGTGTGTCCAACCTTGGGTCTCAAAGGTTTGGGGAAGCTGTGGTGAGAGGGGGAAAATTAAAGGATAACAATACCAATGTCATTTTTAAAACTATTGTCATAAAAATCATAGTTATAACTTCAGCATCAAAGCATCAGCTTGCAAAAAAAATACATGCTGAGCTAATAATGTTTCTATCTTCTAAGTGTGAAAGTCAATGAGTTATGCTCTAACCCAATCTCAATTACAGTACTGTCCAGGAATACATAAATATTTAGCAGTACTAAAGGCATTAAATCATGGACTAGAAAAGTGAAAAAAATCAAATCAAACTTCCATTTTTGCAAAATGTTTAATTCTTTTGAATTTTCTGGATGTAAGTAGATTTGTCCCATTGCAAATTCACCATGCAATTTATCATGAGCGCCTACATTCCTAAGTTGATCTGCAAAACAGATCTTCTCAAATATTCAAGCCAAACATTTGAGAAACACTGATTTTTTTTTTATTATTCACCAATTTGAAATAATGTGAAATAATGTAACTTCTAAAAAGTGAAGTCACATGCTTTATACACCAAAAAGTCAATTTACCAGAGAAAGGAAACCGCAGAATGTGAAGAAAATCTAAAATTGTATGGTTGCCTCTAGGACAGAAGGTGACAATAAAACTTCCAAAGTGGGACACAAACAGAAATAAAAGATAGTAGTCTTAATTAATGTAGGCCCTTGCCTTTACTTCACTTTCTTTCACTACCCCAAAATTCAGTTCACCCAAGAAAAATTGGGACTTCTGGACTTTGGAGAACATGTAGTTTACTTTCTTTTTCCCTTGTCATTGAACTAGTGCTTGATTGGTCAGGTGCCCAGTGCTATTATATGGGGATAGGGAAAGGGCCCTCAGCCATGTGTAAGATGAGACTTGTAAAAACAGTTAAACTGATCTCAAATCATAACTCTCCCTTAACAAAGATCACTGCACTTATACACAAGTTGAGATTCTCCCCATCCTCTTTTTTTTTCTCTTTATTTTCCCCCTTACTTCCGACTGGTCCTATATTCCTCCTGTACCTTTGCTTCTGGTCTCGTTCCCTTTCCCAACTTTCCCCTTCCCATCATTTCTCTATCCTCCCCAAGACTCAACTACACACTACAGGCAATGTAACTGCTGATCATGCACATGCCCAAATTCGCTGATTCCTCTATGGCAGGACTGTGCTACACCCTGCCAAGCTCGATTTCCAATATTAACCCTCTGGTGTACGCTTCACTAGATAAAATGATGATAGGGTGAACACCCTGAAGATTGCTTATTATTGTATGTTTGTTGAAGTTCCGACTTTCTTGAACAATTTTTTGCGACGTTACCTTTATCTGTACAAGGCTGTAGCATTTGCTTTCGACTATTATCTCTTGCAAGATCTTTCTTGCACTACCCCATTAGATGTTAACATGTTGAAAACATTTTTATGCCATATATACTCTCTTGACCTTGTTACTGTAAGCTATTGATATGATCTGCTTATTATTACTGTCAATAAACTTTTGTTTGGAAAAAATAAAAGAAACCAAAATAGAAAAAAAAACAGTTGAAACATTTTAAAAAGCATAAACCAGCTTATAAGGATATCTCATTAAAAATATACTATCACATTAAGAAGAGATGTAATAAAAACAAAAATAATAAGGTAAAGTTCAACATGCACAACAAGTGTTGAAAAGTTGCTAGAAAAATTACTCTTACCATGCAAGATGGTGCAGGAAACATGGCTGATGCAATCTCCTTTATTAAATAATGGGAAAGCAATGTGCCATTAAAATTATAACACTATTAACATACGACAAATAAAGAACATATTTTCAACAACTCTAGCTAGAACTAATAAACACAGCATAACATATAGTATAGGAATGGTTGTTGTATCTATTTATGTGCAAACAATGTGCTGTAACATTATTTTTATAAAACTGAATCTATTCCATTATTTTACTTCAATTTCAAAATTTTTCCTGTGCGTGTTTGCGGGGAACTGCTGTTTAATTAAAAGGAAATGATTGGGCAAGGCAAATAGAATCATGACAAAGGTATGCAGCCATGGAGTCTTTGTTATCTCTATTCTGTCTTATCATCAGGACATTTTTCTCTGGTAGGTAATCCAACAATAAAGGGAATAGGAGGTCTAACCGTGTAGTTAAAATCAATAGTTATCAGGTTGTTGCTGCTCTCTGCATCTCTACAGGATATGGTCTATTTCCTTTCTCTAATAAATTCTTTTTGTGATATACATATAAATCCCCCAAAATACTTCCAACTATTAATATAATATGTTTAAATAAAGCCACACATAATTCCAAGTCAATAGAATATAGGTATATATATCTCTAAAAATATATTAATAAACCCTAAAGTGTCCAAGTCCCAAAAATTATTTCCAAAAATATTTTCTTATAAATCCAGTGAAACAAAAACGATTCAAAATACTCTGGGATAACCTCAAAGAAAAAAGAAAAGAAAAAAATTCATAGTGTATTACCCTTAAAATATAGACTTATATACTTCACT
Source organism: Staurois parvus (assembly GCF_062004578.1). Classification (NCBI taxonomy): domain Eukaryota; kingdom Metazoa; phylum Chordata; class Amphibia; order Anura; family Ranidae; genus Staurois; species Staurois parvus. Next base: position 8,328,169 of record NW_028317949.1, read on the forward strand.
CTGTGCACAACACAAAACACATCAAAAATTGTGCACATTGAATTAATTAAATATCAATCCAAATAAACAATGAATAAATAAAATAAAATCAACCAAAAAAATAAAAAACCCCAAAACGTGAAAAATCGTGATCACTCCAACCACAAGTGAATAGTGATACTAGGTACTAGTACCCTTTAAACTCCAGCCAAAAGTGATACCAAGTACCATTACCCTCTTCCAATATTTTCAGACATAAGCTGACATAAACAACCGGTATCTCTCAATCCTTCAGGGGTATTCCTCATGCAAGTAAAGAAAGGCTCTTTAGGCAGGATCCATAAAAAGGAACAGATTTTAATAGAAACTTACATATAAAACAGGGATATCCAGCTTCCAGCACTAATCTTTCAAATCCTAGGTTGAAAACCACATGTTTCCAACCAACAAAATGACTCTTCCGGTCAGCGTGTGTGCGTGATGACGTGACTCTGCTAACGCGTTTCGTCACTTCCGGACTTCATCTGAAGGGATCATTCTTCAGATGAAGTCCGGAAGTGACGAAACGCGTTAGGAGAGTGACGTCATCACGCACACACGCTGACCGGAAGCGTCGCTGCGGCCATTTTGTTGGTTTGAAACATGTGGTTTTCAACCTAGGATTTGAAAGATTAGTGCTGGAAACTGGATATCCCTGTTTTATATGTAAGTTTCTATTAAAATCTGTTCCTTTTTATGGATCCTGCCTAAAGAGCCTTTCTTTACTTGCATGAGGAATACCCCTGAAGGATTGAGAGATACCGGTTGTTTATGTGAGCTTATGCCTGAAAATATTGGAAGAGGGTAATAGTACTTGGTATCACTTTTGGCTGGAGTTTAAAGGGTACTAGTACCGAGTATCACTATTCACTTGTGGTTGGAGTGATCACGATTTTTCACGTTTTGGGTTTTTTTTGTTTTTTTTATTTTATTTTATTTATTCATTGTTTATTTGGATTGCTATTTAATTAATTCAATGTGCACAATTTTTGATGTGTTTTGTGTTGTGCACAGAGTGAAGTATATAAGTCTATATTTTAAGGGTAATACACTATGAATTTTTTTCTTTTCTTTTTTCTTTGAGGTTATCCCGGAGTATTTTGAATCGTTTTTGTTTCACTGGATTTATAAGAAAATATTTTTGGAAATAATTTTTGGGACTTGAACACTTTAGGGTTTATTAATATATTTTTAGAGATATATATACCTATATTCTATTGACTTGGAATTATGTGTGGCTTTATTTAAACATATTATATTAATAGTTGGAAGTATTTTGGGGGATTTATATGTATATCACAAAAAGAATGTATTAGATTGTATACTTTCTAGGGAGAAAGTAGTGTTTTGTGGTAGGGGTGTAACATGGGAGTTTATTGATTGATTATTTCCTTTCTCTACCTGCAAGTTTATATCTATAAAACAAAGAAATTCACACAAAAATCAGGAAACACACATTAGAAATCCTGCTTACTAGGATACTGTTACCTAAAAATATATAACCTGATAATTAGTAAAAGTGTTGAAGTTTGCTTCTGAGGTTCTGAATTGTGACAAACTCTGATGTATATAAATGTGGTTAATTAATTCAAAATAAATGTAGTTTTTAGTTAAAAGCAGCTGCTGAAACTTTTAGCCCTTTGCAAATTGTCATATTCAGCAAATACTAAAGCATTTGTGGGAAGATGTTGTACATTAATTCTACTTGAGAAATCTATTGAAGAGCTAGATAGTTCATTGACTCTATAACCAATAAACAATGAACAGAAGCTACAGCTAGGCAGTTTCACACATGAATTGTGATTTGTTTTGACACCAGAAGAAGCATAGTAAAATATTGGATGAATGTAAACATCAATAAAAGCTAAGTCTTGTGTTTTTTAATGCTTACAGCACTGTTTATTATTGGTTTATAGGTTAAAATGTATAAATTATTACTCTGGGGTTAATTTGAAACACAGAAGTACCTTTTAACATATCCAAAATAACTTTAGATGCAGATGCTGCATGTTTGTTTTAACCATTTCAATACTGGGCACTTTTACACCTTCCTGCTCAGGCCATTTTTTACGTTTCAGCGCTCTCGCACTTTGAATGACAATTGCGTAGTCATACAACATTGTACCCAAACTAAAATTTTATCATTTTCTTCACACAGCTAGAGCTTTCTTTTGGTGGTATTTAATCACCGCTGGGGTTTTTATTTTTTGCTAAATTAACAAAAAAAGACCAAAAATTTTGAAAAAAACCCCACATTTTTCTTTGTTTCTGTTATGAAAGTTTACAAATAAATTATTGTTCTTCATAAATTTAGGCCAAGATGTATTCTGCTACATGTCTTTGGTGAAAATAACCCAAATTAGGATGTATTATTTAGTTTGTCGGAAAGTTATAGAGTTCACAAACTATGGTATAGATCTGAAAATTGATCAATCCTGAAGTACTGACAGTCAATCTAATTTCTTGAGGTCCAAGAATGTCAGAATAGTACAGATATCCCCAAATTACCCCTTTTTGCAGAGTAGACAGTCCGACGTACTTCATAAGAGGAATGGCGAGTTTTTTGAAGTTGTATTTTTTTTGTCATAATTTTTCGGAAAATTAAAAAATTAAAAAAATAAATTTCACTATTTTTTTTTTCATACTGTCACCAGTGCAGTACAGCGTCATCATATAACTGGCATGGCGGTGAACAGGGACACTGACTGGTGACAGTATGAAAAAAAATTATATATATTTTTTTTTATTATTATTTTTAATTTTTTATTACATTTTTTTTTTTTTTTTAAGATTTTTTTTTCATATTTTACTATGACCAAAGTAGTACAATGTTACCATAGTAACATTGTACTACTTTGGGGAAGTGATCAGTATTTTGTTTTTTGTTTTTTTTTACACAATTTGCTTATAGCAAAAAATTACTTTGCTCCAAGGTACACGGCCGGTGACAGATCGTGCCACTGCGCGGCTCTGAAACCGCGCTAACTGCGCATGTGCGGGAGCACGCCAAATGGCATGCACCCGGAAAGCTACAGCATTTTTGCGACCGCCAAACGGCTATAGGCCAGGCAGCTAATGGTTAAAAACAAATAGTATGTGAGGTCATAAACCCAGCTGTGCAATCTAAAAGAAGAACCTGGATTAAAAGACTAGCTGATCAGAATTCAATTTTTTGGGCAGAAAAGTCAGTTTACATACAGTAAATGTATTTAACTATGTTTTTGGTTCCCTGCCTGGAGTTCAGATGTATTTTTTTTTCAGATTTTTTTTTCTTATTTCATATTAGAGAATTGCTTTTCGTATCACTAAAGTCAACTTTTTTGGTTACAATTTAGAGTAGAGTTGGCACCCACTGGATGGATACATCCTCTACATTTATCCTGGGGACTATTGTCACCAGAAATGAAACTGAGGGAAAGTCTAAAATTTTAGATCATTGTAAGAATAATAGGGGATTACTTGTTAAAGTGACAATTGTCTAAAGTAAGCCATAGATTACACAATTTTTTTTTCTTCCACCATGAGTGTAAGAAAATATAATTGCTCAATTCCCCCTTCAATACAGTCAGTGTTGCATTCTGCTGGTGGCTGGCTATTTTGTTCTGATGGCGGGAAGCCTTCACTGCTGGCACAACACAATGATCACTCCAATCCGGTACAATGAGAGAGCTACTTGTATGAAGAACTGTATTCCCTTTGAGCACAAAATCTAGTCACACTGCTAAATGTACAGGTTAAATTCAGGGTGTTCTTTTGACAAGCTCACCTCTTCTAGTCAGCAAAATTACTTTGCTACTTCATGCTTTAGCATTACTGATTCCTAGGTTAGCTAGGACATTTTTCTGCTCAAAATACAGAGATGATGATTTGAATCAATGTCCGATGAAGATGCTGAAGGTGGTGAGGTTACAAGGGAATACAAAAAAAAAATATATATATATACTGTATATATATATATTAGCAGGCAGGAGAGCAGCAATGCTGGTGATTATAAATCCCACAGATATACTGAGAAGAGGGACAATTGTGGTTGTCTCAATGTAGGTACAGAGGCTGAGAGAAGTGGGTTATGTGGGTTATGGCTGTTGTGTTATGACCCTTAGCTCAAAAAGGGGATATTTATCGGGCTGACACTCTATATAGAGATACAGGTAATCTTTGCATGACATGGAAGTAATCCCTGATGAGGTTTAAGATTCAAAGGCAGGTGGGTGTTGGCCCACAAAATACAAGTCATTTGTTCTGGTTAGTGTTGCTCTCTCACTATGAGATCCATGCTGCAGGAGGCACACTAGCAGTATGTCTATGCTCTGGTTTGTCTGGCCATATAGATAGACAATCTGACCAGCCATAATCTGAGAGTCTGTATAGAAAAAGACTAAAGGACTATGAAATAAAAAAATAGCCAGGAGACTGACCTATTGCTATCTTTATTTTTGTAATGGGAAGACAGCATGGTGTGACATACAAGGCTTACAATTATTCCATAATATCTGATGAAATAACATGTGAATGCTTCACATTTTTAATTATGCCCTTGTTCCATGCTTCCTTTTACTTTAAATAGTTTGTTTGGACCAAGCTGATCCAAACAAACTATTTCCTTCACTTAGTGTTGCACTGTATGTACTGCATATAGCTTCAGCTCCACACAGTACACAGTGCTGGGTTCCAACAGTGAGATAGAAACGTCCTGTCTTACACCTGGAACAATGTAGAGTCCATCTGAGCGGCATCCAGCCATACATAGCTTCCATTCATAGCTTCTTTTGATTGACTGAGGCAGACAAATTGATTCATCACCAAATTAAAAAAGAAGAAAAAAGTGCCACTTACAAAAAACACCAAAGTGTCAGCAGCATATCCCACCCAAAATAAATTTTGGCAACAATAATCCAAATTAAAAGGTATGCGCTAATACCGCCCCTTGATGACGTCGGTGTGACGAAACCGGTTGGGCGTAGCCTATTTGATGTGGATGTTAGAGAGCCTTGCTGGTCTGTGCTGTATGGGAGAGATCTGCAGTGAGCGTTAACTGTATCTCAACCCTTTTTTGCGATTGAAGCTGGTGTCTGTTGGACACCTTGTTTGTGAGTTTCCTTATACTTTTTTTATTAAAGAGATAAATGAAAAAACCGTATTGCACCATTATGTTCTCTTTTTTGTCCCTGAGTGTACTGCATGCTCTCATGGAGGTATGAGACAGAGTGGAGAAATTCATCATAAGAGCTTGGGCTGCAAAGTTGTTTGGCTGTGATTATTATCTGGAAGTATCTGAAACATCACCATATCTATTTGGACATCGGGTTCATTGCTCCCAGAGCACAAGCGCTGTTGCTGGTTTATAATCTGACCAGCCATTAGCTCTGGTGAGTTCATTTAATCTCCTTTGGTGGTGGATTTCTCACAATTGGTTCGAGTCACTGAAGATATATATATTTTTTTGGACACTAATTTATGTTTGGACACTCTAATTTATTTAAAACACTAATGTTTTTTGGATGATGACATACACTTTTGTATAAGTTTGTTATTAGCGCATACCTTTTAATTTAAATTGATTCATCAGCCCACCCCTCTGTCTCGGCCAATCAGTGGAAGCTTTGAATTCAGAATACAAAGCTGCTTATGAATAGCTGAACACTGCTGGAACATTGTTCCAGGTGTGATATGGGAAGTCTCTATCTCACAGCTGGAACCCAGCACTGTGCACTATATGTAGTAGAAGCTACATGCAGTACATACAGTGCTTAGTCCAAATGAACTATTTAAAGTAAAAAGAAACATGGAAATCAGCTTTAAGAATTTCAGCTAATGTATAGCGGAGAATAGTGTGCTTAATTATACTATTTTTATGAATATGCCTATTTGTCAAAAATGTGACATTAACTGCACTTCTAAGTATAATTATGTTGGTTTCGAAATTGTGGCAGGGTTTTTGTGAGTAGAAAGTATTGGATAGCATTTTCTATTATGTGACAATTCTGGTTTAAATATGGAGCTCTTTTGAGAAAGAATTTAAAGCATGTTGAGAATTCTTTTAAAACTGGAGCTGAGATCAAAGTTTTAAATAACTAATGTTTTGGTAGAAATTGTATACATATCTAGACATATGCAGCATGTCTGAACTCACATTGACATTTTGGATTGTAGCTATTTTGATGTGTGAAAGATTAAAAACATATCCATTATTAATACAATATAAGTCTTATTTCTGAAAAGCATATGTCACTAAAAATCTAATTTTTCCTTTAAACACAGCTATTTCTGGGCATTTTTGTGTGAAAATAATGACAAACTGGTGAATTTTAAACTGCAACCATAAAGTGTGAAACAAATTATTTAAAAGCTAATTTCACTTTAAAAAATCAAATAATTGCACCAAGGTTAAACAATGCATTTTTTCTTTTTTCTTTTCAAGAGCCTGCACAGCATTGCACATGTAATCATCATATTGGGGTGCAATGTCAGGCTCATGCAGAAACAGCTGCCTGGACTTCTAAAAGCTGTAGGCAGTGTCAATGAACTATGAGTGTTCTCATTAGTGCTCTCACAGTTCACTGAGAACTACAAGCTGTCTGGCACCGTGACAGATGGAACTTGTACTTCATTCATTCACATATTGCTGTGAAGGAGTCAAATATAGTTACCAGCAAAGAATGGCCTATTAAGGCACAGAAACTAAATTAATTAAACATTTCCATACTTTTATTCACAGTCCAAGGCACAAAAACATATTTTTTTCCACAAACAGCATATACTATTATGCCTTTCCCAAGGGTTGCCTAGGCCCCAGACTATTGCTGTGAAGGAATGGTGGGGCTGTATGAACAGAGCCCTGCACAGCTATGCTGTCACTAAATTGTGATAGAGGGGGAGACAAGAAACCCCCCTACCCACTGTCACAGGGGGAAATCAGGGGTTGTGACCAGGTGCTGTATAGTAACATGCTACATGTTACACTCTAAATACAGGTGTAACATGTTACTAAAGGCAAACTTATCCTTTAACCACTTGCCCTCCTGAGGATTTACCCCCCTTCATAACCAGGCCATTTTTTGCGTTACGGCACTGTGTAACTTTATATGACCATAGCGCAGTCATACAACGCTGCACCCAAATGAAATGTACGTCCTTTTTTCCCACTAATTGAGCTTTCTTTTGGTGGTATTTGATTGCCTGTGCGTTTTTTTTGCTATAAGCAAAAAAAGACTGCCAATTTTGAGAAAAAAAAACAATGTTTTGGACTTATTGCTATTAAACATGTCCAGTAAAAAATTAAAAAAAAATCTAATTTCCTCTTAAATTTATGCCCAAATGTATTCTGTGACATGTCTTTGCTGAAAAAAATCCTAATATGTGTAAAGTTTACGCAATAGTTATTGTGTTTACAAATGGCGGTATAGATAATGGGATTTTTGTTCTACTAGTGATGGTGGTGATCAGCGGCTTTTAGCGGGACTGCGGCAGACATTCTGACACTGGGGGGAACTAACTTGGTATCACTGACACCTCAGTGATACCAATACAGTGATCAGTGCTAACAACAGCACTGACACTGTACTAATGGCACTGAGCAGGTAGGGGTTAATGTGAGGGGTGATAAAAGGGTTAACTGTGTGCTGGGAGTGTTTTACTAGGGGGTGGGGTGTGTGTTTTTCACTGTAAGCACACTGATCGGGATGGCTGTACTGTGAACAGCCATCCCAAGCAGTGTGCTCGAGCTGACAGGGAAGAAGATTGTTTGTAAACAAAACAATCTTCCTCCCCATCAGAGATGCTCGGTAATCACCAGGCGCCGGTGGGTAATTACCGGCTGGGACCCAGGGATTGACATCCGCAGCCATGAATGGTGGAGCGGGTAAGGCTTGCGTGCTCTCCCTACCCGAAAATGCGAAATCACGTATATATATGTGATTCTGCGCACAGGTGCTGCCCTATAGCAGTATATCTGCTATAGGGCAGTCCTTAAGTGATTAATGATAATTCAGTAAGCAATAATAATTCATCCCAGAAACCAGACTTTAAGGCTATATTTACATGTACATGGGGTTTTATAGGTGCAGGAAGTTAACCATGTCCCCCCCCCCAAAAAAAAAAACCCCTCTCCTACACACACACACACACCCTCTAAACCGCATTGAATAATGGGTGTGGTCAAGTTTCACAGTAGGAGGGTCTTGAAGGGACTAAATACCAGGAGTGCATTATGTACAGAGTGGGGAGATTACACACAGAGTGCAGAGTTCAGGGGTGTGCTACACACAGAGTGCAGAGTTCAGGGGTGTGCTACACACAGAGTGCAGAGTTCAGGGGTGTGCTACACACAGAGTGCAGAGTTCAGGGGTGTGCTACACACAGAGTGCAGCGCTCAGGGGTGTGCTACACACAGAGTGCAGAGTTAAGCCTTCTTCCACATCTGCTCTCCTCTGCATTCCCCATCCATATCTCAACTGCTCAAAAGTCTAATTTAGGAAGAAATGGTTAGAAATAAAAGATATGGGGTGGGGGTGTATTTAAAGCATTCATACACACACAATTTTTTATTTTACATCTTTCTCTCTGCCACTTTCTGATCCTTCTGTTGCGATCTTTGTTTCTCATTTAGTTGCTCCTATATAGTATACTCCTATGTACAATCTTTCTAGCTTTTATTTTCTCTGTGTTTTGTATTGAAACGCATGATAATCTTCATTTATTTTAATGACACATAACTGCTAGAAATTTTAAAAACAGTGAAGGAAACAACAGAGGATCACTAATTCAGCAATGCAGTAACAGCACGGTCATATAAAACAAAACCCATGTATATATCTATTATAATGCAAAAAAATCTATTGCAACTAAACAAAATAAATGTAACACATAAGTATGTAATATGGACATGTTGGATGTCATATCACATGTAAACATTTTGTTTATATTTACTTTTACTTACTGCAAAATATTCCATTAAATTGTGTTTTTATAGTATTCTTTTCTCTTAACATGCAAATATGGACTGCTGCACTCTTTAAACATATGCTGCTGCTATTTTAATTTTAGGTGATTTGGAAACACATATTTTCTAAATGTTGCAAGGATTTTTCTTACTTTTTTTAGAATTGTAGGGTGAAGCTTTGGCCAAGCTTTAGGGAATGACGTACATATTGTACATTAAAAAAAAATAATGGAGAAGATTTTTATTTTTTACAATAAACAAAATGTTTAAATCCAAATGGGTAATTTTTTAAAATTACAAAAAAAGTCTAACAGCAGTAAGAGATAAACATGAACTTTAATGTAATACATGTGGGTAAGGCAATACAAAAATGTTGATGGATCTGGCAGAAACTTAACCCTACCACAATTGCTCATACCACTTGACATGCAGGGTCAAATATTCTGCTGTAAAATAAAGTTGCAGTTTCTGAAATGACACTGGGAAACCATTTCTTATACGCAAAGTTATGAAAAATGTAAGCGGTAAAAGAAGTTTGCAAAAATACTGTTTTGCATGATTGGTACAGTTCTTTATTGTTCACTGGGACAAAGAAAAATAGGGACAAAAGAAAAGAGGGAAGGATATACACCACAAAGAAAGCAAGTGTTTCATGAGACTTCGAGAAAAGCTATAAATAGTCTGAGGTTAGAATGTATGCAATCAAAAAAGTGTTTTACAATGTTCGGCATCATATCTAACTGTATACTGTTTTCTTAAGTAGATACATTTTTGTGACTATATATTGTAAAGTTTCTTAACAAGATCTTGCCTGTAATGACGAGTGAAATGGCCTAGGTTCAGATTGTGGGAGAATCCAATTAACTGTGAAACCTAAGCTTCAATCCGGACTGCACATGTGTGAATCAGCACTCATATCTCCACAGAAAGTCCAGTTGCACTTGGTATACTTGATATTCCATGGTTTTATATGTTTCTTTCATGTGTAGCCAATGGATATTGCCATTGTATAACAAAAAAAACAGTCTTGGGGTTTAACAACAAAAAATCAATATAGAGATGTCATTCTTGTGGGTCATGCTCACAAACCAAGGATGTGAACAAACCATCAATGTTAGTACAGAAAACTAGGTTTCCAACCTGCAGAATTTTGACATTTTGAATAAAGGGCATGCCCTAACTTTAATGGCAGCTATGAAAATAGGGGGAAGACATATGTGGTGCTTTGGTTCACAATACCTTGTCACACAAGTATACAGTGACGTGCTGTAAACAAAGGGGCAACTTTACCTGTGTCAGCATAAATATATTGCGCAAGCCCAGAAATAAATAAGAAAGCTCTAGTAAAACAAAATATACCTCCCTAAAAAATAAAAACTGAAACACTAACCACAAACCCTATTTTTTGTTTGTTTTTAGTGAGCATACACTGACAAATGATTTCTGACTTCCAACCCCCTCTTATTGACTCTTCCAAGTCAACAATTGTAAGTTTGATAGCTAGAAAAGTGCAATATGGTTACTTGACTGCTATGGTTACAAAATTGTGCATTGGTTTGGTTGGCAAGCCAACTGCAAACAGGTTTTGTTCACCTTGAACCTTGTTCCTACTAGATATCTACCTCTGTCAACAGAATATGGGAGATCATTTCATATGGACTACCTTGGGGTGAATGTTAAGTTGAAGTTAATTCACACCTTTGCAATAGCCAAAAGAAAGCTCAGTTGTTGACAAGTGTGTATCCTTTGGCTAAACTTACTGAGTATCTGCTGCATTTTTAATCTTTTCTTTTTCACATCGGTTAGCATTTTATTATTAAAGTATTTTACTTTTTTTGATGTAGACCACACAGTCATTCATTTTACATGTTATTAACAAAACAAACTTTTACAATCATTAACTATATTGTATACATACAGTACATTTAAATTTGGCTATTTTAATATTACTGTTTTCATTCTTTTCTATGCATGCAACATCGCTCATCATTGTATTATAACATTGTTTGTTGAATGTTTATGCACCACAAGAACATATAGTAGATGCTTGAATAATCATGTCTTAATACCGTTGTACAAAGAAAGTCATCTAATGATTATAGATACCACAAGACTGGCCATGCATTAGAGAAATTACAAAAAACAAAACTGACCCCTGTAATTACATCTTAAAGAGTCTTCGCCAATGTTTGGTAGAATTTTCCTATTTATTTACATTTTCCACATTTCATATGTATACAGTAGGTGCACATTGTATAGGTGTATGAGTGCACGTTGCACCTAGAACCATCAAAAGTAAGCCTATTTTATATTCAGGTAATGACTGCCTTATAGACAAGTTGGCACAGACAGAGTCACATACATGGCAGCCTCACATATGTTTTAGTTTGTAAATGGCACAGGAGATTGCTCTCCATCTATTACTTCTGACTCTGGTTGCAATGGAGCAGTACATACAGTAAATTTTGATAGTGAAATCTCCCAATCTTATGTTTGGGAACAACATGATTACATGCAAATCAGCTAAAATATGTGAACAACTCTAGTAAAAATCTACTTTTGATTAGTTGTTATTGGCTGCTATGTTTAAATGCTTTTTTTACTTTGATAATAAAACAACTATACTTTTTTTAAAAAAGAAAACATCAGGAGGTGCCTTTTTGGTGAGATACAGCTGCTGAAGAATCTTCAGCAATTTACACAGTTTTAAATGTATTGTATGCCTGGTCCTATGCTGGCTACTGTGATTTCATTCGCTGGCCCCTGCATCACTGCTTTATCCCATAGTGACATAAATGTGAAAGAAGGAACAACAGAGTACAAAGGAGAACCAGTCATCTGGAAATGTCAGATGAAGAAGCTTCTTCAACAACTTTAAAAAGGTCTTCAACAGAACAGAGATTGAAGGCACTGTTCCCAGGGAGATAAGTATAGTATGATGAAAGGTTAAAAAAAATCTATAGCCAAAACTTTTTTTTTGTTTTGTATAGAGTATGGAAGCGCTTTTATTGCTGTCTGTGTCCTCTCTATTGAGATTCACCCTTTATGTGTGTCCTGGTGATCATTGTCATTGATAAACAGGAGGTTAAGAGAAAATCAAAATGTTGTCTTTAGAGCAGAATCATTGCGGAAATCTATTTAAAGACATTAGTCTTAATTAAGATTTGACCTAACTTTGAAAAAGTTCCTCTTTCTTCATGTTGTATCTATGGAACAGGAAGTAAAGAGAAATCTTTCAGTCATATAAAACCTGACAGAGATTCTAACCATTCTATACTCTATTAAAATTATCCATAAAGTAAGTTCCTTAAATTGACTTTGTCATTCAAGTTTGAAAATTGATTAAAGACAACGTTTTGGGGGGTGTGGCTTGGAGCATGGTGCTGTAGGACGTGTCTCTCAGCAGCTCCCGGTGCACACTGCTCCCACAAGGATATTCACCCCCTCCTCCGCTCCTCTCACCTCATATATGGGCAGGAACCAGCACCGGAACCCCAGGAAGTCCAGCAGGGACTGTTCCGGAGGTGATTTGAGACTTTTTTATGATGTCCACAGGCGTGGCCTCTCACACTCCGGCTGGCAAGATGGTGTCGGCATCTCCCTCTCCCTCTCCTCCGGACACAGGGCCGCAGGCCGACATGCAGGTGAGCTCTTGAGGCAACCTTTCCTCCCCTGGAGACTCTGACAGGCTTTCCCAGCGCTCACACAGCCCTTCTCAAACATCTTTATGCTCCGGGGATGGCTGGGATATGCAGTCCCACATCAGATCCCTACATTCCAACTAAAGAGGACTTTGAACACTGTGTAAAGCTCATTTAAAACACATATAAGCAGGAGATTTCAGATCTTAAAAAATATATCTGTGTCTGTATGGAGGAAATTGAAAGTACATCTGATGGTCTCTGTAACTCCCTGCAATCTCATGAAGAGACCCTTAATTCTTATACGGTCTTACTGCAGCAACTTATGTACCAACAAGATGGCATAGAAAATAGAAATCGCCGCAACAATATCAGAATTCAGGGTATTCCAGAATCAGTAGAGCCTAAAGACTTAACTACAGCTGTTACTGCTATTTTCAACCCATTACTGCAACAACCTAAAGAAACGCATATCAAACTGGATCGAGTGCATCGGATACTGGGCCCCAGGAACTCTGATTCCTCCTTTGTTCATGATACACTGTGCAGAGTCCACTACTTCAAGGTCAAGGATGCCATTATGAGGGCAGCCAGTGCACACCATACCATACTGTTTAATGAGACTCCTGTCATTCTCCTCCCTGATCTCTCCCGCCAGTTGCTGAATATGCTTAGGATCCTGCGCCATCTCATACAGTCACTACCCGAACGGCATATTGGCTATCAGTGGAGGTTCCCTTTTCAACTCCGAGCCTCTCATAATGGCAAGTCTGTGCAGTTTTGCACTCTTAGGGATTTACCCAACTTCCTTGGCGCTTTTGAATTACCCTAGGTGTCTTTACTTGACTGGCCTTTTCCACCGCCCATGCCTGGATTACCTTTCTCTCCACAATAGTAACATCCAGGCAAGAAGAAGTGCTCCCGGTCCTCTTCCCACAAGGTTCCAAATGACTGAATGACTCTCTGCTTTACATAGGGAGATCTTCTATCTGTGTTCATCTATAAGTGTCCCAACCCTTGCCTTATGGCCTTTTGGGGTTCCGCTGGTTTGCTGATCCTACTGTTACTGTATTATTGCTGTTATTATTACTTGTGATTAATCATTGTGTTTTTTGCCATATGATTGATCTGGATTGAGGTGGGCTCCTGAGTCCTCCTTTATGTGTTTCTGGTGAGGACAATAGGGAGCTCCTTTAATCCTGTCAGTGGTTATTTGCTCCTCTTCTCTGTGGCCTTCCCTGCATGCATGGGAATTGCATTCCCGCCGTTCGTGGGTTTTAACATCTATAGAGAAGACAAGGTTGTGTTTCCTCTATTTATTTGAGGGCATGCTTTCAACCTTTCTTCTTATATGGGTCGCTCTTTCAGTTGAGTGGCCTTCCTTTTTATTTTTCCTTGCAGGAGGCCTGGGCCTTGCTTTATGTGCCTTTGAAGTTCCCCACCTAGGCCTCTCAGTGCTATCCCAATGCACTGTTCGATATTTAGATGGTTCTCTGTCTATTAGCTATAAGCTGTTGGCTCTCCGTCTCTTCTTCACTGTCTCCTCTTACTATGTCTCCTCTTACTATGTCTCCTACGGTTTTCTATTCTCTTCTCCTCTCTCCTCCTTTCCCCCAATTTCTTTCCCTCCTTTCTCTCCCCTTTGGTAATTGGGACTGTCACAGGATGGCGCCACCTGCGGCATCCCCTTCCTTCGCCTTTTATGTCCTATGACTGGTCTTACCCCAATTAGCTTTTCCTCTATAAATTGCAGAGGGTTTAATACCACAGAGAAATGGAGCCAGCTGTTCTATCATTTTCATAAGACTAGGTCTCAAATTCTATTCCTCCAGGAAACACATTTTTGCTTGGATAGCATTCCTGTCCTCCGTAACCGCTACTATACACAATGGTATCATAGTACCAATCCACATGCCAAATCTAAGGGGGTGTCGGTAGCCTTCCATAACACTTTTAGCCCTGAGGTCTTGGACTCCCTTATAGATTCTTCTGGTCAGTATATTTTTCTTAAATTGAGATGTCATAACTTTATCTTTACAGTGGCAAATATATATGCACCCAATCAGGACCAGGGGCATTTTCTCTCTGCGACTTTTACCAAATGATCCTCTTTTGGTGGTCCATGTTTCATTGTGGGGGGGTGACTTTAATATAGCACTCTCTCCTGTTTCAGATACCTCCTCGGGTAAGTCCTCTATTTTCTTCTCCATGTTAGCTCAAATTAAATCTCGTTTACACGATTTGCAACTAGTGGATGTCTGACGAGTTTTACACCCTACAGAGAGGGACTACAGTTATTATTTGACGGCTCATACTTCCTATAGTCATATTGATTACTTTATTGTTACTCAATCTTTACTCAATTCCCCTATTTCAGCTTCACTTAGTCACTTCTTGTGGTCAGACCACGCCCCCATCCATCCTTACCCTGTCTTCCCGTAGCTCCTCTTGGTGTTTAAATGACAATCTGTTTAAACGAAAATCCCCTGTGTGGTGAACGTCATGAGAGTCATTCAACACTTCGTTCTTGATCATGCTATGGATACTACGGGTCCCCTCACCCAATGGGAGGCTTTGAAATGTGTTCTTAGGGGGGGTTTTATCCAGCACGGCTCTCGTTTGAAGAAAGCCTGGGCTTCTGAGATTTGCTGGTTGTTCTCGGTTATCACTACTCTAGAAACCTCCCATAAGCACACACTAGATCCCCTGGTCTCTGTGGAGTTGTCTAATGCCCGCCATGATCTTCTCCAATTTTTAGACTACTGCTTCATTGCACGTGATAAGGTGTGCAACACTCATTATTCTTTAGCCAATAAATGTGGGAAACACTTGGCATGGGTGATCCACCCCCGCCAGTCCTGTCGCCCGATCCAATGTATCCAGGTGCCCCATAACTCCAAAATCTCCCATAACAAGGGAATTTATTCTGCGTTTGAATGTTACTATTCTCAGCTTTACAATTTACCTCCTTCAGCCTCTGGTGATTCCACTGGTCCTTATCCTTCTGCTCTATTGCAATATATTAATGAGATGGCATTGTTGGTCCTTGATACACAGGACTCTTTGGTTTGGATGTACCTTTCTCGGTGCCGGAAGTTCTAGGTGCAATCAAAGGTCTAAAACCTGATAACTGCCCCGGTCCTGATGGGTTCTCTCTGAGGTTCTTTAAAACATTTGCCCCCTTATTGGCCCTGCTTTTATCTCAAGCCTTCAATGTCATTGATGATTCTCATTTACCCTCTCAGGCTTTTCTTTCTGCCAATATATCTGTTATTCCTAAACCAGATAAAGATCCATACCTGTGTAGAAGCTATTGTCCAATATATCTACTTAATCTTGATGTTAAGTTGTTTGCAAAAATCATGGCAAATCTCCACTGCTACCTGCTTTAGTACACCAAGATCAGGTGGGTTTTGTCCCAGGCAAGGAGGCTAGGGATAACACCACCAAAACGATTCATCTCATCTCCTAAATCAAGCACCACAATTTGAAGGCATGTCTTCTCTCGTTGGAGGCCAAGAAAGTGTTTGATCGAGTTGATTGGCATTTTTCACACCTTACCCTGGAACAGGTGGGTTTGGGTCCTGGTTTATCGCTAAGGCTATGTCCCTTTATTCTCATCCCACTGTGTTGGTGCTCATAAATGGCACGTCCTCTCCATCCTTTTCCATATTGAATGACACTAGACAGGGGTGCCCTCTATCCCCTTTATGTTTTGTTTGGTTATGGATCATCTTGCCCAAGCTATACGGAATAACAATTCTATTGTTGGTATCTGCACCCCTTCTTTCCATCACAAACTCTCTTTATACGAGGTTTATGGAGGCCCTGAACATTTCTCTCCCTGACAGCATGCATTCTCATCTTCGTTCCAATTTTTCTTTCCAATGATGCCCTAAAGCTATCTCCTACCTCAGGATTTTTATCCCTTCCAATCTCTCCGATCTCTACTCACTTAATGATCTCCCCCTATTATCTCGTATGCATAAAGATTTGACCTCCTAGAGAGCATCCTCCTTGCTCTGGTTTGGGTGCATTAAAATTCTTAGGATGGATACCCTGCCTAAAGCTCCTTTTACAATGGTGCAGGGATCCCTCCTCTTTACATAGGGTATTTCCTTCTACGTCCAACATTTATTGGCGATGTGGTACTGCGGTGGGCACTCATCTTCATATCTGGCGGGATTGCAATAGAATCCAACCCTTTTGGTCCCAGGTCTTTGATATCTATAATAAAATCTATGGTGAGTCCTGGACCTCCTCTCCAGAAATTGCTCTTTTGTCTATACTACCAGGTTCATTGGTCACTCTTCCTTTTCTTTCTGTCTGAAGCTCGCCAATTGATACCTCTTTTTTGGAAGACAGCCACCACTTCTCCTTTGTCTCTATGGATCTCCACGAACAATGATATTATGCGCATGGAGGAAATGTTAGCGTTTGCTAATGATACTTATGAGAAATACAAGATGTTGTGTTCAGTCTGGCTCCATTTCTCTTCCTCACTTGCCCTTAGGGAGTTGTTGTCACTCGTAGTACCTCCCTAGACCTCATTTGCATGGATTATTGGGCTTGCATTAGCTTGCTCATGAGCTGGTTACCCCACCCTTTGCATAACCCGATTATGTCTTCCCCCTGATGTTGGTCTGGGGTGTTCATGCTTATACCCCGCCGTTGTTTTAAGAATGTCCTGCCTCATGTGGTTCATACAGGTTACAGCTCTGCTTCCCATTTTCCCCTACCCCCTTCTGCTCTTACTTCCTTCCTGCTTTTGTTTTTCTCATTTTCCATATCTCTCACTCTCACTCTCTCGCTGAGTTGCGTGATGTTTTCTGCTCAGGGACTAGTGTTGCTGGTGTCCTCACTCATGGGTGTCCCTGTGCTTTATATTTGTTGCTTTATCTCTATTGGATTTTGGTATTTTCCTTGTCCTAATCTTGTGGTGTATGGTCTATCATTGCTTTTATTGGTTGTTTCATTGATTGCCAATACTGGCTTGATCTTGCATGTCTGTAAACCAATGTTATTACATTCTGTGACCAAACTAATAGACAAATTTGCCTCTAAAGACAAAGTTTCCCCTGCAAAGACAAATGTTGATATTTAACTTTCCTGTAACCCATTCTCCCAGTCTTTTATTTTATATACACATGTGACTATCAGATGCTTGGTTGAATCTGAAACTCCCAGAAGTTTGTTAGATGCTGAAGATTCAGTAGTGGTGTCCGTCCTATACAACATTGAGGTGTGAACGGTAGAAAAGGTAAGCATGAACTCTTCTTTGCAAGAAATACTTTGTTTTATTGATATTTTATTTTTTATTCTAGTGCCAGGGTTGTTTTAAAGAGTCAATCTGTAACTACGTTAAAGGATTTTTTGAAAGATCATCACTTTTTTAAAGATATTTAATTAATATTATACTAATGATTTTTAGTTACTGTATATAGCAACATTTCAAACTTCTTGATTAAGAAAGCTTTCAGAAGCAATACATGACATCTGTTGAGTCTAAATATAGTGGATAAACTAATGTTAATGCAAAGTAAATAAGCCAGACATCTATTTGGAAAGCATATCATTTTCACATATTGACATGTGTAAATAAGAAAAAGTAATTAAAACCTTCCATGTGCTGTAAATAAACATTTTTGAACATCTGGCTGAATGTTATAATTTGGTGCTTCAAGCTTATCTACTATTTAAATTTAGGTATATTCCAACACAAAATATTTATAGTTTGAAATAAATTATGTAAATGTACTACTGTCACTAGTTTAAGGTTATTTTTGTATTTAATATATTTTTCACTACAGATGAACCAAGTGATCTACAGGGATCAATGTCCATTTGAGGACACGCTAATTAGTGGTGATCTCTGCCAATTTTGTCTAAACTTCTTTTTTATGATTAGGTTAGGAGGCCATACTTTCCTCTGTGATACTTATAGCTGTATGCTTATCAGTATTGGTAGAGGTTTTTTTAAAATCAATGGTCAAAAGAAAAAAGACCTTTCAAATCACTACTCTAATGTAGAAAAATACAGCATTCTCCTTTGGCTTCATTTCATCCAAGTCAACAGTACACATATGTTAGGTAGCTTTTTGTGCAGTTAACCTGCCTAGGTATTAAGTAAATGGGTAGGGATATTGACCTTGCCTTTACTGTTCATTGAATGAGTTTAAAGTTCACAAACAAAAAAATGTTTATTTTAAACTATATTATTTCCATTTCATTTTACTGAAAAAGTGTTTTGTGTGTTTTCATTAGGTCATTCTGAAATAAGCCTACTTGAAGCTGGATGGCATGGCTGACCTGCCTTTCTGATCTGCAGATTTCAGATGCATTGCACTTGCATCTCACAGACTATTGAATAATTTTACCATTATTACATTTTTGGATTGCACTTGATGTTTCATTTGGAACACAAGACGTTTTGAGTATTTTTGTGCATTACTTTTTGAATCACAGACAGGATTTATATTGCATGTTTTGATTGTAACACTTGGTGCTTCATTTGGAACCCAAGGACTTTACCTAATTAATTGCAACAGTTAGTGTTTTTCTGAAATTATAATTTTCAAATTTTATGTAAAATATTCAGTCTATGTGGTGGCACTGCAAGTTTTATCTTTTATTTTTACCATTAAAATTGCAGTTAAATATTACAGATATATATTCTTTAATTGCCATTAAACAAATATATTTTAGGAAATATATATACAGACATATTTTATGTTGTATGAGTGGATTTTTTTTCACAAAAAAATGCAGCAAAATTAGCATTACAATTCCCCCTTTAAAGCAGAACCCATAACAACTTGATAAAAAATAATGTTCTTTAACTGCTTCCCGACCGCCCTTTAGCAGAAATACTGCTATACGGTGGCTCGGGTGCGCAAAATCACGGATATAAACGTGATTTTGCATTTTTCACGGCAATGGCTGTCAATCACAGTGATTACCCGCCAGCGCCAGGTTATTACTGATGATCTCCGATGGGGAGGAGGGCTGCTTTGTTTACTAACAGTCCTCCTCCCTGCCACCCTGGGCACACTGCTCTGGATGGCTACATAGTTACATAGTTAGTCTGGCTGAAAAAAGGCAAAAGTCTATCCAGTTCAACCATTTGAAAAAAAAAAAGTTATAATCCTATACCTACAGTTTTTTCAGAGGAAGGCAAAAAAACCCAGCAAAGCATGATCCAATTTTCTCCTGCAGGGAAAAAAATTCCTTTCTGATCCTCTGAGAGGCAATCAGATATTCCCTGGATCAACTTTACCTATAAATGTTAGTATCCAGTTATATTGTGTGTATCTAGGAAATAATCCAGGCCTTTTTTTAAAGCAATCCACTGAGCTGGCCAGAACCAACTCTTGAGGAAGTCTATTCCTCATTTTCACAGCACTCACTGTGAAGAAACCTTTCTGTGTTTTGAGATTTAATGTCTTTTCCTCCAGACATAAACAGTGCCCCCTTGTCCTCTGTGATGACCTCAGGGTGAATAGCTCTACACTGAGTTCACTTTATGAACTTCTGATGTATTTATACATGTTGATCATATCCCCCCTTACTCTCCTCTTCTCAAGAGAGAATAAATTCAAGAGAGAAAAAATAAAGTCAAAGTCTTGGAGAGCAGCTCTCTGCCTTGGAAAATTAGCTCTCTTAAAATTGAGCGTTTATATTTTTCCTGTTGTGTTTGCTGTTTACAGCTAACAATAAATGAAATTATGTTATGGTCACTACTATCTAGATGTTCTTTTTAATGGACATAATAAGCTCTGCATGGTTTGAGTATACCAGGTCCAGCAGAGCATCATTCCTAGTAGGGGCCTTTCTGAACTGTACCATAAAATTGTCCTGTAGTAGGTTTAAACATTTTTGCCCTTTAACTGTTCCTGCAGTACCATTACTCCAGTCAATTTTCGGGTAGTTAAAATCCCCCATTATTATCACTGTCCCAACACTTGTAGCCCTTTCAATCTGTGTGCTGTGCACAGCCATCCAAAGCAGTGTGCCCGAGCTGACAGGGAGAACTGTTTGTAAACAAAACAGTTCTCCTCCCCGCTGGAGACCTCGGAAATCACTGGGCGCCGGCGAGTAATCACCGGCCTGGACCCGGTGATTGACAGCCATGGCTGGAAAGGCAAAATCACATATATATACGTGATTTTGAGCACCTGTGCCACCCTGTTACAGTATTTCTGCTATAGGGCAGTTGGGAAGCAAATTTTGCTTTAGTTATGTAAATAATGGAAGATTTTCTCTAAAAATATAATAGCATACATTCTACTAACCACTTGGGAAAAGGGGACATCTGAAGACCTCCAGTGTCTGGTGATCACTGAATGCATCACAATGTGAATCAATTGGTCCATTTGTTTAGAAAATAAAAACAGCCTTACTCACAGTGATCTGTTTCCCAGACAATTAAGAGGATAAATGAAAAAGAGTAATTTAGGGAGGGCATTTTCAAAGCTACAACCTTCCCCAAGAAATAAATGCAGAAGGAAGACCACAGTTTCAGAATCTGTTTAAAACAGAAAACCAAAGGAGGATAATTAAAGTGAATTATTTGATGGAAGTTTGCCTACAATACTACACCTGAGTAAGAAATAGAAGACTAAGTGCAAGCAAAAGGAAAGGCTTGCTTAAGAGCTTCACTTCTGGTAGAGGGGATGTTTATCGGCACTGCTACAGATTTGATGAGATTAACTGACAGGCCTGTTAAATCTGCAAAATGTGTTAGAACTGTTAGAAAATTAGGGAGAAACCTAGTAGGTTGAGTAGGGAGTAACAGCACATTATCAACGTACATGCACAGTTTGAAGATATCAAATTCTTTGGAATAGCCCATTATATCTGGATGTCAAATAATGACAGTGGCCATAGGTTCATTGTCAAAGCAAAAAGCAAGGGAGAAAGTGAACAATCTTCCCTAGTGTCTCTCCCAAGAGCGACCTGGTATCTTAACATGCGTTTTAGGGGTTGCATTAAAGGGTATTAAAGCCATGCAAAAAAGGCCCCTTGAAAGCTATACCTCTGCAGGAGGAGTGATAAATATTGTCACGTAACACTATCAAAGGCCTTATGCATATCTAAACTTAGCAATAGAACCTCCTTGGAATACAGATTAGCATCTTGAATGATATTTGTGGCTAAAAGGATATTATCTGTAATCTGGTTGTTAGCCGGGATTATCCTCAACCAGTTGGAGATGCAATCAGTCTCTGGGATTTCTGTACCATTTTTACTGGGAATGTCCTAACTTTCACCCTTTTTTGGGAAACTACTGAAATCCTTCTGGAATCCCTTTTTGCTCCCCAAATGACATAGATGCAGCCTATTACCTTCCATGTTTACCTGTGCAAATCACTACCAATATAGCTACAACATTGATTAAATCGCAAGAAATATCTTTATAGACATATACATCAAGTCTATAATATGGAATATTTACCTGCAAGGCTGAATAACTCAAGTAATAAACTTAATTAGATTTGGTGTCCATGGCAAATCCTGGACCCACATTTACAGCTTTGACAGACTTTTCCTGACTTACTTTTCTTTACCTTTCTCTTCTGTACACAGATACTCTGTTCTCTTACTCCTAGGCTGGCCCTACACTATACAATTTTCAGTCCAATTTCTGCCCAATTTCCTTTAGATTTACCTTCAACTATGTAGTGCAAGATCCTGCCTAATTGTATATAACTGAAAGTGTTGTTTGGGTTTGACCTCGTATTATATGGTTTTCGGTAAATCTAAAGCAAAAATCTCAAGAAAATTGTATAGTGTATGGCCAGCCTTACTCTTTTCCTCTTTTTCTCCCTCTTATAGAATTGATGTGTAACCTTGAAAGCAGCAGCTCTTGGCACTTTGTTTATTATCTGTGTTATCATTAAATACCATGTCATAATCGGTTACCTTTGCAAAATCTACTGAACATATCATTGATATGTATCTGTGAGATGTTCTTTTGTATTGTTTAACTTTTTACTCTCACTCATATCAGAAGCCAGAACACATATTCTGGATTGTTTACTTTTGTAGTATTTGTGAAACTGTCTGATTTATTTTGGTGACTACACTGATATCTGCTGTGACAATATGCATTTTTACACCCTTAAAAATTTTCAGTAACAAAGTTAAAAAAGATAACATGTAATTTTTCTAAGTTAGTGAATGATCAAAAAAAATCACATTCATTTTAAAAATAAGAACCAATAAGACAATTAACCATTTGCCGCCCGCCCTATGGCCGAATGGCGGGCGGCAAATGTCATCAGCGTTCCGGGTGGACGCCATATGGCGTCCTCCCCCACATTCATGCCGTCCATTGTATACTAGTGTCTAGCTGTGAATGGTCACAACTAATCACATACACATGTCATGTGATTAGCTGTGGCCAAATCACAGCTAAGCACAAAAAAAAAAACCCTGAATGAATCGATGTCATTCAGGTAAATGCTTGCTTATAGCAAAGTAATTCTTTGCTATAAGCAAATTGTGTAAAAAAAAAAAAATACTGATCACTTCCCCAAAGTAGTACAATGTTACTATGGTAACATTGTACTACTTTGGTCATAGTGAAATATGAAAAAAAAATCTTAAAAAAAATAAAAAAATGTAATAAAAAATAATTTAAAAAAATTAAAAAAAAAAATATATTTTTTTTTTTTGTTTTCATACTGTCACCAGTCAGTGTCCCTGATCACCGCCATGCCAGTTATATGATGACAATATGTAAAAATAAAATAGTGAAACTAATTTTTTTTATTTTTTCATTTTCCAAAAAATGACAAAAAAATTACAACTTCAAAAAACACGCCATGCCTCTTATGAAGTATGTCGGACTGTCTACTTTGCAAAAAGGGGTCATTTGGGGGATATCTGTACTATTCTGACATTCTTGGACCTCAAGAAATTAGATTGGCTGTCAGTACTTCAGGACTGATCAATATTCAGATCTATACCATAGTTTGTGAACTCTATAACTTTCCTACAAGCTAAAATATACATCCTAATTTGGGTTATTTTCACCAAAGACATGTAGCAGAATACATCTCGGCCTAAATTTATGAAGAACAATTATTTATTTGCAAACTTTTATAACAGAAACAAAGAAAAACGTTTTTTTTTTTCAAACTTTTTGGTCTTTTTTTGTTAATTTAGCAAAAAATAAAAACCCCAGTGGTGATTAAATACCACCAAAAGAACGCTCTAGTTGTGTGAAGAAAATGATAAAATTTTAGTTTGGTTACAATGTTGTATGACCGCGCAATTGTCATTCAAAGTGTGAAACCTGAAAACTGGCCTGGGCAGGAAGGTTTAATATTGCCTGGTATTGAATTGGTTAAAGTTAGCACAATATTTGCTCCTTCACCAAGCTAAGGGAAACTTCCATAAGCTTAAGTAATAATGTAAAATGCTGACAACACTGTTCAACAGGTAAAAAGTTTTGGGCATAAAATTAGCTAATCTTACATAATTTTGGGGTGCTGAAAACAAAAATGACCCTAAAAAATGTTGATTGGCTCTAGTTTCCATGATATATTCACCCATCTAATGACGTAAGCCATTCAAAATTATGATGCAACTTCAGCTGCATATTGCGCAATTGATACTGGTGACCAATAG
Organism: Staurois parvus; assembly: GCF_062004578.1. NCBI lineage: Eukaryota > Metazoa > Chordata > Amphibia > Anura > Ranidae > Staurois > Staurois parvus. Next base: position 8,352,403 of record NW_028317949.1, read on the forward strand.
AAAATTGCATGTATACTGAGATGATGCAATATTAGCCTTTAATTGCATCACTTCACTGCATAAAAGCTGCAGTATCTGTAGCTGATTGTAGTTCGACAGCGTCTTTACATTTCGTTTTATGCTTATATAGGCTACTCAGTAATGCCTCGAACTTGTGTGAATAAAGCAGATAATTTCTGCTATATCTGCGGTGAAATAACTTTTATCTCACAAAAAAGGAGGATAACAGGAATGATTAAGAAAGCCTACAACTTGTATTTTGGCTGCAAGATAGGAGACCAGGACAAGAGCTGGGCACCACATATATGCTGCAATTCTTGTGGGACGGCACTGGAGCAATGGTTGAATGGAAAAAAGGCATCTATGCCTTTCGCTGTGCCAATGATTTGGAGAGAGCCAACAGATCATGTTAATAATTGTTACTTTTGTATGGTGCCTCCAATTGTAAAAGGGCTAAATAAGAAGAAAAAGTTATCTGTGCACTATCCAAATATTCCATCGGCAATACGTCCAGTTCCTCATGGAGAGGGGCTACCAATTCCTAAAGCACCAGAATCCTTCGTGGTTGAGTCAAGTGAGGAAGAACCTGAAGCGTGTAGTCACGTGCAGTTGTAAGAGATAGCCCTTTCCTCGAATACAAGAGAAAAGCCAAGAGAAGCAAAACCGACACAAACTGAAGACAAAACTAGTAAGAATCCTAAGTATTAAAATGATTCAACTTAGCTTATGGCTATAATTTTTCTTGGTAATCCTATGCAATATATTATGCCATTTAGGCTTGGTTATGTAGTCAATATCACTTGCTTTATATTTGTGGAAAGACATCTATCTATATAATTATTGTGCATTATGTAGTCATTACACCTATAGTAGAAAACTTTCCGTTTACAGAAAAACTAGAGCCAAGTGACAAATTTCATTGTTATATTTGAACTCAGAATGTGAAATTCATTAAGAAATGGATCCTTTTGTTTCCAAAACTGGCAAAAAATAAAAATTTGTTGAACAGTGCAATCATCCAATAGCAGTATTTATAGTTCTTAACTTTTCCTTGAACAGGAATTAGAGAGTTTTTACTTTGTTTCATTAAGTTCACTTTAAAACTGAACAGTAAATAAATCTCATCAACCACTTTCTGTTTTGGTTCAAAAGTGACAACATGCACATGTTAGGGTCAAATGTGCTAAGAGGTTTGTTTAAAGTAGCAAAAAAGAAAAATTAATTTCTAACAATTAATATTTGTGAGAAAATAATTTAGCAATAAAAAATACCACAAAACAACATTAGTTGGGGGGTGGGGAATTTATGGTTGGGAAAGTGAGCAGATTGTGGCAGAGCGAATCAGAGGAGGAATATGTTTGGTCAATGTAGTACGACCTGGAGGAGAATGAGGAGAGTGGGTGATTATGGGAGAGGGCAGAAAAGTCGACCATAAAGGCAGACTTCAAGATATTCATTGAAAGTTCATGTGTGATTCTTTTATTGAATACTTTGGAGACTGCCTCCATTGTTGCATGCAATCTATTTACATATTGTGAGACCTAACATGCCAATGGTCCGTTATATTTGGTCCCATTTAAGTAGAATCCATACAGCCAAATGTGCCAGTTAAAGGAACCTGACTACATGCAAGTCTGGTTTATTTGTTCATGACTGGGGTCCAATCTTTGTACCCTGGGACTGCCCTATAAGTGATATTTAGGTCTACTGGGCTCTAGTATTCATTAGGCCAATCTTTCCCAGGAATTTTGTGTGTTTAATTCTGGGCTGAAAATTTTGAATGTCAAGGCCAAATTTGTTTCATTGATTGGAGTCAATGGAGAGGATCTATTTTTTCCTCCCTTGTGAAATCTTACTAATTAAGTCCACAATAACAGTAAGAAGCAAATCACTTTCTAGTCTTCTGACAATGGTTTTACCAGACAAGATGTGGGTCAAACAGATTGAAGGCAGAAAGTTTGAGTAAGCTGACATTTGCACAAAAATTAAGCTAAAGCTAACATTTTGTGGCAAAATAGCTCTGAAACAGGAAATGCTTGTCTCTTAAAATGGGCTTCCAAAATCATAAAGCTAAAGACAAAAATTATTCCAGTATTACATAGCTTTTTTCTTTTAACACAATGACACACACAGTCAGATGTGTCATAAACAAAATAAATCTTGTAATTTATGGGGAATTTACATACTCAAGTCCTGGATGCAGAGGCAGACATAACTCCAGCAGTATGATCCAGTGAGAGCTGATCTTCCGCACATTTATGAAGGAATACATTACCTCCTGGAGAGTGTCCTTCACTTGTCTGGATGTTGTAAATGGGCTTTTCTTTACCATAAAGAGGATCCTGTGATCATCCACCACTGTTGTCTTCCGTGGACATCATGTCTTTTTATGTTGCTGAGCTCACCAGTGAGTTCTTCTTTCCACAGAATGTAACAAACTGTTGATTTGGCCACTCCTAATGTTGCTGCTATCTCTCTGATGGATTTGTTTCATTTTTGAAGCCTTACAATGGCCTGTTTCACTTGCATGGACAGTTCCTTTAAACGCATGATGTAGGTTCACAGCAATAGATTCCAAATGCAAATACTACACTTAGAATCAACTCCAGACCTTTTACCTGCTTAACCACTTCAAGTCCGGACACTTTTACCCCCTTCCTGTCCAGGCCAATTTTCAGCTTTCAGTGCTATCACACTTTGAATGACAATTGCATGGTCATGCAACACTGTACCCATATTAATGTTTTAGCATTTTTTTGAGACATAAAACTTTATTTCGGTGGTATGTATTCAACACCGGGATTGTTATTTTTTTGCTATATAAATGAAAATGTCCAAAAATGTTTTAAAAATGTTGCAATTAAATAACCTTGCTTCATAAATATTGTCCAAAATGTATTCAGTTATCTATTTAGTTAAAAAAAAAATAACCCAAATTAGTTTATAACCAACAATTATAATTTTACAAAAAATGTTTTACATTTTTATTTTATTTTTTTATATTATTTGTTTTTGGGTTTTTTTTTACATACCATCACCCTCACAGTACAGTGTCACCATAGTGACACTATACTACTTGTGGGGGTGATGAAGATTTTTTTTTTTACACTGATTGCTTTTACACCCATAAAGGCTGTAAAGGCAATCATTTCTCCTTCTCTCTCCTCTTTCTCTCTTCTTCTCTTGAGAAATACTGTGTGAGCTGTGATTGGTCACAACTTGTCACCTGGTACAAGGCTGTTGTGAATAGCCTTGTAACATGTGATCTCTGTGATCATTCACAGATTTCACACATAGTAAGCAATGATGTCAGAAGTGACATCTTGCTTACTCTCTTCATGTGATCACTGATTGGCCAATCAGTGATCACATGATCGGGACCTCACACAGAGATCCTGTACACCGATCGGTGTTCTGCTGTGTCCAGATGTGGTGCTGCACAGACCCAGACCCAGAGGGACAGGTATAGAGTTTTGAGGGGAAATTCATTACTTTTTTGCAATTATTTTTGTATGGGTTCCCCTTAAAATTCTTTCCATGCCTATAGGGTGATGTTATGCCGTTTAACTATTTCCACTCCCTTGCTTCCCAGCCATGTAAGTGAATGGGGCTGGTGACATCATTGGCCGTTAAGGACTCAGTGGTGACACTTCTTGATAAAGATGGAAGGAGCATCATCAAACATCAACAATAAATGCATTTTTCTGTCTCTCCAATCTAAGCATTGATAGTGTGATCTCTGTAAAGTATAGTTGTGATGAGATAGCAATTGATCAATAAGACATCTTGCAGATCTTGTGAAGTTTATTTCATAAACTGAGAGAATCTTACAACAATGAACATTCGATAGGTCAAAAGATCATAATGTTTCTGCTTCTTGCCATGAGGCTAGAACTGCAATGCATTTCTGGGAAAGCGGGGAGGGCTATCTATACAGCATTAACTAAACCAAAGGAAAGGGAGGAGCAGAAACAAAATATAGAAAACACTTAAAGGCATATGACAGTCAATATGACAGTCTTGTGAAACATGACAGCACTGTTTTGATTTACCTCCTACAAGACCTGTGAGTGACACATACATTGCCATATACATTATATGTTTTATATTTTATATAGTGTTTACATACATTTGATATAATTCTATCACCAATACTGCAGATAGTAATAATATTATATGTTATTGCTAATAATATATATTTTAATGTCATTATTGATTATTTTTCCTTAATCCTCATTTTTATCACCATCAATTTGATTACTAATACTGCTATTGATTTAATAATTCTATACTTTTATACACCCTCACCCTTTATTGGATTCTTTTATCTCACTTTTTGGATTATGAGAATATAAGAATTTTTAATTTTTTTTATTTTTTGTGGTAACTGTGATGAAGAAGCCAGAGTTACAGTCCTCAAAACTTGTTGGCTTGCAAACTTTATATCACTGGAGTAAACTTTTGTTTGGACTGAGGATTGTCTATAAAGATTGTGGAAGCCTTTTGATGTACAAAAGTTCCTTCCCCAATATTCAGATTATTCACATGTATACCATGCTCATACTATTGAATGACAACAAAAATATAAAATAAACATTTAATGAAACAAGAGGGTTCTATCACCTCTTATCCACTTTACCAAGATTATCAGCTAGGATGTCTTTTTACACAGAACATTTTCTTGCTTTACGAATGCTTACACTGGTTTGAATATTGTGACTGTGTAAATAGGTTAATGTGAAATGACTTATTAATTCTGCTGAAGATGCAACAAATGTGGGATCAATATCTGTACAGAGAAAATCTGTCTTGTTTCTTTGCCACCATAGGAAAAAGCCATTGCCACCCATAAGAATAAGCCTTTATTGGCTCTGCAGTCAATACAGTTTAACTGTACATGTTGCAAATATTAAATTAAAACTAGTGACAAAAGTAATTCATTAACTAACTGCACTTTGCAGTAATCCAGTACCTAAGATAAACATAGGTACCCATTAATTTCAAATACATATTCAGCTTCTGTAATGCTTACAGATATGGTATGAACTTCAAAAATATTGTCAGATTCATAGCTCTTTGCATACTATAAAAAGGTCAATGCTGTTCTGTCAGTTGGACTCCATGATGGATCCCTGAAAGGCATTATCAGTTCAGAAGTCAGTCAAGAATATGGTCATGGGACTACTTGATTGGACTACATTAATGTTAAACTGCTATCTTCTGTAACCAATACTATGTTAATGTCTTAAATTCTACCTCACCTTACTAAAGTAAACCTAATGAAAAAAAATTAACAGACTAACTTTGTTTTGCACCAATCCAATATCTATGATAAACACAGGTATGTGTTAACTCAGCAACAGGGTAATGTTTAGCTTCTGGAATGTTTCTAAATATGCTATACATTTTCAAAATGCCAATGTATATTACGTAAATTTCAGTAAGTCATTTTTATTGTTTCAAATACCATGGCTTTAACCAACAAAGTCACATTAACATTGTCAGATTCATAGCTCTTTAAGTACTATAAAAGGCCAGTACTATTTTTTCAGGTGGGCTCCCTGATGGTTCTCTGAAAGACCACACTTTATTACCAATTTTGGAGTACAGGGACTACCTGACTGAAATAGATTCATGCTAAACTCCTGTATTCTGTATCCAAAACCATACATTTCTGTCTTAAATACTATGATGTGAAAAGCACACTTTATTATTATTTCCATGTGTGTTTTTTTTATCAATCATTAGCCAACATTACAACTAGCATTATGCCAGAAGGCTTAAATTAAAACTGTATGGTTCTGGCACAGTCTGTATTCAAACACGTATTTACAGTTAAATCTGGTGTGTGGGTTACGTGCATTAAAATACAAATGTACTACTACTGTTATAATTGTGTTGATTCCCCCATACCAAGTAGTAAAGTCTGGAGTGCCTGTGTGGTGCCAAGCAAGAGAATATCAAAGGATCAAGGATGGGTAAGCTTAACAATTGGTATGAAGGTGCTGGTGGTTTGGGTGTGTGGGTGTGATAACTGTATAGAAGTAGGTGACTGATTGTACCAAAGCACCATAATCTACTTCTTGCCTCTATATAAAGTGGACTGATTGTGGATGATTATGACAAGATAATGTAAAGATTATTTTGCAGCCTTTCTATTACGAGCCTTTGAATGAAAATTAAATGGTTAAACATATACTGTATATAAAGTATCTATGCACATGTGTGTATTCATAACAAACAGTAAAAGGGCTTTAGGACAAGATATGCCTTACATCTCTAGCTATGTGTATTGTGAAATAATTCACTCTCAAACATCATCTAAGATTACAACAGATTCAAAAGTTATTTATCAATCAATTTCTATTTGCCTAGAAATATTTGCATTTTGTTTACTCTGTAAGGCTGGCTTCATCTCAGGCCTATTACTGCTGGATCAAAAAAATCAGGTATTGCAGCCAAAACAACCTAAAAAGCTTTTTTTGTTATGTTGAAAAGACTCAAAATGGGCACTACCACTATATTTGAGCCAAGGTAAATGTAACAGTTAAAAAAATCAATTGCACATCCAAAGTATGCACTGGTGTAATCGACTCTGTCTGACAGCTCAAAGGCATCTCCCAAATGTGTATTTTAAAGGAGTGAAGTCATATTAAAAGATTATTCTCCCTAAAGTATGGTATGTTTTATTTGTCTCACAGAGTTCAGAGTTTGATGCTAAGTTTGGATTTTTTGGCCTTCACACCGATTTCACTGAACCCCAGTGAAATATTTGCATATTTCTGTTTGTAATAATAAAGCCAAAATCCAGAGTTTCCAAAGTCAGAGAGTTGCAGTGAAGACAGTTTTTGCCCTGATTAGTTGAGGACTGCAGTGGTCTTTTCCCAACTGTGATTTCCATACTCTTTTCATGGGGAAAGGGATGGCAAAGGTATGAATCATATTGAACCAAGGGTGAAACTGTGCACCTATATTAGCCTTTGAAGCTGCTTTTTAAAAGTTAGCAAACAGCTAATTTGTGGAAGCTTCTGGTGGTCCACAGCGAGTGACATTTGGAAAGGTTTTCTGCTTTCATGTTAAATGTTTACTTTAAAACCATTTACAAACAAACTGAACAGAGTATAGATATTTTACCCAGTTAACCTGATATTATCTGCAGTTTTACTGTCATGTTATTTGTGTTTGCATGCATGTATTAAACTATTTTTTGACAAACTATGACAAACCCTTAACATTTTGAAGTGAATTTGAATGGATTTGTTAATATTGTAGTATAAAAGTACTGTATTACTTTTGATACAAACAATATACATTTTAAAATACTGCACAGTCATGCATCATGCCAAGTGAGGAAGAACTCTGTATAAACCAGTCTAAATTACAATGACAAATCATCATTTGACCTTGTGTAAATTACTTTATCTTCAGGCAACCAAAAATGATTGAACATTTAAATAACTATGAACCAAACTTGCCTCCAAAATTGTTTGTAGAGGTTTGAATTGATTGCTTGAATCACATACAAGAAATGAATTAATGAGGTCTAGTAAAAAGAAAATCTTCTTCAATTCCTGAAATAATATAAATGCCCTTCCAGATTCTAAAGAGTTGTGTTTGACTGTTTACTAATGTCAGTTTCATATATACAGTCATATCAGATCAGATACCATTCAGAACACAGGTAATGTAAATTCAGAAAAAAAATATTTTTACTTAATGGTAAGTATACACAGACATCATTTACATACATTGTTTACTGTCAGCATAACTCATTTTAATTTTCCCTTTCTCAAATAAACCCAACATGAAAATATTTATGTAAAAACATATATGAACATAAATAATAGGGTGAATTACACCTAAAGTAGATTACAACTGAAACAGCGTAACTCACACAATTATTGGTTTTTAAAATAAGATCCTTTTGGGGGCATAGCCTGCCGCAGACCTTGATGGCTGCTTAATACAGAGCTTTGGTTTTACATGGAAGAACAACTACTTGCAGGAACCCTCCAAGACCTGATTCTGACACCCCACACTGGCGATCTGCTTCCCTATTCCTTGGGATACATGACCAAAAAGTGGAAGGAAGATATGAAGCCACATAAACGTACTGCTTTTTTCACCCAACATCATGTGGGCAGACAAGATGGTGCTGGTTCCTCTTCTTCCCTGGCATCCAGTTCTCCTCCACAAGCTTTTTTTTTTATAATGAATTTTTATTGGTTTTCAAACATATTACAACAAACAAGTTGCATAGGTAAACATAAAATAAAAGAAGAGAAGGAGAGAAAGCTGGAAAACAAGCTCATCGATGAAAGGTTCATAAGTACATACAATGTCAATACAGAACAGTGGAGTGGCAATCAATCACAAACAATCTGAGCAGACAAGTCAGCGTTATAAGTGTCCCATGGGTCCCAAACTGCCTCAAATGCAGGAATAGAAGCAGCGTGTAAAGCAGTTAGGTACTCCAACTTTCTAATCTCTGCTATAACCTTAGTCAATTCCATTAACGTGGGGGATATAGAAGAAAGCCAATGTATGGGAATGATTCTCCTGGCTTCCGTTAAATGTGTTTGGAAAGTTTCCGTGCATATTTAGAGTGGCCTGAAAAAGGTAGACCCAGCAAAAAGTAAATGGGCTGAAAAGGAACAATAGGCCGCAAAAGTAAACACAATAGGGTAAGGACATATCTCCAAAAGAGCGCAATGGACCGGCACTATAAAAAAATGTGGAAAAGAGTGCCAGTTTCCTTCCCACAATGCCAGTAAACAGAAGAAACATTCAGGTTGCGAGCATGGAGAACCTCAGGAGTCCTATATCAAAACATCAGGATCTTATAAGTATTTTCTTTATATACTACACACATAGAAGATTTTGAGGCGGCTTCCCAAATTCTGTTCCATTGATCCAAACCATTATCGCATTGAAGGAAACGGGCCATTTACGCATAAAAAAATGAGTATCAATAGAAAGGGGGCAGGCGTCTAAAAGCAATTTATACATAGCAGATATTATGTCCCGTTGGCATGGGCCATGGATACAAATACGCTCAAAAGGGGTAGGTTTCTCAAGAGTCAGCGATGAGGTTTTGGAGGAGAAAAAATGTTGTATCTGTAAATAAATAAAATACTGATGGGGTGGCATATGAGCGGCTTTTTGAATGTCAGGGAAGGATTTAACTCCCCAGGTTTTATGTCAGACACAATTTAGCACAGCAGCAGCTCACCAAAGATCCCTCACTCCTACTCCTCTACACCACTGTCTGGAAGCCCTGAAAAAAACAGACTTAGGATGGATAGACAAAGCCAAAGACATGAGGTGATCTCTGTTATTGACTCTGAAGAAGACACAAGAGATTTACCTGATTCTATAGAAGTGTTTCCCACTAACAACCAGCCTGTGCTAGAAGATGTGCTTATGTCCCTCAAAAGCTCCCTTCAGGCTGATATGGTCTGTTGTATCCATAACACAAGTGCAGAACTGCAAGATGTGGAATCTAGAGTGGTGCACATAGAAATAAAGATGGGGGAATTTGCCACTACTTTTAACGATCTGGTTGATGCTAATGAGAGAAAAAATTAGGAAATGGAATGGATCAAAGTTAATATGGCTGACATGCAGGATAGACCCAGAAAAATAATTTAATGATCAGGGGACTATACAAAGACATACAACAAAAGGATCTTCAGTCCTATACTACAAATCTGTTCAAAGCTATTCTCCCTGAATTCACAGATCAAGATGTCACTATTGCCAGGATACATCGCCTTCCTAAATTCACATATTCCCCCGACAATGTGCCTAGATATATATACCTTCATCTCCATTTTTACAATGTAAAGGAGCATTTCATGATAGCAATGCACAACAAAGATCAAATTCCCCCACAATGACAAGACCTCCAGTTCTACGCTGATTTATCTCATTATATGCTTCAAAAAGTGCCGAAATCTCTATACTATCACCAAAATGCTCAGAAATCACAGAATCATCTACAGATGGGTGTATCCTACCAAGATTATCATGGATAGGGAGGGTTCCACATACGTTGGCTGCTGAAAGGCTGCTGAATGGCTGCTGAAAGGCAAGCTTGCAGGCATTTACAGCCCTTTTCAATAATATATAATGTTTTCATTTATATAATTTATATATTCTAACATATATCCCTAATAATTATCCAAGCCAAGGAAAGATCCAGTAACCCCAGAAAATTTCTGGCCCATATCACCATTGAATAATGATTTAAAATGTATTCTAAACTTATTGCATTATGCCTAGTAGATATTTTACCCTTGCTCATACACCCTGAGCAATCAGGGTTTACAAGGGGATGTCACACTACAGATGCGACTCTGCACCTTATAAATATAATTCATCTAGCCAATGCACAAAAAAAGCCTTCTCTCCTAGCTTTGGATGCAGAGAAGACGTTTGATAGAATCCACTGGGACTACTTAGCACAGGCTCTGGCAGCTTCTGGATTCACCGGACCAATATACTCTGCCATCATGGCCTTATATACCAAGCCTTCAGCACAAATGTACACAACCGGCATGCTTTCCACTCCCTTCTTTATAACAAATGGAACACACCATGGATGTCCATTATCGCCACTTACAGTATATTCAATTTATTAATGGAACCTATGACAAACTATGTTGCTCTCAACTCCAAATATCTGGTTTCTGGGTGCAGGATAAAATGCATACTATCAGTCTCTTTGCAGACGACATGATACTAATGTTGACAGATATAGAGAATTAATAAAGATGCGATACCAAGCAACCACAAATAATAGCACAACCCTACAAAATGCACACTCACCATGCAATCCACCACTAAGCTCCGGTTTTAGAGAAATCCTCACATATCCAATTAGTACATGCGAATAAAAAAAATACTCACCATAGTGCAATATCATCCAGCAATTTATTAAGTAACAAAACCCCCCATAAAACCACACTCACAATGAGTAAAACAATGTATAGCATTGATTAGTAATAGAGCCTCAGGCTCTTTCTCTGGCGGCTCACCTGCCTGCCTGCAACCTAGATGGCGATGATACCTTAATATATTGCTGGATGATATTGCACTATGGCGAGTATTTTCTTTATTACATTACATTGTATTTTCTTTATTCGCATGTACTAATTGGATATGTGAGGATTGCTCTAAAACCGGAGCTTAGTGGTGGATTGCTGGATATTCACAGATATGCTGGTTTATCACCAACACATGGTGAGTGTGCATTTTGATGGGGTGTTCTGAGCACTGAATGTCATGTTGGTGAAGGAGGATCTCATTACTTCATTGACTGAGGATTATTAACATATGGACTTTTCTGAATGGACTATATGTAGACTTTCTATATATGATTTAGTATTGATTCATTTATGTGCACAGATTTGGTGGTGGATATATTAATATTAAGTTATATTAATTTTTATATCTATCCTCTAAGTATTCATTTATTTATTTAATATTAATTGGTGTAGGGTAGTGCTATTATTTGTGGTTGTTTGGTATCACATCTTTATTAATTTTTACAGTGTATTATTATTAATAGCAGCACCTATTGTGTATATTTAAAATCCAAGTACATTTGGCGCGATGATGTTGGTATAAAAGTGTCCTGTGGTATATGCATATTGACACTGATGGTGACCAACCTATTTGAGATATAGAGAATTCCCTGGCTTCGGTTAATTCAACCTTAATGTTATTTAACCACTTGCCCACAGGGCACTTATACCCCTTCCTGCCCAGCCCAATTTTCTGCTTTCAGCGCTGTCACACTTTGAATGACAATTGCGCGGTCCTGTAGCACTGTACCCATATGAAATGTTTACCATTTTTTTTGAGACAGATAGAGCTTTCTTTTGGTGGTATTTATTCATCTCTGGGTTTTTTATGTTTTGCTAAACAAACCAAAAACAACTGAAAATTTTGAAAAAAAAAAGTTTTTTCTTAGTTTTCGTTATAAAATTTTGTAAATAAGTGATTTTTCTCCTTCACTGATGTGCACTAATGAGGCTGAAGTGATGGGCACTGATAGGCTGCACTGATGGGCACTGATAGGTGGCACTGATGAGGAGGCACTGTTAGGTGGCACTGATGGGCATTGACAGGCATCACTGATGGGCACTGAAAGGCAGCACTCATATATAGCACTGATAGGCGGCACTGATAGGTAGCACTGATAGGTGGCACTGAATGGCACTGATAGGCGGCACTGACTGACATTGTTAGGTGGGACTGACTGGCACTGTTAGGCGGAACTGATAGGCAGCACTGACGGGCACTAATAGGTGGCACTGATGCACACTGATAGGTGGCACTGACTGGCAGCACTGATAGGTGGCACTGACTGGCATTGATAGGTGGCACTGACTGGCACTGATAGGTGACACTGAAAGGCAGCTCAGATGGGCACTGCTATGTGGCATTGATGTGCCCTGTTAGGCACTGATATGTGGAATTGGTGTGGCACTAATGGGTACTGGCAGGTGGCATTGATGGACACTGACAGGTGGCATCAGTGCACTGATGATCAGTGTACATGTCCCCTCTGAGGGATGCCGATTACCGGCTCTCTACTCCTCATGAGCTGTCAGCGTAACAGCTAGTGAGGAGAGAAATGCCGATAACCAGCATTTCCCTATTTACATGCAAACAGCTGTGATTGGACACAGATGATCACATGACCAAACCGACATCTTCGGCTATTTCCGTTGATCGGTGATCCGCTGTGTCCAAGGGACACAGTGCACCACCGATCGCCTCGCTGCGTGCTCCCAGAGCCACGCATGCGCGGTTAGAGTGGGTGGATGTCATATGATGTCCTCCCAGAACGAGAGAACCGCCTTGCGCCCATCATTTCCTTATATGTTGGGTGGTAGGAAGTTAATCAAGTGTTATATTACAAAATTACAAACAAAAACAAATCATATATTTTGGACTTGGGGGTACCCATTTCTCTAAAAAAGAAACTTATGTTTCTATTCCCATATGTGTGGAATCAAGACGGGATTAACTATTTAGAGATTACCTTAGCAGCCAAAGTGGGAGACCTAGTGACAGCAAACTATTCACCCTTCTTGTATAAATTAAGCTCCAAGTTAAATGAGCTTGCTAATGTCAAAATATTTATACGGGGGTTTATTTTTCACATTTCTTCCAGGTCTTTCCTGGATTAATCTTTTTTATTTAAAGCCCATACTAGCCTGCCCACTAATTCAGCAGAACCTAGAATTCCCCCTTTTACAGCACAGCCAGGCCTTCATATACAGGTAGAAGATGTTACCCCAATGTATTTTTTTCATTTATTTTTTATTGATAATCTGCTAAAATATATTGTGTAGCAGTGTAATCTGTATGCAGGCCAATATATTGCGAGCAATCCTAATTCATCATTTGTTCACCCATTGGTGTGGAAACCCCTCACTGTGGAGAAATTAAAAAATTTTCTTGGATGTACTCTGAACATGGGAGTGACAAAAAAAAAATATAAAGGCCATGCCTACTGGACTACCCAACCTATACATCATATGCCAATCTATTATTATCTTGTATGCCCAGAACACACTACGAGATAATGAGGTTTTTACATTCCAATAATAATACCCAGTGCCCTCTTCAAAATCATCCTGATTATGACAAACTGTTAACAATTCAGCCATTAATCAACTTTTTGTTTTGCTGTACCTTCAAGGAAATGTTTACTCCAGACAAACATACAGTATTTGTGTGGATGAATCTCTAGTCCACTTTACCGGAAGGCTTGGCATTAAACAGTATATCCTTAGTAAACGGGCCAGATATGGGGTAAAATTCTGCAAGGAATGTGTCAGGGCAATGGAATATATCTACAACATCAACATTTATGAGGGAAAGGACAGCCAGCAAGACCCCCCTGTATTCCCTACCTATACGGGGACAAGTGGCAAAATTGTTTTGCAACTTTTAGATCTGCTGTTAGAGAAGAGATACCATCTGTATGTACTGTAGATAATTTGTACACAAGTCTCCCATTATTCTGCCATCTCTATTTGAAGAAAACTGTGGCCTGTGGGACAGCATGGGTCAACTGCAAGGGCTTCCCACAAAGATTGGTCACAACAAAACTAAAACAAGGGGAAACAGCTAGTTTGCGGAATGAAGAGATACCAATCCTAAGGTGGAGAAATAAAAGTGATGCTATATAATTTCCTCAATACATGATGACACTTTGGAACTTCAAACAAGACAAAGTCCTGTCCAGAAACCAAAATGCATAAACGACTATAACCAGTTCATGAAGGGGGGGGGGGGGGGGGGATATGAATGACCAGATGTCACCATCTACTTGTTTCAGTTAGCCCTGTACAGTTCATATGTCATCTTTTATACATTAACTCAAAGATCCCTAACCTACTTGAAATACCAAGAGGACATTGTTACAGCCCTTTTCTTTCAGCATGGCCATGTCTCTGAACAAATTCATTCACAAACCCCCCAAAAAATGTGTATGTTCCAGTAACGGAATTTGCTGTGACACCTGATACTACTGTCCCCAATGTCCCTCCTAGCCAGGCCTCTGTATTAGAGAGTGCGTCCAGATCTATCATACATCACTACACTATTAGTGAAGTATATGTGAAGTGGAGATATTTTTTCATGGTCCGCTATTTTCTATCTCCCTGTATGGCCTGGACTGTTTAAAGAAAATGCCTCTGTTTGCCACCTGAATTGATCCTGGATTGTTTATGGACGATGCCTCTGCCTGCCACTTATCAACCACATTTCTGCCTTCCACGTGAATTGACTGAAGCCTGTTAATTGACCATGCTTTTTTCCTGCCTCCTAAACTGCTCTTTTGCCCTGCCACAGTATTGACACTGCTGAGCGGCACTGCTGGTAGACACTGCTGGACAATGATGGGTGGCACTGCTGGGCAGCATTGCTGGGCACTGCTGGGCAGCACTAATAATCAGGGCACTGATAACCAGTGCCCTGATTTTCAATGAAGATCTTCCCTGTCACATTTGCTGGTTATCGGCAGTACTTTTCTCATGCTGTGACTGCATAAGGAAAGTGCTGCCGATAACCAGCAACTGCATTTACATTGTGATCTGCTGTGCCATTGGACACAGCTGATTATGTGGTAAAAGACCACTGTGATTGGTCTTTTACCTAATCACGTGATCAGCAATGCCGAGTATGTGCTGCTGAGCGCATGCAGGGGGCGCGTTCTGGGAGGATGTCCATGGATGCCCTCCCAGCGCTGTAGCTGTCTTTCGGCTATAGTGTGGTTGGGAAGCAGTTAATGTTGATAAATGTAAGGTTTATGCACTTAGGGGCTAGGAATATGCATGCAGCAAGCATACTAGGGGGAGTACAACTGGGGGAATCAATGGTGAAGGATCTGGGAGTTCTGGTAGATCACATGCAATGCCAAGCTGCAGTTTCTAAACCAAGCAAAATCCTCTCTTGTATTAAAAGAGGTATAAACTCCAGAGAGAGAGAGATATAATTTTACCCCTGTACAAATCATTAGTAAGACCTCACCTGAAATATCCAGTTCAAAAAGAATATTGTGAAACTGGAGAAAGTGCAGAGAAGGGCAACCAAACTGATGCGAGGCATGGAGGAGATTAGCTATGAGGAAAGATTAGAGGAACTGAATTTATTCTCTCAAGAAGAGGAGATTAAGAGGGGATATAATCAACATGTATAAATACATCAGTGGTTCATATAGTGAACTATATATTAGAGTTATTAACTCTTAGGTCAACATAGAGGACAAGGGGGCACTCTTTACGTCTGAATGAAAAGAGAGTTAATCTCCAAATATGGAAAGGTTTATTCACAGTAAGAGCTGTGAAAATGTGGAATAGACTCCCTCAGAAGTTGGTTCTGGCCAGCTCAGTGGATTGCTTTAAAAAAGGATTGGATTTTTTCCTACACATAATATAACTAGATACTAACATTTATAGGTAAAGTTAATCCAGGGAATATCCAATTGCCTATTGGGGAGATCAGGAAGGAATGTTTTCCCCTGTAGGAGCAAATTCGATTGTGCTTTGCTGGGTTTTTTGCCTTCTTCTGGATCAACTGTGGGTGTAGGATTAAAACTTTATTCTTATTTTTGAAGTGGATGGACTTTTGCCTTTTTTCAGCCAGATTAACTATCTATGTAACTATATAATGCCTAAAGGTACTACTTCAATGTTGTGCTTCTCTATGTGGTCAGGCCACACATGTGATATCGCTATTCTCAGGAGGAGTAGCAAAATTTATTTTGGGGTGTAATTTTTGGTATGTACATGCTATGTGCTGTCCTGGCTTGTTAGTATATCATGAAATGAGATCTGGTTGTCAGTAGATCAGGCGTAATTCCTTATAATCGTTAATCATTATAATGATTGGTACCATAGCTTGTAGACTTAGTACCATAGCTTGTATAAATTTCACACAAACCAAATAATATACACGGATTTGGGTTATTTTTACCAAAGTAATATCACAGTACACATTTTGGCCAAAATTTTTGAAGAAAAATTACTTATTTGCAAACTTTTTTAACCACTTCCTGTCCGGACACTTTTACCCCTTTCCTGTCCAGGGCAATTTTCAGCTTTCAGCGCTATCACACTTTGAATGACAATTGCGCGGTCATGCAATACTGTACCCATATGAATTTTTTACCATTTTTTTGAGACAGATAAAGCTTTATTTTGGTGGTATTTATTCACCGCTGGGAATTTTATTTTTTTTACTATGTAAATGAAAAAGTTCAAAAATTTTGAAAAAAAGGGTTTTTGTTTTATAAAATTTTGCAAATAAATAATATTTCATCATAAATCTTGGCCAAAATTTATTCCGTAATTTTTTTAGTAAAAAAAAAAATCCAAATTAGTTTATAACCAAAAATTATAATTTTTAAACATTTTTTTTTACATTTTTATTTTATTTTTTTTATATTATTATTTTTTATTTTTATTTTTTACGTACTGTCACCCTAGCAGTACAGTGTCACCATGGTGACACTGTACTACTTGTGGGGGGTGATGAAGATTTTTTTTTTTTTTTTTTTTACACTGATTGCTTTTACACCCATATAGGATGTAAAAGCAATCATTTCTCTTTCTCTCTGTCTGCATTCTTGCAGTCATTGAGAAGTACTGATCATGTGATTGGTCACAGCTTGTCACATGGTAAAAGGCTGTTGTGAATAGCCTTGTACCATGTGACCTCTGTGATCAGTCACAGATTTCACACGTAGTAAGCAATGATGTCACAAGTGACATCTTGCTTACTACTTTGCATGTGATCACTGATTCGCCAATCCGTGATCACATGATCGGGACCTCGTACAGAGGTCCCGCCCGACGATCGGTGTTTCACTGTGTCCGGAGGACACAGCGGACACCGGATCGCGGTGGTGCGCGCTCCCAGGGAGCGCGCACAGCTAGAAAAGGCGGGTGCCGTTTAGATACGACAACCCACCCCTGGACTGCCACCGCCCTGCCGTTTATAAACATCAGGGGGCGTGTCCAAGATGGCGATCGGACCAGTCGCCTGAACTGGAGCTCCGACGGCTCATCTCCTCATCCACCGGCATCCACCATACATCAGAGGGCGGGAGTGAGTGTGAGACTCACCCGTCCCCGCGACATCCCTGCTGGGCAGCTTCGGGCGCTGTTGGCGCCACTCGGCGGCGGTGACCAGGTGCGGCCTTGTTGCGGCCGGGTGGAGCCGCGGAGTTCACCGGCATCCACCATACGTCAGAGGGCGGGAGTGAGTGCGTGACTCACCCGTTCCCTCGACTTCCCTGCTGGGCAGCTTCGGGCGCTGTTGGCGCCACTCGGAGGCAGTGACCGGGTGTGGCCTTGTTGCGGCCGGGTGGAGCCGCGGAGTCCCCCGGCTCACATCGGGCCGATCGGTGGTGACAGAGCACGCGGGGCAGAGGTGGGAAGGGGGAGGACTGGTCGCCCCCCCTCCCACTCGTTCAGTGAACGATCCGCCTGTCGTCCCTCCGTTCCAGACGGGACGACAGGAATATAAGTGTCACCCTCCCTCCCCCCATATGTGAAACAGGGGCGGTGTGGAGTAGTGAGGCCTAGTGAGCCCAGGACCTCTTCCATCAGGGTACAGGCTGAGTGCATTTTCAGTCCAGGGAGACATATTATCCACGAGTACATTCCTTCTCCCACAGAGAACTGCCAGCACTTCCCGATCCATTGGGTCACCCCCCACACAAACCCAGGAAATATCGGCATATTGTTGAGGCCTTGCTACAGCCTTTACAACAGGTAGCTGTGCTGAGGATAGGCCTATAGCAGACGTCCCATACAGATTCATATAAGGGGAAGGCTGTGGTAATCCCTGTATCCGTACGTCCGCACAGCAGAAACCATTGACCCCCCCTGTTTCGCTTATCCTTTCCTGCACGCTGAGGCATATAGTGCAATTCTGGGCCTGTTGTAAACTACCTATTCTCATTTTCACATATCTGTTCTGGGGGATCCAGCTTGACCCCAAAGAAAATGGCAATATAATACCGTGAGCCTTGACACACGTAGGTGGGGCTACGCAATCTTCACAGAGAGGCGACGCAAACATGGGGAAGGCAGACAAGAAAGCTACTACTCCTCGCTCCAGATCCCCTCGCCGTACAGGTGGTCCTGCTAATCGCAGTATCCCAGAGCTATTCCGGTCTCACACTCCGGATCACGCAGAATCCTCTTCTATTGCATCACCATTACATTCGCCTACAAAGGAGATTCCATCACAGTCTATTAGTTTGACAACAGTTGCCACAACAGCGGCCATACCTGGACATGTCGAACCTCCCCCTCTCACCATCGGGGATTTGAAAGCGGTTGCATCAGATATTAAAGGGACTCTTTCAGCGGCAATAGCTGAGCTACATATTGACCTGCAGGCAGTGGCGCATAGGCTGGACGCAGTGGAGGATAAAGTTAGTATGCAAGGCCTTGCTATTCATGAGGTGCGCAAGCAGGTTGACACGCACTCAATGCACCTAAGAGAGCTCGATCGTCATATTGAGGACTTGGATAATAGGGGAAGACGACATAACTTGCGGGTGCGCGGTGTACCGGAAGCAATAGAGTCTGGGCAGCTCGCCCAAGTTCTTTTAACCATCTTTAATGATCTTTTGGAAAGACCGCATGAATCTCCTATTGAGATCGAACGTCTCCATAGGGCCCTACGTCCCAAAGGCAGAGACACGGACCCACCGAGAGATATAGTTTGCTGCCTAGTCGACTTCCGACTTAAAGAGGAAATATTACGTAGAGCTCGGGACAAACAGCGCTTGTTTTACCAGGAAACGGAAATTAAATTATTTCAGGATCTCTCCCATCTCACTCTGCAACGTAGGAAAGACCTGCGCCCCTTACTAGATTTACTTCGCTCTAACGGTATCGCCTACCGTTGGAAGTTCCCGTTTGGTCTTGCTGCAACACATATGGGGAGATCAGCTCTCATGAGATTTCCGGAAGACCTTGCACCATTCTGTGAAACCTTGAATATCCCTTTACCGGATATACCTAACTGGTCCAGTGCTTCTTCTTTACAATTGCAGCTAGATGACAGCCCCATGGAAGCACAGTCTGCTGGCCACTTATCTGGAGAAAGACGACGCAAATCTTCACACCCAGCTTCAACTTCCCCGGTACGAAGAAGGCTTATTAATGATGACAGTTTACCAGCATCGCCTGCACACCGTAAGGCGCGTCATGAATGACCTTTTCCCGTTTTCTGATATTCATGCTCATGAGTATAAACACCCCCACAGTCTGAGGCTGCTTTACTAGTGAATCGAGTAGGTTTTGTTATTTTTTATCCACGGTTCCTTTATGTGACATAACTAACATCACCTGTACTTCTCAAGGGTATGTGTATCGCTTCACATTGCCAAGCTTCATATATGTAATATGTATCGATCATATATATTCGTTTTGTAGGCATGTAAGGGCTGAGGTATCCTTATTTGTGTTATGAAAGAGAGATGTTGGGATCTGTGGAGCTATTGGTTGTGTACCTGCTGGTATTGAAGGGCTCTTTTTTGCTTGGCTAGTGCGCAATACTATGGTTCTGAAAAGCTATTTGTCTTGATCTTGCAGATAAATTCTCCATACGCCTTGAATTGCCTCGGGACTAGCCTATACGCTTGTGCATACCATCTTTGGTGGGACGGGGGATGGGGGCTTGTGCGGATCAGTGGTGTACCGAGATGTGTTTATCTCTCCTGAAGCATCCTAAACAATACTACCATAATCTGGATTCATGGGATTTCGTACCATCTTGGTGTACTGCTGTACGTGCTTGCCTCTGACCCTTGTCTCTTAATTAGATCAATGCTAATATCATATTAATAGTCTATTCGCATTATTTATTTGCTCTCCTTACATTATGCTGGTCTTACAAAACTCTTGGGATACCTCTATCTGCAATTCAGTTTATGATATGTTACATACCTCCTATCTAGATGTGAGTACTGTGGTATTTTTGATTTGGAGTATGAGTCCATACTATATGATTTTCACATGTATAGTTCACTCCGTGGATGGGTGCAATTTGGCCCTATACATTTAGCTGCTCTACTTTGTCGCAGACTTGTTGGGCCACAGATTGTAGATGCTTCTTCCCCAGCAACCTATCTTTGTTTTGTAGGCGATGGGGTGTTTAACACTACTTAGAATCCCTCAGTTGGGATTATTACTTACATTATCTTTGGAAAACGGTTTCAGGAGATATTTGGCCCTTGGCTTACATCTCAGTTTCGGCATATGGGATTATGTTGCTCCTGCCATGCACTTTTTCATGTACAGTAGCTATCTTTATCCGAAATTGATATGACCTATGCAGACCCTTTTCAAGTGACTCGAGTGTTTATGTGGTACGATTTAAAGTATCTTTTAGGAAATGACAGGTCACAGATTGCATTGTATATGACTCGTGATAACATAATATGTATATGGTAAAATAGGTTACGCTCAATTGCATAACGTATTTCCAATGACTGTCCAAGTTATGTCATACAGTTTTAAATATTGGGTCTTCTCCTTTGGCATACATTCACTTTTACACCTATTGTTGCACATCACTGTTTAGGAGCCTTGATAGGGTCCAAGTGACTACCTACAACCTTGAGTTTATCATGATGTTGCATATAATACTTTTAGCATACATCCCTCCCCTGTTACACTCCACTTATCTCTCGATACAAGTCAGCTACTTCCCACCTACGTATATGTGTCAAGGACACATCATATTGGATCACTCCCCCTCTACAACTTTTATTCAGGAGAGTTAGGCCTCTTTAGAACTATACTGTATATTCTTAATACGGCCGTTTCTGGGTTTGACACCTCTCCGACAGTTTATTCGAGATTCTCACACAACGTCTTGCAAACAACCATTCCATAGGAGCTTTACTATGAGATAGAATAGCTGGACTATTCTGCCTCTGGAGTCGAGTTTTAAAGGAAGTTGAAGGAACATAGATTAATACATACATACGGACATATATGAAACACACCTGACACTTCTATCTTTTTTTCTACCTAATTTTTTGACTCTGTTCCTTTATAATTTAGTTTCTATTCCAACAGTTTAGAAACTCTATATTAATCTTTTTTCTTCTGATACCCCCTTGTTGTCGTCGTCCCCCCCCCCCCCTCTTTTTTTTTTTTTTTTTCTCTCTCTCTCTCTCTCTCTTTCTCTCTTCGCCTTCCCCTTCCTCTCCCTGCCTCAGCGATACGTATTGAGTACACTTATAGCCCTCCAGCAACCAGTTCATGTAGATTTCATAATGGCTAATAAACACGCATCTAAACAGTCATTTCGCACACTTTCCGTGGCCTCTCTCAACGCAAGGGGCCTAAATGTGCCTGAAAAACGCTCGCAACTACTCACTTATATGAAGAGCCTACGTGCAGATGTGATCTTTGTCCAAGAAACTCATTTTCGAGCAGACCAAGTCCCTAAATTCTCTAATGTTAACTACCCCACGGCATTTCACTCAGTTAATGCGGAAGTAAAAGCTAAGGGGGTATCCATTTTGCTTTCTAAAACGCTCCCGTTTGAACTTGCTGAGTCTCTTGAAGATCCCGAGGGCAGGTTCCTTTTTCTCAAAGGCACCCTCTTTAATAAACCGCTTACCCTAGTCAATGTTTATAGTCCTAATACTGCACAAGTAAGCTTTTTTCGTAAAATCACCAAGTTACTTGCTACATTTCAATCGGGTATCCTGATTCTGGGAGGCGATTTTAATGTGGCTCTGAACCCACTGGAAGATACGTCCTCGGGGTTTTCCTCCATACCGTTCCAAGCACTCAAACAAATCAAACTTGAATTGAAAGACCTTCTCCTTCATGATACATGGCGTACCCTTCACCCTTCGGACAGAGATTATACCTTTTATTCTGCTCCTCACAAACGCCACTCTAGAATCGACTACTTCTTTCTCTCGCAAAACGATTTACATACCTTGCAGTCTGCCTCGATCGAACCAAAGATCCTCTCAGATCACCACCCGATTATGATAACGTTGCTATTCCTGGATACACCAGGCATATCCAAAATATGGAGACTGGATCCATTTCTCCTTACGGATTCCTCAGTTACCCTCCAGATCCGTGATTCTTTGACAAACTACTTTCGAGAAAATACATCCTTGGAAACGACCCCTCTCGTACGGTGGGAAGCACACAAATGTGTAATACGTGGACTTATAATGTCAATCTCAGCTGCGCGAAAACGTCGGGCTCAAGCATCATTTTCTTCTTTATTGCAAAAAGTTCGCTCACTTGAGTGCGCACATAAACGATCTATAGCCTTAAGATCGGCTACTGAACTAGATCGAGCACGACAACAACTCCGCGATGTCGTAGAGAAGAAAACTAAACGTAATTTTACTCTACAACAGAAGCTTTTCTATGAACATGGCAATAAGAGTGGCAAATTTCTTGCTCGGGCGCTACAATCTAAAAAGGCAGCTCGACACATTTATCAGCTCCATTCCAAGCATGGACGCCTACTGAAAACATCGTCGGAAATCGCGGCGGAATTTGAAGAGTTTTACTCTAACCTATACAACCTACCTTTACAGCCCAAACCAACAGGTGACATTAGGCCACGTAAGACTATTATACAGGCCTTCCTCACGCAATTTCTCCCCAAACCAGTTTCAAGGACACAAGCGAAAGAATTGGAGGGAGCTTTGACGCTACAGGAACTACAACAGGCTATTACACAGTTGAAACCTGGTAAAAGCCCAGGACCCGATGGCTTTATCAACTCTTACTACAAATCTTTTCTTGACATTTTAGCGCTTCCATTTCTACAGGCCTTCAACACATTAGACACGCCAGGACAATCAATGAGTCATCTTTCGGAGGCTCACATTACGGTTATACCCAAAGAGAATAAAGACCAAACTTCTACAGTGAATTATCGTCCGATTTCGCTATTAAATGTTGATCTAAAGATCTTTGCTAAAATTCTGGCTAACCGCTTACTACCTGTTATAGACTCCATCATATCTCCGGACCAGGTGGGCTTTGTTCCGGGCAGAGAGGCCAGAGATAACACAATTAGGGCCATTAATATACATCACTGGCTACTTCAAAAGCGACAACCTGGATTTTTTCTCTCTTTAGATGCCGAAAAGGCGTTTGACAGACTAGCATGGGATTACCTGGAGGCAGTTTTGATTGGACTAGGACTACCTTTGCGCTTTTTGACTTTTATTATGTCTCTATATATAGCCCCCACAGCGCGAGTGCGCGTTAATGGTCACCTTTCGGACTCCTTCTCAATTGGCAACGGGACTAGACAGGGATGCCCCTTGTCACCCCTCTTATTTATCCTTACATTGGAACCTTTATTGAATTGCATTAAGGATAATGCTAACATCAAGGGGATTTTGATCAATGACAAACTACATAAAGTGGCAGCCTTTGCTGATGACATACTTCTTTTCCTAACAGACCCGCATATCACGTTGCCAAACTTGCTACAAGATTTCAAACTATTTCAGTACTTGGCTAACTTTAAAATCAATTTTTCTAAATCTCAAGCACTTAATGTATCATTAACTCCGGATGTGTTGAAACAAGCGACATCAAATTTTCCTTTTACTTGGCAACGTGAAGCTATCACTTATTTAGGAATCCAATTACCAACACATCTTTCGGAATTATATACAAAAAATTTTCTACCCCTCTTACGTGACATCTCCAAAGACCTACAGACATGGAATAAACCCTGGTTTTCTTGGTTTGGTAGGGCAGCTATACTAAAGATGAACGTGCTCCCCAGAATATTATATCTTTTGCAGACAATACCAATCCAATTACCAAACTCATTCTTCAAATCCTATAGAACGCTCTGTACCTCCTTTCTTTGGTATAATAAACGCCCAAGAATTAGCTTTGCCCAACTCACCTTGCCCAAGAGGAGTGGAGGTATAGGACTTCCGGATATTCACCGTTATTACAGGTCCTGTCACCTAGCCAGAATAGTGGACTGGACAACAAACCACACTCGTAAGGTGTGGGTTGGTGTAGAGGCTGATTTCTCAAAGATACCACTCTCCACCTCCCCGTGGCTGAAAACCTCTCACGTCCCTTCCGAGTTTCGAGAACACCCACTTATAGGTCCCACTCTATGCTGTAGTGCTCAGTTGTTCCAGAAAAAAGAACTATCTTCCTTTCCGAGCCCTCTTACTCCGATCAAATTGAATCCGGACTTTATTCCAGGGATTTCTCCGACCTTTCTCGCTGGGTATGGCCGTGATGAGAGTCTTACAGTGGGTCAATTCTTCAAAGATTCTAGCCTCTTATCTACAGAAGACATTGCAAAGACGTGGCCATCCATTACACTAACACCATGGATGTATAGACAAATACACCATTTCTTACGTAACTCCCCACATCTAAAAGACTATTCAAGACCGCTTACTGCATTTGAGAAGCTCTGCTTTACGGACATCCCCCAGCGGCATGTTATATCTAAGCTCTATTCCTATCTTGAAAGTACTAACACATCTCATTCGCGGAAGACCTGTTCAGCCTGGCAACGTGACCTACAACTTCAAATCTCACCAGAGGACTGGGACCACATTTACGACCATATGCATAAAGGCTCCATTTGTGTCTCTACACAAGAAGGCAATTATAAATTATTTTCCAGATGGTACAGCGTTCCGTCTTGGGTTAGTAGGTTTGATCCTAACGCCTCAGATCTATGCTGGAGATGTTCCCGGGCAACAGGTACTCTTCTACATATCTGGTGGGACTGCCCGCGGCTGCAACCCTTCTGGAGAAAAGTTTTGGACATAATCACTCAAGTAACTACATACACCCTAGACTTTACCCCAGCACAATGTCTACTTCATCATTCCTCACTTTCTGTGCGGACTTATCGTAGGTCGCTTGCTTTACACATGATAAATGCGGCAAGACAGTGTATTCCGGTCCATTGGCGATCGGAATACGTTCCCACCGTGCGAGAGTGGATTCTTAGGATCATCAGGATCGCAGAGATGGAGGAGCTGATTTCAGTGGCAAAAGAACACCCCGAGAGATTCAGGAAGACTTGGGCGTGTTGGAATCATTTCCAAACTACCGATACTTATCATTGTCTAATGAAGGAATGAGCGAGAGGAGATTTGGTGACACGGAAACCCCTAGAACGTTCACTTCAGGAATAGTTCCATTACGGGACTTTAACGAAATTGTATTTCTAAGTAATGATTGAATCTGTCTCAGCCTGGAAGCTGCTAACTGATATGACTGGTTTGGTTATGCCTATTTAGTTATATACCTCATCCTTCCCCCATTCACCTCCCCCCCCCCTCTTCCCCCCCCCCCCCTTTTTTTTTTTTTTTTTTTTTTTTTTTTTCTTTCTCTCTCTCTCTCTCTCTCTACCTCTCTCTCTCTCTCTCTTCATCTGTATTCGTCCCCTACGTCCCTCCTCGCCCCACTATGATATTTTTTCTCATACTCTTCCTCCATTCCCTTGCTCATTTCATTCCCATCTCTTCTTTCTCTCTTTTTCACCTCTTTACCATATTCTAACTAACTATATTTTTCATAAGGTACAGAGTACTTACAGACACACAGGTGTAACAATACTCCTCCAATCTAATCTATAATGTTCAAGTACGGAATCCTAAGACATATATGCCTTGAGTTGACACGACTATTGCTATATACCTCACTGTCCTGTTTCTTTAGATCTCCCTACACTAGGACTATTGTACCCCGTATTTCTATAAATTACTTACTGCTAACATCATTGCTATGGGTATATACGGTGCCTTCCCCTTAGGACTGTATTTCAGGTTGAGCTACGATTTACTTCTATGTCCTGAACCCGTCTGCGTTACGGGAGAACATGCTTAAAGACTTGCGCGGACTGCGTTCCGTATTTGTTTATGACTTGTTATGCCTTTCATATCTCAATAAAATTTCTTGGAAAAAAAAAAAAAAAAAAAAAAAACATCAGGCGGATGGCAAGAGTTTAACAGAAAAAAAGAAAATGTGTTTTTTCAAAAAAATTTTTTCCATTTATAGTGCAAAAAAATATAAAACTCAGTGCTGATTAAATACCACCAAAAGAAATCTCTCTTTATGTGAAAAAAGGACAAAAATTTAATTTGGGATCAATGTTGCATGATTGAATATTTATCATTCAAAGTGTGAGAGCGCTGAAAGCTGAAAATTGGTTTGGCCAGAAGGGGGTTAAAGTGTCCTGTATTGAGGTGCTTAAAGAATAAGTTCACCTTTTGTAACATGGTACATCCATATTCAGGATGTAACATGTTACTGCTGAAGCTTTCCCCCAATCCCCGGTTTGGACAGCTAGTGGGGGATCTTTTGCCCGGCCATGTCATTCATTCACACAGTTCTGTAAATATGTACACTACAAGTACCAACAGCCTTTGCAGCTATCGGCTTGTAGTTCTCAATGAACTAGCAGGGCATTGTTGAGCACTCTAGGTAGTTCATTGAGTCTTCCTGTCAATGTGTAACTGCCTGCTCAGGTATGAGCACAGACCGTACACAGACTGCCTTCAAAATCCCAGGCTCGTAGTAAAAATATGATAAATGCACAAATTCTTTTTTTAAGTGCAAAAAGGTGTACATTTATTATTTTCTGTACAAAATTGAACTTATCCTTTAACATAAATTATGCTCAAATCAAGGATAGGCAGCAGGATAGCTTCCAGCATAGCCAGTGTAATATTAAAGAAAATTGCTGTGAATAGACAATGCTATGGAAGAGCAGCAGTGCAAGGAATCAACTGTAAAGATAACATTTGTGGAAAAGCAAATATTGTGTAAAGAGAAGAGGTATTCTTACTTTAACCTTGAATGCTTTGTGTATTTCTGCCAGATCTGTGCAATAATTACATGTATAAATGTTAACAGTGACACCTGCACTTAGACCCACAAATTAAAACCAAAGCAGCTGGCTTGATTTGATTATATCAAATCAGAAAATATTTGTGAATAAGTGCAGTGCAAAATCTATTATAAATGAATAATCCTACAATAAATCAACATAAATGCATATAAATGTAAAAACAAAATAAAAATGCACTGAATAATTGAAAAATATGCCCAACATACAGTAAGTGAAAATAGGTCCATCAAGAGTCCCAAAAGAAATAGTAAAAATAGAAGAAGAAACCTACTCCAAGCTATAAGGTGACCCCAAATTGATCTGTGCAGAAATATTAATCCAAAAGCATTAAAGGTGAGTATCAAAAGCCCCTTACCAAAAGGTGTTAAGCCTCTAGAACTGAGCAGTCAAACAGTGCTTTCAAACAACCATCACTGTAACCTTCCATATTAGATGCCCAGCTGGGTTTTTATGGCACTTTCTTAATAGGCATTCAAATGGCAATCCTCCTGTCCACAATAAACTACTTTAAAAGTGTCCCAAACCACTGCAGGCTATGTGAAATCAGGGTTGAGGTTCCAGCATTTGGTCAGGGACTGCCTAAATTGAGGCTCCACCCTGGTATCAGCAATCCAATACCTGGATAACTTCCAAAGCCAATCCGAGGCTTCATTGGAACGATCTACTTCAAGCGACACTTCAGGCTTTTTATCAGGGTGATACCCCATGTGACTGGTATTCAGCACCCCCAGAGGAATAATGAGTCTGGCTGTTTCAGTCAACCCTCCTGGATAGGCTATAGCGGTAATTCATACAGACGAAAGATGCTCTTCTTTGACTTCTGGGCTAAATACTAGTTTTAGGACACATATCTTAGAATGATTCTCAATAGGTTCAACTTTCCTGCCTTTGACATAGTTTGAAAAATATGCCTAGCAAAATAACTGACCTTATCAGAATCCTATTACACAGGTGTATTGTTTCATGTCAGATTATGTTTAAAATGTATGTAAACCCAAGATCAAAACATATAGCGCCCTCTTCCTTTTAGGTGAACCGTATTGGAGGCATCCAGTTATAAACGGACAGCAAAGTCAGTTTACACCTGGCTGCGCATAGAGCAAAGTGGAGTCTGTCCACTGACTCCACAAATATGGAGCAAATATGAATCTGTCATCTGCCCGCTGTGCTTCAATCAGCAGGGGATCTCTACCCTAATTAAGGTGCATTGTTTGGAAGATCCTTACTTGCTCTCTTGGTGATCTGGAGGAGGATCCGATTGTCCGGCTTTCTGGGTTGTTTATAACAAAGTGTAATTGACCACTCTTAACAGGGGGTTATGCCTGTCTGGTAAGCCTTTTGTATGAGTGGTTAGTGACCAGGGGCGGACTGACCATTTGGAAACTCGGGCACTGCCGAGGGCCCGGGATCAGTAGGGGGCCCCATGAGATGCCCCTGGTACCTTTTTAATAGGCTTTTTTGATTTTGGGCAAGGACACAGGGGCCCCATGATCCCCTATTGCCCGGGGGCCCCATGAGTTGTCAGTCCGCCCCTGTTAGTGACACAACTGTCCTTGGATTTCCTTTGTTTCATCACAGCCTCTGGGGACTTTTCTTTATTTGAATCTTTGGATGGACTATTTTTTATGACACTATTTTTATGACGTATTTTTCACTGTCTTTTTTCACTAATTATTTGTCACTTCATTAAGCCCTGCACTTTATGTATATATTTATAAAAAATTAGCATAACAATTTCCCCAGTGAATGTGCATGTACATTTGTTCTGTGTGACTGGGGAAAATTATTATTAGACTATTCCCATTGCTGAAAAAAAGCAATAAAAAAGGTAAAAAAAAAAACAATCTGCGCATTTAGCAATAAAGATCCAAAATGCATGACAAATAAACACATGAAAAATAAAACAAAACTAAAAAATCTAAAGTGATTGCTGCTAACATATCAATTAGTGCTTTTCACCACACTTCAACATTATACATAACATCCTCCTGCAATCCCATCAAATAATGTGACAGTACTTAGTCAAAAAAAATATAATAGTCCATCAATATCCAATAAAACTATATTTCCTCCACCACCATGAAGTGATTTCTCTCTTCCTCCCTCTTTTCTCAAACTATGTGATACTGTACATGCAAACACCCAGTGATAATATGTGCTCACCTTGTGCAATGGACCTCAATACAAATCAAGGTCCTAACACACTTGTTGCTCCACCTTGGACATATGTGGCACCAGCTATTCCTCTTCAGTATTCCTCACCACAAATACATCACATGCAAAAATAGAGTGCTATTTAGAGTGCTCCCTGAATAATATTAATTTATTAAAAACTCTCCAAATCAACACTTACATTTAAAAAGCACCCACAGTGCTATCTATCTCAGCATGAATAAACATGGGTCATAGTGATCAGTACAGCCAGTTTTCTCATATCTACAGCCCGGCTTCAAACCATGTACACGTTACGCTCCTGTACCAGAGCTTCCTCAGCAGGATCAGAGCAGTGCAGCAAACATAAGTATTTTAATGTGTACACAAACTTGTTTTCTAGTGACTGTTGATGTGAGCTTGCTGTACACTATAATCAAACATGAGGATTCTTTGGCAGCAATGAAGTGAGGGTAGGACAGGTCAGAATGCTCTAGGAAACAAAGGAGGTTCTTGTTAAAATGTCTTGACTTTGGATTAAAGCATAATTATCTGTGGTATGATAATAGATTCTTCTCACAAGTAAAAGTAAAAGGTGTAACCATGGGAGCTTCTTTTGCACCCAGCGTGACAAATCTATTTATGGCACACTGGAAGGCATAAAGAGTAGTTAGTGATAAGCTCCCACAATTAATTTGCTTGATAATCTGATCTTGATATGGGAAAAAGATGAGTGTGGTTTAAGATCCTTTATGGATAGGATGAATAAGAACAATAAAAACATAGTAATATATGGAGAAAGGAACGAGCGCTGGATCTGACAGATTCAAGCCGCTAGCATAAAGGTAAACCTCGTATACCCTCTTCATCAAAAGTCAAATACAAAAAGTTGCAGCGCTTGAGTATATAATACAGGGAATTAACATATATATAGCAGAATTAAACATTCATTTTATGACATGCACCAGATCCCACATTCATAAATTAATGTAAACAATGGTCAGGTAAGTAATGAAGATTCATCCAACTAATCAAAGTGCCTATAGTGATAGGGATGTTAAAGTCATAAGTTTTGGGGTGTATCCAAGCAAATCCGTGACTTCCGTGATAGGAGAATAGCTGTAAAATGCACTAACCAGATAGCGCAAGTAAATGCGCATTGGAGTATAATGACCTACTCCTGGTCACAGCCAAATGGTCCTCAGCGTAAAGCCCTCAGGAACACCAGTGCACCACTCTTGCCGTCTCCTACCACCAGGGGGAGTGCGCCTATGGTAATGTCCAAAAAAGCTGATTCACAGAATCCAAAAAGATGGCCGACAGTCAGATGCATGAACCAAGTGGATAATCAATGGTATGAGAGGTGTCCTTATTCCTAACGCGTTTCGTGGCAATGGCACATTATCAAAGGGGTGGTAGGAGACGGCAAGAGTGGTGCACTGGTGTTCCTGAAGGCTTTACGCTGAGGACCATTTGGCTGTGACCAGGAGTAGGTCATTATACTCCAATGCGCATTTACTTGCGCTATCTGGTTAGTGCATTTTACAGCTATTCTCCTATCACGGAAGTCACGGATTTGCTTGGATACACCCCAAAACTTATGACTTTAACATCCCTATCACTATAGGCACTTTGATTAGTTGGATGAATCTTCATTACTTACCTGACCATTGTTTACATTAATTTATGAATGTGGGATCTGGTGCATGTCATAAAATGAATGTTTAATTCTGCTATATATATGTTAATTCCCTGTATTATATACTCAAGCGCTGCAACTTTTTGTATTTGACTTTTGAATAAAAACATAGTGTTGTCTTGGCAGATAGAAAAAGAAAAGGTGACGTTTCTGGATTTAGAAATTTCTCCAAACAATCACCAAAAATTGTTTTATTATAACAGACGGGAATGGCCACTGATAGCTGCCACCATGGGGATTGGTTATTTAAAATACCTAGAGGGCAGTTCATCATATTGCAAAGGAATTGCATGCATCAGGATGATTACAAACAACAGGCTGAAACTCTGGTGGATCTTTTTCTCTAGAAAGGATATGAAAAGTCGGTTATCTTAGAAGAAAAGAACAGGGTTGAGAACATGAAAAGGGACTTGTTACTGAAGGATAATAGGGCAATAAAAGAAAGAAATAGTCAACAAGGCAGGATTATTTTAGATTTTAATGCTCAATATATTGATATGGAAAAAATATTAAAAGATATTGGGGAAGTACATTTGATCCTATATTGCCAGCTAAACCTATATTCACATATATGGAAAAAACAAACAAAAAGACAGTGAGCACTCAAGGATCAAATGGGAATCAGCTGTGAATGCACTAAAAGGAACCCTAAACCTTGCACATAATACAAACAGAAAAACAGTGCAGCGCTTTTGAAGTGAAGTGACAAAAACTTAAATTATCCATAAATTATAAAGATGAATTAAAATAAATCATTGTTTGTGAAATTCTCAATAAAAATTAGTGATGCCCTATGGATGGCAAAGTGAAAGGAAAATTGTGC
This sequence comes from Staurois parvus, assembly GCF_062004578.1. NCBI lineage: Eukaryota > Metazoa > Chordata > Amphibia > Anura > Ranidae > Staurois > Staurois parvus. The sequence continues at coordinate 8,384,523 of NW_028317949.1, forward strand.
GACTAAAAAAGTCTTTAAACAAGGAGTGTTCATAGGATGGTGAAAGCGTGACACAAAAGGGTCTGCATACAATGTTGAAAATGAGTCCTGTTATGCAAGTGACATCAAAATACTTCAGGCAATGTCCCGTGTGGTTCTATCCGTGCAGGAGGTAATAAAAATGCGCACTCACCAGATGCGCATAATCAAAGCACAGTCTGTTGAAAGGTATACTTCAACCAGGAATTAGCAGTAAGCCCCTTTTAAACAGGCCAGATAGCATGGGAAAAGGATCCCTCCTCTGGGTATGAGACTCCTCTGCAACTGCAAATCCCCTGGGGTCCTGGGATCATTAGCTCAGAAAAGAGCCAAATACGAAGGTGCTCATAGTGTAGTAAATTCCAAATGTATTAGGTAAAAAATCATAAATAAAACACTTCTACGTGAAGTACAGCAGAACACAGCAAGTTGGCGATGAACAGCCACTCACTATAATGGCCACCGGACCTCCGTATGGCTCCGGCGGCATGACGTCACGGTGTACGGCTCCTCCTTGATACTTTTCGTGCGCACGCACATTCTCATAATTTTATCGAAGAACTATGAAGAGTACAAACGCCATCTTCGTAACCACTGGACCTGCATCACTGACCGTCGTCACAGAGGAGGGTCTATTTCTTACCCGAAATCATTCCAGGAGAGACAATAAATACAGAAGGAATAAAAAATGGGAAAAAATGGGGAAAAAGAAGAAAAAATGGATCTGATAAACAAACTTATGCATCGCATATCACTATACTGAATGGACCAAAAATTAGGGAGTTATTGACAAAACATATAAAAAGGGAAGGAAATATCCACAGATACTGTCAGAGCAGTATTTAAAGGGGATGAGTATAAAAGACCCGATAAGAATGAAGAGTTAATGCTTGGTCATTTACAAAAGCAGTTCTCAATTTATAAGTAACTATTATAAAGTCGCATAAGAAATAACATATAAAAAACTAAATCATGTAAAAAAACACAATAATAACTAAATAATCACTCAAGTGTTAGGAAACAGTACTTAAAGGGGCAGACCACGAAAAAGAACCAGCTCTGAAATGAAAAAAATGTATAAAAAATGAATAACAAAAAAAAAATGAATGAAAAAATTAGCTCTAACGGTCAGGGATGGCAGCCCATAGTAGCAAGGATAATACAAACAAAAAGGCAATATCAATTGACCATAGTACTAAAATATGCAGAAGGGATAAATATAACCTGCCATAAAAAGACTAACAAAATGTGGTATACCAAAAAATATGGGAGTCTATAGAAATGAAACCGGTACTTAATCACATAAATGTAATATTAAAAACAAAGAATTTGTGATATACTAAAAGTTTATCATATTCAGAATTAATAAAATAGACATATATAAAAATATGTAGAATAGGATAGACGTGGAATAATTTTAAATTAGAATCACATTAGATGAAAATACAGATATAAATGGGGGTAAGAGAAAAGGAAGATCACCCTCTCAATTGTGGCGATGAGTGACACTAAGTGGAAACAGAAATGAGGCTAACTGTTATCAATGAAACAGTTCACATCAATGTCTATGTTGTGCCCCAAAGGAGTCAACATCTGTATTTCAAAAATCCACTTAGTCTCTAATTTGGAAACTGATCTACGTTTGTTGGTTCCCCTCCAATGAGGGTGAATGACATCAATACCTGTGAATTTTAAAGATGAGGAATTCCTACTATGATGATGCCTAAAATGTTTAGAGAGGGAATGTTCCTTAAGGCCTTTCCTGATGTTGTAAACATGTTCGCTTAGCCTATCCCTAAGCCTCCTGGTAGTACGACCTATGTACTGTTTGCGAATTGGACATTCTAATAAGTAAACAACAAACCAACTGTTACATGATATAAAAGTGGAGATATCATATTACTTGTGTGTCGGACACAAAGGAATCAGATATTCTTTTTCGTATTCCATTGCATTGGCAAATGACACTTATTGCAGGGATAAAAACTCTTCATGTTAGGAATAAAATAGCTCCTAATATTCTGGACCCCCCTATTACTGCTTATTTTTTCTCTGAGGGGAATAGCTCTCTGGAAAGTAATTTCATGTTTAGCTGGAAGTAATTTAGACAAAATGGGATCAGTCATTAAAACTCCCCAGTTTTTGCTAATAATTTTGCTCACCTCTCTGTGTTGTATGGAAAAATTAGTGACAAAAGGGCAGATCCTCATTGGTTTATCATTCTTGGACCCATTAAGCATAGGTTCTCTATTCATTCTAGCGACTTGTTCCATGATTTGATTAAGTACTATCTCATCATAACCCTTTTCAAGGAATCTAGCTTTAAAAAACACAGCCTGTGCATGCAATGTATCTAAATCTGCACAGTTTTGCCTGCCCCTCATAAATTGGCCCTTAGGGATGTTAGATAGCCGAGATGGATGATGACAGCTATCTGTTGGGATATAACTGTTTCTGTCTGTAGCTTTGAAATAGGATTTTGTAATAATCTGTGTTCCTTGATTAGTCAGGGTAAAGTCCAGGAAGTTAATCTCTTTAGTAATGTAGGGAAAAGTCAATTGTATATTTGAATTGTTGTTGAGAGTACCATAATAATTAATTAATGCTTCCTCTTCCCCATGCCACAAAATGAGGACGCCATCAATGTATCGCAAATAAAAGGTAGGTTCTGGCCAATCCCTAGTGTATATGACATCTTCCTCCCACCTGCACTGTTTTTCTGTTTGTATATTCACATATAGGAAAGCACCTATACTGTCCCCAGAAGTCCTTGATCCACCTATGAAAATGCAAAATAATACTCTTACCCCATGGCTGAAAGGTTTTTATAAGTGTGGTAAATGTAGGGGTGTAAGGTCACTAAGGTTAACGGGAGGAAGACATTAGGATTCAAAGCACGGGTGATGGGGAGAAGGTATGAACTCAAAGACTTCATGACCTGTGATACTGAGGGGGTTATTTAAATGTTAGAGTGCCTATGTCAGAAACAAAATATAGGGCGAGCAGCTAGGCAACTATATATGCAAGTGAGGGAACACATTAATAATATTAAAAAAGGACTAAAAACCCATTCTGTTTCCAAACACTTCAGGGATTGTCATAACAGGGACCTTACTGGTTTTAAATTCTGGGTGATGAAAAAAGTAAATAAACATTAGAGAGGGGGACATTTCATTATACAACTCAGCAGGAGGGAGTCCTATTGGATTTTGAGACTAAAGTGTTGTCCCTGTGGGGGGGACTCAATGTCAATTTTGATCTCCATTGCTTTATTTTATTAGCAATTCATAGAGGTCTCTCCTTCCTATGAGTGTTTGTTGTACTGAGATTTCTCTAACTGGTTCAACTGTAAATTAAAGCATTCTTTAACCCCTTCATACCTAAGGGTAAAACAAATCGAAATACCTAAGCACAATTTTGCAACGTTGACATGTGTAAGTAAAACCATACATATCATCACAACTACTTAGTACATCCAGATGAATTAGACCGCATTTTTTTCAGGACAAATTGGGCTTTCATTTGGTGGTAAATGGTAATGGATATCTCCTGATTTTTTTTTAATTATCAAAGGAAAACTGGCCCAAAAATAGTAAAAAAAAAATTTTTTTTTATTTAGCTGTGTGTTTCTTGTTACTGCCATAACCTACCACCAAAGAACAACCCAAAATAAATTCTCCAGCTCTTGACGATTGCAGCAATATCAAATATGTGTATGATATTTGTTGTTTGTACCCATAATACAACCCAGAAACAATAGTGCACGTTTTTTTTTTTTTTTTTTACCTAAAACACACTGACACTGACATTGACACTAACTGATACCATTTTTATAATCCTGACCTTTTGACCTTGACCCAAACACTAACCTTGGCACTGAACTAGATCAAACCTTGATCTAGATATTTTTTCTTTATTTTTTATTTTTTAATATTTATTTACTTATCTTTTTTTTTTTTTTTTACAAACATTTTTTTTCTCTATGCCAGGAGTTAGACTGATCACTTTGACAGCCAATCAGAGGCTATCACAGCGATCATGTGACCTGGAATCGGGAGTCCCGGGTCCCGATCGTTAGAACGAGACCCTGGGCTCTCAGTGACACCATGGTCTTTGTGCTAGGAGCACGCTGTGCGGTGCGCTCCCAGCACAAAGACAGGTACGCAAATATGCGGCCCCACGAAAAAAATCCCAGTTCCGTGAGGCCGCATATTTGTGTGACGTCAGCGTCAAGGGGTTAAATATGGTTTTATTACCAATATTTTATTGATTTTGATTAATTATGATATGCATGTTGTATGTATTGCTTATATATTTATTGATATATGAAGCCTATATATTATGTATTATACAGTATATGTTGTGATGGAATCAATAGGTATTTATGAAGTAGTTTTTAACATACACTGCTCAAAAAAATTAAAGGAACACTTTGAAAACACATCAGATCTCAATGGGGAAAAATGTCATGCTGGATATCTATACTGATATGGACTGGGTAATGTGTAAGGAATGTATGGATGCCCCATCATTTGATGGAAATGAAAATTATCAACCTACAGAGGACTGAATTCAAAGACACCCCAGAAATCAAAGTGAAAAAATGATGCAGCAGGATAGTCCATTTTGCTGAAATTTCATTGCAGCAACTCAAAATGCTACTCAGTAGTTTGTATGGTCCTCACGTGCTTGTATGCATGTCTGACAATGTCAGGGCATGCTCCTAATGAGACAACGGATAGTGTCCTGGTGTATTTCCCCCCAGATCTGAACCAGGGCAACACTGAGCTCCTGGACAGTCTGAGGTGCAACCTGGCGGTGTCGGATGGATTGAAACATGATATACCAAAGGTTTTCTATTGGCTTTAGGTCAGGCGATCATTGGGGCCATTCAAGGGTATCAATTCCTTCATCCTCCAGAAACTGCCTTCATTCTCTCGGCACTTGAGGCTGGTCAATATCATGCACCAGGAGGAACCCAGGACCCACTGCACCAGTGTAGGGTCTGACAATAGGTCCAAGGCTTTCATCCTGATACCTAATGGCAGTCAGGGTGCCATTGTCTAACCTGTAGAGGCCTTGCATCCCTCCATGGATATGCCTCCCCAGACCATCATTGACCCACCACCAAAACAATCATGCAGAATGATGTTACAGGCAGCATAACATTTTCCATGGCTTCTCCAGGCTCTTTCACATCTGTCACATGTGGTCAGGGTGAACTTGCTCTCATCTGTGAAAAGCACAGCCAATGGCAGGCCTGACAATTCTGATGTTCAATGGCAAATGCCAATCAAGCTCTATGGTCCCGGGCAGTGAACACAGGGCCCACTAGAGGATGTTGGCCCCTTAGGCCACCCTCATGAAGTCTGTATCTGATGCTTTGGTCAGAGACATTCACACCAGTGTCCTGCTGGAGGTCATTTTGTAGGGCTCTGGCAGTGCTCATCCTGTTCCTCCTTTCACAAAGGAGCAGACACCAGTCCTGCTGATGGGTAAGGACCTTCTACAGCCCTGTCCAGCTATCCTAGAGTAACTGCCTGTCTCCTAGAATCATCTCCATGCTCTTGAGACTGTGCTGGGAGACACAGCAAATCTTCTGGCAATGGCATGCATTGATGTACCATCCTGGAGGATTTGGACTGCCTGTGCAACCTCTGTAGGGTCCAGGTCATGCTACCAGTAGTGACACTGACCCTAGTCAAATGCCAAACTAGTGAAAAAACAGTCAGAAAAGATGAGTAGGGAACAAAATGTCAGTGGCCTCCACCTGTAAAACCATTCCTGTTTTGGGGGTCATCTCATTTTTCCCCGTCTAGTGCACCTGTTGTTAATTTCATTAACACCAAAACAGCTGAAACTGATTAACAACCCCCTCTGCTACTTAACTGACCAGATCAATATCCTAGGAGTTTCATTGACTTGATGCTATTCGCTAATGATAAAGTGTTCTTTAAATTGTTTTAGCAATGTATTTGATTTGTTTTATTGTGGATATAGTAATTTGCAGCATGAATTATGGTACTGATAATTATTAGCTGCAAGCTGATCTATTTTTGTGAACTACCATTAGCACACTGAGCAGCCTGGTGGGTTGATTTGTTCATGGGCACTAGAAGGTGATGAGATCAGTAAATGGCAATGTGTTCTTTCTGCCCCTGACTGAAAACTCATAGCTTCCAAGTTTCCTAATCTTGGAGGACCTGCGTGGTCAATTCCTGCTTAGGTTAGGAGACCACCCCTGATTATATCACTTCCGGTGTCTAAGAGGGGAAGGTTATTTAACCACCTCAATACTAGACACTTTTACTCTCTTCCTGCCCAGACCAATTTTCAACTTTCAGTGCTTACACTTTGAATGACAATTGCTCTTGCTGCATTTTACTCAAATTACATTTTTATAATTTTTTTCACACAAATAGAGCTTTAATTTGTTAGTGTTTATTCGCCACTGTTTTTTAAACTATTTTTTGTGATATAAATTTTGTGATAAAAATTTAAAAAACCCAATATATTCTACTTTCTGTTTTAAAAATATCCAATAAAATCAAATGTCATCATAATATTAGTTCAGAATGTATTCTGCTACATGTCTGCTAAAAAATACTCATAAATATAGGATATCTGGTTTGTGTGAAAGTTATAGTGTCTACAAGCTATGCTACATATCATAGAAAATGGATCAATCCTAATGTACTTATCTCATTTCTTGAGGGCCTAAAATGTCAGGAAATACCCCCAAATGACCCCTTTTTAGAAAAATGACAATACAAGGTATTCAGTAAGGGGCAGGGTGTGTTTTTTGAAGTTTTAATTTTTTCCCAAAATTATTTAGAAAATTAAGAATTTTTTTTTTCCTTTTCCACAAATTGTCATATTGACAAGTTATTTCTCACACACGACACAGGCATACTTGCAGATACACCCCACAATACATTCTGCTACTCCTCCTGTATGGTGATACCACATGTGTGACACTTCACAGCCTGGCCACATACAGAGGCCCAACATCCAAGTAGCACCTTCAGGTGTTCTAGAGGCATAAATTACACATCTGATTTCCTGACTATGTATCACATTTTTTAAGGCCCTGTGGCACAGGACAATATAAATACTCCAAAAAATTACCACATTTTGGAAAGAAAACACCCAAATGTGTATTCTATGAGGCATAATGAGTCTTTTAAATTTGAACATTTTTCAACAAGTTATTGGAAAATGTAGAAAGAAAATATATTTTTTACACAAAGTTGTCAATTTGTAAGATATTTCTAACACATAACATGTACATGCCAATAATTAAACCCCAAAATACATTTTGCTATTCCTTCTGAGTATGGTGATACCACATGTGTGAGACTTTACCACAGCCTGGCCACATCCAGAGGCCAAACATCCAAGTAGCACCTTCTAGCATATACCAGGTACATACCAATAATTACACCCCAAAATACACTCTGCTGAGCAAAGGTTAAACAAAATACTACACTTGGTTTTAGTAGTGCTAGTTGTCCACAGAGGAGATCATTGCTTTAGGCAGCAGGTAGGGACATGGTAAGTGACAGCAAAAGGTTTTGTTCAGGCAGCAGGCAGGAATGCTATCCATAGTCAGTAAAAGAAGCAAGCAGAGATATTTCCAGCACAGCAAAAGAATTGGTCTGGCCATCAGGCAGATATGTGGTCAACAACAGTCAAAAGAATTGTCCAGGCAGCAGACAGAGACATGGTTAGCACAGCCAAAGTATTGGTCCTGGAAGTAAGCAGGAACATGGTCCCCATGCAGGCAGTACAAGTAGCAGACAGTGGTGTGGGCAGTTCAGGTGGCAGACAGAGGCATGATTGATTAACGAGCCATAGTCAGATGGCAGCAGGCAGAACCATAAGGCTTAGGGGCTAGTTCAGGAAAGACCTGGATACAGGGGTAGAGGCTTCCTCCCACCCAAATCTCTATGAAGCCTCCAGTCTGTAGACCCTAATCCAAGAATTTAAAAAAAAAAAGGTTTTTACACTCTGAAAAACTATTATGGACCCCTTCACATATGTGAGGCCCCTGTGTTGTCTTTAATCTCACTAATACAGTGGCAGGGCATCAGTTTATATAAGATCAGTTTATAAAGCAGGCAAGAAGCATAGTCGATTAACAGGCCGAAGTCAATTCACGTGGAAAGCAGAAATATGGTTGATAGTTCAAGCGGCAGGCAGAGGCATCATCAATAGACAGTCCAGGGTCAGTTCAGGTGGCAAGCAGAGGCATTTTCCTAAGTCATACAGGGTAATAGCAAATAGCGGACACTGTAAAAATATCTACACTTCACATATACTTCACTAATAGTGTAGTGATGCGTCATAGATCTTAAAGCACTCTCCAATACAGAACACTGGCTGGAAGGGACAATGAGGACAGTAGTATTGAGCGTCACAGTGAATTGCATTACTGGAACATACACAACATTTTCTTTCAGGTTTGCAGCCTGTTTGGGTAGGAGGGAGGATATTAGGGAAAGCAGAAGAGAAAGGAGGGCGCCATGTCAGTGTAAGTTAAAAACAGAAATTTTATTGCAGAAGACTTACATTTAAGAATCCTTCAATCAGCATGCAGGATGAGATGGTAGACAGAGAAGCTGGACCGCAGATCGTTGTAGGCTGCATAACCTGGAAGGAAGCTGCTCATGGACTTGGCGGCATTCGTTCAAAAAATTCCCGCCAAGTGGTGAAGGGATGTGACAGGTGCCGTGACAGATGCTGTGAATGGCTGGTGGGTGGACTGAAATGTGTTTCAGAAGCTCCTTTGTCAAGCAAGCCCACCCATACAAGAGAAGAGTATATAAGAGCTGTCAGACCCCGGAGCACAAAGTGTCAAAAACAGTTGCTCTTAGCAAAATTAACACTCCTGCAATCCACACCCCCATCCACTGGCCACTTTATGCCACCTCACTGGTATGTACCAGTGCATAAAAATTGAGGTGCAAAATGTGTAAGTTTGTCACAGATCGACAAAAACATTTCTCAGACTCGAAAGGCAAAAAATTCACCATCAAAAACTTCTGCACTTGCTCTACTGAGTATGTTGTCTATTGACTATCCTGCTCCTGTGGACTCCTGTATGTTGGCCGTACCATGAGGACCGTTAGGGCATGATTTGGCAAACACAAGAGGCTCATAGAGGATGGCAATGAAGGCCACAGTGTCCTCCAACATTTTCTGTTTCAGCATAATAAGTCCACCGATGACCTTAAGGTTTGGGTAATCAAACTGATTCCCCCTGGTGATTCCCAGGCTGATAGATTCCACAAACTTTACATCAGAGAAACATTCTGGATTTTTACCCGAAACACTTTGTCACCAAAAGGGCTTAACGAATATTTGGAAATTAATACTATCATAATTATACTCATTACCATTCTCCAATATACTTTAAGTACATATCTTGCTCTTATAGCATGCCCTCAAATTACATCTTTCTTGTTATATGAACCATCATGTTTCAGTGTTAGCACCTCAATATAACAACTTATCCATTAGATAAATATACAATAAATTCAGTTTTCCAACATACTGTACACTGAAGTGTACATTGAAGTGTATACTTTTTCCACCTATTCATAGTAGGTTGTAGATTTAAAAAGCCACTGCATTATATTATAGTTACAGGCTCATGGAACCCCCATTTTTTTTTTATATTAACAATTTTTATTGGTTTTCAAGTAAATCAAGTGTTACAGAAAACAAAGAGAAAATAAAACAAGCAAAACATAGAGGTACATCGATGGCTAAGATTACATTTGGTCAAGACCAGTGGAGTCACATAGTAACAGTGCGAGAAAAATCAGGGTCTTATGAACCCCCATTTTTAGGGTATGGAAAATATCTGTATATACTTTTATATTCATATTTATGCATATTGATTTTTATTATTACATTTATTCACATCTCTTTGCAATTTACATTCTCCTGTGCCTATGGCGGATCCGATCATGTAGCTTCATGATTTTTATTCTATCTAAAATTTTTAATTCTTAATTTTTAATTTTTAATTTTTAATCCAAGTTTTCCTTGTTCCTGTACCTCCAGTTTCACTCCCCCCCCCTTCTTCTCCCTCAGCACGCTCTCCCTTCTTTTTTTCTTTTTCTTTTTGTCTCTTTCCCCTTTTTTCACTTTTTTATTTCTGAGAATCTTTTTCATGGACTTTTAAACTATGGCCAGCTTGCAATTTACTACTCCCGCAAATGTCCGTGCTCATCCCTTTGCTCATTGCACACTGTCACTGCAGCCTTTTCTGCTCTCTCACTCCTCCCCTTTCCTTTCCCCATTGGCTCTCCAGGATCTGACAGCTCTTATATACCCCTCTGTTGTATGGGCAGGCTTGCTTGCCAAAGGAGGCGGAGCTTCTGAAACATGTTGTAGCCTGCCCACCTGCCAATCACGGCATCTGTCATGGCACCTGTCACATCCCTCCACTGCTCTGTGGGAATTTTTGAACAAATGCCGCCGAGTCCATGAGCGGCTTCCTTCCAGGTGCTTTGTTCCCTTGGTCCACTTCCTCTTCATTCTGCCCATTCTATGGATGTATTGACTTGTTGACAATTGTCACTGTAACGGAACTGGTACCCGACCGCACTTGGGTATATTCCGTTATCCTGCAGCTTCCCCTGTCCGAACGCTATCCACGGACCACACCCTGAAATCCCTCAGGAAAAAGACATCACCCAGCTCTTACTAAAACAGGAAGCCAACTACTCTTTATTTTACACAAACAACATGTTTTATACAGAGGGCGGGGAAACACAACCAGGAACAGGAAATACAGCATCAGCCCGCCCCATCCCACCCAGACACAGAACAATGGGATGAAACACATGGTAAAGGACATTGACCAACCCCCACACCAATACACAAACAGTACATCCCATAATAGTTGGCTGGGCAGGAAGACACAGCACACTGGGGGGTAGCACATGGCAAACAGACAATGGACAGCCATGTGGCCTAGACAAAGGAACAGACACTATACACAAGACTCAGACATTCACATACATACCCTGTACCCCTTAAACAGGCACAGGGTGGGTTAAACATAATGATTTGGGGAGATGATACAGAGGTCCCCCCCCACCCCCAAAAGTCACTCCCGTCACAGTCACAACATCCATTGTATGTTCAGTTCCAATTTCTCATTTAGTCATTCATTCATCTAGGTGTAGTTATCCACTACCATTCTATTCGTCATTGTGTGAGCGCTGAATATATTTGTTCATTGTATTGATGATCATTGTATCTACCACTGGCAAGATATTAGGGAAATGCCGTTCATGGAGTCTGGTCAACAAATCAGAGCAAATTAGTTCAGGGGCATGACCATGCAGATATAGAAAGGCTGTAACAATGTCCTTTTGGCATTTAAGGGATCTTTTTGTGCACTTAGAGAAGATGACATACAAATTGTACAGGGCTAACTGAAACAAAAGATTATTTTTTTTGTGGCTAAGTAGAGCTGTAACATCTGGTCATTCATACCCCCCCCTTGAATTAGTTATAGTCGCAAATGCATTTTGGTTTTTCGAATGGCCCTTGTCTTGTTTGAAGTTCCACTGAGGTGTCGTCATGAATTGAGGAAAGCAAATAGACATCTCTTTAATCCCTCTACTTTAGGGCTAGTATCTCTTCATTCTGGCTGTTTCCCCCATTTTAGTTTTGTGGTAACCAAACTTTGTGAGAAGCCCTTGTGATTAGTCCATGCTGTCCCAAAGGCCACAGTTGCTTTGAATAGAGATGGTGAATAGTGGGACACTTGTGTAGAAATTATCTACATACAAATACTAACCCTACTCTAACAGCAGTTCTATAAGTTGCCAAACAATTTTGTCACTTGTCCCCATGGGTCATCCAGGGGGGTCCAGCTGGCTGTCCTTTCTCTCATAAATTTTGAAGTTTTAGGTATATCCTGTGGCCCTGTTGCATACCTTTACACCATATTTGGTCCGTTTACTAGGGATGTACTGTTTAATGCCAAGCCTTCCAGTGAAGTGGACTAGAGATTCATCCACACAAATATGTTTTTCAGGAGTAAACATTTCCTTGTAGATACAGCAAAAAAAGTTGCTTAGTGACCAAATTTTGTTGTAATCAACATGATTTTGAGGAGGGCACTGGGTATTACAATTTAAATGTAAAAACCACATTATCATCTTGCACTGTGTTCTTGGCATACAAGATGAATATGCTGGCATATGATGTATAGATTGGGTAGACCAATAGACATGGACTTTTTTTTGTTAGCGCCATGTTCAAAGTAAATCCAAGAAAAATGTTCAATTCCTCCATGTTGAGGGTTTTCCACACAAATGGGCAGCATATGACGATTTAGGATTGCTAGCAATATGTTGGCTGGCATCTAGATTAAACTGCTCCACAAAGTAATTTAGCAGATCATCAGTAAAAATGAAATGAGTGGTAATGTGCTGTGTGCAGGAGACATAGGCACACCGGGATCGCACAGGTGCGCTGCCATGCGGCCATGTGTGCACCCACATTTTGAAGGACTATTGGGTACATCCACTCAGAACAGCGAAGCTCCCACCCGTCTTTTCAAGTGCAGTGGCTGGGTGGGAAGTAGTTAAGGGAGTTTGCTGCACTGCTCTGGTGCTGCTGATGAAGCTTTGGTACAGGAGTGTAACACGTACAGGATTTGGAGCCGCACTGTAGGTATAAGAACTCTGGCTGTACTAATCACTATGACCCATGTTTATTCATGCTGAGATACATAGGACTGTGGGTGCTTTTTAAATGTGTTGATTTGGGGAGCTTTTAATAATTGTTACTATTGAGATAGCCCTGTTGTTGTCCCATTCTATTTTTACATGTGATGTATCTGTGTTGAGGAGGAAAAAGCAAGAGGAATAGTTGATGCCACATATACCCAATGTGGGCCAACAAGTGTGTTATGACCTTGATTTGTATTGAGGTCCATTGGAGAAGGTGAGTGCATATTATCACTGTGTGTATGCATGTTTCACATAGCTTGAGAAAAGAGGAAGGAAGAGATTAATCACTTCACGAAGGTGGAAGAAATACAGCTTTATTGGATATTGAAGGACTACTATATTTTTCTGGATTACAGACTGTCACATTATTTGATGGGATTGTGCTGCATCATGGAGGGCATTATATATTCCCTTTGCTGGTTCAATGTTTTTTGTTGATTTAAAATAGAAATGTTTGCATTTGGCCACTAGATCTCAATATGCATCCTAGGAATTTCCTATAATTAGTGCCACCTAGTGGTAAAATGTAGCATTTTCTGTCTTACATAAATAAAAACGCATTTAACCAGCACAGGAAATAGTGTTGTAACATTATTTTTTTTAATTGAATTGCAATAGAATGTTTTTATAAATAGACCCCTTAATTATTCTATAACAAAAGGAATAAAAGCAATAAAAATAATTGCACTTTTTTATAGTTAATTTAATGTTTTTTTACAGGAAACAATGTCAGAAAAAAGCTAAAATGATCTTACAGTAAATTATGATCATACATAATGAGAGCAACTGTTGGATTCTACATTTCCTGATTTTGTATAGTTTGTAAAGATTACTAATTATAGCCTTTTTATTGGTTCTGACAACATAAATGATACATTAAAACAGGATCATAAAGGAAAGTAAGGTCATTTTCAATGTTGACAGTGGAATCAAATTAAGTTGGGAATTGTAGTCTTACAGTAAGATTGAAAACAAATCACAGAATATCATATACATAACATATTTGAACTCACTAATTCCCTGCAGAATCACTGAATGCTTATTTTATTCATGTAAGTTTGCCATTATTAGCAACAAATATAATTTGCAACTATGATTTGTAAATAGCAAGTGTGAGATTTGTCACCAATTTCAGCTTTATGTAAAGTAAGTTTCATATACAGCTATTTATAAAAGTGTTTACACACAGTCTAACACACAGCTAAAGAGCAGCAAATTGAGTAGGGATGATTAGTCGGAGGTTCATCAAATCCTACTTTAAATACTAAAAACCCAAACTAGCCTAAAGTCTAATGGGGACAAATCTTGATGCTAAATGTTGAGCATTTTCTTTTTTTTTATAACTTGTATTTTTATTGAGGATATATGTTATAAACAAATACAGACAATATTGAATATTGCATGACAGCCAATGGTAATATTGGAAAAAGAATTGAACTGTGGGAGGATGCAGCCTCCTAACTTGTTGGTTTAATAGTAACAGGTCACTAACTGAGATGTAGAATTAACAGGGTTACTATAAGGCAATGTGAGTGCCAAATCAGTACAGACACAATTAGACCTACAGCAATATAAAATAATATAAAACAATAACATAATACAGTTTCCACAGAGGGCTCTCAAAAGTTCCAAGGTCTGAGACAAGTGGCCAAAAAAAATATAATATATGATGGGCATAGAGGATTGTAAGATTTTTGACATTTTGAGTTTAATTGAATTGGGGGGATCTAGAATTTATTAGCTAAAAATGCCAATGTCTAATGGGCTTTGGCAAAGATATATTTCATAAGGCAGTGGTCATTTAGGATTGAGTCCAGTGAGGGGGTTTGGGGTTTTTCCAGGCTCTGGCTATAGAGAGATATGCCACTATTAGGATGTGTGTCACAATAGACTGATATGTTCTTGGCCATGAGTGTATCCCTAGCCCAAAAAGAGCCATCTGTGGGGTCAGGTGAGTAGTAACCCTAGATAAACTTTGAATAAGGATAGAAATATCATTCAAAAATAGATGTATGTGAGGGCAGAACCACCAACTGTGAAGAAGAGATCTTTCAAGACCACAGTTCCTTCAGCAATTTGGTGAGAAATTTGGGTAAATATTGGTCAATCTCGTTGGAGTATAATACCATCTATGGTACATTTTCATGTTGGACTCCCAGTGAGTTATATTTCTAGAGAATGTAGAGGGAATACAGAATGTTTAATACCACAGAGTAGGGGGTACGTTGATTTTCAGACCGTCTTCCCAAAAGATCATCACAGGAGATTTGAGACTGGGGTCCGGTCTTACAAGGAAGTTGTATATGATTGCAATTCCTCTAGGTTTAGGTGGACTTGAGTCATAAAATGACAACAAATCTCTTGTTGCAGTGGCAATAGTGATGGGTATTTCAGAGATGATATGCCTGATGCACAAATATATATAGTCCATATTGTGCAAGGTAAATTTCAATGAGATTTTTTGAAAGGTGAGGATTCCTTGAGGCATGATAATACTCCCGAGGTTGTGAACACCAGCAGTTAACCAATGATTGAGCAGAAGGTTAGTTGAGAGTACAGTAATTGCTTAATGGAAGGTGTTGGAATGCCTGGATGTGCAGACCATTGGAGGATTTGAGAATAGATTTCCAAGTAGACATGGTAGCATAGATAGTAGTCAAGAAGGAGCATGCTGGGTGAGGCTGTAGTGTCCACCATCACTTTGTTTTGTCCAATAGGACTGATTTATGGTACAATTTAAAATCTAGAGCTCCAAGTCTATTGTAGCATTTAGGGATGCAAAAAGTAGAGGCTTTCAGACAGGATTTTTTGGTGGCCTAAATGAAATTATTAATGAGAGTCTGTAGCTTCTGTAGGTCGGTAGATAAGATAGGTATGGGTAGAGTCCTAAACAATTAGAGGAGATGGGGGAGGAGGTACATCTTAGCTAGCACTATGCACACTTCCCAGGAGGCTTAGTGGAGTTGAGCTCGTTGCTAGGTTTTTTAGTTTTAAAGATAAGGTAGATAGATTGGTATGTAGTAGGTTAGAGAAAATAGTGACAAGTTGAACTCCAAGTATATCAGGGAGTAATTTAGTGCCCAGGAGAAAGGGGATAGTTTGGTTATAGCATCTTTAATGCTTGACGATAGTGAGACTCCTAGCATGGAGGATTTGGAGTGTTTGAGTTTTTAAAGTGAAATCATGCTGAAATGTTCAAGGAGGTGGTACAGAGGGGGTAGTGAGCATTCTGGATCTGTTAATGATATGATAATATCATTGGCATACAAGCCTATTTTATGTAAGATTTGTCCCACCTGAATGCCCATTATTTGAGGGTTGGATCTTATAGCCTATGCTATAGGTTTGATCACCATGGCAAAGATCAGGGGTGAGAGAGGGCACCCCTGACCTGTGCCATTCATAATTGGGAAGGGGCTTGATAAGAGGCCAGAGTTCCAAACCTTGATGCTAGAGCAGAATATAGTCCCATAATAGCCTGAAGGAGATTACTAGATATACCAAATTTTAGTAGTACTACCTCTAGGTATTGCCAATGAACTCAGTCAAACGCCTTCTCGGCATGAAGTGAGATGAGCAGAGAAGGAATTTTGTGGTGTTCAACCCACTGAATGAGGTTGAGATATCTCCTTGTACCAACGGAGGTCTCTCATTTAGGGATAAAGCCTACTTGGTCCGGGTGGATGAGATGTGGCATATAATGGGCTAGACGAGACGCTAGTAATTTGGCGTTTAGTTTCAGATCTGTATTGAGTTGGGAAATGGGATGGTAATTTGCAGGATCATGAAGGGACTTGCCAGGTTTAAGGATGGTTACAGCCACAGCAGTGACTCATTCAGGGATATCTCCTGTGGATAAGAATCTGTTTAGTGAATTGCATAGGTGAGGCAGTAGATGATCAGAGTAGGCTTTATAATATTTGTTGCAAAAGCCATCAGGACCAGGGGCTTTGTGTATGGGAAGAGATTTAATAGTGTATTTCAATTCCAGTTTGGAAAAGGTTTGGGGGAGTTGTTGCAACTGAGAAGTTGTTAAAGTAGGGAGTTGCAAGGATTCCAGAAATGTCATGTTGAGCTTTTTCAAGGCTAACAGACAAGTTCATGTCAAAAAAGGGCATGGGGAGTAAAGCATCTATATAAAGAACATTTAGCAAATCAAAGCAAAAAAAAAAAGTGAGAGGGTCCTAGAAGTGTAGCCACGTAGGATGTCTAGGCTGAGCAGCAGGGAGCCAATGGTATACCACAGCAGAGCAGATGAGTTGAGTAGCAGTAGATGGGCCAGGAACAGGCTGAAACTGGTGACAGTAGACAGGTGAGACCCAGGCTGATAGCAGCCAAATTATAAGCAGGCATTGACAGGTATTTAGCAGGTGAATGTACTAAGCATCCCAGCAATGGGTAGGTAGTAGCAGAGTCAGTCAAGCTGGTTCAGGAACTGGCAAACAGATTGGGTACAGGTGCAGAGGTTGGAATGCAGTCAGGGTACAGGCAGGAGATGGTAACTGTTCAGACATACAGAAGCAAAAAGAACAGGCAGAACTGGAGGTCAGGAGTTAAGCCAGGGTCGGTACAGGTGGAATTCCAGGAATGGTCAAGATGAGCCGGGTTGGTAACTGAAATCAGATGCAGAGTAACACGTCACAGGTTGTACTGGAACATGGTAGGTGAGACAGCACTGAAGCACATAACTATTTCAGTTTAAATAGCCTGCCTGGTATCAACATTGGTGACAAATATGCGCACAAGCAGATGCGCACATCTTCTCATGAGCAGGATTCCCATGTGGATGTGCATAAACCAGATGTGCCGTGTATCAGCATGTGCACATTTCCTAAATGTGTGTTAAATACAGTATGATGGCCTGCAGCTGCACACATAAATCTGTCCAGAGGAACCATCCTGCTTTCTTGTCTGCCTTTTCTGACAGGTAGTTTTGGCTGAAACACCTGATTTTTCTCATCTGCTTTCAGTCTGGATTTGACAAACAATTGGTATGCTTTGTACGTGGGAATTTTTTATGCTTTATTTAATATATGATGTTATTGAACTGAACTCTTTGATTCATTGGTTCTGAGTTTATCAGCACAAAAGCCTGTCCCACACAGCTGACTGCGGACAGTGTGTATACAACAACTGTCTGGAGTGCCCATTCAGTGTGATTTTATTTTGGTACAGTACAGAGTTAATTTCTTCTCGTCATCGCAAGAAGACGTGATGCCAAAAAGTGATGAACTTGTTGATATCACAAATAACACAAAATTCTGTCTGTAATAAGCTCACCTCTGTCCATGACTTTTTTGTCTCCCGCTCCTTTAACCTACTAGCAATTACAGAAACCTGGCTTCAAGCAGCAAATTCTTCTTCTTCCGCAGCACTTTCCTATAGAGGCCTTCTCTGGACCCACTCACCCAGACCCAGTGGTCAGAAAGGTGGTGGAGTTGGTTTGCTTCTATCCCCACTGAGCACCTTTCAAGTCCTCCCTAAACCCTCCCTCTCTATCCTTCTCTTCCTTCAAGACTCACTGCATCCGGCTGTTTTCTCCCATTTCTCTGAGGATTGCAGTGATCTATTGGCCTCCTGGACCGGTGTCCCGCTTTTTGTATGATTTCTCCACCTGGCTACCCTACTTTCTCTCCTCTGAACTACTCACTATCATTCTCGGAGATTTTAACATCCCTATTGATGTCAACAACCCAGCTACAGCTCAACTCTTCAACTTAACCTCATCTTTTGCATTAGCACAATGTATACAGTCCTCCACTCACTCTGATGGGAAAACATTAGACTTTGTTTTCTCCCGTCTTTGCACTCCCTACAACTTCACAAACACCCCCTTTCCTCTCTCTGATCACAATCTCATCACCTTCACAGTGTCCTCGTCTTCAAACACCTATCCCTCCAAGCAGCAAACAATAAACTGCAGAGACCTTCACAACTTGAACCCCGCTCCTTTCCACTCAGCAACTATGACAGAATCTCTCCCCTGTCCTGCCCTGACCTGGCCACTGCTGTCTACAACAGTTTGCTTTCATCCACATTAGACTCACTTGCTCCTCTAACAACACAAAGCATCAGACCCCAACCATTACAACCTTGGCAGACTGACGAAACCAGAAATCTTTTACGACATAGTCATGCACTGGAGCGATTGTGGCATAAAACCAAATCTCAACAAGCATTCACCCTATATAAATCTGCTTTCTTAACATACAATTCCTCCCTTCATGCTGCCAAACAAGCCTACTTCATCACGCTTATTAATACCTTGTCATCCAGTCCTCGCTATCTCTTCTCTACTTTTAACTCTCTACTTTCTCCACCTCCACCCAGTACCTCACTCACTGCTCACAAGATTGCAAATCATTTCAAAAACAAGATTGACTCAATTCGTAGGGGCATCGCCATTGCACTGACATCCATCCCACTTAGCATACCTTAAACTAAACCTCCCTCAACACTTTCCACTTTTGTCCTTGCTACTACCGAAGAGGTCACTAAGGTTTTCTCAGAAGCCCATCTCACTACCTCCCCCCTGGATCCTGTCCCCTCACAACTACTACGGTCACCCTCTCCTTCCATCCTATGCTCCCTCGCTCACATTTTCAATCTTTACTACTGGTGCCTTCCCCTCTCCTCTAAAGCATGCACACATCACACCCATACTTAAAAAGCCCTCCCTGGACCCCACCAACCTAGACAACTTCCATCTCCCTGCTGCCATTTACCTCTAAACTCCTAGAACGCTTAGTCTACAATCACCTGAGCTCCTACCTCACTGACAACAACCTTCTTGACCCTTTACAGTCTGGCTTTTGCTCACTACACTCCACTGAAACTGCCCTACTAAAACTCACTAATGATCTACTAACAGCTAAAACCAATGGCCACTACTCCATACTCTTACTACTTGACCTCTCTGCGGCTTTTGATACGGTTGACCATCCCCTCCTCCTCAAAAAACTCCACTCTCTTGGCCTCAGAGACTCTGCTCTCTCCTGGTTCTCCTCCTACTTATCACCGATCTTGTCTCTAAATATCACCCAAACCGTACTCTCCGCTCCTCGCAAGACCTCCTACTCTCTAGCTCCCTTGTCTTCTCCCCCCATGCTCGTCTCCAGGACTTCTCCAGAGCTTCCCCCATCCTCTGGAACTCTCTATCCCAATTTATCAGGATATCGCCTACTCTGCTCACTTTTAGGCGATCTCTGAAAACCTATCTCTTCAGGGAAGCCTATCCTGCCCTCAGCTAATAATGGATTCTTCTACTCTTCCAACCAGTCCATCCCCCACAGTTACTACCTTTTGTACCACTAGCCCCCTCCCTCCTAGAGTGTAAGCTCCAAGGAGCAGGGCCCTCCTATCCCTCTTGTGTTGAACTGTATTGTTGCTGTATTGTCTCCCGTTGTATTGTAAAGCGCTGAGCAAACTGTTGGCGCTATATAAATCCTGTATAATAATAATAATAAAATAGCGCCACACTAAAATACAATGGGATTATTGTATCTTCTGGAAGGAATTACAAGTAAGCTGGGGGAGAGGTCCTGTAATATATGGAGACTCTTATCCTCCCAAGTTCTAAACGCTTTAAACGTACTCCTTAGGGGAAAATTTTTGTGGAGAACAAGAGCAAAAGACTTGAAGTCAAAAAATGTTCCCTCCAAATAATAATTGTATCCCTGAGTAATATGTTATACTGGATAGCTGGGGAGGAGCAGATGTACAGTATAGGAGTATGTAGGATTCCAGACAGGAACCAGAGTACCATGATGTTTTCCCAACTTCACGTTGGTGCAAAAAGAAGTGTTTTGTGAGCCAATCCCTGAAATACTGGCTAGGTTGTATAAGTAGATATTGGGCACTTATGTGGGGATCAGGTTGTTGTAGTTTGTGAAATGCTATTTTCATATTTTCCCCCTCCATTCAAACTAGAGAATGCTCATTCTAGTTTACAGTATGTGTAACTTTATACTTAAGCAGTAGGGGCAGTGTCTGTGATAGGTAAAGCAAAGCTAATCATGTGTAGTAAATTGCATCTACCCAGTAAGGATAATGTTAAGTCTCAGCAAGCTTCTAATGTTTCTGTAAATGTTTGCATTACAGAGGTAAGGTTTAGTAAGTAAAAATCCAATGAGTTGTTGGGTATCTGAATTCTCAGAAAAGTGAGATACTGATATTTCACCTGGAGCCAAAATTGTTTTGCCTGCATCACCATTTCATGAAGTGTATTTTAACCAAGAACAACAAGAGCATAATGTATATCTACTGTTGGGCATTTAAGCATAAGAAAGACACAATATATTTCAAATGATCCAATATTCAGGGATCTGGCTGATCAAAATCAATCAAGCCAACATTAGGGCTTACATTAGAGATATTAAATAATAGGGGTAAGTGGACAGTTCTGACACATCTCCTTCTATAGGGGAAAGGAGTAAGAAGGAAAACCAGAGGTAAGGACATGAGCCAATAGAAACATTAAACGTATTCTCCCTGGGGAAGAGATGCTAGTGAGAAGATACGATAGCAATATACAAATACCTCAATGGTGATTTTAACATAAAGAATAAACTATTCAGTCTCAAGGAGTATAAGAAGACACGAGGACGACAGGGGTTATTCTCAGGCACCATGCTTCTTTCTTGAGTGTTTCTTTAACAAGTGTCACAGTTTCAATGCTGCTTCTATCACCTTCTCATCACATCTTCTCTGCTCTTTCACAGGTAAATGTCTGTGAGTAATATCCATCTGTACTATTGCCATGCAATGTATGACTGCTAATTGACACTGATATGCTATATGGTAAATTTTTGTGAGTAATATCCTTTAAACTTGTCTATATACAGTACTTAGTGATTTGATTCTTACCTCCTTTTTGCCTTAGTAATCAAAGAATCAATTACATTTTAGTACTTTGGCCTGTCTGTGACTGGTCTGTTTTTTTCCCTCCTCCCCCTCCCCTACAAGTATCTGTTATCAGATCCTAATTTAAGCAACTGATAAAATATTTTCCAGCCCCATCTCCCTATAAATTTAGTTCAGCTTATGGGGAAGTTGCCTACAGGGGTTAGTAAGGAACACCATGTTTCTTTCCTGAGTGTTTCTTTAACGGGTATTGTCACAATTTCAATGCAGTTTAACCAAAGCAGGATAATTAAAGCTGTATGAAGATACAACAAGACCTCTGCTCCACTCTGGAAAGACAGCAAACTAACATTTGATATTTCCTTTTCTATACATTCCCACTAATATGCTCCCTCTAATCTTCCTTCTCACATTAGTGTTCTATGTTCTCAAACTGTTCTTACTTTACCTCTCATCTCCTAACCACAGCTTATACTTAGCACCTTCACTCCTACCCTTTAACTTTTACTACACCTGAACTGAAACTGAACCTACATGCTGACACAAACATCATGATAGTGAAATATGTGCACTCAAATACAGTACTTCCTGCTCCCATCTTACTTACTGTACAACATGTGAGGACGCATCCACTACACAGATGTCTTCCCCACTTAACATACCTTTTCTAACAGCACAGTCAATACTTTCCTCTTTTGAACTGGCTACTACTGGAGTGGTTACCAAACTTTTTTCAGATGCCCACCTAACCAATTGCCCCCTGGATCCTGTTCCTTCACAACTACTACAGTCAGCCCCATCTTCTAACCTATGCTCTCTCACTTACATCTTTAATCTCTCCCGCTCTACTGGCACATTTCTTAAAGCATGCACAGATCACTCCTATATTTAAAAAGTCCTCACTGGACACCACCAATGTGAATAACTTAAGACCCATCTTGCTGCTCCCATTCACCTCTAAACTTTTAGAAAGCTTAGTCTGCAACCATCTTAGCTTCTGCCTCACTTTAACTAGCTGCCGACCGCAGATAGCCGAATGACGGCTGCACTGCGGCCGGCCAGTTCTGGGTGGACGTCATATGACGTCCTCCCAGAATGCGCTCTCCTGCGCGCCCCAGGGGGCGCGCACCCGGCGATCTCCGTGATCGCTGTGTCCTACGAGAAAAACATTTGAACTAAGAATGATAATTCTATTTGACACTAAAGATAACGGTCTTAATTTGGACATGGGATTCCTCAACCACTATCCGACAGCTTTATGACTATCTATTAGCTAAAACTTGACCCCCTCTGTGTGAGTGTTGTATCCCCCCTCCCCCCCTCACTTTTGATGTATCTTAACTGTAGCCCTTTTTTTTTTTTCTCTCAATCCATTCTAACATTCTGCTTAAACTTTGTGATTTTTAATAGTACTGCTTAGACCTTGAAGAAGGGGACATACCCCGAAAGCTTGTCCTCAAAATTGTATGTTAGTGCAAATAAAAAAAGTATCACGGACAGTACTCAATTGTTTCTGTACACCACTTCCTTAAACTAAATCTCTCTAAAACCAAGCTGATAAAATTCCCCCCTCATGTCTTCTTCCATGACTTTTCCATGAAGATCAATAATGCAACTATAAGTCCCTCCCCTTAAGCCAGGGTACTAGGTGTAATCCTAGACTCTGACCAATCCTTTTGGCCCCAAAACCAATCACTGTCAAAATCTTGTAGACTTCACCTATGTAACATCGCTCGCTCTCTCTTGCTTTTTAACTAATGAAACCAACAAGCTACTCATTCAATCCCTTGTTTTCTCTCACCTTGACTTTTGCAATTCCCTTCTCATAGATCTACCTCTCTGTAGGCTACCCCCTCTTCAGTCTATCATGAATTCTGATGCGAGAATAATCTACTTTACCAACCACTCAGTGTCTGCCACTGCTCTCTGCCAATCCCTCCACTGGCTTCTGATTGCCCAGCAAGTTAAATTCAAAATACTAACAACAACATACAAAGCTATTCACAACACTGCCCTGAGCTACTGTACATCACCAATCTTATCTCCAAATATCACCCAAACTGTCCTCTGTGCTCCTCTCATGGTCTCTTGCTTCTTTGTCCCCTCCTCCCATGCCCATCTCCAGAACTTCACCAGAGCCTCTCCCATCTTCTGGAACTTTCTACTTCAATCCATCCAGCTATCCCCTACTCTGAATGGCTTTAGGCAATCCCTGAAAATTCATATCTTCAGGGAAGCCTATCATGCCTCAACTTAAACATTTATCACTTCCATAAGCTCACCTCCACAGTTATAACTTTTTGTACCACTTGCCCCACCCTACTAGATTGGAAGTTCCTATGAGCAGGGCCCTATTAATCCTCTTGTTTTTTATTGTAAAGTTACTGTATTGTCTATCTTTATTTTGTAAAGCGCTGTGTAAACTGTTGGCAGTATATAACTCCTGAATAAAAATAATAAGAATAAAAAATAATGGGTCCACTCAATAAAATTAGAGGAAAAGCGGTTTAACCTTAAACTGTGTAGGGTGTTTTTCACTGTCGAGGTTATATCATGTGGAACTCACATGCACAATCAGTAGTGTTAGTGGGAAGAATTTATAGTTTTAAAAAAAAAAACTCTTAGATGGGCACCTAGGCGAGCACAATATACAGGGTTATGGGACTGGACTTTTCACATGAACACACACACACCTCCATAGGTTGAACTCGATGGACTGGTGTCTTTATTCCACCTTACTAACTATGTAACTATTAGTGAATACATAGTTAATATGAAAAACTAATTAAAAACCATTAAAGCCTAATCTCTTTACTGACTTTTTGAGCCAGGGTTCAATTAACATCGCCAAAAGTCTTCTTTGTATCCAATGCCAGTAAAGTCCTTTGACTCAGAAAAAGATCTGACAAGTAAAGGTGTCCCTAAGCAGATAGCTTCCTAACATTAGGGATCATTGAATGGCCCAATAAAAAAAAATCTCACCTGGTTTGATGAGATAATACAGTAGTTTCCTATCTTCTGTATAATCAATATAGAAATCAAATGTTGGGAGCCTGGTGGCAAATAAATTTTGATTTTTTTCAATTATCGTTCAAAGTAGGCTTCATTGAACTTCGTTGGATAGATATTGTTCAGAATTTGATTGAATAGGGATACTAAGGCTGGATAAGCAGAAGCTGTAGAATTCAGTGGAAAGACCATCTGGTCCTAATGCTTTGGTGGTATGGAAATATTATCTAGGAGACAATACCTACATTTTTTTCCTAATTCTGAAGTGTAGCCTTCACACTTTGAGAGGCAAAGTAGGATTTACCCTGTAGCAAACATTAGAACTTTGACAGCATAAGTTCAGCTGCAGAGACATTTTCTAAACCTGGAGCACTCAGAATTGGGTGCAGCTGAGCATAGTAGCCAATCAGCTTCTAACTTCAGCTTACTCAATTAAGCTTTGACAATAATACTTGGAAGCTGATTGGTTTCTATGCAGACCTCCACCAGATTTTACAAACACTCCAGTTTTAATAAATCTCCCCCATCATGTGGCACTTTACAGTGCCTGGATATCAGAAAGGGTTGCAAACTTTGAGACACATAGCAGAATTTAGACTACAGAATACATTAGATATATACACCTACCTCCTTACAATTTCCTGAAGAAGTGGAAGTTCATGAAATGCATTGCAATTTAATCATGACCATCAACCGCTTTTAGTTTTGAACTTAGTGGATCATTTTTGTTTGCCTTCTGTAAAATAGTATGACAAAACAAGACATTGCAGTTGATGGGCTTGGGGTTGAGAAGGTTATGAGTTTTTGGACCTACACGCATAGCATTTGCTAGAATTTAAAGCAAATATATAATTAAATTGAGTAATGTTAGCGGTCTAAAACTGGTAGAATGTTATTTATGCAGCTTAAAAGTATTGTTTAGATCCTTTTATTAATTGTTGCTCTGTTATGTGAAGCTGTAAAAAATGTCCCTTTACTTGAAAATAGTGTTGAAGCAGGAAATTATAAGAATAAAAGAGAAGAAAACACAATTGCATCTTCATTGCAGAAAAGACTTTATCAAATGTTATCCATTCAGGAAACACAAAAGAACGTTATTAGTAATGGAGCTGACCCAACATGTTTTCCCCTATTCCTGCTAGAGATAGTGTTGGTTATGGAAGGATTGGATAGAAAATGCACTTTTTTATAGTAGCCTGCAAGCCATTAATCTCATGGCCTTCACATCCAACAAGAAAATACCAATTACTGTATATTAAATTAAGGTTGCCATTGTAAATAGGGTATGCCATGTTTTATTGAAGACAGGATGTTTTATCTGATTTTTGCATTGATATAGTTACCAGTGTCCTGTAACACACCAGCATGTGCTCTAAAGGAAATATTATTAGACTCAAAAGAAAAAAAGGGTTACCTATTTTTTTCTCTTTTTCTTTTCTTCTGTTCCTAGAAGCTTCTGGTTACAAAGGCTGCAGAAGATTAAGGCTTAAGATATTTTTGTGCCAAAACTAAAGAGAATGGAATTCCCTTCAAGCAAAGAGCTTTCCTTGGCTTGAAAAAATTGGGGATACTATTTTATTGCTACGTCCCCTTTTTCTCCTGTTTGGATGTTTTATTTTAACCAAACGGTTTATGCATTTGGTATGTATGCTTGTTTGTATGATGTTTGCCTATGAGATGTGTGCAAACCTGGAGGCCAACTACAGGAAACGTCTGACCTCTGTGATTGCCAACAAGGGATTTTTTTTTTTTTTTATATAAATATTTATTAAATTTTTCCAATTCATATACAAAACATTTCAACATTTCTATTAAAATAATTATCCCAAATGATTTCTCTTCTTACATAAATTATCCCTGTATATGACTTTCTTTCCTTGCCCTCCCCCCCCCCTCCACCCCCCCATCTCCTCCCACCCCTCCCACGCTCAACATTCTTTTTACTCTTGTTAACTCCATATTATTCTGTTGTTTTTAAATCTCAGTTCTAAGCCAGCTTCCAGGAATATTATTACTTCATATATTTCACCTTTTCTCTGTATTCTTCCCAGCCTTTCCATTTTTTATTATATAACTCCAGCTTGTCCTCGTGCGTGTAATACAATCTTTCTGTCCCAGAGATCTGATTTACTCTAGCCATCCAATCCTCCTCAGTTGGCACCTCTCTTTTCTTCCAGAACCTGGGTATCAGACTCTTCGCTGTGGTCAAGTAATGCCATATCCCGGAACTCTTATATGTTTTCACTGAGAGTTCTGAGATATGAAGGAGACATACTTCTGGATCTAATCCTATGTTAATTTTTGTGATTTTCCCTATCAAATAAACTATCCTCCGCCAAAACACCTGTATTTCTGAACACTCCCACCACACATGATACCACGTGCCCACCTCTCCACAGCCTCTCCAACACATCTGTGAGATTTCTGTATTCATCTTGTGCTCCAAATAGGGGGGTAATGTGCCATCTATTCAAACACTTATAGTTTATTTCCACTTCTCTCATACTAATATTTTCGTGAATTAATGTGAACATCTTCTTCTTCTCCTCCTCCTCTATTTTTCTTCCCATATCTCTTTCCCATTTCTCTATGTGCATTAATTTTGTGTCTATATCAAGTTCCATTAATATCTTGTGTATTTTTGCCGCACCGTGTCTACCATTTCCCCGTGACTCAAAGATTCTCTCAAATGGATTCCAGTCTTTTCTAGTTCTTATTGGTTTTGGAAGGCTTTCAAAGAAATTCTTCAGTTGGTAATATCTTAATCTATCCATCTTATTAAAGACTTCACCCTTTCTTTCCTCCATATCCTTATATGACCCCATTTCCTCTCCTACCATTATATCTCTCAATTGCGCTTCCTGTTTTATTATCCATTTCCCTGCTATACTATCTTTTCCCGGGATGAAATATTTTGTGTTCCTAAGTGGCATTAGTTGTGAATTAAAAACCCACCTCTTTTGTCTGTGTAATAAATCCCATTCTTTTAAAACATTAAGAGTGTACGTGCTTGTGCTCTCCTCTAATTCTCTATATTGTGCAGGAACCCAGATACTATTACTCAAACTTTTTCCACTCAGTGCTTTCTCAATTTTAACCCAAGTTTTCTCCGGATTATGAATCCAGTCGAAGATTCTTGCAATAATCCCTGCTTTGTAATATCTCCTAAAATCTGGTACCCCCAGTCCTCCTCTTTCTTTGCTTCTGGTCAGCGTTTCATAACCTATTCTAGGCTTTTTATTCCTCCATATGCATTTTATTATCATTTTCCTCAGTTCTTTAAAATATGCCTCTGGGAGTTTGATTGGGATCATTTGAAATTTATATAATACTTTGGGGACTATTACCATCTTTATCAAGTTTATGCGACCTATCCACGATGGATTTCCATTTCCCACTCTTCTCAACTCCTCCTTGATTTCATTTAATAGCGTTATATAATTGGCTTTATAAAGGTTCTTGTTTGAGGCTGATAGTTTTATTCCTAGATATTTTAATTCTTTATCTCTCCAGAGGAAAGGAAATTCCTCTTGTAGTTTTTCTTTTTCACTATTTTTGAGATTTATGTTTAAGATTTCGGTCTTTGTCGGGTTAATTTTTAAGTTTGACAGGTCTCCGTACTCCCTCAATGCTTTCATTAGATTTGGAAGTGATGTTCTAGGGTTTCCTACATAAAACATCAGGTCATCCGCATAAGCCACTACCTTATGTTCTCTATCTCCTATCTTTATTCCTTTTAGATCTATATTCTTCCTAATCCTAGACAACAAGGGCTCCAGTGATAACACATATAACAATGGAGACAACGGACATCCCTGTCTTGTGCCGTTTGACATCTTAAACTGCTCTGATCTTCCTCCATTTACCATTATGGTGGTGGTGGGTCCTCTGTATAACTCTCCAATCCACCCTCTCATTCTGTCTCCCAGTCCTAACACTTCCAGGGTGTCCATCATAAAACCCCAACTTACTCTGTCGAATGCCTTCTCAGCATCTATCGACATAAGTATCATTGGGATTTTCCCTTTTTTAGCCTCCTGGATGAGCAATAGTGATCTCAGAGCATTATCTCTACCCTCTCTTCCCGGGACAAACCCCACCTGATCTCTATGTATCCACTCCGGCATCAGTTCCTTTAGTCTATTTGCCAGCACCTTTGCAAATATTTTAGTGTCTACATTTAATAGCGCTATTGGTCGATAACTTGCACATTGTGAGGGGTCTTTATCTTCCTTCTGTATCAGTACTATATTGGCCTGTAAAGATTCTCCCCTCATCTCCATCCCATTTCCTAAAGCGTTCATATAGATCTTCATCTTGGGTATTAAAAGCTCTTTATATTTTTTTATAATATTTAACCATAAATCCGTCCGGGCCCGGGCTTTTCCCTCCCGCCATGCTTTTTAACGCTATTTCTATTTCCTCATAAGTTATTTCTTCTTCTAAAGAGTTCAGTTGTATTTCTCCCAATTTCGGTAAACCTGCGTCCTCTAGATATATCTTTCTTCTCCCTCTATTTACTATTTCCATTTTTTTAAACATGTCCTGGGGTATGATATTATACAGCCCACTATAGTACTCTTTAAATACTCTGGCAATATCCTTGGTTGAGTGTACAAATTCCCCCTTGGGATTCCTTATTTTCTCAATATAGTTTCTATTTTTTTTCTTTCTTAAAGTTCTCATTAAATACTTTCCCGGCCTGTCTCCCCATCTATACCTTTCACATGTTATTTTATTAAAGACTCTTCTTTTTTCTTCCTCCATTACATTCTCTAATTCTTCTTTCTTCTTTATTAACAGCTGCATTATCTCCTTAGATCTTTCCCTTTTGTGCAGCTGTTCAAAATCATGTATTTCATTTAATAATCTATTTATCTTTTCTCTCCTTTCTTTTTTGCCCCCGCTGCAATGAGAAGACCTCTGATGTAGGCTTTATGTGCTTCCCACACCGTTGCAACGGACACATCCTCTGTCTCATTCGCTCCAAAAAACCATTCAATTTCCCTCCCAGTTGTCAGGGAATGGGAAGATCGCCTCGGCGATCGAATCTGCACATGCGTAGAATCCTGACAAGACATACAGGCAGGCAGGCACTAGGACCCAGGCGCGCCTGTCACCGATGACGGTGCCGGGCAGGCACTAGGACCCAGGAGCGCCTGTCAGGAGTTGGGCGGCCTATTTAAACCCAGCTCTTGCAATGCTCAAGTGCCGTATGGTCTTACCTGTTACCTGTGTTCCTGTTTGATCCAGTGTTCCGGAATACCTTGTTGCCGACCCAGCCTGTTCCTGATACTGCTGTCTTCTCCTGCTCTGATCCCTGGCTTGTCTGACCATTCTCCTGCTTAACCCTGCACGTTCTGATCTCCTGTTAACGAACCCGGCTTGTGACCAGTTTATTCCTCTGCCTGCTGACTTTGTACCACGCTGCCACCACTGTTACCGACCCAGCCTGCCTGACGCTGCTCTTGTGACCTCCTCACATCAGACTCTCACCTGCTATACACCTCCAACGGTGCTTCTACCACAGCTGGGTGAACTCAAGGGCCGCGACCTGGTCTCGGCCTGCTCCAAGTCCATCCCCACCATCAGGGGCCCTGGTGAACAAGCAGGTAGGGACTTAGATTCCGCGCCTTGGGGGAATCCGGTCTGTGGAGTGCTAGAGGCTACCGCTGTAGGATCCCTGACAGAACCATACGGCCATGACAGAGTCTGGAGGAGGACCTTCACCCTGGGAAGAGATGTGCCAACATCTGGCAGCACTCACACGAGCGGTGAAGACCCTGGAAGAGGGATACAAGCACCTGGAGGGACAGGTTCAGAGTCTGGCCGCACCAACCCCCACAACATTGGGCTCAGTGGGAACACCTCCCGCCACGGGTTCAGCAGGGCCTTCCACTGGAGCAGCATTTACAATTCCTCCGCCAGAACCAAGAGTACCGACCCCTGAGTGGTTCAGTGGGGATCGAGGGAAGTTCAGGGCCTTCCAAAACTCCTGCCAACTATACTTTGACCTGCAACCCCAGACCTTCTCTTCAGAATCGGTGAAGGTGAGATTTGTTATATCCCTGTTGCAGGGCGAACCTCAGGGATGGGCCCATCGCCTGATAGAGGCCCACCACCCACATTTGAACACTGTGGCCACCTTCTTTAAGGCAATGGCACAGCTGTACGATGACCCGCATCGAGCTGCCTCGGCTGAGGCAGCCCTCTATTCTCTACAACAGGGACGCCGGGCTGCAGAGGATTATGCTGCGGAGTTTAGGCGCTGGAGTGGAGATACACAATGGAACGACGCAGCCTTGCGCCACCAGTTCCGGTTGGGACTGTCGGAACCACTGAAGGACGAGTTGGCAAGAATAGGGCTTCCAGACTCCTTGGAAGGTCTAATAGATCGTGCGATCCAAATTGATCGCAGACTGCGGGAAAGGAGACAGGAGAGGTCCAGCCAGGGGCAAAGAACCTCATGGATGCTGCCAAGAGTACCAGTCATGCCAAGGGTCAGTGTCGGCAATCGGGGCCCAGAGCCGTCAGAGGGAGCCGAACCTATGCAACTCGGCTTGATGCGGCCTTCCCTTTCTACTGAGGAACGACAGAGGCGTCGGGCAAACAACCTGTGTCTGTACTGCGGAGCAGCGGGTCATATGGTGCGCTCCTGTCCGGAGAAATACTGTAAGTCCTCTATTTTCTCTAATATATCTACTTTGTGCACAGGCAACCCCACTCACTTGGCTGTACCTGTGTCTTTTCAGCTCCCAGGAGGAAGCATACAGGTGACGGCTATTATTGACTCCGGGGCATGTAGCTGCTTTGTTGATCTCAGTTTTGCTACCCAGCATCAGATACCGTTACTCACCAAAGAACATGGGTTGAATATTTTCTTGGCAGATGGGTCTCAAATAAAATCGGGGACGGTAGATCGGGAGACTCCTCCCATACACACCACAGTGGCGGGACATCACCAGGAGTTCCTCCGTTTGGACGCCATCGCGTCCCCCCTATTTCCAGTTATTCTGGGGCTCCCCTGGCTACGAGCTCACGACCCCCAGATTGACTGGAAGACCAGGTCAGTCCAGTTTCCCTCACAATACTGTCAGGAACATTGTTTATCTAAGTTATCATTAAATACACAGGCCCTACTGGCTGTAAGCCCTGATGCCGAGTTAGCCCAAATTGTGCCTGCGGCCTACCACCAATTCTTGGCTGTATTTAGTCCACGGGGGGCAGAAGTTCTTCCCCCACATCGAGCATATGATTGCCCCATTGATCTGCTCCCAGGTTCAGAAATCCCTTTTGGCCGCATTTTTCCACTATCTGAGCGAGAACTAGGGGCACTAAAAGAATACATTGATGAGAGCCTCCGTAAGGGATTTATCCGCCCTTCCACATCACCGGCCGGGGCAGGGATTTTCTTTGTCGAGAAAAAGGACGGATCCCTGAGACCTTGTGTTGACTACAGGGACCTCAACAAGATTACGGTCAAAAACCGCTACCCCCTTCATTTGGTTCCAGAGTTGTTTCAGAGGTTAAAATCAGCATCCATTTTTTCTAAACTGGATCTCAGGGGTGCCTATAACTTGGTAAGGATACGTGAGGGGGATGAGTGGAAAACGGCGTTTCGCACTCGGTTCGGGCATTTTGAGTGTCTAGTCATGCCTTTCGGGTTATGTAATGCACCAGCCACCTTCCAGCACTTTGTCAACGACATTTTCAGGGACTTCCTTGACATTTTTGTAATCGTCTACTTGGACGATATCTTGATATTCTCCTCGTCTTTGGAAGCACATCGGGGACATGTTAGGAGTGTGCTAGAACAT
This sequence comes from Staurois parvus, assembly GCF_062004578.1. Lineage (NCBI taxonomy): Eukaryota > Metazoa > Chordata > Amphibia > Anura > Ranidae > Staurois > Staurois parvus. The sequence goes on from NW_028317949.1 coordinate 8,416,990, forward strand.
TTCCGTCAGCATGGACTCTACGCTAAAGCTGAGAAATGCTGTTTTGAACAGAAAAGCATCTCATTTCTTGGTCTAATTATCTCCACCACGGGGATCGCTATGGACCCTCAAAAGATCTCGGCCATCCTGGAATGGCCTGCCCCCACGGATAAGAAGGGCGTCCAGAGGTTTATTGGGTTTGCCAATTTTTATAGAAAATTTATAAAGAACTTTTCAGGCCTGGTAGCACCCATTACTCAGCTCACCAAAGTGGGAGTACGTTTCCAATGGACCCCAGCAGCACAGGCAGCTTTTGAGGCATTGAAAAAGCTATTCACAACGGCTCCCATTCTGAACCATCCTGATGCATCATTGCCCTACATACTAGAGGTAGATGCATCGGAAGTGGCTGTAGGAGCAGTGTTATCACAGAGGGTAGGGGCCAAGGAGCTGATGCACCCAGTGGCTTTCTTTTCTAGGAAGCTCTCCCCTTCGGAAAGGAATTATGATATTGGGGATCGGGAATTACTGGCCATTAAGACCGCTCTGGAGGAATGGCGATATCTGCTAGAGGGGGCCCCACATCCCATTCTGGTCTATACCGACCACAAAAACCTCGAGTACTTGAAAACCGCTAAACGCCTCCGTCCACGCCAGGCCAGATGGGCATTGTTTTTTGCAAGGTTTAACCTCCACATAACGTATCGTCCTGGGTCAAAAAACACTAAGCCAGATGCTCTTTCCCGGATGTTTGAGGACCCTGGAGAGAACCCCCAGCCAGACACCATCCTGCCAGCAGGTAGCTTCCTACTGCTTCAATCTGAGCTGTTGTCTAAATTGCAGGCTGCTTCCACCCGGGTCTCTGACCTGCCTGGAGTCTCCCTACTGAATAAGGAGGGACTCTTCTGGAAGGGGGAACAAATCATGGTACCCAAGGAGGTCCAGTCCCTGGTGTTAGGTTACTGCCATGACCATCCCCTAGCGGGGCACTTTGGGATACATAAGACTATAGATCTGGCACGACGCACATTTTGGTGGCCAAACATGGCCAAGGATTGTGAAGCGTACGTGAGATCTTGCCCCATCTGCAACCGGAATAAACCTACCAGAGACAAGGCCTGGGGCCTATTGAGACCTTTACCAATACCTGACCGTCCCTGGAGTATGATCTCCTTAGATTTTATTGTAGAATTGCCACCCTCGCAAGATCACACCGTGATCTTTGTGGTAGTGGATCGCCTTTCCAAAATGGCCCATTTCCTTCCACTAGCCAAGACACCATCTGCCTCCGAAACAGCCCAAGTGTTCATTAGAGAGATTGTGAGGCTTCACGGAGTGCCAAGAGAGATTGTCTCAGACCGGGGGGTGCAATTTACGTCCAAATTCTGGAAAGCGCTATGTGAGGGGCTGGAGATTAAGTTATTTTTTTCGTCAGCATATCACCCCCAGACAAACGGGCAGACAGAACGAACCAATCAGACTCTCGAGCAATATCTGAGATGCTACACATCATTCCTGCAGAATGACTGGCTGACACTTCTACCAATGGCAGAATTTGCATATAATAATGTGAATCATTCCGCCAACAACCAATCCCCATTCTTTGCCAATTATGGGTTCCATCCTACCTTCCTGCCAGACCTGGTTCCTGAGAACTCAGTCCCGGCAGCCCAGGACACCTTAGAGTTCTTTACTACCAATAACAAGGTATTACAGGAAACAATGGCTAAGGCCCAAGAAGACAGTAAGAGGTTTTGTGACAGGAGGAGGAAGGGAGAATTGGTCATACACCCTGGGGATCGGGTTTGGTTGTCAACAGCCAACCTAAAACTGACATGCCCATCCAGAAAATTGGCACCCAAATTTGTGGGACCTTTCCCAGTAGAACGCAAGGTTAATGAAGTGGCATTTAAACTGACTCTCCCCGAGTCCCTCAAAATACATCCAGTGTTCCACGTATCATTATTAAAACCTGCAGTTCCAGACCCCTTTTTAGACCGCAGGTCTAGACCTCCAGAAGCTATAGATATCAACGGGGAGGAGGAATTCGAGGTGGAGGCAATTTTGGATTGTAGGAAGAGGGGTGGTCAGGTACAATACCTGATCAAGTGGAAAGGCTTTGGGCCGGAGGAGAATTCGTGGGAACCAGCCCAGAATGTCCATGCCCCCAGATTAGTACGAGAATTCAGTCATAGCCAGCCACAAAGGAGGAATCGGGTGGGCATCCGGAGGCTGCCCGTAAGGGGGGGGGGCAATGTCAGGGAATGGGAAGATCGCCTCGGCGATCGAATCTGCACATGCGTAGAATCCTGACAAGACATACAGGCAGGCAGGCACTAGGACCCAGGCGCGCCTGTCACCGATGACGGCGCCAGGCAGGCACTAGGACCCAGGAGCGCCTGTCAGGAGTTGGGCGGCCTATTTAAACCCAGCTCTTGCAATGCTCAAGTGCCGTATGGTCTTACCTGTTACCTGTGTTCCTGTTTGATCCAGTGTTCCTGAATACCTTGTTGCCGACCCAGCCTGTTCCTGATACTGCTGTCTTCTCCTGCTCTGATCCCTGGCTTGTCTGACCATTCCTCTGCTTAACCCTGCACGTTCTGATCTCCTGTTAACGAACCCGGCTTGTGACCAGTTTATTCCTCTGCCTGCTGACTTTGTACCACGCTGCCACCACTGTTACCGACCCAGCCTGCCTGACGCTGCTCTTGTGACCTCCTCACATCAGACTCTCACCTGCTATACACCTCCAACGGTGCTTCTACCACAGCTGGGTGAACTCAAGGGCCGCGACCTGGTCTCGGCCTGCTCCAAGTCCATCCCCACCATCAGGGGCCCTGGTGAACAAGCAGGTAGGGACTTAGATTCCGCGCCTTGGGGGAATCCGGTCTGTGGAGTGCTAGAGGCTACCGCTGTAGGATCCCTGACACCAGTTCTTTGACCAATCTCTTCATCCATGAGGAGTGCCTCGTTCATCCGCCACACATATCCCTCTCGCTCCTCTCTACCCCATTTTAACTTCATTGCAACCGGGGCATGGTCCGACAGGGTACTTTCTCCTATTTTTACTTCCCCCACCCACTCTATCATTTGATGTTCTACTAATATGTAATCTATTCTAGAATAAGTCTCATGTACATGCGAAAAGAAAGTATAATCTCTCTCCTTCATATTCCTAATTCTCCAAATGTCCACCAGTTGACACTCATGCATCAATTTCTTTAACCTTCTCAAGGACTTGCTTTCCTCTCTCCGCATACCAGAATTAGTATCCATCCGCCGATCCATACAGAGATTAAAGTCTCCCGCTACAATCAGACACCCTCTTTTAAAATCCATCAATCTCTTCAACACTTCTCTCATAAATGTCTCCGGCTTCTTATTTGGACTATATATATTTGCTACCGTGCACTCAATTCCCTGTAATTTACCTCTCAAAAACAGGAACCTTCCCTCCGGATCCGTTAATCTCTCCTCAACCTCAAACCTTATATTTTTAGCAAAGCCTATAGCGACTCCCTTTGCTCTTTTAATTGGTGAGTCCGCATAAAACCATGTTGGAAAATATCTGGTCCTCAATCTAACCTTCGATTCTGTCTCTATGTGTGTTTCTTGCAGAAATACCACTGAAGATTTTCTATGTTGTAGTTCTTTAAATAACTTAAATCTCTTTCCTGGACAACTTAACCCTTTTACATTGTAGGTTATATATTGAATTTCTTCCATCTTACTCTTTTCCTCCCATCTCCTTTTCCCTCCTTACTTTCCTCTTTCTTATTCCTATAGAGCGTTTTTATCCCACTAACCTTTTCTCCCTCCTTACCCCCCCTCCCCTCCTTCCCATTCCACCCCCTCCCTTCCACCCCCCCCCCTGCATTGTTACCATCCCTCCCCCCCTCCCTCCCCCCTCTTTTTAGGCCTTCGCTTTGCCTAACTATCATTTGTGGAACTAACGTCCACTTTTGATATAGTCCTTGGGGCTACACTCCTCCCATGGACAGCCTCCCCTCCTTCCAGATCTCCCCATTGAAGCCCTTTCTACTTATACTTCTTGACAAAAAAAAGATGAAAAGGAGTCAAGCTAGGGGTGTGAGGGGGTAATAGGCGATAGGGTGGGGTCCAGAGGGTAGAGAAAAAAAAAACAAAACCTACCTCTCTCTCCTCCACCCTCAACCCGCGCCCTTCCTCCCCCCCCCCCCCACCAGCCTCCACCCCTCTCCTCTCACTAATCTATTTCCCCCGGGTTCTTCTTCCCATCCATTAATTTCAATTCTCTGCATTTCCAGTCTACTGCAAAAATTTCTTAAGTCCTCTGGGAACCTTAATTGGGCTGTTATTCCGTTTTTCCATCCTATTAGGCACTCCGGTGACCCCCATCTATATTGCACCTTCTGTTTCCTCATCTGCTCCAACAAAGGCCTCAGAGCTCTCCTCCTTCGGAGAGTCTCTGGTGACAAGTCCGCAAATATTTGGATGTCCATTTCTCCATATTTTATTACTGGTTTTCCCTTGGTTTTCCTCCAGATTCTTTCCCTTTGCCGCAGTTCATAAAATTGGACCAGTATGTCTCTCGACCTTTCCTTCTCCTGGTTCCCCTGGGGTTTCCCAATTCTAAAGATCCCTTCTATGTTAGTCCTTTCCATATCAGAGTTTCCCATTATAAAGTTCAGTATTTTACAAACCGCCTCCTCCATTAGTTCTCCTTTTAGGTTTTCTTATCCTTACCCCTCTTATCCTTATGTTTCTCCTTCTTTCTATATTCTCTTGAATTTCCACCTTATACAGCAATTTTTCCTGAACTTTTTCCATATTAAGTATTTTCTTTTCCAATTCGGAAATAATCTGGGTCTGATTTTTAACTTTCTGCTCCGTTTCCTCCACTCTTAATAACAGCTGCCCCAGATCACTCCGAATATTTACCAATTCTTGCTTTATTGTTCTCGCCAGATCTTTAAACATTTCTGTCATCTCTTTTTTATTTGGGATTTGTAGATCTTTTTCTATCTCTGATATTTGTTGACTACCGTTATCCAAATCCATTAATTGTTTAGGACTACTTTGCATGCTTAAGTCTGATTCTCCTTTGTCATTTCTGCTCTGGGGCCTTTTCGGGGTCACGTTTCCCTGGGATGTGTACTTTTTTATTGTACCCGTTTGGGTCCCTTTAGGCCCGTTTAACTTTGCACTTTTATTTTTCATTTCTTCTATTTCTTTTATTTTTCTCTCGTAAACTAGAATTTTACGCAGAAAAAAGAAATCATTCTGGTATAGAGATAGAGCTCCCAGGCACTTTTGTTACCTTTTCTGTGTGTTATTGCCTGCACCTTACGTTCTTCTTTATATTCTCTGGGGGCCCCCCCTTTTCCTCACTTTTTGCCTTCCTTCAACATAATACGATTTCTCCCATATCTGCACAGTTTTTATATTTGAGGTCGCAGCCGGAGTCACTCACCCTCCCTGCTCCTCACATGGGACTGCTCCTAGCTCCATTTCTCCCACAGGTCGGCATTCTTGCTCTCAGGGGGACCCTCCAGGGCTTTCCTCCACTTTCTTCTTGAGCAGGCAGTTCTTCACAGTTCACCCCCACTGGGCTGCAATAGGGGCTAATCGTCCAGCAGGACGGTATCTCTCCATTCCCCGTTTGCCTCCAGCCGGCCGGCCGGCCGGCTTCCTCGCCTCCCAGGGATGCACTGCGGCCGGTCACATGTCCCGGCCGCACCTCCTTGTTTCCCGGCAACCGCACTCAATGTCTCCACCTCTCTCAGAGAGCTCCGTTCCCCAGCTCTTCCTCCAGCAGTCCTCCGCTCAACCGAGTGAGCCCGCCTGTCCGAGGTAGGACTCAGGGTTCTAGGGTTCCATGCTTCAGGGGAATTCCGTGGGTCTCAATAGGGGATCAGTCGGAGGGGCTCCAGGCGGGAGCTCCTACCACGAGCTCTCCGCTGCCGCCATAGTTAGGCTCCGCCCCCCCCCAACATGGCTAGTTTTTTCGCCAACAAGGGATTTGCCACCAAGTACTAAGTCATGTTTTGCGAAGGGGATCAAATACTTATTTCCCTCATGAACATGCAAATCAGTGCATAATTTGTTAGACATGCATTTATTTTGAATTTTTTGTTGCTATTCTGTCTCTCAGTGTTACAATACACCTACCATTCGATTTTTAGACTGGTAATTTCTTTGTGAGTGAGCAAACATTCAAAATCAGCAGGGGATTAAATATTTATTTCCTTCACTGTAAGTACCTGTAAGAAATAAATAGTTATGTGTTTAGAAAGTCCATAAAATATTCTCAATTATTGTGAGAGAAGATTAAGTTGATTAGAGGTATGAATTACAGAATGTGAAAAGAACCCTGTGTCCTGTGAAAGGATGCCTGATTTAAAGATTTAGTATGCAAAGTACTACATTAGGATCTCCCACTTACAAGGTCAAATGGAAAAAAAAAAAGATATAAAAAAGGTACATATTGCATCTATTAGCTGCGATTCACAGAAAGTGAAAATTATTTGCATCTGAAAATTTACGAAAATGTTTAGTGCCATTGCTCCTAAATTACTATTAACCCCAAGTTCTATTTTGTATATCTTTTGTCATCTAATGTCAGAAACAAAGCCATCACACCTATTCCACAATCTCATACATGCCTTACTTTATGTACTAATTGACAAGCCAACATATTGAAGCTTTCATGAATATAAGTCAAAAGGGTAAGATTTTATTATGAATATATTTTATAGTTGTTCTTTATTCCATTAACCTATTGTTGCTGCTGTGACATACAAATTGACCAGTCCATCATAATAAAGCCACCATAACTATTTCACTTATGGCTATTGTCATTGTCACTGGCCTATACATTGCCAACACAATAACTATTCTTACATTTTCAGACTCCATTAAATATCAGAGAAAAGGAATATTGTGTATATGTAAAAAAAATCTGCGACATGAGATTGTTTTCTCTGTCTGACTACCTTAGCATCTCTCACTGTATGGTATTTGTTATTTGTTTTACATTGCGATTTTCATTATCACATTGTATCTCTTTGTACTCAATGTACTTTTGTGTATGCTCTGTGCTTTCCTAATAAACTTTATGAAAAAAAAATCTTATTTTATTTGTATACATGTTAACTACTAATGTTAACTACTATATTTACTTTTCCACCACAAAGACTCAGCATCTTAAAATAAAGACACCATATTTATTTCACACGTACCTATTTTCAAGTTTAGTATGCAGTGTTAACGCAAGTAAACTTGCAAATACAGCTAAGATATTGTCATGTAGCTATAGGAAAACAACAGCTGCTCAGTCAGTCTAAAACCAGCATTGACAGTGCACATAGGGGTTTATTTACTAAAGATGGAGAGTGCAAAATCAGACTCACTTCTGCATAGAAACCAATCAGCTTCTAAGCTTGCTCAATTAAGCTTTGGCAATAAAACCTCCTGAAGCTAATTGTTTTCTATGCAGAAGTGAGTCTGATTTTGCACTCTGCAGCTTTAGTAAATAAACTCTGTTATCTGTATGTTGAGTAATTCAATGAATGAACACTACAGTACAAATTTCCTGTGGTCAGCCCTACTAGATAGCCAACAGGTACCTTTTTTGCCTGTAAAAGTATGTTCAATAACAAGTTACTCATTCTGTTATACACATTGTGTACACTAGAAATGTAAAAAAATGAAGACATTTGACAACAGAAATGGTACAGAAAGTACAATCTAGTGTTCCTTCCACCCACAATAAAACTTTTGCAGGCAGGATGAAAGGCAAGAAGGCTTCAGAGGGTTCAGAAAGCAGTGTCAGTAGCAACAGGAGAGGTTTTTTTCCAAAGCTGACACAAAACACCAACAAGCTGATTTTTTCCAAACAAGTGCATGGCATTGTTGATTGCTGGGTTTATTTGTCTTCACATTTGTATCAGGAAGCTAATCATAAAAGTAAAATTTTAGCTCATAATACTGCGTTTCACAGAATATAGCCAAGTAAAAGTTTAGAAGGATGAAGAAGATAAAAAAACACTTCTGGGATAGAAAAAAATAGGGTAGAAAAAGAAGCAAAAAGCCCATATGCACAAATGCACGATTGAAAAAGTACATAAGGCACATCAGAATTTGAACTTTGAGAAACAGATGCCCTAAAAGTTCTCCAGTTGGCTGATTTCTTAAATAGAACATGCTAAATACCTATGTCACCTGCATTAGTAAAACGTTAATGCTGAAATGCAATCCATAGAACCTTAGCTTTAATGAAAAGATAATTAAAAGGTCAACATTTTCAAAAGAAGACAGACTTTGGATAGTGCATGACTTAAAAGAGCATTATGGAGGGGGTGTGGGGACCACTTATTTGCATGGCCATGAGAGCAGAGCTCCACTCCAGGACCAGGGATTGCCGCTGATTAATGGGGCTTCTGGCACATCTGAGCAGCCTGTCATTACCCTCATCCCCTGCTGCACCTGCCAGTATACCTAGAAAATGTTGAGATGAGTTGCAGCCACGGAAATTCTCAGGTTTCTTCCCAATGTTCTCCAAGGGTTCACAACAAAATGGTGGCCGGCCCCATATTGCTAAATCCGCTGGCTTTCCTCTATCAGTAAGTGCCAATACACACGGTGGTCACGCCTCAGCTAACCCGCACCCTTTCTCCTCTTACTCAGGACACTCATCGCCTTCCACTAAACGTCAAGTCCAAGCCTAGGCATGAGTCCCCAGCAATCAGTGATGAGGAGGGAACTCAGAAGGTGATACTCATTGTATGAACACTGTCACTGCTAACCCTTTAGCCGCCTTCCCCACTAGCTGCCAACCAATATCAGACACAACCCTGTAAGAGATGTTGATATCACTAAGGGCAGCTTTACAGTCTGATCTGCTTTCTGGCCTGCACCAGTGTAAAGCTGAAGTACAGGAGTTGGAAAACAGATGGAATCATATGGAAGATCAAATGTCTCAGTTTTCTACATCCTTTAACATCATGGAGGATGCTCATGATGCCCACTTAGAGGATCTATCCTGGTTTAAATCTAAACTTGCAGATTTGGAAGACAAATAACCTTAAAATAACAGGGATTCCAGAGTCTGGCACCCCTGTCCAACTGCCTCAATTTGTCAAAAAAATCTTTCTTAGGCAATCCCTAATCTCACCTCTGTGGATGTTATGCTAGATTGTGTTCACAGCATCCCAAAACCTCCTCACCTGCCAACCGACATTCCATGGGACGTTATCCTTAGGGTACACTTCTTTCATGTCAAAGAGAAGTTACTGGAAACTTTCAGATGCACTGACCAGCTCCCTGAGAAGATCTAAAATTTCCAAGTCTTTCCAGATTTTTCTCAATTTACTATGCAAAGATGCAATAATCTACTAACAGTGACAAAAGCAATTCGCAACCATAACTTTGTGTACTGATGGAAGTACTGTGCTACACTAGTGATCAACTACAGGGGGTCATCAACAGTTGTTCACACTCTGGAGCAGGGGCTCCAATTGCTCCAGGGCTGGGATATTCTCCCAGCAACACCGCCAAACTCTAACCTCTCCGCTAAATCCAAAATGTTATCAGCATGGTCCAAAGTTCCATCTACAAAACTCCCTCCAACCTCTCCCACAGGAGCCACCTGATCACTATGACTTTCTACATCGACCAATGGGCAATCCCTGGTGCACTAGATGAGTACCCATCATCATACTCGTATTCCCCACTTTTTTTTTTCAGTGCACAATGCTCGAAGTCTCTTCTAGAAAGGGCTGTTTGCTTTTCTTTTTAAGAACCACCTGTAGAGATGTTTATTGGTCTACATTTTATTCCCATTTGAACTTTGCCTTATTCATCAATACTTCTTTCTTGCCTTGGTACAATGGATCATTCACATCAGAGTATACCACCTTGTCTCCATATAGTGATGAACATTGCTTCAACACCAGATATGCTCAACCTTCCCTTTATCACCTCTCTGCAATCTTGGATTTCTGACATACAACTGCTGAACTGTCTGACCTTTCCACTAAATAATGTATATCCAACAACTTATAACCTCAGCAAGTCTCTACGTCCACATGGGACGTCAAGTACTTTGTCTCAATGCCAACGGCCTTAATCATCCAGCCAAACGCATGTCGATGTGGAAAGAAGCCCAGAAAAACAAAACAGACATGATAACGATCCAGGAAATCTATTTTCAGCTTGATGGAGTCCCACATCTAATTGCAATAAGAGACTCTGTATCCTTTACTCTTCATGATTCCATTCTTGATCCAGAGGTTAGATTTATCATTCTGATCTGTACTATTTTTGCTAACATTTTTACATTTGTGTCTGTATATGGCCCAAACTCACACCAAATAAGATCTTTCAAAAAGATCTCTAAAGCGCGACAGGGTAATCGGCTTATTTGTGGAGACTTTAATCTGATACCAAATCCACAATTGATTCCTCCTCTTTGGGATGGGGCCACTCGGCATCCTTGAGTGACTTGTTTCACAAGTAGGTGTATAATGTATGGCGCTGCCAGCACACCAATGAAAAACATTTCACTTTTTATTCACATAGACATAATTCATATTCCCAAATTAATCTTTTTGTAGTCAATAAATGGTTGTTAAAGAAGACCTAAGTGTGTCGTCTTAAAATAGATGGGCAGCAATAATATAAACGCACATTATAAACGCATAATAGGGAAAACAATGGAACTTTTCCTTATAAGTGCACAGATCAATCAGTGTCTGGGAATATTGGTCACTCCCACTGGAATTACATCAATAGGTGTTCGTCACTTCTGTGGGTAAAAAAAAGAGGTGTGCTTGCATTCACCAGATGCACAATATAATTGCGCATGTATATGACACTCAGAGGGGCACTTGTGGTCATCTAAGGAACCGGTAAGGATATGGTACTTCTCAGGCACCCTCAGGCACCCTTTGCTCACCCTGGAACCGAACTCCAAACCTCTTTAGTAAGACCCTCACAGCCAGCCAGGACAGCTCCTCGGTTTCACTTACACCCAGGCATCAGTCAGGTCAGCATCAATAAATATCCACCTTTAAGTAGCTCAGAAAGAAAAGCCACCAGATAGAAGAGCTCATATAGTGTAGTAGTGTTTATTGAGTCAGCGGTAGAGATGTATTTAGGCAGATTATACCAGCATAGTATAGCCAATGGTGGTAGTACAGATAGATATGGCAAATAATAGAAATACCATTCAAAAGTTTGTGTAGTTAGTAAAGATGGCTGCCAGCCTCACATGTTGACTAGGCAGCAAGTGACATCAGCGTGGCAAGCTCCAACTGATGCGTTTCGTGTGACAGCAGGTTGTCAAAGGGATTGAAAAGACGATAGACACCCTGCCTAATGGTAAGTCCCCGATGCCTGACAGCTTCACCAACAAGTACTTTAAAACCTTTAAACACACTATCTCCATATCTTCTAAATCTATTACAAGAATCTTCAACAAAGGCATCCTTTCCACCAGAGATGCTGCTTGCTCACAGTCACCCTTCCCAAATCCGGAAGGGACCCCAATACACCAGCTAACTTTTGTCCAATCTCTCTACTTAATTCTGATATCAAGATCTATGCCAAGCTACTAGCTTGACACCTGTCTACTATACTCCCATCACTAATCAGGCCTGACCAAATGGGGTTCATGAGGGGTAAGCAGGTATCAGACACCATACCACCAGGTGTATTTTAAATATTGTTCAATACTCTGAAACTACGCGAACACCTTCTCTACTCCTTTTGATTGATGCAGAGTAGGCGTTCAACAGGGTACACTGGCTCTATATATCCTTAGTACTTCAAAAATTGGACATACAAGGACCGATACTCTTAGCAATTTTAGCTCTATAGTCCAACCTCTCAGCCCAAGTATTCACCTCAGGCCTTCTCTCAAAGACATTTCTCATCACCAACGGGACTCATCAAGGCTGCCCCTTCTCACCCTCAATCTTCAATTTAATGATAGAGCTCCTGGAAGAAACCCTATGAACTCACCCACATATTACAGGATTGAAATTTCACAATAGATCTCACACCATTAGTCTCTTCATTAATGATTTTATTCTCTCTCTGCCCAAACCCCTGATATCTCTACCCTTTGCACATCAAATACTGATGTCATTTGGTGCTACATCATACTATAAAGTGAACTTTACCAGGCCTTTGATCCTAAACTTAGGAGTACATGAACACACTAAGAGGCACCTATCGCAAAACTTGCCGTATATGTGGACCACAGATGGTATCCCATATCTTGGCATTACCCTGACTTCCTCTATAACTTCTCTAGAAACAGACATCTACAAACCCCTTATTGCAAAAATCCAGCAAGAGTTGTCTCACTTTTCACAACAGGAGCTATTATGGCAGATTAGCAGCATATAAAATGGTAGTTTTACCACAAATGTTATACGTCTTCCACACACTGTCCATTTAAATACCATCCCAATACATAGCTTTTCTCATGACACTTCTCAAAAAATATAGTTGGCTCTCCAAACATCCATGGTGCTCCATTTCTCATATAATAAAACTTAAGAGAGTAGGGGGCTTTGGGATGGTTGACCTGCAAGACTACTACTTGGCGACACAACTGAATCTGCAATGGTAAAGGTTCACTATCTCCCTACCCTTATTTTAGCAGATATCTGGAAACAAGTGAAGCTAGGTAGTTTACGTGTGACTGTTCAGTCCTCACTGCTAGCATGATGAGCTCTGTTTACTCAATCAGGCATTTCTACCAATACCCACCGTATATATATGCAAATGATAGTATTGGAAATCCATATACCTTACTTATCCATTAAGAAATGGACAGACCAGGGCATACATTAGGTAGAAGACAAAGTGGATAACACCATACTTAAATCCTTTTATGAATTGACCAGACAATATGGTATCCCTGCCACAGAATCCTATACATTTCAGAGAATTTCCCAGTTTTTGCTTTCCAACCCTTTACCAACTCTTTGTCTCTCTATTGTGGTAAGGAGTCATTACAATTCACTATCACAATTAGAGATGAGCGAATCGAAGTAGCCGAAGTGGAATTCGAGTCGAATATCGGAAAAATTTCGATTCGCGCCGAATCCGAAAAATAGCCTAATTCGGACGCGCGAATCGAAATTTTTCCGAAAATGGCGGCTGACATGTGCGGCGACGGAGCGGGGATGTCTGGGAAGGCGCACAGACAAGGCGCGCTGACCCATAATGCATTCCTCAACGACATGTGATCGCATCAGCCAATCAGCAGCCAGCCAGCTAGCACTGTGTAATGGTCGAGCTATAAATAGCGGCCATTTTGGAATTCTTCATTTGCCTGCAGTCATTGAACAGAGGCAGACCGCTCTGTATTAGGGACAGGGACAGAGTTAGGGCCACAGAAACGATACTTGGGGACAGAGAAACGATACTTAGGGACAGAGAACTATTACTCAGGGACACAGAATTGTTAATTAGGGCCACAGAATCGTTACTTAGGGACAAAGAAACGCTAGTTAGGGCCACAGAATTCATACTCAGGGACAGACAGAATTGTTACTGAGTGCCAGAGAATTGTTACTTAGGGCCACAGAAACGTTATTAGGGCCACAGAATTGTTACTCAGGGACAGACAGAATTGTTACTGAGTGCCAGAGAATTGTTACTTAGGGCCACAGAAACGTTATTAGGGCCACAGAATTGTTACTCAGGGACAGACAGAATTGTTACTGAGTGCCAGAGAATTGTTACTTAGGGCCACAGAAACTTTAGTTAGGGCCACAGAATTGTTACTCAGGGACAGACACAGAATTGTTACTGAGGGCCACAGAACTGTTACTTAGGGCCACAGAATTGTTACTCGCACAGACACAGAATTGTTACTCGCACAGACACAGAATTGTTACTGAGGGCCACAGAACTGTTACTTAGGGCCACAGAATTGTTACTCGCACAGACACAGAATTGTTACTCGCACAGACACAGAATTGTTACTGAGGGCCACAGAACTGTTACTTAGGGCCACAGAATTGTTACTCGCACAGACACAGAATTGTTACACAGGGACACAGAACTGTTACTGAGGGCCACAGAACCGTTACTTAGGGCCACAGAATTGTTACTCGCACAGACACAGAATTGTTACTCGCACAGACACAGAATTGTTACTCGCACAGACACAGAATTGTTACTCGCACAGACACAGAATTGTTACTCAGGGACACAGAACTGTTACTGAGGGCCACAGAACTGTTACTTAGGGCCACAGAATTGTTACTCGCACAGACACAGAATTGTTACTCAGGGACACAGAACTGTTACTGAGGGCCACAGAACTGTTACTTAGGGCCACAGAATTGTTGCTCGCACAGACACAGAATTCTTACTCGCACAGACACAGAATTGTTACTCAGGGACACAGAACTGTTACTTAGGGCCACAGAACTGTTAGTTAGGGCCACAGAATTGTTACTCGCACAGACACAGAATTGTTACTCGCACAGACACAGAATTGTTACTGAGGGCCACAGACCTGTTACTTGGGGCCACAGAAACGTTAATCAGGGACACAGAATTGTTACTGAGGGCCACAGAACTGTTAGGGCCACAGAATTGTTACTCGCACAGACACAGAATTGTTACTCGCACAGACACAGAATTGTTACTGAGGGCCACAGAACTGTTACTTGGGGCCACAGAAACATTAATCAGGGACACAGAATTGTTACTGAGGGCCACAGAACTGTTACTTAGGGCCACAGAATTGTTACTCGCACAGACACAGAATTGTTACTCGCACAGACACAGAATTGTTACTCGCACAGACACAGAATTGTTACTCGCACAGACACAGAATTGTTACACAGGGACACAGAACTGTTACTGAGGGCCACAGAACCGTTACTTAGGGCCACAGAATTGTTACTCGCACAGACACAGAATTGTTACTCGCACAGACACAGAACTGTTACTCGCACAGACACAGAATTGTTACTCGCACAGACACAGAATTGTTACTCAGGGACACAGAACTGTTACTGAGGGCCACAGAACTGTTACTTAGGGCCACAGAATTGTTACTCGCACAGACACAGAATTGTTACACAGGGACACAGAACTGTTACTGAGGGCCACAGAACCGTTACTTAGGGCCACAGAATTGTTACTCGCACAGACACAGAATTGTTACTCGCACAGACACAGAATTGTTACTCGCACAGACACAGAATTGTTACTCAGGGACACAGAACTGTTACTGAGGGCCACAGAACTGTTACTTAGGGCCACAGAATTGTTGCTCGCACAGACACAGAATTCTTACTCGCACAGACACAGAATTGTTACTCAGGGACACAGAACTGTTACTTATGGGCCACAGAACTGTTAGTTAGGGCCACAGAATTGTTACTCACACAGACACAGAATTGTTACTGAGGGCCACAGAACCGTTACTTGGGGCCACAGAAACGTTAATCAGGGACACAGAATTGTTACTGAGGGCCACAGAACTGTTACTTAGGGCCACAGAATTGTTACTCGCACAGACACAGAATTGTTACTGAGGGCCACAGAACTGTTACTTGGGGCCACAGAAACGTTAATCAGGGACACAGAATTGTTACTGAGGGCCACAGAACTGTTACTTAGGGCCACAGAATTGTTAGTTGCACAGACACAGAATTGTTACTCGCACAGACACAGAATTGTTACTCAGGGACACAGAACTGTTACTGAGGGCCACAGAACTGTTACTTAGGGCCACAGAATTGTTACTCGCACAGACACAGAATTGTTACTCGCACAGACACAGAATTGTTACTGAGGGCCACAGAACTGTTACTTGGGGCCACAGAAACGTTAATCAGGGACACAGAATTGTTACTGAGGGCCACAGAACTGTTACTTAGGGCCACAGAATTGTTAGTTGCACAGACACAGAATTGTTACTCGCACAGACACAGAATTGTTACTGAGGGCCACAGAACTGTTACTTGGGGCCACAGAAACGTTAATCAGGGACACAGAATTGTTACTGAGGGCCACAGAACTGTTAGGGCCACAGAATTGTTA
Source organism: Staurois parvus (assembly GCF_062004578.1). Taxonomy (NCBI): domain Eukaryota; kingdom Metazoa; phylum Chordata; class Amphibia; order Anura; family Ranidae; genus Staurois; species Staurois parvus. The sequence goes on from NW_028317949.1 coordinate 8,433,028, forward strand.
CTCGCACAGACACAGAATTGTTACTCGCACAGACACAGAATTGTTACTGAGGGCCACAGAACTGTTACTTGGGGCCACAGAAACGTTAATCAGGGACACAGAATTGTTACTGAGGGCCACAGAACTGTTACTTAGGGCCACAGAATTGTTACTCGCACAGACACAGAATTGTTACTCGCACAGACACAGAATTGTTACTCAGGGACACAGAACTGTTACTGAGGGCCACAGAACTGTTACTTAGGGCCACAGAATTGTTACTCGCACAGACACAGAATTGTTACTCAGGGACACAGAACTGTTACTGAGGGCCACAGAACTGTTACTTAGGGCCACAGAATTGTTGCTCGCACAGACACAGAATTCTTACTCGCACAGACACAGAATTGTTACTCAGGGACACAGAACTGTTACTTAGGGCCACAGAACTGTTAGTTAGGGCCACAGAATTGTTACTCGCACAGACACAGAATTGTTACTCGCACAGACACAGAATTGTTACTGAGGGCCACAGACCTGTTACTTGGGGCCACAGAAACGTTAATCAGGGACACAGAATTGTTACTGAGGGCCACAGAACTGTTAGGGCCACAGAATTGTTACTCGCACAGACACAGAATTGTTACTCGCACAGACACAGAATTGTTACTGAGGGCCACAGAACTGTTACTTGGGGCCACATAAACGTTAATCAGGGACACAGAATTGTTACTGAGGGCCACAGAACTGTTACTTAGGGCCACAGAATTGTTACTCGCACAGACACAGAATTGTTACTCGCACAGACACAGAATTGTTACTCGCACAGACACAGAATTGTTACTCGCACAGACACAGAATTGTTACACAGGGACACAGAACTGTTACTGAGGGCCACAGAACCGTTACTTAGGGCCACAGAATTGTTACTCGCACAGACACAGAATTGTTACTCGCACAGACACAGAACTGTTACTCGCACAGACACAGAATTGTTACTCGCACAGACACAGAATTGTTACTCAGGGACACAGAACTGTTACTGAGGGCCACAGAACTGTTACTTAGGGCCACAGAATTGTTACTCGCACAGACACAGAATTGTTACTCGCACAGACACAGAATTGTTACTCAGGGACACATAACTGTTACTGAGGGCCACAGAACTGTTACTTAGGGCCACAGAATTGTTGCTCGCACAGACACAGAATTCTTACTCGCACAGACACAGAATTGTTACTCAGGGACACAGAACTGTTACTTATGGGCCACAGAACTGTTAGTTAGGGCCACAGAATTGTTACTCACACAGACACAGAATTGTTACTGAGGGCCACAGAACTGTTACTTGGGGCCACAGAAACGTTAATCAGGGACACAGAATTGTTACTGAGGGCCACAGAACTGTTACTTAGGGCCACAGAATTGTTACTCGCACAGACACAGAATTGTTACTGAGGGCCACAGAACTGTTACTTGGGGCCACAGAAACGTTAATCAGGGACACAGAATTGTTACTGAGGGCCACAGAACTGTTACTTAGGGCCACAGAATTGTTACTCGCACAGACACAGAATTGTTACTCAGGGACACAGAACTGTTACTGAGGGCCACAGAACTGTTACTTAGGGCCACAGAATTGTTACTCGCACAGACACAGAATTGTTACTCGCACAGACACAGAATTGTTACTGAGGGCCACAGAACTGTTACTTGGGGCCACAGAAACGTTAATCAGGGACACAGAATTGTTACTGAGGGTCACAGAACTGTTACTTAGGGCCACAGAATTGTTACTCGCACAGACACAGAATTGTTACTCAGGGACACAGAATTGTTACTCAGGGACACATAATCGTTTAATTAAAGAGTATGTCAGACAACATGCAGAGGAGTGGCAGAGGAGGCAATGTTTTAGGAGCAAGCAGACGTGGCAGCAGAGGAAGGGGTCGAGGCAGCACTATTCGCAGCCAGAGGCCAGTGCTCCCGGTGTCATCCAGCGGTCGTGTCTCCACCGACAACCCTGCCGTCATCGATTGGTTGGCTCGGTCGTCTTCCTCTTCCCAGGTCACCTCTGACACCTACAGCCAACGGTCGGTGGGTACGTCAGACACAACCGTTAGTTGGCATGGCCCGGGACCAAGCCCACTGAAATCACGTGTCCTCTACCTGCCCCTGTCCTTTGGTGTTCCCTCACCAAGCGAAGTATCGCATGCTGTGGGCTCAGCCCCACTGTACAGTGAGGAAGAGCTAACAGAGGGCGGTCAGGAACGGGGGGAGACATCCGCCTTTTCAGCAGCCAGGCGAAGAAGTAGTGGCGAGGAGAGTGGCCCGGTAGCCGGTCTAGAGACAGGTCTGTCTCCTGACCCAGACGCAGCCGAGGGGGCTAGTAGTGAGGCGGAGACGCTACTTGATGATGAGGAGGTTGATCGCACTTGGCAGCCTCGTCGTCATCAGGCAATTTCTTCCGCATCATCAGGAGAAGAGGGTGGCAGCTTGGCAGTGAGCGAAACAGTCGGTGGGTTGCCCAGGAGACAGCAGCAGGGTCGCAGCAGTGTCAGTGGAAGCAGTGTCAGTGGAGCCAAACGGACACGGAGTAGAGCACCAGCTCCACTGCAGCCTACCACCACGGCCAGTAGTGGTGCCGGTGTGCACGGAGGAAGCAGCAGTCAGCCAGTGAGGAGTATCGGGGCAAAGTTTCCTACTCGGCGGTGTGGCAATTTTTCGTCAAGCCGCCCGAGGAAGTAAACGTAGCCGTATGTCGACTATGTGGCCAGAAAGTCAAGCGTGGCCAGGGGGCCCATGTTGGGACTACAGCGTTGCGGCAGCATATGCAGCGTCGCCATTTGGTGGCCTGGGAAAACCGTGATAAAGATACGGCGGTTCTGCCCGCCCCAGCCCCCGCTCCATCACCCGCTCCGTTACTTGCTCCGTCACCCGACGTCAATCGCCCTCCATCAGCCAGTCAAGGCTCCAACACCTCTGCTGAGGGGAGTTGTCGCTCGTTGGCATCTTCCGCTCGTTCAGATGCTCCTTCTCCTGCTACTCCTCTTCACGGATTCCGTCAGCAGTCTTTCTTGGAATCCGTTTCCAAGAGACAACAGTTTGCGAGCACGCACCCGACGGTGCAAAAGCTGAACGTCCTCCTGTCCAAGTTGCTGGTGCTGCAGTCCCTCCCTTTCCAAGTGGTGGACTCAGCACCTTTCAGAGAAATGATGGCTTGTGCCGCGCCGCGGTGGAGAGTGCCAAGCCGTCATTTCTTCGCCAAAAAGGCAGTGCCAGCCCTGCATTCACATGTAGAAGACATGGTGGGCCAGTCTTTGAGCATGTCGGTCTCTGCCAAAGTGCACGGCAGCGCCGACGTGTGGAGCTGTAACTACGGTCAGGGACAGTACATGTCATTTACGGCCCACTGGGTGAACGTGGTGCCGTCACAGCCGCACCAGCAACTTGGACAGGTCACGCCGCTTTTGCCTCCACGTTTGCACGTCCTTGGTCCGGCAAAGATGTCCGCCTCTACCACCTCTTCTTCCGCCGTGTCCTCAGCCGCCACCCCCGTGCCAAGTCCCATTACCCGACCGGCATATCACATGTGCAGGGCGCAACGGTGTCACGCTGTTCTGCACCTGGTATGCCTTGGCGAACGTAGTCACACAGGGGAGGAACTTCTGAGTGTAATGAACAGAGAAATCGACAGATGGCTGTCTCCGCGCAAACTGAAAATCGGAACCATGTTGACCGACAACGGAAAGAACATGGTGTCTGCTCTGCGTCAAGGAAGGTTGTGCCATGCGCCATGCATGGCTCACGTGTTCAATCTGGTTGTCAAGCGGTTCCTAAAATCCACCATCCCACTGCAAGACATCCTTAAAATGTCACGTAAACTTTGCATGCATTTCAGCCATTCCTACACCGCAAAGCACACCCTCCTTGAGCTGCAGCGGCAGAACGGAATTCCACATCATCGCCTGATCTGCGACGTTGCAACAAGGTGGAATTCAACCCTACACATGTTAGACCGCCTTTACGAGCAGCGAAAGGCCATCACCGATTTCCTGATGTTACAAGCGGATAAAGGTACTCCCCTGTGTAACTTCGATGTCAGCCATTGGCAGCTCATGCGTGACACCTGCGCTTGCTCAGGCCCTTTGAGGAGGCCATGCTATTCGTGAGTCGGCAGGACTATGGGATGAACGACGTCATTCCTCTGTTGCACGTCCTTGAACAAATGCTGTTAACAATGGCTGGTCAGGGTGCGGTAGACGTGGTGCACAGATCTCAACGCCACATGACCCCTGTGGGGGCAGGACAGGAAGAAGAGGAGGAGGTAGAGGAGGACATTGGTGCTCAGGAATTATTGAGTGAAATGGGTGGTTTTTCCACTCAGCGGACAGGAGTGGAGGAGCAGGAGCATCTGGTAGAGGAGGAGGAGGAGGAGACAGAGGACCCAGACGCACCGTGGCAGTATGCTGTGGAGATGGAGGCAGGGAGTCCCTCGCATTCCTTGGCACAAATGGCCCATAGCATGCTCGGTTGCTTGCGTAGCGACAGCCGAATAATAACCATCAGACAGAGGGATGACTTTTGGCTGTCCACCTTGTTGGACCCTCGCTACCGTTCAAAAATGGTGGCCTTTTTCACACCTGCTGAGAGGGAGGCCAAAATAACGTACTATAAAAACCACCTATGTAGTCAGTTGGTCTCTGCCTTTGTGCGCCAACGTCCATCCTCAGACACTGTGGGCCCTGTGCGCTCGCGTTCCGCTGCCATGGCAGCAGGGGAGGGGTGGGGTGGTAGGAGCAGTGGCAGCTCCACCAGCAGCGGCTGCCTCAGTCTGCAGTCGATGATGAGTAGCTTTCTTCACCAGCGCAGTGAGGAAACTACTAACCAGCCGCAGCAGCAGCAGCAGCAGCATCAGGTGGACCTGGAGCAGGAGCTCAAACAACAGGCTTGGGCCTACTTGGACAGCACCCTGCCAACCGAGGTAGACAATCCCCTTGACTACTGGTCAACGAAACTTGACCTTTGGCCCTAACTAGCTGAATTTTCCCTTGAAAGGCTGTCATGCCCGGCCAGTAGCGTGGCATCGGAGCGCGTGTTTAGTGCGGCAGGAGGTATTGTAACTCCGCGGAGGACACGACTGTCCACCCAAAGTGTGGAGAGACTGACGTTTGTGAAAATGAATCAGGCGTGGATTAGTCTGGATTTCAAACCACCAGTTCCTGACACAACTGACTAAATCCGCCATGAATCATGCCCCAAACATGTGCCACTTTCAGGTCTCCTCACACTGCTGGTGTGTTACATTTTTTGTCATAGGGTGCTGGCAGATTACGGGCCTCCCATAGCTGCTGCCAGGCCCCTAATCTGCCATGGGCCCCTATACCGCCTCCTCATGCTGCTGCCAAGTCCAGAGTCTCTCATGGGTCCCTGTACGGCCTCCCATTGCTGCTGTCTCCATCGCCACACTCTGCCATGTGCCACTTTCAGGTCTCCTCACACTGCTGGTGTATTCCATTTTTTGTCATAGGGTGCTGGCAGATTACGGGCCTCCCATAGCTGCTGCCAGGCCCCTAATCTGCCATGGGCCCCTATACCGCCTCCTCATGCTGCTGCCAGGTCCAGAGTCTCTCATGGGTCCCTGTACGGCCTCCCATTGCTGCTGTCTCCATCGCCACACTCTGCCATGTGCCACTTTCAGGTCTCCTCACACTGCTGGTGGGTTCCATTTTTTGTCATAGGGTGCTGGCAGATTATGGGCCTCCCATAGCTGCTGCCAGGCCCCTAATCTGCCATGGGCCCCCGTACCGACTCCTCATGCTGCTGCCAGGCCCGTAATCTGTCATGGGCCCCTGTTGTCGCTTGTTGGCATATTCCGCTCGTTCAGATGCTCCTTCTCCTGCTACTCCTCTTCACGGATTCCGTCAGCAGTCTTTCTTGGAATCCGTTTCCAAGAGACAACAGTTTGCGAGCACGCACCAGACGGTGCAGAAGCTGAACGTCCTCCTGTCCAAGTTGCTGCTGCCAGGCTCGTAATCTGTCATGCGCCCCTGTAATGCCTCCTCATGCTGCTGCCAGGTCCAGAGTGTGTCATGGGCCCCCGTACCGACTCCTCATGCTGCTGCCAGGCCCGTAATCTGTCATGGGCCCCTGTACCGCCTCCCCATGCTGCTGCCAGGTCCAGAGTGTGTCATGGGTCCCTGTACGGCCTCCCATTGCTGCTGCCAGGCCCGTAATCTGCCATGGGCCCCCGTACCGACTCTTCATGCTGCTGCCAGGCCCGTAATCTGCCATGGGCCCCTGTACCGCCTCCTCATGCTGCTGCCAGGTCCAGAGTGTGTCATGGGTCCCTGTACGGCCTCCCATTGCTGCTGTCTCTATCGCCACACTCTGCCATGTGCCACTTTCAGGTCTCCTCACACTGCTGGTGGTTTCCATTTATGTCATAGGGTGCTGTATGGCCTCCCATTGCTTCTGCCTCCACCGCCACACTGTGGCTCCACACTCTGGTTTTGGCCCCGTGACTGCCCAAATGAGTGAAGTGTGCGGTGATTCTAAGATCGACGGCACTCATCTGCATGTCATACTGACTGACAGTATTATTTCTCTTCCCCAGCAGACTCCAAGGGCATTTAAATTAAAGGTACAGTGTTCAGCACTAATATTAAGTCTCTCTGAAGCCTAGAAACACCCTTTTTTAAGTTAAATTCACAGCGAATATATTCGACTCGAATCGAAATTTTTCCACGAATTCGCCGAATCAGTCGAATCGAATTTTTGAATACTTCGCTCATCTCTAATCACAATCCACAAAAGGAATATCCCTATTTTACAACATTATTCATGACAAGCTAACCTTCTCCAAGTCTGCCCCCTACTGAAATGGGAGGATCTACAAAGCTCCTATACCACAACATAGTGGTTACACATCTTCCAGTGCACACATGACATCTCCTATTGTGTCAACCACGGGGAGCTCTCACAAAAAATTACTGCTCGATAGTATCTCACACCCCTCCACTTATCAAACTTCTATCCTTCTATTTCCCCTGAGTGCTGGCTTAACTGTGGACAATCCGGCAATCTATATCATATTCTATGGGCATGCAAAAGCCTTTCTAGTCTCCAGAACCAAGTATTTCATCTCATATCCTCTGTTACTGGTATCTTGACTAAACCTAACCTGGCCCTATTCATCCTTAGTCTGGCAAATTGAAAACTTCCCAGATAACTACTGACCTATAGTCACACATATAACTAATCTGGTTGCTAGTAGTATAACTAGACATGATTTAGCTCCAAATTTGTCTGAAGCGGTAGCTTCTGTTAACATTACTTGTGAGTATGAAAAAATGTTGTCAATAAAGCTAGGCTACAAGACCAAATTTGATGGGATGTGGAAACCATGGTATATACAGTATGGATTACTACTTGATAGCTTTCTTGTTCAAAATTTTTTATTTTGTTCGTAGGGAGGGGTAACAAAGATAAAACAAATAAAGTACACAATATACAATACTTATACAGTGAAATTTTTTGGAAGTGCAGTATTAACCGTAAACATCAGAACGGTAACAGGTAAGAACTGGTTAACAATATTAGGTGGGGAATGTGAACGTGGGAGAAGACAGGCGGAAGGTATGCGACTCTGCTAATGAGAAGAAAAAAAAAAAAAAAGGAAAAAAGAAAAAGGAGCTGTAAAAGTAAAGGGGAGGGTACCAGAATAGTCAGGGGTGTTGGTTATGGAGTGAGAAGAGTTTCATCAAAGTTAGAGGGTAGAAAGTGTTCTACCCATGGGTCCCAAATCATCCTAAATTTGGGGATAGTATGTAAGATTGTGGCTTCTACTTAAGCATGGATCATCGCCTGGGTTACTTTGTTTCGGACCGCGGTAATGTTAAGCGACGTAGACTTCCACGATTTGGCAATGACCTGTTTGGCAGCTGTAGTAACCTGCAATAGAAGCTTAAATTGTAGTTTCGTGACTTCGGGGGGTCGTAGGTTAAGCAACGCTGTTAGCGGGTTAGGATGGAGGTGTTTCGTACTTAATAAGGAGAGCATTTTGAATATTTTCGTCCAGAAGATCCTGGCGGTTGGGCACTCCCACCATGTATGGAAGAAAGTGCCTGGGTCTACGCAACCTCTGAAGCATGCGGAAGAATAGTTAGGGGTATATTTAGCTATTCTCACTGGTACTAAGTACCAACGGGTTAAGACTTTGTAGTTGGTCTCCAAAGCCACAATATTCTGCGACGACCCCTTGGTGGTAGACCAAATACGGTCCCAATCCGAGGGATCAATTTCGTGGCCTAGGTCTAAATCCCATTTCCGTACGTAAGAAGGTAGGGAAGCTTCAGATGGGGTTGTAAGGAGAGAGTACAGGTAAGAAATGAGGCCACGTCTGTGTGGGTCTTTACTACAAGTTCGTTCAAAGGAGGACATGGCTTGTGTGGGGTTAGCAACAATTGCATAAGGGGCGTAGAAGTGTTTCAATTGCAAGTAGCTGAATATTTCTGAAGGCGGAAGTGCATGAGTTTCACGTAATGAGTCAAAGAACTGGAGTTTATTCCTGAGCATGAAGTGATGAGCTCGAGTGAGATCCGCCAAAAGCCAGCGGTTAAAGGAGTGCGGAGAGGACCAAGCCGGAGGAAAGGCAGGATTTCGGATATAGGAGAGGAGAGGATTATGTGGTGACTGTAGATGATACCGGGATTTCAGCTTATCCAAAAGATGCAAAAAATGTAAGGTGATAGGTAGAGATGAGCGAATCGAACTTGGCGAAGTGGAATTCGTTTCGAAGATTAGGAAAAATTCGATTCACGCTGAATCCGAAAATTAGCAGACTTCGGATGCGCGAATCAAAATTTTCCAAAAATGGCGGCGACATGTGTGGCGACGAAGCAAGGATCTCTGGGAAGGCGCGCAGACAAGGCGCGCTGACCCATAATGCATTCATTGATGACATGTGATCGCATTAGCCAATCAGCAGCCAGCCAGCCAGCACTGTGTAATGGTCGAGCTATAAATTGCGGCCATCTTAGAATTCTCCATTAGCCTCCGGTCATTCAAGAGAGACAGACCTCTCTGTATTAGGGACAGAGTTAGGGCCAAAGAGACTTTAGGGCCACAGAATCGTTACTCAGGGACACAGAACTGTTACTCAGGGACAGACACAGAATTGTTACTGAGGGACACAGAATTGTTACTGAGGGACACAGAATTGTTACTGAGGGACACAGAATTGTTACTCAGGGACACAGAATTGTTACTCAGGGACACAGAACTGTTACTCAGGGACAGACACAGAACTGTTACTGAGGGACACAGAATTGTTACTGAGGGACAGACACAGAATTGTTACTGAGGGACACAGAATTGTTACTGAGGGACACAGAATTGTTACTCAGGGACACAGAACTGTTACTCAGGGACACAGAACTGTTACTCAGGGACACAGAATTGTTACTGAGGGACACAGAATTGTTACTGAGGGACACAGAATTGTTACTCAGGGACAGACACAGAATTGTTACTGAGGGACACAGAATTGTTACTGAGGGACACAGAATTGTTACTCAGGGACACAGAATTGTTACTCAGGGACACAGAATTGTTACTCAGGGACACAGAACTGTTACTCAGGGACAGACACAGAACTGTTACTGAGGGACACAGAATTGTTACTGAGGGACAGACACAGAATTGTTACTGAGGGACACAGAATTGTTACTGAGGGACACAGAATTGTTACTGAGGGACACAGAATTGTTACTGAGGGACACAGAATTGTTACTCAGGGACACAGAACTGTTACTCAGGGACACAGAATTGTTACTGAGGGACACAGAATTGTTACTGAGGGACACAGAATTGTTACTCAGGGACAGACACAGAATTGTTACTGAGGGACACAGAATTGTTACTGAGGGACACAGAATTGTTACTCAGGGACACAGAACTGTTACTCAGGGACACAGAATTGTTACTCAGGGACACAGAACTGTTACTCAGGGACACAGAATTGTTACTCAGGGACACAGAATTGTTACTCAGGGACACAGAACTGTTACTCAGGGACACAGAATTGTTACTCAGGGACAGACACAGAATTGTTACTGAGGGACACAGAATTGTTACTGAGGGACACAGAATTGTTACTGAGGGACACAGAATTGTTACTCAGGGACAGACACAGAATTGTTACTGAGGGACAAAGAATTGTTACTGAGGGACACAGAATTGTTACTCAGGGACACATAATTGTTACTCAGGGACACAGAATTGTTACTCAGGGACACAGAATTGATACTCAGGGACACAGAACTGTTACTCAGGGACACAGAATTGTTAGTCAGGGACAGACACAGAATTGTTACTGAGGGACATAGAATTGTTACTGAGGGACACAGAATTGTTACTGAGGGACACAGAATTGTTACTGAGGGACAGACACAGAATTGTTACTGAGGGACACAGAATTGTTACTCAGGGACACAGAATTGTTACTCAGGGACACAGAACTGTTACTCCGGGACACAGAACTGTTACTCAGGGACACAGAATTGTTACTCAGGGACAGACACAGAATTGTTACTGAGGGACACAGAATTGTTACTCAGGGACAGACACAGAATTGTTACTCAGGGACAGACACAGAATTGTTACTGAGGGACACAGAATTGTTACTGAGGGACACAGAATTGTTACTCAGGGACACAGAATTGTTACTCAGGGACACGGAACTGTTACTCAGGGACACAGAACTGTTATTCAGGGACACAGAATTGTTACTGAGGGACACAGAATTGTTACTCAGGGACAGACACAGAATTGTTACTGAGGGACACAGAATTGTTACTGAGGGACACAGAATTGTTACTCAGGGACACAGAATTGTTACTCAGGGACACAGAACTGTTACTCAGGGACACAGAACTGTTACTCAGGGACAGACACAGAATTGTTACTGAGGGACACAGAATTGTTACTGAGGGACACAGAATTGTTACTGAGGGACAGACACAGAATTGTTACTGAGGGACACAGAATTGTTACTGAGGGACACAGAATTGTTACTGAGGGACACAGAATTGTTACTCAGGGACACAGAACTGTTACTCAGGGACACAGAACTGTTACTCAGGGACACAGAACTGTTACTCAGGGACACAGAATTGTTACTGAGGGACACAGAATTGTTACTGAGGGACACAGAATTGTTACTCAGGGACACAGAACTGTTACTCAGGGACACAGAACTGTTACTCAGGGACACAGAATTGTTACTGAGGGACAGACACAGAATTGTTACTGAGGGACACAGAATTGTTACTGAGGGACACACAATAGTTACTGAGGGACACATAATTGTTACTCAGGGACAGACACAGAATTGTTACTGAGGGACAAAGAATTGTTACTGAGGGACACAGAATTGTTACTGAGGGACACAGAATTGTTACTCAGGGACACAGAACTGTTACTCAGGGACACAGAACTGTTACTCAGGGACACAGAATTGTTACTCAGGGACAGACACAGAATTGTTACTGAGGGACACAGAATTGTTACTGAGGGACACAGAATTGTTACTCAGGGACAGACACAGAATTGTTACTGAGGGACACAGAATTGTTACTCAGGGACACAGAATTGTTACTCAGGGACACAGAACTGTTACTCAGGGACAGACACAGAATTGTTACTGAGGGACACAGAATTGTTACTGAGGGACACAGAATTGTTACTGAGGGACAGACACAGAATTGTTACTGAGGGACACAGAATTGTTACTGAGGGACACAGAATTGTTACTGAGGGACACAGAATTGTTACTCAGGGACACAGAACTGTTACTCAGGGACACAGAACTGTTACTCAGGGACACAGAACTGTTACTCAGGGACACAGAATTGTTACTGAGGGACACAGAATTGTTACTGAGGGACACAGAATTGTTACTCAGGGACACAGAACTGTTACTCAGGGACACAGAACTGTTACTCAGGGACACAGAATTGTTACTGAGGGACAGACACAGAATTGTTACTGAGGGACACAGAATTGTTACTGAGGGACACACAATAGTTACTGAGGGACACATAATTGTTACTCAGGGACAGACACAGAATTGTTACTGAGGGACAAAGAATTGTTACTGAGGGACACAGAATTGTTACTGAGGGACACAGAATTGTTACTCAGGGACACAGAACTGTTACTCAGGGACACAGAACTGTTACTCAGGGACACAGAACTGTTACTCAGGGACACAGAATTGTTACTGAGGGACACAGAATTGTTACTGAGGGACACAGAATTGTTACTCAGGGACACAGAACTGTTACTCAGGGACACAGAACTGTTACTCAGGGACACAGAATTGTTACTGAGGGACAGACACAGAATTGTTACTGAGGGACACAGAATTGTTACTGAGGGACACACAATAGTTACTGAGGGACACATAATTGTTACTCAGGGACAGACACAGAATTGTTACTGAGGGACAAAGAATTGTTACTGAGGGACACAGAATTGTTACTGAGGGACACAGAATTGTTACTCAGGGACACAGAACTGTTACTCAGGGACACAGAACTGTTACTCAGGGACACAGAACTGTTACTCAGGGACACAGAATTGTTACTCAGGGACAGACACAGAATTGTTACTGAGGGACACAGAATTGTTACTGAGGGACACAGAATTGTTACTCAGGGACAGACACAGAATTGTTACTGAGGGACACAGAATTGTTACTCAGGGACACAGAATTGTTACTCAGGGACACAGAACTGTTACTCAGGGACAGACACAGAATTGTTACTGAGGGACACAGAATTGTTACTGAGGGACACAGAATTGTTACTGAGGGACAGACACAGAATTGTTACTGAGGGACACAGAATTGTTACTGAGGGACACAGAATTGTTACTGAGGGACACAGAATTGTTACTCAGGGACACAGAACTGTTACTCAGGGACACAGAACTGTTACTCAGGGACACAGAACTGTTACTCAGGGACACAGAATTGTTACTGAGGGACACAGAATTGTTACTGAGGGACACAGAATTGTTACTCAGGGACACAGAACTGTTACTCAGGGACACAGAACTGTTACTCAGGGACACAGAATTGTTACTGAGGGACAGACACAGAATTGTTACTGAGGGACACAGAATTGTTACTGAGGGACACACAATAGTTACTGAGGGACACATAATTGTTACTCAGGGACAGACACAGAATTGTTACTGAGGGACAAAGAATTGTTACTGAGGGACACAGAATTGTTACTCAGGGACACAGAACTGTTACTCAGGGACACAGAACTGTTACTCAGGGACACAGAACTGTTACTCAGGGACACAGAATTGTTACTCAGGGACAGACACAGAATTGTTACTGAGGGACACAGAATTGTTACTGAGGGACACAGAATTGTTACTCAGGGACAGACACAGAATTGTTACTGAGGGACACAGAATTGTTACTCAGGGACACAGAGTTGTTACTCAGGGACACAGAGTTGTTACTCAGGGACACAGAACTGTTACTAAGGGACACAGAACTGTTACTCAGGGACACAGAATTGTTACTCAGGGACACAGAACTGTTACTCAGGGACAGACACAGAATTGTTACTGAGGGACACAGAATTGTTACTCAGGGACAGACACAGAATTGTTATTGAGGGATACAGAATTGTTACTCAGGGACACAGAATTGTTACTCAGGGACACAGAATTGTTACTCAGTTACACAGAACTGTTACTCAGGGACACAGAATTGTTACTCAGGGACACAGAACTGTTACTCAGGGACACAGAATTGTTACTCAGGGACAGACACAGAATTGTTACTGAGGGACACAGAATTGTTACTGAGGGACACAGAATTGTTACTGAGGGACACAGAATTGTTACTCAGGGACACAGAATTGTTACTCAGGGACACAGAACTGTTACTCAGGGACACAGAATTGTTACTCAGGGACAGACACAGAATTGTTACTGAGGGACACAGAATTGTTACTGAGGGACACAGAATTGTTACTCAGGGACACAGAATTGTTACTCAGGGACACATAATTGTTACTCAGGGACAGACACAGAATTGTTACTGAGGGACACAGAATTGTTACTGAGTGACACAGAATTGTTACTCAGGGACAGACACAGAATTGTTACTGAGGGACACAGAATTGTTACTGAGATACACAGAATTGTTACTCAGGGACACAGAATTGTTACTGAGGGACACATAATTGTTACTGAGGGACACAGAATTGTTACTCAGGGACACAGAATTGTTACTCAGGGACACAGAACTGTTACTCAGGGACACAGAATTGTTACTCAGGGACAGACACAGAATTGTTACTGAGGGACACAGAATTGTTTCTGAGGGACACAGAATTGTTACTCAGGGACAGACACAGAATTGTTACTGAGGGACACAGAATTGTTACTCAGGGACACAGAATTGTTACTCAGGGACACAGAATTGTTACTCAGGGACACATTGTTACTCAGGGACACAGAACTGTTACTCAGGGACACAGAACTGTTACTCAGGGATACAGAACTGTTACTGAGGGACACAGAATTGTTACTCAGGGACAGACACAGAATTGTTACTGATTGACACAGAATTGTTACTCAGGGACACAGAATTGTTACTCAGGGACACAGAACTGTTACTCAGGGACACAGAATTGTTACTCAGGGACAGACACAGAATTGTTACTGAGGGACACAGAATTGTTACTGAGGGACACAGAATTGTTACTCAGGGACAGACACAGAATTGTTACTGAGGGACACAGAATTGTTACTCAGGGACACAGAATTGTTACTCAGGGACACATAATTGTTACTCAGGGACACATTGTTACTCAGGGACACAGAACTGTTACTCAGGGACACAGAACTGTTACTCAGGGATACAGAACTGTTACTCAGGGACACAGAACTGTTACTCAGGGACAGACACAGAATTGTTACTGAGGGACACAGAATTGTTACTGAGGGACACAGAATAGTTACTCAGGGACACATAATTGTTACTCAGGGACAGACACAGAATTGTTACTGAGGGACAAAGAATTGTTACTGAGGGACACAGAATTGTTACTGAGGGACACAGAATTGTTACTCAGGGACACAGAATTGTTACTCAGGGACACAGAACTGTTACTCAGGGACACAGAATTGTTACTCAGGGACAGACACAGAATTGTTACTGAGGGACACAGAATTGTTACTGAGGGACACAGAATTGTTACTGAGGGACAGACACAGAATTGTTACTGAGGGACACAGAATTGTTACTGAGGGACACAGAATTGTTACTGAGGGACACAGAGTTGTTACTCAGGGACACAGAACTGTTACTAAGGGACACAGAACTGTTACTCAGGGACACAGAATTGTTACTCAGGGACACAGAACTGTTACTCAGGGACAGACACAGAATTGTTACTGAGGGACACAGAATTGTTACTCAGGGACAGACACAGAATTGTTATTGAGGGACACAAAATTGTTACTCAGGGACACAGAATCGTTACTCAGGGACACAGAATTGTTACTCAGGGACAGACACAGAATTGTTACTGAGGGACACAGAATTGTTACTCAGGGACAGACACAGAATTGTTATTGAGGAACACAGAATTGTTACTCAGGGACACAGAATTGTTACTCAGGGACACAGAATTGTTACTCAGGGACACAGAACTGTTACTCAGGGACAGACACAGAATTGTTACTGAGGGACACAGAATTGTTACTCAGGGACAGACACAGAATTGTTACTGAGGGACACAGAATTGTTACTCAGGGACACAGAATTGTTACTCAGGGACACAGAATTGTTACTCAGGGACACAGAATTGTTACTCAGGGACAGACACAGAATTGTTACTGAGGGACACAGAATTGTTACTGAGTGACACAGAATTGTTACTGAGGGACACAGAATTGTTACTGAGTGACACAGAATTGTTACTCAGGGACAGACACAGAATTGTTACTGAGGGACACAGAATTGTTACTGAGATACACAGAATTGTTACTCAGGGACACAGAATTGTTACTGAGGGACACATAATTGTTACTGAGGGACACAGAATTGTTACTCAGGGACACAGAATTGTTACTCAGGGACACAGAACTGTTACTCAGGGACACAGAATTGTTACTCAGGGACAGACACAGAATTGTTACTGAGGGACACAGAATTGTTTCTGAGGGACACAGAATTGTTACTCAGGGACAGACACAGAATTGTTACTGAGGGACACAGAATTGTTACTCAGGGACACAGAATTGTTACTCAGGGACACAGAATTGTTACTCAGGGACACATTGTTACTCAGGGACACAGAACTGTTACTCAGGGACACAGAACTGTTACTCAGGGATACAGAACTGTTACTGAGGGACACAGAATTGTTACTCAGGGACAGACACAGAATTGTTACTGAGGGACACAGAATTGTTACTCAGGGACACAGAATTGTTACTCAGGGACACAGAACTGTTACTCAGGGACACAGAATTGTTACTCAGGGACAGACACAGAATTGTTACTGAGGGACACAGAATTGTTACTGAGGGACACAGAATTGTTACTCAGGGACAGACACAGAATTGTTACTGAGGGACACAGAATTGTTACTCAGGGACACAGAATTGTTACTCAGGGACACATAATTGTTACTCAGGGACACATTGTTACTCAGGGACACAGAACTGTTACTCAGGGACACAGAACTGTTACTCAGGGATACAGAACTGTTACTCAGGGACACAGAACTGTTACTCAGGGACAGACACAGAATTGTTACTGAGGGACACAGAATTGTTACTGAGGGACACAGAATAGTTACTCAGGGACACATAATTGTTACTCAGGGACAGACACAGAATTGTTACTGAGGGACAAAGAATTGTTACTGAGGGACACAGAATTGTTACTGAGGGACACAGAATTGTTACTCAGGGACACAGAATTGTTACTCAGGGACACAGAACTGTTACTCAGGGACACAGAATTGTTACTCAGGGACAGACACAGAATTGTTACTGAGGGACACAGAATTGTTACTGAGGGACACAGAATTGTTACTGAGGGACAGACACAGAATTGTTACTGAGGGACACAGAATTGTTACTGAGGGACACAGAATTGTTACTGAGGGACACAGAGTTGTTACTCAGGGACACAGAACTGTTACTAAGGGACACAGAACTGTTACTCAGGGACACAGAATTGTTACTCAGGGACACAGAACTGTTACTCAGGGACAGACACAGAATTGTTACTGAGGGACACAGAATTGTTACTCAGGGACAGACACAGAATTGTTATTGAGGGACACAAAATTGTTACTCAGGGACACAGAATCGTTACTCAGGGACACAGAATTGTTACTCAGGGACAGACACAGAATTGTTACTGAGGGACACAGAATTGTTACTCAGGGACAGACACAGAATTGTTATTGAGGAACACAGAATTGTTACTCAGGGACACAGAATTGTTACTCAGGGACACAGAATTGTTACTCAGGGACACAGAACTGTTACTCAGGGACAGACACAGAATTGTTACTGAGGGACACAGAATTGTTACTCAGGGACAGACACAGAATTGTTACTGAGGGACACAGAATTGTTACTCAGGGACACAGAATTGTTACTCAGGGACACAGAATTGTTACTCAGGGACACAGAACTGTTACTCAGGGACACAGAATTGTTACTCAGGGACACAGAACTGTTACTCAGGGACACAGAACTGTTACTCAGGGACACAGAATTGTTACTCAGGGACACAGAACTGTTACTCAGGGACACAGAATTGTTACTCAGGGACAGACACAGAATTGTTACTGAGGGACACAGAATTGTTACTGAGGGACACAGAATTGTTACTCAGGGACAGACACAGAATTGTTACTGGGGGACACAGAATTGTTACTGAGGGACACAGAATTGTTACTCAGGGACACAGAATTGTTACTCAGAAACACAGAATTGTTACTCAGGGACAGACACAGAATTGTTACTGAGGGACACAGAATTGTTACTGAGATACACAGAATTGTTACTCAGGGACACAGAATTGTTACTGAGGGACACAGAATTGTTACTGAGGGACACAGAATTGTTACTCAGGGACACAGAATTGTTACTCAGGGACACAGAACTGTTACTCAGGGACACAGAATTGTTACTCAGGGACAGACACAGAATTGTTAATGAGGGACACAGAATTGTTACTGAGGGACACAGAATTGTTACTCAGGGACAGACACAGAATTGTTACTGAGGGACACAGAATTGTTACTGAGGGACACAGAATTGTTACTCAGGGACACAGAACTGTTACTCAGGGACACAGAACTGTTACTCAGGGACACAGAATTGTTACTCAGGGACAGACACAGAATTGTTACTGAGGGACACAGAATTGTTACTGGGGGACACAAAATTGTTACTGAGGGACAAAGAATTGTTACTCAGGGACAGACACAGAATTGTTACTGAGGGACACAGACTTGTTACTGAGGGACACAGAATTGTTACTGAGGGACACAGAATTGTTACTCAGGGACACAGAATTGTTACTCAGGGACACAGAATTGTTACTCAGGGACACAGAACTGTTACTCAGGGACACAGAACTGTTACTCAGGGACACAGAATTGTTACTCAGGGACAGACACAGAATTGTTACTGAGGGACACAGAATTGTTACTAAGGGACACAGAATTGTTACTCAGGGACACAGAATTGTTACTCAGGGGACACAGAATTGTTACTGAGGGACACATAATTGTTACTCAGGGACACAGAATTGTTACTCAGGGACACAGAATTGTTACTCAGGGACACAGAATTGTTACTCAGGGACAGACACAGAATTGTTACTCAGGGACACAGAATTGTTACTGAGGGACACAGAATTGTTACTCAGGGACAGACACAGAATTGTTACTGAGGGACACAGAATTGTTACTGAGATACACAGAATTGTTACTCAGGGACACAGAATTGTTACTGAGGGACACAGAATTGTTACTGAGGGACACAGAATTGTTACTCAGGGACACAGAACTGTTACTCAGGGACACAGAATTGTTACTCAGGGACAGACACAGAATTGTTACTGAGGGACACAGACTTGTTACTGAGGGACACAGAATTGTTACTGAGGGACACAGAATTGTTACTGAGGGACACAGAATTGTTACTCAGGGACACAGAATTGTTACTCAGGGACAGACACAGAATTGTTACTCAGGGACACAGAATTGTTACTCGGGGACACAGAATTGTTACTCAGGGATACAGAACTGTTACTCAGGGACACAGAATTGTTACTCAGGGACAGACACAGAATTGTTACTGAGGGACACAGAATTGTTACTGAGGGACACAGAATTGTTACTGAGGGACACAGAATTGTTACTCAGGGACAGACACAGAATTGTTACTGAGGGACACAGAATTGTTACTCAGGGACACAGAATCGTTGAATTAAAGAGTATGTCAGACAACACGCAGAGGAGTGGCAGAGGAGGCAATGTTTCAGGAGCGAGCAGATGTGGCAGCAGAGGAAGGGGTCGAGGCAGCACTAGTCGCAGCCAGTGCTCCCGGTGTCATCCAGCGGTCGTGTCTCCACCGACAACCCTGCCGTCATCGATTGGTTGGCTCGGTCGTCTTCCTCTTCCCAGGTCACCTCTGACTCCTACAGCCAACGGTCGGTGGGTACGTCAGACACAACCGTTAGTTGGCATGGCCCGGGAGCAAGCCCACTGAAATCACGTGTCCTCTACCTGCCCCTGTCCTTTGGTGTTCCCTCACCAAGCGAAGTATCGCATGCTGTGGGCTCAGCCCCACTGTACAGTGAGGAAGAGCTAACAGAGGGCGGTCAGGAACGGGGGGAGACATCTGCCTCTTCAGCAGCCAGGCGAAGAAGTACTGGCGAGGAGAGTGGCTCGGTAGCCGGTCTAGAGACAGGTCTGTCTCCTGACCCACACGCAGCCGAGGGGGCTAGTAGTGATGCGGAGACCCTAATTGATGATGATGAGGCTGATCGCACTTGGCAGCCTCGTCGTCATCAGGCTATTGCTTCCGCATCATCAGGAGAAGAGGGTGCCAGCTTGGCAGTGAGCAAAACAGTCGGTGGGTTGCCCAGGAGGCAGCAGGGTTGCAGCAGTGTCAGTGGAGGCAAACGGCCACGGAGTAGAGCACCAGCTCCACTGCAGCCTACCACCACGGCCAGTAGTGGTGCCGGTGTGCACGGAGGAAGTAGCAGTCAGCCAGTGAGGAGTAGGGGGGCAAAGTTTCCTACTCGGCGGTGTGGCAATTTTTCGTCAAGCCGACCGAGGAAGTAAACGTAGCCGTATGTCGACTATGTGGCCAGAAAGTCAAGCGTGGCCAGGGGGCCCATGTCTCCATCGCCACACTCTGCCATGTGCCACTTTCAGGTCTCCTCACACTGCTGGTGGGTTCCATTTTGTCATAGGGTGCTGGCAGATTACGGGCCTCCCATTGCTGCTGCCAGGCCCGTAATCTGTCATGGGCCCCTGTACAGCCTCCTCATGCTGCTGCCAGGTCCAGAGTGTCTCATGGGTCCCTGTACGGCCTCCCATTGCTGCTGTCTCCATCGCCACACTCTGCCATGTGCCACTTTCAGGTCTCCTCACACTGCTGGTGGGTTCCATTTTGTCATAGGGTGCTGGCAGATCCCATTGCTGCTGCCAGGCCCGTAATCTGTCATGGGCCCCCGTACCGCCTCCTCATGCTGCTGCCAGGTCCAGAGTGTGTCATGGGTCCCTGTACGGCCTCCCATTGCTGCTGTCTCCATTGCCACACTCTGCCATGTGCCACTTTCAGGTCTCCTCACACTGCTGGTGGGTTCCATTTTGTCATAGGGTGCTGGCAGATTACGGGCCTCCCATTGCTGCTGCCAGGCCTGTAATCTGCCATGGGCCCCTGTACCGCCTCCTCATGCTGCTGCCAGGTCCAGAGTGTGTCATGAGTCCCTGTATGGCCTCCCATTGCTACTGTCTCCATCGCCACACTCTGCCATGTGCCACTTTCAGGTCTCCTCACACTGCTGGTGGGTTCCATTTTGTCATAGGGTGCTGGCAGATTACGGGCCTCCCATTGCTGCTGCCAGGCCCGTAATCTGTCATGGGCCTCTGTACCGCCTCCTCATGCTGCTGCCAGGCCCGTAATCTGTCATGGGTCCCTGTACGGCCTCCCATTGCTGCTGTCTCCATCGCCACACTCTGCCATGTGCCACTTTCAGGTCTCCTCACACTGCTGGTGGGTTCCATTTTGTCATAGATTGCTGGCAGATTACGGGCCTCCCATTGCTGCTGCCAGGCCCGTAATCTGTCATGGGCCCCTGTACCGCCTCTTCATGCTGCTGCCAGGCCCGTAATCTGTCATGGGTCCCTGTACGGCCTCCCATTGCTGCTGTCTCCATCGCCACACTCTGCCATGTGCCACTTTCAGGTCTCCTCACACTGCTGGTGGGTTCCATTTTGTCATAGGGTGCTGGCAGATTACGGGCTTCCCATTGCTGCTGCCAGGCCGGTAATCTGTCATGGGCCCCTGTACCGCCTCCTCATGCTGCTGCCAGGCCCGTAATCTGTCATGGGTCCCTGTACGGCCTCCCATTGCTGCTGTCTCCATCGCCACACTCTGCCATGTGCCACTTTCAGGTCTCCTCACACTGCTGGTGGGTTCCATTTTGTCATAGGGTGCAGGCAGATTACGGGCCTCCCATTGCTGCTGCCAGGCCCGTAATCTGCCATGGGCCCCTGTATCGCCTCCTCATGCTGCTGCCAGGTCCAGAGTGTGTCATGGGTCCCTGTACAGCCTCCCATTGCTGCTGTCTCCATCGCCACACTCTGCCATGTGCCACTTTCAGGTCTCCTCACAATGCTGGTGGGTTCCATTTTGTCATAGGGTGTTGGCAGATTACGGGCCTCCCATTGCTGCTGCCAGGCCCGTAATCTGTCATGGGCCCCCGTACCGCCTCCTCATGCTGCTTCTAGGCCCGTAATCTGTCATGGGTCCCTGTACGGCCTCCCATTGCTGCTGTCTCCATCGCCACACTCTGCCATGTGCCACTTTCAGGTCTCCTCACACTGCTGGTGGGTTCCATTTTGTCATAGGGTGTTGGCAGATTACGGGCCTCCCATTGCTGCTGCCAGGCCCATAATCTGTCATGGGCCCCTGTACCGCCTCCTCATGCTGCTGCCAGGCCCGTAATCTGTCATGGGTCCCTGTACACCCTCCCATTGCTGCTGTCTCCATCGCCACACTCTGCCATGTGCCACTTTCAGGTCTCCTCACACTGCTGGTGGGTTCCATTTTGTCATAGGGTGCTGGCAGATTAAGGGCCTCCCATTGCTGCTGCCAGGCCCGTATTCTGTCATGGGCCCCTGTACCGCCTCCTCATGCTGCTGCCAGGTCCAGAGTGTGTCATGGGTCCCTGTACGGCCTCCCATTGCTGCTGTCTCCATCGCCACACTCTGCCATGTGCCACTTTCAGGTCTCCTCACACTGCTGGTGGGTTCCATTTTGTCATAGGGTGTTGGCAGATTACGGGCCTCCCATTGCTGCTGCCAGGCCCGTAATCTGCCATGGGCCCCCGTACCGCCTCCTCATGCTGCTGCCAGGTCCAGAGTGTCTCATGGGTCCCTGTACGGCCTCCCATTGCTGCTGTCTCCATTGCCACACTCTGCCATGTGCCACTTTCAGGTCTCCTCACACTGCTGGTGGGTTCCATTTTGTCATAGGGTGTTGGCAGATTACGGGCCTCCCATTGCTGCTGCCAGGCCCGTAATCTGCCATGGGCCCCCGTACCGCCTCCTCATGCTGCTGCCAGGTCCAGAGTGTCTCATGGGTCCCTGTACGGCCTCCCATTGCTGCTGTCTCCATCGCCACACTCTGCCATGTGCCACTTTCAGGTCTCCTCACACTGCTGGTGGGTTCCATTTTGTCATAGGGTGCTGGCAGATTACGGGCCTCCCATTGCTGCTGCCAGGCCCGTAATCTGCCATGGGCCCCCGTACCGCCTCCTCATGCTGCTGCCAGGTCCAGAGTGTCTCATGGGTCCCTGTACGGCCTCCCATTGCTGCTGTCTCCATCGCCACACTCTGCCATGTGCCACTTTCAGGTCTCCTCACACTGCTGGTGGGTTCCATTTTGTCATAGGGTGCTGGCAGATTACGGGCCTCCCATTGCTGCTGCCAGGCCTGTAATTGCCATGGGCCCCCGTACCGACTCCTCATGCTGCTGCCAGGCCCGTAATCTGTCATGGGCCCCTGTACCGCCTCCTCATGCTGCTGCCAGGTCCAGAGTCTCTCATGGGTCCCTGTACGGCCTCCCATTGCTGCTGTCTCCATCGCCACACTCTGCCATATGCCACTTTCAGATCTCCTCACACTGCTGGTGGGTTCCATTTTGTCATAGGGTGCTGGCAGATTACGGGTCTCCCATTGCTGCTGCCAGCCCGTAATCTGCCATGGGCCCCCGTACCGCCTCCTCATGCTGCTGCCAGGTCCAGAGTGTCTCATGGGTCCCTGTACGGCTTCCCATTGCTGCTGTCTCCATCGCCACACTCTGCCATGTGACACTTTCAGGTCTCCTCACACTGCTGGTGGGTTCCATTTTGTCATAGGGTGCTGTATGGCCTCCCATTGCTGCTGCCTCCACCGCCACACTGTGGCTCCACACTCTGGTTTTGGCCCCGTGACTGCCCAAATGAGTGAAGTGTGCGATGATTCTAAGATCGACGGCACTCATCTGCATGTCATACTGACTGACAGTATTATTTCTCTTCCCCAGCAGACTCCAAGGGCATTTAAATTAAAGGTACAGTGTTCTGCACTAATATAAATGCTCTCTGAAGCCTAGAAACACCCTTTTTATAAGTTAAATTCGCAGCGAATATATTCGCCTCAAATCAACTTTATTCCTTGAATTCGCCAAATCAGCCAAATCGAATTTTTGAATACTTCGCTCATCTCTAGTGATAGGGTTAGTAATCGGACGGCAATCTATAGGTCTTAGCCAGAGAAGATTAGCTATGGATAAGGGATCACAATCAATCGATTCCAGGAAAACCCATTGTGGAGTTTCATAAGTTGCATGGTATTTCGGCAGTTGTGCTATATGGGCCGCCTGGTAATATTTACTGACGTCTGGAAGATCAAGACCGCCATTAGACTTGGGAAACTACTTGATAGCTTTCATTGCACTCTGGATTGTTTGCCTCTCTACGTATCTATATGTGGCTCCCTGTGGCCCTCTCTCTGATATTTGGATAATCTAATGCATATGGTATGTTCTCTCTACTCCTTGTGTATGTTTTCTATACTCCTTTATACCTTGTATAAACTTTAATAAAAAAGATTGATATAAAAAAAAAGAGTATTATGAAAGAACGAGTGTCATGTACCTAGTGGAGGCTGAGATAAGTTTCTCCCTTACAACTTTAAGGTGGCTGGATCAAGGAATAGAATGCATGTGAGGTGCAGAGAGAATGATGCTCTGTGCATACTAGCCTGCAGGCTGCCGGCTGGTTGTGAGTGCAGTAATTGCCTGTTTCTGCACCCTCCACCACCTGTAGCCTAACCACACTGCTCTTGTGAGACACACGGGGCTGCCATTCATTCTGAATTGCACCCCCACACATCTCAGCCCATAGTGTGCTTGCAGGTGTGGAAACCACAGGGAAACTGCATGGTCAAAAAGATCATAGCGTTTCCCTGAGCCTGTGTTTTCAGAAAAGTGTGTGCACCATTTTCCTACAAATGGGGCACAGAAGCCCATTTAAATGAATGGGCCTAAATAGTGTGAACTGAGGGTAAGAGGATGGTGGGTGCCTTCTGTCAAGTATGGCAGAAGAAATTTAAATGTATGAGGGTAGTTTGGTACTGTTAATGTGGGAGATGCACAGTGCAAGAAATAAGAAATTAGAAAAACTACCTTTGAAGTATAGTGTTTTTAAAATAAAAATGATCATGATGGCGTCACGTTCTCAGTGGATAAACATGAATGAAATATGACTCCCCTCAATAACACATGAGTACTAATTCTCATAAAACGGGCTCTTCCCACCTCAGAAAAGGACATTACCACAACAATCAAAACAGTGAAACCTATACTCAGCTACTGGATATGTGGCACATAAAACCACAAGATTTTCCTCTGCAGATTTTGCCTCATTAAAAAATAGCCTTTAGTAATATCCTTCAGAGTTATTAGCTCCCGTTGAGGTCCTGCAGCACAAAGTCAGATCCATTATGAGTCAAGAGGTAGCAAACGATTCCCACAAGGTTTCTGCTAAACTCTTGAAATAAAAGACCTGGGCCACTGTATCTTTTCCTTCAAACACCACACATGTGCAATCATGACAGTCCACAATGGACATGGGAAAGAAGTGGAAGACCTACAAAGTAAAATTGAATTTCCTAAGGACAAACAAGAGGATGCCAAACATAGTTTGACTAAGTTCATTGAGCATTGACACGCAGATAACATAACTGCCCTTCTTGTCATCAAATTTCATTTCTACCACACAAAAAAATGTATACTATAATCAGAAGGGGAGAGCGACTGGATCTTGTGTTCCAAAAAATACAGCCTACAACTATTTGTGAACATTGCTCCATTTACTATTGCTAAATGAGGGAGATTGACACCTACCTAATTCTACAATCACATAGCAATACATACTGTACCATTGGAATTTTTCACTTAAATTATTCCTTACATATCAAGAGCACAGCTCCAAGCCTCTTCACCTGCACACCTATGCAAGTGACTCCAGAAAATAGTTTTTGAATTGCCAACACAAATGGCATCTCAGTGCTTGGGTTTCATGACCCTCCTATCCTCTTCTTTTATCCAGACTACCTCACCGTGTTCTAAGATCTCCCTCATGCATGAGTCCCAAAAGCCTCACCATTTGCAATTTACAGAGCTTTCAGATGGCCTCAGTTATATTTAGGTTTTCTAGTATTACTATCATATCAAATGCTTCTGGCATTTAAGCCTTAAGTGTTCCTACCTGGTTATGTTAGTCTGTTGCTATACTTCTGATGACAATTCCCACTAAAACTGACTATATTGTTGCTACCAAAGATGTTACTATTGACATATTGATCAACTATGTTAGCACAGCGTCAGCTAGTGCCTTGACTCCATACATTTTTTGGTGTTTCATTTAGATATTTGGAGTTCCTGTACACCATTATCCAGCATAGCCCCTGATATCTTGGCACAGCTGAACATTTTGCAATGGACATCCTGCAAGTGAAACTCTTGGCTAAACACCTAGTCCCTGGAAGGACACTCTCCCACAATCTTAACTCATAAATTTGTTTGATTTAGTTCTCACTTCACATTATGCACCCTGGTATCTTAAATACATCTTTTTTCATATTATGTCATACTCCCTGGAGCCATATACACTTGTTCTACTTTTGGTTTTATTGCATTTCTTATTATCAGTTACTTTGCTTGAGTATACTTATGAACACTTTGGTTATGCTTCAAAGCCCTTGAATTCCACTCATCTTACTGTTGACTTTTATGTTTTTTTTCTATAATAACAAATATAAGGATCTACTATATCTTCCTTTAAAACAGAATTTTGGGCAAATTATTTTTTTTGTTTTGTTCATGCAGTGGGGCTGGACCTGCAATGCATGGGTTAACTACTTGTCTAGCTCAGAGGAGAGAACAGCAGAGATATACTCACCTGACCCCCCAGACAAGATTGTTCTCTTCGGCTCCTGCCCTTCCGCAAGCAATTGGTCTTGTAAATAGACTGTTCCTGATGTCAGCATGCTCAAAGCATGCTCCATAGACAGAAACAGTCCACTGCTGGACTGTGGTGGAGCATGGTTTTCCAGAGGATCAGTGGCTCAGGTGAGTATGAGCTTGGTGCTCACCCCTAAAAAAAAACGAGTAGTTGATCCATGCAGTGGTGGCACAGCCCCACTGCATGGTGAAAAAAAATATTTTGACTGGAGTTCTCCTTTAAATAAACCAGGCTAAATTAAGTAATTGCTATTGTAAGCTCAGAAGAATATATTGAATAGTTACAGTATATATGTTTATCTTGTTAATGAAATGTCTGTCTTTATACATTTATAGACACCTTCTAGATTTAGAGTGGTTTAATGTCACCCCCTCCTAGCATTTTGCACACACTTCTAACCAGCATACATGTGTTATGCATCTCATGGCTTGTACATTATAGTTATTTGCTTCCAAATATGTTCTCTTCTATTTTCACATTTTCTTGTTCATCTTTCCTTTCTCATCTTCCCTGTACCCTACTTCCCCCATGCTTTTCCCGGGCCCATGGTGTCAGCAAATACATCTATTTTTCTTTTGTATTTGTAATGGCTCTTAATTGGCTTTCCATAATAGTTCAAGACCTAAGCTCTCCCTTTAAACAAGTTAAAGTATTTCACTTCTTGAGGAAACTTTGAGTTAATATAGACTGCCTGCAATAAATACATTTACCCTCATCATACATCTCACAAATACTTTAATGCTGATTATCCCTATTTACAGTATTTTAAGCTAATGCAACAATTATCTAAAAGACTTCTGCCTTTCACTGTAGAAAAAAAAAAACACACACACAACTCACAGTCCTCGCTTGTTATACTCCCAATGTGAACCCTGCTCCCTTTTTAATGCATATTTGCTTGATGTTGGCATGCCATCAAGTAAAAATTATCTTAATTTTGGGAGATTCTAATCTACTCTCAAATGTCAGATTGGATAAATACCACTGAGATCCTTAATGTTCCTCCAGTGATTTAAATTTACCACCACCTTGACTTAATATGATTTGGTAGATAATTTGTCTGAACTTAACTCTTGCACCAGAGACTATATACACTATTCATATCCCTACAAGTCACAGTCATGTATTGATCACGCCTTTATTGGGAAATATCCCCCACTGGTGTTTTTGGCTTCAAAAATTACACTGGTTTGACCATAACCCTCTTTTCTTGTGTTCATCTTTTTTGGTTACACCATTGGGTTCCTTTTATACTAAAGAAGGAGATTAAGTGCATATAATTTTGTCCTTCATAAAAAGAAACATATAAGAAGTCAAAATGGCAAAGAATTTACAATTCAACAATTTATTATCTCATCAACCCAAGTATGTGTTCTATGCTCTCCAATGCCCTTGTGGGCTATATTATGTTGGATGGAGCATAAAGAACAGAACTATGTGCACCATATTTGGAAAACACAGATGACTTACAGAACAATGCAGCCTTACCATAGTGTCTATAGGCTGTTTCTTAACCATCAAAATGAAGATATAAGTGGCCTCATGGTGTTAGGTAGAGAAAGTATACCATCTAGTCTAATAGAAGGGATTCTCTAAATTGAGTGCTAGGGAGACTTAGTGGATCTTTGTTTTGAATAGTATGGCCTCAGATGGCCTAATTGAGAACCTTTAAGTCAGTACTAGTTTTTAAAAAGGTCAATCACAATCATTGCCAACATACAACAGATTTACACTCCGGATTGCATGGATGTCCAACATTGGGTCCAGATGCCCTGGTTCTGTGAGCACATTTTATAGAGTTTTGAGTGATATTTCTTAGGTTGTTTTTATTGATCAAGATCATTGTGCTCTCTCTTCTTTTCTTTTTTTATTGATCGCTCCTACAAAGACCATCTGCCATCCCCTGGATCATTAAAGACTACCTTACAAAGATCTTAATAATTTCAATGGTTGAATATATCACCTTATTTAGGCATTACATTGACTCCTTCCTATGAATCCCTCTAATAAGCCAACTTTAAACCTCTGCTTAGGAAGTCAAACTCACTACTTGAATCTCGGCAACATTTTCCAATATCATAGTTTAGAATCTGCGCAGTGAAGATGACATATCTTCTTAAAGTTTTATAAATCTTCAAGGTCCTCATAGTTTCTACCCCTGCTCACATATTACAACTACAACAATGCAGACTTCTAAATGCATAAAAAAAATGTGCAGTACTTAAAACTTTCAGCAAAAGAGAAAACACTATCTAAAATGCTATCTATGCAATCAAAAAAATGAATTATACTACAACAAATCATGCATGACATTTGTCGACCCCCCAGCTTTGTATACACTAAAAACATTGACCATCTCTTTATATAATCCATCTTTTTTATAGTCCAATACAGGGGTGGACTGACCATTCGGGCACTTGGGCAGTGCCCGAGGGCCCAAGGTCAGTAGGGGGCCCCATGATATGCCCCTGGTACCTTTTTTTGGGTGTGGTTTGAGTGTGGGTGAGGACACAGGGGCCCCATGATCCCCTATTATCTGGGGGCCCCATGAGTTGTCAGTCTGCCCCTGGTCCAA
Organism: Staurois parvus; assembly: GCF_062004578.1. Taxonomy (NCBI): domain Eukaryota; kingdom Metazoa; phylum Chordata; class Amphibia; order Anura; family Ranidae; genus Staurois; species Staurois parvus. Next base: position 8,462,454 of record NW_028317949.1, read on the forward strand.
TAATTATACTATGTGAGAATTAAATGGTGATGATATTATCACTTCTCTTCAGCTTGAGAAACTTTGAAAAACCTCCAAAAACATTCCACCACCACATAGTGCTCTTCAATTTATATATGCTCACCCTATTAGTGACCTCTATATAATACACAAATACAAATACAATACAAATGGGTAATTTTCTGAAGCCATACACCATACATGTACAGTTATCATCTTCTGTCTTCTGTCAATTCTGTTATTGCTCAGGGCTCCTGAAACTCAAAGCACTTTCATCAGTGACTTTCCCTTAGTTCACTGGAGTTTGAATATTTCATTTGTTTGACACTGCATGTTTGTCAATATTGTGCATTACATAGATCATGGAGAAACTACATGAAAAATATGGCTAGTTATGAACTCAGAATGTGGTGTTTGTTTATATGTATTAGTAATGCAAAAGCAATAATTTGAAAGAAGCTAGTAGTCAATGGCGCACAATCATTTCTTTATTTAACACAGACAATTCTAAAAACAATAACACAAAGAATCAGACCACACTCCACAGGTCCAAAATAACAGTCCGCAAAGGGGACTACCAACTTGCATGTAGATCAGTTGCTAATAATGATAACTCTCCTCATGAATTGCACATGTGCTCCATATATCAAAATTGCAGAAACATAATGATTCAGAAAGATCCTGAAAGGGGAACATGCTTTTGTCACCTATGGTATTTCTTCCAGGCCAAGATCACTAGGAAAAAAATAATTGTTGAACATCTCATGCAAAGGTTAGTGTAATCCAGGGGAGGATATTGTAAACTGTGTGGGTCTCCCTCCTACACTAAACTGGCATTGAACCATGTCACATGAGGAAAGGACAAAATACAGACCCAGACGATGATATACATGTAAAGGCTTCAACTCCCTCATGCGCCTGATAATGGGACACCATCCAGGGTAGATTTGTGAGCCAAAAGGACCTCCCTCATACATGGAAAAATAATAGCATCCTTGGTTCGGGGCCCATCTGTAGAAGATTCCTGGTATAAATGTGATAATATTAAAGATAAGGTTGCTCCAAATTCAATCAAGTAATATGGAAGACATTGGATGCACTCCCTTTGTAAGGCGCAGTGTTCAACAGCCAAGCTATTTCTTACAAGATTGACAGAGTAGAGCGATAAACATATATGCAGTCTCTTGAATGTGGATGAACGTATCAGCAAGGAGAATTTTTGCCAAAATTGGTTAGATTAGAGTGTCAAGGGAGCTTGTGAAACAACTTATTTTGTGCAGAGTGAGATGGTAATGGAACAGCCCCTTAAAATGCATAAGGATAGACATAGAAGTCCCTTTAGGTATTCAGCATATGAGGCAACTCATGTTGTTCAGAGTGAGATGGTTATAAGACAATCCCTTCAGATGCAGAAGGATAAATATTGCTATCCTTTAGGTATTCAATATTAATTAAAAGAGGTATCTTCCAAGTTAGGCAAAGCAGAGTAGGCAGAGTTTAGGCAGAAAGTACAATATAGGCAGTCCCTTCAGATGTATATAAGTAGACCAGTAAGAGTGAAATGGAAACATCAAACAGGAGCATCCAAAGTTGAGTGGTAGTACTTATCGTGTGATGGAAATCCATGGAAAGTTCACTGGGGGGCCTGGGAGTGTGGCATCAGCCCATTCCTGACTGGTTTTGCCTGTACAACCGGCTGCCTCAGAGGTAGGTTCAAGATTGTTTGACAGGTTGTTTCAGAGCTGGGCACCTAAAATGGCCACGTTGTCTTGACTGCACATGCACGGGACGTGGCCACGTCATGACGTGGCGTGCGTGTGATGTCATGTGCATGCACAATACAAAGAAGCCCATATAAGCATCCAGGAAGGCAATATGGTTAATACAAAGTATCCAATGAACCATCTAGTGGATTTTTCCTGTAATACAATGATTCATCTACAAAACCATGCACTTTTTTTGGACAGCATAGAGATAGGTACAAGGGGTGTTCAAGTCAAACCAGGACTTTTAATTTTACAGGTATAAAAAGGGATGCTAGCATGGCGGTACTGCACACAGTAGTAAGTGGCAAGTGCGTCCTATTACTGATAGGCGGCACACATGTTGCAGGCCAGTCCAGAGACCGTTAATCAAGATGGCAAACAACAGTGTTAGTGCATGCATGGAACAGTGTGTGATGACGAGGCTTCTTGTGAACGAAGGTGTAAAACCTGCAGATATCTACAGAAGACTTCATCACAGTACGGTGATGGGATGATCAGCCGCAATAAGACATTTGAAAGGTGTAAAAATTTCAAAGCTGGCTGTATGTCAGTCAGTGATGACCCTGGCTATAGTGGTTCCCAGACCATAGCAGTCATTCCTGTGCACATTCAGTGCGTGGAACACCTGATCCTGGATAATCGATGTATAAGCTGTTGTGAAATTGCACAGTAGACACATCTTTCTGTGGGAACTGTGAACCCAATGAAGACAAAGTGAAGAAGGCTGTTCTAGAATGGTTCAGGCGTAATGACAAATCTTTCTATGCTGAAGCTTTCCAGGCATTAGTTAAATGCTGGGATAAGTGTATAAATATATTAGAGGAGTATGTTGAAAAATAGATGCAGTTTCTACTTCTTGAAATTTGTTCTTTTATTATATAAACTTAAAAGTCCTGGTTTGACTTAAACACCCCTGTCACGTACCTGGTTAGTGAGCCTAACTTGCAGAGGAAGGCCTCTTGTACATCTCTAGCTCAGGGGCCACTGATATTGGAACAATAGCTACGAAATCATGGAGAGGTATGTGTGCCTGTGATCAGTCTGGTGATCTGTGTGGGTAGCAGTCAACACTTTGCTGGAAGGATGCCAGGAACAGAGCAGCTGGTGGCAGGCAGATGTTACAGCAAGCCAGACTGGTAGCAGATAGGCTGGCAGCAGGGAGATGTCACAGTAATGTAGGCTGGTAATAGGCAGGCGAGTCAGGTGAGGTAATAGGCAGGCGTGCTGGACTGAGGAGCTGTCAAAGGCTGGATGAACAGGATGCAGGATCAGACAAGTCGGGTTGGCAACAGACAGGCAGATAAGGCATAAACAAGACAAGAGAGAAGTCGGGTTACAGACCATTCTCAGCAAAGGTGGAGGCAGATCAGGCAGATGCAGTAGGCAGGGGCAGAATCCGGACAACAAGCCGAGGTCAGGGCAGGTAGCAGACAAGCGGAGTCAGGAGCAAGTTGGATCAAGAACAGAGGTCAGACACAGGAATCAGGGTAGAGACACACAAAAGCTGTAGATCAAATAGCAATTAGCCAGTGCAGTTGTCCTTTTAAATAGGCTGTTAGGCACCATCCTTGGTGGCAGGTGCACTCCCAGCTGTGTGAGTGCTCACATGCAAGTGCACGTACTTATGCTCATCTGCCCAGCCAATTTCTGGTTTGTGCAAGAGCATATTTGTGTGCCAAGAACTTTATTTGCGCTATTGGCAATCTCTTCCTGACAGCCCTTATATCCATAGTATCCCTCTGCTTTCTTCCGTGGCTGTTCCCACGAAGGCACAATGACTCATATTTAGTGCCCTTGCCCAACAGTGAGATGCAATATAATTTTCATGCTGTTCTACATAAATCTCTATAAAAACCCTTATTTAGCAGGAATAAACCTATTCCAGACCTTTTCAGCACAGAACAAACATTGGTCCTTCATATTTTCATGGCTTTCAGACAATATCTAGGGTCTAGAAGACTATAACCTTAACTTTTGAAGAAATAAAAACAGGTTGATATCATACATTAAAATTTAGCCAATGTCCACACTAAATTTCTGCACATTTGGCAGCCTTGGATATCTTACTCCTGAGTCCCAATTCCCAATATTAATTGAATCTTTATTGCCCATTTATTGCACTTTGGGCTAACCCACTGGTACCCCTTCCCTTGTCTCACCCCTATACCTCCTTTTAGTGCCTCATCCACTCCCCAATAAGCTGCAAAAGCAATTGAGGAGGGTGTTTACTGTATATATTGCAGCCATGAAATGATCCCCTTGTTACCAGTTCTTGATGTGATGGCCACATTAGTTTTCATTTTAGGCTTTCTTTGCATATGTATTTAGTGCCTGACTGGCTAGGATTTATTTTCTGTAATTTTTTCATTATTTTACTATTTTACAACCTTTTTAACAAAAATAAAGCTGCCTGTGTGTTAATTTAAAAAAAACCCGCCTGTTGTAAGTCTGCTTGTGCATCCTTGTGATCTCTGCAGTACACCTTTACCCCAGGAAAGGTGATCCCAAACAGAGTAAAGCCTCCTATGATATAAATACATATATACATATACATAAATATATATTTAACTAAACAAACAGTAGTTCTCCTGCTAGTAAAGAGTTTGCTCTCTATTAAAATGACATCATATATTTATGAATATTCCACAGTTCTGTAAGAGCTGGCCTCATTAAGTCATAGGCAAATACATATCACAAATGTTTACTAATTTTAAAAATGTCCAGTTCGTGCAGTCTGTTCCCTTGATACTCTTTGTAGACATAGCTATTAGTTCCATTGCATAGACCCAAGGGCTAAATTGATTTTTTTTTTCTTTAGAACCAAATTGATATGCTTGAAGAACCTTTAAAAATCCAGTAAATGCTTTAAAATATGTACATTTTATTATACTCAGAACATTGATTTATTGTTTTATACTGTGTGACTGCAAAGCTACTAAAATATAAATGAAGAATGAACATAAACGATAGATAGATAGATAGATAGATAGATAGATAGATAGATAGATAGATAGATAGATAGATAATATTGTGAAATAAATAATGACAATAATACTGTGGGACATCCAACTTTTTTTTTTCCTTTTTCAGTTAGCATGCTCCAGTAAAATATGCTAAGTAAATAATGTGGGAATGCTTGATGTCCATTCACTTGTCCTGCTTTTGTGGAGTATTGACACTTCATTACATTAGTTTAAAAACTAAAGTTGAATTTGGGACATTGGAGTTAGACAGAGCTGCCAACAATCCGTAAATTCACGGACAGTTTGTAAAAATCTGTGAGTCTTATATCTATCAGTGGATGTCTGTCATACAGTATTCATTAAAATGCCGAGAAGGCAGCTGCTCTGCCTCTTTGTTTCCTCCTTATTCAATAGGAATGGCACTGTGGCTTCTTAAAGGAGGGATGGGCTCCTCCAGGCACACCGGCCCTTAACCTATCCATTGATATATGTGCTCCTACTATGAAGGCTCTGGAAATTTTAGAGTTACGTCCACAGTATTCAGAGGACCCTTAACGCGGGACTGTGGCTTACACATGTATTTGCAAGTGTGTGCAAACAAAACCCTCTGTTTTTAAAGCAAACTGTTAGACAGGGCCAAATTGGTTGTTTTGCAGACTGGCTGGTAAGTGTTGCTGGGAAATTCTTTGTTTGTTTGTTTGTGATGTGCATTGCCCTTCCATGTGCACCTTACTGCTAAGGATGGTTATAGGTTGGGATGGTTGCCATTTTTTGTTCAATAGGAATAGCACTGTACCTGCTCCCTTTCCCAGCCCACCTTATTTGACTTTTAAGCTCTAACAAGAGGGAGGAAGCTGGAGTGGGCTTAGGAGAGAGAGGAGAGGATACAGCTTGAAATGGGGGACAGACTTCAAGAGGCAGACACAGATTCCTCAAACCCTACAATGATCCATGTGAGTAATTGTTTCCCCCCTACACTTAGTGTAAAGAAGGACAGAAGCAGCTGCTGCTATCAAGGTGATCCCAGGCTAGTTTCTACAGTGTGGAAAACATAGGGTTAGCAGCAGGGGCGGACTGACAACTCATGGGGCCCCCAGGCAATAGGGGATCATGGGGCCCCTGTGCCCTTGCCCACACTCAAAGCACACCCAAAAAAGCCTATAAAAAAGGTACCAGGGGTATTTCATGGGGCCCCCTACTGACCCCGGGCCCTCGGACGGTGCCCGAGTGCTCGAATGGTCAGTTCGCTCCTAGCTAGCAGAACAGCAACAACAAGATCCTTTTTTCAACCCATTCATGCTGTATTGTGACACCAGCAATGAGTTTTGGTAAGATCCTTAGCAGGAACACAGACTTCATGTATTCTTTTCTGCCAGCAGAAGACATGTTTCTTAAAGAGGCTTTCTGACAGAGAGAACGGAATGCAGGATCTCTGTGTGTTATGTAAGTTTCCTCCCTCCCTCCCTCTGCTTGCATAATCTTTAACATAAACATTGTTGGTGTCACAATACAAAATGAATGGATTTAAAAAACTTATCTGTTTCCCACATTGTAGAAAGAAGCCTGGGATCTTGCACACCAACTATCTGAGCCCATTAAGTGTATTTGCAGCTGAATTTCCTCCATTCAAGCTGCCCAAGAGCAATGTACAGCCTGCCATGGACATGAATGTATGCTGTAACTGTGTGCTGCAGGCTTTCAAAGCATAAAACCAGCAGTGATGTGGCAGCATATCACCTCCCTGATGCCTGTCAAATGTATCTGAAAAGGAACCACCATGGATCACTTTTTAGAGTAGTGGCAATAACAGCCATAAGTTTAACCAGTTCCTGACCGCTTGAGCCATAAAACAGCTACAGAATGGTTGGTTAGTTCTGGGAGGGTATCCATGGATGTCCTGCTAGAATCGCGCCCCCCCCCCCCCCACCGCACGCCCCCTGGGGCACGTGCTGCGCACAATCTGTAATTGCTGTGTCCTTCAGACACAGCTGATCATATGGCTATGGAATGGACCAAACACAGCTGCTTTTACCATGTGACCAGCTGTATCCAATCGCAGCTGTTAACTGGGTGAATAGGTAATGGCGGTTATCGGCAGTCCTCTCCTCACGCTGGCAGCGCATGAGGGGAGGAGAGCTGGTAAGCAGCATTTCACAGGGGGACATCTACACTGATAATCAGGGCACTGATCATCAGTGTCCTGGTAATCAGTGTAGCCCCATCAGTGCTGCCAATAGTGCCCATCTGTGCTGGCAATCAGTGCCCATCAGTTAATCAGTGCTGCCTATCAGTGCCACCTAACAGTGCCACCTAACAGTGGCCACCAGTGCCATCTAATAATGCCCATCAGTGCTGCCTATCAATGCCCATCAGTGCTGCCTATCAGTGCTCATCAGTGCCACCTATCAATGCCCATCAGTGCCGCCTAACAGTGCCCATCATTGCTACCTAAAAGTGACCAACAGTGCTACTCATCAGTCCTGCCTAACAGTGCCCATCAGTGCCGCCTATCAAAGCAGCCTTATCAGTGCAGCCTATCAGTGCCCATCAGTGACTCCTCATCAGTACCCATCAGTGCAGCCTATCAGTGCCCATCGGTGAAGGAGAAAAATTACTTTATAACAGAAACTAAGAAAAACTTTTTTTATTATTATTTTTGGTCTTTTTTTAGTTTGTTTAACAAAAATAAAAACCCCAGTGGTGATCAAATACCACCAAAAGAAAGCTCTATTTGTCTCAAAAAAATGATAAAAATTTAATTTGGGTACAGCGTTGCATTCAATTGTCAAAGTATGAGAGCGCTGAAAGCTGAAAATTAGTCTGAGCAGGAAAGGGGTAAAAGAGGCCAATAGGCAAGTGGTTAACAAACCTGAACATAGGGATTTTTGCTGATGATCAATGTGACTGAGGTATTTACACTAGCCACAATTTCATTGGGAGCATTAGTGCACATTGACATTACCTTGGTAAATTATGTAAATTACATTAGTGGCTAGTGAAATTGTCTGACAGATGTGCAGGGGTGGGGTAGCGGGGGCAAACATGCCACCTTCTACACAGCATACAGAGACAGGAACTCTGCCCTGTCTCTGTACACCAACAGTTGGTCTTAATTACCTCACATTTCATTACCTACAAGCTGGACACAATTATTTTTTAATTTTGTTCAATGCAAAAGTATGGCACTTTGAAAAAGTTGCACTATTAAAAAGTATTTCAATCTGACACACATTTCAATAAAGCTACCAAATGGGCTGAAGGGATTGTTTCATCTGTAGCAGGCCATTTAAAGGACCATATCATGAGGATAGTGTTGTTAGGGTTTTATTGTATTCTTCTGTATGGGGTTATTTCAGACTGTCTATCTGCCTTGATACTACAGTATGTATATGTGTGTCATCTTTGACAGTGTGTGTGTTTTTGTGTCTGACCTGACATTGTGTGGGACATTTATCAATTCTGATACACAGCAAGGCAATGGCAAATAGCAGCAGTGAGATATATTATGAGGCCTATTTACTAATATTTTTTGGGCTCTTCCTGATGCTGTAAAAGTATATGTGCCAGCCTCGAAGTATGGGATGTGTGTGTCTGCCCTTTTGCCATGTATGTATGTTTTTGTCCTGTTGCTGTATGCGTGTTTGTGCATGTAAAAGTGTGCCTACCTATATCAGTGTTCTTTAAGGCTAGTTCACAGCCTTAAAGAACACTGTTGGTTGGTGTCGCTGCGGATCCGCACAAAAATCCGTGCAACCGCACCACCCACACAGAAGACTGAGGACCCGCGGGTGAGTGCCATTAATTCTAATGGCACGCCGCCCGCACTGGAAATTGCAACTGCATGGCTCCCTTCCCACATCCTGAGAGAAGTATTTATATGTACATAAAACAACCTAAAACATGAATTCATAATAGAATCCAACACAATATATACAGTATTTACAGCATATATACACGATACATATGAAATAAATATGTTAGACAAACCCAAGGAAATTACAGATTTTAAACAACTGCTATCTACCGCTGCTTAATTAGCAGGCAACTGAGCAAAGTTTAACCATTTTAGCGTGTCATTGGAAATCAAAACGGTTTGAATGTTAGGAGAAATGGGAATAAAATGAAAAAAAAAGAGACGGAAACTCCAAACAGCACTGGTAAACTGGAAACATTCCTAAAACTCTCTGTCACACTCCCCTAACACTGTTTATGTGTGTCTGCCCTGACAGTTTATACAGTATATACACTATAAAAAGAATATATAACAATTGTGTGCTGCCAAAATAAATACAATAAATGAAATAAATAAAAGCTGCTGCAAACACGCAAAATGTGTACTCATTATATAAAACTTATAAATATGTGTATAGTGTTGCGCTGCCCAAAGAACACAAATAAAAAAAACCACAAAGTCCAAAAACACCTGTGTGAAAAGCAAAACGTAAAAGTCCAAATATAATAAACAGTCCAAGGAATAAGAAGAAACAACTCTTCAAAAAGTGTCGGTGGAAATGACCATATATCTACTGGAGAGTGAGCCCGCAATCCCGCTGCTGAGAAAAATCTTTAAAAGGAATACACCACCACGGTGAGCATATGGTAAAGATGGACCCTCACCTTCATATATCGACCCGTATGGAAAACAGGTCAATAGGGCATCTCCCCTCCTAATGGGGGTAATGTAGTAATCTCTCTTCTGTGCAAAATCCTTCCCTTGTATATGGCCACTTTGTCCTCCAACAAGCCATATGAACGATAAGGCCAGTTGTGTAAATGGAACTAAATATTACTTTATATCCCAAGGGTTTTTTGATCTATTAAAGAGGTGATGTCCAGTTCCAATTGTGCATCTCATATGGGCACAATGATTATAAGCAGGGAGAGCTCATGAAGGTGTCCGGTTTTGGCTCAGGTCTACACAGCAGTAACAGGTATTCAACAGATGGATCACCAACACAGCACTTCCCTGCTTGTCCAGCCCGCCTTTGCAGCCTCAGCTATTTTTGGACTTATTGCACAGGTAGCAATGTATCACGGTACCATGATTGAATTCACTGAGTTCCTTAGAGCGACCCATTCTTTCACAAATGTTTGTAGAAGCAGTCTGCATGCCTAGGTGCTTGATTGTATACACCTGTGGCCATGGAGGTGATTTGAGCACCTGAATCCAAAGATTTGGAGGGGTGTCCCAATACTTTTGGCAATATAGTGTGTGTGTGTATATATGACCAATCAATACATTGTCTGCCCTGATTCTGTGTATAAATTAATAAAATCTGATGTTACGCTGATTTGAATCTAGATGTGTTGCTAATTTGCTTGATAGATATTCCTCTGTTTACCGTGTGCCGTGTGCGTGTGTACATGTCTGCTGACAATGCATGTGTGTGTACATGTCTTTCCTCACACTGTGAATTTCCCTCTCACAACACTGATTGTAGTTGTGTGTGTGTATGCATGTCTGTCTGTCTTCTTTTAACCACATCCTGACCGCCCTATAGCAGATATACTGTTACAGGACGGCAGGGGTGCGCAAAATCACTAGTATATACAGTACGTGAGTTTGTTTTTCCAGGTAGGGGGCTCGCGTGAGCCGTGCACCCTACCCGCGCTACCATTTGTGACCTCAGCTGTCAATCACCGGGCCCCAGCCGGTAATTCCCCATCGGCGCCCGGAGATTACCGAGGCTGATTTGTTTACTAACAGTTCTCCTTCCTGTTCGCTCAGACACACTGCTCTGGATGGCTGTGCACAGCATAGCCATCCAGAGCAGTGTGCTTACAGTGAAGCACCAGCACACCACCCCCCCAGCACAGAGATAACCCTTTGATTGCCCCAGATGTTAACCCCTTCCTGCCCAGTGCCATTAGTAAAGTGTCAGTGCTTTTTTTTAAGCACTGATCGCTGTATTGGTGTCACTGGGGACGTCAGTGACAACAAATCAGTTCCCCCTGGTGTCAGAATGCCCTCCGCAGTCCCGCTGATCGCCACCATTACTAGTAAAAAAAAAAAAAAAAATTCTAGTATATACATATACCATCATTTGTAAATGGTATAACTTTCATGTAAACCAATTAATTTACATGTATTTGGATTTTTTTTTAGCAAAGACATGTAGCAGAATACATTTTGGCCTAAATTTATGATGAAATTAGATTTTTTAAATTTTTTTTACTGGACATGTTTAATAGCAAAAAGTCAAAAATATAGTTTTTTTTCTCAAAATTGTTGGTATTTTTTTATAGATCAAAATATAAAACGCACAGGCGATCAAATACCATCAAAAGAAAGCTCAATTTGTGGGAAAAAAAGGACGTAAATTTAATTTGGGTCCAGCGTTGCATGACCGAACGCTGACCACACAATTGTCAGTTAAAATAACACAGTGCCGTAACACAAAAAATGGCCTGGCTAGGAAGGGGGGTAAATCCTCAGGAGGGCAAGTGGTTAAGCTTTGTGTGCCTGTCTGCCTTGACACCTTCCATGGCACTGTATTGGTGTCCACTCTAAATCTGTGTGTGTATGCTCTGACACTGTAAAGTCTATGTACTCCAGTGAGGGCACAGGAAGACAACATAAAAAAAGAGAAAAGCAGACACAGAGAAGAATAATTTTAGCACTGCAGATGAGAGAGGGGTGTGGGGTCCAGCATGGAGGAAGAAAACAGATAAAGGTGCTGTATGTGCCATGAAGGTGTGAAGCTGGATGAACATAGGAAACATCCAGTACATCTGACTGGAAAAAGTGACCTTATATTATTATTATACAGTATTTATAAAGCGCCAATAGTTCGCTCAGCGCTGTACATTACAAAGGGGGACAGAACATGTGACAGAACAATACCAATACAATGCAAAACATGAGGGGATCGAGGGCCCTGCTCTTTCGAGCTTACAATCTAGGAGGGAGGAGTTGATGGCACAGGAGGAGATAGCTGTGGGGGATGGAGTGGTAGGAAGAGTGGAGGAGGTCGGCAAGTTAGCAGGGGGTGGGGTAGGCTTCCCTGAAGAGGTGGGTTTTCAGGGTGCACCTAAAGGAGAGGAGAGTAGGTGATAATCTGATGGGTTGGGGCAGGGAGTTCAAGAGGATGGATGGCACCCTGGAGCAGTTCTGGAGGCAGGCATGGGAGGAGGAGACCAGGGAACTAGAGAGAAGGAGGTCTTGTGAGGAGCGGAGTGTGTGCGCTGGGCAGTACTTGGATATTAGGTCAGTGATGTAGTTCGGGTCAGTATGGTGGACAGCTTTATACATCAGTGTTAGGATTTTGAATTTGATCTGTTGCGCAATCGGAAGCCAGTGGAGGGATTGGCAGAGGGGGGTGGCGGAAACGGAGTGGTTGGAAAGGTGAATGAGTCTGGCAGCCGTATTCAGGATCGTCTGAAGCGGGGATAGCCAGCGGCAAGGCAGGCCAGTGAGGAGGGAATTGCAGTAGTCGAGTCGTGATATGATGAGGGAGTGGATGAGCTGTTTAGTGGTTTCTGGGGTTAGGAACGTGCGGATACAAAGGAGAACTGGGAGGAGGTAGTGAACACGGAATGAAATCATTCTCGCTCATAGTGGATAGCTGTATGGGTGTCTGGAGCCTACAATACTTCTGACAAGAAGCAGGAGATACACTTATATTTCATTATTCTTAAGGAAAAGAATTATTAAAAATGTAATCTTCACTTATTTTTTAAAAAAATGTGATGTAGGTATGATATAGGTATAACGCTCTTTCCTATCATCTTTTTTATAAATCTATTAAGAACATATGATGTTGATTATATTGGCGAATGCTAGTCAGCAGGCTAATCTGTGCAGGTAGTGGCTATCTGCAAATACCAGCTGATCCAGAAATGCCAGTGTGTCTGCTTTTAAAAATAATCTTAATGTCAGTATGGATGTCACACCATTTCCTCAAACTCAGTCTATCTAAATCAGAGCTTGTAATAGTTATTCCTCCCCGATTCATGACTTTACCATTAAGATCAACAGCACAATTATTGATCCCTATGCACATGGCACCAGGTCACCAGGTATTGATGGCATTCCAATCGACTTAATCATAGGCTCTGAAGATTCTATCATGGCCCTTACTCAGCTATGTCAACAGATCTTAAAAGGAAAAAACTGGTTAACCGACTGGAGAAGATCACTGTTTATTCCTATATTGAAGAAAGGAGATGCCAAAAATTGTAACAATTACGGAATGATTGTATTAATTCCACATGCTTGCAAAGTATTACCAACAACAATACAAAGGAGAATACAATCATACGTTGAGCAAGAACTACCTGAAGCTCAGGCTGGGTTCAGAGAAGGCCGAGGAACAAGATAGATTATTGCCAATGTTAGTTGGATATAAGAGAAGAGAAAAGAATACCAAAAGAATACTTTTGCTGCATTGACTACAGTAACGCTTTTGATTGTGTGGATCATGATAAATTATGGAAGACTCTGTTGCAAATGGGAATACCTAAACACATAACACATCTCTAAAGAACTTCTACAAAATCAAGAAGCTGCAGTGAGAACTGAATGCGACAACGCTGATTAGTTTTCAATAAAAGATGGAGTCAGGCAGGGATATATCCTGTCTTCTTACTTGTTCAACCTATACAGTGAGGCCATCTTCAGAAATGTAAATTTGGAAGAAGAGTCTATTGGTATTGAGGTTGATGGCCAAAACATAAACAACCTGCAATATGCAGATGACATAATGCTCATCACCAGCAGCAAAGAAAATATGCTGTATCTACTGAGAAAAGGTAAATTCGAAAGTCATAACATGGGATTAGAACTGAATATAAACAAGACATCAGATCATGATCATCAATAGAGATGAGCGAATCGAACATGACGAAGTGGAATTCGTTCCGAAGATTTGGAAAAATTCTATTCGCGACGAATCCGAAGATTAGCAAAACTTCGGATGCACGAATCGAATTTTCACAAAAATGGCGGCGACATGTGTGGCGACGGAGAAAATGGACAGAGAAGATGGGGCGGGGATCTCTGGGAAGGCGCGCAGACAAGGCGCGCTGACCCATAATGCATTCATGACATGTGATCGCATTAGCCAATCAGCAGCCAGCCAGCACTGTGTAATGGTGGAGCTATAAATCGCGGCCATCTTAGAATTCTCCATTAGCCTCCAGTCATTCAAGAGAGACAGACCTGTGTGTATTAAGGGACAGAGTTAGGGCCACAGAGACTTTAGGGCCACAGAATCGTTACTCAGGGACACAGAATCGTTACTCAGGGACACAGAATCGTTACTCAGGGACACAGAATCGTTACTTAGGGCCACAGCTATCAAAGAATCGAAAATTTAAAGTGACATACACCCTTTTTTTTTTTGGTGGCTGTCGTGCACAGTTGGTGCTGCAGTTTGCCGATTGTGCAAAATAAACTGACTTTCTGCTTCACAACCACTATTGTACGTTCAAAGAGTTAAATCCATTTACACGCCGGCTGGCGGTAATATTTTTTGGGTGATTAGTGCATTCCAGTGACACAAACGTACAGTTTCCAGCCAACGGCAAGCTGCAATTGACCGATTGTGTACAATAAACTGACTTTCTGCTTCACAACCACTATTGTACGTTCAAAGAGTTAGATCCATTTACACGCCGGGTGGCGGTAATATTTTTTGGGTGATTAGTGCATTCCAGTGACACAAACGTACAGTTTCCAGCCAACGGCAAGCTGCAATTGACCGATTGTGCTAAATAAACTGACTTTCTGCTTCACAACCACTATTGTACGTTCAAAGAGTTAAATCCATATACACGCCGGGTGGCGGTAATATTTTTTGGGTGATTAGTGCATTCCAGTGACAAACGTACAGTTTCCAGCCAACGGCAAGCTGCAATTGACCGATTGTGTTAAATAAACTGACTTTCTGCTTCACAACCACTATTGTACGTTCAAAGAGTTAAATCCATTTACACGCCGGCTGGCGGTAATATTTTTTGGGTGATTAGTGCATTCCAGTGACACAAACGTACAGTTTCCAGCCAACGGCAAGCTGCAATTGACCGATTGTGTACAATAAACTGACTTTCTGCTTCACAACCACTATTGTACGTTCAAAGAGTTAAATCCATTTACACACCGGCTGGCGGTAATATTTTTTGGGTGATTAGTGCATTCCAGTGACATAAACGTACAGTTTACAGCCAACGGCAAGCTGCAATTGACCGATTGTGCTAAATAAACTGACTTTCTGCTTCACAACCACTATTGTACGTTCAAAGAGTTAAATCCGGTTTTATTTTTGGGGTGCTTATTGAATTAAAGAGTATGTCAGACAACACGCAGAGGAGTGGCAGAGGAGGCAATGTTTCAGGAGGGAGCAGACGTGGCAGCAGAGGAAGGGGTCGAGGCAGCACTAGTCGCAGCCAGAGGCCAGTGCTCCCGGTGTCATCCAGCGGTCGTGTCTCCACCGACAACCCTGCCGTCATCGATTGGTTGACTCGGTCGTCTTCCTCTTCCCAGGTCACCTCTGACACCTACAGCCAACGGTCGGTGGGTACGTCAGACACAACCGTTAGTTGGCATGGCCCGGGAGCAAGCCCACTGAAATCACGTGTCCTCGACCTGCCCCTGTCCTTTGGTGTTCCCTCACCAAGCGAAGTATCGCATGCTGTGGGCTCAGCCCCACTGTACAGTGAGGAAGAGCTAACAGAGGGCGGTCAGGAACGGGGGGAGACATCCGCCTCTTCAGCAGCCAGGCGAAGAAGTACTGGCGAGGAGAGTGGCTCGGTAGCCGGTCTAGAGACAGGTCTGTCTCCTGACCCACACGCAGCCGAGGGGGCTAGTAGTGACGCGGAGACCCTAATTGATGATGATGAGGCTGATCGCACTTGGCAGCCTCGTCGTCATCAGGCTATTGCTTCCGCATCATCAGGAGAAGAGGGTGCCAGCTTGCCAGCGAGCAAAATAGTCGGTGGGTTGCCCAGGAGGCAGCAGGGTCGCAGCAGTGTCAGTGGAGCCAAACGGCCACGGAGTAGAGCACCAGCTCCACTGCAGCCTACCACCACGGCCAGTAGTGGTGCCGGTGTGCACGGAGGAAGTAGCAGTCAGCCAGTGAGGAGTAGCGGGGGCAAAGTTTCCTACTCGGCGGTGTGGCAATTTTTCGTCAAGCCGCCCGAGGAAGTAAACGTAGCCGTATGTCGACTATGTGGCCAGAAAGTCAAGCGTGGCCAGGGGGCCAATGTTGGGACTACAGCGTTCCGTCAGCATATGCAGCGTCGCCATTCGGTGGCCTGGGAAAACCGTGATAAAGATACGGCGGTTCTGCCTGCCCCAGCCCCCGCTCCATCACCCGCTCCATTACTTGCTCCGATGTCGCTCGTTGGCATCTTCCGCTCGTTCAGATGCTCCTTCTCCTGCTACTCCTCTTCACGGATTCCGTCAGCAGTCTTTCTTGGAATCCGTTTCCAAGAGACAACAGTTTGCGAGCACGCACCCGACGGTGCAGAAGCTGAACGTCCTCCTGTCCAAGTTGCTGGTGCTGCAGTTCCTCCCTTTCCAAGTGGTGGACTCAGCACCTTTCCGAGAAATGATGGCTTGTGCCGAGCCGCGGTGGAGAGTGCCAAGCCGGCATTTCTTCGCCAAAAAGGCAGTGCCAGCCCTGCATTCACATGTAGAAGAGATGGTGGGCCAGTCTTTGAGCATGTCGGTCTCTGCCAAAGTGCACGGCAGCGCCAACGTGTGGAGCTGTAACTACGGTCAGGGACAGTACATGTCATTTACGGCCCACTGGGTGAACGTGGTGCCGACACAGCCGCACCAGCAACTTGGACAGGTCACGCCGCTTTTGCCTCCACGTTTGCACGTCCTTGGTCCAGCAAAGATGTCCGCCTCTGCCACCTCTTCTTCCGCCGTGTCCTCAGCCGCCACCCCCGTGCCAAGTCCCATTACCCGACCGGCATATCACATGTGCAGGGCGCAACGGTGTCACGCTGTGCTGCACCTGGTATGCCTTGGCGAACGTAGTCACACAGGGGAGGAACTTCTGAGTGTAATGAACAGAGAAATTGACAGATGGCTGTCTCTGCATGCCGCCCAGCCACTGTACATATACGGCGGCAGGGCGGCGCTCACAGGCAAAACCACGTTTTAAGACGTGTGTTTTGTAAACAAATAGGGGGCGCACGCGAGGCGCGCTGCCGCCCTATTTGTCCCGTGGTTCTCTGCCGCAGATGTGAGTCGCCGGGTCACAGCCGCTCCTTTGCGGCTATGTCCCGGCGATCGGCGGCAAACAGTGACAGAGAGCACAGCTGCAGTAGCTGTGCTCTCTGTCACTTCCCTGACAGCTCGAGGATGAGCTGATCGAGAAAGAACAGTTTTTCTTTCTCGATCAGCCTTGTCCCGCCCAGCACACACCCCCGCCCCCTAGTAAAACACTCCCCTCACTCCTATAACCCTTCCCTGCTAAATAAAGTTAACCCCTTCCTCCCCATTGCCGTTAGTACAGTGTCAGTTTTTTTTTTTTTTGCACTGATCACTGTATTTGTGTTTTTGGGGATGTCAGTGACCCCAAGTCAGTACCCCCCAATGTCAAAATTTCCACCGCAGTCCCGTAGTCCCGCCATAAGTCACTGGTCGCTGCCATAAGTCCCTGATCGCCGCCATAATTCGCTGATCGCCGCCATTATCAGTATAAAAAAAAACCTAAAAATCCCAGTATCTTTCCTGCCATTTGTAAACGCTATAACTTTCACGTAAACCAATTAATTTACACGTATTGTTTTTTTTTTAGCAAAGACATGTTGCAGAATACATTTTGGCAGAAATTTATGACTAAATTTGATTTTTGCATTTTTTTTTACTGGACATGTTTTATAGCAAATAGTCCAAAATATTGTTTTTTATCCTCAAAATTGTCAGACTTTTTTTTTATAGCGCAAAAAAATAAAAACCACAAAGGCAATCAAATACCACAGAAAGAAAGCTCAATTTGTGGGAAAAAAAGGATGTAAATTTCATTTATGTACCATGTTGCATGACCGCGCAATTGTCCATTAAACTAGCACAGCGCTGTAAAGCAGAAAAATGGCGTAAATTGCAGTATTTATACCATAGTTTGTAGACGCTATAACTTCCACTAAAAGCAATCAATATACACTTATTGGGATTTCTTTTACCAAAAACATGTAGCAGAATACATTTTGGCCTAAATTTGTAACCAACTTTGAGTTTACTATATATTTTTTATAGCTGAAAATAAAAAATATTGTTTTTCTTCAAAATTTTTGGCATTTTTTTGTTTATAGCGTGAAAAATAAAAAGCACACAGATGATCAAATACCACCGAAAGAAAGCTCTATTTGTGTGAAAAAAAGGACGTAAATTTCGTTTGGGTGCAGCATTGCATGACCGCTCAATTATCAGTTGAATTAGTGCAGCGCCAAGTAGCAAAAAGAGGCCTGGTCATTAAGGGGAGTAAATCCTCAGGAGCTCAAGTGGTTAAGACCCTATTCATATCTGGATGTACCAGAAACACGCATTTCTGCAAATGCATTGAAAACATGCTAAAATGTGTGATATGCCAAACGCAGGTAGCAGGCACACATTTTGCCTCATGACAAAATGGTCAAAAAACCTGCAAAAACACTTGTGGCAAAAGGCACCACACTCAATGCCAAAATTTGGTACATGAGCCTCTTTAGCACATTTTTGGAGCAGAGGGAAGCCTATTCAAATGTATCGTGCTGCTCTAAAAATGCTCTCTATATCATGCAAAAACAGTGTCCAAAAATGTGATGCTCGAGCACCCCTTAGATGTGAACTGGGCCTAACTAACAACACCACAAAATAACTTATTTACTCCCTGGTTATCTTCCACCTTGACTACTGCAACTCACTCCTTACTGGCCTACCTTCACACAGGTTATCCCCCCTTCAGTCTATCATGAATGCTGCTGACAGACTTACACACCTTACTAGCCAATCTGTAACGGCTGCCAATCCCTTCATTGCATCCCCTTGTCCAAAGTATAAAATTCAACATACTAACCACAACACTGCCTGCAGCTACATCACCAACCTCATTTTTAGTTTTTGCCCAAATCGCTCGCTCTGCTACTCCCAGGACATCATGCTCTCTATCTCCCTTGTTGCATCCTCCCATGCTTGCCTCCAGGACTTCTCCAGAACCTCTCGTATCATCTGGAACTCCCTATTTCAGCATGTCCTCTTAGCTCCTATCCTGTCCACCTTTAGATGATCCTTGAAATCTTTTTTATTTAGAGAAGCCTACTCCTCCTCCATCTAAAACTGTACTTCAGCCACCTCCATCAAATCACCCCCCACAGCTATTATCTTTTGGATCATTTCCCCCTCTCTTTAGATTGAAAGCTCCATGGGCAGGGTCCTCTTATCCCTACTGCATTGAACTGTATTGTAATTGTACTGTATCCCTTCATATTGAAAAATGCTGTGAAAACCTACCTGTGTGCAGATCCTTTGCTGTTCAGCCAAATGTCTATTACCATCTAATCAGTGCTTATCTACCACTCTCTGCATATACCTTTTATAACCCACCAAGTAGTTGTGTGTATGTTATGGGGCCCTGGTAAACACATACCTGGTTTAAAATAAACATACTGTATATGGAATATCAGAAAGGCATGGCTATCATATCTCAGAACATATGTAAACATTACAAACAGGATTATGAGAGCTTATTGTAAAAACTGCCAGTGGAGTCAGTTTTAAAAAGATTATTCAGCTCTAGTAGCCATAGTGAAAGATTCTAAATGTCAGTGGTTTTAGGGAGAAGATAAATCAGTTGCAAGAATTACCATAGTTTCTTGTGGTCATATTTTCTCCATTAATAGGTGGCAAAGTAATAAAAAGTAGTTGTGTTAAAGCATATGTAAACCCAACTTTTCATGTTCTTGCCATGTGTCTACTGTACCTTGTACTTGTTTGAAAAAGTATCCTGTTCTCTTTGTGTTGCTTTATTTGTGTGAAATCCTGTGTGTGTTCCTGCCAGTCCATCTGCTTTTCTATTAAAAACTGATCACACTAACCGGGAGTCAGTTCGCTAGCTAGGCTGGGAACCTAGGGTGCTCTCCTGCAATGACCAGATATGTCCTGCCCCCCCTCAGCACAGCCTTTCAGATCTGCGTGCTGCTGTTTCTCTTCCCCCACCTCTTGTGCAGCTGAGAATAGAGCGGATGTGTTCACTTATAAAAAGGAGAACAAGGTATTTATAATATTTTTATATCTACACACAAATGCTTTGCCTTTCATTCCTATTGTAAACTGAGGTGAGGTTTTACAATCACTTTAAATAGCACACATATTTTTAAAATGTTTTTTTAGGGGAATTATTCTAGTATTAATATTTTTTATTCTAAAATGCTGAGGTGAGGCAAAAATACCCCATACATGGGGGAAATATCTGCTACTACTATGTCTTGATGCAAAGGGTTGATCAGAAGACCTCCACTCTTTTCAAAATGTACCAGTTCCATTTGTGTTGCAATGTTCTCTGTTACTTTCATTTATCCAAAAAGGAAGCTCAGCACTGCCAGGTGGAGATCCTCCTCATAGCACATATATTTACCTGTTTAGAAGTGGCAGTGAAGTGCAGTGGTCAGTATATACATGGATTGAATGGCTCAGTGTTTCTAGGAAGTAGTACTAAGTGGTGCAGACAGTGGGCACTGTGCAGTAAACATGCTCTCCATGCATAGATCTTGGTATTATCAGCTCCAGCTCACTGTGCTAACTCATTTTCCCGAATTGAGGTGATCATGTCCAAGCACAGCGTTACTGTGGTCCAGACTACCACCACCACCAGCAATGGCCAGCAGAGCAGCCTGGGACTGGTGGACAGAGAATACCCTGGCTCTATTCCAACCATACTGAAGCTGTGCCAGGCAGTAAGAATCCACTCTCCTCTGTGTGTAATCCATCATAATGGTGCTGGAAGTAATCAGTAGTTCTTCTGATGTTTGCAATGGAAGAACTCACAGCAGTTTGCCTTTCCAATGATATAACTACTGTTGGGATTCTTTGTCAAATCTGCACCAAGCTGCAACTGATCGTGTTATTAACCTCCTATTGCCTACATAACACATGTAGGGAAAAGAAGGTGAACTTTACCGCCCATGGGCAGCAGAGCTTTCTGTGCTGAGAACTTGCACATTGTGCACTCCCAGCACAGTGATTGAGCTGTCAGACAGCTCTCAGTCTCCATTAATGGTCAGGAGCCAGCTCCAAATTATGTGAAAACTGTTACAATCTCATTAGTTATGTGACCATCCATCCCTTCTTGCCCCCTGGGCATAAAGACCCAGTTAAAAAATGCTGGGGCAGAGCAGGAAGGGGTTAAATCATAACAATTCTAGCAGCTCTAGTTTGATGCTTTGTCTCCTTTAAAAGCTTTCATTTCTTCTTAATTCCTCAGTTCTTAAAGCAGAACTTCACGTACTACAGGAAGTTCTGCTGACCCCCCCTTCCCCCTTTGTGTGTATTTGATTTTTTTGTTTCCTTTTTATGGAGCATGTATCTGCTCCCACTTCCACTTGGATAGTCTAGGCCAGTGATGGCGAACCTTTTTGAGCCCGAGTGCCCAAACTGCAACCCAAAACCAACTTATTTCTTTCAAAGTGCCAACACTGCAATGAAACCTGAATATCGAGCTTTTGGTTTAGAAAAAACAACTCGTACAGTAGTGCAAACTAATTAACAGTACAGGGATGGCCAGAGACTGCGGACACAGTACAGGGATGACCAGAGACTGCGGACAGTACAGGGATGACCAGAGACTGCGGACACAGTACAGGGATGACCAGAGACTGCGGACACAGTACAGGGATGACCAGAGACTGCGGACACAGTACAGGGATGACCAGAGACTGCGGACACAGTACAGGAGATGACCAGAGACTGCGGACACAGTACAGGAGATGACCAGAGACTGCGGACAGTACAGGGATGACCAGAGACTGCGGACACAGTACAGGGATGACCAGAGACTGCAGGGACAGTACAGGGATGACCAGAGACTGCAGACACAGTACAGGGATGACCAGAGACTGCAGACACAGTACAGGGATGACCAGAGACTGCGGACAGTACAGGGATGACCAGAGACTGCGGACACAGTACAGGGATGACCAGAGACTGCGGACACAGTACAGGGATGACCAGAGACTGCGGACACAGTACAGGAGATGACCAGAGACTGCGGACAATACAGGGATGACCAGAGACTGCGGACACAGTACAGGAGATGACCAGAGACTGCGGACACAGTACAGGAGATGACCAGAGACTGCGGACAGTACAGGAGATGACCAGAGACTGCGGACACAGTACAGGAGATGACCAGAGACTGCGGACACAGTACAGGAGATGACCAGAGACTGCGAACAGTACAGGAGATGACCAGAGACTGCGGACAGTACAGGAGATGACCAGAGACTGCGGACAGTACAGGGATGACCAGAGACTGCGGACACAGTACAGGGATGACCAGAGACTGCGGACAGTACAGGGATGACCAGAGACTGCGGACACAGTACAGGAGATGACCAGAGACTGCGGACAGCACAGGGATGACCAGAGACTGCGGACACAGTACAGGGATGACCAGAGACTGCGGACAGCACAGGGATGACCAGAGACTGCGGACAGTACAGGAGATGACCAGAGACTGCGGACAGTACAGGGGATGACCAGAGACTGCGGACAGCACAGGGATGACCAGAGACTGCGGACAGTACAGAGATGACTGCTGACCTTTGGGGAGGGAGGGGGAGCGGGTACCTGAATTTGACAGGTACCCGCTCTTACTTCCGCAGAGTTTTTTTTTTATCTTACCTGTTCCTTTATCCAGCCGCGCGCTGTCTTCCCGGCTTCTGTAGTGTGGGCGCCCGTCGGACAGCCGGATGCCCAGTGCGCATGCGCGAGAAGCGCTGCGCTTTGTGATTGGTCCGGCGGCTTCTGGGATCTGTCATGTGTCCCAGGTACCGCCTTACCATTCACAAAGAGCACTGCTTCTTGTGCATGCGCACTTGGGACCCGGCTGTCACGCACACTACAGCCGGGAAGACAGCGTGCCGCTGGATTCTCCTGGTGTGCCCACAGATAAGGCTCGGCGTGCCGGCTGTGGCACGCGTGCCACGGGTTCGCCATCACTGGTCTAGGCTATCCAATTAGAAGTTAATCCCCCTCCACTCTCCACCCAAAACCTCCTAAGATACATCACAGGTCCCAAGAGACTACAAGATCATACAGAAAGTGCAGCACAGCTCGTGCGTGCACAGTGACTTTGACTTCAGAGCCAACTTCCCATGGTCAAGATGGTGGCACTGGGAACCTGAAGACCAGCTAAGAACCAGCCTGGGTGTTGATGGGAATGCTGGATTCCTGGACTGGTAAGTGTCTTTTTATTAAATTTCAGCAATATTTATAGCTGCTGACTTTTATTTACTTTTTTTGTTAAGATTGCTGCCCTTGGTTTTAATTAACACTGCCACTGAAAGTTAAAGAAGTACGGCCAAAGCTCTTTTGGCTGAATTTCTCCTGTGGATCACAGAAGTGCAGTTCAGCTGACAGCAGGCTGAAGCCTGCTGTTGGCTGATGTCACTCAGCTGGTCAAGGATGGGGAAAGATCCTGACTTTAAAGTAGGGATTCACCCCAGAGTGTCGAGTGGCACCTTGGTCAGCCTGTCAGCAATCTTTTGAGAGTCTGAGCCAGCCAATCCCTCCTCCTCCTCCACAGCCCAGCACTTCAGTGAGCGCAAGGGGGGCAGAGCAGAGAGCAGTGACTGACAGTCACTGCTCTCTGCTCATAGCGGGGGTGAGAACTTAGCGATCAGGGGTCATGTGATCACTGAGTTTTCACACTTACAGACGGCGGGTGACAGATCAACCTAGGTTTCTATAATTTAGAAAAAAATTAGAAACCCCACACTTCTTTTTAACAATATTGCTACTGATCACCATGAAAGGGGGTTTAAATAGCACTTCAACTGACCATGAATGGGGAGTTGTTAAAGCAGTCACTGATACTAGAACTGGGGGCTTTTATGGTGTCCACAGAAACCAAAGCTGGGGGGGTACTATTACTATTGTGTTTACTTTTAAATGTTTTTGGGGCTTGGTCACACCAGAACGTGGTGTAGGAAAGGTACGTTCCATGTGCATTTCATGCTTTACATTAAAAAAGCACTGCCTTTGCAGTGCCAATACATTGTTAACAACAACACAAACATAGATTGGAAATTCAGTGCGTTTGCATGCACCAGATAGCATATTCCCCAGTTTCATATGTATTGGTGTGGTGTGTTTTTCAAAAGTAGAGTATGCACTGTTCTTTGTGTGATCCAGTGTGATTTCAGCCCATTCAAATGCATGTTCTGAAAATCGCACTGCAGGGGACTGCACAGAAATTTGCATGTTACTCAGGGCTGGATCTAATCTGTCTGATGTGGGGGTGCAGTAAAAAATGTCAGGGTGCAGAGGATGTGAGGTCAGTAGGGCATTATACAGGGGTTGAGCAGGGCAGAGGATAGGATCAGCAGTTTATAAGCCAGTCTACAGAAGCCATTAGTTTGTAGGACAGTGCACATGGGGTCATCAGAGGAGAGAACAGGGTGCAACTGGACAGTGAACGAGAGTCAGTAGAGCAGTGTATAAGGGGTTAGCAGAGCAAGGTTCAACAGAGCATATGACAGGGATAAGCAGGATGGAGAAAAGGGATTATCAGGTCAACAAGATGGAGGACAGGGGTCAGCAGTGCAGAAGACAGGGGTCAGCAGGGCAGTGTAAAGTGGTCAGCAGGGCAGAAGACAGTGGTCAGCAGAGAAGAGGACAGGGTCACTGCTGGTAGAGCACTCAGCATATCTTCTCCTCCATTCGCCGCACTGCAAACAGCCTGGGTACTCAGAGCTCCTCCACACCACACAGCACATATCTAAGATCGGATTCCCTTACAGACACAGCATCCATCTGCATAGTGAGTAGCTGGCTACAGATTGAGGTTGTAAGGAAATTCGATTTCAGATATGTGCTGTGAAGGGAGGAGGAGATCTGTTGAGTGCTCTCATTTTATGTCCCAGCATGAATCTCTACCCCTCAAAAAATAAACACAGCACTGATCCGCACGCTCAACCCCTAAGCATAAATTCCCCCTGCAAGCCAAAATTCTCCTTAGAACAATACAATAATGCACCCTCCTCCCAGTCTAAATACCCCCTCTCCTCACAAATCTTTGCCACTCAATCCCATCTCCCAGCTCATATCCCCTGATTCCCCTTGCAAAAATATCCCCCACCCAAAAAAATCACCCCTCCTAGCACACATCATATTATACTCAAATTTCCCATCCTAGCAGAAATCCTCCCTGCCAAATCCCCCCTCTCATCACAAATCCTATCCCTCAATTCCCCCCTCCTAGCATCATATCCTCACAAGTGCCCTCCTAGCACAACCCCTTCCAAATTACTCTTCCCAGCACAAATCCTTTCTCCCCACCCAAATTCCCGTTCCTAGCACAAATTCTCCCCAGCCCTCCCCTCTTAACCCAAATTCCCCCACGCCCCTAGCAATAATCCCCCTCCGAAAAAAATCCCCCTCTTAGCCCAAATCGCCCCACCCCCAATCCCCCCTCCTAGCACATAGCCAACCGAACTCCCTCGTTGCACATATTTCCCCCAATCCTTACAGCTAACACATATCTCCCCCAATCCCCCACCTAATACATTCCCCCCTCCCCGATCCCCTCTCCTAACACATATTACCCCCAATCCCCCCTCCTAGTCCTAGCATATATTCCTCAATCCCCCCTACAAACAAATACCCTCCCAATCCCCCCTCCTAGCACATATCTTTCCACCACAATCCCCCCCCCCAGCAAATCTATCCCCCCAATTACCCTCCCCAGCACAAATAGTCACCAATCCCTCTACCTCTCATCCCGAGCACAAATTACAAGCACAAGTTACACCCCCCCAACCCCTCACATTATGTTCCCATGCCTGGAAGCCCCCCCACATACACACACACAAGAGACAGAAGAGAGGCTGTGCTCTGCTGTGTCCTCCCCATCCTGTCAGTTGAGCGCTCCTCCACACAGCACATCATACAGGAACAGGAACATTGTTAGTTTGGGCTGCAAACAGTTTAAATACCAGCACTCTACCTCCACCAAGGACTGCTTGTGTTCCTGCAGGAGGAAATGTGTATAGGGGCAGGGTAAAGTGTGGGAATGGGGAAGAAACTCAACCAGCCAGGGGGGGGGCACAACAGAAATGGGGGGAGGCACAGCCCACCCCAGCACCCCCTAGATCTGACCATGATGTTCCTGTGCAATTCTTGTGTGAACCAGCCATTAAAAGTCATAATAAACTGGGAAAGGGGGTCACAGTTAAGGCTTTTTTTGCCCTGGGCACTGGAAGACCTTGTCCCATCACTGGGTATTAGGAGGGAGTTGGTAGTATTTTTTAAGATTCCTTAGGTTTTAGCTGGAATTCTACTTTAACAATAACCATACCTAATGTAGGGCTTCTAGATTCTAGACTATGCATTGTTTGTGACATCTCTTAGGAAGAGGAGTAGCCATTTGTACTCAACTTTGTATTATAGGGAGGCAAAAGAAATATTGGTTTTTGTAAGAAGTGCAGATTCTTCAGTCTCACTCACTGGCCCTTATGCCCTGTCTTAGCTGTGACTGTGAAAATACAAATATAGTACAATATACTTTTTATTATTTATGTATTTATTTATTTTTTTTTTTATATGTTTTGTATACATAAACCAAAAATGTATTTGCATGTGTGTATTCATTGTTCAGTAAAACTAGCGATATACTATATAATTTCCTGGAAGCAAGTGCAAGAAAATTTAAGCAAATCCAACAGCTATTTTATCACAAAGAATTACATATAGCATTCGATAATTGGTTGATTGAAGTATGTATTCACCCAAATGTAGTAACATAAATCTTAGCATACACATTTTTCATATTGTCATGCTTCATAATTATTATGTCAATACTAAATAGGCTGGATCATGAATAGAAATAGATCCTTTAGGATATTCACCCCTTGAAATTGTTATGGCCACAAAGTCATACATCATTCAAGGACCTGAATAAAATAATCTGCATATTAAAGTATTCCATAATGTCTTTTTTGTTGTATTCTGTGGAACACTATTGCATAGGACTTGTTTAAGGAAAATCTGCTGTGGTATCGTGATTGCTTCTAGTGCCACTCTCTTCAGCCTGTGTAAAAGAAGCTTCAAAACAATTCTGTACCAAAAAAACCTTTGTTGTCACTACGTTACAGCTGTAATAAGACCTTTGAAAAATAAGTGCATCAGAAAGGTTCCCATGTGAAATTTTAAATTATCACATTTATTTATTTTTTTTACCACTTTCCTTTCAGAAGATTTCCCCCCCTTCCTGACCAGGTGATTTTTTGCGATATGGCACTGCATTACTTTAACTGACAATTGCACAGTCAAATGACATCCAAATTAAATTTACAACCTTTTTTCCCACAAACAGAGCTTTCTTTCGGTGGTATTTGATTGCTTCTGCATTTTTTATTTTTTGTGCTATAAACAAAAAAAGAGCAACAATTTTGAAAAAAAGGCGATTGCAGCGGAAGTGGGAGCGGGTACCTGTCAAATTCAGGTACCCACTCCCCAAAGGTGCCAATCCTTAATGGGGAGCGGCGGACAAAGGCTTAAGGTGGAACTTGGATGGAGCTCTGCATTAACCTCCTTGGCGGTATGATTCTTTCCGATTTTCTGTGCTGAAAGCGGTACCATTTTATTGTATGGAAATATGTCGTTTTTTATTGTAGGCTGTAATTTTTAGGAATAACTCACTGAAATCTGTACGAACAAGAGTCTAGTAAACATTCCAGATATGATAAAACTTGAAACACGAAATCATAAATTATAAATTAATAAATAATCATAAAAAATAATAATATAATAATAAATTTAATTCAATAATATAATCAAACCAAAAACACTGACATTTGAAATACAGAGGCAAATTCGCACATCGCTGAGCAAAGTCGAAAAATCATTTTCAGTGTCTGATGACGAATTTCCCCACGAATCATTATCACTCAATTCTGCAAGTGGTTCTGATTTACTATCGCTGTTCTAAAACCGCTTTTGATGTAAAGGGACGCTTTTTGGACGCCATGGACTTTTCTAAGTTTCCACGCAGAAAGAACAGTCAAAATGCATTGAAGCAGCAATGACAGCAAAAATTAAATTTTTTAAAAATTTCAAATTTCCCGCCGTACGTCCCGACGTCACAGGGACCGCAACACGGAAGCCGGATGCTGGCATCAGCCGGAGGAGATGGCTGGGGACGCTTCAGGGGACACATCGCGGGAACGAAGGACAAGGTAAGTGCTGCAGGGACCCCCTGAGCAACACCGCATGGTAAGCCCGAGTGTAGCTCGGGGTTACCGCTCTTGGTACTCAAATTTTACCCCGAGCTACACTCGGGAAAACCGCTAAGGAGGTTAAAAGGCAAACTGTAATGTGAACCTGATGTCTACTGTATGGTTTATGTACTTTAAGCTGTTATTGGGTACATTTCAATAATACAGTATTTTCTCAATCAAATCTTTTATCAAACGTTTTAATTTGTTTGAGTTGATTAATATTTTCTGTCTTTTTATAAACAATTTAAGAAAGCGTCATTGTAATTTTCTTTCAAGATCGAATCAATATTATTTTGATCCATTGTTGTGGGTCCATAAACAGCATAGGCCAGTGTCTACACTGGCTATTTGGTAATCTGGCACTGTCCATATCTTAGTCTTTTATGAATATTGCATAACAAAGAGAGGGTTTGTGTCCTTTAGGAATTAGGTACGGATCCTGAAACTATGAAAAAATTGGTTGAATGTCTGTGACAACAGATGACCAAGGAAATTGCAGCATGAAGGCAATTAAATATTTAACCACTTGCCTACTGGGCACTTACACCCCCTTCGTGCCCAAGCCAATTTTTCAGCTTTCAGCTCTATTGCACTTTGAATGACTATTGCGCGGTCATGCAACACTATACCCATATTAAATTTTTATCACACACATAGAGATTTATTTTGGTGGTATTTAATTACCACTGGGTTTTTTATTCTTTGCACTATAAACAAAAAAAGAGCAAAAAATGTAAAAAAAAAGTTTTTCTTTGTTTCTATTATAAAATTTTGCAAACAGGTAATTTTTCTCCTTCACTGATGTACGTTGATGAGGCTGCACTGATAGGTGGAACTGATGGGTACTGATAGGCAGTACTGATGGGCACTGATGAGTTGCTAAGGATAGGCAGCACTGATAGGTTGCAGTGACGAGGTGGCACTGATGAGGCAGCACTGGTGGGCATTGATAAGGAGGCACTGATGATGCTGCACTGATATGCAGCAATAATGGTCGCTGATAGGCGGCACTGATGGGCACTCATAGGCGGCACTAATGGGCACTGATGGGCACCACTGGGCACAACTGCTGGGCAGCACTGATGGGTGGCACTGCTGGGCACTGGTAGGAAGCACTGATGGGTACTACTGGGCACTGGTGGGTGGCACTACTGGGTGCTGATGATGATCAGTGTTGATCTGCACTGTGACAGCTACCAGTTATCGGCAGTACTTTCCTCACGCTGTGACAACGTGAGGAAAGTGCTGCCGATAACTGGCAATTGTATTTACTCTGTGGTCTGCTGTGTCATTGGACACAGCTTATCACGTGGTAAAAGGCTGCTGTGATTGTCCATTTACCTCATCATGTGGACACAAAGATAACAGAGATTGCCTGGTGCACAACGTTGGAGGCGTGCGGGAGGGCGCATTCTGGGAGGACGTCATATGAACCCCTCCCAGAGCTGGATAACTGTGCTGAAGCCATCATTCAGCTATAGTGCGGTTAGCCAGTGGTTAAAGAGCTGTCTCATTCAAACCCACTTTTTTATTGTAGGTTTTTTAAATACTGTAACTAACATTAACTTAGAAAATGATAACTTGAATAGATGATTATTTACATGTTCTAGAACAGGAATCTCCAAACCTTCTAAACAAAGGGTCAGTTTACTGTCATTCAGACATTAGAAGGGCCAGACTGTGGCCAGTTGAAGTAGAAAATGTCCTGGCGTTGGTAACAATGCCCCATCATTGGTGTCTGTGAGAGGAATAGTACCCCATTATTGGTGACAGTTGGAGGAATAGTGCCCCACTGTTGGTGTCAGTGAGAGGAATAGTGACCCAACATTGGTGTCAGTGGCAGGAATTATGCCCCATTTTGGTGTCAATGGGAGGAATAGTGCTGCAAAGGCCAGATAAAGGCAAGAAAAGGGGCCATATTCAGCCCCTAGGCTGCAGTTTGGAGACCACTGTTCTAGAACAATGTACATACTGTACCTGAATAAACTGAATAGGATGGCAGGATGAATTGAAACAATATGACAACTTGGCAGCAACAATATCTAAAATAAATTGTGGCAGAGCTTTCATTTCATGGTGCAAATAATGCCGGTTAAATTGATTTAAAAAAGAAAAATATATACTTTCAATAAAATTATTACAAAATATACTACCAAGGCTGAAAGGAAATCAATGATTTATATGGAATACAATTTATTGATTTACTTGTATAAATTCATTATCAACACATTTAATGCTGTCTGAAGTTTTAATTATATTTCTCCAAATGACCTTTATTGCAATGTCACATTCAATTTTTCTAACTTTGAAGTTATTTTTTAGAATCTAAATTACTTTGTATTTATTGTGGGTGCTTGACATTGTGTGTTATTATCATTTATATGATACAATATAATAATGATAAACAGCTATAGAGTTGCATGGGCTGTCAAATCCTGGGTTTTGAATGAATTAAATTACAAAATGTACAAGAAAAATGCTAAGGTGACTACTTTATTATTATCTGGTGATTCACATAAGTGAAATCATGTGTGTGTGCGTGAAAAAAGAGCATTATTAACCACCAGTTAACAAATTCGTGCCTCGATGCCTCAACAGGTTGATGTGCTTTTCATTATTATTCACTGATATTGTGCTACACATGTTTGCATTTTAGATTAACTTAAGAGATAAATAAGGAGACTAAATAAATTTATGCTAGCTGTTTTACCTGCCAAAATATTTGTGTCTATTCAGTCCAGAGAATTATACAGCGGTCCCCAAAGAACAGCACAGAGGAGGGGATATGATTTCTCTCTGATGTAGTTCTACTTTCACTCACAAGTCCTCTCCTCTTGGACAGTGAAAGGAGAAGCAGTAGGCTGATGAACTAATCTCTCTATCAGCATGGCTACTTATTCTTCCAGTACACCTGATTTACTCCTTGTGCTGTTTTTCCATCCTTCACTTTGATGCTGTAAAGACTATAGAGTAGTAGACTGAAAGAGGCTGATGCCAAGTCAGAGCTACACTATTTTGTGTTCTATATCCACCTGGAATTCAGCTTTAAATTAAAGTTGTATTTTTTTAAATATATCTGTATACATTTTTCCTTACAAAACATAGTATGACATTTTTTACCTCAGATGTTGATTTATTAAATTAATCTGCCATCAAGCCTTATGCTGGTCATGAGCTTTTGGACTCAGGTCGAACATGGGTTTGAGTCTAACACAGCCTCTTCTTGGTTACAATGTAAGTTCATCATTAGGGTTGAGCTTTAGGTTTGGTCTGCACCTGTTGATGCCAGATTTCTTGTACACTATAATGGCGGTATTACGTCTGCTATTATACATAACGTATACAATATATCCCTACTCCATGCTTTAAGTATTAAAAAATGCCCTGAACAAAAAAATGTACAAACCCAAAATGTTAAACCATTACATAAACACAACCTAATGCAGCTGCAGTAATAACCGACCCAAAATTTTACTATATGATCAATACTAATATCAATCACCACTGTGCAGTACTATAAACACAAATAACCTCATCAAACTCATTAAACAAAATAGTATATCAATATACAGTGTGCATATATTCAACATAAGATGTATAAATGTATTCTCAAACATAGAATAACGTTCATAAAATAAGTCCACTTCACTGAATAAATGAACATCTAATCTTCACTCAATCTTCACTCAGTGCTCAGTATGCAATGTGATTTTTTTCACACTTTACATCTCTGCTTAAAAAGGTACTCTGTGACCCACTCCCTTCAGCAAGCAAACTCACCAAATCACATAGCCTCTCTATATTTAGATAGTCATAAAGAGCTCAAGATTTCTATTAAGGTGGCTATCATTTACGTTTTTCCAGCTCCCTCCAATCCCATGATCAGCTTCGTTCAAAGCTCTAAATTTTAGTATGCAAATAAAAAAAAATAATGCAATACCATACATACAATTATATGTATTAAAACATAAAGCCACACACAAACTCAGAAGGGTAAATAGAATATCCTCATTGTCCCTACTGCTGGCTAACACATAGATCAAAGCATTTCTCACAGACAGGGTTTTCCTTCAAACTCAGCTTCTCTGACAGCTTGCACACACACTGTTTAGGCCACACCCCAACATGTTTCATCTACCAGGGACTTTTTCCAGAGAATGGGTAAATGGTGATATGCGCTATCGTACATAGATCTCCAAATGTTTGAACCATTTCTGCTCTAATCGGGGAGTTGGTTGCCTATACTTGCACAAGCTTGGGACAGCTTGTAATCAGCATGTTATAAGTACACATTTCCCTCTATTTTCATATCCCATCTCATCCAATCTATCAACCAATTTCAGTTCTACCTGATTTCATATAACCATGTGCAAATTGTCAGACCTTTAGGATAAGTAAAAAAGAGTTTACAATACAGCTATATATTACTCTACTCCATAAGAAACATGATCTTTTTTTGTTTATAGCATGAAAAATAAAAAGCGCAAAGGTGATCAAATACCACTGAAAGAAAGCTCTATTTATGTGAAAAAAAGGATGTAAATTTTGTTTGGGTGCAGCATTGCATGACTGCGCAATTATCAGTTGAATTAGTGCAGCGCTGAGTAGCAAAAAGAGGCCTGGTCATTAAGCGGGGTAAATCCTCTAGAGGGCAAGTGGTTAAACACACCCCTTCAGGACACCCCCCAGACATGTTATTACCACCTTCCGCCCCCCCATAGTACAATGATGGGTGCAAGGTGGCTCTCTCGTTCTGATAGGACGTCATATGACGTCCTACCATTCTCACTGTGTCAGTGTCGCCTATCAGTGCACATCAGTGCTAGTCAGTGCCACCTATCAGTGCCAGTCAGTGCTGCCTATCAGTGCCAGACAGTGCCACATATCAGTGCCAGTCAGTTCCGCCTAACAATGCCAGTCAGTGCCGCCTATCAGTGCCAGTCAGTGCCGTCTATCAGTGCCGCCTATCAATGCCATATATCAGTGTCATGTATCAGTGCTGCCTTTCAGTGCCCATCAGTGATGTCTGTCAATGCCCACCAGATCAGCCTACCAGTGCCTCCTCATTAGCGCACATCAGTGCCACCTATAAGTGTCCATCAGTACAGCCTATCAGTGCCCATCATTGCATCCTCATTAGCGCACATCAGTAAAGGAGAAAAATCACTTATTTACAAAATTGTATAACAAAAACTAAGAAAAAAATTTTTTTTTCAAAATTTTCAGTGGTTTTTGGTTTGTTTAAGAAAAAATAAAAATCCCAGAGGTGATTAAATACCACCAACAGAAAGCTCTATCTGTCTAAAAAAAATGATAAAAATTTCATATGGGTACAGTGTTGTAGGACCGCGCAATTGTCATTCAAAGTTTGACAGTGCTGAAAGCTGGAAATTGGCCTGGGCAGGAGGGGTATAAGTGCCCTGTAGGCTAGTGGTTAAATAGAGTTGTTTCACTAAATCCATGTCAGTGCCCAGACTCATTTGTTTGTCAATTTCTTGCCGATTGGCCATAACTGTTTTTTTCACTTTACTCCTATTGACTTCAGAGAGGTTCAGATTCAACATTCTAACTTTAGTAGTATTCACTGAACTCTACTTGAAAAGGCGGGGTTTTAGCAGCCTTCTTCCAGTGTGTCTTAGTGTAAATAGGGGGAGCTGGTAGTATTTAAAGCATAAGTTCACTTTTTAACCACAAATAATAAACACATTTTTTTGCAGGTAAAAAATATGCATTTATTATTTTTGACTGCAGGAGCCAGTAAACCATTGCACAGTGATCAGCAGATCGCTGATACCATGCAGGTCTCCTGCAGATCTGATGAATGAACTACCAAAGCCTTGGCGGCTGTCGGGACTTGTAGTCCATTCATTCACAGAACTCTGTGCATGAATGAATGACACGGCCGCATGGGTGCAGCCCCACACAGCTGTGCTTTAATCAAACAGCGACATCTTGTACGGGGAACATAGTCTCCATACTGCTGCCATGTAACATACAAACTAAAACCCACAGTGTAAAAGTGGTGCACACACTTAACAGTGATAAACTAATAATAATGATGTCAAATAACATATTCCAAAACATTAAATCACACAATAAAATTTCAAAAAAAGTAATTGATATGTGAGAAAAAATTTGTGTGAATCCAAATCAAACTTCACATATTTAAAATCCACTATGTGATCAAAAAAACTTCCAGTGATAAAAAACATCCAGTGATAAAACAGTGGTCACAGGGTGCCCCCACACGGGTCTGCACCTACTAATGCTCTATTGTCCTCTGCTTTGGTAGGTGAAAAAAAGAAGAGGGCTTTAACTGGTAAGCGATAATATAAGAGGTGAAAGGAGTCCCCAATCTCCACTTGTTCAGCCACCTGTACACAAGGATCTTACAAGGTGTCCGATGTCACTCCATGTACAACCATGTCATGTAAAATAGAAGGAATAAGGCCGCTTTCACCACCTCCAGAACAAACAATATCTGATGCCGTTGCGTCACTTCCGGTTATGGTCCCCCATCACTTCCAGTTTGCCAAACCGTCAAGCACTGATGCGTTTCGTCATTTCCGACTTACTCATAGGGGTAAGTCGGAAATGACGAAACGTGTCAGAGAGTGATGGTGCGGAAAACTGGAAGAGAAGAAGGAAGAGAGATTAGGATTGGGCCACGTTGAGTATGACCAAGTGTATGCTTTAATCACACTGTAAAAATATCC
The DNA here is from genome assembly GCF_062004578.1 of Staurois parvus. Taxonomy (NCBI): domain Eukaryota; kingdom Metazoa; phylum Chordata; class Amphibia; order Anura; family Ranidae; genus Staurois; species Staurois parvus. The sequence goes on from NW_028317949.1 coordinate 8,497,326, forward strand.
CCTAAACACGTCATGTTCACCATCTTAATGTCAGCTTCTTTCATTATAGTTGGTGGAGTCGGCACCCTTTCAATTTTATGGCTGCCAGAAAGTCGTTTCTGCCCCGACCAGAATGTAGAAGGTAATGTGTCTATGACTTGGACCACAATGTCAATCTCAATGGCAGGGTCCACATGAGCATGACACAAGGACCAGCAAGCATTGTCAGGGATGTACAGCTCCTGGGTAAATTTGCTGGAGGCTGGGAAAAATGCAGAAACAGGGCACACTGCTTGCACTGGTGGTGCCATCGTGTGTCCTGCACTTTGGTGATAATGACAGTTCAGTCACTTCTACCCTTCCTTCTCAGTGAATTCATACAGTAACTCCTCAAAACCAACAGTCCCCCCAAGCACCCCACGGCCTATGCAAAGGCCCAAGCAATATGCTGCTAAGATTTTTGCAACTGCTATGGTACCTTCCATGATTACTAGCTCCTGCCACTTCTGCTGGCATGCTACCTCTCCTAGATAGTTGTTGCCAGTATTACCAGTTTCTGACAACTTTGCTGGCCTGCCGTTGCCACCTTTACCAGCTCCTGCCACCTCTACTAGCCTACCACTATTACAAGCTCCTGCTACCTCTTTTGACTTGCCACCCTTAATAGCTCTATTCACATCTGCTGGCCCACCACAATTGCCAGCTTTTGCCACCTCTGCTGGCCAGCCACCATTACCAGCTCTAGACACCTCAAATGGCCTACCTCCACTACTTGTTCCGGCTACCTCTTCTGGCCTGCTAATAGGTTAAGGTTCTGCCACCTCTGGTGGCCTGCCAACATTACTAGCTTAAGCCACTTCTGATGGCCTACAGCTGACACCACTACTAACTCTTGCTAATTCTGCTGACCTGCCCCCATTATCAGCTCCTGCAACCTTTGATGGCCTTCCAGTAATACCAGTTCCTGCAACTACTTCTGGCCTGCCACCATTACCAACTCCTGCCACCTCTGATGACCTTCCACTATTACCAACTCCTGCAACTTCTTCTAGCCTGTGACAGTTACCAGCTACTGCTACCTCTGGTGGCCTGTTGTTGTCACCTTTACCATCTCCTGCCAGCTCTACGGGCCTACTACCATTACCAGCTTTTGCCACATCTTCTAGACTGCTCCATTACCTAATCCTATATTCTCTGTTGGCTTGCCACCAATACCAGCTCCTGCCCCATCTTTTTGCCTGCAAGAATCACCAGCTCTTATCCCCTCTGCTGGACTGCCACAATTACCAGCTCCTGACACTTTAGCTAGCCTATTTCTATTGCCTGCTCCTGCTACCTCTGCTGGCTTGATAACTAGGAATGAGCTGGTAGTTCAGTTTGAACCTAGGTTCGGGCTGAACTTTGTTTGGCCCTCTGTTGAACCCGTTAATCATATATACTGTAGAAGTGCTATTTATACCACTTCTATTTATGACAGTTTCCTGCTGTCATTGGTTCCTAAGTAAGCTACGTAGGATGTGCTACAGCAAAAAATGATATTTAAAAAGAACAAATATGAAACAGTTTACATTGCTGTCAAACAACATTCATTGCCAGCCTCTTTCTTTTTTTAAAAAATAGCACACAAACCCCACCAAAGGTCCCTCAAAATATATAACAAACCCTTGGGGGAGGGTGCTAGGTATGTTATTTTTTTTTAATAAAGAAGCTGTCAATGGCAGCTGGCAATGTCATTTGCAGGCATTTTTAAAGGCATTTTTCCTTTGTAAACGCCTGTGCTAAAAAAACATTGCCCCCAGCTGCATTTTATTTATTTTTTACATTTTCCCCAAGGTAGTGTCCATCCCTCGTGCTATTTTTTAAATCCCATTTCCTATTAGTCCAGAAAATGGGCATTTATAATTTGACAGATTCAGCACCCAATGATTTCAATGGGGTTTGGGTTCTGCTTCTGGACTTCTCTGAAGTTAGATAAATGAGATGTGGCACCCGCCCACTGCCTATAAGCCTATAGGTCATATATTATTGTGCTAATCTATGTGCCCAAAAATAGTGCATAACCATTCCACTAATCCAATTAGCAAAATAAATTATAACATTTTTTAAATAGAGATACAATTAAAAAAACAAAAATTAAGTGTAAAAAAATAAAAACAAGAAAGAAAATAATAAATAGTTAAAAAATAATTAAAGAGTAAAAAAAATATGTAATAATTCTGTAGCTGCCCCTTTAATATATTTACCTGGTAAAAGTTCCTTGTACCTTTAAACAACAAGTGTGGAGCTCACACTATGCCATTAAATATACTCTAGTGTACCAAAAATAATTATTAATTTGCTGAAATTATTAATTAGGCCAACCAAGATGTGGGTGCCCAGTATCCCGGCACTAATGCACTAAGCGTATGTGAAGAGCCGCTCCACTTCCTGGTGTTCGGCATGCGTTTCAATCCCCAGAACCAGAAGTGACATCAGTACTATACCGGATATGATAAATGTAAAAGCAGCCTCTACATGTTTTGTCACTTGGCGTTTTCAGGAAGCTCTAGTCTGCCATTTTCTCAAGGATATAAATAGTCTACCCTGTTCAATGATTGGTCAATAGAATATTGTTTGTTATATTGGCTCTTATATGATTTCCTGTTTACATATTCTTTAACCTCAGCTCTGTGGATTAGTGCAGAGATGTACAAACAAGTAAACATGTAAAAGCTATACAAATAATTAATATTATTTAAAATTATATTTGAAGATTTAAATATGGTTTTAATGCACATTACAGTATTGTGCCGATGTGTAGCTATTCATAGACCTAATCTACAACCTCCCATATTGCCATCTAGTGATCCAATAAAGACCACTATTGAAAGATGAATGGTTAAATAAAAAATACTGTATATCTAGGAGAGACCTCATGATGCAGAGAATAAACATTGGGTATGCCATCCAAGAATGCAGGAGATGTTAATAAGCCATATAGTCAGTCAGTTGGTTATGTTTCACCTCATCCAAAGTAGAGGCCTAGACTGTCCACCCATAAAGTGGCAAAAGTCCACTAAGGAGAATCATGTTTATCTAAAAAGGAAATTCAAATATTATATCCCAATGGATGTGAATAAATTGGAAACACCAGTAGCGTGATGCATTTTCTCACTCTTGTAGCAAATTTCACATGCTGGCTGGGACCCTCATGCCAAAGCTCCATGCCTTCATGTTGATGAGGACAAGGGCCTATTTCCCACAACCCTGACCCAATGGTTATGGGGGTCTTCAGGGATGAGAGTTATCATAATTTGGAGGCCCCCATTAAACATGAGGGGGCCCCCCAAATACCACTCCCTCACATGAATGAATAAGGAGTACATAGTACCCCTGCTTATTAAAAAAAGTGAAAACCTCAAACATTTTCTAAGATGTAAGTCCATCATCAACCATGTTATCCAGTAATGCAGATCCTCATCAATCACAAAAAATTACATTGACAACTGGGCAAGACCAATCCCATCACTACACCCATCATGAATTCCATTTCCTGGTCTTTAAATGAAAACAAAGGAGTGGGATCCCCTGGGTGATAGCATTGCCCAAATATGGCCATGTGGGTATATGGGGTCAGTGGTGTCAGCATTATTCCCGGCCCTTTGTTTACATGGCCAGGTATTTCCAGCCAGCAAATAAATGGGGTCGGGTGATGTCACTGATTGCTAAGAGTACAGTGGGTGCTGGCGCCTGCTGCTTCTTTAACAACCATTGACAGGAAACAATTTTATTTATATTTATATATATATATATATATATATAATATGGAGTCGTATGTGCTGCCAATAAATATATGAAAATAACTACCCTAAAGGCTGAAGCACCAAAAAGTGTTCCCTCACTCAATTGACCAATAGAAAATAAATAGTGCTGTGCTACATATGGGCAAATCCCAAGAATACTAAATCAACCCACCCACCTACACTCAAGGATAATAATAAATGTACAAAAATAGGTAAACACCTGACAGAGCCTTACTTGAAAGGCTACATATAAAATATCCCACTAATGTAAGTGAGTGATCAATAAAAATGTGTTCAAACCATAAATGTAATAATAAAACAGTGAAAGATGAAAAAAAATCATAAACATCCGGCCGACCTGTTAGTTCAAAAAAGCCTATGAAAAATGTACCAGGGGCATCTCATGGGACCCCCTACTGACCAAGGGCCCTCGGGCAGTGCCCGAGTTTCCAAATGGTCAGACCGCCCCTGGGTGTAACCCTTATATTCTGCACATGTTCTCTTAAACGTTTCCATAGTGACCTTTTACTTCTTCCAATATACTGGGTCCCACAGAAGTGCCGGAGGGCGTAAACCACCCCTTCAGTTTTGCATGTAATGCAATTCTTGACTGCATACTGAATTCCCATCAAATGTGAAGTAAAACTATTTATTTTGGTATTCAGTCTTTTTGTTGCGGTACATGCATAGCAACGCTTACTGGGAAAAAACCCCTTTTGATTAAAGATCTGCTGACTTTTAGGAGGTTCAGTTACATTTTTCACAATCCTCTTTCTCCTCTCCTCTCCTCATATGTAAATATGGTTATGGTTTGAACACATTTTTATTGATCACTCACTTGTTACATTAGTGGAACATTTTGTATGTAGCCTTTTAAGTAAGGCTCTGTCGGGTGTTTTCCTATTTTTGTACATTTATTTTAACTGTTTCCCACCTGGTCACTGTACATAAACGGCCAGGTGGGAGCTTCACTATTCTGATTGGACGTTCCTGAATGTCCCTCAGAACGTGGCTGTGCAGCTGCACTCTCTCGGTGTGCCTGTGTCCCCTGGACACAGCGCAATGCTGCTTGGCAGAAGGGCTCTTTGATTGGCCCTTCTGATCACATGATGGCTGTGTCCAATCAGAGCCATCATGTGATGTCAACAAAGCCGCCAATCTGTTGATCGGCTCTGCCTCTCCTCACACAGAGCCTGCTAGTGAGGAGAAGCAGAGACGATCTGTGAGTTATGCATACACACATCACCCCATAGTTTCCCCCATGCATCTGTCACAGTACCAGTGATCAAAATCTGTCACACAATACCAGTGATCAACATCTGTCACACAATACCAGTGATCAACATCTGTCACACAATACCAGTGATCAACATCTGTCACACAGTACCAGTGATCAAAATCTGTCACACAATACCAGTGATCAACATCTGTCACACAGTAACAGTGATCAACATCTGTCACACAGTACCAGTGATCAACATCTGTCACACAGTACCAGTGATCAACATCTGTCACAGTACCAATGGCCATCCACATCTGAACCAGTGATTCACATCTGTCATGGTGTATCAGTGTAAAATTCCACATCTCTACCAGTGATCCACATCTGTCACGGTGTACCAGTGATCCACATCTGTACCAGTGATCCACATTTGTCACAGTGTACCAGTGTAAATCCACATTTGTCACAGTGTACCAGTGTAAATCCACATATGTCACAGTGTACCAGTGTAAATTACACATCTGTACCAGTGATCCACATCTGTCATGGCGTATCAATGTAAATTTCACATCTGTACCAGTGATCCACATCTGTCACAGTGTACCAGTGATCCAAATCTGTACCAGTGATCCACATTTGTCACAGTGTACCAATGTAAGATCCACATCTGTCATGCTGTACCAATGTAAATTCCACATCTGTACCAGTGATCCACATCTGTCATGGCGTATTAGTGTAAAATTCCACATCTGCACCAGTGATCCACATCTCTCACGGTGTACCAATGATTGACAGCTGTACCAGTGATCCACATTTGTCACAGTGTATCAGTGTAAGATCCACATCTGTCGCACTGTGCCAGTGTAAATTCCACATCTGTACCAGTGATCCACATTTGTCATGGTGTAGCAGTGTAAAATCCACATCTGTACCAGTGATCCACATCTGTCAAGGTGTAACAGTGTAAAATTCACATCTGCACCAGTGATCCACATCTGTCATGGTGTACCAGTGGTCTACCGCTTCTGTACCAGTGATCAACATCTGTCACGGCCTACCAGTATCAAATTTGCATCTGTCACCGTGTACCAGTGCTCATCCACATCTGTACCAGTGATCAACATCTGTCACAGCCTACCAGTGTCAAATCCACATCTGCCACACAGTACTAATGTAAATTCCACATCAGTACCAGTAAATAACATATGTCACAGTGTACCAGAGTAAAATTCACACCTGTACCAGTGATCAATATCTGTCACAGTATACCAGTCTGAAATCTACATCAGTACCAGTGATCAATATCTGTCACAATGTATCAGTGTCAAATCCACATCTGTACCAGTGATAAACATCTGTACCAGTGAACATCAACATATCTAAATAATTATACACCAGCAAGGAGGCTTTCCAGATCCTGAGTATGACAGATGAGAGTAGCGGGGAACTTTCTCTGTCAAACTCTGTCAAAGTTTTTGAATATGTCAGTTGCAAGCAGTGGGTCAGCAACGGATTCTGAGGAGGAGAGAGTCCAAACAAAGAGGTTCAGGAGATCTGAGGAGGAGCAGGCATCCACCAGTAGTGCAGTAGCGAGTACAAGCAGCGCAGCACTCCCAGAAGATCAGCAGTCATCCACCAGTAATGCTACAAATCCTGTTGCCGTGCTGAGTACAAGCAGGGCTGCATTCCCAGATGATAGACCAGGCACTAGTAGCAGGGTTTCCCATTCACTATGAGGTAGGGCCCATACTAGCCTCCCAGAGGTACTTTTATATTTCACGTGGCTGCCTGCTAATTCAGCAGAACCTATAATTCCCCCTTTTACAGCACAGCCAGGTCCTCAGATAAAAGCAGAAAATGATACCCCAATTTGTTTTTTTTAATTTATATTTTACTATTGTGGAGCAGTATAACCTGTATGCCAGCCAATATATAGCCAGCAAACCGAATTCATCATATGCCTGCCCATTTGTGTGGAAACCCCTCACCGTGGAGGAATTTTAAATTTTTCTTGGGCTTTCTCTGAACATGGGACTGACAAAAAAAAAAATAAAGTCCATGCCTACTGGTCTACCCAACTTATACATCATATGTCAGTCTATTCATCTTGTATACCCAGAACATGCTATGAGATGATGAGGTTTTTGCATTTCAATAATAATGACCAGTGCCCTCCTCAAAATCATCCTCATTTTGAGAAGTTATTCAAAATTCGGCCACTAATCAACTTTTTTTTGCTATGGCTTCAAGGAAATGTTTACCACAGCCAAAAATATTTGTGTGGATGAATCCCTAGTCCACTTTACCGGAAGGCTTGGTATCAAACAGGCCAAAAATGGAGTAAAATGCAACAAGACAGGGCCATGAGATATACCTACAACTTCAAGATTTGTGAAGAAAAGGACAGCCATCTAGACCTCACCTGGATGCCCTATCTATATGGGAACAGGTGGCAAAATAGTTTGGCAACTTATAGAACCGCTATTCAAGAAGGGTTACCATTTGTATGTAGATCATTTCTACACAAGTCTCCCATTATTCCGCCATCTCTATTTGAAGAAAACTTTAGCCTGTGGGAGAGGCTTCCCACAATGATTGGTCACTACAAAATTAAAACGGGGTGAAACAGCCAGTTTGTGGAATGAAGAGATCCTTGCCCTAGCGTGGAAAGATAAAAGAGACATCTACATCCTTTTTTCAATTCATGATGACACCTTGGTGGACCTTCAAACAAGACAAGGTCCCATTCAGAAACCAAGATGCATACACGACTATAACCAGTTAATGGGAGAGGTGGATATTAATGACCAGATGTTACAGCTGTACTTAGCCTCCAGAAGATCAATCTATTGGTATAAAAAGGTTGCCATCTACTTGTTTCAGTTAGCTCTGTACAGTTCATATGTCATCTTTTCTAAGTGCACACAAAGATCCCTAACCTACCTGAAGTATCAAGATGATATTGCTACAGCCCTTCTCTATCCCCACGGCCATGCCCCTGAACAAATTTGCTCTGATTCATTGACCAGATTCCATGAAAGGCATTACTCTGATATCCTCCCTCTTACCCAAATAGGCCGCAAACCCCCCCAAAAATGTTGTGTATGTTCCAGTAACCAAATTCGCCATGACACCCGATACTACTGTCCCCAATGTCCTTCTCAGCCAGAACTGTATTGGAGAGTGCTTCCAGATCTATCACACATAACTACACTATTAGTCAAGATATTTTTCCAGTGTCCAGTATCTGCTATTTCCCTGTATGACCTGGACTGTTTATCCATAAGGCCTCTGCTTGCAGCCTGAACTGACCTTGGACTGTTTATTGATGATGCCTCTGCCTGCTGCTTGAACTTTCAACCATGTTTCTGCCTTCCACATGAATTGACCTCAGGCCTGTTAATTGACCATGTTTTTTGCCTGCCTCCTGAACTGATCTTATGTCCTGCCACTCTTTCAGTTGGATTCAAGACAACACATGGGTCTCATGTATGTGAAGGTCTCCAGAATAGATTTTCCGAGTGGATAAAACAAAGTTTTTGGTTTTCCCTGGGTTTTGTAATTCCTGGAAAAGGGTCGGTTAGTCCGGAGGCTTCGAAGAGATTGGGTGGGATGAAGCCTCTACTCCTGTGCCCAGATCTGACCTGACCAAAGCCCTAAGCCTGATATTCCTGTCTGCTGCCGACTTACTACCATCATGCCTCTGCCTGCCGCATGAACTAACCACACATCTGCCTGCTACCTGTACTATGGACTGTGTTCCTGCCTACTACCAGGACTGATATTTTGGCTGTGCTGACCATGTCTCTGCCTGGACAACTCATTTGGCTGTTGCTGACCACATGTGTTCCTACTTCCTGGACCAATGCTTTGGCTGTGCTGGCAGTATCTCTGCCTGCTGCCTGTAGTGACTATGGACAGTATTCCTTGCTGCTGCCTGGGCGATTCTGTTCGCTGTTGCTGACCACGTCCCTGCTTGCTGATTGGACCAATGCTCTGCTCTGTGGACAACTGCACTACTAAAGTCACAGGTAAGTTTTTGTTTACTCTTTGCTCAGCAGAATGTATTTTTAGGTGTAATTCTTGGTACAGTATGCACATGCTATGTGTTAGAAGCCTGAAGGTGCTACTTGGATGTTTGACCGCATTTTCAAAAGACTCATTATGTCTCATAGAATATACATTGGGGTGTTTGTTTTCCAAAATGGGGTCATTTTCTGGGTAATTCTATTATCCTGGTGCTCCAATGTGATAAGTATTCAAGAAATGAGATGTGTAATTTATGCCTCTAGAACGCCTGTAGGTACTATTTGGATGTTGGGCCTCTGTATGTGGCCAGGCTGTTAAAGTCTTACACATGTGGCATACCCATACTCAGGAGGAGTAACAGAATGTATTTTGGGATGTAATTTTTGGTATGTACATGCTATGTGCTAGAAATATCTTATAAATGGACACCTTTGTGTAAAAAAAAAATACATTTTCATTTTTTTCTACATTTTCCAAAAACTTGTGGAAAAAAAATGACCAGTTCAAAAGACTCATTATGCCTTGTAGAATACACATTGGGGTGTTTTCTTTCCAAAATGTGGTCATTTTGTGGGTAATTCCATTGTCCTTGTGCTCCAGGGCCTTCAGAAATGTGATAAGTAGTCAGGAAATGAGATGTGTAATTTATGCCTCCAGAACACCTGTAGGTACTACTTGGATGTTGGGCCTCTGTATATGGTCAGGCTGTGGAAAAGTCTTACAAATGTGGTATCCCCATACTCAGGAGGAGCAGAAGAATGGGTTTTGGGGTGAAGCTGCAAGGATGCATATGCTGTGTGAGAGGAATAACCTGCTAATATAACAATTGTGTAGAAAAAAAAACATTTAATTTACTTTCTTAATTTTCCAAAGAATTGTGGGAAAATTGTGGGAAAAAAATTACAGGTTTAAAAAACTCATAATGCATCTTACTAAATACCTTCAAATGTCTAATTTACAAAAAGGGGTCATTTGGGGGGGGGGGGTATTTGTATTGTCCTGGCTTGTTAGCATCTCAAGAAAAGAAGTAGGCCATCAGTATATCAGGTTTGAGCAGTGTGATCAATTTTCAATGATTGGTACCATAGCTTGTAGACTCTATAACTTTCACACAGACCACTGATTGGGATTATTTTTTACCAAAGCAATGTAGCAGTACACATTTTGGCCCAAATGTATGAAGAAAAATTACTTATTTGCAAAATGTTATAACAGAAATGAAGAAAATGTGTTATTTTTTAAATGTTTTTGTTTTTTTAATTTATGGTGCAAAAAAATTAAAAACCCAGTGCTAATTAAATACCGCCCAAAAGAAAGCTCTATTTGTGTGAAAAAAGGACAAAAATGTCATTTGGGTACAGAGTTTCATGACTGCGTTATTATCATTCAAAGCTTGAGAGCGCTGAAAGCTTATAATGGTCTGGGCAGAAAGGGGGTAAAAGTGCTCTATAATTTCTATTAAGCTGTTATATATAGTAGCAGTACAAATACAGCTACTATAAATGACGTTCATCTCCTGCTAATTGAGCAAAAAGTCAAGCATAGCTCAGTATAAACCTTAAGTTCATTCCTGATAACCACTAGAATTGAAAAAAAAACCTAAATAATAATGAAAGCATGGAAAACAGACCTCCTGGCCCTGATTCACTATTGGGCGTGGGCGCATATTTATGGGCTTAAGCCCAATTTTCATGGGCGTCCGTCATTTTTTACCCTGCAACCTAATTCACTATTGAGCAGAGCCCATAAGCAGATGCCCAATCTAATTCACAAAGAGACACACGCCCGAAATCAGACTCACAAAACAGACTTGCTAAGAAGCAAGTCTAAAACCATGAAAAATCACTGCAGAGACATGTTCACTTAGAAATTTGCTTTGCCAAATATCAGGACTTCACTTTAAACAATATCTGCTATTTCCAAAAAAATTAAAAATGTGTTAAAAATCGTTTTTTTCAAGGAAATCGACACAGTAAAAATCTAGAAGCCCGTGCAGTGTCTTTGGCAGATACAACTGAGCATGTGCAGAACACATTTTAGACTTCTGCCATGGGCGTTTGCTTTTTAGCCACTGACTAATAGTGAATCTGATTGTGGATTCCTCTGAGAGCCGGCACTCGCTCGCGACTATTGTGTTTAATAAACAGCACTCGGCATATCTTCATGTAATCTAATTAGATTTCCTTAGTTCTAGTGATTCTATTTTTGTTTCTTATCCTTTATAATTATTTCTGTAATGATTTTACTTATTTCAAAGGTCTAGATAATATATATTTTGACAGCTGAATGTAAAAATAAAGGTCCACAATAAAAAAAAAAAAAAAAAAAAACAGTGTGGGTCCCCCCTCTCATCCATACCAAGCCCTTCAGGTCTGGTATGGATATTAAGGGGGAACTCCACGCTGAAATTTAAAAAAAAACACAGCGTGGGTCCCCCTCAATATCCATACCAGACCCTTATCCGAGCATGCAGCCCGGCAGGTCAGGAAAGGGGGGGGACGAGCGAGCGCCCCCCCCCTCCTGAACCATACCAGGCCACATGCCCTCAACATGGGGGGGTGCTTTGAGGCAGGGGGGCTCCCCCCCCAAAGCACCTTGTCCCCATGTTGATGAGGACAAGGGCCTCTTCCCCACAACCCTGGCCGGTGGTTGTGGGGGTCTGCGGGCGGGGGGCTTATCAGAATCTGGAAGCCCCCTTTAACAAGGGGGCTCCCAGATCCCACCCCCCCCCCCTACGTGAATGATTCTGCGGTACACGGTCCGCAGACTCATTCACAAAAAAACTAAGTGTGGTGTAAAAAAAACACAGTACAGGGTCTTTGACAAGTCCTTTATTAAAACAATGTCCCCCGAAGTAGATCCAACGTCAATCACGGCGGCGGCGGCAGGGACCCGAAAAAAGAAAAAAAAAAAAAAGGTTCCGCTCCCGTCGGAGGCTCCCAGCCTTGTGAAGAAGAGGCTAGCTGACAGTTCTTATATAGGTATGGGGCGGGGCCAGCCGGGCACATCATCCCCGCCCCTTACCTATTTGAGAAATGTCACCCTGTCTCTCCGCTGAGGCTAACTAGCTGAATGCAAGAGACAGTCTGACATTTCTTATATAGCTATGGGGCGGGGCCAGCCGGGAACATCATCCGAGTGACCCGCCCCATGTCACATGCTTGCTGTTCCTGGCTGGCCCCGCCCCATAGCTATATAAGAAATGTCAGACTGTCTCCTGCATTCAGCTAGTTAGCCTCAGCGGAGAGACAGGGTGACATTTCTCAAATAGGTAAGGGGCGGGGATGATGTGCCCGGCTGGCCCCGCCCCATACCTATATAAGAACTGTCAGCTAGCCTCTTCTTCACAAGGCTGGGAGCCTCCGACGGGAGCGGAACCTTTTTTTTTTTTCTTTTTTCGGGTCCCTGCCGCCGCCGCCGTGATTGACGTTGGATCTACTTCGGGGGACATTGTTTTAATAAAGGACTTGTCAAAGACCCTGTACTGTGTTTTTTTTACACCACACTTAGTTTTTTTGTGAAGGAGTCTGCGGGACCATGTACCGCAGACTCATTCACGTAGGGGGGGGGGGCGGGATCTGGGGGCCCCCTTGTTAAAGGGGGCTTCCAGATTCTGATAATCCCCCCGCCCGCAGACCCCCACAACCACCGGCCAGGGTTGTGGGGAAGAGGCCCTTGTCCTCATCAACATGGGGACAAGGTGCTTTGGGGGGGGAGCCCCCCCTGCCCCAAAGCACCCCCCCATGTTGAGGGCATGTGGCCTGGTATGGTTCAGGAGGGGGGGGGGCGCTCGCTCGTCCCCCCCCTTTCCTGACCTGCCGGGCTGCATGCTCGGATAAGGGTCTGGTATGGATATTGAGGGGGACCCACGCTGTTTTTTTTTTAAATTTCAGCGTGGAGTTCCCCCTTAATACCCATACCAGACCTGAAGGGCTTGGTAAGGATGAGAGGGGGGACCCACGCTGTTTTTTTTATTATTTATTTAATTCACGGAATTAATTTAAAATTCAGCTGTCAGTGGGAAACCCCGATGACAGCTGAAACATTCCTTCTGTCCCTGCAGAGAGCTCCGCTATTATATTTGACATTAAAAAGTATAGAGACTGCAACATTGTATCCATTTGTATCCATTCCGGATATAGATGGTTTTATTCGGATACAAATAGATACAATATTGCAACCTTTATACTTTTTAATGTCAAATATAATAGCGCAGCTCTCTGCAGGGACAGAAGTAATTACTTCGCTATTATATTTGCAGGCCGTAGATGGGGCGAAAATCGAACAATTTTTTTGCCATTGGTGGTAACGTCGGCCCATTGAACAACCGATTTTTTTTTTTTAACACGGTCAGTTTTCGCCCCATCTAAGGCCTGCATTTTTCTTTTTCTTATTCTTTTTTTTTATTCTTTTTCTTGCAGGCCATGGCTCATGTGCAGATTATTTATCTGTTAAAAGATCAGCCAATTTGCCGATCATTGCAGCTAAAATCGGCCGATCTGCAAAATCGGCCAATTTTTTTCCAAATTTACCAATTAAAAAAAGTTGCAAAATCCCCAAAAATGGCTGACCAATTAACCCACTAACGGGCTGAAAATCAGCCGATTTTTTTTTGCGGACGATTTTAGACCCATGTAAAGCAGGCCATAGATGGGTCTAAAATCGGCCGATTTTTCTGCCGAAAAGAAAATCGAACGATTTTCGGGCCGTTAGTGGGTTAATTGGTCAGCTGTTTTTCGGGATTTTGGCACATTTTTTTTATCAGTAAATTTGGAACAAAAAATTTTCAACTTTACTGGTAAACAAAATATGCTAAAATCCCAAAAAATGGCTGACCAATTATCCCAATAACGGAAGAGGCCCTTGTCCCCATTAACATGGGGACAAGGTGCTTTGGGGGGGAGCCCCCCTTCCCCAAAGCACCCCCCCATGTTGAGGGCAGGTGGCCTGGTATAGTTCAGGAGGGGGGGCGCTCGCTCGCCCCCCCCTTTCCTGACCTGCCGGGCTGCATGCTCGGATAAGGGTCTGGTATGGATTTTGGGGGGATCCCCAAGCTGTTTTTTTTTATTTCAGCGTGGAGTTCCCCCTTAATATCCATACCAGATCCGAAGGGCTTGGTATGGATGGGAGGGGGGACCCCACGCTTTTTTTTTTTTTTTTTACATTCAGCTGTCAGTGGGGAACCCCGCTGACAGTTGAAACATTAACACATGGCTGTCGCTCCTACAATCCCGCATGAGTTATGTTATCAACTCATGCAGCATTTTAGTAGCGAAAACCAATGCAGCGCTCATGTTTCAGCTGTCGGCGGATTTCCCCACTGACAGTTGATGTAAAAGTATTGCAGGGAATTATAAACAATTTGTAAAAAACCCGGCGTGGGGTCCCCCCTCCCATCCATACTAAGCCCTTCGGGTCTCGTATGGATGTTAAGGGGTAACTCCACGCTGAAATTAAATAAAAAACAGCATGGGGTACCCCCCAAAATCCATAACAGATACTTATCTGAGCATGCAGCCCAGCAGGTCAGGAAAGGGGGGGGGGACAAGCGAGCGCCTCCCCCCCTCCTGAACCATACCAGGCCACATGCCCATACCAAATTATTCAAACATTTGTAAACAGACCAATTAACTGAAATGGTTTGGCATTTGTACCCCAAATATGACGTTCCCTGAGGCATTGGTAAACCGAGGTACGCCTGTATTAGTATTGCAATCCTTTGTATTGGGATACATAGAACCATCATACATGTGAATTGGCAACATAGCACAACATTTGTGTCACATTGGAGATATCTGGTAGTTACACTGAACTTGCCCAGGGACCTAAGATTGATTCACAGCACAGAAATACAGGCTGGATTAGCAATGTAGCTCCGTGGATTAGTGGTTAGCACTACTGCCTCACAACTCTAGAGTTGTCGGTTTGAATCCCAACCACGGCAAGGAAGTAGTATGATCTCCGTGTGTGGCTGTCTTCAAATAGATGTTCTGGCAACATCTTTGCTTTCTGTCTAAGTGATCCCTAAAATGTGAATTAGAATGAGGCCTTGTCTGTTGAAACACCTTCAAAGCTGCACCTTATGTGAATGTCATACAATGGGGTAAGATAAGAGCCTGGAGCACTAATAGATTTGATAATGATGGTTTACACTCAACCCACTTTTGTGAAGGATTTGGCAAGCAAAGAGCTGACAGAGAGAGAGAAGAGCGAGCCAGTGAGATGAAGAAGAGGGAGCGAGAAAAACATACTGAAGAGTGATAAAGAGAGACATACAGAAGAGTGAGCGAGAGAGAAGAGCGAGCCAGTGAGACAAAGAAGAGTGAGCGAGAGAGAAAAGACTTGGTTGGTGAATCCACACATCAAACTTGTCACAAATACTGGTATGGATTTTTCCACCAAATGCAAAGCAGACCGCACGCCTTCAAAGATTTATTTCCTTTGTTAATTCTCCTGCTTCGTTCACACTATATGCAAATGAAAATTACTGTTTAAGTTGCCAATTTTACTGTGTTTTCTAGAGAATTACTAACTAGTTGTGTTTTCAATTGTGTGTAGCATTGCGATTTCTATTTGAGTCTAGATGTTAAATTGCTAATAAATGGCCAAAATCTTCAAATACCTTTGAACTCTCACTGCAACAAATGGCGTATGTTAATACACTCACATTCACATTCATTATATCCAATATCAGGTACCATGTCAATTCACAAATTGCACCTGAAATTGCACACCCTGGATGTGACTTGTCATGTGATTGGCATGGCCAGCAGCTTGCTCTTTGCATGGCAAATTGCACCCAATGTTACTGGGGGCCAACACCACTGTCACATCTAATCTGATGCGGCAATTGCCCAACTTACAGTGAAGTTGCACGAGTTCACAATCCAATTGGATGTGAACAGAGCCTACAGTGGCCAATAGGGTGCGACTTGGTCTACGATTTGCAAGTCGCCTGTAATGCCAATTGCATGGCAATCGCAAACAATGTTACTGGGGGCTACCCGGTCACATTAAAGCAGATTTCTAAGTGGTGTTATTGACACCACAGTCACATCATGTGACTTGCATAGAAGTTGCATGATTTCAAAGTTAGGGTACATGGTGATTTCAAGTGCAATTTGCAAGACAATCGACACCGATCTCTCAGCAAATTGCATGAAAAGTAGTGTATTCATTACTCTATAATTACTTGCGGCTCCAACCAAGTTTGAACCACAACAATATGCACTCTCCAATAGTGTGCACATTGAGTGGGACTTGGCATGTGATTTGCACAACATGCAAGTTGTAAATCGTCTGCAAAGTCGCACCCTATTGTCTGCTATTAGAGTGACCACATGGGTGCATTTCAAACACTGATTTCTATAGTAGTACATGTACTACTTTAGTGGCAATTTGCATAGAGATCTGTGTCAGATGTCTTGAAAATTGCATTAAAATGGTCAACTTTACTGTAAGTCGCAGGATTTGTAAATCAGCTTTGCCCAGAGTGTAATGTTTGGTGATGTTTGATTTCTGGAGTGTTTTGCCAATTGATGGGAAATTCACCATACTAGTCAAATCGATTTGTCATTTTCAGTATTGCATACAAGATGTGGTCATGTGACTGTCTTAACTCATGCGAGAATCTGGAGGGAATTGTGACCATAGTAGCAATAACGGTTCCAATTGGGGTTCCCTTTCACATCCCTGCTCAATGTTCTGTTGTATGCTGCACACGTACATTTCACTGTATATATCTTTCTGATTTGTGGGGCCTGTATACCAAGGGTTAATGCAGGTAGGAAGCGGATTCATCAGGTGAAAACACTTTCACTGACCAAACTAAGGTCAGTGGTGGGTGTGGCTTCATTGGGTGTGGGGCCTTGTTTGGCGCGCTCCAAATACAACCTAGTTTATATAAAGACGTGCAGTAGGGAGTGATTTGGCCTGTTACTAGGCCGGGTGGTTTGTGACTAAGTCCTTGCTTGTAGTGGTTTGGGGGAAGAAGAGATTTTGTGCTGAATTGCCCCAGACACCACTCAGGCTGTGTTTGGAAGTGGGCTGGAAATGTTTGCATATTTTTGGCCTTGTAAAGTGTTTGTGTGTTATTGCACAATGATTGTGTTTTTTCTCTTTGCATTGAAAGCCTCACACATGTCAATCGTTTTGTTTAAAATCTGCCCTTGTTTTAATTTTGCTTGCTTATTTAGACTCCAATGCATTTTTCTGACAAACCTGCTGACAAATGTATGTGTAGGGGATTTGTAGAGGTGGGAGGGGATTTGTAGAGGTGGGAGGGTTTTTTTTTCACATGCTTTGTTTTCTTGATATTTTGATCTGAAGACTTTTTTTTTGTGAATGGATCTTCATACTAAGTGATTGTGTAAGTAAATCCTATGTGCATGAAAATGTTACTTGATTCATCTTCCCCTTTGTTTCCTGCTATAACCTGAGCACGCACCGTTCACTAGAAGTATCTTTAGATTGTAAGCTCTTATGAGCAGGAGTGTTTTATTTTTGCCACATCAATCCTATTTTTGTGACTCACCAAGATATTGACTGTACCTACTTGTTCCTGCTGACCAAATAAATGACGATATATTTGATCAATAAATATTTGACCGATGTTTTTGTGTTTATTTTATGTTCAATATATGAACAACCTTAATAGTTACTTTGTATACTTATATAATCTGCTCAAATGTAGCTTGTAAGAGCGTGAATATGCAAGTGGGTGCAAACTGGCTTTTTCAAAACCAAAAAAAAAACCCACTTGCACCACAATATTGTTATGTACTAATGAATGTCACATTCACTGTGCAGCCAGCTACAGGTTTTCTACAATTTGATTTACAGTAATAAAATAGTTCACACTTTGTTGATTTTTGGCCTTTGGCAACAAATATTAGCCAAGGTTAAAAAAAACAAATCAATAAGAAACACACATTTGCGAAAGCTATCATAGCCGCACATAAAAATGCGCGATTGCAAACAAATAAGCACCAAACAGGTGTCCGCATGGAGCATGAACGGCTATCCTGGAAGTCCGTCATCACGTGCGCGCGCACCCGGAAGTGGTTGTGGGGAGTGTAAGTGGATGAGAAGTGGTTGGAAGTTTTGTGTTGGTTGAAAATTTTGATAACCTTATTGGCATTTGGACATGGCGAGAGCACAGTTCTCAACTGAGGAGATGATCCTTATATGTACAGTAAGTGTGGCCATTGCAAACATGTTTATAACATGTGAGGGACAGGTAATTGCAATTTTGTGGGTGGAGCCTAGCAGAATCTCACTTGGTGCACATGCTACTTATCTGTACATTAGCTCCTGGGTATTGATGGGTCAATGATATTAACCACTTGCCTACTGGGTACTCCTACCCCCTTCCTGTCCTGGCCAATTTTCATCTTTCTGCACTGTTACCCTTTGAATGACAATTGTGCGGTCATGCCACATTGTACCCATCTTAAATTTATATCAGTTTTTTTAGACAAATAGAGCTTTCTTTGGGTGGTATTGACTTGCTGCTGTGTGTTTTACTTTTTGCTCGATAAACCACAAAATAGCTCATAATGAATAAAAGTCTGTTTATATTATAACATTTGGTAAACTGGTAATTTAGCAACACTGATGTGCGTTGATGAGGCAGCACTGGTGGGTGGCACTGCTGGCCACAGGTAGGCGTAACTGTTGGGTGGCACTGGTGGGCACTGATCATCGGGGCCGACCCCTGCTTTGATAACTGCTGGTTCTCGGCAGTACTTTCCACACATTCTGATAGCGTGATGAAAGTGCAGCCAAGACCCGGCAAATGCATTTCCCGGTGATCAGCGTGTCATTGGACATGGCTGATCACATGGTAAAAAGCCGCTGTGATTGGCCTTTACCACATCACGTGATCAGCTGTGTCCTTAGGACACAGCAATCACGGCGAGCGCGTTCTGCCAGGATGTCATATGACACCCTCCCAGAGCTGCCTGGATGCAGTGTAGCGTTATTCGGCTATCTGCGGTCGCCCAATAGGTAACCAGCTAGGCCTTCATGGCTAATCTTTGAATATCTGGACATGTATACTGCGTATAATGCATTACATTCTACAATGTGTTGGTGTACATGGTATTACAGTGTGCAATGCGTTGCTGGATTCTGCATGACAGTGGACAGCGTATCACAGTGTGCAATGCGTAGCTCCATCCTGCATGACAGAGTACAGTGCATTACAGTCTACAATGTGTGGGTGTACACGGTATTACAGTGTATTACAGTGTGCAATGCGTTGTACACTGCAGTGTGCACTAAAGCATTTTACACTCATGCACTGTACACACTAAAGCATTTTACACTCATGCACTGTACACACTAACGTATTTGACATTTTTAGTGTGCAATGCGTTAGTGTGCAATGCGTTAGTGTGCAATGCCTTGGACAGTACAATGCATGTGCATACCCTGAAAAAGGGTCCTGCACATTTTTGGCCCGGATGCGGTGCAATTTGAGGTGTGCAAAATGTTTGTCTCTAATTGCAACGCACACAAATTGCATGTGATTTGCCCAGGAGTGCGGTGTTATACCACAATGCATGTATGTGAAGCCAGAATAAAAGGATGTGGATTTTGTCTATTTTTACTTGCGTATGTTAACATTATGGAAGTGCATTATTCTTCTGTTTAACATGCTATAGAAATGCAACATGCATTTGGATGGAGTGTTTTTGTATGTGCATTTTGGAAGTATTCTAAACACACATTGACCCTAGGGCCACACCATATCTTATGCAGGCCATAGATGGGTCGAAAATTGGCCGATTTTTCGTCCGGAAATAAAATCGGCCGATTTTCGGATCGTTAGTGGGCTATTTGTTCGGCCGTTTTTCGGTATTTTGGCAGATTTTTTTTTTCGGTAAAGTTGGAAAAAAAAACGGCCGAATTTGCCGATCGGCCGATTTTCGCGGCAATGATGGGCAAATTGGCCGATTTTTTACTGATAAAAAATCTGCACATGAGCAGTGACCTGCAAGAGGAAGACAAAAAGAAGAAAAAGAAGAAGAGGATGAAGAAGAGGATGATGATGATGAAGAAGAAGAAGAGGATGAAGAAGAAGAAGAAGAAGAAGAGGATGAAGAAGAAGAAGAAGAAGAAGAGGATGATGATGAAGAAGAAGAAGAAGAGGATGATGAAGAAGAAGAAGAAGAAGAAGAAGAAGAGGATGATGATGATGATGAAGAAGAAGAAGATGAAGAAGAAGAGGATGATGATGAAGAGGATGATGATGATGAAGAAGATGATGAAGAAGAAGAAGAGGATGATGATGATGATGAAGAAGAAGAGGATGATGATGATGATGAAGAAGAAGAAGAAGAGGATGATGATGATGATGAAGAGGATGATGATGAAGAAGAAGAGGATGATGATGAAGAAGAAGAGGATGATGATGAAGAAGAAGAAGAAGAAGAAGATGATGATGAAGAGGAGGATGATGATGAAGAAGAAGAAGAAGATGAAGAAGAAGAGGATGATGATGAAGAGGATGATGATGATGAAGAAGATGATGAAGAAGAAGAGGATGATGATGATGATGAAGAAGAAGAGGATGATGATGATGAAGAAGAAGAAGAAGAAGACGATGATGAAGAAGAAGAGGATGATGATGATGATGAAGAGGATGATGATGAAGAAGAAGAGGATGATGATGAAGAAGAAGAAGAAGATGATGATGAAGAGGAGGATGATGATGAAGAAGAATAAGAGGATGATGATGAAGAAGAAGAAGAAGAGGATGATGATGATCAAGATGATGAAGAAGAAGAGGATGAAGAAGAAGAGGATGAAGATGATGAAGAAGAAGAGGATGAAGAAGAAGAGGATGATGATGAAAAAGAAGAAGAGGATGATGATGAAGAAGAAGAAGAAGAAGAGGATGAAAAATGAGAGGAATTCCAGTATGGCAAAAAGTGTCCCTGCAGAGAGCTCCGCTATTTCTTTGACAGTTCCTTGACATTTACAGCGGTTGCAACATTGTATCTATTTGTTTCCGAATAAAAACATCTGTATCCTAAATGGATACAAATAGATACATTGTTGCAACCGCTGTAAATGTCAAGGAACTGTCAAAGAAATAGCGGAGCTCTCTGCAGAGACACTTTTTGCCGGCTGTAGACGGGATGAAAATCGGCCGATTTTTTTTTTTACCATTGCTGGCAACGTCGGCCGCTTGAACAACCAATTTTTCATTTTTTAAAAGAAAAATCGGCCGTTTTTCTCCCCGTCTATGGCCTGCATAAGCATTAGTGTGCCTGGGGGAGGGGGGGACCTTTGGCCTTTCCAAACACAGTAGATGCTCCAAGAATGTTTCCTTGAACTCTTGAAATGGTTAAAAAGGAAAGACACTCTAGATAGCCTGCACTGAGAATTGACTGTCATGATGACGTGTCAATGATTATTTGCTCTCATTTTTCAGGAGTGGTACTGCTTGCGGTTGAAGCTGGTAGAAATCCACCTTCACGTCCTCCACTCACCTTCACTTGTGGCCAGTGGATATTTTGTGGCCGCAGGCAAGAACTGGCATCGAGGACCTGCATAATGACCCTGGCATGCCAGAGGTGGTTTGGAAGCAGCACAGCAATTTGACCATCCCTTTCCTCTATGTTGGTTTTAGGGTGCAGAATTGCTTCTCGTTCGTGAACGGACTGTCGCCGGATATCAGAGTCCCCATATTTTCAAGATATGTTTTAGCCATGTTGGCTTATTTTTATGTTATTTTCCAAGTGTGTCGCACCTAACCGCACAATAGTGTGGTGCCATGCGTATTTGTGGCTGTGAATGGGGCTGTTTTT
Organism: Staurois parvus; assembly: GCF_062004578.1. NCBI lineage: Eukaryota > Metazoa > Chordata > Amphibia > Anura > Ranidae > Staurois > Staurois parvus. The sequence goes on from NW_028317949.1 coordinate 8,519,156, forward strand.
AATAGACGTGTGTAGGTGCAACAACGTTTTCATCATGGTACCTGCGCACATCTACATAGGGCATTGCATTTCTTTGCTGTGCTGGAAAATGTGTGTTCTTGCATGCGTTTCTGCACCACCAATGGTGTGAACAAGTCCTAAGGGCTGGTTCACACTATAGAAACAGTCTAGATGTGTTCCTGATGGGTTTTTTTCATGCCCTTTTGGCATGCATGTTTAGTGTGTTCCAGTACATTTTGAATGCGTTTTGGACATGTTTACATTGCATTTGTATATCCCTTCCACTTATTTTTTTCTATTTTCTTTGTATTCAATGTAGTTAGGGACATGTGCGTTTTAGTACATTCAAGGACGTTTCAATGTGTTCCAGTACAGTTCTGTGCAGAAACAATGCAGCGTGGTCAACTTTGTTTACAGCACCTGCAATGCACTGAAAATGCAAGTGCTGATGTGAACTATGACATTGACAACCATATAACCTTCTTTCTGTGCGTTTGTGATGCTGAAAAAGCAACTGAAACACATGTAGTGTGAACTGGCCCTAAAGGTTATTAGAGGTCAGGGAACGGGACTGACCAGGAATTGTGAATTCAATCAGACTAGTGGTGAGATACAATCAGCAATTGTATAATAATGTGAGATCTGAGCTGTAGCTGATAGAAAATGAGACACATTCACTTGATCAGTAAATAGATAGTTAAAGAGTGGGGCGGTGATCCATAGATTTGCATATGGGACAGGTGATGGCGGGGTGGGGGAGGGGGTCAAGTTGTATAAGGAGACAGATTTAAAAGAGAAAAATGTTACAATGAAATATACACGGCATGAAACTTGCACATTTCCTAATTGGCAGAAGAGTACATTCATCCACTTTCTAGTCATTAGGCAAAATCATAATTGTTTGATCAATATTCCTGACACTGACACAACCCAGAAAATTGATCTCCATTTTTTAGGATGTAGCCATGACCGGGATTAGAACCCATGAGCCAAGTGCTGTAAGTTCTGAGCTCTAACCACTAAACCACTGTGGGAGACACAGTTTGAGTTATAATGTAGAATAGTTCCATTGTTTGAAAATGATAGAGCGAGCGCTGGTCAAATTATATAGACTACTAAAATGGTATTACACAAGATAAATATAACCACGAACAGTAGTGCATGAACTTGTGAAAGGTCATCCACCCCTGTGACAGTGTACTACACTATTGAGCACCTTTCTGGCTCCTGTGGCTGAGCTAATTCCTCCCCAGGACCATTTGGGCACCCACCCTGATGGATGGATGGATGGAGCTGGATGACTAACCCATAACTGCCAGCATACCGCTGCACCCCCAGATGTGTGATGTGTATAACCCATGCACATTAATACTTTTGTTCTGGTGAGTGTAGACCAGTCCCAAGGGTGGTTTACCTTTCACGAGTTCATGCACTACTGTCCGTCACGGAGAGACCACACGTGCCATTCATAGGCACTCTCTGAGTTGGTACTCTCACACGAAGGACATTCCATTATTCAGGAATGATTCTATGAACTTATTTTAGCACCATTTACAATATTACATCATTGTTGCAATTCTTTGCACTTTTTGGTTTTTACATGCGTTCATTATTGATCACATGCATTTATAGCGCTGCACTTGTCTTTACCATAGAATAGTTACGTGATTAAAGAGAATGAAGATATATAATTATATTGGGAAATTAGAAGTATATAAATTATTTGAGATATAAGTGTGTAAATGTTTAACATTTGAGTACAGAATGTTTGACATTCATTAGTAAATGCATTAGTTTCCTGATCATTTTGGAGACACAGCAAGAAAATAAATAGAAGAAAATAGAAAATTCTAATACAGGTGTACAGGTGTATTTATAACATTCTAAGAATTCTTTTGCCATCATGAAAACGCCAATGTAAATAAAGCCCGCGCTTGTGCGCCATCTAGCGAACATATCCGGTATTGCACCTAAAAATGTGCCAGTGATAGCAAAGTAGTCAATAGACGCTCGTCAATGAGCTTGCTAGACGCTGGTCAGACGACTGATTGATTGACCGGAGTCTGCCTGAATGGTCAGTCTCTGCTATTACACTCACATCTTAGTGAATCAGGGCCCCTGAGTCAATATGAAACGTGTGGCCTAGCTACTATTAAACAGTACCAGAGAGTATTGAGTCCCCAGATATATTTATTTTTTAAGTAAAGAAAGTCACAGAATAGAAAATGTATTTTTTTTTAAATAGAGAAAGGGGGGATATTAAATAATGCCTAAATGAAAAGTGTTTTTATTTTTTCCAATCTGTTTTTATTAGGTTTTACAGATATTAACAAATAGGTATATCCATCTGTCATGGGATTGTCAGTATCAAAGAATATAAACATTATAATAATAAAGATAAAAAAATATTTTGGCAATGACATATCATTTATGAGTTCACATTTACATCAACAGTCTTTTAGCACCTTAATTATTTATTTACTTTTATTTGTTTGTTTCAGGTACTTATATAGCGCCGTCAATTTACGCAGCTCTTTACATATATATATTGTACATTCACATCAGTCCATAACCCTCAAGGAGCATACAATCTAAGGTGCCTAACTTACATTCATACATACACATACTAGGGCCAATTTAGACAGGATCCAATTAACCTACCAGCATGTCTTTGGAGTAAATCATATGTTATCTCTGAGGCTTTTATCTTTAACATTTATTGCAAGTGCAGTAGGGCCAATTGTTAAGGCCTTGCAATGGGGTTATCAGATAAGGCCTCAACATGCATATAAATAGATGTATCCCCTTTAAACAATATAGGGGTCTGTCTTAAAAACAAGATGAAAAAAAGAAAACATCATAAGTATTAACAGTGATAATAGTCAAGAAGAGATGAAAATAGATCAAAGAGAAAGAGATCATTCCTCTCAGCCGTATGACATTTATGATGTTTATTAAATCCACGGGTCACACATTGACAACTTTTTTTTATGAGTTATGTAGAAAACTTGTCAGCTATTCATTGACTATGACTCAAGTTTCTATTTGACAAAGGCAATGGGCACAGTCACCCTTTTCGAGTTTTTTTTACTATCGCTACTTGGGCAACCAATAACATATATTACACTAAGCATTTGAATATTTAGGGATTTCCATATAAAATGTGAGATATAAAGGATTTCCTGGTAACTTTGGAAAGTTTACTTTAATTATATAATAGATCAAGATAAAAATTATAACCCAAAACCTGCTTATTTTGGGGCTTTGCCACTAAATATGGAACATGTCCAGCTGAGCACAACCTCTAAAACACCAAGACGAGGTCCATGTACCACCTCATAACTGTCTGATAGAGAATTCTCTTAGGTTTACGTTAATGGAAACCCATGTTTTCTGTGATTTCCTGCCATTCATGAAGTTCCATGGTTTTCCCAAGATCCTGCTCCCATTGCTATGTTTAGGATAGTTTGTGAGTAGGTTTAGTAAGTAGAGTATATATAGAGGAAAATCTCCCTTTCACCACTATCTTCATCATGCAAGTTGACTTGAACACAGTTACAGTCAGAGGCTAACTTGTCTGTTTAAGTTAGATAAAATTAATTTAATAGTTTATAGGTATAAATGTAGCAACTCACCATCAATTGTATCTAATAAGTTCTGTGAGTTTTAGAATTACTCAGTGCTGCCACTGCCAAGTCAGCCTCTGACACAGTATCAGAGTAGTGGTGGAGCTGTTTTCATCAGCACTGGACACTTGTGTTTTTAAAAGGATCACTTTTTTTAAAGGCACTTTTCTTGAGACAATGGTTTACATTGACTAAAACTCTTAGAATTTGCACTTGATGAACTTAGAATCTGATACAGCTGTCCATGTTAGTCAATCAGCTTTTAACTTCAGTTTGTTCAATTAAGCTTTAGCAATAATACCTTGAAGCTGATTGTTTTTCCAAGCAGAGCTTCATCAGATTTTGCACTCTTCAGGTTTAGTTCATAACCCCCAGTCTGTTTCTCCTGAGACACTGCTCCCAACACCAATCCCAAATGGATGAAATATGAGCTATATTGGTAGCATGATGGAGTCCTGCATTAAACAAGACTGTATAATCATCACATAAGCTAGAACATTTGCGATAGAAGGTTTGAACATATATTTTTCTCTGTTTAAAAACAATTAAAACCAAAAAAGTATTCATTCCCATTGGACTGGAAAACTGCAAATATTGAAATTAGACAAGAATAGATTAGACAAATTGTAGTAAGAATTTTTGATTTTTCTCACTATCGAGTCTATCATATCTGATTACCAGTTTCAGACCAAAGTTTGCATATGTCTACATTGAAAATCATGTGTGAATATAGGTAACATTTCAAATAATTTGCAATTGTATGTCAAGTGGACCCCTAAAAGGCCTTTAAGAAAGAAAATGTACACTCTAAATCAATAGCATATCTTTATCTTGTTAAGCATATAACTAAATTTAAAATTGATAAAATGATAAACTAAATTCAAAATTCAAACTTTTAGTTTCTCCGGTATTTGTGTTTATGCCGTACCTACCTTTACCTAATTATATTGAAGAGCCATTACTTTGAGAATTTTTATTGATATGTTTCTTACTGCATGTATCAAAAACTATTTCTAGACTTGTTATCAATGTTTTATAGTAGTTTCTAAGTATTTGAGAGAGGAACCAACAATAAAGAAAACTGTAAAATGGCATCAACTCCATTAAATCCAGTCTTTGAAAATAAGTTCAAAGCATTATTGTTATTTGAAGTAACATCAAAGTAAAAGGTGTAGATGTTAAAGATGTCCTGTATAATACTCAGATTTGTGAAATATAAAGTTAAGGCATAGTTCTAACATAGTTCTAACAATTACACGCAAAAAATACAGTGTGTTCAGAAAATAATGAACTATATGGTTTGATTTTTTTTTTTTTGATATACTGTACTTGTAAAAAAAAAATCAGCCTAATGCAAATAGTTTTGTTAACAAATGTACGATTTAAAAACCTTGTTTTGGGTAATATTTTGCATGTATACAGTATATGCGCACATGCTTGTCATATTTGTTAATTACATACTGTATATATACAAGCACTGGTTTTTGGTTGTGCTTTGCTGATCCACTTATCTCGCTGCACATCTACAAGACATTTTCCATATGAAAGATAATGATTTCCTTTTCTAGCTGTTAATAATATGAAGCATCCACAATGCTCCTAATAGTCATATACTAAATTAATATAGTTTAGACTACATGTATATTTAATGGGGAAGAGTTAAATACGCATATAAAACTGAGATACAATTTTTTTTTTATTCAAAATATTAGTGTGATTTGGTAAAAGTGGTATGTGTATTTTTGGTATGTGATGTGTGATTTTTTATTTTTTTTTAATTACAAGCCCTTGCTAATTACGCTACAGTAGTTGAAATGTATGAAAAGAATGCAAAGGATAAATGGATATCTGAAAATTCTTTTTTTTATAATATTGGTGTGATACTTCACTAAATATAGATGATCATTGTCCAACCATTAGAATTTACCTGTTCAACATACTTTTCTTAGCATGAAGTAGCTAACAACACTAATTGTTGTTCAAGGTTACAGTAGCAGGAGATTATATGGTAAAATAATTTGAATTGTGCAATTTTCTGTCAGGTTTTTGAAGGATCAATATACATATTAGTTATTGTTGGTATTTATGTACAAAGGTCAATTTTTAAAGATAGTATTTTAATTTCATGATATTTTAAAATGTTCTAAAGCATCTCATACTATTTATAAAACAGTGCAAGGTGGCATTTACTATAGAAAAAGTGCTGAATTTTACTGATAATCATCTGACAACAAAATGAACAGTAAAAATGTAGTGTTTAGACTGCATACCACTTTGAGCTGAAAGTAGAATGCTACTGTAATGGCAAATCCAAGCCGTCAATGAGCATAGGTTTAACCACTTTGTGTTTTCTATGCTGTTTTGAGTGGTTTAAAGGAGTAAGAAACCATTGGTACTTTAATGTTAGTGTGCAGGTTATTTGCACAGAACATATATTATTATTATTGGCATTATTATCATTGTTTTTTTTAAAACAAGTAAATGAATTAAAAAAGTAGTATATGTCAGACGATAGCATGATAACAATCACCAGATCAAGACTTAACATGTACCTACAAGGAAATAAAGACTTCAGATCTCAAACTCTTATGTCTATAAAAAATATCCTTTTACCATATTGATTAAAAAGAGATGAGGACTGATCAACCCACACAAAGCTCAGCAATAATTACATTAAAACATACATACATAAGATAGCGTGCATCATACAGTTCAAATATTGAGGTTGAAATAAATATCAACACCCTTGTTCATCAACGTGTTTTACGGTCCACCACCGCTTCCTTAGGACTGGGTGATGAATGATATTTATTAAAATGCATTTGATAAATTACCAAGCAGGTGGATAATGCTTGCCAACCATTAGAGCAATTATACAGCCTATGGGTAAAACATGGACTACCGAGGGACCTTGTAGAAAACAACAACTTCTCTGTCTGGTGTTCTGTACTGGGTCCCCCAATGGCCCAGGTGGTCCAATTTTTGGCACCATAGACTATATGATTGCTGCCTTGGACAGATGAGAAGACAAGCATTACCCACCTGCTTGGAAATGTATAATATATGTAAGTAATGTGTAGGAAGGACATTTGTATTAGTGGTTTGATTATTGTGTATCTCATTATACAGTATATGCTATATTATTATTGGTTTAATGTCTATATTTTATTTCCATGAAAGTAGAGTTACTCTTTAGGATAAGTGACAGCTTAGCTAGAAATCAGATCAGGGGGTTGAATTGGGTGAACATCAGTGAACCACTAGCAGAACTGATTCCAAAATGTATTTTATCTTGAAACAATTACAGTTTCTGCAAGTGGTTTAATTTTAATTGTTGCAGTACTTAAACATTGATTTTATAGATATCACAGCAAGATACAAAATAAAAAGAAAATACTTAACGTGTTATATGTTACAGTAACTATAGCTGTATCTCTTCTGTCTCTGTTTTATTTTACTACAGCTGTAGTAGTGTGACCTAGTTTTGTGAAAGCTTGGAAACTGTTTTCAGTGTTCTTTACTGTCTAAAATGTCTTTTATTTTCCAGTATGTTTTTTTACTCTGGACATTAAGTTCTGGGGGAAAATTCCCAGGCATCGATACAGTACATTTAGAAAGTATAATACTTCTTTCCCTTTCTTTTGTTTCTTTTTTCCCAGAGATAAAATTCATAAACTCTGTTTTGCTACCTTATTTACCTTACTTATTCACAAAATTCTCTATGCAGGGTTTGAATCCTACAGTCTTATCACATTTGGAATAGTTTTTTGGAATAGTTTTACAAACGAGCATTATTCTTTAAAAAAAAAGTCTATTACGAACATGGGGGCAAAAGCAGTAAATTCCTTGCCAGAGCCTTAAAAGACTCTAAAACGCTAGAAAACATCTTCTCCACTAACAGTGAGGATGGTAAACCAGTCCATGCTTCTGATAAAATTGCTACACAATTTCACAACTTCTACTTCTGACTTCGAGCGTAACTTCACAAAAAATAAACTACTGTCCGCCATCAAAGATTTAAAATCAGGGAGAAGCCCAGGTCCTGACAGCCTGACAACCCAATATTACAAAGCTTTTTTAGAACTACTAAAAAACTCACTGCTTCAAACATTAAACTCTTCATCTTCACAACAACATACATCTGAAACCTTCCTCCTGGCACACATCACGATACCCAAACCCAATAAGGATTCTATGGATTGCTCCAGCTATAGGCTGCTATCTCTCCGCAACATTGATTTGAAACTATTAGCTAAATTGCTTGTAAATGGCCTTCGCCCTTGATTGGGAAAGATACTCGGACCTGAACAAGTGGGTTTCATGCCGTGAAGAGAAGCAAAAGACAACATTATCAAAGCTCTTAATTTGATTCATAGAGCCAAGCAGGAAAATATAGAAGGACTTCTTTTATCTATTGATACTGAAAAAGTTTTGATAGGGTTGCATGGGACTACATGTTTGCCACATGCTCCCATATAGGTTTGAAACAAAATGTTTTCATGGATCACTAATATGTATAGCTCTTCCACCGCACAAATTAAAATAAACGGTACCCTTTCAGACACAATTATAATAAACGGTACAAGACAAGGCTGTCCCTTATCCCCAATACTTTTTATTTTAGCATTAGAACTTTTAATTCACACGATCAATCAAAACAACTCAATTCAAGGATTTCCCATATCAGGGATAATGTATATGACTGCTGCTTATGCAGATGATTTGTTACTTTTCCTGTTTCAACCACATACACCAATCCCTAACTTTATGCACACCTTTCACATTTTCAGCTATTTATCTAACTTCAAAATTAATGGTGGTAAATCAGAAGCTCTTAATTTGACTCTCTCGCACGAACATTTTAAATCCACACAACAGAATTGTTCTTTCCAATGGGAATAGAATTGTTCTTTCCAATGGGAACAGAAAGCCATGAAATACCTGGCTCACCCCCATGCTAGAGAACCTTTACAATCATAATTTCATCCAGCTTATGAAAAATATAGAACACAATCTTAAAAACTGGAACAACAAAAATTTCTTCTGGTTTGGCAGAGCAGCTATTATAAAAATGACCATCTTGCCGAGATTGCTATACTAAATGCATACTTTACCTTTTAAATTGCCATCTAGTTTTTTCAAACAATTACTACACATTCAAAGGCAATTTGTTTGGGACCAAAAAAAAACATGCATACACTTCTATTTGATTAACAGATCTAAACAGGTGGGAGGAATGGGTCTGCCGGACTTCAAACTATACTATTATGCTATACATTTGGCTAGAGTGGTGGGTTGGCATTGTCACGCTAAAAATAAAGATTGGATTGCATTAGAAGATTCCACAATCTCTCTACCTATCCAGTTTTTACCATGGATAGGTAAATCTTTCTATCATAAAACAAATAGTTCAACCCCCTACGATTGGTGCCACTTTAGAGATTTTTCATAAAATTTCAAGATCTTGGGATATAGCAAGCATACCAGGTCCGTTAAAACCTATTGCCAACAATCCTGAATTTCCACCAGGTCCATTTACAAATACTATACCACAGACGTCCAAGGGTCTACCTTTACTAGCTACACATTGCATCTCGGCAAATTATACAGTCAGGTCCATAAATATTGGGACATCGACACAATTCTAAAATTTTTGGCTCTATACACCACCACGATGGATTTGAAATGAAACAAACAAGATGTGCTTTAACTGCAGAGTGTCAGCTTTAATTTGAGGGTATTTACATCCAAATCAGGTGAACGGTGTAGGAATTACAACAGTTTGCATATGTGCCTCCCACTTATTAAGGAACCAAAAGTAATGGGACAGAATAATAATCATAAATCAAACTTTCACTTTTTAATACTTGGTTGCAAATCCTTTGCAGTCAATTACAGCCTGAAGTCTGGAACGCATAGACATCACCAGACGCTGGGTTTCATCCCTGGTGATGCTCTGCCAGGCCTCTACTGCAACTGTCTTCAGTTCCTGCTTGTTCTTGGGGCATTTTCCCTTCAGTTTTGTCTTCAGCAAGTGAAATGCATGCTCAATCGGATTCAGGTCAGGTGATTGACTTGGCCATTGCATAACATTCCACTTCTTTCCCTTAAAAAACTCTTTGGTTGCTTTTGCAGTCTGCTTTGGGTCATTGTCCATCTGCACTGTGAAGCGGCGTCCAATGAGTTGTGAAGCATTTGGCTGAATATGAGCAGATAATATTGCCCGAAACACTTCAGAATTCATCCTGCTGCTTTTGTCAGCAGTCACATCATCAATAAATACAAGAGAACCAGTTCCATTGGCAGCCATACATGCCCACGCCATGACACTACCACCACCATGCTTCACTGATGAGGTGGTATGCTTAGGATCATGAGCAGTTCCTTTCCTTCTCCATACTCTTCTCTTCCCATCACTCTGGTACAAGTTGATGTTGGTCTCATCTGTCCATAGGATGTTGTTCCAGAACTGTGAAGGCTTTTTTAGATGTCGTTTGGCAAACTCTAATCTGGCCTTCCTGTTTTTGAGGCTCACCAATGGTTTACATCTTGTGGTGAACCTTCTGTATTCACTCTGGTGAAGTCTTCTCTTGATTATTGACTTTGACACACATACACCTACCTCCTGGAGAGTGTTCTTGATCTGGCCAACTGTTGTGAAGGGTGTTTTCTTCACCAGGGAAAGAATTCTTCGCTCATCCACCACAGTTGTTTTCCATGGTTTTCCGGGTCTTTTGGTGTTGCTGAGCTCACCGCTGCGTTCCTTCTTTTTAAGAATGTTCCAAACAGTTGTTTTGGCCATGCCTAATGTTTTTGCTATCTCTCTGATGGGTTTGTTTTGTTTTTTCAGCCTAATGATGGCTTGCTTCACTGATAGTGACAGCTCTTTGGATCTCATCTTGAGAGTTGACAGCAACAGATTCCAAATGCAAATAGCACACTTGAAATGAACTCTGGACCTTTTATCTGCTCATTGTAATTGGGATAATGAGGAAATAACACACACCAGGCCATGGAACAGCTGAGAAGCCAATTGTCCCATTACTTTTGGTCCCTTAATAAGTGGGAGGCACATATGCAAACTGTTGTAATTCCTACACCGTTCACCTGATTTGGATGTAAATACCCTCAAATTAAAGCTGACAGTCTGCAGTTAAAGCACATCTTGTTCGTTTCATTTCAAATCCATTGTGGTGATGTATAGAGCCAAAAATATTAGAATTGTGTCGATGTCCCAATATTTATGGACCTGACTGTATGTTATCCTGGGATGAACTACACGATATTAGCTGTGGAAACTTGATACCTTTCTAGTCCTATTTTCAAATGCGTGACTATATCCAGAACCCCAAACAAAAATGTCTTTTTCCAAGGCTCTTACTCAGTTACTGTAGAAACGATATGTCTTAAGAGAACTGAGACGAAGAAAACTACATCTCTAGCATACTCATGGCTTCAAACAAATGCCAAGAAGAAGCCAGATAATGTTAAACAGTTTTGAGAAAGATCATTAGACACAGCTTTCACAGATACACAATGATTAAATGCTTGCTTTTTAACTCATAAATGTTCCCTCAGTATGAGATTGGAAGAGACGTCATAAATTGCTCACACATTAGTATGCTACACCAGAGTTCATAAATGGTGTCCCCAGAGCTCAGACATATGTTGGCGATGTGGTAGTGAAAGAGGCACTCTTCTACACATATGGTAGCACTGCCCTCTAATTGCACCCTTTTGGGATGGTATCCGAACCCTTTTTTTAAAAATTACCGAAACAGAACTCAACTTAAATGCCGCCTGCTGTCTGTTACATATCTCCTCATTCTCTTATAGACATTATAAGAACTCCCTGACAAAACACCTCCTCAACTCCGCCAAATCTATTATTCCCAAATTTTGGAAAACAAAGGGAACACCTACAATAAAAGATTGGCTGCAGGAAGTGGACAAGATCCACCACATGGAAGAAACTCTGACTGTGACAAAATACCACCTGTCTAAATACCACAAAATCTGGAATACATGGTTCCTTTTCACTTACTCTGATAAGTACAAAATATATGTCTCCATGATCAACCTATACTTTAACACACAGAACATTAGATGAAGTAACTATATAAGTAACTATATATCCAAAATTCTTCTTTATTTTTTTTTTATTTTTCTCCATCTGTTGTCCATTAACTTCCCCTTATTCCTTAACCTTCCTCTCTTTCCCTCATCCTATGCATGTAGTTACTACACAATTCATGAAAGATTGGTTCATATGAAAGTTACTGCAATACATTATGTTCTAAATATTTTGTACCCTGCATCCGGTTACATTTTCTAATTTTATTATGCTCCTTGTTAAATATGTAAGATCTCTCAATGTATATTGTTCTTTGAAACAAAACCTCTTTTTTGCTATTGTGTTGGAATCATTTCTAACTCTTTAATATAAAATATAATTGTTTAAAAAAAAAAAAGGCAACAAAGAACGGTAACAAAGAAATAACTATTTTTTGGAACTGTAGGAGAGAAAAGAGTTGCCATGGAGAAAAAATGGCTTATATTTTTTCTATATTAATTATAGTAGATTCAATTAATTGAAGTCACCAGCAAGTTTGAAGGTTTTTAACATAAACATGTCACTGTGGTTAATAAACATAAATACAGTACTTTATATACTTTTTTAATTTAACATTTCTTTTTGTAGCATTAAAACCCTCATTTGTTTTTACAGAAAAGGAATCACTTTCTTTAATATCGGTATTATATTTGGAAACAAACTACTTGCAGCTTCCCTGCTTGACAATCCGCTTTATCTTGAGGCCCCAGTTATCTCATTTTCTGATGCCCACTGGAATCCTTTATTAGGGTATCATCACCATTATTGTAACTGCTGACACATCTGTCAAAGCTGTGCAGTTTCCTTATCCCCAGGCTTCAGTAACTGTCCCATTTACTCTTCTAGAACTTTAGTGAAATGTAAACTCTGCTCACCTTTCTCCGCTTTTACCAACATGTCTTCTTTCTCATATAAATCCTTGAAATGAATGTTACCTCAACATTTCATGTTTCTGATATGTGTTGGTTGTACCATATATTTGTATGAAAATGTATCCTCTTCTCTTTGTATTGTCTCCTTTGTGTATAATACCTGTTTTTCTATTCCAAACTGACCATGCTAGGCATAGAAGCACCTCCATCCCAGCATGGTCAGTTTTTCTCTCTGCATTCTACCTGGGAGCACAGCCTGCCTGTACTCAAATGGTCAGACTTGTGCTGAACCCCCCCTACCCCCCCCCCCCGCACTGCTCTTGGAGGATCAGTGTCCTGTTGTCTCTGTGTCCCCTGCTGACCCCCCCCCCCCTGCAGCTTCTATCCCCACTTCTCTAAGCCTTATGAAGCTGAGAAGAGAGGCCATGTATTCACATTTTTGTTTTAAATATGTACACACTGTGTGTATATATATATATATTATTATTTGTTCCATTTTAAATCAAATGGGTTGTTGTTCAAGGTTTAAAACGGTAGTAAACTGCAAAAAACAAACACATTGGAGCTAATGTCATAATGTTCTAGCATGCATCGCAGACAGACTTACCTTAAAACAAAGCCCCCCCAGTAGCGTGCTGTCATCGCTGACAGGGCTTCTATCTTCACCCCATCTTTCTTCTTCCTGGGCTCCAGCTGCTTAAATTGCCAAGCCACAGTGATGTCCCTCCCCTGCAAGTGCAAGGGAGTCACTACCATGGCAAAGATCTCTCAATAGACAGCATGCCTTCCATTGCGAGCGTAGTGTGCATTCACCAGTGACATCACTAGCTGTTACTAAAGTAAATACTGTATCTCCAAAATGGTGTACATTTAGGAAATATATACTGTGCCTACAAGTAAACTTTATTATAGACTTACCTGAAGGTATAAATAAAAAACAATTTAAAGGTTAAAGGGGTTGAAGGAGTGCATGTGTGATGTGTCAGAGATATGATTGATTGGTTATGTACAGTTAGAATAAAGTCCAATCTGGTAAATACAAACCTATAGTATGTCTGGGAGATTAGATTGAATGGACCTAATTGTTTGAGATCAGATTAGAAAGATGTGTAGGTGTATGTGCGTACATTTGTGTGTGCTAAAGAGATTGATCAGAGATGTAATTTGTTTTCACAACCAGGATTACAGAGAATGAATATCTGTTTGTAAGAAATGAGATCTAAAGGACGTGTTTTAGGACAGAATATTTATTTGCCTGTGTTTGTATATATGTTATCAAATTTGTGCTTGGTAAAAAAAATAAACAGTGTATACCTACTGTAGACTGTCACTGTGACATTTTTAAAATGTTTTATTAAACTTTGTAACTGACCAATGCATTTACAGATCACTGATCAGGGTAATTTTGACACTATGGGGACTAAGATTGGTTATCTACAGTACATAAATGTCATACTGGAGTTAACAAAGGGTGGGGATGAATTTACGACTGATTACAGGGCTATAGTTCTCTTTGTGTCAGTTGATTTTAAGCACTTGTTGAACGTGCTATAGCCAAATGATGGCTACAGCATGGTCGTCCAGTTCTGACAGGGTGTGACATCCTCCCACAACCGCGCCCCCTGCATGCCTGTGGGCAGCAGCAAGCTCTGGGATCGCTGTGTCCATCGGAGATCACAGTAAAAGGGACAATCACAGCGACCCTTTACCATGTGATCAGCTGTGTCAAATCATAGCTGATCACAATGTAAACATAGTTATCGGATGCACTTTCCTCACGTTGTCACAGCATGAGGAGAAAAGATCCTGCAACTGGCGACTGTGAAAACAGACATTCACACTAATAATAAGGGCACTGACTATCAGTGTCCTGATTATCAGTTCAACCCCAACAGTGTCCATCAGTGCTGCCAATAGTGTCCATTGGTGCTGCCAGTCAGTGTTCATCAGCACTGCCACTCAGTATCCATCAGTGCTGACAGTTAGGCCTTGATTCACTAAGATGTGAGTGTATTAGCAGAGACTGACCATTCAGGCAGACTCCGGTCAATCAATCAGTCGTCTGACCAGCGTCTAGCAAGCTCATTGACAAGCGTCTACTGACTACTTTGCTATCACTAAATGTGGTATCCGTCTGGCACATTTTTAGGTGCAATACCGGATATGTTCGCTAGATGGCGCACAAGCGCGGGCTTTATTAACATTGGCGTTCTTATGATGGCAAAATAGAATTCTTAGAATGTAATAAATAGTACACCTGTATTAGAATTTTCTATTTTCTTCTATTTCTTTTCTTGCTGTGTCTCCAAAATGATCAGGAAACGAATGCATTTACTAATGAATGTCATACATTCTGTATTCAAATGTTAAACATTTTCACACTTATATCTCAAATAATTTATATACTTCTAATTTCCCAATATAATTATATATCTTCATTCTCTTTAATCACGTAACTATTCTATGGTAAAGACAAGTGCAGCGCTATAAATGCATGTGATCAATAATGAACGCATGTAAAAACCAAAAAGTGCAAAGAATTGCAACAATGATGTAATATTGTAAATGGTGCTAAAATAAGTTCATAGAATCATTCCTGAATAATGGAATGTCCTTCATGTCAGAGTACCAACTCAGAGAGTGCCTATGAATGGCACGTGTGGTCTCTCCGTGACGGACAGTAGTGCATGAACTTGTGAAAGGTAAACCACCCTTGGGACTGGTCTACACTCACCAGAACAAAAGTATTAATGTGCATGGGTTATGCACATCACACATCTGGGGGTGCAGCGGTATGCTGGCAGTTATGGGTTAGTCATCCAGCTCCATCCATCCATCCATCCATCCATCAGGGTGGGTGCCCAAATGGTCCTGGGGAGGAATTAGCTCAGCCACAGGAGCCAGAAAGGTGCTCAATAGTGTAGTACACTGTCACAGGGGTGGATGACCTTTCACGAGTTCATGCACTACTGTTCGTGGTTATATTTATCTTGTGTAATACCATTTTACTAGTCTATATCATTTGACCAGCGCTCGCTTTATCATTTTTAAACAATGTAACTATTCTACATTATAGCTTAAACTGTGTCTCCCACAGTGGTTTAGTGGTTAGAGCTCAGAACTTACAGCACTTGGGTCATGGGTTCGAATCCCAGTCATGGCTACAGCCTAAAAAATGGAGATCAATTTTCTGGGTTGTGGCAGGAATATTGATCAATCAATGATGATTTTGCCTAATGACTAGAAAGTGGATGAATGTTACTTGCATACTGTTCTTCTGCCAATTAGGAAATGTGCAAGTTTCATGCCGTGTCTATTTCATTGTAACTTTTTTCTCTTTTAAATCTGTCTCCTTATACAACTTGACCCCCTCCCCCACCCCATCATCACCTGTCCCATATGCAAATCTATGGATCACCGCCCCACTCTTTAACTATTTACTGATCAAGTGAATGTGTCTCATTTTCTATCAGCTACAGCTCAGATCTCACATTATTATACAATTGCTGATTGTATCTCAACACTAGTCTGAATGAATTCACAATTCCTGGTCAGTCCTGTTCCCTGACCTCTAATAACCTTTAGGGCCAGTTCACACTACATGTGTTTCAGTTGCTTTTTCAGCATCACACGCACAGAAAGAAGGTTATATGGTTGTCAATGTCATAGTTCACATCAGCGCTTGCATTTTCAATGCATTGCAGGTGCTACAGTTGTGACCAAAATTATTCAACCCCCACTGAAATTGAGTGTTTTGGCCAGTTTGACATTGCTTTTGATCATTCAGTCATCTTGCTTACATTTACATTAAAGAGGCACTTGTAGGTCAGACAAATATAACATAACAGTTATAATGAAATAACCACAAATGTCTTTTCTGTGCTCACAGCATTATCAGTTTTATTCAACCCCCAAGTGACATTCAATCTTAGTACTTAGTACAGCATCCTTTTACAGTTATAACAGCTTTTAAACGTGAAGCATAGCTTGACACAAGTGTCTTGCAGCGATCTACGGGTATCTTCGCCCATTCTTCATGGGCAAAGGCCTCCAGTTCAGTCACATTCTTAGGCTTGCGCACTGCAACTGCTTTCTTTAAGTCCCACCAGAGGTTCTCAATCGGATTTAAGTCTGGTGACTGCGATGGCCACTCCAAAATGTTCCAGCCTTTCCTCTGCAACCATGCTCTAGTGGACTTGGAGGTATGCTTGGGATCATTGTCCTGTTGAAAGGTCCAACGTCTCCCAAGCCTCAGGTGTGTGACGGACTGCATCACGTTTCCATCCAATATCTCCTGGTACTGAAGAGAATTCATGGTACCTTGCACACGCTGAAGCTTCCCTGTACCTGCAGAAGCAAAACAGCCCCAAAGCATGATTGACCCTCCACCATGCTTCACAGTAGGCAAGGTGTTCTTTTCATCATAGGCCTTGTTCTTCCTCCTCCAAACATAGCGTTGATCCATGGGCCCAAACAGTTCTAATTTTGTTTCATCAGTCCACAGAACACTATCCCACAACTTTTGTGGTTTGTCCACATGGCTTTTGGCATACTGCAGTCGACTCTTCTTATTCTTTGGAGACAGCAAGGGGGTACGCCTGGGAGTTCTGGCACGGAGGCCTTCATTACGCAGTGTGCGTCTTATTGTCTGGGCTGAAACTTCTGTACCCACATCTGACAAATCTTTTCTCAGTTCCTCAGCAGTCACACGGGGACTTCTCTCCACTCTACGCTTCAGGTAGCGCACAGCAGTCGAAGTCAGCATCTTCTTTCTGCCACGACCAGGTAGCGTTTCAACAGTGCCCTTTGCCTTGAATTTGCGAATGATGCTTCCTAAGGTGTCTCTTGGTATGTTTAACATCTTTGCAATCTTCTTATAGCCATTGCCCTTCCTGTGAAGAGAAATCACCTCTTCTCTTGTCTTCCTGGACCATTCTCTTGCCTTCACCATGTTTGTAACCACACCAGTAAATGTCTAGAAGGAGCTGAGTATCACAGTCATTTTAAAGCTGCCTAATTGGTGCTTATTATGCTTGATTGCTGCTCGGTGACATCCACAGGTGTTTTCAATACCTGATGGAAAGCACCTGTATGAACCTCTGTTCTTCAGAGTGGTAGTCTTTAAGGGGTTGAATAATTGTGGCAATGAAGAAACCACATAAGAACCATTTACTACTGTATTACATAAACAATTGATGTCATTTTAGTTGCATTTGGGTAGTTACAACGTCCTTGTAGGATTTGATTCTGAATACAATTCCAAATGTACACTATAGTCCCTAAACCCCTTTACAGCATTGGGGGTTGAATAATTTTGGTCACAACTGTATAAACAAAGTTGACCACGCTGCATTGTTTCTGCACAGAACTGTACTGGAACACATTGAAACATCCTTGAATGTACTAAAACGCACATGTCCCTAACTACATTGAATACAAAGAAAATAGAAAAAAATAAGTGGAAGGGATACAAAAATGCAATGTAAACATGTCCAAAACGCATCCAAAATGTACTGGAACACACTAAACATGCATGCCAAAAGGGCATGAAAAAAACCCATCAGGAACACATCTAGACTGTTTCTATAGTGTGAACCAGCCCTTAGGACTTGTTCACACCATTGGTGGTGCAGAAACGCATGCAAGAACACAAATTTTCCAGCACAGCAAAGATATGCAATGCCCTATGTAGATGTGCACAGGTACCATGATGAAAACGTTGTTGCACCTACACACGTCTATTAAAAACAGCCCCATTCACAGCCACAAATACGCATGGCACCACACTACTCTGCGGTTAGGTGCAACACACTTGGAAAATAACATAAAAATAAGCCAACATGGCTAAAACATATCTTGAAAATATGGGGACTCTGATATCCGGCGACAGTCCGTTCACGAACGAGAAGCAATTCTGCACCCCTAAAACCAACATAGAGGAAAGGGATGGTCAAATTGCTGTGCTGCTTCCAAACCACCTCTGGCATGCCAGGGTCATTATGCAGGTCCTCGATGCCAGTTCTTGCCTGCGGCCACAAAATATCCACTGGCCACAAGTGAAGGTGAGTGGAGGACGTGAAGGTGAATTTCTACCAGCTTCAACCGCAAGCAGTACCACTCCTGAAAAATGAGAGCAAATAATCATTGACACGTCATCATGACAGTCAATTCTCAGTGCAGGCTATCTAGAGTGTCTTTCCTTTTTAACCATTTCAAGAGTTTAAGGAAACATTCTTGGAGCATCTACTGTGTTTGGAAAGGCCAAAGGTCCCCCCCTCCCCCAGGCACACTAATGCTTATGCAGGCCATAGACGGGGAGAAAAACAGCCTATTTTTCTTTTAAAAAATGAAAAATCGGTTGTTCAAGCGGCCGATGTTACTAGCAATGGTAAAAAAAAAAAAAAAAAAATCGGCCGATTTTCATTCCGTCTACAGCCGGCAAAAAGTGTCCCTGCAGAGAGCTCCGCTATTTCTTTGACATTTATAGCAGTTGCAACAATGTATTTGTATCCATTTAGGATACAGATGTTTTTATTCGGAAACAAATAGATACAATGTTGCAACCGCTGTAAATGTCAAGGAACTGTCAAAGAAATAGCGGAGCTCTCTGCAGGGACACTTTTTGCCATACTGGAATTCCTCTCATTTTTCATCCTTCTTCTTCCTCTTCTTCTTCTTCATCATCATCCTCTTCTACTTCTTCTTCATCATCATCATCATCCTCTTCTTCATCATCATCATCCTTTTCTTCTTCTTCATCATCATCATCCTCTTCTTCTCCTTCATCATCATCCTCTTCTTCTTCTCCTTCTTCATCATCTTCTTCATCCTCATCTTCTTCTTCTTCACCATCATCCTCTTCTTCTTCTTCTTCATCATCCTCTTCTTCTTCGTCATCATCATCCTCTGCATCATCATCCTCTTCTTCATCATCATCATCCTCTTCTTCTTCTTCATCATCATCATCCTCTTCTTCATCATCATCATCCTCTTCTTCCTCTTCATCATCTTCTTCATCATCATCATCCTCTTCATCATCATCCTCTTCTTCATCATCCTCTTCTTCTTTTTCTTCTTTTTGTCTTCCTCTTGCAGGTCACTGCTCATGTGCAGATTTTTTATCAGTAAAAAATCGGCCGATTTGCCCATCATTGCCGCGAAAATCGGCCGATTGGCAAATTCGGCCGTTTTTTTCCAACTTTACCGAAAAAAAAAATCTGCCAAAATACCGAAAAACGGCCGAACAAATAGCCCACTAACGATCCGAAAATCGGCCGATTTTATTTTCGGCCGAAAAATCGGCCGATTTTCGACCCATCTATGGCCTGCATAAGATATGGTGTGGCCCTAGGGTCAATGTGTGTTTAGAATACTTCCAAAATGCACATACAAAAACACTACATCCAAATGCATGTTGCATTTCTATAGCATGTTAAACAGAAGAATAACGCACTTACATAATGTTAACATGCGCAAGTAAAAATAGACAAAATCCACATCCTTTTATTCTGGCTTCACATACATGCATTGTGGTCTAACACCGCACTCCTGGGCAAATCACATGCAATTTGTGTGCGTTGCAATTAGAGACAAACATTTTGCACACCTCAAATTGTACCGCATCCGGGCCAAAAATGTGCAGGACCCTTTTTCAGGGTATGCACATGGGTGTGAATAGGCATGCCATCCAATTTGGCAAATCGCAATACGCTTTGTGTACCAATATTGGTGTGTTGGTAACTTCACCTAGAAAGCCGCAGCAGGTGGCATGAAGGGGTTGCGGTTGTGATGCGATGCAGCGCTTGCACAGAAAACACTGCAAATTTCACATCGCATCTGTGTGACACCAGAATGTGCCAACATGTGGCTTGACAAAGCACAGTGGTCAGTGCAGATTATTTTCAATCCATGTTTTTTTACACTTTTCATTCACTGGTTTAACTCAGGTGATCGTTAATCCCAGTTATCTCCGGAGATCACATGCAGCCCCTCAACCATCTACACATATCTCTGGAAATCTATACAGATCTCCTTGAAAAAATGTCTCCTCTCTTCTTCGGAAAACAATTGTCCTCCACCTCATAAACAGGGGGACAGAGAAGACTTCTCCTTGATAACTAAAATCAGATTAATTATCTGTGCTTAATAAACATACACCAATACTGCAAATGCATTGTACTGTCCAAGGCATTGCACACTAACGCATTGCACACTAGAAATGTCAAATGCGTTAGTGTGTACAGTGCATGAGTGTAAAATGCTTTAGTGCACACTGCAGTGTACAACGCATTGCACACTGTAATACACTGTACAATGTAATACCGTGTACACCCACACATTGTAGACTGTAATGCACTGTACTCTGTCATGCAGGATGGAGCAACGCATTGCACACTGTAATACCGTGTACACCCACACATTGTAGACTGTAATGCACTGTACACTGTCATGCAGGATAGAGCTACGCATTGCACACTGATACCGTGTACACCCACACATTGTAGACTGTAATGCACTGTACACTGTCATGCAGGATGGAGCAACGCATTGCACACTGTGATACCGTGTACACCCACACATTGTAGACTGTAATGCACTGTACTCTGTCATGCAGGATGGAGCAACGCATTGCACACTATGATACCGTGTACACCCACACATTGTAGACTGTAATGCACTGTACACTGTCATGCAGGATAGAGCTACGCATTGCACACTGTGATACCGTGTACACCCACACATTGTAGACTGTAATGCACTGTACACTGTCATGCAGGATGGAGCAACGCATTGCACACTGTGATACCGTGTACACCCACACATTGTAGACTGTAATGCATTGTACACTGTCATGCAGGCTGGAGCTACGCATTGCACACTGTGATACGCTGTCCACTGTCATGCAGAATCCAGCAACGCATTGCACACTGTAATACCATGTACACCAACACATTGTAGAATGTAATGCATTATACGCAGTATACATGTCCAGATATTCAAAGATTAGCCATGAAGGCCTAGCTGGTTACCTATTTGGCGACCGCAGATAGCCGAATAACGCTACACTGCATCCAGGCAGCTCTGGGAGGGTGTCATATGACATCCTGGCAGAACGCGCTCTCCGTGATTGCTGTGTCCTAAGGACACAGCTGATCACGTGATGTGGTAAAGGACAATCACAGCGGCTTTTTGCCATGTGATCAGCCATGTCCAATGACACGCTGATCACCGGGAAATACATTTGCCGGGTCTTGGCTGCACTTTCATCACGCTGTCAGAATGTGTGGAAAGTACTGCCGAGAACCAGCAGTTATCAGAGCAGGGGTCGGCCCCGATGATCAGTGCCCACCAGTGCCACCCAACAGTTCCGCCCACCTGTGGCCAGCAGTGCCACCCACCAGTGCTGCCTCATCAACGCACATCAGTGTTGCTAAATTACCAGTTTACCAAATGTTATAATATAAACAGACTTTTATTCATTATGAGCTATTTTGTGGTTTATCGAGCAAAAAGTAAAACTCACAGCAGCAAGTCAATACCACCCAAAGAAAGCTCTATTTGTCTGAAAAAACTGATACAAATTTAAGATGGGTACAATGTGGCATGAACACACAATTGTCATTCAAAGGGTAACAGTGCAGAAAGATGAAAATTGGCCAGGACAGGAAGGGGGTAGGAGTACCCAGTAGGCAAGTGGTTAATATCATTGACCCATCAATACCCAGGAGCTAATGTACAGATAAGTAGCATGTGCACCAAGTGAGATTCTGCTAGGCCCCACCCACAAAATTACAATTACCTGTCCCTCACATGTTATAAACATGTTTGCAATGGCCACACTTACTTTACATATAAGGATCATCTCCTCAGTTGAGAACTGTGCTCTCGCCATGTCCAAATGCCAATAAAGTTATCAAAATTTTCAACCAACACAAAACCTCCAACCACTTCTCATCCACTTACACTCCCCACAACCACTTCCGGGTGCGCGCGCACCAGATGACGGACTTCCAGGAGGATAGCTGCTCCTGCGCCATGCGGACACCTGTTTGGTGCTTATTTGTTTGCAATTGCGCATTTCTATGCACGGCTATGATAGCTTTCGCAAATGTGTGTTTCCTATTGATTTGTTTTTTTTAACCTTGGCTAATATTTGTTGCCAAAGGCCAAAAAAAAGTGTGAACTATTTTATTACTGTAAATCGAATTGTAGAAAACCTGTAGCTGGCTGCACAGTGAATGTGACATTCATTAGTACATAACAATATTGTGGTGCAAGTGGGTTTTTTTTTTTTTTTGGTTTTGAAAAAGCCAGTTTGCACCCACTTGCATATTCACGCTCTTACAAGCTACATTTGAGCAGATTATATAAGTATACAAAGTAACTATTAAGGTTGTTCATATATTGAACATAAAATAAACACAAAAACATCGGTCAAACATTTATTGATCAAATATATCTTCATTTATTTGGTCAGCAGGAACAAGTAGGTACAGTCAATATCTTGGTGAGTCACAAAAATAGGATTCACGTGGCAAAAATAAAACACTCCTGCTCATAAGAGCTTACAATCTAAAGATACTTCTAATGAACTGTGTGTGCACAGGTTATAGCAGGAAACAAAGGGGAAGATGAATCAAGTAACATTTTCGTGCACATAAGATTTACTTACACACTTAGTATGAAGATCCATTCACAAAAAAAAGTCTACAGATCAAAATATCAAGAAAACAAAGCATGTGAAAAAAAACCCTCCCACCTCTACAAATCCCCTCCCACCTCTACAAATCCCCTACACATACATTTGTCAGCAGGTTTGTCAGAAAAATGCATTGGAGTCTAAATAAGCAAGCAAAATTAAAACAAGAGCAGATTTTAAACAAAACGATTGACATGTGTGAGGCTTTCAATGCAAAGAGAAAAAAACACAATCATTGTGCAATAACACACAAACACTTTACAAGGCCAAAAATATGCAAACATTTCCAGCCCACTTCCAAACACAGCCTGAGTGGTGTCTGGGGCAATTCAGCACAAAATCTCTTCCTCCCCCAAACCACTACAAGCAAGGACTTAGTCACAAACCACCCGGCCTAGTAACAGGCCAAATCACTCCCTACTGCACATCTTTATATAAGCTAGGTTGTATTTGGAGCGTGCCAAACAAGGCCCCACACCCAATGAAGCCACACCCACCACTGACCTTAGTTTGGTCAGTGAAAGTGTTTTCACCTGATGAATCCGCTTCCTACCTGCATTAACCCTTGGTATACAGGCCCCACAAATCAGAAAGATATATACAGTGAAATGTACGTGTGCAGCATACAACAGAACATTGAGCAGGGATGTGAAAGGGAACCCCAATTGGAACCTTTATTGCTACTATGGTCACAATTCCCTCCAGATTCTCGCATGAGTTAAGACAGTCACATGACCACATCTTGTATGCAATACTGAAAATGACAAATCGATTTGACTAGTATGGTGAATTTCCCATCAATTGGCAAAACACTCCAGAAATCAAACATCACCAAACATTACACTCTGGGCAAAGCTGATTTACAAATCCTGCGACTTACAGTAAAATTGACCATTTCAATGCAATTTTCAAGACATCTGACACAGATCTCTATGCAAATTGCCACTAAAGTAGTACATGTACTACTATATACTACATACTATATACATATACTATATGTACTATAGAAATCAATGTTTGAAACACACCCATGTGGTCGCTCTAATAGCATACAATAGGGTGCGACTTTGCAGACTTTATCTCTCTCTGTCAGCTCTTTGCTTGCCAAATCCTTCACAAAAGTGGATGGAGTGTAAACCTTCATTATCAAATCTATTAGTGCTCCGGGCTCTTATCCCATTGTATGACATTCCATTGTATAACATTCACATAAGGTGCAGCTTTGAAGGTGTTTCAACAGACAAGGCCTCATTCTAATTCACATTTTAGGGATCATTTAGATAGAAAGCAAAGATGTTGCCAGAACATCTATTTGAAGACAGCCACACACGGAGATCATGCTCCTTCCTCACTGGGGTTGGGATTCAAACCGACAACCCTAGAGTTGTGAGGCAGTAGTGCTAACCACTAATCCACGGAGCTACATTGCTAATCCAGCCTGTATTTCTGTGCTGTGAATCAATCTTAGGTCCCTGGGCAAGGTCAGTATAACTACCAGATATCTCCAATGTGACACAAATGTTGTGCTATGTTGCCAATTCAGATGTATGTTGGTTCTATGTATCCCAATACAAAGGATTGCAATACTAATACAGGCGTACCTCGGTTTACCAATGCCTCAGGGAACGTCATATTTGGGGTACAAATGCCAAACCATTTCAGTTAATTGGTCTGTTTACAAATGTTTGAATAATTTGGTATGGGCATGTGGCCTGGTATGGTTCAGGAGGGGGGGAGGCGCTCGCTTGTCCCCCCCCCCCTTTCCTGACCAGCTGGGCTGCATGCTCAGATAAGTATCTGTTATGGATTTTGGGGGGTACCCCATGCTGTTTTTTATTTAATTTCAGCGTAGAGTTACCCCTTAACATCCATACGAGACCCGAAGGGCTTATTATGGATGAGAGGGGGGACCCCACTCCGGGTTTTTTACAAATTGTTTATAATTCCCTGCAATACTTTTACATCAACTGTCAGTGGGGAACTCCGCCGACAGCTGAAACATGAGCGCTGCATTGGTTTTCGCTACTAAAATGCTGCATGAGTTGATAACATAACTCATGCGGGATTGTAGGAGCGACAGCCATGTGTTAATGTTTCAACTGTCAGCGAGGTTCCCCACTGACAGCTGAATGTACAAAAAAAAAAAAAAGCGTGGGGTCCCCCCTCCCATCCATACCAAGCCCTTCGGATCTGGTATGGATATTAAGGGGGAACTCCACGCTGAAATAAAAAAAAACAGCTTGGGGATCCCCCCAAAATCCATACCAGACCCTTATCCGAGCATGCAGCCCGGCAGGTCAGGAAAGGGGGGGGGACGAGCGAGCGCCCCCCCTTCCTGAACTATACCAGGCCACATGCCCTCAACATGGGGGGGTGCTTTGGGGAAGGGGGGCTCCCCCCAAAGCACCTTGTCCCCATGTTAATGGGGACAAGGGCCTCTTCCGTTATTGGGATAATTGGTCGGCCATTTTTTGGGATTTTAGCATATTTTGTTTACCAGTAAAGTTGAAAATTTTTTGTTCCAAATTTACTGATTAAAAAAAAGTGCCAAAATCCCAAAAAACAGCTGACCAATTAACCCACTAACGGCCCGAAAATCGTTCGATTTTTTTTTCGGCAGAAAAATCGGCCGATTTTAGACCCATCTATGGCCTGCTTTATATGGGTCTAAAATCGTCCGCAAAAAAAATCGGCTGATTTTCGGCCCGTTAGTGGGTTAATTGGTCAGCCATTTTTGGGGATTTTGCAACTTTTTTTAATTGGTAAATTTGGATAAAAATTGGCCGATTTTGCAGATCGGCCGATTTTAGCTGCAATGATCGGCAAATTGGCTGATCTTTTAACAGATAAAAAATCTGCACATGAGCCATGACCTGCAAGAAAAAGAAGATTAAAAAAAAGAATAAGAAAAAGAAAAATGCAGGCCATAGATGGGGCGAAAACTGACCGTTTTAAGAAAAAAAAAAAATTCGGTTGTTCAATGGGCCGACGTTACCACCAATGGTAAAAAAATAGTTCGATTTTCGCCCTGTCTACGGCCTGCAAATATAATAGCAAAGTAATTACTTCTGTCCCTGCAGAGAGCTGCGCTATTATATTTGACATTAAAAAGTATAAAGGTTGCAACATTGTATCTATTTGTATCCGAATAAAAACATCTATATCCGGAATGGATACAAATAGATACAATGTTGCAGTCTCTATACTTTTTAATGTCAAATATAATAGCTGAGCTCTCTGCAGGGACAGAAGGAATGTTTCAGCTGTCATCGGGGTTTCCCACTGACAGCTGAATTTCAAATTATTTCCGTGAATTAAATAAATAATAAAAAAAACAGCGTGGGTCCCCCCCTCTCATCCTTACCAAGCCCTTCAGGTCTGGTATGGATATTAAGGGGGAACTCCACACTGAAATTAAAAAAAAAAACAGCGTGGGTCCCCCTCAATATCCATACCAGACCCTTATCCGAGCATGCAGCCCGGCAGGTCAGGAAAGGGGGGGGGGGGACGAGCGAGCGCCCCCCCCTCCTGAACCATACCAGGCCACATGCCCTCAACATGGGGGGGTGCTTTGGGGCAGGGGGGGCTCCCCCCCAAAGCACCTTGTCCCCATGTTGATGAGGACAAGGGCCTCTTCCCCACAACCCTGGCCGGTGGTTGTGGGGGTCTGCGGGCGGGGGGCTTATCAGAATCTGGAAGCCCCCTTTAACAAGGGGGCCCCCAGATCCCGGCCCCCCCCCTACGTGAACGAGTCTGCGGTACATGGTCCCGCAGACTTATTCACAAAAAAACGAAGTGTGGTGTAAAAAAAAACACAGTACAGGGTCTTTGACAAGTCTTTTATTAAAACAATGTCCCCCGAAGTAGATCCAACGTCAATCACGGCGGCGGCGCAGGGACCCGAAAAAAAAAAAAAAAGGTTCCGCTCCCTTCCGAGGCTTCCAGCCTTGTGAAGAACAGGCTAGCTGACAGTTCTTATATAGGTATGGGGCGGGGCCAGCCGGTCACATCATCCCCGCCCCTTACCTATTTGAGAAATGTCACCCTGTCTCTCCACTGAGGCTAACTAGCTGAATGCAGGAGACAGTCTGACATTTCTTATATAGCTATGGGGCGGGGCCAGCTGGGAACAGCAAGCATGTGACATGGGGCGGGTCACTCGGATGATGTCCCCGGCTGGCCCCGCCCCATACCTATATAAGAACTGTCAGCTAGCCTCTTCTTCACAAGGCTGGAAGCCTCGGACGGGAGCGGAACCTTTTTTTTTTTTTTCGGGTCCCTGCCGCCGCCGCCGTGATTGACGTTGGATCTACTTCGGGGGACATTGTTTTAATAAAGGACTTGTCAAAGACCCTGTTATGTGTTTTTTTTACACCACACTTTTTTTTTTTGTGAAGGAGTCTGCGGGAGCATGTACCGCAGACTCCTTCACGTAGGGGGGGGGGCCGGGATCTGGGGGCCCCCTTGTTAAAGGGGGCTTCCAGATTCTGATAAGCCCCCCGCCCGCAGACCCCCACAACCATCGGCCAGGGTTGTGGGGAAGAGGCCCTTGTCCTCATCAACATGGGGACAAGGTGCTTTGGGGGGGAGCCCCCCCCCTGCCTCAAAGCACCCCCCCATGTTGAGGGCATGTGGCCTGGTATGGTTCAGGAGGGGGGGGGGGCGCTCGCTCGTCCCCCCCTTTCCTGACCTGCCGGGCTGCATGCTCGGATAAGGGTTTGGTATGGATATTGAGGGGGACCCACGCTGTTTTTTTAAAAAATTTCAGCGTGGAGTTCCCCCTTAATATCCATACCAGACCTGAAGGGTTTGGTAAGGATGAGAGGGGGGACCCACGCTGTTTTTTTTTTTATTGTGGACCTTTATTTTTACATTCAGCTGTCAAAATAAATATTATCTAGACCTTTGAAATAAGTAAAATCATTACAGAAATAATTATAAAGGATAAGAAACAAAAATAGAATCACTAGAACTAAGGAAATCTAATTAGATTACATGAAGATATGCCGAGTGCTGTTTATTAAACACAATAGACGCGACCGAGTGCCGGCTGTCAGAGGAATCCACAGTAAGATTCACTATTAGTCAGTGGCTAAAAAGCAAACGCCCATGGCAGAAGTCTAAAATGTGTTCTGCACATGCTCAGTTGTATCTGCCAAAGACACTGCACGGGCTTCTAGATTTTTACTGTGTCGATTTCCTTGAAAAAAACTATTTTTAACACATTCTTAATTTTTTTGGAAATAGCAGATATTGTTTAAAGTGAAGTCCTGATACTTGGCAAAGCAAATTTCTAAGTGAACATGTCTCTGCAGTGATTTTTCATGGTTTTAGACTTGCTTCTTAGCAAGTCTGTTTTGTGAGTCTGATTTCGGGCGTGTGTCTTTTTGTGAATTAGATTGGGCATCTGCTTATGAGCTCTGCTCAATAGTGAATTAGGTTGCAGGGTAAAAAATGACGGACGCCCATGAAAATTGGGCTTAAGCCCATAAATATGCACCCACGCCCAATAGTGAATCAGGGCCTTAGTGTCCATCAGTGATGCCAATCAGTGTCCATCAGTGACGCCCGTAAGTGTCCATCAATGCCACCAGTCAGTGCTGCCTATCAGTGATATTTAGTGCTGCCTATCAGTGCCCCCACCAGTGCCGCATATCAGTGCGGCTTCATCTGTGCCTCCTTGTCAGTGCCCATCAGTGAAGCTTATCAGTGTCCAACAGTGCCACTTCATCAATGCCCATCAGTACAGCCTATCAGTGCCCATTAGTGCTGCCTATCAGTGCCCATCAGTGCAGCCTCATCAGCACACATCAGTGAAGTAAAAAAAAATTACCTGTTTGCAAAATTTTATAACAGAAACTTTTTTTTTCAAAAGTTTTGGACTTTTTTCTTAACACCTTCCCAATTCTTATCTTTAATGTAAAAATAAGTGACTTTATGTGATATACTGTATACCAACTCTTATTAAAGAAGGTGTACTGGGGCTCACTGTAGTGAAGGGTTGATGTCGCTGCTACATTGTTTTTATGGGCGTCTATATATTCAAGTTTATACTGTGCAATACAATTCCAGGAATTCCAGGCGTTTAGAAGTGATCACATAGTGGAGTGACTTAGCACGGATTTGCTACACATTTTTGTGAGTGCGTTTCTCTTAGTATAGCTGTGTTTATGCTGAGGATACTGCACTGTGTGTGTTTATCTATTTTTTGAGGATACTAAGTAGAAGACGGATTAAGATTCAGGTGTGGTTGAACACTGAATAAAAAGAAGAATACTGTATCTTTCACATAATAGGGATAATTTCACTGCACGGACGCTGAGAGAGACTTTTTGTTTTGTTTTGGACTTCCTGGGGTGAAAGTGACATCTTTGTATTTAGGGATTTATAAATACTATGGCTGCCAGTTTAGTTACAGAATATAAAGCATGTAGAATATGTTTGCCCACAGCTGTTGGTTGTCATATAGGTATGGTACCTTATTGTTAAGAATTAGGGTCAGGTTATGGCCATCCCCCAATGGGGGTTTAAAGCAGGGTCTTGAAATATGTACTGTTGATCATCCAGTAGTTGGAACCTGAGGGTAGCAGGATGTGCCAGACTAAAACAAATTTGCAATTAAATGAGTCAAAAAAGATGTACAAAATGTGTGTGGGACTTTTACGGTGCTCCCATACCCTCAGAAATAATACTTAAGCACAAATATATATACAAATCTAGAACCCCAGTAGTAGCATAGATGTTGTATTGATCTAGGTATTAATTTGGAATGTAATGTATATGTGGTAAGGTGGTGTATTACCATTTTTTGGTAGTATACACGTTTTATTACTTAATCAGGCTTTTTATAGTTGGTTGCATTTATTGTGCACTACTTACTCCCCCAGGTGGTTTGTAATACATATTGACATTGCCATCTTCCTTAATTTACACTCTGGGTGATCTGTAGCTATATGTTATTGCATCATCAATAATATCAGAATATGCTCTCTGGTGTATCTAGAAAGGTAATTTATTTGCTATTATTTTATCCTCCATTTATTCGGTTTTAGTCACTTAAATATTGTCTATATGATATGTTAGGTAGTTTATATAAACAGGGATCATTACGTATTTTACTTTTTCTTTATATATCCATTTCCTATTATTCCTAATTTGCCAACAAGATATGTCAGGCAGTACATATAAATAGGGATTATAGGATGAGGATTTATTATTTGGGTCATCTGGTATAGCTGGTTCTTTCCAAATGAGGTTTGCACAATCATATGGGCTCTATAATAAATATATTTTGATTCACACTCTATATGGGCCAGTAATATTAACAGGATAGGTCCTAGTTTTATCTAGAAGGAAACTGGATTTTTAGTATGGGTTTATTTAAAGTAGTGTCTCCCCTTCTTTTATATTTAATTACAGCCATTATACAACATATAATAGCAGGACATACTGGGTATCTTGTATACATGGAGAGTTTATTTAGCATACCGTATATCACTAGATGGCAGTAGGGAACGATTTTGTTCCTAATATACATTTCCTGTATTTATACTGTTGGTAAGTGTATTATCTGATTATTAATTGCTATATTAATGTTATATATAATAATTATTACTACAGTGGAACCTCAACTTACGAGTTTAATTCGTTCCGTGGTCGAGCTCGTAACTTAATATGCTCGCTCGTTAAATCAATTTTCCCCATAAGAAATAATGGAAACGGTCGCAATCCGTTCCAACCCTCAAAATGGCACCTCATATTTTTCATTTTTCTTGTTATTTCATAAGGAAAAAAGCTTTTTACATAACAAATATTAAATAAAAACAAAATAGAAAGAAAATATGAAGATATAATAAAGTTGTATACAATTTACTTAGCTTGGAGATGAGACGACTTGAGCTAACGGAGACGGCGGAGGTGGCGGGTAGAGGAGACAGGCAGAGGTGGACGGATGACTGTTTTGCTATCACTACATTCGTACGTAAATGTACACTGCGTTGTAACTAAACTTAAATGCTACTTAACAATTGCTTTACATATCTTAAATGCTACTTAACATTTTTTTCTTATTTTTTTACACTTAGAGCTGCGCGCGCCTCAAATTCGTATCTTAAAATTCTGCTCGCGTGCTAAAGCAAAAAATCGTCCAAGCGACTGCTCGTATCTCGGAAAACTTGCACGTTAGTTCGCTCGTAGGTTGAGGTTCCACTGTATTTTACATGTTGTATCTCTTATTTGTAGTAGGCTGCACTGTCTAGAGTTTAAATTGTGATGTCACTGTCCCTTATCCAAGATGGATATAAAACTTAAAAAACGAGAAAGCCCCAATGGTGGTCTTTATTTAAGTCTCTTTATTGCCACACTAGACTGCCACTTACAAGATATAAATGAATAAAAAGATCAAAGATGTTAGCTGAAATCAGTTTAGAGTGAAGAAAGCCGAGTCATTGCTCTCACCACCGCCGACCCTCGATTTCCGACGTTCCCACGTCACTTCCGGTTCCAGACAGCATCACTGACGCATTTCGTCACTTCCGACTTAATCATAGGGATCCCTATGATTAATTCAGAAGTTGGTACTGCACCATTGGGGCTTTCTCATTTTTTTCTCTTACATGGTCATTTGCGTATGGAGTATTAGGAAGAGAGAGGAGTCTTTGATTTTCACTTCTTAAATTTGAATACTGGAGTTCAAGAGTACCTGTCTTGGGATTCTGTTTTTTCAAGAAAAAATGAGATTAAAATACCATAGTGGTCTGATTTATCTCTTGAAAATCGTCTGTTAAAGCCTAGTTTGCCAACCATGAGAGTGGGAGGCAACACTTGCTGGTGAATGCACACCTGAGAGGGGGGCAGTTCACACACATATATATTTATTCAATTGTTTTGCACAATATTTTTTCAAGTGGTGATCTCTTTTGGACTGATTTATTTGGATTTTAAATTTTTTTTTGGACTATACACAATTATTTCTAATTATAATACATACATTTTGTGTGTTGAATATTTTTATTCACTTCTATACACTTTTACTGTTTTTTGTTTGCACAGAATATTGATTATGCACCACTTGAATACTTGTTAAAATGTTTTTTATATGATACATAATATTTTGCTAAGAGAAACCATTATCCACTTGAGCTCTGGAAGGTTTTACCCCCTTCATGATCAGGCCATTTTCCTATTTAGCACTGTCCTACTTTAACTGGTAATTGCACTGGCATGCAACACTGCACCCAAACAAAATTTATATAATTTTTTTTTACACAAATAGGGCTTTCTTTTGGTAGTATTTGATAATTACTGGGTTTTTAAGTTTTTGTGATAGAAATTAAAAAAATTAACATTTTGCAAAATAACAATATTTTTTACTTTCTGCTATAAAACTAATCCAATAAAAAAGTTTAAAAAATCAAATGTATTCATTAATTTTAGCCAAAATGTTTTGCCAATAAGTTTATATTGATTGGTTTGCATGAACGTTATAGTGTCTACAAACTATGGTATTTATTGGAATTTTTTTATTCTTATACTACTTATGGCAGTGATCAGCAACTTATAATGGGACTGCGATCGTGCGGAAGGTAGTCTGACACTACCTGACACTAGGGGGAACTGACTAACTGCCACTGACATCACCAGTGACAGTAATACAGTGATCAGTGGTAGTACTATACACTGTCACTGTACTAACAACACTGGCTGGGAAAAGGGTTAACATCTAGAGCAATAAAGGGGTTAAATGTATGCCTAACAATGTGTAACGTGTGTAATATGTGCTAATTTTACTAACCGATCTTTGTTTCTCATCCCTGCTTTGTTCCCTTACAGGGATTTTTGACACAGGGCTCTGGGCTGCGATTGTCTTTGGCCAGGACTTGCTGACAGACTCCTGTTGTGTACAATCACAGCAGGTGTCGGCAGGAAGGGGCATGCCCTAAACAAGTGATGTACCATCTGCAATACATTGTGGGCAGGCAGTTTTTTTGAATGAATTATTATTATTATTATTATACAGTATTTATAAAGCGCCAATAGTTCGCTCAGCGCTGTACATTACAAAGGGGGACAGAACACGTGACAGAACAACAGCAATACAATGCAAAACATGAGGAGATCGAGGTCCCTGCTCTTTCGAGCTTACAATCTAGGAGGGAGGGGATGGTGGCACAGGAGGAGATAGCTGTGGGGGATGGGGTGGTAGGAAGAGTGGAGGAGGTTGGCAAGTTAGCAGGGGGTGGGGTAGGCTTCCCTGAAGAGGTGGGTTTTCAGGGTGCGCCTAAAGGAGAGGAGAGTAGGTGATAATCTGATGGGTTGGGGCAGGGAGTTACAGAGGATGGGTGACACCCTGGAGAAGTCCTGGAAGCGGGCATGGGAGGAGACCAGGGTACTAGAGAGAAGGAGGTCTTGTGAGAAGTGGAGTGTGCGTGCTGGGTGGTACTTGGATATTAGGTCAGTGATGTAGTTCGGGGCAGTATGGTGGACGGCTTTGTACGTCAGCGTTAGGATTTTGAATTTGATCCGTTGCGCAATCGGAAGCCAGTGGAGGGATTGGCAGAGGGGGTGGCGGAAATGGAGTGGTTGGAAAGGTGAATGAGTCTGGCAGCTGTATTCAGGATCGACTGAAGCGGGGATAGCCAGCGGCAAGGAAGGCCAGTAAGGAGGGAGTTGCAGTATTTGAGTCATGATATGATGAGGGAGTGGATGAGCTGTTTAGTGATTTCTGGGGTTAGGAACGTGCGTATTTTGGCGATGTTGTGGAGGTGGAGTCTGCATGAGCTTGTTAAAGATTGGACTTGGGGCTGGAAGGATAGGTTGGAGTCCAGAATGACACCAAGTACTCTGGCTTGCGGGGCGGGTTTGATGGTGGTGTTGTTGGATGTGATGGAGAAGTCAATGGGGGTTGTGTCCGGGCTGGGGGGGAAGACAAGAAACTCGGTTTTGGAGAGGTTCAGTCTAAGGAAGTGGAGCGACATCCAGTCTGATATGTCGCTCAGTAGGTGTGTGATTCGGGCGGAGACTGAGGTGGGGGGTTGAGAGATAGATTTGTGTGTCGTCGGCATATAAGTGGTAGTTGAAGCCGTGAGAGTGTATGAGTTGGTCCAGTTTCTCTCATTCATCCTGTGTTTCCTGCACATCTTTTACAGATTCCCAAGTAATCCACCAGCAATAATAAGATTACCAGTCATCAGGGGGCAGCTTTGGCATTCACTTGGTGGAAATTGAGCTGGAGAGGGGACTTCTCTTACACCTCTTGTCCAACATCCCTGGTAGAGATGACAGGGAGTGTGAAGACACAAAGTGGCACAAGGGCTGGTGCAGCAGGTAGTGCCAACTGGGGTTTGCAGGAAGCAGATGACTGTAGATCATCAGGTAGGAACCAGGAACTGGAGCACTGTAACATTTGCTTGGCAGACAGGAGTGTAGCCAGGACACAAGTCAAAAGGTCATCAACAACTGGGCAGTGAGGTACAGGAACATCAGGCAGAGACAAAGTCAGGACACAGGCTGGGATCAGTACACAGCTGGGAAGTGAAGTACAGGAACAGAGTCAGAATACAAGCCAAGGTCACAGTAAGCAGACAGAAATCCAAGTACAGGTCAGGGGCAAGCCGAGTTGTACACAGGTAAGGAGGTATGGCAGGTCAAGGCTCAGGTAAAGCAGGAACTAACTGAAGACCACTCAGCAATCCACCTATGTCAGAGTCCAGCTTAAATAGGCCATTTGGAGCCAGTACCCATATGTGTTTGTGTGCATGCGCATATGGTTTCTGCACATGATAATACGTTTGCATAGGTGTGATAATCCCTGTTTTGCGTTGAGTTTTTGCTCAGAATTATGAGCATGCACATACAGTAAGCATAAGCACGTGCCAGCCTTCTTGTTGCAACAAGTACTGAGCTTCTCTTACAGACATGAGGAAGCAAAGCCCTGCTCCTCTACAAGATGGGTGCCTCCACACAGAGACACAGCGCAGAACTAGGAATAGGAAGTCAGTACTAGGGAAAAGATTAGCTTCTAGAAGCCTACAGGCAATACTGCAGACTAAAGCTGGCCATGCACTGATTTTTCTCCAGCAGGCAAATTTCCCATTAAGCCTATTGTATTTTGACAACAGGCCTGCCAGCTGTCAAATACCCAAGCAGTAGCTGCATCTGATTCAATATAGCCACTTTTGGACTGAAAAATGTCCACCTAGATCCTTTAATTCTTCAAAGAAGTCAGGTGGGAGACAGCCAACAGGGCCATCCACGGAATGATTAATAACCGATTCATTAAGAATCACCAGAAATGTATACAATGTATGGGCAGGTTGATCCTCTGCCCTCAGCTTGCCTTTTTAGGTGCAGCCTTAATAGTTCAGACCTCTATAACAAAGAGGGGCAGTGCTTCACTGCAATTCTGGACCTCAATTAATACATCCATTGGGGCAGCTTATACCATGATTTACAATATATGTTTAATAAGCACTAAAACAACAAAAGGTAAGTACAGCATTTAATACAGTGATATATAGTATAAATTTAACAGGCTTGAACTGTAAATTGAATGTTATAAAATCAAAGTACAACAGTTATAAATATTCAAATAAAGAAATCTATCAGTAGGAGAGTAGACAGTTTTTTTTCTATTTTTGAAGGGACAAGAAAATGTAAGTGATTTCCTAGAGTTTAGAAGACTAGTCAAATATAATGCAATACTAGACAGAAAAAGCAATTTTTAAAAAGTGAAACATAAGTGAGCATAGATCTAAAACCATGCTACTGTGAGTGCTATGACAATAAGAGGCTGCTTAAAAACACAATCAGCAACCTTTCAGAGTGCTGGAGAGGCCAAGAATACTTCAGCGAAAAATAAGAAGCATTATAACAGTTGGAAGGCTCAAAAACAACTCATTCTAACAATTTAATGGCTCAGAATACCAAAGAAAGAGTGAAGGAGACAGAAAGGCATAATCAAAATCTAACACTTTGAGCTACACATTTTATATGCTCTGCAGTGTCTCACTAGTTATTATTAATAATAATAATAAATAATAATAATAATGGTATTGTTACTATTCAAAATAAAAGATTAAAACAAAATCTTAATACACAATTGTCCACAAAAACAGTATACATTCTGTGGCACTACAACTAACAACTGCACTGATTTATATATTGTGACATTAGGACTGTTTTATAAATATGTCCTTTGGACTGTTCCCTGAGGTCCAGAATGAATGATACATCCACCACTGCTAGGAGTGTGTTTTCATTCACTAGAATATTCTTAAGCACATTTCTAACATGTCTTTAAGATAACTTCTCCCTTTGCTAGCTAGTTACTGTAGAAAAATATCTAAATATTCATCAAATCTTGAATATAATGAATAATGGGTCTTCCCTGTGGTTTAAGTCTGTTTTTGTGGATCTTTGGAACCTTGCAAATACTAGAAATTTTTGGTGCTTTTTATTCAACTTGTTTTTATTGAATTTTACAAGTTACATAACAAGAGAGAAATAGGTTCACAGTTGTACAGGTATATAAGGCATTAGACATTTTTCAATCTGTATAGTTCTGGTCTGATAAAGAGGACAGGTAGAAGGGGGGAATGGTATTCACTGTCTCATGTACACTGGGAACCATAAGGAAAGTAGGGGTGGGAAGGAAGGGTGGGGGAAAGAAACAAGAAGGATCAGAGAAATTAACAAAATGAACTAGAACCAGTCATGGAATCTTCAAATTTATACTCCCAAGTGTTGAAAACTATCAAACTTGCACTGTACATCTAGGATTGTGTGACCATAAAGCCCAGGAGCTACAAAATCTGGGATTAGAGAAGTGAATCTCTTTTCCATTTCACATTGGGTATTCAGGTCATGGACCACTCTGGAAATAGATGGTGATACAATCAATTTCCATAATCTGGTAATATTATTCTTTAAATACCGTGTAGGCTGCGATTGGGCAGTGCAAGCAATAAACCTAGTGACAATACATAAATGATTGGTGATATAAAAAAAACAAATTATACTGATAATAATACGCAGTCCCACTATGTGAATAAAGTGCAATGGTGCTCATTCCTTGTTTGTGAACTCCGTATTAAAGTGACAGGTGCTTCACTGTGCTCAGACTGGTGCCCCACATAGATTTGCACTCATCGTCATCCCATGACCACCTATCTCTAGGATGGTCAAATGCACTTTTGAGACTATTCCAGTATGCAACGTGGTAATAACCGATGTTCCTTCACAAACTTTAAGCGGCATTGCTAATGGTAACCGGTAATCCTCCACGGGGCTATATCAATACCAAAAATCCTTCTCTCCTCCACAGGCAGTATTCAAGTATTCAGCATGAAATAAAAACAAAAACGGACAAAATTAAAAGCTTTAATGGTGGGGACAGACTATAAAAATGCAACTCACAAAAAAAAGTGCCCAAAGCCTGGCACTAGGTGTATTCAGCCTTGTAGTATATGAATGGAAGTTAAAATGACCACCGTGCTCCAGCGTGTGTTCCAAAGGGCGGAAGTGACAAGTTGCGTCATCAAACCTCGACGTGTTTCGATCAATAGACCATCATCAAGAGGTCATCAGGCACTTCCTGATGATGGTCTATTAACTGAAACGTGTCAAGGTTTGATGACGCAACTTCCACCGACGTCATATCCAGTATGGACGGCAGCCGCCATCTTGGTACTCCAAAAACCCCTACACCTTTCCTGAAGTCTTTTTATTGCCAGAATTTTGCCTTTTTTGGTCTGCGGACCTATTTTAAATGTGAGTAGTGAATTTTAGATGATGTTTTAAATAAAGTTTGTAACATATTACACAATGGGAGTCTTCTTGCTTGCATCCTCCATGTGAGGCATTGTGGATGACAGAGTTTTGCGCCCATTGCTGGAGCATGCCTATGAGTGCTTTTTGGCGCCATTAGAGATAATCTTTGGCCCTGTTTGTAATGAGGATATTTCTTTTGGAAATCATCGTTTGAGGCTGACTATGCTTTGTGACTGCTTGTGGGTCGAATTTTGAAGGTGAGTGTGCATGCTAGCCATTTTTCTTGCGACTGGTGTTATCACTCATGTAGTATATTTAGTCTTTCATTTTGGGATTGAATCACTTTTTGCTAAAAGCTATTGTTTTTATTCACCTGTGTCACCAGCACTTCATAGCCATTTCCTGTGGCTGGCACTGTCACTTGGTGTGTGTTTTTTTGCACCACCGTACACATTTATGTCATGCTCACACCTGGTTGAGTGTTATTAGATTCATTTTTGCTTAGTTTATGCGATTTATTCATTTGTGTAGCCATCACTACCTGAGGATTTGTTAAGGGGTAAGGTGCAGATTACAGATTCAGTTTCTGTGGTATGAAATGGTTCTGAGATATTCTGTAATTGAGTTGGAGAAAGGACTGGGAGTTTACTCGAATGTAAGAGATTTTGGTTAGGGATGAACTTTTATAGGGGGAGTTCAGGCCCCTAACATTGAGAGATATTATGTTAAGCATATGTTCAGCGCATAAAGGTGGGGAAGGTGGTACTGGATGAACTGTTGAATTGGAGACGTACATCTTGTCATACTTGTGAGATGGTGTGTTTCAAAAAGTTGGGCGAGCAGCAAATAGCATCTGGCATATCGATAGGAAGCATTGTAGAGTAGGAGGTTATTCACAGGCAGGTGATATAGAAAAACATGCCAAGGGTGTAGCTTAATAGTGTGGAGTATGGTCAACTGGTAGAAACAAACTATAACTTTGTGGAAAAACATGTGTAAAAAAATCTCGTAAAAAAAGCAAGGAACATGGGTAGCCAATGTGACTACTGTAATCCGGGGGCAATGTAGCAACCATGATTACATTAGCTTGTCGTCATGTAACAAATGAGACAAACTAGGAGACATCAAAAGTGAGGCTAGGCCTTACAGCTACATGTGTGATATAGTAATGGTCAGGGGACCATTTATTAATATGTCTTACTTAGGTCAAATCACCCTCCATTTGGTGGGGTTGTTGTGAGGTATGTTGGCGGTCTTCAGCAGGTAGTATGTTCCACTCTTTAAGGAGATCAATGCCTTCCTCCAGGTTCCAGACTATGAAGGATTTGAACTGATTCTTTATGAGAAGTTTGGTGCCCTATACTATGGTTCTGTAAGGCTTTAGTAATAGTAGCTTTTTTTCTATTGAGAAGGGTCACCTTAGATAAATCCACAAATAATTTGCACCTGCATGAGAAGCGGGAAAGGCTGACGGATTTCTTGCAGCTGTCATTAGCTTTTCTTTGATATGGTAAAAATGGACCCTGATGAGCACATCTTTAGGGATTGAAGCTGGTAAAAAGGAAGGTTTAGGAATTCTGTGTGCCCTGTCAAGTGCTGCTTCTAATGGGCCTAGTAATGGTATGAGTTACTTCATTAATTGTTGGTATTAACACGTCAGGAGTGATCATCTCTGGAATGCCGTGAAATTTAATGTTATTTCTTCTAGAGCGGTCTTCCAGATCAGCTATTTTGTTTTTTAGCTGTAGGATTTTGTTCTCATGGTCTGCATGAGTGTCTACCATAGTATTATGCACTGTAAACATGTCAGTGATTTTGCACTCTATATGCTGTTGACGTTTGGTATGGTCAAAAATAGCGTTTGATAATGGGGTGATCACGTTTGTAATATCGTTTTTCAGCGTCTGCCTTAATGAAAGAAGCATATTTTTCATGACCAATTCAGAGACAGGTTGGTCAAAAAGCAGGAAATTCCTCAATGGCGAATTGTAATACTAGTGTAGGAGTATAAGAGGTATCTAGAGAATGTGTGGTGGCATTAACAGGGCCCTCAATCCTGGGCCTCGATTTTGCTGGACTGCGGGAAGTGGGTGAGAGAGGAGGAGATGACTCACCCGTATCCCTGTCCTATAGTGGAACCAGGAGCCTGGAGTCTGGTGTGTATACTGATTGATCTGCTCCAGGCCATCTTGGATTCTAGGGTCCCGGGTCGGGTAGAAGTAATTAAGTTTCTGAGGCTGTGCCAGAGACTTACAGTGCCGAGGCATATTTCCAGAGGGTGAGGGGGGTTTATATTCCCCGGTTCAGGGTGTTGGTGTCCCGCTTGTCACGATGGAAAGTTGTGCTGTTACGGAGGTGGCCTCAGAGCTCTGTCACTGAGCAGCCATTTTAGGAGCTGGCTGCACATGCGCTCAATTTTTGGTGCTTTAAATGTTAAATATTTGGCCTCTTTTTTTGTCCAAAATGAGATTTTTTTTTGTCTCTTTTTGACCCAAAGTTCTAGTTTTTCTGTAACTTTTTTTGTTGGGTCACCTGGTATCTTTTACAGGTTTTCCTATTGCTTAATATCCTGGCCATTTCTTCCTCACAACCCAAAATGACCAGCCCCTCCTTATCCACTGGCCTAACTAATTACCACTCATTTCTTTGCTTCCAGAGGTTTGGTCCCTTCCCAAACCTTTTAATATCCCTTCTTTTTAGACACTGGTAGGTTTTTCTGCTTCCTCTTGAACCATGTTTTTGTTTAAAAACAAATTAGGGCTTAGTGGGATATAACATCCTCAGGGCAATATATAAAAGAAAATATGACACCGGGGAGACTTAGGTGGGACATTAGACCTAATGATGGATTGAAAGACCCAGAATTATTAAAATAATTGTATCATTTTTTCAATATTTGCGAACAAAAACAATTGAGTATAATTATCTTAAGCCAAAAAACTAAATTAATAGTTATAGCAGAAAAAATAAATAAAAAATCTTAAAAGAAAAAAGTATACCATTTATGGATACACAAGAATACCAAATCACAAACTCAAAAACTAGAGGAGAACCTACAGAAATTTGGAAATGAAACCACACAGAAAAAAAAAAATGAAAAAGTATCTAGATTCTAAAGACTATAAAGAACAGAAAGTGACAAGAGGATGACAAAGAATTAGAGTCCAAAGAATCATCAATGGAGATCATCCCACAGAAGATAATAGATTTTTTTTAGGAAATTGAATGGAGGGGTTAATTGAACACTTAATAAACATTCTGGATTGAAAATCTCTAATCTACCACAGAAAGATACCCCATATAGAAATATGCTAGAACAGAGAAGAGGTAACCAAACCCCATATGTGGGGAATCCCACCTCCAATAGATTTGAACCTTTAGAAAATAGGTTCCCAAGGAACAATTACTCACCTAGGAATAATTACCATACAGAAGGTTACCAAACACTATCAGGCTGTACAGGGTCACCCCCCTGGCATACCCTATAGAGGTCAGGCTAGAGGTAATTACAGGTGGGTAATGGGCCTAAGTTGGACCACCATCAGCAGCAAGGGGGGGGAATGGAGGGGCTGGAAAGAGCCCTACAGAATTACACAGTACCCCCAAAGAACATCAGTACAAGAAAGAGAAGAAGAGAGTGCAGAGGGGCTGGAACAAAAAGTAAAAGGGAAATATAAAATCAGGGATTTTTAATATAACGAAAGTTCAGTTTACAGAGGAATAATTACAAGTTTTAAATCGGGGATTAAATTATGCCCCAACTAAATTTTTAGATACATTTGAAATATTCATATACATAGAAAAATTAGCCAGAAAGTTAAATATTAAAAAAAAATTTGGAAAATAGAGATGAGCGAATCGAACCAGGCGAAGTGGAATTGGTTTCGAATTTCAGGAAAAATTCGATTCGTGCCGAATCCGAATATTAGCCAACTTCAGGTGCGCGAATCGGATTTTTCCCGATCAGCTGGCAAAAACTCCTCCTCCTCCTCCTCCTCCTCCTCCTCCTCCTCCTCCTCCTCCTCCTCCTCCTCCTCCTCCTCCTCCTCCTCCTCCTCCTCCTCCTCCTCCTCCTCCTCCTCCTCCTCCTCCTCCTCCTCCTCCTCCTCCTCCTCCTCCTCCTCCTCCTCCTCCTCCTCCTCCTCCTCCTCCTCCTCCTCCTCCTCCTCCTCCTCCTCCTCCTCCTCCTCCTCCTCCTCCTCCTCCTCCTCCTCCTCCTCCTCCTCCTCCTCCTCCTCCTCCTCCTCCTCCTCCTCCTCCTCCTCCTCCTCCTCCTCCTCCTCCTCCTCCTCCTCCTCCTCCTCCTCCTCCTCCTCCTCCTCCTCCTCCTCCTCCTCCTCCTCCTCCTCCTCCTCCTCCTCCTCCTCCTCCTCCTCCTCCTCCTCCTCCTCCTCCTCCTCCTCCTCCTCCTCCTCCTCCTCCCAGTATTATTTCTCTTCCCCAGCAGACTCCAAGGGCATTTAAATTAAAGGTACAGTGTTCTGCACTAATATAAAGGCTCTCTGAAGCCTAGAAACCCTTTTAATTATTTAAATTCGCATCGAATCGAATTTCTCCCGCAAATTCGGCGAATCAGCCGAATCAAATTTTTGAATAATTCGCTCATCTCTAGAAAAGAACTAAGATGATAATATAAATATACAAACATACTTTATCCATAATGGATTAAAGAATAGATCCACATTTAATCCAAAATCCATTCCATTTCAATATATAAAAGGTCTTTAAAAACATGGTTCAAGAGGAAGTAAAAAAACCTACCAGTGTCTAAAAAGAAGGGAAATAAGATTTGGGAAGGAATCAAAGCCC
This sequence comes from Staurois parvus, assembly GCF_062004578.1. NCBI lineage: Eukaryota > Metazoa > Chordata > Amphibia > Anura > Ranidae > Staurois > Staurois parvus. The sequence continues at coordinate 8,562,044 of NW_028317949.1, forward strand.
TGGAAGGGCTAAGGAAGGGGGGGAGGGGGCTGGTAATTTTGAAAAAAAAGAATAATATGTGGAACAAATGACCAGGAAATTAAGGGATAGGGAAACCATCTATAAAAGATACCGGGTGACCCAAAAAAAAAAACACTTAAAGAAAAACTAGAACTTTGGGTCAAAAAGGGACAAAAGAAGATTTCGGACAAAAAAACTGGTCAAATATTTAACAATTAAGTACCAAAAATTCCCGTTATTTACCAGGTCCAAAAAGATCTACAAAAACAGAATTAAACCACCGGGAAGATCCATTGACGGAATAGGGTCATTATATTCAAGATTGGGTGAATGTTAAGATATTTTTCTACAGGAATTAGCTAGCAAAGGGGGAGCTTATCTTAAAGACAGCAGAGACCTTATATATGAAAACACCCTCCTAGCAACGGAGGACTTAGAGACCCTATACACTAATGTTAAAGGATGGGCTGAAAGCCACTGAATGGGCCTTAAAAACACTATCCAACATAAACCCCCTCCAAAGAAAATTCATCTAAAAGGTTTGGAGATGGCAATTGCCAATATTTACTTTTGGTATGGAGGTGAGTTTTATAACCAAGTTAAAGGGGTGGCAATGGGGGCAAGATATGTGCCAAGTGTGGCTAACATCTGTCTGAATAAATGGGAGATGGAGGAGGTTTTTCTAAAATGTAGCCCCAACTAATATTATATAAAAGATTCATTGACAACATTTTTATTATTTGGAAGGGAGAAAAAGATTTAAAATTGTTCTTACAAGGGTAAAACACCAACCAATATGATATTAATTTTACTATTACCATCAGTGATGAGAGGATGCACGTTTTAGATCTTGAGATTTGGAAAGAAGGACTATCACTCCTCACACACACCCATTTCAAAGAAACAAACAGGAATGGATATATATCAGTCAGTAATTGCCACCATCTAGGATGGGTAAGAGCCATCCGAAAGGGACAGTTCATGAGGATTAAATGTAATTCCAAGTGAGATGAGGATTTTATGGCCCAATCAAACATGTTAATGGAAAGATTTATAGAAAAGGGGTACAAGAAGAATGAATTAGAAAGAACCAGGGACCTGCTAAGAGGAATGGATAAAGAGAGATTATTAACAAAACAGGAAAGGAAAAAAAGCAAAATTCGACATGGCCTTTATAACAGGTTATAATATACAATATAGGGAGGTGGAAAAGAGTATCAGGAAATACTGGCAATACTATTGAGAGACCACTTCCTCAAAAATATTTTACCAAAAAAAAATAATTTTATTTATAAAAAAGAGCACCAGGGTTAAGAATTTATATAGCCACATATATAATAAATGCCCCTAAGAAAAACATTACCTTTCTGGAAAAGTAAAGTTTTTTTAGATGCAAGAGATGTAAGGCCTGCAGAATAACAAGCGATAAAAACAGATTCACACCTGAATTTTATTCAGCAGTAGGCAAAAGATATGATATAAAAAATGTATTACATGTGACAGTAAATATGTTACTTACCTTTTAACTTGTTCATGCGGATTGTATTACATTGGACGCATGACTAGAAAGCTATCTAAACACATTAGTGAGCATATTAATAATCTAAAAAATTATTATAAAAAATACAGTTTATCAAACCACTTTGTGGTGACACATAACCAGGATCCCACCCTTATTGGTATAGACAGAATAACCATACACCAGAGAGGGAAATCTCAAGAAATGAGACAAGATGGGACAAGATGAGACAAGATGGGTTTATGAATTTAATTCTCTGGCCCCACAAGGATTAAATATAGACATTGATTTGAACTGCTTTTTGACAAATTTTTATGTGCCTATTGCCATTGTGGGGTCTGGTAGTTCATATATAATTTTCAGGACATCTGGTATAAGATCACTTAGCGCAATCTCTGGGGGGTAGGGGTTAAAATAAGAGAGGTAGTGGGGAGAGGGAGGATTTGGTGTTCATATATTCATATATCAGTCTGCTGCATTTATTTTTCCCATGTTTTTTTTTTCTTATTTCTTTCACATTTTTTCCACATATTTTTTCTTTTTATATTTTTTTCTTATTTTGTCCCCATTTTTTCTTAATTTTTCTCAGTTTTTTTTTTTTACATTTTCCTAATAAATTGTTTCCTTATATGTCCCCTTTCTTCTTTTTTTTCTATTATATTCTTAATTTTATATTTTTTTTTACTTTTTGAAAATATTTTTTCTAATTTTTAAAATTATCTTATATATAAAAAAACACTATATTGCCAAAAGTATTGGGATGCCTGTCTTTACACACACATAAATGTTAATGGCATCCCAGTCTTCATCTGTACGGTTCAATATTGAGTTGGCCCACCCTTTGCAGCTATAACAGCTTCAACTTTTCTGGGAAGGCTGTCCACAAGGTTTAGGAGTTTGTCTATGGGAATGTTTGACCCTCCTTCCAGAAGTGCATTTGTGAGGTCTAGCACTGATGTCAGACAAGAAGGCCTGTCTCACAGCCTCCACTTTAATTCATTCCAAAGGTGTTCCGCTGGGTTGAGGTCAGGACTCTGTGCAAGCCATTCAAGTTCCTCCACTCCAAACTTGCTCATCCATGTCTTTATGGACTTTGCTTTGTGTACTGGTGCGCAGTCATGTTGGAACAGGAAAGGGCCATCCCCAAACTGTTCCCACAAAGTTGGGAGCATAAAATTGTCCAAAATTGTGTGGGATGCTGACACCTTAATTGTTCCCACACTGGAACTAAGGGGCCAAGCCCAACCCCTGAAAAACAACCCCACACCATAATCCCCCCTCCACCAAATTTTACACTTTGCACAATGCAGTAAGGCAAGTACTGTACTCCTGGCAACCACCAAACCCAGACACCTCCATCAAATTGCCAGACACTTGATGATGTAAGGCAGCTGCTCAGCCATGAAAACCCATTCCATTAAACTCTCTATGCACGGTTGTTGTGCCACATGAATTTTGGAGGTCTTTAGCTATTGACTCTGCAGACACTTGGCGTCTTCTGCACACTGTGGGCTTCAGCATGCACTTACCCCTCTCTGTCATTTTACGTGGCTGTTGTTCCCAGTTGCTTCCACTTTGTTATAATACCACTAACAGTTGACTGTGGAATATTTAATAGCAAGGAAATTTCACGGGTGGACTTATTGCACAGGTGGTAACATATCATAGTACCATGCTTCACTGAGCTCCTGAGAGCGACCCATTCTTTCACAAATATTTGTAGAAGTAGTCTGCATGCCTAGGTGCTTGTCTTTTTACACCTGTGAGCATGGAGGTGATTAGAACACCTGAATCCAATGACTTGGAGGGGTGTCCCAATTAGTAATGGGCTGAACGCCCCCGTTTGGTTCGCGGTCAAACATTCAAACCTACCGAAAGTTCGAACATGGACAATTTACTGAATGGTATCTTATCGCATCTAAATATACAGTAAGTTACCACTCAACAACTAAAATACTGCATATTATACCGTTATATTATTAAGTCATGCAGTATTTTAGTTGTGAAACATTTTTTAATGTTTCAGCTGTCAGCGGGGTTCCCCGCTAACAGCTGAAATTCAAAAGAATTGTCGACATTGCCCGACAATTAAAAACATTTTTTTAAAAATGGTGTGGGGTCCCCCCTCTCATCCATACCAAGCCCTTCTGGTCTGGTATGGATTTTAAGGGAAACTCCCACAACAAAATAAAAACAAAATGTTGTGGGCCCCCAAAATCCATACCAGACCCTTATCCAAGCATGCAGTTCAGCAGGTCAGGAATGGGGGGGGGGGGGGGAGCATGTGGCCCCCTCTAGGATCATACCAGGCCACAGCCCCCCATCCCAAAACATCCCCCATGTTGAGGGCTTTTGGCCTGATATGATTCAGGGGGGGGGGCACTCTCTCACCCCCCCTTCCTGACCTGCCAGGCTGCGTGCTTGGATAAGGGTCTGGTATGGATTTGGGGGGGGGGGGGGCACACAATTTTTTTTTAATTTGATGTTGTCCCAATGTTGATGGGGACAAGGGCCTCTTCCCCACAACCCTGGCCAGTGGGGAAACCATTTTAACAAGAGGGCCCCCAGATCCTGGTCCCCCCTATGTGAATGAGTATGCGGTACATGGTACCGTTACCCATTCACAAAAACACAGTGCAGTAAAAAAATGACAGGAGACAAATCCTTTATTAAAAAAAAAAAAAAATGTCCCCCAAAGTAGAGCCAACGTCAAACACGATGCCTGCCGCCACTGCCGACCCAAAAAACCCTCTGATCACGACGCTGTCTCCTACTGTCTGAAAGTTGCACTGGGATGACAGTTCTTAAATACTGTGATAACATCACAAGGGAGCAGAGTTACCCCCACCCCCTTGTGACATCATGTGCTGTGATTGGCCAAAGCATTGCACCTGACCTGTGGTCAGATTGCTTTGGCCAATCACAAAGCACTGTCAGGGCGCACTGCGGGTTGAGGCAGGCAAATAGCCCGCAGAACACCTTTACCGCTTACGTGTTAAGCAAACACATGAAAGACCCATGTTTAAGTCGAACATACACTCAATTTGAACATGAAGCCCATCACTAGTCCCAATACTTCTGGCAATATAGTGTATGATCTGTATATAATTTAATTACTGATTTAGAAAGACACTTATTTCCTCCAATATTGCTGCAACAAGCTGACTGTTGCCTATTATGATACAGCTGGAATCATACAGTTTTACCCTTTAGGGGATGTATGGTAATCACTTGCCATCCTGAGGATTTACCCCCATTAATGACCAGGCCTTTTTTTGCTATTCGGAGCTGAACTATTTCAACTGATAATTGCGCGGTCATGGAATGCTGTACCCAAACAAAATCTACGTCTTTTTTTCAAACAAATAAAGCTTTCTTTTGGTGGTATTTTGATTTTTCACACTATAAACAGAAAAAGACCGAACATTTTGAAGAAAAACAATATTTTTTACTTTCGGCTATAAAAAATATATAGTAAATTCAAAGTTAGCCATAAGTTTACAAGCTTAAGAGAAAGTTGTGAGCGCTCTGAATGAAATGAAGCAGCCAAGCATCAAAAAAGTATACCAAAAACCTCGCAAACATATGAATATAAAAGATGCGGCGCTATATCACAACTATAATTATGCTGAAATATCCAAGGTATATGTGATGATTAGGTGACTAATAAGAAACCACAAATATTCTGTCACAAACAGAGTGACATGCAGTGCAAAACAGTCTTGGTGACAATCCCTCTCCTTCAAAAGGTGCTTCTTCCACGCGGTGATAGTGAAAAGGTAAAGCTGTGCACTCACCAGATGCACAGTTTAACTGCGCATTTAAAGATGAACTCTTTTCCAAATCCACCGGTTATTTCTTAAAGGTCAGGTCAGGCCAGATATTCTTTCCCCTGTTGTATTGCTGACAATCCACGGTCTCTCTTTTAGGTGGCTCTATAGGTGATAAGTGACTCACCAAGGGCCACAAAAAAAGGAGACCAATAGCGTGATACCGTTTCAAAAAGGTTTGGATTTTTATTTCCATACAGTATACAGGTAAAGGGAAAAAAACACACTGACCATGAGGTGAATTTAAAAGATGGCCGCCCTTTGATGATGTGCGACTAGCACAAAACGCGTCAGAGAAGGAGCTACAGCGTCACTATCTCTCTGCCGCCGGCACAATGGAGGTCCCGGCGGCCATCTTTTAAATTCACCTCATGGTCAGTGTGTTTTTTTCCCTTTACCTGTATACTGTATGGAAATAAAAATCCAAACCTTTTTGAAACGGTATCACGCTATTGGTCTCCTTTTTTTGTGGTCCTTGGTGAGTCACTTATCACCTATAGAGCCACCTAAAGGAGAGACCGTAGATTGTCAGCAATACAACAGGGGAAGGAATATCTGGCCTGACCTGACCTTTAAGAAATAACCGGTGGATTTGGAAAAGAGTTCATCTTTAAATGCGCAGTTAAACTGTGCATCTGGTGAGTGCACAGCTTTACCTTTTCACTATCACCGCGTGGAAGAAGCACCTTTTGAAGGAGAGGGATTGTCACCAAGACTGTTTTGCACTGCATGTCACTCTGTTTGTGACAGAATATTTGTGGTTTCTTATTAGTCACCTAATCATCACATATACCTTGGATATTTCAGCATAATTATAGTTGTGATATAGCGCCGCATCTTTTATATTCATAGCCATAAGTTTAGACCAAACTTTATTCTGCTACATATTTTTGGTAAAAAAGATCCCAATAAATGTATATTGATTGCTTTGTGTGGAAGTTATAGTGACTAAAAACTATGGTATAGATAATGGAATTTACGTAATTTTTTTGCACTAGTTTAACTGACAATTGCGTGGTTATGAATATGGTACATAAATTACATTTACAACCTTTTTTTAAACACAAATAGAGCTTTCTTTCAGTGGTATTTGATTACCTGTGAGCTTTTTATTTTTTGGGCAATGAACAAAAAAGAAAACAATATTTTCTCATTTCTGTCATAAAAAAATGTGACTAATGTTAGCCATAGAAGCCGTGGGGATCAACACGTTTCAGTAAAAAAAAAAAAAGTCTATTCTGGAGTAGGATCCATGAGGGGAAGAATAAAAGGTATAGTCATGTTCTTGCAGATTGAAAATTCTCCAGATATAAACCAGCTGGTAGGTATGTAAAAAGGTCCTAAGCCCCCTAGGCAGGGAAGACAGATGTGTGGACGAGTCTCTATAAGGGTGCAAGGTAAAGTTGAAGTCCCCACCCAGAATGAGAGTATCGTCAAGAAAGGAGTCAAGTGTAGATAGGAAAGCGTTCAGAACCAGGATTTGGTTCATGTTAGGAAGGTACAGGTTTGCAAGAGGAAATGTACTTGAATAAATTTTGCCTTTAACGAGCAGGCACCTGTCCTCCTGATTTCTGAATTCATCAGGGAGTTACTAGGGGATGGATTTAGAGAGTAGGATACTAGTCCCTTTAAATTTAGAGAAGGTAGAGGGATTATAATATGTCTTGGGGTTATTTTTTTTGGAAAATTTGGGGATCCTGTCTGCCCAAAAATGAGTCTCCTGGAGGAAAGCAATATGCATTTTATGCCTCCAAAGCTCCGCAAGACAACTGGTGCACTTCTCTGGGGAATTCAGCCCCTTGACATTCCAGGAAAGGAACTTGACAGCCATACTGCCTGGTATAAAGCGTCCAAGTCAGTCTACTCCCTGAGAGAGTGAGGGGTGGGGAGGGAGGATATCTGGTAGAAGATGAACAGCTGCACCATCAAATTCTAGGACACCCACATGCAAGGCCCACTGCAGGATTTCTTGTTAGAGGGTAACGGAGTGCAGGCAACAGAGAAAGTCTCTTGGTCTGTCAGGTGAAGTAGCTTGAGGGCCCAGAATTCTGTGTACCCTGTCAATAGTTATGTCCATGGCCGGTGGGCAGTCAAGATATTAGTTAAAAATGGTGGTCACATGCTAGCGAAGCTCTGATTGTGGCACTTATTCAGGGATGCCCCAGTCTAATGTTCTGTCTATGGCTATGGTACTCCAGATTATCAAGGAGCAGATGTAGCTGAATGACCTGGTCTTGTAGGTTTATGGTGAATGTTTGGAGGGTTTGTACAGACTGGGTAACTGAGCTCTGATCTTGCTTAAGCCCTGCCACTCAGAAGTCTAGCATAGACACTTCCTGGGCTAGGTTCTGTATTTCACCCCTCAGAGCGGTTTCCATCCTGGTAGCTCACTCCTCAAACTCTGCACTAGTAGGTAACTGCTATAACAGGGCTCATAGCCGCTGTTCTAAATGGGTGATGAACGGGAGGCCCTGATTGGAGGGAGTAGCTGGAGGTGTACTCACAGTGTCCCATGGTGATGATAGTTGCGGCCCTGTTGCAGGAGCAGGTTCTGGACTGAAGCATAGGCCACCTTGAGGGGCAGGGAGATCCAGGATGTGCAGACTTTCGTCCATATCTGTGGAGGCTGCCAGAGATCTTGGAGAGAGGTCACTGAGCAGTGAGAAAGGTGGTATGGTATGATCGTCTGTCAGCTGCAAGGTGGGATCCGGGACCACGGTACGGTCTGCAGTAGTAGAGGCCTCATGATCAATTGGTGCCATCTTGAAGAGTGCTGGCATGGAGGCTGTCAGCTGGCACAGCTTAAGAAAGTGGTCCATAGTGGTACCGCTTGGTAGGGAAGGTGCACCTGGATCCCTGGAGTCCTAAGGTGCTGGTAGGCACCAGTGGTTTGCAGTAAGACGGCTCAGTTCTTCCATAGAAGAGTCGGTGGCCGGGAACTCTAGCAGTGTGCGTCCTCACGCTGCCATGCCAATATCACGACCCCTGATACTACAATTTTTAAAGTTAACTGAAAAACTAAATTAAAGCCCTCTGAATTGAAAAAAAAAAAATTGTGCACAGTTCACCTTTCAATAAATTGATTTGTGTTTTTTTTTTTAATGGGAAACATTGTATGCAGATTTTGGATTCAACAATGCTTTACGAATCTGTTTTCATTGAAGTGGTTATCAATGAATTTTAGAACCCCAGATCCAAGCCTGAAGCACAGGCTGCATGTCCCACATAATAACTTACTCTCAAATGTAAAGTCTCAAATGTAAAGTCTCACAGCTCCTTGAAAAATTCACTTTTTACTCAAAAGCTGTCTGTCTCTCTCTGTATTTGGACAGGAACGGTAGAGTACAATCATATGTGTTAGCTGTTTCTAAACCTTTGCTCCAGTTCCCCATTCTGAAGTCTAAAACACTTCCCAGCATATTTCCAAACTCCTAGTCATGACTGCTATTTTACATACTGAGGAAATTAAGATATAGAAAAATATAAAGAAGCAATGTCATTTTTTTTTTTTATCTTAAGCAGGCATAGAGAATATCTGCTAAATCGTTCAGTCTAAAAACTCCCAACTAATTTCACACCCTTTTGAGTACTTCTTCAAAGATTTATTGTCTTTTATGTTTCTGGCTTATACTGATGCACTAGCCAAAACACAATACAGTCATGCACATTCCATGAAAAACAAATACGTTTCACAGTCTGCATCTCATACCATCAGATTACATGTATTTCCTTAGATTTTTAATCTTTAAAATCATATTTACTCCTCATCAGCTATCATTAATACTACATTACTTTTAGGAATTCTCACACACATCACTATGAGTACTTTCCCACTGAGTAATATTATTTATGCTAAATATCATTGAGTACAAAAGTCATCCCCATGGGAGCTGGACATTTTAATTTTTTCCCTATTTTTATAGTTCTTCTCTCGTTACTTTTCCCCTAACATAACTGTAAAGATATAGGAATTAACATATGGTTAGTTTTGAACAAAACTCTAGCTATGTAAGCCGTGTACCGGGGTAGGCTCCCCAGGATACAGTGAAGTCACGAACGAGGAAAGCAACCCCAACACCAGCTTTTGCAACAACAGAATTTTACTTAGATGTGGCAAATAAACCAAACCACAAATGCGGGGAACATACAATAAATTTACATACACCCAGCCCAAAGGCTGAGACCCTTGTGCTGCACATGATGATGAAGGTAAAAAAAAAAAAAAAAAAAAGAGTAGTAATTTACCTACTGGCGGGCACAACTAAGCTTCCACACCTTACCCGTTATTACCCTAAAAGAGCAGGAATCAGTGTATGGTATGGGCTAGCCTGCGGTGCAGCACAACAGCTTACAATCTTACACAAATCTACAGTATTCCCCCTCCCATAACTGGTCCTGTAGCACGTGCCTGAGTATTCCTTCTGAGCAAAACGCCAGTCTGGCTTGAGTTTGTGGGATTTTATCAGCTCTCCAATGTGAAATGTCACTTTAAGTTGTGGAGTCCTTCCAATGATCAGTAATAACACTTGTGGCCTGACACAAACAGAGACCCTAACTAACTAACTATAGGCCTAGACTCAGTCTCAAGGCGCCAACACTGAAATGAGGTGCGTGCACGATCTTACCGACCCGAGTCTGCTTTGCATCCGCTGGTGACTCTGAACAGAGCAAATGTCTCTCCAACAAGCATGCGGTCTCGCCATATATGTTGCTTAGTTCCTCTGCTCTCATCAGCATTCCTGGCAGCAGTCTCATCAGCTTCCTGGCAGCAGTCTCATCAGCTTCCTGGCAGCAGTCTCATCAGCTTCCTGGCAGCAGTCTCATCAGCTTCCTGGCAGCAGTCTCATCAGCTTCCTGGCAGCAGTCTCATCAGCTTCCTGGCAGCAGTCTCATCAGCTTCACTTAGCTGCAGCTCTGGTTACGGAGGGATGTTCTCACACCTGGATGTCATCAGATTCTCAGCTCACACGGCCCCCTCATTCACCATTCTCCAGAACATGGCTCCTCTCTCTTCTTCCTGTTTTCTCTCAACTCTGTGTGAAAACTCCACCTCTTCATGAATATCTATGCAGTCAGGGGCTCTGTTAGAAAAACAGTGACATCGTGTGGCTAAACTGCAGAATGTCAGTCAAAACATTTAATTTACTCCACACAAGCAGTATTCAAACAATGAGAGCTGTTTCCCCAGCTCACAGCTACATAGCCTTCATTTTTTTTCTTGGTATTTTAGGAAAGTTGGCAGTAGAGCATGTGCTTGAAAGGTGTTGAATGTATTTTTAGTGTTAGTTAGATACAATAAGTCCTTTAAAGCAGGAAACACTTTGCAACATAGTGAAATGAAAACTATCGTCTAAACAAATATTACAGACAGAGACTAGCAGCTTTTCATTGACAAAGTTTTCAAAATCACAGGTATGCTGGCGAGTAGTGTGAGTATTCAACATTAAAGTTTTTTTCTTAGATTTAATCCACTAACAAAATAAACTGGACAAACTGTACAGAGATAGCATTAATTGTGACCTGACAACGGCGATGCTTGTTTTACACTGTAATTCTCAAAAGATGATTTCATATTTGGGTGTGTTTTCATTCTGGAGTGTTCTTCTTGTACACAGGTATACAGTATGTACCTGACAGAAATATGATGTGTTGGTGACTGCAAGATGCCATAGGTATCCCACAGCCTATGTTGGAAAGGTAGAAATCCAGCCCTGATGACAGTACTTAGAGCACTATGATATAGAGAATAGTGTTGGGCTTGGTGTTCACGAACGGTAAGGGCGTTCAGCGGGCTGTCCACCCGCTGTGCCCCACAATGCACTGCGCCCTGACAGTGCATTGTGATTGGCCAAAACAACGCACCTGACCACAGGTCAGGTTCAATGCTTTGGCCATTCACAGCACATGATGATGTCACAAGGGGGTGGGTTGACCTCCACCCCCTTTTGACATCATCACAGTATTTAAGAACTGTCATCCTGGAGCAGCTGTCAGAAGGAGGGAACCAACATCAAGAGCAGAATCTTTTTTTTCTGTTTGTTTGTTTTTGGGTCAGCGGTGGCGGCAGGCATCGTGACCTACGTTGGATCTACTTCAGAGGATATTTTTTTATTTTTAATGTCACTTAAAAACACTGTCTTCTGTCACTTTGTTCACTACACTTTTTTTTGTGAATGAGTAGCGGTACCCCGTACTCATTAAAATGGAGGGTGGGATCTGGGGGCCCCCTTGTTAGAGGGGGCTTCCAGATTCTGATAAGCTTTTTGCCCACAGATCCCCCAAACTACTGACCACAGTTGTGGGGAACAGGCCCTTGTCCCTATCAACATGGGAACAAGGAGTTTTTGGAAGAAGCCCCCCTGCCCCAAAGCACCACCCATGTTCATGTGGCCTGGTTTGGTTCAGGAGGGGGGTGCTCGCTCTTCCCCCCCCCTTTCCTGACCTGTCAGGCTGCATGCTTAGATAACGGTCTGATGTGGGGAGTTACCCTCAAAATCCATACCAGACCTGAAGGGCTTGGTATGGATTGGGGGGATGGCCCACACATTTGTTATTTTATTTTTTTAATTGCAGGGCAATTCTTTTTACATTCAGCTGTCAGCAGGGAACCCCGCTGACAGCTGAAATATTAAAGAATGTATCCACTACTAAAATACTGCATGGCTTAATAATATACCTCAAGCCGTATTTCAGTAGCTGTGCAGTATCTTACCGTGTACTCAGATGTGGCAAGATACCGCTTAGTGAATTGTCCCCTCTGTTTGGAGTTCACGGTCAAACTTTCATTAGGTTCCAATGTTCGACCAAAGAGGGTGTGTTTGGCCCATCACTAATAGAGAAGAAATCTTCCATTCTTTTATGCTCCAACTAATGCTAAATTGCCTTGCTAGTGGCAGTCCCTAATCTTTCCAACCCTCCTTGCCAATACCAAACCAAACTGATAATAAGTGTATTTACTTTATTAATAGTAGTTGACAGCCTGATCACATTTTAAGCTTTTAATTAGCAATTCGGTTAAACAATTTGGTGAATTTTCATCAAAATCCCATAAACAATTGCAAGTAATCTCCAAAAATGAAGCAAACTACCTTTCATGATTTAAATTGGTAACAATAATTCATTAGATTGTGAAGCTAAAACTAGGCAACAAAAAACAGCCTCTAATGAAAGTAAGGATGACCATGTGTGTCTGGGCTTGGTTCATGGGGGATTCGTCAAGTGAGGTTCAAAAATTGCAAATCTAAATCAGAACACCAATGAAGTCTATTATTGCTTTTATAAAGTGCAGCAGCACCTAAATTGATTCCTACAACATGAAAAAAAGGCTTTTATTGATATAATTCACTGATTTTCAAAAAAAGTCTTTAAAAAAAGCAGCCAGCAACAATTTGGAAAAACGGTACACCCTGTGAAAACATACATGTAGCCAGTTAGCTGTACAATTTGTGAAAAAATGGAATTGCAGCCAGCAAAAAAATATAATATATGCACTGTTAAAATACACATGCAACCTGTAATCAACAAAGTGCATATGGACTTAGGAACATGATTTGAAAATAATTGCCACCCAACCTTGACCTGAACCTGAAAGTTCATTCCTAAGAGAAAGCCTAAATTCTTAATTTAAAAAGTGCAGCAATTTTGTTCAAAGCAATTCGATTTTTCCACATGGGTTCAATCTTGGGAGTTTGAATATAATATCTTTGCAATTAATTGAAACTACCATTTTATGTTTCTGATTGCTTTGGCATTTTGACAAAAAGTGGAATTGACAGTTTGATCACTTTATCACATTGCTGTGTGTATTGCCATCTTACTGTCAAACTAAGTGCAAAATATGATCCTCCTCTCATCACTCTCTAACCCATCCTGTTGTGGGCTTCAATGGGCTGAGTGCAGTGGAAACTCCCTAAAACCTTTCTACACTCACTAGTGCAATGAACAATAGAGAATGAGCAAATACAATAACCCATGATATTCCCATTACTCTGTTTACTGCAGATTTGAAAAAGTACTTGTGTTTTTAAATTCACACATTGGCATTCAATTGCCCAAAGTATGAATAATGTGGGTGCAATCATGCCATTGACAATCTGACTGTGTACAGAACTAAACAGCATATTGATCACACTAGGTGTTTTTCTCTCAGTTGTCTCATGAAACTACTGTACAAAAAGCCTGCAAGCTGCAACTATGTACATCTTACATCAGCAATGGATATCAGGTAAAAAAGATCTTCTGCAGGTCTGATTGTGGAGCTGCTAATATTTAGTTTTATTAAGAGCTTATCAAAAATTAACACTAACATGCAGCTTTTTCTTGTTTTCTTTCACTTATGACATGGTTAATAGTTGGTTTTACTGAACATTAAATAGACAAAGGCATCTTACAATATAATGTTATCACTCAACAGCTGATAAGGTTTTAGCTTATCCTTTGTCATTTTAATTTAATTGACACATAATAAGGTTATGCATTTTTTCCAAAGATGACTATGCAGAAATGAGTTTTAGATCATTTTTATTCTTTTTTTTAGATCAGAGCAGAGATTATCACTGTAGCTGTCACACACAATTACATTTTACTTTTTCAGATAAATTGAATATTTAAAGTTTTAGCACATTATTAAGGTACAGAGATGAGTGAAAAGATCCACTTAATTTAAGATATGCGTTCTACCAGGCAAATTCCTAGTAAGTGGATATATAGTGTGCAACTATTAATCAATCCACATGCCAGACATGCAAAACCTTATCCTCTAGTTTCTGTTTTTTTTTTCTAACATTCTTACATTTTTTGTAATTTAAAAATTCAAACACAATGCTCTATACCCATCGTGCTGATTTTAGACTTCAAAAAGTGCCCCCTCATCATTCAGTTTCATAATTTACACGCTATAATAACATAAGGTGTTTACATATTCTTTGTTACATAATAGGCATCTCAGTGATTGTTTATATTTTTGATTTAATAAAAATGAAAATGAGTTTAGATTGATTGTTGAATCAAATAACTACTTTACAGTTCACCAAATTAAAGTGTCGAAACATAAAAGTTTTTCTTCCATTTCCATATCACTTTTGTAGACTATCAGTGGTTCAGGAGAGCTCAAAGCTTTTCAGCACCATACTGGTGTTATACGGTCACAGTCTAATTTTTTTTTTTGGAGTTACCTTTAAAGCGATGCAGAAAGCTGAAGGGCTTACAGTATACTCATACATAGGAAGGAGTCCACACGCTCACAGCACTTTTGCAAAGGAAACATCAGCCTGGGGTGCTGGGCTAGGGAAAGGAAAGGGAAAGGAATTAAATTGAGCTTTAAAACTTATAAAGGGTTAAATAACATTTCTTTCTTCTTCTCCCACCTCCAACTTGTATGGTTTTGCTGTCTCATTCGGTCCCAAAACCTATTCCATAGAAGCCACGATTCCATATACTGCACTAGTGATGGCTAAAAAGCTTCAAACAGTTGTATTCAGTTTGGAATAAATGGCTGTATAATATCAGGCTGTATTTGTATTTTACACCACAGATGTTTTTGCCTCCGACTACACCCACTGACCTGAAATGAGGAATAAGCTCTGGGATGCTAGAAACAGGAAATATGCCAGAATACTGAAGTGGTTAAAATACATACAAAGCTCTTTTGGCTGTACTTCAGATTTTTCTGCACTCCTGTGATCCGTTTTCAGCCGACAGTGGGCTGAAGTCAGTTGTCAGCTGATGTCACTCAGCCGGTCCAGGCAGGGGAAAGATCTTGACTTCAAAGTCAGGATCCACCCAAGATCTGGAGCGGCACTGGGCCCAGCCTTTCATCGAGGCGCTGAGACGCTGAGCAAGCTGCTCCTTCCCCCTCCTCAGCCCAGTGCTTCTGTGAGTGCTGGGGGTGGGGAAAAGCAGACAGCGGTGACTGACAGTCACTGCTCTCTGCTCAGAGTGGAGAGGACAACTCAGCAATCAGCGGTCATGTGATCACTGAGTTCTCACCCTTAGAGCAGGACCGATGCTGCATTCACCTAGGTAAGTATAAGTGGGGGAAAAAAGCCCTACTTCTCTTTTAAAGCACATCTCCAGGCAAACTTTAAAAGTTTTATACAATCCTACCAGACAACACAAACAAGTGACACCTATCTCCCAGTTTAAGTGCATCTATACAAACTCTTACTTGTTTTGGGTAGAATGAGGAAGGGTCACTGCCACTGTCTTTCTCCACTGCTATCCAGGGCTCCTCTTGTAACAAAGTGCCTATTTGCTCCCATGCTCAGATGCAGGCCCCCTAAATTCCTTTCCCCACAACTCCCATGGTTTCCTGGACATGCCCAGGGAAGAAAATAGCCTTTGCTTCCCTCCTCAGAAGCTGAAAGAGGCCACACCTCATGCAGAGGTAGCTGAACAAATTATCTGCAGCCAGGTGGGAGGCCCTCCACTGTCAGAACCAGCACATGGTCAGCTAGATCAGAGTCTGATAGTATAAAAGTTCCTCAACAGACCCAGCTACTGTGGTGAGCCCCTCCATAATTTCTATTAGAGTACTGCATTTTTCAAGTGTATTATCTACCTTTAAAAGCATCATTAATGAGTCAGGAGTTTAAGTCCAAGGCGGCATGCTTACCATTTCCTGTTTCACAGGTTTTAGGAGCAAGAGGCCATGATTAGTGCTTTTGAAGAGTCCAATAATAGATGTATCCCCAAATTGTGGATAAGGATGCTTAGAAGATATGAGAGAAAAAAAAGGAGACAATAAGCAAAGGATATACAATTTTACATTAAATAAAAAACAATCTTTGATAAAAAGTAAGTAAATCCATAGTAACTAAAATCCCATTGGGGGTGGAGCTTGGTCCTTCGATTGGATTCTGCCAGCTGCTCACCTGTGATATCAGAGCTACCCTGATCTCCACTGAGAGGTACAGTATGTTGTCTATGAAGACAGTTGCAAGTAGCCATGCTTTGTATTGTTTTACTGAAGAAGTGATAATCAAGAAGTGTGACAATCTGTAGTTATAGAGTCTTATAGAGACTACACTATGCAGCCATATGCTACCCTCATTGAGGCGGCACGGGGAAATTGTTCTGAATAGTCTATATTTGTGCAACTTTCAAAATTTGTTTGTATTGTTCTGCAGTGTATGCATGCTATTCTGACTTTGCATTTTACTCTTCATTCTAACTTTCCACCTAGTTAGTAAACTGCAAGTTACAATTACTATCTGCATGATCATTGAGTAGATTACCCATCATGTGACACTCTCAATTTCTGTTCTGGGGACAACCTTTTATCAGACAGGAAATGAGGGAAAATCTACAACAGAGAAACAGACAACAAAAACCTAAATCATTAAAAAAAAAAAAAAAAAAAACAGAGGGCACACCAGCCTAGTGCATTGTCATCAGTTGCTAAAATCAAGAAATGCATTATATACTCACAAACCAACATATGTACAAGCTCGTCAGGACAATCCAGGTACAGAATGCCAATATTCTAGTGTATCTTTACAGCATATCACATCACACAGAGGACCTGTACAAATCTGAAAGGCTAACACGTTTCGAGGGATTTGCTCTCTTCCTCAGAGCATGATGTGATGTGCTGTAAAGATATACAGGAATCTTGGTGGTGTGTACCTGGATTTGTCCTGACAAGCTTGAACATACAGTATGTTGGTTTGTGAGTATAAAATGCATTTCTAGATTTTACCAATAAAGGACAACTGAGGATAATGCACTAGGCCGGTGTGCCCTTTGTTTGTTTTATGATTGCAGTTTGTCCCGGCTACCCCAGTCTTAAGAGTGAAGCAAAATGAGCAATTTCATGTGAGTCAAAATTTGAGCAAGGAATTAAGAGCCTGTAGCATCTGAGTACCACTTTCAAGCTCAGGATGTTCTTTGTCTGCTTCAAACTACAAAAACCTGGCAGAGGTTCTTGAATTTCCCTATTATAATGCACACAGTGGTTTCATCTTCCCACTCCCAGCCTTAAAATTGGATTGTGAAAGAATTGCAGCAGATCGATGAGTTAATCCCTCTGTTCTTTAATAATCTTACTCCTTCTCAGCACATTTGCATGAAGCACACCTTATGGAACTTATGTACTGACCCCAGTCTGAATGCTGCTGAAAAGGGATTTAAAATTAGATTTTAATAGATTAGATTTAGATGGAAAATTGAGGTATTTACATGAATTGCAGTTAAAAATAAATGTAATGATTTTTTAAAATTAATGCATAGTCATATTTGTCTGTGCATTTTATGTTTGCTTCATATTTTCAGAACAAATATCAGATATGGAAATAATACATTTTTAGGATGGTTTTCTGTCTTTAGTCACAGATTTCAGCTTACATGTTACAAAAAAATAGCAACTACTCCTTTTCCAGTAGTAATTTAATGCTAAAAATGTACATACACTTCAAGAAATCTGACATCTAGCTGCCCTGACTTGCATATGAACACATGAAATAGCAAAAAATATCTTATGTTCTAACATCTTTTGTGCCCTTCTGTTCTTTTGAAAATTTCCCAGGAGATTTGCAGTGTAATGTTCCTTATAGAATGGGCACTGGTATATTTAGTACCTTATCATTTTGTACTAAAACTGTAGCTTGTGACCTTTCTTGTTTTTTTTTTTTTTCTCTTTCTATCTTCGGCACAATGATATGCTGCATAGTATTTTATGAAGGCAATATTTTAGTTTCATATTATAAACCCAACAGGCTGTGAGCATTACAGAAGATAGTTTAACTATGATTACCATTTTATGTCATACTCCTTAAAAAATTGTAGATGTATTTATCCTTTGGGCTTCTATTAACCTAATAGTTGCAAAAATACTAGAACCATTGGACCACTAGTATGCTTATATTTTTCTATGACATGTACAAAAAAAAATTACTAGTGTTGTAAAGGAATATGCATCCTCTGCTTGTTCTGGTATAAAAGGAAAGCAGAGACCATATAAAGTCTTATTGCAATAATGAACAATAAATTGAAAGGCATAAAATGTTAATTTTAACATGGGGCCATATTTATAAGGTAGTAAATGTAGCATTTACTAAACAATAGCTACAAGGGCATAAATTATAGTAATTTAAAAAACATGCACCAGAGAAAGATTCACCCACAATAAATGTTTGGTGAATGTCACATTCACTGTTCAGAAATACACCCCACAGTGTTTTTTCGGTGAACAAATATGTTGAGATCTTGCAATATTTACACAATTGTAAATTTTAGTCATGTTCTTACATTTTCACATGTCTGCTTTTCTTTATTTTCACAGTCGTTTTTAATACAGTTGTTGATCTCAGATTTTTCAAAACACGTACTAACTGAAACAAAAAGTAAAGAACAAACAATAACTGAAAACAGTAAGTGCAGCCTGTGCATTCAATGAGAAAACACGGTTGCCATATACTGTGTATATATATATATATATATATATATATATATATATATATCCTAAGGTAAAGTGGAACAGAAAGCAAAAATTTTGTATCTTTTTGGATAGAGTAAAGGTAGGTTATAATTCATCACTTTTTTGCCATCTGTGTCCTATTGGAAATATTTCTCTTCACTTCCTATCCAATAGCCAAAACAAGAAATCAGAGAAGAAAACCCCTCCAATGTGAGGAAATCCCTGGGTGTCACCAGAACCAGTGTCTCCACTGGGAGATTTCCCCTCTATTCCTGTTCTTCTGTTGACAGCCTCAAATTTGAGTTTTCTTACACACTCATTCTTTCAGCAATAATAACCCAAAGTGTTCTAATCTCTCTCTACTCTACATAAAACTAAAAACAAATGTTGCCATAAGTTAGCAGAGCTCACCCCTTTATGTTAAGCCAGTAGCCAACATGTTGCTGGCCAATAATAAGCAACCGCTTCTGATAAAAAAAAAATATGACACTGCTAATTAGGAATCAATAAAATGATAGCAGGCATGTACCGTATGTGTTTTTTTACAAGAGTTGTTATTTTACAAGACTACAGAGAGTGCTAGGTACTTAACCACTATAATACCGGACACTTTCAACCCCTTTCCAGGCCCAGGCCAATTTTCAGATTTCAGCGCTGTGAATTACAATTGCTTGGTCATGCCCCACTGTACTTATACATCATAGTACAGTATATATATAGTATGTATCTATATTATGCATTCTCCGGAACTTACTCAAAGAAACCAATTAGGTTTAATTGTAACCAATTATTTTTGAACCTAGGGAATCAAACTACTAGTTTAAAGTGAAAACAGGACAATATACTGTAAAACACACAGATACAGGAAATTAAAATAAATAAATACACAAAAACCACCTATAACCAATCTGGGGAAAATACATGTGCAAAGTGGAAAGTTAACTAACTAGCTACCATATTTTTTACTACATAAGATGCACTTTTTTTCCACCAAAAGATTAGAGAAAATGCGTCTTACGGAGCGGATCAGGAGCGGCCGAATCGGTATTCCTGTCGCTGCCATGTTAGAATACCGGGCTCTTCTGTGCAGCAGAACCTGCTCCTCGGTTCTACCTGTTCCTTGGTCCAGCAGTGTCCTCACCACCTTGTCTCCCTGGTGCTGGCATCTTTAGTGTGGGCACCCAGCTATGACAGCTTGTGGCTTCACAGTCGGGTGCCCACTGCGCATGCGTGAGAACAACTGCACATTGTGAATGGTCCGGCAGTTTTCTGGGACCTGTCACGTGTCCCAGAAGACTATTGGGGGGGGGGGGGGGGGGGAGGACAACTCTGTGTAAATGGGAGCGGGTACCTGTCAAATTCGGGCACCTGCCCCCCCATTTTCCACTCCCCAAAGGTCTGCAGTCTCTGGTCATCCCCTGTACTGTGCCCGCAGTCTCTGGTCATCCCCTGTACTGTGCCCGCAGTCTCTGGTCATCCCCTGTACTGTGCCCGCAGTCTCTGGTCATCCCCTGTACTGTGCCCGCAGTCTCTGGTCATCCCCTGTAGTATGTCCGCAGTCTCTGGTCATCTCCTGTAGTATGTCCGCAGTCTCTGGTCATCTCCTGTAGTATGTCCGCAGTCTCTGGTCATCTCCTGTAGTATGTCCGCAGTCTCTGGTCATGTCCTGTAGTATGTCCACAGTCTCTGGTCATGTCCTGTACCATGTCCACAGTCTCTGGTCATGTCCTGTACCATGTCCACAGTCTCTGGTCATGTCCTGTACCATGTCTGCAGTCCATTGGTTCATAATATTTTTTTTCTTGTTTTACTCCTCTAAAACCTAGGTGCGTCTTATGGTCAGGTGCGTCTTATGGAGCAAAAAAAAAATACGGTAATTATCCTAACTATATACAAAATAGCAACAACAAGAGGAAGGGGCAACATTCCAGATTGGGGACCAGAGGGGGAAGCAAAGTAATGTGGGGAGGGGGTAACAGGTTGGCAGCAGCACAGGCTGCATGTAGATAGTTCAGGGACAGGATGGTGCATTAGTTTAAATATCCTCTTTATCAGTAGAATCACACTCACATTAAATAAATCAATTACAGCAGTATCTCTCGCCAGACTTGCGGTCTCTGAAGTGTAGCGGTAGCCATTTTGGATGAGGTCTGGGCTAAGGAAATATACAACGCTCATGTACATCTCACATATGTAAGCGTTTTTTTACTTAAATAAATCGGATTACTTGGAATTGTTACGCGATGGTTGTCTATTCCATTTTGGGTCATGTATTACTATTGTGGCTGGAGCGATAGGACCAAAAGTACCTGGAGAGGAGTTTATCTGTTCAAGGTGTCTGTCCCTTCAGAGTCTGGTAAGGTGCATGGCTGAAAGGTGGTGGATCACTCGGCTGTCTCACTTAACTGGTGATCACTGGTTTGATTTTAAGGGAGCACTGGATGGCACAATATAAAGATTATTTGTTAATATTATTACACTATATGCGATTTATATTTCTCTTAGGGTTTGATTTCCTATGGGGAAGAACTTTTGAAGGAGGAATTCACAAGTCAAGAATTAATTTAAAGCAAGCTATCTATACACTGAGGATAAGAGTAGGAATTACGGATACCATATGCAGAGTGACACTTGGTTTAATTTTGGGCATGTTTTGAACACTATTTTGTGAGTGCACTTTAGTTTTTTTGTCACTAAATGATAAAGGTAATGCACTATGTGTAGTTTGTATATTTTTAAGGAATGAAGAGGAGAATTTCATTTTGAAGATTGGTTGACTGAGAACATAAAGAGTCATGAAGAATTAACAAAGCACTTATGGTGATAAATTGAGATGTTGTTTGGAAGCTGAGAAAATTTTTAATTTGATTTGGACTTCCTGGGGAGGAAGGGATATCTTGGCGGCCAGGGGTGCACTATTACTATTATACACATACTGTTTCTTATTTTGGGGTTAGTTGGTTTGTATTTATATATCTTTTTGTATTATAATTACAGGGTAGCTGTTCTGTCCCCAATACATGTGTTGCCCTGTGGCGTGTATGCAGCTCGACAGACAGCTAAACCTTCCTGCTCTCCAATAAGCCAGACTATGTAAATCTTGATGCTTTATTGTAAAAAAAACAGGGTTGAGGTGAAACTATGGGTAAGCAGACAATAATATACACAATTAATGTATGAAAACAAACATAATTAAGAAACAACTAGATAACAGCTACCATAGAGTCTCTCATACCAGTGATGCTATCTTATAGCAAGAGGATAGGTGTTCTCCAGGAAGATATGCCAGGGTAAGTTCCTTCATGTGCTCATGAGTTCTTAAAATGGAGACTGAACTCCCAGCATACTATGCTCCTACTTCCCTGGGAGGAGCATAAGAGATTCTTAAAGAAAGACTAGTTAACCTTTTCCAGTCCGGACACTTTTACCTCCTTCCTATCCAGGCCAATTTTCAGCTTTCAGTGCTATCACACTTTGATTGTCAATTGCGCAGTCATGCAACACTGTACTCATAATAATTTTTTAGCATTTTTTTTAGACAGATAAAGCTTTATTTTGGTGGTATTTATTCACCACTGGGATTTTTTTTTTTTGCTATGTAAATTATAAAGTCCAAAAATTTTGAAAAAAAGTGTTTTTCTTATAAAATTTTGCAAATAAATAGTATTTTATCATAAATCTTGGCCAAAATATATTCAGTTATATTTTTAGTAAAAAAAAATAACCCAAATTAGTTTATAACCAAAAATTAGCATTTTTTTACATTTTGTTTTTATTTTTTTATATTATTATTATTTTTTTTTTTTTTTTACACAAGGTCACCCCAGCAGTACAGTGTCACTATGGTGACACTGTACTAATTGTGGGGGGTGATGAAGATTTTTTTTTTTTTACACTGATTGCTTTTACACCCATAAAGGCTGTAAAAGCAATAATTTCTCCTTCTCTCTAGCTGCATTCTTGCAGCCATTGAGAACTACTGAGTGAGCTGTGATTGGTCACAGCTTGTCACATGGTACAAGGCTGTTGTGAATAGCCTTGTACCATGTGACCTCTGTGATCATTCGCACAAGCAGGGTGCGGGGACAGCCACCCGACCCTGTATTGCCACCGTCCGGCCGTTTATATACAACGGCCTAACGGGAGGTGGTTAAGAACTGCTTTCCAAACAAAATACTTTAACATTAAACAGGAGCCATCTTGTGGCCAATGTTTAGTATTGCATTCTATGGAACAAAACAGCACTTAGTGCTGCAGATAGAGAGGTTTCCATCTTCAGATTTTTCTCCCTGCTTGGAAGCAGCACAGTAGCTCTACACCATATACTATTAAAATGTTTCTGATTAATGCGGGAACACATTTAGGTGTTTGTATCAACCCACAACACTTAACACATACTATATATATATATATATATATATATATATATATATATATCAGTATTCTGTGTAGTGTCAGCTCCCCCTAAGATGGGAAGTGATGACATTAGCCCAGGACCCCAGGCTGGAAGCAGACTCTGATCGGAGGATCATTCTGTACATCTCCGGTACACACACTGGCACACATGATCCTCCAGCTGTAACAGGGGGCCAGCTAGTGACCAAATGGGGCATGTTCAGTGCTGACTCCACCTTCTACACAGCTAGAGCCAATCAATAGGTGGGGGTGTGCTCTGGTTGCAGGGTTAACCCTGTGAGTAGGATGATCGGGGCCCGATGAGAGGGAAGCAGTGTAGTGCTGGGAGGCTGCCTGTCCTCACTGAGAGCTGCAATCTTAACTCCAGACACTGGCAGGAGCCATCAGAGGTGAGCTGAGCCTAGGAGGATGGTGGGTTATGGAGGTGACAGGAGGAGGAGGGGAGTGGACAATGGTCGGGGTGAGGGCAACAGATGCTGGTTGATTGTATGGGATGCCGCCACATCATGAATGATCTTTCAGCTGAGGAGAGGAGCAGAATAGGGTGAGGAAGAAAGGACAGAGGAAGATGCCCAGTCTGGGGCCAGTATAGCAGCTAAGCTGTGGCTCCTTCCAGTGTTCCTCTCAGACACAGTCTCTTACTGCAAGCTGGCTGGTGGCTGCTGGTCACTGTAGAGCTTTGTAACTCTCTCTTTTTTTTTGTTTCACCGTCTGATTGGTTAATACAGTTAATTTATATTTTGTTAATATATATCCTGCCTTTAATATCGGTACTGGTGGCATCTTATGGCATGTATTTTTGCAAATTCAAAGAAATTTAGCAGTTTCTTGTTTTGTTTAATATATATTTATACTGTGTTTTTTTTTTCTATTTCACATCTCCCCAATATGAAAACTCACAATCCCACATGTGCTAGTTTTGGGTGTATTTGAGCATGTATACTCCTCATGCATAGGGCAGCCCATTGACTTGAATGAGCTGCCGTATGCACTAAAACTCCAGAACGTTTTTTTGGAGTGGTGCATAATGCGTTACCACAGTTTTTGGTGCATTTTCTGCACTTGGAGTGCCTTTAACATGTAATGACAACACAAATGATGCACATTTGCAGCGTGTATCTGAAACACAGGACAAAGTGTGCATTTTCTGTGCAGTTTGCCACATGAGAAGGAAGCCTCATTGTTCTTGTGTAAACAAATTAATTTCACTTTCAGGCCCTATTCACATCGAGATTAGTGGGAGCAAATGTTTGTTGGCTTGTTTTTCCAGTGAAACACATATGGCAGCCTGTTGATTTCAATTGGCTGCGCTACAAGTGGCAAAGTAGCTCATGGGATATTTTGTCGTGATGTGGGTTACACGTTTTTGCTGCATTTGTCACTTGTTTTTTGATGTGGCAAAACTTGTGCTTGTTTCTGTGTTTGGTGTGCTGTTAACAAATAATGCACAAGTTAATTTTAGATGTATAAATGTGACCATAAACTATACAATCTGATTGTACAATCTCTGTACAATCTCCTTTAGATTTACTAAAACTCTATCATAGGAGGACACACCATCTATCCAATCACTCTGTATCCAATCAGGCAGACCCTTGCACTACATAGTTGATGGTAGAGCTAATAGATTTTATAGTGTATGGTGTATGGTGAGCTTTACAGAACCCAGGACATACTTCTCCTGTTTTCAATACTATAGCTCTATCCACAAAGGCTGTTATCTGATCGCTCAGCATACTCTGCTAAATTAACAATCTATACAAGATGAAATTAAGATAGAAAAAAAATAATGCTTGTGTATTTAGTAAGAACAGTGATAAGTGATTCATTTCAATGCATTGGAAAACTGTGGAAATGGGTAGTAGGGATCTGCTGGAAGTGGGGGAAGGAAGCCACAGTTATGCGTTAATGAGGTCAGCTGATAAAATCCTTACATTGTCTTACTGTTTTTTCTATCCTAAATCTACATACCAGCAAGCCATGAAGCTTTCTAAGAAATTCAGCATGGGCTAAGGTAAAGCTTTGTTCTCAAAATCAAAGAAAGCTTTTATTTTTTTGTAACAGAGGTACATGGTACATAGGGGAGCTGGAATTTAGAAAAAAAGTGAAATTAGCCTTCAATGGAGGATTGAGCATAAACTTGAAAATGTGTCACTACAATCTCCTTTGTTTTTTTAATTAATTATTTTTAGATCTTAAGAAATAACATATGATGTGAATTAAATAAAATAATTTGTGTGCATGATGTGCCTCAAAAATTCAACCATTCTTTTACAGCATACAGTGAATTTTTGGTGAAAATCACATTTAACTTTTTATAAATGCAGCCCCACACATGTGGTTGTACATTAGTTGTTCACAGATTCACATCAGGTTTACATCAGGTGCAGGACAGGATTAGCTCAGGATCTTATCTTGTTCACACATACATGGTTTAGAGGCGTGTTTTAGAGGCGGTTCCCATAGAAGTCGATAGCCTGTAATCCGCACCTGAAATGGACCACACTGCTCAGAAATCCGCATGGCATAGGCATACTTGCAATCAGGGGTGGACTGACAACTCATGGGGCCCCCGGGCAATAGGGGATCATGGGGCCCCTGTGTCCTTGCCCAAACTCAAAAAAGCATATGAAAAATGTACCAGGAGCATCTCATGGGGCCCCCTACTGACCCCGGGCCCTCGGGCAGTGCCTGAGTTTCCAAATGGTCAGTCCGCCCCTGCTTGCAATTACACCCCAAAACACATTCTGTTACTCCTCCTGAGTATGGTGATACCACATGTGTGAGACTTTTTCACAGTCTAGCCAGAAAGTGAGGACCAACATCCAAGGAGAACCTTCAGGCATTATCCACTTTAAGACCAGGCCGCCTTCTGACACTTTTTGTTTACAAGTAAAGATCAGCTTTTTTTTCTAGAAATTAGAGCCCCCAAACATTATATATTTTTAGCAGAGGCCCTAGAGAATAAAATTGTGTTTTTTGTTCAAATGTTTATGTCACACAGTACTTGCGCAGCGGTTTTTCGAACACAATTTTACACACTAATGCAAAAATACACTTTAATATATTTTAATGCACACAAACACAATGTAATACCCATTTTTTTAGTAAAATATGGTGTTGTGCCAAGTAAATAGATACCAAACATGTCACAGTTTAAACCTGTGCATGCTTTTGAAATGGCTCCAAACTTCAGTATTTCAAAAACTCCATAGACAACACTTTGTAAGCCTTTACAGGTTACCAGTTTAGAGTTACAGAGGAGGTTTGGTCCTAGAATTATTGCTCTCACTCTGACGTTTTCAGCAGTACCCCACATTTGTGGTGCGATATCCATTTACATATGCAAACTGCGTGCATTCACCTTTGCACGTGAGCACGAGGGGGACAGTGGAGCTTTATATATTTTATTTATTTATTGGTGGGACACTGGTACACAGATGGATGTTTTTGTACACTGTGACAGATGCTGATCGTCCACCAGCGGACACTGACAGATGTAAATATTGCAATGGAACACTATTGCAGATGTTTTGTGCACTGGTACACTGTGACAGATGTTGATGTGACACTGGTATACTGTGACAGATGTTGATTGGATGCTAGTACACTGTGATAGATTTTTTTGTACACTGGTACAGATATTGATGGGACACTGGCACAGATGTTGATGTGACACTTGAACAGGGACAGATGGTGCTTAGTGTACTGTGTGAGGATAACTGCAATCTGTGTGTTCTCTGCATAGCTGAACACTAAAATCATCAGTTATGCAGAGAACTGTCACAGGTTGCAACATCCCCCTCTCCTCCCCCCCCGCTCACTGAGCTCTCACTGAGTTCGTTGGGAACCTCTGACACAGAGACACGTGCAGGGGCGGACTGACCATTTGGAAACTCGGGCACTGCCCGAGGGCCCGGGGTCAGTAAGGGGCCCCATGAGATGCCCCTGGTACCTTTTTAATAAGCTTTTTTGAGTTTGGGCAAGGACACAGGGGCCCCATGATCCCCTATTGCCCGGGGGCCCCCATGAGTTGTCAGTCCGCCCCTGGACATGTGTCTCTGTTTACACTGAGTGATGGCCACAGCCATCACATGATCAGGAGGGCCCATGACAGTGCCCATGTCCCTATCTGTGGTGTGCGGTATCGGAGGAACATAGTCATCACAGAATAACGCAAAGTGTGGCCCTGAGGCCGTGCGAGGTGCCCATTCTGAGAGGAAATTCAGGAATGTCCACTCAGACCAGGAAAGCTCCCACCCGACTTTTTATGTGCAATGGCCAAGTGGGAAGCAGTTAAAGGAAGCCACCTCACATCCTTCTGTTTCTAGGATGCAGGCAGATTCCAAAGAAAGAAAACGTGCCTATTTGCACTGGAAGAATGCAAGCAGGTACTGGAAAGCCACCTACCATCCTACTTTGTTATAACAGGTAGCTTCTGAAGGAAGCCACTTAGAATACCTTTGTTGTTAGGATAAAGGTAGCTCTTGTATTCCAATAGAGTACATTCAGGGGCGGACTGACCATTTGGAAACTCGGGCACTGCTTGAGGGCCCGGGGTCAGTAGGGGGCCCCATGAGATGCCCCTGATACCTTTTTCATAGGCTTTTTTGAGTTTGGGCAAGGACACAGGGGCCCCATGATCCCTATTGCCCGGAGGCCCCATGAGTTGTCAGTCCGCCCCTGAGTACATTTAATTTATGCTGTGTTCATGTAAACATTAGCACAAATGCTTGCATCATAAAATATGGTCCAGTACCATGACTGCATATTTTGTTATATAAATTTAGATTTAGCACAAATTTACTGATCATTATGCAACTATGTGTATGGGCCCATAAAAATACAATACAATTAGGCATGGGGGACATTGCTAGCCGATGTCCAGGATGGATTTGTTCTAACAGAGCTCCAATTTATCTGCCTGCTCAGTGGAAGCACAGCGACTTTGGAGTGCCTCTCTTACCTCCTCCAGTACCAGTTCACCCTTCTGCATTAGAAAACTCCTGGTGTCTAATGACTCATTCTTCATTAAAGTCATTTTCAGACCTTAGCACCTTCCTGCCCATCCTATAGCAGATTGACGGCCTTGCAGGACTCTCCTCCTTCTGAATGCACGTCATATGACATCATCTCAGAAGGCGTCGCTGACACGGACATGGGCCCGCATTGTGGTGTGATCTATTACTGGCTGTGTTCACTGGACACAGCCAATGACTGATCACTATACCAGCCCGCTGCCAGTGTCATGTGATTGCTGTGACCAAGCACAGCAGATCACATGACAATTGTATACAATGGATGTCTTCGTTTCATGCCATCCATTGTATACAATTGTGTTGTTAGCTGTGATTGGTCACAGCAGTCACATGGTACAGACAGGGCCAATCAAAGCCAATCTGTACCATGCAATGAGCTTTGGCTAATCAAAAAATTGTCACAAAAAAATCACAAATTTAAAAAACTCGCCATGCCTCTTACTAAATACTTTGGACTGCCTATTTTCCAAAAATGGGTCATTTGTGTGGTATTTGTACTATCCTGGTGTTTTCAGAGCCTCAAGAAATGAAATTGGCCATCAGTGCATCAGGATTGATCGATTGTCAAATATACAGTATACCATAGGTTTGAACTCTATAACTTTCCAACAGACTAAATAATATACACAAATGTGGGTTGTTTTCACCAAAGAAATGTAGCAGAGTACATTTTCACCTAAATTTATATTCAATAATATTTATTGAGGGTTTTGAACAGTACATGGTATCAATATACAGTTCAGTCAGAAATTTTAACAACGACATTACAGGCATGCAAAATAAGTTCCCCATCTTTTGGCTGGGGGCATAATGAGCATTGCTTATCATAACCTGAGAAAAGTATGTGGATTAGAGAACCGTATCTGTGTGTGTAGGTTAAATAAACACGAAAAGGGGGAAACGGGTAGGGGTTTGGATAGGAAGGGGAAAGGCAAAGGGAGAGGAAGGGAAATGGGGGGGGGGGATATAACAACATGCCAGTCTAATGCGAAAGGTTCTTAGTTTCGAACCAATAAGTAATCAGTATATTACGGAGCAGTTTGGGTTTCGTAGCCATCTAGCCCATTGAAATTTGAATTTATGGTATGAGGAATTATTGAGGGCTGATCTTCTCTCCATATCACACTGGACGCTGAGGTCTGCTATAAGCGAAGTTAGGGAGGGGGTTTGGGTAATGTTCCACAATCTGGTAAGATTGATCTTAGCGGCTGCTAGTATATGAATAATGATGATGCTAGAATCTCTTGGGAACTGATCAATTCTGATGTGCAGTAATGCAAGGGCAGGGGTAGGTGTAACTGAAGATTCAGTTAATGTCGAGATCAGTTGGAAGACAGTGTTACAATATGATCTAATGGATTTGCACGTCCAAAGTACATGGAGAGTTGTTCCTATGTCTCCGCATTGTCTCCAACAAGTAGAGGAGCGTTGGGGATAGTATAGGGAAAGCTTAACCGGTGTTAAGTACCATTGATGTAGGATTTTTATATATGATTCCCAGTGGGAACTACATCGGGAAGCTCTATAAGTAGCGGTAAGGATTTTACCCATGTTTGTGGTGGGATTGGTTGTGAGAGAAGTTTCTCCTAATTGCTTAGAGAGGCTGTTTGTAGGGAAAATTGTGAGTTGGTAATGGAAGTGTAAAAAGTAGAAATCCCTTTTCTTGGGTACTGTGGTTTATTAAAGAAATTGTGAGCAATAGTAGGGATGTTCAACATAAGCGGAATCTTTTTATGTTGTAGAGAGTGTGCAATTCTTAAATATGTAAAGTTTTCTGTGTCAGGAAGGTTAAATTTCCATTGTAGGGTGGAGAAGGGATCTAAGATGTTTCTTGTATACAAATTTTGTAGATGGGTTATTCCTCTTTTTTCCCATTGTAACAGGTTTAATTCACCTAAATTTATGAAGTAAGGTTATTTATTTGCAAAATGTTACAATAGAAACAAAAATGCTTTTTTTTCCAAAGTTTCAGTCTTTTTTGTTTATTTGGCAAAAAAACCCACTAGGAACAGTGTTGTATGACCATGCATTTGTCATTCAAAAGTGCAACAACACTGAAAGGTGAAAATTGGCCTGGGCAGGAAGGGGGTAAAAGTGCCAGTATTGAAGCGGTTAGAGGGGAGATCCACATTCTTCTCCACGACTATTATGTCTATATCCAGCTCCAGTATTTTTTGCAGCAAAACCATATTGAGCTTACTTTATTGAAGTTCTCAGATTTTATGATTCCCCTAATTGTTGCTCTAAGGGCATTTCTCTTTTTGTATAATAAGCTAGCTAACACATTTCATTTTTCCAACGTGCCCTACATGCTAAAATAGAAACAGGAAGTTGTTACTCCTTTCTCAGACCAAACCTGGCTTTCAACTCTCAACTCTACTTCCCCATCCACTTGTTGTGCCAATCACTGAGAACTGCATTAAAAACTTTTGCACAGATGGTATCTAACCCCATATAAACTCTCTAAATTCTCTCCTACCCTTTCACCCTCATGTTGGCAGTGCCGGAATTGAAGCGGTTAGAGAGGAGATCCACATTCTTCTCCATGACTATTATATCTATATCCAGCTCCAGAATTGTTTGCAGCAAAACCATATTGAGTTATCTTTATTGCAGTTCTCAGATTTTATGATTCCCTTAATCGTTGCTCTAAGGGCATTTCCCTTTTTTATAACAAGCTAGTTAATACATTTAATTTTTCCAACGTGCCCTACATGCTAAAATGGAAACCGGAAGTTTGTACTCCTTTTTCAGACCGAACCTGGCTTTCAACTCTCAACTCCACTTCCCAACCTCCCCTACTCTTTCACCCTCATGTTGGCGAGCGTGTGGATCTATTGGTTCTCTGCCCCATATTTTCTGGCACTGTAAATCTATCAGGTCATTCTGGACTCACATTTTTGGTTAATCATAGATGTCATTAAACTCCCTGTCCTAGTTTCAATGGAACTAGCTATTCTCCATCTTAACATAACCAACTTTCCAAAATCCTCTAGAACTATAATGTTACATATACTTTTAGCAGCCAAGTCTTAGGCTAAGTTCACACTAGCGTTGTGTGCAGACGGCAGAGAGGCGTTTGGGAAGCGTTTTTACCGCATCCCAAACGCCTCTGCCAATTCTGCACATTACAGCACATGGTGCTGTTTTAATGGAGCGTTTGCGTCGCGTTGCATCGCGGCAAAACGGACGCCTCTGGTTGAGTCAGGAGGCGTTGAAGCCTCCTATTCTCGTCTATGGTGCCGCTCCGCAAATGCCCAGCCGGCGTTTGAGGTGCGGTTGCGACGCGGTTTCGGGGCGTTTGCGGAGTGGTAACACCACTCAAACTGCATTATAGGCGTTTGTGGGGCATTATTAACGCTCCGCAAACGCCTAGCAACTGCCGCTAAACCGCGCATGTGGCGTTTTCGGAGCGTTTGCCAAGCGTTAAATATGCTCCGCAAACACCGGACCAACGCTTGCCAAACGCTATAGGGGCGTTTGGCAAGCATTGGTAAAACAGCCAAGTGTGAACGAGCCCTTATATAGCTCAAAATTGGAACTCTACTAACCGTCCAGGTCAAGAGGAAACCGTTGCAGCAGTTTACTTGCAATGTTCATAAAGGTTTGCATTTAACCTCCTTATCAGTGTTCCCGAGTGTAGCTCGGGGTAAAATTTCTATACCAAAAGCGGTAACCCCAAGCTACACTCGGGCTTACCATGCGGCGCTGCTCTGGGGGTCCCTGCAGCACTTACCTTGTCCTTCGCTCTCGCGATGTGTCCCCTCCAGCGTCCCCGGCCATCTCCTCCGCCCAATGCCGGCATCCGGCTTCTGTGTTCCGGTCCCTGTGACGTCGGGACGTACGGGAAATTTGAATTTTTTTAAAAATGTCATTTTTGCTGTCATTGCTATTTCAATGCATTTCACATACATTTTGTCCCTAGTGCTTTGTCCTGTGCCCTGCCTGCATTTTGAATGTTCTTTCTGCCTGGAAACTGAGAAAAGTCCATGGCGTCCAAAAAGCATCCCTTTACGTCAAAAGCGGTTTTAGAACAGCGATAGTAAATCAGAACCACTTGCAGAATTGAGTGATAATGATTTGTGGGGAAATTCGTCATCAGACACTGAAAACAATTTTGCGACTTTGCTCAGCGATGTGCGAATTTGCCTCTGTATTTCAAATTTCAGTGTTTTTGGTTTGATTATATTATTGAATTACATTTATTATTATTATATTATTATTTTTTATGATTATTTATTAAATTCTAATTTATGATTTTGTGTTTCAAATTTTATCATATCCGGAATGTTTAATAGACTCTTGTTCGGACAGATTTCAGTGAGTTATTCCTAAAAATTACAGCCTACAATAAAAAACTACATATTTCCATGCAAAAAAATGGTACCTCTTTCAGCACAAAAAATCGGAAAGAATCATACCGCCAAGGAGGTTAAGAATAATTCTTATTCCATATTTTATCACTCATGGCAGCCATGGTTAACATACCCTCAATGTACGGTATAGAGCTTGCTACTATGTCTGAGCCTGTTATTAGCCTCTCTGGTAACTGTGCAAGGTGTGCACCTAGATCTTAGACTAACTTTTGTTGTATTTGGTTCTGCCAAATTTTTGTTATTTCTCTGTTAGTGTGCCAATGTAGGCTGCATGCCTTTGTTTTGTTATAGTAGCTGTTTGGCTATCGGCAACTTTCTCAACTGCTTACATGTAATGACAAGGCATATTCTCTTTTTGTTTTACTAGGTATATATTCAATAATGATATATTGATACACAAAAAAAATACAATCGTGTTCAGATGTGTAAAAAAATGTACTGATAAAAACACCATATGTTTTGCAGCTGTGTACATGAGCCTCTAGGGGGATGGTTATTTGTAATCCAACCTGCAGGATTGTGATAGAGAAGTGACACGGGCAGTCACATAACTTAAGAAGTGGAGTCATTTTCAAGCTAAATAATGTGTCAGCAATGTGTGAATCACAAAATGAACAGAAATATAAACAATGTAATAGGTATAACATGTCACAAATAGCAAAAGCTGCTCCTGTTATGCTTAAATAATTAATTAATGTAATTAACCACTTGCCATCCCGAGGATTTACCCCCTTAATGACCAGGCCTCCTTTTGCTATTAGGCCCTGCATGATTTCAACTGATAATTGCGCAGTCATGCAATGCTGTATCCAAACAAAATTGATGTCCTTTTTTCACACAAATAGAGCTTTTTTTCAGTGGTATTTGATCAGCTGTGCGCTTTTTATTTTTCAAGCTATAAACAAAAAAAGACTGAAAATTTTGAAGAAAAACAATATTTTTTAGTTTCGGCTATAAAAAATATATAGTAAACTCAAATTTAGTTATAATTTTATGCCAAAATGTATTCTGCTACATGTTTTTGGTAAAAAAAATCCCAATAAGTGTATATTGATTGCTTTGTGTGAAAATTATAGCGTCTACAAACTATGGTATAGATACTGCAGTTTATCCCATTTTCTTCCTATACAGAGCTGCTTTAGTTTAACGGACAATTGCGCGGTCATGCAATATGGTACATAAATGAAATTTACATCCTTTTTCACAAAAATAGAGCTTTCTTTCGGTGGTATTTGATCACCTGTGCACTTTTTCTTTTTGGAGCTATAAAGAAAAAAAATTGTGAAAAAATATTTTTTAAAAAAAAAATTTCTGTCATAAAAAAGTCCACAAAATTCAAATTACATCATACATTTAGGCCAAAATGTATCCTGCTACATGTTTTTGGTTAAAAAAAATCCCAATAAGTGTATATTGAATTTTTTTGTAATTTTTCAAAAACTTATGGTAAAAAAAAAAATTCTTCTATTGACTCAGCATGCCTCTGAGCAAATAGTTTGGGGTGCCTACTTTCCAAAAAGGGGTTGTGTTGGGGGGTGGGGGCATTTTATGCCCAGCATTAGAAGTTTATGCCACTCATCATTCTCTCATCTAATCAGCTGAAGACCAAGCCTTTTCTGACACTTTTTGCTCACATGAAAAAAAAATCAGTATTTTTTGCTAGGAAATTACTTTGGATCCCCAAACATTATACATTTTTTAAAGCAGACACCCTAGTGAATAAAATGGGTGGGTGCTGCAATTTTTTATATCACATAGTACTCGTGCAGCGATTTTTCAAATGCAATTTTTTTTTTTAAACAATGCAGTTTAAATAGATACCAAATACATAGATAAAATAGATACCAAACTTGACATGTTTTAAAACTGTGCATGCCCCGTGCATGGCAACAAATTGCATACATTTTTAATATACATAGGCAATGCTTTAAAAGCCTTTACAAGCTTTCATTTTAGATTTACAGAGGAGGTCTAGTGCTAGAATTACCCTTGATCTGACTTTCGCAGCAGCGATACCTCACATGCTTGGGGCAACCACTGTAAACATACCGACACAGGGTCAAAGCCTCTGCACACAGGTGCACGTGGGTGAAGGTGCTTTTTTTATAAGCTATTTTGATTTTTTTAATTATTTTTACATTGTCCCTTTCATTTTTTTTAATCACTTTTAATGCTATCACATGAAATGCAAATATCCCCTATAACTTCAATGGGCATTGTCATATATTCTTTTTTGAGAAAATATGGGGTCTAGCAGACTCTAGATATCTCCTCTGCCCTTACATTATCTAATCTCACCAAGGTCAGTGTGATCAGATGCTTTTGCAATTTACAAATGGCACTGTTTATATCCTGCGAAACCGAAGTGATGAAATGCTCGTAGCTTCTCATTTCTTAGACTATAGAGATGATTGGCACCAGTACAGTCTTCAATCTGGTCTATGGTCAGCTGGCAGAAACACTGGCTGCATTCTTAGGTTCCCCCGATGGTACGGGACTAATTAGCCACTAGGATTGCTTTTACATGAAAGCCGATCAATGGCTGAAAAAAACGATACCAGGATGATGCCCGTAGCCATAGGCATCATCCAGGTATACCCATTCAAAGTCCAGTGATGTTCCAGTACATCGCTGGTCCTTGTAGGGTATATAATCTATGTTCTTTTTTTTTTGTATGCAGCCTGTGGGCTGAATGAAAAAACAGAGAAGAAATCTCTGTTAGAAAAAGTGTGTGATATGCCCACCATTAGAACATACCGCCCTGCATCCACCCACTTCCAATGGTGGGCACACATTAGGTCACACGGTGCCACATGTGCCAATTCCAAAATTGTACAAATGTCTAAATAGTGGCATGCTTGAATACTTGTCCACTTATAAGTGGTACCATATATGAAAAAAGGTGACACCAAGTCCCAAACTATCTTGCCACTGCTCCCTATGTAGTCTGGACATCCGGGGGCTCTACGTGACTATATTTTCTCTTGTAAATCCAAAACTTATGTATAGCTTGTTGCCCTGTCACAGGTGTAATACATCTTGATCCCATATCTGGCACGCTGGCTGGGGAGAAATTGCTTGAATGCAAGGCGGCCAGAAAAATTAATGAGAGAACTCATCAATGCAGATTTTTTGCTGGGAAGTATAGACATCAGCAAATTTTTGGTTAAGGTGATTTATGAGGGGCCAAATTTTGTGGAGCAGGTCAAATTCAGGGGCACCCTGAGGATGACAAAGTGTATTGTTGTTGAAATACATAAAACACATTATACTCTCATATCTATGCCTGGCCATGGCAGCAGAGAACACGGACATATGATAAAATCGGGCCTGTGGACCAATACAACCGCAATTCATTATTTTTTAGTAATGCCCATGTTGAGGGTTAGGCCCCCCAAAAATGTAAATTCGGAAACCGTAATGGGTTTCCATGCAAATGGTCTGGCAAGGTTTGAATTTGGGTTGGCGGTGATAAGTTGTGCATATAAATTGCTTCGATCCACAATCAATGCATACAGATTGTTCTTGAAAAACAGCTCCAAAAAATCAAGGGTATCAGTTAAATTTGCTGTTTCGACCTGAATTCTGGGTTGGGCAGTGAATGGGGAAGTACTGAATTTGCAATCACATCCAGAAGGATACTAGGGGCTCTACGGGCCTGTGTGTGAATTCTTGGTGGTTATGAGACAATACTTGTGCTGGCCAGCGCACAAGCTTGTACTGTACTTATGGGACTCACCACGTAACCAAGTGATACTGCAGAGCTGGTAGGTGAAAGACCAGGATGTACTAGGCTGCAGGCCTGATTCTGCGAACACTGCGGTTTTGTGTGCAATTTATCAAGTGACAGTGACTTACTGACACTGCACTTGCTGGGGGAGAAGGGGGGTAAGCGTAGGGCTAAAACGCAGGTGTCGGGGCTGATCCCGCTAACGCTGTGTTTTTGGGGACACTGTACTAATGTGAACGCTGGTATAGTGCTGATCTGATCAAAGATATTGATCCGTTCAGACACTATACTAGCAAAGGGGGTTTATTGTGTATGAGCATGTTCCTGGCAATCAAAATGTTAAATGTGATTACTGGTGTATTTACGGGCAATCTGATGCTATCTGGGAGGGGGCGTGAAAACCACGGAAGCACGAATCACGTATATATACATGGTTTTGCGCACCCGTGCTGCCCTGTAGCAGTATTTCTGCTATAGGGCAGTCAGGAAGCAGTTAAAGAAGCGGTTTGCATTTGGCGCTGCGTTGATTTAACTGACAACTACGTGGTCATGCAACGCTACACCCAAATTAAATGTATGTCCTTTTTTTCCCATGAATTGAGCTTTCTTTTGGTAGCATTTAATTGCTTGTGCGTTTTTTATTTTTTGCGCTATAAAAAAAAAGACCGACAATTTTGAGAAAAAAAAACTATATTTTGGACTTTTTGCTATTAAACATGTCCAGTAAAAAAAAAACTTAAAAATCAAATTTCATATTCTGCAACATGTCTTTGCTAAAAAAAAATCCCAATATGTGTAAATTAATTGGTTTACGTGAACGTTATAGAATTACAAATGGATCCTGGATTGTGCTCAGCTGTCAGTTTGACTATTTAGCTATTCCACAACCAGGATAGACTATATATGACTAAGCACGTTTTTGCATGAAACGCATTAACTTTTCTGTTTTTGCATGAAGATTCAATAAATGGAAGTTTTACCTGACACAACACATCTATGGAGTGCGGTTAACCATCATTGCTTTCATATGCCCAAACTTCTTGCCAAATAGATAAGATTTTGAAATTATCTGCAGCAAATGAAGAGTGATCAACTCCACAAACCAAAAACAGCAAAAATCATCCACCATCATCAAGATTAACCAGCAGAGCTCAAAAAATGTAATGGTAATGTCATGGAAAGAGCACAAGGAGAAACCACATTGTGTGATACCATTTAAATCTGACTTGAATCTTTGTGCAAACTTCTGGGAAAATCAGTGAGCCAATCACACAAGCAGGAAATTACATTTCTGGGGGTGTTCTGTACAACAACGGTGTACAGAAAGTCTCCAGGTTGCCATAATGCATTGAATTTTACAGAAAATTACAGTGCTGCAGGTTGAAAAGGAACGGCCATTTTTATTAACATTCAATAACAATATGGCTTGTGTAGTAAATGTATATGCTATAATATTTTTTTATTTGATACTTTCTCCAGTGAAAATTGGGCTTAATTCATGAAAACTAATAGAAACTACAATAGAGGTAAAGATATAAAATAAAGTGCAGTGCTGTGAAACAAAGGACTGGATGGAGCTTGTAGTCAGAGAGAGCTATCAGTCCAGCAGGCTGTTCTGTTCTTCACACAGTTGACTGTCTCATTTAGGAAAAATAATGAACCAGCCCTGGATTAGCAATGAGTATGAAACCCCTTGAACCAATGCCAATGAATGCTAAAACATCATTATACCTCCTATCATTTCCACACCTTACCAACATCTCATACCACTGCTGGCCTGACACCTGACACCGAGTCGAATATATTCGCTGTGAATTTAACTTAAAAAAGGGTGTTTCTAGGCTTCAGAGAGACTTAATATTAGTGCAGAACACTGTACCTTTAATTTAAATGCCCTTGGAGTCTGCTGGGGAAGAGAAATAATACTGTCAGTCAGTATGACATGCAGATGAGTGCCGTCGATCTTAGAATCACCGCACACTTCACTCATTTGGCCAGTCACGGGGCCAAAACCAGTGTTTGGAGCCACAGTGTGGCGGTGGAGGCAGCAGCAATGGGAGGCCATACAGCAACCTATGACAAAATGGAAACCAGCAGGAGTGTGAGGAGAACTCAAAGTGGCACATGGCAGAGTGGGAGCAATGGGAGGCGGTACAGGGACCCATGTCACACTGTGGACCCAGCAGCAGCGTGACGAGGCGGTACGGGGGCCCATGGCAGATTTGGGGCCTGGCAGCACCTATGGGAGGCCTGTAATCTGCCAGCAACCTATGACAAAATGGAAACCAGCAGGAGTGTGAGGAGACCTCAAAGTGGCACATGGCAGAGTGGGAGCAATGGGAGGCGGTACAGGGACCCATGTCACACTGTGGACCCAGCAGCAGCGTGACCAGGCGGTACGGGGGCCCATGGCAGATTACAGGCCTGGCAGCAGCAATGGGAGGCCCGTAATCTGCCAGCACCCTATGACAAAAAATGGAACACACCAGCAGTGTGTGAGGAGACCTGAAAGTGGCACATGGCAGAGTGTGGCGATGGAGACAGCAGCAATGGGAGGCCGTACAGGGACCCATGAGAGACTCTGGACCTGGCAGCAGCATGAGGAGGCGGTATAGGGGCCCATGGCAGATTAGGGGCCTGGCAGCAGCTATAGGAGGCCCGTAATCTGCCAGCACCCTATGTCAAAAAATTCAACACACCAGCAGTGTGAGGAGACCTGAAAGTGGCACATGGCAGAGTGTGGCGATGGAGACAGCAGCAATGGGAGGCCGTACAGGGACCCATGACAGACTCTGGACTTGGCAGCAGCATGAGGAGGCGGTATAGGGGCCCATGGCAGATTAGGGGCCTGGCAGCAGCTATGGAAGGCCCGTAATCTGCCAGCACCCTATGTCAAAAAATTCAACACACCAGCAGTGTGAGGAGACCTGAAAGTGGCACATGGCAGAGTGTGGCGATGGAGACAGCAGCAATGGGAGGCCGTACAGGGACCCATGACAGACTCTGGACTTGGCAGCAGCATGAGGAGGCGGTATAGGGGCCCATGGCAGATTAGGGGCCTGGCAGCAGCTATGGGAGGCCCGTAATCTGCCAGCACCCTATGTCAAAAAATTGAACACACCAGCACTGTGAGGAGACCTGAAAGTGGCACATGGCAGAGTGTGGCGATGGAGACAGCAGCAATGGGAGGCAGTACAGGGACCCATGAGAGACTCTGGACTTGGCAGCAGCATGAGGAGGCGGTATAGGGGCCCATGGCAGATTAGGGGCCTGGCAGCAGCTATAGGAGGCCCGTAATCTGCCAGCACCCTATGACAAAAAATGGAACACACCAGCAGTGTGAGGAGACCTGAAAGTGGCACATGTTTGGGGCATGATTCATGGCGGATTTAGTCAGTTGTGTCAGGAACTGGTGGTTTGAAATCCAGACTAATCCACGCCTGATTCATTTTCACAAACGTGAGTCTCTCCACACTTTGGGTGGACAGTCGTGTCCTCCGCGGAGTTGCAATACCTCCTGCCGCACTAAACACGCGCTCCGATGCCACGCTACTGGCCGGGCATGACAGCCTTTCAAGGGCAAATTCAGCTAGTTGGGGCCAAAGGTCAAGTTTCGTTGCCCAGTAGTCAAGGGGATTGTCTACCTCGGTTGGCAGGGTGCTGTCCAAGTAGGCCTAAGCCTGTTGTTTGAGGTCCTGCTCCAGGTCCACCTGATGCTGCTGCTGCGGCTGGTTATTAGTTTCCTCACTGCGCTGGTGAAGAAAGCTACTCATCATCGACTGCAGACTGAGGCAGCTGCTGCTGGTGGAGCTGCCACTGCTCCTACCACCCCACCCCTCCCCTGCTGCCATGGCAGCGTAACGCGAGC
Source organism: Staurois parvus (assembly GCF_062004578.1). Taxonomy (NCBI): domain Eukaryota; kingdom Metazoa; phylum Chordata; class Amphibia; order Anura; family Ranidae; genus Staurois; species Staurois parvus. The sequence continues at coordinate 8,602,236 of NW_028317949.1, forward strand.
GCACAGGGCCCACAGTGTCTGAGGATGGACGTTGGAGCAGACAGGCAGAGACCAGCTGACTACATAGGTGGTTTTTATAGTACGTTATTTTGGCCTCCCTCTCAGCAGGTGTGAAAAAGGTCACCATTTTGGAACGGTAGCGAGGGTCCAACAAGGTGGACAGCCAAAAGTCATCCCTCTGTCTGATGGTTATTATTCGGCTGTCGGTACGCAAGCAAGCGATCATGCTATGGGCCATTTGTGCCAAGGAATGCGAGGGACTCCCTGCCTCCATCTCCTCAGCATACTGCCACGGTGCGTCTGGGTCCTCTGTCTCCTCTTCCTCCTCCTCTACCAGATGCTCATGCTCCTCCACTCCTGTCCGCTGAGTGGAAAAACCACCCATTTCACTCAATAATTCCTGAGCACCAATGTCCTCCTCTACCTCCTCCTCTTCTTCCTGTCCTGCCCCCACAGGGGTCATGTGGCGTTGAGATCTGTGCACCACGTCTACCGCACCCTGACCAGCCATTATTAACAGCATTTGTTCCAGGACGTGCAACAGAGGAATGACGTCGTTCATCCCATAGTCCTGCCGACTCACGAATAGCGTGGCCTCCTCAAAGGGCCTGAGCAAGCGCAGGTGTCACGCATGAGCTGCCAATGGCTGACATCTAAGTTACACAGGGAGTACCTTTATCCGCTTTTAACATCAGGAAATCTGTGATGGCCTTTTGCTGTTCGTAAAGGCGGTCTAACATATGTAGGGTTGAATTCCACCTTGTTGCAACGTCACAGCATGAGGAGTCGGTACGGGGGCCCATGGCAGATTACGGGCCTGGCAGCAGCAATGGGAGGCCCGTAATCTGCCAGCACCCTATGTCAAAAAATTCAACACACCAGCAGTGTGTGAGGAGACCTGAAAGTGGCACATGGCATAGTGTGGCGATGGAGACAGCAGCAATGGGAGGCCGTACAGGGACCCATGAGAGACTCTGGACCTGGCAGCAGCATGAGGAGGCGGTATATAGGGGCCCATGGCAGATTAGGGGCCTGGCAGCAGCTATGGGAGGCCCGTAATTTGCCAGCACCCTATGTCAAAAAATTCAACACACCAGCAGTGTGTGAGGAAACCTGAAAGTGGCACATGGCAGAGTGTGGCGATGGAGACAGCAGCAATGGGAGGCCGTACAGGGACCCATGAGAGACTCTGGACCTGGCAGCAGCATGAGGAGGCGGTATATAGGGGCCCATGGCAGATTAGGGGCCTGGCAGCAGCTATGGGAGGCCCGTAATCTGCCAGCACCCTATGTCAAAAAATTCAACACACCAGCAGTGTGTGAGGAGACCTGAAAGTGGCACATGGCAGAGTGTGGCGATGGAGACAGCAGCAATGGGAGGCCGTACAGGGACCCATGAGAGACTCTGGACCTGGCAGCAGCATGAGGAGGCGGTATAGGGGCCCATGGCAGATTAGGGGCCTGGCAGCAGCTATAGGAGGCCCGTAATCTGCCAGCACCCTATGTCAAAAAATTCAACACACCAGCAGTGTGAGGAGACCTGAAAGTGGCACATGGCATGAGACACTGTGGACCTGGCAGCAGCATGAGGAGGCGGTACAGGGGCCCATGGCAGATTAGGGGCCTGGCAGCAGCTATGGGAGGCCCGTAATCTGCCAGCACCCTATGTCAAAAAATTCAACACACCAGCAGTGTGAAGAGACCTGAAAGTGGCACATGGCAGAGTGTGGCGATGGAGACAGCAGCAATGGGAGGCCGTACAGGGACCCATGAGAGACTCTGGACTTGGCAGCAGCATGAGGAGGCGGTATAGGGGCCCATGGCAGATTAGGGGCCTGGCAGCAGCTATGGGAGGCCCGTAATCTGCCAGCACCCTATGTCAAAAAATTCAACACACCAGCAGTGTGTGAGGAGACCTGAAAGTGGCACATGGCAGAGTGTGGCGATGGAGACAGCAGCAATGGAAGGCCGTACAGGGACCCATGAGAGACTCTGGACCTGGCAGCAGCATGAGGAGGCGGTATATAGGGGCCCATGGCAGATTAGGGGCCTGGCAGCAGCTATGGGAGGCCCGTAATCTGCCAGCACCCTATGTCAAAAAATTCAACACACCAGCAGTGTGTGAGGAGACCTGAAAGTGGCACATGGCAGAGTGTGGCGATGGAGACAGCAGCAATGGGAGGCCGTACAGGGACCCATGAGAGACTCTGGACTTGGCAGCAGCATGAGGAGGCGGTATAGGGGCCTATGGCAGATTAGGGGCCTGGCAGCAGCTATGGGAGGCCTGTAATCTGCCAGCACCCTATGTCAAAAAATTGAACACACCAGCAGTGTGAGGAGACCTGAAAGTGGCACATGGCATGAGACACTGTGGACCTGGCAGCAGCATGAGGAGGTGGTATAGGGGCCCATGGCAGATTAGGGGCCTGGCAGCAGCTATGGGAGGCCCGTAATCTGCCAGCACCCTATGACAAAAAATGGAACACACCAGCAGTGTGAGGAGACCTGAAAGTGGCACATGGCAGAGTGTGGCGATGGAGACAGCAGCAATGGGAGGCCGTACAGGGACCCATGAGAGACTCTGGACTTGGCAGCAGCATGAGGAGGCGGTATAGGGGCCCATGGCAGATTAGGGGCCTGGCAGCAGCTATGGGAGGCCCGTAATCTGCCAGCACCCTATGTCAAAAAATTGAACACACCAGCAGTGTGAGGAGACCTGAAAGTGGCACATGGCATGAGACACTGTGGACCTGGCAGCAGCATGAGGAGGCGGTATAGGGGCCTATGGCAGATTAGGGGCCTGGCAGCAGCTATGGGAGGCCTGTAATCTGCCAGCACCCTATGTCAAAAAATTGAACACACCAGCAGTGTGAGGAGACCTGAAAGTGGCACATGGCATGAGACACTGTGGACCTGGCAGCAGCATGAGGAGGTGGTATAGGGGCCCATGGCAGATTAGGGGCCTGGCAGCAGCTATGGGAGGCCCGTAATCTGCCAGCACCCTATGACAAAAAATGGAACACACCAGCAGTGTGAGGAGACCTGAAAGTGGCACATGGCAGAGTGTGGCGATGGAGACAGCAGCAATGGGAGGCCGTACAGGGACCCATGAGAGACTCTGGACCTGGCAGCAGCATGAGGAGGCGGTATATAGGGGCCCATGGCAGATTAGGGGCCTGGCAGCAGCTATGGGAGGCCCGTAATCTGCCAGCACCCTATGTCAAAAAATTCAACACACCAGCAGTGTGTGAGGAGACCTGAAAGTGGCACATGGCAGAGTGTGGCGATGGAGACAGCAGCAATGGGAGGCCGTACAGGGACCCATGAGAGACTCTGGACTTGGCAGCAGCATGAGGAGGCGGTATAGGGGCCCATGGCAGATTAGGGGCCTGGCAGCAGCTATGGGAGGCCCGTAATCTGCCAGCACCCTATGTCAAATAATTGAACACACCAGCAGTGTGAGGAGACCTGAAAGTGGCACATGGCATGAGACACTGTGGACCTGGCAGCAGCATGAGGAGGCGGTATAGGGGCCCATGGCAGATTAGGGGCCTGGCAGCAGCTATGGGAGGCCCGTAATCTGCCAGCACCCTATGACAAAAAATGGAACACACCAGCAGTGTGAGGAGACCTGAAAGTGGCACATGGCAGAGTGTGGCGATGGAGACAGCAGCAATGGGAGGCCGTACAGGGACCCATGAGAGACTCTGGACTTGGCAGCAGCATGAGGAGGCGGTATAGGGGCCCATGGCAGATTAGGGGCCTGGCAGCAGCTATGGGAGGCCCGTAATCTGCCAGCACCCTATGTCAAAAAATTGAACACACCAGCAGTGTGAGGAGACCTGAAAGTGGCACATGGCATGAGACACTGTGGACCTGGCAGCAGCATGAGGAGGCGGTATAGGGGCCCATGGCAGATTAGGGGCCTGGCAGCAGCTATGGGAGGCCCGTAATCTGCCAGCACCCTATGACAAAAAATGGAACACACCAGCAGTGTGAGGAGACCTGAAAGTGGCACATGGCAGAGTGTGGCGATGGAGACAGCAGCAATGGGAGGCCGTACAGGGACCCATGAGAGACTCTGGACTTGGCAGCAGCATGAGGAGGTGGTATAGGGGCCCATGGCAGATTAGGGGCCTGGCAGCAGCTATGGGAGGCCCGTAATCTGCCAGCACCCTATGTCAAAAAATTGAACACACCAGCAGTGTGAGGAGACCTGAAAGTGGCACATGGCATGAGACACTGTGGACCTGGCAGCAGCATGAGGAGGCGGTATAGGGGCCCATGGCAGATTAGGGGCCTGGCAGCAGCTATGGGAGGCCCATAATCTGCCAGCACCCTATGACAAAAAATGGAACACACCAGCAGTGTGAGGAGACCTGAAAGTGGCACATGGCAGAGTGTGGCGATGGAGACAGCAGCAATGGGAGGCCGTACAGGGACCCATGAGAGACTCTGGACTTGGCAGCAGCATGAGGAGGCGGTATAGGGGCCCATGGCAGATTAGGGGCCTGGCAGCAGCTATAGGAGGCCCGTAATCTGCCAGCACCCTATGTCAAAAAATTGACCACACCAGCAGTGTGAGGAGACCTGAAAGTGGCACATGGCATGAGACACTGTGGACCTGGCAGCAGCATGAGGAGGCGGTATAGGGGCCCATGGCAGATTAGGGGCCTGGCAGCAGCTATGGGAGGCCCGTAATCTGCCAGCACCCTATGACAAAAAATGGAACACACCAGCAGTGTGTGAGGAGACCTGAAAGTGGCACATGGCAGAGTGTGGCGATGGAGACAACCCACCGACTGTTTTGCTCGCTGCCAAGCTGCCACCCTCTTCTCCTGATGATGCGGAAGCAATAGCCTGATGAAGACGAGGCTGCCAAGTGCGATCAGCCTCATCATCATCAATTAGGGTCTCCGCCTCACTATTAGCCCCCTCGGCTGCGTGTGGGTCAGGAGACAGACCTGTCTCTAGACCGGCTACCGAGCCACTCTCCTCGCCACTACTTCTTCGCCTGGCTGCTGAAGAGGCGGATGTCTCCCCCCGTTCCTGACCGCCCTCTGTTAGCTCTTCCTCACTGTACTGGATGACACCGGGAGCACTAGCCTCTGGCTGTGAATAGTGCTGCCTCGACCCCTTCCTCTGCTGCCACGTCTGCTCGCTCCTAAAACATTGCCTCCTCTGCCACTCCTCTGCATGTTGTCTGACATACTCTTTAATTAAACGATTCTGTGTCCCTGAGTAACAATTCTGTGTCCCTGAGTAATGTTTCTGTGGCCCTAAGTAACAGTTCTGTGGCCCTCAGTAACAATTCTGTGTCCCTCAGTAACAATTCTGTGTCCCTCAGTAACAATTCTGTGTCCCTCAGTAACAATTCTGTGTCTGTCCCTGAGTAACAATTCTGTGTCTGTCCCTGAGTAACAATTCTGTGTCCCTGAGTAACGTTTCTGTGGCCCTAAGTAACAGTTCTGTGGCCCTCAGTAACAATTCTGTCTGTCCCTGAGTAACAATTCTGTGTCTGTCCCTCAGTAACAATTCTGTGTCCCTGAGTAACAATTCTGTGTCTGTCCCTGAGTAAGAATTCTGTGTCTGTCCCTGAGTAACAATTCTGTGGCCCTAAGTAACGGTTCTGTGGCCCTCAGTAACAATTCTGTGTCCCTGAGTAACGTTTCTGTGGCCCTAAGTAACAATTCTGTGGCCCTCAGTAACAATTCTGTGTCTGTCCCTGAGTAACAATTCTGTGGCCCTAAGTAACGGTTCTGTGGCCCTCAGTAACAATTCTGTGTCCCTGAGTAACGTTTCTGTGGCCCTAAGTAACGGTTCTGTGGCCCTCAGTAACAATTCTGTGTCCCTGAGTAACAATTCTGTGTCTGTCCCTGAGTAACAATTCTGTGGCCCTAAGTAACGGTTCTGTGGCCCTCAGTAACAATTCTGTGGCCCTGAGTAACAATTCTGTGGCCCTAAGTAACGGTTCTGTGGCCCTCAGTAACAATTCTGTGTCCCTGAGTAACGTTTCTGTGGCCCTAAGTAACGGTTCTGTGGCCCTCAGTATCAGTTCTGTGTCCCTGAGTAACAATTCTGTGTCTGTCCCTGAGTAACAATTCTGTGGCCCTAAGTAACGGTTCTGTGGCCCTCAGTAACAATTCTGTGTCCCTCAGTAACAATTCTGTGTCTGTCCCTGAGTAACAATTCTGTGGCCCTAAGTAACGGTTCTGTGGCCCTCAGTAACAATTCTGTGTCCCTGAGTAACGTTTCTGTGGCCCTAAGTAACAATTCTGTGGCCCTCAGTAACAATTCTGTGTCTGTCCCTGAGTAACAATTCTGTGGCCCTAAGTAACGGTTCTGTGGCCCTCAGTAACAATTCTGTGTCCCTGAGTAACGTTTCTGTGGCCCTAAGTAACAATTCTGTGGCCCTCAGTAACAATTCTGTGTCTGTCCCTGAGTAACAATTCTGTGGCCCTAAGTAACGGTTCTGTGGCCCTCAGTAACAATTCTGTGTCCCTGAGTAACGTTTCTGTGGCCCTAAGTAACAATTCTGTGGCCCTCAGTAACAATTCTGTGTCTGTCCCTGAGTAACAATTCTGTGGCCCTAAGTAACGGTTCTGTGGCCCTCAGTAACAATTCTGTGTCCCTGAGTAACGTTTCTGTGGCCCTAAGTAACGGTTCTGTGGCCCTCAGTAACAATTCTGTGTCCCTGAGTAACGTTTCTGTGGCCCTAAGTAACAATTCTGTGGCCCTCAGTAACAATTCTGTGTCTGTCCCTGAGTAACAATTCTGTGGCCCTAACTAACGTTTCTGTGGCCCTAAGTAACAGTTCTGTGGCCCTCAGTAACAATTCTGTGGCCCTGAGTAACGTTTCTGTGGCCCTAAGTAACAATTCTGTGGCCCTCAGTAACAATTCTGTCTGTCCCTGAGTAACAATTCTGTGGCCCTGACTAGCGTTTCTGTGGCCCTAAGTAACGATTCTGTGGCCCTCACTAACAATTCTGTGTCCCTGAGTAATGTTTCTCTGTCCCTAAGTAACGTTTCTCTGTCCCTAAGTAACGTTTCTCTGTCCCCAAGTAACGTTTCTGTGGCCCTAACTCTGTCCCTAATACAGAGCGGTCTGCTTCTCTTGAATGACTGGAGGCAAATGAAGAATTCTAAAATGGCCACCATTTATAGCTCGACCATTACACAGTGCTGGCTGGCTGGCTGCTGATTGGCTAATGCGATCACATGTCATTAAGGAATGCATTATGGGTCAGCGCGCCTTGTCTGCGCGCCTTCCCAGACATCCCCACTCCGTCGCCGCACATGTCCGCCGCCATTTTAGGAAAAATTTTGATTTGCGCGTCCGAAGTAGGCTATTTTTCGGATTCGGCGCGAATTTTCCAATATTCGAAACAAATTCCACTTCGCCTACTTCGATTCGCTCATCTCTAGTCACAGTGTCACACATAATGTTTCCACACTTTCTCCACAGCTGAAAACTTGGTAATTTTTTGAATGGTCAATCCTGTGTTATACCTTTAATTTTCCTGTATATTTTTCTGATCAGGCACTGTCAAAGTGCCAAACATAGCTTTGTAGCAGCTTTGTGTATTCTAGTGATCAAGCACTGTCAATGTGTCACACATAATGTTTCCACAGTTGTTTGTAAATAATTAGGGTTTCCTGAATGGTAAATTATGCTCAGTGGCTCTTAGTTTTATGCCAATTCCTGGCAATATTTGTGACAATGGTCTTTCTGAAAATAGCGTATTCTTAATTGTAATGTCTTCACTCAAACCTGCTTTGTCTCTCCCCTTTAAACTGTGGCCTAGTATGTGCCTGGAATACTTGGAGTCAGTTAAATATTTAGCTTAAACTATATTCTCTTCTGTTATTATTAATATTTTATTAAAAGCTGCCTATTGTTTATCTTGTTTGAAATGGGGACAATTAAACTTTTCAAATTCCTATACATTAAGTCAGTACAATATTTAGATGTCTTTTTCTTTGAAAGAAATATGCTCCAAAGTTTTTTTGTTTTTTTTAAGCTGATTGTTGTTCTTCCTGTTCAAAATGCAACCTACCAAAAGTGTTTAAATACTGCCTATGGAGTTACTGAAGTATTTCTTCCTGTTAAATATGTAAATTTAAATGTAGAGTTTTGAGGCTCTAAAACTGTATGCAGTTGGTCATATTAAAAATCAGGCCTAAAAGAGATTGTTGAACTACTATGTATGCAGTCTGCTCTAACTGAAAAATATACATATTATTTATTTTGTATTCTGAAAAGCTGCAGAGATATGTGAGGCCTTCAAGAAATTTCATAAAATAACACCTATGCAGTGTGTACCTCCTATTTATTAGGAACAAAATTCACATTTTTTGTGCCCTTCAAAGCTAAATGAGGGATGTGGATTAACAAATGAGGCCTACAATAAATTGTAGAAATTCTAAATGTGCTATGTTTTGCATAATATTTCTATTTTAATAAAATACATTAAAAATATAAACTTTGAAAAAGATATACAAAAACTGTCAAATATTAAGATAAGGAGATATCAGAATTGGGGCGCCTTTATTCTGATATCTCCTAGCCTTTATCTGTGCCAATTTTTGTATATACACATTTTTCAGTGTATATTTTTATTTTTTGGATATAATCCTTGATTTTTTTTAAAACAATTTTGCTTATTTGTGTAGTAATATGATAAGAAAACAGAATATTCTCCTCCATACAGATATATTGATATATTCATATGTTTTGACACTTTCACCATATGAATTTTTACTTTTTTTCTTTTTGACATCAGCACTGCACTCCCATCTCTATGACTAAGCATTGTGGGGGGGGGGGGGGCAAAATGCACCAGAAGGATGTGGCTTGGGAGGAGCCAGGCTGAAGCCTCATCTTTGTATCTGGGCAGTAGGGATGGGCTGTGAGTTCGAGTCGAGCGTTAGTTTGACTCGGACATTGCTTGGTCGTGTATTCAGTGAACACATGAACTGCAAGGGTGTTTGGCGGGCTGTTTGCCTGCTATGCCCCACAATGCACTGTGCCCTGACAGTGCATTGTGATTGGCCACAGGTTAGGTGCAGTGGTTAGGCCAATCACAGCACATGATGATGTGAATGGGTAGTGTATCCCATACTCATTCACATGGGGGGGCAAATTCTCACCTGCAGACCCCCATCAACATGAGGGCAAGGTGCTTTGGGAGGGATCCCTCCCTGTTCCAATGCACCCCCCCATGTTCCAGGCATGTGGCCTGGTATAGTTCAGGGGTGCTCACTCGTCCCCCCCTTTCCTGACCTGCTGGGCTGCATGCTTGGACAAGGGTCTGATATGGATTTTGGGGTGGTGTGGGGGTTTCCCTCAAAATCCATACCAGACCCGAAGGGCTTGGTATGGATGGGAGGAACCAAACGCATTTAAAAAAAAAATTATTCTTTTTACATTCAGCTTTCAGCAAGGAACCCCGTTGGCAGCTGAAACAATAAGTAATGTGTTTAGTAGTTCTGCTGTATCTTACCACATACTCAGATGTGGTAAGATACCACTTAGTGAATTGTCTCCTCTGTTCGAAGTTCGCAGTTGAACTTTCATTGTGTTCGCATATTCAACCATGAACCGAACAGGGGGGTGTTCGGGCCATCACTACTGGGCAATGTTTCTTGTGTGTAGCATCTCATCAGTTGTTTTTGTGTATCTTCCATGGAACCAGGATGAATTCACAGGATGTCAGCACCCATCAGCTCTGTGAGACACCAGGGAATTCCACAATGGTGTTTTGAGCGGTGCTCTAATTTTTTTCATACAGGTCACATATGTTTTGCCACTCTTTGGCAACTGGTATAAAATTAGAGGCTTTTCATTTTTTTTTTAAGTGTAAACCTTCCAATAGCTTTTACAGTACATCTGGTGTGACCCCTACTTTCACCCCTCAATTATTCCCTCTTACTGCTGGATGGAGAATCAGATGTTCCAGCAAAACTGCCTAAAAACACTTTTTAAGCTGAAATTCAACAAGCTGATGTGCTGATGCTGTATGTAAAGACAAAATAATGTGAAAGTAAAAAAAAATATATACAGTATATATCACATTTAATATATGTAATGCCAGTATACTGTGTTAGTGGTATGTACATACGAATCATACTATTCTGTTATACTATATAAAACTAGAAGACATTCTAGGCTGCATGAAAGCCAAGATGGCGGTGGCTGCTTTCCACTGTCACAGCCACAAGGAAAGACAGCCATGGAGCAGAAAGGCAAAGGAACGAATGCCAAATCATCTCAGCATAGCAGCCTGGACTCTCAGACTTCTTCCAACACTGCTAGCCCTGCTAAAACCAGACAGATGCTTTTTCCTACCAGACCAGTTACAGAGGAGGTGAATGCTTCAAAATGTTTACCTTTATGATACCTGTGAGCTACATGAATCAATTCTAGCATTCTCTACCATCAACCAGCCGGTTCTAGATACCACTCCTAAGGACATGCTAGTTTCCCTAAGAAGTACTATACATGCTGACAATCTCCCTCTTGCACAGCAATGTAAATCAGAAGTTCATTTTTTAATGGTGACCATCCTGAATGTCTGACCCAGGAGCTTTAGGCATGGGAACCTGGAGGCCCTGAAGGGGCAAATAGAGATTGTGTGCAGCATGAGTGAAATAAATATATATCTGTTCCATCATGTCGTTCAAAGTGATAACTATGAAAAATACATATGTGCCTAGTTCAGATATGTGACTAGTCCAACTATAATATCAAAACAGGAAAACATGAGAGCTCAGGTGAGTGGTGAGCTAGTGCTACTGAAGAGTATATCTGAATAGACAGAGTAAGGAAGACAAGCAGAAACTCAATATCTGTAATACTAGAGAAAAAGCATGAATGAAAAGAGTGTGAATGTAGATCCAATCCAGAAGAAATGAAATAGGAATACCGGTACATACAGATAAGGAAATAAAATGAAAACACCCAGTCTGTAAAACAGAGTGAAAAAAGCTCACCAACTGACATGCTGCAACTCCGTCTGCCAGTAGGGAATGAAACACTTATCATTCCCTAGGACTTCCATTTGTACCCCAAAGGCCACCGCCGGTCCCACCCAATGACATTCAGAGGCAGCAATGGGCAAGAGCATATACACCCACTGGTATCAGTCACCACAACTGCACAATGGCATCAGAGGGCGCAGAACCTACCACATATCATCTCATATACCAGCGTAATGACATCATGCGAGCGCTGATGTGACACACCGGGTGGCCCCCATGGCATCAATGTAGTGTGGAATGCATCCGTCGGTGCAGAATGGGTAGGGACCATGAAAACAGGGGAAGACCAATCCCCCAGAGTGTATTGCAGCTCCCAGGACAGAAAACCAAATGGTCATCCCAAAGCAGCAAGCACAAAAAATAAATACAAAGACAGAGGATCCTCACACTGTACAAGATAACCGATATTAAGTATAAATCTAAACAACTTGTTTAAACACAGGAGGAAATAAAAGAAAATAAAATATAAAGAGATAAGTGGCATACAACAGACAACCAGTGGGCAAGAGGTGTCTTCCACCTATAATCTACAACAGAAAAATAAAAGATATGGTCTGATGTACCCTTGATTTGCCTCCATCCCTGATTCAAACGAATCTATATATACATAATTGTGCCCTGGGACTTCTAGTCATATTATATATTTACAACTGATGTTCTATTTTATAGATATCTGATGCACCCCTTGATTTGCCTCCATCCCTGATTCAAACGAATCAATATATACATAATTGTGCCCTGGGACTTCTAGTCATATTATATACAGTTGTGACCAAAATTATTCAACCCCCAATGCTGTAAAGGGGTTTAGGGACTATAGTGTACATTTGGAATTGTATTCAGAATCAAATCCTACAAGGACGTTGTAACTACCCAAATGCAACTAAAATGACATCAATTGTTTATGTAATACAGTAGTAAATGGTTCTTATGTGGTTTCTTCATTGCCACAATTATTCAACCCCTTAAAGACTACCACTCTGAAGAACAGAGGTTCATACAGGTGCTTTCCATCAGGTATTGAAAACACCTGTGGATGTCACCGAGCAGCAATCAAGCATAATAAGCACCAATTAGGCAGCTTTAAAATGACTGTGATACTCAGCTCCTTCTAGACATTTACTGGTGTGGTTACAAACATGGTGAAGGCAAGAGAATGGTCCAGGAAGACAAGAGAAGAGGTGATTTCTCTTCACAGGAAGGGCAATGGCTATAAGAAGATTGCAAAGATGTTAAACATACCAAGAGACACCTTAGGAAGCATCATTCGCAAATTCAAGGCAAAGGGCACTGTTGAAACGCTACCTGGTCGTGGCAGAAAGAAGATGCTGACTTCGACTGCTGTGCGCTACCTGAAGCGTAGAGTGGAGAGAAGTCCCCGTGTGACTGCTGAGGAACTGAGAAAAGATTTGTCAGATGTGGGTACAGAAGTTTCAGCCCAGACAATAAGACGCACACTGCGTAATGAAGGCCTCCGTGCCAGAACTCCCAGGCGTACCCCCTTGCTGTCTCCAAAGAATAAGAAGAGTCGACTGCAGTATGCCAAAAGCCATGTGGACAAACCACAAAAGTTGTGGGATAGTGTTCTGTGGACTGATGAAACAAAATTAGAACTGTTTGGGCCCATGGATCAACGCTATGTTTGGAGGAGGAAGAACAAGGCCTATGATGAAAAGAACACCTTGCCTACTGTGAAGCATGGTGGAGGGTCAATCATGCTTTGGGGCTGTTTTGCTTCTGCAGGTACAGGGAAGCTTCAGCGTGTGCAAGGTACCATGAATTCTCTTCAGTACCAGGAGATATTGGATGGAAACGTGATGCAGTCCGTCACACACCTGAGGCTTGGGAGACGTTGGACCTTTCAACAGGACAATGATCCCAAGCATACCTCCAAGTCCACTAGAGCATGGTTGCAGAGGAAAGGCTGGAACATTTTGGAGTGGCCATCGCAGTCACCAGACTTAAATCCGATTGAGAACCTCTGGTGGGACTTAAAGAAAGCAGTTGCAGTGCGCAAGCCTAAGAATGTGACTGAACTGGAGGCCTTTGCCCATGAAGAATGGGCGAAGATACCCGTAGATCGCTGCAAGACACTTGTGTCAAGCTATGCTTCACGTTTAAAAGCTGTTATAACTGTAAAAGGATGCTGTACTAAGTACTAAGATTGAATGTCACTTGGGGGTTGAATAAAACTGATAATGCTGTGAGCACAGAAAAGACATTTGTGGTTATTTCATTATAACTGTTATGTTATATTTGTCTGACCTACAAGTGCCTCTTTAATGTAAATGTAAGCAAGATGACTGAATGATCAAAAGCAATGTCAAACTGGCCAAAACACTCAATTTCAGTGGGGGTTGAATAATTTTGGTCACAACTGTATTTACAATTGATGTTCTATTTTATAGATATCTATTTGTGCGTCTACTCCTGATGAAGTGAGCAGTGACTCATGAACTGCGTTGAGTTTAAAGGATACATTTGTAACTGAATCATGTTTTGAGCTTTGTAATATTGTAATTTGATATGAATTATATTTTGAAACTATCATAAATACATTTTTTTTACTGAAACATTTATTGAACTTTGTAATATTGTAACATGATATGAAATATATTATGAAATTATCAAAAAATGAACTTTATAATTAGGTAACATTTTTATGTCATCTTATGTCAATTGTATTACATGCTAATAAATTTTGGTTATTATTTATTGTAATATACTGTATGTTGTGCTTCATTTAAATTTCCAGGGCAAAATTATGTGTACACAGTATACCTTAACTCGTCTTTCTTTTGCTGATGTTGTTAGATGGTACCCTATAGAAATTTGATGACTAAAGTCGAATCCTATTTGAAATGTGTTGATGTATACTGTTTTGTATAAGGAATTGTGTTTATTTGCCAAACGTTTGGAAGGTGTATATACTACTCTGATGTTATATACTACTCTACGCTGATGTCAGTGCTTGTTTTTTTTTTCTTGCTATAAAATACAATAAAAAGCATTATATTAAAGGTATAAATAGGCATGTTTGTGGTTTATAGAAGATAATTCAAGTACTATCAATTTGGATAGTTAATTTACGGATTATATTCGATTAACAAAGTACAAACTGCCAATTTCAATTTACAATTATTTTGGATTCCCCGCAGTATTGTTATTTCTTCTTACAGTGGCTACCTATTTAATGTAAATTAAGTTGTGTATTCAGTGCATAATGAGACAGCAAAGGAAATTTCTGTTAAAGCTTTTCACATTTTCAAGATTGCCACTTATGCATGATTTGGCAGTACAAACATTTTCAGCTCACAGACGCTTGACTTGCATTTACATACCAGCGCACATTGTCCTGAAGACAACTCAGACCTCATTAGGGAAATTATGCATGCTTCTTTAGCACAACACATGTCATATTGCTCTCTCTGATGACATCAGAAACATCTACATGTAAAGGATAAAAGAAGAACCGAGCAGTACATCAAAGAGATGGGATTGTTGAAGTGATTGGTTACACTGCACAAGCTGAATAATAAATTCCTTTTTAGATATAACCTTTTCTTTAGTTTTTTTGTGCATCGTTTGAATGCTCGGTGTTCTTTTATATGGAAAAAACCATGTATAAATATTGCTGCTATAAAACGATATACAGTTGAGTGGTCCAGGCTTGATTTGTTGCCAGGCAAAAAAAGGCATTCTCACATTGCCTGATATTCACAAGCATTTAAGCAGTCATTTAGTTGCACATTTACAAAAGTTTCTTCTTACTTCATAGAATCAGGAATTATGCTTTCATTACTTGTTTGTTGCAGCGAGAGAGTGGCAGTGAAGTGATCATGACATTAATTGCTGCTCATCTTGATAGTCTTTTTGGACCGTCTTGGGGTTAATGTGCATACATTTTGTTTCACCTCTGAGCTGCTTTTCTTCCCTTTACAAATCCATGTGTAAAAACAAATTGATGCAGCGCTATAACAACTCAGAAGGAGCTTGAAGCCACTTCTTGAGTAGCTCAGAAGCAAATCAAAGCTGCTCAGCAATAAGTCAACACAGCTCAGACGCACTAGAAAGCATATTGCATGTGTCTCACTGCTGACTTTGCAATCCATGCACATTAGATCACACATACATTTAACAAAAGATGATCTACTTCCATTTGATTGTCCTGCACATGAGCTCACTGCAACCTTTTCTGCCAATGTAGAGGTGTCCTTCTTTTCACCTCATCAATGTTCAAAGGATCTTTCATTTTCCTTTAATCAAATGGTGGTTTATCATTGCTGTTATGTCAGCACTTATTGTCATTCTCTTGGTAATTTTCAAGCTTCCTGATCATCTTAAGATGTGTTCAGACTTGTTGCTTGGCTATCAAGTGTAATTCCTTGTTTGGATGGTGTTCAATTTACACAGAATAATGTAAAGTTCACATACAGTAGCTTTTATGTGTGTTAAAGTATCCCTTTGGGCTATAGACTAAGTGAATTTGCAAAGGTCATTGACCTTTAAAGTGAATGTTGATATGATTTATGATTTATTGAATAGATTAAATTATTTCTTATTATAGGCAAGCAAATAACTAAACATCTGCTAGACTGATGATTGGCCTGTGTAAATAGCATGTTCTAACATTGAATATGTTTTTTGTACAGCTGTAATTCACAGAAAGTGCCACAGGCACTTAAAAGAGAAGTTTCAACATATAAATATATGCATATGTTTCCCATGTTCTCATATCACATGTTTAAAACAGTGTGTATAAATATTTCAAATGTGTTAATTAAGTGATAATGAAACACAGTCACATTAAATATTCTTTGGGCTTTATTTAATAATATGGTGTAAAATAGTAATCCCAAGAACTACTGAAAACAAATTAAACATCAGCTTTCAATTGGCTTTAACTACCCAATATATCTGAAAACTGATTTTAGATCAGTTACTGCTGCTAGCTGCTGCTAACTGCTAACATTAATTGCAAGCTTCAACAATGTTTTAAATACATTAAATATTGTTTTTCATTTTTTTTTATCACAGGATTTGAAACTATAAAAAAAACCTATGCAATATTGTTTCAAAATGTTATCTACGCTCTCAGATGTACCTTTTTGTGATAAGAAGTACCCCATGTTACCAATAAGGTGTTGCGTATTAACTGTAACTATGGAGAACTCATTTTGTTTTAGTCATGGACTTAATCATCCAGTGCTTATCTGTTCCTGTCCAAAATTTATGACGCTAGCTTTGAAATGTGCGCACATTGGAAGACACTCACGCTGACACACAAGTTCAGTCTATGAATACTTCTAGTTTATTATAATGAGAAAGTGAACTTATATATGCAGAATGATGCAAGAGTCATGTGACAACAGCATAAGCATTATATTAGTCTTTGATTGGTCACTTTACACGAAAACAATCTCCGTCATGGTATAGGTGTGATCTTCTTCAGTCTTATCTTAAAAAGAGAAAAACATTCTTTTGTCTTCCAAATCACACGATGGGAGGGGGTCTGTTCCTGTGAGCACATGTTTCTTAAGCAAGGATTTCTTAAAGTACCACAAAGCCCAGCAGGCAGAAAATATTCACACAACATATATATTCAAGTATAAAAGTAAATATTTATAAAACTTATAGAAATAGCGTATATATATATATTCAATAGGTAACGAAAAAGGCATTTTACCAAATCCATCACAATTTCTACACTGTACACCCTTCTAGCCCTACTCAAAATACATCCTCCAAATTTAACTTGGCTTGAGTTTATGCTGTCTCTCAATTTAATCATAGCTACCAAACAAACCATAGCAAAGGATTAGAAGACTAACTTCACATAGCTGAGGGCAAGCATAGGATCACTAGGGCTATGATCCATGCCAAAACTGAAAGTTATTTAGAATAGAGTTGAATATAACACACCCCTGGGTCTGTTGCTACTTGCTGCCTCACTTTGATGAGTCTTTGCTACTCCCCTAACCTTCTTTTTTCCTTTTGTTTAACTTTTTTTGGACCTACTCTCTGCCTTTTGCAGAGCCAGCCTCCATCCCCCCCATGGAGTTTCAAGACTCCTCCCCTCCCCATCCCTTCCATCTGCTCCCCCTTTTCTCTATTTGTTTTCTTTTTTCTGCTTACACAAACCTGGTTTCTCTCAACCCCTTGCTCTGTAAACAAGGGTCCACACCATTCAATGTGGAATGCCTTATGCAGCTAGTCTATAACTCTGTCAACACCTTTTTTTCCACTCTTGCCACCTCTCCACTGCTACCCTTCTGTTCAACCATGGTTCCACATGACAGTTCTACTGTTTTCCGTTGTTCTCAGTCTGTTGCCAATGTCAGTGCTCCACTGTATATCGGCCCAGTACTCTGGGGTTTTTGGAATACCATTACTCTGTATCCTGAGAATCATGCCCTATACTAATCCAATAAAAATAGTGAACAAGAAAAAAATTATACAAGCTGAAAAATATTTATTTGTAACAATTTTATCTTTATTGACAAGTACTCAAGAAAATGTAGAAATGTGTTTACTTGTCTGTTTGCATGACACCCATGATCCTTCTTTATATTGGGTCGCACAATCCCCCCTTACTTGGCTCTCCATCTGCTCACTGGATTCAAATCCTGCATGATGGCGGCATGATAATGGCACGATAATGTGGAACACCCATGGTTCCTTCTTTTTCTTCTAATGGGTCACTCAATCTTTTTGTCATTTCACCTCAATTGGCTCAACAAATTCAAGTTCTCCTTCTACACAATATATAGTATGTCCTATTTTATTACTCAACGTATTTCATTTTTAAAATGAAATCATAAAATAATTTAAATAATTGGCCTCAAATGCATTTTTTCAGTTGCAGCGTGATATGAAATAATTTAGTAAAAATGTTTTCCTTGGCTTTAACCTGAGATCATAAGTGTCAAGTGTCGAAAAAGTCAAGCTTAAGACCCTGAAAGGCAAATACAGTGAAGGAATGACAGTGGGTGCCCTCAGATAACCGAATACACATACGTGGCACAGCAATATATGACAGCATTACAGTCTTTTATGTCTGCAGCACATGAAGCAGCTCTGACAATCACTAGCAATCACAGAAAAAAACATCTCACTCAGCCAGGAAACCTAATCTCTGAGCTGTTAACTATTGAAGCTCTGCCAGCGTACACAAGACAGCATAAGCAAAATGCAAGGTCAGTTTACTTCTCTGTGAATTTCCTTTAGAAAGATGAATGTTATATTCCCTCCTGTGTGCAGAATCAGGACATTGTTGCTAGTCAATATAACATAAATGTAGCCTTGAAAATAAAAATAATTTCTGTGTGGTCTCTTTGGACTCCGAAGCATCTATAGTTTGCAAAGCACAGGAACTAAGCAAACCTTTCTTTGCACAAAAACACGGTCCATCCTTTAGCTCAAAATCGCGTACTGTGACTAAAATCCAAGGCTGTTGTGTTACAAGCAATGCTACAAGCAGATAATTACGTAAATTGTTGGATTCAATGCCAAGAGCTGCCCACTAAAGCAATTGCCAGAGCTACCAGATTGTCATTTTGGGTCTGATGATTGGAGGGCTGGTGACAAAAATTGTCAAAACAATTCAGTATAAAATAAATATACAAAAGGCATTTTATCCTTTTCTTAACTAAACTGAATGTTGATTATTTATTTCTGTCAATCTTCTGGCTATTGCCTGCAATATCACATATAGATAATCTTAAAGTTTAGGGATTTTCTAGAACTATAAATAGGTTGCTACAAAATATCTCTGTTAATGCATTTTTTTTCTTTTATTACAGATAAAGTTCTTGTTTTGTTTACAACATTTATACATGCATTACTTAAATGATTATATTTCCATGTTTTGATAATTTTTTTTTTTTTGCAATGATGTTATTTGTAGCATGCTGAACAGTGTCCTGAAATGACAGGCAACAGGTATTTAAATCTCTTAATAGCAAAGAGATGTAATGAGCTTACATACGTTCTAAAATCTAAAGCCTACGAAGGGCCCTGGCCTCACACAAGTTTAAAACAGGTATATGATGGCCTTGTTGGTCAGCTCTCAGTCTGGATGACCAAGGTATCTAATCGGTGTACTTCACCACTAGCTAGGGTAGTGCTACTCATAGTCCAGGGGCGGACTGACCATTTGGAAACTCAGGCACTGCCCGAGGGTCCAGGGTCAGTAGGGGGCCCCATGAGATGCCCCTGGTAACTTTTTCATAGGCTTTTTTGAGTTTGGGCAATGACACAGGGGCCCCATGATCCCCTATTGCCCGGGGGCCCCATGAGTTGTCAGTCCGCCCCTGTCATAGTCAATTATTCCAACAGCCTACAAAACTGTTGATTCTTCACAAAATGCATTGAAGTTAAATGGGAAGGGAAAATATGGCACTATACGTTTTCTCAAAAACAAAAACCATGTGATCATCAGGTTTTGCTTTTGTTTGTATAGAAGAGCTGTCACACAATAGAAACAATCTCAGCACATTCTTACCTATTGAAGTGACTTTTTTTGTACAAATACCATGTGAATAGCATGTTCTTTTCTTGGTGTGCTATAAAAGAAATTCTGGGGTCAATAAGCTAATGCAGCAATGGGCAAACTACGGCCCGCAGGCCGTATACGGCCCGGCGGACCTTTTAATCCGGCCCGCGGAGCGTGATACTGTCAGGATGGCTGTCAGGATGTGTGTAGGTGGGGCAGCGTGACGAACGTGAGGGGAGCTAGGCTCCTCTCACAGTCCGCCCTGAAGACCGGAACAGCGCGGGAACACAGCGAGAGGAATGCGCGGAGCAAAGGTAAGTAAATTGACACAGGGGGGACTTGGGGACTTAATATGGGGGGTGAATTAATATGGGGAATGAATTACTATAGGGGGGATGAATTACTATATGGGGGATGAATTACTATGGGGGATGAATTACTATGGGGGATTAATTACTATATGGGGGATGAATTACTATGGGGGATGAATTACTATATGGGGGATTAATTACTATGGGGGATGAATTACTATGGGGGATGAATTACTATGGGGGGTGAATTACTATATGGGGGATGAATTACTATGGGGGATGAATTACTATATGGGGGATGAATTACTATGGGGGATGAATTACTATATGGGGGATGAATTACTATATGGGGGATGAATTACTATATGGGGAATGAATTACTATATGGGGGATGAATTACTATATGGGGGATGAATTACTATATGGGGGATTAATTACTATGCTTACTATGGGGGAATATTACTATACTTACTATGGATGACACATACACATCATTCATCTACTCTTGGTCCGGCCCCCGGGTCCAATATATGAACCCATTGCGGCCCTCAAGTCAAAAAGTTTGCCCACCCCTGAGCTAATGCTTATAGCATGTGATATTTGTGTTTTATACAAAATATATACAATTATTTAAAGTGTCAATTTGCTGCAGTTAGATATCACATTTGTTGTAAAACCTGCAAATGCAGTTATTATCTGCAGTAAATATCACAAAAAAAATATAACATACTATATAAATATACTGTGTATATTGCATTAAAGTCATTTCACAAACAAAGAAAATTGTTATGATGTACATTCATCATTGATCACATTGTCCATTGACACAGGTCCATGTCAACCATGATGAATAATGTTGGCCAATCAGATGAAAGAAGAAAAACTGATGCCAGCTGAATTATACTAAATCTAAATCTAGACCACAAATGTGTTAGAACATAACAGAAAAGAATCATTCCATCTATAAAAAAAAGTACAACATATTAGGTATTAATCAACATAATATTCAAAATAATTAACAAACATCAAACTAAAGTTCAAATAATACATCCAATAACAGCCATCATAGAACACACATACATAACTGTCAGCCATAATACTGGAAAAAGAAATTTACACGTACAGTATCAATTTCAACACACACATACATTCACTAGGCATACACTATATTGCCAAAAGTATTGGGACACCCCTCCAAATCATTGGATTCAGGTGTTGCAATCACCTCCATGGCCACAGGTCACCAAAAATCAAGCACCTAGGCATGCAGACTGCTTCTACAAACATTTGTAAAAGAATGGGGTCATCGCATGCTGAAGCTCCCACAAGTCGTCATCTGTCTGCAGAGTCAATAGCTAAAGTTCTCCAAACTTTGTGTGGCCTTCAAATTAGCACAACAATAGTGCATAGAGAGCTTCATGGAATGGGTTTCCATGGCCGAGCAGTTGCATCCAAGCCTTACATCACCAAGTACAATGCAAAACATCGGATGCAGGGGTGTGAAGCATGCCCCCACTGGACTGTAGAGCAGTGGAGACATGTTCTCTGGAGTGATGAATCATGCTTCTTTATCTGGCAATCTGATGGATGTGTCTGGGTTTGGCAGTTGGTACTTGCCTGATTGCATTGTGCCAAGTGTAAATTTTGGTGTGGGGGGGCTATGGTGTGGGGTTGTTATTCAGGGATTGGGCTTGGCCCTTGTGATGGAACGCGGCACCCAACCACAGCCCTTCTCACCAACTGGTGACCGAAGGACCAGCCGATCTCACACCATGCTGTTACTTGCGTAACAATGCCACTCTCTTAGCTGCACCCTGCACAAATATTTTCCAGCTCATGGGACTACAATCTATGTGCCAGCAGCCTGAGAATGATTGTTACTGGGTCAGGTTAATTATGCAATTAAGCCATCACACTGCCACCACCACCTTTTTACAGAGAAGGAGGAAACTCACAAATCTTAGCAGTAACACTATGATATTAGTATACACGTTTGTAATACACACTGTCACCACAGACAGGGATATTCAGAGGATTATTACATACAGTAGCACTCTTCAAGAGATAGGGATTCTTTAGTTTGCATTACAAGCTTTAGAGACAGTTCAACACTTTTCAGAAAATAGGATTTATTACTAAAAAGGTCAAAATGGTGCAATTAAAATATTTACAGAAAAAGATGTAACAAAGATATAAAGAGAGCAATAAAACAACAGATAAATAAAATAAAGTAGTTCAGAAGGCAGAATACTTGCAAAAGTCCTTGGTTTGAGCAGAATCCAATTGTTCGAACAGAAAGATTGCCTTGGCTCTCAAGTCTCTTAGATGGTTACTGATTGATGTTAAACGAGAGCCGTCTTTCTCCAGGCTTTCTCCAGCTTTCTATCATATCAAAGGAGTGTCTCCTAAGAACAAATGACCAATCATCCAGTTTGGGGATGGGTGTTGTGGGATTTGGGTAACCAAGGTTATGACCAAATCCCTTACAATTTCATACTAAGGTCAATAACCTTCAATAGGTACAGGTAGCATCCTAGAAACTGGCAGATTAATATTTAGAATTACATTCAAAATGCAAAGATACCAAGCATAGCGTACCCTTGTCACTCAGGATGAGAGAGACTGCTTCTTCTCTCTTGTAGGTACTAATATAGTGATGTAAGGTCTTGTGTGACTCATATTAAATTATCTATCTGAATATATACTTCATATTAATGTGCCCAGTTCCTGCTGAAGTTTATGAATTGTATGAAAAATTACTCATGTGGAATGTACTTTTATGGTACGCTCTAGCCCTAATGACCTAACATGTCATGACTGACTGAGTTATTGTTTTACGATTTTATTTAGGATAAGAGATCCTCTTGACCTCCGTTCAACTTATAGCTATGCAATCCATTTAAAAGGGAGGCGGGAGGACAGGAGAGAACATGGCGCCTTCCTGTTCCAACATGACTGTGCACCAGTGCACAATGCAAGGTCCATAAAGGCATAGATGAACAAGTTTGGGGTGGAGGAACTTGACTGGCCTGCGCAGAGTCCTAACCTCTATTCAATAGAACACCTTTGGGATGAATTAGAGCAAAGACTTAGAGAAAGGCCTTTTTGTCCAACAACAGTGCCTCAGCTCAAAAATGCGCTTCTGGAAGAATGGTCAAACATTTCCATAGACACACTCCTTGGGGATAGCTTTCCCAGAAGAATTGAAGCTGATATAGATGTAAAGGGTGGTCCAAATCAATATTGAACCATACAGACTAAGACTGCAATGCCATTAAAGTTCATTTGCATGTAAAAGCAGGTGTCCCAATACTTTTGGCAATATAGTGTATATGGTGTATGGGTGAACCATCTATGTCATCTCAAACTGTGGGAAAGCATCAGAGGACTGGGAGGAGGAGAACAAGACACCCCCAAATTTAATTTAAGGAAACATACAGTATATCTAAACGTAATATAAAACAGGAGGAACATTCCAGAACACAATGAATATTTTGCGTAATAACTTATTTTAATAATTAGTTTGAAAGACTAAATTGAGCCCCAAAAGAATAATATAGCACCAGAGAGTCACCAACAATAGATGACGTAAGTCCATCCCAGTGTGTTCTCCTAGATATCCATTCATAAGCATAATAAAAATATCCCTAGAGCAAAATGATAAAAAAATACTAATCGAAGATCACATCAATAATTGAATGGGGACAGGATACATATAAGGGTATCAACAACCCAGTCACCCCATAATAAATCTGACAAAATAATGATGTACTTGAGTCTGGTATCTCCTTACACCTCACATTCCAATCTTCAAATGTGCAGGTCATAAAATATAAAATATACCCCTGGGCTTCCCAAGGACTCCACAAATTCCACCTAACCCTAGTCATTAAGTATGGTACCTGAGTTTTTGAAATGATTTTTTATTACAAAATATATGAAAAATATTTTTAGTTTGAATATTCTTTATTCAGTTTTCAGAATGGGTATAAACAGGGTACAATAGACAGGTTATTATTCATATAATATATCAATACAGTACATGTTACTAAGGTTCCACCTCTATGTGTGAAAAAAATAAGTGGTGTACATGTGATCATCAAACATTACTCATTTATTGGAGTATATTGTTGAACCTTAGGATGAGGGAGGGGGATTACAAACAAGGTAGGAAGAAGGGAGAGATGTGGGGTATTACTAGGTAGTGTTCTGTCTCTCCAATCTAAGCATTGAAAGTGTGATCTCTGTAACTTACAGATGTGATGAGATAGCGATAACTCCAATCTTAGTTGAATAACATAGGGAGTGACTCAATTAAGATGACATCTTGTAGATCTTGTGAAGTTTATTCCATAAACTGAGAGAGTCTTACAACAATGAACATTGGATAGGTCAAAAGATCATAATGTGATCTGCTTCATGACATGAGGCTTGAAGCTGAAATGCCTTACTGGGAAAGGGGGTGGGCTATCTATACAGCATGATCTAAACCAGAGGAAAATGAAGAGTAGAGACAAAATATAAAGAACACTTAAAGGCATATGACAGTCATGTGAAACATGACAGGGAGGGTTTAGGAATCTAAACCTAGTGGGTTTTAGGAAGAGGTAAGTGTATAACAGTCGGCTTTGATAGTTATTTAAGTTCTGTGGTTTTGAGCTATCACAATTTAACTGTACATTTCGGTTGACTTGACCATATTGACCAGGTAGATTTAAATTTCGGATATGAGAGATTGTTAAAGGCAAATATTTTTTCCATTTCACATTGAAAATTTAGGTCATTAGTCAGCATAGTAAGGGATGGTGATGTAGTGGAGTTCCATAGTCTGGTGATATTGTTTTTGGCTGCAAAGAGTATGTAGATTATGATAGTGCGTGAGTTGTGATGGAAAGTTTCAATGTCAATGTGTAGCAAAGCTAGTGAAGCGTTAGGATTGATTTGTCTCCCAGTTATGTCAGAGATTAGGTGGAAGACGCTATTCCAGAAGGATCTGAGGGATTTGCAGGACCACATTGTATGTAGTGTAGATCCTGGGTTACCACACTGTCAGCAACATAGTGGGGGATGGTTGGGATAAAACATCGATAGTCTGACAGGGGTCAGGTACCATTGGTGAAGGATTTTTAAGTATGATTCCCAGTGCGAGCTGCAATGTGATGACTTAGGTGTAAGGGTAAAGGTTTTCCATGTTTGTTCAGTGATGGGATTGGAAAGGATCTTTTTCCAGTTCTTTAGGGATGATGTTTGTAAACCAAATTTAATACTGGTTATGTGTGTATAGAAGGAAATGCCCTTACCTGGATATTTGTGTTTGTTGAAGAATTGGTAGGCTCCATTAGGGAGATCCGTGGTTAGGGATAGATTATTACATTGAATGCAATGGGTTATCCACATATATGTAAAGTGTTCTGTGCTAGGCAAAGAGAAAGGTTTTTGGAGATTATGGAAAGGAGTTAGTGTGTTGTTTGTAAAAAGGCCTGTTAGAGTTAGGAAACCAAGTTTTTCCCATAAAGATAGGTCTAGAAATAGAATGAAGAAGTGCAGTGAGTTTAGAGGGAGTGCAACCTTTTTGGGGTCTAAAGATTTGCTTCCTTGAATGTCTTGCCATGCTTCCAATGATTGATGTGTAGGTTGTAGGAAGAGTAAGTTCTGTGGTTATAGTGGATGTAGTTGAGGGGATTCTATTGTAGACCAGATTTTTTCTTGAGTCGGGTGCCACCAGAAGTATAATGGGTCTAGTAGGGTAGCTATGTAATATAATCTTAGGTGGGGTAGTCCAGCACCCCCTCTATTCATTGGGCATATTAATAAGTTAGTGGCACATCTGGATCTCTTTGATTCCCAGATAAACTGGGCAAAGTATTTTTGCATTATGGAGGAGAATTTAGTGAAGAGTTTGGCTAGGTAAGGGAATAGTTCAATGGCAAAGTGTTTGTAATATTCGTTTGTGTATCCATCTCCTCCAGGGGATTTGTTTAACGGGAGGATTCTATTAACCGATTTGATTTCCTTAGCCGAAATCGGTTCAGAGAGGGTATTGAGTTGCAAGGAGTTCATCAATTTGGTGGCTCCTTTGTCTATTCATCTGAGAGTTCAATTTTATGAGAATTCCTCTCATATATGCTTTGTATGTGGCACAAAGAGTGGTTATAGATATGCCGGGTGTATCATTTATCTCAAAAAACATTGAGTGTGCTTCTAAAATATTTTTTCTGTATTTAGGGTCCTTCAGTAGGGTTGAGTTTAGCCTCCATATGCGAGGGAGTGAAGATTGTTGTTGAGTGTCTGTAGTGATTGTGATTGGAGCATGGTCCGACCATGTTATGGTGCCAATCTCCGATGAGGTGATATGTTGCAGGGTCCACTTATCTGTGATGAGTAGGTCAATTCTGGAATATGATAGTTGGGATGGAGAATAGTAAGAGTAGTCTCTTTCAGTTCTGTGCTGACATCTCCAGATCGTTGCTGTGTAAAAAGTGGTTTAGCGATTGGTTGGGTGGATGTTTGCCTGAAGATGTGTCAAATAAATCAAAATGAGGATTTCCTACCGCATTGAAGTCTCTTCCGATGATTAGATGTCCTTTCTTTTGGGAGGATATTAGAGTGTCAGGGATCTCCTCGATCCCCGCCGCGTTGGGCCCGGCGCAGGCGCACTGCTCCACCCAGTACACGGGCACTAGGTCCGGGCCGGCCGCGGCGTTCGAGTTCGCGCATGTGCAGTAGAAGCCGCGGCCGCCCGCTGGGCACCAATGGCAGCGCAGGGCGGGATATTTAAAGGTCCCTGAGCTGTCATTTCGTTGCCTTCTGGTCTTACCTGCTTCCTGTGTTCCTGTACCTGTGCCTAGTAAGTTATTGACCCGGATTACTCTTGACCTTGCTGATTTCTCCTGCCCAGACCCTTACATGCCTGACCACTCTCCCTGGATGCCCCTTATTAGATCTGACCTCCTGTTGCTGACCTGGCGTGTGACCCGACGATTCTCTGCCTGCTCCCTTGTACCTTACCGTCCTCTACATTACCGACTCGGCCTGTCTGACTACGCACTTGCTCAGCCATCCATCCATCCCATCGGGGTCACCCGACCTCCTCACATCTGGCTCTCCCTGGTTGGAACCCCTGGCGAACACCACTACCACTGGCAGGTGTGCTCAGTAGAGGCGACCTGGTCTCGGGGTACTACAAGTCCATCCCCACCATCAGGGGCCCTGGTGAAAAAGTACCCTGGGGCTTAGACTCTGCACTCTGGGCACGCCTGACCAGTGGAGTGCTAGTGGTGCCGCTCGGCGGTCCCTCACAGTACCAGAAGGCCATGACTGAGCCTCGAGGAGGACTCTCCCCGTTGGACGAGGTTTGCAGGCACCTGGCTACCCTGACACAAGCTGTAAACACATTACAGGACAGATGTCTGCAGATCGAAAATCGGTTTCAGGCCTGCACCATATCTGTTCCTGTTTCACAGGCCCCGGCTCCTGTACCACCGGTCGCAGCAGCCCACGAGCCGGCCCCTGGGCCTCCCACATCACTCCCTATGGCGGAACCCCGAGTACCCTTACCCTGGCGCTTCCATGGGGATCGCACACGCTTTCGGTCATTCCGTGACTCCTGTCTGCTCTATTTTGAACTACAGCCACGGACCTTTTTGACAGAATCAGTGAAAGTGGGGTTTGTTGTCTCCCTGTTGCAGGGTGAACCCCAAGACTGGGCCCACCGACTAAGGGGAAACAATGACCCTCACCTGGTTACGGTCGACAGCTTCTTTAACGCTATGGCCATCCTATATGATGACCCACAACGGGCAGCCTCGGCCGAGGCCACACTATACGCACTCCGACAAGGTCGGCGGGCGGCTGAGGAATACGCCTCTGACTTTAGGCGCTGGATGGGTGACACTCGTTGGAACAAGTTCGCACTTTTGCACCAGTTTCGTATGGGCCTATCAGAGGCTCTGAAAGACGAGCTCGCCCGGGTGGAAGTGCCCGAGACATTAGAGGACTTGATTGCACTCACCATCAAAATTGACCGTAGACTACGGGAGCGCAGATTGGAGAGGTCTGGTCAGGGTCGCGGAAATCCCTGGGGGTCATTTCAGGGATCCAGTCAACATACTAGGCCAAGCATCCAGAACCTGCCGTTTGAAGATGCTCCCGAACCCATGCAGCTAGGCCTGGCTCGGCCTAAACTATCGCCTGAGGAACGCCAGCGCAGACGCTCCCAGAATCTGTGCCTGTACTGCGGCGAAGCTGGTCACATGGTGCGTTCCTGCCCGCAGAAACTGAGTAAGTTCACCTCATCTTCATTATCTGTTGGCAATATGAATCCGTCCCAGTACTTAGTTGTTCCCCTCTCCTTTCAGCTTTCAGAAAGGACCGTGGAGGTGACGGCCATAGTTGATTCGGGGGCATGCAGCTGTTTTGTGGATATCAATTTTGCTCACCAGCAGGGTATTCCCCTCCGCCCAAAGGAGAAGGGGTTTCACATCTTTTTGGCTGATGGTTCCCGGATAAAGTCAGGAGTAGTTAACCAGGAGACCCCTTCCATTGTGACTTCCATTGCCGGTCAGCACCAGGAACTCCTCCGCCTGGATGCTATTGCATCACCCCTTTTCCCAGTCATTCTGGGGCTCCCTTGGTTGCGGGCCCATAACCCCCAGATTGACTGGGAGACTGGGGTTGTCTCGTTCCCTTCCCCATATTGTCGGGAACTGTGTCGAACTTCGGGCCCGGAGGTCCCCCAGGTCCTCCTGTGCTCTGAAGGGGATGACAGCCTAAAACAAGTGATTCCTGCAGCCTACCATAAGTTTCTTGATGTGTTCAGTGAATGGGGAGCAGATGCTCTACCCCCCCACCGCCCATATGACTGTCCTATTGATCTGTTGCCCGGTTCTGAAATTCCGTTCGGGCGAATTTTTCCTCTTTCTGAGCTAGAATTAGGGGCCCTGAAGGACTATATTGAGGATAGCCTCCGAAAGGGATTCATCCGTCCCTCCACTTCCCCAGCAGGTGCAGGGATCTTCTTTGTTGAAAAGAAGGACAAGACTTTGAGGCCATGCATTGACTATCGGGAGCTGAATAGGGTCACCATTAAAAATCGTTACCCATTACCACTGGTACCTGAATTATTCCAGAGCCTAAAAGCTGCAGTAGTGTTTACCAAGTTGGACTTAAGGGGAGCCTACAATTTGGTTCGCATAAGGGAGGGGGATGAGTGGAAGACGGCCTTCCGCACCCGTTTCGGCCATTTTGAATACCTAGTCATGCCTTTCGGGTTGTGCAATGCGCCAGCCACCTTCCAGCACTTTGTAAACGACATCTTTAGGGACTTCCTGGACATCTTTGTCATCGTCTACTTAGACGACATTTTGATTTTTTCATCCTCCCTGGGGGAGCACAGGGTACATGTAACAAAGGTGTTGGGGCGGTTGCGGCAGCACGGGTTGTACGCTAAAGCAGAGAAATGCTGCTTTGAGCAGGCTAGCGTTACATTTCTGGGTCTGATTATCTCCACCACGGGGGTCGCGATGGACCCTCAGAAGGTCTCAGCGATCCTAGATTGGCCTGAACCCACGGACAGGAAAGGTGTCCAACGTTTTATTGGGTTTGCAAATTTCTACCGGAAGTTCATCAAGAACTTCTCGGGTCTGGTCTCCCCCATCACTCAGTTAACCAAGCTTGGGATGCGATTCAGATGGACGCCCGAGGCACAGGAAGCTTTTGAAGCACTAAAAAGGTTATTTACCTCGGCACCCATTCTGGGTCATCCCGACGCCTCCCTGCCCTACATCTTAGAAGTAGATGCATCTGAAAACGCGGTTGGCTCCATCCTTTCCCAGCGGAAGGGCGCCAAGGAATTACTTCACCCAGTAGCATTCTTTTCACGGAAACTTACCCCTGCGGAGAGGAACTATGACATTGGGGATCGCGAGCTACTGGCTATCAAAACCGCCTTAGAAGAATGGAGGTACCTGCTGGAAGGTGCCTCCCATCCCATCCTGATATTCACGGACCACAAGAACCTGGAATATCTAAGGACGGCCAAACGTCTACGCCCACGACAAGCAAGATGGGCATTGTTTTTCTCGAGGTTCCAGTTCCACATCACATACAGGCCCGGCTCAAAAAACACGAAGCCTGACGCGTTGTCGCGCATGTACGAGGACACCAAGGAGATTCCAGTGCCCGACACTATTCTTCCTGCAGGAAATTTCTTGGTCCTTCAGACAAACCTTCGCTCCGAGATCCTGAGAGCGTCCACAGCAATGTCCACCCCCGATGGGGCCCCCCTCCAGAACAAGGAGGGACTCCTATGGAGGGAGGACCGGATTGTGGTGCCGGAGGATGCCCGAACCTTAGTCTTGGGACATTGCCATGACCATCCACTGGCAGGACATTTCGGGCCGGTCAAGACCCTGGAACTTCTCCGACGTTCCTTCTGGTGGCCGGACATGGCCAAGGATTGTAAGAACTACGTGGGCTCCTGTGCCATCTGCCAGCGGAACAAGCCTTCAAGAAATAAGGCGTGGGGCCTGCTACGTCCATTGCCCATCCCTGAACGGCCCTGGCAGAAAATCTCCATGGACTTCATAGTCGAGCTTCCACCTTCACTGGACCACACAGCAATTCTCGTGGTCGTGGACCGCTTGTCCAAGATGGCCCATTTCATCCCTTTACGAAAGACTCCATCAGCAGCCGAGACGGCGCAAGTCTTTATTCGAGAGATCGTTAGACTGCATGGGGTTCCCGAAGACATCGTCTCGGACCGAGGGGTGCAGTTTACCTTGCGGTTTTGGAGGGCATTGTGCAAGGCCCTGGATATCAAGCTGTCCCTTTCCTCGGCATTTCACCCTCAGACCAATGGCCAGACCGAAAGGACCAATCAGACCCTGGAGCAATACCTTCGATGCTACACATCATTCTCTCAGGACGACTGGGTGCCACTCCTCCCTTTGGCAGAATTCGCGTACAACAACGCTTGCCATTCAGCAACTGGGCAGTCCCCGTTCTCCGCCAACTATGGGTTTCATCCTGTCTTCCTCCCGGACTTGGTCCCGGAATGCCCGATTCCAGCGACACAGGATGCACTGACCTTCTTCACCTCCAACAATAGGAAACTACAGGAAGCCATCCGTCGAGCCCAAGAAGACTACAAGAGGGCTTTTAATAGGAAGCGAAGAGGGGATCTGGTGTTGCAGCCCGGA
Source organism: Staurois parvus (assembly GCF_062004578.1). NCBI lineage: Eukaryota > Metazoa > Chordata > Amphibia > Anura > Ranidae > Staurois > Staurois parvus. The sequence continues at coordinate 8,633,278 of NW_028317949.1, forward strand.
GAGAAGGTTTGGCTGGCTACGTCAAACTTGAGGATGCTCTGCCCGTCAAAGAAGTTGGGACCTAAATTTATAGGCCCTTTTTGCATCAAACGGATGGTCAATGAGGTGGCCTATGAACATGTTCTCCCTGAGACACTCAAGATCCACCCGGTCTTCCACGTGTCCCTGTTGAAACCAGTAGTCCCTGATGCCTTCCCGGAACGGGAATCCAGGCCCCCGGAGGCCGTAACGGTTGAAGAGGAAGAAGAATTCGAGGTGGAGGCAATCTTGAAGTGCCGATGAAGGGGGGGCCAGACCCAATTTCTCATCAAGTGGAAGGGCTACGGCTCTGAGGACAATTCGTGGGAACCAGCCCATAATGTCCATGCACCTAGGCTTGTCCGGGGGTTTCTTTGTGATCACCCGTGGTGGAGAGAGCGGGTGGGCATCCGGAGGTTGCCCGTAGGGGGGGGGCAATGTCAGGGATCTCCTCGATCCCCGCCGCGTTGGGCCCGGCGCAGGCGCACTGCTCCACCCAGTACACGGGCACTAGGTCCGGGCCGGCCGCGGCGTTCGAGTTCGCGCATGCGCAGTAGAAGCCGCGGCCGCCCGCTGGGCACCAATGGCAGCGCAGGGCGGGATATTTAAAGGTCCCTGAGCTGTCATTTCGTTGCCTTCTGGTCTTACCTGCTTCCTGTGTTCCTGTACCTGTGCCTAGTAAGTTATTGACCCGGATTACTCTTGACCTTGCTGATTTCTCCTGCCCAGACCCTTGCTTGCCTGACCTCTCTCCCTGGATGCCCCTTATTAGATCTGACCTCCTGTTGCTGACCTGGCGTGTGACCCGACGATTCTCTGCCTGCTCCCTTGTACCTTACCGTCCTCTACATTACCGACTCGGCCTGTCTGACTACGCACTTGCTCAGCCATCCATCCATCCATCCCATCGGGGTCACCCGACCTCCTCACATCTGGCTCTCCCTGGTTGGAACCCCTGGCGAACACCACTACCACTGGCAGGTGTGCTCAGTAGAGGCGACCTGGTCTCGGGGTACTACAAGTCCATCCCCACCATCAGGGGCCCTGGTGAAAAAGTACCCTGGGGCTTAGACTCCGCACTCTGGGCACGCCTGACCAGTGGAGTGCTAGTGGTGCCGCTCGGCGGTCCCTCACATAGAGTGTTAAGTCTCTTGCAAAATATTAGTTTAGATAACAGCCTTGAGGTTCTGCTTTTCAGATATAAGTTGAAACTTAAGCGAGTTTCTTATGGCTGTGAGGACTCCATTTTTCTTTTTAGGGTTCGATACCATGAACAGCAAGGGGAATTGCTTCATTGCGAAATTTGGTGTTCTTGAGGCTGCAAAGTGTGTTTCTTGGATAAAGAGGATGTCAGCTTGCAGCGAGTGAGCTTCTTTGGTGACCAATGATCTCTTGTATGGAGAATTTAGGCCTTGGACATAAATTATGCTATTTTAATCATTGTGCGTATATTGAATTCGAGGTATAAAGTAGCGGATTTGGTCTAGAGATTTGAAGATGGTATATATTCGTCCTGGTCTGAGTGTGTATGGTTCTAGGAGGATCAGTATGGCCATTCAGCAGTAGTTGTTGGAAAGAATACCAAGGGTATAGGAGATATACTTGGAGTGGTAGAGACTGGTAAAGTGAACTTAGAAAAAGGGAGATAAAAAGAACTAGTAAAAAATACAAGTAACATGGGTGGCATTCAATGCTACTTTCAAACTGGGGTGGTCGAGCGAGCATGACTTAAAGTTGTCATGCTGGTGGTGATCTTGGAATCTCATTATTTCTTGGTGATGACCGTGGTTCCAGCCTTCAAAGAGAAATTGAATGCGGACTGGTTACATTGGTACCATTGAGGATGGTGAGACTTCCCTCAGGTCCATTCCGTCCATCCATTCATTGTCGTAGATTTGGGTTGGGTTGGTGGGTGGGTGGTTGTCTGCGGGTAGGATGTTCTAGATATTACTGCAGTTAACCACTTCAAGTCCAGACACTTTTACCCCCTTCCTGTCTAGGCCAATTTTCAGCTTTCAGCGCTATCACACTTTGAATGTGCAGTTATGCAACACTGTACCCATATTAATTTGTTTAGCATTTTTTTGAGAACGATAAAGCTTTATTTTGGTGGTATTTATTCACCACTTGAATTTTTATTTTTTTTTGCTATATAAATGAAAAAGTCCAAAAATTTTGAAAAAAAAGTGTTTTTCTTATAAAATTTTGCAAATAAATAATATTTCATCATAAATCTTGGCCAAAATGTATTCAGTTATCTTTTCAGTAAAAAAAAATCCCAAACTAGTGTATAACCAAAAATTATAATTTTTTAAAAAAAAATTTTCATATTTTTATTTTATTTTTTTATATTATTATTTATGTTTTTTTTTTTTACATACTGTCATCCTAGCAGTATAGTGTCACCATGGTGACAGCTCGAGAGGAGAGTCGGTAATCAGCTTTCCACGGAGGGGACATGTACACTGATCATCAGGGCACTGATGATCAGTGTGTCCGGATGATCAGTGTGGCCCTAGCAGTGCCACCTGTCAGTGCCTCGTGCCAGTGCCCATCAGTGCCACATCAGTGCCTACCAGTACACATCAATGCCACATATCAGTGCCCATCTGAGCTGTCTTTCAGTGTCACCCATCAGTGCCAGTCAGTGCCAATCAGTGCCACCTAGCAGTGCTGCCAATCAGTGCCACCTATCAGTGCCAGTCAGTGCCGCATATCGGTGCCAGCCAGTGCTGCCTATCCGTGTGCATCAGTGCCGCCTAACAGTACCTGCCAGTGCCGCCTATCAGTGCCAGTCAGTGCTGCCCTTTCAGTGCCAGTCAGTGCCACCTATCAGTGCTGCCTATCAGTGCCGTGTATCAGTGCTGCCTTTCAGTGCCTATCAGTGATGCCTGTCAATGCCCATCAGTGCCACCTACCAGTGCCTCCTCATCAGGGCCCATCACTGCCACCTATCAGTGTCCATCAGTGCAACCTATCAGTGCCCATCAGTGCAGCCTCATTAGCGCACATCAGTGAAGGAGAAAAATCACTTATTTAAAAATTTTTATAACGGAGCAACTATGGCACAAAACCAGATTCCAAATAGCGTTCACCCGCTATAAATCTGCCTTCCACACCTACATCCTCTCCCTCCCCATTGCCAAAAAAGCCTTCTTTCTGACCCTCATCAATACCCTCTCCTCCAATCCTCACTGGCTCTTCTCTACCTTCAACTCTCTACTCTCTCTGCCCCCACCTCCACCCAGCACCTCACTCACCACCCTCAAGATTGCCAATCACTTAAAAAACAAGATTGACACAATTCGCAGGGACATCGCCGCTGCTCAGACTTCCTCCCCACCTATCTCCTCTCACACAGCAACCCCCCCATCACCCCTCTCCCTCGGCCTCACCACTGTCCAGACCTCCACCTCACCTAACATCCCTCACACTCAACACTCCACTCCTTCGACCTTACTACCACTGAGGAGGTCACTAAGGTCTTCTCTGAAGCCCGCCTCACCACCTGCCCCCTCGACCCTGTCCCCTCACAACTCCTATGACCTCCCTCCTCCTCCATCCTAAGCTCCCTCACCCACATCTTTAATCTCTCCTTCTCTTCTGGCGCATTCCCCTCCCCTCTGAAGCACGCACACATCACTCCCATACTTAAAAAGCCCTCCCTGGACCCCACTGACCCGAACAACCTTAGACCCATCTCCCTGCTGCCATTTACATCCAAACTCGAGCGCTTAGTCTATAATTGCCTAAGCTCCCACCTCAACAACAACAACCTCCTCGACCCTCTACAGTCAAGCTCCCGTCCCCTACACTCCACCAAAACTGCCTTAAACTAACCAGCGACCTGCTAACCGCCAAAGCTAATGGCCAATATTCAGTGCTCCTACTCCTCGACCTCTCCGCAGCTTTCGACACAATCGACCACCCCCTCCTGCTCAAAAAACTACACTCCCTTGGCATCAGAGACTCCACTCTATCCTGGCTCTCGTTCTACCTATCACAATTCTCCTTCAGCGTTACCTATAATGCTACCACCTTCCCCTCACTCCCCCTCTCTGTCGGGGTCCCTCAAGGCTCTGTCCTTGGGCCCCTTCTCTTCTCCATCTACACCTCCTCCCTTGGCCAACTGATAAATTCTCACGGCTTCAACTACCACCTCTATGCCGACGACACACAAATCTATCTCTCGACCCCTCGCCTCACCCCCTCAATCTCCACCCGAATCACTAGCCTACTGAACGACATATCAGATTGGATGTCGCTCCACTTCCTTAAACTGAACTTCTCCAAAACCGAGTTCCTAGTTTTCCCCCCAGCCCGCGCACCCCCCCCCTTACTGACTTCTCCATCACGTCCAACAATGCCACCATCAGGCCCACCCTGCAAGCCAGAGTACTTGGTGTCATTCTTGACTCCAATCTATCCTTCCAGCCCCAAGTCCAATCGCTATGAAACTCATGCAGACTCCACCTCCGCAACATCGCCAAAATACGCCCATTCCTAACCCCAGAAACCACTAAGCAACTCATCCACTCTCTCATCATATCACGACTCGATTACTGCAACTCCCTCCTCACTGGCCTGCCTCACCACAGGCTTTCCCCGCTTCAGTCAATCCTGAATATGGCAGCCAGACTCATCCACCTTACCAAACACTCCGTTTCTGCCACCCCCCTCTGCCAATCCCTCCACTGGCTTCCGATTGCCCCAACGGATCAAATTCAAAATGCTAACACTAACGTACAAAGCTTTTCATAATACTGCCCCAAACTACATCACCGACCTGATATCCAAATACCACCCAAAACGCACTCTCCGCTCCTCACAAGACCTCCTTCTCTCTAGTTCCCTGGTCTCCTCCTCCCATGCCCGCCTCCAGGACTTCTCCAGGGCATCATCCATCCTCCAGAACTCCCTACCCCAATCCATCAGACTATCATCTACTCTCCTCTCCTTTAGGCCCACCCTGAAAACCCACCTCTTCAGGGAAGCCTACCTCGCCCCCTGCTAATTGCCGATCTCAACTCTTCCTACCACTCCATCCCCCACAGCTATCTCCTCCTGTACCACTATCCCCTCCCTCCTAGATTGTAAGCTCCAAGGAGCAGGGCCCTTGAACCCCTTGTGTATCGCATTGTATTGTTTTTGTACTGTCTCATGTATTGTCTCCCATTGTAATGTACAGCACTGAGCGAACTATTCGCGCAATATAAATACTGTATAATAATAATTATAATAAAATGTTACATTTTTCTGCCATCAGTCACACTTTCAAACTTCAAACTTTGATATGTGAGTATGAGGGTTCGCACTCTGTCCACACTTGCATCCATCCCTTGCAATTTTGGCTGTCCACTTCTTGTGTGATCATGGACATCTCCCACCCTTCCTTAAACCACCTTTGCCATTCAACACTTGATTTCTCCATGGAATGTTCACCATAAACCTGGTGTAACAGAGATAATGTTTCACTCACACTTTTGTCAATTTTCACTCAAAATGTTTCTTAATTCGCTGCTCCAGATTCCTACTACTCGTTTTCCACCAACAGCTCAACGCACACATGTGTAATTTCTTCTATTACCTGGGTGAGTGCTAGTTAGAATATGTCAGAACACATTCCACTTGGAATAGCTGTGTGACTTATCACAATACTGCTATGCAGCAGGCATTCCAGGAATTATATTTTCTTACTCATACATAGTAACATCACATGTGGTGAGTTTGTCTGTACATAGTCATATAACAGAGTCGTATAATTATTTTCTAATATAGATTTAGTCTCTTCTTATTGCATGAGTCTTGGATTAGATCTCCAGAGAAAGGTAGGGTTGTAGAGAAGGAGTCCTGTATGGTCTGTGAAACAGAAGCATGGTCAGACCATGTGATGCTTTTTATAATAATGGGCTTTACTTTTGATAAAGTCCATTGGTCTGTTAAAAATAGACCAATGTATGTATAGAATCGATGTGGTGTAGAGAAAAAGATGACGTCTCTCTCATTAGCATGGAAACACTGCCATGCTCCAAAAAGGCTGTGAACCTGAATAGAGTGTTGCAGGGATAATGGATTTTTTTTTGGAGATGCTGTAGAGTTCATGGCTGAATTTGGAGTGAGATTAAAATCTCCACATAGTAAAAGAGATCCTTTTTGTAGTTTGCAAACATTATGGAGCAATTTGTTAAAAAAAATGAAGTTGGTACCTATTCGGAGAATATTTGTTAACCAGAGTAAAGGTTGTAGAATTTATGTCACAAATTAAAATTAGGTAGCAACCATTGGGGTCTCTAATTTCTTTATGTAAGGTGAAGAAGACCATGTCTTTGATAGTTGTTAGGAACCCTCACCTCTAGTGTCTGCATTAACGAGGAAGATATGTGGAAAGGTCCTATGAGAGCATTTGGGAGGTGCTTGTTTGGAAAAATGCATTCTGGACACAGAATATGTCACATTTGTATTGGAGGGCTTCTTGCCATAAAGATTTATGTTTTACTGGGTGCTTAATAACCTTAGCATTAATAGTAAGGAATATCACTCCCATTTGTGTGAGAAATTTGTTCTGTAAGTGAAGAAGGTGAGAGATTTAATGCACAATGTTTGAATCCCATCTCCAGTCGGTCAGTGACAGATGAGTAAAGTTGGTAGACTTTCCTCCAGTTGGCTCCTGTGTAAGAGGTCTTTGACCAGTACAAATGCTTCTGTTGGTTTGACTGTGATACAGAAATAAGGTGGAAAAGATTGAACATACATGTAACACGTAAAACAAACAGTAAACAGCAAAAAAAGTGGGTCAATGGTACCCGAGCACAGCATCATGCTGCTCATATGTATTTAGGGGTAAAAGTAGACCTGGAAAGTTCTCTGAATCTCAGGGGAAAATGGATACATGTAAGAGAAAAAAATGCTTCACCAAATTCAATTATGCCTATGAGAGTTCTTGGCGGTAACCACTCTCCACTCTGGATCCACATAGTGAGCACTCCTTGAAGAAGGAGAGTTGCTAGATGAATCACAAAAATATTCCAGGACATCAAAAGGGATAGACCAGATTTTCCAGAGAATCTATCACATGGGTAGAGTCCTCTTTTGTGATTATAATTTTTGTAGGGTAGCCCCATCTATAGCTAATTCTATGATTCCAGAGAGCTTTGGTTATGGTGGTGAAATTTCTACACTTTTGAAGCAAATATTGTGACAGATCTGCATAGAGATTCAAAATAGTAAAAATATGACATACACACAATACATTGTAATCTGTGAGGATTACATTACTGTATCAAACCATTTCACCTCAGTTTTGGCCCTAGTGCTTTGTCCTGTGCCCTGCCTGCCCTTTTACCGTTCTTTCTGCCTGTAAACTTGAGAACGTCCATGGCATCCAAAATGCATCCCTTTAGGTCAAAAGCGGTTTTAGACCAGTTATAAAACAGTGATAGTGAATTAGAATCACTTGCTGAATTGAACAACAGTGATTCGTGGGGAAATTCGTCATCAGACACTGAAAACGATTCTGCAACTGAGCTCAGTGATGTGCGAACTTGGCGCTATATGTCAAATTTCAGTGTTTTGGTTTGATTAGATTATTGAATTACATTTATTATTATATTAATATTTTTATAATTATTTATTATATTATAATTTATGATTTTGTGTTTCAAACTTTATCATACCCGGGATGTTTACTAGACTCTTGTTTGGGCAGATTTAAGTGAGTTATAAGAATTACAGGCCTACAATATAAAACAACAAATTTCCATGCAAAACAATGTACCGCTTTGACATTCAAAATTATTTATTAGTTAGACCGCCAGGGAGGTTAATGTGAAAAAAGTGTTTTCTCAGGGTACATCCCTTGGTGCATGGTTAGGAAGATGGTTAGGTCTAGGGATATGGTGGATTTTGTCAATTGTGACATCCATATCAGTGAGCTCAGATATAATAGCTTTACATATGTTGGTTGTAAATTTGCGAGATGCTCTTGTTGTATGGTTTCAGGGATGCCCCTTATTTTTAAGTTGTTACTTCTGGATTTATCTTCATTGTCAGCTAGTTTGGCCTTTACCCACTCCATCATATCTTCCTTTACTTCATTGGCATTTACAAGATCAATAATAGTGTTAGCAAAGTCTCCCATTTTTGTTTCTATGTGATCCACCCTAGATTCAACAGCCTGTATCTCCTTAGTAAATTTATGCATACAGGACATCATATTTGCATGGAGAGGGCTTCTGAGGGACATAAGCATGTCTTTCAGGACTGTATCCATCACAGGTTGATTATTAGTAGGGAATTCTTCAACAGAAGCAGGCAGTTCCCTTGTGTCTTCCCTAGAATAATTATTGATATTGTTAGGGCTCACCTCAATTCTGTCTCTTGCTCCATCCTTCTTAAATCTTGCCTTCTCTGAGCTGCCAGACATTGTTACATAGTAAGTCTAGTTGAAAAAAGACAAAAGTCCATCCAGTTCAACAATTAAAAAAAAAAAAAAAGTTATAATCCTATACCCACAGTTGATCCAGAGGAAGGCAAAAAACCCAACAAAGCATGACCCAATTTGCTCCTGCAGGAGAAAAAAATTCCTTCAAGAGGAAATTGGATATTCCCTGGATCAACTTTATGTATAAATGTTAGTAACCAGTTATATTATGTGTATCCAAGAATTCCAGGCCTTTTTTCTCTACCATGCATTGGTATGGAATAGAGAGTGTGGGTTCTTTGGAGAGGTGTCGATGCCATCTTGCCTCCTACTATGCTGCTGCTGTGTAAAGAAGGCAGTCAGCTTTTGAGGCTTCCTATCACCTTTTCATTTTCTGGACATGTCCTGCATTGTCTTGGAAGCCAGATCATCAATGTGGCATGTGAGATTTGGCTGTTGGTGAGCTGTTTTGTGCTGCGGTGTCCCGTGTCACTGGAGCTGAGCATTCAAGCAGCCATCTTGCTCTGAAACTAGCCACACTCCCCTTATAATTTTTTTTTTTGGGTGCCAGTGTCATATCAGTAAATTCACTGAGATTGTGCTCTCCCTCTATGAAAACAATAATAATATGAAATAACCAATTTTATCTTTCAAACACACCATCTTGTTTTTGCTCTGTTAATGGTCACTTAGATCCTAAAAATGTTTATATATGAATGTACATTCCAAATATTTCCAAGTGTGTGGCTAATGTGTAGAGGTCTAAACTTACAAATAGATGTATGGTATTTATATTTTCTCAGATACCTTATTAATGGGCTATCATAGTAAATATTTATATAGAAAAGTAAGCATTTTCTATTCCATACTCACCATGTGTTTTCAAGTAACACACAATATTTATACAGTTACTAAGCTCTGACCAACACCAAAAGTCATGACATTCATTAAAATGTAATTTGTACAAATGTAGTTTAGCAAAATGTAATACAATATTATTTTTCATTATAAACTATAGGCTGCTGTTTGAATAATGCAAGCATGCTGTCAGCTGAAACCTGTATGCCCCTGTTGCAGCGTAATTCACTGAACCATGTAGAATTTGTGTGTAATTAACAATTCCATAGATACAGTAGTTGCATTTTAGCTATTAAGATTAAAAGTTTCACAAAAGAAAAAGTTTTAAAAAGCAATTTCTGTTGCTGATCGCCAGTATGCACTAGATCATCTTGAGTATGCTCAGAATATGCTATATAGTGAATAGAATTAAAAACAGTTCACTGAAAAGCCAAACGGAAGACACCTTTACACAATTACATAACTTTTTTTTCCCAAAACATTTTATTAATTTAAAAAAACATCTTTGCAATAAAAAAACAAGTTAATTACATATTACAAATAAAAACACAAAAAAAAAAGTGAAGGGAGGCCAAAATTTAATATCAAGTATCCTCATCTCTTCCTTAATCCTCCTCCCTGTTATCCATAACCAGACCAATTCTAACCTCTACAAATTCCTATGTACATCATTCATTGTTAATTTCTCACCTCCACCACACTCTCTTAGTACATACACATTTTTCCCCTATAGGTCCAAGCCTAGCATCCCAAATGTTAATTATTACAATTTTATATGGAACAGATGAAAAATAAATATAAATATATTTATGGTCACCCCGTCATATTCTAATTTTGCAATTTGCATAAACCCAATTAGGTGATAACATGGCTTTTTCCTGTGCTGTTGAAGGTTTCTCTATATATAGAGCCCATCATTGATACATTTTCTTCGACTTTTGCTTCCCCCCATCATCTACTTTAATTTATAAGTTTTCTAAGAAAAGTAAGTTCTTTATATCTATCTGTACCCTTCTCATAGTTGGGGGCAAGGGGTTGAACCATTCTCTAAGTATGCATCTTCTCGCTGTTATTAGACAGATATGGATCCATTCTGTATTGCATTTTTCTGAATGTCCTATTGGTGCTGTCTCCCAGTAGCTAAACAAAACTAGCATTGGATCTTCTGGAATGCTATAGCCACAGATCTTAGATGCGTAACTTAGTACTGGCTTCCAAAAATTATTAACTAAGGGACAATACCAAAAATAGTGTGCTACTGTAGCTTTTTTTCTCCACGTTTTGGATACCTATAGTTGAGTCCTGTCTGTGAGTCATAACTTTGAATTGGTAACTATGCTTGATGCATTATTTTACATTGAGTCTCTCGCCATACTTCATTTACTATGTGGTCATCTTGGAGGTGTGTTTGGGGTTGTTGGAATACTGCCCTGCTGCCCAGTTTCTGAAAGCAGGGGATCATGCTCTGCTTCAGTATATCAAAGTAAATGTTGGCATTAATGGTTCCCCCAATGAACTGTAGCTCCCCAGTTCCGACAGCACTCATCCAGCCCCAGACCATGACATTCCCACCACCATGCTTGACTGTAGACAAGACACACTTTTCTTTGTACTCCTTACGTGGTTGCTGCCACACACGCTCGGCACCATCTGAACCAAATAAGTTTATCTTAAGTATCTCCAGTAATCCATGTCCTTAGTCTGCTTGTCCTCAGCAAACTGTTTGTGGGCTTTCTTGTGCATCAACTTTAGAAGAGGCTTCCTTCTGAGATGACAGCCATGCAGACCAATTTGATGCAGTGTGCAGCTTATGGTCTGATCACTGATAAGATAACCACCCACCCCTTCAACCTTTGAAGCAATGCTGGCAGCACTCATATGTCTATTTCCCAAAGACAACCTGTGGATATGACGCTGAACATGTGCACTCAACTTCTTTGGTTGACCATCGCAAGGCCTGTTTTGAGTGGAACCTGTCCTGTTAAACCACTGTATAGTCTTGGCCACTGTGCTGCAGCTCAGTTTCAGGGTCTTGGCAATCTTCTTATAGCCTAGGCCATCTTTATGTAGAGCAACAATTCTTTTTTTCAGATCATCAGAGAGTTCTTTGCCATGAGGTGCCATGTTGAACTTCCAGTGACCAGTATGAAAGAGTGAGAGCGATAACACCAACTTTAACACACTTGCTCCCCATTCACACCTGAGACCTTGTAACACTAACGTGTCACATGACACCAGGGAGGGAAAATGGCTAATTGGGCCCAATTTGGACATTTTCGCCTAGAGGTGCACTCACTTTTTTTGCCAGTGGTTTAGACATTAATGGCTGTGTGTTTGAGTTATTTTGAGGGGACAGAAAATTTACACTGTTATACAAGTTGTACACTCACTACTTTACATTGCAGCAAAGTGTAATTTCTTCAGTGTTGTCACATGAAAAGATAGAATAAAATATTTACAAAAAATGTGAGGGGTAGACTCACGTCTGTGCTTTGGAGGTTCCCATCCCATTTGTCTCAGGATAAACATTTTTAACACATGATGAGGGAGGCTTGGGACTAATAAGAAGCAAATAATGCTGAACATAGAACCAATATGACGTTATTTTGGGTAACAGGTAAAGCATACAGGAGAGACAAGATTATATCCTATGTTACAGCTTTAAAGAAAAACGTTAGTGCTCAGCATAATGAAGTGAGCAGTTTATTATGCACAGCTCAAATTCTACAGTCTCGCTCTCCATTGAAACAATCTGGTGAAGGATTGTTAAAGGCAAAACAGCAATTTGATTATTGGGCATCGCAAGTGGAGTTACATTTTGAAGCCTATATGAGAGTAAAATTCCATAAATACAGGAATAAAGCAGGAAAGTTATTGGCAAATCTAAAAACGGGAAAACGGTCTTCTACACATATCAACACTTTAAGGGATACTAATAATAACCTGGTATACCATCCCAAACATATAAACTTTATATTAGAGCAATTTTATTGAGATCTATACTCACCTCAAAAGATGGGGAAAATAATTTTTGTGGAAAGTTCCTCTCCTGAAAATATCTTTAGAAGCTTTAGCAGTTCTCAATCGTCCCATATCAATGGAAGAAATTAAAAGGATTATTAAATAACTTCCAAATGAAAAAGCCCCAGGACCAGATGGCTATACAAGGGAGATATATAATATAGTACAAACACAATTTTCCCCAACATTACATGTATTATATTCCAATATGTGGTCTGGAGGAGACTATTTGAATACAGGAAAAAAGGCCTATATAAAAAAGGTGTTAAGAAAGAACATCTATCTTCGATTTTACCCACTTTCATATCACCAGCGCAGGTCGGGTTTGTCAAAGGCAGTTCAGCGGTTTTGAATAAAGTGTTGGCTGCTCTTGAATTTGTGAAAAATAATCCAGACAAAAAATTGCTGAAAGGCATTTGACAATGTGGACCTGGCTTGGTTAGTTCACGTTCTGCAAAATATGTTTTTTTAGGGCAGTTTATATCAATTATGTATAAAAACCCAGTTGCTAGAATATATACCCCAGGCTTTATTTCTACCTCTTTCCCTCTTTCTAAAGGAACTATTGTTTCTTATTTTGGCAATGGAGCCTCTATCTAGATTATTGCAATCTACCTTGGAGATTTCAGGTATTCCTATAGGGGTAGAACAACTTAAAATCTGTCTTTTTGCATATGATATTATATTATTTATGACAAATCCAGACTATGATATCCCTAAATTATATGAGTTAATCATGTAATATGGGTCATTTTCAGGGCTACAAATCAGTGCTACTAAATGTGAAGTTTTAATGTTGACCTCTAGAGAGGAACTAAAATGGCCATTAAAGTTAGTTTTGCAGTGGCTAATACAGTTACATATTTGGGAATTAAAATAGGGAAGACTCCAGCATCCAAATATATGTTACATTTTCCATCAAAGATTCAAACAATTTGTAAACTGACAGACTGGGTATTATTGCCTTTAACTTTGTTTGGTAGAATCCATCTAATAAAGATGTCAAGCTTTGTGAAATTGCTATAAATGCAGACACTACCATTTCTCATTAGGCATAAAGATATGAAGTATAAATTCATCTAGCAGGGTAGAAAACCACGGATTGCATTAAAGAAACTCTATTTACTTAAGAGAGAGGGGGGAATGGCTTTTAACCAATATTCGATTATATATATTATAACCGATCATGTCTGTTGAAACATGCAGGTTTTCAATACAGAGTTGGAATCAAATATGCAACACCTTGGAATCTAACATCCCTTTTGAATTGCCCACCTGCGAAACTGTCTTTATTGAATCGCCAAACTATCTTGATAAGAGACACTGGGGTGAGAATTAGCAAAATATATTAACAATTACATAACTTAAATTAACAAGTATCAATTATTTAAAAAAAAAGGGATTTGGCCATTTGATTCACAATTTTATTAGTGAGTGGAAGGGGAAAGTGGAAATTATCAAGTAAAGTTTAAACAGCATATGAGCCAGCCGCCTACAGTATGTGATGTACATCTGTTTCTCTATAATATTTGCCAGAAGCCAGCATAGTAGCAAATGTTATTTTTGCCCCAAATATAGCAAAAAATAAACCAAACAACCTAAAATCAATTCAACATTTCTTTTTTTTTTTAATATTCTAAACTACCAAAATGAACATTATCCATACTAAGCAAATCTGTAGACAAATGGGAAGTCAATCTTACAGGAATATGAACAGTAAAGAAACTTTGCAGAGAAAAAAAATAAGGCTCCTGGGTGATGTCATTGACCAAATATGGTCATGTCCATATATTGTCATAATCTTGGATTCCTTGCCTCTTTGTTTAGATTTAGTAGTGGTCAATCACAGAGAGCGGATATGTCTATTGGTCATCATCTCTTTTAAAGTAAATTCTTTTTTTTTGTAGTCATAGATGGCACTGCAACACATAACATTAAATGACAATGATATATGGCAATTAGTTGACAATGGCAAAATGCTAATCACATATCAAAATGGATAGCCTTTAAAGACCTTTTGAAGTGATCCTTAATGTTAATAACAGCCTAGCTGTAACTATTGGCCTGATATGTGGACATTAGCAGACTCTTTGTGCATATAATAGACATCTTGAAAAAAAGGCTGATGGAAGAGCTGACTTATAAAAGGAGGGAGGCAAGCACATTTTCCCAAGCCCCATTATTGGCCACTTGGAACTCAACCAGTGGTGAACCCAAACCTAATGACTGTCAAATCTATCAGATAATATCCTGTTAAGCTGATTTAGGCTGACTGACTTACTAACCTAAAATATTCCAATGGTTTATTATCAGACCCATTACTAGTTATGGATTCTCTGCTTTCCTCTAGAGTATGTCAGTATGTTGTTATTGCTATGCAATGCATATAATTTCCTATGCTGCATTTATGTTTAATTGCTGTAACCGAACTTAGTCAAAAATATAATAAAAATACAATTACAAGAAAAACCTGTCTTGCACTTAGCTATTTTTTACACAACTAAACTACAGTATGTCCTCTTTGGTTTGACATTGACGCTAATTTAAAAGAAAACAAATGCCTGGGCTATGTGTCTTTAGTACATTACAACCAATTTTCCCTCATTAATACTTCTACTCTGCAAATGACCACCTCTATGACAGAATCTCTCTCCTGTCCTGCCCTGACCTGGCCACTTCTGTCTACAACAGTTGACTTTCATCCACACTAGACTCAGTTGCTCCTCTAATTGCATGAAGTATCAGGCCCCAACCATTACAACCTTGGCAGACTGACGACACCAGAAATCGTAAGAGACATAGTTGTGCACTGGAGTGATTGTGGAGTAAAAAATAATCCCAGTAAGCATTCACCCTATATAAATCTGCTTTCTTAAAGTACAATTCCTCCCTCCATGCTGCAAAACAAGCCTACTTTGTCACTCTTATTAATACCTTTTCATCCAGTCTTCATCATCTCTTCTCTTAACTCTCTACTTTCTCCACCTCCACCAAGTAATTCACTCGCTGCTTATGAGATTGCCAATCATTTCAATCAAGATTGATGCAATTCATAGGGGCATCTTCACTACACATACATCTATCCTACTTAGCATACCTTATACTAAACCTCCCTCAACACTTTCCTCTTTTGACCTTGCTACTACTGAAGAGGTCACTAAAGTTTTCTCAGAAGCCAATCTCACCACCTACTTCGTGGATCCTGTTCCCTCACTACTATGATCACTCTCTTCTTCTATCCTTTACTCCCTCACTCACATCTTCAATCTCTCCCTCTCTACAGGCACGTTCCCCTCCCCTCTAAAGCATGCACAGATCACTCCTATACTAAAAAGGTAACTGGACCCCACCAACCTGAGCAACGTAAGACCATCTCCCTGCTCCTGTTTACCTATAAACTTTTGGAACACTTATTCTACAATCTCCTGAGCTCCTACCTAAATGACAACAATTTTCTTGACCCTTTACAGTCTGGCTTTTGCTCACTCCACTCCACTGAAACCGCCCTACTAAAACTCACTAATGATTTACTAACTGCTAAAACCAATGGCCACTACTCCATACTCTTACTACTTGACCTCTGTGCGGCTTTTGATACTGTTGACCATCCCCTCCTTCTTAAAAAAACTCTACTCTCTTGGCCTCCAAGACTCTGCTTTCTCCTGGTTCTCCTCCTACCTATCGCAGTATTACCTATAATATATATATCTGTCTCCTCCACTCCACTTTCTTTAGGGGTCCCTCAAGGTTCTATCCTTGGACCCCTTCTCTTCTCCATCTTCCCTGACTTCTCCATCAAGATCAATAATACAACCATCAGTCCCTTCCCTCATGCCTGGGTATTAGGTGTAATCCTGGACTCTCATCTGTCTTTTCAGCCCAAAATCTAATCACTATCCAAATCTTGTAGACTTTACCTCCGCAAAATCTCCAAGATACGCCCATTTTTAACCACTGAAACCACTAAGCAACTTATTCACTACCTTGTTATCTTTCACCATGACTATTATAACTCCCTCCTCATTGGCCTACCTAATCGCAAGCTATCCCCTCTTCACTCTATCAGGAATGCTGCTGCCAGACTCACCCGCCTTACCAACTGTTCCATATCTGCCATCCATCTCTGCCAATCCCTCCACTGGCTACCCATTGCCCAATGAAAACAATTCAAAACTTTAACAATAACATATAATGCCATTTATAATTCTGCCCCAAATTTAATCACCAATCTTGTCTCCAAATATCACCCAAACCATCTTCTCTGCTCCTCCCATGACCTCCTGCTCTCTCGCTCCCTTGTCTCTTCCTCCCATGCTCATCTCCAGGACTTCTCCAGAGCCTCCCCCATCCTCTGGAACTCTCTACCCTAATCTATCTGACTATCGCCTACTCTGCCCACTTTTAGGCGATCTCTTCAGGGAAGCCTAGCCTGCCTTCAGCTAACAACCACATCTTTCTTTTTCCCCTATCAGTTCATTCCCCTCAGTTATTACCTTTTGTACCACCAACCCCTCCCTCTTAGATTGTAAGCTCTAAGGAGCACGGCCCTCCGAACCCTATTTTATTGAACTGTATTGTTGCTGTATTGTCTCCATTTATATTGTAAAGCGCTATATAAATCCTTTATAATAAAGGATGACGGCGTGTGTAGCGCACCCCGTCATCACAACCACAGATTGCTGTGACAGACACTATAATTATATAATAGTTATCAAATAGAGACAAAGTAAATGTAGTTCTTTATGAAATGTGACCCCAAAAACATGGCCGTGTCCATTCAAACGTCAACAAAATGGCACTTTTAAACACTATATAAGGAGCCGAGGTATGGTGATCGTTACACTACATCCCCCAGACGAAGCTACTTAATCCCTGTGGGACAACGCATTGGGGAGGGGCAGTGACGTCACCACGCATCTGACCAACAACACGGCGAGTACTGACGGTGTGTGTTAACACACCCACGAGTCTGATCTTTACCGCATGTGGCGGTCTATTGATTATACAAAGCGCATTGTTATCTGATTAAATGTGAGTGCAATATGGGAGCACATTAAAGGTTATTTCTATACCTCTTGGATAAGGCACCATATTTCTAATTTCCTTTCTTGCATGGGTTATATGAGGATATTTAGAG
The DNA here is from genome assembly GCF_062004578.1 of Staurois parvus. NCBI lineage: Eukaryota > Metazoa > Chordata > Amphibia > Anura > Ranidae > Staurois > Staurois parvus. The sequence continues at coordinate 8,650,731 of NW_028317949.1, forward strand.
AATTGGCGTAAGGAGTGGACCAAGGAGGGAGAAACCCTTATACTTACACAGGCTCATAGAGAAGCTGCAAGATCTCAGCTACCTTACTACAAACTAATTGGAAGGAGAGTATATACATTTTTTGTTGGAACACATTTATTATTTTTGCACAGTTGCACATTGCACTTTATTATTTTTTTAAATTTTTTATATTATATATTGATTATTATTTTTTATGTATATTGATTATATATTGAAATTAGTTATAATATATTGATTATACTCATTATATATTTTTGTACACTTTACATGAGTATTACACATTTGGTGACACTTTGTGTGATCACAATTTAATTTGTTAAGGAAAATTAAATCACGAGTTGCTAATTAATAATTTAATAATTTTTAATACAATATTTGATTTTGCAAATGCACTGTGCACTTTCCATTGGTATGATAGTATTAGAGCGCAGTAATCATTTATTAATTATCTTATATTGAGCGCACAATATATGAGGGTGGGCAAGTAAACCAGCGACCTAATACATTTACTCATTTGTAAAGTCCAGTGGCTCACAAGTTCATTTACTTAATGAGCACAAGTATTGTCCCGCAACCACCAAGAATTCACACACAGGTCTGTAGAACCCCTAGTATCCTTCCAGATGTGCTTGTAAATCTTGATTGGCAGCCCACAAATTCTGCAGCACCCATACTTCCCCCATTCACTGCCAAACTCAAATAAAATAGTGAAAATAGCAAATTTAACTCCTCCCCTTGATTTTTTGGAGCTGTTTTTCACAGAAGTTCTGTATGCATTGATTGTGGATCAAAGCATTTTATATGCACAACAACGTATCGCCGCCAACCCAAATTCAAACCTTGCCAGACCATTCACATGCAAACTCATTACAGTTTCCAAATTAATTTTTTTTGGGGCTTAACCCTCAACATGGGCATTACTAAAAAAAATGAATTGTGGTTGTATTGGTCCACAGACTCGATTCATCAAATGCCCTTGTTCTCTGCTGCCATGGCCAGGCATAGATATGGGAGTATAATGTGTTTTATGCATTTCAACGGCAATACACTGGGTCGTCTTCAAGGTGACCCTAAATTTGACCGGCTCCACAAAATTCAGCCCATTGTAAATTACAGCAAAAAATCTGCGTTGGAGTCCCTCATTAATTTTTCTGGCCGCCTTGCATTTAAACAATTTCTACCCAGCAAGCGTGCCAGATATGGGGTCAAGATGTAGAAGACCTGTGAGAGGACAACAGGCTATACTTATAAGTTTCGGATTTACGAGGGAAAAGATAGTCACGTGGAGCCCCCCAAATGCCCAGACTACATGGGGAGTAGTGGCAAGATAGTTTGGGATTGGTGTCATCCTTTTTCCATATGGGGTACCACTTATACGTGGACAATTTTTATTCAAGCGTGCCACTATTTAGACATTTGTACAATCTTGGAACTGGCGCATGTGGCACCGTGTGACCTAATATGTGCCCACCATTAGAAGTGGGTGGTTGCAGGGCAGTATATTTTTATGGTGGCATACCACACATTTTTTTTTTGGCAGATATTTCTCTTTTTTTCATTCAGTCCACAGGCTGCACACACAAAAAAAATATAAACATATATACCCAGCAAGGACCAGCGACGTACTGGTACATCACTGGACTTTGAATGGTTATACCACGAAGATGCCTACAGCTGCAGGCATCATCCTGGTATCATTTTTTTTAGCTGGCAATTGGATTTCATGTAAAAGCAATCCTAGTGGCTAATTAGCTGCAGGATTGCTTTTACAAGTAGTGGGAGACAATGCCCCTCCTCCCCCGCTGCCTTCCACGGCCTTCTCGTGCAGTCCCGTGCCATCGGGGGAACCTGAGAATGCAGGCGGTGTTTCTGCCAGCTGACCATAGAGCTGATTGGAGACCAGAATGGCGCCAATCATCTCTATAGCCTAATAAAGCAGAACCTACGAGCATTTTATCACTTCAGTCTCGCAGGATATAAACAGCACTATTTATAAATTGGGAAAGCATGATCTTGGTTTGATTAGAAAATGTAAGGGCAGAGGAGATAACTAGAGTCTGATAGACCCCAGATTTCTCAAAAAAGAATGTATGACAATGCACATTGAAGTTATAGGGAATATTTGCAATCCCTGTGATAGCATTAAAAGTGATAAAAAAAAAATGAAAGGGACAGTGTAAAAATAATTTTAAAAAATCTAAATAACTCAAAAAAACAAACAAAAAAAAAACCACACACAGTACCCTCGCCCCCTTTCCCCTGCGTTCATGAGCGTTGACCCTGTGCCAATATGGAAACAGCAGTTGCACCATGCATGTGAGATATCTCCACGAACGTCAGATTAAGGGCAGTGATTCTAACACTAGACCTCCTCTGTAAATCTAAAATTGTAGCTTGTAAAGGCTTTTAAAATGTTGCCTATGGATATTAAAAACGTATGCTGTTTCTCACCATTGCACGGGGCATGCACAGTTTTAAAGCATGTCATGTTTGGTATCTATTTACTCGACATACCATCATATTTTATCAAATAATTGGCTAATATAGTGTGTTTTTGTGCATTAAAAGTAAAAAAACTGTATTTTTTAAAAAAAGCTTGCATTTAAAAAAATCGCTTCGCGAGTACTATGTGACATGAAAAATTGCAGCACCCGCCATTTTATTTACTAGGGTGTTTGCTTTAAAAAATATATAATGCTTGGGGTGTAAATTAATTTCCTAGCAAAAAATACAGATTTTTTTCATGTGAACAAAGTGTCAGAAAAGGCTTGGTCTTCAGGTGGTTAGAAGAGTGAATGTGTTTCATAAACTTCTAATGCTGGGCATAAAATTCCCCCACCCCCCAAAATGACCCCTTTTTGGAAAGTAGACACCCCAAACTATTTGCTGAGAGGCATGTTAAATGAATAGAATAATTTATTTTTTTACCACAAGTTTTTGGAAAATGACAACAAAAGTATTATTTATTTATTTTTTTTTTACACAAAATTGTCACTTAAATGATTTATGGCTCACACATGCCATGGGTATATGTGGAATTACTCCCCAAAATACATTCTGCTACTTCTCTCGAGTATGGGAGTACCACATGTGAGAGACGTCTTGGCAGTCTAGCCAAGTACAGGACCCCAAAATCCAATAAGCACCTTCAGGCTTTTAAAGGGCTTTATTTCCTCATTACACTTCCAGACTACCTCACAGTTTCGGAGGCCCTGAAATGCCAGAATAGCACCAAACCCCCCCAAATGACCACTTTTTGGAAAGTTGACACCCCAAGGAATTTGATAAGAAGCATGGTGAGTATTTCAGATCTCGTTTGTTGCCAGAAATTTTTGGTAAATTAAGAAAAAAAAAACAAAAAACAAAAAAAAAAACCTTATTTTTCCTTTTTTATATTTCAAAATCTTGTGAGAAAAAATTAGATCTGCAAAATGCTTCTTTTTAAATTCCTTGGGGTGTCTACTTTCCAAAAAGGGGTCATATGGGGGGGGGGGGGGGGTTGGTGCTATCCTGGCATTTCAGGGCCTTCAAAACTGTGATAGGTAGTGAAGAAGTGAGATGAGGAAATTACACACCTTCAGGCTTTCAAAGTGGTCATTGGATTTTAAGCTCCTGTATGTGGCTAGGCTCCGAAAAAGTCTTACACATGTGGTATCCCCATACTCAGTAGAAGTAGCAGAATATATTTTACTCTTGGTTTGTGCGAGAAATATATAATTTAAATGACAACTTTGTGTAAGACAAAAAAAAAAAGTTTGTCATATTCCAGAAACGTGCAAAAAAATAAAAAAAATCTTCCATGGACTCAATATGCCTCTCAGCAGATAGCTTAGGGTGTCTACTTTCCAAAAAGGGGTCATTTGGGGGTGTTTGTACTATCCTGGTATTTTAGCACCTCAAGAAATGTGATGAGCAGTCAGAAAGTAAAAGCTGTGTAAATTCCAGTATCTATACCATAGTTTGTAGACGCTATAACTTTCACACAAATCAATCAATATACACCTATTGGATTTTTTTTACCAAAACCATGTAGCAGAATACATTTTGGTCTAAATTTATAACTAACTTTGAGTTTACTAAATATTTTGTATAGCTGAAAGTAAAAAATATTGTTTTTCTTCAAAATTTTTGATCTTTTTTTGTTTATAGTGCAAAAAATAAAAATCACACAAGTGATCAAATACCACCAAGAGAAAGCTCTATTTGTGTGAAAAAAAGGACGTAAATTTCATTTGGGTACAGCAATTATCAGTTGAATTAGTGCAGTGTGGAGTAGCAAAAAGAGGTCTGATCATTAAAAGGGGTAAATCCTCTAGACTAGAGGGCAAGTGGTTAAAAAAAGAGGAGGAGGAGAAAAGTGTGCCCACCAAGCAAAGGCTTGGTGAGGAGCAGGCTACCATAAGTAGTGCAGTGGCATCCACAAGTACAGCAGTGGATTCCACCAGAAATGGAGAACCTCAAGAAAGGCCAGGTACGAGTGGGGTGTCACCTCAGCGCCAAAAGGGTTAGGACCCATGCCTCCTTTCCATATGCCCTTCAAAACCCCCCTATGGCTTTCCTCTAATGCTGGAGCAGATAACATTCCCCCCTTTTACTGTCCAGCTAAGAGTCCAGGTGAACACAAAAAATTTTGCCCCCATTTATTTTTTTAATTAAATTTTTACCAATGACTTGCTAAATTCAGTTGTGGACCAGTGCAACCTCTATGCCCAACAGTTCATAGCCACCAACCCAGATTCAAGTTATGACCATCCCTATGAATAGAAGCAGTTGACAGTGGAGGAATTGAGAACCTTTTTGGGCCTCACATTTAATATGGGAAAAAAAAAAAATCAATTACACTCCTACTGGTCTACCCACCCAATCCATCACATGCCAAGTTACTCATCAGTCATGCCCAGAACAAGATATCTAATGATCATGCGATACCTCCATTACAACGATAACACCCAGTGCCTTCCCCAAAATGACCCAGCATATGATAAATTGTATAAAATTCACTCCTTAATTTTTTCTCCAATAAATTTGCCCAATTATTTGTCCCAGACAAAAATATCTGCTTGGATGAGTCGCTTGTCCCCTTCACTGGCAGGCTGAGCTTCAAGCAGTTTATCCCCAGCAAAAGGGCCCGATAATGGGGTAAACTCTATAAATGATGTGACAGAGCCACGGGGTGCTTGTAAGCCTTACTCGTGTATGAAGGAAAGGACACCCAACTGCATCCCCCTGAATGCCCAGATTACTATGTAACAAGTGGAAAAGTAATTTGGGAACTTGTACTTCCACGCCTTGGAAAGGATTATCATCAATATGTTGATAATTTTTACACCAGCCTTCTCCTTCGGTGAATATTGAGGAAAAGGGGAACACAAGCATGTGGCACCGTGAGAGCCAGTAGGAAGGGCTTCCTACACAGGCTGGAGTACACAAGACTACAGCGAGGGGAGTCGCGAGTTTGTGGAATGAAGAGATATTGGCTATGAGGTGGAGGGACAAACGAGACATCTATATGCTTTCATCAATTCATAATGACACCCACGTGCAAATCACCAGAAGAAATAGCACAATCCAAAAACCAGAATGTGTTCATGATTATAATTTGTTCATGGGGGGGAGCCCTACCCATGTTCATGATCCAGCCCTACCTTGCTGAAAGAAGAACCCACCACTGGTACAAAAAAGTCTCCATTTATTGTTTCAATTTGGCCATTTATAATACATACGTGACCTACCAGAAATCCACCGAGACACCTTTGTCCTTTCTTTGCTAACAGGAGGAAATTGTCACTGCCCTTTTGTACCCTGGAGGCCCACCACAAAGTGTTTGCTCAGATGCAGTGAGTAGACTCCATGAATGCCATTTTCCTGAAAAAGTCTCTCCCGGAAAGAGAGGTCAAAGATGTAAAAAAAAAAAAAATGTTGGGTGTACTCCAGAAGAGGAATTAGACAAGACACCAGTTTTTATGGTCATAAGTGTCCTTCCCAACCAGGCCTTTGCATAGGTTATTATTATTATACAGTATTTATATAGCGCCAAAAAGTTTGATCTGCACTGTACATTATAGTGGGGGACAGTACATGAGACAATACAGTAACAATACAATACATGAGGGGTTCGAGGGCCCTGCTCCTTGGAGCTTACAATCTAGGAGGGAGGGGATAGTGGTACAGGAGGAAATGGCTGTGGGGGGTGGAGTGGTAGGAAGAGTGGAGGAGATCGACTGTTAGGTGAGGGCGGGGTAGGCTTCCTTAAAGAGACGGGTTTTCAGGGTGCGTCTAAAGGTGAGGAGGGTAGGTGACAGTCTGATGGATTGGGGTAGTGAGTTCCAGAGGATGGGGGAAGACCTGGAGAAGTCCTGAAGTCGGGCATGGGAGGAGGAGACCAGGGAACTGGAGAGTAGGAGGTCTTGTGAGGAGCGAAGAGTACATGTTGGGTGGTATTTGGATATCAGGTCGGTGAGGTAGTTTGGGGCAGTATTATGAATAGCTTTGTACGTCAATGTTAGTAGTTTGAATTTTATGCGTTGGGCAATCAGAAGCCAGTGAAGGGAATGACAGAGGGGGGGTGGCGAACACGGAGCGGTTGGTAAGGTGGATGAGTTAGGCCGCTGAGTTCAGGATAGACTGAAGCAGGGAGAGTCTGTGATGAGGTAAGCTGGTGAGGAAGGAGTTGCAGTAGTCGAGTCATGAGATAATAAGGGAGTGAATGAGTTGTTTAGTAGTGTCTGGGGTAAGAAACGAACATATTTTGAAGATGTTGCGGAGGTGGAGCCTGCATGAATTTGCCAGCGATTGAACATGGGGCTGGAAGGATACGTTGGAGTCTAGAGTGACACCTAGAACTTTGGCTTGCGGGGTGGGACTGATGGTGGCATTATTGGTCGTGATGGAGAGGTTGGGGGGGGGGGGTCACGGGCTGGGGGGAAAACTAGGAGCTCGGTTTTGGAAAGGTTTAATTTGAGGAAGTGGAGTGACACCCAGTCAGATATGTCGTTCAGTAGGCAGGTGATTCGGGCAGAGACTGAAGGGGTGAGGCGAGGGGTAGAGAGGTAGATTTGCATGTCAGAGGTGGAAGTTGAAGCCGTGGGAGTGTATCAGTTGGCCAAGGGAGGAGGTGTAGATGGAGAAGAGAAGGGGCAAGAGGACAGAGCCTTGGGGGACCCCAACAGAGAGGGGGAGAGAGGGGGAGGTGGCAGCCTTATAGGTAACACTGAAGGAGCATTGAGATAGATAGGAGGAGAGCCAGTAGAGAGCGGAGTCTCTGATGCCAAGGGAGTATAGTTTGAGGAGGTGACTGTTTCTGCCGTTACCATACTTCTCTACAATATTAGTGAAGTATGGTAAACGTAATTCTGAATTTCCTGCCATTCACTCCTCATGCCTCTGCCTGCTCCTGAAATGACCCTAGCCTGTTATTTGACAACGCCACTGCCTGCTGCCTAAACTGACCATACCTCTGCCTGTTCTGGAACTGACCCTGGCCTGTTATTCGACCACAACTCCGCCTGCCGCCTAAACTGACCATACAGTATCTCTGCCTGCTCTGGAACTGACCCTGGCCTGTTTATTGACAATGCCTCTGCTTGCCGTCTAAACTGTCAATCACTTTTCTGCCTGCCATCTGAACTTACCTTGGCTTGTTAATTGACCACGTTTGTTGCCATTTTCTTTCCACATATTCTGAAAACTTGTGGAAAAAAACGACATGTTAAAAAGACTAATTATGCCTCATAGAATATACATTGGGGTGTTTTCTTTTCAAAATGGGGCCATTTTGTGGGTAATTTCATTGTCCTGGTGCATCAGGGCTTTCAAAGGTATCAAGATATTAGATGTGTAATTTATGTCCCTAGAACACCTGGTGGTGCTCCTTGCATGTTGGGACTCTCTATGTGGTCAGGCTATGGAAAAGTCTCACAAATTTGGTATCATTGTATTCAGGAGGAGTAGCATAAATGTATTTTGGGGTGTATTTTGTGGTATTTACATGTTATGTGTTAGAAATATCTTATAGATGGACAACTTTGTGTAAAAAAATACATTTTAATTTTCTCCCTGCATATTCCGGAAACCTTTGGAAATAAATTACATGTTCAAAAGACTCATTATGCCTCACAGAATATACGTTTGTTTTTTCTCAAAATTGGGTCGTTTTGTGCGTAGTTCTATTGTCCTTGTGCTTCAAGGCCTTCAAAAGTGTAATAGGTAGTCAAGATGTTAGATGTGTAATTTATGTCCCTAGAACACCTGATGGTGCTCCTATGTGGTCAGGCTGTGGAAAAGTGTCACACATTTGGTATCATTATATTCAGAAGGAGTATCAGAAATTATTTTGGGGTGTAGTTGCAAGTATGCCTGTGCTGTGTGTGAGAAATAACTATTTAGTGTGACAATTTTTTGGGAAAAAAAAAAATCTTAAGTTTCCAAAGAGTTGTGGGAAAAAATTAAAACTCACCATGCCTCTTACTTAATACTTAATACTTTAGAATGTCTACTTTTCAAAAAAGGGTCATTTAAAGGGGTATTTGTACTGTCCTGGCTTGTTAGGGCTTCAAGAAACGAGATTTGATGCCCTTGGTACATCAGGTGTGATCAGGTGTAATCAAATTTTCAGTGATTGGTACCATAGCTTGTAGACTTTATAGCTTTCACAGAGACCAAATAATATGCTCTGATTTGTGTTTTTACCAAAGCAATGTAGCAGTACAAATTTTGGTGAAAATTTATGAAGAAAAATTACTTATTTGCTAAATGTTATAACAGAAACTAAGAAAAACCCATTTTTGTCATAAGTCTTTTTTCATTTATAGTGCAAAAAAAAAAAATAAACTCAGTGGTGATTAAATACCATCAAAAGAAAGCACTATTTATGTGAAAAAAGGATGAGAATTGTATATGGGTACAGTGTTGCATGACTGAGTAATTGTCATTCAAAGTGTGAGAGCAATTGGCCTGGGCAGAAAGAGAGTATACAGTAAGTGCCCAGTAGGCAAGTGGTTAAACTCAATAAGTTCTGACCTGAATCTTTATTACTAGCAGCACACAAAGTGAATGATGAAAGTGAGGCTTTGCACCTGTTAGCTAGGTGTCTTGTCACACAGTGGAAGCAAAAGAGAGTGTTACATCACTTCTGCTTTCAATGCGAAATGACGTCACTTTTGCATATGCAAATAATGAAGTGTGTCCATTTTTTTTGTCCAGCATATACACACACACATATATATATATATATATATATATATATATATATATACACACACACACACACACACACACACACACACACACACACGTGAGTAGCACCCTCTAGTGTTCCACTAGAATAGTGTAGTGAATTATAGGTAAAATCATTGTTTATGACTCACGTTAATTGTGTGGGTCTGTGATTGAGGTCGGGTTGTTGTAGGTCAACTGGATGACCCAATAGGTTGTGGCTCGGTCACCTCCTCCTGACTGTAATGGACCATAGAACCTTTCAGAGGTTGGTAAGCAGGAAGGGGTGGAGACCTAATCTGCATGTCTATGGGAGTCAGACCTATCTCATGTTTGGAGGCCTTGGTAGAGTGGTGGAATGGCCCATAAATATTGGAGAGTCAGGCTGACAGGGTGGAAGAAGTGGTGCTGAGAAGACTGTCGGTGCCTGGGAGAGATCTCCTAGGTCTGGAGGGGTGTTGGGTCAGGAGGATACATTCAGCATTGAGGCATAAATAGGATCAAGGCCTGGAGCAGCAAGTAGGAAAGAGTATAGTGTAAGTACAGTAGCACCCTTTGAGATCTACAAGGGAAAAGACTGCCCCAGACAGCAAGCTTTCTAAGGACAGCACTGGGCTCAATCCTTTTGAGAAGCCAGGAGAGCTGGCAGTGCTCGCAGACTGTGGAGCTGGAAGAAGCTCTACAGGGGGAGAGGAGACATCTTTGCATGTACTGTAGCTACGAGAAACTAAGTTGTTTTTTGAGGAGCTGCTAGTTCCTCACATATAAAAGGCAGCTGCTACTGATCTGCAATGATTGACAGCTTTTAGGAAAAGAACAGTGCAGGATCTGCCTTTGTACATAGGAAGTAAGTGCCCCCCTTCCATTGATTCAAGTCAAACTGGAAATCCCATAATACCTATTTCCCTATCCAAGCTGATTTCCCCTAATAAAGAACAAAACCAAGCCCATGGACTGATCATTGTTGGATGCAAGTCTCTGAAGAAACACCTGTTGCCTGAGAGGCTTTGGGGCACCCACTGCACAGTGGCCATAGTGATATATACAGGTGAAACTCCAAAAATTAGAATATTGTGCAAAAGTTCATTTATTTCAGTAATGCAACTTAAAAGGTGAAACTAATATATGCGATAGACTCATTACATGAAAAGCAAGATAGTTCAAGCCGAGATTTTTCATAATTGTGATGATTATGGCTTACAGCTCATGAAAACCCCAAATCCACAATCTCAGAAAATTAGAATATTGTGAAAAGGTGCAATATTGTCGGCTCAAAGTGTCCCACTCTAATCAGCTAATTAAGCCATAACACGTGCAAAGGGTTTCTGAGCCTTTAAATGGTCTCTCAGTCAGGTTCAGTAGGAATCACAATCATGGGAAAGACTGCTGACCTGACAGTTGTGCAGAAAACCATCATTGACACCCTCCATAAGGAGGGAAAGCCTCAAAAAGGTAATTGCAAAAGAAGTTGGATGTTCCCAAAGTGCTGTATCAAAGCACATTAATAGAAAGTTATGTGGAAGGGAAAAGTGTGGAAGAAAAAAGGTACACAAGCAGCAGGGGTGACCACAGCCTGGAGAGGATTGTCAGGAAAAGGACATTCAAAAGTGTTGGGGACTTTCACAAAGAGTGGACTGAGGCTGGAGTCAGTGCATCAAGAGCCACCACACACAGACGGATCCTGGAAATGGGCTTTAAATATTCCTCTCGTCAAGCCTCTCCTGAACAAACAACGTCAGTAGCGTCTTACCTGGGCTAAAGAAAAACAGACATGGTCTGTTGCTCAGTGGTCCAAAGTCCTCTTTTCTGATAAGAGCAACTTTTGCATCTCATTTGGAAACCAAGGACCCAGAGTATGGAGGAAGAATGGAGAGGCACACACTGCAAGATGCTTGAAGACCAGTGTGAAGTTTCCACAGTTTGTGTCGATTTGGGGAGCCATGTCATCTGCTGGTGTTGGTCCACTGTGCTTCATTAAGTCCAGGGTCAACGCAGCCGTCTACCAGGAGATTTTGGAGCACTTCATGCTTCCTTCCGCAGACAAGCTTTATGGGGATGCTGACTTCATCCAACAGGACTTGGCCCCTGCCCACACTGCCAAAAGCACCAAAACCTGGTTCAATGACCATGGGATTACTGTGCTTGATTGGCCAGCAAACTCGCCTGACCTGAACCCCATAGAGAATCTATGGGGTATTGCCAAGAGAAAGATGAGAGACATGAGACCGAACAATGCAGAAGAGCTGAAGGCTGCTATTGAAGCATCCTGGTCTTCCATAACACCTCAGCAGTGCCACAGACGGATAGCTTCCTTGCCACTCCGCATTGAGGCAGTCATTGCTGCAAAAGAGGCCCAAACCAAGTACTGAGTACATATGCATGCTTATACTTTTCAGAGGTCCGATATTGTTCTATGTACATTCCATGTTTTATTGATTGCATGTAATATTCTAATTTTCTGAGATTGTGGATTTGGGGTTTTCATGAGCTGTAAGCCATAGTCATCACAATTATGACAAATCACGGCTTGAACTATCTTGCTTTGCATGTAATGAGTCTATCTCATATATTCGTTTCACCTTTTAAGTTGCATTACTGAAATAAATGAACTTTTGCATGATATTCAAAATTTTTCGAGTTTCACCTGTATATATATATACACATATACATATATATACATATACACACACACACACACCTCAAAAAAATTAAAGGAACACATTGAAAACACATCAGATTTCAATGGGGAAAAATAAAATTCTGGATATCTATATATGCTGATATGGACTGGGTAATTGTTAGGAACATAAGGATGCCCCATTGTTTGATGGAAAGGAAAATTATCAACCTAGAGGAGGACTGAATTCAAAGACACCCCAAAAATCAGTGAAAAAATTATGCAGTAGGCTAGTCCATTTTGCTGAAATTTCATTGCAGCAACTCAAAATGGTACTCAGTAGTTGTATAGCCCTCATGTGGTTGTATGCATGCCTGAAAACATCAGGGCATGCTCCTAATGAGATGACAGATGGTGTCATGGGGTATGTCCTCCCAGATCTGGACCAGGGCATCACTGAGCTCCTGGACAGTCTGAGGTGCAACCTGGTGGCATCGGATGGACTGAAACATGATATCCCAGAAGTGTTCTATTGGATTTAGGTCAGGGGAGCATGAGTGGGCCATTCAATGGTATCAATTCATTCATCCTCCCTGAACTGTCTGCATACTCTTGTCACATGAGTCCGGGCATTGTTGTGCACCAGGAGGAACCCAGGACCCACTGCATATGCGTATGGTTTGATAATGGGTCCAAGGATTTCATCCCAATACCTAATGGCAGTCAGGGTGCCATTGTCTAGCCTGTAGAGGTCTATGCGTCCCTCCATGGATATGCCTAACCAGACCATCACTAACCCACCACTAAAACAGTCATGCTGAATGATGTTACAGGCAGCATAATGTTCTCCATGGCTTCTCCAGACCCTTTCACGTCTGTCACATGTGCTGAGAGTAAATTGAAAGGCACAGGGTGCCAGTGGTGGACCTGCCAATTCTGGTTTCTGATTGTTTGGTCAGAGGCATTCACACCAGTGGCCTGCTGGCGGTCAATTTGTAGGGCTCTGGCAGTGCTTATCCTCCTTGCCCAAAGGAGCAGATTTTGGTCCTGCTGATGGATTAAGGACCTTTCATGCCCCTGTCCAGCTATCCAAGAGTAACTGCCTGTCTCCTGGAATCTTCTCCATGCTCTTGTACTGGGAGATACAGCAAACCTTCTCGCAACGGCACATATTGATGTGCCATCCTGGAGAAGTTGGACTGCCTGTGCAACCTCTGTAGGGTCCAGGTATCGCCTCATGCTACCAGTAGTGACACTGACCCTAGCCAAACTGTCATAAAAGAGTAGGGGAAAAAAAGTCAGTGGCTTCCACCTGTAAAACCATTCCTGTTTTGGGAATCTTCTCATCGATGCCCATCTAGTGCACCTGTTGTTAATTTTGTTACCACTAAAGCACCTGAAACTGATTAACAACCCCCTCTGCTACTTTAACTGACCAGATCAATATCCCAGGAGTTTGATTGACTTGATGCTGTACTCTGATTAAAAAGTGTTCTTTTAATTTTTTTTGACAAGTGTATTTATGTATATAAGAAAAAAAAATAAAAGGGGGGGGGAGAGAGAGCAGGGGAGGAGAACCTCAACCCTCACACCAGGAACCAAGTCACAGCTACTAAACAGATCAATCTCTCATTGCAGCAAAACAGGCTTGATGCTATACTCTGATTAAAAAGTGTTCCTTTAATTTTTTGAGCAGTGTATAAATAAAGCATGACAATAGAATGAATAGAATTGGGTTATTAATGAAGCTTTTCTGCCTCACTAATGCCGTGTCCTTTAAAACCAAGCAATGCCTTGCTCACACAATAACCTGGACAAATATTATGCATTTAAGCAAGATCCAGTTAGTGCATGGGGCTAATATAAAATGTATTTATTCTTACCTCAAAACTTTGAGGAAACCTAATGCCCTCTCAGGCTTGTGTTGAATAAAATAAACCATCCAGAAATCAATCTTTATTTTTTCTGTTTAGGTTTAATGTCAGATTGTGTAGAGTAACTGCTTTCTAACTTACTATTGTTTCTATTATTTGGTTTATCACAAGTATTTATGTAATATTGTCATCTTACTCACCTCTATACATACAGTATGTATTGCAAATTCACATCAGTCCATGTTCTCAAGGAGCTTACAATCTAAGGTCTCTAGCTCACATGTGTACAAGCTCATAGTATTTGGATGCAACACTATTTGGATATTATTTTTTAGAGCCTGCACAAAAACCTCTTGCATAGTCTTTGCATCTCATATATTTGTGTTTGTGATTTTTTGGATGGTTTTCTTATGGTTATAAAGCACTGTAAATTGATAAAGTGGTATTTTTCTTACTGAATTTTAAACTAAAATAACCTCTAACCTCAGATAATTCTCAGGAAAGCTTGCTTACTCTTAATCTTGTAAATGAAACATACAGTAAGCTGCGATGCATGAGTTCACAGAACAAGTGCAGAGGAAAAAGACCTTATATGTTCTATTTCTGATGCAGAACAATCATTTTACACCTGGCTGTCGCATTTAAGCCCTGAAGGTCTGCCAGTATTTATGAAAGGGGATTTAGGAAGAACTACAGCCAATTGTGTTGGTTGAAAGAAGTAAAACAAATAAAAGGATGTCTGGAGATAATTTATTTTATGCCAAAAACAAAGCCCAATTTGGGCAGGAAAAAAAAAACCTATTTGCAAACAAAAAACAGTCACAATTTTTAATTCTGGGCCTGTTCTGTATATTACAGTTGAGACAGAACAAAATTCAGCTAACATTGTAATTACATTGAGTGGTCATGGGTAAAATCTTTTTTGTTTACAGGATTATTATCAGTTTTTATTTAGATCTATTATCTTGAATTAATAATTTTATCTAAAACCTGTCCACATTAGACAAATGGAGCCAGTACTTCTACCACTGAAAATACACTGTGATCTTGTTTTAAGTACATAGCCATAAAGGAGTTGTGATATGCCATTATTGGTGCTAAAGTCTACCAATGTTCATTGTATATTTTCTCCCAAATGTACGTATGCAGCTATGCACCATCCCTAGTGACAATGAGCTGCAGCCATTGAAAGGAGGAAGCTCAGTAATTAACTACTAAAACAAAAAACTGCGTAAATTGACAGCGCTATATAAGTACCTGAAATAAACAAAAATTTTAAACAGCTGGGCCCACTGCACTCCTGAAATTTTTGAGGTGGTTTACACATATGCGAATTGGATGGGTTTTGAACCACATCCAATTTGCAGTACATTTGAAAGAACATTGTTTTCTATTGTACCTGTTTACAAATGTACAAAAAAAAAAAAAAAGGAAGGGACGAAGGGGGGGGGGGGGGGAAGAAAAAGGGGTTTCCTGATCAGTAGTCCCCAGAATTACAAGGTAAATAAAAGAGCAAAGACCCCCTATTGGACTTGGGACTTTGAAGGCATAAATGTATACCGCAAAAAGTTTTATAAAAAAGTGCATGCTTTGTGTCCAAAGTTGATTTTAACATGTGGCAATACCATACATCATCCAAAGTCATAGTACAGCATCGCCAAAGTATTAATTGCATGATAAGGATACCCAGTATGACTATGTTTGACTAGCAATTACAAAATGTTATAACATCACCATCCATACATATGATTACAGAGATAATTTCTATATGATCCAATGCGTTTTGGAGTGATTCCACTCCTGGGAAAAAGAACTCTGCATATGGGTGACATTATCTAATCAATCTGTAGGATTTACTCACAATACATGAGAAGTGCAGAAAAAAAAAATAGTTGAGTTTTTAACCCATTTAAAAGACATGGTACTTCAAAATGCTGCCGCCTCATATGGTTGGAAATCCGGCTAAACCTTGACGTAATGGAAACCCCCCAAGGCACGGATTACAAGGGCACACCACAGGTCACTGCAATAAATAACTGTGCAAATAAGTAGGAACACATTATGTCATACACTGGTACCATAATCGCAGACTAGGAACCCACCATTAAGTGTGTAAACATCCAGGTCATTTCACACCTCCTCCTCATTATACGCAATAGACACAATCGAAATGTTCACTGTTCACAAATGTATGGTGCAGCCAGAGTGCAGATTCAGTGAAAATTGAAAAAGTCATGTCATTTTTCTGAGGAATGCAGTTTGGCTCAGATGCAACTTCAGACCCTTTGACTTCTATGGGAATGCTTCTGAATCATAGATGTCATTCAGCTGTGAACAGGATAAACTCCTGACCTAATCCTGATGTAAACCTGACCTGATCCTGTTGTAAACCTGACCTGAAATGCTGAACAACTACTTTGTCAATGAGCTTTGAAAATGGAGCTTCAATTCACACTGCACGTGTGTGAATCCACACTCAATGAAATACTATGTAAAATGTTATTATTAGAGATGAGCGAATCGAACCAGGCGAACCGGAATTCGATACGAATTTCAGGAAAAATTTGATTCGCGTCGAATCCGAATATTTGCCTACTTCGGGTGCGCGAATCGGATTTTTCCCGATCAGCCGGCAAAAGTGTCCCTGCAGAGAGCTCCGCTATTTCTGACATTTCTCTGACAGTTCCTTCACATGTACAGCGGTTGAAACATTGTATCTATTAGTTTCCATTTAGGATACAGATGTTTTAACCGCTGTACATGTGAAGAAGCTGTCAGAGAACTGTCAGAAATAGAGGAACTCTGCACATACACTTTTTGCCGGTTTGGAATTCTTATTTTCATCCTACTTCTTCTTCTTCTTCATCCTCGGAAGAAGAAGATGATGAGGAAGAAGAAGATGATGAGGAAGAAGAAGATGAAGATGAAGATGAAGATGAAGAAGAAGAAGAAGGATGAAAATAAGAAGAATTCCAAGCCGGCAAAAAGTGTATCTGCAGAGCTCCTCTATTCTGCAGATACACTTAGAGGAGCTCTGCAGATACACGTTTTGCCGGCTTGGAATTCTTCTTATTTTCATCCTACTTCTTCTTCTTCTTCATCCTCAGAAGAAGAAGAAGAGGATGAGGATGAGGATGAAGAAGAAGAAATATGATGAAAATAAGAATAATTCCAAGCCGGCAAAAAGTGTATCTGCAGAGCCCCTCTAAGTGTATCTGCAGAATAGAGGAGCTCTGCAGATACACTTTTTGCCGGCTTGGAATTATTCTTATTTTCATCCTACTTCTTCTTCTTCTTCCTCTTCATCCTCATCCTCTTCTTCTTCTGAGGATGAGGATGAAGAAGAAGAAGTAGGATGAAAATAAGAATAATTCCAAGCCGGCAAAAAGTGTATCTGCAGAGCTCCTCTATTCTGCAGATACACTTAGAGGAGCTCTGCAGATACACTTAGAGGAGCTCTGCAGATACACTTTTTGCCGGCTTGGAATTAATCTTATTTTCATCCTACTTCTTCTTCTTCTTCTTCATCCTCATCCTCAGAAGAAGAAGAAGATGAGGATGAAGAAGAAGAAGTATGATGAAAATAAGAATAATTCCAAGCCGGCAAAAAGTGTATCTGCAGAGCTCCTCTATTCTGCAGATACACTTAGAGGAGCTCTGCAGATACACTTAGAGGAGCTCTGCAGATACACTTTTTGCCGGCTTGGAATTAATCTTATTTTCATCCTACTTCTTCTTCTTCATCCTCATCCTCTTCTTCTTCTGAGG
Source organism: Staurois parvus (assembly GCF_062004578.1). Taxonomy (NCBI): domain Eukaryota; kingdom Metazoa; phylum Chordata; class Amphibia; order Anura; family Ranidae; genus Staurois; species Staurois parvus. Next base: position 8,668,224 of record NW_028317949.1, read on the forward strand.
ATGAGGATGAGGATGAGGAAGAAGAAGAAGTAGGATGAAAATAAGATTAATTCCAAGCCGGCAAAAAGTGTATCTGCAGAGCTCCTCTAAGTGTATCTGCAGAGCTCCTCTAAGTGTATCTGCAGAATAGAGGAGCTCTGCAGATACACTTTTTGCCGGCTTGGAATTATTCTTTTTTTCATCCTACTTCTTCTTCTTCTTCCGATTCATCCTCATCCTCATCCTCTTCTTCTTCTTCTGAGGATGAGGATGAGGATGAAGAAGAAGAAGAAGAAGAAGTATGATGAAAATAAGAATAATTCCAAGCCGGCAAAAAGTGTATCTGCAGAGCTCCTCTATTCTGCAGATACACTTAGAGGAGCTCTGCAGATACACTTTTTGCCGGCTTGGAATTAATCTTATTTTCATCCTACTTCTTCTTCATCCTCATCCTCAGAAGAAGAAGATGAGGATGAGGATGAGGAAGAAGAAGTAGGATGAAAATAAGAATAATTCCAAGCCGGCAAAAAGTGTATCTGCAGAGCTCTTCTAAGTGTATCTGCAGAGCTCCGCTATTTCTGACAGTTCTGTGACATTCACTCCATACAGCGGTTGAAACATTGTATCTATTTGTTTCCATAAATGGATCCATTTATGGAAACAAATAGATACAATGTTTCAACCGCTGTATGGAGTGAATGTCACAGAACTGTCAGAAATAGGCTATTTCTGACAGTTTTGTGACATTCACTCCATACAGCGGTTGAAACCGCTGTATGGAGTGAATGTCCCAGAACTGTCAGAAATAGCCTATTTCTGACAGTTCTGTGACATTCACTCCATAGAGCGGTTGAAACCGCTGTATGGAGTGAATGTCACAGAACTGTCAGAAATAGACAGAAACTGTCACAGAACTGTCCTTCTTCTCATCCTTCTCCTTCTCATCCTTCTTCTCATCCTTCTCCTTCTTCTCATCCTTCTCCTTCTTCTCATCCTTCTTCTTCTCATCCTTTTCCTTCTTCTCATCCTTCTTCTCATCCTTCTCCTTCTCCTTCTTCTCATCCTTCTCCTTCTTCTCATCCTTCTCCTTCTCCTTCTTCTCATCCTTCTCCTTCTTCTCATCCTTCTCCTTCTTCTCATCCTTCCTCATCTCCAAGGGCATTTAAATTAAAGGTACAGTGTTCTGCACTAATTTAAAGGCTCTCTGAAGCCTAGATACCCTTTTTATAAGTTAACTTCGTAGCAAATTAATTCGCATCGAATCAAATTTCTTCCTGAAATTCGGCGAATCAGCCGAATCGAATTTTTGAATAATTCGCTCATCTCTAGTTATTATGGAAAAATATACACAAATACATTGCACACCATTACCATAAAAACCACAGATCTGATTTTAAAACACACATGGGGCACATGCGGAGGCTGATGATAGTGGTCACACTCTAATCCCGCCCCGCTTCACCGCGCTCTCTTCTAGCTCCTCCGGAGCTCACGTTAGGTAATTGTTGCAGAGGAGCATAAGTACTGTTCTCAGATTCGTTTGCAGATCACCATGGGTAAAAGCAGGTGTCAGAAGTACCCTCCATCACCCGCCAAGCAGTTGCAGCCTACAAATATGGATAAGTATGTGTCGTGTGCCACATCCCCAGCCTTGAGTGATCACGTTATCCCGATGGCAGAACTGGATGATCCATCAAGTTGTGAGGCGGAGGTAACACACCACTCTGCATTGTCTCCCACTTCCTCCATCCCATATCTCACAGCAGACATGCTGGATGATAAGTTACATAGCCTTCCGCAAAGTCTGTTCCATACTATACCTGCGGCAGTGGGGAAAATGGCACAGGAACTCAGAGGGGAGATAGCATTGGTGGAAGAATGTACAGACCACTTAGAAACCAAATTTGATGATCTGGTGCAGTATGTACATGTACTGGAGGAAGACAATCCCATTTTGAAATAACAGATGTCCCAGTTACAATCCCTTCAAGAAGATTTGGAGAATAGGGAGCGGAGACAAAATCTACGAATACACAGCGATCCAGAATCTGTAGGAGAAGCTGACCTGCAAATTTATCTATGAGGACTGTTCACTGCATTGGCCCCGGCGGTTCTGGACATAGAATGGCAAATGGAAAGAGCCCACTGCTCTCTTGCTCCGAAACCACAACCAGGCACGAGAGCAAGAGACATAATTTTCCAGTTTCATTACTATGATAGCAAGGAGTCTTTGCTGAATTCCACACGCAACACTACGCCAGTTGCAGAATTCCACACATAACACTGCCCCGGTTGATTTTAGAGGGGGAAAAAAAAAAAAAAAAAAAATCAAATCTACAGTGATCTGTCCCCTATCACATTGTCTAAGAGACTTACGCTTTGTCCACTTACTCAACACCTACAGAAGCATTGTATTATATACAGATGGGGCTTTCTGTTCAGATTAACAGTAACCAAGCATGGCACTCAATACACAATCAGAGATCTTCAAGAAGCAGAAGCATTTCTATGTAACTTAGGCCTACCTCCTCTCCCAGATGAAGCCTTAGCACTTCTCCTACCCAAACCAAGAGCAGCCAAAACTGCTAACAAGTTGTGGACACCGGCAAGATCTAAAAACAAGACATGCCTCCCGATTCCTCAACAGTCTCCTGCATCACGGTTATCCGCTATCACCTGATGACATCATGCAAAACGCAGCTGATGCCACTTAAGACTAATGATATGTCTTGCCCTACAATTCAGATATCCCATTACAGATAAATCCGACACCCTATCGAGATTTTCATATAATGTCCTGTTATTTGCTGTTTATTTTAGAAGAGAGAAGTGAAGTCACTGGCTGCTCAGGCTTCCTCCATATTATGTTTGCAAACCTTTTTTCAATCTGTTTGTTTTAACTTGATACAGGATCCGTGACAGCATCCTCAACACTGTGGGAAGCCCACAAAGCATTTCTTAGGGGGGGGGTCACTTTATAATGGAAAGCTCACATCTTAAGAAGTCCATGCTCCACTAGAAAACGGACCTTATGAATCAATTATATCATGCGGAACAAATAAAAACAAACACACACACACACTTATTGCTTTAGCCTCTTTGCCTAAACTTCAACTAGCGGTACAACTTAAAGATCAACTTAAGACACTTGAGGCTAGTTCTATAGCTAAGAAACTTCTATGGATTAAACAGAAGTTTTATCACAATGCTAATAAACCTTACAGGATGTTGGTTATTAACCTCCCTGACGGTATTCCCGAGTGTAGCTCGGGATAAAGTTTCAGTACCAAAATCGGTAACCCCGAGCTACACTCGGGCTTACCATGCTGCTCCGAGATCTGTTCTTCACTTACCTTGTCCTGTGCTCCTGCGATGTCCCTCTTGCAGTGTCCCCGGCAATGTAATCCGGCAGATGCTGGCATCTGTCATCTGGGTTCCGTCCCCTGGGAGTGTCGGGACGTACGGGGACGGAACGGCGAGAAATTTGAAAATAACAAAAAGTGATATTCACTAAAATCACATAGTATAACATTACTGTATCAAACCATTTCACATACATTTTGTCCCGAGTGCTTTGTCCTGTGCCCTGCCTGCATTTTTACTGTTCTTTCTGCCTGGAAACTTAGAAATGTCCATGGCGTCCAAAAAGCGCCCCTTTATGTCAAAAGCGGTTTTAGACCAGCTAGAGAACAGCGATAGTAAATTAGAACCACTTGCAGAATTGAGTGATGATTCGTGGGGAAATTTGTCAGACACTGAAAACTATTTTGCGACTTTGCTCAGTGATGTGCGAACTTGGCGCTATATTTCAAATTTCAGTGTTTTTGGTTTGATTATATTATTGAATTACATTTATTATATTATTTTTTATGATTATTTATTAAAATTATAATTTATGATTTAGTGTTTCAAATTTTATCATACCCGGGATGTTTACTAGACTCTTGTTCGGACAGATTTCAGTGAGTTATTCCTAAAAATTACAGGTCTACAATAAAAAAAAAAATACATATTTCCATGCAAAAAAAGGTACAGCTTTGAGCACAGAAATATGGACATAATCAGACAGCTAGGGAGGTTAAACTAAAAACGCACTCGACAACTTCTGCAGAATTTTTGTTCAAGCAGATGGCACCCCTACTTTTTACCCCAACAGATAGCTCAAGTATTCGAAGACTTCTATCATAAGCTTTATAACTGTTTGACAGACATACACCCTCCTTTCCATAGAGATTCCTTTGATGCCTTTTTTTAGCTCTTCATCTTCCTAAATTAAAAAAAAAGGGAAGATAGACAAACTCTGAATGCACCCATTGCTATGGAGGAACTGTGTGCAGTTGATAAGGAGCTACCATTGCACAAAGTGCCAGGACCAAACGGGTTTTCCTACACATATTAGCAATTTATCATGGATATAGACCCTGCCCTATTGGTGTTTTACTCCTCTCTGCTGAGTGGAGAGAAACCTCATTTGCAATTTCAACATTCTCATATCACAGTCATTCCCAGACCAGGCAAAAACCTAACGACCCTAGCCAACTACAGGACCATAGCATTATTAAACATGGATTATAAAATTTTTATGAAACTCTTAGCAAATCGTTTGGTTCCTTTGCTTCCCAAAATTATCCATAATGATTAGGTGGGATTTATCTTGGCGAGACAGGCAGGGAACAACACTAGGTGTACAATCAACTTAGTTGACGTACTCCGTGGCTCACGAACACCAGCACTATTGCTAAGTTTAGATGCTCAGAAGGCATTTGACCAGTTGGGATGGCCTTATATGTTCAAATTACTGTGACGTGGGAATACAAGGGCCATTTTGTTAAGCTTCCCTATGCCACATCCGATACTTTCCCATGCTCAACGGAACTAGACATGGATGCCCTCTGTCCCCGTTCCCATTAATATTATGTCTTGAACCATTAGCAGTAACAATCAGAGCACACCCTGACCTAGCAGGAGTGACTGTTGGAGGAAATACAAACTCTCCCTTTTTGCAGATGATGTTCTATTGACTATAACCAAGCCTCACTTGTCATTACCTGCATTTCAGAAACTTTTACAAACTTTAGTGATTTATCTGGCTATGAAATAAACACTTCAAAGATGGAAGCTATGCGCCTGAATGTCCAACCCTAAGATCTCTTACTGCTCCAACAAAATTATTTATACCATTGGTGCATGTCATATATTAAATACCTTGGTACTCCTATAACCCCAACTTGTTTGAAGCCAACTACACCCCACTGTTTTGTGAAATCTATGCTCTCCTAAATCAGTGGGATGCTTATAAGATATCTTACCTGGGTAGAGTAAATTTGGTAAAGATGTCAACTTTGCCAAAGCTACTTTACCTTTTAGAGACTCTACCAATCGCAATCTCGCATGCTCAATTGCAGACTCTACAACAAGCATTTCTTAGATTTATTTGGCATGCCAGAAAGCCCAGAATAGCAAAAAAGAGTTCTTTTGTCATCTAAAAATAGTGGAGGCCTAGGGGGTTCCAGATATCACCAATTACTATTTAGCCACTCATCTGAGACAAACGCTATCATGGTTCACCCAAAAACCTCAGAATAGATGGGCAGCGATTGAATTAGGCTATATTTATCCAATCCACACATGTTAATTGCTACATCCTTTTCATTATACATCACCTCTGTCTCCTCCCCCCCTTTGCTCGAATCTATGAAATTTATCCTCAAAGTTTTGTCAACTTGTGTGAAATCTCAGCAGTTATTGTCCATGTGCTCTCCATTGTTAAACGTTTTATATAATCCGGAGCTCCCAGATAGTCTGTCCTACCCCACAGATGAGCTCCTGGGCAATTAATGGGATATTTCAACTAAGTCATCTAATCAATCCGATCTCAGGCAGGAGGTCATTTGAGGATATTAGGGCGTGGAAATCCACAATGGCTGTATCAGCCAGATACACCTGTTTGCAGTTCAGTTATTTCTTCCATTCCTTGAATGCCTCTTTAAATGCTAGATCACCTCACAGATTGAGAGAATAGCTATTAAAAGATCCCTCCCAACAACATCTTAATCACCTCTTTATATATAAACTACTTCTCAATAAAAAGGTTAGCTTATTGATAATCCTCACCCTTACATGGATATGGGAGGATGAAATCCAATGCTCAATCTCTTTGAAATGTTGGCAGGTGATTTGGGTGTCTGTTGCCAAGACCTCTTGTTGCATTGTGTATAAAGAAAACTTATATAAAATATTGGTGCATTGGTACATGTCCCCTGTAGTACTTCATGTGATCAATCTGAATCTGTCTGACAAGTGATGGAGGTGCAGGTACCTTGGCACATATTTTTTGTTTTTTTCCACAGATTGCGGGTTATTAGGCTATGGTTAGAATGGTCTTGGAGCAAGTACTCAGTGTTACCCTACCACTAGATCCACTACACTATCTTTTGGGGCATCTCTAGGCAATCTAAAAGGTTGAGAATACATATTCTGATAGCCACTAGATGGGTGATACCACGACTCTGGAAATCCGTTGATGTTCCCACGCTAAATCTCTTAAGAGCGATCTCTGAAATCAGGGAAATGGAATATCTTACAGCTCTAGTAGGTGAACACTCAGATCACTTTCGCTCTATTTGGGAACTATGGGACCATTCTCCCTTTGGTAGACTTCCTTCCTCGCATCGCACAGTTATAGTAAATGGGGGCAAAACCAATGTGAATCTGTCATAAATAAGAAGAGGTAGTGGTGATATTTTTCATTTCTTTTACACAGAAGGTCAGAAAAAGTCTATAGAGAGGTGGAATCTTGGTTTTCTGAAAATGGGTAGCAATAGAAGAGGACCTGCAGGCCCACAGATAGGACATTTGGTTTGGGAACAAAAATTGCACAATCTTTTATGTAGTCCATTACAACATTTCAGGAATTTGTCCCCCAGTATGATTTTTAAAGAAACATGAAAGTTCTTTTGATACCAAGATGTCCAGAGAGCTTGGAGTCATAAGCCCAATGGCGACCTTTAATTCTTCACAAGTAGTAATAGCAGATTTCTGGATAGAGATCACAGACAGACTGCAAGTGGCCAGAATAATGAATTATGACTTAGCAGGAGCTTTGGAATCAAAAGTCAACTGTGGCAGAAGGTCACTGCTTGGGATTGGCATCTTTCTGGAAGAGAGTGATAATGGGAGCAACAAAGTCGTTGATGATAAATTGCTGATATTAATTTGCGTATCATAGAAAGCAGTGTGTAGATTTAAGGCCACTGGGCAGGGAATAGTTGGATACATCAGCAAATTTCCATTGAAATTGAAAGGCCATCTTTAGAGGCTATACAGCTCAAGAAAGGAACCAGAATAAGTTAGAAGTGTCATTGCTCTGACTTAAAGTCCATTAGCATAGAGACCTTGTCATACTGAATAGACAGTATCTGTGTGAGGGCAGGTTTGAGGAGAAAATGAACCATATTGTTCAGTTAAACTACATTCTACCTGAGAACACTCCCCCCTCTCCTGGTCACTCTCAACACATGTGGTGTTAAAAAAATAAAAAAAATCATCAAGGTAAAAAAAAATGCCAGAGGCTTGGTGCTTAAAATCCCAGGATACTCCAACAGATCTGGTGGAGTGGATGCATAAAAAGGGCATGAGGAGGTTTTTGCTTTTGAGCTTAAGCTCTAATAATCAAATTTATTATAAACTATTCAATAGCTGATTGTAAATCAGGTTATCCTCTGCTTGGTCCAGATGAAAAAAAAAAAAAGAAAAGTGAATCGGTTTGCCTATTAGAGGCAGTTGCTTTTATGTATACTCTGATGACTCTGGCCACATCCAGGCAATGTAGAGAGAATTCATTTGGATGCTTAGGAGCAGGGCAGAACACTGTCCTCATGTCTTTGGAAGAAATGAAGGTCTAGCACATAATAGGACCCTGTCATTGTGAAGTTTGAGGAAGGGCTCTTTAAAGAAAAAAGCCACCAGTTCAGAGATTTAGGAGTGGTATGCTACAATATATTAAAATGTTTGACTTTGGGTTAAATACATAAAACACATGGCTTAAAGAATACTACCACTAAAGTGCAAACATATGACTCCCCATAATAATATGAAATGAGACAAATATGTAACTTATAATTTTTATATGGACTTACAATATATAAGCTCACAGCCTGCATACTATAAGTGCATACTCCATAGTGTTTAAGATATCCAGACACATCAAAAACCCTCCCAGAGATAGATGTAACAGGTGCAAAAAGAAACACTGACCAGTTTCACTAGTCCTTTCCAACTTTGCCAAAAGTGTTAGAAATTAGTACTTTATTTTTATGAGGTCTTGAAAGTCCTTCTGTCTTTCAAGTTCATGGACAGAGGAGTCAAGTGGTTCAAACTGAAATAGATTTGACTTAAGACAACTGAATGTTCTCTCTCCTTCTGCAACTCAAAGTGGAAGGGTAGTAAAAATTCTAACAGACTTTTCCAAAAATCCCTTCAAACTGCATCTCATAAATTGCATTTATTAACTCCAAGGGACCCAGCTGCTTGGGTTTATTTTCTGAAGGTGTTGTAGTTCTGTGCGTAAGGATGCAGTGATACAGTATATGGAGATCAACATGTGTTTGGATGTTTTCAGCTCTTTATCGAAAAGAGTCCTCAGACTCAAGATGAGAGAAAACAGCTTTCAGACTTGACCTAAACCTTTGATCCAAGTCTGAAATGATGAAATCTATTGTTGGGAAGAATACATTATCTCTGGGGAAAAAAAAAAAAAAACACAAAACCTTTAGAATCCAAAGCATTTTTATCAGCCATCCTTTGATGAAGCTGGTGAGCCTTCAGTAGCTCCTTAGGAATCTACATGGAAACAGCAATAAAACTTTAGCCTAAGAGCAGAGCTGGTCCTTTATCGCGGAAAATCTTAATTTCTTCAGAAAAGCCCTGATGTTGGCAGCACCTCTGTTAATAGACAGACCTTGACTAAAGGATTGTATTTCACTCCTCAAGACTTTGTAGGACCATCACCCAGAATGTAGCCAGAACAATGGCACAGAAAGTGGAGAAATAATCTAGTATTCCATCCACTACTGACTGTGCAGCACTTGTCAGTTTTTTTCTTTCCAACACTCAGTTTGGGTTTGGTCAATTCAAACAAAAGCTAAGTATTCTGTTTCAATTCTGGAACTTCATGGTCTTTGACATCAATGTAATTTCCGCACAATATTGATAGCATAATTTTGGAAAATTCTCACCAGTCTTCCCAAACAAATGAAAGAATTATTAGAAACTTTCGTGAATTCACCATTTCTTTTTACAATATATCTGTGCACATATCCCAAAATATCATTTTGTTATATATCTGTTGTTGCATGTCAAAGATGTCTGAGAAATAAATTGCTTCTGGTCTTTCAGAAAGAAAGACATCCAAAACACACCTTACATACATATATTGGCTTGCTTTCTTTGGATGATGATAGACAATGTGCAAACAGATGCTTTTCATTTTCTTGGCTATTTTTCACTTTTTTTCAAAATGCTCTAAGTGCATAATCATTTTGCAACAAGTTTAAAAAGTTCCAAGGGAATTACCATTATCAATGTCTCCAATTCTGGGGGACATCCTGTGAAAGCTAGATTTCACGAGGCCAAATATAAGGTAACCTCAAACATCCTTCTCAAACAGAGCTGCAAACTTTCCTGCTTCACTTGGCAAACTTTTAACTACCCAAGTTTATATCTTGTTTGTCTAGGGACTTCTGTAAAGTTTATCAGCTTAAGTGGAGCATTGATGTTTAGCAGAACAGTCATGCTATGGCAATCTCATACTGTACATATAGTCCAACTCTTGTTCAGCATCTGTGTCCAACAATTGTGCAGATGTCTATTAGAAAAGTTCTTTCACAAGTGATAAACCCCTCTTAATCTACAAAAAAAACCCACCACACGCAAGATTAGTGCAAATATGTGTAAACCACTCCCATCATGTGTCCACATCTAACCTTCTGTCATGCTCTTAAAATTAGGAAGAGCATCCGCAAAGTCCCCCTTCCTTTGTGGGGGAATGCTTATATCCGTCAATTTTGTATGGGGGGGGGGGGGGGAATGTACCTCCAAAGAAATATTTCTGAAGACCAGTCAGCACTGAATCTGGGCAGAGGCACACCTTAAATAGCCCATCTGGCGCCAATCTTCGCTGTGCGTGTGCACGCATTGGCGTGATTGCGCATTCGGCAATTCTTCTGCAGGATCTTTTGCACATGTGCGTTTCCGATTCTTCTTGCAGGAACTTGGTTACACTTATGCACCTTACCAAAATGATAAAGTCCACTTGCACAAGGGGGGGGGGGGGGGGCTCTCCTCTCCCTCCACAGCATATCCGATTCAAAATTGCATCATAACATGTGATAAAATAAACTTCAAATAGTGTAGTAGGCAATAAATAGGGATATTATTCTTTAAAAAGGATAATGTGCTCACAAAACAAGCAAAGTGTCTTAGCATAAACTCCTACTGGCAAAACTGCATGAAAACCTTTTCCAGAATGGCCATTCCCAACTTCAGGAATACGTCCAACATAAATGCTGATGTGTTTCGTCACTTCCGACTTAGTCATGGCCACTTAAATAACCCGTGTCCTATCTGCACTGGCAGATCACACCATTTTGGAGGAGAGAAACACCATACCCTGGGATGTCTGTCATATATAATACACCTGGCGGTAGCAACGTCCTTTATATTATTCTTAGCAACCCCACAATAAGTACTAAACTAAAAATGTGAATGTTATACATATAATGTAGATCTAATCAATAGCCATTATATTCAATACAGCATATTGCCATCTAGTGGTGTTAATGTACTGTATATCTTCCCAACAAAGATGCAATATATACAACCTTAAAAGTCCATTAAACTATGCAACATAAATTACTAATCTTAAAATAAATACAACTCCATTGATTATAGCTCATAACTACCTAAATTACAGTACCTCTACAGACTGATTTTTATTAGAAGAAAAACAAATATATTAAAATTGTAATATGTAAAAATCTGAAATTACTAACTCACATAAAACTTCATCTTACAAATACAATCTTTAATTCCACTTTCTACAACAAAGTAATAATAACCGAAAGGTCCAAGGTATGGCACCAAACACAAATTCTCTCACCAAACTGAATATCTAAATACATATGCCAGCCTAGAATTCTCAATTATATTCTAAAATATTCCTATTTATGTAAAGATAATATACATCCCAAAATAGTCTGAGAAAAAAAAAAAAAAAAAAGGGAGGAGACTCTACCCCTAAACCAGATCTAGGTGTCATTAATATACAACTGTAACCTAGATCGCATATGCCTATGAGCCCCCTATTTGTCCCAGACAAAATTTATTCAATTGTATTAATTATATAAAATTCTATAATGAATGAAGATGGATAAACTGGAATGGAAGTACTGAATGTTTTAATACTCTAAAATCATATTTCTGAGATAAAACAATTCAGATCCAATGCAACATTAAGACCCTTGGGTCTCATAGTATCTAGTTCAAAAACCCAGAATGTTTAGTTCTGAGAAACTTCCCTGGTTTTATTGCTGCCTCTTATTGCTATTCCTCAACCCTATCAATCCCACAGAACATTAGTTCCGATGGATCACATTTATGGAAATCTCAGAAGTGCCTAGACAGACTATGGTCATTCTTCCCTTTAATATTAGAGACATGTTCACTCAGCCTCTTAAACAATGGCCTAGTTGTCCACCCTATGTACTGGAACTTACATGAACATTCCAGTAGATATGTAACATAGGAGGTAGTACAGGTTATAAAATTGATCAATTTTGTATTCCTTAGTCACCTGTGATCTAAAATACTTTATTTTCCTAGTCTTTATCCCAGTAGTTTTGCAAATAATGTATTTCTTACTTGGGAAGAAGCCTATTAAATTAAGCATAGTGTTCTTGCTAATGTTCGGTGGAGAAATAACGCTTTTAACCAATTTGCTCTGCAAATTCTTGGCTCTTCTTTAAATAAAGGGTGGTTTATTCAGCACCAATGGGCCAAAAACCCTGTCTCTGCACTAGAGGCCAAAACTTTTTTTATAATTATCTCCACGTTCTTATACAGACAGCTGAAATTAGAGACAAAAGCAAATTCAAATCACTCTTTTTGATATAGGTCTTACATGCCTTTGCCTTCTTTCCCTCTCCAATATATATTTTACTAATCTTGAATCTTCATTTTTAGAATTTAATAGGATCATAATCTTTCTGGATAAATCTGTTTAATCACTTCTGATTGTGTGATATAATTGGTAAGCCTTGAACAATTCCTTTGACTATGTTGGAATTGCCTTTCAGCACTCCCTGGATCCACTGTGGGTGATGGCAACTAGAGACTGGAATATACCCATTCTGATCTGTAACCTTAAAATAAGTCTTGGGATACAATTTACTCTTATCTTGGAAAATACATAAATCTAAGAAATTAACTGATTTAGTATCAATGGTATGATAACATTCCAACCCACACAGTTGGTCTCTAGATGGACCAGAAATATCTGTAATGACTCCATATCTCCCTCCCAGATAACCAGAATATAATGTATATGCTTTTCCATATTTTTAGCCCCTTCCATACCAAAAAGGTCTGTATGCTTCCACTTTGCCATAAAGATATTTGCCAAGCTCAAATTATGCTACTTTCTCCCCCAAAAGTCACAACTATATAGTCCAAACTCCTATTCAGCGTCTCTCAAAAAACAATTGTCTAATAGAAAGCATCTGCACAATTTTGACACAGATGCCAAATAAGAGTTGGACTATATATTTGACTTCAGGGGAGAAAGTATAATTTGGCATCTGGGGTTATTTATCTCTTATTGTATTTGAGAAACACACCAACATACCCATTTTACACACCAGGGGGTATAACACCATTGGTTGAGGGAATATGGATTTTTATTTATATGAACACTAGAAAGTATAATTTGGTGTCTGGGGTTATCACTTACTGTGTTAGTATTTAATAACAGTCATACTTATTTACATATACTGTGCATGCCATTAATTTATGGAAGGGTCAAAAGCCTTCTTTCCTACAAAGCACACTTCCATCCTTCTCATGGTAAGGATTTGAGGAAAAGCTTTGCAATTTAGAATTGCCCCAATAAATCCAGTCTTATTATCTTCATGTCTATTTGTGTTTTTTGCAAATAAAAGATACTGTAAATGAATGTCCATCATTGTTCAGTCACACAACATGCCATATGTTTTAACTACTCAGTCATAAATCCACAAATCACAATTTGCTCTTTGTCTTGAAATTTTCTGGCAATATTGCTAGATCTTTCCAATCAAGATCTCTTGGATTTAATGCGCTCACAAATCCACAGGACATGTACAACGTCAGGCAAAAAATGCTGGAAGACGTTTTTAAATCTTAAGAAAAAATCTTCAAGGGATATGCAAGGAGGTATTTTCTATGCTTGCAACAGACAGTATGAGAACACACTTTGTTCAGGAGAAACATAAAATTTAAAGGAAGACATAGCTGTTTCTTGCATATCTTCATATATGGTAATGAAGTCACAATGTTGACATTCACCCTCATCTGCTTGGCCACCATCTCATTCTGAGAAAGCTTCCAATTCAACTTTATCTTCCTGGGTAGTTTCTGGCCTCATAAAATAGTGCAGGATAACATTTCACTTAATTTTTCTTGTTCTTCCTCTTTGCACCTCTGAAATCCAAACTTGTGCAGGTATATTTTTTGGATTTACCTGAAAGAAAAAAAAAATTATGGTTCTCAATGACTGAAAACTAAACCCACATTTTATGTCACATCAATAGTGAAGTAAGGTTGCCTAAGGGGACTGATTACTTACCACTTAATGTAACAGTGCTTTTTTTTTTAAATATGAGCTCAAAACACACTGACCTTATGCATGGTTGCTCAACAAAAGCACTCTTCAGCTACCAGTATGGCCACTTCGGTTCTTCATATTCAAAAAAAAAAAAAAAAAAAAAAAGTTATTGCTACATCAAAATGGAGACTGGCAATATCAAAGACACTGACCCACAGCAATGATAACCACCAGCATGTGTCAGAGCCAGTACTAACCCCCAGTAAGTGTCAGGGCCTGCAATGACAATGTCTAGCAATAACCTCCAATGCCGCAACAGTATCACACTGGGGGGCAGTGAAAGTATTACAGGGCTAAACTAAATAGCAGAAACCTGGTACAACAAAGTGAATTGTGGTATTTGATAATTACTGTATCATCCAGAGTATGTAAGGTTTAAATTCATAGTCAATTGATGTTACAATGGATCTTTTTGCCCTATCCTGTTTGAAAAAAAAAAAAGTCACTTTCTACTTTGTAATATCCAGAAACTGCATTCAGAATATGTAGACAACCAAACCTGCATGTAAGATTGTGAAAGCTACCCCCTTGAGGGCCACAGAGTATCTTTGGGTTCCCTGTCTGTCCTGAGCCCACCTTGGAGGCTTAACCTGTGCTTAAACCCTTTGACCAGGAAGACTCCCCTGGCTTGCAACCATAAAAATAGACACAGTTTGAGTGAACTGATATTCTGATTATATTGAGGTCAGAATGTAAAGAGATCAAACACAACAGAATGTCATTAGCATATGTGCATAGAGTAAAAAATTAAAAAAAAAAAAAACACAAACACACACTTAAACGTTTCAACCAGGTGTTGCAACACAATACCACTCTAATTTGCAAAACAGAATTTAAACAGCTGTCCCAGCTCTGAGATGTTTCTTCCCAAGTGAGCTGGAAGGATCCATTAAATTGTCAGGCTAACTCACATTTGGGTTCACAGTTACTGGTAGCTACAGTAGATGTATCTCTGGGGGTGGATACATTGGTTAGTTGCATCAATGCCCTTCTTTTGTTCCTTTAACACAGAGGTGTCCAATCTTCTGCAAACTCAATGGGAACCTAGTTGGTGCACATAAAGGTTCAGAACTCTCCTGGTGTAAAACCAATATTTCTTCAAGAGTCTAAATAGTATAGCAAAAAAAGTCAAATATTGTTTTTGGTTTCAAAATGGTCTGTTTAAAAAAAAAAAACCAACCCACAGACGATCAAATACCAGCAAAAGAAAGCTCAATTTGTGGGGGGAAAAAAAAAACAAAAAAAACACAAATTTAATTTGGGTGCAGTGTTGCATGACCGCACAATTGTCACTTAAAGTAACAGCGACGTATCACAACAAATGGCCTGGTCAGGGAGGAGGGTAAATCCTCTGGAGGGCAAGTGGTTAAATGCTATTGCATTATAATGACATCCATTTAACACAGAATAAAGGCTAAGATTAAGCTGAAATTGTAGAAAGGCCTTTCAGGAGAACTGCTATAAGATCTAAACAGACTGGTATAGGACCCCCATGCTCCTGTACAAATTCTCACCTGCAATACCAAACACATGCTGGAGCTGCAGCACAGAAGTAGACACGATGCTCAACATCTGGTGGGCTTGTGAGAAAGTCCACCGTTTCTGGTGACTGTATAAAGAAATAAAGCAAGTGCCAAGTTGCGATAGCAGCAAATTCACTGAGGTAAAAATCCAAAATCCAGATAAAGTACACAAATAAAAAAAGTGCAGCGCTACAAAAAAAAAAAAAAAAAAAATATATAGATAATTTAGTTAAGAGATTGTAAAAACCTCTGGGCAAAACACAACATAATTATACCTGCGTTTGTCATAAAATAAGCATATAAACAGTTCATCAAACAGGTCTCCAGATGACACCAATACTCCCAATGGACTTGATATTCTCAGGTGGTGCAGGAAATGAATAAAATGCGCATCTGGTGAGTGCTCTTAGAATAAGTGCATTGTATCATACAGGTTGCTTTATCTGGTGTCCCTTCACTGACCAGGTCTGGATACAGCCTGGTGGTAGTCAGCATTCCATTTAGCCATAGGAAAGGGCAGTCAGCCAGGGTTCTCTTTAAGGAGATGCATGTGTCACCCTTTTATGGATATTGGGATGGTGATCAGAGTATAGCTGGGAAACTTAAAATGCTTGGTGCAAAGCAAAATAAAGGGGATACCCATAGTGTAGCATTTCAAATCAAATATTTTAATGGTATAGATAAAAGTAAAGGTAAAACACACACTATGGTTCAAATAGTGCACAGTGGGTATAGCAGTAAAATAGCTTGATAAAAACACTAACCAGTTGGTACCAAAAGGTGACCGCCAGACCTCTGATCCAGTGGTATAACGTCTGGGTGTACAGGGTGCCTTCCTTGATGCATTTCGAACTACAGTTCTCTTTTTCAAAAGGGGTGTGCTCCATAAGCTGTCAGATGTTATCTGTGAGCTATTTATAGCATAAAAAAAAAAAAAAAAAAAAAAAAAAAAAAAAAAAAAAACACAAACAAACAAAAACACCCCCATGCTATAATTATGCGCCATCTTGCTGAAGACCAGACGCTACTGCGCATGCATGAGTGCCATTTTGCGTTGGTCTATAGGCTTGTGAAACAAGTCCTCACCATGCATGATGGTGCAGCATTTAGGGGGTTAAAATACCACAGCAGCATGCATTGCACATGGTTGCAGGGGAGCTGCACAGCAGCCAAATTTACTTGAATAATTAGTGCTCTGTGGGCAGGAGCGTGCATCATATGCAACAGGGGGTATTATTCCTGAAACCACATTGGCTAATTATGCAGCTAAAGGGTGAGTGAGGTGGTAAAATGATGGTTTAACTCTGATTTTACTGACCCCCCAAACTGCTAGTATGAATGAGTCCCAATACAGCTGTAGTGCATTTTTGCATTCTTTGTTCTGTGGCAAGTAAACCATTTCATTATCTATAAATCAGCAAAATTTAAAATAACTTAAGTGAGGACACATGTGTGGCCGGCTCCGGTATGACAGCTCTGTGAAGAGAGCTCCGTATCCCTGCCAGCCATAAACCGGCACTCACTGGACCCAGCAAGGACAGACCTCTCCCCGCACTGAGGGGACGCAGGTCTCCACTAGACCCCCAGGGATATGCCCCGATGCGGCAGATCACCACGGAAGCCAGGAAGACTGACAAGCTTTTTCCCAGCTCTCAGCCCCCGCAGCCAAGATGCTGCCAGCTCCTCACAGCACGATGCCTCACAGCCAGAATGGAGCACAGAGCACACCACAGACCCCAGGCTCAAAGCATCCTTATATCCTGGAGACCCTGGTGAGTCCTCTCCACCCCAAGCAACCCCGTTAAGTCCAGACCTAGGCTGGACATAGAAAATCCTCCTATCACTCAGCCTTCCTATTCTGCACTCAATTCTGCTATCTCTACTCCATCCTTAATAGAAAATGTTCCTGCTTCAGACCAACCTATCACTGAACTGTCTATGAAAAGTATGCTTCTTTCATTGCGACAAACTTTACATGATGACCCGACGACGACACTATCTCAAATTTCAACTGCAGAACAAGACCACTGTATCCGCCATATTGAAAATAAAATGGGGGAAATGTTCGCAGCTCATAACGACCTAAGACACATACACCGACATAGAACAGATTAACCTCCAACTAGCGGATCTAGAAGATTGCTCTAGGCGGAAAATCAAATTCTGCAGAATCCCAGAAAACAATCAATTCGGACACCATAGTACCATATTTACAAAAATACATAAAAACCTCATTCCTTCCTATCAGATGTAGAGCTCGCTATAGAGCGTGCACACAGATTACCTAAACCATCGTTCCTACTGGCTGCAATACCTAGGGACATCCTGGCACTCATCCACTTTTACCATGTGAAAGAAAAAAAATTATGATAACCGTGAGAAACACTGCATCACTACCACCAGACCAAGCGAACATAAAATTATTTGCAGACCCATCTAAAGCCACACCTCAACCGCAAGAAGCTTGTCACTAACAAAAGCGTTGCAGAACCACGGAATTGGCTACCAATGGGGTTTCCCCACAAAGCTCTTTGTTAAACAAGGAAGGCTCTTTATGATTAAATCCTTTGAAGCAGGAACCGATCTCTTGAAAGACTGGAATATCCTACCAGCAGACTCCCACCAACCCACCTCCAACCATACAAAGCACATGGAAGCAGAATAGTCCAGATCCTAAGATCACCACCATCAACAGACACCCAACAAGCTGGGACTCTATCAACCACTAATGGCTGGCAGACTTCCCCATTACAATCATCCCCAAACCCCAAGTTATTAGTCAACATGACTTACCACGCAAGTCATGTATGTTTAAATCCCCCCCGTTACACAGTAGCAATAAGTGCTACTTATGTTCAGCAGTGCATGACAAATAAATTCTTTAAAAATCATACAATGTGATTTCCTGAATTTTTCAAATCCGTCTCTCAAAGTGGGAATGCACCTACAATGTGAACTTCAGACCCCTCCATGATTTCTAAGTGGGGGGGACACTCACTCACTAATTTATATGGCAACCAGCCCCAAAAGGAAGAATTGAGTCATCGCAGCCATAAGAGACTCTCCAATACCACTACATCTCAGAACTCGCAGACCCACAGGGTCGCTGCCATATCCTGATATGCAAAATTAATGGAATCTTATACACCCTGGTCAACATCTATGGTCCAAACACCAACCAACTCCAATTCTACTAAAAAAAAACCCACAC
Source organism: Staurois parvus (assembly GCF_062004578.1). Lineage (NCBI taxonomy): Eukaryota > Metazoa > Chordata > Amphibia > Anura > Ranidae > Staurois > Staurois parvus. The sequence goes on from NW_028317949.1 coordinate 8,686,855, forward strand.
CCCACACATTTTACTCCCTTAACAAAGCCAACTCCTTACTAATCAAAATGATTAAACGACGACTAAGAAAATATCCTCAGTTTATCATCCATCCTCACGATCCTTAACCACAAACCTGCAAGATATAGCTAATGCCTTCGCGACCTACCACCAACTATACAACCATTAAGATGACCTTAACGTCATCCAACCAACACCTACGTCCATACAACAGATTCCTCCACACAAATTAAACTCCCACAACTTTCTGCAACCCAACTTGACGACATATCAATTCCAATCACTCCTACTGAAATAGAAGCCACCATTAACACTTCCTCTTAACAAGTCTCCAGGAAACGATGGCTATATAAAATGAGTACTACAGACAATTTGCCCCTAACCTTTCACTATATCTGACCAGACTCCTTAACCACGCAGCCACCACTAGCACATTCCCCAAAGACATGCTACAATCAACAATCACAGTACCAAAGCCTCTGAAAGATCCACAGTATGCCCAAAATTATAAACCAATTTCCCTACTTAACACAGACGTCAAACTATGCAAAAATTATAGCATGCAGACTACTCCCCTATCTTCCCACTTTGATACACCCAGACCAACTTGGATTCATACCAGGCCACCAAACACCTGACGCTACTAGAAGACTCATATCCCTCATAACACACCAAACAACCCTCCTTCCTTTTATCACCGGACGCTGAAAAAGCATTCAACCACACACTGGCTATTTTAGCAAATGACCTTACAGAAATTTGGCATCAAAGGTTGGATGTTAACAGCCATTTTAGCACTATACTCCCTCCCTTCAGCCAGAGTATTAGCAGACGGAACAGTATCAGATCCCTTTGATATTACCAATGGCACCAGACAAGGCTGCCCTCCATCTCCTGTCATATTTGCATTACTCATTTAACACCTAGCCTCTAAACTGCAAGACAACCCAATGTTCACTGGCTTCGACACCTTAACACTGAGCACAAAATTAGCCGTGTCGCAGACATATTGATGATTACCAACCCAGCCAAATCCCTCCAAACAATACGTACCCATCTTAATATACAATGGTCTCCGATTATAAACTAAACAAGCCCAAAGCCTCAATTTTAAACCTCCACGCACCATATTTCACTCAACTATCCCTTGCTAAACAATTCCTTCACTGGGGGGGGGGGGGGGGGGGAATATATATAACATATCTATCTATCATCCCATATCTAGGAATCAAACTCTGCCACAACAGACCAACTATTTACTTTGAACCACAAAAAAAAAAAAAAAAAAAAAAAAAAAAAATTTACTTGAAACTAAACCCCAAGAAATTGCCAACCTTCGTACCTCAGAACTATCTAAAATAGGCAGAGTAGCAACATTAAAAACGCTCATCCTACTGAAAAACGCTCTACATTTTCTGCACACTCCCCATACCGGTTCCCAAAACTCTTCTCCAAACTCTAAATGATATTTATCAGATTCTTATGGAATTCCAAAAAAAACCTAGATGTACCACCAATCTCTTAATCAGACCACCCTCCAAAAAGGAGGCGCTGGCCTTCCACACCTTAAATCCTACTAGAATGCCACTCTCCTGGACCAAATATATTTTTGGTGGCACCCAACCAGAGAAAAATCCTGGTCCACAATGGAAACCTCACCCTTCCTTCTTAAAGGACACCATCTACTCTTAACTACAATATTCTCACAAACTACCTATCACTTAAAGCACCCATGTATCCAAGCCACCCTTCAAGCTTGGAAAGATCTTTTATCCACAGATCACGCAGACTCCAAACAACTCCATACCCCACTCAACATATTACATTCCATTACGCCCTCCCTAGATTTAACCCAGTGGGAAAACAAAACACAAAACACCACAACACCTTTACAAGAACATCCTACACTCATTTCAATATCTCCAAACCACATTTAATCTCCCTGCCACGGAATACTTCACCTACTTATGAAATCACACACTGCATCCAAACGAACAACATACCCCATACCATAAGAATCCCGGCTACGGCCTACACCTATTACTCCAGACCACATTACCCAAGTAAAGGCATCCCTACCTTCTACAAATATTTAACGGACCTGCAATTTACTTTAAAATCTACCTCTTTATCCAATTGGGAAAAAACCCTAGCAGAAACCATTCCAACCCACACATTGACTACCGCATTTAACTCCACCTGTGCTATGCACAGGTGAAAAAAAAAAAAAAGGGCGCAAAATTAACACCTTGCCTTAACTTATAAGCTTAGAAGTGAAATAAACAATATAAATAATGTCCAAATCAAAAAATGTATAAAGAATAAATCCTCTCCCCAAGCAGGTGGTGGAAAAAAAAAAATAAAAAAAATTGCCAGACCACTCACATTTGTTAGATGAATAAACAGCATCTTTTTATTGCCTCCATAGGCTCACATAAAATACAGTATTCCCACACTGCATTGTAGAGACCTCACAGCCTGGTAAGCAAGGGATGACAGGATACAATACAAAAAGTTTGTCAAAATGGCCGCTTGGAACGCACCGCTCGGCATGCATTCCACTCACCAGATGTGACACAAGACGGCAGACCGGAAGTGCCTATCCCTATTCTCCCCTGGATTAATACCCCCTTACTACTCCTCATGGTTCAGTCCACCCCAAGCATACCTCTGAGGTTTATGCCACAACTCTATTTCCAACCCCAGCCAAAAAGGTGGGGGTAACATCCTAATAAAAAGTTATATTGTATGCATACAATTTATACTGAGCCAAAATGTTTTCTTCCAGTTAAATTTTGACACACACACACACACACACACACACACACACACACACACACACACACACACACACACACACACACACACACACACACACACACACACACACACACACACACACACACACACACACACACACACACACACACACACACACACACACACACACACACACACACACACACACACACACACACACACACACACACACACACACACACACACACACACACACACACACACACACACACACACACACACACACACACACACACACACACACACACACACACACACACACACACACACACACACACACACACACACACACACACACACACACACACACACACACACACACACACACACACACACACACACACACACACACACACACACACACACACACACACACACACACACACACACACCTTATTGAAACATAAAATAACTTAAGTGGTTCAATTAGTAAGCAGGATACTAATATGAAAGCCACTGTACATAATCAACCTTGCCATGCAGGGACTTGCAAATTCATACTTGTTTTGTACTTAGGGCTCATGTATACAGGGCATTTGGAAAACTGAGCAATGGAGACTGACTGCTGGAAAACAGAAAAAAAAAAAAAAAAAAACCACCACACCCACAACACTTCACATGCATTTACATACATGGAACAGTCCTAAACAAACACAGATAACATTTACAAGCATTTGGCAGTTGAAACACCAGTAAAATCTACTCCTGAATGCAAGTTTGGTGCATTCAAAAACAATTATTGTAAACAACTGTGTGTACATGGACACAGTGAGGGATTAGCCCAGAAGCAGGTTGTGCTTGACCCCCTGGATGTGTCAGAGCATGGTGAAAGAGGCTCAGCACAACAGCAGGATCTTGGTGAAGAAAGTTGTGCTTTATTTACAAGACTGGCAAACACAAGGTGCATATATTCAAAACAGCAAAAATAAAAAAATAAAATATATACAAACAGAAAATAAAGCCTTGCCACATTGGCCATCTAACTGTAAACACAGGTTCCTCTATACCGGCCTGGATACAGCCTTAGCACTGCTCAGACACAGAATGTTCACAGAGAGCGTCTCCAAATCAAAAATCAGTGTTCTCACCACAGTATTGTTTGGTTGCTCTCCAGCCAGTCCTACATAGCAAACTGGTTCAAGGTTGGAACATTCTCCCTAAGAAGCCTGGGAGTTTTATAGAGCCCAGATCCCTTAACTTACTACAGCTGAGCTAATTAAATCATCAGTGAGCCAAACAGGCTCACTATACAGCACAAAAAGGGAAACAGTCAGTGTAAAGCATGAATCTTGGACAAACATACCTCCCATCCTGGACACATCCCCTAGTTTTTTCTGGCTTCCTGTCACAACACATAGCAAAACATTAGGGTGAGTTCAGGGGCTGCTGAAAAAATGTTGAACAGCTCCTGAACGTCAGTTTAGGAGATGCAGTGTAAATGAGCTCTTACTATGAGCTAATCAATGAGAAATATACCATAAAGGAAATGCAGTTTGTGAAAATAATGACGTAGCTGATAGCTTACTTGATAGGAGGAACACAAAATTGCCTTGGGGGTTGAAAAATTGGGGAATAAATAAAAAGTATTTACTATCTTACAAAATGCAATTATGGAATTAAATGCAGTAAATCAATAGGTGTGTCCAAAATGTATTCTCCTGTGGTCCACAAACTAAAGTCCTTTTTGTGTTTTTTACTCCACCATTCTTTCCTAGGCAAAAAAAAAACATTTCTTGAATGGGGCCACTGGAGAAGATGGCTGCCTTATCGCTGAGCTCCGCTCCTCTGCTTCACATACTAGCAACATCTGGCCTCCTAGAACAGCGGAACCAGCACCGACTGTAGGCTATCCCTCCCTGGTTACAGGGAGTATGACCCGCAAGCGGTTTCAGAACCGAGGAACGTGCCACCTCCTTGATTTCTTCATGCAGCCCTCACAGCTCCCGGACCAACATGGCACTGGCACAGAACGGGGAGAACAGGAGCCACGTCCTGCTGCAGGGACTGAGGAGGATGCACACCAGGAGATGGAAGACTCTGAAAACTCTGCTGTACAGCGGCTATTCTCCCCTTCTGATAGAGTTAAGAGGGTGGCAAACTCCCAAGCTCAATCTCCTGCTAAACTCCCCTCTACGAAGAAGAAACATAGTACTGAGACTTGTAGTCCCACAGGTGATACTTTTCCTCCACAAACATTAGCAACATTTCCAAACTTAGACAGCCCTGCTTTGGAACACTCTTTAACAGCAATGCTACTCTCCTTGCAGGCAGACCTACAAAAAGAATTACGCTCTTCTGTTTCCCACCTGCTCGATAAAATTAAGCTTCTAGAAGAGCTAACGCAACATATAGAACAACATTTATCATCAGCTACCATAGCCCATAATGTGGTTGTAGACATCCAGGATGAAGCCATTAGACAACTTCGGCGAAACGTTGCGGACTTGGAGGACCTCTCCAGGCAGAACAACATTAAAGTAAGGGGAGTACCTGAATCTATAACCCTGGCTCAGCTCGTCCCATTCCTCCATCAGTTATTCTGTACACTCCTACCTATGCTTATGCCGCAATCAGGGGCGGACTGACAACTCATGGGGCCCCTGAGCAATAGGGGATCATGGGGCCCCTGTGTCCTTACCCACACTCAAAAAAGCCTATAAAAAAAGGTACCAGGGGCATTTCATGGGGCCCCCTACTGACCCCGGGCCCTCGGGCAGTGCCTGAGTGCACGAATGGTCAGTCCGCCCCTGGCCGCAAGATATGATTATAGACAGGGCTCACAGGATCCACAAGCATCATCTCCTGCCTTCTCTTCCCAGAGATGTTCTGGCCCAGGTCAATTTCTTCCACATTAAAGAGCAGATTATGAGAGCTGCAAGATCTACTAGATCTCCGCCTGATCCCTACGCCAAAGTAGCTTTATATAATGATCTCTCAGTAGCCACCTCACAAGCTTGCAAAGAATTTTCGCCAATCACTTTGATCCTCATGGAACATAAAATCACTTATAAGTGGGGCTTTCCTGTAAAATTACTGGTGACCCATCAGAACCAACAAGTTGCTTTCCAGACCCCCAAAGATGGGATTAAACAGTTGCTTACCTGGGGCCTGACCACTCGTCCCCCTCCACCGACACCTAAACCCAATACCTCTTCAAAAATCTCCAATTGATGGGACAAACGTGATTATTATTGCTGAAATGTATTGCTGGATAGCTCATAGCCTTGATCCACATTATAATTAGGAGCGGGAGTCTTATTGAATGAACCCTGCGCTACGCACACAGTTCTTCACCTGTTTTTTTTTAGAATTGTTGAATTATTTGTTCAGTTTGTTATTTGTTTAGTGTCACTGGGTATATACCCCACTCTTGGATATATCCTCTGGCACTGCTGTACCAATTGCAAGTGTCACATTGATATCCAGTGATCACATGGTCTGACCATGCACCGGTATCCATCACGCTTTACCCCTTACCCTTCCCATGTCAAGCACCAATCTTTGTGGCATATGAATGCCTCCCTTTTGAATTCTCTGGAGATTCAGGAACAGGTCCGATCTGAGATAATGGCTTTTACCTCTAATAGAGGCTCTATTGATAATCTTTCCACTCTTTGGAATGCAGATAAGTCTGTTATCAGAGGGATTTTTTTGCAAATAGGAGCCCAGGAGAAGAGAAAATGTACTTCTGCTATCAACTCCTTTTTAGATCACATTCGAGTACTAGAAAATTGTCATAAAGCAGATCTAAAGTCCGCAGACATCACTGAAGTGCAGAAATTAAGAGCCGAGTTGGGATCCTATCTCTGGACTGGCTTTGATTTTTATCTCCGGAAACTCAAACTGAACTGGTATGCCCAAGGATGTAAATCGGTGAAATTCTTGGCCCAACAATACATCTGTAGAGCTGCCCAGTCGAATATTCCTTATCTCATTGATTCCCAAGGCTGTAGAATCACTAACACAAAATATATAGCCAACTGTTTTGGTGCCTTTTACTCAAAACTATATAATCTGCACCTATCCAATACTGAACCCAAACCCACTCACACAACCATCCAAAACTTTCTGTCTCCACTACAGCTTCCTTTCTTAACTCCTGACCAACTTGAAGCTTTATCAATGCCACTCAGGAGCTTAGAGTAGCGATCACAACTCTACCATTTCATAAGGCTCTGGGACCAGATGGTTTCTGTAATGAGTATTACAAGATATATCAAGAGCAGCTTATTCCATATCTAAGCAAATCCCTTAATAGATTTCTCACAACCAAAGAGATTCTGGCTGAATCCCTCAAAGCTATTGTTACTACTATACTTAAACCAGGTAAATATCCTCAGGACCCGGCTAACTACTGCCCCATTTTCCTACTCAATATTGACCTTAAGTTGTATGCCAAATTATTAGCCACCCAACTTGCACAACAAATGCTCCACCTCATTCACCCCGATCAGGTAAGCTTCATTCTCCAACGTCAAGCAGTTGATGGCACGCGGTAATTTATTGATCTTATTTCCTGGGCTGAGCATCAAACGCCTTCTCTGCTAATCTCCCTAGATGCAGAGAAGGTGTTTGACAGAGTTCACTGGGCATATCTAGAGGTGGTTCTCAACAAATCTGGTATAAGAGGAAATTTTCTCCAAGCTGTCATGGCACTATATTCTAAACCCAGTGCTAAAGTACTGACATCTGGCATCTTCTGTGATTCATTCCCAATAGCTAATGGCGTCTGCCAAGGGTGACCATTATCACCCTTAATTTTTGCCTTAGTAATTGAGCCCCTTGCTCAAGCTATCTACTCTAATGCATCTCATAACCGGAATACCTCAAATCTCCCACAAAATTGGCTTATATGCCGATGATATTATTTCAATAACCAACCCATTACTCTTACAGCTTCCTCTCTACCTCCTGTTAGAACAGTATGGAAAGATCTCATTGTACAAATTGAACCACTCCAAATCCTCTATGCTAGGAGTTTATATTCAACCCTCCTTGAAAAATACTATCTCTGGAATATCCCCCTGTTCCTGGGCTCCAAAATCATCCATGATGTACTTGGGCATTCAACTTACCTCCCCCTCTAATATGTTGCCTCGTGTTAACCTTAACTCTCTGTTCCAAAAATTGCATTCATTATGTATTTTTATGTCCTCACTCAACACTTCCTGGGCAGGGCATATAGCCCTGACAAAAACATTTCTTCTGACACATTTTTTATACTTCTTTAGGAGTCTTCCAATCCCTATGCTGCAATCAGATCTTTCCAAAATTCAACACATCATTAATGGCTTAATCTGGGCAGCACACAAACCACGTCAGAAATCAGCATACCTAACCACACCAAAGGTTTTTGCTGGACTTGGTGTCCAGCTTTATTATAAATAAGCACTCCTGGATCAAGCCAAGCAGTGGTGGTATTCAGACTGTAACTGTGACTCTACTGGTACGCTATATCATATCTGGTGGCAATGCCCACACATTGTTCCCTTCTGGGGGTTTGACTCCTCTTTTCTCATGGAAATTACAAATATCTCTTGTGTACTCACTCCACAAATGGCTCTCTTTGGTTTGGACTTAACCTCCTGGCCCCCTAGCCTCATGTTGTTGTCGCTCATGTATTGACATTGCGCTCCTGGAAAAAAATCTCTATCCCCCTCACTTTCTAACGTTATATCATTACTGAACGATAGCTATCATATGGAATACATTTTTGCCAAATCAACCCTGGCTTTGGGAAACTTTTCTAAATCCTGGGCCTCTTGGACGCCAGATACTAGAAGTATCTCTCTCCCCCTTTAACCTCGGTCATAGGCCACACACCTATACCATCTGTATGTTCACTTCACCATGGTAACATTATATTTTGTCCCAAATCAGAGAGAGCTATCAACTTATTAATAGTCATACTGTTTTGGGAATGTCTGATTACAATGTATACTTCTCTGTCTCTTCACCTTTATCTGGGCTATTCCCCGATCTAAGAGTTAAGCCTTTGTTTACCTTCACCTCTTCCTCCTCCTTTAATTTGATAGCATATCTGGATGGATAATTTGAATTTTTGAGGACTAAAAGGTAAAACACTAGGAAAAAAAGCATTTGGGGGTAACTATTTCAATACAACATTTGCATAATTTCTGCACTGTCATATAAAATATTTATCCCAAAATTAAATCTGAAGTCTGCTGATTAAAATGGTATATTAGTAACACTTTTATGCAACTTTAGAAGAACTTTATTCTGCTTTAGATGGGCTACTACAAAACACTGTTCATGTAAATTGTTAACATTAAAGTAAGAATACGTTGTGTTAATGAGAGCACAAATGTACATGATAGTGACTTTTTGCATAGGATTACAATCATAAATAATTAGAATTCACTTATGTGATCATATGATCAATGAATGGAAATGTCATCCAGATAATCCACATCCAGATGCAGTTCTTTTACATTTTTTTTTCTTAGAGGTGAACATACTTAAAGGATTCTAATAAATACTGTGTTTATGTACATAGTATTTATTAGAATCAAGAGTACAATCACATATATATCAACAATATGTTCAGCAGCCATGATGGCTCCATGACAGTAAGGTAGTGGCTCTGATTAATAAAACCACTATCATATTTAATATTACATCCAATCAGGAGCATCGCTCATATTGCATTCCGATTGGCATGTCAACAGAGAAGGCTTTGCAGTGTCACCACTGCTAGGTGACCAGCAGGGGCTTAGCCTTCTACAACCAATAGTACTGGGCCTCACAAACATGCGTCCATCAGCCCATAATGTAATCGAAACTGGATTCTAATGCACTGCCGAAACTGCCATGGGGACAGAGACACAGGAATGGTGCTGTCAATAGCAGGGACAGGGCAGTAAGATGATGCTGGGAACCCCCACGTTGGTGGAACTCCAGGGTACAGTCACAAGTGCAGCATTTGCAACCCTGTTAGTTCTGCCACTGTATACAATTTAGAAGCAGTATTTCTACCACTTTTACATATGACAGCTTCCCACTGTCACTGATTCCTAAGCAAACTGTGGGTGATTGCACCCACAATATCCCTGTAAACCAAAGATACCACAGGAATCCCACCCATTTTAAGCAAAGGGACAGGTATAGAAGTGACATCACATTGGCCACTGGTCATTTTTAGGCAATAATAATGGACAACATAGGGCCATGGACACATCTAATCAATGATGCCACCACCATACCCTCCCATTCCCATATATAGCTGATGACAGCTTGGAAAGCTGTCATTGGGCTAAGTGTACAGTCAGGATCAGTCTAGTGCATCGAGTCACTGTTTGTTTTTTTTGGCAGTTGGTGGACATCATAATTGATGATGGAGTTACAATGAGGGACATTTGGGTGTCTTTATTTCTAGGTTACAAGTTTTGTTTGTGAGTGATGGCCACTGGTGGTCAAGTTAAACATTTTGGCCACTGGTATTTAGAACATCCTATTTACATAGACTGTTTCTTCTACTCTCAGCATTTCTTAATGATGTCAAAGTGCACACCAGCACATCCAATGTGATGACGTATTTTAGTGTGCAGGTTGTCCATGTCATCATTATGTCATGCAATTACCACTATTTATTTTTGTATGGGGGTGATGGCAACACAATCTGCTGTATTTACACTAATAAGCACCTTATTACAAAAAAACTTCATCCTATACTATAGTATAATAAAATCAATGGCCATTATTAAAAGCACACTTATAAAATTATATTTACAATAATCACTTCCTTATCTTTTTCAAAATCTTTTTTTATGAATAAACTTTCATTGTAATTAAAATGTTGAATTTTAAAAACATTGGGTTTGTTTCTATTATTTTTATTAAAATAAAAAAGAGACCTGCCTTGCAGAGTTATTAGACAATTTTCTTCCGTAACTGTTTAATCATTTGTTTCCAGTTATGAAGTTTATTCAGTTGTTTTTTTACATGCAATATGTGCTGTTTTGCTGAAAAACTACACATACCCTTTATAGATTATTTTCCCTCTTTAAAGAGAGAGAGAGACACTATATTGCCAAAAGTATTGGGACACCCCTCTAAATAATTGGATTCTGGTGTTCCAATCATCTCCATGGCCACAGGTGCATAAAATGAAGCACCTATGCATGCAGACTGCTTCTACAAACATTTGTGAAAGAATGGGTTGAGCTCAGGAGCTTAGTGAATTCCAGCATGGTACCGTGGTTCATCTGTGAAATTCACTTGCTACTATATATTCCAGTCAACTGTTAGCAGTATTAAAACAAAGTGGAAGTAACTGGAAACAACAGTAACTCAGCCACGAAGTGGTACTCCATGTAAAATGATAGAGCAGGGTCAGCGCATGCTGAAGCGCACAGTGTGCAGAAGTCACCAACTGTCTGCAGAGTCAACAGATAAAGACCTCCAAACTTCATGTGGCCTTTAGATTAGCACAACGGTGTATAGAGAGCTTCATGGAATGGGTTTCCATGGCCAAACAGCTGCATCCAAGCCTTACATCACCAAGTGCAATGCAAAGCATTGGATGCAGTAGTGTAAAGCACACCGCTACTGGACTCAGCAGTGGAACCCTACGGACTAAAACTGGGATGCCATTAAAGTTCATGTGTGTGTAAAGGCAGGTGTCCCTAAACTTTTGCCAATATAGTGTATTTTTTACAGTATATAATGTTATTGGCATATAAAACCAAATTGAATTGCTGACATGTTACTCTTTTTCCAGTTAAGTCAGGTAATTATTGAATGTGGGAAGCTATGGGTTTGATACATAAGACAAAAAGTAATGGAGATAGAGGACAACCCTGCTGGATTCCATTATTAATATGAAAAGGATGGGGGTGACATTGTAGGTGTCATATAGAGGTGCATTATGGCTGTAAAGCGCATCCAGTAATTCAAGTGTGGCTTGACACATTTACTGCCTTTCCTGCACTAAGCTTAAAATTAGAGCTTCTTCTTTAGTGCAATTATCAATGTTGATCAGGTTAAGAATACAAGAAGTACTGTCACCTGTTTTTCTCTTAGTAGGAACCTTACTTGTCTCAAATGTATAATTCCAGGAAGAAATTTGGCTTGTTTTCTAGTAAAGATACTTTAGACCAGAAGTCTCCAAACTTTTTTTATCCTTTTCCCCCTCTCTCTTTCGCCTCTCTCCCCGCCTACCCCAAACCCCATACCTCCCCAGCCCCCCACCCCTTTCTACCCAGCCCTGATTATGCTCTTTCCTGTTTGTTCTATTGATCTTATTCTAACAATACTACTATTTTAATATTACAATTATCCTCCATGTCTTCTTTTCTCTATTACATATAATATAGGTATGCATTTCACTTTTTAAAATTTTCCCACTTTTCCCATCTTATACGAAAAATCTCCATTCTATCTTCATCCATATGGTAAAGTTCCACCAATCTAAAAATCCTCTCTACCCTTTCTATCCAATCCTTTACTCTCGGTGCCTGTTGTTCCCTCCAACATTTGGGTATCAGGCCCTTCGCTGCATTCAAATAGTACACTAATCCAGTTTTTTTATATTTTTTTACTGAGAACTCAAAGCCATAGAAAAAGACAAATCTCAGGTTCCTTTGGGATATTAACCTCCATTATTTCCTGTATTAAATGTACTATACCTCCTCAATACTCTTGAATTTTATGACACTCCCACACAAGTGAAACATTGTGCCTCTTTCTCCACATCCACGCCAACATAAAGGTGAGTTATCCCCACTTATCCTATGTGCTACACTCGGTGTAATATACCATCTTGCCAAACATTTGTAATTCATTTCTACCTCCTTCATATTTACATTCCCGTGAATTAAACAATACATTTTCTTTTGTTTTTTCTCGTCAATTATTACTCCTAAATCCCTTTCCCATTTCTCTATAAATGGTGGCCTTATAACCGTACTTAAACCTGTGAGAATCTTATATATTTTAGAAGTCCCGTGCTACCCATCTCCTCGTGTTTCTAATACGTGCTCAAAGGGGTTCCAATCTTCTTTTTTTTCTTATTGGCTTTGGAAGGTTTCCTATAAAATGTTTTTGTCTGTGCTCACACATGTGAAAGGGATCAGGAACAGCACTGCAGCAAGGAGGTAGATGAAAGGAGTCACACTTTTATCATTCGAAGAGAAAGTTTCATCTCTATTTAATGGGTTATTCTTGAAGACAGCAAAGAAGAGGATCCGGATGGAAGATTGAGCTGTGTAGCGGATACTTTTATCTGGAGGGGACCTGAGAAGCGTAAGTGCCGCCAGTGAGGGGGATTTCTTATGGATTCCATCCATTTACTACCTGTGAAGGATCCTGGGGTGATCCTGAAAGCGCGCTGGCCCAGTGGGTCTTAATAAGGAGGTGAGGGGGCAATTTAGCCATTGAGGGTTTCACCGTTGGTGTGAATGCACATTCACCTCATCACCTGCATGGGAACCCATATATATATTTTTTCATTGGATCACGGTTTATATTTAATAATTTTCTGTGGACGTTTATGAACATTTTTCTGATTTATGTTTCATTTTTTGGAACGTTTATTCACTGAAGTTTTAGATTGCATTTTATATGTAAGCACTTGTCACTTTGTTTAGGAGATTAATCCCCTGTTTTGGGGACTCACAGTTGTTTTGCATTAGTCTGTGTATTTATCTGTTGATCCCTGGAAGGGACTTTTTTGGGGGGTTGCCATTGATGTGATTTTGATTTTTCACCACACGGGGTCCAAATACAGAACAAGTTTGTTATTTCACATTGTTTTGCACCATGTGTATTTGTGGCACCAAATAGATCCTTACTGGATCAGATCACTTTAGATTTGTTCATCTGCATGTTTATTATTATTTATTTTTAATATTTTAGTAGTGTATTATTATTGTTTATGTATGGCATATTATTATGAGCACTACACTAATATTATCATTTTCACATTCATTTATAAGGTATAAGGTAGAGTATTAGCCGCTTATTTACATATTGATCACTATATAGAAGCGAAGGAGGAACCCTTTATCTACTCCAGGACCTTAATGTGCTTCTTCTTGAGTCCCTCCTTTGTTGCCTTGGGTCATTGTCATGCTGGAACACCCATCCACGACCCATTTTTAATGCCTTGGCTGAGAGAAGAAGGTTCTCACCCAAGATTTGACAGTACATTGCCCCGTCCATCGTCCCTTTGATGTGCTGCAGTTGTCCTATCCCCTTAGCAGAAAAACACCCCCAAAGCAGAATGTTTCCACCACTATGTTTGACACTTGCGATGGTGTTCTTGGGGTCATAGGCAGCATTCCTCCTCTTCCAAACATGACGAGTTGAGTTGATGCCAAAGAGTTCGATTTTGGTCTCATCTGACCACAACACTTTCAACCAGTCCTCCTCTGCATCATTCAGATGTTCAATGGCAAACTTCAGACGGGGCCTGTACATGTGCTTTGTTGAGCAGAGTGACCTTGCTGGCACTGCAGGATTTCAATCCTTGGTGACTGTGGTCCCAGCTGCCTGGAGATCATTGACAAGATCCTCATGTGTAGTTCTGGGATGATTCCTAACTGTTCTCATCATCATTGACACTCCTTGAGGTGAGATCTTGCATAGTGCACCAGACCTGGGGAGACTGACAGTTGTTTTGTGTTTCTTCCATTTGTGAATGATTGCACCAACTGTTGTCACCTTCTCACCAAGCTGCTTGACGATAGTTTTGTAGCCCAGTCCAGCCTTGTGTAGGTCTACAATCTTGTCCCTGACATCCTTGGACAGCTCTTTGGTCTTTGCCTTCAATCTGATTGTTTGATTGCTTCTATGGACAGGTGTCTTTTATACAGATAACAACATGAGATTAGCAGCACTCCCTTTAAGAGACTGCTTCTAATCTCAGCTTGTTACCTGTATGAAAGACACCTGGTAGCCAGAAATCCTGCTGAATAATTGGGGACCAATTACTTATTTCCCTCATGAGCATGCAAATCAGTGCATAATTTGTTAGACATGCATTTCTTTTGAATTTGTTGCTGCTATTCTGTCTCTCAGTGTTACAATACACCTACCATTCGATTTTTAGACTGATAATTTCTTTGTGAGTGGGGAAACATTCAAAATCAGCAGGGGATCAAATACTTATTTCCTTCACTGTATATATGATATGTTAATTTGTTTTTGCTTTGGTTATACATTATATTTGGCAGCACTCTTAAATGTATTGTATAAGTTGAAGATGGATCATATTTTTTGTAGTGTACTGGAGGTAGCTTTACTGACCCTGTATGTAACAAATAAAGCAATATGGGCAATATTTTCATTCAAGGGAAAATATTTTAACGGAGATATTTGATGTAGAGACAACTGACCAAGATATATGGGCACAATTCACTAAGCGGTATCTTAGCGGGGAGCCCCCATGCCCCCCATGTTGAGGGCATGTTGCCTGGTATGGTTCAGGAGGGGGGTGCTTACTCATCCCCCCACCTTTCCTGACCTTCCGGGCTGCATGCTCGGATAAGGGTCTGGTATGGTTTTTGGGGGAACCCTACACCATTTATTTTAAAATTTTGGCGTGGAGGTTTCCTTCAAAATCCAAACCTTTCCCGAAGGGCTTAGTATGGATGGAGCGGGGATCCCATGCTGTTTTATTATTATTTTGTAATTGCCGGCATTTTTTTTTTTTACATTCAGTGGGTAATCCCACTGACAGCTGAACACCACTGACAGCTGATGACTCATAGATTGTTAGGGACTCAGTGGCCATCCATTCCTTAGCAACCCATTACAGTACTGACAGATACCAGTTCATACAGCATGCCTGGACCACTACTTAATTATTGCATGCATTTCAATATTTATTTCCTTCTGTGAATTGACTTTAAGGTCTTTTATGTAGTATTTACTTAGTGATTTAGCTATGTTAGGTAAATACCACATGCTAGCAATACTGAATTAACATTTTCAGTATATGCAATATATGGTCATGTGACTGACTTAACTCATGCGATAAGCTTTAGTGACTTGTGGCCACTATTTCCATTTTTTTAGCTCTCTTTTTTAATTCTTTTATTTTTTTTTAGTCTTGAGACAGGAAGTGAAGAAAATCTCCACACATGGACAGAGACAGCAACCATGACTACAGTATGTGTTTTAAGAATTCCCTACTGCTGCCCCACTGTGCTTTGCTGCTAAGTTACATTATTACAATCAATGTGATCACTGGGGTAAGGGAGACAAAGGAAAAACTTTCCGCTGCCTGCAACAGACTAATGACTTTCTTCTCCTAGATAGCACCTCTCCCAGTCTCAGGGACAGTTTTAATGATACAGTTGTTTTGAACGAATGTACAAAAAGTATATACATTATGTTTATTATGATAATTATTATTTATATATTTATTTATTGTTACAAAATCTGACATAAGCAAATACTAGGTCCCTGGCCATCATGTTAACCCTTATGCTTCAGTTTTTTAACTGAACTGGTATGCAAACTAAAAAAAAAAAACTTCTAATGTTTTTCTGACTTTCACATGGTCTATTTATAAAACTCTTTGTATGAATATCAAAAACATTTGTCCAGGCTTTACAAATGTAACCCTTATTTTTCTGATAGAAAGACTTCCTATGACCGTCAGTGCCATCTAGTGGCTAAAATACAGTATTATTATGAAATGCCCAATTTAAAAACATACCTCATTTTGGACACTAGATGGAGCTGACTATCTTGTAGTCAAAGTATTAAACAAAATACAGGGAAAATGTGTGCAGTCTGGTCAGATGCTTATGAAATTCATCTAATAAATGTTTTATAAATATCTTGAAATGATTAGATTGGTTCCCATAATGACTACAAGTAACATATGGACATTACCAGTTTCTTAAAGAAGACGTATGGCCAAAACTCTTTTGACCATACCTCTCCTGTGAGTCATAGGAGTGCACCTATTTCTGCACTCCTGTAACTCAGATTCAGCCAAAAGCGTGCTAAAGCTCATTGTCAGCTGATGTCACAGAGCCAATTCAAGCTCTGAAGGGATCCCAACAATAATGGTGAGATCCACTCAGATTTCTAACCAGCAGCTGGCTTAATCTCTCAGCATGCTGGTGAGGGCCTGAGCAAGTCACTCCCTCCTCCTCCCCCTTTACAGCCTGATGCTCCAGTGAACTCCAAAAAGGCAGAGCAGTAACTGACAGTCACTGCTCGATGCTCAGGGTGGACCAGGGAACTGAGCAATCAGTGGTCTTTGATCACTCAGTTCTTGGTATAGAGCCAGCAGAGGACAGATGTAACATTGGATTAATGCTGCAGCTGAGTATGTGTGTTTATTTTTTTTTAATCCATACACATCTCTTTTAAACTTAAAGTTTTTTTTTCTTGTTAATTGTTGCTTATATTCAGTAAGAGGTATGTGAAGGATAATGCACTAAAACTAGTAACAAGTCACATGTAAACCTTTGATCACATGTAAACCTTTCTCTAGCATAAAATAAACATTTAAAAATTCAAGGAAAATGGTTGAGGCATAGGCAGCATACCAGCTGAATCTAATGATTGAGGTATGAATTATTAAAAAGTGTTGGAAACACAACAGGGTATGTTAATTAAACATAACCACAATATATATATTTCATTTTAAATAAAACAATTTTGTACTATATGGGTTTCAGAGTAAAGTTGCAAGAATAGTTAGGAGAAGCAGTTGATAGCGTTTAAGATAATAACAAATAGAAAAGGTGAGAAAAAAAATCTGGAATCAAGTAAGGCAGTAGCAAATCCTTCATTTTAACCACTTGACTTCTGGAAGATTTACCCCCCCCCCCCCTTAATGACCAGGCCATATTTTACTATGCAGCATGGCGCTATTTCAACTAGTAATTGCGCGGTCATGCAACTCTGTACTTAAACATGTATGTCCTTTTTTCACACAAATAGAGCATTCTTTTGGTGATATTTGATCACAATAGGGTTTTTTATTTTTTGTTATATAAATGAAAAAAGACAGAAAATTTGAAAAAAAAACCTATATTTTCTACTTTCGGTTATAAAAAAATATCCAGTAAACTCAAAGTTGGTCATAAATTTAAACTAAAATGTATTCTGCTACATGTCTTTGGTAAAAAAAATCCAAATACGTTTATATTAATTGGTTTATGTGAAAGTTATATCGTCTACAAACTGTGGTATATATATTGGAGTTTACACAGCCTTTATTTTCTGACTGCCTGTCACATTTCTTGAGGTGCTAAAATGCCAAAGCAATACAAAAATGCCCCCAAAAAGACCCCTTTTTGGAAAGTAGGCACCCAAAGGAATTTTCATTTTTTTTTACACAGAGTTGTCACTTACAGTTGTGTCCAAAATTATTCAACCCCCACTGAAATTGAGTGTTTTGGCCAGTTTGACATTGCTTTTGATCATTCAGTCATCTTGCTTACATTTACATTAAAGAGGCACTTGTAGGTCAGACAAATATAACATAACAGTTATAATGAAATAACCACAAATGTCTTTTCTGTGCTCACAGCATTATCAGTTTTATTCAACCCCCAAGTGACATTCAATCTTAGTACTTAGTACAGCATCCTTTTACAGTTATAACAGCTTTTAAACGTGAAGCATAGCTTGACACAAGTGTCTTGCAGCGATCTACGGGTATCTTCGCCCATTCTTCATGGGCAAAGGCCTCCAGTTCAGTCACATTCTTAGGCTTGCGCACTGCAACTGCTTTCTTTAAGTCCCACCAGAGGTTCTCAATCGGATTTAAGTCTGGTGACTGCGATGGCCACTCCAAAATGTTCCAGCCTTTCCTCTGCAACCATGCTCTAGTGGACTTGGAGGTATGCTTGGGATCATTGTCCTGTTGAAAGGTCCAACGTCTCCCAAGCCTCAGGTGTGTGACGGACTGCATCACGTTTCCATCCAATATCTCCTGGTACTGAAGAGAATTCATGGTACCTTGCACACGCTGAAGCTTCCCTGTACCTGCAGAAGCAAAACAGCCCCAAAGCATGATTGACCCTCCACCATGCTTCACAGTAGGCAAGGTGTTCTTTTCATCATAGGCCTTGTTCTTCCTCCTCCAAACATAGCGTTGATCCATGGGCCCAAACAGTTCTAATTTTGTTTCATCAGTCCACAGAACACTATCCCACAACTTTTGTGGTTTGTCCACATGGCTTTTGGCATACTGCAGTCGACTCTTCTTATTCTTTGGAGACAGCAAGGGGGTACGCCTGGGAGTTCTGGCACGGAGGCCTTCATTACGCAGTGTGCGTCTTATTGTCTGGGCTGAAACTTCTGTACCCACATCTGACAAATCTTTTCTCAGTTCCTCAGCAGTCACACGGGGACTTCTCTCCACTCTACGCTTCAGGTAGCGCACAGCAGTCGAAGTCAGCATCTTCTTTCTGCCACGACCAGGTAGCGTTTCAACAGTGCCCTTTGCCTTGAATTTGCGAATGATGCTTCCTAAGGTGTCTCTTGGTATGTTTAACATCTTTGCAATCTTCTTATAGCCATTGCCCTTCCTGTGAAGAGAAATCACCTCTTCTCTTGTCTTCCTGGACCATTCTCTTGCCTTCACCATGTTTGTAACCACACCAGTAAATGTCTAGAAGGAGCTGAGTATCACAGTCATTTTAAAGCTGCCTAATTGGTGCTTATTATGCTTGATTGCTGCTCGGTGACATCCACAGGTGTTTTCAATACCTGATGGAAAGCACCTGTATGAACCTCTGTTCTTCAGAGTGGTAGTCTTTAAGGGGTTGAATAATTGTGGCAATGAAGAAACCACATAAGAACCATTTACTACTGTATTACATAAACAATTGATGTCATTTTAGTTGCATTTGGGTAGTTACAACGTCCTTGTAGGATTTGATTCTGAATACAATTCCAAATGTACACTATAGTCCCTAAACCCCTTTACAGCATTGGGGGTTGAATAATTTTGGACACAACTGTAAATGATATATTGCTCATGCATGCCTTGGATACCTTGGATATATGTGGAATAACACCCCAAATTACAGTTTGCTACTTCTGCCGAGTATGAGATTACCACCTGAGAGACATTTTGGCAGCCTGGCCACATACAGGCCCCAAAAATCCAATGACCACCTCCAGGCTTTTAAAGGGCATATTTCCTCATATGACTTCCTAACTAGCTATTACAGTTTCGGAGGCCCTAAAATGCCAGTATAGTACAAACACCCCCTCATACTACCCCTTTTTGGAAAGTAGACACCCCAGGGAATTGCAGATATCATATGAGATCTACAAAATACTCTCCATGTCCCTTCGCATTACCTTGGAGTGTCCACTGTCCAAAAATGGGTCATCTGGGTGGGTGCTTCTACTATCCAGGGTCAACATTAGAAGCTTAGGTCACACACCACCCACTCTTCTAACCACTTGAAGACCAAGCCCTTTCTGACAATTTTTATTTACATGAAAAACAGGGTTTTTTTTCCTAGAAAATTACGTTGAACCCCCCAAAATTATATCTTTTTTTAAAGCAGAGGCCCTAGAGAATAAAACGGTGGGTGTTGAAATTTGTTATGTCACATAGTATTTGCGTAGCAATTTTTCACAGCAATTTTTTGTAAAAAATAAACTTTTTACAATTTTAATGCACAAAACACAAAATATTGCGCAACTAATATAGAAATGATGATGTTATGTCGAGGAAATGGATACAAAACATGACATGCTTTAAATTATTAATATTCATAGGCGAAGATTTAAAAGCCTTTACAGGCCATCTCTTTAGATTTAC
This sequence comes from Staurois parvus, assembly GCF_062004578.1. Lineage (NCBI taxonomy): Eukaryota > Metazoa > Chordata > Amphibia > Anura > Ranidae > Staurois > Staurois parvus. The sequence goes on from NW_028317949.1 coordinate 8,707,445, forward strand.
ACAGGAGGAATAGTACTCGAATTACTGCCCTCAATCTGACATTTGTAGTGATACCTCATATGCAATCTCTGTTTACATACCAACACGTGACCGCCGCTTGCTTTTTCTTTTGCATGCAAGCACGGGGATTGGGGTGGGGGTTCATTTTTTATTTAAAAAAAAATATTTTTACACTGTTCATTTTTTTGCACTTTTGAATATCCCCTGTGATAGCAATAGGCAGTGACAGGCACTCTTTTCTGAGAAATCTGAGGCCTATTAGACTCTAGATCTCTCCTCTGCCCTTAAAGTATCTGATCACACCAAGATCAGTGTGATCAGATGCTTTCCCATTTGTAAATGGTGCTGTTTATATCAGGCGAAATGGAAATGATGAAATGTTTCAATTCTCTTAGATCATAGAGATGACTAGAGGCATCCTGGTCTCTGATTAGCTCTATGGTCAGGCAGTGGAACTGCTGGATACATTCTTGGGTTCACCGGTGGCCTAGCAGAGCCCAGTATGTTGCAGGTCCTTGTTGGGCATATATGTAACAGCAGAAAACATGGGCATATAATGAATTGGGTCTGTGGATCAATATGACCGCAATTCAATCTTTTTTTTTATGTCCATGTTAGGCCCAAAAAAGTTTTAAATTCAGAAACTGTGATAGCTTTCAATGCGACTTGTCTAGCAAGAGCTGAATTTGGGTGGGTTGGCATGTATTGTTGTGCATATAAATTGCTTTGTCCCACAATCAATTGATACAAATTTTCCATGAAAAACAACAAAGCGGCTAAAACGCTACTGCTGACAGCGAACTGGGCAGATCCTGCTAACACTTCATTTTTGGGGACACGATACTAAGGCGGCACTAGTATAGTTCTGTTCGTGATCAATATATTAATTTGTACAAACACTATACTAGTAATGGCGGTGAACAGCGACCTATACTATGAGTGGAAAATTGTTCAGGCAATCTAATGGTAGCTGACCCCGGCTCCCCGGAGGAGAGCTTACAGACCCTGATGCAATCTGATGTCGCTAGTGGCAGTAATACAGTGATCAGTGGAAACTTACTGTACTCACGGGCTGGGTGACAGCGTGATCAAAGGGTTAATAAGGGTAATAAAAGGGTTAAATGTGCTAATATAATGTGTGTGTGTGTGTGTGTGTGTGTGTGTGTGTGTATGTGTGTAAAATGTAGTGCTTTTGCTAAGTGCCATGTTCTCTCTATTCTCTATTTTATTTTTTTTAAACATTATTTTTCTTTGTTTTTCTTTTCAATAATTTTTTTAATACTTTCATCAGAATCGTACAATATTACTGTAGTACATAGTACAATGTATGGGTACGTTGCTGGTCCTGTAGCTGCCAACATTTGCATGTGGGCAGATGGAAAGTGGTTAAAGTGCTCCCTCCCCCTTTAACCTCAACCGATGATAGTGATGATAGTAGTTCCAAAAAGTAATGGTGAAATTTGAATCCCTGGACATGACATCCGCATTGTTTCAGCAAGATTCCTGTACTTAACAGAGCAGACAATCCATTTTGTTGTAAGATTGTTTTTTGTTAGCTGTTCTTTATTCCTCAGGATATAGCTGGAAGGAATTTGATGTCATTCTCACCTAAAAGCCACAGACAAAAGACTGGGGTAAGGTAAGTATAAATCTAAATTTCATCTTTACAGGTCCATTTTGGAACTATTACATCAATTGATTTTTAAAGGAGAGGAACCTTGCATCATACTATACCTCTACTTTAATAGGATATTTGAAAACAGACATTTTCCAAATATGACAAATATTGCAAATAGCAATATATTATCCAGGGCTCAAAAGAAGATATTTACATCTGAGAATAACTCCCAACATTGATATCTCTCTCACTTGTCAGTTGTAATTATCCTCTTTAGGACCACTTGCTTGCATTGCACTGCAAATGTGCGGGTCCTACAGACAGTAACATACCTCTTTAGAGCACACACATGTGCCCCCACCCACCAACTCCCACTGTGACTTGATACAGTGGGATTTTATCAGAATGTTCTGGCCAATTATTCATGGCCGGGACCTGCTGATTGGCTGTATCCAATCACAGCTCAGAGCCTTGTGTTGACAAACAACACAGGGCCCTGTACAGAGTGAAAGATTTTCTGGTAAAAAGTAGCACTCATTAAATAATTTAACACTTGTTAGGCACACATTTAACCCATTGATTACCCCAAGACATTAACCCCTTCCCAGCCAGTGTCATTAGTACAGTGACAGTGTATAGTGTTTTCACTGATCACTGTATTTGTGTCACTGGTGATGTCAGTGTCAGATAAATAATCAGACTGCCCTCCACACTATCACAGCTCCACTATAAGTTGCTGATCACCACCATTACCGGTATAGCATCATAGCTGCATAAATTCCAGTATATGCGCCATAGTTTGTAGATGCTATAACTGTCACAAAAATAATTATTACACACTTATTGTTTTTTGGATAGAATGCAACAGAATACATTTTTGCATAAAGTTATGAAGAAATTAGATTTTTTTATTGGATATGGTATATAGAAGAATGAAAAAAATATTATTTTTCAGAACTTTCAGTCTTTTTTCATTTACATAATAAAAAATAAAAAACCCAGTGGTGATCAACTACCATCAAAAGAAAGCTCTATTTGTTTAAAAAGATTACATAAATTTAATTGCACAGCATTGCTTGATCACACAATTATCAGTTAAAGTAGCACAGTGCTAAATAGCAAAAATTGCTAATATTAATAAAAAAAAGTTATATATAGCAGATTACTTGTGCTTGGTGTGGTGGCTCTATCTGTTTTATTCTTGTTAAACCTCTTTTGCTTTATCTTCACCTGGTAATTGTGCAAATAACACACTGGGTGGTTATGTACTTCTTCATTGCATCTATGGAGGGAGCCATGGTTGTCACCCTAGGCTTCTCTCCTGAAATGCACAAACATATCCATACCCCTTCATCTCCATTACACAGGGCAGGTCAATTGTAAGTTTACAGAAGATAGCTAAGAAGAAATATATTCTTTGATTCAACTCACAAATAGTGCCAGGGACACTGCATTTCTGGCAACATGTATTTGCTGAAAATGTCCTTAGCAAAAAAAAAACAAAAACAAATGCAGACATCACAATAATCTGCAACACATATAATTTGTTTTCTTGGGATTAGTTATTCATTGAGGATGGAGTAGGAAGTGAGAGGAAATATTTACAATGTGTATAATTCCTCCCTTAGACAGTTGACACTAGAACAGGTGTTTATTGTTGAAAAATTTCTTCCCAGTTATTGTTCTGATTAAACTTTTTTTTTTTGCATCACTTTTTTGTCTCAGTTAGAATGGTCACCAGAATTAATAGAGAGGACAAATCTACCTAATATGGACACAAAGGGGTAGATTTACTAAAACTGGCACACTCAGAATCTGGTGCAGCTGTTTGTGATAGCCAGTCAGTTTCTAACTTCAGTTTGTAAATTAAACTGATTGGTTTCTATGCAGATCTGCACCAGATTTAGCACTCTCCAGTTTTAGTAAATAACCCCCTAACAGTTATAAAATAAACAACAAGGTTTTTAACATATCTTTACTCTATCCAAAATGAAAAATAGGATTTAGCTTTACAAATTCCAACATTAAACTAATAAACCTGGTAATGCTGGTAATGCCTGCTGCTCCCTTGCACAGTACAGTATTTGTGTTTGGGCTATTTCCTCCTTCTCACAGAGTAATGATTCTATTGATGAATCACTTCACTGAAGTGCATCTTCTTACTATAGATTGCCATGTTTATTTCTGGTTCTTCTTCAGCACAGACAGTTAATGCTAGTTTAGTAAAAATGGTGAAGAAAGAGACAGAGGCAAATCTTTTAGCAGATGGTCTATTTTGATCAGTATCATAACCATTCTTGTGAGTGTGGATGCTTCTCATCTCACATATTCTTTAACAAGAACACCCACATAGAGCTCAGCATGTGTGAAAGTATCTTACTGTAGAATGATAAAGTTTAGCATTTCTCCAATATTGTTGTCAGTATCCATTATGTTACACATCCTCATTGTGATACAATTCGTTTCTTACATCCGTTGTGATTTTATTTTTTATTTTATTTTACTTTTTTGTTATGTTATTTAGGGGTTCAGCATAGGTTTAAACACCACATACCACTGATACAAACATTGGTTGTTTAGTGTTCCACTTGCTAGTTTAGCAAGCAAACACATAAACTAACAAAATATAAAACAAAAAAAAAATCTTGAAGGTGAAATGAATGTACAAAGTTCCCTTCAGCATATGTTTTAAATGATTCTGTGCATGAAAGTTAGCTATAGCAAAAACGTTTCAAGATTTTTTTGGATCCTTATTGAATACTGAAACATTTTTGCTATAGCTAACTTTCATGCACAGAATCATTTAAAACATATGCTGATGGGAACTTTGTACATTCATTTCACCTTCAAGATTTTTTTGGATCCTTATAGAATACTGAAGGTGAAATGAATGTACAAAGTTCCCTTCATGCACAGAATCATTTAAAACATATGCTGAACGTTAGCTATAGCAAAAATGTTTCAGTATTCTATAAGTATCCAATAGCTGCTGCATTAAGAAAACAATGTTTAGTATTGAGCATTGCTTTAAAAAAATTATCTGACATAGTAAATATATTCCAAATATATAATATACTTCCAAAATAATATGGTTTAACTTTATTATTAAAGTATTATAAAAGCTTAGGCAACTAGGCTACAACAATATATTATGGAAATAAAAGAAAATGTGCATTTCACGCATTTCAGATTTAAAAATGATTTATATTTTGGTGTTTATTTTGAATAGTAGTTTTTTTATATATATAAATTTACATCTTTCATTTGAATGCATTTTAGGCTCAGTTCACACTGCTGTGATGTAGGATCTGACTTGTGGGACCCCAAATCGCAAAACATGTGAAATTCAATTTTTCCCTATGAGAACCATCTTAACTGATACTGAACAAGTCGGTCAGACTTTAGAAAAGGTTCCTGAGCTACTTTAGTCTGACTTTGATATGACTTTAATGCCGCAGAGTGTAAAAAGTCACATCAAACTTGTATCAAAGCTGGACTCCAAAGTTGCACTGAAAGCCACGCCACTTTGGAGTCATGCTTTTCTGTTTTACTGCAAACAGAAAAGGGAAAATGATCAACAACATACATTAGAACTCAGTTCAGGTGTTAGTGTCAGGGCAGGAGCTGGGGAACGGACAGGCAGGCCTAATTGCAGGGTCACGCACCGACTGATGACAACCACCACCCACAGACCGGAGTCCCTCAGGGCACGGAGTCTAAGTCCCAGGCTGCCATTCACCAGGGCCCCTGATGGTGGGGATGGACTTGAAGCAGCCAGGGACAAGGTCACAGCCCCCGAGACACCCTAGCTGCGGTAATGGCCGCCGCCAATGGCGTGTAGCTGGTAGGAACCAGATAAGACAATAGCGTAGTCGTGCAGGCCAGGTCGATAACAACGGGACAGACAGTACAGAACGGTAGACAAGAATACCAGGTCACAAGCCGGGTTCAGCAACGGGAGGTCAGATAAATGGATAACGCAGAGAATAGTCTAGTCAAAAGCAGAGTCAGTTTCCAGGAGAGCCGCGAGAGTAGAAACAGAGCTTGTTGCAACACGAACATACAAGACACGAATGCAAAGAGCACGTGCAGACAACAGGCTTATATGTGATCAACCACACCCCTCTGGGGGATGGACCGCAGAGGCCTGAAGGCATAAAAGACTCCCACCATGCTCTGCAGAAGCCCAAGATGGATGCCAGCACATGGAGCAGCATAACCTCTGGGAAAAGGTAGGACCTTGACAGTTAGTTACTGAAGTGTACATGATATTGTATAATGTATGAAAGCATGATAGAAGCATTCAAATAACATTACAAATATAAAAAGAGATATGATTAAAAATGGTGGGAATATAAGAATCCCTAAGAATGCTAACCACTGAAACACAGACCTGAGCATAAGGTCAACTCCCCTAGCCTTTTTTGATACATTATTCAAAATTAAAAGGTAAAGAGAAAATGTGAGGGAAGGGACAGTAGGGTCAGTTAAAAGGGTGGAGGAACATTGCTTTTACCACAGGGAAGGCAGGAAGGGGGTAATAGAAATGGGAGTAGTGGTATAGATATAAAGGAGAAGGGCGGGGAGTCAGAAAAAGAGGGAGGTGGAGGTAAGAGGGGGAGGAGAGAGCCTGTATGGTGGTAAGTTCCAATATTTCTCACTAGTTCCAGTAGCGTTTATATTCGTCCATGTTGGTAAAGTCTATCCAATGAAACCAGGTATTAAAAAAGTTTTCAAAAGTGCCTTTAAGAGAACTCCATATTTTTTAATATAATTTATTAAATTAAACAATTGTTGCATTGTAGGTGGGTGTGACATTATTTTATAAATGCTATAATAATACATTTGAAAGTAATGGGGCTGTGGCATAATAAAAAGAAAGCAGAGTTTGTTGAAATTGCAAAGTAATTAATGTCTTCATTGAGGTTCAGGCCCTACTCAATAAAAATGTGACAGTCTGGGGCAAGACCAAAAGATGTGTGACGTGTCTGTAGATGAGTAGATATATCTCCAGCAAAGATCAGGAGAATCTAGAAAATTTGAATGAAGCATGAATGTCCTATACCATAATGTTTAATTTATTAGTATATTTATTAGTAATGCAAGATCTGAGGGATAAAATAAGTATTTTTCATCCCTCTTCTTATGAAATACGTAAGTCTAGGTTTCATTCTTATTTTTCAAGAAAATGAAGTAGTGAATATTGATCTATATACAGAAGTAATTTGTAGAAAAAGCATCCCTGTTTCTAAGATGTCATAGGCTGGTTAAAAGTCTCAGCTGAAGATAGTGAAGATGGGAGATATGATAATTGTCCCTATCTGTAACAGACAGTGCCCAGAGGTACATCTGTAAGTGAAAGCCATGCTGAGCAAGTTATGACATTTTTCTCCCTTCACTTGTCAGTTGTTTAAATTGTGTGAGGATTGAAGTCCAGGCAAAAACCATGAATTTCCTGTGATTGGAAAATGAAATGGATATTAAGAAAGATGCATGGGAGAGATTTACTAAAACTGATGCACACAGAATCTGGTGCCGTGATCGGCGGTGTGGGCAGGGCATGCGCGTGGTTTGCGCGTGCTCCTACACGGAAATGCAGAATCAAGTAAATATATATATATATATATATATATTTATATATATATATGTGATCCTGCTCACAGTGGTCACCCTGTAGCACTAAATCTGCTATAGGGTGGTCCTAAAGCTGTTAACCTCCCTGGCGGTATTCCCGAGTGTAGCTCGGGGTAAAGTTTCAGCACCACAAGCAGTAACCCCAAGCTACATTCAGGAATACCCTGCAGCATTGCTCCAGGATCTCTTCTTCACTTACCTTGTCCTGCGCTCCCGCGATGTCCCTCCTGCAGTGTCTCCTGCAATGTCCTCTGGCCAATGCCGGCATTTGTCTTCCGGGTTCCGTTCCCTGCGACGTCGGGACGTACGGGGATGGAACTGGTGGGAAATTTGAAAATTGTAAAAGTGACATTCACTAAATTCACTAAAATCAGATAGTAAAACATTAACGTATCAAAGCATTTCACATACATTTTGTCCCTAGTGCTTTGTCCTGTGCCCTGCCTGCATTTTTACTGTTCTTTCTGCCTTGAAACTGAGAAATGTCCATGGCGTCCAAAAAGCCTCCCTTTGGTCAAAAGTGGTTTTAGACTAGCTAGAAAACAGCGATAGTAAATTACAATCACTTGCAGAATTGAGTGATGATTCGTGGGGAAATTCGGCATCAGACACTGAAAACAATTTTGCGACTTTGCTCAGTGATGTGCAAACTTGGCGCTATATTTCAGATTTCAGTGTTTTTGGTTTGATTATATTATTGAATTAAATTGATTATATTATTATTTTTTATTATTATTTATTAAATTATAATTTATGATTTTGTGTTTCAAATTTTAACATACCCGGGATGTTTACTAGACTCTTGTTTGGACAGATTTCAGTGAGTTATTCCTAAAAATTACAGGCCTACAATAATAAAAATACATATTTCCATGCAAAAAAATTTACCGCTTTGAGCACAGAAATATGGACATAATCAGACCACTAGGGAGACTACGTAAGAAATCTTGTTTTACGCTAGTGAGTGTTAAGTGTAGAAGAAAGATTTCTCATAACTGACATGAAAGTTAAAGAGATCCCCATATTTGTTGCTTTCTGATGTGAGGTTTGAGACAGAAATATTCAGTGTAGAAAGAAAAACAGAAGGTCATCTGCAAAAGTAGCAATCTTAGGATGGTGTGGGACCTGTCTGGATTTCCTGGATATTGGAGTTCTCCCTGCCAGAGAGCAGAAAGGATTGAAGTGTCAAGATGAATAAAAGGGAAGATAATGGACAGCCTTGTCATATCCCATTGGAGATAGTGAAGATAGGTTCTGATAAGAAGCCATTAATGAGAATCCAGGACATGGGGTAGAGTAAAATTACATTATTTATCTAATCAGTGGAAGCTGAGGCCTATATGTGCTAGAGTAAAGTGTATGAAGCATCAGTCAACCCTGCTAAAGCCTTTCTCCGGATACATATGCATGCAGTGACCTTCAAAAGGCAAAAGTTCTTAATGGTGAGAGCCCTTGCTGTCTCTCTTCATAGACATAAATCATACTTGATCTAGGTAAATAATTTTCTGGATATGAGTAACAAGATGTAGGTACAGCTATTTATCAATAATTGTGTGTCTTTATTACACACAACACAGTACAGTAGGGTTTCCTTTTGAGAATGTGGAAATGAGGGTGTCAGGGCTCCCGGGTATGACCAGAGGTGTGTGACTGACGCAGGGAAACGCAGACTTCAGATATGTTATAAACAATACGATTTATTAACACTAACAATACAAACATAAACGCAGTGCAATACTAAACATAATACAGTGCAAACAAACCCAACCAACCACCCACAGATAACAGTACAAACAATGCGAGCGTCGTCAGGCAGGCCGGGTCAATATCAATCGGGCAGGTAGGTACAGGGGGAGCAAGCGGAGAATGGTCGGGGTCACAAGCCAGGGTCAGCAGGTAGCGGGCAGCGTGGTACAGAGTGTCAGGCAGAGGGATGGTCAGGAACGAGCCGGGGTCAGAGCAGGAGAAGTCAGCAGAGGTATAGATCAGGCCGGGTCAGCAACAAGACAGGAACAGGAATAGGAACAGGAACAGAAACAGGAAGCAGGAACAGGATACAGGGCCCAGGAAAAACATACACCAAGGCAGAGTCTGCAGGTCTGGCCATCCCTTAAATACACCAGCATAAGCAGTTTCAGGTGTTTTGCTGGCTGCAAGGTTGAGTCTCTGATTGCTGGGAGCACCCGCTGGCCAGCCCTGGTACTGCAGCTCATAAGGCAGGTGAGTCCCACCATTGCTGGCCAGTCCATTCCTGACAGAGGGAGCACCCCATGACATTTCTTCCCATTTTTTTACAGTGCGTAATGTGTACTATACTTTAAAAATGTGGGATCCCCTTAAATTTCAGACTAGAGCCCAGGGGCGGACTGACAACTCATGGGGCCCCCGAGCAATAGGGGATCATGGGGCCCCTGTGTCCTTGCCCACACTCAAAAAAGCCTATAAAAAGGTACCAGGGGTATTTCATGGGGCCCCCTACTGACCCCGGGCCCTCGGGCAGTGCCCGAGTGTTCAAATGGTCAGTCCGCCCCTGCTAGAGCCTTATCCAGGCATGCCACGTGGATGACAGGAAAAAGGTAGTCAGCACGTATGTGGCTCTCCTTTCTGAACCATACTTGACCACATGATCATCATGGTAACCATTGGTTGCATTAATTTGCTATTTCCCTCTATTGTTCTCTAGAATTGGTTCATTGTATTTCTTTATATTTCATTGCGATGATTTGTAAATACCTAATACCTTGAGATAAGTTGAGAGCATTACATTTTCTTCAATTCAAACTTTTGCTTTCTCCCCTTCTTAGGGCCAGTGTTTAATTGGTTTATAGCACTATGATTGCCTTTTTGCTTAAAAACTAGCCTAGAAGGGGTAATGAAGAAGAAGCAAAACAATCAAAAAAAAAAGACATGAAGTAAAATATGCAAAGGAAACAGATCAGGGTGCCAGATTAGTGTATGGTTAAAAAGAACACTTTAATTTCATTTCTCACTTATATCTGAAAGACCTGTAAACTGCTGCAGGTGAAGTGGTGGTGGTGCAATATAACAGCTCACAGTAATCTGGATGGACTGATACTGCTGCAGGGCACAAGCAGGAACCCCCTGCAAAATGATAGATTGGCGGTGTCTCTCCTCTCACTCACAGCACTAACAAGAAGACAAACAGGAGAATGTGACAGGCTGTGGAGGGGGGCAGGCCACAATGCATTTCTGAGGCCCTGCTTCCTTTTTTAAGCTGGCATGTTTGGAAAAAGGATGGGATTTAAGAACTGTCAGAGCAGCCGGCTAGAACAAACCAGATGGGAGTGGGTGGAGCCAGCTATGGAACTTCTGATGGCAATGTAACAACAAATGAGTGTGGAATAATAACGTTAAGCATGGCACAGGGTTAAGAACCAAATGAGATCAAATAAATGGCCATGTAGCCACTAGATCGAGACTAACCTTCCACAGGAGGCACGTTGTAACAAGGCAAAGAGCAAAAACCAAATAGCAATAATACAGTGTTAATAAACTACCATGTAAATAATTAACATTTTGTAAACAGTTCTACCACACATGTAAAATATTAGATATTGAAAACAATAAAATAACAAAATTACAGTAATAGGTAAACTGGTGTATGAACCCTCAGATAAACTTAATAGGGATTTATAAGATCTAGAGGATTTAGTTAGATAAGTTAACTTAGGTAAGTTAGATAAGAGTGTTTACTTGGGCTGGCCTCCAATGTACCATGCATGGCAAACAGCCGCACAATTCCCCAGTTCCTTTCATGAATATCAAGCCCACTCCTAGATTCCCTAAATATCAGGGTGATTATATTGCTCATCACTCCATCCCATAATTGTTTTGTCACAATAAGGCTAAACCCCAGGTGGCCTCTATTTATTTGTACTCATCTGTTTAATGCAGTGGCCCTGGATCACAAGGCAGCCACCAATACACCTGATGTCACAACTGATCAGATTCCTATTTTTTTGCCCCCACAGTGAGGGACCTGGTTCTACTCCTGTCTCTACCAGTATATTTGGTTATTCAAATACTGTCCAAGAGAATACCTCTCCTGATAATTCTGATCACCATACATCTTCCACCCCCACCCACATGCCCACAGACCTAGCCATTTCAGATTATATGGATATACACAATTCTATTTCCTCTCCCCCTGTGAACATACATGCTTTGCTTGCTTAGCTTCAGCCCCAGAAGACACAGCAGTCTGTTCTCCATTATATTAGAGAGTTTGGCACATTGCCCTTTATTACATGTGGAGATAGTCATCATCTCATTATGGACAACAATATAGCCACTTCCCCAGAGGTTTGTCAAGCTCCTCTCCATCCTAATTGTTTTTTAGTCCTCACTCACCTTGCCACCCACAAGAGAAGGTGGAACTACTAATATAAGTTCCAGGGGGGCTACTTCCTCCAAGTGCACGGCACTACCAAGAGCGCTTCTTTCATACCATGCTATGCTAACCTCTCCATGGGTTAGTAGGAGGAGTCATGCATCTGGAGGAACAACCCCTTTGATGCCAACATTGTGTTTTTTGGGAGGGGTATAGACAACGTGATCATCATTTGGGACGGCCCCCCCCCCCTGGTATTTCTAGATCTAGAATTCTCCCATAATGAAGACCATATCATATCCAAGACCCATTTTAAACCTTTCAAAAGCTGTCACCACCCTAAAGTGATAGAGAACATAACCAGGAGGCAGTTCTGCCGGTTGAGAAAAAACTGTACCCTGGATGATGGCTACACCCAACAAGGACAGATCCTGAGGGAGTGATTGCTGGGCAAGCGATATGATCCAGAGCTGGTCACCAGAGCATACCAAGGATGTCAGTCCTTTGCCCCCAGAGATGGTCACACAACACCCATGACTAACTCTAAGATCAAGTTTATCACCCAATACCACTCCAGACATAAATAGATGGACAAAAATCATAAAAAGACATTGGTGTATCTTATTACAAGACCCCAAATTGGGCCTAATTTTAGCAGATAGACCCAAGATAATATATAGGAGGGCAGGAAATGTTAAAAATATGTCACTCCCAGCAGGAATATTTATTTTGCTCCCAACTCTTATCACTCTCTTGCCACATTTTGTAAATTTACTGGCATGTTTCAATGAAAGAAAATTACGAATAAAATGTACCAATTTGTACAAGATCACCCAAAAAAATTCCATGACTCCTCTGGTAAGAACTATTCTATAAACAGTTTCTACACTTGTTCCACTGAACATATGATCTATTGCCTGTCTTGCCCCTGTGGCCTCCTCTACATGGGCTGCATAGTGCATACTGTGAGAACCTGATTTAGGGAGCACAGGAGGCTCATTGAGGGGGCGCAGGGATGACCATAGTGTTCACCAGACACTTCCTCACTTATCATGACAAATCCAAAGAGAGTCTAAGAGTCTTGGTAATGGAGCCTATTCCACCTTGTGACTCCCTGGTGGAAAGGTTCCAGAGGCTTTTTGGATATTTACCCTGAACAGCTGGCACCCAAGGTTTAAATGAAGAATTGGATATTAGTACTATTATATAATATCCTGGGTTATTTTTAATTTCTGAATTTTGAATATATATTTTTCATCTTTTTCTATGATGTGCATATTTTTATATGTGTTATATTGATAAAAACATATGTTTCTGAGCCAGGGATTATACATTTTATTCTCACCCACATGACTCTTATGCCAGATTAGACTATATCTATTGTACCCCTATTTTACTAGCTAATTCTAGGACAGCTTGCATTCACTTGAGCCCCTGGTCGGATCACGATATTATGGCTTTATCTATCACGTTTATAGGATTGGCACCTACTCCCTTCTCTTGGAGACTTAATGATTCTATGCTAACTGATATTGACTCTCGCCAAGAGGTGGTTACATCTATTCGGGAATATTTTCAATCTAATTCAACCCCTGATATATCCTTGGCCACACTATGGGCAGCCCATAAGGCGGTCCTACGAGGCCGAATTATCTCCATGGCTTCATTCAGAAATAGAATATGTTGGCAGCAAATACTACTTCTTACCCGAGAATTAGAAGCACACTATAGAAGTCATGTTGCTAATCCATCTCTACTCAATAAACAGTTATTGTCTCAAAAATGCTTAGAACTGAATACCCTGCTTTCCCAAAAGACTGAAAAGGCCCTCCGCTGGTCGAAGGCCTCGTTCCTATTACATAGCAACTCAGCATCTGCCATGTTTGCAAGGAAATTGAACCACTCTCTGCACCCCCCACATGTGTATACATTACGCACTAATTCGGGTGCTATCTCATCTCTACCTCAGGAAGTCTTGAGTATTTTTGAAAACTTTTATTCTAATCTACTAGCTCCTCCGCAGTCAGATTCTGTTCCTCCATCAGACTCATGGCTGGATTCTATACCCCTCCCTGCTCTTACACCTTCTCAGATTGCCTCCCTTAATGCCCCCTGTACTTTGGAGGAAATAACTTGTGCGATTAGGGCGCTAAAACGCTCTACCGCACCGGGTCCGGATGGATTTACCGCTAGTTATTATAAGCATTTTGCCTCTACGCTGGCTCCCTATTTGATAACTTTATTCAATGATGTTTTGCAGGTAGGTAGGTTCCCTGAGGAGATGCTATTGGCTAATATGTCTCTAATACCCAAACCACAGAAAGACCACTGTTTGCCACAAAACTATAGAGCAATCTCAGTAATGAATAACGATCTGAAGATATTTAGCCGTATTTTGGCAAACAGGTTGGCCCCTATCATCTCCTCTTTGGTCTCTCCAGACCAGTCGGGCTTTATTCCTGACAGATTTATCACTGATAACATTCGCCTCACTCTAAATGTTATTCAAGATGCCAATTTACATTCCAAAGAGGTTCTGTTGATGAGTTTAGACATAAAAAAGGCCTTTGACAGTGTTCTTTGGCCCTATTTATTCTCCTTGCTACAGAAAATGGGCTTTAGTGACAGGTTTTTGGCAGGCATACACGCCCTATACGACTTTCCTAAAACAAGAATAAGGCTTCCTGGCTGTAACTCTGACTTCTTTACATTGGGTAGAGGCACCCGCCAGGGTTGTCCTCTTTCACCCCTTTTGTTTGCGCTGGTGTTGGAACCTTTGGCATTGGCAATCAAATCACATTCGGATATTTCTGGTTACTCATTATTAGTTTCACATTTTAAAATGAGCATGTATGCTGATGATGTTATGCTTTTTCTTACTAACCCGTTGACTTCACTGCCTAATTTATGTGCCGTATTGAACGATTTTGCTATAGTGTCAGGTCTTACCGTTAATTTTACCAAATCGGTGATTATGCCTGTTAATGTACCTGACTCCTTAAGTGCATCTCTCCGTAGCTCTTTCCCATTTCGCTGGGTCAAGGACAGGATCTCCTATCTGGGGATTAATCTCACTCCCAGATACTCTGATATGTTTACTGCTAATTATCCATCATGTGTATCACGTCTCTCTACTCTATTGAAGATTTGGCATGGTTATCATATTTCCTTTCTGGGTAGAGTCACGGCGCTTAAAATTAATATTTTGCCCAAACTGCTTTATCTTTTTAGAGCACTTCCAGTTCCAGTTTCAAAAATGTTTTTGGACCACTTTCAGCGGACTATTAATAATTTTATTTGGGGAAACAAGCATCCACGTTTTGCTTCATCCATTTTGTACCGCTCACAACGGACGGGAGGTCTTGGCCTTCCCAACTTCTGGCTATATTACCTCTTGGCTCACTTTGCGCAATTATCACAATGGGCTACTATTAACTCTCAAATCCCATGGATCAAGTTCGAGTCTCAGTCGATACGCCCATTTTATTTACCAGGAATTCTATGGTCTAAAATCTCTCCCCGATCGCTCACTTTTCATAACTCCATAGTGACCCATTCGCTGACACTTTGGTCCAAATACAAATCTAAATTGAATCTAGTCTCTCTTACTCCCCCAGGTGTTTCATTTTTTGGTGATCCCACTTTTGTTGTAGCTTTTTCTTCCCCTCATGTTTCGTTGGTGGTATGATCGATCCTT
Source organism: Staurois parvus (assembly GCF_062004578.1). Lineage (NCBI taxonomy): Eukaryota > Metazoa > Chordata > Amphibia > Anura > Ranidae > Staurois > Staurois parvus. Next base: position 8,722,745 of record NW_028317949.1, read on the forward strand.
TATCAGATTATCTGATTTTCAAAGAGGAGGATCTTATATTACCTTTGATATGCTACGTGTGTTGTTTGATGTTCCTCTTCGTGAGTACCTTCGTTACCGACAGATTAGACACTTTTTTAATTCACACTTTGGCCTTATGCCATCTTCCCCGATTTCCTTTTTTGAACGTATCAGCCGTGACTCACCCAGGGGTAGGGGTCTTATTTCAGATCTTTATCACCAATTTTTGATCTGCCTTTTTCATACGCCCCCTTTATACAGACAAAAATGGGAGGAGGATAGTGGTATCACTTTTTCAGATGAGGATTGGGATTCCATGGTGGATAATATATGCAAGAGTTCTAGATCTCTTTCGGTTCGTGAGACGGCCCTTAAGGTTTTAACCAGATGGTATTATACCCCATCAAGACTACATGTATTGTTTCCACAAACGTCCCCTTTATGTTTCCGGGGCTGTGGCCGCACAGCTACTTTGGTCCATATATTCTGGGATTGCCCGAACATATCTTTGATTTGGTATAAGATATCTGAGGTGGCTACCTCACTGTCGGGTACCCCGGTACGATTGTCCATACAGACCTGTTTATTGGGGGCCAATATCCCAGGGGTCTCTGATGCCAATCTGAGATTGATACATACAATATGTATTGCCACTTTATGGTCTATTTCCTTACATTGGAGGTCCAATGCTGTACCCTTGGACTCCGTTTTACACAGAATTGATACTGTAATGCTCATGGACCGCATTCATTATACCCTACTGTATAAGATGCACTTATATGATAAAAAAAATGGGAGTCATGGAGAGATTGTAGACACTTATTGCATGCTTAACAATATTCTCAGTAAAAGTTGACTGACATGTACTGTTGACAGATGTATCACTTAGCTTATCTTATTGTTTACGTATTTCATGCACTCGTAATTTACTCTTTTCTTTTTCTTCTCTTTCTTATGTTAATATACTTTTCTGTATTGTACTTTTCAAAAGTGCCTTGTTTTTGCTGAAAGTATCACTTGAAAATGTACTGTTGTTTTATAGTCTACTCATGTACAATAAAATCGTTTGTAAACAAAAAAAAAACATGTTTGTAAGAATTTATTTCTATGTTATGTGTAGTTATATATTTATCTGAGGCTTCATACACTAGTTTATTACCTCAATTTTATTAGTTTATAGTTTTCAATAACTAATATTTTACATACAGTATGTGGTGGATCTGTTTACATGTGTGGTAGATATTTTACATGTGTGGTAGATATGTTAACAAGATGTTAATTGTTTACATGTTGTAGTTTATTAACATCATATTTTTGCTATTTGACTTCCGTTCTTTGTCTTGTTACTTCAACTTACCTCCCATGTAAGGATGGGCCCAATCCAGCAACGGCATGGTTATTTACTTAATCTTAATTGGTTCTTACCCCTGAGCCACACTTAACATTGTTATTCCACACTCATTTGTTGTTCCATTGCCATCAGCAGTTCCATAGCTGGCTCCACCCACTCCCATCTGATTGGCTCTAGCCAGCTACTCTAACAGCTGTTAAATCCCATCCTTTTCACAGGTGGGCCGGCTTGAAAAATGAGGCAGGGCCTGCCCCTATCCACAGCCTGTCACATTCTCCTGTCTGCCTTCCCGTTAGTGCTGTGAGTGAGAGGAGAGACACCACCAATCTATCGTCATGCAGTGGGTCCTTGCTTGTGTTCTGCAGTCTGATCAGTCCATCCGGATTGCTGTGAGCTGTTATATTGCACCACCACTTCGACACCTGGAGCAGTCTTTAGGTTTTTCAGATGTAAGTGAGAAATTGAATTAAAGTGTTTTTAACCATACATTAATCTGGTGTCCTGCTTTGTTTCCTTTGTATGCTCACAAGGGATTATCCAGATCCATTGGCTAGGAGCTTCTGGAGTGTGTTTCTCTCATCTACCTTTCCAGTCATCCATCCATTTTCTTTGTGAACTCTATGGATTATTTACAGTGGATTTGAGCACAGATTGTGCTTGTTTAATTAGAACTTGTACTGGTTAGTGAAGGAAAATAAAGGTTTCTTCTTTTATTTCACAAGTTATACGAAGGGGCTAAAGTCTAATTTTTCATTCAGTCATAGGGATCCACCTTAGTAAGTTTACATTGAAATTGCCCCCCAGGGTCCACAATCGATCTGTTAAGGATGTGTCATCGTGATCTAAATTAAAATGAACCAAATGTTATTCCTATTGTATATAATAGGCATTGCATTTCTAGCATTGCAAATATTAACCGCTTTCCCGCTGCCCTATAGCAGAAATACTGGGAAATATCTTAGGAGCAAGAGAATGTGGCTCTGTTTCTACATATAGTAGGACCATGGAGAACAAATGTAATCACTATCTCACAGGAAGGTGGATCACAGCAGCAAAAAGGGATGGGGATCAGGGAAACTGGTTGCTGGAGCTAGAACATGTTCCACCCTAAATATGGGTGGAACATGCAACATGTTCCAAAAGGTTGACTTATCCTTTAAACTGGCCATAGATGTATTGAAATTTTACCAGTTCAGCAGGAATTGGCTGAAGTTTGATCAATGTATGGCCACTCCTGATCAACAGAAGTTGATCTAACTTTCAAGTTTTGTCAAATGGGCTTGTTGATATTTTTTTTTTCGATCAGCAGCTGCAGCCACTTATCACTGTACTCTGATAGCGGAGAGTCCCTGCTGTCAGAATAAATGTCTCTGTAGGGAGAATTCCCTGGAAAAAAAGATCCATCTCTGGCTAGCCTTAAACTGCCACAGCCTGAAATTATCAGTCTTTCCAGTGTTTTTAATAACTGTCTATTTTAGCCTTAAATGACTCCATTTTATATGCTTCATCATTTAAGCTTCAAAATTCAACTTTATCCTGACCTACACTTGGCTCTTTTAGTTTTGTATACCACTGTGAATCATCCGTTAATTTGCGACACATTCATTTATATTGTTGTGTTCCCTAAAAACAACGCTTGTCTCCTTTTCAGACATTTTTATTTCAATATTACCATCATTTTGTAGCTCCTTTAAATCTTATATTTTGGCAATAGCTAAATGTTCTTTTACTTGTTTGATTTTTTTTCCTAGATCTTTGAATGCTTTTTTATGAATAGATCCAGGCTTGAACCTAGTTATAAAGGTGGAAACTTGTTAGGTTTATTTTTATTTTCCTCTCTCATAATATCGCTTTCATTTTCCATAGCCAATTCTGTCATCCTCATAGTACCCTTCCTTCCATAATTCAGCTAAAAGTTTTATATGTCTATTCCTTACATTGCAAAATTTATCAAACTTGTATAGATTGTTCTAAGAGATCATTCAAATCTTTTACTTTCTTTCCTTGATCAAATTGCTCTAATAGCATTTTTCTGGTATTCAGTTGGATCTCTTTTATTAATGTAATTAATAACATTAATACTTATTAAATGTATAGTATTTATATTTTTGTGTGGCTAGAATGTCAGTACCCTTTTCAATAAATTGATTTGAACTGAACTAAGATCTTGGGGATACATTTATCACATTTAATTCTTATTCTTATTGGCTCATTACCATTCACCCATCATCTATATATACAAACATTGTAAATAATTACAATCTATTTCTGAATATGTATATATTGGGGTATATTTATTAAAACTGGAGCACTCAAAATCTGTCCATAGTAACCAGTCAACTTCTAATTTAAGCTTGTTCAGTTAAGCTTTGACAATAAAACTGAAAGCTGATAGGTTTCTATGCAGAGCTTCACCAGATGTTCACTCTCTGGTTTTAGTAAATGAACCCCATTGACTCATACCCTTTTTATTGTTCACCAAATTTTGCCTATTGTCTATTATTCTCCTGTTATTCCTGTGCTCACTACTTGTCTTTTTTCTAAACCTTAAAAAGTACTTCCCTTACCATTATCTCCACTCCCTTCTTCATTTTTTCTATTGTGTCCCTCTCTTTATTTACAACATTTTTCTTAGCACCCTGTTCTCCAAGTGTTCTCTCTCGACAATTTTCAGTACTTGTAATTTCTTCTATTGGCACCTTTTTTTTTCCTTTTGATGGTTTTCCTTCTCCAAATGTCCTTTCTTTGTCTTTGAGTTTGCAAGAACCACCCACTCCCTGAACAGGAGACACCTGATGTTTTCCCTTCCCCACTTTCTATCTACTGAACGTTATTGATTTTGCTGTTTTTGATCTCTTTAAATTGTGCCTTTATCTTGTTCAACAATTTTTATTGATTTAATGAAAAGCATGGTACAAACAAAAGTGAAACAGTACAATAAACAATTCCAGGGTACAAAGAAATTGTAAGGAGAGGTCAACATCTGAAATGTCACAATACTCATAAAAATAGACTAATATTTAAAGCAATGGCATGGTGTAGAGTCACCAATGAAATGAAAACTAGATAAATACAATAGATACTTGGCTATTTTTGTACAATGCCACCGTAAGTAGTACATTCCGGAGGTAGTCATAAATCAAATCATGTAGCTGGCCTGAGAGAGAGAGAAACAGTATAGGAGAATAGGGAGGGGAGAGTGGGCCTTAACATCTGTACAGTATGGTGAAGCTGACTGCCGAAATCACAGGCTCAGCCATACAGAGAGCTGTGATAACAGAATACATAACCCATTCTATGAAAAGAAAGAATATAATAAAGAGGGAAGGAAAGTGGAAAGGATGAAGAAAGAAAGAAGAGGAAGGAGGTGAGGTTTCCCCAAAGTAAATGCAACAATGAGTGTGAGCTGGGCATGCACGTGGGACTAAGTTACCATGGTAGGTGCACCGTGCCATCTAAATCAGGGGGCAGACAGTGCTTGATCCATGGATGCCAGATCTTATCAAATTTGGCTAACTAATCTTTTCCTATGGCTTCCATTTTAGCATTGATAAGAGTACGGTGCACACTGTGTTTAGTTTCAGCCAAGATTAAAGATGTCCATACTTTAGCTATCATCTGTTTTGTGGCTGTCAGGAGCGGAAACAGGAGTTTGAATTGTCTATGCGTCAAGGACGCTGGTCTCTGGTGTAGAAGAGCAATGGCGGGGTCTGGGTGTAGAAGTGCCTCAAACAATTTCAAAGCCGAGGCAAAGATTGCCTTCCAGAAATCCTGAACTACAGGACAATCCCACCAATTGTGCATATGCATACCAGGTTCCTGGCAACCTCGAAAACAGTGAGCCGAAGCAGAGGGTCTGAATTTTGTGATTCTGGCCACGACTAGATACCATCTAAAGAGCACTTTACAATTGGTTTCCACAGCCAGTACATTGGGTAAAGAAGCCTCGGAGGCTTGCCACATCTCTGACCATTCTGCTGTATCAAAAGTACGGCCTAGATCACTTTCCCATTTCAATACATAAGAGGATGTGCTTTCATTAGGTTTGAAAAGTATATGGTTGTAGAGACTCAAAACAAGGCTCCTGGCATGAAGATCTCAGTTGCAGAAATCCTCAAAGCATGAGAGTTGGGTCAAGGGGTTGCCCCTCTGAATTAATTGTGAATAGAAGTTCTTTATTTGTAGATAGCAGAAGAGTTCTGACCAGGGGGGAGTCCAAACAATTAGCACAGAGTTGGGAAAAAGTAAAATGAGGCTGCATTGACCAATTTAAAGAGATGAAAGAGGCCTGTGGTAGTCCAGATTTGGAAAGAAGCTGGGATTTCCAAGGTGGGATAAAAGGCTTGGTTTTTAAGAAATCATAGGAATGGGTTATGCGGAGACTGTAGTCCGTACGTAGTCTTCAGTTTGTTCCAAATTGACATGTAGTGTTTATTGATAGTATGACATAAAAATGGGGTGTGCAGCGCTATACAAATAAAACACACTGTCATAAGTATGACAAAATAGGAGGAGCCTCTGCACGCCTTGACGTTACGCCACCGGATCAGGAGGTCCGGTGGCCATCACTTTTTACCCACTGGTCAGTGTATTCAAAGAGCTCATTTCACATTATATCTATATAGGTACTTTAACCCTGTACGTGTTCTATTTTATTTTATCATGATGATCTTTACTTAATAAATATACTTCATAATACTACACCATGAGTATTTCCATCTCTATTACCTGGCACTGAGCCCTCACATCTCAGCCCAGCATTCCAGGAGTCCACCCAGGCAGGAGAAGTTGGGATATAGGTCCAGGTCATCATCTCTGGCAGCCGTTACCCCATTTACCACCAGAGGGCACCTTCACCATCAGGCTGTACCTTCACGGGACTTCCGGCTTCATGGAATTTCTATGTGCACATTAAATTGCACTTCCGGTGAGTGGGCAATTTTTCTACACCTTCATGTCATGATGTTGGAATATACCCATTTGGATTGAAGTCATTTACACTCCACCACTGGAATATACCTTTTTGGACTGATATCACATTACCTTGGACTGTATATTATCCAGTTTATAGGACTTTTTTGTCATATTTTGTCATACTTATGACAGTGTGTTTTATTTGTATAGCGCTGCACACCCCATTTTTATGTCATACTCTTAGAAAGGCTTTTGTGGTTCCTTTTTGTGCATTAGCGGCTTTACTTGGTGCGCTCGCTAACTTATACATTTACAGTGTTTATTGATAGGATTATTCAAATGGACCCGATCTGCTGGGTGAATCTATAGGAGGTTGGTCACCGACAAAGGATCGCAATCTACTGATTCGATTACGACCCACAAAAGAGTTTCACGTACAGTATGATGCTTAGGTAGGTGGGGCAAGTGAGCCAAATAATAGTAAGAGGTAAAATTTGTGAGGCCTAGTCCCCCTTGAAGTTTGGGGAGGTGTAAGGTGATTTTGGGTACTCTAGGTTTAATTGTACCCCAGACAAATGACATGGCTCTCCGTTGTAAAATCCTAAGATAGTAGGACAGAACAGGGATCAGCAAGACTCTGAATAGGTAAAGAAGCTTGGGCAATATAGTAATTTTGAGAACATTGATTTTACCTAGCCAGGAAAGTGAGAGAGAGGACCACTGTGTCAGTAGGCCTGTCACCTGCTTCAACATTTGAGGTTAGTTTGCCGCGAATAAGTCGGAAGGTTTTGCCGTGAGCTGAATGCTCAAGTAGGGGAGGCCGTGTGTAGCCCATGTAAATGGCAGTACCTGCACCAGACTTAGTTCCATTTCCGATAAAGAAATATTTAATGCTGTAGATTTCTGAGCATTAACTGTAAGTCTTGAAATTACAGTGAACTGGTCCAAAGTGGTCAGCAAGTTAGGGGGTCGATATATCAGAGGTGGTTACAAACTACAAAATGTTGTCTGCAAAGAAGCAGATTTTGTGGTGGTAGCCGCCTAGTTTGATGCCACTGACTGTAGGGTTGGTCCTGATGCTTTGTGCTAGGGGTTCAATAAGGAGGGCAAACAACAAGGGAGAAAGCGGACAACCTTGTCGCGTACCCCTTCCTATATTGATTGTATCCGATTTGTAACCTGCATATTTAATATATGCCCTAGGTGACTCCTATAGAGTGGAGATCCAATGCAGAAAGTGGGGGCCAAAATCCCACTTCTGTAAAGAAAAATGTAGGTAGGACCATGACACAGTATCGAATGCATGCCTTTTTGATTTCTAATGAAAGAAAACAGGAGGGGATAAGGCGTGATTTGACTGTATACTTTGAACATACTTTACTATGGTTGTCCATTATGAATTATTTGTATGAGGGGGTCTTTTCATCACTGCTTCTGGAGTGACAGTGTCTGGCCATAGTGTATGATCGGTTCCGGAATGGCTGATGTGGAGGCAGGTTTTCCATTGAGATATTGGGCTTTTATGACCACTCTATAATTTGAGGGTCATATCTATTTGGTAAGCTGCTTGAGGTGCAGTGTGTTACATCTCCTCACAGAATTGGTGTTGGGATCCTATCCTTTGGATGAAGATTCATAGACTTTATATATGGATTTTATCAATACCACTTAAGTGCTGCATCACAATATCTTTTACTTTGTATTTGTTAATCAAACAAGTTTATGCTGGCTGCTTTATAGTGGTTTATCTAAGCACAGTGAATATATATTTTTTGCATTTTTCCACAGATTAAGGGTGAACAGCCGAGGGTACCAAAGCGAGGATGCAAGGATCCATCCTGGAGAGGATGTAGGCCTCAATTAAATGTATGTACAATATTAGTAGACAGCTTGGCCCGGGTGCAGTTACCGGAGTCTATTGCAGCAGTGAGGTAGAAGTGATAGAGGGGGGGGCAGGAGAAGGGTAGGGAAGGGAGCGTGAAAAAGGCAGGGGGGATAGAAGAAATAAGAGGGGAAACCAGGGTAGGATAGTGATGAAGGTGGCAATAGAGGACAGTAAGCTAACCCTGGTGAGGTCAGTGACTAGTTATGTAGCATACGAGAAGGTAAACAGAACAACTCAATACAAGCAATAGCATTGAGCACATAGCAGGCAAGCCCTATGTAAAGCTCAATGTTGGCAGGGCCTGCTAGGCAAGTCATACATTTTATAAGAACATGTCAGGGTCTATTTGTTTAAGTAGTGCTGGAGGGACTAAGTCTCTCTGTTGTGCTTTCTGAGTGTCCGTTAAATCGCTATCTGACTCACCCTGAGAAGATGGTAGCATTTGCTGAACCTTTACAGGGCACGCTGCTGTGGCTGATGAGGAGGGTGCCATCACCATTTTGGCTGGGGCCTATGTCAAAGCGCCCCTGATGGATTTTGCCTTCATTTTTGGCTGGAGACCTCCGAGAACCATCCCATACGGGTCGGGGGGGGTGCACTGAGGCTGCGAGGTGCGGAGGGTGATCTTTATATACCCGGCGGGGGGGTACTGTGATCCGAAGGTTTAGTCCTCCAGGAGCAGAGCGCTAAGCCAGCATGACCGCATGGCGAGCTCCGCGCATGCGCCCTCCATGCCTTTAACTTTTTCAACTGTATGCCTCTTCATTAAAATTGTTTTTAATTCAGCAAGAAATTTCCCTAAAATGACAATAGCTCCTCTATGGCATCCTCCCGCACATGCGCAGTTCTCGCGCTTGCAGAGCCGTGCAGCGGCACGATCTTTCACCGGCCGTGTACCTCGGACATGGCCGGTGAAAGGCCGGAGTACCAGCCCCGTTGCCGGTACCATGTGACCTGCTGTGACCAATCTGTTATGATCCGCCAGGTGGTGCCTCCGGCGGCCCACTGGACAGACCTATCCAAAGCGTGGAGTCTAAGTCCCGGTCTGTGCTTTCACCAGGGCCCCTGATGGTGGGGATGGACTTGTAACAGACCAGGGCCAGGTCACGACCTCTGAGCAGGCCCACCAGTGGCAGAGGGAACCTCTGGGGATGTATAGGTACCTGGTGCTTGTGTCCTGGCATGAGCCGCCGCTAGTGCGCGTGCGCTGGAAGAGGAACCGCCGCGATCCCTGACATTGCCCCCCCCTATGGGCACCCTCCAGGAGCCCCACCGATCTCTCCACAGCGGGTGGCCACGAAAGAATACCCGGATGAGCCTGGGGGCGTGAACATTCTGGATGGGTTCCCATGAGTTCTCCTCAGGGCCATAACCCTTCCATTTTATCAGGAACTGCGTCTGGCCCCCCCTCTTTCGGCAACTGAGAATAGTTTCTACTTCATATTCTTCTTGTTCATCTATGGTGACTGCCTCGGGAGGTATGGATTCACGATCCGGGAAGGAATCCGGTCTGGATGGTTTCAGGAGAGACACATGGAACACAGGGTGTATCTTGAAGGTTTCCGGAAGCTCGAGTTCGTAGGCCACCTCGTTGATTACCCGTTTAATTGGGAACGGGCCAATGTACTTCGGTCCTAGCTTCCTTGAAGGACACAGCATCTTCAAGTTGGTCGTAGCCAGCCAAACCTGATCCCCCGGTTGGAGCAACAACTCTCCTCTTCTTTTCTTGTCGAACGCCTTTTTACTGTCTTCTTGGGCTTTAGTGATGGCCTCCTGAATCGTCTTGTTATTGACAGAAAAGAAATGCAAGACATCTTGAGATGCAGGTACCGGATTTTCGGGGCATCAGGTCAGGGAGAAATGTAGGATGATATCCGAAATTGGTAAAGAACGGGGATTGTCCCGTAGCTGAGTGGTTCGAGTTATTGTAGGCAAATTCTGCAGAAGGCAACAGTGTTAGCCAGTTGTCCTGAAGGTAGGATGTGTAGCATCTTAGGTACTGTTCCAACGTATGATTGGTCCTTTCCGTTTGCCCGTTGGTCTGAGGATGGTAAGCAGATGAAAGTGACAGCTTGATTCCCAACGCTTCACATAAGGCTTTCCAGAACCTTGATGTGAACTGGACTCCCCGATCCGACACTATATCTTCGGGAACCCCATGTAGCCTCACTACTTCCTTAATGAATATCCGTGCAGTCTCCAGCGCCGATGGTGTCCTTTCCAGGGGCACGAAATGAGCCATCTTCGAAAAGCGATCCACGATCACCATTATTGCAGTGTAACCTTGAGATGGTAGGAGTTCAACTCCGAAATCCATGGCTATCATTTGCCAGGCCCGTTTGGGTATCGTCAACGGACGCAACAATCCCCAGGCCCTGCTTCTGGAGGGCTTGTTCCTTTGGCAGTTGGGACAGGTCTGGACGTAGCGCTCGCAGTCCTTGACCATGTTTGGCCACCAGAATGAGCGCTGCAGTAGTTCCTGAGTTTTCGTCACCCCGAAGTGACCCGCCATCGGATGGTCGTGGCAGTGCCCCAGGACCAAAGTTTGAACTCCTTCTGGTACCACGATCCGATCTTCCTTCCAAAGCAGACCCTCGCAGTTCTGGAGGGGCGACCCAGGCGGGACTGGCAGTCCTACGGAAGCGTCGATAAGTCTGGAGCGAAGTTCTGTTTGAAGGGCGAGGAAGCTCCCGGAAGGTAAGATTGTGTCAGGTAACACTGTATCGTCGGGGTCCTCAAACATGCGGGACAGAGCGTCTGGTTTCGTATTCTTAGACCCAGGTCGGTACGTTATATGAAAAACAAACCGAGAAAAGAAAAGAGCCCATCTCGGCTTGCATGGTCTCAGTCGTTTTGCCGTTCTTAAATATTCAAGGTTTTTATGATCCGTGAATATTAGGATTGGGTGTGTGGCTCCTTCCAGGAGATACCTCCATTCTTCTAGAGCGGACTTAATAGCCAGGAGTTCCCGAACTCCAATATCATAATTTCGCTCCGCCGGTGTCAACTTCCTGGAGAAGAACGCCACAGGATGCAGTAGCTCCTTGGTACCATTCCTTTGGGAAAGAACCGCTCCTACCGCGTTTTCGGAGGTGTCCACTTCCAAAACGTATGGGAGAGAGGAATCCGGGTGGCAGAGAATGGGAGCAGAGGTGAACAATTTCTTGAGCGTTTCAAACGTAGTCTGAGCTTCGGGAGTCCATTTAAAGTGGATCCCTTGTTTAGTCAGTTGCGTGATTGGGGAGACCAGACCGGAGAAGTTCCTGACAAACTTTCTATAAAAGTTCGAGAACCCGATGAAACGCTGTACCCCCCTCTTATCGGCGGGAGTTGGCCAATCTAAGATCGCCGTGACTTTCTGGGGATCCATTGCGACCCCCGCGGGAGAGAGGACCAGTCCCAAGAACGTGATTTTTTGCTGTTCGAAACAGCATTTTTCTGCCTTGGCGTATAGCCCGTGTTGGCGTAAACGTTCCAACACCCGTAATACTTGACTTCGATGAACCTCCAGTGAGGGAGAGAAAATTAAGATGTCATCCAAGTAGACAACCACGAAGACATCGAGGAAATCACGAAAAACGTCATTGATAAAGTGTTGGAAGGTGGCCGGTGCGTTACATAGCCCGAACGGCATCACCAAATATTCGAAATGACCGAATCTCGTACGAAAAGCCGTCTTCCATTCATCCCCCTCCCTGATACGAACAAGGTTATATGCCCCCCGCAGGTCCACTTTAGTAAAAATCATCGCTGACCTTAATCTCTAGAGGAGACCAGGGGTAATGGATAGCGATTTTTTACCGTGATCTTATTCAGATCACGGTAGTCTATACAGGGCCGTAACGATTTGTCTTTTTTTTCTACAAAGAACAACCCGTCCCCGGCTGGGGACGTGGACGGGCGAATAAATCCCTTCCGAAGATTTTCATCAATATACTCCCTCAATACTCCTGACTCTAGTTCCGATAAAGGAAAAATGCGACCAAATGAGATTTCAGACCCGGGTAGGAGGTCTATGGGGCAATCGTATGAACGGTGAAGAACGGGAAGAATGTCTGCTCCTCGCTTACTGAATACGTCTAGGAAGTCGTGGTAGGCCGGAGGAATAACCTGAGAAAGATCTGTATCACCATCCATGCACAGAAGAAACCGGGGAGCCACGGACCCGGTGACGTGGCAGTGACTCAGGCAGTATGGTGACTGAAATTGAACCATTCCCTTCTCCCAATCAATCTGGGGGTTATGGGCCCGCAGCCAAGGGAGCCCGAGAATGATTGGAAAAAGGGGGGATGCGATGGCATCCAGATGGAGGAACTCTTGGTGATGGTCTGCCATCGTGGTAAAAATAGGAGGTGTCTCCTGATCCACCACCCCTGATTTTATGCTAGACCCATCTGCCAAGAAGATGTTAAACCCCCTTTCTTTGGTCTGGAGAGGGATCTTTTGCCGGGGAGCAAAAGTAAGATCGATGAAACAACTACATGCTCCCGAATCAATGATTGCGGTCACCAACAAGGTTCCTCCGGGGAGCTGTAAAGACACAGGTATTGCCAGGTAACTAGATTGATCACCCCTTTCTGCAGGTAAAGGAAAAAAACAGGAAGCGGACTTACTCAATTTTGCAGGACAGGAGCACACCTGGTGACCAGTTTCCCCGCAGTACAGACATAGGTTCTGCAATCGTCTCCTCTGACGTTCGACCGATAAAGTGGAACGGGCCAGTCCCAGTTGCATGGGTTCCGAGGTGTCCCCTGCTTCCGTGCTCCGAGTATGGTTCCCTGGGGCTGGAGCTGCTTCTCTCGGTGGAAACCATGCCACCCTTTGACCCTGGCTGCTCCTTTCCAGCCGACGCTCTCTCAGTCTGCGGTCAATTTGGATGGCCAACTCTATCAGTTTCTCAAGAGAGTCAGGTAGGCCTACTTGTGCTAACTCATCTTTTAGCGACTCAGACAGCCTGATGTGGAACTGGTGACATAATGCCGCATCGTTCCATCTGGTATCTCCCATCCAACGCCTGAAATCGGATGCATATTCTTCGGCTGCCCGGTGGCCTTGCCGCAGAGAGTATAGGGTAGCCTCTGCGGAAGCAGCCCACTGGGGGTCGTCATATAAAACGGCCATGGCCTGAAAAAACTCGGTCACGGAATCAAGATGGGGGTCGTGCTTCTCCATCAGACGGTGAGCCCAATCCTGGGGCTCATCTTGAAGGAGAGAGATTATAAACCCCACCTTGACGGTCTCGGTGGTGAATGTGCGGGGCTGTAAATTAAAAAACAAGGTGCATGCGTTCCGGAAGGCCCAGAAGCGGCTGCGGTCTCCACGGAATCGTTCCGGTAGGGGAACGCGGGGTTCGGGAGCTAGGGGTGCGGCAACTGCTCTGGATGCTGGGGTAGCAGGTGATTCCGCAGTTGGGGGACTCGGAGCAGGGGGAGTCAGGGTGGCTAACATCTCCATGCGGTCCTCAAGACGGGTGCAGCGGCTGTGAAAATTCTGGAAGGCCTGGGACAGAGCTGCCAGGTGCTGGCATATATCCTCTAGGGATGCCGGTCCTCTTCCTGGCTCTGTCATGGCCACAAGGTACTGTTATGATCCGCCAGGTGGTGCCTCCGGCGGCCCACTGGACAGACCTACCCAAAGCATGGAGTCTAAGTCCCGGTCTGTGCTTTCACCAGGGCCCCTGATGGTGGGGATGGACTTGTAACAGACCAGGGCCAGGTCACGACCTCTGAGCAGGCCCACCAGTGGCAGAGGGAACCTCTGGGGATGTATAGGTACCGGGAGAGCCAGATGTGAGGAGGACGGCGGGACCTAGCAGGATGGGTCACGAGCAGCGGTCCCGTGGGGTAAGCGAGGTACAGAATCGGCAGGCAAAGAGTAGTCAGGTCACACGCAGGGTCAGCAGGATAAGTCAGTCCGCAGATAGGTCAAACAAGCCGGGGATCAGGAGAGGAGAAGGCAGAGTAGTCAGGGCAATCCGGGTCAAACACAGGAGAAGGCAGCGTAGTCAGGACAATCCGGGTCAAAGCACAGGAGAAGGCAGCGTAGTCAGGGCAATCAGGGTCAAAATGTAGGTACAGGAACTCAGGATCACAGACAGATAGACCTTGCGGCAATTTGTGACAGTGCAGGGCATCTTTAAATATTGCACCCTGCACTGTCATTGGCCGCCCAGGACGCGCCCCCGGGCTGTCATTGGCCGCTCGAGGCACCCGCGGCTCCTACTGCGCATGTGTGGCGTCCTGTCAGCTGCGGCCCGCCGGGACCTGGTGCTTGTGTCTCAGCGTGAGCCGCCGCTAGTGAGCGTGCGCTGGAAGAGGAGCCGCCGCGATCGCTGACACAAACACAGCAGGTCACATAACATATTTATAACTACCACTTCCTCAAATACAATAAGTGACAAATTCTAAAAATCTATTTAAAACAAAACTTAAATCCCCATAGCACAAATAACACCTTCACCCTTGAAGATATAAAATAATATGAAAATGTGCCAAAATTATGCAAACTAATATTTATACAATCTGCCCCATAAAACAACTATATATATACTATAAATATTCCAAATAAAAAATAAAAATAAAACAGTCCAACAAAAGTCCAAAAAAAAAATGAGTATAAATCCAAAAAATTATAAAAATGAAATGAAAATGAAAATCCTTCCAATCCTTTCTCACGATAATAAACCTCAAAAAAAGAAAATATCACATAGTGTATTATCTTTATAATATAATAAAATATTCATGACAACACTCTGGTGATTATCCAAATAGGAATATAATTTTTTCCTTTTGGTAATTAGTGTAAAAAGTGAACCAAGTGAACAAACATAATTCAAAAAAATAGTGCAAAACACTGTGTACTGTGAATCACTCTTACAGTGCTCCAAAACAAATCCACACTGTGCCACTTCTATTATAGTAAGGAATATTTACCCTTACCAACACTCCTCAATAAACCTGCTTTCAGTATTTTATAGTATCCTATGGATGGGACCCTCCTATAGTGCTCCCCCAGATTCCACTGTATTCAAGGCACTATTCCAGCATGATTTTCCATATCTCCATATCATTGGCACCATACAAACAAAAGCATATGAGGGACAAATAGTGTAATACCGCCAAAGTAATGTTCAGAAAGACACTTTATTCCAACTGCTCACATTTGAAATAATTCAAAACCGCTTTTCAAATACCGTAAAAACCGCCAAGCTACCATCCAGGGAACATCCAGGGACCAACACACAGTCTTTCCTTTATTTCCCTTTTCCAAAATGGCCGCCGGTCAACTTCCGGTTCCTGTATGCATCTTGCGTCTTATAAAGATAATACACTATGTGATATTTTCTTTTTTTGAGGTTTATTATCGTGAGAAAGGATTGGAAGGATTTTCATTTTCATTTCATTTTTATAATTTTTTGGATTTATACGCATTTTTTTTGGACTTTTGTTGGACTGTTTTATTTTTATTTTTTTATTTGGAATATTTATAGTATATATATATATAGTTGTTTTATGGGGCGGATTGTATAAATATTAGTTTGCATAATTTTGGCACATTTTCATATTATTAGGTCACATAACAGTTGTATACAATGGATGGCTTCATTCATGCCATCCATTGTATACTAGTGTCTAGCTGTGAATGGTCACAGCAGGTCACATGCACATGTCCTGTGATTAGCTGTGGCAAAATCACAGCTAAGCACAAAAAAAAAACCCTGAATGAATCGATGTCATTCAGGTTAAATGCTTGCTTATAGCAAAGTGATTCTTTGCTATAAGCAAATTGTGTAAAAAAAAA
This sequence comes from Staurois parvus, assembly GCF_062004578.1. Taxonomy (NCBI): domain Eukaryota; kingdom Metazoa; phylum Chordata; class Amphibia; order Anura; family Ranidae; genus Staurois; species Staurois parvus. The sequence goes on from NW_028317949.1 coordinate 8,738,695, forward strand.
AAAATACTGATCACTTCCCCAAAGTAGTACAGTGTTACTATGGTAACATTGTACTAATTTGATCATAGTGAAATATGAAAAAAAAATCTTAAAAAAAAGATAAAAATGTAATCAAACATTTTAAATAAAAAAAAAAAAAATATATATATATATATATATATATTTTTTTTTTTTTTTCACACTGTCACCAGTCAGTGTCCCTGGTCACCACCATGCCAGTTATATGATGACACTGTACTGCACTGGTGACAGTATGTAAAAAAAAAAAATAGTGAAAATAATTTTTTTCATTTTTTCATTTTCCGAAAAATTATGACAAAAAAAATACAACTCCAAAAAACTCGCCATTCCTCTTATGAAGTACGTCGGACTGTGTACTCTGCAAAAAGGGGTCATTTGGGGGATATCTGTACTATTCTGACATTCTTGGACCTCAAGAAATTAGATTGGCTGTCAGTACTTCAGGATTGATCAAGTTTCAGATCTATACCATAGTTTGTGAACTCTATAACTTTCCTACAAACTAAATAATACATCCTAATTTGGGTTATTTTCACCAAAGACATGTAGCAGAATACATCTCGGCCTAAATTTATGAAGAACAATTATTTGTTTGTAAACTTTTATAACAGAAACAAAGAAAAACGTGGGTTTTTTTTTCTAAATTTTTGGTCTTTTTTTGTTAATTTAGCAAAAAAAAAAAACCCAAGCGATGATTAAATACCACCAAAAGAAAGCTCTAGTTGTGTGAAGAAAATGATACAATTTTAGTTTGGGTACAATGTTGTATGACTGCGCAATTGTCATTCAAAGTGTGAGAGCGCTGAAACCTGAAAAATGGCCTGGGCAGGAAGGTGCAAAATTGCCCGATATTGAATTGGTTAAAGAGCTCAGACAGGTGCTAAGTTAGATTAATGAGTGGAGTAGAGGTGGGCGCAGTAATAGGTCTTTGAGAGCCAGAACTCTTGTTGTTTCTTAGGTGTTCAAATACTTATAGTATGTTCAGCAGTGCAAGACAAAAATTCTTTAAAAATCATACAATGTGATTTCCTGAATTTTTCTTTTTTTTTATTCTGTCTCTGAGTGGGAATGCACCTACAATGTGAATTTCAGACCCCTCCATGATTTCTAAGTGGGAGAACTTGTAAAATCACAGGGTGTTCAAATACCTCTGTTCCTCACTGTATCTCTAATTCTGAGGATGATTTGGATTTGTAATTCTCACAAAACTTTTAGATATTTTTCGCAATAAATCATATGCTAGCACAATCTTGATTTTTTTCTCTCAAATAATAATAATTCTTCAATTCATTCATTTTTTCATACAATCTTGCATTTTTTTCTACTTCTTTTACCTACTCTTTCCCTATCCCTTGACATCTGCACTAGTGATGACCGGAACGTCCCTGGGTTTCCAGAATCTGAACTCCACTGCATTCAATGGAGGCCAGACATTCATTTACAGTAATGGCTATTTTCTAAGCTAAAAGTCAAGGGACTTACAAAGAAAAGGCATTAGGAGCCAGGTACTGACCTGAGGGACATGTATGTAGCAAGGGAGAATAAAGCATTTAAAGTTGTTGTTCAATGAGGAGAGGCCATTTCTGAGCTGCTTAAAGAGCAACATAAAAAATATGCAATTCCTTTAAATAACATGCTTGAGGGATACCTTAAAGCTGTACGTGGTACAACAAAATATTAAGAGTGTTGGCTAGAGCATCATTGACACCATTTTCTGCTATTTACTCTATATATACATAATTGCTTAGCTCATATACAGCTGCAGCATCCCAATATGATTGATTTCCACCCCAAAATAAATTTGCAATAGGTAATTATTGGCAAAAGATTTTTCCTGTGGTAGTTATAGATGAGCGTTGGAGGCAATATGGCCAAAAGCTGTATGTATGTATATATATATATATATATATATAGTGTATGCTTACTGCACTGTAAATCCTTTGCATTGTATTTTGATTAGCTTGGTAGTTATTTTGGGATCCACCTGGTTACTCTCATGTATTGTTATTTTTACCTTTTGGTACTGTCTACCCTCTTGAACTTTGTAATTTTTCCCATTTTTGGATGTGCATGGCTTGATTTTGGGCTAGAGCTGTTTTCATCTCCAACTGTGACACTTTAGATCCATACACTCAAGAGTGGTTATTTTAGCAAGTAGGTATTGACAAATCTGCAAGATAGAGTAGGACTGGCTAGAGAGGGATCACATTGATGCAGCTGGCCACATTCAGCATGTATTGCAAATATATGGTAACTAAGAATCCCCATTTTATAAGCAATAGTTTGCTATAGGAAAGGATTAACAACGCCTCTTCAGTTTCTCAAGTGCTGTATATAATTCTATTTGGAACTGAGCATTAATTTCTTTATTTATCCTGCATTGTACAGGTTGGTAACTATAAAGGACAGGGATGCGTGAAGTTGCTTTACTATTGGCTACAAGTGTACACTTACTGTGCTGTCACTCCTTTGTTCTTTTGTATTGAAAATTGTTTAGCTTGGTGGTTATTTTGGAATCCACCTAGTTACTTGCATAGATAATTATTTTTACCTGTTGGTGCTGTCCACCTTTCCTAAACATTATATATACACTTTATTGCCAAAAGTATTGGCAAATCATTGGATTCAGGTGTTCCAATCACCTCAACTGCCATAGGTGTATAAAATAAAGCACCTAGGCATGCAGACTGCTTCTTCAAACATTTGTGAAAGAATGGGTCGCTCTCAGGAGCTCAGTGAAATCAAGAGTGGTACTGTGATAGGTTGCCAACTGTGCAATAAGTCCATCTGTGAAATTTCCTTGCTGCTAAATATTCCACGGTCAGCTGTTAGTTGTAACAAAATGGAAGCAACTGGGAACAACAGCAACTGAGCCACGAAGTTGTGGGCCATGTAAAATGACAAAGCGGAGTCAGTGCATGCTGAAGTGCACAGTGCGCAGACGTAACCAACTGTCTGCAGAGCCAATGGCTAAAGACCTCTAGACTCCATGTGGCCTTCAGATTCACACAACAGTGCATAGCGAGCTTCATAGAATGGGTTCCATGGCTGAGCAGCTGTATCCAAGCCTTACATCACTAGTTGGCAGGAGAACTGTACTTGCCTGACTGCATTGTGCCAAGTGTAAAGTTTGGGGGAGGGAGGATTATGGTGTGGGGTTGTTTTTCAGGAGTTGGGCTTGGCCCTTTAGTTCCAGTGAAGGGAACTCTTTAGGCATCAGCATACCAAGACATTCTGAACAATTTCATGCTCCCAACTTTGTGGGAACAGTTTGGGGATGGCCCCTTCCTGTTTAAACATGACTGCTCACCAGTGCACAAAGCAAGGTCCATAAAAACATGGATGAGCAAGTGTGGGGTGGAGGAACTTGACTAGCCTGCACAGAGTCCTGACCTCAACCCAATATAACACCTTTGGGATGAATTAGAGCGGAGACTGTGAGCCAGGCCTTCTCATCCGACATCAGTCCCTGACCTAATAAATGCACTTCTGGAAGGATTGTCAAACATTCCCATAGATAAGTAATGCAAGATATAGTGAGCGCTCTTTAGTAGGCAGCAGCTGAAACACTTAAGGTAACCACAGTAACCTCTGTAATAACAAAGAACAAATAAAGTGCAGCGCTCAATGTATAGATGAATTAGAAAGAAATCTTGTGAAATAAGTTATTCAATAGAGTCCAGTAGTTTGTACTGATCAAAGTTCTTATGAAGTAGTTATCCCAACGGACTGACTAGAATAACAGAAGTGCGCACTCATCAGAAGCGCATGGATAATGAGCATGTAGGAATATTAATCCTGGATGGTGTTCTGTAGTCAACAGGTAGTGGGCATCCTTCTGAGGTCTGGTCATTCAGCCTGGATTAGGTATGGGATAATCCTAGGTCCAGAGGTCCCCTTTAAGGGTGGATGGGTGCTCAATCTGCATACAGGGCTCCCTCCTATGGATACTGGATGGTATCAGATTCTGTCCTGTAGATGTAATAGCTCCACAAAGGAGTCCCAAAACAGGTGCCAGAATAGTGTAGTATTTCTCAAAAGTAATTTTATTATATTAGAAAGATATCCAGGGCAGTAGGTGTATAAAAATGAGTACAGTTGCAAATATGGTTGAAAAAGCAACACTGACCCCTTTAAAAGATGGCCGCCGTGCCTCCTCGTGGCTCCGGCAGCTAAAAGACGTCACACTCTGTGCAGCTCCTCCTAAGGCCTTTCGTGCTAAGGCACATCATCAGAGGGGAGGCTGGGCGCCCGCAGATTGAGCCCCATCTATCCTTAAAGGGGACCTCTGGACCTAGGATTATCCCATACCTAATCCAGGCTGAATGACCAGACCTCAGAAGGATGCCCACTACCTGTTGACTACAGAACACCATCCAGGATTAATATTCCTACATGCACATTATCCATGCGCTTCTGGTGAGTGCGCACTTCTGTTATTCTAGTCTCAGTTCCATTGGGATAAATTCTTCATAAGAACTTTGATCAGTACAAACTACTGGACTCTATTGAATAACGTATTTCACAAGATTTCTTTCTATTCCCATAGATACACTCCTAAACCTTGTGGACAGCCTTCCTAGAAGAATTGAAGCTGTTTTAGCTGCAAAGGGTGGGATGTCATTAAAGTTCATGTGCATGTAAAGGTAGGCGTCCCAATACTTTTGGCAATATAGTGTGTATATATATATCCAAGCAGAAGCAAAACAAGTTACAGAGCATGGCTTGTTTTAATCTTCCATTTAGTATCACAAACCACAATCATCAAACCCACATAGAAACAGGCCATTGTGATTATTTTTCTTGTTTAGCATAACAGCTGCCTCATCTCTGCAGAGTCAAAAGCAAAAAAAATATCACACAGTAGCTGTAGAGCATGCAAGCGCTTTGATTATGACCCAAGGCAGCAATGTAAGAGAGAGATGAATCAATGTTTTTCAAGAAAAACAATTATAGTGAGGTACTATAAACAAAGAAGAAATAAATAGCATAGAGACTCACTGCCCATTAAGCAAGCATATTCCCTTGGTTACTGTCTCAGTGAAAGAGATGAAGCATATTTTATATACAGTACACAGCCAGAAATATTGTAGTGACATGCAGTACACCATGTAAGTGTTTTTATTAGATCACATTAGATCACAACTCAAGACAGAAGGACTAGGCATGTTTTATCCTCCTAAAATAGCATACTTTAATTTATATTTTAGATCAACAAGTTAGAAAAAGCGAACTGATCAGGAATTGGACAGTATGTTCTCCTTTCTTGTTAATATTCTGTCAGAAGGAGATCTGGCAGAGCTGATCTGGGATAAACAGATCACACTGTCCTTTTTTTCTCTGACCACATACCTAAATAATTGTAAGCATTTTATGCAGATTTCATGAGCTTTTTCAGACGGAGTAAGCATATAGAACATGTAGAGCTATTTTACAAGTTTGAAGATTGAAAAATTGACCAGTTTTGGGGGATACCTTTTAAGCCTTTCTCATTTAGGCTGCAAGTATTGGAAGGAGAGAGAAATCAGATTGCACCTGGTCTTTTCTTTAGAAGACTAAACAATGAAAAATGTGACACTTGTGCAGCACAACTATTAAGTTTGTATGGACATCCTGCAGTTAATGGGGGGGATTTAGCATCTATAAAAAAAGGGACTTTTTTACATCAAGTATGGAAATAGCCTACAGCTTTGCACCACAGCTAAAAAGCCTGCTTGGGCAGGCCATAGGTTCCGAGAGTTTGAGCAGACCTTTAGCTACCGAAAAAATAGTGTCTTTTTTTGTACACAGATGATTGAAATAGCACAAGAATTTGCACCACAGCTAGAATCATTTTAAACAGGCCATAATTTCTGAAAGCTTGAACAGGTATTTAGCATCCATAAAAAATAAATACTTTCATAAATATTCCTTTTTTAGATGCTGAGGATGGAAATAGCAAACAGGTTTGCACCACAGATAAAAAGTCAGTTTGGTCAGGTCACAATTTTTGGGAGCTTGAGCAGGCAATTATCTGAAAAAAAGAGTGTCTACTTTGATCACCAATGATAAACAATTTGCAATTTTTGAGAGCCTGTTTGGAAAAGACACAATTTCTGAAAGACATTTGGCATTGAGATTAAAAACAAAATGTGTAATCTTTTTGACACTGAGCATGCAAATAGCATAATGGTTTGAACCACAGATAAATAGCCTGTTTGAACACGTTGTAACTGAGCAGTCATTTTAGCATCAGGGAAAAAAACAATTAAACACAGGATGTAAAGAGCACACAGTGTAGCAACACAACTAACAAATTGATGTGGACAGTTTGCAATTGTGAAGTGATAGAACAGGTTGGTAGGAATTTTATATCAGGAAATTGAAAATCAGTGCTTTTGTTTTCAACATTAAAGATAGAAAAAAAAACATATGTCTTTGCAACACATATTTGAAGCCTTTCTTGTCAACATCACAATTTATGAGGGAGAGAGTAACCAGATTAGAATTTTTCTCGAAAAAAAAAAAAATAGAGCTTCCCTGTTCATAGACTGAGGAAAGACACATTTTACAGTTTGTATGCACACCTTTTTTAAACCTTTTTATACAGAGAGAGCGAAAGAACAAGCAGATTGCATCTTACAATAAATTTATTTTTTTTTCTATGCAGCAGATGGAAGAATCAAAGTACTTGGCAGCACAGTTTTTTTTTACCTTTTTTGGAAAGGCCAGTATCTTTAAGGGCAGAGTTTACAGATTTAACTTTAAATAATTAATTATGTAAACTGCAACTGTGGGGCTATGATATAAATAGTGCACTGATTTTAGACAGAGAATCTCATTTCTATTATTGTGAGGCAGACTTTTTTTTCTGATACAATCTATAAACCACACAGATTTTCTGCATAGAATATAACTTGTGCTCATCAGAAGCAATTTAAGAGGGAGACAGCAGGAAGGTTCCATCTGAAACCTCAAAATATCATGTTATTCTCCCTGGAACAAAGGAGAAAAATGTTTTGAGGACTTACCTGCACATAGTTCAAAGTACTTTTATAGGCCAAAATTCCAGAAAATACAGAGTAAGACTGTATGGTTTTCATGTAAGGTTTCACTGTTAGGTGACACTACTTTAAAGATTGTATATTCCAAATTTCACAGTTAGGAGTCAGCATGAGGAAACATAGTGGGGGAGATTTACCAAAGCTGGTTCACAAAGAATCTTGTGCACCTGTGCATAGTAGCCAATAAACTTCTAACCTCAGCTTGTTCAATTAAGCTTTAACAATAACCTGTAAGCTGATTGGTTTCTATGCAGAAGTGCACAAGATTCTGAGTGAACTAACTATAGTAAACAATCCCCAATGTATATATATATGTATATATATATATATATATATATATACACACACATACATACATACATATATACACACACACACACAAAAAAAGGGGGTGAGTCACTCCCTTTTATCTTAGTCCAAGTTCAAAAACAGGGAGATTGTATAAATGATGGGCTCCTAATCATCCAACAATATAAACATCAAATAAAATGAGTGCCTAGGCGCATTTCCGTGGGCTAACGTCTACTTTTTATTAGTAACCGTCTACTTTTAGACGGAAAAGACATTTACTAAAGAAAGTGTCAACAAGTATTATTATTATTATACAGTATTTATATAGCGCCAAAAGGTTTGCTCTGCGCTGTACATTATAATGGGGGAAAGAACATGAGACAATACAGTAACAAAACAGTACACGAGGGGTTCGAGGGCCCTACTCTTTCGAGCTTACAATTTAGGAGGGAGGGGATAGTGGTACAGGAGGAAGTGGCTGTGGGGGATGGAATGGTAGGAGGAGTGGAGGAGATCGGCTGTTAAGGGAGGGTGGGGTAGGCTTCCCTGAAGAGATGGGTTTTCAGGGTGTGCCTAAAGGTGAGGAGGGTAGGTGACAGTCTGATGGATTGGGGTAGTGAGTTCCAGAGGATGGGGGAAGTCCTGGAGAAGTCCTGCAGTAGGGCATGGGAGGAGGAGGCCAGGGAGCTAGAAAGTAGGAGGTCTTGTGAGGAGCGAAGAGTACAGGTAGGGCGGTATTTGGGTATCAGGCCGGTGAGGTAGTTTGGGGCAGCGTTATGAATGGCTTTGTATGTCAGTGTTTAGTATTTTAAATTGAATATGTTGGGCAATCGGAAGCCAGTGGAGGGAATGACAGAGGGGGGTGGCAGAAGCGGAGCGGTTGGTAAGGTGGATGAGTCTGGGCGCAGAGTTCAGGATAGACTGAAGTGGGGACAGCCTGTGTTGGGGTAGGCCGGTGAGAAGGGAGTTGCAGTAGTCCAGGCATGAGATAAGGGAGTGAACGAGTTGTTTAGTAGTGTATGGGGTTAGGTACATACGTATTTTGGAGATGTTGCGGAGGTGGAGCCTGCATGAGTTTGCCAACGATTGGACATGGGGTTGGAAGGACAGGTTTGAGTCAAGAGTGACACCTAGGACTTTGGCTTGCAGGGTGGGACTGATGGTGGCGTTGTTGGTCGTGGAGAGGATGGGGGGGCGTGGGCTGGGGGGAAAATTAGGAGCTCGGTTTTGGAAAGGTTCAATTTGAGGAAATGGAGCGACATCCAGTCTGATATGTCGTTCAGTAGGTGGGCGATACGGGCAGAGACTGAAGAGGTGAGGGGTGGAGAGGTAAATTTGCGTGTCATCAGCGTAGAGGTGATAGTTGAAGCCGTGGGAGTGTATCAGTTTGCCGAGGGAGGAGGTGTAGATGGAGAAGAGAAGGGGCCTGAGGACAGAGCCTTGGGGGACCCAAACAGAGAGGGGAAGAGAGGGGGAGGTGGTAGCGTTCTAGGTAATGCTGAAGGAGCATTGGGATAGATAGGAGGAGAGCCAGGAGAGAGCGGAGTCTCTGATGCCAAGGGAGTGTAGTTTATTAGGAGGAGGGGGTGGTCAACTGTCGATGGCCGCGGAAAGGTCAAGGAGTAGAAGGACTGAGTAGTGGCCATTAGCTTTGGGGGTTAGCAGGTCATTAGTGATTTTGAGTAGGGAGGTTTCAGTGGAGTGTAGGGGATGGAAGCCAGACTGTGGTGGATCGAGGAGGTTGTTGTCAGTGAGTTGGGAGCTTAGGCAATTGTAGACTAAGAGCTCAAGGAGCTTGGATGTAAATGGCAGCAGGGAGATGGGTCTAAGGTTGTTCAGGTCGGTGGGGTCCAGGGAGGGTTTTTTGAGTATGGGGGTGATGTGCTTTAGGGGGGAGGGGAATGCGCCAGTAGAGAGGGAGAGATTGAAGATGTGGGTGAGGGAGCGAATGATGGAGGAGGAGGGTGACCGGAAGAGTTGTGTGGGAACAGGGTCAAGGGGGCAAGTGGTGAGGCGGGCTTCTGAGAAGACCTTAGTGACCTCCTCAGTGGTAGCAAGGCTGAAGGAGCGGAGTGTTGGGGAGGTTATAGTGTGCAGGGTGTTAGGTGTGGTGGGGGCAGGGCAGTTGCGAGGTCAGAGGAGGGGGGAGTTGATGGGGTTATGGTGGGAGGGAGGCTAGGTGGGGAGGTAGATATTGCATTGGCGATGTCCTTACGGATTGTGTCGATCTTATTTTGGAAGTGATTGGCAATCTCATGGGCGGTGAGTGAGGTACTGGGTGGAGGTGGGGGGGAGAGAGAGTAGGGAGTTGAAAGTGGAGAAGAGCTGGCGAGGACAGGTGGAGAGGGTATTGATGAGGGTAACAAAGTAGGCTTGTTTGGCGGTGTGGAGGGAGGAGGTGTTGGTGAGGAAGGCGGATTTGTAGAGGGAGAACGCTCGAGGGGATCTGGTTTTGCTCCATAATCGCTCCAGTGCGTGACTGCAATGTTTCAGATTTTTAGTGTGGTCATTCTGCCAGGGTTGAAGTGGTTGGGGTCTAATGCTACGTGTGGTTAAGAGTCCTAAGGAGTCTAAGGCAGCTGACAGCGAGTCGATATACGTAGTAGTAACAAGTAGACACAAAATCAAATTTACTAACCAGGCACAATCCGTCTACGGAATCCGGAATCAGTCTCAAAAAGCAGACTTGCTAAGAAGCACGTCTAACACCACGAAAAATCACTGCAGAGACATGTTCACATTGAAATTTGCTTTCCTAAATATTGGGACTTCACTTTAAACAATATCTTACATTTCAAAAAAATGTTAAAATGTGTAAAAAATAGTTTAAAGGAAGACATGACAGTGAAGAATTAGATGCTTTTCCAGCGTCTATGGCAGAACACATTTTAGACGTCCTCTGTGGGCACTTTCTTTTTAGACGCTGTTTAATAGTAAATCTCAGTGTGGAGTCCTCTGACAGACGGCACTCGATCGCGTCTAATGTGTTTAACAAACAGCACTATTTGTAGCCAGGCATATCTTTATGTATTCTAATTTGATTGTCTTAGTTCTATTGATTCTGTTTTTGTTTCTTATCCTTTATAATTATTTCTGTAATGATTTTACATATTTTGAAGGTCTAGATAATATATATTTTGACAGCTGAATCTAAACATAAAGGTCTGCAATTAAGAAAAAAAAAACGGCATGGGGTCCCCCCTCTCATCCATACCAAGCCCTTAGGATCTGGTATGGACCCTAAGGGGTAACTCCACATCAAAATTAAAAAAAAAAAAAAACGGCATGGGGCCCCCCCCAAAATCCATACCAGACCCTTATCCAAGCATGCAGCCCGGCAGGTCAGGAAAGGGGGGGGGGGGGCGAGCGAGCGCCCCCCCTCCTGAACCGTACCAGGCCACATGCCCTCAACATGGGGGGTGCTTTGGGACAGGGGGGCTCCCCCCCAAAGCACCTTGTCCCCATGTTGATGGGGACATGGGCCTCTTCCCCACAACCCTGACCGGTGGTTGTGGGGGTCTGCAGGTGGGGGGCTTATCAGAATCTTGAAGCCCCCTTTAACAAGGGAGCCCCCAGATTCCCCCCACGTGAATGAGTATGGGGTACATGGTACCGCTACTAATTCACAAAAAACCCAAAGTGTAGTGTAAAAAAACATAGGACACGGTCTTTGACAGTCCTTTAAAGGCTCAGGAACCCTTTGCAGGTGTTATGGCTTAATTAGCTGATTAGAGTGGGATACTTTGAGCCTAGAATATTTCACCTTTTCACAATATTCTAATTTTCTGAGATTGTGGATTTGGGGTTTTCCAGAGCTGTACGCCATAATCATCACAATTATGACAAATCACGGCTTGAACTATCTTGCTTTGCATGTAATGAGTCTATCTCATATATTAGTTTCACCTTTTAAGTTGCATTACTGAAATAAATGAACTTTTGCACAATATTCTAATTTTTGAGTTTCACCTGTAGCTGATCACATGGTAAAGGTCTGCTGTGATTGGCCTTTTAACTTGATCTGTGATCAGCTGTGTCCGAAGGATACAGAAATCAAAGAGCACACCTGATGCATGCCCTGGGAGGTGCGAGGGGGCAGGGTTTTGGGAGGAGATAAATAGACACCCTCCAAGAATTGGACAATCGTGCTGTAGTTGTTTTTCTGCTATAGCACGACTGGCAAGTGCGAGGTGGATGCAGACGTCTGACAAAAGCCTAGGCGCTAGGACTCCAGCGACGTGGCACCTGAAATTTGTAGAACACTGATGTGACATACTGTATACAGTATATGTATACTAAAGATAACTTTATTAATAAACAAAAAAAATTTGAGTCATGTTATTATCAAAAACATTTCTCTTTATATCCCTCAAAGCCACTCTATGGGGTTAATATATTAAAACTGGTGAATGCAAAATTTGGTGCAGCTGTGCATAGTAGCCAGTTGGCTTTAGTAAATCAACCCCTATGTGACTACCACATCATACAAGCCAGCTCAATGATTGTGATTGACATCAGGGAGGAACAATCCTTTTGTGGGTGGCATAAAGTAAACCTTGGCACGGTGGAAAGCTGAAAGGAATCTCAGTTTCCTAATATCAAACCTGAAGCATGCATAAGCAGAGTGGCAATAGGGGGCAATGACCAGGATACCAAATAAAGTATTTCTGAGCCTAGAATTTCTTAACACGTTATCTCCGGTGCACTAGGTACCAATATGACGTTTTCCAATACATTTGTTAAATGTAAGCAAGGAAAGTTTTGCAAAAAAGAAGGTCTTATTTTAATTTGGAGAGACTTGATTGGATTTTTCTCTTTAAAATAGCCATGTTTACGCTACTAGAGCTCAGTAAACTTTCAGCTATGAATTAATGATTAACTGTAAGTTAGGCTAACGTAACACAGTGCTTTAGGGGAAACTGTGTGATTATGTTTAAACAAAACTAATTAAATAGCAATGTTAGATAGATGTGTAGAATGTACTATAAAGGTTAATGTCAGCTGACTAATTTAGCTAATAATGGCTGTGTATACTTAATATAGATTGAGAAAAATGTGAGCAATTAGCAATCAAAAAGTAACAACTTAATATGAAATATGTATCACATGTAACAATAATATACCTTTATGCAAAATAAAGTAAAAACAATCATTAGCTCAATTAAGGTAACATAGCAACAAACATATTAATTATTATTAATTGTAGGTGTTATTGAAGTTGGTATAATATCATATATATGAAGGGTACAGAGGACGTCAACAGAAAAGTATGTTATGCCATTAAAAGGTGTGTAAGTAGGGTTAGTATTGAAAATTTTCATTTTTTGCTAAACAAATTTAAAAAAGACTGAGTTTCTTAGTTTCTGTTATAACATTTTGTAAATAAGTAATTTTTTTCCTTCACTGATGTGTGCTAATGAGGCTGCAGTGATGGGCACTGATAGCCGGCACTGATGGGCACTTATAAACAGCATTGATAGATGACTCTGAAAGGCAACACTGATGGGCATTGATATGTGGCACTGATAGGCAGCAATGATAGGTGGCACTGATCAGCACTGATGGGTGGCATTGATCATCACTGATAGGTGGCACTGATGAAGAGGCACTGATAGGTGGCACGAATGGGCATTGACAGGCATCACTAATGGGCACTGAAAGGCATCAATCATATATGCCACGGATAGGTGGCACTGATAGGTGGCACTGACTGGCTATTATAGGTGGCACTGATTGGAACTGTTAGGCATCACTGATGGGCACTGATAGGTGGCACTGATAGGCGGCACTGACGGGCACTACTAGTTGGCACTGAAAGGCAGCTCTTATGGGCACTGATATGTGGCATTGATATGCACTGATATGTAGCATTGCTGTGCACTGGTATGTGGCATTGATGGGCAATGAAAGGCAGCACTGATGGGGCTGCACAGATAATCAGGGCACTGATGATAAGTGCCCTGATTGTCAGTGTAGATGTCCCCTCTGAGAAATGCTGCTTACCGGCTCTCCTCTCCTCACGCACTGTCAGCATGAGGAAGGAGAGCCGATAACCGGCATTTCCTATTTATTTGTGATCAGCTGTGATTGGATACAGTTGATCACATGATAAAGCCTGTGTCATTGTCTTTTTACTGCAATCAGTGATCTGCTGTGTCCCAGGGACACAGCACACCACCGATCGCAGCACCACGCACCCCAGCATGGTCATTCGCAGTTAGAGTGGGAGGATGACATATTATATCCTCCCAGAACGAGAGAAACACTGCCCACCTGTCATTTCCTTGCCGGCAGGAGGCGGTTGACTAAAATTCTTAGGGGATGCCTTAAACAAACATGTGAAATGGAAAAAAATCTAAGATGACATTTACAAAAGAAAAAAAACAAAAGAAAACTCCCAGCTAAATTACATTTCCTGGTTGGCTTTATTTTGTTTTAAAAATATGAATTGGGTTCCTTCTAAAATTCATGCCAGTACCTTACCCTGCAAAGGGGTCTGGTATGAATTTTATAGGAATACCCCAAGAAAAAAAAAATTATGTGTAGTCCTCCCATCATTTAATTTCAAATAATTTTTATTGAAAGATTTTTAAACAAATATATTAATGTAACGTAAAACATTGCAGTTCACATTAGAATGAGGTGTCAAGTAAAGGAATACATAAACTGAGGATGTGTTTCCCCACCAGTTGGCTGAGGATGATGTGGGCATGTTTTCATATCATTGCAAGACAAGTATATACTAATGTGAACCATACTGGTAGCGAAGTATGTTAGGAATAGGTACGGAGGGGGATAGAGGAAGAGAGGGGGGAGGGGGGGGTGTACCAGTCAAAGCATTGGTTATGCGATAGTAATGATATTAGATGGATTTCATTTAATAGAGCAGTTAGGGTCTTGGAGCCAACAGGACCATTGAAATTGGAATTTATTGTATGTGAAGTTTTGGAATGCTGTTCTCTTTTCCATTTCACATTGGAAATTTAGGTCAGAAATAAGGGTTGAGATGGCAGGGATTTTGTTGGATTTCCACAATCTGGTAATATTAGTTTTTGCCGCTGCTAGTGTGTGGATTATGATAGTTTGTGAGTTTGGGGGAAATTTGTCTATTCCTATATTCAAAAGGGCTAGGGCTGGATTTGGGGCAATGCGGGATCCTGCTATTGAAGAAATTAGTTGAAACACTATTCCAAAATGATGTAAGAGATTTACATTACCATAATATGTGAGTGATCGAGCCCAATTCTCCACATTGTCTCCAACATTTAGGTGAGTGTTGAGGTAAAAAAGAGCGAATTTAACTGGTGGTAGGTACCATTGATGTAAGGTTTTTAAGTATGAGTCCCAGTGGGAGCTACCTTTAGAAGCCTTGTATGTAATGTTGAAAGTTTTTGCCCAGATGTGTGGAGGAATTGGCTGGAGAAAGTTGCTTTCCCAGTTAGTGAGAGAGGTGGTGTGTACGGAAAATTGGGCATTGGTTAGTAGTTTATAAAATGTTGAGATTCCTTTTTTAGGATATTGTGTTTTGTGGAAAAAGAGGTAAGCCGTGGCGGGGATTGTCAGCTCTGGAGGTAGGGCCATTGTGTGTAGGGAGTGAGATATTCTTAAATAGTTGAAATTTTCAATATTAGGCAAATAGAATTTTGTTTGGAGAGTAATGAAGGAGTTTAGTTTGAGGTTAGTGTATAAATCTCGTATATGTGATATACCGCTGATTTCCCATTGTGGCAGGTTTAAAAGGGGGATGAGGAGGTGTAGAGTGGAGATAGGCGCTTAGATACTTTTCAATTCAGAATCGGGGTGGTTTGATGATAGGAATTCAAACCAGGCCTGTAGGGTGGCCTTCATACAGGGGTGTTTGATTAGCAGGTGTGCTTGAGAATTCTGTGGTAGGAACAGTAATTTATCAAGTGTATATCTTAGGGGAGGAAGGTTTTCCATGTTGGACCATGTCTTGTCTTTAGTGGGGTGCCACCAAAAGAATAATTGGTCCAGGAGCGTGGCATTGTAATAAGATTTTAAATGTGGAAGTCCCGCCCCTCCTTTAGAAGGAGGTCGTAGTAATAAATTTGTTGAGTATCTAGGTTTTTTGGAGTCCCACGTGAATTTGTTGAGGATCGTCTGGAGTTTGGAGAAGAAAGAATTGGGAACTGGGATCGGGAGAGTTCGGAAGATGTAGAGTATTTTCGGCAATATGCACATTTTTAATGTAGCAATTCTGCCCAGTGTTGATAGAGTAGATGTACATAATTTCTTGAGTTCACGTAATGGCTTGTGGTTAGCATTATATAGTTGGTTTGTTGTATTAGTAAGTTTAATTCCCAGATAAGGGATGCTGTATTGTTCCCATGTATCCTCCCAACATTTATACCAACCCCTTATCCTTGATAAGGATCTGATACGGAATAGAAATGGGACCCTGGCAAAAAAAACCCCAACAAAATGGCGTGGGATCACCCTCACAATTAATACCAATTTCTAACCCAGTAATACAGCTTGTCTGATCTGGAAAAAGGGGGTGGGGGAATTATCAAGACATCCTTGACCCAATGCAGGGGTCTGGGCTGTCAGACTTATCTGAATCTGGAAGTCCGCTTTTAGATAAGGGGGTCTCCAGATCTCTGTTCTCCATCATCCTCCATGTTATAAGGAGTACGTAGAACTGCTTGTTACTCATTCACAGTCATGATAAACAGCACCCAAATGACCAGCTGACACAAACTTGACAACCCGCTTACAACGATCGTACTCCCGATGGACTCTCACTGAGAATAACAACCCCCTGTCTGGCTGCTAAGCAAACCAAACTCTCCATCAGTCTGAACCTGAAGCTAAGTCCTAGTTAAACATATACTGTAGTCTTTAGCACTAAGAATTAGTAGCACAGTTTTCCATTTTTGGAAGCCATACAACACTTT
This sequence comes from Staurois parvus, assembly GCF_062004578.1. NCBI lineage: Eukaryota > Metazoa > Chordata > Amphibia > Anura > Ranidae > Staurois > Staurois parvus. The sequence continues at coordinate 8,754,968 of NW_028317949.1, forward strand.
TAAGAGTTATGTTGTATAATCCAAAAATGTATTAGACAAGAGGTAAGAAATAGCAAGAGCAACAAACTAGTGCATATTTTAAGTTTCATTGCCTGTAGCTTTGTATTTAATCAGTTATTCTTCAGTGTCTTTATATAATAAGAAAACTATATAATGTGCTTTAAGAGGACTAATCAAAAACAGAAGGTGAATCCATGCAGATGTGATTTGTTGGCAGTTTTAACAACTATTTAAAGAGCTGTGAAAACTGAGCTGGTGACTGTTAATCTAAATGGGAAAATAGAGAACACGTTGTGAATAAATAGAGTATACATGAATGTATATGTACATTTATTTGAATATATACAGTATCCATTGAACTGATTTACTAAAAATATGAATTTAGATTAAAAGGGTCTGTGTATAAAAAAATTTACTGTGCAACTGTTTCAACATTATATATATATATATATATATATATATATTAATCCCCAATAAACCCAGCGCATTTCAATAATTCCGATCCAAGATCTTCAGAGGGCATGAAAAGAAGGGGATCTCTAGATAAATATATACAAAAATTATTAACATATCATATTGTAATTTCCACTATCATAATTATATATCTCTCACTTGCATGCTTACAATACAGCAACTGAATTACCAACATGTATGAAAACAGCCTTAAAAACAATGGCTTTCACCACAAAATCCTGTGCCTCAATGGGTGGTGTTGTGAGTAAACTGAGGGTGCAGGAATGGTCATATGAATATCTCAGATATTTATGAGGTCATTCATGCACCCTCAATTTACTCACAACGCCATCCATTGAGTGGTGAACGCTATTGTTTTTAAGGTTGTTCTGATACAGGTTGGGTATTCAATTGCTGTGTTTTAACTATACAAATGGGAGATATGTAATTATAATGGCATAAATTACAAAATATGTTATTAATTTTCTACTGTATATATTTATCTTCTTCTGATGACCCCTGAAAAAGATCTTGAATTGAAATGATTTAAACACATCAGGGTTATTGGGGATTATTATGTGTATTTTTTTTATATTATTATTATTCTATATATAGGGGATTATGTTGAATAAGTTGTGTCAGAGCCGCTAATGAGATTTTAACATATGAGGAGGGTTTCTTAAATTATTTTGTAAAATAAAGTATTTTTTCATATATGAACATATATGTATTTTACTAGCTGCATTAAAGTCCAAAAGGGGTATTTTTTCTTGAATTTCTTGTATTTTGGGGACAAGCAGCCGATACTCTAATTTTCTCTATTATAAGTTCACCTATAAACATTGGTTTTACATGGCCATTTTCACAGTAAACTATGGAATATTTGCAGTGAATGTACATTTCCAGTTGCTAATTTAACAGTATGCCAAATTACATTTTCACATGCCTTTCAAATCTATACACGCTTGCAGTATATGGCTGACATTTGTGCATAGGTTTGCAGAATCTTCCTTTTGTGACTGTCTGTATATCATTGATGGTAACATTGATGATAACTACAAACATACATTCAATTAGTCACTTGGTGTATTGTTTACAAGCTGTCTACAGACTGAAAGTATTGAGAGAAGAACTGTATAGGCCAGTCATTGTCAGTTTCACTTATTCACTTTACAGGAAACTGAGGATCCATGTACTGTATTGATTCTCACTGTACTATATATATATATAAAGTTATAAGGTTTTTTTTAACACACACTTTATAATATATATATATATTTTTATCTTTACATTTACTAAATAATTTCTTTAAATGTCATCTGTCTGAATGATTCAATATAGATTGTCATTTAGCTGCAGCCTACTCTCTTGAGGAGGAGACATTACAGTTTTTATTTGTAAGCAGATTTGCCTAAGTAGGCACCATTCTTATTTGAGTATTGATTTCAGTTCTTTCATTGCTACCTAATTTAGGTGCTGCTCTTTTACAACATAATAGAAACTAGAAACAATCTAGTGCTCAAGTGGAAGAAATAAATTGTAAATTACCAGGGATTTAATTGAAATGACTGCAAGCAACAAACCTCTGGTAGTATAAACCACAAACTGCAAAACAGTGCAATAAAATGCATTGTTAATACAACATTCAACTACACGATATGATCAAACGTTTGTGGACACCTGATAAGCTCACATACTACAGTATATTGCAAAAATTATGTGACACCCCCTCCCCTTCTAATTGAGTGTGTGTTTCCAATGCAGGTTCTTGTTAATGTTACAGCATACAAAGAAATTTTAAACAACTGTGCTTCCAACCTTGTGATAATTTTAGGACGTGACTGTGCACAGAAGTCAGGTCCAAAATGATATTATTTGATGAACTTAGTGTGGAGGAACCTGAGTTGCTTTCACAGAGCCTTGACCTCAACCCTATTGAAAATCTTTGGGATATACTCAAATGTGTATTGCGTCCCAGACCTTCTCATTCAACATCAGTACTAGATTTCACAAGTGCTCTTTTTACTAAATGTGCCAAATTCCCACAGACACACTTTCCAGTGGAACCTGTTATAGCCCCAAACTGTTGTTCAGTTGTATATCAATGCTCATGGTTTTGGAATGGCATATTTAACAAACTGATATATTGTAGTTGAGATGGTCATGTGTCCACAAACCTTTGATCATATAGTGTATATTTCAAATAAAAGAAAACATTAATAAAGTGTATCCAAACCCAATAATGATATTGTAATATATTGTAGCTTTCCAGTACTTAGTAACTTAGTGATGGCAGCAGTTTTAAGTTTAGGCTGTTTTTGGTCTTTTTCACCTGGTGACCGTGCCAGTAAAACATTTCCTGTGGTGGAGCAGTGCACTGACCCCTGGGCAGCAGTATTATTGGTGTGGAAAGGGTAGTGTTAGATGGACTAGTAAATTAAGAAGGACATTACATTGCAATCTGACTGAATAATCTTTGAAAAAAATATTTTAGACTTACCCAAACTAGGTAATGCAAGTTCCTACCTAAATTATGGAATTGATTTGTATTTAATCAGGAAGACCCTTGCACTACATAGTTGTTGGTAGACCTAAAGGAGATTGTAGAATCTAACTGTAACATGTGCGGTGAGTTCAACAGATTAAAGACTGCATGGAGAAACAAATAATAAAATATCAGTTAGAGATTAGGTATTGTGCAAATGTGTCTGGGTTTGGGGGGTTAAGACTAAAGTCTGAAACTTGCAAACTTAAAGCTGAACCCCACTGAAGTCTACCTGCCTTCTAAATATACTATAGATGTATTTTTTTTTTGGGGGGGGGGTGATATCACATAGAATAATGTAGGTGTACCATCAGTCCTTCATGATCCAGGACTGGTCCATTTTTATGAAGTGAGGTAGCACACAGTAGCAGGAGACAGATGGATTGTATTGAGCACTAGACACATGCGTTTTCTTTACGATTTGTTTTTCAGACAAAAATGTAATTTTTGGTCATTAGGATGTATACCAGTCTTTGAATGAACATAGTAATGAATGTCAACAAATCTGAAAAAAATTCCTAATGAAATTAATTAATGCATTTGTTTCATTTGGATTAAACATTATGAGATAGTAGTTTAGGCCCATAGGGAAATTTATTTAATTTTCAAATGTGTTCGATGATTTGGATTCAGAGAACAAATGGATTTGGATTCACTTGTTAATTCAGATGCACATCACGCTAGTCAATATTGTCCAATCAGCTCATGCCATTTATTTTGATGGGTTGGACTATTGTCCAAAAATATTGAAACTTTCCAATTCTAATCCTTCCATTTCGATAAGACATTAAACAAATAGCAATCTTCCAGAAAACCTGCACATTTTTTCAAATCTACCCAGATCAACTAATACAAAACAAATACGAAACAAATGTTATTGAACAATTTCCGAAAATGAATCGATTCACTGTAATGAATATGAAGGAACAAAATTTTTCACTGAAAAAATGCATCTGAAACAAAATGAAAATTTCCAGCCTGCACATGTCTATTGGACACCCAATATTGAGTCCCCCCTTCGAACAGTTCTGGGCGCCAAGTCTGCAAATATGTAGTTGACAAGCTTCTTGTTACCGCTGCCTATTGCCTGGTCTGCCTGCTCTGGTTGGAAAAAAATAATTTCACTGAGGCAGCCACCACCAGCATGGCTTCTCCATTCAGGGATCTGAAAACCAGAGGAACATTGCACATGAGAGGAGATCCTGCCACTATCTGGAAAGAGGTTCTCCCATAACACCTCCTCAAAGTGACACTCTCCTTCCTCTAAGTCTGAGGCAGAGTTGGATTTGTCATTTTCCTGTGCACCCTATCTGAACCATACTAGGTCACATGTTCTCAACATGTGAGGAGTAGTTTGTCAGGGGTGGATCCTCCTGGCAAAGCATCTTGCTGATGAAAACAAGGGCCTCTTCCCCACAACCCTGGCTTGATTTGGTCTTATTGGAATCCGGAAGCTCCTTTAACAATTAAAATGGAACCCAGATACCTCCCGCAAGTTAATAAGTAAATACAAAAGAACAGCAGCGCGGGATCTCCGTCAGCAATACATGTTGTTTTATTGAACAATTAAAAAATAGTACACTCACGAGTAAAATTCTTGTCAAAAGGTCTGGTGCAGATCGCAACATATAAGCAATTCCAAGTGTGTAAAGTAGATGACCATTCAGAATCCCTCAACCGGCATAATGAAGGAGTGAGTTTGATAGCTGTGAAACTCCACTAATGGTCGACACCGCTGACACTGCCTTGTGGATCTCCATACAGTGTAAACTCTTGACAAACAGCTCTAGTGCAGATCACAACATAGACGCAAAGGACCTCCTGGGTGATGTAATTGACCATATATATAGACATGTTCATATTGGTCAATGACATTGCATGACAGCAATGACATCATTGACCATAAATGGTTATGTTTATATATGGTCTTTTGCATCCCAGGAGACCACATCCCCTTGCATATCCAGTTGAGCTCCAGAGGGTTTTACCCACTTCATGACCAGGCAATTTTTTGCTATTCAGCAATGCGGTACTTTAACTGCCAATTGCGCAGTCATGCTATGCTGTACTCAAATTAAATTTTTATCATTTTTTTCACACCAATAAAACTTTCTTTTGGTAGTATTTTATCACCACTGTGTTTTTTATTTGTTATTATATAAACAAGAAAGAACAAGAATTTTGAAAAAAATATTTTTTACTTTCTGCTATAAAACATAACAATACATATTTTAAAGAAATCTAATTTCTTCCTAAATTTAGGTCAAAATTTATTTTTCTACATGTCTTTGGTACAAAAAATCCCAATAAGTGTATATTAATGTGAAAGTTATAGCATCTACAAACTATGCAATATATACTGAAATTTGTATAAATTTTTTTTATATTGTTAATGGTGGTGATCAGTGACTTATACTGGAACTGTGATATTGCAGTGGGCAATATGACACTAACTGACACTTTGTGGGAATTGACTAACTGCCATTGACATCTCCAGTCACACTGAAACAGTTATCAGTGCAGTGGCGTAGCATGGGTTGTCAGAGCCCAGGGCAAGGCAAGTAATTTGCGCCCTGGGACCAGTGGACTTTTAGCACTCCCTGAGTCCCTTCCACTGGTATAGTATTGAACCACTTATAGTACATTTACAGAGAGTGGAAGAGAGTGAAGCTATTCTCTGGCACTACAAATCCCAGCATAGCAGACTCAAATTCCACAGCTCAGCACACAGGAGGAGATGTCCATCACTGGGTCATTACAGCCTGTTAGACATTCGCTTAGTCCCTGCCACACACCACCAGCGCCATGCCCCTCCCCACTCCATCTCTACACAAAAGTGTCCCTACTTCCTCCTTCTTTCAGCTGTTCTCTCTGGCTACCTCCTCCTCCTCCCCTTTCCCTCCCTGCCTCTGTCGTCTGTCCACCAGCAACAGCTGCCATCTGCTGTACCTCCATTTCTACCCGGCTCCCTCACTAAAAAAACAGTCCGACAGTTTCCCTGGCTTCACCTCATACTTTCAGTCACACACAGTTCCCTTTGTGAGCAGGGGACCACAGTAGATGGAAGAGGTGAGTGGAGCTGAGCACTAAGAGGAGGAAGTTACATTCTCCTCTGCTCTGAATGCTGGGGCCTCTGCATTATATCACTGGTTGCTAGAAGCCAGCCATTTCGAGCAACCAATATTTTGAGAGCGGCAGAACTTGGGGCCCAGGCAGCAGGGGCCCCTCAGGACACCCAGGCCCCTCAGGATGCCCACATATCTTCCAACTTTAGAACTTGAGAATGAGGGATACTTCAGCAAGGCAGTGACCTATGCAGGGGTGTATCTACCATGAAGCAAACATGGCATTTTCCTAGGGCGGCAACACCACCCCCCCAGAAGAAGGGACCTTTCAAGCAGCAGCAGAAAGAGCCATGCAGGGCCGCAATCAGAGGGGTACCTTCAATACTCTTGCAGTGGCCTGGACAGCAGGAGGATCGATGTGGGGGAGGGCAGTTGCAGAGCAACGCTCCTGTACCTCTCCCTCCAGCAGTTTAAAAGCCAGGACCAGATGTCAGTCTGGAGCAGGGAGAGGAGAAGTGGTGGAGATGAAAGAGCCATGAGGAGGTGAGCTGTGCTGTGTTCTGTGGGATCTCCCCGCCTCCCTCTCTACACTGACAGATTGTATGGGACTGCACCCCCCCCCTCCTTGCTGCTGCCCGAAGATCAGCAGCCCTTGGAGGAGGTGTGTATGTACACCCCCATACGATCTGAGAAAGGAAGAGAGAGAGAAGGAATATAGAGAGGAGAGAGAGAGGGGGGAGAGGGGGGAGGGAGGGGGAGAGAGGGGGGGAGAGGGAGAGAGGGGGGAGAGAGGGGGAGAGAGGGAGAGATGGGGGAGGGGGAGAGGGAGGGGGAGAAGAGAGAGAGGGAGAGAGAGGGGGAGAGGGGGAGAGAGAGGGGGGGAGAGAGAGGAGGGAGATAGAGAGGGGGGAGAGAAAGAGGTGGGAAGAGAAAGAAGGGTGAGAGAGAGGGGGGTAGGGGGAAGAGAGGGAGAGGGGGAAGAGAGGGGAGAGGGACGAGAGGGGAGAGGGACGAGAGGGGAGAGGGAAGAGAGAGGGGAGAGGGAAGAGAGAGGGGAGAGGGAAGAGAGGAAGAGAGAGGGAGAGAGAAAGCGGGAGAGGGAGAGAGAAAGCGGGAGAGAGAGAAAGAAAGGAAGAGAGAGAAAGAAAGGAAGATAAAGAGAGAGAGAAACATATATACATACACACACTTATTACACTCTCTCGCTCTCTCATTGGGGAGGGGGAGGCTCAACATTTTTGTGTTGCCTAGGGCAGCACAAAATCTAAATACACCACAGGACCTAAGCACACTGCAGTAAAATTGGGTGTGGCCAAACTGTTTGTGGGACAGATATAGTTAAACAAAATGCAGGTTTTCTTTTGCCCATAAAATATGCTTTGATTGCTGTGCCACAAGCAAGAGCTTCACAGGCAACATACACTGTTCAAAAAAATTAAAGGAACACTTTTTAATCAGAATATAGCATCAAGTCAATTAAATGGGATATTAATTAATTCCTGGGATATTAATCTGGTAAATTAAGTAGCAGAGGGAGTTGTTAATCAGTTTCAGCTGCTTTGGTGTTAATGAAATTAACAACAGGTGCACTAGATAGCCAACAATGAGACAACCCCAAAAGAGGAATGGTTACAGGTGGAGGCCACTGACATTTTTTACCTACTCATCTTTTCTGACTGTTTTTCGCTAGTTTCGCTATTGATAGCATGAAGTGATACCTGGACCCTACAGAGTTTGCACATGAAGTCCAACTTCTCCAGGATGGCACATCAATGCATGCCATTGCCAGAAGGTTTGCTGTGTCTCCCAGCACAGTCTCAAGAGCATGGAGGAGATTCCAGGAGGCAGGCAGCTACTCTAGAAGATCTGGACAAGGCCATAGAAAGTCCTTAACCCATCAGCAGGACCTGTATCTGTTCCTTTGTGCAAGGAGGAACAGGATGAGCACTGCCAGAGCTCTACAAAATTACCTGCAGTAGGCCACTGATGAGAATGTTGCAGACCAAACAATCAGAAACAGGCTTCATGAGGGTGGCCTGAGGGCCCGACATCCTCTAGTGGGTCCTGTGCTCGCTGCCTGGCATCCTAGAGCTCAATTGTCATTTGCCATTGAACACCATAATTGCCAGGTCCGCCACCGGTGCCCTGTGCTTTTCACAGATGAGAGCAGGTTCACCCTGAGCACATGTGACAGACTTGAAAGGGTCTAGAGAAGCCGTGGAGAATTTTATGCTGCCTATAACAGCGTTCAGCATGACTGTTTTGGTGGTGGGTCAGTGTGATGATCTGGGGAGCCATATCCATGAAGGGATGCACAGACCTCTACAGGCTAGACAATAGCACTCTGATTGCTATTAGGTATCAGGATAACCCATTGGACCCATTGTCAGACCCTACGCTGGTGCAGTGGGTCCTGGGTATGCAGGCAGTTCCTGGAGGATGAAGGAATTGATACCATTGAATAGCTCCCATGCTGGCCTGACCTAAATCCAATAGAACACCTCTGAAATATCATGTTTCGGACTATCCTATACCGCCAGATTGCACCTCAGGCTGTCCAGGAGTTCAGTGATGCCCTGGTCCAGATCTGGGAGGAAATACCCAGGGAAATATCCATCGTCTCATTAGGAGCATGCCCTGACATTGTCAGGCATACACACAAGCATGTGGGCGCCATACAAACTACTGAGTATCATTTTGAGTTGCTGCAATGAAATTTTAGTAAAATGGACTAGCCTGCTGCATCATTTGAATTCAATCCTCTGTAGTTTGATAATTTTTGTTTCGATCAAATAATGGCAGGGGCAGTCTGACCATTCAAGTACTCGGGCACCGCCCGAGGGCCCAGGGTCAGTAGGGGGCCCCATGAAATGCCCCTGGTACCTTTTTATAGGTTTTTTTGAGTGTGGGCAAGAACACAGGGGCCCCATGATCCCCTATTTCCCGGGGGCCCCATGAGTTGTCAGTCCGCCCCTGAATAATGGGGCATACTTACATTCCTAACACATTTCCCAGTCCATATCAGTATAGATATCCAGCATGCTATTTTTCCCCATTAAGATTTGATGTGCTTTCAAAGCGTTCCTTTAATTTTTTGAGCAGTGTATAAACCCTAGTACAGTCATTAAAAAAAGTCTTCCATTACATATGGTTTTGCACAAATTGAAAATAGACAGAGAGCTAACACTTTGTCTGAGCCTACCTTAAAGAAGGACATTAAAATAGTCAAAGACTGCTTAGCAACCAGTAACTGTTGATACAATAACACTTTGATGAGAAGTATATCATGTACAATATACTGTAGTGTATATTGTGCAGGAGTTTGTAAGGCATGGGTCAGGATTGTGTAACACACAGAGTGCTGAAGTCAGTGTCAGGTTTAGGATACAGAACACAAGGTGAAGGAGTCCAAGGTGTGTAATGCAAGGTGTTCAAAGATCAGGATTATGTAACACACAGTACTACAGCACTGGATTTAGAAGTACATTACACACACAGAGCATGTGTTAGTAATGTGCATAATGCAGGGGACAGAAGTACATTATGAGCACAGTGCAGGGGACAGAAGTGTTATGCTCAGAATGCCAGGGGTCCAGGAGTATGTAATGCACAGAGTGTAGGGGGAAGCAGTGTTATACACAGACTTTAGGAGACATGAGTGTGTATTGCACAGAATGCAGGGGTCAATAGTGTGTACTACATAGTAACAATCAAGATTACAAAGTAAAGAGTACAGGAGTCAAGGGTGTGTAACACATAGTGTAGCAAGCAGTATTCTTCCTTACTTTACCCTTTCAGCAAAAATCCCCATTCCATCCCTTCAAAAAAACCCAGCACGCTCACCCCTCCCAAAGAAATGTTTTGCCCCCTCCCCAGTACAAATCATCCCCCAAATCCCCCTTTCTCAGCACAGATCTTCCTCTACTGCCCAAATCCCCCCTCCCCCCCCAGCACAATCCACCCTTTTTTATCCCAGCACCAATTCCCACCCCCCTTCAATTCCCCCTCCCAGTACAAATCCTCCTTCCCCCAATCCCCTCTCCCAGAATAAAGCCTCTTCCATTCCCAAAATCCTCCCTTCCAGCACAACCCCCATTCCATGACAGATCCTCACCCAATTCCTCTCTCCGAATCCCCCCAACAATTATCCTTCTTCCCACCCAAATACAGCCTCCCAGTACCACAAATCCCCCCTCACAAACTATCCTTCTAACACAAATTCTCTCCCCCTCAGCATAAATTCTTTCCCCACTTCTGGCACAAATTCTTTCCCCCAAATTCCCCTTGCCAGTACAAATATTCTTCCACCCCCCAAATCACCCCTCCAAGCACAACTCCTCATCCTGACACAATCCCTTTTTACCCAAATCCCCCCAGAACAGATTCCACTTTCCCCAAATCTCCCTTCCTAGCACAAATCCTCTCCTCATTTCTAGAACAAATCCACTGCCCTCACCCTTGCATAAACCGTTATTCCCCCTCTTCAAAACCCCCAGCACAAATCCTCCTTCTCCTAATCACTCCTCCCAGCACAATTCTCCCCTCCCAAATCCCCCTCCCAGCACCAGTCCTATCCCTTAAACTTTCCTTACTCTTTCAGCACATCCCCCCTCCCCCCATATGGGAATAAATCCTCTTCCCCAATCTCCTCCAGCACAAATCATCTTACACCCCCCAAATGTTCCTAAATTGTACAAAATCTCTGTTTCCACAAATCCAGGGAGTCCCGGAAACCCATTCCACAAACAAGTACCAGCACTTGGCTCCACTAACTAACCTGTCACAAGGGACAATTGCCATGCATCTCTTGCAGGAGTCCCAGATACCACAATGGTCCCCTTTATGGCAGCTGGCATCTCTTTGACTTGAGGGGGGTGAACATTAGAGGATCTATGCTAGGGGATGCTTTGGGAGCAGATGGGATTTGTGCTGGGGGAGTTGGAGGGGTCAAAGTCCTCTCCAACCCAAAACAAAGCACCCCCTAGCACATAACCTCTAACCCATATCCCCCTCCCTAAAATCTTTCCTGGCAGAATAATGGTTACCTGCCCATGCCCCCACCTTCCCAATCACAATGTCCCCTTCCACTACAATACTCCTATAAACCTCCTGTTACAGACCTCATGTCAGCGCAGATGCTGTAGTCAGTGTAGAACAGTATGCCACTGGATCAGTGCTATTACTATACACAAGGGCGGACTGACCACTTGGAAACTCGGGCACTGCCAGAGGGCCCGGGGTCAGTAGGGGGCCCCATGAGATGCCCCTGGTACCTTTTTCATAGGCTTTGAGTTTGGGCAAGGACACAGGGGCCCCATGATCCCCTATTGCCCAGGGGCCCCATGAGTTGTCAGTCCGCCCCTGAATATACACCGTCACTGTATTATTGACACTAGCTGGGATGAAGATAATATCTATGGGCAATCAAAGGGTTAACTGTGTTCCTAACAATGCTTACTGTGTGTATTATGTGCTGCTTTTACTAAGTGATGTTCATGTTTTTACTCCCTGCTTCAAAGGAAAAAAACATCACATTGCTGCTTTCTGTACAGAGCTCTGTGTTGTTTGTCAACACAGAGCTATGTTCTGTCATTCACTCAGCCAAAAAGCCAGTCATAAAATCCCAGCCATAAATCATTGGTTGGGACCCACTGATTGGCTTGTGCTGTAGCAAATTACAGCACAGCTGGGGCGGTGGGCCCCCTACCTGGAAATGCTGGATGATGTATATATGTACGTAATCCAGTGCAGCAGGGCAGCACAGTAGAACTAAAGCTACAGCAGTCTGGAAGCAGATAAATCAGCTTTCATTTTCTCTCCCTGTCATGTTTCAGGAGAGAAGCAATAGTACAAGATGTGTGTCAGCAGGCGGCATTTTCTTTCTCTGAGTTGGAGTCAGGCATTGTAATTTGCATAGATCTACATTTCTGAGTTTTTTATTTTATTAAAAGGCTTGCCTTTATTTTTATTTATAAATAAAATTGTGCAGAGCTCTATTATGTGCCCAAAACGATAAATGCACAGCAACTCATATAGTGCAAAATGGATAAATAACAAACAGTTTTATCTCATGACAGACACCCTCATAGATTAAATGTATACAAGTTCCACAATCCCTTAAATATTTAAAGAACAAAAGTCCCAGTATTTGGTTGTGCCCATGAATTCAAACTGCATACAGTGAAATATTTTGTTCAAAGGCCACTTAAAACATCACCTTGCTCACTTCCATAAATGAATCTCAATGCTTATAAAAGAGGTCATACAAAGCTTTCAGTTAAAACCAGCCTCCATAGGACTCCTCCATATCAACCATGTCTCCCCCCTCTAATGGCACCCTTTTAAGGCTGGGCTTGATGAAGCTCACAAACAGATGGGAGAGACATTCATAGTGCCTACTGTGTATTTCACATCTGTCAAACATCCAACCCTCCAGGCAATTTCATGTGACCCTCGATCCTCTCTTGCAGGCGTAACACCCTAATTGTCTCTGCCCCACCTTGCCTCAGCAGTTGGAGCAGAGAGAAGGACAGAACTCCTCTGCCAGATCCTAAGATTCTCTGTGTAGCCACAGAGCTGCTCATCTCTGCCTCCCCTATCTCAGCAGTTGGCAGCAGAGATATAGAAGAGCCCCATGGAGGCTGGTTTTAACTGAAAGCTTTGTTTAACCTCTTTAATGAGTATTCAGATCCATCTAAGGGGGTGAGGGCACACCAAAAGAGTATGGTGGTGTTGGAAGTGGCCATTGAATGGGAGATTTCACTAGATGTAGTTTGAATTATAATGACATTCTAGCTGGAGCTAAGCAGCAAGTCAAATGCAAGGAAGTCATATAGTTAAGTGAAAATACCTAACGTGTTATATTCAGCAAGGGGATTAAATAGATAAATCTGCTTAAAAGGAGCAGACTAGTAATGAGCGTATGTGTTAAGGTTCCGATCACGGGTCGTTCATTGAGCTCATTGTAAACGTAGGAAATTGAACTCCTCTGAAGTCAATATGGTGAAAGCAATTCTATCCATTTTCAAGGCTAATGGACAACAGATTGTCAAACAAAGGGTATGGGTTGGGAACTGCCCTGATGGACAGGGTCTTCCTTTTTATGCAACTTCACGGGTGATATTGGAAAAACACCAATCATTTTCAGTTACATGCTTTGGTGATGCCTTTAAGCTGTATGAGGAGCTACTGGACAGTATAATTTTCATAGAACAGTGTAGCGGGGCCATTGCTGTCTCCCTTTTAAAGAACTGTTTCCCTTTTAAGACTTCATATTGTCAGAAAGGGTTTGATTGGCTCAGCTCTCAGCAGTACTGGAGTGTTTGTGGGAGTTGCAGTTTCATCACAGAGGCAGACAATGAACTTTATACTGCACAGGACTACAGGACCAGGATGCTTTGCAAGGAGAGGGGTTGGAGAGCGATGTGTGCCTTTGCAGAGGACATGTGGGAGCTAGTCTGCAGCCCCTACTGTTGAAGTACACTGACACTTTTTCCAGAACAGCAGAGGTTGCTAAGGACAACGGTTATCTACAGCAGCTAAAGTCAGGAGCAAATGTGATCATTAGTACCAGTCACCCATGACTGAAGTTACCGACAGCAATGACATCTCCCACCGCAGAGAGAGGTCAGAGTGTTGTAAATCGCAGAGGACGCGTTTGACCATCCCAGGTGACGCACCTCAGAGATTGTGCAGCACCGACAATTGACAACAGAAAAAAACCAGCAGAGAGACAGAGCCCCAGCCTTCATCCCTTCAAGGAATTAACCCCTAGAGACTGTTCTTCGTGGATGTGGTAAGCAACTGCTAACCAGTGACATGTCAGCCCTTAACCCCCCTGCCGGTATTCCTGAGTGTAGCTCGGGATAAAGTTTCAGTACCACAAGCAGTAACCCCGAGCTACACTGGGGAATACAATGCAGCGTTGCTCCGGGATCCCTCGATCACTTATCATGTCCTGCGCTCCCGCGATGTCCCTCCTGCAGTGTCCCCAGCAATGTAATCCGGCGGATGCCGGCATTTGTCTTCTGGGTTCCGTCCCCTGTTGGAAACCCCTCTAGTAACCCCGAGAGTAATCCCTCTATGGCCAGTCCTACTCTGCTCTGCCTACGCAAATGCTACTGTGGACACAATGCCAATATAGGGGAAAAGATAAAGCGGGGGAGAGCTACTAGGTTTAGGTCTGGCCACTGACCCAACAATACAACAATAACTGTGCTCAAATCCCAACAGCTAGTGCATGCATTTATCCATCAGGTGCTAAAGAGGTGCAAACATATATTAACACTAGATTACTTTGACGCAGTTGACCAGCTTAAACATGTATTGCAATATGTGTAAACTAAATATCCCTATTTTTTGCAGAGTCTGCTTGAAAGGGTAGATACCAGTGTGCAGAGGGCCTTCAGAATTTCTAGTATTAATATGTGGTTGCACTCCTTTAGCACCTGATGGATAAATGCATGCACTAGCTGTTGGGATTTGAGCACAGGTATATCTTGTTTTTTGTATTGTTGGGTCAGTAGCCAGACCTGAACCTGGTAGCTCTCCCCCACTATGTCTTTTCCCCTGTGTTGACATTGTGTCCACAGTAGCATTTGCGTAGGCAGAGCAGAGTAGGACTGGCCATAGAGGGATTACTTTGATGCAGTTGGTCAGCTTAAGCGTGTATTGCAATATGTGCGAACTAAATATCCCTATTTATTGCATAGGCTGCTTGAAAGGGTATATACCAGTGCACAGAGGGCCCTTCAGAATTTTTTGTGTTAATATGTGGTTGCACCCATTTAGCACCTGATGGATAAATGCATGCACTAGCTGTTGAGATTTGAGCACAGGTATATCTTGTTTGTAGCCTTATAATTCATACACAAATTAATCTCAAATAACAAAGTCCTTGTGTACAAACATATCATATAAAGCTACTATTGTGCAAATTATCAAACAAGTGCTCTTGTGCAAATCTATTACATAAAAAAGAATTAATCCAACAAAGTTCGTAAATCATTAGATTTGTGGAAAATTCACTTCAAAGCGCTGCTATACATATCACAAGTTAGCCTCTTGTTTGTTTGTTCTTACCTCCTTGCTGCTCCTGATTCCTTTCACATGTGGTTTGTTTGTGCTCACCTATGGGAGTCATCTGCTATCCTCTGGGTTTTATTTCCTTTCCTTACATCACTTCATGGCCCACCTCCTAGTTTGCGTGTCTATATAAGACATGCTCAGTCTAGCCCACTTTGCCTGAGCAACTTCCTAGTTGTTGGAGCGCCTGTGTGGTACTACTACCTGAATCCTACATTCACTACTTGTGTACTGACCCCGGCATCGGTCTCTGATATTGCTTGTTTTCCGTCTGTCCTGACCTCGGCTAGCCTATTGGATTCTGTTTGTCTCCTCCCATTATACTCTGCTCCCGCGAGCGGTCTCCTCAACCTCAGCTGGGCGCACCTTGGGCCCACGACCAGATCCCAGCTTGCTGCAAGTCCATCCCCACCATCAGGGACTTTGGTGAAGAAGCAGGCTGGGACTTAGACTCCACGCCCTGGGGAACCCCAAGTTAGGTATCAACAACAGCTCACTACCACAGGTGCTAACAGTTTGCTCAGGCCATGTGCTCCTCAGAGACACTACAGCCTCTCCCAGAACAACTTCAGTGTTTGGCACAGAGAGTCGATGTTCAGCAGACCTATCAAGAACAAATTATGAACTGTCTGCAGGCACTCTCCTCCCGGGTTGGATCAGCTGCAGGTTGTGTCCACTTCTTCACCCTCTGTTTCGGCTCCTGTCCCGACCCCTGATCTGGTCCCTGCTGCTCCCCCAGTAGGACACAGTCCTTCGAGACTCCAGCTGCCTCCACCACCTCACTTCTCTGGTGATCCCAAAGTTTGTCGGGCCTTCATCAATCAGTGCTCTATTAACTTTTAACTAGCAGCCGATCATTTTCCAACTGACCGTTCCAAGGTGGCATACATGATTTCCCTCCTTTCGGGTGAAGCACTGGCTTGGGCCTCGCCACTGTGGGAGTGTCAAGATCCCACTATTTCCAGTCTCCCAGCCTTCCAGCAACTGTTCCGGAAAACCTTTGATGTGCCCGGAAGGACTTCATCTGCTGCTGGAGCCCTTCTTCAGTTTAGTCAAGGTAGCATGACGGTTAGTCAGTATGCAGTTCAGTTTCGCACCTTAGCTTCAGAACTGCCACGGAATAATGAGGCCCTTTCTGCAACCTTTTTGCAGAGTCTAGCGGAACGTATTAAGGACGAACTAGCTGGAAGAAACATACCCACCACCCTGGATGACTTGGGTGCTCTTAGCATTCAAATCGATGTCCGCTTCCAGGAGTGAGATTTGGAAAGGTCTGGTCCAGGTCACCCCCAAGTGGGTTTGTTAGCTCCTGTTTTTCAAAAATCCCCTAATCGATATACCTCTGCAACTGTACTGACATCCGAGGAACCTATCCAGTTAGGCTGAACACGCCTCACTCCACAAGAGCGACCACGTCACCTAAGACTTGGTCTATGGCTTTACTGTGGGGCTGAGGGTCATGTAATTAAGTTTTGTTCGGTCCGTCCGGGACACTCTCGGGTCTAGGTAACTCTGAGGGAGGTGATCTAGACCATAACCTGAACTCCGCCACCTTCCCTCGATTTGTTATACCTGTCTCCATCCATTGTGCTCTGAACTTGTATCAGGTTTTGGTTTATGTGGACTCTGGGGCAGCCGGAAATTTCATCAAACAATCATTGGCCGCTGAATTGGGCATTCCTCTTGTCCCCTTGATGACACCCCTGTCAGTATCTGCAGTTGATGGCTTTACCTTGGCCTTAGCACCTCTACGCTTCTGAACCACCTCCATAACTATGCATGTTGGTGCTCTTCATCGTAAGGAAATCTCCTTCCTGATCCTCCCTAAGTCTTCAAGTCCCATCATTCTTGGACTTCCATGGTTGCAGAAATACTGACCAAATCTTGACTGGAACTCTGGCCAAGTATTGTCTTGGGGGTCAAAATGCAATTGGACTAGTCTCCCTAAGGTGCTCCTACCTCGCATTGTACTGGTGGCTGAGGCCACCACCTCTTTGATGCACCCTCAACATTGCCAGGCCTTCCAAGATGTTTTTTGTAGTAAATCTGCTCCCCTGCCTACTCCTATTGCAGGCCCCCTTCCGGTGCTGTCCACCTCTAGTTCCTTACCCTCTTTTCTGCCCAAACCATTGGTCCCTTTATATACTGTGCAGCTCAGAGCTCCTATTTCGCTACCTTTTGGATGGGTGGAGGTCCCAACATCTGTGACCTCTGTACCATCTGAGTTCCCAGATTCATGTGCCCTGCCTGCTGAGACCCCAAAACTCCCTTCGGCTGCTTTGGACTCAGATGTGGTTTCCACATTAGTAGCTACTGTGCTCTCTGTCCCCTGTCCTGCCCCCATACACCCTACAGTGCCCTTTGTCCCCTGTCCTGCCCCCATACACCCTCCTGTGTCCTCTGTCCCCTGTACTGCCCCCATACACCCTACAGTATCCTCTGTCCCTTAAATTACCCCAGGTTCCTGTTCTGCACAGCCTGCCTTGCCCACTGTACAAATCAAAGCCTTCACGCCTACTCCTGTGTCCTCCCTGGCAGCTTCCTCACCAGTGCCTTCATCCTGGCTATTGGTGTCTGCTCCAGCCCAGTTTTCTGTCGTATGTTCTCCCATTCTTACTCCTTCTGAGGCAAATGTTTCCAAGAACTTACATCTGTCTGCTTCCAAGTACAAAGTAGCTGCAGATTGTCATCGCTGGGTGAGTCCCAAATTTTTCCCTGCTGACAAGGTTTGGCTCTCTACCAAGAATATCCATCTACTAGTACCCTCTATGAAATTTGCTCCTCGTTTTATTGGTCCATTTACCATCCTCCACCTGGTCAATCCTGTTGCTTTCAAACTTCGCCTTCCTTCACATCTGAGAATCCCTAATGTTTTCCATGTTTCTCTTCTGAAACCGTACATCATCAACAGGTTTTCCCATCCTCATCGTCATCCTTCCCCAATAGCGAATACTTCAGATCAGTATGTAGTCAAGCAAATATTGGATTCCAAATTCATCAGAGGGAAGATTTTGTATCTAATTGACTGACGAGAGGTGTTGGATTCCTTCTAATGTTGTTTCTGCACGCCTTCTGGTGGAATTATTTTCATCAGAAGTTTCCTCTTAAGCCTGGCCCTAGTAGGGAGACTTCGTAAGGGGGGGGGGGGGTGTACTATCACAAGTTAGCCTGCAGCCTCTTGTTTGTTTATTCTTACCTCCTTGCTGCTCCTGATTCCTTTCACGTGTGGTTTGTCTGTGCTCACCTATGGGTGTCGTCTGCTATCCTCTAGGTTTTATTTCCTTTACTTCCATCACTTCCTGGCTCACCTCCTAGTTTGCTTGTCTATATAAGACATGCTCAGTCTAGCCCACTTTGCCTGAGCAACTTCCTAGTTGTTGGAGCTCCTGTGTGTTACTACTGCCTGAATCCTACATTCACTACTTGTGTACCGACCCCGACTTCGTTCTCTGACCTTGCTTGTTTTCCATCTGTCCTGACCTTGGCTAGCCTATCTGATTCTGTTTGTCTTCTCCTGGGGGCCGCGACCTGGTCCCAGCTTGCTGAAAGTCCATCCCCACCATCAGGGGCTTTGGTGAAGAAACAGGCTAGGGCTTAGACTCCGTGCCCTGGGGAACCCCAAGTTATGTGTCAACAAGAGCTCACTACCACAGGTGCTGACAATACATATTCTCAAAAAAAGTGCTCATATGCATACCAGTTAAATAAAAAAAAAAAAGAGTCCAACAAAGTTCACAAGCCATTAGATAGACTGCTGCAGTGAAAAATCCACTCCAATTCAACCACTGTGTAGCTACCACTGCCAGAACTAGCCTTTTACCAAATTAACCTCCAGATTATAAGAGGTTAAAACAGCAGATACCACTCTTCATGGAATCTTGGCAAAGGTCTACTCCTCACTCTGCGGCTCTCTCTCCCTCTGGCATGTAGCACATTCCATCCCATCCCAGGTCTGGCTCAATCACTCAAAAACTTTAAAGGTACTCACAAACATTGCTATCAATAGGCATTAAAAACAGCACCGCTGCCCGATTACCAGCGTGTGCAATGAAGTCATGCATTAGCTCTGCCCAACGCATTTCCTGAATATCCAAGTCTTCAGAGATGTCCCTCTACCATGTCAGCATTCTAAAGAAATCTCTCATGTTTAAAGTATGACATTTATAGATCTGTACAGCTACAACTACAAATTTCAGGAACTTCTGGGTTACCCTAACTCCAGTTGATGGCTCTGTAAACTCATTGTCCATGTATCCATGTATTTTTGATAATGGCAATTTTGTTTCTTTTGTGGCACTTAAAGGTAGTTTATTTATAATATTTGTTTTCAAATATTTACTACCGCAACATGCCATCAAGGCCTAATTTGAGGCTCTGACAGTTGAGCTCTGGGATTCCTATTTGGAGCATCTGATGTATGATTCTGGATACCACAAATTAGTTACTACCTTGTACAGATTCTTGCAGGTCAAGGGGTCCAACCCCTTCACATCTTCATGCCGGAAATTGGTTCTCATATATACCTGATCTCACAGATAAAGGATGGGAAGAAGCTACAGAGATCTGATTTCATGATATTATCAGTACAGCTGAAAAATGTACTCCGTTTAACGTTATCCACAACCTCTATTACACACCTGCTAAAATATCTTGATGTACAGACCTGTTGTCCCCAATGTGGGGAAAGTTCCGCTGGCCTTCTACGTATGTTTTGGACATATTCTTTTCCCTCTACCTACTGGAATTACTTACCTTTCTGGAAGTTAGTCTGAAACTTCTAGTCCCTAAGACCCATGAGGTGTGTTTGCTGGGTATTAACAATTTTATACCATGGTCATATCATGATGAGCCTAATTTTTTTTATTCCCATAAGGTTATCTTACTGAATTGGAAAGTGCTGTACCTATGATACAGCTAATTTATTGTCTGGTGAACTCTGCCATGCCTAAATATAAGTAAATTTACATGGGTATGGCTTGCCCTAAAAAGCTTACTAAAATATGGAAGCCCTGGGTTGACATCTCTGCCTCTCAATGGGCCAATGTTTCTATTTCTTAATTGTCTAGTTGCCTTCCTTGTTAATCCTAAAATACTTCACTGATTTGGCAATGCTGATGTTTGTTTATGATTTAGTATGGGAGGGGAGAAGAGCAGTGGTTTTGTGTACGTATTTGTATGAGTGTGTATGTTTATTTTCTTACAATCCTGTACAATACCATGTATAAGTCAGTAATGCTCACTTGGGCTTTGCATAGCCTTTTTCGCCATTGGACATGTTGTGAGGTTAACGGTTGTAATTGTGTTCCCTTTTATATGATTTGGAAAAAAAACTATTCAAATATTGCCTTAAAAAAAAACAAAGAGATGACTCTAACACACGTTTCTAAAAAAATTCATCAAGAAGTCTCAAGAAGAGAAGGAAGATGGCTTGGAGGATCATAATAAATCAAGAGCTTAATGCAATACTTTGCATGACTTCTTTGTTTGGATAAAGTTGGTAAAAAATGATTCCCATATTTTGATTTTATTTTTATAATGTCTGTGTTTCCTTCCATAAGGTTATCTAAATCCAATCTACTAAAAAAACAAACATCATTAGATTAGTTTATAGATCCACTTATGAAGAATATTATGAAGATAGGAGTTTTTTTCTGCCTGCTGTGATTCAAGCTTCATATAGTTCCAAATTACCAAAAATTGTTCATATAAGGAGAAGGACGTTTAACCGATGACCTGTAACATACAGGAAAATAATTTTCCAGAGACACTTTATCTTATATCAAGCCCAGAAAGCATGATGCTGTATAATATCATGGCAGTATTTAAAGCCTTTGGGGGAATCTTATAAATTAAAGAATAACTCCAGATATTGATATTTTTATCTAGTTTCATTGATCCAGCTTAGACCAATGTGACTATGCATACCATACCTATGCGATACTTCTAGAAGCTGAAAATCACTGTAATAGACAATACTATTACAGTGATCTCCGCTACCTTCTTGGGGTCCATGTCACAGGTGTCATTCAAATAATGCTTTTCATTTTATCACTGAATGTGAAGTATTCTCAGATTGGAAGAAGTGCCTAGTAGAACTGTGACAGAAAGCCTTTCACCCAGATTGTGTGATTCCATCAGAAAACTGTTTCCTTGCCACTGGGACACAGGACCAAGGTATCATAGCTGGGCATTGAACCCAAGACTAGGCAACACTAGCTTGATGCAAACTGAAATTACTTTATTGAACAGAAATACAGTTTTTATACACTCCAGGAATAGGGGCAGTGCCCCCACATGACTAAAACAAATATTATATCTCACACTGATTGGATAAGGAGGTGAAGCTGACATCAGTCTAATCTCATTATGTAGGAGCCTCAAGAGGACTTGCCAACAGACCCACAATAGGTGACTCAATTAACAATGGGAATGCACACCTAGGAGGCACACAATGGAGAAGACAGTAAACACATAACACCTTAATAAACACAGTAGAGTAAAAGTCCTCACATCAGGTAGTTTTGCTAATTACATCAACATCTTCTTATAGTCTTTGAGTCTAGGAAGGAAGGGGGGGTTGAAGCAGTCAATACTAATTTGGGCACAGAGACCCCAAATCTGTATGTTGGTCCTCCAGTTCTCCGAGTCTGTGTGTTTTGGGGATACATGGACTTGAATACCAAGTAATCCCAAGTAAACAAGTCCAAAGGTCCCCCCCAGCCATACATTAAAGAATAGATCCCCCTCAGATATCAGGGTCATGGTCAGTAGGCAAGAGGCTAGTCTGCAGTCCCCATCTAAAAACCCCTGGCCCGGTTGGGTCTCTCAAAATAACATCACCACCAACCTCTTCACCTCATCCAAACAGATAATGCCATGTATTAATTAGGAAACTGCAATCCAATCTCAGAATGTGCCTACGCTGAGAATGCAACCACAGCAGCTAGCATAGATTACTGTAGTAGCAGTATCTAATATATATATTGTGACAGTGTGGCGATCTGTCACGATGTGGAAAGGTTATTTCACCCGGGATTCTCAACAAGGCAGGTTGAGGGGCTCCGGGGTACGTGTTTGACACAGAGGAAAGTGGCTTTTCACTTGTTTGTAAGGTCCATTTTGGGACCTGGAGCCTGGAGATTTCAAAGCGATTTGGGAGGGATGAAATCTCCAATCCTGGGACCAGATTTGGGAATGGCCAGGATACTGGTTGCTCAGGTGTGCATGGCTCTCTTCTAGAGTCAGGACCAGGGTTCTGGGCTCCACCCCATAGAAAGGAGTCAGGAGGGCTCTGCCCGGCAGACAAGAGGTCAGTGCCCAGGAGTCAGGAGGGCTCCACCTAGGTGAGGTGGAAGCCAGAAGCAGCAAGGGGCTGCTAGGGAGTAGCTGTGTGCTAGTGGCTAGCTGTGTGCGAAAAATCCATTTTGAAGGAGTCTGCAGGAGACAGACGTAAGCCTGAAGAGGAAGGCCAGAGGAGGATTGTGTATATCTGAGGGAGCCAGGAGGCTGAATTTTGTTTGTATTGATGGTGGATACCCCTGCGTGGGAAACCTGTTATTGAACTTTTGTTTAAATAAAATTGGGCTAAAAGGCCTTTAAAAAGAAGAAGCGAGTTGCTGTGTGTTTTAAAGAAAGAAAGATCTACCATTTTGATGTGAGTTCCCAAAATATATATATATATATATATATATATATATATAGTATATATATATATATATATATAATATTGTACATTATATAGCATATACATAGTCACATTGGTCCAAACTGGACCAATGTAACTATACAAAAATATCTATACCTAGTATTCTTCTTCAAGATATGTATGGAAAGATATACAACCATGGTAAAATCTTAGGTGGCGATTTATTGTGCATAGTAACCAAGCAGTTAGTAGGTTTTATTGTCAAAGCTTCACTGTACAAGCTGAATTTAGAAGCTGATTGGTAACAATGAACAGCTGCAACAGATTATCTGGGCTCCAGTTTTAGTAATCCCCCCCTCCCTTAGCATAATTTCCTATAAGAAGAAGCATTAATTGTATTACATGCTCTATTAAGGAATTCAAGGATATCATAAACATATGTTGTTGGGAAATGTTGAGTCAATTTAGAAAGACCTGTAATACAACTAGCATAGTCAAAATGACAATTATAGTGGGCATATGCCCACAAATTGGCTTGTTTGGGTGGATTAGGTTCACTTAATATTTGGCCCATTTGCAGTGTTTTAAAGGATAAGTTCACCTTTTAGACAAAAATAATAAATGCACATTTTTTTGCAGGTACAAAAATGTGGATTTTATTATTTTTGTCTATAGAAGCCTGGAATGCATTGCATCAGCAACCAATAGTTCGCTGATGCCATGCAGGTCTCCTGAAGACCTGTCAGAATATTTTCTTGCTGTATGGGATGTACAAACAAGCAGATATTCTGACAGGAAGCTTCAATGAACTACCAGGGAGCTCAACAGTGCTGTGGCAGATCATTGAAAACTACAAACCAGCAGCCACTAAGGCTGCCGGGACTTGCAGTTCATTCATTCACGGAAGTCTGTGAAGTATTAACAAGAGGTTTCACATTAGTGAATCAGTGATTAGACCAGACTTTAACCACATTGCCTACTGGGCACTTATACCCCTTCCTGCCCAGGCCAATTTTCAGCTTACAGCGCTGTTGCACTTTGAATGACAATTGCACGGTCATGCAACATTGTACCCATATGATATTTCTTTTCATTTTTTTCACCCAAATAGTTCTTTTTTTTGATGATATATACTCTCTGCTGGGTGTTTTATTTTTTGGGCTATAAACAAAAAAAGAGCAAAACATTTGAAAAAAAAAAGTTTTTCTTAGTTTCTATTATAACATTTTTCAAACAGGTAATTTTTCTCCTTCACTGATGTGCATTAATGAGGATGCACTGATAGGCAGCACTGATGGCAACTGAAAGGCAGCACTGATGGCAGTGATAGGCAGCACTGATGGGCACTGATAGGCGGCACTGATGAGGTGGCATGGATAGGCAGCACTGATGGGCACTGATGAGCTGGCACTGATGGACGGCACTGACTGACGGCACTGACTGGCGGCACTGCTGGACACTGACTGGAGGCACTGATATGTGGCACTGCTGGGCAGCACTGATGGGTGCCAATGATGGGTGCCAATGATGGGCATTTGTGGGTGGCACTGCTAGACACAGGTGGGCAGCACTGGTGGGTGGCACTGCTGGGCACTGATCATCAGGGCACTGATGATTGGTGCCGATCTGTCCTCTGACAATTGCCGGTTATCGGTAGTACTATCCTCACGCTGTCACAGTGTGAGGAAAGTGCAGTCGATAACCGGCAACTGCATTTACCCAGTGATCTGCTGTGTCATTGGACACGGCTGCTGTGACACAGCAATCACAGAGATCGCCTGGTGCGTGTCCCCGGGGGCGCACAGGAGGGCGTGTTCTGGGAGGACGTCATATGACGTCCTCCCAGAACTGGCCAACCGCGCTGTAGCCATCATTCGGCTATAGTGCAGTTGGCAAGTGGTTAATACTTTACAGTTGTTGTAAACCATTACATATAAATAAATAATTTGCGCTAGTAAATGTGTATAAAAAGAAATCATCAAATCATAAGTCCAGAAAAAAATATATATATGCCAATACCACAAAAAAAAAAAAAAATTAAAAAAACTTTAAAGTGCAAAAAACTTTTGTGCAAAAAAAGTGTCTAAATATGAAAAATTTTCACCAAAAAACCTTGATAATATAATGGCAGATCATCCATAAATATATCTTCAGAAACTAAAACTCTGCAACACATCGATCCTCATCGATCGAAATAACAGGATGAAAAACTTTGTAGTTAATCGAAAATCCACTTCTCCAATAGATAAAGGACCACCTTCAAACGTATCCATGGGGGGAAATGCCAAGCACTCGAGAGAAACAGAAAGACTTCATGGTGCAATATTATAAAAACCAATTCCTTTATTAGGTACTCATTGCACTTACTCAAGAGGTGTCCCAGCCGACACCAGCATCAACAGCATAACAGCAATCACATAAACGAGCCTGGCTACTCAGCACATGCGCAGTAGCTGGCAGCCAAAAACGTAATGACGTCACATCAATCAAGCTCCGCCCTACGCGTTTCGTCATCGACGTCCTCACGGAGCGGATAGATGTGAGACGTCTCAACCTCCTTAAATATTCACTCACAGGAAACGAACAGCTGACATCAATGGGGAATCAAGCAAAGCAAGCCGCCCCACAGATGACAGGAGTCCACAAAGGATATACAATGTATCCAATATATTTGCCATCACAAGCAAAAAAACTTTAAAACAAGAGAACAAAAATAGAATAAAAAGAAATTTGAATAAAACACTAATGATAAATAAATTAAATAAGTAAATACATTAACGGGCCAGCACCCTCTAAGACTGTGTTTCAAAAAGGGAACTTAAAGGGCCAGTAACACTTTCAACACAAATAAAGAGGAACTCTAGTAATAATACAAAAATAATGCAAAAATTGTACAAAAAACATACAATCTCCCATATATCATCTTTAAACAGTTACCTATATAAAAATATACTTAAAATAGCATAAAAATTAAAAATGAAAAATTTGTGAGAAAACAATTCAAATCTATATCGACATTTAACCCAAATGGTTGCAAGGAATTTAGTTCATAAATCCAAAACGTCTCTTTTTTGGAAATCTCATTAACCAAATCCGAGCCCCTCCAATGGGGTTTTACCATCTCGATCCCATAAAAGGTAAGTAAGCTCGGATCACAATTATGTACCAATTTGAAATGTTTGGATACACTATGTTTATCAAATCCTTTTACTATGTTTCTTATATGTTCGCCTATTCTTGTTTTTAAACATCTCCCAGTTCTCCCAATATATCTCAAATGACATGGACATTCTAAAACATAAATCACATGTGTAGAATTGCATGTAATCAGGGATTTAATATCATATTCTTTTTTGGAAAATGAAGAGCAGAATGACTTTCTTTTTTTATTATTACCAACTTTTACAGTCCTACAAACTTTACACTTCCTACAAGGAAAAAAACCATTTAAATTTGGAAACAGATCGAACTTTTTTGGGGGTTCGATGACATTGCAAGCCAGTTTCATCCTAAGAGACTTATTTTTCTTATAAATGAATTTAGGAGTTTTAGATAAGAATTTATTTAGTATATCATCTTTTAACAAAATGGGCCAATATTTTTTAAAAATTCGTTCAATATTTTTGTATTGCATATTATAGTTAGTAATAAAGGGTACATTATTTTCAAATCCCAAATGAGACTTTCTATTTCCAAGAAACGTCTCCCTATCTTTAATACCAATCGAATTTCTCTCTTTAATCAAAAAGGTCTTATCATACCCTTTCTCTATAAATCTTTCAATTAACACCTCAGATTGGTCGAAAAAATCTTTGTTAGCGCTACAATTTCTTTTTAATCTGGTAAACTGACTTTTTGGAGTGCTATATAACCAATTTGGATGATGTCCACTAGAAATAGGTATATAGCTGTTTTTGTCCACTTCCTTGAAGTAAGTTTTGGTACAAATTTGGCCATTATCTTTGTATAGGACCAGATCCAAAAAATTAATTTGCTCAAAATCACTCATAACAGTGAATCTCAATCCATAGCGGTTCATATTAATATATTCCATAAAGGAATCGAGCTTTTCTCTGGATCCATCCCATACCATTATAATGTCATCAATATACCTCTTGTATAGCGCCATCTCTGGCCATTTATTGAAAATACTTTCTTCCTCCCATTTATCCATTACCAGATTTGCCACACTGGGAGCATACTTAGCTCCCATGGCAACACCCTTACATTGCTGAAAAAAAGTGTTGTTGTACCAAAAGAAATTGTTATTCATCGCAAATTCAAGTAATTCAACAACAAATTTCCTCTGCGATCTTTTCAGGAGTGATTTATGTTTAAGGGCCCATTTTACTGCATTAATTCCATCATTTTGATCGATGTTAGTATATAAAGATTCTACATCTATAGTAACCAACATACAATTATCAACATTATGTAATTCTTTAAGGATGTTAATAAGATGTCCACCATCTCTCAGAAAAGCCCTATTTGTCATAACAATGTTTTTCAGAAAAGTATCAACATATTCACCAACTCTTGCAAATAAAGAATTTATCCCACTCACAATGGGTCTCCCCGGTGGGTTCTCCTTATTTTTGTGTATTTTTGGTAAATAGTATATAGTAGGTATTTTCGGATGTTTAATCAATAAATATTTTGCTTCTTTTTCAGTTAATACCCCCAACTTTTTTCCTTTGTTAATAATACACTTAAGTAGTAATTTAAGTTTCTTAGTGGGATTTTTTTGCAAAATTTTATATGTGTCTTCAGATTGTAATAATCTCTTCATTTCTTTTTCATAGTCATTCTTATTTAAAACAACAATACTTCCCCCTTTATCAGCACTTCTAATTACTATATTCTTTCTCTTTTCAAGATCCTCAATACCCAATTTTATATCTGGTGGAATACAGTACGAATTTTTAACATTAATACTCTTAATCTCATTTTCTACCATATTTTTAAATACCTCCAGAAAAGCATTACCAGAAATCTTAGGGTTAAATGTAGAAGCATTTTTTAAACCACTATTTTGAAAACCATGAGAAGATGAAGTAGGATTGTTTCCTTGAGATTTATTTAATTCAAAAAAATTTTTAATATTAAGTTTTCTCACAAATTTTTGCAAATCAATAAAAACATCGAATTTATTTAAATTCGTCCTAGGTATATATTTCAAACCAAGGTCCAAAACTTTAATTTCTCTTTCAGAAAAAGTAACATCACTCAAGTTATAGATTCCTGCCCCTATTATTCTCTTTTTCTCTTTTTGTCTCCTTCCTCCTCTTTTCCTCTAATATTGCACCATGAAGTCTTTCTGTTTCTCTCGAGTGCTTGGCATTTCCCCCCATGGATACGTTTGAAGGTGGTCCTTTATCTATTGGAGAAGTGGATTTTCGATTAACTACAAAGTTTTTCATCCTGTTATTTCGATCGATGAGGATCGATGTGTTGCAGAGTTTTCGTTTCTGAAGATATATTTGTGGATGATCTGCCATTATATTATCAAGGTTTTTTGGTGAAAATTTTTCATATTTAGACACTTTTTTTGCACAAAAGTTTTTTGCACTTAAAAGTTTTTTTAATTTTTTTTTTTTTTTTGTGGTATTGGCATATATATATTTTTTTCTGGACTTATGATTTGATGATTTCTTTTTATACACATTTACTAGCGCAAATTATTTATTTATTGGTACACTTTATATATGGTGATTTTTTGCAGCTGGTACACTATTAGTAAGTTATATAATTTTGACCATAGGCGCTATTATTAATTTTTCTTATTTTTAGTAATTTCTCTTTTTAGAGAGATTTTATAATTGGCAGCCATGGATATTTTTGGATATATGGAAAAAAGAAAAGTTGATCTTAGTGAAGTTTTCAATCCCATGGGTATTTCAAATAGTATGAATTTAGAAGAAAATTTCAAAAGTTTAAAATATCTTTTGGAGAAGCAAATTAAAATATGGTGGGATGTGAATACTTTGGAACTCTATCTAAAAGAGAAAATTACTCCCAGGAGGTTGAGATGGGATATACCTGCCAATGATGGGATGGATGATAGAGAATTAGTAGATGAGTGGTTTCAGTTTTTTAACCATTGTGAAAGCAGTTTATTGGAATTAATTATAAAAAGGCGACAGGTTAAATTGAGGAAAGTAGACTTTAAAATTAAAGAGTTGAAGGATGTGATGTTACCTTTTGCAGATACCAATGATTATAAAGATCGATCAAAGAATTTACAGGATCATATTGTTAAAGTCGATAAGGATACAAAAAACAAAAAGGTTAAAAAATATAAAAGAGACACTGAAGATTACAGGAATAATAGAGTGTATAAATGGCAAGATAAGATCACTACAGATGGGTGTGACTCCCAACTTTCTACACCTGAAAAAATTATTATACCTAATTTAAAATCCCCAACGGTTAATCAAACCACTATATCTCCTCCTA
Source organism: Staurois parvus (assembly GCF_062004578.1). Lineage (NCBI taxonomy): Eukaryota > Metazoa > Chordata > Amphibia > Anura > Ranidae > Staurois > Staurois parvus. Next base: position 8,784,216 of record NW_028317949.1, read on the forward strand.
AACAAAAAGTGACATTTCAGAATTCTGGCAATAGAACACCTGAAAATGTTCATGATAAATCACCTCATCAATATGAATATAATGGTAGACCTTCAAGAGGTTTTTCCAACTATAGAGGTCAAGGTGGATATAGGGGTAATGGATATAGGAGAGGAGGTTATCAAAACCAAAATTTTTTTCCACCGAGGGGGGGTTTTTCATACCATCACCGGGGGTGGAATATGGCACCAAGGGGTTACAGACCACAGGAGAAAGATTGGAGAGAACAAGGGAATTATGGCAGAGAAGAGGGAATAAGAAATACAGAGGCAAAAGAGGAGGAAGGAGACAAAAAGAGAAAAAGAGAATAATAGGGGCAGGAATCTATAACTTGAGTGATGTTACTTTTTCTGAAAGAGAAATTAAAGTTTTGGACCTTGGTTTGAAATATATACCTAGGACGAATTTAAATAAATTCGATGTTTTTATTGATTTGCAAAAATTTGTGAGAAAACTTAATATTAAAAAATTTTTTGAATTAAATAAATCTCAAGGAAACAATCCTACTTCATCTTCTCATGGTTTTCAAAATAGTGGTTTAAAAAATGCTTCTACATTTAACCCTAAGATTTCTGGTAATGCTTTTCTGGAGGTATTTAAAAATATGGTAGAAAATGAGATTAAGAGTATTAATGTTAAAAATTCGTACTGTATTCCACCAGATATAAAATTGGGTATTGAGGATCTTGAAAAGAGAAAGAATATAGTAATTAGAAGTGCTGATAAAGGGGGAAGTATTGTTGTTTTAAATAAGAATGACTATGAAAAAGAAATGAAGAGATTATTACAATCTGAAGACACATATAAAATTTTGCAAAAAAATCCCACTAAAAAACTTAAATTACTACTTAAGTGTATTATTAACAAAGGAAAAAAGTTGGGGGTATTAACTGAAAAAGAAGCAAAATATTTATTGATTAAACATTCGAAAATACCTACTATATACTATTTACCAAAAATACACAAAAATAAGGAGAACCCACCGGGGAGACCCATTGTGAGTGGGATAAATTCTTTATTTGCAAGAGTTGGTGAATATGTTGATACTTTTCTGAAAAACATTGTTATGACAAATAGGGCTTTTCTGAGAGATGGTGGACATCTTATTAACATCCTTAAAGAATTACATAATGTTGATAATTGTATGTTGGTTACTATAGATGTAGAATCTTTATATACTAACATCGATCAAAATGATGGAATTAATGCAGTAAAATGGGCCCTTAAACATAAATCACTCCTGAAAAGATCGCAGAGGAAATTTGTTGTTGAATTACTTGAATTTGCGATGAATAACAATTTCTTTTGGTACAACAACACTTTTTTTCAGCAATGTAAGGGTGTTGCCATGGGAGCTAAGTATGCTCCCAGTGTGGCAAATCTGGTAATGGATAAATGGGAGGAAGAAAGTATTTTCAATAAATGGCCAGAGATGGCGCTATACAAGAGGTATATTGATGACATTATAATGGTATGGGATGGATCCAGAGAAAAGCTCGATTCCTTTATGGAATATATTAATATGAACCGCTATGGATTGAGATTCACTGTTATGAGTGATTTTGAGCAAATTAATTTTTTGGATCTGGTCCTATACAAAGATAATGGCCAAATTTGTACCAAAACTTACTTCAAGGAAGTGGACAAAAACAGCTATATACCTATTTCTAGTGGACATCATCCAAATTGGTTATATAGCACTCCAAAAAGTCAGTTTACCAGATTAAAAAGAAATTGTAGCGCTAACAAAGATTTTTTCGACCAATCTGAGGTGTTAATTGAAAGATTTATAGAGAAAGGGTATGATAAGACCTTTTTGATTAAAGAGAGAAATTCGATTGGTATTAAAGATAGGGAGACGTTTCTTGGAAATAGAAAGTCTCATTTGGGATTTGAAAATAATGTACCCTTTATTACTAACTATAATATGCAATACAAAAATATTGAACGAATTTTTAAAAAATATTGGCCCATTTTGTTAAAAGATGATATACTAAATAAATTCTTATCTAAAACTCCTAAATTCATTTATAAGAAAAATAAGTCTCTTAGGATGAAACTGGCTTGCAATGTCATCGAACCCCCAAAAAAGTTCGATCTGTTTCCAAATTTAAATGGTTTTTTTCCTTGTAGGAAGTGTAAAGTTTGTAGGACTGTAAAAGTTGGTAATAATAAAAAAAGAAAGTCATTCTGCTCTTCATTTTCCAAAAAAGAATATGATATTAAATCCCTGATTACATGCAATTCTACACATGTGATTTATGTTTTAGAATGTCCATGTCATTTGAGATATATTGGGAGAACTGGGAGATGTTTAAAAACAAGAATAGGCGAACATATAAGAAACATAGTAAAAGGATTTGATAAACATAGTGTATCCAAACATTTCAAATTGGTACATAATTGTGATCCGAGCTTACTTACCTTTTATGGGATCGAGATGGTAAAACCCCATTGGAGGGGCTCGGATTTGGTTAATGAGATTTCCAAAAAAGAGACGTTTTGGATTTATGAACTAAATTCCTTGCAACCATTTGGGTTAAATGTCGATATAGATTTGAATTGTTTTCTCACAAATTTTTCATTTTTAATTTTTATGCTATTTTAAGTATATTTTTATATAGGTAACTGTTTAAAGATGATATATGGGAGATTGTATGTTTTTTGTACAATTTTTGCATTATTTTTGTATTATTACTAGAGTTCCTCTTTATTTGTGTTGAAAGTGTTACTGGCCCTTTAAGTTCCCTTTTTGAAACACAGTCTTAGAGGGTGCTGGCCCGTTAATGTATTTACTTATTTAATTTATTTATCATTAGTGTTTTATTCAAATTTCTTTTTATTCTATTTTTGTTCTCTTGTTTTAAAGTTTTTTTGCTTGTGATGGCAAATATATTGGATACATTGTATATCCTTTGTGGACTCCTGTCATCTGTGGGGCGGCTTGCTTTGCTTGATTCCCCATTGATGTCAGCTGTTCGTTTCCTGTGAGTGAATATTTAAGGAGGTTGAGACGTCTCACATCTATCCGCTCCGTGAGGACGTCGATGACGAAACGCGTAGGGCGGAGCTTGATTGATGTGACGTCATTACGTTTTTGGCTGCCAGCTACTGCGCATGTGCTGAGTAGCCAGGCTCGTTTATGTGATTGCTGTTATGCTGTTGATGCTGGTGTCGGCTGGGACACCTCTTGAGTAAGTGCAATGAGTACCTAATAAAGGAATTGGTTTTTATAATATTGCACCATGAAGTCTTTCTGTTTCTCTCGAGTGCTTGGCATTTCCCCCCATGGATACGTTTGAAGGTGGTCCTTTATCTATTGGAGAAGTGGATTTTCGATTAACTACAAAGTTTTTCATCCTGTTATTTCGATCGATGAGGATCGATGTGTTGCAGAGTTTTAGTTTCTGAAGATATATTTATGGATGATCTGCCATTATATTATCAAGGTTTTTTGGTGAAAATTTTTCATATTTAGACACTTTTTTTGCACAAAAGTTTTTTGCACTTTAAAGTTTTTTTAATTTTTTTTTTTTTTTGTGGTATTGGCATATATATATTTTTTTCTGGACTTATGATTTGATGATTTCTTTTTATACACATTTACTAGCGCAAATTATTTATTTATTGGTACACTTTATATATGGTGATTTTTTGCAGCTGGTACACTATTAGTAAGTTATATAATTTTGACCATAGGCGCTATTATTAATTTTTCTTAAACCATTACATATACCCAATGAAGTGACTCAGGTGATACACAGAGATAAAGAAATCCTCCTACTTAAATTGTACATGTTTATCTGCAGCCATCAAGCCACTACTCCCTCAGAGATCAATGGTATTCTTGCAGATTACTATAAGCAAATATACATAGAGACATACCCACCCACATCTAAGAGTGCTGCATTTCTATCTAAACTCTCTCTGCCCCAGGTACTGTATCTGTCTCCCAACTAGTAGCCCTACATAAGCCTATCTCTACGACATACTTACCATTGCACTAATACTGTATTAAAGTTGTTGTCAAGACAATTTACCCACTACATTTTTTAGGAAGTTCCTTAAATTTGGGGATTTAGAAAGAAAAAGTAGGGAATCCTCATGTTCAGAACTTAAATATAGGATTTTATAAAAATAGATCAAAAGTTAAAGGAGCTTGGCCTGAAAGCATAAGATTGCCTGTAGTCACCTTGGTTATACTCTGGATAAGAGGTTCCCCTCAGTAAGAATGTGTTTAATCCCTGAAAATGTGGCATGTGACCTAGAATAGCAGATATAGCCCTGCTCTGTCAGATCTAAAAGTCTCCACTAAGGTAGTATGGGTCAGCAGGTGCTTCAGAGAGTAGGTAGCATCTGTAAGTAAGGATGAGATAATGATGTAGTCCAAACCTAGGTTTGGACCATAATCTAGCCTATTCATTGGGACCTGTGAATTATATATAGCAGCAATATTTCTACAGCATCTACTTATGAAAGCTTCCTGCTATCACCCACAGTGTCACTAGGAACCACTGATGTCATGAAATTCCCTCTCAATTTAAGCAAATATATGATTATAGAGGAGTCTGACTGCTCAAATATGGCTGCTGGCCACCACTATCCCTTTCCCTTCCCTTATGTAACTGATGACATCGTGGGGAGTTGTCATTTGGCTAGTGTTACCATCAGGATTGGTTTTGTGCATCAGGTTGTTATTTATTGATTTATTTTTGGGAGTCAGTGGATGGTTGCAATGTGCTTCATGATGAATTTACAATGGAGGACATTTTGGGACTAGTTTTACTGTGTTAATAAGTATAGTACACCATACTTATTTATGTGTGTTTGTGGGGGGGGGGGGTGGAAGTATCTGGGGGATCCCCTTATTATTAAAGGGGATTCCAGATTCTGATAAGCCACCTGTACAAAGATTCTCACAACAACTGGGGAAGGGTTGTGGGGAAGAGACTGTTCTCATAAATACAGGGAACATGTTCAGCCCCTCTTTCTTGGCCAACCAGTTTGCAGGCTTGGATTAAGGTACTGGTATGAATTTTTACGGGGGCCTCATGCATTTTTTTTTAAGTCCCCTTAAAAAAAGGTCTGGTATGTATTTTGGGCAAGGACTCTCAACTTCTTTAATTCTTGCTGTAGGACTGGCTACAGCAAAAATGGAATTTACAAAAAATGAAAAAGTTTAAATTACCAGCAAATAACATTCATTTTATGCTTCTTATTTAAAAAACAAACAAACAAAAAAAAAACAGGTTTGCTGAACCCTACTCAAACCACACCAAGGACATTTCATCTTATCACTCCTGTAAGCTCCAAGATTACCAAAGCATATTGCTTCTCTGTGATATTTGCAGTGTGTAAACTGTATTCTCATTTTACATCCTAAACAAATTTTCTGCTGCATCCAAACAAAATGCTGCAAGCAAACACAATATGCTTCTTAAAATTATAGTGTAGAACAGTGGTCCCCAAACTGTGGCCTGGGGGCCAGATGTGACCTTTAGCTTGCTTTTATCTGGCCCTTGGAGCACTATTTTATCAATGGGGCATAATTCCCCCCAATTAACACCAATGAAGGGGTACAATTCCTCCCAATTACACCAATGATGGGGCACAATTCCTCCCAATGACACTAATGAAGGGGCACAATTCCTCCCAATGACACTGACGACGGGGCACAGTTCCACCCAATGACTCCAACAATTGGGCCCAATAACACCAATGATGGGGCACAATTCCTTCATATGACACCAATGATGGGGCACAATTCCTCCCATTGACACCAGCTATGGGGCACAGTTCCGCTCAATGACACCAACAATTGAGCCCAATACACCACTGATGGAGCACAATGATGGGGCACGATTCCCCAGAGGCACAACGGGGCACAGCTCCTCTCATTAGCACCAAAAATGGGGCTTTGTTTTCTCCCACTGATACTGGCACATTTTCTATTCCCGATGTCCACAGTCCAGCCCCCCTAAAGTCTGAAGAACAATAAACTGGCCCTTTGTATATACAGTTTGGAGACCCCTAGTGTAGAAGATTGAGATGCCAGGTGAGTGTTACTGTATTGTAAATTTTGCGGGGCCAGCAACTGAAGTAACTCTTGGCAACAGAGTGGTCATAAGTATGAGAGTACCAGAGCACTAAAAGATATTTCCCCATAGCAATTATTAAATCCCAAGAAATATTATGTAGTACAAGAGAAGAGTGCAGCAACAGCAAAGCCAACCACAGTCTGATTAAAATGTCAGATTGGAAGTGGGTGTGCAGGCAGGTGATAAATCCATATATTACACTATGGCTGTAGTGTGAATGGCAGGGGGGTGTGGTGTGTATACTGGATGGAGTCCACTCACCACCCCAATCCTTGCGTCAGTGACTGACTGCTGAAGTCCCAATTCATCCTAAAAACACAGACCTGAATATTTTTAAATGTGAAAACAAAATTTGTTTTAAAACCTTTTTCAAGGAAACTGACAGGAATGGATTCATTCCTACCACTAGCTGTCATCATCCCCAATGGAATGAACTGATAAAACAAAGATTTGTAATGAAAGGTTATAATCCAATAGAATTAGAAAAAGCTAGATTTAAAGTCAGTAAAAATTATATAGGGGAAACTAGGATGAAGGCTAAAATTAAGATGAAAGAGAATAAAAATAGAGCTGAATTTGCCTTTATTTCAAAATTTAACTGCCAGTATAAAGAAGTAGAGGGCATTTTTAAAAGATATTGGCCTATTCTGAAAAAAGATCAAATATTGAGTAATGTGTTACCAACCCGACCCCAGTTTATTTATAGAAAAAGTGATAATTTGCGAACCCTATTAGTAAAGGGGGTTATTTCACCCCCTAAAAAAACAAGGATGTTTGACCTACAGGGGTTCTATCCTTGTAAAAAATGTAAAATGTGTAGGGTAACAGGTATTAAGGATAGAAAGATCACAAGTTGTAAATCGGTATATACGGGAGAAGAATTCAACATAAAAAAATGTATTACATGTAATACAAAGTATGTTACCTATGTGTTAGAATGTCCCTGCCCATTACAATATGTAGGAAGAACTCAGCCCTGACCCTCTGAGGACGTGCATCGCACGAAACGCGTTAGAAGGGCTACAGCTTATGGACATCTAGCCACTCTATGTGGCCAACATTCTATGGTCAGTAATTTCTTGTTGTTTCACCCTTTTTGACCAATAAACCTTAGTCAAACAGCATCACACTATGTGGCGTCCTTTTTTGGGCTCTCTTTGAGAGCACCATCTCCCACAGTACCTATCTGGACTAAGGAGTACCTTGACGCCTACACGGTTTGATGAATCCTGGTTACTGTTCTTCGCGCTGAGACAGAGGATAGTACGGAATGCGATCTGACCAGAGCCTTGATGCTGGAGAGATTTTGCAGATTATACTTCTCTACATGCGTTATTTTAACGCACCTCTGGTGAATGAGCACTCTATTTGCTCCTAGGATTTTTTCACTTCTCTTCAACCACTGATCTGGGATGAGGACTTTATGTGTGCTTTAATATTTCTCACTGATGAGCGCACTGTTCACCATTGTGTCACATCTTTTTTGATCATTGACATTTATACGCATATATACCTTATAGAGATTTTTTTGCATTCTGATTCTAGCGCTGCACCCATTTGCTTTTTTTTATTGATCATTGTAAGGTGGGTTGGTTGCCTTTTTTGGTGTTCTAGCTGCTTACATATTTCTGTCTGTAGCGCTCGCTATACCATTTTTACACTAAAAGAAATTTAGGTACCAGATTAAAGGAACATGTGGTCAATATAATTAAAGGTAAAAAGGACCATAATGTCTCACGACATTTTAAGGAATATCATAACTCTGACCCAAGGGGAATTAAGTTTTGTGGCATAGATTCGGTGGATGCCCATTGGAGGGGAAGTAATAGGGTAAAAGGTATCTCACAAAACGAGACTTATTGGATTTTTAAACTGAATACTTTGAAGCCTAATGGTTTAAATGTAGAATTGGACTTGAACTGTTTTATTTCAGATTTTTAATTTGATTTTATTTGTAAATTAATATTTTAAATATAGTAGATCGTAGTTTTAATTTAATGTGATATATTATATTTACCTTATAGGAGAATATTATATAAATCCTATATCTATTGAGGGAAGTATGTATGGAATCATGAAATTAATATTTGGATTTATGGAGGTAATGTAATATAAGATTGATACATTTTTAAAAAAACAAAAAGGTAACCAAATGATTGTTTGAGTAATGAATTAATTGATGATGTGTATTTGAAATTTTATTTATTGATTTTAATTTAATTTATTTTAGGGTATCATTATAGAGTTAAAAAGAGAGATGAATTATATGTTAGGATATGTGTCTGGATGTATTGGTAAAAAATGGTAAAGGAATATGATGTATTTATGTATTTTTATGGTATGAATTACATTTGGGGTTTTTTTCAGAAGATTATGAGATGTTTAGGGAAATATATAATAATTGGGGTTGTTCTAAATGCTGACCAGTAGAGGGAGTATTGGGGATTTTGGTTATATGTTAGGGGGATATAATATATGGATATAGATATGTATATATAGATGGGGATAGATATATTTTAATGAATTTTATATGTATGTATGATACTGGAAGGTAGGGTAGGAGAATAGTATAGAAAAAATATTAAGGAGTATATACATATGTATAGTGTATTGATATATATTTCTGTATGCTGTCGTTTTTATTTATATTGTATATCGTATGTTGTATTTTGTATTGTGGATTGTAATTACTATGTATTTCATGAATAGGATAATATAGAGGTACATAGTTTGTAATAAGATTTTTTAAAATAGGTATACGGTCAGTTGTTGTAGTAAGTCTTAATGTGGATAGGTATGGGCAGCGTTTTCCAGCTTCCAAGATGGCGGTTTGAAGTGCCTTTAGTGTATAAAGGGTGGTATTTAAGGAGTCGATGCACAGACGTCCTTACCCTTCTGAAAAAGTCATAGGAAGTGACGAAACGCATCAGGGAGACATGTGACGTCAGATGCATCGACGTTGACCGGAAGTGCGATCGCGGCCATCTTGGAAGTGGGAACATGTGGCCAGTGTTCCCTAGTCTGTCTGCATCTGTATCTCTATGAGGAGGAGCAGCTTTATCCAAACTTTGATGTGAGTTGTTAAATAAAGGATGATGTTTTATTGAATCTACCATATGTAATTGCGGATTTTCTTATGAGGATAATGGAAGAAAAACCCTAATACTGGATAGAACCCTACTGATAAGAAGTTAACCCAGATTTGTGTTATGCCCTGTCATTTTATATATAGGGTAATTATCCATCAGCACACGAGTTGGAGAGTGTTGGTTTTGGGTGTGTGTAGGGTTTAAGGTGATCACTGATGAATACAGAGTGTGGTGATACACATTTGCAGTGATATACTCGAGTTGCTTTCACAGATTTTGTAGTGGACACAATGTGTGAGTGTTTCACTTATAAATAATTTGGTTACACAGAGAAACATTTAAAAATATATGCGTGTATGTAGATATTAGCATATAGATTAACACATATATATATATATATATATATATTTATTTATTTTTTTTTCTTCTCACAGTATTATTGCATGTTGCACAGTAAGTGGCACGTGTGTATTTATTATTTAAAAGGTATGACACTATGTTGAGTTTTTTTTCTTTTGAGGTGTATTGTCATCAGAATAGTGTTGAGAAAGAGACTTGTTGTTGAAAGAAGAAAAAAGAGACTTTGCTGGACAATTGTTTACACTAGTGGGGATTGTTTTGATATTTTTGACACTTTTTGTGGTTTTTTAAAAGAGAAAAGTTTTATATATATATTTTTTTTTTTTCCAATTCATAGAATACCTATGCATACAAATCCCTGCAGATTCAGGTCTAATAATTTAAACTGAAGTTTCTTCCTTTCTCATGCTCTCTACAAGTTGACAAATGGAAAAACCTAGCTTTTTCTTGGTGTGGGATATTTAATGTATTAAAATTGAACGCAATGCCATGTCTTTTGTACTAACTACAGATGTAACCTGGACAAATTCTGCATACTTTCTTTAATTAGAGTGGACTTTATCAGATTTAGATGGTGAAGAAAACCAATCTATATAGGAGGGGACAGCTTGATACAACTAAAGGTCAGAGGTAGCGTATGCTTCCCAGACCCTGTCTCCTACCGCTGTGCATATGGCATGGGAAATTGACTGGTGCCCACATGGCATGCACAAATTGTGAGCTTCCCTAGATCAAGATTGTTTCCTTTTCCCTTTGGCTGGAGCTACATGGGCAGGAATAATTGCAATTAACACTCTTCAAAAGCACCGCTAATAGGAGCAACATTGCAGGACATGGAGAGGTACTTCCCATTACATAACCTTCAGAGCTACCCCTCTCCAATAATACTCATAGTAGACTATCCAGAATTTTTCCCTAGTATGATAGACAAAATCTTCTGATTCTGGGTTGATGCAGTCATGCAGGCCTCTAAATTTATGACCCAATGCATGGAAAACATCTCTTCTATTTGCACGGACACAAATGTTCCAGCACTTGATATGTGGCATCAGCAACAACTATTGTATTTTTTTTTGCATTCCCTACCTAAACTTCAACAACTTCTTAAATCTTTAACAAATTTGGGAAGGTATTTCAGGTTCACAATGCAGCTAGATGAACCCGTTCTCTTTCATAGCAAATACTCATTAACTTACACTCTCATGCAAACCCTGCATATCTCCACAAGTGAGAAAGGGACCTAAAGACTACATTTACAAATGACCAGAAAGGTAGAATTTTTTTTTTGCCCACAAAGCCTGCATTTTTAGCAAACATCAAGAGATCACTTACAAGATCATGGCTAGAGAGTACAGGGCACCATCTGCCCTTGTCAAACTCTTTCCACAGCAAAGTGCCTTGTGTTGGCATTGTAAAGCCCACATAGGTACCTTGCTGCATGCATTCTGGAATTGCTCCGTGTTACCCGGTTTTTGCACCCAGTTCCAAAAAAATAAAAAATAACACATCTTATGAAGGTCTAGCTGTTGTTCCATCTCTTAATGCAGCCAGGGCATATACCCCAAGTAATTGTTAATAAGCAAACCCACTGACACTGAGTCAATGAATTTCCAGAGTGAATGATATACAAACTATGGAAAATCTCACCTTAGCTCTTAGACTGCAGATTACACTACTACTGAAGAATTTCTGTGCTCTTCTGAATATTTGCAACATACATAAGAAAGTTCACTATGTGGGAGACTTTTGGAGGCCATGATATTTTAACACCCCTGTTCTCCCAAACCCCTGTCCTGCCTACCCACTCTAGTTAAAGCAGCTTTTTTGCTTTGTTAATTCTGCTCTACTTCTTTCTGAATTTTCCCCTTGTCTCTCTGAAGTTCTTTGATACTTTGATAACTATCTAATTCCATATGAACCTTAATCCTAAAGTTCACTGTCACAATGCTGAAATCACACTTAAACCAATCAACTCTTTCCTTTTCCTGCCCTACGAGTTCTCCCTGTTATATAAGCGCTGCATAAATTGACAGCGCTATATAACTACCTGAAATAATAATAATAATATGAAAAAAAAATGATGGGTTTCACCATACTCATTATCTTCCCAACTGCAGCTCCCTTTAGGGATAAATTGAACACAAGACACTAAATGCTCAGAAATGCAATTTTAATTGATGCTTATTCAAATTTACGTGTATAAACAGGTGATGTTAATGATGTAAATCTCTGTGCAGAATGTGAAATGTATTGTTGATGTATGTTCTGGTAAACCTCTTGAATGATTAATTAAAAAAATAAAGATTTCACAATTTCAAATGTAAGAGAAGACTACTTCCAATAAAACTTACAAGGAGTTTAAAAAATGTTGTGTTTTGTCTGTTCCTAAAGCCAGACTTACACAACAAAACAGTGAGCTGCTGTTAGCCTTGTTAGCATCATCTGGCTAGAGTAAATTCAACATAAAAATCTACAGAGCTGGGTATTCAGGTAGTCACGGTTGTTGTGGCTGACCTGATACAATATCAACAGAGATTTCACTATCCATGTTTCTTAATGTGAATTTTGTAATCTAATGACTTTGTCTCATTCAATTCTGAGGCTAACAAGAGCATAAAAAAACAGATACCCCTCTCAGACAGGAGACACACACCTACAAGATCTCTGACTGCAGCCTTTGTAGAGGATTAGGCTTTCTCCAAATTGGCCCTCCTGCTACTGCTGGCCACAGAGGTTGCTTGGAGAAAAAAAAAACAAAAAAAGAAAATAAGGTATGACATGTATAAAAATATTTGGATGAAAAAAAACTAACACAGTAGGAGCTATAACATGAATGCCATTGTTAAACACACTAATTTGGATAGCAATGGAACTTGAAGTAAAAATATCTTGGTGCCACATTTAAATAGGCAGGGAGTGAGGCAAAATGTTTAACATTGTTTGAGAGTCTGTATATAGCCCTACAGAACAGACAGTGCAAAGTCCACATGCAGTCAGGTCCATAAATATTGGGACATCGACACAATTATAACATTTTTGGCTCTATACACCACCACAATGGATTTGAAATTAAACGAGCAAGATGTGCTTTAACTGCAGACTGTCAGCTTTAATTTGAGGGTATTTACATCCAAATCAGGTGAACGGTGTAGGAATTACAACACTTTGCATATGTGCCTCCTACTTTTTAAGGGACCAAAAGTAATGGGACAGAATAATCATCATAAATCAAACTTTTACTTTTTACTACTTGGTCGAAAAATCTTTTGCAGTCAATTACAGCCTGAAGTCTGGAACGCATAGACATCACCAGACGCTGGGTTTCATCCCCGGTGATGCTCTGCCAGGCATCTCCTGCAACTGTCTTCAGTTCTTGCTTGTTCATGGGGCATTTTCCCTTCAGTTTTGTCTTCAGCAAGTGAAATGCATGCTCAATCGGATTCAGGTCAGGTGATTGACTTGGCCATTGCAAAACATTCCTCTTCTTTCCCTTAAAAAACTCTTTGGTTGCTTTTGCAGTATGCTTTGGGTCATTGTCCATCTGCACTGTGAAGCGGCGTCCAATGAGTTCTGAAGCATTTGGCTGAATATGAGCAGATAATATTGCCCGAAACACTTCAGAATTCATCCTGCTGCTTTTGTCAGCAGTCACATCATCAATAAATACAAGAGAACCAGTTCCATTGGCAGCCATACATGCACACGCCATGACACTACCACCCCCATGCTTCACTGATGAGGTGGTATGCTTAGGATCATGAGCAGTTCCTTTCCTTCTCCATACTCTTCTCTTCCCATCACTCTGGTACAAGTTGATCTTGGTCTCATCTGTCCATAGGATGTTATTTCAGAACTGTGAAGGCTTTTTTAGATGTCGTTTGGCAAACTCTAATCTGGCCTCCCTGTTTTTGAGGCTCACCAATGGTTTACATCTTGTGGTGAACACTCTGTATTCACTCTGTTGAAGTCTTCTCTTGATTGTTGACTTTGACACAGATACACCTACCTCCCGGAGAGTGTTCTTGATCTGGCCAACTGTTGTGAAGGGCGTTTTTTTCACCAGGAAAATAATTCTTCGGTCATCCACCAGAGTTGTTTTCCGTGGTCTTCCAGGTCTTTTGGTGTCGCTGAGCTCACCAGTGCATTCCTTCTTTTTAAGAATGTTCCAGACAGTTGTTTTGGCCATGCCTAATGTTTTTGCTATCTCTGATGGGTTTGTTTTGTTTTTTCAGCCTAATGATGGCTTGCTTCACTGATAGTGACAGCTCTTTGGATCTCATCTTGAGAGTTGACAGCAACAGATTCCAAATGCAAATAGCACACTTGAAATGAACTCTGGACCTTTTATCTGCTCATTGTAATTGGGATAATGAGGGAATAACACACACCTGGCTATGGAACAGCTGAGAAGCCAATTGTCCCATTACTTTTGCTCCCTTAACAAGTGGGAGGTACATATGCAAACTGTCGTAATTCCTACACCAATCACCTGATTTGGATGTAAATACCCTCAAATTAAAGCTGACAGTCTGCAGTTAAAGCACATCTTGTTCATTTCTTTTTAAATCCATTGTGGTGGTTAGAGATGAGCGAAGTATTCAAAAATTCGATTCGACTGATTCGGCGAATTCGTGGAAAAATTTCGATTCGAGTCGAATATATTCGCTGTGAATTTAACTTAAAAAAGGGTGTTTCTAGGCTTCAGAGAGACTTAATATTAGTGCTGAACACTGTACCTTTAATTTAAATGCCCTTGGAGTCTGCTGGGGAAGAGAAATAATACTGTCAGTCAGTATGACATGCAGATGAGTGCCGTCGATCTTAGAATCACCGCACACTTCACTCATTTGGGCAGTCACGGGGCCAAAACCAGAGTGTGGAGCCACAGTGTGGCGGTGGAGGCAGCAGCAATGGGAGGCCATACAGCACCCTATGACAAAAATGGAAACCACCAGCAGTGTGAGGAGACCTGAAAGTGGCACATGGCAGAGTGTGGCGATAGAGACAGCAGCAATGGGAGGCCGTACAGGGACCCATGACACACTCTGGACCTGGCAGCAGCATGAGGAGGCGGTACAGGGGCCCATGGCAGATTACGGGCCTGGCAGCAGCATGAGGAGTCGGTACGGGGGCCCATGGCAGATTACGGGCCTGGCAGCAGCAATGGGAGGCCGTACAGGGACCCATGACACACTCTGGACCTGGCAGCAGCATGGGGAGGCGGTACAGGGGCCCATGACAGATTACGGGCCTGGCAGCAGCATGAGGAGTCGGTACGGGGGCCCATGACACACTCTGGACCTGGCAGCAGCATGAGGAGGCGGTACAGGGGCGCATGACAGATTACGAGCCTGGCAGCAGCAACTTGGACAGGAGGACGTTCAGCTTCTGCACCGTCTGGTGCGTGCTCGCAAACTGTTGTCTCTTGGAAACGGATTCCAAGAAAGACTGCTGACGGAATCCGTGAAGAGGAGTAGCAGGAGAAGGAGCATCTGAACGAGCGGAATATGCCAACAAGCGACAACAGGGGCCCATGACAGATTACGGGCCTGGCAGCAGCATGAGGAGTCGGTACGGGGGCCCATGGCAGATTAGGGGCCTGGCAGCAGCTATGGGAGGCCCGTAATCTGCCAGCACCCTATGACAAAAAATGGAACCCACCAGCAGTGTGAGGAGACCTGAAAGTGGCACATGGCAGAGTGTGGCGATGGAGACAGCAGCAATGGGAGGCCGTACAGGGACCCATGAGAGACTCTGGACCTGGCAGCAGCATGAGGAGGCGGTATAGGGGCCCATGGCAGATTACGGGCCTGGCAGCAGCTATGGGAGGCCCGTAATCTGCCAGCACCCTATGACAAAAAATGGAATACACCAGCAGTGTGAGGAGACCTGAAAGTGGCACATGGCAGAGTGTGGAGATGGAGACAGCAGCAATGGGAGGCCGTACAGGGACCCATGAGAGACTCTGGACTTGGCAGCAGCATGAGGAGGCGGTATAGGGGCCCATGGCAGATTAGGGGCCTGGCAGCAGCTATGGGAGGCCCGTAATCTGCCAGCACCCTATGACAAAAAATGTAACACACCAGCAGTGTGAGGAGACCTGAAAGTGGCACATGTTTGGGGCATGATTCATGGCGGATTTAGTCAGTTGTGTCAGGAACTGGTGGTTTGAAATCCAGACTAATCCACGCCTGATTCATTTTCACAAACGTCAGTCTCTCCACACTTTGGGTGGACAGTCGTGTCCTCCGCGGAGTTGCAATACCTCCTGCCGCACTAAACACGCGCTCCGATGCCACGCTACTGGCCGGGCATGACAGCCTTTCAAGGGCAAATTCAGCTAGTTGGGGCCAAAGGTCAAGTTTCGTTGCCCAGTAGTCAAGGGGATTGTCTACCTCGGTTGGCAGGGTGCTGTCCAAGTAGGCCTAAGCCTGTTGTTTGAGGTCCTGCTCCAGGTCCACCTGATGCTGCTGCTGCTGCGGCTGGTTAGTAGTTTCCTCACTGCGCTGGTGAAGAAAGCTACTCATCATCGACTGCAGACTGAGGCAGCCGCTGCTGGTGGAGCTGCCACTGCTCCTACCACCCCACCCCTCCCCTGCTGCCATGGCAGCGGAACGCGAGCGTACAGGGCCCACAGTGTCTGAGGATGGACGTTGGCGCAGACAGGCAGAGACCAGCTGACTACATAGGTGGTTTTTATAGTACGTTATTTTGGCCTCCCTCTCAGCAGGTGTGAAAAAGGCCACCATTTTTGAACGGTAGCGAGGGTCCAACAAGGTGGACAGCCAAAAGTCATCCCTCTGTCTGATGGTTATTATTCGGCTGTCGCTACGCAAGCAAGCGAGCATGCTATGGGCCATTTGTGCCAAGGAATGCGAGGGACTCCCTGCCTCCATCTCCACAGCATACTGCCACGGTGCGTCTGGGTCCTCTGTCTCCTCCTCCTCCTCCTCTACCAGATGCTCCTGCTCCTCCACTCCTGTCCGCTGAGTGGAAAAACCACCCATTTCACTCAATAATTCCTGAGCACCAATGTCCTCCTCTACCTCCTCCTCTTCTTCCTGTCCTGCCCCCACAGGGGTCATGTGGCGTTGAGATCTGTGCGCCACGTCTACCGCAACCTGACCAGCCATTGTTAACAGCATTTGTTCCAGGACGTGCAACAGAGGAATGACGTCGTTCATCCCATCGTCCTGCCGACTCACGAATAGCGTGGCCTCCTCAAAGGGCCTGAGCAAGCGCAGGTGTCACGCATGAGCTGCCAATGGCTGACATCTAAGTTACACAGGGAGTACCTTTATCCGCTTTTAACATCAGGAAATCTGTGATGGCCTTTTGCTGTTCGTAAAGGCGGTCTAACATATGTAGGGTTGAATTCCACCTTGTTGCAACGTCACAGCATGAGGAGTCGTATAGTATAGGGGCCAATGGCAGATTAGGGGCCTGGCAGCAGCTATGGGAGGCCCGTAATCTGCCAGCACCCTATGTCAAAAAATTCAACACACCAGCAGTGTGAGGAGACCTGAAAGTGGCACATGGCATGAGAGACTGTGGACCTGGCAGCAGCATGAGGAGGCGGTATAGGGGCCCATGACAGACTCTGGACTTGGCAGCAGCATGAGGAGGCGGTATATAGGGGCCCATGGCAGATTAGGGGCCTGGCAGCAGCTATGGGAGGCCCGTAATCTGCCAGCACCCTATGTCAAAAAATTGAAAACACAAGCAGTGTGAAGAGACCTGAATGTGGCACATGGCAGAGTGTGGCGATGGAGACAGCAGCAATGGGAGGCCGTACAGGGACCCATGAGAGACTCTGGACCTGGAAGCAGCATGAGGAGGCGGTATATAGGGGCCCATGGCAGATTAGGGGCCTGGCAGCAGCTATAGGAGGCCCGTAATCTGCCAGCACCCTATGTCAAAAAATTCTACACACCAGCAGTGTGTGAGGAGACCTGAAAGTGGCACATGGCAGAGTGTGGCGATGGAGACAGCAGCAATGGGAGGCTGTACAGGGACCCATGAGAGACTCTGGACTTGGCAGCAGCATGAGGAGGCGGTATAGGGGCCCATGGCAGATTACGGGCCTGGCAGCAGCAATGGGAGGCCTTACAGGGACCCATGACACACTCTGGACCTGGCAGCAGCATGGGGAGGCGGTACAGGGGCCCATGACAGATTACGGGCCTGGCAGCAGCATGAGGAGTCGGTACGGGGGCCCATGACACACTCTGGACCTGGCAGCAGCATGAGGAGGCGGTACAGGGGCGCATGACAGATTACGAGCCTGGCAGCAGCAACTTGGACAGGAGGACGTTCAGCTTCTGCACCGTCTGGTGCGTGCTCGCAAACTGTTGTCTCTTGGAAACGGATTCCAAGAAAGACTGCTGACGGAATCCGTGAAGAGGAGTAGCAGGAGAAGGAGCATCTGAACGAGCGGAATATGCCAACAAGCGACAACAGGGGCCCATGACAGATTACGGGCCTGGCAGCAGCATGAGGAGTCGGTACGGGGGCCCATGGCAGATTAGGGGCCTGGCAGCAGCTATGGGAGGCCCGTAATCTGCCAGCACCCTATGACAAAAAATGGAACCCACCAGCAGTGTGAGGAGACCTGAAAGTGGCACATGGCAGAGTGTGGCGATGGAGACAGCAGCAATGGGAGGCCGTACAGGGACCCATGAGAGACTCTGGACCTGGCAGCAGCATGAGGAGGCGGTATAGGGGCCCATGGCAGATTAGGGGCCTGGCAGCAGCTATGGGAGGCCCGTAATCTGCCAGCACCCTATGACAAAAAATGGAATACACCAGCAGTGTGAGGAGACCTGAAAGTGGCACATGGCAGAGTGTGGCGATGGAGACAGCAGCAATGGGAGGCCATACAGGGACCCATGAGAGACTCTGGACTTGGCAGCAGCATGAGGAGGCGGTATAGGGGCCAATGGCAGATTAGGGGCCTGGCAGCAGCTATGGGAGGCCCGTAATCTGCCAGCACCCTATGACAAAAAATGTAATACACCAGCAGTGTGAGGAGACCTGAAAGTGGCACATGTTTGGGGCATGATTCATGGCGGATTTAGTCAGTTGTGTCAGGAACTGGTGGTTTGAAATCCAGACTAATCCACGCCTGATTCATTTTCACAAACGTCAGTCTCTCCACACTTTGGGTGGACAGTCGTGTCCTCGGCGGAGTTGCAATACCTCCTGCCGCACTAAACACGCGCTCCGATGCCACGCTACTGGCCGGGCATGACAGCCTTTCAAGGGCAAATTCAGCTAGTTGGGGCCAAAGGTCAAGTTTCGTTGCCCAGTAGTCAAGGGGATTGTCTACCTCGGTTGGCAGGGTGCTGTCCAAGTAGGCCTAAGCCTGTTGTTTGAGGTCCTGCTCCAGGTCCACCTGATGCTGCTGCTGCTGCTGCTGCTGCTGCTGCGGCTGGTTAGTAGTTTCCTCACTGCGCTGGTGAAGAAAGCTACTCATCATCGACTGCAGACTGAGGCAGCCGCTGCTGGTGGAGCTGCCACTGCTCCTACCACCCCACCCCTCCCCTGCTGCCATGGCAGCGGAACGCGAGCGCACAGGGCCCACAGTGTCTGAGGATGGACGTTGGCGCAGACAGGCAGAGACCAGCTGATTACATAGGTGGTTTTTATAGTACGTTATTTTGGCCTCCCTCTCAGCAGGTGTGAAAAAGGCCACCATTTTTGAACGGTAGCGAGGGTCCAACAAGGTGGACAGCCAAAAGTCATCCCTCTGTCTGATGGTTATTATTCGGCTGTCGCTACACAAGCAAGCGAGCATGCTATGGGCCATTTGTGCCAAGGAATGCGAGGGACTCCCTGCCTCCATCTCCACAGCATACTGCCACGGTGCGTCTGGGTCCTCTGTCTCCTCTTCCTCCTCCTCTACCAGATGCTCCTGCTCCTCCACTCCTGTCCGCTGAGTGGAAAAACCACCCATTTCACTCAATAATTCCTGAGCACCAATGTCCTCCTCTACCTCCTCCTCTTCTTCCTGTCCTGCCCCCACAGGGGTCATGTGGCGTTGAGATCTGTGCGCCACGTCTACCGCAACCTGACCAGCCATTGTTAACAGCATTTGTTCCAGGACGTGCAACAGAGGAATGACGTCGTTCATCCCATCGTCCTGCCGACTCACGAATAGCGTGGCCTCCTCAAAGGGCCTGAGCAAGCGCAGGTGTCACGCATGAGCTGCCAATGGCTGACATCTAAGTTACACAGGGAGTACCTTTATCCGCTTTTAACATCAGGAAATCTGTGATGGCCTTTTGCTGTTCGTAAAGGCGGTCTAACATATGTAGGGTTGAATTCCACCTTGTTGCAACGTCACAGCATGAGGAGTCGTATAGTATAGGGGCCCATGGCAGATTAGGGGCCTGGCAGCAGCTATGGGAGGCCCGTAATCTGCCAGCACCCTATGTCAAAAAATTCAACACACCAGCAGTGTGAGGAGACCTGAAAGTGGCACATGGCATGAGAGACTGTGGACCTGGCAGCAGCATGAGGAGGCGGTATAGGGGCCCATGACAGACTCTGGACTTGGCAGCAGCATGAGGAGGCGGTATATAGGGGCCCATGGCAGATTAGGGGCCTGGCAGCAGCTATGGGAGGCCCGTAATCTGCCAGCACCCTATGTCGAAAAAATTGAAAACACAAGCAGTGTGAAGAGACCTGAATGTGGCACATGGCAGAGTGTGGCGATGGAGACAGCAGCAATGGGAGGCCGTACAGGGACCCATGAGAGACTCTGGACCTGGCAGCAGCATGAGGAGGCGGTATATAGGGGCCCATGGCAGATTAGGGGCCTGGCAGCAGCTATAGGAGGCCCGTAATCTGCCAGCACCCTATGTCAAAAAATTCTACACACCAGCAGTGTGTGAGGAGACCTGAAAGTGGCACATGGCAGAGTGTGGCGATGGAGACAGCAGCAATGGGAGGCCGTATAGGGACCCATGAGAGACTCTGGACTTGGCAGCAGCATGAGGAGGCGGTATATAGGGGCCCATGGCAGATTAGGGGCCTGGCAGCAGCTATAGGAGGCCCGTAATCTGCCAGCACCCTATGTCAAAAAATTCTACACACCAGCAGTGTGTGAGGAGACCTGAAAGTGGCACATGGCAGAGTGTGGCGATGGAGACAGCAGCAATGGGAGGCCGTACAGGGACCCATGAGAGACTCTGGACCTGGCAGCAGCATGAGGAGGCGGTATATAGGGGCCCATGGCAGATTAGGGGCCTGGCAGCAGCTATGGGAGGCCCGTAATCTGCCAGCACCCTATGTCAAAAAATTGAAAACACAAGCAGTGTGAAGAGACCTGAATGTGGCACATGGCAGAGTGTGGCGATGGAGACAGCAGCAATGGGAGGCCGTACAGGGACCCATGAGAGACTCTGGACCTGGCAGCAGCATGAGGAGGCGGTATATAGGGGCCTATGGCAGATTAGGGGCTTGGCAGCAGCTAAAGGAGGCCCGTAATCTGCCAGCACCCTATGTCAAAAAATTTTACACACCAGCAGTGTGAGGAGACCTGAAAGTGGCACATGGCAGAGTGTGGCGATGGAGACAGCAGCAATGGGAGGCCGTACAGGGACCCATGAGAGACTCTGGACTTGGCAGCAGCATGAGGAGGCGGTATATAGGGGCCCATGGCAGATTAGGGGCCTGGCAGCAGCTATAGGAGGCCCGTAATCTGCCAGCACCCTAAGTCAAAAAATTCTACACACCAGCAGTGTGTGAGGAGACCTGAAAGTGGCACATGGCAGAGTGTGGCGATGGAGACAGCAGCAATGGGAGGCCGTACAGGGACCCATGAGAGACTCTGGACCTGGCAGCAGCATGAGGAGGCGGTATATAGGGGCCCATGGCAGATTACGGGCCTGGCAGCAGCTATAGGAGGCCCGTAATCTGCCAGCACCCTATGTCAAAAAATTCTACACACCAGCAGTGTGTGAGGAGACCTGAAAGTGGCACATGGCAGAGTGTGGCGATGGAGACAGCAGCAATGGGAGGCCGTATAGGGACCCATGAGAGACTCTGGACTTGGCAGCAGCATGAGGAGGCGGTATATAGGGGCCCATGGCAGATTAGGGGCCTGGCAGCAGCTATGGGAGGCCCGTAATCTGCCAGCACCCTATGTCAAAAAATTGAAAACACAAGCAGTGTGAAGAGACCTGAATGTGGCACATGGCAGAGTGTGGCGATGGAGACAGCAGCAATGGGAGGCCGTACAGGGACCCATGAGAGACTCTGGACCTGGCAGCAGCATGAGGAGGCGGTATATAGGGGCCTATGGCAGATTAGGGGCCTGGCAGCAGCTATAGGAGGCCCGTAATCTGCCAGCACCCTATGTCAAAAAATTCTACACACCAGCAGTGTGTGAGGAGACCTGAAAGTGGCACATGGCAGAGTGTGGCGATGGAGACAGCAGCAATGGGAGGCCGTACAGGGACCCATGAGAGACTCTGGACTTGGCAGCAGCATGAGGAGGCGGTATATAGGGGCCCATGGCAGATTAGGGGCCTGGCAGCAGCTATGGGAGGCCCGTAATCTGCCAGCACCCTATGTCAAAAAATTGAAAACACAAGCAGTGTGAAGAGACCTGAATGTGGCACATGGCAGAGTGTGGCGATGGAGACAGCAGCAATGGGAGGCCGTACAGGGACCCATGAGAGACTCTGGACCTGGCAGCAGCATTAGGAGGCGGTATATAGGGGCCTATGGCAGATTAGGGGCCTGGCAGCAGCTATAGGAGGCCCGTAATCTGCCAGCACCCTATGTCAAAAAATTTTACACACCAGCAGTGTGAGGAGACCTGAAAGTGGCACATGGCAGAGTGTGGCGATGGAGACAGCAGCAATGGGAGGCCGTACAGGGACCCATGAGAGACTCTGGACTTGGCAGCAGCATGAGGAGGCGGTATATAGGGGCCCATGGCAGATTAGGGGCCTGGCAGCAGCTATAGGAGGCCCGTAATCTGCCAGCACCCTATGTCAAAAAATTCTACACACCAGCAGTGTGTGAGGAGACCTGAAAGTGGCACATGGCAGAGTGTGGCGATGGAGACAGCAGCAATGGGAGGCCGTACAGGGACCCATGAGAGACTCTGGACCTGGCAGCAGCATGAGGAGGCGGTATATAGGGGCCCATGGCAGATTAGGGGCCTGGCAGCAGCTATAGGAGGCCCGTAATCTGCCAGCACCCTATGTCAAAAAATTTTACACACCAGCAGTGTGAGGAGACCTGAAAGTGGCACATGGCAGAGTGTGGCGATGGAGACAGCAGCAATGGGAGGCCGTACAGGGACCCATGAGAGACTCTGGACTTGGCAGCAGCATGAGGAGGCGGTATATAGGGGCCCATGGCAGATTAGGGGCCTGGCAGCAGCTATAGGAGGCCCGTAATCTGCCAGCACCCTATGTCAAAAAATTCTACACACCAGCAGTGTGTGAGGAGACCTGAAAGTGGCACATGGCAGAGTGTGGCGATGGAGACAGCAGCAATGGGAGGCCGTACAGGGACCCATGAGAGACTCTGGACCTGGCAGCAGCATGAGGAGGCGGTATATAGGGGCCCATGGCAGATTAGGGGCCTGGCAGCAGCTATAGGAGGCCCGTAATCTGCCAGCACCCTATGTCAAAAAATTCTACACACCAGCAGTGTGTGAGGAGACCTGAAAGTGGCACATGGCAGAGTGTGGCGATGGAGACAGCAGCAATGGGAGGCCGTATAGGGACCCATGAGAGACTCTGGACTTGGCAGCAGCATGAGGAGGCGGTATATAGGGGCCCATGGCAGATTAGGGGCCTGGCAGCAGCTATGGGAGGCCCGTAATCTGCCAGCACCCTATGTCAAAAAATTGAAAACAAAAGCAGTGTGAAGAGACCTGAATGTGGCACATGGCAGAGTGTGGCGATGGAGACAGCAGCAATGGGAGGCCGTACAGGGACCCATGAGAGACTCTGGACCTGGCAGCAGCATGAGGAGGCGGTATATAGGGGCCTATGGCAGATTAGGGGCCTGGCAGCAGCTATAGGAGGCCCGTAATCTGCCAGCACCCTATGTCAAAAAATTCTACACACCAGCAGTGTGTGAGGAGACCTGAAAGTGGCACATGGCAGAGTGTGGCGATGGAGACAGCAGCAATGGGAGGCCATACAGGGACCCATGAGAGACTCTGGACCTGGCAGCAGCATGAGGAGGCGGTATATAGGGGCCCATGGCAGATTAGGGGCCTGGCAGCAGCTATAGGAGGCCCGTAATCTGCCAGCACCCTATGTCAAAAAATTCTAAACACCAGCAGTGTGTGAGGAGACCTGAAAGTGGCACATGGCAGAGTGTGGCGATGGAGACAGCAGCAATGGGAGGCCGTACAGGGACCCATGAGAGACTCTGGACTTGGCAGCAGCATGAGGAGGCGGTATATAGGGGCCCATGGCAGATTAGGGGCCTGGCAGCAGCTATAGGAGGCCCGTAATCTGCCAGCACCCTATGTCAAAAAATTCTACACACCAGCAGTGTGTGAGGAGACCTGAAAGTGGCACATGGCAGAGTGTGGCGATGGAGACAGCAGCAATGGGAGGCCGTACAGGGACCCATGAGAGACTCTGGACCTGGCAGCAGCATGAGGAGGCGGTATATAGGGGCCCATGGCAGATTAGGGGCCTGGCAGCAGCTATAGGAGGCCCGTAATCTGCCAGCACCCTATGTCAAAAAATTCTACACACCAGCAGTGTGTGAGGAGACCTGAAAGTGGCACATGGCAGAGTGTGGCGATGGAGACAGCAGCAATGGGAGGCCGTATAGGGACCCATGAGAGACTCTGGACTTGGCAGCAGCATGAGGAGGCGGTATATAGGGGCCCATGGCAGATTAGGGGCCTGGCAGCAGCTATGGGAGGCCCGTAATCTGCCAGCACCCTATGTCAAAAAATTGAAAACAAAAGCAGTGTAAAGAGACCTGAATGTGGCACATGGCAGAGTGTGGCGATGGAGACAGCAGCAATGGGAGGCCCTACAGGGACCCATGAGAGACTCTGGACCTGGCAGCAGCATGAGGAGGCGGTATATAGGGGCCTATGGCAGATTAGGGGCCTGGCAGCAGCTATAGGAGGCCCGTAATCTGCCAGCACCCTATGTCAAAAAATTCTACACACCAGCAGTGTGTGAGGAGACCTGAAAGTGGCACATGGCAGAGTGTGGCGATGGAGACAGCAGCAATGGGAGGCCGTACAGGGACCCATGAGAGACTCTGGACTTGGCAGCAGCATGAGGAGGCGGTATATAGGGGCCCATGGCAGATTAGGGGCCTGGCAGCAGCTATGGGAGGCCCGTAATCTGCCAGCACCCTATGTCAAAAAATTGAAAACACAAGCAGTGTGAAGAGACCTGAATGTGGCACATGGCAGAGTGTGGCGATGGAGACAGCAGCAATGGGAGGCCGTACAGGGACCCATGAGAGACTCTGGACCTGGCAGCAGCATGAGGAGGCGGTATATAGGGGCCTATGGCAGATTAGGGGCCTGGCAGCAGCTATAGGAGGCCCGTAATCTGCCAGCACTCTATGTCAAAAAATTCTACACACCAGCAGTGTGTGAGGAGACCTGAAAGTGGCACACGGCAGAGTGTGGCGATGGAGACAGCAGCAATGGGAGGCCGTACAGGGACCCATGAGAGACTCTGGACTTGGCAGCAGCATGAGGAGGCGGTATATAGGGGCCCATGGCAGATTAGGGGCCTGGCAGCAGCTATGGGAGGCCCGTAATCTGCCAGCACCCTATGTCAAAAAATTGAAAACACAAGCAGTGTGAAGAGACCTGAATGTGGCACATGGCAGAGTGTGGCGATGGAGACAGCAGCAATGGGAGGCCGTACAGGGACCCATGAGAGACTCTGGACCTGGCAGCAGCATGAGGAGGCGGTATATAGGGGCCTATGGCAGATTAGGGGCCTGGCAGCAGCTATAGGAGGCCCGTAATCTGCCAGCACCCTATGTCAAAAAATTCTACACACCAGCAGTGTGTGAGGAGACCTGAAAGTGGCACATGGCAGAGTGTGGCGATGGAGACAGCAGCAATGGGAGGCCGTACAGGGACCCATGAGAGACTTTGGACCTGGCAGCAGCATGAGGAGGCTGTATATAGGGGCCCATGGCAGATTAGGGGCCTGGCAGCAGCTATAGGAGGCCCGTAATCTGCCAGCACCCTATGTCAAAAAATTCTACACACCAGCAGTGTGTGAGGAGACCTGAAAGTGGCACATGGCAGAGTGTGGCGATGGAGACAGCAGCAATGGGAGGCCGTATAGGGACCCATGAGAGACTCTGGACTTGGCAGCAGCATGAGGAGGCGGTATATAGGGGCCCATGGCAGATTAGGGGACTGGCAGCAGCTATAGGAGGCCCATAATCTGCCAGCACCCTATGTCAAAAAATTTTACACACCAGCAGTGTGAGGAGACCTGAAAGTGGCACATAGCAGAGTGTGGCGATGGAGACAGCAGCAATGGGAGGCCGTACAGGGACCCATGAGAGACTCTGGACTTGGCAGCAGCATGAGGAGGCGGTATATAGGGGCCCATGGCAGATTAGGGGCCTGGCAGCAGCTATAGGAGGCCCGTAATCTGCCAGCACCCTATGTCAAAAAATTGAAAACACAAGCAGTGTGAAGAGACCTGAATGTGGCACATGGCAGAGTGTGGCGATGGAGACAGCAGCAATGGGAGGCCGTACAGGGACCCATGAGAGACTCTGGACCTGGCAGCAGCATGAGGAGGCGGTATATAGGGGCCTATGGCAGATTAGGGGCCTGGCAGCAGCTATGGGAGGCACGTAATCTGCCAGCACCCTATGACAAAAAATGGAACACACTAGCAGTGTGTGAGGAGACCTGAAAGTGGCACATGTTTGAGGCATGATTCATGGCGGATTTAGTCAGTTGTGTCAGGAACTGGTGGTTTGAAATCCAGACTAATCCACGCCTGATTCATTTTCACAAACGTCAGTCTCTCCACACTTTGGGTGGACAGTCGTGTCCTCCGCGGAGTTACAATACCTCCTGCCGCACTAAACACGCGCTCCGATGCCACGCTACTGGCCGGGCATGACAGCCTTTCAAGGGCAAATTCAGCTAGTTGGGGCCAAAAGTCAAGTTTCGTTGCCCAGTAGTCAAGGGGATTGTCTACCTCGGTTGGCAGGGTGCTGTCCAAGTAGGCCCAAGCCTGTTGTTTGAGGTCCTGCTCCAGGTCCACCTGATGCTGCTGCTGCTGCTGCTGCTGCGGCTGGTTAGTAGTTTCCTCACTGCGCTGTTGAAGAAAGCTACTCATCATCGACTGCAGACTGAGGCAGCCGCTGCTGGTGGAGCTGCCACTGCTCCTACCACCCCACCCCTCCCCTGCTGCCATGGCAGCGGAACGCGAGCGCACAGGGCCCACAGTGTCTGAGGATGGACGTTGGCGCACAAAGGCAGAGACCAACTGACTACATAGGTGGTTTTTATAGTACGTTATTTTGGCCTCCCTCTCAGCAGGTGTGAAAAAGGCCACCATTTTTGAACGGTAGCGAGGGTCCAACAAGGTGGACAGCCAAAAGTCATCCCTCTGTCTGATGGTTATTATTCGGCTGTCGCTACGCAAGCAACCGAGCATGCTATGGGCCATTTGTGCCAAGGAATGCGAGGGACTCCCTGCCTCCATCTCCACAGCATACTGCCACAGTGCGTCTGGGTCCTCTGTCTCCTCCTCCTCCTCCTCTACCAGATGCTCCTGCTCCTCCACTCCTGTCCGCTGAGTGGAAAAACCACCCATTTCACTCAATAATTCCTGAGCACAAATGTCCTCCTCTACCTCCTCCTCTTCTTCCTGTCCTGCCCCCACAGGGGTCATGTGGCGTTGAGATCTGTGCGCCACGTCTACCGCAACCTGACCAGCCATTGTTAACAGCATTTGTTCAAGGACGTGCAACAGAGGAATGACGTCGTTCATCCCATCGTCCTGCCGACTCACGAATAGCGTGGCCTCCTCAAAGGGCCTGAGCAAGCGGCAGGTGTCACGCATGATCTGCCAATGGCTGACATCGAAGTTACACAGGGGAGTACCTTTATCCGCTTGTAACATCAGGAAATCGGTGATGGCCTTTCGCTGCTCGTAAAGGCGGTCTAACATGTGTAGGGTTGAATTCCACCTTGTTGCAACGTCGCAGATCAGGCGATGATGTGGAATTCCGTTCTGCCGCTGCAGCTCAAGGAGGGTGTGCTTTGCGGTGTAGGAATGGCTGAAATGCATGCAAAGTTTACGTGACATTTTAAGGATGTCTTGCAGTGGGATGGTGGATTTTAGGAACCGCTTGACAACCAGATTGAACACGTGAGCCATGCATGGCGCATGGCACAACCTTCCTTGACGCAGAGCAGACACCATGTTCTTTCCGTTGTCGGTCAACATGGTTCCGATTTTCAGTTTGCGCGGAGACAGCCATCTGTCGATTTCTCTGTTTATTACACTCAGAAGTTCCTCCCCTGTGTGACTACGTTCGCCAAGGCATACCAGGTGCAGAACAGCGTGACACTGTTGCGCCCTGCACATGTGATATGCCGGTCGGGTAATGGGACTTGGCACGGGGGTGGCGGCTGAGGACACGGCGGAAGAAGAGGTGGTAGAGGCGGACATCTTTGCCGGACCAAGGACGTGCAAACGTGGAGGCAAAAGCGGCGTGACCTGTCCAAGTTGCTGGTGCGGCTGTGACGGCACCACGTTCACCCAGTGGGCCGTAAATGACATGTACTGTCCCTGACCGTAGTTACAGCTCCACACGTCGGCGCTGCCGTGCACTTTGGCAGAGACCGACATGCTCAAAGACTGGCCCACCATGTCTTCTACATGTGAATGCAGGGCTGGCACTGCCTTTTTGGCGAAGAAATGACGGCTTGGCACTCTCCATCGCTGCGCGGCACAAGCCATCATTTCTCTGAAAGGTGCTGAGTCCACCACTTGGAAAGGGAGGGACTGCAGCACCAGCAACTTGGACAGGAGGACGTTCAGCTTTTGCACCGTCGGGTGCGTGCTCGCAAACTGTTGTCTCTTGGAAACGGATTCCAAGAAAGACTGCTGACGGAATCCGTGAAGAGGAGTAGCAGGAGAAGGAGCATCTGAACGAGCGGAAGATGCCAACGAGCGACAACTCCCCTCAGCAGAGGTGTTGGAGCCTTGACTGGCTGATGGAGGGCGATTGACGTCGGGTGACGGAGCAAGTAACGGAGCGGGTGATGGAGCGGGGGCTGGGGCGGGCAGAACCGCCGTATCTTTATCACGGTTTTCCCAGGCCACCAAATGGCGACGCTGCATATGCTGCCGCAACGCTGTAGTCCCAACATGGGCCCCCTGGCCACGCTTGACTTTCTGGCCACATAGTCGACATACGGCTACGTTTACTTCCTCGGGCGGCTTGATGAAAAATTGCCACACCGCCGAGTAGGAAACTTTGCCCCCGATACTCCTCACTGGCTGACTGCTGCTTCCTCCGTGCACACCGGCACCACTACTGGCCGTGGTGGTAGGCTGCAGTGGAGCTGGTGCTCTACTCCGTGGCCGTTTGGCTCCACTGACACTGCTTCCACTGACACTGCTGCGACCCTGCTGCTGTCTCCTGGGCAACCCACCGACTGTTTCGCTCACTGCCAAGCTGCCACCCTCTTCTCCTGATGATGCGGAAGAAATTGCCTGATGACGACGAGGATGCCAAGTGCGATCAACCTCCTCATCATCAAGTAGGGTCTCCGCCTCACTACTAGCCCCCTCGGCTGCGTCTGGGTCAGGAGACAGACCTGTTTCTAGACCGGCTAGCGGGCCACTCTCCTCGCCACTACTTCTTTGCCTGGCTGCTGAAAAGGCGGATGTCTCCCCCCGTTCCTGACCGCCCTCTGTTAGCTCTTCCTCACTGTACAGTGGGGCTGAGCCCACAGCATGCGATACTTCGCTTGGTGAGGGAACACCAAAGGACAGGGGCAGGTAGAGGACACGTGATTTCAGTGGGCTTGGTCCCGGGCCATGCCAACTAACGGTTGTGTCTGACGTACCCACCGACCGTTGGCTGTAGGCGTCAGAGGTGACCTGGGAAGAGGAAGACGACCGAGCCAACCAATCGATGACGGCAGGGTTGTCGGTGGAGACACGACCGCTGGATGACACCGGGAGCACTGGCCTCTGGCTGCGAATAGTGCTGCCTTGACCCCTTCCTCTGCTGCCACGTCTGCTCGCTCCTAAAACATTGCCTCCTCTGCCACTCCTCTGCATGTTGTCTGACATACTCTTTAATTCAACGATTCTGTGTCCCTGAGTAACAATTCTGTGTCCCTGAGCAACAATTCTGTGTCTGTCCCTGAGTAACAATTCTGTGGCCCTAAGTAACGGTTCTGTGTCCCTCAGTAACAATTCTGTGTCCCTCAGTAACAATTCTGTGTCCCCCTGATTAACGTTTATGTGGCCCTAAGTAACGGTTCTGTGGCCCTCAGTAACGGTTCTGTGGCCCTCAGTAACGGTTCTGTGGCCCTCACTAACAATTCTGTGTCCCTGATTAACATTTCTGTGGCCCTAAGTAACGGTTCTGTGGCCCTCAGTAACAATTCTGTGTCCCTGATTAATGTTTATGTGGCCCTAAGTAACGGTTCTGTGGCCCTCAGTAACAATTCTGTGTCCCTCAGTAACAATTCTGTGTCTGTCCCTGATTAACGTTTACGTGGCCCTAAGTAACGGTTCTGTGGCCCTCAGTAACAATTCTGTGTCCCTGATTAACGTTTCTGTGGCCCTAAGTAACGGTTCTGTGGCCCTCAGTAAAAATTCTGTGTCCCTCAAGAAACAATTCTGTGTCTGTCCGTGAGTAACAATTCTGTGGCCCTAAGTAACGGTTCTGTGGCCCTAAGTAACAATTCTGTGTCCCTGATTAACGTTTATGTGGCCCTAAGTAACGGTTCTGTGGCCCTCAGTAACAATTCTGTGTACCTCAGTAACAATTCTGTGTCTGTCCCTGATTAACGTTTACGTGGCCCTAAGTAACGGTTCTGTGGCCCTCAGTAACAATTCTGTGTACCTCAGTAACAATTCTGTGTCTGTCCCTGATTAACGTTTACGTGGCCCTAAGTAACGGTTCTGTGGCCCTCAGTAACAATTCTGTGTCCCTGAGTAACAATTCTGTGGCCCTAAGTAACGGTTCTGTGGCCCTCAGTAACAATTCTGTGTCCTTGTGTAACAATTCTGTGTCTGTGCGAGTAACAATTATGTGGCCCTAAGTAACAGTTCTGTGGCCCTCAGTAACAGTTCTGTGTCCCTGAGTAACAATTCTGTGTCTGTGCGAGTAACAATTCTGTGGCCCTAAGTAACAGTTCTGTGGCCCTCAGTAACAATTCTGTGTCCCTGAGTAACAATTCTGTGGCCCTAAGTAACGGTTCTGTGGCTCTCAGTAACAATTCTGTGTCCCTGTGTAACAATTCTGTGTCTGTGCGAGTAACAATTCTGTGGCCCTAAGTAACAGTTCTGTGGCCCTCAGTAACAGTTCTGTGGCCCTCAGTAACAGTTCTGTGTCCCTGAGTAACAATTCTGTGTCTGTGTGAGTAACAATTCTGTGGCCCTAAGTAACAGTTCTGTGGCCCTCAGTAACAATTCTGTGTCCCTGAGTAACAATTCTGTGGCCCTAAGTAACGGTTCTGTGGCCCTCAGTAACAATTCTGTGTCCCTGTGTAACAATTCTGTGTCTGTGCGAGTAACAATTCTGTGGCCCTAAGTAACGGTTCTGTGGCCCTCAGTAACAATTCTGTGTCCCTGAGTAACAATTCTGTGTCTGTGCGAGTAACAATTCTGTGGCCCTAAGTAACAGTTCTGTGGCCCTCAGTAACAATTCTGTGGCCCTAAGTAACGGTTCTGTGGCTCTCAGTAACAATTCTGTGTCCCTGTGTAACAATTCTGTGTCTGTGCGAGTAACAATTCTGTGGCCCTAAGTAACGGTTCTGTGGCCCTCAGTAACAATTCTGTGTCCCTGAGTAACAATTCTGTGTCTGTGCGAGTAACAATTCTGTGGCCCTAAGTAACAGTTCTGTGGCCCTCAGTAACAATTCTGTGTCCCTGAGTAACAATTCTGTGGCCCTAAGTAACGGTTCTGTGGCTCTCAGTAACAATTCTGTGTCCCTGTGTAACAATTCTGTGTCTGTGCGAGTAACAATTCTGTGGCCCTAAGTAACAGTTCTGTGGCCCTCAGTAACAATTCTGTGTCCCTGAGTAACAATTCTGTGGCCCTAAGTAACGGTTCTGTGGCCCTCAGTAACAATTCTGTGTCCCTGTGTAACAATTCTGTGTCTGTGCGAGTAACAATTCTGTGGCCCTAAGTAACGGTTCTGTGGCCCTCAGTAACAATTCTGTGTCCCTGAGTAACAATTCTGTGTCTGTGCGAGTAACAATTCTGTGGCCCTAAGTAACAGTTCTGTGGCCCTCAGTAACAATTCTGTGTCTGTCCCTGAGTAACAATTCTGTGGCCCTAACTAAAGTTTCTGTGGCCCTAAGTAACAGTTCTGTGGCCCTCAGTAACAATTCTGTGTCTGTCCCTGAGTAACAATTCTGTGGCCCTAACTAAAGTTTCTGTGGCCCTAAGTAACAATTCTCTGGCACTCAGTAACAATTCTGTCTGTCCATGAGTAACAATTCTGTGGCCCTAATAACGTTTCTGTGGCCCTAAGTAACAGTTCTGTGGCCCTCAGTAACAATTCTGTGTCTGTCCCTGAGTAACAATTCTGTGGCCCTAACTAAAGTTTCTGTGGCCCTAAGTAACAATTCTCTGGCACTCAGTAACAATTCTGTCTGTCCCTGAGTAACAATTCTGTGGCCCTAATAACGTTTCTGTGGCCCTAAGTAACAATTCTCTGGCACTCAGTAACAATTCTGTCTGTTCCTGAGTAAGAATTCTGTGGCCCTAACTAGCGTTTCTTTGTCCCTAAGTAACGATTCTGTGGCCCTCACTAACAATTCTGTGTCCCTGAGTAATGGTTCTCTGTCCCTAAGTAACGTTTCTCTGTCCCCAAGTATCGTTTCTGTGGCCCTAACTCTGTCCCTAATACAGAGCGGTCTGCCTCTGTTCAATGACTGCAGGCAAATGAAGAATTCCAAAATGGCCACTATTTATAGCTCGACCATTACACAGTGCTGGCTGGCTGGCTGCTGATTGGCTGATGCGATCACATGTCATTGAGGAATGCATTATGGGTCAGCGCGCCTTGTCTGCACGCCTTCCCAGACATCCCCGCTCCGTCGCCGCACATGTCCGCCGCCATTTTCGGAAAAATTTCGATTCGCGCGTCCGAAGTAGGCTATTTTTCGGATTCGGCGCGAATCGAAATTTTTCCGATATTCGACTCGAATTCCACTTCGGCTACTTCGATTCGCTCATCTCTAGTGGTGGTGTATAGAGCCAAAAATGTTAGAATTGTGTTGATGTCCCAATATTTATGGACCTGACTGTATCTTTATCTGCTGCTTCTCTGCTAACAGGAAACAGGAAAACTTTATTATAGAGAAAAGACACAAAATGTAACCATAGATGCAGCTAAAAACTTAAAAAAACACTGTCATCTACTGGTTAAAAAATATCTCTACTGAATTCTGATACTGAAGTAGTTGATGTACAAAGTACATGAACATTATATTCCAACACCGCCACTTAACGACTACTCCTTATATTAGTCCCATCCCATGACTCTAGTTCTGGTTTTAATTCTATATGAGCAACATAGGACGGATGTTTGGCTGGGATGCCTTTATTGCTTCTGGTGGATTTCCTGTTTGAAGCCAAAATACATGAACACTCTATTCTAACAAACATGAAAATAGATGACAAAGCATATTTTTCTTCTGTATGACTTTTTTTTCAGATATACCCTAATTTCCTGTCTTGTGAAAACGTTTTACACAGAAAAAGGTGTCATGTGAAATCTCTGTCATCTAGTTCTAGAGAGCAGGAGACCTGACAAAGGGGTTTAACCCTTCTCTAGTCTAAACAATATCTGCCAAAAAAGTATGGCCTACAAATACATTAAAGGAGCCCATAACAGTGGGTTAAAAAAAAAAATAAATTCCCCCATCCACATTGACCCCTGAGCTATAATATTCTGACAACGAGAAGACTTCACCACTGTCAGAATACACTGATCAGCACTGCTGAATATAGCTGGCAGCACTGATCATGTGGAAATTTTCCAACAGGCTGGTTTTACAGAATGTGACTGGTAGATCAACTTCTGTACAATCAACCTGCCCATAGAAGGATTAAATTTCAGTCAGTTCCTGATTTAAAAACACTTTTTAAGATTGTCACCTAGGGGACAATTTACAAAGCAAAATCATACAAAATCCAAGTATGCGATAAGGATACTGCACAGCATTTTTCAAAACGTTTGTTGGCATTCACTAAAGATGCTAATAAATACTGCATGAGTTATTTTATGAAGTTATGCAGTATTTTAGTAGTGAAAACCTGTGGTAATGTAATGCCTGGGGGTATCTGATGTATTTATTAATAGTAGTAATTACCGGTTGTTAAGGAGCAGGCAGCCACTGCGTCCTTAACAACCAATAAGTCATCAGCTGCCAGTGGGGGGCTGACAGCTGAATGTAGAAAAAAGAATTGCCCAGGAAAATTTAAAAAAAGGCATGGGGTCCCCCTAATCCCTACCAGGCCCTTCAGGTCTGGTATGGATCTTGAGGGGGACCCCCAGGGGCAAGATTTAAAAAAAAATGGCATAGTGTCCCTCCAAAATCCTTACCAGACCCTTATCCGAACATGCAGTCTGGCAGGTCAAGAAAGGTAGGGAGCAAGGAGTGTCCCCACTACTGAACCATATCTGGCCATATGCCCTCAACATGGGGAGGGATTTGGGGCAGAGGTCTCTATCCCCCTTGTGACATCATTGACCCAGCATGCCCCCAGTCGATTTTGAGGTGGGACTCTAAGCAGTTTTTTTTTCTTAATTTTTCATTGCCAGCCTTTTTTTTTTTTTGACATTCAGCTGACAGCTGGTGACTCATTGGTTGTTAAGAGCGTGGCAGCCGCCCACTCCTTAACAACCAGTACGTACCGTATACCTCGACGACTACTTAATTAACTTATGCATTCAATTATTTTTTTCCTTCTGTGAATTGACTTTAACATCTTTTTATGTAATATTTACAGCGTGTTTTTGCTATTTGCGGTAAATACCGCATACTAGCATTAGTGAATTGATATTTTCAGTATCACATGCGATATGCGTTCACGTGGCTGACATAACACATACTATAACCTTTGGTGATTCATCCCCACTGTGTAAAAATTCCCTTACCTTCTGACTCCCCAAAGATTTCATGTAGGGAGGACATTGGGGCCTCTGCTGTCTCTTTCCCTTCAGATTGCTCCCCCTCCAGAACAGGAGCAGAGGAACTAAATTTTTCTAGAATAAAGAAAACAAAGTATAACAGACATGCTGGTAGGTTAATTGGCACCTGTCTAAATTGACCTAGTATGAGTATGAATTCCATTTAGGGACCTTAGACTGTAAGCTCATTGAGGGCAGGGACTGATGTACAATATATATGCAAAGCACTTCATAAATTTTTATTACTTTATAAATACCAATGAAAAACATTCACAATGGAGGAATTTACTAAAACTGGAAAGTGCAATATCTGGTGCAGTTCTGCATAGAAACCAGTCAGCTTCTGTGTTTTATTGTCAAAGCTTAATGTTAGAAGCTGATTGGCTACCATGCACAACTGCACCAGATTGTGAGGGCTCCAGTTTTAGTAAAGCTACCCCATTTAGTCTAGAACATAGAGAGACAAAGAGGAACAAGAAATAGCATGTGATTAAAGGTTTACATCCTTTCCTAATCTATCGTTAAATAAAACTACAAGTTTGGCCTTGAAATTCCTTGTATGTTTACCTAACAAAGGTGATTTATTAATAAAAGAGAGTGTAAACTTTGAGAAATACAGTACATTATAAAAGGACTTCTTCACTGAGCTTATGGAATGTTGTGAACAAAAAAAATTAAAACCACTACACAATCGTATTGAAGGAAAATTAAACAAATGCGATTTTATTTTGCACATGACTGTATAACAGAGCTTTGCCTTAGTCACTAAAATAAGTAATCAATTAATGGAAAATTCATTTGGCAAAGTGAACAAACTCTACTGATTTTTGAGATGTAAACATTAAAGGATATACTGTATACACCAATATTTAAATTTGTCTGGAACTTTATATAGACTAGGCCAAGATAATAACTGGTTATTCACGCTATCGAGCTTTCAGTTCTAGAAATTTCACATCACTTTATGCCTTTGTGGTAACAGCTTCAAAGACAGAAATCGGTGTGCATTCTTCAACAGGAAACCTGACAAAAATAAGAAGTTCAAAGAAATTGAAGCATTCAAAATAATTTTTTTTTCTGTTTCTATTACTGTTAGGCTGGCCATACATGGATCAAAATTCAGATGGCTTAGCAGGGACAGGCTGAATTTCAATCCAGTATTGGCAGGGAGGTTGTACAGAAGTCCAAATAACTTCTGTACAATCTCCCTGTTGGATTTTTCTAGATCTGTCAGCACTGTAGGCTATATATAGCCTGCAAAGCTGATCAGTGTATTCTGATGGTGGGGAAGTCTACCTGTTATCAGAATGCAATAGCTCAGCCGGAAGGATTCCCTTATTCACATCAAATGTGTGGATGGGAGAATCAGGTCAGTTTTTTTCATAAATGGAAAAAATTATCCATCTTTGGGTATGGTGAAGAGATTGTACACACATTTGTTTCATTCTTTGGTCTATATTTGAAAAACTTTGTTAATAATAAATATATTCTTTGTAAAAGTGAAAGCCATAACCAATGGACAGCCAGTACCTAGTCTGGTAAGATGGTAAATATCAGACTTGTTACAAATGTTATTGATAGGGAAGGGTACTAAAATTGTGAGAAAATATGAACTTTTCCAGTGACTGCATGTCTATGTATATATATACACTGTATATATATATGTATGAAAATCCTGATTTGCTGCCACATATGTTTTCCAATGTAAACACAGTCAGTACAAGAGGAAGCATTAATATTTAAATCTTATTCAATAAAAATAAATAAGTAAGCAGAAAATGTATTTGTGCTTAAAGTAAGATTGAAGGCTTTCTTGTTTAAACTAGGACTTATTTTCAACACAAGTATATCATATATTTCCACAGGCTGCAAGAATAAGCATGAATGCATAATGCATAGTACAAATGCACCTATCCTTCAAAGAGAGATGCTAAACAGGTGTTAGGTCTATTTTTTCATATTCTTAGCATCTGACATTTTCTTACCTGTTAAAAATGAAATCATTAACCATGTTGGCAGTAGTGCCATTCTGAAATCAGTAAAACTACTGAATTAAAAAATAATTCAACATTATCATCCACATTCAATAATTCACTAGCATCTTCCTTACATTCCACCACATTTACAAAATGGCAACAGACAAATATAAATAGGCAGAGCACATAATAATGGCATATAAAAATAAAATGTGTAAATCATGCAAAATAAAACACGGAACAATGGTTAGTATCACTATTTGATTTTCTGGAGAGTAAATAATAATGGATATCTCACTGACAAGTTGATACATTATTATACCAGCATGTAAGTATGCAATGCTTAGGAATGAGTAAAGCTTCTCTAGTGTAAAATGTTTATTATAAAAAAGTTGAAACACATTTCATATATACCCTTAGCACCAATGGATGTATACACAGAGGGGTTTATTTATTAAAACTGCAGAGTGCAAAATCTGGTGCAGCTGTGAATTGTAGCCAATCAGCGTTTAACTTCAGCTTGTTCAATTAAGCTTTCAATTAAGACAAAAAAAAATGTAAGCTGATTGGTTTATATGCAGAGCTGCACCAGATTTTTCATTGTTCGGTTTTAGTACATCAACCCCAGAACCACAGTAAACTAATATGTGTCAAAAAGAGCTGATTTGGGTAATAGGACATTTCTATGTACAATCAAAGAGCATTTACAATGTCTTTAAAAAGTACTGGTCCATACTGACACAGGACAAGAACCTGAAAGAGGCTTTGAAAGAAAAGCCAAAAAAATAACTTATCATAAGGGAAAGAATCTATGAGATTGACTAGTACATAGTTATCTGGAGAAGATATTAAAGGAAGATGATTACTTACACCTCTTATTTACAAAATCCACATGCCCTTTTCACTTGGATATCTGGAAATATCAGGGCATCCCTTCCCAATTTTGAATCTTTGTGCACTGCATAAGGCCCGTTAAGACACTCCCTCTCTGCTATATACTCCTTATCTCCCCTCCAGGATGAGGACTATTGCCCCCCATATCTAACTAAATAGGGAAAATAATAAAATTTGGCCTTTTTCCACAACAAAGGCACAGGAGCCTACATTTTGCCTTGAAAACATCTATCTGCAGACAGATCCAAGAATTTAAAGGCACTCACAAGCTAGTACATAACACCCACTGTACTTCACAAGCAGTGCCCTGATACCAGAGGCATGTGCAGGAGATGTAACAAGGCCAAAGGTACAGCCTTACACATATTTCGAATATGTCTGCTCCCGGACCCTCCTGGATTGAGGTTAGATTGGTAGCCATGAAATTCACAGATTTTATCTTAATGGACTGCTTTTTTACTTGCTACACCTCTCCCCAAGTCCAATTAAAGCTTACAAAAATGTATACTTCATCATCCCCTGAATGCAGCCAAAGCTTGCATCCCCCTTGAAGTTGAAAGACCCTAACCGTCCATCAATTATGTTGTGGTTACAAAAAGTCGAGGACATAAACCATATGGAAGATCTTATTCTTTCCTCTCAGAATAAACAGTAAAACTACAAGAAAACTTGGTTTTACTGGAATGTCTTTGTTTCTGAGGAAAGCCCTACTAGCTGGAGAAATGTAATGCCTCTAATGCATCTGACATCTGCTCCTGAGGAAAAGCTCCCCCCCCCCATTTCTTCCCATACCTTACCAGCAGTAAGGGGATCCCAGGGACTGGTTCACTCCCACTCATTCCCTTTTACTAAAATAAAAACAAGGTTTGTATAACATTAAACCACTTCCTTCACAATCTTTCTAGCTTGAACCCACTGTGTTTTTTCTTTATAAGAAAATTATATTTTTACTTTTCATTGTTTGTGCATACTTTGTATTGAACCATGCTTTCCTACTATGTATGTTTAGACCTGATGGTCCTATTGTACAAACCTGAAAACTCACTTAAATGAAGATTTAAAGAAAACGGTGAAAATGGGAATTGGCTCCCATGGCCTCCAAAAGGTTCATACAAATGTGGCCACTGCAAGGCATGTCAATATATGCCCACTGTGAGAGATTTTGAGAATTAAAAAAATGGTGAGAGTACAGAAATTGATTCTTTTATAAATTTTAGCTCAACAGGGTTAACATACATGACAAAATGTCCATGACAAGTATGATACCTGGGCAAAATGATGAATTAAATCTGTTCATTTTATATAATCTATTGGGATTATATTGAGACTGATGTACTACAGTTGAGCAAAATGAATGTATATAAAAAGGCTGGAAATTGTTGACAAGATGCTAAAAATCTATACATCTCTTCATAGTGTAAATAAAGTTGTTAGGTCAAAATAATGAAATAAAGCACAACAATGTAGATACAATTGTAAATAAAGATGATAGAGAACTTGTTAGTGTAGAGTGTTACAAGATCACCATGGCAGTAAATTAATTGACAAATGAAGACCAACAATAAAGAATTGATTTCATATAGGAATATAAATGAAAGACACACTAGATGACACTGGCTTCTGGTTAGAATTCATCATCTCCTGTATCTACCTCCTGTAAAGGCAGGCAGTTACTGAATGACAGGAAGACTCAATGATCTACAAGAGCACCCATCAGTGCCCTCATAGTTCATCGAGAACTACAAGACTTCGGTCGTGGTGGTCAACGATAGAACTCTACAAATGAATGACCCAGCCATGTAGAGAAACCTGCACAGTCACACTGTTTTTAAATTCTGACAGTGGGGGAAGGGAGAGGAACCCCTGCCCACTGTCACAGGAAGGGGTGGATTGGGGGGGGATGAGACAGGAGCTGAAACATGATATATGTTCCACCCTAAATAGGGTGGAACATGTAACATGTTCCAAAGGTGAAGTTATATTTGAACTAAGCTAATGTTATATCTATAAAGCATGAAGGGATTTTTCAATGTCTGTAACCCTCAAGTTAAATTCCTTTAAAGTAAGCTTTGGTCGTTATAATTGTTAAAAAGTATAATGTGGCAAATGACTATTTCAGATAAAATATATTGATTCCTTGTAAGTGAATATCATGTGGGACATGTAACAGTTTTACAAGCAAAGAGTTTAAGAAGCATACTGTGTCTGAATCATTAATAGATGACATTGCTCCTTCATCATATGCATAGAAATTAACAATGATGAGATACTTAGAGTCCAGATTAAAGTTAAGCGATGAATTTTAAGCCAAATCAGAAGGTCACGTAATAAGAAGTTTAAGATCAATTAGGCAGATGTCAAGAGAATAACAGCTAAGAATAGAAGTCACCTTTATAAGTACTAAGTACTAAAGCCTGTCCATAATACATAGCATCAATACAGAATTACTGATGCACTTCAGATGGAATTCCTGTATTATTGATGTTCCTCTGTGTAAAATTTGTATTGATCTAGCCATTATATCTCCATCCATCAAGCCCCAATCATTTTAAAAGGAAAACCAGGTATTGGTTGTAAGATGTTTTCTTGTGTTCCTGATACACTACCTAAGCATAGCTAGCTATATCCAAATTAATCATATTTCTAATCCATTTAAGATATTGCATGTCAAATTTTGCTATGCAAAGTGTATTGATTTCTTTGATGAAAATTTGCAGTTAAATTTTCATATGAAATTAATACAGAGCTGATTTGTGTTAACATTTTTGCTTGCATTCAGATTGAGAGATACAGCTGTCAATATCAGTAATAGCAATTGTTTACTTAATTTTGTTTTAAACAGACTATGCGATTTATTTACTCAAGCTGTAGAGTGCAAAATCAGGCTCACTTCTGAATAGAAACCAATCAGCTTCTAACCTCGGCTAGGTCAATTAAGCTTTGGCAATAAAACCTGGAATCTGATTTCATCTTTTTCCCCTGAAAATGTTTAATTTAGGAGAGATAGTTATAGCTAGGGATGTGCTTGATTTTCAAGTCAAACCTACAAATGGTAAGGGCATTTGGCAGGCTGTTCGCCCACCACGTCCTACAAGGCACTGTGCTCTTACAGTGCATTGTAACTGGCCTAAGCAATACACCTGAACTCAAAACAGAATACTTTTTCATAAAATTACATGGTACATCAGGCACATATCAGGAATATTAAATGTTGGGTTTACGTATTCTTTAAGTTAAGAGTCTTAATCGTGTCAACTCGAGCTTCTCTCTTTGAGATGCATCCTACTTGTTCTAGACCAATTATGGTAGTAATGGTATAGGACAGTTTTCTAAGATTTTTACAAATATTTTAAGGTCTGTGTTTAATAAGGAAATGGACCTATAGTTTTCACAGAGGGTGGGATCCTTTCTGTATTCTGGTATGATGATAATATGGGCTTCAGCCATAGATGAGGGTAAGTGGGAGTTGTCTGTCAGTGAATAAAAAGATGAGTGAGTGGACAAGGATTTGTAAAAAAGGTGTTGTAAACACCTTTGATCCAGGGCTTTTTGCAGCTTTCAAATGACCCAGGGGCACAACACATTCTGATTGTTCTATTGGTTTGTTCACATTCACTATGTCTGAGTCTCCAAGTCTAAAGTCTAGGTACGCTGCAAGAAGACACTGTTTTAAATTGATCTGCAATGGCTCTGGCATCATGAATGCTTTTTCCATCCTCATCCTTGATTTCTCTAATGTTATAGGCAGTTTTCTGATTTCTTAGAGCGCTTGCCAAACGTTTACCACTTTTGTTACCTTGATCATAGTAGATTTTGGAGCTAAGAAAGACATTTCTTCTGGCTTTAGGTACTAGTGGGCTAAATAGTATTTCCCTAGGTTGAGACAGTTTAAATGCCCATGATATGGATTGCTTGTAAAGGTGCTCAAGAGAGATGATTTTAGATAATATGTAATGAAATAGAGTAGGTAGGCGCTACATTTAGTTAAAATAAATGAACCAAGTAAGAGTGTAGTATGTGAGGGATTAATATTGTCAAAAATCCCTATATAAAGTGCATCAAATTTGGTGCATACTCCCCAGTGCCTGGACCAAACCTGATATTTCTAAACAATTACAGACCAATTATGCTGATAAATAACATATATTGGTGAATGGTGAAAAAGTCCATAAATGAAGTGACAATCCTTGCAACTTTTTTTATCTGTCTCAAATCAAAACAGAAACAAGATAGTGACTGTAATCTTTACCATGTGCTCACAAACGTATAGTATGGATTGCTCAATCACCAGGTCCTTTGACCCCAGTTATGGTGGTCAAATACATTTTTGGTTTTTTAGGGGACTACCCTCTCTCGGTGTATTCTCCATTGCTCCCCTTTGGAAATTCGTTAATGATAGCCAAATGTAAAGGATCACAATAAGCCTCCAATATGATGCTTTATAGATATTTCTCCCACGGGGATGCAGCTGACTAGAGATGAGCGAATTATTCAAAAATTCGGTTCGGCTGATTCGCCGAATTCGCGGAAAAAATTTGCTTCGAGCCGAATATATTTGCTGCGAATTTAACTTATAAAAAGGGTGTTTCTAGGCTTCAGAGAGCCTTTATATTAGTGCAGAACACTGTACCTTTAATTTAAATGCCCTTGGAGTCTGCTGGGGAAGAGAAATAATACTGTCAGTCAGTATGACATGCAGATGAGTGCCGTCGATCTTAGAATCACCGCACACTTCACTCATTTGGGCAGTCACGGGGCCAAAACCAGAGTGTGGAGCCACAGTGTGGCGGTGGAGGCAGCAGCAATGGGAGGCCATACAGCACCCTATGACAAAATGGAACCCACCAGCAGTGTGAGGAGACCTGAAAGTGGCACATGGCAGAGTGTGGCGATGGAGACAGCAGCAATGGGAGGCCGTACAGGGACCCATGACACACTCTGGACCTGGCAGCAGCATGAGGAGGCGGTACAGGGGCCCATGACAGATTACGGGCCTGGCAGCAGCATGAGGAGTCGGTACGGGGGTCCATGGCAGATTACGGGCCTGGCAGCAGCATGAGGAGGCGGTACAGGGGCCCATGGCAGAGTGGCGGAGCGTAAGCAGCTAAAATTGAAGGCCATACAGAGGCTTATGTTAAAAAGTCCCCCCAGCAGCAGCGTGGGGAGACGACTATCAAGAGTCCAATGGCAGAGTGGCGGAGCAGAAGCAGCTTCAATTGAAGGCCATACACAGGCCTAGGTTAAAAAGCGGAAGCCGTCAGCAGCGTGAGCAGACGACAGAGACACATGGCGCAGGGTGGCGGTGGAGGCAGCAGCAATGGAAGGCCATACAGCACCCTATCACAAAATGGAACCCACCAACAGTGTAAGGAGACCTGAAAGTGGCACATGGCGCAGGGTGGCGGTGGAGGCAGCAGTATTCGGAAGCCATACACAGGCTTAGGTTAAAAAGCGGAAGCCGTCAGCAGCGTGAGCAGACGACAGAGACACATGGCGCAGGGTGGCGGTGGAGGCAGCAGTATTCGGAAGCCAAACACAGGCCTCGGTTAAAAAGCGGAAGCCGTCAGCAGCGTGAGCAGACGACAGAGACACATGGCGCAGGGTGGCGGTGGAGGCAGCAGTATTCGGAAGCCAAACACAGGCCTCGGTTAAAAAGCGGAAGCCGTCAGCAGCGTGAGCAGACGACAGAGACACATGGCGCAGGGTGGCAGTGGATGCAGCAGTATTCGGAAGCCAAACACAGGCCTTGGTTAAAAAGCGGAAGCCGTCAGCAGCATGAGCAGACGACAGAGGCACATGGCGCAGGGTGGCGGTGGATGCAGCAGTATTCGGAAGCCAAACACAGGCCTCGGTTAAAAAGCGGAAGCCGTCAGCAGCGTGAGCAGACGACAGAGACACATGGCGCAGGGTGGCGGTGGATGCAGCAGTATTCGGAAGCCAAACACAGGCCTTGGTTAAAAAGCGGAAGCCGTCAGCAGCGTGACCAGACGACAGAGGCACATGGCGCAGGGTGGCGGTGGAGGCAGCAGTATTCGGAAGCCATACACAGGCCTAGGTTAAAAAGCGGAAGCCGTCAGCAGCGTGAGCAGACGACAGAGACACATGGCGCAGGGTGGCGGTGGAGGCAGCAGTATTCGGAAGCCATACACAGGCCTAGGTTAAAAAGCGGAAGCCGTCAGCAGCGTGAGCAGACGACAGAGACACATGGCGCAGGGTGGCGGTGGATGCAGCAGTATTCGGAAGCCAAACACAGGCCTCGGTTAAAAAGCGGAAGCCGTCAGCAGCGTGAGCAGATGACAGAGGCACATGGCGCAGGGTGGCGGTGGAGGCAGCAGCAATGGAAGGCCATACAGCACCCTATCACAAAATGGAACCCACCAACAGTGTAAGGAGACCTGAAAGTGGCACATGGCGCAGGGTGGCGGTGGAGGCAGCAGTATTCGGAAGCCATACACAGGCCTAGGTTAAAAAGCGGAAGCTGTCAGCAGCGTGAGCAGACGACAGAGACACATGGCGCAGGGTGGCGGTGGATGCAGCAGTATTCGGAAGCCAAACACAGGCCTCGGTTAAAAAGCGGAAGCCGTCAGCAGCGTGAGCAGACGACAGAGACACATGGCGCAGGGTGGCAGTGGATGCAGCAGTATTCGGAAGCCAAACACAGGCCTCGGTTAAAAAGCGGAAGCCGTCAGCAGCGTGAGCAGACGACAGAGGCACATGGCGCAGGGTGGCGGTGGAGGCAGCAGTATTCGGAAGCCATACACAGGCCTAGGTTAAAAAGCGGAAGCCGTCAGCAGCGTGAGCAGACGACAGAGACACATGGCGCAGGGTGGCGGTGGATGCAGCAGTATTCGGAAGCCAAACACAGGCCTCGGTTAAAAAGCGGAAGCCGTCAGCAGCGTGAGCAGACGACAGAGGCACATGGCGCAGGGTGGCGGTGGAGGCAGCAGCAATGGAAGGCCATACAGCACCCTATCACAAAATGGAACCCACCAACAGTGTAAGGAGACC
Organism: Staurois parvus; assembly: GCF_062004578.1. Taxonomy (NCBI): domain Eukaryota; kingdom Metazoa; phylum Chordata; class Amphibia; order Anura; family Ranidae; genus Staurois; species Staurois parvus. The sequence goes on from NW_028317949.1 coordinate 8,829,073, forward strand.
TGAAAGTGGCACATGGCGCAGGGTGGCGGTGGAGGCAGCAGTATTCGGAAGCCATACACAGGCCTCGGTTAAAAAGCGGAAGCCGTCAGCAGCGTGAGCAGACGACAGAGGCACATGGCGCAGGGTGGCGGTGGAGGCAGCAGTATTCGGAAGCCATACACAGGCCTAGGTTAAAAAGCGGAAGCCGTCAGCAGCGTGAGCAGACGACAGAGACACATGGCGCAGGGTGGCGGTGGATGCAGCAGTATTTGGAAGCCAAACACAGGCCTCGGTTAAAAATCGGAAGCCGTCAGCAGCGTGAGCAGACGACAGAGGCACATGGCGCAGGGTGGCGGTAGAGGCAGCAGCAATGGAAGGCCATACAGCACCCTATCACAAAATGGAACCCACCAACAGTGTAAGGAGACCTGAAAGTGGCACATGGCGCAGGGTGGCGGTGGAGGCAGCAGTATTCGGAAGCCATACACAGGCCTAGGTTAAAAAGCGGAAGCCGTCAGCAGCGTGAGCAGACGACAGAGACACATGGCGCAGGGTGGCGGTGGAGGCAGCAGTATTCGGAAGCCATACACAGGCCTAGGTTAAAAAGCGGAAGCCGTCAGCAGCGTGAGCAGACGACAGAGGCACATGGCGCAGGGTGGCGGTGGAGGCAGCAGCAATGGAAGGCCATACAGCACCCTATCACAAAATGGAACCCACCAACAGTGTAAGGAGACCTGAAAGTGGCACATGGCGCAGGGTGGCGGTGGATGCAGCAGTATTCGGAAGCCAAACACAGGCCTCGGTTAAAAAGCGGAAGCCGTCAGCAGCGTGAGCAGACGACAGAGGCACATGGCGCAGGGTGGCAGTGGAGGCAGCAGTATTCGGAAGCCATACACAGGCCTAGGTTAAAAAGCGGAAGCCGTCAGCAGCGTGAGCAGACGACAGAGGCACATGGCGCAGGGTGGCGGTGGAGGTAGCAGTATTCGGAAGCCATACACAGGCCTAGGTTTAAAACTGGAACCCAGCAGCGTGAGCAGACGACAAAGACACACATGGCAGAGGATGGATCTGGCAGCAGTATGAGAAGGCGGTACAGGGGCCCGTGGCACAGTGTGGTGATGGGGGCTACAGCAACTGGATGCCAGAAAGTGGCCGATAGGGCTATATACTGCATGGAATTATAAAGTTGTAAAGACAGCGGCCTATAAGGCTATACACACTATAACAATCATGACTTGATTGACCATTGGCCTATAAGGCTATACACAGCATGAATATCATGACTTATTCTGAGAGTGGTTTGGAAGGCTATATACAAAAAGTAATTCATGAGCTGTCCGGACAGCGGACAATAAGTACATATATACAAATCAATTCATCAGCTGTCCAGCCAGCGGCCTCAAAGGCGACACATATAGAAAGCAATTCATGAGCTGTTCAGATAGCGGCCTCTAAGGCGACAGATATACAAAGCAATTCCGGAGGTGTTCAGGGAGCGGCCTGAACGGCTAGGTTATTAGGTCAGTTGTATCAGGAGCTGGTGGTTTGAAATCCAGACTAATCCACGCCTGATTCATTTTTACAAACGTGAGTCTCTCCACACTTTGGGTGGACAGTCGTGTCCTCCGCGGAGTTACAATACCTCCTGCCGCACTAAACACGCGCTCCGATGCCACGCTACTGGCCGGGCATGACAGCCTTTCAAGGGCAAATTCAGCTAGTTGGGGCCAAAGGTCAAGTTTCGTTGCCCAGTAGTCAAGGGGATTGTCTACCTCGGTTGGCAGGGTGCTGTCCAAGTAGGCCCAAGCTTGTTGTTTGAGGTCCTGCTCCAGGTCCACCTGATGCTGCTGCTGCTGCGGCTGGTTAGTAGTTTCCTCACTGCGCTGGTGAAGAAAGCTACTCATCATCGACTGCAGACTGAGGCAGCCGCTGCTGGTGGAGCTGCCACTGCTCCTACCACCCCACCCCTCCCCTGCTGCCATGGCAGCGGAACGCGAGCGCACAGGGCCCACAGTGTCTGAGGATGGACGTTGGCGCACAAAGGCAGAGACCAACTGACTACATAGGTGGTTTTTATAGTACTTTATTTTGGCCTCCCTCTCAGCAGGTGTGAAAAAGGCCACCATTTTTGAACGGTAGCAAGGGTCCAACAAGGTGGACAGCCAAAAGTCATCCCTCTGTCTGATGGTTATTATTCGGCTGTTGCTACGCAAGCAACCGAGCATGCTATGGGGCATTTGTGCCAAGGAATGCGAGGGACTCCCTGCCTCCATCTCCACAGCATACTGCCACGGTGCGTCTGGGTCCTCTGTCTCCTCCTCCTCCTCTACCAGATGCTCCTGCTCCTCCACCCCTGTCCGCTGAGTGGAAAAACCACCCATTTCACTCAATAATTCCTGAGCACCAATGTCCTCCTCTACCTCCTCCTCTTCTTCCTGTCCTGCCCCCACAAGGGTCATGTGGCGTTGAGATCTGTGCGCCACGTCTACCGCACCCTGACCAGCCATTGTTAACAGCATTTGTTCCAGGACGTGCAACAGAGGAATGACGTCGTTCATCCCATAGTCCTGCCGACTCACGAATAGCGTGGCCTCCTCAAAGGGCCTGAGCAAGCGGCAGGTGTCACGCATGAGCTGCCAATGGCTGACATCTAAGTTACACAGGGGAGTACCTTTATCCGCTTGTAACATCAGGAAATCGGTGATGGCCTTTCGCTGTTCGTAAAGTCGGTCTAACATATGTAGGGTTGAATTCCACCTTGTTGCAACGTCGCAGATCAGGCGATGCTGTGGAATTCCGTTCTGCCGCTGCAGCTCAAGGAGGGTGTGCTTTGCGGTGTAGGAATGGCTGAAATGCATGCAAAATTTACGTGACATTTTAAGGATGTCTTGCAGTGGGATGGTGGATTTTAGGAACCGCTTGACAACCAGATTGAACACGTGAGCCATGCATGGCGCATGGCACAACCTTCCTTGACGCAGAGCAGACACCATGTTCTTTCCGTTGTCGGTCAACATGGTTCCGATTTTCAGTTTGCGCGGAGACAGCCATCTGTCGATTTCTCTGTTCATTACACTCAGAAGTTCCTCCCCTGTGTGACTACGTTCGCCAAGGCATACCAGGTGCAGCACAGCGTGACACCGTTGCGCCCTGCACATGTGATATGCAGGTCGGGTAATGGGACTTGGCACGGGGGTGGCGGCTGAGGACACGGCGGACATCTTTGCTGGACCAAGGACGTGCAAACGTGGAGGCAAAAGCGGCGTGACCTGTCCAAGTTGCTGGTGCGGCTGTGCCGGCACCACGTTCACCCAGTGGGCCGTAAATGACATGTACTGTCCCTGACCGTAGTTACAGCTCCACACGTCGGCGCTGCCGTGCACTTTGGCAGAGACCGACATGCTCAAAGACTGGCCCACCATCTCTTCTACATGTAAATGCAGGGCTGGCACTGCCTTTTTGGCGAAGAAATGCCGGCTTGGCACTCTCCACCGCGGCTCGGCACAAGCCATCATTTCTCGGAAAGGTGCTGAGTCCACCACTTGGAAAGGGAGGGACTGCAGCACCAGCAACTTGGACAGGAGGACGTTCAGCTTCTGCACCGTCGGGTGCGTGCTCGCAAACTGTTGTCTCTTGGAAACGGATTCCAAGAAAGACTGCTGACGGAATCCGTGAAGAGGAGTAGCAGGAGAAGGAGCATCTGAACGAGCGGAAGATGCCAACGAGCAATAACTCCCCTCAGCAGAGGTGTTGGAGCCTTAACTGGCTGATAGAGGGCGATTGACGTCGGGTGACGGAGCAAGTAACGGAGCGGGTGATGGAGCGGGGGCTGGGGCAGGCAGAACCGCCGTATCTTTATCACGGTTTTCCCAGGCCACCGAATGGCGACGCTGCATATGCTGACGCAACGCTGTAGTCCCAACATTGGCCCCCTGGCCACGCTTGACTTTCTGGCCACATAGTCGACATACGGCTACGTTTACTTCCTCGGGCGGCTTGACGAAAAATTGCCACACCGCCGAGTAGGAAACTTTGCCCCCGCTACTCCTCACTGGCTGACTGCTACTTCCTCCGTGCACACCGGCACCACTACTGGCCGTGGTGGTAGGCTGCAGTGGAGCTGGTGCTCTACTCCGTGGCCGTTTGGCTCCACTGACACTGCTGCGACCCTGCTGCCTCCTGGGCAACCCACCGACTGTTTTGCTCGCTGCCAAGCTGGCACCCTCTTCTCCTGATGATGCGGAAGCAATAGCCTGATGACGACGAGGCTGCCAAGTGCGATCAGCCTCATCATCATCAATTAGGGTCTCCGCGTCACTACTAGCCCCCTCGGCTGCGTGTGGGTCAGGAGACAGACCTGTCTCTAGACCGGCTACCGAGCCACTCTCCTCGCCAGTACTTCTTCGCCTGGCTGCTGAAGAGGCGGATGTCTCCCCCCGTTCCTGACCACCCTCTGTTAGCTCTTCCTCACTGTACAGTGGGGCTGAGCCCACAGCATGCGATACTTCGCTTGGTGAGGGAACACCAAAGGACAGGGGCAGGTCGAGGACACGTGATTTCAGTGGGCTTGCTCCCGGGCCATGCCAACTAACGGTTGTGTCTGACGTACCCACCGACCGTTGGCTGTAGGTGTCAGAGGTGACCTGGGAAGAGGAAGATGACCGAGTCAACCAATCGATGACGGCAGGGTTGTCGGTGGAGACACGACTGCTGGATGACACCGGGAGCACTGGCCTCTGGCTGCGACTAGTGCTGCCTCGACCCCTTCCTCTGCTGCAACGTCTGCTCGCTCCTGAAACATTGCCTCCTCTGCCACTCCTCTGCGTGTTGTCTGACATACTCTTTAATTCAATAAGCACCCCAAAAATAAAACCGGATTTAACTCTTTGAACATACAATAGTGGTTGTGAAGCAGAAAGTCAGTTTATTTAGCACAATCGGTCAATTGCAGCTTGCCGTTGGCTGGAAACTGTACGTTTATGTCACTGGAATGCACAATGACCCAAAAAATATTACCGCCAGCCGGCGTGTAAACGGATTTAACTCTTTGAACGTACAATAGTGGTTGTGAAGCAGAAAGTCAGTTTATTTAGCACAATCGGTCAATTGCAGCTTGCCGTTGGCTGGAAACTGTACGTTTATGTCACTGGAATGCACTAATCACCCAAAAAATATTACCGCCACCCAGCGTGTAAATGGATCTAACTCTTTGAACGTACAATAGTGGTTGTGAAGCAGAAAGTCAGTTTATTGTACACAATCGGTCAATTGCAGCTTGCCGTTGGCTGTAAACTGTACGTTTATGTCACTGGAATGCACTAATCACCCAAAAAATATTACCGCCAGCCGGCGTGTAAATGGATTTAACTCTTTGAACGTACAATAGTGGTTGTGAAGCAGAAAGTCAGTTTATTGTACACAATCGGTCAATTGCAGCTTGCCGTTGGCTGGAAACTGTACGTTTATGTCACTGGAATGCACTAATCACCCAAAAAATATTACCACCAGCCGGCGTGTAAATGGATTTAACTCTTTGAACGTACAATAGTGGTTGTGAAGCAGAAAGTCCGTTTATTTAGCACAATCGGTCAATTGCAGCTTGCCGTTAGCTGGAAACTGTACGTTTATGTCACTGGAATGCACTAATCACCCAAAAAATATTACCGCCACCCGGCGTGTAAATGGATTTAACTCTTTGAATGTACAATAGTGGTTGTGAAGCAGAAAGTCAGTTTATTTAGCACAATCGGTCAATTGCAGCTTGCCGTTGGCTGGAAACTGTACGTTTATGTCACTGGAATGCACTAATCACCCAAAAAATATTACCGCCAGCCGGCGTGTAAATGGATCTAACTCTTTGAACATACAATAGTGGTCGTGAAGCAGAAAGTCAGTTTATTTAGCACAATCGGTCAATTGCAGCTTGCCGTTGGCTGGAAACTGTACGTTTATGTCACTGGAATGCACTAATCACCCAAAAAATATTACCACCAGCCGGCGTGTAAATGGATTTAACTCTTTGAACATACAAAAGTGGTTGTGAAGCAGAAAGTCAGTTTATTTTGCACAATCGGCAAACTGCAGCACCAACTGTGCACGACAGCCACCAAAAAAAAATATGGTGTATGTCACTTTAAATTTTCGATTCTTTGATAGCTGTGGCCCTAAGTAACGATTCTGTGTCCCTGAGTAACGATTCTGTGTCCCTGAGTAACGATTCTGTGTCCCTGAGTAACGATTCTGTGTCCCTCAGTAACAATTCTGTGTCCCTGAGTAACAATTCTGTGTCTGTCCCTGAGTAACAATTCTGTGTCCCTGAGTAACAATTCTGTGTCCCTGAGTAACAATTCTGTGTCCCTGAGTAACGATTCTGTGTCCCTCAGTAACAATTCTGTGTCCCTGAGTAACAATTCTGTGTCCCTGAGTAACAATTCTGTGTCTGTCCCTGAGTAACAATTCTGTGTCCCTGAGTAACAATTCTGTGTCCCTGAGTAACGATTCTGTGTCCCTGAGTAACAATTCTGTGTCCCTGAGTAACGATTCTGTGTCCCTCAGTAACAATTCTGTGTCCCTGAGTAACAATTGTGTCTATCCCTGAGTAACGATTCTGTGTCCCTGAGTAACGATTCTGTGTCCCTGAGTAACAATTCTGTGTCCCTTAGTAACGATTCTGTGTCCCTAAGTAACGATTCTGTGTCCCTAAGTAACGATTCTGTGGCCCTAAAGTCTCTGTGGCCCTAACTCTGTCCCTAATACACAGAGGTCTGTCTCTCTTGAATGACCGGAGGCTAATGGAGAATTCTAAGATGGCCGCGATTTATAGCTCCACCATTACACAGTGCTGGCTGGCTGGCTGCTGATTGGCTAATGCGATCACATGTCATGAATGAATGCATTATGGGTCAGCGCGCCTTGTCTGCACGCCTTCCCAGAGATCCCCGCTCCGTCGCCACACATGTCGCCGCCATTTTTGGGAAAATTCGATTCGTGCATCCGAAGTTTGCTAATTTTCGGATTCGGCGCGAATCGAATATTTCCTGATCTTCGAAACGAATTCCACTTCGTCATGTTCGATTCGCTCATCTCTAGTGCACACATCTACTTGTGACTTAGACATTGTTTGGTGAGCTCCTGTGGCTTTTCCTGCACCCTGAAGCAGACAGATACCTTAACCCAGGTTTGGGACTAATGCACTGGCAGTGAACCCCACTATTGTTTTCCATATACCAGAATTATATAGTTACATAATTGGTAGGGTTGAATAAATACACTAGCCCATCCAGTTCAACCTGTGTGGATGTGTGCATGTTCATGTCAAAAATCTTTCCCATAATCCTGAACTTTGTGTTTTCTAAGATATCCATCCAAGAGTTTTTTTTTAAAACTATCAATACATCTGTCAGGACCTGTGTCATTACATGGGTCACCTGTTGGTGGCACTATTGTTCCTGAAATCGAAGGGCGTAGTTCCGGTGGCCACCAGTGGGTGTCTCCTAGCAGCTGGACTGTACAAGTAATTAGGCTGCACCTGATGTGGACTGCTGGATGCTATATAAACCCACCCTTGACTGGAGTTCAGCGCTTCAGTATTCCTCATACAAGCTGTGTCCCCTCCTGAGCCTGATCCTTGTTTGTTTACTTGCATCTGACCCTGAGACATGTTCCTGTGACCTACTCCCTGTACCCTGCATCCAACTCTCCCAGTACCTTGCTCCTTGCTCCTCCTGGTTCATAGTCCTTAGTCTTAGTCCTGACCTTGCCCTGCTTGTCTGTGCACTCCCTACATTTGCACTGTATATAGTTAGTTAGGTTATTGTTTGGTTTGCTGCACTTCACGTTTATTTTGTCACTTTACCTTGTTTTGGGTTGATTGGTGTTGGTGTTGTTGGTATTTTAAGAATTATATTCATGTTAATAAATTTCATTTAACTTTTCTCAGCCTGCTTCCTGATTTCCTAAGGTACAACCCACTGATGTGGTCATCCTTGCTGGATGCCTGTGGTATCCCAGACAGCTTTCCTCTGACACCACCAATTGTGGAGTTCCACATCCTTACTACTCTGACAGTGAAAAACCCTCTAGGCAGTGTAAAGTTAAACTGCTTCTCATCTAATTTCCTTGAGTGGCCTCATGTCTTCTTATACTCGCTGAGACTGAATAGTTTATTTCCTATGCTAGAATCACCATTAAGATATTTGTACTGTATATCGCTATCATATCTCCTTGAAGCGTCTCTTCTCCAGGGAGAATATGTTTATTATTAGCAATTGTTTCTGGTAACTGAGGTCCTCCAGTTCCAGCACATCCTTCCTGAGGATTGGTGACCAGAACTGAATGGCATACTCCAGATGTGGCCGAATCAGAGTTTTATAAAGTGGAAGTATTATCGTTTTATTAATTGAGTAAATTCCCTTTTTTATGAATGCTAATATTCTGCTAGCTTTGCTTGTTGCAGCTTGGCATTGCATGCCATTGCTAACACTGCCATCTACTAGGAGCCCTGGATCTTTTTCATCCTGAATTCCCCCAGAGGTTCTCCCCCAACGAATACCTTGCATTCATATTTTTAGCCCCCAAGTGCATTAGTTTAAATTTTTCAACATTACATTTGTTACGTAGTTGCCCATCCCTTTGTTTTATTGAGGTCTTATTGTAAATTTTACAGTATACAGAGCTGATATATTCGAGGTTCATTTATATTTTTGTTATTCACTTATTCTTAATAAATTATTTTACATTGTACTTGTGTCTGGTGTTCTCTGTGCAAATCCACACATTTCAGGTCCCGCTTGTTTCACAGGATACCAGCACTCAGTATCCCTGACATAACAATAAGGCCAGGAAAGACCAGAAGTGGCTGCACAGGGAAGCCATCTTGGCTCTGCTGTTTGCTTTAAGATGCACACGGAAGAGATTGTGTTTATTATGCTTTGCTAGTAGGAGAGTACAGGGGATATTGCTTTCAAATACTGAAGGAGTGGGCCAGGGATTAGCTGTTAGAATGCATTTGTCTGGCTCATTCCCTAGTTGATCAAAGCAGGATGTTGTTTTGTGATTTTCTGGCCTTTGATTCAAGTTTGTGCAAAGTTGGCTTTGTCCAGTATTTCTAAAGGTAGTGATGACTTTTCTCCTCCATTTAGTATAGCTCAGGTGGAACTGCTGGTATGGCTATCGGAGGATTGCTTAGCTTATTCTTGTAAACACTATTCAAAATGTTCCCGACAGATGCTAGTGGATTCTTTTAACACAGTGTAGTCTCTAGTCATACAAGAGGAGTGTACAGTCAATTTTGTTCAACCATTACTACAGTCCAGGTCAGATCTATTGCATGCAGCTTCCTCAAGTACCTCCTCTCTGTCACCCATAGCAACCATTGTTGCAGCCCAGTATACTCTGCTTGCAACTTTTTCTCAGTAGCCTGTTTCCACACGTTGACTCTGACTCTACAGAGCTTCAACCTGCTACCCATATCCAATCCGATGCCGCTGATCCTCTCCCTGACCTCACTGACCCTCTGACCACTGCCCAGTCTGATGCACAGACTGGTGGTCCTGTTCCTGATGCCCGGCCTGGTGTTCTGCTGTCTGATGACCAGCCAGAGGGTCCTGAGCCTGGTGCCCAGCTGGAGGGTCTTGTGCCTGATTTCGAACCAGAGGGTCCTGTGCCTGATACCCAATTGGAGGGTCCTGTGCCTTATGCTCAGTCGGAGTGTCCTGTGCCTGATGACCCACCTGCTCCTGATAGTCCTGTGCTTGTTGATCTGCTTGCCTCTGATGGTCCTGTGCCGGACAACCAGCCTACCTCTGATGGTCTGATGACCAACTTGCCTTTTATGGTCCTCTACCTGATGACCAGCCTGCCCCTGCCTCTGACGGTCCAGTGCCAGATGACCTGCCTGCCTCTGATGGTCCTGTGCTCAGTGACCTTCCTGACTCTGATGGTCCTGTGCTGGATGAACAGCCTGCCTCTGATAGTCTGCTGTCTGATGACCAGCCTGTCTCTGATGGTCCTGTGCTTGATGACCCACCTTCCTCTGATAGTCCTTTTCCCTTATGACCTGCTTGCCTGTAATGGTACTGTGCCAGATGACCTGCCTGCTTCTGATGAGCTGTTGTCCAATGGCCAGCCTGCCTTTGATGGTCTGCTGTCAGATGACCTGCCTACCTATGATGGTCCTGTGCCCAATGACCCAGCTGCTTCTGATGGCCCTGTGCCGAACGACCAGCCTGCCTCTGATAGTCTGCTATCCGGTGACCAGCTTGCCTTTAATGGTCCACTGTTTGATGTCCAACCTGCCTCTGATGGTCCTGTGCCAGATGACCCACCTACCTCTGATGATCTGCTGTCCGATGACCCACCTGCCTTTGATGGTCCGCAATCTAATGACCCACCTGCCTCTGATGGTCCTGTGCCTGATGACCCACATGCCTCTGATGGTCCTGTGCCCAATGACCAGCCTGCCTCTGATGATCTGCTGTCCGTTGACCATTCTGCCTTTGATGGTCCACTGCCTGGTGTCCAGCCTGCTTCTGATGATCCCCTGCCAGATGTTCAGGTTGATGGTCACATGCTTGATGTCCAGCTTGCCTCTGATCCTCTGCCCAATGACCAGTCTGATCTTATTAATCCTCTGCCTGCCACGCAGCTGGGTTTTACTGACTTTGCATCTACTGCCCAGCTAGATTCCATTGATTCGATGCCTGCTGTGCAGCTAGATTTTAATGCAAGGGTTGAGTGCCCACCTTTTAATGGGTCTGAATTCCTTGAGTCTTCACAGGTCTTATATGGGTTACCTACTTGGCCTCAGATTATTTTTACGTTTGCCTCGGTTGAGTCTTTCTGGCAGTGTGTTGCCCCTAGGGCGCCAAAGCCTGATGGTCCAGACATACTCTTGGTAACTGGAAGCTGCATTTGCCTTCATGGCCTGGGTAGTGGTGAGCCTCTGGGGAATGGCAGAGTACTTTTTGTGCCTTGTCATGATCTGGATGTAATTGCCATGACTCTGGGGACACTAGGGGACCCGGGTTTTGTAACCAGTGCCTTGGAGAGACTTAGGTGGCCATTGATGTGTGGAGCAAGTCTTGCAAATCAGGCAAGCTACATGGTTATGACAAGACACTTGAGTGTCAGAGGTCCGATATCGTCACATGACCCCAGGGCAAGGTTTGCAGATAACCTGTGGGACCCCTGTATTGGGGTACATACTGTTTTGAGGCACTCTGAGTATCAACTGTTTTGCCTCCCCAAAAATCTGGCCAAGAGGACACCCAGCTGGTTGCTTGACCCCAGTGGTGGGGTACCCAGTCAGTCACCTGACCCAGGCGGTGGGACACTTTGCCTATTGATTGATCTTGGCAGCAGGGTATCTCACTTGGAACCCAGTACTCCATCAGCCTACAAGTAACTTTTTCTCTGGACTTGTTCAACAGATAGTTATCTTTTATAGACTTGTTCAGCTATGCTAGGTTGGAGAATCCAGAGATTGCTCGTTAATGGGTTTGGAACTGTCAGGAAGGGGTTCTACTGCTGGTGGCACTGTGGCTCCCAGACCTATAGGCTGCAGTTCCGATGTCCACCAGCAGGTGTCTCTCAGCAACCAGAAGCTTATGGTAATTAGGCATCACCTGATGTTCATTGCAGGAAGTGTATTTAAACCTTGCCTGTGCTTCTCTTTGCCTTGGTGTTTGTCAATGTGCCCCTGACCTGTGTTCCTGCATTCTGATTCCTCATACTGATCTTGATCCTGACCATGTAGCCTGATGCCTTACATGCCTGTTTATTCGTTCTCCTGTCCTGTCTTGCTCCCTGCTTCTTTTGCTTGATCTCCTGTGTATCATCCTGGTTCTGACATTGACTACACTTCTCATATCCTGCTATTTGTATATATTTGGTTTGGGCAGTTGTTCATTCTTTGTTCACTCACTAATTAGATTCTCTGCTTTCATTTATACAGTTCTGGTATATTGGAGGTTTATTTATATTTGTATTCACTTATTCTTAATAAATTACATTATTTTACATTATACTTGTGCCTGGTGTTTTCCGTGCAAGTCCACACATTCCTGGTCTCGCTTGTTTTACAGGATACCAACATTTGGTATCCCTGACAATACCTTTATGTGTTCTAAAATACTCCCATTTTTCCTCAGTGTTCAATGTTTCTAGGATTTGGTCCCATGTAATATCTTGTAATATTGAGCAGAGGTTAGAAAAAATGGCCTTTTTGAAATTTAGTGTTCTTGCACTACCCATGTGCCTCCTTTACATATGATTTATGCTGAATGTAATTATCCTGTGATCATTGATTCCCAGTTTGTCCCTTATTTTCACATCTGTGACCAGATCTGTGTTATTTGCAATTAAAAGATCTAGCAATTAATTTTTTTCTAGTTGGGGCATCTACCAGTTGACACATGAAGTTGTCGCAAGACATTTAGGAAATGATGCCCCTTAAATGAGTGAGCTGTTCCCTCTGCTTAGTCTATATCTGGATAGTTGAAGTCCCCAATTAAGATGATATTGGCCTGCCTCGCTGCCATTTCTAACTAAGATAGGAGATCCAACTCCTCCTCATACTTCAGGTTCAACGGCCTGTAGCATACCCCCACTATTAAATTCCCACTTGTTTCTTCCTTTGAAGTTCCACCCATAGGGACTCCAACTCCCCCCTTGTCCCAATTGGAATGTCATCCCTCAAGTTCACTAGCAAATAATTCTTCATATACAGACACACTCCTCCCTCTTGTCTACCCTGCCTGTCCCTCTGAAACAAGGAATATCCCTGAAGAGTTGCTAGCCAGTCATATGAGCTATCAAACCAAGTTTCTGATATTCCCACAAAGTCAAAATCCTACTTGTGTATCAGCAGCTCCAGTTCTATCATTTTGTTGGCTAGGCTCCTGACATGCCTCTTAGTTGTTTTGTGATTGTAATTTTGTTTTGCCAACCCATGCACTCAGGGTTAAGGTATTAAGGTTATAGCACTCTCTAACTTTTTTCACTGCTGGCTATTGCATCTTCTGATCCCTTCCCCCCCACCATCTAGTCTAAAAGCCCCTCCAACTTTTTGGCCATCCTCTCCCCCAACAGAGCTGAACCCTCCCATTAAGATATCAATATGCAGTCTGTTCCTATTATATAGCTGGTAACCGACTGAGAATAATTTTTTAGGATGCTCCACCTTCCTCAAACTCTGTCATTGGTACCAATATGTACCATGACAGCTGGGTCCTCCCCAGCCCTACCCAAGAATCTGTCCATCCAATCCACAATATGCCGAACCCAAGCACCTGGTAAACAACATACCATACGGTGATAACGGTCTTTGTGAAAGATTGCTATATCTGTCCTTCTAACCATCGAGTTCCCTACCACTTGTATCTGTCTAATCTTGCCTGTATTCTTGACTTTTGCCTTTCTTGGAGCAGTTGTTCCACTGGCAACTAAGAGAGGGTGTCTGCTCCAGCAAAGCCACTCCTGAGCTGATATCTCCAACATCATAAAACGTGGCATATTTGTTGGGATGTACCAACTCAGGACTAGCCTCTCTATATCTCTTCACTCTGCTCCCCCTTCTGTCACCCAGCCACCAATCTCTGGCTCCTGTACCTCAATATCCCCATCCCCCTCTATACTGTCCCCTGCCAGCACCTGGTGGGTAATTTCCAAACTCTTGTCCAGGTTGTTGATGCTTCATAGTGTTGGACTGTTTGTATTTACTGAAGAAAAGTATTTTATTTATGTTATTTTAAGGAGCAATAAAGATGGTTTACTTTTACAAATGACTGGTTGGTAATCCCAGGCTTCTCATATTACAAATGTGTTAAATGTGGCAAAGTCAGAGATGATTTATATTAATTATGGTTGGCTTTTGCAATAGGGTGGGGTACATCTGATGACAGAATTTTTGTCCTAATACAGTATGTTTGCTTTTGATATAACTGAGTAATATCTACAATATAAAAGATGATTGCAGCAGAAAACTTCATAGTCAAGCCAGGGCTTCTAAAAAGTGACCACAATACTTACGCAGGCCAAAGATGGTGTCCAACAGAGATTCAAACCATGCACGTGCAGGCCGATTGTATCCAATTCAATTGTTGTGCAACTTGGAAACTACCAGTCAGGTATTTCATGTGATAATTACCAGCAGCTATAAACACTAACAAGAATCACTGTTTTCTCCTGGTATGGATGGCTATACCCCCCTGCCTAGAGAACACAATAGCTCCTCGGGCAGCATCCCCCCTTAAAAACTGATAATGTTGATGGGGGGAATCAAGCAATTTTTATTAACATTTAATTTTAAGAAAATTGCAGTATCTACGGCCTGCTTAACTCATTTGTGTCCTTATGCAGATTAATCACTAGAAATGTATTGTGGACACAACTCCAATTAGTGACTGTCAGTTGGTGATGGTCAGTCAGAAGATAAAGGATGTGCTCAGTATACTTACTGTCAACTTAAGCTGCTAAGTTTCATGGTGCCTCTAAAAAGGGTGTAATTACAAGTTTTTTGCTGTACTTCCACCGAAAACAAAAGCTAAACCAACAGTAAGAATTAGCTAGTTCTAAGTAGCAGTGATTGATGCTTAATTGCATCCCTGTCAATGTTCTGGCAGGTTAGCTTTTCTATATGATGCCGCCTCTTGAAACATTGTATTGATTATAGTGACATAGCCCTGCCTATAAAATGTCTAATGTATGCCTCTCATAATGTTTCCCATTTAACAATAATACTTGACATGTACTTTTGTTGTTATATTTATTACCATTAAATGGTCTTGTTGTTATACCCATGTCAGAGGAAAAGCTAATATGAATGCTAATGCTTGAGCACATGTATCAACACACAGATGAACTCTGGCTAATATGCAGTGACACTGACATGTAGGCGCATTGGTGTCCTTGCACATAATCGCAAAGCTGCCTATTTAAAGGAATCCTTGGTTTATGATAATTACTGGATGTTCTCCAGCTACCCCATGACCTGTGTTCCTGTATTCCTGCTTATGTTGACTGATCTCTCATTGCTGACCTGGCTATTACCTGACTTTACTCTGGATTTTTGATACCAACCTCAACTTGCCTCTGACTACTCTTTGCCTGTTTTCCTGGTGCTGACATTGGCCTGCTACTGGACCTCATTCTGCCTGCTTCACTGGTACTGACCTCAGCCTGCTACCTGATCACACTTCAACCTCATTGTGTATGACCCTGGCTCACCCTGATGATGTCTTTGTCCTTTGCAGTCACCTGCTACCAAGCTACCAGCATCTGTGCTTCTTTGAGCCTTGTACCTCTGTCACCATCTTCAGGGGTGATCTGATCAGTGCCGCAAGGGAAGCCTTTTCTTTTTTACTTGTGTTACTTTCACCTGCATTTTATAAGGTTTGACCTGTATTGCTTTAAAATGCATACATGTTGCATTTTAACCAATGCAACCCAGGCCCATGGAGCATTGTGGTGTGAACAGGACACATAAAAAACAATTGTGTTTTGGGTGTCTTTGTGTTGACCTCCATTTTACAGCTGTGCTAAAATGCAGATCAACACACTAGTGTGAATTACCCCAACATTTAGTATACACAAGACTCAGTTCATGAAGTTTTACCCCAAGGATAAGTATCTTCTTAGCCATGTGATGGTTATTTTAAAATCTTTTTGGATTTCACTGAAAATAACTGTCCCATTTTCAAAAAGTATCCTTATCTTGTGTGTTAAATAGAAAAAACAAAATCAAATGAGCGATGAGAGAAAAAAATCATAAAAAGCAACTAGCACAAATGATGAAACCCACTCCATAACTGGTCCCTTTGAGAACATGCATAAAATGCGCCAGAGAGGAGCCTATGTGCTGACATCAAGCCGCCGAGTCCATGTTGTTGGTCCGGTGGCCATACTTGTAAGTGCGGCCGCTTTTTTGTTTTGTTTCCACATGGATATGCTTGCTTTTAATTTAGTCAATAAAATACTACACTATATACCTTTGTTTTTGGGCTCTGTGTGGTGAGCTCTCCTTTTCTGGACACATCATTGAATAATCACATACTAGCCTTTCTGTGACGGAGAAATACTGTACCTACCTTGGAGGATTTTCTGCTACAAGCTTGGTTTATTTTAGTTCTGGTGAGTGCAAAGTGGTGGAGAATTTCACAGATGTCTGCTTTTTGGACATTGGGATGTCACTTCACTCAATGACTGCGATTCATACTAATTGTGGGTTCAGTTTTAATACTATGGACACTTTTTGAACTGATGGACATTTGATTGAGGACTTTTATATATATTTACTTTGATCTTTAAAGTATTGTTTATTTATTCAATTTTTTTATGATTGCACATTTATATTGTTTTTGGTGTGTAACAACACACAGTGGTTGCAAAAGCATATTAGATTGCATATGAATTGTATTATTTTTAGTCACATAGCACATCACTTTTGTTCATTTATCTTGTGTGTTATCTTTGTAAATTTAGCATATACTGTACTATATTTATATTCTATAATGTTCTAAGTCTTTTTAATGATTTCTGTGGATGTTATGTATGCCATTGTATGTACTTTTAGTGACCAACTTTTTGTAAAATTTTTGTTTCTACGCAGGTTTGTATGTACACATATGTAATGGTACATAACAGTTTCTTAATGCTTTTCCCTTTCAGTTCAGTTTGTATTTCCCACATTCTCAGTTATGCCATGTGACTAATATGTTACTTGGTATGCAGCATTAATATTGTTAATGACTAAAGCAAGGTATACATGTTAAAACTTGGCCAGTTAAGCAGGTACCAGACAAATCTCTGTAGGTTTATACCACTGTCTGTTCTGTCAAAGGGCCCTGCTAGAAAACCAGAATTCGATCAGCAGTTGCAGATAATGGCAGCAGCACTGATTTGTGTATTCTGACAGTGGGGAAACACCCCGTTGTTAGAATACAATAGCACAGTGGGGGAGAACCTTGCATCCAGATCCCTTGTGTGGATGCAGGGATCTCTCCGGCTTGGTTTTTTTTTTTTTTTTTCTGTTCAACCCACTGGTTGGACAAAAAAAAGTGTCCATGTGTACTCAACTTACGTCAAGTATAGGTTATAATGCCTTTCCATATAAAAAAAGAAAAGTAAAAGTTCAGTAAATTAGAAGTGAGAAGAGGAAGAACAAGGAGATGGTGAGAAGGAGGGAGTAAAATATGAATGGACATCAGCATGGTGCAGTGTCAGGGCTCCCGGTAAGACCAGAGATGCGTGAACTGACACAGGGAAACGCAGGCTCAAGTATGGTGTAACAATATAATTTATTAAGGGTTATACACAAATATAACGCACAATATAACAAAACCAAACCTCCAACTGATAACGGAATGTACACAGATAAGAGCAGTCAGGGCTGGCGAGATGGAGTGGTCAGGCAGGCCGGGTCAGGAATCATCGGGCAGACAAGACACAAAGGAGTAGGCAGAGCGTAGTCAGACGGGCCGGGTCAGGAACAATCAGGCAGACAAGGTACCAAAGGAGCAGGCTGGAGAGTGGTCAGGATTAGCCGAGGTCAGGACAGGCGGAGTTCATTCAGGGTCAGGATCAAGCAGAATCAGGAATCAGGCAGGAAGCAGACAGGATGCAGATACAGGGGCTCATGGGAAACATACACCAAGGCACTGACTGCAGGTCTGGCCATTCCTTAAATACACCTCTTGCAATCAGCCTCAGGTGATGGCTGACTGCAGGAGTGAGCTTCTGGTTGCTGAGAGCACCCGCTGGCCAGTCCTGGTACTGCAGCCCACAAGGCAGGTGGGTCCCACCACCATTGGCAAGTCCATTCCTAACATGCAGTTTCTGTGAGACACTGATACATGGTTTCAACAGCTAACAGGTTCCTGAGATTTTCATTTTTATCACAAAAGAATAAAGGGTTTAATCCAGAGAGTTTACACTGTATCTTTATTTTGTTGGCTTTCTACATATTATCAAACCAACAAAGGTTCCATTGGTGCTAATTATCTAAGTTGCATGTAAGAAATCAAACAGTTTCATTTCACTATGTGTATTCAGCTATTAGGCTTCTTATAGCTATGAGCTTTTCCACTTCATGTTCTTGGCTGTTACGAGTTATATATTTTGTGAAGCTCACACTGCATATACATGAATTTTAGTGCTGCTAGTTGTCAGGGCATAGGTGTGTAAACAACCCGCAGCTGTGTATTATCCAGATGCATCATTTCCTAAGGCTAGAAAAATTTGAGTCTGTTAGGCTGGACGTGATTTTACAACTTTTACTACAGATATAAAATGATATATTTAGTCTGTTTTCCATTCCCTGATGTCATACATACAAGTGAATATTATGAATACAAGGATGCTAAAAGATCAGCAAAGTGACTGATTCACATTTAACAGTGTAGTTCTTTGCTACATTTGTCCCTGTTGTGCTTTAATTTTTTTTTCCCATGGTATTAATTTTGTTCAGTGTGGTCTTATCATTAACATCTGGATTTATATTGACAATGTTCCTAGTAAAGTACCTGGAGGTGTTCTCTATGTAAATTGTGCATTATATGATTTCTGCATGCTGAAAGTGTAGGCTTTTTTATTTCCCTGGAAGATAATACATCAAAGAGGAAATAATGTGATATCCAACTGCAGTCAAAGTAGTCAAAGATCATTGACTTTTGATTTTAAGGTATATTAAAGACTTGATTTTTATTTAATTAAAATAATAAACACACCATACTTACCTGTCCTGTGCAATAATGTTCCACAGAGCAGCCCTGATCCTCCTCTTCTAGGGCCCCCTGCTGCAGCTTACCCTGGGGGTACTTGCGTATGCTCACTCTCAAGCCACTTGTATGTGTCTATGGGCTCAAGCCCCTTGTATGTGATCTACCAGATCTGTCCATCCTCATTGGCTGAGACACAGCAGCGGAAGTCTTTGGCTCCCGCTTTTGTCAACCATAGCCAGGAAGGAGGGAGAGATCTTGGAGAGCCTAGCATCCCATGAACATTGCTGGATTGCGATCAGGCTAGTATTAGGGGGATCTGCGGGGAGAACTGCACACTGAAGGTTTATAGAATGCATGAAGGTAAATAAAAATTCAGTTTTAGAACCACTTTAAGGAGAACAGTATGATAAACATCTGAAATTAAGTTCTTTTATTAAAAACACATTATTATTGTTGTTTATACTCAATAATTTCATTATCTTCAACGTCATAATAATATGTTGGTTTGTTATGTTGTATTACAAAACACT
Organism: Staurois parvus; assembly: GCF_062004578.1. Classification (NCBI taxonomy): domain Eukaryota; kingdom Metazoa; phylum Chordata; class Amphibia; order Anura; family Ranidae; genus Staurois; species Staurois parvus. The sequence continues at coordinate 8,848,298 of NW_028317949.1, forward strand.
GAGCCAGAAAGCTTGTATTAAAGGAGACAGGTTACACACATATTCAGGGTGTAACAAATTGCTAAAGCAGTAGCCCCCCCCATTCCACATAGTGATGCTGGATCTTCTCCCCACACCTGTTGTCACAATTTAACCCCTTCCTGCCCAGTGCCATTAGTACAGTGTCAGTGCTTTTAATTAGCACTGATCGCTGTATTGATGTCACCGAGGATGTCAGTGAGACCAAGTCAGTTCACCTCAGTGTCAGAATGCCACTATAAGTCGCTGATCACCACCATTACTAGTAAACAAAAATAAATAAATAAAAAAAATTCCAGTATATATACCGCCATTTGTAGTGACTATAACTTTCACGTAAACCAATTCATTTACACATATTGGGATTTTTTTTTTAGCAAAAACATGCAAAAGAATACATTTTGCCCTAAATTTATGATGAAATTTGATTGTTTAAATTTTTTTCTGGACATGTTTAATAGCAAACAGTCAAAAATATTGTTTTTTCTCAAAATCGTTGGTCTTTTTTTGTTTATAGCGCAAAAAATAAAAAGCACACAGGCGATCAAATACCACCAAAAGAAATCTCTATTTGTGGGAAAAAAAGGACATACATTTTATTTGGGTGCAGCATAGGATGACCGTGCAATTGTCAGCTAAAGTAATGCAGTGCCATAATGCAAAAAATGGCCTGGTCAGGAGGGGGGGGGGGGGTAAATCCTCTGGAGGGCAAGTGGTTAATTACCACTTTAATCAGTGATAGAACCTGTGTGATTAATATGTGTTTAGTTTTAAAGGGATGAGGTGGGAACAGCTGCTACTCCCAATTTGACAGACATGGGGGGGGCAGGTGCATGTGGGTCCATGAATGCACACTGTGTTTGGAGGCCCTCATCCACATACACCTGCACAGCTGTCAAATTGGGAAAAATGGCTATAATGCAGTCACTGCATCCCAATTGACATGAATGGGACTGCCTGCATGAAGATGCACAGAAAACCTGTGCATCCCCTTTGAAGGCCTTATACAAATAAAATTAACATACATGGAATATAGCGTATTATCTAATCAATTTCTAATCTTCAAAAAATATTTAATGGGAATACATAACCCTTTCTTTGTTTCTCTCCCCAATTTACAATTTTTAATTAACTGTATTTACTGTTTGAGCAAAGTAAAAGTATAAGGATTTATCTGGATTAAATTTTTCATTCTCTGGTGCTAAATAAGTATCACCCCACTTGTTATATGACTTACCCAAAACTCACAGGGCTTTGCTTTTGCTTATTTGCAAGTCTCTATCTCTTTTTTTTTCCAATAAAGATTTATTGAGCATCGAAAAACATAAACATAGACAAAAGCATGGGTTGTATCGATACAACAGTTTGCTAGAAGCATCTAGTTTTATAACGAGAGTAAGTCAGACAAAAAAAAAGAAGAAAAAAAAAAACTTGGCATGGAAGTTGAACACAGAAGAATGAGGGGGCAGACCCCAAACAACAACTTAGAGAAGTAAGAGGAGGATGTGAATCTAGAAGGACAAAAAATAAACAGGTTTTGAGTAACTATGGTCGTCTCTCTGTCTGTGTATCCACCCCAATCCACCCCATGCTCAGCTGTATATTGTTTTCTGCTCTGACATTTCTACCTCTTCCTAGAGTCTTTGTTGAAACTTTGATGTTAGATTCAGTTTTTTTCTGTTCTAGCGTGATACTATATCATTCTCGTAAATGTGTGCCTTTTGTTTAGTTTGCATGCTTACCTCAGTTTTGTCTTGCTTCTGATTGTGTTGTTTTGTTGTTAATCTTGTTTTGATTGCCTTATCCCTGTAGTAAAATTCAAGTTTGCTGTGTTTGCACCTGCTAAAATCTCCTCTGCCCAATGTTTGGTTATATTCATTGATTATCTCCTTTTGCTGCAGAGCCAACAGCACTACATGCTGTGCTCCACAGAAAATAAAACAGCTTAAAGTGTATGCAAATCCTAAAACCAGGTGTTAGTATGTTAGACATCATGTCTCACTGTATGAACTTTTCTTAAATAAAATGTTTTGTAATTATGCTGCAAAGTTTTTTTAATTAGATCCTGCCTGTAACAGTCCCGGTTACTTCACAAATACCAGCAGTGTTCTCAGTCTTCAGTGTGCACCACTTCAGCTGGCCATTAGACGGCCTATCTAAATAACTTATTGGGCAGCCTAAAGGCCAACTAAAGAAGTGCACAGCAGCCTAAAGCAGGAGGTGATGTAACTGGCAGGATCTCTAGGTAAAAACATTGCAATAAATTCACAAAAAAGGATTGACTTAACCCCTTTCTCATGATTGCCTTCTGGCCCTTTAAGAGGATTTAAATGTTGGGAAGCATAGGTGTCCATTTCAATCATATGATTGCTGTGATTGGCAGCCACAGTAGACGCATGATCATAAAGTTCCCGATTGCAAGTATCCATCGGGAGCCTTCTGGTACCTGCCAGTAACTGTTCTGGGAACACACAGGGCACTCACTATCAGCACAGAAACATTTTGCATTGGGACGCATATATGTGGGCACTCAGCATTAAAACCCAGCCACTGAGATACCATATATATATCTGTACGGTGGGCAGTAACTGGTTATTAAAGCTGTATATAGTGAGACATGATCAAACATACTAAATAAAATAGGTCAAACATACTAAAAAAAATAGATTTGGACATGTATTTTAACCACTTTAATACCGGGCACTTTCACCCCCTTCCTGCCCAGGCCAATTTTCAACTTTCATTTGCACCTTGAGTAACAACTGCGCGTTCATGCAACATTGTACCCATATTACGTTTTTTCACAAAAATAGAGATCTATTTTGGTGGTATTTAATCACCACTTGTCTTTTTATTTTTTTGCTAAAACAAAAAAAGACCATACATTTTGAAAAAAATGCCTTTTTCTTAATTTCTGTTATAATATTTTGCAAATAAATAATCTGTTTTCATACATTTAGGCCAAACTTTATTCTACATTTGATAACCAAAACCGGTGTGTATTATTCAGTTTGTAAGAAAGTTATAAAGTCCATAAACTATGGTGTAAAAATCTAAAAATCGATCAATGTACTGATGGCCTATCATTTCAGATATTCCCCAAATGTCAGAACAGTACAGATATTCCCCAAATGTCAGAACAGTACAGATATCCCCCAAATGTCAGAACAGTACAGATATCCCCCAAATGTCAGAACAGTACAGATATCCCCCAAATGTCAGGACAGTACAGATATCCCGCAAATGTCAGGACAGTACAGATATCCCCCAAATGTCAGGACAGTACAGATATCCCCCAAATGTCAGGACAGTACAGATATCCCCCAAATGTCAGGACAGTACAGATATGCCCCAAATGTCAGGACAGTACAGATATGCCCCAAATGTCAGGACAGCACAGATATCCTGCAAATGTCAGGACAGTACAGATATCCCCCAAATGTCAGGACAGTACAGATATCCCCCAAATGTCAAGACAGTACAGATATCCCGCAAATGTCAGGACAGTACAGATATCCCCCAAATGTCAGAACAGTACAGATATTCCCCAAATGTCAGAACAGTACAGATATTCCCCAAATGTCAGAACAGTACAGATATTCCCCAAATGTCAGAGCAGTACAGATATCCCCCAAATGTCAGGACAGTACAGATATCCCACAAATGTCAGAACAGTACAGATATCCCCCAAATGACCCTTTTTGCAAAGTAGACAGTCCAACGTATTTCATAACAGGCATAGCAAGTTTTTTGAAGTAATTTTTTTGTCATTTTTCGGAAAATGAAGGAATTAAAAAAAATATTTTCATTATTTTTTTTTACATACTGTTTCCAGGGCAGTACAGCATCATATAACTGGCATGGCGGTGATCAGGGACACTGACTGGTGACAGTAAGAAAAAAAAATTGACAATTTTTTTTTTTATTATTTAAAAATGTTTTTATTATTTTTAATTTTGTATTATTTTTTCCTCTTTTTGTAAGCTTTTTTTCATATTTCACTATAACCAAAGTAGTATAATGTTACCATAGTAACATTGTAACACTTTGGGGAAGTGATCAGTCATTTTTTTTAACACACTTTGCTTATAGCAAAGAATTACTTTGCTATAAGCAAGCATTTACCTGAATGAAATCGATTCATTCAGGGTTTTTGTTTTGTTGTGATTAGCTGTGATTTGGCCATGGCTAATCACATGACACAGCTGGGCTGTGCTTGGCCCAGCTTCTGCATGTGATCGCTGTGACCATTCACAGCTAGACACACTTGTATACAATGGATGGCATGAAAGGAAGCCATCCATTGTATTCAACTGACATGTGACCTGCTGTGATTGGTTACAGCAGGTCACATGGTACTGGCAACGGGGCCAGTACACAGATCTGTCATCGGCTGTGTCCGAGGTACACGGCTGGGGACAGATTGTGCCGCAGTGTGGCCCTGTGGGCATGCACAATGTGCATTCTGGAAAGAACGCCATATGGCGTCCACCCAGAGGGACGAGCTGTTCTCCCGGCCGCCATCTGGCCATAGGCGGCAGTGAACTTTGCTGGTATAAGCAACCATTTTACTGAATAAAATTGATTCATGAACTGTTTACTATTGTGGTTAGCTGTGATTAGCCATAGCTAATCACATGGTACAAAGGGGCTGTGATTATCCCTGTCTGTACCATGTGATTACTGTGATCAACACAATAGTACAGAATGGATGGCATAAATGAACAAAAAGATGTACAATTGTCATGAGATCTGCTGCGATTGGTCAAAGAGATCACATGGTACTGGCAGCAGCCAATACACTTGTCATCCGATGTGTCTGGTGGACACAGCAGGTGACAGATCACATTACAGTGCAGCCCAAGGAGCGTAAGTGAGGGGCATTCCTAGAGGACATCATATGACTTCTACCCAGAATGATGTATGTCCTGCCCATCCATCATCCATCATGGTTAAACTTCAGTGATTGATCTTCCTGTGTTGAATGCTTAGGAAATGTCACGTGCTGCCTTATACACACTTGCTGCTTTATACACATGAATTTACTTTTTTACTTTCATTTTCCTGAAGAATAACATATATGTGACTGATATTAATAATTAGCTATAGTTATTATTAGAAAAGAAATCTCTTTTCCTCTCTATTAAGCAGCAAACATAGGTAAATGTCAGAGTTCTGAATATGCAACAATTCAGTCTTACAGACCAACAAAGAACATATATTGATTTATTATACAAGGGGTTGAGAAATAAAAGACAGTTCTTGTACTAGCAATTAGTTATTTGCAAATACAACACAGTTTTTCTACTGCATTGTATTGAAGACTGATCAATATACAATTGCTGGGATTGCTGGCTATGCAGTGAACACTAAATTAACTATAATAAGAAATGTGTGCAAATACTATCCCATGTTATTTATTTTTTTACGTTTGCTGCAATAATAAATAACCTTAGTATCCATTTAATGTTCTGATAATTTTGAGCCCTGGAGCAAAGTTTAGCCTTCGTTCAAAGGATGTAAAGATAAAAGTAGATAAGAAGGACTTCAGTTTTGATCAGTTAGTGTATATTTTATCCACTGAACAAAATGACACTTTTAGAACAAGCACAACATTTTCAATTTACAATTCTTACTTAATCCTTACATTAATTCAGAGGGTTAGGCATAGTGATGTATACCACTTCTACTAAGTTCACACCAACACTGGGCAGGAATGCGTACTCCTGTACCTAAAGCCTATCTGAAACTAAAAATGAAAATGGAATACACTGTATACTTACCAGCCACTTTATTAGGTACACCTTGCTAGTGCCAAGGAAATATCCACCACACCATTACACTACCACCACCAGCCTGGACCATTGATACAAGGCAGGATGGATCCATGCTTTCATGTTGTTTGCACCAAATTTTGAATCTACCATCTGAATGTCACAACAACCAGTCTTCCCATTCTCCTCTGGCCTCTGAAATCAACAAGGCATTTCCATCCACACAACTGCCTCTCACTGGATATTTTCTCTTTATCGGATCATTCTCTGTAAACCCTAGAGATGGTTATGCATTAAAATCCCAGTAGATAGGCAGTTGTTTTTTAAATACTCAAACCAGCCAGTCTGGCACCAACAACCATTCCACATTCAAAGTCACTTAAATCCTCTTTCTTCCCCATCCTGATGCTCGGTTTGGACTTTGCCTTCACCCCGTCTACTTGCCTAAATACATTTAGTTGCTGTCATGTGATTGGCTGATTAGCAATTTGTGTTCTCAAGCAAATGAACAGGTGTACCTAATAAAGTGTCTGGTGTGTGTACAAAAGCTTCCCAGTTCTTTGAGGTGGGGGTTGCATTAATTTTCTATTTTATTTATTTATTTATTTATTTATGTTTACTTTATTTTCACTTGGACATTCTGTCAGTAAAACAGACAGGATCTTTAGCCTGGTAAGCGGCAATATATGCCATTTTTGATCTTTGGTTTCACTATACTTTAAGAAAGCAGTGAGAAATCAGGAAAGAAGATAGCTTTGCTTCTTTGTCAGTTGTCACAATTTGCTGTGAGAGAAATGAGAAAATCGGGTGAAAAAATGCACTATGAGCCATCGTCCAATAATTTACTTGTTAGTACACAGCTTTTAAGAGCCTATCATGACAGTACATCTGAGAATATATGAAGGGACAAGCATGAATATTTTTCTCCTAAGATGACAGTATGAACGATTTTGGTTTAATTAGTACAGTATTCGTCTAAAAAAATCAAGTGACCAGGACTGCATGTGATCGGAAACATGAAAAGAAGCTGAAAAGGAAAAATGGCAACGAAAACAAACTTCATATACAACAAAATGCTACTCAATACAGGAAAAAAATATTGTTTTCTTGATAGAAATATGTATAATAGCAATAATGGAGTGATAAACTTATTGCTACAATTTGGTAATTATCTGCAGAGGGGTGACACGTACGTAACATCGCTTCCAGTTACATGCTGTTACATTGCTACACACGGCAAGTTGTACTGAATTGTGCAAGAATTTTTGTACACAGTACACTCTCGTATTCGATATGAAAGTAGCATGGAAAAATGCCTCAAGCACCTGGGCATATGTTTATGTGGCATTTTTTTCTGCCAAGTTCTGGCAATGTTCTTATTTGCACGTTTAGTCATGTATTTGTGCATGTTTATGCACATATTCATGTGTATTTATGTGCTTATAGCATTTATACACATCGAGAGTAAAGTAATTCTGCTGGATAGAATATTTTTTTTTTCTGGCCACTAGCATAAACTTATGTGCATATGTGCTCTTTTGTGCATTTTGACATACTTATGCACATCCACATGCAAATTATGCTCATAAGCACCTCTCCAAATGCACCTTTGGGGCATTTTTTATGCTTCTAAATGCTGTGCATAAATACCTGCTTGTGCATGGCTACATTAAATAACATAACATAAAAAACAGTGCAACGCTGAAGGTATTAATAGTAAATCCAAAATAAGTCCACTGCAAGTCCAGTTCATAGAAACATGTCAGGTGAGAAGTGGAAACTCAATGTTGGTGATCCATGAGGAAGCAGCAGAAATACGCACTCACCAGAAAGAAGATATATATAAGCAGTATATATCAAAAGCCCATGGATCCTCAATCCAGAAGGAACAGAGCTGGTCTGGTCACAGTAGGTGGGTCCCTCCTTTAAGGATGCAGAAAAAGGTCTTCCTCCTCCCAGTTGGGTGTTTGGATTCCAAAGTCAGGATTCTGCAAACAAAATGCTCTTTCTGCAGAGAGGTAGAGTTTCACATACCTCTCTGAAAGACAGAAAATAGGGTACTAAAAAAAAGTAATCCTTGTTTAAATGGTAATATAAGAAATAGAGAAAAAAAGTGCCACAAACTAAATAGAACAAAAGCTGCACTCCTAACCAAAAAAAGTAAAAATGGGAATAAATCAAAGAGTGCGCTAAATATAAGTAAATACAAAAATTATTTGTTTAAAATAATGATGTCCGTGATAAAAAAAATATATAAAAGTCTATCCACCATCACAAAGTAATTAAACAGTTCTGAAATCTTGTATAAATCAAACACCGTGCAAAAAAAATCCACCACTGAATGAAATGGGTACACTCACCAGAGCTCCATGCTGACCAGATTATAAATCAGCAAAGATAGCGTTTGCTCTGGGAGCGATGATCAGCAGAAGTAATCCAAACTGGGAGCAATATACTGCAAGCAGCCAATCAGCACAATATGGAATAGCCTTTAACAACAGGTAGTCATCACATCTCCATACCATAGATCATGTTCGGGGAATCAAAAAAGGAAATCATGGTGCAGTACGTTTAACCTCCCTGGCGGTATTCCCGAGTGTAGCTCGGGGTAAAATGTCAGTACCAAGAGCGGTAACCCCGAGCTACACTCGGGCTTACCATGCGGTGTTGCTCAGGGGGTCCCTGCAGCACTTACCTTGTCCTTCGCTCCCGCGATGTTTCCCCTGCAGCGTCCCCGACCATCTCCTCCGGCCGATGCCGGCATCCGGCTTCCGTGTTCCTGTCCCTGTGACGTCGGGACGTACGTCCGTACGGCAAATTTGAAATTTTTTAAAAATTTAATTTTTTAAAAAATGATTATTATATAGTAAAACATTGCTGTTTCAATGCATTTCACATATATTTTGTCCCTACTGCTTTGTCCTGTGCCCTGCCTACATTTTGACTGTTCTTTCTGCCTGGAAAGTTGGAAAAGTCCATGGCGTCCAAAAAGCGTCCCTTTATGTCAAAAGCGGTTTTAGATTGGCTAGAGAACAGCGATAGTAAATTAGAACCACTTGCAGAATTGATTGATAATGATTCGTTGGGGAAATTTGTCATCAGACACTGAAAACGATTTTGCGACTTTGCTCAGCGATGTGCGAATTTGTCTCTGTATTTCAAATTTCAGTGTTTTTGGTTTGATTATATTATTGAATTAAATTTATTATTATTATATTATTATTTTTTATGATTATTAATTAAATTATAATTTATGATTTCGTGTTTCAAGTTTTATCATACCCGGGATGTTTAATAGACTCTTGTTCGGACAGATTTCAGTGAGTTATTCCTAAAAATTACAGCCTACAATAAAAAACTACATATTTCCATGCAAAAAAATGGTACCGCATTCAGCACCAAAAATCGGAAATAATCATACCGCCAGGGAGGTTAAAACCAAAATGTTTTATTAAAACGTCAGAAATGCACTCACAAACAGGGTGTCAGCCGACACCAGCAATGACAGCCTCAAGAAAGCAGGGACGAGCCTCATCACCGCGATATCACAGCCGACAGTCTATGAGGAGCATCCTGACGTCACATCCAAAAGAAGCCCCGCCCTACTATTTTCGTCATCCGAAGTCCTCACGGTTTAAATGGTGCTGGAGTATGAGACTATCTGTATTTCATAAGGTCAGTAACAAAGTGACCTTCCACCACCTAGACAGCTATACTGACATTTTGGGAGATAAGCTGGTGATAGTGGTAGATATCTGTAGCACTATGAGGTTATGAGCACTGGCCACACTCTTTCCTCCCTTCTTTCTGGCCACATTCTTTGTAATGAATAGCTTCTGTTGAGCAGGTACAACCACACATGGAATGAAATTTGGTTCCTGCTGCAGAGGCAAAATTTTGATCCATCTATGGCCAGCTTCAGAAAGAGAGACTGCATGCAGACTTAGCACAACAGTCTACAGGTCTAAGCAGACCAAAACTGTTTCATATCTAGCCAGGAGTCTGCATTTTTTTTATGTTCTGAATTGTACTGGCACAGACCTTGTGCAAGGGAATTTGTTTGCTTTGTGTTTGATGCAATGGTAACTAATACACATCAGTCAGAAATCCGTTACATGCATGTTGGTATAAGGACCACCTCTCTGCAAGTACCCCTACACTGCACTCAAAAAATACCAGAAACAGTGACAGAACACACCAGGAACCAACCAAGTCTACAAGAAAACCAGGCTCACATATCAGAAACTGCACTTCCTTACACAATCCATCTACTGTCAAAATACTCTTAAAATACTGTTCCACTGGTATCTCAAAAACACAAATAAACTTCAGGACAAAGGATGATTAAAAAAAAAAACCTTATATACTGTATGTATGGTTTTTGCACACATAATATAGACAGAGAGTTAACATTTTGTCTCAGCTTATCTGAAACATAATTTTGATTAAATTAGAAGAATGCATGCTTCACAACCAGCCACTTTTGTGACAATGAACACAAAGTGAGTGCAGACATTAGGAGTATGTAATATGCAACATAGCGTTTATAGTGCAGAAGTATATACAGTCAGGAGCGGACTGACAACTCATGGGGCCCCCGGGCAATAGGGGTTCATGGGGCCCCTATGTCCTCACCCACACTCAAAAAAAGCCTATACAAGGTACCAGGGGCATTTCATGGGGCCCCCTACTAACCCCGGGCCCTCGGGCAGTGCCTGAGTGCTCGAATGGTCAGTCTGCCCCTGTATACAGTACAGAGTGCAGGGTTCAGAATTATGTAATATTAATAGTGCAGTTGCAAGACTATGTTACATAAAGGGGACAGGAGTATGTAATATCTAGCCCAGAGTATAAGAAGTCATGAGTGTGTATTATACAGCTAAGTGTACAGAGTACAATAGTCAGGACTATACAATGCACAACATGCAAGGGCAATAACAATGTAACATACAGGACAATGTACAGAGTATGATTGCCAGGGGTATTTTTTGCATACTCTTGTGCTATACTGTGCTATACATTGCATATTCCAAACCATGCAGTGGTCAGGAGTACTTAACAAACTAGAACAGTGAGAAGTGCAGCCTTCAGATGTAATGCATGACCCTGTGTACTGAGTACACGGGTTCAAGAGTATTCTCCCAGCACCTATTTAGTACCTGCAGAGGCAAATAATTCCATCATCTTTCTTTGCCAAGCAGCAATTTACCCTTTCTCCCTTCCCACTTCAAGCTAAATTTTCCACTTCCACCCTCCTTTTTACCTTATACCAAAACATGTTTCCTTTGTACAGATGCAGAGCAGCACCAGGTCTGGAGTGATAGGGTGTTCCCCCATGCTTCCTTCCATATTTGAACTTGAGAAAGGTTTCATTGGCTTTGCATTGCTGTTTCCAAGATCTGCTACAGGGTCATGGTAACAGAACTTGTGGTTTTGCAGGGATTCCAACATATTGTTACTATACAAATGCGTGTTTCGTTCCCTGACACATACCTGAGGGGTGCTACATGGGTTTTGGGGGAGTTTTGTTGGTGCTGACATCAGCAGTATCCCCTTGTTGCAAATCCTGCTTTTGGCAGGGTTGCATTTATTGTTATTTTGTGACAGATGTTAATATGCTCCATGATTTCAAAATGGGGGTGCACTCTATTCTCTTCTGGCTAATCTGTTGAGACGTCAAGTGCATTGTGATGAGAAACTGCCTGAAGACCATCATCCCTTGCCTAAGGATGTGGGAAGAATCATTGACTTGTGGAGTAATGAACCCTATCAGTTAGCAAAAACTGTTTTATCTGTGAATGTGATTGTATTATATTATTAGATGCACAGGATAAAATAAATACATTTTAAATGTTACAAATTAAGGCAAGAAACTGTGCTGAAAGGAAATGTTAAGATCCTATCAAACTGATGTTCCTGTAATTTTTTCATATGGGGTTAAGTCTGATGACGAAACAACTGACACAACTAGTTGTTGAACAGGCCAGGAAGGTACACATCAGGATGGAGGGTCACACACTGCATCATAAGGGATCCTGCTAAAGATCCCTGAAAGCTATCATTGGCTACATTTTTTTATATACTGCCAGGACTTTGTAGATATCTGTACAAAGTGAATCAGAACTATCCACAGCGAGAGAGAAACTGGGTTAAATCCTGGTTGGTTCATTCAATCTATTATAAGTAAAGACCAACATAAACAGCGCTCACTAATGAGATGCAATTTAATCCCCAAAGTTGTGTAAAATATAAACCAATATAAATATCATAAATATATATAAATATAAATAATACCTAAGCAATAAAAATTAAAATAAATAAATAATAAATAACACTTCCACCAAACAGTGCAAAAGTGAAAAAAATATCAGTTCATAATATAAAGTCCAAATCTTTCTTTCAAAAAGTATCCACCACAACTGTGATCTCCGATGTGCTCAGCACCCCATCAAAGTGCAAACTCACCAGATGCTGGTGATTAATCAGCATTAAATCTGATACCAATAGATGTGGAGATTCAATAAACCAGATCTGCTCAGATGTAATAATGGTCACTCATCAGATGGTTAATCCAGCTCAAAATCTATCAAGGTAAGTATTATTCAAATGCCATATGTGGGTAAATAAAGAACACACGCCATTGCATAATACCGTTTATAAGTTTATTGCCAACCAATACCCCCCTTAGACCAGTGATGGTGAACCATTTTGAGCCCGAGTGCCCAAACTGCAACACAACCTTATCACTGACAGCACTGGGTGCGCACCCCTGGGGGCACACAGGGGGTGTGTTCCATGAGGACGTCCATGGAAGCCTTCCCAGAACTAGAAAACCGCACTGTTGGGAAGCAGTTAATCTCACCTCTTTAGGGTCGGTATGACTTCCAACCCGCCAGCTCATTCCCATCCATACTGAGCATGTTGCCCCTTGCCCCGGAGTAGTGTGGGAGCCGTTTACTTTCATCCACGCTAGACACGTCACCACTGGCCCTAGAGCAGTGTGGGAGCTGCTTCCTGTCATCCACGTCCATCCCCGGGTATGTCACCCGTGACACCAGAGCCATGTGTGAGCCACTTCCTCTCATCCACGCCCATCCCCGGATACGTCACCCCTGACGCCAGAGACGTGTGGGAGCCGCTTCCTCTCGTCCACGCCCACCCTGGCCCCAGAGACATGTGGGAAATGTAGTTCAAAGGGGAGTGTGAACAAGATCTGGATGGCCGGTCAGTGTGTGCGGTCCATGTGCACTCATCTTCCTCTTCTTCCTGGCGTGCCCACTGAGATGGCTCTCCGTGCCAGCTCAGACACACGTGCCATAGGTTCACCATCACTGCCTTAGACTAAAACTCACATTGTATAAAAATACAAAAAGCATTCAATGATAGATGTAGCTGCAGTGAAACCGCTAGCTAAGTGTCACCCTCAGAGGAAGTCGTGTGACGAAACCCGTAACGGCGTGATCAGCAGTGACGTCACCACGCACACCGCAACCACGTGGCTGAACCATTTGACCACTACTACAAGATTTGTTATCTACAGAGCGGGTGGTGAGACGCACACTGAAATAGCTAGCGGTTTCACTGCAGCTACATCTATCATTGAATGCTTTTTTATTTATATTTATTTATGAATTTTCTATTGGTTTATATTTTACACAATTTTGGGAATTGAATTGCATCTCGTTAGTGAGCACTGTTTATGGTGGTCTTTACTTATTTATGTTCTTTTATTTTGAATTTATTTAAAATAGCAGCTCCAGTGACAGTTTGAGTTATATTATGTTATTGATATAAATTATCTCACATTTTTGCGTGGTGATATAGGCTATATATATTTTTAGCTTATATATAATTTTCATTCAATCTATTATCTATGGTGTCACATGCACCCAGTAAAATACAAGCAAATGAAATGTAATAGAAACAGGTTTTTCAATGCATATATGTAAGAATTTATTTGGGAAGTGATCAGTTTACTACAGCTAAAATATTCAATTAAATTTTTTGCTACTCTTTTTCCTTTGGAATCTTGATATAATTTTTGAGGGCAAAATCTTTATTAGATAAAAGGAGACATTTTGTGTAGGCTAATAAAACACCACCTTTACTGACTTAGAAAGTACACGTTCACTAAAATGGGAATTTATTTATGCATATGAGAGATATTAGCATGCAAATGAATACAGTAGCCAATAATACTGACACATTTCTGTATCAAACACGGCAACTTATTACTGCTTGGGTTACAAAGGTCTAAAATCACATTACAAGAATGTTGCAGGCTATTTTTAGATGTTATACATTGTTAAGTTGCTGGGGTCTACTATCTACTGTGCTCCAGGTACATTTCACAAGCTTTAAAACATGCAGTTTCAAAGTCTACTCTTCTATATTGATGATGAAAAATATCATCATGGAAAGAAATGACTGATAATACTGATACTATTACTACTACTAATAATAATGTACTGCTGCTGCTACTACTATTACTACTACTACTAATAATATTAATAATAATAATTAATTTGTAACAAGATATTACTGATAAGTTCCACATATAAGACATTGTAAGTTATAACTGACAATTCATTCAATTAACAACTGTTTTATCATCTTTGTTTCAAAATATATGTAGTTTGTCCAATAACCATCGGAATTTTACCATCAAGTGTCAATTTTTTCAATTGGAATGTTATATTTTGAGTCATTATATGTTTTTCATGTTTAACCACTTCCCCTCTCTCACCTGTTCACCCCCCTATGGACCTGAGCAATTTGTACATTTCAATGGACCTTTTTATTTGGCAATAACGTTGTCATTATTTAACCATTTGCCTGCCACCCTATAGTAGGACTACTGCTATAGGGCGGCAGAGCTGTGTAAAATCATATATATATACGTGATTAGCATTCCCAGGTGAGGAGCACGTGTCGCCCTGCCCGTGCCGCCATTGAAGGCTACAGATCTCAATCACTGGATCCTGGCCAGAGATTACCTGCCGGCACCCGGCAATCGTCATGGAAAGCTGACAGGGGAGACAGCAGGGCTGAGGAAAATCACACATATATATATATATATATATATATATATATATATGATTTGCATTCATAGGTAGGGGGCACACAGCGCGTGCTCCGCCCTACCCACGCTGCCATTGGAGGCTATGGATATCAACCTCTGAGTAACACTGACAGGGGAGAGACCTGTGTGTAAACACAGGTCTCTCTCTTGCCAGCAAGGAAATGCTGATTTGTATTTACCTGTACAAAAGAGAAATGCAAAGCAGCATGTCTCCCTAGTAAAACACACACAGCACATAATGTAAAACAGCACACAGCACACAATTAACCCTTTTGACCGCCCCAGATGTTAACCCCTTCCTGCCCAGTGTCATTAGTACAGTGTCAGTGCTGCTAGTATAAAAAAAAATTTCCGGTATATATACCACCATTTGTAGACGCTATAACTTTCACATAAACCAATTAATTTACATGTATTGTGATTTTATTTTTAGCAAAGACTTGTAGAAGAATACATTTTGTACTAAATTTATGATGAAATTTTATTTTTTTAGTTTTTTTTACTGGATATGTTTTATAGCATAAAGTCAAAAGTCGAACAAACATGCAGCGCTAATACGTACAATGATGCATGCAAATAATCATTTGGTGCAGGTGATAGCTAGTAAAATGAACATTTGGTGCGGGTAATAGCTGGTAAGATGAACACCACTAAATGCTAAAACAGGATCTAGACAAATTATCTGAAAAGTCCAGGAATAATAATGATGGTGAGTATAAATCTTTCAACAAGAGTGTTCTTGCGGTGCATAATATATAAAATATCAGGACAAAAAGGTGACACAATAAGTGACTTCTGTGACCATATTCCTCCCGCAGAAATGAGTGTAGATTGCACTAACCAGAGAGCGCAATCTTAGTGCGCATTTGAGTGTTAACCAACTCCTGGTCATCCGGCTACTGCAAACTGGAACTGGATCACAGAGTGGTCATCTGGCCTGCATCAGCTGGGCAAACATCACAACCTCAGGGACACCAGATATCAGAGGGCGTGTAGTCATCTCACCACCGGGGGCAGTCTAACCAATCCTGATGTGGCCACCAGATCATCCCAATAAGCCTTGAAGGAGGGGGGGCTCGGAAGTAACGAGCCAAGACAATAGAAGATTCTGATAGTGTAGTACTTTATTATCCACAGTAGAAAAAATATATACAGGTAGCTGAAAATCTTACTCACATGTGTAGTGAGCAGCTGGTAACAGGGGATTCCAAAATGGCCACCGGCCGTCCACAGGGGCCATGCAGTGCAGTGTGACGTCACAGGGTATAAGGCACCTCCCTAAGGGGTGGAATTTTGGAATCCCCTGTTACCAGCAAACAACAAACAAACTTAACTCAACAAAACTTAGGGCTGATTAGCATGAACTCAGGGTTAATATGGTTTAAACAAGAAAACCTTTTTTTTTACTTGTCAGGTTGTATTAATGGACATCATGTACAGATCAAATGTCATGCCTTTGATCTGAAGATGAATGAACAGGATGATACAAAAGTAACATTATGTTACTTTTTATCTCTCTGTATTTCACCCACGCTGTTTTATTGCTAAACGCTGAGTCAGACTGCTTTTTTTTTACTGCAGCTTCAGAAAGCTTCTCTGTGTAAACAACAATCAAATATTTGATTTTTCAGAGCCAAGAATTGCTGTGTACTGGGGGTGGGGGATCCCAGCAGCAGGGCAGAGAGACTGGATGTACTACAAATGTCCTGTGATCAAGTTTTTGGGGGAATGTGTAGCATTAAAAAGTCTGGAACTGGTTAAATTACAATAGGTGTTGGGAAAAATAGTTATATGACAATGTCACACCTATCCCTCTCAGAAGTGGTCAGGCACTATAGCTGGCTGCTGTGTTTTTCACCTATTGCAGCCCCCATTCCCATAAGCCAAGCAGGCCTACTAGTACTTGGTTGCCCCTAGGTTTTATAAACAATGCTATAGTGCCTGACCACAGCACTGGGGCAGGCATGAACTAAGTACAGAGATACTTGCAGTTGGTAGACAGGCAGAGTACAAGCAGTAGTCAGAGTCAATCCATGGTCAAAAGACAGGCAGAGTTATGTGCATGGTCCAAATCTGATCCAAGGTTATCAACAAGGGAATCCAAACAAGCTGGCAGGGCAGGGCTAAGTTGCTGGTCCAAGCAGATGCTGTATCTTTTTCCCACATTAAAAACATAAAAAAGAAGATTTGTGGCTGTAGGGTTTAACGTGGATTCCCCTATATTTCACTATGTGCCCTTATACTTTTCTCCTGCAGTGATGCCATCTCCTGTGCCAGTACTTCCAATTTTGCCCTGTCGTCTTCTGGGTTTGGCACCATTGTCCATCTTGATTGACTGACCAGGGGCATCATGACTCATAGTTAGTTTATCCAGCACCAAACAATACTAAGAATGTATATATTCAACAAAAATATTGCTGGCAGGCAGGTAAGATACTTTTATTGCAGAAGAGACAGAGTCTTTTCTACAACAAAACCTGACTGCCAGCAATATTTAAATATAAATTTATAGTTCTAATTTAAGACAAATTTTCTAATCAAATTTTCATGACCATATGGCTATTATTCTACAAAGAACACATTCACTTGAAGCTTGTTGTATATTACAAAACTATTTCCTTCTAGCTTTATCATAATTTAAAATATCTGCGACACAAATCTTAGAAAAGTATAGGTTAGATAAAATTAAAATTCAAGGCACATTATAATAAAAACGTATAAATTATACAAATATCAATAGGAAAATGAAAATCCCTTTCCCAGGCATTTTATTATATTTATTCAATTTCGTAAACCTCATTCTAAGTTTTCTGTCCAGCAATCTCACTTAAATTTGCTGTAGTAAGCATTTCCAAAGATCGAAAAAAGCTGAAGTTATTGAAAGCAAAAACAATAAGGCTGATATACTAAAGGAGATGAGAATGTTCACACAAAAATTGT
Organism: Staurois parvus; assembly: GCF_062004578.1. Lineage (NCBI taxonomy): Eukaryota > Metazoa > Chordata > Amphibia > Anura > Ranidae > Staurois > Staurois parvus. The sequence goes on from NW_028317949.1 coordinate 8,866,112, forward strand.
GTGGGTATTTACTTTAACCGCTTGCCCGCTGCCCTATAGTAGAACTATTGCTACAGGCAGCAGGGCTGAGCAAAATCACACATATATATATATATACATATATATATATACATATATGATTTGCATTCATAGGTAGGGGGCACACAGCGAGTGATCCGCCCTACCCACGCTGCCATTGGAGGCTACGGATATCAATCACTGAGTAACACTGACAGGGGAGAGACCTGTGTGTAAACACTGGTCTCTCTCCCGCCAGCAAGAACATGCTGCTGTGTATTTCTCTTAAAACACACACAGCACAATATGTAAAACAGAACACAGCACACTGTTAACCCTTTGATCTCCCCAGATGTTAACCCCTTCCTCTCCTCTGTCGGAGATACTCAGCGATGACCGGGTGCTGGCAAGTAATCACCAGCCAGGATCAGGTGATTGACAGCCTAGGCCATGACTGGCCTACCTGGAACTGCGAAATCACGAATATATACGTGCTTTTACGCACCCGTGCCGTCCTGCAGCAGTATTTCCACTATAGGGTGGCAGGAAGTGGTTAAGCAGCAGTATGTTGAAAAGTTTGTGTGCAACAACTACTTAGCTCTACCATAACCAGTCCTGCCTAGTGACATGATCAATACCTTGCGCTCAACACTCTATATACTGATAAAAAGTTTAAATCAGTAGTGTTTAAAATTTCAAAATCAGATAATCTTTTCCAAATTATGTCAAGAGAGTTAAAAGCAGCCATATACTGTATATAAAAAGCTTTAATCTAATAATTCTAAAAAAAATGCCCATTCCTATACATTGTAAAATTTGCTCAAATACTAATTGGGAGATCAGATGCAGCCAGCTGGAAGCACGATGGGGATAATCTTGTGAGATATCTGAAAAACAGCAACACAGGAGGGCTTTCGTAGTGTAGTAAGTAAAAACAAATTATTAACCACTTGCCCTCCAGAGGATTTACCCCCCTTAATGACCAGGCCTCTTTTTGCTACTCGGTGCTGATAATTGCACGGTCATGCAATGCTGTACTCAAACTAAATTTACCTCCTTTTTTTCACACAAATAAAGCTTTCTTTTGGTGGTATTTTATCACCCGTGCGCTTTTTATTTTGCACGCTATAAACAAAAAAAGACCGAAAATTTTGAAGAAAAGCTTTATTTTTTACTATAAAAATATATAGTAAACTCAAGTTTAGTTATAAATTTAGGCCAAATTTATTCTGCTACATGTTTTTGGTAAAAAAAAATTCAAATAAGTGTATATTGATTGCTTTGTATGAAAGTTATAGCGTCTACAACTATGGTATAGATTGTGCAATTTATGCCATTTTTTTGCTATACAATGCTGCACTAATTTAACTGACAATTGGTACATAAATTAAATGTATGTTCTTTTTTTTCACACAAATAGAGCTTTCTTTTGGTGGTATTTGATCACCTGTGCGCTTTTCATTTTTGGAGCTATAAACAAAACATGCATGGTGCAACTGCTGTTTACATACTGGCACAGGGTCAACACTCGCGCGCGCAGGGGGCGAGGGTGCTTTTTTTTTAAGTTTATTTTGATTTTTTTCATTATTTTTACACTGTCCCTTTAATTTTTTTTTTTTGGATCACTTTTAATGCTATCACAGGAAATGCAAATATCCCCTATAACTTCAGTGGGCATTGTCATATATTCTTTTTTGAGAAATCTGGTGTCTATCAGGCTCTAGATATCTCCTCTGCCTTTACATTATCTAATCTCACCAAGATTGGTGTGCTCAGATGCTTTCCCAATATACAAATGGTGCTGCTTATATCCTGCGAAACTGAAGTGATGAAATGCTCGTAGCTTCTTTTTTCTTAGACTATAGAAATGATTGACACCATTCCGGTCTCCAATCAGCATTATGGTCATCTGGAAGAAACGCTGTCTGCATTCTCAAGTTCCTCCGATGGCACGGGATTGCCCGAGAAAGACGTGGAAGGCAGCAGGGGAGGGGGGGCATCATCTCCCACTGCTTGTAAAAGCAATCCTGCAGCTAATTAGCTGGCTGAAAAAACAATACCAGGATGATGCCTGCAGCTGTAGACATCATCCTGGTATAACCATTCAAAATCCAGTGATGTACCAGTATGTCGCTGGTCCTTGTTGGGTATATATGCTATGTTATTTTTTTTATTGTATGCAGCCTGTGGGCTGAATGAAAAAAAGAGAAATCTCTGCCAGAAAAAGTGTGTGATATTCCCAAGATTAGAATATACCTCCCTGCATCCACCCACTGCTAATGGTGGGCACACATTAGGTCACACGGTGCCACATGCGCCAATTCCAAGATTTCACAAATGTCTAAATAGTGGAACACTTGAATAAAAATTGTCCACGTATAAGTGGTACCCCATATGGAAAAAGGACACCAAGTCCCAAACTACCTTGCCTTTGCCACCCATGTAGTCTGGGCATCCGGGGGAGCTCCACGTGACTATCTTTTCCCTCATAAATCTGAAACTTATATGTATAGCCCTCTCACAGGTCTTCTACATCTTGACCCCATTACTGGCACGCTTGCTGGGGAGAAATTGTTTGAATGCAAGGCGGCCACAAAAATTAATGAGGGACTCATCAACGCAGATTTTTTGCTGGGGAGTATAGACATCTGCAAATTTTTGGTTAAGGTGATTTAAGAGGGGCCGGATTTTGTGGAGTCGGTCAAATTCAGGGTCACCCCGAGTGTGTTGTCGTTGAAATGCATAAAACACATTATACTCTCAGAGAACACAGGCATATGATCAATCAGGTATGGGCCAATACAACCACAATTAATTTTTTTAGTAATGCCCATGTTGAGGGTTAGGCCTCCCCCCAAAAAATTTGGAAACCATAATGGATTTCCATGTGAATGGTCTGGCAAGGTTTGAATTTGGGTTGGCGGCGATAAATTGTTGTGCAAATAAATTGCTTTGATCCACAATCCATGCATACACATCTTCTGTGAATAACAGCTCCAAAAAAATCAAGGAGAGTAGTTAAATTTGCTACTTCCACCTGAATTCCGGGTTGGGCAGTGAATGGGGAAAGTACGGGTGCTGATTCTGCGAACACTGCGGTTTTGTGTGCAGTGCATCAAGTGACAGTGACCTACTGACACTGCACTTGCTGGGGGAGAAGGGAGGGGGTAAGCATAGGGGATAAACTCAGATGCTGGCAGGTGCCTGGGCTGATCCTGCTAACGCTGCATTTTTGGAGACACTATACTAATGTGAACGCTGGTATAGTTCTGATCTGTCAAAGATATCGATCTGTTCAAACACTATACTAGTAATGGAGGTTTATTGTGTATGAGCGTGTTTCTAGCAATCAAGGGGTTAAATGTGATTACTGGTGTACTGATGGGCAATCTGACCCTATCTGGGAGGGGCGTGAAAACCATGGGAGTGCGAATCACATATATATATGTGATTACAGAAGCAGTTACAGCAGCAGTTTGTGTTTTGCGTCGCTGCGTTACTTTAACTGACAATTGTGCGGTCATGCAACGCTGCACCCAAATGAACTTTACGTCCTTTTTTTTTCAAACAAATTGAGCTTTATTTCGGAGGTTTTTGATCACCTGTGCGTTTTTTATTTTTTGCGCTTTAAAAAAAAAGACTGACAATTTTGAGAAAAAAACAATATTTTGGACTTTTTGCTATAAAACATGTTCAGTAAAAAGATGTAAAAATCAAATTTCATCATAAATTTAGGCCAAAATGTATTCTGCGACATGTCTTTGCTAAAAAAAAATCCCAATACGTGTAAATTAATTGGTTTATGTGAAAGTTATAGCTAGAGATGAGCGAAGTATTCAAAAATTCGATTCGACTGATTCGGCGAATTCGTGGAAAAATTTCGATTCGAGTTGAATATATTCGCTGTGAATTTAACTTAAAAAAGGGTGTTTCTAGGCTTCAGAGAGACTTAATATTAGTGCTGAACACTGTACCTTTAATTTAAATGCCCTTGGAGTCTGCTGGGGAAGAGAAATAATACTGTCAGGCAGTATGACATGCAGATGAGTGCCGTCGATCTTAGAATCACCGCACACTTCACTCATTTGGGCAGTCACGGGGCCAAAACCAGAGTGTGGAGCCACAGTGTGGCGGTGGAGGCAGCAGCAATGGGAGGCCATACAGCACCCTATGACAAAAATGGAAACCACCAGCAGTGTGAGGAGACCTGAAAGTGGCACATGGCAGAGTGTGGCGATAGAGACAGCAGCAATGGGAGGCCGTACAGGGACCCATGACACACTCTGGACCTGGCAGCAGCATGAGGAGGCGGTACAGGGGCCCATGGCAGATTACGGGCCTGGCAGCAGCATGAGGAGTCGGTACGGGGGCCCATGGCAGATTACAGGCCTGGCAGCAGCAATGGGAGGCCGTACAGGGACCCATGACACAATCTGGACCTGGCAGCAGCATGGGGAGGCGGTACAGGGGCCCATGACAGATTACGGGCCTGGCAGCAGCATTTGGAGTCGGTACGGGGGCCCATGACACACTCTGGACCTGGCAGCAGCATGAGGAGGCGGTACAGGGGCGCATGACAGATTACGAGCCTGGCAGCAGCAACTTGGACAGGAGGACGTTCAGTTTCTGCACCGTCTGGTGCGTGCTCGCAAACTGTTGTCTCTTGGAAACGGATTCCAAGAAAGACTGCTGACGGAATCCGTGAAGAGGAGTAGCAGGAGAAGGAGCATCTGAACGAGTGGAATATGCCAACAAGCGACAACAGGGGCCCATGACAGATTACGGGCCTGGCAGCAGCATGAGGAGTCGGTACGGGGGCCCATGGCAGATTAGGGGCCTGGCAGCAGCTATGGGAGGCCCGTAATCTGCCAGCACCCTATGACAAAAAATGGAACCCACCAGCAGTGTGAGGAGACCTGAAAGTGGCACATGGCAGAGTGTGGCGATGGAGACAGCAGCAATGGGAGGCCGTACAGGGACCCATGAGAGACTCTGGACCTGGCAGCAGCATGAGGAGGCGGTATAGGGGCCCATGGCAGATTAGGGGCCTGGCAGCAGCTATGGGAGGCCCGTAATCTGCCAGCACCCTATGACAAAAAATGGAATACACCAGCAGTGTGAGGAGACCTGAAAGTGGCACATGGCAGAGTGTGGCGATGGAGACAGCAGCAATGGGAGGCCGTACAGGGACCCATGAGAGACTCTGGACTTGGCAGCAGCATGAGGAGGCGGTATAGGGGCCCATGGCAGATTAGGGGCCTGGCAGCAGCTATGGGAGGCCCGTAATCTGCCAGCACCCTATGACAAAAAATGGAACACACCAGCAGTGTGAGGAGACCTGAAAGTGGCACATGTTTGGGGCATGATTCATGGCGGATTTAGTCAGTTGTGTCAGGAACTGGTGGTTTGAAATCCAGACTAATCCACGCCTGATTCATTTTCACAAACGTCAGTCTCTCCACACTTTGGGTGGACAGTCGTGTCCTCCGCGGAGTTGCAATACCTCCTGCCGCACTAAACACGCGCTCCGATGCCACGCTACTGGCCGGGCATGACAGCCTTTCAAGGGCAAATTCAGCTAGTTGGGGCCAAAGGTCAAGTTTCGTTGCCCAGTAGTCAAGGGGATTGTCTACCTCGGTTGGCAGGGTGCTGTCCAAGTAGGCCTAAGCCTGTTGTTTGAGGTCCTGCTCCAGGTCCACCTGATGCTGCTGCTGCTGCTGCTGCTGCTGCTGCTGCGGCTGGTTAGTAGTTTCCTCACTGCGCTGGTGAAGAAAGCTACTCATCATCGACTGCAGACTGAGGCAGCCGCTGCTGGTGGAGCTGCCACTGCTCCTACCACCCCACCCCTCCCCTGCTGCCATGGCAGCGGAACGCGAGCGCACAGGGCCCACAGTGTCTGAGGATGGACGTTGGCGCAGACAGGCAGAGACCAGCTGACTACATAGGTGGTTTTTATAGTACGTTATTTTGGCCTCCCTCTCAGCAGGTGTGAAAAAGGCCACCATTTTTGAACGGTAGCGAGGGTCCAACAAGGTGGACAGCCAAAAGTCATCCCTCTGTCTGATGGTTATTATTCGGCTGTCGCTACGCAAGCAACCGAGCATGCTATGGGCCATTTGTGCCAAGGAATGCGAGGGACTCCCTGCCTCCATCTCCACAGCATACTGCCACGGTGCGTCTGGGTCCTCTGTCTCCTCCTCCTCCTCCTCTACCAGATGCTCCTGCTCCTCCACTCCTGTCCGCTGAGTGGAAAAACCACCCATTTCACTCAATAATTCCTGAGCACCAATGTCCTCCTCTACCTCCTCCTCTTCTTCCTGTCCTGCCCCCACAGGGGTCATGTGGCGTTGAGATCTGTGCGCCACGTCTACCGCACCCTGACCAGCCATTGTTAACAGCATTTGTTCCAGGACGTGCAACAGAGGAATGACGTCGTTCATCCCATAGTCCTGCCGACTCACGAATAGCGTGGCCTCCTCAAAGGGCCTGAGCAAGCGCAGGTGTCACGCATGAGCTGCCAATGGCTGACATCTAAGTTACACAGGGAGTACCTTTATCCGCTTTTAACATCAGGAAATCGGTGATGGCCTTTCGCTGTTCGTAAAGGCGGTCTAACATATGTAGGGTTGAATTCCACCTTGTTGCAACGTCACAGCATGAGGAGTCGGTACGGGGGCCCATGGCAGATTACGTGCCTGGCAGCAGCAATGGGAGGCCCGTAATCTGCCAGCACCCTATGTCAAAAAATTCAACACACCAGCAGTGTGAGGAGACCTGAAAGTGGCACATGGCAGAGTGTGGCTATGGAGACAGCAGCAATGGGAGGCCGTACAGGGACCCATGACACACTCTGGACTTGGCAGCAGCATGAGGAGGCGGTATAGGGGCCCATGGCAGATTAGGGGCCTGGCAGCAGCAATGGGAGGCCCGTAATCTGCCAGCACCCTATGTCAAAAAATTCTACACACCAGCAGTGTGAGGAGACCTGAAAGTGGCACATGGCAGAGTGTGGCGATGGAGACAGCAGCAATGGGAGGCCGTACAGGGACCCATGACAGACTCTGGACCTGGCAGCAGCATGAGGAGGCGGTATATAGGGGCCTATGGCAGATTAGGGGCCTGGCAGCAGCAATGGGAGGCCCGTAATCTGCCAGCACCCTATGTCAAAAAATTCTACACACCAGCAGTGTGAGGAGACCTGAAAGTGGCACATGGCAGAGTGTGGCGATGGAGACAGCAGCAATGGGAGGCCGTACAGGGACCCATGAGAGACTCTGGACCTGGCAGCAGCATGAGGAGGCGGTATATAGGGGCCTATGGCAGATTAGGGGCCTGGCAGCAGCTATAGGAGGCCCGTAATCTGCCAGCACCCTATGTCAAAAAATTCTACACACCAGCAGTGTGAGGAGACCTGAAAGTGGCACATGGCAGAGTGTGGCGATGGAGACAGCAGCAATGGGAGGCCGTACAGGGACCCATGAGAGACTCTGGACCTGGCAGCAGCATGAGGAGGCGGTATATAGGGGCCTATGGCAGATTAGGGGCCTGGCAGCAGCTATAGGAGGCCCGTAATCTGCCAGCACCCTATGTCAAAAAATTCTACACACCAGCAGTGTGAGGAGACCTGAAAGTGGCACATGGCAGAGTGTGGCGATGGAGACAGCAGCAATGGGAGGCCGTACAGGGACCCATGAGAGACTCTGGACCTGGCAGCAACATGAGGAGGCGGTATATAGGGGCCTATGGCAGATTAGGGGCCTGGCAGCAGCTATAGGAGGCCCATAATCTGCCAGCACCCTATGTCAAAAAATTCAACACACCAGCAGTGTGAGGAGACCTGAAAGTGGCACATGGCATGAGACACTGTGGACCTGGCAGCAGCATGAGGAGGCGGTATATAGGGGCCCATGGCAGATTAGGGGCCTGGCAGCAGCTATGGGAGGCCCGTAATCTGCCAGCACCCTATGTCAAAAAATTCAACACACCAGCAGTGTGTGAGGAGACCTGAAAGTGGCACATGGCAGAGTGTGGCGATGGAGACAGCAGCAATGGGAGGCCGTACAGGGACCCATGAGAGACTCTGGATTTGGCAGCAGCATGAGGAGGCGGTATATAGGGGCCCATGGCAGATTAGGGGCCTGGCAGCAGCTATGGGAGGCCCGTAATCTGCCAGCACCCTATGTCAAAAAATTGAAAACACAAGCAGTGTGAAGAGACCTGAATGTGGCACATGGCAGAGTGTGGCGATGGAGACAGCAGCAATGGGAGGCCGTACAGGGACCCATGAGAGACTCTGGACCTGGCAGCAGCATGAGGAGGCGGTATATAGGGGCCTATGGCAGATTAGGGGCCTGGCAGCAGCTATAGGAGGCCCGTAATCTGCCAGCACCCTATGTCAAAAAATTCTACACACCAGCAGTGTGTGAGGAGACCTGAAAGTGGCACATGGCAGAGTGTGGCGATGGAGACAGCAGCAATGGGAGGCCGTACAGGGACCCATGAGAGACTCTGGACCTGGCAGCAGCATGAGGAGGCGGTATATAGGGGCCTATGGCAGATTAGGGGCCTGGCAGCAGCTATGGGAGGCCCGTAATCTGCCAGCACCCTATGTCAAAAAATTCTGCACACCAGCAGTGTGAGGAGACCTGAAAGTGGCACATGGCAGAGTGTGGCGATGGAGACAGCAGCAATGGGAGGCCGTACAGGGACCCATGAGAGACTCTGGACCTGGCAGCAGCATGAGGAGGCGGTATATAGGGGCCTATGGCAGATTAGGGGCCTGGCAGCAGCTATAGGAGGCCCGTAATCTGCCAGCACCCTATGTCAAAAAATTCTACACACCAGCAGTGTGAGGAGACCTGAAAGTGGCACATGGCAGAGTGTGGCGATGGAGACAGCAGCAATGGGAGGCCGTACAGGGACCCATGAGAGACTCTGGACCTGGCAGCAGCATGAGGAGGCGGTATATAGGGGCCTATGGCAGATTAGGGGCCTGGCAGCAGCTATAGGAGGCCCGTAATCTGCCAGCACCCTATGTCAAAAAATTCTACACACCAGCAGTGTGAGGAGACCTGAAAGTGGCACATGGCAGAGTGTGGCGATGGAGACAGCAGCAATGGGAGGCCGTACAGGGACCCATGACAGACTCTGGACCTGGCAGCAGCATGAGGAGGCGGTATATAGGGGCCTATGGCAGATTAGGGGCCTGGCAGCAGCTATAGGAGGCCCGTAATCTGCCAGCACCCTATGTCAAAAAATTCTACACACCAGCAGTGTGAGGAGACCTGAAAGTGGCACATGGCAGAGTGTGGCGATGGAGACAGCAGCAATGGGAGGCCGTACAGGGACCCATGACAGACTCTGGACCTGGCAGCAGCATGAGGAGGCGGTATATAGGGGCCTATGGCAGATTAGGGGCCTGGCAGCAGCTATAGGAGGCCCGTAATCTGCCAGCACCCTATGTCAAAAAATTCTACACACCAGCAGTGTGTGAGGAGACCTGAAAGTGGCACATGGCAGAGTGTGGCGATGGAGACAGCAGCAATGGGAGGCCGTACAGGGACCCATGAGAGACTCTGGACCTGGCAGCAGCATGAGGAGGCGGTATATAGGGGCCTATGGCAGATTAGGGGCCTGGCAGCAGCTATGGGAGGCCCGTAATCTGCCAGCACCCTATGTCAAAAAATTCAACACACCAGCAGTGTGTGAGGAGACCTGAAAGTGGCACATGGCAGAGTGTGGCGATGGAGACAGCAGCAATGGGAGGTCTCCCATTGTCCCAACATGGCCCAAATAGTCTCAACATGGGCCCCCTGGCCACGCTTGACTTTCTGGCCACATAGTCGACATACGGCTACGTTTACTTCCTCGGGCGGCTTGACGAAAAATTGCCACACCGCCGAGTAGGAAACTTTGCCCCCGATACTCCTCACTGGCTGACTGCTGCTTCCTCCGTGCACACCGGCACCACTACTGGCCGTGGTGGTAGGCTGCAGTGGAGCTGGTGCTCTACTCCGTGGCCGTTTGGCTCCACTGACACTGCTTCCACTGACACTGCTGCGACCCTGCTGCTGTCTCCTGGGCAACCCACCGACTGTTTCGCTCACTGCCAAGCTGCCACCCTCTTCTCCTGATAATGTGGAAGAAATTGCCTGATGACGACGAGGCTGCCAAGTGCGATCAACCTCCTCATCATCAAGTAGGGTCTCCGCCTCACTACTAGCCCCCTCGGCTGCGTCTGGGTCAGGAGACAGACCTGTCTCTAGACCGGCTACCGGGCCACTCTCCTCGCCACTACTTCTTCGCCTAGCTGCTGAAAAGGCGGATGTCTCCCCCCGTTCCTGACCGCCCTCTGTTAGCTCTTCCTCACTGTACAGTGGGGCTGAGCCCACAGCATGCGATACTTCGCTTGGTGAGGGAACACCAAAGGACAGGGGCAGGTCGAGGACACGTGATTTCAGTGGGCTTGGTCCCGGGCCATGCCAACTAACGGTTGTGTCTGACGTACCCACCGACCGTTGGCTGTAGGTGTCAGAGGTGACCTGGGAAGAGGAAGACGACCGAGCCAACCAATCGATGACGGCAGGGTTGTCGGTGGAGACACGACCGCTGGATGACACCGGGAGCACTGGCCTCTGGCTGCGAATAGTGCTGCCTCGACCCCTTCCTCTGCTGCCACGTCTGCTCGCTCCTAAAACATTGCCTCCTCTGCCACTCCTCTGCATGTTGTCTGACATACTCTTTAATTAAACGATTATGTGTCCCTGAGTAACAATTCTGTGTCCCTGAGTAACAATTCTGTGTCTGTGCGAGTAACAATTCTGTGGCCCTAAGTAACAGTTCTGTGGCCCTCAGTAACAATTCTGTGTCCCTGATTAACGTTTCTGTGGCCCCAAGTAACAGTTCTGTGGCCCTCAGTAACAATTCTGTGTCTGTGCGAGTAACAATTCTGTGTCTGTGCGAGAAACAATTCTGTGGCCCTAAGTAACAGTTCTGTGGCCCTCAGTAACAGTTCTGTTTCCCTGAGTAACAATTCTGTGTCTGTGCGAGTAAGAATTCTGTGTCTGTGCGAGTAACAATTCTGTGGCCCTAAGTAACAGTTCTGTGGCCCTCAGTAACAGTTCTGTGTCCCTGAGTAACAATTCTGTGTCTGTGCGAGTAACAATTCTGTGTCTGTGCGAGTAACAATTCTGTCTGTGCGAGTAACAATTCTGTGGCCCTAAGTAACGGTTCTGTGGCCCTCAGTAACAGTTCTGTGTCCCTGTGTAACAATTCTGTGTCTGTGCGAGTAACAATTCTGTGGCCCTAAGTAACAGTTCTGTGGCCCTCAGTAACAATTCTGTGTCCCTGATTAACGTTTCTGTGGCCCCAAGTAACAGTTCTGTGGCCCTCAGTAACAATTCTGTGTCTGTGCGAGTAACAATTCTGTGTCTGTGCGAGTAACAATTCTGTGTCTGTGCGAGTAACAATTCTGTGGCCCTAAGTAACGGTTCTGTGGCCCTCAGTAACAGTTCTGTGTCCCTGTGTAACAATTCTGTGTCTGTGCGAGTAACAATTCTGTGGCCCTAAGTAACAGTTCTGTGGTCCTCAGTAACAATTCTGTGTCTGTGCGAGTAACAATTCTGTGTCTGTGCGAGTAACAATTCTGTGGCCCTAAGTAACAGTTCTGTGGCCCTCAGTAACAATTCTGTGTCTGTCCCTGAGTAACAATTCTGTGGCCCTAACTAAAGTTTCTGTGGCCCTAAGTAACAATTCTCTGGCACTCAGTAACAATTCTGTCTGTCCCTGAGTAACAATTCTGTGGCCCTAATAACGTTTCTGTGGCCCTAAGTAACAATTATCTGGCACTCAGTAACAATTCTGTCTGTCCCTGAGTAACAATTCTCTGGCACTCAGTAACAATTCTGTCTGTCCCTGAGTAAAAATTCTGTGGCCCTAAGTAAAGTTTCTGTGGCCGTGAGTAACAATTCTCTGGCACTCCGTAACAATTCTGTCTGTCCCTGAGTAACAATTCTCTGGCACTCAGTAACAATTCTGTCTGTCCCTGAGTAAAAATTCTGTGGCCCTAAGTAAAGTTTCTGTGGCCCTGAGTAACAATTCTCTGGCACTCCGTAACAATTCTGTCTGTCCCTGAGTAACAATTCTCTGGCACTCAGTAACAATTCTGTCTGTCCCTGAGTAAAAATTCTGTGGCCCTAATTAAAGTTTCTGTGGCCCTAAGTAACAATTCTCTGGCACTCAGTAACAATTCTGTCTGTCCCTGAGTAACAATTCTCTGGCACTCCGTAACAATTCTGTCTGTCCCTGAGTAACAATTCTCTGGCACTCAGTAACAATTCTGTCTGTCCCTGAGTAAAAATTCTGTGGCCCTAAGTAAAGTTTCTGTGGCCCTGAGTAACAATTCTCTGGCACTCCGTAACAATTCTGTCTGTCCCTGAGTATGAATTCTGTGGCCCTAACTAGCGTTTCTTTGTCCCTAAGTAACAGTTCTGTGGCCCTGAGTAACAATTCTGTGTCTGTGCGAGTAACAATTCTGTGGCCCTAAGTAACAGTTCTGTGGCCCTCAGTAACAGTTCTGTGTCTGTGCGAGTAACAATTCTGTGTCTGTGCGAGTAACAATTCTGTGGCCCTAAGTAAAGTTTCTGTGGCCCTCAGTAACAGTTCTGTGTCTGTGCGAGTAACAATTCTGTGTCTGTGCGAGTAACAATTCTGTGGCCCTAAGTAAAGTTTCTGTGGCCCTAAGTAACAATTCTCTGGCACTCAGTAACAATTCTGTCTGTCCCTGAGTAACAATTCTCTGGCACTCAGTAACAATTCTGTCTGTCCCTGAGTAAAAATTCTGTGGCCCTAAGTAAAGTTTCTGTGGCCCTGAGTAACAATTCTCTGGCACTCCGTAACAATTCTGTCTGTCCCTGAGTAACAATTCTCTGGCACTCAGTAACAATTCTGTCTGTCCCTGAGTAAAAATTCTGTGGCCCTAAGTAAAGTTTCTGTGGCCCTGAGTAACAATTCTCTGGCACTCCGTAACAATTCTGTCTGTCCCTGAGTATGAATTCTGTGGCCCTAACTAGCGTTTCTTTGTCCCTAAGTAACAGTTCTGTGGCCCTGAGTAACAATTCTGTGTCTGTGCGAGTAACAATTCTGTGGCCCTAAGTAACAGTTCTGTGGCCCTCAGTAACAGTTCTGTGTCTGTGCGAGTAACAATTCTGTGTCTGTGCGAGTAACAATTCTGTGGCCCTAAGTAACAGTTCTGTGGCCTTCAGTAACAATTCTGTGTCTGTGCGAGTAACAATTCTGTGTCTGTGCGAGTAACAATTCTGTGGCCCTAAGTAAAGTTTCTGTGGCCCTAAGTAACAATTCTCTGGCACTCAGTAACAATTCTGTCTGTCCCTGAGTAACAATTCTCTGGCACTCAGTAACAATTCTGTCTGTCCCTGAGTAAAAATTCTGTGGCCCTAAGTAAAGTTTCTGGGGCCCTGAGTAACAATTCTCTGGCACTCAGTAACAATTCTGTCTGTCCCTGAGTAACAATTCTCTGGCACTCAGTAACAATTCTGTCTGTCCCTGAGTAAAAATTCTGTGGCCCTAAGTAAAGTTTCTGTGGCCCTAAGTAACAATTCTCTGGAACTCAGTAACAATTCTGTCTGTCCCTGAGTAACAATTCTCTGGCACTCAGTAACAATTCTGTCTGTCCCTGAGTAAAAATTCTGTGGCCCTAATTAAAGTTTCTGTGGCCCTAAGTAACAATTCTCTGGCACTCAGTAACAATTCTGTCTGTCCCTGAGTAACAATTCTCTGGCACTCAGTAACAATTCTGTCTGTCCCTAAGTAACAATTCTCTGGCACTCAGTAACAATTCTGTCTGTCCCTGAGTAAAAATTCTGTGGCCCTAATAACGTTTCTGTGGCCCTAAGTAACAATTCTCTGGCACTGAGTAACAATTCTGTCTGTCCCTGAGTATGAATTCTGTGGCCCTAACTAGCGTTTCTTTGTCCCTAAATAACGATTCTGTGGCCCTCATTAACAAGTCTGTGTCCCTGAGTAATGGTTCTCTGTCCCTAAGTAACTTTTCTCTGTCCCCAATTATCGTTTCTGTGGCCCTAACTCTGTCCCTGTCCCTAGTACAGAGCGGTCTGCCTCTGTTCAATAACTGCAGGCAAATGAAAAATTCCAAAATGGCCGCTATTTATAGCTCGACCATTACACAGTGCTGGCTGGCTGGCTGCTGATTGGCTGATGCGATCACATGTAGTTGAGGAATGCATTATGGGTCAGCGCACCTTGTCTGCGCGCCTTCCCAGACATCCCCGCTCCGTCGCCGCACATGTCAGCCGCCATTTTCTGAAAAATTTCGATTCGCGCGTCCGAATTAGGCTATTTTTCGGATTCGGCACGAATCGAAATTTTTCCGATATTCGACTCGAATTCCACTTCGGATACTTCGATTCGCTCATCTCTAGTTATAGCATCTACAAATGGCAGTATAGATAATGGAATTTTCTTTTCTTTGATACTAATAATAGCGGCGATCAGCGAATTATGGCGGCAATCAGCGAATTTATGGCGGTGATCATCGACTTATGGCGGGACTGCAGCGGATATTCTGACACTGGGGGGGAACTAATTTGGGGTCATTGACATCCCCAGTGACACCAATACAGTGATCAGTGCAAAAAAAAAAAAGCACTGACAGTGTACTTATGGCAATGGGGATGAAAGGGTTAACATTGGGAGGCAATCAATGGGTTAACTGTGTGATGGGAGTGTTTTACTAGGGGCGGGGGTGTGTGCTTCACTGTAAGCACACTGATTGGGATGGCTGAGCTCAGCCATCCCGAGCAGTGTGCCCAAACTGACAGAGAGGAGAGCTGCATTGTAAACAATGCAGCCCTCCTCCCTGTCAGTATTTGCCAGTAATCACCAGGTTCTGTCTGGTAATCTCCGGCCGGGACCCAGTGATTGACACGATCTGCGGTGCTGGTAGGGAGGTCACGCGGCTCCCGCGCACCCTCTACCTGTAAGTGCAAAATCACGTATATATACATATATCTACTGTTGCTGGTCGGCAAGCAGTTAACCGCTTCCCAACCGCCCTATAGCAGAAATACTGCTATAGGGTGGCAGGGGTGCGCAAAATCACGTGTATATATATATATAGGGGGCTCATGTGCCCTACCCGCGCCGCCATTCGCGGCTGCAGCTGTCAATCACTGGGTCCCCCCCGGTGACCCACTGATTGTCTAGCATCTCCGATGGGGAGGAAAACTGTTTGTAAACAAAACAGTTTTCCTCCCTGTCAACTCATGCACGCTGTTTTGGATGGCTGTGCTCAGCACAGCCATGCAAAGCAGTGTGCTTACAGTGAAGCACACGGACACAGACACAAGTAAAACAGCACACAGTTAACCCTTTGATCACCCCTTATATTAACCCCTTCCTGCCCAGTGCCATTAGTACAGTGTCAGTGCTGTTTTTTTTAGCACTGATCACTGTATTGGTGTCACAGGGGATGCCAGTGACACCAAGTCAGTTCCCCCCAGTCTAATAATCCCCACCAAAGTCCTGCTATAATTTTCTGATCACTGGCATTACAAGTAAAAATAAAACCTTTTTAAGAAATTAATTTACACGTATTGGGATTTTTTTTTTAGCAAAGACGTGTAGCAGAATAAATTTTGACCTAAATTTATGACGAAATTTGATTTTTAAATTTTTTTTACTGGACATGATTTAAAGCCCAATAGTTAAAAATATAGTGTTTTTCTCAAAATTGTCGGACTCTTTTTAATAGCACAAAAAATAAAAAAACACACAGGCGATCAAATATCACTGAATGAAAGCTCAATTCGTGAGAAAAAAAAAGACGTAAATTTAATTTGGGTGCAGCATCGCATGACCGCGCAATTGTCAGTTAAAGTAACGCAGTGCCATAATGCAAAAAATGGCCTGGTTAGGAAGGGGGGGAGGGGGTAAATCCTCAGGAGCGCAAGTGGTTAATAAACTGTTTTAACTTACTATACTATGAGAGCCCTCCTATGCTGCTATTTTTTTTTCTCTATTAATACCCTGCTGATCCTTGAATTAAAAAATACTGTATATACAACTTCAATGAAGGTAAAATAATGGGTATCACATTGGTATTCCTTCTTGCATAATATAAAAAACAATATTACTTGGTGATGCTCAATTAAGAGCTGGGCACTGTCATGGAGGACATATACCAATGCAAAACATATGTAGAAAATATAACATTAAGGGCTGTATGTTTTGTAATACAGCAGTACAATTCTCATTGACATTGTAAGCAGCAATGCATTCTGGCCTCACATAATTTGCATGTGTAACATTTTTTTCTACTGTTTACCCTAATCTGACTCATTAATACTTGAAAAAAAATTGTTTTTTTTAAATTTTTTTTTAGCTTTTGCTTAAACATCAACAGAGTGCTAAAAACACTTCAAAACCACAACGTCATATTCCAGAAAAGAGGCAGGTGTTATACTTACAATTACAGTGATAGAGACAAAAGCCAGAAATACAGCATATTGGCTGGAAAGTATGAAAGCATCTTGATTGGATTGCACTGGAAGAGGAATAGATGATACATTTTTTAAAAAATTAGAGTGCATTATTTCAGACAGTAGCCAGAAATATTTTATCAGACAGATAACAGAGGGAGAGTTGCACGTTCTACTGTGCGTAGGATGCTGGACTTTCTTCATCAGTTCTCCTAACTTTGTACCTTTATCAACGGATCTTCCAAAACACAGGTTTTTCTCTGAGGGATTGTCCTGGATCCATTCCTAGCCAGTGAAATCAGAACAAATTCCTGAACTGGGATGATTGGAATTTTCTTGGAAGACTTGAGTGGAAACTCCTAGCACTGGTGTAGAAGCCATCACCATGAGAGGAATACCTCTGGATGAGAGTATGGTCCAAAACTTCCTCCCTTTAAGGATAAAAGTGCTGTATGACCCATATTGTGATAATAGGGTCATGGTGATCTGGTGAGTCTTTAGTGTAAAAGGTTGTGGCACTTGGATGTTTTGTTTGCACAGAAGAATTAATCTGGAACTTTATTTGGAGCATGGAACACTATTTGATTTAATGGAAACTTTATGGGCATGTTATGATTATTAATGTGTTTTTATATTGAAATAATATTTCTTATATATTGTACATTATTTATTATTGTTTATTATTATTTGTTTATATTTTGCTTTGGTTATGGTTTATTATATATTTTCATTTACCTAGTGCAAGCGTAATTGTGCAATATAAAATAAAATATAGTACATACATCATTGATAGTATTTTTACAATTTCTTGTAGGTTTCTTTGGCTAAACCACAGACTTTTAGTTTTGGAGAAAAAGTTTAGATTGTTCATAATAAAATAAATGAAATATGGTAGACACTGCATAGGCATGCATTTGAAAAAAATGTGGTAAGCCTCATTTACCTTATACAACTTTTGAGGACAAGAATAAAGTGTATACTTTTAACTATTGAAAAGAAAGGAATATTTTACATACCGCATAGATAGTACTTTATAAAACTTTTGTAGGCAGCATTTTGAAAATGATAGATTTCATTCAATTTTACATAGCAGCAAATGGTCTGCATTATGGAAGGGTTACAATAAAAATATCAAATGTATTAGTTACATAATGCTAAAAACACAAAACATGTTTCAACCTAAACGGCCTTAGTCATAGCTACCTATTGTATTCTACAAAGCTTCATTATTAAGTAAAATCACAGGTGACATTAACTCGAAATGCAGTTTTGCAGCCCAGGATTTCCTGCCCAGACCAATTTTCAACTTTCAGTGCTCTCATATTTTGACTGACAATTACCCAGTCATGCAATGCTGTACCCATATTAATTTTGTGTCCTTTTTTCACACAATTAGAGATTTATTTTGGTGGCATTTAATCAGCACTGGGTTTTTTATTTTTTGCAGTATCATGGAAAAAAGACCAAAAAAATTGAATAAAAAGAAAATACATTTTTCTTTGTTTTTGCTGCAAAATGTGCACATTTTTTTTCATACATTTTGGCCAGATTTATACTGCTATATTTCTTTGGTAAAAATAACCTAAAACTGTCTATATTATCTGGTCTGTGTGAAAGGTATAGAGTCTACAAGCTATGGTAAAAATAATTGAGAGCATTGGTCCTGGTCAGTACAGGCAGCAGGCTGACATGCAGGCAGCAGGAATGAATAATTTCCATAAAAAGCCTTGGGTCAGTACTGCAGCAGGCAGAGATATGGTCAGCACAGCCAACATATAGGTTAAGACAGAAGCAGGAACATAGTTTATAAAATGTTCTGGGTCATTACAGGCAGCAGGCAGAGATATGGTCCAACATATTTGTCCAGGCAGCAGGCAGGAACAAGTCACATAAAAGGTCCTGGGTCAGTACAGGCAGTGATATGGTCAGCAAAGCAAAGTGATGGTCCAGGCAGCAGGCAGAAACATTAGGCTTAAATCCTCGGTCAGGTAGAACCAGAGCACAGGAGTAGAGGCTGCGTCCCACCCAATCTCTTCGAAGTATCTGGACTAACAGACCATTTTCTGGGAATTACAAAACCTGGAGAAAACCAAAAACTGTTTTTCTCTACTCAGAACTCTGAAGCTCCTCACATATGTGAGAACCCTGCGTTATCTTGAATCCCACTACTACAATAGCAAGGCAAAAGATCAATCCAAGCGGCATGCAAAAAACATGGTCGATTAACAGGCCCAGGTCAGTCCAGGAAGAAGGTATAAATGTTGTTGATAATCTAGACAGCAGGCAGAAGCATAGTTGATAAAGAAAGAAAGATAAAGAAAGAGAGTCATTCATGTGGCATCTCAGCCTTGCAGGAAGTGATTTTTTATTTTTATCAGTGAATACAAGTTCTCTGAGTGATCAAGGTGGAAAAGATGGTAGATGACCTCACAAGCTCTGCCTCTGCTAATTCATTGATAAAAATACAGTATGTTCCTACACAGCACCTCTTCCTACACAGCACCTCTTCCAAGTTGCTAATTATTTGCTCCCTCTCAGATGGCAGGATGAGTTCTGGCATTTTGCCTTTGTATCTGGGATCCAGAAGAGTGTCTTGAAAGATTTCACCTCACCAATGTACAACTCCTGGGGGTTTGGGAGAAGTGAAACGTATGCCCGGAAGCATGCCTCATGTCTTCACCCTCCAAATTGCTGGCATCTTCACTTTCCTCCTTTATTTTGTGCTCCTCCTCTGATGGCTCATGTCTCACAGGAATCTAGTTAAATGTGAAAGGAAACTGCAGACATGTCTACCCTGCCTCCTGGTGCTGTTCCTCCAGTACTCTATATATTCCACCACACAGTGTGGGCTCCAGTTGCAATACCAAACTGCTCATGTTGCTGTTCCCCATGTCATGAGCCACCATTCTTGGTAGATTTTTGAATGATGAAAGGTTGGTACATATGTCCTGAATCAGGAGTCAATAACACAGTGAAAAAACCTAGGTCCCCAGAACCTTTCCTTGTCTTATCCTCACACATACCTTAGCAACCAGTGATGTCACAGAGCTCAATTTATTTACTGCTCAGGAATCCCCAGCTATATAAACACAGAGACAAGAATGGCACTTTCATTGCTGAACAAATATGGCCACATGGGTTCTGCTTGTCCCCCTTTTTCTGGCAATCCAGGCTGCATGCTCATATAAAGACCTGGTATGGATTTTGGTGGTGGGGGAGAGGGGAAACATGTTTTTTGTGCTTCTTTGAATGGTTCCCTCTTAAATTTTGCAATTCAGAGAAGTGGTATAAAGAAAAATGCAGCACTGTACTGTATATACAGGTGTACTTTATAGCTCTGTTTTTTAGCACTAAATAGCACTATAGAACAGTCATTATCTCTCCCTGAAAACACTATATCAGTTGTCCCTATCACCTCCAACTCCTACAAAAACTAACAAAAGGTTAAAGGGAAACCTGACTTTTATAGGGAGGAGGCTGGCACATTGGAAACCCCCAATTATTGGCTCTTCTATGCCACCTGACTGCAGTTCAAGACCATTAAATGCATACTTTTTAATTTGCTGCTTTGATGGGGTAGTGAATCCATTTATTAACCATATTCCCAAACTGTGAACAACTAAAATTTGGGTTGCACCCATGGTTGACCCAAATGCAAAACTCATTCCTACTAAAGAAGAAGGAAACAATTATTTAGCAAGCTAAATGTTCACTTAGTAGCCCTAGTAAATAAAGTGATGATATAGTGAATACCCAATCATGTGCAAGACAATGTAAGAAAATGGATTTTTACTTGCACATATTGATTGTGAAGAGAGAACAACTTTACTTTACCCTCTAAACTAAGTGAGCATTCATTTCACAAAATGAATTTTATAAAGTAAAACATCTTGATTCCTTTAGTAATGCAACCCCAGTGAACCAGCATGTTAAGGCGTATGACTGGGAAATAATACATATATTTCAATACATACACATTTCATCACAAGTTATACCTTTAATAGCATTCACAGTAAAGAAAACTACTGTACTTGTTGATCTATTAGAAATGCCCTCATCTCCAAATTCTGATAGTAGGCTAGAAGCACAAAAAACAAAAAAAGTCTCTGGACATCCCTACCTAGTAGTCTTTTGCTAAACTATTTAAACCACCCCACTTTCCTATTCTCCATTGCATAGGTACTTATTTGTAGTTCAAGATAAGAATTATTATTATTATTATTATTATTATTATTATACAGGATTTATATAGCTCCAACAGTCCAGACAATACAGCAATGATACAGTTCAATACAATAGGGTTAGGAGGTCCCTGCTCCTTGGAGCTTACAATCTAAGAGGGAGGGGCTGGTGGTACAAAAGGTAATAGTTATGGGGGATGAACTGATAGGAGGAATAGAAGATTAGCTGAAGGCAGGATAGGCTTCCCTGAAGAGATAGGCTTTCAGAGATCGCTAAAAAGTGGGCAGAGTAAGCGATAGTTGGATAGATTGGGGTAGCGAGTTCCAGACGATAGGGGATGCTCTGGAAAAGTCCTGGAGACAAGCATTGGAGTTTGTGGGAGGAGCGGAGAGGATGGTTTGGGTGATATTTGGAGACAAGATTGGTGATGTAATTTGGGACAGAGTTATAAATGGCTTTATATGTTATTGTTAGTGTTTTGAATTTATTTATTGGGCAATGGGAAGCAAGTAGAGGAATTGGCAGAGAGGGATGGCAGATATGGAACGATTGCTAAGGTGGATGAGTCTGGCAACAGCATTCATGATAGATTGAAGAGGGGCTAACCTGCGATTAGGTAGGCCAATGAGGAGGGAGTTAAAATAGTCAAGGCGAGGGTTAACAAGGGAGTGAATAAGTTGCTTAGTGGTTTCAGAGGTTAAGAACAGGGGGTATCTTGGAGATGTTGTGGAGGTTAAGTCTACAAGATTTGGACAGTGATTGGATTTGGGGCTGAAAGGACAGAAGGGAGTCTAGGATTACACTTAATACCCTGGCATAGGGGGGTGGACTGATGGTTGTATTATTGATCTTCATGGAGAAGTCAGGGGAGGGGGCAAGGGCTGGAGGGAATAGTATGAGCTCTGTTTTGGAAAGATTTAGTTTGAGGTAGTAGAGTGACATCCATGCTGATATGTCACTTGGTAGGTTAGTAATGCGAGAGGAGACTGAAGGGGTGAGGTGAGGAGCAGAAAGATAGATTTGTGTGTTATCAGCATAGAGATGGTACTTAAAGCCATGGGAGTTTATCAAGTGACAAAAGGAAGAGCTGTAGATGGAGAAGAGAAGGGGTCCAAGGACAGAAACTTGAGGGACCCCTACAGAAAGAGGAAGAGGAGAGGAGGAGACAGAGTTATAGGTAATACTGAAGGAGTGCTACGATAGGTAGGAGGAGAATCAGGAGAGAGCAGAGTCTCGAAGGCCAAGAAAGTGGAGTTTTTGAGCAGGAGGGGATGGTCAACAGTATCAAAAGCTGCAGAAAGGTCAAGTAGTAAGAGTATGGAGTAGTGGCCATTGGTTTTAGCAGTTAGTAAATCATTAGTGAGTTTTAGTAGGGCAGATTCAGTGGAGTGTAGTAAGTGAAATCCAGATTGTAAATGGTCAAGGAGGTTATTGTCAGTGAGGGAGGAGCTCAGACAATTGTAGACTAAGCATTCTAAGAGTTTAGAGGTAAAGTAGGGAGATGGGTCTTAAGTTGTTCAGGTTGGTGGGGTCCAGTGAGGGCTTTTTAAGTATGGGAGTGATCTGTTCATGCTTTAGCAGGTGGTGGTGAGACAGGCTTCTCAGAAAACTTTAGTGACCTTTTCAGTAGTAGCAAGGTCAAATGAGGGAGGTTTAGTATAAGGTATACTAAGTGGAATAGATGTATGGGTAGCGGAGGTGCCTCTACGAATTGCATCAATCTTGTTTGTTAAATGATTTGCAATCTCGTAAGCAGTGAATGAGTTACAAGGTGGAGAAAATAGAGAGTTAAAAGTAGAGAAGAGACGATGAGGACTGGATGACAAGGTATTAATAAGAGTGTCAAAGTAGGCTTGTTTGGCAGCATGGAGGGAGGAATTGTATGTTAAGAAAGCAGATTTATATAGGGTGAATGCTTGCTGAGATTTGGTTTTATGCCACAATCGCTCCAGTGCACGACTATGTCACTTAAGATTTCTTGTGACGTCAGTCTGCCACGGTTGTAATGGTCGGGGCTTGATACTTTGTGTAGTTAGAGGAGCAAATGAGTCTAGCGTGTATAAATGCGAACTGTTGTAGACAGTGGTGGCCAGGTCAGGGGAGAGATTCTGTCATAGAGGTGGTCAGTTGCAGAGTGGAAAAGAGAAGGGTTAAAGTTGTGAAGGTTTCTGCGGGTAATTGTTTGCTGTTTGAAGGGATAAGTGTTTGAAGACCAGGACATTGTGAAGGTGATGAGATTGTGATCAGAGAGAGGAAAGGAGGTGTTTGTGAGGTTGTAGGGAGTGCAAAGATGGCAGAAAACAAGGTCTAATGTATTCCCATCAAAGTGAGTGGAGGACTGTATCCATTGTGTTAAGGCAAAAGATGAGGTTAGGTTGAAGAGTTGGAATGTAGCTGGGTTGTTCACATTAGTGAGGATGTTAAAATCTTCAAGAATGAAAGTGGGTATTTCAGAGGAGAAAAAGTAGGGTAACCAAGCAGAGAAGTCATCATGAAAGCGTGACACCGGTCCAGGATTTTGGTAGATTACTGCAATCCTCAGAGAAATGGGAGAAAACAGCCGAATGCAGTGAGTCTCTAAAGAAGAGAAGGATAGGGAGGACTTGAAAGGTGCTCAGTGGGGATAGAAGCAGATCAACTCCACCTCCTTTCTGGCCACTGGGTCTGGGTGAACAGAATCTGCTGCTTGAAGCCAGGTTTCTGTAATTGCTAGTAGGTTAAGGGAGTGGGAGACAAAAAGGGAAAAAGGGAGGGTGGTTTTTAGCAGCATGGGGGTTGAGATTAAATTGAGTGTATTGCGGTTATTCCCGGAGGAAGGGGGGGTGCCTGGTGTGGGGGTGAGATACTGGAGGACCAGGGTTTGGGGAGATATCCCCAGAGGTTAGGAGGAGAAGGAGGGTGAGAAAAGTGAGATGGGAGCGGGATGTATATGAGTGCACATGTCTTTGTGTCCTGGTGTTTGGATCAGCAGGTGAGTAACGTTTTAGCAGGAGGTGATGAGAGCAGTAGAGGGAGATGGTAGAAGTGAGGGTGATATGTATAAGCTTTGGGGTGGAGCAGAGGGGTAAAGAAATGAGATTTTGAGAACACAGGATAGTAATATGAAAAGGAGGAGTAGAGGGGGAATATTAAAAGGTAGATGGAATGGGAATCAGACTTGTAGGAGATGTTTCCCAGGGTGTTTGCTTGCGGTCCATCCAGCGTGCAGTAGAGTTTTTTGTTGTATCTTTCTGCTGCTTGAGTTAAACTGCTGTGTTCAACTGCTGCTTTGCACTCCAGCAGAAAATGCACTCATGCAGGACAATGCCCCCATCTGTGACTGTACCCCCCATCTGTTACCTCCCCCATAAGCTGGTCTAAATTTATAGGGAGATGATCAAATGGGCAATTCTTCTCCACCCCAATTAGGAACTGATAAGGATCACATGAATTTGGGGTGAGGTTGGTCAAAACGAGACCAGCCACAGACACATGCCAAAGTCATAAAAGATTGATTCTCTGATAACAGAAAGACAAAAAGATATAGGACTAAATATCCTGAGGACTAATTATCTTTTTCAGAAAGTCATTGCGTAGCAGGGAGACAGTTTAAGGTGGAGATCACATAGCAGCATTTACCCTAAGTTTGCAGAAAGTCAAGGTGTATCGGGGAGACAGTTTAAGGTGGAGATCACATAGCAGCATTTACCCTAACTTTGTAGAAAGTCAGTGTTTAGCAGGGAGGCAGGGAGACAGTTTAAGGTGAAGATCACATAGCAGCATTTACCTGTGAAAAAGCAGAGAGGACAGGGGCTGTGTTCAACTGCTGCTTTCCACTCCAGAAGAGAATGCACTCACGCAGGACAATGCCCCTGTCTATGACTGTACCCCATGTCTGTTAGATGGGCTAATTAGACTCCTTGAGAAGTATACAATCAAAACGAACAAAACACATCTATTAATATAATAGAAGACAGCAAATAAGAAGTGTACATTTTAGTCCTGAAGATTAGATAAAACCCTCAAAATATTAAATATTTTCTGAAAGCAGAGAACAAGAAGAATAAAATGGTGTTAGTTGCAATTATTTATGCCACGTAATATGATACTAGTGCAACTATTTAGCAAACCTAAATTTTCAGTAACAAAGTCCACTAAAGTCACTTTTGGTACACACAAAACAATACGCTTACCAGTTTCTTGGTATAATATAAGATGAAATATAAGATTAAGTTGCATTGAGAAAATAGATACCCAACATGTCAGGTCTTAAAAGTGCTCATGCCTGTGAAACACGGACAAAATACAGTATCTAAAATTATCCATGGACAATGCTTTAAAAGCCTTTACAGTTCAGTTTAGAGTCAACAATGAATGATGGCCCTAGAATTAATGTACTATTGGCATGCATGATGATATCCAATGTTAACTGTGAATCTTGTGAGCTGCTATGTATACACTAATTAATATATGAATAATTATACAGTGAATCACCCACACTCTGCACACTCCCATACAAATGTGTTCTAATTAAACCTAAAAAGTGCCGAGCTTCACCCACCTGTGTACCAATTAATCCTGTTGTTTATTGTTTCATATGACATTGGAATTACATCAAATAATTGTACATAAATATGCAAAAAAATGTCCATCAGCAGTCCAAAAAAATCACTTGGAAAACAAGGATATTCCCACAAGGAATATCCTTCAATTATGTTAACTATAATTCCAACACCTCTTCTGCCCAAAAACAATATCCGAATGTGATGATAGATCCCCTCCACCAGATATGCTCTCACCTCATTTAAATAACCAAACCGCTAGGTGAGGTCATATACAGCTTGTGCCCCTCTGTTAAGACTGATGCTATTAACCAGTTTGGATGGATCTGCACTCCTAAGTAGTTCCACCTTTACTTCTTCTCCATATTGATCCTCCTCAGGCATGCATGCCTACTACTCCAGGAAGTAACAGGACTGCATGATCACCACCACCTGCCCATGGGTAATGTAGATTGACACCATTAACTTGCACTCTCTCCGAAGTGACTGAGGTACAGAGAGGTGCAGCAATAATGGGAGGTAGTGCAATCCTTAGTACACAGTGCAGGAGCTACTTAGTAGACTCCATGATTAAGTCCCAGGATTGGGGTAAACACATTGGAGGTGTGGTTTGGGGAAATTGAGCTGAGGCTGCTCTTACTTGCTAACAGTAATGGTCCGATGAGGTGTGCGGCAGTTGGGAAACCCCTTCTCATATTCACTATGTGCTTTGGGTCTGAACAAACCCTTCCCCAACCTGCAACCTCACTAACTAGTGGCATCCATTCTACTGGACTTTGCTAGTCTGAATGGGGGCCCCTAGAGTCTTTTTAAATGCAGTTACTGTATTAATTAGTATGTTTAATGGTAAGTTGATATTTAACTGAATGCAGTGATTAAGAATTGTGTGTTACCTAGCTTGCACTATACTACAAAACTGCCATTTTATAACCACATAATGTTGAGTGCCAGAAGTGTTAAAAACCCTTAGAGAATGGGAATAAAACAATTTATAAAAAATAACAATGCACAGTTGCTAGAATTTAAATCCCTTATAGTCTGACTTATCCTGTTTGGCATAGTGGCATTTTGCTGCCACTCTATTAAATATGTTGTCAATAACTTAGATGGGTCATTAGGCAAAGTTAGCAAGTGCAGAGAAAATTGAATACAACATAGTCAGTCTCTCTTTTCAAAGTGGATGCCCCACTGCTTCTCTACATTTCATCTGAAAAGCAAGCTCAGCAGATGTGAGCAATAATAAATGCATTTGCATTATTCTATCATAGAAGATCAGTCAAACTGTAAAAAGTGAAAACATAAATTCAGCAAAATACAACATGATTTCAACCTTTACATTCAAAGAATGTAAAATGACATATAAATGGTCTATTTAAGAAAGAATAATTATGTGAACATATGATGCTTCTAAAGATCTAACATTAATTTGATGATTAAAAAAAAAATAAAAAAATATCTATCTATTCAGTCGTATCCGACCCTTGGCGATTGCATGGACCGTCACTCGTAAGTGATTTTATTTTCCATGAATTCTCTTAGCAATTATTTTACAGGGTAGGTTGGCAGGTCTTTCCCCAACCCCTACCATGCAGGAAATCCCACGTGGCCAGGGATGAAACTAGGACAGTTTAGACAAGAGCCAATTAACCTACCAGCATGTCAATTGGAGTGTGAGAGGAAACCGGAGTACCCGGAGGAAACCCACGCGAACACTGGGAGAACATGCAAAGTCCATGCAGGAGGAGCCATGGTTGGGAATTGAACCCATGACCCAATTACTGCAAGGCAGAAGTGCTAACCACTAAGCCACTGTACCGCCCTATATATATTAAAAAAATTAAATTAAAAAAAAATATATTTTTAAATAGATATAAAATCAACCAAAAATGAAAAGATTTTACATGTGACAGTGCTGTGCCCTGCCATTGTGTGAAAAGGGTTTCTTGTCTTGTCACTCAGGGTTCAAATTCAGAAAGGTTTGGTGGGCTCAAAGGTGCTTGTTTCATACAGAGGAAGCTGGATTTTCAGTTTCCTCAGAGATTGATAAAACCTGGATTTGGACTTGAGGTCCAGAGTCTTTATAAAGTCTTGGCAAGAATGAAGCCTCCAATCTGGGTCCAGGTTTTGCTTACAACCAGCGCACTGAGTGTGTAGCTGTCCATGGAACTTTTATCAAAGACTTGACTGTGGTTCAGGGCCAGTGGACAGATGAGGTCTTAGCCGAGGAGTCAGGAGACAGGTGGAAGCCAGTGCAGCAGGCAGATAATACCCTTGATGAAATCACATGACATAGTGATGAAATGCATCATGGTGGAGTCTGTGATGTCATTTGAAACTCGTAAGTGGAAAGGCAGTGGTTTGCAAAAAGGTGATGCTGATTCAACGACCTTAATGAAACAATGCTACATCATTTTAAAGTGGCCATACTGTAGTGCAGGCTTTCTCAACCAGGGTGCCTTGAGGTTTCTTCAGGGGTGCCTTGGCAAAATGTCTAAAAATTGCCCAAAATTTGTATACAAGCCAGCTGGTGGAACGAGCCTGCCTTTTAGTTACACAAAGTCACAGGTTTCCATTTTGCACCATGATGACCTTCTAGCCGCCAGCATCCTGACAGCCAATGACATCATCAAATGATTAGGAGGATGTCAGCTGCCTGCACAGCATCTTAGTTTGACTCTCCCCTGCCCCTTCCCATCAGTGCTGGGGTCACATTAGCTCAGTGATGGAGACAAACTAAGGGAGAAGAAAAACATTGGAATACTAGTCAGTACCAGTGTACGAAAGTGTATTTGCTTTGGAAGAATAAATCACCTCTAATGTTGGGTGTCGTACATCTGTGGATGTTGCTGTGTTATATAAAACTATTAGAAGAGTTTTTCACATTTTAGAATGGGGTGCCCTTTCAAAATTATAGACAGCCTTGAGGCACCCCATTTTAGAATGGGGTGCCTCAAGCCTGTTTATACTTTTTAAGGGTGCCTCAGGACTGTCCATAATTTTAAAGGATGCCTTGAATGAAAAAAGGTTGAGAAACACTGCTGTAGTGCATATTTTTAAAGTGCTCGTATATAAATGAGTGAGTGTATATTTTATTTTAATGAAGGAGTGTTTTTTTTTTTAACTAGCAGAAAGCGCAGTGATTTTTTGTATGTTCTGAGTTGAGACACACGTCATCAGAATAATGGCATAATCCCTTCTGTTTCATCAAACTGAAAGATTCATCAAGAGAAGATCCCTGTAGTAAATCTGGAGATATCCAGAAGACATGTTTGAAACCACTTTAACCTCCTTAGCGCTAATCCCGAGTGTAGCTCGGGGTACAATTTCTATACCAAGAGCGGTAACCCCGAGCTACACTCGGGCTTACCATGCGGCGCAGCTCTGGGGGTCCCTGCAGCACTTACCTTGTCCTTCGCTCCCACGATGTGTCCCCTGCAGCGTCCCCGGCCATCTCCTCCGGCCGATGCCGGCATCCGGCTTCCGTGTTCCAGTCCCTGTGACATCGGGACGTACGGGCACCGGAACCGGTGGGAAATTTGAAATTTTTAAAAAATGTCATTTTTGCTGTCATTGCTGTTTCAATGCATTTCACATATATTTTGTCCCTACTGCTTTGTCCTGTGCCCTGCCTGCATTTTGAATGTTCTTTCTGCCTGGAAACTTAGAAAAGTCCATGGCGTCCAAAAAGCGTCCCTTTACGCCAAAAGCGGTTTTAGAGCAGCAATAGTAAATCAGAACCACTTGCAGAATTGAGTGATAATGATTCGTGGGAAAATTCGTCATCAGACACTGAAAACGATTTTGCGACTTTGCTCAGCGATGTGCGAATTTGCCTCTGTATTTCAAATTTCAGTGTTTTTGGTTTGATTATATTATTGAATTAAATTTATTATTATATTATTATTTTTTATGATTATTTATTAAATTATAATTTATGATTTCGTGTTTCAAATTTTATCATATCCGGAATGTTTAATAGACTCTTGTTCGTACAGATTTCAGTGAGTTATTCCTAAAAATTACAGCCTACAATAAAAAACTACATATTTCCATGCAAAAAAATGGTACCGCTTTCAGCACAAAAAATCGGAAAGAATCATACCGCCAAGGAGGTTAAGGGGAAGCAGTATCAGGACCTATATGTTTGTGTAGGTCTCCAGCCTCACGTGAACACAGAGAGTGAAAGGTGGTAGAGCTCACTCAGCATATGTATATGAGAAAAAGTCACAAGCACATTTTGTGGCAAGTGTATTTATTAATATATAAGAATAAACACAGGATTACAGATTTTATTTTTACATACACAGATGAGCAGAGGACATTTGATTGAATTTTACTATGGACACTTATTGATTATTGATGTACCTTTATATCCATGGCCATATTTGGTCAATAATGTTATTGCTATCACCACCTCTTCCCTTCTTTACTGTAACTGATGACAGCCTCAGGAGCTGTCATTTGGCTAGTGTCACTATTGGGATCAGTCACATGCACTAGGTCTTCTGCAGCTGGTCAACAGACCAGCTTCTGTTGAACAGACAGCAATACACACAGACTGAAGGTCAGTTGGTTCAGCAGTTTGTGTATACTCTGCTTTATCCGAATTGTGTATTTTACTTTGACAAATTTTATGAATTATATTTTTGATATCTCATTTTGTTAATTGGGTCTGTCACTGCATGGCTCATCATAGTGACTTTGCTTATATGTTACTGACATAAAATGTTTTTCATGTGTGCTGACAGCTGCACTTGCATATTTTTCAAACTGTGCAACATCTGTGATTGCCGCCACATATGCAGCAACATCATCATGCTTACAACAAGTTATTGAGTTTTGAAGGTGTATTGAACATATTCCATTTATTTTTCTTTTGTTTTTAGAAATATATTTTAAAAAATGATGGGAAATTCTAAAATATATCAAATTCCGGGTTTCTGAAATTAAAAAGATAAACATATTTGTCAACACTGTACATACTGTACATTTAGCCTATAACGAATACCTAAAAAGAACACGTTGTAAAATAATTTTACCATTATTAGTAGTAGCACAGGATGATAGCCTGACTCAATGGCAGCCCAATGACTTAGTAGTAGCACTTCTGTCTTGCAGCACTGTGGTCCTTGGATTACCTTTGTAACATTTCACATGTTACAGCCTTATTTAGGGTATTTTTCCGTACCACCTTTCACTGTCTGCTTCAGATCTTGGCATTGCACCTGTGATCTGCTGATCATGGGTGCCATGCTTTAAAGCCTGCAGTGTAAAATTTTAATAAATATATTTTTCTTACCTGCAAAAAGATGTGCATTAATTTTTTTAAATTAATGGTGAACTTATCCTTTAAGACATGGTCAGGACACTATCTGCATGGAGTTTTCATGTTCTTTTGGTGACCCATGGTTATACTGGTAGGTTAAATAACCCCTGTCTAAAATTGGCCCTAGTATGATATTCCATTGAGTATGCACAAGATTGCTGTCTCAACATCTGCCACAAAAGCAGATAAAATGCTTTGAATTCCCAGGGAAAAAAACTATTCAGAAATATAAATAAATATATAATAAAATAAATGTATTATTTAGATTCCCATAGTGTTTTGGCCTCTACATTTGTGTTATACGTGTTATATTTTAAATGCTATTAACATCTACTGTTAATATCTGTCCTAGTGTCGTTCACTTGCAGAACCAGTCGTCCAGTTACGATATAAGAAAGCAAAATGCTTAGTTATTGCCATGATAAGTACAATTATATCTCTTTTGCATGATATTCTTACTCTGTTCCTTAAGGTTTCAAGTTTGTAAAATATTTAAAAAAAAATCTAAGAAACTTAAATGCAGTAAACAAGCATTAATATCATGATACTAAAAAAATAAAAAGCCTCTAGCTAATACACATTAAAATATGTAGGCATGAATATATAAATCAATTTGTATTAGATATAAATATAATTTGATAACACGTTTCCGGTAAATTATAGGATTGGCAAAAACAGCAATGGGCATACAAAAGATTGAATTTTCCTGTGATCATGAAATGGACAAAAATATAATACAATCTACTTTATACTTCTAAAATAAACAGCTTTACTTCTAACTATTTTGACTATTTAAAAAGAATAGAAATGTTCTGTTGTTCTTTTATCATGTAATACAAGTTAAATATTTTAAAGTGTTTGTAAAGGCATTTTTTATTTTAGTATTGGGTAGAATAGGGAAGGATTAAAAACACTATCAGCGATTTATCGCTTGCAGAACAAATTTAAAAAAACTAAGCTTTAGGGTCTATACACACTGGACATAAAAAACACTGCTTATACAGGTTTTTTGACAATTTTTTCTTCAGCTTGTATAAGCATCCCTATATTAGTGTATTTTTCCATGCACATTGGGGTGTTTACAGGCATATTTGCAGGGGAGTGTTTTCAGGCCATAAAAAAAAAAAAAAAAAAGCTGTGTGTTTGAGAGGCGCTTTCAGAAAAAAAATGCTTGACATGCATAAGCAATCCTAAATGTGCATAAACACAGCATTTAGGAGCATTCAGCAGTTTCGAGTGTACATTGATTGTAGTCAAAAATTAGCTGAGGGGAATGTTTTGAAAAAAAAAAAAAAATTATAAACACTTATAAAAGCAAATGCCCATAAATGCTCCTAAACTCTTGTGCAATATGAGACACTATGAGCATTTTTATGCTACTCTTTTCTGCCAGAGGTTCTACCATTTTTTCAGCCTCCTAGTGTGCATGGACCCTAACTGAGGTCATTTATGCAAAAGTAATAAAAAAAAAACAAGCATCAATAAGTGCCGGCTCACATATATGCGGATTGGATGTGGATGTGGTTTGAACCGCATCCAATCTGCAAGGTATATGAAATAACATTGCTTCCTATATTGCAAAACGTATTGGGACGCCTGCCTTTACACGCATATGAACTTTAATGGCATCCCAGTCTTTGTCTGTACAGTTAAATATTATGTTGGCCGACTCTTTGCAGCTATAACAGCTTCAACTCTTCTGCAAAGGCTGTCCACAAGGTTTAGAAGTGTGTCTATGGGAATGTTTGACCATTCCTCCAGAAGCGCATTTGTGAGGTCAGGCATTGATGTTGGACAAGAAGGTCTGGTACGCAGTCTCCGCTCTAATTCATCCCAAAGGTGTTCTATCGGGTTGAGGTCAGGACTCTGTGCAGGCCAGTCAAGTTCCACCACCTTAAACCCGCTCATCCATGTCTTTATGGACCTTTCTTTGTGCACTGGTACGCAGTTATGTTGGGACAGGAAGGGGCCATCCCCAAACTATTCCACAAAGTTGGGAAATTGTCCAAAATGTCTTGGTATGCTGATACCTGAGAGTTCCCTTCACTGGAAATAAGGGGCCAAGCCCAAAACCTGAAAAACAACTTTACACTTGGCACAATGCAGTCAGGCAAGTACCGTTCTCCTGGCAGCTGCCAAACCTAGACATGCCCATCAGATTGACAGCAAGTGTGATTCATAACTCCAGAGAACACATCTCCACTGCTCTAGAGTCCAGTGGCAGTATGCTTTACACTACTGCATCCAATGCTTTGCATTGCACTTGGTGATATAGGGCTTGGATGCAGCTGTTTGGCCATGGACACCCATTCTATAAAGCTCTCTAAACATTGTTTTTGTGATAATCTGAAGGCCACAAGAAGTTTGGAGGTCCTGAATCCAATGATTTGGAGGGGTGTTCCAATATTTTTTGCAATATAGTGTATGTCTGGTGCACTGACAGTGCGCATTCAGCGCAGTTTGAAAAAGAGTCATGTAAAATTTATGAGCAGTGCCTTCAGTTTCAGGTGCGGATTACAGCCTATTGACTACTATAGGAACTGTTTCTAAACGCATATGTGTGAACAGTATAAAATCCTGAGCTAATCCTGTCCTGAACCTGATGTAAACCTGGCATGACCGCTGAAGAAGTACTGTGTCAATTAGCTGTGAAACCGCACATGTGTGAATCGGCTCTCAACAGATACTTCAAGAACACAAAGGTCCCCTTTCTCAAGTTGACAGACAAATGTACACACAAGCAACCACAACTATGCTATATACACTCTTTAATAGACAAGAGATGTAGAATAATAATAATAACCTTAATAATCAGTAAAAGGTGATGTGCCCTTAACTCAGGGTGGTGAGAAATGTTTACATACTGCTCTGCGTCTGTACATTCCAATAACCAGAACCAAACAGATACCTTCCTCCTCCCACATAATGACACACTGTCAGCTGGTAAATGGGAAAAAGCCACTCCCTATGACTCAGCCTTGTCATTCCCTATTTGCTCAGACCCTATCACTAATCAAATCTATAGGACATATTGTATTAAACTAAAAAAAGGAAAAAAAAAGTAGGGACAAAGATCAAGAAATGGGGAGTACTTTACAGAAAATCAAGCAAAGCATGAAAGTAAAATTAACCAAATAAAGGCAACATTGGCAAAAGAAAACATATACAAGTATATGAATAATTAAATAAAATCTAAACCTTAAAAATTCAAAGTAGAAATAAAAAAACTAACAGAAAGAAAAATGAAAGGAGAAGAAATCACAAAATAGACTGGCTCACAAAAGATAAACATCAACCATCAAGTAAAATAGAGGAGTGACAAATTGCTGTTTGAATCATCGGGAGACACTGTCTGCAGAGAATGAATGCAGAAAGATGATGAGATATCACCAGTAACAGAAAATTTGTTATATATAAGATTTTAAAGGTGCATATATATATATATATGTACAGCACTGTTAAAATTCTACACGCTTATTCAAATTCATATAAAATATGCGTAGCTGGGTGCCGGCAGGATGTGTGATCCTGCTCCTCCTCTGCCCTGTAGACTGGTAGGAAACTAACTTTCAAGTTACACAGGTATGTCAGTGGGGTCCGAGTAGTTTAAAGAGTCATGGCAGAACAGAGAACCCATCATATCCAATGGCTCCTGTGGGGGTAAGCGCTACAAATTAAAAATACAACACGGTTTGGCGAAGCATGGCTTTCTTTATGAGTTCACAATAAAGGAAAACATCTTATTTTACAGAATATCATTGACCTCTTCAACTTATTATATACTGTGCACAAGGCCTCTGATAAGGGGGTATCACTGAGCCTCTTGTAGGGGGCCTGTCCCCATCACTTTAACAGGGGGACCTGGCCAGCCGATTCAAACCTTGTAATGTAGTACACATGTGCATGAATAATGTAAACACCTAATGTTCCCCTGTGGCTCCCACATAGTAAATCATATTTCCTTTGTTGGGGAGGGGAGGGGGGCATTAGTTCATTCAGGGGGGCCCAGGAGACTGTAAGATAGAGGGACCTTTTTCCTTTTCAGCACAGACAGATTCATGCAACAGCCAGTTCTGCATTTGCTGATTAAAGCTGGCTCACAGTCTCTACTGCTGGTGGAGTGATATTCCTCATTGCCCGCTGAGAGGGGAGCAGGCTTCAGCTGAGAGGGAATAATCAGCAGAACTGTGACAGGCTCAGGGCAAACTAACAGCTACCAGGAGCAGGAGGAGGACTAATCCCGTAGGGTGGATGGCTGCACACAGTGAGTGATAGTAATATCTGGATAGATTCCTCACTGTGTTCTCATCAGCATTATGATAACCACACAGCACAACAGGTGCTATATGGCTCTGTCACAGTGTGTCTCATAGCTGACTTGGTAAACTTCTGGCTGTACTGTGTGTTACAGGTTAGACTCTAACACAGTACAGCCATAACAAGGGCAGCACCCAACAGCTATATGACGCACTGTGACAGAGCCATCCAGCACCATGATAACACAAAGTAAGATGCTACACTTAGGGCCGGTGCAAAGATGTTTGTCTACACAGGCAAAGGTGCATTTCTCCCCCCCCCCCCCCCACACACCATCCTTCTGCCACATCTTCTATTGGTACAGGAGGACATTGTGAAAGGAGAGGGGCATCTGCTACCCCCCCGTTACACTGACCCCTCCTGTCCTACTGCCCCCCATCTGTCCCACTGCCCCCTCCTGTCCCTCAGCCCCTTCCTGTCCCACTTCCTCCTCCTGTCCCACTGCCTCCTCCTGTCCCACTGCCCACCAACTGTCCCACTGCCTCCTCCTGTCCCACTGCCCCCCACCTGTCCCACTACCCCCCCTCCTGTCCCTATGCCCCTTCCTATCCCACTTCCTCCTCCTTTCCCACTGCCCCCATCTGCCTCACTGCTCCCCTCCTGTCCCTTTTGCCCTCCTCCTGTCCCTCTGCCACTTCCTGTCCCACTGCCTCCTCCTGCCCCATTTCCCTCCACCTATCCCACTGCTCCCACCTGTCCCACTGCCCCCCCTCCTGTCCCTCTTCCCCTTCCTCTCCCACTGCCTCCTCCTGTCCCACTTCCCTCCACCTATCCCTCTGCCCCCACCTGTCCCACTGCAGCAGCTCCTGCAGATGATGGCAGTGTTGAGTACCCCACCTGTGCCACAGCCCTCACCTGTCATACTGTCTTTCAGTTGGCCCACTGCCCCCCATGTGTTCCGCTGCCCCCTCCTGTCCCACTGCCTCCCTCCTGTCCCACTGCCCTCATCCATTCCTGCTGCCCACCTCCCATCCCACTGCCTCCCTCCTGTCCCACTACCCCCTGCTGTCTGGCTGCCCCCACCTGTCCCAATTCTTCCACCTGTCCCACTGACCCACCTGTCATGCTGCCCCCCTCCTGTCCTGCTGCCTCCTCCTCTCTCACTGCATTGTGACATGTGGGGGGCAGCAGGACAGAAGGGGGCAGTGTCACTCTGATCACACACAAAGCTTGATAATGAACAATCCTCCCAGATCTCATCTATCCTAAAGCAGCTCCTCCTGATGTATATTTTTAGCACTGATCACTACATTAGTGTCACTAGTTCCCATAAAGTGTCAGCTAGTGTCAAAATGTCCACCACAAAATTGTAGTCCCACTATAAGTTTCTGATCGCTGCCATTACTAGTATAAAAATTTTTTAAAAACATTCCCATTTATGTCCCATAGTTTGTAGACACTATAACTTTTGCACAAACATTAATATATGGTTATTAAGATTTTTTTTTACCAAAACTATGCATCAGAAATTTATAAAGATTTTTGATTATTAAAATCTTTTTATTGGATATTTTTTATAGTAGAAAATAAAAAAATATTTTTTATTTCAAAATTGTCGGCATTTTATTGTTTATAATACAAAAAGTAAAAACCACAGAGGTGATCAAATACCACCAAAAGAAAGCTCTATTTGTGGGGAAAAAAGGACATAAATTTCATGTGGGAACAGTGATGCATGACTGTGCAATTGTCAGTTAAAATAACACAGCGCCATATCACAAAAAATGGCCTGGTCAGGAAGGCGGTAAGTCTTTCGGAGTGCAAGTGGTTAAACTAATATGATAATGTATGTGAAAAAATACATGTGAAAAAATACATGTGATAAGTGTTCCAGAAAATAAAACTAAAACATAAATATATATATATTTATTGTTTAGTATACTGAATACCTTATACTGGGCAAACCACTCTAAAAAAAGATGTGTGTGTTTTTTATTTATTTTTTTTTTTATAACCCGTAGTCAAGTACCTACAAACTCCAAGAAAATGGAATCATTAGATATGATGGCTACATTGAAATTTTTTTGTAGTCTTTTTTACTTTTTTCACATGATGATCTGGACTATAACATACTTCCTGTTTTATGGTGAAATTAAATAAAAAATGTTCTCTGTGCTACCCTAGTGATCATTAGTAATAAAAAAACAAAAAAAAAATAATCCCCAATGTTCCAGCTGTACACTACTGTATTATGTGCTCCCAGATATATGTGAAACTTACAATATATATATTCAAAAGTGCAGAGCAAATATTATCTTTATCTTGTCTAAAAATATATATTGTCCACTGTGATCAACTGAAATAAACATATTGCTCTTAAGGGGGCAATAGAAAGCATTGTAGCCTCCCTAGCAGTCTGATTACATCTATATTTCTGTGCTCAAAGCGGTAAATTTTTTTGCATGGAAATATGTAGTTTTTTTATTGTAGGACTGTAATTTTTAGGAATAACTCACTGAAATCTGTCCGAACAAGAGTCTAGTAAACACTCCGGGTATGTTACAATTTGAATCATAAATTATAATTTAATAAATAATCATAAAAAATAATATAATAATAATAAATTTAATTCAATAATATAATCAAACCAAAAACACTGAAATTTGAAATAGAGCACTAGGGACAAAATGTATGTGAAATGGTTGAATACAGTAATGTTTTACTATGTGATTTTAGTGAATTTAGTGAATGCCACTTTTAAAATTTTCAAATTTCCCGCCATTTCTGTCCCTGTACATCCTGACGTTGCAGGAAATGGAAACCAGGAAGACAGATGCCGGCATCGGCTGGAGGACACTGCCGGGGACGCTGCAGGAGGGACATCGCAGGAGCGCAGGACAAGGTAAGTGCAGAAGAGATCCCGGCACAGCACTGCAAGGTATTCCCAAGTGTAGTTCAGGGTTACCGCTTGTGGTGCTGAAACTTTACCCCGAGCTACACTCGCGAATACCACCAGGGGGGTTAAAGTGAACTCACCCAAGCGCACTGGAAAATCGTGCAGTTTGCTTGTAAGTGGCTTTTCCTTTGTTTATGTAAGGAAAAATGGTACATAGTACTGCACAAAAAACCTTTTGAGCATATTTATGGAAAGTGGAGAGACTTCATCCTGTATCTGGTATCTGAGTCTGGAAAGAAAAAAGGTGTGCCGTTGATACATTTAAAGGAATCAAGAGGATGCACATATTAAAGGGCAAGGCACACAGTGACCTGTTAACAGCTTATATCCATGCCCATAGGTGAGCGGACGGTGTGACAGGTGATAAAGCACCAGTGGTGTATATTGGATAAGAATCACACAGACACAAAGCTGAAGATTTATGCACTTTATTATGAACAATATAATAATGGATTTTACACATTAACTTAACTTAAATGTTGAGTGTGTATTTCAGTTATATGTTTATTTCAGTAGAAGATATACTGTATATTTTTATTTCAAATTTGGTAATAGTTATTGCGGTGCACTTTTGAATATATACTGTATAAGTTACTGTTTTACGGTGCCTACACTCTGGATGAAGGAGCAACAGAGACACTTTTGGAAACCAGCATTGTCAATCTGATTGGCGGGGAGTGTTAGATATACTACAGATAAATATGCACTGAAAGATTGAAGCCAAATTCCAGCTAACACATTTTAACCAGTTCCAGCTACAGTTTTTTACTTTTGTGATAAAGGTTTTACATACATAAATAAAAGCTAATCAGTGTAAGCATCATTGTCAATTGTAAATGGCTTGTCTCAACTCTCTTACTGCTACATCTGCATAACAGCTTGTTCTGCTACTGTCAGGATCAGCAGGTCGACAATAAAAGAAAAAAGCAATATGGATCCTCTGTGTGATAATTTACTAGTGTATAGAAGAGCTCTAGGGTGCACAACCGTGCATGTGAATAGTAAGTTCATAAAAGGCACTGAACTGCTCTACCTTTTTCAACACACCTATCAGGAAGCATGCAAGAGATTTCCATTGTTATCACTAGAAAATTGCCAGGTCATCCTCAAGGGTGTAATGAACCCGATGGCTTGACCTTTAAACCCCATCATGTATAAACTTTGGATAAAAGATCAAAATAATTATTTGACTCTAAACTGGTCAATAAGATCTGAGAGGATAGGCTCTTTAAACAGCCAAGACACAAACACATTTTAGTCATACATGCTCTTGACAATTTTGTAATGTTGTCTTGTATTCAGCCTTGACCATCAGCACAATATTCCAACACAGGCTGAGAAAAAAACAACTTTTAAAACATTTGTAGCAACATTGAAAAGGCTTGACTAATGACCAAAAATGTAACAAGCATAATTAAAGATACTATGGGACTGGTGAATCTGATTCATACTCGATCTATTCAATTGGTTCAAAGTGATATGCTTGTGATCTAACCAGGCCACAGTCAGGAGATATGGTTGGCGAGGACTGTCTAGTAGAAAGAATTGGAGGCAGATAATTTCCACCTGTAAGTGGAAAGGAATGAGAACTGAAGGATTGCTGCATGCCAAATTCCTAATTTTGGGGGCCTTTATGTGGCTGCATTGGTGCCATATTTTTTAGATGGGTAGGTTACATTGTTATGAGGTAGTGGTGTTCCATGGGCCTGGCAAGGTGGTGGGTCATACATTTGAGGTTTAAGTACACTTTGCCTACGATCTGTTTGAGAGTCATAGCTATATGCTGGAGGTGTGTCTACAATGGTATTGTGCCATAATTATGAGCTGACAGTCCACTTTGTGGATGAGATGGTGTTAGCCCATATGTATGTGTTGGAGGTACACCATGTGTTGTATGTGTGGGAGGTACACCATGCAGCTGGGAATGTGTTTGACCATATGTTTGAATTGGAGGTGACCCATGGACCTAGGGAAGTGTTGGTGCATATGTATGAGCAGGGGATAATGCATGAGCCTGATATAGAGGTACACCATATTGTGTACCAATATGTACAAATTTAACATGAGCAGATTGGACATTGTACATCTGATTTTGTGGCTTATATGGGGAATATAAGAGTGACCAATGGGACCA
The DNA here is from genome assembly GCF_062004578.1 of Staurois parvus. NCBI lineage: Eukaryota > Metazoa > Chordata > Amphibia > Anura > Ranidae > Staurois > Staurois parvus. The sequence goes on from NW_028317949.1 coordinate 8,906,022, forward strand.
CAGTAGGATGCACTATAGGTCAGTGTGAATGGGCCCCAGGAATAATGTGACTACAGGGAACACAGCAGTGTAAAAATATCCAGCAGCAGAATATTTTTAATGGGGAGAATTGGTTAAAATATACTACGGAAATAGCACAGACATCACTACAAAAATTAAAATATGCAAAGGATACAGTAGTGCAAACTTGGACAGTAGAATGACAATTTTAATCAGGGATGATAAGTCAAAATGTGCTAGAGACAAAGAATACAGGCAAGTTTTTTTACTACAAAAATTAAGAAACCATATATAATATAGCAGTGTAAAATTGACAGTTTTGTTTAGGGATAGTAGACCTAACTAGCATATGCCTAACTTAATGTGAGGTGGATTAGGTACACACTGCTATTGCACTTAGATTTCTATATCTTTCAAATGATTCAATGGTGTGCTGCAACCAAAATATTCCAATAATATATGGTTAGTAACAAGTGAATGTTCTGCTTTGCATACCCCAAAATAAAACAGAGACCCAACAACATAAAATAAAAATGTACAAAAGTCTAGCATTCCAACAAAATGCAAAAAAAAAAGCAATTTAGCCTAAAATACAGAGCTTTTCAATACATAATATATATTAAAAACCAATATACCCCAAAATAAATGAAAACCATTAAATTTGAGCCCCTAAAAAAGTAAACTTTTTAAAGGAATCCTTTTAATCCTTTCCCAAAAAAGTTTGCTATGGATGGGACAGCAGTTAGAAGTGACTGCCACGAATCAATCACAAAATAAAATAAACAACAAAAAGCTCCAATAGGAAGAAAGAAAGTCAGCTAAGATTTTGTTTGCCAAAAGAGCTTGAAATTACAATTAACCACTTCAATACAGGGTACTTTACACCCTTCTTGCCCAGGTCAATTTTCAGCTTTTGGCACTCTCACAGTTTGCAGGACAATTGCGCAACAATGCAACATTGTGCCCAAACTACATTTTTTTTTAAATACTCAAATAGAGCTTTATTTTGATATTTAATCACCACTGGGTTTTTATGTTATTCTAAATAAAAAAAAAGACTGAAAATTTAGAAAAAAAATTGGGACTCCTGCCTTTACATGCACATGACCTTTAATGGCATCTCAGTCTTAGTCCGTATTCAACACTTCAACTTCTCTGGGAAGGATATCTACAAGGTTTAGGAATGTGTCTATGGAAATGTTTGACCATTCTTCTAGAAGTGCATTCGTGAGGTAAGACACGGATGTCAGATGAAAAGGCTGACTCACAGTCTCCGCCCTAATTCATACCAAATGTGTTCTATTAGGTTGAGGTTAGGTGCGCAGTCATGTTGGGACAGGAAGGGGAAATCCCCAAACTGTTCCCACAAAGTTGGGAAATTGTCCAAAAGGTATTGATATGCTGATACCTGAAGAGTTCCCTTCACTGGAACTAAGGGGCCAAGCCCAACCCCTGAAGAACAACCCCACACCATAATCCCCCCTCCAACAAACATTACACTTGGTACAATGCAGTCAAGCAAGTGCCATTCTCCTGGAAACTACCAAACCCAGACATGTCCATTAGACCCTGCTCTGTCATTTTACATGGCCTAGCACTTCATGGCTGAGTTGCTGTTGTCCCCAATTGCTTCCAATTTGTTAAAATACCACTAACACAGTTGACTGTGGAATATTTAGCAGTAAGGAAATTTTCACGGATGGACTTAATGCACAGGTGGCAACCTGTCTTGGTGCCACACTTGAATTCACTGAGCTAATGAGAGCAACCCATTCTTTCACACATGTTTGAAGAAGCAGTCTGCATGCCTAGATGCCTACATACCTGTGGCCATGGAGGTGATTGGAATACCTGAATCCAATGATTTGGAGGGGTGTCCCAATAGTTTTATCAATATAGTGTGTGTGTATATATTGCTCAGCATAAATGAGTATACCACAGCAGATTTTTTCAGAAAACCTTTCCTTTCCTTTCACAATCAACATTTTCTATGGGACACTTTACTACAAAATACTTACACAAATTCAGGCCATTGATTACAAACAAGAAACATCTGAGAAAGAAAATAATTTTGTTACACAAGAAAGGTAAAGGCTACAAGAAGATAAGCAAAGCTTTACTTATCAATCAGAATACTGTAGCAAAAGTTATATAACAATTTAATAAATATGAAACTGCAACCATCTCACAGGGATGTCCAGGCTGTCCATGGAAGTTAACACCTCAACAGGAGCATCTTCTGATGAGAAGGGTTGAAGAGAATCACCATGCAAGTTCACTGCAGTTAGCTAAAGAAGTAGAAAGCAAACCTGTGGTGATTGTTTCCCGTGACACAAAATGGCGTACACTGCAAAGGAAAGGCATGCATGGGTGTCATCCGCGATGGAAGCCTCTCCTAAAGCCCACGCACAAAAAATCCAGCATAGAATTTGCCAGGGACGATGCTGAAAAAGTCTACTGGGAATCTGTACTCTGGAGCAATGAGACCAAGATAAATGTTTTTGGAACTGATGGCTTCAAAACTGTATGACATCGCAAAGGTGAGGAGTACAAAGAAAAATGCATGGGGCCTACAATGAAACATGGTGGTGGCAGTGTCCTTCTGTGGGGCTGCATGAATGTTGCTGGTGTTAGGGATCTGCATTTCATTGATGGTATCATGAATTCACAGATATACTGCTCTATATTGAAAAAGAAAATGCTACCATCTCTCCGTTCCCATGGTCGTTGTGCACTTTTCCAACATGACAATTATCTAAAACACAAATCTAAGGCCACTGCTGCATTTCTGAAGAAGAACAGGTGATTTAGTGGCCAAGTATGTCTCCTGATCTGAACCCAATTGAGCACCATTGGGGAAATCTGAAGAGACAAGTTGGGCATCACTCTCCATCTAGCATCCAGGCTTTAAAAGAGGTTGCTCTTGGTGCTGTCCTTACTGTCCATGGAGGTAATACAACATAGTAGATGTAGTAGTTTTTGTTATGGGGTGTATTGCATCAACTAATTTGAGTAAAACTAAAGATTTTGTATTCTAGGTTATAATCTTTTATAAAAAGAAACAAAAAACTGTGCTTAAAATTACGTGACAAATATATATGAAAATAACAATGAAATCTTTGCTGCCACTTCTAATAAATCAATGTGACCAAAAAAAACAATAAAGTGATTCAGTAGCGCAAAATGACATAAAATAAACATCAAAATGTAACTTTTGATGTAAAAAAGTCCTAAAAAAGTCCTTTATAAACCCACAAACTATTCAAATTCTCCAAGAAACTTCACCACGGGTGCAAAATAAATATAGTGTCCCCACTTTCGGGTGTGCACTCACCAGAAAAATATGCCCCCATTCTCATGGTTGGCTAAATCACTTAAAGATGACAATCATCATCTCCAATACACTAAGATCTCACTCTATTCAGAATACATAGATAACATTCCATGGGTTGGTTGGTAATAGGTATAAAGGCATTGAAAATGATGTACAGCCACCCTTCTTCCTGTGATCACCTCTCAATTGGCAATGTAAGGGAACACAAAAGAGAATCCCATTGGTGCAGTACAAAATACCTCCTTTATTGCCTCAAAAAGTCAACCAATTACAAGCAATAAATGAAATTCAAGCTCATATTATTAATGTATGTAATGTATATAATGTATGTAATGAGCTAAACAAATGATCTATAAAATCAAAATCTGGGAAATTGTTCTTGTGTTCATTGAGATACAAAAATGTTACTTTTCAAAGAGGTGTATGCTGAGCACTGTGTATATGTATATATATATATATATATATATATATATATATATATATATATATATATATATAAAATGTACATTTTTTATTAAATTTTTTTCTTTTTTTCTACAATTTCTTGTTTGATAAAACACTGTGACCAGAGTAATATAACATTGTACTACTCTGGGGAAGTGATCAATATTTTTTTTCAGACATTATGATTTCACTGCTATAGGCAAGCATTTAGCTCATTTAACTGAATGAAATTGATTCATTCAGTGTTTTTTGTTGTGATTATCTGTGATTAGCCACAGCTAATCACATGACACAGATGGACTGTTATGGGCCCAGTCTGTACATGTGATCACTGTGACCAATCACAGCTAACAACACAATTGTATACAATGGATAGCATGACAGGAAGTCATCCATTGTTTCCAATTGATCACAGTGGTCACATGGTAGCGGCAATGGGCCGGTACACAGATCAGTCATCGGCTGTGTCCTATGTCCTATGGACACAGCCAGTGACAGATCTCACCAAAGTATGGCTCTGCGGATGCACGCAAGGCGGCAATCTGGGAGGACATCATATAACGCCCACCCAGATCGAAGAAAGTCCTGCTTGGCCATCATTCTCCTATAGCCCGGGTGGGAACTGGTTAAAGTACATTTTCTGAACTGACCCTAATCTATCCCTTTTCAGTTTGTCAGCCTTTCCTATGCTTTCCCTGTAAGAGCTTTCATTTTATTGACACTATGGCTGCTCTGCACTCCCCTTTTAAATTGAGGGGAGCTTAAAAGCCTGCATACTGACCCTTCTTAGATAGCGTGCCATAGTTCAAAGGCCATGCAGTGCATTATGATTTTAAAAAACTTTCCTGGGTAAATCTGCACATAAATTCAACATAACTTGGAATTTCAAACACAGAATTTGCCTCAAACCCATGGTAAGGACAAACTGAAACCTTACCTATAGTAGCGACTATTTGAAACATTTTTTTTCCCTCAGACAATTTCACAAGCTCTAAGGTAAGCTGGAAGGAGTAATACCGTGTTTAGTAAAGCTTTAAATAATTAAATGAGATTCTTTTCAAAATTACATATATAATCAATATGTGCAAAACCTAAAAGACTGCAAAATGAGACATAACAGCTCTCAGACCAAACTGCATAGGTAGCCCACCAATTAGTGGCTCCTCTAAACTAGAGATATATAAAGATTTTTATATAGTGGTGTAATACATCTGATATAAAGCCATATGTCCCTAGACATGAATGCAATTATAAATGCAATGAAAATGTGTAAAATAGAATAATCTGCCTAAATGACAAAATTAACATCAATAAATATTAGAACAGAGGTAGCAGCATATTCAAAGCAAAAACAAATGTTTCTTTGGTATGAAGGTTGATAACCACATTAAATGTAATAGCCTACATAAATATTATAAATGGCTTAAGTGCTTGATGAAACAAAGTCAATTTAGTGTATTACCTTTATTACCATTATTTGTTTAATGCGTCATTATCCAAAGCACCATAGTCACTTTGTCAATCATTATCTAAGGCAGCAAAGTCACTTCCATTTCATATTGATTATCCAAGGAAGCTCAATTTAATTATTACATTTCAAGTTAGAAATGCTTCAATTTTCTGCAAACATCATGAAAGGTCACAATAGCTAATAATTACAGACTCAAGAGGTGTGAAAACCTATTTCCAGTTGTTAAAAATGCAAACATTTGCTTGTTTGACTTCACAATATCCTAATAAAACATGTTAACAAAGGTTTGTACATTCACTAACAAATAACTATCCCAATAATATGAGTATATCATACAATCACGTTTGCAGTAAACTTGATAAAACTTGCATTAGCCAAGAAACTCTCACTCTTGCTGTAATGTGTGAAAGTCATTGGTGTGTCTATCACCCAAGTAAATGAAAAGCAGATTGTTAATCATAAAAATGTTCTTTTACCTGTCATTGATAGTTAAAGTCGTCAACCATTTGCAATGACATCGCTGACTATAGAATTGATTCTATGAACAACTTGCAGCACTTTGGCTAGAACTAGGGCTGAATAAGTTTTTGAATACGAAAAACACTTACAAAACAACTGCTGCTAAAAATAATGATGATTCTTCCTCTAAATCTATAAATTATTAATTTACGGAAAACAAGAGAAGGCACATTGAAAAAAAAGTCCAAAATCATGTTTTAGTTATGTGGACTGAAACTGATTTCATTTAGATTTACAATAGTCATTTCTTGATTTCTGCTCTTATGTATGTCTTCTCAACACAATTTACATTTTGTTTGAAAACATTCTATAGTAAATAGTAAAAGAAGGTGAAACGTGTGCTAAGCTTAGACTCACTAATACTCTAGATCACGGGTGAGCAGCTTAGGCCCTCCAGATATTGTGGAACTACATGTCCCATGTGACATTGCAAAACTGACAGTTATAAGCAGGACTCCCAAAGGCATGATGTTTCTTGTAGTTCCACAACAGCTGGAGGGTCATGGCCATCCACCCCTGCTCTAGATACTGACACTACAGGGGTTATTTACTAAAACTGGAGAGAGCACAGTCAGGTGCAACTCTACATGGAAACCAATCAGCTTTCAGGTTTTATTGTCAAAGCTTAATTGAACAAGCTGAAGTCAGAAGCTGATTGGCTACCATGCACAGCTACACCAGATTCTGAGTGCACTGGTTTTTGTAAATTTTCCCTTAAAACCTGCAGCATTTTTTTTTTCATAAGGCAGAACTAAAGTTCAGCTGTCACAAACCATGAGCAGGCAAGCTCTTCATTGCAGAAGAGACATGCATTGTCTCCTCTGCAAAAAAATACACCCATTTGTCTGCTTGCAGAATTCTGCAGCATGTACCGTAAATTGATATAAAATCAATTAGTGCAACCAAACTAGTTCAACAGTGTTAAATAAGCAAATGTTGCAAGCTGACGCCAATAAAGTGAATTCACCACACTCAATTAACATCAATAATAATCAAATGAAGGCAGTGCAACACAATCCAAAAATAACAAAAATAAATCATACACTAAAAATATGTAAGTGATGTGCTACTTTCACTATGTGCATACAATGTATATATATATATATATATATATATATATATATATATATATATATATATATATATAAAAAAAAAAATATATATATATATATATATATATATATATATATATAGACAGGGCTGTGGATAAGGGGGTACCACCAGTCCTCCTGTACAGGGCCTATGCCAGCAGGGGGGCCCAGACAGCTGGGTAAATTTGATATGGACAGGAAGTGTGATAAGCACAGCGGGGGGTAATTTCTAGAACTGATCCCCTGTATGGCTCTTTCTGCAGCAGCTGAAATCTGGCTTCTTCTTATCTCCTTCCCACTGGCTTTCAGCTGCTGCAGAGAAAACCACACAGGGGATTGGTTCTAGTAATTGCCCCCCACCGCACCCATCACCCTTCCTGTGAACCATATGTTTTCCCTTGCTGCCCAGGCACCCCTGTGTGCCCCCACCCCCCACAGTGCTGCCAGCTTCTCTTCTCTCCTTCCCACCAGCAGCTGCAATCACACAATATGAACATTCAGGATGGAGAGTGGGGGAATGGTCTGGTAAATATGTTACATTTACCATCTACTTTTTTCCCTGAATGAATGAAATGAGTGATTGGTACCGATTATTCACTGTGTTCATAACTGATGCATAGTAAACTGTTTTTTTTTTGGGGTGGGGGCTGTCAGGTCGGCTGTATGGGGCCCTGTGGTTTCTAACAGCAGCCCTGTATATATGTGAGAGGCTGGCTTATATGGTGATGGGGATACAGAGCACGTTTATTCAATATTTTGAGCACAAAGTTACAGTGGTGATTACAAGAACAATACTGCAATATTTAACCTGGACTTTATTTGTTTATTCATGTTGTGGGTTTTGATTATATTTTTTCATATACATTGTTTGTACATAGTGAAAGAAGCACATAACATATACTGTATATATTTTTTAGTGTTAGATCTATTATTGTTATTTTTATATTGTGTTGCTCTGCCCTCATTTGGTTATTATTGTACCGTAAAATGAACTGAGCATGTGCAACACAGCTTTCATCACCAGCATGGTCCTTGTGTGCCGGGATGACTTTGTCCTTTGCATGCACAGGAGTGACATCATGCTGTGCTGGCCACTGTAGACTGGCACCCAGAGGATTCTGGCTCTGGAAGGGGGCAGGGACCATTGAATGAAAGGTAAGTTTAGCTCTCTTTAGTTCTGCTTTAACATAGTCTCGAACCATGCTGCTTTATACCTAAGTTTCAGGCTTTAAGTATGGTAAAAGCAGTCATGCAGTAAGTAATTTTTTGTTGTTACTATACATAAAATAATTGACATGTTTAGTTTAATTTCTTAAATGAGGCATGGTGGAGAACAAATTTTGCTAACAAATACTTTGTTATGAAACTTGCCATATCACTGAAAGATATTAGGGGCAAATTGTAGTTCTATAATATTACTGTTTGCACACTATTAAATTCATGTCAAAATTGTTGTTATGAATTTGTGAGTACAAGATGGGCACCACATTACATACAACATAGTACTGAACCACTTCATACGATACTTTATGAACCAAAATAAATCTCTTGAACTATTGTATGCTTTGCAATTACAATACTTTATGGCATCAGCCTCTCTTAATGAAATAATAATAAGCTGAAGGATTTGTGTTATAAAACAGCATGTCTGTCTCTAGGAATGTTGTTTCCTGGGCTGGATAATGACAGGAGAATCACAGGGGCATAAAACCACAATCTGCAGGAAGTTAATCGTGATCATTAATCACCCTGCCACATGTTTCCCTTCCTTTCTTCTATCTAACACTAGATACTTGACAAGTATGGAAAGAACTGCTTCTGCCTTATTAAATGCATGTAAATGAAGGCAAGATAGCATAAATACAGAAAAAAATCAGCATAACTATATTAGGAATGGTTTAGCAATCCTTGTCCTATTCTGCCTGAAGAAATGTGGCTTAGATGATAACTCTTTTAAATGCTTATATAGTTTACCTTTCTACTTTTAGTGATGAATCAATTTTTCTTTTTACTTAACAGTCTATGAACAGAACCTACCATATATTTAAATATATACAGTGCTTTTCATAAGTACTCACTCTTAAATGTTTCCATATTTTATAAAGTAACAACTTTGAATGAAATGGATTTGATTAGGATTTTACATAATTAATCTGAACATAAATAAATATACTGCATATATACTGTAAAGTAAGGACATAAATCTAAATAGTTTTTCTACATTATTCACAAATCTAAAAAAGAAAATTTTTTATAGTCACTCTTGTTGCTATGTACACCCAATAAGCCCCGATGAAACAAATTTAGAAAATTTAGTTGAAAGAGAAGTATGGTCAAAGTCATACTTTTTGATCATACTTTTCTTCTGTGTCAGTGTTGCACTTACATTTGTGCTCCTGTGACCCAGAATCAGCTTATAGATGGCTATTGACTGCTGTCAGATGACCTCACAGAGACTCTTCAGGCTCTGAAAGTATCCTGACCATATTGTCAGAATCCACTCAGTTGCCTAATTGACAGCTGGCTCTGGCTCTCAGTATGCAGATTAGAGCTGAAGCCAGCTGTGCCTGTCCCCTCTCCAGCTCTGTGCTACAGTGAGCGCTAGATGGGCAGAGTAGAGAACGGTGACAGTCACCTTGATTGAGTTCAGGGCATGTTCAGCAAACATTATCTAGGTTTGCATGCCAAATATGAGCCCCAATTAAATCAATAGGATCCAATTTTTAGACATCAGTAATGGCCTTTTTCTGAGCTAATGAGAAAGGGCATTCAGAGCTGGGCAGTGCCCTGAGGACATATACCAAAGCAAAAAAAAGTTTTTAGAATTCATTTGGCAGAGAGTAGCAATTTTAATAATGCTCAAAGTAAACATTAAACATCAAAATTAATTTAACCACTTGAGCTCCGGAAAATTTCCCCCTGTCATGGCAAGGCCATTTTTTCCTATTTAGCACTGCGCTACTTTAACTGGTAATTGCCTAGTTATGCAACACTGTACCTAAACAAAATGTATATACTTTTTTATACACAGAGCTTTCTTTTGGTGGTATTTTATTACCACTGGGTTTTTAATTTTTTGCGATATAAATGAAAAAAGAATGGAAATTTGAAAAAAAAAAACAATATTTTTACTTTCTGCTATAAAATATATCCAATACAAAATGTAAAAAATCTAATTTATTCATAAACTTTGGCCAAAATGTACTCTGCTACATCTTTCGTAAAAAAAAAAAAACTCAGTAAGTGTATATTGATTGGTTTGCATGAAAGTTATAATGTCTACAAACTATTGTATATATATTTTAGATTTTTTTATTTTATACACTACTAATGGAGGTGATCAGCGACTTATAATGAAACTACGATAGTGTGGTGGGCAGTCTGACACTACCTGAAGCTGGTTGGAACTAACTGCCATTGACATCACCAGTGACAGTAATACAATGATCAGTGGTAATACTATACACTGCACTGTACTAATGACACTGGCTGGGAAAGGGTTAACATCTAAAGCAACCAAGGGGTTAAATGTGTGCCTAACAATGTGTGTATTATGTGCTGCTTTTACTTCACTTTTCAGGGATGAAAAGCAGAGAGAGTGTTCCCTCATTACAGAGCCCTGTGTTGATTGTCAACACAGGGCTCTGGGCTGTGATTGGACACAGCTGATCAGCAGGTTCTGGCCATGAATAATTGGCCAGGTCTTGCTTACAGACTCCTGCTGTGTACAATCACAGCGAGTGTCTAAGGTGGGTGCACATGCACACCCCAAACCAGGAAGCAGACAAGTGACATACCAGTACATTGCTGTGCCTGCACAGGCCTCCCATCTACAGTAAATTGTGGGTGGGCAGTCTAGAAGTGGTTAAAATAACATGCTTGTAAAGTGGTGCATCCCTATATAATCTACTACAACAAAAGTGATATTTACAAAGAAAAACAATAGTGTTTAATATGGTATGTAATTACAGTTCCTTGATGCTTTGTTATGTTTGTAAACAAAGTGGTCAGGGATTCTCTTCATTTATGCTACACTCTTATCCTAAATGAGGGCCTGGTATGGATGTCAAGATGTACGCCAGATAAAAAAAATGCTATCCCCCAAAATTTCATATCAAACCCTTTGAGGTTGATTTACTAAGAATATGGTGAAGTAATAGACATTAGACACCAAATTACACCTAATTGAAACAATTAAGATCTTGCTGTGGTGAATGGAAAAGCAACTTCAAATAGCAAAAGACTTTTAGTAAATGTCGAATCGGCATAGTCTACATAATAGGCAAGGCTACACTTGGTCCCTAGAGAGTATAGAAGTGCAGAATTAAGCCAGGTTCCCATTTCTTTGTAAAAAGAAACAATTGACTTCTTTTGATGCTAATTTTATTATTAGTTCTCTTTCCTGTTTTGTAGTGTTTTTACATGTTCTGCAAACAAACGCATTAATAAATGGTATAGAGTAACACATACTATTTTTTAATGTTAAATAAATATCTAAAAATGATAGTTATATCTCTGTTATATGACAAATAATTTTTATGTCTAAACTGAACTTTTTATAATATCTACTTATATGATAGACACATATATCTTATCTTATTGTTGAATCATGGTATTACTATATACTCTAGATAACATTATGGGTAGCAATCTTAGTGTTTAGCACGTCTGCCTAGCAGCATTAGGGTTGCTGATTTGAATCCCACCCATCGCACTAAATGCATGGAGTTTGCAAATTCTGCTTGTGTGGGTTCCCTCCCACACTCCAAAGACATGCTGGTAGTTGTTTTGACTCCTGTCTAAATTATCCCTAGTATATGAATGTGAGTTAGGGACTTTAGATTGTAAGCGCCTTGAAGGCAGGGTCTGATGTTAATATACCCAATGGGTCTATAAAAGTACCCAAAATAATAAAAGTGCATGTTTTTGTATATGTTTTTTGCAATCTGGTACACTTTATAAGGGTTTCACATAATGTAAACAAAAGAGCTGACATTAGAAATAAAAGGATTGTGTGTGTGAGGAACCCCCGCTCCCCCCCCCTTTCTGGCCTGCAATACTGAATGTATAATATACACAATATTGCCAAAAGTATTAAGACTCCTGCCTTTACACACAGATTATTATTATTATTATAATACAGGATTTATATAGCACCAACAGTTTGCCCAGCGCTTTACAAAATGAATGACATTACAGTTACAATACAATTTGGTACAAGAGGAAACAGAGGGCCCGGCTCGCTAGAGCTCACAATCTAGGAGGAAGGGTTGAGTGATACAAAAGGTAATGGCTGTGGGGGATGAGCTGATGGAGGAAATAAAAGGCAGTTTACTAGCTAGAAGCAGGAAAGGCTTCTTTTAAGAGAAAGGTTTTCATGGATCGTCTAAAGGTGTATAGATTAGGAGATAGCCGGACAGATTGGGGTAGGGAATTTCATAGGATGGGAGAAGCTCGGGAGAAGTCCTGGACGTGAGAATGGGAGGAGGTGACATGGGAACTAGAGAGCAGAAGGTCTTGGGAGGATTGAAGAGAATGGTTTGGTTGATATTTTGAGACCAGGTTGGTGATGTAGCTGGGGGTAGAGTTGTGGATGGCTTTGTAAGTTGTTGTTAGTATTTTGAATTTTATTTGTTTGGTGAGTGGAAGCCAGTGGAGGGATTGGCAGAGAGGGATACTAGACACTGAACGCAAATTAACTTTATTGGCATCCCAGTTTTAGTTCGTAGTGTTCAATGTTGAGTTGGCCCACCCTTTGCAGCTAGAACAGCTTCAACTCTTCTGGGAAGGCTGTTCACAAGGTTTTAGAGTGTGTCTATGGGAATGTTTGACCAGGGGCGGACTGACCATTTGGAAACTCGGGCACTGCCCAAGGGCCCGGGGTCAGTAGGGGGCCCCATAAGATGCCCCTGGTACCTTTTTCACAGGCTTTTTTGAGTTTGGGCAAGGACACAGGGGCCCCATGATCCCCTATAGCCTGGGGGCCCCATGAGTTGTCAGTTTGCCCCTGTGTTTGACCATTCTTCCGAGAAGGCCTGGCTCACAGTCTCCGCTCTAATCCATCACAAAGATGTTCTATCGGGTTGAGGTCAGGACTCTGTGTAGGCCAATCAAGTTACTACACCCAGACTCACTTATCCATGTCTTTATGGACCTTGCTTTGTGCACTGGCACACAGTCATGTTGGAACAGGAAGGGACCATCCCCAAACTGTTCCCATAAAGTTGGGAGCATGAAATTGTCCAAAATGTCTTAGTATGCTGATGCCTTAAGAGTTCCATTCACTGGAACTAAGGGGCCAAGTCCAACCCCTGAAAAACAACCCCACACCATAACTCCCCCACCACCAAACTTTACACTTGGCACAAAGCAGTCAGGCAAGCACAATTCTTCTGGTAACCACCAAACCCAGACACATCCATCGAATTGCCAGACAGAGAAGCATGATTCATCACTCCAGAGGTGGCGTGCTTAATGGCACTGCATCTGACACTGCATTGCACTTGGTGATGTAAGGCTTGAATGTAGCTGCTCGGCCATGGAAACCCATTCCATGAAGCTTTGTACTCACTGCTCTGACTCCTCGCTGTCCTTTTCCGTAGCCTACTACTTCATGTCTGAGTTGCTGTTGTTCCCAGTTGCTTCCACTTTGTTATAACACCACTAACAGTTGACCGTGGAATATTTAGTAGCAAGGAAATCTCACAGATGGACTTATTGCACAGGTAGCAACCTATCACGGTACCACACTTGAATTCACTGAGCTCCTGAGAGTGACCTATTTTTTCACAAATGTTTGTAGAAGCTGTCTGCATACCTAGGTGCTTGATCTTACACACCTATTGCCATGGACGTGATTGGAACACCTGAATCCAATGATTTGGAAGGGTGTCCCAATACTTCTGGAAATATAGTGCATGTGTAAAGCACTGTGTAAATTGACAGTGCTATAAAAGTACCTGAAATAAGTGTGTGTGTGTCATAGAAGGCTCGCTCTTCCACCCCTGACCTGTAGGACTGTATGCTCAGATAAGGGTGTGTTAGAGATTTTTTGGGGAAAGTCACACTTTTTTTTTATTTTTTGGCCATGGTTCCCCTTTAAATCCATGATAGTTTTGTCTCTGTTATAAGACAAATAATTTTAAAATGTCTGATTTGAATTTTCTTATAATATCTACTAATAATTATATATCTTAATTCTTGAATCATGGTATTGAAATATATTCTATATCATGCTATGGGCAGCATAGTGGTTAGCACTTCTGCCTCACAACACTAGGGTCATTGGTTCAAATCGCAACCATTCCACCACGTGCCTGGCGTTTGCATGTCCTCCCTGTGCCTGTGTGGGTTTCCTCCCATACCCCAAAGAGGAGTGTGTAGAGGTGTACAATTGCTTTTTGCTGTAACCAAAAACTGTAATGGACATCAGAGTTTAGAAGTATGCACTTGTGGTGTAAAAAAAGCCCTGTCTGGTGAAGGCGCTCAGTTGCATGCCTCCTCTCTGCTTTAGCAGAAGGCTCTGGCAAACATAGCCAGCCCTAGTAGCAGCATCTCCTCCTCTTCAGCCATGATTGCAATAAGTGAGGGAGAAGTGGTTGTTGGCGCAAATAAATACACGCAATTGACACCTCAATTTGGTGTTTCTGCCTTTTTGAGTTTGGTAAGTGTCACCTACCTCCAACTTCTGTATGTTTACTTTGGGACTAGGAACTCCTTCTGCATATGTGATGACGCAATTCCTGTTCGGGAGCTGGTCCTGAGACCATTTGACCATTTGCATGTGATAACTAATGTTTATGCACAACCATTGCTCCCAGACATGCAAATAGATTTTCTTTTGTGTGCAATACATTTATTATGAAAACTATTTGACAATTTGATTGGTGTTCCTCAGATTGCAAGTGGTGAATTAACAAAAAAAAAACAAAGGCACATGTTAAAGACTATACTTATCCACCAGCTGAATTCAATGGTCCCGGAAATTCAGCTTTGGAGCTGTTAGGTCCCTTTCACATGGGCGTTCCGCATGTCCATTTTTCCTCTGTCCGTTTACGGATGATAAAAGACCCTCATGTATTTCTATGGACTTGCGGGTGTAAAAGGATTAACATCTTTTTACATCTGTTAATGTCCGCATCTGTTAACATCCGTTTTTTTTAATAGAAGAAAACCCTATTTTTATTTTGCAAAAAATCCAGAAACAGATGAAAAATGGATGTCAATGGATTGTATGCAGACCAGCAGGTCAGGAAAGGGGGGTGAGGAGCGAGCGCCCCCCTCCCCCCCTCCTGAACCATACCAGGCCACATTCCCTCAACATGGAGGGGGGGGCTTTGGGGCAGGGGGCCTCTTCCCCACAACCCTGGGCTGTATATGTGGGGGTCTGCGGGCAGGGGGCTTATCGGTATCTAGAAGCCCCCTTTAGAAAGGGGGCCCCCAGATCCCGCCCCCCCTATTTGAATGAGTATAGGGTACATGGTACCGCTTCTCATTCACAAAAAAAAGTGTAGTGTGAAAAAAGACAGGAGACAGTCTTTGTCAACTCCGTTATTAAAAGAAGGAAAATAAAAGACTGTCCCCCTGAAGTAGATCCAACGTCAATCACGATGCCAGCCACCGCCCTGAAAAAAACCAAAAAAACCCCAAAGGCTCTGCTCCAGCCATCTGACCGTTCCACTGGTTTGACAGTTCTTAAATATGTAAGGGGCGGGGCCACCCAATGACATCACCCGTGTGACCCCATGATGGCCCCACCCCTTACATATTTAAGAACCGCTTGTTCGGGCGGCGGCAGCAGGTAGCAAGATTGTCGTTGGATCTACTTCGGGGGACATTCTTTTATTTTTCTTCTTTTAATAAAGGACACCATGTTCATTCACATGGGGGGGTCGAGATCTGGGGGCTCCCTTGCTAAAGGGGACTTCCAGATTCCAATAAGCCCCCCACCTGCAGACCCCCACAGCCACAGCCCAGGGTTGTGGGGAAAATGCCCTTGTCCCCATCAACATGGGGACAAGGTGCATTGGGGTGGAGCTCCCCGCCCCAAACCACCTCCCATGTTGAGAGCATGTGGCCTGGTATGGTTCGGGGGGGGCGCCCTCGCTCGTCCCCCCTTCAGCTATTTTTTTTTAAATTTTGGCATGGAGGTTCCCCTCAAAATCCAAACCAGATCCAAAGGGCTTGGTATGGATGACCCCATGCCATTTTTTAATTGCCGGCAATTTTTTTTTTTACATTCAGCTGTCAGTGGGGAAGCTGTTGACTAAAAACGGGTGTAAATTGATGAAAAAATGGATGTAAATGGATGAAAAAACGGATGTAATCTCACCCGTTTTTTCTTTAAAAAAACGCGACTGAAATGATAAAAAAAATGGAACGCCAGTGTGAAAAGACCTTTAGATTTTTTTTTTTTGGTGGGGGGGGGGTATTATTTAGCACCTTGCATGTGTGCAGGATACAATGTTTATTTTGTAGACTATTGTATGGATGTTAACAATACATTTCACATGAGGAAAAAAAAGGTTTATTGATCCAACAATAACATAAATAGTTCAATAGTCTACATTTATTTTGACAGCAGCAGTTAGGTACATTCATTTACTTGTGTAAAAAGAATTAATGGTATTTATTAGAGATGAGCGAATCGAAGTAGGCGAAGTGGAATTCGTATCGAATATTAGGAAAATTTCAATTCGCGTCAAATCCGAAAATAAGCAGACTTCGGATGCTCGAATCGAAATTTTTCCTAAAATGGCGGCGACATGTGCGGCGACGGAGCGGGGATGTCTGGGAAGGCGCGCAGACAAGGCGCGCTGACCCATAATGCATTCATTCATGACATGTGATCGCATTAGCCAATCAGCAGCCAGCCAGCCAGCACAGTGTAATGGTCAAGCTATAAATGGCGGCCATTTTAGAATTCTCCATTTGCCTCCAGTCATTCAACAGAGGCAGACCTGGCTGTATGCAGGGAGAGAGTTAGGGACAGAGAAACGTTACTTAGGGACACAGAATCGTTAGTTAGGGCCACAGAAACGTTACTTAGGGACACAGAATTGTTACTCAGGGACAGACAGAATTGTTACTGAGGGATACAGAATTGTTACTGAGGGCCACAGAATCGTTACTTAGGGCCACAGAAACGTTACTTAGGGCCACAGAATTGTTACTTAGGGACAGACACAGAATTGTTACTGAGGGACACAGATTTGTTACTGAGGGCCACAGAAACGTTACTTAGGGCCACAGAAACGTTACTTAGGGCCACAGAATCGTTAGTTAGGGCCACAGAAACGTTACTTAGGGACACAGAATTGTTACTCAGGGACAGACACAGAATTGTTACTGAGGGATACAGAATTGTTACTGAGGGCCACAGAATCGTTACTTAGGGCCACAGAAACGTTACTTAGGGCCACAGAAACGTTACTTAGGGCCACAGAATTGTTACTTAGGGACAGACACAGAATTGTTATTGAGGGACACAGAATTGTTACTGAGGGCCACAGAACCGTTACTTAGGGCCACAGAAACGTTACTTAGGGCCACAGAATTGTTACTTAGGGACAGACACAGAATTGTTACTGAGGGACACAGATTTGTTACTGAGGGCCACAGAAAAGTCACTTAGGGCCACAGAAACGTTACTTAGGGCCACAGAATCGTTACTTAGGGCCACAGAAACGTTACTTAGGGCCACAGAAACGTTACTTAGAGCCACAGAATTGTTACTTAGAGACAGACACAGAATTGTTATTGAGGGACACAGAATTGTTACTGAGGGCCACAGAACCGTTACTTAGGGCAACAGAAACGTTACTTAGGGCCACAGGATTTTTACTTAGGGACAGACACAGAATTGTTACTGAGGGACACAGATTTGTTAATGAGGGCCACAGAAACGTTACTTAGGGCCACAGAATTGTTACTTAGGGACAGACACAGAATTGTTACTGAGGGACACAGATTTGTTACTGAGGGCCACAGAAACGTTACTTAGGGCCACAGAAACGTTACTTAGGGCCACAGAATCGTTAGTTAGGGCCACAGAAACGTTACTCAGGGACACAGAATTGTTACTCAGGGACAGACACAGAATTGTTACTGAGGGATACAGAATTGTTACTGAGGGCCACAGAATCGTTACTTAGGGCCACATAAACGTTACTTAGGGCCACAGAAACGTTACTTAGGGCCACAGAATTGTTACTTAGGGACAGACACAGAATTGTTATTGAGGGACACAGAATTGTTACTGAGGGCCACAGAACCGTTACTTAGGGCCACAGAAACGTTACTTAGGGCCACAGAATTGTTACTTAGGGACAGACACAGAATTGTTACTGAGGGACACAGATTTGTTACTGAGGGCCACAGAAAAGTTACTTAGGGCCACAGAAACGTTACTTAGGGCCACAGAATCGTTACTTAGGGCCACAGAAACGTTACTTAGGGCCACAGAAACGTTACTTAGAGCCACAGAATTGTTACTTAGGGACAGACACAGAATTGTTATTGAGGGACACAGAATTGTTACTGAGGGCCACAGAACCGTTACTTAGGGCAACAGAAACGTTACTTAGGGCCACAGAATTTTTACTTAGGGACAGACACAGAATTGTTACTGAGGGACACAGATTTGTTACTGAGGGCCACAGAAACGTTACTTAGGGCCAGCCACAGAAACGTCACTTAGGGCCACAGAATCGTTACTTAGGGCCACAGAAACGTTACTTAGGGCCACAGAATTGTTACTTAGGGCCAGACACAGAATTGTTATTGAGGGACACAGAATTGTTACTGAGGGCCACAGAACCGTTACTTAGGGCCACAGAAACGTTACTTAGGGCCACAGAATTGTTACTTAGGGACAGACACAGAATTGTTACTGAGGGACACAGATTTGTTACTGAGGGCCACAGAAACGTTACTTAGGGCCACAGAAACGTTACTTAGGGCCACAGAATCGTTACTTAGGGCCACAGAAACGTTACTTAGGGCCACAGAATTGTTACTTAGGGACAGACACAGAATTGTTACTGAGGGACACAGAATTGTTACTGAGGGCCACAGAACCGTTACTTAGGGCCACAGAAACGTTACTTAGGGCCACAGAAACGTTACTTACGGACACAGAAACGTTACTTAGGGACACAGAATTGTTACTCAGGGACAGACACAGAATTGTTACTGAGGGATACAGAATTGTTACTGAGGGCCACAGAACTGTTACTGAGGGCCACAGAACTGTTACTTAGGGCCACAGAAACGTTACTTAGGGCCACAGAAACGTTACTTAGGGCTACAGAAACGTTACTTAGGGCCACAGAATCGTTACTTAGGGCCACAGAACCGTTACTTAGGGCCACAGAATCGTTACTTAGGGCCACAGAAACGTTACTTAGGGCCACAGAAACGTTACTTAGGGACACAGAATTGTTACTCAGGGACAAACACAGAATTGTTACTCAGGGACAGACACAGAATTGTTACTCAGGGACACAGAATTGTTACTGAGGGACACAGAATTGTTACTGAGGGACACAGAATTGTTACTCAGGGACACCGAATTGTTACTGAGGGACACAGAATTGTTACTGAGGGACACAGAATTGTTACTCAGGGACAGACACAGAATTGTTACTCAGGGACAGACACAGAATTGTTACTGAGGGACACAGAATTGTTACTGAGGGCCACAGAACTGTACCCCCGTACCGACTCCTCATGCTGCTGCCAGGCCCGTAATCTGTCATGGGCCCCTGTACCGCCTCCTCATGCTGCTGCCAGGTCCAGAGTGTGTCATGGGTCCCTGTACGGCCTCCCATTGCTGCTGCCAGGCCCGTAATCTGCCATGGGCCCCCGTACCAACTCCTCATGCTGCTGCCAGGCCCGTAATCTGTCATGGGCCCCTGTACCGCCTCCTCATGCTGCTGCCAGGTCCAGAGTGTGTCATGGGTCCCTGTACGGCCTCCCATTGCTGCTGTCTCCATCGCCACACTCTGCCATGTGCCACTTTCAGGTCTCCTCACACTGCTGGTGGGTTCCATTTTTTCATAGGGTGCTGTATGGCCTCCCATTGCTGCTGCCTCCACCGCCACACTGTGGCTCCACACTCTGGTTTTGGCCCCGTGACTGCCCAAATGAGTGAAGTGTGCGGTGATTCTAAGATCGACGGCACTCATCTGCATGTCATACTGACTGTCAGTATTATTTCTCTTCCCCAGCAGACTCCAAGGGCATTTAAATTAAAGGTACAGTGTTCTGCACTAATATAAAGGCTCTCTGAAGCCTAGAAACACCCTTTTATAAGTTAAATTCGCAGCGAATATATTCGACTCGAATCAAAATTTTTCCACGAATTCGCTGAATCAGCCGAATCGAATTTTTGAATACTTCACTCATCTCTAGTATTTCTTGTGCTACATTTTGCTCAGCACTTTACAATAGGGATAGAAGGGCTCTGCTCATAAGATCATTATCATTATTATTTTATTATTATTATATAGGATTTATATAGCTCCAACGGTTTTGCTCAGCGCTTTACATTATAGTGGGAGACAATACAGTAACAATACAGTTCAATACAAGAGGGATTAGAGGGCCCTGCTCCTTGGAGCTTACAATCTAAGAGGGCGGGGTGAGTGGTGCAGTAAGTAGTCACTGTGGGGGATGGAGTGGTTGGAAGAGTAGAGGATACCAGAATTAGCAGAGGGCAGGATAGACTTCCCTGAAGAGAAAGGTTTTTCAGTGAAAGCCGAAAGGCTAGTAGAGTAGGTGATAATCTGATAGATTGGGGTAGGGAGTTCCGGAGGATGGGTAACACCCTGGAGAAGTCTTGGAGACAAGCATGGGGAGGAAGAGATAATGGAGCTAGAGAGTAAGAGGTCTTGCAAGGAGCGGAGTGTACGGTTTGGGTGATATTTAGAGATAAGATTGGTTATGTAAATTGGGGCAGTGTTGTGGATAGCTTTATATGTCATTGTTAGAGTTTTGAATTTTATCCGTTGGGCAACTGGGAACCAGTGGAGGGATTGGCAGAACGTACAGTCTAAAGGAACACAACTTAACTTTCACAATGTACAACTGGGGACAAAATAAGACTAATATTAACCAGGCAACACATTTTAAGGTACAACAGATCTCAACACCCAGCCACCCCATCAATTTGTTAGGTGCAAGATTCTCAAAAACAAAACAGGGTATGAAAACACACACACACCAATAACAACAACAACATAGCACTTTATACCCCCCATCCCCCCCCCAGTTCCCACATACATACATTCTGATATGGTAAGCAGGAAGCTGCATTTCTGTCCACATGATGAAGTAAACTATGTCAAAGTTAGGAATTGTAAAGGAGTAGAACAAATGACATTGGTTAGTAACAGCAAGGGTCAGCAGATGCTCACAAACCATACATGCATGGTTACACTGGAAAAATAAATAATCAATTTTCTTGATGTTCCCACAGGTGGTTACTATGGGCATCAACAGTAAAGTAAACAATGCCATGTCCCCCACTTTCTTTGCAGATTGTAAGACACAAGGGTTAGTATATTTGATGATGTGTCAGTATGGAGCATTTTGTTGTAGGAAAGACTATTTGACAATTTAGGCAAAGACT
Source organism: Staurois parvus (assembly GCF_062004578.1). Taxonomy (NCBI): domain Eukaryota; kingdom Metazoa; phylum Chordata; class Amphibia; order Anura; family Ranidae; genus Staurois; species Staurois parvus. Next base: position 8,927,513 of record NW_028317949.1, read on the forward strand.
AAACAACCATCTATACTATTCTTCTAATGAGAAAATGACAACTCCCATTAGTCGACATTTAGATCTTTACTGTGGTTTTGATACTTCGGTGGTCTCCTTTTTAGTCCTGGAAGTAATTCCTAGGGACCCTAGAGGGGGAAATTGGGATAAAAAAATCTTATAAAGCCTTTTTATAAGCTAAGTCATATTTTGGAAATATTCCTAGTGGCTTTTCAATATATACCAGCTAACTCTAAAAAGTTTTTAAAAATTCTAATTAGTTATGTAAACAATACCTAATAAGTTCTAATTATTTCAAGTAATGCACCAATTTAGGTCCACATAATATTTAAATACTATCTAAATTATTTGCACCGGTGGATTTTTTTGTACTTTTGTCTTATTCTATTGTATACATGTATGTATCTAGTATATTCGTATGTGTCTTTTCGTGTGGACAGTGGTATAAGGAGAGGGTGGGGTCGAGAGTCTGCTGGCTTCCCCCTAGGTGTGGATGTCTGGTAGCCAATACCAGGCCTACCCCTTTCTCTATTCCTGTATGGCCTTTGTTGTGCATGGCTGGGGTTTGTGTGGGAAATGTGGTTATGGGAGGTTACTGCAGGAGGGCACTAGCCCTCCCTTGTTGGCCTCCCAGCTGCAGCGGCACACTTGCACGCATGGCGTTGTCGATCCTCTGCCCTTTCCTGTGATTCCACTGGCAGGGCAGACTGCGCAAGTGCAGAATTGGCGTTGCACGCACAGTAATTGGAGGCCAAACCAGAGTACATCACACGCTTGTGGTTTCACTTCAGGTCAGGACGCATTTATGGGGAGGGCTGACATATAGGGGACTTCAGGGCAGCAATGTGGCAGGAGCCAGTGAGGCAGGAGTTGGCAATCTTTATATATGGCACACTGGTGAGCAATTAGTATTTGATTCCTACCTGGAAATTTTTAAGATCTTTCCTTATAATAATTCCCTATTTGGCTTATATCCCAGATAAGGTTCGTGGGCTCCATTGTATAGGAGATCTTGTGGTAACAGTCACAATGACTCCTTGGTACCAGTTCCATAGAAATTGGCTAGACAGTAGAGGGACATCTGTAGGCCTGACTGTAATACCACTCACAAGATGAAGCATAATTGTTGTGATATCGTGATATCGACATATGGTGAGTTATTTCTGTGAATATAACCCTCTATAATCTTTATGTTTATGGGGAAATATATGAAGATTTTATTAATGTTTTTAAAGTGGCCTAAAGTGTCCAATTCATCAGATTTTACCATGTATATTCCCTAATTGATTTCTGAGCTGCCGCTTAAATTCCCCTTATTGCCAGCCACCTTATGGATGTGTCCCCTCATCCGCACAGGGATACGCTTGTGACCCGAGCCCGTCTCTCCGCCTCCCCTTTCTTGTCTACACCTGATATACTGTAAGTGATACTATATGCCACGTCTATAGAGCAATGTATATTTTAACAGTGTAATACATTGGAAACTCATATGCTTTGTATTTTGTTCAAATAAACATATTACCAAGTTGCTAAAAGAAGCATTAAGTGCAAAACATGTCAAGCTGTAAAAAGACCATTTGGGCTGCAGCTTCCCTAACACTATGGGGTTTATTTACTAAAGCTGGAGAGAGCAAAATCAGGCCTACCTCTGCAAAGAAACCAATCAGCTTCTAACCTCAGCTTGTTCAATTAAGGTTTGGCTATGAAACCTGAAAGCTGATTGGTTTCTATGCAGAAGTGAGCCTGATTTTGCACTCTCCAGCTTTAGTAAATAAAACCCCATATGTCTATCTATACTGGATGTCGGTGATTTGTCAATATTTGTATGTTGGTTTGGAAGCTGCATACCATTAGGGTAGCACAATACAAGTATATCTATTGATTGTGATTTATTGTGATTTTAAACTCTTGGGATTCATCCAAAAAAAAATTTAATGAATCTATTAATGTATCAATAAAAATTGATTTTTAACGAATTATTTTGTTATTGATGCCTAAAAAGTCCATTTTCTTTTTTTTTTTAATTATTATTTGTTTATTTAATTTTTCTAGTACAAAGAGGAACATCTTGATACATAAAAAATAAAACTGAAATACAAATCACAAGTACCACACCAGTACTTAAATTCCCTTTTCAACACATTTCCCCCCCCCCCCCCCCCACACCCTCCACCAGACCCCTGTCCACATCCACCTACTTCAGTTTTATCTTCCCTCATGATTCTCTATCCATATCATACCCCTCCATCCTACCTCCAAAATTTGGGAATCAAGCCCTTACCCACACTAATTAAATGATACAATACCCTATTTCTAAAAAAGTTTATTGAAGGCTCGGGTTTATAAAACAAACACATCCATGGATCTCTCTGGACCGTAATTCCACGTATTTCCTGAATGAGTTGTATTATTCCCTTCCAATAGCCCTGTATATTCGGGCACTCCCACCATAAGTGACCTATTGTTCCCTTTTCCCCACAACCTCTCCAACACAATGGTGAAACATCTACTTGTTGTTTATGTGCCTTACTCGGTGTAATATACCATCTTGCCAAACATTTGTAATTCATCTCAACCGTGTTCATGTTCCTCACCCCATGTGTTAATTTAAGTAATTTATTCCTTTGCTGTTCATTTAATTCTGTTCCAAGCTCCTGTTCCCATTCTCCCAAGAACCAAGGAGGATCAATACTCTCCATGTCCATAAAAGTCCTATAAATCTTAGAGGTAATTTGTCTAGGAACTGTAGTTACGTTTACCAGTTTTTCAAATGGATACAGATCCTCCTCCATCCTCAATGGTTGCGAAAGCACTGAAACAAAACAACTTAATTGACAATACCTCCACTCATCCAATGTGAAAAATAAATCCTCTTTCTTCTTTAAATCTAAAAAAAAAGTGCACCCTTCATTGAATATGTCCTTCAAATGTGCATTTTTATCTTTAAGTCATTTCCCAGAAATGTTAACGTGGGTCCTTTCGCTCTTTCAGAAGAGTTAAGAATTGTTTCAAAAAAGCGTACAGGCCTGGTGGGCCATTTTTCAGACATTGGAAGAATGTCAGTGCAGCATTTCCCAAGGGAGTCAAGTCCAAATCAAGCAAGCCAGTTAGTCTTACGACAAGGCGTTCGGAAGGAGTTTCTGCCCAGCCCTCTCAAGTGGGAGCAAAATCTGCTCTATTCAGGGGGTCTGGGTGGAAGAAGTTGGAGGTGCTTGAATTCTGGATATCATCCAAAGTGGATATCTTCTAGAATTTGTAAAAAGGCCCCTCAGTATTACTTAGAGGGGTACCAATATGTCCAGCTAAACTTAATTCTTATATATATATATATATATATATATATATATATATATATATATATAGGAATTTAACAGCTTAAGCTATTTTTCCTGTACCAGAACAAGAATGGGGCGAAGACAAGTGTTCCTCTTTAGTTCTGGTGATCAAGTCCTCAGGCGCCCTCAGACCAGTTCTAGACCTGGAATATCTGAATTTCTCTATGAAGGCCCCTCCTTTCAAGATGGATTCCTAGGAGACCATCATTTTTGTAGTAAAAGTCAGAGACTGAATGGCCTCAGTGGGTTTGGCAGGCACTTATTTGTATGCGCCCATATTTCTGGCTCATTATCGCTTTCTCAGGTTTGCATACAAGGTGCATTTTTCCAGTTCGTTCTTTGCCATTTGGGCTTTGCACTGCTCCCAGAACCTTCACAAGGTTGCTGTCAGCCATCATAGGGGTCTTCAGATATTTAATTACCTCAAAAACATCCTTCTGTTGGCCCTGTCAAGGAGTCTTTTGATGGATCACGTGTCTCTAACCTCTAACACGCTCATATCCTTTGGGTGGATAATCAACCATCAAAAGAATCAACTGCAATCAACGCAGTTCCTGCTATATCTTTCTCCCCCAGAAGAAAGTCCAAAAGATCCAGACTCGGATGAGGGAAGTAATGAGCAAACCTTGCTTATTGGCAAGAGAGTGCATGCAGTACCTGGGCCTTCTGGTATCCAACATCCCAGTTGTTCCTTGGGTCAGATGCTGAGGAAGGAAGTTTCAATTCAGTTTTCATCATGTATTGAACCAGAAGATCCTCATACCAGGTTCGATAGCCCATTTATTAACTTGATTGATGGTTTTTGCGCAATCAGAAGGGCAGTGTCCCTCTCGAGCCTCCAGAATCAGGCTGGGGGGTTGGGGGAGCCTACAGCTTTGGTCACCAAGTTCAAGGTCATTAGAAGAGGCAGACTACGCAGAGTTCCTATCTGCCTAGAGTTAGTAGCTTCCTGATTCACTCTGCTAGCGCTCCAGTATCTGTTACACGGAAAAGTGGTGCAGCTTTTTTCAGAAAATCGGACTACAGTGGCTTGCTTGTCCTGTCAAGCGGGCACCAGAAGCTTGCCTCTCCTGAGAATAGCCTGTCAAATCTTTCTTTGAGCAGAAGGGAATTTACCCTTTTTTTCATAACTTCCAGGAACGGAGAATATTAAGGCAAATCAAAGTCAGAGTTTTTTAGATCATGGAGCCTTGATTCAAAATTGTTGTGGAAAAAGCCTGGCTACACCAGATGTGAATCTAATGGTGTCAGCAATAAACTCCAGTTTTCCTCTACTTCTAATTCGGGACCCGCAAACTGTGGGCCAAGATGTCCTTTCCAGGCCGTGGAGGTTTTGCCTAGTGCACATCTTTCCTCCAATCCCTCTAATTCTAAGGGTTCTCCTGAAGATGCAATGCAAAGTGGGGGCAATAATAGCCCTGCTCTTTTGGCCGAGCTAGCCTTGGTTTCCCCTTGTTTAGAGGATAAGGCTAGAACAACCAATTCCACTCCCATTTGTTTTTGGATCTCCTGGTTCAGAACGGGGTGTTCCATCTGAACCCCGTGAGTTGGAAATGAATGGCTTGGAAGTTGAGAGGTGGTCTCAGACATCTGGAGTTGTCAAAAGGTATAGTTGACACTTTGTTGCAAGCTAGGAAAAAGTCAACTATTTTGACATTCCATCGAGTATGGAAAGCTTTTCTTTTGGGACTCTTTCTGGCAAAAATTGGAATGGTTCAATTCCCTTGGTATCTAATGTTCTTAAATTCATGCAAAACGGTTTAAAAGCGGCTTGGCTAATAATTAGTTGCAAATTCAAGTTTCAGTCCTCTTGGCCACGGCAAGTAAAATATGGATATTTAATCCTTTGGTCATTCATTTTCTGAAGGCAGCAGTGAAGATTAGATCACTAGTGGGAATTTGTCACTTGGTTTGAATGTCTTGCTGGCAGCACCATTTTACCCGATAACTTTGTGTTCCTTATTCTAAGTGGCTCTGAGGACATATTTCTTGATGGCAATTTCGACCACAAAGAGAGTATCTGACATGTATGCCTTTTTAGCTAGAGAGCCATACTACTGGATCCTCCAAGACAGGGTCATTCTGAGACAGGTCCAAAATTTCTTCCAAAAAATTTCAACTTCATCCCATATAAGTTGGGAGTCTGTACTTTCACCTTTTCTAGAAGATATATATATATATATATATATATATATATATATATATATATATATACCGTATTTTTCGCTCCATAAGACGCACCTGACCATAAGTTGCACCTAGGTTTTAGAGGCAGAAAACAGGAAAAAAATATTCTAAACTAATGGACAGCAGACATGGTACAGGAGATGACCAGAGACTGCGGACATAGTACAGGAGATGGTCAGAGACTGCAGACATAGTACAGGAGATGACCAGAAACTTCAGACATAGTACAAGAGATGACCAGAGACTGCGGACAGCATAGGAGATGACCAGAGACTGCAGACACAGCATAGAAGATGACCACAGACTGCGGACATAGTACAGGAGATGACCAGAGACTGCAGACATAGTACAGGAGATGACCAGAGACTGCGGACATAGTACAGGAGATGACCAGAGACTGCGGACACAGTACAGGAGATGATCAGAGACTGAGGACATAGTACAGGAGATGGTCAGAGACTGCAGACATAGTACAGGAGATGACCAGAGACTGTGGTCATGTGTCCCAGGTTCCCCCTTACCATTCACAAAGCGCACCGCTTCTCGCGCATGTGCACTGGGCACCCGGCTGTCAAGCCAAGCGCCCACACTACAGAAGTTGGGAAGACAGCGTGGCGCTGGATAGAGTAACAGGTAAGGTCCCGCTGCAGAGCTGAGCGGCCAGCCCTGTATTCTGACACGGCGGTGGTGGAAATACCGGACCGGCCACTCCATATTTGCTCCATAAGTTGCACTGACATTTTCCCCCCTTTTTTGGGGGGAAAAAGGTGCGTCTTATGGAGCAAAAAATACGGTAAATATATGTTAGCCTGTTTAATAATCAAAGCTTTTAAAAAACAGGTTCACTCTTTTCAACATTTCCAGGCTTGCGAACAAAGGCATTTACTATAGCACTTCCCAAAAAATAACAGAGTGAAAGCACTTTTTAGTCACTTTAATCATGTCACTACTGAGATGTTTGAACTAGGTGAAGTCAATGACTGTTTGTTTTTTTTTATATATATATCACTTTATACAGACAAATTTAGATTTCTTTTAAAGCAATTATTTAAAATGTTCAACATACTGTATGTATAGGAAGTATAACTTACTTGAGAATGTCATTAAAAAAAAGATGTCAACACAGACCAGGCAATGGTGCTAAATCAGTATTATCTTCAGTTTTCTTGTCCTCTGGTTCTACTTGCAATCACATACCCTTCCTTGTTCTTCCCCCTGTATACTGTACATAATATGTAGTATATAGCTTGAGTTGGGCTCGTTGGATATTGTTATTTCCTTTAAACATATATTTTGTTGCCATTGCATGTCTGTTTATGTGTTTGTTTTCTATTTGTTTCTCTAATATTAAATGTAATGTTGTTTGCTATTTTCCATCTCACAATGAGCACTTAATATTGTATGCATTTCACAGTAGGAGTTTTTATTTTTATTTATAATTTACTAGTCTAGTCATATCAGTAAAAAAGATTAAATCACTGATTTCCTGGTATACGTATATTAATACGCTGCATGTTACAGCTCCTGCTTAGTCCTTGTTACAGCATCTTAAAAAGCTAGATGGAAGAATGTACCATTATCACACATTTTGTCCTATCACTGCTTATAAGCAAGACAGAGAAAACTGAATTCTGAAATTCTGGTTCTGCAAGTGAGCAGAAAAATGAAATGAAAAGCATTTACCAAATGTAAATGAACCCTTTCTGCTCCACAGACTGGTATAGTAATTTTTATCTCTATTAAAAATGATTGCTCAGGATTACAAGGGGTTTAATGGTCAGCAGTGGGGTTGCATTTAATGATAGATGTTAGGTGTTAGGTTCATTTATTATATTTTGCACATTTAAAATTGTTTTATGTATCTACTGTAAATGAGTTTAAATCAACACTATCACTATAAAAAACAATATAAAGAAATACATACCTTTAGTATATACTAATCTTTTTCTTCTGCTCATGGTGCCAAACTCTGCGCCGCTGCTGAGTAAGCTTCTGCTGAAGTTTGCACTGAAACCATATTTCTAAAAACTTAGATCTCTTGGGTCCCCTGCGTCTCTCACTGGTTCTAAACCCGCCATAGCTTTCCAAATTCATTGTCTAGTTATGACTTTTATTCAGTCAGATTTCTGCTATATGAACTACACCCACTCCCTTCCAAATAGCATTTTATTGAATTTTTTTGCATTGATACAAGTCCCCTGTGGCAGTGGCCAGTTACCTGTGACCTTTTTACCAAAAGTTTACAATCTGCCCTTTAAACAAAGCCAGAAACAAATTACAATATGTGGCTCCCATATAATTGATTATGGTTTGGGTGCAACAGTATCTTTAGGGTAAGTGGATTTTTTTAAGGTTTTCTGTGAACATCCAATGAACCAAACTTTGTTCAGTCCATTCATCATTATTAGCACATCCCCACTTGTTTTTCATAGAATCTATATGGTAAGAATAAAAGACCCCTATGGCAAGACTACATCATTTTGCTAGTTCTCATAAATAATACATTCAAATGCTACCCTTTAGTTGCTGGACACTGGCTGGCTCTTTTGAGAATATCACTATTTATAATTTGAAGTACTTTTGACTATTGCTTAGTAATACCTACGTGTATAGGATATTATATAAAATATGCAATGGATAAGATTGCTGCTGCTTGAATACAATGCAAACATATGGGGTTCACAGCACAAAATTATTTTAAGGAAAGTCTAGAAATGTTTGATGGTTAAACAAAAAAAGAAAGGCCCAAGGGATTTAAGAAGTTTCAAAATATGTTACTTTTTGCTTCATTTGTCACAAAAGACCATTTGCAAGCATATTTACTTGGAACATAGAGAGATCAAACTTCACAAGCCCTGCTCTCAAGATCTGGCAACAACTCTCTTCCATCAGTATACAGTATACAGAATGTAAATTTATGGTGACAATTACCTTCTCTAACTAGGGAGTTCTTTAAAAAATTATTAGCACTTGGGTATGGATTAATGTGTCTAGGTTCTGTTCACAAGTCATTTGTCAAACCCATCATGAAGTCTGAAAATAATGATGCAAACCTAAATCTGAACCTCTCTGAAGCCTATTAAGGGCAATGATTGCTTATTTTCAAGGCTAATAAGCTTGGGATTGTCAAAAAGGGCATTGAGAACTGAACACTGCAACAAGAGACTTGTACCAATGCAAGAAAAAAAACTTTTTTTAAATACCCCACAGTAAAGGTGTCAACCTTTTAATGCAGCTTCAAAGTCAACATGGAAAAACAACAGTCTTTGAATTGACAGGCTGTGGAAAAAGTTTTAAGCTGCATATGGTGTTATGGAACAGTAAGCTAGCATGGCTAGTGTGACACCTTAATCTAGCATCATCTATTTTGCATGTGTAATTCATTTTTTTACTGTTACATTACTGTTTAAATACAGCAGCAGATCTGATTCTTAAAACTTGAAAACTTGAAAAATGTCCTTTTTTAGATAGTTTTGGATGTGACACCTGATTTTTTTATCCATAGGTAAGTAAGATTTTCCTAGTGGAAGTAGGAGCCACAACAGATCTGAAAGTTTACAGTTATAAAAAAATAAAGGCCTCATCTTCATACTAATTGTTCAGTGGTTTAATAGTTTTTTAAAGCTAATGTTTAAGATGTATTTGTTTTTGATTAATACAAAGTAAAACAGGTATGCACAAATTACTTTAACAGTACATTTCAATGTATCATTCAGGAGTCTTAAATAACAGCATCTGATTTTGGGCCATTGAAAATCTAAGGTCATCTATTTTTATAATGCAACAACATTGATTTGTTCTGTAACAGTCTATAAAGCTTCCAGAACTGAAAAACATAAAGTAGCCAACATTACTTATCATTTTGACTCAGCTTGTCTGCTGTGCAAAATGTTTAAATTTGTAATCCATCGGGGGGGGGGGGGGAGAAGAGAAAGGGCAAAAGTGGGAATACAAAAAAAGAAACAACAGAACTTAAACCACTAAGCAGAGTTAAGTACAAGATAGTTAGAGTCCCTATATTAGCTTTTCTGGATTATTACTTTTGGATATTAGTCCAAAATAAACCAGAGATTCATTAACCCTCTTTGCCAAAATTTCAAAATTTAAAGTATTTCTTGTTCTCTATTACCAGCAATTTCCCATAGAACACTTAGTGTTAAGATATTGAAGAACCTCCCTAAACTCGGGCTGGTCAGTTTGTTTACAACTCTAAGTTACATTTATCATTGCTGCCAATATTACAGTAGATAGGTGAAAATGGTGTAAAATTCAGATTTACTAATATGTAGGAAAGATAATTCAATTATAGGGAGCACCAAGATTTTGGTGATTTCTCTTATAAGTTCTAAAATGTGTTTCAATAGGGCCTTTGTAGAAACATGCTTTGTAGAAACCTATAATGCAAACAAGAGAGCTAACTTCTCCACTGTCTCCACCATAGTAGGGAGAATGATAAAGATATTTTTGATCATTTACAGTATATATATATCACACCAAGGACCATCTTGGTGTCCAATCGAGTAGAAACTTTGCATTCAAGCATCCCACACAAGTCTGGAACCTATAATTTCATTTTTCAATGAGCATGGTGGCATAGAAAAATATGATTATAACTGGCTGGGTGCTAAACCTCTATACAGACATGTAAATTGTACCTGCAGCCATCTGCAAAGCCAGGTTCATGGGTGGCTTCAGGCAGCTTTGAAAGTGGCCACTAGGGTAGTGGAACAGATGAATGGCAAGAAGGAACACTAAACAGGCTTTCTAGTGTAAAAAAATTCAGGAAACTGTTGTATGGGGTAGCTGGACTCAAAGCATATGCATGCAGTCTTGGGCTAAAGGAAGTTTCACATACAATGATGTCCAAGATTGATTCCAAGTTTATTGAGATTATTAAATAAAGCTTGCATGGTGCCGAGCAGTAATGGAAATTTGGCAGGCTGAGAACATATGTAGATTGCTTATCTCCAGTGAAACGTCCAGCAGGGACAGGGAGATAGATGGATACCAGTCACAGCGGGGAAACTCGAAACAGAAGTCCATATCAGTTAACGTGGAAGAGAATGAAGGGACACCAAGGAACAGTACACAAAGCTGATTACCGACATGTTTAGGGGCATGCCCATTTCTCAAACTTTCCATCTTTTTTGGACATTGTTTTATGTAGAACTTCCTTTAGCCCAAGACTGCATATGCTTTGAGTCCAGCTATTACATTCCATATGCATACAACAGTTTCATGGGATCTTTTACACTGGAGTGCCTGTTTAGTGCTTTTTCTTGGCAAACATATAATTATAACTCCTTTATTGCAAATTTTGGAGTTTACTCTGACACAATATATTTGTGTTTAACGGCTCCCATTACTACCTGGTGCAGGATATAGCAATTGGAACTATGCATGTCCCATTGTATGAGAACCTGTACCTGGAAAGGGGGGATGTGGGGGGGGGGGTGTGGGAGCATTGGTTGTTTGTATCTGAGGAAATGTCAATATACAGTATCTTTGCCACTACAGGGGTGCACACCATGCTAAAAGCAGTCCACATTATTCCAGAACCTCCTAAGATTGATCTAATAACATAGTTTAATCACAAACTATAGGATGGATGATGAAAAAGCATATCCTGTATGAAGATAAAGTCATTAAGAACTTTGTAGATGAGAAACAAAGGATCACATTTCGCAGAAGTAACTCTATGAGGAATCTCCTGGTCCCTACTCACTTTCAACAGACCAAGGGAACTGATCAATATATACCCCTTCCTCTAGGGATGTTTAAATGCAGTAACTGTTCTTATTGTAAATGTATTGATAATTATAACCTCATCATACTACACAATAGGAGGACATTTTTTCCTTTGAATTTTGTAAACTGTTACACCATAGGTATTGCTTATCTGCTGAGATGCCCATGTGAAACATTACATGTGGGCAAGGCCAGATGCATGTTCTGGAGACAGATTTACAATCATGTCTATGACATCTCTACCCTATAATATCTGTGTGGGTTATTTTGATTTTGTTGTGGTTATAATTTGTTATTGATCTACTGTATATTGCATGTCTATTCATTATGTGTAAATGAGAAGGGTTTTATTTCTTCACTCCCAGTGTGTGCCATTGTGGGGATTGATTTTGTTTGTTCATCCATGTCTTCCTGTCTTAGGGCTGTGTTAAGGGGTGCCTAGTACCCTTTGCTTTGGCCAGATATGTGGGAGGCATTGTTTGTTTTTTTTTGCCACCATTTCCTGTGCTGGGGGGCATGACAAGATCCACCTGGAGCTACTTTTTCTCCTCCACGTGCCATGGCCTTGTGACACACTAGACTCTGCAACACACGCATCACTTCTGGTTGCTTTGGGGGGTGGCATATGCACAGACCATTTCTGTTTTTTTAATCCAGAAGTGACCATTGATATGTAGACAAGGGAAGTGGTCCATCCCAGTGCATATGCATCTGGGGGTGGTGACTGCTAGGGGCAGGGGATATTTAAATTGTGAACTGTGAGCACATTGTGCTTTGTCCCCATTTTCAACAGGGGGTTGTACTTACCTTTTTATCTTGGTCCCATTCTGTAATACATCTTGATGTGAGTTTTTTTTGTGGAATGATTTTACTAGTAAGAATTTGGATTTATTTAATTATTTAAACCTTTAGGACAGATGATTTGGTACTGTTCCTATTGGGATCTGTATACTATATGGTAAATATTTATGTGTTTTCTTTAAATTTAATGTAAGAATTGGGTACTGCGGGTATACATTATTTTAGTATTTTGTGATACTTTATTTAATATCTTTATTTTGGAATGTCCCCTGTATGTCTTGATGTAGGCACATATACAATATTCTCTGTTGCACTGTGGGAGAAGAATTAGCACCTGTACTTTTAGATAGGTGTGGAACTGAGTTTATTTATATGATCTAGGTATACAGTATATGAGGTAATATCTTTGGCTTGAGACTTTCTACACGGTATACAGTATATCCGCTTCCATACAGGGCACATTTACCCCCTTCCTGCCCAGGCCAATTTTCAGGTTTCAGCGCTCTCACACTTTGAATGACAATTGCGCGATCATACAACACTGTACCGAAACTAAAATTTTAAAACTAGAGCTTTCTTTCAGTGGTATTTAATCAACACTATGGTTTTTATTTTTTGCTAAATTAACAAAAAAAGGCCAACAATTGTGAAAAAAACACGTTTTTCTTTGTTTCTGTTATAAAAGTTTGCAAATAAATAATTGTTCTTCATAAATTTAGGCCAAGATGTATTCTACTACATGTCTTTGGTGAAAATAACCCAAATTAGGATGTATTATTTAGTTTGTAGGAAAGTTATTGAGTTCACAAACTATGGTATACAGTATTAATATTGATTAATATACTATAGTTTATACCATATATTAATATTGATTAATATTAATTAATCCTGAAGTACTGACAGCCAATCTAATTTCTTGGGGTCCAAGAATGTCAGAACAGTACCAATATCCCCCAAATGACCACTTTTTGTAAAGTAGACAGTCCGACGTATTTCATAAGATGCATGGTGAGTTTTTTGAAGTTGTAATTCTTTTTGTCATAATTTTTCGGAAAATTAAAAAATTAAAAAAATAATTTTCACTGTTTTTTTTTTCATTCTGTCACCAGTACAGCATCATTATATAACTGGCATGGTGGTGATCAGGGATACTGACTGGTGACAGTATGAAGAAAAAAAAATTATAATTTTAAAAAATATATATTTTTGTTATTAGTTTTAATTTTTTATTACATTTTTTTTTCTTTTTTATAAGATTTTTTTTCCTATTTCACTATAACCAAAGTAGTACAATGTTACCATAGTAACATTGTACTACTTTGGGGAAGTGATCAGTATTTTTTTTTTTTACACAATTTGCTTACAGCAAAGAATTACTTTGCTATAAGGAAGCATTTACCTGAATGACATAGATTCATTCAGGGTTTTTTTTTGTGCTTAGCTGTGATTTGGCCATGACTAATCACATGACACAGCTGGGCTGTGATTGGCCCAGCTTGTACATGTGATTGCTGTGACCATTCACAGCTAGACACACTAGTATATGGATGGATGGCAGGAAAGGAAGCCATCCATTGTATACAACTGTCATGTAACCTGCTGTCATTGGTCACAGCAGGTCACATGGTACTGGCAACAGAGTCGGTACTCAGATCTGTCATCGGCCGTGTCTGAAGTACACGGCCGGTGACAGATTGCGCTGCTGCGTGGCTCTGCGGGCATGCAAACTGCGTATGCCTGAAAGGATGCTATATGGCGTCCATCCGGAGGGACAAGGGGTTTTGCAGGCCACCATCTGGCTATAGGCCGGGCGGGAACCTGATATACTATGTCAACAACTCTCTTGATATCTCTCCCTACAGGCCACAATAGGCTGTGTAGGATGTGGTGATTTTTTTTTTTTCTTCTTTTATTCCTCTTTTACACACTAAGAATATTTATTATAAAATTATTTTGGTTTGTGTAATTTTACATTTTTTGTTATTCTCCTAATATATGTTGTAACGTATAGATTGTATATATGATATATTATGTGATATACAGATATGTTATGTGACTTTGATATTGGACAACATGGATAATCCCATTCTTCAGCTCACATCCTGAAGAAGCAATTTTTTATTGTGAACCATGCCAATTTTGGACACTATGAAAAGTTATAAAAATTTGGGGCTATTGTGATTTATGAAGTTTGATTGACTATATGTTTTAATTATATTAATATGTCTTTTAAATGTATCTATAAAAACAATAAACATGCATACTTATGTTCAAGCTGGATGTAGCAATGCAATAAAGTTCATAACTACTGTAAGTTTCAGCATTCATAAAATGTGAAAACAGTGTGAACAAAAACATTTAAAAACTACAACCCACATGTGCTCCTATCTCTATATTTCTTCTTATTCTCAAAATCTTTCAACTGTAGACTATAAAGTATGTATTTGGTAGAAACTGGCTTGAGTGTCAGGTCAGCCCGCAAGCACTTGAATAGATAGCAAATAGAACGAGCTCTGAAGTGTGGGCTCTGCATGCAGATTATCAATCATGGTAAAAGTGCCAGCCATTTGGGTACCACATGCATGATAAAATGTATGACTATGCGTCAAGTCATTGGTTGGCTTGTCCTGATGGAGGTGGGAATCCCTGAGTTACTTTAAAGCTTGATGTATTTGAAAGGGGCAGTTATGGATACCTGCCAAGGGGCCTTGGTTTGTTTTTCCCCAATTCCATAGGATTATGATGGAATGATGTGGGGTATGTTTAAATTATTGGATTTTATATGGCCCCTTTCTTACCAATATGGAAGATGAATACTTGGGTTCTTTTGCTCTACTCAATATATGTGACTTCATGGAATAATGTTGTCACCAATGTGAGTGTTGGCTGACTTCTTGCCTTGCAGCGAACATATTGAGATGTTCATGTGACTACTCGTGTACTATCAGATTACTCACGCCATCATGACATGTAATTATGCAGCAGTGAACCCCATTGTTTTAGGATTGCTCTGATATATGTTAGTTGTTTAATTGATGTTTTAGAGCCCCCTTGTTTCAAGCAGCCTGAAGAAGATCTTGGATTGGAATGATTGATACGTGTGGGACTATTGAGGAATATCTTGTATACTATCTTGTTGACTTATCCCTATAGAAGGGACTATGTTGAAAAACATGTATCAGAGTTACCAGTGTAATTTTAGGATGTAATGATTTTTTTTAGAAAATGTAAAATAAAGTGTATAACTATTTTTATGTGTGATATTCTGTTAGCTGCATTAAAGTCCCAAGGGGGTAACTCTTTCTTGAATTTGAGGATGCACCAAGGAACTTGGTGGGAGCAGCATTTTAATTTATAGAAAAGGTAAAATAGCACTCACAAAAGCATGAAAGGTGCAGAGGCTGGTGAAGAGGCATGCCTGTCTCAAAACATGTTCCTGATTGCGCATTTTTCTGAGAGTGATGTCAGATGTATAGGGGTTAGACAAAAAAATGGAAGCACTACATGATTTGCAGGTGTGAAAGTTATGACATATTTTGTGCTGAAAGCAGAACTGATGTAACATTCTTTTGCTTCCACCATGTGATTAGACACCTAGCTAACAGGTGTGAAGCCTCATTTTCATCATTCACTGTGTATGCTGCTAGAAACACAGTCATGTCAGAGCTTACTCAGCTTCAAAAAGAGCAAATTGTTGGTGCCCACTTAGCTGTCAGCGCTGTGACTGAAGTTTCCAATTTAGTTGCTGTATCGTCAGAACAATCTTTTTAATGTGGGGCAAAAGGGGCAGCTGCCCCGGACCCAGTCATTGTTGTGGGGCTCGAAACAGCTGCCTCTCGAGCCCCTTGTCTTGGAGGGTCCTGGTCCTGGTGGAGGTGGAAGTAGGGGGAAGGCAAGCATCAAGGGCAACTAGGATTAAGAGCTCTGGATGGAGAAGACCTCCAACACCTTCCTGACCCCCGGAGAACAGCAGCATCCCTGGTGACGGCACCTCCCAGAGCAAGGCCTTCTCCAACTTCCTGGCTCCAACAGCAATGGCAGCTTGGACGACAGGCTAACCAGGGGCCCAGAGGACAAGCATGGGTGGGAGCGTAGACAGCCAGGGACTGCAGGGTAGAGGAAGGAGCAGATCAGCCAGAAGGAGAACGGACCCTGCCTGCTGCTGACATGCCAGGTAGCGGGCATCACACAAACCTACCCGCAGACAGGGTCTGGGAAAGGGAGGCACAGGAGAAACTGTAGACAAGGCTAGTGGTCTCTCCCCCCTTCTCCCTCCTCTCTCTCTCATTCAGCTTTCTCTCACCCTTTTCTCTCTCCTATCCCTCACCTCTTTCTCTCTCCTATCCCTCACCTCTTTCTCTCACCCCTCTTCTCCCCCCCTCTTTCTCCCTCTCTTTCACTTTTCTCTCATCCCCCTATCACCCCCTTCCCTCTTTAAGCCCCCCCTCTCTCTCTCTCTCTTTCACTCTCTCCCCCACCCCCCTCTCTCTCTCTCTCTCTCTCTCTCTCTCTCTCACCTCCCTTCTCCCCCCCTCTCTCTCACCCCTAGCACCCCCTTCTCTCTCTCTCTTAGCCCCCTCTCTTTCTCACACATGTCTCTCACCCACTTCTCTCTGTCTCACCCACCTTTCTCTCTCACCCCCTCTTACCTTCTTCTCTCTCTCACCACTCTCTCACCCCCTCTCTCTCTCACCCCCACTCTCTAACCCTTTTCTCTCTCTCACCACTCTCTCTCTCTCAACTATCAGTCCCCCCCCCATACCTGGGTACTAAGTGTAATCCTAGACTCTGACTTCACCACCATAGCATCTCTAAAATTCACAACTTTTTAACTAATGAAACCACCAAGTGACCCATTCACTCCCTTGTTATCTCTTGCCTTGACTATTGCAACTCCCTTCTCAAAGGTCAACCGATTCCACAGGTTATCTCCTCTGCAGTCTGTCATGAATGCTGCTGCCAGACTCATCTACCTTACCAACTACTCAGTATCTACCACCCCTTTCTGCCAATCCCTCTCTTATCCTCTGAAACTCTCTACCTCAGTCTGTCTGGCTACCTCCTACTCTGGATGCCTGTAGGTGATCCCTGAAAACTAATCTCTTCAGGGAAGCCTATCACGCTTTCAACAAACTGAATTTTTATTACTTCCATCAGCTCATCCCCCTGTCAAGGTCCTACCTTTTCCCAGAGGTTATGTTACTCCATGTGCTAGCATCCATCTTGGATTTCTGCTGAGCATGATGGGAATCTTTTATGCCTTCAGGTCTCTGAGGTCCATCCCCCAGAGGGGTGTGGCTGAGTACATATAAGCCTGGGATCTGCACATGCTCTTTGCACTTGTGCCTTGTGTCTTTGTCTTGCTACAGCTCTGTGTATACGCTCGTGACTCTTCTGGTATTCTGACTCGGCTTGTGACTAAGACCATTCTCTGCGTTTCCCTTTGATCTGACCTTCTGTTGCTGAACCCGGCCCGTGACCTGTGATTCTCTGTCTACTGTTCTGTACTGTTTTGTCCCGTTGTTATTGACCCGGCTTGTCTGACTACGCTATTGTCATTCTCACCAACTACACGCCATTGGCGGCGGCCATTACCGCAGCTGGGGTGTCTCGGGGGCCGCGACCTGGTCCCTGGTTGCGTCAAGTCCATCCCCACCATCAGGGGCCCTGGTGAAGGGCAGCCTGGGACTTAGACTCCGCGCCCTGAGGGACTTCAGTCTGTTGGTGGTGGTTGTCGTCAGTCAGTGCGTTACCCTGCCACTAGGCCTACCTGTCCGTTCCACGGCCCTGCCCTGACATTACACAAGTGCCATGAATCCTGACGGTGCAGGTACGCCTTCACTTCCTATGTTGGTTGCCAGACTGGATCAACAGGATCTCCTGTTGGATCAGTTCGCTCAGGCGTTGCAAACTCTGCTGGCACGCACCGCGCACCTTACTCCTGGTGTTATTAGGCCGGTTGTCACTCCGGTGGTCGCTCCCCCTGCTGTTCCGCTTGCTGTGCCTACCGCCGCGGCTGATGCGGCACCCGCGGTGTCCAGAGGTATGACCGGTTCAGCCCCTCTTCCACAGCGCTTTGGGGGTGAGCCGAGTCAGTGTCGTGGGTTCCTTAACCAGGTGGGGATTTACTTTGAATTAATCCCCTACGCTTTTCCGACTGAGAGGTCAAAGGTGGGTTTCCTCATCTCACTACTCTCAGACAAGGCCTTGGCCTGGGCGAATCCCTTATGGGAGAGGAATGACCCCGTGATTCACGAGTTTTCCGGTTTTGTCGATGCCTTCCGTAGGGTATTCGATGTACCGGCTCGCTCCGCCTCGGCTGCCAAGCTGCTCATGTCTATGCATCAGGGTTCACGGACCGTGGCCGAGTACGCCATAGAGTTTCGTACCCTGGCAGCAGAGGTGGGTTGGAACAATGAGGCTCTGGTGGCTGCGTTTTCTCAGGGTCTTTCTGATGCATTGAAGGACGAGATCGCAGCCAAGGAATTGCCTGTGGAGCTGGAAGCACTAATTTCCTTCCTGATCCTGATTGATACCAGGCTCAGGGAGAGGCCTTCACTCAAGGAACGCCTGCGGAGGCCTTCCAATCGACTGGCACCTGCGTTTTCTATCCCACCCATTCCTCCCTCTCCTCCCACGCCTCCTGGGGATAGATTGTCTGGTGGTGAGCCCATGCAGCTGGGGTTTGCTCGCCTTTCCGAGGGAGAGCGGGCCGCTCGGCGTCGGGAGGGTCGCTGCCTGTACTGTGGTCTTGGTGGGCACTTTCGGCTGTCCTGTCCGGTCCGTCCGGGAAACGCTCGCACCTGAGATCCTGTCGGGGACAGATCTTGGGTGGAGTCTCCTCGTCCCCGGCGTTCCGCAGAGATAAGCCACTGATCACCGTTGTCCTCTCTTGGGCGGAGGGCTCGGTGACGGCCCAGGCGTTGGTAGATTCTGGGGCTGGCGGGTTGTTTATGGACAGCTCGTTTGCTGCCCAGCACTCCATTCCCCTGCAGGCTCGAGTTACCCCATTGGTTCTCGAGGCGATAGATGGCAGGCCCCTGCAACCACCGCAGGTTACCCACGAGACTATGCCAGTTGAGGTAGCTATTGGGGCTGTTCACAGGGAGTTGGCCTGTTTCCAGGTGATTTCTTCTCCGCACTATTCGGTGGTTTTGGGGTATCCCTGGCTCCAGATGCACAATCCAACCTTCAATTGGCAAACTGCCGAGATTCTCTCGTGGTCTTCACAGTGTGGGGCCGGGTGCATCCGTGGGCCGGTTAAGGTGTTGTGTGCCTCCTCAGACTCTGCGTTGCCCACTGATTATGGGGAGTACCAGGACGTGTTTGATAAGGTACGCGCTGGTGCCTTACCTGCTCATCGTCCTTACGACTGCGCCATATCCTTGCAACCCGGTGCCACTCCTCCGCGTGGCAGGGTGTATCCTCTCTCGGTTGCGGAGAATAAGGCCATGGAGGAGTACGTTGCGGATGCGCTTTCCCGGGGGCACATTCGTAAGTCTACTTCCCCAGCAGGAGCTGGCTTTTTCTTTGTAAAGAAGAAGGGTGGTGAATTGAGGCCTTGCATCGATTATAGGGGTCTCAATCGAATCACCACTAAGAATGCCTACCCGATTCCCTTGATTACTGAGTTGTTCGACCGCCTTAAGGGGGCAACAGTCTTTACCAAACTTGACCTTAGGGCGGCGTACAACCTCGTACGGATCAAACAGGGGGATGAGTGGAAGACCGCGTTTAACACCAGAACCGGTCACTACGAATACCTGGTGATGCCCTTCGGGTTGTGTAACGCGCCCGCAGTTTTTCAGGAATTCATAAATGATGTCCTTCGTGACTTGTTGCAGCAGTGCGTGGTAGTTTACTTGGATGACATCCTGGTTTACTCTGCCTCCATGGAGTCCCATATCCAGGATGTCAAGCAGGTGCTGCAACGATTACGTGAGAACGAACTTTTTTGTAAACTTGAGAAGTGCGAATTCCATCGATCCCAAGTTGCCTTTTTAGGCTACATCATTTCTGCGGAGGGATTCTCCATGGACCCTCAGAAGGTTTCGGCAGTTCTGCAGTGGCCTCGTCCCAATGGCCTTCGGCCCATTCAGCGCTTTTTAGGTTTTGCCAACTACTATCGGAAATTCATCAGAAATTTCTCCACGCTGGCAAAACCTCTCTCAGACCTAACCAAGAAGGGCAGCAATCCTCACGAGTGGCCATCCGAGGCCATCGTAGCTTTTGAGGCTCTGAAATCCGCCTTCGCTTCGGCTCCGATACTGTCTCATCCCAATCCTGGATTGCCCTTCGTCCTTGAGGTTGATGCATCCGAGACTGGAGTAGGCGCTCTCCTGTCTCAACGTCGGTCGCCCGATGGACCCCTACTTCCCTGTGGGTTCTACTCCAGGAAGCTTTCCTCTGCAGAGTGCAACTACCAGATTGGAGATAGGGAGTTGTTGGCAATCATTCTGGCTCTCAAGGAATGGAGGCACCTGCTCGAGGGCTCCGCAGTTCCGGTCCTCATTCTTACCGATCATAAGAACCTGACTTATCTTTCGGAGGCCAAAAGATTGACACCCCGTCAAGCCAGATGGGCCTTGTTCTTGTCGCGGTTCAACTATGTGGTCTCCTATTTGCCTGGTTCCAAGAATGTCAGGGCTGATGCATTATCGCGGCAATACTCTGAGTTGTCCAGGGAGGACTCTGAGCCAACCTCGGTCATACCTCCGGATCATATCCTGGCTGCCATTCGTACCAGTCTGACTTCTCCCCTTGGGGAGCAGATTTTGGCGGCTCAAACTGACGCTCCTCCCGAGAGACCGGAGGGTAGATGTTTTGTACCCGAGGGGTTGCGCACCCGTCTGCTGCGTACCTACCATAACTCCAAAACTGCCGGGCATCCGGGGAGGAACCAGTTGTCTTGGGTCGTCTCTCGGTTGTTCTGGTGGCCAACTCTCCGTGCCGACATCGCCTCTTATGTAGCGGCATGTTCGATCTGTGCCCAGAATAAATCTCCACGGCATCTTCCAATGGGTCTTCTGCAACCCATTCCCAATGGGGAGCGTCCTTGGTCACACCTGGGCATGGACTTTATTGTAGACCTCCCTGTGTCTCGGGGTCATACGGTCATCCTCATGGTCGTCGATCGTTTTTCCAAAATGTGCCATTGTATTCCACTCAGGAAATTACCAACAGCGCAAGAACTGGCCACGGTCTTTTCCAGGGAGATTTTTCGCCTGCATGGGTTGCCCAAGGTGATTGTCTCGGACCGCGGGAGTCAGTTCGTGTCCAGATTCTGGCGCGCCTTCTGCTCCCAGTTGGGCATTAGTCTCTCCTTTTCTTCAGCCTACCACCCGCAGTCCAATGGGGCTGCGGAGCGTTCCAATCAGGCCTTAGAACAATTCCTTCGGTGTTATATCTCGGACCATCAGGACGATTGGGCCGATCTCCTGCCTTGGGCTGAGTTTGCCAGGAACTCAGCGGTCAACTCCTCCTCCGGGATGTCCCCCTTCATGGCCAACTATGGGTACCAACCCGCGGTATTACCTGAGAGGTTCTCACCACAGGACATTCCGGCTGTGGAGAACCATCTTGCTGCCCTGCGTTCTTCATGGGGGCAGATCCAGAGGGCTTTGAGGGACTCGGCTCAGCGTCAGAAGTTCCAGGCTGATCGCAGACGGTTGCCCGCTCCTTCATACCAGGTCGGCGATCGGGTGTGGTTGTCTACTCGTAACCTCAATCTTCGGGTGCCCACACCCAAACTAGCTCCCCGTTTTGTCGGTCCTTTTCGCATTCTCCGCAAGGTGAATCCGGTGGCCTATGCCCTTGCCCTTCCACCTGGGATGCGGATCTCCAATATCTTTCATGTATCACTGTTGAAACCTCTGATCTGCAATCGCTTCACTACCTCTCTGCCTCGGCCCCGTCCCATTCGGGTTGACGGTCATGAGGAGTATGAGGTGAGCCGGATCCTGGACTCTCGATTGGTGCGCGGCCGATTACAGTTCCTGGTTCATTGGCGCGGTTATGGTCCCGAGGAGCGTTCCTTGGTTCCTTCCGCGGATGTCCATGCTCCTGCCCTCCTCCGCGCGTTTCATACCCGCTTTCCTCGGAAACCTTTTGTTGAGCCGCGGAGGGGGAGGGGCCCTTGAGGAGGAGGTACTGTCAAGGTCCTACCTTTTCCCAGAGGTTATGTTACTCCATGTGCTAGCATCCATCTTGGATTTCTGCTGAGCATGATGGGAATCTTTTATGCCTTCAGGTCTCTGAGGTCCATCCCCCAGAGGGGTGTGGCTGAGTACATATAAGCCTGGGATCTGCACATGCTCTTTGCACTTGTGCCTTGTGTCTTTGTCTTGCTACAGCTCTGTGTATACGCTCGTGACTCTTCTGGTATTCTGACTCGGCTTGTGACTAAGACCATTCTCTGCGTTTCCCTTTGATCTGACCTTCTGTTGCTGAACCCGGCCCGTGACCTGTGATTCTCTGTCTACTGTTCTGTACTGTTTTGTCCCGTTGTTATTGACCCGGCTTGTCTGACTACGCTATTGTCATTCTCACCAACTACACGCCATTGGCGGCGGCCATTACCGCAGCTGGGGTGTCTCGGGGGCCGCGACCTGGTCCCTGGTTGCGTCAAGTCCATCCCCACCATCAGGGGCCCTGGTGAAGGGCAGCCTGGGACTTAGACTCCGCGCCCTGAGGGACTTCAGTCTGTTGGTGGTGGTTGTCGTCAGTCAGTGCGTTACCCTGCCACTAGGCCTACCTGTCCGTTCCACGGCCCTGCCCTGACACCCCCACAGTTATAACTTTTTGTACCACTTGAGAAACCCTATTAGGCTCTTATGAGTGGGGACATCCTAACCCTCTTGTATTTTATTGTGTTGTACGTGTACTGTCTCTCTTTATATTGTAAGGGGTGCAAACTGTTGTGCAAACTGTTGACACTATATAAATCCTGTATTATAAGAATAATAACAGTAATAATAACAAACATTTAATTAAGGTGAGTGGGATTTTTCTGTCCATTATCTTATCTTTTTCATTTTACTCTTCATTAGAAATGTGCTTGGCATCCCCAAACTCACCTCTAACCTGAACTCCAAACTTCCACTTTGCTGTACTCCAAGGACAAGATTTACAGGTCATCCGTGGTCCACAGCTCTTTGGAGTACAAAAGCTAGAATACAATGTTTGTACTAGAGATGAGTTTGGAGGATGCCCAAACTCTCCACCCCCCTCATTTTTCACATGTACTGTATATTTTATGTACATATTATTTTATAAGGAAGATAAGTGCTATACTTGTATGTAACTAATTTGATAAATCAGTAAATACTAAAGCTAAATTCTGGCCAGTGATAAAATACAGACTTTAGGGCAGCTCTATAATCATTAATATAGCATTAATATGTTTATTTAAATACAGGCAATTGAGTACACAAATTTCACCTGATATCAGTCTCTTGCAGTCCCTGTGCAGCAGAGCTCAATCTGGGGTGGGGAAGAGCAGCACAAACAGCCAATTAGGTGTGCTGCAGTGCAAGGAGCATGCTGATATGAGGAGAGAAGGTGTGAATAAGTCTGCTGCTTTACTCCCTGTCCAGTCACAAGTTGAATAAGATACACAACCTGTAAGGCTGTATTCACAGAGACGACCATGGACAGTTTGGTAAACACCAGCTCTTTTCTATTACCACATACAAATTGGCAGATTAGATGCACCAAATAATAATGTGGCACTAAACCTCAAAAACATACAATGACAAAAAATATTAAATAAATTACATAGTGAAAAATTAACATCAATGTGTTCCTCAATAATGAATAAAAGTCCAACAGAAAGTACTCAAGAAAGATACTTGAAAAAGAAAGTGCAGTGCTGAAAACCTCTTCACAACCACCCAGTGACACCAGAGCATCCAAAAGGTCAGCAGCTTACTGGATAGTGCACTATTTGCTCTATTCGGTAAGCTGCTGACCTTTTACATGCTCTGGTGTCACTGGGTGGTTGTGAAGAGGTTTTCAGCACTGCACTTTCTTTTTTGAGGATCTTTCTGGAGAACTTTCTGTTGGATTTTTATTTATTTTTTAGGAATTAATTGATTTCAATTTTGCACTATGCAATGTATTTCATATTTTCTGACACTGCATTATTGTATGTTTTTGAGGTTTAGCGCAACACTATTATTTGTTACGCTATTTGTTTTAGGCTTCGTACCACAGGCCTTCTGAGTGTTGGTAGCTGTATTGGGTTGGGTTTATATCCTTAAGCACAGAGGTTTTCATTTTTAAAGCTGATTAGATGCAGCCTGTTTGTTTGCAACCAAAGCTCAGTGGAAACGCTAAGGATGGATTCACACTTGAGCGTTTTGGAGCTTGAAGCTCCAAAAAACCTCAAGCTTAAAATAATATATTGATCTCTATGGTGCCTGTTCACACCTGATCATGGGAACAGGCACCATAGAGAACAATTGATTTTTTTAAGTTTGATCATTTTTGGAGCTTCGAGTTTTAAGCTACAAAACGCTCAACCTAAAGCTGAGCACACACTGACTGCACCCAGAGTCAGTTGGAAGCTCTATTTGTATGTAACCATCAGATGAGCAGTTACATGTCAATTCAGTGGCACTAGCAGTTGATTTGTACAGAATTAGAATCTGACAGCCACTGGAAGCAGGCAGCATTTAGTATTGTCTAAAGGAAATCAGCTCTACTACCTTGCTAGATAGGTCTGTGTTGCATGACAGAGCTGTATAAATGGCAGGACTGGATGAACAGAAATATAAATCTTTTGGTAGGTAAAACAGCTCCCATACATATTTACATACTTATTTAATCCCTTATACATGTATTTCATTTGTGTATTTAGCCATTTAGCTTTAATTTATTCACTTTTTAAACTCATATTATGGCCTACAAATACACTTTGAGAAATGCCTGGTCCCTGAACGTAGTGGTTTGTTGCAGGTAAAGTTTTTTTTTATTGTTTGAGCACACAATATACAGTCAATGCATCACACATTAGCTTTTTAATTATCTCCTGTTCAAACAAATGACTTGTCATGGAAAATTCCAGCATAAAATGCACAAGAGGATTAGCTATTTTAAAATAATTTTAGTTGAACAATTCTAATGATCTGTTTTGATGCCAACATTTTGATTGTTTTCATAGAAGGAAATGCTGTTCCTTTCAGATTACATCCTGCTTTGTAACAGTATTTTATATCCTTCTGTTGTAATAAACTGCTGCAATAATAATGGAAATATGCAACAAAAGCTCCAATTCATCAACTGTATCAATAGAAATTCTGCATAAAATAATACAATTCTAAATTATAGCGAGTATGGTCCTGAATGTGAATTTTCTCTAGGCAATGAGCAGTGCATCTAGCAATTTAAAGTGGGAAAACGTTCTATTTGTGTTGTTGATTACAGTATGAACAATAAAAGTACACATTACATATAACTGAGCATAGAAACAAAAGAGTTATTACATTTGAATCTATTATTATTATTAGTGGCATTTACTGCATATACTGTAGCAGCAACAATTTATGCAATGCTTTACATACATATACATTTACATCAGTCCCTGTCCTCCAAGGACTTACATTCTAAATTCTTTATCTCACATGCATATATATAGAGATGAGCGAATCGAACATGGCGAAGTGGAATTTGTTTCGAAGATCAGGAAAAATTCGATTCGCGCCGAATCCGAAAATTAGCAAACTTCGGATGCACGAATCGAATTTTCCCAAAAATGGCAGCGACATGTGTGGCGACGGAGCGGGGATCTCTGGGAAGGCGCGCAGACAAGGCGCGCTGACACATAATGCATTCATTCATGACATGTGATCGCATTAGCCAATCAGCAGCCACCCAGCCAGCACTGTGTAATGGTGGAGCTATAAATTGCGGCCATCTTACAATTCTCCATTAGCCTCCGGTCATTCAAGAGAGACAGACCTCTGTGTATTAGGGACAGAGTTAGGGCCACAGAGACTTTAGGGCCACAGAATCGTTACTTAGGGACACAGAATCGTTACTTAGGGACACAGAATCGTTACTCAGGGACACAGAATTGTTACTCAGGGACACAGAATTGTTACTCAGGGACACAGAATCGTTACTCAGGGACAGACACAGAATTGTTACTCAGGGACACAGAATTGTTACTGAGGGACACAGAATCGTTACTCAGGGACACAGAATTGTTACTCAGGGACACAGAATTGTTACTGAGGGACACATAATCGTTACTCAGGGACACAGAATTGTTACTCAGGGACAGACACAGAATTGTTACTCAGGGACACAGAATTTTTACTCAGGGACACAGAATCGTTACTGAGGGACACAGAATTGTTACTCAGGGACAGACACAGAATTGTTACTCAGGGACACAGAATTGTTACTCAGGGACACAGAATTGTTACTGAGGGACACATAATCGTTACTCAGGGACACAGAATTGTTACTCAGGGACAGACACAGAATTTTTACTCAGGGACACAGAATTTTTACTCAGGGACACAGAATTGTTACTGAGGGACACAGAATCGTTACTGAGGGACACAGAATCGTTACTCAGGGACACAGAATTGTTACTCAGGGACAGACACAGAATTGTTACTGAGGGACACAGAATCGTTACTCAGGGACACAGAATTGTTACTCAGGGACACAGAATTGTTACTCAGGGACAGACACAGAATTGTTACTCAGGGACACAGAATTGTTACTCAGGGACACAGAATTGTTACTCAGGGACACAGAATCATTACTGAGGGACACAGAATCGTTACTGAGGGACACAGAATTGTTACTCAGGGACACAGAATTGTTACTCAGGGACACAGAATCGTTACTGAGGGACACAGAATCGTTACTGAGGGACACAGAATTGTTACTCAGGGACACAGAATTGTTACTCAGGGACACAGAATTGTTACTCAGGGACAGACACAGAATTGTTACTCAGAGACACAGAATTTTTACTCAGGGACACAGAATTGTTACTGAGGGACACAGAATCGTTACTGAGGGACACAGAATTGTTACTCAGGGACACAGAATTGTTACTCAGGGACAGACACAGAATTGTTACTCAGGGACACAGAATTGTTACTCAGGGACACAGAATTGTTACTGAGGGACACATAATCGTTACTGAGGGACACAGAATTGTTACTCAGGGACACAGAATTGTTACTCAGGGACAGACACAGAATTGTTACTCAGGGACACAGAATTGTTACTCAGGGACACAGAATCGTTACTGAGGGACACAGAATCGTTACTCAGGGACACAGAATTGTTACTCAGGGACACAGAATCGTTACTCAGGGACACAGAATTGTTACTCAGGGACACAGAATCGTTACTGAGGGACACAGAATCATTACTGAGGGACACAGAATCGTTACTCAGGGACACAGAATCGTTACTTAGGGACACAGAATCGTTACTCAGGGACACAGAATCGTTACTGAGGGACACAGAATCATTACTGAGGGACACAGAATCGTTACTCAGGGACACAGAATCGTTACTTAGGGACACAGAATCGTTACTCAGGGACACAGAATCGTTACTCAGGGACACAGAATTGTTACTGAGGGACACAGAATCGTTACTGAGGGACACAGAATCGTTACTGAGGGACACAGAATTGTTACTCAGGGACACAGAATCGTTACTCAGGGACACAGAATTGTTACTCAGGGACACAGAATCGTTACTGAGGGATACAGAATCGTTACTGAGGGACACAGAATCGTTACTCAGGGACACAGAATTGTTACTCAGGGACACAGAATCGTTACTGAGGGACACAGAATCGTTACTCAGGGACACAGAATCATTACTCAGGGACACAGAATCGTTACTCAGGGACACAGAATTGTTACTCAGGGACACAGAATCGTTACTCAGGGACACAGAATTGTTACTCAGGGACACAGAATCGTTACTGAGGGACACAGAATTGTTACTCAGGGACACAGAATCGTTACTCAGGGACACAGAATTGTTACTCAGGGACACAGAATCGTTACTCAGGGAAACAGAATCGTTGAATTAAAGAGTATGTCAGACAACACGCAGAGGAGTGGCAGAGGAGGCAATGTTTCAGGAGTGAGCAGACGTGGCAGCAGAGGAAGGGGTCGAGGCAGCACTAGTCGCAGCCAGAGGCCAGTGCTCCCGGTGTCATCCAGCGGTCGTGTCTCCACCGGCAACCCTGCCGTCATCGACTGGTTGGCTCGGTCGTCTTCCTCTTCCCAGGTCACCTCTGACACCTACAGCCAACGGTCGGTGGGGACGTCAGACACAACCGTTAGTTGGCATGGCCCGGGAGCAAGCCCACTGAAATCACGTGTCCTCGACCTGCCCCTGTCCTTTGGTGTTCCCTCACCAAGCAAAGTATCGCATGCTGTGGGCTCAGCCCCACTGTACAGTGAGGAAGAGCTAACAGAGGGCGGTCAGGAACGGGGGGAGACATCCGCCTCTTCAGCAGCCAGGCGAAGAAGTACTGGCGAGGAGAGTGGCTCGGTAGTCGGTCTAGAGACAGGTCTGTCTCCTGACCCACACGCAGCCGAGGGGGCTAGTAGTGAGGCGGAGACCCTAATTGATGATGATGAGGCTGATCGCACTTGGCAGCCTCGTCGTCATCAGGCTATTGCTTCCGCATCATCAGGAGAAGAGGGTGCCAGCTTGGCAGCGAGCAAAACAGTCGGTGGGTTGCCCAGGAGGCAGCAGGGTCGCAGCAGTGTCAGTGGAGGCAAACGGCCACGGAGTAGAGCACCAGCTCCACTGCAGCCTACCACCACGGCCAGTAGTGGTGCCGGTGTGCACGGAGGAAGTAGCAGTCAGCCAGTGAGGAGTAGCGGGGGCAAAGTTTCCTACTCGGCGGTGTGGCAATTTTTCGTCAAGCCGCCCGAGGAAGTAAACGTAGCCGTATGTCGACTATGTGGCCAGAAAGTCAAGCGTGGCCAGGGGGCCTATGTTGGGACTACAGCGTTGCGTCAGCATATGCAGCGTCGCCATTCGGTGGCCTGGGAAACCGTGATAAAGATACGGCGGTTCTGCCTGCCCCAGCCCCCGCTCCATCACCCGCTCCGTTACTTGCTCCGTCACCCGACGTCAATCGCCCTCTATCAGCCAGTCAAGGCTCCAACACCTCTGCTGAGGGAGTTGTCGCTCGTTGGCATCTTCCGCTCGTTCAGATGCTCCTTCTCCTGCTACTCCTCTTCACGGATTCCGTCAGCAGTCTTTCTTGGAATCCGTTTCCAAGAGACAACAGTTTGCGAGCACGCACCCGACGGTGCAGAAGCTGAACGTCCTCCTGTCCAAGTTGCTGGTGCTGCAGTCCCTCCCTTTCCAAGTGGTGGACTCAGCACCTTTCCGAGAAATGATGGCTTGTGCCGAGCCGCGGTGGAGAGTGCCAAGCCGGCATGTCTTCGACAAAAAGGCAGTGCCAGCCCTGCATTCACATGTAGAAGAGATGGTGGGCCAGTCTTTGAGCATGTCGGTCTCTGCCAAAGTGCACGGCAGCGCCGACGTGTGGAGCTGTAACTACGGTCAGGGACAGTACATGTCATTTACGGCCCACTGGGTGAACGTGGTGCCGGCACAGCCGCACCAGCAACTTGGACAGGTCACGCCGCTTTTGCCTCCACGTTTGCACGTCCTTGGTCTAGCAAAGATGTCCGCCTCTACCACCTCTTCTTCCGCCGTGTCCTCAGCCGCCACCCCCGTGCCAAGCCCCATTACCCGACCGGCATATCACATGTGCAGGGCGCAACGGTGTCACGCTGTGCTGCACCTGGTATGCCTTGGCGAACGTAGTCACACAGGGGAGGAACTTCTGAGTGTAATGAACAGAGAAATCGACAGATGGCTGTCTCCGCGCAAACTGAAAATCGGAACCATGTTGACCGACAACGGAAAGAACATGGTGTCTGCTCTGCATCAAGGAAGGTTGTGCCATGCGCCATGCATGGCTCACGTGTTCATTCTGGTTGTCAAGCGGTTCCTAAAATCCACCATCCCACTGCAAGACATCCTTAAAATGTCACGTAAACTTTGCATGCATTTCAGCCATTCCTACACCGCAAAGCACACCCTCCTTGAGCTGCAGCGGCAGAACGGAATTCCACAGCATCGCCTGATCTGCGACGTTGCAACAAGGTGGAATTCAACCCTACATATGTTAGACCGCCTTTACGAACAGCGAAAGGCCATCACCGATTTCCTGATGTTACAAGCGGATAAAGGTACTCCCCTGTGTAACTTAGATGTCAGCCATTGGCAGCTCATGCGTGACACCTGCCGCTTGCTCAGGCCCTTTGAGGAGGCCACGCTATTCGTGAGTCGGCAGGACTATGGGATGAACGACGTCATTCCTCTGTTGCACGTCCTGGAACAAATGCTGTTAACAATGGCTGGTCAGGGTGCGGTAGACGTGGTGCACAGATCTCAACGCCACATGACCCCTGTGGGGGCAGGACAGGAAGAAGAGGAGGAGGTAGAGGAGGACATTGGTGCTCAGGAATTATTGAGTGAAATGGGTGGTTTTTCCACTCAGCGGACAGGAGTGGAAGAGCAGGAGCATCTGGTAGAGGAGGAGGAGGAGACAGAGGACCCAGACGCACCGTGGCAGTATGCTGTGGAGATGGAGGCAGGGAGTCCCTCGCATTCCTTGGCACAAATGGCCCATAGCATGCTCGGTTGCTTGCGTAGCGACAGCCGAATAATAACCATCAGACAGAGGGATGACTTTTGGCTGTCCACCTTGTTGGACCCTCGCTACCGTTCAAAAATGGTGGCCTTTTTCACACCTGCTGAGAGGGAGGCCAAAATAAAGTACTATAAAAACCACCTATGTAGTCAGTTGGTCTCTGCCTTTCTGCGCCAACGTCCATCCTCAGACACTGTGGGCCCTGTGCGCTCGCGTTCCGCTGCCATGGCAGCAGGGGAGGGGTGGGGTGGTAGGAGCAGTGGCAGCTCCACCAGCAGCGGCTGCCTCAGTCTGCAGTCGATGATGAGTAGCTTTCTTCACCAGCGCAGTGAGGAAACTACTAACCAGCCGCAGCAGCATCAGGTGGACCTGGAGCAGGACCTCAAACAACAGGCTTGGGCCTACTTGGACAGCACCCTGCCAACCGAGGTAGACAATCCCCTTGACTACTGGGCAACGAAACTTGACCTTTGGCCCCAACTAGCTGAATTTGCCCTTGAAAGGCTGTCATGCCCGGCCAGTAGCGTGGCATCGGAGCGCGTGTTTAGTGCGGCAGGAGGTATTGTAACTCCGCGGAGGACACGACTGTCCACCCAAAGTGTGGAGAGACTCACGTTTGTGAAAATGAATCAGGCGTGGATTAGTCTGGATTTCAAACCACCAGTTCCTGACACAACTGACTAAATCCGCCATGAATCATGCCCCAAACATGTTATTACTTTTAACATAGGCCTCTGTATGGCCTTCAATTTAAGCTGCTTACGCTTCGCCACTCTGCCATGGGCCCCTGTACCGCCTCCTCTTGCTGCTGCCAGGTCCAGAGTGTGTCATGGGTCCCTGTACGGCCTCCCATTGCTGCTGCCAGGCCCGTAATCTGCCATGGGCCCCCGTACCGACTCCTCATGCTGCTGCCAGGCCCGTAATCTGTCATGGGCCCCTGTACCACCACCTCATGGTGCTGCCAGGTCCAGAGTGTGTCATGGGTCCCTGTACGGCCTCCCATTGCTGCTGTCTCCATCGCCACACTCTGCCATGTGCCACTTTCAGGTCTCCTCACACTGCTGGTGGGTTCCATTTTGTCATAGGGTGCTGGCAGATTACGGGCCTCCCATTGCTGCTGCCAGGCCCGTAATCTGCCATGGGCCCCCGTACCGACTCCTCATGCTGCTGCCAGGCCCGTAATCTGTCATGGGCCCCTGTACCGCCTCCTCATGCTGCTGCCAGGTCCAGAGTGTGTCATGGGTCCCTGTACGGCCTCCCATTGCTGCTGTTTCCATCGCCACACTCTGCCATGTGCCACTTTCAGGTCTCCTCACACTGCTGGTGGGTTCCATTTTGTCATAGGGTGCTGGCAGATTACGGGCCTCCCATTGCTGCTGCCAGGCCCGTAATCTGCCATGGGCCCCCGTACCGACTCCTCATGCTGCTGCCAGGCCCGTAATCTGTCATGGGCCCCTGTACCGCCTCCTCATGCTGCTGCCAGGTCCAGAGTGTGTCATGGGTCCCTGTACGGCCTCCCATTGCTGCTGCCAGGCCCGTAATCTGCCATGGGCCCCCGTACCGACTCCTCATGCTGCTGCCAGGCCCGTAATCTGTCATGGGCCCCTGTACCGCCTCCTCATGCTGCTGCCAGGGCCAGAGTGTGTCATGGGTCCCTGTACGGCCTCCCATTGCTGCTGTCTCCATCGCCACACTCTGCCATGTGCCACTTTCAGGTCTCCTCACACTGCTGGTGGGTTCCATTTTGTCATAGGGTGCTGTATGGCCTCCCATTGCTGCTGCCAGGCCCATAATCTGCCATGGGCCCCCGTACCGACTCCTCATGCTGCTGCCAGGCCCGTAATCTGTCATGGGCCCCTGTACCGCCTCCTCATGCTGCTGCCAGGTCCAGAGTCTCTCATGGGTCCCTGTACGGCCTCCCATTGCTGCTGTCTCCATCGCCACACTCTGCCATGTGCCACTTTCAGGTCTCCTCACACTGGTGGGTTCCATTTTTTCATAGGGTGCTGTATGGCCTCCCATTGCTGCTTCCTCCACCGCCACACTGTGGCTCCACACTCTGGTTTTGGCCCTGTGACTGCCCAAATGAGTGAAGTGTGCGGTGATTCTAAGATCGACGGCACTCATCTGCATGTCATACTGACTGACAGTATTATTTCTCTTCCCCAGCAGACTCCAAGGGCATTTAAATTAAAGGTACAGTGTTCTGCACTAATATAAAGGCTCTCTGAAGCCTAGAAACACCCTTTTTATAAGTTAAATTCGCAGCGAATATATTCGACTCGAATCGCGTTTATTCCGCGAATTCGCAGAATCAGCCGAATCGAATTTTTAAATAATTCGCTCATCTCTACATATATACATCACCTATCATACTATGACTAATTCAGACAGGAGCCAAGGAACCTACCAGCATGTCTTTGGAGTGTAGGAGGAAACTGGAGCACTCAGAGCTAACCCATGCAAGCACAAGAAGAACAAGCTCACTCCTTGCAAACTCTGAGGATCCCAGTGCTGTAATACAGACGTGGTAACCACTAAACTCCTGTGCTGCCCTATTATCTTTGATTGAATTGCTTAATTTTAGAATAGAAAGAACATTTCTGTTAGGATCTCTATGTTTTATGAAATTGGAATGTTCAGGAATGAATAAAATCTGATCTCTTGTTGTATGCACAATCATCACAACATTCAAACCAACCTAGTGTACATGTACAGTACAATGGAGACAAAACAGATATTGTATAGTCTTTGCACTGTGTGCTTGGAAACTCACTAAATATTATTGCTGAGGTATTCTAACAAATTAATTTAGGTGTATTGCATACTTTTGTTTAGTCAAGTACACCCTTTTAAGTGGGTTTATTTTAAGCTAATGTGGAAATAAAGAAAAATGGTCCCATGGTTCCTCTTTTTGAACCCACAGTAGTTTATGTCTGTTTTAACCAGTTCCTGACTGCACTATAGCCAAAAGATGGCTGCAGCATGGTCGGCTAGTTCTGGGAGGGCATCCATGGACATCCTCCCAGAACCATGCCCTCCTGTGTGCCATCATGTGATCTGTTGTGTCCAATCACAGCTGATCACAGTGTAAAGAGGAAATGTCAGTTACCAGCAAGCGGCATTTCTCAAAGCTGACATCTACAGTGATCATCAGGGCACTGATCAGTGTAGCCCTGTCAGTGCCCATCCGTGCTTTTTTTATCAGTTCCCATCATGCTGGCTGTCAGTGCCCATTAGTACGCATATAGGTGCAGCCTCATCAGTGCCTATCAGTGCAGCCTCATTAATGCACATCAGTGAAGAAGAAAATTCACTTATTTACAAAACTTTATAACAGAAACTAAGAAAATCTTTTTTTTTTAATTTCTGGTCTTTTTTCATTTGTTTAGCAAAACATAAAAACCCCAGTGGTGATTAACCATTTGCCGCCCACCCTATGGCCGAATGGCGGGCGGCAAATGTCATCAGTGTTCCGGGTGAACACCATATGGCATCCTCCCACACATGCGCAGATTGCGCTCCTGCAGAGCAGCGCAGTGGCGCGATCTGTCACCAGCCGTGTACCTCGGACACGGCCGATGACAGATCTGAGTATCGGCCCCATTGCTGGTACCATGTGACCTGCTGTGACCAATCACATCAGGTCACATGACAGTTGTATACAATGGATGGCTTCATTCATGCCATCCATTGTATACTAGTGTCTAGCTGTGAATGGTCACAGCTAATCACATGCACATGTAGCAGAATACATCTCGGCCTAAATTTATGAAGAACAATTATTTATTTGCAAACTTTTATAACAGAAACAAAGAAAAACTTTTTTTTTTTCAAAATTTTTGGTCTTTTTTTGTTAATTTAGCAAAAAATAAAAACCCCAGTGGTGATTAAATACCACCAAAAAAAAGCTCTAGTTATGTGAAGAAAATGATAACATTTTAGTTTGGGTACAATGTTGTATGACCGTGCAGTTGTCATTCAAAGTGTGAGAGCGCTGAAACCTGAAAACTGGCCTGGGCAGGAAGGTGTAAAATTGCCCGGTATTGAATTGGTTAAATACCACAATAAAAAACCTCTATTTGTCTAAAAAAAATGATAACAATTTAGTTTGGGTGGAGTGTTGCATGACTGCGCAATTGTCATTCAAAGTGCAACAACATTGAAAGATGAAAGTTAGTCTGGGCAAGAGAGGGGTTAAAAGTACTCGGTAGGCAAGTGGTTAAACTCAGTAGTGTGGGTAAGGTTAAGGAACTGGTAATGTGATTCCCTCTGTCATGAGATACTGGCTTCTAGACCCAAGCACTGTCACATGGAAAGCTGTCAAATGCTCCCCCAAAACTAGAAGCACTGAACATTACTTCCAGATGTGACAGCAGAAGAAGCAATGGAGTAGCACAGGCAAATTGGGTATTAGTGGGTCAGGGGGCTGTCTGCAAAAATACTGTCATTTTGCTCTAAATGTTGTCTCTTTAAGACTTTAGGATTTTATATATATATATATATATATATATATATATATATATATAAAAACACCATATATATAAAAACACCATGGAGCTCGATTGGCATTTGCCATTGAACACCAGAATTGGCAGGTCTGCCACTGGTGCCCTGTGCTTTTCACAGATGAGAGCAGGTTCACCCAGAGCACATGTGACAGACGTGAAGGGTCTGGAGAAGCCATGGAGAACATTATGCTACCTGTAACATTGTTCAGCATGACTGTTTTGGTGGTGGGTCAGTCCCTTGTGGTGGATATAGGCGCTGGCAGTGATCATGTGAAAAAAAAAAACAGAGGGACTGATTGTACTGAAGTCAATCAATAGAGTGACTTCTGTACAACCAGCCTGCCCATAGAAGGATTGAAATTCATCCTCTTTTAGCAGAAACTTCAATCCTTCTATGGTTGGCTTAAATAAATGACAATATGCTGAAAGAATTTCTAAAGCCAGGTCTATGCCCAATTCATTTATTTAAACAATGGAAGCAGAATCTTCTTTATCTCTCAAAACCAGATTCAAGGCTTTCCTTGCTTACATAAACAGTAGGGTTGGTCTGTTCTGTAGTGCATATGTTGACCTAGGGGAGTCCTGTAACAACTGTGCATTTAAAATTTCCATCCAAAATTTTGGGCAGTCTGCTTGTTAACAATTTGTATGAAAAGAGGAGAGTTATGGTAACAAATAATATTTGGCAGTAACCGATACTCAGAGGACTAGTTTGCTTTTATTGGTGACAGTTACCAATCAGTGCTCACAGTTTTAGTTTATGGGAACTAGCCCCATTTTAACCACTTCAGCTCTGGAAGATTCCCCCCTTCCCACCTTCATGACCAGACCATTTTTGCTATTTAGCACTGTGCTACTTTAACTGGTAATTTCACAGTCATGCGGCACATGAAATAAATTTATATATTTTTTTCCACATAAATAGAGCTAACTTTTGGTGGTATTTTACTACCACTGGGATTTTCTTTTATTACATAAATAAAAAAAGACCAAATATTTTGAAAAAAAAGCAGTAAGTTTTACTTTCTACTAAAAAACCTATCCAATAAAAAATGTAAAACATAAAATCAAACTTATTCATAAATTGTGGTCAAAATGTATTTAGCAATGTCTTTGATAAAAAAAAAATCTCAATAAGAGTATATTGAGTGGTTTGTGTGAAAGTTATAATGTCTACAAACTGTGGTAGATATACTCAAATTTTTTTTATACCAGTAATGGCTGTGATCAGTGACTTATAGTGGGACTGTGATAATGTGATGCGCAATCTGACACTAAATGACACTGGATGGGAACTAACCGACAATGACATCACCAGTGACGCTAATACAGTGACCAGGGCTAATACTATACACTGTCACTGTAATAATGACACTGTCTGGGAAGAAGTTAACATCTTGGTGTAATTGTTGACATAATTGTTGGTTAAGTGTGTGCCTAACAAGTGTTAATATGTGTAATATGTGCTGCTTTGTACTAAAAATCTTTGCAGGGAGAAGAGAATGTTCCTTCTGTTCAGAGCCCTGTGTTGTATGTCAACACAGGGCTCTGGCTGTGATTGAAGACAGTCGATCAGCAAGTCAAAGCCATGAATCATTGGCCAGGACCTGCTGACAAAATCTGGCTGTGTCTAATCACAATAGGAGTTGTCAGGCAGGGGCTCTTGTCCTGTACCAGGAAGAGGTCAGCAACATACATGTTTCTGTGCCTATAGGAGCCGCCCATCCACAGTATAATGTGGGAGGCTGGTCCAAGTCCGGTGGTCCTGAAAAAGCTAATAAACAGACCTGAGGGTAAAATTAGTCTTGACCATGAGAGTTACTGAACGAGTCTCCACTTGTGCATTTTTGTCTATGTTATTGGTTTTATACTTGATAATCTGTTATAAGCATGCTTGATAATTTCATACAGGTTATTCCACTGAACTCAATACATTTCTGTTGTTGTTCTTGAGTTTTTACTTAAGTGTCTGGACCTTATTGCCAGGTTATATTTATATAGATGAGGAGGCTTATAGAGCAGTAATATCTCTAGGTATTTAACTTCTATCAATCATGGAGGCTCAGCATCACATCGATGTTACCAAGGACAGCCTGCTGAAAGCTAGCCATTCATAATTCATTTTTTTTTTCATTCCACCAGCATGTTGAATGAAAAAAAAAAGAGCCGATTCCCCTATTCACACATTCAATGTGGATGGGGGAATCCTCCCTCTGTGTTATTGTATTTTGCCAGCAAGGAGCATTCCCCACCTGCAACATACAATGATTAGTGTTGCCAGCTATAGCCGGCCTAACTGATGATTCAGGAAAATTAGACAGAAACTAATGCTAATAGGAAAGTTTTAAAAGCTTTGTATTTGTGCTGCAATTGTGGCAAACCACATCTTGCGAAGCCTGTAGCCCAAAAAGGAGCAGGTGACAAGCTTTGTGCGATGTGGTTTACCACGCAACAATCACAGTGGAATCACACTGCATTTGGGTGCTATTGAAAATGAATGGAACCTGAACATGCTTGGTGCATTTTGCCATTTTTGCAGTGTGATTTGGGATAGCAGGCAGAATCACAGCGATTCTGCCCGAGATCCTAAAATTCCAGATGTGAATGGGGCCTAAAAGTGTTAGAAAACATGTCTCCTTCTACTTGAATTACAATAGACTTCCTATAATATTTACTTCATTAATATTTTTTATGTTTGGTACTTGATTTTGTGGCACTTTCCTTATCATGTTTTTTTATTTCCATAAGATGTTTATTGAAAGGTTTAGATACACATACAATGTATGGATAACATTTATGCATGTGACAAGTAACATATTTAGATCCATTATGTAGAATTACCAGCCTATCATAACAGCTCGTCATCTAACTATCGTATAAAAAAAACAAGGAAAATTTTTGAGGAGATAACAGTCTGTATCATGATATCTCAAAAAAACCCAAACATAATAAAAGAAAACACAAACATATACATGTGAGTATGAACTTGACTTTTACAAAGGCATTGGCATCAGTCTAAAAGGAGCTTATAATGTAAGAAAGGGGGTATCCATAAATACCCTAATTCCATGGTTCTCTATGAAGAGGTGTGTAGGGTTATGTACAACAGTCAAGTTTCTCAAATATGAAGACAGTTGTCATCAGTGCATCTACAGTATTTTGTTTTTTTGAGACAAGCAATAAACTAGAGAGGTAGAAGACAGAAAAGAAAAAGGGAGGGAAAGAAAAAGAGAGAGGGAGAGAGAAAAGAAAAAAAAAGGGGGGGGGAGCATAGTGGAATAGATGGGGAGGAGGAGCCAGCCCTTATGGACTGTAGTGCAGATGGCTTCCCAATCCTGGTTAGTGAGGGTGTCACATTTGTCTATAGCTGTTTCCCAAAAGCTGGCAATTTTAGAAAGATAATCAGGGGCACAATCTGATAGAAGAGGATATATAATGGGGGAAGACAGAGATACACACTTTTTCAAAGGGGGTCAAAGGGCTGCCATATACTTCCCTAGTTTTGGGGTCATTGAGAAAGTGGTGAGCTTGTAGATAAGACTAAAGGGGTAATAGCTCTCCAGGGTTCGAGGAGGGCAAACCATCTCTAGGGCAAAATATTCCCCTAGTGAAAAATTGATATGCCCTAGGTTGTAGATGGGTCTCACTCATATGGTTTGGGATAAATAGAGAAAGCGTGGCAAAATAGACATTTTGATTGTAGCGGCCCGTCCAAACCAGGATAGGTAATTTTTCTCCCAGGCAATAAGGTCTGTTTTGAAAGTTTGTAAGAGGGGGTGGAAAGTCATTGAATACAATCTTGATAGCTTGGAAAGGAAGTTGAATTTAAAGATATGTAAAAGCTTCAGAATGTAAAGGGAAATTATTTCTGGCACTTCCGAAAAGCAGATTGTGAGAGTGATACATTTAGAGCTCAGGATAGATTTGGTGGGGGTGTTGCGCTCTGTGAAAGGGAACTGAAGGCTTCTAAGAAGTAGGGTATCAGAATCTCAGAGAAACTCTTATAATACTGAGTGGGGAGTCCACCAGGATTTGGGGTCTACATCTGGGAAGCTTAGTGTGAGGGTGGTAGGATGGTGGTCAGAAACATACATGGGTTCGTGCAAGTCCTGTTGTGTGAGAAAGAGATATTCTATTTGGTAGTATTTACAATGGGGTGTGGAGAAAAAGGTATCATCTTTTGTGTCGGAATGTAGGGTCCTCCAGGAATCGTGAAGGGTTAGCAAGTAGGGTTGTAGTTTTATTTGCTTTAAGGCCCTGTAGGGCATGGAGGAGGTACCTGAAGAGGAGTCTAGGATTGGGTGGAGAGGAATATTCAAGTCACTCCCAAAAATTACCATCCCTTCACGGAAAGATATAAGGGAATCAGGGCCCGGGGTCAGTAGGGGGCCCCATGAGATGCCTCTGGTACCTTTTTCATAGGCTTTTTTGAGTCTGGGCAAGGACACAGCGGCCCCATGATCCCCTATTGCCCGGGGGCTCCATGAGTTGGCAGTCCGCCCCTGAAGGAAATCCATGACTTGGAGAATAAAGGAAACTTGCCTTTCATTAGGACAGTAGATGTTGGCAAATGTCATGAGTCAGTTGAAGGCCGTTCCCTTTACGAATAGATAACGTCCTTCTCGATCTGCTACTTGTTCAGAGAATTGGAATAGGAGGTTTTTTGAGAATAAGATAGCTTCTCCTTTCATTTTAGAGGTAGAGGATGAGGAATGGTAGTGCACTGAAAATTTGATATTAGAAATTTCTGATCATGTTTTTTTTTTCTTTTTTTGCATTTAATTGTTAACAGTTGTAGATGAGTGATGAGCCTAACTGCACTGGGTTTGGTTCCACAGAGTTCAGATATGTATCCGATCCAAGCTGAAATCAGTTGGAGCTGAATCTGCAAAATAGAAATATCCATTTTCTGAGCTAATAGACACAGGGGTGTCAAAAAATAGAATGGGAGAGTGGACACTGCCCTAGAGAACAAGCACTAATGCAAAAAAATATTTTAAGTTCAATGCAGCTGGGATCACTGATTTTTGTTTAGCACTGACCTTTATAAAGGATGCAAGTTAAGATTGCCAGCAAATTATTTTGACAGCTGTACTTGACATTGTCTTTGTTTTTCTAAAGAAAACAGCAAACAGACCTTCTTCAATGGTCCGCTATGTGCTGTTTGTTGTTTTTGTGTCTTTTAAACTGCTTCCTACCTGGCCACTGCACATAAAAAGCCAGGTGGGATCTTCGCCATTCTGAGTGGACGTTACTGAATGTCCCTCAGAACATGGGCTAGCTCTCTCGGTGTGCCTATGTCCCCTGGACACAGAGCAACACTGCATGGCAGAAGTGCTCTCTGACTGGCCCTTCTGATCATATGATGGCTGTGTGATCACAGCCATCATGAAATGTCAACAAAGCCACCAATCTGTTGATCGGCTCTTCCTGTCCTCACACAGAGCTTGCAAGTGAGGAGAAGCAGAGCTGATTTAAACAGTGAGTTACACACACATTGATCACCACATAGTGTCCCCCACACAGCTGTCAGTGCACCAGTGATCAAAAGCTGTCACACAGTACCAGGGTCATCCACATATGTACCGGTGATCCACATCTGTCACAATGTACCAGTGTAAAATCCACATCTGTCCCAGTGATTCACATCTGTCACAGCCTACCAAATTCAATTCCACATCTGTACCAATAATTCACATCTGTCACGTTGTACCAGTGTAAAATCCAGTGTAAGCTCTTTAACTCGCGTTTTCCAACTGTCTATCATGCCCCTAACCCTTTGGCAAAATTGAAGGGAGTGGCCATTCTGATTGCAAAACACCTCCCCTTGACAGTTTCAGACTCACTTCTAGATCCCGAAGGCAGATACTTGTTTCTAAAAGGCACTCTTGCTAATCGGCCCATGACGCTTGCGAATCTCTACGTTCCCAATACCAAGCAGGTCTCCTTTGTCCGCTTGATCACTGTCTCCCTTTCCTCCTTCCAGGCAGGCATGCTGATTCTGGGGGGAGATCTGAATGTCCCCTTAAGCCCATTATTGAACTCTTTTTACCATAAAAAGCTCTCAGGCGGATCCACACTCACCTACAGGACCTACAACTTCATGACTCTTGGAGAGTCCTTAACCCTAACATCAAAGGCTGCACATTCTTTTCTCCACCGCATACCAAATATTCCAGAATAGACTACATTTTCTTATCTCAACCAGATCTCTCACTCCTCCATGCCGCCTCCATAGAACCGATGGTTCTATCGGACCACCACCCCATAACCATGACGTTGCATTTCCCAGAAAATCACTCCCGCTCTAAGCTCTGGCGATTGGACACTTCCCTTCTATCCGACATAGCAACCAAAACTGAGATCCGTTCCAAATTAACTGATTATTTCTCAACAAACTAAACTCCAGAAACCTCCTCTCTAACGCAATGGGAGGCATATAAATGCGTCATCCGCGGAGTCCTCATAGCTATAGCCACGAAACATAAACGGGACAGACAAGAGAGTCTAAAACTTCTTACAGATAGAATCCAATTCTTGGAAAAGGCACATAAGCATACTCAAGCTGCGTTGGCACTGACTGAACTCACAAACGCTCGTTCACAGCTCCTGACTGAGCTGGGCAAAGTAGCCAAACGGAGATATATTTTGTCGCAGAAGCCATTTTATGAATTTGCGAATAAAAATGGGAGTTTCCTTGCAAGAGCCCTTCTAGAAAAAAAGTCGAGCATGACAGTCCACAAAATCAGGGGTTCGGATGGTGCTGTCGCCACATTGAATATTGACATTGCTTCTCATTTTCAGCAGTTTTACAGTACCCAATACAACCTCCCCCCTGAACATCTCCCATCTGACACCGATACACCCAGGGCCTCTGATATCTGACTTCCTTCATCTTTATAGCCCCGCCGCACTTCCTGAGGATATGGCACAAACCTTAGAACACAATATTATGTCCGATGAGCTTGAGCGAGCTGTCAAACAATTGAAACCTGGTAAGAGCCCGGGTCCTGATGGTTTTTCGGCGGCTTACTACAAATCATTTCTAGACATCCTGAGCGACCCTTTTCTCTCTGCCTTCAACACCTTCTCCTCACCCCCCCCCCCCCACCACGACATCGCCTCTTGGAGGCACACATCACAGTCATACCCAAAGGCTGTAAAGATGCAACTTTGGTTTCCAATTATAGGCCCATCTCCCTCTTGAACGTAGATGTCAAAATATTTGCAAAAATTCTTGCCAATCGTCTACTTCCCTTACTCCCCTCCTTAATCAATTTAGATTAAGTGGGTTTCATTTCTGGCAGGGAAGCAAGAGATAATACCACTAAGGCCCTTCATCTCATCCACTGGCTTCGCACATCTAATACCCCTGGGTTTCTCCTCTCTTTGGATGCGGAGGCCTTTGACAGAGTGGCATGGGATTATCTGAAGGCGTCCCTGCAGGTGGTCGGTTTGAAAGAACACATGCTTAACTTCATTATGGCCCTCTATTCTGGCCCAACAGCACGGGTTCGAGTGAATGGCCACTTGTCAAACACCTTCTCCCTCGGGAATGGGATGCGTCAGGTATGTCCCCGCTCCTCTTTGTACTATCATTAGAACCACTACTACGCAAAGTCTGTTCGAATCCCAACGTCAAAGGCATTACAGCAGCAGCTCAAGAATACAAAATTGCTGCTTATGCAGATGACATTCTCCTGTTTTTAGCAGATCCTCAAACCACCTTGCCCAATCTGCTGAAAGATTTGTCATTCTTTCAATATCTTTCAAACCTCAGAATTAATTACTCCAAGTCCTATGCCCTTAACATCACTCTTTCTTCTGCCATGGTATCTTTTTGCCAGTCCCGATTCCCATTTCATTGGGAAAAGGAGGCCCTCACTTATCTAGGTATCCAGCTCACTCGTAACCTTACTGACCTATATGCCAAAAACTTTGCCACAGCTCTCAGATCCATTCAGGACCTTATGAAGTGGCACCGTCATTGCTTCTCATGGTTCGGGAGGGCTGCCATGCTCAAAATGAACATACTCCCTCGCCTCCTCTTGCCCAAGTATTCAGCCCTTTTGGCAAGAGGTTCACCGGATAACTTCGTCAGTATCTACCTTACTCCTCGATTTCTCTCTGGCCCAATACCTCCTCCACTATTCCCCCATCCCCAGACACCTCTATTTTAAATCACTTGCTATGCATATGCTCAACGCGGCTAGACTCTGTATACCTGTTCTATGGTAATCCACCCACCCTCCTTCAATCCGAGATTTGCTCACCCATTTTGGAAAAGTTGCGGAGATGGAAGAGTTGATTGCTTCATCACAGGATAACCCAACCAAATTTTCTCATCTGGTCTTGCTGGACTCATTTTCAAATGACCCCGGAATTCTGTTCCATTATGGGTCTCCCGACTGTCTGACACACATTTCTACCCTCTTCGGGGTTGCCTTTAGTTGTCCTGTCCTTGGAGCCTTCATTTCTGTGATATGCCTGCCTATACTGTCCCCTCCCTAGTCCCCCCCCCCTCCCCCACTTACTCTCTCTTCCCCTCCCTTCCCATTCCACCCCCCTCCCTTCCCATTCCACCCCCCCCCTTTTTTTTTTCATTCTTCTCTCCTCCTTCCTTTCAAGCATCCCTCCTCCCTACCAATTCCTTTCTGACCCCTTTTTTATCTCATCCTGTATCTTTTTTTTTTTTACAAAAAAAAATTTTGTTTTTGGTCAAAAAAAGTTAGCGATTTACCGCGTTTTGCCACATTTTTCAGCGGTAGAGAGTTTTTACAGCTAAAAAACTCCTCTAGAAAACCACTAGTTCTGGGTTTTTTTCCAGCCAAAAAATGCCCTGCCAAAAAACATTGATTACAGTCTATGTGTGCATGGACACATAGGATAACATGCTGGGGAATTTACTGGCTGTAGAAAAAACATCAAA
Organism: Staurois parvus; assembly: GCF_062004578.1. Taxonomy (NCBI): domain Eukaryota; kingdom Metazoa; phylum Chordata; class Amphibia; order Anura; family Ranidae; genus Staurois; species Staurois parvus. Next base: position 8,971,754 of record NW_028317949.1, read on the forward strand.
AGCCAAAAACAGCAGCTGTAAAAACTTCCAGTGTGCATGAGGACTAAGGGGTACAAAGGATGTAAACCTGACCAGTTTCACAGGTCACGCCGGCTGCACCATTTATATAATGATCATACTCTAAAATGGCCACCATTGGCAACAAAATGCTGTGACATCATGACGCACCCTGGTGCCATAACGTCATCAAGCACAGTGTGATATCACGATGTACGCAGAAAGATGGATACAGATGTGGATGCAGAAAGAGATGGCTTGCCAACACCTATCATAGGGTAAGGAATAGCAAAAGGGAGACAGATTTTTTTGGAAGAGATAGTGAGCTTGGGAGTTAAGTCCTACCAGGAGATTGAGTTTACAATACAATAGCCTTGTGCCCATGGTCAGGGACATTTGTGCCTCCCACTGACATCTTCTAATCAATGATGATGACAATGCACACCGGTGCTATGGCCACATCACACACATCGTGACATCACCTACATCACGAACCTACATATAAAAGTGACAATTGCAGTACACCTGTTTTCTAAGACCATCATGCACAGTTAACTCTAAATTGATGACTTGTAGGGTCTTTAAAGCATTGCCCGTGTATAATTTGGGGTACCTAAAATTGTCATTATTCCACAGGAGCACGTTATTTTAAAAGATGGGTTACCCTTTAATAACATGTTACACCTGTATTCAAGTGTTACTAAAGCGGCAGTACCGCACCCCCCCCCCATCTCTTATTGTTACAGTGGGTGGGGGATCCTCTCCCTGCACCAGCCGTCACAATTTAAAAACAGAATGGCTGCGTGGGGCTCTGCTCACACAGCAGCGTTATTTATTCACAGAAATCTGTGAATGAATGAACGAGTTCCATTTTCCACCACGACAGATGGTGGAACTCAATGAACCTCACCCTCAATGAACTGCGAGGGTGTTGGAGAGTACCCTCATATTTCAATGATTCTTCCTGCTTTTCAGTAACTGTCTGCCCATATGGGAGGCAGGAGCATATCTACCACAAAGTAAACAAGGCATTTTCCTTGGGTGGAATTTTCAAGGGTGTGGAGCCATCCCCAGGTAGAAGGGAGGAGATGGATCACTGTATCTGGTCAGGCTGCACAGGGCCCCTTTTTTGTGTAGCAGCATCAGCCATCTCCTTTCATCTCTTCTCTTCCCCATTAGCCACCACAGAGCCCCCCGAGCCAAGATAGCAGCCCCAAATGATTGTATTTGCTTTCTCGCCTCCTCCCCTCCATGACTACAGCCAGGGTCAAGGATGACTGATGGGCAGTGGTTTGGACCAATTGGAGACAGGGAGAGGAGGGGCATGGTCCAATGAGCAAGAGGGGAGTGGATGGAGGGTTTTTGGAGAAGGCGGGATGGTGAGGGGAGGTGTGACATTGAGGTTGGGGCAGGGCATTGACATGAGGGGGAGGTTTGGCATGAAAGAAGTGATAACTGTGCAGAGAAGTGTGTATAATGTACAGGAGAGATAGAAAGAGATAGAGAGGGAGGGAGGGAGAGAGAGAGAGAGAGAGAGAGAGAGAGAGAGAGAGAGAGAGAGAGAGAGAGAGAGAGAGAGAGAGAGAGAGAGAGGAGTGTGTACTGTATAGTGTACTGGAGAGAGAGGAAAGTGTATAGTGTACAGGAGGGAGAGAGAGAGGCTGCTGCTAACCTCATTCTATGTCCCTCTGACCCCATCCTCTGTCCCATTTATCACATATGTGAAACTTGAACAAACCATGTCTCAGGGTCTGTTCATTATAAAAGGCTGCTGCTTCCTCATCAGACCCTGAGACAAGAACATGGCTGGGGTGGACAAATTTAAATGGGAGAGAGCACCCAATTCTAGACTTGCCTAGGGTAGCACAAAACCAAAGTACACCACTGATGGGAAGTATGGGCAAACAGCTATACTGAGTGACTGCAGGAGCCTGGCACTGCACCTGTGATCTATCTGCAGGCCCTGAAGAAAAAATAAATGCACACTTTTCTACTTTCAAAAAATGTGTATTGATTATTTTTTTTTTTTTGCAAAAGTGAAATTAAAGTCTTGATATGTTTGGTATTCATTTACTCAGTGCAACTTTAGTGTATTTTTTACTGAAACTTTTGATAAACTGGTACTATCAAGTGGCATAAAATTTTAACTACCACCATTTTACCCGTCAAGGTCTTGGCTTTCAGAAAATATATAATGTTCGTGGGGGGGGGGGGGTTAACTAATCTTTAGGCCTAAAAAAGGAGTTCCCTATGCTCTTTTTGGACAATAAATTTCCTATTAGCCTCAACAATGCCAGAATCCATCAAGATTCTCTCCCCATAAAATTCTATTTGCTGCTAAGTTCAGGTTTATCAAATTTTGGTGATAAATTGGTAAACTGCCCCATAAATCAAACCTGGTCAGATATGCCTGTCCTTAAAGACCACCTCTGATGAGAAGGGGGTGTTCTTTATTCCTAATATACTTTCTGTCCTTTAGAGGCAATGCTGCTCCTCCAAAGAGACAGTACATTAAGTGAAGATGGTCATCCTAGGTTATGAAGTGTGTTACTGTAAGAATAAACAGGTAAAATCAAATTAAAGAAAAGACTAATAAAAGAAAACAAATGACTAATACATCCACCACATCTAAGGGCTAGTATGTCCCAAGCTTGAAAATAAATGTACTTTCTGCTCATGGTCCTCTACTATTTTCCAAGAATTCCAACAATACCCATACGTGTCTCTCCGCATTTTCTATGCCTCTTGCAGAACAGAATCCTACGTTTTCATATGGGCTCACAGACACCCTAGAGTCTCTAGCTCTAGTCTACTCATGCACAGACTACAGGGTGGTTTAGGGGTTCCTAACATATCCAAATATTATTTAGCAGTCCAAATTGCACAACTATCTATGCTTCATGCTACTTTGGATATTCCATTGTTGGTGCTACTTGAGTTCCTGAATTGTGCACCGATCTAAATGCAGTCCTTCCTTTGGCTCCCTCACAAATTGCACCTCTTGACTTTAAACCCTTTAATGGCTCATAGCACTAAAATGTGGGTATTCGAGTAATCTCATGTCTCCATTTCTTGTCCATTGTTAATAACCTTCTATTGACAATAGGAATGGAACAAGCCTTGGTATTCTCCTGCTGGGTTTCCCATGGCTTTACACAAGAACATCATTTCCTATGCACTTGGCCTATTTCGATGTAGGCAGCCCTTCAGGAGATGCATGAGGGCTTTTGATATCTCTAACTTCAACATTAGATATCATCTCTCCGTTGCACCTCTGTGTACCCGTTTTTCAAATAAAACTTTTCATATGTCTGTCAACACGCCTTATTTCGGCCCTTTACTCTTTAAATAGTCATGTCTCCTCCACTCCTCTCTCTTATGAGGCTCAGTGACAACAAAACTTGATAACTACCATTGACCCAGCAGGCTGGAGCAAGGCTTGGTCTTCTGTAGCAAAATGTTCCTTCAATACCACCAGTCTTGAAGCTGCTTATAAAGTTCCCCAAGGGTTATACTGGGTCCCTGCCCGCTAATCCTAATTGCAGTGACTGATGCTTTAGGAGTTGTGGTTATCGCGAGGATGTCCTACACATCTGTTGGACATGTCCACAACTGATAGGCTTTTTGGTCCCAGGTCTTTGGCTTGCTGTGCACTTTGCTACATTTGAAAATCCATAAGTATAGCAAACTAGTTTTACTGCACTGTCCCATCCCAGGTTTATATGCTCACCAACAGAAACTGGCATCATGTTTATTTTGTATGCGAAGAGAACCATTGCCCAAGCCTGGAAAAAAAAACTATGGTCTCTTTTCAGGGAGTGAAAGATAATATGATGACCCTAATGATTAATGAACAGAAGTCTAGTCGTCTGAAGGACTCCCATTTCAAGTTTCTCAAAATTTGGAAGCCTTGGAACAAGTGTTTCTTTCCCTCATTAAATCCTGCTGGCATTGTTCACTTATGACTGTCACTTGGGTTGGTCTTGAATCCCAGTCACCCCTCCGCCCCCCCCCCCATCCCCCTCTTCCTCCCTCCTCTTTCTCTTTCCTTTCTCTTTCTCTTCTTCATCCTACTCTTGGAAACTCTAACCTCCGTTCTCCTTCTCTTTTCTCTTATTTTGGGTTGTACTAAGAATAGGAAGCATACTATCTTGCATTCCTTGATTCACATTATGGGGCATCCTACATGGTCTTCCATTTGTTTATATATTCTACTGTCCTGGCTATAGTTTGAACATTGCCATGTTCAACATTATGTGAAGTTTCTTTTTGTAGCCTGTGTGGTCATATTTGGTGCTCGTTCTGTTACCCAAAAATGTAAAAAAAAATATTGAACCAGTAAAGCAAATGTACAGTACTTATGTCAGAGGGTAAACTTAACTTTAAATGTTAAGGCTAGAGTTGATTTTATGTGTCTTGTTTTAGCCCCTTGAAAAAAATGATATTGTTATACTGTATAAATTACCTTTCAAACAGCTACCAGAAGTTTTTAAAGAAAATCAAATTTTCTCTTTAATGCATTTTACTGTGCTGTCTGCTTACATGGCTGTCTTTGTCACCAAGTTCATTAAAATGAAAGACAAGTGCAATAATGACTGCATTTATTTAGTACATATATTAGCAGAGAACATCCATTGATCATTAGATCAATATGTCTACAGACAGACAAAGTTACTGAAAGTTCCTAGAGAACCTTGTGAAATAAGCTTATTTTAAACAAGCCAATACTTTAATGGAATTATAATACTTTATTTTAAAATGCAGGTATTCCAGTATGTGTTAAGATAACGTCCTCTAGAACTGTCTGTTTAATACATTTTGTTTGTTTGTTTGTATATAATGTTACCGTTGTGCTATAGGTATTTACACTTAGATTCTGTTTTTCATGTAAATAAAATGGGCATTTATTTTGCCACAGGTAGCACTAATAATCTTACATTGTGATGATCACTCTAGTTTGTCGATGTAGCCAAACACTCCTTTAATTTAGTAAAGTTGTTCCTATTGGCTGCTGTAAAATCAATAGCTATTTGATGAGATTCCTGCATAATACAGTTTTTAACATATCTTAGCATAAAGTCAAGTTGGGCATAAGGATCCTAGTTGAAAAGCTTTTCTTGGCATCATTCCCAGAGATGTTTTCTTTTGATTGTGAAATCTTCTGATATTCTCTGAAACTTATACATTTAATACCGCCAGATACTTATTTAAAGGATAAATTCACCTCTCGTAACATGTTGCACCCATATTCAGGGTGTAACATGTTACAAACAGAATGGCCCCCGATCCTCATTGTGACAGCTAGAAGAGGATCTTCTCCTCCCCATTAACTGTCATCATTTTAAAAAACGTGTCCATGCGGGCCACGTCACTCATTCACAGTATACTCTGAATGGAAAAACTACAAGTCCTGACAGCCTTTGCGGCTGTTGGCTTGTTGTTCTCAGTGAACTACCAGGGCACTCCACAGTGCCTTAATAGCTCATTGAGTCTTCCTGTCAGTAAGTATCTTCTGTCCCGTATGGGATGTATGAGCAAGCAGATACAGTGGCAGGTCAGAGGAAGACCTGCATGGCACCAACGATTTGCTGATCGCTGGTACAATGCTTTAGATGCTACAGAAACAAAAAATAATAAATGCACATTTTTTTTACCTGAAAAAATATGTGCATTCATTATTTTTTGTTAAAAAGGTGAACTTATCCTTTAAGCATGAACATTTTAAGTTTTAGTACATAAACCATGTACAGAGTGTGATTTTAGCTCTCTTTTTCAGATCACAAACTGTAATAGTTGGGGAATGCTGTAAGCCAAAAAAAGAGAAGACCTCTCTTCCTCTGCAGATACCTCACGCACTAAAGTTCCAGTGTAATAATTGAGCTTTCTAAGTTCCTTCAGAAAGAACCTAAAATGCATTCAAGTCACTGTTTAAAGTTTCTGAAAACAGAGACCAATAGCCATCCCCTAGAGCAGTGGTCTCCAAACTGTGGCCCGGTGGCTGGATGTGGCCCTTTGCTTGTCTTTATTTGGCCCTTGGGCACTATTCCACCAACTGATATCAATAATGGAGCACCATTCCCTCTACTGACATAATGGGGCACTACTATTCTCATTGATATCAACAGTGGTGCACTATTCCTCCCAATAACATAATTAATGATGGGGTACTGATGCTGGGGCATTTTTTACTCTCACTGACCACAGTTCGGCCCCCCAAAGCCTGAATGACAGAAAACCCCTGCCCTAGAGCTTGTACATAAAAGTAAAGAGTATTTTATCTTATCAGAAGTGCACTCCTGACTGTACCTGCACTTTTCAACAAGTGATGTCCTTTTACATCATGAAATGAAGTTCTTGCTGAATCGAGCAAGCAGTTAGCATTCATCAGTTAAAGTGAATGTAAAGGCTAATATAATTTAGGCTAAAAATATTGCTTCCCCTTTCTCATGTCCAAGCTGCATAAGATTTGTAAAAGAGTTCAGTTCAGTTTATTAGCTTCATATCACATAATCGCTAAGCTATGACTCCCATGCGTCATTGAGCTCTGAACAACAGGGCTGAATTCACAGACTTGTGGTGTCCCAGCTGTTTTCTATTGCCCCTCCCTCCCATTATCTGGTCTCCTTCCCATCCACTGCAGTAGCCACTCAACTAACACAGGGGGACCTAACCTTAGAAATCACGTGACCACATTGAAGCTGATAAAAAGGTATTTACATTGAACTCTTTTACACATAGTAGGCAGAGTGTAGTGTTTCTTTAAAATAGAAAAAAATATTTTTTTTTTCTTTGGAAATGTTATTGCTGCTGTTGCACATACTACAGCAAAAAAAAAAAAAAAACACAGAAAAAAATGGTGTGGCATCCCCTCCAAAATGCACACTAGATCCTTTGATTCTGTTATGGATTTTAAAGGGCTACCTTACCCCTAAAAAAAAAAAGTATGAGGTTCCCCAGGAAAATCACATCAACATAGGGGGGTGCCCCTGGCAAAGAACCTTGTTCCCAGTTTGATGAGGACAAGGTCCTCTTCCCCACAACTCTTGCCTGGTGGTTGTGAGGGTCTTCATGTTTGATACTTATTGTAATTTGGAAGCATAGGCTGGCATCTAGATACTCCCCTCTCTATGTGAATAAGTGTTGGGTACATACTCATTCATAAAAAAACCCCAAATGTCTGACAAGTCTTTTAGTGCAAAAAATAAAAATCCTCAAAACATGTCCCTCTTTGTAAATCCACCACCAGTCATGATACTCGCCAAATACTGACTCTCTAAAAACAAAAAAAACAAAGACCTGACACCGGTGACTATGCATGGTGGTAACATTAGCCACATGAAAGCTCCCTGAGCTGTCATTAGCCATACAAGGGAAGGAGAAGAGATAATGGGGACATTGTCACATATGGCCCTACTATGGACATATTTGGTCTATGCCATTGCCCTACTATCCCCTCCCCTATGCCATCAATGCCATGTACTGCTATCCCTGCCCTGTGCACTCTATATGTCATGTTGTATTCATTACTCATTCACTCTATATATAATGATGTACTTCTGACCCCTGCATTCTATATGTTATGTTGTACATACTTCTGACCCCTGCCCTCTATATTCCATTTGCATATTGGAGTATTACTGACCTTTGTACCTTATACACTATGTACATGTTGGAATATTCCTGACTCCTGCACGTTATAAATTTTGTTCTGTACTACACACTTCTGACTAAAGTGTTTATTGTCTCTAGGGATGAGCTCAATGTACCAGAGAACATGCCTAAAGTATTCAAGTCTAAAATGGCTTAGAATTGTCACTCCCCTGGGGAACATATACTAAAGTAAAAAAAATGTTCCAAATTCTGTTTGATGAAGTACAGCAATTTCAATGCTTTAAGGCCAACATTAAAAAGACTATTTGCTTAAAATAACATGCCTGGGGGATGCCCTTAACTTGCCCATTAAGTGGTGTACATATATGTGCCTTGTATACAACCTGCTACAGAAAAATTGACATTTACAAAGAAAAAAAATTACTGTTCATATTATCAATAAATGACAGCTCTTGTCAAAAATAAATAACAAAAAGTGTGAGATCCCTCCAAAAATCTATATCAGACCCTTATCCGACCATGCAGCTTGGCAGTCAAGGAATAGAGGGGCATGAATATGCACCTGCTCTCCCATGCTTACCAGGTCACATACCCTCTATACTGGTGGGGGTACCTTGACAGGGACCTTCTGTATTTGACAAAGCACCATATGTTCATGTTGATGAGGGCAAGGGCCTCTTCCCCCATAACCCTGTCCCAGTCATTTTGGTGCTTGTGGGTGGGGTGCTTTTCAGAATTTTACCCCCAGATACTGCCCTCCCCATGTGAATGAGTAAAGGGTACAGAGTACCCCTACTCATTCACACAAAAAATAAACAGTAAATAAAGTCACTCATCATACATGGTTTTGGACAAGACCTTTATTAAAAAAAAAGTCCCACATTGTACATCATTTATCAAACATTTTATCTGTGGGTGCAGATTTAAGTCAGACATGATGAACAATGCCTTCTGCCTTTTGGAAAAAAAAAGAATCCTGCTGATTGAAGGACTTCTTTAATCCCTTTGACTAAGCATTCCAAATGACATCTCTAGGAGCCCTACTGCTAAAAATAAGAAGTGAGGTCTCTCAGGTAACACCCTGATTAGCAGTGCCATGCTATTCACACCCTTTTGTTTTTAAATGGCTGAGGATTCCCAGCCAGTAAATGAATGGGATAGGATGGCATCGCTGGTTGTTCAGAACATTGCAGGTGCCTGCAGTTGCCACTTCCATAGCAACCATTTGCAGGAAGGAAGCTGTTATATATTGTAATAGTAGAAATACTGCTACTATAAAGGATGTTTGATTTCTGCCAAACAAGCAAAAGGTCTGTCATTTAGACAAAGCTTGATCTCATACTTAATTGTTTCAACAGTTGCTGGTTGCTAATTGGTCACCAACTGTAAAAGTGAAGTGCTCATTTAAGGAAGGATCAGACAATGCATTACTTTATATTCATTTTGCAGGAAATCACACTGTATGTGATCCTTTGCTTAAAAGTTTGAAGCTCATTACTTGTAGTCCAGTTATTGGGTATTTGGAAGATATACAGTTGTGCTCAAAAGTTTGCATACCCTGGCAGAAAAAGTGAAATTTTGGCATTGATATTGAAAATATGACTGATTTAACCAAAAAATGCTCTTTTATTGAAGGGTGATAACCATATGAAGCCATTTATTATCAAATAGTTGTTTGGCTCCTTTTTATATTTCAATGGTTTTTATTAATTTTAAACAGTATAAAACAGAGGAAACAAAACACACCCACGCAGGGGCTATCAATTGCACTGATAAAAAAGGCAAAATAGAGCAGACAACACTCTAATTCCAATAAAGCAAAACGTATGCCCACGCAGGGGCTATCAATGGCACATAGGTTACAATAATATCAGTGAGACTCTGACTATCGCAACTAAAGACAGCTGTCCACTGTCACATCAAAACAAACAGAAAAGGAGAGAAGAAGAGCAGAGAAGAAAGGAGAGAAAAAAAAAAAAAAACACACCAAAGAGCAGGGGTCCACAAGCGCCAATATCAAAACTCCATTACCTCCCCACACTGGCCAGGGGGAGCGTGGGAAAGGCGTATTGCAACCACGGTTCCCATATTTTCAAAAATTTATGTTGAGAGTCGTTGCATATACTCGACATCTGTTCGTTGAGCATCATAGTAGTCATACGATCCCGCACCCCCTGGGAAAAGTACAAACGGACTCTTCCAGGCCTGAGCAATTGTCCTAGTGGCCGATAAAAACAAATAGGAAGCCAACCGCTGCTGACGAGCCAAGAGGCCCGGTATGGGGCAATGAAGCAAAGCATACCGAGCGTCCCGGCGTATGGAGAGATGGAACAAAGTGAAGAGGAGGCCAAACTCACGAGACCAAAAATGAACCAACCTCGGGCATGACCACCAGATATGCAGTACATCGCCACGATGGCCACAGCCCCGAAAACATCGATCACTACAGGCTGGGTTAGCCTGGGCCAGACGAGCCGGAACCCAGTACCAACGGAACAATACCTTGTAGGCTGCTTCCAGCGTGGTCGTATTAAATGAACATTTAGCTATGAGGGACCAGGCCCTACTCCAGTCCTCCGGATCCACAGTCACTCCCAGGTCGCGTTCCCACTGAACAACATATGAAAGAGAAGTGTGCGATGAGCGTCTGTTCAAAGCTGCGTAAAGAAGGGAGATAAGGCCCGGGGCGCCCGGGCGCTGCTGGCAAAGCCGTTCAAAGGCAGATTTCTGATATGGGAAAGCAGAAGTGGCCCTCAGCGAAAGCAACCAGTGCCGCAATTGAAGGTACCGAAAAAATTCCACTGGGGGAACATCCCGAGACTCTCGAAGGACATTCCAGGTGGGAAAGGACCGAAAAGTCAAAAAGTGCTGCACCTGTGAGAAACCATGAGCCACCCACCAAGAAAATGCCCTCGGGTGATCTAGACCCGGCGGGAAAAGAGGGTTGTTAACGATTGGAAGCAAAGGCAAAAAGGGTGACATCAGGCCACTGGAATAACGTACCGAGTCCCAGACTTGTAGGACATGGAGTAACATCGGACTCAGTGCCATAGGGCGCAGGGCAGGGGGAAGCCATAGGAGTGTCGACAGTGCGATAGGGGCACAATTAGGTAGTTCCAGCAGGACCCAGAGAGGAACATCGGAGGAAGCGTGCAACATAGCCAGCGGGGCAATCTGGCTCGCCTGATAATACTTAGTTACATTGGGTACCCCAAGACCACCCTGGAGTCTATGAGCAAAGAGCGTATTTCTAGAGACTCTGGGGTGTTTATTGGCCCAGATAAAACGCATAAACTTCGCCTGAAGCAACCGAAGAAAATGAGGGGGAACCCGCACCGGGAGAGTGCGAAAATAGTATAACAATTTCGGCAAGATGGTCATTTTCACTGAATGAACCCGTCCTATCCAAGACAGGTGCGGAAATTGCCAAGAATGCATAAGAGAAGATAAAGAGCTAAGCAAAGGATAATAATTTGCAGCAAAAAGGGAGTCATAGGTGGGGGTCAAGCGAATGCCCAAGTATTCAAGAGAAGAGGAAGCCCACCGATAAGGGAAGTGGGATTGTAAGCGCGAAACCACATCTGAAGGCAGAGTAATATTGAGAGCGACGGTTTTATCCAAGTTGATACGTAGACCCGAAATCAAGGAGAAGCGCTCAAGAACCCGTTGCAAGTTAGGAAGCGTCGTCAGAGGATTAGTAAGGGTCAAGAGGGCATCGTCCGCAAAGAGGCTCAGCTTAAACTCCTGTCCCGCGTATGGAACCCCCGATATATTGCAATCGGCCCGGAGCGCTAAAGCCAGTGGCTCAAGCGCCAGGACAAAGAGCGCCGGGGACAGCGGGCAACCCTGCCTCGTCCCTCGCCCAACAGGAAAGGGATCCGAGAAATATCCAGCGTATTTAACGGAGGCCGAAGGAAAGGAATACAAGGCCTGAATCCAAGAGAGAATAGAATCCCCGAAACCCCAACGAGACAGCACAAACCGCAGATATTCCCAGGATAGAGAATCAAAAGCTTTATATATGTCCAAGGACAGTAGGAATCCTGGGATTTTCCGTTGTTGCAGAAAATGTATAAGATGGACCACCTTACGGACATTATCCCCCGCCTGCCTCCCAGGGACGAACCCTACTTGGTCCCTGTGGACCAGGCTACACAAATATTTATTGATGCGAAAACTAAGGATCTTGCCCAACATCTTCAGGTCTTCATTAAGAAGAGAAATGGGCCGGAAGGCTTGCGGTTCCTGGACATCGTCAGTCGACTTAGGAATCATAGAGATATGTGCCCTAAGTGCGTCCAAAGAGGGTAAGGAGCCCTGTCGTAACTCATTGAAATAGGCCGCTAAAAAGGGCGCCAATAGGGCTGAGAATTTTTTATAATAGAGACCGGAGAAGCCGTCGGGACCTGGGGCCGCGGTGGACCGTAAAGATTTGATCGCTTGGAGCACTTCCGGTACGGTGACACCAGCGTTGAGGGCCACCTGTGCTGCCTCGGTTTATCCGGGAAGATGGAGGTCTTGAAAGAATGCCTCTGCCTGGGCCACAGGGAAGGGATCTGGGGCAGCATAGAGGCGCGAAAGGAAGTCCGAGAATCGGGAAACAATCTGCTGGGGATTAGAAGTACAGCCACCTGTGGAAAGTCTAAGTCGAATCGGTTTATGGGGTTTCCCCACAGAATTGAGTTTCCTGGCTAGCATGGGACCGGGCTTATTAGCGCAGGAATGGAATTTATGTCTGGTCCAACGCAGGGCCCGTTCCGCCTCCGAAGAGGCAAGGAGGTCCAATTCTGTCGCCAGAGCGTCCCGAGCGCGTTTATGGGCCACGGATGGAGATGACTTCCAACGCGCATCCGCAGAGGCCAGGAGAGAATGAAGCTCCAGGAGTCGGCGTTCCCGCTCCCGCTTCCGGACCGCAGCCAGCTGAATAACATGACCCCGCACCGTGGCCTTATGCGCTTCCCATAGGGGCACTGCTGAAGAAACCGATCCCGAGTTTTCCGCAAAGTATGTCCGTAAAAAGAATTCTATTTGTTGGCAGGTAGCCTGAGTGGTCAGCAAAGAGTCATTGATGCGCCAATGAAAAGGGCGTCGTTCTGACCCAGAAAGGGCAAGGAGGAGTACCAAAGGATCATGGTCTGACCAGGGTGAGGAGGGAATAGTTATCCGCCGGACCGAGGGGAGCTGCCGGACCTGCATGAATATATGATCAATTCTACAAAAACTGTCATGAGGATTGGAATAGAACGTAAAGTCGCGTTCAGTTGGATGAAGTTCCCTCCAGACGTCCGCTAGCCCCGCCGTCCGCAAAAGAGAGCGCATACGTTCCTCCAGCACCAAGTCATGAGAGGGGGTCACTCCCCGTGGGTAGCGCCTATCCAATGTGGAATCCAAGGTAACATTCGAATCCCCCATAACAAGAAGAAGACCCTTAGAGTGTCGAGAAACAATGGTGCAAAGATGCGAAAAGAATTTATGCTGGAAACGGTTAGGCGCGTAGTAAGAGACAAAGGTAACCTCCTGGTCCCAGAGGGTGCCCTGCAGAAGCAAATACCTGCCCGTGGGGTCCTCTATATGCCTAGAACAGACAAAGGGGAGATTGCGTTTAAAAGCTATCAGAACACCCTGACACTTCTCAGGAGCTGAGGCCGTGTAAAAGATGGGATAGTGAGGTGAAAGATAACGCGGAGCGGAGGACTGAGAGAACCTGGTCTCCTGTAGACATACCACATCAATTTGTTGCGATTTGAGGTGATGAAAAACTTTAGTCCGTTTCTGAGGAGAATTAAAGCCTTGAACATTTTGTGAATGTATTTTCAAAAGGGGCGAGGCCATGGCGGTTTCAACGCAACACGCTCAGCAGAAAAAAGCCCAAAGCAGCCAGCAATCTCCACTCCCAATGGCGATCGGACCATGGCATCCCGGAACCCTGCAGAAAACAAAAACGAAAAAAAACAGAGAAAAAGAAAAGAACAAAGAAAGAAAAAAGGGAAAAGACACAAAAAGTATACATAACAGTGCAATCGTGTCACACCAATGGTGACGTGCATCCTACACATGAAGGATACAGTTAGGGGTAACTCTACCACCGGACACATGGCTGCAAATGGAAACATCAAACAGAAGCCCTCAGGGGGCAAAAAGGCAATGAACATAATATAGTGTAATAAAACTTAATAGAACTAAAAGACCCAGGAGCAGGGACCTCCGCGATAACCTCCCCATAGAAACCCTGAGAACCATAGGGGCCAACCCCCTTCCACCCAACCAGGCCCACCAGGTCAACCTCCCACCCCGGAGCCCGAGGAGCAGAACCAACCCGGAATGCAAACAAACTGGGGGAGCCCCAAGGTCCAAACTCACGGTCCCGTCAGAGAGTTCATCGGTGAGATGATACATGGAAAATCCAGGACGCATCTTCAGCCCGGGGAAGAGCAGGAAGGACTTGATCGCGAAGGGGTCTGAGAAAGGGCCCTCTTCCTATTAGACGACCGCTCCCAGATGCGGCTCGGAGGAAGCGGCCTCGCCGGGGATCCGGATGAATGAACTGGGTTCCGATCCGCAGCCTCCGGCGAAAGAAGGTGTAAGGATTCCAGGAGAGAGTGAGCCTCCTCTGGTGTAGCCACAGAGTGACTGCGGCCCTGGTAGGTGAAGGTGAGGCGGAACGGAAAGCCCCAGGCATATTTAATACTATGTTTCACCAGGACCGAAGTGAAGGGCTTCAACTGGCGGCGCTTTTGAAGAGTGGTCTGGGAGAGGTCCGCGAAGAGCTGATAGCGATGCCCCTGGAAGCTGAGATCAGGTTTATTTCTGGCCGCCAAGAGGATAGTTTCCTTAGTGCGGTAATAAGTGCACTTGATGATGATGTCCCTCGGGGGCCCATCCGGTCGTCTGGGGCCCAATGCACGATGTATGCGATCAAATTCAAGCCGGTCAATGGGAATGGCGGGCGTCAGCTCCTGGAACAGAGCAGTAGCAGTGGAGGTAAGATCCGTAACCGTTTCCGGGATACCCCTTAACCGCAAATTGCCACGGCGGGAACGATTTTCAAAATCCTCAAGCCTTAGCAGCGCGTCCGCCAATTCTTTCTTGAGGTCGCATAAATCCTGCTCGTGATTTTCAAGGACCGTAGCCGCAGCATCCATTTTATCTTCGAGGTTGTTCGTCCGGCTGCCCAACTCCCGAATTTCCCGGTCGGCCAGCTTGGAGGTAGCGGAGGACAATTCTGATTGCAACATAAACTGGAAGCGGCGCAGGAGCTCAGCATCCCGCAGAGATGGCATGGGAGACTGCTGGGATGGCTCTAACGGCATGGGAGACTGCTGGGACGGGTCCTCCACACTGCCATGGTCCGACCCACCTGCAGATGGTGATGGCATGGGACCCAAAATTGCGGCTGGGGCTCCATTTAAGGTCTCCGGCGGGATCCGCGAATCCGCGGCCGGGGTCCTGGAAGTGTTCGGCGGCCGGCCCAAAATCGAGGCTGCGGCTTCAGCCGCGACCTCCGGCGGGTAGGCCGCAAACTCCGGCGCCGCCCGCCGGGAGCTGGAGGCACGGGCGGTCAGCGTTTTTTTGCCCATCAGGGCACCAGGGTGACAAGGGGCCAGAGAAGAAGCAGGGGGACCCCCCCTGAGGAGCAGAAATCGGCCGATGTGTCTGGCGGCCGAGGAGCAAAGTTAGATAGCAGCCATCTTGGTTGCTGCTCACGAGCGCCCCCCCGTTTGGCTCCTTTTTAAATCATAATGATAAAAGAAATCACCCAAATGTCAATGAGCAAAAGTTTACATACCCTGGAATGTTTGGCCTTGGTACATATACACAAGGTGAAACACACAGGTTAAAATGCCAATTATAGGTTAATGTCCCACATCTGTGGCTTTTTAAATTGAAATTAGTGTCAGTGTATAAATAGTCAATGAGTGTGTTAGCTCTTACACAGAAGCACTGACTAGGCTAGATACTTAGCCATGGGGATAAGAAAAGAACTGTCAAAAGTCCTGCGTAACAAGCTAATGGAACTTTATAAAGATGGAAAAGGACATAAAAAGATGTCCAAAGCCTTGAATATGCCAATCAGTACTGTTAAATCACCTATTAAGAAGTGGAAAGTTCGGGGATCTCTTGATACCAAGCCAAGGTCAGGTAGACCAAGAAAGAACAGAAGCATATATGGTGTATACAGTGGTCCAGATTCTTATTTAAGTCATGCTCAATATTCAGAACAGTAATAAGTGCAGGGCACATTAGTACCCCTTACCCATTCCCACAAAGAGTTGAAAGTAAAAAAAAAAATCCTTAATTTGAAATAAAACACACACACAAATACATTTTATTTTATGTTGTATGAGTCATTCCACTGTGCAAACCCACATCAACCATAGGGGAGAGTTACTAAAACTGGTGCACACAGAATCTGGTGCCGCTGTGCATAGTAACCAGTCAGCTCCTAGGTTTTATTGTCAAAGCTTAATCAAACAAACTGGAGTTAGAAGCTGATTGGTTACTATGCACAGCTGCACCAGATTTTGTGTTCACCAGTTTGAGTAACTCTACCCCATAATGTCCAGCAATGTATCTCCATCATTAGTCAACATTTCCAGTAATGTAAATCCTCATTAATTATGATGACCCAACACATACCAATGTTTATCAGCCACTAAATGATAGATTCCCTGTGCTTCAGTAATGTAAGCACACAGCTGGAGATCTAAACATTATGTTGTGTGTCATTTAAAAAAATGTGGTGAATAACCAAATTTGGTGAATTACCTCTCCCTAGCTATATGCTTGCATTACAGAAGCTAGACCCATGAACAAGCTGGGTTTGCCTCAAACCCATGCCCAACTTGGACTGAAATCTTATCCCTACCATCCAGAACTCCTACAACTACAACACTAACTCTGAAACTCTCTGCCTTCCAGGACCCCTGACACTAAACTTCAACATCCTGGACACTGCACCTTTCTGCCACCCTGCAACTCTGCCACTGCATACTTCAACACAACTGCTCCCCCTATCCAGCCTTGTCACCTTTGTAGGAACTTTTACAGAGGAGGAGAAGCTGGTCCTGGAGTTTCATTGCTCTCTGCCCACTACCCTATCTCCTCATCCCCAGTGCAGCCTGTAGATGCTAGTAAGTCCTACAGCCTCTGGGGGTGCTGTGCACATTGTGTGTGTATGTGTGTGTCCCTTGAGAGGCAGACGAAAGCCAAACACTAATATGGAGACCTTCAGTGCAGCAGCCATTTTCTAGAAGTTCAAAATTCCCTTCCTTGAACTATTCCTATAAACTTCAACTTAAACTTATGAAGATTTTCTAAACTATTGTTTAATATTATTGGAAATATGCAAACTCTATATCAGGCTGTAATTAGGGAAAAATAAAACTTAATGTTACTTTATGTATTCTTCTTTTACAATAAATAAAGGATAGGATAGATATAGTACGTGGAAAAGGGTAAAGAGGTTGCCTTATTGTAAAAAAGCTAGATGTTACAAATAATCCCCTTAATATATTTAGTACCTGTATTTTCTCTGATCATCAGCTCCATCTAGTGGCCATAATTCAGTAGTTTCCTGATAGTGGTATTTCAAGAAAATGCAACATTTATGGGCAACAGATGGAGCTGATAATCATAAGAAATACAAATACTGAACATAATGAGGGGGTTATTCACATCAGCTGTTGGGAGGCTATGACCTTCGTACAGCATTTTTAAAAATATAAATAGACTTCTTTGCCTATTATATTAAAAATGTATATTGTTGAAAATAGAAACTAAATAGCATTTCAAGAATACTTTAAAGTACTTTAGTACTAAACATAAGGAATCTAACTATCAAAAAATAACTTTTAATGTGGCTGAATAGAAAACAAAACTTAAATCCCCAAAAACATAATGGTGTTTAAAAAAAAAAATCAAATCTAGGACTAAAGGATATATATATATATATATATATATATATATATATATATATGTCAAAATAAAAATTCAGAGTATATGACTATAGCCAGATCATACTTTTCATTAAATCATGATATATAAGAAAACCTTAAGGTCAAAACGCTTCCAATTGCCCCTGAAAAAATCCACATTTTAAATCACAAATTTATAAAGACCACCTCCTCCAGGACCTCTATTAACCCTTTGGTAATAAAATATCTTGAAAAGGTTATGGCTGTTGATACGATGCATTTTTAAAATGTCTAGATATGGTGATATTTCCAAGTAAATGTAGAAGTGAGTATATTGTATAACATGGTGTAAAAGCAAACATGCATGTTAGAAGTTGATGTTTGTCAGTACATTTTTACAACAAAATGGTGTAGTTTTCATGGTTAGCAACTTCAAAAAGTGTGCATATCTTTTGAACATTTAGTAGTGTAGCACAATAAAGCCTTCTTAAAACAGAAGGTATTCACATGTTTCGTTCCATCATCCCTAAAGTAAGAGGATTATTTCTCATTTTGGGACAGTGGGTGGGGCCATGAAAATCATTGCACTTCCAGATCTGCTGATGTATAGTTCAAATATAGCCTAATAATATAGAAAGGTTTATTCCAAACTGCATGCAGTTGCTTTCCCTTATCGCCATTGCCTATAAGGTTATACTGTCATTTTGAACATTTACATAAGTAATAAGGCATAAAACAATTCCTTGGACATACTAAAATGTTTTGTCATTTGAAGGTAGTTTTAAAAATAATGTGTGAATAGCTGCAAAGGGAACTTGTCTAATTATTTCAATTAAAAAAAAGCTTTTTAACAATTTACAGTATATGCATATATTCAGATCAGGGGTGGACTGACCATTTGGAAACTCGGGCACTGCCCGAGGGCCCGGGGTCAGTAGGGGGCCCCATGAGATGCCCCGGTACCTTTTTCATAGGCTTTTTTGAGTTTGGGCAAGGACACAGGGGCCCCATGATCCCTATTGTCCAGGGGTCCCATGAGTTGTCAGTCCGCCCAATTCAGATAATGTAGTATTTGCTTAACCCCTTGATGCCAACGTAACATAAATATGTGGCCTCACAGAACTGGGCTTTTTTCCATCGGGCTGCATATTTGCTTACCTGTCTTTCTGCTGGGGATGCGCTCACAGCACAAAGACCGTGGTATCACGGAGAGCACCAGGTCCCATTCTAACGATCGGGACCTGGGACTCCCAATTCCAGGTCATATGATCACTGTGATAGCTTCTGATTGGCTATCACAGTGATCAGTCACTGTACAGCCCAGCCCCCTTATTTCTTTTTCTCTCTATGAATGGAGGAGAGAGATATATTGTAATTGTATCTCTCTAACTCCTGGCATAGAGGGGAAAAAATTTTTGTAAAAAAAAAGAAAAAGATAAATAAATATATATATATATATATATATATGTATATATATAAAGAAACTAGATCAAGGTTTGATCTAGTTCAGTGCCAGGGTAAGTGTTTTGGTCAACCTCAAGGTCAAATGGTCAGGGTCAAAGGTAAGGATTAAAAAAAAAAATGCTGTCAGTTAGTGTCAGTGTGTTTTAGGTAAAAAAACAAAACAAAAAACAAAATGCGCACTATTGTTTCTGGGCTGTATTATGGGTACAAACAATAAATAACACACATATATGGTATCGACATGATCAACAAGAGCTGGAGAATTTATTTTGGGTTTTTCTTTAATGGTAGATAATGGTAGTAACAAGAAACACACAGCTAAATAAATAAAAACTTTTTTTTCACTATTTTGGCCCAGTTTTCCTTTGATCATAAAAAAAAAATCAGGAGATATCCATTACCATTTACCACCAAATGAAAGCCCAATTTGTCCTTAAAAAACAAGGTATAATTTACCTAGATGTACAAAGTAGTTGTGATGCTATGTATGGTTTTACTAACACATGTCAACGTTGCAAAATTTGTGCTTAGGCATATAGATTTGTTTTACCCTTAGGCGTGAAGGGGTTAAAGAAAGCTATAGGGATACAACTCAAATAGAATCTCAAAAAAGTAAATAGCCGACATATTTAGGAGCGTGCATGGTTCCTTTTTCTCCTGTGAAGAGACCTGGGACAGCTAGAATTCTTCAGCACTCTACCTTGCAATTACTGACATAGGGGTCAATTCACTAAGAGTTAAATAATGCATTAAAAAATGTGGTAATATAACACATGTGGAAACAATTGTGTAAATGTTCAATTCAATTTTGTGGCAAATAACGACTGCAGTAAAGTTTTGATAATGTGTTATTTACCACACAGTTATCGCACATCCCTGTGTTGAAGGTCATTTCCGGTAGGCGGAGCCAGGCTGTATATTACCTCCACTGGATCGTCGGCCCTGATGGAGAGACAGACACCCACGAACAGAAACCCAATGTGCTGGACTTGGTAGAACAAAACATGATAAATGCAAACAAGCACGTTCTCCACATACAAACTCTGCAAACAACGCTCTGCAAACATGCAAGCCACCACCAGCTAACTGCAGCAAACATGCAACCACAGCTGCCTAACTGCATGTCAGAATTGTAAAAACTTTAGGCAGTGAGATAAGATTGTCCAAGATTGCGTGTTCCTTGTGTTAATGTTCTACCTATGCACATATCCCATGCAAAGCAGCTATACTGACAGTGTGCACACCACGCACAGCAGTAGAGGGATGCATGATTGCATTAATGGTAAAAGTTCAATCTATTGCAGTGCTATGCAGAAGCATACAGGTTTTTTTAATGTGTGTGTAAAAAATTACTGGTAAAGTGTTAGTTTTGCAATATTGTTAGCCACCCCCCAAAAAAATTAGATCTTTAAATGTAACCTACTGTGTATCAAGTTTCCTGTTTTCTAAATACAATTGATTGATTACAATTGATTGCTTATAATTGTCTCATTATATTGCAGATGTCCTCTTTGTTAGATTGTAAGACTCCATGCAGTACAGTCAACTCAAGTTGAATGTTCAAACGCATTATTTATATATTTTTTCAATTGTTGTTTTATGTTACCAACCAATTGACTATTTATATTCAGGGTCTTGCACAAAGAAGTGACCAGCACAAGAGTGTTCCAATGGTCAAGGTAATGTAATGTACTTGCTTCTATCCCTTTCACATGCTCTCCCTCTTTTCCCGCTCAGTATCCCTCCCTCCTCTATTTTCCCCCCTTATCTTCTATCATCTTTCTTCTCTTGCTCTATCCCTCTCATTCCCTCTCTCATCCCCCCCTCTCTACCCCCCTCTCCCTCTCTCACCCCCTCACTCTCCCTCTCTCATCTCTCTCTCCCTCCCCCCTCCCCCCCTCTCTCTCTCTCTCTCTCTTTCTCTCTTTCTCCATCTCTCTCTCTCTCACCCCCTCCCTCTTTCTCTCACCCCCCTCTCTCATTCTCTCTCTCTCTCACCCCTCCCTCTTTCTCTCACCCCCCTCTCTCATTCTCTCTCTCTCTCACCCCTCCCTCTTTCTCTCACCCCCCTCTCTCATTCTCTCTCTCTCACCCCCCCCTCTCATATTGCTCATCTCCCCTAACCTAATTTCCTCTATATTCCAGTTGATAGCCCTCCCTCTCTCCTATCTCTCTCTCTATTTTAACCCTATACTATCTCACTCCCCCTCTCACTCACCATTCTCTCTCCTTTCACATTATGATCTACTAATCTCTGTCTCAACTATCTTCTCTTTTCTCTCTCTGTCCTTTTTCTCTTCTATCTCCATTTAATGTAGTAAATACTGAAATGTCACATCTCAGCATTAGACAGCATCAGGATTGTTTTGTAAAAAATGGAAGGAAGATCTGGAGAAACAGTCAACAAAGGTAGTTGAATATATTTGAATGATAAAGAAATGTCAACAGATTTTTTTATACAGTATGTAATAATCATTTCCACACAGATTCAAAGGACATTTGAAAATCCCACAGGTCTTGAGAAAACACCACAGATAATCAAACCTAACAAAACAAATGTATGTATAATGGCGATGATGCTAATATCAAAGCTCTAAAATTTTCAAGCTTAACAACAATTATCTGCTTATTTTAGCAGTGGAAATTTATGAGGCACCAAACATCTGTCAGAATGGACATGGGGAGTGTGGTCCCAATAGGATCATTTGTAAAAAGAAAACAAAAGGTTTCTGAACATCACCTAAATCATTATATTGAAATAATGTGATATACTAAAAATTAATTTTTATTTTATAGGGTTATGTAAGAATAACTATCAACAGTAGTAGTGAAGAGGAGATGGAAAAGGAAAGACCTCAATGCAAAGGGAAGACTGCAGTGTCTGCTGCACAAGAACTTGGGAGCAGCACAGAAACAGATGATGATGATGTTGAAGACAAGACATACCAACCGTTGGAGGAAGAGTGACAGCACTGAAGACAAGAGAACCTGCAATATCCACAAAAAAAGTTTTTAAAAAGTAGGCAGGAGAGTAAAAACAGTGACAGTTTAGAAGAAACAAGCTTGCTCTTGCAGAAAAAAATGCAGAAAAAAACAAAGGGTCGTGAAAGAAATGATAAATTCATGCATGCTGAAAACCTAACCATCATCGGAAATATTGTCCCAGTCTTTGACAAATTGCTTGGCCCCAAAATGTCAAAGACTGAATCAACATGGAAATTAAAATTACCAAGGCTGTCAATGCAATTGAAATAGCCCCACATACAGAGGACCATGTTAGAAAACGTTATCAGGAAATAAAGGTGACTATAAAGAAGAAATTTGCAATGAATAATAAAGAAAGGTATATAAATACATGTTTTTAATTAAAAAAAAAAAGATTATGATGAGGAATTATTAATATATGTTGATTACATTTTTCTCCAAATTTTTTTTAATGTATGCATTGCAGAAAGAAGAATAGCAAAAACAGTTCAATTCACAGACTATGAGGAAATGCTCATGCCATACATAGATCAGGAGACTGTTTCTGGCATTGGAAAAGGATTTGATACCTCCAGTCAGAGTAAAGGTGAGTACTGTAGTGTTTCTTTCTAATTTTTTGCACCCAATATTTGAAATTTTTTCAAAACTGTAGAATAAACTGTAGGTAAGTACAACACTATGGATAAACAAAGTGTTACAGCTGCAGCTACACACGGATAGCAATTTTGTTTTAGATTTTTTTGTCCAACAAATATTGCAACATATCCTTGAGCCTTTTTCTGGGTGTGCCACTTGTCCTTGGGAGGAACTAAGTTCCTTTCTGGGTGTCCATTTGGAGGAATTGTGCCACATTCCTGGTGTCCTTGGGAGGAATTCTGCCCCTTTCTGGGTGTCCATTTGGAAGGAAATGTGCCACTTATCCTTGGGAGGAACTTAGCTCCTTTCTGGGTGTCCACTGGAAATAATTGTGCCACATTGCTGGTGTCCTTGCGAAGAATTGAGCCCCTTTCTGGGTATCCATTTGAAAGGTAATGTGCCACTTGTCCTTGGGAGGACCTAAGCTCCATTCTGGGTGTCCATTGGGAGGAATTGTGCCACATTGCTTGTGTCCTTGATAGGAATTCTGCCCCATAATGCATCATTATTTTTTCCCTAAAAGCCCCCAATGGGCCTGTTAAAAAAAGAAAAGGGCCAAAGTTTGAAGGCCACTGTTCTTTTGAAATGTTTTAGAACATTTTAAAATGGCTGAAAAAAATAAAAAGCTTCAAAAGGGGTCTTTGTGTTTTCTTTGTATTACTTCTTTAAACAGTGCATTTTGCAATTTTTGTACTGTGTTCTTGTTAATTAACTGTACTTGTCAACACAGGCTGTGGTATGCTATGATTACTCTCAATTTACATATGCAAAGTAAACATTATTAGGTTTAATGCATGTCTTGCATTATGGTTAATAAGGTTTGTTTTCCCATCCAACAAAAACACACCCCATACCTACCCCCCCCCCCATTATACTTGCATAAGTACTCATTCGATCCAGTGATGTGCCCATGCGCATCTTTTCTCTGGTCTCAAAACCAAAGATTTACAATATTTTTAATGGAAGAGGTGCACAGGAGGGGATATTGTCAGTTACAAAGGGGTGGCCTTGCCATCATTACATTAATTACTATAGTCATGTCAAAAATGTTACTTACCTTGTGAAGTCATTTTCAATTAACCTTAAATATTTATGTTAAATAAAAAATATTTATGTTAAATATAAAATATGGTTTATGTTAAATACGTATGTTAAATATAAACCAAATATAAATATTTCTATTATATATACAGTATATATATAGTCATACAAGCATTGCAGAAATGAGAGATTAGTAAAAAGTTTGAAGACAGCCTGGAAATTACACACAAATATATAGCATTATAAAAACCATGCATTAATTTTGTTTGGGGCACACACACGTGTGTATATATATATATATACAGTTGCAAGAAAAAGTATGTGAACCCCTTGGGATTACGTGGAGTTTTGCATGAATTGGGCATAAAATGTGCTCTGAACGTCATCTAAGTCACAACAATAGAAGAACACAGTCTGCTGAACATAATACTACACAAACATTAGATGTTGCCATGGTTTAATTGCACATAACATGTAAACATTCACAGTGCAGGGAGGAAAAAGTATGTGAACCTTTGGACTTAATAACTGGTTGACCCCCTTTGGCAGCAATAACCTCAACCAAACGTTTCCTGTAGTTGCAGATCAGACCTGCACAACGATCTGGAGTAATTTTGGACCACTCCTCTTCACAAAACTGTTTCAGTGTAGCAATATTCTTGGGATGTCTGGTGTGAATCGCTCTCTTAAGGTCATGCCACAGCATTTCAATCGGGTTGAGGTCAGGACTCTGACTGGGCCACTCCAGAAGGCATATTCTGTGCTGTTGCAGCCATTGTTTTGTTGAATTACTTGTATGATTTGGATCATTGTCCTGTTGCATCACCCATTCTCTTCAGAGCTTCAGTTGGCGGACAGATGGTCGTACGTTTTCCTGCAAAAGGTCTTGAAAAACTCTGGAATTCCTTTTCCCATCAATGACAACAATCTGTCCAGGCCCTGAGGCAGCAAAGCAGCCCCAAACCATGATGCTCCCTCCGCCATGTTTTACAGTGGGGATGAGGTTTTGATGTTGGTGTGCTGTGCCTTTTTTTCTCCACACATAGTGTTGTGTGTTCTTCCCAAACAACTCAATCTTGGTTTCATCTGTCCACAGTGTATTTTGCCAGTAGTTCTGTGGAACATCCAGGTGCTCTTTTGCAAACTTCAAACCTGCTACAATAGTCTTTTTGGACAGCAATGGCTTCCTCCGTGGTGTCCTCCCATGTCCTCCATTCTTGTTTAATGTTTTCCTTATTGTAGATGTGTCAACAAAAATGTTAGCATGTGCCAGAGATTTCTGTAGGTCTTTAGCTGACACTCTGGGATTCTTCTTTACCTCATGCAGCATTCTGCGCTGTGCTCTTGCAGTCATTTTTACAGGACGACCAAGCCTAGGGAGAGTAGCAACAGTGCTAAACTTTCTCCATTTGTAGACAGTCTGTCTTACCGTGGACACATGAACATCACGGCTTTTGGAGATACTTTTGTAACCCTTTCCAGCTTCATGCAAGTCAACAATTCTTGATCGTAGGTCTTCTGAGAGCTGTTTTCTGCGAGGCATGGTTCACATCAGACAGTGCTTCTTGAAACCAGTAAACCCAAAACAGGTGTGTGTTTTTTAAGTGCAGGACAGTTGTCAACAACACATCCAATATCATCACACTGATTGGAGTCAAGGTTGGCTCACTCCTGGCTCCAATTAGCTCTGGGAGAAGTCATTAAGCTAGGGCCTCACATACTTTTTCCTCCCTGCACTGTGAATGTTTACATGTTATGTGCAATTAAACCATGGCAACATCTAATGTTTGTGTAGTATTATGTTCAGCAGACTGTGTTCTTCTATTGTTGTGACTTAGATGACGTTCAGAGCACATTTTATGCCCAATTCATGCAAAACTCAACGTAATCCCAAGGGGTTCACATACTTTTTCTTGCAACTGTATATATATATATATATATATATATATATATATATATACACACACACACATATATAAATATAGGATTTATTTAACACTGACATTTCCACTTCACACTCATCCACTTACAAAGTAGCCAGCCACCATGACATGTTTCTTTTTCAACATTTTCGGACAGTTGCAACTGCCGTAGTATATGGGCATAGTGTACTGATCCAGGGAAACCAGTCACCACATCCCGGATCAAAAGCTGGGAATCACACACCACCTGAATATTCACAGAATAATACCCCTTTTCTGTTTTGGTAGATGTGCTCCTTCTGACTGGGAGGAAATTGTGGGACATGTGTATAGTCAATAACACCCATTACATTGAGAATCAATGCCATGCTGTAGAATCCTCCTTTAGTTTGACCCCACTTCAGCCATGATGAGGGCATGTAAATATAGGATGGTGCAATTTTCTGGAAGCCCTGTAGCACTGTGCTAAGGAATCGAGAAAAGGATGTCTGAGACATTCTGACGACATCACCAGCAACCATCTGGTACCACCACCACCACCACCAGCCCTGCCAAGAAAATGCAGCACAGCCAGCAATTTAGTCATGCCTGGTATTGCATGACTCCACTGGGTAGTAAACTCCAACACTAGATGCAGCCAGACATACAACGTACGTATTAGCTCATTGGTCACACAAACAAAAGTTATGCACTGCTTCCGATTCTGTTAAATCATCCAGAAGTGTGCACTCCGTGAAAAGCCTTCGAGCTATTACCACCACTCTTCTCCTTCTCCTCATATGGCTTCTCAGCATGTTGAATTGTAGCAGATTACATTCAAACACCTCCATCTTGAACCACTTCCTACACCCTCACAGGAACAGGAAATACCGCATGTGATACCGTCACCAAAATCCAGGTGATAAATATCGCAAGTCTTTTTACTTCCTGGACCTTTCCTTTTGTGAATTGGACAGGATAACGCACAATTTTTTGTGGCATTTACCGGCCCATTTTTAATTTTGCATTAAATACTGCAGAATCATTATTTATTTTTTTTTTTTGTGAATTGGACATTTTGTTACCTCATGCAATGATTTATGCAAATGAGTTACGTGACCGTGTTATCTCATGTGGTGACATTTAGTAAATTGACCCTGAAGATTCCTGGCTATTGATAATGTCCCAGCACCCTCATATCTCTGTAATGATCGGCTTATTTATGGGCTGCCCCAGCAGTAATGGCCACTTATAGCTTCCTGGATTTGGGTAACTCTATAATGGAACAGGGGCATCATGAAGGTGTTCATATATTGGAATATATGCACAAAATGCATACATAACACCATTACAAATATATTATTTATGTGAGAGAGTATATTTTCTGTTTTATAACCTCTCTTTTTCAGGTTAATGTAACACTTGCAGGATTTGTGGTTGTTTTGGTAGAATGTTAAAGAACATGCAATTTACCAGGATTTAGAAAAACTAAAATCTAAAAAAAAACAACATGTAGTATCTTACATGTTATAGTATGTTTTTCCATTAGTCTTGTCAAATAAAATGTACTTCAAAAGTATTAGCTATTATGCAGGTTGATGTATTGGATCCCCTATTCTAATGTTCTTAGATAACAGTCTTTGGATTTTACTTATGCTGTTCAACAATATTAGGTCAAATGAGCTGCACTGTTATATTTTTTATTCTTTTTTATTTGCACATTTTTTTTCTTGCCCAAAAGGGTTATGCTATGTATTTATGCACTTAGCTAAGTATGATGCATTAGTTGATTGGGATCTGAAGTCAGTGAGAATGAATGAACATTGGTATATTATGCACTTCAGATGCTGCTTGACCTTTTTTAATTTTTTAGTGCTAAAGTGATGTATCAACAGTGGTGTCATGACCATGTCATAGACAATAATTGGGTTGGTTTACTAAAACTGGATTTTTTTTTCTTGTCAAACCTTGATTGAACAAACTGATGTTAAGCTGATTGGCGACAATGCACAACTACACCAGATTTTGCACTCTCCGGTTTTAGGAAATCAACCCCAATCTGTATCAGTGGTACAACCGCTACTGTTTAAATTATATGTATTTCTTTAACAGATACATGTTTCAGAAATCTACACCAGTGTCCTCTAGCAATGATAGGTCCAGGTACCTGTTATTGCTGCATCATTACCCCCCCCCCCCTCCTTCCCCACTCTTTTTGTTCTTTGGGCAGTTACTGATGATGATGTAAGTTGCACTCCAATTACAATATACTTAACTGAGAATGTAAAATAGAACATGTTAAGCTGGATTTTATGAAATACTAACAGGAGTAGGTTTCATAGAGTTGATCTTCTATGACCTTCCATGATCTTCTAACATAGCATCAGTGGATTTTCCTGTTGATAAATAAGTGGGATTCTACTGGTTGCATATTAGTTTTCTAAAATGTTGTCTCTTACGATATTCAGTACTGATACAAGGGGATAGGGGGCCCTCTCCCCACAAGGTTCAATCCACATTACCACTATCTCCTTAACAAGGACAGGATTTTCAGTGCTTGTCCATGTTAGGTTCTTCTTATAGGTGTCCTCTGACCATATCCCCCCTCCTTCTCAGGCCTGTAGCTGGCTGCCTCCTAGATGGGCCAGCAACAGGTCCAGATACCTTGCCAGTGCTATTTTTTATAGAACCACACTTTTGTCTCAATTTTGAACACACAGGAAGTTTTACAGGATGTACAAAGTTTTCAACAGATAAGTTCAGATTTGTCTGTGTTATTTGCCATAAATACATATGAACCACTGATTCCTGTCTGTAAAACTCTCTAGTATCATTCAGCCAACTATCTCTGCAGCCATTTACAAAATTAGCTAAATGTGTCAAAACCACCTTTGGCGGATCGAGGGAGTGGTGTGTGTGACACTCACTCCCTCGATGGTGTTACTAGGCCGCTCATCCTTTCCTGCACAGCAGTCCTTTCCAGCAAACCTTCAGTTCCAGGGGTCCACTCATCCACTGGTTTGCTAGTGCACACAGTGGCTGAAGCTGCTGGATTTCAAAGTGTGACACTCACTCCCTCGGTGGCGTTACCTCGCTGCTCATCCTTTCCTGCACAACAGTCTTTTCCAGCAAATCTTCAGTTCCAGTGATCCGCCAATCCACTGATTCACTAGTGCACACAGAAGCTAAAGATCCTACACTTTTTGCTACACTCTTGGGTTTGCATCCTGCTCCCCAAGGTGCCCATCCTCTCTGCACCACCAGTGGCTGCCTTGCCATCCCGCTATCAGTGGCTCAAGCTATCAATCTGCCTGCAGTTATGGACTTTTGCCATAATGACATGCCTGCAAATACTTCACCCTTGTAAGTGCAATATTATATTATTTTAATGCCTGAGGATTTACCCCCCTTCCTGATCAGGCCATTTTTTGCATTATGGTGCTGCATTACTTTAATTGACAATTGTGCGGTTATGCAATGCTGCACCCAAATTAAATGTACGTCCTTTCTTTCCCCACAAATTGAGCTTTTTTTGGTGGTATTTGATCACCTGTGCGTTTTTTATTTTTTGTGCTATAAGCAAGACGATTTTGAGAAAAAAACAATATTTTGGACTTTTTTCTATTAAACATGTCCAGTAAAAAAATTTTAAAAATAAAATTTTGTCATAAATTTAGGTCAAAATGTCTTCTGTGACATGTCTTTGCTAAAAGAAATCCCAGCACGTGTAAATTAATTGGTTTATATGAAAGTTATAGCTTTTACAAATAGCGGTATAGATAATGGGATTTTTTTTTGTTTTACTAGTAATAGCGGCGATCAACGCCTTTTATCGGGACTGCGGCAGACATTCTGACACTGAGGAGGAACTAACTTAGTATCCCCGACACCCCAGTGACACCAATACAGTGATCAGTGCTAAAAATAAAGCACTGACACTGTAATAATGGCACTGGGCAGGAAGGGGTTAATGTGAGGAGTGATCAAAGGGTTAACTGTGTGCTGGGTGTGTTTTACTAGGGGGAGGGGGTGTTCTTCACTGTAAGCACACTGATTGGAATGGCTGTACTTAAGCTGACAGGGAGGAAGATTGTTTGTAAACAAAATAATCTTCCTCCCTGTCGGAGATGCTCGGTAATTACCGGGCGCCGGCAGGAAATTACCCGCCAGGACCCAAGGATTGACATCCGATGCTGCGAACGGCGGCTCGGGTAGGGGGCACCCTACTCGGAAATGCAAAATCACGTATATATACATGATTCTTTGCACAGGTGCCGCCCTGTAGCAGTATATCTGCTATAGGGCAATCCTTAAGCTGTTAAATAAATTGATATACTACACTATATTGGTTGCTTGAGCACCTCTCCCCCCTTCCCTATTTATCCATTTCAGAAATCAGTTTTCCCAAGCCAGATTGAAGTTGGCAGCCTGGTCCACTGAGTGTCTGTATATACTGTATGTCTAGCTATACAGCTTTACCTCCGGGATTATATTTATTCACACATGTCACAGTATGAAGAATGTGTTACCTTGTGTTATGTGTGTTTACATTTAAGTTGTTACAAGGTTCAGTCAATGAGTAGACCACGTTGTTACTCACTAGCAGTGATTAATTTCACTGAATCCATTAACAGCACCTAATCTGTGAACGAGCGCCTGGGGCCATTTTCTTTTTTTGTTTTCTGAAATTATTGCTGTCATCTCTGCATGCACAGTAATGCAACCATAAGCTTGTTTTAAATGTTTCACTGTCTACACATATGTAGCAAATCTAAAGAGGTGAAGTAGTTCAAATTTGTACTAGGCCCTTATCCAGGTATAAAGTCTGATTGGCCTGGAAAGGGAAGGCAGCAAAATTGTAGACCAAATTCCTGAACAATGCCGAGCCTCATGTCTTTTAACATTCAGAGGGTACCTTTCTAGGGGGGCTGATGAAGCCTCCTCATGTGGAAGGCACTTTGTTCCCATCTTGATCCCCACATCCATTACTCCAAATAGTTCTATTCTACACACATTTTAAAACATATTGTAATTGAATGTTATAAAAAATGTCTTTTCCTTCTCAATCTGCTGCTCTTTGATTTTCTGTTAAATTAAAGGCAATATGACAACCTGGAGATGTTCTGTACATAGTTGGTATACAGATCTTCCTCAGAAATATCATTTCCTGCTTGTGCAATTTGTTCACTTATTTTCCCAGAACTCTGCACTTATATACAGTAAAAGTCAGATTTTAGAAACCCTCTGCAACAAAATTTTCATTTTTGGTTAGATACTTCCAAAGAGTCAATTACTTCTAAAAAAGTGCCCTGCAGCTTTCCTCATTAGCACACTGCAAGTACATTAGCTTATTAATAATAAAAAAGCTACTCCAATTCAGAATCACTCTTACATAATAAAACAAACAGCTTTTGCAGAGCAGAAACAGAAACCTGTAACAAAGTATGGTAAAATTATAGCAATGCACATTGATCACCCAGAGGAGATCGTTTCTTTTCTCGACAAAAGTGGAGATACTCTTTATGTCAAAATTAAAGTCAAAATGTCAGATTCTGTTATATAATAGTCTGAGCTGGAAAACAACTGTTTAGATAAACGTTATGAAATCTCATAAAAGACAAAGCTAAAACCAACAGATAATAAACAATTACTGTGATATTAATAAAAACCACAATATTTGTTGCATAAATGTGAAAATCATGTAAAGCAGTGCCAGCATAGCATGTACAGCATAAGTGTAAAACAGCAACAAATTTTAACTGCACTCAAATATCTGTGCAGCTCAAATACAGTCTCAGTACAAAACAATGTGTACAAACAGTAAAGAATTGAAAGTGCACTGTAAAGTGCAACATATGCATTCAACAATAGACCAATTGGCAAAGCACATAGGGTAGAGTTACCTGAGTTGTCATCAAACATGACGCATGTAACAGAAAAAAGTCTTGCAGCAGCTGCATTCCACCACACACGTTTGAGTCTGATCTGCCCAGAGTGCTGGGAAAGAACTTTGCTTTGTATGTGTGTGGTTTTTATGTATCAATTGGTACACTATGGTTCCCCATTTTATGCCTCCTGCCAGGTGTTATTTTAACTGGTCATTATCTTCTGGTGGTTTAATTTCCACTGGGATTTGTAATTGTGGTTTCTATTGGTGGAAGAAATTGTTGGTTATGTGTTATAGAAGACACTGGTAGTGATAGCAGAATTCAGGCTTTACTTGTGTGGCTTAAGTTACAAACATACAGAGCACATTTCAGCAGACTGTATAACAGCAGACTTGTTACAGACTCATTACTTCCTGAAGAGATGATAGAGAGAGAGGAACAAACAAGTTTTCAGATATACACAACTAGTAACCTTTAGTGTATAGTGCCATCTACTGGTCAAGTGATATTAACACACAATACTATATATAGTACATTATAGTACATGCTGTTGCATTCCCAACACCCCTTCTCAACGGCATGCGCATAATTATATGACATTTAGTCTCTTTTGTAGAAAACAATGACGTTCCCTTGTTTTTGGATAATCTGGTTCCATTGGTGTTTTTGCTTCCTTTGCATCTTGCATGTGAAACTGTTCTAACATTTCTGTAATTTTCTGACTTTGGTTAAGAAGATAGCTTCCATCCTCTTCCCGCTCTATTTGAATTCCTAGGTAGTGAGTAATGTTCCCCAACTCTTTAATTTCAAAATTTTGTTTCAGTTTGTGAACTATTTGGTCATAGTCCCCTTCTTGTTCAAAACACGTCAAGATGTCATCGACGTATATTAGGATGTATGTCCATTTGTTCTCTTGATTCTTTGAATACAGACATGGATCTGCTTTACTTTTTGAGAACCCTTCTTTTCTGAGTATTTCGTTCACTTTTTCATTCTATGCTCTCGCTGCTTGCTTGAGCCCGTAGATGCTCTTTTGCAGTTTGCATACAAGGTTCTTTTCTTTCTCAAAGCCTGGTGGCTGTTCCATGTACAGATCCTCCTTGATGTCTCCATACAAAAAGGCAGTTTTGACATCTAGATGCTTTACTTGCATTCCCTTTCCGGCAGCAATACTAAGGAGTGTTCTTATAGTAGAATGTTTCACAACTGGAGCAAATGTCTCATCGTAATCTTCTCCAAATTTCTGGGAGTATCCCTTGGCAACTAATCTTGCTTTGTATCTATGGATGTTTCCTTCTGCATCATATTTTACTTTAAAAGTCCATTTGCTTCCGATGGTTTTGCGACCGGGAGGGAGTTCTGTTAGTGACCAAGTTTTATTTTCTTGAAGTGATTTTATTTCTTCTTCAGCTGCTTTTCTCCACTGATCGGCTTCCCTTCTCGGCAAAGTTTCTATGTCTTCCCAGGATGTTGGCTCCTGTGTTTGATGTGTTTTAGCAGCGTATGATAACCTGCGGGGTGGTATCCCTTTTGTCATTCGAGAGGATCTTCTGATTTCTTGTTGTTCAGTGGATTCTATTGGCTCGTTGATTTTAAGTTCCACTTCTTGTTCTGGCTCTTGTCCTGCTTCGCATAAATCAGTGTCTCTTGCCGATTCAGCGCGTAAATCCTCTCCACGTTTTTCAAAAATTGTATTATCTGGTTCTTCACTTTCATTAAAATAAACACTGCGGCTTACTGTGACCTTGTTGGTCTTTGGACAAAGGATTCTATATCCCTTACTCTGCTCACTGTAGCCCACCAGAATGCCTTCTATGGCTTTGTTCTCCAACTTGGAGCGTTTCTGACTTGGAATTTGGGCATATGCTTTACAGCCAAATACTCTGATGTGTCCTACGTTGGTTTTTTTTTTTTTTTATAAATATTTATTAGATTTCAATCAGATATAATTAACAAACATTTTCTTCATAAAATAATCATTATATTCCTCATGATTTATTTAATTCCCACAACCCGAGTCCCCCCCTAAGCCCCTCCCCACCCACACCTATCCCCGTATCCCCCCTCCATCCCGCTCTGCCATTTCTTTTCAAGTCCGAAAGAGAGAGAAAGAATAAATAAATATATAGCTTTATCCTCTTTTTTTTTTTTTCTAAAACTCATTTCTAAAAAAATCATTGTTCGTCAAGAGGTGCAAATCAACTACATTTCACTTTCTTGTCTAAATACTTCCCATTTTCCCCACTTTTTATGGTACATCTCCATCCCATCTATGTGTGTATAATAAAGTCTTTCCATCTCACATAACTGACTCGTTCTGATCAACCAATCTTCTTCCGTCGGGACCTCCCTTTTTTTCCAAAACTTAGGAATCAAGCTTTTAGCTGCACTCAGAAAGTGCCAAATCCCTGAGTCCTTATATGATCTTACTGTGAGCTCAGAGATATGAAGGAGACATAACTCTGGGTCCAATCTAATATTGATCTTAATAATTTTCCTCATTAAATGGACGATTTTCCCCCAGAACACCTGTATCTTTGAACATTCCCACCAAATGTGATATAGTGTACCCACTTCTCCACAGCCTCTCCAACATAGTGGAGAGTTCTCCCCATTCATCTTGTGCTCCACACTCGGTGCAATGTGCCATCTAACTAAACACTTATAATTTAATTCCACTTCTCTCATACTAATATTTTCGTGAATTAATCTAAGCATTTTCCTCTGTTGCTCCTCACTAATCTCCCTCCCCATATCTTTTCCCCATTTCTCTATATAAATTAATTTTGTGTCAGTGTCTAGTGCCGTTAAGATTCTATATATTTTAGCAACACCATGTCTCCCATCTCCCCTTGTGTCTAATAAACTTTCAAATAGATTCCAATCCTTTTTTGTTCTCACCGGTTTTGGGAGACTCTCAAAAAAGTGTTTTAATTGGTGGTATCGAACCTCGTCCATTCTACTAAAAACCTCTCCCTTTAATTTCTCCATCTCTCTATAAGATCTTAATTCCTCACCCACCATTATATCTCTCAGTTGCGCGTCCTGTTTAATAATCCAATTCCCCGTGATGTCTTCCTTCCCCGGTGCAAAGTAATCTGTATTTTTAAGTGGCATTAACTGTGAATTAAAAACCCAGCCCCTTTGTCTGTGTAACATCTGCCAAACTTTTAAAACAATAGAAGTGTATGTACTTGTGTTAACATCTAGTCCGCGATGATGTATAGGTAACCATATAATTCTATTCAGATTGGACCCACTCAGTATATTTTCAATTTTGACCCAACTTTTCCCTGGGTTATGAGTCCAGTCAAAGATTCTCGCGATCAAGGTTGCTTTATAATATCTCTTAAAATCTGGGAGCCCTTAGCCTCCTCTCTCTTTAATTCTAGTCAGTGTTTCATAACATATCCTCAGTTTTTTTTTCCTCCATATATACCCCAAGAGCATTTTCCTTAGTGTCCTAAAAAAAACCTCTGGAAGTTTAATTGGGATCATTTGAAACTTGTATAGGACTTTGGGCAAAATTATCATTTTTATCAGATTTATACGGCCCATCCAAGACGGATTTCCAGTTCCCAACCTCTTCAATTCCTCTTTTATCTCATTTAAAAGTGAAATGTAATTAATCTTATACATATTATTAATTGAGGCAGACAATTTTACCCCAAGATACTTTAGTTCTTTTTCTCTCCACACAAAGGGGAATTCTTCTTGTATTTTTTCTTTTTCACTATTTTTAAGATTTATATTTAAAATTTCTGATTTTGTTGGATTCATTTTTAAGTTTGATATTTCCCCATACTCTTTCAGTGTTTTCATTAAGTTTGGTAGAGAAATACGAGGGTTTCCAACGAAGAACAATAAGTCATCCGCATAGGCCGCTACCTTATGTTCTCTATCACCTATCTTTATTCCTTTTATATTGATGTTCTTTCTTATCATTGACAACAATGGTTCCAAGGACAAAACAAACAATAATGGGGATAGGGGGCATCCCTGTCTAGTTCCATTTGACATCCTAAAGAGCTCCGATGTTCCTCCATTTACCAAGACAGTGGCTGTGGGGCCTTTATATAAATTACCAATCCACTTCCTAATTCTATCCCCCAACCCCAACTCCACCAATGTGTCCATCATAAAGCTCCAATTCACTCTATCAAATGCTTTCTCTGCATCAATTGACAATAATATTACTGGGGTCTTCCCTTTTTTCCCCTCTTGTATTAGCAACAATGATCTTAATCCGTTGTCTCTACCCTCCCTTCCCGGGACAAATCCCACCTGATCCCCATGTATCCATTCTGGCAACAAGACCTTAAGCCTGTTTGCCAGAACTTTCGCAAACAATTTTGTGTCTACATTCAGCAACTCAATAGGTCTATAGCTTGCACACTGAGAAGGGTCTTTATCTTCCTTGTGAATTAAAACTATATTGGCCTGTAAGGACTCTCCCCTAATTTCCAACTTATCTCCAAGGGCGTTCATATATGTCTTCAATCTAGGTATTAATAACTCTTTATATTTTTTATAATATTTTACAGTAAACCCGTCTGGGCCCGGACTTTTCCCCACCACTGTATCCTTCAATGCTATTTCTATTTCTTCTGACGTGATTTCTGAATCCAAAGAATTCAGTTGAACTTTACTTAATTTTGTTAGACCTGCATTTTTTAGAAATATACTTCTTTTTTCTTTATTTACTGTCAATGTTATTGGGGGTGTCCTGGGGTATTATGTTGTATAATTCACTATAATAATCTTTAAATACTCTAGCGATTCTTTTAGTTGAGTGGACCATTTCACCCTTGGAGTTTCTTATTTTTTCTATATAATTCCTATTTTTCTTTTCTCTCAATGCCCTCATTAGGTGTTTTCCCAGTCTATCTCCCCATCTATACCTTTCACTTGATAATTTATTAAAGACTCTTCTTTTTTCCTCCTCCTTTATCCTCTCTAATTCATCTTTCTTTTTTGTTATCTTCTGCCTTAGTTCTTTCAAGATATTCCTTTTATGGGCCTGTTCCAGATCAGCTATTTCATTTAAAAGTCTATTGATCTTTTCTCTCCTTTCTCTTTTCTTTTTTGCCCCTATTGCAATAAGTAATCCTCTGATATAGGCTTTATGGGCTTCCCACAATGTTGCGACCGAAACTTCCTCAGTGTCATTCTCTTCAAAATATCTTTCAATTTCTGTTTTAATCTTTTGGTCGACCTCCTCATCCAAAAGAAGTGCTTCATTCATCCGCCACACAAAACCACCTCTGTCTTCACTACCCCATCTTAACTTCATTGCAACCGGAGAGTGGTCTGAGATAGAACTCCCTCCAATCATAACCTCTGCCACGGAGTCTATAAATTGATGTTCTACCAATACATAATCCAATCTGGAGTAAGTCTCGTGAACATGTGAATAAAATGTATAATCTCTATCCTTCATATGCCTAATTCTCCATATATCCACCAGCTGACACTCATTTAATGATTTCTTTAATAATCTCAAGGACCTATACTCCTCTTTCCTCACTTGGGAGGTAGTATCCAGCCGTGGATCCATACAAAGGTTAAAATCCCCCGCTACTATCAATCGACCTCTTTTAAAATCCATCAGCCTCTGCAATACTTCCCTTAGGAATATCTCTGGTTTCTTATTTGGGCAATATATACTAGCCACTGTACAATCAATATCCTGCAACTTACCCCTTAGGAACAAAAACCTGCCCTCTGGGTCTGTTATTCTCTTCTCCACATCAAACCTAATATTTTTTGCAAACCCTATAGCTACCCCTTTTGCTCTTCTAATTGGTGAGTCCGCATAATACCATGTTGGAAAATATCTTGAGCGCAGCCCAATCTTAGATTCCAAATCCAAATGTGTCTCCTGCAAAAAAACCACTGAGGCTGTCCTGTGTTGTAACTCCTTCAATAATCTAAATCTCTTTCCGGGGCAGCTTAGTCCCTTTACATTAAAGGTTACAAACTGAACTTCTTCCATGTTGGCCTCCTCTTTCTTTTCTCTCTCTTTCCTCTACCCGTTCTCTTACCCTTACCCCTCCTATGCAGAGTATTACCCATCCATCCCCCCCACTCCCCATCTCCCCCCCCCCTCCTCCCCCCCACATCCCCCCCTTCCCCCCCTCCCCTTCTCCTCCAGGCCTCCTCTGCCTATGGATCTTTATCCACCCCCTAGATCCCTACCTCAGGGGTTCAACTCCTCCCATGACCGCACTCCCCCCCCCTCCTCCCCCGTGTCCCTTTATCCATTGCTTCTCTATTTCTTTTTCTAACCGGCTGCCAATTTTCTTCCTCCAGATTATATAACTCTCCCTCCTCCCCTTCCCAACCCGGGATCTTTAGTTTCTGTATGCCAAATTTATCACAGAAATCCCCCACATCTTCTGGGAACCTCAGGACCGCTGTAATTCCTTCCCTCCAGCCAATTAAACCCGCTGTACGACCCCATCTATAGTTCACATTATGCTTTTTCAATACTTCCAATAGGGGTTTCAGTGATCTCTTTTTCCGCAAAGTCTCTGCTGTTAAGTCCGCAAAAATTTGGATGTTTTTCCCTTCATATACAATACTTGTTCTTCCTTTCACCTTTTTCCATATCTCTTCTTTATCACCGTAATTATGAAATTTAACAATTATGTCTCTTGGTTTCTCTACTCCTTTTTTCTCGTTGAAACCTCCCTATCCTATATACTTCATCCAGTTTACATATCGCCATGTCCTGATTATCCATTATGAAGGTCACAATTTTGCCAATTAACTCTTTTAAATCTTCCCCCATGGTCAACTCTGGGACACCTCTCACTCTTAGATTGTTCCTCCTTGCTCTGTTTTCTTGTTGTTCCATCATATAAAGCAGTCTTTTTAGGTCCTTTCTATTGTCTATTATCCCTTTTTTCAAGTTTGGGATAGTTTGGGCATGCTTTTGAACTTTCTCCTCCGTTTCCTACGTTGGGTTTTGATCCATTCCACATTTCATATGGTGTACTCTCAATAGATTTTGATGGGAGCCTGTTTTGTAGGTATGTTGCAGTCATTATTGCTTCTCCCCAGTATTTGTTAGGTAAGCCAGCGTCCATAATCATACATCTTGTCATTTCTACAAGAGTGCGATTCTTTCTTTCCGCTACACCGTTTTGCTCAGGAGTGTATGGTACGGTTGTTTGGTGTATAATACCTTGTTTCTTTAGGTATGATTCCATCTCTTTATTCATATATTCCCCTCCATTGTCAGTGCGTATTATTCCAGGTTTCCTTTGAAACTTGTTGCTTGTCATAGCTACAAACTCTTGAAGTTTTTCTAATGTCTCACTTTTGTGCTTCATTAGATACGTTATTGTGTACCGGGAATAATCATCGATGAAAGTCAGTAAATATCTGTTCCCGCCAGGTGTGATGGTTTTCGTTGGTCCACACACATCACTGTGTATCAGTTCCATGGGTTTAATGGTTTTACTCTGACTGGTCTGTGGAAGAGGGGTTCGGGTGGCCTTTGCTTTGATGCAACACGTGCACTTGCTGAGTTTGTGGCAAGGCAATATTTTCATGTCTTCTGATAGACCTCTCTTTGCAAAGTCCTTTATAGCTTCTGGGTTTCAATGCCCCAGTCTTCTATGCCACATATGGATGCACTTGTCATGTGGGTTATGAGTTGCCGCATTAGCCTTCTCACTTTCAGTGACGAGTTTGTACAGCTGTTCATTTAATCTTCCTCTTGCTAGAATTTGCTTTCCATTTTGAATTGTGCATTAATTACCTCTGAACTGGACAGTGAGTCCATTGCTTGCAAGTGTTTTAACTGATAGGAGGCTTCCTTCTAGGCTTGGAACATATAGAACATTCTTTACAAGGATGCTCTGCTTGCCCCCTGATGGCGTTTTGCAGTTCAGAAATCCCTGACCTTTACCTTCTGCTGTAATACTTTTCCCATTTGCTAGGAAGACTTTATCTTTTACACTAAAATC
Organism: Staurois parvus; assembly: GCF_062004578.1. Classification (NCBI taxonomy): domain Eukaryota; kingdom Metazoa; phylum Chordata; class Amphibia; order Anura; family Ranidae; genus Staurois; species Staurois parvus. The sequence goes on from NW_028317949.1 coordinate 9,011,167, forward strand.
AATTTCTGTGAAGAATGTCTCGTCGCTTGTCATGTGACTTGTTACCCCTGAATCAATGTACCATCCATGTGAGGTACTATTCTGAGTCACTTTAAAAATACCACTCCATGATGCACTTTCATTTTCTTTCATGACTGCTTTAGCTCTTTCTCTTGTGAGTAGCTCCCGCTTTCGCTGCTCAGCTTTCCAGATTGAACAGTTCTTTTTCAGGTGACCGGCCTTTTTGCAGCGAAAACATACCCTGGTTTCTTTGCTTTGTCTTATGCCTTCATGCACCTTCAGAGCTGCCTCTGGTCTCTCGTTCTCTTCACTATGCAAATTTTCCTTTCTTCTGCTGTATTCATCAATTAATTTTCCCTTAACATATTCTAGCGTCAGTTCAGTTTCCAGTCTAGTTTCTAGAGCATTTATAAGGGCACTGTATGATTCTGGAAGGCTGCACAGAAGTAGCGCCACAACATGGTTGCCTTTTATTTCTTCACCTATTGCACCCAGCTGGTCCACAATTTCTAGCATAGCATTTACATGTTCACCCATTTTCTGCCCTTTTTCCAGCCTCATCTTGCACAGTTTGCGTAGTAGATATAGTTTACTGTTTAGGTTTGCACGTTCATGCAGTTTTTGTAGTGCAGTCCACATACCTTTAGCTGTGCATTCTTTCCTTATATGAATGAGTTGATCATCCTCCACTAACAGGCTTATGACTGCTTTTGCTTGCCTGTTTTTTCTGTCCCATTCTTCTGGGTTGTCATTGGGTCTGTGTGTATCTAGTACCTGCCACAAGTCATCTTTGGATAACAGCATTTCAAGCTTAAACTTCCATAGCTGGTAGTTGGTGTTGTTGAGCTTTGCTATTGTAAACTTCATATCTGAAGCACTTGCCATCTTTCAGTGAATTGGTAGGATTGTAAATGCAGCACTTACTTGCTTGTAGTTTTCCTTTTTCAGTGTCTGGAGCTGGGCCCATAACCTGTTGGTTATGTGTTATAGAAGACACTGGTAGTGATAGCACAATTCAGGCTTTACTTGTGTGGCTTAAGTTACAAACATACAGAGCACATTTCAGCAGACTGTATAACAGCAGACTTGTTACAGACTCATTACTTCCTGAAGAGATGATAGAGAGAGAGGAACAAACAAGTTTTCAGATATACACAACTAGTAACCTTTAGTGTGTAGTGCCATCTACTGGTCAAGTGATATTAACACACAATACTATATATAGTACATTATAGTACATGCTGTTGCATTCCCAACAGAAATCTAGTGTACTGTAAATATATAGGAGACTGATAACAATCACAATGATGCACTGATTTAAGGTGTAATGCAGGCTATAGACAGGTAGTTTATCGGCCGAAGGTTTCCTTTAACAATCACTTTTACATTTGTTTTAATAGGAATGCATAATCATGGGTACATAAACATAAGTTTTTCACAGTTTTTCCCAGCCTTTCATTCTTGGAAATGGCATGAGTCAAAAATAATCAAAAAAAATTCTACAATAAGATTTAAGATAACTTAAAGCGAATTAAGCAAAGATTTGTTTATAGCATGACAAAATGTCCAACTTGTCTTCTAGATCACTTGCATAATATTTGGAAGTCTAAAGCCTAGGACACACAATGAGAAAACCATGCAGCAAATACCGCTTTCAAAGTTATATACAATAATCTGATCATTAGTACACAGCTTTTATCTGAGATTATTTGGATTATAAGGAACAAACACGAAAACTTTTCTTGTACGATGCCAGTTTGTACAATTTTAATTTAATCAGTACAGTTTTAGTCCAAAAATACAATACAAATACATTACATTGCTTTGCCCATCAATGTACCTTTCGCCCATCAGTGCCCATCAGCAGTGCACCTATCACCCATCAGTGTACCTGTCGCTCATCAGTGCCAATCAGCAGTGCACCTGTCGCACATCACACCACTATCACACAGCCACCATCAGCAGAGTACTCGTCCTACAGCCACCATCAACAATCTACATGTCTCAGAGCCAGCCATGTTAAAAAAAAATTTACACCAGTGAGGAGGTCCTAAGTATGATGGATGAGAGCAGTGGGGAGCTCTTACTGTCTGATTCTGATTCAGTGTATGAACCAATCGAAAGTAGTGTATCAGCGACTAAACCAGAGGAGTAAAGGGTCCCTCCTAAAAGAATATGGTGCTCTGAAAACCAGGCAGCCACCAGCAGCACCATACACCCCTCTGGTATATCGGCAAATACCAAGAATTAGGGCCCAAACATACCTCCCTGATGCTCTTACCAACCCATTATGGCTGCCCTCCAGCTCAGGATTAGCAAGCATTTCCCCTTATACTGCACAGTCAGGTGTGCAGGCCAACACTGAAAATGTTTAAAAAAATCATTTGTCTTATTTATTTTTGCTTCATTTCATTAGGGACCAGACACATCTTTTTGCCCAATTCATTACTAACAACCCCAGTTCATCCTATGCCAACCATTTGAATGGAGATCTCTTGCATTGGAGGAATTTAAGTTATTTTTGGGTCTCACCCTTAACATGGGGCTTACAAAAAAAAAAATTAAGGACATGCTCTCTAGTCCACACACCCCATCCACCACATGCCCATTTATTCTGCTGTAATGACCAGGTCATGCTATGAGATGATCATGTGATTCCTCCATTTCAGTGAGAATACCCAGTGCCCTCCTCGAGATCATCCCAACTATGAAAAAATTATAAAAAATGTGCCCACTTCTTAATCAAAGATTTGCTGAACTTTATGTCCTTGATAAAATCATATGTGTAGACAAATCCTTTGTCCACTTCACTGGCTAGGAAACAAGCAATATATTCCATTTAAAAGGGCCAGATATGGAGTAAAGCTCTACAAGATTTGTGAAAAAGCGACTGGATATTCATATGAGTTCCGCATATACGAAGGCAAAGATTCCCAGCTCCAGCTCCCTGAGTGCCCAACCTACATTGGAACAATTGGAAAAATTGTCTGGGACCTGGCCTATCCACTTTTCCAAAAAAGCTATCACATGTTGAAGCCCTATTTAGCAACAAGAAGGTTCCATTTCTGGTATAAAAAAGTTGCAATCTATCTTATTCATTGGCTATTTATGATGCGTATGTCACCTACACTAAATCCACAGAAAGACCCACCGCCTTCCTAAATTTTATAGAAGAAATCGTCATGTCCCTTATCTATCAGCAAGGATCCCCCCCAGAAATCATTCGCTATGATTCTGTGAGCAGACTTCATGAGCACCACTTCCCTGAGAGCATTCCACCAACAGAAGCAGGCCAAAAAGACCAAAAAATTATGGGTATGCAGCAGAGGAAGAGTTAGAAGAGACACAAGTTTTCATTGTCCCCACTGTCCCTGCCAACCAGGCATATGCATCAGAGACTGCTTCCAACATTTTCACATGTGACTAAAATATTAGCCCATATTTCTAACAGCCTGCCATTTCCACATTTTTTAATATCTCCTCTGATCATTTGCCTGCTGCCTCAACCAACCATGCCACTGCCTTCTACCTTAACTGACCCTGGCCCGTTTATCGACTATGCCTCTGCCTGCCATTTGCATTGTTTATCCACCAAGCTTCTGCCTTCCACCTGAACTAACCCTGGTCTGTTTATTGACTATGCTTCTGCCTGCTATCTGGATTACCAACCACTAGAGATGAGCAAATCGAACATGGCGAAGTGGAATTCGTTTCGAAGATCAGGAAAAATTCGATTCGCGCCGAATCCGAAAATTAGCAAACTTCGGATGCACGAATCGAATTTTCCCAAAAATGGCGGCGACATGTGTGGCGACGGAGCGGGGATCTCTGGGAAGGCGCGCAGACAAGGCACGCTGACCCATAATGCATTCATTCATGACATGTGATCGCATTAGCCAATCAGCAGCCAGCCAGACAGCACTGTGTAATGGTGGAGCTATAAATTGCGGCAATCTTAGATTTCTCCATTAGCCTCCGGTCATTCAAGAGAGACAGACCTGTCTGTATTAGGGACAGAGTTAGGGCCACAGAGACTTTAGGGCCACAGAATCGTTACTCAGGGACACAGAATCGTTACTCAGGGACACAGAATCGTTACTCAGGGACACAGAATTGTTACTCAGGGACACATAATCGTTACTCAGGGACAGACACAGAATTGTTACTCAGGGACACAGAATCGTTACTCAGGGACACAGAATCGTTACTCAGGGACACAGAATTGTTACTCAGGGACACAGAATTGTTACTCAGGGACACAGAATCGTTACTCAGGGACACAGAATCGTTACTGAGGGACACAGAATCGTTACTCAGGGACACAGAATCGTTACTCAGGGACACCGAATCGTTACTCAGGGACACAGAATCGTTACTCAGGGACACAGAATCGTTACTCAGGGACACAGAATTGTTATTGAGGGACACAGAATCGTTACTCAGGGACACAGAATCGTTACTCAGGGACACAGAATTGTTACTCAGGGACACAGAATCGTTACTCAGGGACAGAATCGTTACTCAGGGACACAGAATCGTTACTGAGGGACACAGAATTGTTACTCAGGGACACAGAATCGTTACTCAGGGACACAGAATCGTTACTCAGGGACACAGAATTGTTACTCAGGGACACAGTAACGATTCTGTGTCCCTCAGTAACAATTCTGTGTGCCTGAGTAACAATTCTGTGTTCCTGAGTAACAATTCTGTGTCCCTCAGTAACGATTCTGTGTCCCTCAGTAACAATTCTGAGGGACACAGAATTGTTACTGAGGGACACAGAATTGTTACTGAGGGACACAGAATCGTTACTCAGGGACACAGAATTGTTACTCAGGGACACAGAATCGTTACTCAGGGACACAGAATCGTTGAATTAAAGAGTACGTCAGACAACACGCAGAGGAGTGGCAGAGGAGGCAATGTTTCAGGAGCGAGCAGACGTGGCAGCAGAGGAAGGGGTCGAGGCAGCACTATTCGCAGCCAGAGGCCAGTGCTCCCGGTGTCATCCAGCGGTCGTGTCTCCACCGACAACCCTGCCGTCATCGATTGGTTGGCTCGGTCGTCTTCCTCTTCCCAGGACACCTCTGACACCTACAGCCAACGGTCGGTGGGTACGTCAGACACAACCGTTAGTTGGCATGGCCTGGGAGCAAGCCCACTGAAATCACGTGTCCTCGACCTGCCCCTGTCCTTTGGTGTTCCCTCACCAAGCGAAGTATCGCATGCTGTGGGCTCAGCCCCACTGTACAGTGAGGAAGAGCTAACAGAGGGCGGTCAGGAACGGGGGGAGACATCCGCCTCTTCAGCAGCTAGGTGAAGAAGTAGTGGCGAGGAGAGTGGCTCGGTAGCCGGTCTAGAGACAGGTCTGTCTCCTGACCCACACGCAGCTGAGGGGGCTAGTAGTGAGGCGGAGACCCTAATTGATGATGATGAGGCTGATCGCACTTGGCAGACTCGTCGTCATCAGGCTATTGCTTCCGCATCATCAGGAGAAGAGGGTGGCAGCTTGGCAGCGAGCAAAACAGTCGGTGGGTTGCCCAGGAGGCAGCAGGGTTGCAGCAGTGTCAGTGGAGGCAAACGGCCACGGAGTAGAGCACCAGCTCCACTGCAGACTACCACCACGGCCAGTAGTGGTGCCGGTGTGCACGGAGGAAGTAGCAGTCAGCCAGTGAGGAGTAGCGGGGGCAAAGTTTACTACTCGGCGGTGTGGCAATTTTTCGTCAAGCCGCCCGAGGAAGTAAAGGTAGCCGTATGTCGACTATGTGGCCAGAAAGTCAAGCGTGGCCAGGGGGCCCATGTTGGGACTACAGCGTTGCGTCAGCATATGCAGCGTCGCCATTCGGTGGCCTGGGAAAACCGTGATAAAGATACGGCGGTTCTGCCTGCCCCAGCCCCCGCTCCATCACCCGCTCCATTACTTGCTCCGTCACCCGACGTCAATCGCCCTCTATCAGCCAGTCAAGGCTCCAACACCTCTGCTGAGGGGAGTTGTCGCTCGTTGGCATCTTCCGCTCGTTCAGATGCTCCTTCTCCTGCTACTCCTCTTCACGGATTCCGTCAGCAGTCTTTCTTGGAATCCGTTTCCAAGAGACAACAGTTTGCGAGCACGCACCCGACGGTGCAGAAGCTGAACGTCCTCCAGTCCAAGTTGCTGGTGCTGCAGTCCCTCCCTTTCCAAGTGGTGGACTCAGCACCTTTCCGAGAAATGATGGCTTGTGCCGCGCCGCGGTGGAGAGTGCCAAGCCGGCATTTCTTCGCCAAAAAGGCAGTGCCAGCCCTGCATTCACATGTAGAAGAGATGGTGGGCCAGTCTTTGAGCATGTCGGTCTCTGCCAAAGTGCACGGCAGCGCCGACGTGTGGAGCTGTAACTACGGTCAGGAACAGTACATGTCATTTACGGCCCACTGGGTGAACGTGGTGCCGGCACAGCCGCACCAGCAACTTGGACAGGTCACGCCGCTTTTGCCTCCACGTTTGCACGTCCTTGGTCCAGCAAAGATGTCCACCTCTACCACCTCTTCTTCCGCCGTGTCCTCAGCCGCCACCCCCGTGCCAAGTCCCATTACCCAACCGGCATATCACATGTGCAGGGTGCAACGGTGTCACACTGTGCTGCACCTGGTATGCCTTGGCGAACGTAGTCACACAGGGGAGGAACTTCTCAGTGTAATGAACAGAGAAATCGACAGATGGCTGTCTCCGCGCAAACTGAAAATCGGAACCATGTTGACCGACAACGGAAAGAACATGGTGTCTGCTCTGCGTCAAGGAAGGTTGTGCCATGCGCCTTGCATGGCTCACGTGTTCAATCTGGTTGTCAAGCGGTTCCTAAAATCCACCATCCCACTGCAAGACATCCTTAAAATGTCACGTAAACTTTGCATGCATTTCAGCCATTCCTACACGGCAAAGCACACCCTCCTTGAGCTGCAGCGGCAGAACAGAATTCCACAGCATCGCCTGATCTGCGACGTTGCAACAAGGTGGAATTCAACCCTACATATGTTAGACCGCCTTTACGAACAGCGAAAGGCCATCACCGATTTCCTGATGTTACAAGCGGATAAAGGTACTCCCCTGTGTAACATAGATGTCAGCCATTGGCAGCTCATGCGTGACACCTGCCGCTTGCTCAGGCCCTTTGAGGAGGCCACGCTATTCGTGAGTCGGCAGGACTATGGGATGAACGACGTCATTCCTCTGTTGCACGTCCTGGAACAAATGCTGTTAACAATGGCTGGTCAGGGTGCGGTAGACGTGGCGCACAGATCTCAACGCCACATGACCCCTGTGGGGGCAGGACAGGAAGAAGAGGAGGAGGTAGAGGAGGACATTGGTGCTCAGGAATTATTGAGTGAAATGGGTGGTTTTTCCACTCAGCGGACAGGAGTGGAGGAGCAGGAGCATCTGGTAGAGGAGGAGGAGGAGACAGAGGACCCAGACGCACCATGGCAGTATGCTGTGGAGATGGAGGCAGGGAGTCCCTCGCATTCCTTGGCACAAATGGCCCATAGCATGCTCGGTTGCTTGCGTAGCGACAGCCGAATAATAACCATCAGACAGAGGGATGACTTTTGGCTGTCCACCTTGTTGGACCCTCGCTACCGTTCAAAAATGGTGGCCTTTTTAACACCTGCTGAGAGGGAGGCCAAAATAAAGTACTATAAAAACCACCTATGTAGTCAGTTGGTCTCTGCCTTTCTGCGCCAACGTCCATCCTCAGACACTGTGGGCCCTGTGCGCTCGCGTTCCGCTGCCATGGCAGCAGGGGAGGGGTGGGGTGGTAGGACCAGTGGCAGCTCCTCCAGCAGCGGCTGCCTCAGTCTGCAGTCGATGATGAGTAGCTTTCTTCACCAGCGCAGTGAGGAAACTACTAACCAGCCGCAGCAGCAGCAGCATCAGGTGGACCTGGAGCAGGACCTCAAACAGCAGGCTCGGGCCTACTTGGACAGCACCCTGCCAACCGAGGTAGACAATCCCCTTGACTACTGGGCAACGAAACTTGACCTTTGGCCCCAACTAGCTGAATTTGCCCTTGAAAGGCTGTCATGCCCGGCCAGTAGCGTGGCATCGGAGCGCGTGTTTAGTGCGGCAGGAGGTATTGTAACTCCGCGGAGGACACGACTGTCCACCCAAAGTGTGGAGAGACTCACGTTTGTGAAAATGAATCAGGCGTGGATTAGTCTGGATTTCAAACCACCAGTTCCTGACACAACTGACTAAATCCGCCATGAATCATGCCCCAAACATGTTATTATTTTTAACATAGGCCTCTGTATGGCCTTCAATTTAAGCTGCTTACGCTTCGCCACTCTGCCATGGGCCCCTGTACCGCCTCCTCTTGCTGCTGCCAGGTCCAGAGTGTGTCATGGGTCCCTGTACGGCCTCCCATTGCTGCTTTCTCCATCGCCACACTCTGCCATGTGCCACTTTCAGGTCTCCTCACACTGCTGGTGGGTTCCATTTTGTCATAGGGTGCTGGCAGATTACGGGCCTCCCATTGCTGCTGCCAGGCCCGTAATCTGCCATGGGCCCCCGTACCGACTCCTCATGCTGCTGCCAGGCCCGTAATCTGTCATGGGCCCCTGTACCGCCTCCTCATGCTGCTGCCAGGTCCAGAGTGTGTCATGGGTCCCTGTACGGCCTCCCATTGCTGCTGTCTCCATCGCCACACTCTGCCATGTGCCACTTTCAGGTCTCCTCACACTGCTGGTGGGTTCCATTTGTCATAGGGTGCTGTATGTCCTCCCATTGCTGCTGCCAGGCCCGTAATCTGCCATGGGCCCCCGTACCGACTCCTCATGCTGCTGCCAGGCCCGTAATCTGTCATGGGCCCCTGTACCGCCTCCTCATGCTGCTGCCAGGTCCAGAGTGTGTCATGGGTCCCTGTACGGCCTCCCATTGCTGCTGTCTCCATCGCCAGACTCTGCCATGTGCCACTTTCAGGTCTCCTCACACTGCTGGTGGGTTCCATTTTGTCATAGGGTGCTGTATGGCCTCCCATTGCTGCTGCCAGGCCCGTAATCTGCCATGGGCCCCCGTACCGACTCCTCATGCTGCTGCCAGGCCCGTAATCTGTCATGGGCCCCTGTACCGCCTCCTCATGCTGCTGCCAGGTCCAGAGTGTGTCATGGGTCCCTGTACGGCCTCCCATTGCTGCTGTCTCCATCGCCACACTCTGCCATGTGCCACTTTCAGGTCTCCTCACACTGCTGGTGGGTTCCATTTTGTCATAGGGTGCTGGCAGATTACGGGCCTCCCATTGCTGCTGCCAGGCCCGTAATCTGCCATGGGCCCCCATACCGACTCCTCATGCTGCTGCCAGGCCCGTAATCTGTCATGGGCCCCTGTACCGCCTCCTCATGCTGCTGCCAGGTCCAGAGTGTGTCATGGGTCCCTGTACGGCCTCCCATTGCTGCTGCCAGGCCCGTAATCTGCCATGGGCCCCCGTACCGACTCCTCATGCTGCTGCCAGGCCCGTAATCTGTCATGGGCCCCTGTACCGCCTCCTCATGCTGCTGCCAGGTCCAGAGTGTGTCATGGGTCCCTGTACGGCCTCCCATTGCTGCTGTCTCCATCGCCACACTCTGCCATGTGCCACTTTCAGGTCTCCTCACACTGCTGGTGGGTTCCATTTTGTCATAGGGTGCTGGCAGATTACGGGCCTCCCATTGCTGCTGCCAGGCCCGTAATCTGCCATGGGCCCCCGTACCGACTCCTCATGCTGCTGCCAGGCCCGTAATCTGTCATGGGCCTCTGTACCGCCTCCTCATGCTGCTGCCAGGTCCAGAGTGTGTCATGGGTCCCTGTACGGCCTCCCATTGCTGCTGTCTCCATCGCCACACTCTGCCATGTGCCACTTTCAGGTCTCCTCACACTGCTGGTGGGTTCCATTTTGTCATAGGGTGCTGTATGGCCTCCCATTGCTGCTGCCAGGCCCGTAATCTGCCATGGGCCCCCGTACCGACTCCTCATGCTGCTGCCAGGCCCGTAATCTGTCATGGGCCCCTGTACCGCCTCCTCATGCTGCTGCCAGGTCCAGAGTGTGTCATGGGTCCCTGTACGGCCTCCCATTGCTGCTGTCTCCATCGCCACACTCTGCCATGTGCCACTTTCAGGTCTCCTCACACTGCTGGTGGGTTCCATTTGTCATAGGGTGCTGTATGTCCTCCCATTGCTGCTGCCAGGCCCGTAATCTGCCATGGGCCCCCGTACCGACTCCTCATGCTGCTGCCAGGCCCGTAATCTGTCATGGGCCCCTGTACCGCCTCCTCATGCTGCTGCCAGGTCCAGAGTGTGTCATGGGTCCCTGTACGGCCTCCCATTGCTGCTGTCTCCATCGCCAGACTCTGCCATGTGCCACTTTCAGGTCTCCTCACACTGCTGGTGGGTTCCATTTTGTCATAGGGTGCTGTATGGCCTCCCATTGCTGCTGCCAGGCCCGTAATCTGCCATGGGCCCCCGTACCGACTCCTCATGCTGCTGCCAGGCCCGTAATCTGTCATGGGCCCCTGTACCGCCTCCTCATGCTGCTGCCAGGTCCAGAGTGTGTCATGGGTCCCTGTACGGCCTCCCATTGCTGCTGTCTCCATCGCCACACTCTGCCATGTGCCACTTTCAGGTCTCCTCACACTGCTGGTGGGTTCCATTTTGTCATAGGGTGCTGGCAGATTACGGGCCTCCCATTGCTGCTGCCAGGCCCGTAATCTGCCATGGGCCCCCATACCGACTCCTCATGCTGCTGCCAGGCCCGTAATCTGTCATGGGCCCCTGTACCGCCTCCTCATGCTGCTGCCAGGTCCAGAGTGTGTCATGGGTCCCTGTACGGCCTCCCATTGCTGCTGCCAGGCCCGTAATCTGCCATGGGCCCCCGTACCGACTCCTCATGCTGCTGCCAGGCCCGTAATCTGTCATGGGCCCCTGTACCGCCTCCTCATGCTGCTGCCAGGTCCAGAGTGTGTCATGGGTCCCTGTACGGCCTCCCATTGCTGCTGTCTCCATCGCCACACTCTGCCATGTGCCACTTTCAGGTCTCCTCACACTGCTGGTGGGTTCCATTTTGTCATAGGGTGCTGGCAGATTACGGGCCTCCCATTGCTGCTGCCAGGCCCGTAATCTGCCATGGGCCCCCGTACCGACTCCTCATGCTGCTGCCAGGCCCGTAATCTGTCATGGGCCTCTGTACCGCCTCCTCATGCTGCTGCCAGGTCCAGAGTGTGTCATGGGTCCCTGTACGGCCTCCCATTGCTGCTGTCTCCATCGCCACACTCTGCCATGTGCCACTTTCAGGTCTCCTCACACTGCTGGTGGGTTCCATTTTGTCATAGGGTGCTGTATGGCCTCCCATTGCTGCTGCCAGGCCCGTAATCTGCCATGGGCCCCCGTACCGACTCCTCATGCTGCTGCCAGGCCCGTAATCTGTCATGGGCCCCTGTACCGCCTCCTCATGCTGCTGCCAGGTCCAGAGTGTGTCATGGGTCCCTGTACGGCCTCCCATTGCTGCTGTCTCCATCGCCACACTCTGCCATGTGCCACTTTCAGGTCTCCTCACACTGCTGGTGGGTTCCATTTTGTCATAGGGTGCTGGCAGATTACGGGCCTCCCATTGCTGCTGCCAGGCCCGTAATCTGCCATGGGCCCCCATACCGATTCCTCATGCTGCTGCCAGGCCCGTAATCTGTCATGGGCCCCTGTACCGCCTCCTCATGCTGCTGCCAGGTCCAGAGTGTGTCATGGGTCCCTGTACGGCCTCCCATTGCTGCTGCCAGGCCCGTAATCTGCCATGGGCCCCCGTACCGACTCCTCATGCTGCTGCCAGGCCCGTAATCTGTCATGGGCCCCTGTACCGCCTCCTCATGCTGCTGCCAGGTCCAGAGTGTGTCATGGGTCCCTGTACGGCCTCCCATTGCTGCTGTCTCCATCGCCACACTCTGCCATGTGCCACTTTCAGGTCTCCTCACACTGCTGGTGGGTTCCATTTTGTCATAGGGTGCTGGCAGATTACGGGCCTCCCATTGCTGCTGCCAGGCCCGTAATCTGCCATGGGCCCCCGTACCGACTCCTCATGCTGCTGCCAGGCCCGTAATCTGTCATGGGCCTCTGTACCGCCTCCTCATGCTGCTGCCAGGTCCAGAGTGTGTCATGGGTCCCTGTACGGCCTCCCATTGCTGCTGTCTCCATCGCCACACTCTGCCATGTGCCACTTTCAGGTCTCCTCACACTGCTGGTGGGTTCCATTTTGTCATAGGGTGCTGTATGGCCTCCCATTGCTGCTGCCAGGCCCGTAATCTGCCATGGGCCCCCGTACCGACTCCTCATGCTGCTGCCAGGCCCGTAATCTGTCATGGGCCCCTGTACCGCCTCCTCATGCTGCTGCCAGGTCCAGAGTGTGTCATGGGTCCCTGTACGGCCTCCCATTGCTGCTGTCTCCATCGCCACACTCTGCCATGTGCCACTTTCAGGTCTCCTCACACTGCTGGTGGGTTCCATTTTGTCATAGGGTGCTGGCAGATTACGGGCCTCCCATTGCTGCTGCCAGGCCCGTAATCTGCCATGGGCCCCCGTACCGACTCCTCATGCTGCTGCCAGGCCCGTAATCTGTCATGGGCCCCTGTACCGCCTCCTCATGCTGCTGCCAGGTCCAGAGTGTGTCATGGGTCCCTGTACGGCCTCCCATTGCTGCTGTCTCCATCGCCACACTCTGCCATGTGCCACTTTCAGGTCTCCTCACACTGCTGGTGGGTTCCATTTTGTCATAGGGTGCTGTATGGCCTCCCATTGCTGCTGCCAGGCCCGTAATCTGCCATGGGCCCCCGTACCGACTCCTCATGCTGCTGCCAGGCCCGTAATCTGTCATGGGCCCCTGTACCGCCTCCTCATGCTGCTGCCAGGTCCAGAGTGTGTCATGGGTCCCTGTACGGCCTCCCATTGCTGCTGTCTCCATCGCCACACTCTGCCATGTGCCACTTTCAGGTCTCCTCACACTGCTGGTGGGTTCCATTTTGTCATAGGGTGCTGGCAGATTACGGGCCTCCCATTGCTGCTGCCAGGCCCGTAATCTGCCATGGGCCCCCGTACCGACTCCTCATGCTGCTGCCAGGCCCGTAATCTGTCATGGGCCCCTGTACCACCTCCTCATGCTGCTGCCAGGTCCAGAGTGTGTCATGGGTCCCTGTACGGCCTCCCATTGCTGCTGCCAGGCCCGTAATCTGCCATGGGCCCCCGTACCGACTCCTCATGCTGCTGCCAGGCCCGTAATCTGTCATGGGCCCCTGTACCGCCTCCTCATGCTGCTGCCAGGTCCAGAGTGTGTCATGGGTCCCTGTACGGCCTCCCATTGCTGCTGCCAGGCCCGTAATCTGCCATGGGCCCCCGTACCGACTCCTCATGCTGCTGCCAGGCCCGTAATCTGTCATGGGCCCCTGTACCGCCTCCTCATGCTGCTGCCAGGTCCAGAGTGTGTCATGGGTCCCTGTACGGCCTCCCATTGCTGCTGCCAGGCCCGTAATCTGCCATGGGCCCCCGTACCGACTCCTCATGCTGCTGCCAGGCCCGTAATCTGTCATGGGCCCCTGTACCGCCTCCTCATGCTGCTGCCAGGTCCAGAGTGTGTCATGGGTCCCTGTACGGCCTCCCAAATTTTTGCTGTCTCCATCGCCACACTCTGCCATGTGCCACTTTCAGGTCTCCTCACACTGCTGGTGGGTTCCATTTTTTCATAGGGTGCTGTATGGCCTCCCATTGCTGCTGCCTCCACCGCCACACTGTGGCTCCACACTCTGGTTTTGGCCCCGTGACTGCCCAAATGAGTGAAGTGTGCGGTGATTCTAAGATCGACGGCATTCATCTGCATGTCATACTGACTGACAGTATTATTTCTCTTCCCCAGCAGACTCCAAGGGCATTTAAATTAAAGGTACAGTGTTCTGCACTAATATAAAGGCTCTCTGAAGCCTAGAAACACCCTTTTTATAAGTTAAATTCGCAGCGAATATATTCGACTCGAATCGAATTTATTCCGCGAATTCGCCGAATCAGCCGAATCGAATTTTTGAATAATTCGCTCATCTCTAGTGTGCACATCAGAAAGTTTCATTTCTTACGCATGTTTTCATTGAAGAATTTCATTTTGTCATTTTCGTTATGTTGAACTGATTCATTTTCGGAATTAGTTTTGTATCTTTGGCACATGTCTCGCATATTCTTTGGTTTTGGTGTATTTGAAACATTTGGCAGTTTTTTGGAAGAACAAGAGAAATATTTGGCACACTAAGAAGAATAATACCAGGTTTATAATGTGATGGCTAGTATCTTAACCACAGAAGTAAAGTCCTTAAAGTCCAAAGATGGTTAAGTGATAATCCAAAATGCTTGACTCAGTGGCAGCCAAATCAAAAAGAGCTAGAAGAAAGTCTGCGTGAACAATTAAAAAGAGAAGCAGAGCCATCTAAGTGCATCAATAAAAGCAAATAATTTATTTCCACAAAACTGACAACTCACAATAGTAGTAGTTAAATGACCGCTTGTCAAACTGGTGTCAACTGCTGTGCAACTTCTGACCATTCCTGCTGCAGGCAGGTCTCCAATGCACTGTCCTTGGCTGTGCTGATGGTTCTCAGTGCTTGGCCTGATGAAGGACCATGCATGCTCCGAACGCGTGCCCATGGCTACTGCTGCTGTACCTGGAGCTTACATCACTCCCACCTGCCCTGTGAATCCACACCAACCAGGAAGTACTGGGAATCACCAGCACAGCCAAGGAAGGTGTATTGGAGACCTGCCTGCAGCAGGATCGGTCAGGAGTTGCACTGCGGTTGACACCAGTTTGACAAGTTTTGCTGCTTTCCCCAAAAGATTCCTATATATTCAATATAATATTGAATCTGATGGTTTTGAGTCAGTAGTCAATCTTTTCAGATGCTAGTCCAACCCACCAAGAGAAAAAGGTATGAACTGATTGGACAATATTGGCCGATCTGATTCCTTTATATTCATTGCTATGTCCATTTAGAGATTTGTATACATTCAAATCTCCGAAAATTAACTTTGTCCGAAAAAAAAAAATCAAAACAAAACAAAATACACATGTCTAACAGTTACCTGCTCTTGGTCCTTGCAGGGTTGTACCAGATTCACATGGTAGATTTGTTATGGATTTTATTTCCTAGATTGGTTTACCTCACCTACATTTTCTATCACTTTCAATGGCTCCTGCCACTTGGTCAGGAACTTACTGTCTACAAAACAGCAACCACCCAATCTAAAATTGGCTGATATACACTCTTCCCTATGCTTCTTGAGCTTTCTGCAAACACTCATTTACCAGAGGCATCACCTTACAATTCTCTCTCTATCCACCATTTTATGTGGAGAAGATTCACTTTCCCTGGTTTCTTTAACTAATTCAAGCAACCAAATGAAGTCTCTGCCTCTACACCTACTCCAATGAGGAAAGCCTGATGGATGCTTGGAGTACCTTTCTGATGGCAAAAATGAGCACTGGGAGTAAGCAGTCCCAATCTTTTCCACCTTTTGCACCACCCTCGTGAGCATAGACTTTGGGGTCTTATTAGGCCTTTTGAACAGTCGATACACCTTTGGGTGATAGGCCTAGGATAATTATTTAATCTGGAAAGATTTGCATAGGTTTGCCCTCACCTTTGACATGAACAATGTGCCTTGGTCCATCAAGATCTCTTTAAGGAGCCTGGTTCTTGAAAATATGTTAAACAACTCTTGAGCAATAACTTTCGAGGAGGATTTACTCAGACAGACCCCCTCTGGATATCTTGTTGCATAACCAAGTACCACCAGGATGTATTGGTTTTCCCGAACCAATTTTACCAGGGGTACACCAAATCCATTGCAACATGCTCATATGGTACCTTTATAATTGGCAGAAGCACCAAGGGGTTGCTGAAATGCAACCCTGGAGCAGTTAGCTGACAAGTTGGACATGAATTACAATATTTTTTCACCTCAGCAGTAACTCCAGGTCAGTAGAACCTGTCTGTTATCCATGCTTCTATTTTATCAGTTCCCAGGTGAGTGACACCCCCCCCCCCCCCAATGCGTTATTGTGAGCCAAATCAAGTACTATGTACCTAAAAGGCTAAGGGACCAAACTGGTTGACCACCTCACACCAGACTTTGATGACTTGGTACAGCATCTCTCCATTGACAGCAACGTGGGGAAACCTTTTTTAGTCTCCATTACATGTGATATTCCATTAACCACCGTAGTTTGTTCTTGAGCATATTTTAATGTGGCAGCACTAAATACACTACTTAACACTTCCTGATTAGGATGTGGAGAATTAGAGGAACCTAATTCTAGTTGGCTTTGCTCTCCATGATAATGGGGATCCTGGGGACTTAGCAGGCCCAAGCGGATTCTGAATCACAATGTAGTGCTCCAATATCTTCACCAGTCAAACCATCATCTGGATGACCCAATGCTGTAGCTCACTAGGAAGTGCCCATAGGTAGTGGTCCATGATAATCCATTTTGTCAGTCTGTGATCTGGTTGTAACCACTTTGTGGACAGCTGCAACAGGTCATACATTTGGGACCACAATGAATGGCCAGCATACCTCCAACAATGCATTCAGTGTGCTTGGAGAGCCATGCCACCTCCAGGCAGTCTAAGACCTCCTGATTGGTTTATTTATTTAGTTAATATGAGAAAATGTCTTTGGGCGAAGTGAGGAGTTTTTTGCTGTGAACATACATTTCCTGCAAACATAATGGGGGGATTTACTAAAACTGGAGCATGCAAAACCTGGTGCAGCTCTGCATAGAAGCAAACCACATTATTGTCAAAGTTTAATTGAAGAAGCTGAAGTTGGCACCTGATTTGCTACCATGTTCAGCTGCTACGGATTCTGAGTGTTTCCGTTTTGTTAAATCTCCCCCCAATGTATCACATTTAAGAGTGCTGGCTTCTCTCTATATAATATGCCTTTTAGCAAGACTGTTCAGCCATTTAACATTTATTGATGATATTTTAAAATGCATTATGAATAATGGGAAAATGTGTTTGATAATAATTGTACCATCAAGCAATAATAAAAAATGCCTGTTTTTGCTACTGAAATAAGAATGATTGTTAAAGTGTATGTAAACCCAAACAGAAAAATGGAGTATATTGCAGCTTACCAGTACTTAGATGTGGTGGCTGCATTCATATTCTTTTCAGACATTCATTACTTTATTTTCACTTGGTCATGAGAGTATTACACTTCCTGTACTAAGGTGGCTACGCTCACTCTTTCACTGTAACTATGGAGGGAGCCATGGTTGTTATTCTGGTCTGCTCTCCTGATTTGGGCAACAAATACATCTTCTCAAGTTATTTCTATGAGCAATTTACAGAAGATAGCTTGAAAGGCAAATAAAAAATGTTTTCTTCATCTCACAGCAAGGTACAAACAAATCTCTTAAAAAATAAAGAAATGAATACTCGTGCTAGGGCACAATCTAGTCTGGAAATAAATAATAGCAGGTGACACAATTTGCAGGCAACACATAAAAACAAAAGTAAAAGAAAGTACAGCACTACTTTGGCAAAAATATAAACAGTAGAAATAAACCACACCGAAATGGATTAAAAGTGTGCAAACACCAAAAGAATGTCAACCATTTCATTCACAGTCCCCATAAAAACCAATGAGTAGTGAGTGATGTGAATCAGGCCAGAAGAGTCCTCCACCATCAGTGATCAAACATAGCTGCTTATCTGATATCCTTGACCACTAAAGAAAAAACTGTCAAATAGGGCAGTTATACTCAATGGTTATCGCCAGACTCTAGTGAGATTCAATCCTCTGATTCATACCACTTGCTCCACTTTTCCTAACATCAAGTTCGATTCACCACTAAACAGTAGTATCTCTCCCAAAAGTGCAAATCATAGAGAAAGCAGAACCATCTCATAGTGTAGTAAACTCCAAAAATCCTATTTATTCAAAGTATTGTACTTACATAAAATCAATAAGAAACCAGCATATCAATAAATATGCTGTTTCAAACCAACAAGATGGCCACCGCTTGTTCTGGTGTGCAATGACGTCACACATCGAAGCTCCACTCAACACATTTTTTGCCATAACAAAACCTCATCAGGGGTGTGGCAAAAAGCAGTCATCAAGTTCTAAATGCCCGGGGAATGAAAGAGGAACTCCAGCTCTACCATATGCTCTCTAAACGAAATAAATTTCAATGCAATAAATAAAAACTAAAAATGCCCAAAATATAGCTCCATCTCCATAACAAGAGAATTAACATTAGGAAAGTGGATCCATATAATTATTCAAAGGTAAACCTCAGCATTCTTCCCTGTTCTGCACTGAGAGCTTCTTGGTATCCATGATACTTCTGCTACATGTAGAAATTTCACAGATTGTTGGATTCTTCTTTTTCAGGACTAACTTGACAAAGATTCCAGCGTTTGTATAGAATATGCATTCCCTTTGGGTTTGCTATCATTTTCCAAATGAGCATTAAAAATGCTAGTTGCAAGTTTGACATACATTACACTTTTGCAATCACAGCATTTTTTTTCAAAACTTGCATCCCAAACAGGCAGCTGTCATAAATAAACAATATTCTCTTGATTCTACCACTGACAGAATTATCAAGAGACAAGACATTTACATTGAAAGAGCCTTGGAACAAAACATTAATATGCAATGTACATTGTGACTTTCAGTCCCTACTGATTGTGAATGCTCATTTAAAAGATAACTTTTCTCTTCTAATAGATGTATATTTTAAATAGTTTCATGCTGAGATTCTTGAATTCTCTTTTTTTCTGTTCTCTGTACATAATTGTTGATGCCTCAGGCCTAAAATACATGGTCAGTTTTAATCTCATTCTACTGAGTGATTTGAATTTTTGCTGGCAAGTATCTCATCTACAACCTATTGATTTCAATGTGTTGCAAATGAGGTGACTACAAGCAAGAAGCTCAATTCTCAGTGATTGCAAACAAGAGGTTCTTGGTAGCATGAGAATAAAATCGTCTGTGTAGTTTAGCAATTGGACAAAAAAAAATGAGTAACTCAAAGCCACATAAGTATTAGGCTTTCATTTGTACTTGTTCAGTGAAAAATATTTCCATATCTCCAGCTATGGATCTAGAGATAGGAGTCACACCTGGACAGGAGGGGCAGCAGGGGCAGCATTTACTAGATTTGATTCAATCAACTCTATTTTACTGCAGCAGCTGAAAGCCCACTTCTTCTCTGCCCCCCTCCCACTGGTATTCTGCTGCTGCAGCAGGAAAATACAGCTGATTAGGTTTAGTAAATGCTGCAACTGCTGCCCCTCCTGTCCCTGTTCTTTTTTCTGGCAGGGCCCACCTGTGCACTCCCCTGGTCTCTCCACCTCACCACTGTGGCTCACCTCGCTGCTTGAGAATAGAGAGTTGTGGAAAGGGCTGGTAAACATGCAATTTACTGGCCCCTTCTTTTTCTGAGTGACTATAGTGAACCAATCACTCACTGTATTTATTCATAACTGAAGCATAGTAAACACAGTTTACTATGCCTCAGTTTCCATTGCAGATAAGGTTGCAGAGAATGGGACTGGGGAATTTCTGTTTTCGATCGCTTTTTCTGTCTCAAAAGTGAGATATCAGGAGTCTGTATAGACCCCTGATATTTCACCAAAGCCCCTAAGCAAGGCTCCTAAAAAATTGTAAAAATAATAATAAAAAAAAAAAATAGTAAAAACTAAAAAATAAATAGTACAAATAAACAACTACTGACACTGTCCACTGTCCTACTGATATCAACCTCTGCTCTACTGACCCCGTCCCCTGCCCTATTGATAAATTCCACTGCCCTACTGGCTGACACCATTCACTGTCCTACTTACACCAACCTCTGCCCTAATGACATGTCCAGTGCTCTACTAACACCATCAACTGCAATACTGAAACTGTCCTCTACCCTACTAACACCAGTCTCTGCCCTACTGACATATCCACTGCTCTACTGACATTATCCATGCACCACCCACTGCCCAAACTACACTGTCCACTGCTCTACTTACTGTCCACTTTTTAGAAGGCTAAATTTACATTTTTACAGTGACATTTGTTTTATTATATTTTTCAGTGTTTTCCCTACTATTTAGTTAGGCCTTGCTACTTAATTTCCTAAAACAAAGGGTGCAGAACCCCAGTTATCTTTGATCTCTTTCCAGTTTGTTCAGGTAGATCTCTTCCTCTCAAAAGTTGCCTACCTCCTGTTTTACACTGTGTCACTGGGGAAAAACACCATGTCACCTTGCATAGGTAATTCCAGTTTACTTCTAAACTTTTAAAACGCTTAGTCTGCAACTCTCTGAGCTACTACCTGACAACAACCTTCTTGACCACTTACATTTTGGCTTTCACTCACTCCACTCCACTGAAAATGCCCTACTAAAACTCACTATTGATTTCCTAACTGCTAACCCAATGGTCACTACTTCATACTCATACCACTGGACCTTTCTGTGGCCTTTGATACTGTTGACTCTCCCCTCCTACTCAAAAATCTCCACTTTCTTGGCCTTCAAGACTCTGCTTTATCCTGTTTTTCCTTCAGCCTGTAACAGAACTCCTTCAATGTTGACAACTTTGTCTCTTCCTCTTCACTTCTTCTTTCTGTAAGGGTCCCTCAAGGTTCTGTGCTTGAACCCCTCCTCTTCTCCATATACACCTCCCTCAGGTCACTTTATATACTCTCAGTACCATCTCTATGCTGATGACACCCAAATCTATCTCTACTCTCCACCACGTGAAGGGTATAACTGCACTACCTGCACTATGAAAGTGATCGATGTCTATACAGCCAGTGGGCCACTTTCAATTTCAAGTGAGGAGTCAGCTGCAGAGACACAGCACATATTGTGCAGCCATAAGCTTGTGCTCAACCATCCTCTCTGTGGACGTACAATTAAATATTATTTAACCAATTCCCTACTACGCTATAGCCAAATGACAGCTACAGCACAGTCAGCTAGTTCTGGAAGGGCATCCATGGACGTCCTACCAGAACTACACCCCCTGTGCACCCCCTGTGGCACGATCTGTTCATGAGCTGTGATTGCTGTGTCTTTTGGACACATCTGATAACATGTCTGTTGGGAATGCAACAGCATGTACTATATAGTATTGTGTGTTAATATCACTTGACCAGTAGATGGCACTGTACACTAAGGTTATCAGTTGTGCATATGTGTAAAACTTGTTGGTTCTCCTCTCTTCTTCTCTTCCTCTCTCTCTTCAAAAACCAGTAAGATGTCTGCTATCACTGTCTGCTGAAATGTGCTTTGTATGTTTGCAACTTAACCTCCCTGGCGGTATGATTATTTCAGATTTTTGGTGCTGAAAGCGGTACCATTTTTTTGCATGGAAATATGTATTTTTTTAATTGTAGGCCTGTAATTTTTAGGAAAAACTCACTGAAATCTGTCCGAACAAGAGTCTAGTAAACATCCCAGGTATGATAAAATTTGAAACACAAAATCATAAATTATAATTTAATAAATAATCATAAAAATAATATAAAAATAATAAAAAATTTAATTCAATAATATAATCAAACCAAAAACACTGAAATTTGAAATATAGCGCCAAGTTCGCACATTGCTGAGCTCAGTCGCAAAATCGTTTTCAGTGTCTGATGACGAATTTCCCCCACGAATCATTATCACTCAATTCTGCAAGTGGTTCTGATTTACTATCGCTGTTCTCTAGCTGATCTAAACCGCTTTTGACCTAAAGGGACACTTTTTGGACGCCATGGACGTTTCTCAGTTTCCAGGCAGAAAGAACAGACAAAATGCAGGCAGGGCGCCGGACAAAGCACTAGGGACAAAATGTATGTGAAATTGGTTGAGACAGCAATGTTTTACTATGTAAAATGTAAAAAAAAAAAATGACATTTTTTAAATGTTTTAAATTTCCCGCCGCCTGCGGCGCCCGTACGTCCCGACGTCACAGGGACAGGACACAGAAGCCGGATGACAGCATCGGCCGGAGGAGATGGCCGGGGACGCTGCAGGGGACACATCGTGGGAGCGCAGGGTAAGGTAAGTGAAGAACACATGCCGGAGCAGCGCCGCATGGTATTCCCGAGTGTAGCTCGGGGTTACCGCTCTTGGTACTGAAATGTTACCCCGAGCTACACTCGGGAATACCGCTAAGGAGGTTAAGCCACACAAGTAAAACATAATTCTGCCTCATCACTACCAGTGTCTTCTATAACACATAACCAACAATGTCTAGGTAAACGGCCAATCAGAGATACCTTTTACCATGTTATCGTCTGTGTCCAATCATAGCTGATCACAGTGTAAATAGGAAATTCTGGTTATCGAAAGTCCTCTCTTCATGCTGACAGCATGTGATGAGAGCCGGTAAGCAGCATTTCTCAGAGGGGACATTTTCACTGATCATCAGGACACTGATTATTAGTGCCCTGATGATCAGTGTAGCTCCATTAGTGCCCATTAATGCTTAGTATCAGTGCTCATCAGTGCTTAGTATTAGTGCCCATCAGTGCTGTCTATCAGTACCCATCAGGGCTGGTTATCAGTACCCATCAGTGCTGGCTATCAGTGCTTCCTTAGTGTTGACTATTAGTGCCCATGAGTGCTGCCTATCAGTGCCTATCAGGCTGTCAGCTCGCATCAGTGCCGCATATTGGTGCAGCCTTGCTAGTGCCTCCTTATCAATGCCCATTAGTTTAGCCTATCAGTGCAGCCTATCACTGCCCATCAGTGCAGTCTCATCAGCACAAATCAGTGAATGATAAAAATCACTTATTTACCAAACTTTTTAACAGAAACTAAGAAAACTTTTTTTTTAACTGTTGGTCTTTTTTTGTTTAGCAAAAAATAAAAACCCCAGTGGTTATTAAATGTCACCAAAAAGCTCTATTTGTCTCAAAAAATGATAAGAATTTAGTTTGGGTACAGTGTTGCATGACTGCACAATTGTCATTCAAAGTCAACAGCGCTGAAAGGAAGGGGGTAAAAGTGTCCGGTAGGCAAGTGGTTAATCTTAAAATGAACTACCTGCCAAAACGGTTGTAGTTATTTCAAGTGATACACATTGGGAAGTGTATTCTGTCTTGTAGGACTTAAAGCAGCAGGTTCTGAAAAGTATCTGGTTCTACTATAGACTGCAGATAGCTCAGCATACCCTTTCCAGTACTATAGTTAGCCACAGGAAGGCCTGGGAGTTCCTATAAAAATGTTACCAAGCTTCCCAATTATATTCCATCACTACATATCATGCCAGTACAAAAATGGGAATCTCTTGAGGCTGTGGATTGTGGCCCCTTACTTATCAGCAATCTACTATAGCATTTCTTATGAGATACAGTATATCTTTTATCCAGTCAATCTGCATTTGTTGAAATTTTGGGATGACCTAAAGTTCTAGAGGACTTTTATCTCCACATGTACCTCTAATGTCTTTCCTTAAAAATTCTGCTTTCCTGCAAGGTCTGGAAGAGCCATATATCTTTAAGCATTAGAGCAAATAAGCCCTCACCAGTATGTATAATTTACTGACATCAAAAGGTATTAAAACATTCCAAACCCTCCAGGTATACAGTAAGCAGTTCAAGGTAGAAATTTTCTGATATTTATAAGTGAAACATTTTGTAACATCAATGATCCCTACTCTTACAGAGCGACTTTGACTCCCTTTGAACACCACTGTTGCAGTGAACTTCACCAGGTCTGATCTTCTTGTATAGCTCCTTACCGGTTCATCCTCACCCCGGATTGCCTACATGTCCAAGTAGGAGAGAGACGTAAATATTAAGACTAAGAACGATCGACCGTCTACATCTGAGAGCGATCGTCCGACTGAAAATCCCTCCACAGATAGTGAGGCTGGGACATCTACAGGAACAAAGATCATATTCAAAGAGTAGTGGTTAATGATTCATACTCTGAATGGTCTAGGGTTGTCAGTGGTGTACCCCAAGGTTCAGTGTTGGGACCCCTACTTTTTAATATAGTTATAAACAATATAGGGTCTGGGATTAAAAATACCATTTCAGTCTTTGCAGATGACACCAAGCTGTGCAGTGGAATAACATTCTTACAGAAGCTGACCTCAATGCACTGTTTAATTGGGCAACTATGTGGCAAATGAGGTTTAATGTTGATAAATATAAATGTATGCACTTGGGGGCTAAGAATATGCACGCATCATACATACTAGGGAAGTACAACTGGGGGAATCAATGGTGGAGAAGGATCTGGGGGTTCTGGTAAATCATAAGCTTAATAACGGCATGCAATGCCAAGCTGCGGTTCCTAAAGCGAGCAAAATCCTCTCTTGTATTAAAAGAGGTATAGACTCCAGAGAGAGAGATATCATATTACCCCTGTACAAATCATTAGTAACACCTCATCTGGAATATGCAGTTCAGTTTTGGGCACCAATTCATAAAAAGAACATTGGGGAACTAGAGAAAGTACAGAGAAGGGCAGCCAAACTGATAAGAACCATGGAGTTGATCAGCTATGAGGAAAGATTAGAGGAACTGGATTTATTCTCTCTTGAGAAGAGGAAATTAAGGGGGGATATGATCAACATGTATAAATACATCAGTGGTTCATATAGTGAACTCAGTGTACAGTTATTCACCCTGAGGTCATCACAGAGGACAAGGGGGCACTCTTTACGTCTAGAGGAAAAGAAATGTAATCTCCAAACACTGAAAGGTTTCTTTACAGTGAAAGCTGTGAAAATGTGGAATAGATTCCCTCAAGAGTTGGTTCTGGCCATCTCCATGGGTTGCTTTAAAAAAAGGCCTGGATTCTTTCTTAGATACACAGAATATAACTGGATACTAACATTTATAGGTAAAGTTGATCCAGGGAATATCCGATTGCCTCTCGGGGGATCAGGAAGGAATTTTGTTCCCCGCAGAAGCAAATTGGATTATACTTTGCTGGGTTTTGTTTGCCTTCCTCTGGATCAACTGTGGGTATAGGATTATAACTTTTTTTTTTTCAATGGTTGAACTGGATGGACTTTTGTCTTCTTTCAGCCAGACTTATTATGTAGCTATGTAACAACTGCTTTTACAAATATTACCGGTAAACCCCTTTTTCAGGTGGTCAGAAAAAAAAAGACAACCCAGGAGGGGTATCAAGAGACAGCAACATCCTCTCACCACGCAGCAGCAAACAGGGAACCAGATGTGCCCAATAATTAATCTCTCCTCTAGACCCATCACCAATGGTGAGTCGAGACCTCTTTCCAAGGGCTTGTCATTATGCCCTTCCAGCAGACTGAACACATTTGATTTTGAAATAGAAATGTTCAAATTCGAACAGATGCAGAAAATCAAGCAACTCTTTGACACACAGCCCAACCCATGGTCTACAGCAATGCCTAACCCTTTTAGACTGAAAAGCAAATTTACATCTCTGTGACAGTTTAATTCTGTTGATAACTATACACAAACAATCAAATATGATGTCCTCAATAATATCCCCAGAAATAACCACACTAACTTGAGCTCTGAGGAGTTTGCGGCATTAAAGTCCTTAAGGGAAGACAAAAATATTATAAAACCAGCAGACAAGTGTGGGGGTATTGTGATAATGAATTACACTGACTACAGGGATGGTATGCTCTCCATATTGACGGATACCACCATGTGTCATTAAAGAGGGATCCCTCACAAGGCACCATGAATGGACTGATGAACCTGATTGACATTGGGCGAACTAATGGTTGGGTAACCAATGGGATTGCTGAATTTCTGTTTAATGACCATCCCAGCATACCGGTGATCTATGGACTACCAAATATCCATAAAGGGACTAATGCCCTGACGTTCAGACCAATTGTTTCCAGTACTGAGGCTATTACCCAACCATTAGCCTAGTTTATAGACTCTCACTTACAACCCCTTGTCAAGGAACTACCAGCCTATATTTGTGATATCAATGACTTTCTAGATAAACTGAGGGCCTTTTCCTCATTTCAGGATGTATGGATATTGGCCACGGTGGACATTACATCCATCTATACATGCATACTCAATGACGCAGGTCTACATGCAGTTGGACATTTCCTGACCAAACAAGGCTCTTCTGTCTTACCAAATGAATATATTATCAAATGCCTTGAGTTTATACTTACAAATCAGTTAAAATTTGAGGGCAAAACATACACACAAATTTGAGGTACCTGTTTGTAGGTTACTTGGAGGAATGTCACATATACCCATCCACTTTATTCACTGAGCATGTGAAGGGCTGGATGAGAAATATAGATGACATCTTTCTTATCTGGTCTGGCAGTCAGAATGATTTCTATATATTTGTCAACTTCCTGAATGATGTGTTTCCAGGGATTGTGTTTAACCCTGAAATTTCAACATGCCAGATCGCTTTTCATGGTGTAGTGATCACCAATACCCAACGGTACCATTGCTATATCCCTTTATACTAAATCTACTGATAGGAACACAATATTCCACTTTCATAGCGCACATCCTGCTAATCTACACAGGAATTTGCCCATTTCACAAGTTACAAGGGTCACACGTATTTGCTCAAACACTGAGAATAGGCAACAACAACTTGAGATAATGCACTACAGTTTTTAGATCGGGGATACCTGGCCCAGGTTCTAAATCATGCTCTAGCTAAAGCTTTAACCAATCAATCTAGGACTACTAGTCCGATCGATCGGCCATTGTTTGTCCATACGTTTAACCTGGACTCCATCAACACTTTGGCATCTAGTATCAGGGTGAAACCCATGATGGCATACAAGCGTGGTAAAACACTAAAGGATCATTTAGTACAAGCTGATCCAATACACAAGTGCAATAGGATTCCACCTACGATATCCTAGAGGAAGGGTTGCTACAAATGTTTAAATTGCAATGTATGCAACTCACTCATTTGTGGAGAGTTGTTTTCACACCCACATAGGGGTGACCAATAACAAATACAGGACTATTTTAATTGAAATATGGATTTCTGTGTTTACGTTCTTAAATGCCCTTGTGCATTAACCTATGTTGGCAAGACAATAGGTCTGTTTAAGAAAAGGTTTCAAAAGCACAGAAGCGATCTTAGGACCGCTTTGGCTACAACAGAGATGGGAGAACAGATTGATCTGAGTAAGCCTGTAGCTGTGCATTTTGTAACATCTAAACATCAAATGCATGAGCTACGGGGGATGGTGATAGAACATGTCAAACAACCTGTCAGGGGAGGTGACCGCGATCAATTTCGCCATGAGGCATACTGAATATACACATTAGACACAGTACAACCCAGTGGTCTTAACACCAATCTGTTATTTACATGTTTTTTTAACAGTAGATAATATACATTTTTTTTTCAATTTCTCTCAGATACCAGTTTTCCTATGACCTGGACACGCTAGGCCGGTTATGTTTTTAGCTTTTGTTACAATGTTTTCACTCTTTCTTATTCCTTATTTTTCTATTCCTTTTTCTTTTCTTTTTTTCTCCTTTTGCGCATATGTGTATATAGGCCTGATCACGCAGCCCTGACCCTGCTCCTTTTAATTAATCATGTTCCCTGGTGGGGCCAACAATTATTTCACTTGACATAGCCGCATACATTTAATTTAATTTTAATTTGTTTTCTCTCCACTCCTAATACCATATTTCCCCACTTCCTTTTTTCACTGTCCCTGGAGTCTCTTCAGCTCCCTTTCCAGAGCAGAGCCTACCCCTGACCTAACAAGCAAACCCACGTCATGCATTGCATTGCCATTGCTATGCGTGCATGCACCACATGAGGCACACCCTGATTTGTGGCCACCCTCTGTTGCTTAGCAATGGCAATGCAAGCCTCACTGCTGATCCCCGATCAGGCACATCTGGCTAGTGTGCCCGATCGACAACAGAGATTAGCACGACGTATGTTGTGCTTGGCATAAGATAATTTTTAGTACATGGGGGTATTTACACATAATACTATGTCTCTATTTAACCTTATTTTACATATTTTGGCGGGATTATGATGTCATGGGATGCCAGATGGGGGGTGGGGATATGTTCTTGGTTTTGATTGGTGGTTTATGTATATATTGTCTGTTTAGTCACTACTGCTCCCATTTCACATGCCTGATGAAGGGGTCCTGCGCGGCTCCGAAACTTTGCACTTTCTTTCTTGATGTGATCTTATTTTCATAAAAACCTTTTTTTGACCATATTGGAGATCCGTGGTGTGCAGGTGAATATGTACTTTGTTTACATATCATTCTAGAATGAGAACAAGGGACCTAAATTTGGGATACTACTGCTTCCAAAATGTTCTAGCTCTCAAAACTAACTACAAGGTGTTATACCATTGGGATCTAGTCCTGACTCAACTTGCTCATTTTACTCCTAAACATTTGGGCTTCTGCTTTTGTGGTTGCTTGTAGTGAAGTATGGACCTAAGTACATATATGGTGGACCTGCCTAATTGTCCTTACTCTATAGACTTGTGTCTATGGCATGCTGTTGAAAATGTTGAATGTTAGCATTCTGAAAGTCCTTGGTGAAGCTTAAAGTGGTTGTAAAAGCTGAAGGTTTTTTTTTTAATTTTATAATTTTTTATTTTTTTTTAATTTTATATTTTGTTTTGTGCAATAATTTTTTCACTTGTTGGGCCTAATTTCTTCACTCTTTGGAACTTTTTTTATTAATTTATATTAATTTATATATGCCACGGTCTGATAATTGGTCACTTTGATTGTATATTTATTTTGGAATTATTTCACCTTTAATTAAGGTAATAAGGTTACATAAAGTAATATTCACTTTATTATCATTTATTTATAATATGATTTGACAATATATTATTTTAGTATTTACAGCGCTACACCATTTGTTCAAAAAAATAGGATACATTGCACTTTTTCTAATGAAAAACTTATGGCAAAACTTACAGATAGTAGATTCTATAAAACGTGGGACCCTTGGGTTTATGATTTTTTGCCAACTGACTTTGATTGATGCCTTATAAATCTATACTGCCCGTGAGCTTGAATTGTCTTTTCTAATTAATGTTACACTCCTCCCTCCCCTCCCATCCCAATTTTACCTTCTCTCTTTCTTCTTAAATAGTTACATAGTTGGTATGGTTAAATACAGACATACATTATTCCAGTTCAACCTATGTGGGCGTTTGTTCATGTCTCTACCATTTCCCATATCCCTGTATATTGTGTTTGTTAAGTTGCCCATCCAAGAGTATCAACACTTCTAGCTGACACCACCAATTGTGGAAGGAAGTTCCACATTCTTACCGCTCTGACAGCAAATAATCCCCTACACAGTTTAAGGTTCAACCACTTCTCCAATTTCATTGAGTGGTCACATATTTTCTTAAGCTCCCTGACACTGAATAGTTTCCTACCTATGCTATAATCACCAGTGAGGTATTTTGTATATTGCTATTCATATCTCCTCTCAAGTGTCTCTTCTCCATAAGTTTAAAGCTCATAGTAGTGCCTCATAACTGAGGTCCTCTAGTCCCCGATTAGCTTTGTTGACCTTTTTTGGACTCCAGTTCCAGCACATCCTTGAGGATAGGTAACTAGAACTGGACAGCATACTCAAGATGTGGCCAAACCAGAGTTTTGTAAAATGGTAGAATTATAGTTTGTCTCTTGAGTAAATACCCCCTTTAATCAGTTCTCGTCTGACCTATTGCAATGTGAATGCTGGGCGGGACTTTTTGTCTTTCACTGTGGCGCAATCTGTCACTGTACCGGCCCACTGCCAATACCATGTAATTGCTGTCACATCAGAATGAATAGCTTCCTTTCATGTCATTTATTGCTCACAATTGTGTTCCTAGTTGTGATTGGTCATAGTGATCACATGGTTCAGTGAGGGACAATAACAGCCCATCTGTACCATGTGATCAACTGTAGCCAATCACATTTAATCACAACAATACATAGTGAATGAATCAGTTTCATTCAGTAAAAATGGCTGTTTATACCAGCGCAATTCAATGGTATAAGCAATCATAATGTGTAAAAAAAAGAAGAATCCTCATCACTTGCCCAGAGTAGTAGTGTTACTATGGTAACACTGTATTGTTCTGGTCACAGGGGTAAAAAATCATAAATAAAAAATTTAAAATGCAATAAAAATAAAAAAAAAATATTATTTGTTTATTTTCATGTTGTCATCAGTCAGTGTACCTGATCACTGCCATCAAAATATACTGCATTGGAGACAGTATGTTAAAAAAAAGTTAAAATTTTTTAATCTTCAACAAAATTATGACAACTTAAAAAACTCACAGCCCATCTGTACCATGTGATTAGCTGTGGCCAATCACATTTAATCACAACAATACATACTGAATGAATCAGTTTCATTCAGTAAATATGGTTGTTTATACCAGCGCAATTCAATGGTATAAGCAATCATAATGTGTAAAAAAAGAAGAATCCTCATCACTTGCCCAGAGTAGTAGCGTTACTATGGTAACACTGTATTGTTCTGGTCACAGGGGTAAAAAATCATAAATAAAAAATGTAAAATGCAATAAAAATTAAAAAAAATATTATTATTTATTTACTTTCATGTTGTCATCAGTCAGTGTACCTGATCACTGCCATCAAACTATACTGCATTGGAGACAGTATGTTAAAAAAAAATTGTGAAAAAAAGTTTTAATTTCTTAATCTTCAACAAAATTATGACAACTTAAAAAACTCACAAAGCCTCTTAACTAAATGCTCCTGACTGTCTTTTTTCAAAAAAGGGGTCATTTGGGGGATATTTCTACTGTCCTAACATTTGTGCTCCTCAGTACATCAAGACTGATCGATTTTCAGATACTGTATATACCATAGTTTGTGGACTCAATAACTTTACTACCAACTAAACTATAAACACTTATTTTGATTATTTTCATGAAAGAAATGTAGTAGAATAAATTTTGGTTTAAAATTTTGAAGAAATACTTTATACCAGAAACAAAGAAAAACAAATTCTTGCAACATTTTTGGTCTTTTTTTGTTTATTTAGTAAAAAAATTAAAAACTCAGTGGTGATTAAATACCATAAAACAAAGCTCTATTTGTGTGGAAAAAAATTATAAAAATTTCATACCGGTACAGTGTTGCATGTCTGCAAAATTGTAATTTAAAGTGTGACAGCGCTAAATACTGAAAACTGGCCTGGGCAGGAAAGGGGTAAAAGTTCCTGGTATTGAAGCAGTTAATGTATGCTAATAGTATGCTGGCTTTCTAGCTGCAGCTTGGCATTGCATGTGATCTACTAGGACCCCCAGATTTTTTTCCATTTTGGATACCCCCAAAGGTTTTCACCCTAGCGAATAACTTGCATTCATATTTTTAGCCCCCACGTTCATTACATTACATTTTTCAACAATAAACTTAATTTGCCACGTGATTTCCCACCCCTCTATTTTATAGAGGTTTTCTTGTGAAGTTTCCATATCCTGCTGTGAAGTTATTGCCATGCTTAGCTTTCTATCATCAGGAAACACAGAGATTTAACTATTTATGCTAAGCTCTATATTATTTATGAATAAATTAAACAGAATTGGTCCCAGGACAGAGACCCAGGGTACCTCACTTACCACTCCAGACCATTCTGAGTACACACTATTTATCACCACCCTTTGAACACACTCCTGTAACAGTTTTTTATCCAGATAATACCCTATGGTCTATGCCAACAGACTTTGAATTATAAATTAAGCTTTTATGGGGAATTGTATTGAATACTTTTGCAAAGATATACCACATCCACAAGTCTCCCTTTATCTAGATGACAGCTCATTTTATCATTGGATGTTTGCAGATTGGTCTGGCATTAACGATCCTTCATAAATCCATGCTGATTACTACTAATGATACTGTTTTCATAAGCAAGTTCTTGGATATAGTCCCTTATACTCCCCTCTTGTTTACATACTATCAATGTTATACTAACTGGCTTGTATTTTCCAGGTATATACAGTATATCTGCCCTTTTTCAAATATTGGTACCACATTGGCTTTTCACCAATCAGCTGGTACTATTCCAGTCAATAAGCTGTCCATAAAAGTTAGGAATAACGGTATGGCTATAACTTGGCTAAGTTATTTGAGGACTCTTGGGTGCAAGACATCTGGTGCTGGTGTTTTATTTGCATTATGTCTTTCAAGTCTTTTTCTGAAAGTGGCTTCTGTTTGCCACAAGGGTACATTCCATGTTATGGTACTAATGTTATAGTCTTGAATTTTACACCCCTCCTTTTCCAATGTAAAAACTGAGGAGAAGAATTAATTTAGTACAGTTGCCTTTTCCTTGTCATTTGTAATCAACTTCCCCCGATCATCTTTTATATATTTTTTAAAAAATGGGGGGTTACTCTCCTCTACCATCTGTCTCTCTTGATCTGTTTTAGTTGCCCTGATTGCGCTTTTACATTGCCATTAGCATTCCTTGTAAAGTTGGAATGCTGGCAATGATAAATTATTACATTAACCACTTGCCCTCTAGAGGATTTGCCTCCCTTAATGACCAGGCCTCTTTTTGCTACTCGGCGCTGCACTAATTAAACTGATAATTGCGCGGTCATGCAATGCTGTACCCAAATGAAATATATGTCCTTTTTTTCACACAAATAGAGATTTCTTTTGGTGGTATTTGATCACCTGTGCACTTTTTATTTTTCGCGCTATAAACAAAAAAAGACTGAAAATTTTGAAGGAAAACTATATTTTTTACTTTCGGCTATAAAAAATATATAGTAAACTCAAAGTTAGTTATAAATTTAGACCAAAATGTATTCTGCTGCATGTTTTTGGTAATAAAAATCCCAATAATATTATATATATTGCTTTTTGTGAAAGTTACAGTGTCTACAAACTATGGTATAGATATTGCAATTACGCCATTTTTTGCTATACAGCGCTGCACTAGTTTAACGGACAATTGCGCAGTCATGCAATACGGTACATAAATGAAATTGATGTCAGTTTTTTCACACAAATAGAGCTTTCTTTTTGTGGTATTTGATCACCTTTTATTTTTGGTGCTATAAACAAAAAAGGTTTTGAGAAAATCTTTTTTTTCTTTAAAAACAATATTTTATCATTTCTGTCATAAAAAATATCCAAAAAAACTAAAATTTTGTCATAAAAGTAGGCCAAAGCGTATTCTGCTACATGTTTTTGGTTAAAAAAATCCCAATAGGTGTATATTTATTGCTTTGTGTGAAAGTTACAGCATGTACAAACTATGGTATAGATAATAGAATTTACACAGCTTTTACTTTCTGACTGCTCATCACATTTCTTGAGGTGCTAAAATACCAGGACAGTACAAATACCCCCAAATGGCCCCTTTTCAGAAAGTAGACACCCTAAGCTATCTGCTGAGAGGCATATTGAGTCCATGGAAGATTTATTTTTTTTCTACAATTTCTGGAATATGACAAAAACGTTTCTTTTTTTTACACAAAGTTGTCATTTAAATGATATATTTCTTGCACATGCCATAGGCATATGTGGAATCACACCCTAAAATACATTCTGCTACTTCTACTGAGTATGGGGATACCACATGTGTGAGACTTTTGGGGAGCCTAGCCACATACAGGAGCCTGAAATCCAATGACCACTTTGAAAGCCTGAAGGTGCGTAAATTTCTCATTACACTTCCTCACTACCTATCACAGTTTTGAAAGCCCTGAAATGCCAGGATAGCACCAACCCCCCCCCCCCCCCAAATTACCCCTTTTTGGAAAATAAACATCCCAAGGAATTTTAAAAGAGGCATGGTGAGTATTTTGCAGATCTAATTTTTTCTCACAAGGTTTTGAAATATAAAAAAAGAAAAGAAAAATATGTTTTTGTGTTTTTTTCTTCATTTTCCAAAAACTTGTGGCAACAAATGAGATCTGCAAATTACTCACCATGCTTCTTATCAAATTCCTTGGGTTGCCTACTTTCCAAAAAAATTTGGGTGGGTTTGGTGCTTTCCTGGCATTTCAGGGCCTCCGAAACTGTGATAGGTAGTCTGGAAGTGTAATGAGGAAATAAAGCCCTTTAAAAGCCTGAAGGTGCTTATTAGATTTTGGAGTCCTGTACTTGGCTAGACTGCCAAAACATCTCTCACATGTGGTACCCCCATACTCGGCAGAAGTAGCAGAATGTATTTTGGGGAGTAATTCCACATATACCCATGGCATGTGTGAGCAATAAATCATTTAAGTGACAATTTTGTGTAAAAAAAAATGCGTTTGTCATTTTCCAAAAGCTTGTGGTTAAAAAAAATAAATTCTTCTATTGATTCAACATGCCTCTCAGCAAATAGTTTGGGGTGTCTACTTTCCAAAAAGGGGTCATTTTGGGGGGTGGGGGCATTTCATGCCCAGCATTAGAAGTTTATGCCACACATCATTCACTCTTCTAACCACCTGAAGATCAAGCCTTTTCTGACACTTTTTGTTCACATGAATAAAATCTGTATTTTTTGCTAGGAAATTAATTTAAACTCCAAACATTATATATTTTTTTAAATCAAACACCCTAGTGAATAAAATGGCGGGTGCTGCAAACTTTTTATGTCATATAGTACTTGCGCAGCGATTTTTCAAACGCAATTTTTGTTAAAAAAATAAAAAATTTTTACTTTTAATGCACAAAAAAAACAATATATTGGCCAATTATTTGATAAGATATAAAAGATGATGGTGTGCTGAGTAAATAGATGCCAAACATGACATGCTTTAAAACTGTGCATGCCCTGTGCAATGGCGACAAACTGCATATGTTTTTAATATCCATAGGCAACGTTTTAAAAGCCTTTGCAAACTACCATTTTAAATTTACAGAGGAGGTCTAGTGTTAGAATTACTGCCTTTGATCTGACGTTTGTGGCGATACCTCACATGCATGGTGCAACTGCTGTTTCCATACTGGCACAGGGTCAAGGCTCACGAACGCAGGTGAACGCGTGCGTGGGGGGTGAGGGTACTTTTTTTAAAGTTATTTTGATTTTTTAAATTATTTTTACACTGTCCCTTTATTTTATTTTTTTTTGGATCACTTTTAATGCTATCACAGGGAATGGAAATATCCCCTATAACTTAAATGGGCATTGTCATATATTCTTTTTTCAGAAATCTGGGTTCTATCAGACTCTAGATATCTCCTCTGCCCTTACATTATCTAATCAAACCAGGATCGGTGTGATCAGATGCTTTCCCAATTTACAATTGCTCTTTTTATATCCTGCGAAACTGAAGTGATGAAATGCTCGTAGCTTCTGATTTTTTAGACTAGAGATGATTGGCACCATTCTGGTCTCCAATCAGCTCTATGATCAGCTGGCAGAAACACCGGCTGCATTCTCAGTTTCCCCCGATGGCACGGGACTGCCCGAGAAGGCCGTGGAAGGCAACGGGGGAGGGGGGCATTGTCTCCCGATGCTTGTAAAAGCAATCCTGCAGCTAATTAGCCACTAGTATTGCTTTTACTTGAAAGTTGATCACCAGCTGAAAAAAACGATACCAGGATGATGCCTGCAGCTGCAGGCATCATCCTGGTATAACCATTCAAAATCAAGTGATGTACCAGTACGTCGCTGGTCCTTGTTGGGTGTATATGCTATGTTCTTTTTTTTGTATGCAGCCTGTGGACTGAATGAAAAAAAGAGAAGAAATCTCTGCCAGAAAAAGTGTGTGGTATGCCCACCATTAGAAAATACTGCCCTGCATCCACCCACTTCTAATGATGGGCACACATTAGGTCACACTTTACCACATGCGCCAGTTCCAAGATTGTACAAATGTCTAAATAGTGGCACGCTTGAATAAAAATTGTCCATGTATAAGTGGTACCCCATATGGAAAAAGGATGACACCAAGTCCCAAACTATCTTGCCACTACTCCCCATGTAGTCTGGGTATCCGGGGGGCTCCACGTGACTCTCTTTTCCCTCATAATCTGAAACTTATAAGTATAACCTGTTGCCCTCTCACAGGTCTTCTACATCTTGACCCCATATCTGGTACGCTTGCAGGGGAGAAATTGTTTGAATGCAAGGCGGCCAGAAAAATTAATGAGCGACTCATCAACGCA
This sequence comes from Staurois parvus, assembly GCF_062004578.1. Taxonomy (NCBI): domain Eukaryota; kingdom Metazoa; phylum Chordata; class Amphibia; order Anura; family Ranidae; genus Staurois; species Staurois parvus. The sequence continues at coordinate 9,047,297 of NW_028317949.1, forward strand.
GATTTTTTGCTGGGGAGTATAGACATCTGCAAATTTTTGGTTAAGGTGATTTGCGAGGGGCTGAATTTTGTGGAGCCGGTCAAATTCAGGGTCACCTCGAGGACGACAGAGTGTATTGTCGTTGAAATGCATAAAACACATTATACTCTCATATCTACGGTATGCCTGGCCATGGCAGCAGAGAACACGGGCATATGATGAATCGGGTCTGTGGACCTATACAACTGCAATTCATTTTTTTTAGTAATGCCCATGTTGAGGGTTAGGCCCAAAAAAAATATAAATTCGAAAACCGTAATGGGTTTCCATGTGAATGGTCTGGTAAGGTTTGAATTTTGGTTGGCGGCGATAAATTGTTGTGCATATAAAATGCTTTGATTCACAATCAATGCATACAGATCTTCTGTGAAAAACAGTTCCAAAAAATCAAGGGGATAAGTTGAATTTGCTATTTCCACCTGAATTCCAGGTTGGGCAGTGAATGCAGGAGGTATAAGTGCTGCAGAATTTGTGCGCTGCCAATCGGGATGTGTGTCCATCACATCTGGAAGGATACTAGGGGCTCTACGGGCCTGTGTGTAAATTCTTGGTGGTTGCTGGACAATACTTGTGCTCGCCACCACAGCAGCTTGTACTGCACTTAGGGGACTCACCACATCACCAAGTGATACTGCAGTGCTGGTATTATTATTATTATACAGGATTTATATAGCACCAACAGTTTGCTCAGCACTTTACAATATAACGGGAGACAATACAGCAACAATACAGTTCAATACAAGAGGGTTAGGAGGGTCCTGCCCCTTGGAGCTTACAATCTAATAGGTATGTGAAAGACCCGGACGAACTAGACTGCTGATGCTCGCCAGTTCACCAAAAGGTAGCGTGGCACTAGTACTGGCACTCTGCTGCATATGAGAGTCATCAAAATTTACCGGCAAGTGCTAACAGAATCAGGCCTGATTCTGCAAACACTGCGGTTTTGTGTGCAATAGATCAAGTGACAGTGACCTACTGACACTGCACTTGGGGTAAGAGTAGGGGCTAAACGCAGGGCTGATCCCGCTAACGCTGTGTTTTTGGGGACGCTATACTAATGTGAACGCTGGTATAGTGCTGATCTGATCAAGGATATTGATCCGTTGAGACACTATACTGAGCATCTTCCTGGCAATCGAGGGGTTAAATGTGATGACTGGTGTACTGGCGAGCAATCTAACGCTATCTGGGAGGGGCGTGAAAACCACAGGAGCGCAAATCATGTATATATGTGATTTTGTGCACCTGTACCGCCCTGTAGCAGTATTTACAGCCAGGCGTTTACATAAGCGGTTTGTGTTATGGCACTGCGTCACTTTAACTGACAATTGCGTGGTCATGCAACTCTGCATCAAAATGAAATTTACATCCTTTTTTTCCCCACGAATTTGGCTTTCTTTTGGTGGTATTTGATTGCCTGTGCGGTTTTTATTTTTTTGTGCTATAAAAAAAAGTCAGAGAATTTTGAGAAAAAAAAACAATATTTTGGACTTTTTGCTATAAAACATGTCCAGTAAAAAAATTTAAAAACCAAATTTCGTCATAAATTTCAGCCAAAATGTATTCTGCGACATGTCTTTGCTAAAAAAAATCCCAATACGTGTAAATTAATTAGTTTACATGAAAGTTATAGCATTTACAAATGGCGGTATAGATACAGGATTTTTTATTTTTTTATACTAATAATGGTGGCGATCAGCGACTTATGGCGGCAATCAGTGACTTATGGCGGGACCCACTGACACTGTACTAATGGCACTGGGGAGGAAGGGGTTAACTTTTGAAGACAATCAAAGGGTTAACTATGTGAGGGGAGTGTTTTACTAGGGGACGGGGGTGTGTACTGCTCTGTTACACACTGTCCCAGAAGGCTGTGTCCTGCGATCCCGGAACAGTGAGCTGAAAGCTGACAGGGAGGAAAAGCTCCATTGAAAACAATGCAGCCTTCCTCTCTGTCAGTGATTGCCGGTAATCGCCGGTTTCCGGCGGGTAATCACTGGCCGGGACCAGGTGATTGACACCCGTGGCTGCTATCAGTGCTGCGGGTAGGGCGGTTGTGCGCCTTCCGCATGCCCCCTACCCCAGAAAGCAGGATCATGTTTATATTTGTGACATATGTTTCTGTGGTAGACATTATGTTTCTGTAACACCAATGGATGGAGTCCTCCCAACATTTCCTGTCTCTGTGACCCCACTGGAGGGAGACTTACACTCACTTCCTGTTCCTGTGACACCACTGAAGGGAGACTTCCTGTTTCTGTGACATCACTAGAATGAGACTTCCTGTTTCTATGACACCACTGGAGGGAGTCTTCCCCTCACTTTGTGTTTCTGTGACACCAATGGAAAGAGTCTTTACAACAATTCCTGTTCCTGTGACCCGACTGGAGGGAGACTTCATATTTCTGTGACCCAACTGGATGGTGAATTCATATTTCTGTGACCCCATTGAAGGATGACTTCCTGTTTCTGTGACCACACTGGAGAAAGACTTCCATTTATGTGACCTCACTGAAGGGAGTCTTCCTGTTTCTGTGACCCCACTGGAGGGATACTTCCTGATTCTGTGACCCCAATGAAGGGAGACTTCCTAATTCTGTGACCCCATTGAAGAATGACTTTGTGTTTCTGTGACCCTACTGGAGGAAGACTTCCTGATTCTGTGACCCCAATGAAGGGAGACTTCCTAATTCTGTGACCCCATTGAAGGATGACCTCCTGTTTCTGTGACCCCACTGGAGGGAGACTTCGTGTTTCTGTGACCCCACTGGAGGGAGACTTCATGTTTCTATCACCACACTGCAGGGAGACTTCCTGTTTCTGTGACCCCACTGAAGGGATACTTCCTGTTTCTGTGACCCCTATGGAGAGAGACTTCCTCTTAATTCCTAACCCTGGCACAGAAACAGCCATACAAATATTGTTAGAGGTTCAACTCCTTCCTTGCTTTACTGTACATGTATTCTTCTCTGTGACCTCATGGGATATGTGTTTAAGTCATATCCTGTAGTAGTTATGGGCCGAACACCCCCATGTTTGGTTCGCGGTTGAACATTTGAACCTAATGATTGTTTGACAGTGAATTTCAAACTCAATGCAAGTCTATAAGGCTCAAACTTCGAAATTCAAAAGTGCACATTTTGAAGGCTCATATGCAAGTTATTGGCCATAAAAGGGGTATGGAGACTTAGGTACTGCCCTGGGAGACATGAATCAGTGAAAAAAAAAATTCAAAAAGTACTGTTTTTAAAGGGGCAGTCATTTTTCATTGCTTAACCACTTTCTTTTCCGGGCCATGTATATAAACGGCCAGATGGGAGCGGGTGGCCGTTTAAAAATGGCCTCCCCTCCCCCTGCTTGTGCACGCTCCCTGGGAGTGCACAGCACCGCAATCCGGTGCTCGCTCTGTCCTCCGGACACAGTGGAACACCGATCGTTGTGCGGGACCTCTGTGTGAGGTCCCGATCATGTGATCACTGATTGGCCATTTAGTGATCACATGAAGAGTAGTAAGCAAGATGTCACTTCTGACATCATTGCTTACTACGTGTGAAATCTGTGAATGATCACAGAGGTCACATGGTGCAAGGCTATTCACAACAGCCTTGTACCATGTGACAAGCTGTGACCAATCACAGCTTTCACAGTATTTCTCAATGGTTGCAAGAATGCAGCCAGAGTGAAGGAGAAATTATTGCTTTTATAGTCTTTATGGGTGTAAAAGCAATCGGTGTAGAAAAAAAAAAAAAAACATCTTCATAACAAGTAGTACAGTGCCACTATGGTGACACTATGGTGACAATGTAATGCTAGGGTGACAGTATGTAAAAAAAAAAAACAAATAATAATATAAAAAAAAAAATAAAAATGTAAAAAAAATGTTTGAAAAATTATAACTAATTATAACTAATTTGGGTCTTTTTTTTTTTTTTACAAAAAGGATAACTGAATACATTTTGGCCAAGATTTATGAAGAAAGATGATTTATAAGAAGAACACTTTTTTTTCCAAATTTTTGGACTTTTTCATTTATATAGCAAAAAAAATAAGTGGTTAAAGTGAAAAAAAAAATCCTTTTAAATATATGTCATGCCTGGGGGAGTCCCCTTAAACTACCTGCAATTTAGATGGGCTTCTTGTGGAGGGCATTGAGGCTCCTGATATAGGTGAGCCTGTTTGTGAAAGCTGAGTGTGTCGCCGTTGGTGTGTCTGGGCTCCCACAGCAGGACCCGCTGCAGCTCTGGCCCTGCGTTTTGAACCGCCGTCAGCGCCATTTTGTTGGAGACCAGCAGGCACATCTCTCCATCAGGGCATGTCTGTAGGTTGCCCAAAGCTGATGGGGCCAAAAGCGCTGCTGTGGGATGTTATGATGCTCCAGAGAGTGTTGTGTTCTGCAGAGACTGAGTGGAGCTCCATGTTCAGATGGCCATTCAGCAGCGCAGTCGCCATAAGAAGATGTGAAAGTTATATGTCATACATACGCTTTACGTATTGGATGGAATTCGAGTGTAAGTGGGAAGTCTGTTGCACATCTATGAGTCTCGTGGCGACTGCTTGTATGTCGGTCTTTAGATCCGTGATCCCTGCAGTTAGAGTGTTTTTGATATTGGTTGCCACTTTCTGGAGATCCAGTAGGCTCGGTGGCTGGGTAGAAGGAGTAGATCGGGCATAAGCTGAATCTCCGTTGCCCATCATAGTGTCCAACTCGCTGTCAGAAGAGCGAGGGGTTGAGGCCTGTATAGCCATACGGCAGTCTGAGGGTTGGGTTCGGAAGAGCTCAAGAATGTTTCGGCTGAGCTGGGTGCCTGAATCCTTCCATGCCGGAGAGGCTGAAACACTTCTTCTGATCTTTCCCATGGCTGGTAGTGTAGCAAGACTCTCCTTTTAGCTAATTATATTCCTAGATGTGCCGGAGCTCCTCAGCTAAGTGGCCATCTTGGTTTCTGACCAGGTCACATCCGGCCCATGTATATAAACGGCCGGACGGGAGCAGTGCAGGGGCGGGTGGTCGTTTAGAAATGGCCTCCCCGCCCCCTGATTGTGCGCGCTCCCTGGAAGTGCGCAGCACCATGATTCGGTGCCTGCTGTGTCCTGCAGAACAACTGCACTTGTTTGCCTTTAGTAAAAGTAGAAGTAGTAGAAAAGTGTAGTACTTCATAGAAAATGTTACACATACACAAGCCATCTTAATTATCAAAATAACTTAACCCAGAAGTATATTTGTAAAGGTAAATATTTTATTTTCATTATTTACCTTTCTTTAATTATTTTTGCTATTGTGGGTTTATAAACTGATGGTTTATATATTTTTAAATATGTGTATAATATTTAAATTTTGCAAATAAACAATAAATGCAGGTTGTATTAATTTTTTCCTTATGACAGCAATTACTGGGTTTTCTAAAATTAAAGCCTAGTGCTGAGAGCATTCTGCATATAAATGGTGAAGACAGGCTAAGACAGGCAGTGCCATCTCTATCAAAAGAAGAAGGTGGTCTTTCTTGTTCTATAACTTACTTTATAGTTCATATAATCTATACCTATATATTGCAGTGTTTCTAATAGAGGTATATTAGAAAGTTATTTTGGAGGTACCAAATGTTTTTATACTTTAGCCATCATGCAATCAAAGGAAAAAGAGAAATATCACAAGTCAAGAGCAGTTCTGGAGGGATGTGGAGTTGAGAATATTGCAAGATGTTTCAGTTGTAATGAAATTGAAGCGTGAATGAACCTGAAAGCTACACTCAAAAATAATACCTTTAATTTTTACCCAAACATTAGCTGTTACACCAATATATTATATATTAAGTAAATTATTTTATTCTTGTTTTAACTTACTATCAGGGGCGGACTGAAGACTCATGGGGCCCACGGGCAATAGGGGATCATGGGGCCCCTGTGTCCTTGCCCAAACTCAAAAAAGCCTATGAAAAAGGTACCAGGAGCATCTCATGGGGCCCCCTACTGACCCCGGGCCCTCGGGCAGTGCCTGAGTTTCCAAATGGTCAGTCCGCCCCTGCTTACTATACTGCATGTCTATATACTCAGGTAATTACTCAAATGAAGCCTATTGTACACATTTTGGTAAGTATCATGTTCTTCAGTTCCAAATTTCATGCACACAAAAAACAAGGAATAGAGTTAAATTATTATACATGTTGTGTTTTAAGAACATTGTGACTTCTTTTCTCATTATAACAGTGTATTACTTTGCTCCACTGACAGCCCTATCTACTAAATAATTTAAACACAAACACATACTTAATTAGCTTGATGTGCTTATAATGTGTACAAGACCTGTTATGGTGCTAAAGAACTCATTTTTTTTAATGAGCGTGTTCCTGAATACACAATTTACCCCCTATTAGTCTACATTTTAAATCTTTAATGCATTACGGTGGCCACTCTTCATTAATGAATAAGCAATTCATACATTTCAATAAACTTTCATTAAACCCTTCTCCAAATGATAGACTTCCTTAGACATAATCCCTAGTTAGTACTACACAGGCAGGATATCCTAAAAGGCTTCACCTATTACAATAAAATGGTTTAGAAAAATATTCAGATGTCCCAAAAAGAAAATTAATAGGCTAAACTGAGCTAAGGCAAAACCAAAGTAAATGTGATAACTTTATTAAAAAAGTATATATAAATACACACACATATGTACATTAATTTCACTAAATCACATACAGAAAATTGATTCACTAGATCTTCAAAAGTGAAATCAAGCTGTCATGAGCAACTGATCCTAACATAATATGAGCTTTATGATTTTCACCATTGGCCAAGCGTGCTTTTCACATCTGTTGCAAATGATACGGCTGTGTATAATGATTATGCTTCTTAATCCTGTATTTATGAGACTTTAGTTTAAGAAAAAAAAGATTTTTGGAATGTCTGTAACAACAAAGGCAAACAAAAGTAAACAGAACATATAAATACTAATTAAAACTGCAGGGATTTTTTTTTCTTAGGTTTATGTTCTACAAATATAGATTTATAGTTTTAACATATACAGTATTAAATATATTATTAAAAGGATTATCTAGCTAAGATTATATTACACATGAAAGCAAAGTGTAAAGGAATTACTAAAGCTGAATGACAGGCAGATATAATAAAAAACAATAAAGCTTTTGGATTTATAAAAATAACAAACAATATTTTAAATATAACTATTATTTTAAAAATAACTAGTATAAATACCACAATTTGTCTATTTAAATCTGTGTGTTACTCTGTTCAGCAGCACAAGGGGAAGAAGAGGCAGTGCTTCATCAGGAGCTAAACCATGTGGTTTCTTTGGAGCCATATGAACACAGTAAAGGCCTATTGGCAAGCATTCAGTCTAAGGTTTCCCAGTGTCAACCAATAACTTTGAGATATTATTTTTCAATATTCCATTAAATATCTCTGCCTTTAACATAACAAGTGCAGCGTAAACCAACACTGTAAACCAATTGACATACTGAAACACATGTAATGTGACAATAAACGCAATAAAAACTCATTGTATCTTACTGTTCTTAAACCAGTGTGAATATACCAACAGATAATCTCTCCACTTTTCCACTACTTTGTGGATGATATGGGGTATGTAGTACCTGCTGTATTCTGAGGGCTTGGGTTATCTCTTCAAACATCTTCCTAGTGAAGTGTGAACCATGGTCACTTTCTATCATCTCAGGAATTGAATATCTACAAATTATCTCACTAAGGAGCTTTTTGGCTGTTGTCTTGGCTGTAGCTTTATTTACAATGGTTCAGGACGTCCTGAGAAGAGATCTACACAAACAAGTACATACTCATAGGTGCCTACCTTGGGCATCTGAATATAATCTATCTGAATCCTTTGAAATAGGTACTTCAGGACTGGAGTGTGCCTCTGTGGAACTGACACAGGCTTTTCTTGGTTGTACAAGGCACAGGTGAGACATGAGGCACAAAACATGGCAGTATAAGTGCTGAACCCAGGGGCAATCCAACACACTTCTAACAAGGCTGTCATAACTGCCTTAAATTGATGACAAGGAGCATGACTTACCTCAGCCATCACAGGGAAGAGGGATTTTGGTGAACACCACCTGGCCTCAGCCGTTCACAGGCCCTGACTATCTGTGGCAGCATGTAGCTTAGTCCACTTTTCATTCTCCCATGCAGGCCACCTGGCTTTGCATTTGTACCAAGGTATCCACACTGAATTGCTTCTTCCAGTTGCCCGTAGCTGAGCCAGTCACCACTCCCACCAATATGGTCTCAATGAGAGCATCTTCTTTGGCTTCTTTGTCTGATAAAGCATTGCCCATGTCCTCCAAGGTCCTGTCTTTAGTGTGCACCTCAACCTTCAATATGGCAACCTAGGCAGGCAATTGGAATGCAGTAAACCATCGATCAATTAGCTGTTCATGCCTCTCCGGCTTAGCAGCACTTATCAGGAAATTCCTGGCCTTCCACATGGGACCAAAGTCATGTGCTATTCTGTAGGCATACCTACTGTTAGTGTATACATTATATATAAAAGAATTGATTTCACCTTCCCTAGATAAGTGATATGTGCAGCAATAAACATGTGACTCTATATATATTTATAAGTAACCATCAATATCAAATAACAATATTGCAAACTCAAGCCACCAAGTGTTACTCAGTCATGATTAATAATATGCAAAGATCTGTATAAACAGTCCAATATATATAAATAACAATGATCATTAACCACTTTGTTTCATTGTGCCATCTTCCACCATCCGTGTTCATAAATATGAAGTGACTCCCACCACTGTTCAAAATTGCGCTCACCATTAAATTTTTCCGACAATAAGCAAGGTCAAATGTACTTTCCCCAGCCTAGGGTAGGTCTAAAATCTCGTTTCTCCAATGCAGGTACTCTCCCAAACGTCTACTGTGACAACCCACTCACCGAGTGTATGGCCCTTTAAGACTGCAATGTCCATTCTGCAACCGAGCTGAGCAAGAGAAAAGGTACCCTCATAGTGTAGTAGTTTCTTAAAATAAGTTTTATTAAAAGAATTGCACTTACATAGAGAATAAATCAACTATTCAATTAATTAGTAATTGACTCCTGCCTCACTTCCAGTATCGGCACCTGACTCCGCCCAACGCGTATAATCACAGTACTTATTCAGGGTGTGGCATTGTGGTGACCTGTCACAGTGTAGAAAGGATATTTCACCTGGGATTCTCAACAAGGCAGGTTAAGGGGCTCCAGGGTACTTGTTTAATACAGAGGAAACTGGCTTTTCACTTTCCTAATGTGTTTGTAAAGTCCATTTTGGGACCTGGAGCCTGGAGATTTCAAAGTGATTTGGGAGGGATGAAATCTCCAATCTTCGGACCAGGTTTTGGGAATGGCCAGGAGACTGATTGGTCAGGTGTATGTGGGCTTCTTCTAACCAAGGTTCTTGGCTCCACCCTCCCTAGGAGTCCATGGAGCCAGCCACAAGTGTGCATGGTGGCACAAAGAAATCTGACAGAGCAGACAGAGGGCCCAAGCCTGTGGGCTGGAGAAGCAGGAATGCTGAGAAAGGATGCTAACCAAGGTGCAGTGTGTTGCATGTGAATGGTCAAGAGGATCAAGGTATGAAGCCTGAGCATCGGTGCTGCTAAAGAGAGCCAGGAGGCTGAATATTTGTTTTCGTTTGCATTGATGGTGGATACCCCTGCGTGGGAAACCTATGTTGCATGGAACTTTTGTTTTCTTGTTCAAACATTTTATTAACAATAAACCATAATGTTACAAATGTTACAAACAGGGAGACTTTGTTAGTGTACATTGGACAATGAGGTGGCAGTAGGACATAGAAAAAATGAATGAGGATCACATTACAAATGTCTATATAGTTCTAGCGGAAACAGGTATATAAAAGTCGACTACAGATAACATCATTGTCCCAGCCAATCAGAGTATTGTCTCCCAGGTGCAAAAAAGAAATAGGGTGAAGTTTGGAGGGGGGTCAGACGGGGGTGGAAGATAGGGGAGGGAAAGGGGAACAGCAACGGTGACTCCATCAGCATTCAGCAAGTTTGCAGCAGACCTCAGGTGCTGCCTACGCAGAGCTACTGACAGCATCCTTGGCTCGCAGTATACAAATCAAGGAAGAAGGAGTGATTCATAGAAGTTAGGCGGGAGGAAGTGCTTTACCCAGGGGCTCCATATGCGTAAAAATTTAGGAATCTTGTCTAGAATTGTGGCTTCCACCTTTGCATGTATCATGGCTTGTGTTATTCTGGTTTTGACGGCCGCAACACTTAGGGTGGGGGATTTCCAGGATTTCGCTATAACTTGTTTAGCTGCCGTCGTAACTTGCATAAGGAGCTTGAATTGTGAATTGGAAACTCCAGGAGGGCACCGATTGAGTAGGGCTGTTGTTGGGTCAGGCCGTAGAGTGATAGTGCTAAGTGTAGATATCATGGTGAAAATTTCATCCCAAAAGACTTGGGCCACTGGGCAGTTCCACCACATATGGTAGTGTGTTCCTAAGTCTGCGCAGCCTCTGAAACAGTTGGGACAGTAATTAGGGGTAAATTTTGCGATTCTCGCTGGGACAAAGTACCAGCGGGTTAAAACTTTATAATTTGTTTCCAGTGCTACAATGTTCTGTGATGAAGATTTTGTGTCGGCCCAAATGTGATCCCAATCAGATAGGTCAAGTTTCTTGCCTAGATCCACTTCCCACTTATGGGTATACAAAGGGGGGGACGTGGTGATCGAAGTTGTGAAGAGTGCATATAAGCAAGAGATAAGCCCACGTCTGTGAGGGTCTTTGTAGCATGCTCGTTTGAAGAGAGACATGGCATCTGGCCGATTAGTTGTTGTAGCGTAGGGGGCGTAAAAGTGTTGTAGCTGCAAGTATCTGAATATCTCGGAAGCTGGGAGGCTATGCGTTTCCCGCAGCGAGGCAAAGGATTTAAACTTATTCCTCTGTAGGAAATGATGCGTGTGGAGCAAATTAGCAGAGGACCAGGCTTTGAATAAAAGGGGTGTCTGCCAGGCCGGGGGAAAAGCTGGGTTTCGCAGGAACGAAAGCAGGGGATTATGTAGTGATTGAAGGGGATATCGGGTTTTCAGCTTGTCCCACATGGATAAAAAATGAGAAGTGATGGGGTTGGTTATAGAGCGGCGGTCTATTGGCCTCAACCAGAGTAAGTTAGCCGTAGATAAGTGGTCACATTCTATCGACTCTAGTGCCACCCATTGTGGGATTTCAAAGGTTGCATGATATTTAGGTAATTGGGCTAAATGCGCTGCTTGATAGCATTTGCTGATGTCGGGTAAGCCTAGACCACCATTGAGCTTAGAACGGTATAGGGTGGAGCGTGGTATACGAGGACGAGTTTTGCCCCATACATAGGAAAAAATGCGACACTGCAGTGTGCGGATGTAGTGAGGGGGGACTGGGACTGGGAGGACTCTAAATAGATATAGGATTTTTGGGAGGATTGACATTTTGATAACTACTATTCTGCCTAGCCATGCGAGGGGTAGGGAAGACCATTTGGTCAAAAGGGCCGAAAGGTGGTTTAGCATTGGAAGATAGTTAGCTGCATAAAGGTCTGATAACTTAGGGGTCAGTTTGATTCCCAGAAAGGGGATATGACACTGTGACCAAGGAAATGGTAAAATCTGCTTTAGATGCGTCAACTCTACCGGGCGGAGAGAGATGTTGAGTGCTGTTGATTTATGGGGGTTTATTACTAGTCCAGACAGCGAACCAAACGCCTCGAGAAGCCGGAGTAGGGATGGAGAGGAGGTCAATGGAGATGTAAGAAAGAGCAAGACGTCATCCGCGAAGAGACATAGTTTATGATGCATGCCTCCTATCTCCAGTCCCCTGATATCCGGATTAGCTCTGATTAAGAGGGCAAGAGGCTCTATAGCCAGAGCAAAGAGCAAAGGGGACAGAGGGCAGCCCTGTCTCGTGCCCCTGGAGATTGGGAACTGAGCTGACCTATGCCCCAGATATCTAATTCTGGCCGAAGGCTCTCGATACAGCGAGAAGACCCAGGTTAAAAAATGTGGGCCGAAACCCCAACGATGCAATATATATCTGAGGTAAGGCCATGAGACTGTATCGAACGCTTTCCAGATATCCAGGGACAGGAAGCAGGCTGGGATATTACGAGACCTGGCTAAATTAGCCAATAGAGATGCACGCCTAATATTATCCCCCGCTTGCCTAGTTGGGATAAAGCCCACTTGGTCGTTATGTATTAGATAGCCAATACACAGGTTAAGACGGGAAGAGAGGATTTTGGCTAACAGTTTGATGTCAATGTTGAGGAGAGAGATTGGCCTATAATTGGACCACTGCGTGTCATCAGAATTCGGCTTTGGGATCATTGATATGTTCGCTTGTACTGTTTCATGGTTGAAGGTTTGGCCAGACAGTAAGGCATTAAAAGCATTAGTGAGGATAGGTGTAAGGAGATGAGCAAATTTTTTATAATAAGTGGCTGAGAAGCCATCTGGTCCTGGGCGTTTACGTAGTTTTAGATTTTTAATAGCGTCTAAGGTTTCGGGTGGGGAGATGGGTCGCTCAAGTGCCACTAACTGGCACTCCAGCATGGAACTTTCTTTTAAATAAAATTGGGCAAAAATGGCCTTTAAAAAAGAAGGAAGTGAGTGACTGTGTGCTTCAAAGCTCTACCCTTGGTTCTAGTTCCCACAAAGGGTACAGACCAGGTGCACATGTCCTCCCTAAATACTGATCCTGGCTGCCATGTTCTTGGAGACCAAAGATCTAAGCATGTATAGTAAATATGCCACCATATTCTTGGAGACCAAAGTTAAAAGTGATATACTAAAACACATTACATATTGCACAAAGCATTAATATATTGACAGACCCCTAATTTGCAATCACAGTAAGAAAAAAAAATAACAATGCCCAACATTAGAACCTTCCTAGACTATTCTTTTGGGCACATTCCCACAGACTATAGCTAAAATCCATAATTGCTCCATCTTGTGGACAAAAAAACATAATGCACATGGGGAATATATAGAAAAAATAAATTCTCACAGTGTGAAATTAAATAACTAAAACCTCCATATCTAAGACTATGAATGGCCAAATTTAGGGTGGTGGACACCATATAAATAAAATTAAAAAAATATAAAAATAAAAAAAGCTAAGTATTAAAATTAGTAAAATTACAGAGAGGCTAAAAACCAAAGTGAGAAAAAGGAGGTTTCTACTGTATCTGCTCAAAAGTTGATGATAAAACTTGATTCAATATTTAACCCTTTGGGTACCATAGTCTGGAGTTCATATATCCACCTAAATTCCAGTTGACTTAAAACTCTCATCCTATTGTTACCTCTCGAGTGTTTTTTTATATTTTTCTATTCCCCAAAATTTTAATTTAGAGGGGCCTTGATTGTGGCAGACCTGAAAATACTTGGATACACTATGGTTCTTAAAACGAGTTGATATGTGATAGTACTGATAACCATATTCAGCATCAATCAGCAATACTGTATATGGACAGCAGAGCCGTGGCTTCCACATCACTTCTAGTATTAACACCTGAAGTCATGTGACCATGAAGACACTAGTTGGACAGAGTCAGGTTCCGATACTGGAAGTGACTTGGGAGCCAAGGCCTTGCTGTCTATTTGGAAGTTTGAAATTCTTTAAAACCCAACTGTTTCTCATTTTAATTGCTTATTCTTAACCTTAATACATTGGAATTGGAACCATGATCTAGGCTTCTCATACTTATTACACATAGGACATATTCGCCAAATTGAGTAAATCTCAGTATCACATCTCGTTATCCTATATGGATTTTGTTTCACTACATTCCCTTCCAGAAGAAAACAAACAAAATCTTGCAATGTGAACAAGTGATCCACATGTGAAACATTTTATCCTTTTTGGAGTGATGCAGTGTCTCTGTCAGGCTTTGTTTTTGACTCATGCAGTGGCTGACACTTGAGTAACAACATTTTCTGTCTGCTTACAAGAAAAAGCAACAGTTGTAATAGTGCTTCTACTATAAAGTCGGTATACCTACGGCTGTACAAAACTAGACTTCACCCCCAACTCTAATATATCCCCTTCCTTTATTCCACATTGTTCCATAATAGACCTTGCAATTGCCTCTCCAATCGCAAGCTTTAAAATAGTAGCACAGTCCTTTGCGTAAGTATTGTATGCTTCCCACATGATACTTACCTTTTTTGCAAAGCCCTACGGGTCTTTCTTAGGGTCCAGCAATCCTTCTAATATCAACCTAATCTGAGTACGGGACATGCCACCTTAAATTCTCATCTGATGCTTCATCCTTCTTGTATATACTGTACTCTTATTGAGTAAGTATTATAACTATTCACCTATGCAATGGTTTCCAGCTGCAGGCATTCTAAATCTTCTCTATCTCATGCTTGCCATAACCTAGTAACTAACTCCTGCCTTCCTCCTGTGGCATCCAATTTCCTTCCTATACACGCTTCTCTTAAGCCCTTTTTGCTCACAAAAATGGCTCTGCCCTGCTTATATTCATCCCTTTTGTCAGGAATGCAGGCATCCAGCAATGGTGATTAGATCAGTGGGCTGTACCTTAAGGCATTAGGAATCAGACTGAATAAGGTTACAATACGTTTATTAAGATAAATGGCACATTACAAGACCAACACCAGTAAACCATAAACAATGTAAGTGATAAATAAACATAGCAGTGAAGATCCCAAATCAAACCTAACTAACTATATACAAAATGGAGAGAACACACATGAAAAGGTTGAGGTCAGGACAGAAGGCAAGGGAAGCAGGGAGCCATGTACTGGAAGCAGGAAGCAGGATACAGGGAGCAGGGTCAGGTACAAGGATCAGGCTTAGACAGGGACATGGCTTGCAGGAGGAATACTGAGGTACTAAACCTCAGATATGTGTGGGCTTATATACCTCCCAGCAGCCCATGTCAGGTGCAGCCTAATTACTCGGACAGCCCAGCTGCTGGGAGACATCCACTGGTGACCACCGGCACAGTGCCCTTTGACTCTGGGAGCAAAGTAATGCCAGCAGGTGACCCAGGTGATGACACAAGTGGTTATTTCCTTAGCCTTCTCTTACTCTTGCCTTTTTACAGGAAACCCATTTCAAATTCAGATGAATCCAACACCTTAGAAACTTTAGATTCCCTCCTGTTTACTATGGCATCTCCCTAGACTTTAAGTCCAGAGGGCATTGTGTGATACGTTTGTCTACTGTGTCAAATAAACATTGATAGACACCAGAGTTGATACCTAGAGCAGATACCTGTTTATGAAGGGTACTCTTGTGACCCTAGCAAATACTTATGCCTCTAATAATAACCAGATTGTTTTTCTGGCAGCTTGGTTGGTGGATCTCACTACCTTTGCAGAGGGCACTCTTGTCCTAGGCGAGGATTTGAATGTGGAGCTAAACCCCCTGTGTGATACTTCTTCTAGCACCTCTCACCTTTCATGCCATTTCTTCAAAGGTTCAAACAACGCCTTCATGCGAAGCACTTAGTAGACGTGTGGAGATTCTTTTACAACAAAGAGAGGGATTATACCTTCTTTTCTTCAGCTCACCAGACCTACTGCTGCATTGACTATTTCTTCATCAAACAATCATTCCTTCAGTATGTTCACATTTACTTTTGAAGTATGCACATTGCCTGATCATGCCCTGCTCAGCCAACTCGGATAAGACCTGGCAATGGAGACTCAATGATTCTCTTATGCAGGACCCTTCCATTGCAAAAACAGTTTTAACAGAACTTTCTTCATTCTTTTAAACTAATAAATCCTCTGTGACAAACCCACTGACACTATGGGAGGCTCACAAATGTTTTATACAGGGGGTGCTAATCATGTAAGGTTTGAGATGCAAAAGCAGTGCTTGGAACAGATCTCCTTACTGACTCAAATACATGCTCTTGAAAGGGTCCATATGCAATTGCAAGCCCAGACAACACTTGTTGAACTCCAGGCCCTTAGGGAAATGCTGGGCACTTAACCCAGCATACCATTTTAAGGAATTTAAAATAACTCTACAATTTGCATCTGATGGCCAAGCGTCCATGGGAGGAGACAACCTGACCACAATTCACCACTAACAGAGTCTAGGATGCCTTCATTGTCCAGAGATAAAAGTGAGCTCTTGAATTACCTCTTGATGGCCAAGGAATTCCTTCCTGCAGTAGCCATTTTCAAACTGCACAAAGCCCCTGCCCTGAAGGGTTTTCATTGTTTTATTAGAAGACCTTTGTCTAGACATTAACACAACCTTTAATGCACCTCGAGATGGTCATCACTTTCCATCAGACACCCTTTTGGCAACTGTCACTGTAATATTCTTATGACCCAATGTGAAAATGTTTGCCCTATCTCCTAATCATTCTACTCATTTCACAAAGATTTTGGCCAGTGGACCTTACATCCAGCATCTTGTCCATCCTGATCAAGTGGGCTTTGTACCTGAGAGAGAAGCGAAAGACAATACCACAAAAGCACTGAATGTCATTCATTTAGCTTGCACTACTAACACCCCAATGCTTTTACTCTCCACAGATGCTGACAAAGCATTCAACCTATCTGAAGACAATATTTCAGTACCTGGCTTTTACAGCCTATATATGTAGGTGGATAAACAAACTGTACTCTTCTCCATCGGTCAAGGTGAAAATCAATGACCATCTGTTTGATTAGCTCATATTGGCCAATGGCATGAGACAGGGGTATCCCTTCTTATGTCATGTCAGATTGAACTCAAGTATCTCTGCTTTTCTTTATTATCCAGCCTCTCACCTTCCTCCCAAACGGTCTGTCAGGAAACTAGTACAGTGAATGCTAATTCTTCTGCACCTAATGATAATTCTCATGCAGCTACTGCTCATTCCCATGCAGCTAATACTCATGCACATGAACCAGAACACAGACGAGCTCAGGCTAATATCCAGTGTGCACTGACACATAGGCGCCTTTGTGCACACATCTTCATGCTTTGGTGCCACACTGCCTATTTAAAGGAGACTCTGCTGTATACTAATTACTGGATGGTCTTTAGCTTCCTGTGCTCTGTGTTCCCATTTGTGCTGACTGATCTTCCGTTGCTGACCCGCCTTGTTCCTGACCTTGCTCTGTGGATTCTGGATTCTGACTTTGGCTTGCCTCTGACTATTCTCTGCCTGATCTCCTGGTTCTGACTTTAGCTTGCCTCTGGACCTCGCTCTGCTTGCTAACCTGATAACGGCCCCAGCCTGCCTCCTAACCACATTACTGTCTCACTGTGTATGATCTTGGCTCATCTTGACTATGTCCCTGACTACGGCAGTTACCTGCTATCAAGCTACTGGTACCTGTGCTTCTTTAAACCTTGTACCCCAGTCACCACATTCAGGAATGCTTGGACCAGTGCCACAAGGGATGCCCTCTCGTCAACTTGACCTCCAACCAAGGTATGTAACAGGTGCATTATCCAATTGTGTAATACATTTTGGAAAGTCTGAAGTTTTAAATATCAATATCCTGCAGGCTACTGTGGATGCCCTGATGCCCCTCTTTACATTCAGATGGGTCCACCACCATAACAGATACCTGGGGACCTACCTAACTTCCTCACTCACTGATGTGTTCTCAGTTAACTTCCCTCCACTTTTTACTATAACACTGTTCAACAAATTTTTATTTTTTGCCAGTTTTGGAAACACAAGGATCCATTTCTTAATGAATTTCACATTCTGAGTTCAAATATAACAATGAAATTTGTCAATTGGCTCTAGTTTTTCTGTAAACGGAAAGTTTTCTACTATAGGCGTAATGACTACATAATGCACAATAATTATATAGATAGATGTCTTTCCACAAATATAAAGCAAGTGATATTGACTACATAACAAAGCCTAAATGGCATAATATATTGCATAGGATTACCAAGAAAAATTATAGCCATAAGCTAAGTTGAATCATTTTAATACTTAGGATTCTCACTAGTTTTGTCTTCAGTTTGTGTCGGTTTTGCTTCTCTTGGCTTTTCTCTTGTGTTCGAGGAAAGGGCTATCTCTTACAACTGCACGTGACTACACGCTTCAGGTTCTTCCTCACTTGACTCAACCACGAAGGATTCTGGTGCTTTAGGAATTGGTAGCCCCTCTCCATGAGGAACTGGACGTATTGCCGATGGAATATTTGGATAGTCCACAGATAACTTTTTCTTCTTATTTAGCCCTTTTGTTGGAGGCACCATACAAAAGTAACAATTACTAACATGATCTGTTGGCTCTCTCCAAATCATTGGCATAGCGAAAGGCATAGATGCCTTTTTTCAATTCAACCATTGCTCCAGTGCCGTCCCACAAGAATTGCAGCATATATGTGGTGCCCAGCTCTTGTCCTGGTCTCCTATCTTGCAGCCAAAATACAAGTTGTAGGCTTTCTTAATCATTCCTGTTATCCTCCTTTTTTGTGAGATAAAAGTTATTTCACCGCAGATATAGCAGAAATTATCTGCTTTATTCACACAAGTTCGAGGCATTACTGAGTAGCCTATATAAGCATAAAACGAAATGTAAAGACGCTGTCGAACTACAATCAGCTACAGATACTGCAGCTTTTATGCAGTGAAGTGATGCAATTAAAGGCTAATATTGCATCATCTCAGTATACATGCAATTTTCTATTGGTCACCAGTATCAATTGCGCAATATGCAGCTGAAGTTGCATCATAATTTTGAATGGCTTACGTCATTAGATGGGTGAATATATCATGGAAACTAGAGCCAATCAACATTTTTTAGGGTCATTTTCGTTTTCAGCACCCCAAAATTATGTAAGATTAGCTAATTTTATGCCCAAAACTTTTTACCTGTTGAACAGTGTAATTTATCATGATCTCAGAAAATGGTCCACCAGATGCTTCTCTTGGTTTGGAAAGAATTGTGTCCCTAAGATGAATATCCTCCTGAGGCTGCTATATCTTTTCCAGACCCTCTCAATTAAAAGGCATTTCTTAAATGCAGATAAGTTTTCACTTTCTTTCCTTGGGCCCAGAAATCTCATAGGCTATTACAATTGTTGCTGTCTCTCCCTAAACACTGAGGTGGTTTAGGATTCCAAGTTCCTTTAAAGTATCATAGAGCTGTTCATCTTGCACGGGACCTAGACTGGTGCACGAAACATAAGGCTAAACAATGGATTCAGCTGGAACAAGCAACTTTGGACATTCTGTTGGGTGGCATCTCATGGTTCCAAACAGACTTTCCTGTTGCTATTAAATTCCACCCTTTTGTAGGATATACAGCTCAACTTCTTCACACTAAACATAAGGCTATAGACTCTGAGAAATCACTGCCTCATATAACTCCACTCATAAGACACCCCATGTTTCTTCCAGGTATCACAGACCAACAGTTTCTGCCCCCTTGGGATATAAAACATTGTCAAAACTTAAACCACCGACAGAACCCTTGCTGTTGTACTGGAAATGAAAGGAGATAGTTTTTGCACAGCCTGGGAAGAACTCTCTTGCACTTCCCCCTTTAACTAACTTCAAAAGGCTGTATATCTCTTACTCTCCAGTTAGGCATGGTCTCTCCCCCAGCAAGTTACTTGCTAGTCCTCCAGACCAACCTGACCCACCATATATTATGAAGTGGGCATCTGACTTGGGCATCAGTTTTTCAGAACAACAGAAGACTCTCATGATGAGTTTTGCCCATACTGCATCTTTCTCAAATTACATACAAGGAACAGGCTTCAAAATTTTGACACTGCGGTAGAGGGTCCCCATGGTCCTTCACAAAATCTTTCCCCATATACCCTCTCATATGTTTTGGAGTTGTCCAGTTTTTAAACTCTTCTGGACCCAGGTGCGGGAAGTTATATTCAAACGTACGGATGTCCATTTGGGAGATGAATATTTTTCTTATTTGACCCTTATGTTGCCAAAACGCTTCAAATGGTCACTTACATTAAAGCTACTTATTCTGCTTTTCTAGAAGCAATCTACAGCTCCCCCATTCAATGTTTGGCTACATAAAATCTGAGAAATGTATAGAATGGAGGACATTCCCAACTCTGCAAATAACAAAGAAAAGTTTCAGAAAACCTGGTTCTACTGGACAGAGTACACTTTTTCCAACTGTTATGCCCCAGTGAATTCTATTGAATGCCTTTAGGATTCTGTTGGTAGAGTTGGATACCTTGGGAGAATCCCATTTGATCAGGATTAGTCAGGGTAGGGAAGACATTAAGTAGATATCTGGCTATATTTTTTGCATATATTTTAACATCTGCATTCAATAATGAGATAGGTCTAATGTTTTGTGGAGCGGTAGGCTCCTTTCCTGCTTTCGGTATAGTGATAACAATGAATCATATGGATATATTCAGCGCTAGGAAAAATTCCCCAGTGTCACAGAAACAAACCCACCAGTAGCTGGAAATAACTTATCTCCACTGATAAGTCAGATATGCAAAGAACAACATTTTCCAAGAACTCTAAATAGAAACACTAAACAATCATACAGTAAATATCCTCAAATAATGCAAAAATCCCAATAAAAAAAATCATAAATGTCATTAGATAGTACCAAAAAGAAAGCATACGTTGGTCCTTCTTTACAAATGCTCCTTTGTGCAAAACGCTAGTAAAATTAAATTCTCACTGAATAGTTAGACCCTTCTGAATAAATGGCTCATATCAAACATATATGATAATGGCCACCAAATGATGACCTCTCTGTTCTTACTACACACATACATAATTCTTCTTTCTTTTTTACTCTCAGAAAAGTATGGCAAACCAGAAACAATAGTAATATCCATATTATAACATTCAAACACACCAAAATATTAAAATGCAAAATTGTGCTCACATGAAATTAAAAGTGTGATACCAAATCACTTGAAAACTACATTGAATCTTCCCCGAAAGTAACTCCACCACCATGAGTTAAGAAATCACTTGCTGAATTGTCCCCTCTGAGGTTTCTAGGTCACAATTTCGTTAGGTTCGAATGTTCTACTGCGAATCGAACAGGGGGGTGTTTGGACCATCACTACTCCTAAGAAAGTGAACTCTCACCAGACAAGGTGACCCATGTATCTCTCAGGGTCAAAATAAGCCACTGGTATTATCCCCCTCTAGTTCTCAGGACTATTTTTCAATCCTCCAAGTAACCTTGAATATTTTCAGAGAAATGATAGGAAATGCAAAATCATGTGTAGTATTCAATAAAACCACTTTTTTTTTAGGTAAAAATGAACTTACATATAGAAGTATAATATATAATTAATATATGATGCGATCAGTAGAATCAAAGATGGCGGACCTGCAACTTCTGGTTCTGGTCCAAGTTCTGCTGGCACTTCCTCTGAGCATTTCATCATCAAGACTTTCTCAAGAGGGTCAATACAGAAGAATTCTGGAGATGTGTAGTAAGAAGAGGGAATGCAATATCTGGTGGCCATTCCCATATATGCCTGATGTAACCCATTTATTCAGAAGGGTCTAACTATTCAGTGAGAATTTAATATTACTAGGGTTCAACAAAAAAGGTGGATTTGTAAAGGAAGACATACATACACATTCTTTTTGATACTATCTAAGGACATTTATAATTGTTTTGTTTCTCTGTTTGTAGTACTGGGAATATATTGTTCTTTGCATAGTGATAATAAAGGACTGCAAAATCCCCAGCATAAAAGAGTCAGTTGAGGCAGCTTTAATATAGAAATCAATACGGTAAGGGCTAAATAGTTCTAAAAATTTTAGGGAGGAACTCAGTGGTAATCTTGACTCTTTTTTTTCTTTTTCAGCCTTGAACAGATAAGAAAGCCTATAAGAGGGGGTGATGTACATCGTATGCTGCTCCAGTGCAAGGTATAGTGCTTAACACCAGGGTTTACTCTAGCTTGAATAATAGAATGGATTTTTTAAAAATAATAAATAATTGATGTTTTCCATGTGTTTAAACATTTTTCTAAAGGTTGCTTATTCTGCATATGTGTGATGTATACTTCTTTGGGGAGAATAAGAATATCAATGTGCAGCTTATATGGTCATCGACTAATGCTTATGATCAGTATATTTATTGCTCTTGTAATGAGATGTGTGCTATTCACTTTCATGAGATGTAATAAGTTTTCTGGAGTCTATTTCATTGGTTTTAATTAAGTCTGTACCACCCCCTGCTTTAAGGGGGGTTGTTATGTTATAAATGTCTGATTTTTAGCCACTTTATGTATGATATGAGGAAGGCTTTGGACAAAACACGTTAGATTTTATGGATCTTATATTTTCCAATGTGTGCCTATAAAGATTCTTTAAAGAAGTGACCGAGCTGCCAGCTATGTTACTACATAAGGGCTGAATAGGGTTTTAAATGATGTATATTACTCTCTTGAAAAACCATCTGGGCCAGGAGATTTGCCATTCAGAAGGGAATCTATGGTTTTTAACATTTAATGGAGCTTTGAAGGATGTAAGCTGGGTATCAGGAAGTTTAGGAAGGTTTAATGTGGTAAGAATGCAGCTATATTAGTTTCCAATGGTTGAGTTGTGTGCAGGGGTGGACTGACAACTCATGGGGCCCCCGGGCAATAGGGGATCATGGGGCCCCTGTGTCCTTGCCCAAACTCAAAAAAGCCTATGCAAAAGGTACCAGGGGCATCTCATGGGGCCCCCTACTGACCCCGGGCCCTCAGGCAGTGCCCAAGTTTCCCAATGGTTAGTCCGCCCCTGGTTGTGTGAACATCTTCTTTTAGAATATATACAGAGCTTCAATCTCTTTGTGATTCATAATTTTATGCTTATAAGATGGTAAGATGTGAAATTTTTGTTTTTGGTCTCTGGGCCTTAACTCTTTAACCGCCTCCCGCCCGCCATTTAGTAATATGACGGAAGCAAGGCGGTTCTCTCGTTCTGGGAGGACGTCATATGATGTCCTCCCATTCTCACCGCAAATGCACGGCTCCCTTGGACATAGCGGATCACTGATCCATGGAAAGAGCCGAAGATGTCAGCTTGGTCATGTGATCAGCTGTGTCCAATCACAGCTGATCACATGTAAACAGGGAAGTTCCGGTTATCAGCATTTCTCTCCTCATGAGCTGTCACGCTGACAGCTCGTGAGGAGAGGAGAGCCGGTAATCAGCATTCCTCGAAGGGGACATCTACACAGATCATCAGAGCACTGATGATCAGTGTGCCCTGATGATCTGTGTAGCCCCAGCAGTGCCACCTGTCAGTGTCCATCAGTACCAGCTCTGTGCTCATCCATGCCACCTGGAAGTGTCCATCAGTGCCACATCAGTGCCACATTTCAGTGCCCATCAGTGCCACATCAATGCCACATATCAGTGCCCATCTGAGCTGCCTTTTAGTGTCACCCATCAGTGCCAGTCAGTGCCACCTATCAATGCCAGTCAGTGCCACCTATCAGTGCTGCCAATCAGTGCCACCTATCAATGCCAGTCAGTGCCGCCTATCAGTGTGCATCAGTGCTGCCTATCAGTGCCCCCTAACAGTGCCGCCTATCAGTGCCACCTAACAGTGCCAGTCAGTGCCGCCTATCAGTGCCGCCTATCAGTGCCGCCTATCAGTGCCACCTATCAGTGCCCATCAGTGATGCCTGTCAATCCCCATCAGTGCCACCTACCAGTGCCTCCTCATCAGTGCCTCCTATCAGTGTCCTTCAGTGCAGCCTATCAGTGCCCATCAGTGCAACCTCATTAGCGCACATCCGTGAAGGAGACAAAAACTAAGAAAAAATTTTTTTTTTCACAATTTTCAGTGGCTTTTGGTTTGTTTAAGAAAAAATAAAAAACTCAGAGGTGATTAAATACCACCAAAATAAAAGTCTATCTGTCACAAAAAAATGATGAAAATTTCATATGGGTACAGTGTTGCATGACCGTGCAATTGTCATTGAAAGTGCAACAGCGCTGAAAGCTGGAAATTGGCCTGGGCAGGAAGGGGGTATAAGTGCCCTGTAGGCTAGTGGTTAAACCAAGAATTCCCCAGCCCTATTACCACTGGCATATTAGTTAGGTTTTAGGCGACATGAGTACTTATTGTACTGTTCACACATTAAGCTCCTTAATCCATACCTAAATTTGATTAGATTAGAGAAGAATACTGGATCCGGCGCTTCCTAATTTCTTTTATTTAGGCTATGAATTTCAGATAGGAGTCTATTAATTAGCTTTTTTTTTCTTAGCTCATGCACGCATTTTTATGCCTCATATGTATGCCTTATGGGCATTCCAAAGAACAAATGGGTGCAATACTGAGGGAACATTAAGAGTAAAGTACTCCTGGAGATGTTAAGTAAGCATAGCAATATTATCAGGAAGCCTAATAATGTGAGAATTAAAATGTCAATAAACATACAGGTGTACAAGTCTTGTCCTCCATTACAGATATAGAAACAGCATCATGGTTAGGCAATGTGATATCTGGATACTGGAGGAAGAGATCCATGGCAATAACCATTTGTCAACAGTAAATAAATTGACTGAGTATTAATTAGGTCTGAAGGAGAAGGTAAAATCCCTTTTGTTTCCATGTTAGAGAGAGATTGGAGTGAATGTGAAGGCCTTTTGCTAGGGGTTGTGGAGCCTGTTGCATCATTAGCAGTAAGGTTTAAGTCCCCACACATTATAAGAAAGCCCTGTGTAATAGTCAATTTTGCAGATAAGTTTGTGTAGAAAATTGGGTTGATTGGGTTGTAAATTAAGAGCATACATATTCTTATATTAGGAGTTTATTTCACATAGAAAAACAATCAATCTACCATGAGCTAGAGCTAGAACTGAATCTAGTGAAGTAAAGGAAACTGTGTTTTTAATAGCAATCATGATACCCTTTTTCTAGGTAGGAGCACTTGCCTTGAAAATGTAGGAATAGTTTCTATGGAAGCATCTGGGAGTAGCAGTACTTTGAAAATGGGTTTCCTGAATACAAAGAATGTCACATTGAAGTCTGAGAGCTTTTTGCCACATTGAAGACCATGTGGCTGGATGGTTCCAGTCATGAACATTAAGCAAAACTACTTTAAATCCCATTGAGAAACCATACAAAATACATTAATTGAGAAATGTACCATAAGGTATGAAGAGTCCATTCTGTGTGAAGTGGAGAAAAGCAGTGGAGGTCCTCATGTTGAGGCCAAAAATCTTCAGAGATTGTGGCCTAAGGATCAGTAGGTCTTGTGCTAGAACAAATAGGTAAAACAGAAGCAAGTGTTAGCAATAAAGTGTTTTCTTGGGAAGATTTTTGTACCTTTCCATTTATGGGTTACCACCTATTATTATTATACAGGATTTATATAGCGCCAACAGTTTGCTCAGTGCTTTACAATATAACTGGATACAATACAGCAACAATACAGTTCAATACAAGAAGGAGGGCCCTGCTTCTTGGAGCTTACAATCTAAGAGGGAGGGGCTAGTGGTTCAAAAGGTAGTAACTATAGGGGATAAACTGGTAGGAGGAGTAGAAGATTACATTATTAGCTGAGGGCAGGATAGGCTTCCCTGAAGAGATAGGTTTTCAGAGATCGCCTAAAAGTGAGCATAGTAGGCGATAGTCTGATAAATTGGGGTAGAGAGTTCCAGAGGATGAGGGAAGCTCTGGAGAAGTCCTGGAGATGAGCATGGGAGGAGGAGAAGAGGGAGCTAGAGAGTAGGAGGTCGTGCGAGGAGCGGAAAGTACGGTTTGAATGATATTTGGAGACAAGATTGGAAATGTAATTTGGGGCAGGGTTATACATGGCTTTATATGTTATTGTTAATGTTTTGAATTTTATCTGTTGGGCAATAGGAAGCCAGTGGAGGGATTGGCAGAGAGGGGTGGCAGATACGGAACAGTTAGTAAGGTTGAGTCTCGCAGCAGCATTCATGATAGACTGAAGAGGGGATAGCCTGCGGTGAGGAAGGCCAATGAGGAGGGAGTTACAATAGTCAAGGCGAGAGACAATAAGGGCGTGAATAAGTCGCTTAGTAGTTTCCAAGGTTAAAAACTACCGTATCTTGGAGATGTTGCGTAGGTGAAGTCTACATGATTTGGACAGCAATTAGGTCTGAAAGGACAGATTGGAGTCTAGGATTACACCCCGTACCCTGGCATGAGGGGAGGGACTGATGGTTGTATTATTGGTCTTGATGGAGAGGTCAGGGGAGGGGGCATGGGCTGGAGGGAATACTAAGAGCTCAGTTTTGGATTGAGTTTGAGGAAGTGGAGTGACATCCATGCCAATAAGTCACTTAGTAGGTTAGTAATGTGAGCTGAGACTGAAGGGGTGAAGTGAGGAGTAAAAAGATAGATTTGTCTGTCATCAGCATTGAGATGGTACTTGAAGCCATGGGAATTTATCAAGTGACCAAGGGAGGAGGTGTAGAAGGAGAAGAGAAGGGGTCCAAGGACAGAATCTTGAGGGACCCCTACGGAAAGAGGGAATGGAGAGGAGGAGACAGAGTTATAAGTAACGCTGAAGGAGCACTGCGATAGGTAGGAGGAGAAACAGGAGAGAGCAGAGTGTCGAAGGCCAAGAGTGGAGTTTTTTGAGGAGGGGGGGATGGTCAACAGTATCAAAGGCCGCAGAGAGGTCAAGTAGTAAGAGTACGCAGTAGTGGCCATTGGTTTTAGCAGTTAGTAGATCATTAGTGAGTTTAAGTAGGGCAGTTTCAGTGGAGTGTTGTGAGCGAAAGCCGGACTGTAAAGGGTCAAGAAGGTTGTTGTCAGTGAGGTAGGAGCTCAGGCGATTGTAGACTAAACGTTCTAAGAATTTAGAGGTGAATGAGAGCAGGGAGATAGGTCTTAAGTTGTTCATATTGGTGGGGTCCAGGGAGGGCTTTTTAAGTATGGGAGTGATGTGCGCATGCTTTAGAGGGGTGGGGAAGGCACCGTTAGAGAGGGAGAGATTGAAGATGTGAGTGAGAGAGCATAGGATGGAAGAAGAGGGTGACCGTAGTAGTTGTGAGGGGACAGGATCCAGGGGGGAGGTAGTGAGACGGACTTCTGAGAAAACCTTAGTGACCTCTTTGATAGTAAGTAGCAAGGTCAAAAGAGGAAAGTGTTGAGGGAGGTTTAGTATAAGGTATGCTAAGTGGGATGCATGTCTGTGCAATAGAGATGCCCCTATGAATTGCATCAATCTTGTTTTTGAAATGATTTGCAATCTCGTAAGCAGTGAGTGAGGTGCTGGGTGGAGGTGAAGGTGGGGAAAGTAGAGAGTTAAAAGTAGAGAAGAGACGACAGGGACTGGATGACAAGCTATTGATGAGAGTGACAAAGTAGGCTTGTTTGGCAGCATGGAGGGAGGAATTGTATGTTAATAAAGCAGATTTACATAGGGTGACAGCTTGGTGTGATTTGGTGTTACGCCACATATGCTCCAGCGCACGACTATGTCTCTTAAGATTTCTGGTGTCGTCAGTCTGTCAAGGTTGTAACGGTCGGGGCCTGATGCTTCGTGTGGTTAGAGAAGCAAGTGAGTCTAATGTGAATGAAAGCAAACTGTTGTAGACAGCAGTGGCCAGGTCAGGGCAGGACAGGGGAGAGATTCTGTCATAGAGGTGGTCAGTTGCAGAGTAGAAATGAGAAGTTGTGAAGGTTTCTGCGGGTAATTGTTTGCTGCTTGGTGGAATAGGTATTTGAAGACAAGGAAACTGTGAAGGTGATGAGATTGTGATCAGAGAGAGGAAAGGAGGTGTTTGAGAGATTGTATAAAAAGCACTCTATCAATGACCAATTTTGTTTCAGCAATAGAAGGTAGAATATAGTGTAGAAGTTCATGGAAATATTAATGTGATTGTGTGGGCTGTAAAGATTCAGAGATGCCAAGGTTCTTTTTTGCATAGGGACCTATCTTCCAAGTCTGCCACTTTAGATTTTAACCATGACAGATCTTCTTTTTCTTTTACAAAAAGCTTTATTGAATAATAAGCAAAGATGAACAGACAGTCGTAGCAAAACTTCAATGACCAACAGTTAAATATTACAATAAATGCAGGGAAGCTGGTGCAAGGCATGTATTGATAAAAGCAAAATCTGAAAAGTTTACATAGGTGCCTTGAGGGAAGGGATGGGGAGGGAGATTGGGAGGGAACGGGTAACAGACCTTTGTGGATCAATGATAATGTAAACTCCAAAGGGAAGTATTGCTACATCAACATTATAATAAACAGGAAAGGCCCGAGAAATGGCCGCATCAAAAAAAAACAGTACATATTCATGACCTAGAATTTAAAAAGAAATCTAGATTGCATAAATAGCCGTACGGATGCAGCGCGGAGAACAGCAGGTACAATCCGTAAATTATGTTTAAGGACAGAGTAGACAGAAGAGTAGAAAAAGACAAATAGTAGAGAGACATGGACAACACACACAGAAACACACAAAAAAAAAAAAAAGGGGGGAGAGGGAAGGGCTCCGGGGAGATCACAGCAGAACTCATCCTCATATCGATAAAAGGGACTGGTCGAATCTCGAGGGCTGAGCTATATCCAGCCAAGGACACCATATCTGCAGAAATTTTGTATGGGTATCCAACAATATGGCCGTCAGTTTTTCATTGACCATTATGAAGTTCATCCGATTTTTGACAGCCTCAAAGCTAAGGACAGAAGTCTTCCAAGCCCTCGCAATCGTCAATTTAGTTGCCATAAATAAATGTGATGCCAGCTGCCGTTCAGAGCGGAGAAGGCCCTCAAGTGGTTTAAATAAAAGAGCTTCATATGGATTACGCTTAATGTCTGTATGAAGAATAGTACGGAGGAGGGCATATACCCTAATCCACAACCTGCTTACCTTAGGGCAAGTCCACCAGATGTGTGCCATGGTACCCAATTGTTGGCATCCTCGAAAACAAACCGGGGAATAGGTAGGGATAAAACTAGCTAGACGGGCAGGCGTGTAGTACCATCGGTATAGAATTTTATAGGCATTCTCAAGAATAATGACATTCCTGGAACACTTAGATAATGTTTGGGTCATGAGCTGCCAGTCTTGTTGATCCAGGGTTCCCCCTAATTCCGACTGCCAACGCTGATGGTAGGAACGAACCGGAGGGGTTCTATAAGACATAATGGAAGAATAAATCAGGGAGATCAGACCTGGAGCATGAGGTCTATGTCTACACTGGCTTTCAAAAGGGGATAAACGGTATGGTCCTGGATGCGTACGTATTAGAGTATGAATAAAGTGACGAAGTTGAAGATAACCAAAATGTTCTCGGAGGGGAATGTTATAAGAAGAACGCAAAGTATCAAAGGTAAGTATTCTGGTGGGGGATAGAAGTGAATGGACATCATAAAAACCATGCGCCTGCCACCAGACAAACTGTCTAGGGTTATCCTTACCCGGAGGGAATAATGGGTTATGCAATAGACGTATCAGAGGCAGATGAGGAGAGATAAGGCCTGCGGAGTATTTTACAGAATCCCAAAGACGAAGCGAAAGTGTCAGCGTTGGGCTAAGGTTAGATGGACGCTGAGAATTAGGGAGCCAGGGCAAGGAGGGGAGCGGTATCGGGTGAGAGTCCATCATATCTACTACAGCCCACAGGGGGAAATGGTGAGAAGCATGAATGTGAGCTAAAGGGGCAATGTTAGCCGCCAAATAGTAGGACTGGAGATTTGGAACAGATAACCCGCCCGCATTCCGCCGCGCAAATGAAATATGTTTACTAATTCTAGGTCGAGAGGAGCCCCAAATAAAGGACAAAAGTTTTCGCTGATGTATACGTAATATATGCGAAGGTACTGAAACTGGCAGAACACGGAATAGGTATAGTAGTTTAGGGAGATAGGTCATACGGATTGCATTAATTCTGCCGAACCATGATAACGGAAAATGAGACCAGGAGGACAAGAGCTCAGTCAACTCATGAAAAACAGTGGGAAAGTTAGCCTGATACAGTCCATCATATGTCGGGGTAAGCTTAATTCCTAGATATGGTAATGC
Source organism: Staurois parvus (assembly GCF_062004578.1). Classification (NCBI taxonomy): domain Eukaryota; kingdom Metazoa; phylum Chordata; class Amphibia; order Anura; family Ranidae; genus Staurois; species Staurois parvus. The sequence goes on from NW_028317949.1 coordinate 9,077,305, forward strand.
CGAAAGCCATTGGAAGGGGAACGTTTGCTTCAAAGTAGTCAAAAGTGGTGCTGGGAGGGTAACTGACATAGCTCTTGATTTAGTTGGGTTGACATGTAAACCTGAGAGGGTGGCAAATGAATCGAGAGCTGCTAGCAGATTAGGCAAAGTAACCCCCGGATTTGAGATTGACAATAATATGTCATCCGCAAACAACGATAATTTATGTTGGGAGCCTGCCACATCAATTCCCTTAATATCAGGATGTATGCGGATTGCTTCAGCCAACGGTTCCAGGGCTAAGATAAAAAGTAAAGGGGAAAGCGGGCAGCCCTGTCTAGTACCTCTAGCAACCGAGAACGTAGAAGACTCAAATCCGTAGTATCTAAGCTTCGCTTGAGGGGATGTATATAGCGAGGAGATCCATCGTAGGAAGGAAGGGCCAAAACCAAAACGATGGAGGACCGACAGGAGATACGGCCAGGATAAAGTGTCAAAAGCCTTGTTGATGTCTAAGGATAAGAGCATCATATCGATTTTACGAGTATGGGCCAAATGTTGCAATTGTAAAATACGGCTGATAGCATCTCCGGCCTGCCTATGGGGAACAAATCCCACCTGATCCTTTTTAATGAGACGAGAAAGGAAGGAATTCAATCGAGTAGCCAAAATCTTAGTAAGAATCTTCATATCGATATTGATAAGAGAGCTAGGCCTATAATTAGCCCAGGAAGAATGATCTCGATCCGGCTTAGGGATCATAACCATATTAGCAGTTAAAGAGTCCGGGGAAAAATTTGAACCTCCCTTCACCGCATTAAACATAGCGGCAAGGTGGGGAGCGAGCACATCAGCCAGTTTCTTATAATATAATGCCGTGTATCCATCAGGACCTGGGCGTTTGCCTGTTTTCAGTTCCGCTATACATTGCAAAACCTCAGATACTTGGATATTTCGATCCATCAGATCCCTATGGGCCGAAGTTAAAGTAGGTAACGACAAACTAGATAAGAAGTCAGAAATAGACTGAGGGTCGGCCCGGGTGGGATCAGAGTAAAGTTTAGCTAGTCTGTGCCGGAACTCCTCTAAAACCGTTACTGGGTTGCTCGTAAGGGTATTGTGACGAGTACGTAAAGATATCGGTTTGAGGTGCTGTGCAAAAGAACGCAATCTACGGGCCAACATAGAGTCTGGTTTGTTAGCTTTGCTATACCACTTCTGGCGAGTCCAACGCAAGGAGCGCTCAGACTCATCTGTTAAACACAGATCCAATTCTAGACGAGCCTGATCCAACATTCTACGATTTGACGGGGAAGGTGACTGTTTAAACTGAGCTGACGCGGAAGTTAACTTCGATTCTAACTGAGATTGCTTACGCTGTCTTTCCTTCTTTCACCTTGAAGCTATCTGGATAATATGCCCCCTAAGAACTGCCTTGTACGCTTCCCACAATGTTACCGAAGAAGAGACAGAACCTGAGTTTAATTGGAAATATTCCTGGGACTTACGATGTAGCTCCGTCTGAATCTCCTTCAGTGAAAGCAAGGAATCATTCATTATCCATGAAGATAAGGTCGGCCTGCATAGGAGAGATTGACAGACTACCAAAATAGGCTCATGGTCCGACCATGGGACTGTTAGGGTAGAGACAGAACGAACCAGAGGGAGATGTTTACGTAAGACAAAGGCATGGTCAATTCTAGAATGAGAATGGTGAGGGTGTGAATAATAAGTGTAGTCTTTTCCCTGAGGATGAAATTCACGCCATAAATCTACCAGATCATAGGTAGTTAGCGTCCGTACAAAGGACTTCGCTGAAGTGGAAGGGTCAGAGCGTTCTGTTGGATATTTATCAAGTGTAGGGTTTAACACTAAATTTGAATCCCCCGCCATCAGAAGCGTACCCCTTTGATGCGTGGCCAGGAGAGAACATGACAGATCTTCTTTTTCACTGTTTTTCATCTACCATAGTATTGAAAAATGAGGCAAACTCTCCCATTTTTTGCTCAGTGTGTTCAACCCTATTGCCAAGATCTTGCACTTCTGATTTAAACTGCTAAATATATGATTCATCATCATATTTTAGTGCAAAGATGTACTCAAAGATACCAGCATATCTTTCATAGTGGTATGCAATAGGTTGATTAATAGTAGGAAATTCAGTTACAGGATCAGTAAGTTCTTTTGTATCGTTCAGAGATCCATTAAGTGTGCTCACCTCGTTATCAGGATTCTGAGCTGTGCTGGTCATCTTTGCCATTTGAAGCTTGAATTTGGCTTGAATCTGGTGGAGGATATAGATACCCCTGATGGTGGTGACTGGGAGGCACTTTATTCACAGGCAACCCTTTATTTGAGTCTTGGCTCTGAGATGCAGCCGGAGCTCAGCTTTCTGATTGTGTTGAGTGGTGGCTGCATCCATGATTTTGTGGCCCACATGCTGGCGAGCTAAAGACGTTTTTTGCAGATGGGCACTATGTTTTCTTTTGTGTGTCATGTTGCCTGGTGCCTGGACATTTCTGAAGCCTCTGGTGTGAAGAATTAATGCAGGGAAACCCCAGCTGCTGCAGGTTATCTTCGGTACTGAAGCTGAGCTCTTTCAGTGAGCATCCGTACCTCAGTGCAATAAAAGAAAAAGAAGTATGTTCATGCTTATAAAAGTTTACATTAGATTTTTCAGAGATATTGTAACCTTTATTCTAGAAAATAACACTACAACAATAGGACTATTTTACAGCTTTTGAAATCAGTTTAGGATATTCATTTGAGAAATGCAATTGTTTTTCTGTAACATTAAATTTTGCTGTATAGTAATTATAAAAGTTCACATACATGATTTGAAGACAATAAGCATCTTAAAATATAATGTGAAATAGTAAAATGCTGGAAATGTTTTTCTATTTTTAGCATTAAACATAAAAATGTAAGTGAGAAAATGAAATACAAAAATTGGAATAGACAGAGCCAGATGGATGATAGATATTGCCAGATGGATTGAGTTTGTTCACTTACATATGAGGTATGAATATTGCATGCAGCTAAATAATTTTCAACATACTCTACTGTTATTTTACAATTTTTCTTACTCCTGATAAATATAGTAAAATGTAGAAAAGAAACACATTTTAGCAAATGTTGGAGCCAGCAGTTTACATTAACCATCTGAGCTTTTTTTAAAGATAGTATTACTTTTCAGAATGGGTCATTTTGATTACTGTATTTTATGTTAAGATAGGTAAAGTATTTAGTGTGTCCTGGATGCAGTGTCATAATGGAGATGATTTATCTCTGAAATCACCTGTGCTGTTACATGTTCCACCCGTTTTTAGGGTGAAAACAGCATGGTCGTGCGGGGCTCCGTCCACACGTCTGCACCATTCATTTACAGACTTCCATGAATGACTGAACTGCAAATCCTGACAGCCTTAGTGGCTGTCGGCTTGTAGTTTTCAATGAACTACCACGGCGCTGTGTCAGAATATCTGCTTGCTTGTACATCCTGTATAGCAAGCAGATATTCTGACAGGTCTGCAGGAGACCTGCATGTCATCAGTGATCTACTGATCGCTGGTGCAATGCTTTCCAGGCTCCTGTAGACAAAAAAATAAATGCACATTTTTTATATGCAAAAAAAGTGCATTTATTATTTTTGTCTAAAAGGTGAACTTATCCTTTAACTTCTGTGGATGATGAAGACCCCTTTCACACAGACGTTCCAATCCGGTCCACCTACCCATTTTTCAGGCGGACCCGATCGGAACCTCTACTCTCATCTATGGAGCGGCAGGTGTGAATGGACATGTGTCCATTTACACTCACTGACATCCAATCCGATCTGCCAAAAAGAGACGGATGGGGATCCATTCCCCTTCTGTCTATTGGATCAGATGGGATGGCAGTTGGATGGAAATGGACAAGCTGTTCGTCTCCATCTGACCGCCCATAGAGGACAGCGAGCTGTGTTGTGTCCACTCTGCAGCAGCGGAGCAGACACAGACCTGTCTTCCGCTTGCTCAGTGGGGGTCAGTGGAGAGATCCCTACTGAGCAATCGGATCCACTGATGGATCTGCTCCATGTGAAAGGGGCCTAAATGTAGGTGAAGAAAACACAGGTCTAATTAACTTCTTCCCACTCAGCCTATTGCAATATGACAGCCAAGCGGGAGCCTTATTATCCTGGGAAAATGCCATATGGCGTCCTCTCAGGATTGCCTCCACTGGACACGCTTCAGCGTGATCTGTCACCAGCTGTGTCCAAGGGACATGGTCGATGACAGATCATTGCATTGGCCTGCTGCCAGTGTCATGTGATCACTGTGACCAATCACAGCAGATCACATTACAATGAAATTTGTTGGTATAAGCAATCATAGTGTGTGCAAAAAAAAAATCCTGATCACTGGCCCAGAGTAGTACAATGTTATTATGGAAACATTGCATTGCTCCAGTCACAGGAATAGAAAAAAGTCATAATTTAATCAAAAAATGTACTTAAAATGTTTTAAAAATTATATTTATATATATACAGGGCTTAAAATTTTGAGTGTAGACCTACTAGCCAAGCACAAACCTTACTCTCCTCCAGTTGCCCCACCCAACCTTACCCAGGTCCGCCTCCAACCCCACGCCCGGCCCACCACCAACCCTGCCCCCAGCCCTGCCCCCAACCATGCCCCCTTAAAGCTTATGAAATTACATTTTTCTTTAGAATAAAGAGTCTAAAATATAAAACTGTATACAGTAATGTATATCCCAGCTCCCCTGTACTCCATTATAGCGATATGACATGTATACAGTAATGATTATATCACATATCATATCATTACTGTATACATGTCATATCACTACAATGGAGTACAGGGGAGCTGGGATATACATTACTGTATACATGTCATATCACTATAATGGAGTACAGGGGAGCTGGGATATACATTACTGTATACATGTCATATCACTATAATGGAGTACAGGGGAGCTGGGATATACATTACTCGGTACTCCATTATAGTGATATGACATGTATACAGTACTTACTCCTTGAGTCCCCTGCGGCGGTGGAGAGGGCGTCTCCTCTCAGCGGAGGAGAGCGGACCTCTCCTGCACCTGTCCCCTCAGCGGCGGTGCCGAAGAAACCGGAAACTGGAACTTGGAAACCAGAACTCGGCTTCACAATGAGGCTTAGAGCGCAGACGCTCCATCATCTGTGCTCGCCACTAGATAGTTTCTCCTCGCATTTGGCGAGTGGGCGAGCGGCTTTTTCAAGCCCTGATATATATATATATATATATATATATATATATATATATAGTATTTATACGTATATATATATATATATATATATATATATATATACAGTATATATATATATATTTTTTTTACATACTGTTGCCAGTCGGTGTCCCTGATCACTGCTGCACCAGTTATATGATGACACTGTACTGCATTGGTGACAGTATGTTAAAAAATGGTGACAATTTTTTTTCTCATTTCTTCATTTTCCACAAAATTATGACAAAAGATGACAACTTCAAAAAACTCACCATGCCTCTTACTAAATACCTCAGATTGCCTATTTTCTGAAAAACAGTAATTCTGGGGGTATTTGTACTGTCCTGGTATTTTGGGCCTCAAGAAATTAGATCAGCCATTAGTACATCGGGATTTATTAATTTTTAGGTACTGTATATACCAAATAAATAACAAACTTAGTTTGTTGACTATACAACTTTCCTAGCAACTAAATAATACTGATTTGGGTTATTTTCACCAAAGACATGTATTCTGCTACATTTTGGTCTAAATTTGTGTAGAAAGATTATTTATTTTCAAAATGTTATAACAGAAATGAAGAAAAACACATGGTGAATATAATCCACCAAAACAAATCTCTATTTCTGTGAAAAAAATTATGAAAATGTCATATGGGTACAGTGTTGCATGACCACACAATTGTCTTTTAAAGTGCAACAGCGCTGGAAAGTGAAAATAGGCCTGGGCAGAAAGGGAGTGAAAGTGGCCAGTAGTAAAGTGGTTAATAATGTAACTTGTATTACTTAGATATGTCAATAAATAAAGGGAAAAGTTACAACTCGACCTTGTGTACAATTACAGATTCCAATGACTTTAATGCATCCTGATGACCAGATTGCCTGTTCCCTTGTGAATTCCTCACTGTCATATTCTTTATATTGCCATTGTTCTCATGACTTTTGTTATTCTATACAGCAATACAAAGCGTAAATGCAAAAGCAAAGCATCAGAGCTTCATCAATTGAAGTCAATTTAATTTAAACAAATATTTTTTTTGTGTATATTGCATGTGCCATATTGCTTGCTGCTTTCTTTTGTGAAAACCTAGCCATTATACTGACTCTAAAAACTGCACCATCAAAGTGAAGTGTGAAGACATAAAACAACACATTTTTGAGAGTTTGGAGTTCATTTACCAAAGGCAAATAGGCTGTTTATTTCCAAGATAATTTTTACTGTGCAAGACTGCTGACTACCATCATCCATGTTTAAGCAAAAAGACATTTTCTTTTTATTTTCCTTGCATGTGATTGGGTATTCTTTACAAAATGTATTTTCAACACATTCCCGAAGCTAAGGGAACTTCCCTTGCAAAGTGGAAAGTCTTTTGCAAAGTGAACAGCTTAATTTAAATAATTCAGCCTCGTTGGTTGGCCACCACAAAAAAAAAAAAACAACAGTTGATACATATGATACATATGAGATGCCCATGCATGTCATGAAAATGTGTTTAGGATGATTTTATTTTCTTAATTAAAAACTGCACCTTTAGTACCCAAGCCTCATTTCTGCAATCAGCTCATTTTCTATGGTTGTCTCTACACTGTTTTGGTGTGTCAGTATTGTAAATACAACTGAAGTAACCAATTAAGGTGAAGGGCAGTGGAATAAAACCTGAAATAGTGTCATGTCAATAGTGAATGTATGACCATTCTTCCAGAAGCACATTTGTGAGGCCAGGTGCTGATTTCAGATGAGAAGGCCTGGCTCACAGTCTCCAATTTAAAGATGTTCTGTTGGGTTGAGGTCAGGACTCTGTGCAGGCCAGTCAAGTTCCTCCAACCCAAACTCACTCATTAGTGTCTTTATGGACCTTGCTTTGTGCACTGGTGCGCAGTCATGTTGGAACAGGAAGAGGCCATCCCCAAATTGTTCCCACAAACTTGGGAACATTAAATTGTCCAAAATGTCTTGGTATGCTGACACCTTAAGATTTCCCTTCACTGGAACTAAGAGGCCAAGTCCAACCCCTAAAAAACAACCGCACACCATAACCTCCCCCCCTTACACTTACACTTACATTACACTTGGTATAATACAGTCAGGAAAATACCATTCTCCTGGAAACCACCAAACCCAGACATGTCCATAGAATTGCCAGACATAGAAGAGTGATTTGTCACTCCAGAGAACATGTCTCCACTGCTCTAGAGTCCAGTGGTGGTGTGATTTACACCACTGCATCCGACGCTTCTCATTGCACTTGGTGATGTAAGTCTTGGATTCAGCTGCTCGGCCATAGAAACCTATTCCATAAAGCTTTCTACACACTGTTATTGTGCTAATCTGAAGGCCACATGAAGTATAGAGGTCTTTAGCCATTGACTCTGCAGACAGTTGGCAACTTCTGCACACTCTGCGCTTCAGCATGCGCTGACCCTGCTCTGTTGTTTTATGTGGCATACCACTTTGTGGCCGAGTTGCTGTTGTTCCCAGTTGCTTCTACTTTGTTATAATACCACTAAGAGTTAAATGTTGAATATTTAGTAGCAAGGAAATTTCACAGATGGACTTGTACAGGTGGTAACCTATCAAGGTACCACACTTGAATTCACTGAGCTCCTGAGAGATACCCATTCTTTCGCAAATTTTTTTAGAAGCAGTCTAGCAGTCTGCATGCCTAGGTGCTTGATTTTATACACCTGTGGCCATGGAGGTGTTTGGAACACTTGTGTCTAATGATTTGGAGGGATGCCCCAATACTTTTGGCAATATATACTGTATATATATATATATTTGAAAAAAATATATTATTTATTTATTTCTTAATTTATGTAGTATGTGAGGTTATTCAGCTCCATCAGGAATACTGTATTTCATTTCTCTTCAAGTTTGTGCATGTTTCAAAGCCAGATAATGAAGGCTGAGTGTTAGACTGACAACTCCACTAAAAAAAGTGTCCCAAAAAAGGGAGATCAAAATATCTGTGACAACAGGCATAAAGTACATCAGGTAGCTGATTCACTGTTAGATTGCAGACAAGCCCAACAGGAGTCAGCAATCATGATGTGAAATTTCCTGAAGCCAAGGAAGAATACTCGTTGAAAGGCAAAACTGTTTTATTCGACGTGCAAACCTATACATGGAACCTATATATGGAAAGCATTTCCAGGCAACTAGAGGTTGAAATGATTGATCAAGCTTTGAAATTACAGCAAAAAATCTACACTGAAATGTTGAACAGAGAACAGGATAGTAAAATCAAAATATGCAGCCAATTATTCAAATAGCTTAGAGAGAAAATCCTCTGATACAAGAATTTAAAAAAATTGGTCCAAAAGAAAATTAGCAAAAAAGTAGCAGTGAGACAGAAAGTCAATCAGAAAATAAATTATATCAGATGAGGCAGAAAAAAACAGTACAAATAATGGATTGCAAGGGACTGTATAGCCTACCAACATGCTAAAACCAGGATGTAATGATAATAATTACTATGAGAAAGAAAAGAAAGGAAACTTTATAGCAAGCAAAGTTGAGATGATTATCAGAGGGTAGTATATTTTGAACTTTGCCAGTACAAACAACCTCAATACATTACAGCAGACATACCTAATAAAAAGACAGCAAAAATACAGAACAAAAAATATAGCAGAGGTAAAGAGGCCATTACGAAAAAATGGAAATCAGCAAGAAAGGACAGAAAGGTAAGGTACATGTTAAAGGCAAAAAAAATCTACAATTTAGGAATCCATGAAATGGTTCATTCTGTGTTTTATGCAGATAGAAAAAATGCATATACAGTATACTAAATATTGAAAAGAAGAAGAAAAAAAATGCAATTTACATATATTATAGTTTTCACACCAATTTAACCTTTACCATCCAAAAGTATTGACAGTGGCTTAATAATCAGTTTCCTCAAGAAAACTCATCTTAAACAGCAAGGCTATCGGCAGAATCATCTACAAGAAATAAGTAGATGCAAAGGATAATGACATCTAACTAGGTCCATCAAATTAGAGTTCTGGATGAAAAAACTGAGTGTCCACTATTTTCAAATCCCACTGAACCTGGTATAAAGATCAAAATATTGAATTCCCCTATCTCTGTAATTGAACAACAGATAGAGGACATGAGTAATGATGCTCCCGCCTTCCAGCAGTACAAGTGGGCTCTTGTTAAGTTTCATGGTCTAGGAAATACCTGGCTTTTCCATTGCCCCTCTAAGATATGGCTTATGAATATATGGCAGCTTACAAGTTGTCATTATTGGAAATTGCCCCCCTGTTAAGAGGAAAACAAGTATACTAAGTATACTAATCATTTATTCCAAGTGTCCACCAAATCATGTTCACTAACAAAAATACAATCACATATACATTCCCTACCAAATACTTACCATAATGTTCCTTTACTGATTCCATAGCAACATACATTTAGGTAACCCTGTTCTGTAACTAGCCTACTCATTAAACTGGAAAGGAACCCATGCTGCCAAATAGTCTATCAGTAAAAGAAATTATGGAAAGTATTTGTTAGTAAATGTTCCATTTTCGTGACTGACTCTGGCAGGATATATTTGGAAACTCATAGAAACAAGGTTGGGAATGCTTAACAAAAAAAATTGTAATTTTAGTTATCAGTTAACAGTATTTTAAGGCTAAAAGTAACCTAAGACAATGATGCCAGCTCCATGAAGCAGTGAGCCATCATGGGCAATCAGGGAGTCACCTTAAAATTCATTCTGGTTCCACATGATAAGAAGTTTCCCACAAAGTTGACACTCTCTTGGTAAAGTGTGCAGTCACTGCCTCCAGAGCAGCCAATCCTTTTACCTGATATACTGTACGAGTTTTAAAGCCAGCAAAATCTGTGCAGAATTGTATCTGAAAGAAGCTGGACTTCCTCTGTACTTTCCAGAAAAATACATGAACAAGCAATCAGAAACTTTGAAGATGTAGTTTGCAAGTAAGCTTGTAATGTCCTGCCAACATCCAACAGATGAATCTTGTCACCAGTTTAAAATAGGCTGAACAATGTCTTGGTTCTCATGAAACACCAAAGCCACTTTGGGATTAGACCCAACCTGAATAGAAGGTCAAAAAGGTTCCCAGTGTCCAAAGGCTCAAATATCGAAAACCCTCTTGGCTGAGGTGATAGCCACTAGGAATGCTGTCTGATGGGCAAATCTTTCATCAAGATAGATTGACAGTGGTCAAATCTATTACTTCACAAGAACAGTGGTAGTGGTCTGGAAAACGTAGTAGGACCCACATAGAAAATCTCTCTTTCTCTGAGGTGTAATCATAATTGCATCCCTAAAGAACTGTATGACCAAGAGGTGGCTTGCCCAGGATACACTGGTGAAGGCTGAAAGTGGAGATACATGCACTTTGAGGTGTTGAACTGAGACCCAAGATACACAAGGCACTAGATAGCTTTATCCCTGATTCAACAGTCAGCCAAACTTTTGAAGATTTTCAAGAAACTGATCTTTGTGCTTCAGAATAAGTTCCCCCTGCAGAGAAAGAAGGAGTTTGTCTTATTAGTGATATACAGTAGATCAGGGGTGTCCAAACTTTTTTCAAAGAGGGCCAGATTGGATGAAGTGAACATGGTGGAGGGCCGAACATTTTTCCGACCATTCTTTGAACCATTACAATTAAATGCAAATAAATTATTTTATGCCAAGTTAATTGCAAACAACATACTTTTCATTTCATAACATTAAGATCAACTGACAGCTGAGTTTTTACAATGTATTGAAAATAAATTTAAAAAAAACTTACCTGCACTAATGTGAAGGGTGAAAAAGGTAGCTGGAGCTGAAGTCTCTGCTCGGCAGCCGGGAGGGGAAGAGAAACACACTTCACGCTGGAAGCCTGGCCCTGACGTCACCGCCCTCTGTCGCTCCCAGCGCGGTGCAGTCACGCATGCGCACTGCTCTCAAGCAGAAGACTGTCTGCCACAGAAGGGAGGGCCGTGCGACAGCCGCATTTACACAGACCAGGGAGAACGTGCCGCAGTCAGGCATGCGCACTGCCCTCTGCTCTCAAGCAGAAGACTGTCTGCCATAGAAGGGAGGGCCACATTACACAGAGCAGGGAGGGCTGTTGGAGGGCAGTATTAAACCGACCCCCGGGCCGTAAATGGCCTGCGGGCCAGACTTTGGACATGCCTGCAGTAGATGTATGTGGCTTCGTCTGATCATAGCCACTACTGAAAGTAAGACCTTGGTGAATAACCAAGAAAAAGTAGAGAGGCCAAAAGGTAGTCATGTGTATTGCAGATATTTTTTCTTTACAATAAAACAGATAAATGCCTGAAAAGAGGTTAGTATGGGAATATGAAAAAATGCATCCTTTAAAACTATTGTAATGAGCCAGACAACTGGCTGGACTGCCTGTTGAATGGAGCATAACATATTCATTGTGAATTTTTCTTTTTGTATGATTGGTTATGAGTTAGATTTATCACAGGCCTCTATCTTGTGGATTTTTTCCTGACCAGGAAAAGTAGAGAAATATGCCATGAAACCTTTATTTTGCTTGGATTAGCACCAATGCCCCTTGCACTACTAGAGTCTTGATATAAGACAGGAGGATGTATTTGTATCTGTATTTGGCGTGAGACAACCCTGTTGACTCAAATCTGAGATATAGCAGGCAACTGAAACTCCTAACATGGCCTAAGAAAACTGTTATGGAGAGATCAAGCCACCCACACATGCCAGAAAAAAATCAATCAGGTTCCTATGAGGTACGTCTGGGCAGGTGAGCCCTAATTCTGGCTCATGGATTCAGAACCCTTGGCTGATATCTAGAAAAAAGACTGTTCCTCTTACAGTGTTTTCTGAACTTCCAGCCAGGTCTATAGGGACACACTTCCTTGGAGTGATCTATGTTCTGTCTTCTGAACTGTCATCTCTTCTGATTCAGTAGACGTCTTTCCTGAGGTAAGAAACCAAACTTACCACCCATGGTCCTGGGTTTGGCATTGTCCAATTTATTGTCAAATATTGAAAATCAAAAAAACCCATAAAGCACACTTGGCCATCATTGATCAGGCCACTGAAAGGATAATGGAAAAAGAGGCCTCGTCCAGGAATACTGATATTAACCACTTGCCCTCCAGAGGTTTTACCCCCATCTTGACCTGGCCATTTGTTGCAGTATGGCACTGAGTTAACTGACAATTGCACGATCATGCAACACTGTACATAAATAACATTTATGTACTTTTTCCCCACAAATAGAGCATTCTTTTGGTGGTATTTAATCACATCTGTGCTTTTTATTTTTTGTGCTATAAACAAAAAAAGACCAACAATTTTGAAAAAAAAACCACATTATTTTTGACTTTTTGCTATAAAACATATCCAGTAAAAAAATAAAAAAATCAAATTTCATCATAAATGTAGGCCAGAATGTATTCTGGTACAGGTCTTTTCTAAAAGAAATCCCAATACATGTAAATTAATTGTGCAATAGTAGAAGTAAGATTTTTTCTTAATATAGTTATTCCCATGGATGTTTGCACATATATATATATATATATATATATATATATATATATATATATATATATTTATATCTATATTTATCAACCTTTAATTACTGCATATGACTATTTGTCACCCTTCATATGTTTTTTTTGGGCATATTAATTGTATTTATTATTTTTGCTTATTTGTCATTATTCATTGTTGATCTATCATTATTAGAGCAGCACTATCTGTTGTTGCTATGTAAATTCATTGGTTTACGTGAAAGTTATAGTATCTACAAGTCGCGGTACTATATATACTGGAATTTTTATTTTTTATATACTAGTAATGGCGGTGATCGGCAACTTATAGCTGGGAATTGACGAACTGCCACTGACATCCCCAGTGACACTAATACAGTGATCAGTGCTAATAAAAAGCACAGACACTGTACTAATGACACTGGGCAGGAAGGGGTTAACAATTGTGTGCTGTGTGTGTGTTTTACATTATGTGCTGTGTTGTTTTTTACTAGGGAGACATGCTGCTTTGTATTCCTCTGCTGTGCAGGGATAAAGCTTTCCATCCTGCCCTGGAGTAACATTCTTTGCTCAGTCCTACTCCATATCTCTAGAATGACATCCTTAAGCTCTAACAAAGGATAATTACAGTGTTCCTTTTTAAGATGCTTAAATATATTTACTGTTTTGCAGACTCTGTATATTTTAAGACATCTTTGAAAGCCCTCACTAAAGGAGATACAAGGGAAAAGTTGATGCCTTCATATAGTACATGCCATCCTTCTCTTCTTCATCTTTGGATGAACTGGTGAGGAGTGAAACCTGAAAGGGCTCTACCCCCATATAGCTGGTTCTGGGAGGTCAGTTAGTCACTATTGTGGCTAAACGTTTCCTTAAAGGATCTAGAAGGGCCCAGAAGAGCTAACTATAGAAATGCCCATTACTAGCTGCCTCTGAATAAAAAACAAAGAGCAGCCAGGATCCTAATTGCTAAGCAAGGACTGGCCACTAGAGATGTGTACAATGTCCATTCACACACAGAGCATCCATTCACACACAGAGCATCTCTGAGCCCCACCCCTCTGCTCTCCCCTCATTGGTTCACTGACTGTGATTGACAGCAGCAGAAGCCTGCTGCTGTGTGAGCCAATGAGGAGAGAGAGATACCAGACTTCTCATGCACATTGCTGGATTGAGATGGGGCTCAGGTAAGTATTAGCGGGGGCTGAGGAGGGAGTTGCACCCAAAAGTTTTTTTACCTTAATGCATAGAATGGAATAGAATTAAATACCACCAAAAGAAGTTTCTATTTGTGTGAACAAAATAATAAAAAATTAGTTTGGGTACAGTGTTCCACGACCATCAAAGTGCAACAGTGCTGAAAGCTGAAAATTGGCCTGGGCAGGAAGGGGGTAAAAGTGCCTGGTATTGAATTGGTTAATTAATTGGGAAGGGTTAAAGTTTCTGTTTGATCTTTAGTGCTACAGAAAACGTTTTTTGCATGGTGTAAAACTTTATTCTTCTGGAAAAAAGCACATACATGCTCTTCCTGGGTTCTCCCTCTCTAAAGCATTTCACCTAAAGAGGGGCTTAATTGTAAATATGAATAAGTCCCCTTTTGCATAAAACATGATAAAAAGGGAGGTCCCTGGTGGGGCTATCATGTGCTTTTGCCCATGGCAATAAAGTTTTGCACCACGCTGGATTTATCTGTTTGCAGCTTACCTTTTTCCTGTAGTACTAAAAATCTGAAAGAAACTAACTCTACCCACTACACTAAACCAGTGCTTCCAATACCTCAGGTGCAAACAAGCATTGGCCCAGAGTTTACACCCAAGGAGTTGAAAGCATGAATCACAACAAGGCTTGAAAGTGAAGTCTTTTTTTTTCTGGTTTAGAGATTTTTATTGCTGTTTGTGTCCCTGTAGGAATAATTCTTTTACTTCAAGTCCCAGAGACTTGGACCACATTGGGCAGAATGTGAAGGAAAATTGCTTTGGGCAGACAGACAGCAATATAAAGCTCAGAGGATAAACCAAAAGGAGTGCCAGACCAAATTCATAAGGGAATCCAAAACAGCATTATTGATTCACAAGACATCCAATGCATTTCAGGGGCAAAACATGTTCCCCATTCAGGGTTCGGTAATGTTTACAAGTGCTTAATAGGACCCAAAGGAGACGATGACAAAAATTGCTAGCAAAAGAATGAGATGATGCAGGCTTATGCTACACCTTTGTAAACTTGGTCTGGTGCTCCTTTTGTTTTAAGCTGTAAATGGCAATTCTGGGTGCCAATTGGAGGGTAGCATTGGTTGCATGTGAGTCACCTAATTAGTGAGCTTTTCAAAAATTTTTCTTATTTTCCTTTACTACTCTGTGTCAATAAACTTTGAAGTCTCAGTGCCTCTTGGATGTACCTCTTTAAGCAATAAAAACCTGACAGAGAATCTAACAATCTAAAATGCCCAAATGTTCTGAATTCATACATTTTTTGGCAACATTGCAACAACAGGTAAGTTAGATGGCTAATTATTAATGCATAACATTAACTGTGATATCATATAATGTTATAAATTACAAAAATAAAACTGATTTTTATGAGTATGTTTACATTCTATCTATAGCATTAACAGTAATGAATACAAATTAAATTAAAATATGTCTGTACACATCAACTGCTCATACGTTATCGTGTCCATGTCTTTTGCTGTAAGCAATGCTACTAGTGCCACTACACTCAATATAAAATAATGATACTCAAAGTCATCTAATTAAAAATCAAAGCAGAGCTGAAATATTAATTGTCATTTTTATTATCTTACAAGAGCCATTAAAGCATTAACCTCTTCGAAAAAAAGGTATTATGACTGAAATGCTAACTGAAGTCTTTTGTAAGAAATATGAAGTGACTCTCTTGAACTGCATAAATTGAAGTGGAGCCTCTTCTTTGAAAATCCGTAGTGCAATGTATGAAAACTACATATTAAATCTGACCTTTGTATAGTCAGTGACAGATTTGTTTTGACTCAAAGAAACAGTCATTTCCCTGCTAACAATGGAGCATAGATCTTTAATAAAAATTCAGCTAAATTGTTCCCGTTGAAAAAAATGGGTAATCGTAACCATTTAAATGTTTAGCTTTAGCCAGTGCCAAATAAAAAAATTACCATATGTATTAAAGAGATCTTATCCTTGGGTACATCTTCTTTAGTGCAGTAACCCATAGTAATTCAATTAAAATGATTGGTTGCTTTAATAGCATTTACAAATAAAATCTATGTATCAAATAAGAGCAAAAGGCTTAAAGGGGTATCATCAGACCACTAACAAGTATACAAATTGCCAGTGTGCATATACTGTGCAAACGTCTTTAACACGTACAGTATATCAGTTGTGCCTCTGCTACAAACAGTTTTATTTTTGAGTTAGCACTTAGCAAACATGCCCCTCTGACAGAAATAAGGATGAAGTTCAGGTTCCCTGCTGGGTTTTGTTCACTCAAAATTATACATGTGAACTATGTTGTGCTCTCTATTGTGGTGTGTACTACCAATTGTATTCACAGTGAACAGACCCAACAGTTCTTTTCATTTGTGTCAGCAACAATGTCTATTGCAGTTTATCTGCTGGTCCTATTTTTATTTTATTTATTTATTTATAATATTTATTAGGAGATGGGTTGTTTTACACTTCATTTTATACTTTAGTTTTTTTTTTTTTTTTAGTGTTGGTGCTTGGGGTATAGGGTTTAAGTTTATTTATTTATTATTTTGGAGTGAGATTTATTTTTTAATCCTATATTATTTTGATAGGCATTTGTAGGCACCACATCACCACATGCTATTGATTCCAGTTTGCTGCACCAAATCACCACAGTGCCAAGTGCACCAAATCACCACAGTGCCAAGTGCACCAAAGCAGCACATTATTTTCCTCCTATTGACTTAGCTGATAATAAAATAAGGCAATCCCCTGTTGTCATCATAGCTGGGATGCATAAAGGGAAAGGCAGAGGTTGTTCACCTGCAGCTATTAGGGGTGGACAGGTTTGCATCTGCAGACCAGAGTGGTGGGCAGGCTGCAGCTTTGATAGACAGGGAAAATCTTCCTTTCTTCTTTAGCATTGGGTGTGCTTTATAGCCAGAACACACCAAGGGTGTTTGGAGTGGATAACCAAGCCAGCATCATCCTTCTTCTCCCAGGTGCAGTCTAGCACAGTGTCATCATCAGCTGCAAATGCACCATGTTCTTGATCATCTTCTAATCCTGCTGTAGCGCCCCCCCCCCCCCCCAACTGGCATTTCGAAATCAGCTGAATTTTTTAAACATACAGTTAGTAGCTTGCTACAGAAAGATGTGCAGCAATTAATTTATTCAAATGTTGAGAAAGAAAGAGCACATAGCATAAAAATTATATTTCTACATGGCAAATAATTTACTAGCAGGTGTAGTAGAGTAATAAAAATCCAACAGACCCAACAGTCATGACATGCATGCTGCTGATTCTCTGTAATTGAATCACTAATTAAAAGGGGCATGTTCAAAATAATAGCAGTGTGAAGTTCTATTAGTGAGGTAATTCATTCTTTGAAAAACAGGTGGCAATTATTGCCCTTATTTAAGGAAGGAAGAAAATGTTGTACATTTCTCTCTGAAATTCTGAGAAAAATGGGTCGTTCCAGACATTGTTCAGAAGAACAGCGTACCTTGATTAAAAAGTTGATTGGAGAGGGGAAAGCATATAAAGAAGTGCAGAAAATGATAGGCTGCTCAGCTAAAATGATCGCAAATGCTTTAAAATGGCAACCAAAACCTGAAAGACGTGGAAGAAAGCGAAAAACTACCATTCGAATGGATAGAAGAATAGCCAAAATGGTAAGGACTCAGCCAACAATCAGCTCCAGGAAGATCAAAGAAGGTCTAAAGTTATCTGTGAGTACTGTTACAATTAGAAGACGCCTATGTGAAGCCAAGCTATCTGCAAGAAGCCCCCGCAAAGTCCCACTGTTGAAAAAAAAGACATGTGCTGAAGAGGTTACAATTTGCCAAAGAGCATATTGACTGGCCTAAAGAGAAATGGCGCAATATTTTGTGGACTGATGAAAGTAAGATTGTTCTTTTTGGGTCTAGTGGCCAGAGACAGTTTGTCAGACGACCCCCAAACACTGAATTCAAGCCACAGTACACTGTGAAGACAGTGAAGCATGGTTGCGCAAGCATCATGATTTGGGGATGTTTCTCATACTACGGTGTTGAGCCTATTTATCGCATACCAGGGATCATGGATCAGTTTGAATACATCAGAATACTTGAAGAGGTCAAGCTGCCTTATGCTGAAGAGGAAATGCCCTTGAAATGGATGTTTCAACAAGACAATGACCCCAAACACACCAGTAAATGTGCAACATCTTGGTTCCAGACCAACAAGATTGACGTTATGGAGTGGCCAGCCCAATCCCCAGATCTTAATCCAATAGAAAACTTGTGGGGTGACATCAAAAATGCAGTTTCTGAGGCAAAACCAAGAAATATAGAAGAACAGTGGAATGTAGTCCAATCATCCTGGGCTGCAATATCTGTTCACAGGTGCCAGAAGTTGACTCCATGCAAAAAGTTGCACATAATTCACAATTATGTGCCACTTTGTGTTGGTCTATCACATAAAATCCCAATAAAATACATTTACATTTTTGGTTGTAACATGACAAAATGTGGAAAATTTCAAGGGTGTGAATACTTTTTCAAGACACTGTATAAAATTGTGTCAAGAGGCATTCTATATATATAGTAATTCATAATACAAGAAGGAATTACCTCAAACTGCAACATAATTAAATATGCTAATAATAAACTTCACATCTGGATATAAACAAAATCCTATAGGACAACTGCTAATAGTCCACAATATAAAGTGTAGACACAGCCACAAAATAAAATAAAATAATGACCAAAATGCATTAACCACCCCAGCTATCTATTTTGATCCACCCATGCAGGACGATGTTACCACTAATATATCCATAATAATACATGTAATGTTACATAAAATGAACACATAAATACATTGGCAAAGATAAAACAGTATTAATAAGCAATTGAAATCCCAGTCAATGTTTAGACCAAAATAAGGCTAAGATCTCAGATCAAAGATCCACATGGCTTTGATTTTTGAGATCTCCCTCTTTTTACTTCAACCTCAAAAATGCAAGCTCATTTTTTCCATACCTACAAGCTTAGTAACACTTGGGTTATAATGTGAAATAATGCATAGTGCATTGATACACTATGTCGTCTTTAACATAGCATGTATGCTCACCAGGACGAACATGCAATATCCATGTGGTCCTACCCACATATTGTAGGCCGCATTGGCATTGGAGCAAATGCAAAATGTTTGGAACAACATGTAATAAAATCTGATACTCTGTAATTTTTATTATTTTGGTTTGAACTAAAGATGGACTTAGACTCTGATCTCTCTTATTTGTAAATAGTGCCATTTTACACAGAACAAAATCTTTCATATCTCCAAAGAAAGATGGTCTCAATGGTAGCTCAGTGCTCTTCAGGAACATTGTGTCTCTCAAACATGGAGTTTTCTTAAATAGGACATAAGAATTGTCCAGTAGAATGGATGATAGCACTTTTTCCCCTTTTATAATTGGCCATTATCTTTTAATTTATGGCATAATATTGTGCATAGAAGGTGGTTATACAAGAATAACTGAATTTGTCTACATTACAAGTGCTATTTAATTGTCTTGTGCTAAAGTGGCTTTATCTAAATTTCTTTAAACTTATATTTTAAATACTCTTCCTTATATCCCTTTTTTATTAATCTTTGCTTGAGTATATTATAGAGTTCCTAAAAATGCTTTATATATGTTCAGTTTCACCTAACATGAGCAAATTGACCCTTAGGAACAACTCTAATCCAAGATGGATAGTGACAGCTGTCAATTGAGATAAACCCATTCCTATTAGTACTTTTAATAAAAGTTCTGGTCACGTCCATTCCATTCTGGACCATAATTAAAAGGTCCAAAAATTAAACAAATAATGACTATACTCATATGACAATGTTATCCCTCTGTCATTGTTTTTTAGTTCCTCAAAAAAATGTATGGGTGATCTTTCAGCTGCATTCTATGAGGAGGATGTCATCTTAGTATCTCTTACAGAGGACTAATTTTGGTCTAGCATTAGCATACATAACATCATTAGATTAGCCATGCTGGGGGCAAACTTGCCCCCATTGGGATACCTCTCCCTTGGAGATAAAATCTTACTACATGCCAAAAGAAAAATTGAGACTTAGGGCAAAATTAGACTTACATAATTAATTACCTTTTGTGTACTAGGTAAATCAGGAAAAGTGAGATTATTTAGGTACCATGACAATTATTAATAAAATATAACCGAAAATATAAAAACTCATAGCTTTTAATTTTTAGATAATAAAATCACAATTTTCACATGATGTAATTTCATGCACATCAATTAGTGATCTGACCATCCCCAAAAAGGTTTATACTTGGGATGTTTCAAAGACTCAAAACTTTTTTATCTCAATAGGCTTCAGAAACAGGAAGAGATTAAATTGGATCAAAATGACACAACAACAAAGTTACAATCCAGACACAATCTGGCAGTTAGCTTCTGTACATTAGACAATTATTCACAGAGTATTAAAAATATGGGAATCATATCCAGTAAAAACATAAACAGTATCATGCTATTGCATAGGCATCTACCAATCAAAATGGATAAGGAAGCAAAAGGAGGAATAGTCTGGAAACACACAGAGGACATCTCACAAAGGACACAAAAGTAGCTTATACTCACATATACAATACTTAATAAACAAACAAAAAAAGGACTAAATTTAATATTCTGACGGTATGTTTTGTGTCTTTAAGATATAATAGTGATTTTACTACTTAACCACTTGCCTACCAGGCACTTTTACCCCCTTCCTGCCCAGGCCAATTTTCAGATTTCAGCACTATCACACTTTGAATGAAAATTGCGCGGTCATGCAACACTGTACCCATATTACATTTTTATCATTTTTTCTCACACAAATAGAGCTTTCTTTTAGTGGTATTTAATCACCACTGGGTGTTTTATTTTTGCTAAACCAATGAAAATGACTGAATAGTTAAATAAAAAAAAGTTTATATTATAAAATTTTGCAAACAAGTAATTTGCACCTTCACTGAGGTGTGTTGATGAAGCTGCAGTGATGGGCACTAATAAACAGCACTAATAGACAGCACTGATGGGCATTATTGAGGTGGCACTGATAGGCAGCATTGATGGGCCCTCGTAGACAGCACTGATATGCACTGATTGGCAGCACTGATAGGTGTCACTGACTGGAAGCACTGATGGGCACTAATTGGTAGCACTGATGGGCACTGACTGGCAGAATTGATGGACACAGATTGGCAGCACTGATGGGCACTGACTGGCAGCAGTTATGGGCACAGATTGGTAGCACTGTTGGGCACTGATTGGCAGGACTGATGGGCACTGATTGGCAGCACTGATGGACCCTGATTGGCAATAACTGTCAGCATTGATGGACACTGTTGTTGCTGCACTGATAATCAGAGAGAGCACCAGGTGCACGCTGCAGTGGGCGCATGGCGAAGTACGGTTCTGGGAGGATGTCATATGATGCCATCCCAGAACTGGACAACCATGTTCTAACCATTATTCGGCTATAGTGCAGGCATCAAGCGGTTAAGGTTGAAGAAAATGGTCAATATACTGAGCTAATCTTGAAGTAATGAAATTAAAACCATTAATGATGGGCTGTCCCAGATGGTTACAAGGATTGTTATGGACCTTGTGAAAGTAATACAATAACAGGAACTCTAAGCGCTGATAGTATAAGTAAAAGCTTCCCTTTTTTTCTTCAAAATACTGTGCAATATTTACAAATCAAAAGTTTTCTTTCTTATAGAAGTGAGTAGAGTTATTCTTCAATGGATTATAATTATCTCTTGCTCAAATAATTTATTAAAGAAACAGGGTGAAAATTCACAATTTACATCCGTAACCAGCAAGAGTTAGGGTAAGATATCATCAAGTTGAAAGTGTACCAGTATGTACAAACAAAATCAGGTGTAATTGTTGGAATAATAATGTGACCACAAATGGTCAAAGCAAAACATGCTGGAGGGTAAAAACAGGAGGTGGATTAAAGGGGCCTCCAGAAGTAAGTTCACAATAAAGTAATTACTCATGCTACGTGAGGCCCCCTAGTATTAGGGGTGCATACTGGGGTGGACATAAGCATCCTCCAAAAAAAAAACAGAAGCCCGGGTGATAGGAGCACTGCATAGGTCAGGTTAGGAGGCTGAAGGGCATACGATCTGCATCAATTCCCTATTCCCTCTGGCTACCAAAAGGAGGAAAGAAAAAAAGAACAAAACAGCATGAAAAAGGAGGAGGAAATAAAAATTGGATTACAGGTGAATAAGAAGGAAAGAGGAGAAGAGTAGAGAAGCTAGGAAAGCAAAAAGGATAGAGGCATAAACAGGGGCGTACTGACAACTCATGGGGCCCCCGGGCAATAGGGGATCATGGGGCCCCTGTGTCCTTGCCCAAACTCAAATGTAATGTGGCTCTGTCTTGTCAGGGCTAGGTCTTGATAAAGGAGCAATCTGCACATGCTTCTAAACGTGCCACTGCCCCCTTTTGATGTCACATCTGACCCATGTGTTCCATGCTAATGGCATGTGTTCCACAAGTAGTCCTGGAAGAGTGGCTGTCATCTCATAAATGTGAAAAGCATACAATGAAATAATAGACTTAATAGAAGTGAAGCTAAGACAAATGCAAAAAATAGGTAGTAAAATAAACACCCGGCAAAGCTCATCTCCTTAAAGTAGAGAGGCAATAACGTTAGTCAATGTACCCTATGTCCAAAACAAGATAATCAATGTGCAAAAATTGTGTTGAAAAATTATTAATAAATACCTGAATGGGCTCCCTACATATGAAAATCAATAAACCAAAATAAAGTGCAAAAAATACCAGTGTATAATGGATAAAGGACCTTCTACGGCCCTGTCCAGCTCTCCTAGAGCAACAGCCTGTCTCACTGAATTTCCTCCATGCTCTTGAGACTGTGCTGGGAAACACAGCAAACCTTCTAGTAATGGCACGTGTTGATGTGCCACCCTGGAGAAGTTGGACTGCCTGTGCAACCTCTGTAGGGTCTAGGTATCGCCTCATGCTACCAGTAGTGACACTGGCCCTAGCCAAATGCAAAAGTAGTGAAAAACAGTCAAAAAAGATGAGTAGAGGGAAAAAAGTCAGTGGCTTCCACCTGTAAAGCCATTCCTGTTTTGGGAGTCATCTTATTGTTGCCCATCTAGTGCACCTGCTATTATTTTCATCAGCACCAAAGCAGCTGAAATTGATTAACAACCTCCTCTGCTACATAACTGAACAGATCAATATCCCAGGAGTTTACTTGACTTGTTGCTACTTTAACTGGTTATTGCTCAATCATGCAATGCTGTATCCAAACAAAAGGTATAATTTTTTTCATATAAGTAGAGCTTTCTTTTGGTGGTATTTTATCACCACTGTTTTTTTTTTATTTTTTTGCAATATAAATGAAAAAAAACTAAATGTAATAAATTATTTTTTTTTTGCTTTCTGCAATAAAACATCAAGTTAAAACATTTAAAACAATCAAATTTCTTCAAAAAGTTTGGCCAAAATGTATTCTGCTACATGTCTTGATGAAAAAAAATCCCAATAAGTGCATATTGATTGCTTTGTGAGAAATTATAGTGCCTACAAACTATGGTATACGTACTGTTACTTGTATTTTTTTTATACTACTAAGAGACTATTCAGGGACATGTAATGGGACTGTGATTGTGTCTGGGGCAATCTGACACTAACTGATGCTGAGAAGAACTGACTAACTGTGTCTGACATCACCAGTGACATTAATACAGTGATCTGTGATCATACTATACATTGCCATTGTAGTAATGACACTGGCTGGGAAGGGGTTAACATCAAGGGGTTAAATGAGTGCCTAATTATGTGTAATGTGTGTAAAGTGTGCTGTTTTACTAACAGATATCTGAGCTTCACATCCCTGCAGAGCATGGATGAGAACCAGAGAGATCATTCTCTCTGTACAGAGCTCTGTGTTGATTGTCAATACAGAGCTCTGGGCTGTGATTATACACAGCTGATCAGCAGGTCCTGGCCGTGAATCATTGGTTGGGACTTGCTGACAGGCTCTATGAGTAAGTCACTTTGCCTACAGCAGTCGCCCATCCACAGTACATTGTAGGCAGGTGGTCAAGAAGTGGTTATAATGCCAGTGGTCAGCTTTTCATTTTTTTAACACTAAAGGGCAATATGTTGCAGCCTTGATTGTTTATTGCAACAGGATACATCCTAGCTGAATCACTGCTAGTGATTTTGGTGGTGTTTTAAATAAACCAACCTTGGATTATTTGCACTGTGAAAGTTTTCTCTCTTTTTTGTGGACACCAGTGTTTTTTTTATGTCAAAGGTTGTGAAGGGGATTGAAGTCCATTCCTAATCCAGTAAGGAGATTATACCATACTCAGGTGAATATTGACCTCTAGGGTCTGAGGTCCATCCTTTTGGTATTAAATTCAGTGGTGGTAGAATATCTGAGGATTCTCACAGGAGTTTAACTTATGATATTGGAATTCAGAGCAAAATAATTGTTGGGGTGGGGGATAAGAAAGGAGAAGAAATACCCCCTTTTTTTCTCTTCCCCAAGTTTTTAGCACCCTGCACACCCTCAGATCAGAGCCCACCCCTTCCCTCTCCCACTGTTTTTCTATTACTTAGTTTTACTACCCCATGTTAGGTCCTGGATGTTTTCCTTGAGAACTTTCAAGTATGAGAGGTTTCACCAAGTATTTTATGTCCACAGTACTACTTATTCTGTTACATCACATACCGTTGTGATGTGTTTGAACTGTAATTTGTAATTTGACAAACTGCCTTGTATTCTATCATGCGCTATGTGGAACGTAGTCGGTTTGGCTTCCTTACTGTATATTATGTGCTGGATGATTTTTTCTCTTCTGGTGATCCTCTCAAACAAAGAATGTAAAAAAAAAGATTTGGTGGAATATATACACAAGGGGAAATGGGCTAAATTCAGTAAGAGTTGAACATTGCATGTGTATTTGTGTTGAAATAACTAATGTAGTATTTAGCTCAGGAATACACGATTCACAACAAAAATGCATGTTAAATACTATAAGTTTTTTTTTTGGGGGGGGGGAGTTTGTGGTATTTAATGTATATTTTGTACATTATTCTATCTCAGACTGACTACAGTGGGAGCCAAAATATTAACAGTGGTCTTCTCACCACTGCTAAATGTGACAGTTCAGCTGTGGGCTGCTGATTGTTAAGGAGATGGCACCCTCCACATCTTTAACAACCAGTGACTCATCCATCAGCCAGGGATTACCTGCTGATAGCAGTATGTAAACAAAAGAGCCGACAGTACAAGAAAAAAAGAGTGGTTCTCCCCTCTAATCCATACCAGGCCCTTCAAGTCTGGTATGGATTTTTGGGGGGGACCTCACTGCAAAATTTAAAAAATCCATATTAGGCCACACGCCCTCACCATGTTGATGAGGACATGGGCCTCTTCCCGACAACCCTGGCTCCTTGATTGTTGGGGTGCAGGGAGGGTAACTTATCTTTAACAAGGGGGTCTCCAGATTCTGCCACCCATGTGAATGGGTATGGGGCTGTGAGATGGGGAAACAGCTCTCATTGTTTGAATACTGCTTGTGTGGAGTAAATTAAATGTTTTGACTGACATTCTGTAGTTTAGCCACAAGATGTCACTGTTTTTCTAACAGCCTCAGACTGCATAGATATTTCTATATTCATGAAGAGGTGGAGTTTTCACACAGAGAGAGATAGAGAGCAGCCATGTTTTTGGAGCATGGTGAATAAGGGGCCCTGTGAGCTGAGAATCTGATGACATCCAGGTGTGAAAGCATCCCTCCGTAACCAAAGCTGCAGCTAAGTGAAGCTGATGAGATTGCTTACAGGAAGCTAATGAGAATGCTGCCAGGAATGCTGATAAGAGCAGAGGAACTAAGCAACATATACGGCGAGACCGCATGCTTGTTGGAGAGACATTTGTTCTGTTCAGAGTCACCAGCAGATACAAAGCAGACCTGGGTCGGTACGATTGTGCACGCACCTCATTTCAGTGTTGGCGCCTTGAGACCAGGCCTACAGTTAATTAGTTAGGGTCTCTGTTTGCGTCAGGCCACAAGTGTTGTTACTGATCATTGGAAGGACTCCACAACTTAAAGTGACATTTCACATTGGAGAGCTGATAAAATCCTAAAAACTCAAGCCAGACTGGCGTTTTGCTCAGAAGGAATACTCAGGCACGTGCTACAGGACCAGTTGTGGGAGAGGGAATACTGTTGATTTGTGTAAGATTGTAAGTTGTTGTGCTGCACTGCAGGCTAGCCCATACTGTACACCCATACACTGATTCCTGCTCTTTTAGGGTAATAGCAGGTAAGGTGTGGCAGCTTAGTTGTGCCCGCCAGTAGGCAAATTACTTCACTTTCTACCTTCAACCATCAGGAGGCGCCGTGCTGTGCAGCACAAGGGTCTCAGCCTTTGGGCTGGGTGTATGTAAATTTATTGTATGCTTCCAGCATTTGTGGTTGTGTTTATTTGCCACATCTAATAAAATTCTGTTCTGTGGCAAAAGCTGGTGTTGGGGTTGCTTTCCTCGTTTGTGACTTCACTGTATCCTAGGGAGCCCACCCTGGTACACGGCCTACAGGGCACATAGTACTCATTCATCAAAAAAGGCTAAGTCTAAATAAAAACACCACGCAGTTTTTAACGAGTCCTTTACGGAAAAAAAAATTGCCTAAGCAAAACGTTTAGGTCTTTCTTTGTGATGCATCAACCAGTTCTGGCTGCTGACACAAGGAGCAGATAACCCCTGATGATCAATGATTTCATGCAGTCAAGCGCAGATGTGGATATATTCATGGCACCCATGTACAGTTTACCACCTCATCATGTACCCCTCCATATTGCTAGAGTTCATTGGGCAGCAAGCTCTAGCTGCTGGGACATTACTGCCTCTTGCAACTCTCTACCTGATGCCCCCTCCATCTATGGTCCAAATAATATCTCCCTTATTCCCAATGTTATAAATGAGGAATACTTGTGCATGACCAAGATCATCCCTCTGTATGAAGTGACTGAATGTGTGATGAAATAACAGGGTTAGGGCCTATGGTGGGATTAGCAGAAGAAGAGGAAAATGAGAGTATTGGCAGCAGTTGCACACCACTGGTTGCTCTGCACCTGGGAAAAGAAGAAAAAAGGTTGTAAGCCACTCACCTACCTTTTCCCTATGCTCTGGCTGTATAGTATGACCACTCTAATATAGAACAGGCAGACGAGCCCTACCTATAGATGGTTCGGCTTGAGTATTACTACAGAACCTGCTTGAGCTCTACTATCTTGGCATGCAGAGCCTATGTCTCTTTCTTTAGGCCTATGTGAGATTTTTATTAAAGAGGATTGCCTTTATGACAGATATGTCAAAAGGAGAAAAATATGTAGAGGTTTGGTGCACAATACAATACTGCACAAGTATGCATTAACATGCTTCAAACAAAAGGTCAGCTTTTCCTGTGTCAGCAACAAATGTACATTGTGGACCTGAAAAAAAAGGTATTGGCAAAAAATAAAAACCTTCAAAAAAATAATATTATAAAGTGTTGGTTCACACTAATGTAATCTCTAATGTGACCTGAATCACATGGAACTGCATGACAATAGGATTCATATTCAATGGTGCTCATTCACATCATTGCAACTCAGCATGGTGCAATCATGGAAAAGGTTCCTGTGCTAATTTGATGCAACTTACTTAGTTGCTTCATGGAAAGCCATACAGGGAAATTGGTGCTTGTAATTTCTCCCCCCACCCACCTCGTCCCTCAGCTGCTATGGGGGATGTGTCAGGTTGGAGAGCAGATAATTGTGTCATTTATGGCCCCTTTATTTTCTGAATGAACAGAGTCAGTGATCGGCAAACTGTGTTTATTATGCAGGTTATGAATAGACAGGAGCCTCTGCTTCTTGTTCATTCATCTGCAGTGCAGCTGATGCTACAAAAAAAGGTACGAGGAATATGTTCTCTCTTCCTTTCTCTGTCTAAAAAGTGAGACTTCAGGGGTCTGTTCAGACTCCTGATATTTCACCAAAACCCCCCAACAGGGCTGTTAAGAAAATTGAATAAATAAAAAATGAACTTGTAAAAAATAATTAAAAATAAAATAGTAATAAATAAATAAATAGAAAACACTTACACTATCCACTGCTGTACAGACACCATCCACTGCCCTACTGACACTGTCCACTATCCCCTCCCCCCCATAAAAACTGCGAAAAAAAATGAAAAAAAAATTTAATTGTAAAAAATAATATAATAAAAAAAAAAACTACTGACACCATCTACTGCTCTACTGACACTATCCACTGCGCTAATGACACCATCCACTGTCCACCCACCTACCAGGACCTACCATTGTTGCACCTTTAATGTAAGTTTATTTTTCTTTATTTTCTTAACATATTTAACATTTATTTTGAACATAGTGTAGGGAAATTCTGTGACAAACGCATGTAATGTGGGCAGTGCAATATGTAGGTGGGGCTTTGTGAGGGTGTGGCTTGAGTGTGGGCATAGACACAGGGGGCCCCATGATCTCCTATTGCCTGGGGACCCCAAAAGGTGTCAGTCCTTCCCTGGATCTGCATGATGAAATTTACAAGGAAAAAAGGGACTGACTGTCCTAAATGGAAAAAAAAACACCATGGGGCCACTATCTGTAAATTGTTTAATACACTGGAACTGAGAGTTTAAGCAAACAACTTAATTTGGTAATATGCCAAATGTGATAGATTAGTGCTAGTCCTATAGGTGAGAAAAATGCATACAGTAAGTGGTGTTATATAAATAGAAATTATATACTGTATACCTGGAGAAGTAGGTCTGCCCAAAATGTTGTCTTCTTGTTTTAGCAGTACTCATGTTTGATCAAATAAAACCAAACAAACAATGTTTCTTCCTGAAGTTTTATTTAAACTTGGAAATGACAGCCTGAAACCTTTAACCACCTCCCGCCTGCCATATAGTCCAATGATGGGCGCAAGGTGGTTCTCTCGTTCTGGGAGGACGTCATATGACGTCCTCCCATTCTCACCGCACATGCGAGGCTCAGGGAGCGCGCGGCGATCGGCGGTGCGCTGTGTCCCTTGGACACAGCGGATCACCGATCTATGGAAAGAGCCAAAGATGTCTGTTCGGTCATGTGATCAGCTGTGTCCAATCACAGCTGATCACATGTAAACAGGGAAATGCCGGTTATCGGCATTTCTCTCCTCACAAGCTATCACGCTGACAGCTTGAGAGGAGAGGAGAGCCGATAATTGGCATTCTGGTGAGGGGACATGTACACTGATCATCAGGGCACTGATGATCAGTGTGCCCTGATGATCAGTGTGGCCCCAGAAGTGCAACCTGTCAGTGTCCATCAGTGCCAGCTGCCAGTGCTGAACAGTGCCACGTGCCAGTGCCACATCCATGCCACATATCAGTGCCTACCTGTGCACATCAATGCCACATATCAGTGCCCATCTGAGCTGCCTTTCAGTGTCACTCATCAGTGCCAGTCAGTGCCACCTATCAATGCCAATCAGTACCACCTATAAGTGCCAGTCAGTGCCGCCTATCAGTGCCAGTCAGTGCCGCCTATCAGTGTGCATCAGTGCCACCTATCAGTTCCCGTCAGTGCCTCCTATCAGTGCCAGTCAGTGCCGCCTAACTGTGCCAGTCAGTGCCGCCTATCAGTGCCATCTATCAGTGACATATATCAGTACTGCCTTTCAGTGCCCATCAGTGATGCCTGTCAATGCCCATCAGTGCCACCTACCAGTGCCTCCTCATCAGTGCCCATCAGTGCCACCTATCAGTGTCCATCAGTGCAGCCTATCAGTGACCATCACTGCAGCCTCATTAGCGCACATCAGTGAAGGAGAAAAATCACTTATTTACAAGTTTTAAAATAAAGCTCTATCTGTCATGACCGCGCAATTGTCATTCAAAGTGTGACAGCGCCGAAAGCTGGAAATTGGCCTGGGCAGGAGTGCCCTGTAGGCTAGTGGTTAAATTTACCTTTATTTAGAGTGTGGGTACAATAGTCTGTCCTTTATTTATACTTAATACTGAATACTGTATAGCTGCTCTTCACTAAAATGCCAGTAAAACAAGTGTATTCTATTATTTTTTATTGTTCATTATGGTTAACAGCTCTGACAAGTTCTACAAGATACTTATTGAAATTAAAGATTTAAGCGTTCTCTTTTTTACTTCTATGAACACTGTTACACTGCACTTGTCAGAAGCATCGGTAATATTATACCATGAAAATGTGAACAGAAGCAATACTTAAATATTATAGACTATCTATATATTTACAGATATATTTGCTTTTCATTTAAAGTGTCATCATGAATGTGTTATAGTGTACCAATAAAGTTTATATTTGTACAGTTAGAGCAGATGAATGACATTACGTTTATTGTGCTAGTAAAAATAACATTATCTGCTAAACGAGAAAGTAATTTTGTGTTAATTATATGGCAACTAGGTTTATTCCTCATGCAGTAATTGTATGCAACAAACTGACTTAATAAACCTGGCTACAAAAAGGACATAATAATATGCATGGTTGAGCACAAAGCAAACAGGCACAAATGTGTGGCACTCCCATGGGGAAAACTAATAGTTATTAAAAATAAATTACATGTATAATGCTTTCTAGAACATATTAAATACTGAAAAATAAATTCATTGCTGTATTGTAATGCTCAAAATATTGTACTTGAAACACATCAGAAAAAACAGTTTATAGCTTATTTACAAAAATTTACTTTTCATCTATTAATGATATACAGTGCATTCTTTTAAGTATAAAAAGGGGAGGGCCTGTGCTTTTTAATATATTGAAGATTTTCTCAAAGCTTTTTTTATGTTCAAGTTGTTTTATGTGTAATTAAAACAATAAAGATAGTCATTTCCAAAATAATTTAAAATAAGTAGAACAGCTGCCTAAATGCTGAAAATTGTCCATACAAACCTAGATAAAATCAAGAAATAGGGACCAGTTCAAGCGTTGCTAACAACCGTCATACCATGCAGAGGTGTACTAATAAATGTTTCTTGATCATCAAAAGTGATCCTTATTGCACAAAAAAGATTTTCAACATAATAGAAAATCTCTTTGCCACTAATAGACAGTCATTATCTTTTCTATGGAGAAAGAATAAATACCGTCTGCACTGCCCTGTGAATGCCAAGAGAGTAAAAACAGAAATACAGTAAGCATCCTTTATTAGTACAGCTGAAAGAATAATTGTGACCAAAGGACCAGAATGATCACAGTATGACATAGTGTGTAAGAAGTTCAGATTTTACTGTATGTTGAAAAAGACTGCATTTTAAATGGGATGCTAGATTTGTCCAAATCTTGGGGAGGTTTGAGCAATATACAAAAAACAGATTTTATTTTTAATAGTGAAGGTTTGCCAATATTCCCAAAGAAACTAATTACTGAGTTATCCAGCTATTCACAGTAAAATAATAATTAAGCCACAACCATAAAACTGTCTAATATTGTGCTCTATTTAAATTTTATTTCACCGCCTTCCATACTTTCACTGCCTTCCAGTCCAGGTCAATTTTCAGCTTTCTTCATTGTCACTGTGTTGACAATTCCTCAGGTATGCAACACTGTACCCATATGAATTTTATTTTCTTTTGAGACAGATAGAGCTTCCTTTTGGTGATATTTGATCACCATTGGGTTTTTTTTGCTGTAAAAAATGCCGGAAACAAATTGTGTAGTTTTTGTAATTTTCACATAAATAATCTTTCTTCATTAATTTAGACCAGAATGTATTCTGCTACATTTTTGGGTAAAGATAAGATATGGCAGTGATCAGTACATTGGTATAAGGCATGGCAGTGATCAGGATGCTGGTGTGGCGGTGATCAGGACACGGTATGGCAGTGATCAGGACGATGGTATGAGGTATAGCAGTGATCAGAATTACAGTATGGGGTATGGCGGTGATCAGGAGGTTGATATGGTGTATGGCAGTGATTAGGATGCTGGTATTATATACAGGGTGATCAAAATGCTGGTATGGCGGTGTAACGGTGATCAGGAAGTGGGTATGGCATATGGAGTGATCAGAAAGCTGGTATTGACTATAGTGGTGATCAGGATGCGGGTATTTATATGGGGTGATCAGAACATTGGTGTAGGGTAAGGAGGTGATCAGGATGCTGATATTGAGTATGGCGGTGATTAGAGAGCTGGCATGGAGTATGGTGGTGATCAGGATGCTGGTATGGTGTATGGTGATAATTAGGGTGCTGTATGGCATATGGCACTGATCAGGGTGCTTGCATGGCATATGACAGTGAGCATGGTGCTGGTATGGCAAATGGCGCTGGCATGAGGTATGACTGTGATCTGGAGCTAGTATGGTGGTTATCAGGACATTGGTATGGTGTATGGTGGTGTTTTTGTGAGCACTGGGACAGGTGACAGGTGCTGGCTGCATTGTTTATTAGGACTTTCCTAAGGCAATGAATATGGATACTAGGGCAGTGATAAGGTTCACTGGGGTGGCTGGCACTGAAGTATGTGAGTGTACAAACAACCTGAAAGTCTAGTATACACTCACAGGCTGCAGCATTGCTTCTCTCTGCTCTTACAGTGAAAGCAGAGAGAACAGATGCTTGCTTTTAGTCTCTATTGTTTACTATGTGATTTCAGTGATTGGGCATAGCAGTCACATAGGAAAAAGCGTTCACTATCACACACAAAGCCACCCGATGTACCTCCCACTGGGAGTCGTACTTAAAAGCCCTCCACCAATGGTACCTAACTCCCGTTAAACACTCTACCTACTATCCGACCTACCCCTCATTTTGCTGGAGACATTGTGGTGACATCGGTTCGACAATGCACATCCTCTGGTCATGCAAAACAATTAGATCCTATTGGAACAGCGTCTTCAATCTAATCTCAGAAATATCTGGAACCCTGACCATCCCGAACCCTTCATTAGCACTCCTACATATCAGAATCGAAGAATCTCCACTTAACTCCAGCACCATCATTGTCCACACACTTTTCACAGCTAAAATCAACATTACTAGACTATGGAACAGCACTAACGCCCCTTCTTTCACACTCTTAATCCAAGATCTTAACTTCCAATGTGACATGGAAAAGAGATCAGCATCAAACAATTCCTCTCAACATAAATTCACCCTTCAATGGGCTTGATGGCTACACAACCCAAAATGCACCATACAACTTTGATTAATAAGTAGCAAATATAAAACCAAAATAACAGCCAAACCTAGACTGGTATCCCCTCTCCCTTCCAAGTTACATACCCTCCCCCCCCTCTCCTTTCCTGTTCTATATTTCCCCCAATACCTCATACACTTCACCCAGTTCAACATAATAACTGGAATACCCCTGATGATATTGTCTTATAAAACCCTACCACATTCCCAAATAACTGGAGGGATAGAACCCTCTTGTCTCGGTTGTATTCTTACGACATTTCCTGTTGAACTGTATAACATCATTTGTTGTGTTTCAAAAACTGTCAATAAAAATTTATTGAAATTAAATGAAAAAGAGGCTAGATATTTGTATATAAAACATCCCAGAATTCCAACCATTTATTATCTACCCAAGGTACATAAAGACAAATTAAATCCTCCCGGAAAACCCATTGTCAGTGGGATCAATTCCATTTTTTCCAGCATTTGTGAATATGTAGATTTTTTTCTACAGACTATAGTTAGGGCCAACTGATCTTTTCTAAAAGATAGTGGTGAACTTATTAATATTTTAAAATCAGTAGGAGATATTGCTAATTGTATGTTTGTTACTAGAGATGAGCAAAGTATTCAAAAATTCGATTCGGCTGATTCGGCGAATTCGAGGAATAAATTCGATTCGAGGCGAATATATTCGCTGCGAATTTAACTTATAAAAAGGGTGTTTCTAGGCTTCAGAGAGCCTTTATATTAGTGCAGAACACTGTACCTTTAATTTAAATGCCCTTGGAGTCTGCTGGGGAAGAGAACTAATACTGTCAGTCAGTATGACATGCAGATGAGTGCCGTCGATCTTAGAATCACCGCACACTTCACTCATTTGGGCAGTCACGGAGCCAAAACCAGAGTGTGGAGCCACAGTGTGGCGGTGGAGGCAGCAGCAATGGGAGGCCATACAGCACCCTATGACAAAATGGAACCCACCAGCAGTGTGAGGAGACCTGAAAGTGGCACATGGCAGAGTGTGGCGATGGAGACAGCAGCAATGGGAGGCCGTACAGGGACCCATGAGACACTCTGGACCTGGCAGCAGCATGAGGAGGCGGTACAGGGGCCCATGACAGATTACGGGCCTGGCAGCAGCATGAGGAGTCGGTACGGGGGCCCATGGCAGATTACGGGCCTGGCAGCAGCAATGGGAGGCCCGTAATCTGCCAGCACCCTATGACAAAATGGAACCCACCAGCAGTGTGAGGAGACCTGAAAGTGGCACATGGCAGAGTGTGGCGATGGAGACAGCAGCAATGGGAGGCCGTACAGGGACCCATAAGACACTCTGGACCTGGCAGCAGCATGAGGAGGCGGTACAGGGGCCCATGACAGATTACGGGCCTGGCAGCAGCATGAGGAGTCGGTACGGGGGCCCATGGCAGATTACGGGCCTGGCAGCAGCAATGGGAGGCCCGTAATCTGCCAGCACCCTATGACAAAATGGAACCCACCAGCAGTGTGAGGAGACCTGAAAGTGGCACATGGCAGAGTGTGGCGATGGAGACAGCAGCAATGGGAGGCCATACAGGGACCCATGAGACACTCTGGACCTGGCAGCAGCATGAGGAGTCGGTACGGGGGCCCATGGCAGATTACGGGCCTGGCAGCAGCAATGGGAGGCCCGTAATCTGCCAGCACCCTATGACAAAATGGAACCCACCAGCAGTGTGAGGAGACCTGAAAGTGGCACATGGCAGAGTGTGGCAATGGAGACAGCAGCAATGGGAGGCCGTACAGGGACCCATGAGACACTCTGGACCTGGCAGCAGCATGAGGAGTCGGTACGGGGGCCCATGGCAGATTACGGGCCTGGCAGCAGCAATGGGAGGCCCGTAATCTGCCAGCACCCTATGACAAAATGGAACCCACCAGCAGTGTGAGGAGACCTGAAAGTGGCACATGGCAGAGTGTGGCGATGGAGACAGCAGTAATGGGAGGCCGTACAGGGACCCATGAGACACTCTGGACCTGGCAGCAGCATGAGGAGGCGGTACGGGGGCCCATGGCAGATTACGGGCCTGGCAGCAGCAATGGGAGGCCCGTAATCTGCCAGCACCCTATGACAAAATGGAACCCACCAGCAGTGTGAGGAGACCTGAAAGTGGCACATGGCAGAGTGTGGCGATGGAGACAGCAGCAATGGGAGGCCGTACAGGGACCCATGAGACACTCTGGACCTGGCAGCAGCATGAGGAGGCGGTACAGGGGCCCATGACAGATTACGGGCCTGGCAGCAGCATGAGGAGTCGGTACGGGGGCCCATGGCAGATTACGGGCCTGGCAGCAGCAATGGGAGGCCATACAGCACCCTATGACAAAAAGGAACCCACCAGCAGTGTGAGGAGACCTGAAAGTGGCACATGGCAGAGTGTGGCAATGGAGACAGCAGCAATGGGAGGCCGTACAGGGACCCATGACACACTCTGGACCTGGCAGCAGCAAGAGGAGGCGGTACAGGGGCCCATGGCAGAGTGGCGAAGCGTAAGCAGCTTAAATTGAAGGCCATACAGAGGCCTATGTTAAAAATATTAACATGTTTGGGGCATGATTCATGGCGGATTTAGTCAGTTGTGTCAGGAACTGGTGGTTTGAAATCCAGACTAATCCACGCCTGATTCATTTTCACAAACGTGAGTCTCTCCACACTTTGGGTGGACAGTCGTGTCCTCCGCGGAGTTACAATACCTCCTGCCGCACTAAACACGCGCTCCGATGCCATGCTACTGGCCGGGCATGACAGCCTTTCAAGGGCAAATTCAGCTAGTTGGGGCCAAAGGTCAAGTTTCGTTGCCCAGTAGTCAAGGGGATTGTCTACCTCGGTTGGCAGGGTGCTGTCCAAGTAGGCCCAAGCCTGTTGTTTGAGGTCCTGCTCCAGGTCCACCTGATGCTGCTGCTGCTGCGGCTGGTTAGTAGTTTCCTCACTGCGCTGGTGAAGAAAGCTACTCATCATCGACTGCAGACTGAGGCAGCCGCTGCTGGTGGAGCTGCCACTGCTCCTACCACCCCACCCCTCCCCTGCTGCCATGGCAGCGGAACGCGAGCGCACAGGGCCCACAGTGTCTGAGGATGGACGTTGGCGCAGAAAGGCAGAGACCAACTGACTACATAGGTGGTTTTTATAGTACTTTATTTTGGCCTCCCTCTCAGCAGGTGTGAAAAAGGCCACCATTTTTGAACGGTAGCGAGGGTCCAACAAGGTGGACAGCCAAAAGTCATCCCTCTGTCTGATGGTTATTATTCGGCTGTCGCTACGCAAGCAACCGAGCATGCTATGGGCCATTTGTGCCAAGGAATGCGAGGGACTCCCTGCCTCCATCTCCACAGCATACTGCCACGGTGCGTCTGGGTCCTCTGTCTCCTCCTCCTCCTCTACCAGATGCTCCTGCTCCTCCACTCCTGTCCGCTGAGTGGAAAAACCACCCATTTCACTCAATAATTCCTGAGCACCAATGTCCTCCTCTACCTCCTCCTCTTCTTCCTGTCCTGCCCCCACAGGGGTCATGTGGCGTTGAGATCTGTGCGCCACGTCTACCGCACCCTGACCAGCCATTGTTAACAGCATTTGTTCCAGGACGTGCAACAGAGAAATGACGTCGTTCATCCCATAGTCCTGCCGACTCACGAATAGCGTGGCCTCCTCAAAGGGCCTGAGCAAGCGGCAGGTGTCACGCATGAGCTGCCAATGGCTGACATCTAAGTTACACAGGGGAGTACCTTTATCCGCTTGTAACATCAGGAAATCTGTGATGGCCTTTCGCTGTTCGTAAAGGCGGTTAACATATGTAGGGTTGAATTCCACCTTGTTGCAACGTCACAGCATAAGGAGTCGGTACGAAGGGCCAATGGCAGATTACGGGCCTGGCAGCAGCAATGGGAGGCCCATAATCTGCCAGCACCCTATGACAAAATGGAACCCACCAGCAGTGTGAGGAGACCTGAAAGTGGCACATGGCAGAGTGTGGCGATGGAGGCAGCAGCAATGGGAGGCCGTACAGGGACCCATGAGAGACTCTGGACCTGGCAGCAGCATGAGGAGGCGGTACAGGGGCCCATGGCAGATTACGGGCCTGGCAGCAGCAATGGGAGGCCCGTAATCTGCCAGCACCCTATGACAAAATGGAACCCACCAGCAGTGTGAGGAGACCTGAAAGTGGCACATGGCAGAGTGTGGCGATGGAGACAGCAGCAATGGGAGGCCGTACAGGGACCCATGAGACACTCTGGACCTGGCAGCAGCATGAGGAGTCGGTACGGGGGCCCATGGCAGATTACGGGCCTGGCAGCAGCAATGGGAGGCCCGTAATCTGCCAGCACCCTATGACAAAATGGAACCCACCAGCAGTGTGAGGAGACCTGAAAGTGGCACATGGCAGAGTGTGGCGATGGAGACAGCAGCAATGGGAGGCCGTACAGGGACCCATGACACGCTCTGGACCTGGCAGCAGCATGAGGAGGCGGTAAAGGGGCCCATGACAGATTACCGGCCTGGCAGCAGCAATGGGAGGCCCGTAATCTGCCAGCACCCTATGACAAAATGGAACCCACCAGCAGTGTGAGGAGACCTGAAAGTGGCACATGGCAGAGTGTGGCGATGGAGACAGCAGCAATGGGAGGCCGTACAGGGACCCATGACAGATTACGGGCCTGGCAGCAGCATGAGGAGGCGGTACAGGGGCCCATGACAGATTACGGGCCTGGCAGCAGCAATGGGAGGCCCGTAATCTGCCAGCACCCTATGACAAAATGGAACCCACCAGCAGTGTGAGGAGACCTGAAAGTGGCACATGGCAGAGTGTGGCGATGGAGATATGGGCCCCCTGGCCACGCTTGACTTTCTGGCCACATAGTCGACATACGGCTACGTTTACTTCCTCGGGCGGCTTGACGAAAAATTGCCACACCGCCGAGTAGGAAACTTTGCCCCCGCTACTCCTCACTGGCTGACTGCTACTTCCTCCGTGCACACCGGCAC
Source organism: Staurois parvus (assembly GCF_062004578.1). NCBI lineage: Eukaryota > Metazoa > Chordata > Amphibia > Anura > Ranidae > Staurois > Staurois parvus. Next base: position 9,115,529 of record NW_028317949.1, read on the forward strand.
CACTACTGGCCGTGGTGGTAGTCTGCAGTGGAGCTGGTGCTCTACTCCGTGGCCGTTTGCCTCCACTGACACTGCTGCGACCCTGCTGCCTCCTGGGCAACCCACCGACTGTTTTGCTCGCTGCCAAGCTGGCACCCTCTTCTCCTGATGATGCGGAAGCAATAGCCTGATGACGACGAGGCTGCCAAGTGCGATCAGCCTCATCATCATCAATTAGGGTCTCCGCCTCACTACTAGCCCCCTCGGCTGCGTGTGGGTCAGGAGACAGACCTGTCTCTAGACCGGCTACCAAGCCACTCTCCTCGCCACTACTTCTTCGCCTGGCTGCTGAAGAGGCGGATGTCTCCCCCCGTTCCTGACCGCCCTCTGTTAGCTCTTCCTCACTGTACAGTGGGGCTGAGCCCACAGCATGCGATACTTCGCTTGGTGAGGGAACACCAAAGGACAGGGGCAGGAAGAGGACACGTGATTTCAGTGGGCTTGGTCCCGGGCCATGCCAACTAACGGTTGTGTCTGACGTACCCACCGACCGTTGGCTGTAGGTGTCAGAGGTGACCTGGGAAGAGGAAGATGACCGAGCCAACCAATCGATGACGGCAGGGTTGTTGGTGGAGACATGACCGCTGGATGACACCGGGAGCACTGGCCTCTGGCTGCAACTAGCGCTGCCTCGACCCCTTCCTCTGCTGCCACGTCTGCTCGCTCCTGAAACATTGCCTCCTCTGCCACTCCTCTGCGTGTTGTCTGACATACTCTTTAATTCAACGATTCTGTGTCCCTGAGTAACGATGCTGTGTCCCTGAGTAACAATTCTGTGTCTGTCCCTGAGTAACAATTCTGTGTCCCTCAGTAACAATTCTGTGTCCCTCAGTAACAATTCTGTGTCTGTCCCTGAGTAACAATTCTGTGTCCCTCAGTAACAATTCTGTGTCCCTCAGTAACAATTCTGTGTCTGTCCCTGAGTAACAATTCTGTGTCCCTGAGTAACAATTCTGTGTTCCTCAGTAACAATTCTGTGTCCCTCAGTAACAATTCTGTTTCCCTCAGTAACAATTCTGTGTTTGTCCCTGAGTAACAATTCTGTGTCCCTGAGTAACAGTTCTGTGTCCCTGAGTAACAATTCTGTGTCCCTGATTAACAGTTCTGTGTCCCTGAGTAACAATTCTGTGTCCCTGAGTAACAATTCTGTGTCCCTGAGTAACAATTCTATGTCCCTGAGTAACAATTCTGTGTCCCTCAGTAACAATTATGTGTCCCTCAGTAACAATTCTGTGTCCCTCAGTAACAATTCTGTGTCTGTCCCTGAGTAACAATTCTGTGTCCCTCAGTAACAATTCTGTGTCTGTCCCTGAGTAACAGTTCTGTGTCCCTGAGTAACAATTCTGTGTCCCTGAGTAACAATTCTGTGTCCCTCAGTAACAATTCTGTGTCCCTCAGTAACAATTCTGTGTCTGTCCCTGAGTAACAATTCTGTGTCCCTGAGTAACAGTTCTGTGTCCCTGAGTAACAATTCTGTGTCCCTGAGTAACAGTTCTGTGTCCCTGAGTAACAATTCTGTGTCCCTCAGTAACAATTCTGTGTCCCTCAGTAACAATTCTGTGTCTGTCCCTGAGTAACAATTATGTGTTCCTCAGTAGCAATTCTGTGTCCCTCAGTAACAATTCTGTGTCCCTCAGTAACAATTCTGTGTCTATCCCTGAGTAACAATTCTGTGTCCCTGAGTAACAGTTCTGTGTCCCTCAGTAACAATTCTGTGTCCCTCAGTAACAATTCTGTGTCCCTCAGTAACAATTCTGTGTCCCTCAGTAAAAATTCTGTGTCTGTCCCTGAGTAACAATTCTGTGTCCCTGAGTAACAGTTCTGTGTCCCTGAGTAACAATTCTGTGTCCCTGAGTAACAATTCTGTGTCCCTGAGTAACAATTCTGTGTCCCTCAGTAACAATTCTGTGTCCCTCAGTAACAATTCTGTGTCTGTCCCTGAGTAACAATTCTGTGTCCCTCAGTAACAATTCTGTGTCCCTCAGTAACAATTCTGTGTCTGTCCCTGAGTAACAATTCTGTGTCCCTGAGTAACAGTTCTGTGTCCCTGAGTAACAATTCTGTGTCCCTGAGTAACAGTTCTGTGTCCCTGAGTAACAATTCTGTGTCCCTGAGTAACAATTCTGTGTCCCTCAGTAACAATTCTGTGTCCCTCAGTAACAGTTCTGTGTCTGTCCCTGAGTAACAATTCTGTGTCCCTCAGTAACAATTCTGTGTCCCTCAGTAACAATTCTGTGTCCCTCAGTAACAATTCTGTGTCTGTCCCTGAGTAACAATTCTGTGTCCCTGAGTAACAGTTCTGTGTCCCTGAGTAACAATTCTGTGTCCCTGAGTAACAGTTCTGTGTCCCTGAGTAACAATTCTTTGTCCCTGAGTAACAATTTGGTGCCCCTGAGTAACAATTCTGTGTCCCTCAGTAACAATTCTGTGTCCCTCAGTAACAATTCTGTGTCCCTCAGTAACAATTATGTGTCCCTCAGTAACAATTCTGTGTCTGTCCCTGAGTAAGAATTCTGTGTCCCTGAGTAACAGTTCTGTGTCCCTGAGTAACAATTCTGTGTCTCTGAGTAACAGTTCTGTGTCCCTGAGTAACAATTCGGTGTCCCTGAGTAACAATTCTGTGTCCCTGAGTAACAATTCTGTGTCCCTCAGTAACAATTCTTTGTCCCTCAGTAACAATTCTGTGTCTGTCCCTGAGTAACAATTCTGTGTCCCTCAGTAACAATTCTGTGTCCCTCAGTAACAATTCTGTGTCCCTCAGTAACAATTCTGTGTCTGTCCCTGAGTAACAATTCTGTGTCCCTGAGTAACAGTTCTGTGTCCCTGAGTAACAATTCTGTGTCCCTGAGTAACAATTCTGTGTCCCTGAGTAACAGTTCTGTGTCCCTGAGTAACAATTCTGTGTCCCTGAGTAACAATTCTGTGTCCCTCAGTAACAATTCTGTGTCCCTCAGTAACAATTCTGTGTCTGTCCCTGAGTAACAATTCTGTGTCCCTCAGTAACAATTCTGTGTCCCTCAGTAACAATTCTGTGTCTGTCCCTGAGTAACAATTCTGTGTCCCTGAGTAACAGTTCTGTGTTCCTGAGTAACAATTCTGTGTCCCTGAGTAACAGTTCTGTGTCCCTGAGTAACAATTCTGTGTCCCTGAGTAACAATTCTGTGTCCCTCAGTAACAATTCTGTGTCCCTCAGTAACAATTCTGTGTCTCTCCCTGAGTAACAATTCTGTGTCCCTCAGTAACAATTCTGTGTCCCTCAGTAACAATTCTGTGTCTTTCCCTGAGTAACAGTTCTGTGTCCCTGAGTAACAATTCTGTGTCCCTGAGTAACAATTCTGTGTCCCTGAGTAACAGTTCTGTGTCCCTGAGTAACAATTCTGTGTCCCTGAGTAACAATTCTGTGTCCCTCAGTAACAATTCTGTGTCCCTCAGTAACAATTCTGTGTCTGTCCCTGAGTAACAATTCTGTGTCCCTCAGTAACAATTCTGTGTCCCTCAGTAACAATTCTGTGTCTGTCCCTGAGTAACAATTCTGTGTCCCTGAGTAACAGTTCTGTGTTCCTGAGTAACAATTCTGTGTCCCTGAGTAACAGTTCTGTGTCCCTGAGTAACAATTCTGTGTCCCTGAGTAACAATTCTGTGTCCCTCAGTAACAATTCTGTGTCCCTCAGTAACAATTCTGTGTCTCTCCCTGAGTAACAATTCTGTGTCCCTCAGTAACAATTCTGTGTCCCTCAGTAACAATTCTGTGTCTTTCCCTGAGTAACAATTCTGTGTCCCTGAGTAACAGTTCTGTGTCCCTGAGTAACAATTCTGTGTCCCTGAGTAACAGTTCTGTGTCCCTCAGCAACAATTCTGTGTCCCTCAGTAACAATTCTGTGTCCCTCAGTAACAATTCTGTGTTCCTCAGTAACAATTCTGTGTCTGTCCCTGAGTAAGAATTCTGTGTCCCTGAGTAACAGTTCTGTGTCCCTGAGTAAGAATTCTGTGTCCCTGAGTAACAATTCTGTGTCCCTAAGTAACGATTCTGTGGCCCTAAAGTCTCTTTGGCCTTAATACAGAGAGGTCTGTCTCTCTTGAATGACCGGAGGCTAATGGAGAATTGTAAGATGGCCGCAATTTATAGCTCGACCATTACACAGTGCTGGCTGGCTGGCTGCTGATTGGCTAATGCGATCACATGTCATGAATGAATGCATTATGGGTCAGCGCGCCTTGTCTGCGCGCCTTCCCAGAGATCCCCGCTCCGTCGCCACACATGTCGCCGCCATTTTTGGAAAATTTCGATTCGCGCATCCGAAGTCTGCTAATTTTCGGATTCGGCGCGAATCAAATTTTTCCTAATCTTCGAAACGAATTCCACTTCGCCAAGTTCGATTCGCTCATCTCTATTTGTTACTATTGATGTAGAATCTTTATACACCAGCATCAATCAGAAGGATGGTATTAAAGCGGTTAAGTGGGCATTAAAACACAAATCTAAACTTAAAAAGGTCCAGAGAAGTTTTATTACAGAGATATTAGAAGTTGCTATGTCAAACAATTTCTTTTGATATAAGAATACCTTTTTTCAACAATGCAGAGGTGTTGCAATGGGGGCCAAGTATGCTCCCAGTGTGCCCAATTTGGTCTTAGACAAATGGGAGGAGGAATGCATTTTTGATAAATGGCCAGAAATGTTAATGTATAGGTGATATATTGATTATATTATAATGATTTGGAAAGGTTCAGAAACAGATCTTGACAAATTTGCAAAGTGTATTAATGATAATGTTTATGGATTGAAGTTTACAGTTTTTAGTGATCCTGAAACAGTGAATTTTGTTAGATTTAACACTATATAAACACAATGGACTTATCTTTACCAAAACCTTTTTTAAAGGAGGTAGACAAGAATAGCTACATCCAAAAGTCTAGTGGGCATCACCCTAAGTGGTTATTTTCCACTCCGAGAAGTCAATTCACAAGGATCAAAAGAAATTGAAGCACACATACTGATTTTATGGATCAGACTGACGTTTTGATCAATAGATTCTTAGAAAGGGGTTTACAATAGGCCTTTTTTGGAATTGGACAGGGAGCTGATTAATCAAAAAGATAGAGATTCTCTTTTATTAAATAGGAAAGAAAAAAGGAATATGGATAACACAGCTTTCATTACTGATTATAATAACCAATACCTAAATATTGAAGCTTTTTTTAAAAAATATTGGCCTATTTTGTTGAAAGATGAGACCCTCAAACAAGTTATCCCTTCAAGACTTAAGTTTATCTATAGGAAGAATAGATCGTTGCATACTATACTAGCACATAATGTCATAGATCCGCCCAAAGAGATTAACCTTTTCCCTAATCTAGAAGGCTTTTTTCATTGCAATAAATGTAAGGCATGTAAAACAGTTAAAAGAGATTCGAAAATAAAGAGAAAACACTTTTGTTCGGCATCCACAAATAAAGATTATAAGATAGATTCATTGATTTCCAGCAATTCTTCACACGTGGTGTATGTGTTGGAATGCCCGTGTCATTTTCAGTAGGTAGGAAGGACAGGAGATTATTGAAAACCAGAATAGGTGAACATTTAAATAATATAAAAAAGGGCTATGATAAACATAGTGTTTCCAGACACTTTAAATTTAAACATAACAGTGATCCTAGTCTGTTGACTTTCTATGGAATAGATAAGGTCAAAAGACATTGGAGAGGTACCGATATGATTAATGAGATCTCCAGAAGGGAAACATTCTGGATATATGAATTAAACTCTTTAAAACCGAACGGTTTGAATATTGACACCGATTTAAACTGTTTTCTGACTAATTTTTTATTGATCTTTTCTGTACTATAGTTGAATGATACATTTTTCGTTAGAATTAATTTGGTATTAGATATGTAGATGGATTTAATATCTGTTTACAATATCCGTTTATACTTTTTCACTACCATAGATTATCTGGCTGTTTATTATATTTGACTTTTTTCTCTATCTATGACTAGCTTAATATGTTAGATTGGGGTTTTCTATAAATTAAATTGGTCCTCCTATGTATTCGATATCACCACTATCTGACTGTTTATTATATTTGTTTTTAGCAATAGCTATGTTTAGCCTAGATTGGGGGGTGCTATATATTATTGGTCCACCTATGCATTCGGTATTACTATTAGATATGTAGATGGATTTAATATCCGTTTATAATATCCGTTTATAGGTTGTTTTAACTTTATAATATCTTACTATATCTGACTAATCGCATCGCATATGTATTTGACATTACTTTTATGGTATATATAGATGGATTTTAATATCCGTTTATTATATCCGTTTATAGGTTTTATTACCTTATAATATCTGGTTGTTTGTTACTATCGCATTCTTTTTAAATTACGACTAGTTTGGGATGTTAAATTGAGATTTGCAACAGATTATTGGCCCTTGAATGAATTCTATGCCATTTTTGGTCTTTTAATGTATTCAATGCTATTACTATAGGTATATTATAGTGATTTTTATATATACATCATTGTTACACGCATTTATTACTATATATGGCTCGGCGGATGTATTTTATTATTTAAGCTGCATATTATTATAGTTTATAAATTACATATTAATTATTTATTATTGCTGTATATTATTTGTGGGTAATTGCTATTTAGCAAAAAAAATGTTTTTTACTGTTTTGGGATCGCTTGCTTGCTTGTATTGAATTAAAATTTTTTATATGTATTTTATGTGCAATCACTCTTATGTATCTGCAGAGATCGAGCGGTATTGTGTTACCATAATGCCATTTCTGATTGGCTGCAATTAGTCTGCAATGCAGACTGAGTGTGTGATATATAGTTGTGTAGAGACGTCTGTCATCCATTCCGCCCCGTGAGGACGTCGGATGATGAAACTATTAGGGCGGGGCTTCTTTTGGATGTGACGTCTGGACGCTCCTCGTAGACTGTCGGCTGTGATATCGCGGTGACGAGGCTCGTCACTGTTTTCTTAAGGCTGTCATTGCTGGTGTCGGCTAGACACCCTGTTTGTGAGTGCATTTCTGATGTTTTAATAAAACACTTTGGTTTTAAACGTACTGCACCATGATTTCCTTTTTTGATTCCCTGAACATGATCTATGGTATTGAGACGTGATGACTACCTGCTGTTAAGGCTATTACATATTGTGCTGACTGGCTGCTTGCAGTATATTGCTCCCAGTTTGGATTACTTCTGCTGATCATCGCTCCCAGAACAAACGCTATCTTTGCTGACTTATAATCTGGTCAGCATGGAGCTCTGGTGAGTGTACCCATTTCATTTGGTGGTGGATTTTTTTTGCACGGTGTTTGATTTATACAAGATTTCAGAACTGTTTAATTACTTTGTTATGGTGGATGGACTTTTATATAAAATTTTTTCTATCATGGACATCATTATTTTAAACTAATAATTTTTGTATTTACTTATATTTAGCGCACTTTTTGATTTATTCACATTTTTTTTAATAAAGCACTGTTTGTCCTCATGTATGGCTATAAAGATATATATACTGACTGCTGGTGTACCCTTTAAGTACCATTATCTATATTTCTGGTTTATATTGTTTTGATTAAGGAATTCTACAGGAATTCAGCTCTATGATTCATGTTCCTCACATTTCTAGCAGTGCAAATCAAATATTTGTCTGGAGGAGCAAATAATTGGGTTTCACCTATAGGGACAGAGTAAATTGGAAGGATCAGTGCTTACTGGATGGCTGGTTTCTCAGGCAATCAGTGTTGTTGATTTGTTCGTGTGGGCGGGCTGTTGGTGCGACAGCTGGTGTGCATTCCATCAGTCCAAATGCTTCCAGATGGTTTATATCCCAAAACAGGCTTAGCATTACAGGGGCAGTGCACAGTTAAGACAAGGAATAGGAGTGCTTCTTATGCTATCCAAAAAAGACAATATTATAGCACATTGGGGAAAATTTAGCTACTGCTGCTGCAGTCAATCTAGACAGAAGTAAATTAGCAATCCGTTGAGTGCCAGAAGTATGTAAATGAACTCAATGCTTTATAAAAAGGACACTTAGAAACCATATTATATATGAGGGGTCTTCAAAAAGTTTCTGCACTTCTATATTTGAAATAGAGTTTAAAAAAGTGAAACTTTTTGAAGAACTCTCATAATAGGATAATGTACAATGACATATTAGTACTTTAAGTCATGCATCAAAAAGTGCTAGCACTATAGTAAAAAGGTTAAAAATAAGGTAAAAGCAAGCACAGGGTGCAGATGTACATATAAATATATAGGAATGTAGTACATTTCTAAATTCTCCTTTTGTTTTTTAGTGAACTATGCTGATTTGTGTTCTCTAAGTATAGAGTGAGTTAACACAGTCACATGTGTTGAGTTTGCTTCAGCAGGGTGTGCTAGAAGGTACATTCTGTGTTAACGGTATTTGATATTTGACCAATAAGCGGGTCTGATGTGCATGCTGGGAGAGCTATTAAATATGGAAGGCACTTCCTGGCACATGGTCTTCCCTCTAGGGTTTCAATCTAATGGACTTGCTCTTAGGTCTTCAGGCCTATGGGTGTTGAGTACTGCAGGGATATTCCTTCCTGGATGGCCTGCTTAAAGATACTGGCTACTGTGGTATGCTACAGGCCTAGAGGAAGCAGACTACACATTGTCCGCACATGGAGGTGGTGAGAAACATTTGAGTAGGAGAGTAACACAGGAGCCTCTCCATTGTAGTCCTGCCTTGAACTATAAGTCTAAGGTACCACTAGAACCTCAGATGTCAGGGAGTCATCCTAACATTTCAGTGTCCACCCAATAAAGACCAATGAGGATGGGATCCAAAAAGCTAGAAATAAAGATGAAAGACCAGAATGTCAGCTTTGAATAGAAGTAAGCAGGTATCCTGTGCTCCATTCACCCCATTCACTCCCATTCCTTCAATCACAAGTGCAATACATCTTCAACACCTAAAGCAAAGTGACTGGCATTAATCATTCATCATTCTAACTAACCTGAGGAGAACCTGAGAGGAATATACCTGGGACATTTATCACCAAGTAAAGGGGTCTGGGACATTTGTAATACAGCTATTGGTTAGCTGAAGGGTCAAATTCCCTTAAAATGTGCCTGTCTGCTTCACAGTGCTAAAAGTATAAAATTACTGGTGATTGCTGGATGGATCTAATAATATGAAAATAGATGCAATAAAATAAAATGATAATAAATAAAATAAAGTGAACTTAGACAGAGCATCAAATTGTCTAGTGGAACAATGGAAAAGCTCTAAAACAACTCTAAATATGAGAGAATAAAGATAGATATGCAGTAATAATTGGAAAATAAGTATACTGTATGGGCATTGCAAGGTTAGGTTGTTAGTATGCTAGTTATATTGTTTCATTCAACTCATCAGTGTATTATTTTTTACATAGCCTGTGCAGATTTCCTCCAGGTACTTTGGTTTCCTACTTCAATCCGAAGACATGCTGGTAGGTTAATTGGATCATGTCTAAACTGGTCCTAGTATATGTATGTATGAATGTAAATTAGGGACCGTAGATTGTAAGCTCTTTGAGAGCAGGGACTGATGTAAATGTACAATGTGTATGTAAAGCAGTGCATACATTGACAGCACTATATAAGCAACTGAAATTAAATAAATGAATAAGTAAAGATCAAAAAATATTATCGTTTTTAATTTACAAAAATGTCATATTATTTGGAAGAGGTTATGTGTTTTATAGTTGTAGCTTTAAGGCTATTAGTGCATTTGTTATGTGTTAGAGCATAGTGCTTAGATATCTTAGATATACTGTGGTTCTGGAACCTTTTTGTTATATTTCTTGAGAATTGGCCAGTTCTGACTCTCAATTTCTTGATCAGCCTCAAAATACCTGGTACACACTTCCAAAAAAATGTATCATGCTTGATGGTGAGTTTGGTAATTTCATGTATCAGTTGCTTTTCTATTCTGTACTTTTCTTTCTTAACACATGCATCTTGGCACTGGACACAAGGCTTGCACTGTATAATAACAAATATATCATTTGATAGTTCTTGGCATTCAAGGGATTGAATTTGCTTAGTAAAAGTAGGAGGGTAACTTTTTTTTTTTATTTCTATCAAGGTGAACTTAGCGTTTTATCAAACAAATTGTAAACATAATGCTATGAAAATAACACAAAATTGCACATAATGACAGACTAAAAATTCATTATTTTTTGTTCTTACCCTAATTAAGATTATGCCACAAAAGAAGATTCAGAGCAATTCATCAGTGGTGGCTTTTTGAAATAGGGCACAGTCTTGAGTGATATTTTATTTACAGTTCTTTCTTAATGAAAAGCAAAAGACAGATTGAATAGAAAATCTATAAACATTAATTTTAGAAGCAGTCATGACTAGTCTCAAAAGATTTTCCCTTCCTTAACTACTTTTTTTTCATTAATTGACCTCAATTAATTTTCCAGAAACTAGGTTTCACTTACACTACAACAAAAAGTGACTGCTGATATACCACTTAATGAATTATTCACAGAGCACAGAGCAATTGCAAGCCTCTGTGTTCCTGAACATGTTTATATTCTTCACCATTGTAAGTGAGCAAGTGTAACTTAAACATCCTAATGGAAAATGAAAGGCTTTATCAGAGATGGGGTCAACTTTTTCTTACATTTGGGAAATTGACTTTGCAGTGCCTAGAATGGATTATGCAGATAAGTAGATTACTTCTGCAATCAACAGCCTGGAAAAAACACAACAGCAAGAATATACAAGGACAAAACACAATTGTACACATACATGTATTACGGTATTTGTTTATACATTACAAATATGAATACATTGACTCTGTGCAGGATAACCTATAGGATGTTTTATCTCACTATCTTTCTACAGCAAAAATCAGTGGAATGCACCATTTAAAAGATGACTAGAAACTTAGGTTACAGAAAGAAAACAGTTACATCTTATGTTAGAAGATTACTGTATATTTGCAAATTGTAAGTGCAAATAAATATAATAATAATAATATAACCATCTTGCGTATTAAAAATAGATTTTTTTTGTTACATACAGTACATACTACAGTAGAAGATACACACAAAGAGTATAGGTTAGTTTAGCAGTGTTAGTAAACAGGGTTTTAACAATAATGGTGTGAACCTCCTGCGCTCACTAGTGTTCAATTCTATATATAGAGAAGAGAAGCTGCTAACATTAAATCATATACCAGTGATTACCATAAACATATAAATAAAATGTAGCGCTACTCACATAATAAACAAGTGCATATAAATATATATACCAAGTGTATCAATTAGTGAAAAATGCCAAATCAACTGTTGATCAAGTGATTTCATGCAAAAATCCAAACAATTATATGTGAACACAAAATGTGATGGTGATAATAATTGAAAACAATTGATGCTGATTAAATACAATCTTCAAAAATAATTATAATGACCTAAATCATATGGAAAACATATATATCTCTTTGTACAAATCCATTCAGTGTAAATAATATATCAAATCACACGTGCATATAGTGAACATACTATAGTGAAACCACAATACAAAAACAACTTAATCAGTTCTCTTAAAGTCCAATATATGCTGATGGTAACACTTAGATGACACACACTCGTGCTGATATTTGTGTGCAAGTGAATATGACAATCCGACCACCGTCTGGATAAGCCTCTCACCTTATAGCTTCGACCCTTGCGGGTCAAAGCGCTTTACTGGATCCTTCTCACGGATCCTCCAAGCCTGCTATCACTCCAAATGGTCGCTCCTTGTCACACTCAAATCCCTCAAGGGGTCAGCACTCCACTAATGGCTCCTCTCCAGATAAGATCAAGTGTAGCACCAATCTGATAACTCTGGAGATAACTGGTCTGAATCATTGTATTCAAACTCCAGAGTGGGCCCATCTACCAGGATCTCGGTCCGCCTGTTTGAGTTTTAATAAAAAAAATTGGATGTCATAACCTTTTGCTGGTTTGTGTCACCAGTTGTGAGAGGTACTGAGATGAATATTCCAAGCAGTGCCTTTAATTGAAAGAAGGGTAGGTTTTAGTGTGTGACACTTCAGGCATGTCTTGAAGGATTAAACCTTTCATACTTAAAATGCTTTTGACCAGACCAAATTTTAAAGTTTTGGTATGCACTGGTTTAATTCTGATTATTGTTCAGAATATACTGTATATGGTGTAAACAGTTTGCACTGTCCTTTACAAAATAAAGTGAGACAGTGCAGTTCTATTACAGTTCAATAGAAGAAGGTTGGGATGGTTGTGCTTGTAAGAGCTTACAATCTACAAGGGAAAGGCAAGTGATAAAAAGGTACCGTAATACCTGTGAGGGATGAGTTGACAGATATACTAAATGTGCAATTCTTAGGTGAAGGTTTTATTCCCCATACTCTCAACATTGGGAGAGTACCTTGCAAGGGGGGCACAAAACCTCCACCCCTTGCAAGGCACCTTGTCTTCATGACAATTGGTATAAGGGCATCATCTCAAAATCAGCAACCTGGTGGATGTGGGGGTCAGGGAGGGACTTATAAGAATCTAGATGCCACCTTTAAAATAAGAGAGCTCCCAGATATCCTGCCCTCCACCCTGCAGGAATGAATAGGGGGTTTATTCACAAAAAAGAAAAAAGCAAATAAAAACAGTCATCTCCTAAAAAATCATTTATCAAAAATAAAAACGAAGCCCCATAAAGTAAACCTAACATCATTCACGTCATCCAGCAATACAGATTCCACTTCAACCAGGAATGAATGTATGACACTGGCGTAGCGTATTGTATCAGTGAGATTTAATGCTCCATCACAGGGTGGTTACTGTGGTTGCATAATCATTGAAAAAAGTGTTGCATCCTAGTTACTGACAATAATATGGATTTTGAAAAAGACATGGACTTTATAAGCACTACAAAATTCTCATTAAAACTTTAACAATTTTATTGAAATTACACATATAAAATATTGTTCATAATAATGATTACAACATATTAAAACAGTTCTCTTCTACCCAAGTATCATCAAGACCCCATATATTGTGTGTCGGCCATAACTTGGCAAATTGTTAGATGGGGCTTCTTGATGTAATTAGGTGGAAGCTCAATATGTTTCATGATAATTATTACTTATTTAGGAGATATGTTGAACCTTACTGAATGAGCATAAAAACAAACATTATACAACTAAAATACATCAACCAAATATACAATATTGTTCAATAACACAGGTAAAAAATGTTGCCAAGGTGTACCATGGTGATGTAAAAGGCATTGACTGACTGTAGTTCCAGCTGTTAGAGAGATGGGAACCCTTGATGCACCACTCATAATGGAACCCTTTATATGTTGAGGGAATGGAATGGTTCAAGATGGAGTATTGCATGTTTGATACCCTTCCCTTTCGTAGTCCGTTGACTGCATGTCTGAATAAGGATCTGGTATGGATTATGGGGTAATATATTTTCTTTTTTGCCTGTTTCCCCCTATCCAAATCCATACTAGAGCCGTATCAAGGATAAGTATGTGATATGGGTTTTGGGTGGACCCCAAGCCTTTTTACCTTAATTACATTACACTTTTTTATAAACAGTATGTATTGTCTTTTTAAGAAAAAATAAGGATGAAGGATGAATGGTCCTTTCACAACTTATGCCACACTCTTATCCCTTTTCTAATAGATAAGGAGCTGATATGGATATAAACAATTTTGCAGGCAAACCATCAGAAAGAGTACACGACAACTTAAAATATTTTGTATATTGCAATGCATAGTCTTTGCTTCTGGTCAACTCAGTTACAAGAGCCAATTTTTTAAGAGTCAATAATTCTGAAGGACTGGGTAATGCAAAAACGTATTCAGAAATATTTGGTTATTGTATTTTACACACAAAATGCAGAAAAATCAACATTATGATTGTAGAAAATTCAGAAAATATATGCAGCAAAACCATTAATAAATTAAAAAAAATAATTTAAATGAAACTTTTTATTTTTGTAGTGTAAATAAAAGCATCTGAGCTTCCCAGAAGAACACATTCACTTTTACATACTCCCCAATCACTAATGCTAGGTTCAAGGAAGGAAAGTCCTGTATAAGCTCCAAAGCAACTTAATGAACTTCATGCAGAGATATGAATTCTTTATCTGGACCAATGAAAAAGCACTGAGCCAACTGAAAGGAACTTCAGATGCTTACTTATTTCTGTAAGTTCCAAGCATTTCACATTGCTCCTAGTGGTCAAACATAGTGCCATGGGTACAAACGAATATTGAGTATATGCTAATAAGTTAAATTAAGTAAACCTTTTAGTTTGTCATGTATGTATGAAAAATTTCAGAAAGAATGAAATAATGTTTTGTGAACTGACACTAATATTAGGTGGGAGTAAACAATTGTACACATTTTTCCAAACTGCATATCAAATTAACATTGACAAAGAATGTTAACAGGAGGGATCATGTTATTAATCATGCCATTATTATCTGTTTTGGGGCTTTTATATGAAAAGTATGTTAATAAGATATGTTATTGTTTCCTGTAGAAATCCAATAGAGTAATTATTTCAGTTACAATACCACATAAAAAAACTTGTATTTGGAAGCTAATTTGTTGCTATGATAATAAGCAATGTGCTTTTTTTTATATATTTCATACATAAACTAAAGTGTTCAGTATAATAAAACAAAATAAAATAAAAGTTTTATTTATTCTGAAATCCTGACAACCATTCATACATGGCAATGCGCTCATTTTAAAATGCCAGTTTCTGACCTCTGCTTAAAATTGGTATAAAATACACAATAATTGAACTATTACTTTAAATATTAGGAGTGTAATTTAATTGAAAGCAGCCAGTAGAGTCATTTCCCTAGCAATAACATCTGCAAGGTGAGCTTTTATGAAATTTCTGCCATCTGTTACAACAAACAAAGGCTAATCATAATTAAACTATTCTTAACAACAAAGTGATCCTTATAGACCAACAGAATATTTATTCAATAAATCATATTTGTCTGCCAAAAATGAATGATATGTTAAACACTACAAAGGGACTACATTTGCAGTTATGATATTTACAGTACTTATTTGTGTTCCAAAAACTTCATAGCAGATGACTGTCGGATCCCAGTAACTGTATGGCATGCTTAAAGGAAAGGTTCCCTTGGAAGCGTAAAAATTAAAGGCTAAGTCCAAGCAAAATAAAAAACACAAAAATCAGCCCAAGGGACATAACTTACAATTAATAAGATGTGTCCCTTGTGCTGATGCCTCTTCTGTTAGGTGAAATCCTCCTCCATAGATTTCTCCTTCCCACCCCCTCCACTATAATCTTCCAGTGTAGCAAGGTTAATACAACTGGTGGAGCTGACACAGGATATCATCAAGAGTGTTTGACTATGGCTGCCTTTTCCATTCAGTTCCTCCATTCATAGGATCCAGTATTACAGCTTACAGTTGCAAGAAAAAGTATGTGAACCCCTTGGGATTACGTGGAGTTTTGCATGAATTGGGCATAAAATGTGCTCTGAACGTCATCTAAGTCACAACAATAGAAGAACACAGTCTGCTGAACATAATACTACACAAACATTAGATGTTGCCATGGTTCAATTGCACATAACATCTAAACATTCACAGTGCAGGGAGGAAAACGTTTGTGAGGCCCTAGATTAATGACTTCTCCCAGAGCTAATTGGAGCCAGGAGTGAGCCAACCTTGACTCCAATCAGTGTGATGATATTGGATGTGTTGCTGACAGCTGTCCTGCCCTTAAAAAACACACACCTGTTTTGGGTTTACTGGTTTCAAGAAGCACTGTCTGATGTGAACCATGCCTCGCAGGAAAGAGCTCTCAGAAGACCTACAATCAAGAATTGTTGACTTGCATGAAGCTGGAAAGGGTTACACAAGTATCTCCAAAAGCCTTGATGTTCATGTGTCCACGGTAAGACAGACTGTCTACAAATGGAGAAAGTTTAGCACTGTTGCTACTCTCCCTAGGAGTGGTTGTCCTGTAAGAATGACTGCAAGAGCACAGCGCAGAATGCTGCATGAGGTAAAGAAGAATCCCAGAGTGTCAGCTAAAGACCTACAGAAATCTCTGGCACATGCTAACATTTTTGTTGACACATCTACAATAAGGAAAACATTAAACAAGAATGGAGTACATGGGGGGACACCACGGAGGAAGCCATTGCTGTCCAAAAAGAATATTGCAGCATGTTTGAAGTTTGCAAAAGAGCACCTGGATGTTCCACAGCACTACTGGCAAAATATACTGTGGACAGATGAAACCAAGATTGAGTTGTTTGGGAAGAACACACAACACTATGTGTGGAGAAAAAAAGGCACAGCACACCAACATCAAAACCTCATCCCCACTGTAAAACATGGCAGAGGGAGCATCATGGTTTGGGGCTGCTTTGCTCCCTCAGGGCCTGGACGGATTGTTGTCATTGATGGGAAAATGAATTCCAGAGTTTATCAAGACATTTTGCAGGAAAACGTACGACCATCTGTCCGCGAACTGAAGCTCCGCAGAGAATGGGTGATGCAACAGGACAATGACCCAAAGCATACAAGTAATTCAACAAAACAATGGCTGCAACAGCACAGAATACGCCTTCTGGAGTGGCCCAGTCAGAGTCCTGACCTCAACCCGATTGAAATGCTGTGGCATGACCTTAAGAGAGCGATTCACACCAGACATCCCAAGAATATTGCTACACTGAAACAGTTTTGTGAAGAGGAGTGGTCCAAAATTACTCCAGATCGTTGTGCAGGTCTGATCTGCAACTACAGGAAACGTTTGGTTGAGGTTATTGCTGCCAAAGGAGGGTCAACCAGTTATTAAGTCCAAAGGTTCACATACTTTTTCCTCCCTGCACTGTGAATGTTTACATGTTATGTGCAATTAAACCATGGCAACATCTAATGTTTGTGTAGTATTATGTTCAGCAGACTGTGTTCTTTTATTGTTGTGACTTAGATGACGTTCAGAGCACATTTTATGCCCAATTCAAACAAAACTCCACGTAATCCCAAGGGGTTCTCATACTTTTTCTTGCAACTGTATATGAATGAAAAGTGATTTATTACTGGAGGGGGTGGATATTTCAATCATCTGCCCCTCTTCCATTCACAGATCATTTCATTTATAGCAGCTGTAATATCAATTTCTATGAATGGAGATACTGGGTGAAAAGGGCATAAATAGTTAGGCACTCTTGAAGAGAACCTGTGACAGCTCACACTTGTGGAGTATGGCAGGAGAGGTAGGAGGGCATCAGTAGAGGAGGATTCCATGTAACTGAAGAGGCCTCAGCACAAGGGACACATCCTACTGACTGTAAGTCATGTCCTCTGTACTTATCTTTATGTTTTTTTTTATTTCAATTGCACTGTGGCTGCAATACTCACTTCCTCTCCAATGCTGTTCCCCACAGAGGTTTTCTACCACCAGATGCCCTAAGTCAGTCAGGGCATCCGGTGAGCATCAAGCAGCTTGGAAGTTGGCATCACCACCATGCTGTGTGTTCACATGCAGTATTGTAGAGAGTGATGCTGATGACATCCCATTTGCACCACTCACTGCATCACTGAGGACCACCCACCACTGGGAGGGTATCCAGATAGAAAGAGAACCTGCATATGTTGCTATCTGACTGAAGAATTCAGGAAAAAGTACAAAACAAAAAGAAAACCGTCAGGTCCTGTGTCTGAACCTGCAATCTCTGCTGTGTCTGCTGATGTCTCTTTTTGCTGAGCCATCTGGGATGATGGACAGCCCCCTGGACTATTAATTGAACAATCTTGCTTTGAACCTTGAACTCTTTGCTCCCCCATGAACGTCATATTTTAGCCATGTCTTCATACTTTATGTTTGCTAGATTTTTGTGCTCTCTCCAGACAATATCTGACTCTTGTCACTCCTGCTGCCATCCGTATCTCTGCTACCACTCCTCACTGGCCTTTGACTTGTTCCTTGACTATGCTTCTGTTTGATCCCAACCCGCAACCATTTGGTACCTATCTCTGGCTTGTTCACTGATGCTTCTGCTTATCCCTAACTGCTATATCTTCTACTGGACAAGGGATTGCTCAACTCCTGGTGGAGCGATCCTGAGAACCTTGACCTGGTACTAATACACACCAAAACCCATCTCCACCATCAGGAGCTCTGGTGAACACCAGTTAGTGCTTAGACTCCTCACCCCATGTGAGCCTGTGTCATCTGCTAGGGTGATCTACTGCTGTACTTCTCCAGCTGGTCAGTGGGAGCCTGTCTACTATTATAGCTACTGGTCTCTGAGTCAGAACCCTGACCATGACAACAACATACACATGGGTGCCTAGGGGACAGGAGAATGAGTTCAGAATTGGATTTAAACCTTTAATGAGATTATTATGGGGCTTACTTTGTTTTAAAATTTTTAGTTTGTTGTAAAGCTGATTCAGAGCTTCTCTGCTTTTTCAACACTGACCCCCCCCCCCCCAAACAAATATGTAGAGCAGAAAAGTCAGTGAAAAGTCAGAGGTTTTACCATATAACCACCTTGTTGTTTTCCTGAGCTCATTGAAGCATTTAGATATTTATTTGCTAACTGTATCTATATACTATGTCCAGCTTGTTGACCTTTTTATAGTTTGTATATAGTTTGTCTCTTTTTAAATTTGAATGTATTTGTAATAAAATATGAATACTGTATTCCTAATCCTCTTTAAATTGCATATGTGTGCTTTATGACTGAATCAATGAAAGCTGGCTAAAACTTCAAAGAGCATTTTAAAGTAAGCATTTTAGTTTTGGGGATTATTAAAACAAAAAAAGAAAGATTATGCATATTTCTTCAACTTTACACGTGTAGCCTTTGCCTCTCCACTCCACAATATTCTGCTGTTTTCCATCTCACCACCAGTATATTTTTAAACCTTATGATTTTTATACTTGG
This sequence comes from Staurois parvus, assembly GCF_062004578.1. NCBI lineage: Eukaryota > Metazoa > Chordata > Amphibia > Anura > Ranidae > Staurois > Staurois parvus. Next base: position 9,134,552 of record NW_028317949.1, read on the forward strand.
TTTCTGGACAAAAGCAGAGGATGGTCATCCTGACAGCTTCCACTGTGCAGATAATTGCTTAAGTCATTTTTATATTAACTTTTTGTCTTTTGCAGCCAAATTGGAATGTCTACTTTATATTAGTTACATGACCTCATTCACATAGCACGACTAAAAAAAAAGTTGTAGCTTACCTTTCAGGGGTATGGAAAGTTGTGTTTACTAGCAGGCACTTTGTCTTAGAATTCTGTGAATGAATAAAGAGGTTGTGTGGGCACATGGCGCCAAGCCATGCTTTTTTGAATTGTGACAACAAGTGTGGGGAGAAGATCCCCAGCCCGTTGTCATGATCAGAACAAGAAGAGGGAGATTCTGAACATGATGCATCTTAAACCCTAAATATGGTTATAACATGTTCACAATGGTGAACTTTTCTGTTAAGCTGATAAGATGTTACAAAAAAACATAAATGGATGTCTCTTCTAATTCTTGTAAGGCCCTGACTTGTGGTTTTACCGCACTGGAAGAATGCAGATCACTGCAAGGATACATAGAAAACAATTGTTTTCTTTGTGTCCTGTTCACACCACAATACTAGTGTCAAGTGCAAGGCATTGCTTTGCATTAAAATGCTCTATGCATGCATTTAATGCAACCCAAAGTACACGTGCATATAAATATACATCAATACAATGCAAGTCTACTAAGGAAAAAAATCAATGGCTTATAGGGCAGCCATCTTAGAGAGTGTGCAATGGAAAGATGGTTAGTAGGGTGTCTCAATGGCAGGGTTTATAGAAATAGATGAGTGACATAATAAATCCTGCTATGAGGTCCAAAAGTGCCCTTTATTCTTACTTTGTATGAGCAATGGATGCACTCAATAGCACTTTTTGGCTTACCCCAATCTTCTCATCCGCCTCCTCCTCAGTATAGCTAGCACAATCACAATGATTAGGGCAATTACACTAGATATCCTGTTTGCCAATGTCTCCACAAAACAAAAATGTGGTTGTCTCTGCCTCTACTTTTCCTTTTACTCCTTCTCTCAAACCACAAACAGAAAAATAATATGATGTCAGAGGAATTAACCTGCAAAATGCATTGCAATTTAAGGCACATAAAAATGTGTGTCACTGCATTAAAATATGTGTCAATGCATTTAAAAACACCTGTCAATGCATGTCAGTAGAAGGAAATATATATGTTGCATATTTATGTTTTGAGCATTATAAGCTTTTTATGTGTGAACAGGTCCTACATTTGTGCTAATCTTTTTGCTTCATTTGATTTAATCTTTACTTTTACTTTGTAGCTCTTCTCTTCTAAATAAACATTCATCATTTATTTATCAAGTAGATTACCTTAGAGCCAGTTAACTGCCTGCCTAGTAAAAACAATAGTCAGATCTATTGTATCTGGAACATCCTTCTCTTTTTTAATTCATTTTGGGCCATTTGTAGGGCCAATAAACAGGCTATCATCAAACAAAAAAGAACTGGGAAGCTTGCAACTGCCATGTGGGACTAGTATCAATAACAAAAAAGGAATGAATAAAAATAAAAAAACTGTATCCTTTCTTACACAGAATAGTCAGCTTTTTCAAACCATTCTAATGCACACTTGCAATGTATCAGAACACTTTATGACCCTTTGAAAATAAAAAAAATGACATCTCTGTCAATAAAAAGCCACCAAAGGGGTCACCCACACATTCATATCACAGCCTGATATTTACTGGTTACAAAAAAACTGCTTCAATCTTTTATAAATGTCCATGAATTGTTTCTATTTTTCTCAAAGCAGGCTTTTTAAAAAACATTAACAACGCGACGAGGCACATTCACTAAAGAAAATGTTCACCTGTGCCCACAACCTTAAAGTGGTGTTAAACTAAAAAACAAACATTTGTTATAAATAAAATAGAAAACCTCTGCGCTTAGGTATAACCCTCCCCAAGTGCAGCAGCTGACGCCAAAATAAGCTTGTGATACTAAGCCCAAAAATCCAATAATATTTAGCAGTGCAGCACTAAAGCCCCAAATATACAATGAAAATAGTCACATATATTGTACATTCACATGTCAAATAGATGAGCATGCAAAACCCTGCATTCACTCTATCTGGTCTCCTACAGTACACACAATGTGAAAATGCAATTGTTTTAGTATATACTGCTAAATACCTTTTCTCATCAGCAGTTAGAGCAGTCTTGTGACTTCTATCAGTGTTCAGCAGAACAATGGTTAAAGCTTGTAGGAAGAGTTTTCTTTCTGCTATAGTAGGATGAAGAACCCCTGACCTTTGTCTGGACAAGGCTGATTGGCCCTGTGCTGATCACATGCACTCTCCCAAGAAAAAAAAAACCTCTATAGAAATACACACCAAACAGAGTATGTACAGAATTACTCCACATGATATGTCTTATCAGGAGATAAGAGGGGGATACTGGAAGAAGGGGAGGATCAGAAAAGTCAGGATCAAACAGCTTTACAAGATAAAGAATTAATTCAAATCACCCAGGATTTACAGAAAGGGTTAAATTTGGGCTGTGTGCCAGACCTTAATGACAGAGAATGTTCATATTCATAAATAATTTTAATTGAGGCAATAACATCAGAAAGATTTGGAGCTAGGTCTTTCCTCCTCGCGCTATAACCGACTTAGCCGCTAGTAGTATGTGTGCTGCTACTACTCTCTATGTTGGAGGGAACTTTTCAATACCAAGATTAAGGATGGCTAAGGCAGGATCAGGTAGAGTCAAAATTCCAGTAACCTTAGATATAAGGTGGAATACTTGGTTCCAGAAACTTGTAAGGTATTTACAGGACCAAAATATGTTGTATATGTTACCTGTCTGTCCACAATTATGCCAGCAGAGAGGGGATTAGGTAGAATAAAAGTTTGCTAGCTGGAAGGGTGTTAGGTACCAACGTGAAATAATTTTATGTGCAAGTGATTTACACAATGAGAAATATAGGTATTTTAAATGCATCAGTCCGTTGTGAAGAAGAAAAGGAGCAATTAATTTATTTTTCCTATTTGACTAATGGGTTGGTTTTGCAAAACACTTGTTTTTGTTGAAGCATATTATAGAAAAATATCCCTTTTATGGTGGGTAAGGCAGCATGAAAATATTTCCATATTGAAGGTGGTAGTAGAGGGGATGGAAGGGGGGTTTTGGCTAGAAATCAACCAATTTGAATGTATGAGTAATATTTTGCGATGTATGTATATCATACACTTTGGTCAGATCAGAGAAAGGTCTGAGTGAGCGCTCATTAAATATTGTATCAACCCACTGAATGCCATGTTCAAGCCACTTATTGACAGATAAGTAGGGTATACTGTATGTATTTCCAACATTGTTATGGGAATGCAAATGCATTGGGCATTAGAGAGACTGTAGGTTTGACCAATTAGTGCTCTCCATGCTGAAATGGAGTATTTAACAGTAATTTGTAAATTCAGTAGCAAAATGTTTCCAGGGATATGCTAGAAGGAGGGTATTTAGGTGAAGTTACTTCATAACTGTAGATTGTAGGTGAAGCCATGGAATATCGGGTGAGGGAAGGAACCATTGTCTGAGGTGAACCAGTTGTGTTGCCAAGATATAATCCTGCAGATTAATCATACCGAAACCTCTACTCACTTTTGTTTTGTTAAATGAGTAAGGAAACATCTGGGACATTTTTTTTTTTGCCAAACATAGCATCTGAGAAGTGAAGTAAGGGAGGCTAGGTATACTGGTGGTAGTGGGATTGATAAGGATTAGACAACGTATAATATCTACGGTAATTACAATTTTGTATGCTGTCAGTCTTCCTACCCAAGACAGTTCATATTGAGCATACTGGGTTTAGTCTTTATGGATTTTAGCAATTAGAGTTTTATAATTTCCCTCAGCCAATAATGATATGGATGGAGTAAAAATGATACTTAAGTAAGGGATGCCTTCACTAGTCCAAGAGTATGGTAGGTGTTGTTTCAGGTGTCTCTTTGTGTACGACATAGTGCTAAAATAAAGCAGTTGATGTACAAAAGGAAGGACTATCAATGGTTTAGTTAGAAAAATAATAATTTCATCAGCAAAAAGATTACGTTGGACCGGTTGTGAAAGTGAAAACCTGAGATGTTTGGGTGTGACCATATAGATTCAGCCAAAGGTTATATTATCAGATTAAAGATTGAGGGGGAGGGGGGCATCCTTGCTGGGTACCATTGGTGATTGGGAGGGTTTTGAAAAGAGGCTCAACATGAATAGATGGGCTGATGGAGCTAAGTATAAGGCTAGAACTGCTGATAAAATAGGGCCCTGTATGACCAATGTACCCTGTTGAATGCCTTCTCTGCATCTATTGAAAGAAGCAGAGAAAGTGTCTGACTGGTTTCAGCATGGTGTAAAATATTTAGTATGCATATTAGAGCATCTGAGGCCTTTCTTCCCTGCATGAAACCCATCTGATCAGACTTAATCAGGGAAGCCAAAACATTTGATAAGTAGCTGGCCCGTGTTTTGGCATAACTTAAGGTCAGAATTTAAGATAAAATGAAAGTTGGCCGGGATGTCTGAGTCTTTTCTGGGTTTTGGGAGAGTCACAATGTGAGCTTGTGACATTTCTGGTGGGAAGAAGGCTTTGGTAGATGCTGTACCAATGATATTTAGGGGATATGGGGATATAATTCTTTTAAAGGACTTAAAATATTGGTTAGTAAACCCATCAGGTCCAGGTGATTTCCCATTGGGCAAAGAATTTATAGCCTTTTTAATTTCTACTGTATTAAATGGGGAGTTTAAGGTAGCGAGTTGGGAGTCAGAGAGGTCTGTGAGTTTTATATTAGAAAGAAAAGACTTGATGATCATCTCAGATGGTTGGGAGACAGGTTGGTCTTTTTTAAAAATATACAGGGAGGCATAATAATCTGTAAAAGCATATGCTTTGTCTTGAGGATTAAAAAGTTTGGCTTTTGTAAACGGATGGTAAGGGAATGGAATTCTAGATTTGGCTTTTTGCGTCTTGAGCCTATTTGGCCAGGAGCTTCCATGCTTTATTATATTAGTCATAGAAACAGAGCTTTAAGGATTGTAAACATCTATCATGTTGATGGATCATCACCCCTCTGAGATCTGTGTGAAGTTAAGTTGAAGATGGGGCCACAATAGGGTCTGGAGATTATTAGTTTTTAGTTTCCAAGTGGTGGATATCATTCAAGAGTTTGGATAGATTGAATTTGAGATTTTTCTTTGCTCTGGCACCTAATTGGATAAGAATATCTCTGATATAGGCTTTTTGGGAATTCCATAGTGTGAAGGCAGAAACCTCCCGGTATCATTACAGAAGAATTTTTTTAAATGTTGGGAAAGTGACCCATTGGTTCGAGGGACCTGAACGATAATACTGTTGCTCCACCAAGTGGATATTGTTGGACAGGAATTTTTCTCTTATAAGGTGATAGTGACTGCCAAATGGCCGTACCAAGTTATATCATGAAATGAAGAAGAGGAGGTCTGTTGTATTAGCCATTTTTTTACCACAAAAAGATCTAGGTGAGAGTAGGAGTTTTTTCTTTGTGAGTAGAAAGTATAATGCCTTTCAATGGCATGTTGACAGTGCCACACATCATAAACCTCTTCTTTGTAGGTCCTTCACAGATACAGAAAGGCCTCTTTTCAAAGTAGTGGAGTCGAGTTGGATATTCGGCACTAGGTTAAAATCTCCACATATGTTCAAATTTCCCTATTGCACCTTAGAGATCTGCCTAAAGAGATTGCAAAAGAATTGCAAAATAATGCGAATTAGGGGCATACACAGAAATGAAAGTGAGAGGCATATTATTAACAGTACATATCAAGACAACAAATCTACTTTCTGGATCAAGTATGGAATGTTGTAAAGTGAAGGACAAAGAGTCTCTTATAGCAATAAGGACCCCTCTTTTTTTCACAGGAGCAGTGGACAAAAAACAAAGAAAGTTCTTATGTTTGCAGGTGGGGATTGAATCTTTCTGAAAGTGAGTTTCTTGTATTGTTATAATGCCCGCCTTGTGTTTCTGGCTTTTGACCACATGGACATGCATTTAGCAGGATGATTGAGTCTGTGTGCATTAAGGAACAGAATTTTAATACCCATCATCAAAGATCAATCTAAGGGAGATATGAATCATAGGTTATGTAGTAACCAATGAGATAAGGTGAGAGTGTAGCCATATATGGATATCATGCGTCCCATGAAAAAGAAATGTTGCACCTTGGTAATGTGGAGTAAAGCTGCAATAATTCTATGTTTGAAGATTAAAAAGTGCACTCTGGTAAACATTCCTGACCTTGTGAGGAGAGGAGAGCATTAACTTCATAAAGAACGACAGAACAACCAAAATAGAACAAAGGAACAATAAACACTCTAAACAGGGTAACTTAAAAAAGAAAGTACCTTTGGCGAAGGAACCTAGAACAGAGTAAACTGTAAGAACAAATTTGAAGTACTTGAAAGCAGTATTAAGTAAGTCAGCTGGTGAACCAGGACTGCCTAGTAGTCATTGTGGTAAGCCAAAATTTCAATAAGAGTCGTCACCAATAGATATAAGAATATTGGAATAGTGGACTGAAATAAGAGAGTCTGTGACAATCAAGATGTTGATAACCTTGTTCCTAAATAGTCATAACAGTCCTATTTTATTGTGTATTGAGCCTATTTGTATGCCTGCTATGTCAGCAGAGGATCAAATCAATTGCTCTGGGGGGTCCCATTATTAGTGCAAAAATGACTGAGGTCAATGGACAGCCTTGTCTAGTGCCATTAGTTATAGAGAATTCAGAGAAAAATATTCCAGAAGTAATTATTTTTGCCATTCCTTTGTGACAACAGAGATAGGATGGCTGTTAAAATAGGGCCTATGAAGCCAATGTTTTGTAGCAATGCCATAAGGAAGCTCCAGTGTACTCACTTATATCTGAGTTGAGACATGAGATTGCTCTATAGATACCTGGAATGTCAAGATCTTTGTCTGGTTTAGGGATGGTGGTGATTAAGGCTTGTAACATGTACTTCAGAAATTAGCCCATTGAAATAGCTAGCTTATAAATATCTGCTTAATATGGGGTTAGGGTATCTTTGTATTTTTGGTAATACTCAATAGGAAAACTATCTATACTGGGTGTTTTCAAAAGTGGCAAGGTATTCAATACTGCTGAGATTTTCGGAATGTTGAAGGGGTGGGATAGTGATTCAAGTTGTGAGGTAGCCAAGTTTGGTAGCGAAAGAGAGTAGAGGAAGTAATGTAGTTGTTCAGCGGTAGGTTGCAGGGTACAACTATCTAATTGTGAATAACATAGAGAGGAATAGTATTTTCAGAAGATTTCTGCTTTGTGTTGAAAAGTAGTGGTTTTAATGTCAGTGGCAGCATTTTTGTGTTATTTGTGTGAGATTTGTCTGTTAAGTTAATACATTTGTTCCATTATATTCCCTATGTTAGAATGATTTGTTTTTGGAATTTGTTTCATATATTTTTATTTTGATTTGTTTTGTATATTTGTTATTTTCAAATCAAAATTCTGACATTTGAAATTCGAAAATCAAAATTTTAATTTGGGAAGATGGCTATATGTGTTCTATTCTATTCTTTTATAGTGTAGTCTATTATTTTCTGTTCTATCTTATTCTGTTCCATTCTGTTTTATTCTATCCAATTCTTTTATTTTCTATGCTATTATTTTTTTTCTATTCCATTCTATTCTAGTCCCTCCTTTTATATTCTAATGTATTGAGCATCCTATATAGGAATCATCATCTTCTTTTGCTTTTCTACCTTACTGTATTTATTGCAATGTTTCCATTTCAAATTTGAATTCAAATTAATTTTCAAAGTCAAATTAATTTCCAAATTTACATTTGTTATAATTTGTTTAGTTAGAATTTATTTTGGATTTGTTGAAATCTGTTACTGTTATGATTAATAAATTTGCATACATCCAAATATCTGAATATTGAAAATTTTGTCTGAATTTTGATTCATAATTAAACAAATTGCACGTGTCTAATAGAACCTATTCACTGAAGAGAACATTTATCTGTTCTAGAGTATGTATGGATGAAATTGAGAAGTAAGTATAATCTCGTTTCATACCATGCTGACAATGCCAAATTTCATACAGATCAGTATTGTAAAAAAAAGGTATTTAGAGAATTAGAAGGCTTTCTAGTATACGTGGTGAAGTCTAGGTTTGGGTGTCCTACAGAGGTAAAGTCACCTCCAATCAATGGAAAGCCATGATGTCAATAAGTAATTTTTTAATAGGTTTGTTGGGAAAGCTGATCTATCTGACATTCAGATCATATAGATTAACCGGAGTACAAAGCATATTATTAACTTTGCAAGTCTGAATTAGATAGTCTGTTGATGTATTCTATTGATGAGATATGTTGAAATGTAACATAATATGCTATAGCTATGAGGCTGATATTCTGATAATTGGTTGACATGTGCAGTACCTCATAATAGATGTGATGAAGATGTTTGCAGAGCTGGTTGTTTCCAAATAGGACAGATTCCAGAGGTGAGGTTCCATAGTTCTGGATGTGTTACAAAGGGATATATGAAGCCTGGTTGAAAGACTTGTGAAAGAGAAAGGAAAAACTACAGTAGAAACAACCAGGGGCGTATTTGCCATGAGGCAAACAAGGTATTTGCCTAGGGTGGCACTTTTCAGGGGGGTGGCATGGTGGCAGCGCCACCCCCCCCCCCTTTCCCATGGAAGGGACACTTCCATGGGAAAGGGACAGGGGCTGCTGTGTCTTACCTGTGTCCGCGTTTCCATGTCCCACGTCGATCTGGTCCACAAGGAGCTGCTGGAGGAGGGCTGCAGAGGGTGTCCGTCCAGTGTCTTCATCTTCCTAGATCTTGATGGTGATGTGGGCAGGATGACAAGCCACCCCTCGAATATGGCCACACGCCTGGGATCACTGGGCAGCCTATCTCTCCCTCTACAAGCTCTGCCTGCTCGCCGGTGATTGGCCGCCAGATCTGTAGCTCAGAAAAGGCACACAGGCAGCCAATCACAGATGAGGAGGTGGAGCTTGGAGAGGAGCTGAAAGGCATCACGAAGATTGAAAATCGAGTGAGGGAGGAGCTGGAGCCGGTGAAGAGGAGGAGAGCAGCTGGAGAAGGAAGACAGCTGATGGGTAAGTGTCTGTGCCTGAAGAAGGGAGCTCGAGCTGGAGCAGGGGTCAGCACAGCGATGTAAGTATAATTGGTGTCAGTGGGAGTAATAGTGCCCCATCATTACTGTCAGTGTGGGAGGAATAGTGCCCCCTCGTTGGTGTCACTGACACCAATGAGAGGGCACTTTTCTTCCCACTGACACTAATGATGGGCCACTATTCCTCCCACTGACACTAATGATGGGGCACTATTCCTGCCACTGACACCAAAGATGGGGCACTATTCCTCCCACTGACACCAATGATGGGGCACTATTCCTCCCCCTGACACCAATGATGGGGCACGATTCCTCCCCCTGACACCAATGATGGGGCACGATTCCTCCCACTGACACCAATGATGGGGCACAATTCCTCCCACTGACACCAATGATGGGGCACAATTCTTCCCACTGACACTAATGATGAAGTACTATTCCTCACACTGACACTAATGATGGGGCACTATTCCTCACACACTGACACTAATGATGGGGCACCAGTGGGGCATCAGTGGGAGGAATAGTGTCCCATCATTAGTGTCAGTGGGAGGAATAGTGCCCCATCATTAGTGTCCGTGTGAGGAATAGTGCCCCATCATTAGTGTCAGTGGGAGGAATCGTGCCCCATCATTGGTGTCAGTGGGAGGAATAGCGCCCCATAGTTGTCAGTGGGTGGAACTCTAATAGGAAGAGGTGGAGCCTAAATAGGAAGGGGTGGGGTTTGTAGATGAAAGGGTGGAACAAATTTAGATGCGGGGGGTGCCCGATTTTAGTCTTGCCTAGGGCAGCACAAAACCGAAATACGCCACTGAAAACAAACAACCTGGGAAAATGGCCAGGCACTATGTCCCTATAACATAGGCTAGAACAACAGGAGGGGATTTTTTTTATGCAACAGTACATGAACTGTGATACTAATTATGTAGTTTACCTGATTGCCTATATTTCATGCAGACTACAATATCTGGGCTGTACCACACGTACCCTCAGGACACGAATAGGAGAGCACTATTGTAATACCAACAATTTAAATGTTAAGCAAGTTTCTAATATGACACATCTTTTTAAGAATTTACACCATGGTGATCTCTACTCATTCAGATTTAGAGGAAGAGAAAGGCTTTCTCACTTGCTGGGAGGAGGTGAGAGAGAGCTTTTGGGGAGGGAGGCAATGTGGTTTTTTAAATTAAATGAATAATATCTCCTTAGGGGTTAAACCTATTTTTTTTCTTATTCCTCTCCTAGCACACAGCTATTTAATCATACATTTGTCTTTATTTTATTTTATAAATGTTTTTCATTTGTATATTGTTTTGTGTGGAGTTTGAAGAATTAGTGGTCTACACATGAACTCCTTTGCAATAGATCAAGAAGAGAGGGGATATAGTACAAGAGGTGCCACCATCCCTGAAAACAAAAACATGGTTTTTGGTTGGACTTTAAAGGCACACATTAATGAACTAATGAATCAGCAGTTAAAATATAACAATCAATTTTTATTTTATACAATCTTAAAATAGAAATAACATGTTGTGATACAAAAATTGTGATGGTATTGTCAAAGATATATGACTTAGTACTAGTAATAGAAGATCAGTCATGCATGTATTGCTACTGACGCGTTTTGATTCCAATCATCGTCTTTTCGTCAAAGGTGCTCAAAAAGGCATGACGCCTGGCCCTGTGTGGGGGCAGGAAAAGTAAAAATAAACCGCCAAAGAATTAAAAAGTATAAATTTCCATAAATGTAGCAGAAAATATTCATAAGCCTCTCACAGCAAAGATAATAGTAGAGTGCAGGTAAAGAGAGATGACAAAAGCTGCCCAAACGTCTCCTGGAGGGGCCCCACCCGACCATACCAATGGCGAACAAGAATGGTCCGCACAAGGATGCTTATGAGATGGTGTGGGAAGAACAGCAAAAATGAGAATGACAACTCCAAAAGACCCTTTTCTTTGTAATTAGATCAGCTGTATTTTTTCTTTTGCAATTACTCCTGCTAGCTGAATTAATTGATAGGTGGAGCCTTTGTCACTTTTACATTCCAAAGTTTCATGTCTTATAGTAGTTATGATTAAAGATGTGTAGACTGAAACGTGTCAATTAATTAATTGTATTTTGCATATTGTACACTGTGGTTTGTGAATAAACTCAAGATTTTAGAACCAACATCAGTTGTGCAGATCATCTATATGGATTAGTACTTTCAGATGGGTGTCTGAAGATCAAGTACCTGTGAGCTCTATTGATGGAGGACAAATGGGTAGCAGCACTGATTACGTTGTGGATGTTACTGGACTATGTGCAGCAGAACAGCTGCTGTATTATGGAGGAAAAAGGCAATCATTTTGTAGAACTACAACTGGGAGGAAGAATTAAAGAACTGAAACTGGGCTCTTAAGTAAGAGCTTCTGGTAGCTTTGGGGCTGACCTAAGGAACTGGAGTTAAGATGTTTATTGAAAGTTTTCTCAGATGGCAAAGAAATTGGCCAATACAAGTATAAGAAAATCAGAGCATTTATAACAACGGGTAGCAATATTCTGGTCGACAGACGACCGATAGGAGGAGAGTATGTTGTACTAGAATAATATATGTTCTGTATAGAGCATAGTTAGAAAAACAAATGAATACATCTATAAAGAATACAGCATCATAGGGGTAAGTTCCTTACACCAGGAGTTCATCTCTGCCCAGTAGGGCATGATGGTAACCTGTAGCACAGTAGAAGAGTGGATGATAATAATAACAATGTCTCCAAAGATACATAAGATAAATGATAGCCAGTGGGTCCAACCATTCCCAGGAGAGCAAAAAAGTTATGCACAAAACTATGTTACAGCCAACCAAAAATGGGAAGGATGGGGCCCACCGACTAAGCATCAGTAGGAATCTTAATGTGATTCTAAAGGCTTAAATATTTAAAAAAAATAACAAACATGTCTATACTTACCTTCTCTGTAATGGTTTTGCACAGAGCAGCCCAGATATTCTTGGGTCCCCCGCTGGCACTCCTGGCTCCTCCTTCCTGTCATGTGCCCCCACAGCAAGCAGCATTTGCACTCCCCAACCGTTGCACATGAAGCCATGACTTGACCCTGCCCCCCTCTCTTCCCATTGGCTCACTGGCTGTGATTGACACATCACTGGATCCAGAGGGGGCTCAGATGAGTATTGGGGGGGGGGGGGGCTTGGGGAGATGCTTCACACAGAAGGTTTTTTACCTTCATGTATAGAATGCATTAAGGTAAAAATCCTTCAGTATTTACATCTATTTTAAGTCTACCCTAAAGTGCCTGTCAGAGCAGCCTTCAAATACCAATCAGAGAATTTGAAGGATTGCATAAGTAGGGCAATTTCTGAAAGGCATGAAAGTGTGCTCTATATATATCCTCCATCTGCTAAAGAGACATTTAACTGGACCAACATTTTGTGTAATGGTGTCCAACATTTCCAAATATAAAAGGGACTTAATTTCCTTTTTGATAGCCACAGTTGTGGGCATGGTCAGAGAAGTCCAAGTAGCCAATATGGCCTACTGGGCCAGACGTAGGCACAGATGTATCCATTGCAGCAGCCTTATGGTTGAAGAGAAAGATGATGTGGGTGTTCATAACAACTAAACAGGCACAACCAGGGATGCTTAGAAAGCAGACCTTTTTCAAGTGAATATACAGTGTTTTGCCTTGTCTGTATACCATAAGCTTTGTAGGGTAACCAATTTATTTAAAAAATTGAGTTTTCTGAGCACTTTGGTCAAGATCAGAAATGTTTCCTGTTTTGAATTGTTGCAGCTGATAAATCAACAATTAATGTGATAGAGGAGGTTTATTTGTGGCTGCCACAACTCCTTTTCTTTGATAAGAAAGAAGTGAATTCAAGCAAGGAGATTACATGGTGTGGTTTCAGACAGAAATGTGGGTTTAGAGATGCAACAAGCTCTATCAATCATTATCATATAAGTGTTAATTTACTAAAACTGCAGAGTGAAAAATCTGGTGCAGTTCTGCATAGAAACCACATTTCCAGTTGTTTTTGTCAAAGCTTAATTAAACAAGCTGAAGTTAGAATCTGCTTGGCTACCATGCACTTCTGCACCAGATTTTGTACTCTCCAGATTTAGTAAATCAACCCCATAGTCTTTTGCATCTAGCACCAGTACAGATATTAGGAGATGCAAAAAATCATGCAGAAGTTGTTTTGTAACTGTTTCTGAGGTACCCCTGAACCTAACATTGTTGCATCTGGATCTTTCTTCCAAGTTGGTTAGTTTGGAATGCATCTTCTGGATTTCTGAGCCCTGCCTAGTGTAAGAGTCAATCATATCAATATAAGCAATATATATTTGGCTCATTTTGGTTTCAGACCATGGAATTCAAGTCATGTACAGCAAAATTAACACCTGTAAGCATCACTGACAGGTCCACATGAAGAGAGTGTTGTATGAGGTTGATGTGATTGAGGATTAGGGAGGGCATGAGGGTTTCTGTCTTCCTCACATTCCTTAGTTATTTTAGCTTTGGAAGGGCCTCTGGTGATAGGACTGTCAGATGGAGAGGATTCACAGTTCCCTGGCTTTGTGTGTAGGCCGATCACTGTGCATTAACAAGAAACCAACCCTGTGTTCTCTGATGAGGAATCACTGTGCAGGGGAGAGCCAACAGAGGTGCTACTGCCATGTTGGAGTCCCCCCTTTGCTGAAGATAGGAAGAGGTCTGTCAGCTTTTGTGGGGCAGATCACTGGTTTCAATCTTGGGCTTGCAGGATAATGCCTCCAGGAAGTTAGTGGTTGATATAGCGAGTCATTCAGGTTGCCCCAGTGTTGCTAAGGAGCTTCTCTTACAAAGCTACCAATCAAGCTCCCCCAGATATAGTGGTCATCATGGACCATGGTCAGCTCCCCCCACTTTAAGAAGTTTAATTGAAAGAAAATACATAAACATAAGCGGATCTCCCTCTGTCTCCTACCTGTGAGGCCCTTTATAATGTTATACACATCCCAAATTGCACCTATATAGTCTGATTTGGCTGATTTAAATGTGGAACAATATTATCGAGACTTCCCAAGGCTCACCTCCAACACCTTTTAGTCCTGAGAGAGATGTAAAATCTCCTGTGAGACATGGGCACTCTCCCCACCAGCCACTAAACAAATAAGCAGTTAACCCCTCCTTTGGCTGATTTTCCTTGGGACACTTATTTTTCTACTCTAAAGCTAAAACCCTCTCCCGCAGGGGTGAGATCTTATTCATGACTCTTCGGCTGTCTATGTACTCTAATATAGCTAATCTATGTTATGTTACCAAGATCTTTGTATTCTACTGTACAATTATTGGTCATGTATGGTTTATGCTCTTCATCATATTTTCCAAATAAAACAAAAAAAAAAAGGAATTATATACAGAAAAGTCCCTCTTTGGAAGTCACATCAACCATGAGTTTATGGTGCATGAAAATTTGTACCTGACAGAAACACACTGATATATGAGACATTTCTGGCAGTACATAAACATAAACATTGCATGTAACATCCTGAAAAATGTTATGTTAATGTTATGATCTGATACACCTCTGTTGGTTTCTGTTTAGGATAACTGAAACAGATTAGCCCGACAGAGTTGCTAATCAGCTTAAACTTGGTCACCAAATTCCTAATTCAACACCATGGAAATTTCGGAGGATGTTTTTTGGTGGCATTTACTAACAAATGTGTAGTGCTGCTGTTGTTGCACTTTAATCAGTGATAATCTTTGCACATGCAGCTTGTCAATATTTAACATAGTATTTTTTTTGATGCATAGTTATCATTTACACAATTAAATGTGATCAAAGCTATACCCAAAAGAATACAGAGATGTACCAACACAATGGGGTCTAACTGTAAAAAAAAATAATTCACCCAGTGAATATGCATATATGTTTGTTTTGTGCAAACGGAGAAAAAATAGTTTTTTGACTATTTCCTGTGCTGGTCTAATGTTTCTAATTGATTTAAAATTGAAAATACTACATGTGTCAACTATTAAATACAGTATTTCTCATTTTAAATATGAACTACACCACTATAAAAATGTATCATACAGTACAACCCAAGCATAGGAACACTGTATGCAAAATATCTGATGTACAGCGCTGATAAACAAAGACAACCCACTATGCAATGTACAGTAGTTATTTTAAGTTTATTTAGCTTCAGTTCAATTAATTTATGGATCAACACACCAAATTTATTGAAATGAGAAAATACAGAATTGTGCCTGTGGCATACAGTGTTTAACCCAATAAACTTTAGTCCAAATGTAATGTAAGTAGTGTTTGATTCAGGGATATTTTGATTCAGGGACCTTATCTATGAAGGCCTATCTATTTATCTACAGTGGCTATATGTCTATCTATCAATCTGTTATCTATCTATCTATCTATCTATCTATCTATCTATCTATCCTTCTAATTAATTGACTCCCTATGACATTTTCTTCCAAAATGCTTAAGTCCCAGAGTGTTTTTTTTTCTTTCACTGAATTTTTATTAGAAAAGTGCAAGAAAATCCAGTCATTCCAAAATGTAGAAAATACAGCAAAGTATCAAAAGCAAAATTAGCAGCAGAATTACAAATTACAATTATCAAAACTCTGTAAAATAGGGAGACAGGGGAATTATACTGGCAGACAATGTAATAAGAAGATTGCTGATTCTCAATAATCTGGATTCATGACTCTCCCCTATGGGGGATTACCTGTTAAGCCTTCCCTAGAGCAAGATGGCATGATAAGGTGTAAGTATAAATGACAATCACCCCTGGTACATCCAGATAACCCATAACCGAAATACTGAAAACAATAAAAAAGGAAAAGGGGGCAGAATGAAGAAAAGATAAGAAGCTAAAAAGACTGCCTGGAGAGGAGGTAGAGTCAAAACGGCCTTGTGAAATCACCCGTTAGCAGTATTCAAACAGATAATAAAGTACTGTGCCCAAGGTTCCCAGGTGGCTTCAGATTTTGCAACTGTGTCTTGTAACGTAAATAAAGAAAAAAATTTGCTTAGTATCCAATAATTGATATTTGCAGCTGCACTAAAACCATCAGATGCAAAAGTGTAAAAAAAAGCTCAAATAACTAAATTATGTTGCACTGTGACTTTTAATCTTAAACAAAGAACAACCACTTTATTAGGTATATCTGTTCAATTGCTTGGTAACACAAATTGCTAATCAGCCAATCACATAGCAGCAACTCAATGCATTTAGGCATTTAGATGTGGTGAAGACAACTTGCTGAAGTTCAAACAAAGCATCTGAATGGGGAAGAACGGGGATTTATAGCAGATCTCCACCTAAAAGTGTAAGATCTGCTTATCTGCCTCCTACCCTTCAGCTGTCACATTTGGCACCTTTTGGGTGGAGGGGAGAGCAGGTACTTGGTTTTTACAGGTACCTGCTCCCACTTTCAGTCCAGTTTTCCGTGGTGAACTGAGCCCAAAGTTAGGCCACCCTTCTTCCCACAGAAGCCCTCTGGAACATTTCACAGGTCCCAGAAGACTGTAGCCCATTCACAAAGCACAGAGCGATTCACACATGTGCAGTAGGAAACCGCTATGAACCTGCAACACTTCACTGCTGTTTTCCCTTTGTCAAGATGGCAGCACCAGCAATAGACAGCCAACTGAAGAATCAGCTTGGGGTGAGGACACCGATGGATCCTTGGACAGGTAAGACAAGTATTAGCTGCTGACTTTGAATGTTTGAGAGGGGGAGGGGCGGAACTCCTATTTAACTAGTTGCCGACCGCAGATAGCCGAATGACGGCTTCACTGTGGCCGGCCAGTTCTGGGTGGACGTCATATGACGTCCCCCCAGAACGCGCTCTCCTGCGCGCCCCAGGGGGCGCGCACCCGGCGATCTCCGTGATCGCTGTGTCCTACGGACACAGCTGATCACGAGATGTGGTAAAAGGCCAATCATACCGGCCTTTTACCACGTGATCAGCGGTGTCCAATGACACGCTGATCACAGGGAAATGCAAGTGCCGGTTCTCGGCTGCACTTTCCTCACGCTGTCAGATCGTGAGGAAAGTACTGCCGAGAACCGGCAGTTGTCAGAGCGAGGATCGGCACCGATCATCAGGGCACTGATGATCAGTGCCCTGATGATCGGTGCCCAGCAGTGCCACCCACAAGTTCCGTCCACCTGTGCCCAGCAGTGCGCCCACTAGCTCTGCCCACCTGTGCCCAGCAGTGCACCCACCTGTGCCCAGCAGTGCACTCACCTGTGCCACTCTGCAGTGTCACACACCTGTGCCCAGAAGTGCCACCTACCTGTGCCCAGCAGTGCCACCCACCTGTGCCCACCCACCTGTGCCCACCAGTGCCACCCACCTGTGCCCACCCACCAGTGCTGCCCACCAGTGCCACCCACCAGTGCAGCCCAGCAGTGCTGCCAGTCAGTGCCACCAGTCAGTGCCCAGCGATTGTGCCAGTCAGTGCCGCCAGTCAGTGCCCAGCAGTGATCCCAGTCAGTGCCATCTATCAGTACCCATCATCAGTGTCACCTATCAGTGCCGCCTATCAGTGCTGCATATTAGTGCCGCCTATCCGTGACACCTCATTAGTGCTGCCTATCAGTGCCGCCTATCCGTGCCACCTCATTAGTACTGCCTATAAGTGCCCTTTAGTGCTGCCTATCAGTGCCCATCAGTGCCGCCTATCAGTGCCCATCAGTGCTGCCTCATCAACGCACATCAGTGAAGGAGAAAAATTACCTGTTTGAAAAATTTTATAATAGAAACAAAGAAACTTTTTTTTTTCAAATTTTTTGCAAAAAGTAAAGCGCCCAGTGGCAATTAAATACCACCAAAAGAAAGCTCTATTTGTGAGAAAAAAAAGATCAAAATTTCATATGGGTACAATGTTGCATGACCGCGCAATTGTCAATCAAAGTGCGGCAGCGCTGAAAGCTGAAAATTGGCCTGGTAAGGAAGGGGGTATAAGTGCCTGGTAGGCAAGTGGTTAAGTGACATTGAACTTGGCATAGTCGTTGGTGCCAAATGGTCTGGTCTGAGTATTTAAAAAACTGCTGATCTACTGGGATTTTCATGCACAACCATCTCTAGGGATTACAGAGATTGGTCCAAAAAAGAGAAAATATCCAGTGAGCTGCAGTTGTGTAGGCGAAAATGCCTAGTTGATGTCAGAGGTCAGAAGAGAATGGGCAGACTGATTCGAGATGATAGAAAGGCAACAGTAACTCATGTCAATATGGACCCAAATCTCCGACGAATGTTTCCAACACCTTGTTGAATCCATTAAGGCAGTTCTGATGTCAAAAAGGGGGTCCAACCCAGTACTATTAAGGTGTATCTAATAAAGTGACCGGTGAGTGTATGAGATAGGTGCACAATGCAGATGTACAATGCTTATAAGTTACAGAAACAGTCATACATAATGAATGTGTCAAATAAATAACATATAACTTCAACCAAATACTAATGATAACTTGCTGAAAAAATATTTGAAAAATTTTCAATTTTTCGCCAAATGAATCTATTGTGACTTTAAATAATAAAACCTTGATTAACCTAAAATAGCATTGGTACAATCTAAATATTTACCAATTAAGTATGTGACACAACTAAGAGTGCTCCATCCTAAAGTGAATCACAAAATTGCACAGTGATTTAAATGATATCCAGCTTCTCCCAGTGAGTATCCACCACAATACAGAGCAGACCCCAAGTTATAGGTGGTCTTAGTAGGCTTTTTAAAAGCAGTTGTCATTGGGCACATAGGGACCACCCAAGATACCAACAGAGGGTATGGAGGCAAGGCATCTTTAAGAACTGGGAACCACACAGAATGCCACAGGACGGCTTAATGTACTTCTCTCACTCCACTCATCAATCCAGCAAGAGAAAACAAATGACAGCCCATAGCGTGAAACTATATACATTTAATAGTGTTAAAAAAGTGTGCATTTACTCACAAACATTGATGAATGCAAGATATAAAGAGCTTTCAGCACAGGTCCACCCTGATGCATTTTCTCCAAAAGGATGTTCTCAAGGGGTTGGCTGAATGTGCCAAATGCTGTGGAGCACTGTTAGTTGTGTCACTTATGCACAACTGGCATAAATTTAGATTGTACTAATGCTTCTTTAGGTTAATCAAGATTTTAATATTTAAAGTCATAGCATTTTCATTTAGCATAACATTTTTAATTGTTAAAACAGTTTTTAATAAGTTATTGTCAGTATTTGGTTGATGTTATATGGTATTGCACATGTATTTGACACATTCATTTTGCATGACTGTTTCTTGTAAAGTGCTCACTATACATTATTGCATCATGATCCACAATATCTTTTGCTTTGCCTGTGACAGGGACACCATAGGACGCTTCTATGATTGGGCTATTGTCAGGTTAGCTCCCAATAGAATAAACAGGATCAGGCTTTGGGAGCTTTTAGAAAGCCCACCTATAGGCAAGATAAGCAGTGCAATATGAGGAAATTGCTGAACTGCTACACTGGTGACCTTGCCCAGAAAAGCAAAAATTATATTCCAAAAGCTATGGATTTTGAGGCACTCCCACCAAACATAGTACATAGAACCCAGGCAATTACAGCTTTGGATACATAAAGGAGAAGAGTAAGAAAACATTTTAGCTGATCTTGTAGGAGCTAAGGTGTCCTTTTATGAAACAGAGATCAGAGGCGATCCTGAGGATCGTGGCTGATCTCTGATCATTATTGGTTTAGGAAACAGAGATGATCAGCGGAGAACATGTTCTCCGCTGATCATCTCAGCACACAGATGGCCAGTATATGAAGGAGCAATGTCAGCCCTTCACTGGCGATCTGAGTTCTCCCTCCAGATTCTCCAGCTCAGAGTTGGAGAATCAGAGGAACCACAAATGAAGTAGCGATAATTTACAGCTGCTTAGTAAATGGTGTTTGACTGATCTCTTACTGTAATCTCTGTAGTAAAAGCAGCCGTTTTCCAGCGTTGAAAGCGTTTGTAGATCGCTTCTCCCTTCATTCGGGAACTGATCTACATCGCTTCATAAAAAGGCATTCAGAGGAGAACTGTCTTCTCCGAGAATGCCGGAGAACTGAGCAGTGGACAGGACACCTAAATACCAGTGTGTAAACATTTGCTTCCATTAATTCCACATTCATAATACCTTTAAAAGAGTGGAAGAAATATTTATACCAAACGTCTAAGTTCCATTCTTGAATAATATCCCTCTCCCAGGTCAACATATAGGAATAAAGAACTGTCTGATCCTGTGCAACTACCAATTAGTGCAACTACCAATGAAAGGCATTAAAATCCATACCAGGGGGAAACTATGAATTATTAAATATATGGGCTAAAAGACATATGAGGATACTAATGCCGGGATATCACATAACTTATCCCATAACGCACATGAGTTAGACAAAGTGGAGGCTAAAATGGGAGGGTGGCATTTATGGGTGCACCACCTACAATGGAAAATCCAACGTAAAACCTGGAACAGCCTGTTGTTCCATCTCCACCCAGTCAGGCCTGGCCAGTCTGGAATACACTGCTGAAATTTGGGCTAATTGAGCCGATAATATGAATTCAAACTTGACAACCTGCCATCTGTAGGAAAAAAGGATTCTTTTATAGAAGCAATGTCCCTTAGAACCGCAGACATATTTGATAATCTTGGATTGAAAGCGGGCCAGATGTGCACAAGGAAAAGGGATTGGCAGCGAATGAAAAAAAAAAGAAGACGCAGAAACAAGACCATAAAGCTCCTGCTACAGTTTCTATTGCAAATGCAAAAAGAAATGGGGATAATGGGCATTTCTGTCTGGTGCCTTTAGTAAGCGGTGAATAAAAACCCTGTAAACAAACTTGTGCCTGAGTCCCAAGAAAGGAAGGGTCAAAACCCTTCCTGTTCCACCCGGAGCATAATTCACCTTTGGAATTTGGTCTGGACCCTGCTCCCCTGGGAAAAACCCCAATTGATCTTTGTGTGTATATATATAGACTGATAAAGGCTGCTAGGTGGTTAGCTAGAATCTTCAGAACATTTTTTAAATCATTATTTATTAGGGAGATAAGTGTATAATTACTTACATCACCTGGGTCCTTCTTAGGTTTCAGGATTACTGTGATATACGTTACATTTAGAGTTGAGTCAATCATTTCTTAGAAAGTTAAAGAAATTAGTCAGATTTGGGGAAAGAACAATTACATATACAACACTTATCATCTATGGAAATGTTTAGGTACCATTTTGTCACCAGTTTGCAAGAGTGCAAAATTTTAAATCTTAATATGTTTGCTATCTATTTACATGGTACAACATAATCCTTTATATTTTACCAAAAATGTGGATATTGTATTGTATTTCTGTGCACTAAAATGCATTTAGGTGTATTGAAAATTTGTGTTTGACAAACAGCTGTGCAAATATTGTGTGACATAAAAAATTGCAACAACTGCCATTTCACTCTCCAGTGCCACTGCTTTAAGAAATTATGTGGTTTCTAAGTAATTTTCTAGCCAAAAAATGCAGATTTGAACATGTATGCGAGAAAAGTTAGAACTGACCTGTACAGAAAGTGGTGAAACTGTTTTTTTTTTTTTTGCAACAAAACTTTCCTCAAAAAAGTATGCTTTTATTTCAGGGTAGTACTTGAGGGGGCTTAATTTATTTTGGAAGCTCCTTGAGTCTTATTTTATATTGATAGGGCCTATTTATAAGTTTGGAGTGCTCAAAGTACAGCATTTACTTTTTACTAACCATTTGTTCTTGAAGCTGTCTTTTTTTCACACCACACGACATTGTGCACCTAAACCACCTTCATTTATATCACCTAGATTCACTGTAGCCCTCTATTCACAAAAAAAACACAAGATAGATATACAGCTGCTAGGTCTATTATCCCTGATTAAAACTCTCTTGCTACTAGCCAGATTTACATTGTTGTATACTCTGAAGTATATTACTTCTTGTAGTTAAGCGCTAGCCTGTGCTCTTTGTCTCTAGTAAATTTGGGCCTAGCCTTGCTCATCAAACTTGTCCTGGTGCTGGCCAATGTTATACTTCTGTGTCATCTGTTATCTCTTGTAGCAAGACACCAGCCTGCATTCTGTATCTCTCAAGTGCATTTTAGTCAATTCTGCTGATCCTTCTAATAGCCATTTTTACACTGCTGGATTATTTGCAATCTCTTAGGCTCCACTAGCATTTTTTTAAGCAAAAAAAAGCTGGGAAAAACATTAGATAAAAAACATTGGTAATAGCGCTTTTTCAGAAGTGTTTAAGAGCATTAGCATTTTATTAGCCTTTTTACACTACATGTAGATTGAACATAAAAAGCTAGAAAAAAGCTGTTAGGAGTGCTTTAGTAGTGTTTAGGAGTGTTTAGGTGCGGTTAGGAGCATTTAGCATTTTTATCTGCTGGTAAAACACTCCAAAAAACTCTACAAAAACAATCTTTTTTTCTGCTCCTAGACACTGAAGCTCAAAACAGTGACAACAGCCTAAAGTAGTGTTCATAGACACATAGAAGAAAAGAAAAAAGGGCGCCAGGTCAGAGTAAGTAAAAAACATGTAAACTTTATTACAGAAGACATATCTAAAATTCCTTCACTCGGCATGCAGAATGAGAAGGCAGGCAGAGGAGCAGGACCTCAGTTCACTCTGATGGATGGATCGTTGTAGGCAGCATGACCATGGAGGGAGCTGCTTGCACTACCCAATGGATGAAAGTCTTTCATTAGATTCTGGGAATATCGTTACGTATTGAACTGCGGTCCTGCTCCTGTCTGCCTTCTCATTCTGCATGCCGAGTGAAGAAATTTTAGATGTAAGTCTTCTGTAACAAAGTTTACATGTTTTTTACTCACTCTGACCTGGTGCCCTCTTTTCTCTTCTGCTTGTCTCCGAGGGATCCCCCACATCCTTAATGAGGAGCTGTCAGTCCCATCCCATGTGCCTTCTTCCTCTGGTCTATTTCTTCCTCATTCTGCCCATCTTAAGGATGCAATGACTCTTTTCACAATTGTCACAACATCCATTGCACAGGATCTCCCTCATCCCTGATAAGGAGCTGCCGGTTCCATCCCATGTGCCTTGCCTCCTTGATCCGTTTCTTCCTCATTCTGCCCATCCTATGGATGCAATGACTCTTTGAACACCATCACCACATCCATTGTACAGTCAGTCCTAATTTTTCCTTCTAATTTCAGCCATTCGTCATCATCCTATTCTATATTGTGTGAGCGCTGAATATTGCTGTTCATTGTATTGATGATCATTGTATGTACTACTGCATGGACACACAGGATAACACTATTTAGCTTCTAGGAGCTTAAAAAATGCTAGTGTGCATGGAGCCTCAGTTCTTCATGAAAGTTTGGTATAAATTGTCCAGCTGTAGGGCAGTTTTGCATAAGTGACAGCCGGGACAGTCGCAGCAAACTACTGGTGGTCAAAGCTTGTATATTATCGCTTGATGTAAAAGCATGTGCCACTGATAAACCTATCTGAAAAAAAGCACTTTTTTAAAAAGCTGAAATGAATCATATTGAGATGCTGTATGTTAGCCAAGCCTATTGTAAAAAAAAAACAAACAATGCCACTGTATGCTATTAAAACATATATTCATTGACTTAAACCCAAAACCCACAATTATAGTGAAAAAATCAAGACCCAAAGAGATTACCCAAAAATAAAAAATATCAAATATATATAAAAGAACAAAAATAAAATAAAGTCCCAATATGCAAAGTGTCCAAATAATGTGTCCAAACAAAGATCAATTTCTTGATAGGAAGACGCTTCCTACTCCACTGAAGAAGATGCAAATCAATCACAGGTGCTCTTCAAATACCTCAAAAAACAAAATCTCAACATAGTATATTACCTTTTAAATCCCAGAACTAAAGTGCCACACGTGTATCATGCAAAAAAAAAAACACTCCAGTGTCACAGCACTCATGTGAGAAAGAAAAAAAAAAAAAAAAAAAACATTTTTAAATATCACTGCAAACTATACAGTTGCAAGAAAAAGTATGCGAACCCCTCGGGATTACGTGGAGTTTTGCATGAATTGGGCATAAAATGTGCTCTGCACGTCATCTAAGTCATAACAATAGAAGAACACAGTCTGCTGAACATAATACTACACAAAAATTAGATGTTGCCATGGTTTAATTGCACATAACATGTAAACATTCACAGTGCAGGGAGGAAAAAGTATGTGAGGCCCTAGCTTAATGACTTCTCCCAGAGCTAATTGGAGCCAGGAGTGAGCCAACCTTGACTCCAATCAGTGTGATGATATTGGATGTGTTGCTGACAGCTGTCCTGCCCTTAAAAAACACACACCTGTTTTGGGTTTACTGGTTTCAAGAAGCACTGTCTGATGTGAACCATGCCTCGCAGAAAAGAGCTCTCAGAAGACCTACGATCAAGAATTGTTGACTTGCATGAAGCTGGAAAGGGTTACAAAAGTATATCCAAAAGCCTTGATGTTCATGTGTCCATGGTAAGACAGACTGTCTACAAATGGAGAAAGTTTAGCACTGTTGCTACTCTCCCTAGGCGTGTCCCTAGGCGAATCCCAGAGTGTCAGCTAAAGACCTACAGAAATCTCTGGCACCTGCTAACATTTTTGTTGACACATCTACAATAAGGAAAACATTAAACAAGAATGGAGTACATGGGAGGACACCACGGAGGAAGCCATTGCTGTCCAAAAAGAATATTGCAGCACGTTTGAAGTTTGCAAAAGAGCACCTGGATGTTCCACAGCACTACTGGCAAAATATACTGTGGACAGATGAAACCAAGATTGAGTTGTTTGGGAAGAACACACAACACTATGTGTGGAGAAAAAAAGGCACAGCACACCAACATCAAAACCTCATCCCCACTGTAAAACATGGCGGAGGGAGCATCATGGTTTGGGGCTGCTTTGCTGCCTCAGGGCCTGGACGGATTGTTGTCATTGATGGGAAAATGAATTCCAGAGTTTATCAAGACATTTTGCAGGAAAACGTACGGCCATCTGTCCGCCAACTGAAGCTCCGCAGAGGATGGGTGATGCAACAGGACAATGACCCAAAGCATACAAGTAATTCAACAAAACAATGGCTGCAACAGCACAGAATACGCCTTCTGGAGGGGCCCAGTCAGAGTCCTGACCTCAACCCGATTGAAATGCTGTGGCATGACCTTAAGAGAGCGATTCACACCAGACATCCCAAGAATATTGCTACACTGAAACAGTTTTGTGAAGAGGAGTGGTCCACAATTACTCCAGATCGTTGTGCAGGTCTGATCTGCAACTACAGGGAATGTTTGGTTGAAGTTATTGCTGCCAAAGGAGGGTCAAGCAGTTATTATGTCCAAAGGTTCACATACTTTTTCCTCCCTGCACCGTTACTCTCCAGACCTCCAACACACAGGGATTCCAGAATCCAAAATGGCTGCCGCAGCACTTCCTGGAACGTCACGTGTCCTGGACGCGTTTCGTCTCTTCCGGACTTTGTCAACAAGGACCTTGTTGGATTCTGGAATCCCTGTGTGTTGGAGGTCTGGAGAGTAACGGTGCACTTCAGGTGTCCCCCAGAGCTACAAAGTGATAGTGCTGGATAGGAGTAGCAAGGGGGAATTACCTGGTGATCGGGAGACCCTCTACACACGGAAAGGGGATCGTATACTGGGCATGAGGAGTTTGATGCTGTCTGGCTGATCTTATCGTTTTTATATATTCCTGGTCTGTTTGTGAGGTCCTGAGGAACAAGAGGATACCAATCTAAGGACACTCTGTACATATGTGGTTGATTACAAGCTGGAATTTGTTTGTTTTAGGGTAATTATGCACTTTATATATAGTTTGCAGTGATATTTAAATTTTTTTTTTTTTTTCTTTCTCACATGAGTGCTGTGACACTGGAGTGTTTTTTTTGCATGATACACGTGTGGCACTTTAGTTCTGGGATTTAAAAGGCAATATACTATGTTGAGATTTTGTTTTTTGAGGTATTTGAAGAGCACCTGTGATTGATTTGCATCTTCTTCAGTGGAGTAGGAAGCGTCTTCCTATCAAGAAATTGATCTTTGTTTGGACACATTATTTGGACACTTTGCATATTGGGACTTTATTTTATTTTTGTTCTTTTATATATATTTGATATTTTTTATTTTTGGGTAATCTCTTTGGGTCTTGATTTTTTCACTATAATTGTGGGTTTTGGGTTTAAGTCAATGAATATATGTTTTATTAGTACTTCAGGGGAAGGATATTGATATGACTTTAAGGGATTTCTGAGGATTTTATATATATATGTGTGCTGATTTATACTTACACTGTATGCTATTGCTGAGACTGTCCATGAAAATTACACTTTTCTGTACCACTATGAACAGCTTTAAACCATTACCCAAGCATGTTGTTCAGAAACTTTGTGTATTTTCAATGTTGCTGTTGAATATACACAAAAAATACATAAAAATACCTGCTCCTTGCTGTATGGTATTTTTTTAGCACGTTCCCATCCAGCCTATAGCAGATTGATAGCTGGGCGGGACTCTTGCTGTTGTGACTGGGCGTCATATGATGTCCTGTTAAAACAAGCCGCTCACACGGCTGTGGGGCCGTGCACCAGAGCGATCTGTCACCGACTGTGTCCATGGGACACAGCCAATGACATATCACTACACCGGCCTGTTGCCAGTGTCATGTGACCGCTGTGACCAATCACAACAGATCACATGTCAATTGTATACAATAGATGGCTTCCATTAATGCCATCCATTGTATACAATTATTATGTTAGCTGTGACTGGTCAAGGCAGTCACATGATACAGACATAGCCAATCACATCCCATCTGTATCATGTGATCAGCTTTGCCCAATCACAGGTAATCACAAAAAAAAGACTGAATGAATCAGTTTCATTCAGTAACAATGATTGAAAATATCAATTAAATACATTGGTATTAGCAATCATAATGTGTTCAAAAAAATCCTCATCACTTGCCCAGAGTAGTTCAATGTTACTATGGTAACATTGTATTGCTTTGGTCACAGTGTGCTGAAAAATAAAATAATAAAAAAATAAAAAATATAATAAAAAAATAAAAACAATAATAGAAACATTTGCAAAAAAATACAAATTCAATTACTATTATTATTTTCACCAAAGAAATGTAGTAGAATACATTTTGAGCTAAATGTATGAAGAAATGTTATTTATTTGCAAAATTTTATAACAAAAATGAAGAAAAGTGCATTTTATTTCAAATGTTTCAGGCATTTTTTTGTTTTATTTAGCAAAAAATAAAAAAATCTGTGGTGATTAAATATTTTGTGTGAAAAAAAAAATAGAAAAATTTCATATGGGTACAATGTTGCATGACCGCGCAATTGTCATTCAAAGTGAGACAGCGCTGAAAGCTGAAAATTGGCCTGGGCAGGAAGGGGGTATAAGTGCCCGGTACTGAAGTGGTTAAATTGCTTTACATTGCCCAGCTATGGCCAGTATTTACTAGAAGGATTTACAACATGTACACACATACACACACACACACTGTACAAATTATATACTTGTGTCAATATATGCTTAAAAAAAAGACAGGCAGAAAGATTTTTGCATACTGATTACTGCATTTTGAAATGTAGCATCTTATCTTTAAATGAATAAAGTATAATGTATAAAGTATAATATATAGTACTGTATGTAATAATGTATATAAGTATTTAAAACACCTATTGATCTTGCAGAAATACAGTGCCCTTGGTAGTTATTATGAGATTAACTGGAAGCAAAAATAATGCTTATCCCTTGTGGGTAATCTACTAAACCCATCATCCCTCCACATGAGGTGAGGCAAGGTGGACTTGTTAGTAGCCCAGCCTTGGTGACAACCATGGCTATCTTCATAGATACAGCAGAGGAATGAGTGTAGCCATGTAGGGACAGGAAGTATGGTATTTATAGGATTACCAGGTGAAAATAAGGAAAGAGCCTGAAAAACATAACTGTAGTACCTAAACTGCAATATTTTAGGGGGGGGGGGTTAGTTATGGTGGTCTTGAAAACACGGATATAAAAAATGGTATACCTTTACTAAATAAATGACATTGTATATGCAAAGAAAATATATTGTTATTTAAAAATAAGTCATACAATTATATTTATGTTTTTCCCTATGCAAGCTAAAATTATATTATTTGTAATGTTGTCTCCAAAACATTTCTTTCTTTCATGTTCCTTTCACTGTTATCAAATTATGATGGTAGAGTCTATTGCAGTGCATAAAGACCCTTGGAATATATCAGTATTTAAAGTATACTATGATTAGGCACAGTGGTGGCTTTACATTGGAAGCATTTCATGCTGTGGACAATTATTACAATCCAGAGTGCTAATTGCTTTTCGATTTGCAGACTGTGCTTCCAATAACCATTGCTGTGCACCTTGCCATGAACTGTCTCATAATGATACCTTTCCTCTATCAAAGGACAAAATCAGCTATTGCTGGTTGGAAAATCATCATTAGGCATTTAGGAAAATAGAGCAACATGGTTTATTACAACTGTTGGAATGCACTAATCTACTGATTTCAACTGGCATTAAACAAAGGCCATAGAAATATTAACCTTAATTTGTAAATTTATACAGAATATTAGCCATAAATATTTGTTTTACTTATTTTTAATTACATTTTGCTCAAGCACATACTCCTTTTGCATTTAAGTATTGTTATATGTTTTCTTTTAAAGCAGCAGCCACCAATGCTGTTTAAGTTTGGAGAAAAACTATTGTCTTGTTTTATATAATGTATAAAAGTGTTACACAGGCCAACTTGTAATGTATTGTTATTAAAGGCTTTGTAATGTGATTTTGTACATGCTATCTTTCTTCATTAAGCCTATTGTTTATAGCGCTGTGACTTATCCCTTTTTCCGCTCCCTTTTAACACTTCCATGCAAATGGGATTATTTACTAAAACTTGAGCATGCAAAATCTGATGTAGCTCCGCTTAGAAACCTATCAGCTTCCAGGTTCTTTGTCAAAGCTTAAATACACAAGCTGAAGGCTACTATGCAAAGCCGCACCTGCTTTTGCACTCACCGATTTATGTAAATAGCCCCCCTAGGTTCAATAAAAGATACTGGGCATCTCACATGCAGTATCTAGGTGTCTGGACACATTTTCCCTAAATATTGCACACAACCCTGAAATCTTCAATTCACTATACTGTTCAAAACACTCAGTATATACTTGATGAAAAGGTGTTAAACTCAATTCTCAGACAAAATAATTCAATAAATGCATGCACTAATTAGGTAGTGGTCCAGGCATGCGGTAAAGATGGAAGTGATGACTTTGGTCATCACACCTGAATGGGAAGGGCATAGAAATGTTTTAACCTCCCTAGCGGTATGATTATTTCAGATTTTTGGTGCTGAAAGCGGTACCATTATTTTGCATGGAAATATGTAGTTTTTATATTGTAGGCTGTAATATTTAGGAATAACTCACTGAAATCTGTCCGAACAAGAGTCTAATAAACATCCCGGGTATGATAAAATTTGAAACACGAAATCATAAATTATAATTTATTAAATAATCATAAAAAATAATAATATAATAATAATACATTTAATTCAATAATATAATCAAACCAAAAACACTGAAAATTGAAATAGAACGCCAAGTTCCCACATTGCTGAGCAAAGTCGCAGAATTGTTTTCAGTGTCTGATGACGAATTTCCCCACGAATCATTATCACTCAATTCTGCAAGTGGTTCTGATTTACTATCACTGTTCTCTAGCTGATCTAAACCCGCTTTTGACCTAAAGGGACACTTTTTGGACGCCATGGACATTTCTCAGTTTTCAGGGAGAAAGAACAGACAAAATGCAGGCAGGGCACAGGACAAAGCACTAGGGACAAAATGTATGTGAAATGGGTTGAAACAGCAATGTTTTACTATGTAAAATTTGTTTGGAAAAAAATGACATTTTTTAACATTTTAAAATTTCCCGCCACCGCCGGCGCCCGTACGTCCTGACGTCACAGGACCGAAACACAGAAGCTGGATGCCGGCATCGGCCGGAGGAGATGACCGGGGACACTGCAGAGGACACAACGCGGGAGCGCAGGACAAGGTAAGTGCTGCAGGGAATCCCTGAGCAGCGCCACATGGTAAGCCCGAGTGTAGTTCGGGGTTACTGCTTTTGGTACTGACATTTTACCCCGAGCTACACTCAGGAATACCGCCAGGGAGGTTAAACAAGGACACCAATTTACAATCTAATAAGCATTTGGCTAGTCTAACCTCATTTGCCAGCTGTACATTGCTTTGTTCTCCCCTACATCCCTAATTGAGCTTTTTGAGGCAAATTAGTGGGAGTTTCAGGCCACTCTAAAGAAGGAAGAAGAAATGTGGATTTTATTTTATATTTATTACAGGTACATATATAGCACTATCAATTTATGCAGCACTTTATATAAATATTGTACTGTACATTCACATCAGGCCCAAACCCTCAAGGGGCGTACAAGCTAACTTTCATATACTAAGGCCAATTTAGACAGGATCCAATTAACCTACCAGCATGTCTTTGGAGTGTGGGAGGAAACTGGAGCACCTGGAGTAAACCCATGCAGGCACAGAGAGAACATGCAAACTCCAGGCAGGTTGGGATTTGAACCAAGGACCCTAGTACTGCCAGGCGGAAATGCTAACCATTTAGCCACATTTTTAGCCATGTTATGCATCCACATTCCTTTAACCACTTCCATACAAGGCACTTGTCCTGCCCAGGACAATTTTCAGGTTTCAGCGCTCTCACACTTTGAATGACAATTGCGCTGTCATACAATACTGTACCCAAACTAAAATTTTATCATTTTCTTCACACAACTAGAGCTTTCTTTTGGTGGTATTTAATCACTGCCGGGGTTTTTATTTTTTGCTAAATTAACAAAAAAAATACAGAAAATTTTGAAAAAAACATGTTTTTCTTTGTTTCTGTTATAAATGTTTGCAAATAAATAATTGTTCTTCATAAATTTAGGCCAAGATGTATTCTGCTACATTTCTTTGGTGAAAATAACCCAAATTAGTATTTATTACTTAGTTTGTAGGAAAGTTATAGAGTTCACAAGCTATGGGATATGTCTGTAAATTGATCAATCCTGAAGTACTGACAG
Organism: Staurois parvus; assembly: GCF_062004578.1. Taxonomy (NCBI): domain Eukaryota; kingdom Metazoa; phylum Chordata; class Amphibia; order Anura; family Ranidae; genus Staurois; species Staurois parvus. The sequence goes on from NW_028317949.1 coordinate 9,165,944, forward strand.
CCAATCTAATTTCTTGAGGCCCAAAAATGTCAGAACAGTACAGATATCCCCCAAATGACCCCTTTTTGCAAAGTAGACAGTCTAACGTATTTCATAAGAGACATGGCAAGTTTTTTTGGAGTTGTAATTATTTTGTCATTTTTCGGAAAATGAAGAAATTAAAAAAATGATTTCACCAGTGCAGTACAGCATCATCATACAACTGGCATGGTGGTGATCAGGGACACTGACTGGTGACAGTATGAAAAAAATTGATAATTTTTTTTTTATTTTTTTAAAAAAATTACATTATTTTTAATTTTTTTATTAATTTTTTTTCTCTTTTTTTAAGATTTTTTTCATATTGCACTATGCCCAAAGTAGTATAATGTTACCATAGTAACATTATACTACTTTGGGGAAGTGATCAGTATTTTTTTTTTATTTATACAGTTTGCTTATAGCAAAAAATGACTTTGCTATAAGCAAGCATTTACCTGAATGAAATTGATTCATTCAATGTTTTTTTTGTTGTGATTAGCTGTAATTGGCCACAGCTAATCACATGACACAGATGGGCTGTGATTGGCCCAGCCTGTGCATGTATCGCTGTGACCATTCACAGCTAGACACACTTGTATACAACGGATGGCATGAAAGGAAGCCATCCATTGTATACAACTGTCATGTGACCTGCTGTGATTGTCATGTGACCTGCGACCTCGGCTTTGTTCTCTGACTGTGCTTGTTTTCTGCCTGTCCTGACCTCGGCTAGTCTATTGGTTTTCAATTTGTCTCCTCCCATTGTACTCTGCTCCCGCGAGTGGTCTCCTCATGCTCAGCTGGGCATCCAAGGGGGCCGTGACCTGGTCCCAGCTTGCTGCAAGTCCATCCCCAACATCAGGGGCTCTGGTGAAGAAGCAGGCTGGGGCTTAGACTCCATGCCCTGGGGAACTCCAAGTTGACTATCTACAAGGGCTCACTACTACAGGTGCTGACCGTGGGCATCATGAACACATGCTGGGAAGCCAGTGACCACATTTGTGATTAATATATTTGCATTGCATACAGACCAACCGTCATGCTACCTTGACGAAGCCGAAGAAGGGCTCCCTCAGCAGATGAAGTCCTGCCAGGCACATCAAAGGTTTTCTGGAAAGCTTGCTGGAAGGCTGGGTGACTGGAAATAGTAGGATCTTGATGCTCCCACAGTGGCGAGGCCCAAGCCAGTGCTTCACCCGAAAGGAGGGAAATCATGTATGCCACCTTGGAACGGTCAGTAAGAAAATGGTCGGCTGCTAGTTCAATTGAATAGAGCACTGATTGATGAAGCCCCAACAAGCTTTGGGATCACAAGAGAAGTGAGGTGGTGGCGGCTGTTTCATGTTTTGAAATGCATTTTTATCCAATCATGTATTGACATTTTGAATATTGTAATTTGACATGAAAATTATATAATGGAATTATTACCAATCAGCTTGACAGTATGGAATCCTTTCAATATTATTCTCTGAAATTGTATTTCTTCATCAAATAAAATTGGATGTTATTTATTGTTTATACATGCTGAACCTCATTTAAAGTCCCAGGGCACAATTATGTGGTCTTAGATATGTTTGATTAGGGATGGAAGTGCATCACGAGATGCTTCAGATCATTTATCTTACAGTATATTTTGTACTACACCTACAACTCTCATACAGTATGTACAAGGTATGTTCTAGAATTGACCTTTTTATTGTAGACAAGTTCACCCTACAAAAGCTTATTTCTACTAGTATTGGAGTGGTCACATGGTCTGATCACATCCCTACTTCAATCAATCTGCTTCTAGGTAATACATCTGGCTCACCCTGGAGTCTTAATTCCTCCCTACTAACCAATCAGGCTTACAAGCAGCAGATAAAAGAGGATATAATTTGTTTTCTTTCAGACCAATGCTGAGTCAGGTACTGACCCGACTATCTTATGAAATGCCCACAAAGCTTTCAATAGAGGTCTTCTTCCATACAGGGCACTTTTACCCCCTTCCTGCCCAGGACAATTTTCAGGTTTCAACGCTCTCACATTTTGAATGAAAATTGCGCGGTCATACAACATTGTACCCAAACTAAAATTTTATCATTTTCTTCATACAACTAGAGCTTTCTTTTGGTGGTATTTAATCACTGCTGGGGGTTTTATTTTTTGCTAAATTAACAAAAAAAAATGAAATTTTTTTAAAAAAAACCCACATTTTTCTTTGTTTCTGTTAGAAAAGTTTGCAAATAAATAATTGTTCTTCAAAAATTTAGGCTAAAATGTATTCTGCTACATGTCTTTGGTGAAAATAAAGCAAATTAGGATGTATTATTTAGTCTGTAGCAAAGTTATAGAGTTCCCAAACTATGGAATATATCTGAAAATTGATCAATTCTGAAGTACTGACGGCCAATCTAATTTCTTGAGGTCCAAGAATGTCAGAACAGTACAGATATCCCCCAAATGACCCCTTTTTGCAAAGTAGACAGTCAGACATATTTCATAACAGGCATGGCGAGTTTTTTGAAGTTGTAATTTTTTTGTCATAATTTTTTCGGAAATGAAGAAATAAAAAAAATGATTTTCACTATTTTTTTTTACATACTGTCACCAGTGCAGTACGGCATCATCATATAACTGGCATGGCGGTGATCATGGACACTGACTGTTTTTTTTTTTTATTATTACATTTTTCTCTCTTTTTTTAAGATTTTATTTTTCATATTTCACTATGACCAAAGTAGTATAATGTTACCATAGTAACATTGTACTACTTTGGAGAAGTGATCAGTATTTTTTCTTTTACACAATTTTCTTATAGCAAAGAATTTCTTTGCTATAAGCAAGCATTTACCTGAATGAAATCAATTCATTCAGGGTTTTTTTTGTGCTTAATTGTGATTTGGCCACAGCTAATCACATGACACAGCTGGGCTGTGATTGGCCCAGCTTGTGCATGTGATCGCTGTGACCATTCACAGCTAGCCACACTTGTATACAATGGATGGCATGAAAGGAAGCCATCCATTGTATACAACTGTCATGTGACCTGCAGTGATTGGTCACAGCAGGTCACATGGTACTGGCAATGGGGTCGGTACACAGATCTGTCATCAGATTGTGACAGATTGTGCCGCTGCACGGCTCTGTGGGCAGGCGCAGTGCACGTGCCTGATAGGACACCATATGGCGTCCACCCGGAGGGATGAGCTGCTCGCCCGGCCGCCTTTGTGATATTGGCCGGGCGGCAACTGGTTAAACTCTCAACCCAAGAAAAAAGCAAAGGTTTGTGACCGGTATCTAATATCATTGCTCAGATTAAAGATCTAGATTCTCATAACAAAGCCCAGCAGACAAGATTTTTTCCCTCCGCACCCAGCTTAGTTCCTTACTGCAAAAAAGATACAATTTCTACATAAAACGTCTCCACCTAAACTCATATGCCCTAGGTAACAAACCAGCAGCTTTTCTAGCCAAACAATTTAAAAGCATGTGGCTGCATCTAAATATACTTTTCTATTAACCACCTGACCTCTGGAAGGTTTACCCCCCTTCCTGACTAGGCCATTTTTTGCTATACGTCACTGCGCTATTTTAACTGACAATTGCTACACATAAATTACATTTGTAATTTTTTTCCCCACAAATAGAGATTTCTTTTGGTGGTATTTGATCACCTCTAGGTTTTTACAATTTTGCGCTATAAACAAAAAAAAACAATATTTTTTACTTTCTGCTATAAAACATATCCAATAAAAAAATTTTAAAAATCTAATTTAGTCCTAAATTTAGGCCAAAATGTATTATGCTACATGTCTTTGCTAAAAAAAAAAATCGCAGTACGTGTAAATTAATTGGTTTACGTGAAAGTTATAGCATCTACAAATGGTGGTATATATATACTGGAATTTTTCTTTTTCTTTTTTTATACTAGTAATGACGGCGATCAGCGACTTATAGTGGGACTGTGGCGGGAATTCTGACACTGGTGGGAGCTGACTAACTACCACTGACATACCCAGTGACACTAATACAGTGATCAGTGCTAATAACAAGCACTGACACTGTACTAATGACACTGGAGAGGAAGTGGTTAACTTTTGGGCGATCAAAGGGTTAGCTGTTTGTGTTTTACTATGTGTGCTGTGTTCTGTTTTACTACGGAGATGGGCTGCTTTGTATTTCTCTGCTGTTTACACACAGGTCTCTCCCCTGTCAGCTCTACTCGGCGATCACCAGGTTCCGGTGGTGAATCTCCAGCCGGGATCTGGTGATTGACATCCCTAGCCACCAATAGCTGCCGGGGTAGGGCAGGGCATGTGCTTCCCCTACCCGGAAATGCAAATTATATATATATATATATATGTTATTTTGTGCAGCCCTGCCGCCTTGTAAAAGTAGTTCTACTATAGGGTGGCGGGCAAGCGGTGTGTAAGGTTTATTAATATATCTTTATTTGGATGACCAAAATCCTAGGATGTCATACATATCTATCTACCTACCTTCTAGCTTTCTACACCTCTCACTATTACCTTATCTTTTGACTTCATCCCCTATTCCTACGATTTGCAGCTTCTTCTGCATCTCTTAATATTACTACTACAATGATAACTCTTTTTACATGTACAGTACCTGCCAGGGGCGGACTGACAACTCATGGGGCCTCCGGGCAATAGGGGTTCATGGGGCCCCTGTGTCCTCGCCCACCCCCAAAAAAGCCTATGAAAAAGCCAATGAAAGGTACCAGGGGCATCTCATGGGGCTTCCTACTGACCCCGGGCCCTCGGGCAGTGCCCGAGTGCTCGAATGGTCAGTCCGCCCCTGGTACCTGCTAATTTTGAATATACAATATCCTCAATGTTATCAGTATTTTATATTCACATGCATATGATTTCTCTTTTTCTTAAAATAAAGACATATTAAAAGTAAAAAAGCCTACCTAAATGGCTCTTCTACTCTTACAGTATCTTCAGTTTAATCATTATTTTTCTACTTTGCTTCCCACGGTAATGATAGATCAACCAGTTGCTATGGTGGTGAATGGTCACATTAATACACCATGTCCAGGAACTCCAAGCCGCTTGGTTTTGTGACAAACTTAATCTTGATTCAAACCCAAAGCTCGTCAATACTTTTAGTTTATTCTTCATACAGTAATTTGAACTTTATTTATGCAGCTGCTCTCTGTTTCAGGCACATTCTACCTCTTATGAGTTTTTTTTTCATATAGTAAGTTTAAGTTTATTTATGCAGCTGCGTTCTATATCAGTTACATTCTGCAACTTATGAGTTTGATTGTATAACAATGTAATCTGTTTTTTGCATACAAATTACTTCTATTGATTGTGACATAGTACTCCTAAACAACATAAAATGAGTTACTGTTGGCTTTTTGATATTGAGTATTTAAATGAATTTATTATTAGTTTATATTGTATTTTAAATGCTTTAATATATGGCAATATTCATTTCTAATCATTTAGAAACCATTAGATTGCTTATCTTTTATACTAATGTGTTTTAATAGAAATGTACAGTATATAGTGATTCAGTTTTACACGAGATGCATTTATTAACTCTGTTTGCATATGATGTGAAAGGAGTTTCCATGTGGGTAATTCTGAGGTGCGGAGGTTCCCACTATGAATAAGTATTATCATTCTTATTTTAAAGTAATTATGCATTTTTATTTGGTATGGTTATTAAATAACATCATGATTAAAAGATTTTTTGAACTCTTAGTTGCTTTGTCTGGTGCTCTCATTTTACTTTCTCTAGAATTTCGGATGCTGAACCCCATCAAAATCAATAGGAGCCAAATCTTCCAAATTAAAAATGTCCATTTTATGGGCTAATTGGCAAGGGGTGTCAAAAAATAGCATGAGAGTGGGCACTGCCTTGGGGAACATGTACCAATGCAAAATACATTTTTGAAAATTCTATTCTGCCATTTATTTTTAAATTGCTAAATAGAAAACTTAAAAATGTCCAATTTCTTTAAATACCATGCCTGCGGGTGTCCCATCTTTGAAGAAGCAAATCTCTGTGATCTACAGAAAGTGCTGTCATTTACAAAGAAAAAAAGGTTACAAATTGCTAGCAAATTATATGACATTGATATCTTCGTAGACAATTAAAGAAACAAAAAACAGCTTATAGACCTCTCCAAGGGTATGCTATGTATTTTGGGCACCTGCTGACAATTTAAATTGGATCATGTTTTCAACATAGTACCTCTACTCATTCGCAAAAAAAAACCCAGAATTGTAACCTAGAAATAAAGACACCCAGACATTTTACAAATCCTTGATCATAAAATAAAAATCCCCCAAAACTTCCCTTATTGTAAATCCATCATCAATCATGGTGCCCAACTTGCTGAATCCATGCCAAATCACAGCTCCCTCTGATGTCATCAGTTATATAAGAAATACCCTTCCCTAAATTAAGCCTCAAAGAGGCATATTGTTGTGAAAGAGGAGGGGCAGCAATACATACTTTTGAATGCCACACCTGAAACTGATTTTGAAATGAAGGCTCTGCTGTCATTAACCATTTGCCGCCCGCCCTATGGCCGAATAGCGTCCGTAAAAATGTATTAGCTTTCCGGGAGGCCGCCATATGCGTCCTCCCGCACATGCGCAGCATGCGCGCTTGCGGAGCCACGCAGCGGCGCGATCTGTCATCGGCCGTGTACCTCGGACATGGCCGATGACAGATCTGAGTACCGACCCCCGTTGGCGGTACCATGTGACCTGCTGTGACCAATCACAGCAGGTCACATGACAGTTGTATACAATGGATGGCTTCATTCATGCCATCCATTGTATACTAGTTTCTAGCTGTGAATGGTCACAGCTAATCACATGCACATGTCATGTGATTAGCTGTGGCCAAACGACAGCTAAGCACAAAAAAAAAAACCCTGAATGAATCGATGTCATTCAGGTAAATGCTTGCTTATAGCAAAGTAATTCTTTGCTATAAGCAAATTGTGTAAAAAAAAAAAAAATACTGATCACTGCCCCAAAGTAGTACAATGTTACTATGGTAACATTGTACTACTTTGGACATAGTGAAATATGAAAAATAAAATCTTAAAAAAAAGAAAAAAAATTTAATAAAAAAAAAAATATATATATATATTTTTTTTTTTTTCACACTGTCACCAGTCAGTGTCCCTGATCACCGCCATGCCAGTTATATGATGACGCTGTACTGCACTGCTGACAGTATGTAAAAAAAAAAATGTGAAAAATTTTTTTTTAATTTTTCATTTTCCGAAAAAAATATGACAAAAAAAATATAACTTCAAAAAACTTGCCATGCCTCTTATGAAGTATGTCTGACTGTCTACTTTGCAAAAAGGGGTCATTTGGGGGATATCTGTACTGTTCTGACATTCTTGGACCTCAAGAAATTAGATTGGCTGTCAGTACTTCAGGATTGATCAATATTCAGATCTATACCATAGTTTGTGAATTCTATAACTTTCCTACAAACTAAAAAATACATCCTAATTTGGGTTATTTTCACCAAAGACATGTAGCAGAATACATCTTGGCCTAAATTTATGAAGAACAATTATTTATTTGCAAACTGTTATAACAGAAACAAAGAAAAACGTGTTTTTTTTTCAAAATTTTCGGGTTTTTTTGTTAATTTAGCAAAAAATAAAAACCCCAGCAATATTAAATACCACCAAAAGAAAGCTCTAGTTGTGTGAAGAAAATGATAAAATTTAGTTTGGGTACAATGTTGTATGACTGCGCAATTGTCATTCAAAGTGTGAGAGCACTGAAACCTGAAAAATGGCCTGGGCTGGAAGGTGTAAAATTGCACAGTATTGAATTGGTTGAATTCACCTGAGCAATCTCAGCACTTTAATAACAAAAGCTAATATGAATTAATACCGTTATATGTTGGTAAACGTTAAAAAAAATCTCAACAGGCACACATGCGTGGATGTGCGGATGCCGAAGACGTGTAACTGACTTGTTCCCCTACGCCCCTACCCTCCCCACAGCAATAACTAGCAGTTACTGGCAGAGGAGCACCACCTATGGACCCAGCACATACCCAGGATCTTCATGGGTAAAATTGGACATCAAAAGCCCCTCTCCTCACCCGCCAAAGCCCAGTGACCTACTAATATGGAGCGATACCTTTATCGCACTGCATCACCGCCCTCTAGTGAAACGACTTCCCCTGAGACAATTGCAGACGGCATGGATGCTCCAGGGCAGGCGGTAATGTTCCCCCATACCCCTTTATTAGCCTCCTCTCCACCTTATCTGACAGCTGAGGTATTGAATCATAATCTACACAACTTGCTGCTAAACATTTCCCACACATATCAACGGAAACAGGGAAAATAGCACAGGAACTGCGTGGAGAAAAAGCTTTAATAGAGGAATGCACAGATTATTTAGAGTCCAAACTTGATGACTTACTACAATACTGTATGTTCAAGTGCTGGAGGAAGATAATCATAGCCCTAAACAACAAATGACACAATTACAGGCCCAACAGGAGGATCTGGAAATTCGAGAAAGGCATCAAAACCTCCGCATTAGAGGTGTCCCAGAAAAAGTGGGGGACGCTGACCTACAGTTCTATCTGAAAGGCCTCTTCACTAAATTGTCCCCAAATGTCATTGATGTTGATTGGCGCATGGATAGAGCACACCGCTCACTGGCCCCCAAACCTCCTATGGGCCCGCCCACAAGATATCATAGTCTGCTTTTATTACTATGATAGTAAGGAATCTCTGTTAAACTCCACTAGGAGCTCTTCCTCAACTGACTACAAATGGGAGAAAATACAAATCTTTAGTGACCTTTCACCTCTTACGTTGGCCAAAAGGAGATCATTAAGACCGGTAACGCTCTACCTCTAGAAACATCGAATCCCCTATCACTGGGGGTTCCACTTTAAACTTACAGTCTCTAAAGATCCTCAGGGAGTAGTTTTTCTGAATCAGAATAGCTACTCTGGCTTTCCCAGAGGGATTAAAAGCCTAGTAGGACTGCGGAAAGCTCTTGGAGGCGCTCCTGAAAGCGAAAAGAACCATCCTGCTTGAAATGGGTTTCCTGAATGAATATTACATCTGTCCCCAAGGATCTAAATGCCATTTGAGGCCGGGGATGCAGTGAAGAATTGATCCAGCATGGAAGGCTGCAGGTCCGGAGGAGGCGGCGTGGGCGGCTTCCAACACCTGATTTTAATCATGTGGGTGCCTAGTAATGTTCTGATGCATGAGAGAGCTCTCCCGGGTCTCTGACAGCTGCAGAGGGTGAGCGGGAGGGCTGTGAGAATCAAGGGTTGGTGGAGCTCAGCTCTCACGCATCCACCATCTTGGATTGCTGTGCATGCACGCCATTAGAAATATACTTTTAATTAATTTTCAAGCATGCAGTGTCCTGACATCATGGGGTATCCCCTCTCCTTTTAAGCAAAGGGGCGGGAATAGCTGTGACACTGGCCATATTTGGACAATGACAATGAACCACTATGGCCATGTTTGGTCAAAGATGTCACTACTATCATCCTCTTTCCTTATACAACTTATGACAATTCTGGTAGCTTTCACTTGGCTAATGTTGCTGTCAGTGGCGCTGTGAACAGAAATCAATCCTAAAGTGACAAATTATAAAATTAATAAGAAACTGATAAAATTAAAGTCCATAAATTCATTCCAACGTGATAATTCTATTTACTTCCCAAAACTGAAATCAGCACGTGTTCAAGAAAAAGCGTTCCCCTTTTGGGTATACATTCACCAAATTTCCATGCCTCCCACTCTCATGGTCGGAATATATCGCTTTGAAAAACTCCAAATGGGAAGAGAATGTGACAAACTCAACATATCCACAATCCTCCTTGCTCCTCTCCCCCAGATACAATGCACATGAAAAAATAAAAGGTAAAAACTCCAATGGTGCAGTACAAATAACACCTTTTATTAAATGAATGCTGACAGCCACTCACAAGATAACTGATAAAAACACGCCTGTAGATAATGTGTATGGTAGTGCGATGGATTGCAAGCAGTGCTCTCACCACCATGGGATCACAAACAATGGTGCTCTTGCGCCACTTCCGGTTCCAGTCCCAGAGGTCGCTGCACAGCCTCACGCTGTTGCGTTTCATCACTTCCAACTTAGACATAGGGATGGCTGTTTCCCAGAGCAGTGTCCAACCCCCGTGCTTTTTTGACACCCTCTTGCCTATTAGCCCAGAGAATGGAAATTTTTAATTTGACAAATTTGTCTGCCGCTATTTTAAGTGGGGTTTGGGTTTGGCATCTGGAATTTATTGAATTTGTTAACAAAACTCAGGGCAGTTTTTACTCATCGCTACTTCTGACATTCATGCAATGAATGCTATATAAATAGACACATTGATCTTACAGCAAACATTTGTTTGCTACTTTATAAATAAATAAAGGTCGATCTATATATATAATATGATTTGCATGCATCCTGGGTTGTTGAGAAAGCAGAGGGCAGAAAGCCCTCTCCCGAAACATACCAGGTCACATGAACTGCAGAAGAACAGAAGCAAATAAAATGCATGGAATCCCCAAAAACCCATACAAGACCATTATCCTGGATAGAGGTTGGGTATCGATTTTATAGGGGAACCCCCTCAAAAAAAAGACAAAGCATGGTGGATATCAAAATCAATAGCAGACCCTAATCCAAAATAGGTGTCTAGTATGGACTTTTTAGATGGGCCCCATACAGTTTTTTTGCTTTCTTTTTATTGGCATTAATTCCCCATTTAAAAATACATACTAGAAGGGGTACATAGTACTGCTTGTTAGTCATTTACAAAAAAAGTAAATAAAGCACACACACCATTCAAAAAATGCATAAAAAATAAATATGTCCCACAATGTAAAACCAAAGTCAATCACTTTATCCAGTGATGTAGATCCATCATCCAGAACAATGAATGATGCCCCAATGACCAGCTAGCAAAAATGCAATGGCTCCCACTTGATTCCCATCACAATTGACAGTTTCCTGGCACTTCTGAAATGTAAACAGTGCTTAAGAATCTGGCAGATGTCCATCTTTGGCCAATGATATCATCCGGGATTCCCCAGGTGTTTTGTTTACAAACATAAGAAAGCTGGATGTGTCTATTGTCTTTTAGTGGTGGTATTTCTTTACATAACTTTACTATCTACTATCTTTCAAGCAAAGTCAATACAGCCTTCATATAACAAGGTTTACGTTGTATGCATCACCTCTAATAATGGTTCTATTGTTTACTGGAGCCTAGTTGAATGTTGTTTGAAATTTTTAGAAAAAAGTATGCACTGGGCATACTTAAGAAAGCTATAGATGATTCAATTTTCTTTATTTTTACCTATGGAAAAGGGTAATACAATTGCTCACTTCCCCATCAACACCATCAGTATTGATGGAGAAATGTCTCCTGTGGAGCTTTAGTATTCTGCAGATGGGGAGCCTTCCCAGTGATTACTGCTAGTGGCTTTAATCACACTCAGGTACAATCAGCCTGCTCATAAATGGATCAAATCTTGGACGGTCTCTGTTGAACTGGCTGAGATTTCATCCATTTACGGAAGACTTTTATGCTTAGCAAAAAACATCGGGCAGAGCTGGAAACCCTCAGGCCCCCAAAAAGCTGTGTTGTCAGCTCACAACATGGATTTGGAGCAGGGGCGGACTGACAACTCATGGGGCCCCCAGGGAATAGGGGATCATGGGGCCCCGTGTCCTTGCCCAAACTCAAAAAAGCCTATGAAAAAGGTACCAGGGGAAATCTCATGGGGCCCCCTACTGACCCCTGGCCCTCGGGCAGTGCCCAAGTTTCCAAATGGTCAGTCCTCCCCTGCTTTAGAGTGATGTGCATTTCTAGGAGATCAACAGGTATTTTTCTGTACTTGACCTCTTTACAGTGATAAAACAGAGAGAAATGTTTATGTATTTCAGATATGTGCTTCATGTTTTTTTTTCAATCTTGCCTTGACATATGCTTTAATGGATAAAACTATTCACAAGAAACATGTTTCAGCACAACATTCCTGGTACAGCTCATTGAACTCCAATGAATAAGTCAGAAGAAAAAATAAAAAACTACACTCCAGGCTACAGCAACCTTTTTTATTTTTCTACATACCAGCAGGGGTCACTTCTGACATGTTTTGCACTGAAAGTCAGGAGTGCAGTACATTCAGTTTCTCTTTTGCAATAAATAACATAGCTGAAATTCTGTCAATTAAATTATGTCTACTCTCTTTTTCTTAAGATTTTTAGGAGTTGGGGATCTCTGTAGACAATATCTAGCATATATAACATCTTTATTGCAAACAGCTGTTGATGGTAGCTGCTGTGCTTTAAAACAGATGTTACTTCCATTGAAATAAACACATTTAAACATTAAAGACATCCCCTGGTGTTAAACACAAGTCCTGTGCTGTTAAATATGTATTTCCTACTGTTACTAAGTGAATATTACATATGCATTCTTCTTTGTGTTTCTTTTGTGGCAATCAATTATTGAATCTACAACACAACCTTCTCCCACAAAACACAGCATAATGATTTTAAAAAAATCATTTGACGCACTAAGGGGAAATGTTTTGCATGTTGCCTAATGTGTTTGCAAATCTTAAAGTGTTACTAAACCCACAACAGTAAAATCAGTCTGTATATGCAGTAAAGCATGCTTGTTATACTCACTGTGGAACCTAAGGGGTTATTCTTCCACATTGTGTATAAAAGATGTTTGATCCTGTCTTCTCTGATCCTCTGATTTTTCTACTGTCTCCAATTCATCTGCTGATAAAACAAAGCCTTGGGAGCAAGCTGCACATGCTCAGTTTGGTGTGTATTGCTAGAGTGTATATTTTTTCTCCTGAGAGAGTGTATGTGATCAACACAGGACCAATTAGTACTGTCCAGACAGAGAGTGCTCTACTGTACACTGATAGATGTCACAAGGTTGCTCTAACTACTGATGAGAAAAGGTATTTGGCAGTTTACATTTACTGAAATAATTGCATTTCCGTGTACTGTGCTCCATGGAAAACCAGATATAGTAAATGCAGGGTCCTGGGTTTAGTAACACTAACTATTTTTCCATTTGGTCTTCACTAAGAAAATGTTGATCAGACACCAGTGACTAATGCAGGCCATAGATGGGTCGAAAATCGGCCGATTTTTCATCCGAAAATAAAATCGGCCAATTTTCAGATCGTTAGTGGGTTAATAGGTTGGCCATTTTTCAGTATTTTGGCAGATTTTTTTTATCGGTAAAGTTTGAAAAAGATTGGCCGATTTTGCCGATCGGCCGATCTTTTTACCGATAAAAAATCTGCGCATGAGCAGTGACCTGCAAGAGGAAGACAAAAAGAAGAAGAAAAAGAAGAAGAAGAGGATGAAGAAGAAGATGAAGAAGAAGAAGAGGATGAAGAAGAAGAGGAAGAAGAAGAAGAAGAGGAAGATGAAGAAGAAGAGGATGATGAAGAAGAAGAGGATGAAGAAGAAGAAGAAGATGAAGAAGAAGAAGAGGATGAAGAAGAAGAAGAGGATGAAGAAGAAGAAGATGAAGAAGAAGAAGAAGATGAAGAAGAAGAAGAGGATGACCTGCTTGGCCAGTGATGGTGCCTTGTCTCACATTGAGAGGCCTAATCCTCATATACAATCCTTCACAAGGTTGTAGGGGTATGGAAGGGGGACTTATTTATTGTTTATAACAAGAATTTATATAGAGAGGTCAGTTTATGCAGCAGTTTACATATGGGTCTCAGATACAACCTACCACACAGACACACTTCTCCAGTTGATTGATTACAGCATGCCCATTCACAAAAAAAGAAACATGAGAAAATATTGTATTAAAAATAAACAGTTTTCCAATGTAAATCCTACAACAATCACATTGACCAGATTGTTGATTCACCAAAGCCACAACCCTCCAACTGGAAATGGTCTCCCATTGAACTACTGCCTCAGAATGGCTTATTCGTAGCTGGCTGCTGTATGTAAACAAACCAGCTCCAGATGCTGGGTGACATCATTGGCCAAATATGGAAATGACTATATTTTAATGCTAAACACGTGCCAAATGGGGGATTTTTGAGGTATCAGTATGCTATGTTCTTTATAATCACAATGATGTAAAATAACATATATATTATTTATGGTATTTATATAAAATGTTTTATCTTTAAAATGATTTTAAAAAGCCATAAATAAAAGAAAGTAGCCATTGATACATTTACAGAGAGTATATTTCCCTATATATGCCATCTACCATCCAAACATTTTCATTCAATATTCTAGGATGTACCTCAAATAACTATCTATCACAGAATATACCACAGGTCTTTCACATGAATGCTGCCTGTAGTTATAGCTGTGAGGTGCTATAGAACAAACAGAAAGCACACAAGCATTGGGTGACACTTTCATATGACCTTTAATAAAAGATAGGAAAATGTAGTGCTCACAAAAGTTAATTATCAACCTTATAAAATAAAATAAAGGAAGAGACCTACTCAACCATTACTGCACAGAAGAATTCCCCGTAGTGCATCCTTTTGGAGAGAATACAGCTGCTGCCCCTGGCATGCATAACTGATGACCAGTTTCATGGATGGCCCTCTTCATCAGAGCTGGTTTGCTCACATGCTTGCTGTCTTTAAATAACCAATATACCACTGCTTTCAGTTATAAATAGAGATGAGCGAATCGAAGTAGCGGAAGTGGAATTCGCGCTGAATCCGAAAAATAGCCTAATTCGGACGCGCGAATCGAAATTTTTCCGAAAATGGCGGCTGACATGTGCGGCGACGGAGCGGGGATGTCTGGGAAGGCGCGCAGACAAGGCGCGCTGACCCATAATGCATTCCTCAACGACATGTGATCGCATCAGCCAATCAGCAGCCAGCCAGCTAGCACTGTGTAATGGTCGAGCTATAAATAGCGGCCATTTTGGAATTCTTCATTTGCCTGCAGTCATTGAACAGAGGCAGACCGCTCTGTACTAGGGACAGGGACAGAGTTAGGGCCACAGAAACGATAATTGGGGACAGAGAAACGATACTTAGGGACAGAGAACTATTACTCAGGGACACAGAATTGTTAATTAGGGCCACAGAATCGTTACTTAGGGACAAAGAAACGCTAGTTAGGGCCACAGAATTCATACTCAGGGACAGACAGAATTGTTACTGAGTGCCAGAGAATTGTTACTTAGGGCCACAGAAACGTTATTAGGGCCACAGAATTGTTACTCAGGGACAGACAGAATTGTTACTGAGTGCCAGAGAATTGTTACTTAGGGCCACAGAAACGTTATTAGGGACACAGAATTGTTACTCAGGGACAGACAGAATTGTTACTGAGTGCCAGATAATTGTTACTTAGGGCCACAGAAACGTTATTAGGGCCACAGAATTGTTACTCAGGGACAGACAGAATTGTTACTGAGTGCCAGAGAATTGTTACTTAGGGCCACAGAAACTTTAGTTAGGGCTACAGAATTGTTACTCAGGGACAGACACAGAATTGTTACTGAGGGCCACAGAACTGTTACTTAGGGCCACAGAATTGTTACTCGCACAGACACAGAATTGTTACTCGCACAGACACAGAATTGTTACTGAGGGCCACAGAACTGTTACTTGGGGCCACAGAAACGTTAATCAGTGACACAGAATTGTTACTGAGGGCCACAGAACTGCTAGGGCCACAGAATTGTTACTCGCACAGACACAGAATTGTTACTCACACAGACACAGAATTGTTACTGAGGGCCACAGAACTGTTACTTGGGGCCACAGAAACGTTAATCAGGGACACAGAATTGTTACTGAGGTCCACAGAACTGTTACTTAGGGCCACAGAATTGTTACTCGCACAGACACAGAATTGTTACTCGCACAGACACAGAATTGTTACTGAGGGCCACAGAACTGTTACTTAGGGCCACAGAATTGTTACTCGCACAGACACAGAATTGTTACACAGGGACACAGAACTGTTACTGAGGGCCACAGAACCGTTACTTAGGGCCACAGAATTGTTACTCGCACAGACACAGAATTGTTACTCGCACAGACACAGAATTGTTACTCGCACAGACACAGAATTGTTACTCGCACAGACACAGAATTGTTACTCAGGGACACAGAACTGTTACTGAGGGCCACAGAACTGTTACTTAGGGCCACAGAATTGTTGCTCGCACAGACACAGAATTCTTACTCGCACAGACACAGAATTGTTACTCAGGGACACAGAACTGTTACTTAGGGCCACAGAACTGTTAGTTAGGGCCACAGAATTGTTACTCGCACAGACACAGAATTGTTACTCGCACAGACACAGAATTGTTACTGAGGGCCACAGAACTGTTACTTGGGGCCACAGAAACGTTAATCAGGGACACAGAATTGTTACTGAGGGCCACAGAACTGTTACTTAGGTCCACAGAATTGTTACTCGCACAGACACAGAATTGTTACTGAGGGCCACAGAACTGTTACTTGGGGCCACAGAAACGTTAATCAGGGACACAGAATTGTTACTGAGGGCCACAGAACTGTTACTTAGGGCCACAGAATTGTTACTCGCACAGACACAGAATTGTTACTCAGGGACACAGAACTGTTACTGAGGGCCACAGAACTGTTACTTAGGGCCACAGAATTGTTACTCGCACAGACACAGAATTCTTACTCGCACAGACACAGAATTGTTACTGAGGGCCACAGAACTGTTACTTGGGGCCACAGAAACGTTAATCAGGGACACAGAATTGTTACTGAGGGCCACAGAACTGTTACTTAGGGCCACAGAATTGTTACTCGCACAGACACAGAATTGTTACTCGCACAGACACAGAATTGTTACTGAGGGCCACAGAACTGTTACTTGGGGCCACAGAAACGTTAATCAGGGACACAGAATTGTTACTGAGGGCCACAGAACTGTTAGGGCCACAGAATTGTTACTCGCACAGACACAGAATTGTTACTCGCACAGACACAGAATTGTTACTGAGGGCCACAGAACTGTTACTTGGGGCCACAGAAACGTTAATCAGGGACACAGAATTGTTACTGAGGGCCACAGAACTGTTACTTAGGGCCACAGAATTGTTACTCGCACAGACACAGAATTGTTACACAGGGACACAGAACTGTTACTGAGGGCCACAGAACCGTTACTTAGGGCCACAGAATTGTTACTCGCACAGACACAGAATTGTTACTCGCACAGACACAGAATTGTTACTCAGGGACACAGAACTGTTACTGAGGGCCACAGAACTGTTACTTAGGGCCACAGAATTGTTACTCGCACAGACACAGAATTCTTACTCGCACAGACACAGAATTGTTACTCAGGGACACAGAACTGTTACTGAGGGCCACAGAACTGTTACTTAGGGCCACAGAATTGTTACTCGCACAGACACAGAATTGTTACTCGCACAGACACAGAATTGTTACTGAGGGCCACAGAACTGTTACTTGGGGCCACAGAAACGTTAATCAGGGACACAGAATTGTTACTGAGGGCCACAGAACTGTTACTTAGGGCCACAGAATTGTTACTCGCACAGACACAGAATTGTTACTCAGGGACACAGAATTGTTACTCAGGGACACATAATCGTTTAATTAAAGAGTATGTCAGACAACATGCAGAGGAGTGGCAGAGGAGGCAATGTTTTAGGAGCGAGCAGACGTGGCAGCAGAGGAAGGGGTCGAGGCAGCACTATTCGCAGCCAGAGGCCAGTGCTCCCGGTGTCATCCAGCGGTCGTGTCTCCACCGACAACCCTGCCGTCATCGATTGGTTGGCTCGGTCGTCTTCCTCTTCCCAGGTCACCTCTGACACCTACAGCCAACGGTCGGTGGGTACGTCAGACACAACCGTTTGTTGGCATGGCCCGGGACCAAGCCCACTGAAATCACGTGTCCTCTACCTGCCCCTGTCCTTTGGTGTTCCCTCACCAAGCGAAGTATCGCATGCTGTGGGCTCAGCCCCACTGTACAGTGAGGAAGAGCTAACAGAGGGCGGTCAGGAACGGGGGGAGACATCCGCCTTTTCAGCAGCCAGGCGAAGAAGTAGTGGCGAGGAGAGTGGCCCGGTAGCCGGTCTAGAGACAGGTCTGTCTCCTGACCCAGACGCAGCCGAGGGGGCTAGTAGTGAGGCGGAGACCCTACTTGATGATGAGGAGGTTGATCGCACTTGGCAGCCTCGTCGTCATCAGGCAATTTCTTCCGCATCATCAGGAGAAGAGGGTGGCAGCTTGGCAGTGAGCGAAACAGTCTGTGGGTTGCCCAGGAGACAGCAGCAGGGTCGCAGCAGTGTCAGTGGAAGCAGTGTCAGTGGAGCCAAACGGCCACGGAGTAGAGCACCAGCTCCACTGCAGCCTACCACCACGGCCAGTAGTGGTGCCGGTGTGCACGGAGGAAGCAGCAGTCAGCCAGTCAGGAGTATCGGGGGCAAAGTTTCCTACTCGGCGGTGTGGCAATTTTTCATCAAGCCGCCCGAGGAAGTAAACGTAGCCGTATGTCGACTATGTGGCCAGAAAGTCAAGCGTGGCCAGGGGGCCCATGTTGGGACTACAGCGTTGCGGCAGCATATGCAGCGTCGCCATTTGGTGGCCTGGGAAAACCGTGATAAAGATACGGCGGTTCTGCCCGCCCCAGCCCCCGCTCCATCACCCGCTCCGTTACTTGCTCCGTCACCCGACGTCAATCGCCCTCCATCAGCCAGTCAAGGCTCCAACACCTCTGCTGAGGGGAGTTGTCGCTCGTTGGCATCTTCCGCTCGTTCAGATGCTCCTTCTCCTGCTACTCCTCTTCACGGATTCCGTCAGCAGTCTTTCTTGGAATCCGTTTCCAAGAGACAACAGTTTGCGAGCACGCACCCGACGGTGCAAAAGCTGAACGTCCTCCTGTCCAAGTTGCTGGTGCTGCAGTCCCTCCCTTTCCAAGTGGTGGACTCAGCACCTTTCAGAGAAATGATGGCTTGTGCCGCGCCGCGGTGGAGAGTGCCAAGCCGTCATTTCTTCGCCAAAAAGGCAGTGCCAGCCCTGCATTCACATGTAGAAGACATGGTGGGCCAGTCTTTGAGCATGTCGGTCTCTGCCAAAGTGCACAGCAGCGCCGACGTGTGGAGCTGTAACTACGGTCAGGGACAGTACATGTCATTTACGGCCCACTGGGTGAACGTGGTGCCGTCACAGCCGCACCAGCAACTTGGACAGGTCACGCCGCTTTTGCCTCCACGTTTGCACGTCCTTGGTCCGGCAAAGATGTCCGCCTCTACCACCTCTTCTTCCGCCGTGTCCTCAGCCGCCACCCCCGTGCCAAGTCCCATTACCCGACCGGCATATCACATGTGCAGGGCGCAACGGTGTCACGCTGTTCTGCACCTGGTATGCCTTGGCGAACGTAGTCACACAGGGGAGGAACTTCTGAGTGTAATGAACAGAGAAATCGACAGATGGCTGTCTCCGCGCAAACTGAAAATCGGAACCATGTTGACCGACAACGGAAAGAACATGGTGTCTGCTCTGCGTCAAGGAAGGTTGTGCCATGCGCCATGCATGGCTCACGTGTTCAATCTGGTTGTCAAGCGGTTCCTAAAATCCACCATCCCACTGCAAGACATCCTTAAAATGTCACGTAAACTTTGCATGCATTTCAGCCATTCCTACACCGCAAAGCACACCCTCCTTGAGCTGCAGCGGCAGAACGGAATTCCACATCATCGCCTGATCTGCGACGTTGCAACAAGGTGGAATTCAACCCTACACATGTTAGACCGCCTTTACGAGCAGCGAAAGGCCATCACCGATTTCCTGATGTTACAAGCGGATAAAGGTACTCCCCTGTGTAACTTCGATGTCAGCCATTGGCAGCTCATGCGTGACACCTGCCGCTTGCTCAGGCCCTTTGAGGAGGCCACGCTATTCGTGAGTCGGCAGGACTATGGGATGAACGACGTCATTCCTCTGTTGCACGTCCTTGAACAAATGCTGTTAACAATGGCTGGTCAGGGTGCGGTAGACGTGGCGCACAGATCTCAACGCCACATGACCCCTGTGGGGGCAGGACAGGAAGAAGAGGAGGAGGTAGAGGAGGACATTTGTGCTCAGGAATTATTGAGTGAAATGGGTGGTTTTTCCACTCAGCGGACAGGAGTGGAGGAGCAGGAGCATCTGGTAGAGGAGGAGGAGGAGGAGACAGAGGACCCAGACGCACCGTGGCAGTATGCTGTGGAGATGGAGGCAGGGAGTCCCTCGCATTCCTTGGCACAAATGGCCCATAGCATGCTCGGTTGCTTGCGTAGCGACAGCAGAATAATAACCATCAGACAGAGGGATGACTTTTGGCTGTCCACCTTGTTGGACCCTCGCTACCGTTCAAAAATGGTGGCCTTTTTCACACCTGCTGAGAGGGAGGCCAAAATAACGTACTATAAAAACCACCTATGTAGTCAGTTGGTCTCTGCCTTTGTGCGCCAACGTCCATCCTCAGACACTGTGGGCCCTGTGCGCTCGCGTTCCGCTGCCATGGCAGCAGGGGAGGGGTGGGGTGGTAGGAGCAGTGGCAGCTCCACCAGCAGCGGCTGCCTCAGTCTGCAGTCGATGATGAGTAGCTTTCTTCACCAGCGCAGTGAGGAAACTACTAACCAGCCGCAGCAGCAGCAGCAGCAGCATCAGGTGGACCTGGAGCAGGACCTCAAACAACAGGCTTGGGCCTACTTGGACAGCACCCTGCCAACCGAGGTAGACAATCCCCTTGACTACTGGGCAACGAAACTTGACCTTTGGCCCCAACTAGCTGAATTTGCCCTTGAAAGGCTGTCATGCCCGGCCAGTAGCGTGGCATCGGAGCGCGTGTTTAGTGCGGCAGGAGGTATTGTAACTCCGCGGAGGACACGACTGTCCACCCAAAGTGTGGAGAGACTCACGTTTGTGAAAATGAATCAGGCGTGGATTAGTCTGGATTTCAAACCACCAGTTCCTGACACAACTGACTAAATCCGCCATGAATCATGCCTCAAACATGTGCCACTTTCAGGTCTCCTCACACACTGCTGGTGTGTTCCATTTTTTGTCATAGGGTGCTGGCAGATTACGGGCCTCCCATAGCTGCTGCCAGGCCCCTAATCTGCCATGGGCCCCTATATACCACCTCCTCATGCTGCTGCCAGGTCCAGAGTCTCTCATGGGTCCCTGTACGGCCTCCCATTGCTGCTGTCTCCATCGCCACACTCTGCCATGTGCCACTTTCAGGTCTCCTCACACACTGCTGGTGTGTAGAATTTTTTGACATAGGGTGCTGGCAGATTACGGGCCTCCCATTGCTGCTGCCAGGCCCCTAATCTGCCATGGGCCCCTATACCGCCTCCTCATGCTGCTGCCAAGTCCAGAGTCTCTCATGGGTCCCTATACGGCCTCCCATTGCTGCTGTCTCCATCGCCACACTCTGCCATGTGCCACTTTCAGGTCTCCTCACACTGCTGCTGTGTAGAATTTTTTGACATAGGGTGCTGGCAGATTACGGGCCTCCCATAGCTGCTGCCAGGCCCCTAATCTGCCATAGGCCCCTATATACCGCCTCCTCATGCTGCTGCCAGGTCCAGAGTCTCTCATGGGTCCCTGTACGGCCTCCCATTGCTGCTGTCTCCATCGCCACACTCTGCCATGTGCCACTTTCAGGTCTCCTCACACACTGCTGGTGTGTAGAATTTTTTGACATAGGGTGCTGGCAGATTATGGGCCTCCCATTGCTGCTGCCAGGCCCCTAATCTGCCATGGGCCCCTATACCGCCTCCTCATGCTGCTGCCAAGTCCAGAGTCTCTCATGGGTCCCTGTACGGCCTCCCATTGCTGCTGTCTCCATCGCCACACTCTGCCATGTGCCACTTTCAGGTCTCCTCACACACTGCTGGTGTGTAGAATTTTTTGACATAGGGTGCTGGCAGATTACGGGCCTCCCATAGCTGCTGCCAGGCCCCTAATCTGCCATAGGCCCCTATATACCGCCTCCTCATGCTGCTGCCAGGTCCAGAGTCTCTCATGGGTCCCTGTACGGCCTCCCATTGCTGCTGTCTCCATCGCCACACTCTGCCATGTGCCACTTTCAGGTCTCCTCACACACTGCTGGTGTGTAGAATTTTTTGACATAGGGTGCTGGCAGATTACGGGCCTCCTATAGCTGCTGCCAGGCCCCTAATCTGCCATGGGCCCCTATACCGCCTCCTCATGCTGCTGCCAGGTCCAGAGTCTCTCATGGGTCCCTGTACGGCCTCCCATTGCTGCTGTCTCCATCGCCACACTCTGCCATGTGCCACTTTCAGGTCTCCTCACACACTGCTGGTGTGTAGAATTTTTTGACATAGGGTGCTGGCAGATTACGGGCCTCCCATTGCTGCTGCCAGGCCCCTAATCTGCCATAGGCCCCTATATACCGCCTCCTCATGCTGCTGCCAGGTCCAGAGTTTCTCATGGGTCCCTGTACGGCCTCCCATTGCTGCTGTCTCCATCGCCACACTCTGCCATGTGCCACTTTCAGGTCTCCTCACACTGCTGGTGTGTAGAATTTTTTGACATAGGGTGCTGGCAGATTACGGGCCTCCCATAGCTGCTGCCAGGCCCCTAATCTGCCATAGGCCCCTATATACCGCCTCCTCATGCTGCTGCCAGGTCCAGAGTCTCTCATGGGTCCCTGTACGGCCTCCCATTGCTGCTGTCTCCATCGCCACACTCTGCCATGTGCCACTTTCAGGTCTCCTCACACTGCTGGTGTGTTCAATTTTTTGACATAGGGTGCTGGCAGATTACGGGCCTCCCATTGCTGCTGCCAGGCACGTAATCTGCCATGGGCCCCCGTACCGACTCCTCATGCTGTGACGTTGCAACAAGGTGGAATTCAACCCTACATATGTTAGACCTCCTTTACGAACAGCGAAAGGCCATCACAGATTTCCTGATGTTAAAAGCGGAAAAAGGTACTCCCTGTGTAACTTAGATGTCAGCCATTGGCAGCTCATGCGTGACACCTGCGCTTGCTCAGGCCCTTTGAGGAGGCCACGCTATTCGTGAGTCGGCAGGACTATGGGATGAACGACGTCATTCCTCTGTTGCACGTCCTGGAACAAATGCTGTTAACAATGGCTGGTCAGGGTGCGGTAGACGTGGCGCACAGATCTCAACGCCACATGACCCCTGTGGGGGCAGGACAGGAAGAAGAGGAGGAGGTAGAGGAGGACATTGGTGCTCAGGAATTATTGAGTGAAATGGGTGGTTTTTCCACTCAGCGGACAGGAGTGGAGGAGCAGGAGCATCTGGTAGAGGAGGAGGAGGAGGAGACAGAGGACCCAGACGCACCGTGGCAGTATGCTGTGGAGATGGAGGTAGGGAGTCCCTCGCATTCCTTGGCACAAATGGCCCATAGCATGCTCGGTTGCTTGCGTAGCGACAGCCGAATAATAACCATCAGACAGAGGGATGACTTTTGGCTGTCCACCTTGTTGGACCCTCGCTACCGTTCAAAAATGGTGGCCTTTTTCACACCTGCTGAGAGGGAGGCCAAAATAACGTACTATAAAAACCACCTATGTAGTCAGCTGGTCTCTGCCTTTCTGCACCAACGTCCATCCTCAGACACTGTGTTCCCTGTGCGCTCGCGTTACGCTGCCATGGCAGCAGGGGAGGGGTGGGGTGGTAGGAGCAGTGGCAGCTCCACCAGCAGCGGCTGCCTCAGTCTGCAGTCGATGATGAGTAGCTTTCTTCACCAGCGCAGTGAGGAAACTACTAACCAGCCGCAGCAGCAGCAGCATCAGGTGGACCTGGAGCAGGACCTCAAACAACAGGCTTAGGCCTACTTGGACAGCACCCTGCCAACCGAAGTAGACAATCCCCTTGACTACTGGGCAACGAAACTTGACCTTTGACCCCAACTAGCTGAAATTGCCCTTGAAAGGCTGTCATGCCCGGCCAGTAGCGTGGCATCGGAGCGCGTGTTTAGTGCGGCAGGAGGTATTGCAACTCCGCGGAGGACACGACTGTCCACCCAAAGTGTGGAGAAACTCACGTTTGTGAAAATGAATCAGGCGTGGATTAGTCTGGATTTCAAACCACTAGTTCCTGACACAACTGACTAAATCCGCCATGAATCATGCCCCAAACATGTGCCACTTTCAGGTCTCCTCACACACTGCTTGTGTTTTCAATTTTTTGACATAGGGTGCTGGCAGATTACGGGCCTCCCATAGCTGCTGCCAGGCCCCTAATCTGCCATGGGCCCCTATATACCGCCTCCTCATGCTGCTGCCAGGTCCAGAGTGTCTCATGCCATGTGCCACTTTCAGGTCTCCTCACACACTGCTGGTGTTTTCAATTTTTTGTCATAGGGTGCTGGCAGATTACGGGCCTCCTATAGCTGCTGCCAGGCCCCTAATCTGCCATGGGCCCCTATACCGCCTCCTCATGCTGCTGCCAGGTCCACAGTCTCTCATGGGTCCCTGTACGGCCTCCCATTGCTGCTGTCTCAATCGCCACACTCTGCCATGTGCCACTTTCAGGTCTCCTCACACACTGCTGGTGTGTTCCAATTTTTGTCATAGGGTGCTGGCAGATTACGGGCCTCCCATTGCTGCTGCCAGGCCTGTAATCTGCCATGGGCCCCCGTACCGCCTGGTCACGCTGCTGCTGGGTCCACAGTGTGACATGGGTCCTTGTACCGCCTCCCATTGCTCCCACTGCATGTGCCACTTTCAGGTCTCCTCACACTCCTGCTGGTTTCCATTTTGTCATAGGTTGCTGTATGGCCTCCCATTGCTGCTGCCTCCACCGCCACACTGTGGCTCCAAACACTGGTTTTGGCCCCGTGACTGGCCAAATGAGTGAAGTGTGCGGTGATTCTAAGATCGACGGCACTCATCTGCATGTCATACTGAGTGACAGTATTATTTCTCTTCCCCAGCAGACTCCAAGGGCATTTAAATTAAAGGTACAGTGTTCTGCACTAATATTAAGTCTCTCTGAAGCCTAGAAACACCCTTTTTTAAGTTAAATTCACAGCGAATTTATTCGACTCGAATCGAATATTGTCCACGAATTCGCCGAATCAGTCGAATCGAATTTTTCATTTCTTCGCTCATCTCTAGTTATAAATTTCCAGCGGGCATAGTAGCAGCTGAAACTGCATGACTTGCAAAAGAGTACATTTAACAAGTGTCACACAATGCTTGCGCACTTTCTGTTTGTTCTATAGCATGTTACCAAGATGAACAGTCTGGAGGAAGCAGCAAAGCTGTGTATACTGTTAATTAGGAAGTAACAAAGCAGTAGATACTGTCTAATATAATCACAATTACAAATGAAACTTTTACCTGTAAAGAACATATTGCTAAATTTCCTTGCAGCAAGACCGTATCCTTCTTTTAATTTGAATGCTGGCAATTTGTATCTAATTACTTTAGAACTGTAATGCATTTCACAGATGACCTCTGCTTTTTCAGACAGGAATAAGAATTATCATCTACAATTATGCAAACCTATGTTACAACCAATCATTTTATAACTAATTTATCATTGATAATATTCATACCACATAATAAACTTACACAAAAAATGTATTATGGCATCTTTCTATAGGTATAACCAAAATCCTGTAGGGCTTGATAGAATCAGATGGACCAGAAGCCACCTCCTTTTTTCTCTAGATTTCTCTGTAATATATGCTTTTATGACATAAAAAACGCGTTGGATAATCTCTTAATATCACACCCCCTAATCATACCTCTCTTGTATACAATATATACTCTCTTGTTTTTTACCGATCTGTTGTAGAGGTATACTGTAGTATATAATGTTTGATCAAGAGCTTCCATGGAAGGTTGGAGAAAAAGCAGATATGCATTATAGTTACCAATCATTATGTTTAGTGGGTATCCTTACATATTGCACACCTAATATATAAACTCATTTTCAAAAAAAGCGCTTTACTACCCCATATTGGTACTTGCCAAAAATGTGTCCAAAAAGTTATGTTCTGTTAGACAGGGTGACCGATGGGAGTCCGGCCTTTATAGATCAGGTAGTACACAGTAAGTTGATGGGAGGCGAACGAGCTAGGCGTCCCCCCATCCACACTGGAATGCCAATTCAGTCACAATGAAGCAGTGGACATTACATACAACATCCTTTGTTTGCTTATGACAGCTTTGTTCAAAGAGGTGAGTCTATCATAGCAACAGAACAGTTATTTCATCGACGATTCAATGTTGGAGGACACAGGGCCATTCCCAGTTGCTACATAGTCCTCAGCTGAGTTCAAGAGGATGGTCATCATCTAAATTACATTTTTTTCTTAACTGAATAAGTAACTCAGATAGCATCTCTTGACGTCTGTTTATGTAAAAATAAATAAATTTCGAGTTGAATATCTAGTACTGTTTTTTTCAAAACCGTCCGACTCCCGTCAGTTACCGTGTATAATTAAATAAGGATTCTACTTGATCTATGTTGCATGGAATTATGTGGCTAGTGCAGATCCTTGATGATAGAAATGAAGCAAACAAGGCTGAAAAGAAGAAATATCATCATGTTCATTAGAAAAAATGCATACATAAATTCTAGGTCATATAATGACACCTACCGTTATGGTTCCTTAATCCTCCTCTCTTGTTCTGTCTGGACATACAGGGGCATCCCTCCATCAAAGGTGGATAATGTAAAGAGCAAGCCACCTGTGTTTAAACCCTGTTCCAAATTATTATGCAAATTCTATTTAAGTGTCACAAAGATTAAATATTTTGTTTTTCAGTTTAACTCATGGATGGCATTGTGTGTCAGGGCTCTTTTGATCACTGAAAACAATCTCGGACACCTGTGATAATTAGATTGGCAGGTGAGCCCAATTTAAGGAAAAACTACTAAAGGAGGGTGTTCCACATTATTAAGCAGAGCACCATTTTCAAACAATATGGGGAAGAAAAAGGATCTCTCTGCTGCCGAAAAGAGTGAAATAGTTCAATGCCTTGGACGAGGTATGTAAACATTAGATATTTCACGAAAACTTAAGTGTGATCATCGCACTATTAAGAGATTTGTGGCTGATTCAGAGCACAGACGGGTTCGTGCAGATAAAGGCACATTGAGGAAGATTTCTGCCAGATCCATGTATCGGATCAATAGAGCAGCTGCTAAAATACCATTACATAGCAGCAAACAGATATTTGAAGCTGCTGGTGCCTGTGGAGTCCCACGGACATCAAGGTGTAGAGTCCTCCAGAGTCTTGCAACTGTGCAACTGTGCATAAACCTTCTATTCGGCCACCACTAAGCAATGCTCACAAGCAGAAACGGCTGCATTGGGCAAAAAAATACATGAAGACTAATTTTCAAACAGTCCTGTTCACTGATGAATGCCGTGCAACCCTGGATGGTCCAGATGCATGAAGTAGTGGATGGTTGGTGGACGGCCACCCTGTTCCAACAAGGCTGCGACGTCAGCAAGGTGGTGGTGGTGGAGTCATGGGAACAGAGCTGGTTGGCCCCTATAGGGTCCCTGAAGGTATAAAGATGACCTCTGCAAAGTATGTGGAGTTTATGAATGACCACTTTCTTCCATGGTACAGAAGGAAGAACAATGCTTTCCGTAATAAAATCATCTTCATGCATGACAATGCACCATCTCATGCTGCAAAGAATACCTCTGCATCAATGGCTGCTATGGAGATAAAAGGAGAGAAAGTCATGGTGTGGCCACCATCCTCCCCTGACCTCAATCCTATTGAGAACCTTTGGAGCATCCTCAAGCAAAAGGTCCATGAGGTTGGGAGGCAGTTTACATCCAAACAGCAGCTCTGGGAGGCTATTCTGACATCTTGCAAACAAAGTTAAGCAGAAACTTTCCAAAAACTTACAAGTTCAATGGATGCAAGACTTGTGAAGCTGCTATCAAATAAGGGGTCCTATGTTAAAATGTAATGTGACCGGTTAAAATGTTTAAAAAGTTAAAATGTTGTTAAAAGTTTGATTGAAATAGCTTTTGATTTCAGTAAATATGCTTCAAACACAACAAATGACAATTTTCAGTTCTTTACAACCTATAAAGTGTTTTGAAGCTTACTGTGCGTAATAATTTGGAACAGTGCATTGGAAGTGTTTTATGTTTAAAAAAAATACTGTTATCATTAGGGGGTTTGTTCAATAAAATTTAAATTGTACTCTTAATAGTTGATAAAATGAGAATTATGCTGACTGTTATTTACATCAATTATTTAGGTAAATGAGAAAACTATAATTTGCATAATAATTTGGAACACGGTGTATATTTCCCATCATGTAACCAGAAACAAATGGTCAACATGAAGAGGTTATGTTGATATCCCACAATATACCTCAGCAGAGTTTGCCCCCAGTTGGTATGTGTACAAGCTTTAGCTTCACCCTCCACCTAGACATGTACCCTAGGGATCGCAACGGGTGACCCGCCAATTGGAGAATACCCAAGTCATATCTCCAGTCTGACATTCACCTACAAGTGGCATGTGCAGTAGAGTAGTGGAACTTTAAAATGTACCACAGTAGGGGAGAAGGAATGACTAATATTTATAAATATAGATGTACCACTTTAATGCTTTAGGTGGGGTAGCCTCTTTTAATAAGCTCAAAGATTGCACCTAAGCCTGACTTGCAAACATCTAAGTTGCAATTCTACTCAGACATTGGCCCACAAGGCAGAGAACGGGCAAGAAGGTGAATTAACTCTTAAGCCCAACAGGTAGTAAGGGAGGGGAAAGGAATAACCTCTCATACCACTATTTTCAGGCCTAACCAACCATATGCCTGATTCTTACTGCCATGTGTTTACAGACGCAAATTTGATCGGGCAGGCCAGTGGAGTGCTAGAACAGTGTTCAAACATTAACAAGTAGAAAACAAACAAATGTATACAAACTTTACCATTGCTATTAGTCAACCAAAGGTGGCAGCAATATCCTGAGCTCCATCTAGGGGCCAAAATGCAGTATATTTTCTGGTTAAGGTATTTCAGAAAAAATATTTCACTGGATGGCACTGGCAAGCATATAGGGTCATAGTATTAGAGAAAATATGGGGAAAATTCCTGCAGCCTGAAAACATGCTTGTGACATTCATCCAACTAATGTTTTATAAACAGAATCCTTTGCTTCATGAACACATTACCCACTTGCCGACCGCAGATAGCCAAATGACGGCTACACTGCATCTGGCCAGTTCTGGGAGGACATCATATGACATCCTCCCAGAATGCGCCTCCCGCGTGCTCCCTGGGGTGCACCCGGCGATCTCCATGATTGCTGTGTCCACGTGATGTGATAAAAGGCCAATCACAGCAGCCTTTTACCATGTGATCAGCCGTGTCCAATGACACAGCAGATCACTGGAAAATGCAGTTTCCAGTTATCGGCTGCACTTTCCATACGCTGTCACAGCTTGAGGAAAGTGCTGCCGATAACCAGAAATTATCAGAGGAGGGATCAGCACCAATCATCAGGGCACTGGTGATCAGTGCCCTGATGATTTGTGCCCAGTAATTCCACCCACCAGTGCCGCCCATCTGTGCCCAGCAGTGCCACCCACCAGTGCCCATCAGTGCCGCCCATCAGTGCTGCACAGCAGTGCCACCCATCAGTGCCAGCCATTAGTGCCGCCCATCAGTGCTGCACAGCAGTGCCACCCATCAGTGCCCAACAGTGCCACCAGTCAATGCCCAGCAGCGCCGCCAGTCAGTGCTCATCATTGTGGCATATCTGTGCCAGCTCATCAGTGCCGTCTATCAGTACCACCTCATCAGTGCCGCCTATCAGTGCAGCTTCATCAATGCACATCAGTGGAGAACAATTACCTGTTTGCAAAATGTTATAATAGAAAAAAAGAAAAACGTTTTATTTTTTAAAACTTTGTGCTATTTTTTTGTTTATAGTGCAAAAAATAAAACACCCAGCAGTGAGTAAATACCACCAAAAGAAAGCTCTCCTTGTGTGAAAAAAATGTTAAAAAGTTTCATATGGGACAGTGTTGCATGATCACCCAATTGTCATTCAAATGTGACAGCACTGAAAGCTGAAAATTGGCCTGGGCAGGAAGGGGGCAGGGGCAGACTGACAACTCATGGGGCCCCCGGGCAATAGGGGATCATGGGGCCCCTGTGTCCTTGCCCAAACTCAAAAAAGCCTATGAAAAAGGTACCAGGGGCATCTCATGAGGGCCCCTACTGACCCCGGGCCCTCGGGCAGTGCCCGAGTTTCCAAATGGTCAGTCCGCCCCTGGAAGGGGGTAAAAGTGCCCGGCAGGCAAGTGGTTAATAAACCTAGGAGTAACTTCATTTTGCACTTCAAATCAGGATCAGCATCTCCCATTTCAATTAAATAAAAAAATTAAGGATTAATATCTATGTAGATTTGTAGCTTTGTTAGGTGGAAAATCATCAACTGTACTCTATCTTTTTTAACTGAGACCAAACTGGTTATAATCACAGCGGCCCCCTTTAAGTTCAACAAAATAGTCCTCAAAGACCAAAAGTTTATGTATTCAACAAAAACACTCTGGGAGATATCAATAATTGTTTATTAAAATAATTTCATCATAAACATGTATTTCTTCCTCACAGGCTGTCGTCTCGTCCTCTATTTCTGCATAGGAGATTCAAGTCCACTATGACCAACAGTAGATTTGATCTCAACATGTACAATAATTGTACAAGTTCCAGTGAAGTATTAGTTCATTAATGTTGAAATGCTCACTAACTCTGGGAGCTCAACAACTTTTAGATTATTTGTCTAGACCACTAAATTGTCTGCTATCACCTGCAGGGATTTATCAGTTTTCTGTAGAGTCAACACAGAGTATTATTATGAATTTGACATTCTCTAGGTCTTGAATGTCTTTGTTTCAAGCTGAGTGTAAAAATGTACATTTACACTCCATTGCTGAAAATATACTTCTGCTTACTTTGTTACCATGGACTTTCCCAGTTTCCCATTATTTGTGCAGACTACATATTAAAAGTGAACTTTGTCTCTTTTTTTTGGGATCAGCTCAGATTTTGTACTACATTTAGTGGAATGTTTACATATGTCTATATGGTTAATATTACCTACTTGTGTTTTGAGGCCACTTATAGCAACAAAATATCAGGGTAGTGGGTAGGAAATTTACATTGCTTTAAAATAAACTGGCTAGGTTTAACTTGTCAAACAAAATAGTTTTTAAGATTTTATAATGCCGCTAAACAAGTTAAAAAATACAAATGAAAATATTCTTAAAGGGCTAGTTCACCTTTATCATTAAAACGTCATGTGAATATAAGAGGCCTCTGTATATAAAAAAAATAACTGTGCAGCTTTGACTAAAGTTGAAAAATGTCCTTGCTATAGGTGTAGACCATTCATGCACCTCATGAAGCCTGACTGAAAACTTCCTGGATGTTGCTAGCATGTTTCTTAGTGAAACCTAGCTATTACTGTTCACCTTCAATATAACAGGAGTGAGCTCTCAAACTCTGAACTCAGAACTACTGCAAAAGAGGAGAGAAAGAACATGTGTGGGGGTTTGAATCAGAGCTCACTTCTGTGATGGTGAACATGAACAGAAATAGCTGGGTCTCTCTTAGCAACATGTTAGCAGCTTCCTGGAAGGTTTCAGCCAGGCTTCATGAGGTATGTAAATGGCCTACACCTATAGAAAGTGCTTTATTCAACTGTGGTCAAAGCTGTAAATGTATATTATATAGGGCGTGCTTGTTAGAGCCCAACCTCTGTAGCTGTAGGATAAAGTTGCCAGATGGATATCAGGGATGCATGGATGGAAGGGAGCAGTAACATTGCTAAAGTCTGAAGAAAGAGCCTACTGAGCATGCTCTGAAATGCGTTACCGCCCCCTTCACCTCCTAAATCCTACTCTGCTTTCCAAACCTCATTTTGATGCACAGGCACACCCTGGGCTTTACTTCCTGATCCTATAGACAGAGTTTGCTGCTGGACAGCTGGATGTCCCACCTGGATCTTATTAAACCACACGATGAGTCTTTTTAACTATTTATCTTGTAAGTGCAATTTATCTATTGTTCACCAATAAATTGTCAATACTGCACTTAGAGGCACCTTCCTCTCTTTTTCATGTGGTCAAAGCTGTGCAACTTGTTTTTATCCACAGAAGTCCCTTATCTTCATAGGCAGTTTTTTTTTGTAAAGGTGCACTAATCCTGTAAAGAAAATATTATTGCTGCCAGTAAAGCTTGAGTGGTATTTAATTACACCAATACACATGCACAGTCAGTTGTCTGTTTAAATGGCTAAAAGTTACAATCCCTGCACCTTAGCCTGTCACCTTCTGCACATGTTTCTGACTCACAAGAAGCACTATCACTTCAAACCTGCTGAATAACTGCCTAACTGCAACTTTTCTCCACTCAGCAGTTTATCCAAAACAAGGATGCAATTCAAACTCTCCTCATTGAATATGAAAGGCCTCAACAAAGGCACATGCCATGGAAGAAGCTCAGAAGCTTAACTGTGACATCCCCTGCTTACAAGAGACTCACTTTTCTTCACAAAAGCCAGCTACATTTTAGAATAGAATATTTACCTCCAATGCTTCCTCTAAGAAGAGAGATGTGTTGACTGCAATTAAGGACACAGTAGTCTTTAAACATATTAATGTCTACCTTCCAAATTTCAAGCCAATTTCCTCACTGAGGAAAATCTGGAAAAAGTTCCAGCATCTGTGTAAAGGTCATATCATTCTGTGTGGGGTCTTCATTGCAGTTGCCAACCGGTAAATGGATACTTCTATCTCTTCCCCAAATTGTTCTCACAGAGCAACATTATCACATTTTCTGGATGCCTTATGTCTATTTGATGTATGTCGTTCCCATCACGCCACTGAAAAGGACTATAACTTTTTCTATCATGCACACAATACTTGTCATGTTTAGATTTAATTCTAGTTGAAAAATTTCTTCTTCAAAAGGTCTGCAACTCTGATATTGGCAACGTTACATGGTCAGATCATACCCCTGTGACTATCACGGTGGGAGGAAGGAGATTGGAGAGAAGAGCAAAAAGATGGCGTAATGATGTTTTGACAATGTCATATCCAGAACACAAGAAATACATTCAAAATTCCCTAAAATAATCTTTTATACTCCATGCTCCATCTACTGGGGGCCCCTTCACAATGTGGAATTCCCGCAAAGCCTTTATCAGAGATGTATTGATTAAACTAAGTTCTGTGGTGAAGCGCAAGATGCAGCAGCTTAATGACATTCTAACTATAAAAAAGTTAGAACAATCCCATAAACAAAGCCTTACACCCTCAATATTGGAGTGTTTAAACCAGGCAAGATTTGATCTTAGATCATTTTTACTGTCCCAACATCAGAACCGGGTGAAATCTATGCAATCTAATCAATACCTTCATGGCAACAAAGCTAGTAAACTATTAGCCCAACAACTTAGAGATAGAGCAGATAAACATAAACTATCTTACTTGTTTCACCCCAAAACAAGAGAGAAATTATTAAATCCTCAGGAAATGTCAGATGCCTTTAGTGTCTTTTATAGTTCTCTTTATAATTTACAACAGGATCCAGATACATTACAGCCTACTCCAGGAATGATTGAGGAATTTCTAAGCTCTGTATCTTTATCTTCTCTATCTTGAGAATATCTTTCTACTCTCAACCAGCCCTTTACACATAAAGAAGTACTGGAGGCAATTCAGGCACTCCCCCATAACAAGTAACCGGGCCCAGGTGGATTTACATCCAAATATTATCAACTATTTCATGCAACCTTGTCTCCATATTTTCATGTTCAATGCTGCTGTGTCTAGGACATCCTTCCCCCCTGAAATGCTAACTGCCAATATCATTACTTTCTCAAAGTCTGGGGAAAGATCCAGCATATGTGCAAAATTTCAGACCCATCTGTCTGCTAAATGTAGACTTAAAACTGTACGCAAAAATTACAGCTAATAGACTGCCCAGCCACCAAGTTCCTGATGCTACTACATTTGTGTTAAACCTTATGCATCATATGGAGAAAAATTGGAGGCCTTCTCTACTGCTCACCCTAGACATGGAGGCCTTCAATTGAGTCCACTGGGGCTGTTTATTACAGGTTTTGAAAACATTTGACATTCATGGTGAATTTTTTCTGCAATATCCGCACTGTACATATGTCTACTCTGATGGCATGTTCTCTAAATATTTTACGATTTCAAATGGAATGAGACAAGGGTGTCCCTTTTCTCCGCTCATATTTGCTCATGTAATGGAGTCGCTAGAAAAAATAAGATCTCATACCAGGGGCGGAATGGCCATTCGAGCACTCGGGCACCGTCCGAGGGCCCAGGGTCAGTAGGGGGCCCCATGAAATGCCCTGGTACCTTTTTTATAGGCTTTTTTGAGTGTGGGCAAGGACACAGGGGCCCCATGATCCCCTATTGCTTGGGGGCCCCATGAGTTGTCAGTCCGCCCCTGTCTCATAATCAAATCAAAGATATATCTTTCAAAGGGGAACCCCATGTTATCACTCTCTTTGCAGATGATATAATTCTGACACTGGAAGACCCAGTACAGTCCCTTCCGGCTGTTCATCAAGTTCCAAATGCATTTAATGTGGTCTCTTATTATAAGGTAAAAGTTTAATATACTGGGGATATGTTGATGAAACAGCAAAGCTCACGCTACAATCAAAATTTTCATACCCATGGGTAATCAATTCATTATCATACATGGGAATATATTTGACTTCCCCACTTTCCAATTTGTATAACTATATTCCCTCAATGGCCAGCAAACAAAATGATCTCAATAGACTAAGTAAATATTACCTATCCTGGGCTAGTAGATTAGCTGCGTTTAAGTTAATAACTCTTTCTAAAGTTTTAGATGCTCACCCGCTCGCCAAATGCGAGGGAAAATCCTTGTGTGGTGAGCACAGATGGAGCAGCTCCACCTGCGCTCCAAGCCTCATTGTGAAGTCGTGTTCCGGTTTCCGACTTCTGGCTTCTTCGGCACCGCCATTATACTGGCAGTGCCACTGAGGGGACAGGTGCAGGAGAGGTCCACTCTCCTCTGCTGGGAGGAGACACCCGCTCTCCACCGCCGCAGGAGACTCGAGGAGAGGTCCGCTCTCCCCCGCCGCGGGGGCACGAGGAGAGACCCACTCTCCACCGCCTTGGGGGACACAAGGCCCGCTCTCCACCACCTTGGGGCACACACGGCCCGCTCTCCACTGCCTTGGGGGACATGAGGCCCGCTCTCCACCGCCTTGGGGGACATGAGGCCCGCTCTACACCGCCTTGGGGGACACGAGGCCTGCTCTACACCGCCTTGGGGGATACGAGGCCCGCTCTACACTGCCTTGGGGGAAACGAGGAGAGGCCCACTCTACACCACCTTGGGGGACACGAGGAGAGGCCCGCTCTACACCGGCATGGGGGATACGTGAAGGAGAGACCAGCCAACATCACTACACCCGCCAGCTTAAGGTAAATGACATTAACTAAACTTACATCTTTTAAAAGAGACTTTAGCTACTAAAGTCTCTTTTTAAAGATGCAGGAGATAAACAAAAAAAATACAAAATGTTTACTACAGGTTTAAAGCTGTAAAACTTGATATTTTGATTGCACCCTATTGCTATTAAGCTATTGCTGTTATGTTTAAATTGGCATAATAAAGATATGTTATAATTGCAGTTTTTTATATTTTGGACTCTTTATTCTAAAGAAAAATGTAATTTCATAAACTTTAAGTGGGTGTGGTTGGGGGTGGGGTTGGAGGATGGGACGGGGTGTGGTTGGGGGCGGACCTGGGCAAGGTTCGGTGGGGCAACTGGTGGAGAGTAAGGTTTGTGCCTGGCTAGTAGGTCTAGACTTGAAATTTTATGCCCTGCTATACACTTTACTTTTTGGCTAAATACAAACCTCATAATTCTAACCTATGCTGGAGAGGATGTGGTAACGTGGGCTCCTTGCTCCATATGATATGGTTCTGCCCACACATCCACAGCTATTGGAATTCAATTTTCAGTATGATTTCAAAATTTAGGTGAATTGTTTCCACTGCAAACATTGAACAGGCTATACTAGGTGTGGGGTTGATAAATTCCCACCAGATCTTTGACCTATCACCATGTATGTGTTATTTGCAGCACACCTGGTTTTATTGCATAAGTAAAAATCAAACTCAATTCTTTTTTTTTAGTAATATTTTATTAAGTTTTACGTTTCATCTATTCCATCAATACAAATCAAAATCTCTTATTAATTTATTATCATCAAAAGTACAAAAATACAAACTTCCCCTTCCCCCCACCCTAACCCGATCGCAATATCCCCTTCCCTCCCCTTCAGCCCCCACCATCCCTCCACTCTGAATCCTTCCCCTATCTTTGGGAGTCCCAGGGTTTTCATCTATTTCTATTTCCTAAATAATTTCAATTAGCTTAACCTTCTTAAACTTCTCCCATTTTTTACATTTCTCACGAACACACCCTATTTTATCCTCATCTATATGGTATAGTTCCTCCATTTTATATATCTGATCTACCTTTTTTATTCAATCCGTTGTCTTTTGTGCTTCTTGTTTTCTCCAGAATTTAGGAATCAAACTCTTTGCTGCGTTAATATAATGCAATAACCCAGAATTTTTGTATTTTTCAACCGTTAACTCTGCTCCATATGAAAGACATATCCTTGGATCCTTTGGTATTTTTATCCAGAAGGGAGAAAAAAGTATGTGAGGCCCTAGCTTAATGACTTCTCCCAGAGCTAATTGGAGCCAGGAATGAGCCAACCTTGACTCCAATCAGTGTGATGATATTTGATGTGTTGCTGACAGCTGTCCTGCCCTTAAAAAACACACACCTGTTTTGGGTTTACTGGTTTCAAGAAGCACTGTCTGATGTGAACCATGCCTCGCAGAAAAGAATTGTTGACTTGCATGAAGCTGGAAAGGGTTACAAAAGTATCTCCAAAAGCCTTGATGTTCATATGTCCAAAGTAAGACAGACTGTCTACAAATGGAGAAAGTTTAGCACTGTTGCTACTCTCCCTAGGCATGGTCATCCTGTAAAAATGACTGCAAGAGCACAGCACGGAATGCTGCATGAGGTAAAGAAGAATCCCAGAGTGTCATCTAAAGACCTACAGAAATCTCTGGCACATGCTAACATTTTTGTTGACACATCTACAATAAGGAAAACATTAAACAAGAATGGAGTATATGGGAGGACACCACGGAGGAAGCCATTGCTGTCCAAAAAGAATATTGCAGCACGTTTGAAGTTTGCAGAAGAGCACCTGGATGTTCCACAGCACTACTGGCAAAATATACTGTGGACAGATGAAACCAAGATTGAGTTGTTTTAGAAGAACACACAACACTATGTGTGGAGAAAAAAAGGCACAGCACACCAACATCAAAACCTCATCCCCACTGTAAAACATGGCGGAGGGAGCATCATGGTTTGGGGCTGCTTTGCTGCCTCAGGGCCTGGACGGATTGTTGTCATTGATGGGAAAATGAATTCCAGAGTTTATCAAAACATTTTGCAGGAAAACATATGACCATCTGTCCGCCAACTGAAGCTCCGCAGAGGATGGGTGATGCAACAGGACAATGACCCAAAGCATGCAAGTAATTCAACTAAACAATGGCTGCAACAGCACAGAATACGCCTTCTGGAGTGGCCCAGTCAGAGTCCTGACCTAATTGACCGATTGAAATGCTGTGGCATGACCTTAAGAGAGCGATTCACACCAGACATCCCAAGAAAATTATACATATATATAGTGCAGTGCTGTAATGTGATAAAATTAGTATAAATTCGTTCATAAAGTCTTTCTTGCAATAATAAAACCAAATACAGTTGCAAGAAAAAGTATGTGAACCCCTTGGGATTACGTGGAGTTTTGCATGAATTGGGCATAAAATGTGCTCTGAACGTCATCTAAGTCACAACAATAGAAGAACACAGTCTGCTGAACATAATACTACACAAACATTAGATGTTGCCATGGTTTAATTGCACATAACATGTAAACATTCACAGTGCAGGGAGGAAAAAGTATGTGAACCTTTGGACTTAATAACTGGTTGACCCTCCTTTGGCAGCAATAACCTCAACCAAACGTTTCCTGTAGTTGCAGATCAGACCTGCACAACGATCTGGAGTCATTTTGGACCACTCCTCTTCACAAAACTGTTTCAGTGTAGCAATATTCTTGGGATGTCTGGTGTGAATCGCTCTCTTAAGGTCATGCCACAGCATTTCAATCGGGTTGAGGTCAGGACTCTGACTGGGCCACTCCAGAAGGCGTATTCTGTGCTGTTGCAGCCATTGTTTTGTTGAATTACTTGTATGCTTTGGGTCATTGTCCTGTTGCATCACCCATCCTCTGCGGAGCTTCAGTTGGCGGACAGATGGTCGTACGTTTTCCTGCAAAATGTCTTGATAAACTCTGGAATTCATTTTCCCATCAATGACAACAATCCGTCCAGGCCCTGAGGCAGCAAAGCAGCCCCAAACCATGATGCTCCCTCCGCCATGTTTTACAGCGGGGATGAGGTTTTGATGTTGGTGTGCTGTGCCTTTTTTTCTCCACACAGTGTTGTGTGTTCTTCCCAAACAACTCAATCTTGGTTTCATCTGTCCACAGTATATTTTGCCAGTAGTGCTGTGGAACATCCAGGTGCTCTTTTGCAAACTTCAAACGTGCTGCAATATTCTTTTTGGACAGCAATGGCTTCCTCCGTGGTGTCCTCCCATGTACTCCATTCTTGTTTAATGTTTTCCTTATTGTAGATGTGTCAACAAAAATGTTAGCATGTGCCAGAGATTTCTGTAGGTCTTTAGCTGACACTCTGGGATTATTCTTTACCTCATGCAGCATTCTGTGCTGTGCTCTTGCAGTCATTTTTAGAGGACGACCACGCCTAGGGAGAGTAGCAACAGTGCTAAACTTTCTCCATTTGTAGACAGTCTGTCCTACCGTGGACACAGGAACATCAAGGCTTTTGGAGATACTTTTGTAACCCTTTCCAGCTTCATGCAAGTCAACAATTCTTGATCGTAGGTCTTCTGAGAGCTCTTTTCTGCGAGGCATGGTTCACATCAGACAGTGCTTCTTGAAACCAGTAAACCCAAAACAAGTGTGTGTTTTTTAAGGGCAGGACAGCTGTCAGCAACACATTCAATATCATCACACTGATTGGAGTCAAGATTGGCTCACTCCTGGCTCCAATTAGCTCTGGGAGAAATCATTAAGCTAGGGCCTCACATACTTTTTCCTCCCTGCACTGTGAATGTTTACATGTTATGTGCAATTAAACCATGGCAACATCTAATGTTTGTGTAGTATTATGTTCAGCAGACTGTGTTCTTAGATGACGTTCAGAGCACATTTTATGCCCAATTCATGCAAAACTCCACGTAATCCCAAGGGGTTCACATACTTTTTCTTGCAACTGTATGTGCAGGCCTTCTCCTCATTAGGTGACTGGAATCAAATAGCAGAAATGCGCACTCACCGACCGCACATTTTAAATGCGCCTGTGTATGATATTATCCAGAAGACCAGCCAGGTATGCAGCTCCAGAAACCACATGGATCCTCCCTCTCCAACACTGACATCCGCCTTGGGTGTAGCAATACTTCCAGATCCAGAGGCCCTCTCGCCCCAAATGATAGGTAGACAGGGATTCCCCCTTCTGGTTCCAGGTACCCCAAGAATGGAAGATGTAAATCTGCAACCCTCCAACAGGAGAGTCAAGAAAAAAGGGGGAACGCCAATAGTGTGGTAGTTTCAAAACTTTATTGGAGCAAAAATCATAATGCCTGGGTCACATGCACATACACATACCATTAGCCAATAACGGACAGGTAGGTATGAGATCGAAAAAATTGTACTAACCCGGCAATAGTATAGAACAAAGACCACTGGACCTCCTCGTGGTCTCAGTGGTCAGGAAGTCACACTTGCTACTGGCTCCTCCTGAGGCCTTTTGTGCAAAAAGCACTTCTTCAGAGGGTGGCGTCCATCCTCTGAAGAAGTGCTTTTTGCACAAAAGGCCTCAGGAGGAGCCAGTAACAAGTATGACTTCCTGACCACTGAGACCACGAGGAGGTCCAGTGGTCTTTGTTCTATACTATTGCCGGGTTAGTACAATTTTTTCGATCTCATACCTACCTGTCCGTTATTGGCTAATGGTATATGTATGTGTATGTGCATGTGACCCAGGCATTATGATTTTTGCTCCAATAAAGTTTTGAAACTACCACACTATTGGCGTTCCCCCTTTTTTCTTGACTCTCCTGTTGGAGGGTTGCAGATTTACATCTTCCATTCTTGGGGTACCTGGAACCAGAAGGGGGGATCCCTGTCTACCTATCATTTGGGGCGAGAAGGCCTCTGGATCTGGAGGTATTGCTACACCCAAGGCGGATGTCAGTGTTGGAGAGGGAGGATCCGTGTGGTTTCTGGAGCTGCATACCTGGCTGGTCTTCTGGATAATATCATACACAGGCGCATTTAAAATGTGCGGTCGGTGAGTGCGCATTTCTGCTATTTGATTCCAGTCACCTAATGAGGAGAAGGCCTGCACATATTTGGTTTTATTATTGCAAGAAAGACTTTATGAACGAATTTATACTAATTTTATCACATTACAGCGCTGCACTATATATATGTATAATGTCTCTGTTATGAGGTCTAGTGATCACTTGAAGTGTTCCAGCGGCTGGTTTTTCTGAGCGCTCGCTATACCCACAATTCACATTCATCCCAAGAAAATTGCTACACTGAAACAGTTTTGTGAAGAGGAGTGGTCCAAAATTACTCCAGATCATTGTGCAGGTCTGGTCTGAAACTACAGGAAACGTTTGGTTGAGGTTATTGCTGCCAAAGGAGGG
Source organism: Staurois parvus (assembly GCF_062004578.1). Taxonomy (NCBI): domain Eukaryota; kingdom Metazoa; phylum Chordata; class Amphibia; order Anura; family Ranidae; genus Staurois; species Staurois parvus. The sequence continues at coordinate 9,206,933 of NW_028317949.1, forward strand.
TCAACCAGTTATTAAGTCCAAAGGTTCACATACTTTTTCCACCCTGCACTGTGAATGTTTACATGTTATGTGCAATTAAACCATGGCAAGATCTAATGTTTGTGTAGTATTATGTTCAGCAGACTGTGTTCTTCTATTGTTGTGACTTAGATGACGTTCAGAGCACATTTTATGCCCAATTCATGCAAAACTCCACATAATCCCAAGGGGTTCACATACTTTTTCTTGCAACTGTACTTAAAAAAAAAATTCTGTATCAGTTGAAGTAACTCTCAAGATCAGGAAAACCTGGAAAAAATTAGAAAGGAAAAAACATCATGAAAAATAAAATGGCAAAAGGGGGAGGGCATAAGCTGCTCCAATCAAGTTCAATTAAAAAATATATACCAATACAAGATAAAAGTACGGAGAGACAAACCCCAGAGAGGCAACAAGGAATGAGCAGAAGAAGGGAGACGGAAAATGTCAGTGGTGACCACTCCAGATTGTCTATGGGAATAGTTAATACTAGTCAGAATGCACAAGCCTAAGATACAGAGAACGAGCTGGCCACTGAGAACCCAGAAGAGCAAGAAAAGTCCCTGCAGATACTAACTAAATTGGATATAGCAGATATGTTTATAAGACTGGAAAGATCCTTAAAACAAGAAATGGCGATAATACATAACTATCTGTGGCAGATTTTGTCGCGAGTAGAGGAGACTGAAGGGAAAATAAATAAACATGCCCAAGAGATAACAAAATTAAAAAAAACAGAAAACAGCAAAAGCAGATGGAAGAAATGAGAAAAGAGCAAAGGGGTCTGCTATAAAAATTGGAAGATCAGGAGAATAGAGATAGAAGGTGTAATCCGAGGATTCAGGGGCCACCAGAGATGGCGCAAGGAGAAGATTTGATGGAGACAATGGAGAAATTGTTTAATACATTAAAGGACAGACCAACAACAGTGCAGTTGAAAATTGATAGAGTACACAGAATAGGAATACCCCAGGGAAACAGAAATGGAAGAGACAATCCCAGAGACGTGATTATACGTTTCCATCACTACGGAGACAAAATTGCGCTATGAAAGAAAATAAAAAGAAGACCGATAATAAATTATGGAGAAGCAAACTTACAGATTTTTGCTAATATATCAATGGAAACATTAACTAAAAGAACACTGAAACCATTATTGGAACAAATGAGGAAACAGAATGTACGATGCAGCTGGGGATTTCCAGCATGTCTGATAGGATGGAAAGATGGCCGCTCTGCAAGGCTGAGATTCCCAGAAGATTTGAGAGACTTCTGCAAGAGACTTGAATAGAGGTTCCAGGATGGGGATAAGGGGGAAAGGAAGACAGGGTTGTAGAACATCAGAACTGGCAGTTGATCACTAGGGGGAAAAGGCACCAATGATGAAATAGTGGAGGAGGGGGAGGAATGAGAGAGGAGTTCCTTTTTTTCTTCCTCTGTCTTCTTGTCCCTCCCACTTCTTCCAGGAAATAATCTTTTAGATGAAAGGGAAATAGAGAGTAGCATACATACCTAGATATGCGCTCCAAGGTAGAGGAACGTGGTTCGGAGGGGCGCATGTGTTCAGTGCTCCACCTTAGCATTGGATCGAATGTGGGGCCAAGACCACAAACGATCGAAAGACAAAAAAAAGGCCTAAGGGGGTGGAGATAAGATGGAAATGGGGGGGAAGGGGAGGGGGAATTATGTAAGAGTTAGCCCCATGTTCCCCTAGAGGGTTGATGATACGATGAGAAAAAACCTATATACAACAGAAATGGAGGAAACTAGTTTTATGACCTATAATGCTAAAGGGCTGAATAGCCTGGGGAAAAGGCATAAGATCCTTAGAGAACTACAACAATGATCGACTACAGTAGCGTTCCTACAAGAAACCCACCTATCACAGGAAACAAATATAAAACGTTACTTTAAGAGCTACCCAACCTAGTATTATGCAGATTAACCAATTAAACGTGCTAAAAGAGTGGCAGTTGATAAAGCAAAGCATGTAAGATTAAAACTAGAAGTTAAGGTGGTGGATCCCGAAGGGCGATTTTTATTTTTGAAGAGGAGATTGCAAGAAATAGAGTGTACATTGGCAAATATTTATTGCCCAAATAGAAACCCATTGACCTACTTGAAAAGTGTCTTGAGGAGGTTAATGGATTTCAAAATGGGTTATTTGATTGTGATAGGAGACTTTAATTTTTGCATGAACCCCCATATTGATACAACGTTGTATGGGCAGAGAGAGGAAGGTAGAAGGTTGAAAACTATGTGGAGAGTTTTATTTCAATGACAACTTTTGGATGTTTGGAGGGTGAAACATCCCAGAGATAGAGACTATACGTTCTACTCTCCGGTACATGCAACGTATTCTAGATTAGACTATCTACTGGTAAAAAATAGACTCACAGAGTCAGTGGTTAAAACAAATATAGAAGATACAACTATATCAGACCATGCACCTGTCACAATGAAGTTACTCTGGGGAAGAGAGCAGCATAAAAGAAATACTTGGGAATTAATAGAGACACTCCTTCAGGATCATGAGACGGAATTAAAAATAAAAGATGAGATCGAACAGTACTTTGAAAGAAATTAGATTAAAGGAGTTTCAATGGCTACAATATGGGAAGCACATAAAGCATATATCAGGGGAATTTTGAAAGCAATAGGAGCAAAGAAAAAAAAGGAAGGGCAAAAAAAAATTAATACACTTCTAAGGGAACTGTATGAATTAGAACAGTTAAATAAGAAGAGAATAACATAAGAGATACAGCAGAATATCATAAATAAGAGAGAGGAACTATGTAACTTAATGGAGAAAAAACAAGGAGAACATTTAATACGATGGCAAGAGAGAGATATCAGTGGAGGAATAGACCTGGTAAATATTTAATGAGAGCTCTTAGAAATAAGAAATCAAGGAATTATATTGAGAAAATTAAAAGAGAGGATGGGGAATTGGTCTATTCAACCACTGACATTGCTAATGTATTTAAAAAATATTATAGTAAATGATATGATGTTAAACCGAAACAATCAAAAGAGGGGGTGGAAGTAAGAACTAGAAAGAGACAGATGTATTTGAAAGAGGCGAGGCTACCGAGAGTGGAAGAGGAACAATTACTAGGTCTAGAAAAAACAATATTGAAAAAGGAAATTCAGGTGGCAATAAAGAGTACAGTGTCGGGGGAAGAGCCCGGGGCCTAATAGGTATACTGTGAGGTATTAAAAAAAAAATTAAAGAACAACTAGTCCCTAAGTTGAGTCTATATATGAACGCTTTGGGAGAAGGGATGGAAATGAGGGAGGAATCATTACAAGCCTATATTACAATCATTTAGAAAGAGGGGAAGGATGGAACTCAATGTGCTAGTTATAGGCCCATCTCTTTGTTAAATACAGATACCAAATTATATGCAAAGGTCTTAGCAAATAGGTTGAACGACCTAATGCCAGACTTGAATAACCTAGACCAGGTGAGGGTTGTCCTCGGGAGGGAGGGAAGAGATAATGGATTGAGATCATTACTCCTCATTCAAAAAAGTAATAAGGATTAATCTCTCATCTTGACACTATCTGAAGATGCAGAGAAAGCTTTTGACAGGGTAGACTGGGAATTTATGTTAGAAACAATGGAAGTATAGGGAATTGGCTCCAAAATGAAAGAATGGATAGGAAAGCTATATAGTCAACCCTCAGCAGCGGTAAAGGTTAACGGCTCATTGTCAGGGTTTTCTCTTAGCAATGATAAGGAATAATATAGACATGAGAGGAATACGGATAGGGGGGATTGAACATAAGGTGGCAGTGTATGTTGATGATATGCTATTTTATGTGGTCAATTCTAGGCTGACATTACCTAACTTGATGAAAGAAATGAAATATTATGGTGAGTTATCACATTTAAAAATCAATCCAGTAAAATCAGAGATTTTAAATGTTAGTGTTTCGACATCCGAAAAGAAAGCTTTGCATAGAGAATTCCCTTTTCAATTGAGGGAAAAACAACTAAAGTATTTGGGAATAAAACTGACCCCCTCCTCAAAGAACTTATATAAAACAAACTATATCCCATTAATAAATGAAATTAAGGAGATTAGTGGTAGGACCCACATCTTGGATAGGACGAATAAATTTGGTAAAAATGGTAATAGTCCCGAAAATGTTATATAAATTTCATATGATACCTATACAGCTTCCGGGAACCTATTTTAAGATAATTTAAAAAATTATATTGAGGTTTATATGGATGAACACAAGACCGAGAATAAGTTATGAAGTAGTGTGTAGAGATGAGGGGAGTGGGGGATTAAACATACCAGATCTTAGGGGATACTATCACTCACACAGTATTATTGTCATGCATTTTGGATTGGACACATAATGCATCAAAGTAAAGTTGGATAAATATAGAAAATTAAGTGAGACACAGTTAAATAAGATGATGTGGTTACCGCACCAGCACTTTAATTTGACAGAGAGCATGAGCACTTATACACAAAATGTAATTTGGGTTTGGGAAATTATTCACAAACAAAATAGGTGGGAGTTTAACTCTATACTGATGCCAGTGGCAGACTCAGATTTTTTCCCACCAGGAAAAGAAAATATCTCAGGTAAATGGATAAAAAAAGAGGCTATACAATTAAAAGACATATTGAAAGGGGAAGAAATATGCTTCCAGGAGCTGAAAAATAAGAAGGAACTGTTCTCTAGATTAGACGAGTGGCTGTACTTCCAATTAAGACACTATGGTGACATTTTTGGAAAAATGGGAGGTATATAGAAAATCAGATAATGGAAGAGATAAGGAGGGAGTAGGAAATTAAGAAAGAAAAAGGGATAGGTAGATTAGGAAGAAGGTGTAGGGAGTTCTGAAAGTATCTTGTAAATAAAAAGGAGCTGGGAGCTAAAAAGAAGAAAACAAGGAGGAAGATGGGGCTGGGGTAGGAATGGGGGGAGTAGCTTAGAATGGGAGAGGGGGAATGGGTATTTGGGGTGAGAATTGTTTAAAGGAAAATGTTTTTTTTGCATGTGAATAATATGATTATTTATTGATGTTAAGCAGAAAATTGGAAAACTCATGAAATATTTAAATTTAAAAAAAGGACAGTTAACCATAAGAATGTATGAGGGACACTTTTCCTGGTGTACCAAAAAAACTGTAATGCATAAAGCCTTACAGAACCACATGTTATTGGCCACTGTCAAGTGGGGCAGCTTCCACCTCCTGCTTGTGTCTGTCTGTTTCCCCCTTTTTTATTATTGGTTAACTCTGCTTAGTTCCATCTAATATTGCCTTACTCTATCTCATATTGCCTTCTCTCATTAAAAAAATAAATAAATAACTGACACTTAAAAATACAATTCTTATTAAATTAAAGTGTTCAGTTTGATAACAAAGATATAATTGTAGAGCCTGTTTTTTTCATTCCTCAGAATTTATAAGAAACAAAATATAGATAAGTATTTAAAAGTTACAGTTAAGATGGAATAAAAAGTTTTAACTTTTGTTACTGTCAGTATCATTTCCTCCCAGAGAAGGAGTAGTACTGTATCATTTTTTTGTCTGCAGCATTCTTTAAAAAAACGGTAAAAATAAACCCAGGTTTTCCAGGTACTGAAAATATTTTGACTGACCAAACCATATATTATCTAATATAGCATAAATTCTTTCCAATTCAACAAATGTGTAACAAAAATTATAACTCATGTTTAATTGTATTTAACAACTCAAACTTCACAATAATAAGTTTACCATTAAATCAGGAGCAACCCAAAATGAAGGTCTGAAGATAAATAAAATATGTGGCCTAAAGTGTGGGTTTGTTCAAACTATGAGCATCACAAAATATTATGTGAATTTTAAGTGATGTTTAATGACATGTTAACTAGCAGCATAATAAGCCCTCAAAATATGAAGCATAACGTATACTTTGCAACATTTCAAAATCATGTCGAATAAGGATGAGTTTCAAACTGGGCCGACCATGTGTTCAACCTAAAACTCTAGATGTTTACAGTGTGAGAAAATGGTGAATGCTGCCAAACCAACAGTTACTAATAATGCATTTTCTGGCCTCTGTAATGTGATGACGAGGCTTGGAAGGACCAATGGTGTGGCCAAAGTGCAAGCCTCTTCCCTATAAAAGTCAGTCTCCATGTTTTTTTAGTGTGTTTTGCAACAGATAAGGAGTAAAGTGGAAATCTCACAGAAGGATAGTTACATATGTTTCAGTGCCCATTGCTCAAAAAATGTGTATTAATGTTTACATGCAGTCATAGATAAACAAATAATGTGTTCTACCGTTTTCTAGCATGTTAAGGAGAGATTTGCGTTTTAGAACAAAGACAGTTTGAAAATTGCAACAAAAAAACAAAAAACAAAGGGGAGGCACTCTACAACTATAGTGCTGTTTCAAGGTACCACATCCTAAACACTGAACATGCAAAGCTCCCTTCCCATACAAAAACAGCTAAAGGACTGTAAAGGTACCAGGTCACAAACTCATTACATAAAAAGTTCACAATTTTTCTTCTTCCGTTTTAAAATCCAAGATAAAATGTGTGTTATGTGCTGTTCATTATACATCCATACTCGAAATGCAATATTTCACCCGAGATTTCCCAATTTATCAAATGTAAATGTACATGTTATTTCTTAATCCGTATTTCCATAACAGGTGCATATCAGGATATCAACAATTTCAAAGAGTTTCTTGTGTCAATGCCAGCTTCTTCAGGAAAAGATGAGGGAATAGTTGTCTGTAATAAAGATCACAATATATTATATCAAACATTCTCAAAAAATATTTTGTACTTTTACCAAAACCTACCTCCAGAACAGCAGTAACTCAACAAACACAGAAGTACAAAATTAAAAGAACGGGGCGGTGTTCCCAGCAGTAGTTACATTCAACTAGCCAGTATGTTACCGTTAGAGGAGGGGCTTTATTGTACATTATTTTGAGTTATTTTAGAAAATTAACGCTACTGCCAATCATTTTTATGAAAAGTTGTCTGTTGTGATTCCTATTAATATGTGGTTTAGTTATTGTTTTTACAGACTGTACACATCCTTACCTTACTCAAATATTTGTGGGGCTGTGTACAGTGAAAAATTACACTCTGATACAGATTTTTTTTTTTAATAAAGACTGGCTTTTTTGTATTCTGTTGATAAAGCAGTCTAGTAAAAGTAAATGAGCTTAATCTGGGAGCATACACAATACAATGAGGTTGATTTACTAAAGGCAAATAGACTGTGCACTTTGTAAAGTGTAGTTGTTTCAGAGCTTAGCAAATGAGCAGAAGCTCTGCTCATCACCTACCATCAAAATGCTGTTTTTATTTTCCTTGCATGTTACTGAATATTCTTTGATAAGAGAAGCTTTACCTCATTTATTAAGCTCTAGAGCAACTGCATTTGCAGAGTGAATAGCTGGTTGTTAATGAGCAGGCTGGCAAGCTGGGCCCCGCGTCCTTAACAACTAATTACTCAACAGCTATCAGTGGGGATTGTAAAAAAAGAATTGCCGGCAAGGAAAATTTGAGAGAAGCACAGGGTGGGAGCCCCCTAATCCATACCAGACCATTCAGGCCAACATAAAAAAAATGGCATGGGGTCCCCCTCCAAAATCCATACCAGACCCTTATCCAAGCATGCAGCCTGGTAGGCCAACAAAGAGGGGATGAGGGAGCACCCCCCCACTCCTGAACCATACCAGGCCACATGTCATCAACATGGGGAATGCTTTGGGATAGAGGGGGCTTCCCCCCAAAGCACCTTGTTCCCATGTTGATGGGGACACGGCCCTCTTCCCCACAACCCTGGATGGTGGTTGTGGGACTCTGTGGGCAGGGTGCTTATTGGAATCTGGAAACCCCCTTTAACAAACGAGCCCCCAGATCCCAACCCCATGTGAATGAGTATGGGGTATATTGTATCCCTACTAATTCCCCCAAAACAGTGTAAAAAATAACTAAACACACAGAGACAGTTTTTGACAAGTCCTTATTAAAAAAATAAAAATGTCCCCGAAGTAAATCCATTATCAATCATGATGAACATTCAGCATCAATCATGATGATGTCATCAGCTGGAGCATGCTGGTTCAATGATGATACAAGGGGCAGTGTCACCCAGTGATGTAATTGGGTGGCCCCTTTCCCTTAGTTTATTTAGTGATGGAAGTGGCAGAGCTGTCAGATGGTGGGAACCAGCGTCGAGTGTGGACCTCTTTTTTTGTGGGGTCTGCAGTGGCGTTCATCGTGATTGACGTTGGATTTACATCGGGGAACTTTTTTTTTTAATGAAGGACTTGTCAAAAACTGTCTTTACTCCATGCTCATTCTCATAGGGGGCTTCCAGATTTTGATAAGCCCCACCCACAGATCGAACAAAACTACTGTCCAGGGTTGTGGGAAAGAGGCCCTTGGCCCTGTTGGGGGAGGACTCCCTTGTCATTATTTTTTTAATTTAGCATGGGGTTCCCCTTAAAATCTATATCAGACCTCAGTGGCCTGGTTCAGATTGGGGGGACCCCCATGTTGTTTTGTTCTCTAATTTTAATTGTTGCCAATTTTGTTTGCATTCAGCTGTCAGCCGGAAAACCCACTGACAGCTGATGAGTCATCAGTTGTTAAAGATATACCGGCTGCCACAAAAATGGAAAAACATCAGAAAAAACACTAATTTTAATAATTTTTATCCAGCTTCTGTTAACTCTTAGTGTGCATACAGCCTGTGAGATGGGCACAAATAATGTTTTGTGAATATACAATATTTGGTACAATATTTTTCTGGAAAAAAAGTGCTATATTGTGATGATTTTTTATGGTTACAAATGTGTATTGCTGTTCAAATTGCGGCTTGAGTGCAAATAAGGTACATCTGGGAAAGTACAATCAGTTTTTTTCTGGAAATACATGATTCTGTTGTGTTGATTTCTATATTTAAAAAATGTGTTTGGTGGTCCTATTGAAATTGGGGCTTTAGTGCAAATAAACTAAATCTGGGGATGTACTCAGTACACTAGTTAAGGAGTTTTTTTTATAGATGATAATGCACTATTGATTTTCACAGGTAAAAATGACTGTTGTATGTGCTTTTCAAATTGAAACTGAGTGAAAATCAATTAAATCTAGGAACATAGTCAATGCAATATTTGGTATTCCTTATAACTGAGATTCTCTACCCCCCTTATTAGCTTTGTTGCTTTTTCTCTGGACTCTCTCCAGTTCCAGCAAATCCTCCCTGAGGACTGGTGACCAGACCCTTTCCAAAACCAAGCTTCTAATTTTCCCCCCAGCCCGCGCTCCCCCCCATCCTCTCCATCATGACCAACAACGTCACCATCAGTACCACCCCGCAAGCCAAAGTCCTAGGTGTCACTCTAGACTCAAACCTGTCCTTCCAACCCCATGTCCAATCGCTTGCAAACTCATGCAGGCTCCACCTCCTCAACATCTCCAAAATACGTACGTTCCTAACCCCAGACACTACTAAACAACTCGTTCACTCCCTTATTATCTCACATCTGGAGTACTGCAACTCCCTTCTCACTGGCCTACCCCAACACAGGCTATCCCCGCTTCAGTCTATCCTGAACTCAGCGGCCAGACTCATCCACCTTACCAACCACTCCGCTTCTGCCACCCCCCTCTGTCATTCCCTCCACTGGCTTCCGATTGCCCATTAAATTCAAACTACTAACATTGACATACAAAGCCATTCATAACGCTGCCCCAAACTAACTCACCGACCTGATACCCAAATACCACCCTACCCGTACTCTTTGCTTCTCACAAGACCTCCTACTTTCTAGCTCCCTGGTCTCCTCCTCCCACGCCCAACTGCCGGACTTCTCCAAGACTTCCCCCATCCTCTGGAACTCACTACCCCAATCCATCAGACTGTCACCTACCCTCCTCACCTTTAGCCTACCCCACTCTCACCTAACAGCCGATCTCCTCCACTCCTCCTACCACTCCATCCCCCACAGCCACTTCCTCCTGTACCACTATCCCCTCCCTCCTAGATTGTAAGCTCCAAAGAGCAGGGCCCTCGAACCCCTCGTTTATTGTTTTGTTACTGTATTGTCTCATGTACTGTCCCTCCACTATAATGTACAGTGCTGAGCAAACCATTTGACGCTATATAAATACTGTATAATAATAATAATCTGGATGGCATAATCAACATGTGACCAAAGCAGAGTTTTGTAAAGTGATAGAATTTTAGCTTTAGCTCTTTGAGTTAAAGTGTTACTAAATCCAGGACCCTGCATTCACTATAGCTGGTCTCCCATAGTACACAGAACATGGAAGTGCAATTATTTTAGAATAGAAAAGAAAAGAATAGGCTAGAAAAGATTAGAATAAACTTGAAAATCAAAGAATAGAAAAGTTTGGAATAGAAAAACAATAGAAGAGAATAGAATGAAATAGAAAGAATATAACTGTCTTCTGCAATTCAAATTTCTAATATAGTTAATTCAAATTTGAATAGAATACATTAGAACAGAATATAAAATAACAGAATATAATAGAAAAGAATAAAGGAGAAAAGAAGGGAATAGAAAATAAAAGAACAGAATACAAAAGAAAAGAATAGAAAATAAAGGAATAAAATAGAAAGGAATAGAATCAATTAGAATAAAATAGAAAAGATTAGAATAGAAAATAAGAAAATAGCATAGAAAAGAATAGAAAATATTAGAACAGAAAATTAAAGAATAGAACAGAATGGAAAATAAAAAATCGAATAGAAAAAAATAGAAAGAACATAACTGTCTTCCAAAATTAAAATTTTGAATTCAAATAGAATACATTAGAATATACTTTAAAATAATGGAATAGAATAGAATAGAAAAGAATAAAGGAGAAATTAATGGAGTAGAAATAAAAAAGAACAGAATATCAAAAAAAATATTAAAATAGAAAAGAATAGAGTAAAATAGAGTAAATAGAAAATAAAGGAATAGAATAGAAAGAAATATAATCAATTAGAATTGAATAGAAAACAATAGAATAGAATAAAACAGAAAATATTAGAATAGAAAATCAAAGAAAAAGAATAGAACAGAATAGAAAAACAATAGAAAAGCAATAGCATAGTATAGAAAAAATATAACTGTCTAGAATGAATAGAATGAATTCAAATAGAATACATACGAATACAATATAAAATAATAGAACAAAACAGAAGAGAAAAGAAAATGTAAACACTGAATAGAAAAGAAGAGAATACTTAGAATAATTTGCAAAACAATAACATCACTGTGAAAATTTTGCTGAAATGGATATGGATTGTGGATTATGGATTGTAATGTTAGAATTATTTTCAAATCCATTAGAATTATTTTTTAATCCATACAAAATTTTGAATTCAGTAGAGTTTGAATAAACAAAATTAATTCTGAAAGCGAATTAAACAAATTTAATAAATCGAACAAACAACATTAGTCAAATAACGAATCAAAAGGAAATGAAACAAAACACATTTTTTCATTTTGCACATGTTTAGTATGAGTTCACCTTTATGCTTGAGCATGGAGGGGACACTTTTATTTTTTTAACATTTATTTTATTAAAATTTTGTGTATGAGGTCTTTTAATTTTTTTTAATCGCTTTTATTGCTATCCCAAGAGATGAACAACATCCTTTGTGATAGCATGGGCAGTGACAGGTACTCTTTGCAGAGACATTTGGGGTCTATCAGATCCAACTTAGATCAGTGTGATCAGATGCTTTCACAAGCCAGTAGCACACCTGAGTGAAACCAAAATTGATGAAATCCTGTTTGTTTCCAGTTCCTTAGAAGATAGAGATGATCTAGGAATTTCCAATCCTCGGTCATCTCTATGGTAACAATAGGAGAGCCCAGGAAGAAGGAGGATGTTGGTGGGAGGGATATTTATGTTCAACCCCTTTGAATTAAAGCTGAAAGTCTGCATTTCAAATTAATTTGGATTGTTTTGTTTTAATTTATTCTGGTGGCATACAGAGCCAAAAGTATGAAAACTGTGCCTGTGTCCAAATATATATGGACCTAACTGTATTTGTCTTTTAAAGTATATTTTTTTATACAAATTGGCTGGTGTGGTCCTGCTCAAAATGGGGCTTTATCAAAGTGTTTAAAGACTGTGGTCATACATAGTACAATATTCTGGGTGCTTTTTTTTAGCAAAATGAATGCATTGTAAAATTTATGTATTTATTTTATAAAAACCTGACTAGTAGTGTGGGTCTTAAAAATGATGCATATTAAAAATGCCTCAAACAATGTGCATGGAGTCAGTATACTATTTTTTTTCTTTTTTTCTTTGAAACAATACACTTTAATTTTGATTTCTTATTTAAAACCTTCGTGGTGTCTCCCTCTTAAGCTGCAGCCTATAGCTTTCACAGTGTACACTGACTGTTCTGGATTTTTTTCAATGATATAATGCACTTTTTACCTCTTAATTATAAGCCATACTGATTTCTCCCTCCCTTGTGGCCTTGTAAAAGTGCTTACATACCATGGAACAAGTCTGAAAGATATTTTGGGTGGTTGTCCCTGAAATGATCTTTTTATATATAATAGTATTTTGTTTTATTGCATCTTTTTAATATTATCTGCTATCTGTTTTTTTTTAGCCCAACCCGGACCAGCAGTAACACGGTATACACACAAAAATGCACACTTCACACTAGGTTAATAAAATGCAGCTTCTCAGTCCCACTTCCAGCCTGCTGCATTGAAGACCCTCTCTTAGAGGACACATGCAGCTTGGCAGGCATGTACCCAAAGTATATGTTCAGCTACCACCTCCCACTGTTCAAGCATGGACACACAAATGCTAGTGAATGTGATAAATAAATCAGTGGGCACCCAAATAAACCACTCACACTCACTCCAGTGTAATAAGATTCAACATTTTCAGTCACCTCAAGACAGTGGTCCAGCCAGGAGACCCAACAGTTCATAAATGTGATTTAGGATTTTTTCATAGCCTTGACATCCCTGCCCACTGTATTTTCTTGTCCAGCTCAGGGACAGCTTTACAATTTAAAAATAAGCCCCCAAAATGTTTTATGATAAATGTTTTAAATGATAAACAAATGCTGATCTTGAAATATTTTTCCAAATAAATAACATGACATAAAAATGTACTGTTGGAGGGAGGGACAATTGGTGAGCCTGGGCCAATGTTTAGCACATATTTCTGCCACTTCTGTCCTTGTTTCCAAGGCTATGGGCTTCTAACTTCTTGAATAGTAAAAATGAAAAACAAGTAGCACTATGAAAAGGGCAGCATACATAGGGCATCTTTGCCTGTGTCAGGAACAAATGGCACAACCAAAGCCAACTTGCACAGTGCAGTGATAGTGTGGTGGCACACAGAATTTGTTGAACTACAGTAGTTTCCTGGATTCAGTTTGAAACGGGTCCAGTGAGTTTTAGTGTAGTTCACTTGTTGACTCTGAACCTCACCAGGGTCAATGGTAGAAAAATCGTAGAAATCAGCAGTGCCCATTTCCTAGACTAATAGGCAAAGGATGCCAAACAAATGCCGTGGAGGGAATCAAAACTGCCACGGAGGGCATGTACTAAAAAAAATTTGTAAAAATTCTCTTTGGTGGGGAGCAACATTAATAATCCTTAACCACTGCAGCCATCATCCTGGTACCAACATTCTCAGCCAGTGATGGATTCTACAGATGTGGATGAGTGCTACCCCACCACCACTCACTGCCTTTACCAAGCTCTCCAGTGTGATCGGGGAGCCAGGGGCCACCACCACTTGGTGTTCTAACAAAGTGAGAGGGGAGGAAGGTACATAATCTGTAGCAGCCTCCCCTCTGTGATGTACTTAATTAATGTGAGAATGCGAACACACAGCAGGGTATGGAGTCCATAGCTGCAACTGTGTGGGGTGGAGGAGCAGGTCCTCTGAAGCATCTTAGTGGACAAGTCTGTAAGAAGTGAGGAGCATCCCTACAGTAGTGATATAGGCTATTAGCACTCTTGCTCAGACAGAGGAGGTCTCAGAAAGCTGGGCAGTGAGATTTTTCTATTGACAGAAGAGTCCCTTGAAATTTTGACAGCAGGGTGAGCAGTTGAAGCCTCAGACTTGACTTTATTATGACAGATATTACCAGATCTTTCAAATTGTCTTTCATGCAAGCGATGATCGATCTGGATACTGAGATGAATCAAGTCCTCTAAGGAGGTGTGTACTACCACCTTGGTGAGTTTGTCTTTTACAGATTCAGACAGACCAAGACGAAATTGGGACCACAACGCTAAGTTAGTCCACTTGGTATCAACACTCCAAAAATGAAAATCAGATACATAGTCCTTCATAGGTCTTAGGCCTTGTCGCAAATTGCTGAGCATGTTTTCAGCAGTCTGATGATGGAAAGGGACTGCATAAAACTGTGACATAGCCAGGAAAAAAGGGTTCATGGTAGCCAAGGCAGGATCATGTTGTTCCCAGAGGTGATGTGCCCAGGTCTGGATTTCTTCCCATAGCAGTGAGATGATGAAACCCACCTTAACATCCTCTGACAAGAAAGTTTGAGGCACAAGAGAGAAATACAACTCACAGAAGTCCTGAAAAGCCCTACATTTCTTACAGTCTCCAGAAAAACATTGAGGTAGAAGCACCCTATGCCAAGGTGGAGTAACTTTACTGAAGGTACAGGCCATAGTCTGTGTGGACTTTGTGTGGCAAATCTTATACTTCAACCTTAAAAAATTACAAATGTCTTAAAATAATTATGATAACCTATGCCCCCAGAATACAAAGGGCACACCCTTCCATTATTAGCACCCATAAAGCTCCCTCAGTTAATTTTAACAATGTCTACTCTCATCAGAGATAGAAGTTAACATTAAAATCAGTATTCAAGCCTTATGAGTATAATATCCCCAACCTGAACATCCACTCTTCCTCTTTATGGACCAACAAGTTAATAGGGTCCCTGTTCCCTCCAATAGGCCTGTAACTGCTGAATGACCAAAAATGTCATCATTTTCTGATCAAAAATGCAACCTACATAATGTAATCCACATGCACATTAAAAAAGTAATAAAGATTGTGGGTATTGCAAGCCAAAAATCATCCTGTTAAATGTTTTCCCCATAGCAGTGGGTGTAAAAATGTCAATATTTTTCCTCCGTCAATAATATGTCTGCAGGCAAATTACCTCCCACACCTGAAACCTGTTCTCAAGGGTGTTTTGTCTCAGGTGTAAAGATCTTAACTAAAATATCTCCATGACTGGGAGCTTTTACAGATGACATTTGGTATAAGGAATAGCAAAGTTTAAGAATGGAGTGCTTTCTGACCATAGGCCAGTATGGCTTACAATCTTAAGTCTGGTATACACGGGCTGATTATCAGCTGCTATTGGCAGGTTCAACAAAAACTGGATGGAATTCAGCCCATGTGTACAGCAGCCTGTCCAACAGAAGCTGGCCTAATATCTGGCTTCTGTCTAATGGGCATTCTGGAAAAACAGCTGTCGATTAGTCCTTGCAACCAATGGCCGCAATTGCTGACTGGTGTGTTCTTGCGTGGGGCTGTCCCCTGTCAGAACACAATAGCACAGTGTGGAAAACGCTGTAATAACATCGCAACCCAGCCTGCTAGGTTGAACAAAAAAAAACAAAAAAAAAGTGGATCTTTATACTTCACAGTCCGTGTACATGTATGCCCAACATTAGAAGTGGGTGGATGCAGGGGGTATATTCTAATGGTGGGCATAACACACTTTTTCTGGCAGAGATTTCATCCACATCGATCAATGTGAATGGAAGAATCTGTTAGGTTTTCTTTTTTTGTTCAGCCCAAAGGCTGCATGAAAAAATAGAACATTACATATATGCTCAACAAGGACCAGTGACTTACTGATACGCCACTGGACTTTGAGTGGTTATACCAGGATGATGGCTGCAGCTGCAAGCATCATCCTGGTATCATTTTTTTTCAGCTGGTGGTCGGCTGTCATATAAAAGCAATCCTAGAGGCTAATTTTACAAGCAGTGGGAGTGGACGCTTCCCATCCCACCACCTTCCATAGCTTTCTCGGGCTCTCCTGTCCCAGCCAGCTGTTCTACCTGCTGACCATAGAGCTGATCAGAGACTGGAACAGCTCCAATAATCTCTATGATGTGTGAAACCGGAAGAATTTCATCACTTCGGTTTTATGGGACATAAATAGCCTCCTTTTTGAAATTGGGAACGAATTTGGTTACACTAATGTTGGTGTGATAAGATGCTTTAAGGGCAGAGGATAGATCTAGAGACAAAAAGACCCCAGATTTCTCAGAAAAGAGTACCTGTCACTGCCTATTCTTATCCTAGGGGATATTTACATTCCCTTTGATAAAAAAGTGATTAAAAAATTAAAGGGACAGTATAAAAATAAAAAAAGACAAAGTAAATAATTAAAAAAAATAAAATCACCCCCATCGTCCTCTTGCTTGCATCTCTCAAGCCTCAGTCATAAAAAGTGATCGCATCATGCATGTGAGGTATCACCGTGAACGTCAGATTGAGGGCAGGAATTCTAGAACTAGACCTCCTGTGTACATCTAAAGTGATAACCTATAAAAGCTTTTAAAGCATTGCCTATGGATATTAAATATTTATGTAATTTGTTGCCATTGCACAGGGGTGCTGTAACATCCTTTTTTATAATCTACTAAAAAATGGGCAATATATTGTGTTTCTGTGCAATTAAATTCAAAAAAGTATATTTTTTCAAAACATTTGTGTTTGAAAAATTGCTGCAAAAATACTGTGACATGAAAAATTGAAAACCCACCTTTTTATTCTATAGGTCCTCAGTGTTAAAAAAAAACATACAATGTTTGGGAGTTTAACCACTTTCATACAGGGCACTTTTACCCCCTTCCTGCCTTCACACTTTGAATGACAATTGTGTGGTCATACAACACTGTACCCAAACTAAAATTTTATAATTTTCTTCACACAACTAGAGCTTTCTTTGGTTGGTATTTAATCACCACTGGGGTTTTTACTTTTTGCTAAATTAAAAACGACCGAAAATTAAAAAAAAAAAACCACGTTTTTCTTTGTTTCTGTTTCTGTAAAAGTTTGCAAATAAATAATTGTTCTTCATAAATTTAGGCCGAGATGTATTCTGCTACATTTCTTTGGTGAAAATAACCCAAATTAGTATTTATTATTTAGTCTGTAGGAAAGTTATAGAGTTCACAAACTATGGGATATATCTAAAAATTGATCAATCCTGAAGTACTGACAGCCAATCTAATTTCCAAGGTCCAAGAATGTCAGAACAGTACAGATATCCCCCAAATGACCCCTTTTTGCAAAGTAGACAGTCTGACGTATTTCATAAGAGGCATGGTGAGTTTTTTGAAGTTGTAATATTTTTGTCATAATTTTTCGGAAAATGAAGAAATTAAAAAAATGATTTTCACTATTTTGTTTTTTACATACTGTCACCAGTGCAGTGCAGCATCATCATATAACTGGCATGGCGGTGATCAGGGACACTGACTGGTGACAGTACGAAAAAAAATGATAATTTTTAAAAACATTTTGTATTATTTTTAATTTTTTATTAATTTCATTTTCTCTTTTTTTAAGATTTTTTTTTCATATTTCACTATGACCAAAGTAGTATAATGTTACCATAGTAACATTGTACTACTTTGGGGAAGTGATCAGTATTTTTTTTTTATATAATTTGCTTATAGTAAAGAATTACTTTGCTATAAGCAACCATTTACCTGAATGAAATCGATTAATTCAGGTTTTTTTTTTGTGATTAGCTGTGATTTGGCCATGGATAATCACATGACACAGCTGGGTTGTGATTGGCCCAGCTTTTGCATGTGATCGCTGTGACCATTCACAGCTAGACACACTTGTATACAATGGATGGCATGAAAGGAAGCCATCCATTGTATACAACTGTCATGTAACCTGCTGTGATTGGTCACAGCAGGTCACATGGTACTGGCAACGGGGCTGTTACACAGATCTGTCATCGGCCGTGTCCGAAGTACACGGCTGGTGACAGATCGCGCCGCAGCACGGCCCTGCGGGCATGCGCAATGCGCTCCAGAAAGGACGCCATATGGCGTCCACCCAGAGGTACGAGCTGTTCGCTCGACTGCCATCTGGCTATAGGCCGGGTAGCAAGGGGTTAAAGTAATTTTCTAGTAAAATAATACTGATTTTTCAAGTTAAAAAAAAAAAGGGTCAGAAAATGCTTGGTCTTCAAGTGGTTAGAAGAGTAGGTGATGTATGTCAAAAGCTTCTAATGTTGGGCATAAAATGCCGGAACAGTTAAAACACCCCCAAATTACCCCTTTTTGGAAAGTAGAAACCCTAAGGTATTTGCTGAGAGTCATGATGAGTGCATGGAAGATTTTTTTTTTAGCCACAAGTTTTTGGAAATGATTTTTTTTTTCACACAAAGTTGTCACTTAAATGATATGTTGCTCACACATTCCATGGGTATATGTGGAATTACACCCCGAGACACATTCTGTAACTTCTCCCGAGTATGGGGATACCACATGTGAGAGACTTTTTGGCAGTCTAGCCATGTACAGGACCCCAAAATCCAATAAGCAATTTCAGGCTTTTGAAAGGGAATCATTTCCTCAGTACACTTTCTGACTACCTATCACAAAGGTATCAAATGCATTTTTTCTTTTTTTTCTTTTTAAAAAACTTTCAAGAAAAAGAATGATATTTGAAAAATATCCTTAGGGTGTCTGCTTTTCAAAATTGGGTCATTGGGGGGGGGGGGGGTTGTACTATCCTGCCATTCAGGGCCTCTGAAACTGTGATAGGTAGTGAGGAAGTGACATGAGGAAATATGCCCTTTGAAAATCCTGAAGTTGGTCATTGGATTTTGGGGGCCTGTGTATGGCTAGGCTGAATTGCAAACATGGCCTGGTCATGAAGGGAGTAAAACTTTCTGGGGCTGAAGTGGATATAGTATGCTTGCAAAAAAACCTTGATCCCCACAACCACAAATAAAAAACACACTTGTCCAAACAATTACTTCTGGAAGCAGCACAAATTCTACCCAATGCTCAGGTGTATATAATGTTTGATATACAGTATAAGTGCATGCAAGAGCTAACATCTGCAAACATGCAACATCCTGGTTACCATTAACTAAATATCAATAACATTGATGTATCAGCCTAACAGCCATCCTATATATCACAGCTAATTATTTCCCATATTATTTAAATATTCATCAATAATAATACAAGTATTTATTTTATACATGGAACAATAAAACTGTGCATCAATTCATGTTGTCACAAACCTCTAAATATAAAAATAAATTAATGGAAATTAAATAGTATGTGAATAAACATACTTGTGTACATCCACAATCTTGGATGCTCTTCTAAACACTAAAGTTTTTTCACATAACCCTCTATTATACAGGGTGCAGCAACATAACTTACTTTTTTGAAATGCGTGCCATTCAGGCTGTAGCGGCCATAGCGGGATGGGAGTGGTCTCAGGTGACAGGCGTAGTTCTAAAGTTTTTGTTCTCTTCCATGTCAGTCATCATCATACGTTGGAACAGTGAGCAGCGTTCGTTTTCCGCAGAGGCCTACTTTTCGAAAAGGATTTTCTGTGATCGCAACCCAACGCGCCTTCTGACATCGCTGCAATGTAGCCCCGTTGGGCCGTGTCCCGGACCAGAAATCAATTGTTACGTGGGTCACTACGTTCAGACAAACTGCGAGTATGACAAGACGAAGAGCTGGAGTCCCTCGACCCATCAGATCACCTGAGAACATCAAAGCAGTGAGAGCTTCAATCTTGCGATCCCCGCAGCGTTCTGCGCGCAAACATGCGTCTGCCCTTGGACTTTTGGATCATTCAGTGAGGCGAATTCTTCACGATGACCTTCATTACCATCCGTACAAGTTGGCAATTGTGCAGGAAGTCTCCAAACGTGACTTCAATTCTCGGAGGAACGCATGTGAGGCAGTACTCGAAAACGTCCCTGAGGACGCAATTGTTTTTTACAGTGACATTTTCACTTGACTGGATGCATCAACAAACAGAACATGCGCTACTGGGCCGACACCAATCCTCGAGAATTGCATCAAAGGCCTTTGCATTCATCTAAAGTCACTTGCAATTGCCTCAGCTGGGATTATTGGTCCCTGTTTCTTTGAAGAAAATGAGGTCAGAGTGACAGTGAATTCAGACCGGTATGTGAACATATTGGAGGAATTTGTTTTTCCACGACTTGATGAATTGGACTTAGGGGACATTTGGTTCCAACAGGACGGAGCAACAGCTCACGCTTCAAGAGCATCAATGGCTGTTTTAAGGGAACACTTCCCGGAGCGCCTCATCTCAATAAAGGGCGATTTGGAGTGGCCAGTCCGCTCCCCCGATTTGGCCCCTTGCGACTTTTTTTTGTGGGGTTTTTTGAAATCCCGCGTTTATGTAAACCGTCCAAGGACCCTACAAGACCTGAAGGCCAACATCCGCGCAGAAATTGCCAACATACCCGCTGCTATGCTGGTAAGGGTCATGAAAAACGCCAGAAATCGGCTTATTCAGTGTATGGATAATGGGGGGCGTCACCTACCTGATATGATTTTCAAAACTGTGTAAAACAGAACTTTAGATATGTACCTACATTATTAAAGACAATAAAAACAATTCTGATTCATAAAATGGGTTTTATTGCGTTTTGAAAAAGTTATGTTGCCGCACCCTGTACAGTGTTTATATAGCACCAAAAAGTTTGCTTAGCGCTGTACAATATAGTGGGGCACAGTACATGAGACAATACAGTAACAAGACAATATACGAGAGGTTCAAGGGCCCTGCTCTTTCGAGCTTACAATCAATAAACAATTCATATACAAATCAATAAATGAAATGTCCATAAATCCAAAAGCATACTACCTAAGTGTCCCAAAATCCAGTCACCAGATAGTGCTTGTTATCAGTCTTATTAACACTCATGTGTTAACCAACTCCACAAAAAAAATTGGCAGCTCACCTCCAGAAAATGACCCTTGAACTAACAGTAGGTCAAAAACACTTTCCCTTTAAGGGCATAAATTGTCGATCCAAATGCTGCTCTTCTCCATTCTCTTACAGTTTAGCAATGCAGAAATGAAAGAATAGAAGACAGCCCATAGTGCTCTCCATTTGTTAAATTTAATTCTGCTAAAAAGTGGGATAACACAAGATACAGCATTCCACCGTGCAGGGATAAAAGCATGTATACACATTACTCGGTAAGAAGGCCACGAGATGACATCATGTGCGCAGCTCCACCCCCCTGTACTAGTTACATCTTGGGCAGGACTTCCTTATTAGGTGTGGAGCCGACTCTGGAACACGCTGCTAAAATACTATCCTGCTGATCCCATGGCAACCAAATAAACAATTTATCGCCAACAGAGACCAGAACAGAATAACACTCCAGGAAGTAAACACTCACCAACCAAAGGGCTAAAAATGGAATTCCTTAAACTGGGACTTTGGAAAAATTGCTCAAAATAATACAAAGACATTCCAAAAATTATAAATAAATAAATGGTGTGATCGCGCTGCCACCTTACTGGTTAAATACACTGCTCAAAAAATTAAAGGAACACTTTTTAATCAGAGCATAGCATCAAGTCAATTAAATCCTGGGATATTGATCTGGTCAGTTAAGTGGCAGAGGAGGTTATTAATCAGTTTCACCTTCTTTGATGTTAATGCAATTAACAACAGGTGCACTAGATGGGCAACAATGAGATTACTCCCAAAACAGGAACAGTTTTACAGGTGGAGGCCACTTACTTTTTTTCCCCTACTCATCTTTTCTGACTGCTTTACACTAGTTTTGCATTTGGCTAGAGTCAGTGTCACTACTGGTAGCATGAGGCGATACCTGGACCCTACAGAAGTTGCACAGGCAGTTCAACTCCTCCAGGATGGCACATCAATAGGTGCCATTACCAGAAGGCTTGCTGTGTTTCCCAGAACAGTCTCAAGGACATGGGGGTGATTCCAGGAGACAGGAAGTTACTCTAGGAGAGCTGTACAGGGCTGTAGAAAGTCCTTAACTCATCAGCAGGACAGAAGGAACAGGATGAGCACTGCTAGAACCCTACAAAATTACCTCCAGCAGGAAACTGACATGAATGTCTCTGACCAAATAATCAAAAACAAACTTTATGAGGGTGGCCTGAGAGCCTGACATCCTCTAGTGGGCCCTGTGCTCACTGCACAACACCACAGAGCTCGACTGGCATTTGTCATTGGACACCAGAATAGGCAGGTCCGCCAATGGTGCTCTTTGCTTTTCACAGATGAGAGCAGGTTCACCCTGAGCACATGTGACAGATGTGAAAGGGTCTGGAGAAACTATGGAGAATGTTATGCTGCCTATAACATCATTCAGCATGGCCATTTTGATGGTGGGTCAGTGATGGTCGGGGGAGGCATATCCATGGAGGGATGCACAGACCTCTACAGGCTAGACAATGGCACCGTGACTGCCATTAGGTATCAGGATGAAATCCTTGGACCCATTGTCAGACCCTACACTGGTGCAGTGGGTCCTGGGTTCCTCCTGGTGCATGACAATGCCCGGCCTCATGTGGCGAGAGTATGCAGGCAGTTCTTGGAGGATGAAGGAATTGATACCATTGAATGGCCCCCACTCTCACCTGACCTAGATCCAATAGAACACCTCTGGGATATCATGTTTCGTTCCATCCGACACCGCCAGGTTGTACCTCAGACTGTCCAGGAGCACAGTGATGTCCTGGTCCAGATCTGGGAGGAAATACCCCAGGACACCATCCATCATCTCATTAGGAGCATGATGTTGTCAGGCATGCATACAAGAATGCGGGGGCCAAAAAACTACTCAGTACTATTTTGAATTGCTGCAATTAAATTTCAGCAAAATGGACTAGCCTGCTGCATAATTTTTTCACTTTGATTTTTGGAGTGTCTTTGAATTTAGTCCTCTGTAGGTTGATAATTTTCATTTCCATGAAACGATGGGGCATCCTTACGTTCCTAAGACATTACCCAGTCCGCATCAGTATAGATATCCAGCATACTATTTTTTCCCATTGAGATCTGATGTTTTCAAAGTGTTCTTTTAGTTTTTTTGAGCAGTGTATAAAAAATGATCTAAACTTTATTTTACATCAAATATATCAAATTAAACAATTAAAAATAAAAAAAATATTTAATTATGAAATATCATAAAAAAAATAAAATGAGAATAAAAAATGACAAAATATTTTAAAATATTAAAACAGGAACCAGGTATGGGATAAAGTTGAAATCAACATTAAGACTCTTTTGCAGATAATACTCTAGTTTCATATATCTAAAAAGATTATCTATGACTTCTCACATAGTTACTCTCCCACCAATTTCTTTCAACCTTTCAATGCCCCAAAATTTAAAACAACTTGCTATGTTGTTTGAGATTTTGAGACATGGAAAAGGTTGACAGAAATTGGAACAAATCTCTTTATTCTCTAATCCTTTAGAGAATATAATACACAGCCCCCATATTAACAAATTTGAAAATTTTAAATATTTAAACTGAAAGCATGACTTTGCAGTAAAAATAAATAAAAAAAAATATTATCTGATAATAATCTATTATGCCAAAAATACCATGGTTACTAAAGGTTATACATAATATATTTAGTTAATGTCTTTTAACAGACTGTATTTGACAGAATTGTGATTTTGTTTTATGATCTCAGTACAGTAGTACTACATTAAGTTTAAATTACTCTGTATGCTTTGCAAATTACGATTTGATTAATAAAATACAACTGGCTGTGGAAACATATTGAACACAGCATGAGCATTGCACATAAATCTTCAAGCGGTTTAATAACACCAAACTAATAAATACATTAAATTACATTTTGCTTGCATTTCAAACTGCTATACATTCATATAGACTAATTTATACTTAAAAAATGCTGCTAAATTTATTCTATTTACAAAAAAAGTATATTTCCTCATGCCATCAAATACAGACTGAACTCAGAATCCAAACCATCTCTTTAAAAAGGCTGTCCTACTCTATATGGCTGAGGCCCACTCCAATTAAAGGCAAGTGCTAAAACAAAATACACAGTCACCCTTCCTGACCTGTCACAACAACTAGCACTAAAGTAGGTGGGCTGGGAGCTTTACGTGACAGAACTGTTTTATCATTGCATAAACATCATGTTCTTTACATTCGGAGGTATTTTACTCATCCCATCCCACTTCAAATCCCAGCTCCAGGGAGCAGAGCGGCGGTGCACAAACACTTAGTACATTGCTGCCAAGGTATTGGGCACCTAAATAAGTAAGTGCATTTCCTATGTTTATATCTGGCATTTGGAATTTTAATAAATACTACACTATGAGCTATTTTTTTTATGATCCATATTGAATCAACACTGAGGGAAAGCTGTATGGCATCATGAAGACTATTATATATAGAAGACACAGACATCACCTGTGAAATCTGACACTTGCACTGGATACACAAAAAGTAGTGAGAGATTTCATCTCCCCCCCCTTCTCCTTTCAGACTGTAATAGAGAGAGAGACAATCAGAAGAGCCATTAAAGGAGCCAATGACAGAGACTTTCTCAAGCAGGAGATGCTTCCAAAGCATTGTGGAATATGCAGTCTTGAACAGAAACGGCCTGATAGGCTTATATGAGGAATGGAACTACAGAGACCAGCATGCTTAGAGAGAGGAGAGTGAAGGACTCCGTCTTGTTTTTCCTGAGGGGAGGCAGTCTGCATGTGGCAAAGAAGTGCTTAGGGTCAGTTCACTGCATGCTTAGTTATCTGCATCAATCAAGGGAACATCCAAACTGAGAGAAGTTGCCTACAGTACAGTGCTTACACTGACAGTGTGACGTGCTCATCGTGAGGTGATCAGAGGAGCCTGACATTTCCAGGACAACCATTTGTGCCTTAGTCACAGGATCTGGTGAGGGATTTTACCCACTTGCAGATGACAGGAATGCTGCACACATACAGAGACATCACACTTTGCCCATACTCACCAGGCACTGGGTTGTGTAGATGGCCCTGCTAAACAATGAAATGAACAATGAAATGTACAGTCAGACACAGTGTGCAAGTGTTGTGGTCCATGAGTTCTTGACTCTCTAGGCTAAAATGTTTTCTTGATGTTAGATGTTTTCTCTGTGTGAGCCCAGAAAGCTAGGCTCATAGGATAGCTTATATTTTGTAAAATAACTGTTGTTATAATGATTTTCTAGTACAGTAGATTCCCAATTCCTAAACTGTTTTGAAAACTTCCAAAAAATATTTAGCTTTAAGGAATGTCTGACAAAAAGTTTAACTGGCTTAAGACAATCTAATGCATTTTGTTTGTGTATTAATTGGCATAGAAATGGGTTGATTGCAGTTTTTTTTTTTTGGGGGGGTGCATTTTTGTCTCTTTTTAAGTGAGATATTGATGGAGTTAAAAAAGGGCTGGAGGCAGAGCTGATATTCTGTATGTTATGAAGGACAGCACAGAACTCTAGTAAACAACAGGTGCCTTCTGGTGTCTATACTCTCATTTGTTACACCCCATCCTTTACTGATCTCCAAATTGTTCCAACCAGTAGGATGTATTCATACTATCCACAAATCTCTGCCACAACTTTGCAAGTTATATGCAAACTTAATACAGAACTTGATTGTGGTATTTCTTTGTGATAATGACACTAGCAATGAGAATAAAATCAAATGAATGAGCTGAAGGTAAACAGCATAGTTTGTGATTTACTCCACATCATTAATCTGCTAATTTTAGAGCTGTACAGATAAATGTAAATTCAACCCGAAGAACAAAAAGATTTAATTATGGGTTGATTATCTGACATAAATCTCAATAATGTATGCTTCATATGTCATAAATTGTAAATTAATTGCCTGACAAAAGTTGAATGTTGTAATCATTTGTTTGCTATGTAATTAATTCAAGACAATAAAAACACACAACTGATTTATTTTAAATCAAATTAGCTTTTTTTTTGATACAAGCTAATTAAGTATTATTGTCAGTTTATATGCCACAAGTTGAAAATGAAAATGCTACATTTTATATGTCAACTTTTTTTCATTATGATTCAGTTTTCTTTATGCTTATCCAATCAGTCAACAGTGAAATATTAATTAAGAAAGTATAAAGAGGATATGATCTTTATGTAGAAAAAATAAAAAAGCTAATGATTTTCACTACATTTAATCAGTTTTAGTATTTAGATATACTATGTAGGCTGCAGTTAGATGTTTTGAATCATATAGTAATAGTTTCTTTAGATATATGAAAGCAAGTGACTACACAGGCATGTTGGTGGAGACAGGAGAAAGAGAGAGGAGCGTTGGATATGCTTTGGGAATTTTTAACCTTTTTAATAGATTGAGGTAATCAATTAGAGTATTTATCAGGTAGGCATCTTCCTGTCTTCAAGCACAGAAGACCTTTTGCTATCCATGCATATATAGATTTCTTGGGGGCATATTTGTAAACACATAATTACTGCAGGTAAATCAATCATTGTAATTTAAAATACATAGACCAGGAAGATACACGTGTAGTGAATATTTGGAAAATGTCACATTCACTGCTACTGTATATGATATTAAACAATACACCAGTATCTTTGTTGTATCTTTGCATCTGTATTTTTGTTCTTATTACCAGTGTCCTCCTCTGTGTACTGAAATGATGATCTTCCATGTGCCTGACATGTTGATCTGTTGATTCTACAAAAGACTATGATGTACTGTAAATCAGTTCACCTAGTTCTTTAGTCCGATAAAAAAATGTAACCCCATGTGTTAAAATATAATGCTTATCAATTGGTGCCTTGCAATTGTATCATTTTACCTCTTCAAAAAAACCCCAAAAAACAAAATAGAGTGGTAGTGCTAATAATATAGATGTTTTGAAAAAAACACAATTAGGTAAAATATATCCATCTTTAAGAAGACTGCAGTACATATCCTTGTCATGTGTAACAAAATGTTTACTATAGCACTCTGCACAGAAGAGTGAGTCCAAGTGCACATGAAGTGGCTGTAAGCAGCAGGAATGGTGTGTAATCCCCATGAGATAGCTTCTGACAGGTGTGAGATGATGTCATATTTCTCAGGTTCACACAAGTTTCATCCCGGATAAAAAGGACTATTTTAGCGCACCAATGGGCCTGGTTACTTTACTTTGCTATCCCCCATTCAAATATGGCTGTTTACAAGATGCTACGAAAGCAATTATGCATGAGAGCATTTTTAATCTTTTTTTCTTTCTTCTCATTAGCCTCCTTGGTGATCTAACTAATCAATAATTTTGAATGTCAAAGCGGTACATTGTTTTTCATGGAAATTTGTTGTTTTACATTGTAGGCCTGTAATTCTTAGGAATAACTCACTTAAATCTGTCTAAACAAGAGTCTAGTAAACATCCTGGGCATGATAAAGTTTAAAACACAATATCATAAATTATAATATAATAAATAATTCTAAAAAATAATAACATAATAATAATACATTTAATTCAATAATGTAATCAAACCAAAAACACTGAAATTTGAAATAGAGCTCCAAGTTTGCACGTTGCTGAGCAAAGTCACATTATCATTTTCAGTGTCTGATGACAAATTTCCCCACAAATCACTATCGCTCAATTTTGCAAGCAATTCTAATTCACTATTACTGTTTTCTAGCTGGTCTAAAACCACTTTTGACCTAAAGGGACACTTTTTGGATGCCATGGGCGTTTCTCAGTTTCCAGGCAGAAAGAACAGCAGTAAAAGTGCAGGCAGGGCACAGGACAAAGTACTAGGGACAACATTTAGGTGAAATGGTTTGATACAGTAAT
Organism: Staurois parvus; assembly: GCF_062004578.1. Taxonomy (NCBI): domain Eukaryota; kingdom Metazoa; phylum Chordata; class Amphibia; order Anura; family Ranidae; genus Staurois; species Staurois parvus. Next base: position 9,234,867 of record NW_028317949.1, read on the forward strand.
GTAATCCTAAGAGATTACAGTGTATTGTGTGTATGTAAAACTTTTATTTTTTTTAATTTTCCACTTGTTTCCCCCCCCCGTATGTCCCGACGCTCACAGGGAACAAAACCCGGAAGACTGATGCCGGCATCGTCCGGCAGACATGGCCAGGGGACACAGCGGTAGGACCTTGCGGGATCGTGGGACAAGGTAAGGCTTGAGGGATCGCTGCAGTGTAATCCCGAGTGTTGCTTGGGGTTACCACTTCTGGTACTGAAATTAACCCTGAGCTACACTCAGAATTACCTCTAGGGAGGTTAAAGTGTTTCCCTGCTCTAGATATATGCTCTAGATATATGTGTGCCCCTTTTCTTCTGTTTTCTCTTAAATGCTTTGAAAGATTCAGGGAAGCTGCAAGAAATCTGGTGATCCACCATAAATTCAGGGACAATATGCTGCTAAGGACTATTTCTTGAGAGGATTCATTGGAACTTATATAGCAGGAATATGTGTGTTTTTTTCTGCTTGCTATTATAGAAATTTCCTTAGCCTGCTGGCCAGCTTTTCCCCATGTACACACACATGCACACCTATCACTATTTAGTGTGTGTATTAAAGTATGTGATAAAAATCATTATTAATGTGACCACTTAGAAAAGATTTAAAATGTAAGGTGGATTAGACCTCAAAAAGTGAAAAGTTTCTATATATATATATAATATATAGACATTTTTATTTTGCTTTAACATTAACCCAGAACATTTACCTTTAGTTCTGAGTGCCTTTCACCTTTGTGAACGATGTTCATTGTTCTTGCTTAACCATTTGACGCCCGGCCAATAGCCGTATGGTGTCCTGAAAAACGTATTAGCTTTCCGAGAGGCCGCCATATGGCATCCTTCCACACATGCGCAATTCGCGCGCTTGCAGATCGGCGCGATCTGTCACCGCCCGTGTACTTCGGACACGGCCGATGACAGATCTGAGTTCCGGCCCCTGTTGCCGGTACCATGTGACCTGCTGTGACCAATCACAGCAGGTCACATGACAGTTGTATACAATGGATGGCTTCATTCATGCCATCCATTGTATACAAGTGTCTAGCTGTGAATGGTCACAGCTAATTACATGCACATATCATGTGATTAGCTGTGGCCAAATCACATCTAAGCACAAAAAAAAAAAAACCCCTGAATGAATCAATGTCATTCAGGAAAATGCTTGCTTATACCAAAGTAATTCTTTGCTATAAGCAAATTGTGTAAAAAAAAAATACTGATCACTTCCCCAAAGTAGTACAGTGTTACTATGGTATGTTTTAGGGAGGCAGAGAAGTTGACATTTAAGTTGAGGTTTTTTGTTCACTCACAAGAGCTAATAGAACAACTAGTCTAAGCTAGGGAGATGAAATATGCATGGGTATGGTCAACAGCAGATACAGGAGTTTTGGTAAGATAGTCATCATAAGGATGTTGCAGCAGCTGAACAATAAAAAAATAGCCTGTGCTCCATTTCTGGAGCAAAAACTGCACTTTTTGAAGGTGGGGTGGGAAATTCAAAGTTAAGGTGTCCTTCAAACTGACTTATATAAAAGTACCTAAGCAATGTAGTAGCATGTTACACCCATTTAAATTTGAAGTTAGTCTTGAAATTGTTACTTGCTTTTGATTTTTAGAATTTACTTTTGAGAAATGAAAGTTCTCCATGTGTCTCAAATTCTTTTAGGAGATTGGAAAGGGAATTAAGTGGGGGAATGAGAGAAAGAAGAAGATAATCTGCATAAATGAATATGTTGTAGTGATGTTTTCCTACCTATAGGCCTTTTTATGTTTTGATTACTTTGTATTTTGAATAAGAAAGGCTCCAGGGAGAGTATGAAGAAAAAGGGGATAAGAGGGTTGTCCAACAGGTGCTGTTGGATATAGTAAAGGTCTCTGTGAGGACACCATCTACTTTTATGAAGATGAAGGGGATTTCATAAAATTATCTCCAGGCCAATATGTTTTAGAACATTTTATAACATTATTTCCCAGGCCAATAGGTTTTAGAACCTCTTTCATGAACTGCCAACTCCCCGTGTCATAGTTCTTTCTATCTTCGGTTGAGAACAGGAGACATGGAGTATCAATGGTCTTGGCTGTGTGGATGAGATTGAGCATTTTGTTGAGGTTGCTGAGGGCCTCTTGAGTGGGGAGAAAGCCTACTTGGTCAAGGATGAAATTGATGGATACAAGTCAGGTCAGTGTTTAAGAGAGAGGGGGAGTTTTTTTGCACAAACGGAGAGGTATTTTTTTCCTTGGGGATATTGGTAATGTGAGCATTAAGTGAGTCCTGAGATAATTGGGAATGTTGAGTCAGAAAATTGAAATATTTAGTGAGGTGAGGGAACTAACCACAACAATTATTAACAAATAAATGAATAGCCTGACATTTCTTATGAACTGGTCCTCCCACCAGACAGAACCCACCAGTCAGGTTATACCCTTCCTCTGCAGGAGGCATGGCCCTGTAAGGCCCCATGTACACGGGGCACTTCTGATTGATGGAAACTGACTGCTGGAAAATGTAGGTTAAAAAATGTCTGTTTAGCCACGTTTGTATAACGCGCTTATGCGTGTTTATGTGCGTTTGCGTTTAGAAGCGTTTTTTAAAGATAAACTCAGGAGAACCTCCCAAATGCCCAGAATGCACTGAAAAGTGGTAAATTATTAACTATCGTATTTTCCAGCGTATAAGACGACTTTTTAACCCATGAAAATCTTCTCAAAAGTCCGGGGTCGTCTTATACGCCGGTATACGGCGTGCTGACACTTTCGAGCCGGTGTCAGGGTGGCACTTTTTAGGGGGGCAGCGTGGTGCCACCGCCCCCTCCTTCAAATGGAAGGGACACTAAGTACAGGGGCTGGAAGGGGGCTGCTGTTTCTTACTTGGCTCCGGTCCCAGTCTCACGATGATCCAGTCCAGGAAGAGTGGCTGTTCCCTTATTCCTCCCCCCCACTGACACCAATGTTGGGGCACTATTCCTCCCCCCACTGACACCAACGATGGGGCACTATTCCCACCTCCCACTGACACCAACGATGGGGCACTATTCCTCCTCCCCACTGACACCAACGATGGGGCACTATTCCAGCCCCCACTGACACCAATGATGGGGTACTATTCCTCCCACTGACACCAATGTTGGGACACTATTCCTCCCACTGACACCAATGATGGGGCACTATTCCTTCCACTGACACCAATGACGGGGCACGATTCCTCCCACTGACACCAAAGATGGGGCACTATTCCCCCCACTGATACCAATGATGGGGTACTATTCCTCCCACTGATACCAATGATGGGGAGAAATAGTGTCCCATCATTGGTGTCAGTAGGAGGAATAGTGCCCCATCATTGGTGTCAGAGCGAGGAATTGTGCCCCATCATTGGTGTCAGTGGGAGGAATAGAACCCCATCATTGGAATACCATACTGAAATACCATACCATATTGAAATCAAATCTGATATTTTTTAATTTTTATTTGGTGTGCGTTGGAAAAGGGGTAGTCTTATACGGCGAGTATAGCCCAAACCCTATATTTTAACAGGAAAAGTAGGGGGTCGTCTTATATGCCCAGTCGTCCTATACGCCGGAAAATATGGTATTTCAGACTGTTTCAGAGAAATACAGAGACTAGAAGCAGAGACAGCAGGATGTGTTGAGATAATTAGGTGTGAGTTTGTTCATTAACATTTCATTTGTTTCCAAGGGTGGGATAGATGTCTGGTGGAGTGAGTCATTAAGGCCACCTGGCAGGGGGTCTTCATGAGGAATTTCAGATGTGAATGGTCATTAACATATCTTTTGTTTCCAAGGGTTGGGGAGGTCTGAGCTGTGAATTGGTCATTACAATATGTGACAACCTTGGTAGGAACATCCTGTTTTCAGTGTTTTGTCCATGAAAAAATGCTCTGGACAGCATCGGGACCTGGAGGAGAGTTAAAAAAAAATATTTCAGGAGGCAAACACTTATAAATGTGATTTGCCGCGTTTACAAGCATTTTGCGTTTGAAACACTGATAAAATTGACTGCTGAACGCATGTTTTCTGCGTTCAAAAAAATGACTGTAAACTCAAATGCCTCTAAACAACTGTAAACAAAGATGTGTGCATGGACACATAAGAAAATATTAGGGTGAGGCTGCTGAAAAAAACGCTGAGTTTATCAGATGAAGTTTACATGAGCCCTAAGATGATGATTGGTGGATAGGGTAGAAAAAGGAGAGTGGGGAATTCACTAACAGCCAGTCAGCAAGAAGAAGCAGCTCACAGAATGTGTCCTATGAGCAACAAAGAATCTAAGAGGGATACTATGTGGTAAAACTTCCAGAAATTCCAGAGTTATACAGACATATTACTGAGAAGGGGTCAGCCAAAGGGGTTGCTGTTTGTTTTCTCTCAGAACTAGTGGAGGTTTATGTGATCGGATCCCCGGGACCTGGAGTGAGGGGTCTTTGGGGAAGAGATCCATGTACAGAGCATGGGCTGCAGATAACAATACCTGTGTTATGAGGGCACCTGATCTCTGAGCTGCTTCCCAGGTAGGGGAGAGATATCACCTTTCCAGTGAAAAATGGAACTCTCTAAGCAGCCATTTTCTGGACCTTGATAGAAGAGGAGGCTTTTGAGCTGGGATCCAAAATACAGATATAGGATCAAACCTCAAGAACCCATGCTAGTAAGTTTTTTCCCCATATATAAGCATGTTGCAGGTGCTATGCAAGTCCTCTGAGGTCAGGTATTGACCAAGTATTGACCAAGCACACTTGATGTGCTTTCTCACATCATCATTGCCAGGCCATGGACCAGCATTTATCAATGTTTTAGGTCTCCTTTGCGATGACCCTAACAGCATGCACACAACACAAGCAAACCTCCCAGTCTTACATCAAGGCACACATCTCACCGAGTAGTATTATTCTGAATTACAGAGATGGCTCATGGACTCTGGCTGGAATGGTCCTCCACTTCATAGTCAGTTTAGCATGGGAGCAAGTTAGAGTAGCCACAAGCAGTGGTCATTGTATTCTGATAGCTGGGAAAACTCTCGCTGTCAGAATACAAGAGCTCCTTGGGATGGTTTCCCCCATCAATACCGAATGTATTGATAGAGGAATCCAGCAATTTTATTTCCTTTAACCTGTGTTTTAAAAAAAGAAAATTGGTTAATGAATGGCCTACCTAGTGTCATCTATTTAGACAAGCATATTATTCTTTACAATCAGTTGTCCATCTGTATTTCCTAATCTGGCAAGGCATGCACTATCATCAGATCTAAAGCTTATTTGCTTCTATTACCTTATGTTTTTACACGTTATCTCTCTAGGTAATATCATCTCACATGGGCAGGATCATATTATTCCTGCTATGTGTTACTAAACAACTGTATGTACTATGTAAATGTGATACTCAGAAAGGATTACATTAATAACATATTCCTTATTCCAGCAAACTTGCTCCTGTGGTGATAGGCATGTACTCCAGGGCAAGACTAGACTTCTTGGGGGGATAAATAGAGACTAAGGAAAATAAATTTACAGAATATTAGAAGAGTTCACATAGCTATTGCACAATTAGGATTCTATAGCCAAGGAGACTACATGCAGTTACATTTTTCAGCGAGTGAGGTGTGCTTTAGTGAACATAAGTTACAATAAAGCATGGTCATTTAATACTGTATCTGCATAGTCATAAGAAGGTCAAAAGGTATCTGACATTTCTAGTATAGGGCAACAGATAATCTAGCAGCAATTGAGGGCATAGCCGACCAGTAGAAAGAGATGGCCACATAGAAATACAGCTGAGCAGACCAGGAAAGATGACAGACGTCTTCCTCGAGGCAATTTGGTTGCCAAGGAGGGATGGTGCTGACACTTCTCCTGGCCCTCCACAAAGCCATTTGCTGGAGCAAGACTCCACACACAGGCACCCTTCCTGACAAATGTCTAGGTCTGGATTCAACCATAGGTCGCAGTATCAGTCCTCCTCATCCACCTCCAGCCCAGCAAAAGTGAGACCAGCTACAGGGAACTACTACAGTTCGGGAGGTGTTCTGAACTCCTCCTTAGATGACACAAGGGAGTTACAAGACCCCATTTTGGATTTCCCCACAGCTAACAAAACAGTACTAGGCACAACATTAAAAGACATGTTAGTGTCCCTGTGTACCACAATTCACTATGATATAAAGACAGAAGTTGCAGCTGTAACCAAAAGAGTTTCCCACATTGAACCCAATATGAGGAAATTTGCTTCTAATTTGAATGAGTTAGTGGATTCCCACAATGAGAGGGATGAAGATCTGCATATGATCAGAGCAAAGCTTGCAGATCTGGAAAATAGATCCACATGCAACAACATAAAATTACAAGGCATTCAGAAATCAGTAAAGCCTTAGATCTGAAAGCTTACTTCACCAATGTGCTACAGGAAGCTGGCTCAAAGGCTAGAGGAGCTACTAATTGATTGTATACATAGGTTACCAAAATCCTAACCATCTTCCAAATCATTTACCAATAGATACGATTGCAAGAATTCATTTTTAATTTCCAATAGTTTTTATTGATTTTCCAATAATGTACACAATCATCCTGTAAATATGCGGGGTGGAAAAAAACACAGTTCAAACAGTATACACTTCCAGGCACAATTCAGTGTAATGGACAGAAGAAATGTACATCAATAATATTCCCAAGTATGATGAAAAATCTGCTATACCAGAGCATACCTCCAATATGCTTGGCATGAGTTGAGTATATGAAAGGAAGAAACAGACAAAAAAGTTGCTTTTCTGTTGAAACTTTGGGAAGGCAGCTGTAACCAAGATGCACCACCCCACATGGCTCTGATGGCAAGCAACAAGTTCACCTCCTGAACACCTCTGCAATATCACCCGTTGTTTGCCATGTTGCCAATTGTTGTTAATGTGCCTCATACAGCGGGTGACGGATAGAGAGATCATCCTCTAAGAGAGGGTAAGACTAGATTGAACAGAAAAGAAAAGATTAAAAAAAAGGAGGAGAGAGAAGAAGGAGAAGCAGAAGTGAAAAAAGAAGAAAGGCGCACCCTCTTCCAAAACCAGGAGTGAGTAAACTATCCGAGTCATGGGGAGTCTGTTAGGTATCTGATCCATTGGTCCCAAGTTTTCTCAAAGAGGGACAGTTTGTCATGTAGGATTGCTGACAGGTGTTTATTCATCAATATCCATGTCAACTTGGCCTTTAAAAGATGAAGGAATAATTAATTTTTATCACACAAAAGAGAAGCTGCTAGCGATCTCCAGAAATAAAGAGAAGCTTCCACAAACTCTGCAGGATCTCTCATTCTTTGCAGATCTTACAAAATGTAACAAAGAAGAAAACTGTCTAGCATCACAAAGCCTCTACACAACCACCGTTTTCCATATCATTGGGTATACCCAGCAATTCTACCAATAACAAAAGGTGGGGATACCCATGCTGGCACGTCTGTAAAAGATGGCTTGTGTCTTCCGCGTACACAGAACATCCTGGATCCCAAGAACCCCAGATTTCCGGCCAATCTTGTTATTAAATGTTGAAGTGAAAAAATAAGCTAAATTATTGGCAAATAGGTTGGAAAAATTAGTACCTGCTGATACCTGCTCCTACCTGCTGATACCTGCTGATATCTTCTGATACTGCTCATAGCTGCCAATACCTGCTGATATCTGCTGATATTGCTCATACCTGCTGATACTGCTGATACCTGCTGATACTGTTCATACCTGCTGATACTGCTGATACTGCTGATATTGCTCATACCTCCTGATACTGCTGATACTGCCAATACCTACTGATATCTGCTGATACTGCTGAGACTGCTGATATTGCTCATACCTGCTGATGCTGCTAATATCTGCTAATACCTGCTCATGCCTGATGATATTGCTCATACCTGCTGATACTGTTGATATCTGCTGAGACTGCTGATATTGCTCATACCTGCTGATGTTGCTGGTACTTGCTGATACTGCTGATATCCACTGATATTGCTGATACTTCTCATACCTGCCGATACTGCTGATGTCTGCTAATACCTGCTGATTCCTGCTGACACTGCTGATATTGATCATACCTGCTGATAATGGTGATATCTGCTCATACCTGCTGATTCTGCTTATACCTGCTGATACTGCTGATATCTGCTTATACTTGATGATATCTGCTGATACCTGCTGATACCTGCTGATACTGCTGATCAGGGTGGATTTGATTTAAATCAAACTGATTTAAATCACAATTTAAATCACGATTTAAATCACTAGTCAGTAAGGCTTGATTTAAATCCTAGTTTTCTACATGAAGACTAATTCTTGCTGGTATAACTTTAATATGCAAGTAGATTAAGATTTTTAGAATAACAACTTTTCAGATTAGTTTTTTTATCCCCAGTTTAATAGGTTAATCATTCATATTTGGACAACTTTTCTGTTGTACTTAGGAAGGAGAAAAATAATCATTACCTTAATAATAACAATTTAAATAGATTTATTCAACTGAAACAATAACATTCCAGCATATGTTATCTGCTTAGACAAACATCCATGTTTGTTAACTAATTTGGCTAAACAAAATATATATATTTTAAGAAACTTAGACTGTCAGCCCCTTCCTCCTCACACTTAGTTTCACTTTCTTCTTGTGCAGATCTATTCCACTCCAAACAATCAGAAAAATATTGTTTCTATTCTATTCACTGAACTTCTTGAAACTTAGCACTGAAGGGGTTGATTCTGTATTCATAGGTTTGTAGAAGTTAGGATTAAGGTCTTTTTCTTAACTCTGTTCATGTTATAACATTTTTGCTGAGAAGAAGAGGCATGTGATCTCCGCTGAGTCAAATTCAGTTTTGAGAACTGCAAAAGTAAACCAAGCATCTGTGATAATATCTTGTAGGCAGAGAAACTGCCCAATAATCTTACAAATGTCCTCTCGAAGAGCATGACATTGTGAATGGATTAATGAAATGTATTAACCAAAAAAATTAAACATATGCAGCCTTATTCTACATAATTAAAGAACTAATCTTTATTTCATGATGGAATAACCTTTAGATGGTAATATATTTTCCTCAAAAAGCATTTTATTTAAAAAAATCCGATTTAAATAAAAAAAATCCGATTTTTTTGATTTTTTAAAACAAATCATTGATTTTTATCCACCCTGCTGCTGATACTTGCTGATACTGCTGCCATTGTCTGTAGCTACTCTTGCTGCTTCAGCTGGGCCGCCTTGCTATACTAGTGTTGTTGATAGCAGCTGCTGTTACCGCTGATCCTGTCGATCCTGCTTTTTGCCCCATTATATTATCACTAAATTACAAAACTACTGCTGTTACTCTATTGGTGACTCTGCTGCTATGCCCCTGTCATACTGCTGCTATACTACTGCTGAAAATTGCTGATGTTGAACTACACTAAATAATTATACTACGTACCTATACTACATAATTGACAACAATTGCTGTCATTGCTATATCCCTCTGATGTATCATTGCTATGGCTTTGTACTAGGTTTGTGATTCAGACAAAATCAACTATTAAATGTAACTTCTATATTAAGATGAGTAAGAGCAGTAAGATGGAAGGTGGTTGTTGGTGAACTACCAGAAGCCAGGACAGATATTGTAGACTTTTTCCATAATGCACAGGAACATAGTACACCTCACCACCACCTCAGTATGGAGTCAATCAGGAGTAGTCGTAAAGGGCATGAGACTCCACCAACCCAGCATTTACCTCACAGCCATAGTAATTAGAGATGAGCGAATTATTCAAAAATTCGATTTGGCTGATTTGCCGAATTTGAGGAAGAAATTCGATTCGATGCGAATTTATTCGCTACGAATTTAACTTATAAAAAGGGTTTCTAGGCTTCAGAGAGCCTTTAAATTAGTGCAGAACACTGAACCTTTAATTTAAATGCCCTTGGAGATGAGGAAGGAGAAGGAGAAGGATGAGAAAAAGGAGAAGGATGAGAAGAAGGAGAAGGAGAAGGATGAGAAGAAGGAGAAGGATGAGAAAAAGGAGAAGGATGAGAAGAAGGAGAAGAATGAGAAGAAGGAGAAGGATGAGAAGAAGGAGAAGGATGAGAAGAAGGAGAAGGAGAAGGATGAGAAGAAGGAGAAGGATGAGAAGAAGGAGAAGGAGAAGGATGAGAAGAAGGAGAAGGATGAGAAGAAGGAGAAGGATGAGAAGAAGGAGAAGGATGAGAAGAAGGAGAAGGATGAGAAGAAGGATGAGAAGAAGGAGAAGGATGAGAAGAAAGATGAGAAGAAGGAGAAGGATGAGAAGAAGAAGGATGAGAAGAAGAAGAAGGATGAGAAGAAGGAGAAGGATGAGAAGAAGAAGAAGGATGAGAAGAAGAAAAAGGATGAGAAGAAGGAGAATTCCAAGCCGGCAAAAAGTGTATCTGCAGAGCTCCGCTATTTCTTAGCGGAGCTCTGCAGATACACTTAGCAGAGCTCTGCAGATACACTTTTTGCCGGCTTGGAATTCTTCTTATTTTCATCCTACCTCTTCTTCTTCTTCTTCTTCTTCTTCATCCTCATCCTCTTCTTCTTCTGAGGATGAGGATGAAGAAGAAGAAGAAGTAGGATGAAAATAAGAAGAATTCCAAACCGGCAAAAAGTGTATCTGCAGAGCTCCGCTAAGTGTATCTGCAGAGCTCCTCTATTTCTGACAGTTCTCTGACATTCACATTTACAGCGGTTGAAACATTGTATCTATTTGTTTCCATAAATGGAAACAAATAGATACAATGTTTCAACCGCTGAGCTCTGCAGATACACTTAGCGGAGCTCTGCAGATACACTTAGCGGAGCTCTGCAGATACACTTTTTGCCGGTTTAGAATTCTTCTTATTTTCATCCTACTTCTTCTTCTTCTTCTTCATCCTCATCCTCATCCTCAGAAGAAGAAGAAGATAAATACAGAACATAAATGGAAACAAATAGATACAATGTTTCAACCGCTGTATGGAGTGAATGTCAGAGAACTGTCAGAAATAGCGGAGCTCTGCAGATACACTTAGCGGAGCTCTGCAGATACACTTTTTACCGGCTTAGAATTCTTCTTATTTTCATCCTACTTCTTCTTCTTCATCCTCATAATCTTCTTCTTCTTCCTCCGAGGATGAGGATGAGGATGAAGAAGAAGAAGAAGAAGTAGGATGAAAATAAGAAGAATTCCAAGCCGGCAAAAAGTGTATCTGCAGAGCTCCTCTAAGTGTATCTGCAGAATAGAGGAACTCTGCAGATACACTTTTTGCCGGCTTGGAATTCTTCTTACTTTCATCCTACTTCTTCTTCTTCTTCCTCTTCATCCTCATCCTCTTCTTCTTCTTCTGAGGATGAGGATGAGGATGAAGAAGAAGAAGAAGAAGAAGTAGGATGAAAATAAGAAGAGTTCTCTGACATTCACATTTACAGCGGTTGAAACATTGTATCTATTTGTTTCCATAAATGGAAACAAATAGATACAATGTTTCAACCGCTGAGCTCTGCAGATACACTTAGCGGAGCTCTGCAGATACACTTAGCGGAGCTCTGCAGATACACTTTTTGCCGGCTTGGAATTCTTCTTATTTTCATCCTACTTCTTCTTCTTCTTCTTCTTCTTCATCCTCATCCTCATCCTCAGAAGAAGAAGAGGAATGAAAAGAAGAAGAAGAAAAATGAAAAGAAGAATGAAAAGAAGAAGAAGAATGAAAAGAAGAATGAGAAGAATGAAAAGATTCTTCTTCTTCTTTTCATTCTTCTTTTCATTCTTCTTCTTCTTTTCATTCTTCTTCTTCTTCTTTTCATTCTTCTTTTCATTCTTCTTCTCATTCTTCTTTTCATTCTTCTCATTCTTCTTCTCATTCTTCTTTTCATTCTTCTTCTTCTTTTCATTCTTCTTTTCATTCTTCTCATTCTTCTTTTCATTCTTCTTTTTATTCTTCTTCTCATTCTTCTTTTCATTCTTCTTCTTTTCATTCTTCTTTTCATTCATTCTTCTTCTTCTTTTCATTCTTCTTCTTCTTTTCATTCTTCTTTTCATTCTTCTCATTCTTCTTTTCATTCTTCTCATTCTTCTTCTCATTCTTCTTCTCATTCTTCTTTTCATTCTTCTTCTTCTTCTTTTCATTCTTCTTTTCATTCTTCTCATTCTTCTTTTCACTCTTCTTTTCATTCTTCTTCTCATTCTTCTTTTCATTCTTCTTCTTTTCATTCTTCTTTTCATTCATTCTTCTTCTTTTCATTCTTCTTCTTCTCCTCATTCTTCTTTTCATTCTTCTTCTCATTCTTCTTTTCATTCTTCTTCTCATTCTTCTTTTCATTCTTCTTCTCATTCTTCTTCTCATTCTTCTTTTCATTCTTCTTCTCATTCTTCTTCTTCTTTTCATTCTTCTCATTCTTCTTTTCATTCTTCTTTTTATTCTTCTTCTCATTCTTCTTCTTCTTTTCATTCTTCTTTTCATTCTTCTTCTCATTCTTCTTTTCATGAAGAAGAAAAGAAGAATGAGAAGAATGAAAAGAAGAATGAAAAGAAGAAGAAGAATGAAAAGAAGAATAAGAAGAAGAATGAAAAGAAGAATGAAAAGAAGAATGAGAAGAATGAAAAGAAGAATGAAAAGAAGAAGAAGAAGAATGAAAAGAAGAAGAATGAAAAGAAGAATGAAAAGAAGAAGAAGAAGAATGAAAAGAAGAAGAAGAAGAATGAAAAGAAGAATGAAAAGAAGAAGAAGAATGAAAAGAAGAAGAATGAAAAGAAGAATGAAAAGAAGAAGAAGAAGAATGAAAAGAAGAATGAGAAGAATGAAAAGATTCTTCTTTTCATTCTTCTTTTCATTCTTCTTTTCATTCTTCTTCTTCTTTTCATTCTTCTTCTTCTTCTTTTCATTCTTCTTTTCATTCTTTTCATTCTTCTCATTCTTCTTCTCATTCTTCTTCTCATTCTTCTTTTCATTCTTCTTCTCATTCTTCTTCTCATTCTTCTTTTCATTCTTCTTTTCATTCTTCTTCTCATTCTTCTTTTCATTCTTCTTTTCATTCTTCTCATTCTTCTTTTCATTCTTCTCATTCTTCTTTTCATTCTTCTTTTCATTCTTCTTTTCATTCTTCTTTTCATTCTTCTTCTCATTCTTCTTTTCATTCTTCTTCTTCTTTTCATTCTTCTTCTTCTTTTCATTCTTCTTTTCATTCTTCTTCTCATTCTTCTTTTCATGAAGAAGAAAAGAAGAATGAGAAGAATGAAAAGAAGAATGAAAAGAAGAAGAATGAAAAGAAGAATGAGAAGAAGAATGAAAAGAAGAATGAAAAGAAGAATGAGAAGAATGAAAAGAAGAATGAGAAGAATGAAAAGAAGAAAGAAAAGAAGAAGAATGAAAAGAAGAAGAAGAAGAATGAAAAGAAAAATGAGAAGAATGAAAAGAAGAAGAAGAAGAATGAAAAGAAGAATGAGAAGAATGAAAAGAAGAAGAATGAAAAGAAGAATGAAAAGAAGAAGAAGATTGAAAAGAAGAAGAAGAAGAATGAAAAGAAGAATGAAAAGAAGAATAAGAATGAAAAGAAGAAGAAGAAGAATGAAAAGAAGAATGAAAAGAAGAATGAAAAGATTCTTCTTCTTCTTCTTTTCATTCTTCTTTTCATTCTTCTTCTTTTCATTCTTCTTTTCATTCTTCTTCTTTTCATTCTTCTTTTCATTCTTCTCATTCTTCTTTTCATTCTTCTCATTCTTCTTTTCATTCTTCTTCTCATTCTTCTTTTCATTCCTCTTCTTCTTTTCATTCCCTCTTTTCATTCTTCTCATTCTTCTTTTCATTCTTCTTCTCATTCTTCTTTTCATTCTTCTTCTCATTCTTCTTTTCATGAAGAAGAAAAGAAGAATGAGAAGAATGAAAAGAAGAATGAAAAGAAGAAGAATGAAAAGAAGAATGAAAAGAAGAATGAGAAGAAGAATGAAAAGAAGAATGAAAAGAAGAATGAGAAGAATGAAAAGAAGAATGAAAAGAAGAAGAAGAAGAATGAAAAGAAGAAGAAGAATGAAAAGAAGAATGAAAAGAAGAAGAAGAAGAATGAAAAGAAGAAGAATGAAAAGACGAATGAAAAGAAGTAGAAGAATGAAAAGAAGAAGAAGAAGAATGAAAAGAAGAATGAGAAGAATGAAAAGAAGAAGAAGAAGAATGAAAAGAAGAATGAAAAGAAGAAGAAGAATGAAAAGAAGAAGAAGAAGAATGAAAAGAAGAAGAAGAAGAATGAAAAGAAGAATGAAAAGAAGAATGAGAAGAATGAAAAGATTCTTCTTCTTTTCATTCTTCTTTTCATTCTTCTTCTTCTTTTCATTCTTCTTCTTTTCATTCTTCTCATTCTTCTTTTCATTCTTCTCATTCTTCTTTTCATTCTTCTTCGCATTCTTCTTTTCATTCTTCTTCTTTTCATTCTTCTTTTCATTCTTCTCATTCTTCTTTTCATTCTTCTTTTCATTCTTCTTCTCATTCTTCTTCTCATTCTTCTTCTTCTTTTCATTCTTCTTTTCATTCTTCTTCTCATTCTTCTTTTCATGAAGAAGAAAAGAAGAATGAAAAGAAGAATGAAAAGAAGAAGAAGAAGAATGAAAAGAAGAAGAATGAAAAGAAGAATGAAAAGAAGAAGAAGAAGAATGAAAAGAAGAAGAAGAATGAAAAGAAGAAGAAGAAGAATGAAAAGAAGAATGAAAAGAAGAAGAAGAATGAAAAGAAGAAGAAGAAGAATGAAAAGAAGAGGAAGAATGAAAAGAAGAATGAGAAGAATGAAAAGAAGAAGAATGAAAAGAAGAATGAGAAGAATGAAAAGAAGAAGAAGAATGAAAAGAAGAATGAAAAGAAGAATAAGAATGAAAAGAAGAAGAAGAAGAATGAAAAGAAGAATGAAAAGAAGAATGAGAAGAATGAAAAGATTATTCTTCTTCTTTTCATTCTTCTTTTCATTCTTCTTCTTTTCATTCTTCTTCTTCTTCTTTTCATTCTTCTTTTCATTCTTCTCATTCTTCTTTTCATTCTTATTTTCATTCTTCTTCTTCTTTTCATTCTTCTTCTCATTCTTCTTTTCATTCTTCTTCTCATTCTTCTTTTCATTCTTCTTCTTTTCATTCTTCTTCTCATTCTTCTTTTCATGAAGAAGAAAAGAAGAATGAGAAGAATGAAAAGAAGAATGAAAAGAAGAAGAATGAAAAGAAGAATGAGAAGAAGAATGAAAAGAAGAATGAAAAGAAGAATGAGAAGAATGAAAAGAAGAAGAATGAAAAGAAGAAGAAGAATGAAAAGAAGAATGAAAAGAAGAAGAATGAAAAGAAGAAGAAGAAGAAGAATGAAAAGAAGAATGAAAAGAAGAAGAAGAATGAAAAGAAGAAGAAGAAGAATGAAAAGAAGAATGAAAAGAAGAAGAAGAAGAATGAAAAGAAGAATGAAAAGAAGAAGAAGAATGAAAAGAAGAAGAAGAAGAATGAAAAGAAGAATGAAAAGAAGAAGAATGAAAAGAAGAAGAAGAAGAAGAATGAAAAGAAGAATGAAAAGAAGAATGAGAAGAATGAAAAGATTCTTCTTCTTCTTCTTTTCATTCTTCTTTTCATTCTTCTTCTTCTTTTCATTCTTCTTCTTCTTCTTCTTTTCATTCTTCTCATTCTTCTTTTCATTCTTCTTCTTCTCATTCTTCTTTTCATTCTTCTCATTCTTCTTTTCATTCTTCTTCTCATTCTTCTTTTCATTCTTCTTCTTATTTTCATTCTTCTTTTCATTCTTCTTCTCATTCTTCTTTTCATGAAGAAGAAAAGAAGAATGAGAAGAATGAAAAGAAGAATAAAAAGAAGAAGAATGAAAAGAAGAATGAGAAGAAGAATGAAAAGAAGAATGAGAAGAATGAAAAGAAGAATGAAAAGAAGAAGAAGAAGAATGAAAAGAAGAAGAAGAATAAAAAGAAGAATGAAAAGAAGAAGAAGAAGAATGAAAAGAAGAAGAAGAAGAATGAAAAGAAGAATGTAAAGAAGAAGAAGAATGAAAAGAAGAATGAGAAGAATGAAAAGAAGAAGAAGAATGAAAAGAAGAAGAAGAAGAATGAAAAGAAAAATGAAAAGAAGAAGAAGAATGAAAAGAAGAAGAAGAAGAATGAAAAGAAGAATGAGAAGAATGAAAAGATTCTTCTTCTTCTTCTTCTTTTCATTCTTCTTTTCATTCTTCTTCTTTTTATTCTTCTTCTTTTCATTCTTCTTTTCATTCTTCTCATTCTTCTTTTCATTCTTCTCATTCTTCTTTTCATTCTTCTTTTCATTCTTCTCATTCTTCTTTTCATTCTTCTTTTCATTCTTCTTCTCATTCTTCTTTTCATGAAGAAGAAAAGAAGAATGAGAAGAATGGAAAGAAGAATGAAAAGAAGAAGAAGAATGAAAAGAAGAATGAGAAGAATAAAAAGAAGAATGAAAATAAGAATGAGAAGAATGAAAAGAAGAATGAAAAGAAGAAGTATTCCAGTACAGCAAAAAGTGTATCTGCAGAGAGCTCCGCTATTTCTGACAGTTCCTTCACATTTACGGCGGTTGAAACATTGTATCTGTTTCCAAATAAAAACATCTGTATCCTAAATGGAAACAAATAGATACAATGTTTCAACCGCTGTTCATGTGAAGGAACTGTCAGAGAACTGTCAGAAATAGCGGAGCTCTCTGCAGGGACACTTTTGCCGGCTGATCAGGAAAAATCCGATTCGCGCACCCAAATTATGCTAATATTCGGATTCGACGCGAATCAAATTTTTCCTGAAATTCGAAACGAATTCCACTTCGCCTGGTTCGATTCGCTCATCTCTAATAGTAATGCTCAGCAAGCACAGTAGAAAGACAGGGAACGTTCTGACTCGGAAAGTGTGGAAGAATGCCTTGGTATAGAGGCTTGCTTTGAGAAATATTTAAGTATGTTACCTACTAAAGAATATTTGGAATTGATGTTTCATCAAATGGCGGACAGTCATAAAAGGGATATGGTAGCGTTTACAGAGTTTCCATGAATGAGTGGAAGTGGTGGAGCAGATTATTCCATCAGTAATAACGGGCCAGACACAGATTTACAGTCTACTATTGCTGATCATCATTTCCAATTACAAGCTTTGTGGTCACATATTGATGATATGGAGGACCATAATAGACAAAATCATATTCGTATTAAGGGCATCCCGGAAGAGGTTAGTAAAGAGGAAAACCTCTTCCAGGATGTAAACCAATAACAGATGATATAGAAATCGACTGGGTACATTGAATTCCAGGATCAGTCAACCCTGCTGTAGTCTAACCAAGAGATGTGATCTGTAGGACACACTTTTACAAATGCCAGGAAGAAACTATGCAAAAGGCAAGTGATCATGGTGTTACAGAGTCTAATGGGGCCCAAATTACGCTCTATGAAGATCTTTCCCAAAGAACTCTAGGTAAACAGTGAGCACTGAGACCTCTAACCCGGGCCCTAATAGAGGCAGGCATATCCTATAATTGGAGATTACCCTTTTGATTGATGGCTCATAAAAATGGTCGTGTTTAAATACTTCGAACGCCAACTGATCTCCCAACTTTCTTGAAAAATCTAGGCATTGCACAAGTAGAGATTGAAACTTGACCTAATCTCCCTGTGGAGCTAGCACACTGGAAACCATGGCATTCAACAAGAGCTCAAACTCAGTGCTCATTAAAAATACCACCAAGTGGAGCTGTGAAATTAAAGTGAAAATATGTTTCAAGGGGTGGAGGGGAGAGGAAGGGGAAGGAAAGAGGGAAGAAGAGGAAGGAAAAACTTTAAAAAGGTTTAAACCATGGTATCACAACTAAGGTAGTATCCAGGTCTCCGTGGTTTATAGTGACTGGTATGATCTAGGGGATTTAATCTCAAGACTTGCTGGCTCAATATCCACATGAACTGTATAAGGATTTATATGACTAGTAACAGTGGGAGTTTCTTTTTAGACCCATTGGTAGTAACCCCTAAGGTTTGAGGGTGTGAAGCTACTAGGTTGTACCTAGGGTTTGTGTTTTGTTTTTTTTAATATTCCAATGGATTGGATAAAGGAAAGGGAAAGAAAAAAAGAAAGGAAGGGGGAGGAGAAAAGTGGGTGGCTTTTCCTTTTTTTTTCTTTTGCAGAGCCACATATCTTCCAGAGTACCCCATGATATGGAGATTGCAGGTAGTGCTTACTGTGTCTCCACTTCTTGTGGGAAGGTTATCTATTTTCCTTTCTTTTCTTTTTGGGTTTTGTTTTTAGTGTGGTGAGAGAGAGCATCTTCTTGTCCAAAATCAAATGCAAAGCAAGATATCAAAATGTTTAGTATATTACTATGTCGAATCTTAAATTTGGCTCTCTGAATGTCAGAGGCATGAATACGCCACAAAAGTGATCTCAGATAATATATGATATGCATAAACAAAGAGTTCATATTCTCTTTTTACAGGAAACCCATTTTAAATCTACATCAGTTCCTTAAATCAGATACTACTCATCTTGGTTTATGAGCCATAACCTAAAGAGCAAATCAAGAGGGCTTGCTATTGGTCTACACTCCTCTATCCCAGTCTCTGAGGTTCAGAAACTTACTGATCCAGAAGGCAGATATTAAATGTAAGATCTTCCATCAATTATTTACATTGGCTAATATTTATGCACCTAAGTCTGGACAAGCTTTAATGGTAACATCTGTCTTATCTTAATTAAGAGATTTTCAGGATGGAGTGGTGGTATTGGGAGGTGACTTGAATTTAACATTAGACCTAGTGCTAGATACATCAACAGGAAAGTCACATATATCTAGATATCGCCTTAAGAGGCTAAAGCACGTTTCACTTGTTACAGTTGATTGATGTCTGGCGTATTCTACATCTATCTGAGAAAGATTATACAGTCATGGCCGAAATTGTTGGCACCCTTGATATTTCTCCAGGAAATCATGTATTTCTCACGAAACGTATTGCATTAACACATGTTTTGCTATACACATGTTTATTCCCTTTGTGTGTATTGGGACAAAACAAAAAAAGGGAGGAAAGAAAGCAAATTCGACATAATGTCACACAAACCTCCAAAAATGGGCTGGACAAAAGTATTGGCACCCTTTCACAACTGCGGATAAATAAGAATGTTACAAGCATGTGATGCTCCTGTAAACTCACCTGGGGCAAGTAACAGGTGTGGGCAATATAGAAATCACACCTGAAAGCAGATAAAAAGGAGAGACGTTCACTTAACCTTTGCATTGTGTGTCTGTCTGTGCCACACTAAGCATGGACAACAGAAAGAGGAGACGAGAACTGTCTGAGGACCTGAGAACCAAAATTGTGGCAAAATATCAACAATCTCAAGGTTACAAGTCCATCTCCAGAGAACTAGATTTGCCTTTGTCCACAGTGCGCAACATTATCAAGAAGTTTGCAACCCATGGCACTGTAGCTAATCTCCCTGGTCGTGGACGGATGAGGAAAATTGATGAAAGATTGCAACGCAGAATAGTCCGGATGGTGGATAAGCAGCCCCAAACATGTTCCAAAGACATTCAAGCTGTCCTGCAGGCTCAGGGAGCATCAGTGTCAGCGCGAACTATCCGTCGACATTTAAATGAAATGAAACGCTATGGCAGGAGACCCAGGAGGACCCCACTGCTGACACAGAGACATAAAAAAGCAAGACTACAGTTTGCCAAAATGTACTTGAGTAAGCCAAAAGCCTTCTGGGAAAACGTCTTGTGGACAGATGAGACCAAGATAGAGCTTTTCGGTAAAGCACATCATTCTACTGTTTACCGAAAACGGAATGAGGCCTACAAAGAACAAAACACAGTACCTACGGTAAAATATGGTGGAGGTTCAATGATGTTTTGGGGTTGTTTTGCTGCCTCTGGCACTGGGTGCCTTGACTGTGTGCAAGGCATCATGAAATCTGAGGATTACCAAAGGATTTTGGGTCGCACTGTAGGGCCCAGTGTCAGAAAGCTGGGTTTGCGTCCAAGATCCTGGGTCTTCCAGCAGGACAATGACCCCAAACATACGTCAAAAAGCACTCAGAAATGGATGGCAAAGAAGCGCTGGAGAGTTCTGAAGTGGCCAGCAATGAGCCCAGATCTAAATCCCATTGAACACCTGTGGAGAGATCTTAAAATTGCTGTTGGGAAAAGGTGTCCTTCCAATAAGAGAGACCTGGAGCTGTTTGCAAAGGAAGAGTGGTCCAAAATTCCGGGTGAGAGGTGTCAGAAGCTTATTGATGGTTATAGGAAGCGACTGATTTCAGTTATGTTTTCCAAAGGGTGTGCAACCAAATATTAAGTTAAGGGTGCCAATACTTTTGTCCAGCCCATTTTTGGGGTTTTGTGTGACATTATGTCATATTTGCTTTTCTGCCTCTGTTTTATATTTGTTCCAATACATACAAAGGGAATAAACATGTGTATAGCAAAACATGTGTTAATGCAATACCTTTTTTGTGTGAAATACTTGATTTTCAGGAAAAATATCAAGGGTGCCAACAATTTCGGCCATGACTGTACATGCTATTCAGCCACTTATAACACATATAGTAGGATAGATTATTTTTAATCTCTCATTGTCTATTAGGGATCCATGGTCTCAAATAGGTACCTGACTGTGGTCAGACCATTTTCCACTTTATTTTTCAGTGAAAATTTCTAATACATGTAAAATGCATCTAACATGGAAATTGAATGAAAATTTATTAAAAGAACCTCCTGTAAGGGAGACCATTGTCAAGACATTGGCAAAGTTCTCTATACACCAAGCGTTGAAATGTGTTTTGAGAGGAGTTCTTATTTCCCATGGCTCAAGATTGAAAAAAAAGGAGAGAACTTCTAATATGGCCTCCCTAATTGAGGAAATACATGAGATAGAAAATAAACATAAGCATAGGGTGGAGGCCTCTATTTTTCAAAGATTACAGCAAAAAAAAAAACTAAGTTGCATGAATTAATTGATCAAGCATATTTAAAGCACAGAGAATGTGTGCAACATGTCCTCTATGAATATGGCAATAAAAGCAGTAGGGCGCCAGCACGTACAATCTCAAAAAAATATTCTAACAGGTTTATACTGAATATGAGATGCCCAAGGCAGGGTCTTGTACATGCGTCAGAGCAATTAGCTTCAACCTTTTATGATTACCATTCTTCATTATATAATATTAGAAGTACAACAGACTCTTTTTTAGATCGTATTAATTCCTCTCAACTTAGTGATTATATAAAGTGGACAGCTTTAACTAGATTGTCAGAGAAACAGGTAAAAAGTATCTCAAAACCTTTTTCACAGGAGGAAGTTATATAGGTTATTAGATCTTTAAAGCATGGTAAAAGTCCAGGACCTGGTGGATTTACGGAAACCTTCTATAAATGGTTTGTGGATTCTCTTACTCCCTTTTTGGGCAATATGTAGAATGAGATCTCATCAACTTGCACTCTGCCCAAACAGTCACAAGAGGCACATACTGTATTAAAAGCTCAAGAGGAAAAGGATCCTAATTTGTGCT
Source organism: Staurois parvus (assembly GCF_062004578.1). NCBI lineage: Eukaryota > Metazoa > Chordata > Amphibia > Anura > Ranidae > Staurois > Staurois parvus. The sequence continues at coordinate 9,256,429 of NW_028317949.1, forward strand.
TTAGCTATTGGCCCATTTCTTTCATAAATGTAGATTTAAAAATATTTTCTAATCTCTTGGCTTTAGGTTTACAAAAAGTAATTCCCTCTCTAATAGGACTAAATAAAGTGGAATTTGTCCTCAATAGAGAAGCATGTGATAATATTTTAAAAACAAATTTACTAATACAATACGCTCAGAAACATAAGATTTCCTTATGCCTATTATCATTAGATGCGGAGAAGGCTTTTGACCGCCTAGATTGGAGGTTTATGGTATCAACTTTGGAGCAAGTTGGTTTCACAAAAGAATTTATACAAAAAATAATGGCATTGTACAATGCCCCATCTGCTTGGATAAGGGTTAATGGAATTTTATCTCAGCCTGTTAAAATCTCAAACGGGACCCGACAGGGTTCTCCTTTGTCTCCATACCTATATATTCTGACTGTGGAGCACTTGGCGATGGCCCTTTGGTTATACTATGGGTGGGTGATAGGGAATATAAATTGAGTATTTTGCTGATGATTCACTTTTATACTGTATGTATCTAATCCAAAAATAGCTTTTTCAAATATCCTCCAGGAACCGGAACAATTTGGCTTCTCTAGTAATTTTAAAGCTAATGTAACAAAATCTCGATGTTTAAATATAAATTTGGCAGTTACTGAGAAAGAAAAGATAGAAGCCAAATTTCCATTTCATTGGAAGACACAATGCCTTAAATACCTATGTGTAAATATAACTAATGACAAAGCACGTGTTCATGTGAAACGTGTCTACTGCTCCTCTGTCCTGTCTTGGAGCTGTCATATTCTTGTCATATTGCATGTAAAGGATTCCAATAAAGGATTTCATCCACTGCATTGCTGTTTGCGCAGCCAACCATTCTGTTTTTCCAAATTACTTACCCTTATTAAATTTCATAATTACTGAGTTGCAGTCTAGAACAATTTTATCATATAGCATCTACACTTACCAGAATTCTTGACTGGTTTTATCATAGTCTCTCAAAACAGTGGATATCTATTGAACAACTAATGTCCCCAGTTCAATTGACCTCCCTACCATGGATCGAGCCTACGTTGCGTCCTCCCAGACAAAAGATATCATTTTTTACACAATCTGTGTTGAAAACTTGGGATGGGACCATCCAAAATTGGGTATTTTTACAATACCTGGCCCTCTTACCCCGATTATGGGGAACCCAGAATTTGAGCCGGGGCTAACGGTAGCTAGATTTTTATGCTAGACGTCTGTAGCCCCTCCTCCAGTCTTGCTGTTGAAGGACTTTTACCACTTAACAAATTGTCATCTGTATTATTTTCAACTTCAACATTTTTGCAAATATTTATCGAAAAAAGGTTTATTACATAGAGACCTAGCCCCTTTTGAATCACTCTGTATGAGGAGCTTGATGGGCTCACGTGCTATTTCAACAATATATGGTTTAATATTATCTCATGCATATCACACTGACCTCACTATGTCAGAGACTGGGAGAGAGAACTAGTCCACGTAATAACTGAGAGGGAGTGGAAAAGGTCTTTTAGGCTAACATTGAAATCTAGTATTTCAACTGCAATTCAAGATAAAAATTATAAAATACTTACAAGGTGGTGTAGATGTCCAGTGGAAATACATAAGATAATTTCGACCTATCCAGAAAAATGTTGGTGTTTTGGGGAGGATGTAGGCACAATGACACATATATGGTGGTCTTGTTCTAGGATTAAACCATTATGGGAATCAGTATTCCGGATTTGCTCACATATTCATGGCACATCTTATCAGATGTCCCCAGAAATAGCATTATTATTTATATTTCCAGACTCTGAGAGAGCATGAAAAAGAGGACTGTCGTGTTTTCTATTTTCTGCGGCACCTACAGTAATATCAAGATATTGGAATACTCACGTTTTCCCCTCTATTAAGGAGTGGATAGATGAAATAAATAGAATAAAGATATTGGAAGAAATGACAGCAACTATACATGAATTCTATCATAAGTATCTGTCGGTTTGGTCCCCTAGGGTTGAGTTTTTGAACTCTGATATTTTGGATCTTTTATGAATAGATAACAGGTTGATATTTCAAGATAAATTTTATAAAATGGTGATTAAAGGAGGTGCTCTATGAGGTGCCTGTGTTTTTGTGAGTGTGGATATTTGTGGAGTGGGGTTTTTTTTCTTTTCGGTTTCTTTTTTTCTTTGTCTATGAAATATTTATAGTCTAAGTGTGAACTGCAAATAGTATTTTTTATTTTCTACTATGTTTGGAATTGTTTAGAAGCTAAATGCAGTAGACCTATTCTGTGAGATACATGAACAAGAGGTAAAATAGTGATTAAAGCTGTAGTATTTTGCTGCTTTTAAAAAATGAAATTGTGAAATTTAAAAGAGAATTTTGTTAATATCTGCTTATTAGACTTTGGAAAATGATAATACAGATTAATAAAAAAAACAGCTTGCATGGTTAATTTATATAAAACCAAGTGTCTCACTGATGTGCAGCAAGAATTGTCCTGCTTAAAAAATATTATCTTTCATGGTCGGGAAGACTATAAAAAGCTGTTGTTGCCAAAAATACTATACTACTTTAGAACAATACCTACCTGTATATCCATACCAGCCTTATTGTTTTCCACCATGCGATCACTACTGTCTAAATTCATATGGGCAGAAGGTAAATTGCATTGTTTTCATCACATTTTGACAATGCGTAGATCAGTGGGGGTAATTGGTCTTCCTAATTTAAAAGACTTTTACACAGCGCCCCTACTAGACCAACATAGATATTGGTTTCTGCCATTACATTTCAAACATTGGAGTTCATTAGAAGGCAATCGGCCCAACTAGGGAACCTTTGTTCTCTGCTGCTAATCAGTGGTGCTATAAAACCAGTGCATTCTATATACCATTCAATAGTCTCTGCAACATTACAAACTTGAGTAATCACTATGATACCTCTACTAAATGTAAAAAAATCCCTATCCCCCTAAATCCTTGAAATTTATAACCCCAGATATTTATTTTACAAGGTGGAGTGATAGAGGTCTCTCTACCATTAACGACATCAAGAACGATAGGGGTCTACTCTCATTTGATGACCTTGCTAGAGATTACTCCTTACCCAAAGAGGAGATTTACACCTATGTTATACTATTTTGTTTAATGACACATCTAAAACTACCATCAGTAAACGTCCCATCGACATCTTGTTCATATTGGAACTAGACAGATCTCAAACTTAAAGGCATCACCTTATTCTATGACCTGCTACATGCTTCTTCATTTGTCAAAAATCCTCAACTATGCAAATGGGAAAAGTATCTTAACTTCTTCTTCTCTGACTCTCAATGGGTGAGCACAATTAAGTGTAACTGTCAATACTCAAAATGTTCAAATTATTGGGAGATGGCACAAAAACTTCATTTACGGTGGTATTATGCCCCTTAAATGCTAGCAAAAGTATCCTCTAATGTTACCAACATATGTTGGAGAGGGTGCAGGAATACAGGTGCATTGCTTCACATGATCTGGTCCTGCCTTCATCTCCACAGCTTTACGCCAACATTTTCAGTTTGCTTTCACGAGTTACAGGACTAATAGTTAAACCCAATGCAGAGCAGGCTGTTCTTAATATCAATATCTCTGAAATACCTGTCTCTTTATATCCAACTTTCATGCAAGTGTTACGTGCAGCTAGGGCAGCAATGCTAAGAAAATGGAAAACAAATGAGGTTCCTACCGTGAGGGAGATAGTTAAGCAAATCAAGAAAATCTATAAATATGAGAAAATTCTGGTCTACAAAGATGGAAAAAGCTTTCTGTTTGAGTCTCAATGGCAACATTGGCAATTTTTTAGCAATATCCCCTAAGATCTTGATCCATATTCTAACGATATTATGGCAAGATCCAATGTTACAATAATGTTCAGTGCTTTTTTTTTTCTTTTTCATTCTCTCTTCTTTTTTTTTAATTTAGTTACATACATGTATAGGGTGCACTAGTGTTACCTTTACTGTATATCTCTACAGGAATAGCAAAGATTATTATTACTTTGCCCTGAGGGTCTTCAGGATGTCACCTCTTAGTCTACACAGGGTGTGTACTGCTCATTTCACACAGGAGAATTAATATGTTCAGCTTATATAGTGTCTACGCATGCATTGTGATTTCCCCTTATTTACATTTGCAGGAATATTGTTTATAACAAAGTTGTATTTGTAGAGGATTTATTTGTATGTTTCAGTAATCTGTTTGACTAGTTACTCTGCTATTATAGTTGTTTATCCGTGAAAAGCCTTAATAAAAAATATTTTTGAAAAAAACAAATCTAGCAACAATAAATAGGCGAGTAAGAATTTTACAAATCCAAATGGTCAGGAGTCCATGTCTATGCCCAACAGGGCTAGCGTTGGCTCAGGGTTAGGAGCAATGCAAGTAATAGAAGATGCTTAAAAAAAACCTTGAGGTCCAGAAGCCTTTAAAGAGGCACATTTTTATCCACTGCTGGTTGAAAACAACAGACTATCTGAAGTAATGATTGGTGTCCAGAAACCATCTAATTTAGGCTGTCTAAGTTTGAAACTGAAGAGCAGCAGTTTTTCATTCATAACAAGAAAAAGGTATATTTTTCTAAAATATTAATATAATGTAATAATTCTAATTTTAACCTTGTCATTCCGAAATAGATATCCATCTCCTCGCAGTTTTTTTTATATGGTAGTAAGGAAATAGATAAGATTTGCTAAATATGCTGAGATGATAAGGTTTTTAAATTTTAGTCATTACTAGCCTCATTTACTTGCATGTATTCCTTAGCTCTGTATCGATTTCACTTATTTTTAGCTCAATTGTAAATGATTATTTTGCTATATAAGCTTATTATTCTATTGTTAACAATTTTTAACAATAACACTGCATGAGCTAACCCAGGTCTAGATCTTTGTGAGTTTACACCCACAAAAAGAAAATTATGGATAGTGATGAGCCAAACTTCCATAGGTTATATTAGAGCAGGGTTTAGTGAACTTTGAATACCAAATCGAAATTCCATTGAAATCAATGAAAGCCGAATCTGTCGCATTAAAAATGTTAATTTTCTGTGTCATAACTAGCACAGGAGGTGGACTGTCATGGAGAACAGGTACCAATACAAAAAAAAAATGTTCCATTTAGCCAGAAGCAGGTATTTTTTAATGTTTAAAGTGAGACATTAAACATGTCCAATCCTGCCTGTGATGAATCTCTGTATTGTACAGAAAGTCCTCCTCCAGCAATGCCATTTATGAAGGAAAAAAGCTTGCTTGAAATTGTGCGCAAATGTCTTTGACAGGTTTTTTTTTTGTCAAAAAAAAAAAAACCAGCACACAGACCCCCTCCAAGGGTGTGCTATTTATTTTGAGGGACATTTGCAGCGGTCTGGGTTTTTCTTTTTTTTATGTCATTTGCCAGTAATTTAAACTGTATCTTTTTTTTTTGTGACTCTAGGTGTTACTTTTTCCACAAAGGGTTCATGGTTCAGGATTAAGTATCCCACAGAGTTCAAAGTTTAGGAATAAGTGGCTTCAAGATTTCAAGGGTCAGGATTGAAGCAGTACTGGAGCCTACAATTCCAGTGGGGACTACTAGAAGAGGAGGGAATCAAAGTGTCTAAGCAATAGCATTGCATAGACCAGGTGTTACCTCTTTTTCTATTCTTTTATTGACCTTGATGTCACTTTATGTAAAGCATAGAGATAGAGATCAGAATTAAAGTGGTTTTAAACCTAAAAAAACACAAAACAATCTAATCCTACGGTAGAATAGATTTTATCTTTCGTAAGTATTTGAGCTTAGTTTGGTATCTTGAAACAATCCCCTTCTCCAGAAATCCTCCCTGCTCTTCTGAACAGAATAAATCTGACACAAGCAGAAAAATGGTGCCACCACTCCCCTTCTCCTGTGAGTGACAGGCTGTGCTGAAGATGAGACCAGCATGAGCCTCCATGTAATACACTTCAAAGGGGTGGGAGGAGGTGTCCTATCCCCGCTGGTCTCTGCCTTCACAAGATCAAGTACTCAGCACCAGTGATTTATGACATAGATCGGCATCACTTCAGTAATGCTGTAGTTATCTAGGTAAGTCTGCTGACAGCTGATTATTGTCCTGCTCTGTTCACAGCACCTAGCTTGTAAATTGCTGTTTACAGAGTCTTACATGATAATGTTTCCTGGTCCACATTGCCACTTTAGGCTGCAGGAGTCCTAGCATTTTTAACATTAACCCCATCCTACCAGCTTTCTCCTTAATAGCACAGATCCTATGCTCTAAGCAGAGCTGACATAGTCACTGCCACCTGTGTATTTCCCTGAATGCACTCAGGAGACATACTCACAGGCATAGAGATGTCAGATAGCTGTGCAGGTTCTTGAGCCAAGGCTGGAGGGTGTGTATAACTGAGGAATTGTGTGACATCAAATCTTCGCCTACTATTCTCTGGTCCTAAGCCATGCACATAGACCATCAGTTTTTTTGGGGCTAAGACAAGCTAAGGGAGCATTTTTCTGAGGTACACTCACAACTGTATGTATGTTTACATTAAAATGTATGCATTTATGGCAAATAGTATTTTTTTTTTATATTTGGGGTTACAACCAGTTTAAGCAATGCCAAGAGTAGAAGGGTAAGTTCAGTAGAAAGTAACTCACAAAGTGAGACTGGTGTTCCCCTCCATCTGGCATTCAACTTCTTCATGTTTCCCTCTTCTCTATCTTGGCCATCCCCACCATTATTCCTGTGATCCAGGCACCAGATGGTAAGCATCACACCATGTAGGCTCCAACTCACATCACACTACACAAATGCCAATCCTAAATGATGTGATCACAGTAGCCTGCACATGCGTGGCAACATAGATTACCATGCACATGCATGGCACTTAAACAGCAGAATTTTGTTCAGTGTGAATTGAGTTGGAGCCTGCACAATGCAATGGGTTTTCAATGGTACCCAGCTCCTGGGGATCAATTCACAGATGTCTCTTTTCCAGGGATAGACCCCTCAAAATAAATACCTTTAAAACATGTAATTTTGTAAATGAAGCATGTTTAGAGAAGGCATAAGGTTTGTTACGGTAACATTTTAAGCTAAGACTTCACAGATAATTCAAGGGACCATTCACATCACTGCAATAACGTACACTATATTGCCAAAAGTATTGGGATGCCTGCCTTTACACACACATGAACTTTAATGACATCCCAGTCTTATTCCGTAGAGTTTAATATTGTGTTGACCCACCCTTTGCAGCTATAACAGCTTCAACTCTTCTGGGAAGGCTGTCCGCAAGGTTTAGGAGTTTGTCTATGGGACTGTTTGACCATTCTTCCAGAAGCATATTTGTGAGGTCGGGCACTGATGTTGGATGAAAAGGCCTGGCTTGCAATCTCCATTCTAATTCATCCCAAAGGTGTTCTATTAGGTTGAGGTCAGGACTCTGTGCAGGCCAGTCAATTTCCTCCACCCAAAACTTACTTATCCATGTCTTTATGGACCTTGCTTTGTGCACTGGTGCACAGCCATGTTGGAACAGGAAAGGGCAATCCCCAAACTGTTCCCACAAATTTGGGAGCATGAAATTGTCCAAAATGTATTGGTATGCTGATGCCTTAAGAGTTCCCTTCACTGTAACTAAGGGGCAAAGCCCAACTCCTGAAAAACAACCCCACACCATAATCCCCCTCCACTAAAATTTATATTTGGCACAATGCAGTCAGGCAAGTACCTTTGTCTTGGCAACCGCCAAACCCAGACACATTCATCAGATTGCCAGACAGAGAAGCATGATATGTCACTCCAGTGAACACATCTTCACTGCTCTAATGTCTAGTGGCGGCATGCTTTATACCACTGCATCCGACGCTTTGCATTGCACTTGTTGATGTAAGGCTTGGATGCAGCTGCTTAGCCATGAAAACCCATTCCATGGAGTTCTCTATGCACTGTTGTTGTGCTAATCTGAAGGCCACATGAAGTTTGGAGGTCTTAAACTATTGACTTTGCAGACAGTTGGTTACTTTGACGCACTGTGCGCTTCAGCATGCGCTGACCCTGCTCTGTCATTTTACGTGGCGTATCACTTTGTGGCTGAGTTGCTGTTGTTCCCAGTTGCTTCCACTTTGTTGTAATACCACTAATAGTTAACTTAGTAAGGAAGCAAGGAAATTTCACGGATGGACTTATTGCACAGGTAGCAACCTATCACGGTACCACACTTGAATTTTCTGAGCTGCTGTGAGCGACCCATTTTTTCACAAATGTTTGTAGAAGCAGTCTGCATGCGTAGGTTCTTGATTTTATACACTTGTGGCCATGGAGGTGATTGGAACACCTAAATCCAATGATTTGGAGGGGTGTCCCAATACTTTTGGCAATATAGTGTATGTTATATTTGGTACGCTAGAGTGCCAGCCATTATGAATAGTACCTCAACACATATTTACAACAAATGTGCTCTGCAATGCACTGCAGTGCAGCACAATGAACTGTATCATGCACATTTTTCCGCACTGCAAGTGCAGATAGCACATATTTTTTGTGCATTAAGGAGTGTTGCAATGCACAAAAATGCTTGCACTGCAGCTCACTGCGAAAAAGGTGTGGGTGGGTGCTCACTCCTTTAACTTCCAAATTAATTATAACTCTGGTTAGCAGATTTTGTGGTTTATGCACCACTTTCAGTATCTGTAAGCCTGCAAGCAGATTGATCATCCTGACCAGCAAGGATGTGGTTTTAGTCCTTTATCAGGTAAGACAGTAAACTTTGTTTTTTCCACTTCACATCTGCTAGATAAGATGTGAAAATGATCTTACATTAATTATTTCTCTTTTTGCAATTGAAAATTAGTAGAAATATGGATTGTTTAAAATATTTTTGAATTCTATTACATGATATATTTCATATTTGCTAAATGAAACTTTGTGAACTAAAACGACAAATTTGTTTTTGTTCTAACAGTCAAAATCTATTAACCTTGCTGTTGTTATCGTATTTGTTTAACGTCTGTTGGCATGCTTTAAATATTTTCTTAAGTGTTTGATGAATTCTCAGGGATACTTTTAAATTATAGACTTGCCAAAAGTTATTTCATTACTGTAGGTCAAAATGTCCTTAAATTCTCCTGTTTGCAAAAGTGATTATTTTATGTCTAAGGAAGATTACAACTGTTCCCCTTGGTGTGTTACAATATCTATTTCTCTCTGTTATATGACTTGCTTTGGAATAACTTGGTTCCCTTCAGACCACACAGCTCAAAATGTGAAGAACATTTTCTCCTGCCTACAGCAATTTTGAAAGTATTAGGTTAAGTGCCCTCTAGATTTTCAAAGTAAAAAAAAAAAAAAAAAAGTGAAAGCAATGTTAAAAAAGTCATTTTGAAAAATAAATATACATAATATTTTCTGCTGCTTACATTCTTGTGTTTATTGTATTTGATGTGCACCCTTTTTCATATATGTTTACAATCCTTGACAAGTTGTAGGAATAAGATTTGTAAAAATACAGTTTTGTCAATTTAAATTATTGTTCATCTATAAAAAGACAAAAAAAAAATACTTGCAATGAAATTACTTTTGTTTGTTGGAAACAAATCATTCACAACAAATGCTATTGAATTAGTTTTGTTGGTTGGAAAAAAAATCATTCACAATATCAATTCACAACGCTGAACAAAGATACATACCAAATGATCATAAAACCAGCTCAGAACTGTTCTGAATTTATTAGTGCTCAATACTGCACAATTGAGAACAATAACTTATAGAAACATAACATTTCATGGTTGACTACACAATATACCAATAATGATGGTCAGTATAATACCACGGAAATAGGGAGTTTACAGGAATCCTGTAGTCTACTGAAAATAATTGACTGGATTTTCTACACAGCACATACTGCAGTTTGCTCAAGGTCTGTGAATGAAATGAGTAGGCTGCATGAAATCTAAGCCCATAGCAGCTCATTGCTGCCCTCTATCTGATTGCAAAATCTTTCCAGTTTTCCTTTTTCTGTCCAATGAATGAATAAACCCTGTATTCAGAACAATATGCAGATTTCATTTGTATCACTCTTCGCAAATATGCAGTTACTTCACTTCAATGTTTTTGAGTTACTGACCCGGAATAAGCATGAAACCAAGAAAGTCAGAGTGATGTAAGATCTTCTATTATTTCTACTTATTCTACATCAGTGACCTTGAATGTGATGAAACCACTAATTCTTGGGACAGCCAGTGATATAGTATTTTCAGAAGAAGAGATTGACAATGGAAACTTCCATGCAGGGGCGGACTGACAACTCATGGGGCCCCCGGGCAATAGGGGATCATGGGGCCCCTGTGTCCTTGCACACACCCAAAAAAGCCTATGAAAAAGCCAATGAAAGGTACCAGGAGCATCTCATGGGGCCCCCTACTAACCCTGGGCCCTCAGGCAGTGCCCAAGTGCTCAAATGGTCAGTCCGCCCCTGCTTCCATGCTTCCTTGCTATGGCTTAAGTGAACGCTGAATGCCAGCAAGTACAAAGAAGTGTGCCTATGATTAAACTGGATGTGCAGGTGCTGCTGTTCTTCAGTTTAGACCAATGTGTGTCTTTGTGCTCCCTGTATGGTGCCATACACCAGTAGATTTATGAACAAACATTCATACAAACGTTTGTACAAAACCTCTGATCAGTACATTCCATGACTGGATGAAACTCATTCAGTGGCAGGGTGGCTAAGTGGTTAGCACTTCCACCTGACAATAATAGAGTTGTTGGTTCAAATCTCAACCACAGCACCACTTGCCTGGAGTTTGTATCCTCTCTCTGTGCCAGCATGGGTTTCCTCCCACACTCCAAAGACATGCTGGTACATTAATTGAATCCTGTCTAAATTGGCCCTAGTATGTGTATGTATGAATGTAAGTTAGGAACTTTAGATTGTACACTCCCTGTGGGTTAGGGACTGATATGAATGTACAATATATACATAAAGCAGTGCGTACTTTGACAGTGCTATATAAGAATTTGTAATAAATAAATGTAATTGAAAATTTAGGGTTTTTTTAGCCATCAATTTTGGAACAAATAGGCTTTCCTGAACATTTTCCATCCTGCTCCTTTAAATTTTCTCATCACTGTAGTTCAAAATCAATGGCAATTTCACCTAAATAATGATTAGTAAATTGAACAAGTGTTCTGAAAATGAAACAATTTACACTATATCCCCTGTGAGCTGCTATGTGTCAAATATATATTAAATCAGAATTCAACCTCAGATAAAAAAAATCAAGAAAAAAAGGCAAAAAGAAAGTGCAGAAAAAATATAATAAAGTGCAAAAAATATGCGGATGCCCAATACTACTCCACCATATAAATAATTAATGGATTACACTTTGATAAAGACTGTACACAAATATGTTCCAAAATTAAAGTAAAATAATGTGTACCAGTAGCCATGCACTCTAAGTGACCCTGATACTAATCACATACCAATGATATAAACCAATCAGTGCTTGTTAATAATGAAATACCATATCTCTAATCTCCCATATGAAAAAGTCTCTAATTAGTGAGCATACCAAAAATAACGTAAATCAAGTCAGCAAAAAACATACATAGAAAATAAATCATGTGCAAAAAATGCCTGAAGGAATGTCCATCTGATAACATAGAGTTGCAGGCAGGGCTGCTGTTAGAAACCATGGGGCCCCATACAGTCAACCTAACAGGGCCCCCCTCAAAAAACAAAACAAAAAACAGTTTACTATGCTTCAATTATGAATGAACACAGTGAGTGTTCGGTATCAATACCCCATTGTGTTCATTCAGGAAAGAAAGGGCTGGTAAATGTGACATATCTATATACTGGACCCCTCCCCCACTCTCCATCCTGAAGGATGCTATTGTGTGCTTGCAGCTGCCGGTGGAAAGAAAAAGAGGGAAGCCGGCAGCACTGTGGGGGTGGAGGCACACAGGGGGGGGGGCTGGGTAGCAGGGGGAAAAATGGTTCACAGGGAGGGTGATGAGTGCAGATTTGATCCCCTGCATGGCTCTCTCTGCAGCAGATGAAAGCTGATGGGAGGGAGAGGACAAGAAGCCGCTGCAGAAAGAGCCATACAGGGGATCAGATCTCATGTCCCTCCCTGCCCACATCCAATTCACCCAGCTGCCTGGGCTACCCCTGCTGGCCAGGGCCCCATACAGAAGGACTGGTGGTACCCCCTTATTCACAGCCCTGGTTGCAGGTAGTAATCAGTTCTTCAAACTGTCTCAGAATTCCACCTCCATGGTCCACAACCAGTTCTCTGTGAACCACCAAAAGGTGTGCTCTCACCTCATTGCTATTACTGCTATTTGGTCATAACACACTTTTATCCCGCCAAGCGGACTGTAGTCTTCTCTTTGTCAATCACCACACTATCAGTGATGGAGATCTCCTTCTCTTTCCACTTCCATGCACCTCCATGTAAACAAAATACTATATATAGTGCTTTATAAAAGTCTTTATTACATCTAAAGGACAGAAAAAATACTTTAAGGGGCAGGGCCATCACATATGTGACCCCGCCCCCATGTGACATCAATGAACAACATGCCCCGGTCGATGATATCACATGGGGGCGGGGTCCCACAGGTGATGTCACCAGGTGCCCCCACCCCTTACATATTTAAGAACTGTCAAACCAGCTTCTGAGACGACGGCTGGGGGCCTGCGTCCGTAGCGGAGAGGTTTTTTTTTGTCCTTCAGAGCGGCGGCGGTGGCGGTGGACATTGTGATATCGTGATTGACGTTGGATCTACTTCTGGGGACATTCTTTTATTAAAGGACTTGTCAAAGAAAGACTCCTGTCTTTTTTCCACACTACAGCTTTCTTTTTCATGAATGGGTATTGGTACCATGTACCCCATACTCATTCATGTTGGGGGGGCGGGATCTGGGGGCCCCCTTGCTAAAGGGGGCTTCCAGATTCTGATAAGCCCCCCATCCGCAGACCCCCGCAACCACCGGCCAGGGTTGTGGGGAAGAGGCCCTTGTCCCTATCAACTTTGGGACAAGTTGCTTTGGGGGGAGCTTCCTCTACCCCAATGCACCCCTCCATGTTGAGGTCATGTTGCCTGGTATGTTTCAGGAGGGGGGATGCTCACACTCGCTTGCCCTCCCCCCTTTCCTGACCTGCCGGTCTGCATGCTCAGGTAAGGGTCTGGTATGGGTTTTGGGGGGAACCCCACGCCATTTTTTTTTTAAATTTTGGCAAGGGGCTTTCCCTCAAGATCCATACCAGACCCAAAGGGCTTGGCATGGATGGGAGTGGGGAACCCCACACCGTTTATTTATTATTTTTAAATTGCCAGCAATTCTTTCTTTTACATTCAGCTGTCAGTGGGAATCCTGCTGACAGCTGAAACATTAATGCATGCTTTTCACTACTAAAATACCGCATGATTTGATAAAATAATTCATGTGGCATTTTGTAGCCTTTTTTAGTGAATATACTATTTTTTACTGCATTCTGGGCATTTTGGAAGGTCTCCTGTGGTTATCTTTTAAAAATGCTTCTAAACGCAAACGTGCATAAACACGGCTAAATGCAGTATGCAAACGTGGCTAAACTGATGTTTATAACCTATGTTTTCCAGCAGTCAGTTTCCATAGTTCAGAAGAGTTTTCCAAATGCCCCGTGTACATGAACCCTAAAGCTTAATGTACATGAGTAGCTCCTAAACTCGAGTTTAGGAGCTTTTGGCATTGTTTTGCCAACACTCCTAAACTCAACTACATAAAATCCTATGTGTCCATGTACACATAGGCTTTTAACAGAGTTTAGGAGCTGCCATGTTTAGGTGAGGTTAAACCTTCCTCTCCTGAACCGCCTTCAGGATAGGAACGTTTTGACTGCTGACCACGGGAAACGCAAATTGCGGCAAAACTGTGGTACTGCCGCAATTTGTGTTTTTTCCTGCAGCCGGCGGTCAGGGAAGGCTTGTGTACATGGAGCCTAAAAGTGCAAGGCACCGCTGGTCAGCACAGAAGCCAGAACCAACACTTGCCAGACTGGAAAATGTGGCAGAAATCAGGCCCTACTCAATAGAGAAAAAAACCCACTAAATTGTGCTTTAACCACTTGAGCTCCTGAGGATTTACCCCCCCCTAATGACCAGGCCTCTTTTTGCTACTCGGCGCTGCACTAATTCAACTGATAATTGCGCGGTCATGCAATGCTGCACCCAATCAAAATTTACGTCCTTTTTTCACACAAATAGAGCTTTCTTTCGGTGTAATTTGATCACCTGTGCGCTTTTTATTTTTCACGCTATAAACAAAAAAAGGCCAAAAATTTTGAACAAAAACAATATTTTTTACTTTCAGCTATAAAAAAAATATAATAAACTCTAAGTTGGTTATAAATGTAGGCCAAAATGTATTCTGCTACATGTTTTTGGTAAAAAAAATCCCAATAAGTGTATATTGATTGCTTTGTGTGGAAGTTATAGCGTCTACAACTATGGTATAAATACTGCAATTTACGCCATTTTTCTGCTATACAGCGCTGCGCTAGTTTAACGGACAATTGCGCGGTCATGCAATACGGTACATAAATGAAATTTACATCCTTTTTTTACCCACAAATTGAGCTTTCTTTCGGTGGTATTTGATCACCTGTGCGGTTTTTATTTTTTGCGCTATAAAAAAAAAGTCTGACAATTTTGAGGAAAAAAAGACAATATTTTGGACTTTTTGCTATAAAACATGTCCAGTAAAAAAAATACAAAAATCAAATTTAGTCATAAATTTCTGCCAAAATGCATTCTGCGACATGTCTTTGCTAAAAAAAAAACCCAATACGTGTAAATTAATTGGTTTATGTGAAAGTTATAGCGTTTACAAATGGCGGGAAAGATACTGGGATTTTTAGGTTTTTTTTTATACTAATAATGGCGGTGATCAGCGAATTATGGCGGCAATCAGGGACTTATGGCAGCTACCAACGACTTATGGCGGGACTGCGGGACTGTGGCGGACATTTTGACATTGGGGGGTACTGACTTGGGGTCACTGACATCCCCAAAAACACTAATACAGTGATCAGTGCAAAAAAAAAAACCACTGACACTGTACTAATGGCAATGGGGAGGAAGGGGTTAACTTTATTTTGCAGGGAAGGGTTATAGGAGTGAGAGGAGTGTTTTACTAGGGGGCGGGGGTGTGTACTGGGCGGGACAAGGCTGATCGAGAAAGAGAAACTGTTCTTTCTCGATCAGCTCATCCTCGAGCTGACAGGGAAGTGACAGACAGCACAGCTACTGCAGCTGTGCTGTCTGTCACTGTTTGCCGCCGATCACCGGGAAACAGCTGCTAAGGAACGGCTGTGACCCTGCGACTCACATCTGCGGCGGTGATCGGCGGGACAAATAGGGCGGCGGGGCGCCTCACGCGCGCCCCCTATTTGTTTACAAAACACACGTTTTAAAACGTGGTTTTGCCTGTGAGTGCCGCCCTACCGTCATATGTGTACAGTGGCTGGGCGGCATGCGGTTAAAAAAAAGTTGAATTTGTTGAATGCTGCATCTGATAAAAAGAAAATCTGATTCTATTCTCTCAAAATAATGCCATAAAATGGTATAAGAGTAGCTTATATTATTTTTGTATTATTTTCAGTTGTAAAGAATCATTCTTCATAAGCAGCTATATAAAGTCATTCACTGGTATAGTAAAACCTTTTTCTTGCCTTTTGCTTTTCATTTTCCGAATCATAAAGTTCTGTTGTGTGTACATAAAATAATTTTAAAGTTGTGGGAAATAAGAAGAGTTGTGAACAAGGATGAGTGTAATAAAAACGATATATATACTGTAAATATATATATATATATATATATATATATATACAGTTTATCAGTTTAGAACAGGCTGGTTCACACTAGCCCTCATGGTAAATAAAACACAATGGGGTTGATTTACTGAAACTGTAGAGTGCAAAATCTGGTGCAGCTGTGCATGGTAGCCTATCAGCTTTTAACTTCAGCTTGTTCAATTAAGCTTTGAAAATAATATCTGAAAGCTAATTGGTTTCTATGCAGAGCTGCTCCAGATTTTGCACTCTGCAGTTTTAGTAAATCAACCCCTACGTTTACTTTGCGGGCAGCTGTCAGTGTGAGGTCTGGCAGTGAGCGTTGCGATGCACATTTCAATGTATGGCACTGTCCACACTGCCAGAAAAACACCAGTCACCACACATAGTGTGAACAAGCACTAACTCTGAAGAGCATTCCAGTTAGAGAAAGGTAGGTTTTCTTCTCAAAGGAGACAGACTGCAGTCATTCAGACTAGGTTCACATCTATGCACTCTCATTTTACATGCATTTTCTATGTGTTTTGCATTTTTTTAAATTTGGTTGGCCAATAGGAAAAATACACTGGTTTAATGACACAGGATGTCAGATAGCATGTTTAATTTCTTATTCTGGCCTGCAATCTGTGCATGCTGCAGATCTTTCACCATCATAGCTGTAATCTCCTTATTCCTTGCGATTGCCATGGACACAGCTACAGCCATGCAGGGAGAGGAAGAAGAACAGAGGGGAATATGCAGATATTGGATACATCCAGTGATAGCCAATAAGCAGCTGAGAGGGCCATTGTGGATAATGTATAATGATCTTGGAGCACATGAGGACAAATTTTTCCGATACACATTGATGTCTCCAAAAAGGTGAACGCAATTCTTGAACTATGTAGCTATGTACAGTATGTCTATTGTAACCTCCCCTTCCCCCCTTCATTTCCTCTTGATTATTTTTGTCTACTTCTTTCTTGTTTTGTGTTCCTTCTGCTTTCATTTTTTATCTTTTTTTTTTTTAATTTATATTTAATCACTAATTCTTTTTTTAACAGTCTTGAATTGCTGGGTCTACTCAGCAGCCAGTTGGAGCGACATAACACTTTCTTACAGGACTCCATCCCACCAGTAAAAAGATGATCTCATTAAGGTAAGTGTTTATACTCTAAAATGTACAAGATGTATGACACTGTATGTTGAAATTGAAAAAGGACTTCTGGTTCTGGCGCCGCTTGATGTAGGAGGAAATACCCGTGGCTCCGGACCTCATCACCTAAAACTACTGCCTCCTGCACTGGAGGGCAGTGTTATCTTGCGTGGGAGCACTCCTGTCACTCCCCCTATCTACCTCAGCATGGATCGGTACATAAAGCCGGTGACACCAGGCTCCGATCCTGCTCCCCGAGCCCTGAGGGACAGGTCTCCCCCTGCTGCAGCCAAGATGGCCGCCGACCACGCTGTCAACAGAGATAAGGACAGCACTCAAGGAGGCAGCTCTGTCCTCAAAGGCAACTGCCCCGCTCTCAGAATGGACAGCATGGATATGGAGTCAGACCCAGGAACAGGTAGGAGAGAGGCACAGCCGCCCCACACTCCTTCAACGGGGCATGCTGATCCCAATAGTCCCACGGACCAATATTAAAAGATTGCACAGGCTGTAACCTCTCTGTTGCTACCTACCATTACTCAGGCAGTGGATAGAGCCGTGACACAGGGCATAGAACAACTTAGAAGTGACCTGGGGGACAATGCCAAATGCATTATAGAAGTGGAACAACGCTTGTCTGATTTAGAAGACGAGGTTCAAGCTATGCAGGCCAATGCAACACATTCCAAACACGAGCAGCAGAATATATTGGATAAGCTAGATGACCTAGAAAATCGTTCCCGCAGAAATAACCTGCGGGTTGTAGGCCTCCCAGAATCCTACAATTCGGGTCTCTTATCTGATATCTGCTCCAAACGCATTCCCGCAACCTTAGGAATCACGGCACCCTGCCAAGTCGAAAGGGCTCACCACTTGGGCGCACCCTCAAATGAAAGACGCACACCGCGATCAATAATAGTCAAGTACCTCAACTACGCAGACCTGGTAGCAATACTAAATTTGTTTCGCAATTCTCGGTCCTTGCAGCTAGACGGTCATAAGTTATTACTATTTGCTGACTACTCCCCAGAACTATCCAGCATTCCAAAACAAGTCTGCACCACATTATTTTAAAGAAGGGTTAAATTCACTCTAGCATACCCTGCTACGCTTCGCTTCACTACGTCCACAGGTGAACCCAAATCATTTACGCACCCAGAGGAGGCCTTACAGTATTTTCAAACCAATTTATCCGACATCTTGGATCCTCCGCAGTCACAGCAATCCCCACCAGACCCAGGCCCATGAGACCAGTGTAGCCCACGAAAGGAACCTCCAAAGCGCCAACGTATTAACTATGGCTCGGCTAAGCAAAAACCATCTTGATGGCTGAAACCCACCTCTTCTGCACAACTTATGAGTAATTGATTGCTCATGTTAAAGCATTTTTTTTTCTCTGGTCGCATATGATACTCCTCCAGATGAGAAGTTCTGTCGAATTTTGTGTTCTCAGGTTCTGTTTATCTGCCTTACATGCAGTTGTTGATTGTATAATGCCTTATTATGATCCCTGGTGGTTGCGTTGCTGTTAATAATGAGGTGCGCTGACTAATTTGATAATAGGGAATTGCGCCACTATCATGGGCACCCCTCTCTCCCCTTTCCGTGCTTTAGTTTGCAATCTCCCAGTGCAGGTCCACACCTTATCATTACGCAGTATCAGTAGCGCAGGCCAAGGACAGGTGATATCATGCGGAATAAGGTGAAGTTCATGATAGCCAGGCAGTTTACTGTTATGTTTTCCTTATGATAGGCCCCTGTTGGGTCTCCGTGTTATGTGTTCTTCCTCCCCCCTCTTCTTCTTTTCCTTTTTTTCAACTCTTCTTTCCACATTTACCTGGGGGCCCCTTCACACCTTACTTTCTTACAAGACAACGAGAAAAGAGGGACCATAGAGACGAGGCCGTGATCTTGCAGCCCCATGGAGGAGACTCTACTTCAGGGTTACACACCTTCTTATCCACACATCCATGCCTAGAGTAGTATCATGGAACGTTAGGGGATTGCGCTCACTCCATAAGCGTATGGCTGTCCTTCGTCATCTTAAACGTTTGAAAACAGATATCTCGTTTCTCCAAGAAACTCACCTGAAACAAATCGACTTTACACGCATGAAAAAATTGTGGGTGGGATAGGTATTGGGATCACCTTCACCAAGTGGCAAAGCAGGAGTTATCATTCTCATACATAAACGCCTAACCCCAAACATAATACATATAGCTACAGATGAGGAGGGACGCTGCATTGCTGTCCACATCTAATTAGACTCTTCCCCACTGGTACTGGTCAATATATATGCCCAAACTCCTCACCTAAGCCTTTCTTCTAACAGCTGTCCTCAAATTTGTGGAACTTCCTTCACCTTCCACTAGTGTTGGGAGGGGATTTCAATCAAGTCATGAATGCGCTAGAAGACAAGTCGAAACCCTCTAATCAAAACTACCCATTCCTCCCCTCCCCCCCATCAACATCACACTCACTGCTGAATAACTTCACAGAAGCACTACAACTCACGGATGTATGGCGCCTATCACATCCAGAAGGAAGAAAATTTACCTTCTTTTCCCCTGTCCACCATACGCTATCCAGAATAGACTACTTTTTTGCCAACAACATCCTTTTACAACATATCACAGATTCTGAAATTCATGACATAGCGGTTTCTGACCATTCCCCAATCTCCATACTTCTTCAATGTACACAGAACAACTGACACTCATGTACATGGCGTTTCCCTTCTTTTCTTGCAAAAAATCAGGATTTACTACGGGTACTAAATGCTGCCTGGAGTGAATTCTGTAACACGAACTCAGAACACCCTAATCTTTTTTTGTGAGACAGGTAAAGCAGTACTACGAGATAGAATCATTGCGTTTACATCTACTTACAAAAAAAATCTCCGAAATTTTAAAGAAGCCAGTCTCTGCTTAAGACGGGCGCAGAAAGACTTGGCAAGTCTAAACTCTCATGAAAATAGGAAAACATGGTCAGAGGCCAAAAAATACTTCGATACATGGGCGGCGGCTCAAGAAGCCACACACCAATCACACAGTGACCTACTATTTCATGAATTTGGCAACAAGCCAGGCAAGCTGTTAGCGAGGTTATGTAGAAAACCTTTCACACCTACCCTTTTTACATCTCTGAAGGACCAGCAGGGATCACTAAAAAGTGACCCTTCTGATATTATCTCCATCTTAGAAAATTACTACCAATCTTTGTATGGTTCGGACCCTATAGACGCAACCAAGGCCACTTCCTTTCTAGATGGCATTCCTTTGCCACAGCTAGACCCAACTGTATTGCAAGCTTTAAATGCTCCCATCACTCAGGCAGATATATCTATAGCCATTAAATCACTTGCAACTGGCAAAGTTCCAGGCCCTGATGGCTATACAGCTGAATTCTACCAGCTAATGGTAGAGACCCTTTCTCCTACCCTACAATCAGTATTCCAAACTATCCATGAGGGAGGGGATTACCTTCCCTCCGGCTTTCAAGCCCACATCAAATTGATTGCCAAAAAAGATAAAGACGCAACGGAACCAGGATAATATTGACCAATTTCTCTCCTGAACCTCAACGCAAAACTCTTAACAAAAATCTTTTCTTCTTGCCCGCCTAGCAATTATCCTACCTACCCTCATCCATCCTTCGCAAGCGGGATTTATACAGGGCCATTCAGCGGCTTCAAACGTTCGTAAGGTCATTTTGGCCCTAAGTCAAGCCTCTAATGACACAAACCTAGACGCAGCAATCATTTCACTAGATGCCAAAAAGGCATTTGACAATGTCAACTTTGAAGGGCTTTTCTTAACACTACGAGAGTTTGGTTTTGAGGGCCCTTTCTTGCACGTGATTCAAACCATGTATTCATCCCCTACAGCCCAGATCATAGCATCAGGTCACATATCCAACCCCATTAAACTACACAAGAGTACCAGACAGGGTTGCCCTCGATCCCCTCTATCTAACCTTTAGCACATTTCCTACTATTCCACTCTAATCTCCATGGTATTACAATAGGTCAACAAGAGCTGAGACTTGCCTTGTTCGCAGACGACATACTAGTTTTTACCTCGCGCCCATCTCTTGATCTCCCATATATCCAACACATTTTTTCATCTTATCGTCTTTGTTCTGGGCTTCTAAAAGTGAAGTGCTACCATTATACCACTCTCGCCTTCCGCTATGGATGCAGAATTCGAGTTTTAAAATTGCCACCAAGTATATCACTTATTGAGGCTTAAGGATTGGGAAACTAGCTTCATCTCTCTACAAGCTAAATTATACGCCCACAATTACCAAAATTATTGGGGAATTAGAAATGTGGAAAGATCTGCCACTATCACTCCTGGGCAGATCACATCTCTTTAAGATGGTGAGTTTTCTGAAACTCCTCTACCCACTTCAGACCATGCCTCTTTTACTTAAACACAATGACATAACGATGCTAAATTGTGCCATCGCAAATTTTCTATGGAAAGGTAAACGTCCCCGTATAGCACTCACCAAAATATTTTTGGCAAGGGCGGATCCGGCCTCCCAAATGTCCGAGTTTATAACCTCTCCTGTCTACTCCCTATATGCCTGGACTGGCTCACACACTCCTATCTACTCCAACTACAACATTGAATCTGCGCTAGCACATCCCTACGATTTATCGGCCTTGCTACACTCTAACGTTTCTTCCACACTTTTTGAAACATAATTTACTCATTCGCGCCACCCTTATTACATGGAGGGAAGTTAGGCGTAAACTGGGGGTATCTCAGTGGCTCTCTCGCTTCCTACCTATCCACCATAACCCTTCTTTACTCCCCTGCAATTATATGAAGCTTATGATCTTTGAAAGACTCAAGACTTAACTTTGGTACTACACTTGTATGATGCCTCTACGGGTTCCCCAAAACCTTTTAATACTATCCTACTCACCTACGGTCTACCAACGCACCACTTTTTTTACATGATTCAAGTAAGAAACTTCATCAACTCTGTGGTGCCTATGAAGTCTACAAGATTTTAATCTACATTCATCGATGTCTTAGCAAACTCTCGAAAATACAAAATATCAAATATATACAGACCCCTGAATCTACTGTATGCCAAACCTTTCGAGACTTTCAATGCTGTGAAGTCCTGGGTCAAGGATTTCGGAAATACATTTACGGCTGACCATCTACTATCCGGTTACAACTCCACATGTGCCTTCAACCATAATGAGTTCTGGCAGGAACAACAACTTAAGATTCTCAACCGTGCCTACATGCCCTGTCTCTTTTCAAAAACTGATCCAGCTCTATCTACTTGCCCTCTTTGTGGATGTCAAAAACCGACCATGCAACACAGATTCTGGCTATGCCAACCAATTTCGTCATTCTGAAAACAAGTGGTCAACTTCATAACCTTAATCTCCACCATCCAGCTATCCATGCATCCACTGCCGTTCATATTCGGCCTTTTGGACCAGCCAGCCATTGGCCTCTTCTCTTCCCAAACCTCATCGTTCAGAAACAACAAGCCGTGGATATCCTCAACACTTCTAATAGCCAGACGGTCCATTCTTTGGAAATGGACTTCCAACTTCCACCCAACTTTATCTGATGTCAAACAGGAACTTCATTCTCATCTCATCATCAACCTCATCATTTCCCCAACCTCCTCAAAAGAGTCTTCTTACTGCAGCAAATGGGAATCTTACATTAAGGTATCCTTATCCACACAGGAACAGGCTTATTATCTACGCAATCCTCATTCACTAAACCGTTTAACAAAACCCTCTTCGATCCCAATGCCATTGGAGCCGTCTCACACCATTTCAATAGATTAAGATATTGATGAATGAGATGTTATATTGCTTTGTTGTCTCTCATCCTCTCTCCTGAACATCTTCTTTCGACCTCCTTTTCCATAAACACCATACTTATACTATAGACCTACTAAACATAACGATAACATGCCACCTCTGCTAAATTTCTTATGGCAGAACCCGTACACACTGACTTCCTTCTCCCCCTCCTCTCCTCTTTCTTTTATCTTCTGTCTCCTCTCTTTCTCTCCAATATAACCTAACTGGATCTCCAGGAGATACCTTTTCTCTCCTCTATTTTCATTTGATCACTCTTTCTGCCATTATTTCGCCCTCTTTTTCTCTCTTGCCCTTTGAGTCTTTTGCTTTCCTTCTCTTCTTCCACATTACCTAATCTCAGATTCCAAGTCCACAGACACTTTTTCTTTCATCACTCTTCTTCGCGAGGTCGCTGGTGGATAACAAATGCCTTCTATGACACCCAACTCACCTAACACCGTCTACAAGCCATCCTCATTTCCACTGTACTCTTTGATCACACACTTTCTATTGGCTTCTAATACCTCATCTCTTAAGCATACTCTATATACCTATCATTCACATAAACCACTTTATTCATTACTTACTCATATTTACTTTAAAATTCAATGTCATACGAACGCTTTTTATTAACTGCTCTCACCACACTGAATTAGTATTATCCCTTCATCTTATTCTATGGTTTTTTTTCTTCTCTTATACACTGCTCTTCTACCACTCCAGCCAAAATTTTTGTGGCAAGTGTATCTTAATTGTCATGACTTTTTGATTGGTTCAACCCTGTTAAAACCCAATAAATGTTCTTTAAAAAAAAAAAAAGAAATGCAAAAAAAACAACTTTTTTATTGTTTTTTTCATACAGTTTTTTATCTGAAAATGTAAAGTGCAAAACTGTATAATTTTCTGTAATAGATTTTTAAATAACAAATATAAAATTGCATTGTTGCCAAGATATTATTTATGTTGGCAATATAAAACTGTAAAAAAGGCCATTACAAAGTTGGATAGAATAATTCCTCCTGGGAGGCATCATGCTGCTCATTGTTCTATAAAGTGTGGTGAAGGTTACATGTATGTTTGCGGAGCTGTGGCAGGTGAATACATTGTGCCCCAACTTTTCTCTTCTTGCACAAAGAGGGATACACATGGCCCTGGTGGTGGTATGAGCTTCATAGGTGTTGCTATAGCATGATTGAGATATTGTGGCACCTGTTAATTTTGCCATCTAGGAGTTTTGTAAGCATCTTGCATTGAGTATGGTGCATAAGGGGCCCAAGGTGGTGTCTTCTGGGGCAAGCTTTTGGGTGGGGGTGGGTTGGCAGAGGAAATGGAGGTCAGGTCATCATAGCACCATAGCAATTGTCACCTCCCCCTGTTTTTCAAGAGGAACCTGGGCTACAAAGGGGAGCGCTGTGTTTACGTACTGCTGAGATAGAGACATTTGGTTTTTAAATAAAGCTACCAGCTCATTTATGTCACCATCCTTTTTGATGCTCCTCCTCTTTGAAACATAGTGGTTAGTGTTGCAGCAGGCCTCCTCAACTCTTCCTCCACCTCCTCCTCCCTCATCTCCTCTCTTACCCTGGATATGGGCGAGCTAGTTTTTGGGTTGTCCAGACGTGTTTCAGGATCCTCCTCAGGGTCCTCTGCACATGCCTAAGATTCCAGCTGCTCTCAGTGCTGCAAATACAGAAACAAGCTATGGCAGTTTGAGGATATTTAATATTTTTTTTGTCAGCTACATATATCTTTGAAGTCTAAACTACTGCTATGCCAATTGTTGATTATACATATATAATCACTGAGGAGGGTTGTGAACATTATCATTGGTAACTTTACCAAACTTCTGTTTATGTATTGTAAACTTGGTTCTTCTGGTAAAAAATATATTTTTTTTTATTTTGGGAGAAATTAAGATAATAAAAAAGGCAGCATATGGAGTTGTGTGTGTGTGTGTGGTTTTTGTTTTGCTAATCTAAAACAAAAAAGAAAGGTACAACAAATATATGTATCAGCACCTCTGTCTTCACCATGTTGGCTAGATGTCTTGGATCCAACTTCCTGATTTTTAGAAAAGCATGGGAAGTCTGTTGTCAAGAAGAAGTGTTGATAGTCAAGCATGTAAAAAATAGGGCATAAAAAGTGCATCACAAACGCATGTATACCACAGCACTTGCCTTTTGGATTCGGTTCCATTGAAGTCATTGGACCAAAAATGCACACTGCTGCAGGAAAAGAAGTCCCTGTCACTTTCCAAAAAACATGCCCGCAAAAAATGCATAGATGTGAATGTGACCCATAGGAAATCATGATAAATGGTATGCATCGAGTTTCTGCAAAACAGAAACCGCATAAAAAAATGCACAGACGTGAACCTAGCATCAGAGCTCCTGTCAGGAACCAGTGCTGCCGGAGCGGTAATTGTGGACTAATTCACACTAGTCGCATGCTAAAAAATGTTCCATTTTCAACTGCAACTCATGCTATCTGGCTACAAAGTGACCAAAATTTTATTTTTTACTCGAAAAATTAGAATATTGTGCAAAAGTTAATTTATTTCAGTATTGCAACTTAAAAGGTGAAACTAATATATGAGATAGACTCATTACATGCAAAGCAAGATAGTTCAAGACGTGATTTGTCATAATTGTGATGATTATGGCTTACAGCTCATGAAAATCCCAAATCCACAATCTCAGAAAATTAGAATATTGTGAAAAGGTGCAATATTCTCGGCTCAAAGTGTCCCACTCTAATCATCTAATTAAGCCATAACACCTGCAAAGGGTTCCTGAGCCTTTAAATGGTCTCTCAGTCTGGTTCAGTAGGAATCACAATCATGGGAAAGACTGCTGACCTGACAGTTGTGCAGAAAACCATCATTGACACCCTCCATAAGGAGGGAAAGCCTCAAAAGGTAATTGCAAAAAAAGTTGGATGTTCCCAAAGTGCTGTATCAAATCACATTAATAGAAAGTTATGTGGAAGGTAAAAGTATGGAAGAAAAAGCTGCACAAGCAGCAGGGATGACCACAGCCTGCAGAGGATTGTCAGGAAAAGGCCATTCAAAAGTGTTGGGGACTTTCACAAGGAGTGGACTGAGGCTGGAGTCAGTGCATCAAGAGCCACCACACACAGACGGATCCTGGACATGGGCTTCAAATGTTGTATTCCTTTTGTCAAGCCGCTCCTAAACAACAAACAACATCAGAAGCGTCTTACCTGGGGTAAAAAGAAAAACAGACCTGCTATGTTGCTCAGTGGTCCAAAGTCCTCTTTTCTGATGAGAGCAACTTTTGCATCTCATTTGGAAACCAAGGACCCAGAGTATGGAGGAAGAATGGAGAGGCACACACTGCAAGATGCTTGAAGTCCAGTGTGAAGTTTCCACAGTCTGTGTTGATTTGGGGAGCCATGTCATCTGCTGGTGTTGGTCCACTGTGCTTTATTAAGTCTTGGGCCAACGCAGCTGTCTACCAGGAGATTTTGGAGCACTTCATGCTTCCTTCCACAGATGATCTTTATGGGGATGCTGACTTCATTTTCCAGCAGGACTTGGCACCTGCCCACACTGCCAAAAGCACCAAAACCTGGTTCAATGACCGTGGGATTACTGTGCTTGATTGGCCAGCAAACTCACCTGACCTGAACCCCATAGAGAATCTATGGGGCATTGCCAAGAGAAAGATGAGAGACATGAGACCGAACAATGCAGAAGAGCTGAAGGCCGCTATTGAAGCATCCTGATCTTCCATAACACCTCAGCAGTGCCACAGGCTGATAGCTTCCATGCCACGCCGCATTGAGGCAGTAATTGCTGCAAAAGGGGCCAAAACCAAGTACTGAGTACATATGCATGCTTATACTTTTCAGAGGTCCAATATTGTTCTATATACAATCCTTGTTTTATTGATTGCATGTAATATTTTAATTTTCTGAGATTGTGGATTTGGGGTTTTCATGAGCTGTAAGCCATAATCATTACAATTATGACAAATCACGGCTTGAACTATCTTGCTTTGCATGTAATGAGTCTATCTCATATATTAGTTTTACCTTTTAAGTTGCATTACTGAAATAAATGAACTTTTGCACAATGTTCTAATTTTTTGAGTTTCACCTGAATATGGCACATGTTAAGACAGGCATTAAATATGCCTTAGCCACACAAACTGCAACTTTGAATTTCTTCCAAAAGTCCATAGGCAGATAAAATTTCTGAAGAAAAAGTAAACAATTTTCCCCGTCAAGACTACATGTATTGTTTCCACAAACATCCCCTTTATGTTTCCGGGGCTGTGGCCTCACAGGTACTTTGGTTCATATATTTTGGGATTGCCAGAACGTATCTTTGATTTGGCGTAAGATTTCTGAGGTGGCTACCTCACTGTCGGGTACCCCGATACGATTGTCCATACAGACCTGTTTATCGGGGGCCCATGTCCCAGGGGTCTCTGATGCCAATCTGAGATTGATACATACATTATGTATTGCCACTTTATGGTCTATTGCCCTACATTGGAGGTCCAATGCTGTACCCTTGGACTCTGTTTTACACAGAATTGACGCTGTAATGCTTATGGAATGCTTATTCATTATACCCTACTGGATAAGATGCACTTATACGATAAAAATGGGAGTCATGGAGAGATTGTAGAAACTTACTACATGCTTCACAACATCCCTAGTAAAAGCTGGCTGACATATACTGTTGACAGATGTATCACTCAACTTACTTCATCGTTTACGTATTTCATGCACTTGTAACTTCCTCTTTTCTTCTATCTTCTTTGTTATGTTAATATACTTTTATGTATTGTATTTTTCAAAAGTGCCTTGTTTTTGCTGACAATATCACTTTAAAAATGTGCTGTTGTTTTACTGTCTACTTATGTACAATAAAATCGTTTGTAAAAAAAAAAAGAAAAAGTAAACAATTTTAAACTGCTGTGGTATATTACATAGGCTAAAAGTGTCTTGGCTGAACAAAATTCCTTTGTAGGCTTACTAAACACCTAAACATCTTTCAGCTCTTTTTCCTCTGCCTGTCATCTTCCTCCTTCACAGCAGCAGCAGCAGGTTGGAGGGCAGGGCCATGGATAAGGGGGTACCACCAGTCCTCCTGTACAGGGCCCAGACTAGCAGGGGGGCCCAGGCAGTTGGGTGAATCAGATGTAGGCATAAAGGGTGTCCTGCACGGTGGGGAGTGAGGGCAAGTACTGGAACCGATCCCCTGAAAGCTGACATCTTCTCCGCTCCATCCCATTGGCTTTCAGCAGAGAGAGCCATACAGGGGATCGGTTCCAGTAATTTCCCCCCGTCCATACCCATCTACCATTCCTACAAACCCTACTACCATCCATGCACAGAATATTTCCACCATATTTCTGACATCACAATACAAGTGGTACAGTGCATTCACTGAATACAGCCATATTGTGATTTCAAAAATATGATAGTGAGATCCTGTATATATACGGTAGTTGTAGTAAAGACCAATCACTACCACTCGTGCTTAGCTTCTCACCAACATATTTTTGGAAGCATTGCAGAATGCAGGCATGTTAGACCCAGGAGCATAAAGGTGTGCTGGCTCTTGCTTTTCCTCCTTTGGACCATCATCTTCCAGGGTCTCTTTTCTCCTCCATTGTTTAGGCACCACACAGCACCACTCCACATCTGACTACAAAGTGTTTTGTATTTGCCTTTAATAAATTAAAAGGAACATTTTGAAAACACATCAGATCTCAATGGAGAAAAATATAATGCTGGATATCTATACTGATATGGACTGGGTAATATGTTATTAACATAAGGATGCCCCATCGTTTTATGGAAATTAAATGTATCAACTTACAGCGGACTGAATTCAAAGACACCCTGAAAATCAAAGTTAAAAAATGATGCAGTAGGCTAGTCCATTTTGCTTAAATTTCATTGCAGCAGCTCAAAATGGTACTCAGTAGTTTGTTTGGCCCCCACATGCTTGTATGCATACCTAACAACATCGGGGCATGTTCCTAGTGAGACGACGAGTGGTGTTCTGGGGTATTTCCTCCCAGATCTGGGCCAGGGCATCACTGAGCCCCTGGACAGTCTGAGGTGCAACCTGGTGGCGTTGGATGGACCCCAGAGGTGTTCTATTGGATTTAGGTCAGGCGTGTGTGGGGGCCATTCAATGGTATCAATTCCTTCATCCTCCATGAACTGCCTGCATACTCTCGCCACATGAAGCCAGGCATTGTCATGCACCAGGAGGAACCCAGGACCCACTGCACCAGCATAAGGTCTGACAACAAGTCCAAGGATTTCATCCTGATACCTAATGGCAGTCAGGGTGCCATTGTCTAGCCCAGGGGTCAGCAACCTTAAACACTCAAAGAGCAATTTGGACCCAAAAAACACTGGGAGCCACAAAACCCTTATGACATCTAAAATGAAGATAACACTGCATTTCATTTTTATGCTATTTATAAAAAAAACTATAATGTGTTGCATTTATGAAATCAATGAACTGCTACAGAGAAAAAATGTTTTTATTTCTCCATGCAACAAAAACATTTTGAACTCAGAAAAAAAAAACGCTGGGTTGAAGGGTACTTTTAAACCTGTGTGCCAACATGTACTGGAGCATGCAGTCAGCTGTCAACCTGAATAAAAAAATGACTATTTCACTGAACAATGTAAAATATATGTTTGCAAAATAATAGTCAATTAAAATATTTATTTTACCTGGTTTATGTGATTTTTGCTCCAGAACCACAACACAGCATCTGCACATCAGGGCTGTAAGACGTCACCTTCATCTTCACACAGGATTGGAAGCTGTCGTCTGTGAGGCGTGAGCAATGTTTGTTTTTAATATTGTTCATGTTGGAGAAGACCTGCTCACATACATATGTGGATCCGAAGATCGACAGGACTCCAAATGCATACTTTTTCATGTTCATATACCTGTTGGGGATGGCATTTCACGTTTCAAATACAAGTTTGTCTGGTTTGGGAAGTTTTTCAATATCACTCCATTTGTAATTCTGAGCAAGAATGGCCTTCTGCCAGTCAACATCTTCAAGATTAGCTGTCGAGTATTTGAACTTGGACACCCATATATCTTTGTTGGCTATGTCGGCCAGTTCCATCTCAAGATCAGGTTGACTTACACCTGCAAATGCAGTCATATTCAATAGGGATGGATCGATGATCAGGGGAGTGACAAGAAAGGATAATGTGTTTTTTTCCTCTCTGAACTCACAGAATTGTTTCCTAATGTTTTTATTGATGTGATTGCAGACTGCAAATACTCTGAATTTATCATATTGTGAGCTCGTTTGAATTCTCTCAAAGAAGGGAATTGAGACAGTGTACCTCTCTGTAAATCTCTGGCAAACACTGTCAACTTGTGCTCAAATGCCAAAATCTCTTCCAGCATCTGCAGGGCTGTGCCTGCTTTCCCCTGAAGAGTTGTGTTCAGCGTGTTCAAGTGTGCTGTCACATCTATCATGAAGTGTACTGTAGCTTTTCCAGCCACTCTGGCCATTCCAGCTCAGGAAAGGTGAGCCCTTTGGTGCCCAGGTAAGTTCTCACCTCTTCCAGACATGTGGCAAAGCATGTCAGCACCACCCCTCTGGACAGCCACTGGACTTTGTTGTACAGCAAGAGATCAGAATATGTGCTTTCCACCTCATCCAGTAGCAAACGGAACTGACGGTGATTTAAACCTTTTGCCATTATTTTATTGACAATCTGAATGACAACATTCATTACTTCTGTGCATTCTGGAGGAAATGTTTGAGTGCACAATGCCTCTTGGTAAAGGATACAGTGAAATGTCAGCAGCGTTCTACCCAGTGACTTCAGCAGTAAAGCCACAAAGCCCTTCTGCATTTCTGTCATACTCGGTGCCCCATCAGTAGCCATTGACACCAGGTGGGTGGTGTTTATTTCTTTAGTTCTTAAATAATCCAAGACAGCCTCACAGATGTCCTTCCCCGTGCCTTTTAGTGGTATCAACTCAATCATTTCTTCCTGTGGCCCAGCAGAGTTCACATATTGACAGAACAGCTCTATTTGTTCAATATCACCTTTGTCATTGGACTCATCACAGGCGATTGAGTACACCACAGCTGAATTGATGTCTTTAATTTGCTGTCTGGTGATGTTCTCTGCCATTTTTATGATTCTGTCTTTGACAGTCTTTGCAGAGAAAGGCATATCTCTGATTTTCTGCACAATTTCACTCTTGATTTTGAAGTCCGAGAATAGATGTTCTGAAATCTTAATGAATTATTTTTTTTTAATATAATCTCCATCTGTGAACGGCTTCCCATGCCTGACTATATCCTGAGCTGCCTCAAACTAGCATATGTAGTTGAATTTGCAGACTTCATCCACTTCTTGAACTTGTTTTTGCTCAGATCAGCCTTATGCATCAGTTCTGAAATGACTTTTCTTCTCTAATGTCCATCCAGATATTTTCCAGCAAAGACTGTATGTTTATTCTGGAAATGTCTTGCAATATTCATCTTTTTGTTGTTTTCCAATTTCTCACCACATATTAAGCATACTGGTAAACCAGTCTCATCAGTAAAAGCAAATGAATCTGCCCATGAACTATTAAATGTTCTGTTTTATTCTGAAACGTTTTTCTTTTCTTGGATTTATCCATGGTTGGCTGCCCTATGAGGTTGGCCGCCCTATCACAATAAATCTTGTGCTGGGTGTCCAGCGGGGTGTCCGGTGGGGTGTCCGGCGGGGGGAGTCAAGCAGGATGTCCAGCAAGGTGTCGCACATTGGTGGATGTGACGTATATTTGCAGCGACAGGGAGCCGCAGCAGAGTAATAACGGAGCCTCATGCGGCTCCGGAGCTGTGGGTTGCCAACCCCTGTGCTAGGAGGGGGAATTTGGGATGGGGATTTGTACTAGAAGGGCATATGGGGGGAATTTCTAATAGTAGGAGGGAATTTTACTAGGAGAAAGTATTGGGGGGATTTGTACTAGAAGGGGGGATTGGGGGGAAGATTTGTACTCAGAATATTTGTGCTAGGAGAGGGGAGTATTTGTACTAGGAGGGGAGATTTGAGGAGAAGATTTACGCTAGAAGTGGGGATTTTGGAGAGAGGGTTTGTGCTAGAAATGGGGAGAATGTGCAGTAGGAGGGGTCATTTTAGAAGATAATTTGTACTAGGATTGAGGATTTTGGGGAGAGGATTTACCCTAGGAGTGGGTATTTGGAGTGTGGAGGAATACTAATCTCTGCTATGTGCTGTGTGGGGAGGAAGAGATGTTTTAAGTGCCCTGCCAACAGTGACCCTGTCCTCAACTCAGCTGACCACTGTCTTCTGCCATGCTGACTCCTGTACCCTGCCCTGCTAACCCCTGTCCTCTGCACTGCTGACCCCTATCTTCTTTCCTGTTGACCCCTATCCTCTGCCATGCTAACCCCTGTACATTGCCCTACAAACTGCTGACCCCCTGTACACTGTGTACACTGCTCTACTGACTCATATACACTGCCCTGCTGACCTTGCATCCTCTGCCCCCCTGACACTTTTACTGCATCCGGCACTGGTGTGAGATCATCTGTTTGAAAGGTAAAGTTGAACCAGAAATATATCTTTTAGAGTGATAATGATCTGAAGCACACCACCAAATCCACCAAGAATACCCTTATATTTTCAAGACTTTTACATGTTTTGCATTTGTTTGTATATCTTACAGATTAAACAAAGTAAAATAAGAAAAAAAAAATTAAAGTCTGTGCAGCACTAAACAGACTTTGAAAATAATGGTTTAAATCAATGTTTCATTTGCTTTTTTGTCCTCCAGCCAAGATGACATTATGTTTATTTTATTGTGTTTATTCTTTTATAACAGTCACTTTTCAATGATAGTTAATTTGTGTCACTTTAGCACCACATAAAAATACATCTTCTTCATCCTGAGTATAAATACTGATAATATGCTGGAAGTGATTTTTCTATTTGCCCACAACATTATTTAAGTTTAGTATTGTATTTTTGTCAGATAAAAGTAGCAATCAAATCTCTTTGATAGCTTTCTGTTCTTCTTTTCTCTTTTATTGAATGTGTTATATTCAGTCAATATGATAGTTTTATTCTTTGCTTATCATAACATAGCACTGAATATCCAGTCCTTTTCGGCAGCACTAGCATGCACACAAACTCCCAGGTGCTATAGCAGCCAGGAGCTTGTTAACATTTTTACTCCTAAATTTTCTAGTAAAAGTGATTTTGTAAAGCTGGTCAGTAATTTTTATTGTAGGAGAAGTTGCTGCACTTATTGCATAACTACCCCATCATGTGTCTTGTGTTCAGTTTGTTCTTCCTGGGTTCCCATTACCATCATGGCAAGGATGGAGTGTGGTTGGAGGTCATTGAATTTCCATTCATTGATGCTCCGTGTAGAATAAACTCAGAAACACTCAGATTTGTGTACTCTACTATAATTGTGCAAGGGACATAGTTTTTAATTTTATGTGTGTTCCCTCCTTGGCCCTTTAATACTTTTTTTTATAATAGATTTTTTTTTTATTAAATTTGGCATTATAACAGTTACATGAAGATGTAAATGGTTTCATTTCATTCATAAAGAACATACAATAATGTAATGAGAATAAAACATGACAAAGATACTTAAACATTGAAATTAGCCTGGGCAACGTTGACTAGAGATAGCATCATTCATCATTCAGTGCAGCGGAGACAACCATTGGAGCCATGAATTCCAGTGCTTATGAAGTTTTTTCATAAGAACCAGTTCAAATAGCAAGAGCTTTATCATATTCATAAATATGATTTAACATATCTACAACTTCAGAGGTACTAGGTGCAAAGTCGCTCCTTTATCTCCTGATCTCGTGCTGCACAACAAAGTCCAGACTAGAATGTTCCGATTAAGCAACCCTCACACACTCCACTCACCAGGACCTTCTCATAGTCTGGGAAGAGCTACAGTCCCTTCTTTATCATTAGACGAAGCAAAAATTGTCATAGGCCCATCGCACTATGTATGAATTTTCAATCAAACCGGGCACATTGTTGGCTGGGGCTTTATGTGGGCCCTGTACTAAAACCTATATCTCACATATACATGCCTCCCCTGTAGAGAAAATGGCTACATCCACGGCAATGCTGGCAGATTTTGAACTTTCTATCAAGACCGTTACAATCTTGGTCGCTCCACCCTTTTCGTCTCATCGGTAGAGGCCCAGATGATACAGTCTTATCTAACAGCCTCAGGTATGCCGTTCCTTCCCCGTGATATCCAATAGGAACTGGAAGAGCCAATTACAGTGCAAGAGATGGGGGTTGTTCTTGCCCATTCCAAGCCTAAGAAGACTACGGGTCCCAATGCCCTTACTCCAGCCTATTACAGGGCTTTCTTTGAGATATTGTCCCCCCACTTGGTCCTTGCTCTCATCTCTATTACAGAGGGGAAGCCTATGGCTCTAGAGGCTCTGCGGGCCTACATTTCTCTAATTCCCAAGGAGTGGAAAGATCCCTCTCAATGTTGGAATTACCATCTAATGCTGATCAGAACTTGTTTGCCAAAACCCTGGCCAATTGGTTACTCCCTCATATCCCATGTCTTATCCATTGGGACCAGACATGATTTATGCTTCTCCTTGAGCCTAGGGTTAATACTATTCTAGTCCTTAACCTGATCCACGCTGCTAGGACTTCTCATCATCCCATTCTCCTTCTCTCCACAGACTCGGACAAGGCCTCTGACAGGGTCAAACCATACCAGGCCACACCAGGCCAAACCATACCATACCAGGCCACATACATATTACCGAACTTTCCTTTGTAAATAAATCTATCCCAATCTAAATAAATTCATGCAACATACATAAAAATAAAATAAATAAAATAAAATAAAATAGACAAAATAATCAATACTAAGTGTCCCAAAAAAAACCCCATAAATGTCCCAAACAATGAATGTCCAAAAATTGTCTCTATATAATATAGTGTCTTTTCCACCTCCGAACCACATAGTGTCTTTCTTTGAATAATCCAAATGTAATGTTTCCAAATTCTTTGTGTACCTCAAAAATATAAACTTATGATAGTGTATTACCTTTTGCATAAATCAACAAAGTGCCACAAATCGTCTATCATGCAAACTGCATAACATGTGCACTCAAATCACACGTGAAGGACAGAAAAAAAAAAAAACTAGATCAATATATAAATACAAATACAATAAAAATCCAAACCAATAACTCAATAAAAATGCACACATGAATAAAATCCAAACGTGAGCATTCCAACTTCAGATAATACAAATTAGTGATCCACTCCACATGCAAATACTGATAAACATACTTAACTAAATAATTAGGTAAAAAGTGATTCAACCTTCAAAAAACCCTATACCACTCCTGTGGTTTTTATAAATTGAACCAGACAAATTGATGGTGAAAATAAAGTGTTCCACTCCAGCTAGTGCAACAATGGATAATTACCCTAAGCCAGTATTAACAGGCTCTCCCCAAACAATGGGTGATAGCACTCTCAAGGATCCTATTACTCCTGTTGCCACTCTTCCATAATCCTCATAAAGTAAAAGCCGAAGATTAAAAATAGTATGTAACAAATTAAAACCACATTTATTAGGTAGCTTACATTAAAACTGAAGAAAAACAGCTTTCAGCATAAGAAACAACTCCCTCAGCGCAGTCCGAGTCAAGGGGGCATGCCTTGTTGCCCCGGCTATGCGGCACTGGGCCGGCTATTGCAGGGGCAACCCGGAAGCATCCAGGAGAGCTTTAAAAGGCCGGCACGAGAGCCGGTCGGCCTCTTCCTCCTGCTGCTGTCCCAGGGGCCACCGCTGCCGTGGGAGGTCTGGGTGGGAACTAGGCCTCCGCAGGCATCCCCGCTGTGTGCTCTGCATGAGCCCCCTCACCAAAGGTGAGACCCCCAAGCTAAGGGGAGACTGCTTGCCCCTACCTGAGACCCTCAAGCTGAGGGGAAACTGCCTGTCAGCTACCTGAGACCCCCAAGCTAAGGGGAGACTGCCTGCCCCTACCTGAGACCCTCAAGCTGAGGGGAAACTGCCTGTCAGCTACCTGAGACCCCCAAGCTAAGGGGAGACCGCCTGCACCTACCTGAGACCCTCCAGCTGAGGGGAAATTGCCTGCCAGCTACCCAAGACCCCAGTCCAGGGGTAGGTTGCCCGCCTGTTGCCCGAGACCCCAGTCCAGGGGTAGATTTCCAGGCTGTTGCCCAAGACCTCAGTCCAGGGGTAGGTTGCCCACCTGTTGCCCGAGACCCCAGTCCAGAGGTAGATTGCTGGCCTGTCGCCTGAGACCCCAGTCCAGGGGTAGGTTGCCTGCCTGTTGCCCGAGACCCCAGTCCAAGGGTAGATTGCTGGCCTGTTATCTGAGACCCCAGTCCAGGGGTAGGTTGCCAGCCTGTTGCTCGAGACCCCAGACCAGGGGTAGATTGCCAGCCTGTTGCCCAAGACCCCAGTCCAGGGGTAAGCTGCCCACCTGTTGCCTGAGACCCCAGTCCAGGGATAAGTTGCCCGCCTGTTGCCCGAGACCCCAGTCCAAGGGTAGATTGCCGGCCTTTTGCCCAAGACCTCAGTCCAGGGGTAGGTTGGCTGCCTGTTGCCCGAGACCCCAGACCAGGGGTAGATTGCCAGCCTGTTGTCTCGAGACCGCAGTTCAGGGGTAAGTTGCCCGCCTGTTGCCCAAGACCCCAGTCCAGGGGTAAGTTGCCCGCCTGTTGCCCGAGACCCCAGTCCAGGGGTAAGTTGCCCGCCTGTTGTCCGAGACCCCAGTCCAGGGGTGAGTTGCCCGCCTGTTGCCCTAGACCCCAGTCCAGGGGTAGGTTGCCTGCCTGTTGCCCGAGACCCCAGACTAGGGGTAGATTGCCAGCCCTTTGCACGAGACCCCAGACCAGGGGTAAGTTGCCGGCATGTTGCCCGAGACCCCAGTCCAGGGGTCGATTTCTGGCCTGTTGCCCGAGACCCCAGTCAAGGGGTAGGTTGCCTGCCTGTTGCCTGAGACCCCCAGACCAGGAGTGAGTTGCCCGCCTGTTGCTGAGACCCCAGTCCAGGGGTAGGTTGCCTGCCTGTTGCCCAAGACCCCAGACTAGGGGTAGATTGCCGGCCTGTTGCCCGAGACCCCAGACCAGGGGTAAGTTGCCGGCATGTTGCTGAGACCCCAGTCCAGGGGTAAGTTGCCCGCCTGTTGCTGAGACCCCAGTCCAAGGGTAGATTTCCGGCCTGTTGCCCGAGACCCCAGTCAAGGGGTAGGTTGCCCGCCTGTTGCCCGAGACCCCCAGACCAGGGGTGAGTTGCCCGCCTGTTGCTGAGACCCCAGTCCAAGGGTAGATTTCCGGCCTGTTGCCCGAGACCCCAGTCAAGGGGTAGGTTGCCCTCCTGTTGCCCGAGACCCCCAGACCAGGGGAATATTTCTGGCCTTTTGCCTGAGACCCCAGTCCAGGGGTAAGTTGCCCGCCTGTTGCCCAAGACCCCAGTCCAGGAGTAGATTGCCGGCCTGTTGCCTGAGACCCCAGTCCAGGGGTAGGTTGCCAGAGACCCCAGTCCAGGAGTAGATTGCTGGCCTGTTGCCCGAGACCCCAGTCCAGGGGTAGGTTGCCCACGTGTTGCCCGAGACCCCAGTCCAGGGCTAGGTTGCCCGCTTGTTGCCCAAGACCCCCAGACCAGGGGTAGATTGCTGGCCTGTTACCCGAGACCCCTGTCCAGGGGTAGGTTACCCGCCTGTTGCCCGAGAGTCCAGGGGTAGGTTGCAAGCTTGTTGCCCGAGACCCCAGTCCAGGGGTAGATTGCCGGCCTGTTGCCCGAGACCCCAGTCCGCTGTGCAGTCACGGAGGGAGCCCAGCTGCGGCGGAACCCTCGTGACCAGGCTCTGCCTGGGACCCCCCAAGCCTAGGGGGGAGATCGCCTGCCTGCTACCCGAGACCCCAGTTCAGGGGTGGATTGCCTGCCTGTTGCCAGAGACCCCAGCCTAGGGGGGAGATTGTTCGCCTGCTGCCGAAGACCCCAGTCCAAAGGGGGGGGGAAGACTGCACAAGCCACCTTGCCTGAGACCATGCGCCTGTCCCAGACCTCCAACAGGTATCTGTGTCTTACTTTCTTATCCCTGGGGGACCAGACACCCTGTCGGATCCATGGGCACATGCTGTCCCCTGTTTTACCTGAACTGCTTCTGGGACGATCCCCTGTTTTACCCGAACTGTTCCTGTGATGACCCTTGCCCCTTGTGGGATTACAATCTGCCACAGAGACTCTTCCTTTGCCCTTGGTGCTGGACTACAAGTATCTTAGCCCCTCCTCGCTGTCACCCCCCCTATTGGCAAGACCACCCATGCCAGGAATCGTCCCTAGTTTGCGCACAGATCACCCTTCCTACCATTTCCCCATTGAGTGACTGTCATTTTGTTGTCTCAATAAAGCTTTGTGTGTTCTCCATCTTCTTTGTGTGTTCTGTCCTGCCTACGCTTCCATCACAGTGGTATTGTGCAGAGTATTTGTTATTTTATACCAGGCCACATGCCCTCAACATGGGGGTGCTTTGGGGCAGAGGGGCTCCCCCCAAAGCACCTTGTCCCCATGTTGATGGGGAAAATGGCCTCTTCCCCACAACCCTGGGCTGTGGTTGTGGGGGTCTGCGAGTGGGGGGCTTACATGGTGCCACTACCCATTCACAAAAAAGTGTAGTGTAAAAAGACAGGAGATAGTCCTTTAATAAAAAAAAAAAAACTATGTAATAGCTGTGGGCCAATTACAGCATCACTAGAGTAAGCACAGCTGTTATGAATGAAAGTGATTCATAACAGTTTTGTTTCAATTGTCATCATTATACTCCCGCTGCTCAAAGTGTCCAGGTACTGGTAACAGTAATCCACCGTGTCTGGTGTACACAGCAGTCACAGGAGCAGTGCGCTGCACGCCCATGTGCTAGGCAATGTGCATATATGTCACTATGTCTGGCTTTGTTACCCGCCCACAGTACTATTATTGTGAGTGGGGCAGGAAGTGGTTAATGATAATACCCCGTCCAGCTATACTTTATTGTTTTGCATTGGTCCATGTCCCCCATTGCACTACCCACCCCTCAATGGGCTTTAGAGTGGACAAAATGTTGTATCAAAATGTATCTCCATAGATTTCAGTTGGGTTCAATATTAAGTTGGGGTTTTGCAGACGTTACACAAGATTCACTGTACTTCCCAATGAATCATTATTCCTCAATAACGGGAGATCCCTGATAATATCCCCACTCTGACCTAGCATATATATTTTTTGTATATGTAGCATGTTTACTTTGCTTTTCTGAACTCTTGTGCTTGTTTTCAATTTTCTAAACTCTAAAGCAAGGTCATTTCAGCACTTTTTCATCAGTCAACCAATGTTTAACTCATTTACTGATCATAAACTGTGCAGTAAGTGGAACAACATAATGATAGCTATGGCAACTAATGACACAATGCCAATCTCAAGGATTAAACATTATAACTCATTTCATTATAACTCATTTCATTTATTTATTTAAACAGTTTTATATTGTAAGTCTACAAAACTGCAAACATAGAAAAATGGACTATGTAAGCAAAATGGAAATTGAATGGCTAATTTTAAAAATACAGTAAATATATTTCACAGTATCTGGGTAGATCTGACCAATAAAAAAAGTATTAAAAGACTGATTTGAATTTAAGCTATGAACAAATTCCCCTTGCTCATACATTAAGGTAGTTTTTGCACGTATTGATTTCCATAACTTCTATTTATATAAATATTTACCTAAAATTTATATAACTTAATTCTGGAAACTAGAAAAATTGTATTTTACAATGTCTCTCCACTGTACCAACACCCACTAAAAATTAGTTGACCTGCCTTTTCAATTACAGAGACAAGGAATACAATTTTAACCATTTGACGCCCGGCCTATGGCCGAATGGGGTCCGGAAAAATGTACTAGCTTTCCGGGAGGCTGCCATATGGCGTCCTCCCGCACAAGCGCAGTTCGCGCGCTTGCAGAGCCGTGCAGCGGTGCGATCTGTCACCGGCCGTGTACCTCGGACATGGCCGATGACAGATCTGAGTACCGACCCCCGTTGCTGGTACCATGTGACCTGCTGTGACCAATCACAGCAGGTCACATGACAGTTGTATACAATGGATGGCTTCATTCATGCCATCCATTGTATACTAGTGTCTAGCTGTGAATGGTCACAGCTAATCACATGCACATGTCATGTGCTTAGCTGTGGCCAAATCACAGCTAAGCACACAAAGAAAAAAAAACCCTGAATGAATCGATGTCATTCAGGTAAATGCTTGCTTATAGCAAATTCTTTGCTATAAGCAAATTGTGTAAAAAAAAAAATACTGATCACTTCCCCAAAGTAGTACAGTGTTACTATGGTAACATTGTACTACTTTGGACATAGTGAAATATGAAAAAAAAGTCTTAAAAAAAAGAAAAAGAATGTAATACAAAATTTAAAATAATAAAAAAAAATATATATATATATATATTTTTTTTTTCACACTGTCACCAGTCAGTGTCCCTGATCACCGCTATGCCAGTTATATGATGACGCTGTACTGCACTGGTGACAGTATGTAAAAAAAAAATAGTGAAAATAATTTTTTTTATTTTTTCATTTTCCGAAAAATTATGACAAATAAAATACAACTTAAAAAAACTCGCAATGCCTCTTATGAAGTATGTTGGTCTGTCTACTTTGCAAAAAGAGGTAATTTGGGGGATATCTGTACTGTTCTGACATTGTTGGACCTCAAGAAATTAGATTGGCTGTCAGTACTTCAGGATTGATCAATATTCAGATCTATACCATAGTTTGTGAACTCTATAACCTTCCTACAAACTAAAAAATACATCCTAATTTGGGTTATTTTCACCAAAGACATGTAGTAGAATACATCTTGGCCTAAATTTATGAAGAACATTTATTTATTTGCAAACTTTTATAACAGAAACAAAGAAAAATGTGTTTTTTTTCAAAATTTTCAGTCTTTTTTTGTTAATTTAGCAAAAAATAAAGACCCCGGAGGTGATTAAATACCACCAAAAGAAAGCTCTAGTTGTGTGAAGAAAATGATAAAATTTTAGTTTGGGTACAATGTTGTATGACCGCGCAATTGTCATTCAAAGTGTGAGAGCGCTGAAACCTGAAAAATGGCCTGGGCAGGAAGGGGTAAAATTGCCCGGTATTGAATTGGTTAAATACCACTCTATCTTTACCCATCAGATAGCAAAACAGCAATATAAAAATCAAGGCAGGACATCCCTTAGCACCTGGACACTTCTATACTATCACAGCCTGTTCCCACCTTACAGAGCAAACTATTTTCTTGCCAGTTCAATCTCTACAGGTTTACCAGAACAACCAATACATCAGAAGAGTAGAACGTATAATGCACATAGAGCTCCTCTTCCCCCAGATATGGACCTATCCTATAACTTCTCTGGTGACGAAACAATGATATTGAACTTATTAGTTAGGCAAGTAAAAATTCACATATTCCTAAACACATTAAATAAAGTGTCTTTATACTCTGTTGTAATACTTATTTTTAAACTTTTTTCAGCAAGTGCATATCTAATGGGCTTTTAGGTAATAGTTCCAAGAAATATATTGCAGGCTTGAGATTATTGATGCCATATTGGACAATGCCATAGCTACAGTTAATCTTTAGATCTAGAAATCATTATTCACGGTCTACATTGTACTTGTTTCACATTGTAAACAAGCCCATAGGCATCCCACGTGATGTCACTAACCATAAATTACATCAGCCAACATTTTGGGGCCAAAGGGCAAGAGTTGAAGCTCTTGATCCAATCAACATAGGGGCAATGTGACTAGCTGAAGGGACTTTGCCTTCATCTTAGCTAGGAACCCTCCCACTGTTGAGGGTACATGGCCTTGTATGGTTCATGAGAGGGGGTGCACACTTGATGCCCATGCCTTTCCTTGACAGTTAGTCTGCATACCTTGATAGGGTTCTGATGTGGCTTTTGGGGAACCCCATACTGTTTTTTTTTAAACTTAAATGGACAGTATACATTGTTTATTGTGCTATAAAGAAAAAAAAAAGGTCACCATAAAAATCCATGCCAGACCCTTATCCAGGTATGCAGAGTGGCTGGCCAGGAAAGGGTGGGCTAGTGAGCATATGCCACTTATCACTGGGCACACCCTGGCCCAGTGGATATGGAGGGGGTCTGTAAGGGGGCCTTATTGTGATCTGGAAGTCCCTTATAAAAGTACTTACATAGTATCATTTGTTATATATTCAAAACAAAAATAAAATAGCAATCACCCACACCTGAGTAAAATTACTTTATTGAAAAAAATAAACAATGTCCCACAATGTAAATCCAATGTCAATCATGTCATTCAGTGATATACTGTAGATCCAAAGGCAATCACAATGAATGATTTCATTGCAAATGACAGTTCCCCAGCACAGCTGAAATGAAAGCACAGCTCAGAGGAAAATGGATAACATCACT
This sequence comes from Staurois parvus, assembly GCF_062004578.1. Classification (NCBI taxonomy): domain Eukaryota; kingdom Metazoa; phylum Chordata; class Amphibia; order Anura; family Ranidae; genus Staurois; species Staurois parvus. The sequence continues at coordinate 9,298,815 of NW_028317949.1, forward strand.
GATCATATATTGTCTGGGCCTTATTTTATCAATGACATCACTTATGCCCCCCTATTAAGAACCCTTATTAAGGATATGGCTCTGGTATGGATTTTTGTGAGGCCTTTTCTTCATAAAAAAGCAGCACACATTTTTTTAATAATAATATTTATTGTCTCTTAAAAAAACTGAGCTGGGTTCACCTCAAAATACATACAGACCTTTATCCTGTAGATAAAGGTTTGGTATGATATAGCGGGGCCCTCTCGTCATTTTTATAAAACAGAAACAGGCCTGCTGAGAACTGTCATATACAGTAAGTACCTGAAATAAATAAATAAATAGAGTCAATCATTTTATCACCTCTGAATGTCACTATTTTTTTTAGTGTATAAGACATCGTTATTTAAAATAATTGTGTATTTTATTGTAATCCTTTATGCCTTTTTTAAAAAAAAATGTATTCATTTCGTTTTTTATTTTTGCATTGGTACATGTCCCCCACAGAATTGCGAAATTTCACATGCCTTTTTTTAACCAAATGATTGCAAATTGGCCTTGCAAATGGCCAGAACAAAATACACTCATACATTTCAGTGGGGTTTGGGTGCTATGTTCAGGGTGTGCGGATTTCAGGCTGGGTTTGCAGATCTTCCTGTGAACCGAACCCAGGCCAGTTAGCTCATTGCAGTGCATAGTAATGTTCTTGGTGCCCAGTTTCCACATCATGAAAATAACTACAAATGTAATGTCCTCCGTATAGATAATAATATCACAGAGTCTACAGCTTGATCAAGAGTTCTAGTAAGAATAAAAAGAAAATATTGACCAAAGACTTTGTTTCATGTTGCTTCTATTTTCTGCTGACTGGTCTTGGGAGATTTTGTATGACAAGGCCTAAGCATCAAGTGTTTCAAGGAATTGCCTTAATGGAATATCTCTGTCAACCCTAATATGAGGTACTGGCAGACAGCTATCCTGAAAGTCTGCAGGAGCCTGGGATTGCACCCATAAACTGCTGATCACAGGCCCAATGCTCTGCAGGTTGTTTAGAAAAAAAAAAAACACAAGCTCATTTTTTTACCTGCATTTAGTTTTTTTCAAAAGGTAAACTTAGCCTTTAACTCCAGGAAATGAAACATCTAACTAAATAGATGAAATCCCAGAGCTGTTTACTTGTCAATGGATTTATATTTTTGTCCATCCATACCGAAATTTACACTGTTTCATCACATAGCACAGTCAGGGGGATGACACCATTTTCTCTGTTAGGGTAAACATTGGTGTCATCTGTCTGCCCTCTAGACATGTGCGGTTCGTTTTCTTCTGAATCGAAATTTGGATGAATTCTCCATTATTCGAAGATTCAGATGTGTCCGTTTTCCAAATTACAATAGTATTGAATTTAAATGAATCTGAAATAACAAAACAAAATTCTGCCAAAATTAGAATCAATTAAAATTTGAAAACACATTCAAAAACAAATTTAAATTAAAAACAATTTGAATTTGTAAAAAAGAATAGAATAAAATAGAACAGAAAATAAAGACATTTAAAAGAATAGAATAGAATAGAAAAGAATAGAGGAAAAAAGAATAGAACAGAATACAGTAGAAAATAATAGAGTAAAACAGAACAAAATAGGATTTAAAATAAAGGAATAGAAAAGAGTAGAACCCATTAGAATATAATAGAAAAGATTAGAATAGAAAATCAAAGAAAATAATAGAGAAGAATAACATCAACTAGAATATAATAGAAAAGATTAGAATAGAAAATGAAAGAAAAGAATAGAGTAAAAAAAAGTAACATAGAACAGAAAATAAAGGAATAGAACAGAATCAATTAGAATAGAATAGGATTAAATAGAATATATTAGAATAGAATAGAAAATCAAAAAATAAAATAGAAAATAATAAAACAGATTAGAATAGATAATCAAATAATAGAATAGTATAGAAAAACAATAGAATAGAATAAAATAGAAAGAATAAAACTGCCTTCCGAAATTTTAATTTTGAATGGAATGAATTTGAATTTGAACAGAATACGTTACAATAAAACATAAAACAATACAAAAGAATAGAATAGGTTAGAAAAGACTAAAATACTTTACAAAAAATTGTGAGCTGTGCTATGGTGACATGAGTAGTGATCGGTATAGGCACTGTGAAAATTTTGCTGAAATAGAAATTTCCAATATGGTCACGCAACTCTTCATATAGCCCTTATACCATCAAAAACATGGATTGTGGATTATGGATTGTAACATTAGAATTATTATCAAATTAATTGGAATTATTTTCGAATCCGTCAGAATTGTTTTCAAATCCATTAGAATTATTTTTGAATCAGTTACAACTATTTTCGAATCCGTTCAAAATTTCAAATTCAGTCGAATTAGAATAAACAAAATGAATTCCGAAAAATGAATTAAACTAATTTAACAAAACAAACTAAATTAAATTAGTCAAATAATGAATCGAAACAACAATTTTTTTTCATTTTGCACATCTCTACTGCCCACAGCCTGTTGACTGGACATTGAAAGAGCAGCAGCAGACTGATGAGGTCATCTCTATAGTCACTCTATTTTCTCCTTTTTTATATTTAAATTTTTTTTATTGAAAGATAGGCATACAGTGGCACAAAGAGAGATGGTAACAAATTCCACCTACATGGTGAAACGAAACGTGTGACCACAAACATATTTTTTCCTTTTTTAAATCTTGTTTTTTGTCAAAACATCTGTCTGCCCTCTAGACATGTGCAGTTCGTTTCCTTCTGAATCGAAATTTGGATGAATTCTCCATTATTCGAAGATTCAGATGTGTCCTTTTTCCAAATTACAATAGTATTGAATTTAAATGAATCTGAAAAAACAAAATGTAATTCGGCCAAAATTAGAATCAATTAACATTTGAAAACACATTCGAAAACAAATTTAAATTAAAAAACAAATTTGAAAAACAATTTGAATTTGAAAACAAGAATAGAATAAAATAATAAGGAAAACCACACAATTCATTTAATATGTATTGAATCAGACAGGCCCTTTCAATACATAGGTGATGGTAGATTTAAAAGAGATTGTATACCCTGACTGGAAGATTTCCATCTACTACTGTTCCAGGGACAACCCAAAATTTGGGATTTTCTTTCACTTTTGGTGATAAACATAACAAAAAGAGAGCGTAAATCTCCCTTACATGGTCACAGACAGTAAGAAAAATCTGAATAATTGTTCTAGTGCCTCTCCGCATTGTCCAAAACTAAAAAAAAGTTTTGTTTAGTTATACTTTAAAGTGATACTAAACCCAGGACCCTGCATTCACTATATCTGGTCTCTCACAGGACACACAACATGGAAATGCAATTATTTTAGTAAATGTACAGTAAACTGCTAAATACCTTTTCTCATCAGCACTAAAAGCAGGCGTGTGACTTCTATCAGTGTTCAGCTGAGCACTGGTTAAAGCTTGTAGGAGGAGTTTTCTTTCTGCTCTAGGAGGATGAAAAACCCCTGACCTCAGTCTGGACAGTGCTTATTGGCCCTGTGCTGATCACATGCACTCTCCCAAGAAAAAAAAAAAAAAAAAAACCTCTCTAGCAATACACACTAAACTGAACATATGCAGAAGGGCTCTGGGTTTAGTCTATCTTATCAGCATAAACATTTGAACAAGAGAAGGAGCAGAGTAGAAAGGATCAAATCGCCTTTTTACACAATGCAGAGGTTTAACCCTTTAGGTTCCACAGTGAGTATAGCAAGCATGCTTTACTGCATATACAGACTGATTTTACTGTTGTGGATTTAGTGACACTTTAACCCCTTCCCGCCGACGTCACACAAATATGCGGCCTCATGGGCTTTTTTTTGTGGGGCCACATATTTGCGTACCCGTCTTTGTGCTGGGAGCACACCACACAGTGCCCTCCCAGCACAAAGACCAGGGTGTCAATGAGAGCCCCGGGTCCCATTCTAATGATCTGGACACGGGATTCCCGATTCCAATGATCGGGACTACCTAATCTGGGTCACATGATCGCTGTGATAGCCTCTGATTGGCTATCTCAGCGATCAGTCAATGTGAAGCCCGCTCCCTTTGTTTTTTTTCTCTCTGAATGTAGGAGAGAGATACATTGTATCTCTCTATCTCCTTGCAGAGAGAAAAAAAACTTTGTAAAAAAAAAAAAAAAGAAAAGATAAATAAATATAAAAAAAAACCAAAATACTTAATAAAGAAAAAATAGCTAGATCAACGTTTGATCTAGTTCAGTGCCAGGGTTAGTGTTTGGGTCAAGGTCAGGGTCAAAAGTCAAGATCAAAGGTCAGGATTTTTTTTTTATTGGTATCAATGTCAGTTAGTGTCAGTGTGTTTTGGTAGCTGGTACTACAATACATCCATCCACAGGAGGATTATATCTGTTCTATATGGAAAATACCACCTAGTCCTATAAGGACAAAAGCATTATTAGCCATACTAAAAGTGAGCGGACACCCATTATTTGACACTGAGAGTGGATCACGGCACAGTATTGCACATTGCTAAAATTGAAAGCACAGAGAGGACTATTATGTTTTGATATGCACTTTTCCACAGTTTTGCACTGTTTGAAGCACTTTTTCAGCACGTTTTGCTTATTATGTTTCAATTAATTTTGCATTTTATATTTTGTATATTATATGGTGATATGGTTTAGAAATTTAGAAGCATATTGTAGAGCGCGACATATATGATTATATTTATATTTTAACAAGAAACACACAGCTACATTTAAAAAAATATATTTTTTAAATGTAGCTTGCTATTTTGGTCCATTTTTCCTTTGATCATAAAAAAAATCAATCAGGAGATATCCATTACCATTTCCCACCAAATGAAAGCCCAATTTGTCCTGAAAAAAACAAGGTATAATCCACGTGGATGTACAAAGTAGTTGTGGTGATATGTACGGTTTTACTAACACATGTCAAAGTTGTAAAATTTTACTTAGGCATTAAGATTTGTTTTACCCTTAGGCGTGAAGGGGTTAAGGTTAGTCTATGGCAGTATGTGGGTAGGAAAAAACCTTGTAGTAATTGTGAGCTCTTACCAGCTTTGTCTTTTAGCAGCCTTGCCAATTGCAGGAGGTGGTGGTGCATGTGGATGACAGCAAGTGATGGACTTGGTCATAGTATAGTTATTTAGAATTGACATTTATATTTACATATACGAGTAAGTACAATTCAGCCTGCACTCACACATATGCATATAATTCATTAACATTCCCCAAACTATAGGCTATAAATCAACTTCTATTGTAATAATACATCCATGTGAATGTTAGCCACTGCAACAGTTTCATGAGTATCTGGTAGTACTGCACAGGAAAAAAATTTAATAAACTCGCTTACTTGGTGCTGTCAATTTCTTGATCAAATATTTCCCAGTTTTGCAGCTGAATACTTAAAGTGTTACTAAACTCACAACAGTAAAATCAGTCTGTATATGCAGTAAAGCATGCTTGTTATACTCACTGTGCAACCTAAGGGGCTTATCCTCTGCTTTATGTAAAAAGGATGTTTGATGCTGGCTTCTCTGATCCTCCCCTTCTTCCATTGCCCCCGACTCATCTCCTGATGACACAGAGTCTTTGGAGCCACTCTGCACATGCTCAGTTTAGTGTGTATGTGCTAGAGAGATTTTGTTTTCCTTTGGAAGAGTGCATGTGATAAGCACAGGGCCAATCAGCACTGTCCAGACAGAGGGTCAGGGGTTTTGCGGCCTCATAGGGCAGTCATAGGAGAATGAAAACTGCTCCTATAAGCTTTAACCAGTGCTCAGCTAGGCACTGATAGAATGCACAAGACTGCTATATACTGCTGATGAGAAAGGTATTTAGCAGTTAATATTTACTAAACTAATTGCATTTCTATGTTCTGTGTACTGTGGGAGACCAGATATAGTAAATTCAGGGTCCTTGGTATTGATAATTTTTCTTGCACAACTAAATAGAGTTAATTTAAATGGTTGCAGTGGAGGAACCTACGGGGAAAATAGTGCTCATAACCTGCCAGAACCCAGCCACTAGTGTTATGACAGATGTAACATAAAAATGAAAGATGAGTATTAATGCAGCACCACTCTCAGTGACATTACTGGGTTCCCCAGCTTCACTTCTGACTAGTCTGGATTGAACCTTCAGTCTGTCTCAAGGAAAAGAAAGCTCCTCCATCCATGGATAATTCCTTTGTTGCTGGATGTAATTTCTTCTCTTCCTTTATCTTCCTACAAACCTGAGTAGCCGAAACATTACATTATTCCATTATGTCAGTTTGTTATGTTCATCTAAAGCCACTATAGAAATGATTACAGTTTAGAATAGAAGTTAATTTATAGGTGGACATGCCCACCCACCTCTGCATTTTGGAACCAAACTAAGAAATGGATTGTCCATATCACTAATACTAAACTAGAATTGAACCCATCCAGTTGTATGTAAATTCATATTCATAACAAATTTACAAAAATTCTCTAGCAAGACATTTATTAAATACTGCAAAATCCCTAATTTCATATTACTGGAAATCCACACGTACCAACAATCAAAGAATGGTTCGTAAAGATAGATAATATTTAGTACATGGAAAAAAAGCCATAGCCATGCAAAAAGAAACCACTGCATGCTTTCATAAAATGTGGAGAGCCTGGAATATTTTCTCTCTTTCTGAAGAGTATAAAGAATTGACAGATACCTGGTTTACTTACATAATATAGTCCATCTTGATATTACATAATGATAAGACAGATATTCTCTCAAACATGCACCCAGACCTTTTTCTGTTCCTGTTATCCAAAGGCTACGGTAATATTCATATCCAGTGTTGACATGTTTTCTGCAGAGGTCATACTGTATTCTGTTTCACTTAAATATCTAAAATGTTGTATAAACATTAACTAGCCACTAATTAGCTTACTTATTTTTGTTAATATTCTGTTGTTTTTTTTCTTTGCTTGTTAATTTTTCTTTTTACTACCTATTTCAAGTCATTGACAATCTTATACATTTTGTATACAATCCAGTTACAAGCTAACCTATTTGCAATGTTACTTACCAGCATTTATTCATATGTGTAACAAAATTCTAAATACACAGATTTGTGCTAAACATACAATTTAATAAATCTTTATTGTGAAAAAAAATTATAAGGTTCAAAAGTTTGCTGAACAGCACTAAAAACTGGTAAAATAATAAAAAATGCATTTTTTTACATTTTTATTTCCAGCTGAAAATAATAAAAAACCTAAGCAGGGCATGCTTTATATCAGAACAGTGTACCACATAAAAGCTTTTCAAGTTCTAAAGCTCAAAATAATTAAGGCAGTTTTCTAAATTAGCCTCCCTAAATAGAGTTAATGCTCAGTTAATCAATGCATGCTGATTACTGTTCACTTTGGTCTGAACATTAAAGAACAAAAATGTAATATATTGCAATTTACCTGTCCTTAGATGTAGTGGCTGCACTTTGTTTTTTTCCAAGCTTTTTTATTTCATTTTCACCTAGTAATTCTACCAGTAACCCATTTTCTGTTATAGTGTGACAACGTTCACTTACCGTACTGAGTTTCTGGAGAAATAGCATTGTCACCTTAGGCCAAGACTACAGAAACCAACCGCCATTCCTCTCATTAAAAAACAGAGGGGAGGGGCACTGTAGTCTTTGGAATAACGAGAAATATGTAACCTAAAAATGTAATGGACTACAGCTCAGATAGAAAGATAAGGACTTTTCCAACTGACAAGATTTTTGCCAAAATCAATGAAGAATACAATATTTGAAAATGTAATATTTAACAGACCAAAAGGGATCAAACAAAAATAGTACATTGTTAAAATTTGCCACAGATCAATAATCACAAAGAGGTAAAGAAAAACAAACTCTGCCCTGAGCTATATAAACAATCTTGTCTTCAAATATTACCCAAAATGTACTCTTCGCTCCTCGCACAACCTCCTGCTCTCTAGTCTCCTCCCACATTTGTCTCCAGAACTTCTCCAGAGTATCTCCCATCCTCTGAAACTCTCTACCCCAATCTGTCCAGTTGTCTGCTACTCTGTTCACTCTTAGGCAGTCCCTGAAAACTCATCTCTTCAGGGAAGTCTATCCTGCCTATCCAGCTAATAAACAAATCCTATCTCTCCCATCAGTTCATCCCTCACAGGTATTACCTTTTGTTCCACCAGTCCCTCACTATTAGATTGTAAACTCCCAGAAGCAGGGCCCTCCTAACCCTCTTGTATTGAATTGTATTCTTAATGTATTGTCTCCCTTTATATTGTAAAGTGCTGCAAAAACTGTTGGCGCTATATATATCCTATACAATAATAATATTACAAACCTTTCATTATTTTTTTAAAACAATTAAAATAACTGGCCTGGTAGAGTTAACAGCTGCACTACTAGAAGCATAATGGCAAATGTTGCATTGAGAATTACTACTAGAGTGCTAGATTTTTTCACAATCTGAATGAAACTCAAAATATAACAAGATAAAAATAAATAGCCCATTAAAAGATAAAGTAACATCAATATTGTCCTGTCCTTTGATACAGATACAGTATTTTCCTCCCAGTACTTTTTTCTGTTATATGGATGTTCTTGGTTTTATGGTCAGTGTCATTCCACCCACTTCTTTTTAGCCGTGGTTAACTGGATAGCAAAGGGAGAAGCAGCACAGTGATTATCGCATCTCTCTGTTAGTCTATTCTCTCTTTTTTTCAGCATGCGTCTTGTCATCACTTGACCATATGAGCTCCATGTGCTGCTCTTCATCCTACACTCCGGACTTGATGTATAGGGACTGCAAGAAGTTGATACCATCTCAAATTCAGATATTTGCAATGCTTGCATCTTGAAATTACATATTTAATGTACTTTTAATGATTAGCGCTTTTTCTACCAAGCACAATAAAGGCTTTTACAACTTGGATAAGGCACCATATATTTTTCTCTTTCTTTCATGGTTCACATGAGGATATTTAGAGAACCGGAGTGAGGAGCGCTCTAAGGAGGGAGAGATCCCTGTACCCATACAGGCTCACTGAGCAGCTTCCTCTCTACAGAATCCCAGTTACACAACTACAGGCTGCTTGGAAGGAGAGTATATTGACATCTTATACCCTGCTGAACTTTACTCATAGTTTTTTTTTTGCAATATTTGCACTTTGGATTTATTTTTATTTATTTGGTTTTCACTTTAATAATTCAGTATCACAATTTGTCTTTTTATAGATTTATGGTGATATAATATTGTATCTTACTTTGTGATCACTATTTAATTTATTATTTTTTACGGTGATACAATTTTGTGTTATTAATAGTATTTATATAACACTTGGTCTATTAGTATTTAATTTGCACATTCACAGTGAAAGTTCATGCAGATATTATAATTGGAATATGTATAGCATCTTGATCTAAAGAACACTATTAGAGCGCGGCAACCTACAGACATCTGTGGCCTGTTGAGGCCTACTGTGGCCTCCACGTGGACCCGACCTGGTGCCTATCTGGGGTACCGCTGCCCTGCCACCTGGAGCCCTGCACTGTAAGCCCAATGCCTGGAAGAAGCCACTGGCAGCCACCTGATTCTCACTCCAGCTCCAGAGGCCCACACACCAGAGAAGCCTGTGCGTCCATCCCTGGGGTGGCACGGCTCCTACCGCATCCAGGGCCCTATTGAAGATAGCTACTGCCTGGGGGGGGACATCCGCGCTGTCTACACTTCCCCAGAGATCTGGCAACCTGCGCCTTAACCCCCCTGGTGGTATTCCCGAGTGTAGCTCGGGGTAAAGTTTCAGTACCACAACCAGTAACCCCGAGCTACACTCGGGATTACCCTGCAGCGCTGATCCAGGATCTTTCTTCACTTACCTTGTCCTGCGCTCCCGCGATGTCCCTCCTGCAGTGTCCCCGGCAATGTCCTACGGCGGATGCCGGCATCTGTCATCTGGGTTCCGTCCCCTGCGAGCGTCGGGACGTACGGGGGACGGAACAGCGGGAAATTTGAAAATGTCAAAAAGTGACATTCAATAAATACACTAAAATCACATAGTATAACATTAGTGTATCAGAGCATTTCACACACATTTTGTCCCGAGTGCTTTGTCCTGTGCCCTGCTTGCATTTTTACTGTTCTTTCTGCCTGGAAACTGAGAAATGTCCATGGCGTCCAAAAAGCGTCCCTTTAGGTCAAAAGCGGTTTTAGAGCAGCTAGAGAACAGCGATAGTAAATTAGAACTACTTGCAGAATTGAGTGATAATGATTCGTGGGGAAATTCGTCATCAGACACTGAAAATTATTTTGTTTTTTTATCAGTGATGTGCGAACTTGGCGCTATATTTCAAATGTCAGTGTTTTTGGTTTGATTATATTATTGAATTAAATGTATTATTATATTATTATTTTTTATGATTACTAAATTATAATTTATGATTTCGTGTTTCAAATTTTATCATACCCAGGATGTTTACTAGACTCTTGTTCGGACAGATTTCAGTGAATTATTCCTAAAAATTACAGGCCTACAATACAAAAAATGCATATTTTCATGCAAAAAAATGTACCGCTTTAAGCACAGAAATATGGACATAATCATACCGCTAGGGAGGTTAAAGTGGCCTGAATGCGGACAGCCCCTGTACCTTATCTGATTTCTTCATCGGGCTCAAGATCCTGCTGGGCTCCACACCTGTGTGTCCTGGGCCTCTGGACCTCTGACCTTCGTGGGGGGCTCCAACCTTACTTGTGGCCCATATCGCCCTCCCCCCCTTGGGGTGACAGCAACTTGGGAATACCACAAGAAGAGTCATTTGTCTCCTACATATATAAAGCTTTATTTATACTTATTCAGTCACCTGTTGGGCCTGGGTGGCCGAATACCCATATTAAGAGCCAATTATTATAGCAACCATATTTTCCTGCCAGTGCTGATGAGGTATGGGGACGACTAGAGGCAAGGCTTTGTCCGCTGGCAGAAAATTAGAAACTACACAAACTGCTAAAACCAATCAGCCCATGGGGGCTAATGAGGTGAAAACCATGGCCACACCTTTCTCAAAAGAAGCTGATCCACCTGCCCCACCTGCGGATTTTAATTCTCTCATGATGGCTATTACCAATTGTCAAGCGGTACTCACCACAAAAATTGCACATTTGCAGATAGACATAGGGCTGATCTGAGAGCTTGACGCATTCCGTGGCTGAGTCGAGCAGAGGGTCAGTGATGCGGAAGCCACTCAACTGAGATATATACAATGCGGGTTAAGGTCAAATACTTTGAGACCAGAGTAGAAGATGTGGAGAACCGCAGTAGGCGTAATAACCTACGTGTGGTGGGTCTTCCTGAGGGGACAAAGGGTGAAGATCCACCTTGATTTACCGAGAACCTTCTTTGCTCCTTATTGCCTCGTGCCACCTTCCCTAGCTTTTTTGTGGTTGAGAGGGCCCATTGGATACCAGCAGCCTGGGGCCAAACTGGCTCGCCACCCCGCACCTTTATTTTTAAGCTGCTCAACTACCGTGATGTTTTTGGGAGTTTCTAGTTTTTTTTTTCTATGTTGCAAGGTACATTTGCTATCTCATATGGTTCAGTTTATGTATAGTATCAAGCTGATATACAATTTTTTTGATGCATATCTTACAGTTCTGTGATTTCTTCTTGGGATTCAGCCTGGGTGGTCTCAACTCTGTTTTCAAGCACATATATTATGGTGCCCCCTGATCTGAAATGTATCTTCTGGAACGTGGGGGGCCTCAACTCACCCGTGAAGTGTTCCTTGGTCTTCCAATTTCTCAAAACTTATAATCCACATGTTTGTATTTTTCAAGAAACCCATTTGATGGGCTGTAGAGTACTATGCTTAAAGAGAGCTTGGGTCAGTCACTATTACAATGATATGTATTCTTCCTGTCTTTATTCATAAATCATTGCCATTCACTCTGAAGGCAAGTACATTTTGATACATGCGGTGGTCAACTTCTTTGAAATGGTAATTGTTGGCATCTATTTTCCGCCTCCTGCTTCCACACGCTCGCTGGCTGCTTTGGCCCCGTTCCTGGCCTCATATTCCACACCCCATGTTCTCCTTGCTGGTGATTTTAACCTCACTCCAGACCCTAGTGTTGACAAACTTTATCCTGAAGCCAGTCGGGAGTCAGAATTGGCAAGATGGGAGGGGCTTTACCAGTTCACGGACGTGTGGCATTGGATAAATCCTAAGATTAGGGCCTATACCTGCCACTCGGCATCAAGTAGAACAATGTCTAGAATTGATATTGCTATGTTATGCCTCCACTCTTAGCGAGGGTCCAAGAGATCTCCATCCTTCCTAGGGGTATATCTGATCATGCTCCACTTCTCCTCTGCTTGATTATTTTTGATGCCCTGGGGAAAAAAATTTGGAGACTCTCATTGTTGGATTACTGACCCAGAGGTAGAACCCCCTATGTAGAAGGCATTGGAGCAGTATTGGGTCTCTAATGAGGATACTGCCGCATCTAATACCACCTGGGAGGCTTGTAAGGCTACTCTTAGAGGACAGTACCCTACCCTGATTGGGGGGTTACAAGTCCAATAACAGTCGGAAGTGGAAATGGTGGACCGAAGGGTGCAGGACTCTAAATCCAATTATTTGACTAGCCCTGATTCTGTTACTCACCGCAACTTACAACTGACTGTTGGAGAGGTTTTACTTTTACACACGGAAACCTTCAGGAAGGCGCTGCACAATCAAAAACTGCATATTTTAGAACAGGGGGATAAACTGGACACCTGTTGGCTTGGCTGGCTAGGGAACAAACTGCCTTGACTAATGTCGCCCTAATACAGGCTGAGGACAGTTCTAGGGTCTTTGATCCAGTCCTAATTAACCGTTGTTTTGCTGACTACTATGCAAATTAATATTCCTCTAAAACTATCTATATGCCACAGGACCTGTCCCAGTATTTGAATTGTGTTGAATTGCTGTCTCTCTCCCCGGCCCATTGGAAGCTCTGATTTCCTTGTAGGAGATCCAGCAGGCAATTGGTGCTTTCCAATCTGGCAAAACGCCGGGTCCGAATGACTTTCCAATAAAGTTCTATAAAACGTATATTGAACAAAGGGCCCCCCGCTTCCAAACAATTTTTAATGCCCTACTCGAGATGAGAACCTTGCCCTCTTCTATGCTCCAAGCGATGGTAGTGATGATTTTAAAGCCTGGGAAGGACCTGACTCACAGTTCCTCCTATCGACCAATTTCCCTATTGAACACTGATGCTAAAATACTCGCTAAAGTGCTTGCTGGGAGGCTGTGGTCAGTTATCTCTACGTTAGTACACAATGATCAAACAGGCTTTATGCTGGGTAAAGGCAATGACATTAATGTACGGAGACTATTCACACATATATCTATGGCTCGGGACAGCGACGACCCAGGTGAGGTGCTGTCCCTGGACTGCAAAAAGGCCTTCTATTCAGATGAGTGGGAGTATTTGTGGGAGACTCTGAGACGTTTCAGACTTGACCCATTTTCATTTCATGGTTCAGGTGCCTGTACAGTGCACCATTTGCGAGAGTCCATACTAAAAATATTCTCTCTCCCCCTTTTGCTCTCCACAGGGGCACTCAGCAGGGTTGTCCGCTTTTGCCGGGACTGTTTCTACTGGCAATCGAGCCTGATTCGCTCTTCCAAGACCTTGCGGGGCTACCAGTGGGTGACTAAGAGGATAGGGTTTCCCTGTATGCAGAAAACACTCTTTTATATCTTAAGGACTATGATCTCTTAAAGCGGTGCTTGACCTTATCGTTCGCTTCGGTAGTTACTCTGGGATACGCATAAATTGGGAGAAACCAATACTGTTTCCTCTTGTGCTGGGACCTTTGCCTGACATTTGGGTGTGATGGTGCAGCGTGACCTCACTAAATACCTTTCGGACAATCTTCATTCTCTCTTACAACAATTGCAGACTAAATGTAATGCCTGGTCTTCCCTTCCTATTAGCACCATAGGCCGAATGAATCTTTTTAAAATGATATTTCAACCTAAATTTCTCTACTTTTTTTGACACACGCTGTTACAAATCCCACAGTCCTTTTTCCGTCACGTGGATGGTATTGTCTCTGTGTTTCTCTGGGCTGGGAGGGCCCCTAGACTTTCCTTATCTACCTTGCACTTACCCATTAATCGTGGCAGCCTGGCACTACCTATGCTGATTTTATATTATTGGGCGACTGTTTTGGTCACTGTGCACTGGTGGTTCTCCCAGCCTAGAGATAATGCAGTGGTGATTCTGGAGGCGGCTGTATTAGGCTCTTATGCAGAACTTAGCAACCTGGTCTATAGAGGTCCAAAGTCCAACCCGGCCATCACTACTCCCATGCTGACGACCCTGAAGGTATGGAAACAGGTTAGGGTTCAATACAGCATAAACAACACCTACTCCCCTTACACACTGCTCTGGTACAACCCTACACTCCCCAATTTGCTCACGATACCAGATCCTTTGTTGTGGGCTCGATATGGTATAAAAACATTGAGACATATTATGCTTCTTGGTGTCTGGTTTACCTGCAGTGAACTTAAACACAACCATGGCTTGCCTAATCAGATGTTTTTCTGGTTTCTTCAATTGCGACATGCTGTTGCTGCCCAACTTCCTACTTCCCCTGCCATACAGACTGACCCTTTAAAAGGTTTATTGATAGAGGAGGATTTGCCTAAACCTTTATCCTCTCTCCACTCCCTGTTGTTACCCTTATCTACACGTAGAATGCAGTCGCTCTACAGTAAATGGCATGCAGACCATGCATCCCTGTCAGAGGATGTTTGGGAGGATTGTCTTTTACAATGCTCTACTATGATCTCATCCAGAGATTATTTTATACAACTAAAATTTATCTATAGAGTATATTACACCCTGCGGTGACTGGCTATGATATATCCTGGTAGATCGGCTACAATCTGTCCTCGTTGTGATATGGCGGTTGGCACGTTTAACCATATGTTTTAGGAATGTACGAAGCTATGTCCCTTTTGGACCGGAGTACTAGATACTATTAAATCTGTTGATAATCTGTCAGTTCCCATGGATACACTGATTATGTTGTTAGACCTTACTGACCTTGTATAGGCACCTAAGCATAGCAAACTGTTTGTCTTTTTTTCTCTATATCATGCTAGAAGAGAAATTTTGTTGAGATGGAAGTTGTCTACCTTGCCCACAGTCTCAGGTTTGAAGACGGCGATCAATGGTGCGCTTCCTTTGTATAAACTTACATATATGAGTCGCAATTATCCAGCTAAATTTTATAAAATTTGGGCTGGATAGGTGGAGGCACAGGTCCTTACGGTATAAATAATGGTGTTTCCAGATTGGGGCTGTGACAAGTTTGTAATATCTGCCTGATTTGCTACTATTTTTGTTATCTACCGTTCTCCTCTACCCTTTTTTCTCCCCCCCTCTTCTTCATCTTGCCCTTCATGCTCCCCTTTTCCCTCCTTCTTCTGCTCACGCTCTATGATTTTCTTCTCCGCTCCTCTCCCTTGCGGGTTGTTAGCATGCAACTAGACCATAATATGTATGCTATTACTGAGTCTGCTCAGGATAACATTCTGTAAGATTCTCAGCTTTGGAAGCTACTATATACAGCTTACCTACTGTATGCCATGTGTTTGTCCGTTTTCATGTACCTTGGATTGTTTATACTTTTGTACGATTTCAATTAACGCAACTGTTAAAAAAAAAGCATACAGTATATGAGAGCAAACATGCATCTGGTGTAAGAGTTTGAAAGCAAAAATTGTGCTACACATATTAGATATTTACAAACAAGCAGAGTGAGAGTAATATTTCAAGGGTCACCATTAATTATATTTAAAAACTTCAACCACTTGCCTACCAGGCACTTTTACCCCCTTCCTGGCCAGGCAAATTTTCACCTTTCAGTGCTGTTGCACTTTAAATGACAATTGCGTGGTCATGCAACACTGTGCCCAAACTACATTTTTATAATTTTATTTTAGACAAATAGAGCTTTCTTTTGGCAGTATTTAATCACCACTGGGGTTTTTAATTTTTGCTAAACAAAAAAGACCAAAATTTGTTTCTAAAGATTTTCTTTTCTGTTTCTGTTATTAAGTTTTGTACAGTTTTTTTCTCTCTCACTGACGTGAGCTGATGAGGCTGCATGGATGGGCACTGATAGACCGCACTGATGGCCACTGATGAGTAGGCACTGATTAGGCTGCACCGATATGCGGCACTGAAGGGCAGTGACAGGTGGCACTGATGGGCACTGATAGCCGGTACCAATGGGCACTGATAGCTAGCACTGATGGGTAATGATAGCCATCACTGAAGGGCACTGATATCTAGCACAGATGGGCACTGATAGCCAGCACTGATGGGCACTGATAACCAGCACATATGGGCACTGATAGCCAGTACTGATGGGCACTATTGGTTGCACTAATGGAGCTACACTGATCATCAGGGCATTGATGATCAGTGCCCTGATGATCAGTGTATATGTCCCCTTATTGTCAGTGTGAGGGGAGGGCTGTGGACTACCAGCATTTCCTATTTACACTGTGATCAGCTGTGATTGGTCACAGATGATCACATGGTAGAAGGCAGCTCTGATTGGTCCTTAACCTGGACACATGATCAGCTGTATCTGAAGAACACAGCGATCACAAATCGCACACAGTGTGCAACTCAGGGGGCACGCGGGGTGTGTGGATCTGGGAGGACGTTAATGGACTCCCTCCCAGAACTAGCCGACCACGCTGTAACTGTCTTTTGGCTATAGCCCAATTGGGAACCGCTTAAACTGATGACGTAAAGGTTTTTAAAACTTTCCATATGGACAGTTTAGGTACTAATGTTTTCTTCCATTTCACAGACAACTTTGTGGCTTGACATGTTTGGTATCTACAGTATGCATTCAATACAACCCTGTATTTTATATTTTCCCAAAAAGTTGGGGATAGTATAGTGGTGGTTGCAAAATTTTATGTCACTTAATATTTGTGCAGCTATTTATCAAAAGCACATTTTCAGAAAAAATATATACTTTAATGGACTTGAGTGCATGCAACACAATGTTACCCAACCAGGCTATTACTGAGCAATTCAGAAAGAGGGGGGAGTCTGCTTTAATAATAATAATACGTTAAAAACTGATTGACTGTATTATCCACAAATGTGGGCATTTGCTTGCAGATAAACATGTGGGATTCATTTATTTTCAATTCCTTCTTCAGACAAAAATCTCATTTTTTGAGATTTGGATATACCCAAATCTCCGAATGGACACAAAGACAAATGTCAAGAAATAAAAAAAGTTATAATGAAATTAGCAAATGCATTTGTTTCATTTGGATGACATCACATGATTTGATAGTAGTTCATGTCTATGAGGAAATGTATTCAATTTTCAAATTAATTTGATAATTTGGACTTGGATAACGAATGGATCTGAATTTTGTTCCATTTGTCAATTTGGATGCACAAGATGCCATTCCGTCTTGTCCAATCAGTTCATGCCATTTCTTTTGGTTGGTTGGACTAGTGTCTGCAAATATCAAATCCGTCTGATTCAAATCCATCCCACTTGATACTACAGTAATACCTCGGTTTAAGAACGCCTCGGTTAAAGTAATTTTCAGTTTACAAATGAAAATCCACTGAAAATAATGCCTCGGTTTACAAATTGTGTATGAACTTTTTTCGCAATACGAAGTGTATGTCAGTGCTGATTTTTAAATGCAATTGCTGGCTCTTTTTTTTTTTTCTTCACTATAGCTCACAGAATTAGCTGTCATTTTCCCCAAAGTTAACGGAAATGTTGTTTCTTTTAAGAAACTAAAAAGAAACATTGTTTGTCCCCCCCCCCCTTTCCTGACCTGCCAGGCTGCATGCTCTGAAAAGGGTCTAGTATGGATTTTGGGGAGGACCCCCACGCCATTTTGTTTTAAATTTTGGCGTGGGAGTTCCCCTCAAAATCCATACCAGACACGAAGGGCTTGGTATGGATGGGAAGGGGGACCCCACACATTTTTCTTATTTTTATTTTTAATTGCCGGCAATTCTTTTACATTCAGCTGTCAGTGGGGAGCCCCGCTGACAGTGAAATATTAACACATGGTTGTCACTAGAGATGAGCGAATTATTCAAAAATTCGATTTGGCTGATTCGCCGAATTTGGGGGAGAAATTCGATTCAATGCGAATTTATTCGCCGCAAATTTACCTTATTTAAAGGGTTTCTAGGCTTCAGAGAGCCTTTATATTAGCGCAGAACACTGTACCTTTAATTTAAATGCCCTTGGAGTCTGCTGGGGAAGAGAAATAATACTGTCAGTCAGTATGACATGCAGATGAGTGCCGTCGATCTTCACCGCACACTTCACTCATTTGGGCAGTCACGGGGCACGACGAAGAAGAAGAATGAAAAGAAGAAGAAGAAGAATGAAAAGAAGAAGAATGAAAAGAAGAATGAAAAGAAGAATGAGAAGAATGAAAAGAAGAAGAAGAATGAAAAGAAGAATGAAAAGAAGAAGAAGAAGAATGAAAAGAAGAATGAAAAGAAGAATGAAAAGAAGAATGAGAAGAAGAATGAGAAGAATGAAAAGAAGAATGAGAAGAATGAAAAGAAGAATGAAAAGAAGAAGAAGAAGAATGAAAAGAAGAAGAAGAATGAAAAGAAGAATGAAAAGAAGAAGAAGAAGAATGAAAAGAAGAAGAAGAAGAATGAAAAGAAGAATGAAAAGAAGAAGAAGAATGAAAAGAAGAATGAAAAGAAGAAGAAGAAGAAGAATGAAAAGAAGAATGAAAAGAAGAATGAACTATATTACTATATCAGTCTCTAATGGATGCTGGAGAGTTAAACCCCCTAACACCTGCTGTGCCCATTATGAGGGGTTCCCACCATCCCTGTGCTGAGGTTCTGGGTATGCACACCTGCTGTGCCCATTATGAGGGGTTCCCACCATCCCTGTGCTGAGGTTCCAGGTCTGCACACCTGCTGCGCCCATTATGAGAAGTTCCCACCATCCCTGTGCTGAGTTCCTGGGTCTGTACACCTGCTCTGCCTATTAGGAGGAGTTCCCACCATCCCTGTGCTAAATTCCTGGGTCTGTACACCTGCTGTTCCCATTATGAGGGGTTTCTACCATCCCTGTGCTGAGGTCCCAGGTCTGCACACCTGCTGCGCCCATTACTAGGGGTTCCCACCATCCTTGTGCTGAGGTTCTGGGTATGCACACCTGCTGTGCCCATTATGAGGGGTTCCCACCATCCCTGTGCTGAATTCCTGGGTCTGTATGTACACCTGCTGTGTCCATTGTGAGGGATTCCCACCATTCCTGCACTGAGTACCTGAGTCTGTACACCTGCCAAAAGAAAGTTTCAGGATTTTGAAGGAGCAAAATACAGTAATACTGGAACAAAAATGAGCTGCGTGGTGGAGTTGCCAGAAGAAGAAGAAGAAGAAGAAGAAAAGAAGAAGAAGAATGAAAAGAAGTATGAAAAGAAGAAGAAGAATGAAAAGAAGAAGAAGAAGAATGAAAAGAAGAAGAAGAATGAAAAGAAGAATGAAAAGAAGAAGAAGAATGAAAAGAAGAAGAAGAAGAATGAAAAGAAGAATGAAAAGAAGAAGAAGAAGAATGAAAAGAAGAATGAAAAGAAGAAGAAGAAGAATGAAAAGAAGAAGAAGAAGAATGAAAAGAAGAAGAATGAAAAGAAGAAGAATGAAAAGAAGAAGAAGAAGAATGAAAAGAAGAATGAAAAGAAGAAGAAGAAGAAGAAGAATGAAAAGAAGAATGAAAAGAAGAAGAATGAAAAGAAGAAGAAGAAGAATGAAAAGAAGAAGAATGAAAAGAAGAATGAAAAGAAGAAGAAGAATGAAAAGAAGAAGAAGAAGAATGAAAAGAAGAATGGAAAGAAGAAGAAGAAGAATGAAAAGAAGAAGAAGAAGAATGAAAAGAAGAAGAAGAATTAAAAGAAGAAGAAGAATGAAAAGAAGAATGAAAAGAAGAAGAAGGAGAATGAAAAGAAGAAGAAGAATGAAAAGAAGAATGAAAAGAAGAAGAATGAAAAGAAGAAGAATGAAAAGAAGAAGAAGAAGAATGAAAAGAAGAATGAAAAGAAGAAGAAGAAGAATGAAAGAAGAAGAATGAAAAGAAGAATGAAAAGAAGAAGAAGAAGAATGAAAAGAAGAAGAAGAAGAATGAAAAGAAGAAGAAGAAGAATGAAAAGAAGAATGAAAAGAAGAAGAATGAAAAGAAGAAGAAGAAGAATGAAAAGAAGAAGAAGAAGAATGAAAAGAAGCAGAAGAAGAATGAAAAGAAGAATGAAAAGAAGAAGAAGAAGAATGAAAAGAAGAATGAAAAGAAGAAGAAGAAGAATGAAAAGAAGAATGAAAAGAAGAAGAAGAATGAAAAGAAGAAGAAGAATGAATAGAAGAATGAAAAGAAGAAGAAGAATGAAAAGAAGAAGAAGAAGAATGAAAAGAAGAATAAAAAGAAGAAGAAGAAGAATGAAAAGAAGAAGAAAAAGAATGAAAAGAAGAATGAAAAGAAGAAGAATGAAAAGAAGAAGAAAAATGAAAAGAAGAAGAAGAAGAATGAAAAGAAGAATGAAAAGAAGAAGAAGAATGAAAAGAAGATTGAAAAGAAGAAGAAGAATGAAAAGAAGAAGAAGAAGAATGAAAAGAAGAAGAATGAAAAGAAGAATGAAAAGAAGAAGAATGAAAAGAAGAAGAAGAAGAAGAATGAAAAGAAGAAGAAGAAGAATGAAAAGAAGAATGAAAAGAAGAGGAAGAAGAATGAAAAGAAGAATGAAAAGAAGAAGAAGAAGAATGAAAAGAAGAAGAAGAATGAAAAGAAGAATGAAAAGAAGAAGAAGAAGAATGAAAAGAAGAAGAAGAATGAATAGAAGAATGAAAAGAAGAAGAAGAAGAATGAAAAGAAGAATGAAAAGAAGAAGAAGAAGAATGAAAAGAAGAAGAAGAATGAAAAGAAGAAGAAGAAGAATGAAAAGAAGAATGAAAAGAAGAAGAAGAAGAATGAAAAGAAGAAGAAGAATGAAAAGAAGAAGAAGAAGAATGAAAAGAAGAATGAAAAGAAGAAGAAGAATGAAAAGAAGAATGAAAAGAAGAAGAAGAAGAATGAAAAGAAGAAGAAGAAGAATGAAAAGAAGAATGAAAAGAAGAAGAAGAAGAATGAAAAGAAGCAGAAGAAGAATGAAAAGAAGAATGAAAAGAAGAAGAAGAAGAATGAAAAGAAGAAGAAGAAGAATGAAAAGAAGAATGAAAAGAAGAAGAAGAAGAAGAATGAAAAGAAGAATGAAAAGAAGAAGAAGAAGAATGAAAAGAAGAAGAAGAAGAAGAATGAAAAGAAGAATGAAAAGAAGAAGAAGAGGAATGAAAAGAAGAAGAAGAATGAAAAGAAGAAGAAGAAGAAGAAGAATGAAAAGAAGAATAAAAAGAAGAAGAAGAAGAATGAAAAGAAGAAGAAGAAGAATGAAAAGAAGAAGAAGAATGAAAAGAAGAAGAAGAAGAATGAAAAGAAGAATGAAAAGAAGAAGAAGAATGAAAAGAAGAAGAAGAAGAATGAAAAGAAGAATGAAAAGAAGAAGAAGAAGAATGAAAAGAGGAAGAAGAAGAATGAAAAGAAGAATGAAAAGAAGAAGAATGAAAAGAAGAAGAAGAATGAAAAGAAGAAGTATTCCAGTACAGCAAAAAGTGTATCTGCAGAGAGCTCCGCTATTTCTGACAGTTCTCTGACAGTTCCTTCACATTTACAGCGGTTGAAACATTGTATCTATTTATTTCCGAATAAAAACATCTGTATCCTAAATGGAAACAAATAGATACAATGTTTCAACCGCTGTAAATGAACTGTCAGAACTGTCAGAAATAGCGGAGCTCTCTGCAGTGACACTTTTGCCGGCTGATCGGGAAAAATTCGATTCGTGCACCCGAAGTTGGCTAAAATTCGGATTCGATGCGAATCAAATTTTTCCCAATATTCGAAACGAATTCCACTTCGCCTGGTTCGATTCGCTCATCTCTAGTTGTCACTACTAAAATGCCGCATGACTTGATAAAATAACTCATATGGTATTTATTAGTGTTTACTTTTTTCTGATCTCCGGAACAGATTAATTGGTTTTCAATGCATTCCTATGGAAAACGGCGTTTCGGTTTAAGAATGTTTCGCTATAAGAAAAGTCCTGCAGAACGAATTAAATTCTTAAACCGAGGTATTACTGTATATCAAATATATAGTACTCTTCTGAAAAAACAGCAACATTTTTTTAATCCGCCCAGGTAAACAAATAGAAAGGAAAGCTGAAGGTACGAAATGAATTCCGAAAAAGAATCGGTTCAACATAACAAATATGACGAAACAAAATTCTTTAATTACTGAATGCATCCAAAATAAAATTAAATAAAAATGTCTGCCATGCAGATGTCTTCTTTCAGGCATTCACTTGTATTTCTTCAGGAGGATTTTTGTTCCATTGTTTTGACAGTTTTGGAATTAAACTAGTGATGTGGCAAACTGTATCAAGGGATTATGAGTATTTTACCATATAAACATATTTATCAGCTGCAGACACAGTGGGCCTAGAATTCCTTTAAATGTCTAAAAATAATGGCCACTGAACAAAGACCCATATCATAGTCTTAAAAATTCAGGCTATCATCTACACACATGAGAAGATAATAAATATGTCCACTTTTCAATAAAATACTTCTGCGAAGGGTTAGTGTGAGTGCTGGACCTGTTACAGACACTTTTTAAGACTTTGCCCACCCTTTCCACCTCTCATTCATAAAATCTGCACTAGAACAAGGAAAAAATATTAAACAATAGATTAGGAGATGAACATAGAAATTACACATAACGTACAGTATACAGTATATCACATGAGCAGATGAACAAATTCTAATTTAGCAACCTTCTTTAGGAAGACATTTTTTGAACATTTTCATAAATCACAGACTATCTCCAAATTAACTTGGTGGCTGGCATTAAACAAAATGAACATGCAAATTTCTTATTATGCTGGTAAATTCTAGAATCAAAGAACATATAATCTGCTAACAAAAACTAAATCCATTAATGGGATTGTTTTATAATTGTTTCGTGATTTCAATCCAAATCAGTAGTTGGAATTATAGCTAATCCAACATTTATGTTTACAGAAAACATTGCCTTCCAGGTTTTATTTAAAGGTCAGTAACATCAGATGGTTTATTTCTTTGGCAATGGTTTTATGCTATATTGGAGGAAATCCATCTTGGTAAGCACTGTTCTTTTACAGGAAATTTAGGACAGTGCTTATTAACTCTGTCTTTGTAAATATGACCTTATAAACAGTATATATATGTTGATGCAT
Source organism: Staurois parvus (assembly GCF_062004578.1). Taxonomy (NCBI): domain Eukaryota; kingdom Metazoa; phylum Chordata; class Amphibia; order Anura; family Ranidae; genus Staurois; species Staurois parvus. Next base: position 9,322,231 of record NW_028317949.1, read on the forward strand.
TTGTTCAATTGAAGTTTTGTGACACTAAGCTTTTAGTTTACTGACATTACATAATTTGAAATAAACATCTTTAAAACCTCTGCAAAGCTCCCAGAAGCTATTTTTTTAAAAAAAGAAATAGCTCCGGAATAGTGTTTCATTGCTAAGATATTTTTAAAAAATGAAAAACTTTTCCACCCTACATTTCTCTATCTATCTATCTATGTATCTATCTATCTATCTATCTATCTATCTATCTATCTATCTATCTATCTATCTATTATCCCTGTCTTTTATTCTTATATATAGAATATTTCAGAATGAAGGAGAGAATGAGGGAGGGGAGAGGGTAAGGGGTGGATTAGGTTATGAAAAAGGAATTATAAATATACAGGCATCACCACGGTATTTACTAACGTGTCACTATTGAATAGAAACAACATCAAAAGACTTGTGTCTAGTTGTTATTGGCTAATGCATTTTCTATCCATAACATATTTTATACCATGCCTCTGTTACATGGCAAAAAACTGCACTTACAGTATGTTATATTTACAGTGAAGTGAAGAGGACAATTAGGTATGGTCTTGCTGCAGTGGCTAGCATAATGCTCTTTTGTCACAATGTTCTCCCTGCAATGTACTGTATACCATAATCACAAAACGGTAGCAATCATTAATTTTTTTTCATTATAAGTTTTTATTGAAAGATTTTCATTACAAATATAAAAAGCATAGAAACATAGCCCATGAATGGGTGTATAGAGAGAAAACAAGAATAAACATGAAAAGAGATCCTTTTCCAGTGTTTTATACCTAACAGACAATCTGTATTATCACAAATGTACACTGTTATAAACTGTTACCAAACATATACCAGTACTAGTATGTGATTTGAACCAATCCAACCATATCTTCCAAAATGCAATAAATGTGACTTGCCTAATGAGGCGTATTGGCAGAAGTTTTTCAAGAACATAATTTGGCTGTACCAATACTAAAGCCTTAGATGGGTTAGGGGCCAAATTGGCTTTCCAGTTCCTGGTAATAACTACCCGTGCTGCAATCAGAATATGTGAGACTACTATCCAATACGTGGGAGGGAATACCTAAGTTCAGGATTGCCAAGGCCAGGCTAGGAGCCACTATAATTCCTGTCATTTCAGCTATAACGCAAGAGATTTTTCGACAAAAGTTGTGAGGTTGGGACAAGACTAAAGTATATGTAGCAGGTTACCTAATTGTCCACGGTCACGCCAACATAGTGGAGATTTGTCGGGGGAGAACTTAGCTAACTTATATGGGGTGTAATACCATCTACTGAGGAGTTTGTAAGCTAATTCCCTATGATTCACACAGTGGGTGGGAGTTTGGGTTGAGAGAATAGCTTTGAACCATTGCTGAGGGGAGAAGTGGGCTTTGAGATCAACCTCCCAGCAATCATTTTTTGAATACATCATCAAATGTAGGGTTAATTCATTATAGCATTAGAGACTGTTCAATTAGCATTTTCAATGTTCATGTTCACTTTTTAAAATGGATGCCCACTTAGATGAGTACCTGTGTTCACTTCAATTATCCAAGCAAAAACATAAATGTTTATTTCCCTTACATGTGGGGTATTCCTAAAATATCAAATTAAGGATAGATAGACTTTTTTAAAAAAAAAAAAAACTACCTGTATGTAAGCATTTGCTTTGCCAAGTGACCATTCCTCTTTGCTAAGCGAACATTCTCTACTCTAGTAAATCAAACACCATGGTATTTTTCAATTGTGCTGATCAGTGTATACTGGCAGGGGGAGCCCCCTCGTATAGATGCAGGAATCTGTCAGCTTTTTTTTTTCGTTCAACATGCTGGTTGAAAAACAAAACTGTTAGTATACCCTGCTTAAATGGCAATTGAATTTTGATGATGATGATGATGATAATTGATTGTAATGGTGTGTTTGAAAAAATCTGCTGTTGATAATGCTCACCAGTTTAAAAGGCAGGGCTGTAGGATCATAATCTGCCCTACAAATTTAAAGTGTTGCTAAATCTACAACCGCCGTAAAGTCAGTCTGTATTTGCAGTAAAGCATGCTTGTTATACTCACTCACAAAGGGGTTAATCCTTCACATTGTGTAAAAAGGCTGTTTGATCTTGTCTTCTATGATCTTCTTCTTCCACAGTCCCCAATCCATCTGCTGATAGTACAGAGCCCCAGGAGGCACTCTGCACATGCTCAGTTTGGTGTGTATTGCTAGAGAGTTTGTTTGGGGGGGAGGGTGCATGTGATCAGGGGCGGACTGACCATTTGGAAACTCGGGCACTGCCCGAGGGCCCGGGGTCAGTAGGGGGCCCCATGAGATGCCCCTGGTACCTTTTCCATAGGCTTTTTTGAGTTTGGGCAAGGACACAGGGGCCCCATGATCCCCTATTGCCCGGGGGCCCCATGAGTTGTCAGTCCGTCCCTGCATGTGATCATGGTCAGATCATGGTCATTCTTTGCCAGACACTGTTAGAAGTCACAAGACTGCTCTAATTGCTGATGAGAAAAGGTATTTAGCATTATATATTTCCTAATATAATTACATTCCCTTTTTCTGTGTACTGTGGAAAACTTGCTATAGGGAATGCAGGGTCCTGGGTTTAGTAACACTTTAAATCCCTCTTACAGGATAAGTTCACTTTTTGGACAAAAATAATAAATGCACATATTTCTGCATATAAAAAATGTGCATTTATTATTTTGTCCAAAGGAGCGTGGAAATCATTGCACCAGCAATCAGAAGATTACTGATGCCATGCAGGTCTCCTGCAGACCTGTCAGAATATCTGCTTGCTGTACAGAGTGTACAAGCAAGCAGATATTCTGACAGGAAGCTTCAATAAAATACCATGGCACTCCACAGCGTCGTGGTAGTTCATTGAAAATACAAGTCCACAGCTGCTAAGGCTGTCGGGACTTGCAGTTCATTCATTCATGGAAGTCTGCAAATGAATCACAGAGCCCTGCATGGCTGCAATGTTTTAAAATTTGACAGATCGTATTGGAAGACTTTTCCCTGTATTATCTGTCACATGGAGGGGGGTGTTAGGCATGGCTGCCGCTATGGGAACATGTTTCATGTTCCACTCTAAAAATGGGTGGAACATGTAACATGTTCCCAAAGGTAAACTTATCCTTTAACCTTCTCCCAGGTTGACTCCCTGAAAATTCAACCATCCGTTCCGCACCAGGGATCTGGATACTATGAAAAAAGTGGCAATAAACCCAGGAAAGGGTTCCACAATCTGATGCACTCTTCCAGGTCTAGACACCACTGTAAACATGACAGTATGTACAACAAGAAACCAATTGGTATTTCTTGAGTATCAGCAAAGAATCCTTATATACATTGTGCTTAGGTGTCCCAATATGTACAGTAAGTCTCCTCAGTGTATACAATGTCCACCTTCAGCATTTTATCATTTGCAGCTGTCACTCAGACAATACACCAGGGGATACAGGTAACTTCAAATGAGAAAAAACAAATGACACAGGGAAGTGCACAGACTATCATTTTAATTAAATTTAGAAATAAAAATTAAAACAAAAATCACTCACATGTTCCAAATGAATAATGGGCCTGTAATAGCCTCAAATATGATCCACTGGCAGCCTGGTCAAAGCTGCAGCATGTCACACAAAATGTCTCCTCTCTCTTTGTGCTATGCTGATAGACTGAGGAAAGGAACTGATCCTGCTCCCAGAGTCAATCTATTGCAGTTGCGGGGCTCGTGGAGGAGCTATCAATGTCAGCTACCTGTAGTTGCTCACAATGCACTTCCTAAATAGGTGTGCTGGGTTGCAATGACAATGCTTTTTTTTTGGAAAATGAAAAAATAAAAAAAAATATTTTCACTATTTTTTTTACATACTGTCACCAGTGCAGTACAGCGTCATCATATAACTGGCATGGTGGTGATCAGTGACACTGACTGATGACAGTATGAAAAAAAAATATAATTTTATTTTTCATTTTTTTAAATTATTTTTATTATTTTTAATTTTTTATTACATTTTTTTACACAATTCGCTTATAGCAAAGAGTTACTTTGCTATAAGCAAGCATTCACCTGAATGGCATCGATTCATTCAGGGGATTTTTTTTTTTGTGCTTAGCTGTGATTTGGCTACGGCTAATCACATGACACAGCTGGGCTGTGATTTGCCCAGCTTGTGCATGTGATCGCTGTGACCATTCACAGCTAGACACACTATTATACAATGGATGGCATGAATGAAGCCATCCATTGTATACAACTGTCATGTGACCTGCTGTGATTGGTCACAGCAGGTCACATGGTACCGGTAACGGGGCCGGTACTCAGATCTGTCATCCGCCGTGTCCGACGTACACAGCCGGTGACAGATCGCACCGCTGCGCGGCTCTGCAGGCGCGCAAACTGCTCATGCCCAAAAGGAAACCATATGGCGTCCACCCGGAAAGGTGAGGGTTTTTGCCGGCCGCCATTCGGCCATAGGCCGGGCGGGAGGAGGCTAGGTATCAGCTTTATTTTGCAACATGTCAGACTGGAGCAGGGTAACAACTACCTCTTGCCCATTGACCCACACTACCCTATCATAGATACTTACATTTTACACTGAATAGTGTATATGTAGTGACAAAAGTGCACATCACAATCAGACAGCTCATCCTGCTTTCAACACTGGGTTGACAGATGTCTTAGCTGGTAGCATGCCCCTCAATTAGCCTCATGAGTTTCTTTTTCAACCCACCAGTTGTAAGGAGGGTTAGACACTGGGGTACTTCTGCCAGGAGTATTGCATACTGTACCTGAGCAGACACAATGCATTCATTCTCTGAAATCCTGGTGTTGGAATGCACCTCTTTGCTCTGGAACAACTCTTTTTGTTAATGAATGGCCCCCTAAGTACGCCTCTGCACAGTTATATCATTCCACTGCAGCAGTCATCTCATTTAGGAATTGTGGTACAGAATGGAATACATAATGGTACAGTTCTTAGGAAAGACAGCATACAAAACAGTCCAGGCTGACCAGCTCCACAATGTTAGCGGTGGTCAGCTCCTCTGATTGAAGCCAGTCTTGGAGCAGGTGCATCAGGGTGAATAGCTGTTCATAAGTAGGTTTAGCCTTGTCAAAGTACCATGCACAGAGCTTGCTCACCCTCATGGTAAGAGTCACCCGCAATGTGGCTAATACTTCAGCTTTTAACAGCAAATATTCTCATGCTGAGTTTAGGTCCAAGTCAAAGTATGCCTGCTGAGAATCTACAATCAGAAAATGGGCCAATACCTTCACCCAGTCTGCCTCAGGTAGCCTTTCTGTAGTGGAAAAATGTTCAAAAAAAAGCACTAGATATTCTTCAAACTGTCTGCGGCAGTCATCTCATTTAGGAATTGTGGTACAGAATGGAATACCAAATGGTACAGTTCTTTGGAAAGACAGCATACAAAACAGTCCAGGCTGACCAGCTCCACAATGTTAGCGGGGGTCAGCTCCTCTGATTGAAGCCAGTCTTGGAGCAGGTGCATCAGGGTGAATAGCTGTTCAAATGTAGGTTTAGCCTTGTCAAAGTACCATGCACATACCTTGCTCACCCTCATGGTAAGAGTCACCCGCAATGTGGCTAATACTTCAGATTTTACCAGCTTATATTCTCATGCTGAGTTTAGGTTCAAGTCAAAGTATGCCTGCTGAGAATCTACAATTAGAAAATGGGCCAATACCTTCACCCAGTCTGTCTCAGGTAGCCCTTCTGTAGTGGAAAAATGTTCAAAAAAAGCACTAGATATTCTTCAAACTGTCTGCGGCAGTCATCTTTTATAGGACTTGTTGTATGGCCTTCTACGGGTCACTCAGTGTAACAGAGCCATAATTGAGCCTTCTAGCTTTCTGGGTCACTGCATTCTGTTGGGCCACCATTTGTTCAGTCACAAATAATTATATTCCTGTTGCTCTGTTACAGTCTGTGCTAGGGCATGCTGTTGTACAGCTGTTGCCTACCTAATTTCGGCTTGTTCTTGCATATTGGCCAATGCCAGCTGTTTAATCACTCCTCCATTGCTCCTTTTGTGGTTTGGTTTTTAAAGCCCATTTGAATTTAACCCAGGACCAGGGCGGACTGACCATTTGGGAACTCGGGCACTGCCCGAGGGCCCTGGGTCAGTAGGGGGCCCCATGAGATGCCCCTGGTACCTTTTCATAGGCTTTTTTGGGTGTGATTTGATCATGGGCGAGGACACAGGAGCCCCATGATCCCCTATTGCCCGGGGGCCCCATGAGTTGTCAGTCCGCCCCTGCCCAGGAAATACAATAGGACTATCTTGCACCCCTTGAGCTACCAACATCATCCACCAATTGTCGGCCACAAATAAAAAAAACAGGTGTCTATTAGTCAGTTCTAAAACTGTGACAGAAAGCAAAAAAAGAGGCTTTGTCTTCAGATTCAGCACAAAAAAGACAGGTAAAGCTTCTTGCCAGCACAATACTCAAACGGAAGCAAACTGTGCTTAGCTGTAGCACAGATTTAAAAGCCAACGTGAGAGTCCAGGAAACCTGAAAAGTCTAAGAAATTGCTAAGAAAGTGGGTCTTTCACTAAGATATAATTCTTCTCACACACCACCACACTCCCAGGTTAAAAGGATGGGCTGTAGAGAATGCATTTGCCCAACATTACTCCTTTTAACCATGCTCCAGGCTGATTCACCACAATATATATATATATATATATATATATATATATATATATATTGCTGTATATCAATTGCATATGTAAATATACAAAATAAAATGATCATGTACTATATTAATCATATTTATTTCCCTGGATAATGTGCTACTACATCTTAAAGCAAGAATGCATTTGCTATATATTACCATTAAAAATGTAGAAAATAACTGAGATTTATATACTGTACATAAAAGTCAAAGGGATATAAAATCTCATTGTCATTTAGTTATTGATGGTGACATTTGAAAACAGTATTAGTCTACACAGTATGAAAACATAAAGTTAAAAATGATGATTTACCACCTCCACAAAATACTCATTTACTTGGCACGGTAAGCTCATTAGCTGAGAAGACAGAAAATGTGCCAGCTCTTTGAGTGATTTCTGGGATTTAGGCTTTTGGCAAGTTATTAGAGACAGCATTCCTAAATATTTAATAACTCATTATATATTCAGCTTTACAAAGTTATTTGTAAATGACAAAATACAAATCTTTAAAAATAAAAGAAAACAATAGCAACTGTTAAGTACTTTTAATAGCACCCAGTATGCACATCTGCAAGAACTTTTTTTTCTTTTGACAGAAGTTTTTATAACAATACTAAAACAGTGATTTATATGGACTGGTCCAGCACAATGAGATTGCATGAAATGCTGGCTTTTGTTGCATAAACCGTAGATTGTTTGAGTGTAAATAATTGTCATCAACATTTTTTTTTCTGGTTCCATATATTATCATTTAAAGTGTAAGTATAGATAAAACTTTTTTTTAGTTTTGGTTAGCAAAGGAGAGGGTTACAATCCCTGCCAGTTTATTTGTTGCTGTCTGTGTACTGTAAGAGAGATTTCCTTTGATTTTATGATTTTATATGGAGATGCAAAATTAAGCAATAAAAACTCTGCAAAGTGAGGCATATACCCCTTTGGGAATTTCAATACCAGATAACCATTCACACATTTATAAATTCTAATACTCACATTCCTTCAAGAACTTCTAACAGAGCTTAAAAAGCAAGGTGTTAGGTGAAGGTGGGATAGGCTTCTCTGAAGAGAAGGGTTTTCAGGGATCGCCTAAACGTGGCCAGAGATAGCTGGACAGATTGGAGTGGGGCGTTCCATAGGATAAGACAGGATTGAGAAATGGCCTGGAGGCAAGCATGGGAGGAGGAGACAAGGGAGCTAGAGAGGTCTTGGGAGGAATGAAGAGAACAATTTGGTTGGTATTTTGAGACTAGGTTAGTGATGTAGCTAGGGGCCGAGTTGTGGATGGCTTTGTAAGCTATTTTTAATATTTTTAATTTAATTTGTTGGGCAAGTAGCAACATAATAAACATCAGTGTGTTTATTATGTCTCCTGTTTGTCAATAAGCAGAGCAACCCTGTGTTCAAAACAGGGAGTACAGGTCTGAAATAGCTTGAAGACACTTTGTCCGGTGTGTAGCGCTACCCCCTTAAGGGATGTTGCTAGTCCTCTTGTGCTACCCTGACCCTGGGATCTTCCAAACCCTTCTGACATGGTGTATGTCTCTTTAAATGAATCATAGTCACAACAAGAACTGAACACAGCAGCCTTCTGTATTAATAAAGGAATCAATAGATTTAAATAGATGTAAGGTGTCGGTCACCCAATCCTTGGAACAACATCCAGTGTTGGTTGGGTAGAGCACAAGGCAATTAGGTAATTCCAAAACAAAAGCAAACAGTAAAAAGCAATAACACTTTGCTCTATATGAAATGGTGAACACAGTGATAGAATATTCAGAAGAAACTTACAGGTGAGAAGATTGGGAGGAAATAAGGGGAGGCTTGTCTCTGAGAAACCTAATCCTATAGTGGAGAGTTAAGTTCTACTTGGGCAAGCCCAAAACCTAATAATATTGATATAACGGTAGGGTAGTCCTAGAGTCAGTCAAAATAGGTCAGTCACCTACAATGTCTTTATGAGTATAATTCTCAAGACACTTTTTATACCAACATTATCATGCCAATATACTTAGATCATGAGTAAAAAACATTGGGTGCTGCTATTAACAATAACACACTGTAAATAATAATAATAAATGTGATAAACCAAATAACCACAAATAATAGCGCGACCCTGAATCAAATCAATAAATAAGTAAATAAATAAATATAAATTGATATATCCACCACCATATATGTGCAATAAATTAATCAGTGAAAAATCATATATAGGAAGTCCGCATATAGTCCATTCAGAAAAGTCCATATATTAATGATCCTCAATAAATGAAGTAATGAGAACCTCCTTCATCAATGTGATATCCAGTGCACAGAACACTCCATCAAATTGCACACTCACCATAAGCTGGTGATAAAAAAGCGTATCAGTAAATATCCAGCATTCCACCATTAAGCTCCAGCTTAGAGAAATCCTCACATATCCAATTTGTACATGTGAATAAAAAGAATACTCGCCATAGTGCAATATCATCCAGCAAATTTATTAAGGTAACAAACCCCCCATTAAAACCGCACTCACAATGAGTATATAAATGTACAGCGTTTGTTAATAATCAGAGCTTCAAGCTCTGTCTCCAGTGTCTCACAAGCCTGCCTGCACCCAAGATGGTGATGGTGCAATCACGTGGTCCGGACACGTGCATCAGCGTGCGTGGTGACGTCACCATCTAGCTACACCCTAACGCGTTTCGTCAGATGACTTCTTCTGAGGGAAGAAGTCGTCTGTGTGTTTTCTGTGAGAATTCCGCACCACATCACAATCACACCCTGTTCATGCGAACCGCTGAGGGTGTATGTTAAGCTAACAACACCCCGAAATTGGTCCACAAAATGCGCTGCAATGTGCAGAATTGGATCGCATGGGTGTGAATACCTATGCAATCCGATTCTAGTGAGGACCAATAAAAGGGTCCTGCAACTTTTTGGTGCAGAGGCGGTGCGATTGGAGCCATACAAAATGTATGGCTCCAATCGCACCACACACAATTCGCATGTGATTTGCACAGGAATGTGGTGCGGTTCCTGTGTGAATCACATGCAATATACCGCACTGCACAAGTGTGAACCTAGGCTTAGTCTCACTTCACTTTTTGGGATTTCTATTGAGTACTATTCTCTATTTACAGCAGTGCTCACTTGCAATTGAATCCCGTCAGTTGTCTGAACACTTACCACTCAAAAGCTAGAAAAACTTTTTGACCAGAGTTTAACCTAACATATGACCCTGATTAATGTCAGTTGCATTTTTGCACATTCAAATCAACATGACAAACAAGCAGTGAGGACATGTGTTAACTAACACAGCCAGGTAACAGCACATGCTGCTGCGTGGAATAAAAAGGAGTTAAAACACTACTGAGGTGTCAAATAAGCATTTAAACATATATAAAATTTTTACTGCTGTTTGCCAAACAATGTTTTCCAGTCTATTAATCTACTTCAAATGCCAGTGAATTCTACTCCATTAGTGTAGTTTGAGTGGCAGTATGACAGTTCAAATCTATGACCAACAGAATTAAATTAAATTAGTAATGTATCTATTCATAAATGATTTAACAGTGTATTATTTCCTCCGCATTAGTACAGAAATTCAACTTGTACTGTATATGTCAGATAAAAGCGAGTTAGCCTAAATTATCCTATCACTCAAAATAATATCTCTATCTCTTAAGTCTGCTTTTAAACCATGCTGTCTCAGTAAGAACTAAGCTACCAGACTGTACTATCTATACCACCTTCCAGTATTTGTTCTGGTGATGTTAATGCTTTCACTTGTCTCCTCTATAACAACCTGTCTGCCTGGAAATGAAAAGTGAGTAATTCACTTTTTTTTTTTATTTATTTAAAAAATAATACTCTAATATCTACATTTGACTCAAATAGCACCTTCTGAATCAATTGCGGTATTGTATTCTTTAAGTTTAAATCAGAAAACATGTTAGCAGAAAACCCGCTGATATCACTACAAGGTAAATCAAGAATGTCTGCAGATACAATCTAGCATTATTTGCTGAGAACGGTATGGAAGTTCTTTTTTTTAACAGAATGGTACTGCTATACTCTGTAAATGAAACAGGGTTATTTGGGTTTTATATACCATACTTTTTTTTTCTTTCTTTTCATCTTTTCCTATCATCTTACTGCCATGATATATAATGGTGACAGGGGCCAACTAGATTTTAGATTTCTTTTTCTTTACTTTTTCCTTCCCTTTTGCTAGCTTTCTTTTTTCTAAGCTGGGCAACAAACTTATCTTTCATTTCTGTTTCTCCAAAATTCAAAAACTGATTGAGCCTCAACCTAGATAACCTTGCATGGTAATGGTTGCCATACACTGCTGAATTTTCTCTTGTACACCCTGCAGGCTAGCTATTGTATACTGATAACCATGGTGCCCATAACCATGGAGATGATAAACAATTACTGCATCTGATAGGATGCAGTCCCTGTTTTTTGGATAATTTTGCAATTAGCTAAGTCAATTATTAACCAGGTGCCCTCTGCCATATAGCAGAAGTACTGCTACAGGGTGGCACGGCTGTGCAAAATCATGTATATATATATACGTGATTTGCATTTCTGGGTAGGAGGCGCGAGCGTATCTTGTCTATAGAGTCTTATATGGATAGAGTAAACATGCACTTCAAAATTAGAATTCCATTGCTGATCCTTGCTACTCGCTTTGCCGCCATACTGAACATAATGCTTTCTGAGTCACTGAACGACCAAAGCATGCTAATCCAGAATTCTGACCTTTCTTCATTTTCTTTATTTTTGTTTTTAGTTGGTGAATAAAAAAGTATCAAAACTGTAGGCAACAAAGCAACGCATTTAATAAGATCAGTAATGTCAGCTTGTGTATTCTATAGTGGTAGATTTTCTTTAACAACCTCTAATTATGTGTCTGCAGATTAAGCAGTAGCAGAACAGTCTATTTTTTAAAGTGTTATGTCAAGCCAAAACTTTTTTTATATAGTTTAATGGTTATGACACTTTTTTTTTTTTTTACTGTCTGAATCCTGTCCAGGGTCCTCTCTAGAATATATCCTCTTAGTTGTCACCAAGACACATTTCTCTATTGGAAGATTTCCCCTCATTGTCTCCTATGAAAACGCCTATGTTTTACTTGCCATAATCTTCTATGCTGGAGACAATAGTCACCAGGACCAGCAGTGAGGGACAATCCCAGAGGAGAGACAGATAACAGTAAAAATCTTTAATTGCTGCACTAACAAAGGTGTTGATTCTGGTGTTTTCAACAATACAAACCTAACAGAAGTGTTAAGCCTTCCACGTTCTAACACTATAGTTTATCTATCTATCTATCTGTCTATCTATCTATCTACCCATCTATCTATCTATCTATCTATCTATCTATCTATCTATCCTAATGAATTGATATGTTACAGGTTGCACTGCTTTGAAGACTTTAACTCCTCTAAAGCCCATATCTATTTGAAAAACAGTGTATTCTTCAGCACATCTGCTTTGTAAGAACCAGTTAGAAGTTTCCTAGAGAATAATGAATTTGGCAAAGTGAGAAAGCACATTCACTGAACATTAAAGCAAATATAAACAATACGTTAAAGCGTTACTCAACCCAGGACCCTGCATTCACTATATCTGGTCTCACACAGTACACAGAGCATGGAAATGCAATTATTTTAGTAAATATAAACTGCGAAATTCCTTTTCTCATCAGCAGTTGGAGCAATCTTGTGACTTCTATCAGTGTCCAGCTGAGCACTGGTTGTAGGGGGAGTTTTCATTGTGCTCTAGGAGGATGTAGAACCATTGACCTCTGTCTGGACAGTGCTGATTGGCCCTGTGCTGATCACATGCACTCTCCCAAGAAAAAAAAACCTCTCTAGCAATACACACTAAACTGAGCTTGTGCAGAGTGACTCCTCACAATATGTCTTATCAAGAGATAACAGGGGGGCACTGGAAGAAGGGGAGAACCAGAGAAGTTAGGATCAAACAGCCTTTTTACACAATGCAGTGGGTTAACCCCTTAGGTTCCACAGTGAGTATAACAAGCATGCTTTACTGCATATACAAACTGATTTTACTGTTGTGGGCTTAGTAACACTTTATTGTCACACAACTTTCCTAAACTTAATCTATCTAAAACTAAGCTCATAGTATCCCCTGTCCTCTGTGTCCCCCTGACTTTTCTATCAATATCAAGGGGACACTTATCAGTCACAGCTATTTGGATTTCAGTTTGGGAGATTTTCAGTGACACCATGCCGCACCCTGAGACATAGGGTGTCATCAGTATAGCAGGGGAGGCATAGTACCTTTAAAGGTGCACATGGTATAGCTTGTAAGCAGAGTATGCAATAACTTCTCAATCAAAGAAATGGCTTTATCTGAGGTACAGTCCCTTTAAATGCACAGGGGTGTACGTGGTATAGCTTGTAAGCAATCAGAGTATGCAGTGACTTCTCATTCAAAGAAATAAGATCAAATTTACATACAGTAAATATAAAAATCCTTTCACATTGCTTAGTTTATTACAGGAAGGTACCTCTTTTGGTTCCCACATTTTGCATTTATTTCAGTAGTAAATACCGGAATAGTAGCATTATACTTACATACCAAGCTTTTGTTGCTGGCATTATACTCTATAACATCATGGCTTACCATTTCCATTTGCTCCTTGATGAATGTTTCTGCACTAAAACTTCCTGGCTGTTACTTAGAAATTGTGGTCTGGAGCTGTGATCCATAGTGACATTTCACAGTTGTATTGGTCACGTTTGAAGGTCAATATGAATACTCTTCTTGGGATTTGTGTTCGTTTAGGAAACAAAAAATATCTTATAATAACCTTTTGGTTACTCAGATAACATTATTTATATCTATTAAGCGGCTATATAGTGCAAATTTTATGTCAGGTGTATTTTTAAGTTTGAAAGGCTAAGTCTACTTTTTAACATACATACAAATCAATAGGTATATAAATGTGCTATTGCAGACCTTTATTTTGTAAATAACACAATATTTTGAAATTCTTCTTGACCTTTTCTGCTTACTTATTTATGAAAGTATGGAACAGTACATAGTAGGAAAAAAAAAGAATACCTTTGAAAATAACTTGAACATTTAAAAATATTTCAAATGTCAATTCCAAAAGCTATTCTTGAAAATGTCAATTTTATGAAGAAGAAAACACTCAAATGTTTGGGATTATATATTGTATTTACCTTGCTCTAGCTAATTTAACCATTATTGTTCTCATATTAATTAAAAATAAAAATCAGATAAACAATAAAAAGTAGAAAATAAGTAACTATTATTTCAAGAAATAAGATACACAGTAGCTACAAAGATTTCGTAGTAATTTGTGCTATGCTTGTCATTTATGTACTACTCCTGTAACCATCAGGATAAACATCAAATTTTGTAAAACATGTATTTTACTTATTTTGGCAGGATCCTTCTAAAATTGGTCCATTGCATTATTAAGAAGGAGACTTTGGGATACTGTCAGATGACACACACACAAATAAAAACCCAAATTGTCATCTTTAATCATATTTTCCAAATTGTATGACAATTCTTCGGTAAGGTTTGAAATATTGACCACAGTAGCTTTTTCAGTAATTGAACTATAAAAGACTAGATAGTGGCACAGACACATGCAGCAGACAGTGGCTCCCAGTAGTCCTGCTATATGCTTGCGGTTCTGTCCTGTGCAAGGTGATTAAAGCTCAAACTGTCCTAGATAGGCAGACCTTGATTGAGATTGGGATTGGCTTTGTGGGACTTACTGTAGGGGCATACATCCTCAGGGTGGCTGTAGTTTTGTGTGTCCCACATTCAGGAATATGACTGTTATCAGTGACGTGCTGGATGTATAGGATCATGGCACCATTGGCCATGGAGTCCCAGCTGAGGGACAGCTTGGAGATGGTGATGGATCAACTATGAGTGGGTGGTCTAACAGACAGGACATGTTATATGGTAGTCAAGAGAGGCTATGTGGCAGCCATTGTAGGAACTATATGGCACTGAGGATTTGGGCTAGGAGATCAAGGAAATGATGAGACAGAGCTCAGATGAGAGTATGGCTCAGATGTCTAGGCCCTACACTCACTCCTCTACCTAGTGCATTTTTAGCAACTGAATGGTCCCTGGAAGGAGAGATTGAGGAGGTAAATATCTGCATAACTCAACAGGAGAACTTGGAGAAGTGTTGTGTCCTTATCATTATAGACATTTGGCTTCATTGTGGTATACCAGATGCGGCTTTTACCCCAGAAAAACAGTTGATCTTTTGATATGAAAGAAAGCAGGGATCATGCAAAACAAAAGGAAGGGGGCTGTATGTTTATATCCTTAGTGAATGGTGAAAAATGCTGTTAGGGTGGAGAAACGGTGTACATCTGATATGGAGTTCCTGCTGATAAAATGCCTCCTCTATTATCTTCCAAGGGAGTTTATTTGCACTCCCATTTTGCTGTACATAATTAAACCAGTTGGTTTGTATATCTGTGAGTGTTCAGATGATGAAGAACCCTGATGGAGTCTGAATGGTGGCAGGGGACTTAAATAAAGCAAGCTTAAGATCAGTTCTGCTTAAGTTTCAGGGGACAGAGCACTTTGGACCATGTCTATTCCAACGATTGTGGTAGGTACAAAATTCATATTCATCCCCATTTGGAGTTATCTGACAATCGTTCTGGTACCTGCTTACCCAAAATCTATAAATGAAAAGCCAGTGCTACAGTCAATTAGAAGGGTGGGGTAGTAAATGCTGCTCTGTAGGACTGTTTTGAGCAGACAGACTGGCAGGCATTTAGGGACGCTACCCTGATTAATTAGCTTATTTTTGAGGAGTGTTGCTCTGTGGTTATGACTGATGTTAGTAAACACATGAAAAATGAAGTGACTATCAAGTCAGTCAAATTATTCTCAAAAATAAACCTTAGGCAAATGGATTGGTGAAGGGTCTGGTAAGAAGAATACTTCTTTTAGGTCAGGTGACAAGGAGTCTATATAGTGCGGTATAAGCAAGATTAAGAGCAGGTATTATTGAGGCAAAATGTAAATATTAACTGAGATTATAGAAAGTATTTGATTGAAATAATATTAGAACCATATGCAAGGCTATACAGTAAACCATATAAAAAGAAAAAGGCTAGCGTGGTGAAATGTGAGGCCCAACTCCATCCAGTTGTGGATGTCAAGGGACTAATGGACTTCAGTTCCCAAGTAAAGACTTTTATAAGGAGGAGAAAGATCTGTATTTTCCCGGGCTGAAGACCAGGCAAATTCCTCTTACTGTGAGGAGTGTGCACATCACTATTCCTAAGTGCACACAAACCTGCTAAAAGCCTATGGACTGCAATAGAAACCAAAGCTCTGTTTTTCTGTGTGCTGAGGACCGAAGTTGCCTTAGGCAGATCCCAAAGTTAGTTGACATCTCCACAGTGGGACCAAAACTGTTGTATTGCTGGGACTGGTGGGAGGGCATTGCTGCTATTAACCTGTCATTGCTAGCAGAAACTTGGCACATAGAGACTCGCCATCTAACTAGCAGCCATATTCACAGCATGCAGACTTTATTAGAACTATACTTATGTGCACCACTGTAAAGACTGGGTCACAATGCTAGCTGACTGAAGAACTAGTGCTCAGGACTGTTCAACCAGATTGCTGCTCCACAAAAACTTTGCTTATTGCCCATTATAAAAGGTTTTTCTTTTTTTTTTTCCCATTATAAAAGGTACCTCTTTAGGGGGTCTTACATTTCATAGTAGTCATCCACATAGAGTGCACTCTAGAGCAATTATAGCCTACTGGTTACAGAGAAGTTTGTTGTTGCATGGATCGCTATTAACTAGTGGCTCCTGCAGGGTAGTGCTACACCCTTTTTGATTATTTGGATAATGATACATTTACTAAGTTGGCTGTATCTTTAGGAGACACACCTTTTGAGGTTTCTGCTCAGTATGTGAAACAGAGTTTGTTAGGCGTCAGTGAGAATAAAACTGCAGGGACTGATAACGTAGCAGCAATTATTTTAAAGAATTATGCATTGCATTTAGCAAATGTTTTTGATGATATTTTTAACACCTCTTTGGCAGGAGGTTGCCCCTTCATGTATAAAGTCATCAACAATTGTCCCTATTCCAAGTAAATCCCCTGTCTCTTGTCTAAATGACTGTAGCAAAAAATGTGTTATGTTGGGATTGGATAGTTATCAATTTGCCTATAGAGCAAATAGACCTATAGAGGATGCTATTGCTTTAGCACATTCATTTTTGACCCATTTAGAGGTCAAAAGGTGCTTTTTATCAATTTTCGTTCAACGTTTACTGCCTTTTTACCTATGAAATGTATTGGTAAGCCTAAATTCCATATCTTTGCATTTCAGTCTTGGATTTTCTCATCAATAGGGCTCCAATTGTAAGAATTGGTAAATACTGCTACTCAATACTGACCTTTAGCACAGGGGTTCTACAAGCATACAGTATGTATTAAGCCCTTTTTCTATTCTCTCTGTATACCCATGACCAGGGGCTGACTGACAACTCATGGGGCCCCTGGGCAATAGGGGATCATGGGGCCCCTGTGTCCTTGCCCAAACTCAAAAAAGCCTATGAAAAAGGTACCAGGGGCATCTCATGGGGCCCCCTACTGACCCTGGGCCCACGGGCAGTGCCCGAGTTTCCAAATGGTCAGTCCGCTCCTGCTCCTTAGAACTGGTGGGTTGAAAAAGAACCTCATGAGGCTCATTGAGGGGCATGCTACCAGCTAAGTCATCTGTCAACCCAGTGTTGAAAGCAGGATGAGCTGTCTGAATGTGATGTGATCTTGTATCACTTTATATACACTATTCAGTCTCCTGCTTTGTCTCCTGCTTTGAGGGAAATTTAGTAAAACGTGTGCAGATAAATTCCCTTTCTTAAGTGGCAGAATAAGGAACAACAACAAAATTACAAATTAAAAGGGGATTGGAAGGTTTGCGTAAAATAAATGAATTTGACTAAAGCTGGGTACACAAAAAAAAAATCCTGACTGACAGTGGGGAGGTTCTTCCGCTCAACCCCCCTTTGCCAGTGTGAACCCAGCTTTAGACTTAAGAGCTAACAATAGTTTTTAGAAGAAGATGGGAAATTGTTTATATGTGCTTATTGATGTAGTGGAGGTAGAGAGGGTGCATGAGTTCCATTTTTTTTTTTAGTAATGATGTTTACAGAGAGATTATCATTGTTAGTGTGGTGGAACCATTCCGCCTGGGCTTCCTCGTGCGGAGCGATGCGTCTCAGCCGGTGGTCCCCTTGTCCTGCAAGTCTTCCAATGCTCTGCCAAGGCAGGTATTAGAGCTCAAAACCAATTCTTCCCTGATATTCCAAACCACGAGTCGGAACTTCGTGTAAGGTGAAATGAATCAATTTTTATTAAACCCAGCTCAGTATATACAGCTTCACCCCCACCCCCACCAGAAAGCCTGGCACCGGGTTTTCCCCACCAACAACAAAACCCTACAACACAACAATACAGTATGAACTCTATAGAAGTGAAAGACTACAAGGTGACATTTCCCTAAACAAACAGTGTAGAATGTCTGTCTACATAACAGCTGCTAAACATATACAGCTTTTCAAAGGGGAAAAAACTGAAACAGAAAGGGCAAAATGTTATCACAAAGGGACGGTTCGTCACAGTCAGTACATGCATCCTCTCTTTTTTGAGGAAGCTAAAGAGTTCTGTTTTTTCTTAGTGGGCATAAGTAAACGCTGGAGCCTGTACTAAAATGTGCAGTCCTTTATTAATATGGTGACAAACAGCCATAAAAAGTCAATGTGTTTCAGACCTCAGGCCTTAGTCATGACTAAGACCTGAGGGCTGAAACTCATTGGTTTTATATGGCTGTTTGTGATTGTAATTAAGTCCATAATTAATAAAGAACTACTTTTCCTCATTGAAGAATGGAGGTTTTCAGAAACATTTAAGGCTGTGATCCATTGCTTGGAAACAGAGTATGACTCAGGAGGTGGTAGCTCTAAACACCTGTTCCTCTTTTTTCTTAGAGGGTCCTCAGTTTCTACAGGGGTGCCATGGAGATCATGCTGACTTGTAACATTACTCTGTGGCAAAGTTTCTGCACAGCCCAGGAAATAAAATCCATACAGAGAGTTCCCAGCCAAGTAATGTTTTGCTTAACCTGTTACCCTCTGGCAGGTGATTCAGAAATATTGCCTTCTGCACCACCAAGCTGCAAAGCAGTTATTTTCATCAGGACGTACAACTTAAGTGAAACTCTAGGGAGAGTACATTACATAGATTGAGGAAAATATATGCATTTAATTGTTTGTGTTTGTTTTTCAGGTTTTTTCATATAATATTGGATGTTTTATGTGTAGTGCTGGATGGGACTACAACTACTGTACAGTATATTTAATTTTAGGATTTTTATTCATAATCAGGAATGTAATGATGTAAGGATAATCCAGGGGAATTCCTTGGATGTGAATATAATTTACATAAATAAAATATATTTTTAGTTTAGTTTATTTAACCCCTTTGTGACCAGGGGTCATCAATGACTAGATATTCAGGTCAAATTTAGCAGCATTCATACCTTGAATAAAACTTCAAAATCTGTCCATTTAAGCAATTTCACTGTTTTTAAGGGCATTTATGTTTTGTTTAAAATTAGTACAACATTTTAATAAATACACTGCTAACAATTTTTTAGCCAACTAAAACAGACAAGAATGTGAAAAAATGCAATGTTACTATAACAGTGTATAATAATTTTTATTAAACTTTTAAAATGTTTTCAATTTTTACAAGCATGCTTTTTTTTACTTTACCAGCTAGAGCCTACCATGTGCCATTGGTAAACTGCCTCTCTCTATGAAAGGCACAATGACAATGACAGATGAGCCAGCCAGCACTGGCTTGTTTGTAAAAAATATCCTGTGATCATTATGCTTTTATAGTGATCACATTTGAGAAACATGATGATTGGTTCCCAACTGCTGTATCTGACAGCAACTGCTGTTGGATACAACACTGGTGGCAGCTGCTGGCTCTGCAATCAAAGGTTTATAAATGTGTCTACAGAACTGGGACTCAAGCTGTGGAGCGTTTAAATATAGACAGTGGGTGAGAAAGGGGTTCTTTCCATTTGTGCTTTTTCATTTCATATTTGTATCTTTTTCATATTATTATGTTCAAATTTATTTATCAATAATTTTTAATCATCCTTTAATTTGTCAGCTGTGTTTTATTTATTCTTTCTGTAAAAAATAAAAACAAAGAGGGTAATGAGGATGGTACATATATCGATGCATTCACCACAATAAAAACATTTAGCTAAAATCTACAGATTTTGGGCAAAAGAAAAATTTTAATTTTGCTCATTCTTAATGATATGTGATAATGTTTCACCGAGCTCCCATTGTTATGTTTTTTTACAGTTCTCAACAATTCCATGCCCCCTGAGGGGGCTTTAGCTTTTGTGTAACTACAAATTCCAGTGTGCCCGTCAGCTCATACAATTTTGGCTTGTAGGGCCTTCATGGAATTGTAGATCCATAGGCAATCATTTTCTCCCAATATCTCTTTATATACTTATATTTGTAAGACAATAGTGGTCAGTTTTATTGGTGCAAGCTTTCAGATCTAGTGGAAGGCTTTTATGCAATAGAAGAAGAGTCCAAGGGTTGCTTCAAGTGGAATTATTAAAGTCTAATAATCCAATGTGTTTTACAAAAGTATTCTTTGCAGCAGTTCAGGGATTGCTTCAGCCCTTAATCAAGGCAGTAACACATTAAAATGTAATAAAATAAGTAAAACATTAAATTCCCCATGGAATTGCTACTGTTTGCTGTGATAACAATTTAACCTTTTCACAAAAGACTTATTAACAGTAAAACAATGAAACATTTGTCACATACTGTAGAGACAAGTGTGTTGAGTCTTCTCATCAAGAGCACAGCTTTAATAGTAAAAACACAATTATAAATATAAAACATTACAATTCAGTAGAAAGTGTGTCAATGACAATATGAAAAGCTACATATCCTAATATCACAAAATAATTCACATATAATAAATCAATTTGAAGAAAAGAAAATAAAGAGCAGACTGACTACTTTTTTTTACACAGGTAAAGATTAAAATCTGTATTAAGTGAAACAGGGCTTTTTTTGCTTTTCCATTGCAGTCCCTGCAGGTTTAGTTTTAAAGTGTTACTAAACCCAAGACCCTGCATTCACAATATCTCCCACAGTACACAGAACATGGAAATTCAATTATATTAGCAAATATAAACTGCTAAATACCTTTTCTCATCAGCATTTAGAGCAGTCTTGTGACTTCAGCAGAGCACTGGTTAATTCTTGTAGAAGGAGTTTTCTTTCTGCTCTAGGAGGATGTGAAACCCCTGACCCTCTGTTTGGACAGTGCTGATTGGCCCTGTGCTGATCACCTGCACTCAGCCAAGAAAAAAAAATAATTCTCTAGCAATACACATCAAATTGAACATGTGCATATGAATACGGATTCAGTCTGCATCAGGTGAACATTTCAACAAGAGGAGAAGAGCAGAGAAGAAAGGATTAAACAGCCTTTTTACGACAATGCAGAGGATTAACCCCTTAGGTTCCACAATGAGCATAACAAGCATGCTTTACTGCATGTACAGACTGATTTTACTGTTGTGGGTTTAGTAACACTTTAACTCCCTGTTTCCCTCTCTGTTTAATTTAGGCGCAAGGTCAATGACTTTGAACATAACTAATACAGAACTTATTTTTTTCCTTTGCATTGGCAACTAGTTTCTTTGTTTTTCAATAGATACTTTAGCCTAGAAAGTGCATGAATTACAGTAAATGTAATTAGGACATGTGTAAAACCCCTTGTTTCAGGCTTGTAAAATAGGTTTAACATAGCCTTTAGAATTTTTGCACATCCTGGATTTTTTTATTTTGAATAACAGACCCATATTTAAGTTACTTTTGGGGGACTAATACATTTTTTAAAATGCCTAGATAGTTGTTCCTTAGTATCAGATAATATATTTTAAATCGTAAACATTATCTTATGGGGGACGAGGAACAGGAAACACTAAACAATGGAAAAATAAGGGCACTATAAACACTTGGCATTTGGAAGAATATGTGCTCAAGGACCAATGAATGTTAGGGTGAATAGGGAACAATTTAATACAAAAACATCTGGTGCCAAGAAAAAGAACTACTAAACATTAAGTAGTCAGTTAATAGACGTAATCATCTTAAAATGAAATCATGGGCAAAAAAATTGACTTTTATGAAACAGTCTGTTACTAGCACTAACACAGCCGTTTTTATTTTTCCCCCCATGACGTAGCTTTGTTAGCTGTTGATCCAGCCATTTTACAGTGACAGTACAGTTTATTCTGCAGTCACATCTCACAGCCGTGTTGAAGAAAGTAGTCTTAGTTGGGCAAGTAATTTTAACTGGACCTAAAATTATCTCCAAGTTTAACTCATCATCAGTAAATACACCAAATATTGGTCGGCTACAAAAACATCTGCTGGTCAGCATTCTATCAGCACTCGCACTCACTGGCTATGGGTGCAGACCAGTGTGTTCTGTTGGAGAAGGGGGTGGTC
The DNA here is from genome assembly GCF_062004578.1 of Staurois parvus. Classification (NCBI taxonomy): domain Eukaryota; kingdom Metazoa; phylum Chordata; class Amphibia; order Anura; family Ranidae; genus Staurois; species Staurois parvus. Next base: position 9,344,562 of record NW_028317949.1, read on the forward strand.
CCCCTGTCAGATCACAATAGCTCAGCAGGGAGATTGCTGTACTAATAAAACATAGTTAGTATAAAGACCTCCTCGTGAGTGCTTCAGTTTTTCTTTGTTCAGTCCAGCTCATAGTGTGTAGCAGACATTACATACATGCTGCTTTGTTTTTGAAGACCATCCAGAGTGGACAATATATTAGCTTTAAGATGTTTCAGGAAACTGTTGCATCCTTAGTTGCTCTTGTCCTTAGTTCCTGATCCTTCTTCTCTTTCCCTTGCAAAAGCACAGCTGACAGTGGAATTCTGGCCCTGATAGTATATAAGTAAATAGATAACTATAATCTGTTTTGAATATGAGAGTTGAAGAATGCAGTGTACTTTTATGGAAAGCAGATAGGAAGGCTTTCATGCTATAGGAGTTTAAGGGTGTTGTGTAGGGGCTGAAAAGAGCAGGTTTCCTAAGGATTGCAGGTCTATGGTAACAAAGGAGGAGTTCCAAGGAAAGGCCGTTTGCAAAGGTGTTAGATGTGCATGTGTACAGAGTATGAGAATGTGGTTGAAAATAATTTGCATAAAGCAGATTACAACGTGCATAAGCACATTTTCTATTGTAAAACCCATGCTCTAGTATTTATGTGCGGTATCCTGGAGAAGTACCATAGTAGTGTCCTACTGTTCATTGCTGATGTAGCAAAAAATATGGAGGTGACCAGCGACAATGAATCATTTTTCATATGCAACAATAAAGTTGTGATGAGCAAATCTGCCTGGGTTTGGTTTGAGCCGGGCTTGGTAACTCCAACAGGGAAGTCTGCAAACCACAATCCAGCAAGGAGGTCAGCAAGCCCAACCTATTGAAGTCTATAGGAGGTGAACATTTTTTTTTGCACATTTTCTAGACTAATAGGCAAGCTACTGTTGAAAAAATGACATACAAGGCCAAGGACAAGTATCAGTGCAAAAAATATGTTCTATTTAAATACCATTTAGCAGCCTAAGGAACAACATTGAATATACACAAATCCTTTAAATAACATGCTTGCGGATGCAATAAATCTGTACAAGGTGTTTCAGAGGTGTACAATATAGTCCTTTAAAAGTGACATAAAAAAAAGTAAAAACAGTGTAGGGTTTCTGTTAATGTACTAACAAAGACCTTTATCCAGGAATACAGCCTGGATGGCCAGGAAAAGTAGAGCAGTGAGCCAACAATCTTTCCCCACTCCTGTCACTAAAAGACAGATTCCTGACACGGTGGTCAAATGTGGTCATGATCTTATATGGTTAATGGCGTCTCCCCAAGTCCTCAGTCTGTGGTCACAGTGGAGATATGTAATTTAAATGATAGATGTGCAGTGAGGAAATATTGTTTGATGGTGGGTCGTTGTTGTGGCATATTAACATTTTTGGGAAGCGGGTCAACATGACTGATCATTGATTTACGTTGGGACAGGGTACACTCACTGTCCTCCCTTTACTGGCCTTACAGGCTCATGCTTGGATAAGGGTCATTAAGGGAAACCCTATGCTGGCATCTACCTTTTTTAAGGGGACAGTATGCATGTCAGCTGCTTGGTATTTGAGCGAGCAAACTAGCCAATTAAGGCCATTTTTGGTGGTTTTCATGCCTGTTTGGAAAGGCCTGCCTAGTTTAAATGAAGGTACTCCGTAAACACTGCACATATGAAAAGCAAACAAAATGGTCTCAGTTTAGCTAACACTTTTTATGCAACTCGAACAGTTTTTGTCAGCAATCTTTCTGTGTAAATTGGTTCTAGAGGCTCAAGGTTTCTTTGCGTTCTTTGCATGAAGGTAACTCCCCCCCCAATACTTACCTCTACTTACCCCTAGGAGGAGTTCAGATTGAAGCCATATTTTTACCTCTGTAAATAGTGGCTGGGTTCCTGTGTGCAGCTGTTCCACCTTCTGTTTTCCAAATTTCTTAAAATTGCTAGGCTGAATCTCTGAATTCTCTAATCAAAGACTAAGGAATATTTGCCTCTGTGAGGGCTACCATATTTTCAAACTCTGTTAAACTCCTGTGTAGGCATGGCAGCAGGTGTCATACATTTCTTAAAGGTCAGAATTGCTACAGAAGATGTAGTGAATGATACATGTTTCCATTAAAAAGCATGATGGTGGCTACCACTTCACTGGTAAATTAACCTGCTCCAGTGATGATGGATCTCAGTTTGTTGTTGTTTAGATTGTTGTCCAGTAAGCTGGAAAATCTCTGCACAGGATGAGTGAGGGAGGGTGTAATACAGTATGTCACATAAGGGTTGCTGGAGAGAGAGAGATCTTTAAAGGATAAGTTCACCTTTCTGAACATGTTTCATGTTACGCCCATATTTAGGGTGTAAAATGTAGTATAGTGGATATAAAAAGTCTACACACCCCTGTTAAAATTCCAGGTTTCTGTGATGTAAAAACATGAGACAAAGATAAATAATTTCAGAACTTTTCTACCTTTAATTCAACCTACAAACTGTAGAACCCAGTTGAACAACAAACTGAAATATTTTAGGTGGAGGGAAGTAAAAATAAAAAACTAAAATAATATGATTGAATAAGTGTCCACACCCTTAAATTAATACTTTGTTGAAGCACCTTTTGATTTTATTCCAGCACTCAGTCTTTTTGGGTATGAGTGTATCAGCATGGCACATCTTGACTTGGCAATATTTGTCCACTCTTCCTTGCAAAAACTTTCCAAATCTGTCAGATTGCTAGGGCATCTCCTGTACATAGCCCCTTCAAACCAGCCCACAGATTTTTGATCGGATTCAGATCTGGGCTCTGGCTGGACCATTCTAAAACTTCAATCTTCTTCTGGTGAAGCCATTCCTTTGTTAATTTGAATGTATGTTTTGGGTCGTTGTTCAGCTTTCTAGCAGAAGTCTGAAGGTTTTGTGCCAATATTGACTGGTATTTGGAACTGTTCATAATTCCCTCTACCTTGACTAAAGCCCCAGTTCCAGGTGAAGAAAAACAGCCCCAAAGCATAATGCTGCCACCACCATGCTTCACTGTGGGTATGGTGTTCTTTTGGTGATGTGCAGTGTTGTTTTTGCGCCAAACATATCTTTTGGAATTATGGCCAAAAAGTTCAACCTTGGTTTCATCAGACCATAAAACATTTTCCCACTTGCTTTTGGGAGACTTCAGATGTGTTTTTGCAAAATTTAGCGGGCTTGGATGCTTTTCTTTGTAAAAAAATGCTTCCACCTTGCCACTCTACCCCATAGCCCAGACATATGAAGAATACGGGAGATTGTCGCCGCATGTCCAATTTTTTTACATCACAGAAACCTGACATTTTAACAGGGGTGTGTAGACTTTTTATATCCACTGTATGTTCAACATCAGACCACTCTCCCCCTGATCTCTCCCTCCTTGTGGCAGTGAGTAGGAGATCTTCTCCCCGTACTCACTGCGACAATTAAAAGAAAGTGTGGCCATGTGGGGAAAGTGTGGCCATGACCACATCATTGATTCACAGATCCCTGTGAATCAATGAAATAAAAGTACCGACAGTCTCTGCGGGTGTCAGCTTGTTGTTTTCAATGAACTACCACAACACTGTTGAGCACTGTGGTAGTTCATTGATTCTTCCTGCCAGTGTAAAACTGCCTTCCTGTTCAATGTACGGGCAGACAGATTACACTGACAGTCTGCAGGAGACCTGCATGGCACTAGTGATCTGCTGACTGCTGGTGCAATGCTCTCTATGCTCCTGAAATAAAAAATAGTAAATGCACATTTTTTTTTTACCTGCATAAAATGTGCATTTATTATTGTTTATTAAAAGGTAAACTTTTCCTTTAAGTATTTTAGCATCTCTACCTAATATGTTTTTTTCCTTTACTCTCAGAAATAGGAATGCTCATTTTATGATTCACATGGATACTGTAAGTCATTTGTGCCAGGGTATCTAAGAATCATAACCTTCCATTTCAGAGTCTCCATCTACACCCCACAAGCCTTTATAAACACATTTGATAATACTGAAACAGTGAAACACTAATATATATTTAACTAGTATCACCCTTTTTAAAGCGTAAAAATGCTTACTTGTAATTTAATAATGTTATATTTAGTTTTTAATTTGACTTGGCATGTAGACTTTAACAACAATCCCAAACCACATTAGAAAAAAGTATCATGTGTGATGGTGAAATGTCAGTTTACCAAGAAAAAAAATCCTCTCTCCTTTTTTTTCGTAGAAATGTTATCAAAATGTGCTGCATATAAAGGTCAAGTCCATAACTGGATGCTCCAATGCACCTGTTTTCTCACAGAGATGCCATTTTCCGTAAAATATCAGAAACATAGATCAATGTTAAACCAAAGTGCATTATCTGGATGCACTGTGCATACATGTCTTTCTTAATTTAGATTCTGACATAGCTGATGCTTTAGTATATTGCTTTATTTTCAATATAACAAACTTATATAATCTTCATATTGATTAGAAATGTTCTGGTACTAACATTTTGTAGATGCAATAAATATACACAAACTAGCTATGTTCAGTATTATTGAGACCATTAAAAACAAAATAAAATTAATAGTTTTTTATTAGTACACCTTGTGCACATAATGATATTCAGTAGTGGCACTGAGTTGAAAACTGTCCTGACTGTCCTGTCCTTCCAATGATCTTCCCCTGCAGTTTTCCTGCTGCTTTTGTCAATGTGCCACAATATTTTTCACCATTGAGATCTGATGCAGTGTGGTCAAACAGAAAACAAATTCATAATGGCAATTACTAATGCAAATTTCAACCATGTTGTCATAAGGTCAAATGTACACAGATGTAGGAAAAAAAAAACTAAACATACTGCACACTCTATTGTTTTGTTTTGTTTTTTTCAAATGCCAAACGATGCAAAGTTTTTTTATTTTTTTTTAATTTGGGAAATATATCTTTTAAATAGACAAGCTAATAAGACCACAACTTTATAAAAATACTGTATGTTATACTGTATATGTTTAAAGCTAAACTCCAGGAAAACAGACAATAAGCCGATGAATTACATGTAAAGAGGCTGTTTTACTTGCTAAACAATTTGTATTTCTGTTCATAGATTCCTGAAATTAACAGAGTCAGATAGATGACGCCAATTACAGTGAAGGACTTTTGCCCTTTTCACACGAACATTCTGATTGTGTCCACCCGCTCATTTTTCAGGCGAACCCGATCGAAACCTCCATTGTCCTATATGGAACAGAGGGTGTAAAAGCACAGGTTTGTTTAAACCCACCTACATTCAATGTGATCTGATCCACTGAAAACAGATGGATGGAGACCCATTCTCCTTCCATCCAAAGGATCACACTGGATGGCAGTCGAGTGTAAACAGGCAATCTGTTTACATCCAATCACCCATAGAGGAGAGCAGGCTGTGTCCGTGTTTAGAGAGAAAACAGGTGGCGCACACACCTAGTGCATTATCCAAGGTTTATTATAGGAGTGAAAGAATAATAAAAACATACTCACAGACGAAGCATGTATCTAAAAAGCATAGAAAAATGACAATGGCCACAACGGCAAGGTGTTCTCACTGTCAGTGTGGTCAAATGGCTGACGCGTTTCGGGGACGAGGCATCAACAGCAAGGCTCTTTCCATTCATCATACATCAGCATCAGAGGTTGGTCATCAGCTCTGAGGAAAGGGATTCGTCCCCAAAACGCGTCAGGAATTTGACCGCACTGACAGTGAGAACACCTTGCCTGCCGTTGTGGCCATCGTCATTTTTCTATGCTTTTTAGATACATGCTTCGTCTGTGAGTATGTTTTTATTATTCTTTTACTCCTACAATAAACCTTGGATAATGCACTAGGTGTGTGCGCCACCTGTTTTCTCTCTATCCAGTGGCTGATTACCCCGTCTGAGGAGGGCTGCACCCCTGAAGCATTTCCTTTGGTTGTCGCTGTCCTGGTACCCTTGGCTTCCCTTTTGGCTGTGAATATCCTGAGGCACTGGAGAGTACATACGATATCCGGTTCTGTTGTGTCCGTGTTTACTTCACATAAGTGGAGCACACATGGACCTGTCCTCCACCTGCTCAGTGGGGGATCAGCAGACAGATCCCTTGCTGTGCAAGCGGATTGCAGGCAAAGTCCACCTCTTGTAAAAGGGGCCTTACAGAAAAGAAGGCAAAACATTTGCAAGTGATGCATTTGATTAACACCCATCTCTCACTGTCTGAGTGCTGCTGTACAGCAGATTGCATAAGGATATCAAGTCAGATTCAGGTACAAACAGCAGCTGCATAAAATAAATGTAAATATCTGTTAATTCATTTGCTTGTGTCTTTTATATCTTTCTGGAGTTCAGCTTTAACAAACAAGACCTCTGACTACACCCATGCCTGTATGATGTCAGTGGACATAGATTACTTGGAGAGAGTTGTCATCTATTTTAATCTTTTATGTATTTGTATCTTTCTTGCTGAAATATATGCTAGTTTTAAAGATCCACCTGTTATGGGTTGGTTGCTGAGAATTCTTTAAATGTTGGCTGGCTGAGCTTTAGGTCCCTTTCACCCATGTTATGGGACTCTGTTATGATAAACAGGGAATCTGTCCACTGATTCCCTGCTGATCAGAGCACAGAAGGCAGATGACAGGTCCATGTCCACTCAGGTTATGCAGAGAGGCCACAGACAGAGCCTATTCTGCTCAATTTACCAGCAAGTGTAAATGGATCACATTGTCTGTTTACACCCGACTTCCCTCTGATCCGCATAGAGGGAGGGGGATGGATTTTTTTTTAGCGGATCAGATTGGATGGAAGTTAACCAGATGTAAACTGACACAAGTCTGTTTACACCTGCCGGTCCATAGGGGCGGAGGAAGGGTTCAATCAGGTCCGTCTGAAACACTGACAGGCAGACCTGATCGGACTCTTTTTGTGAAAAGGGCCAAAACTTGAGACTCATGCACTCTGACTTTTAAAAGAATGCACCTGGGAATGATATCTGCCTCACAACAGCTGATTGTTGTAAAAGTAAACTAGGATCAAGTAGAACCGGGAGGAGGATCTGCACTTTTTTTCAGAACAGTTCTTTAGTGATTGGAGAGAACCTTGAAACCTAGGTCCAGGCTGCATATAGCGAGAACAAAAAATAATACTGCCATTTATGGCAGACCCAAGTCATCAGCCTTCAGCTCAGCTGTAGAATCATTTATTGTAAAACATACTGTCAGGACCTGTGTTATTACTTGGGTCACTGCTGGTGGCACTGTTGATCCTGGAAACAAAGGGCATAGTTCCAGTGGCCACCAACAGATGTCTTCCAGCAGCCAGACTGTACAAGTAATTACTCCATCTGAAGTGGACTGCTGGGGGTTATATAAGCCCGCCCTTGACTGGAGTTCAATGCTTCAGTGTTTTTCCTGCAAGCCATGTCCTTGCCTGATCCTGATCCTGATCCTGATCCTTGTTCCTGACCCTGAGACCTGCTCCTGTGACCTTCTCTCTGTACCTTGCTTCCAGCTCCCAGTACCTGGCTCCCTGCCCCCCTTGTCTTCTGTCCCTTTCCTGACCTTGTCTTGCTCATGTGTGCTCCTTCCTTTCTATATACACTTAGTTAGGTTATTATTTGGGGTTTTTGCACTGTCACATTTTGTTATTGGTGTTGGAAGTGTGTAATTGTCTTAATAAATGTATTTTAACATAATTCGGCTGGTTCCCGATTCCTTAAGGTACAGCCAGCTGATCTGTCTGAATGACTGGTAAAAATAATTCCAAATCCTTTGAATCCTGTGTCAAAATAAATAATTAGGTATTCACAAGCATTAATAAAATAAACCTACAATGGAAGTTGAAACGGTGGTACAGGAAACAGAAATAGAAGGGATGTTATACAGCAAAGGTTTCAGGAACTACACTCTCAACAACCCCGGACTTTGTCTGCTGTAGTAATGCATATTCTCAGCCCAAGCTATATAACATTTCTACATTGTCTTTAGACAATCTTAAGGAATCAATCCTTATTTTCAAAAATTTTAACAAAAAAAACAAAAAAAGTTTATTGTCTACCTTATACAGTTGTTCAAAAGTTTGCATATCCTGGCAGAAATTGGGAAATTTTGGCATTGCTATTGAAAATATGACTGATCAAAAAACTGTCTTTTATTTAAAGATAGTGATCATAATAAGCTATTTATTATCACATAGTGGTTTTGGCTCCTTTTAAAATCATAATGATAAAAGAAATTACCTGAATGGCCCTGGTCAAAAGTTTACTTACCCTGGAATATTTGGCCTTGGTACAGATACAGAAGGTGCCCCAAACAGGTTAAAATGGCAATTAACTACTTCACAACTGCACTGTAGCCAAATAATGGCTACAGCATGGTTGTCCAGTTCTTGGACGGAGTCAAATGATGTCCACCCAGAACGCGCCCTCCAACGCTCCCCCAGTGGCACAGCTGAATACATGATGATGTAAAAGGCCAAACACAGCAGCCTTTTACCACATGATCAATTTGGTAAAGTTGTGTCCAATGACACAGCAGATCACTGAGTAAATACAGTTGCCAGTTATCAGCAGCACTTTCCTCACACTGTCACAGCATGAGGAAAGTACTGCCAATAACCGGCAAATGTCATAGAGCAGATTGCTACTGATCATCAGGGCACTGATGATCAGTGCCCAGCAGTACCACCCATCAGTTCCACCCATCAGTGTCACCCATCAGTGCTGCCCATCAGTGCCACCAATTAGTGCTGCCAATCAGTGTCGCCCAGCAGTGCCACCTATCAATGCCTATCAGTGCCCATCAATGCCATCTATCAGTGCCCGTCATTGCTGTATAGCAATGCCTCCTCATCAATGCACACCAGTGCTGCCTCATCAGTGCCACCTCATCAGTGCAGCCTATCAGTTCCCATCAGTGCTGCCTATCCATGCCACCTCATCAGTGCCCATCAGAGCCCATCAGTGCTGCCTATCAGTGCAGCCTCATCAACACACATCAGTGAAGGAGAAAAATTACCTGTTTGTAAAATTTTATAGTAGAAACAAAGAAAAACTCTTTTTTTTTTCAATTTTTTTTGGTCTTTTTTTGCTTATAGTGCAAAAAATAAAACACCCAGTGGTGATTAAATACCACCTGAAGAAAGGTCTATTTGTGTGAAAAAATATTATAAACATTTCATATGGGTACAGTGTTGCATGACTGCGCAATTGTCATTCAAAGTGTGAGAGCACTGAAAGCTGAAAACTAGCCTGGGGACGAAGGGGGTAAAAGTACCCTGTAGGCAAGTGGTTAAAGGTTAATTTCTCACATATGTGAGTATTTAAATTACAATTATTATTATACAGGATTTATATAGCGCCAACAGTTTGTGCAGCACTTTACAATATAAAGGTAGACTGTACAATTACAATACAGTTCAGTACAGAAGGAATAGGAGGGTCCTGCTTGTGGGGCTTACAATCTAAATTAGTATCTGTGTATAAATAGTCAGTGAGTTTGTTAGCTCTCACGTGGATGCACTGAGCAGACTAGATGCTAACCATGGGGAGCAGATAAAAAGAAGACCTGCATAACAAGGTAATGGATCATTATAAAGATGGAAATGGAAAGAAAAAAGGCATCCAAAGCTTTGAATAGGCCAGTCAGTACTGTTCAATCATTTATTAACAAGTGGAAAATTCGGGGATCTCTTGATACCAAGCCAAGGTCAGGTAGACCAAGAAAGATTGCAGCCATAACCGCCAATAGAATTGTCCAGAATACAAAGAAAAATCCAAAGGTAACCTCAGGAGAAATACAGGCTGCTATGGAAAAAGACAGTGTGGTTGTTTCAAGGCGCACAATACGAAGATACTTTAACAGTATGAGCTTCATGGTCGAGTTGCCAGAAAGAAGTCTTTACTGTGCCAATGACACAAAAATTCCCAGTTACAATGTGCCTGACAACAACTTGACATGCCACACTGGGCTTTTTTTTTGTGGCAACTATGTGATAATAAATAGTTTATGATCACTATCCTTAAGTAAAATAAGGTCAGTCATATTTTCAATATCAGAGCCATAATTTGACGATGTTTGCCAGGGTATGCAAACTTTTAAGTACAACTGTATGTGTTTGCATTAATTTACTCATCTAAATTTTTTCATTTTAGATATTAAGTAAAGTTACTCTGAAACAATAGGTGCATTACACAAGATGACACAGATGGATTCTTCCTCTAACATTACAACAAAAGCATTGGCATATGGGGGTGCAGCATTAGGACCCATCAATGAACTCCATAATTGCAATTAACAATTGTTCAAAAATAAAATGTTATTGAAGCTTGAGATGTAAAAATAACAACACAAATTCAAAGTTAATGTAATTTAAAAAATTAAATTCAGATTTAATTAGTATCATAGAGTAAGTGAGGAACAGTGTTCTAATATTTTTTTCCTGCAAAGATGCCCTTGATCTCATTATCAGTATATAGTGACTCATTGCATTACATGAGCAAAGGAGAAACATTTTACTACCATAAATCCCCATAAAGGATACCCTATATCACACAGGGATTATCATACTTGTCTTAGCATACAGCAGATATCATTTACATTTATAAATGCCCTTGCAGCCTTTTGCTATATTGCAGGTACTACTCAGCAAGTAAAAGAAAGGATTCCTAGACATAAGTGCGCTATCAGAGGCGATCAAACAGAACAACTACTAGGTAGCAAATTCACTCTAGAAACACATATGCAGGCCATAGATGGGCCGTTTATCGGCTGAATTGTCGTCCGATAAACGAAAAATCGGTCGGCCCCGTTGCCGATGCTGCCACCAATGTACATGAAAAATGGCCATTTTTCGTGGATTTCCCAGCATGACCGATAAAAATAAACAAGAAGATCTGTGAAAATTCGGCTGATAAATGACCCATCTATGGCCTACAATACAGTGTCTCAAATGATATGGTGTTTGACTCAGTAACTAAACTTAAATGAAGAGGAAATAGGGAGATGATGCTAAAAAGGATGAAGGTGTTCTGGATACACAAGTTAAATGCTTTACATCCATATGAATTAAATCAAGATTTTGATTTGGTAATGATTGATATATGATGTTTTCAAAAATGAATAGTAAAGGGATATAGCAGGTGCTTGTGTCCACCAATAGCATTAGTACATGTTCACACCTAAGATAAATTTGTAACTGAAACTATGATTCTCAAATGTATGTGATTTTATTTTCTGATTTTGTGACTATTAGTATGACTCAGTGACACTGTGCCTTAAATTTGCTATGTGGTCCTACAAAGGGTGTATGGTCTGAAACTGTTGCCAATCTGTACATATTCTTCTACTGTAAGCTTTAATAAATCAATATACATATTTGCTTGTGTGACTACAACACTGCTGAAATGGAAACCAGAGGGAGATTTGCTGTAACTGAGCTCTTCTTCTACTCAAAAGAAGAATTTGCAAAAATATTTTTCAAGCTGGCTTCAGAGACTTTCTTATTGCAACTACTTCACAAATAATGGCACAGAAGTACGAATGTTTATAACAAAAATTTTTACTACTGGCTTTGCATGAAGTAACTAACTATTGCTGAGGATCACCAATTGAAATATATTCCAAGAGGTTTACAGGTACCCATTATACCGTTATGTTTTCTCATAGTGAAGTGTTTAGAACCCATTTTGTATCATATTTGTAACAAGTACGTAATGATGACATTTACTGTTGAATTTTTTATAAAGTGCATGCTACTTTGAAACAGCAAATAAAGGAGATAGAGGATGCCTTAAAAGTGTGAATTGAATCATCTAATTATAATAGATAATGGAATAATATTAATATTTTTTGCAAATTTGTTAGTTTGGAACATTGTAAGAGGAATAAATCTGAACGAGACAAAGGTCACTAATATAACAGTCCACTATTTCACTGAAATTTCCACTCAGTGGACCATAAACAAACAAAAAGAGGGTTTAGTTACTATACATACTAATAAAGTCAATGAACTAATAAAAATGCATTTGTTTTTATTATATCTTGAATATAAAATAGTTCTAAAAACAAAATGTGCAATATTATTGCTGTTCAATTACATACATATATTTTCCATGTGCATATACTGTATACATAATATCTACCTGTCAACCTGAACAGGATCAGGATATATAATTTGTCAACTCTTGTCAAGTTGGTTGATGGAGGAACTTCCTAATGATTTCTCTGGCGAACAGAGGTAAATATCTGTCATGTAATGTATATCATAGTGGGAAGATGTGATTTATCATATTACACCATATATGCATTGACTGTGCAGAACATTCTTTCTCTTCTTACTTGTAGCTGCAATTATGGTATTATAGCAATATCATAAAACCTTTAGGGCCAGTTTACACTTCACTGGAGAGCTGTGTTTTTCAGCATAATAAAAAAAAATCTCTCCACAAAGGCACACAGAAAATTTTGGTTTCTGTTTGCCCTGTTCTCACTGTTGGCTGCAGGGGCAGATTGTTACGAAAAAATCAAACCGGGTTGCACTGGTCTCTGTGTGAACCTGCGTTTTTATGCAGGGAAGCTGATCAGACTGCATAGAAATTGAAGTTTATAAAAAAATGTATAAAGTCTATAAAAAAAAGGTAAACTGTGCAAGGCACCTGCCCTTCCCCCACACTTTGCCAGCAGCTGTGATTACTGCGTGCAGAGAAAAAATAAATATTTTTCTTTGCGAGTACTGCGAACCTACCCTTAAAGTGGCATTAAGATCAGCAACTGTGCCTCTTTCCACCAAGAAACAAAGAAAAAAAAGGGGAAGGGGCAGAATAACAAATGTCTGTGTAATAACCTGCAAAGTGTTGAATATATTGGCTATACATCTTTATCCAAAATAAATATAGAGGTAGAGGATATAACATCTAATACATACTGACCCGTCATATTGTTCATATGCATAAACCAGTCCAGTGGCCTGCAAAAACCTCTATTGACAAGTGTACTCTTCAATCTACCAGATTAAATTCTGAGGTATATAGTATGGAGAAGGCCTTTTTCCAATAGACAGTCTAAAAAGTACCAGGCCATTATTAATGTGAATAGGTAATATTATATGTAAACTTTCCATGATGTCAGTCAGTAGTCCACTCATAGATTCATGGCTCATATTTCATGTATGATCAGATCACTAGGTGCCCACCTCATCTAGTGCACCATCATGAATCAGGAATCAGTTCCTTCTCCTCTACATATTTGGCCACTTCATTTTACCCGCAGGGAAAATAAACAATAGAGCATGCATGCACATCAGTTGAACTATCTGAGCTAGAAATGTTTGTAATAAGCCATGATTCTGGGTTTTTGACCTAAAAAAAACATTGAAAGCATTTACCTTACAGCAAGATCTATACAGGTTTTCAAACACTTAGGATTAAAGGCAGGGGCGGACTGACCATTTGGAAACTCAAGCACTGCCCGACGGCCCGGGGTCAGTAGGGGGCCCCATGAGATGCCCCTGGTACCTTTTTCATAGGCTTTTTTGAGTTTGGGCAAGGACACAGGAGCCCCATGATCCCCTATTGCCCGGGGGCCCCATGAGTTGTTAGTCCGCCCCTGATTAAAGGTTTTTTTTTCTACTTGCCCCACTGTGACCAGTGTGCGTAAGGCTGGTATTACATATTTCAACATGATTTCAATCATTGTAATTACTGTTGTTCCCCCAAAACCTTGAAACCCCCCAAATATTAAAAAGGTTAATGGACATTTTGTGATCATGTTCCTAATAACATGTCCTTTGAAGAGCATTTTGCTTTACAACTCCTGACAGACTGGAAGGGGACAGCCAGACAAAGGGCTCAGTGGTAGTGATAGATGTATAACAGTACAGGGATGGAATATTATCCATTTTTTAAATCAGAATGCTTATAAAAAACTGTTTAAAAATCCTGTATGAAATGCTAAAAAGAAATCTGCTAGTGCTGTAGATTCAGTTTTTCAAAAAGATATTATATATCAGGAGCTAAAAACTTTTTAAAGGTACAACATCCACAACTCTAATGTATTATCCAAACAATTCTGATAATTTTTCTCATCTATAGGGGAAGCCAATCTTTTTTTATTGAGTGACTTGTTAGCATAGATCAATGGCAAAGTTGTCTCCTCTTACAGCCATGAATCTGTTTTGTATTCATGACAGCAGTGATTTCCTAACTGGATCAAAAAAGTCTTAACTTTTATCTGATGCTATGTTTGTTATATGGGACATTTCAATACTATTCAATTGATTATGATTTGAGTATTCACACAAGTTAAAAAAGGATTAGAACACTTTCCTGATTTGTTCCATTTCAGATTGAAAGAATATATAAAAAAAATAATTAATGCACATATTTATTAAGGTAAACAAATGTGATTTTTTTTTTCACTGCAGGCTGTGAAGTATTGCACCTGCAAGCAGAATGTAAGATAAAAAAAAAGGAAAACTGCCCATAGATGGACCAAATTTCTATAATTTCAGTAGGAACAGTCAATCCACCAATTGACTTTTGTACAACTGTCCTGCTGGAAAGTTTTCTATTGATCAGAGCTGCAAGCTATATCCTGCAGTGCTTATCTGTGTATTCTGATGGCAGGGAAGTCTTCCCATTGTCAGAATACAATGACAAAGTGGGAGGATTCCTCAATCAACCTCAAACGTGTGGAGGTGGCCAGCTTAAGTGTTAAGATACCATTTGATACCATTTCATCCATGAGGAGGGTTTGAAATGGATGCCAAGGGGGATGCCACATCCATAAGGAAAAAAGTTCCCCAAATTTTATATTAGACCCTAAGGAGGAACCTGATGCAAAAAAACCTGAACAAGCAGCCTGGCAGTCCAGGAAAGGGGGTGAAAAGTGTGTGGCCCTCCCTCCTGAACCATACCAGGACACACACCCGCAACATTGGGAGATAGAGAGGGCACCTTGACATGCAGAAAAAGTGGCAAAATACCAGTGATTGTGGGGATGTAGTCGGAGAGCTTATCAGAATCTGAAGTCCCGTTTAAAATAAGGAGGTCCCCCAATATCCAGTTCCCCATGTGAATAAGAAAAATGTAAAGTAAATAAGGTATCCTCAGCCTCTTTGCTTACATTCATCTGCAGGGCTCAGAAGCTTTAATTTGTAGAGGGCAATTATTGGGATCAGACATATCGACATGTGTTTGCTTTCAGAGGGTTGATAGGCATCCTTCAGAGTGATCGACAAGATTCTACATTGCTGGATGATATTAATGATGGATTAACATTGTAGGAGTTTTTACTTTTTTTTAATAATATACTGTACTTATCAAAGGGTATCTGTGTGTTCATTTAGTAATAATTATTTTTCTGAATGAATAGGGGTAATCACATGGGGCTGGTATAATGGGGGGTCCCCTTATTTTTAAAGAGGGCTTTCAAATTCTGATAAGAACCTACAGAACCTCATAACCACTGGGCCATAGTTGTGGAAGTAGGTCCTTGTCCTCAACATGTGGACCAGGTGATTTGCTACAGTGATCCCCTTTGGCTGGTAACCTCCAATATGGTTCAGGAATGATGGCACACTCATTCCCCCTTTCCTGGTCAGCCATCCTGCATGCTCAGACAAGGGTCTGGTATGGATTTTAGAGGTTCCCCAATGCTTTGTCTTCCTTTTGCTTGGGGCTTTCCCTTGAAATCCAAATTAGACCTTAACCTCCCTGGCGGTCTAACTAATCAATTTTTTTGATTGTCAAAGCGGTACATTGTTTTTCATGGAAATTTTTTGTTTTATATTGTAGGCCTGTAATTCTTAGGAATAACTCGCTTAGATCTGTCCAAACAAGAGTCTAGCAAACATCCCAGGTATGATAAAGTTTGAAACACAAAATCATAAATTATATTATAATAAATAATTATAAAAAATAATAATATAATAATACATTTAATTCAATAATGTAAATCAAACAAAAAACACTGAAATTTGAAATAGAGCACCAAGTTCGCACATCGCTGAGCAAAGTCACAGAATCGTTTTCAGTGTCTTTTGACGAATTTCCCCACGAACCACTATCGCTCAATTCTGCAAGTGATTCTAATTCACTATCGCTGTTTTCCAGCTGATCTAAAACCAATTTTGACCTAAAGGGACACTTTTTGGAGGCCATGAACGTTCTCAGTTTCCAGGCAGAAAGAACGGTAAAAGTGCAGGCAGGGCACAGGACAAAGCACTAGGGACAACATTTAGGTGAAATGGTTTAATACAGTAATGTAATACTAAGAGATTACAGTGTATTGTGTGTATGTAAAATTTTTACTGTTTTTAATCTCCTGCCAGTTCCGCTCCCCATACGTCCCGACGCTTGCAAGGAACGGAACCCGGAAGACAGATGCCAGCATCGGCCGGCAGACATGGCCGGGAGACACAGCGAGAGGACCTCGCAGGATTGTGGGACAAGGTAAGGCTCGAGGGATCACTGCAGTGTAATCCCAAGTGTTGCTTGGGGTAACCGCTTCTGGTACTGAAATTAACGCTGAGCTACACTCGGGATTACTGCCAGGAAGGTTAATCGTCTGGTATAGAATTTGGGGGGATCATACACTATTTTTTTGCATGAGTCCCCCTTAAAATGCATACTAGACCTGAAAGGCCTGGTTTGAACTTTGGTGTAAGCCCTACACCATCCCTGCCCCATTTGTTTATCTTCCACTGACAGCTAAATGGGTAAGGCGGGGATGGCTTGCTGGTTGTTAGCATGATGGCAGCAGCCAGCTTGTCAACAACCAGCTTAATCAGGAAGCTGTCACATTTAGAGGTCCCAGTAATATTGCTGATAAATGTTTAATTTCATGCTGCATGTAGTCAGAGGGTCAGCTCAGCTAAACACCACATTTCGTTTGGCCATAATCCAAGCTCCAAACCTGCAAAATTTTGCCTGAGCATTCCTAATAAATAGTTATTAGCAGCAGGGTGAGTGACTTCCTTTATGAGTTCTCAACTCTTTAGATATGCACAACAAACCACACTTCTCAGGGAAACGCACATGCAATTCATTTACACAGACTATACAGTATATACTAGAAAACAGCAGCAGAAACCAGTAAGAAAGCTCACATAAATAACAATCATTTTACTATGTACAAAATCCCTTCCTAACAAACCTGGGGGATCCTACTGCTGCCGCAAGCGCCTGACTCTCTGCATAGAAAGTCTGCATATAAAAGCCGTGTCTCACTAAATAGAAGCTATCTTTTTGACTGCTCACTGGTCTGACATACACATGATCTGTCCTTAGGTTGAGCAAAATCCTTGAGCAGACTGGAAATTTATATAATGATTAAAATCATCCAACCTGATTCAGCTGTACTAGTTATCTAATTGACTAGCCCAGTCCCCCTATTGGTCTCTTTGTTTGGAGCCATCCACTTTAGTCCCTAAGAATGCTTAAACTCGCTTCCTATTGGTAAAGTCTGGACAATTTTGCATGACTTCAACTCTCTGCTATCCCGACTACAGTTGCTAAGAATTTCCTATCCTTCCTTGGTTTTAACAAATGAACATGATAGATCTGCTCTTTTTTTCACCTCCCTGATTGGATATTCCTATATTTTACTTGACTTAATATTTCCATGACTTTGTAGGGAAATTGCCATTTAGCTAGGAATTTACTTTTCACTGTGGGCCAGGTGAAAAGGTATGCATCTGGGCACAATGATTGTAAATCCTTTGCTGAGCTGACTGTGCTTGTTTCAAAATCTGCATCACCCGTTTAATTCCTTTTGCATTTGTGTGCCACACTCTTTCTATGAGGATAATTTAAAATTTTCCAAGTTTCTCTAGCAATTTCCAACAGCCCTCTGGATGTCTCACATACAGTTACTCAAAGGCAGAGAAAGAAGATATTTTTGTCTTTATTTTTTTGTCATTCTGTCTTTTTCAATCACTTAAACAACATCAGTTTTTAAAGTTTTCTTTTCCATAAAAGCTTTCTTGTAGTATCCAAAGTATACATTACACATACATATACGTACATGGGAACAACATAACTTGTCAAGTAACATAAATATATAGTAAAATACACAGCAAGGATGACATTGGCCAAAGATAGTCCACACAGATGTTACCTGAGTGGGATCATGTTGTCACTACACTAAGAGAGAAGAACCAGACTGACTGATAAAATAATCTATGTCACATACAGAATTAAATAGTAGGTTTATATAGTTGTAAATTCTGGGGGTTATGCTAAATCACTGCATATCTATACCATTTTATATATTTATATATATATATATATATATATATATATATTATACTGTTTTAAGGTTTTGTTTAATCTTTCAGCTAACTCATCTCTTTGGTACACTGAAATATGTAATTGCATCACCTTAAGCAATTTTCAAAGCTCTTTAGTTACCTGAGACCAATGTTGGGTACCTTGGTCTATAGGGACCTCTTTGGGAATACCTACATGGCTGAAAATGTGAAATTGTTTTAGCTGAGGTGCTTTGGAAAGGGATTGCTTCAAGATAACAAGTGTGTTTTGGAAATTTTATTGATAGGCAACTCCTATCCTCATATTGATTAGTAGTTCCAAATTAATAATAACTGCTGTAGTATGCAACAGGCACAAAAGATACACTCAGCATCTTTCCAAATAACTGTTCTGTTTATTCAGGACAATTTTAAGTTTTTTATACACATGGTTACATAATATTACAATTGCACTTTTATTGTAACACAGGGCATTACATAGGCAAGCTAATTTCTAATCAGGATTCCAACCATGGTACCACCTGCCTGGAGTTTCCATGTTTCCCCTGTGCCTGCATGGCTTTCCTCTGGGTCTTCTGGTTTCCTCCCACACTCCAAAGACATGCTGGTAGATTAAGTGGCTCCTGTATAAATTGGCCCTAGTGTGTGTATGTATGAATGTGAGTTAGGGACCTTAGATTGTATGCTCCCCTGAGGGTTAGGAACTGATGTGAAGGTACAATATATATATGCATATATACTGTGTATATATATATATCTATATATATATAATCATGTAAAGTGCTGTGTAAATTGACAGCGCTATATAAGTACCTGCAATAATAAATAAATGCATTTACAGAGTAATTAGCTGTACACTCAAATCCTGTGTCCAGAATGCTTAATGGTGGACACGCTGACTTACCAGCACAGTTAAACACAGACAATTCTACATTAAATGGAAGACATATAAAAGACAATTTGACATCAACATGACTGAACTACTTTTCAAATGACATTAAATATATATATTTAATATTTTCCCTTATAAATTAAAGAATTCAATTAAAAGGTGTCCCAGACTGTGATCCCTAGAGAAAACAAATCAAACACGTACAGTAGATAATTTCATTTAGTCATTTTTGCAGTGTCTGGTGTAGATCCAGGTGACTATTCCTTCAAGTTTTGTAAACTGTACATGGAATAGATGCTGTAATGTGCCTACAACCATTTCCTTAGATATACAGTATATAAATGTCTCTTAACAATCTACTTAGTTACCTGGCTTTAGTTTACGAGATCCTTCCAAACTGTTAGGATCTGGAATTGAGGAGAGAACACATAAATGAGTTTGTAGAAACCTTAAGAGATCAGTAACATTCTCTGTCAGATCTCAGTGGAGGTCTTCAGCTGCTGAGAAAAATATAAGCAAGTGAGCAACACACTTCCAAACAAAATCTCATAGGGAGAGAGTTCATATATCACAGTAGGGGATTAAATATATTATTAGATGGCATTCAGGCCACAGTTTTCTAGTTTATTATTATTATTATTATTATTATTACTACGAGTTTATATAGCGCCAAAGGGTTTGCTCAGCGCTGTACAATAGGGGGGGACAATACATGGCACAGTACAACAAAGACAGACAGCGTACGAGGGGTAAGAGGGCCCTACTCTTACGAGCTTACAATCTAGGAGGGAGGGGGTAAAGGTACAGTAGGAAGTGGCTGGGGGGGATGAAGTGGTAGGAGGAATGAGGGAGGATGGCCGTTAGGTGAGGGTGGGGTAGGCTTCCCTGAAGAGATGGGTTTTGAGGGAGCGCCTGAATGTGAATAGAGAAGGCGACAGTCTGATGGATTGGGGCAGTGAGTTCCAGAGGATGGGGGAGGACCTGGAGAAGTCCTGCAGTCGTGCATGGGAGGAGGAGACCAGGGAGCAGGATAGAAGGAGGTCCTGTGAGGAGCGAAGGGTACGGGTAGGGTGGTACCTGGTGATCAGATTGGTGAGGTAGTCAGGGGCAGTGTTGTGAACGGCTTTGTAGGTCAGGGTAAGGAGTTTAAATTTGATGCGTTGGGCAATCGGGAGCCAGTGGAGGGAGAGGCAGAGGGGGGTGGCAGAGGTGGAGCGGGTGGTAAGGTGGATGAGTCTGGCAGCTGAGTTCAGGATGGTCTGGAGCGGGGAGAGCCTGCACTTGGGTAGGCCAGTGAGGAGGGAGTTGCAGTAGTCAAGGCGTGAGATGATGAGGGAGTGTACTAGAAGTTTGGTGGTGTCTGGGGTGAGGAAGGAGCGGATCTTGGCAATGTTGCGAAGATGGAGCCTGCATGTGTTTGTGAGTGATTTGACATGCGGTTGGAGGGAGAGGTTCGCGTCAAGAATGACGCCAAGGACTTTGGCTTGCGGGGCGGAAGTGATAGTGGAGTTGTTGGTGATGATGGATAGGATGGGGGGGGGGGTGTGGGCAGGGGGAAAGACGAGAAGCTCGGTTTTGGAGAGGTTAATCTTGAGGAAATGTAGCGACATCCAGTCTGAGATGTCATTTAGGAGGTGAGTGATGCGGGCGGAGATAGTGGGGGTGAGGTGAGGGGTGGAGAGGTAGATTTGGGTGTCGTCAGCATAGAGGTGATAGTTGAAGCCGTGAGATTGTATGAGTTTGCCCAGGGAGGAGGTGTAGATGGAGAAGAGAAGGGGTCCAAGGACAGAGCCTTGGGGGACCCCAACAGAGAGGGGGAGGGAGGGGGAGGTGGCACCATTGTAGGTGACACTGAAGGAGCGTCGGGATAGGTAGGATGAGAACCAAGAGAGAGCAGCATCTCCGATGCCAAGGGAGAGTAGTTTATTAAGAAGGAGGGGGTGGTCAACTGTGTCGAAGGCCGCAGAGAGGTCCAGGAGAAGGAGGACAGAGTAGTCGCCCTTGGCTTTGGCGTTGAGTAGGTCGTTAGTGATTTTGAGGAGGGCGGTTTCAGTGGAGTGTAGGGGACGGAAGCCGGACTGTAGAGGGTCAAGGAGGTTATTGTCAGTAAGGTGGGAGCTTAGGCGATCGTAGACTAAGCGTTCAAGGAGCTTGGAGGTGAGTGGCAGCAGGGAGATGGGTCTGAGGTTGTTGGGGTCCGCGGGATCCAGGGAGGGCTTTTTGAGGATGGGGGTGATATGCGCGTGCTTTAGGGGGGAGGGGAATACGCCAGTAGAGAGGGAGAGATTGAAGATGTGGGTGAGGGAGCGGATGAGGGAAGAGGGGGGTGACCGGAGGAGTTGAGAGGGGATAGGGTCCAGGGGGCAGGTAGTGAGGCGGGCTTTTGAGAGGACTTTGGCGACTTCCTCAGTAGTGACAGGGCTGAGGGAGTGCAGTGCGGGGGGGGTTATGGTGGGCGGGGCATTGGGAGAGGAGGGGGGCAGTGCGGTTGTGAGGGCAGAGGAGGGGGGAGATGAAGGGGTGACGGGGGCGAGGAGGCTAGGTGGGGAGGTAGATTGCAAGTTGACGATGTCCTTACGGATAGCGTCAATCTTGTTGTGGAAATGGGTGGCAATTTCGTGGGCGGTGAGAGAGGTACTGAGTGGAGGAGGGGGGGGGGGGAGAGCAGGGAGTTGAAGGTGGAGAAGAGTCGGCGGGGGCAGGAGGAGAGGGTGTTTATTAGGTTAACAAAGTAGGCCTGCTTGGCGGCGTGGAGGGAGGAGGTGTAGATAAGAAATGCAGATTTGTAGAGGGAGAAAGTATGAGGGGACCTGGTTTTGCGCCACAGTCTCTCCAGTGCACGACTGCGACGTTTGAGGCGTTTAGTGCTGTCGGTCTGCCAGGGTTGAAGCGGTCTGGGTTTGATGATGCGTGTGGTAAGTGGTGCCAGAGAGTCTAGGGCAGCTGACAGTGAGTCATTGTACAAGGTGGTGGCTATGTCAGGACATGACAGTGAGAGGATGCTGTCGTGTAGGCAGTCGGCGGCAGAGTGGAGGGGGGCCGGGTTCAGGTTGCGGAGGTTGCGGCTGGTGATGGTTTGGCGTTTTTGAGGGGGGGAGTTGGGGGAAGGGGATATGGAGAAGGTGATGAGGTGGAGGTCGGAGAGAGGGAAGGGGGTGTTCGCGAACTGGTTGAGGGTACAGAGGTGGGAAAAGACGAGGTCCAGGGTGTTCCCTCCGAGGTGGGTGGAGGATTGAGTGTGCTGTGTGAGCGCGAAAGAGGAGGTTAGGTGGAGGAATTGGGAAGTAGCCGGGGTGTTGTCGTTGATGGGGATGTTGAAGTCCCCGAGGATGATGGGGGGGAGCTCAGAGGAGAGGAAGAAGGGAAGCCAGGCGGCGAAGTCATCCAGGAAGCGGGCTATGGGTCCGGGAGGCCTGTAGATCACTGCGATCCTTAGGGGGGTGGGTGAGAAGAGTCGGATGCAGTGCGCCTCAAAGGAGGGGAAGGAAAGAGAGGGTGGGTTAGGGAGGACCTGGAAGGTGCTAAGCGGTGACAGGAGCAAGCCGACACCACCACCTCTGCGATCGCTCAGTCTTGGTGAATGGGTCCAGATGAGACCTCCATGAGTGAGTGCCGCAGGGGAGGTGGAGTCGGTGGCCTGTACCCAAGTTTCGGTGATTGCTAGGAGGTTGAGGGAGCGAGAGATGAAGAGGTCGTGGATGGCGGTAAGCTTATTGCAAACCGAACGAGCATTCAGGAGTGCAACCGAGAGAGGGGGGATAGATATGGGGAGGAGGGGTACATGTATGAGGTTGAGGGGGTCGCGTCGGCTGGCGTGAGCAGGGGGGGCTCTAGGGGGGGTGTGAGGTGGTGAGGGGCCAGGGTTTGGGGAGATGTCCCCAGCTGATATGAGAAGGAGGAGGGTGAGGAAGGTGGCATGGGAATGGGAGGTGTAGGAGCGCTTGGGTCTGAAAGTGGTGGCAAGTGGGTCAGCGGGGAAGTGGAGTAGCAGGAGGAGGTGGTGGGTGCCGTAGTGGGGAGAGGGGAGAAGTGAGGGGGCGATATAGAGCTGCTTAGCGGGGGTGGGTGGGTAGAGGAAGGCGGTTTTAGGGATGGAGGAGAGGAGGACAAGGAGGAGGAGCGCGGGCGGCATGTTGGGGTGAGCGGGGTGCAGGAAGGGTCAGGGTGGGTGAGGGGGTGCTGGTCAGGGATGGCGAAGCAGTGTCCGAAACGCAGTGGGAGGTGGCTGGTAGTCCCAGGTGGGGTGGAGGGCAGGGGATCCCTGGTGGGATGGTGGCCGTGCTATCCCTGGTGGGTTAGTAGCGATCCCTGGAGGGATAGTGGTTAGGGGTCCCTGGTGGTTAGGGTTTCTGGTGGGTGGTGGGATCCCTGGTGGCTGGCGGTGGGATGGTGGTTGGGCTCCCTGATGGGTAGTGGGTGCCCCTGGTGGAGTACCTGATGTCCTGGAGCGTCGGGGTGGAGGTGGATCCCTCCTATGTTAGGAGGACCGTTGGTGCTGGTGGTTTATGATATTTCCTTTGTTGCTCTACTTTTTCCACTAAGTTGCAGATGGCAGGGAGTGTAAAATAAAACCTCCAAACTTCTTGTAAGAACTCTCCTGTAAAATGAGTTTCTTTGTTACTTTTTGTAGCTTATTGGGGCTCTGTACTTACAAGCTACTTCTGATAACACTTTTTACTGTGGCCTTTGCAGTAGCATTTGCCACTGGCCAAACTTCTAGCCATTCAGAAAACATGTCCATACAAACCAGTGCATACTTGTAAGATCACGACTTGGGCATCTGGATATATCCTTTTTGTAATCTCTGGAAGGGATATTCAGTTTTTGGTAACACTTTTGGTAACAGGTAAAACAAGAAATGATATATTCAAAAACAACTGTGGTGAACCCTGGCGCTATCCCATGCTCATTTACTAAGGCAGCCATAACTGCTTTTGACTGATGACACGGTCCATGTGTCAAGCTGGAGAAAAAGAGTAGCCAACATAAAACATCACCTTTTTCCAAAGTCCTGTTTCATAAGAAGGTGCCCCCCACCGTGGACCCCTTCTTCTTGCTCTGGGTCCTCAAAGTTTAAATATTAATCCCAGCTCTTCTGGGCAAGAACTAGGGTAGAATATGTGAGTTGTACAGACCTAGCAAGTCTTCGGGGCTGTAATGCAGCATCCTTAGTCGCCTGGTCTGCTCCTATGTGTGAGTTTCAATGTTAGTATTGCTAACAATCAATGTTAGTTGGAAGGTTGAAGACAGACAATCAATTAACTTAGCATGCTCAATTGGTTTACCTGTCAAAGTAAAAAACTTCTAGCCCTTCATATGTAATCAAAATCATGCACCATCCAAAAGCTTTCTAAATTTCTACTATCTACACTACTCAAAAAAAAAATAAAATGAACACTTTGAAAACACATCAGATCTCAATGGGGAAAAATATCATGCTGGATATCTATACTGATATGGACTGGGTAATGTGTTAGGGATGTAAGGATGCCCCAATGTTTGATGGAAATGAAAATTATCAACCTACAGAGGACTGAATTCTAATACCCCGCAAAAATCAAAGTGAAAAAAATATGCAGCAGACTAGTCCATTTTGCAGAAATTGTATCGCAGCAACTCAAAATGGTACTCAGTAGTTTGTATGGCCCCCGTGTGCTTGTATGCACGCCTGACAATGTTGGGGCATGCTCCTAATGAGATGATGGATGGTGTCCTAGGGTATTTCCTCCCAGATCCTGACCAGGACATCACTTAGCTCCTGGATAGTCTTAGGTGCAACCTGGCAGTGTCAGATGGTCTGAAACATGATATCCCAGAGGTGTTCTATGGGATTTAGGTCAGGCAAGCGTGGGGGCCATTCAGTGGTATCAATTCCTTCATCCTCCAGGAACTGCCTGCATACTCTCGCCACATGAGGCTGGGCATTGTTGTGCACCAGGAGGAATCCAGGACCCACTGAACCAGCGTAGGGTCTGACAATGGGTCCATATATTTCATCTCAATACTTAATGGCAGTCAGGGTACCATTGTCTAGCCTGTAAAGGTATGTGCATCCCTCCATGGATATGCCTCCCTAGAGCATCACTGACCCACCACCAAAACTATCATGGAACGATGTTACAGGCAGAATAACATTCTCCACAGCTTCTCCAGACTCTTTCATGTCTGTCACATGTGCTCAGGGTGAACCTACTCTCATCTGTGAAAATCACAGGGCGCCCGTGCCGGACCTGCCAATTTAGGTGCTCAATGGCAAATGCCAGTAAAGCTCTATGATGCCAAGCACTGGGCCATCTAGAGGATGTCAGGCCCTCAGGCCACCCTCATAAAGTTTGTTTCTGATTGTTTGGTCAGAAACATTCACACCAGTGGCCTGCTGGAGGAAATTTTGTAGGGTTCTGACAGTACTCATCCTGTCCCTCCTTGCACAAAGGAGCTGATACTGGTCCTGCTGATGAGTTAAGGACCTTCTACAGCCCTGTCCAACTCTCCTAGAGTTCCTGCCTGTCTCCTGGAATCTCCTCCATGCTCTCAAGACTGTGCTGAGAGACACAGCAAACCTTCTGGTAATAGCACATATTTATGTGCCATCCTGGAGAAGTTGGACTGCCTGTTCAACCTCTGTAGGGTCCAGGTATCGCCTCATGCTACCAGTAGTGACCCTGACCCTAGCCAAATGCAAAACTAGTGAAAAGCAGTCAGAAAAGATGAGTAGGGAAAAAAAAAGTCAGTGACCTGTAAAACCATTCCATGGGACACAGCCAATGACATATTACTACACCGACCCGTTGCCAGTGTCATGTGACTGCTGTGACCAATCACAGCAGATCACATGTCAATTATATACAAAGGATAGCTTCCTGTCATGCCATCCATTGTATACAATTGTGTTGTTAGCTGTGATTGATCAAAGCAGTCACATGGTACAGGCAGGGCCAATCACAGCCCATCTGTATCATATAATGGGATTTTTCCAATCACAGCTAATCACAACAAAAGACTGAATTAATCAATTTCATTCAGTAACAATGATTGCAAATATCAATGAAATACATTGGTATTTGCAATCATAATGTGTAAAAAAAAAATCCTGATCACTTGCCCAGAGTAGTTTAACCCCTTCCCACTGGCGCCTCCCGGCCCTTTAAGAGTTTCAGATGCCTGGAGGCGGGGCTGGTGGGGCGTGGATTAGGGATCATGTGACCGCTGTGACGTGTCGTCGCGGCGGTCACATGATCGGGAAAGGTCCTGATCGAAAGAGCAGACCAGCACCTTTCCACGAGTATTGGACATGTGTGATGGGAGCATTAAAGCAAATGTACAGCCACTCGGCATCTAGGCCCAGACACTGGGAGGCCGCACATAAAGTGGTTAATGTTACTATTGCTTTGGTCACAGTGTGAAAAAAAAATAGTAAAAAAAAAGAAAAAATATGTAATTACTTTTATTACTGTTTATATTTAAATATTTTTATTGAAAGATTTTCAACAGAACAAGAAATGGTACAGTAGTGCGGTTCACATTAAATTACAACAAGGTATATTCATAGTAGATTCCCCACCAATTGGCTAGGGACAGCATAAACGTAGGTATTATTTACCTGAGAGGTATGTTTGGTGTGATGTGAACCAAGGTTAGGTAAAATTTTGTATAAAGTGGGTAAGGGGCAGGAGAAGGGGAAGGGGGGGGTGAATGGGCGGTAGACTAGGCACCAGTCAATTGCATAGGTTTTAGTGCGATATGGTTATTTAGATTTTGAATTTGAATTTTTGATAGGAGAAATTGTGAAAGGCTGACCTTTTTTCCATCTCGCATTGGAAGTTAAGGTCAGTAAGGAGAGTGGAGAGAGGAGGAGTTTTAGATGATTTCCACAGTTTAGCAATGTTGGTTTTGACAGCTGCTAATGTGTGGATGATGATGATGCGGGAGTCTGTAGGGAATTTATCGATTCCTATGTGTAGAAGTGCGAGAGCTGGGTTTTGTGTCACTGGGGTTCCAGTGATTGAAGATATCAATTGGAAAACTTTGTTCCAGTAAGATTTGAGAGATTTACATGTCCACATTATGTGGAAAGTTGATCCTATTTCTCCACATTGTCTCCAACATTTGGGAGAATATTGAGAGTAAAATAAAGAGAGTTTAGCAGGTGTTAGGTACCACTGGTGTAAATTTTCATGTAAGATTCCCAGTGGGAACTACATCTAGAGGCTTTGTGGGTTATAGTGAAGGTTTTTTCCCAAGTGTGTGGTTGTATTGGTAGGGTGAGAAATGTTTCCTAGTTGGATAGAGAAGTAGTTTTTAGGGTGAACTGAGTATTAGTTATGAGTGAATAAAAGGTCGAAATTCCTTTCTTTGGATAGTGTGGTTTTTGTATGAAGTGGTGTGCAATAGTAGGAATTGCCAATGTATGTGGGATGTTCATTTTTTTGTAGGGAGTGCGCTACTTGCATGTAAATGTAGGATTCAATGTTTGGGAGATGAAATTTCTCTTGGAGGGTTGAGAAGGAGTCTAAGTTATTGTTTGCATAGATGTCTCGAATGTATGAGATGCCTTGTTTTTCCCATTGTAGTAAGTTTAAAGAAGGAATAATGAAGTGTAAAGCTGTAATTGGGGTAGGAATTAGTTTGGTGTCTGTTTGATTGAGTATTAAAAGATCATACCAGGCTTGGAGGGAGGCTTGTATACATGGATGGTTGGGTATGAGTTGGTGTTGAGAAGCTTGCTGAAGGAACAGAATTTTATCGGGTGTAGGCGGAAGATGTGGGAGAGTTTCCATGGTGGTCCATGTTTTTTCAGCAGTTGGGTGCTACCAAAAATAAGTCTGATCTAAAAGCAAGGCATTATAGTAAGATTTTAAATGAGGGAGACCTGCTCCTCCTCTATATGTTGGGCATATTAATAGGTTTATAGTGCATTTGGGTTTTTTCGAGTTCCACATGAATTTAGCAAGAATTGCTTGTAACTTGGAGAAGAAGATATTGGGGACTGGGATGGGAAGAGTGTGGAATATGTAAAGGATCTTGGGTAGTATGTACATTTTTAAAGTTGCTACTCTTCCCAATGTCGATAGAGTTGATGTGTGAAGATTTTTGAGTTCCTGTGGGATGGATTCAAGTAGTAGTTTGTGGTTAGAGGCGTATAGTTGGCCAGTTGTAGTGGTGAGTTTGATCCCCAAGTAAGGGATGCTGTGGTGTTCCCAGGAGAAAGGGAAATGTTTGGTCAGCAGTTTTTGGGTCTTCTCTGATGTGTAGAGGTTAAATATAGAGGATTTGGGTTCCTTGAGTTTATAATATGAGACTTCTTAGTAGTTGTGTAGATGTGTACGAATTGTTTGGAGCGATTTGTAGGGATTGGTAATCATCAGGATGATGTCGTCCGCAAAAAGGCTAATTTTGTGTTCTTTTTTAAGGTGTATAATGCCTGTGAATGTTGTGTCATCTCTGAGTTTGGATGCTAGGGGTTCGATGAGTAAAGATTATGGGAGATAAGGGGCAGCCCTGTCTAGTGCCATTGGATATATGGAAGGTTTGGGAGAGTGTGCCGTTAGTTAGTACTCTGGCTGAGGGATTGGAGTAAAGGGAGAGAATTGCTGATAGCATCCAGTCTGTGATTCCAAATTTTTGAAATGTGAGTTTTATGAAATGCCAATGTATTCGGTCAAACGCTTTTTTAGTGTCTAGAGATAGGAGTAAGGAGGGCTG
Source organism: Staurois parvus (assembly GCF_062004578.1). Taxonomy (NCBI): domain Eukaryota; kingdom Metazoa; phylum Chordata; class Amphibia; order Anura; family Ranidae; genus Staurois; species Staurois parvus. The sequence goes on from NW_028317949.1 coordinate 9,373,398, forward strand.
TCTAGTGGTTTAAAGTTTATGTAGAAGTGATATACCGTATTTCTCGCTACATAAGACGCACCTGACCATAAGACGCACCTAGGTTTTAGAGGCGAAAAACAAGAAAAAAAAATATTCTGAACCAATGGACTGCAGACACAGTACAGGGGATGACCAGAGACTGCGGACAGAATACAGGAGATGACCAGAGACTGCAGACACAATACAGGAGATGACCAGAGACTGCGGACACAGTACAGGAGATGACCAGAGACTGCGGACACAGTACAGGAGATGACCAGAGACTGCGGACACAGTGCAGGAGATGACCAGAGACTGCGGACACAGTGCAGGGGATGACCAGAGACTGTAGACAGTGCAGGAAATGACCAGAGACTGCAGACAGTGCAGGGGATGACCAGAGACTGCAGACAGTGCAGGGAATGACCAGAGACTGCAGACAGTGCAGGGAATGACCAGAGACTGTAGACAGTGCAGGGGATGACCAGAGACTGCAGACAGTGCAGGGAATGACCAGAGACTGTAGACAGTGCAGGGGATGACCAGAGACTGCAGACAGTGCAGGGGATGACCAGAGACTGCAGACAGTGCAGGGGATGACCAGAGACTGCAGACAGTGCAGGGGATGACCAGAGACTGCAGACAGTGCAGGGAATTACCAGAGACTGCTGACCTTTGGGGAGGGAGGGGGAGCGGGTACCTGAATTTGACAGGTACCCGCTCCCACTTCCGCAGAGTTGTCCTTCCCTCTTCTTCCCGGGCCGGCTTCTGTGACAGCCGGGTGCCCACTGCACATGCGCGAGAAGCGCTGTGCTTTGTGAATGGCCCGGTGTCTTCTGGGACCTGTCATGTGTCCCAGAAGACACCGGATCATTCACAAAGTGCAGCACATGCGCAGTGGGCACCCGGCTGTCACAGAAGCCAGCGCGGGAAGACTGTGCAGCGCTGGAGCGAGGAACAGGTAAGGCCCTGCAGGAGAGAACAGCTGAGCAGCCGGCCCGGTATTCTGACATGGTGGCGGCAGAAATACCGGACCAGCCGCTTTATATTCGCTCCATAAGACGCACTGACATTTCCCCCCCTTTTTTTGGGGGAAAAAAGTGCGTCTTATGGAGCGAAAAATACGGTAAGTCTTCTGGTTGCATCTGGTGCTTGTCGACCAGGGATAAATCACACTTGGTCTGGATGAATTAATGTAGGGAGGTGAGGAAGCAATCTCTGGGTAATTATTTTGGCGTAGAGTTTGATGTCTGTGTTCAAATGCGAAATTGGTCTGTAGTTCTGGACCATTTGGGTGTTTTTACCGGGTTTGGGGATAGTTGTGATTATTGATTGTAGCATTTCATTGAGGAATTGCCCTGTGGAGGCGGCTTGACTGAAAAGAATGGATAAATGTGGTGCAAGATTGGGAGCGAATATTTTATAGTAGTCGTTCGTGAAACCGTCGTTTCACGGGGATTTATTAAGAGGCAACGTTTTTATGGTTTTCTCTATTTCTGCGGGAGATATTGGTGTAGATATAGATGTGAGTTGTGTGGGAGTGAGTTGGGGAAGATTAGCGGTTGCTAGGAAGTTTAGTATGGATGTGGTTGTCGGTTGGGTTGTGTCTGGGTCATCTTTAATATTATATAGGGTTTGATAATAACTTGCAAAAGCGTTGGCTATGTCATTTGGATTTGTAAGTGAAGTGTGAGTGGTGGGGTGTTGAATTAGAGTGATCTTAGATTTGAGCCATCTGTGTTTAATTATTTTTGTTAGAAGTGAATTTGCTTTATTACCTAGGGAATAGAATTGTGATTTTTTTTTTTGAAGGTTGAGGTCATATTTGTGGAGTAATATAAGTCGGAGTTTGTTTCTGTCTACCGTTAGGGATTTAGATGTGGAGGCATTTGGATTTTTTTTTGTTAATTTCTTCATTTATTTTTATGGAGTTTAGGAGTCGGTCAATTTGTTGGGATCGGTTTTTATTGATTCGGGAATTTAGTTATATGAGGATACCTCTCATGTAAGCTTTGTAAGCAGGCCATAGAGCGGTTATAGAAATGTCCGGTGTATCATTACATTCAAAGAAAAGGTTGTGGGCTTCTAATAGGTATTTTTGGTTGTCTGGGTTCTTTAAAATTGTAGAGTTCAGTCTCCACATGGGAGGAATTGCAGAGTGTTGGTTGTCGTCTAGGGTTATGTTTATTGGAGCGTGGTCTGACCAGGTTATGGTTCCGATTTTGGATGACATTACATGTTGTAGTGTCCATTTATCTGTGATAAAAAAGTCAATCCTGGAGTAGGACAAGTGAGAAGGGGAGTAGTAGGTGTAATCTTTCTCATCACTGTGTTGGCATCTCCAGATATCGTAAAGGTCGTGGTAATTTAGGAATCGGTTGAAATTCTGTTTAGGAGATCGTTTGTTGGAAGACGAGTCTAAAATATTGCCAATCACATTGAAGTCTCCACCGATGAGAAGTCTACCTTGTTTTTGAGCAAAAATGGTGGTGTAGAGCTTGTTGTAGAATTGCATCTGATTATTGTTGGGACCATAGACATTTACTAAAGTGTAGGGAATGTTGTTTATGTGGCAAATTAAAATATGGTATCGGCCTTGCGGGTCAGCTGTTTCACAGATATAACGGAACTGAGAAGAGTCCTTAATAGCTGTGATGACACCGTTTTTTTTCTTGGGATTGGTAGCCATAAAAATGTGTGAGAATCGATGCAGTTGGGAGTCTTGGTTGTTGCGAAGTGTGTTTCTTGTAAGAAGAGAATGTCGGCTTGAAACGTTTGAGTTTCCTTTTGAAGCATCGATCTCTTGAAGGGCGAGTTTAAGCCACGAACATTGAGTGATGTTATATTAATCATAATGTAGATCTGAGGTTTGGTTAGTAGAAAGGTGGAGATGTTGTTTGAGAAGAGCAAGGTTGGATGGTTGAAGCTGTGAGGAGTCGAATTCTGATGTCTTGGAAATGCGGTCTTGGCTCAATCGATGAATCAGGATGAGTATTCCACAATGTTTTGTAGATTTCAGATGAAGAGGTGGTGCAGCTGATCGACTGATGAAGCCGGAGGAAGAGGGGGAGAGGAAGGAAAAAGAGGATAAAAAAACTTGCATATAACGCAAGTGGCACGAGTAGCAAGATGAGCTACTTCAAAATTGGGGGGTTTGAACAGGCTTTGACCATAAAAAAGGTCATGCCAAACATTTTCTGGTAACAAGAACATTTTCTAAACAGGGCCGATCGCCAGAGAGTAGTAGAGTAAGGTATAGTATCCGAGGTGAAGCGTTGTTAGTGTGTAAGAGGAGTGCTGAGTCAGAGTCATTCTGCTTCCATTTGTTGGATATTAGAAGGGGCGGAATGTTGAGGATCTGCAGGTAGTATGTTCCATGCCTTTAGTAAATCCAAGCCCGCTTCGAGGTTTTTGATTGTGAAAATTCTACCGTGTTGTTTAATGGTAAGTTTAGTGGGGATCCCCCATTGATAGCTTATTCCGTGGTTTCGTAAGGCTTTGGTGATAGTAATCAATTTTTTATGGTTAAGGAGCGTGGCCTTTGATAGGTCAGCAAATAGCCGGATATTTGTGTGTGATGGCGGGAGTGAAGGCGGATTCCTGGCTGCCAACATAATTTTTTCCTTTATGTGATAGAAATGTATACGTGCCAGAACATCTCTCGGGATTGTTGCTGGCAGGAATGACGGTTTAGGTAGTCGATGAGCTCTATCTATGGCTTTTTTGCAGATCTGAGAGAGATGGGATGAGGTATTTTATATACTGCTGTATATAGGGTAGTAGTGCCTCATTAATGACATTTTCAGGGATGCATCTGAACTTGATGTTGTTGCGTCGTGATCTATCTTCTAGATCTGCTAGTTTCAGATTAATTTGTTCGATGTCTGTCTGAGCGAAAGTAGCATGTTTTTCATGCATATTTCTGTGAGAGGCTGGTCTGATGCAGGGAATGACTCTATCACTGGCAAGTCAGTGTTGAGGTGAGGAGATGGCTGGCTGAGGGCCTGGTAGTCAGCTGCAGACTCTATGTCCAAACGTGGCTTGGATTTGGCCGGGCTGCGTGTAGTGGGGGACAGAGGAGGAGAAGACTCACCAGGGTCCCTTGTGGGCTGTGGGATGAACTGTGTGATCCTTCTCCTGGCTGCTGTGATCGTCAGTGCTGCAGCCGGCGCCATCTTGGATCCTGGCCATGACAGGAGGGAAGAAATTAGTGAGTTTCCCTGGTAGTCCAGGGGTTTTGCGGTGGCGTGGCATGGTTGCTGAAGTGAGTACACCTCTTATCTCTACTCTTATGACAGCGGTGTCCCTCGGAGTCGGTGTGTGGCGTGACAGCTCTGGCGGGTGGCCGGAGCGGTGCTTATTGCGCGTCCATCCAGGAGCCGGCCGCGCATGCGCCCTCTATTACTTTTTATTAGCTTATTGGTTATTATTACTACCTTTGTTAGTTATTAGCTTTTGTACCACCAGCCCCTTCCTCATAGATTGTAATCTCCAAGAAGCAGGGTCCTCCTAACCCTCTTGTATTGAACTGTATTGTTGTTGTATTGTCTCCCTTTATTTTGTAAAGCGCTGAGCAAACTGTTGGTGCTATATACAAAAGTTGCAGGTTTTTTTGGTTTATTTAGCAAAATGTAAACAACTCACTGGTGAGTAAATACCACCAAAAGAAAGCTCTATTTTTGTGAAAAAAAATAACATTTTTTTATGGGTACAGTGTTGCATGACAGCATGATTGTCATTCAAAGTGCGACAGAGATGAAAGCTGAAAATTGGCCTGGGAAGGAAGGGGGGAAAAGTGGCCAATATTGAAGTGGTTAACTTACTCTAGCTCCTATGATCAGAAAGGCAGCCATACTGCTCATCCCATCTTTCTTCTCTGACCACATATAAAGTATTCTGTTTGGGCCACGGCCAAGAATTATATTATTTCTATACAATTTGACTCTCATTTCTTTGTTTTTGCTTTTCCCCATGTTTTAGAATATACTACTGTAGTTGTGGTGCCTTACCCTAAATTAACTCCATAACTTAACATCAAAGTTTCCCCAGTTGTCTAGTGTTACATTGTCTGTCACCCTTGATCCATCCTGCTCAAATAGATAGCTGTTTCTCTAGCTGTTTAATCCGCCTGATCCTTAGTCCCTGTGGACTTGGTAACCCATTGTGGATCCCTGTTCACTTTAACCATTCACCTAGGGGCTCAGTATAAGCATTCATATATTCTCTAGAGCTTCTTTTGCTCTGGGCACAATGGTGTATTTTGGTTTTGTGCTGTCCTAGGCAAGACTAATATCACCCCCCACCTAAATTTGTTGCACGACTTGTAACAAGTACCAAAGCACATCCTCTGCCCCCCACACACCCAGAGCCTGCACTCATGTACACCTTGTACATGCCCCTAGTGCCCATACTCACATTTAACTTGTACAACTATGCCCACATTCACACCTTGTATATTTTGCACCCCCCCCCGTGACCACACTCACATGCACCTTGTACATTGACCTCCCCTGTGTCCCCATAGTCAAATACACCTTTTAAATCCCTGGCCCTAAAGTGCCCACACTCACATGCACCTTGTACTCCCCCCTCCCAGTGCCTACGTTCACTTTGTATATCCCCCAGTGCCCACTCACAGACATCTTGCACCCCCACTGCCTATATTAACATACATATTGTAAACCCCCCCCCCCCCAAGTGCCTGCAGTCCCATGCACCTTGTACCCCTCCCCCACTGCTCATACTCACACTGGATGCTAATTGGCATGCGATTTTCATGCCATGTGACTTGCGAATCACATGCCAAGTCGCACCCCATTGTCCTCAATTACAGCGGTCATATCAGTGCAGTTCCGCCCCCCAGAAAAATGCCGCCCTAGGCAAATGCCTTGTTTGCCTTGCAGTAGATACGCCCCTGGCTGGGCATTCTTGAGGGCTTCTTAACCTTCATTCCCTTACTTAGCTTAATGCCATAATGACTGGTCAGTCTTCTCTACACGTGCCTATACCAACTTGTCTGTAAACTATTATTACAGCAGATTTGTGCTTCATATAACCTGTAACAGCACTATTTTTCCTTTTCTTAACTAGTACAGTATAACACTCCGATGGACAGTAGACAGTGACAACATAACATATGACCACCAATCAATACAGTTCAATTAAGTGAAGTAAAACAGGTAACCTTTGTCCTAAAAATGTCTTACCAATCAAGGAAGTCTGATAAATCAAATGTACTGTAAGCAAAGGGCTTACCTCAGCTAGCTGATTAACAGTAATTTCCAGATTGCCTCAGGCTCCTCATTTCAGATTCTCAGGGTCACCTGTAAATCCCCTCCTGGCTGGTTCGCCATGTGTTCTGGAAATTTTATCGATAGACAACTTCTATCCTTATATTGATCAGTGGCTCTAAATTAATAATAATTACTGCGGTAGGGAACAGACACAAAAAGGTACACTCTGCATCTTTACAAATAACTTTTTTGTTTATTCGGCGCAATTGAAGTTTTTTATACACATGATTATGTAGCTATCACATTAATATTACAATTGTACTTTTATGGTAACAAGGGGCATTACAAAGACAGGCTAATATCTAATCAGGATGCAAAAGAATAAAAACATCAGTGCTGTGTATACAATGAGTGCAGTATGCAATACATAAGCAAAGCATACAAAAGAGAATACAATTTTATACAAAATTTTACAAATTCCTTTACATTTGGCATAGTCCATTATCAATATGTTGATGTCCCCTTGCAGACTTCAAGAAAGGGTTGACCAAATCCATAGCAATGCTATTGAGAGGGACCTCAGTGATGGGGAAGGGAGGGAACCAAAGGGATATCGAAATATGGCATTGGTGCAGAGATCAAACACAGATAGTAGGAAATACAGTCAATTTTTACATCATTTACAACCCCAGGCAAATAGAATCTCACCAGATTTCTCCCTACCAGATTTCTCTTCCCAAATGCCCTCCTAAAATGTGCCCATAAACCAATTCTAATTCCAATTTCTGATTAGGCACTACTTATTGCTCAGTGGGTTCCTCTTTCTTACTGTAACATCCAGTAAAATAGGTCTCTTTTAATGATGAAGTATGGTATGCAGCCCTCACTTCTGGATTAACTAATTCCATGTATTTTTAGCACATTCTCATGAGCCCTTATAGGTGCGGAGTCCTTCACTCTTTCTATGGTAAATTGTTGGCTCTTTTCTGGGAATGCTATTGGATACTTTCTAATATCCTTATATGCTCAAAGTACCCCTGCTCTTTTATGGTGAGACATCTGTAGCCACTAACTAAGGTTTTATTACCAAGCTACATGAATCCAGCAAAAAAGCAGCACATCAACAACATTTTAACCATTAACACACATTTTTCATAAATGTTTCTAGTTTTCCAGTATTGCAGTGTGTGCAACCATCACAAATAGTGACTAGCATCTATCTCTTAGGAAAAGACCATGCATTCATTAATCTACAATTGGGCAATTTGCTGATATGTCCTCCTTCGCAGCACTGGTAACAAATTATCTTTCTGGCTTCCTTCTGTGGAATTGGCCTCCCAGGCAGGTGCTGCCAGACATGGGAATGATACTCCACATTCCCTTTAGTTCCCCCTTTTTCCCTCTCTTCACCCCTCCACCAATCTATCTATGACAACACTTTAAACAATTTTTAGTCCTGACAAAACTTCTGCTTGCAGCCACTTGCTGGTCAAATATACTATATGGTCATAAATTTGTGATATGTGACTTCTTGGCCTACCTCATGTCATTAGACAATGGGTTAACTCCTCCTCTGAAACCCATAAGACCACCTCCTCCTATCTCAATAAAAGACAGTCCCTCCCCAGCTGAAGTTTTTTTTCTTTTGTGGTCATGCTCCAGAGCACCTGTTGATTGCAGCTGGTAAGTATTTGCTGCGAGTATATTCCCCTTGCTGCACTTACCCCTCCAGGTTCAGTCTTTCCTGGTATTGGACCCAGAATGTTGAAAGTAAACCGTAGCACGGGCAATGTAGCTTAACCACTTGCCTACCAGGCACTTATACCCCCTTCCTTACCAGGCCAATTTTCAGCTTTCAGCGCTGCCGCACTTTGATTGACAATTGCGCGGTCATGCAACATTGTACCCATATGAAATTTTGATCATTTTTTTCTCACAAATAGAGCTTTCTTTTGGTGGTATTTAATCGCCACTGGGCGCTTTACTTTTTGCGCTATAAATTAAAAATGTGCAAAAAATTTGAAAAAAAAAAGTTTATTTGTTTCTTTTATAAAATTTTTCAAACAGGTATTTTTTCTCCTTCACTGATTTGCGTTGATGAGGCGGCACTGATGGGCACTGATAGGCAGCACTGATGGGCACTGATAGGCAGCACTAAAGGGCACTGATAGGTAGTACTAATGAGGTGGCATGGATAGGCGGCACTGATAGACAGCACTAATTAGGGGTCACGGATAGGCGGCACTGATATGCAGCACTGATAGGCGGCACTGATAGGTGACACTGATGATGGGTACTGATAGACGGCACTGACTGGCATCACTTCTGGGCACTGACTGGCGGCACTGACTGGCACAACCCCTGGGCACTGACTGGTGGCACTGACTGGCAGCACTGCTGGGCTGCACTGGTGGGTGGCACTGGTGGGCAGCACTGGTGGGTGGGCACAGGTGGGTGGCACTGGTGGGCACAGGTGGGTAGCACTGGTGGGTGGGCACAGGTGGGTGGCACTGCTGGGCACATGTAGGTGGCACTTCTGGGCACAGGTAGGTGGCACTGCAGAGTGGCACAGGTGGGGGCACTGCTGGGCACAGGTGGGGGCACTGCTGGGCACAGGTGGGGGCACTGCTGGGAACGGGTGGGCGGGGCTAGTGGGCGCACTGCTGGGCGGAACATGCGGGTGTCACTGCTGGGCACCGATCATCAGGGCACTGATCATCAGTGCCCTGATGATCGGTGCCGATCCCCGCTCTGACAACTGCCGGTTCTCGGCAGTACTTTCCTCACGATCTGACAGCGTGAGGAAAGTGCAGCCGAGAACCGGCACTTGCATTTCCCTGTGATCAGCGTGTCATTGGACACCGCTGAGCACGTGGTAAAAGGCCGGTGGGATCGGCCTTTCACCACATCACGTGATCAGCTGTGTCCGTAGGACACAGCGATCACGGAGATCGCCGGGTGCGCGCCCCCTGGGGCGCGCAGGAGAGTGCGTTCTGGGAGGACGTCATATGACGTCCACTCAGAACTGGCCGGCCGCGGTGAAGCCGTCATTCGGCTATGCGCGGTCGGCAAGAAGTTAAATAGCCCTAGTATTGTACAGGTGTGGTATTAGTAAGATCCACAATGTCACAATTTGGCTCTCTGTAGAGGAATTAGTGATACTACTTCCATCTCCAAAGTTCAACTCTAAAGTAATATCCAGTTCAGGAAAACTGGGAGGCAGTCATTTTGCCACCAAGTCCTCAAGAGTCATCTTCTGTTTTATTACCAGGGTGATTAGATTGGCATGCAGGAAGTAGGCCTTTCTGCTCCAGAACAGGTGCAAGCGTATTTGACCAGAGGTATTAGTTATGCCAGGATTTCAGTGGAAGATATATGAAAAACGGCTAGCTGAAGTTCTTGTGTGGCATTCATTTGACTTCACAAGCTAGATGCATGGTCAGCAAGTTCTGCAAAATTTGAGACATAAATTACTTTTGTCTTTAGCAGCTTTTTTTGATTGTCTATGTCTTTTTTCATGTGTATTTTTCCCACCCAATTATTCTGCTAATTATATCCAATTGTGTGCTGACGTGAGGTGGGCCAGAAATACAGAAACTTGTTATCAGATACTTACTGTAATTTTCCTTTCTTGGCTTATCCTCATGTCAGCACAGAACTCCTCCCTAGTGGCCTGTCATAGGCTAGGTTATTGTTGCTATTGGGCTGCAAGGCTCTCTTGCAATGGGTTCTGCGCCTCTTCTTGACACATTGGGGTTTATTTATAAAATCTGGTGCAGCTGTGCATCAGCTTCTAACTTCAGCTTGTTCAAATAAGCTTTGAAAACCTGGAAGTTGATTGGTTTCTATGCAGAACTGCACCAGATTTTGAACTCTCTTCTTTTAGTAAATCAAACTCATTGCCTTCTTGATGTTTATTTTAAATCTTGTTGCAATTGTTCATTTTGTTCATTTGCTTGCTTTTTCTTGGCATTCGCCTGCTGTTGATTGGTGTTTACCAAATTGAGCTGTGAAGTCTTCCAGTCTGACTTTAACATATTTACCCTGATGTGGGCTGCCTCCACCATGCATGAGGACTTAGCCTGGCAGCGAGGTGTGTGACTGGATGAGTTCAAACACTTTAAACATGCACAGTTCTCTCTGAGACACATAGGAAATGAGAGAGGGAAGAGAGAGAGAGAGAGAGAGAGAACCCAGGACTTTTGAGTTTATATAATAAAATAACAAATTTCAAGGAGTATAAACTGAATTTATTTTTTGACACACTCCCCTGCTACATTGATACTCTTATCTCAGTATTTAACCAATGCCTGGAAAGCTTTAGCATTGAAAGATTTGTCAATATGCCTTAATCATTCTAGGACAGCCTGCTTTGCTTTGTGAATGAAGCTCTCACAGAAAGATTTATCTCTTGTGCAATTTCACCACGAGTTAGGCATCAATTTTCCAGGATCTGGCATTCTACGTGCTGAAAATTCACAGGAATGACTGCTGTAGGCTGGGTACCACCACGGCAGGGATCGTCACTGATGGACATATGGCCATCTTTTGAAATGTTTACACCATCCAAATGTCTTACTGCGGTTGAGCATCTCATCACTGTACTGTGCTTGAAGTCTTCTGTAGATATTTTTATTTATTAATATTACAAGTACTTATATAGTGCCATCAATTTACGCAGCTCTTTACACACACATATATATATATATATATATTTATATATATATAGTACATTCACATCAGTCCCTAACCCTCAGGGAGCATACAATCTAAGGTCCCTAACTCACATTCATACATACTAGGGCCAATTTAGACAGGAACCAAGTAAACCTAACAGCATGTCTTTGGAGTGTGGGCGATCCATGGGTTTTTCAACCTTCGTTCACCAGAAAGCTCATCACCACATTTTGTTCCATGCATGAACTAACACTGTTGTCTGCCATCTTAATTAACTGTCTCTGAACTGGCCTGTGACATGTGGGCCGCTATCAGTAATAGGACACATTTCCCATTTACTACTGCGTGCAGTACTGCCATGCTAGCATTCCTTTTTATACATATACAAAATTAAAAGTCTGGTTTGACTTGAATGCGCCTTGTATATTGTATATACGTATAAACCAGACTATAGTTTATATATATATACACACTATATTTCCAAAAATATTGAGACACCTGCCTTTACACGCACATGAACCTTAATGGATTCCCAGGCTTAGTCCATAAAGTTCAATATTGAGTTGGCCCACTCTTTGCAGCTATAACAGCTTCACATCTTCAGGGAAGGTTGTCCACAAGGTTTAGGAGTCTGTCTATGGGAATGTTTGACCATTCTTCCAGAACCGCATTTGTGAGATCAGGCACTGATGTCAAACAAGAAGGCCTGGCTCGCAGTCTCCACTCTAATTCATCCCAAAGGTGTTCTCTCGGGTTGAGGTCAGGACTCTGTGCAGGCCAGTCAGGTTCTTCCACCACAAACTTGTTCATCCATGTCTTTATGGGCCTTGCTTTGTGCAGTGGTGTGCAGTCATATTGGAATAGGAAGGGGCCATCCCCAAACTGTTCCCACAAAGTTGGGAGATGAAATTGTCCAAAATGTCTTGGTATGCTGATGCCTTAAGAGGAATATTTAGTAGCAAGGAAATTTCACAGATGGACTTATTGCATAGATGGCAACCTATCATTGTACCATGCTTGAATTCACTGAGCTCCTGAGAGCGACCCATTCGTTCAGAAATGTTTGTAGAAGCAGTCTGCATGCTAAGGTGCTTAGTTTTATACACCTGTGACCATGGAGGTGATTAGAACACCTGAATACAATGATTTGGAGGGATGTTCCAATACTTTTGACAAAATAATGATATAATGTGTATATATATATATATATATATATATATTATGTATCTACACTGCTCAAAAAATTAAAGGAACACTTTTTAATCAGGGTATAGCATCAAGTCAATTAAACTTCTGGAATATTGATCTGGTCAGTTAAGTAGCAGAGGGAGTTGTTAATCTGTTTCAGCTGCTTTGGTGTTAATGAAATTAACAACAGGTGCACTACATGGGCAACAATGAGATCGCCCCCAAACAGGAATGGTTTTACAGGTGGAGGCCACTGAAATTCTTTTCCCTACTCATCTTTTCTGACTGCTTTTTACTAGTTTTGCATTTGGCTAGAGTCAGTGTCACTACTGGTAGCATGAGGCGATACCTGGACCCTACAGAGGTTGCACAGGCAGTCCAACTCTTCCAGGATGGCACATCAATACGTGCCCTTGCCAGAAGGTTTCCTGTGTCTCCCAGCACAGTCTCAAGAGCATGGAGGAGATTTCAGGAGACAGGCAGTTACTCTAGGAGACTTGGACAGGGCTGTAGAATGTCCTAAACCCATCAGCATGACCGGTATCTGCCGCTTTGTGCCAGGAGAAATAGGATGAGCGCTGCCAGAGCCCTACAAAATTGCCTCCAGCATACCACTGGTGTAAATGTCTCTGACAAAACAATCAAAAACAAACTTCATTAGGGTGGCATGAGAGCCTGGCATCCTCTAGAGTGCCCTGTGCTCACTGCCCGGCACCATAGAGCTCAATTGGCATTTGCCATTGAACACCAGAATTGGCAGGTCTGCAACTGGTGCCCTGTGCTTTTTACAGATGAGAGCAGGTTCACCTGAGTACATGTGACAGACATGAAAGGGTCCGGAGAAGCCATGGAGAACATTATGCTGCCTGTAACATCATTTGGCATGACCGTTTTGGTGGTGGGTCAGTGATGGTCTGGGGAGGCATATCCTTGGATGGACGCACAGACCTCTACAGGCTAGACAATGGCACCCTGACTGCCATTAGATGTCAGGATGAAAACTTTGGACCCATTGTCAGACCCTACACTGGTGCAGTGGGTCCTGGGTTCCTCCTGGTGCACAACAATGCCTGGCCTCATGTGGCGAGAGTATGCTGGCAGTTCCTGGAGTTTGAATACCATTGATACCACTGAATGGCCCCATGCTTTTCTGAACTAAATCCAATAGAACACCTCTGGGATATCATGTTTCAGTCCATCTGACACTGCCAGATTGCGCCTCAGATTGCCCAGGAGCTCAGTGATGCCCTGGTCAAGATCTGGGAGGAAATACCCAAGAACACCATCCGTCGTCTCATTAGGAGCATGGCTCAACATTGTGAGGCATGCATACAAGCACGTGGGGGCCATACAAACAACCATTTTGAGTTGCTGCAATGAAATTTCAATTGGACTAGCCTACTGCATAATGTTTTCACTTTGATTTTTGGGGGGTCTTTGAATTCAGTCCTCTGCAGGTTGATAATTTTCATTTCCATCAAACGATGGGGCATCCTTATGTTCCTAACACATTACCCAGTCTATATAAGTATAGATATCCAGCATGAGATTTTTCCCAGTTGAGATCTGATATGTTTTCAAAGTGTTCTTTTAATATTTTTGAGCAGTGTATATAATTTTTTTTTACAGATTTTAACATATTTCTCTCCATAATTATTTGTTGCGCTCACTTTTTTATGTGGAGAAATATATACTGTAAAAGTTCATTTTAAAATAGAAAAACTATAGCTCCATGCATGTTAGTTTTATTATCAAGTTGCCATGTGTTATTTATTGCACAGTGATTTTCTAGTACTTTCAATGTATTAAATGCATATCTGTCCTTTTTTATGTTTACTTTTGTCCTTCTTACTTGATACATGATTCTGTGGAGGCTGACTTTAACATCTATCAGGCATTGTTTGTTATCATTATTACACCCAAATGTAAGGTCATATTTCGAGTGGCTTTGCTTGGTTAGGCAGAGTTCTATATAGATACATATTTTGCTACTCAGTAAAAATTTCATTTCCAGCTATTTGACAGATTCTGAGATTAGCAGCAGATGAGGATGAGGGAGAGATAAAGTATAAGAACATTTAATGCACTATACAATACATAATATTCTCTAGGATAACAAAAAGTTATCAGATTTCAAGGTTCAATGGTACCAATTACAGTTAGCACAATTTATAGCTTGTTATTACTGCTGTAAATGGACTCTTTTAAGTCAACTCTGTATTGTAATGTTTATTATTTTAAGCTGAAGGGACATGAAATAGGAACTTGTTTGTGGAGATTAGTTTTTTTAAATCCAAAAGTAAATGAAAGCTTACTATTAATATTATTTTGGTATAGATTCCTTCTGGGAATATGCAACTGTAGGAATCTTGGATGAGGAGTAGGGTACACACCGTCACTAGAATAATCAAGGATGCTCAGATCCCAAAAATATAATAAACTTTATGTCAAGAGTAGAATGTGATAGTATCTGGCTTTCCTCAGAGCCTCTGGTGCTGGAGTTAGAAATCACGCAGCAGGTCCCTCACTAAAGCCAACAAATAGCTAGATGGCTAAGGAAAATGAATAAATGAAATACATATTTGATTATGTCAATGAGAGATACACAATAACAGTGTAGTATAGCCACCTCTCACCAGGTGACATACCAGCTGCAGCCATCATCCCAGTATCATTTTGTTCAGCTGGTGGTCTTCTTTCTTATAATAGCAATCATAGCAGCTAATTCAGGGCTGTCTTCTATATGGATTGGACCCTGGGCAAACATTTATTTGGCTCCTCCCAGGGGCGTATCTATCATGAGGCAAACAAGGCATTTGCCTAGGGCAGCATCTTTGAAGGGGGCGGTGAAGCCCCCCTCACCAAGGAAGGGACACACAGGTGTGAGTGGTCTTCAGAGCAGGGCAGCTCAGTGGCTCTCAAGTTGATTTTCCTCAGGATGGCTGACTCTGCTGCGGTCCTCGCACAGTAGTCTGCTTGGTGTGGCAGCTCGATTCCTTCCTTATCCATAAGTAAGGGATTGAATGGGAGTGTGAGAAGTGGGGGGTGTACAAGGTGTATGTGACTGTCGGCACTGGAGAGCTTTACAAGTTATATGTGAGTGTAAGTCATACTCACATTTAACTTGTAAAGCCCCCCAGTGTTGACAATCACATACACCTTGTACACCCTTCGGTGCTCACACTGTGTGAGTAGTGGGGGGTATACAAGATGTATGTGAGTGTCGACACTGGGGGGCTTTACAAGTTTTATAAGAGAGTATGAGCAGTGGGGGGAGTACAAGGTGTATATGACTGTAGACACTGAAGAGCTTTACAAGTAACACCCTGGTCAGACCAAACCCGACTTTGAAATCGTACAACTCACAGTGAAGTCAAACGATTTTCAAAGTCAGATGACATGCTGATTTCAGGTGCGATTTGCAAGACATCTGACAAAGATGTGTATGCAAATCACACCAAAAGTAGTGCATGTACTACTTTAGAAATTGGTGCGGCTCTGACCAAGTCGGAACCGCACCGGTATGACTGCTGTAATTGTGGACAATAGGGTGCGACTTAGCATGCGCTTTGCAAGCCTCACTGCATGCAAATTGCATGCCAATTTGCAGCCAGTGTGACTTGGGATTTACAGTATATGTGAGTATGAGCAGTGAGGGGTGCATAAGGTATATGGGAGTGCAGGCACTCGGGGGGGGGGGGGTTACAAGAAGTATGCTAGTATAGGCACTGAGAAGGGGGGTGTACAAGGTGTATGTGAGTGGGCACTCTGGAGGGAGAATCAGGCATGCACAAGGTATACAGTATAAAAGTGTAAGCAGTTGGGGTGAGGGGGGTGCAAGATGTCTGTGAATGGGCACTGGTGGATATATAAAGTGAGTGCAGGCTCTGGGGGGGGGGGTGTACAAGGTGCATGATAGTGTGGGCACTTTAGGGCCAGGGATTTTAAAGGTCCATTTGACTATGGGGACACTTGGGAGGTCAATGTACAAGGTGCATGTGAGTGTGATCACGGGGGGGGGGGGGGGGGGTGCAAAATATACAAGGTGTATGTGAATGTAGGCATAGTTGTACAAGTTGAATGTGAGTATGGGCACTAGAGGCATGTACAAGATGTACATGAGTGCAGGCCCTAGGTGTGTGGGGGGCAGAGGATGTGCTTTGGCACTTGTTACAAGTCATATAACAATTTTAGATGGTTGGGGGGGTGATATTAGTCTTGCCTAGAGCAACACAAAAACAAAATACACCACTGGCTCCTGCAATTTTGCTCTCCACCTTAACATCCCAAAAAACAGACACATGCATAGACTTATCTCAAAAATGTTAATAATGTAAACCTAAAAAACTGGTCCACAAACAAGTCCTTATCTTGATCTGAAACAATATGGACTCGTCAACTGTAGTAACACTTACATGTTAATATGATAATAACTTTCAGTAATAAAGTCCAAATCAACACTATTATGTTTCACATGTAAAAAAAAATAAATAAATAAATAAAACAATTAACAACAAGTAGCAATCAAAAAAACAATATTAAAACGTACAACCCATAGAGTCCAAAATCAAACATTAAAAATAAAGGGCGTATGCTTTACTCCAATTTAGAAATTAGGTAATCAAGTAGATGAGTAACACCATCTACTACACTAAAGCTGGAAGCTATGTGTTTCTGCATTAAAAGGGTGATAAAACCACCCTTTCACCAGCTTTCGGTCCAGGATTTTCCGTACAGGAGCCCTGGGCAGCTTTATGGAAAATCCTGGTATGTTAACACTCCTATTAGGTAACAGCTGATTGTATAGTAGTCTATTAATTGTCAACCATTAGTCTAAAGTGCAGAAAATGTTTAACATAAAAAGTAAAGAAATACTTTAATGCAATTTATACCAACAGTCTATGTGCTTTTTTTCCATTATTTTTTTATTAGTCTCAAGTGATATAGTACAAACATACAGGTAGTAGATGTTACAAAATGGTCAAAAATATTATCAAAAGGTACAAAAGAGAAGCCAAAAAAACTGTCTAGTACTGAGTTACAGGATTCAAACATATGTATTTTAGTCATAAATCTTTTAGGCAAAATTATTTGAACAGGTATGCACATTAAGCACAAAGAACATAATGGTTCAAACAATTCAAACAGTACAAATAAATGACTGAATAAACAAACAGATCTGACAAGGTATATGAGAGATTTATGCATCTAGGAGGCATAAGTTATTAGAGAGACAATCCAAATTACAAGTAGAAACATATTTAGGCATACAGTACTCAAACCAGACCCTTCATTGTCGTTCAAAAAGAGTTCTAGTATCATGTTTATTAGCAAGCAAGGATTCAAATATTGTAAATAATGATCTCCAAGGCTTCTGATAGAATTGGTGTTCTATTAGATTTCCAGTTTCTTGCTACGAGCATTCTAGCTGCTAGTAAAATGTGGATTCCTACTATGTGGGAGATGGCAGGAAATGTATTTATACCTAAATTTAAGATTGCAATATCAGGTTCAGGTTGTGTAATAATGCCAGTTATGTTGGAAATAAAGCAGAAGACAGAACCAGAAGACCAGAAGCTGGTCAAGTGTATACATGTCCAGAAGATGTGCATAAGGTGGCATACACAACAGCATCCTCTCCAACATAGAGGGGAAGCGGATTTAATAAACTTGGATATTCTGAATGGTGTGAGGTACCAGCGTAAGACCAATTTTCGGGATAGTTCCCAGTGGTTCACACAATTGGAAGCTTTATAGCTTTATAGAGTTATTTAAATGCAGAGTACCATTGTTTAGAAGAATAGTTTTGCCTAGATCCACCTCCCATTTGAAGTTGAAGGAGTAGTTTTAGAGAAGTTGGTCTTCTCTTAGAAAAGATGATAAAAAATGGATATTGCCTTGGAGTGAAATGTGTGTGAGCTGAGATTTCCAACCTATAGAAGGGAGAGATATCTCCTCTCTGGAGGAGATTTCAGAAAGTGGTTTATTTGGGGGTATTTATAATGATCCATAGGAGAAAGGTTGAATTCTTTAACCAGTATATTAAATGTTTTGATCTTTTTATTGGCATATAGATCAGCAATTGTTTGGATGTCTCTATGCTGCCAATCTATGAGATAAATGTTTAGTATTAGATTTGTTAGGATAGTAATGGGTATTGGAATGGTTACTAATGTGGAGGGAGTGCAGAGGATCTTGCGTAGGTCTCTCCAGGCTAGGATGGAGACCTGTACTGTCAGGGGAAAAGTTTGGAGTGAGTATGGATGCCTATTATCAATCAGCAGGAGGGAAATGAGATCAGAGGTAGGGCAAAATGCTCATTTAATGTGTTTCTAGAGTGCTTCAGAGGAGGAAGTGAACCAGTGTTTCAATTGTGAAGCTGGAAAGACTGAAAATAGTAATTCATATCACTCAATTCCTATGCCACCTTTCCTATGTTTAATTAAAAGCTTTTGGGAATATCTGTTTGGAGGTTTGGATTGCCAGAGACATTTTTAAAGTATGGATTTTAAGGATTGTACATGGTTACATTTAAGTGGGTTAGGAAGTGTACAGAAAATGTATAGATGTGGAAGGTGGAGCATGTTAGAAGAGGCTAGATGTCCTGACCAAGATAGTTCTACTTTAGCTAGGAGGCTAGTCTCTTTAGCCAGCTTGCCTATTAACATTAAGTAATTAGTGTCTGTTAGGTGTAGAGGTCTGCTGTAAGTTGTTGGCCCAAGTAAGGGAGACCAGAGTCACTCCAAGTACAAGGATAAGAAGGTTGTAGTTCATTTTTGAGTGCGGGAGGGAGGTTCATTTATAACATTCATGATTTTGTAAAATTAACTTTGTAATAGGACATCTGGCCAAAAGTGGTAAGAATAATCTGGGCATTTGCTAAGGATACATATGGGTTAGTCAAAAAGAGGATGACATCATCTGCAAAGAGATTTATGTTATGGGATCTATCCTTGAAAGAGAAACCTTGTATTGTATATGAGCATGTGACCTGACTGCCTCTGCCAGAGGTTCAATAAGCAGATTGGATATTGATGGGAATAGGGGACAACCTTGTCTTGTTCCATTTGTTATGGGGAACGAACGTGAGAGGATATTAGATGCATATACTTGTGATCTTGGAAAAGAATATAATGCAAGGCTAGCAGACAGAATAGGGCAAGTAAACCCCAAACTTTTGGAGTGTTTGGGTCATATAACCCCAGTGGACTCTGTTGAATTCCTTCTCTGCATCCAAGGATAGAAGCATAGAAGGCACCCGTCGAGATCTAGCATATTGTATTATATTAATGACCCTGCAAGTAGTGTCAGTGGCCTGTTTGATCAGGATTTATTAGGGTAGGTAGGATAGAGAGAAGTCTATAAGTGAGAATTTTGGAGTAAATTTTTATGTCTGTGTAGAGTAGTGAGCTAGGTGTAACATTGGGTGAAGAGGTAGGTTCTTTTCCAGGTTTTGGGATAGTGACAATATAGGCCCTTAATATTATGAATGAGGCAGAGGACACTGCAGCAGAGAAGACCGAAGTAGGGGCAGGTCCTAAAACATGTTGGAATATTTTTTAGTAGCCATTAGATAATCCATCAGGACCAGGTGATTTGCCATTTGGAAGTTGTTTATTTATTTTAATAATTTCAGAAATTTTGAGTGGTGCGTTTAAGGAAGCTAATTGTGTAGGCAACAGAGAGGGTAATTTAAGATCTGCCTGAAGGTTTGCTATATGTTTATCTGTGGTGGCGGGATCTTCACTAATATTGTAAAGAGAATAGTAATAATCATCAAATTAATTTGCTATATCTATTGGATTGATAATTTTACTGTTATCTGAAGAGCGAATTATATGGGTGATTTTAGATTGAGATTGGTGATATTTAAGCCTTTGGGCAAGAAATTTACCCGCTCTGTTGCCAAATGAGTAGTGGGCTAATTTTAAATAGGTGAGGTATTTGTCAGACTGTTCGATAAGCATCAGTTGTAGATCAACTCATAATTTAATCAGCTTATGCATCAATCTAGCATCTGTGTACAATTTATTTTGATTTTCAACGTGTTTAATTTCACTTAAAAGCCGATCCAATTTTTGTGCTCGCTCACTTTTCACTTAATTGCAATAGAATACCCTTAATATAGGCCTTGGGGACACACCATAAAGAAAATGGATTACAGACAGATGGAGCATTGAGTGGAAAATAATCATTTAAATGTTTAGCAATATGGGCTGTGTGGGAAAGCATTTGGAATAGTTGTGAATTAACATGCCATACATATGACAAACTGGTTCATTCTCCTCCGTCACCACAATAGACACAGGTGTGTGGTCCAACCACGAGATTTCACAGATGGCAGAGGAGGATACTGATTGTAGAAGCATTTTATCCTCCAGAATCATTGCAATTCAGGAGTTTGAATTATGTCTAGCAGAGAGAAACGTATGCTCCAATTTTTTGGCATGCTGGCACCTCCAAACATCATATACAGTATATATCCTCTGCATGAAGGATTGGTTGTAAAGTAGGTGAAGGTAGTTTGGCCTTGGAGGTACAGTTTAGTTGGTAATCAGTAATAAGACTGTAGTCACCACAAACTATTAAAGCACCTCTTTTCATAGAGGAAAGTTTGCAAACAACCTTTCTCACAAAACAAAGTTAATGACTATTAGGTGCATAAAGATTGACAATTGTATAGAACTTGTTGTTGAGTTTGCATATTAGGATCTGAAATTTCCCACCTGGATCTGAATAGGAGTTGTGTAAGGTAAAAACAATAAAGTTCTTGATGGCTATAAGGACTCCTTTTTGCTTAGTAGGAGCAGAAGCTGTAAACATTTGTGGAAAGAGCTTATGATGGAGAGTAGGAGCATTGGAGGTTTGCAAATGTGTTTCCTGAATACACAGGATGTCGCTTTGGAGCCTGATTGCTTCTTTCCATAAGGATGATCTTTTTTACCAGATGGGTTAATCCATGTAGATTAAAGGATACTATTTTGATCACCATGTTGAAAACCTAAGGAGTAGAATAAACAGTAACTCTTAAAGTCCATAAAGCTTTTCTCTGTAGACAGGGATGTAAAGTGGGGGTTTTGTACAAGGAGGAAGTTATCTCTGCAGTTCCTGTTCCAAGGTTGCTTCCAAGTGCTAGTACCTCACAAAACAAGGGTCATACCTAGCATAGTAAAAAAAGGGAAAAACAAAAATAACAGTCAAGTAACCTGTAGTGTGGTAAAGTAAAAAAGGAGTTTCCAGCAGGAATCTTGTAGCAGGATTGCTGCTCTTTACACAGGAGGGGGGGAAATTGTGAGCTTTGAGCTCTAAAATGCGGAAGGGAATCATGTAGCTTCATGTTGAGGAAGGAGTGAGGTAGTCAGGTTTGCTGTTTCTTGATGCACCTTTATGGGACACCACCTTCCAGTTGTCCTGGTAATTCATCTTGTATGTGGCCGGGGAATGTGCTGACTCCTTTTCAGGAATGATGTTCCAAGAGTGAAGCAGCTTCAGCCCTTCGTCGAGCCAAGTGATCACTGTGGAATTTCCATCTTTGGTGATGGTTAATTCGATCAGGTATCCCCAGCAATATATGATGTTGTTGTTAAGCAGAGCTTTTGTAATAGGCAGTAGAGCTTTATGATTTTGCACAGTGTACTGGGATAGGTCTGAAAATAGTTGAATGGAGGCTTTTTTTTCTGGAGGTTGTGAATTTTTGCAGAATGCCTGCATAAATTTATCTTTGATGTGGAAAAAATGCACCCGAATCAAGTATGTTATTAGGAGGATGGGATGGTTTAGGCAGCCGATGAATTCTATCTGCCACTATCTCTGAGTTAGGTTCAGAAGGTAAGAAGGCTTTCATGAGATCGCATGCATATCAATGGAGTTGTGCTGTGTCTTCTAGATCAACTACTTTAGTTTTAAGCCAGGTCACTTCATCATCTTGTAAATTATGGGCAGGGGCGGACTGACCATTCGGGTACTCGGGCACTGCTCAAGGGCTCGGGGTCAGTAGGGGGCCCCATGAGATGCCCCTGGTACCTTTCATAGGCTTTTTCATATACTTTTTTGGGTGTGGTTTGAATGTGGGTGAGGGCACAGCCGCCCCATGATCCCCTATTGCCCGGAGACCCCATGAGTTGTCAGTCCGCCCCTGATTATGGGTGTCCACTAATGAATTGTATGATGAGGCAAATTCCCCCATTTCTGTTCAATATGGTCTATTCTCCCACTGAATTCCCCTACTTCAGCTTTAAAATTCTTTATGCATGTCATCATATCAGAATGGAGACAGCTGCGAAGTGGGATTAACATATATTTCAAAGTTGTGCCAGATATGGGTTGATTAGTGGTGAGGAAAGTGTTAATGGTGTCTACAATTTCCCGTGTGTCAACCAAAGAATAATTTTTTCTTCTCGCCTCTAAGTTGTGGTTCTCGTTATCCAAACGTGGATTTGGTTGGGCTCCTGGACAATGGTGTGGATGTGTCCAGCATTACTGAGAGCTGTCTGATGAGATAGGGCTCTGTGAAGCAGAGAGGGATCTCCTGGAGGAGGCCAGACAGCGGCCATCGGCGCCATCTTGAAATCTTCTCCTCTCCACTGGAGGAAAGAAATGAGATAATTTCTTCGGCTGGGATACCTCTTTTCATTTGCGGGTTATCCTCGGTTGGTGAGCGGTCATTTGGGATCTGTTAAGTGGTGGGTGTTCAGCATGAGGTCACCTTAATTGTCTGGGATATCCAATTGTCTGAAGCAGATATCCAATCTTAGGCAGCCATACAGTAGCATGGTAGTCACGCCATGCTATGTCTATGTGCTTTTGAGAAGCAAATGTCTTTGTAATGTTGGTGAAGTCAAGACTGCAACGTATATGTGATTCAGCAGACATTATAAACAGTTTGGTGAGATGACTTTGGCTCATAGTTGTACATTGTAGATCTTTGATCTGTTTCATTTCTTAAAAAGATTGTTCAGCTAAACAGTTATTGATCATTAAAGTGAGATACATTTTTAAAGCAATTTCTGTGTTGCTTGTCAAAAATGGTATTGTATATAATTTGTTCTATGCTGCAGTCATCTGGATTTTCATCAAGTAATAAATGATTGAAACTGAATTAGCTTGTCACCAAAGGTTGTGCCCAGATTATGCTTGTAGAAAGCAGACAACTTTTCTGCTGCAATTTTAATGGAATCAAAGTCCATCACTGGAAAGTTTATAAAGAATCCAAATAAATCACACACTTCACTGTAGGCTCCTAGTTGATGCTCCAGACACACTAAAAGTTTATCAACACATGGAATAAAGGCCTTAGCATAAAAGGTCTCCTCGGTGTTAAGTGTGCTTTTTCACTGTGTCCATAGTCAAGTGGCTGTTGATGGACATTCCGTATCTGTGAGAATCTTGCCAGCTTCTATAAATACATCAAATTTAGCACATTGTTCATTAATAAAATCTTTTAATGCTTTTAAAATGCCAATTGCTAAATTTAGGTTTAGTTGAATGGACTGCAAAGTTTTGTGCTGTAAAACAGTGTTCCAGAATTCTGCAAAAATCCCAGTGTCAAATTTGCTCATCTGATCAAACAGTCCTTTTGCGGTATTACAGCACTCAGACCTATCTTCACAGTCAGATGAAATTTCCAACAAAATGTCCATTATGTTTTCATAGCCATTGACTAGTACCTGACAAGCATCAGTATGACTTAACCAACGTGTATCATTTAGCTTGTTTGGTATGGACACAGAGAGGCCTTTCTCAGCAGACTTGTCTTTAAGCTTCTTGTAGCTCCTTGTTGAGCCAGTAAAGAATGGATAAAGAGCTTGTATTAAATAAAAGAAACTTGACAGCCTTACTACATGAATTTGCAGCATCCTTTCCACCAAGATTTAGTGAGTGTCCAAAACAAGGTATGTACTTCGCATATTTATTCAGGTTAACCATTTTTGCTTGCATACCCTTGTAGTGACCAGACATGTTGCTTGCATTGTCATAACTTTGTTAATGGCAATCTTGAATGGTAAATTCAACACTATAAAGGAATTTCAGGATTGCATTTGACGATTTTTTCTCTTTTATGAAGGTTACAAAATGCTTCACAGGTTGATTTCCTTCAAAGTATCGTAAAATCACTGTGAGCTGATAAATATGGGAATAAGCTTCAGATGAATCTAAAGATACTGAGTAGTACTTTGCCATTTTAACCCAGTTGATGACATGTTCTAAAATCTTTTTCCCAGTAACCTGTTCCTCACAGACATTTGCTGATAGCTTGTACATCATTTGCTCTTGTTTGCATTTGTTTGGATGTGTTGTGCTAGGAAAGCATTGTACGTAATTCCAGTGTGCCAAGATAGTTACTATTGTGTTTGGATCCAATAACTTGGTCATCTCCTCTAAAAGTCAATCCTCTTTTGGCACGAAAAATGATGACACTAAGCAAACATTTTACTAGGTTTTGACCATAGCTTGTCAGCTCTTCAATCTGTTATTGCATTTTATTGTCAATCAAACCCTCCAATTTTGAATATTTGGCTGTATCAACCACAGCACAAATATGGTTTTGAGACTGCTCATGGGATGAAATGAATTCAATGGTATGTTTCCAGTTGCTGAAGCCATCATTGGCCCTTGCTCTTGATGTCCTGTGTCTGACCCTGGCTTGCTTCTGACTACGCTTCTGCCTCTGTTCCCGATTGATATCTTGTGTTTGACCCCAGGCCCTGGCTTCTGACTACACTTCCTGCTCTGCCCATCTGTCAAGCTTTGCCAATATTCCAGAGAGTCAACTGTTGTGTCCCCTCTGCTCTCGGATGTCTTCTCATCTGGAACCACTGCACCACTGGCAACCCAAGCTTCTTTCGGCACTGCACCTTCTGTCACCACCTTAAGTGGTGTTTTGCACTTAGTTGAAAAGGAAGCCCTTTCGTCACCTCAGCCTCTAGCCAGGTACATGACAGGAAAGTTTGGGGATCTCTTAATACGATACCAAGGTCAGATAGACCAAGAAAGATTGCAGCCACAACTGCCACAAGAATTGTTCGGGATACAAAGAAAAACCCACAGATAACCTCAGGAGAAATATAGGCTGCTCTGGAAAAAGACATGTTTCATGTGTGACATGTTTGCCATAAAGAAGCCTTTACTGTGCCAATGCCACAAAAAAGCCAAATGAGGCATGTCAAGGTGTTGTCAGTCATAATGTAACCAGGCTTTTTGTGGCTTCCATGTCCTTAACCACTTGCCCTCCAGAGGATTTACCCCCCCCTTCCTGACTAGGCCATTTTGTGCGTTACAGCACTGCATTACTTTAGATGACAATTTTGCTGTCATGCAATGCTGCACCCAAATTCAATTTATGTCCTTTTTTCCCATTAATAGAGATTTCTTTCGATGGAATTTGATCGCCTGAGTGGTTTTCATTTTTTTGCGCTATAAAAAAAAAAGCCGTCAATTTTGAGAAAAAAACTATATTTTTGACTTTTTGCTATTAAACATGTCCAGTAAAAAAATTGTAAAAATCAAATTTCGTCATAAGTTTAGGCCAAAATGTATTCGCCTACATGTCTTTGCTAAAAAAGATTCCAATATGTGTAAATTAATTGGTTTACATGAAAGTTATAAAGTTATAATATTTACAAATGGCAGTATATATACTGGGCTTTTTTTTTTTTTTGTACTATTAGTGGCAGCAATCAGCGACTTATAGCGGGACTGCAATGGGCATTCTGACACAAGGGGGAATTGACTTGGTGACACTGACATCCCCAGTGACACCAATACAGTGATCAGTACTAATAAAAAGCACTGACACTGTACTAATGGCACTAGGCATGAACAGGTTACCATGTGAGGCGATCAAAGGGTTTACTGTGTTCTGTGAGCCATTTTACATGACCTGACAGGGAGGAGAACTATTTAACAGTTCCCCCTCCCCCCCATCCCCATTGGAGATCCTCAGCAATCACTGGGCATCGGTGAGTAATCACCGTCTGTGACCCGGTGACTGACAGCTGCGGCCTCGCACGCGAACCGCTGCTGCACTGTAGCAGTATTTCTGCTATGGGACGACTCTAAAGCGATTAACAACCATGGCTCATCTGCTGTCAGTGGGATTCTCCAATGACAGCAGAATGTAAACAAAACAAGTGCTGGCATTAAATAATTAAAAACAAAGTGTGGAAGTCTAATCCATACCAGGTCCTTTGTGTCTGATATGGATTTTGAGGGGACACCCCCCCAAAATCCATACTAGACTCTTATCCAAGCATGCAGGAAAGGGGGGATCAAGTGAGCACCCCCACAAACCATATCAGGCCACATGCCACACAACATGGGGGGTGCTTTGGGGGAGGAGGGTCTCCCCCCAAAGCACTTTGTTCCCATGCTGATGAAGAGAAGGGCCTTTTCCCTAAAACCCTGGCCAGTGGTTGTGTGGGGGTGCGGGGGGGTGACTTATCAGAATCTGGAAGCCCCCTTTAACAAAGGGGTCCCCAGATACTGCCCATCCCCCTTTTCATTAAAGGAGAACATATTGACAATAATGTAAGTACGGTTATCAATTAGTGATTTGATGGATATACAGTATCTACCATCATTATCATGTTCTACCAATAAAATGGGGCTATTTTTTGATAGCATAACACTGTTTCTTGTTTTTGTTACTTTTAGAAAAAATAAAAGCCTGACCAAATCTAGACACAATAAACACAGTTGTGCCATGAACACAATAATACCATGGGGTGTGAAGTGCAGAGCATTGTTCAAGGACCACCTTTACGTGGCTGGCATGAGGCATACGTTGATACTGTTCACAGTAACCCATTTCTCAGTAATGTGACCTGGAGGATCTTTTTCAGGGTAAGTGGGTGCTATTCAATACGCCCTATTTACAAAGATAGTTAGTAGCCATTTACAAACATTTTCCATGTACGGTCGCAGAACTGAATGTAACTTATGAGTCTTAAAGTGTAATGTTTTGTTCTGGAGGATTCAGGACTATTAAGAACCATTAATATTGTTCAGGAGGATTCTACACACTGCTTGCCCTCAAATAAAGTCCCATTTGTTTTTTAAACTCATCAACAGCTCCTTCTTAGAAAGACAAACTTTAAAGGGCTAGTTCAACTTCATATTTGTGATAGCACACAAGTTCAAGCGGAACCTTGGCTGTTTATGCATTTGGAATATGCTCCGATATTTACCCATTCAGAGGAACCTGAACATCATGTATCATATTAGTATTATTATCGAAGCATGAAACTTGACAGCTTCCTGCTGTCAAAATTTGTTAAAGGCAAAGGTGGGTGCAGGCACCACCAAGTCCTTAACTACAGTGATGTCACTGGCTCTATTCACTTACATAGTCTGGAGTTATTCCTTCAAATCTGTATCAGATCTGAAGGGTTTGGTATAGATTTTGGCGGGGACACCATGTATTTTTTTTGCACGGGGCTCCCCTGTAAAATCCATACCATTTCTGAAGGGTCTGGTATTGATTTTGAAGGGGTCCAATGTATAGAAAAAGTGACATATAGAAAAAAAATGTAAAGACATGCACCTTTCTCTTTTGAGAGATCTGCATTTCTGGGACCAAGTGTTTTAAGCATTATATCAGTCTTGATCTCCAATGTACGGAGTTTAACTACAAGAATGTTGAAATACCAGTGCCAGTGCTGTGTGAGTCATTGCAGTTTGTGTTTTTTTTTTTCATTTATATTTTAGGTGAGAACTAGAGATGAGCGAATTATTCAAAAATTCGATTCGGCTGATTCGGCAATCTCGCGGAATAAATTTGATTCGAGTCGAATATATTCGCTGCGAATTTAACTTATAAAAAGGGTGTTTCTAGGCTTCAGAGAGCCTTTATATTAGTGCAGAACACTGTACCTTTAATTTAAATGCCCTTGGAGTCTGCTGGGGAAGAGAAATAATACTGTCAGTCAGTATGACATGCAGATGAGTGCCGTCGATCTTAGAATCACCGCACACTTCACTCATTTGGGCAGTCACGGGGCCAAAACCAGAGTGTGGAGCCACAGTGTGGCGGTAGAGGCAGCAGCAATGGGAGGCCATACAGCACCCTATGACAAAATGGAACCCACCAGCAGTGTGAGGAGACCTGAAAGTGGCACATGGCAGAGTGTGGCGATGGAGACAGCAGCAATGGGAGGCCGTACAGGGACCCATGACACACTCTGGACCTGGCAGCAGCATGAGGAGACGGTACAGGGGCCCATGACAGATTACGGGCCTGGCAGAGGAGTCGGTACGGGGGCCCATGGCAGATTACGGGCCTGGCAGATGACGACGAGGCTGCCAAGTGCGATCAGCCTCATCATCATCAATTAGGGTCTCCGCCTCACTACTAGCCCCCTCGGCTGCGTGTGGGTCAGGAGACAGACCTGTCTCTAGACCGGCTACCGAGCCACTCTCCTCGCCAGTACTTCTTCGCCTGGCTGCTGAAGAGGCGGATGTCTCCCCCCGTTCCTGACCGCCCTCTGTTAGCTCTTCCTCACTGTACAGTGGGGCTGAGCCCACAGCATGCGATACTTCGCTTGGTGAGGGAACACCAAAGGACAGGGGCAGGTAGAGGACACGTGATTTCAGTGGGCTTGCTCCCGGGCCATGCCAACTAACGGTTGTGTCTGACGTACCCACCGACCGTTGGCTGTAGGTGTCAGAGGTGACCTGGGAAGAGGAAGACGACCGAGCCAACCAATCGATGACGGCAGGGTTGTTGGTGGAGACACGACCGCTGGATGACACCGGGAGCACTGGCCTCTGGCTGCGACTAGTGCTGCCTCGACCCCTTCCTCTGCTGCCACGTCTGCTCGCTCCTGAAACATTGCCTCCTCTGCCACTCCTCTGCCTGTTGTCTGACATACTCTTTAATTCAACGATTCTGTGTCCCTGAGTAACGATTCTGTGTCCCTGAGTAACAATTCTGTGTCCCTGAGTAACGATTCTGTGTCCCTGAGTAACAATTCTGTGTCCCTGAGTAACAATTCTGTGTCTGTCCCTGAGTAACAATTCTGTGTCTGTCCCTGAGTAACGATTCTGTGTCCCTGAGTAACGATTCTGTGTCCCTGAGTAACGATTCTGTGTCCCTGAGTAACGATTCTGTGTCCCTCAGTAACGATTCTGTGTCCCTCAGTAACGATTCTGTGTCCCTGAGTAACGATTCTGTGTCCCTGAGTAACGATTCTGTGTCCCTGAGTAACGATTCTGTGTCCCTGAGTAACAATTCTGTGTCCCTGAGTAACGATTCTGTGTCCCTGAGTAACGATTCTGTGTCCCTGAGTAACGATTCTGTGTCCCTGAGTAACAATTCTGTGTCCCTGAGTAACAATTCTGTGTCTGTCCCTGAGTAACAATTCTGTGTCCCTGAGTAACAATTCTGTGTCCCTGAGTAACAATTCTGTGTCCCTCAGTAACAATTCTGTGTCCCTGAGTAACAATTCTGTGTCCCTGAGTAAAAATTCTGTGTCCCTGAGTAACAATTCTGTGTCTGTCCCTGAGTAACAATTCTGTGTCCCTGAGTAACAATTCTGTGTCCCTGAGTAACGATTCTGTGTCCCTAAGTAACGATTCTGTGTCCCTAAGTAACGATTCTGTGGCCCTAAAGTCTCTCTGGCCCTAACTCTGTCCCTAATACAGACAGGTCTGTCTCTCTTGAATGACCGGAGGCTAATGGAGAATTGTAAGATGGCCGCAATTTATAGCTCCACCATTACACAGTGCTGGCTGGCTGCTGATTGGCTAATGCGATCACATGTCATGAATGAATGCATTATGGGTCAGCGCGCCTTGTCTGCGCGCCTTCCCAGAGATCCCCGCTCCGTCGCCACACATGTCGCCGCCATTTTTGGGAAAATTCGATTCGATTCAAATTTTTCCTGATATTCGAAACGAATTCCACTTCGCCATGTTCGATTCGCTCATCTCTAGTGAGAACACATTTAACAATGTCAAGGGCTGCAACATTTGGCCAAAGAAAGAATTGAAAATGACAATATACAGTTCTTAAAAAAATAGTTTAAAAATAAACTACTAGAACAGAGTCTAGAAAGGAGCCATAGTGAGCACCAGGATGGACAGTGGTTGGTTAAAAATTGATAGGTGAAGATGAAGGGGCTAAACTACCAGGTTTAAACAGATATTTCCACTCTAATGGAGGATACAGAATCAACTGGAGGGTTATTAATTGCCAATCTAGTTTGATACCACACTTCATTATAAACTGTTGAGTACCAATCAGGTACGTTTTGGAACAAGGATTCCCAAACATCAAAACATGTTTTGACACACGATTCTGTGCTTAAGGAGGCCTCTACCCAATCCATGAAAAAAACCATAACATGGTTTAACTATAAACAATGAAATAGTGGGGGGTTCTGAATAGATCCCCTTAGGGAGGATGGTTTTCCTTGCTGCAAGCAATGTAATAATGAGGAATTGTCAATTAGGCTAAAAATTGCCTATTCAGGGGTCAGGAGTAGGTAGTTTACTAAATGCATAGTGGGATAGTGCACCACTGAGTGCCAAAAATGATTAACCCTGAGACAGGATCAGAAAGCATGGAGCAAATCTTCATCTGGATGATAACACTTTGGGCAGCAAGATGAGGAGCTTAGGACCATAAGGTGAGAGTGATCTGGAAATATATAAGAATGGTGAAAGAGCCTAAGCATCATTTTGCAGTGCATTGTAGCTTTGATCGTGCCCCAACACAGATGCAAGTTTTTTTTAGAAGTGTCAGTAAATAGATAGGTGAAATCCTTTGTCCATCTGTTCAGACCAGTTGCTTTGGCAGTGTAGTCCAGCAATTGTCAGAGAAAATTATATAGGGTAAACAAATCTTTTTTACTTGGGTTTGTATATCCTAAGGGAATCCACGGAATTCTCCAAGTCTCTTTAAGATAGTTTTTTGATAATGGAGGTAATGTAGGATTTTGCTTTTAGAAACAGAAATGAATTGTTGGATAAGTGGGGGAATTTATCTAGTGCTACATCAGAAGGAAATAATTGCTGGTTACCAACATTTAACAAAAATTTGATATTGCAAAGGCCTTTAAGATGCTACTGTTTAAAGGTGGGATGACCAGAAGACTTCAGGATGTCTACGTTGTTCCATAAGGGAAGAAAGAGAGATGCATGGCTATTTAGCATGCAGCATGTGCGTATTTTATGCGTATTTTGTGTGTATTTCATGCTAACCATGTGGAGTAAAAGAGAGGATTCACAGTCACCTCTGCAAGTAGACATTTTTAATGTATATGAAGAACATATAGTAAATTATTTAAAGGTGTCATGTTTTGATCAAGTTTAGTATCATTATACATAAAGGTGCTATGAATCCAATTCCCCACATATAGTATCTATTTAAAGATGCTAGGTTATACAGTTCCAGGACAGGAAAACTGAGGTCTCCATTACTGTAGGGATTTTGCTGGATATGTAGGCCTATGGTTGCTCTCTTGCTGTCCTAAGTGAACTCCCAGAACATTTTACACATACACTTGGGATTAGAGTGTTTGAGGAGCAGACAGAGAACTTGAATGATGTAAAAAAGCTTATGAAAGGCTACCATTTTTATTAGACTTATTCTGCCTATGTAAGGGTACCCTTGTAAAAGTTTTGGGGGGTTTTGGGTATGGATATTCCAAAATACACATTTTTTTCTTTGCACCAAATAAATGGATAAGGGTCTCTCCAGGAATGTTTGTGATGATTGGTAAGGTACAATGCTTTAGATTTGTCGAGGTTGGTGGAATAGCCTGAGATTGAATCAAAGAATATAATAAGGGCAATATGCTAGGCAGAGAAGACTCTGGGTGAGAAATATATAGAAGCAAGTCATCTGTGAAAGCAGTGATCTTAATGGTTGTTTGGCCTATGGTTATACCCTGAAATATGGGTTGAGATTCTAGAAGGCAGAGAAGAGGGTCCAGTGTTCGGTTAAAAAGATTAGGTGAAAGGAGACATCCCTGCCTGGTGCCTCTGGTCATTGGTATTAGGGAGGATAATTGGCTATTAATGATTCATTTGGGTTTTGATAAATGTATTGTGTAAAGGAAGAGAAGATACTGCATGACCAAAAGTCTGGACAGAGAGAATGTGTTTCAGGAGAGACCAGTTAATTTTGTCAAAAGACATCTTGGCATAAAGACTCAGAAGCAACAAGGGAGGAGGGGGGGGGGGTAAGAAGGTTGTTGTTTAACTATTGCTGTATCTACAATAGTTGTACTGATGCCAACAGTAGAGTGTTTGTTGTGAAAGAAACCAAAGTGGTGGGGGGGAAATAGCATGGGTATGTGGGTTTGAATATGATCTACCATGATTTTGGCTAACAGTTTATAATCTGTATTTAATAAAATGAACAAATTCAGGATTTTTCCCTGGATTTAAAATTAGGGTAGTGTATACTTCATTTAATTGTTATGTTCAAGGATCCTGTTGTAGAGATCCTTGAGTACTGGAGAATTTCCCCAGAAAGGAGTTTAAAGGAATTCAGACAGTGGTCCAGGGGTTTTTCATGGCTTGTTGGATTTCCAGGTCAGTGATTGGGGAATTAAGTTGTTCATGCTGATTGAGGGTGAGCTTGGGCAATTTGTCTTGGGCTAATAGTCGTTGAAGTAGAAGAGGTTTGGGGCTTGGACAGTGTAAAGATTGGTATATCATTCAAAGGCTGCAATTATGGACTGTGGGCATGTAGTGGAGCAGAGGCATGGGTCATTGATTTTTAAGATATGATGTTTTGGGTCATAAGGTCTAGTAAATTTAGCAAGGAGTGAACCAATTTTGTTGCCGCATCTATAGAATTTGTTGGGGTACACATGCGCGGCCGGCAGGACGGACATGTCTCCCTGATGCTCTGTCCAAACGCGGGGAAGACAGCCGTCCATACACAGACCCTGGTCCGCACATTTCAATATGCGGCTCCAGTCTCCATGGCAACCCCACTGGTACGTTCCAGCATGGTCAGGGGAGCGCCTCGTCATCAAGCCCCGCCACCCTGTAAGCCCATCAAGGAGGCCCTGGCACAAGCTTCCTCCAAAATGGCCACAGCACCCTCTCCTGGAAGCAAGAAAGCTTCACAGACATATGCAGCTCTGTAGACAGCGCAGCCAAGCCATCCCTGCACATCTGAGGGTGAGTCAGATATTGACAAAGAGACCCCCACACACGCCTCAACTCCTGATCTTACTTCTCCTGACCTTCTCACCCAAGCTTTGAAAAAATGTTGCACAAAGCCCTGCAACAGACTTCAGACCACATCACAGACAAGCTGTCCAGAGAAATCCACGAACTAGGGCAACGCACTGCTGACCTGGAACAGAGAGTGGACGACCTTGACGCCTCATTCCAAATACATGTAGATGACCTTGACCTTCTGCGTGACAAAAATGCGACACTGCAAACGCGTCTTGAGGACTTTGAAAACAGGGCCAGACGCTCAAATGTACGCTTCCGTGGCCTCCCATAATCGATCATCGACATCCCAAATAGAAGAGAGAAAATAAGCGAGCGCTGAAAGTCTGTCAGCTGAGGATTCCTTTCAATCACTCTGCTTTCCTATCAAAAAGTGAACGCGCTAGAGCATTGGGGCGGAGCCTAAACATGGCGGCGTCGGAGAGCACGATGTGAGTGCTCTCCGATAAACCTCCAAAACTAACCTCCCGAGACCCTCATGGAGTGAAGCCCTACCTGCTTGAGGAGGGCTCCAAGCGGGGAGAGACTGGCGCGGGGAGAGGAGAGCGGGCACGGACCTCCGGAAGGTGATCTCGCTGCGGAGACTCCAGTGCAGCTGTCGGGTTGCCGGGGAGACGAAGCAGGGCGGAGTGAGCACGCTGCTCGCCGCAAGGCATCACTGGGAGGCAGAGACGCCGGCCGGCTCCCTGTCAGAGCGGCAGCGACATGACGGCTCCCCCTGTGCTACAGGACTGGAAAGCCGTGCGGCCAGTGGAGGAGTGAAGCAGGAGAAAGGGACCAGCTGAGGAGGACCTCGGAGGGAAAGAGGAGGCTGGTTGGTGCTTTAACTAAATAAAGGGCTGCCGGCTTATAGTTGCCTGCATCCCCCTGGCCGGCTGTTTGATCCTGGGTCAGGGAGACCCATAAATATCAGGACATTTACTCTTCTTCCCCAAGACCATCCCCAAGGAGAGAGAAAGGAGGTGGAAAGAAAGAAATAAAGTATCGGATACCCCGAGGAATCCCCCCCAGGACTGAGCAGCAGTGAAGGCCCTCCACATAAGCCTGGAACCACCGTCCTGAGAAGGGAAGGGTGAGTGAAAACTGTTGGGGGCTTATTGCATGGTGAACCCCTGAGTGATACAGGTGTCCAAGGGGTCAAAGAGGGGAGGATTCCCAGGGGATAGAAGAGAAGAAGAAAGGAGGCCCAGGTGTCCCAGGAGAGTAAAGGATATAGGAAAAATTGCAAGGTTATCAAGATATATAGAAGATATGAAGAACAAAGGTCCCAAGGGAGCAGGGCCCAAAGGGGCCCAAACAGGAACAATAAAGAAATTTACATCATATGGAAATACTACGCCAGAAAGGGCCCAAGGTGCAAAGGGGGAAATGGACACTAGTTCAGGAAATAGCCCTAGATTATCATGGAGCACGAACAGCAGCGGTAGCCAACAAATAGTGGAGGGCCTGGGAAAAAAAGAATTAGAAGGTGAACTACAATTACCAAATAAGAAGGAGATGGCAGAAATGTTTAAAAATCTGGAAAAAACGATAAAACATGAAATGACAGCTATTCGAAATGATTTAGGTCACCTTCTATTAAGAATGGAAGAAACGGAGGAGAAAGTTAAAATCCAGGCCCAGAAAATAGATAATTTAAGGGAAAGAATAAGCCAATTAGAAAATAACCAGAAAAAAATGATCTTTAGGATGGAAGTTCAAGAAAATAAAGAAAGAAGGAGTAATCTTAGAATACGAGGAATCCCAGAGACTGCTAAAGGGGAAATACTATATGAACTAGTTAAAAAAAACCTAAACTCCATAAGAGATAAACCGGAATCTGATGGGATCGATTTGGACGGAGTGATTAGGGTAGGAAAGTTCAAACGGGCTAATGAGAAGGAAAGACTGAGGGACATAATTGTCCAGTTCCAAAATTTTGGGGCCAAAGACGAGATCTGGAAGAAGATCAAGGGAAGATCATTAATTAAGTGTGGAGACTTGACTATCCAAATCTATGCGGACTTAACAGTAGAGACCCTAAGGAGAAGGAGATCCCTGAAACCCCTGTTGGAGCAAATGAGAAAACAGAATGTGCAGTATAGATGGGGTACCTCAGCATTTCTGATTGGCTGGAAAAATGGGGTCACAGCGTATCTGAGATTTCCGGATGAATTAAGAGATTTCTGTGATAGACTGGACTTGCAAAGAATGGAGATACCTGGGTGGGAAGAAGAAAAAGAAGATATAGGAAATATAAATGTTATAAGAAAAGAGGACTGGCAACAGGTCGGGCTGAGGGAGGCCCCGGGGGTGGAGGGGGAGGAGAGGGAGAATTAAGTGGAAAATGACATTTTTTTTTTTTTTTTTTTCTTTTTTTTTTCCTCTTACTTCTCTCTCTCGCCTCTGGCCTTCCCCCTCCGGATGCTGAGACCTGCTTGGAGGCTCCGATTAAGGCAGGGAGGTAAAGAGTAAAGACTCTTGTTGAATCTAGATGACAGAGAGAGGGAATCGGGGCGGCTGGAGGAGAGGTGAACCGTACATGGGTGGAGCTGACGCCCCAAATTTTAAATCAATGGTGGAAATAGATCCACAAATGATTTGTAGGCAGTTTATAGGCCTAAAAACGGGTAGGGGAAAAAGAAGGGAGGATGACAGGGGTGGTGGGGGGGGGGAGGGAGGGATGGGGGGGGGGTGAGAGTTGGGTGGGAGGAAGGGAGGGGAGGAGGTATTGGGTCAATACTCTGCAGGACAGAAGGGTTAAAGAGGAAGAGGCAATCTGGAAGAGAGATGGACTTAATTGGGAAAGATGGAAGAAATACAGTTTATAACCTATAATGTGAACGGGCTGAGTTGTCCAGGGAAGAGATTTAGGTTGTTTAATGAGTTACATCACAGGGCTACGTCAGTGGTATTTTTACAGGAGACGCATTTTGAGATAGAGGCAAACGTGAAATTGAAATCCAAATACTATCCAACATGGTACTATGCAGATTCTCCAATTAAAAGAGCAAAAGGGGTTGCAATAGGTTTGGCAAAGAACATGAGATTTGAGTTGGAGGATAGAAGAACCGACCCGGAGGGGAGGTTCTTATTTTTAAAAGGTAGACTTCAGGGGATTGAGTGCACTTTAGCCAATATATATTGTCCCAATAAAAACTCGGAGAAGTATACGAAGGGCTTGTTGAAAAAATTAATGGACTTTAAAAAAGGGCGCTTGATAGTAGCTGGAGACCTAAACTTTTGTATGGACCCACAAAAGGATAATACCTCTCCTGTGCAAAGAGAGGGGAGGAGGTCTCTGAGAGCTTTGAAAAAAGTAATGCATGAATATCAACTAGTGGATACCTGGAGAATAATGCATATGAAAGACAGAGACTATACCTTCTTCTCTAATGCACATGAGATATACTCGAGATTAGATTACATCTTAATAGAACATCAAATAATAGATCATCTGGTAAAAATTGACATAGAGACAAGGACGCTCTCGGATCACGCTCCGGTCGTGATGAAGTTGAGATGGGGAAGAAGGTGGACGGGAGGATTAGGGTGGAGGTTAAATGAGGTTCTTCTTCTGGATGAGGATGTAGTTCAGAAAATCGAGAAAGAGATTAAGGTATACTTTAAGGAGAACGAAACAGAGGAAGTATCGATAGCTACAGTCTGGGAAAGTCATAAGGTATTCATAAGAGGAATCTTGATTGCGGCTGGAGCAAGGAAGAAAAAGGAAAGAAGAGAGAGGGTCAGTGGGCTCTTAAAAGAAATATTGGACTTGGAGCAGATCCATAAGAAGAAAATAACAAAAGATACGAGACAGAACTTACTGGATAAAAAAGAGGAGCTAGAGAGGTTGATGGATGAGGAGAAGAGAAGAGTATATAACAGGGTTTTGAACGAGAGGTATAGATGGGGAGACAGACCAGGAAGATATCTAATGAGAGCTTTGAATAAAAAGAAAAATAGGAATTATATAGAAAAGATAAAAAGTTCAAAGGGGGAGCTGGTCCACTCAAATAAAGAGATTATTAAAGTGTTTACGGAGTATTACAAAAAGTTATATAATATTAGCCCCCAAGACCCTCTAAAAGAAGCCCAAGAGGGAATTAAGAAAAAAAAGAAGACATACTTAAAAAATGCGGGATTACCAAAACTAAGTGAAGCACAGTTGAACTCCCTAGACGTAGAAATCTCCCAGGAAGAAATTAAAATAGCATTAAGAAGTACAGGAGGGGGAAAAAGTCCAGGTCCGGATGGCTATACAGTTAGGTACTATAAGAAATTTAGTGAAGTATTGTTACCCAAGCTGGAGAAATATATGAATGCTCTGGGAGGTGGGATGGAAGTGAGGAGAGAATCCCTACAGGCACATGTAGTACTTATTCACAAGGAGGGTAAGGACCCATCGCAGTGCTCCAGCTATAGACCTATCTCACTATTGAACACAGACACTAAACTGTATGCAAAGGTGTTATCAAACAGGTTGAGAGATCTGATGCCTGAATGGATCCACGGAGATCAGGTGGGCTTTGTACCGGGGAGAGAAGGTAGAGATAACGGCTTGAGAACCCTGATGCTTATTCAGAAGAGTAGAAGAGGGAAAGCCCCGGTGGTGCTCTTGTCAATTGATGCGGAGAAGGCATTTGATAGAGTGGACTGGGGCTTTATGATGGATAACTTAAAAGTGTTGGGGATAGGAGATAGAATGCGAGAGTGGATAAGTAAACTATATAGGGAGCCTACTGCAATCATCACGGTAAATGGGGAGAGATCAGAACCCATTGGAATGTCAAATGGTACAAGACAGGGCTGCCCTCTGTCCCCCCTGCTATATGTATTGTCACTCGAACCTCTGTTGTCAATAATAAGAAATAGTGGATCGGTAAAGGGAATTCAGATAGAATCCATAGAACATAGAGTAGCGGCCTTTGCGGACGACTTATTGTTCTATGTGGGGAATCCCCGAATAACTCTCCCAAATATAATGAAGATTCTGAAGGAGTACGGTGAACTATCAAATTTAAAAATTAATCCAACGAAAACAGAGATCCTGAATATTAATATATCAAAGAATGAAAAAGAAAAATTACAAAAAGAATTCCCCTTTATATGGAGAGAAAAAGAGATAAAATACCTAGGAATAAAACTCACTGCCTCATCTAAGCATTTGTATAGATTAAACTATATCTCTTTGATAAATGAGATCAGGGAAGATTTAAAAAGACTAGAAGGAGGAAATCCATCCTGGATAGGACGTATAAACTTAGTCAAAATGGTAATTATGCCTAAAATACTGTATAGATTTCAAATGGTACCAATTAAAATTCCAGAAGCCTTCTTTAAGATAATGAAAAAAATGTTAACAAGATACATATGGAAGAATAAAAAACCTAGAATAGCATATGAAACATTGAGTAGGACTAAAGAGAAAGGGGGATTGGGTTTACCAGATGTCAAGAGATACTATAAAGCAGTGGTTTTGGCAAGAATATATGACTGGACATTTAACCATAAGGGGAAAAGTTGGGTAACAATTGAAAATGATCTTAGTGGCATTAGATTGAGTCAGATGATATGGGTCCCACCACAGTTCAGGGGAACCAAAGAAAGCACAAGTATTTACACTTTAAATGTTTTTAGGGTATGGGACAATTTACATAAAAATATGAAATGGGAATTTAATTCAATATTAATGCCTCTCACGAATTCTGAGTACTTTCCTCCGGGAAAGAACAAGATATCGGGGAGATGGTTTAGAAAGGAGGATACCCAACTGAGAGATGTATTGGTGGAGGGGGAATTGAGATCACTTAAAGAGTTAATAGAGAAGAAGGGAGACATTTTTATTAGAATGGATGAGTGGAAATACCATCAATTGAAAAGTTTTATTGGAAAACTACCGAAACCTTTGAGAATAAAACAGGAGTGGAATATGTTTGAAAGGTTGTTGGAGACACGAAGGGATGGGAAGCACGGTATTTCAAAAGTGTATAGAATACTCACAGAATTAGACACAAACACAAAGTTAAATTTTATGACAAAATGGGAAAGAGATATGGGAGTTGGGTTTGATGAAGATAGACAGAGAAAGATGTTTAGGTTGATACACGATAATGTTAGTATGAGAGAGGTGGAGGTTAATTATAAGTGTGTGACACGATGGCACATCACACCGAGTGTAGAACACAAGATGAATGGGGAAAGTTCAAATATGTGTTGGAGAGGATGTGGAGATATAGGCACGGTGTTTCACATATGGTGGGAATGTCCGAAAATCCAGGCTTTTTGGAAGACAATAGTCAAGTTGATTAAAGAAATAATGGAAATTGACATAGGATTAGACCCAATGACGTGTCTCCTACACAATGTGGAGACATCTGTAAATAAATATAAAGATTCAGGTATTTGGTACTTCTTGAATGCGGCGAAAGGGCTGATACCCAAGTTTTGGCGGAAAGTTGAGGTACCGAAGGAGGTGGACTGGATTAACAGAGTAAACCAGATAGGTAGAATGGAAAGAGCATATCATATGCAGGAAGATAGAATGAGAGTTTATCTCAGGAGATGGGAAAAGTGGGAAAGAGCAGGATTAAAAGAGAAATATAGGAAAACATGAACTACGATGTTAACAAAAAATTAAAAAGCCTCAAGAGAATAGAATGGGTTAGAGTCTGCAGAGGGGGAGGAGGGGTGGGAAGGAGGGGTAGTGGGATGGGAAAGAAAAGAGTTTTTAGTAAGGGAAAGCCAGAAATGTTATAAATGTCTATCTGTATGAGAATTACTTCCCTTTTTGAGTTTTTGTATTAACATGAAAAATTTAATAAATATTTAAATTAAAAAAAAAAAAAAAGAAAGTCTGTCAGCTGCTAAACACCAAAGGTACCAAAAAACCTCTAAAATCAATAATAAACAGCAGGGTGTAACGTTAAAATATCCAGATATAATAATAAAAATGTAATAAAATGGGTGAGACCCAAAATATCAAAATCCAATGAATAAGTATAAGCAACTTAAAAATGGCATAAGAAATACTGTATATCATTATTGTATGTAAACACCTCAGATAAAACCAGCAAAGAGATGAATAGACATGATATGATATTGGCACATCAATAAATAAAGTAATGAACAGTGATCTAACGTGTCACTATACAGTGACTGATAATGTGCAAAGTACAAAATCAAAGTCCAATATTAAGGTGCTTGGGAGATCATGACGATCTTCAGGATCCAGTAATCTGATCCAAATAGGATGGTGATAAATCTCAAAGTGTAAAGATGGCGCACTCACCAGATACGCAATCAATCTGCGCATTTAGAGATATCTATCTCAGAGAACTGAAAATCCCTTCAAGGTCTGGTCAGGCCTGGTATCCCTCACTCTCCGACATTTGCTGCCAATGTTGGCGGCCCCGCTCTGTGGATGGTGTAAGCTCACAAGGAGCCCCAAAAACAAGGAGCCCAATAGCGTGATATCGTTTAAAAAAAGGGGGGGTTTATTGCAACCAAAAGTAAAAACAAATCACACTGACCAGTGATGGTATTCCAAGATGGCCACCGGGACCAATGTGGCGCTGGCACATAGATACAGTACATTTGGAAATTGGCACCCGCGAATATGCGCTTGCGCCTTTTC
The DNA here is from genome assembly GCF_062004578.1 of Staurois parvus. Classification (NCBI taxonomy): domain Eukaryota; kingdom Metazoa; phylum Chordata; class Amphibia; order Anura; family Ranidae; genus Staurois; species Staurois parvus. The sequence continues at coordinate 9,414,306 of NW_028317949.1, forward strand.
GCCAACTACGCCAAAATGGCGCTGGCGCACAGGCAGGGTACAATCGGGAATTGGCGCGCAAGGAATGTAGGACTGTCAGGAACGTAGGACTGAAATCAATATTTCTAGTGCCATAGTTCATGGCTAATGCTAAACTGATGACCTGTAAAAGCTTTTAAAGCATTGCCTGTAGAGAATTTTTGATTACATAGTTTTTGCGTTTGCATCTGCATGTGCATGTTTTATATTTTATAAAAAATTGGATATAGTATTATGTTTGTTTGCACTAATATTCATTGTATTTTTCATGAAAATCTGTGCTTGATAAATAACTGCAAATATCCTGCAACATAAAAAAAAAATCCAACTACTATCATTTTATTCTCCAGGGTCTCTGCTTTCAGCAAATATACATGTTTTTGGAGGGTTTAGTTTCAAGCAAAAAAAAGTGTAGATTTTAACATGTGCAACAATGAAAAATGTGGCTTGGTAGACAAGTGGTAAAGGACAGAGTTTGTTGTTTGGTTGAGGAATCTTCAGCTTCTTCTGCTTGTGCTGTTACATGCACTTCTTGGGCTTGCTGTGAGGATTTGTTAGAAGCAGATAGGTCTTCTAAAAAGGTCATAAGTGCAGAAACTCAAACACAAAGCCTCTTCACACAACCAAGTCAAAACCACTGCATCCACTCTTTTAAATAATGAAATACTGTAAATATTTGTTTGAAAGAGAAAAATTCTTTTTACGTAAGAATAAAAATCTGTCCTTTTAACAGCCTGTCAATTTATTACACAATTATGTGATGATTCATGTTGTGAACTTTTCAGATACAGTAGGCAGCCTTTCATTTTCAGCTACCTAATATAACAGCTTTATTTTCACAATGCAATAGACTCATAAATTCTGTGCAATGTTATATTTTTTAAGTAGCAGCACTAAATTAGAAAGCGTGTGCATGGTGTCAATTTGTTAGAACAGTAAAACTTTTCTTTTAAAGGTCAGAAGACAAAATTCATTTATCTTTCCACGACTTTCATACTATGTACCTGACAAATTAAACAGATCACTGGAAGGTGACCAGGGATGTTACAAAGATATTTAGGGAAAGCATAAAACATTTTTCTCAAAATAAGTAAGAAACTATATTTTAACTAAAAAGACATAAAATAAAGTTAGGCATAACAATTAAGCTAACAGAAACAACAACAAAATAATATGATTTAAGTCCATATAATGTGTTCATGAGTCATAAGAATCTAAAGAAAATGTACAAGGAAATGTACAGTTGTTTTTTTTATATTGGATAAGCCTGTAAAATAGCTCATCTTATTATAACTGATCTAATCAAAATACTTTAAGGTTTTTAAAAATCTGTTCCTATGTGTAATTTGTACTTAATTTGTAAGTAAGAAAGATGGACTAAGCTTCATCGAAGCACTGACAATAAAAACGCTGCTGTTTTGCTCTACATGCAAGACCTATGACCCCCTTATACTAGTTTTGGATTTGTAATTTGAATGTGTATATATATATATATATATATATACATATATATACACACACACACACGCACACTATATTGCCAAAATGTATTAGGACACCCCTCCAAATAATTGGATTCAGGTATTCCAATCACTCGCATGGCCACAAGTGTATAAAATCAAGCACCTAGGCATGCAGACTGCTTCTACAAACATTTGTGAAAGAATGGGTCGCTCTCAGGAGCTCAGTGAATTCAAGCGTGGTACCGTGATAGGTTGCCACGTGTGCAATAAGTCCATCCGTGAAATTTCCTTGTTACTAAATATTCCACGGTCAACTGTTAGTGGTATTATAACATAGTGGAAGCAACTGGGAACAACAGCAACTCAGACACGAAGTGGTAGGCCACGTAAAACTACAGAGCGAGGTCAGCACATGCTGAAGCGCACAGTGCGCAGAAGTCACCAACTGTCTGCAGAGTCAATAGCTAAAGACCTCCAAACTTCATGTGACCTTCAGATTAGCACAACAGTGCATACAGAACTTCATGGAATGGGTTTCAATGGCCGAGCAGCTGCATCCAAGCCTTATATCACCAAGTGCAGTGCAAAGCATAGGATGCAATGGTGCAAAGCACTGCCTTTGGACAATTTTGGGTACAGTAGTTTGTTGCCATTTCACAGGTGCACACAATTTTAAGTGCAATTTTAAAAGATAAACAATATAATAGTATTATAATCATAGCTAAAAGGGATTTTTACTCAGTGTACTAGTTAAAGTGATTGAAAATCCTTATAAATCCTTAATATATACCCAATTAAGTGACTAGCCTTAAGTGATACACAGAGATGAAACAAATCTACCCACATATGCTGTACCTGTTCATTAAGTTGGGCAAAGACTTGCTCAGCCATTTACAGGCAGCCTTACATTCTTATGAACAAGTACAAGGCTTCCTCTGATTGGCTGAGGTGGAGAGATGACATCAAGATCTCAACCTTGCCAATCAGAGGGATTCTTGTATGGATTCATAACAATTATACAGTTTCCTGTGACTGGCTGAGCAGCGCTCAGCGCAACTTGATTTTGTTACAGAAACTGGACAGGAAGTCTCTGTACTGCTGCCAAAACAAAAAGCTGTATACTGTCTATAGCTGATGCAACATAAACCTTATACAGAACTGACAGCAGTCATGTATATTAGTAAGGGAAATAGTTAATACCAGCTTGATCCAAAATGAGGTATTTAAAGTTAAATGAAACCTTTTTAATAAAACTCACATTCATATACTGTAAAATAAATAGCTAACCCTGCACCCTTGTCAGGAATGGACTCACCATTAGTAGTGGGACTCATCTGCCGTGTGGGCTGCAGTACCAGGGCTGGCCAGCGGGTGCTCTCAGCAACCAGAAGCTCACTCCTGCAATCAGCCATCACCTGAGGCTGATTGCAGGAGGTGTATTTAAGGAATGGCCAGACCTGCAGTCAGTGCCTTGGTGTATGTTTCCCATGAGCCCCTGTACCTGCATCCTGTCTGCTTCCTGCCTGATCCTGACTCTGCTTTGATCCTGACTCTGAACGAACTCCGCCTGTCCTGACCTTGGCTATTCCTGACCACTCTTCCGCTCGCTCCTGGTACCCTGTTTGCTTGTTTGCTACCAACCCGGCCTGCCCGACTACGTTTGATTGTATATATGGTTATCTTTTGGAGGTTGGGTTGTTTGCACTGTGTTATGTCTGCCTTGCACTGCGCTTGTGTTGTTTAGTCTTAAAAAATTGTTTTATTTATACTATACCTGAAGCCTGCGTTTCCCTGTGTCAGTCCACACACCTCTGGTCATACCTGGAGCCCTGACAACCCATCTGGAGCTGCTGTGTTTATATCACAGATTAGAAGGCTGGATGGCTGCTGAATTACTGCTGGAAGATGAGAGTAGTGGGAGCTGAGCTTCTGAGAAAATGACTGAAATGGCTTCAGTGCTTATGCTGTGACCTTTGAGGATGAATTGCACCATATTGCCTGTAGCTACAAAGGTTTGTGACTGCATGTTTTAAATATCGTTCACTGTTAAGTGAGAATATGAAACTACTTGACTGTTCATATCCTGGCCAAATGTTCACTTTAAGAAAATAAGCAAGTGTATAATCCCAAAATATGCATGAAGATATGCTCAGCTTTAACAATGTTATTCTTGTAAAATTGCTTAAGACTGATAGCTAAGAGAGCATACAAACGTAGCATGTCAGACCCCTTTATACCTCTTTAATCATTCAACCAGTACATTCCTTTTGCTATAGATATTATGATCATTGCCTAACATTGTACTTGTCACAGCTGCTACCTTTTGCTGCCATTATTCATTAGTTCTTTAAAGCTCTTTAAATAGCATTGATTTGTTTACAGAGAAAAAGGAAAGAAGGATAAGCAAAGTCTGCTTGTTGTACCTGACTATTTTATACCTTTATGTTAATGTAATCCCACAGACAACTGTCTCTCTAGCACATATTTTGCTTTTCATTTTCACTTTTTAAGTTTCAGTATTAATCCTCTTTTCTGTATCTCTGTGGTTTCCAATTTGTCTAGCACTAGGAAATATCCACAGTATCATATTTTTTATAGATATGGAATCTGCTATGTATACAAGGAACAATAAAATGTGTCTCTTCAAAGCATTCAGTGATTTCAATATATTCATATCTTCGTAAGCATTATACAACTAGAATTTACCATATAAATGTCTAATTTTATAATGTGAATACTGCAGGCTTGCTTGACAGCATATGTTAAAATGACTAAAACCATTTAAACTAACATTTTTTTCTCACATTTTTATTGTCAGATGGATACATTCATCTATATGAAATTATGTGACATTTCTATGCTACAGTTCACAATTGTATTGTTTTCATTGTAGTGGTAATGATTCCTTACAAAAAGGTGTCAAAAAAACCTCACAAATGTAAGTTAGGTATAGAAAGGAGTTTTTGCAGAATGTAAGGACAATTATAACATTAAAAGAGTTTCCACTAATTTACTAATAAATCAGAAAATTACTAAATAATGAGTATTTTAGTGTTTTAAAGATAACATGTAATCGGTTCAGAGGTATTTAGGAAACCGTATTCTTCATAGTAGGTCTGCCTGGGTGCACCATCATACCTTATCCACCTCATCACCTCTCTTCTCTCATTCTGGGAGGTCTGCGTTCTTGGACGGCCATAGGATGCAATCTGTGACCACTGTGTCCTTTGGACACAGCTGATCATGGTAAAGGGATCACCACAGCAGCCCTTTACATGTGATCAGCTGTGTCCAATCACAAGTAAACAGATTGCCAGTTATTGGCTTTTTCTTTCCTCAGCACTGTCACTGTTGAGGAAAGAAGATTGCTTATAAACAGCAATAGCACTTTGTTTACATTGATAATCATGGCACTGATCGTCAGTGCCATGATTTTCAGTGCAGTCCCAATCAGTGCAGCTTATCAGTACCCATCAGTGCAGCTTATCAGTGCCAATCAATGCCCACCAGTGCAGCCTATCAGTGCCTATCAGTACTGCATATCAGTGCCCCTCAGTGCTGCCTATCAGTACCCATCAGTGCCGCCTCGTCAGTGCCTCCTCATCAGTGCCCATCAGTGGCAGCTAATCATTACCGATCAGTGCCGTCTCCTCAGTATCCATCAGTGTCCATCAGTGCAGTCTCGTTAGTGCCCATCAGGGCAGCCTCATTAACGCACATTAGTGAAGAAGAAAATATACTTATTTGCAAAATGTTATTACAGAAACTAAGACAAACATTTTTTTCAACATTTTCTGTCTTTTTTCATTTATTAAACAATAAAAAGCCCGGTGATGATTAAATACTACTAAAAAAAAAAAAATCTCCATCTGTCTAAATAAAAGTCATATAGGTACAGTGTTGCATGATCACACAATTGTCATTTAAAGTGCGACAGTGCTGAATGTTGAAAATTGACCTGGGTGGGAAGGGGGTGAAAGTTTCCAGTTCAAGTATATGTAGACCCAGTGAGTAAAATCTCATATTAACATGTTGATGTCATTTCAAAAGTATTTTTCAAAATGATAAAATATGCAACTTTATAAAAGACCTGGTGTTTTTGCCATTAGGGTTTTTATTCAGGCACTTCATGTTACAGGGGGACCAGGGGCGGACTGACAACTCATGGGGCCCCCGTTTCCTTGCCTAAACTCAAAAAAGCCTATGAAAAAGATACCAGGGGCATCTCTTGGGGCCCCCTACTGACCTCGGGCGGTGCCCGAGTTTCCAAATGGTCAGTCCGCCCCTGAGGGGGACAATGCTTGGTCCCTCATGATCCTGTGATCCATTGTCACTTTTCTCAAGCAGACTTCCAGTGATTGGAGACTACAAGTGGATGTTTAAACACACATTACACTGTCATACTTGCTCATTGTTGTAATCTGGAAACTCACATTGAGAAATTGTATGCAAGTATTGCTGGAGTGCATGCATGAAGACAAGAAGTAACTGCAGAAGATCAGCAGTTCTGAGATACAACACATGATGTAAAAAAGTGAACACAAGTACAGTATATTCTAAATGACAATTGTTTATGACACTCTGCTTTAGCAAGAAAAATGTTATTCAGTTAGGGTTTACATCAACTTTAACACTGTGCCTTTTCCTTCTCCATCTCTGCGTAGTCCTTCATAAGGGCATATAGCAGCCATTTTTTTGCAGAATTGCTAATGCACCCATTTGCTCCTGCTCCCCCTGCTTCTTTAGTGTACAGATCAACCTTTTCTTTTTTTTTTGGGGGGGGGGGGGTGGCTAATGTGCCCTTTCCCCCTTTCTTCTACTCAAGGGCACATAGCAGCCACTTTTCCCTTCTCCTCATTGTCTTCAGTTTATTCTGCCATAGCCCCAACAATATTCTCTAAGGAGTTGGTTAACATATGCCTGGCATTTAATGTCAACTTTGCCAAACACTTATTTATACATGTTTGTGGCTTGTTCTCCATCATAGTGTCAGGGGCAAGGCCACTATTATTTTTCTCTGAAGGCCATATATCAGCTGCCAATATTTTACACAAAAGCCAGAAGACAGAAAAGGTATGCAAGGAGGAGGTTTAGGGAGCTGGCAGTGAGGAGGATTAGGGTACTGGCATTGAACTAGAGGAGTGTTGGGGAGCTGACGTGATGAGGAGCAGGGTTAGGGTTCCGGACTTTGAACAGTTGAAGTGCTGGGGAGCTGGCATTGAGGAGGAGAAATATTGGAGTGCTGCTGGTGAGTAAAGGATGGGTTGGCTGACAGTATTATCCGCTGACCTTAAGAAGTGGGATTCTTGCTTTGTTGTGGTTTGGTCGATGTAACATGTTAAAGATGAATGTCATGCCTCCATTGCTGTATCTTTTACAGGCCCTACCAGTTAAACTCCCACAAGCTTTCTTCCATTCTGTACGAGGTGCATTGACTCGCTTCGTTTGGCATGGTAAACATCCATGTCTCAGTAGGAATCTATTACGTAGACCAAAGTTGAGGGACAGGGTAGGTCTCCCAGATCCTGCACTATACAGCTGTCCAGATGACTAGAGTAATAGACTGGTGTAGACACCAGAAGCACAAATAATGGGTTTCATTGGAACAAGAAATGCTGGGAGCTCCGCTCGCAGGACTGCTATGGGTGGGAAGGCAACATGTTTTGCACCTGAACTTCCATCCATTAATAAGTCCTGTGCTGGTTGAACTAAACAGATTTTTTTTCCCTTGGAATCTTTGGAGTGCTTTCCCTCTCCCATGACACCTATCACAGGACATCCAGGGTTTTTACCTGGGCTTACTGATTCCTGTTTTCGATCCCTGTCCTCTCAGGGTCTACTCAACGCATCTCACTTTTTGTGACCCACTGGATGGGTGGCGTTAAATACTTTGTTCTCCAGTTTGTCTACTTCATTTACAGGCTGTTGGAAGACCTTCCAACTATCACACTTCCTATGTTCACTACCTAAACATTCACTATTCCCTAGAAAGCTACATGCATTTGAGAAGCTGTGTTTGGGAAATTGTCCGATACGAAGCTCTCTTCTACCTCTTACAAATACCTCCTAGATCTCAATGCTCAGTCCAACCCCCCCCCCCCCCAACTTGACTAAATGAGGAAGAAACTTGTGGGTTACTTTCACGGATTCCCAAAAGGAACGCATTCTCTTCTTTGCACATAAATCATTCCTATGTAATAAATACCACCTACAAGATAGTGGCGCGGTGGTATAGAATTCCGTTGGTCCTTTCAACAGAATATTTTTATATGGTTTATATTTGTTGATTTTGCACATGAAAAAACTGACTTTTAATTTACTGTTGTGTCTAGCGCTTTACAGTTACATAATTTCTACACTACATCACTGACTTGTGGCACTCCTGTTAAGGTTTTTCTTTGTGTCTTATCTCATACATGTTCATATGAGAAGAGAGCAGCCTTAAGTTGGTTCCACGCTTTCCATATGCCGTGAGGCTTGCTACCCTAGTGCCAAATCTTTTGGTTTGTTGTTCTCAGATAAGACTGTCAGCTTAGACCCTGGCTTTGCAGAGATGAAGGCTACAAGGAATCCCACCTTGAAGGTAAAGAGTAGAAAAGGTTTAATAAGGCAATTTCTAAGTTTTTAATTTTTACTCTCAAGGCTGTCCCTTCATTCAAACATGGGAAGGGATAGCAATGTTGTAACTGAAATCCCTACAAACATAGAAACACGGTGGAGTTATGGCAGAAAAAAGACTAGATGACCCATCAAGTTTAATGTTTTACCCATGAAAACATATCCATGGACTACTGAGAGTCATAGATGAACCACTGGCTGTAGATGGTCCAATATATTGTTCGGGTACTATCCTGCCCTGCTGTATATGTCATATCAGCAAGGGCTGAAACGTAACAGCCTTGGATGCCAGTGTGCTTTTGGATGTATAGTATTTTTAAAAAACATTTTTCAGGATGCAGCAAGGTGCATCAATGAAAAAGACTAATGTGCCCTAATCATCCCAAGCTAAAAGTTATAATCTAAAGTAATAACTGGCAGGCAGCAGGACCATGTTAACTATCAATTTTAGGCAAAAATGTAGTATAGACAAAGAGTATCAGTAGGTATTTTACCACAAGAATTATGACAGTGTAGAAGACAGAGCACTGTAAAACTGGCCAGCAGCAGGACCATTTAATATTTCATTATAGACCAAAATTATCTGCAGATGACAAGCACAGATAGGGGATTTACTTGAAGAATTAGGTGTAGAATTAGGAGACACAAATAATATAGCAGTGTAAAATTAGCAAGCAGCAGAACTTTAAAAAGCAATTTTAGGCCCACAATTTCAAACAGCACAGGTAGGGGTGTTACAGCAAGAATTAACCGCTTGCCGCCCTGCCACTGTGTATATACGTGTGCAGGGCGGCAGTGGAGTGCAAAAGCACGTTTTAAAACGTGCTCCGCGCTCCCGACACATTCGCGGGTAGGGGCGCGCGCTCCCGCCGACCCACGGGTGATACGATTCGATCCAGCAGGGATCGATCATTAGATTTCAGCCAGTGATTTCTGGCTGAAATCACATGATCGGTCCCTGTCCTATCCTGTCCTGTGTTGATATTTACACAGGGCAGGATATGATGTCATTCTTCTCTACCTGGACACATTCCATTCCAGACAGAGAAGAAGACATCCAAAAAGTGAGTACACAAGCACTACACTACAGTTAGAACACACTAGGACACATTTAACCCCCTGGTCGCCCCCCCCCCCCAGTTAACCCCTTCACTGCCCTGTCATCAGTGTCACTGATCAGTGAAGCGATTTTTACTGATCAGTGTCGCTGGCGACTTCCGATAGAGTTAGTGCCCCTCCCAGATAGCGCCAGTTTGCCCGCCAGTACACCAGTAATTCCGTTTAACCCCTTGATTGCCCCACCCCCCTGTTAACCCCTTCACTGCCCTGTCACCAGTGTCACTGATCAGTGAACCAATTTTTACTGATCACTGTATCAGTGTCGTTGGCGACTTCCGATAGTGTTAGCGCCCCTCCCAGATAGCGCCAGTTTGCCCGCCAGTACACCAGTAATCCCGTTTAACCCCTTGATCGCCCCCTTCCCCCCCCCAGTTAACCCCTTCACTGCCCTGTCACCAGTGTCACTAATCAGTGAAGCGATTTTTACTGATCACTGTATCAGTGTCGCTGGCGACTTCCGATAGTGTTAGCGCCCCTCCCAGATAGCACCAGATTGCCCGCTAATACACCAATAATCCCGTCTAACCCCTTGATCCCCCCCCCCCGAGTTGACCCCTTCACTGCCCTGTCACCAGTGTCATTGATTACAGTGAACAGATTTTTACTGATCACTGTATTAGTGTCACTGGTGACTTCCGATAGTGTTAGCGCCCCTCCTAGATAGCGCCAGTTTGCCCGCTAATGCACGGGATTTTTTTTACCAAAAACATGTAGCAGAATACATTTTGGCTTAAATTTATGACTAACTTTGAGTTTGATATATTTTTTATAGCTTAAAGTAGAAAATATTGGTTTTTTCAAAATTTTCGTATTTTTTTTGATTATAGCGCAAAAAATAAAAAGCGCACAGGTGATCAAATACCACCAAAAGAAAGCTCTATTTGTGTGAAAAAAGGACGTAAATTTTGTTTGGGTGCAGCATTGCATGACCACGCAATTATCATTTGAGTTAGTGCAGCGCTGTATAGCAAAAAAAAATGCATAAACTACAGTATCTATACCATAGTTTGTAGACGCTATAACTTTCACACAAAGCAATCAATATACACTTATTGGGATTTTTTTACCAAAAACATGTAGCAGAATACATTTTGGCTTAAATTTTTGACTAGCTTTGAGTTTACGATATTTTTTTTATAGCTGAAAGTAGAAAAAAAAAATTTTCTCAAAAGTTTTGTGGTTTTTTTGTTTATAGCGCAAAAAATAAAAAGCGCACAGGTGATAAAATACCACCAAAAGAAAGCTCTATTTGTGTGAAAAAAAGGACGTAAATTTCGTTTCGGTACAGCATTGCATGACCGCGCAATTATCATTTGAATTAGTGCAGCGCCAAACAGCAAAAAAAGGCCTGGTCATTAAGGGGGGTAAATCCTCTGGGGCTCAAGTGGTTAAGAGACCACAGAGCAGTACAAAATTGGACAGTAGCAACAATTTTAAATAGCAATTTTAGGCCCGTGGTGACTAAACAAAGAAGAAAAAAGAAGCAACAATTCGCCAATTAGTCATTAATCTTCACATTTCATATTTATTTATATAAGTGTATGAACTTATAGATAATGGTCTGCACCTTCAGCATATGGATGTGCACAATATGCAGAAAACTCCCTAGGCTGACACTGAGACATACTGTACAAGGTGGACAGTCAAAGACTGCAATGGATACAACAAATACTAATATAAAATAAAAATAAAGATTATGTAAAATATGAAAAATATATAACCTCCCAAAATCAGGAATTAGGACTAATACAGACAATCCAAACTCAGTCATTTTGTATGAGTTAAGAGATATTAGGGTTCATACACTGATATACAGTACATTAGTGTATTTTATATACAGTATGTTACCCAAATGCCTTCTTTGTACCTATGCATTGCACTTAATTTAATTTTTTGGACTATTGATGTGTATTAGGAGGCCATTAAAAATGAAAATGGAACACTGAACTTCTAAAAAAACACAGGACATAAAACACATGGTAAGACGGCAATGAATATAGCACAATAATAAACACTTGACTTTAGTTTATTATATATTTAAACAGAAAAAGCCCAAAAAAACTTACCCGAGGATGCAAGAAGCAATTAAATAAAAAATTTTCAAAGATAAAACCAACTCAAATCTATTACTATAGAGTTGTATTCACTGCTTGCTTTTTATATTTTAGATGCATTTTACTTCCTTTGAAAGATGCTTTTAGACTTTGCCATTAAAGCCCAACCAATGCAAATTAAACATGCAAAAACCCAGGAAAACATGCAAAATGTGCATTAACAAAGGCAGACGAACACTAATATAAAAGTGATGTTTATACAGTATGTTATACACTAGGAAAAAAATAAATGCACATGACACATACACAAATGTATGAGTGCAGACTGTAATACTATCAATATTACTTATCACAACAGTGATGTTGTTAAACCCAGGCACCAGAATCACATGCCCTAGTTTTTCTGCTCAGTGCCCTGCTCCTAGAAAAGACTGGAAATAGCCTAACTTGCATGATTTTTTGCAGATGTAGTGCTACCTTCATGAGGACCATTGTGTAGTGGGTATCCATAAGCCTCTCTCCGCACAGCCAGGCAACAGATATTTCTCACACAGACTTGCATCCAAAGACAATGACCAGTCCATGGTTTTGTTGTTTTATTAGGGAAAATCAGCTTGGATAGGGAAATAGGGATTATGGGATGTCCAATTTGGCTTGAATCAATGAAAAGGGGACACTTTCTTCCTATGTACAAAGGCAGATACTGGACAGTTCTTTTCCTGAAATCTGCCAGTCTTTGCAGATCAGTAACAGCTGCCCTCTATGGGCAAGGAACTAGCAGTCCCTCAAAAATCAGCTTTACTTCTCGTAGCTACATGCAGAGATGTCTTATCCCCCCGCCCCCTGTAGAGCTGCTCCCAGCTCCACAGCCTGCAAACATCACCAGCCTTCCTGGCTTCATGGAAGAACTCCCAGGACAAAGAAAATGATTGAACCCAGTGCTGTCCTTAGAAATTTGCTACGTGTGGCAGTCTTTCCCCTTGTATACCCCAGGGAGTGCTGCTGTACTCACTTTGTGCTCTTTGCTCCCTGCTGCACCAGATCTCAGTCCCATTCATGCCTCACTGCTGAAGGTGTCTTCCTGAACCAGCCTGCCGCTGCCGCCCAGACCTAGAGGACTCCTCCCAGGCAACAGTCTCCTCAGCACTCCATCTTCCACCCAACTCCTCTGTCAGCCTGACTCTCCCATATTTATGGGCCAGTCAACCATTCTACCAGGGCCTCCAAACCTGGGATAGGCCTGACTCCCTTGAACATGCAGTTCAGGTCTCCACCCCTTCCTGTTGAGTCATCCAGTTGACCTACAATAACCTGGCCTCAATGACTTATACAACTGCTATGAGTCATACACAATTTTACCTATAATACACTACACTAGTAGCATACTAGAGGATGCTACACAGGCATCACTCTGCAGTAGCATGACAATTCGGAAGTTATTTATTGTCTGCCAAGGAAAGGGAAACAAAAACTACAGAAGCAATTTAAAAATGATAAACTAATGTTAGGCACACTGAACATCAATAGGGGAAAACTGATTACCAATGTAAAAGGGTTATCTAACTACTGATGTAAGTGGGATCACTTATGGCCAATGTAAGGGTGCATTAATGACCACCAATGAAGGGACACATTGACCACCAACATAAGAGTAAACTTACTCTTAACTTCTGTACTCTTCAACCAGTGAAGTGCATCTGTTATTAGAAATCAATTGTGTCACTGTAAGAAAAATAAACAACAACTGACTTTGATTTCAAACAACTGCTAAGCTGTCCAAGACTGGGCTTCCCAGCAAATTCAGTCTAAGAGATGACTGATGCCAATAAAAGTGTCCAAGAACTCCAAAAACAAGAACGTTTCATTACAGGATCTTCAGGTATATGTTGCAGCTGTCAAATTTTATACATACATACATCTACAATCAGAAACAGATTGCATCAATTTAACTCCCATGAGAGATGTGCTAGGAAAAAGCCTCTGCTGTCCAAAAAAAATAATAATAAAAGTTTAAACGTTGAACATACAGGAAATGACCAGGTATGCTGGAATAGTATGCTGAGATCTGATGGGTCATGAACAGATTCATTTAGCCACAAAAACAATAGACATGTTTGATGCACTGCATGCCAAAGACAGCATTTTAGAAGAAGAACCTTAGCAACTATAAAGCATGGAGGTGGAAATTGTATGGTCTGGGGTTGCGATGTTGCTGCTTCAAGAGGCACTACAGCTTGCACTCATCAAATCAGCCAAGAATCACAGTGTGCTTGGAGAGATGGCCTTACCTTCTTATCAAGTATAAATTAAACTGGGAATTGATCTTTCAATGATCCAAATTATCCAGTGATCCAAAAACACACTAGCAAGTCAATAAAGGAATATTTAAAAAGAACACATTAAAGCTTATAGACTTGCCTAGACAAAACCATAATGTAAATATCACCAAAGTGTTGTGGGGGGAATTTTAACATGTTGTTCATGCAAGAAAACATACACATCTTGCAATTGAGGATTTTTTTGCTTGGGGGAGTGGCTAACAATTTTATCAAGTCAATGTCAAAGACTGGGGAGCAGTTATGTGAAATTTATACAAGAAGTTATTTCTGTTAAAGGAGTCAATTACAGCTGCTGAAGGCCAAGGATATACCTACTTTTTACCTTAATTGATATTCTAGTAAAGACATTTAAAAAGGCAACTTCTACTTGTGTTCTCATTTTAAGTGTATCTGTAGACTTTGTTTGAATAAAGATATTGTGCAAAATAGTGTGTAGTAGTAAAAGGATTACGTGGCAGATAATTGTTACTGCCAAAAGAATATGGCTGTATTACTAAAGGATTTGGGATTGTGTGTGAAGATTCTCTTCAATTACCCAATCATGTGAATAGAACATCCCTGTTTACATATTTCATCTGCATGTGACTGGATAATTGAAGTGAATCTTCATACTTCATGATGTGAATATTCACAAATACTTCAGTAAATCAGCTTCATTTTATCAGATGAATTTTACAAAAAGGTCATTGTAGAGTTATTAATTAGTGAAAGCTAATAATTAGAAAATAGCACTGAGCCGCACTGTCGGAAGCAAAAATCTATGTTGTAGTCCTGACATGAACAATATAATAAATATTGTATAAACACTTTGTAATCTCATAATCATATCTGCAGGAAAAGACAAATGAGCACATCTACATCCTTTCAAACACAGATTTCTGAATGTTTATTTATTCTTCTCCACTTGACCAAGTTTATTTTCAAGCTTGAATCATTTTTAATTGCAAATACATGCACGAAGAAGCTTTATTATTAGTCAATCTGGCCAACAACCTGGCATTTCTACAACTCTATACTTCAAACCATAAAGCTTTGAAAGCTCTGCAGATATTTAAAACGCAAAGATCTTTAGCCTCCATTGGGTTGTTTTGACTGTCAGTGTGGGGCTTGTTTTGTGAATATTTTTCTTTATTCTTCATACATTCTTTAAATGAATAATGAACCATTTATGTTGATTTTTTTTCATGCAGACTCTGTATTTAGGGCCGGGGAAAGAATTTTGGTCTACACAGGCAAATGTGCATTTTGCTCCCCCCCCCCCCTCCACTGTTTTGGACTCGGTCACTTACAGACCATTTACCGTGATCTACCAGTGAGCCAAATTAATATAGAATTACGTGCACGTGGAAGTAAGACACTGACACTGTTGCAGTTTGCCAACTTCCTAAAATTCTGTTTTATTGAGGAACTAACAGTATCATTTATAGGGCTTATGATGCAGGCGAAGCATATACGATGATTGGGTGAAAAGTCCACTGGGTTTCTGCGTGTTCTTCCATCCGTGTTGATATCTTCCAATCATTTTCCCCAAAAAGACTCATTCCCTTTTATGGGGGTTGTTTACATTAAAAGATACTTTTCTCCTAATGAGTCACCTAGGGTGAGAATTCGGATGAAGGCGCCATCTTAATTATCATCATTGTTCTGTCAACCTATATCTGATTGTTTACTTACGAGAGTAAGGAATTTTAAAGAGCAAGAAGCAGAAAGTAGCAAGACTATAAAATTGTCATTTTACTGATCATCTAATAAAACGTGGACGGTCTATCACAATCCACTACAATTCCCCCTTAAAATGGCTATTTTATTCCTGACTGTCCCTATGTCTTCTGGTGTCCTAACTGCCTGGTGGCCCTCCCCTTGGAACTCTTTTAAGACACATATAGAGCCCCTGAGTGGCTAATCCATCCCTAGAGTCTCGATGCGTCCTGAGAAGGCCACAGTCAGGCACTGTCTTTCCCTGCTTATACTTGTCTGTTGGGGGGGGAAAGTTGTAGCATTCCTTTTTTTTTTTTATAAGTCTGAAATTTGATGATCAGGGGCCATGGTCTGTAAGGAAGTATGGGATTCCCTTTCTTCACGGGGGAGTTCAACATTGTTATAGTTTAGGAATGTAGGGGAGATCTCGTTCACAGCTTTCCCTATTAGCCTCTTAATGCAAGGGATCACACAGCAGGCGACTATTGCCATTAGAATGATAATACCCAGGATAACCACCCCTGCTTGGGCGAGGGCTTTCTGCCAGCCACTCAGCCATCCAAACCACTGATCCCAGGCATGTGTAATACCGGAGTTTTCCTTAAGTTTGTTTGATAGGTCCTCCAGCTTCTTGATGGCCAGTGTCACCTTCCCATTTGGGCCGGTGTTATCTGGGATATACGTACAGCAGGTCATGGTCTTTGGTATCATTTCACAGACCCCCCCTTTTTCAGCTAATAACATATCGAGTGTCATAAGATTTTGAAAGACCATGTTAGAAGTAACCTCCAACTGCGCTGCTATCCCCTTTAGGGCATCTCGTGTGTAATTTACAAACCGTTGTTGATTATAGTAGATGTAGTTTATCCAATCTACATTCTTGTTCTCAGTGATGAAGAGGAATAGGGATTCAAATCCTGCGGCCACCTGGTCTCTGGCCTTGAATTCATCGGGTACCCCCCTTGGGACTCCTATTGCGTCTACATAGACATGGGGGTCAAAACTCCCTTGTGGGGCACTTCATTTCTGCTTGGTTGCACGGGGGGGGGTTGGGCGCCCCCTTAAGTAATGGATCTGAGAGGATATGCAGTGGCATTATGGCCTTGGCAAGGGTACATTCCCTTCTCCACTTCCCTGTCAATCGGGTCCTAATCTTCTGATTCTCCTGCCACACCCACTCCCCACAAAAGGGGAGGGGGAGTTGACAGGGTTTATAACCCTCCTTTTTTGCCTTTAGTTCTAGTTTAGTTTAAGCCCCAAAAGTGTTCTGATTGATGTGTAATGCAATACTGTGTTGTACTTATTGCAATGTACACGGTTTTATTACAGTAAAAGCCATACTATTGTGAGTAAAATGATATCAGTACAAAAAAGCTGTAAACACTAGGAGATATTTTCCACAGTGACAAATTCTGTAAAAAAAGCACTACACTAATTCATAAAAATCAACATTCATAATTGTAAAGGAAATGTGTAAATTCTGTATACAATTGTATTCTATTTTGTATACATTGCCTATGTATTGAACACTGCGCGCCTTGTACACACGGCACTAATAGTGTTTTCATTACGGTTGCATTCCTTCAAGTCCTAAATTGGAAATTAGCCTGCCTATGTAATGCCCCTTGTTACCACAAAAGTACAATTATAATATTAATGTGATACCTACATAATCATGTGTATAAAAAACACCAAATAAACAGAAGAGTGATTTGGAAAGATGCTGAGTGTATCTTTTTGTGCCTGTTCCCTACTGCAGTAGTTATTAATTTGGAGCCACTAATCAATGTGACAATAGGAGTTGCCTATCTATAAAATTTTCAGTATTAATATCCAAAACAATAATAGAAACACCATTATAGATAAATACATTTATTTACACATGATTGTGTTTTTTTTATTTATTATCTATAAATGATATTTGTTCTATGAATTTTGAACTTGAATTAGTGCAGCACTTTTTTTTTTACACAGTGTATAAAGTTTACTTTTAATGTATATATCATTATACATCAGACCCAGTAGATTGCCTACTGAGGCACAGGAAGGGACAGGGGCTGTGTATGGTACACAATCTATTGAGTCATCAAAAACCTCCTAGAGCAGGAATAGCCTAGAGCCTGCACATGTGAAGGGATCTAGGGATGTCATGTTGCATGCACCATCCTCTGATGAGGACAGTGACACTCCCTGGTTCTCCCTCCATGCAGCCTGCAGTAGAGGTAAGAGGGGGAGGTAGTCAACAGACAGTGCAGAGTTGAGGTCCAAGGAGTCCCACACATCCATAGCCACTGGAAACAAAACTACAAATAACTTTTGTGTCCGGAAGAGGAGTTCCCCCCACCCCCAAGCACTGCCAAGATGGACCAGAGCACAGTGACTTTGTACTGTGTATGGGGAAAGACTGATAATCCAATTAAAATGACATACAAGGCACTCTGACTGGGATGATCTATTCAACCTGGATTTGTAATACTTCAAAGAAAATATCTCAATCATGAGTGATCAGTGAGTATGGTCACCTATAGGCTGTGCCAGTAATGTGATGGGGTGCAGCAAGTGTCGGGGATTGGGATATTACTGTTCCTCCTGAAACTGTAAAGTGGAAGCCTATGCTGCCTAATGCCTGCACCAGCCCTGAAGCTATTAACTTGCCTGGTTGCTGACAAGCATTTTAACACCTTCTCCCAATACACACACCTCCTTGATATATCCTACTGCTTACTTAGCAATATTCTATATTTTGTATATGAACCAGGTTCATATAACGTCAGATAATTTGTCAACATTTTCACCATAACAGAACCCTTGAAATATTGTTCAGGTCTCAAGTAATTCCTGCTAAAATGTAAAATATCTACATCAATCGATCAGCTCTATTTGCTAATTATTTTTAGTAATAATGAAGCAAATAATAACAATGGGCAGAAAATAAAAGCAGAATACTATTGTTGGCCAGAGTGATGATGCTGGAAATGTACCGGCACCATCAGATGAGAGTGCAATCCACCACTGCGCTCTGCTTAGAGAACTCTAGCAACCTATGAAGGAACCTTAGGTGTCCTCAGAGCTCTGGTTAAGAAAGGTTGTGCTGAAGTGTTACCTGCTTTGTCTTGCAGTATTTAACCTGGGAATCATGATATCATTTTATTTTGATTGGCTTATTTGTCACGATCTGGGTCAGGTTCAGAGACCAGTTGCTATAGCAGTGTAAGGCTTACCTTAAACCAGCAGGATAGGTACACAGGCAGGTCACCCTGGGAAATCACGCAGGCTCACCTGAGGTGCGGGGTCTAAGCATTAACCGGTTTTCACCAGAGCTCCTAATGGTGGAGATGGATTTGGCTGCATGTCAATACCAGGTCGCAGATCTCAGGATCACCCCACCAGGGAATGAGCAAGCCGGTAACTGATAGCGGATCAAACAGATTAGGGATAAGCAGAAGCAGAGTCAAACAAGCCAAGGGTCGGTCACAGATGGTAGTGGATGAGGATGAGACTAAATCGTTGTCAGGAACAAGCCAAAGGTCGGTATCGGAGGTGTAGCAGGCAGCAGGAACAATAAGCGGGATATTGGCTGGTAAGGTACAATAATCTGGCAACCAGGAAGTGCAGAGACATGGCTTTTATAGGAAGTTCATGGGAGGAGCAAGGAGTTCAAGGTTCAAGACAAAACAGGGCAAAGGCAGGATCATCCAAAGAATTGTCAAGGGAGCTGTCCAGTATTCCAAGTGGCTCAGTGAGAAGAAACACTGTCTCTCACCTCAGAAGGCCCAGGTTCGATTCCAAGCTCTGACATTATTACAATGAAAAAAATCTATGCTATCTCCATAGAGGCGTTTGCTACTATAAAGATAGGAAAAAGATTTTATGAGAGATTTATCTATCACTAAAGTGATCTTGGAAGCAATGGGTGAGAGACAAGGGACACAGTAAGTTGGATATGTGGCCCATTTGGTGGAAGCAGGAACAGAATTTTGCTAGGTAGAAATTAAAAAAAATTAGAACAGGAGAAACCTCGATAGCATTGAGACATGCTCCTTATACAGGGGTGATGCTGGGGGGGGGGGGGGGTGCTTGGGTATGCTGACACCTCCATCTACCCCCCAATAATGCCATATTAGGATCCAATATTTGTGAAATGTATCAGAATTTTGCTTGTCCTACCCATCTTCAAACATGCAGTTGATTCCTCAAATTCCACTACTACTATTTGCAAATCAGACATTTATTGCCACACATTATGCCATATCCTCGCCTGATTCCTACACTGCATATGAAGGCATATGAAGGTATATGTCATGGGAAAGGACAGAGGGCTGATTTCAGCTCTCTATAACTGTTTCTCTGTTGAAAACTCTTCAAAACTTATATGACTGGCTTGGAGCAAGAGTTTGGGGACCAATTTACAGAACAAGAGTAGGATTCTATGTGGAACAATCTTAGGAAATGTACCAGATCTTTGGCAGTGACACTGCACTTAAATTGTTCACTAGATGGTACTTTAGCCCTTAAGCTTTCTACTATTTACCCCTGAATCCCACCACAATGCTTTTGGATCTATCATCAGGCAGGCACATATTTACATAACTTTTGGGAATGCAAAAAAATAGCCCGTTTGCAAGAGCTCTTCAATCTTAGTACTAGTTTAGCAGGGAAACAAATTACTTTAACACAGGTTCAATGTCCATTGTTTCCTCTACCTCTGCCCCTTAGAGAGACTGATACACACCCTACGTGTGGCTATACATTGGGTCTAAGCAAAGAGGAAAAGGTGAAAGTCCTACACCATAAAGCAACACCCACATTAATGACTATGACTACAAGTGTATAGCAAGAGGCAAACTGCATGATTTTATCTCCTCCAATTAGAATCCCAGCACCAGCACAGCACCCCCCAAAAAATTGCAGCCACCCCTGCTCATTTACACAGACTGTATATGTGAAAGCTTGTAAGACAGCAGATTGAAAATATAAGAGACCTGGGAATGAAGATTTCAACATTTAGTACAAATAATAGCCATATTATAGGTAATCTGTAGTTAGAGAAATACAGAGGTGTCATTGCTGATCTCTTCCAGAGAGGTAGTTGCCTGACCATCTCTTGCTTCCATGCTCATGCATTATTGAAATGGAATATACATGTGAATTAGGCAAAGTGAAATCAGAAATCTTTATTAGACATATAAGCAACAAGCATTATCAGAAAGAGAGTTGAGGGATGGCCGGCTCCATATTTGCTTGATACAGGTTTCCAAAAACAAGCACACTGACAAAATACTTTTCCAACTTTCTACTTTCCAACTTCCACTGCTTCTATTTGTAAAGTTGTTTTGTTAATGGCTTACCAGTTTCCCAAGCATAATAAATGGCTTGCTCTGCCTTAATAGCAAAATGCTGAAACTTAACATGTATCAAAAACTAATTTATTTTTAGTTTTTGGATAAAGAGGTAAGAGATTAGAATCCCTGTCATTAGTGACATTTCTTGTCCTAGATATAGATTCAGTCCATCTATATATTCTGCTTACAACTGCCACTGAGGCTAAAAATCCCAAAGAAACATTCAAAAGTTTGAGTTTTTTTCCAGAACATGAATAGGAAATACATTTGATGTGGAGACTTATTTTCGTGCTAGCTTTGTGTGTCCTGTTGTGTATACAGACAGGAAATTAAGGGATATCCCTCCAATGGGAAACAGATGAAAGAAAACAAAAAAGTGTTCGTTTTAGATACAGCATACTTTAATTTTTTGCAAACAGATTTTAAACATAATTTCATTTAACACATGTGATTAATTAAATCTCCATCTTACTTGGCTCTTTTTATAAACATCTGTGCAATCTCTATCCTGTTATGTAAAACCTTTGACAGAATAAAGTCTAAACGTTCAAATCCAATTCTTCATACAGTAAACTGTTGCATATTATGGTCGTGCTGTAATACTAGCATTAACCAGGAGATGGCACATGCAAACTGTAATTGTTACTGTTTGTAAAACTGTTAAGATGTCTCATTGCCCATATATTTCCAACACATGTCCCTACACTTCCCATCTCTACATTTCCAAGATTCCCTGAACCATCCATTAATCAGGGCCTTTTGGTAGGACTTCCACAATCTTTGCCCAGACTTCTAATGGTGCTCACAGCATCTATGACAGGATTTCCAGAAACTCTAGCACTATTTACAATGATATGCACAGCATCCCTGACAAGACTTCCAAAATACTTACTCTCAAAATCCCTGCCAAGAATTTCAATGGTGCTTGCAAAATTCCCGCCAGGACTTCACGTGGTGCTAACAAAATCCTAGCCAGGACTTCCAGAGTTCCATGAAATAACACTGGCTTTGCCATGTGACCAAAAAGTTACTTAAAGTGGAGTTCCAGCTGAAAAAAAAATAAAAATAAAAGTCAGCAGCTACAAAAGCTGTAGCTGCTGACTTTTAAAATACAGACACTTACCTGTCCCTCCGTCCAGTGGTGTCCACACAATGGCTGGTTTCACCGGCCGTATTCTCTAATCTTCAGTGTGTGCACCCGGCTGTGATGGCTTGCGGCTTCACAGCCGGGTGACCACTGCACATGCGCGAGAAGCGCTGCACCTTGTGAATAGCCCCGTAGTCTTCTGGGACCTGGCAATCACAGCAAAAGTGGGTGCAGAGAGCAGATACCTGTCAAATGTGGGTAACTGCTCCCCCCGATCCCCAAAGGTGCTAATCCTTAATGGGGAGCGGGGGACAAAGGCTTAAAGTGGAACTTCCCCTTTTGGGTAGAGCACCGCTTTAAGTTTCAGTCCTAGAAGTGGCTGGCATTGTGTCCTCATGCTAGTTGCCCTGCTTTGTGCAAAAGAGCTACATTATACTACTGATCTGCTGTTTTGTTGCTGATCTGGATTAACTTTGCTACTCTGTTACCTGCTGCCTACCCATGGCCTCTGTTTGAGTCTGACTACTCTCTTGCCTGCTTCTTTCCCACAACCTTTGTCTGGACAGTCTCCACACTGTAGCCTTCCTATCCTCTCACCCCTTGGTTGAGTGATTCTAAAGTTTGTGACCTGGTACCAGTCTGCAGCAAAGATCCCCAGGGGTCTTTAGGGCTCCTGACCCATCTCCCCTATCAGGATATATGTTGAAGGCCAGCTGGTGCTTAGGCTGTGCCTTGGGTGAGCCCATGTTGTCTGCCAGGGTATGTTACCATAATATAAAGCAACAGCCAGCAACTCGCTACTGGTGATAATTCCTTGCTTTCTTTACCCTTGGCATGATAAATAGTTGACATTCCTAGCTGCAGACACCACTTCTTGTGTTCCAGAGAGTATTACGTGTTGTTGATTGAGTTTTTGTGCTACTGAAAGAATGACCAATTTCTGAGAGCCCATGTGTCTGTGCTCCTGTTCATGACTTCCTGAGTCTTCAAAGAAGCTAGCATCCCAGTCCTCCCAGAGGCTATTGCTAAAGTATCCTCTGTGACTCTGACTCCTGTTCCTCTGTGCCGCTCAGAATTCCAGCATCCATGTGCCTCTCTTGTGCACTTGAGTCCACATCCATCCTTCCAAGACTTGTGTGTCCCCTGTGTACTCTAGACAGCTTCCAGCATTCCTGTACCTGTGTGCCCCCTATGCACTCTTGCCAGCTTCCAGTGTTCCTGAACCTATGTTTTTCTGTTCATTCCAGCCAGATTCCTGATGTTTCTGCCCCTGTTGGCCCCTTTATACTTTAGTATCCTGTGTATTCAGAGCCCAAATGCTGCAATGGTCCCTTCCTTTTATCTTCCAGGCAACTCTCTGTATTTCTACATTCCAGATTTCTCATCTCCATTTCTGATGTTATCTACTTATATTTTACCTGTAGCAATTGCACGTACAAATATGGACGCAACCATCCATTTTGCTAAAGATCCTCCATCTTGTGTCATTCTCACTCCAAATCAGCCCCCCTCCCTTCCTGTTGAATGGCAGGTGGTCTGGTGTGGCTGAGTTGAGGAGTGCATTGGGCACAGCTGGATACACTTCATGGTTGTAAACCCAATTAGCTGATTCCAATGTGTCTGGCAGACTCTTGCTTGGAGCTGATCGTAAAGCTATAAACCCATCAGTCACTGGACTTGAAAGCATTCTGGAATAGCAGTAAAACATATATCTCATTTGGAAACCACTTTTTCATACACTTTCATAACTTCTTGTAGGAAATAAATACAATAAAACAATACATATATTCAGAGAAGTAATTTTAATACAAGTCACCTGATACCTTTCACCCCTAGATTACGTCTACTCGAGAGCAGAAAGCGATATCTCTTTAATTGTCACAGCCAGATATGTCATATGTGATGTCTATGCGTTCATAATATAATTCTGCATATTATCCTACCAGTGGATAGGATGCTACATGTACCTATGGAAGGTTATTGACCATGGTGTAACTTGGGAGGGATTTTGGTCCTAGCCTGGTCTCCGCCTAGACCCCCCTCCCCAAATGAGGTGATTGGCCCTTGGCTTCAGAGAAACCCCCTGCTGGGGAACTACAAAATAGGCTGTCAGGCCTGGAGAAGTAAGATGAAGAGATTTCTTTCATTTAACATCAGGAACCAACTTTGGGAGAAATGGTACCCTTTTGCTCAGGACACTTGAATCTGCTTAAACCAAGTACTCTGGCAAGTATTCTACCTCTCCAATCTTCTTTCTGTTATCTCTCTGCTGTGTTATTGCTTTCTGTGTATATATATATATATATATATATATATATATATATATATATATATATATATAGGCTGCATCTTTTTCTGTAAATATTCTTATTGCACCATTTTGACCTTTTTAGTAATAAATCCTATTTTCTGAAAAGTGTTGAACTGTTTCTAAAGCTCTTTAATGCAAACTAAGAATCCCTGTCTCTGAAGAGCACTACTGTGTGTTTTAAACTTCTGCATACATCTGCCTGGGGTGACAGTGTGTATACAGACGCTTATTCAAACATCATAGTGTTACTGCTAATATTGGCGAGTTTTCTCCTTCTCTGTACAAAAAGGCAGTGGTAACAGTGTGAAGGGTTAATTGCGTAATTAACCTGGCCCAGTAACAATCGCTCTCAGGCTGCAGCACATAGATTGTGGTCCAGTGAGCTGGAAAATCTTTGTGCAGGGTGCAGCTGAGCATGGCATTGTTAAGCACGTGACAGCGCAGTTTTAGATTGGCTAGTCATTTTGTTACAAGTTGGTGAGAAGGGCTGGCAGTCTGACGCCGCGCCCGTCACATTACCCACCTCTATTTCCTTCCTTGGTCAACTGCTGGCTGTGCACGTGAATCCTGGTCAAGCAGTAAAAACATCTTTTGCTGTGTCTGTTCCCTGTACATGCCCCATTTATCCACATCACTGAAATTCTGTATGTCGGGACTAGTAGTCTTCCTGCTTATTCCATGAAAACGTACTCCCTGGCAATCCAGCCCAAAGTGATTTTTCTTCCTCTACCTTAATTTGTGGATTTGAGTACACAGAACGTTCCTTTTTTTCCTACAAACTTTCAGTAAATTTCTGCATGAACCCTTATTGCAGCATTCACCCTTGGCAATCCGGTCACATCAAATGGTATGTAAGCTGATAAGCAATTTGTGTGAGTGGTAGAAGTTAGATTTAGAAAATAGCAACTATCTGTGTGAGAATCCTGTAAAATTTACAGTGTTTAGCTTTTTTTAAAGCTTTCTTGAAATCCCTCCTCATTTTTTTTGGATTGCCCCTCCATTTTTCTAGTTCTTAAGCAGATTTCTCCTTGTTCATGGACTCCACTCCTGACCACTGAACCAACTGTTAAACCAGGGGCTACTGCGACTATACAGTCTCAATCTTCCTTAGCAACAGCATATATCTGCAATTCTATTATCTTTGCCTAACAATTTCATCCAATACCTTCCATTCCCATTCCTGAGTATCAGGCAGAAAAAAGATGATAGTATTTGACATCTTGAAAATAGATTAAGAAAATTTGATAGATTTTTCTGAGAATGAAACAAAACATGATAGTACTTGGCATTCTCAACACCAGGCAGCGGAAATGGATTCTGAAGGATCACTTCAATAGCCACACACCCTTCTAGTGACTCTGAGATTATTGTGATCCCCAAACAACTGATATTCAAGTCAACATTCCCAGAGTGGTGACTGTCAGTCAGCTGTCTGTGCTTTGCCCCTTCTGGATCACTGGATCGCTTGCCTATGGAAGGACAAGAATGGGTGGTTCAGGCTCTCAGCAGCCCACTGAGAGCCTGGGCCAGCTGCCAGTGAGGCATCTGGGCAGATTCCAACAGTATTGTCAGGATCCCTACAGAGCCTGGACTGGCTCTGTGATGTCTTAGGCCTGCTGTCAGCTGAATCTGGGTCACGGGAGAGCAGAAGTGCACTGTGATCAACAGGAGAAGTAGGGCCAAAACATCTTTGGCCCTGCTTCTCTTTTAATTGGAGTGCACACAAACACAATAAATTACACATTTTTTTTTAGATTTTGCTGAGTAAATAGATACTGAACATGTCAAACCTTATAATTTCATGTGCCCATTAAGTGGTAACCAAAGCCAGTACCCAAAATTTTCTATAGAAAATGTTTAAAAGTACTTGCACATCATCAGTTTAGAATTAACTGTGAATAATGGCCCTAACATTATTTATTTCACTACGATGGTGATATATAAATATATAACATGCATAGTGTAACTGTCATTTTTGAACATAACTACAATTGATGCATGATTTTACGCATGTGTTTATGTGAGAGTGGGGGGGGGGGGCCATTAAAATTTTGTTTTGTATATCATTTTAACTTTTTCATACTTTTTCAAATAACTTTATGACTAAAACTTATTGGACCAATAGCATCATGTGGGTTGCATTTTTAGACCCCTGATTTTTCAATAAAGAGAATCTGTCACTGTAAAAACCAGTTCCCCTATGAGTTCATCCAGAATACTGTAGTGGAGTGCAGGGGAGAGTGAAGGGGAGACATCAGGGGTTTAATAGGCCCCCTAATAGTGTCTTCCCTGCACTTTCCCCTGTGTTCCACTCAAGTATTCTGAAGGAACTCACAGGGCTACTGATCATTATATTATTTTGTACATACTCTGTCAGATTTGTCATCTGTTTCTGGGTCCAATAAATGCTACACTCTCTAGAAAAGTACTGAATACTGTTTGTCCTGGATATGTGGACTGAATAATGTTTTAAATACTCCTCCAATCATGACAACAACATGGTTAAAACTGGAGGCTTGTCTCCTGTCTCTCAGGTACAATTTTGATTCTGATGGTTCTCTCACTACTCTCTGATTTACCAGTCGAGTTTGGGTTGGAGTGTCTAATTGCTACTCATCAGGATTGAGGAGGGGGCTAACATTAGCTGGTGCTTAGACTCTGTGCCTCACAGTTAGCCTGTATCACCTGCTAGGGGGTGTTGCCATAAAAAAACCTTTTAAATGTTGAGTGGTGTGGACAGATATTTTGGAAGTTCCTTATCACTTCTCTGCAGCTTTTCTCTATTTCACATATGGCTAATGATAGAATATATAATACATTGATCATTAATTCTGCACACATAACTAACAGTGAAAAAGAGATATACTTGAACCAAAATGAGAAATGTTTACATTTTCCATAGTTACAAAAGACTGTTAAGAATTCTGTATATATGTTGAAAGGAACATTCAACTATTCTGGCTGTAGATTAATGCATTTCAGGCATTACACATATTGGGCTTCCGATTGTAAGCTCTCATAAGCAGTGACCTAATAATCCTCTTGTATTGAATTGTATTGTGGCTGTACTGTATTCCTTTTTTTGTAAAGTGCTGTGCAAACTGTTGGAGCTATGCTGTATAAATCCTGTACAATAATAGTAGCAATCATTTCTACAAATTATGAGTATTTTATGTTCTATATGGCACCACAAAAAATGTCTACTTCATACCTTTTCAATTTATCTCTGTTTCCATATATACAAGCATGTAATGTGACAAACTGGCAACAACAAAAATCCAGGGTCTGCAAGCAACAAAAGTATTTGCATTGATTTATTTAACAATAAAATTTACAACACAAAGAGGAGAAATTTCCAAAACAAGAGCAGTTGGTGGGTCTCTGAGTTGAATTCTTTGCCATCAGAAGATTAACCTAAATTCTGGCAGCTAAACATGTTGCAAGTATAGGACTGCTAAAGTCGAATGCTTCTAGTAACTTTGTCAAGCCAGAACCTGATAAGTTTCTTTTCTCAGCTAATGGTATCAGGTTCAACATGCTTGCATTACAAAGGTCACCTTTCCCAGTGCAATTGAGGTAGCATAAAATCCTGAAGCAGGACTTTCACTAACTATATATCAAGTTATAACTCTTTCCTTATCTGTTCCTCCCAGGGCTCTACAATTGGTAACTGTCTTTGCCCACAACTAAGATGGTCACCTGATTCACATGGACGAGAACTTTTTTTGTAACTAAGGATTTTCCAAAATGGTCACCAGAGCGTTTAGAGCTAGACAGTTTTGAGCACAATAAGACTTCTGGCTTTGCCTCCTAGTGTGCTCACTGAGAGCACTCAAGCGGTAACCAACAAGAGCAGTACCTGTAGTCATGTGGCCACTGTCCCACCTCCATTACATCACTTCCATACAAGTGTGCTGAAACACAGGAAAGATTCCACACCCCTCAGTGAGGAGCTTTGATAGCCGTCCCTTACCACCCTAAAAAATGGGAAAGAAGAAGGAGGCACAGAAGCAAGGCTCACCCTGATATATACTAAAGTTGTATAATACAGTTTTAAAAAATATATACCTCTCATAGAAAATGTCCTTTGGATTGCAAAGTTACCCAAATGTTTCAACAATATTATGCACATTAGATCTCTTATCATTACTTTTAAATGTGAAGGTATTATTAACTTCATGTGTTTCATTCCAAGCAACAGAAGGACTGTACCTCAGAAAACCTGCTTATTTTTCATGAAGCAAGTAGATATAAATCAAAGCAATGACAAAATGCACTCCAATGTTTGACACGTTTCCTTGCAATACAACAAAACAGGTAGATATAAATTAAAGCGATGACAAAATATACTCAAATTTTGACAAGTTACTGTGTGATATAACATGGCCAGCAGGTGGTTTGAGATCATCAATCATGCAATAGCTGTCCTCTTATTTTTTTGTACATCTTTATTTTTTTTAAGAATTTTTAACTTGCTGACAATATATTTTGTCTTTATCATTATAAGACATACAGTACATTGTTTTTAGTTCCTTTTTTCTATTTGACACCTGCCTTTAGGCTAGATATGTGCAAGAGTCCAAAATGTTTCCTAGGCACACACAACTGAAAAAGTTGAAAAAAGTGCTTTATCTTAAGCCTCCATTATACATGTCTAATCATACCATACTTGGTTGGGTCACAAAAGTCAAAAACATCATGAATTTGTGAGTATGGTATATAAAGAATGAAACTAAAATTTACAAAAAAAATCATAGTGGTAAATTTATATATGGGGCAGCACAGTGGCTAAATGGTTAGCACTTCCGCCTGGCAGTACTAGGGTCGTTGGTTCAAATCCCAGCCACAGCACCTCCAGCCTGGAACTTGCATGTTCTCTTTATACCTGAGTTGGCTTCCTCTGGGTACTCCAGTTTCCTCCCACACTCCAAAGACATGCTGGTAGTTTAATTGGCTCCTGTCTAAATTGGCCCTAGTATGTGTATGTATGAATGTAAGTTAGGGACCTTAGATTGTACACCTATTGAGGGTTGGTGACTGATGTGATGTACAATATATGTGTAAAGCGCTGCATAAATTGACGGCACTATATAAGTACCTGAAATAAGTAAAATAAATACACATACAGTATGTATGTATGTATGTATGTGTATATATATATATATATATATATATATATATATATATATACTGTATATATATACTGCATAGAATTAGAAAACAAATTTTTTTTTACATCCAGTAGCAATCAGCTCTTGTAGTCAAATCCAGTCAGCACATCACAAATACCAGCATGATGTAATGATCTAGATTTAAAGGAGCTATCATGCCTTGTTGTCTCAATAAAAGGTGTCAAAAAAGTTGCTTTGCATCTTCCCAACTGAAATGCATAACTTTGTATTTTTTTAAATTATTTTTTATAAAGTTGGTGGTAGTCATAGTAATGCAAATCTAAACCCAAGAACACAAATTCATAATATTGAAGCATACCTGTCAGGGACCATCGCAACGCATGGGTCTACACATGCGTAGGTGTCTGTCAAGACATGCAGGAAGCAGGGCACTAGGACCCAGGCGCACCCGTCGTCTATGACAGTACTGGGCAGGCACTAGGACCTGGCTGCGCCTGTCAGGTGCAGGGCGGGCTACTTAAACCAGCCCTGCACAGACACTTGTTGCCGAATGGTCTTTGCGTATCCTGTTGCCTGTGTTGTGAGTACTCTGATCTGGATTGCCTGACCTTGTTGCCTTCTCCTGTCCTGACCCCTTGGCTTGCCTGACTCTGCTCCTGGATGCTCCCTTATAGATCTGATCTTCTGGTATTGACCCTGCGTGTGACCTGACTATCCCTTGCCTACCGTCTTGCACCGCACCGACCCGCTAGTTACCGACACGGCCTGTTTGACTCTGATCTTGCTCATCCATCCATCCCTCAGGGATCCCCGGGATCCGACACATCAGACTCTTAACCCACAGAAGCCTCTGGCAGACTCCTCTACCTCTGGTAGAGATACCAGGTAGCTGCGACCTAGTCCCGGATCGCTCCATCCCCACCATCAGGGTCCCTGGTGAACAAGGGTTCCGGTACTTAGACTCCGCACTCTGGGGAGGCTCTATCAGGGGACTGATAGAGGTGCTGTCAGGTGGTCCGTTACAATACCAGTCTTCATTTTTCACACTTCTTTCTTTATTTTAAGCTGGTAATCCTGCCAATAATACACTGTCTTAAGGTGACAACCATACTGAGCAGATTTTTAGGGACAGGGAGTTTGTTGAGACTGCAAAACATTGTGTTAGCACTACATAACACCTCTCTCTCTTTTTTCCGAAAACTGGGGGATGTGTTTTTAATCCACAGAGATAACAAGGACAACTCATAGCTTGTTGTTTAGTCCTTCAGCTTGGCAGCATTAGGGTGCATGTCCTCCCTGTGCTTGCATAAGTGTTCTCCCACACTCCAAAAAACATGCTTGTAGGTTAATTGACTTCTGTCTACTGTAAATTGGCCCTAGTAAATATATGTATGAATAAGAGTTAGGGACCTTAGATTGTAAGTTCCTGATGTGAATATACAATATATATGTAAAGTACTATGTAAATTATAAGCTCTGTATATCTATAAAAAATAACAGTCCAGAGGAAGAGAGTACAGGAAGTTACTGGCTCACAAGACTTCTGGCTAGCTTAACAGCTATTCATTTTTTGTCCTTGTTGAACAGATATAATAAAATGATTTTAACGGTATACTTAACAGACAAAAAGGGAGGAGAAAAAAGAGGAATGTACTGTTAGAGATTACCTACTCTTTAACTACTTGCCAACCGCAGATAGCTGAATGACGGCTACACTGCGCCCGGCTAGTTCTGGGAGGGCGTCATATGACGTCCTCCCAGAACGCGCTCTCCTGGGCGCCCCCGGGGGCGGGCACCCGGCGATCTACGGACACAGCTGATCACGTGACATGGTAAAAGGCCAATCACAGCAGCCTTTTACCACGTGATCAGCCGTGTCCAATGACACACTGATCACCGGGAAATGCAATTGCCAGTTCTCGGCTGCAATTTCCTCACGCTGTCATGTGAGGAAAGTACTGCTGAGAACCGGCAGTTGTCAAAGCAGGGATCGGCACCGATCATCAGGGCACTGATGATTAGTGCCCCGATGATCGGTGCCCAGCAGCACCACCCACCAGTTCCGCCCAGCAGTGCCGCCCACTAGCTCCGCCCACCTGTGCCCAGCAGTGCACCCACCTGTGCCCAGCAGTGCCCACCAGTACCACCCAGCAGTGCCACCTACCTGTGCCCAGAAGTGCCACCTATCTGTGCCCAGCAGTGCCACCCACCTGTGCCGACCAGTGCCACTCACCTGTGCCCACTAGTGCCACCCACCAGTGCCCATCATTGCAGCCCAGCAGTGCTGCCACCAGTCAGTGCCCAGCAGTTGTGCCAGTCAGTGCCCAGCAGTTGCACCAGTCAATGCCTAGCAGTGCCGCCAGTCAGTGCCCAGCAGTGATGCCAGTCAGTGCCACCTATCAGTGCTGTCTATCAGTACCCATCATCAGTGCCGCCTATCAGTGCTGCCTATCCGTGACACCTCATTAGTGAAGCCTATCAGTGCCGCCAATCCGTGCCACCTCATTAGTGCTGCCTATCAGTGCCGCCTATCAGTGCCCTTCAGTGCCACCTATCAGTGCCCTTCAGTGCTGCCTATCAGTGCCCATCAGTGCCGCCTATCAGTGCCCATCAGTGCCGCCTATCAGTGCCCATCAGTGCTGCCTCATCAACGCACATCAGTGAAGGAGAAAAATTACCTGTTTGAAAAATTTTATAATAGAAACAAAGAAACTTTTTTTTTTTTTCAAATTTTTTGCACACTTTTTGTTTATAGCACAAAAAGTAAAGTGCCCAGCGGCGATTAAATACCACCAAAAGAAAGCTCTATTTGTGAGAAAAAAATGATAAAACTTTCATATGGGTACAATCTTGCATGACCGCACAATTGTCAATCAAAGTGTGACAGCGCTGAAAGCTGAAAATTGGCCTGGTAAAGAGGGGCGTATAAGTGCCCGGTAGGCAAGTGGTTAAGGCCTCACACAGATGTATTACAGCATACACCTATGTGAAGGTCATGTTTTCCTGCATGGGGATGCACAGGTGTTCCTTGCATCCCTGTACAGGCATTCATATTCATGTCAAATGGGATGCAGCAGCTGCACGGACACAGCCATTGGTCCAAATTTGAAAGACGCATGAGGGCACAGCCCTGAACACAGACAGTGTGTGTTCTGGGGCTTTGCACTCCCACAGCTGTCAAATTAGAGCAGCGACTGAGTTCATGTCCTAATTAACATGAATGGGATTGCCTGCACAAAGATGCATGGAACATCTGTGAATCCCCATGTTGGTAAACATGACCATCGCACAGGTGTATGCTGTAGCACGCCTGTGGGAACAAGGTCTAATAGTGTCTAGCACTTCCTGGTGTGTCGTATACCTGATTCTTCACTGGGTACAAGCTCTCCAAGAAATGAATGATTAGACTCAGGTCCCTTTGGAAGGTATTACATTTCTTCTTTTGCAGGGTGATTGTGTTTACATTTTACAACAGTACAGAGTTGCTTTAGGAACATTTTCTTTCCATAAACATACTGAATGTTCCAAGCCTCTAGATTCTAATTTATACATGTAGAGGCAATACTAATTGGGCAGGACATGCTTTCCAAAAACCCTCTCTCAAGTCAATTATTGCATTACCACTCTGTAAATAATAATTTGGGAGAAGCAAATCCTTAAATTAATACTGACGGCAACTTATGGCAAAGAATTTATATGATGGATGGCATTTTCAAAAAAATCTACTCCAGTTGCATTGTGTGGGGTTTTAAAGAATACTATATTTTGTTAAAAACTAAACTTAAAGCAAAATATACAAAAAATATACCTATGTATTCATTACTAAGTCAGTAAGTACCCTAATTAGACTTTATCTTAGCCTCTTGCAATTCCCTGAACAGCAGTGCTGTGTGACAGAGCTCTGTAAATCCCGAGAATTAATGGATAGCAATATAAATGTCCAAGTAGAACATCTCCCTTGGCCTCCAGTCACACTTGTGTGTCCAGCCCACTTTGATTATGCATGGGAGATTCAACAGAGTTTCCTGTGAACAGCTATGGTAAGGAATCCCCATTCAAAGAAAAGGCAAGTTGACAGTACCCACAGCAAATCAACCATGGAGGCCAATTATCCACAGGTAATCAATGTATATACAATTGCATGTAAATAGCTATGAATGGCTGCAAGCACTTTGATTGGGACTTCTCACCTACACCTAATTGCAGAATATTCAACCGAGTCTGCCTTTAGATGTTTGTCTGGAACTCTTCTTTAAATCATACTTTTAAAGTGCTTATTATTATAGATAGTCTTTTTACACATTGACTATGATTTGTGTTTCACTATGATCCCTTAGTGTAAATGAAATTTAAAAACAAATAAAACTATGGAAAGCAAATATTTAATTACATAGTAATAGAACATTAATTGCAAAATGAAATAGTTCATGTTCATTATTATCATTATTGCATTCACAGATAGCTGTACATTTGTAAGCAGTGAACTAATGAATAACTGATTTACAAAGCTACATGGCATGTGTTTTGTTTGCTTGTAGCTCCCTATGAGTTCTAATACATAAAGGCTGTGTATCATTGTACAGTTATTTTAATTATTTTAAAGTTAGTTTTAAAACAGTAATTATGTTTCTGTTTGCATAGTTTAGATGGCTTGAGGAAAGAGATTTGGTCAAGCAAAAAATAAAGAAAAAGAATTTGAACAATAGTAAACAAGCAAGTTAGTGAATTTGATTAGACTAATAACACTCAAGAGAAATTCTTTAAAACCTTCTTTGTAGCACTATAAAAGGAACTTGAAAGCCCATAATTTTTCTGAAGGTATTCTATTATTGGAGTTAATGGCTGCAACCCCTGCTGCATCTAAAAGCTAATTTGCTTGAAACCTGGCTTAATCATACATTCCATATTTGTAATGGATGTAACCTATTTATTGAAATTACAGCCTTTGTGATCTGAAATAAGATGAATTTGAAATTCACTATAAAATTGAAAACTCATGGTGCTACTGCTGTTAATTTCAACATGGAAAAATTCATGTCTTTTAAAAACTGCTTCAATCATTGTCATTGTGTAGTGCAAATCAGACACATCCCTTCGTTCACACTTTATTTATAATGATTTAATTTTTGTCATATAGATTAAAGTATAATGGAAATTATAATGGAAAGGCTCAAATATATTTCAAATGTGATCCATGACTAAAATATTCAGGTATATTGTCTTGGCCACTAAATGTTTCTATATGGGCCTCCAGTGTTTTTTTTCAGCTGAGACTTTCATAATATCTTTATAGCATTTAGTAATTCCATATTTTGGGTACATTATAAAAGTTTCATTGGTAGACCAGAATGAAACAAAATTACGTTCACTCAAATAAAACAAATGGTGGCCTTTAAATGCTTGGCTCCTAGTGACAGTAAATTGGTGTACTAAAATTTTCAGTAGTGAACAGTGGGACACTCTCTCTCTCTTACTGACCTTAATCTTCTTTATGTGAAATAATTCTCATAATTCAAATATAATTTTTTTAAGGTGAATATTTTGACTACTAATAAAGTTATGTGTACTTTCAGTAGTGGTCAATAGGAGATATCATCTCCCAAGGACTTTTCTTGCTTATGCTACAAATTATAAAATTAAAATGAACATTATCCCCTGATGAAATTATATTGATGCATGTTAACTTTACCAGTGGGCAATAGGCCATATTTATTATGGCCAGAAAATATTCTACTGATATTGAACATTATTTATGCATAGAAAGGACCTATGCAAAGCAGCACAGGTTGGATTAATGGGGGAAACAGACAAAATATGCCATCTTGCGAGCAGATTTGGTAAACTGGAGAACCTCTGGATCTTTCACCCCAGGAATAATTCCTTTACTGGACTTTAAAGAGATTATGACCTTAATTTAAGACAGCATCTGTTATAACCAGGCCGATACTATGTGATGTGATTGGTTTAGTTATACTTATTTAATTCTAATCCCCAACTCCCCCCCCCCCCCTTTTTTTTTTTTTTTTTTTTTTTTTTTTTTTTTTTTTTTTTCTTTCTCCCCCCCTATTTATATGTCTTCCTTATCCCACTCCTCCTCACTCGGATATTACTTCCCATACTCCTTTTCCATTTCCACTCGAGTCTCTTTCTTTTCTTTTCTTTCCCGTTTTAGCTACCCTTTTTCGCATATTCTAAATAGCAATATTATTTACAAGGATCAGATCACTTCTAGATGTACAAGTGTGATAGTACTTTAGAACATTAACCCACGATTTTTGGATACGGATATAGCAGACATATGTGCCTTGAGATAATTCGTTTGTCTT
This sequence comes from Staurois parvus, assembly GCF_062004578.1. Classification (NCBI taxonomy): domain Eukaryota; kingdom Metazoa; phylum Chordata; class Amphibia; order Anura; family Ranidae; genus Staurois; species Staurois parvus. The sequence goes on from NW_028317949.1 coordinate 9,449,813, forward strand.
GCGCCTCATAGTCTTGCTGCTTGAGCTCTCTCTACATAGAGACTACTGTATACCATATTTATCGAACATTACAGATGGTAAATATTATTACTATGGTTATACTTTTTGCATATGCTTTATTGTGGGAATTGGATGCATGTTGCTCTAAAATCTATTCTAACGTCCTATTCCCGTCTGCGATACGGGAGAACTTATATGACGATGTGCACGGACTGCGATCCGTATCTGTCTATGATCTGTTTTGTCTTTCTTACTTCAATAAAACTTTTTGGAAAAAAAAAAAAAAAAAAAAAATATGCCATCTTTAGTAAGGCTTTGAACCAATATACATTTTACCCAGTAGTAAAAGTGACATAGACAACAAGACTCCCAAAATAAACAGAAGTCTCCTCTAGGAGTTAATGGAATTTGCCAGGTTCAATTTGCTGAATTCATTTTGTCCTATTAATTACATCATTGAACATTCCTGTGTTTACAAATGGAGATGAAGAAATGGCACAAAAATGTAAATGCTATTTCAAATCCCATTTCTGATGAATCTGGTGCAGTGAAACAATTTAACTGTATAATACGCAGCTATGATCATATATCACTAAGGGTTTAACTGCATACCATTGCTTGTGTTTTGAAAATAGTATAGATAGACAACTTATATCTTCATATTGATCAATAGTTCCATATTAATAATGACTACTGCAGTAGGGAACAGACACAAACAGATACTCATCATCTTTTCAAAAAACTTTAATTCTGTGCATTTGAAGTTCTTTTTATATACAATTACTTAGGTATCACAATGATGTTACAATTGTACTTTTACGGTAACAAGGGGAATTAAATAGGTAGGCTGGTTTCTTATAAGAGTCTAAAAGAATACAAATATGTAATCAAAATCTTATTATTACCATGTGCATTTTAATCAATATTTACATTTTACGTTTCCAGCCTAGGAGGCAAACTCCATTGGTGAGAAGCTAATAGCTGCGAACAGTTACATCATGACAAAATTGCCTTTTATTGTAACCAAAACAATGAAGGGGGGAGGAAAGTTCTGTATTTCACTTAGGGGCTATTCCAATCTAAAGCAGTTTTAAAGCTCAGACATGAAAATTGAGCACTCTACAGTGTGTACTACTAAATCTAAAGCACAAAGTCTGGTTCTTCTCTTCTCATTCTTCTCATTGCTAGCCATCATAGGGAAAGAGTGGCTGGCAGACATAAAGGCTCACATTTTTTCTGAAGTCATGTTAAAACAGGAGCTGCCCCCACTATGGACCACTTAATCTTGTCATGCTGGGGTACTTGTAGTTTAATTACAGCACTGAAATGCTAAAACAAAGGAACAAAATGGGAAAACAGCATATTATGATAAAAAGGGCAGTTACAGTACTTTAGCAAAACTAGAAGGGGAATTCATAATAAATGTCTAAGACACTCTTCTGAATTTTGATATGCCTTCACATGACAAATGTTGGTCTGGACAACAGATTCATGTACTTGTTGTAGATGGGTATGTGAGTCTTGGGCACGCAGCATGGGGCACTGAGACTGGAGTGCCCATACAAGTACCTATGTGGTTGACAGTAGGCAGTGGGCAGATACCTAGCCAATAGGAAGCCTGCTATTGGTCATAGAATCCACCAACTACCTGCTGTCAACTGCAAGGCTAGATCTGAACTGATTGGGGAACTAGTGTATGTAAATTCCCACCAGGTTCCACCCCCCAGGTACAAAAATCTCCACCACAGAGCTGTCTGACAGGTGCAGCAGGAGGGAGGAACTACAGCCGCACTGAGAGTTGAGTGTCTGTCTCCAACAGGTCTATGATCTGTTGTCTGCACCTCAGCTTCCCCATCATGCTCCACCCAGTTCAGCATCACTGGTTTTTAGGAGGCTGTTGGCTGTGAAGCTGATAATGTCCTTAACTACCAATGACAGGGAGAGGGGAGCAGTGGCAAATATGCCACTCTGCTACACTGCAAAAAGGGACTGGCACTCTGCCTGTCTCAATATGGCTATATAGTACTAGTAGATTCTAATTACCTTTAGTTTTGTTATCTATGACCTGGAGGTATTTTTTCTGAATATGGTGCACTAATAGTGACACTTTGTAAAAGTGGTGCTATTAAGAAACCACACAAATCTGCCTCACGTGTTTGTAGAGTCCCCAAAGCAGACAATAGGGATTTTTCTAATCTGGTGCAGGTTTTTTAAAATGATAATAGTGCTAGAAAACTGTTGGCTGTGCTTAATTGAATTACCCCCCAAAATTTCAGCCATTCAGGGTTAGATCTAAAGTTCTTTAGGTAGGAAACAATAAAAGAAAAGAAAAATAATATATATATACACAGTATATATATATATATATATATATATATATATATATATATATATATATATAAAACATGTATTTCTGGCTCATATACGATTGCAATATTTGTATGTGAAAATGCATAAAATAGTTGTCTATAATGCATAAAGTCAGTTGTAATATTTTTTCATAACGTCATTAGGAAACAATTGCTAATAAAACTTCTGAAGGAGTAGGTTTGAAGCAAAATAAAAATCTGATTCTTGTAATAGAGAAACCTGACGGACTTTCAGAGTGTTAGGAAAGGAGTGTGCAAATAATAAAGGGCCTTTGAAAGGCATACAGTAGTGTTGATCAGTTATGGAGAAAAGAATAGTTGCAGTTTTTCATCATTGTTTACAAGGAACCAAAGAATACTTTCAGTTCAAGTGTACTGTGTGTGAAATAGACAAAATACATATAATTAAAATGAGAAAAAGTGTAATTTACCATTCAGGCAGCCATTTAATGTTGTGCAGTGGGTAACACAAATCATCGATTTAACAATATATATATTAAATTAATCCAGAAACTGAATAATGAGAGTCATTTTCCTCTGTTTTCCTCTCTAGGGAAGAATTATTAAGGTTTGTTAAGTCAGTGAAAGTAATGTGCTGTTAGTTGAAATAATATTGGCTCTTGCTGTTCCTGACTTAACACTGATAAACCAAGCTAATATGAGAGAATCGAAAAGCTTTTTTTCTAAACAATGATACATAGCAGTTATCTAGTGTGGCTTGATTTGTAGAGAAGGCTGCTTAAATGAAATAATGTACCCCATGAATAAAATCAGTCATATTTAAATGCAAACGTTCACTCATATTTATAAGACATGAACATGGAGAAAATTAAGCCAGTGAAGAATTTAATATTGGGGTGTGGCTCAACCATGGTGGTATATAGCAACACAATTTGTGAGCTCTGCGCTATGAGGTTAAAACTACAGTAGAACATTTAGACAAGCCATTCCTCTCGCTTTATGGAGAAGGACTACGTGATCCACCCAAAAATCTGCACATTCCAATATTAATTGATTCCTCCAAACTCAACATAAAACATAGTCAGACAACAGATGCAACATATCCTCTTCACATCCTGGAATAAAAGAACTGAAAGAGAAGAAGCAGCTGACCTCCATATTAAAGGAGGTCAATGATATCACAAATATTTTCGACAAACCCTAGGTGAGTGCAACAGTTTCCTGGATACTTGCTATCACCATGCCGGACTCAACTATTTTATCAGAGTTCTCCTTCAGCCTGCCTTGTTTTTCAGAAGAGGCAGATATGCATGCACTGCTAGAAAACTCTCTAATTCATGGCAGGCCACATAAAAGCCACACTTCTGGGAGAACTGGAGGGGATGAAAACTAAAATCTACCAAACTGACCAAAAACATACTGTTCTGTAGAGAAATCGGCAAACAACGGAGACTAGCCTACTTACTTTCGAGTAAGCTTACCAGGCCCAACAACAGCACCTTTTACAATCTCATCTACTCCTAAAAGATACAGAAAATCACAGCAGGCAAAATAACATTATACTCAGTGGCATTCCAGAGGTCACCTCAAGATTGGATTTAAGAGCAAAGTTCACTACTCTTTTATATAGTAGTCTAGGAAAACCTCACACTGACTCTATAGAACTTATCAGGTATTAGGACTGATAGGCCTACATCAACCACTCCCAACAGATTTCCTGTGTTGGGTCCACTTTATAATATTAAAGAGGACATCATTTGTGAAGCATGGTGCCAAGGGAGCCTGTTCAAACTGTATACAGAAGTCATAAGATGAAACCCCTATTAGAAAATGTACATTTAATGGGAGTGGCATAAAATGGGGATATCCTTAACATCTGTAAAGGAGATTGTATGGTCACACTGTATACAACAAAACAATTGCCTTGCCTTATACAACTTACTATACTGTGAGAAGATTATGAAATCTGTCTGGATGGGTCTGACTGAAGAACAAAGACCATCAGCCCTGCTACTTCCTATGTCTCAGAGGCAAATAAGATCATGATCATGCCCATCCCAATAGGATGATCCCTAACCAGCTACAAAATCAAATGACACTTGACTAACATCACGGAGGTGAGGAAGGGATAGTCCCTGAACAGACCTTACTATATTTCATCTCCAGTTTGCAACATTAATTTGACTGAGCTTGTCTTGGTTATCATGGACATGCACTATCCACCTTTTTCTTCCAATGTACTCAACTGCAGTGAAAACCTGAAACTAGCTGACCCATAAACTTATTCTGACTTATTCTGACAATGAGTTCAATGTTGGGACTGAACACTGGCTGTTCTTATGTTTGTTCCAACATTGAATGTTTGGGGCATTTTATGGGTATGAACATGACAGTTTATGGCAGTAAAAAGGGTGGGGAATGGAGTAAGTTACATTGCCAAAATAAGGCTGTAGCCGTATTTGGGCAATACTGTCACCAACTATCCCTGCCTCTTCCTTTAAATGGATTATGATAATTCAGGAAGCTGTCATTTGGCTTTGAGTAGCATTGGAATTAGTTGTGTTTGGCGGGAAGTTTTTTCATCAACTAACCAGCACTTAAAGGACATGCCACACTCAGGCTTATACCTATATTCATCACACTTATATTAATCAGAGTGATCTCCTACTGTTTTTTGTGTTCATAGGGTCCTTCTCTCTGATCACACACCCACTTTTTGCTCCCTCCCAAAAGAAGTGCTCATGGTTTTAGAAACAAAACAAATCACTTTTCCAAGGTCCCATTTAGAAAAACCCAAATCCAGGAAGGTCCAGACCTAGTCTTTACCATGAATGCTGACACTTCTACTCCTTTCTGTGTGTGGGAAACAGATAAATGCCTCATGAGAGACACCCTCTCTAAGCTGGATACACAAGGAAAAAATATTTGTAGAATAAATAGATTATTTGTATGGATTTCTTCAAGAGAAGATGAGCACATGTGTGAATATGCAGAACTAGAATCTTTGTAAGCAGATCCCATGGGTAAACTCATTGTGAAAAAATATGAGCAGGCATATGTACATGTAGGTGCAGGGGCACACATGCCTGATTCCAGACTCGGTGCTGTAAAAGAGCCCTGAAACAAGAGCTGTTCCTGATTTCCCATCTTTGGATTATTCTCTGCTCTGACCTGTTGTTTTGACATGGCTTGAGTCTGACCTTGACTCATCTGTCTGCTCATTGCTGACCTTGTCTTGCTTCCTGATCATGGAACCTGCTGACTACTGGTTACCGACCTCAGCTTGTTTCTTGACCATAATCTTGCTGATTATCCATTGCTGATCCTGGTTTGCTTCCTGACCATGATCCTGCTGCCTATCTATTGCTGACCTCAGCTTTACTCCTGACCATGCTTCTGCCTTCCATTCCACCTAATACCTGCTGGGTTGTCAACTACTGGTTGCCTATAATTCTGCCTCCAACCTATCATGGGTTCTGGGGCCTCCTTCAGGTTGCTCCAGCCTGCTCCTCAGTGGCCTTATCACATGGTTCTCCAATGATCTCCTTAGCAGTCTACAAGAGTGACTCTGCCAATTTACCTACCAGAGATGTTCACCTGTGGACTGGTCTCATGGCATCCATGTCACTTTGTGCCCTTTCACCATTTTCAAGGGTGTTTGGACTAGAGCTGTTAGTGTAAGCCTTTTTGTCACTTTGACTTCTTGAAGCTTGACCACTGGCTACCAGAATGGTGGTTAGAAAAAAACAGTTCTGATCAATCTACATGGATCCTTCACAGAGCTCCCCCTCCCACATCCACCAGTATGCTACCAGCAGCTTCCATTTATGTTGAGTCAATGCAGAGTGGGAATTCTTCACCCAGAATTGTCCCCAAATGAAAATCTGCATTGTTGCCACATCAAATTGTATATTTAATGTTGATCATCTGGTTACTGTGCACAGCAGTACAGTTTTGCTTAGTAAATATACACTCAAGTGCCCCATATATCTCCTTGCCTCAGGGAGCTTATATTGCTTTCACTATCTCATTGCAGGTGGCTTGAAAGGATGTCAAGATTCAATCCATCATTGGCTCTAGAGCATGTAGCTGTTTTATGGACATCTCTTTTATTAGACATCTTCATATTTCACTTGTCTATAAATAACAAGAACTGAAAATCTAGCTGACAGATGGAACATGTGCTCACTCACGTTTCCGCTTATTGTGAGAATACCTTGACTGATGCACATAACGTACAGATCAAGTGGACTAGTGGAAATGTGAGTTTCTGGTCTAAGATACTACATTAAATCTCTGTGTCCAGCAAGATTCAATCACCAGGAGGTTCAAAGCAACCATATACCATGTCTTTTTAGACATATTTCATAAAAAGAAAGAGGACACTCTTCCTCCTTATTAGTCTTATGAGTGCCCAATTGAGTTGCTTCCAGGTGGAGACATTCATTTTGGCCGCATAGTCTTTTTGTGCCAATGGGAGGCACCTCCTCAACAATGGAAACAGTTTGTACCTTTATTACAGAGGTCGTGCAGAAGTATGGAGTACCCAGCAGAATTGTTTCAGATAGGAGAGTGCAATTTACTCCCAGATTTTGGAAATCACTCTGAGGAGAAATGAAGGCCAATATCTATCTGTTTTATGTATGTAATCCCTAAAGCAACAGCCAAACAAAATATCCAAACTAAACCTTGGAACAATAGCTCTGATATTTTTAAACATTCTCATAGGATAACAGCACATCATTTGCAGAGTTCACTTACATTAACTTAATACACTCTGCTACTAACCAAGCTCCACTTTGGGACAACTATGGTTTTCATCCCTCATCCTTGCCAGCTGTTATTTTGGAACCTGCAGTGCTGGTAATCCAGGATAGACTGACCTTCTTTTAGTCGATTTGTTGACTGCTTCATGAAGCCATGTGAAAGGCCCTTGGAGAACAACAAAATGTACTATGATAATAAAAAGGAGGGCAGGACTAATCCTGAAATTTGGAGACAAGGTTTTGTTGTTACCGTAATTTGAAGCTTGCCTGTCTGTTACAGAAGAGCATATGAGTTGATGCTCCATGAAACATAAAATTCACCCTGGGTTGCATGCCCCCCTGCTTAAACAATACATCACTGATTTATTCCCTTGGAGAAGTAATGTGCCACCACCACTAGTAGCACTGGGGGGGAAAAAATCTGAAGTGGAAACACTTTTGGATTGCAGGCAGGAGGCCAGATCCAATACCTCAATAAATTTAAAAGCTATAAGCTGGAAAAAAAACTCATAGGAGCCAGAATGTAATGTCCATGCTCCTAATCTACTTCAGGACTTTGCAAATAGATACCAAGAGAAACTGGCCCAAACTGGCATCTAGAAGCTATCTATTGATGGAAGAACTATCAGGACAGTTTCAGAAGAAGATGCGCAAGTGTGCCAATATGCAGAACAAGGATCTTTGCCAGAAGGTTACGTGGACACGCTGGTTTGTGCAAGAGTGCATGAGTACATTGCACAAATGTCTGCACATGCAGGTGCACAATCACGCACACCTAAATCCAGATTTGGCAGCAAATGGTCTGTTTAACCTCCTTGGCGGTATTCCCGAGTGTAGCTCGGGGTAACATTTCAGTACCAAAAGCGGTAACCCCGAGCTACACTCAGGAATACCATGCGGCGCTGCTCCGGCATGTGTTCTTCACTTACCTTACCCTGCGCTCCCACGATGTGTCCCCTGCAGCGTCCCCGGCCATCTCCTCCGGCCGATGCCGGCATCCGGCTTCTGTGTCCTGTCCCTGTGACGTCGGGACGTACGGGCGCCGCCGCCGCAGGCGGCGGGAAATTTAAAAATTTTAAAAAATGTCATTTTTTTTTTTTTCATTTTACACAGTAAAACATTGCTGTTTCAATCTATTTCACATACATATTGTCCCTAGTGCTTTGTCCTGCTCCCTGCCTGCATTTTGTCTGTTCTTTCTGCCTGGAAACTGAGAAATGTCCATGGCGTCCAAAAAGTGTCCCTTTAGGTCAAAAGCGGTTTAGATCAGCTAGAGAACAGCGATAGTAAATCAGAACCACTTACAGAATTGAGTGATAATGATTCGTGGGGGAAATTCGTCATCAGAAACTGAAAACGATTTTGCGACTGAGCTCAGCAATGTGCGAACTTGGCGCTCTATTTCACATTTCAGTGTTTTTGGTTTGATTATATTATTGAATTAAATTTTTTATTATTTTTATATTATTTTTATGATTATTTATTAAATTATAATTTATGATTTTGTGTTTCAAATTTTATCATACCCGGGATGTTTACTAGACTCTTGTTCGGACAGATTTCAGTGAGTTTTTCCTAAAAATTACAGCCTACAATAAAAAAAATACATATTTCCATGCAAAAAAATGGTACCGCTTTCAGCACCAAAAATCTGAAATAATCATACCGCCAGGGAGGTTAAAGAAGGATGTTGAAACAGGATGTTGCTGGATAATCTTCATCTGCCTCCTGTGTCCTGAATCTGTTTATTCCTGAGTTCTTGTTGCTGACCTGGCTTATTTTTGGATTTGTCTGTGCTCTGACCTCCTGTCGTAAGTTGGTTAAATTTGACCTTGGCTGTTCAGTCTACTGATTGCTGAGCACAGCTTGCTTTTTTGACCATGATCCTGCTGACTTCTCCTTGCTGACCTCAACTTTATTCCTGACCATGAGCCTGCTGTCTATCTATTTCTGACCTCAGATTTCTCCCTAACCATGCTTCTGTATTCTCTCCTGCCTGAATACCTGCCTCCTGGGTTGTCAATCATTGGAGGCCTCAAACTCAGCTTCTATCCTGTCATGGTATGCGGTTGCCTCTATCAGCTGTTGTTTCACTCTGCTCCTTTGTAGTTTCTTCATCCAATTCTTCATCAATCTCCACAGCAGTCTACAAGAGTACCTCTTTACCCTGGTACCTACCAGATGTGATCACTTGTAGACTGGACGTTTGGCACTCATGTTGCTGTGTGTTCTTTTATACCTTGTCACCATTCCCTGAAGTGTTGGGAGAAGAGTTGTAATGGAAGCCCTCTTGTCAATTTGTTCTCTAACCAGGTAAATAACTCATGTCCAAGATCCAGAAGCTAGAAAGCAGTAAAAAAAAACTAGTGAAAATGATAGAGAATAAATTCAGGACCCTCAGAGACAAATTGAATACACTTCCTATAGACAAATTGGTACAATTCTACAGAGACTTTTTTTAATTTAGTAACCAACCAGGAAAAATGTTAGAAAAATATCTGTGCAGCAATAGGGCTAGGAACTACATACGTTCAATTAAGAAACATGGTGGAGACATAACTTATATCTTCCCTGCAATAGCTTGAATCATTAACTCTTACTAATCATCATTATGCAACTTCAACCCCAACAGACCTCATTTAAAATAAATTAATGAGAAATGTATCCACGCAGCAATACCCACAAGCCTGATGTTGCCCAAACTCAAACAGAAGAAAACCTAATTGAGGTTTTATTGAGGGCTATTGTCAGTTTATCTCCCAATAGAATAAATTGGATAAGATGATGGGAGCTTTTAGAAATCCCCCCTATAGGTGAGATAAGCAGTGCAATATAAGGGGATTGCTGAACCGCTACACTGGTAACAGCAAAGCAAAAAATTCCATTCCAAAAGCTTCAGATTTTGGGACACACCCACCAAACATGGTACATAGAACCCAGTAGGTCACAGCGTTGGAAACATAAAGATGAGCACTTTTTAGTTAATCTTGTAGGAATTAAATACCAATAGGTAAACACTTTAATATTTGTTTCAATCAAAGCCACATTGAGAATACTCTCAAAAGAGTGAGTGAAACATTTATAACAAACATCAAAATAGCATTCTCAATTTGTGTACCTCTCCCAGGCCAACATATAGGAATGTTTATCTGAGGGCTATAAGAGGAGCCTGTAAATGGATTCCTCTTGTCTCACCTTGTCTTGAATACACCAACGGTCATACGCAGTAGTTTGAGAGGGATCATGCCTATCTGCCTAAATAGTAGGAAGGAAATGGGAAAGTTGTGTAAAATGGAACCGCTTTGTAAAGAGCATTTCCAAGGACTCTTCACAAAACCGTAAGTTGAGAGGGCTCCTATGAGTAAAGAACTGTTCAATCCTGTACAACCCTTTATTCAACCACCAGCAAAAGGCCTAGATAGCTATACCAGGAGGGAACTGCAGGTTATTAAATATGTGGGGTGTAGCGCTAAAATAACCAGATCAGAGGATATTATGAAATCACAGTGCACAGTGTGACATGTCAGAGCACTGTTTTATCACTTTATATGTTAATGTTCTTCATTATGTTTTATCCATTTTTTATCTGATTCATTTGTGGTGTTTTTTATGACAACACGTGTTTTATGCTATTTATGCTATTTAAGCTATTTATATATTTTGATGTCTTCAAGTTCCACTGATTTCATAGTATCCTCTGATCTGGTTATTTTAGCGCTACACCCTGCTGTATATTATTGATTTCTAGAGGTTTTTGGTACCTTTGGTGTTTAGCAGCTGACAGACTTTTAGCACTCGCTTATCCTTTTTCTTTATGTTATTAAATATGTGGGCTAAAGGACATATGGAGGAAACCAATGCAGGGTTATTGGATAACTTTGTCACATAATGCAGATGAGTTAGACTACGTGGAAGCTAATACGGATGGACGATATTTAGGGATGCACTGCATTAAAAAATCTAACGTAAAACCTGGAACAGCCTGCCGTTTTACCTCCACCCAGTCTGACCTGACAAATCTGAAACACACTACTGAAATTTGGAGTAAATTAGCTGACTGGCAATACGAATACAAATCAGGCAACCCAAGCCCCACCTGTGATCTGGAGGAAAAGAGGATTCTTTTAGAGAAGAGATGTCTCTTAGAACTCCAGACGTATTTGGTCATTTTAGATTGAAAGTGCGCTAGATGTGCTTAATGAAGAGGGATCAACAGCGAATGATAAAAAATTAAGAAGATGCAGTAACAGAGTAATTTTAATCATATTAATGCTGCCCAGTCAGGATAAATCATACATCATCCACTGATGAAGGTCAGCCTTCAATTTTTTGAATAATGGGGGGTACTTGATGCTATATAATGCTTCTATAGTAGAAGTAAGTTGGATGCCTAAGTATGGGATGTGCAAAGCACTCCAGGTGAATGGAAAATGTTCTTTCAGGTCAGGTTAGGTCTGTCAAAGCAGCTGGCAAATTGACATCCAAGGCTTGGCAACATTCATATGCAAACTAGAAAATTCCCCAAATGTTGTCAGAAGCCACAGAATATTAGGTGTATACAGTTGCAAGAAAAAGTATGTGAACCCCTTGGGATTACGTGGAGTTTTGCATGAATTGGGCATAAAATGTGCTCTGAACGGCATCTAAGTCACAACAATAGAAGAACACAGTCTGCTGAACATAATACTACACAAATATTAGATGTTGCCATGGTTTAATTGCACATAACATGTAAACATTCACAGTGCAGGGAGGAAAAAGTATGTGAAGCCCTAGCTTAATGACTTCTCCCAGAGATAATTGGAGCCAGGAGTGAGCCAACTTTGACTCCAATCAGTGTGATGATATTGGATGTGTTGCTGACAGCTGTCCTGCCCTTAAAAAACACACACCTGTTTTGGGTTTACTGGTTTCAAGAAGCACTGTCTGATGTGAACCATGCCTCGCAGAAAAGAGCTATCAGAAGACCTACGATCAAGAATTGTTGACTTGCATGAAGCTGGAAAGGGTTACAAAAGTATCTCCAAAAGCCTTGATGTTCATGTGTCCACGGTAAGACAGACTGTCTACAAATGGAGAAAGTTTAGCACTGTTGCTACTCTCCCTAGGCGTGGTCGTCCTGTAAAAATGACTGCAAGAGCACAGCGCAGAATGCTGCATGAGGTAAAGAAGAATCCCAGAGTGTCAGCTAAAGACCTACAGAAATCTCTGGCACATACTAACATTTTTGTTGACACATCTACAATAAGGAAAACATTAAACAAGAATGGAGTACATGGGAGGACACCATGGAGGAAGCCATTGCTGTCCAAAAAGAATATTGCAGTACGTTTGAAGTATGCAAAAGAGCACCTGGATGTTCCACAGCACTACTGGCAAAATATACTGTGGACAGATGAAACCAAGATTGAGTTGTTTGGGAAGAACACACAACACTATGTGTGGAGAAAAAAAGGCACAGCACACCAACATCACAACCTCATCCCCACTGTAAAACATGGCGGAGGGAGCATCATGGTTTGGGGCTGCTTTGCTGCCTCAGGGCCTGGATGGATTGTTGTCATTGATGGGAAAATGAATTCCAGAGTTTATCAAGACATTTTGCAGGAAAACGTACGACCATCTGTCCGCCAACTGAAGCTCTGCAGAGGATGGGTGAGGCAACAGGACAATGACCCAAAGCATACAAGTAATTCAACAAAACAATGGCTGCAACAGCACAGAATACGCCTTCTGGAGTGGCCCAGTCAGAGTCCTGACCTCAACCCGATTGAAATGCTGTGGCATGACCTTAAGAGAGCGATTCACACCAGACATCCCAAGAATATTGCTACACTGAAACAGTTTTGTGAAGAGGAGTGGTCCAAAATTACTCCAGATCGTTGTGCAGGTCTGATCTGCAACTACAGGAAACGTTTGGTTGAGGTTATTGCTGCCAAAGGAGGGTCAACCAGTTATTAAGTCCAAAGGTTCACATACTTTTTCCTCCCTGCACTGTGAATGTTTACATGTTATGTGCAATTAAACCATGGCAACATCTAATGTTTGTGTAGTATTATGTTCAGCAGACTATGTTCTTCTATTGTTGTGACTTAGATGACGTTCAGAGCACATTTTATGACCAATTCATGCAAAACTCCACGTAATCCCAAGGGGTTCACATACTTTTTCTTGCAACTGTATATGAGTGGAGAGGTCACAAATAGAAGAAGGTCATCCATGAACAATGCACATTTATGAAATTGGTCCTTGCAATGAATTCCATGGATATTTGGGTTGGATTGTATGGCTACTGCTAAAGATTCTATTGCAATTGCATTTATTTATAAAAGTGGCCCCCGTAAAAATTATGTGGATATTTTGGTTAGATTGCATGGCTACTGCTAAAGATTCTATTGCAATTGCAAATAGCAGTGGGGATAAACGGCACCCATGTCTGGTGCCTTTTGAAAACTTTTTTTTTTAATGAATATGTTTTTATTAATTATTTTATTGTCGGTTTCAATACAGTGGTTATAATCACCATCCAATTAAACTATATCCAAATCTATAAATCAGTCAAACACAAAATCAGTTATTGCACCATTCCATTCACAGTTCCCATAGTTTATCAAAGATTGCACATTGGTCTGCCCTAATAGCTAAAGGTCATTCATAGGAGTAGTCCAATTTAACTAGCATTATAACTTCTGATTTGTTAGGGGCTTGGGAAGCCTTTCAATGTCTAGCTTTTATGGTTCTTGCTGCTAGCAAAACATGGACAACCACTGTTTGAAGTGGAGATGGAATTTCATCTATTTGCAAATTTGGAATTGCTAAGGCAGGGTTAGGTTTTTTTGCAAGACACCAGTAATGTTGGAAAAAAGTTTAAATATATCTTTCCAGATGCTCAAAAGGTTTTTACAGGTCCAAAATATATGATATCAGGGACCGATCTGTCCATATCTTCTCCAATAGAGAGCTGAATTGTGTGTCGAGAATTTGGACACCTTGTAAGGGGTAATATACCATCTGGTGACTAATTTTTGTAACATTTCCCAGTGGTCCAGCCAATGTGAGACTTTGTATATGTTCCGTCATTGAGACAAGGTAGAGTGCTGGAGATCTAACTCCCATTTAAAATGTGGTGGAGTTTTTACAAACATCATTTTCTGTTGGAGTAGATTATAAAACAAAGAGATTCCTTTAATTTCAGCAGAGACAGATGTGACAAAGTTGTGAAAACGTCTAAGTTTATAAGTCAATGGAAATTGTAGCTGGAGGGTACTTGCTCAGAAAGTGCACTATATGAACATATAGTATTTAATGTCTTCAGTTTTGGGTAACCCATATTCCGCCCTGACTGCTGATATATCTTTTACTTGGGTGCCATTGAAAATGTTGTATACCCACACTACACTAAGGTCAACCCAATTCTAAATTTTTAAATAAGGGAGGAGAAGTTCTAATGTGGTTATAGGGATACATAAGTTATGCCTTTGGGCATTTAGAGATGTATGTCTCAACAGTGTTTTCCAGGTTAGTAGAAAGGCATGAATGGGAGGTGGCACTATAGTCAAATCAACAGGTTTCCAAGCATCCACTATGAGCAATGAGACTATATTGTGAGTGTTTTTTAACTTTGACCCATAAAGCTTCAGGTTGGGACGTAAAGGATAAGTTCTGTTTGTGCAGGTTAAAAAATGTGCATTTATTATTTTTTCTTTTGTTGAGCCTTTAAAGCATGAACCAGTGATCAGCAGATTGCTGGTGCCATGCAGGTCTCCCCCCCACCTGTCAGTATATCTACTTGCTCATGCTGTGGAGCTCCGTGGAAGTTCATTGAACACTGCAAGCCGTCAGCCGCTAAGGCTGCCGGGACTTTTAGTTTTCCCATTCACGGAATACTGTGAATGAGTGATGCAGTCGGGTGGGTGTAGCCCTGCACGGCCATGTCAATTTTGTATTTGACAGCTAGCGTGGGGGGAGAAGATACCCCGCTAGCTGTCACAGCAGGGAGCGGGGAGAATCGAGGACCAGACTGATCATAACATTTACATGTTACATCCTGAATATTGGTGTAACATGTTACGAAAGGTGAAATTATTCTTTAAACCAATAGTGTCATTGAGCTAAATGGGTGGCAGTGTAATAATCCTGGATATCCACCAGGCCTACCACTACAACCTTTACTTGGTGACTAAGATGCATCTCTGAGAATCTTGCCCTTTTATGTTGCCAAATTTACCATTTAAGTAGCATGGAAAGAGACCTTTTAGTTCCAGATCTAAGAGGCAACATATTGAAGACAATAGGCAACATATTAAAGACAGAATGTATTTTGTGGAGGATCAGCATTTATTCTACCTGCCTAAGAGATTTTAAAGTGAGCTAAACATTGGAGTTCTTTATGGACATTACTAAGTAGGGGCTTATAATTAGCCTCCTCCAGAGTGTTTTGGATGGTGTCAACACTATGTCTAAATATGTAATACTATGGGAAGCCCAGGAGTAGGGTTTTTGATTTGTTAAATTTTGATGAACATATTTATGTACCCCTAGGTCCAAGATTAATGATTTTCTGAGATTGACTTTACAATAAGACAGCTCAGTAATATGGGTTCAAACATGATGGGCTGTAGGTAGTGATGTAGGTGAGAAGGATCACAGTCAGCAAATAAACATGTTCTGTTGAGTAGATATGAAATCCTGAGATGTGGGGATTTGAGCGGATTGCTTCAGCAAGTGGTTCTATAATTAAATTAAACACTGGAAGGGACAATGGACACCATTGGAGTGTACAGTTTGAGATCTCAAAGGGTTTAGAGAGTAGGCCGGAGATGCAGATGGAGCTGAATAATATGCATCCAGACACTGCATCCTGGGATAGGTCTAAGTGTGGTGACAAGAGTTGTTTAAAAGATTTATAACATTTGTTGGTAGACCCATACAGCCCTGAAGATTAACCAGATGGAAGAAAGTCTATAACCTTTTCAATTTCAAGGGTCTAGAATGGGAAGGTAAACATCTTCAGTTGTGTGGAAGATAAGGTTGGGAGGTGTAGTCATGCCAAGAAGGACTGGATAGCACTTTCTGAGGGGTTGGAAGCATTTTCTTTTAAGTTGTATAAAGAGCCATAGTAGTCTTGAAATGCATCTGCTATGGTTTGAGGGTTTGATCATTTAGGTCTATCAGAAGGATGAAAGAAGTATGGGATTCTGGTTTTGACCCTTTGTGTAGCCTATTTGCTATTTCATGCTGTCAATTCATGTGGTTTTAATATATGAATTCATGTAATGTAAAAGTGTTTTTTAACTTTTTGTATCAATAAACATATACGTTTTGTGTTATTATGTCATTCATGGGTACCAAGACAGTCTATTTACCTTAGTTTGGGGTGCATAATTTAATTAGTGAAGCAGCTACACTATCCAAGGGGGGTATTTATTCTGAACTTCCAATTTATGAAATTTCGTTGTCAATTTAGTAAGGCGTTCATTATATTGTTTTTTGTCCCTAGAGCCCATTTATATGAGAATACTTCTCATAAATGCCATATCGGCATTCCACAATGTAGCTGCTTTCCTGTCTGATAAGGCAGTATCCCAGAAGAAATGTTTCAGTTGTTGAGTGAGAGTGGGTTTATGGCTAGAGGACTGCAAAACAGAGTTATTGCAACACTACACAGAGATGGGAGAGCAGGGGTCCTTTTCCTCCAAGTTTATGGTATAAACCATGTGGTCTGACCAAGTAACACTGTGAATGGTAAAGGAGGACACCTGCTGAAAAACCTATTTATCCACTAAGAATAAATCAATATGTTAATATGTATTGCGTCTGGTCAAGTGAAACATAAAATCCTTCTCATTGGCGTGTTGACAGTGCCATACATTGTATACCTCCTCCCTGTGTAAGAAATCCCTCAGGGAGAGGGCTCAACTTCTCACTGGGGGGGGGGGGGGATCTAAACTGGGAAGTGGTACTGTATTGAAATCACCACAAATAATTAGATTGCCATAACAAACATTTGAGATCTATTTAGTACGTTTATGGAAAAATGTCAAATGGTGTGGATTAGGTGCATACATTGACACCAAAGTATGGGGTTTAGCATCACAATCACATAATAAAATAATAAATCTGCCCTCATGGTCAGAAATTGCATCTTTCAGCACAAAGTATATTGAGTTGCTATTTGCTACTAGCACTCTCCTCTTCTTTGCCTTTGTAGATGCAAGGAAGACATGAAGAAAGCTTTTGTGGGTACATTTTGGAGTAAAGTCTTATGGAAATGTATTTCTTGAGCTGCCAGTATCAGATTTGTGGTGTATGGTTTCTTACCACAAGATGTATCACTTTGCTGGGTAGTTCAGTCCATGCACACTAATAGAGATGCACTTAAGACCCATATTGAATTTTCCAGTGTGTGTTGATGTGGCTGCAGATAGTAGATTGAGAGTGTGTCAAAGCAAACCATGAATTGTGGTGGAAAACAGTCCAGTATAGATTACACCAACTGTTCAAAAGGAGGTGGTGAGGGGATGATGTCCAGTAATAAAGTAGTAGCACCATAGATAGGTGGATGGATCCCTGAGAGAACAAAAGACCTGAGATGAAGAATATTCTGTGAGATAATGACATCTCCCAACAAGAACAATGCTGGAGAACAACAAAGTATAAAAAGAAAGATCCCTAAAAGGGACCTCAAGCAGTATAAAGTGCATATACTCAGGGGTAATGAAGTACAATGACCAGTACTTCTGACACATTAGGTGCATGCAGGTTGTTTTTTGCTTCTTGATCATGAAATACTAGGTTTGGTGTGTTGCCTGTTGCCTCTTCTGTTTATGCTGTGTGGTACGCCATTCCAGAGTCATGAAAGGCTTTACTACAGTAGAAATGGATAAGTCCTGCATTGGCGGATGTGGGTGTCTCCTCTCAGCGGAGGAGAGCGGACCTCTCCTACACCTGTCCCCTCAGCGGTGATGCCGCAGAAGCCGGAAGTTGTAAACCGGAACTCGGATTCACAATGACGCTTGGAGCACAGGTGCAGTCACTCCATGCTTCATCTATGCTTGCTGCTCACCGCTCGCCAGAGAGGAATTTCTCCTCACATTTGTCGAGCGGGCGAGCGGCTTTTTCAAACCCTGCAGTATACCATAGTTTGTGGACTCTAACTTTCCTACAGACTAAATAATATACACTAATTTGGGTTATTAGAAATTTAGCAGTATACATTTTGGCCTAAATTTATGAAGAAAACATCTATTTATTTGAAAAATGTTAAAACAAAAACAAAGAAAGACTTTTAAAATCTTTGGGTCTTTTTTTGTTTATTTAACAAAAAATAAAAAAACCCAGTGGTGATTAAATACCACCAAAATAAAACTCTAGTTGTGTTAACAAAATGCTAAAAATTTAGTTTGGGTACAGTGTTGCATGACCGTGCAATTGTTATTCAAACTGTGAGAGTGCTGAAAGTTGAAAATTGGCCTGGGCAGGAAGGGGGTAAGTGCTCAGTATTGAAGTGATTAATGCAGTATCATTCATGCACAGTAAGTAACAATCAATAAGAAAAATATACCTTTCACACTATTTTCACCCTCAGGCCTGGGAGAAATAAAGCTCCAGACACCGAAGTGTGCAAGCTAAATCTCTGAAAGTTTAATGCAAAACAAGAACGGTTTTGCACAACTCAGTAGGCGTTGCTTAGTCTTAGGATGACCAATGGAACATTCCATTCTTATCAATATAGTTACATGAAGAACAGAAACTTCAAATAGTTGAGGGATACCATATAAGGTAGTTCCGTTTACCGTGAAATGAAAACTATTCTCAGAAAACGAGAGAGAAGTTACAAGCAAAAGTAACTGTTCACACATCTACAAATGGAGGCATTATACAAAATGGATGACAGTTAATAATACATATTTCCTTACAGTCGTGGACCACATATCAAGCACATCACAAGTGTATGGATTGTATTACCTTGTATTAACTGTAACAGACCATCAACTAGAAGGAAAAAAAGGGGAAAGAAAGAAAGAGATGCCCAGCTCTGAGCGCATTGCCACTGGCCTATAAGCCTGACTGGCTCCAGACAAACCTAGAACAGACGGTGCATGAGTGGATGAAAGTGATATTCAGTGATGAATCAAGAAACTGCATTGGGCAGGGTGATGAGGCTGGAACATCCCGTGTAAGAGATTGCACCATACATGTGAGGTATTGCTGCAAACGTCAGGTTGAGGACAGTAATTCTAGTACTAAAACTCCTGTGTAAATATAAAGTGGTGACATGTAAAGGATTTTAAAGAGTCACTTAATGATACTAAATATTGACGTAGTTTGACGCCATTGCACGGGCGTGTTCAATTTTAAAGCATGTTATGTTTGGTATCTATTTACTCAGCGTAACATCATCTTTTATATTTTATTAAACATCTTGGAAATATACAGTTTTTTTTTGTATTTAAATAAAACAAAAGTTTTTCCTAAAAAATAGTGTTTGATAAACTGCTGTGTAAATACTGTGTGACATAATACATTTCAACACCAACTATTTTATTCTATAGGGCATCTGCTTTAAAAAAATATATAATGTTTGGGGGTTCAAAGCAATTTTCTAGCAAAAAACACCCCTGTTTTTTCACGTAAACAAAACGTGTCAGAAAAGGTTTTGTCTTCAAGTGGTTAGAACTAGAAGAGTGGGTGATGTCTGGCATAAGCTTCTAATGTTGGCCCTGAAATGCTAGGATAGTAGAAGTAACCCCACCCAAATGACCCTTTTTTAGAAAGTAGACACATCAAGGTATTTGGTAATGGGAATGGTGAGTATTTTTCAGATCTCATTTGTTGCCAAAAGTGGGAAATGAAGAAAGAAAACAATAATGTATTTTGTATTTAAATGTTTTCTTTTTCAAAGCCCTGTGACAAAAATATCTGCAAAATACTCACCATGCTTTTTATCAAATGCCTCAGGGAGTCTACTTTTCAAAAAGGGGCCATTTGGGAGGGTGTTTGTACTGTCCTGGCATTTTAGGGCCTCCAAAACTGTGATAGGGAGTGAGGAAGTAATATAAGGAAATATGCCCTTTGAAAGCCTGAAGGTGATCATTGGGTTTTAGGGGCCTGTATGTGGCTAGGCTGCACATGTGGTATCCCCATACACGAGAGAAGCAGCAGAATGTGTTTTAGGGTGTTATTCCACATATACCCATGGCATGCAGAAGCCATATATAATTTAAATGACACCTTTGTGGCAAAAAGAATTTTAATTTTTCAAAACTTTTGGCAAAAAATAAAACCTACCATGGGCTCAACATGCCTCTCGACAAAATCCTTGGGGTGTCTACATTCCAAAAAGGGGACATTTGGGGGGGGGGGGTTGTACTGCCCTGGCATTTTAGCACCTTCAGAAATGTAATTCCAGTATATATACACACCATAGTTTGCAGACTTTACCAAAGACATGTAGCAGAATACATGTTGGTCCAAATTTATGACTGATTGAGTTTATTGGATAATTTTTTATAACTGAAAGTAGAAAATATCTTTTTTTTTCAATATTTTTGGCCTTTTTTCATTTATATCACAAAAAACCCAGTGGTGATAAAATACCACCCAAAGAAAGTTCTATTTGTGTGAAAAAAAGGACATAAATTTTTTGTGGGCACAGCGTAGCATGACCACGCAATTACCAGTTGAAATTGTGCAGTGCAAAAAATGGCCTAATCATGAAACAACAATACAAACTGTACACAAAAGGCTTTCTGCAAAGATAATTTATTATGCTATCAATAGCCATATTTTTAAACTTTGTGTAATAAAGTTGTTTTCGCCATCATTTTCTTGCTATTACCAACACTGTATATAAAATATTGTCCCTTTGCGTAGTTTGTGCATTTTGATCCATCAAGAATTGAGTTCCTATTGTGAACCAAAATATTTTTAATTGTTTCATCACATTTAACAAATATATTTCTCATTTATCCATGATCCATATCCTTTCTACATGAATCTGCTCTTTTACAACCCTAGTTTTATTTAACATCTGTAATTAGGAATGACCCCTCTTTAATGTGCACATTTTAAAACTAAGTTCCCTGTAGCTGAGTTATAGAAAGTTTCAGTACTCGTACCGGGGCGGACTGACAATTCATGGGGCCCCCGGGCAATAGGGGATCATTGGGCCCCAGTGTCCTTGCCCAAACTCAAAAACACCTATGAAAAAGGTACCAGGGGCATCTCATGGGGCCCCCTACTGAACCCGGGCCCCCGTGCAGTGCCCGAGTTTCCATATGGTCAGTCCGCCCCTGACTCGTACATAAAGTTCATATGCTGTGTATGAGTGATCCAGTAAACTTTATGTATTACAATAATTTCCTTTAATCAGGGCTGTATATTGGTAGAAATGGTAGAATCAAGACTAAGGCCTCATGCACACAGTATAAAAAAAAAGCTTATACAGGTATTCAGCATATTTTTTTATGCCTGTAAAGGTACCCCTATGTTAGCCTATGCACACATAAGCATTTACAGGAATATTCGAAGAGGAGTGCGAGCAGGCAGAAAAAAATGCACCATTGGCACATTCTGAGAGGAACTCTTGAATAGAAAAAATGTTTATGTGCTCATAAATGCACCTAATCGAACATAAATGAGTATAAACACATGCATTTGCATGTAAATGTATTCCAATAGCCAGAATAATCTAATATTCTGACCAGTAGAATACATTTATATTTAAATACCATACAAGCATAAACACACATACATATTGTAACATTAGAGATGTGATATTTTTCCTGCCAGACGTGTAAGACTCCATGATATTGTTATAAAAGCAAAGTAATCATAGGTTAAACATAAAAATAAGGTTACCCTTTGAATGCAAATAGAGTAGGTACCTGAATTTGACTTGGTGCCAGCCTCTTGCATTCTCCTATACAGCACCATCAGACTGGAAGAGAGTGGAGAAGTACTGGAAGCCAATCTGCAAATGTATTGACAAAATTATAAGTGGATATGAGGAGGGAGTAGAATGAACAAAAATCTCACCAGTTGCTTCTTTTTTTTACTGTTCAGTACGAATGCTGGGGTTGGAGAGAAGACACCACTGTATTTTTAGCTATAAGTGGTGTGTACTCCCTTGTTGAGGGGAATGTCCACTGTCACCTGATTTTGGATCACAGAAAAGAACAAGTAAGTGCACTCCCATAACCCACAAGAGAAGTATGACCAAAAAAAGCTTTGGCCATACTTCTCTTTAAGGACATAAACCAAAAGGTGCAACTTGCTTTATTTCCTTTGCTGCATTTGCCACAGACTAGAAATCAATCTTGGAGGATATTCACTTACAAATTAATGTCTAAGTACCTTACACCTTCTATTTATTTTGTCATTGACCCATGAAAACTTCAAAACATTTGGTAGAGGCCAGGGGCGGACTGACAACTCATGGGGCCCCCGGGCAATAGGGGATCATGGGGCCCCTGTGTCCTTGCCCAAACTCAAAAAAGCCTATGAAAAAGGTACCAGGGGCATCTCATGGGGCCCCCTACTGACCCCGGGCCCTCGGGCAGGGCCCGAGTTTCCAAGTGGTCAGTCCGTTCCTGGTTGAGGCAAACCTGGTGAAAATGATCCTAACAGATTTTCTGTTGACAGAATTCTGTATTACCATTATACCGCCTAACAATATCAACCGCTAACAGATGGGCTGCTCTCTTGACTGTTAGGTTTAGTTCACACTGGCATTGAAAGCAGGTGTTTGAGGTGCGTTTTTAATGCTCCTCAAATGCCTGTGCAAATGGTACTATGGGCAGCACACAGTGCTGTTCACATTATGAAAACATGAAGCATCGCTTCAAAATTGAAGCCTCATGTCGAGTAAAGAGAGGTTTGAAGCCTTTCAACACCTCCCATTCAAGTCTATGGTGGCTCTCCTCAAACGCACTGGCAGGTGTTTGCGGGGCATTTGTGGTGTGGTTGTGGTGCGTTAATAATATTACAGTTTATTTAGTTTGTAGTGTGGTTTGATGCTTGTCAAACGCTTATAAAACGCTTCAAGACTGCACATAGGGAATTTGGGGAGCATTTTTAATACTTGTAAAAAGCCAGTCCAATGCCCATACTAAAGCTAATTAACGCCTCTCTAATGCCTATACTAAAGCTAATTAACGCCTCTCTAATGCCTATACTAAAGCTCATTAACGCCTCTCAAATGCCTATACTAAAGCTAATTAACGCCTCTCTAATGCCTATACTAAAGCTCATTAACGCCTCTCAAATGCCTATACTAAAGCTAATTAACGCCTCTCTAACACCTATACTAAAGCTCATTAACGCCTCTCTAACGCCTATACTAAAGCTCATTAACGCCTCTCTAACACCTATACTAAAGCTCATTAATGCCTCTCTAACGCCTATACTAAAGCTCATTAACGCCTCTCTAAGGCCTATACTAAAGCTCATTAACGCCTCTCTAAGGCCTATACTAAAGCTCATTAACGCCTCTCTAACGCCTATACTAAAGCTCATTAACGCCTCTCTAAGGCCTATACTAAAGCTCATTAACGCCTCTCTAAGGCCTATACTAAAGCTCATTAACGCCTCTCAAATGCCTATACTAAAGCTAATTAACGCCTCTCTAATGCCTATACTACAGCTCATTAACGCCTCTCTAACGCCTATACTAAAGCTATAGGAGTGTTTGATAAGAGTTAGAAATGTAGTCAAGTGTGAACAAGACCTTAGAGAGTGTAGTAACATTTAGCTACTACATGTTAATTTCCCAACCTTTCAAATTCACTTAAAGTCTATCTCCGGGAAAAGCAAAAATCCTCCCTGGCAGAGGGGCTAGCTCTGCAATGCAAGGGATAAATGCTCACTTGGGTCTTGGGTATTAGAAAAAGCTATTTTACTTACCTGATCCTCTGTTACCCCAGCAGCCAGTGCTCTCATCTACTCCTCTGTTCTCCACCAATGAACTGTCCTGTTGCATCTTCACAGTCAATTGCAGGGCTATTTACTTTGCATTGTACTTTATGACATCAAAGGACGTGCAATTGCTGAAGTATAGGGAAGAAGAGGCTGTGGGGGCTAGTCTAGCAGTGAGGCTGGGGCCTGTGGGGGGTCAGATAAGTAAAAATTAGATAGGTAATTTCCCCCCAGTGTCTGAATGTCCACCACAGTCACTGATCGCTGCCATTTGCAAATGCTATAACTTTCACGTAAACCAATTAATTTACACGTATTGGAATTTCTTTTAGCAAAGACATGTATCAGAATACATTTATGACGAAATTTGATTTTTAAATTTTTTTACTGGACATGTTTAATAGCAAAAAGTAAAAAAATATTTTCTCAAAATTGTCGGTCTTTTTTTTTTCATAAAAAAATATTAAAAACTGCACAGGTTATAAAATACCACCGAAAGAAAGCTCTATTTGTGGGAAAAAAAGGATGTAAATTCCATTTGGGTGCAGCGTTGCATGACAGTTCAATTGTCAGTTAAAGTAACGCAGTGCCGTAACACAAAAAAATAGCCTGATCAGGAAGGAGGGCATATCCTCTGGAGGGCAAGTGGTTAAACATCCTTCCATGTTAGCCTATATGTCCATGCATTTAGAAGTAGAAAAAAAAACAGGAAATGAGCTTTTTGTAGCTAAAAAATGTCAGATGCACCAAAATATGTGTAAACACATCTAAATACATGTTATCTCTAGGCACATCAAGCACTTTAGTATTTATTCATTCTAATGGCCAGAATAAATGAATATTCTGGCTAAACAAATTAATGAACATCCAAGTGCTTGGAACAATTAAATGCACCTAAACATGTCTAGATGCCTTTGCAAAAATGCAGCTTTTGGCACATTTTTGACTGCTTTTCCCCTTCCAGGAGAAATGCATTTAGAAGATTTGGTAAATGCTGAGTATGCATGAGGCCAATTGCTCTTCTTCCACCTTGTTCTTCTAATGCTTCTTTCAGAAGGGGAAAATGCTCAAAACTTTTGAGGTGTCCCTCTGAACTAATTGCTCTGTACAGACAAACATATGACACACTCTACACTAAGCAAAATAATCTCACCAATAAACAATTTACAAAGTTAACCACTAAAATACCCAGCACTTCTACCCCTTCCTGCCCAGGACAATTTTCAGCTTTCAGTACTGTTGCATTTCGAATGACAATTGTGGGGTCATGCAACACTGTACCCATGTGAATGTTTTGTCATTTTGTTCACACAACTAAAGATTTATTTTGATGGTATTTGGTCACCACTGGGTTTTTATTTTTTGCTAATTTTGCCACTTGTCATAATGTTGTGGAAAATGAAGAAATAAAATTAAAAAAAATCATTTTTTTTTACATACGGTCACCAGTGCTGTACACTGTCATCACATAACTGGTATGATGGTGATCAGGGACACTGACCGGTGACAGCACAAACAAAAAAAACATTTTCTTCAATTTTTTAATGATTTTTTTTTTGTTTTTTAATGATTTTTTTTTTATAACACACTGTGACCAGAGTTATATAATGTTACCATAGTAACATTGTACTACTCTGGGGAAGTGATCAGTATTTTTATTTTTACACATTATCGTTGCTTATAGCTTATGAATTTCATTGCTATAAACAAGCATTTTACTGAATTAAATCAATTCATTCAGTTTGTTTTGTTGTGATTAGCTGTGATTGGCCACAACTAATCACATGACACAGATGGGCTGTGATTGGTCCAGTCTGTACCATGTGATCACTGTGACCAATCACAGCTAGCAACACAATTGTATCCAATGGATGGCATGAAAGGAAGCCATCCATTGTTTACAATTGTCATGTGACCTGCTATGATTGGTCACAGCAGTCACATGGTACCAACAACAGGCCGGTATACAGATCAGTCAATGGCTGTGTCCAATGGTGGTGACAGATTTCGCCACAGCACTGTCCTGCAGGCGCTATTTAAAGTTATTTAATAATTTCTCTAAGACTGAAGCTCTTCTCTTCCATATCACTCCCACACAACTTTTAAGCCTGCAGTCCCCATATCAATTTCATTGTTGCCAGCATTCCATTAAATATTTGGGCACTAAAATCATACTCAGATCTATATTTTGCCAATTACTCCCCTTTAACTAAGGAAAATTCATATATTATTGCAGCAATGGGACACATATATTCCTTCTTTGTTAGGACACATTGCAATCCTTAAGATGACCAGTCTCCTCAAGTTAATACATCTTTTCGAGACTCTGCTGGTGCCAGTCCCTATGACCCATCTGCACAATCTACAAAGGGGCTTCACTAGGTTTATTTAGCACTATTGGGCACATAGAATAGCCAACACAGTTCTCTGCTCCCTAAAAGCCAAAGGCAGTCTACAGATCAACTCTGTAGTATTTATTCTACTTAAATATTATTATGCTACCCATCTTTGCCAAAAAGCTTCCTGGACTCCCCAACATGCCCCAATGTCCTGGACAGGTATAGAACAAGGTGTTATTTTCCCAATACACCTGAATTCATTAATTTGGTCTGATTTTGAAAAACATATCCTCTGGAAACATATTTTACTAGCCTCTATGGTGTTTATAACGCAGCTTTGGAAGAAATGTAAATAACTTTACATACTGAAATCCCCTTTGTCCTGTCAAACTAATGTTCTTCATAACCGAGAAGTACTGGATAGCCTATCTCCATTGCAAATATTCCCTTCCACGTTTAGGTAATATGATGCTTTATCGTCTAAAAACAGCTCCCCCTCCCCCAATGGCTTTATTCATATTTGCAATTTAAACATCATCTTATTTCTAAACAATAATCTTATATTTTAGAGTTCCCCGCAGCTTTTGAATGCCTCTGCATGCAGGGTCCCACCCAATAAAACTAATCTCTTCCATTTATTAAGATTTTCCATAAATCTATACACACCTCTGGGGTTCATCATGGTTCTCTGGAAAATGGGAATCTGATCTATAATGCCAAACGTCTCCTATACTCTGAGATACAAGTTGGGAAACAACTGCAAAATCATCTACAATTGTATTACATAAAGAAAATAATTATAGGGTCTTAATGTTTTGGCATATGACCCCAGAGGGCGTGTCGGAGGTTTCTGTCTCTTTATACCACATATTCTGGAAATGTGACACCATACAACTCTTTTAGCAACAAGCACTCCAGGTATTACAGCATGTACTGAACGTGTCTTTTGCTTTAGACCCCCTACATTAATTACTGAGATTGCCTTTCCAATGCCTTTCTAAATATGCTAAGAAACTGGTCCCTCATATACTGACAGCGGCTAAATGTCTAATACCCCTGTATTGGAGGACCACAACAACTCCTTCAACCAATTTCTAAGTGGCATAGTAGACGTATATTACTTGGAATATCTCGCAACCTGATTACAAGACTGACTATACCTCCTTCACCGCATATGGGACCACTGGGATAGTTCACCTTATGACCAACCAGCTCATCCTACTCTTTTTGATGGCACTCGCGTCTCACATATGTTTTTGCTACTGTACTACTGATGGCCTGTAGCCTTTAGGCATTTTGTGTTTTCTCAACTCAATATTTGTATTGCCCTTCATACTTACAATGCATTTCCTGCACTTATACTATAACCTCATACAACTTAAGGGCTCCACTCAAGCTCCTGTCAGGTCGGTCCATTCTACAGGATAGATGTTTCCTGCAATTGGTGTTGGCTGGGCAGGAGTCCACCACATACTGTGGATTTGCCTAGAGAAAGGTCCCAAACACCAAACACCTAGCAAAGCCAGAAGTAAACAGGTGAAAGCAGCTTTTTCATCTAAAGCCACACCCCAAAACATTTCACCCCTTCCCACAAACAGAGCTTTTTCATTGACCAGTGAGCAGACAATTGACCCAGGAAGCTGAAAGCCTGAAACAAGAAATAGTAGCATCACATCTGTACTGTATATGTAAGCAATCTATGGATGCATATTCAAGCAGATTATTTTGCTGTTTGTCTAGAGTTTCACATTCAGAATAATATGAATTGCAGTTTGCCACCAGTAAAAACACACTGGGGTTTATTTACTAAAGCTGGAGAGTGCAAAATCAGGCTCACGTCTGCATTGAAACCAATAATCTTCTAACCTCAGCTTGTTCAACTAGGCTTTGGCAATAAAACCTGGAAGCCGATTGGTTTCTATGCAAAATTGAGCCTGATTTTGCAGTCTCCAGCATTAGTAAATAAACCTTATTATATTTTAGTATAAGGTAAAATACATAGCAATTAAAGTGTACAAGCTGAATTATTGGGGTCAAGATTTGTTGAAAAAGGTTACCCGAGAGAGGAAATAGAACGCAAAATAAAGGAAGTGGGTAATATGGATAGAAAAAATTTTCTCAAAGACAGCACTAAAGATAAGTAGTTTGATGCACAAACTGCAGTCATTCTAGACTTCAATGTACATTACAAAAAGATAGAAAATATCTATAAAATGCATTGGGATATCCTTAAGTTGGATCCGGTTATAGGGGAATCATTACCTGACTCTCCTAGATTTATTTATAGAAGAGCTCCTACGATTAGGACAAAGGTGGTCAAGAATGTACTAGATCCTCCCATACAAAATCATATTACTTTCTTGAATGAGAAGGGATTCTTTCCATGTAAAAATTGTTTTACCTGTGTAGCTACTAAACGACAAAATAAACAACGGAAAAGTTTTATCGCTACTGTCACTGGCCAGGAATATCAGATGACTTCATATCGTGTAAAACTGAGGGAGTTGTGTATTGTTTGGAGTGTGAATGTGTACTCCAATACATAGGTAGAACAAAGAGGCCGCTGTGGAAAAGGCTCAGGGAGCATGTTCAAAATATTAACAAAGGATTCCCAAAACACAGTGTCTCGAGACACTTTGCCATGTACCATAATAAGGACCACAGTAAAATGAAATTTTGGAGGATTGAGAAATTTAAGAAACATTGGAGGGGGACTAATAAAATAAAATCCCTTAGCCAGGCCGAGTCCAGGACACACAAGTCCCCAAAGGGTTAAATGTCGAATTCGACTTGAATTGCTTTATCAGTGATTACTGAGGTAGTTATATATTTGCATTATAAATAATTTTGAATTGCTTTATTAGTGTTATCAGAATTAAATATGTATCTGTACTATGAATGAGTTTGGGTTATTTATATCAATATTATAACTAGTACTTATAGGTGATTTTAAGACTTTTTAATATATTGTTTCATTATATTTGTATCTTATTCTTTATTGATTGATATTTAAAAAAAATGTTTACTATATAAAAATGGCTGTTGGTATGTAGTATGGAATATTATAATAATCATGTAAATGTGTGGGTAGATTACATGATGTAGGGATTTTTATACATTTTTATACATTTTATATTATTTTTTTCTTATCTTTTATTAGGTTTCTATTTTTATTTTTATCAATTTGGATAATTAAAGTATTATGAGTGTCAGGTAGAATACATGGTTATTCCCTCGGTCCATCCCCCAGTGACAGATTGGGTTTTAATTAATTTATTTATATTTTTTTTGAATCTTTTAATATATAGTATTGAGGGATTTATTGACATTTTTTTTAATAAAGTTTTTTTAATATTAATAAAATACTGTAATTGTTTAATGTTCTAGGACTCCCCGGTTTTTTAGGTAATGACTTCTATAGTGTTTTTTTTGGATTTAGGGATCTCCCTATTCAGTTTATGGAGTAATATGCAGCATGCTTAATGAAGGAGGACACCAGTAAAATGGCCGGTGTCTGAATGGGAGATGCCTCCAAGAAAATGGCGCGGGTACCGCTGAAAACATATGGGGCGGGCCGCCATTGACGTTAACCATTAGGTCCAGTATAAAGGGAGGAATTGCGCTCGTAATGCGATACCCCGAGGAAGTCACAAGCAGACGGTGACGTAACGCGTAGGTTCGCGAGTCCGTAGTTTCCGGTGCGTGGTGACGCACTACTGGCGTGCGACGCCATTTTGCTACACCCAGGAAGTTCCATTCACATGCAGTGTACCCACACATTGGTGAGGAGGGAGGACTGCTAGAAATGTGAGTGTTACTCTTTACCTTTCGATTAAAAAGTTATATTGAAGTACTACACTTAGAGGTTCTTTCTTGGCTCACTGGATTGGTGAGCTATTGTCCTTCAGAGTTACCTTGGCTGATCAGGGGCAATAGGAGCCCCATAAACGAGATCCAGGGAAGGAAGGATGCTGCTGGCCCTTATAAGTCAAGGATCCAGGGTGATCCTGCAAGCCTGCTGGCCCCTAGGGGTCACTGGGAGGAGGTGAGGAGGCAATCTAGCCGCTAATAGGAGAAGAGTTTTTGACACAATCACGGATTTATTGATCACTATTGCACATTGCATGATTTTATTTATTTCCACAAAGGACATTGTTGAGATTGATTTTTAACAGAGAGGACACTTATTTTTGCACTGTGTGAGCACTGTAATATTTTATGTAGAGGTCCCCATTGGATAAAGCTTCTTTTGGAGATTTAAGCATCGTGTAATGCAGTAGGTGTGCGTGCACTATATATGTTTGTGTTAAGCATTAGTCACATTACTTTTGTTAAAATCATTTTAGTGTGTGTACAAGTATTTTCAGTGGGTGATAGAGTTATTTCTATGGAATTTAAGTTTGGCACTATTTATTATTTTTGATACTATTTATATGGAGGAATATACTGTATATATCTATTTATTTTAGGGTTGCATTATTATGTATTTGGCACATATTTCTTAACATTAATTAAGAGCGCTACACTATTTTTTATGATTTATTTAAAGTGTATGCATAGCCGTTTTTTAATTTTGGATAGAGTAGGTATGGATTATATCCTGTCAGATCATTGTTTGTGTCCCTGACAGGTAGATTCCCCTTCTCTATTTGTCATTGTGATCACTGACACCGAAACAGAAAGGGATAAAAAAAAAAACTAAGTTTTAAAGTTGTCACTCAATGTAAGTCACTCAATGGGGACAAGTCTTCTGGTGAAAACTATCTAATGGGAATTCCCTTCATTGCTATAGAAATGTATTTTTAATTAGTGTGTTACTGGCACAGGAAATTAAATTAAATAAAATTTCCCCAACCAGACAGCAAAAATAAACTGACAGGGGTTTTATCCTCTATTTCTACACTATTGAAGAAAAAATAGTTTTTTTGCTTTACACACGCTCTAGCTCTGGTTCACACTGGTGCGACTTCAGGTGTGACATGCGATTTACAAATCACACCTGAAGTAGCATCTAAAGTGTTTTTATGGCACTGTATTTATCAGTGATATTTGAAGTAGCACAATTTGAAAAATAGTTTCTGCACTACTTTTTTTCAATATCATTGTGACTTGCATTGACTTCTGTTAAATAAAGTTGTAGGCCACAGTGAAATCATAGGTAAAAATCACACTGATCTGCTGCTTTGAAATTTCAAAGTCACATTCAATGTGAACCAAAGCTTAATCCTCCTATTAATTTAGCAAGTCTAAACAGGTTTATAATGATAGGCACCTGTGACCTCTGAACAGTTTTGTTCTTCGATTCAATTAAACAAATGATAAAAATAATAACATCCATGCTATTTGCAAGCAACAGACATATATCAACTGTACTATAATACCCTAAGTGTGGCTTATTTAGACTGTCACTTTTTCATTGAATTATGGAATATCATGTACAATAGGATTCCATCAGCTGCTCATGTAAGGAACTATAATTTTCTTCATTTCATGTTTATTGTTTAGGGAATTCCAGAATAAAGAAAAAATCTATTGCACAAATCTAATTATCCATTTTTTAAATAAATGAACAAAGGTCCTGCAAGAGTTCTCATCATTCTAACCTAAAGAGCTTTTTAACTAAACTTTGCTATAAACAATTGTTGTGATCATGTTAACTAGAAGCATTTATGTGCAATTAAAACATCCCTGTCATATAATGAGGACTCATTTTTTTTCTACATTATCTTTCTTAGTGGTAACTTCCTTCCAACAAGGACCTTTGTTTTTGCTTAGCAAATGTTGTTTTCAAAATATCTGTATTTAATTTTCCCTTTGTGTTATACAGCAGTGTGGAATATTATTGTACTCTATAAATAAAATATAATAATAATTTCCCAGATGGCTTCTTTCTCAGGCAGAAGATTAAATACCATAAAGTAATTCATAGAGGGGACACAAGGAGTAAGCAATAACAACCTAGAGGTTTATTTCATGCAGAGATTGGTTTATCTGCATTAAATAAACTGCTTGGTTAGTCTTGCAACATTTCTACCATTATCTTCCTCTATGAGCTTTTGTTTGCACATGGGAAAGTTGTAGGAAGATAAAAGCTCCCGTTGCTGTAAATCTTATAGTGGTATTATATTAGTGTATACAATACATATTTTGTTTGAGTGTATAAGAAGATATCTATGATGTTTATTACATATCTCTGGAATAGTAAAATCATATTTATTTTCATGTGTTTTTATTTGTTCCATTTGCAGAATAACTTACATTTATGAAACAAATTGAGAAGAATTGATAAACTGATAGAAATGGGGTTTTCTAAAAAAGAAATCACCAATATGGATCAATATGCATTCCTGTGCAAAATCACACACACACAAATATTGTATATATATATATACACACATGATTTTGCACTTCTGCCACGGAGGATCCCTTCTGCTGTGAAATGTCACAGCACAAACTGATCTAAAAGCCCCAGCGAGCAGTTGCTCACTGGCACCTGCAGATCATTGGCCAGGGAGGATGTTTACATAGATACAGTTCTGTTGTGACTGGAAAGTCATGAATCTTCTATCTCTGCAGAGCTGAGAACACAATCCATCACTTCCAATAGTAAAAGCACCACCTAGTGTACACCAAGCACATAGCTAGGCACATACTTAACCCTTAGATCACCCTAGATATTAACCCCTTCCTAACCAGTGTCATTAGTACAGTGGTTAGTGTATATTTTTAGCACTGATCACTGTATTAGTATCACTGGTTCCCACAAAGTGTCAGTTAGTATAAAAATGTCCACCACAATATTGCAGTCCCACTATAAGTCGCTGGTCACCGCCTTTACTAGTATAAAAATAAATAAATTCCAGTATATGTACCATAGTTTGTTGATGATACAACTTTTGCGCAAACTAATCAATATACAATTATTTAGATTTTTTTTTACCAAAAATATGTAACAGAATATATTTTGGCCTAAATTTATAAAGACATTTGATTTTTATTTTATTGGATATGTTTTATAGCAGAAAATTAAAAAAATGTTTTTTCAAAATTGTTAGTTTTTTTTTGTTTGTAGTGCAAAAAGTAAAATCCGCAGAGGTGATCAAATACCACCAAAAGAAAGCTCTATTTGTGGGAAAAAAAGGACATACATTTAATTTGGGTACAGTGTTGCATGACCACGCAACTGTTAGTTAAAGTAATGCAGCACCTTATCACAAAAAATGGCCTGGTCAGGAAGGAGGGGGGTAAATCTTCTGGATTAAGTGGCAAGAGGTTAAAGTGGTTATAAACCCTTACATATACCCAGTGAAGTGTGAAGTGACTGACCTCAGGTGATAAACAGAGATGAAGCAAATCATCTTACATACGTTGTACCTGTTTATCGACAGCTGTCTTTCCCCTACATCCATTCTAAGTCCAAAATTTACACAGGATCTCTCAGCTCTGAAAAGTAGGGGTGGGGAGCTGAAATTACTTGAGCGAGGAGACCCCTGAGAGCTGATTGGAGGGAAGGGACTCACGTCCCTTCACAAATCACACAGGAACAGGCTGTCAATCACAGACTATGGCCTCCCCTGTCACCATTTTTCTCTTGGTGTCAGGAAAACGTGTCAGAAATGACTCATGGGTATAGCAGAGGAATGTGGCAGCAGAAAGAAATGACACTTAATGCTCTGGAATGAGACAAGTACACACTATAGAGGGACATGCTTTGTTCATATTTCATGTCTGAGGCTTACAAACACGATAATGTAAAGCATAGTAGTATACAATTATACTATATACGGTATACAATTTTCTGGACAGCATGCTAATGATATACTTTCTTATCAATCTAGTGAACATACTGAAAGCTTTTTATTATTGTTATGGACCTTAGTTTTTTTTATACAAGTTATAATGTACAGAGGAACAATAATCATTATTTGTAACAGTTTTACTGTATATAAACAGCGTACATGCTATTTTTTGTCTAATTTACAATGGTATTAAAATTATGTTTCTAATACAAAGCTGTTTTTAAGGTATTTACAAATAAAAAAGACACCTCCCAATATGTGCATGGTCATGTGGACCTGTGCAACAGAAACTCAAAACTGGTTCCTGCTTCCCCAGCTTTCTCCTAATTAGTTGCCACTACTTACTTCACCTACTTTCTGTAGTTCACTCTGCGCTATTCCAAAATGGCCACGGTCCACTGCGCATGTGCGAAGTCATCTATAAATACGAACGGCGGACGACACGACGTGATTGGAGACCCCCCTCTGAAGACCTGCTTGAGCACGATACGCGTCAGGAGGAGCCACACCACGCTGTGACGTCACGCCGCCGGAGCAACATGGAGCTCCGGCGGCCATCTTTAATTACCAGCTGGTCAGTCCTTACACAGACTACTGTCTGCAACGCTGTATACTGTTTATTTGATACACCTAGTAAATAAATTTGTGTTTTAAATATACTACACTATGGGAGTGTTCCTGTTGCCCCTTGGGGGAGTGCTCTAGTCCACAGACCTACTCCAGGAACGGATTACCACATACCACCTAGGCCATCTGGAGTGACTACATTCCCTAGGACCATATAGGGGGACCTCTTGAGGAGAAGGAAAACTCACCTAGGACCTGATAGAGGGAAGACCATCCATCACTTGGCAGCAGGATTATTATACACAAGGCACATTTAATATGCGCGTCCGGTGAGTGCGCATTTCATTACCACCTCAACACGGATATCAAAGTCACCTCAACTTTTTCCTTATGTTTACGGGACTACCTCATATATTTTAGTTATAAGCGCTGCACCTTCCATATATATTGTCTACTTCATAGGTCATTGGTACCTATCTCGTGCATAGCAGCTTGTTGATTTTTTTACTAAGGCGCTTTTTACCACTTCTTGTACATTACTTTCTGTAGTTGCCTCATTATTAGATTTTTGGGTCATTGGTGCCACGTTATTTAATGCACTTTGCACATTTTGTATTGAATTCAGTTTCTGACCTTCAGTAGCACGTTTGCTGCCCTAACTTTGACTATGTATTTACAAGGTGTTTGTCCCTTGTTCTTATTTTGGCATTTGGCTTTGGTTACTCCTAGCTCCTACTATGCATGTGATTCATCCTCTGACACTAACTTTACCCAAACCATACCTTTGTTAATACCAGATAATACAGAGCTTAAATTACTGGGGGCACCCATGTACCAGTTCACACATAATTCATCCTTGAAAGGTGGAAGAAATGGTCATCTAATCTTATCAGAGACATGACCCACAGACTGTAGGAGTCAAAACTGCAAGATAAAATATCTGGTTTTCACAGTAAAGCAACTATATAGTGTGGGGGCATTTACATGTGGTTCACGCTTTCCAGTATTCTGTGGGCTGGTTGTGAGTACAGAAACTTCACCTGTTCCTGCAACCACCTGCAGCCAAATTACACTGCTCTAACAAAATGTGTGGGGTTGCTATTCATTCTCAATGGTACCCCCATACATCTCAGCCCTCCGTGCATTTGCGGCTGCGTAAACTGCAGGAAAACCATGGGATTTCCCTGCAGCCACATTTTTAAAAAGCTGCATGCACCTTTTTTCTATGGGAAATGTGGGCACAGCAACCCATTCAAATGAATGTGCTGCCATGCCTGAGCAAACAGGGACTACACGGCTCGAAATAGCATGAACCTAGGCTTAAGTATATCAGTTACCATTTATTTTTGAACTCTTCAGCTGTAAATTAGAAAGTGAAAGATTCATAAAGCAAGCTATGCAATAAAAAGTATTTTCCTTCCCGTCAAAATTAGCAATTTGTGGCAGACAAGGAAATATGACTACCTGTTGTCACATGATCAAGACAACCATGTGCTTCCCAACAAGACAATGCAATTTATGGAAAAAAAGAAAGATGAGCATCAGAGTGCATATGCCTACACACAATAATTTATACAGTATATGATGTTGGCTCTTACTGCAGATAAGTACACACAAATACAAAAAGTAACATTCCTTCTATGTCCGTTTTTAGATTTGGATAGAGAGGATAAAAGCTAAGATTTCTGTTAGCTTTATTTTTTCATTGACCTCTTAAAGGAAAGGTTCCCTTATATGTTTTTCTTTTGATACCACAGCAAGAGTAGTTGTCACTGGGATAATAAAAGAGAGCATGAAAATATTGTCAGAAGTTTTAAATCTTTTACATTCTAATACAAACAGTATCTGGTTTTGTTTTTCTGTGTCCCCTTGGAGAGATTTTCCATCAATTCCTGTTAGTGGTACAGGGACACAGATAGCAACAAAACCCAACAGAGACTCTAACTTACATTTTCTTTGTCCAAAAAAAAATAAAAATGTTTAGGATTTAGTTGAATAAAGGGAAAAAATGGATATAGCTAAAATCAGTTACTTTAAATGGAAAATGAGGCTTGAAATAATAGATGTAAATAATGAATTTATTAGTAGTATCAAAAAGAATAAAATCTTTTATCAAAAATAGCTCAATTTTAGAGACACACTGTGACAGACCCAATCAGGACAGGGGCTCTTGGAGGGGACTAGAGGCTAGCCTACTACCCACTGATTATGGCCCAATCCAATGTCACTTACAATTACCCAATACAGGGCTGGGGATCCCAAGAGACATCATTGTCCAAATATAGTCATGACCATGCAGTATATTGTCAATCACATCCCTCACATCTAGTGCCGTTTTTACATTACGGACACCCTGGGGATCATATAGTAATAGAAGTGCAACAGAGAAATATCATTGGCCAAAAGGTCATCACAGGGATGGGGAAACATTGGGAGGTGATTCATCTTTATTGATGATGGATTTACATTGCTGGATGACATGATTGATAATTTAAATTGGATGACATTTTGTATTGTACTGTTATAAACCACGTTAGTATTTGCCTGCAAAAATGTCCTTCATTGCTAGGCTGTTTTTCACTTTTCAGTGCTATGAAACGTTTATTGCAAATTACTTGGTCATGCAACACTGTACCCAAATGAACGATTTATATATAATGAGTACCCACATGGAAGAAAAATATATTTAAAAATATTCTTCCCAAATATAGTGACATATATTTGAAACACTACAATTTAAAAAAAAAAAAAAATATATATATATATATATATATATACATATACACACACACATTGTATGTTGAAATGTGGTTTTATATATTAAAAAATATATGATTATTTTTAAAAATATATATTTTTAAATATATTCTTCAGATTTTTTCATTTTAACATATTTTTACATATATTTGTAAATGCATTCCAAAAATGCAGATTAAATGTATTTTTAAAGACATACAGTATATTTGAAAATGTAGTATTAAAAATATTTTTCATATATCTTGTAATCTATAAAAAACACATTTCAACATACAGTATATATATATATATTTTTTAATATATTGAATACGGCCAAAATTGTAGTATTTCAAATATATGTCAATATATTTGGGAGGAATATTTAAAAATTATATTTAAAATATATTTTTCTTCCATGTGGGTATATATATTTGAGGCATATAGAGCTTTCGTTTTTGATATTTAATATCTACTGTTTTGGGTTTTTTTTGCTATATAAAAGGAAAAAATACTTAAAATGCCTACATTTAAAAAAAAAAAAAGATGTTCTAACTGCTTATTGCATTTCTTGGAGCCCTATGATGCCCTCCAAATATTTTAGATTATTTTAGGACATAGAGTATATAGGTGTCCATTTATGAACCAGCGGTAATAGATCGCTGCTCAGTTCTCCGGCATTCTCGGAGAACACAGTTCTCCTGTGAATGCAGTTTTTGAAGCAGTTCTCCGAACGAAGGGAGAACGATCTACAAACACCGGAGAACGGTCTACAAACTCTGGAAAACGGCTGATTTTACTATAATCTCGCGAGATTACAGTAAAAGATCAGTTTACTAAGCAGAGGTAAATTATCTCTGCTTAGTTTTCGGTCCCTCTGATTCTCCAGCTCTGGGCTGGAGAATCTGGAGGGAGAACACAGATCTCCAGAGAAGGGCTGAACATATTCTCCTGGGTGTTATAAACTGTGAATGACCAGAGAATAGCTGTGATCCTCTGAATCTCAGCTATTCTGTGTGTCATAAACGGACACCATAGTGCATGAGTCAGAATGTGTAATGCACAGGAGGACAGCTTACAATGGTTAGGATTAAGTGCTCCTTAAGGTGGTGGCTGATGTAGAGTGCCCTTTAAATGTTGATGGTAAATGCTGTGCTCCCCCTTAACTGCTTGCCCACTGCCCTATAGTAGAAGTACTGTTACAGGGCGGCGGGGCTATACGTGATTTGCATTTCCGGGGCTGCCATTGGCAGCTATGGATGTCATTCACTGGGTCCCGGGTGGAGATTCCTCGCAGGCACCTGGCAATCGCCGAGTAAAACTGACAGCGGAGAGACCTGTGTGTAAACAACACAGGTCTATTGCCTGCCAGCAAGCACATTCTGCTGTATATTTCTCTACACAGCAGATTAATTCACAGCAGCATGTTTCCCTAATAAAACACACACAGCACATTATGTAAAACAGCACACAGTTAACCCTTTGATCGCCCCAGATGTTAACCCCTTGCTGCTCAGTGTCATTAGTAAAGTGTCAGTGCTTTTTATTAGCACTGATCACTGTATTAGTTTCATTATGATGTCAGTGGCAGCTAGTCAGTTCTCACCCAGTATCAGAATGCCCTCCGCAGTCCCGCAGTCCTGTTATACAGTATGTCACTGAGCACCGCCATTACTAGTGTGGCACACACTTGGGTGTTACGTGGCTAGATATATAGGTTCAGCTCCAGAGGAGGACTGACAACTCATGGGGCCCCCGGGCAATAGGGGATCATGGGGCCCCTGTATCCTTGCCCACACTCAAAGCACACCCAAAAAAGCCTATAAAAGATACCAGGGGCATGTCATGGGGCCCCCTACTGACCCCGGGCCCTCAGGCAGTGCCTGCATGCTCGAATGGTCAGTTTGCCCCTGTCCACCTCCCACCTGAATCTGGTGACACCTCCAATTATACCCAGAACACTTCGACACTCTCAGAATATTTATTTTATGGGCTTTATTGATGAAGACAAGCCCTGAAAAAGAACTAGCTGAATTAACACAGGGAATGAACATAAAATACAGATACCACTTCACATAACACAATTAGTAAGAATTCACTCTTCACAATCCAAAGCCTCCAGGAAATGACTGGTATCACACTGACTAGGGTGGCATACGAGGGTGACACTGACACATGAAATAA
The DNA here is from genome assembly GCF_062004578.1 of Staurois parvus. Classification (NCBI taxonomy): domain Eukaryota; kingdom Metazoa; phylum Chordata; class Amphibia; order Anura; family Ranidae; genus Staurois; species Staurois parvus. The sequence continues at coordinate 9,489,448 of NW_028317949.1, forward strand.
CAATAACTGTTAATGAGGTATATCAGCTGATTGTCATTGGCTATAACAGTGCTTTCTAAAGCAGAAACCTAACCACTGGCCAGTGTGATGAAAATGAAAATCTGGGAGAGTATTTGTAATCCAGGGGTAGCAGGATAGCACAGTCTCCTTTAAGCCAAACCTCCCATTGAACATTTCAGTAGAAAAGATAGAGAATAACACTCCAAAAATGCCTTCACCATCTAGGAGAATCCTGATTTATTGACACTTGTACAGTAGGTTTAGAACAGCAAGTCTCTGTAGTGATAGGAAACTAGAACACACTCTTCAACCACAGCACAAGTTTTGAGGAAACATAATAACCAGCACCGGTAGGTGATGTGCTGTGTCTGAGGGACGCATCTCCCCACTGATCGCCCTGTTGCGCACCCCAAGGGGTGCACATGCTAGGCAAGAATGGGAGAACATCATATGATGTCCTCCCAAAACAAGAGCGGTCCCGCCCAGTCATCATTGTACAATAGGCTGAATGGAAACAGGTTAAAGAACAAGGGTCTGTTCACATCTGGTTCTCAAAAAGGATGAAGGGGTTTGGGGGGGACTAATATCAATATGGAATCCACATTATAATTATGGGGGTCCCTAGATATCTGCACCCCTCCCGGGGCAATGAATACAGGGGTACATTAGTTTTCCATATTTTTAATTTCCAAATAAAGTCAAATATAAAAAATACAGACTTATTATAAAGATTCTAATAGGGTTGTTTCATTCCCCCATACATTAGTGGATTTGTGGTTAAAATCTTCTTGTAGAGACAGGATGATGAATGTGCAGTATGTTCCAACTATGCTATATCATTGATTGTACTTTTGTGTGCTCCTTGTAGAATATCTGTTTTATACTGGTGCATCACAGTCCACATGTGGAGTGATCCACTCAACGATAAAAGCATCTGACCATCATGAGGGTTGTATCTGACCATCATGCAGGGAGTACCTGATACCTTCAGATGAGATAGAAATGTTACTTTATAAATGTTCAGCTGTTGCCTAGCCGACCTGAACTTATATTTTGCAAAGCTTCTAGTGGATAGAGATTTGAAGGAAAGGAGATAATTTTGAGGGCTGGAGTTTCTGCTTCCTTGTTTTGGTTTTAAGAGCCTGGGGATGTTGTTTCCTGCTGTAGAGCATGTGCTGGAGGAGGCTACTGTGCCATCTTTGGACTAACATTGTTTCTGCAAAACAAAGAACTCGTTGAATGGGTGCAGGTCCTCTTGTAGTTTGTAAATCATGTACTGGAGTTTTGCTAGTCTGTGGCTGGTCCCATTAAGACTGTACATGCACTTGAATGGAGTACCATTTGAAGAGCACTAGCTTTATGAAGCCACCTTAGTAAGCTGCCAGTCACACCCAACTTTGATCATTTCTATAACAGAACTATAACATTAAAAAAAACAACAGATTAGAAGAACATTAGGTTACACCACTGCAATTTTATACTTTAAAGTAGTACTAAAGGCAAAACTTTTTTTTTTAATTTTGGATAGAATAATTATAACACCTGTCAGTTTTTTTTCATCTGTGTCCAACTGAGATTTTCATTCACTTTCAGTTCCATAGCCAAACCAGAAAGTGAGAGGAAATCCCTCCAAAGTGAAGGAATCCCCCTGTGTCACCAGAACTAGTACTAGTGTTCCCTTTGGAAGATTTCTCCTCTATTACTGTTTTGATGTCAACCCAAAATTTGGGGATTTCTTTTACTTTCACTTTTGATTATAATGGTAAATAAGACGAATAAAGAGGGTGAATCTCCCTAATGGGGGTATGGATGGCAATAAAAAAAATTACAGGTGTTCTAATCCCTCTCCGCTCTATGCAAAAAGTAGTTTGTGTTAAAGGATAAGTTCACCTTTGAGAACATGTTGCATGTTCAACCCATTTTTAGGGTGGAATATGTAACATTTTCTCAATGCTGCAGCCGCTGCCCGATCTCCCCCCTCCCTGTGACAGAAGTATGATGAGAAGTTCCCTGCACTAACTGTCCCATGCAAAGGATTTTTTTATCAAAATAATAAACATGTTATACTTACCTGCTCTGTGCAAAGGTTTTGCAGATAGCAACCCCAAACCTTCTCTCCTTGGGTTGTTCTTTGGTGGTAGGTTATGGTAGTAGCAAGAAATATACAGCTCGATGTAAAAAAAGTTGTTGTTTTTTTACTATTTTGGGCCAGTTATCCTTTAGTAATGAAAACAAAATCAGGAGATATCCATTACACTTTGTCACCAAATAAAAGCCCAATTTGTCCTGAAAAAAAAACAAGCTATAATCCACCTGGATGCACAATGTAGTTGTGATGATATGCACAGTTTTGCTAACACATGTCAAAGTTGCAAAATTGTGCTTAGGCGTTAAGATTTGTTTTACCCTTAGGCGTTAATATAGAAAATGCTTTAAAATTTAAAAAAAACTTCTATCTTTAGAACAACTTTAATGCCTACTGGCAAAATAACATACAAAATAGGGATCAGAGGTTTTTTTTAAATCCATGATTAGAAATTTAGGAATACGCAATGTGATCTGATCTCTTTCCATTATTATTTTGAATTGTGATAAACACATTTGAATAAGGGGGCTAAGAAGGGAGAGTCCAAGCCAAATGCATACCAACTAGCTCCAGATCACTCACCGCTACAATAACAATATAACAATATATAAAGCTATTGCCCCATAAAAAATGTATACATATAATATAATATAAAATATACATAATTCTATCAATTCTCATCTTCTATATTGATGGAACAATTGGTCTTACAATTCATCGTCTATGGAGAGATTTGTTTTTTTTTTCTTTTCCTAAAATACATCTTTTTTTGCTTGCAAATTGCAAACACAATTGCTCAAAGAAAAAGCAAAAGTTTAAAATTCTGATAGTTATCTTGACTTATGTTTAAGTACATTGACATACAAGCGGAACATGTCCAATAAATCGGGTTTATAATACCTAATCCATCTATAAAGAGTAATCTACTACTCTTGAGTTGAGTATATTTCCCACTGATGTCGTTTCTAACCTAATTCATTTTTCAGCAGAATCTTTAAATAACTGCATACTTCAAGGCTGATAGAATGGTACACTATCTTCTTTATGATACCCAGAAATCAAGCCTTAAACATTACAGCAGAGTTCAAATGAAGGTCGCTGGCTTTGCCATTTTCAGCACTCCTCCACATACTAAATAAAATGTGTTTCACCTGCATCTGAAGAGGATAATTAAAGTCAATTTCTGCGAGTACAAATTCACATCTAATAGCAATGAAGAGTATATGAATTAAATTTGCCTGATGAGCTGCAAAACACAGTGACAGAATCGTCAGTCAGCATCTTGTGTTTACTGCCCTATTTTTAATTTAAACATGTTAGGCATGGTTGAAAAAACAACAATCATTTCCTGCTGCAAGAATTATAGCTTTTAAATCATTTTAAAGGAGTAAAAGTCAAAGCATAAAGACAAGAAAAATAACAATGCAGTATGCGTTTATGACTATCTTTTCAAATATTAACTGCGATCATGAAATCTTAGAATCTTAAATAAATGAAAATATTGTAATTTACTCAACACTGTCATCTAATCATACGCTACTAAAATAATTTATGTACAGGCTGATATCAGACAGTCAATGTCAATTCTGACAAAATCCATACATAAAGACTTAAAGCAAACGTAGCCTTAAATTTTGGATTTCTTTTACTCTCAATTATAATGGTAAATAGGACAAATAAAGAGGGTGAATCTCTCTAATGGGGGCGCGGATAGCAATAAAAAAAATAAAGGTGTTCTATTCCTTCTCCACTCCTTCCAAAACTAAAAAAAAAAAAAAAAAGTTTTGTCTTTAGGTATACTTCAAGTGCTCTTTGTTTCTTGTTGAAAACTTGAGTAGTTTGTATTAAAGGATAAGTTCACCTTTGGAAACATGTTACATTTTTAAGGTGGAATATGTAACTTTATTCCAATGCTGCAGTCGCTGCCTGATTCCCCCCCTCCCTGTGACAGAAGTACAGGGAGAAGTATAGCAGATATACTGTAAATATACATTTGTATATACTGTATATATATATATATATATATATGTAATTTTTCATTTCTGGGTAGGGGGTGCATGCAAGCCATGCGAGCGCCCTACCCTCGCCGCCATTCGCGAACACGGCTGTCATTCACCGGGTCTTGGCTGGTGATTCCCCTCCGGCGCCTGGTGATTCCCCTCCAGCGCCTGGTGATTCCCCTCCAGCGCCTGGTGATTACTGAGGATCTATGTTTGGGAGGAGAACTGCTTTGTTTACTAACAGTCCTCCTCCCTGTTGGCTCGGACACACTGCTCTGGATGGCTGTGCACAGCACAGCCATCCAGAGCAGTGTGATTACAGTAAAGCCCACACACACAGCCCTCCAGTAAAACAATCCCTGTACACAGTAACCCTTTGATCACCCCTCATGTTAACCCCTTCCTGCCCAGTGCCATTAGTACAGTGTCAGTGCTTTTTTAGCACTGATCACTGTATTGGTGTGACTGGGGATGTCAGTGACACCAAGTCAGTTCCCCCCAGTGTCAGAATGCCCGCCACAGTCCCGCTATTCACCGCCATTATTAGTAAACAAAAAAAGAATTCCAGCATCTATACAGCCATTTGTAAACGCTATGACTTTCACATAAACCAATTAATTTGCACGTATTGGGGTTTTTTTTTTTAGCAAAGACATGTAGCAGAATACATTTTGCCCTAAATGTTGAATGATGAAATTTGATTTTTTTTTTGCTGGACATGTTTAATAGCAAAAAGTCACAAATATTGTTTTTTTTCTCAAACGTTTTGGTCTTTTTTTCTATAGCGCAAAAATTAAAAATGCACAGGTGATCAAATACCACCAAAAAGAAAGCTCAATTTGTGGGAAAAAAGGACATACATTTTATTTGGGTGCAGTGTTGTATGACCACGCAATTTTCAGTTAAATAACACAGCACCGTAATGCAAAAAATGGCCTGGTCGGGAAGGGGGGTAAATCCTCATGAGGGCAAGTGGTTATAAACAGTGTGGCTGTGCAGGGCTCCACCCACACAGCATGTAATTCATTCACAGTGTTCTGTGAATGAATTAACTACAAGTTCGGACAGCCTCAGCGGCTGTCTTGTTGTAGTTCGCAATGGACTACCACGGTGCTGTGGAGCCCCGTGGTAGTTCATTGAATCTTCCTGTCAGTATATCTGCTTGCCCGTACATACCAGGCAAAGGAATTTTTTAAAAATAATAAACATGTTATACTTACCTGCTCTGTGCAATGGTTTTGCAGATTGCAGCCCCAAACCTTCTCTTTTTGGGACCCTCGGTGCTACAAACGTAGCCTTAAATAATATTTTTTGTTTACGGCATGCACAGGGGCGGATTGACAACTCATGGGGCCCCTGGGCAATAGGGGATCATGGGGCCCCTGTGTCCTTGCCCACACTCAAAAAAGCCTATAAAAAAGGTACCAGGGGCATTTCATGGGGCCCCCTACAGTGCCCGAGTGCTCAAATGGTCAGTCCGCCCCTGGGCATGCATTATAAGTTGCTGTGTAAGTCTAACACTTGTAAATTTTTTATCAACTCTCAAAGGACCCCCACTGGTATCGACCATATCCTACCTCTTCCTTTCTTCACAGAAAGCTGATTATATTGCTGTTTAGGAAAAATCTGGGCTACTTCTTGGACAAATATGCTATCCCAGAGATGACTCAGATTAATGCTTATTTATGTTTGCAGCTATGTCTTGGGGCCTAGTCCCTTGGTAGATTATTATTATTATTAAATGGGTTTTATATAGCACCAACAGTTTGCACAGGGCTAATGTGACACAAAAGGCAAAACTTGATCTGTGGTGGCTTAACCCCTTCTCCCCCACAACCACTTCCCTGGATAGAAATGCTGGGAGGTAGAGGCGAGGATTTCAAACATGTGAGTGGCTGTCACAGAAGTCACTTGATTGGAAAGCTCACAATTGCAAGTATGCATCAGGAGCTTCTTTGTTAGATGTTAGTAGCTATGCTGGGAGTGTGCAGGGAGAGAGCTCTCAGCAATGTAAATTGTTTTCAGATGGCTACCCGCTGTTAACCACTTCAAGTCCAGACACTTTCACCCCCTTCCCGTCCAGGCCAATTTTCAGCTTTCAGCGCTATCACACTTGGAATGACAATTGCGCGGTCATGCAACACTGTACCTATATGAAATTTTTAACCTTTTTTTTGAGACCGATAAAGCTTTATTTTGGTGGTATTTATTCACTATTGGAATTTTTATTTTATTTTGCTATATAAATGAAAAAGTCCAAAAATTAAAAAAAAAAGTGTTTTTTTAATAAAATGCTGCAAATAAATAATATTTCATCATAAATCTTGGTCAAAATGTATTCAGTTATCGTTTTAGTAAAAAAAAAAACCCAAATTAGTTTATAACCAAAAAATATAATTTTAATTTTTTTTTTTTTACATTTTTTTTTTATATTATTATTTATTTATTTATTTATTTATTTTTACATACTGTCACCCTAGCAGTAAAGTGTCATCGTGGTGATGCTGTACTACTTGTGGGGGGTGATGAAGATTTTTTTTTTATACTGATTGCTTTGACACCCATAAAGACTGTAAAAGCAATCATTTCTCCTTCTCTCTGGCTGCATTCTTGCAGTTATTGAGAAACACTGTGTGAGCTGTGATTGGTGACAGCTTGTCACATGGAACAAGGCTGTTGTGAATAGCCTTGTACCATGTGACCTCTGTGATCATTCACAGATTTCACACGTAGTAAGCAATGATGTCAGAAGTGACACAGTGGGCACCGGATCACGGTGCTGCGCGCTCCCAGGGAGCGCGCACAAGCAGGGGGCTGGGAGGCCATTTATAAATGGCCATCCGACCCTGCACTGCCACAGTCCGGCCATTTATATACAACAGCTGGATGGGAAGTGGTTAAAGCCCACCCATCTAGATGCCACAAATATGTGCCACAGGTTAAAGAATGTTTCTATGCACATTCTGTTTGATGATCAGGGTAGATAAAGGCTTCCTCCTATTCAGGGGTGGACTGACAACTCATGGGGCCCCAAGGCAATAGGTGATCATGGGGCCCCTGTGTCCTTGCCCAAACTCAAAAAAGCCTATGAAAAAGGTACCAGGGGCATCTCATGGGGCCCCCTACTGACCCTGGGCCCTCGGGCAGTGCCTGAATTTTCAAATAGTCAGTCCGCCCCTGCTCCTATTTACAGCAGACTGATGACTTCTCTGTCTGGTTACACTACTTTCTCTCCAATGAAATACCCACTATCATTCTTAGTGACTTTAATACCCTTTTTCACCACTTGAGCTCCAGAAGATTTTACCCCCTACATGACCAGGCCATTTTTTTGCTATTCGACACTGTACTATTTTAACTGGCAATTGTGTGGTCATGCAACACTGTACCCAAATGAAATTTATATACATTTTTTTTCACACAAATAGAGCTTTCATTTGGTGGTAATTGATCACCACTTGGTTTTTATTATATAAACAAAAAAAGACCAAAAGCTTTGAAAAAAAATATTTTTATATTTTCTGGTATAAAACATATTCAATAAATCCTAAAAAGTGTATATTAATTGGTTTTCAGGAACGTTACAATGTCTACAGACGTATAGTGGGACTGTGATAGTGCAGTGGGCAAACTGACACTGAATGAGAACTGACTAACTGAAACTGACATCACCAGTGACACTAATACAGTGATCAATGCTAATGTTATGCACTGCCGCTGTATACGGACCCTGGCTAGGAAGAAGTTAACATCTTGGGGTAATCAAATGGTTTACTGTGTGCCTAACAAGTGTGTGTGTGTGTGTGTGTGTGTGTAATATGTGTTGCTTTTTACTACAGGTCAATTTGTTTATTTTCTCTGCTTTGCAGGGAAAAGAAACAAAGCAAGGCTCTAGGCTGTGATTTGACATAGCCTATCAGCAGGTCCCAACCATGAATCATTGGCCAGAATCTGTTGACAAACTCCCATGGGGATGCTTATGATGTCCAAGCACATGATTGTGCCTGTGCAGGCCACCCATCCACAGTAGCCAACAACACAAAAAATGGCAACCTAAACCCAGCCTTAGCAGTAAGGTGCACATGGAAGGGCAATGCACATCACAAACAAAGGATTTCCCAGCAACACTTACCTGCCAGCCTGCAAAACAACCAATTTAACCCTGTCTAACAGTTTATTCTGTTCTGTAAAAAACTGTAATTTCAGGCTGCACATGGAATCTTGTATAGTGGGGGGAAGGATGGAAAGGGAGGTGCAGGAGGGAGAAAGAGAAGTGAGGTCCTTTTGCTGTCAGCGTCTAGCATGTGAGTACTGCTCCAACTGAGCTACATGGTGAAAACTCATAAGTATCTTCATTCACATGGTACCCAAATACCAACCTTTTACTATGCTTAAGATGCTGGGGGCAGATACTGCAAATGACTAAGGTGTGATCTGCAGCATGTGTTGAGAAAGACCCACACAGCTGAGCAGTACCAGGAGATAGCAATGATCTGCCCCTGTGGATCTCTGCCATCAGGTGGAATAAGGTGGATGTCCACTCCACTCCTCTTTGAGCTTCCCCTGGACTCACTGATGTTTTGCCTATCCTTAACTTTCTTCCTCCACTGTAAATGAGAAGCAGATATGATCGGAGACCTAATCATCATCCCCTTTCCTCATTACTGGAGCCAACTTGGAAGTACGTTGCAGCTGTAGTAACATCAGTGCCACTAGCTTTTTCTGCCTTTTCTCCCCTCTCTCTATGCTATGCATTGTGCTACTCCTCGACCTCAGTTGCTGCAAATTCTCTTGCAGCAAGTGGCTGTTGTATTAAAAAACTTTAACAAATAAAAAATAGTGAAAACGCTAAACATGAAGTAAACCCTTTTCTTTGTAGAAATAATAAAAGGACACTGTTGCTGACACACAAAAGGTGGGACTCATCAAATTGCAGTAAATGCAGATGATCATACACTCCACTCTCCCTAGCCTTACAAATTAAGATTCACTGCAAAGAATTAGTGGCAACATATACAACATCAATAAATATAGCAATGCATGTACCACACTATATACATAGCTCAGTGGTAACATACTGCAATATAAACCTCTCTCTTCCTGCAATACTGTCAGGTGTCTCTCTCTTTTGAGAAATTCCAACGCACTGACAAAGGGATGCAGGTAAAGCATCCTTTTAAAGTATGTGGGCTGGAATTTGTCTTGTTCCTGACCTCTGGTGCATTATAGGTTGTTTGGCTAGGCAATTCCCACCACACACCTTGAAAGTTTGATCTGAACCCCAAGGTCATCTCTACCTACTACTAGACTTACTGTGATCCTGATAAATCAGGAACATCAAAGACATACAGTAAAGATGTACCTTTCTGTTCTTTCCATTTACTGTATAAGAAGAAATTATATTTATATCTGAAATACAGTTTTGAAGTCTTAAAAATAAATGTCTTTTTTAGCTTAGATATTGTATGTGTTGCTGAAAGCCATTGTTTTTTAACCCCTTCACGCCTAAGGGTAAAACAAATCTAATGTCTATTCACAATTTTGCAATGTTGACATGTGTTAGTAAAACTGTACATATCATCACAACTACTTTGTACATCCAGGTGAATTATACCTTGTTTTTTCTTCAGGACAAATTAGGCTTTCATTTGGTGGTAAATTGTAATGGATATCTCCTGTTTTTTTTAATTTAGCTGTGTGTTTCTTGTTACTACCATAACCTACCACAAAAAAACAACCCAAAATAAATTCTCCAGCTCTTGACGATCGCAGCAATATCGTATATGTGTGTTATTTGTTGTTTGTACCCATAGTACAGCCCAGAAACAATAGTACGCATTTTGTTTTTGTCTTTTTTTTTTACCTAAAATACACTGACACTAACTGACACTGATACCAATTTATTTTTAAAAATCCTGACCTTTGACCCCAACCTTTTGACCTTGACCCAAACACTAACCCTGGCACTGAAGTAAATCAAACATTGATTTTTTTTCTCTCTATGCCAGGAGTTAGAGGGATACAATTTATTTCTCTTCTCAATTCATAGAGAGAGAAAAAAACAAGGGGGCCGTTCTGTACAGTAACAGATCACTGTGATAGCCAATCAGAGGCTCTCACAGAGATCATGCGACCAGGAATCGGGAGTCCTGGGTCCTGATCGTTAGAATGGGACCCAGGGCTCTCAGCGACCCTGCGGTCTTTGTGCTGGGAGCGTGCAGTGCGGCGCGCTCACAGCAGAAAGACAGGTACACAAGTATGCGGCCCCACGGAAAAAAGCCCAGTTCCGTGAGGCCGCATATTTGTGTCGTCAAGGGGTTAATTTTCAATTGTGTACAGGTATAGGACATGTGAAGCTGCAGTTATAATATACCACCTCTTTTAAGTAACTACAGTATTTTCTCTAAATTATATGGTAACTGTATAAACAGCAGACGCTGACATTAGTGAATGCTTTTATACCTCATTATCATATTTTGACACCGAAAATGGTTATATGGAGAGTTCAGGGAGACATGCAAGTACTGTAGTTTTACTGAATTGGGACACAAAACAAATAGGCTGCATCTAGTATATATATATATATATATATATAATTATTTTTTTTTTTTTACATTGTGTCATCTCTGAACCATCATTTAAATCTTGGAAATAGATGCTGATACCAAATGATTAAATCAATGAAAATAAGTGAGCGCTTTAAAGGACGAGCAGCTGAAACACATAGGACAACCAAAAAGTTCCTCACATAAATGTAAATAAAAGTGCAGCGCTAGAAAAATAACAAAAAATCAAAAATCAACGCACATAAAGTCAATAAAAATAAGTCCACAAAAAAGGGGGGGGAGGGGGGGGGAGGGAGGGGAAAGGCCCTAGGCCAAAAAAAGTCTCAAAAAAGAAGGACGACTTCAAATGCCCATACACACTGATCAGAGGTGTATGCACTGTGGTAGAGATGGAGTTGAAGATGTAGTCAGGGAACAGAGGTAGATGTAATCCCCTGGATCAGTGAAGATCCCCAGATCAAGGAAGCACACGTTCCACAAGACAGCAAGGAAGCAGTCATCGCTCCACCAAAGAATACCACCACTCCTTCACTTCATATCAGCGGCATCTAGGAGGAGATACTCCTATAATGAAACAGCAAAAAATAACATACAGGAACGTAGTCAAAACAGAAGCCAGGGCTTGGATGTCAGAGCAGGTAATCAGACCAGCCAGGGTCTGGAAACCAGAAGTCAGCATAGTCAGGAAACATAAAAAAGTCAGCCAGACCGAGCTGTAAACATTGATACCAAATGATGCCTTAACAAAAATGATTATTTTATATATATATATTCTGATTATTATCAAGGGGAAACTGTCATGTCTGTGGGAAGTAATACATACCGCTACATTTTACAGTTGCACATTACTTTTCCTGAATGCACTTAATAATAAAAATATATCTGATGAAAGGATATTGTGAAACATCAATGGCAGACATTCTGGGATCAGACTCTGCACACCACCAGCCCATAAAGTGCACAATAGAAATTATCTTACCTATAGTTCCAAAGAGATATGGGGATGTTTGGTCACCTGTAATTCCACAGACATGTAGCATTTTGCCACTTGGCTGTTGCACTGTCAGCAGTTTTAGGTTTCACCCAATCTTGCCTACTAATTAATATAGCAACCTCTTCAATAGTCCCTACCTGTACTTCCAGAGATACTCAGAAAATCTCTGGCAGTACTTCCTGAGGTACTTTCAGAATCTGGGCCAGGAGTTCCAGAGTTCCTTGCAATTACACTGGATTTTTCGTTTGACCAAAAGGGAATTTAAACCAAAAAATAAACACTAGCCCTTTAAGTGGCAGATACTGTGCCTTCTCACCAGCTACCCTTTGTTGAAAGAGCAACAATACTTACCCACAAGATTGCTTGACCCTTACTGGCCCAGACTGACCTAACTACTCTCTTTTTTTCCACCTGCTACAACCCTGCTTGTATATGAATATGCTCTTGACCTGAATATCCTCTTTCTGATTTTTGAGTGTACAGACTGCACACTATAGCCTTTCAGTGCTCTCTCACTTCTTGGTGGGGTAATCCTGAGGATTGTGACCTGGTATAAACCCATAGCAAAAGACTCCAGGGGCCATTAAGGTTCCAATCCCAACTCCACCATCAGGTGCTCAGGTGAAGACCAGCTGGTGCTTAGACTTTGTGCGTTGGGTAAGACTACACTACTAGCCAGGAGGTTTTGCTGTAAGAAAACCCCTTCATGAGAGGTTTGCTTGGTAACATTTGTCTTTCTGAAGCAGGACTGTCATATGCATCAGACTTTCTCGATAGGCTTGACTTGATGGGAAAAGTCAGTGGTATAGGGTATTTTCACTATAGGACTTTAATTCCTCCGATTGACAATTATCTATTGGAACAATACATAGGTTGGGCATTTAAGATTACATTCTCATCAAAATTTCAGTATTACAGTGCTCAATTTGTACATATTTGTTTCTTCCATGATTTGATTTCGGATACTCAAGTTCTATATGTAGTGGTCTTTGATAATGTTTGAGAATTGCACATGCTTCCACCTTGCCTGGTTGTTCATAAATAAGCCCCACCCCCTTCTCTATTTTATACTCTGGCTCTAGGAATCATGCATCTCAAGGTTCAGATAAACAATATAGCAGAAACGCGCTTTGACTTGACACACCCTTTAACAACAAATGAGGGTGTCACTTCTTAATGGATTCCCTCCAAATCAGATTCACAAAAATGCACCTACCTTACCCACCATAGGGGTTAGCCTGGAACATTGGTAGGAGTGGAAATACTGTATATGTAACAATAAATGTATTGCTGTCAACATGATAGGAATAACTTCACATTCTCCCCATCAGGTCTTATAATCTGACAATTTGTACATATTGTTTTGTTTATTTTTATTATTGGCTATCTGTCCAGTTCTGCCCACAATATAACTTTTCTGCCTTACAAACCTCCCTCACTTCCCTCCACTCCTTTTTTACTTCTACCCATTTCCCTCCTGTGATGTTTGATGCCTGCTGTATGCCCAATGTTACTATACTCAGAGCTCTAAAGGATCTATTATCAGGTCCCTCCAACCCCACCCCAAATACTTACCTGGCTGCTCTTTTTATACAGTACTGTGCCCAAGAGCAGCATTGCTGCTCTCTCATTCTCCATACTTATCCATGTTTTCAATCAAATCCTGTGAGAAGGGAGCATGGCCAAGCCATGGTGTGTGTATTGACACACATAGCCAAGACAACATGTCTGCCCTTATACCAACCAGCTTGACACAGAAGAGAAGGAGCCAAGAATAACATATTTACTATTTTAATTGAAAAAAGCTGAGTTTTTCCAATCACTTTAAGTATCTACACACAGATTTCAATACTATAATCCATGTCAATTGATATTCAGTTGTTAAAGAAAACTCATTTTTCTAACTCCTCAGCTGTTCTATACTTAAACTAGAAAAGCTAAAATTTCTGGGGAAATTGTGTGAAGTGTTCTTGCCTCCACTCTGCTGCCTGCTCACACACCTGGGTTCCTAAGGCAACTCAGTCTACAGCAAGGGCAGAGAAGAGCGGTTAAAAACAAGCTGCTCCAACTTGCTCACTTCACTGGCGGTTGCCATCTTCAAACGATTGTAGTTTAAAAATTATAAATCCTACACTGAAGAGCTTTATATTGTGAGAATCACAAGACCCAGACCTACATTCTGGTGCATAGTATGTGTCTGAAATATTAAAAATGAAGGCATAGTCGCAGTTTAGAAATTGCCTTTCAAATGTGAGGTGGCTAGAGTGGAGTTTCAATGAATGTCAATGGGCGGCCTGAGTTGCAAACAAATGGTCATATTGTGAAAACTGTCAGGACTATGGCTTAGCCATGAACATTTTTAGTGGCAGCAGGGATAGCTGAACGTTTTGATATAAGATTTGTGTAGGTGGGCTTGAAAATGAGGGAGTGATGGCAGTTTACAAATCATGTCCTGATTTTTCAGCTCACACTCTAGCTTTTGTTAGCTCCCACTCTAGTTTTGAATATTCCGCCATTCATTCCTAAGGGACCAATTTCACCACAAAAACACTGATATTTCGTGAACCATTCTGCAAAACGTTCCACAAAGTAATAGCACACCAATCGGGAACAATCCGCACGTTTCCGTATATTACTGTCTATGTTGTATAAAAACTGTGGGAGGAGTTAGGGTGGTAAATTTGGCTATAATAATAAGAATATATATGTGAGATAACAGTAAGTGGTCTTGCCATGCAAGAACACTTAATAAATATCCTACTTTCTTTTTAGCTAAAGGACCTGAGAAGAAGAGCATAGTAGCCTATATGCCTATCTAAAAGAATTTCCTTCTTAATGCTCTACATAATTAAGGATAAAGTTGAGTGATATATACTGGTAACTAAGAAAAGCAACAAACAAGCTATTTCATTCAAGCTATTCTCACAATTTGGGACAAGAAGAATTTTTCCACAATACATTTTCCTCTCTGTAACTCCATATTATGGGTCTGGTAAGTTTTAGGGGATGGATACAAGTTTACCTCTGAACCAAATGCTAGATAAATATGATTTAGTCAGATCAACTCTGAAGCATTCTAAATCACAATATAGCACAGATACTGTTCTATATCAGCATGATCTTACAGACATTTGATACATTGTCAAATTTATGACTTAGACACTCTCTCATCACCAGGGGCGGACTGGCCATTTGGAAACTCGGGCACTGCCTGAGGGCCCGGGGTCAGTAGGGGGCCCCATGAGATGCCCCTGGTACCTTTTTCATAGACTTTTTTGAGTTTGGGCAAAGACACAGGGGCCCCATGATCCCCTATTGCCCGGGGGCCCCATGAGTTGTCAGTCCACCCCTGCTCCTCACTATTCCTATTTATCTATAAACCCAAGTTTTTTTTATCAGTACATTGGTCAGACAGCTCCCTAGTGCAAAAGATTGTCTCTAACCTCTGGTCCGCACTGAGCTCAATGATGTTTAAATGAATCCCTTCTGAATGACTATATTGTAATTAAAGAACCAGAAATTCTACTGTTGTGTCAATGGAACCATTTTGATGATAACATTATAAACCCTGAAAATGCCTAAGTTTTGATGCATGTTGGATGCAGAGATTAAAAGGCACTATATAGGTTCAACAGTTGTTCTGTGTATCAAGTGGATTGAGCCAAGGCTGTAGATAATTTTTATTTGTGGGGTTTTAGCTTGTGGCTAAGCAGTGTTTTTACCACCCTTCAATTGCTCCCCCTTAAGCTGCAAAGGCAGTAGATGGAGGTACCCACTCTCACTGTGCAGTACTGCCCACCAAATGACACCCATTCACCATGTGGTTGCAGTACGAGGGTGTGGATTTTGACGTTTTAAAATAGGCGTTGGGGAGGCAACATAATTGTCTCCTCACTGCCTGTCAAATGTCTTCTGAAGAGCGAACCAACACACATCATTTAATAAAATAATTTCTGACACAATTTTTAAAAGGTTACAAAAAACTGTGAGTGCACTGTTTTTTAACACAAAATGATGCCCTTTGCACCTGCTCAGGTTGCACACTAAGGGTTCTTTCATAGCCTGCTCTGCTCTGTTCAGCTGGATATCCTTGGGCAGATCATCTTCTGAAATGAAGCACAATTGGACTTTTATGGCATTCGTGCAATGTTTTGTCAGAAAACGTTTGCAGACCCGTGTTGGATCTATGTGCTTCTGGATGTACAGTATATGGACTTGTGCAGAGGGATCACAAAGGATCATTGGAACCAGGAATGCTGTAGATAGGTTACTCATATGCCAAAGCAGCATACATGCTGAAAAAGCACAGACTGCATATGTGGAAACGTTGGGTACTAAATGCCATCTGCAGGATGGAGAGGGCAGGACAAGATTTTATTCACAAAATGAAGCATGACATGTTAATGTATTAAAGACACTGTACTACATAGGACGTTTTTTGGAAAAAAAAGTAAGTAAAGGCAAACTAACCATTTAAGCAACGTAAGTATGAGGTGTTTTTACTTCTGTACCTGATCTAAGATCACTTATAGAGAGTTACTTCAGTAATATTCAATAGATAATCCAGTGATGAAACAGCTTCTGTGTGAAGATTATTGTATCTTTGTGTGAGAAGGGAGTGGCAGAAGCACCTACAGTATGTGCATCAATATGCTGTTGTGAGTTACCAATTGGTTCCTGAACATGAACAGCTTTTTAAACAACCCAGGATAGTAGGAGGTCATATTAAAGCTAAAGTCTATGTGCTACTAGATGCAACACAGGTAGATCATGGCTGGTAAGAGGAGCACATCACAGCACCCTGTTTCAGTAATCCCATCAAGAGTCCTCAGCCCTGATGCAAGTAGTATGCAGGCCATAGACGGGTGGAAAATCAGGCGATTTTTCGGGCGAAAAAAAAATTGGACAATTTTCGCACTGTTAGTGGGTTAATAGGTCGGCTGTTTTTTGGGATTTTGGCACTTTTTTTATCGATGACGTTGGGAAAAAAATTGTCCGATTTTGACGATCAGCCGATTTTCCTGGCAATGATGGGCAAATCAGTTGATCTTTTTACCGATAAAAAATCTGCGCATGAGCCGTGACCTGCAAGAAGAAGAAAAAGAAGAAGAAGAAGAAGAAGAAGAAGAGGAAAAAGAAGAAGAGGAAAAAGAAGAAGAGGAAAAAGAAGAAGAGGAAAAAGAAGAAGAGGAAAAAGAAGAAGAAAAATAAGAAGAAAAAAAAAGAATAAGAATTCCAGTCCGCTATTATATTTGATGTGAAAAAGTATTGCGGTTGCAACAATGTATCTATTTGTATCCAAATAAAAACATCTGTATCCAAAATGGATACAAATAGATACATTGTTGCAACCGCAATACTTTTTCACGTCAAATATAATAGCGGAGCTCTCTGCAGGGACAGAAGTAATTAAATGCTTGCCGTAGACGGGACAAAAATTTTTATTTTTTTTTAAAACGGCCGGTTTTTGGCCTGTGTATGGCTTGCAGTAGGAAAGCTTGTGGGAGGAGCTATGCAAACATTAACACAACTGGATGCCATTCTGAAAGTATGGGAGTTCCTAAGCAAACTGCATTTGCACACAGCTGCTAGGTAATGCCCACATTTGATGCAAAGCTTCCATGCATGAAAGTGGCAGTAAGGCTAGGGAGGAAAGAGCTGCCAAATGCTAGGTATCCTTCAGTTAAGAAATTAGGCAGGATCTATATCACTTCTAATGCAGAGTAAGTAATCTTAGTACAGGAGAGAAGCCTGTACCAGTGTGCAAGTCTGAAGCCTGGAGGCTAGCTATAAAGAAAAGTTCAGTTTATTCACAATATAGTCATAAGTCAGCTAAATGTAAAACAGGAACATAATCTCTAAAGTGTCTGCTAAATGCCTGCAATAAAACAAATATATATATATATATATATATTTACTCTGCATGAACATGAAATTGAAAGAGTCTTATCTTTGGTCCTGAACAATATAAATAAATGTACAGAAAACATTGCATGTTCTCTTTAAACTTTAATTATTGCCCTACCTCATGGAATACGTTTGTAATAATTGAAAATAACACATGGACACCGTAAAATGCACAGCATGCATAGCATATAATGCTAAAATGGGTATATATCTGGATGTGGGAAATCCAATGCGGTGGTTTGTGTACAGTATAAATGAATTGCTTATTGTTATAACCAAACTGCTATATGAATAACTGGATAAAGGAAGAATTGCAAGACTAGTATTTTTTTCCAATTTAAATTCAATTCATTCATCTCTATTGATTGGTTTCTCACATTTAATCTTGATAGGATTCAGAACTGTATTTTAGACGTGTGACTAAGCAACATTGCACTAGTAAGAAAATGTTCTACTTCATAATTGATTGATTCACTTTTTATTCAGCTATCCAATAAAAGGCTTGTAATATATGTGTATCTGGAAACCGAGTAGCATTCAGTGTAATTGTTCTTTTGTTGTGGAACAGTGACATCTAGCAGACAGAGATACATTTGTACATCATGTTTTCAGTAAATAAATGAGGCAAGCAGCTTAGTATGTCCTCTTTTTTGGGGGCATGTATGAATACTTTATGCTGAACCATTTCAATTCTGCAGAAATCACAGGTATGATTATACACTGTTACATATGATTGTTAGTATACAAAAAGATAGTTAATATATGTTTATTTCCCACATGAGCAACATTGCTTCCTTCATTTAAAAAATAATCTCCACTCTCTTGTAGAGAAAAAGTTTATTTCTCATTTAACTGCTTTCTGCCCAGCTTATAGTAAAAAAAAAAAAAAAAAAAAAGAATGAATGAATGGGAGCTTTTCTATCCTGGAAGGACATCATATGATGTCCTCCCAGTAATGTGTCTTGTGAGCACCCTAGCAGCCATGCTGCAGCTCAATCTGTCACCCACTGTGTCTACAGGACACAGTGGATGACAGATCGTTATACTGGAGCAGTCCTGATACTATGTGATCTCTGTGACCAATCATTCATTCATAGATATCCATTGTGTACTATTGTGTTGATCTCTGTGACTGGTCACAGTGTTCACATGGTACAGACAGAACCAATCACAGAGTATATGTACCATGTGATACCTGTGGCCAATCACAATAGTACACACTGGCAATGAATGGATGCAATTCATAAAAATGATTACTTATAACAGTTATCCTCAAACCCAAGTGGTGATAAAATACCACCAAAAGAAAGCTCAATAAAAAATGATGAAAATTTCCTTTGGGTAAAGTATTTCATGACTGAGTAATTGGCATTCAAATTGTGACAATGCTGAAAGCTTAAAATTAGCCTAGGTCGGAAGGAGGTGAACGTGTCCAGAATTGAAGTGGTTAAGGATTATATTAAGAAGTAAGAAACCGATTTATTTACACCCTCGTTACATTAGGATTCAATTGGGTTTACTGAGGGAGTCAAAGCTAATTACCTTCAGTCTAGAGATTTCCCCACAGCACTTTTTTTCTACTAGAAGATGTCCTCAAATTTATTGCTAGCATAATTCAACCCTCTTCCTCTGTGCCCAGGTCATTACTATATCACCAGCGGGAGGTGGTTAAATTTAGCTTAGCTTGTGACTGGACAGTGAAAGGAGAAGCAGTACAGTGATGAGCTCACCTCACCATCACAATGCTTTCTCTGTCTATCAGCATGCTTCATGTCAGCACAAAAAAGGTTTGCCTCTTTGTCATGGTAAAAAATAGTCCAACACTTAGTAGTGGCTTCCTGCAAGCATTAGGAGAGGAGTCATCATAGAGTCAATGTATACAGTATAGAATTTATTGAACACCAAGTAACATGTTTTATGACTAACTTCTACTTCTTCAGACAAATGATGTAGTGGCAAGTTCTATAGTAAAACCATAAAATACACCAGAAAACATGGAAAAAAACATTTTTCTAAAATATCCTATAGTGTAGCATATGTTGTTTATAATTATTGCAAAAAAATTGGGAATGATCAAGTTAAAAGAAAGAGCTTAGCCCAAAGATATCAGGAAACATTTAAAACATGTATTTATTTATTTTAATAAAAAAGATTTACCAGAAAATCCAAAAGGATTAATTTTTTTGTTACTGTGACATGTATAGGTCCTGCCACATGTGAGTATAAGCTGAAGCCTCACAGGGTTCTCAAAAGTACAGTTTGATGAGCTCCAAGAATGTCAGTTTTTAGAGGAGAAAGTAGTTTTTCCATCTTTCTCTTGGGTTTTAACTCTCAGATAAGTTTCTGGAGCTTGGAGACTTGAAGAGTTTTCGGAGGGAAGAAGTCTCCAACCCAGTGTCAAGGTCTTACCGAGACCAGCAGAATGAGTGTAAAGCTGTTATAATCTAGGGCATAGCAGTAACACAGGACTCTCTACCCAGGATCTAGGAGGTCTCGGCATAGAAATCAAATGGGCTCCTATGGAGAGTTCAGAGTGTGGTCCTGTGCAGTATGGAGCTGCAAGTAAAAGAGCCATGGAAGCTTTGAGAGAGGCAGAGAACCTGGGTTCCATGAGATGGGGTGTATCAAAGCAGAAACCTGTTCAGCCAGATAGGCATTTTTTGTATGCTTGAAAATCAAAGGAGACTATTTGGGGACACTGGGCAGAGACCAACTCAGAGACTATGAAATCTTGATAGCCAGGAAGTTGAACAATTTTTAATAGAGCAATACAATACTGACAACCCCCTGTGAGGGCAACTATTTTTATTTGAACATAGTACTGTAGCACATAGCACAATTTGTAGTGCATTCAAGCTTCCCTGCTTCATTGCGAATACCATGTATGCGACTACTTGGGTATCTTTCAAACTTTTGTGAGAAATGTGCTGCTTTTATCACCATCTTCATAGTATATTCCTTTGCACAGGAATAAAATATGTTTGGCCTTCAGGTCTAACAATCTCTGAAGAGTTTTGTGGCTTCCAAAAGGTAATTAGATGACGAATATCAACTGCTTATGTTGTAGTTCTAAGCTGGAAATTTTATCAACAAGACTCCTAATTTCCTGCTCTCACATTTATGTCTTGATCCCCGTTTTATAAATTCTCCTCTTAGAGAACAATTATGTGCTTCCCATATTGTCAATGGAGGCAGATCATCAGCTGAATTGTAGGAGGAAAAAAGTGGAAATTGCCTTTGTTATATGCTGGTGAATTTCAGGGTGAGTCAGCAAGGAAGAATTTAAGCACTAATTAAACACTTTATGACACTGGGGTGTCTGGTAGGTAAGAAGAATAGAGACAGGAGCATGGTCAGATATGAACTGTATACCAATTCTAGTGTCAAGTAAATCTGCCAAACCCTGTTGAGTGATAAAAAGGTAGTGAGTACTTTGGAGTCCTATGGGGTACTTCCTTAAAGCCATGGTGACATTCAGGAAAATGTGGTGGATGACATCCTAAGGAGTACTGTTCAGGATTGGAGGAAAGTTGTGGAAGTGTGCTGCCAATCTCTGCAATATTGATAAGGCGTTTTTTGTGTGTTTTTTGGTCAGGGTATACTGTATATGCCTTACACTATAAATTTGTACATTGTATGGTCACTTGGATTATTGTATTCACAGAGTGACGCACTATCATGTTTTTACACAGTGTTCACATTTTTCACTATATTAATTTTGCACAATTTTTTTGAAGTTGCATAAATGCATATGGGATATGGGTATGATATTTAATTTATGATATTTAATTTATTAAGTTAATGCACTATGAGTTTTTTTTAATTTGAGGTACATTCTTTCCTTTTGGGAACCATTGGAGGGGCTCGGCACCAAAGGATCTGATAAGTTGCATAATTTTGGACACAAAGTTTTTCGAGTGACTAATTTGCATAATTTTTTTGGATACAAGTGACATATTTTGGATTATATTTTTGGAATTTTTTATATTTTTTTTTTATATATTTTTAGATTCTTATATATTTTTGGAATTTCTCTTTGTATTTAATTTTATTGGTTATTTTGGGATTTATTTTTGATTATTTGGGTTCATTATATGTGTATTAGTATATGTTTAGGGTTATTTATTTACATATTGGATTTTTGTGATAAGTGGAAGTGTTCTAATAGTAACAGTGCAGTGGGATCAAAAAGTGTGACACTGTAGTTAGCCTCATAACTGCAACCTAGCTTGGTGGACTGATTCATAGGCAGCATTGGCCCGACTACAATTAAAAAAGAATAAGGGGGGGGGGGGTAGTCACAGTGAAGCCACAGGTGTCATGAAACATAGTAACTGCATCGAGAAACCACCACTGTCTCATAAAGTGGCTCTCGGTTCTCTGGTCTTCGGAAAATTGGACTGAAATGAAAAATGTCCAGGAGTCAAGCTTTGATGTTTTTGTTGCTTACTCTTCTTTTTGATGGTGATGTGAATGGTGTAGGTGGAGGGCTGTAAACAGGGGCCGGAATCCGATTTCTATGTACCATTATATTGGCTCAATAGATGGTAACTGTAGAGCCTCACAAAAGGAAGGTAAATCTGCATGGCTGCAAAGCTATAGTGACTTGCCATGATGAGTGACACCCAAAGCAAAAGGGAATTTCCAGCGGTAAGTGATGCACTTCTCTTTCAAAGCCTTCAGCAGGGGGCATGATGCCCTCCTATTTTTGAGAGTAATGGTGTCCCCATTAAAAGTTATCCATTCAGTGGCTTCCAAGATGGCTGCTTAGTCCTGCACTGGCCGCATCTGACCCTCCACAGCTGCTATTCAGAGCACATCGCTACCCGCAAGGTGTCCGGGTACTGGGGTAAACTCAAGGCTTCTTTTCATGGCTGGATCAATCTGCTGAACCCTCTCTCACCAACTGAGTGCTTTTAGTCTGGAGGCCAAGACACCCAAGATGGCAGCTGCACTAAAAGCCCATGAGGACACAACCTGGGAAGACTCCATAGTTGATGCTGACCTGATTACACAATCACCCCACATCACAGGGGGCCACATGTGAGTACACCCTGTCTCTCAGCACCGTCTCCGGCCTCTACTGAGTTCCTACTGGAAAGCTAATTTGGTAACTATCTGCTTTCACCTTTTAAGGGTCAAAGTGAAGTTGGGGTTTTTTTGCAGGGTGAGGGAGTTTCCTACCTGCTTATGGGTTAATTTTCTATTTTTTCTCTCCTGTTCTGTACTTCTCTTTGTCTATCCCTCTCTGATAATAGGTTGGATTTCATCCATCACTTCCTTCTGGAGCACTATCTTAGGACCCAAGGTGAAGAAATCTCCCTTCTGTTGTCCAGAGGATTCCTCAGTAAGTGACTTAATCTTAGCAGAGCTCCCCTCCTCTCTGTACCATGGCTAATAACGATCCACAGATCTTAAATTAAGAATTGTCCCCCATAACACTCAGGGATTGAATTCACCCATAAAGCATCACAAAACTTTTCAATGCTATCATTCTCAAAAAATTCATGTCCTCCTGTTGCAGGAGAGACATTTTCCCAAAAATTAGAGTCCTTTGGTTGTCTACCCCAAATATCCTGTATTTTATTTAGCCAACGCAGAAGGTAAAACTAGAGCAGTAGTTATTCCATTTTCCAAAAGGGTCTCTTTCTCCCAAATATTAGGAATTAAAGACACGGAGGGATGCTATTCACTACTTAAAGGCACCATTGATTAAACACTTTTCACTTTTATATTATAGCATGCCTTGAATAAGGGTCAAGCCCAATTCTTTACCTTGACGCTACAGGTCCTATCGCTCCATGCTGAGGGAACAGATGTTTATGGTGGTGATGCCAACATCGCTTTTGATCAAAGCTTAGATAAGTCTCAACCACTGACTCCCCACTTAAATAAAAACCCAAACAAAGCCTGTATATTGCAAAGCTAATACACTCTCAGGGCCTAACCGATATTTTGCTTGAATTATACCCCACTTCAAGAGATTACACTAATTTTTCCTGTCCACACAGGACCTATGCTTCGATTGATCATATTTTTATTCAGGCTACTAAGATCCCCTTGACCTGAAAAGCATTCATCAAAGATAAGGCCTGGTCAGACCACTCCATGGTGCTGGTGGACATGACTCAAGCCTCGGGTCTGACGGTTAACCCTTGATCACCTCCTAGAGGATCTCCCTATTCCTAAGTTAGCAACTCATCACTGTAACTGTCTTGAACTACCATTTACAGAGGAGGAGATTTTGGATGTTATCAAACAATTAAAGAAGGGGTCAGCTCCAGGACCAGATGGCCTTTCAGTCATTTACTACAATACCTTTGGCCCTACCTTGGCCCCAAGTATGGCCCATTTCTTTAACGCCCTTAGGGACGGTGGCTCATTGGAATTTCCCCTGAATTCAGCATTCATCACAGTAATCTCCAGAAAGATCTGGGGGGTGTTAGTAATTACAGGCATATTTCTCTAATAAATCTCAAAATTATGACAAAAATCATGGCAAATTGACCAGCATCATTCATTAATCCCTATATCCATATGGACTAAGTGGGTTTTATCCCAGGCCAACAGGGCCCAGATCAGATTTGCTGGTCAAAAGACATAATTTCATTTCTGAAATCAGGCTGGGACGGTGCTCCCCCAAGAAGGTTTCCTCTTATTAATTGATATCCAAAAAGGCTTTTTGGCCTTACTTGTTTTCAGTTCTGGAATGCTAGAGATTTAGGCCCCATTTTTTAGGAGTCCTAAGAGCTATCTACTCCTACCCAATGGCCCAGGTATGCATACAAGGCTACTATTCTGTACCTATAACCATTGCAAGGGGCATCAGACAAGGGTACCCACTGTTCTCCCTGATGTTTGCAATTGTGATAGAAACCCATTGTCATGTACCTTGTTGGTGAGCCTGACATGGAGTGGAAGGCCTCTCGCACAATTCCGGCTCAAGGACCACTGAGAGTGGGACAGCAACCACGAGAGCACGGTGGGGTATGAATGCCTGATCAGTCTGGAAGTCTGCGTAGAGGTTGTTGGTGCCTCGCTGCATGGGTGATGGCAGCAGGGCAGATTGGCAGCAGGTGACACTGTGGAGCAGGCTGGTAGTAGGCAGGCTGGCAGTGGGCAGGTGAAACAGCTGAGCAGGCTGGTAACATATGGCACCATGGAGCAGGCTGATAGCAGGCAGTCTGGCAGACAAGCTGGTAACAGATGGGCAAATCAGGCATAGGCGTCAGGCAGAAGAGAAGTCAGGCAACAGGCAGTTGTCAGCAGTAGAGAAGGCGGATCAGACAGAGACAAGAGCAGAATCCGAGAAACAAGCCAAGGTTGGTGCAGGTAGTGTTCAAGTGAGCTAAGGGCAAGCTAGTGTCAAAACACAGGAACAGGCACAGGAACACAGGGGGAGCTGCAGATCAGACAGCAGCAAGCTAGTGCAGCTGCCACACTTATATAGGCCATTTGGTGCAGCATTAGGTGTCCACCTTGCTCCAGGAATTGACCAATTATACAGAGCTAATTTCCCTCCTCTGTTCAGAAAACTTGAGGCTGATCTCCAAGTATGGTCACAACATGAACTTTCATGGTTAGGGTAGGATTAAAATACAATAAAAATTACACTATTACTCTGCTTATTTTATATTTTCCGCTCTCCGCCCATCCCAATTATCAAATCCCACTTACTAAACTTTTAGGCTAAGATAGTTCTATATATCTGGGGAAAGAAAGGATATTGCTTACCCAAAAGAGTCTTTGTAAGGGACCACCTGGCGGTACCTCTAGCACTCCACTGGTCAGGTGCTTCCAGAGCACGGAGTCTAAGTCCCGGAGCACTTGTTCACCAGGGCCCCGATGGTGGGGATGGACTTGGAGCGCACCAAGAACAGGTCGCGACTACTGGAAAAGAATGGATCCTAGTAGAGGGAACAAAAATAGGATATATGCACTAGCTATATGCAGTAACAAAGTAACCCCATGTCAGGTATGTATATATGTTATTCCATTACCTTCTCATAAGCTTGACCATCATTAAAGGATGGATATATGGCCTTCCTGGGTAACCACCCCAGATGGAAATGTATCCACAGTAGTAAGTGATTCTAAAAGTGTGTAAATATGAGACATAAATATCAAACAACAAACCTGACTAGAAATAAATAAGTGTAAAAATCTCTAAATATTACCATACAGAAGATCAAAGGGACTCCTCCTCACTTGAAGTAAGATCAGGTCTGGATGAAAAAGTGAATATGGGGCTGGGAAGCCAGGTGGTTAATGTATAAAGTCCAGACTGGTTGATACAGTCTATGTATACTTAGATATATAGACCCAAATCTGGGTTTCCAAAAATTGCTCAATAATGAGAAAGTAATGCGGTTCCTTAGAAATATATATGAGACTGTTTTTGCACCTCGGTGATTGGCAGACGAAACGCGTCAACGTGATGACATCATTATGCTCAGCGTCTCCATAGGGCGCGGTGCCCACGAGGAAGGAAGAAGCGGTTTGCTTCAGCTCCACACTGGAAAGGCAGGAGACACTCAAATTACGATGAGGACATCATCTTAAGCAGCCCGCACATGGCAATTCTGAGTCACAGCCTACTTCCACCGGTGGCAAGTCTTTAGCCGTTTGGCCAAATTAGGCTTTAGTGCTATTTGTATACGGGTAATATACCCTCGCACTTTGGAAATCCTGTGCCTATTAACCTCATTCTTGGGGGAATTTTTTGAACTCCTATTGGAGGAATACGTATATTATACGCTATATATGTGTTGTGGCATGCAAAAACAGTCTCATATATATTTCTAAGGAACCAAATTACTTTCTCATTATTGAGCAATTTTTGGAAAACCAGATTTGGGTCTATATATCTAAGTATACATAGACTGTATCAACCAGTCTGGACTTTATACATTAACCACCTGGCTTCCCAGCCCCATATTCACTTTTTCATCCAGACCTGATCTTACTTCAAGTGAGGAGGAGTCCCCTTGATCTTCTCTATGGTAATATTTAGATATTTTTACCCTTATTTAGTTCCATTCAGGTTTGTTTAATATTTATGTCTCATATTTATACACTTTTAGAATCACTTACTACTGTGGATACATTTCCATCTGGGGTGGTTACCCAGGAAGGCCATATATCCATCCTTTAATGATGGTCAAGCTTATGAGAAGGTAATGGAATAACATAAATACCTGACATGGGGTTACTTTGTTACTGCATATAGCTAGTGCATATATCCTATTTTTGTTCCCTCTACTAGGATCCCTTCTTTTCTGGTTTTTCCATTTCAGGAAGTCATTCTATCCATTGTGGTGGTTACCAAAAACATTTTTTTGAAAAATGATCTCCCTATGCAGATATCGTATGGAAAATATGAAAATTCTTTGATCAAGTAGTTAGGAACTTCATTGCCTTATGTGGATTCCTGATTGCCGAATAACTATTAGATCTGGAGACGCCAAATGTTTTTAACTTAGTGATTTTATAATGACCTGTTTACCATGTCTCTGTCTAACCTCTTTATGATCCATGTGATCGAATAAAGCTTTTTTGTAATTACTAATAATATTACTCCGCTTGGATTTTCAAGTAACCACTTTGTGTGAGCAGTATTGCACTTGTCATACTGCTATTTTTTATCATAATATTTCCTCCCCCACGCGCCTCTTCCCCTGATTTCTCAGTCAGGATCAATAGCACCACTATCAACCCATCCCTGCATGCCAAGGTGCTAGGTGTAACCCTGGATTCTGAACTATTCTTTCAGGCCCACATCCAATCCCTGTCCAAATTATGCCACCTCAACCTCCGCAACATCTCCAGAATACACCCCTTCTTAACCAATGATACCACAAAGCTCCTAATTTACTCTCTGGTAATCTCTTGACTCAATCACTGCAACTCCCTCCTCATTGGCTTACCTTTACATAGGCTATCTCCCCTCCAGTCCATCATGAATACTGCTGCCAGGCTCATCCACCTTACCAACTGTTCAGTGCCTGCTACCCCTCTCTGCCAATCCCTCCACTGGCTTCCACTCGCTCAACAAATAAAATTCAAAATACTAACAACAACTTACAAAACCATCAACAACTCTGCCCCCAGCTACATCACCAACCTGGTCTCAAAATATCAACCAAACCGCTCTCTTCGATCCTCCCAAGACCTTCTGCTCTCTAGTTCCCATGTCACCTCCTCCCATGCTCCCCTCCAGGACTTCTCCCGAGCTTCTCCCATCCTATGGAACTCTCTACCCCAACCTCTCCGGCTCTCTCCTAATCTATCCAACTTTAGACGATCCCTAAAAACCTTTCTCTTTAAAGAAGTCTATCTTGCTTCTACCTAGTAAACCGCCATTTATTTCCTCCATCAGATCATCCCCCCCACAACTATTACCTTTTGTATCACTCAACCCTTCCTCCTAGATTGTAAGCTCTAACGAGCCAGGCCCTCTGTTTCCTCTTGTACCAAATTATATTGTGACTGTAATGTCTATCTTCCTTTTGTAAAGCACTGCACAAACTGCTGGCGCCCTAAACCTGCACTGCGCAAACTGCTGGAGTCCTAAACCTGATTGGGTATACATGGGAAGACAGGCAGTCCCTCATCATACCATATATTTCCTATTATGAAGTCCTTCTGGAAGCAGACCCACAATTTTGCCCCCCCACGTTATCTCACCTTTGGGACTCTTTCCAGAAAAATCATTTTCCAGTCTCTTACCTCTTCCCTCTTGCTCATCTTTTCCATA
Organism: Staurois parvus; assembly: GCF_062004578.1. NCBI lineage: Eukaryota > Metazoa > Chordata > Amphibia > Anura > Ranidae > Staurois > Staurois parvus. The sequence goes on from NW_028317949.1 coordinate 9,517,757, forward strand.
ACCCCCTTTTCCCCCTGTATTAAAGCCTTCCAAAGGTAGTTGGACAAAGTAATGTATAGAATTGGGCTCTTTTTTAAATCCACTGAATTACTTACTTTAGGATTCTGTTTAAATTCCCTGGAAATGCCCCAATCAGTGAGGTTTAGCTTCCTCCAAATCTCTCATTGCAATCTTTGCACTTAATTTGGAGGGAGAAGCTGTTTTTTCCCCGAATCACGCCTTGTGAACAGTGGTGATCCTGGAGCTCAGAGCAGAGAGGGGGGATCTCAATAATTTATAAGTCACTTGCCGAGAATCCAAATAAGCTTTCTTACATGCTACTATAGGAAGGAAAGCCGTCAGAGGAGTGGGACTTAGAAGACTGGCATAGGGGTTTCCGTCACTTCTATCAGAGTATTTTAAATGTTTTCTTAATTGATGCAAATTTGAAACTCATGACCAGATGGTTCTTAGTCCACACATGACAAAATTTACCCTGCAGCCTCTTCACTTCCTTTTTTGGGATGCTAAATCTTGGGCACCATCCTTCACATTTGGTGGTCTTGTCTCAGGATTCGTGGGTTCTGCAATAGGGTTTTTTTATTTGATCCATAAAGTTACAGGCTTTACTGCCCTCCAGAATTCTCAGTTTTCACTAATCAATATGTCAGTAGTCCATATCCCCAGGAACAAAGAAAGACTAAATGTCAGGAAAGGCTTGTCCATACTGCAAGTGAGGGTTCACGGTGCATAACAATGTGCATGCACAGATGTGCGTGGATTTGGGCAAAGGCACGCACGAATGCACGTCCATGCGCAATCGTGCATACAGGTGCATGCCTGTCACTAATGCTGGCACCAAAAGGGCTATTTAAACTGGCTGCAGTCTTGTCTCATTGTTGTTTGGTCTGCAGCTTCTGAGTGTGTTTTTGATCTTTGTGCCCGACCTCTGATATTACCCGGCTTGTCCCTGATCTTCACTTGTCTGCTACCTACCCCGACCCCAGATTGTCTTGACTACTCTTTTGCCTCCTGATCTTGTCTGATTGTACCTCTGCTGCTGACTTGGCCTGTAACCTGACTTTGTACCAGTGTCTGGCTTTACTGGAAACTAAGTATGGATTCATCATCTGGTTGATGAAGTCCACTCCTCCCATGTTAAGATTATAGTTGTGGGACTGCCAGCAGTAATGCCTAGGAGTAGCCAAGATATTTGAAGTGCCTCAACCTTACCCTGCTCCTGTGTCCCGTTGGCCTGCTGTCACTGTGTGGGCAGAAAGGTGTGAGTCGGGCACCAGCTGGAGGGGAGGCAATCTCCAGTGGAGTGTGGAGCGGTGAACGCTGGGAGGTCACATTGTCATCGCGGAGGAGCACTGGGAGACACAGGCTGGGTATGAGAGCAGGGGAGCCAACATGTTAAGAACAGGATCAGGACCCCATGGATCCCACAGAGGGTGATCTGCTCAATATAGACCTCCCTGGAATGTCCTGGAATTGCCCTGCAGAGGAGGACTGAGAACCTTGGCGGTGCTCAATATACAGGGTAATAGGAAGGTCGTAGCAGCAGAGTTGACGAAGGTAGAATGGAGGGGGTGTACGAGGTGCTGTAGGAAGTGGCGAGTCTAAACTTAAATTGACTTATATTGTCAAAAGGAACTTTGTGGGAGATCATCTAGTGGGTCTGGAAGTGGCAGAAGAACAGAAAAGTGGCATAAGGAGCCCTCAGGGATGAAACTGGTGAGGGGACAATCTGGAGAGCTAAGAGCTACTATCTGTGTATGCCAAATAAAAATTATAGGAATACCCACAGTGGACTATAAACTTAATCTAATCTGTGGACGTAATCTCCTGTTCTCGGACCTAAAAAGATTTAGATATTAGATGAACAATATGAAGAGTAAATCTGTGAAAGTGGGTGGGACTAAAACATCTCAAATAAGCACAAGCAGAATTAAAAAATATATGCACCCACAAAAGAAAGGTCCAGAGGGTCAAATCCCAGAGAGACAATATGGAGCAAGTGGAAGACGGGAGATGGAAAACAATCTAGATTGTCGTTGGGAGTATCCAGTCTGAGTCAAATTGAAGAAATTGTAGATATGGAAAAGGAACTGGATACAGAAAATATTGAAGAACAAGGGAAAAGTTTACAAATGCTTACAAAAACTGAAATAACAGAAATGTTTGCGAGATTAGAACACTCCATAAAAAAATTAGATGGCGGTAATACATAAAGATCTGGGACAAGTTCTATCGCGAGTAGAAGAAATGGATTTAAAATTGGATAAACATGCCCAAGTAATAACTATATTGGAAAAATAAATGGATGAAATGCAAGAGGAGCAAAGGGAACTGCTATATAAGATGCAGGATCAAGAGAACAGAGATAGGAGGAACAACCTGAGGATACACAGTCTACCTGATGCATCTCAAGGAGAAGATTTGATGGAGATAATGAGGGAAATGTTTAACACAATGATGGATAGACCAGCAATAGATCAATTGAAAATTGACAGAGCACACAGAATTGGAAGACCTCAAGGAGCAGCGAGTGAAAACACCAGAGATGTGAATGTGGGATTTCATTATTATGAAGATAAAGCGAAGCTATGGAAGAAGATAAGAGGGATATCAGTAATAAAATATGAAGAAACAAATGTACCAATCTTCACTGATAAAACACCAAAAACACTGGCTAGAAAGAGAATTCTGAAACCATTACTGGAACAGATGAGAAAACAAAACATACAATACAGCTGGGGGTTTCCAGCATGTCTAATTGGATGGAAATGCGGTCGTTCTGCTAGATTGAGGTTCCCAGAAGAGCTCTAGGACTTTTGCAAAAGACTAGAATTTCAGATAATAAACATTCCAGGATGGGAAGAAGGGGTAAAGCAAAATGTGGGAATAGAAAAAGAGAGATGGCAGTCAGTCCCCAAAAAGAGATTGCATCAGAGATAAAATAAATGGGGGAGAGGAGGAATAGGGGGGTTAGTTATGAACTTGTGAGAGGATTTTTTTATTTATCTATTTTTTTTTTCCTCCCCTGTTTCTCCCACTTTTCCTCGTGAAATTAGAAAAGTGGAAATGGGTGTAGCTGAAATAAGAGGGTAGGGTGGAGGTGGAGAGAAGTGTTTTTTTCTCTCTCCTAGGTAGGTTGAGAATCTTAAAAGACAGGTGGGGAAAGGATGTCACACATGTATCTGAAATCATGATCCAGGGACTGGGGACATGGGTTTGGTTTAGAGTGTGTAGTCAGAATTTCACTCCAAAATGGAATCGATAGTGGGACTAGGACCACAAATGATCCAAAGGCAAGATAAGGGCCAAGGGGTTGCCAGGGGGGTGGGTGTTGCGGTGGGGGAAATGGTATGGGAGGGAGAAGGGGAGGGAGGGGGGATATGAATTATGGTGGAGATATCTTCATGTTCCTCATTGTAGATATCTTTACTCCTCTTGGGACAAATACAGTAGCAGAAAAAGGAAAATATAGGAAAGAGGAGGTTAATTTTATGACCTATAATGTAAAGGGATTGAATACCCTGTTGAAGAGGCATACAATTCTTAGATAACTACATCAACAGTCTATTGAATTAGTGTTTTTGAAAGAGACTCATTTATCTCAGGAAACAAATGTTAAGTTATATTCTAAATAATATCCAACTTGGTATTATGCAGATTCACCAACTAAACACGATAAAGAGGTAGCAATTGGTATAGCAAATAATTTAAGATTTAATATTGAGGATAGGTGGGTGGGTCCTGAAGGTCAATTTTTGTTACAGGAATTGGAACCTACATTAGCAAATATTTATTGTCCAATGGCTTATTTAGACAACATACTGTGAAAGCTTTTGGACTTTAAGAAGGGCAAACTAATTGTGGCAGGAGATTTACATTTTTGCATGGACCCCCAGATGGATACATCGTCACGTGTGCAGCAAGATGTAGGTAAATGTTTAAAATCTATTAAAGAAATGTTATATCAATGTCAATTTATGGATTCCTGGAGAATTAAACACCTTAAAGAAAGAGATTATATGTTCTATTCCCCTGCACATGCAATGCATTCCAGACTGGATTATATAATGATAGACCATAGACTTGTGGAGTCTCTGGTCAAAGTGGATATAGATGTTATATCAATATCAGACCATGAACCTGTCACAATGAAGCTACAGTGTATAAGGCATATATTAGGGGAATTCTGATTGCTATAGGAACGGAAAAGAAGTAAGAATGGCAGAAGAAATAAATATGTTATTATATGAACTAGAACAATCACATAAAAAGAGAACAGTAAAATATATTCAACAGAAAATAATCCAAAAAAAGAGATGAACTAAACAACTTAATGGAACAAGAAACTAGGAGAATATTTAACATGATGCCAAGAGAAAGATACCAGTGGGGAATAGACCTGGTAAATATTTAATGAGAACATTAAGGAATAAGAAATCAAGGAACGTTATAGAGAAAATTAAAAACGATAATGGAGAATTGGTATATTCAACCACTGATATCGCTAATGTATTTCAAAAAAACTACAGGAAGTTATATGATGTAAAGTCGAAAATTCCAAAAAAAAGGGGATGTAGAAAGAACCAGAAAAAGACAGATTTAGAGGAAGCAGGATTGCCGAGATTGGGAGAAGAAAGCCTGGCAACTTTAGAAAGTCCAATAATACACAAAGAAATTCAAGCTGCATTGAAGAGTGCAGTTACAGGGAGGAGCCCTGGACCAGACGGCTATACAATGAGATATTATAGGAAATATAAAGAACAATTAGTCCCTAAATTGAGTGTATATATGAACGCACAAGGAGATGAGATGGAAATGATGGCGCAGTCATTACAAGCACACATTACAATCATACCCAAAGATGGGAAAGATAGGTCCCAATGTGCTAGTTATAGACCTATATCTATGTTAAATATCGATACAAAACTATATGCAAAGGTTTTGGCAACTAGGATGAAAGACTTAATATTGGAATGGATTCACTTAGGCCAAGTGGGGTTCATCCCTGGAAGAGAAGGAAGAGATAATGGGTTAAGATCATTACTTCTTCCACCAAAAAGTAAGAGAGAGAAGTCCCGCAAACTGGTTCTATCAATAGATGCTGAGAAAGCTTTTGACAGGGTATTGGAGATTCATGATGGATACATTAGATACCCTGGGAATTGGTCCCAAAATGAGAAAGTGGATAGGAAAATTTTATAGTCAGACTTCAGCAGCGGAAAAGGTTAATGGCTCATTATCAAAGTTCTCTAAAATGTATAATGGGGAAAGACAGGGGTGTCCACATTTGCCCCTGTTGATTGCTTTATCTTTAGAACCCCTTCTTGCGACAGTACAAAAACGTGTTGATGTAAAAGGTATACAGACAGGAGAGACAGAACACAAAGTTCCAGTATATGCTAATGATATGTTATTTTATGTTACAAACCCCAAGCTGACACTACCCAGTTTAATGAGAATATTAAAATATTATGGAGATCTATCAAATTAAAAAAAATTAACCTGTCAAAATCAGAGATTTTAAATATTAATGTCCCGATAATAGAAAAAAAGGCCTTACAGAGAGAATTCTCTTTCACATGGAGGGAAAAAGAACTAAAGTATTTGGGAATTAAATTGACCCCTTCCCTTAATAATTTATAGCAAGTAATCTACATTCCATTAATAAACAAAATAAAAAATGTAGAAAATCTCTATAAGATCACTCTCTTAGATAAGACGAATAAATATGATCTTCAATTTTATACAGATTTGTCACAGCATACACTGCTATTTCATAAAAGTCTGAATAATATTACAAAAGCCTTACAAAACCACAACATTGGATACACGTGGTGGGGCTAACCCACAAAGCTTATTGTTACCAAAGATGGCTCCACCCATGTCATTACCTCTCCTACTAAAGGTTTGCAACTGCTGAAATCCTGGAACATCATTCCTGGGGATGTACTGAAAACACCGCCTATCAGCAGCCCTAACAGAATAGCACCTTATTGGCAACGTGCATCTAATTCCTGAAAATAACTACCTGCTCTGAGGACTACCTTAATATTTTGAGCATATAGCCCAATACAGCGCTCACCGCCATTAGAAGCTCAAGCCAATTTTCTTTGCTCCCACATGCCTGAGCAGACATTTTCTGCACTTGAGTTTTCTAAAACCTCTGTTCATACAAGTGTTACTTGTTTTCTACTGTTTTTGTTTATTGGTACCTTTGCTACCTCATGGACCAAGATCTCAGATGGTGCTACCAATTTATTTTACTCTGCAAGATATTCACTCGAACTTTAGTATATGGCTTTCATATATATCCCACTCTGCTGCAACAGCTGTACACTCCCAGAGGCTTTTATATTTAATCCAGAAGCATAATGTCGATAGCACATAAAAAAAATCATCAATATGCCAATCAACATATTATCTGTTAATGCACATGGGTTGAATCATCCCGCCAAAAGGGCATCACTGTGGAAGGAGGCGGACCAATTGCATTGTGATATCCTGTGTGTCCAGGAAACACACTTTCATCAGGAAGCTGCGCCTATATGTACCCACAAAAATCTTCAATATTACTTCACTGCAAATATGTCTACAAAAAAGAGAGGTATGATGAATGCAGTAAGAGATTGTGTTTCGTTTCAACTACACAAGGAACTGAAAGACATAAATAACACTAGATATACTCTGGCGGCTGTTTATGCACCAAATACACAGCAAATCCGTTTCTTGAATAATCTGATGTGAAAGGTTGAGAAAGTACAGCAAGGATCCATCCTTATTTTGTGGTGACTTTAATATTGTCCCGGATCCGCAAATCAACTCCACATTGGATGCCTCTGCCAGAGCACCATCACTGTTACCCTTTATGCATTCTCATGATTTATATGATGCTTGGCGCTGTGTAAATGCAAATGAAGTGGATTACACTTTCTTGTCTAATAGGCATTGTACCTATTCTAGGATTGATTTATTTTTGACAGACAGGTGGCTCCTTCAAAAAATTACTCAAGCCAAAATTAATGATATCTCATGGTCAGACCATGCGTCGATACTTCTTACAGTGGTTGACGCATATCCAAAATCATCAACCATGGTGTGGCATGTTACCTCATGTCTTATACAAAATCCTGCTTTACAAAAAACTATTAAGAGCCACCTGGCTGAATACTTTGAATTTAATTCCCCTTCTACTAATAATCCGTTTACCCTGTGGAATGCACACAAAGTGTACATCCGAGGTATCTTTATCAAATTAGGTATGAGGGGGCACTTGCACGGAGGCTGATGATGGCGGATGTGCACTAACCCAGCTCCACTTCACAGCTCTCTCTTCCAGCTCCACCGGAGCTTACAATAGCTAATACCTTCAGAGGAGCATCAGTACCAGACTCAGCATTCTTTGCAGATCCCAACGGGCAAAATCGGGCATCAGAAGTACTCTCCATCACCCGCCAAGCAGTTGTGGTCTACACATATGGATAGGTATGTGTAGCGGGCCGCATCTCCGGACTCAAATGACCAAGCAATCCCGATGGCAGAAGTGGACGACCAGTCGGGTCATGAGGCAGAGGTAACACACCACTCTGCTCTGTCTCCCCCTTCCCCTATCCCATATCTCACAGCAGACATTCTGGATGATAAGTTACACAGCCTTTTGCAAAATCTGACCCATACTATATCTGCGGCAGTGGGGAAAATAGCACAGGAACTCAGAGGGGAGATATCATTGGTGGAAGAACGTACAGACCACCTAGAAACCAAATTTGATGATCTGGTACAGTATGTACATGAACTAGAGGAAGATAACCACATTTCAAAACAACAGATATCCCAGTTGCAATCCCTTCAAGAAGATTTGGAGAATAGGGAGCGGAGACAGAATCTCCGAATATGCGGTGTTCCAGAATCTGTATGTTCTGAACATAGATTGACAAATGGACAGGGTCCACCGCTCTCTTGCCCCAAAACCACCACTGGGCGCGAGACCAAAAGACATCATTGTCCAGTTTCATTACTATGATAGCAAGGAGTCTTTGCTGAATTCCACACATAACACTGCCTCGGTTGAGTTTAGAGGGGAAAAAATTAAAATCTATAGTAATCTGTCCCCTATCACATTGTCTAAGAGACATACACTTCGTCCACTTACTCTCCACCTACAGAAGCATCGCATTATATACATTTGGGGCTTTCCGTTCAGATTGATGGATGGTACTCAACACACAATGAAGGGGGCCCCCCAGGTATATTTGTAGGCATTTGAGGAAAAATGGCAAGGGGAGGTAGCAGATTAATAGGTCCACTGTACGATTGCTCATGGTTAGAGGTTGAAATTCCAAATGTTTAAAAAAATATTGTAGCTGTTGCAGACTCTTGATCATCTTCTGTCTCAGGTTGCGATTGTGCCAGTTCAAGATGACAAAAGGTTTTGTGATTTCTACTTAAAGCTCTTTATGGTTCTAAAGCCAAACTGTGATGATCATATATTGGATCTCAAGTATCTCAACAAGTTTCTTCTTGTATGAAGGTTTTGAATGAAGTCAGTGTGTACAGAAATGGCCATGATCCAGCCAGGAGATTTCTTGTCAGCAGACATAAAGGATGCTTACCTGCATGTCCCAATCTTTGCTCCTCACCATATCTTTTTGCAGTTTGTAGTGGAGGACTGGCATTTCCAGTTTGTGGCCCTGCTGTTTGACCTGTTCAGTGGGGTACACTAAATGTGGGTCTGCTGGCATCCAGGTTAAATTTTAAACAGGCCAATTCATTTCAAGGACCACAGATCCTTAGATTTTTGCAGTAGGTTACTTGGTGACGCCACGGGACCAGTTCTCTCTAATTTATGCTTTTCCTCTGTTACAACATCTTTTGATTATGCTGATTTAAGTGGAGGGAACGCCAGTGAATATGATTGCTTTGGCTTGACCCAGGAAAAGGTGATATTCTGAAATTGTGAACATCTCAGTAGACAATACTTGTTTGGTAGACAAACCTCCTGTCAAAAAGTCCAATCTTACATCCTTCTTTACAGTTGCTGGCTTTAACAAGATGGGGATTGAATCTAGGAGCTTAAAAGATAGAGTGTTGGATGCAGTTATCCTCATTATTCTGGGAGCCCATCCACAACCCCACCTACTGAACATTTTTTAATTCATTTAGTATGTGCAAAGCGGGGTTTATTTCCCTGCCACATACAACAGTGACTGTAAGCATTTTAAGTAGATAGCTGGGATTGGGAGGGGAGAATAAGTACAAGAGTTGAGGGAGATGCATCATTTTAAATGCAACAAGTCTTCCTGACTAAGAGAATACATATCTCAGTAATTGTGTTAGGTCCTGCTGTAGTTTGGTGTGGAAAGGAAAAAGGAAGGCAGTTAGTGAGAAAGAGTTCTTGTAGACCTTGTTAATTGCATACCCAGATTCAATATACTAACGTTAGCCTGGGTATAGGAATTGTTGTTGTAGAGTCCTAGTAATGCCATCCAACCCAAATTCTGAGATACATGACTTTGTTTCATTGATTTTGTAGTAAGAAACTTTGCTGAACCAATGTAATAGTTGTTGTACCTCAGCCAGGGAGGTTGTAGGGTTAGTGAGCATCAGGATCACATTGTCAGCAATTAAGCTGATATTTTGTTCCTGGGATGCAATGTTGAACCCAGAGATGTTATTGCTTGTTCTAATATGTTCTGCTAAAAGATTTATCAGTAGATTAAAAATTAGTGGAGAAAGGGGGCAGCCTTGTCTAGTACCATTAGTGATTTGAAAGGCTGTAGATAACATATCTGATGTATATACCTGTGCTGATGGAATAGAGTACAGAGCAAGTATGAAGTCCAAATTTGTGTAGCAGCTTATAAATCCTATCAAATGCCTTCTCTGTGTCCAAAGGGAGGTGCAGAGAAAGTGTTCTTTTGATTTCTGCATGGTGAATAATATTGACCAGTCACCTAGTGGCCTCAGATGCCTGTCGGCCTTTTGTAAATCCTGACTATTCTTTGTGGGTCAAAGTTGGCAAAATGTCTACTGATCTATTAGCTATAACTTTGGCATGGATTTTTAGGTTAAAACTGAGTAGAGAAATTGAGCTAAAGTTTTGTGGAGAGGTTTTTCCCTTCTCTTTGGTAATGTCACCACAAGTGCATTCAGCATTTTAGTTGGGAAAGATAAAGAGGGGGCAGAGCTGCAGTATAAGAGAAAGCCACAGAATTCCAGTATGTGAAGTTCCTGAGGAAGGGGAACTGTCTATCCCTAAATCGTGTAGAAGTAATTCTCTGGGAATTAAACATTTACGACATGCACATGCACTGCTTTTTCCTCAGATATGCCACTTCACTGGCTCCGAGTGAGAGTGTGTTTGCAGCAAACTGTGAAAGTACACAGAATCATCCTTCATTCTTCTGATGGATTTTATATACTACTTGGGAGAAAACAAGTATTTTTCATGACATAATCTTTGAAAACCAAGGACAAACCCAGATATAATGTGGCAGATAATTAACAATTACAGTAGATTGTTTAGATATGGCCCCATTCAAACCTGGCATCTCCACCAATAAGCAGTGATGCGGACCCCTGAACACAGACCCCGGGGAGTAAACAAAAGAAGAGAAAAAGATCATCATGTGCCCATGGTTTCAGGTAAGTAAAATGGGCATTTGGATAGTGTTTTTTTTCATACTAGCAGTTGGTTATAGGAGGGTGGGAGAGGGGCACTAATATCCTGGAGTTGGGCTTTAAGGATGAATTACCCCTTACTACATAGTTTCTTAATGGCTCTCCATCCTGGACTCCAGAAATAGCCAAGACTGCCATAATGGGATTTACCACTTGCCCTGACCTTCCTTGCCAACTTCAGATGAGATAACTGTCTACCCAGTTTGAGTAGAGACCGAATACAGAGTTTGTTCTAAAACCAAAAACTCCTGTGTTTCTATTCATAACATACATTTTTTCTGGTAAATAATTTAATACAAATAAATTATAATGTGCCTTTTATATAGCCATTTAAAAATAAACATTTATTGTTAACAGTTTAAAGAGATTATGTTATTCATACAAGAAAAATAATTTACATGGCTATCAGAGTACATCATGTATTACTTCAATAGAAATCAGAACTTTAGAAAGCTGATAAATTGAACACAAAAGAAGCTAGCTGTGTTGAATGCTATTAAAATAATTGAATATCCTAAATGGTCTACAGTACACAATACAAAAGATGAGCTATGGATAGCTTGGTAAATTATAGGAGTTAAGAGTTGCACAGTACACTGAGAGGATTTATTTGGCAAAAAAAAAAAAAAATCATAATAAAAATAAATCCACAGGGTTACTCTAGTTTTGAAAATTTTTAGAATAGATAAATGATAGCATAAACATCCTTGCTTGAATTAAACAGAACCTGTTAAACTGTTCCTTCCTGAAACAACTGAAAACATATGTTAAATATGAGATGAAAGGCTTATTGCCCTATTTATTGAAAAGAGGAATAATTAGCAAATGGTGACAAATGCTTTTTATCTCTCTGATGAGATTTGTTTTTAACCTTTAGAAGTAATCACACAATAATCTGGTGACAAATGCACATTCTATATTTTACTTTAAAGGAAATCTGTTAGACAAACAAGCTGCCGTTGGCCATTGGTCCGAATTTATTTAATTTTTCCCACACAACAAAAAAAATGTTTTTTTCCATTCAAAAACCTACAAACATTATAGTTAGAGATGAGCGAATCGAACCAGGCGAACCGGAATTCGATACGAATTTCAGGAAAAATTTGATTCGCGGCGAATCCGAATATTTGCCTACTTCGGGTGCGCGAATCGGATTTTTCCCGATCAGCCGGCAAAAGTGTCCCTGCAGAGAGCTCCGCTATTTCTGACAGTTCTCTGACAGAAGGAACACATGTACAGCGGTTGAAACATTGTATCTATTAGTTTCCATTTAGGATACAGATGTTTCAACCGCTGTACATGTGAAGAAGCTGTCAGAGAACTGTCAGAAATAGAGGAACTCTGCACATACACTTTTTGCCGGTTTGGAATTCTTATTTTCATCCTACTTCTTCTTCTTCATCCTCATCCTCAGAAGAAGAAGAGGATGAGGATGAGGATGAGGATGAGGATGAAGAAGAAGAAGAAGAAGAAGAAGTAGGATGAAAATAAGAATAATTCCAAGCCGGCAAAAAGTGTATGTGCAGAGTTCCTCTATTCTGCAGATACACTTAGAGGAGCTCTGCACATACACTTTTTGCCGGCTTGGAATTAATCTTATTTTCATCCTACTTCTTCTTCTTCTTCTTCATCCTCATCCTCAGAAGAAGAAGAAGAAGAAGAGGATGAGGATGAGGATGAGGATGAAGAAGAAGAAGAAGAAGTAGGATGAAAATAAGAATAATTCCAAGCCGGCAAAAAGTGTATGTGCAGAGTTCCTCTATTCTGCAGATACACTTAGAGGAGCTCTGCAGATACACTTAGAGGAGCTCTGCAGATACACTTAGAGGAGCTCTGCAGATACACTTAGAGGAGCTCTGCAGATACACTTAGAGGAGCTCTGCAGATACACTTAGAGGAGCTCTGCAGATACACTTTTTGCCGGCTTGGAATTAATCTTATTTTCATCCTACTTCTTCTTCATCCTCATTCTCATCCTCAGAAGAAGAAGAAGAGGATGAGGATGAAGAAGAAGAAGTAGGATGAAAATAAGAATAATTCCAAGCCGGCAAAAAGTGTATCTGCAGAGCTCCTCTAAGTGTATCTGCAGAATGTCATTTATGGAAACAAATAGATACAATGTTTCAACCGCTGTATGGAGGGAATGTCCCAGAACTGTCAGAAATAGACTATTTCTGACAGTTCTGGGACATTCCCTCCATACAGCGGTTGAAACATTGTATCTATTTGTTTCCAGAAATGGATCCATTTATGGAAACAAATAGATACAATGTTTCAACCGCTGTATGGAGTGAATGTCCCAGAACTGTCAGAAATAGACTATTTATGACAGTTCTGTGACATTCCCTCCATACAGCGGTTGAAACCGCTGTATGGAGTGAATGTCTCAGAACTGTCAGAAATAGACTATTTCTGACAGTTCTGGGACATTCACTCCATACATGTCCCAGAACTGTCAGAAATAGACTATTTCTGACAGTTCTGGGACATTCCCTCCATACAGCGGTTGAAACCGCTGTATGGAGTGAATGTCACAGAACTGTCCTTCTCATCCTTCTTCTCCTTCTCATCCTTCTTCTCCTTCTCATCCTTCTTCTCCTTCTCCTTCTCCTCCTCCTTCTCCTTCTCCTCCTCCTTCTCCTTCTCCTTCTCCTCATCCTTCTCCTTCTCCTCATCCTTCTCCTTCTCCTCATCCTTCTCCTTCTCCTCATCCTTCTCCTTCTCCTCATCCTTCTCCTTCTCCTCATCCTTCTCCTTCTCCTCATCCTTCTCCTTCTCCTCATCCTTCTCCTTCTCCTCATCCTTCTCCTTCTCCTCATCCTTCTCCTTCTCCTCATCCTTCTCCTTCTCCTCATCCTTCTCCTTCTCCTCATCCTCCTTCTTCTTCTCATCCTTCTTCTTCTCATCCTTCTTCTTCTCATCCTTCTTCTTCTCATCCTTCTTCTTCTCATCCTTCTTCTTCTCATCCTTCTTCTTCTCATCCTTCTTCTTCTCATCCTTCTTCTTCTCATCCTTCTTCTTCTCATCCTTCTTCTCATCCTTCTCCTTCTCCTTCTCCTTGGGCATTTAAATTAAAGGTACAGTGTTCTGCACTAATTTAAAGGCTCTCTGAAGCCTAGAAACCCTTTTTATAAGTTAACTTCGTAGCGAATTAATTCGCATCGAATCAAATTTCTTCCTGGAATTCGCCGAATCAGCCGAATCGAATTTTTGAAAAATTCGCTCATCTCTAATTATAGTTACCCATAGGCAAAATAAATATTCAAGATAAACATAACTCATTACAATCCAGTGGCTTCAGATAGGGGTATTGCACACAATATATCCCAACCACCTACTTAGTGACAGAAACTTGTTTGTTTCTCCACCATACCCCCCCCCCCTTAAATGTGTCTTACCTTATATAGGGTATTATCATTCTCAGTCCCTTATCCCAACACATATTGGGGTCATTGCCCATCTTTGGTTTAATGCCAACGATTTCATAGTAATATTTTTAAGAGTCCCTATCTGTTCACATATTTTTAATGTTTTATTGAGTTCAATAACCCAGTCTTGTATAGTAGGGGCGTTGCTAGTTACATCATAGTATTATTACTCTGTGTGCTTCAAAAAGAGATCTCTGCACTGTAGTAATAGTAAAGTCATCTCAGCCAGAGGTGTCAATGTACCCAGAGAAAGAGGTAAGCACATTGTTATTAATAGATGTAATATACCATGTAACTGATTGACTTTAAAGATCATACCATCTCAATATCTCACTAATTTTGGGCATTTCCACAGCAATGCACCAAACTTCTTCGTTCTTTGCCACATTTACTACATTTTGCAGTGTTCTTCTACCTATGGAATGGAGAAATGCTGGTGTTCTGTATAGAATGAAAATGAAAAATTGTATTAATCTATGTGAAGAGGAAGAATATGAAGATTGTGGAGTACTTCCTCCTATATTTCCCCAGAGATATCAACCCCATTTCATCCTATAACTAATAGGGAAATTGCCAAAAAATGTATTTAATAAATGGGTGTAAAATGATGGCACCAGGCCTTTTACTATTGTTTGAATTAATCACGGTACCTTTTATATCCTGATTTTATCAACCACTGGCCAAGACACTCCAAACTCAGCCTGAGCACATGTGGCAGTTGTAAATATTGATATAAAATGTTTTTTATACAAGATAAATTCCATCTGTAATTGCTGAAATTATTTAAATCAATTCCCTGAATATAACTGGGTAGTCGTTCCTAGAATAGCCACCATCCAGCTATGAAAACATTGCAGTTTCATAAATTAGGGAAGTGTTTCATTTTCCCAAATGGGAATTTACTTAGTAAAATTCACTAATTGAAGTAAATTTTTTTAAGCATTCCCATACTTTCTCATTAAGATGAACAGAGGGATATACTAGAATATAGCTGCAAAGTGTAGAGAGAGGTTGCCAATGCTATCCAGAGCAGTGTACCCGAGCTGGCAGGGAGGAGGACTGTTAGTAAACAAAGCAGCCCTCCTCTCCATCGGTGATCGTTGGTAATCACTGGGTGCCTACGGGTAATCACTAGATTGACAGCTGCGCCTGCCAATGGCGGCACATGTAGGGTGCGCACAAGGCTCACATTTGCCCCCTACCCAGAAATGTGATTTTGCGCACTCGTGCTGCCCTGTAGCAATATTTTTGCTATAGGTCGCAAAGCACTTATAGGTGCATTAGGAAAGTGATCCATATGGAGGTTCATACAATTAGGTGGAAAATCACTCTCTCAATCAACATTGAATATTTTTAAACCTTATGCTGCTATCATTAGTAAATAGATAGGAAAGCATTTTTATATTTGCTTGTTTGAAACTATTTTTTTTTTTACATTTCTTCAGTCACTTCCAGGTTTACAAGCCTAGGTAAAAAATGTCATACATCCCAGGAATCTTCAGGAGGGGTTTTCTTCCAGATGGATTCCTGGAAGTAAATGGTACATGTATCATCTACCCTTATGCCCCGTACACACTATAAGAAAATCAAACGAACGATCGTCCGGTCATCGATTGTACGTTGCTGGTCGAAAGCGATGTGCTTTTATGCATGAGAATATTGTACGATATAAAGGCATTGCGTACGAACGTCGTAGCGTAGCTGTGGAAATGATGTAATGTACGTGTGACCCTGTAGCCATGCCTGTCGGTGACATATTTGTTTTCCCTCAGCGATGGATCTTTCGTGACAAATTTTCGGAATAGTCATGGATACCGTATCCAAACTGTTTAATGACATTAATGACATCAATGGCTGTAATGCTACGAATATTCAGTGGTGTTTATTTCTTCAGGCTCTTCCGGGTCATAAGCAGCTTCCGATTATGCGCGGTCTTTCGCATCCAATTCTTCTCGTACGAAAACTGTACACATTAACCGAAAATCGTTCGTTCTGTTCCCAAACGACAAAAATTTTGATGTTTGCACTATCGTTAACTTTCATTCGTAAGATCGGAATCGGCTGTCGAAAATGATGTACACACCATCAGAAAATTGCACAATTGCTCGTCGGGCAAATACGTTCGTCCGATTTTCTTATAGTGTGTACAGGGCATAACTCCTATCTAGCTACTCCCATGGATGCTAGGAGGTGGTTTTCAAAGTGATTTCTCAGTAGTATGCTCAAAGTAAAGCATGGAGAGATGGATGGATAGGGCTTTGAATATTAAAAATGAATTAAATAGCATTAAATAGCATTTTTTTGTTTGTTTGTTTTTGCGGTGCTCAGATGCAGTGTAGTTCCACTATAAAATTTCCAATTGCTAATAAAGGAATAGGAAATAGGTTTTCCAAGAATTTAGTGAGAGATTTCAGAACCTCATTAGAATAGGGACAAAGAATATATATATATATATACAGTATATACTGTATATATCAGTTAAAACACATTTTAGGCCTTGTAGCAGGCAAAGAAGAAAAATATGCCTACCTGCTTTATCCACCTGCATCTACCTACAGAAAAACAAAACCTTTTTATGTACAAAAAGAGAAACTCCCCAGGCATAGGAAAATACAGTAAATCTGAATAAACCATAAACTGTGAAAACCACTTAGCAAGACATCTACAGGTTAGTATGAGTTTCCAGCAGGCAAATAACAGAAGGATCATAAAACAAGATAGTATCAAATAAGGAATGTCTGTTAATGGGATCATTAAGGCCCTTGATATTTTATGAGATTATAGAAAACATTTGAGACAACATTTAAAGCCACATCATAACATGCAAACAGCAACGTATATGAAAAAAAAACCCCAGAATCTCTAGGTAGAAAATTCAATAGTTAATCACTTGACATTGTTGTGGAATTAATCATAAGGACTAAGGAACAAGGTTTAATGCCCATATAACAACACATAAAAACAAAAAGAACAAACCATACCTCCAAATAAAAAAAAAACTTCCAAAAAACTTTCAACATTGTCATTACACCATTTACCACTTATTGATTCTCCTAAATAATTGCATATACATCTGCTTGATCCACATAGGGTTACACAATATAGCAATACGGGCATAACAGAGTGCCCATTTACTCACATTGCTCAGACGCAGGCCTCTTTAATTCCTTTTATCACAACTTCTTTGGTTTCTGGATGTGCCTATGGAGGATAAGTGTCTCTGACTCCCTTCCTCAATAGCTCAGAGAGGCCAGACCTTAGGAGGTACAGGTGATGGGGCAGTGCATTGCAGCCAAGTGAGCCCCTCCAGCTACTGTAGGAAGGCCTCTGCTTGTTTACTACCAGAGTACTCTAGTTCCAGTGGGGGGGCTTCTTCTTTGGATCTTGTATCTCTTCAGCTGTTCACCCTTGTTACTTGTTCACCTGTGTCCCTGAACCCAATCTGCTCACAGTTCACCAAAAAGACTAACTAAATTGTTGCTGGCCTGAGCCTCTGTCCACCACAGTCAGAAGTCAATCATTTAGTGGTCTTATTCAGGGGCGGACTGACAACTCATGGGGCCCCCGGGTAATAGGGGATCATGGGGCCCCTGTGTCCTTGCCCAAACTCAAAAAAGCCTATGAAAAAGGTACCAGGGGCATCTCATGGGGCCCCCTACTGACCCCGGGCCCTCGGGCAGTGCCTGAGTTTCCAAATGGTCAGTCCACCACTGGTCTTATTACTGTTGGTATCGAGAGTTCTTGGCCAGCTGTCCACTCACTTGATTCAAATTATAACTGACATCACCCACCCCCATCTGGTTTGTTGATATTTGTTGGAGTGTCGCCCATTCAGATGAAGATGGATCTAAATCTCTGGGCTACAAGATAGATGTTGGATTTACATCATGAGACTCAATGTAAATTAAACATTCTTTATAATAAAATAAATTACAAATGCGTGTTTTATTAACTGTTTACATTTTGTGAATGAGTAACCGCATACTCACATGGGGGTACAGATATTTGTAGCTCCTCTTTGTAATTTCTCTTCCCAGACCTCACAGCCACTGGACATGGGAATTGGGGATGAGACCCCAGTCCCCATATGCATGTTGCCTTGCCCTTTTTTTTTTTGCATAGGGTCCTCAATAAAAATTCATACCAGGCCCCTTTTTAGGATAAGGGTTTAGAATGACGTTTGGGGGCTCCACACAATTTGTTTATGGGTTTCTGTGTAGAGTCCCCCTTAATAATCTGTAACAGACCCCTATCTAGGATAAAGGAATGGTATGGGTGTTTGGGAACCTCATACCATTCTCTTAGCTTTTTTGTGTGCAGTTCCCCCTTAAAATCCATACCAAACACTTATTCTTTTTTTAATTCTTCAGTACATGTGATCTGGTATGTTTCAGGGAGGGAGGGGGCAGAACGTAAAGCTTAATATTGACACACAATACTTAAAGGCAAAATATTCATTCACAAAAGACACAAAATGAGATAATAATGTTCTGACATGGTACAAAAAGTGTAACCTGACAAAATTACTAATAAAATTCAACATTGCATAATGTCTACATAAAAATTCCAAAGAAGTGCTAGTGAATACAGATCTTACAAATAAGCAATTTTCTGGTGGCAATGAGATGTAGTCACCAAACATCCACTATCTCCTGCGCTCAAGGACTCAGACCAAAAGACGATTATTTAACAAACAGTGTGTTCATGCAATGCTTATCAAAGGTTGTGCAGCTCTATCATGAAGCTTGGGAAGCTTGATAAAACTGTAGAAGGGGATAAAAAAAAGAGTGCACCAACCTTGAGCATTACCTCAGTAAACAATGAATAATTTTCTTGAAGAAATATACTCACAAGAGTAGCAGTAAAACAGGCATAAAATAATCATAGTCCACACAGGGTTACAGGTCAATCCAAAGGGGAGATAAAAGCTAACACGTTTCGAAGGGTGATCCCTTCTTCATCAGAGCTGGGTTTGGCAGATAAAAAATTTGGCAGAGTTCCCATAGCTAGGAGACATTCAACCACTGAGTGTCAGTATTTCAGCCTGTTTAGTGTTTATCTCCCCTTGGATTGACCTGTAACGCTGTGTGGACTATGATTATTTTATGCTTGTTTTATCGCTACTCTTGTGAGTATATTTCTTCAATAAAATTATTCATTGTTTACTGAGGTAATGCATAAGGTTGGTGTGTTCTTTCTTTTATCCCCTTTGGCAGTGAGATGTATCCTGTAGACAGAGACTGTGAAGCACACCATAAGGCAACTTACATGAAAAATATTACTCTCATGTACAGAGTGGTCACAAAGGCTGTAATGGTGTAAAATTATTCCACTGCTGGGAGGTAACATAAACACCTCTACATTCCTCCCCTTAGAAGAAAATCACATACTCAATGCAGAGAAAGCATCCTGGTTCCACATAAGGTCATAATGACATTTAAAGCAGAGCAGCACATTTTCACTATCAACTGCAAAAGCACCATTTTGATCCACTTTTATCCCCACATGGCATGGTTTAATTATTTCAGCACTGCATTAGTAATTTGCTGCGGGAGAATGTGCAAGAATTTATATTATCTAATATTGAGGAAGGGTAGAAAGAGGATACATTGTAGAGAACAGGAAATGCCAGTGATGTTTTGCAGCTGAAACTATCTGGCAGGCTCAAAGTGGCAGATATTGCTTTAATGCCCTAGACTATAAAGAAGAAAAGCGAGTGAGAGGCAGAAGAACAGCAAGGCAGGATTCTGTCCAGTGTCAGAGAACTAGAAGAAGCAGCCATCCTACTGCACCAGATAGCTTTTCCCAAATAAGTAATGTTATTCCCTGTTCCACAAAGGTCAGCAGTTATTTGGATACCACATACACGAGGAGACACATGAATCTCCACCACAAAGCTCAGTGGGAGAAGCACATTAATATTACCAGCCAGGATAAAAGGCCCACACCTTATCTTGTTCTTTAACTTATACCCCTTCCCCAAATCCATCTTCATTTGCTGCAACATCTGCAGCCTCGAGTGAGAGAGAGGGAAGACTGACAAAAGGTTTGAGATACTTAGCTCACTGGTTTAGATGGGAAAAGTGTCAGCTTGGGGCCAAGAGTGGTCTTGAATATGTCTCTTTACCTCACCTTACCATCTCTAGAAGCATCTTTGACCAGACAGGTTTCTTTTCCACAGTTGCTTGAGTGAAAGAAAGTATTGTCTTTCAATCACCCCTATGCCTAGTATCCCAATGTCCCAACTGGAGTTCTGGGTTTACTCCAGAACAAACATGTGTATGGTGTAGTACACATCTCTCTTATCCCTCCACTCCATGGCCAACACTTCATCGTCCAGAGGCTTCAAAGAGGCCTTAAGCCTGTTTTTCCTGTGCTGACCATATCTCTTCCTGCTGCCTATATTGACCCAGGACTTTTCATGGACCATGTTCCAGCCTGTTGCCTGGACTAATAAATTTGCTGTGCTGACCATAGCTCTGCCTACTGCCTGTACTGACCCAGGACTGTTTATGGACCATATTCCTGCCTGCAACCTGGAGTCAGCCTTTTGTCTGTAATGAACTTGGCTATTGCTGACTACTTCTCTGCAGACAACTGCTCTACTAAAACCACAGGTAATCTTTTTTTTACCCTTTGTTCAGCCTCCTATACTCCCTGGCCAAACTGCTGGGCAAGGGTTGATGGGATGAGGGCATTGCCCTCATCTCCATGGAGATAAGGCGCAAGGCGCATTCCGGGAGTACGTCATACCAATTCCACTCAGAACCACAAAAGTCCCACTCACCATATTACAATAGGAAAAGCGGGAACTGGTTAAGGATCTGTTTTTCGCATGTTGCATTCAAAGTAACATAGAAAAGAGGACTCGCTCCCTGCTGTACAATAAAAAAAATGCTATTGGTAAATGTCCCTCATGGCAGTGCCCAGCTCTCCATGACCTTTGTTTGACAACCCCTTGGTGTTTAATCTTGAAAATGGCCATAAATGATTTTAAGGATTGGACTGCATAGAGTTCAGATTTAGTTCTCAATTTGCAGACTTTAGGATGGATTTGACAAAAGCCCCATGAACCTAGGTATGTTTGCTCATGCCGACTACTAATGAAAGTAGTGTGTATTTGCAAAAATGTAATAGACTGTTTTCTGCTAAAAGTGTCAAGAGTATAACAAATCATGACTTTCCTCTTTTTATTTCTTCTTCATGGAGATAATTTATGTCTTCCTACATTTCTAGTTTTATGTAGTTATTATTTTTTTGCTTCTCATATATACTGGCTTGTTAGTAGGTGTGAGACAATCAGACTGGGTTAATTTACTGTGGACTGTCAAATCCTGCTTAAATGTACAAAGCCCAAATGTAGTAGTAATATCACCTCATATGATGGTGGTGGTGGTGGCGGTGGTGGTGGAGGGGGATATTGGTACTGAACTCTTGCCAATTTCAAGGCTTAAAGGCAAACTGTTGATAAAAAAGGGCACGAGGAACTATGCACTGCCACAGAGAACATTTAAAAAAGCAATGAGCATAAAAGAAAAATACTGTACAGAGGGGAAAGTGTCTTTTCAATGTGACTTCAGCATGAGAAAAACACCCACATTTTTGGGAGATGTCTTTAACCTCCCTGGCGGTATGATCATGTCAGGAATTTTGTGCTGAAAGCGGTACCATTTTTTTGCATGGAAATATGTAGTTTTTAATTGTAGGCTGTAATTTTTAGGACTAACTCACTGAAATCTATCCGAAAAAGAGTCTATTAAACATTCCGGATATGATAAAACTTGAAACACGAAATCATAAATTATAATTTAATAAATAATCATAAAAAATAATAATATAATAATAATAAATTTAATTCAATAATATAATCAAACCAAAAACACTGAAATTTGAAATACAGAGGCAAATTCGCACATCGCTGAGCAAAGTCGCAAAATCGTTTTCAGTGTCTGATGACGAATTTCCCCACGAATCATTATCACTCAATTCTGCAAGTGGTTCTGATTTACTATCGCTGTTCTAAAACCACTTTTGACATAAAGGGACGCTTTTTGGACACCATGGACTTTTCTAAGTTTCCAGGCAGAAAGAACATTCAAAATGCAGGCAGGGCACAGGACAAAGCAGTAGGGACAAAATGTATGTGAAATGCAGTGAAACAACAATGACAGCAAAAATGTCATTTTTTAAAAATTTCAAATTTCCCGCCGGTTCCGCCGCCCGAACGTTCCGACGTCACGGGGACCTGAACACGGAAGCCAGATGCCGGCATCCGCCGGAGGAGATGGACGGGGACGCTGCAGGGGACCCATCGTGGGAGCGAAGGACAAGGTAAGTGCTGCAGGGACCCCCAGAGAACGCTGCATGGTAAGCCCGAGTGTAGCTCGGGGTTACCGTTCTTGGTATAGAAATTCTACCCCGAGCTACACTCGGGAACACCGCCAAGGAGGTTAAGCAGCATGTGTTGTTATGGGATGAGCCAAATTGCCTTGGGTTCAGTTTTAGATGAGTTTGACAAATATAAAAAAAGCTTGGATGTCGAAACTGAACCCCACTGTAATCACTGGGAGCAGATTTAAATTAAAAATGTCCATTTTCTGGACTATTAGGCAAAACGTAAAAAAAATAACAAAAGGATGGGCAATGCCCTGGGCAACATATACCAATGAAAATACATTTTTTAAAAATTCTATTCGGCTAGAAGCAGTAATTTTGTAAAAGCATAAATGAAACATTAAACAAGCCAAATTCCTTTAAATAACATGTCTGGGCAATGACCTAATCCTGCCTGCAAAGAGTCAAACCTCTGAAATGTACAGAACATGCTCCAGCAGCACTGACATTTACAAAGGTAAAAATAAAATTGCCACTGAATGACATGTCATTGACGGCTTCTTGTTAAAAAAGAAGACAGTGTATAGACTCCTCCAAGGGTATGCTATATATTTTGGGTCTGTGTGCTGTTTTGTTTTTTAAGAAGCTGTGAAGCAATCTGCTGTCAATGTAAACTGTATTTTTTTTTTCTTTCCAAATGTCACTTTTGCTGAAGCACATCCTACAGCACAAATGAAAATAAAAAATGCATAGATTCCCCCCCCCCCCACAGAAAAAATGCATACCAGACCCCAGAATTGTAACCTAGAAAGGCACTCAAAGTTTGACAAGTCCTTTAAAAAAAAAAAAGGAAAAATTCAAAAGTCCTCTATGTAAATCTATTGTCAATCACAATGCCTGCTGGTTGCCAACTGGCCAAATGAACCTGACAACCCAACACACACAAGACTGATCCAGGCGGCCAATTTTTAATTTAATTGATAGCTGTTATGAAAATAACAGCTAGACTGAAATATAAAGGTCCTTGCTGGTATTACAATAAAGGTACAGCTCCCAGCGAGGTTCAACTGTATTCACACTCACAGCGCTGTTCCTTTTGTAAAGCTATTGGTTTCACTATATGTGCTGACACAGCAGCAGTGGGGTGTTCAGGAATATGTACTATCTATTTTTCCTCATACTGATGGTTATATACAGCACTTTGATCCATTGTCTTTTTTACTTACTTTTTATATAGAGTTATTCAGGGGAAGAAAACTTGATTTTGCCCTGTACATGATTAGTTGATTAAAGCTGGTATAGCTTTCCTTTATTACTAAACTAATTTGACAATCATGAGTTAATTTACTAAAGATAAATAGGCTGTTATTTTGCAAGGGAATGCTCCCTTAGCTGAATACAGTGAAAATTAATTTTGCAAAGAATATCCAATCAAGTGTAATGAAAAAAAAAGCAAACTATATTTATGCTTGCATTTGATTGGATCATAGAAGTCAGAAGAGCTTCATCTTATTCACTAAGTTAAGGTAAAACTCCCTTGAAAAGTACATTTCCCTTGTAAATTGAACATCCTTCATGCCTTTGGTAAATCAGCCTCTCAGCCTGCTAGCTTTTAAACGTTTTCTACTGATATAATAAAAAAAAGTTAAAATGCCAGTAAAATTGTAGGTATAGTTTGTTCTCTGAATATGAAGCACCAATACTTTTACAATGTGTGTGCTCATGTGTCTGTACCCACACTGAAAGGGTTAACTGTTTTTTTCTGTTTTGGGAATGGAAAAAGCACCTTTACTTACCCAATCAGGTGTTCCCCTGGCAGATTATGCTCCTCTATGCTCTGGCAGTGGACTGTCCATCTGAGTCCTTAGGTTCAATGCAAGACTATGATCCTTGCATTGGTCTACATGAATTCAGAGGATGTTACACTGCTGGTACATAGAGAAGAATAGGCTTGAGGAACCCCTCTAGCAGCACAGAGTTGCCTGGGAGAGCAGAGGATAAGGCAAGGCTTTGCCCAGTCCCCCTAAACATAAACAAGCAGTTATCCCCTATAAAGAAGGTGCAACCCCATTGCAAGGGAGGATTTTTAGTTTTCCAAGAGTTCAGTGAATTCTCATAATCTAATTCAAATGTGTAAAAATCTATATTACAACTACATCAATAATTTAAACACAGCTAATAATAAAAGAAGTTAATTATTCAAGCATAACAATTCCCAATGTCTTAAATCTTTTAATTCAATTTACCTACAAACCAAAGCTTAAATGAGATAGTATCTGTGAGAGTAATTATATACAGAAAGAAAGTCAGTAACAATTCTTTTAAAGTTAGCAGTTTTAATTATCCAAATTTCAAAGGGGTACCTTCAGTGTGTTTAAACTTCTAACTGGAAATAGTAATTGAATTTAATTATTTGTCCATGTTACCTCTGTATAAATATAAATTAATTTATAACACTTTAAATCTTCTAAAAATCTCTCCATTTCTTAATCAAGTTAATTTTTTATTTTCTAAAAACATTTTGGTTATAATTTTTGTTTTTAATTTCCATGTTATTGAAGCCAAGCCTGCAGTTTATTCTGCCCCAAAGTATAAATAAAAGCCCTTTCATACAACTTGAGGTCTCATGTACCATGTCATCTATGCAAAAAATAGCATTAGACTTTACAGCTCAACAATGGATATAAAAAAAAAAAAGGTTTGGCTGTTTGCTATTTAGACCACATGCAGGTGTTCGAAAAACCATAATTCTTTCAGACATCAAATAGGAATAATGGTTCTAACTCTTGTCCCAGTGCTAAATAGTTAGTATAGTTGAAGAAAGACACACAAGCAATGAGTACCACTAATAAAATAAATAAATACATTATTTCTATATGTTGAACCCTAAAGCCACAGTTGATCCAGAAGGAGGCAATCTGAGGTTCCCTGGATCAACAATCTATGGTATTTTTAATGATATTAGTAACCAGAAATCCAGGAATGCATTTTCAAAGGATTTGAACAACAGCTATCCTAAGAGGCAGCAGTGACAACACCTGTGTCTCCCTTGAGCATCAGAAACTGAGGCCAAGGTAAGACTGTTTTCTTGTTTTTTTAGAAAATCTTAATTTTTGATCCCCTGTGCAGGTGATTTGACTTAAGTGGTTGGGGAGCTATCAGTAGAGCAGACCTTCCATTTTCATGAATTTTATCATTTTCATGAAAGGTCTGCTTTAAAAAAGGCTTGAAAAACAAAAAAACTAAATTGCAACTAGAAGCAATTAGGAAATTCACCCTGTGCAAATATCACATGCAGTGTGTTCATTATGTAGTGCACATGGACAGAGAAGGGGAGAACTTTTGTTCTCAGAAGGAGAAGAGAGCAGAAGTTTTTCCTCTGAGAACAGCTGAGATCTGTGTAGAAGGGGGAGGGCTGCATGTGATCTTGTGAAATAATTGTGTGATTACAGATCACCTGAGATTAAACAGTGAAACCAAAGTAAAAAAGATCATGCAATTACATAAAAATAATAAGCACTTACCACTGCTGTTTTTTAACATACATTTTGGCACTTTTTTAAATGTGTATTTTTGGCTCCTTTTTATTGCACATTTTAGCATTATTTATGTTCATTTTGCCGCATTTAACATGCTGTATTTTTTTAACACACATTTTGATGTGGGTTTTTTTATGTGCATTTTGGTGCTTTTCTAAACACACATTTACCCTAGGTTCACACCTAAGCATTTTCTGCAGCGTTTTGCAGAAACACAGTTTAGTCCATTTCAAATGATTTCCTATGGGACATGTTCACACCTGTGCATTTTCACCAGGTGCATTTTTTTGAAAGGGTAAAAAAGTTGAATTTCTGGTTCTATAAACTTCAATGGAAACCTTGCAGAACAGCTTGTATTGCATTTTTGCCACGTTTTGCATTTTAAATCCGTCTAGCAACAAGAACAATAAAAACATTTGAAAAATGCAAAATGCATAAAAAACACAGCAATAATGCAAAAACGCAACGCAAATCACAATGCAGAAACAGCTCAAACGCAACTTGCATAGGTGTGAACCTAGACTTAGGCACTTGAATGCACATTTTGGCACAAGTTATTTTAACATGCATTTTGCTGTGGTTTGTAACACACATTTTGGCACTTTTCTTAGCACGTATTTTGGCACTTTTTTAAAGTGCATTTGCTTTGGTTTTAATACATATTTTGGTAAACTGCACATCTGCTAGCCACTTTTGGGTTCCATTAACAAATAATGGCACCATAAACATGGCATGCATTTTGCATGGGTTTCCAGAACACACACAAAAACTGAGGCAAAAAAAGGAGCCAAAACATTAAAAAGCACCAAAATGCACATAAAAAGTTCAGCTCACATTTTTTAAAAATGTGCGTTGAAAAAAAAGCAGCAAAATGTTTGTTTGGGCATGGAGTGTTGTGTTTTTTTCAATACATATTTTGGTGCGTGGATAGCGTATTTGTCAAATGACAAAATGTGCGCAAAATGCATGTCTGCTAACAGCATTTGGAGTTCCATTAAAAATGAATGGCACCAAAAAGCGCACTGCATATTTTAAAACAATTTTAGCATAATTTGGAATTGCGGCAACAATTGTGCAATTCTGACAACAATTCTGCATTGCTCAGGTATGAATGCGTCCTAAACAACAATACATTATAACTATACTGCATGCGCATATATATATATATATGGCTGTGCTGTGTGCAGCCACCCAAAGCAGTGTGCTTGAGCTGACAGAGAGGAGAACTGTATTGTTTACATATAGTTCTTCTCCCCATCGGAGATGCTTGGCAATCACCGGCCGGGACTTGGTGATTAACAACCGTGGCCGGGAATGGTAGTGCTGGGAGGGAGCGCACACGCATGCGCCCCTACCTGGACATGCAAAATCCCATATATATACATGATTCTGGCCACTCGTACTACCCTGTAGCAGTATATCTGCTATAGGGCAGTCGAGAAGCATTTAATGCAGTACCTACAAGCCTTACATTATCACTATCACAGCGAAAGCACATTGTCAGTATGACTACTGGAAACCTACCCTTTCAGATTAAGGGAGCTAGCTTACTTAAAAGTCCCCTTATAAGCCAGCTAACGCATGTTAAAAGGCTAGGCAGTGTATTTTGATTGCTATGGTGAATTCCCACATTATTTCACTGGGTGTAGGCATATTAAAACTTGCAGTGAACTATGGTAGTAGCAAAGCCAAACCGAATCTGTACTTATTATCTCTATAAATGTCCAGAATTGAACAAGAGGTGTGCCCCCACAGACTTTAATGCAAGCTGTCATCCACCACTAGTTGTCACTAGTGGGTGAGCAGTCATTGAGATAAGACACAGGTCAATAGTCAATGTTTTTTTCTTTTGGCATTGTAATTAACATGAATCAGAATCACTGGATGAAATGATTGACAATGGAAATATATTGCTGGACTTTTGGAAATGTTTTTAATATTAAAGGTCAAAAACTGTGTGTGTTTTTATTTGCATCTTACTTTTTTAGTGGATGAATAAGAGTACTATGCACCCCTCAGTCATTCAACTGGAGATGGTGGTATCGGGGGTCCCCTGATTGTTAAAGGGAACTTTTGGATTACAATAAGCTACTAACCTGCAGACCCCCTACAAAGACTTTTTGTTGATAAG
Organism: Staurois parvus; assembly: GCF_062004578.1. NCBI lineage: Eukaryota > Metazoa > Chordata > Amphibia > Anura > Ranidae > Staurois > Staurois parvus. Next base: position 9,545,866 of record NW_028317949.1, read on the forward strand.
ACTTTAGGTTGATAATTTTCATTTCCATCAAACAATGGGGACACCAAGTCCATATCAGTATAGATATCCAGCGTGATATTTTTCCCCATTGAGATCTGATGTGTTTTCAAAGTGTTCCATTATTTTTTTTGAGCAGTGTATATTTACCTACTAGGATAGCTGTGTGGCACTATATTGTGCACTGTAACTAGCTGCATCTGGAAATATTGGTTATACTGTATGTACATTGTATCTTGTTATACATAACTGGAGCAGGAAATGCTGCTTATTTTAAGGCTAAACAAAATTGTAGCCATGTTTTTAAATTGTTTGACCTACTAATAAATTGCCAATGTTATATAAATATTTAGCTTTATTCCTTTTATGTGATTTACCATAAACCTTTTATTCTGAAAAATTATAAAAGATAAAAATAAATAAGGCACAACAATCACATCTTCAAACATTGCACCCATAACAATAGGAACAGCATAGCAATCCAGCCAAGCTGTGGTATGGCAACTTCCCCAAAAATGACCAAAGCTTCTAGGCAAAAACAGTAGGGCAAAATAACAAACAATACAATACATACAGGGTATTGAGTTATAGCAGCATAACACATAATAGAATGTATAGATATAGTAGTAAACAGTAAGGGTGAGAATCTCTGAGAATTTATATTTTAGCCATAATTGGGCTTTTGGTCCTGAAAAAGGAGATGGAAATAGGAGTGTAAGGTGAGGTGAAATCAGAAGACTGAAACACTCCTGTTGTCTGCTAGCCATAAGGCCCATTGGTCACAACATTTAGAAGCTGTGAGATGAGCTTTGGTATATAAGAATTCCAATAGGAAATGATTGTTGTGAATATGAACAATATCTTAAAGTTGATGTTATTGTGTATTTGATGAGGCAAGGCCTGCATGCCTACTTCTAGGAGAGTCATGTATGGTGTGAGAGTCACCCATGCATGAATTGCTGAGAAAATAACTTTGTAATAATAGAACAAGACCACCACATGTGGGGTAGAGTTCCTGAGTGATCACAGTTGAGCCAGCATTTCACCAAATGATCTGGGAATTTGGAGATGAGCCTGAAGAGAGTAAAGCACCAACATTGATATATCTTTTGTAAGGATTCCTAGTGTGAGAGGCATTTAGAACATTTTAGTAGGGTTTTGAGTATATAGTGCCAGTGTAGAGTAGTAGGGGAAGTGAATTTAAGGGAGGGGGGGTCCCAGTAGGTCATAGATATTGATTTATTTTGTGGGTCAGGTTGGAGGAGTAGATGAATGGGATTTCCTTGGTTTGAGAGTCCAATTTTTCATAGTGATGAAACAAATCCCAACAAAAGGGAGCACTAGACCAGTGAATTTTGGAGAGGATATTCCTGACTCGGAGGTATTTAAATAAGTATGATTTGGAGAGATTGTAGTTAGAACAGAGTTCAGGGAACATTATAAGCTTGTCCCCAATAAAGTGATCTCCAAATTGTGGGATACCTGGCATGACCCAATTTTTTTGTGATATGTCAGTGGTGATGAGTTCCATTGAAGCCAGTGGAAGCATTCAAAGAAAACCTTTGGGGATGCTTTTCTAGGTTGTGGGATGGCAAACCAGATTTTTGTGGTTGCTGTAACAGAACTGAGATATGAGTTCTTGGGTTCAGGACAGGAGTCGCAGCAGCAGCCGCAATGTTATTTGGAGCACCACTTGTTCAATTTTTCAGCCAGGAAGGTTCAGCTGCATGGTACCACCAACAATTAGCTTGATCCAGGAAAATGGCTCTGTCTAGATCAAGGTCAAGAATGAATTGCTTGGAAAAGTTGGTTTTATATAAGGATACTAAGCCAAAATGTTCCAGTATGGATTGTAGAGCAGGGAGTGAGGTGATAGGGTCAATAGCAGACAGCAACACTTCATCAACGTACAGTCTGATTTTATGTTCTTGGTTACCAATATGGATTCCTGATATTAGGGTAATAGAGAGAATGGATTCTTCCAGGTGTTCCATAATGAGGGCAGAAATAATAGGTAATAGGTTGCCTCCTTGTTGAGTATCATTAGTAATGTCAAATAGGTCGTAGAGAAGGCCTGACATCCAGACTTTTGCACTAGGTAAGGTGTACAGTCTCAAAATAGCTTTTAGGATGTTTCCCTGGATGCCAAATTTAGCAAGGACTTCCTACAGATAGGTCCAATGGACCCTGTCCAGTCTCTTCTTTGCATGTAGTGGCAATAGCAGGGAAGGAGTTTTATATTGTTTACCCCACTGTATAAGGTACACACACCTTCAAGTACTATTGGAGGCATGCCTTCTGGACACAAAACCCACCTGGCCCTTATGTACCAGAAAGCGTATATATTTTGACAGTCATGGTGCTAAGATTTTTGCATACATTTTAATGTCTGAATTTAGAAGAGAAATGGGTCTGTAGTTAGTATAATCATCTGAAGAACTTCCAGGTTTGGAGAATTTCCAAGTTTGGGTATGGTAACAATAAGTGCTTGAAGGGATTCTTTGGGGATTATCACAATGGAGGAAAAATTAGTTAAATTTGAGATTTAGGGTCAGCAAATCTTTGCAATTTATATAATACTCATTATTGAATCCATTAGGACCTTGGAATTTGTGTAAGGGAAGGCAAGAGATTGTTTGTACATTTTCAGATTCAGTAAATGGGCTAGAAAGGTCTGAGTTGCTCTGGAAAGAGTGTGGGTATTCAAATAGAGGCAGGGGCAGACTGATAACTCATGGGGCCCCCGAACAATAGGGAATCATGGGGCCCCTGTGTCTTTGCCCAAACTCAAAAAAGCCTATGAAAAAGGTACCAGGGGCATCTCATGGGGCCCCCTACTGACCCCACTGAATAGAGGTGATAAAGTATCAGGTGGTATCCACATTAGGGTGTAGTTCTGAGTCAGAGTGGTCCAGGTTGTAAAGACGTGAATAAGCAAGTGGGTAAGTAAGGATGCTTTCAGATACCAGATGGACGTTGGTTTATTTCCTGGGAAGCAAATAGCTCAATAAACACTTTTAGTAGGGTCAGACCATGTGATTAACCTAATTTTGTCAGACTAAATAGATTGCAATAGATGTTTCTTAACCAGAAATAGCTAAATTCTGAAATATGATTTTTGGGTTTTGTAATAAAAGGTATAATCGCTCTCTGAGACATGTAAACATTGTCAAGGATCATACAGCTGTTCTGCACTGAGAAAAGCAGAAAGGCCTATAACCTATTTACAGAGTTTGTTAGAGGAATCTAGAATATCATTATCATTATCACCACTGCAGGGGGGCGCATGTGTGGCCGGCTCCGGGGACGGACGCTCAGTGAAGAGAGCTCCCGCCCGCCAGCACAATCGCGGCACACTACGACCCCAGGGAGTGATTAACAGCTCATTAACCCCTCACCATCCGTACGGGCTATGACCCGCAGAAGGAAAACACCGGGAAATCCCACGAAGATGATGAGCTTCTATCCCGCACTGACACCCTGCAGCCAAGATGGCGCCGGCCCCCTGCTGACAGGCTTGTCTGCCCAGCAACAGCAGCAGGGAGAGGATACAGACCACCAGGCTGCATACCATCCAGACCCCAGGTTAAAGAGACAGCTCTACCCCAGAGACCCCGGTGAGTCCTCTCCTCCGCTGTCTCCCACAACTAGCAGCCCGGCAAAATCCAGACCCAGGCTGGACACATGATCACCCCCTGACAACCTTCTACCTTCTCTCTCAACCACTGCACTATCTGCTTCTGCTCCATCTTTGATTGATTCCTATCCTGCCTCTGATCGACCTATTACGGAAATTTCTATTAAGAACATGCTCCTTACCCTATGACAGACGCTACATATTGACCTGACTGCCTCATTATCCCAAATTTCTAATACGGTCCAAAACCAAGAGAAACATATCCTCCATATCGAAAACAAACTGGGAGAAGTATGTACCACTCATAACGATCTAATAGATGCACACACAGATCATACAACAGACATCAAACAAATTAAGCTTAAACTGGCAGACTTAGAAGATCGTTCCCGGCGGAACAACATTAAATTCCGTGGGATCCCAGAAACCGTCACCATGGACGCCATTGTACCGTTCATACAACAATATATAAAAAATCTCATTCCCACCCTCACTGACGTGGAATTGGCTATAGACCGAGCACATCGAATTCCCAAACCATCATTTTTACCTGCGATGATTCCCAGAGATATACTAGTTCGCATACATTTTTTCAACGTAAAGGAAAAAATAATGATTGCAGCTAGTCATTCGACCTCCATTCCTCCAGCCCAAGCAAACATTAAACTATTCGCAGACCTCTCTAAAGCAACACTAACCAATCACAAGAAGCTCATTAGCATAACCAAAGCACTAAGAAACCACAACATCGCATATCAATGGGGCTTCCCTAGGAAATTGAATGTCAAGTACCAAGGCAGATTCTTCACAATTAACTCCCTAGAGGCAGGCATCGAGTTACTGAAAACATGGAGCATTATACCAGCAGATTCCCATCAGTCAACATCCAACCATCTGCAACAAATGGAAACAGGAAGATCATAGTCTTCAATCAAGCATAATACCTCCATGTCCAATTCCCTGGACTCAACTCTCTAAAGCACTAGCTGGCAATCGGCCCCCGATCGATCGAACATACTGATCACCCAAGCCCGTTTCAAGCATGAGCTCTCGGAAGACTCATGCTTTCTCATGCCCCCACTTTACAAAGTAGCAGATACTGCTACGCATGTTACTTGCGTTGTTTGCAAGGCTTTTTTACCCCTGTTATTACCCTGGTTCTTACCCCAAGCTACCAGTCATCGCTCGCTAAAATTGCTCTTTTAATAACCCCCGACACAAAGTTGAACTCTCAAGCAACAAAAGCAACAATCACATGCTTACAAAACCACACACCTGATGTTCCATCGTCTCCAATACAAGGAAGTCCACTCCTCTTTCTGACACCCGAACCACCAAAACTACGATATTCAAACCATCTACAATCAACAAAATGATTACTATTTTTTCGCTAAATGTCCGAGGTCTCAACTCCCCCTTCAAAAGATCCTTGCTCGCGGAAGAGACCCACTTCGCCTCTGCAAAAATTCCTAAATTCAACATCCCTCAGTTCTCTACAATATATATGGCAACGATTCCCAAAAAGAAAAACGGCGTCATTACAGCCATAAGAGACTCCCTGAAGTTTCAACCTATTGCGGAAATAGTGGATCCACAAGGCCGCTACCACATACTAATCTGCACAATCAACGACTCTACATATACATTAGTGAATGTCTATGGCCCTAACACCAATCAAATCCACTTCTTCAACAAACTTAACTCCACCATTAATTGACACAGAAATGGCAGAATACTCATCGGAGGCGATTTTAACATCATCGGTAATCCTCACCTGGATTCCTCATCCACCAAAAGATCTTCAAAACAAACCTTCAACCAATTTCTCCACTCCAACGATCTCTATGACATCTAGAGATGCCAACATAGTACAGAAAAAGACTATACCTACTATTCTCCGCCCCACTCAGCCTATTCTAGAATCGACTTCTTCATCACCAATAAATGGACGCTGCAACACATCACCTCCTCTGAGATCGGCACTATCACGTGGTCAGACCATGCTCCGATCACGATCTCTCTTGACAGCAAACAACATTCCTCGATACCCCGTTTATGGCGATTGAACTCGTTCCTGCTGAAAAACCAAGACTACAAGCAACAGATTATAGATGCACACAGAACATTCTTCGAATTTAACGACACCCCCGGTTTATCCATAACCACTCTCTGGTCAACATATAAAGCATATATGAGAGGTATTCTGATACAACTAAACATCCGCATCAACAAAAAAAGAACCCAACAAATAGATAATCTCCTAACACCAATCAAAAAAAATGAAGAAAAAAACAAAAAATCTCCAGACCCAACAACCTCTGCGTCCTTGACAGCAGATAGAAATAAATTAAGATCCCTCCTACTCCATAAATATGATCTGAATCTCCAAAAAATGAAAGCCAAATTTGACTCACTTGGTAACAAAGCCAGCTCGTTGTTAGTCAAATCGATAAAACAAAAGCGGCTGAAATCCAAAATAGCCTCAATTAAACACTCATCTACGAATACCTTGAACACTAACCCCCAACACATAGCAAACGCCTTTGCCGTATACTACCAAAATCTTTACAACCTCAAAAACGACCTTAACGCCACCCAACCAACAAGCACATCCATGCAACAATTTCTCCAAACGATCAATCTCCCCCGCTTATCCTTAGACCAACTTGACTCCATCTCTTGTCCAATATCGCCCAAAGAAATAGAAACGATCATTAAAACACTTCCAATTAATAAATCACCAGGAAATGACGGATACACTAATGAATACTATCGATTCATGGCCACAGAATTATCACCATACCTGTCCAAACTCTTTAATCACGCTGCCTCCACAGGCTCATTCCCCAAGGACATGTTACAATCTATTATAACAACCATCCCAAAGCCTGGCAAAGATCCCCAACTAGTCCAAAACTACAGGCCAATTTCGCTACTCAATACCGATATAAAATTATACGCTAAAATCATATCCCAAAGAATTCTCCCCTACCTACCCACCCTAATACACCCGGACCAAGTAGGCTTCATTCCAGGTCGCCAAGCACCAGATGCTACCAGAAGAATCATATCCCTCCTACACAATTTAGAACGAACCAACACCCCCTCCTTGCTCCTATCCTTAGATGCAGAGAAAGCGTTCGATCGGATACACTGGCAATTCTTACAACTCACGCTTCAAAAATTTGGTATCACAGGCTGGTTGCTAAAAGCCATCTTGTCTCTGTACTCTCAACCATCCACTAGAGTTCTGACAGATGGCACATTATCCGATCCTTTCAACATTTCTAACGGTACAAGACAAGGCTATCCACTCTCCCCAATAATATTTACACTTCTTATTGAGCCCCTAGCTTCCAAACTCAGAGAGGACAAAACATTCACAGGAATCACTCATCTTAACATGGAACACAAAATTAGCCTATTTGCAGATGATATAATATTAATGGTGACTAACCCTAAAAAAATCTCTCCATGTGATTCGCTCACATCTACAAACTTACTCAACAGTTTCATATTACAAACTCAATGAAACCAGATCTTCCATACTCAACCTTCGCATCTCAGCCCAACTCCAAACCCAACTAGCCAAACAATTCCCATTTTCATGGGAAAAAAAATAGCATCCCATACCTGGGAATAAAACTTACACCAACAACAGACCACCTTTACACAGCAAACCTTAAATACTGCTTGAAAAATTACCCCAAGAACTAAGCACTCTATGCACCTCAGAACTATCCAAACTAGGCCGAGAAGCAACACTAAAGATGTATATTTTACCCAAAATCTTATACATATTCTGTACACTCCCCTTACCAATCCCTAATTCATTCTTCTCTAAACTACAATCAATCCTAACGAAGTTCCTATGGAACTCGACAAAACCAAGATGTACCACCAATCTGTTAATAAGACCTACAACTAAAGGAGGAGCAGGACTCCCGCACCTCAAATCTTACTGCACGGCTGCCCTCTTAGACTAACTATATTTTTGGTGGAATCCTTCGAAGGAAAAAATCTGGTCCATAATGGAAACCCTTCCCTTCCAACCTCTAAAACCCCAAAATATACTCTTGTCTCCACCATCCAAAATTATAGAACCCCACCTAAAACATCCCTGCATTATAGCATCCCTGCAAGCTTGGCAAGACCTTCTATCTACTAAATTTAAATATATTAAACATGTACCTACTCCAACCAATATACTACACCTCTACATACCTTCTTTGGACCTATCTCAATGGACAAAATGAGGAATAACTAAATTAGCAGATCTCCATTTCAACCAATCTTTACTCTCCTTCAAATCTCTCCAAACCAAATATAATATTCCTACTACTGAAAATTTTACATATTTAAGAATCGCTCATTTTTTACATACAAACAAACTATCCCACAACACCATCCTACCAATTACAGCTTACACCTTTTTCACCAGACTCCAATACCCGAGTAAAGGTATTTCCACCTTCTATGCGCACCTCATCAACTCACAGTTCACTATACAAACAACCTCTCTAACCAATTGGGAAAAAATCCTTTCAACCCAAATCACCTTAAAATGCTGGGAAAATACCTTCAACATCACTTATAAAGCTACCCAATGTAGCTCCCACTGGGAGTCATATCTAAAAATACTCCATCAATGGTACCTGACCCCGATTAAACTCTCGATTTTTTTATCCGAAACATGCTCCTACATGTTGGAGACATTGTGACGAACTAGACTCAACAATCCATATTTTATGGTCATGCAAGTCACTTCGATCCTTTTGGAATACTACATTCCAATTAATATCCAAAATAAACAAATCTCCGATAGTCCCGAACCCCTTATTGGCACTACTTCACATTGGAATAGAGAAACTCTCCACCCATTACCAAAAAATGATTACCCACATACTCTTTGCAGCAAAAATTAATATTACTAGATTATGGAATATGAATTATACCCCCTCAATCACTGCATTAATTATAGACCTTAACACCCAATGTCAAATGGAAAAACTAACCGCAATTAACACTTCCTCCTACCACAAATTCAACACCCAGTGGACCCGCTGGCTAAAACACCCAAAATGTTCTATACAACACTGATGACATTTGAAGAGACGAAACCATATCCCATACCAAGACTGGTACCTCCTTAATCTCCCAGTTAGATCCTTCCCCATCTTTCCTATCCTCCCATACCTCCCCTCCAATACCCCCCCAATAACTTCCGTAATCTCACCAAAAAAGCACATCAAATATACGCGAATACCTCTGATGATATTGCTAAAACAAGACCAACACCCCATCCATCCTAGAACGGAATTACTACAAAAAGATCAATCATACTTTGTCTATTGTAATATTGTATGACTGAACCATTTACCCTTTCCCTGTTTTTCCTTTATTTACCCTTGTTTATCCTTGAAAAATTCAATAAAAATTATTGAAATTAAAGTCCCCACAGCAGAGTAGACTCTCCTTAGGATAAGGTTGGAGTTTGTCCATAAGGGTTCTATAGAACCGCCCCTGATGGGCATTGGGTACATAAAGAGTGACCAAAACTATAGGATGTTATTTTAAGGAAGCAGACATTAATGGCCCTAGGGTATTGCTCTGCATTGTGGAGTTGAAAGGAAACAGAGTTACAGACCGCTATCATAATTCAACATTTTTTACTGTTTGTAAAGGAAAGGGAAAAAAACTTACATTGACAAATAGGACCTTTACCTTTAACAAAGTGTGTCTTGGACACACAAAACTTTCAAGTGGTGTGATAAAACCTCCCATACCACCTTTTGAAAGGGCTATTTAGTCCCTTAGCATTGAACTTGGTAATTATGATTGTCATAGCCATAAGGATTAGAGTAAGCCAAGGACAGAGGAAGGGGAACATACCATTATTCTGTATCCAATAACATATTTTCAGGTTAATAACCTTGGTCCTTTAAACAATGCTCTGATAACAGAATTGAGAAGAATTATCTTAGCCGCTTCCCGACCGCCCTTTAGCAGATATACTGCTACAGGGTGGCACAGGTGCACAAAATCAGGTGCACGGCCATTCGCGGCCTCAGCTGTCAATCATCAGGTCCCAGCTGGTTATTACTCGCCAGCACCTGGTGATTGCCGAGCATCTCCAACAGGGAGGAGAACTGTATGTAAACAATACAGTTCTCCTCCCTGTCAGCTCTTATACACTGCAGTGTGATTACAGTGAAGCACAGACACAATTAAAACAGCACACAGTTAACTCTTAGATCGCCCTTCATTTTAACCCCTTCCTGTCCAGTGTCATTAGTACTTTTTTTAGCACTGTTCGCTGTATTGGTGTCATCAGGGATGTCAGCGACACCATGTCCAGGTATAAGTCACTGATCACCATCATTACTAGTAAAAAACTGAAAAAAAAACTCCAGTATCTATACCACCAAGTCTAAAATTTTCACATAAAGTATTTTATTTACTATTTAATGTATTGGGAATTATTTTAGCAAATACATGTAGAAGAATACATTTTGGCCTAAATTTATGATGAAATTTGTGTTTTTTAATTTTTTTACTGGACATGTTTAATAGCAAAAAGTAAAAAATATTGGGTTTTTTTTCTCAAAATTAAGGGTCTTTTTTTTATAGCGCAAAAAATTAAAACAGCACAGGCAATAAAATACCACTGAAAGAAAGTTACATTTATAGGAAAAAAAAAGGACATAAATTTCATTTGGTAGCAGAGTTGCATGACTGCACAATTGTCAGTTAAAGTAATGCAATGCCATAATACAAAAAATAGCCTGGTCAGGAAGGAAGGTGAATCCTTAGGAGGGAAATAAACAGACAAATAAAATACATAACAAATGTGAGAACTGTGTGTTTATCACACTCTTCAACTGTGGTGCAGACTAAGAATACGTAGCCAGCTCCTACTAGAGTTAACAAAGATTGATCGGTCTCCCACCAGATGGTATAAGGGGAAGGCATGCTATGTGTTTCTCACTGTAAACCAGGACTCAAAGACTTTGGCAGGTGTTTTGGATGATTTTGGATGAGGCGCAAGGACAAGGGTATTAGTGAGTCCCCAGTTGTGGAGCAACTTGAATCCCTCTTTTGGGGGGGATAGGCACTTGTTGGCTTTGGTGAACACTAACAACTTGGTAGGATATCCTCAATGATAAGGAATGCTTTGTTCTCATGAGATTGAAGTGATAGGTGAGAATTTCCTTGTGTTGTTGAGCAGTGGCGGCCGGTATAGCTGCAGAGAGGGAGATCTGCAAATATGGCTCAGGCAGTTAAGGAGATGCTCTGGTGACTGCTGTAATTTATTCTTTAACATGGAAGAAATATATACGGCCAAGACATCTCTGGGAGTTGAAGCCAGCAGATGTTTGGGTTTACTAATTGTATGTGCTCAACCAATAGAAAGGTCAAGTGTAGACAAGGATGCAAGAAATGTGGTAAAGATTTGTTGCATGTAAAGTGTTAAATCTTCATTTTTCATCAACTCAGAAATACCACAAAGCTTTATATTGTTTCTTCTTGATCAGTCTTCCAGATCAGAGATTTTAGATTTGAGGGACTGGAGCTCCTCTGTGTGGTCATGATGTGAATCAACCAGTTCATTGTAAGCACTAGTATATTCTTTATATATGTTTTTCAATCTGATCAGCTCATTCCTCCACTTGATCAAGCCATCTTTGTGCAAATCTTTGTGCAGTGACAAAAACATAGATTTAAGTGATTGTTCAGATACAGGAACATCTGAGGCAGACATGGTGGCTAGTGTTTTCTTCTTCCCCCAATCCATGTAGTCAGTCTGTGTTTCTACTTAGTACACTTTACTTACAGGTGCCTTGTTAGGAGAAGAGGTAGGAGATGAGGCTTCCCTCTTAACTGTGTCCTTGGGATGAGAGGTGGAATAGGCAGAGAGAGTGATAGCATAATTCTCCATGTCAGAGACAGGCTTTTAGCACTGTGTGGTGAGAAGCTGTGCTGAGGCTGTAACTGGGTCTCTGAACTGGTGCCATCTTGGGAGACCATTACTGGCTTTTTGAAGAATTCAGTGAGCCTGAGGAGTCCAGAGAGTTTAGTTTTCTTTTTACAAATGTCTCTAGATGGTTCTGGTAGGTGTTGTTTCCAGCAGAATGCAGGCAGAACTGGTATCACCGGGAAATCATGGGACTGTGGCTGGCTGCTCCTATCGTAACTGGTGTAGTGGGGCTACTTATCCTATATCCTGATATTGTGGCGGTTAATCTTCTAATATGTTTTGTTTCTTAACAGGGGCGGACTGACCATTTGGTAACTCGGGAATTGCCGAGGGCCCGGGGTCAGTAGGGGACCCCATGAGATGCCCCTGGTATCTTTTTTTCATAGGCTTTTTTGAGTTTGGGCAAGGACACAGGGGCCCCATGATCCCCTATTGCCCAGGGGCCCCATGAGTTGTCAGTCCGCCCCTGTTTCTTAATCTTTGCCATCTATATTTATAGGTAAGAGACACATTTTGGGTTTTTATGTTGAGTCATAGCCATGCCATTGTTTTCTGTCTGAAATCACCTCAGAATCATGTTTTTACTTTCCCTTTTTTTCTGTTCCCTCCTTACCCCATAGCGCCAACAACTTTCAGCTGTTTTGGATGTATAACACTTTTGTATCAGTTGGTGTATATAAAAAAGTAATTTGTTATACAGTATATATGTATATATACACTCACTGGCAACTTTATTACACCTTGCTAGTATTGAGTGGGACCCACTTTTGCCTTCAGAACTGCCTTAGTTCTTCGTGGTATAGATTCAACAAGGTTTTGGAAACATTCCTCAGAGATTTTGGTCCATATTGACATGAGTTACTGTTGCCTTTCTATCATCTTGAACCAGTCTGCCCATTCTCCTCTGATCTCTGACATCTACAAGGCATTTTCGTCCACACAACTGCCACTGGATATTTTCTCTTTTTTGGACTATTCTCTGTAAACCCTGGAAATGGTTGTGCTTGAAAATCCCAGTAGATCTCCAGTTTTTAAATACTTAGACCAGCCCGATTGGCACCAACAACCATGCCACGTTCAAAGTCACTTAAGTCCCCTCTCTTTCCCATTCTGATGCATGGTTTGAACTTCAGCAAGTCATCTAGATGCCTAAATGCATTGAGTTATTGCCATGTGATTGGCTGATTAGTGCCATGTGATTGGCTGATTTTGTTACCAAGCAATTGAACAGGTGTACCTAATAAAGTGTCTGGTGAGTGTATGTATTAATATATGTATTTTGTTATGTCAGCTATACTGTCATAATGAACAAACAACTAAATAGATCCTGAAAAAGCTCTCTCTCTCTTCTGGGTTAAATACATTCACTATTTAGTCTAGGGTATAATACTACTTTCTTTAATGACTAAGGTTTCCCATTTTTTATAGAACTTCTGGTATTATCCCCTGATTATGTAGATAATCAAGGGGAGGATCCCATTAAATCTGAGGGCTAACAATTTAGTAAATATATTCAGATCAGAGTTCAGGAGAGCTATTGGTCCATAGTTGGAGCACAGTGTGAGGTCTTTTTCGGATTTGGGGATAACTGTGATGAACGAGGTCTGCATGTGCCGTGGTACATGGGAGTTGGAAAAGAACGCTTCTCTTTTTTATAAATCAAAATGATCTAAATCATAACAATAAATGTAGATCAAAGTCCACATTAAAGCAGTGACAGTTCCAGTAAACACAGATTTAAAGGAGAAGGACAGCCAAAGTTCTTTTGGCTGTACTTCTCCTGTGGATCACAGGAGTGAAGTTTGTTCTGCACTCCTGTGACCCATTTTCAGCCGACAGTGGGATGAAGCCTGCTCTCGGATAATCTTACTCAGTGTGTCCAGGCTGGGGAAAGCCCAGAGTCTGGAGCGGCACCTAATTTAGCCTCTCAGTTAGAGTCTGAGCCAGCTTATCCATCCCCCTCCACAGCCTAGCACTCGAATGAGCGTGGGGGGGGGGTTGTGGAGCAGACAGCTGTGACTTACAATCACAGCTCTCTGCTCACAGTGGCAGTGAGAACTCAGCAATCAGTGGTCATGTGATTGCTGAGTTCTCACACTTAGTGCTGGTGGGGGAAAGGTGCAGCATAGGACCAATGCTGCATCCATTTAGGTAAGTAAAATTTGGGAGAAAGAAAAATCTCTTTTAAGGAAATGAACACAAAATGATTGAGGATCAAACTACAGGCTTGAGGAAAGATCAAAGAACTAGACCTAACACAGTTATTATTATTATTATTATACAGTATTTATAAAGCGCCAATAGTTCGCTCAGCACTGTACATTATAGAGGGGAACAGAACATGTGACAGAACAATACCAATACAATGCAAAACATGAGGGGATCGAGGGCCCTGCTTTTTCGAGCTTACAATCTAGGAGACACAGTTGTATCTTATCTTGTTTGCAAGATATATACACTCACCGGCCACTTCATTAGGTACACCTGTTCAATTGCTTGGTAACACAAATTTATAATCATCAAATCACATGGAAACAACTCAATGCATTTAGGCATGTAGACTTGGTGAAGACGACTTGGTGAAGTTCAAACCGAGCATCAGAATGTTGAAGAAAGGGATTATAAGTTACTTTGCACATGGTATGGTTGTTGGTGTCAGATGGGCTGGTCTGAGTATTTAAAAAACTTCTGATCTACTGGGATTTTCATGCACAACCATCTCTAGGGTTTAGAGAATGCTCCAAAAAAGAGAAAATATCCAGTGAATGGCAGTTGTGTAGACAAAATGCCTTGTAGATGTCAGAGGTCAGAGTAGAATGAGCAGACTGGTTGCTGCTACATTCAAATGATAGGTGTGAGGGATTTCCGGCAAGAAGAATCGCGATCGGGAATGCGCATGCGCAAAGGAGATCCCACAGAAGAATTGCCGGTTGTGCGCAGGTGCGCAGGAATGCGCGATCACGCACATGCACGCACATGTGCACACGCACGGCGAAGATTGGCGCAAGATTGGCCATTTAAAGAGTGCCTCTGCTCAGATTCAGTGCTGACTGGTCTTCAGCTCCCCCCGTGTCCTGCTTTTTCCTCTACGATTCCTTTGTTGCTGACCCGGCTTGTTCCTGACCCGACTCCGATTACACTCCTGCTCCTGGTTCCTGACTTTGGCTCTGCTCCTGACTTTGGCTTTTCCTTCTGATTCTGGACCACGCTGCCCCACTGTTTATGACCCTGGCTATCCTATGACTCTGCTCCAGTCCTGTGTCCTTGCTACCTACCTTGCTCTGCTGCATATCTGGCAATCCACAGAACCTGCCTGGTCTATTTCTACGGTGCCCAAATCAGAGGATACTCTGCCTATCAAGGTCATCATCTGCAAGAGCCGCAAGCAACAACCACTGGCGCTCTTGTCCCCCTGGTCCCTAGACTCCCTCTGCTCCAACCTCAGCGGGGTCAGCGCTATTGACACAAGTGAGGCCGACCTCGTCGATTCAGTCTCCCATCAGGTACGTGACAGTACCAGTCAGCCAATGATGGAGTCTGAAAGAGAGGCCTCACAACTGGGGGACATTCGCCAATCAGTAACTACCTTGTCTGAGGTGATACACGACCTGCAGAAAAACTTTGAACACCTGGAGAGTAAACTGCTAACCGACTCTAACGTCCTTACAGACACAGATCTCCCGGCAACCTTTGATGCAGCCACTCAAACAGAGACCAGTATGATCCTTGAAACCTCTGCCCTACTGGAACCCCCTGTGCCTACACCTGAGTTCTTTACAGGAGACTGCCGGAAGTTCAGGACTTTTCGTAACTCCTGTGAGTTATATTTCTCCCTGCTCCCCAGGACCTTCTCTTCATCAAATACTAAAGTGGGATTTATCATCACACTTCTTAGAAATGAACCTCAGTCCTGGGCATACCATCTCCATGAACAACATGATCCGGCCCTAACTTCAGTGGACTCATTTTTTACAGCAATGGCACAAATCTATGCTGATCCCTTCCGGCGCCAAACCGCGGAATCTATGCTTAGTAAGCTACAGCAAGGCCAAAGGCCTGTGGAAGAATATGTTACTGATTTCCGCATCTGGAGTTCTGATACTCAGTGAAACGAGTCTGCTCTCCACTGTCCGTTCCGTCTTGGTCTTTCTGATACCCTTAAGGATGAGCTGGCCCGAGTGGGGGTGCTTGGGGGTGATTGGAGAGTCTGATAGACCTGACGATCCATATTGACCATCGGATTCGGGAAAGACAGGATGAGAGGAGTAACGGGAAGGTTCTGATATGCTCTGAAATTGGGCCCTCTACGAATGTTGTTTCATCAGAATTGCCCACCAATCCAGCTAGGAGGAGCTTTTGGAGATCACAGTTATCCACAGCAGAACGCCTTCGATGGCAGAAGTCCAACCTCTGCCTCTACTGTGGTGATGCAGGTCATTTCATGGCTACCTGCCCGATAAAACCCCATAAGCCCTCTCCCAACTGTTTTTACATGATGCACCCTCAAGGGACAAGCCGAACGCACCTCTCTTTTAATCTGCAACTACAACTGGCCGAAAGGACAATCACGGTCCCGGCCATCATAGACTCGGGTGCTTGTAGCTGTTTTATGGATGCTCACTTCGCTACTCAGAATCATATTCCACTCCGTACCAAAGCACAAAGACTTGCAGTTCATCTGGCAGATGGGTCTGGTATCAGTTCTGGCCCTGTAACACAAGAAACCATGCCAATATTCTGCTACGCTCCTTCAGGACACCAGGAATTCCTATGTCTGGATATTATTACCTCCCCGATGTTTCCAGTTATTCTCGGCATGCCTTGGCTAAGAGCACACAATGAAACCATCAATTGGTTGTCTGGAGAAATCTTCTTCCCTTCAGAATATTGTCTGACTCAGTGTACTCCTAAGGAGACAAGTGTGACAACTCCTCTTCTCAGTATTCACTCTGATCCTGAGACCATGAAACTCGTTCCTGTGGTATATCACGAGTATCTGGACGTGTTCAATAAAAAGAGTGCTAACACCCTTCCTCCTCATCGCTCCTATGACTGTCTGATTGAGCTCCTGCCCGGCTTCCGAAATTCCTTTTGGTAGAATTTACCCCTTATCCGAAGTCGAATTAGAGGTCCTCCGGGGGTATATAGACGAAAGTTTGGAAAAAGGGTTTATTCGGCCCTCTACATCACCTGCAGGAGCCAGCATCTTCTTTGTTGAGAAAAAGGATCACACTCTGAGACCTTGTGTAGACTACCGTGACCTAAACAAAATAACGGTCAAGAACCGTTATCCCCTTCCTCTAATCCCCGAATTATTTCAAAGGCTGCGAGGAGCATGTTTTTTCTCAAAATTGGACCTGAGGGGCGCTTACAACCTAGTGAGAATTCGGGAAGGTGATGAATGGAAAACGGCCTTTCGAACCCGGTTTGGGCATTTTGAATATCTGGTAATGCCTTTTGGTCTCTGTAATGCCCCAGCAACCTTCCAACACCTGGTAAACAATATATTTCAGGACTATCTGGATCTACTTCTAATCATTTATCTGGACGACATCCTGGTTTTCTCCAGTTCCATAGAAAGTCATCGGGATCACGTAAAGAAAACTCTGGATAGACTACGCCAGCATCTCTATGGACCCCCAAAAGGTGTCCGCCGTCTTAGAATGGCCCATTCCAGGAGACAGGAAAGCAGTGCAGCGCTTTATAGGGTTCGCAAATTTCTATAAGAAATTTATCAAGGACTTCTCTGAAATCATCGCACCAGTGACACAGCTCACCAAGGAGCATATTAGCTTCAAATGGACTCCTGAGGCCCAAACAGCCTTTGAGCAATTAAAAAACATGTTTACGTCCGCAACCATTCTGAAGCATCAAGACCCTGCTCTAGCCTTTGTCCTTGAAGTGGACGCTTCGGAAAACAAGGTAGGAGCCATATTGTCACAAAGACAGGGACTCAAATCCCTTCTGTACCCTGTCGCTTTCTTCTCCCGGAAATTGAGTGTTTTGGAAAGGAATTATGATGTGGGAGACAGAGAGTTACTAGCCATCAAGGCAGCATTGGAAGAATGGCGCTACTTACTGGAGGGAGCATCCCATCCTATTCTCATCTTTACGGGTCATAAAAACCTAGAGTACCTGAAAACGGCAAACCGCCTCAGGCCATGACAAGCAAGATGGGCACTATTTTTCTCTCGCTTCATCTTCCATCTGACGTACCGTCCTGGATCAAAAAATAGTAAACCTGACGCACGCTCCCGTATGTTTCCCGACCTAATTGTGCAGTCTGAACCCGACACGATTTTGCCAGCAAATAACTTCTTACTTCTCCAGACAGACCTTGTAACGCAAATAAAAGAAGCCGTGGATAATCATCCACCTCCCATAAATATGCACCTGCAATTAAAGGATGGTCTGTACTTCCACAAGTGGCCGAAGAACTTCGGACTCTTATTCTCCAGAGATGTCACGACAATCCCTTAGCAGGTCACTTTGGGATTCACAAGACTTCAGATTTTGTCTCTCGCTCTTTCTGGTGTCCAAATGCAGTAAAGGATTGTCAGGACTATGTGAGATCTTGCACAGTCTGCCTGAGGGACAAGTCTGATAAAGCCAAGACTTGGGGCCTTTTGGAATCCTTGCCAGTACCGGAAAAACTTTGGAGCATGATCTCCATGGACTTTATTGTTGAACTTCCCCCATCTGAGGGATTCACCACTATTTTTGTAGTAATTGATCGCCTGTCCAAGATGGCCCATTTCATTCCCTTGAAAGGGACTCCTTCTGCCACGGAAACGGCCTCTGATTTCATCAAGGAGATCGTAAGACTACATGGCGTTCCCCTGAATATTGTGTCTGATTGAGGAGTGCAGTTCACATCCAAATTTTGGAAATCTCTGTGTGAGGCATTAGAGATCGAGTTACGCTTTTCCTCTGCTTATCACCCACAAACAAATAGACAAACGGAAAGGACAAACCAAACTCTGGAGCAATATCTCCGATGCTTCTCCTTATATTCACAGGATGACTGGGCATCACTCCTTCCATTAGCGGAATTTGCGTACAATAATTCCATCCATTCCGCCACCAAGCAATCTCCCTTTTACTGTAACTACGGATACCATCCCTCCTTTCTTCCGGAAATACCAGTGGAGGCCGCTGTTCCGGCAGTACAAGAGAGGATGGAGTTCCTCAGGAGGAACGGCGAAGTATTACAGAAGACGATTTCTGAAGCTCAGGTGAGCAACAAGAAATTTTTTGACAGGAAGAGAAGGGGCAACTTGAAACTGAAACAAGGGGATAAAGTCTGGCTATCCATGGCTAATCTGAAATTAAGTTGTCCATCAAGGAAGCTTGGTCCAAGATACCTGGGACCATTTACCATCAAGAGAAAGGTGAACCCTGTGGCTTTTGAATTGGAACTACCTGCTAACATGAAGATTCACTTCCTTGTTAAAACCACATATCCCAAATGGGTTTCCCAACTGGAATTCGTAGGCGCCTGCTCCACTGCTGGTTGAGGGAAATGAAGAATACGAGGTTGAGGCTATCTTGAATTATAGGAAGAGGGGTGGACAGACCCAGTTCCTCATCAAATGGAAAGGTTATGAACCAGAGGATAACTCCTGGGAACCATCCACTAATGTCCATGCCCCACGGATAGTTCAAGCCTATCTCTGTCGTCACCCTGAGATACGAGCCCTAGTGGGCATCCGGAGGCTGCCCCTAAGGGGGAGCAATGTGAGGGATTTCCGTCAAGAATCGCGATCGGAAACGCGCATGCGGAAAGGCGATCCCGCAGAAGAATTGCTGGTTGTGCGCAGGAGCTCAGGAATGTGCGATCGCGCACACGCGCGGCGAATATTGGCGCCAGACGGGCCAGGCGAAGATTGGCGCCAGACGGGTCATTTAAGGAGTGCCTCTGCTCAGATTCAGTGCTGACTGGTCTTCAGCTCCCCCCGTGTCCTGCTTGTTCCTTTACGATGCCTTTGTTGCTGACCTGGCTTGTTCCTGACCCGACTCCGATTACTGTCCTGCTCCTGGTTCCTGATACTCCACCTACCAAGGTCATCATCTGCAAGAGTCGCAAGCAACAACCACTGGCGCTCTTGTCCCCCTGGTCCCTAGACTCCCTCTGTTCCAACCTCAGCGGGGTCAGGGCTAGTGACACAAGTGAGGCCGACCTCGTCAATTCAGTCTCCCATCAGGTAATAGGGTCAAAATTTGGCATAAACAACATGAAAGCATGGATCTATCCTGCCTTGTATCAACGGTCCAGGCTGGTGGTGGTGGTATAATGGTGTGGGGAAATTTTCTTGGCATTAGCGAGGTGTACCGAATAAAGTGGCAGGTGGGTGTCCTCTTCTCCCAGTTCTCACCACTTTACCCTGCTGATAAGCTATGGTCCTCAATTATTTTTAGGCTGAGAGTAGCATTGTATCATCACTCAATTCAAACCTGGTACAGTAATAGGTTGCCACTTGTTCAATAAATCCATCCGTGAAAGTTCCTTGCTACTAAATATTCCATGGACAACTGTTAGTTGCAGGGGCAAACTGACAACTCATGGGGCCCCCGTGCAATAGGGGATCATGGGGCCCCTGTGTCCTTGCCCAAACTCAAAAAAGCCTATGAAAAAGGTACCAGGGGCTTCTCATGGGGCCCCCTACTGACCCCAGGCCTTCGGGCAGTGCCCGAGTTTCCAAATGGTCAGTCTGCCCCTGGTTAGTTGTATTATAACAAAGTGAAAGCAACTGGGAACAACAGCAACTCGGCCATGAAGTGGTAGGCCACGTAAAATGAGAGAGCGGGGTCAGCGCATGCTGAAGCGCATAGTGCGCAGAAGTTGCCAACTGTCTGCAGAGTCAATAGCTAAAGACCTCCAAACTTTGTGTGGCCTTCAGATTAGCACATCAACAGTGCGTAGAGAGCTTCATGGAATGGGTTTCCATGACCGAGCAGCTGCATACAAGCCTTACATCACAAAGTGCAATGCAAAGCGTCGAATAAAGTGGTATAAATCATGCCACCAATGGACTCTAGAGCAGTGGAGACGTGTTCTCTGGAGTGATGAATCACACTTCTCTATCTGGCAATCCAATGGATGTGTCTGGGTTTGGCTGTTGCCAGGAGAACGTTACTTGCCTGACTGCGTTGTGCCAAGTATAAAGTTTAATGGAGGATGGATTATGACGCAGGGTTGTTTTTCAGGGGTTGGGCTTGGCCCCTTAGCTCCTGTGAAGGGAACTCTTGAGGTGTCAGCATACCAATACATTTTGGACAATTTTATGCTCCCAACTTTGTAGGAACAGTTTGGGGATGGCCCCTACATATACTGTATATATAAATATATTTATATATAGCAGGCATATTTATAAAGATTAAAAACAAAAACACACAATGAGGCAGATTTACTAAGGAAGTTGAGAATCTTCACTGGAAAAATGTTGTGAATATTCCCTTATGCAATCATTTTAAAATCAAATTCCTTACTGCTGAAAGCAAATACGCAATCATGTTTAGGTGTTTTTACATGATTAGATAATTGAAATGAATGTTCATGCATTTTTTCGGTGAAAATTTCTTCTTTGTAAAAACCTCAATGAGGATGATTTACTAAAGGTAAATAGGTAGTTCACTTTGCAAAGGAAGTTGCACTTTGCAGAGGAAGTTTCACTTTGCAAAGGAATTATCTCCAGAGCTTAGTAAATGTGGTGAAATTCCACTTTGCAAAACCAATCAAGTGCAAGGAAAGTAAAAAACAACATATTTACTTGCAAATGATTGGATGAATAAAGTCAGCAGAGCTTCTCCTCATTCATTAAGTTCTGGGGAAAACTCCCTTGCACAGTCCAACTCCCCCTTCAAAGTAAACAGTATATATGCCTTTAGTAAATGAGCTTCAATGTCTTACACTATTAACAAATAAACATGAGCTAAGACATTGAATGCTTTGGAAAGCCATGCAGCTATTCCAACCACTATCAAAGTCCTGCTGTGTTTTTTTTAACATGACTAATTGTAAAATAATTTTGTGTAGACAAAACCAAATGTGCCCAAATGTACCCATAATTACATTTGTAAATCAGTGTTTACTCCCAAATGTGGACTGCCTAAATGGTCCTTTGGCTGCTCTATTGAAAGGAAGAAGCCCCCAAAATATTACATCACAAAGAGTCATGGTGATTAGTTATGGGCCAAACACCCTCCGTTTGGTTTGCAGTCAAACATTTGAACGTAACAAAAGTTCCACAGCAAACTTCAGAGGGGACAATTCACTAAGTGGTATCTTACCTCATCTGAGTATGCAGTAAAATACTGCACAGCTACTGAAATAGTGCATGAATTCTATTATTAAATTGTGCAGTATTTTAGTAGTGAAAACATTCTTAAATGTTTCAGCGGTCAGCGGGGTTCCCCTCTGGCAGCTGAATGTAAAAAAAAAAATAAAACAGCATGCCCCCCCCCCCCTCCCATCCATACCAAGCTCTTCGGGTCTGGTATGGATTTTGAGGGGAGCCTCCCTGCCAAAAAATTTTTTTTAATGGTGTGGGAGTCCCCCCCCAAAAAAATCTATATCAGATCCTTATCTGAGCATGCAGCCCAGCAGGTTAGGAAAGAGGGAGGATGAGTGAGCACCCCCTCTCCTGAACCATACCAGGCCACATGCCCTCAACATGGGGAGTTCTTTGGGGCAGGAGGGTCTCCTCCCAAAAGCACCTTGTCCCCATGTTGATGGGGACAAGGGTTTCTTCCCCACAAACTTGGTCAATGCTTGTGGGGGGACAGGGAGCTTTTTAGAATCTGGAAGCTGCCTTTAACAACTGGGCCCCCAGATCCTGCCCCCCCATGTGAATAAGTATGGGGTACATGGTACCACTACTCATTCACAAAAAAAAAGTGTAGTGTAAAAAATGACAGTAGACAGTCTGATAAGTCCTTTGTTAAAAACCAAAATTAAAAATATGTCCCCCGAAGTAGATCTAATGTCATTCACGATGCCCGCCACCACCGCCTGACCCAAAAAAAAGAAAAAGAAAAACACTCTTGATGCTGACTCCAGCCGTCTGACAGCTAAGCCATTATGACAGTTCTTAAATTCTGTGATGTCACAAGGGGTGGGGTTACAGGGTTACCCCACCCCTTTTGTGATGTCATCATGCAATGTGATTGATCAAAGCATTGCACCGGACCTACGGTCAGGTGCATTACTTTGGACAATCACAATGCACTGTCAGGAGGCAGTGCATTGTGGGGTGCAGTGGGAAAACAGTCCGCAGAATACCCTTACCATTTGTGTGTTCACTGAACACATGAACGGTCAATTCGACTCGAACATTAAGCTCAACCCTAATGGTGACATAAGTTAGCAGAAAAAAAGGTTTAAATGAAATGTAGCTAAATTATGATCTTTCCTTTAGTTTGTTCCCAGCAATAAAAACGTACTTGCTTGACCTGTAAAATCTGGTTTACATGCTTTCTACAGCATACAGCGTACAACATATTGCTTTTTTATTCTGCATGTGCTTTTTTTTATTCATTAGCTATGTATTTACAACATTTTGAACATTGTATTGTATCTGTGGAGGAGGGGGTGGGGAACAACCCTCACAATGTACTACACCATACACATAAATTATAGTTTCCAGATGTGAACAAGTGAAAATGGTATGCCTTGAATTGTGTTCCTAATGAATGCTTAATTGCCTAGAATAACTGCTCTTCATCACCAATCGTGACTGAATGAAAGGTTACAGGGTTAATGCCTAATATAGAATTCAACATTTCTGTTCTTTTGCTATTTTCATACTGTAAAAAAAGAACTTATACATGCAAACTCCCCAGGCTATATAACTGCATAAAATGTTAAACGTTACATTCTGCTTTTTTCTAATTATTCCAATTTTATGCATGCCCCTTATAATTTTCTCCATGGTAAGAAATATAGCCAAAAAGAATATGTTAATCAACATTTTTAATTAAGCTTAAAATTCTTACTAAAATGGCAATGTAGAACTGGCGTGAAATTATAAACCTCTTTGCAATAATTATAACACTGTATTTGTTTCAGAAATCAAATGCAAAACATGTTAATGTGTTTCTTTGTTATTCTGGATGGCTGAAATAAATATTTATCTTTCATTTGAATCAAAACAATAACTTTTTTTTGTTCTGAAATAATGAATACATGAATTAACGACATTCAAATATCTAGCTTCAGGTTAGCATTAGCAGTAACTGAAAATAAAATAAATAAATAAATACATATGAAATGTTCGGATTTATACATAAACCCAATTATTTTAAAAGAGGTACAGCATGGTTGAGAGAAGGTTTCCTAATCATAGAGGTTATTTAACTCTTTTCACTCCCAGTGATGTGCCCCATACATCATGGCATTGAAATGGTTTAAACGCGCTCATGGCTATACCTACAGTTGTGAACTTTTTCCTATTTTGTACGTCATACTAGGGATTTTTTAGTAAAAGTATATAGATTATAGCCAATTTTATCACTTTTATGAGGATCTTAACCACTTGAATACCAGGCACTTTTACCCTCTTTCTGCCCAGGCCAATTTTCAGCTTTCAGCGTTGTCGCACTTTGAATGACAATTGTGCAGTCATGCAACACTGTACCCATAAAAAAAGTTTATCTTTTTTTTTCACACAAATAGAGCTTTCTTTTGGTGGGCTTTAATCACCACTGAGGTTTTTTATTTTTTTTTGCTAAATAAACAAAGGTAGACCAAAATGTTTGAAAGAAAAAAAAAACACGCTATTTGTTCCTATTTATTTGACAAATAAATACACCTTTCTTCATAATGTTTGATCAAAATGTATTCTGCTACATTTCTTTGGTGAAAATAACCCAAATTAGTGTATACTATTTAGTCTGTAGGAAAGCTATAGAGTCCATAAACTATGGTATATATCTGACAATCGATCAATACTGAGGCACTGACGGCCAATCTCATTTCTTGAGGCCCAAAAATGCCAGGATAGTACAAATACCCCAAAATTACCAATTTTTGGGAAAATTGACAGTCCAAGGTATTTATTAAGAGCCATGGCAAGTTTTTTGAAGTTGTAATTTTTTGTCACAATTTTTTGGAAAATGAAATGTAAAAATTGTTTTTTTTGTTTTTTTGTTTTTTTAAGATACTGTCACTAGTCCAGTACAGCACTATCTTATAACTGGTGTGGCAGTGATCTAACTGGTAACAGTATGTAGAAATAGCAAAATAATAATTTCTTTTTTTTCCTATTGTTTTTTTTTAGTTCAATTTTTTTTCAACACACTGTGACAAGAGCAATACAGTGTTACCTTAGTAACATTGCACTACTCTGGGGAAGTGATCAGGATTTTTTTTCTATTCTTTTATTCACATTATGAATGCTTATACCAATGTATTTTATTGATATTAGCAACTATTTTTACTGAATGATGAATCACTTTTGTTGTGATTAGCTGTGATTGGCCAAAGGTCATCACATGGTACAGGTGGACTGTGATTGGTGCAGTCTGTACCATGTCACTGCTGTGATCAATCATAGCTAACAACACAATTGTATACAATGGATGGCAGGAAAGGAAGCCATCCACTGTATACAATAGTCATGTGATTTGCTGTGATTGGTCACAGCAATCACATGACACTGACAGCAGGCAAAAGCTGTGTAAGTGGTGCCTTCTGGTGAGGACATCCTATAAATTCCACTCAGAAGGAGAAGTGTCCCTTCCAGACGTCAGTCTGCTGGGCGGGAATGTGGTAAGGTTCCACTCACACTGCTGGACACCCTACCTCCCTCCATCTTTTCATGCAGTAGTTTATGGGTTCTCCAACTCTTTCTGGGACATCAGGACCATGAAATCTAGTCAATAATAATAATCTAGATCCTGCATTTATCAGGAAAAATACAGTAACTTGTTATAAGAGCTGCTTGCACCTTAAACTTCCAAGTGAACTGCAGATGTTGCAGTCATAAACACCATACTGGTCTTATACTAATGTGAATGTATGTGACGGCATTCATTTTCCTTTTTTAAGTTTTTCCCTCTGTTTTCACCTGGTTATTTGACCAGCAACACACCTCCTGTATTAGAGTGCCTACACTCTGGATGAAGGAGATACAGAGACACCTTTGGACAGCAGCATAGTCAGTCTGGGGAGGGTAGTGTTAAATGCACTAGCATATTTAGATACACTAACAGATTGAAGCAAACTCCAAATAACATTATTTAGGCAGTTACAGCAACAGTTTTTTCTCCTTTTAGAATAAAGGTTTTACAAATAAAAGCTGACAGCTGTACACACCCCTGTCAGTGGTAAATGGTTTGTATCAACTCTATAACTGCTATATTTGCAGGACAGCTTGTTCTGTTGATAAACAACAGACATACTGGCAAGATCACAGGTGAAAATGAAAAAAAAAGCCTTAAAAAAGAAAATGAATGCAGCCATCACATCTATGAATTGGTAAGCTGCAATATAACAAATGTATGCTTTTTGATTTAATACAGCTTTAATATTCACAATATTTGTGAAATAAATTAGTATTACTGGTTTTAGTTCACATATAATGTGCAATGTCACTACACGAACAGCAAGCAGAACAAAGATTACAATCAATGTAAGTTCTGGATTTGCAACATGGAAGCTTTACGATGTTTACATGAAGCTTATTAAAGATACATTGTCTGCTTCATTTCCTTGAATGAAAGCTATTATCAATATGGAAATATACAGAGTAAAGAGAAATTCTATAAGGTTGCTAAATGCAAGTAAGCGAGAACAAATTACAAAAGGCATAATTACACTTTTGTGTTGTAGTTACACAGGCTACTGCAATGCATGGTATCATGGGGGTATATGTGCACTACAGTGCACTGCCATTTGTTTTGAATTACATCATAATGCACATATACAGTACAGTAACAAAATTAAATACATTGTGTGTTGTGTTACATGGGTGTCCGTTTATGACACACAGAATAGCTGAGATTCAGACGATCTCAGCTATTCTCTGGTTATTCACAGTTTATGACACCCAGGAGAATATGTTCAGCCCTTCTCTGGAGATCTGTGTTCTCCCTCCAGATTCTCCAGCCCAGAGCTGGAGAATCGTAGGGAACGCAAACTAAGCAGAGATAATTTACCTCTGCTTAGTAAACTGATATTTTACTGTAATCTTGCGAGATTATAGTAAAATCAGCCAATTTCCAGCGTTTGTAGACTGTTCTCCCTTCGTTTGGAGAACTGATCTACATATGCTTCATAAACGGCATTCACAGGAGAACTGTGTTCTCTGAGAATTCCGGAGAACTGAGCAGCGATCTATTACTGCTGGTTCATAAACGGACACCATGGTGTTATAAATAGTGCATGGGGGGGGCGTGGCTTGGACATGAGTGAAGATGTCTCTAGCTGGAGCTCACAATTCCCAACCAGCCTTATTCTGCTGATATGCCAGCTTAATACCTGCCATGAGTTTCGCCAAATGGCAGAAAACTAAGAGCAAGGCTCCCTCCAGAGCAGAGATCAAGTGATTTTGTCTGAGTCATGTGGTGCCTTGAGGCCTGCAAACCAGCCATATTCTTCAACTATGGCCTCCTAAGAGCCGCTAGTGACTGCTTCCTTAGTGGGTATGCCTGCCCTCCTTGACTCCTTTCAACAGCCCTCCATCAGTCCTGGGCATAGACACATAGACTTGATGATCCAGCCCCTAGCTACAGAAGTGGACATTGAAGCCCTGGTGCACAGAATGGAAGAACAGCACCACCGTGACTATCAATAGCTTCACATTGAGGTCCACACCGAGGGAACATAGAATGACCAGGCTGGAGCAGGGACACTTAGCTCAGTTAAACCAACTGACAGAATTACAGCTCCACATGGAGAACCAGAGCTGTCTGAATAACCTGTGGCTCCAGGGCCTTCCTGATGCGACTGGCCTGGAAAACTGCCAAGACACAGTGACAGTGATCTTGCACAAAGTCCTGAACTCCAGCCCATCTGCTAACCTAGAGTTTGACTGGGTACATTGAGCGATGGCGCCAAAACCTTCCAGCCTGAACAGCTCCCGGAATGTGATCTGTTGCTTGCACCTGTGCTTGTACACTCAGAAGTAAATTATCCTCTGCAAAGCATGGTCGACGGGCCCAGACTTTGATGATGCACAGATCACCTTACTGTCCAATATATCTTGGATCACACTGCATAGAAGTGCAATCTTAAAACCTCTGCTGGAGAAGCTACACCAGATGAATATTATGTACTGATGGGGATTCCCCTTTCAATTGACCATTCATAAAGGGGACCTGCCAGATTTCTTTGCCTTCCTCAAAATGGATTCTTTCTAGCTGAAAGAATGGCTGTGGCCACCTCACCTGTCTCCCAGCCTGGGCTGTCAAAACATACACCCAGATCCAGGAGGAAAGATCAAATCCAGACTCCTGGAAATGCACCAGAACTGTGATGGGGGTTTGCTACAGGTGGCAGGGAGGGCCCAGTGAGTTTGTGTGCCCTGCACATTTAGCCCTGGTGAAACTACTAGTTTGCAAGGGTGGAGTTGGTTTTGCCAGTACTCACTCTGGGCTCCCAGGTACTATTTACTTTGCTTTCTTTGTGTGTGTGGCCATACGTGGGTCAGAGAGTTGCTGGTGCTTTCCTGTGCCCTCTTCTGATGGCCTCCTGAATTCCAAACACTCAAGTGACAAGGACCCCAGGTGCTTCAGGCCTGACCGTTCTCCTTGGGGGGTGTTTACCTCCCAGGTCGCTGAGCTCTATGGGTTTATTGTTTTATAGTCATCATTCTCAGTTCAGCCCATGTGACATGTTATGTAATGCTGGGGTTCCACTCTGTCCTGTTTTTTTCTGTTTTTACTTTTTTCTGTATGCCACATGTTTTAGAAGCTGTTTATTGATTACTTAGACATTCATCTCTAAGGTACAAGCTATACCCTTTGGACTAGTTATGAATGTATAGGGCTGTGCTTATGGCTTTTACGTGCCAGGTTATGACACACTGTTTGGTCTACTCTATTGGCAGGCCCTCAGTGTCTTTTTTTGCCTGGCTTCCTAGTCTTTTTCATTTTTTTAAATGTATTTTGTATTATGGTTACTGTTGGGATACGGATTCTCTGTTCCAACCTCTTACCCACATAGGCCTGCACCCTATAGGTGGTTTGCCTATTCTGGCTTCTTTTTTTTTCCTTTTTGGGGGCTTTAAGAGTTTTTCTCTCCTATGCCGCTGGCGTAATAGATTCTGGTTACTGATTGTGTGACTTCTTGAGCTTGCTCTCTCCCCTCTCTTCTCTTACTTTCTCTTTTCCTCTCTGGTTTTCTCTGTCTTCCATTTTACTCTCACTCTTTTCTTGCTCTCTCTCTCTCTCCTTTTTTTCTTCTTCTTTCCCCCCTGCCTCCGCTCCTCCATTCCCCCTAGACATGGCCCCTGGAACTAGATGATAACTAGATTGCCTTCCTGGAACCGACTCTTATGAATTTAGGGGAATTTGCAGAAGGCTAAGTGATCATGGGGGGAGATTTTAACTTCATGATGGACCCTGCCCTGGATGCCTCCAGTATCTCCTCTCACATATCATACCCAGCACTGAAATGTCTAAAGAAGGTCCTATATGCCTTTCATCTGGTAGATGCCTGGCATGTCCTTCATCTGGACCATCGTGATTACACATTTTTCTCCCATCCCAACAATTTGTTCTCCAGAATTGACCTCTTTCTGCTCCCCCAATTGCTCCTGTCGAGAGTTGCATCAGTATGCATTGGGTCTATCACTTTCTCAGACCATGCCTCTGTTTTTGTAGATATAGAATTGCTGTCCTCCACGTCCAAACCATGGTTGTGGAAGCTCAACAATTAATTTATCCAAACACCCTCAGTTATAGAGGAGGCATCCAAAGAACTACAAGTTTTCTTCTCCACTGATGCTGTACCAGACAGTGCACCTGGGACAGAAATAAACAGATCTCAGAGCTCCTCAGCAAAATCAGTGCACTGGAGTCCACCCATAAAAAATATATGGCACAAGTTGCCCTTGCAGAACTGATGGTTCTAAGGGACTGACTCCAATCATTTGTGATGAAGAGAGCTAAAGTCATGATTGCTAAATGTAAGAGATCTTTTTATGAACATGGGAATAAGTGTGGCAAGCTACTAGCTCACATTCTCCATGCCCAGCATACGTGCTCATTTTTTCATAAACATCTTGATAAAGCCCAATGCAAGGTTCATGCAACTGAGGAACTAGCAGGGGTCTTTCAAAATATTACAAATCACTTTATAACTTGCCTCGGGCTGGCCCTTCTGGGGCTGACACATCAAAGCTGACAGCCAACCAGGCATACATACAAAACTCAGAACTACCCCGCTTACTGGACGCCACCATTTCCTTGATAGAGGCCCTCCTCTCTGCTGAGTAATTCACTATAGCTTTGTCCCAAACACAGTCTGGAAGGGTGCTGGGCCCCGATGGATATCCCCTCCCTCACCATAGGATCTTTGGGGTCCTTCTCATCCTGCATTTCCTTTTAGCCTAAAATAATGTGGGCACTGGTGCTAATTTCCCGAAAGGTACGCATCAAGCTAATATTACTTTGATTGTGAAGGATGAGAAAGACCCTCTACACTGTCAGAACTATCAGCCCATTTCTTTTCTAAACATCAACCTCAAATTGTTCACCAAAATAATTGCAATGTATTTGATTAAATCGATCCCTAGTCTAATCAACTTGGTCCAGGTAGGGTCTGTACTCTCAAGGGAAGCACAGAACAACATAACCAAAGCCTTTTATCTGATTCACTTCGCCCTCTCTTGAAAAGTCCCTATGCTGCTCCTTTCAACCAATGCTGAGAAAGTGTTTGGCAGGGTGAACTGGATGTTTTTGTCAGAAGCCTTCTGACATATTGCTCTTGGTCAGTGAATGATGCATTGGAGCCAGGCTATCTACTCCCAACCTTCAGCTCAAGTGAAGGTCCATGGCCATCTCTCCTCCCATTTCCAAATCATCAATGGGACCCAACAGGGATGTCCCCTTTCCCCTTTGATTTTCATCCTGACTTTAGAGCCCTTTTTCTGAAAAGTCAGAAATAATCTGGACATCACCGGTCTAAACTTAGGTTCTTCGTTACCGAAGGTCGCAGCCTACACGGATGACTTGCTATTTTTTCTGTGTAATCCCCTGATCTCTCTACTGAATTTGATGAAACAGCCGAAGACCTACAAGGCCCTGTCATTTTTTTGCATCAATTATCAAAAATTAGAGGCTCTAAATGTCTCCGTGGCAGTTTCTCTGACAGCTCTTCTAAAGACTGACTTCCCCTTCAACTGGGTCTCCACCCATATATCTGGGTATTTACAGTACCTTCCCCGGAGACTGGAAGATGCTTTTGTGTTGGACATCCCACCCTTTCTCAAGTCAATCAAAAGGGGTCTTAACACTTGGCAAAATGGCTTGCTTCTCTGGTTTGGGCACAGCAACATAGTTAAAGTGAATATCATGCCCTGACTGCTCTATCCCTTATATGCTCATACCACTTTGTATCTTGAGTTATTTTCTCCACATGAAAAATAGGGAACTTCTCAATTTGCTCTGTTTGCAGAAAGATCCTTGACCCCCCAGGAAATACTATGACTTTCAAAACTGTTGGGAGCAATGGCGCTGTCAGATGTGACTCTCTATCATACAGCTTGCCATTTGACTAGAGTGCTAGATTGGTTCTATGATGTATCTATAAAGCAATGGGTGCATTTGGAATAGGCCTTGGTGGGTATACCACTTGACTTGCTGCCATGGTGTCATACAAGCCTCTCTGACTCAGTACACACCCATACACACTTTTGAAGAAACTTGGAAAGTCTGTTCTAAAGTGTTCCAAACCTCCTCTCTCTCTTTGGTCCCCTTACCACTCACTCCAATAGTTGGGAACCCTGCCTTTAGCCCTGGCCTATTTGATTCAAGATTTTAAACCATGAAATTGAATGGCCTTTTCCAGGCACTACATTTATATTCAGCCAGATGATGGGTTCCTGGACAGTGAATTCTTTTTGATCCATCGTATTCGGTGTTGTCTTTTTGGCAGAAGCTTCAGCCTGCTCATTTTCTTGGATCCTTATGTCCTTGCTGATACCTGACTCCGTTGAACTTCTGTTCAAGGACAGATCCCCATTGGGCCACATAGTTTCTCAGACTTGTCACATGTTCGCGTCCCTACCCCAGACCTCCTGGTTACCATATATCTCAAAATGGTGGTGTGATCTGGGGCTGAGCCTCATGGACAAAAGTGGACCCTCCTGTTCACTTACAAACATCCATCAGTTCCAGGTACCAATAATTGGAATTTAAATTGTTAACATGCTGGTATTTCACTTCCTCCAGTATCAATCAGATGTTTCCCCAATGTCTCAACGTCTGCTGGTGGTGTGGAGAGAAGACTGACTCTCTTCTTCACATCTTTTGGTCTTGTCTCTCTCTGAATACCATCTGGTTGAAAGTATGTCACATTACCCAGAAATTCACTGATCATGTAATACTGTGGGACCCAATGTTCTTTCTCCTGCATCATCACCATATCTCTGGGAAGACTTACAAACACTCTATTTTAAGCTGAATCCCATTTTTCTGGAAACCGACACAAGCACCATTGATTTCCTTTTGGTTGAAAGAGCTCACTGAAATAAATGAGATGGAGGACCTGGAGGACCTGGAGGCCTGGAAAGTGGAAAGTGGTTCTACTTGCATGACTTTACGTACTCGGAGGAGTATCCATCCTTGCTGGATTAAATTGTCATCCTTTGGCATTTGGAGGTTGCTTTGATGTTTCTGCTTAGCCAGGGGAGACGGAGGGGTGGAAGCAAGTTTTATCCCTTTCATACTCTACTCCTCCCACCCTGCCTACCTTTTCTTTTTTTTTCCTTTTTCTTCTCTCCCCCCAACACCCCCCCCCCCATTCTGCCTTCTCCGCTATCTTCTTCATGTTTAAATTAAAAATTAAAAACACAGGGTACAGAGACAGCTGGCCGCTTTGTCCCCTAGGATAATTATGCATACACTATTTACGTATCTCTCTCCACTGGGTTTCCCTGTCCTGATTGATATTTTATTGAATTGCAACTCGACTATGTTGGAACCCACACATGCGTGTCCACATCTCTCCCCAGATGCATTTAGGGGAAAGTGCCGCACTTGCATGCATCTACCCAAAATCCATACCAGACCCTTATCCTTGATATGTCTTGGGTATCAGATTTACAGCTATCTACATCATATACAACCAAACAATCTGTACATTATGGGGAACTTTCAAAATATCAAGCCCTGCTTATACAATCATGTTAAAAGCAATGAAAGAATCAAATAGATCATAAATATTAACAAGCATGTGCATCATTTCATACCGCAAACAGAGCTAAAGTTGAAGGTGTTGAAGAAAAAAAGTCCTTAACAAAGATACTTTTTTCAAGGGAGAGATTTGAATGTGCATAATACAGCTTCTTATATACTGTAATATAATTTTGAAAAGGGAACATTTAATCTACACTTTTGAAGTGCACATCAAAGAACACTGATCTTAATACTGCTGAATTTATTTCCCTTGACATATGTGATAGTGTGAGCTATTTCGGCTTGACAAATGTACTTTAGAAATACAATTTACAATAAATCTTGTGTTTCTATTTATGATATGAATGTTAATAATCTACTCTACAGAAATGCATTGATTTCTTTCCATTCCAACAAACATATAAATTACACTTTACCAAGGCTCTGAACACCAATGCAATTATGATATAATGAAGCATATAATGTAACCAGACACAGTATTTGAAGTAATACTTTCTATTTTAATAATATGTTTCTAAATGAGTTGCAAAATTCAATAGAAAAACTGTTAGAGCATGACAATAGTTAGTACCGTTTGTAGGGTTTTTTCTTATTTTGTGTAATAACCTTTATTCTTTGAGCACCTAACATTTCACCAAAGCAATACTTTTCTTGCATTTTAATTTGTAGTTTAAAATAATTTAGAACCTTTAAACTTCTAAAGCACAAACAATTGTACTGTGTAAAAATAAATAAATAAATAAATAATAATAATAACCCATTGGTTTTTAAAGTGTGTTAATTTTGTTAAATATTTAAAGCAGACATTTGATAAAATATGGACCCCATTCTGTCATGCTTAACCTTCTTTTTTTAAAGTTAAATTCCAGTTTTTGATGTAAAAATAAAAAAAAATAAGAAACACCAGTAGGTGAGTCATAGGAAGTATGCGGAATTTGGCTCCTGTCTTGTACATTTTAACATGGCCCTTTTCAGTTCTTTTCTGACTGCTAAGTTAGAAGGTCTGTCTTTACTGTAGCAATCAGGCTCAGCATAGTGACAAGAGAAGCTGAAGCCTAAAAAATACGTTGCTAGGCTTAAGGTTCAGTTTCACTGCTAACATAGGTTTAATGCCAATCCTCTCAGTTCAAAATTCACAGTCCCAGCAAATTTTAGTGTATATTCATGCAGGAGTATTTATTAAACCATAATGCATTGGATGACCTTTGAATGATGTCCAGCAGGTTTTAAAGGGCCAATAAGGAGGCTTTTGGATTAGCCAGCCCCCTTGCTGTAAAAAGGGGGGACAAAGAGCAGCCAAAGTGTCAGTGTATTGAAATCTGCTTTAGTGAAAGCTGAAACATTGCAAAGGGATATATTAAGGTCAATTAGAAAATTCTACTTCAACTTTTGTTTCTAGATCTTTGGGAAATAAACCTCTTTGCTGCTATTTTATGTTCTCATATTTAGGGGGGTTAAGATGATGCCCTGTCTATTGCATTTTTTCTTGTTTATCTTTTAAAAAATTGGGTTGTTTGCTGTGCAGCCCGGGTGGATCAGCCAGAAATGCAATTGCTTCCAGAAAGTGGCATATTTGCCATTTTTAATTGCGTTAGTCCAAACGGGTTTCCATATTAAGGTCTTGCATGAAGAGTAACCATTCAGGGGAGGTTGGTTGTTTCCACACCGAGGATATAGCTCTCCTAGCAGCTATAATTCCATTAACTAAAAATGCTGTTTGCAAGGATGCCTAAGATTCATGGTGTAACAGAAGTAATGATGTGCCTGGATTGCAGTTATAGTGAGACGGGAAACACTTGATAAGAATGAGAATACACATTTCCAGAACTTGAAGACCAAAGGGCAGGACCACCAGATGTGTAAGATTGAACCGCAATTGCTGCAGTCTCTTCAATAGTTAGGAGAGGCGGTCAAGAAGATTTCTGAAAGTCTTAGTGGGGTGTAGTACTATTTATGTAACAATTTTAGGGAGGATTCCCAGTGGGTAATGCAGCTTGTGGCAGTCAAAATCAGCTGGGATGCTTTTTGCCATCTGCTATTGTGAACTTCTGTGAGAGATATGCTTTCCATGTGTCAGAGCCTGGAATCGAACCTGGGCCTTCTGCGGTGAGAGACAGTGTTTCTTCTCACTGAGCCACCTGGAATGCTGGACAGCTCCCTTGACAATTCTTTGGATGATCCTGCCTTTCCCTGTTTTGTCTTGAACCTTGAACTCCTTGCTCCTCCCATGAACTTCCTATAAAAGCCATGTCTCTGCACTTCCTGGTTGCCAGATTATTGTGCCTTACCAGCCAATATCCCGCTTACTGTTCCTGCTGCTGTCTTCATCTATGTTACCGACCTTTGGCTTGCTACTGACTACGATTCTGCCTCATCCTATCTACTACCATTGGTGACCG
The DNA here is from genome assembly GCF_062004578.1 of Staurois parvus. Lineage (NCBI taxonomy): Eukaryota > Metazoa > Chordata > Amphibia > Anura > Ranidae > Staurois > Staurois parvus. The sequence goes on from NW_028317949.1 coordinate 9,581,237, forward strand.
ACCCTTGGCTTGTGACTGACTCCGCTTCTGTTTGATCCCTGAACTGTTTGATCTGCTTTTGGTTTCCAGCCTACTCATTCCCTGGTGGGGTGATCCTGAGATCTGCGACCTGGCATTCACACGCAGCCAAATCCATCTCCCCCATTAGGAGCTCTGGGGAAGACCGGTGGATGCTTAGACCCCGCACCTTAGGTGAGCCTGCGTCATTCCCAGGATGGGCCGCTGGTGTACCAATCCTGCTGGCTTCAGGTAAGCCTTACAACTGCTGTAGCAACTGGTCTCTGAACCTGACCTTATATCGTGACACCATGTTTCCATGGATACATTTTTTAAAGAACTGTGGTTGAGAATATTGCAGAAGAAAATTCCTCTGCTCTTCTGGGTAGTAGAAATAAAGTAGTTAGTTAAATATATCTGAATGAATACAATGTTCTGGCCATCTGCCATTGTGAACTTCTGTGAAAGATACGCTTCCCATGTTTCCATGGAGGTTTTGTTGGAGAATGAAGTGTGGTTGAGAATATGACAGAAAAAGGAAATTCCTCTGCTCTTCTGGGTAGTAGAAATAAAGTAGTTAGTTAGTTAATACATCTGAATGAATTCCATGTTCTGTTTTGATGAGAGTTTCAAGGAAGGACTGTTGTCAAAAGTATCAGTAAAAGTCAGTTGTAGCTGAGTTGTAGTTCTGCAAACAAGCTTATTGAGGAATACTCCATTATAAGACCAATGGTGAATACGCGTGCGGACACCCAGGTGGAGAGATATAAGTCATACGTTAGCATTTCTAAGGAAGTTAGCATAAGATTCCCGATATCTGATACACGTGATTTCAAAGGAGTATGCTGTAAATTTTTATGGGTGAAAAAAGCTGCTCTTATAGTTAGAGAAGGAGAACTGAGGGGTCATGAGCCCAATAGAATGGTTCCTAAAGTGTCTTGCAGTGATGATACCAAATGGGTGCATTCAACAATAGCCAAGACATGGTCTGAAGTGGGGGAATCACAAAAATTTTAGTTTTTCCAGCATTGTCAACTAGTTTTATGTTCTGAGATGTGGAATTCCCATTCCTGCAGCAAATTTAGGCCTGAAAAGGATTGAGGATTTTAATTTTTTTTTCCTACCATCCCATATACAATGGTTTAAGGTAGATTGAAGTGGTAGTCTGTGTTTTGTAACAGCAGTTCTACCTGCTCAAGATAAGTGAGCTGACCGGAAGTTATCAATTTGCTGATTCATGTAAGAAAGGAGAGCGTCATAATTTAAGCGGAATATGGAAGTGCTTGGGGAGGATAGATTGATACCTAAGTATTTTATAGGTGAATGATGCACCCAGGAGAAGCCAGAGGACACTGAGATGGATTTTTTCAGGCTTTCTTTGAAATTGGGACTTAGAGATATTCACTTTATAGAGGGATATTTGGCTGATTTTGTGTAGAACTATGGTCAGAGACTGTAAAGAAGTCAATGGGTCAGTAATAGAAAGAACAACGTCATCCGCATATAATCCAATTTTATATCCCCCATCCCCTATTTTAAAGGTGTTTAACACTGCATAAAGATATGGCCAATGCATGCAAATGGTTTTTCCACATCCAGGGACAGAAGGAGGGAAGGTGTATGTGTCTTTTCTGTCCATTGAAGAAGGTTGAGAGTGTGCCTAGTACTGTCTGATGTATGTCTTCCAACCTAATGGCTATTAATTTAGCATAAATGTTTATATTGGACTTTAAGAAATAAATTGGTCAGGTTTTGGCAGGGTTACAATGAGAGCTTCCAAGGACTCTTTATGGAAAGAAGCTGAGAGTGGTGAACAGTGAAAAAGTTGTTGCAATTGTGAGATCAAAAGATTGCAGAAGGACTTATAATACTCGTTCCCAAACCCATCAGAGCCTGGGGATTTGTGTAGGGGTATTCTGTGTATTGCCTGTTGTATTTCATGAGCTGAAAATTGGGTAGAGAGATTTGCTAGCTGGGTTGATTACATTTTTGGTAGGTTAACCATCCTAAGAAATTGCTGAATCTGTGTCTCTATAGAAAAATCAATTAAATCATTTGGACACAAACTATAGGGATTAGAATAATTTTCAGCATATTGATTGGCTATATGACCAGGGTTTGTGACATGGTTGTTTTAGGAGTCCAAAAGATATGCAATGCGACTTTTCAGTTTTCTTTTTTACTTGGTTCGCTAGGAATGAACCAACTTTGTTACTTTTCGCATAATAATTTTGTTTAAGGTGCTTGAAAAGAAATCATATTGGGATATACAGCATTGAAATAATTTGTGTTGTAAATCTCTTATTTGTTTAGCTCAGCTCTATCTGAAGAGAATTGGAATTTGTTCTGGGTATCTAAATTGTGTATAGCGTCTGTGAGTTCAGTGACTAGTTGTGTCCTCTTACGTTTCTCCTGAGCCCCAAAATTTATGAAGACTCCTCTCAGGTATGATTTATGTGCAGACCACAATGACTGGATGTTGTCAACCGAACCTGAGTTGAATTTGAAAAAAATCTGATATTTCCTATTCAATCTGTTCCCAGTATTTAGGATTATGCAAGATGGATGTGTTTAATCTCCAAACCCATGTGACCATGTGATTCAGCCGTTTGTTGTAATGCTTCTTTGTCTACCAGGAACAGATCGATACAAACGTAGACCCATAAAACTGCTGAATAAAAGGTGTAATCTTTCTCTGAACCATGAGTGCTTGTCCAAGCATCATATAAGTGTTCAGATTTCAGCAGGTTGGATATTAAGTGAGAGTTGTGCCTGTTGGGACTAGTGGAGTCTAGGTCCATATCTAGCACTTCATTAAAATTTCCACATAGGATAAAGTGGCCTATATGGACAGTTTGGATTTTTTCATTACTTTTGTTTAGTGTTAGGGGCATATAGTGTGACAATTGTTTAAGGCTGATGATTGATTAATGTGCCTAGAATGATGTATCTGCTATTTTTGTCACATTCTATAAACTGTTGAGAGAATACCATGGCCACCGCATCCCTTATGCAATCAGAACTCTTTTTTTGTTCTGCATTTGTGAAAAAAGGAGAAAGGAAATTTAGGGTGTGATAGTTTTGCTGGAGAGGAGGTATGCAAGTGTGCCTCCCGTGCACAAAATATGTCACATTTTTGGGATAAAGCTTCCTTCCACATCATAGACCTCTTAAATGGGCTATTGAGGCCGTTAACATTTAGAGAAGTTATTTTCAAGGACATGAGGAAAATTTGGAAGATGCTTGGAGTAGCGTTGCAAACCATAGGGCAGCAAGTATCTAATAATGCACCCTTAATAATAATAATATGGTATCAGAGGTTGCTGCTGTGCTGCTAAGGAGGATTTGATAATAGGCACTATTATGGTACCCAAAAAATACAAAAGATACATAACATGTAAGTAACATATAAACCATAAACATAAAGCAAGTAAGAGAACTAAGAACCCTAGGTAGAGGGTCACTTTGCTAAAATACAAACTGACAAGGAGCATGTAGCACATGCGGCTGGGGGTGCAGTGTAAAAAAAAAAGAGTACAGCGTTCCAGGATCAAAAGTTGATGTAAATTACGCCAATTTTTAGATTAATAGGAGGCACAAAAGGTGAACATTTTAGATGAATTATGTCCCAGGGACCTCTTCAAGTGTCACCGACTGAAGACTAGAAATGTGTTTAGAAGGTTTAGCATGGGTGGGATTGTGGTTGCGGTCAACTTTAATACCCCATTGTGGCTGCTTTCTCCGGAGATCTTAAAACATAAGTATGAACTTGGTGTGTTATGGTGACTTCGTTAGGAAAGCTTCATTGATAGATAAGCTTACACTCACATAATTGGGCAGTTATGGATGAGACTGGTCTAGGCTGCTGCACAGTGGCGGAAGACAGGTCAGCAAAAATTTTAAACTTGGAAAAGGGGTCTGGTAGTTTCTCCATCCATCTAGCAGCTAAAAAGGCCCACTCTTTAATGTGAAAAAAAAATGAATGCTTGCAACCACATCCCTAGGCACAGAGTCCAGTAGCGAGGTAGGTTTGATTAGCCTGTGGGCTCTATCGATAACAAAGTTATCCTTAGGATTTTCCAAGGGAAGGAGGACCTTCAGTAATTGTTGCAAAAAAAAAGGATAAGATCCACTGTGGTGACTGATTTGGGAATTCCCTGGAATTTCAAATTATTGCATCTCAATCTGTCTTCGAGATCTGCAATTTTTCAGCCAATTGATGTCAGTGTTGTGCTCTTGAAACCCATCTACCAAGCTATTATGTGCTTCTGCAAATTCTCCCATTTTTCTTACCACACTGTCAACCCTTCCCTCCATTTGCTCAATGTGTGACTGTAAATTGGAAAGATCTGCCTGTAGATCATGTTTAAGAGAGAGCAGCATCTCCTTAATAGTGTTTTCAGAGGCAGGTTGGTCTGAAGCAGGGAATTCTGCTAGTGGCTGCTGTAGTTCTAGAAGGAAGTTAGTTTCTGTGTCTCCATTAATAGATATCTGTTTATTACTCTTGGGTCCATTGGAGAGTGGAGAGGCAGCAGGAGAAAAGGCAGGATGCTTCTGTGTGTTTTTATCTTCCTTTTGCAGAGTTTGTGCAGAATCTTCTGTAGGTTGTGGTCCGGTATTGCTCTGGAGAGGTTGCTGTGAAGAAGGAGCATGCTCCATATCTGCCTCCTCTCTGCTTTGCTCCTCTGCGCCACAAATGACAATGTTTCTGACAATGTTTCTGACATATGCATGTACTCCATAATAATTGCGGCTTAGTAAGACTAACCTTGCTGCCTGTCCACTGCATCTGCCACAAAGACAGGCACATGGCTACAGAGTGGGGCTTTTTAAGATGGTGAACTCTCAGACTAGTTCCACCACAAGTCCACCTCCTGTATGATTGACAATGGCAAAACAGTGGGCAGATCTCAAAGCTGCTATTCAGCCCAATAGATCCTATGGAAAATGCTGACTGCTGTCTATTATCAATCACACAGACAATAGACCTGATGTGGAACTAATTTCTCATTATCCCTAACTCTGAGAGACTAGTTCCCCATCAGGTCCTCTTTGGTTGCCATAGGCATTCACCCACTACTGTCCACTGTCAATCATAATCACCCACTGACAGTCTGCATTCTAGCAACCAATGAAGTAAATGTTAAACATATTAAAACACATTAATAAATTATTGAGCACATAAAACCCTTCCCCCTAAACATCAACTTTGAGTTGGTCTTAATTACCTACAGTTTCATTAGATATGAATTGCTGATTGTTTATTTTTTCTTTTTTTCTTTTTTTGTAAAGAGACACCAATTAGAATAACCTGCATCTATCACATTTGTCAGGACTATAGTGTTGCAAGGCTTTCATGAATTTGGTGAAGGACATTTTAAAGGGTCATCTGAAAAGTGTTGCAACTGCTTTATTGAATTCCCTCCACTGTGCACAGTCAAACAAGTACAATGAGTATTACAGTATATCTTCCATTTTTCAGCACACTATTAAAGCCACACTGCATAACTTATCATGGACATTGATTTATAGTCTTAAGAAAATATGTTATTTATCTGTAAGCATGGTTTAAAATTCACAATGTTTGAGTCTGCTTTGTGAATTCTCAATGGTTGCTTATACAAATTGCAAGTAATAAAAAGGTAGTTTGAAAATTTGGCTTTGTGTGAATTGTCACCTGTTCTAAGCTGTCAGTACTAGGAATCACCTATCAATTTTTCTTACAAAGAGTTGCTTTTATAAGACTATATTCCATGTAGACCTACAGCTATACATTTGATGTATGCATTTGCATAATTACTAAGACACAATGATCCATGTCCACGTGGAAATGGCCCCTATGCACCATTTATTATACCATTTTCATATAAAGAACATTTTCTTTCACATTATACTTTATGTGGCTTCAACATTTATGTTGAATATTGTAGTCTTGCCAGGGTAAATTTAACAACATGTCACCTGCAATGAATCATTCCAATTAGTTCCTTTCAATCTAAAATGCCCTGTTTATAAAAAGGAAATAACAGAATAGATAAAAAAAGACAGATGGTGGAAGAGAGTGTAAAGATGAGATGTTTTAAATAAGGCAGTATAACAATTGATACCTATTTCACTGATCATTTCCAGGATGAATCTGTCTGGACAAGCCAAGTATTGCAGATAAAACATGAAACATTTTTTTTACTTTGTAAAGTTCAGTAGCAGAAAGAATTTAAAAAAATGTGATTTATGCCTTAATATGAAAGAACATGCAAAACAGAAAAAACACTCTGCTTGCCTTGTGTATGATAAATGTGAATTGCAAAAATGTAAGTAATTTTAAAAAGATAATGACAGTAGTTTGTTGTGCAGGTGGATTGTTTAATAGTATTAATACCATTGACAGGGTGGAAGATTAACCATGAAAAAAGAAACAATTCAAATCTGATGAAAGCTTATTTGCTCATAATTTGTTTTTAGTCAATGGAAGAATAGTACAAGATGGTCATCCAGTTTTAAAGCATCACTTAATGTCACCAATAACCAGCTGACATTTTAGTTTTACTGATAATCCTAGTGACACAATGCCCATTCCATTTTGTCACCAGAGTCTGGCAACATATTCCTCTAGAACAGTGGTTCTCAACCTTCCTAATGCCGCGACCCTTTGATACAGTTCCTCATGTTGTGGTGACCCCCAACCATAAAATTATTTTCGTTGTTACTTCATAACTGTAATTTTGCAGTGGGAGGAGTAGTGCCACGTCATTGGTGTCAGTGGGAGGAATAGTGTCCCATCACTGATGTCAATGGGAGGAATAGTGCCCCATCATTGGTGTCAGTGGGAGGAATAGTGCCCCATCATTGGTGTCAGTGGGAGGAATAGTGCCCCATCATAGGTGTCAGTGGGAGGAATAGTGCCCCATCATTGGTGTCAGTGGGAGGAATAGTGCCCCATCATTGGTGTCAGTGGGAGGAATAGTGCCCCATCATTGGTGTCAGTGGGAGGAATAGTGCCCCATCATTGGTGTCAGTGGGAGGAATAGTGCCCCATCATTGGTGTCAGTGGGAGGAATAGTGCCCCATCATTGGTGTCAGTGGGAGGAATAGTGCCCCATCATTGGTGTCAGTGGGAGGAATAGTGCCCCATCATTGGTGTCAGTGGGAGGAATAGTGCCCCATCATTGGTGTCAGTGGGAGGAATAGTGCCCCATCGTTGGTGTCAGTGGGGGGAATAGTGCCCCATCGTTGGTGTCAGTGGGAGGAATAGTGCCCCATCGTTGGTGCCAGTGGGAGGAATAGTGCCCCATCGTTGGTGCCAGTGGGAGGAATAGTGCCCCATCGTTGGTGCCAGTGGGAGGAATAGTGCCCCATCGTTGGTGCCAGTGGGAGGAATAGTGCCCCATCATTGGTGCCAGTGGGAGGAATAGTGCCCCATCATTGGTGCCAGTGGGAGGAATAGTGCCCCATCATTGGTGCCAGTGGGAGGAATAGTGCCCCATCGTTGGTGTCAGTGGGGGGAGGAATAGTACCCCATCGTTGGTGTCAGTGGGGGGAGGAATAGTACCCCATCGTTGGTGTCAGTGGGGGGAGGAATAGTGCCCCATCATTGGTGTCATTTGGGGGATGAATCGTGCCCCATCGTTGGTGTCAGTGGGGGGAGGAATAGTGCCCCATCGTTGGTGTCAGTGGGAGGAATAGTGCCCCATCATTGGTATTAGTGACACCAATGATACTTACCTTGCTGACCCCTGCTCCAGCCTGGGCTCGCTCGCTCCCTCCCTCTCCCATGGTACAGACACTTATCGGTCAGCTGTCTTCCTTCTCCGGTTGCTCTCCTCCTCTTCACTCGCTCGATCTCAAAAGCAAAGTAATAGTGGGGAAATTAACCCAAAAGCTCCTTTGGGATAAAGGTTGAATGATTTTATGTATTTTGCAAACCACTGTATTTTACGTCAAGACGTCATTTGGTGAGCAGGTTGTGCAATTCCACATTTCAGGATTTGTGCATGCTATTTCCTGGGACCTGCATTTTTAGAATTGGATAATCACAGTTCACCACTAGGGCACATTAAAACAATTGTTTTCTATGTGCCCTGTTCACACCACAGCACTGGTGTGATATGCGGCGCAGTGCAGAAAAATGCAGCTTATGCAAGGATAAGTTGTACAACCTGCTCTACTCTACTTGGTCAGGCATGCTACAGCACTATTCTCTTAAACTTTAAGCTCCAGACTGTGGTGTCACCATGTACTGTACAGTGCAGAGCTATTAACCTTGTATTGTACATATAAGAAGTGAGCATGTGACCTTGACTTGGCTTAAGTGTCTTAGAGAAGTGTGAGCACCAAACAGGTTGCATGGATGGAACTAGGAATGAGATACGTCTTGGACAAGCATTTAGCTCTTGCAGTGTGGGGTTAGGGGGAAAGCAAGGCTAGATTTTTCCTGGAGTTCAGCTTTAATGTAAATGTTTTAGTGGTTACTAGTGTTTGGATAAATGGTAACATGGGATCATGGGTGGCCAGGCAAGTGTACAGTATAAAGCATGTGAGGCTGCAGGTCTCTGCATATGTGTGCAGCCAAGCTGCAAATCTGTTCCTTTTATAAAGATGATCTGTTAAAAGTCAAAAACATGTTTTTGTGAAAACAGTGTGCTGTTTAATGGTTTATGCAGAAGGTATTTAAAAATGTAATACAGTTGTGTCCAAAATTATTCAACCCCCACTGAAATTGAGTGTTTTGGCCAGTTTGACATTGCTTTTGATCATTCAGTCATCTTGCTTACATTTACATTAAAGAGGCACTTGTAGGTCAGACAAATATAACATAACAGTTATAATGAAATAACCACAAATGTCTTTTCTGTGCTCACAGCATTATCAGTTTTATTCAACCCCCAAGTGACATTCAATCTTAGTACTTAGTACAGCATCCTTTTACAGTTATAACAGCTTTTAAACGTGAAGCATAGCTTGACACAAGTGTCTTGCAGCGATCTACGGGTATCTTCGCCCATTCTTCATGGGCAAAGGCCTCCAGTTCAGTCACATTCTTAGGCTTGCGCACTGCAACTGCTTTCTTTAAGTCCCACCAGAGGTTCTCAATCGGATTTAAGTCTGGTGACTGCGATGGCCACTCCAAAATGTTCCAGCCTTTCCTCTGCAACCATGCTCTAGTGGACTTGGAGGTATGCTTGGGATCATTGTCCTGTTGAAAGGTCCAACGTCTCCCAAGCCTCAGGTGTGTGACGGACTGCATCACGTTTCCATCCAATATCTCCTGGTACTGAAGAGAATTCATGGTACCTTGCACACGCTGAAGCTTCCCTGTACCTGCAGAAGCAAAACAGCCCCAAAGCATGATTGACCCTCCACCATGCTTCACAGTAGGCAAGGTGTTCTTTTCATCATAGGCCTTGTTCTTCCTCCTCCAAACATAGCGTTGATCCATGGGCCCAAACAGTTCTAATTTTGTTTCATCAGTCCACAGAACACTATCCCACAACTTTTGTGGTTTGTCCACATGGCTTTTGGCATACTGCAGTCGACTCTTCTTATTCTTTGGAGACAGCAAGGGGGTACGCCTGGGAGTTCTGGCACGGAGGCCTTCATTACGCAGTGTGCGTCTTATTGTCTGGGCTGAAACTTCTGTACCCACATCTGACAAATCTTTTCTCAGTTCCTCAGCAGTCACACGGGGACTTCTCTCCACTCTACGCTTCAGGTAGCGCACAGCAGTCGAAGTCAGCATCTTCTTTCTGCCACGACCAGGTAGCGTTTCAACAGTGCCCTTTGCCTTGAATTTGCGAATGATGCTTCCTAAGGTGTCTCTTGGTATGTTTAACATCTTTGCAATCTTCTTATAGCCATTGCCCTTCCTGTGAAGAGAAATCACCTCTTCTCTTGTCTTCCTGGACCATTCTCTTGCCTTCACCATGTTTGTAACCACACCAGTAAATGTCTAGAAGGAGCTGAGTATCACAGTCATTTTAAAGCTGCCTAATTGGTGCTTATTATGCTTGATTGCTGCTCGGTGACATCCACAGGTGTTTTCAATACCTGATGGAAAGCACCTGTATGAACCTCTGTTCTTCAGAGTGGTAGTCTTTAAGGGGTTGAATAATTGTGGCAATGAAGAAACCACATAAGAACCATTTACTACTGTATTACATAAACAATTGATGTCATTTTAGTTGCATTTGGGTAGTTACAACGTCCTTGTAGGATTTGATTCTGAATACAATTCCAAATGTACACTATAGTCCCTAAACCCCTTTACAGCATTGGGGGTTGAATAATTTTGGACACAACTGTATATCGATTTACTGAATGTTTACAAAGTCAATGGTTTTAGAGAATAAGGAGAAACGTTTTTCAATTGCAATAGCCAATTGTGTGCAAGAAAACTTAAAAAAAAAGTAAATATAGTATTTGAATAGATTTGCTTGCACATGATTGAATGATTGAACTAAACACTAGCCAGAAATCAATATCAACCAAACTGAGTACATTTGTTTATGTATTTACCAGTTGTAATTTCCTCCCCCCAAGCACCATGCCAATAGATGTGCATTGTAACCACAGTAACTCACTAATGTGCGTTGGAGTATGCTGAATTCAGCTATGTGAATAGGCATTAAAACAGTCACTTTTTCTAATGACATTATTAACATTAAAGCATAAATAAATGAAGTGCTACCCTTGTAGGGGTAATTGAGTTTAGACAAGTCCTTTCCCAAAACAGTGCAGAGACAGTCAGGAACACAGAAATAGTTCAATCACTCTGGGTCAAATAGACAATCTAGGGCTTATCTTTGTAATTTATTGCTTGAAGAACTTGTAATCGTCAATAGGTAGGGACATGGGATGCTCCCATGTGATTAGCAATTAGCTGTAATAGGACAAGGACAGTCTAAGACCAAACAGCTGGGGACTGTGGCGGTGCGAGGCATCAGACCCCAGCCCTTCTCACCAACTTGTGTTAGAAGGACCAGCCGATCTCAAACCGCGCTGTCACTTACGTAACAATGCCCCTCTCAGCTGCGCCCTGCACAAAGATTTTCCAGCTCGCGGGACCACAATCTATGTGCCAGCAGCCTGAAAGCGATTGTTACTGGGTCAGGTTAATTACGTAATTAACCCTTCCCACTGCCACCACCACCTTTTTACAGAGAAAGAGGAAACTCACAAATCTTAGCAGTAACACTATGATATTAGTATAAGCGTCTGTAAAACACTGTCACCACAGACAGATGTATTCAGATGACTATCACATACAGTAGCACTCTTCTGAGACAGGGACTCTTTAGTTTGCATTAAAAGCTTTAGAAACAGTTCAACCCTTTTCAGAAAATAGGATTTATTACTAAAAAGGTCAAAATGGTGCAATTAAAATATTTACAGAACAAGATGTAACAAATATATATATATAAAGAGAGTAATAAAACAACAGAGAAATAAAAGAAAGAAGTTTCAGAAGGCAGAATACTTGCGAAAGTTGGTTTGAGCAGAGTCCAATTGTCCGAACAAAAGGTTGCCTTTGCTCTCAAAAGATGGTTCCTGATGTTAAAAGGAAGAGCTCACTTTTCTCCAGGCTGTCAGTCTTTTTCTATTATCTCAAAGGGGTGTCTCCGGAGAACAAATAGCCAATCACCTCATTTGGGGATGGGTGTTAGGCGGTGACCAAGGTTAGGACCAAATCCCTTGCAAGTTCATACTACGGACAATAACCTTCAATAGGTACAAGTAGTATCCTAGCAACTGGCAGATTAATATTTAGAATCATATTCCAAACGCGCAGATACCAAACTGTAGCATATCCTGCCACTCCAGATAAAACATATTGCTTTCTACCTTCTTGTAGGCGCTACATAGGGATGTAAGATGTCATGTGACTCATATTAAAATTACCTATCCAAATATATACTCCATATCAATGTGCCCAGTTCCTGCTGAAGTTTATGAATTTGTATGAAAAACGACTCATGTGGGATGTACGTTTTATGGTCTACAGGTCATGACCAACTGAGTTATGGTTTTATGACCGGGCAGAGGAAAGTGGTTTTCAAGCAGACATTCTGGAGCCAGGCTAATTAGGGGTTTACAGTCCTGGAGTACGATATGCACTTTTGACCTCAGTTCACTTACAGACTCACCTTCCATTTAAAAGGGAGAGGGAAGGAGGAAGAATCATGAGAGACAAAATGTTTGCCAGTGTCCATTTCTCTAGGCACACAATTGTCACAGGGACCATGGGGCAAGTCTCTTTTGCAACTCATTTCCCTGCACAGCTGCACAGTTATTGGTATCCAGTACAATCTCGGAAACACTGCACAATATAGGAAGACACTCTTTTCTAAGCTCACAGATCAGAATCTTTTTGAGGACAAGGGAATGGCCATTATCTGAGACCCTTTGACAAGTCCAAGCAGCCTTTGGCACTTACATCCCAAAGAGCACACAGTCATCAGGAGTTAGTTCAAGGATATTACTCACAAGTCCCCAGGGCAGCTACCTCTGGACGCTAACCAGTGAGTCAGTCCATAGGTTCAATCCAGAAATAAAGTGCAGTGTAACCTCCTATATAAATACTATGTATGTGCTATGTCAAATAATGTGTGACCTGTTCATGCAAAAACAAAACAAAACAAAAAATGTAAATAAATGTATCCACATGTACGTCTTATGTTCACTATGTTGTCTCTTGTAACTGATGGCAATCCCCAAGTGGGATCATGAAAATATATGTATCAATGGTTGATAATATGAATAAGTCTACTAACATAAATAAAGTGTAATGAAAACCAATATAATATATTATATAATATATATATCATATAATACCACTAATAATTGCTAAATCGTCCACGTCTACCAAGTGGGATAATATAAATATATGCACCAATGATTGATAAGAGGAGTAAATCAATAAATCCATACATAAAATCTAAAAATCTCATGCAATAATAGTTCAACACTACCGTTGTCCATTTGTACGTTTGTGCGCAAATTAGCTTTATGCCATGATAATGTATCCAAATGTGAAAAACTACTACTGTTACGTGATTCTCACCTTCTACACCATCTACTTACCTATGGATATGACCTAATGCATGGTAAGGTCAATCTGTACCTTACCAATCAAGCTTGGCTTCTGTAATCCCAGGTGTAACCGTCTCCTCTCTATCTGTAAGCGTTAACTTCTCCTACCGAACCACACATTAGATCTTCTCTACATCAGCAAAGTTGCTTCAAGAGAAAAGATAGCTCTCATTACACAATATATTAATTAAAATGTCCAAATTTATTTAAAAGCCATATAAAAACACTCACAAACAAGGTGCACTGTATCACAATGCACTCAGATATATTGTTTCTTTAATAGACATTGGTACATGTGTAAAAAAACATCACATCCAGTAACATTCCTAGTGTGATGACATCCTATGGCCAGTCTCTTGATGCTTTTTGTCACTTTACTGTGACTTTTTCAAAGGAAGATGGCTGTGACACTGTTCCTCTACTATTTATACCAGATTCCTATTTAATATCACTAGGCAACGGGAACCATTTTTCCAGATACCAGAGAAAAACACTGGAGGCCACAGAGGAAAGCCATATTGAAGCCCATCTCCCTTACCAGCCTCCATTCTATTGAAGTCTTTCATTGTTAATGTGCCGTCTGCTATATACAGGACTCATAAACAGCATGTAAGTAAGTAGTACATTGTGGGTGGGTGGTCCACAAGTAGTTAAAGTATATAAGTAACTATTGTATGCTTGTCCTAGTATCCACCCTCACTTGACGACTTTTCAATGTATTACTCATGGTTTTAGAAGAGGCACCTGAACCTCCTTTGATACAGTACTAATTAATTTACTTGCACCCAATCCTTAAATCTAATAGGACCCCAAAAATCCTTTGTAACTGTGGAAATCTACAAAGCAAGCATTATAAGGAGCATGTTACTAGTATTAATTTATTGAGGCTCGATCCCTAATTTGAAAAGAACCCCCAACAGCCAAATGCAATTTGTGGAAATCCTCATTACAGTATAATTTAAAAAAAAAAAAAACGCAGTCCAAATATTGGACAGCAACTAAATAAATACAAGTACAGCTCTCTCACCATTTATAAAGTTTAGAAGTGTCAATTCATTGTACTGTATATATTTAAAGCATGATAAAACAAGCATACATACACATTACACATCACCAAAAAGTGTATTACGCATACAAAATATAAATTAGTCCATCTATATTTTTGCTTATTTAAGCCAAAAAAATGATCCATTGTTCATTGTACTCCGTGCACTAGTTACTATCTGTGTATTCCATTACAATCTCCTCTCTAAAGGAACTGCACACATGTTCTCAACTGGACCTAAACCAATGTATATGTAAATGTGCACTATTTACATATACTCGCAGTCTTTGAAACAACAAAACTATTCTCAAGATACTTTTCAGGTGCTAGACCAATGACAACATATGGCTTTTATAAAAACATGTTTTATTTTTACAAAATTTGGTTACAAATTATGGCTAGGTATGACTAACTCTTAAAATATTCCCAATTCACATGAAATGTGGTATACATTCTAGTTTTAAACCAGACTACACAATCAGCACGTCACTCTTGCCTAAGAGTTCCCCACACAGACCACTTCATAACTCATTAATCATTTATTAACACAAAATACAACTTTTGCTTAAGTCACGGAGTAACACTAGATAGTCTGATGGAGAGTGGGTGACACTTTATTGCACATTCACACCATGGTGCAGAGCCATCAGTTTTTCTGCATCAATTCTGCAAGGGCACAACAAAATCAATTGTTCTCTATGTCCCCTGTTCACAACACTAGTATCACATGCAGATTTTTTTCTGTGCAGGAATATGCAACATGTATAAAACTCATTGAAGTGCGCATGAAAACTGATGTAAACTGATGTCTCTGCAAGTGAAATCTGCACATCAGTTTCCATCAGTTTTTCTGCACATATGGTGTGAACGAGGCCATAGGCCTCTTTCAGATGGACATCAACCTTTCAGTCACTTTTTTTTGGAGGAAAATTGATTAATTTGAGATCAGTTTACATCAGTTTATGCATCCGTCTTCCATTCAGCTTAGGCCAGTTTACATCAGTCTACATCCATTTGCATTTCAGTTCCGTTTCGTTCCTTTCCGTTTTGCATCCGTTTTTATCTGCTTTCTTCCATTGTCTTCCACTTTCATCCACTTTTTCATCCATTTAGATCCATTTTGATATCAGTTTACATCCATTCTGTTTTCCGTTATTATAACAAATTAAAAATGACACTGTACACATGTGTAAAAAAATGCATTTATTGTGCATCAATCATAATGTGATATGTCTATATTGAATTTATAATGATTGTGATTGTATTTTTCTTTTTGTTAATATTTTTTCTAAATATATATTCAGATATATCAGTTTGATAGCCTCCCCCCCCCCAATTAAAAAAACACACACACACACACTGCATTTTTGTTATTCTTTTATTTCTAACAGAAGGAAAAGGTGAAGGAGAAATCGACGAGGGAGCGCGGACCTAGTTTCTTAGGCTTTCTGATTGAGATGAATCATAAGATTGTGAAAGGGGGTTGGAGGAACTACCCTGGGTGGTCTGACTTGGTGAGGAGTAACCAGGTGGTCGCTGTAATGAGCTGAGTGGCTGGAACTGGTGTTGCTGTGGATAGCTTTGTTAGTGGTGTTGCTGTAGATAGCTTTGTTAGTGGTGCTGCTGTGGATAGCTTTGTTGGTACTCCTGTGGATAGTTTTGTTGATAGGGCATAGTTTGAAGCAGGGGACCTTCAAATTGGCCTTGCCGGTAGGGCCTCTGAGGGGGATCAGCTGTGCCTATAGTTGGTAAAGAATTTCCTAACATGGCAACCCTTACACAAGCACCAGTATAATTGTAAATGGCCATTTGGACTTCTATCTGCCTCTCACTAGGTGTTTTATCTAAGAGATGATATATATTTTGAAGGAATGCAGCATTGGCATTTTGGCCATCGTTAAAAGGATCCCTTCTCTCCTCTCTGCGTGAGCTTCTCATTTCTTCCATGAAGAAATGGCTGTGTCCATTTCCTCATTTTGAGCCCTTCTTGTTTGACGAGAGGCTCTAGATGAGCTTGCTCTCTGATAGCCCTAACTCTAGCCCTAACTCTAGCCCTAACTCTAGCCCTAACTCTAGCCCTAAATACACAAGGTCACAATACATAACAGAAATGCAAAAATTAGGGTCATGCTTCAGAGCCGTTAAACTTACCACATTTATCCCGATGCCATTGCTTCATGTTTGCCCAATCTGATGTCACAGCCTCAAAAATCTAATTCCACAACTGATGTTTTGTCACCTTGTTACTGTATTCTCTACAAATGTTGTCCCACAGGCCAGGCCTGGCATGCACAAGGTTGATGAGAGTCTCATGAGGGACATCTCAAGCCATGTTGTCAAAAGTGAAACTAAGGTGCATGTCACTTCCTTTGTTGATCATTGCCTGGGTCATGGGTTGAGTTTTGTGTTCTAAAATCAATATAAATTATTTAAATTGAAATATCTGTGAAAAAAAGGGGTCTTAATGGAATGGATGTAAATGGATGGTCCATTTACATCCGCTTACAAGCCTTCCATTCCACTTCAATGGATCTGGACGCAGGAAACTGCAGTGCCCGGGGGACGATGTCAGTAGGGGGCCCCATGAGATACCCCTGGTACCTTTTTCATAGGCTTTTTTGAGTTTGGGCAAGGACGCAGGGCCCCCCGTGATCCCCTATTGCCCGGGTGCCCCATGAGTTTTCAGTCCGCCCCTGAGGGAGACTCCTCTCTTTGTCACAAATGTCAGGCTGTAGATGGTGATATTTTCCACATAGTTTTGGGTGTGCCAAAATTAAGCCTTTCTGATTACTGAACTTGGTTCTTAGTGCTTATCACCTAATGCTTGCAACTCTTTATTATTGGTGTGTGTGAGATTATCTTTGTTATTATCTCACAAATTGGTTTCTAGTTTATGCAACCCAAAGTGGTGTCTTCTGGGTGAGTTTAGTGTAGACCTTGGGACAGTTAAAAAAATATTTTCTAAGACTATTTCTGTTTTACACCAGGAAAACTATTGTCCTGAATTGGACATCTACTGGGATAGGATAGAGAGAACACAGCGGCACCACTGTAGATTGTTAAAAAGCAGGCAGATTTATTGATTAAAAACACTCACAAGTGTAAGGTAAAAGCAGCCATGTCAGGATTAGATAGGTTTGTATGGTCCGGTGATGCTAGGTGTCATGTGCAATCCTCTTCATCATCCCTGCTGCTCTGGTGGTTTGCAGGGCTTGGAGGGCAGCAGAGAGGCGCAGGGAGGCTCTGGATAGTGGCGTCACTTGGGACCGGGACTCCAAATATGGCGCCCGTTTGGAGCATGTGCGCTTCTTCCTCAGGCGGGCCTGCGGGTTTAATGCTCTGCCTGCCCTCACTGCCCATATAAGCCTCACTCATGATGGCTGCTGGATTGGCCTGAGGAAGCATTGTGCATGATCTGAACGCATTCCATATTTGGAGTTCCGGTCCCGAGTGACGCCACTATTCAGAGCCTCCCTGCACCTTTCTGCTACTCCCCAAGCCCTGGAAACCTCTGGAGCTGCGGAGATGATGAAGAGGACCTCACATGACACCTAGCATCACGGGACCATACAAACCTATCTAATCCTGACATGCCTGCTTTTTCCTTACACTTGTGAGTGCTGTTAATCATTAAATCTGCCTGATTTTGAACACTCTACACTCAAAGTGGTGCCTCTGTGTTCTCTCTCTCTCTTATCTGTGCATTAGTCACTTCAAGCTCTGACACCTGGCTGCCTCCACCTCCAAGATGCATATTCACCCAGAGACTTACCCATCCTTGAGCTTCCTATTCGGGACAGTGCAGGATCAAATACCTGCAAGTCCCAACTTATATGTATGAACGTTTGCATATATATCTATCGTCCATCCGTTATCCCCATATTATTTTGGATCTATATTCTAGCGCTCCCAATCCCCCTCTGACATCTACTGGGATCCTGGCTGGAAATGGTTAGCAAACATGATGTTGCCCCTATGCAGATTACCATTTGAAACCAGTGGCTGTTCTAAATAAATAAATAAAAAAATCTGGGGTAAATGCCTGGAATCCTGTGAACATTGGTTTCTGCTTCACATTCTCCACCAAACTGAGATCTCACACTCTACATACCCTTACATTTTTTTGTGTCTGTTTTCATGGTTCAAAACTACAAATGACACCTACAAACCTTTGGGTAAATATTTTCTTTTATTAATCACTTTTAGACACATATAAAAGTCATACAATTGCTCAGTGACACTCTTTTCATGTTTCTTGTATTTTTTTTTATACAGTTCTACATTTGTGGAAAATTTAACAAAGATAAGAATGACTCTAATCCAATAGTAATTCTGTTATACTGTGCACTATTTTGTATTTATTTAATTTTTTTGTACACTATTGCTTATCTGTGTACTCTACATTGGGCAATAAACTTGATTATAAAAATAAATGCATGGACATTTAGGTAATAATGACCACTGTTCTTGAATTGGATCAGGGAAAATCCCCAAATCAGAATATATATTTTTGTTATGGGATAAATCATGGCAGAAAATTTTGTCATTTTGCGGTCAAACGTACTCAAATTTTATGTATCTCTATTTTCTACATTAGATCTTCAATTTGAAAGAACAATTAGTGCAAAAGAACATTTTAACTGGCTGTTCTACAAGGTAAATACAGTGTGAATAATAGTGAGAACCATTAAAGTAGAAAGTAATAGACTTTAGTAGAGACTAAAGCTATTCTTCTATCACACCCTAGAGAAAGCTGAAAATGTAGTTAAGATAAATGAGAAATAAAGGTAAATGGGGCATGAATGAACAAATGGATTTGAAAAAAAATGAGATTACACTTTTTTGTGTAAGATTATGTTAATGTATCCTCTGCTTACTGGGAATAAACATGAAAGATCACATACAACAAAAAAAAACCTCACTGGAACAGAACATGCAGTATAAGGACAAATGTTGCTACATTTTTTCCTAATCAAATTGGATCAACAATACCTATTACAACTGTTATTTCTAATTCACCATTTATACTAATATATTTAGGATAGTGTCATGTAATGAGATACCTTGATTGAGGTCTTTCGTAAAGCAAAAATATTGCTATACAGACATTTTCTTCTTGAATATGTAATATACGTAAAAAGAATGGAAGGGGACATGTAATATTTCTCAATGACAAACTACAGATTTAAAAAAATATTTATATACTACCACTACAGCAGATGTTCACAAACCTATCTGTGCTAATGTACTACAACTCTGTTATTATAAAAACATATACTGTTTCAGGGTCCAAATGATACTGACAGTTGCTAAGTTTCAGAAAAATCCATACATTTATGCAGAAACCCTGAGTGTCTCCTCTTCCTCCTATTATGGCACTGCTTGTGGGTGTGTGTCATAAAAATATCCTACATCCCGTTGCTTCCTCTAGACTTAAAATCCAGCTTCAGCTACTAGATGGTATTGTACATATAGCAAGCAAATGATCTGCAGCACCAATATGAAAATACTGGGTACTAAAGATGCTAATACAGCATATATAACTTTTTCCTATTTACTCTTATGCTAAAAACGAATGGTCTTAGCAGGTGTCAATAAAAAACAAAAAATACTTGAATATATTTGTGCATATTACCAGCATGTTCTCATATATATGGGTCCTGGATGAGTGCTATGTGGTGCCGATATTTGGGTTGTGGTTCCTTTAAAGGTTTTGGGTACTCAGGGGTTTCACCCATGATGGGGAAAGAATTAAGGGGTAGTAGCAAAAGGAGAGGACTAACTTGCAGTCCTCTCATCATTAGTAGTGCCTTATTTGGGATCCTGGGATTTTTGGAGGTCTGGAGTGATATTCCACTCCTGACTACAGGGGCTCAAGTTCCTACAGAGTTAAGCAACCTCTAGGAAGCAGCACAAAAGACAGGAAGCCCCTAGTCCTGGGGGTGGAGTAGGAGATGCTGCTAACCCTGGAGTAAAGACTGTATATTATTTTTTTTTTTACTTGCCTGACTGCATTGTGCCAAGTGTAAAGTTTAGTGGAAGGGGATTATGATGTGGGGTTGTTTCCCAGGGGTAGGGCTTGGCCCTTTAGTTCCACTGAAGGAAACTCTTAAGACACCAGAATACCAAGAGTCCTGACCTCAACCCGATAGAACACCTTTGGGATGAATTAGAGCGGAGGCTGCGAGCCAAGCCTTCTCCTCCGACATCAGTGCCTGACCTCACAAATGTGCTTCTGGAAGAATGGTCCAACATTCCTATAGACACACTTCTAAACCTTGTGGACAGCCTTCCCAGAAGAGGTGAAGCTGTTACAGCTGCAAAGGGTGGGCCAACTCAATATTGAACCCTATGGACTAAGACTGGGATGCCATTAGAGTTCATGTGCATGTAAAGGCAGGCATCCCAGTACTTTTGACAATATAGTGTATATAACAAACCTAAAGTGCCTCTGTAAAAATAAAATATGTGTTAAATATTGAATGAAATTGAATGAGAATAGCAGTGATATGAATTATAGTAGGGAGTGAGCCAATGAGTTAAATCTTAAATTACCCAAACCGTTGATATTGTGGACACCCCACATCTTTAAGTGCATCACCACCTCTGTGTGCAAGGGAATTTCTTACCAAACTTAGTAGACTCTTTGACCACAGAAAGAATCAACAAGGCATGTAAGTCTCAATGGTCCCTGCAGGCGGAAATAGGCATCCTCCAGGTAACCACCATATCAGTTCTGTCTGTTCAATGAATGCAGTCAGATTTTAAGACATCATCGATGTGCGGCCCATTTTATCAGAGTTAAAAATTGGCGTATTAGTGGGTTATTGGGATTTGGCACTTGGCTGTTCCCACAGGACTGAGAAGGGTACAAGAAGTGTGGGAGCAGTGAGATATGCAGAGACAGACTGCTGGGGGTGTTGCAGTGTTATTACCAAAGAAAACACTTAACATGTGGAATTAGTCGGCTCTGCTTCTGGTATATACAGTCCTAAAAGATTTGCCATGTGGAGCCATGTCAGGCAATGATTCAATCAGTATAATAATAGTCCCAAGTCTCAAGAAGGTCTCTCAGTAGCAAAATAAACTGGTAAGGACAGTTCACTATATCATACAGTACATATGTTAAGAATGATTATCATAGTAAAAATAAATATATCATCAACAGTATGTGAAGAATAGCAAGGGAGGCATGTGGCTACATTTTGAAATGTAACAAATGGGCATGTGTGTAATGGGAGAGTCAAAGAGTCATTGGGAGAATAAAAAGTAAAGAGTAGCGATGGGCAAATCTGCTTGGATTGGATTCACAGGCAAGTAAATGAGAGGGGAATCTTGAAAAATCAATTATTTCTATTTTCAATGTTAATAGGAATTTTCAATCAAAGAACAAAGGCAGTTGGGCATTGCCAGGGAGGAAATGTACCAATGCAAAAAAAGTCATAAATAAATACTGCTGGGCAGGGAGCATCTTTTTTACCCACTTGCCCTCTGGGAGATGTACCCCCATATTGAGCTGGCCATTTTTTGCTATTCGGCACTGTGCTATTTCAACTGGTAACTGCATGGTCATGCAATGCTGTACCCAAACAAAATGTATTCCCTTTTTTCACACAAATAGAGATTTATTTAGGTGGTATTTGATCACCAATGGGTTTTTTATTTTTGTGATATAAATGAAAAAATATCAAAATAAAAAAAAAATGATATTTTTTACTTTCGTTTATAAGAAATATCCAGTAAACTCAAAGTTAGAATACATTTTTAACTAAATTTATGACTGATACATGTGTTTGGTAAAAGAAAACCCAATAC
Organism: Staurois parvus; assembly: GCF_062004578.1. Lineage (NCBI taxonomy): Eukaryota > Metazoa > Chordata > Amphibia > Anura > Ranidae > Staurois > Staurois parvus. Next base: position 9,603,180 of record NW_028317949.1, read on the forward strand.
ATGTATATTAATTGGTTTGTGTGAAAGTTATAGCATCTACAAACTATGGTGTATATATTGGAACTACACAGCTTTTAGTTTCTATCTGCCTATCATGTTTCTTGAGGCGCTAAAATGCAAGGGCAGCCCCCCCCCCCAAATGACCCATTTTTGGAAAGTAGACTCACCAAGGAATTTGCTTAGAAGCATATTGTGTCCATGGAACATTTAATTTTTTGCCACACATTTTTGGAAAATTAAATTTTTTTTTTTTACACAAAGTTGTCACTTAAATGATATATTGCACACACATACCATGTCTACATGTGATATAACACCCCAAAACACATTTTTCTACTTCTCCTGAGTATGGGGATACCACATGTGAGAGACTTTTTGGCAGTCTACATACAGGCCCCAAAAATCCAATGACCACCTCCAGGCTTTCAAAGGGCATATTGCCTCATATCACTTCCTCACTACCTATCACAGTTTTGGAGGCCCTAAAATGACAGGATAGTGCAAACACTCTTTTCTGGGTGATGGTGTGATCAAAGGGTTAATAACGGCGAACAAAGAGTTAAATGTGCTAATCTAATATGTGCATGTAAAATGTAGTGCTTTTACTCAGTGCTGTGTTTGTTCTTCTCTCCCTGGAAGGCAGAGGGGGCAGTGGGGGGGCAAGTATGCGCTCACAGACCCGGAAGTAGAAAGCGATGTAAGATTAAGTCGCTTTGCCCAGAACGTGCACACACATTGTTGGCGGGAGGGCAGCAAGTAGTTACAAAAAATTTAAAAAATTTAAAAAAATTCTCTCAATAATAACAAATAATACAATTTTTTTTAAACATTGTTTTTTTTTACTATTTTTTCTTTAAATACTTTCTTCAGAGTAATGCAATGTTACCATAGTAACATTTTACTACTCTGGGAGGGGGGTGATCAGGGATTTTTTTTTTACACTTTGCATTTCAGCAGCTTGCTTTGAACTGACTGTCTTGAATGTGTTAATGTTAACTGTCGTGAATGTGTTAGTGATCTGTCATTGGCTACAGCTGTTCTCATGGGATAGGGTGCTGTAATTGGCCCCATGTGCCATGTGAGAGCTATGGACCAATCACAGCTCCCCAGGAACAGAAGCAAAGCTTTTATGAATCAGATTGATCATGTGTCATTGCACAGCGATCACATGATCACTAGTTCCCGATTACCGGGATTCTCATTCCACTGTGTCTGCGGGACACAGCTGACTTGGGGGGGAAGGGTTGAGTGCCCACTTGGGCATGCAGCACCCCCCTGGGTTGGCCAAGCACCAGCGACATGCGGGTACATTGCTGGTCCTGTAGCTGCCACCATCTGCAGTACATTTCAGGCGGGTGGTCCGAAAGTAGTTAATAAGGCTTAAAGTGAAATATTAAAAATGCCCAACTAATGCTGCTTTAAACCCGCATGTGGAGTGCCACACCTGTAGGATGTACTAAAACAAAAGTGACATTTATAGGGAAAAAAGCGTTTGCAGCTAAATGAAATTTCCTGGCCAGTCTAATTCTATTTGAACACAAAGTCATTTTCCAAGCTAATAAGCAAGGGATTGTCAAACAAAATGCATTAGGAGCTAGGCTCTGCCTGGTGGATATGTGTCAATGCAATCATAGATAAATTAATAAATACATAAATAAATTCAGAAAGGGAGGCAACTTTTTAAAAAGGCATACAGGGTAATGTAAAAATACACAATTCCTTTTAAATAACATGCTTGGGTGATGCTATACATTGTATGTTAAATGGTGCATCTGTACAACGTACAATAGTAAAAGTGACATTTGCAAAGAAAATAATATAATTAAAATAGTTGTAACCTTAAAGGATATGTTCACCATTTGACTAAAAATAATAAATGCACATTTTTTTGCAGGTAAAATAAAAAATGTGCATTTATTATTTTTCGCTGCAGGAGCCTGTAAACCACTGCACTAGCAGTCAGCAAATCGCTGGTGCCATGCAGGTCTCCTGCCAACCTGTCAGCATATCAGCTTTTCCATACAAGATGTACAGGTAAGCAGATATACTGACAGGAAGATTTAATGAACTACCATGGCATTCCACAGCACCCTGGTAGTTCATTAAGAGAACTACAAGCCGACAGCCACTAAGGCTGTTGGGATTTGTAGTTCATTCATTCACAGAACACTGTGAATGAATGATGCAGGTGTGGCGAGGCTGTTTTTAAAAAGTGACAGCTTGTATGAGGAACTTTTCCCCATACTTCTGTCACAGCAAGGGGGGAGGGGCAAGGGGCAGCAGATGCAGCTGCAGCATTGTAACATGTTCCCAATGGTGAACTTATCCTTTAAACATTGTTAAACACTTTTTTATATAGATACATCTAACCAGGGGCGGACTGACCATTTGGAAACTCGGGCACTGCCCGAGGGCCCGGGGTCAGTAGGGGGCCCCATGAGATGCTCCTGGTACATTTTTCATAGGCTTTTTTGAGGTTGGGCAAGGACACAGGGGCCCCATGATCCCCTATTGCCCGGGGGCCCCATGAGTTGTCAGTCCGCCCCTGCATCTAAAAATATCTTACATCTGTGCTTTTTCTTCTTCAAAAAAAAAAACACTTGCCTCTAAAGTGTTTTCTCACTGTGAAGTGCAGGTCACCTGATCGCTGTGTGACCCCGAGTGATTCACGGACCTCCTGGTGAGCGTGTATGCTTTGGGGCATCACTGGAGGAATCACTGGAGGTAATGATGTTGGCTACCAGGTGTTTCATGGCACTGAAAGACAAGCATATCCTGCAACTGCACAGGAGGGGGGAGCAGCTAAAGGGGAGGAACGGCTGAAGGGGAATCCCCAACTCAAGCCAAAATAGAAGGGCAGGGGAGGGGCAACACGGCTTCCTACTGACCGTGGAAGGTAAAGGCACACACACACGGTGTGCCTATGCAAACTATGAGATGACACAAAATGTAAACTGACCATGCCAGCATCGATCAGCAGCCATCCTAGCGTGGTCAGTTTACTCTCATGAGGAGGGACACAGGCACGATCAACCAGGTATTATTCAATATAGGCAACACCGAATAAAATAACAACATTACAAAGCTGAGGCAGTAATAATATTTTTTTTTTTTTAGGTTTATAAACACTTTATATTGAAGGCAAATTACATTTACTAACCTCTCCTTCATTCTTTTTGAAGAAGGTTTAGGGCTTGAAAAGAACTTTCCAATTTTCCCAGTTGGTGATCTTAGTTGCAACAATTGAGAAACTTTTCCCTCTGATGTGTGGAGCTTTGTGGTGTTATGCAGCAATTCATGAATGCCAAGCTACTGTGCTGGTAATATTTCATTTTTGTATGTTTATCTTGTATAATTTATTATAATACATATATGCATTAAACTCCTTTGGGCATTATTAGATTTAATAATTGCTCTAAAGTTAACACATGTCTAAATTGTAAGTGTCATTACTGTCACTCTAGGCGAAGAGCCTGTATTAGTGTGGTTGTTTGAATAAATATGTGTTCTAGCCTGCTATCTACTACAAAGCATTGCTTTCTGACCAAAAAATATCAATAATGTGATCTGTGGAAAGCAACATGTGTGTAGGTATGTGTTTTCTAGTGTCTGGATCGGAAGATGTAGGTTCTTACAATTACTGATCAGCATGCTGATACATTTTTGAATACACTTTCTTTTCATTTGTTCTTCATTTTCCCCCTGTCTGTAAAAGTGCATATGACCTATAGCACTGCAGTATGTCCTTAAAATAGAAATACAGGGACTATGGTAGCACATTCAATGTCTGACAACCCGGGGAATATGATACTTAAAAATAGTTTCTCAACTTTTTAACTATAAACACTGTAAGTTTCAGGGACCATCGCGACGCATGGGTCTACACATGCGTAGGTGTCTGTCAAGACGTGCAGGTAGCAGGGCACTAGGACCCAGGCGCACCCGTCGCCTTGACAGTACTAGGCAGGCACTGGGACCTAGCCTGTCAGGTGCAGGGCGGGCTACTTAAACCAGCCCTGCACAGACACTTGTTGCCGAATGGTCTTTTGTATCCTGTTGCCTGTGTTGTGAATACTCTGATCTGGATTGTCTGACCTTGTTGCCTTCTCCTGTCCTGACCCCTTGGCTTGCCTGACTCTGCTCCTGGATGTTCCCTTATAGATCTGATCTTTTGGTATTGACCCTGCGTGTGACCCGACTATCCTTTGCCTATCGTCTTGTACCTCCCCGACACGCTAGTTATCGACCCGGCTTGTTTGACTCTGACTTTGCTCATCCGTCCATCCATCCCACAGGGATCCCTGGGCTCCCTCATATCAGACTCTTAACCCGCTGGAGCCCTTGGCAGACTCCTCTACCTCTGACAGAGATACCTAGCAGCTGCAACCTGGTCCCGGAGCGCTCCAAGTCCATCACCACCATCAGGGGCCCTGGTGAACAAGTGCTCCAGTACTTAGACTCCGCACTCTGGGGAGGCTCTATCGCGGGACTGATAGAGGTACTGTCAGGCGGTCCGTTACAGTTCCTTTCTGCTTCAGAGGTCCACAAAAAGTTCACAGGATCCCTGCAGCATCTCAGCAAGCAAACAGCCCTCATACACCATACCTCATGAACACTGTTGGTTGCTTCCTTCCCTTTTCAGCCCTCTCTCACCAGCATATTAACCTTAATAGGACCAAGATAACCACAGTTAGGGTTGGAGGCTCTTTTCCAACCTAGATCACTTCAGGCCTCTGTATTCCAGGTTCCATAGGAGGAGTTAATAATCCTTGGGAAAGTGTATCAATTTTCCCTCTCTACAGGATCACCCCAGAAACCCCTCACCCTGCATGGGTAAGAATCTATGAGTGCTCCAACTGCTTCTTTCATCCCCCTTAAAGGGTCCACAACCCAAACAATGGGGACAAATACCTCCCATCCAAGACCCATCCTTGGCTTTCTGTACACCTAATAGTTTCACAGAGCCTCCTGGAACCTCTAAGAAATCCAGAAGCGGCAACAATGTTTCCACTCACTGCTTTCTTTTTTCTTTTGTATTCCATAACCTTTATTATGAATGGACAAGGCCAGACCCAGGTTTTGATTAAGTGGAAAGGCTATGGTCCTGAGGAGAATTCTTGGGAACCTGCTCAAAATGTTCATGCCCCCAGACTTATGTGGGAGTTTGTGCGTGGTCACCCGCAGTGGAGAGATGAGTTGGGCACCCGGAGGATGCCCATGGGGGGGGGGGGGCAATGTCAGGGACCATCGCGACGCATGGGTCTACACATGCGTAGGTGTCTGTCAAGACGTGCAGGTAGCAGGGCACTAGGACCCAGGTGCACCCGTCGTCTTGACAGTACTAGACAGGAACTGGGACCTAGGCTGCGCCTGTCAGGTGCAGGGTGGGCTACTTAAACCAGCCCTGCACAGACACTTGTTGCCGAATGGTCTTTTGTATCCTGTTGCCTGTGTTGTGAATACTCTGATCTGGATTGTCTGACCTTGTTGCCTTCTCCTGTCCTGACCCCTTGGCTTGCCTGACTCTGCTCCTGGATGTTCCCTTATAGATCTGATCTTTTGGTATTGACCCTGCGTGTGATCCAACTATCTTTTGCCTATCGTCTTGTACCTCACCGACCCGCTAGTTATCGACCCGGCTTGTTTGACTCTGACTTTGCTCATCCGTCCATCCATCCCACAGGGATCCCTGGGCTCCCTCACATCAGACTCTTAACCCGCTGGAGCCCTTGGCAGACTCCTCTACCTCTGACAGAGATACCTAGCAGCTGCGACCTGGTCCCGGAGTGCTCCAAGTCCATCCCCACCATCAGGGGCCCTGGTGAACAAGTGCTCCGGTACTTAGACTCCGCACTCTGGGGAGGCTCTATCACGGGACTGATAGAGGTACTGTCAGGCGGTCCGTTACAGTAAGATTCAAATAGGTGTCCAACAAATCAGGTGCACCAATAAGGCAGTACAGCTGGGCCTCCTTTATCGGGCTCGAGCCTCATCAGCCTGAACACAGGGGTCTGGCAGATTTATTGTTCAAATGTGGCAGAAACATTTTTAAACATTTGGCCAGACTAACCTTGCTGTGATATGAAGTACATTTTTCCTGGGCCTCATAATTGCAGCAGAGGGGCCCAGGAGGCAAGAGGGACTTTTGTTTAATTTTGGATTGCAGGTAGAAAAAGCCAGTGCTGCATTTCCCAATGCTGATTATAAAGTTTTGTCCAGCCTTTCTTTGGTGGAGTAATTCTCCATTCCTTTCTCAGTAAATGCTGATGACAGAAGAAAGAGAGGCTGTAGTCAGACAACTAGAGGTAATTCATCAAAGAGATGGCCAAAGGCATGGGCAGCACAAGGATGCTCACAATATCAGCTTTCTGGAAGGTACAGACTTAGATACAGCCATACTGTATACAGACAACTATAAAGCACCTGCTGTACTGTGTGATCATTATCATGATAATAATCATACACACAGTGAGGTGCTTTCTGTTAGGTCGGTTTTACACTTGTGTTTGGGGGTAGTAAAAATCCGCTGCTGAGCCAACACCCTCAACCACTCCCCCTTATTCTGCAAAGGCTCTGTCAACATCTTTAATGTTAGTATTCAAAATTATTTTATTATTCACTTTCCAGTCACCTTTTCTATTGTATTTTCTTTTCAATGTTTACCAGAACTTTAATTTGTTTCCTGTAAACGTATGCATTTAATGAATCTTGTCCCTTTACTGTTATTGTCTTATTTTCTGCACAATAAACCTTTAACAAGTTCTTGCCGTTTACTTAACATTTACCCTTCAGTGTATGTTTCCCTTTCTCTGTTTGATGACTGTTTTACAATTACTTTTGCACATTATAATACACATACACAAACAAATCAACCACTGCAATTTGTTTATTTTCCAAGCATACTTTTCCTTTTTTTTTAATTACAAAAAAGTTCTATGTATTTATTTTTTTAATCTCTCACTGGTGTTTTTGCAATGGCTGTATACACTAGCACTGATTTTTCTTAACAGACACACATTTTGTATAAATAAATAATTGGTATCAATAAGATATTACACAAGCAAATATATACTGTAGGATAACTAATGATGAGCTAAACTGCCCAATTCAGTTCAGCAAAGGTTCGGTGAACTTCAATGAACCTGAACCCCATTGAAATCAATAGGATCCAAATCTGTCAAGTTAAAAATGTCCATTTTCTGTCCTAATAGGCAAGAGGGTGTCATAAAGTAGCAAGGGAGGTGGGCAATGCCATGGGGAACATGTACCAGTACAAAATATGTTTTTAAAAATATATTATTGAATATTTTAGTACTGACATTTACAAGTTTTAAAATTGCCAACAAATCATTGGCAGTTTCTTTGTTTTTAAAACACAGCTAAGAGACACGCCCCTTTTGGAGGGGTCTGTGGGATTTTCTAAAAAAAAAGCCGTAATTTGCTGGCAATATAGACTTGTCTTTTTTTGTAAATTTAATTTTTATTGTAGCACATCATACAGTAAGAATGAAAAAAATGTAACGTCACCCTAAAAATGCATACTAGAACCTTTGAGCCTGGTATGGATTGTTAGGAGGTTCCTCACATAAAAACAAACAAAAAAGGTGAGGACCTCCAGGAAATCTATACCAGATCCTTTGAGTTGTATTTTATGGAGATGAGCTACCCCTAACAATCCATACCAGACAATTAATCTGAATAAGCAACCGGACTGGCCAGGAAAGTGGAGGAGTGTGTGGCCCCCATCCTGAACAATACCAGGGTACATGCCTTCAATATGTAGGCTGCCTTCAACATATGGGGTGCCTTGCCGAGGGGGCGTGGCAAAGAACCTTGTTCCCATGTTGATGAGGACAAAGGTCTCTGCATCAAAATCCTTGCCTGGTGGTTGTGGGGATCTTCCAATAGTGTTATATTGAAATCTGTAACTCTTCTTTAACAATACTGGGGCGCCAAGATACCACCCCCCTGTGAATGGACATAGTACCCTACTTTATCACATACAACTGTAACCTAAAAATAAAGACCCAAATGTTTGACAAGTTCTTATTAAAGGTCTGCAGAGGGGGCTTATTGGAATCAGGTGGGGCTTATTGGAATCTAGAAGCCCTCTTTAACATCCAGATAGTGTCCGCCCCCATGTGAATAGGTGGGTGTATATAGTACCCTTACTCATTCATAAAAAAAGACATCCATACATCTGACAGGTCCTTTATTAAAAAATACAAATCCCCCAAAAATCCCTCACATTATCCATTGTCCATCACATAGTCTACCAATGCAGAGCTATATCACACATGATGTCCAATGGGTGATGACCCACCAAGAGAACAAAAATGCTGGCTCTGAGACATGTCCTGCTTGTCACCCACTGAATGGAAATCCTGATGTATAATAGTTAATAACTATAATATTAAAAATAATAATCATTTTATTTACAATGGAAGGTGTCCTGGTGCTGTCATTGACCCTATATGGACTATATGTAGGCTGGTTAGTGAGTGCACTCTAATAAGCTGCTATTGCACCAAAAAGGAACCACAAACCTTTCAAATAGACTCTGACTCTATCAATAAGGGAGTGCAGCGCTACAAAAAAGTGACAGAAAGTCCTGAGACAAGCTTGAACCATTAGTAAAGAAATCAGTAGTAAATAAATAACATAAGTCCGATATAATCATGTATGTGGATTATATAGTCCAGGGTTGTGTTAATCAACTCCAATCACCATGGGTATGGTCCGGTATTCTGATGCAAAGGTATGGATAGATTGCCTACTCACCAGAAGCGCAATCTCACTGCGCATTACAAGAGCAAATACATCCGGGGATCCCGGGTGGGAGCTGCCTGGTATTATGATCCTCTGGTGGTCCCTCAATGGTGTGTGAGAAGAATACCGGTCTGGTCACAGCGTGCTTACTCCACAGGTCTGCACCCATAAAGGCTGTAAAAACAATCATTTCTTTTTCTCTCTGGCTGCATTTCTGCAGATATTGAGAAATACCGTGAGAGCTGTGATTGGTCACAGCTTGTCACATGGTACAAGGCTGTTGTGAATAACATTGTACCATGCAACCTCTGTGATCATTCACAGATTTCACAAGTAGTAAGCAATGATGTCAGGAAGTGACATCTTAATTGGCCAATCAGTGATCACATGAATCAAGACCTCACACAGAGGTCTCATACAGCGATCTGTGTTCCGCTGTGTCCTCCAGATACAGCGGGCACTGCTCGCAGTGCCGGATGCTCCCAGGGAGTGCGCACAGGCAATGGATGCAGGAGGACGTTTAGAAATGTCCACCCACATTGGCAGCGCTCCCAACCGGCTATTTATCTACATAGGCCAGATGGGAAGTGATTAATGACCTTTGACAGTAGCAGCTGGCCAAACATTGAGCTCATCCTTAATTACAACATTTATTTGAACATATCAATTTCATTTACAGCACACCCCATGATTTAGATTTATCAACCCCTGAATTTTACAAAGGATCATTTCTATTAAACAATTTCTATTAAATCATTTGAATTAAACAAATGGTAGAACCACTCTTTTCCAAAGTATTTTCTGTGAAGGATCCAAATATGCACCAGAGTTCTTTCTGTCCTGCAGCAGGGTCCTAACTTTTTGCCAAAATAATTGCCTTTCATATAAGCAGTAAGGGTTCATTCACACCAGATTCTCTGGGGTGCACAGACAAAAAATAATGGTTCCTTATGAATGTAGTTCACACCAGTGCATGGCATTGCCTTTGCACAGTGATTGAAAAAAAGTACATCATGCACTACTGTTTTCAATGCAGGTGTGCTGCATGAATGAAACCACGACCAAACATACATATGCATACATGCATTGCAAGAAAAACAAGGCAAAAAAAGAAAACAATCCCAACACATAACAAATAAATACAAATAACACCAATGCATTACAGCGTTTTACAAAAAAAATGCAATGCGTTAACACATGCATTGTGGTGTGAATGAGCCCTAAAGGTGAATTTGGTTTCGTAAAATAGACATTAATTGTGATAAACTGACATACTTTGTTAAACTGATAGGTGTGAAATTACAACTTAATCATGTGAAATAAAAAGGCCTCAATGTATATGCAACTGAAACAACCAGAGGGGGTTGGAAAAAAATATGGAAACACTTCATGATTTGCAGGTGTGAAAGTGATGACATGTTTCACTCTGGAAGAGGAAGTGATGTAAAATTCTTTTGCTTCCACTGTATGATGAAACGCCTAGCTAACAGGTGGAAAGCCTCACTTTTGCCGTTCATTGCGTGTGCTGCTAGTGATAAAGAGTTCTGTCAGAGCTGATTTTCAAGGAGGGTAGATTGTTGGTGCCCGCTTATATGGTGCCTCCATGACTGAAGTTGTTAATTTAATTGTGGCATCTTGAGGTACAGTATCAAAGGTTATGACGGCATATACAGTTTCCGGGAAAATGTCTGATAAGCATAAAGTGAACAACATGATCAACTGACCGAAAGAGTCAAAAGGACATTGTGCAGAATTGTGACCTGGAATAAGAAAACAACTGCTGCAAATCTCAATCTCAGTGTTCCAAAGCTCATGTCCATAAAACTGGGCAGAGGAGTCTCCATAGGCAAAACATTCATGGGAGAGCTGCAATTGCCAAATCACCAGTAACCAATATAAATGCTCAGAGGAAGAGAGAGTGGTGCAACACCCATAAATCGTTGACTATCAAACAATGGAAAACTGTATTATGGTGTAATGAACAAAGCTTCATACTTTTCCCAACCACAAAACCTATTTACATGTGGTGAACACCACCCCAAGCTCATGACCAGGATTGTCTTGTGCTAATGGTAAAGCATGGTCATGGGGCAATCATGGTTTAGGCAGCCATATCTTGGTATTCTGCAGGTCCCATCATCACCTTAAAAGATAAAGGCTCTGCCAACAACTATGTACCAATTTTGGTCAACCATGTGTACCCCATGAGGCCAATATTGTTTCCTGAAGACAGCGCCATTTACCAAGATGATAATGCTCCAATTCACACAGCCAGTGTTGTCAAATCATGGATTGATGAGCATGCAGACAAAATCTTGCACCTTCCCTGGGTGCTGCGGTCACCTCAGTTTCATAGAGCCACTATGGTCAATTTTGGAGAACAAGGTTTGGGCTCGTTTTCCACCTCTGTCATCTCTGTAAGAACTGGAATTAATTTTGGAGCAGATATTGGTCCTGATGATGGGTTAAGGACCTTACACAGTCCTTTACAGCTATCCTAGAGTAACTGCCTGTCTCCTGGAATCTCCTCCATGTTTTTGAGACTGTGCTGGGAAACACAGCAAACCTTCTGGCAATGGTACATATTGAAGTGCCATCCTAGAGGAGTTGGACTGCCTGTGCAACCTCTTTATGGTCCAGGTATTGCCTCCAGTAGCAACACTGACCCTAACCAAATGCAAAACTAGTGAAAAACAGTCAGAAAAGATGAGTAGGGAAAAAAAGTCAGTGGCCTCCACCTGTAAAACTGTTCCTGTTTTGGGCGTTGTCTCATTTTTGCCCATCTAGTGCACCTGTTGTTAATTTCATTAACACCAAAGCTGCTGAAACTGATTAACAACCCTCTCTGCAACTTGACTGGCCAGATCAATATCACAATAGTTTAATTGATTTGATGCTACACTCTGATTAAAAAGTGTTCCTTTAATTATTACCCAGTGCTTTATAATATGGGGGAGCTTGTGACTCCTTCCCTGTGAAACCCTCAAGAAGATGGACTTAGAGCTCCCACAGAAAAAGAGAGCAAAGAGTACAAGCATTGACATGAGTCATGCATGAAGGAACCTAAAGGGTCCTTTAACACTTCTTGGAAGCTGGTAAATCCGCTGGCAACTCTGCTGTAAACCGCTCACAGATCACGCAGTACCGATCTGCCTACAGCAAATGGCTCCACCCTCAACCCGTTTTGTCACACAGGATTTTGTCAAGGATAACCTTTGATTTTCTGTGTTCTATGAGCATCTTGGAGCTGAGTGGCTGGAGGATGTATTGGTTTCCAACTAGCACTGAATGGTTTCATAGTATACATCTGCGTGTGCAGTTTTACTATATGTCCTCAGTCTGTTGTAGTTTTGTGAACATATTTTAATGTTTACAATAAATACTTGATTCTTACTTTACTAAACTATGTGAAGCCTTTTTTCCTTATTATTATTTACTCCCGCTGGTGATGTTCAAGTTGTATGGCTACTTCCCATGAGGCTGTTCAAGCTGTGTTTGCCTTTCTATAACACGATTAGTATTTATGTTTCTTGAGTGCTTTTCTTAAACGTGATAAAGTTAGCACTGTGGATCAAGATTTATTCAGTTCAATACACTTTTTTTTAAGAACCACTGGGTGACATCACTAAGAAATATTTTTAAAAAATACTGTGGGTGTTTATATATATATATATATATATATATATATATATATATATATTATATTATAATGTATATATACACTCACCAGCCACTAAATTAGGTACACCTGTTCAATTGCTTGGGAACACAAATTGTTGATCAGCCAATCACATGGCAGCAAGTCAATGCTTTTCGGCATGTGGATGTGGTGAAGACATCTTGCTGAAGTTCAATTCGAGCATCAGAATGGGGAAGAAAGGGAATTTAAGTGACTTTGAACATAGCATGATTGTTGGTGCCAGGTGGGCTCGGCTGGATATTTAAAAAACTGCAGATCTACTGGGATTTTCATGCTCTACCATCTCTAGGGTTTACAGAGAATGGTCTGAAAAAGAGAAAATATCCAGTGAGCGGCAGTTGTGTGAATGAAAATTCCTTGTTGATGTCAGAGGAGAATGGGGAGACTGGTTGCTGCGGCATTCAGGTGGAAGGGTCAGAATTTGGTATACACAACACAAAAGCATGGATCCATCCTGCCTTGTATCAACGGTTCAGGCTGGTGGTGGTGGTGTAATGGTGTGAGGGATATTTTATTGGCACTATCAAGGTGTACCTAATAAAGAGGCCAGTGAGTTTATATAAATGTACACATTTTATTTTATGTATTTTTTTGGACATTTTGGTTATTTGTTATTAAGATTGTTATTTTTTTTTTAGGAATAGTTTGGGGATTTTATCTATGCAATTATGTTTAAATATACGTACATATACAGTATACACAGCTTTTTTTTTCTGAGAATAGGTGCAAGAACTCACCCTCCCTGGCCAACTCCCCACCCCCAATCATGCTCCCAGCCACACCATCCTTAGGGGACATAAGTACAATGGCGCCAAATAATGGTAATAAGTTAAGGCTTAGAACTGCATATTGCACAGGGTGCATGGTTCAGGAATATATAACACACAAGGTACAGAACTTAGGAGTGTGTATTGTGCAGTGGTGAGAAGTGTATATCATACAGGGTTCAGAAAAAGATTAGCAAAAGGGACAGTACTTACATTCAATGCCACACAGAGTGCAGGCATCAGGAATATGTAACATAGAGGCCACCATACAGTGTGCAGTGGTAAAGCGTATGTAATGTTCAGTCCAACATACAGAATTCAGGCCTCAGAAGTATGAAACACAAAGCTCATTGTACAGAATACTATCCAGAGGCCTTTAATATGTAACATACAACTGTGAAAGATATGTAACATACAGCACAGCATACAGACTATAGCGGTTCTGAGTATTTAAAATACAAGGTATGTTACAACATTCTCACCACTGCACCCTGCATGCTGTGCCATACATTATGTACTCTAGAGCCAAGGAAAAGTCCAAAGAAAACCCCAATGGGATATTTAGTTAAAAAGAAATATCTTCAATTCTTCCTCTAGTGATATGTGTACCTCCACCAAACAGACAGGTGAAATACCTGCTCACCTCATATACAGTATATACTGTAATGCTCATCATTCACATTTAGGACATTCTCAGTGGCCCTCTTTCTCTGGTTCAAACTCCTCGCTTCTCCTTCAGGATACTTCAGCCTTCCTCTGTCATTTGCGCTCAACTATCAATAGATATACAGTAGAACCCATGTAACAAAAAGGCCAAAACATAGCGCAATTTCTGCTAAAGGAGGAAGCCTCTAGGGAGGAGGAGCCAAGCCTGTGATGTCATACCATCTTGACCCATGAGTGGTGAGCAGGCTGACGATTGGCTTTACAGAGAGCACTATTACTTGACCTTGCTGTTACATGGGTTCTACAGCAATTGATATTTGAGTGCAAATGACAGAGGAAGGCTGAGGTATCCTGGTGAGCAGATACAGTATTTAACCTGTTTGGTGGAGGTGCACAAATCATTGGAGGAAGAATTGAAGATATTTCTTTTTCACTAAATATCCCACTGGGATTTTCTTTCTGGACTTTTCCCTAGCTGTGCACTTTATGTTTTGGTTTGAATATTATTTATATTTGTACATTGTATTATGTGGAGTTAATAGGTTGCATTATGTTAATTTTGTATAAATATTCATAGAAGGTGATGTAAAGTTCACTTTCAACAGTTCAACAGTGTAAATATGTACATTATTTAATGGGGCTGAATGAATACGTTGTGCTAATTGATAGCTTGATTTGAATTACAGACTCTTGGTCACTGAACTCTGAATGCTTTACTGTCCCACAGCAAATTTCCCTGGTCTTCACCAAGCAAAAATCTCCCTTCCCTTAAGTATTTTCTCCAAAGTAACCATCAAATGCTCAACTCTGCTTATCTCTTTGCTTACCTCTGTAACCCTCATCCACAGCTCACCTCTTTTTTCCCCTGTCTACAGCTCACCTCTATCCACAGTTTATCTTAGCACCCCCATCCACAACTCACCTTTGCCCCCCATCAACATCCCACCTCTGCTCCCCTCCAACCACAGCTTACACCCCCAGTCCACAACTTACCTCTTCACCCTCATCCACATTATCTCTCCCCCCATTCCACATTTCACTTTTCACCCCCATTTAAAGTTCACCCCAATCCACAGCGCTCACCTTTGCCTCCCCCCATCTTTCACCTTTGCACAATATGCTCCCCCCATCCACAGATCTCACTTTGCACTGCCTACCTTCTACACCTATCACCCACACCCCCTTTCTTTCTTTCTTTCTTTCTTTCTTTCTTTCTTTCTTTCTTTCTTTCTTTCTTTCTTTCTTTCTTTCTTTCTTTCTTTCTTTCTTTCTTTCTTTCTTTCTTCCTTTCTTTCTTTCTTTCTTCCTTCCTTCCTTCCTTCCTTCCTTCCTTCCTTCCTTCCTTCCTTCCTTCCTTCCTTCCTTCCTTCCTTCCTTCCTTCCTTCCTTCCTTCCTTCCTTCCTTCCTTCCTTCCTTCCTTCCTTCCTCCATTTCCTTCTTTTCTTCCTTCCTTCCCCCCTCCCTCCCATCCTTCCTTTACTTCCTTTCCTTCCTTCCTTCCCTTCCTCCATCCATTCCCTCCCTTCCTTCCTTCATTCCTCCTTATATAAGGGGTACAAGTTCTGTTTATTCATCCCAATCTATTGACAGCCCAGCATAAACTAGTGCTCCCTGTTCATTCCCTACTGACACTGTCCACTGCCCCCACAACATCATTGTAAAAAAATAATACAAAAATAAATTGTAAAAAATAATTAAAAAATTAAGTACTAAAAATAAAATAATTCTGACACCCAAGTCATTGCTTTACTGACACCATCCACTAGCCACCCAAAATCATTGAAAAAATGATAAAAATAATAAACATTAAATTGTAAAAAAAAAATCATAAAGTGTTATCTTCTGACACCATCCACTGCCCTGCTGACACCATCCTGCACATACTATGCACTGCCATACACTCTGTACTCCTCTCCCTGTACATACTACCAATCGCCATACACTCCGCACTCATCTCCCTGTACATACTACCCATTGCCATACACTCCCTATTTAACATTAACACATTCTACACTATGTAAGTCATCTCAGACACTATTTAACCACACCTCTTTTAAGCCATGCCCAATTTTTAGCACAATTTAAAACACACCCCTCTCTCTCACCCCTTCCTCTCTCTCTCTCACTTCTCCTCCTCTCTCTCTCTCACCCCTCCTCTCTCTCCCACCTCTCTCTATTACTTCCTCCACATGGCAGCCATCTTTAAACCTTGAAGTGCCCAGTGACTTCTATGGAAAGAAGCAGGGAACATTCATGCAGTATTTGCGTATTTGCTGCAGTAAATATTTAAATGCCCCTTCCATGCAGCTGATCTGCAATAAGTAGGTGGGGTGTTGTGTGGGTGTGGCTTGTATAGGCAGGAACACAGGGGGCCCCATTATCTCTTATTGCCCAGGGGCCCCATGAGTTGTCAGTCCGCACATGGCTGGAACTTTTGTTTGGTGCCATTCCAATGAAATGTATAAAGACGACTGCCTGAAGAAAACATGCAAATTTCCACAAACACTGATGATATGGGTTTGCATGTCAGATAAAGGTACAGGGGAGATAACAGTCATTACTGTAAATCTTCAATAAATGCGCAAGTTTATATTGAGATTTTGGGCACTTTTCTTATTCCATCAATTGAAAGGATGTTTGGTGATGATGACATTTTTCTGGTTGATAATGCATCTTGCCATAGGGCAAAAACTGAGATTAAGATTTCCATTCCTTCTAGAAAGACATATAGGGTTGATTTACTAAAGGCAAATAGAGTGTGCACTGCAAGTGCAGTTGCTTTAGATCCGATGCCTAAGAGAATTCAAGCTGTTATAAAGGCCAGAGGTGGTGCAAAAAGTACTAGTGATGTACTGTAGTGGGGTGTTTTTCACGTTTCCATAATATTGTCTTCAGATTCCATATTTTTTCCTCTGCTTGATCTGCAACAGTTGCAACTGACTACAGTTTTCTTTATTTTTAATTTTTTTAAGTGTTTCTTAAAAGCCAGAAGAATGTTAAATGAAAATAGTTTTGAGGCATGTCTGTGATGAGTTTTGTTCTTCAAAATTAAACAATTGAATGAACATTTTCCCAAAGTGGTGATTCCATACTTTTTGCCATGAGTTGTACAGTTGTGACCAAAATTATTCAACCCCCACTGAAATTGAGTGTTTTGGCCAGTTTGACATTGCTTTTGATCATTCAGTCATCTTGCTTACATTTACATTAAAGAGGCACTTGTAGGTCAGACAAATATAACATAACAGTTATAATGAAATAACCACAAATGTCTTTTCTGTGCTCACAGCATTATCAGTTTTATTCAACCCCCAAGTGACATTCAATCTTAGTACTTAGTACAGCATCCTTTTACAGTTATAACAGCTTTTAAACGTGAAGCATAGCTTGACACAAGTGTCTTGCAGCGATCTACGGGTATCTTCGCCCATTCTTCATGGGCAAAGGCCTCCAGTTCAGTCACATTCTTAGGCTTGCGCACTGCAACTGCTTTCTTTAAGTCCCACCAGAGGTTCTCAATCGGATTTAAGTCTGGTGACTGCGATGGCCACTCCAAAATGTTCCAGCCTTTCCTCTGCAACCATGCTCTAGTGGACTTGGAGGTATGCTTGGGATCATTGTCCTGTTGAAAGGTCCAACGTCTCCCAAGCCTCAGGTGTGTGACGGACTGCATCACGTTTCCATCCAATATCTCCTGGTACTGAAGAGAATTCATGGTACCTTGCACACGCTGAAGCTTCCCTGTACCTGCAGAAGCAAAACAGCCCCAAAGCATGATTGACCCTCCACCATGCTTCACAGTAGGCAAGGTGTTCTTTTCATCATAGGCCTTGTTCTTCCTCCTCCAAACATAGCGTTGATCCATGGGCCCAAACAGTTCTAATTTTGTTTCATCAGTCCACAGAACACTATCCCACAACTTTTGTGGTTTGTCCACATGGCTTTTGGCATACTGCAGTCGACTCTTCTTATTCTTTGGAGACAGCAAGGGGGTACGCCTGGGAGTTCTGGCACGGAGGCCTTCATTACGCAGTGTGCGTCTTATTGTCTGGGCTGAAACTTCTGTACCCACATCTGACAAATCTTTTCTCAGTTCCTCAGCAGTCACACGGGGACTTCTCTCCACTCTACGCTTCAGGTAGCGCACAGCAGTCGAAGTCAGCATCTTCTTTCTGCCACGACCAGGTAGCGTTTCAACAGTGCCCTTTGCCTTGAATTTGCGAATGATGCTTCCTAAGGTGTCTCTTGGTATGTTTAACATCTTTGCAATCTTCTTATAGCCATTGCCCTTCCTGTGAAGAGAAATCACCTCTTCTCTTGTCTTCCTGGACCATTCTCTTGCCTTCACCATGTTTGTAACCACACCAGTAAATGTCTAGAAGGAGCTGAGTATCACAGTCATTTTAAAGCTGCCTAATTGGTGCTTATTATGCTTGATTGCTGCTCGGTGACATCCACAGGTGTTTTCAATACCTGATGGAAAGCACCTGTATGAACCTCTGTTCTTCAGAGTGGTAGTCTTTAAGGGGTTGAATAATTGTGGCAATGAAGAAACCACATAAGAACCATTTACTACTGTATTACATAAACAATTGATGTCATTTTAGTTGCATTTGGGTAGTTACAACGTCCTTGTAGGATTTGATTCTGAATACAATTCCAAATGTACACTATAGTCCCTAAACCCCTTTACAGCATTGGGGGTTGAATAATTTTGGTCACAACTGTATATCTTATTAGTGTTATAATTTTCCACCTTTTTCTATCACTGCATTGTGTCACTGGATTTATTGTGGTTATATCTTTTACTGGATATTAGCTCTGTACTATTAAGAAATCTATATATGTTGGTGTTTACAAGGTATTTAGTATAGCATCTGGTTTTTGCTTTCTTTTTTGTCCCAATATTAGTTGTATGTGCATTTTAAAGTTAGTTCAATTAGCACCTATTTATTTCACTGTAGCGTGGAAGGGTTTTATTATTGCATTTTTTACTGTGTACTTTAAATTTAAAGTTTAGCATTGCCCAAGTAACAGATTGCTGATGTCATAACACTTTTCTAAATAAATAAACACATTTATACTGTATATTATTTCAATATTAATGCATGTACCTAGATTTCCTTTTTTTTCAGGTCATACTAAACGAATGCCCCTTTTGCTAAGCCGTACTACTCCATTAAGTGAAGTACTTTGGGTGAAAAGTCAATGTGAAAGATTTGATTTATTTGGAACAATTACAGTTATTAATTTTTTACATCATGAACTACTTAATGACTTTAAACTGGCAATCAAATATATTTAAGTGCTTAATAAAATATTTTTTTCAGTGGAGAGCATCACTGAAGTACTCTTGTACAAAAAATAGATGTACAAAAATTTGTAATGAGCTTCTGATAGTTAAAAATAAAATAGCTGTCCTTAAAATCAAATCTAGAATGTATTTTTTTTTAAAAATGACATAGATAACTTTCACCAACAATGGCCACAATTAAGACCCCACATTGGAGCAGACAGCAGGAGCCCAGCTGATCATCTAATAAACAGCTGCTCACTAACCACTGCACCTCCCAATTGTGTCTCTGAAGTGCAAGGACCGTGGGAGACCAAACAGATTGACAGAGTTCTCCTCTGCAGCCAAGATGGTGTTGGAGGCTCCCTGGCCTCAGTATCTATTTGCTCCTCTCTAGAGGGAGACACCCACAGCTATAGCTAGAGCAACAGCAGGTGAACAAAACATAGACTGTGCAGCACAGAGCATCATTTAAATTTGAGCACAAACAATATGATCTGTCAGTAGAGAACATTAGAGGTTCAATTAATTAATTTTCCACACAGAACCAGCCTGTTTTAGACAGAGCATTAAAGGACATACTGGTATCTCCAAGAACCTCTCTCTACCCAGACATGATAAAACATAAGTATTCATTTAAAACAAACAGAGTAAATTGCAGACAGCCAACTATACTGAGAACAAGATGAGTGACTTTGAATACATTTTAGCTAGTAGACTCTTAAAATGTAAGGAAGAGTGATATAATCTTTCTCAAAAATAAAATTGTTGTTTTAGAAGACAATAATGTTGACATTAGGGGCATACCTAAATCACTGAGTCTAAATTATTGAGGCATTATCTACTCAAATTGCTTTCAGTGGTATTGCATGATCTTTCTTCAAGTAAGTTGATTGTAGACCACATTCACAGACTACCCAAGCGCTGACATTTGCCATATAAAATACCCAGATGTCTACTGGCACACATTCATTTAAATATTTAAGGGAACAACTTTTCCATGCAATTAGGAAAACTCACAATCTTTCTGAGAGTGCCAAAGACATAACCTTTTATGCTGGCTCATTTAATATAAATTTTTTTGATAAGGAAAAAAATATGTTTTAGTTATGTTTTATGTTTAAGGACCAAACTATGGGGTCTGACGCCGCGCCCATCACACACTCCCCACAAATAAAAATGCATATACAAGAAATAACTGACAGTGAACACAAGAGTCCATAGATGTATTCAAAAGTGCTGAATTCACAGTCCATAGCCAACATATAATCCACTGTAAATGAAAGCCTGAAAGATCCCACTAATAAACAAAATCTTTATGTGTACAATCACACCCTGCTTACCAGATTCTCAGACCTCAAAGAATGGAGCTCTGACTCAAAATCCAAATGGATGGACCAGACCAACATTGGTATTCTCACAGAATAACCTGGCTCCTGATTGTATTAATAGCAAATTAGAAGGAGGAGGTCTCTAATAGTATAGTATTTAAACCACCACATTTTATTTAAATAAAGAAGCTACTCACAAGTGTAAAACAAATACCAGCATCGCAATCTCTTAGGTTAGGTTCACTCCTATGCAGTTTGCGATTGATCCGTTTCTGCAGTGCTTTTTGTGGTGCATTTTGCATTTTTGCACATACATTTTTTATGTGTTTTTGATGTGTTTTGCATTTTATGGGTTTTTCCCAATTTGTTGCTGGACAGATTAAAATGCATAACACATCAAAAACTCACTACATGCATTTCTTCAGCATCTCCATTGAAGTCTATTGAGCCAAAAAACACAAACTTTTGCTTTTAAAAAAGTCATTGACTCTTTCCAAAAAATGCACAGGGTGAAAACGTGGAGATGTGTTCCATAGATAATTATGTTAAATGGATTGCGGTGCATTTCTGCAAAACGCAACAGAAAACTCATAGGTGTGAACCTAGACTTAGTTCCAATTAATGCCACAAGGGGCATGATGACATCACCACTGTAGCTCTGTACTAAAAAAATAGCCACCACTTTCATTAATTAATAAAGCATGCAATACAGTTTGAAAGAAAACCCGTCTGTATTTCAACCGATAACAAAAGTAATAACAGAATTCTAAGACAAAATCCATTTGTTTCAACAACAGAAGCTCAGCTTTATACCCAAAACACTATATTCTCATTTGAGAAATGTATTAAAACTATTAGGGCCCTGCCTAACAATACATCCTTTGGACAGGATGTGCTTTTGGGGAATATTATAAAAAATTTAATTCACATACGTATTCCATGTTTCCAGATGAAACTGATGCTACCTCTGAAGTCTTTTTACCTGAAATGTTTAAATATACTGTAATACTCCACCCAAACTTGGTAAAGAGCTGGTGTCACAACTAACCATTAAGGCCCATCTTTCCATTGAATTCAGATCTAAAGATTTATACCATAATCATGCCCAGCGGATTATTGAACATTCTACCATTGCTCATCAAAGGGGACCAGTTTGGTTTTGTGAGATATTCTGAATTACATTGAATAACATTTCTGCTCTTCACTTTGGGTGTAGAGAAGGTATGTTAGAGCTACCTATGGAGAGTTTCTACAAAGTTTGACTTAAGGGACAATTTCCTATCTGCTGTATTAGCATTGTATACTTCTCCCTCAGCCCAAGTGTACATTGGCAGTATGCTTTCAAAATCTTTTAACATTATCAATGGCACTCATAAGGGATGTCCACTCTTCTCAATTATATTAACACTCTTGATGGATATCAATAGGAAAACACCCAGAAATCCATGGTATATCAGTGACTAATCAATCTCTTTAAATTACATTATTTGCAATCTTGTCACATTCATAGATCCAGCTTCCCCTCCTGTAGTGTACCAAGTGTTAACTTATAAATATGAGCTGACAGTTTGGTCCAAACCTGGATTCAGATTGAATTTTTCTTGTGTGGACATTGAGACAAACAGCTGCAGGCATCTTCCCAGTATAACCACTCAAAGTTCAGAGACATACCGGTACGTTGCTGGTCCTTGTTGGGCATATATGTAAACTTCTTTTTTAATGCAGCCTGTGTCTAACAGATTCCTCCATTTACATCAATCACTGCCACAAAAAGTGAAACTAATATTTGCCAAAGCATAGGAGTAATCTGCCCATTGTCCACCCCAGACCTGAGCATATACAATTTTTTTTTTTTAACTACGAATGAGAAATCTCCTTCTGCAGTGCAGGCACTGATGTATGTATTCTGAAAGCAACACTCTTCAGAATAAAAAAATCAGTTCAGCAGCTGAACTGGGTTCCTGCAAAGCAAACAACAATGGTTAACAATAACACACACTAACAACACAACATTAACTCAATAAAACTAAACTTTTTTTAACTGAAATCTGTGCCAAAAAAGTGAAAAAATTATATGTCTAAGCATAGGAGCAACCTGACCACTGACCACCCAAGGCCCCTCATGCTTGGGCATATAGGATCTTTTTTTTAACTGCAGATAAGAAATCTCCTCCTGTAGCACTGCAGACACTGACGTATGTATTCTAAAAGCAACACTCTGCTGCTATCAGAATAAACAGATCAGTTCTGCAGCTGATTGGTGTTCCTGCAAAGCAAACAACAATGGTTAACAATAACACACAGTAATGATATAACATTAAGTCAGTAAACCAACAACTTTTATTATTACTGAAATCTGTGCCAAAAATTTTACAAAAAATAAACATATGCCAAAAGCATAGGAGTGATCTGCCCGCTAACCACCTCCGGACCCTCATACTTGGGCATATATGTTCTTTTTTTAACTGCGGTTGAGAAATCTCCTACAGTGCTGCAGGTACTGGCTTATGTATTCTGACAGCAACACACTGCTGCTGTCAAAATAAAAAGATTAAAAAATGTTACTTAATAAGCAACTCTTTTCTTTCAATGTTCAGAAGCTGCTCAACTGTCTGTTAATTACCAGCCACTTGTTGTCTCCACAGTGACTTACCTGGATACCATTACCTGCCTCATTAGTCCAGCCCACTGCCAGCCCTTTTTGCTATTTTAACAGCTTAGCTCATTTCATTCTTGTCCTTGCACGGTCTATGATCTCCAGTGTGTTCCTGTCAGTGTTCCTGTGTACAACTCGGTCTGGCTAACTTCTCTTCTGATTCCTGTTCCTGTTTTTTGCTCCTGGATACACTGACTTCTGGTTTCCTGATCTCGGGTTGTCTGAGTACCTGCTCTGACATCCAAACCCTGGATTCTGTTTTTGACTATGTTCCTGATCTGTGTTAATTTTGCTATTTCATTAAAGGTGTGATTTTAAGTGCACTTTTCCTGGTTTATGGTTCCTGACAAACACACAGCAACGAAATATCATACTCAATAAAACAACAACTTTAATTAATTTATTTATTTTTACTTTATTTATTTTACTTTTTTGGTAAATTATCATAACCGTAAATTTAAACTTTCCATCCTTTGATTTTAGGGTCTCTCAAAATGTGACAGACAGTTTTCTGACTATAACAGCTTTTGAGACCCCTATGTGTAAATTGTGTGCTCTAGACTGTGCCATGCTGTACCCTATACTAATACTCTAGTGTGTGGTAGTGATGGAAGCAGTCCTTGATGCAGAGACCAGGTTGTCCAGGACAGGAGGGACAAAAAAAAAACAGGTGTCTCATATTATTCTATTACAGACACAACATCTTCTTTGGGATGACCTTTGGGTTGGGGTACCAGGGAGGACATCAGGAAAGTGCCTCTCATGCAGCCAGCTCAGTGCATTTGGATTTGTGGTTTGGGCCACAGCTGTGGGAAACTAAGTACAACTTTATCATTTGGCCATTGAAGTCTACATCTACCATATAAAGAATATAGAGGATACAAAGAGGATTTTCAACACCAGAGCTGTGCATATTTGGACTGTAGTATCTGTGTAAATGGAAGACAGGATGAAAACATTCCATTTTGTCCTTCTACGTCACTGCAAGAAGTTCTTCCCTTTCTAAGTGTTTACGAACTATTGGGGGAAGTCCCTATGATTAGGTTGCAAGGTTCCTCAGCAGCTAATTCCAAGATTGAATGAGTGTCTAAAAAGTGGCATGCTTGTATAGAAGTTGTTCACGTAGAAATGGCACCTCTTGCGGAATAAAGATGACACCATACTATCTTGCCATTGCTCCCCCTGTAGTCTGGGCAGTCAGGGGCTCTACTTCACTGTCTTTTCCCTCATAAATTCTAAATTTGTATGTATAGCCTGTCCCCCTCTCACAGAGCTTATACAGTTTGACCCCATATCTGGCATGCTTGTGAAGAGATACTGCTTGATTGCAAGATGGCCAGTGAAATGTATGAGGGACTCGTCTATGTAGATGTTTTGTTGGGGGGTATACAACCTTAATATCTCTGAGAGGTTGTTTATGAGGGCCAAATTTTATAGAGCTGATCATATTCAGGGTCACCCCGAGAATCACCAAATGTATTATCACTAAAATGCATGAAATGGGTATGTGGACCAATATGACTGCAAGTCATTCTTTTTTGTAATTCCCCTGTAAAGGGTTAGGCCCAGATTTAAATTCAGAAACCATGACAGGTTTCCATGCAAATGGACTGACAAGAGTTGAATTTGGGTTGACGGTGATGTATTGTTGTGTGTGGAGATTGATTTGGTGCACAAACAATTGATACAGATTGACCATGAAAAACAACTAAAAAAAATCAAGGGCAGTTGTTCAATTTGCTGTTTCCATCTGAATTCTAGGTTGGGCTGTGAATGCGAGAATATCAGGTGCTGCTGAATCTGGGGGCTGTTAATCAGAATTTGCAAGTTCCTCTGGAAGGACACTGTGGGCTCTATGGGCCTGTACTTAAATTCTTGGTGGATGCTGGTCACTACTAATGCTAACCACCTCTCTGCTTGGACAGCACTTCTGGGACTTGCCACATCACCATGAGATACTGCAGTGCTGTTGTGTAAAATGCAAGGATGTACCAAAAGATAGTGCAGCTCTAGTATTGGCACCCTGCTGCATATGAGAAAAATCATGCTTTCCTAGCAGTCCAGCTACTTGAGGTTGGGTATGCCTGATCTTATCAGGGACCTCATCTCCATCATCTGAGCTCCCTGTTGGGGTGTGCTTTCTACAGGTTCATATTCTGAGCCTGATTCTGACAGAGAGGACTTTCCTTTGCTTTCATCTGTCATACTCAGATTCCTGTTGGCCTCTTCACTAGTGTATCTTTCTTTGGACATTTTGGGCACTAAAGTTACAGGTACCTAGTGTGTCTAATGGAAAAAAAGAGCTCCTGGCTGCCAGTGACTGCTTGAACTTCTAGATTTAAAATGTACCTGATAGTGCTAGCAGAGATCAGGCCTGATTCTGCTAACACTGCTGTTTTGTGTACAGTGTAGCAGAGGTGACAGTGATCTAATGACAATTCACTTGTTGGAGTGACTAAGCACAAGTTCGTGGGTAGGAGGGATACTAACCAACCCTGACAGTAGCTGATGCTATCTGATGTCACTAGTGACAGTAATCCAGTGATCAGTGAAAAATACTGTATACTGACACTGTACTAATGGCACTGACTGGGTGACGGTGATAACTAAAGGGTTAATGAGGGCAATCAAAAGGGTTAAATGTTCCTGACTAAGGTGTGTGGGTACAAATGTGCTGCTTTTCCTCACAGTGATGTGATGTTGTCTCTTCTGTTCCTGATCCGAAAAGAGTTCAGTAAGAGAAGAGATTGACAGTTTAGATTGACTGCCTGGGCAAAATCAATGGCCAGGACCTGCTGACAAACTGGTCCTGCAGCCAATGGCAGCTTGGGCTACCAGGGACGTGCACACGCGTGACTGTAACCAAAAGAAAACCACAATGTACAGGTACATGATAGTGCCTGAACAAGCCGCCTATCCACAGTAAAAGTACTGCTGATGGTTTAAGGTTAAAAAAAAGAAACTAAAAGGGAGATGTTGTTTGCTGGCATTTTAAAACTTTTTTACTTTTTAAATGTCAGTGCTTTAACAAAAAATCACTGCTCCCCGCTGCTTGGAACCTGTTAAAAAACTTTTTTTGCTGGCTATAACTGTCCCCCATACATTGTTCTTGCATTCCCCAAATTATTTGTACAAGCATTCACCAACAAGAAGTAGGGACAGAGTCATCAAATCAGAAGCTGGTCATGTTTTGTGGGTGTCTGCAGTTCACATTTAGTAAGGCTATCCCCCTTCCTATTCCCTTGTTTGAAGTACACAATCATACAAATATCCATTACATTTAAAGAGGATGTAAAGGGTGTTAGGGGCTTCCAGCATTTGTCATAATGTGCAAGTATGCACATCATATTTGCACATTGTAACACATATCTCTGGGTATGCTCTCCTCCAGTAATATAAGATTCTGAGTTCACCACATCTACTCTTTTCCTGCCGTTACATATGTATTCCTTTTGTTCTAGGTCCATATCATTTTGCTTCACCTATGGGAGAGGCACTGGTAATGTAACTCTCACAATCTGGAGTTACATTAAATTGGCGCCTGGCTCCATTATTCTACTGACTGTATATCCCTTCTGCGTGGCAGTCAGTTTACATACTTTAAAAAACATCTTATAACATTTTTTCTATCAAAGCACCCTACTTCCTGGTAATTTTTTTTTTAAGGATTTACTTCCACTTTCAAAAATGTTACTATGTACACTATGGGGGACTATTTATGTATAACTGTTTTCACACAAAAGCCATACATTTTCCAATTACAAAAAAATTGCAAATATTGGGTAAGTGCTGTTTGAATCTTATGTGAAAGCATTTACAAATATACCCTTATGTATAATTTGTGATGCAATGATTTATCTGACTAGTTTCATACAAATGTATTCCTCTGTTGTACCTTTTAATTTTCAGTGTCCAGTTTTGTGTTGTAAAGCCAGTAATGAATTATGTGATAAAGCCTAAAGGAATAGAGGAATTTGCAAATTGCTTTTACCTACATGAACTAATCAGTGTTAATTTTTCATTCTTATAATTGTTCTGCTAGTGATGAAAGCAAACTTTAAACAGTTGTATTGGTTTAAGTATCCTCATCAATGCATATATATATAATATATGGCTTTTTTTTTCAGTGGGAACGTGGAGGAATGTAGTTCCGGCATTTCCAGTACTGAATGTTTGTAATGGCAAGGGGTGCTGGGCTGTGCTGGAGGGTCAATTGATGCTGGCTGCTGGAGGAGCTATTGTTGCTGCTCAGGATCTATTTTTGCATGATGGTCTATTTTTTCTTGCGAGGTCTGTTGTTGCTGATGGGAAAGGGGCTTATGTTGCTGGGATCAATTGTTCCTGGAAAGAATCTACTGTTGAGGGTGGGGTCTATTGTTGATGGCTTCTGGAAAGTCTATTAATGCTGGCTGCTGGGATATCTATTGTTGCTGCTTGTGGTCTATTGTTGCTTAGGTGGTATTTTGTTGCGGGGTCCATTGTTGCTGTGGGGAGTCTATTGTTGCTGGGGGTGTATATTGCTGCTAGCTGTGGGGGATCTATTTTACTGCTGTTCATGTTATCATTAACAAATTCCATACAAATTACGTAGCACCACAAAATGATACATGGCTCTATATTCTCCAAAAGGAGCAGTAGTGGGAGGCGGTGGAACCAAGGGACAGTACTTGGAGGTGGGAAGGGGGTGGAGACAAGACTTGGCTTAGAAGGGGGGAGTTCCTGCAGCTATTCTCTGAGAAATATATGTATAAATATATAGTATAAAGAAGAGGAAATAAGAGCCTGCCTTTCGAGTGAGTAATGTTTCCCCACAATGGGCTTCAGAAATAAGACAATTCTTGATTGGTAACTGTGACGATCTCAGGATCGCTGCCACCAATATGTGACAACCCCATAAACGCGGCATCAGACCCCAGCCCTTCTCAACAAACTCGTGACCGAAGGACTAGCCAATGTAAAACCGCGATGTCACATGTGTAACAATGCCACACCCAGCTGCACCCTGCACAACGATTTTCCAGATAATTGGACCACAATCTATGTACCGGCAGCCTGAATGCGATTGTTACTGGGTCAGGTTAATTATGCAATCAACTCTTCACACTGCCACCACCTCCTTTTTGTACAGAGAAAGAGGAAACTTGGCGATATCAGCTATAATACTATAATGGTTAAGATAATCATCTGTATAACACGGTCACCGCAGGCCTGTTATACAGAGGGTTAAACACACACAGTAGCGCTTGCTCTTTTAGAGGCAGGAATTCGTAAATTGCAAAAAGAGCTATAGAAACAGTTCAACACTTTCAGAAGGAAAGATTTGTTACTAAACGGTCAAACGGGTGCAATAAAAATATTTACAGAAAAAAGATGTAACCAATATATATATAAATACACAGAGAACAGCAAAGAGATAACAGAGAGAAGTTAAAGGGTTAAAGTACTTTCCAAAGTCCTGGGTTAGCAGATCAAGTTTCAGAGCGAAAGGGTAAGAGTCTCCCCAAGTGGTTCTGATGTTAAAAAGGGAGAATTCTTCAACTTCCTTTCTTAGGCCTGACAGCTCATTTTGTAGTTCCCCAGCAGGGGGTGTCTCTGAAGTCAAGGACCAATACCCCGTTTAGGGCGAGAAGGTCTGGGCGTAGACCTAAACTAGAGCCAAAATCTCTTCTAGTTCATATTTTGGCTCATAACTTTCCATATGCACAAGTGACACTCCACCCACGGGTAGATTATTGTGCAGACACGTCTGAGGATTGATTAGATATGAAATATGAAATTCTACACTGAATGGTTCATGAGATCTACTTTTCTGCTTTCCTATGTATTCCTGCCAAGGAGAGTGACCTATCAAACTGTTCGCCTCCTCTTGGCCAATCTGACGATATGCCTGGTTTTTATGTAAGTCTCTCATATTCCAAGATATGAGACATAGGGGAAAAAGGGATTTTAAAAGTGTTTATCTTTTTCTTGCTTTGTTGGAATGCCTTGAACTCCTGGGAAGGCTTGTGTTATCTTTTACGAGGTGTGATATTGCACAGCTCTCTCAGACAACCAGGCACCTCGAGGCTCATAAATGTTTTATAGCTCTGGGCTCCCTGCTGTGCACTGACCTGCCTGTGACACTCCTAACACACAGGCCATATATCAATGTGTATGAACAGAAAGGGAAGGGGGGAGAATGAGGGGGAAATATGTTTGTCAGCATGGTTGACCCCTTTGCCAAGATGGAGGTTGAAGCCAAAATGGTTGAACCGCGTACATCTCTGGGTGTACGCCTGTAACATGTAGCTCAAGGATTGAGATTAAAACAACCTTCTAGATTTTTTTGGTGTGAATCATTTTCATATTTGCAAAGAATCACCATCAAAAAGAATAGGGCACAACAAAATAAACTTTTCAGTTCAGTATTAGCATTTTCAATCTCAAATTTCACCTCAACAGAGGTAGAACAGTCTTTTGAAGAAATGTTTTAATTTTGTCCCCTCCTGGCTTTCTAAAATATATTTTAATATGAGTTCATAGATTAGATGTTTATAGTTTTTAATACAATTATAAGACATTCAACATTAAAAAGATATTATGAGTTAAAGGAAGACATTGAAAAGATGTATGTGGCTTTAGGAAGAAAAATCTTCAGGACCCTAATATCTTGAAACTCAAGTAAAAGGAAGAGAGAAGATGGAATTAATATATGCAATATGAAAATATTTAGGAAAAAGATATAGTGCACACTCATTTCAATCCCAAAGCAATTTCTAATCTACATTGGTTGAAGGGCAGGGGCGGACTGACCATTCGATCACTCGGGCACCGAGTAGGGGGCCCCATGAAATGCCTCTGGTACCTTTTTATAGGCTTTTTTTGAATGTGGGCAAGGACGTAGGGGCCCCATGATCCCCTATTGCCCGGGGGCCCCATGAGTTGCAGGCCGCCCCTGGTGAAGGGTAATTTATTACCACCTGTCAGGAATGGACTCAGCACTGGTGGTGGGACTCACCTGCTGTGTGGGCTGCAGTACCAGGGCTGACCAGCGGGTGCTCTCAGCAGCCAGAAGCTCATTCCTGCAGTCAGCCAACACCTGAAGCTGACTGCAGGAAGTGTATTTAAGGAATGACCAAGCCTGTGATCAGGGTTTTGGTGTATGTTTCCTATGAGCCCCTGTACCTGGTATCCTGTGTTCCTGTCTCGTTGCGGACCCTGCTTTGATCCTGACCTCTGCTGACCATCTCCTGTTGAACCCCTGGCTTGCCTGACCATCCTTCTGCCTGATCCTCGGTACCGCACTGCCCGCTACCTGCTGAACCTGGCTTGTGACCCCGACCATTCTCTGCTTGCTCCTCCTGTACCACGCTGCCTGCACGATACCAACCCGGCCTGTCTGACTATGCTTACTTCACCCAACGATCCATCCATCCCGCACGGATCACCTTTAGTAAGTCTGCCTGCCTCTTCCCATCAGACTCCGTTCCTGCACTCCCCTGCCAGTACTCTTTACCACAACCGGACGCACTCAGGGGTCGCGACCTGGTTCCAGTCTGCACCAAGTCTATCCCCACCATCCGGGGCCCTGGTGAATAGCAGACTGGGACTTAGACCCCGAGGAAATCCGTGCTGTGGACTGCTAGAGACACTGCCAGGCGGCACCTGACAGTACCTTACGGCCTGCCTGACCATTCCACCTCTCCAGCCTGACTACGCCTGTGTTCCTGAAGCCTGCTACTTCCCTGTGTCAGTCCACACATTTCTGGTCATACCCAGATCCCTAACACCACCTTTTATTAAGTTGTCAATTCAGAATTTGTTAAGTTTTGTAGAGGCAATGAAAACTTTAATAAAACCCTAATGAAAAAAAGTGTTGCAGAGTTTAACAGAGAAAATCAATGTCATAATTAGACATGCCTACAAAGGGGAGGGTTGATTATTCATGATAGAACATTTGTTTGTTAGACGTCAGAAGCTTACTTGAGGATATTTGAACCTAATAAAATTAGACTTTTGTAAGTACAACAGATATGTGTATTTTAACTTAAATATTGGTGTTTTGGGGTATTTTTCCAAATATATGCAGTAATACAGTACGCAGTTTTCTATTTCAGGCAGCCTGTAGTGCAGGGGTGCTCAACCTGTGACTGGTGCACCACATGTCACCCTTAGAGCCCTCTGATGTGGCCCCAACCTCAAACCAGGGAAGTACATTCCTGGGGTCAGAAACCCATTGATCGCAAATTGGGCTTGCTGACCCACCATTCCAAAGCATCAAAGTTCATGGGTCAAAGGAAGCAGGCTGCTGTGCAGGGAGCAGGATCCATATAAACTGATGCTTCCTCCATAGTGCTGGCATTTGTCTCAGGTAGAGTAATACAAAATACACTTTTTAGCAGCTTGGAGATGGAGAGCAATGCCAGGAGCAGCTGGAAGAGGAGAAGCAGGCCAGTGTATTAAACAACACATACACTGCACTTTTGCAATGGGCATATTAGCACTTGTAAAAGGATCAACAACTATTAGGCTGCTTTCACACTGATCCCCAGGTGCAGCACAGTGCACCTGTGGCTTTTCTGTGAGTTAACTGTACTGAACCATAGACTTCTGTTATATCCTGCTGGTTTAGTGTGCTTTCTGAAAGTGTACCAAAGCTTCTGAAAGGTGGAGGTTCCTTGCACATTTGGGGTTGCATACCTGCAAAGGCAGTTGGAGATTTGGTCAGAATTAATGGTGTTCTCAATGCTGAGAAAAAACTGGCAGATACTTATCTATTATGCCATACTATTAGGGCAGCACGTGATCGGCTCCAAATTTATTCTGCAGAAGAACAATTACCCAAACATACAGCCATTTAAAAAATATGTTCAGCATCAAGAAGAACAAGGAGTCCTGGAAGGGATGGTTTGACCCCTACAGAGCCCTGATCTCAATATTATTGAGTCTGCCTGGGATTCCATGAAGAGATTTGAGGCAGCCTACATCCACAGAAGATCTGTGGTTAGTTCTCCAAGATGTCTGAAACAACTAACCTGCCGAGTTCCTTCAAAAACTGTGTGCAAGTGTACCTAGAACATTTTCTGCTGTTTTGAAGGCAAATAGGGTCATACAAACTGATTTGATTTGGATTTCTCTTCTGTTCATTTACTTTCCATTTTATTTGTTGATAAAAATAATTTATTCACCATCTATTAACACTTCTATTACCGAAAGCATTCCTAAATCATAGCTTTTTTCACACCTGCCTAAAACTTTTGCACAGTAATATATACAGTTGTGCTCAGAATTTTTCATACCCTTGCAAAGATCATGAAATTTTGTCCTTGATATTGAAAATATGACTGATGATGCCAAAAATTGTCTTTTATTTAAGGATAGTGATAATATGAATCCATTTATGGTCACATAGTTGTTTGGCTTTTTTTTTTAAATTGTAAAAATAACTGAAATTACCCAAATGGTCCTGATCATAAAGTTTACATACCCTGAATGTTTTGGCCTTTGTACAGACCCACAAGGTGACACACAAAGGCTAAAATGAAAATTAACCAGTTGGCGACCACCCCATTTCAGCTTTACTGCTACAGGGTGGCCACTGCGTGCAGACGCATATACAGTTAGGACAGTATTTGGACACAGGCACAATTTTAGTTTTTTTCAGGTATTTACCAAAACATATTCAAGCTATAGTTATATAATGGATATGGGCTGAAAGTGCATACTCTCAGGTTTAATTTGAGGGTATGTACATCCAATTGGAGGATGTGTTTAGGAACTACAGCTCTTAAGAATAGCCACCCCCCCTTTTTCAAGGGACCAAAAGTAATTGAACAATTGAATAAAAAGCTGTTTCATGGCCAGGTGTGGGCTACTCCTTTGTTATTTATTTGTCAATTAAGCAAGTAAAAGTTCTGGAGTTGATTCTAAGTGTGGCATTTGCATTTAGAATCTATTGCTGTGAACCTACATCATGCATTTAAAGGAGCTGTCCATGCAAGTGAAACAGGCCATTGTAAGGCTTCAAAAACAAATCCACCAGAGAGATAGCAGCAACATTAGGAGTGTCCAAATCAACAGGTTTGTACATTCTGAGGAAAGAAGGACACACTGGTGAGCTCAGCAGCATAAAAAGGCATGGACGTTAATGGAAGACAACAGTGGTGGATGATCTCTGAATCTTCTCTATGGTAAAGAAAAACCCATTCATAACATCCAGACAAGTGAAGGACACTCTCCAGGAGGTGGACATATCATTTTTAAAGTCTACAATTAAGAGGAGACTTCACAAAAGCAAATACAGAGGGTTCACCACAAGGTGAAAACCATTCAGGAGAGGAGTTATTGGTAACACTGAAGGAGCACTGCGATAGGTAGAAGAGAGCAGAGTCTCTGAGGCCAAAAGAGTGGAGTTTTTTGAGGAGGAGGGGATGGTCAGCAGTATCAAAAGCCGCAGAGAGGTCAAGTAGTAAGAGTACGGAGTAGTGGCCATTGGTTTTAGCAGTTAATAAATCATTAGTGAGTTTTAGTAGGGCAGTTTCAGTGGAGTGTAGTGAGCGAAAGCCAGAATGTAAAGGGTCAAGAAGGTTGCTGTCAGTGAGGTAGGAGCTCAGGCGATTGTAGACTAAGCATTCTAAGAGTTTAGAGGTAAACGGGAGCAGAGAGATGGGTCTTACGTTGTTCAGGTTGGTGGGATCCAGTGGGGGCTTTTTAAGTATGGGAGTGATCTGTTCATACTTCAGAGGGGTGGGGAAGGCACCGTTAGAGAGGGAGAGATTGAAGATGTGAGTAAGAGAGCATAGGATAGAAGAAGAGGGTGACCGTAGTAGTTGTGAGGGGACAGGATCCAGGGGGCAGGTAGTGAGACGGGCTTTTGAGAAACCCTTAGTGACCTCTTCAGTAGTAGCAAGGTTAAAAGAGGAAAGGGTTGAGGAAGGTTTAGTATAAGGTATGCTAAGTGGTATGGATGTCTGTGCAGTGGAGATGCCCCTAGGAATTTAATCAATCTTGTTTTTTAAATGATTTGCAATCTCATAAGCAGTGAGTGAGTTCCTGGGTGGAGGTTGAGGTGGAGAACGTAGGGAGTTAAAAGTGGAGAAGAGATGACAAGGACTGGATGACAAGCTATTGATGAGAGTTACAAAGTAGGCTTGTTTGGCAGCATAGAGGGAGGAATTGTATGTTAAGAAAGCAGATTTATATAGGGTGAAAGCTTGCTGAGATTTGGATTTACGCCACAATCGCTCCAGCGCATGACTATGCCGCTTAAGATTTCTGGTGCTGTCAGTCTCCCACGGTTGTAAAGGTCAGGGCCTGATACTTGGTGTAGTTAGGGGAACAAGTAAGTCTAATGTGGATGAAAGTGAATTATTGTTGACAGCAGTGGCCAGGTCAGGGCAGGTCAGGGGAGAGATTCTGTCATAGAGGCAGTCAGTTGCAGAGTGGAAAAGAGAAAGGTTAAAGTTGTGAAAGTTTCTGCGGGTAATTGTTTGCTGCTTGGAAGGGTAGGTGTTTGAAGACTAGGACACTGTGAAGGTGTTGAGATTGTTATCAGAGAGACAAAAAAAGGAGGTGTTTGTGAAGTTGTAGGGAGTGCAAAGATGGGAGAAAACAAGGTCTAATGTATTTGCATCAGTGAGTGAGTGAGTGGAGGACTGTGTTCATTGTGTTAAGACAAAAGATGAGGTTAGGTTGAAGAGTTGGGATGTAGCTGGGTTGTTCACATTAATGGGGATGTTAAAATCTTCAAGAATGTTAGTGGGTATTTCAGAGGAGAGAAAATAGGGTAGCCAGGCAGAGAAGTCATCAAGAAAGTTAGACACCGGTCCAGGAGGCCGATAGATCACTGCAATCCTCAGAGAAATGGGAGAAAACAGCCGAATGCAGTGAGTCTCAAAAGAAGCAAAGGATAGAGAGGGAGGGTTAGGGAGGACTTGAAAGGTGCTCAATGGGGATAGACGCAAACCAACTCCACTACCTTTCTGACCACTGGGTCTGGGTGAGTGGGTCCAGAGAAGGCCTCCATAGGAAAGTGCTGCGGGAGGAGAAGAATCCGATACTTGAAGCCAGGTTACTGTAAGATTCTCTGATCACAGAATGACAAAGGAGGTGAGAATCAATCACCACAAACAGACAAAGATATAGACTAATTATCCTGAGTTTTTCAGAAAGTCAATGCGGGGTAGAGTTTAAGGTGGAGATGAAACAGTAGAATTTACCCTAAGTTAGCAGAAGTCAATGCGGGGCAGATAGACAGACACTTTAAGGTGGAGTTGAAACAGCAGCATTTACCCTAAGTTAGCAGAAGTCAATGTGGGGCAGATAGACAGACAGTTTAAGGTGGAGATGAAACAGCAGCATTTACCCTAAGTTAGCAAAAGTCAATGCGGGGCAGATAGAGAAACAGTTTAAGGTGGAGATGAAACAGCAGCATTTACCCTAAGTTAGCAAAAGTCAATGCGGGGCAGATAGAGAAACAGTTTAAGGTGGAGATGAAACAGCAGCATTTACCCTAAGTTAGCAAACGTCAATGCGGGGCAGGTAGACAGACAGTTTAAGGTGGAGATGAAACAGCAGCATACCTGTGAAAAAGCAGAGAGGACATGGTCAGGTGCTGTGTTCAACTGCTGCTTCACACTCCAGCATAAAACACACTCACGTAGAAAACTGCACCCCCCTCTGCATCTGAGCCCCCTGTCAGTAGTTGACAGGGTCTTTCTGTACTACTCTTTTTCTGGATATGTACAATATAAGCTGTCCACCAGTCATGAGGAACTTTTGTTGTTAGAGATTGGTAAAAAGATCAATTCACATTCCAACAGCCATACTCCAAAGTTCTCTTATAACTCTTGGCTTTGAATGAGCCAGTTCATCTGCTACCTCTGCCTCTAGAAACCCTGAAAAACAAAAACTTCACCACTACAACCAATATAACCCCCCCCCCCCCCCCCCAACTACTTTTTTCTAGTGTTATTTACTTCTGAGTGGACTTAGCAGAAGTAATTGTTTAATGGTTTGCTACATCCAGGTCTCCTTCCAGGTAAGTGGAGTTTTCACTGTTGTCATACCTAGGTTTCACTTTTGTATTACTATAATATTCTTTCATTCTTTCACTGATATACCTAAAAAAGGTTTTGTCTTTTTAAACACTGCTCGCAAAAATTAAACAAACACTTTTTAATCAGAGTATACCATCAAGTCAATTAAACTCCTGGGATATTGATCTGGTCAGTTAAGTAGCAGAGGAGGTTGTTAATCAGTATAAGCAGCTTTGGTGCTAATGAAATTAACAACAGGTGCATTAGATGGGCAACAATGAGACAACCCTCAAAACAGGAATGGTTTTACAGGTGGAGGCCACTGACATTTTTTTCTCTAATCATCTTTTCTGACTGTTTTTCACTAGTGTTTTATTTGGCTAGGGTCAGTGTCACTACTTGTAGCATGAGGCAATACCTGGACCCTACAGAGGTTGCACAGGCAGTCCAATTCCTCCAGGATGGCACATCAATGCATGCCATTGCAGAATGGCTGCTGTGTCTCCCAGCACAGTCTCAAGAGCATGAAGGAGATTCCAGGAGACAGGCAGTTACTCTAGGAGAGCTGGGCAGGGCCATATAAGGTCCTTAACCCATCAGCAAGACCAATATCTTCTCCTTTGTGCAAGGAGGAACAGGATGAGCACTGCCAGAACCCTATGAAATGATCTCCAACAGGCTACTTATGTGAATGTCTGACCAAACAATCAGAAACAGACTTCATGAGGGTGGCCTGAGGGCTCAATGTCCTCTTGTGGGCCCTGTGCTCACTGCCCGGCATCATAGAGCTTGACTGGCATTTGCCATTGAACACCAGAATAGGCAGGTCCACCATTGGCACCCTGTGCTTTTCACATATGAGAGCAGGTTCCCCCACAGCACATGTGATTGATGTGAAAGAGTCTGTAAAAGCCATGGAGAATGTTATGCTGCCTGTAACATCGTTCAGCATGACTGTTTTGGTGGTGGGTCAGTGATGGTCTGGGGAGGCATATCTATTGAGGGACACACAGACCTCTGGAGGGACACACAGGTATCAGGATGGACCCATTGTCAGACCCTACACTGGTGCAGTGGGTCCTGGGTTCCTCCTGATGCACGACAATGCCTGCCCTCATGTGGCGAGAGTTTGCACGCAGTTCCTTAAGGACGAAGGAATGATACCATTGAATGGCCCCCATGCTCGCCTGACCTAAATCCAATAGAACACCTCTGGGATATCATGTTTTGGTCCATTCGACACCGCCAGGTTGCACCTCAGACTGTCCAG
The DNA here is from genome assembly GCF_062004578.1 of Staurois parvus. Lineage (NCBI taxonomy): Eukaryota > Metazoa > Chordata > Amphibia > Anura > Ranidae > Staurois > Staurois parvus. Next base: position 9,640,649 of record NW_028317949.1, read on the forward strand.
GAGCTCAGTGATGCCCTGGTCCAGATCTGGGAGGAAATACCCCAGGACACTATCTGTCATCTCATTAGGAGCATGTCCCGATGTTGTCAGGAATTCATACAAGCACGTGGGGGCACACAAACTACTGAGTACCATTTTTAGTTGCTGCAATGAAATTTCAGCAAAATGGACTAGCCTGTTGCACCATTTTTTCATTTTGATTTTCGGGGTGTCTTTGAATTAAGTCCTCTGTAGAATGATCATTTTCATTTCCATCAGACAATGGGGCATCCTTATGTTCCTAACACATTACCCAGTCCATATCAGTATAGATATCCAGCATGATATTTTTCCCCATTAGGATCTGATGTGTTTTCAAAGTGTTCCTTTAATTTTTTTGAGCAGTGTATTTTTCACATTATTTGTAGGGTGGCTGTTGTGTCTTTGATATATTTTTCTTTTCCATTATCATCAGCCTTCCTGTCTGATCCAACATGATGGATGCTGGGATGTAATTGGTGTGGTACTTGCCCCAACTTAGAACAAAACAAAACAAAACATGAAAAAATGGTTTCTTCTTCAAGCAGCTTCCTTGCTTAGTTCATGATTGCTTAGACTGCCATGTTTGTGAAAGTGTCTGGACTTGAAGTCATTAAAATCACTTTCCATCTGTACTGTATATAGTTCTGCATCAGTCTCTTCTATCCAAAAAGATGCTGATACTGATACTGTTGATTTTCTGTAATGCCATTGCAAAAATATAAACTTAATTACTAAAATATCTATATTAGCAGTTAATATTATGCACAGCTTCTACAATATTACCAAAAACAACAGTAACATAACACTTTAAAAACAAATTGTGCAAAAGTGATAAAAGTCCAGTCTAGTGAAGTCCAAGAATAACATCCATGTACTTCAACACCATGCAGCAGTGATCTACATTTGCAAGCACTGACAATTAGAAGGCTTACCAGAGTAAAAACCTCACATACAGAGGTATATTGCACTCAGCATGTATTAGCCTCAGGCTGATCAAGGTATTTCTCCTGTCCTTTTACCAGCCAGGACACAGACGGAGCAATAATGTTTAATGAGTGGATCTCACAAGCACCAGCAGATCTTTGCTAAGACATATCTGACCTCTAAACCATATTAGCCATCCCCAATATAATGCACACAGGGAAATAGAAAACTTTCATAGTGCAGTACATCCCAGCATTTATTTGTGTAAATGTATAAAAACAAGCTGGTAAAAAGACATTGCATAGAAGAGAAATAATGAATACTTAAAGGCTCTACTTCTACTCTTAATGATACAATACTAATAAAAATCACATTGATATATATCAGAAAGCTGCAAATATATGACTATTGCCTCTATACAATAGAATTAAAGCAAACATTTCTATAAAGTGTCCAGAATTGTGAAAAGTCCGTAAGTGATTCCAATAACACGTTCTGTCAACCGTGTTCCCAAAACCAGTGGTGAATCCACACAACCCAATATCCCACCATGTGTGGTAAGATTAATAACTTACCAAAACCCCATAGGCATAACACATATCACCATGGAGATAGCCCACAAAATGTAGAGGAAGCAAACTTTGCCAGGGTCTTCTTAGAGTAAATCTCTTATTAGTAGCAGGATGCGGCAATACACACACTCAAGAAGAGAAGGGTTGCTTCCATAGTGTAGTAAATGTATTAAAACTGAAAAAAGTACATCAAATAAAATTTGCACTCACATATACATGTGCCTATTAAGCCACTAAGACAACAGCATGGTATGGATACAAAGTACTGCACCCAGCCTCTCACCCTGTCTGAGCCGGCGTGTGTTCCAAATCCAAATCACCAGAAGTGACGTGAAAAAGGGACCGGCAGTGATGACAGGGGCCACAGCTCAATGCATTTTGTGGAATTACATCATGAGGAAGCTCAATGAGAACAGTCCGGTATGGATTTTGAGAGTAACCCCACACCAAAACTTAAAAAAAAGGTGTGTGGGGGAGCCCTCCAAATTCCATACCAGAATCTTGGGTGAATCCTGCTGACAGCAGATGAGTCATGGCTGTTAAGGAGGTAGCGGTCCCCCACCCCTTAACAACCAGCTATTCACAATGAACTTTGTATGCATTTGAAAATCAAATTGAAACAAATGCATTTGTTTTTTCATTATAACTTTTTTCATATTCATTACCATTAATTTTTACGTCCATTCAGAAATTCAGATAAATTAAATTTTCATCCGAAAAAAGCATTAAAAGGAAATGAAAAGCACTTGTCTAGGTACCTTGATGTGGCCTTAGGCTAATACATGCAATGTACCTATGCATGTGATATTTTTATTCTGCTAAGTTTTCTAATTGTCGGTGATAAGCCTGCACATGAAGATCACTGCTACATGGTGTTGAAGTACACAGGTGAACTTGAACATCACTAGACAGGTTAAAGTAACTTGGAATGTTGTTAGTTTTGCACAATTCATTTTTAGGGTGTTTATGTTAATATTGGGGAAGTGCTGCATTATATTTCTTGGTAATAAGTTTGGTGCATTTATATATCAATCCTGAATGCCAGATGCTGAAATCTAGTTTGTTTAGAATTTATCAGCGCAAACTTCCTTTGTTGTGTTGAAATATTTATGTTGTTTTCTTTCATCATCCTGTCAGTTCCAAACTCAGAAGCCTATAATGTTTTTCTGTGGTGCTGCTGTGACTCTAAAAATACATTTATTAATATGCAAGCTCTTATGAGCAGGATTCCTACTGTACTGAATTGTATTGTAACTGTATTGTTTGCCTAAGGTAAAGTGTTGGCGTTATATAAATCCTGTGTAATAATAATACTAATGATAATAATAATGGATTTCTTCTTCACCATCAACTTTCCTGTTCAACCCATTCATGAGAGACTGTGATGCCTTTGCTTGTGTTCTTTCACTCCCCATGAAAAAGATTAAAAGTTCAAAGATGGTGCTGAATGGCCTCATGCTTCTGTGCTGTGCACACATCCTGAAAACTGTAATACTGAGTCTTTTATTGTGTTTAATGGGAAAAAATATCATTAAAAAATCTATTTTCTATCACACTCAGTGGTCATTCATTATTTTCATTCTAGTAAATCACATGACATTCCCCTATGATTGCTTCACAATGCTAGTAGCAAATTAAGTTACAAGTGTTTTACACGTTTTTTTTAGCTTAGCTGTACCTTCCATTGATGTAAACATAGTAGCACATCACAAATAATGTACAATATTACTGATTTTAGCTTAATAGAGCTTTTAAAAAATATAAAAATGAAGGAACACTATCATTGTTTAAATACTACAAAGCATATAACAGAATATGTAAAAAGGAAATCGCAAAAAATTGAAATCAAACAACAGATTGTGAAGGATAGCAGGACAAACCCCAAAAAAATTCTTCAAATATATAATTGTAAAAAGGTCAGGTCTGAGCATGTAGCTCCCTTACAAAATAATCTAGAATGGGTGACTGGGGACGAGGAGAGGGCAGATTTATTAAATACCTTCTTCAGCTCTGTGTATACAAAGGAGCTTGAGGGAGCTCTTGTCCATATTAGGCATAGTATTGACACAGCTCCAAATGTTCAACAATAGCCCAAAATGTATACGGTCCAGAAAAATTTTGACAGAATAAAGGTGAATAAAGCACATGGACTGGATGGAATACACCCATGGGTCCTAAAAAATGTTAGTTTTGTCATTTCAAAGCTATTGTTTCTAATTTGTAGTGACTCTTTAATGACTGGCATAGTGCCACTGGATTGGTGTGAGGCCAATATGGTGCCTATATTTAAAAAGGGATCAAAGTCTTTGTCAAGTAACTACAGACCTGTTAGTTTACTAGTTATATAGGAAGATACTGAAACGTTTAATAAAAGACCACATAGATGAGTTATTGCTGGAAAAAAATATTTTAAGCAACAGACAGCTTGGATTCATGAAAGATAGAAGTTGTCAAACAAATTTGATTTCTTCTTATGAGGAGGTGAGCAAGACCTTGGACAGAGGAGTGTCTATGGACGTGGTATACTTGGATCTTGCAAAAGTGTTTGACACAGTTCCCCACACACGGCTAATTTGTGAAGTCTACAGGCTTGGAAAAATCAGTTTGTAAATTGATAACAAACTGGCTAAATTAACAAATTTAGAGAGTAGTGGTTAATGATTCATACTCTGAATGATCTTCAGTTGTTAGTGGTGTACCCCAAAGATCAGTGTTGGGATCCTTACTTTTTAATATATTTATAAATGATATAGGATGTGGGATTAAAAGTAACACCTTAGTCTTTGCAGATGGAACCAAGCCAGTGGAATAACATCCTTTCAAGATGTCTCCAACTTACAAGCTGACCTTAATGCACTGTTTAATCATTCAACCATGTTGTAAATGAGGTTTAATGTTGGTAAATGTAAAGTTTTGCACTTGGGGGTTAGGAATATGCATGCATCATATATACTAGGGGGAGTACAACTGGTGGAGTCAATGGTGAAGAAGGATCTGGGTGTTCTGATAGATCATAAGCTTAATAATGGCATGCAATGTCAAGCTGAGGTTTCCAAAGCAAGCAAAATCCTCTCTTGTATTAAAAGAGGTATGGACTGCAGAGAGAGAGAGAGATATCATATTACTCCTGTATAAATCATTAGTAAGACCTCACCTGGAATATGCAGTTCAGTTTTGGGCACCAATTCACAAAAAGGATATCAGAGGACCTGGAGAAAGTGCAGAGAAGGGCAACCAAACTTATGAGAGGTATGGAGGAGCTCAGCTATGAGGAAAGATTAGAGGAACTAAATTTATTCTCTCTTGAGAAGAGGAGATTAACCCCTTGGTGCCGGCGCCTCCCAGCCCTTTAAGGGTTTCAGAAGCTGGGAGGAGGGGTGGGGTTTATGGTCATGTGACCGCCGTGATTCGCTGTCATGGCGGTCACATGATCTTGAAAGGTCCTGATCACAAGAGGAGATCGGGACCTTTTCGTGAGTACTGGACATATGTGCTGGGAGCACGGCAGGGCACGCGCTCTCAGCACATATTATTTTCTTAATTTCACGCAAATGTGCGGCCCCTCGGTATCAAGGCCCAGATTCCAGAAGGCCACACATTTGCGTGCGGTCGGTGCCAAGAGGTTAAGGGGGGATATGATCAACATATATATATACATAAGTGGTCCCTATAGTGAACTCGGTGTAGAGTTATTCACCTTAAGGTCATCACAGTGGACAAGGGGGCACTCTTTATGTCTGGAGGAAAAGAGTTTTCATCTCCAAATACAGAAAGGTTTCTTTACAAGGGGAGCTGTGAAAATGTGAAATAGATTCCCTCAAGAGCTTCTGGTTCTGACCAGCTCAGTAGATTGTTTTAAAAAAGCCCTGGATTCTTTCCTAGATGTACAAAATATAACTGATACTAACATTTATAGGTAAAGTTGATCCAGGGAATATCCAATTGCCTCTTAGGGGATCAAGACAGAATCTTTTCCCCTACAAGTACAAATTAAGGGAGATGGTGGTCAGGTGCAATATCCAACTAGTTCTCCCTGGGACTGCTTTATAGTAGATCTTGGAATCCGATGCTCAGGGACACAATCAGGACAGCCGGTGGATGAGGAAAATTTAATCTGGGGTCTGAGGAGGTTCACCAAAGTGCTCCTTACAGAGATTGCTGATTTTTGTTCATTTTTGCTATGAAGTTTATCCTCAAAGTTGTACAGTTCCCTGGGCATTCCATATACCCCTAGAACTCATCCATGTTATTAACTCCTAAAAAAAAAAACAAAGCCAAGCTCAGGGACTGTTTTACTGACTTAGAATGAGAGCGCTGAAAAATGTGTGTTGCCTGGCTGTGCAGAGCTTACGGGGACCCAAAATCTCAGTGGCCCTTGAGAGGGTAGAACTACAGATATCATTTTTTCCCTTTTATTGTTGAACTAGATGGATTGTGTCTTTTTTCAGCCAGGCTAACTATATAACTATGTAACTGTTGGCACTCCAGTACTTTATAGGCCAATTTTGCATATATAAAACCAAGTTCTTAATGTTTAAATCTTGAACATCCACTCATCCTGATAGCGCTACCAGGGACAGCAAGTTGAAGAAGGCAATCCAGAACCTCCTTTTATCTGGTCCTGGATTGCAGCAGGCCCATCAGTATTTCAGATTGTTCAAAAATATTTTTAGTTTCTTCAAGAAATTAATTCCAAATCTAAATACAGAACAGTTTATACATGAGTGTCAGTATCTAAGATCACCTCAAATTAGTTCTCTAAGTTCAGAGCAGCAGGCATTCTAAGATATGGAACTTTAGGTTAGATGTAGACAGCAACTTAGAAGGCCATCTAAGTAAGTATTGTAGTGGCCTGTCACTTTTTCTGGTTGCAATTCATAGAATGTCAATAAGCTGTAGTCCACAGTAGGGTGGCACTATTGTGAATTATTTTAGCTGAGAGTATTTTTGCTCAATTTAAGTCTCAAGTACCCGAGCCTTGATGACAATTTATACCTCGGCCCTTAGCCAAACATCTGTTACCATCATGAAAAGCAATTCACGCTTTTGGTATTTGTTAATGATATACTGTTCTAAGAAAATTTTGTTGCCATTGCTGATTTCTCTTTCTGAAAATGCAGATGCAATGATTGTAATATTTTCTAAAGCACAGCTAAGAACTAATAGGTAGGCTTCACCAATAGGTAGGCATTCTAATCTGCATGTTGGTTCCAGATCAATAACTCAGAATGTATCTAGAGACAGCCAGATAACTGGTATTTTATATGTGAATTTTGCTGACAACCCTACATTTATTTCAATATAGGTTTCCTTTAAGTATACATATTTGGATTTACAGTAAATGTCACATACTTCTAGGATGGGTAATACTTTTGAACTGATTTTTATTCATCATGTTTAACACTTTTTTCCTTTCAATTTTAAGCTTCAAAATTGTTCATTTTAAAGGCAATAGCTACAAAATCTTCCATTTTGTCACTACTAAACTTATACTTTGCATTATTTGTAAAAGGATACTGAAGGCAGTTATATAGTTGTTTAGTTTACTAAAGCAAAATATTCTTAAAATAAAATGTTGTCAGTTTTTTTTATTTTATTTGCTGATGATTGCATAGTGTTCAATCAGAGGATGAACATGTGAAAAAAGAGATATCACACAGACTGAAATGGAAAAGATTTCCTCAAAATTCTGAATAACTGGGTTTGTCTAGAGTAAGTAAAATACTTGCTTCTGCCATGACTTTGACATCACATTTGTGTTTAAAATAATTTCCTGGTTTTCACTGCATACATCAGGACAAAGGCTTCAGTAGGCACTTCAGTGGAATTAAGAAAATCTTCCTCTCTTTCCACCATAATGCCAATAAATTATATTTATTTTCAAAGTGTAATTTCAGTAAATTGTAGATAACACACCTGAGTTTTCTCAGTATCAATGAAAAATAGCAAAAACATTTTTATTTCATTACAGGATCAACCTTCCAGCTGTGAAACAAACAAAACTGACAGTATGATAAATATTGTAGCATTTTAGTATAAAACTTTTTTTTTACATAGTCTAGATAAAGCTTGTTGATTGTTGGTAATTTTCAGTCTATAAATTAAGTAATGTTGCCGGCATTATAATTTTCTTCTCCAAACATTTCTGCCAATAATTTAAAACGGGGTCCCCAGTCACTTAAAAAATCATAATTCTGATCTGTCTCCATTCTCAGTGACTCTATAGAGCTCAATGATTCAGCTACAGATCCCGAACCTTCATAGGCATAAGTAGCTAGTGAGTCATATGGTGGAGCATTTGGATCTACATCATGCTCTTGAAGCCTTTCATTAATAAAATCTCTGATGTCACTGTTATATTCTGCTGATGGTTTTTGACGAGGCTCACACAAAGGTTCAGGTTTTATATCTCTGCGAACATTATTGTCTTCAATCACCTTTGGATTTCTTAGGGCACCAATGTCAAAAGCCTGTGTGTCCTCCTCTCCACCTCCTTCATCATCATAATGGATAACATTGTCCCTTATATCTTCTTTTGAGGTCATTAGGCCATCCTTCTTTTTCTGTCTTCTTAATGCTACGTAGAGTACTACAATAACTAAAGAAAGAAAAGGAAAATATCCATAAACTTACATGACTTTTAAAACTCTCAAACCTAAAAATATATACAGTATGGTACAATGCAGAAAATGTACTTTAGGGTCACCTTGGGGTTAAAGGCATAAACATTATTTGGATTACAAAAGAACGTAAAGAAATTTGTAAAAAAAAGTAAAAAAAAAAAAATTCCCTTACATCTTTGGTAGGAATGTAAAGAATGAATCTGAAAACAACCACAGAACGTTATGTCTTATGCAATTGCAGGTACATTTTTTTATGTGAATATTGGCAAAATTGTATGTTGCTAGGCTATGTTCTCTCCAGGCCTGATGTTCGTTATTCATAAGAATAGTGTGAATCTGGAATATAGCACATTATGGTCACTAGATGGAGCCAGTGCTTAATGCTGCAAGGAATTTGGCTATAAGGAAGGAGGGGGTTCCAGCAGATAGTGTGAACCTATGTACCAACTAGCTGCTCCTCTCAGCCAGTTCACTAATGGGTAGGGGATTTAAAAAAGTCTAAGCAGAAAAGTGTTGAGAGGTGAAAGGACACAGAAGTGTGGTCCCCCTCTTGTCTTCATTCTGTCTAATTTTTGTTAGATCACTGATATATGTTTCTCACTTGGCATGGTTTTTGTGCCTAGGGAATTGCAGGGATAAAGTTAGCTATAAAATTATTGTCCATATTTTGGACTAAGTTACTGCAGGATGCAGCATAAATCTGATGGATTTTTACTTCTTTCTCAGTTTCCTTGTAAATTAACTCTAGTCTACCTAAAATTGTACAGTTAAAACGAAATGTTATGGGTAGTGCTGGTATATAGAAATACAGTTTTATTGTGTTAGAATTGGTCCATTCTATGATGAAGCTCAAAAATGGCCATCTGAGCTATATATGAACATTCATTTGCACAAAACCCACCTAAAAGTATTATAATGCACAGTAAAATTGCTATCAAAGCTCCTGTGCTTAGTCCAACAGGTAAAAAAATAGCTTCCACATTGCAGGAAAGGACCACTCCTCTTGAATCACATCTGCATACTCTAATGGTCAGTGTGCTTGTACTACTTTGAATAGGATAACTGCTGTCCTCCACCACCACTGGGAGAAGATAGAACTCTTTCTGTCTTCGGCTATACCCATGTCTCTGAGCAACTATGCCAGCTGAATTATCTGAAAAAGAAAGAATCATGATTATTTTTATTTTACATTTACCCACATTTGATAAACAACATATCATTTTTTACTATTATTGTATTTTTTTTTCATTAATTTAAATGAACCTGTCAAAACTCTTCACATTTGGAATATGATGAAAAAAGATGCAGTCAAAATGATGAGTAGATAAAGAGTTATTGGTAGCTTAAATGACACACAAAAGCTTTTTGATAGAAAGCTTTATTGCACCCTTCAGTAATTTATAAAGGTTTCCTATTTTAGTATTGTATTATGGTTAGCACTTCCGCCTGGCAGTACTAGGGTCACTGGTTCGAATTCCAGCCACGGCACCTCCTGCCTGGAGTTTGCATGTTCTCCCTGTGCCTGTGTGGGTTTCCTCCCACACTCCAAACACATGCTGGTAGGTTATTTGGATCCTGTCTAAATTGACCCTAGTATATGAATGTGAGTTAGGGACCTTAGATTGTACGCCCCTTGAGGGCTAGGGACTGATGTGAATGTACAAAATATATGTAAAGCGCTGAGTAAATTGACGGCACTATATAAGTACCTGAAATAAATAAATAAATAAAATACATGTATGGATACATTTGTGGTGGGGATGAGCTTTTCCATTTTTAATGAACTCTCAATGTAAATCCAAACCTTTAAAAAATGTATATGACCTCTTAATTCATGGTTCATTTACCAGTAGACATTTGCACTGAATTGTTTTGGGTTGGAAAAAAATTGGTCCCATGCATTTTTTGGTACATGGACACATATTGAAGATGAAAAAAGAATAGCTACATGTATTGCAATGGGTTTTGACACATCACACAATGCATTTCATTGCTGGAAGTAACACATGCAGATGGGGGAATGGGTCTTCAACATTGCATAGGAAAGATTGGAAGGATAAGAGGAGTTTTAAAGGAAAAGCTGAGATTTGTAAATACTGTCCACTTCCTATATTACTGAATCTACCTATTAGAGTTTATTTACTAAACTAATAGAGGGTGTTCACTTAACAAAGCAAGAATAAAAAATTGAACCTGTGTTCACTCTGAGTAAGCAAGCAACTACAATGGAGATTAAACAAGCAAGTTTTTTTTAGCATATGATTGGTTGATTGAAGTTAAAATAGCTTCATCATATTTACTTATATCAGTGTGAAATTCACTTTGTAAAGATAACATACATTTTGTTAAGTAACCATCATCTCAATCCTTCAGTAAATCAGCTATGCTGTTTTAGAGCTCATGCATACAGATGTATATGCAGGCATATGGATGTACAGCATACAATAATCCTGTATTCATGGCACCCAGGAGGCCAAGCTGCTGTGTAATTCTGCTTAGAGGAATGAGTTACAAAATATGCTGTATGTGAGTGTACACATGTAAACGCCAATATTGGGTTTACAGGCACACATGTATGTTAAACAAGTACAGGTGTTTATACACCTATACACACATACAGCATATTTTGTAATTTATTCCTGCTTGGGCTCCTGGTCACTGTACCCTTAGGTTGAAACTTTTACAGAAGGCTTCTGTATTTTTTCATCAAAGTTACATTTGAAATGCAGAGGCTTTTGATACATATATGTTCAGAGGTGTATTGTTAATAATCTATTGTTAAAATGACACTAAAGCTTTGTTTGTGCTTTGTTTTCTAATAACAAACATGTCTATACTTACCTGTTCTGTCCAGTGATTTTGCACAGAGCAGCACAGATTCTTTTTGGGTTCCTGCTGGTGCTCCTGGATCCTCCCCCTCAAACAGTGCCCCCAGGCAAAGGGCAGGGAACAGAATGTTGCTCCAACCCCAACTAAGCTAAGGGGGAGAGGCGGGGCCAGTGTGGGAGGAGGCAGGGCCAGTAGAGGAGACACTATATGTGGGGACACTTAACTCGTGCTGGCTCGAGTATCATTTATGAGTGCAGTGTCTGTCAGTGCACAGTGGGCCCCCCTTTGGGGCCCTTGTGCAGGGCACACATTGCACCCATGGTTGAGCAGCATTTTCTGTCAAGAGAGACATGAAGAGCAGTTTACCATGGAATCCTTCTTCATAGGTGACCACAATAGATGCCTTCTTTATAGGTGATCCCCCACCACCATCTTTATACACACTTTCAGAGAGTGTCTACCAGCCTGCCCTGAAGTGAGATCCTATGTTTTTCTCTGCATACCTGTGTCCCAAGTCTGTGTTGCTCCCCCCTTCTCTCTTTCACTTTGTCCCTGTCGAGCCCTCTTACCTCTCCCCTCTGGACTCCCATGTGCACACAACCACTTATGGTGACTTCTCAGCATTGCAGTTTCAATGGTAGCAGGGCCATAATCAGAGCCTGCGGCACCTTGTGCCAGCTGTATGCAGATTCCCCAGTCTTGTAATCAGCAGAGCAGGGAGGGAGTTCCCCCCTCCATCAGTGCACAGTGCAAGATGACAGGATGCAGCACTTCCGGACTGGTACAATGACAGGTGTGAGATCCAATGTACACAGTGCAGCTTGTCTTCACTTGGGACTCGTGCTGACGCACCAGCGCTGCAGGCCAGGACTAATTTCTTTGCTATGCGCCCCTCTAAATATTGTGCCTGAGGTGACTGCTCCGACTGCCCCCCACGCTACACCACTGGTGTCCAAGGTAGCATTTGCATTGGCAGAGCAGAGTAGAACTGGCTAAAAGGATTATTTTAACATAGGTAACCAGCTTAAACATGTATTGCAATATGTGTGAGCTAAAAATCCCTATTTTTTTATTGCAAAGTTTGCTGGTAAGCGAATATATCAGTGTGCAGAGGGTCCTTTCAGAATTGTATTGTTAATAATCTAATCTAATATACTCTAATCTATAAATAAACATTGTCTTTTTTAATTTTTTTTTTTAACATATCCACACAAGACTCCTGTAGAGTGGTTTTCTCTTCACCAAACTAAAATGCTAATAAAACCTCTAAGGCTCTTTACTTATTGTTGTACAAAACAGAAATCAGTGTGTTTGGCCTTTTTCCTGAAGCTCCATTTATCACCAAGCTGCTGTTTGTGACATTTATACACAACAAAGTACATCTGAAATATATCCCCTTCATGTCATTACTTTTCTTTTTTGGCATAAAATACTTCTAAAAAGGATGCTCTAATCTCTTTGTTTCAGTTGTACCCTCCAGCTTATTTAGGATAGTATGTTTGGTAATAAATGATCCACTAAAACAGATAAGTGACATGCCAAGGGTATTTCACATCTAAATCCAATAAAACATGATTTAGGGTTTGTCCACAAAGGATTTTGTTCTTGAACATTTGTGTTTATAGGCCTAACAGTAGTACAACTCACCACAGACATACACACATATACATATGCCATGGTTTTGGTTGTATGGAAAATATATTCTGACAAATGGTTCAGTAGATATGAAGTTCTACTCTTCAAAGTGCATTTTTTGTTGCCCTATGTTAAATGTAGAATTTCAGATAAGCGAACCAATTCATGCTAGTCAGAACTTGCAATAAATCCATCTCATGAGCTCTTTGGCAAACAATGTTCTTGTTAAAATCTCCCTTGGGAGAAATGTTGGTATGCAATGCAATACTGCTTGTGAGTGGCTTCAAACACACTTGGTATAAGTATAGATCTATATTCAGAAAAAAAGTTAAACAAAAAAAGACTAAAAAAAAAAAAACAAAACATAAAAACACAAAGAAACCACAAAGACAAAGGAAAAGAAAAAAAAACAACGGGCATATTAGATCGACCATTTGGTCTTTTTTCTGCTGTCACTAATTTATGTTTCTGTGTTTCTATGCTTACTTTATTTGATCATTATATGCTTTTCAACTTACCATAAAATGTTATCATATTAATGTGTACCCTGCCAAGTAGTGTCACTAATGCGCGGAAATTTACATCCACTATAGTTGAGCCTTTCAGAGGCACATAAAAATGTACTCCAAAGATATAAGTGAGGTAAAGTTCAACTTTATGACCCAGCTATGGAAATTATACACAATCAAAGTTCTAAAAGGTTTATCTATTGTGGTTTTCGTAAACTCTTTACAAATATGCAAACCTTGGAAACGCTAAACAGGATGTGCTATTGAAGCCATTGGGACTCAAAACAGGCTGGGAGAACATGTGTATTACAGTACAGAAAATTACGTACATTTACACAGATTGGTTTGGAAATCTGAAATCCTTGCTGGATGAGAAGTTGGGCCAAAAAAAAAGCTTAAATCTCTTTCTTTCATCAGGGATAATGGGATAGAAGGGTGGGATCTGGTGATAATAGAAGTCAAGCTAAGATTATCCAGAAAACAGCAAAATATGTATAAGGCAGAAAATGCTTTTGGATAAGCCTTTGGTCTCTTCATCCCACAAAACTTTCAAAATTCAGAATTCAGCCAGGACATCCAAATTAATGAAATTTGATCTGAATCTAATTTCATTAAAATTGTGGGATCAATTATAATGAAAATATGGTTAGGCACAGTACATGAATTGAAAAAATTACAACATTGAATATAACAAAATCCTCCTGCGCTGATAAGGAAGTAGGCCCTAATAAATAGCTGATACCAAACCAGTGTATAAATGTTAAAGAAATTAGTGTAGCGCTTCAAATAATACATAGAACAATAATGTTCAAAAATAACTAAATACCTCAGTCACTATTGTGACTAGTGAAAGTGATGAGAATATGTAAACATATATCTCCGTGACAAATAATTATTGTGCTAGGGTCACCTAAGTGACCTAAATAAGTGACAAACACAAAAATAAAGACTCTAATAAATAGGAGAAAAAAACGTGACACTTCAAATCTCATAGAAAAACATTCCAAACACTCTGATAGTCCAAAATTATATATTAATAAGTTTTTCATATAAACATGCAACGTACAGTTCGTGATTAATTCGTGAAAGTGCCAGCACACTTTATCCACTCCAGCTGAAGTGCCTCCTCACCTCCTTTCTGCGACCACAAAGGGCCAAAAAGCCTTCAGGATCACCTTGGATCCTTCACAGTACCGGCTAATATCTCTCCTCCTTCAGTATCTCTCCAGCAAGCTTTCAGGACCACCTTGGATCCTCTGATATTAATCCACCTCCAGTATCTCTCAAATACAACCTCCATGACCCTCTGTATAGGTACTCTGCAGAATATGTAACTCACCATGCCAGTGAGAAATAAAAGAGATCCTCCATAGTGTAGTATTTCAAGCAAAAACAGTCCTTTTATTTTTAGTTAAAAGTACACTCACATTTTAATGCAGTCCCCTTCCTCTCCTGATGTGTGGGTATGCTGCATCCATGCGGTACTTCCTGGGTGTACTAAGATGTCTACCACCGGAAGTGCATCACCTCGCACCGGAAGCTGCGTATCGGCGTACCGTATTTTTAGTTAAAAGTACACTCACGTTTTAATGCAGTCCCCTTCCTCTCCTGATGTGTGGGTATACTGCATTTATGCGGTACTTCCTGGGTGTACTAAGATGGCGTCTTACGCTGGAAGTGCGTCACCTTGCACCAGAAACTGCGTATTGGCGTAACGTATTGCTGCATCCATGCGGTATTTCCTGGGTGTACTAAGATGGCGGCTTACACCGGAAGTGCGTCACCTCGCACCAGATGCTGCGTATTGGCGTACTGTATTGCTGCATCCATGCGGTACTTCCTGGGTGTACTAAGATGGCGGCTTTCACCGAAAGTGCGTCACCTCGCACCGGAAGCTGCGTATCGGTGTACCATATTGTCACTTGTTTAGGTCACTTAGGTGACCCTAGCACAATAATTATTTGTCATGGAGATATATGTTTACTTATTTTCATCACTTTCACTAGTCACAATAGTGACTGAGGTATTTAGTTATTTTTGCACATTATTGTTCTATGTATTATTTGAAGAGCTACACTAATTTCTTTAACATAAAAAATTACAACGTTTCCCGGTTTTATTCCAGAAAACAAACCTGTAATTCTAATTATCATAACATAAAATTTTGGAGATATTTATATAGGAATAAAACTGTTACGCAATAGATGAACAGAGTAATACTGAAATCATAGAGAATAGACATATTTTTATTTAAACTACAAATCTAGCTTTCACCTGTGAGATATTCCTGGGAAATAAATATATGTTAATCATAAAACAGCTACAATGAGCCAGAAAACAAATAAAATGACAGCAATGTGTACAGGCATATATCAAAGATATTTGTTTTGCTTCCTGAAATGCTAATGCATGTCACAATTTGAGAATAGAAAATGTATGTAATCAAGATTCTTACTTTTATAGTCATGGATGGTAAAATTGGGGTTTGTGGAACCATCAGGTGGCATTCTGAAGGAAAATTTCTGCCCTGCAGGTGACATATCCTTGTCAGCAGCACCAATAATTTGGATGATCTGAAAGCAGACAGAAAACACACACTGTACAGAACATTTCTACATTTTATGTAAACACTACTTACATCAAGCTTCTACAAAAGATAAGAAATATTTATTCTAGGATTCAGTAGGCTTTTAACAGACAAAGACATTTGACGGAACAAAGGAAAGTGAAGGAAGTCAAATGTAAAATGCATTTCTATCATTGCTTCTTACTGATATTGTTAAATATAACATATAAGAAAGTAAGTGAAAAAATCCAAAAGTTATCTTCCAAGTAAAAAAGAGTAACATTAAGACACAAGTCTCAGAGGAAATAAACAAAATGGGTCCTAGGATTTTTACATTATGCTTATTTGATTTTATTTTAAATAAACTGCAATATAAAGAATGTCAAAACTTGGCTGATTTTTTTTTTGATAAATTGGGGAATGATTAGCTCCCCTGTAACCCTTTTTGCTGTGTTTTTTTCTCTGTCATTTTCTGTCCTGGTAATCACTGTTATCAGAGCTGTAAGTGAGGGGAACCTCTTTAGCATGGAAAATAGTCCAAACAGCATATACAGAAGATTGTCCTCAGCAATGGGTTGGGTGAAGTCAATGATGGGAAAATATGCAATGGACACCAGAAATGAAGCAAAAAGAATAAGCTTTACTTTCCCAACAAACCAACAATATTTTGGGGACATGCAGGTCCTGTTTATAAATGAGTCACCTTGATAGAAGGGCCTTGTACAGCCCAAAAACTTTGTTGGTATGTCATGCTAGTAAACTTTAATTCACTTGCTTTATTTCTAGTATGCTGACCTTCATTCACTTTTTTCTCCCTAGTTAGGAAACAGGAAGCAATAAAGACCCAACAAAGGTTCTAATCAAACTAATCATTCTTCACACTATTCAAAACTAAAAAAAAAAAAAAAGTTCTGGCTGGAGTTGTTTCTGGAATCCAAAAAGACGTAAAGAACCTGGAATCTGGTCTTTACTGAAACATTGATTTGGATATATATGACTTGTAGCACCGCTCAAAGTCGGATGCCTTGAAATAACCCCTCCGGTACTCAGAAAAATGTGAGCCAGCATCCTGACATTGCTTCAGAAGAAATGAAAGCAAAGTAGGAGGAACGCCACATTGACCTACCCAATGTAGTATGGTGATGGCCTCAGCCGCCGCTCCAGAAACGCCCACTGATGTGCTTCACCCTGCCCACTGGGGCTTGGTCACACCTCTGTGTCCAAGCCCCAGTGGGTGGGGTGAAATGCATCAAGGAGAATAGCTCAGCTGTTGAGGACATCACCGCACTACATTGGGGAGGTCAATGTGGCATTCTTCCTACTTCATTGGTTTGGATATACTGACTTACTAATGACAAAATACTGTTTAAGCTTTGAGAACCGAAGTGCTTTATTATTATGTTTAATGTTTACTCTATGCTAGGGTACATATACATTTCCAACCAGGCACACACCATGTGGAGCATTCACTGGTGAGAACCACACTGTGACTACATCTCCTTTCAAAATTTACATTAGCAATTCAAATGGTTATCGTATACTCAGCACACTGTGGTCGGATGTACTTAAAACAGGTCTATTTTCTTTCAGGGCAGGCCTTCATTTCTGGTACATTTCAGTACAAACCTTTAAAGTTGAAAAATATAATGTGGAGAAAAGTGTAAATATTTAGCACATCATTTATTATTGTAACCAGGGTTCTATTGAGAAGATGCCCCTATCCTTCTGCCCTAGTGACAACCTAACATATAGAAAATCATTGAGACTGGAATAGGTAAGAAATCTTCTCATACAGAAGTTGCAGAGCTGCAGACAATTGTATACCTCTTTTTTTGGTAGACTTTAGGCAACAGATATGAATAGTACAATTTAAAAATAAATCTCTTTACCTGTCCTGGTTTGGAATTATCACATGCTGATATTTCATATGGTACTGTCACCTCAGGTGGAAATTCATTAACATCCAGTACATGTATAATGATTTGTACCAAACTAGTCAGTTGTGGATTGCCTAAAAAAAAAGAATTACATATTTTTTTATGATCAGGAACTTCTAACTTTCGCTATTGATGACAAATTGATAATTTGGTTAAAATGTAAAGCTCTCCTTACATAGCTGATGTGATGATGAATTGCCATGATCTTCTACTGGGCATGTCTGTCCTTCTGTTAACACCACCTAATTTTATTTGGGAAGCTAATGGGACATCTATTTCTGAAAGCCTGTAATATTAGGGCCAGGTAATCCAAGGAGCTTTACAAGTCAACAATCTGTTACTTTCACAATGACTTTCACATCCAAACTTCTGAGATTCTAGTAGTAGAAGTTCCAGACTAATGATATAGTGGCCAACCCAGAAGTGCAAGGCTACAATATTTCAGGAAGCTTTTAATTTTTTGAGAGATGAGTTGCACTGACGACTTTGCTTTGGCTGCCCACATTGCTGATGTAGAGGTGGCTGCTTTAAGTAGATATTGTACACACTACAGACATGTACAGTAATTAATGAGACCTTCCCAAAGATGGTACTGGGGTCTTTTTAAGGGTCTTACTAAAACAATGCATTTTTATTATAATGTTTTACATTGTTATTATTTATTAATCACATAAATGCATGTTTAGGCATCCTATATGAAATGTTATGTGATGTAAATGATAACCAAAGATTGTACTTTTCGGCATTTCATGCTACCACAGGGATGCTAAACCAGATGCAAATCATTAGTGCAGCAGCTTGTATTCTACTTTTGTAGCTCTGGTGCATTGTCTTGAATTCTTTTAAATGTAGTATTTGCAAAAACTGTACAAAGTGCTCACTGTACTTCATCTCATGATATTTACTGTAAGAATGTAAAATACAGACTAGTTTACATAATCACATTAACTACAGTATTTTTGTATTTCTGTCTCATTATTGGTGTGGTACTTTAAGCATCCCTTGAATGCTTCTTCAGAACAAGGACTAAGGAGAATAACTCTTTATATATCCCATTAAATATAGAGATACTTAACAACACCTTTCTTATGTGTGATAATCTTTGTACACATGAATTTTGCTTTTGATAGGTGATCAATTTTGCAAAAAAAAAAAAAAAATACCATTATAAGTATAACACAGGCTGAAGATGATGCAGGTGCCTACAGGAGCTTTTAGCTTACTCAGTCTTTTCCAACTTTCTTAAACGTAAATCAAATGAAAAACACCTCCACAGACATCTAGCATTGCAAAAAAAGTGGATCCCATCTGTCATAATCATGAATATTTTAAAGCTATGAAAATAATTTCCCTCTGTGACTGTCAACTATGGTTTGTGAACAGAAAGTGTGTCAGTAAAACACTTGGCAAATCCATACTAAAACTTCTGACACATGCAATAATATCTTCATCCGCAGGCAAAACTTTGCATTAATATTTAGTTGGAAGTGTTGTGTTAGAATTGCCTTTGAGCTGTGTTTTTAGAAGGATTACATCCTTTTGTCAAGTGAAATTTGTGTCAAGTCTCACATAAATGTAACATAGCACTCTTTGTAGAACAAGTTCTAAAGTTCACAGAAAACTGCAGTGGTAGTTTTCGAAAACAAATGTGATGAAATAGCATTTAATGTCGGGCATAGATGCCTTGCAGCAATACAAGATGTACAGGCAAGGCAGGGCTTTGAACATTGGGTGCCTAAGTCTATGTTTGTTAAAACTTGTAAAATGTGGGAATGTTTATAATACAGTTATCGTATATGCAAAAAATCTCCTAAATGTTGTTGCCTTCTGTCTGAGGAAATGTAAAGAACTGTTTGATTTCAATTCTGCATAACTGAAATGGTCATTTACAGTATATTGCAGCAATTTAGTAATAATTTATTACATTTAATACAACCAATTTGTTTGTGATTCATATACTGTGTATACAGTAAATACATAAAGGACACATAAAAATATATATTTAAATACTCTAGGCCAAATATTGTAGCTTCAGTACATACAAACAGACTGTTTTTCTATTACCTAGGATTACAGAATTAATTGCTCATGAATATATTGAAAGTGGACCTTCATCCTTTCATTTTCCCCCCTTAATTTTTTTAAAACCCTGCTTACCTGGTTTTGGGTTCTTCACAGTTAAGCTATTAACCTACCCAGTGGATCCAGCATTGTCCCCTGTCCACTGAGATTCCCTTTTCTACTGCCCCTGCTCAGTCTAGTGCATTAGTGCATCTAGTCTTTTATGACATCATTGAGAAGCTGCTGACTATTCTGAGTTCAGCCAGCCACTCTCCCGATGATGCGCCCACAAGATCCACCCCCTTCTCCTTTCTCAGTGAAGGATTATGCCATGCACTTTGCCCACTGTGCCTCCTGGCACAGTGGGGAAAATTCAATTCATGCGCTAAGGTGAGTGATGTGCATAGGGGGTGGTCCAGATATTTCTTAATAAAATAAGTAGATAAAAAAGTCTAATTTGCACAGCGGAAGGGAGGAGGGATGGAGAGGAGGCAACATCATATTAAGGATTAAGGCTGGCTTATTAAAGAAGTAGTGTTGCATTATTTTAAAGTATATCAGAATTTTAACAATACAGATGTCATTTTAAACCCCCATTCCATGTGATCTCAGACTCTTGTCACTGCATTGACATGATCAGGGCCAGGCAGGGCTCACAATAGTGGGCTGGCCCCAGCAATAGAGAATAATATATATGAAAAATACATAAATGTCATAAATGTACAATACAGTTTACAATGGTGTAGGAAATGCAGAGTATAGCACAACATAGAAACTGGTAGATTTGCTAAAGGCAAATAGACTGTGCATTTTGCAAGAGCAGTTGCACTCTGCAAGGGAATTTGCTCAAGAGCTTAGTAAATGAAGGGAAGCGCTGCTAACTTCCATCATCCAAGGACATTTGCTCCAGAGCTTAGTTAAGGAGGGGAAGCTCTGCTAAGTTCTATAATCCAATCATATGCAAGTAAAGATGCTTTTTTTTGCATGTGATTGGGAATTCTATACTGTACCTGCAAAGTGCACATTCTGTTTCAGTAAATCAATCTCAAAGTGTAGTAAAAGTTTTCCATTTGTTGAATAAAATCCTTTGTGCTTGCTTTTCTTTTTCTTTCTGATTTTCTTCTTTTTTTTTTTTTAAACCTACACAACTAATAAATCTGAGATACCATAGTTCATCCTTCACACTGTCTTTGGTGGATAGAGGCTTATTAGCTGAGCCACAAGCCTAAGTGCTGTGCTGTTGATAGTTTCACCAAAATCGTTATATTTCATGTTGCTGCGGACACTATAAGGTATTGTATATGTACTTAGCAACATACTAACAAACACTATTTTTTTAGGAAAATGTTAATTTTTACTGACAGGCAGGGACCATATAGTGTTGGAGTGAACGTGCATAACTAACAGTTTTCCATGAAAAATGTTATCCATTCCCATGTTGTTAGAATACCAATTTTGTCTTTGTAAACATAGCATTGGCAGGAAAATTGCTAGTGCAGTAATGTAATACAGTAAGGGGGATTTACTAAAACTGGAGCATGGAAAATGTAGTGCAGCTGTGCATATTAACCAATCAGCTTCTTCGGTTAAGATTTGACAATAAAACCTAAAAGCTGATTGGTTACTGTGCACAGCTGCACCACATTCTGTGGACTCCACTTTTATTAAATCCCCCCAAATATGTTTGGATGATGCAGTAAACCTGACCCACATATAATCAGTTCATACCTATTGTGAAAGGTTTACTTACTCATTTTACTTGCAATTATTGATAAGTTAAATTGTGCAGTGCTCTCTCGATCCAATAGTTCATTTGTTGCAATGGTTCCCTCAATTGGATCAACAGAAAAATTATTGTTCATATCATTTGCATCAAGAGAATACCTGTAAAACATGAAAATAAAAATATACTTGTTTTGATATGAAAAGAAAAAAAATTCTGTATCATTGAAAACAGTATAACAATAAATATTTGAATGATTGTAATGGAGAATACTTCAAAGGATACAAATATTTTTTAAAAATATTGACTCTTGTCAGTGCTTGCCTCAGGCAAGTGCTGGGAGGTAAAGACAGATACTACAAAGCAAAACAGCCATCTGCTTACTAGCTGTGGTATCAGGAGGATGTGAGCCAACAGGAGGCACTCTGCCCTACATCCCAGTTTATTTTACAAGGCACCTAGGAAGATGCTACAAAGTACTACATTTACATTGTCATGTCTGGAACTCAGTAAGGTAAAAAAAAAAAGATAGTGATAATTC
Source organism: Staurois parvus (assembly GCF_062004578.1). Lineage (NCBI taxonomy): Eukaryota > Metazoa > Chordata > Amphibia > Anura > Ranidae > Staurois > Staurois parvus. The sequence continues at coordinate 9,662,590 of NW_028317949.1, forward strand.
CTCTATCACCAGATGATCCTGCCAGACATGATACCGGTATTGTTTTCCTTTACTCCAGCCTCAATGATGTCAAATATTTCTGTACAAGCAGGGTAGGATTAGAAAATCCAACTATACAAATTAGAAGAATTGAGACTTTAGAATTTGTTTAGACTTGAAGTTGGGGGCAGCAAAAATGTGTGATTAAGCCACGTTTTTGCTGCCCACCAATCACCCATCCCTTAGGCTGCAATAGGCAGCGGATGGGAGTGTTTACATTCCATAACCATGATGCTTCATGGCAAAGTTCACCTAACATGTAATGAACACCATACAGTCAAACAAATAAAGAAACACCGCAAATGCCCCACAACTGCACATTTGTCAGCAAAAATGGGGCAAAAATAGGTGGTGAGGAGATGTCACGTCAGTAGCTTCTGAAGCCCAATCCAATGTCGAAATCTTCCCTTACAGTAAAATTATTTCTTGATTCAACATTTCAGTCCCCAATGCCATTTAAAAACTATGCTGGGAGGGTGGCTATTCATCCTGCATGCAGTACTAAACCCAGAAGGTGAAATGAATAGCTCCTAAGCTTCTACAGATTACTTCAAGTGTAGAAAGCTTGGATTTCAAAGTCAAAATAAACCCTAACAATGAACTTCTCTTATTTGCTCTACTTTGGTCTGGAAAATATACCACTGAAAACATTATGTTATATGTATAAAAATTACCAATTGTTCATGCCACAAAATTAGAGCTGTCCTGTGTTCTTTGAATACTTTCCATGTTTTGTTTAAAGAAGTCTGATTATCCCTCCCAGTTTCATTCTTGAGACACAGAATGGCTGGTTGCTATAATGTAGAACATAGGAGAGTGAGAGTGTTTGAGGAGCTTAAAAAAGGTCTACTGGCAGGGCTGACACCACTCAGTCCACAAAAATTCAGAATTGCACTCAAGCTGAGCAATGTTGGCAGAATAAAAAGTATGTGCTTTGTACTTGAGGGGTCTTTAAAGTGATAGAATGTGGGGAAATGAGCATGTATTGCAATGATGTACTTTATATATTTTTCGATCTCACAGATTTTAATATCTTGTATACACGTTGTATGAATAGTCTAGTATATCATTGTTTTTTCTATTTGTCTGTTTTTTGTATTTGTCTTCATAATCTTTTTTCTGTGATCTACATGTTCAAAATAGGATTGAAATAACACATTTAGGAAAATTGACTAGATAAAAGGGCACCTATAGAAAACTCCCAGCTTTTGTCACATAAAATTAAAGTTGAATGAAATACAGCTGAACATAGAAATACAGCTGAATGATTTATTGTGCCTAGATATGGATTATTATAGAATAATACTAGGAATATATATTCCATTTTCAGGTCCCTACATTTTTTTTCCTATGAGCTATGTATATTTTGTTTATAAATGGCCATTTAAGAAGTGTTAAATATGTGCTAAAAGATTAAAGTTTTGCTGTTCAAACTAAATTGTATGAATTTGAAAACCTATTAAAAGTTTCTTTTTATATCATCACTTCTGAGCTACAGCAATTATAATTACATATTGCACTATTTTAAGAGTGTTTTCTGCATTTCTAATGTATAATTTTCCCAACCAACATTCAAAAATAGATTTGATTTGAACTTTAATTAAAAGCTTCTCTGTGGGTGACCATCACTGTGAAGTATAGTCGTTATTAAAAGCTCTAATTGAACCCAGATGTCAGCAACATGGCACTGTATGAGTTATAAAGTATTTGATTTTTTTCCATTTATTCATTCATTTATTTGTATTTACTAGCTGCAATCTGTCCTGTAATGAAATAGAAAAGTACTGCCTCATTTATATATGCACATCAATTCTGACTAATAATTCCAAGATTAAACCTACAGTAATAAACCATAGTATAGTTGAATAAACATTATCAAAATCTGCTAATCTCCCTTGGAATAGCTCCTATCACAAAGCCATTTTAGATGCGTGGCAGCTAGTTACTACAGCATCCCCAAACTTTTACTATACAGTTTGTTGCCTTGTATACACACCATTATCACCACCACCATCATCATAGTAACACCCCTTACTCCATAAAGTATCTTTGTTACATACTGCATAATACACATTTAGTAAACTATCACTATTATAGCTGCAAACATTCAAAAAAGATTGGAGGTTCACTCTTGTGAGTTAGGAAAACATTTTTGGAATAATAAATGTAAAAAAGACATGTTTGGCTGCAAGGTGTCTTTTATATGATGACAAAGTTTTCTGCCTCTACATGCTATATATGCTGCAATAGGAATTTAAAGTATACTTTATTGTCTAGACAATATTGATGCTAACCTGTGAAAATCATTCACCTAAGTAAAGCGCAAACTAAAATATAATAGCATCACAACAAACAATCCACATCATTCAGATACATGAACATGATACAACTCCCAAATGTGGCCTACAATAAGACCCATTAGACTACAATATCAGCATGCCACACAAGAAGGTATTTCCGCTAAGGGACACACCTGTAGAGTACACAATTAAGAACAAGTGTTTCCCAGAATATCCAGAATAAAAAGTAGCCCAGTTCACTAAAAAGGTAAAATGATTTTTCGCCTCTTATTTTGACTTTAATCTGTTTTCAACCAACCTTGATGTAGCTAGTTTATAGCATTCTAAACATATCAAAGGCAACTTGTTTCACACATGCAAAATACATACAAATTTACTTGTGAATTAGTACATGCTAATTAGGCCTGTGCCTGTGTTTGTGGCTAGTTCATCATATTTTTCCATGCATTAAAATGGGGATTTCTGAAAGAAAGTGAGGCAGCTCAGTTCCTACTGAAGGCAGGAGATACATTATTTAGCTGCTGACAAGTGAGAAGGAACATGTTTTCTTGTACAAGTTCACTACTGATTAATTCAGCACTGAAATTCATTTAATTGTAACTTATGTAAAGGTTTAGGTATAATAATAAGAATTATTATTATTATTTAAAAAAAATTATTTAATGTGAAGTGTCTCTTGTGTTGTTACCGGCTGTCTAAGTTGAATTTTGAAGTCCTCTGCCCACCCATTAATCACTTGCCCTTTGGAATATTTACCCCCTTAATGACCATTTTTTTGCTATTCAATGGGTAATTGTGCGGTCTTTCTTTTGGTGGTATTTGATCACCGCTGGGTGCTTTAATTTTTTTGTGATATAGACTAAAAAAGACCAACATTTTTGGAAAAAAACTGTATTTTCTACTCTTGGTTATAAAGATTATCCAGTCATAAATTTAGGTCAAAATGTATTCTGCTACATGTCTTTGGTAAAACAAAATCCCTATACGTGTATGTCAATTTGTGTGAAAGATATAACGTCTACAAACTATGGTATTTACACTGCTCAATAAAATGAAAGGAACACTTTGAAAACACATCAGATATCAATGGGGAAAAATATCATGCTGGATATCTATACTGATATGGACTGGGTAATGTATTAGAAATGTAAGGATGCTCCATCGTTTGATGGAAATGAAAACTGTCAACCAACAGAGGATTGAATTCAAAGACACCCGAAAAATCAAAGTGAAAAAATGATGCAGCAGGCTAGTCCATTTTGCGGAAATTTCATTGCAGCAACTCAAAATGGTGCTCAGTAGTTGTTATGGCCCCCACGTGCTTGTATACATGCTTGACAACATCAGGGCATGCTCCTAATGAGATGACAAATGGGGGTAGATTTACTAAACCTGGAGCACTCACAATCTGGTGCAGTTTGCATGGTAGTCAATCAACTTCTAACTTCAGCTTGTTCAATTAAGCTGTGACAACAAAACATTGAAGTGGATTGGTTTCTATGCAGAACTGCACTAGATATTGCACTTTCCAGTTTTAGTAAATCTCCCCCATGGTGCCCTTGGGTATTTCCTCCCAGATCTGGACCAGGGCATCACTGAGCTCCTGGACAGTCTGAGGTTGACTAATGTGTTTAAAGAAACCAGACAAATCACCATTGCTTTCCCCGTGTTTGGGATTTTTAGCAGGACTGCATGTGGAACTGTCTGGAGAAGAGGATTCCTTCAGAGATGATTGAGTAGGCAGACTAAGCATTTTGTTCCAGGATGAGGTAGAGCTGAATGACTGATAGCTTTCACTGACCAGTGAAGAGGAGAAAGGGTTGCTGCCACCATGTTCACACTTCAGGTCCAATGACAGCAGGTAGAAGTGTGTCAGCTATTGTAGACCGAAGTGGGGATTACCTTGCACATGCCTGGTAAAATATTCAGGTCCTGTGGGTAGTGATTTCAATGTGTACTGTCCACCACAGATGCTTTAAAGCCACTAAACAGACTGGCTAGAGTGGAGTTCACTCAGAACGCAGCCATCTTCTTTGCACACAACCCCCTTGACTAACATGTTTTGTGAACACTTTATTAGTGGTTTGTCAATTAACACAAACAGTTAAACATGTGGTTTCAGTTCAATACATGAAAAGTACATGTGATGTTTATACAACATTGGCGTGAAGAAAATGCACCCTCTAGGTAACTGTAACATAACATTATGTTTGGTGTCAACACAGTGCTTGCAGCATCTCAGAAACTGCTGACCTCCTGAAATTTTCAGACACTAAAGTCTCTAGAGTTCACAGAGAGTTTAACAAATCTAAAAAAATCCAGTAAGCATTTGTATTGTGTTTGAAAACATATTTTTAACTTGTTCCCCTTGCCCCTGTGCAGTGGCTAGGCAGCTGGGCTTTAGCACCAAGCTGCTGCGCATTTATGTCCATGGGGAATTGCTTTTTCTGTGCTGCATGCCCCACATGTAATATTGCTATGGCTTTATGCTTTAAAATACAGCTGGATTTGGTGTTGTGGGCAGTAGTACTGGGGAATATTTGGTTTTTCTACCATTTTTAAAGGAGGATATGCTGAAGCATGTTAATTTAGAGGTATATACTGCCAAATCACTTATCTTGTCCCTTCATCTTCTGAGTGGCTTACAGGCCTGATTTATTACATATTAATGTTGGTCACAGGCCCAACACCCAAGGTTTCAAGCAGTGAACCACTGGCACTTGTCCGGGGTACCTGGGCCTCATAATGAGACAGTAATTTTTATGGGGCCAGAAAATGTGTACACTTTGACAAACAAGAGTTTCAAATCAAGCATCATACAAGGGTCAGTAGCAAGAGCACAACTTGCACAATGTAGAAAACAAAATAAACAATTTTAATATAAGGTGTGGGCAGAACAGTGGCTTAGTGGTTAGCACATTTGCCGTGTAGTAAATGGGTCATGGGGTCTATTCCCAACCATAGCGCCTCCTGCATGGAGTTTGCATGTTCACCCTGTGCTTGCGTGGGTTTCCTCTGGGTACTCCGGTTTCCTTCCACACTCCAAAGACATGCTGGTAGGTTAATTGGCTTCTGTTTAAATTGTCCTAGCTTCATCCCTGGCCATGCATGGTAGGGGTTGGGGAAAGACCTGGCAACCTACCCTGTGAAATAATTGCTAAGTGAATTCATGGAAAAAGTGGCTTACGAGTGACGGTCCATGCAATCGCCAAGGGTCGGATACAACTGAATGGATAGATAGATAGATAGATAGATAGATAGATAGATAGATAGAATATAAGGTGTAGTTTTGTAGCAGAAAGGCAAACAACCAAAAAAGCAAAATATTTTTACGAAAGCACACACTAATTAACTTACTTATGAGAGGAAATATGTTTTTCAGCCCCAAAAAACAACATTGAAACATACTGTATTTCAGTACACATTGCCTATTTCTCACATGTATTACATGAGCTAAAGCCACAGTCTCCCAGTATGTGGAATTTACTTCTTTGCCTAAATACTCAAAGAAAGTAATAAACTAAATACTCTTTTTTTTAATTGAAAATAACGTAAACTATAAGGATGGCTGCATAGCTGACCAATAAATTACACATTAATAGTCATTTAACAGTACAGTTTAAATTACATAGTGTCCAGTATTAAATAGTAGGTGGGTGACAGTAGGTCATATACTTAGACTGGCCTTAGATTATGCAGTCTTGTTTTCTTCCACCACTGATGCAAAGAAAGAATTTTTCTTGATTCCCCCAATGAACCCTGTTTCCCCCATCAACATCCCTCCTTCCGTGCTATTGTGTTCTGCCGGAGGGGAGCCTTCCCTACTGCCAGAACACAGTGATTAGTGTTGCCGGTCATAGCTTGCAGCACTAATCGTTCAGGTTGTGCACAAGTCAATCAATAAATTGATTTGTGTACAGCCAGAGTGGCCTTATATGGAACAAAATTTGACTGGTCCCTGCTAAACCGCACACATTTTAATGCATGTATGGCTGACTTTAGCAGTATGTGTAGGAAAAGGGAAGGCCTTGTTTAACAAATTAAAGATTGTGACTAATATAAGACTAGAGGATTTTGATTAATAATCTGGTCTAAAACCATTGAGTGTGCAATGGTATTGCACAGAGTAGCCCCGAACCTCCCTTCTTCCTCTGTGCTCCCCTTCTCTTCTGCACTTTCCCCCATAACAATTTGCTTTCTATAGGGGCTCTTGTGTGGGTGTGCTCCCAAGCCAGGCCATATGTGTCCATAGAAACACACAGCACATCTTGGCCTTGCCCTCATGATCTCCTCACTGGCTCCAATGGCTCAGGCTGCCCTCAAAGCCTCCAATGAGACCAGGAGGAGGAAAGAAGAGGGCTGAATCAAGAATGAACTCATATAAGTGTTTAATTGGCGAATGGGGGGAGCAGCTATTGAAAAAAAAATATTTTGCCTTCAGAACCACTTTACTTTTTTTATAAATAATGAAATGGGAAGGGGGGAAGGGTAAATTCCATTAAAGCAAAATAATCTTTTTTGCCACAAGAGAAATGATGAAGAGCAGTTATTTGCAACCTTTGGAGATCCTGACATTCAAAATTATACAACATTTTATTTTGTGAGCTAAGAATAGAGCATGATCAATGAGTTGATTCCCGTTGATTTCTATAGTACAACACATGCAGTATTTTTGAAAGTAAACAACACATTTGCTGCTTGATGTCTACAGAAGTTTATATCAACACAATAAGACCAATTTGGAGAGAGAATTAACCTGACAATATGTGTTCTGAGCTGTGGGAGGAAACTGGGACACCAGGAAGATGTCTAGACAGTTTCTGGGACAAAGGACTAACTTCACACATTTAAATGTATGACCCACCTCTGCTGTGCATGGTAAATGTGCTAACACCTTAGTTACCAACCAAAATAAGAATCCTTTCTGTCTTCTGCTTGATCTCTTTTAAGAAAAGTGAGAAAACACCAGTGCTGCACAATTTGGTCTTCATATACATGTTGTAAATATAAATACATTATAAATAAATAAATACAGTCATATGTAAACACTATACAGTTATCAGAATGCAATATTTTACATGAGAGTGGAACTGTCACAATATGTTTTTTTTGCCTAACAGCCACAACTTACCCACTTCTCCATGACCAACAAACATATATTTTGAAAACAGAAGCCATGGACAATACAATTATGGTTGTTGTAGTTTTTTTATAATGTACGATATTTGTGCAGCCACTTTTCAAATCCAAATTTTCAGAAAACATACAGTTTAATGAATGCACACAAGCACAAAATAATCTTGTTTTAATTTACCAATTTTGTGGTAAATTATAAAAAATGATGATACGCCGAATAAATAAATGTCATGCTTTAAAATTGAGCATGCCTGTGGAATGTCTACAAACTACGGTAGATTACATTTTTCATAGGCAATGCTTTAAAAGTCTTAACAGGTTACCAGTTTAGAGTTAAGTAGAATGTCTGGCACAAGAGTTATGTGTAGTGTGATCATGGTTTACTTTGCGTGCAGGACCTATGCGCACATTCGTGTTTGTGTGAGAGTACAGGACGAATCTTTTTTTTTCACACTGTCCCTTTATTTTTTTGTTTCATTATTATTGCTACCACAATGGATTAACAACAGGATGACAGATACTCTTTGCTGAAAAATATGGGGTCTATTACACCTAATATCTCTCCTCTGCCCTTAAAAGCATCTGATCAAACTGAGATTAGTTTGATCAGATGCTTTACAAGCCAGTAATGGCTTGTAAACTACAAACCAAAACTGGAAGTGACAAATTCCTTGTCACTTCCCATTTAACTTGTCAGGGAGGAGGGGAGCTACGGATTTACCGGCCTTTCCTCTGTGTTCAGATGGATTAAAAGGTCGCAGTGGTTCCTGACTCCCCGATCGCAATGGGGGGCCCCTGCAGCATTCTGTAGAAGTGATCAGGCAGCTGTAGAGCCAGTCAAATCACTTCTACAGGGCCATCACCAGCAACAAATTTTGATATCAGGATCATGGCTGTACTTCAACGTGAGTATGTACAGGTATGTTCAGGTGGTGGTTAAAAAGGACCGACCAGGAATTAGAGAGTAAGGAATTACTACAATTTTCTAAAAAAAGTACATTATTTTGTTACTTAAAATACTAGAATCAAGCTGATGTATGTGGAAAGGCCAGGCACCACCAGGTCTAGGGCAGAAGTTGAAAATAAACCATTATTTTAGTAAACGTCCATTGTAAATGCAGACATAGCAATAGGGTTGATTTACTAGAGGCAAATAGACGGTTCACTTGACAAGGGTAGGTACACTTTGAGAATTCATGACAATAGTGAATGTCCTGCAGACTTCCATTGTCTAATCATGTGCAAGCAAATCATTCTTTTTCCTTGCATGTGATTGGGTATTCTTTGAATGAGGGACAATTTACAACTAAGATATAGGGAACATTCATGCAGCTTTCCTGGCAAAGTGGACAGTCTATTTGCCTTTAGTAAATCAACTCCATTTACTGCCTTTATTAGCTGAAATGCTTTTTTTTTGGTAGGGTCAACTTTTATGATTCATTGTGTTGCCTGAAAACATTCTTTCCTCTGTCCAAACCAAATGTCCTCACTGGCCACATAACCCCTGCCACTACAGTAAAGACAGCTCTGCAATTCAGCTTTGCAAAAACATTCTTTATAAAATCTAATTGGAAATGGTTCACTTTGTAGCATTTTTATCTAAACCAGATGTATTTGCTAGTGCCAGGATGGAGAATATCCAGACAGGGTATAGGAAGAGAATATCATACCTGACAGGGCTGGTTCCTATGTCTAGATCTTGTGCTGTCACAGCTCCTATTATTGTGCCGACAGGAGTGTCCTCGTACACTTCCATTGTGTAAAATGTCTTGCTGAAAACTGGAGGCTCATCAACATCTAATACATTTATTTTCACAGTTGCAGTGTCTTTAAATGGTCCCACTGAGTTGAAATGATGATCCACATGAATATTGGAGGCTTCCACTTTAAATGTGTATGCTTTTTTTGTCTCAAAATCTAGTGGCTGAAATAAAAGATATATATATATTGCATAAATACTTCAGCATCAAGTCAAAAGTAGATTTTCTTATTTTTCTATAAAATATTTATTTATAAAGTTTTCAAAATAAGGCATAAAAGAAAAATTCATATACGGTATGCAGAGTAAAAGTAAAATATTTTTTTCAAGTACAAAGAGAAAACATAACTCTGTGGGAAGGCATAGTATTATGTGTCCCATGAATAATAGAATCTGACCATAGTTCTGCTTAGAAGAAAAAGGAATATAACACAAGAGCCTAAAGCTGGCCATAGATGAATTGAATCCTGGCTGGTTCAGAAGGGACCGGCCGAGATTCGATCCATTTATAGGCAAGCTTGTCGCATTTTTAGCATGCGATTACTGCAATCTGCTATAGCTAGTAGTAATCATTGTGTTCTATCAGCTAGGAAGGCTCCCCATGCCTACCCTTCCCCCACTAGCAAAAGACAATAGTGCTGTGGGAGTCATGACAGTGTTGATGGGGAAATCAATAGATTTTCTTTCCTTCCATCACATGTGGAAATTGATTAATCTATGGCTTGCCTAAATTGTGCTATAGGAGGTGGCCACATCCAGAATACTATATTCAGAAAATAAGAAAGCAGAATGCATGTAAACAATTAACAACAAAGGGTACTGATGTCAATTAAATAGCAACAAAGAAAGGTAACATTAAAAGAAAGACTTGAACGAAATAAAAAGATAAGCAAAGAAAAGTATGGTCTTGCTCCCTCTTGGCTATTTGCTCCCACCCTTTTAGGTCACTTAAAGCCACTTAAAATTCAGCAATTATCTCAGGCTTTCCAGGTTTTAAAAATGTCTTGAGGGAATTATAAAGTCTATGTTCTGAATGCACTTAATATGGGTATAAAGATCTAATCTGGGAAAAAGGCAATCCTAGAAGACTTGTTTGTGGAGTTAAAATGAGAGTGCAAGTAGTGATAACATTAAATGTAACCTGAACCACAGTTCAGAAAGGTCAGACCCTGGGCACATCCAAAAAAACCATTGTACAGTCAACCAGGATGTGATAAACATCTCCAGCAGGTGGGAAGATTTTAAGGGTCAGAGGACGGCAGCATTTCTGGAGTATAGTACCATTGGGAAAGTACTTTATCTACTTGACCTCCGCAAGGTTTTACCCCCTTCATGATCAGGCCATAGTTTTCTATTCAGCACTGTGCTACTGTAACAGACAATTGCCTGCAACACTATACACAAATAAACTGTATATCATTTTTTCCACACAGAGCTTTCCTTTGGTGATATTTGATCACCATTGGGTTTTTAATTTTTTTCTATATAAACAAAAAAAATTGGAAAAAGAAACCCTATAATTTATACATTCTGTTATAAAACACTTAAAATTTTAAAAATCAAATGTCTTTATAAATTTAGGCCAAAATGCATTCTGCTACATGTCTTTGGTAAAGAAAAATCTAAATAAGTATATATTAATTGGTTTGTGTGAATGTTATAGCGTCTACAAAATATGGTATCACAGCTTCACTATAGGAGCCACAGCTGTTATGAACAAAATGCATTCGTAACAGCTTTGTTGACATTGTGATCATGTGTGATCACATAGCGATTACGTGATCCCCCTGTCAATCAAAGTGGTCAGGTACTGGGAGCCACAATCTACATGCCCCTAACCTTGAACAGGCTGGATGACGTACATGTCCAGCAGTAAACATGGCTGCCATTGATACAGCCATTCCAAAAAACTGTGAGCTCGGTGATTGGTCACAGAGATCACATGGTACAGGGCAGGCACAACCTCCCTGTACCATGTGACAGCCGTAGCCAATCACAGTTGATCACAGTGTTCTCAATAGCTCAAAGACATCTGACTGCCCATAGAGGAGAGTAGGCTGTGTCTGACATACAGGCCTCTCATTTGCCTGCTCAGTGGGTATCAGCAAACAGATCCCCCACTGAGCAAGCAGATCGCAGGTGGAGTCCGTCTCATGTGAAAGATGCCTTACACTATGGTGACATCATACCTCACTGCTACACCAATCATTGTCCCTAATCACCATCACCCACTCACAGCATCCCTAATCACTGCCACACTACTCAATGTCCCTGTTCACTGCCATACCAGTCACCAGTCATGTTATCCCTGATCACCACCACACCAGCCATATAGCCCCTGATCACCGTCACACCAGCCATATTGTTCCTGATCACAGCCACACCAGTTATATTGTCCCTGATCACCGCCACACCAGTTATATTGTCCCTGATCACCGCCACACCAGCCATATTGTCCCTGATCACCGCCACAACAGTTAGTTTGTCCCTGATCACAACCGCACCATTCATATTGTTTCTAATCACTGCCACACCAATTACAGTGTCACTGGACACCACCACACATGTTTCAGTGTCAGTACCACTGTGTAAGCCAGCAACAGTGTCCCTGATTATCACTACAACAGTCCCAGTGTCACCTGACCAGTATCAGTCAGCCGCAGTGTCCCTGATTGCTTCCACACTAGTCCCCAGTTTCACCAGACCAGTGCAGCAAGCAGGCAGTGCACTGCTGCCTCTGTCTGCCACCTCTTATGACCCTGGCCTGTTTATTGACCACATTTCTGCTGGTTGCTTGGACTGATCCTTTGCCTGTTTGCTGGCCATGTCTCTGCCTTTGGTCTGAACTGATCTATCCAGTCTCAGCCATCCCCTGGGACTGCTACAGGTGATGCTACACTAAGCTATATTCCCTGACCACTCATATAGAGGTGAACATTACAGTACATTGGTTTATTGGTTTTTATACAGTTGGTTGATTTGTGTGATATATATATATATATATATATATACTGGAATTTCTATTTATTTATTTTTATACTAGTAATGGTGGTGATCAATAACTTATAGCGGGCATTCTGACACTAACTAACACTGTGTGGGAACTGACTAACTGCCACTGACATCTTCAGTGACACCAATACAGTGATCAGTGCTAATAAAAAGCACTGTCACTGTACTAATGGCACTGGGAAAGAAGAGGTTAACATCTGGGGCGATCAAGGGGATAACTGTGTGTTAGCAAGTGCTTTCACTGTGTACTGTGTGGTGTTTTACTAGTGGGTGTGCCTGTCAGCGGGCACATCCAAACTGACAGGAGAGAGATCTGTTCTTCTTACATTCACAGATCTCTCTCTCTCTGCCAATGGCTGGGTGATTTACATCTACAGGAGACAATGGCAGTGCAGGTAGGTGGGCCACCGTGTAGCAATAAAACTGCTATACGGAGGATGGCAAGTAGATAATCAGCCCAGATAGTAAAAAGATCTCGCACATGTAGTATCATGCTCAGAAGGAGTAGCAGAATGTGTTTTGGGGTGTAATCTTAGGTATGCTCATGCTGTGTGTGAGAAATATCTTAATAAATTGACAAATTTGTGTAAAAAAAATAACATTTATTTTCTTTCTGCATTTTCTAAAATCTTGTGCCAAAAAACGTAGTCTTCAAAAGACTCACCATGCCTCCTAAAAAATACCTTGGATTGTTTGTTTTTTGTGGGTGTTTCTGCTATCCTGGTGCTCCAGGGCCTCCAAAAATGTGATAGGTAGTCAGGAAATTAGATGTGTAATTTATCCTTCTAGTATGCCTGAAGGTGTCCCTTGAATTTTGGGCCCCTCTATGTGACTAGGCTGTGGAAAAAACTCACACGTGTGGTATTGCCATACTTGGGAGGAGTATCAGAATGTGTTTTAGGGAGTAGTTCTAAGTATGCCTATGTTGTGTGTTAGAAATATCTCATTAATTGTCAACTTTATGCAGAAAAAAAAATAATATTTCCTGCATTTTCCACAAATGTTTGTCAAAAAATGACTCACTATTCCTTTCACAAAATACCTTGGAGTGTTTGCATTCCCAAATGGGACAATTTTTGGGGCATTTCCACTGTCCTGGTGCTCCAAGGCCTCCAAAATTGTGATAGGTAGTCAGGAAATTAGGTGTGTAATTGATGCTCCTTGAAAGCTCAAATGTGCTCCTTATTTTTTGGACCCCTCTATGCATCTAGGATGTAAAAAAAAGTCTCACACATGGTATCCACATACTTAGAGACGTAGCACAATGTGTTTTGGGGTGTAATTATAAGTATTCCTATGCTGAGTGGGAGAAATAATTTTTTACATTTTCAAAAAAATAGTGACAAAAAAATTACAATTTCAGAAAACTCGCCATGCCTCTTACTAAATACCCTGGACTGTTTACTTTCCAAGAAGGGGTCATTTGTGGATGATTGTACTGTCCTGGCATTTTAGGAAATCATGAAATGAGACAGGCGGTCAATACATCAGGACTGATCAATTTTCAAATATACTGTATTATACCATAGTTTGTAGACTCTATAACTTTCGCACATACTAAATAATATACACTGGGTTATTTTTAAACAAGAAATGTATCAGAACACATTTTGGCCTTAATTTATGAAGAACAATTATTTATTTGCTAAATGTTCTAACAAAAAAACTGAGAAAAAGTTTTTTTTTTTTTTTGGTGGGTGGCTGGAATTTTGATGCCAACTCAAGAAAAGGTAACAACATTTTTTGTCTTATAATAAATAATATCTTTTAAAGTGTGAGCTTGAGCCCCAGATTAAGTGTATGCCAAGACTAGATGGAATTTGTAGGGTCAGAAGAAAGGAGATTAATGGGAAGGTGTTAGAGGTCAAATCTACATTTAGCCAAGGTTTAGATCTCTTTTGAGTGTACCATAGATGAAAAAAGGTTTTCCTGATGTATGTGGGCAGTGGAATGCCACGGCCTAGTATTTGTATTGATTGGGGCAAGCAATTGAATCTCTATTTCAGCCCAGTTAGTTTGCAGCCACATAGAGCACCAAAAGGGGATACAACCTAGTTGTAAGCCAATATAATATTATGTTAGATCTGGAGAGGCTAGTTCACCTTGAAATTTAGAAACATGATACCGTTTTTGCTACTCTGTGTCATTTACCTGTCCAGGTAAATATTAATAATTCTTGTTCTAGTTTTCTAAGAACCAGAACAGGCACGTATATAGGTAAGATTTCAAAAATATTTTCATATTTTAACATGCCTTATATGAGATGATTTGTAAATTAACATTATTAAATGAAATTATATTTGATCACACATTCACACACTGTACAAAAGATCTTGATGATTAGATGCATGCAGTTTGAAATTAAAGATATGTCTCCAAAATGTCAACACATCCTATTTAAAGCATTCTCTAGTATAGTGAATAAAAATAATTTGATCATAGATGTGTTTTCTAGAACTGTTCTCTTACAGACAGGCAATGGACATGAATACTGTTGTTGTACATTAGTTGATTCTTATCCAATGCTGACATCTAGTGTTCAAAAAGAAGCTTGTCTGCTAAACATTCAATTTAATCCAAAAAAATATATAGTTGCAATAAAAAATATCTACTGAACTGAGGAAAGATTGCTGACAATGGAGTAAAGGTTCATTTTTGTAGAGATGTTTAATATACACTGTATAACAATTTAGTAAACACAGTATATATAAACAGCCATGTTGTGTTCTTATTCTATATAACATATTTAGAATAGTCTGAAGCCACATAAGATGTTATATCACTGAAACTATATTTCTAAAGTTATATACGAGATTATAATATGTGTATATATTGTGTATATATTGCATATAGTACAGAAAAATATACATTTTCTTCTTTCTGGCGATAGCCACTGTCTCTCATTTTGAACATCAGGGGACTGGATCATTTTTACTAATTTTCACATTTCAGATTGAACATTTGTGAACAACTCCCCCAGCCATGTATGTCCTGAAAGGGCAGGACCTATAAAATTAAAAGTTCACAAATGTTTATCAAAGTAATGGTATTATAAAAATACCCTAAAATCAGAACTGGGCCTGCTCCAATGATGGCCGCTCATCACTAGAGCTCCCCTACACCTCCAGCCTTTACTCCGGCACCACACCGACATAACGGCTGAAAACCCGCTCACCACCCTGCACTCTCCTCCCGCTACCTCCAGTGCTAAGACACGAAGGCGGAAAACACCCAGGCACAGTTACTGGCCTGCACATCCAGCAGCTAAGATGGCGCCGGCTGCATGACAGATGATCCCTCACTGCAGAGAGAGGAACAGCTTGCATATAATCTGGACCCCAGACTCAGAAGACCACTGTATGAAGGAGACCCAGGTGAGTCCTCTCCTCCCCTGTCTCCATCCACTAGTAGCCCTGCAAAATCAAGGCCCCGCATAGAAAACAGTGACAACTCTGGTACACATTCTTCCTCTTCATCAATAATGCTTATCTCAGCACCTCAGTCCATTATTGAATGTTTTCCTGCCTCTGACCAACCGATTGCAGAACTCACTATGAAATATATGCTCCTTTCTTTGAGACAATCTATGCACAATGATTTAACAACAGTCTTATCCCAGATTTCCAAGAGCATGATCAATGCACATACCATATTGAAAACAAGATGAGCGAAATGTTCACAACCCATAACGATATAGTAGATGCACATGCAGACCATGAAACCGAATTGGAGCAATTAAAGTACAAACTAGCAGACCTAGAAGACCGGTCTAGGAGGAATAACATTACATTTCGTGGCTTACCTAAATCTATCGCTACAGACGCAATAGTGCCCTATTTACAACAACTAATGAAACACCTCCTTCCCTCACTTACAGAGCTAGAATTAGCTATAGACTGTGCTCACAGAATTTCTAAACCTACATTTCTACCAGCCTCTGTCCCCAGAGACATACTGGCACGTATACACTTCTACCACCTGAAAGAAAAACTCATGACTGCAGCCAGAAACACAACCGCATTTCCTGCATCCCACGCTAACATCAAGATTTTTGCAGATCTATCCAAAACAACACTTTTCAACCGAAAAAAACTGATCCCCATAACAAACGCTTTATGGAACCATGACATTGGATATCAGTGGGGATTTACCACCAAAGTCTCTATCAAAAGACAAGGAAAAATGTTCACAATCAGAAGCCTTGAAGCAGGCCTAGGACTCCTGAAAGAATGGAACATAATACCAGCAGACGACCATCCCCCCAATCCTAATAGACCCCAACAGATGGAAGCGGAATGGTCCTAACGGGAGTTTCAATAACTCCATAAATAATCTCTGGTTCATGCCTACCTTTTTCTAACCTTAACATTGAAGGTTGGATCTTCAGCCTCTATGAAGAATTCTGGAATTCCAAGACCCCCACCAGCATGACAAACTCCCTGAGTCATGCTTGTCTGACTACCCTCACTTAAAAGTAGCATCTAATGCTACCCATGTAACCTGTTTTTTAAACAGGCTCTTTTTATGTCCCCCCCCCCCAGTTCTACCTGTTCCCTTTACCAGTCTACACTACACCAATACCATCCATGACTCCCGTGGCAATCATCCCAACAACATCTGACTCTGCATGACTTCACCAATCTTTCTGAGATGACATATATCTTCAAGCAAAAACAAATGAATCTTATCTATGGAAATAACACTCTAACCATTCACTCTATAACCCAAATTAAATGTAACTATGGCTATTAAAATATCATCACTCAATGTCAGGGGCCTTAACTCCCCATACTCAAGGCCGCTCTCACATCCTCAAATGCAAGATCAATGTTACTCTATACACCCTGGTCAACGTATATGGCCCAAACTCTAACAAAATCCAGTTCTGCAAGAAACTCAACAAATTACTTTCATCTCAAAAGCAAGGTTATTTAATCATAGGAGGAGACTTCAACGCTGTAGGAAACATCCAACTTGACCCATCATCTGGCAAATGCCCATCTAACCAATCCCTGAACCACTTTCTTCACACCAGCGACCTATATGACATTTGGAGATGTCAATATGGAACAGAAAAATACTACTCTTTCTACTCCCCAGCACAAATTTCATACTCCAGAATTGACCTATTCCTCAGAGATAAGTGGACGCTACAACGCATCACATCATCCGCAATCGAAAAAATAACTTGGTCAGACCACGCCCCAATTAAAATCACCATAGACAACCAGAAGCAAGCACCATTCACTCGAATATGGAGACTGAACTCAACAATACTAAAAGATCCTAAACATAGAGGCACTATTCTAGCAGCACATAAGATGTTTTTTGACACAAACGACACAACGGACATCTCTATCACCACATTATGGGCCACATACAAGACATATATGAGAGAGTTCTTATTAAACTGAACTCCCAGATTAATAGACAGAGAAGACATCAAATCGAACAGCTCCTTACTTCTATTAATCTCAAAGAAGAAAAAACCCAAACCCCCAAAACTCTACATCCCTAACAGCAGACAGAAACAAATTACGCTCCCTACTACTATAAATATGACCTCAACCTTACCAAAATGAAAGCTAAATACTATTCACTAGGTAACAAAGCGGGATAACTATTAGCAAGAACAGTTAAACAACAACGCCTTAAAACTAAAATTACCTCGGTTCTTCACCCAACCTCTAACATTCTTAAAACAAATCCACTAGATATAGCTAATGCCTTTGCTGACTTCTACCAATCCTTATACAACCTCAAAGAGTCTGTAAATACGGTACAGCCGTCTCCCTCCTCCATTCAACAATTCTTACAATCAATAAAATTACCACAACTCGCTCCCTCTCAATTCCAAACCCTCTCTGAACCGATCTCAACTATAGAGTTCGAAACAACTATTAAAACTCTCCCTCTGAACAAATGCCCAGGAGAAGACGGATACACAAACGAATACTACAAACAATTTGCCCTTAAACTATCTCCCTACTATTCCCTACCTAATCAAACTCTTTAACCATGCCGCAATCTCAGGTACCCTACACAAAGAAATGTTACAGTCTATTATAATGACCATTCCAAAACCTGGCAAAGACCCTCAATCTGTTTAGAACTACAGACGCATATCCCTCATTAATACCGATGTGAAATTATTCACAAAAAGTCTACCACACAGACTACTCCCCAACTTGATTCTCCCAGACCAATTAGGTTTTATACCAGGTCGTCAGGACCCAGATGCAATCAGGAGAATAATCTCCCTTTTGCACCATCTTGAATCCACCAAACCACCTTCTTTGCTCCTATCTCTGGACGCAGAGAAGGCGTTTGACCGCATTCATTGGGGCTTCATGCGATCTGTCCTAAACAAATTTGGAATCACAGGCTGGATACAATCAGCCATTATCTCCTTATACTCATCTCCTTCAGCTAGAGTACTTACAGATGGAACACTATTTAAACCATTCAACATAACAAATGGCACTAGACAAGACTGTCCCTTATCCCCCATGGTCTTTGCTCTTCTCATTGAACCTTTAGCAACTAAGCTTAGAACAGAACCTCTATTCTCTGGTATAACCCAGCATAACAACGAACATAAATTTACACACACCCACCAAAATCCAACATAAACTCTCAAAACAACTTCCATCTCTATGAAAGCACCAATCGATCCCATATTTGGGGATTAATCTAACACCTATGTTGGACCAATTATTTGCCTTCAACCACAAAATGCTCCTCCAAACCCTTCCAAAAGACCTTCTATCCCTCAAAACCTTGCTATGCATCTTCCCATTCCAGTCCCCTCAAACTTCTTTTCTAAAATACAGAAGCTTTTTACTCAATTTGTTTGGGACTCCAAAAGGCCCAGATGCTCCTCTAATCTACTAATACGCCCCACGAATAGGGGTGGAGCAGGTTTACCACACCTCAGATCATATTATATAGCTACTTTGATTGATCAGATGTATTTCTGGTGGCACCCAACCCAGGAGAAAATATGGTCTATGATGGAATCTAGTCTGCTGCACCCACTGAAAATACAAAACATCCTTTTCTTACAATGCACACACAGAACTGCCTACCCCATAAAACATTCATGCATTAAAGCCTCCTTAGAGGCTTGGCACGATCTTCTGAAAAGCGAACCTACAAACCCTAAACAATTCTCTCCTTCTATAAATACTCTACACTCACTAATGCCTTCACTAGATTTAATGCAATGGGAAAAATGTGGAATCCTAACCCTAACAGATCTCTTTCCAAAAAACACACTGACTTCCTTCCATATTCTCCAAAAACAATTTTCCATACCCGTCACAGAAAGCTTCACCCACAAGAGGATCACTCATTGTATACAACACAATCATTTAACCCCAACGACTCCCTACCCGCTTTGTGCTCACTGTTTCTATAATAACTCTAAATACCCATGTAAAGGTATCTCCATTTTCTACACATACCCAGCCAACATGAGTTTTAGTATCAAAACATCCTATATACTCAACTGGGAAAAACTCCTGTCTAAAACTATTACTGAACAAAAATGGCAAAATACATTTTCTCTTGCCTACAAATCCTCAGATTGCAGTACACATTGGGAATCATATCTAAAAATTCTCTACCAATGGTACCTAACCCCCACTAGACTAGCATTATTTTACCCTACCCACTCCACACTTTGTTGGCAGCAATGTGGAGATCCAGGACCCCTGTTCCACATAATGTGGTCCTGCAAATCCATTAGATCCTTTTGGAACAATGTTTTCCACCTTATCTCAGTAGTAGCTGGGAGACAAATTAACCCTAACGCTACCTTAGCACTATTACACTTAGAAATGGAAAAATTCTCTCATGATTTATGCACCATAATAATCCACATACTTTACGCAGCTAAAAATAATATCACCAAATTATGGAACTCTACAGCTACACCATCTCTTACTATGTTGATTAGCGCTTTAAATTTCTAATGCAAAATGGAAAAAAGATTCGCCCTCAACAATTCTTCTTACCCCAAATTTAAATATATATGGTCAATGTGGCTATGCAACCCAAATTGCACAGTCCAATGCTGATAGCTCATAATTACAAAGTGCAGTTCATTAACACTCTCCTGACTGGTATGTAGAACACTCCTTCTAATATTCAACCTGTTTAAATTACTAGACCTTAACCCATCTCCACCCTGTTTCCACCTTCCCCCATTCCCCTCCTCTATACTCCCCCAAGGTTTTACATCATACTTCATAGTAGATTATCAGTTTTAGGTTTGATACTCACATACAGCTGAACGATATACACTTCTGATGTATTGTAATTCAATTACCTGTACTGTATTGTTATTACTGTATGAATGTAAACCGAATTGTCTTACCCTGTTATACCCTGCTTAAAATTCAATAAAACATATTTAAATATAAAACAATAATTGGTGAACAACAAATGCACCCTTTTTTTTAAAAATCACACTGAATTTTAAAGCATTAGGATATCATAAAGCTAATGAAGCATGTTTCATGATCCCACCACTCACATTCCCATTATAGAAAGCATGGCATGATGTCACCCTCACTGCAGAGCTACAGCACAGAGTGTAATCTGAGAGTTAATTGGAGGAAAGTGAAACACACAACTCTACAGAGGCTCAGAGAAGCCTAAAGCTCAGGTTATAAGTCATCGGCTGTGTGCTGGAGAGGGCGTGGGCCATCTCCCGGGAGGCTGAGGTGTCAGCTCAATCTATTAGGAGTAAGTCATGAAGATAGTAGAAAGAAGAGAGATTAGAGAGGAACCAAACTTGATGCTCTGCCTTCAGGTTAGTACACACTATAGTGGGATGTGCTTTGTTCATCTTTCATGTCTGAGGTTTACAACCACTTTCAACCTCTTTTCATCCAGTTTCAAATTGTGGTCATTTGTGTGTTTTTCAGGGACCTTTCAGGGAATCCCCATCCATTTAAGCAAAGGGATGGGGTGGTGATGACATCACTGACCAAATATGGCCATGACCATAGAGGCATGTCTATATTTGGTTAGTGATGTCAGCACATCCCACTACCTTGTATATAAACTTCTGGAGTTTTTTTTATTTCCTACAGTGTGTAGTACACCTTATTTTTATCACCTTCCCAAGATCCATAAGTCCATTACCAATCCACCTGGGCGTCCTATAGTAGCCAGCACAAATAGTTTTATTAATGGCCTGTCTAAATACATTGACTTTTTCCTTCAACCAATAGTAATGGAATTGCCATCGTTCATCAGGGACTCTAGTCACATTATAGAGGTTTTAAGTAAATATAGATGGCAATCAGGATACCATTGGGGCTCACTGGATGTGTCGTCACTCTACATGTCCATCCCCCACAGAGTAGGTTTGTCTGCCCTTCAGCACTTTTTATCATCAGATGCCCACATGAACTCCGTTCAGGCTGGTTTTATTATTGATTGCACAGAATTATGTTTACAACATAATTATTTAAACTTTTTAAATCAGTTTTACTTGCAAATAAACGGCACAGCCATGGGGGCAAATTTTGCTCAGTTACGCTAATCTAACTGTGGGCCTCTGGGAGAAAGAATTTATATGGTCAAACAACCCCTTTGCCCAACATATTGTCTTCTTTGGAAGATATATTGATGACATTATTTTAATCTGGGAAGGTGCTCTTGACACGTTTTTACCTTTCCTCGTAATTCTAACATGTTTGGTTTATCATTCACTCACATGTTTGATCCTAAATTCTGTGAAAAAGGTTACCCCCCTACACTCATTAATGAGGCTTTCACCAAACATGGCAAAAACTCTGCCACTACAAAAATACGTGCCCATGACCAGTCAAACTCCATTAGGTTTGTAACTGGTTATAATACGGCATATCGCAAGATTACCAAGATTATACGAAAACATTGGCACATTTTGCAACTTGATCCCCGTTTGGCACCCAGTCCTCCATCTGCTCCCCTGGTCACATTCAGAAAAGCCTGTATGCTCAAAAACATTCTAGCTCCCAGCAAACTCTCCACGTCCTCTCAGAACAAACACATTTCTTCCTTTTTTGATAACAGAGTTGGTATTTACAAATGTAAAAAGAAAGGTTGCTTAACATGCCAATTTATCACCCATGGTAAATCACAAATTACTGATTTGAAAGGGATCTTTTATTCGCCATTTTATTACTTGTGCCACAGATCATGTGGTTTACGTGCTCACATGTCCCTGTAAAGTGATATATGTGGGCCGCACAATACTTCCTCTACGTAAACGCATTGGAGAACATAGAAGGCTCATAAAAGATGGATGTGACAAATACAGTGTCTCTAGGCATTTTCTTTGCCATCACAACACGAATTTTAGTGTCCTAGAAGTGATGGCCATAGAACACATTCCCAAAGGAACCCTTACTGACAATGATAGGTTAGCTCTCCTATGTAAAAGGGAAACCTTTTGGATCTATAAATTTGGATCTATGGTACCGAATGGCCTTAATGAGGACCTTGAAGTACATAGTATCATCTAAGTGGTAACTTAGGGTTCTCAATATATTCTATAATAAAACACCCATCACAATCATTACATGATTATTATCTTTGATATTTTATATATTATTTTTCATATTTTATATATTTAATACCACTCTGTTTATTCGGTCCATAAGAGTAATTACTGAATTGTATTCATATTTATTTTCCTGTTTATTACTACATATATATATACATATTCTTATATTTTTATTATTTATATTATATATTTTTTTTTCAATACATATATGTATATTTTATCTTTTTCATTATATTTTTTTATTATATATACCTATACAGGTTTTTTTATAAAATATGTATGTAGTTTTATTATATTTATGAATATTATTAGCACTAATATAATGATAATTCTCCTATTCACCATTATAGATATGAATAGGATTATTGACAACCTTTCCCACCAGTCCTATGTTTTATTGCTGTCAGCAATGTTTTTGAGATGTGAATGAAACTTCATTAAGCATCCTTCCCTTCCCTTGTTTTATAATCTTGCACATGCCACTTTGACACAATTAAGCCCAAAAGGTTTTTATTATGGTCATATTTAGGTTTTAATCACACTTTGTTCCTGTCCTTATAATGTTTTTTATATTTCAATTGCAATCTGATCCTGTTGTGAGACGAGCCATCCGCTCCTGATTATCCCTTTGATTATCCCCCTGGTTGGTAAGCCGGCCCCTTCTGCCGTGCAGGTCTCCTATAAAATGGCCGATTTGCCTGACTTTTCACAGACTTGATAAAGCGTATGCGCGCAAAACATGTTGTCCCGGCAACCAGCCTCTTCCTTCTAAAGCTGCGGCTCCAGCGAGAGTTCCCCCCCTCCATCTCTCCACATCGTGGTGACGTCATCCGGTACGCTGGGACGTCGGATACACGTTGTCCCTGCACTGACAGGCATTCTACTCCACTGCTTCTCTCTGAGCGGATGGGCCATCCATCTTGGAACCTGGCTTCTTAAAGCCACAGGCTGGTTATCTATTTTTTACCATATGAATTATTAAAGGCACACCTCCATACAAGGTGTATTACTTTTATCACAAAACTACACAGCGCCTGGCTCCTGTTCATACTTTCCACAAACTGATGTGTTTTTACCATGGCAGCAGTGAGTTTTTTCCCCACCAATCACAGTTGACATATACCATTCACTTATTTCCTTTGGGACACATCTGTGGGCTTTTATCCAGACCGTTCTTCATAAACTTCTGGAGAGCTGCTATTAGTGTGGAAGTACAACACAATAGGAAGAGTCAATGTATAGAGTTTTTTTTTTTCTTTTAACGATTCACTGGTGAAGTTTCTTATCTGAAGGTATGTGGCCTGGTATGGTTCACAAGGTGCTCTGCCTTCCCTTCCAGGCCTGTCAGGCTGCATGCTTGGAATAAGGGTCTTGTATGGATTTGGAGTGGTGGGTGCCATTATTATTTGCTTGAGGTTTTCTTTTTAAAATCTTTACTGAACCAAAAGGGTTTGGACCTCATATAATTTTTTTTTACATGTATAGTAAATATAGCAAATATAAAAAAAAAAGCTGTTGATGTCCTTTTTCCTGCAAGCTTCCATTATTTTGTAAATAATGGAATGTGTATCCTTCTTGAAGATGGTCTGGTATGTATTCTGGGGGGTCTCCATTGCCCTATTTATAAAAGAAAGGAAGTTTGCAGGGGAATTAACAGTATTTTAACAGCTTTTTTTCCTTTGTAAATGTCATTTTTATATACTACTGTATGTACATGGTAGAGAGACAGTAGATCACTTCACAGGCATGTTTGGGGCACCCCAAGCCTTAGGAATAGTGTATTTGTAAAGTTTCACTTTAAGCATTATTGCTTCACTACTCTCTGCAAAATTGTATTTTTTATTTATTCATTGCATTTGTAGAGCCTCCTTTGCTCTTTTTGCCAATTACTTGGTTATTAGCCTAAACAATTTAGAAATTTGATTTGACATTTGAATTTTTGATATGTGCAACTTAAGGTCTTTGAACTGAACCCAGGTGTGTTCAGCTCATTCCTAGCAAGCACCTACTAATATTTACAATTTGCTTAATTTGTGTAGGCTCTAGCCAAAAGGACTGTTCCAACTTTCCTTAGTGAAGTCATCTCTCACATTCACTTTCAAATCACTGTTAACAAAAATACATACCCCTCCAACTCTCCTGCCAATCCTATCAGAAACAAAGTGTACCTTTAGATGTTTACAGCCTAGTCATGTGACTTTTCTAACCAGGTGTCCTAAACTTCCCCAAAGCCTCTACAATTATCAGACGTTTAGCTCCTCCAATTTATTTGCCAGACTTCTAAGTTTTGTACACATACACTCTTTTGACTGTACTTCTCCAGTACATTTCAGGAGTGCAGTTCGTTCTGCATTTCTATGACCCATTTTCATCTTAAGCTGAGAGTTGCCACCAATTTCAACAACAAACTGTCAGTCCTTCTGTACTAGGTTGTATACAAATGTACCACTTCACAGTTAGCTGAAGGGCATCCTTCAGGCATTTTATTTAAATAAATTTAGCATTTATATTGGTTCATTTTAAGCGTTACTAAAATTGCTGCTCCCTTTAAAATTTATTTTTTTTCTGCTTTGTTACATTTTCTCTTGGGCACTGGCCAGTCCCCACGTGTCAATTGTTTAACAACCCCTTGCTTTTTACTTTAGAAAATGGCCAGAACTTATTTTTAACAATTGTCTCCCATTGACTTCCCTAGAACCAAATTCAAGTATGTTCAGCTTATACCTAGTTCCTGGCAGTTAAGTACACCTAAAGCTTTTAATTTATTATGTGAACATGTTGTTAGTTGAGTTAAAAATTACAATGATATACATTCAATGTCTGTGCTATGATTTTAGAAGAATGCACACAAGCAGCAGCACACATCAGGGATGCCCACTTATCCCTCTCATCTTTATATTGATACTTGAATTCCAACTAAGATGGGTAAGGACTTTTATTGATGTTGCAGGCCTGATAGCTGGAAAATTATATCATAAAGTGGTAGCCTGTTAGATAATGAGTTTATGTGAAATCTCCATTAATGGATGTAAATAATGTTATAATTACAAGTATATTTTAGTTAGATGGAAATATACGGTATTTAAACTATTGAGTGTTTTGCAGTATCAAACTTTCTAGCTTCCATACTGGTGTAAATATATATAGAGTTTTCCACTATACAAGTTCTGGCCTTTTGTTGTCCCCTTAGCATATCTCACATGAGTGGTACACAGGAGCCTTCTTTGAACTTCCAATCAGGCTGTGCCCAATATACATTGGCTAGGTACAGTGTCCAATTAGTGAGCATTATATTAGCTACAGTACAGAAAGGAGGGGGGATATAAGGCCTGGTCACCCAGCTGGGGGTCTCTTTGTGATGAGACACACAGCAAGCAGGATGACTAGACCTGAAGTTGAGAGGTAAACTAACTTCATACTTGTATTGTACATTGTATTTTAAACATGGTTTTGTGGGTAAATTTGAAATATCACAGAAGTCAAGATACTTAAATTGTACATTGTGTTGTAAATACTGCTTAGTGTGTAATTTGTTTATATTATGTACCTCTATCAATAAATGTATATTGCAGATGGAACTACCTCTTTTGCGTAGGAACTCTCAGATCTAGCTGGGTACATGTAAATACTCCTACAAGGATTGGGGTGTATTCACAAATACACGTAACCTAGTCACCAGATGGCGACCACGAAGGGACACAAATTTGGTGGTCTCTTTCAGCAATATTTTAAGGGCTTGCAATATCTACAAAAGCACACTAATGAAAGCTTTTCATTTGAATAATAAGAAGGAACATTGAGTGCTCTGTATGCTTGATACAGACAGGGGCTATAACATATAGCTGAGTGGTGCTGTTTGTAATCAATTTCTATGCACAAAGATACAGTCTACTTTTTTTTAAGATTTATTTTGCATTTTATAAAGGGCGTGTATGTAGATCAACAGGAATTGCCAGCATAGCACAAAAGATGGCTAGTGAGCACATGCAGTCTTTAGAAAGTGTGCTACTTCTAGCTAATAATATTGGCAAACTATTGCCAGGAGTGCACATAGCATTTCATGCAGACAATGTCTTGCAATGATGTAAATTACTAGGAGTTACCAACTCAAGTGACCAGATAAAAATCTTGCTTTTAAAGGTTGAAGTGAACACATGGCTTTGCTTGCCAGACCATGTTAAAGAAGGAATAGCAAATTACAGTGAAACTGTAGATGAAGTGCTAAAAGTATTACATCCCTTTGCCATAGGCTTAAAAGCAGCTTATAGAACAAAGCAGGAAAATAATGAGAACCAACTTTGTTCGCAAACAGGCTATGGTCAGCCTACCATTTAGGCAAAGGGAGAAACGGACACAGAGAGGACCCAGAGTACAAAGCCCTTCTAATATCTAATGCCCATCATAAATTTAAAATTAAATGTGGATTTTTCATGGATCCCCTTAAAGACTCATATACATACATTATGGACTATATGCACAAGTTTTTCCATGTATTCAGAAGGTCCAAGTCATTAAAACCCAAAAAATATTTTGAGAATACAAACAATACCTGCCTAGCAAGTTACAATGCAAGAGAATTGGCTACCTTTTCAAACAAAAAGAGGCACCATTACAATTATAATGTCCCCAAAGATAAGATCAATAGACATTGCCAGGCAGTTACCAGTCATAGGCAAATAGCATCAGGTTTCACATTGGCTGTAAATTCTATAGAAATGTGATCACTTTTACGCGCATGCATTTACTTTTTTTGTGTGTTTTGTTCTGTCTTTTTTCTAATGAGCTCAGTATTGGTACAAAAAAAAAGTTGTTGTTTTTTCAATCTTATCTGCTACTGAACCTGTGCATAGATATAACATCTTAATAACAATAACTCAGAAAATGTAGGAATTTTATTTTTCCTTTTCTTTCCTGTGGCTGAGTGAAGTTTTCGTTCACTCTGACACTGGGAAAATACATAATAAAATGCACTTGATGGTATTTTGTCTATGGTAGGCTATGGTCAGCCTACCATTTAGGCAAAGGGAGAAACAGACACAGAGAGGACCCAGAGTACAAAGCCCTTCTAATATCTACTGTACATTGTGTTGTAAATACTGCTTAGCCTGTAATTTGTATATATTATGTACCTCTATCAATAAATGTATATTGCAGATGGAACTACATCTTTTGTGTAGGAACTCTCAGATCTAGCTGGATATATGTAAATACTCCTACAAGGATTAAGGTGTATTCACAAATACACATAACCTAGTCAACAAGCCTCTGCAGTGGACAAACTTTTTTTCCATTGCTAAAGAACTTTCTGTTCCCACATTTCCTTCAGTCATTGGAAATCAATTCTAAACTCTTTAATTACATAATTAATTTAACCAAGTTAGAGGCATTATCATTCTGACTATAATCTAACTTCCTAACTACACAAATAGAAAATTTGTAACTCCAATATCTCACTGTTTATATCACACCAGTGATAGATGTTTTTTGTGAAACATTTTCACCAGTCCTCTTGATGCTTTCTGTGGGCATACAAGCCTTTCAGAATAACAAGTGCAGCATTACATTTGCTGTAGCATGAGGGGGCATTGGTATACAGGACACAATACGTTACCACCAAACTGTTCATTTAGCAATAATCATAGGTTGGTGTAAATATGTGTCAGCCAAGGGTTGGGTAGAACTAAAGAAGTGTTACTACTCCCACTTTCCTCCCTACCTTGGCTCCTCTCTTATAGCTATCCCAGCCACCACTAAAAATGACCTTCATATAAGTCCTACCCCAAGGGTGGCAGTAAAGGTAAACTATACATCCTCCAACACATCCAATCTTTTTTTATAGACACCAGTCATTTGTAACCCATAAAACCACTAGGGTTTACATGACTTACATCACTAGGGTTTACATACCAGCAATAATACAAAGTAGGATTGCAGGGGATATACACGTGACACTTTCTCGACTCTCTGAAATCCTAATGATCAAACCTTCCTCAGCTCTGCATATTCAAGATTATATGTAGGGACCCAAGACTCTCAGACATGCCCTATCAGTTTGCTGCTCCATTCTTATGACTTTGCCAGACAATTATTCACCTCCCTTCCTTCACAGCTGGGAGGAAGACCTTAGTCAACAACCTACTCAAGATTGACAACATCATGTACTATATTTTTCACATCATTTTTCTATATCTAGTAAACTACATGAATCTATCTGCAAATAATTGACTAGTCAGCACAGGGTCCATGCAAGGCTACAATGGATATTCCCTGGTGTGACAGCTAAGTTTACAGATGTATGAAATTGAAAGGTTTATTAGTCCACATGTTTTGGGCTTGCTTACTGATATGACCTTTCTATATAAAAAAATGCTGATAGAGCATGTTTACCAACCAAATGAAAGGACATCATCCCCCTGACTGCTGGCACTGGGTTGCAATAGTCAATGACATCTTGAGAATGGTGTCACCCTGACACCTAAAGGAAAATCTCTTAAATACAGTATAAGGTTCTATTGGTTACAGATTAAAATCTCATCCAAATACAAATCTATCCTAATAGGTAATATTCAGAAAAGAGCCTCTTTATGAGATCTGCCTTATTCACCTGATTCATTTCTCTTTCTCTTTTCTGCTACTCTGCCCTTAAACCTTTCTCCCTATTTTTCTTTATTTTTCTTCTCTGTCTTTGCTCCTTCTTCCTCATTTAGCACCCCCTCCTTTGCACTTTCCCTTATACCCTCTACCACCTCTCTGTTACCTCTATACCTGTTAAAGCCATAAGAGACTTGCAAGAGTCACAGTCTACTGAGTTTTATATCATTCATCCCAACCTTGTCACTCTACCATGCCTATGAAGTTTCCCTTGTTATGGTTTCTCGAGTACATTGGATTGAAAGGCGTTTTTGGTTTCTTACCCAACCAACCTTTGTATTTTCTTTTCTTTTATGTAATTACCACATAGTATAACTCTATAACTGTAAAATTGTATGCACAGAAGTATACACAAAATAAAGAAAACAATAAAGGTTAAGAACATGGTAAAAAAGTAGATACAGTATGCAAAAAATAATCAGCAGCAAAATCATACAGTAGCTAAAGAGAGAAGAGGAGGAAGGAGTTAATTAGGGCTGAATAGGTTTAATTTGAGTAAAGAAAGGGTTAAATAGGAACATAAATTGTATGTTTTTTCATGCCAAGTTGCTTTAGCTGACTTCGTATACAGTTCACGTCTTCATCTCCTATGTGTGAACCTGTAACATTGTACATTTCATTGACATTGCAGACACTGTTCTGCAAATTACTGTTTCTAGGCTACCTCCTAGCTTGTCAGTGTTTGAACCATTGACCTTTTCCATGTGGTATTATGACTTTCAACTCAATTATCCTGGTAATTCTTAATGATATTGCAGACACCTTTCTGAAAATTACTATTTCTATGCTACCTCCCAGCTTGTTGGTGTTTGGTCCATTGACCTTTTCCATGTGGTGTTAGAATTTTCGGCCCAATTATCCTGGTGATTTCAGATAGATACATGTCTACAGGTATGCACAGTTGCCATCTGTGACATTTTTCAACTTAGTAACATTCCTTTACTATCTTATTATATGTGCTTGGCTGCTCGCTTACTGTCAGAAGCCTTTCTGGACAAAACTGGCACTATTTTCAACTCTTGACTGAGCATATTATCATTAACTGATTACTGCATTCATCAATAGCTATCTTTACTAGGCTAAATATGACCATCATAATAATTTACTAGAATTAAACATCTCCTAATATCTATTGCTGCCCTACAACATATAGCTTGCTTGCTACGGTCTACAATCCATACTTACCATAACAACCTTCGGTTACTGCATCTTGTTGCACTTGTGCTGCTATTATAACGTACTAGCTAATACTGCAGCCAATGCTTCTCACAGAAGTTTTAGGTGCTACACTTTGAAATTACATTACGCAGTAGTAATTGGCAAGTGTGTCCTATTACTGATAGGCAGCGCACATGTCGCAGGGGTGCTGGTTCCCAACCCACAACAGTCATTTATGTGAACATGCAATGCGTAGATCACCTAATCCTGGATAACTGATGCATAACCTGTCATGAAATTGCAAAAAAGAGAAATATTTCTGTGGTCAGCATTTCAGCACTGATGGTGAAGTGAAGCAGGCTGTCCTAAGATGGTTCAGGTGTATTGAAAAATCTTTCTATGCTGAAGCTTTCCAGGCATTAGTTAAAGTGGAGTTCCACTTACCCTGTCAAAAAATAAAAGTCAGCAGCTACAAAAACTGTAGCTGCTGACTTTTATAAAACGGCCACTTACCTGTCCCTCGGTCCCGTGGTGTGTCCCTCGCAGCCCATTTCACTGTCCATCCTGTATTCCAGGAGGCTGGCATCTTCAGTGTGGGCACCCGGCTGTGATAGCTTGCGGCTTCACAGCCGGGTACCCACTGCGCATGCGTGAGTAGCGCTGCGCTTCATGAATGGTCCTGTAGTCTTCTGGGACCTGTTACATGTCCCAAAAGACTACAGGGAGGGAGGACACCTTCCGCTTCCGATTGCCTAGGCTATCGGACCAGAAGTGGGGGCGGGTACCTGTCAAATTCCTTAAAGCGGAACTTCCCCTTTTTGGTGGAGCTCCGCTTTAAACACTAGGATAAGTGTATAAATGTAGCAGGAGAGTATGTTGAAAAGTAAATGCAGTTTCTGCTACTTGAAATTTGTTCTTTTATTATATCAACTCTTAAGTCCGGCTTTGATTTGAATGCCCCTCATAATTTTGGTTATGACTTTTATTCCAAAAATGAAAAAAATCCAAATTCCCAAAAATGTTTTATTCCATAATAAAAAAATATAGTGTATGTATATATATATGTGTATATATATATATATATATATATATATATATATATTCATTGTTACATGTGTCTATTTATATAGGGACAATTTTTATGTTTTTGCAACATAGACCAATTCATATAATATTGAAGCTGTAGGCCCACTTTTAGTTAAATGATGCCACGTTCAAAATTACAGCATTGTCATTTGCAAAATCAAAATATAGGTTGGGACACCAATTAGTTTGCTTGCCTTACTTAATTAGCATGTTATCAATGCATAGCATTTTAAATAGATGCCACTCTGGTGGAAATTTTAATAAGAACATTTGTTTACCCTGTCTAATCTGATATGGAAAAGCTTGTTTGATTTTGACCCTTCTGTTATAATACATCAATTGAATTGCATTTATCGAGTGAAAACAAATTCTGCATCACAATATAAATGGAGACTAAACTCATAGTAAGCCTGGGTTCACACTGATGCAGTCCGGAATTCGCAGCATTTTCTGTGTGACTCCTGCACCGCATCAGAATCGCACCCTGTTCATGTGAACCGCAGGGGGGGTGTATGTTAAGTTAACAACACCCCAAAATAGGTCCGCAAAATGTGGTGCAATATGCAGAATTGGATCAGAGCTAGTCCTCAAAACGTGTCAGCCATTTTGGATGTCCATCATTCTCATCACCATTCAGAAACGCAGTGCGAATTGGACAGAGTGGTCTCATATGATGTGCTTATATTCATGTACTTTTGTGAGTAGAATACCTTCTTTTAAATTTAATAAACATACTTTTAAAGGTAATGCACAATGCCAGTGTGCCCTCTGTTTTGTTTTTCTCTATTCAAATCTTTTGCAGACTCTACCAGGTTTTCTTCTAAGATTACTCTGTATTAGGCTCCATCCATCTTCTCATCAACCATGAACAGTTTCCTTGTCACTGCTGAAGAAAGGCATCCCCACAACATGATGCCGCCCCCACCATGTTTCACGGTGTTGATGGTGTGTTCAGGGCAGTGTTAGTTTTCTGCGTTTTGCTTTTAGGCCAAAAAGTAAAATTTTTGTCTCATCTGACCAGAGCATCTTCTTCAACATGTTTGCTGTGTCCCCCACATGGCTTGTCACTGCAAATGGGACTTCTTATGTCTTTCTTTCAACAATGGCTTTCTTCTTGTCACTCTAAAATAAAGGCCAGATTTGTCAAATGCTGAAAAGGGATTTAAATAAGCTTATGAATATGTTGCTGTGGGGTGACCCAGGCAAGTAAATGGAGGAAGGGGACTGCTTCAGTTCTTTACCATGTATGATTCAGAGGCACAACAAGAGGAGGAGGAGGAGAAAGAGAGGAAAGGGGGAAATGGATGAAGAGTAGAAAGAGTAAAGGGTTGAGGATTTGAAGAGGTAGAGGAGGCAATCAGCAGATGAGGCAGTTGGCAGACAGATAATGTTTTATTTTTTTCCAGGTTAGAACACTGGCTGGATATGAATAGCTAAAGTGGCCACAAAACTGTTTAGCCTTACAAAGGTCCTCCTTAAAGCCAGCAAACTTTACAATAAACCATTGTATCACAAGAGGGAGGACATGTGCCAGGAAAGGTACATCAGGTTAGTGCCACTTTCTCTCATAACCTTGCCTTGCTAAAGATGGCATGGGGTCGGCTACCGCTCAGTCTAAGCTTGAAGAGCTGCCAGCTGCCCTGGCCCAGTGCAGCTCATTTCCACCAGACATGCAAGCTAAAATAACGCATGGAAACCATGTTGCATATGCTCTGGGCACTTGGAGAGGACTTCTGATTCCTAGAACTTGAGGGATGATGTCAATGAGTCAAAAAAAATGTGTCACTACCACCAGCTCTAGCAGTGTGCCCCATCCTGCATCCTTCCAAACTATGCCCATGCTTACTGGACCAAGCTCTCATGTGACCGAGTTTCCATGATCATGTGTATCTGCCACTGACAGCATGGTCGCACCACAGCATGCCACTCTTGCCATGCGCTTTTCACAGATGAGAGCAGGTTGACCCTGAGCACATGTGACAGACATGAAAGAGTCTGGAGAAGCCATGGAGAACATTATGCTGCCTGTAAAATCATTCAGCATGACCATTTTGGTGGTGGGTCAGTGATGGCCTGGGGAGGCATATCCATGGAGGGACACATGGACCTCTACAGGCTATACAATAGCACCCTGACTTCCATTAGGTATCAGGATGAAATCCTTGGACCCATTGTCAGACCCTACACTCGTGCAGTGGGTCTTGGGTTTCTCCTGGCACACGACAATGCCTGGCCTCATGTGGTGAGAGTATGCAGGCAGTTCCTGGAGGATGAAGGAATTGATACCATTGAATGGCCCTTACACTCACCTGACCTAAATCCAATAGAACACCTCTGGGATATCATGTTTTGGGCCATCCGATGCTGCCAGGTTGCACCTTGGACTGTCTAGGAGCTCAGTGATGCCCTGGTCCAGCTCTGGGAGGAAATACCCCAGGACACCATCCTTCATCTCATTAGGAGCATGCCCTGACATTTTCAGGCATGAATACAAGCATGTGGGGGCCATACAAATTACTGAGCACCATTAATTTCAGAAAAATGGACTTGCCTGCTGCATCATTTTTTCACTTGGATTTTCGGGGTGGGGGGGTGTCTTTGAATATAGTCCTCTGTAGGTTGATAATTTTCATATCCATCTAACAATAGGGCATCCTTACGTTCCTAACACATTACTAGTCCTAGTTCAGTATATATATCCAGCATGATATTTTTTCCCATTGAGATCTGATGTGTTTTCAAAGTGTTCCTTTATTTTTTTGAGCAGTGTATATGAAATCTGCCAGAGTTTAGTATAAAGAATCCCTGCCCCATAGAAATTAATGGGGTGCACAGCTAAGTTAGGTGTTCATATTTTTCAAGCAAGATTCAATGACCCTCTGCAAATGGAATTTGGGTAGATTCACTTATTACTGCTCAAACGATATAAGAATTCCCTCTTCACTTTATACTGTATATGAAATGGAAGTCTCCCTCTCAAGCTGTTCTATCACTGCTGACTGTTGTGTATTTTTGTTTTCGGTAAGCAGTTTGTGAGTATGTTCCATTAGTTGATCATAATTAAGTAAAGAAATTTAGGGTTCATTTTAAGGCTTTAGGATGTAAATGCACTTCCTTATAGTGTCACATCATAGGACATCTTCTTACATAGAATTTCTGGATTGTGATTGCAGTCTCTTACTTTTATCTTTCAAGAGTTGTGCAGATGGCAGCCCCAGAAGAAAACACCATGTGATTAGGCTGTTCTAATGGGCACAGACCCAGCTATAATCAGTCAAGAATCTGTGCAAAAACATGCACAAGTTCAAGGAGTTGCAGTCAGTACTGTGCAAGCTGTATGCTAGTGATTCATTTAATGCTGGGATATTTTCTGTACCAATTTCCCCGATCTTAGTGAGCAATACAGAGTATAGAAATTTTCTGCTGTTACTTTGTAGCTTCCTCTACCACCATATTGGTTTGACTCCAAACAGCCTATGGTTACAGATCTCCCAGAATTTATTTTTTTTCAGGGCCGATGGTTCCAGAATAGAGAAACTGAACAAATATTTGTATAGCAAATAATCTTGCCAATCACGTAAATCAGTTTACCAGCAATGCATATATACTGTCCAATGTGCAAATGAAGTACCTTTTTTAAAATTAGTATTCCCTCCTGTGTATTATTGTCTGTTTTGATGTCAAAAAGATTCCCACCATCTCCAGGAACAATGCTATATTCTATTTCAGCATTCTTTCCAAAATCAGGATCCACAGCATTTATCCTTCCAATTGGTGATCCTACTGGAGAACTTTCTGGTACTTTTACATAAAATATACCTGGAAAAAGAGACAGAGATAAAAAGGGGTGCTGTAAATATACAACAGTAAATAAGAACTTCAGGCGTGTTTAAAAAAGAAAACAAAAAAAAAAAAAAAAATATATATATATATATATATATATATATATATTACACATGTGGGGATCAATTCACTATAAATCAAAATTCAGATGAAATTTTTGTTATTCAGAGATTCAGATGTATCCTAATTTCCAAGTTACAATAGTACTGAATTTAAAGGAATCCAAAATAATGAAACAAAATTTCTTCCAACATTTGAATCAAGTTAAATTGAATCTAAATCAAATTCGAACACCAAATCGAATTCAAAAACAAATCTGAAATATAAACATATTGCTGACTATTGCTACTTTTTTTCAAAGATTATATGTATGAATGTTAAAATATAGCCATCTTCCGACTTTGTATTTCAAAAAGAATAGAATGAAACAGAATAGAATAGAAAACTAAACAATACAATAGAAAATAAAGGAATAGAACAGAATAGAATAAAATAGAAAAATAGAATAGATTTGAATAGAATAGAATAAATGTAGCCATCATCCAAAAGTAGAATTTAAAAAAAGAATAGAATATAATAATAAAGAATAGAAATTAAAGGAATAGAATAGAATAGAATAGAAAAGCATAGAATACAATATAATAGAAAATACAGGAATAGAATAGAACATA
The DNA here is from genome assembly GCF_062004578.1 of Staurois parvus. Lineage (NCBI taxonomy): Eukaryota > Metazoa > Chordata > Amphibia > Anura > Ranidae > Staurois > Staurois parvus. The sequence goes on from NW_028317949.1 coordinate 9,698,809, forward strand.
ATAGAATAAAAAATAAAAGAATATAATATAAAAAAAGAATGGAATGAATATAGCCATCTTCTGAATATCAATAAGAATAGAATAGATTAAACAGAGTAAAACAGAATAGAATAGAGTAAAACAGAATTGAAAAGAATAGGATAGAATATGAAAGAACAGAATAAAATAGAACAGAAAATAAAGGAATAGATTATAAAAGAATAGAATAAATAAAAGCATATAAAAGAATAGAAGAAAAATAAAAAGACTAGATTAGGTAAGAATAAAATAGAAAGGAATGGAAAAGAATATATAAACAAAAGAATAGAATAGAACAGAATAGAAAAATACACTAGAATGAATATAGCAATATTCTGAACTTCAAAAAGAATATAACAGAGTAAATAGAATAAAATAGAAAACAAAAGAAAATAATGAAATAGAATAGAGAGTAAAGGAATAGAATACAACATAAAAGAACAGAATAGATCAGAAAAGTATATAACAGAAAGAATATAACTGTCTTTCGAAATTTTCATTTCAAATAAAATAGAAACAGTTACTCTTTACAGTGAATTCAGATTGATTCAATATTTTATATTCAAATTTGTTTCAAATTGATTTCAAATATGTTGAATCCATTGGAAAAATGTTAATTCAATCAAAAAGAAATAGATGAAACAAAACTAAATGAAGCGAATTTCATTACAAATGCAACAAAATGTAATTAATAACTTAACTAACCAATCGAATCGTAGGGTTTAAAGGGAACCTGCTGCTACCTGATAGTCTGGTCCTTAAGTTTGCTTTGGGAGAATCTGGTTGATGGATGGAGTGATCTATATCCAGTCTGTATGCCTGTATATTTGTGTATATGGGTCCAATACTTCAGGTGAGCGGCTATTTCTTCCAATGTTGGAGCACTCTCAGTTGAGGTATTATTAATAGACTTTTCACAGAATGGATAGATATCACTGAGACTGTTATTGGTTTATTGTATTTATTTATACACCATATGGGACTTATTATTGTAATGACTTTGGTATTTGCTTGACATTTAATATCACACTTATATATATATATGTTTTATATTTCATTGGTATGATTGAGTAGCACAACACTATTTATAATTGTATTTTAAAAAATAACTAAAATATTTTTTCACTACAAAAGAGCAGGAATTCACAATCTTACAAAGTATATTTGCTGGAAGAAAAAATTCACAAGGATGTAAGTTACCACTTGAGACCACATTAACAGTTTGTGAAACTTCTGGAAGCATTTCAGTAATGCTAATACATTTGTCAACGTTTAGAAACAAAACATTTTTTTCTTTAGCTGAATCATAAAAAAGATGTTTTCAGGCATGCAGGACAGGTTCAGATGTATCACACCAGTCATAATATGCCCTAATGAAAATGTTTGGCAGCTGTTAAGAACATGTTATGTCCCATGGAATAAAATCTGCAATGGGTCATTTATTTCATGTATTCTAAACTGCTGGCCATATGTTATATAAATGGTATTTCACTTTAGACATTACAGGGGAAAATTGTGTTATACTATGTCACCAAAGGATGTATTTTCCTAAGACCAAACTAAACAGCAATACAAAGCATTTATTATATGAGATACTGATAAAAGTATGAGGAAAAAGCTATAAATGATGAATTACTGAACAATGATGTACACCCTAAAGAAATCATTGGTAAATCTGTAGGATCATCATTTTAAAAAGAATAGATGATGTGCCAGGGTGGTTAAAGCATATATAAAGCCAAACCTTTATGTTTACATTTTGGATAGGATATATAAGGAATAAAAATTGAAAATCTAAAGCTTTCAAAACATTAGTAAAAGGTTGCACAGATGGTTGTTAAGCTGCAGAACAGTTCTTTTGGAAGTGATAGCAATATTCTGAAATGTTTGATGTATTCTATAGTCATAATTCACTATTATAACTCATTTTAAGAACAAGTGATCTTGGGACATTTTGGTTCTATATGTTAGAAATGGTTGGATACATCACAAGGGGGATGAGAGGCAACATGAAACAAACTCACTGCATATGATTATGATGGTTTTTTTTTTACTAACCTTCACATAACCTTACCTAATTTTATGAGAGAGTTAGAGAGGTTCCAAGAACTTTCTAATTTCAATATTAACTTAAATCATAAATATGCCCCTAATATTTCACCAATGATGGACACAATAAGGAACCATCATTTTCCTTTCATCGGAAAACCATCTCAGGTTCCTATTTAACATTAAACTAATCGATCCCCACAAGCTATACTTTACTAATTTTCCAACTCTGTTATGTGTCATGAGGGAGGATCTAAAAACTTGGGACAAAGCATAATTTACATGGCTTGGCAGGATAAATATCCTAAGAATAATAGTCCTTCCCAGGTTTTTGTTCTTCATCCAAACAGCCCCTATAAAAATGTCTAAGACTTATTTCCAACAGGTGCATCAGGTATTCACTGCGGTTGTATTGACCCTCCCCCTCCACCACTTATCATACAATTTTTTGCATTTAGTCAAGGATAGAGGAGGTCTAGGGTTACCTGATTTTTTTGCTGTACTATCAGGCCAATTCACTGATGTGTATTATTAGCTGTAATTATCAAAAGTCCTTGACAATTTAAGGGTGCCTTAGAGAAAGTGATGGCAAACAGTAATCTAGCACACACTCCCTGGCTTGAAAGCTCCTTTAGGGGGTTAGCAGTTTTCATATATCAACTGTCCCACTCTACTTTGGTAATCTAGGACAGGTTGTACAAGAAATATAGTCTTGCCCCATTCCCCTCTCCTCTTTGTTCATTGGGTATGTTAGATAATGAGTTTATGTGAAATCTCAATTAATGGATGTAAATAATATTAAAATTACAAGTATATTTTAGTTAGATTGAAATATACAGTATCTAAACAATTGAGTGCTTTGCAGCATCAAACTATTCCTAGCTTTCATACTGATGTAAATGTATATAGTTTTCCACTATATAAGTTCTGGTCTTTTGTTGTCCCCTTAGCATATCTCACGAGTTGTAAACAGCGGCCTTCTTTGAACTTCCAATCAGGCTGTGCCCAATATGCATTGGCTAGGTACAGTGTCAAATTAAGGAGCATTATATTAGCTACAGTACAGAAAGATGGGGGGGATATAAGGCTTGGCCACCAAGCTGGGGGTCTCTTTGTGTTGGGACACACAGCAGGCAGCATGACCAGACCTGAAGTTGAGAGGTAAACAAACTTCATACTTGTATTGTACATTGTATTTTAAACATGCTTTTGTGGGTAAATTGTAAATATCATATAAGTCAAGAGATTTAAACGGTACATTGTGTTGTAAATACTGCTTAGCGTGTAATTTGTATATATTATTTACCTCTATCAATAAATGTATATTGCAGATGGAACTACCTCTTTTGTGTAGGAACTCTCAGATCTAGCTGGGTACATGTAAATACTCCTACAAGGATTGTGGTGTATTCACAAATACACGTAACCTAGTCAACAGGTGATTTCCCTTGGTTCACCTTTGGAGACCACCTGGCATTTGTTAGATCCTGGGGGGCTTCCACAGAGGTGTATAAAAAATTATGTATTTAAAAATAATGGAAAAAGAAATGGCTGGATGATAGATGGAGAGAAATCCTAGAAATCCACTCTGGATTAAGGAACATGAGGGACACAGCAGACATCAACACTGGTAGTCTGGGGGGAAGTGTTAATATACTAGCAGATTTAAATACACAAACAAATTGAATCCTAACTCCAGCTCACGCTTTCTAATCAGCTACAGAAAACTTTTTTGCTTTTAAGGATAAGGGTTTTATATGAATAAATAAAATCTGAGAATTGTAAGCAACCCAGGCAGTGTTAAATGGTTTGGCTCATTCCTGTAAATCTGGAAGAGAGCTTACTAGCTGGATCACCAGTTGAAAATAGAAGAGAATAGATGAAAGAAAGATTAAAAAAGAAAGCTAATGAAGCCATCACATCTAAAAAATAGTAAGCTACAATATAATAAATGTCTGATTTTGGGTTTAATACTGCTTTAATCCCGCCTTAATAACGTGCTCCTACTTTTGAGCCCTGCCTCTTAATAATGCATATTTTCATCACAATATTATGAGTGAAGATGCTATTGGATCTATTTATAAATGTTTTCACACATGATTTACATAACTTCCACCCAGAATTTAGCAATTTTTTAAATGGCTTCAGTTGTAGATATGTATGAATCCTGTAAAACCTGTGTAGAATTTATAATTAGACCCCTATATCTAGAAAAAAAAAGAGAGAGATAGAGTTGAGCGTATTCTTACAAAGTTCGGTCACTTTCTTATAGTGCCAAAACCTACCCACTCCTTCCTGCTCCTATACAGTCCAGAGATACTGATGGGCCATTATAAATGTGTGGAAGTGGTTGTAGCAGCAAGATCTGGAAGTGTTAGAGATTTCCCTGTCAGAACGACCCAGCATTCAGTTTTTAGCAATAACTGGTGAGGGTAAGCTTTGTTTAGTATTCATCACTAAATCAGCAGCTGCCTTAAAATTGTGAGCATATGGCTTTGTTGATAAACAAAACTACCGTATTTGCCGGCGTATAAGACGACTGGGTGTATAAGACGACCCCCCTACTTTTCCTGCTAAAATGTAGTGTTTGGGCTATACTCGCCGTATAAGACTACCCCTCTTCCAATGCACACCAGTGGGAGGAATAGTGCCCCATCATTGATGTCAGTGGGAGGAATAGTGCCCCATCATTGGTGTCAGTGGGAGGAATAGTGCCCCATCATTGGTATCAGTGGGAGGAATAGTGCCCCATCATTGGTGTCAGTGGGAGGAATAGTGCCCCATCATTGGTATCAGTGGCAGGAATGGTGCCCCATCATTGGTATCAGTGGCAGGAATAGTGCCCCATCATTGGTATCAGTGGCAGGAATAGTGCCCCATCATTGGTGTCAGTGGGAGGAATGGTGTCCCATCATTGGTGTCAGTGAGGGGTGGAATAGTGCCCCATCATTGGTGTCAGTGGGGGGTGGAATAGTGCCCCATCGTTGGTGTCAGTGGGGGGGGGAATAGTGCCCCATCGTTGGTGTCAGTGGGGGGGAGGAATAGTGCCCCATCGTTGGTGTCAGTGGGAGGAATAGTGCCCCATCGTTGGTATCAGTGGGAGGAATAGTGCCCCATCATTGGTATCAGTGACACCAATGATGGGGCACTATTCCTCCCACTGAGACTTGCTGACCCTGTTCTCGTATGGTGCTGCTGCAGCCAGCATATGTGGTTGCAGCAGCACCTCTACACAGAACACTTACCTGCTGCTCCGGCACTCAATTTTCGCGGGGCCTCTCGGCTCCGCCCCCTCGCCGGTGATTGGCCGCCTGTGTGCCTTTCCTGAGCTACAGTTCTGGCGGCCAATCACCGGTGAGGAGGCGGAGCCGAGCAGCCTCACGAACATCCAGTGGCCGAACTGAAGGAGACGCCGCGCTGCCTGGACCGGATCGTCGTGGGACTGGATCCAGGTAAGAGACATCAGCCCCTGCAAACCCCTGTACTTAATGCCGCAGCCCCCCTAACATGTGTACCGGCGTATAAGACGACCCCCGACTTTTGAGAAGATTTTCAAGGGTCAAAAAGTCGTCTTATACGCCGGCAAATACGGTATGTTGGTGACATATATTTGTTTATTTACAAACATCATCTCAATGCTGACTTGTTGATGAATGATTTTGTGACAAAACTAGAAGTTTGGATTAAAGTTTGGGTTAGTGTTAAAGTTAGAGTTAAGTTTACCTTTAGAGTTAGTTTTATAGTCAGGGTTCATGTTAGCTTTTTATGTCTATTTATTTTTTAATGCAAATTCTCCCTAAGAAGTCCACAAAGTAAAATTTAGATAAAATTTAGTTTGATCAGTAATTTATTTGAAGAAATCAAGTTCAGCAAGATCATACATTTATCCTTAATTTTTATCCTTGAAACATTGAATTTAAAGCCACAGAAACTTTCATCTGCACATTTCAGGTTTGTACAGTACAATATGTTTTGGTAAGTCCTTCCTGCCTTTGTTTGCATGTTGCAACATCATTTTCAGTATGAGAAACAGAATTCTGCACAAGAAAACAAAGATAAGGGATCAATTCTGTGCTTAGGCATTAGTTCTATGCATGACACATTGTTAAAAAGAAAATACATTTATAGTTTGCTCAGCATTTGAATCTGGTTAGTTAATGAAGGATGCCTTATATGTTTAGTCTAGTTAACCATTGTAGTTAGTGATCCCCTTTGATTTTCTTTCTTTTGATTTTCTTTACTAGAGTTAGACAATTTCAACTCCCAATGTTCAAACAACAAGTATCATAGACATCCAAAAGTAAATGGGATTTGCTGAAGATTTTGATATATTTTGACATACAGTATTTGCTTTGGATGCACTTTTCTATTGATAATACAGAGCCAAAGTTGATTTCCATATTAGCAGTAAGAGAAAACATCATTGAAATAGGCTTTGCAGTCCCTTAAGAGATTTAACATACAGGTAACTGTAAAAATTTTGATTGTATATTCTTGTTCCCCAGCCACAAAGGAGTAGTTGTGGCAAAATATTTTAAACTTCGTCATTTTTGATTACCGTCTCTGGTTGCATGTTTATCACTTTACTTAGATACACTCTAGTAGGATCAACACATCTCATTTTTCATTTTTTTTATATCCAACCTTTGACCTTGACATCAGGGTCTGCATGTTATAAATTTACTGTGGAACATCTTGGACATCTTGAACATGTTAAAAAGTATTGTCTAATGCAAATTTGTGCCACTGAATTAGATAATGATTTATATCAACACTTACTAATTCACAATGTTTATTCATGATGCATATACCCATGGTGCTAACTCTTTAAACATTCAAGGCACTCAGCTATCCAAGTGCAAGTTAACCTTGATTATGTTGCAACATCATATATCATATAACAACCTTTAGTGAATATATCTACCATTGAACTATCAATAATCATGTCTGTATATCAATTCAATTTAAATTGGTATAAATCATCACTATAGAAGAAGGCATTTTTAATGCTAGAACATGTCCAAAAATATTAATAGTAATAATAAAATAACAATAAAATAATCTTAAATCTTGAAAAGATTTAGTAAATATTATTTGTAGTCTTTAAAAGCAATTTACAGTAATTGTATTAAATTGCGTACAGTATTTGTAAAGAACATACTTAGTAAATAAACTAAGACTTTTTTTTCTTCGATTCTTTGCTCATCATAAAAAACTTTGAATCAATATGTATAATGCAATATTTAAAACCACAAGTATCTACGTTCAAACCCACTTTAAACATAACTAATAAAAAAATAAATATTTTAATTTCCTAAAATTTCTCAACATTTAATTCCTAATTAATACTTATCACAATATTCCTAGCTTTACAAAACATTTGCTCTTGTTTTTTTTATTTTATGGTGCTATATAGAGATGGGTAATTTTGCTCTGACAGATAATTTTGTTACATTGTTGAAATACATGCATCTCTGCCACACTGAACCTAAACAGGTGACATATATTGTGTTTGTATTTAAATTGTGTATTTATCTGTTACCTGAATTCCAACAGGATCTATAGACTTAACATGCTCAGATATATTCCAGTGATGCTTTTCCCAATTTATCAATGCAGTCTGCTTCACATTGTGAACACCTGCTATGATTTACATTGTTTTAATCTATGCAGATATTGAATTTGAATTTGTTTCTTTTTTGTTCAGCAGAAATTAAAGAAATGTATTCACTACCAGGTTTATGTTTTTCAAACTTTTTTAAACACATTTTGATTGTTTTTCTTGGGTGTTGTTAGACAAGGTGCTTTTGAAGTGTTTTCCTTCCCAGTGAAGCACCTTGAGTATGGGATGTTGAAGACAGATTGGAATAGGCTGTACTCTAAGGAAGAGTACTTGGAAGAGATAAGGAAAGGGAGAAGAGACAGGATTAAATAGTACCCTGGATCAAAATCAAGGTGCCATATTCTTTATTAATACATACTATTCTGGCAAAATTTTAAGAACAGCAACATTTATTGATGCATAAAGTAGTTTATATGTTATCTATGTGTATGACATTGAATGTTTGACTCTTAATATCATCACAAATTATTACAACTGTTTCAGAAATATTTTTATCACAACATTCATATATAAATGATTAAAAGGGGTGGGAGGGCATGTAGGGCAGCATAGGGAAACCCACTGAACTTTACCAGGAACAAAAATGCTGCATCCATGCAAATATCCACATTGGGCTAGTCAGTGAATTAAAGAGTCCAATCTGGTCTCACACAACTTGTTTCTTTTGTATGGTTAAATTATCTAGCTACAGATTGGAAGAACTGAAGGTGGTTCTTGAATGAATTATTTACAGTAGCTGATTATTCTGGAGAATTTTATTTTAAATTCAGTTGTATCTTCATCTCTGTAATCAAAATAATAATTACATAGTTTTCAACTATTTGCTAAATTTGTACGGTTGCTCACAAACTACTATACTATATACTTTTACTATATAACTGTATTACATAAATGATGAATGCATTTATTATGCCTATCCTAAGACTGAATGAACTGTTCATTTTCTTACAAGTAACATTTTAAAAATACCATGATATCAAAGATAATTTTGGTAGAAAGGTAAAATTCAGGCCACCAAGGGAAAAGTGTGATGTCTAGGTCACTGATATGCATAAAATCAAAAGGATGAATGCAGTTTAAAGGAAAATGCCTCTGGTTACTAATCATTTTGAAGTGCACTAGTTCATCAAGAAAGTAAATTCAAAGTTATTTCATAAATTCAGAATACATCTCCCATACTAAGTAGTTGGAAAATCTCTTCTCTCAGATTTTTAGACTGTCTTAATCTGTGAAAATGTTTTAATTGTCTCTTTTCAAATATTTAAAATATATTCTATGGTTAATTGAACTCAAGATAACTAATTTGTAGTTTTTTTTTTATTTACATGTCATTTATTGTTATATAAGTATTCTGTTTTACAGTACACATTTATTACTGTAAATAATTATCTAAAGTGCATTGTACCGTATTTTTCGCCGTATAAGACGCACCTGACCATAAGACGCACCTAGGTTTTAGAGGCAGAAAACATGAAAAAAAAAAATTCTGAACTAATGGACTGCAGACACAGTACAGGAGATGACCAGAGACTGCGGACAGCACAGGGATGACCAGAGACTGCGGACAGCACAGGGATGACCAGAGACTGCGGACAGCACAGGGATGACCAGAGACTGCGGACAGCACAGGGATGACCAGAGACTGCGGACAGCACAGGGATGACCAGAGACTGCGGACAGTACAGATGACTGCTGACCTTTGGGGAGGTGGGGAGCGGGTACCTGAATTTGACAGGTACCCGCTCTTACTTCCGCAGAGTTTTTGTTTGAGCTTACCTGTTCCTCGATCCAGCCGCGCGCTGTCTTCCCGGCTTCTGTAATGGCGTTCGGCATGACAGCCGGGTGCCCAGTGCGCATGAGCGAGAAGCACTTGTGCTTTGTGATTGGTCTGGCGGCTTCTGGGATCTGTCATGTGTCCCAGGTACCGCCTTACCATTCACAAAAAGCACCGCTTCTTGCGCATGCGCCCTTGGCACCCGGCTGTCATGCCCAGTGCCCACACTACAGAAGCTGGGAAGACAGCGCGCCGCTGGATAGAGGAACGGGTAAGGTCCCGCTGCAGAGCTGAGCGGCCGGCCCGGTATTCTGACACGGCCGCGGTGGAAATACCGGACCGGCCGCTCCATATTCGCTCTATAAGACGCACTGACATTTCCCCCCCAGTTTTGGGGAAGAAAAAGTGCGTCTTATACGGCGAAAAATACAGTACTTTTAGGCCTCATGCACATGACCATACTGAGGCATGATTATGCAGAGCCTGCATAACCACTTTCCTGGGGCCTGAGAATTCTGCAAACAGCCGCTCATTGAGGTAAATTAGAAGATGCTGCTGTACATAGTTATACCTCAGGGGTTTGTGTAAAGCACCCACATGTAGATGGGTGTGTGCTCCAATCCAAATAGTGGCACATAATTGTGTACAGCTGCGTGTTCTAAATCATTTCAATGGGTGGCTGTACATAGCAGTTACAGTGCCCAGGAAAGTGAGTACCAAGGCTCTGAGCACTGTATGGCCCCTGCATGGCCATGTACGTACATGTGAAAACATTAGATGAAATGAGGAGCTATACACATAATTTATGTTGCTGTTCAAAAATTGCTGATAGTCAAGGATAATAACATAACTATACCAAATACTTTTTTTTCGGTTATAAATGTTCTCTTATTTCTGCTTTTATCTTAGCATGGTAATGCTCAGCCCCAGCTATTAAGTTGCCTGTTGATCTTGGTTATAGATTTCTATCCCTATGAATAGTCTGCTGCAAGGTGTAGGACATACAGTAGAATGTGTAAGGATATGTCAATAATTCACTTTAGTAGTTGTATCAGCATAGTTACATGATCAACACTCTCATTTTAAGGAAACATGGCTCCCCTGGATAAATTCCATTTCTTTACAAAACATTGACTATCTCACCAACAGGTCCATTTACCTTTTTTTTTTCTTTTTTATTTGAGTCATCCTTTTTAATATTTAACCTTGGTCTTTGGTATCTAATCTTGGTCTTTGGTATATAATACCTTGTACCCACCTCTATATGCATAATAGCAATGTTGCTTTACAATTTTATAGCAATGTATACCAAGATCCAAAATTATGTCATTAAGGTGTCCGTTTATGACACAGAGAATAGCTGTGATTCAGAGGATCGCAGCTATTCTCTGGTCATTCACAGTTTATAACACTCAGGAGAACATGTTCAGCCCTTCACTGGAGATCTGTATTCTCCCTCCAGATTCTCCAGCCCAGAGCTGGAGAATTGGAGGGACCGCAAACTAAGAAGAGATAATTTACCTCTGCTTAGTAAACTGATCTTTTACTGTAATCTCGCGAGATTATAGTAAAATCAGCCGTTTTCCAGTGTTTGTAGACCGTTCTCCCTTCGTTTGGAGAACTGATCTACATATGCTTCATAAACGGCATTCACAGCAGAACTGTTCTCCAAGAATGCCGGAGAACTGAGCAGAGATCTATTACTGCTGGTTCATAAACGGACACCTTAGTGTATTTACTCTACTTATGGGCTCTACTATAAATCTAAGCCTCATCCTTTTTTCTTTTTGTAAGTTCTAATGATGACAATCTTAATAGAAAATATATTATATAAAAAAGGGTAACAAATGTTCCCAATGACAATCCATAATTAATCACATCATGTTTCTCCACAACCACCACAACCCAAAGCTCACAGCACTACACTACTAAATGACAGTTCCCCAGCACTGCTGCAATGTAAACAACAGTTCGCTCAATAGACAACATAATTGAACAAATATGTTGTTATTATTGTTGTTGTTATGTCACTTTTAAAGGACTACACCATACTATTTTGGGACTTCATATGTGGCTTTAAGACATCCTCCAAGCATGTTATTTAAAGGTTTTTGCATTTTCATTGTTGCCTTTTAAGCCACATGAAAAGACACATTATCTTAAATGTTTTATTTAATTATTTTCTATTATTATTAATATTATTTTACATTAGTATTGACTGCCATGACAGTGCCCAGCTGCCCTTGGCCTTTTTTTTTTACCAAAGGTTTGCAAATGAAAATGGCTGAAAAATGAAAACATTTGCTCCCATAGTTTATTTAGCTACTACAGATATTTATATAGCAACATCACTTTAGCATTTACATACTTTTTGTTCACATAAGTCCCTGCCCTCAAGTGGTTTAAAATGTAATGTCCCTAGCTCACATAATCTATACTAGGGCCAATGTATACAGGAGGCTATTAACCTACAATTACTGTATGTCTTTGGAAAGGTATCAGCAAACCTCTGCTGGTATATACATTTTAAACTGAGGAGTGAGGACATGTATAGCAATATCATTTACCTCCTAAGCAATAGTAATCTATCATTAACAATACTTTACATAAACCATTCTTCCAAATTCCTTGGATGCCTAAAACCTTTTCAAAGACAAAACTTTCACTAAAATGTGTCCAAATTTTTTTATTCAGACTACCATTCCTTACGGGATGGAGACTTTTAAAAGACCCATAGAGTGAATATCTGATCTGATTCATGCAAAAGGAAAAACATGTAAAATGTCCCTTGTTACACCCTTACCTTGTTACACCATAAGATTATAAGTTTTTGCTACAAGTGTGCATTTTGCTTTCAATATTTATCTAGATTATATAGATTTTAGATTCGTAATATGGAAAAGTAATGAAAACATTATACTTAAAAGTATATATGAGCTAATCTTGCAAAAAAACATGCAAAAGCACCTACTTTTTGGAAATCGAGGGGGATTGTCATTAACATCAGTGAGCGTAATATTAACAGTTGTAGTTCCTGCTAAACCTCCTAGTTGCCCTCCCATATCCTTGGCTTGTATAAGGACTTGATACTGTTCTTTGACTTCTCTGTCCATGTTTGGTAAAGCTGTTCTGATGACACCTTTAAAATAAATAAAACACAATTACAGCCACAATTAAGCATTTACATTCCACATTATTCAAATTTTAAAATTAACAAACAATTAATATGAAAATGTGCAATGGCAAATAGTCTTCCTGTCTAGTATGGCCCACCATGTGCACCCAGACCTTGTAGATGGCCATGTTTTCTAAACTCAGTAGGACGTTTTTATTTTTTTTTGTTATGAAATGCACATTCATTAAGTACTGTTTGAAAAAGTTTTTTTTTTTGTTTAAACATTTCTTTCTAAAGATGTGTTTTGCCCAGGTTTTATTGCAGTTGTTCCCAGCAACACCTGGGATGGTCACTCTCCTGTCATTCTGTTCAGCTGATGAAAGCATGTGACTCGTACTCCAGATGTCTTCTTAAAAAGAACCTGTCATTTGGACTATGTTCTCACATAGGAGACTTGTGAGCCTTCATGTGATAATAAGGGTAAAATTAAAAAAGAAAAAATATATTTTTTTAATAAAAAAACAAAAAAAATTAAAAGCCCCCCCCCCCACTCCTACTTATATACCCACATGAACACAAATTCACACTCACATACCATTACATATTGCTCAGTAAGAGAACTCATTTTAGGCCCATTCTTCATGGCTAACTCTGAACTGATGAGCTATGAGGGCTTTTAAAGTGTTTCCCATGGCACCATAGTTTCTTATTTTTTATGGGGGCATGTCATTTTGCTGCTTGACACATTTAGTATCTATTTACTCAACACAACCTCATCTTTTATATGTTACAAAAAATGTGGTATTATTTTGTGTTCATGTGCATTAAAATGTATTTGAATCTTTTTACTAAATATACTGGACTACTATCATATTTTATGGCATAAAAATTGCAACTGCAACCATTTTATCCCAAGGGATCTCTGCTTTCAGAAAATGTGTAATGTCTTGGTGTTTCAGACCTAAAATGTGCACTTAACATGTTTTTAAAAAAAAATCAAAGGCTGCATGGACTCATTTCAGTTTTCTGTGTGAGAGGGGGTGTAACTGTTTTGCAGTCAGACATGTCACTCTATGTTGTCACCACTATATTGCACCAAACTGCAATGTTTGCTAAGAAAAACAAGTATGACTATTTAAAAAAAAAAGAAAAAGAAACCTGTTCCTACCAAAGATAAAATATGGTCTATCATGAGACCTCTCTTTACTGCCCATTTGTGCTTACAGGATCCCTCCTGGTCATTAGTGCTGGACTCCCTATTCCTTCTGTGGACTACCCAATGCACATAGCATCACTTAAGGCCTCACATCAATGCACACATGCTCCTCTGCTAAATTACCCTCCTGCAAGTTTTCATTACACATTGAACTACCTATTAATATGTGTTCTCCAACTATGGAAACTCTGAAAATTATAGAGTTAGGGTATATACAAAGGTCCCATGACATGGGTAGTGTGGCTTACGCATATATTTGCAAATGTGTGCAAACAAAACCCCCTGTTTTTAACGTAAAATGTTAGACGGGGCAATTTTGTTTGTTTTTCGGGATGCCTGGTAAGTGTGCTGGTAAAACTCTTGTTTGTTTGCGACTTTAATATACATTGGTGTAATCACAATATCTGCTACCTCCTATATCTATATGTTGATCATATAATAATATCTTTTAGCTCCCTTTGTATAGAGTATAATTTAAAAGGCATGGATTTCTTCAGTCACCTCCAGTTACTCCAGTTACCCCACTTATTTCACTCAACTGCATTGTCAGAGACAGATTCTCTACCACTGCACATCCATCCATTCTATTGTAGATCTAAGTATCCTAAGAAAGGCATCTTGCTATTTTACTTACCCATACACTCCCAGATAACGGCTTTGCATAATTGGGAGCTGGATGAATCCTTCTTGCCCCTAATGTGGCAAAAGGCATTTGCAGGTACTTATGCTGTATCCCATCCCACCAACTGGGCACTCTTCCTAAAAACACTACATTGTTGGTATCTGATGCCTTACAAGATATATACCCTGACCATTGCCCAACCTGTTGGAGACAATGTGGTGATAAAGGATCCCTTGCCCATACCTTATGGTATCATAAATCTTTCCATTCCTACTGGCATCAAGTTTTCTCTCTCATTTCAACCATGACAATAATGCATATTGCACCAAACCCTGCCCTTGCACTTTATGCACATTGGGACAAAGACCTTACTATCCAGCTCCAGATCTATTTTTTTTTTTTTGTAATAACAATTTTTATTGATTTTCAAAAATATACAAACAGTATGTTTAAGAAAAAAAAAAAAAAGGATAAGAAAAGAAAACAAGCAAAATAGAAAGTTACATCGATGGCAAAACTGCGTAAGGACAGGACCAACAAAAACATAAAATAACAATGTGAAGGTTATCAGGACCTTACATTTTGGGCCGGCATAGAGGAAATGAAGGTATCCCATGGGAGCCAAATCATCTCAAACACAGCAAACAAACAATTATGTAGTGCAGTCAAGTATTCCATCTGTCTAACATCAGCAATAAGTTTGTACAGAATCGCCATTGAAGGAGGGGTAGAAGACAACCAACACATAGGAATGCTTCTCCTAGCCGCCGTCAGAACATGTACAGCAAGTTTTCCGGATGGTTTAGGTAAACCCGGAAATGGTAGACCTAGCAAAAAATGTAGTGGATCAAATGGGAGAGAGGTACGCATTAGTGATTGTAACAGGGAGAGAACATCTTTCCAGAAAGGAGTAATGGAGCTGCATGTCCAAAAGATATGGTAGAGAGAACCCTGGTCTCCACCACAGCGCCAGCAGGCAGGAGAAGCATTCGGATTATAAGCATGAAGAACTTCAGGTGTTTTGTACCATAACATCATGAGCTTGTAAATATTTTCCTTAAAAACCACACAAACAGAAGATCTAGATGCATTTTCCCAAATTTTCTTCCACGTTAATAGATCAATATCACATTGTACGAATTGAGACCACCTACGCATGTAAAGGTGAGTGGCATTGGACAAGGAGGGGGTATCTAGAAGTAGTTTATATGTGTTAGAAATAATACCCCTTTGGTGGGGGCCCTGCATACATAAACGTTCAAAGGAAGTAGGCTTCCCCAGGGTTAATGAGGGTGATAAGGTAGAAAAGAAGTGGCGTATTTGAAGGTAAATATATAGGTGTTGAGAAGGTAGAAGAGATTTTTTCTGGAGATCTGGGAATGAGTGTAACTTACGAGTCACCGGGTGTACCAAGTGACGCAATTGAAAAAGGTTAGCTGCTACCCAAAGAGACATCCGGGACATGGCCATATTATCTGGAAGATTAGGGTTATGGAGAATATTTGTCAGTGGGGAGCAATCAGAGGCCAGTGTAAATTTAGCCTTACATTTCCGCCAAACAGCCAGAGAAAAGTGCATGGGACCAAGGAATAGGTGGCGAAAAGAAGAGACATCCACTGTTGAGGTCGACCAAAGGAGGGAACATGGATGAGCCGGAGACAATTGTAAAGATTCAATCTCAGCCCACGTGTTGGGAGGATAGTGAGTAGACCATGACATGAGAAAACGAAGATGAGTTGCATAGTAGTATGTTATTATATCCGGTACCCCCAAGCCCCCCCTAGAACGCGGAGAAAGCAAAACAGAACGTGCAATCCTGTGCCGCTTGTTGTGCCAAATAAAATGCAGGAAAGATTTCTGGAGGGAGTGAAGTTTGGACATAGGAACGGGAACGGGGAGAGTCGCAAACAGGTATAACAGTTTGGGTAACACGGTCATTTTTAGTACATTAATGCGTCCGAGAAAAGAAATGGGCAGGGCATCCCAGTGTTTCAGAGAACGAGAAATTGCTATAAATAATGGGGGGAAATTGGCCTCGTATATGGATTGGTAAGAGGAAGTCAGATTAGTACCTAAATATTTTAAAGAGTGGGTGCACCACCGGTAGGGTAAGGCTTCCTGAAGCGAGGATAAAACGCCAGAAGGGACATGTATCGGAAGTGCCTCAGTTTTAGACGTGTTAACTTTGTAGCCAGATATGGCCCCAAATTGTTTCAAGGTCTTATGCAAAATCGGTAGGGAGGTATGAGGACTCGCAAGCGTGAGGAGGATGTCATCAGCAAACAGCGATAATTTGTATTCATGGTTATGGGATCGTATCCCGCGAATATCCGGATTCGACCTTATGGCGATGGCTAATGGTTCCAGACAAAGAATGAACAGTAAAGGAGAGAGTGGGCAACCCTGGCGTGTACCATTTGACATCTGAAAGGGGAGTGAAAAAAAAGAGGCTAATCTGACCTGCGAAAAGGGGGAAGAATAAAGGGCCTTCAAGGCTGCTACAAATGGACCCCTGAAACCATATCTTTCCAAGACCATGAACATGTAAGGCCAACTTAAACGGTCAAAAGCTTTTTGAGCATCTAAACTTAATAATATAGCGGGGGTGGAGGATCGGTTAATCAAGTCAACCAGATCAATGGATCGCCTGGTGTTATCTGCAGCGTGTCTGTGAGGTACAAAGCCCACTTGGTCCCTGTGTATGAGTTTGGAAATAATTCCAGACAGTCGGTTGGCCAAGATTTTAGTGAAAATCTTGTAATCGGAGTTAAGTAGGGCAATGGGGCGGTAGTTGTCTACTATAGAGTGATCTTTATCGGGTTTGGGGATAACCGAGATATATGCTCGGGAGAATTCAGTCTGGGGTGTGACCCCCTTGAAAAGATCTCGATAAAAGGAGAGGAGATGAGGAGCCAGGATACCAATAAAAGATTTATAGTAGGAGTAGGGCAATCCGTCCGGTCCTGGGGCTTTACGAGAGGGAAGATGTTTAAGTGTGTCAAACAATTCCTCTGGCGTAATATCAGCGTTAAGGGTGGCAATGTCTGAGGGTGAAAGACTCGGAAGTGACAGGGGGTCAAAAAAATTATCAAAAGATAACTGTGTGAGGGGCGGGTGAAGGTCTGGGGTCAAACAGTTATAAAGATTCTTATAGTATGAGCCAAAAAGGGATGCCATGACCTGAGGATCATAGGTAGGGCTTCCATTTGGTTGGATTAAAAGATCAGGCATCGTGTCAGGAGACTGAACTTTGAGTCGATTGACTAACATACGATGAGGTTTGTTGGAAAATTCGTAAAATTTTTGCTTAACCCATAAGAGGGATTGCGCAGACTTACTAGAGTCAAGAGTTTTAATGCGGTCACGTAGAGATGTTACCTTCCGGAGCCCAGAAATGGACGGCTTGGCCAACAACTGTCGTTCTGCCAAAGACAGTTGATGGATGAGAGAAGCCCTAGCACTCGCTGAAGATTTTTTTAAACGAGAACCCATAGAAATACAGAGTCCTCAAAATACCGCCTTATGAGCCTCCCATAGGGTTGAGGAAGAAGCTACGGAGCCAACATTGTGGGTGAAATAGGTATCAAGTCCCCGTGACAGTTCATCCCTAAGATGTTCTGTAGAAAGAAAGGTCTCATTAAGGCGCCAATGACATGGTTTGGGTATAATAGGAGGGAAAAAAAGGTTTAAAGTCAGAGAGGCATGGTCAGACCAGGTAATGGGGTTGATTTCAGAGGCGACCAGGAGTGGAAGAAGTGGGGCAGAGATAAAAAAATGATCTAGGCGGGAAAAACTACTGTGAGGGGTGGAGTAGAAAGTAAATTGTTTATGGAGGGGGTGTTTAATCCGCCAGGCATCAAAGAGACGATGCTCCCTTATCAGTCTACAGAAAGATTTTGAAGAGGAGCATTGCCGCTTCGAGGGTGTGGACTCGAAAAGAACTTTCCTGTCTTTATGGGGGGAAAAAACCAAGTTGAAATCGCCCCCAACAATCACATGCGAAATGGGAAAGGAATCTAAGTTGGCGAGTGTTTGTGAAAGAAATTGCAATTGACCCGAATTTGGGGCGTATAGATTCAACAAAACAAGGGGAGTGTCACCAAGCATACATTCCAAAATAATAAAGCGACCCTGTTGGTCAACCCTGGAGGAAACAACCCGAAGGGAGCAGTGAGACCTAATCAAAATTGCCACCCCAGCCTTTCCGGAAGGATCAAAGGCCGAATAGGCTTGAGAAAAAAATCTCGAGGCAAAACGGAAGGAGCCAGTTGATTTGAAATGGGTCTCCTGGACAAAAATAATGTCTGCTCCTGAGGATCGAAATTCCCGCAAAGCCATCCAACGTTTTTGAATGGAATTGAGACCCTTGACATTATATGACAAAAACCTCAAAGCCATTATAAAATAATAATAAATTAAGCACATGTATTAGCATGAGAAATGCATAATATACCATCGATGTAAAAAAATGGAGAACAAAAAACATTAAACTAACACAAGAAAGAACAAACACAGTAGTTGACATAAGTATCCGCAAGGATATAAACTTGGGAGCAACAATTTGGCCCAAGTCGTCTAGGCCTATGGCTAGACAAAATCGGGAGCAACACGACAACCAAGACATCAGGGAGATCGCCAAACCCGGCCAGAAAAAACAAAAGTGAAAAAAAAAACAAAAAAAAAAACAAACACCCAACAATGGTTCGGCCGGCCAGAAATGAAAAACCTGTGGAAAAAAACATGTATAAACCAGGAGGGAAGGATCGGCATCGAAGTCACTTCGGAGAAGCACCCCAGGGAATCAACAGACAGGCGGATCAGTTGTCCGAGGATGTCGTGGACGTTGTGGGGTACGTGAGAGCCTCTTCCGGCCTCTGTGGACTGGAGTCCAGATCTTGTTGGGGGTGGCAGATGGACGGACTGGAGTGGGTGGCAGAGGGGTCATGTCATCTGACAAAGGTGGAAGTCCCAGGCGCTTAAAAAAAGAATCCGCCTCATGAAGATCACGGAGCACAACTTGAGTATTGTCCCTAGTTACGATCAGCCTGAAGGGGAACCCCCACCGATAAAGGACACGGTGTTGCTGGAGGTGTGAGGTGATCGGCTTCAGAGCTCGCCGCTTGGCCAGGGTAATCGGGGACAGATCGCAGAAGAGTCGGAGTCTGTCACCTTTAAATTCCAGAGATGGCTTGTGGCGAACTGCTGATAATAAGGCTTCCTTGCTTTGAAAAAAATGGAAGCGAACAATGACGTCGCGAGGTCTGGTGCCTTCAACAGGTTTTGGGCCCAAGGAGCGATGAGCCCTGTCCATACGCCAATCAGCTTCTGGAACCAAGGGAGCAGTTGCGGTGAAAAAGGATAATAGGTGACGGTGTAGTTGTGCATCATCAATAGATTTGGACATACCGCGTATACGGATATTTTGGCGCCGTTCCCTGTTTTCCAAATCCTCTTGTTGGAGCTGCATTTGGGACATGGAATGTTTCAAATACGCGTTGTCCTCTTCCAGAACATGAACGTATTGCACCAAATCATCAAACTCAGTTTCCAATTTATCCGTGCGGTCACCAATCTGCGCTATTTCCCCTCTGAGATCCAACGCCAGTTTTCCAATTTCAGTGGAAATGGATGCGGTGATATTGCGTAAGAATATTTGCAATTTATCATCTAGCGCTGAAATTGTGAGAGAAGATGATGTGACAGCCTGCTGGGAAATCTGGGTGGAGGGGTGTTGATTGCTTGGGCAGGATGAACTATTGCCCCCCCAGTTATATTCTGGGGATCAGGATCCTCCATCTGGGGCTGGAGCAGGGCAGAGGCAGTCAGAGGAGCTGTAATGCTTGAGGGTGCAGTACCCTCCGTGACCACCGGGAGTCCAAGATCGTTCCCTGGGTTCCTGGACATGCCAGACGCCGGGGATTGCGGCCTGGATAGGAACCGCCGAAGCGGTGACGGCCGCGGATCCTGTGGCTGCGGGGAGGGGGGCTTCCAGCGCCCTATCTT
The DNA here is from genome assembly GCF_062004578.1 of Staurois parvus. NCBI lineage: Eukaryota > Metazoa > Chordata > Amphibia > Anura > Ranidae > Staurois > Staurois parvus. The sequence goes on from NW_028317949.1 coordinate 9,719,229, forward strand.
CCCCATAAAGGGCTCGTTCTGGTGCCGTGCCAGGTGCAGAGGGTGTATGACTCACCCGGAGCTGAAGGAAGGCAGTGGCGCGTGACGGGTGAGTCCATGCTGGCCGGGGATGAGCGGAGCTCAGGGATTACACAGCCGCCATCGTCCCTGGTCGCGCATGCGCCCCCAGCCCATTTCCAGATCTATTGTTATTCACTTATTGTTGGCTGCAAAGTGAGCATCACAAGATTATGGTACTCTCCAACTCCACCCTCTGTTGCTAACACGATTGCTGACCTAAATTTTCGGTGTGACATGAAAGGAATAATTGCCCATAAAAATCTAAATCTGCAGAAATTTTTGTCAATATGTTTCTGATGGTTGTCTCATACCATATGCACAGTTACTGGTTGTTGATTAAATTTAATGTTTGTGCTTGTAATGGCTGGTTTCAGCCCACGTACATTCTTAACCCGATATGCACCCCCTTCACCCCTTCCCTTCCCACTCTCCCCTCGGTTTACCCTCCTTCCTCTTTTCCTGCTCTATGTCCTCCCCTGCTGTTGTTTTATCTCTCTAGAGCTAATTTTTATATGGTACTTTATTGCATTGTCAGATCTTTTCTGTTGTTTAAAACTTCAAAAAAGGTCATTGAACATTAAAAAAAACCTGTAGCACTGACAAGTTGTGACACTGTACAGACACTGCTGCTCTCACTCAGTGAGAAGCAATTCTTCTGTACAGCCCAATCTTCAGATTTTCAACTAGTGCTAAGGAGAAATAAAAGCACTGTAAATATTATTGCTTAGCAATATAGGCTTTTGGAAATTTGCTTAAAGATTCTGCTTATTTCTAAGTTGAGCTGAAATGGATTTTAAATGTATCATATTGCTTAAAAATGCTCTACGCTATATTTACGAAACAATATTTTATGATGATAATTTCTTCACTTTTGTGCCTACATGCTCCCTCTTTATTGTATATATGAGAAGTTACTAAAAGACTAGCAGTCATTCCCATAGTTGAATGAAAGTCTTGAGATTACATCCCATTTGCCTAGAGCTAGTTAAAGGATAAATTCAACTTTAAGAAAAAAATAATACATGCATATATTTTTGCAGGGAAAAAATGTGCATTTGTTTAGTATTTTTCCACAATAGCCTGCATTCACCCATGGTCAGTGGACTGTGGGTGCAATGTCAGGGTTCTGCCGATGCTTCTTCTAACTCTCTGCACATACCTCGGTATGATGCAATATGATGCTCCTGCAATGCAAATAATAAACAGTATTGCCATGCACAATATATATTACAAAATGTTGTATAGCTAATATGTGAAGTCCAAAATCCAAAAAATTGCCATTATAAATAATATATAAACATCCTTCTCTATATATGTAGTGATCCTCCACTCCACTACTATGTCCTCCACGGACATACATATATACTCTCACCTCCTGTATATGACCTCTTACTTTAGGTCAAATAGTGCTTTTTCTCTTTAACCACTTCCCAACCGCCCTATAGCAGAATTACTGCAACAAGACTGTGCAAAATCACTTATACTGTATATACGCGTTTTTGCATTCCCGGGTAGGGGGCGCACGCTGCCCTACCCACACCACCATTGGTGGCTACAGATGTCGATTCCCTGCCGGCACCTGGCGATCGCCGAGTAAAATTGGCAGGGCAGAGACCTGTGTGTAAACAGCACATGTCTCTCTCCTGCCAGCAGTAACATGCTGCTATTTATTTCTCTGCACAGCAGAGAAATACACAGCAGTATGTTTCCCCAGAAAAACACACACAGTTAACCCTTTGATCACCCCAGATGTTAACCCCTTCCTACCCAGTGTCATTAGTACAGTGTCAGTGCTTTTTATTAGCACAGATCACTGTATCAGTGTCATTGGGATGTCAGTGGCAGTTAGTCAGTTCCCCCCCCAGTGTCAGAATTCCCACCGCAGTCCCGCAATAAGTCAGCCATTACTAGTATAATAAATAAATAAATAAAATTACAGTATATACCGCCATTTGTAGTCATTATAAATTTCACGTGAACCAATTAATTTACACGTATTGGGATTTCTTTTTAGCAAAGACATGTAGCAGAGTACATTTTGGCCTAAATTTATGATGAAATTTGATTTTAAATTTTTTTTTACTGTTTTATAGCAAATAGTCAAACATATTGGTTTTTTTTTTAAAAATAATTTCTAAATTGTTTCTTCGTCTATAGCGCAAAAAATAAAAAATGCACAGGTGATCAAATACCACCAAAAAACCCTGTGGGAAAGAAAGGAAGTACATTTCATTTGGGTGCAGTATTGCATGACCGCAAAATTTTCAGTTAAAGTAACACAGCACCCTATCACAAAAAATGGCCTGGTTAGGAAGGGGGGTAATTCCTCTGGAGGGCAAGTGGTTAACCTGGGTAGGTATAGCCCCCTGTACCCTCCAGCACCCAGTCCCTGATTTACTTCAATCCAGATCCATCCTTTTGAATCACATATGATATATCCTTCAAATTTTCATGAATGCCATCATAGCTCATCAACTGTATCCGCCAATATTTATTAAAAATAATGTATTAAACTTACAAAGAAAGTGCCCAACTGTAGCACTGCAGTAAAGACCTTCTGTTCCCATAAAAACAAGCTTCCTTGGTCACTCACAAAATGGCGGCTCACAAACATCCAGGTGTGCTGCTTGATGTCATCGGCCCACCCTAAGCGTTACATCACAACATATGATTTCATCAGGTTATAGCCATTGGATGTAATGCTGCTTATTTATATTCCACACCTATATGGTTTCCGTGGTAATGATCCAAAACCAATTGTGGTCGCCATTTTCTTGTAATCTTATGGATAACAACAGCCATGATTCTGAAGGTTAATCAACTGTATTTGCTAGCTCATCTTCTGAGGTGGGAATGCTAATCTTAAACACACTAATTGTGATACAACAATCTCCCAAATGAATGCACATACCCTATACTTAATCAACCTAGGTATCTTCATTACCACTGCTCTCCTGTATATCTACTTTACCATATATTATTACTGCTACTCTCCTTCATATCTACTATATCTACTCATATCCATATAATAAATTATATACATAACCTACTACATGTGCAAATAAATATACACAAGATGCAGTATTATGTGCACCAGTATAAAGTATAAAAATTCATATACAGTATAAAATGAATATAAATTATTCTAAAATAAAAAATTAAAACGAATACCAGAAAAAATATAAAATGTAAAATGAAATTACCCACAAAGTATTCCTCCCTACTGAAATATGTCTAGTGGGTGCATACACCCTGTGCTCTATTCTATCTTGTATGTAATATTGATTAAGATTTTTCTATAAAGCGGAGTGGATAAAGGTGGAGGAACACACAGATGAGGGTGTTCATTAGCACATTGTAGTGGAGTGGAGGATCACCACATATAATGAGAAGGATTTATAAATATTGTTTAAAAGAACAATTTTTTTGATGTTGGACTTCACATATTGGCTATACAACGTTGTGTAATATATATAGTTTATGGTAATACTGTCTATTAATTGCATCTCAGGAGCATCACATTACTTGGCACTTTATTTTGATTCAACTGTAGTATATGTGGGAACGCATATGGTGTCAGCAGCAATATATCATATGTGAGATAAAAGGTTGGGATTAATTTCGCTGAAGTACACTCTACACATACCTCTGTATGGGCTTTCAGTTACAGAGCTGAAGAATGTGTCAAGATACTATGGGGTAGATGATTATCACACTTATGAGCTATTGATAACTACAAGTCTTACTGCAGAATTGTAGTTTGCTTATTCACAGATCTTTGTGAATGAATGACTATAGTGTGAGGGTGGACAGTGGCAAAATCACTAAAATCTCAGTGCTCACTTTGTTTTACAACTCTGTTAATGTGGAAAAAAATAACATTCATTACTGTTTGGCTAACCCTAATAGAAAAAAGTCCTCTTAAAAGATCAATCCACCTAAAGTAACACTTTAGCTTCCTTTAAGGTGATAGGACGTTAAAATACAAGACTATTTCTAACATTTCTAAACATGAGATCTCTGTTCTTGAATATCTAGGTCTGAACACCTTCCATAGTCATTATGAGTCTCCTACTCTACCTGATGGATTTGTATTTAGCTTATAATATAGAACATGCAACGGGAGCAATGAGACACAGCAAAATTAGTGGTAACACTCAAAAACTGAAGTTAAGCAAACAGAGTGCTAGCATCTATATAAGATAGAGAGATTGGGAAGTTTTAGTTTTGGAGAAAGAAACTGAACTGCTATCTGTTTTTTATTACTATCTGGGACTCTGTTTCAGAGAATTTCTACCTCTTTCTGTTCTGGTGACAATGGTTTTACCATACAGTAAATGAGGGAAAATCTGCAAAAAGGACAGTCAGCAATAAAAAGCTAGTGGAGGATTCTAGTCTTCCCTTGAAAATGCTGAAAGTACAGGTGAAACTCGAAAAATTTGAATATCGTGCAAAAGTTCATTTATTTCAGTAATGCAACTCAAAAGGTGAAACTAATATATGAGATAGACTCATTACATGCAAAGCAAGATAGTTCAAGCTGTGATTTGTCATCATTGTGATGATTATGGCTTACAGCTCATGAAAACCCCAAATCCACAATCTCAGAAAATTAGACTATTACATGCAATCAATAAAATTTTCTGTATGGTACAATATTGTAAGCAGGAGAAAATTAGGGGAACACAGCTCTGAATAGAAAATCCTTCCCCACAATCTAAAATAAGAAAAATGTTTCAATTGACATGCACTCTATTCCTCTAAATCCTAAAAGTTCTCACTAGTTCCTCCACTCACCACTCTGCAGTGATGTGAGGTCATGGGGATAAACCGGTGGAACCAGTGAGAGAAGTGGTGGACTTAGGTGGTTGACACTCAAGAAAGTATGGTTATTGATAGTGTGGGTTTTCATTGCTTTTTTTTACAGCTAAAAAGAGTCTCTTTTTGCAATGGGGTCGCATTAAGCTGCTGGAAGATATTTTACTTTGTCTGCCCAAATTCAATAATATACCATTCCGTTATACTTTATACACCATTCTTGAACTATTATTGTTTTCTTAGAAAGGCAATTTTTTATTATGGAAACTATTTAGATCAGTTTGTGGCACATAGGGGTGTGTTAGTAAAGCATTTGTAGAGCTGTTGACCCTGTGAAACTGCAAGTACAGTTGTTCTATGCAAATGAGGGAAACATATAAATAAAAACTCTGAACTTAGTGTAACAACATGAAAATACAATGGGCAGCATTACTCTATAGTTGACAAGATACAGCAACTGATATAGGAGGAGTACAGGTACAAGACAAGAAGAGAAGGAAAGTGCAGCAGTAATGCTAGCCGAAGCCACTAAATGGCCTGCACAATTCTTTACAGCTTTTCACAGATTTATCTAAGCGCACTGTGCAACTCAGGAAAAATCTCCTCCAAATAACAAAAGCTCTACGAAACCACAAACCACAAAATTATTTATCATTGGGGTCACCCCACTAAATTGATCGTCACCAGAAATTACTCAATCATCACAATCAACAGCCTAGAGGAAGTCTGCAATGTCTTAGGGAGTGGGACATTCTCTCAGAAAGCGACCCACAACATTCTACCGCCACCAGAGCGTCTCCAGAGTGGAACCTGGTCACTCACAAATGCCAAACTAAACATAGACCGTATACATGCAATCTTATCTCATGGTCCCCGCTTAGATGTAATTTCACGTTTAAGCAAGGTGCTGAGGGTACCACACTTACCGAACACAGTAACTGTAAGTATGCCTGCCAATGGCAAGGTCACTTGTTTTGTTTTTGCCCCAAAAGTACTACGCAATTTTTAATGTGTTCAGATCTAGGATAAGATCCTAATTTTTACTGATTTGTTATCTGTTCAGTTATCTGTATTTGTTTATTTTTTTCCTTTTTGTTTCTGCTATCGTGTAATTCCTGATAGTCTAAATGGTTTCAATGTCATGTGCATAAAAATGTATTAACGCTTTAGGGGCCCCTTAGGTTAAGCCCTGATTAAGAGGTAAATATATCTGTTCAATGGGTATTAAAATGATCTCTATTAATGTCAATGGCTTGAATCATCTGGCCAAATGTACAAACATGTGGAAACAGGCATTTAAAGATAAATATGATATACTCTGTGTTCAAGAGTCTCATTTCGTAGATTCGGCCCCTCCTAAATGCGCACACAAAACATTTCCACATGTATATACTGCCAATGCCTCTGAAAAAAAAAGAGGAGTACTCACTGCTATTAGAGATACACTAAACTTTGTTCTTCATAAAAATATCTCAGACCCTGAAGGCCGGTACCTGATTCTTATATGTACAATATATAATACAGATTACAATGTTGTAAATTCATACTATGTTATACTATGCGGTGACTTCAACCTCATAGTTGACAGAAACCTAGACTCAACAAAATCTCAAAAAAAGACTACCCCTTTCTAATAAATGAAGACGTCTATGACGTTTGGAGGTGTCAACATTCAGGTGAAAGAGATTACATTTTTTTTTCGGCTAGACACCAATCTTATTCGAGAATTTACCTTATATTAGTAGATAAATGGCTACTGCAAAATGTTACCACATCAACCATAGGCAATATAACGTGGTCAGACCATGTGCCGATTTCAATTATTATTTTGAATAACCACTTATTGGAACCACACAACCTCTGGTGCATAAATTAGTCCATTATAAAAATCCCCAACAATAACTTGATACTTGAAAAACATCTTGAGGAGTTCTTCCATATAAATTTGCAATCTGTATCAAACTCTGGCACAATATGGTGCGCTCACAAAGCATATATACGTTGTATAATTTTACAAATGTGTGCTAAAGCTAAAAAGCAAAGAAATAAACAGCTTAATGACTTACTACAAGATATTCACAAACTAGAAATGCAAAATAAAGCTCAAGTCAATCACACCACCTCGAATACACTCTCCAGACTAAGCAACGAATTACGCTCCTTACTAATGTACCAATTTGATAGAAGTACGCAAAGATTAAAACTCAACTACTTCTCTAATGGAAACAAAGCAGGGGAATACCTAGCGAATAAGATGAAATCCCTGCATACCAGAACTAAAATACTGTGTCTTATCGACCAGATGGATTTTCCAGCGAATACTAAGGAGTCCTCATCTAATCCAACTATACACTGATGCATTTTCTTCCACCTCATTACCTTTCAAAATCCTACAAGCATTAATCGTAACAATCCCCAAATCAGGTAAAAATACAGACAACCCACAAAATTGTAAGCCTATTTCTTTATTAAATACTGATATTAAGATTTACGCTAACATTATAGCATGCAGACTGACCAATATACTTCCATATTGGATCAAGCCTGATCAGTTAGGCTTTACTAAAGGTAGACAAATATCTGATGCAACCCGGAGACTAATCAACATAATTAATTACGCAGACTTACAAAAAATGCCCTCCTGATTACTTGTTCTGGACACCGAAAAGGCTTTTGATAGGATACACTGGACATGCATGTTCCAAGTATGGCATACATTTGGATTTTCAGGAACAAATATTAATGCTATTTCAGCACTTTACTCAAATTCTTCCACCCAAGTCTATGTATCTAACATGCTATCCAAACTATTCTTAATTACGAATGGTTCCAGCCAGAGATGTCCATTGTCGCCACTAATTTTTAACCTATCATTTGAACCTCTTGGTGAAACTATAAGAAACAGTCCAGGTATACATTGCTTATATATATGTAAAAAAGCCAAAAAACAACGCTCTTTGTGAATGACATCATTTTAACGCTAACTAATCCCTCTATTTCTTTAGCAGCAATTCAACAAACTCTCATACAATTCAGTAATATTTCATATTATAAAATAAATGCATCCAAATCTAATATTCTAAATCTAGGTGTATATCACATTCTAAAAATGCACCTCCAAAACAAATTTCCCTACATCTGGGAAAATGAAGCCATTCCTTATCTTGGAATATTATTGACTAACAAAACCTTTGACCTAGGAACTCTCAATTATTCTAAATTCATTCCAAAAATTCAAACCCATCTAATCAAATGGATAAACATGAACTATCCTGGTCTGGCAGACTGGCCACATTTAAAATGTTTATATTGCCACAGATTTTATATCTATTTAGATCAATTCCAATTCCAAATAAATCTTCATATCTAACAAAACAACAATCTATGCTTAAAAAATACATCTGGGGAAATATGAGACGTAGATGCTCACATAATATATTAATCAAACACAAAAAAATAGGAAGAATGGGATTTGTTAACATTAGGGACTATCACAAAGCATCATTATTAGACCAACTCAAACATTGGTTTATAGTTGAAGATGATACAAAATGGGGTGACATTGAAAAAACTCTAGTCTCTAGTACAGATTTAAGATCCATACTACTAGCAAGCTCATGGCAATGGATTCCTACAAGTAAAACAACACCAACTATACGAGCCTCAATTGAAGCCTGGAAATTCTTAAGCTCCATGCCTATAGATACTCTCCAAATAAGTCCTCTTCCTACACCTAAAACAGCCTTAGAAGTCATAATGCCTTACATAGATATCTCGAATTGGAAACTTAATGGTATAAACACAATACAAGATATTTGTGTTAAAAACGACATAAAAAATTTGTAATTCCTTATGAAAGAATTTAACCTCCTCCCTTCTGAAAAATCAACCTATACACACATCAGTCGCTGCCTATCGAAACATCCAGTAAAAACAATATATATACCCAAAGTATTTTTACAGTTCTATAGCTCCGCTACTCCTAAATCAGGTGGTATAACCCTATTTTATAACTTTCTACAATGTAAATCATAATTTAATATGACTACTCCCTTAATCAAGTGGGAAAAAGACTTAGAGACTGAAATCTCTGATGAGCAGTGGGAATGTGCATTCAGGAATGTGTTTTCAGCTACTAGATGTGTTAACTATTGGGAGCTAATGCACAAAATTTTCACAAGAAGATTTCCTCATAATATCGGAAATTACTGGGATATTAATACAACCTGATCCTACTCTAGCCATTCTTAATATATATATATAGACACAGATCCAATCCATTATCGACTTTTAGTGACACATATTCTTCTAGCATCAAGACTTACCACTAATAGACATAGGAAAATAGACTTAGCCCCTTCTCTAAAGGAAGTCATTGAGCTAGTCCAGACCCACTTCATCTATGAGAAATCTTTAGCTTACCAAAACAATAGAATTACCAAATTTGACAAACCTTGGAAACCCTGGTCCGACTGGTTCAGAACTGTAACCTAAGATATTATTATGTTTAACCTTTTCTTGCATACTCTAAAATGATTCTTTCCTGGAACTAGTAGGATTGTTAGGAATTATTCAATATTTTCTTTTTTCTCTTTGTTAAACTTTACCGCAGCACCTATACTGTGATATTGTGTAGCTTTTCACTGTCCTATTTTTGTTTTTGTTTTGTTTTTTTGTTGTAACTATATTTGTAAAAACAAATAAAAATGTATTATGAAAAAAAAAGATACCCTTTTTTTAAATTTATAATAAACTTACCCAGGCATGTGGCCTGGGTGGCCAGGAAAAGGAAGGCAACAAATATGCTGCCCTAAACTATGCAAGACCACATGAGCTCAACATTGATGGGGTATCTAGCAAGGGGAGTGGCAAAGCTCATGTTGATAGGAACCAGTGGCTCATCTTAACATCATGACCCCCAAAAATTGCTGGGGGTGTGATGAGAGGTCTGAGGGGTGGGTCTTATTGTAATTTGGAAACCCTCTTTAGAATAAAGGGGCCACCTGATATTTGCCCCATAGTACCTCTTGTTACTCTTTCACAAAAAAATGCACAGTAAATAGTAAATAAAAAAAGTCACACCATGTAAAAATAAAACTCCTTTATCAGAAAAAAAACAAAACAAAACAATATAAATCCAACAATAATCATGTTGTCCAGTGATGTAGATGAAAGAAGATCACAATGACGTGATAACCCACTGCACCAAACAATGTAACCCTGATGCTACTTCCCTCACAAATGAAAGATGACAGCAGACAGCTATATGTCAACAAACTTTCCAGGAATCCTAAGTGACCTAATTTTCTTTATATGTCATGACTATACATGGTCAATTACATTACTTAGGATATCTACGGCTAATTTACTGACAAACAGAAGAACTACTGCAAATTACAGACTAATGGCTAACGTTTGTGTAAAAAGCATTAGCTGAGGGTTCAGACAGGCAAACTGTTCAAATATAGCCAGTTTGTTTGAGTAAGTGTAAACAAGCTGGGCTATGGATGGTCTCATGTTCAAGACAAACCCAAAGCTAATCCCTAATTGTGACAATTTATTTCAAAAGCTACCAAGAATTCAGATAAAAAGTCATGTATATAATTGTTAACGTCATCTGGTTTAAAATCACTACTTCCATATTACTGATATGCAATGTGAAACTAAGTAGCCACTTATTCTAACAAAAGATTGTAAGCAGTAAAATATTATTTTGTTATGTTATTATTATTTTGTTATGTTATTATCATACCCGTCTTAGGATCAATAGAAAAATAAGGTTGTCCCTGAAGAATGCTATAAACCACTCTTGCACTGCTTCCATATGTAGGATCATCAGCATCCGTTGCTTTCACCTGAAGTACATAGGCACCTAGAAGTAAAAAAAAAGCAATTTGTTAATGTTTGTCAAAATATATATATATTACTTAGAAATCTGGCAAATTTCCATCACATTGTGTTTTTTTTACTTTAACAAGGCATAGAAATTGTAACAAACAGAGTCAATATTGGTCCAAGGTCTATGTGATTAAATATTAAAAACAAAAAAAAAATAAAATGTTAAGTTGCAGTTGTTCATATGGTGTTCAGGGTTGTAAAAAGTGTAGCATACCACATATTTTAGGTGTTCTGCTCTAAAAAAAGTATACAATTCTATACTAACTACAATTATCAATGTTGCAATTTTTCAGAGCATTTTTCTATTTTTAAATGTTATCTAGTGATTTTTTTTTATATGCAGATCTAAGCAACAGACGTTTGTGTAGGCCCACCTTTCCTTGGCTCCCCTGCAGCTTTGTTTGGACTCTTGGCTTTAGTAGAGAAACTCAATAGTCCAGGCTATGGGGACCATATTCTTCCTATGATGTAGTGATGGATGCCAAATGCTAAGCTGTAGTGCTGTCATGGGGGGTGAGGAGGAAGTTACTATTGCTGTGTAACCTCCAATCGAGATAATTTGAAAAAATCACAGGTCTTATTTTTAAGTAATAAAGCCTTATTATTTTTTATTACTTTTTCTAAATATAATTTTCTTTAAAATAATGTTATCATTAGGTAAGCATAAAGAAAACACAATGCCCTCAGAGATTTTTATTTTTGAAAAGTAAAGCAACTGCCTAGAAGTATATCTGCTAGAAATCCCTTCTCTGTGGACTGATTTGGTTTCTAACTATTTATCATCTGGTTTCACATATCCATCATAGTAACATCATTTTCGTTATAAGTTACTGAGCTCTCTTTGGACAAGCAGATGGCAAGTTTGTGTAATGAGCCCTGAAGTCAGGGAATTCATACCATTAGTAAAGAAAAAAAAAGTAAAAAGGGTTGTACAGAGGATGATTTTCTGGATAACAAAGGCAATAGTAGATATAATTTTCATTTTTGCTCATTGGCAAGTATTTTACATTCAAAAGATTAAAGCAGCTGACAGGTCCAGTTAAGGAATCCCTCATTCAATAAATGCTTAGGTTGTTACTGCTGACTTCCTTCCAAACATACTAGGGGATTGGCTATGATGCTAATGGTATCAATATATCAATACGTCTGAATCACTGACACAGAATATATATGCTGCCTGGAAGTCAGTACTTCACTTGTTGCATACTTGTTTCAGGTTAGTAAATCAGCACTAAAGACAGTGGATTAACATGATTGTAAGGCAAAAGAAATGCTCAAAATACAGTCAGTAATAAAAGCCTGAAAATCTCTCTCATTATTTATTTACTTAAAGGCGAACCTAAACTGCATCTGAGTACCAAAAACTAAAAGCGCTATTTGATTAATTTTTAATATTCACAGAAAACTCCTATCCATGTCTCAAGGGCTTTAAAAAACTGAAACATCATTTATAAAAATAGCCCCTAGCATTTCTGGCTGTGAGTATGAGCAGGTGATTCACATAGCAATTACATCCTGGAATCCATCTGCACTTAGCTCGGGCATACAGGCACAAGCGTATGCTTAGCTGAGAGAACCCCTCCTCTACTCCTGAAGACTCTTGGGATGTATGACACCATTTGCCTAGGCATGAAAATTTTGAAGTAACTAAATAAATGTAAAAAACGGTTTAAAACAAATATATATATATATATATATACACACACAATACGATGAAATTCAATTTTGAAATTTTAAATGCAGCTAGTATAAGTATCTTAATCTCAGTTCGGCTTGGTATCTACCTTCTGCAGTCAGTTATACAGAAGCATGCAAACTGAGAGAGGGTGCTTGAGAACAGGAGCCATCTTGATGTGTTGTTTGCACATGTGCTGACGAGGAGCATGGGGGTTATTTACTAAAACTGAAGAGAGCCAAATCTGGTGCAGCTCTGCATAGAAACCAATCAGCTTCTAACTTCAGCTTGTTCAATTAAGCTTTGACAAAATACTGGGAGCTGATTGGTTTCTATGCAGAGCTGCACCAGATTTGGCACTCTCCACTTTTAGTAAATCAACTCCATGGTGACAGGAAAAGCAATATAAATAAGCAGAGGAATTAACTGCTACTGCTCCTTCACTCTCCACAAATATGCTGGAAGCAGAGATGTGACCTTGCTTTATTGCTTTGTCACAGAAGGGAAAATAAGGTCACCAATCTAGCAGTATAGTTTGGGTAGACTGTCTAAATCTCTGGTTGAGATGGTCAGAAATGCAATCTATTGAGTTGTTTGCCCCTTAGGACAATCCTGAATTTGTGGTTAGGCTTCAATATGCATTGTAAGTGCTTGAAATTAATAAATAAATAAAAAAGTTCAGTAATATCCTTAGGTTACTCTTGTTCTCATTAGAATTTAGCTACCATATTGTAAATTGGGACACTCAACAAGTTTTTTTAATGAAAGATTACTTGGACATTGACTAGAAAAAAATGTAAAAGCCACCCATATGAAAAGTCATTTTCCAATTTCAAATAAGTCACGTTTTTAATTTCCACCTAACATAGTGTATAAATTAGATTTATACAGTAAATAGGTTTAAATACTCTCCAGTAGGGTAAACATTGGGGTTGATTTACTAAAGTCAAATAGAACATGCACTTTGCACATTAATGAAAAAAAAAAAATATGAGTAAACACATACAAGTCCTGTTACAATCAAAGTTCAAAGGTCAGAATGTATGATTAAGTCTAATTGACGAAACATGTCAAAGGGAAGTGACGTCAGACGCACAGCTGAATCGGGAGTGATCGAGCGGCCATTTTGGATCCTGGAAATCTCTATTTGAGACACAGGAGAGAATCTGCTGAGGATTTCCGGAGGTCTGGCTGGGCTGATTTCTTGTTTGATGGCAATTTTAAAGATGAAGATATATGTAAGCAAATAAATAAAGTATATTCTGTTTAAGTTTTTACAGAATTACACTATTGTGGTTCCATTTATGGTTGGCATCGTTTGGAGACTGATGTGGAGAGGAGTATAATACTGTGGCTGTGAAGATCCCTCTGGAGGAACTTATTATATATCAGTACCCTGCCTGGAGAATTACTAAGCTTGTGTTTATATATTTTTTTGGTAAGGGTATCTATTTTGCACACTCTAGAAGTGGACACATTTTTCACAGTTTTTTATCACTAGATTGTTTCACGGGCACGTGTTTACACATCTATTCACTTTACCATATAGTGATCATGAGTGTTTTGTGTGAATCACATGTGTTATGGAATGAATAATTCAAGTTGTAAAGGATAATACACTATGTGCATTTTCCTTTCTTTTTTTGAGGTTTTTTTGGTTTCAGAAATTACTTTGGAGGCTGTCTTCACCTGGAGGTTGATTTTGAGATTTTGAATGACTTTGATATTTTGAAGGACTAATTTATTATTTTGGGACTTGTGTGTTTTTTGTTTTGAGCACTTATTATACCTGTATTTATACTTGGGATACTAAGCATATTTCATAAGATTATCACACTTTTTGGGGTTTAAAGTGTTTATATGCGTTTTGGGGAAGTTTGTGAATAAGGGAAGGGTACACCGTATTTGATTGTCATTATTTTGCACTAGGGGGGTTTATTTGTATTTATACTTGGGATACTAAGCATACTTCATAAGATTAGTACACTTTTTGGGGTTTAAAGTGTTTATATGCGTTTTGGGGAAGTTTGTGAATAAGGGAAGGGTACACTGTATTTAATTGTCAGAATGTACTTGTCCCTTTAAGGGTCAGATGGATGCCAGATTATTCGAGCAATCTTTTGCTGGAATCTTATATTAAATTAGATAGAATCCAACTTAAAATATTCAATAGGTATATGTCTATTATGCCCCAAATATAGCAAATATATTATACACAAATAGTATATATGTTAAGGTTTTTGTTTTATTAATTTATACAATTTTAGTGGGAAGCACAATGATTTTTAAAATTTTCTTTTGAGGACCTGTTGTTGGGAATGTAAAAAAGATTAATGTATTACCTTTAGAAAAAGCATTAGAAGCCAAAAAATACTATGGAGGAAAAATGGTGATGTATGATACCAGCAGAAGATTGTAGAGAATAACCTGGCATCCATCTGCCCCTTAAAGGGGAAGGCCCATATTGACCTATTTTATCCATATGTCTAATGATAAGATGATAGCTTCATGTGGCTGGCAATGGATCACACTGGGAGTCATGTTTATGATATTAAAGTGATTGTGGAGCACAAAACACCAATATAATAAGACTTTGATTGTAACAGGACTTTTATTTGTCAAATTGCAATTATTTAATTAACCAGTTTCTGCCCACCCACATTACTGCGGGCAGCCTGGATGACATATATGTATGCAATCCAGCCGTGGGCACACAGGGTGCCACTCCCATGGCTGCTGTCTCCACTGGACACTGTGGATTGGGGTTCCCAGTACTCATCCACTTTGAGCGGCCAGAGGCGAACATGATCACAGTGTTAACAAATCTGTTCTGAATGAATTTCATTCATAACAGCTGTGATTCCTATAGTGATGCTGTGATTGGTCCACAGCTATTACATGGTACCAGTGGAATCAATCACAGCCCCCTGTACCATGTGATAGCTGTGGGCCAATCACAGCACAGAATAAAAATCACAGCAGTTATCAATGTATACCATTTATGACAGTTCAAAACATTGCTGTTACCATGATTATCACTGTAACCGCAATCAAAGTGTTAAAAAAGAAAAAAAATCTCTGACCCCCCCCCGGAATAGTACAGTGAACCATTCTGTAGGACACTGAACTACTATGCTCTAAGTATGTAGAAAAAAAGGAAAAAAAGGAAGAAAGTTAAACAAAATTAAATTTTAAAAGTTTATATATTTTTTTAACATACTGTCACCAATCAGTATCCCTGATCACTGCAACACCACAGTCATACGATGACACTGTACTGCACTGGTGACAGTGTTTTAAAAAACTGTGGAAAAAAATTTTTTTTATTTAATTTGTTTTCCAAAAAACTGTGAAAAAAAATAAAACTTCAAAAACCTCACCATGCCTCTTATTAAATACCCCAGACTGTCTAATTTTCAAAAAGGGGTAATTCGGGGGGATATTTGTACTGTCCTAGCATTTTAAGTACCTAAAGAAATGGGATCATTACATCAGGATTGATCAGTTTTCAAATATACTGTATATACCTTAGTTTGTAGATGCTATACCTTTCACTCAAACCAATTAATATACACTTTTTGGGATGTAGACATGTAGCAGAATACATTTTGGCATACATTTATGAAGAAGTTTGGTCTTATTGGAAATGTTTTATAACAGAAAGTATAAAATATCATTTTTGTTCAAAATGTTCAGTATTTCTTTTTATTTATATAGCAATAAATAAAAAAACAAAACACAGTGGTGATCAAACACTACCAAAAGAAGACTATTTGCATGAAAAAAATGATAAAAATTAAATTTGGGTACAGTGTTGCATGACCGAGTAATTGCCAGGTAAGGTAGCACCATTACTGACCATTTGGAAACTCGGAAACTGCCCGAGGGCCCGGGGTCAGTAGGTGGCCCCATGAGATGCCCCTGGTACCTTTTTCATAGGCTTTTTTGAGTTTGGGAAAGGACACAGGGGCCCCATGATCCCCTATTGCCCGCATGCCCCATGAGTTGTCAGTCTGCCCCTGAGTAGCACATTGCCGAATAGCAAAAATGGCCTGGTCATGAAGGGGGTAAAACCTTCTGGAGCTCAAGTAGTTAATATGCACATGGTGGCATTATACATGGAGGTTATACATATTGTAGAGAATTTCTAGCACATAGATTGGTTTTATAAATTGTTGTTTACATTTTTTGTGAAATTTTTTATTTTTTTTTTGAAACAGGAAGAAAAGTATTATTATTACAGCGCTGCAATTACAGTAGGTTTTATATATATAACCCTTAGCAAACTTTAACCACTTTACATTTTTTTCCCTGGAGTTCTTAAAATTTGCTCTGCTATTATTCAGTTTGGAGATACATAGTAATTGTTGACACTGCATGACCTGGTTTATGTACAAAACTTTCTTTTGTATTTTTTACAAACTCTTGAAAGAGTTATGGCTTAGAAGTTTGGGAAATATTTCCCAAGAAATCATGTATGGTTGATAAATGTGATCCTTGTGTTCTGAGAATCCAGACACATTGCTCTTAATCAGGTTTTCAAAGCAAAACATGCAGTGATGTATTTTACTTTTGGTCCAGCTTCCTCTTCTGCTTGTTTTTATTTACTGTGCAATAATGAAAGAAATAGCATGAGTCACTGTGCCACCTCATTAGTTTTCAAGTGCCAATGAAAGAAAGGCCTTGATCAGAATCCAGTGCCGTGCTATGTATGCGTCCATATAGTAAGTATCTGACATTGCCCTTGTATGCATTAACATGAAAAAATAAAGCATGAAAATCAAAGAGTAATTTACCATGATAGAAGCATTCTATGAGAAGCTTTTGCTTGAATTATACATAAGACATTTTTCACCTAAGCAGAAGGTTTTTCTATTATATTGTCTTAGTAACCCAAGCCAGCCTGCATGAATAATAATCTTTAGAAACAGACAAAGTGATGCAGCTTTATTCTTCAGTGACTCCAGACAGTGTTGATGCTTTTTTTTATATTCTACACATGGCCATGTCTGTATAGGTTGTTGGTAGATGTTTTATAATTTGGACTTAGATAGCACTTTCTTTTTATTTCATTAATTATTCTACAATCTTTGGAATGTAAATATAATGACAGATTACTAATGTGTCATTTTGGTATGTACACAAATGTTATTATAAATTTTACCTAAGACCCATTTTTGATGTGCCTTTTTTTTCTTTTTTAACATGCCGATTTTGCCATTATGAGGTTTTTTTAATACTCAAGTTTGCATATTCTGTCCGTACTGGATGACTGAATGTTTGATGAGTAAAACTTTTGCCAGTGTTGAACAACAGTTGAGATAAAACCAATGCCTATTGTATTATGTTTATTCAGTATAGACATAGTAACCTCTTCACACACCTCCCTATTACTCTTTAAGTGGGCTTCAAGGCACGGGAGGCACAAACGCTTCTCTATTATGCGACCACTGTTCATGGTTCTTACATGAGTGACATGATTAGGAGCAGGTTTCTCTGACCATGCCATGAACAAGAGCTGTCAGTGACAGCTTTTTTCAGTGTCCTGGGAGTGGACATTGAGCATACTCTCAGCACATGAACTCAGGCTGGCTGGCTGGTGGCTGGGTGTTAAAGCCCACTACCCCTGAGATTATTATATATACATTTCAGTGTTTTACATAGATTTGTATAGTAGTAAGGTATGTTATGAAATGTCTGAACTACAACTATTTTTAGATTCTTTGATTCTACTGACTACTGGATTGCTCTCTGTTAGACTCTCCTCTTATCTTGGAAGAGCTGCAGAAAGTGGTTGCTAGTATTCCTAATAACAAGGCTCCAGGAGTTGATGGGCTGCCTAGTGAGATATACAAAACTTATCAGGAAACTCTGTTGCCTGAACTTTTGGCCCAGTTCCATGAAGCGTTTGAAGTCGCTTCATTACCACATTCTATGAACGAAGCCTTGATAGTTGTATTGTTAAAACAAGATAAAAGTCCCTTACTGCAAGAATCATATCTCACAATTTTGTTACTTACAGCTGATGTTAAATGTTTACCTAAAGTAATCAATTGTTTACTTTTATTGTAAAACGATTTATGCGAATCAATCTGGTTTTATACCGAATAGATCAATGGCTTCCAATATTCAATGTTTGTTGTGTTAATTTTCAGTAATGTCCCTATTTATTATTTTTATTTTCTCTTGGATTCTCTGAGTTTTCCATTATTTGGGACAAGCCAATGCTGATCCCATTAGAGAGTCCCTCCCAGTTGCAGCCTCTTAAATAAAGCTGGCTAAGTCTTTCAAACATTTCAGACTAGAGGTGTTCCTTAATGTGGCAGAATATCCTACAATTCTTTGAATATCTTTCCATTACTGTGTAAAATGCACAAAGTTAGTGCTGTTTGGTGTAAACTACCAATGTCAGTAGTGGAGAGGGTCAACTTGACAAAAATGGTGTGGAAACCCCAGCTCCATTTTATGTTACATAATTATGCAGTTTGGATACCCAAATGAATATTTAGAAAGATAAATACAGTTTTTCAAGAACTCATATGGAAGAATGGGAAGACCAGGATCCATCTGTGCTTTACAGTTTCCTAAGGATGGTGGCGGGTTGGCAGTTCCCAACGCTAGAGTATATTTCTTGGCATCTAAGATGCAAGAGATGGCAGGATAGGCGAAAATTGACCTTCGTGATCCAATCTAGAGAGTTCTTCTTACCTCTTTCTCTAAAGATCCTCTTGTCTCTTTGTTGGAGGCAGGTAATTTTTTTGAAGCACCTCCCCAATGTTTTTGTTGATACATAAGGTTTGGGGGGCTGTGTGTGTCACTATTGGCAATAATTCTAGAAGTAAACAAACTTACAGGTTTTGAGCATTGGAATCAATCTGGTCTTGCATATCTTCATTAATTGTATAATGGAGGTACTATGCTATCTTTTGACCTTATTGTAGAGCAGCACCAATTGTCAAATAGAGTATTTTTTCTGTACTTACAACTTTGCCATGCATTACAGTCTCAGACCTGTTTGGATCCAATATATTTAAATTTTTTGAACATTCTTTCTATGGTGTGGCATTGGATCTAAAAAGGGTTTAATTGATGATTTATAAAAAGTCTTAGTAGGAGCAGTCATGTCTAAAACTTTGATTAAATGCAGACAGACATAGAGTCAGGATATAGGTGTTCCAGATGAGGAACAAAGGACAGCTGCATTAGAGGTCCTTCCAGAAGTTTCACTTTCCTCCTCTCAAAAGCTGACACAGCTTTATATACTCCATAGAGTCTTATACACCCCTCCAAAAATTTTTTACTTTGGGTCGTCAACCTTCACCTACTTGCCTTCATTGTAACATGCATAAGGGCATGTTAATTCATGTTATGGCATTGTTCTCATGCTTTGCTTGTATATGTTTAAGAAAAATACAAACATAATAAAAAGTATTTGATAAAAAACCCACCCTCTTTGCTACCACATACAATATATTGCCAAAAGTATTGGGTCACCTGTCTTTACATGCACACAAACTTTAATGGCATCCCAGTCTTAGTCCGTAGGGTTCAGTATTGAGTTGGCCCACCCTTTGCAGCTATAAGAGCTTCAACTCTTCTGGGAACACTGTCCACAAGGTTTAGGAGTGTGTCTATGGGAATGTTTGATCATTCTTCCAAAAGCACATTTGTGAGGTCAGGCACTGATGTCAGACAAGAAGGCCTGGCTTGCAATCTCTGCTCTAATTCATCCCAAAGGTGTTCTATAAGTTTGAGGTGCAGGCCAGTCAGGTTTCTCCGCCCCAGACTCGCTCATCTGTGCCTTTATGGACTGTGCTTTGTGCACTTGTGCACAGTAATGTTGGGACAGGAAGGGTCCATCTCCAAACTGTTCCCATAAAAGTTGGGAGCATGAAATTGTCCAAAATGTCTTGGTATGCTGATGCCTTAAGAGTTCCCTTCACTGGAATTAAGGAGCCAAGACCAACTCCTGAGAAGGAAGCTCACACCATAATTCCCCCTGCACCAAACTTTACACTTGGCACAATGCCCAGACACGTCCATCAGATTTCCAGACAGAGAATAATGATTCCTCACTCCAGAGAACATGTCTCCACTGCTCAGGCTTCTAGTGGTGACGTACTTTATATCACTGCATCTGACGCTTTGCATTGCACTTGGCGATGTAAGGCTTGGATGCAGCTTCTCGGGCCATTGAAACCCATTCCATGAAGCTCTCTATGCACTGTTGTGCTAATCTGAAGGCCACATGAATTTTTAAGGTCTTTAGCTATTGACTCTGCAAACAGTTGGCGACTTCTACACACTGTGAGCTTCAGCATGCATTGACCCTGCTCTGACATTTTATGTGGCCTATCACATCATGGCTGAGTTGCTGTTGTTCCCAGTTGCTTCTACTTTGTTATAATACCACTAACAGTTGACCATCAAATATTTAGTAGGAAGGAAATTAAAGGATGGATTTCACAGGTGGCAACCTAGCACTGTACCACGCTTGAATTCACTGAGCTCCAGAGAGCGACCTATTCTTTCAAAAATGTTTGTAGAAGCAGTCTGCATGCCAAGGTGCTTGATTTTATATACCTGTGGCCATGGAGGTGATTGGAACACCTGAATTCAATTAATTGGAGGGGTGTCCCCATCACACATAGGTCTGATCAGCCAAAACATTCTGACCTTTGACAGGTAAAGTGGATACCAATGATTATATCGTTACAATGGCATCAGAAAGTGGGTGGAATATATTAGGCAGGACATGTTGTCCCTGAAGTTGATGTGTTGAAAGAATAAAAAATGGGCAAGCTTTAGGAATTAAACAACTGTGGCAAGAGCCAAATTGTAATGGCTAGATGAGCAACTCCAAAACTGCATCTCTTGTGGGATGTTCCTAGTCTGCAGGGGGTAGGATGTACAAAAAGTGGTACAATCAAAAAGAACTGTGAACTGGTGAAAAGTTCATGGGTGGCTAAGACTCATTGTTGCATGTTGGGAGCAAAGGCTAGGCCATTTAGCATAACCCAATAGAAGAGCTTCTGTAGCTCAAATTGCTGAAAAAGTTATAGCTGGTTCCGATAGAAGGTTCTGAAAACACACAGTGCATTGCAATTTCTTGTGTATGGGGCCGTGTAGCTGCAGACTGGTCAGGGTGCCAATGCTGTCACACGATCACAGCAAAAAACACCTACAATGGGTATGTGAGCATTAGAACTGGACCATGGAGCAATGGAAGAAGGTGGCCTGGTCTGATGAATTCAGGAATGGTTTGAGGAACATAACCATGAGTTTGTAAAGGGTAAGGTAAGTGAGCGCAAACAGACAGGGTGAGCAGCTAACATACAGGGTTAAACCATGAGTTTGACATGTTGACTTGGCCTCCAAATTCTGCAGATCTCAATCCAATTGAGTATCTGTTGGAAGCACTGGAAAAACAAGTCTGATTTGTGGATGCCTGACCTCACAAATTACAGGTCTTTACCAGTTCCTGACCGCACTATAGCCAAAAGCTGGCTACAGAATGGTTGGCTAGTTCTGGGAGGTCGTCCATGGATGTCCCCCCAGAACCACACACATGCCCTCTGGGGCTCCCAACAGGAGCAATCCGTGATCGCTGTGTCCTTCAGACACAGCTGATCATGTGTTTAGGTAAAGGGCCAATCAGAGAGGCCTTTTACCATGTGATCAGCTGTGTCCAATCACAGCTGATCACAGTGTAAAGAGGAAATGCCGGTTATCGGCAATCCTCTCCTCACTCTGACAGTGCGAGAGGAGATGAGAGCCAGTAAGTGGCATTTCTTAAAGGGACATCTACACTGATCATCAGGGCACTGATAATCATTTCCTAATGATCAGTGTAGCACCATCAGTACCCAACAGTGTGGCTAATAGTGTCCATCAGTGCTTTGTATCAGTGCCAATCAGTGCTGGCTATCAGTACCCATAAGTACTGGCTATCAGTGCCTCCTCAGTGCTGGATGTCAGTGCCCATCATTGCTGACTATCAGTACCCTTCAGTGCTTTGTATCAGTGTCTGCTCGGTGCTGGTTGTCAGTGTGCATCAGTGTGGCTAATAGTGTCCATGATTGCTTTGTATCAGCTCCCAACAGTGCTTTGTATCAGTGCCCATCAGTGCTGGCTATCAGTACTCATAAGTACTGGCTATCAGTGGCTCCTCAGTGCAGGATGTCAGTGCCCATCATTGCTGACTATCAGTACCCTTCAGTGCTTTGTATCAGTGTCTGCTCAGTGCTGGCTGTCAGTGTGCTTCAGTGCGGCTAATAGTGACCATCATTGCTTTGTATCAGCTCCCAACAGTGCTTTGTATCAGTGCCCATCAGTGCTGGCTATCAGTACCTATCAGTGCTTTGTATCAGTGCCCATCAGTGCCGCCTATCAGTTCCTTCTGTGCTGGGCAATTTATATGTATATATATATATATATATATATATATATATATATATATATATATATATATACACACACGCACACACACTGGTCACAACATTAAAGGAACACTTGGAACACTTTTTAATCAAAGTTTTGCATAAAGTCAATTAAACTCCTGGGATATTGATCTGGTCAGTTAAGTAGCAGAGGGGGTTGTTAATTAGTTTCAGCTGAATTGGTGTTAATGAAATTAACAGCAGGTGCACTAGATGAAAACAGGTATGGTTTTGCAGTTAGAGGCCACTAACATTTTTTCTCTACTCATCTTTTCTGACTGTTTTTCACTAGTTTTACATTTGGTTAGGGTCAGTGTCACTACCTGGACCCTTCAGAGGTTGCAGAGGCAGTTCAACTCCTGCAAAATGGTACATCAATACGTGCCATTGCCAGAAGGTCTCAAGAGCGTGGAGGAGATTCCAGGAGACAGGCAGTTACTCTAGGGGAACTGAACAGGGTGGTAGAAGGTCCTTAACCCATCAGCAGGACCAGTAGCTGCTCCTTTGTGCAAGGAAGAACAGGATGAGCACTGCCAGAGCCCTACAAAATGACCTCCAGCAGGCCACTGGTGTGAATGTCTCTAACCAAACAATCAGAAACAGGCTTCATGAGGGTGGCCTGAGGGCCTGACATCTTCTAGTAGGCCCTGTGTTCCCTGCCCATCAACTCAATTAGCATTAGCCATTGAACACCAGAATTGGCAGGTCCACCACTGGCACCTTGTGCTTTTCACAGATGAGAGCAGGTTCACCCTGAGCACATGTGACAGACGTGAAAGGGTCTGGAGAAGTCGCGGAGAACGTTATTCTGCCTGTGACATCGTTCAGCATGATTGTTTTGGTGCTAGGTCAGTGATGGTCTGGGGAGACATATTCATGGAGGGACACACAGACCTCTACAGGCTAGGCAATGGCACCCGGACTGCCATTAGGTATCAGGATGAGATCCTTGGACCCATTGGTGGTGCTGGTGCACGACAATGCTTGTCTTCATGTAGCGAGTATACAGGCAGTTCCTGGAGGATGAAGGAATTGATACCACTGACTGGCCCCCATGCTTGCCTGACCAAAATCCAATAGAGCCTCAAGAGATACCATCCGTTGTCTCATTAGGATCATGCCCCGATGTTGTCAGGCATGCATACAAGCACGTGGGGGCCATACAAATTACTGAATACCCTTTTGAGTTGCTGCAATAAAATTTCAGAAAAATGGAATAGCCTGTTGCATCGTTTTTTCCACTTTGATTTTCGGAGCGTATTTGAGTTCAGTCCTCTGTAAGTTAATCATTTTAATTTCCATCAAACGATGGGGCATCCCTGTGTTCCTAACACATTACCCAGTCCATATCAATATAGTTATCCAGCATGATATTTTTCCTCATTGAGATCTAATGTGTTTTCAAAGTGTTCAATTATTTTTTTGTACAGTTTATACAGTCATGGCCGAAATTGTTGGCACCCTTGATATTTTTCCTGAAAATCAAGTATTTCACACAAAAAAGGTATTGCATTAACACATGTTTTGCTATACACATGTTTATTCCCTTTGTATGTATTGGAACAAATATAAAACAGAGGCAGAAAAGCAAATATGACATAATGTCACACAAAACCCCAAAAATGGGCTGGACAAAAGTATTGGCACCCTTAACTTAATATTTGGTTGCACACCCTTTGGAAAACATAACTGAAATCAGTCGCTTCCTATAACCATCAATAAGCTTCTGACACCTCTCACCCGGAATTTTGGACCACTCTTCCTTTGCAAACAGCTCCAGGTCTCTCTTATTGGAAGGACACCTTTTCCCAACAGCAATTTTAAGATCTCTCCACAGGTGTTCAATGGGATTTAGATCTGGGCTCATTGCTGGCCACTTCAGAACTCTCCAGCGCTTCTTTGCCATCCATTTCTGAGTGCTTTTTGACGTATGTTTGGGGTCATTGTCCTGCTGGAAGACCCAGGATCTTGGACGCAAACCCAGCTTTCTGACACTGGGCCCTACAGTGCGACCCAAAATCCTTTGGTAATCCTCAGATTTCATGATGCCTTGCACACAGTCAAGGCACCCAGTGCCAGAGGCAGCAAAACAACCCCAAAACATCATTGAACCTCCACCATATTTTACCGTAGGTACTGTGTTTTGTTCTTTGTAGGCCTCATTCCGTTTTCGGTAAACAGTAGAATGATGTGCTTTACCGAAAAGCTCTATCTTGGTCTCATCTGTCCACAAGACGTTTTCCCAGAAGGCTTTTGGCTTACTCAAGTACATTTTGGCAAACTGTAGTCTTGCTTTTTTATGTCTCTGTGTCAGCAGTGGGGTCCTCCTGGGTCTCCTGCCATAGCGTTTCATTTCATTTAAATGTCGACGGATAGTTCGCGCTGACACTGATGCTCCCTGAGCCTGCAGGACAGCTTGAATGTCTTTGGAACATGTTTGGGGCTGCTTATCCACCATCCGGACTATTCTGCGTTGCAATCTTTCATCAATTTTCCTCATCCGTCCACGACCAGGGAGATTAGCTACAGTGCCATGGGTTGCAAACTTCTTGATAATGTTGCGCACTGTGGACAAAGGCAAATCTAGTTCTCTGGAGATGGACTTGTAACCTTGAGATTGTTGATATTTTGCCACAATTTTGGTTCTCAGGTCCTCAGACAGTTCTCGTCTCCTCTTTCTGTTGTCCATGCTTAGTGTGGCACAGACAGACACACAATGCAAAGGTTAAGTGAACGTCTCTCCTTTTTATCTGCTTTCAGGTGTGATTTCTATATTGCCCACACCTGTTACTTGCCCCAGGTGAGTTTACAGGAGCATCACATGCTTGTAACATTCTTATTTATCCGCAGTTGTGAAAGGGTGCCAATACTTTTGTCCAGCCCATTTTTGGAGGTTTGTGTGACATTATGTCGAATTTGCTTTCTTTCCTCCCTTTTTTTGTTTTGTCCCAATACACACAAAGGGAATAAACATGTGTATAGCAAAACATGTGTTAATGCAATACGTTTCGTGAGAAATACATGATTTCCTGGAGAAATATCAAGGGTGCCAACAATTTCGGCCATGACTGTATATATATATATATATATATATATATATATATATACACTGTACTGTATATATAAGCCAGTTTTTGACAGGTGTCTATGGTTTCTATCAGTTATTGCTGATACCTATCTTTGGGTTCTGCATAGTGTTGCTCTTTGCACATTTTCTTAAATATCACACTTCCAGCTTCATTCAGAATGTCTTCTCAAAGTGTTGGCATGTTAGCAATTTTGCCATTAAGCAATAAAACAGCTGAATTTGCAGTTGCAAAACTAATTTATCATTGTCCTGCTGCTACTGACTGTTTAGTAGACTCATAGGTAAACTGTAAAAATTGTTTTAGTCCATAACGGGTTCACAGATATGACAGCTGAAGTGATTAAAAATACGTCACAGATGATTCTGAGAGGGCAGCAGAAGATTGTTGAACTGAACAATCAAAACACACATCACAGACCAAGATGTTGGATATACACACACACACACACACACATACCTATATTTATATATATATATATATATATGACATTCCAAACCAGTCATGGGGTTTTTTGTGTTTACGTTGACCACGTGACTGAAAATCACTTGCTTAGGAGTTGATTTACCAAAACTGGAGAGTGCAAAATCTGGTTCACCTCTGCATAGAAACCAATCAGCTTCCAGGTTTTTTTTGGTCATAGTTTAATCAAACAAACTGAAGTTAGAAGCCGCTTGGCTACCCTCCACAGCTGTGACAGATTTTGCACCCTTCAGTTTTGATGAATCAACCCCAATGTTTCATCTTTCATAAGACACATGTGGAGCACAAATATGCCTTTCCTAAACATTTAGTTAATTTTAGAAAATACTTTCTAAAATCTATTCCTTATCCTTTATTAACTTTTCCTTTATTTTAAAACATGCAGATGATGTTTCTATTATAATTCATCCTATCAAATGTTTGATGACAACATGTCATCAAACATTGGAGCTCACCTCACATCTCACTTTTAAAATAGGTACAACACTAAACAATATCCTTATTCTCCAAAAATACACTTCCATTCTCTAATGAACCTGTAAATAATGTTGTTTTATTGTTTCTTGCTGTGTTTTTTGTAATTTTCTCTGTGAGCTCCCAAGCCTTTAATTTCCCCCCTCATTTTCATGTGTTTGGAATGAGCAGTGCACATTAGTTGCAGTCATATATGCTGCTCTATGCACTCTAGTCCATCTTGGGAGTGAGCAGGAGTCTACATTCCTATGTACAATGAAACCATGCAGAATGAAAGTAGTCACCCTCCAACAGGACTTCAGATCACAGCACCAAAAAAATTAATTTGGACATTTGGAGAAGGCTGATCATTATAGAAGGCACTTTTTTGAGTTAAGAATATATACTTGAATCTGTAAGCAAATTTCAGCATTGGGTGGATGTGTATAATTGTGCTTCTTTGTATATTTATGTTTGTACATTTTTTGTGGAAATAAAAATATTGCGAAAAAAATATTTACTTTAATGGAAAATATTTTTTAAAAGTGTCACTTTATTAAATGACTTTGATTAATGAATTATTTATTAATAAATTAATAAATGTTCCCTTTTTTGCAGTATGAATGCATTTTTATAATATCTGTGTTTCTCACAAATATCTTAGCTACAACTAATAAACAACCCTGTCATAAATTAATAAAAAAAAATTATGTTCTTTGTTTTGTTTAATTTTTTAGAGCTGTAACTGGTATACCCAAAATAAAGACTTTACCAAAAAAGAAAATAATTTACTGAGAAAAAAGTATTGTTTTAGAGAACTAGTTTAACCAATTACCTGGTATAGCCAGCAGATGGAGCCAATTATCTTTAAAGACTGACTAACAATGTTTTAGCCATTTTGAAACATTATCACTGGCTTAAATATTCTTTGATGTTGCAGCTTAAACTGTATGTATAAATTTCACTATAACTACTATTAAATATTGTATTAAAAATAATTTTATATTAATGTATTTAAAAATGTTACTTTATCTTATCTTACAAACAAAACATTTGCATTAAAGCTAAAAGAAAAAGAAAATTCAAAAGAAAAATGTTGCAAGCCTACCCAGTGAGCACATATGTAAAAAAAATAATCTGATCATAAGATTAGTATGTGGTACAAACAAAATGGGACTTCTCTAGAGATACTGCAGTGCTTGGTAATTCAGTTTCAGTGCAAGGACGGGGATGTGTATCCAATATACAGCTGATGCTGCAGCACAAATCCATTTTTTACAATGTGAGGTAATGCAACACTACTGCATTTTTATATGTCCTCTGATAATCTCTAGTAGAATATATGTATGTGGCTTGCTAGTTTGTTCTATTCCTATCTTTGCATATAACTTTGACAGACAAAAGTTTTCACATTTACAAATCACATTTACGCTCTAAGCACATCTTCAACTCCAATGCTAAATATACTCTGAGCACCATGTATTGCAATGTCATTTCGTCCATCAGCACATGGTGGCATTAGAATACAGACATTGCTAACATGCATGCAAAGGCGGTGAATTATTATTGTTAATTTCCCTGCACTTTGTTGAAGATGGTTACTGCAAGCTTTCATGTGTATAATGGTGACATTCAAATGCAGATCTTCATTGTCACATATTCTATACACAGTTGTCTTCTCCTTGTGCTTCTGATGTAGGGTATCTACTGCATAACTAGAGTTCTAGTATTTTTCCCTCTGCTGTACATTACTCCAAGATATAAAAAGGGAGTTTTCTTATACACAGACCAGAGTTTTGCAATGTATACCTGTAGATAAAAGTGCTAATTTCTGCAAATAATGGAGAAGGAGGTCAAAGGCAAATAAAATGTATTATTATTTGGCTTCTGTAACCACATTTCCTTCCATCTATTCATTTTTTTCTGGAACTCATCTTTAGCATCTAACAACCTGAGATAAGTTCACAAATGGAGTACACAAATTGGGTAGAGCATCGAGGGAGGCATTATTCTATACAGCAACAACCCAATGCCTTGATGTGCTGTTACTCTCAGTGATAAGACTAAACATTTATGAGGCATTCAAACTATGGCAAGACACATCAAATAGAGGGTAATAATAGCTAGCTAGGTGTTTCCATCTGTCATCAGGCCAAGAAAGCAATCATTTAATAGATACATTTGGGACTTCTTTTTATTAACAATTAATTAACATTTTTATCACAATTCACACTTTATATGTTTAAGATATGCATCTCTGAAAAGATAATAAGTGCTAAGATGATGTGTAAATGCTGATACAATGTTCTCACTTTTTATTACTGTTATGTCTAGATATGGTTCTGGGATAACTAACACTGGACACCAATTTTTTTTTTAAAGTTTTGCTTTCTGAAAAACTTGTGTTTATGATAGATCCCTTCAAAGTAACACAAATATAATTTCAGAAAGACTGTATCATGTAGGAATCTTTTAATGGCTATAATGTATTTAATCACATAATGTTTCTGAAATGCTACATGAGTTGTCAGTAGGGCTAAAAGTGTTTTGCTGATGATTGTCATTTATACTCAGTGTCTGCTGCATCTTGCTGCGGTGTCCAACAATAGTCATTCAGCATTGATGGATTCCAGTTGACATGATACCATATTTTTCATTGTGGCAAAGTCTTTCTGAAATCTTTAATAATGTTCATCACCGACTGCTCC
This sequence comes from Staurois parvus, assembly GCF_062004578.1. NCBI lineage: Eukaryota > Metazoa > Chordata > Amphibia > Anura > Ranidae > Staurois > Staurois parvus. The sequence continues at coordinate 9,748,849 of NW_028317949.1, forward strand.
TAAATTTTATGTAAGGAAGTTCAAGTGTCAATACAGAACATTGATCTTTAGTAACATGTTGCACTTTATTGGGTTGTATGATGTAAGAAGTTTATCAACAAGTTGAATTTAGTTTGGTGCTCTGTAGTTGCCAAGAACATGCTCAGTGACTGTCACAGTCCAAGGCCAGGCTTGGATACCAGTCGTTACAGCAGTCCAGAGATGCCCACTGAAAAAGCAGATCACCCTGGCAGATGATGCAGCGTGACGCATAGACAATAGCCAGTATTCACCAGAGCTCCTGATGGTGGAGGTGGATTTTGCTGGATGCTAGTGCCAGGTTGTGGTCTTCAGGATTGTCCCACCAGAAGGTGCGCAAGCTGGGGTCCATTTGCAGATGTAGCATGTAGGGACCAAGCATTAGTATAGTCAGTAACAAGCCAAAGGTCTGTAACAAGTGGTTGCAGGTTAAGATCAGGCAAAATCATAGTTGAGGATCAAACCAAGGTTGGTAACAAATGGCTGTAGGCTGGGATCAAACAGACTTGAAGTCAAGGAACAAGGCAATGTCAGTAACAACTGTTAGCAAAGATATTGACAGTAGCAGGAGCAAAAGTAGAAAGATATTGCTGGAGAAAAGCACACTAATCTGGCAAGCAGTACATGCAAAGGAATCGCTTAAATAGGAAGTTCATGGAAGGAGTAAGGAGTTCAAGGTTCACAAGAAACAAGGTACAAGATTATCCAAAGGTTTAAACAAGATGTTGTCCAGCATCTCAGGTGGCTCAGCAAGGAGAACTACTGCTGGCAGCAGCAGAGGTAGTTGGTTTAGACAATGACAAGGAATGCCTTCCTGGTGATTATTCTCCATCCTTACTAACAGTCTATCTTTCAAATGCTTGTCATTGATCTGATCTGTGGACCAATAAAAATGCCTGCCTTAATCTTGGCAACAGTTATTCTTGGAAACATCTGTCTCAGATAAGATAATGTTTACTTTCTCTGTACATCGTTTTTTCTTAATTCTGTCTGAAGTGGTAGCAAAAATGTATTTGTCTGTTCAACAAGTAGTTCATATGCCAAATTTTCTGTTCTGGAACCAAATTCTTTTGAAGTGACAATTCTTTTTTAATGTAGTGTGACTCTTTTGCACATCTGTCCCATTCTCATGTGTAACAACAATACTAGGAATATCTGAGCTGCATTCCAAGCAATAGAGCCACTACTTTTTGATCTCCACAGATATTGTATCTGTACTTGGTGTACTGGATGTGCTTTAACAACAGTTCCATGATCTCATATGTTTCCTTGAAGTGTGCAGTATAGCCAACAGGTCTCTCAACAGGTCTCAACAACAGAAGATTTCTATAAAACAGTATGTTATAGGTTAAATTACAGGTTATTGGGTGTATTCTCTTGGTTTTATGGAATTATCTCCTTATTGTTGAATATCGCCTGTCTGGGGATGCCCCCCTTGTATCTATGTTTGGATTCATATCCCTTCATTCCCATGGAACAAACTGATACCTATATTGTTGTTGTTTTTTTCTGGCCATTCCATTGTCACTGTTCTTATTATTTTCTTGCTATTTACTGTTTAATTTGATACAAAATCTAATAAAGACAAATTTGCCTTTTTAATTACAGGTTATTCTTGTAACTAGCAGCCAAAAATCAAAAGATACACCAAAATGTGTTCAGGAAGCAAAATGTTTGCTGTTCAGTGTTATTGAATGTTTTTGCCTTATTGGATTTGTGTGATTGGATGCATGTGCAGGTATACCACAATTCATATATGAACCTATCATCTTTATAACTAAGCTGAAATTCAAGTAAGGTGTCAAGGTAATTGGTTGCTGCTCTATGTGCTGTTTGGAATTTGTATTTATTTATTATATTCACATTTTGATAAAACTAGAGAGCTGACAACCAGACGAAAGTTTGCTTAAAAGTCAGCAACAGCAATATGTTATAGAAAAATGAAAAAGCAGGATATTGTTTTAAATGAGAAGCTATTTCTAATACTAAATATAACTAATTAGAGATTTCTCAACTTTAATTACAATGTATAAGCATTCCTGACCGCCCTATAGCATAGATACTGCTACAGGGCAGTACGAGTGTGCAAAATCACGTATATATACGTGATTTTGCATTTCCAGGTAGGGGGCATGCATAAGGCACGCGAGAGCCCTACCCGCACCGCCATTCATGGCCACGTCTGTGAATCACCGGGTCCTGGACAGTGATTAGAGAGAAAACAGGTGGCGCACACACCTAGTGCATTATCCAAGGTTTATTGTAGGAGTGAAAGAATAATAAAAACATACTCACAGACGTAGCATGTATCTAAAAAGCATAGAAAAATGACAATGGCCACAACGGCAGGCAAGGTGTTCTCACTGTCAGTGCGGTCAAATGGCAGGCATCAACAGCAAGGCTCCTACTTTCCATTCATCATACATCTGCATCAGAGGCTGGTCATCAGCTCTGAGGAAAGGGATTCGTCCCCGAAACACGTCAGTCATTTGACTGCACTGACAGTGAGAACACCTTGCCTGCCGTTGTGGCCATTGTCATTTTTCTATGCTTTTTAGATACATGCTTCGTCTGTGAGTATGCTTTTATTATTCTTTCACTCCTACAATAAACCTTGGATAATGCACTAGGTGTGTGCGCCACCTGTTTTCTCTCTATCCATTGGCTGATTTCCCCGTCTGAGGAGGGCTGCACCCCTGAAGCATTTCCTTTGGTTGTCGCTGTCCTGGTACCCTTGGCTTCCCTTTTGGCTGTGCATATCCTGAGGCGCTGGAGAGTACATACGATATCCTGGACAGTGATTATTCACCAGTGCCCAATGATTTCCGAGGATCTCTGACAGGGAGGAGAACTGTTGGTAAACAAAACAGTTCTCCTCCCTGTTGGCTCGTGCACACTGCTTTGAATGGCTGTGCACAGTACAGCCATGCAAAAGCAGTGTGATTACAGTGAAGCACATGGACAAAGCACAGTGTAAAACAGCACACAGTTAACCCTTTGATCACCCATCATGTTAACCCCTTCCTCCCCAGTGCCATTAGTACAGTGTCAATGCTTTTTTTTTAGCACTGATCACTGTATTGGTGTCACTGGAGATGTCAGTGGCACCAAGTCAGTTCCCCCCATTGTCAGAAGTCCCACTATAAGTCGCTGATCGCTGCCATTACTAGTAAAAATATCTTAAAAAAAGCACAGTATATATACCGCCATTTGTAAACATGTTAACTTTCACGTAAACCAAATACCACCAAAAGGAAGATCAATCAATAGGAAAAAAGGGACATAAATTTAATTTGGGTGCAGCATTGCATGACCGCGCAATTGTCAGTTTAAGTAACTCAGCTCCGTAACACAAAAAATGGCCAGATCAGGAAAAGGGGTAAATCCTCTGGAGGGAAAGTGGTCAATTAAGATGTAAACTGCACCTGTATTTTAAAAAATTGCTTTGGAAAAAACAATATAATTTATGTGTTTGGGGGGAGGTGTTCTTTGCATGTGTCTCACTTGGCATTTTCTAAGTTTACCTAGTGTTGGATCACTCTTTTTACCATGGCTCTTCCTACATTAGCTGTGGGCAAATAGTGTAAGACAGAATTTTTCAGCCAGGGTACCCATGCACCTTGGGGTCCATTCAGGTTTCTTCAGGGGTGCCTTGGCAAAATGCCTAGAAATTGTGCAAAATTTGTGCAAGCCAGTGGGTTGATAAAGACTGCCTTTTAGTTAAACAAAGTCACCAGTTTTCTTTGTGCTCCATTACAACCCTCTAGATGTCAGCATCATAACAACCAATGATGTAAATATTGTTACATTATGTTATTGTTTGTTTTTTTATTAAAAAGTCAGGCAAATGCACAGCGTCATTGTTTGCCCCTCACCTGAACCCTCTCTGTCAGCACTGGGGTCACATTAGATGAGTGAGGGAGAGAAATAGAGGGAGAAGAGAAACATTGGAATACTAGTCAGTACCAGAGTACAAAAGTGTATTGCTTTGGAAAAATAAATCACCTGTAACATTGAGTTTCCTACAAGTGTGGATATTGCTACAATATGTAAAACTATTTGTTTAGATTTTTTTTATATATTTTAAAATTAAGTGCAGAATTTTAAAGGGTGCCTTGTCTAATAAAGGTTAGGAGACAATGGCATGAGGTATAACCTCTACTGCTGCTCTTTTCGTCCTCTCATTATGTCAGCTCACCAGAGATGCAAAGGTAATATGTCTCAAAGAAGTCAAATGTGTTGTACAATAGAATAGGAATGCGTACTATAACCCACAATAAATACTTAGTGGCCCCTGCTCAGGATAACAAGGTAAAATGAATTCATGCCACTGACTAGTGAGTGTGCAGGCTGGGGAAAGGTTAATCCAGACCCAAAGCACACTGTAGAAAGAAGAAGAGATAGCCTGACTGCCACACACCTAGCCCAGGCCGAGTGGTTAGCAGGTAAAAACAGCCTCAGCTTCATCCATCCAAGCCAAACCCTCCACATGTTTTTCCCTAACCCCGTGGCTTAATCATGGAGGTTATGCATACTAGTTACAAACATAACAACATTTTTATTTTATTTATTACAGGTACTTATATAGCACCATCAATTAGAACTTTACATATATATTGTACATTCACATCAGTCACTAACCCTCAAGGGGCGTACAATCTAAGGTTCCTAACTCACATTCATACATACACATACTAGGGCCAATTTTAGACACAAGCCAATTAACCTACCAGCATGTCTTTGGAGTGTAAGAGGGAAGCGGAGTACATGGAGGAAACCCATACAGGCACATAGAGAACATGCAAACTCCAGGCAGGTGGTGCCGTGGTTAGGATTTGAACAAGTGATCCTATGTAACTTTCACCACATTTATTTATATTTATATAATACATGCACAATGTTAAAAAAAAAGCTCTAGATACTTACTGTATATAGGCACAGACTCGACCAGATGTATAGAAATACTGTATATATGTCAGTATTTAATCCTATGTTTTACAAACATGTACAAGATTCTGCTAACTTGCAAAATCAGCACCTCATATATTTTACTTTGAGAGTTGATTGCAACTGTATTAAACTCATTTTATTCTTGCTGAAAGTTAAGATCTTAATGGCCATGAAGGGTAACTGCACTTTCTGTATTAGCATTGCTCACTGTATTGACTTAATAGATTAGCTGATGTGTGTCAATGTTCACTTGATTTGCTGAAATTGTTAAATCACAAATGAGAAATCATTCATACCACCACATATTCTATAATTACCATGTGTAAAGTTGTTTTCGCATTGTATAAAATGTAATGTAATGCTTTAGATGCATTGTCTTCATATATCCTCTCCCCCCCCCCAAACCATCTACAGTCTGGATCCCTGTTATGTCAAATTCAGCCAGTGATGTAACGGGTCTAGGTGCTAAGAATATATCTATGGCTTTTGCTGCAGACAGATCAGCATCAGTATATTTCAATGTGGAGCTGTCAGCTGAACTGTGAAGCTTTAGGTTGGCATAGAAAATGAAAATGACAACAGAACAAAGCAAGGCTTGGAGACATGTTGGTATGTGTCTGAGTTAGGCATTGGAGACCAAGATCGTGGCTGTGATCTCTTGCTAGCATAATGAAGCTCTGTATACACATGTGACTACTTTGGGGTTTTTTTCTTTGTTTTGCTTTTTGGTTTTTTTCTCATTTAAATATTTTATTATTAATAAATTAACATGTATAATCAGGAACAAATGCAGTGTTCCACATACAGTGTATCAAATTGTCCAAGAAGGGACATCAGCAATTAGGGTATAAAAGGCACAAAATATAGGAGGTGTGCATAATACATTCAACAAAGGAGCAATAGCTCAGGTATTCAGAAGACATCAAGATCTAGGAAGAATAAAGTAGATGAAACAATATTAAAATAATGTCCAGTAGCATTTGTTTGTTGTTTTTGTTTGTTTGTTGTTTTTTTAAATGATAAAGCTGTTGCACTATGAGAAGCCACCTTCCTGAGTGCTATACACTGCACACCTATATGCTGGTACAAGAGCATGCTGATTTGTCAGTGGAATATACAAGGCTTTTTTAGCAGGAATGTGGGGAACTCTGTTCCAGCACCTCCAGCACTGGATTTATATAATGGCAAGGGGTGCTGGAGTGTGCTGAAGGGTATATTGATGCTGGCTTCCGGGGGATCTATTGTTGCGGGCAGGGGGTCTATTATTGCTGGGGTGGATTTATTGTTGCTGGAGGCATTTTATTGCAGGGAATCCATTGTTGCTGGGAGGAAACTATTGTTTCTGGAGGGGGTCTGTTGTTAATGGAGGGATCTTATATTCCTTGGGGGTTAAGTTGTCACTGGGAGAGATCTACTGTTAAAGGAGAAGGTCTATCATTTCTGGCTGAGGAAGGGTCTATTGTTCGGGATCTATTGGGAGATCTACTGTTGCTGGAAATGGTCTATTGTTGCTGGGGTGAATCTATAGTTGCTGGGGCGTATTTTTCTGCAAGGAATACATTGTTGCTCTGGGGATCTATTTCTGTTGGGGTGGTGCATCTATTGTTGATGGGGGATCTATTGTTGCTGTCTGCAGGTGATCTATTTTTCTGCTTTTCTTGTTATCATTAATCAATTCCATACAAATTACTTGGTTCTGTATCCTCTAAAAGGCGCAGTACTAGGAGTTGAGTAGGGGATGAAACCAAGGAACAGTGCTTATATTTGGGTAAGGGGCAGAAACAAGGGGTGACTCAAAAGAGGGGAGTACCCGCACCTATTGTCTGATTAAAAAAACCCTGGGAATATATATTTATACCAAACCATTGACTTGATTCCATAAAATGGAGATGTGAAGTGTACAGTATTACCTCTAAATAGGTGCTCATCCTAATGTGGTAAATTCCAGTCCAGTATGTGATGGGAGTGCTGAGTGATACACATTGTTGGATTTATTTACTCTCCAAATTTAGACACAGGGATCTGGACTTTTGTTTCATGTCTTTTATTTTGCTGGATTTACATGTTTTTTTCACATTTTCATTATGGGGGTTATTTACTGAAACTGGAGAGTGCAAAATCTGGTGCAGCTCTGCATAGAAACCAATCAGATTCCAGTTTTTATTGTCAAACAATGAATTAATTGAACACGCTGATGTTAGAAGCTGATTGCTTACTATGCACCGGTCATATGTTAGAAGCTGATTGCTTACTATGCACAGCTGAAACAGTTTTAAATCTTCCCCCTATGTGTATTGCCTTTTATTATTTGTTTGTTGTCGTTTGAATATCTTCTGAAAAGGTATCTACACTAAAGGTATAGAGCAGCAATGGGCAAACTACGGCTCGCGGGCCGTATGCGGCCCGGCGGACCGTATACGGCCCGGCGGACCTTTTAATCCGGCCCGCGGAGCTAGGCTCCCGTTAGGCTCCTCTCACAGTCCGCCCTGAAGACCGGTGTAGCATGAAAATCTGTCTCCTATGAGGATCTGTCCCCCTCGACGTATCTGCGCATGTGCCGGAGATCGCCGATCGGCTGCTAATGCCTGAAACTGGCACATGCGCAGATACGTCGAGGGGGACAGATCCTCATAAGAGACAGATTTTCATGCTACACCGGAACGGCGCGGGAACACGGCGAGAGGAACGCGTGGAGCAAAGGTAAGTGAATTGACACAGGGGGACTTGGGAACTTAATATGGGGAATGAATTACTATAGGGGGGATGAATTACTATATGGGGGATGAATTACTATATGGGGGATGAATTACTATGGGGGATGAATTACTATAGGGGGCATGAATTACTATATGGGGGATGAATTACTATAGGGGGGATGAATTACTATAGGGGGGATGAATTACTATGGGGGATGAATTACTATATGGGGGATGAATTACTATAGGGGATGAATTACTATGGGGGATGAATTACTATGGGGGATGAATTACTATATGGGGGATGAATTACTATGGGGGATGAATTACTATGGGGGATGAATTACTATATGGGGGATGAATTACTATATGGGGGATTAATTACTATGCTTACTATGGGGGAATATTACTATACTTACTATGATGACACATACACATCATTCATCTACTCTTGGTCCGGCCCCCGGGTCCAATATATGAACCCATTGCGGCCCTCAAGTCAAAAAGTTTGCCCACCCCTGGTATAGAGTATAGAAAATTAGTTAATATGGTTCATTTTACGGGTTAGTTTAGATTAACATTAAGCTGGCCATACACAAGTAGAATTTCAATTGAATTCTTTTTGTTTGCAATAAGAACTTTTGTTGAATTTGCTAATCATTAGTGGAGTCAAACTGATGTCCATTTTCTACCATAGCAATGAGAAATTTAAAAAGAGCAGGAAGGACCTTTTGCTAGTAAGAGCAAATTTCTAAAGCAGGCCATGCATTGAGCAATTTCTTTCCTCAAGCCATGGGTTGCTGGAAAGAAAATTGCTTGCTTCATGGACCAATACAGAGAATCCCTCCAGCAGAGCTATTGTATTCTGACAATGAAAGGTTTCTGAGCCATCAGAATATAATGAACAAAAAAAAAAACCCAACAGGCTGGTTGTACTGCAGTTGATTGATGGATCAACTTTAGTACAACCAGCCTTCCCATACGTGGATCAAAATTCAGCTGGTTCAGCAGGGACGGGACACATTTTTATCCATCTATGGCTGGCTTCGCAGTGTATGTGGTTTTGTTTGGTAAAGTCTATTTTTTTCAAGTCCACTTAAAATGTTAAAAGCAAATTGTTGAAATCACATTCATCAAGAATCTTTCTACAAATGTTTGCGCAAATGTACACTTGAAAATCTACTAGTGTATTGCCAGCTTCAGAGACAGGAATTTATGGGGTTGGAAGGTTAAAGCGAAAATGAAGGCAGATACAGAGCAGGAGGAACAAGAAACTTGACAGAAACACCCAAATCTCCCAATTAAAATGCAAGGAGGTATAGCCAAAAAATATCATATTGAAATATTTAAGATATACAGTATAACAAGCCAGGGAGTTAGATCAAAAGGTGACATCTATAAATAACATAACATTCAGGAGGGCTGAATCTAATCCAATAATATACACATATAAAACGTCTTTTATCTACTTTTTAATATTCTTTATTATTTCCTGTAAGCGCTGCTCATCATCATTTAGGCCTTGTTCACACCTATGTGTTTCTTAGTGCATTTTGCGTCAGGGAGTTTTTTTCCCGAAGTAGATTGCGTTTTGCATGTAATAGACTTCCGTGGACCCACACAAAAAATGCAAGTGTTGTGTTTTTGATGTGTTTTTGTTGCGCTTTGCCTTTTTTTGGCTGATAGGAAAGTATGACAGTTTTGTTCATGTAGTGCGACTTTGATGTGACTTTCTCTCTTTTTGTCTGATGTGACACTTTTTGTTGCACTCAAGTGGCATCAATGTCGCATCAAAGTAGTGCAGGAACCTTTATATGTTCAAAGTCGTATTTTCTTTGGCTAATAGGAAAGTATGACAGTTCTGTTCATGTAGTGCAATTTTGATGCAACTTTACACTCTCTGGCACTCAAGTAGTCTCAAAGTCATATCAAAGTTCTTTCCGATTTGTGCAGGAACCTTCGTGTATCCAAAGACAATTTTTTTGGTTAGTTGGAGAGTATGACAGTTCTGTTCATGCAATGCAACTTTGATTTGGCTTTGCACTCTCTGGCACTCAAGTATCATCACAGTTGCATTAAAGTAGTGCAGGAACCTTTGTTTCCAGAGTTGTATGTTAGGGTTATGGGCTAGGGTTGGGTTAAATGTTAGAGTTAGCCCGGGTTTACACTGATGCTGTATGGCACATTGCATGTGATTTGCGCAGGAAACGCATTCCTGTGCAAACTACATGCAATGTCTGTGCATCGTATCTGCACCATAAATACACTTTTTTTTACCCGCACCTGAATCACATCGCATAGGTGTTCTCACCCATGTGATGTGATTTCTGTCAATCACATCATGTATTGCAATCTGTTTCAGGGTGTCATTAATTTAGCATTGACACCCGCAACAGATCGCATGAATGCTATGTGATTGCAATTCAGTGTGGGAAACACATAGGATTCGCAGTGATTCCTGCACAGCATCAGTGTGAACCCAGTCTTAGGGTTAAGGGTTAGGGTTAGGGTCAGGGGCAGACTGACAACTCATGGGGCCCCCAGGCAATAGGGGATCATGGGGCCCCTGTGTCCTTGCCCAAACTCAAAAAAGCCTATAAAAAAGGTACCAGGGGCATCTCATGGGGCCCCCTACTGACCCCAGGCCCTCGGGCAGTGCCCAAGTTTCCAAATGGTCAGTCCGCCCCTGGTTAGGGTTAAATGTTAGAGATAAACCTTAGCCCTATCCCTAACCCTGGCCCCCAACCCTAACCCTAACATGCAACTCTGGACACATAAGAGTTCCTGCACTACTCTGATGCTACTTGAGTGCCAGAGAGTGCAAAAATCGCATCACAATCACATCAATGTTGCACTTCATGAACAGAACTGTCATACTTTCCTATTAGCCCAAAAAAGTGCAAAACACATCAAAAACGTGTTCAAAAATGCAAAATGCACTGGAAAAATTGCAGAAACCACTTGCATAGATGTGAAGCTAGCTCAGTCTAGTCCTGATAGCTTTGAGCATTTCTTCACTTAGCTCAAGGGCCTGTTCACATGTGTGCGGGCAGCTAATTTTGGCTGCAGTGAGCCTCAGTAAGAGAGTGGTATGACCCACACTTCATTGTACTGTTTCCTTTTTTTGTTTTTCTTTAACCGCTTCCCAACTGCCCTATAGCAGAACTACTGCTACAGGATGGCAGGGCTGCACAAAATCACACCACCACCATTGGCGGATTCAGCTATCAATCACCGGGTCCCGGTTGGTGATTCTACACCAGCACCCGATGATCGCTGTGTATCACTGATGGCGGAGAGGTCTGTATGTGAACAATACAGATCTCTCCCCTGTCAGCTCCAACACTCTGCTTTGTATTGCACGGCATAGCAGAGCAATACAAAGCAGTGTGCTTACACAGTAAAACACACACACAGCACACAGTAAAACAGCACACAATTAACCCTTTGATCGCCCAAGATGTTAACACCTTCCTGCCCAGTGCCATTAGTACAGTGTCAGTGCTTTTTATTAGCACTGATCACTGTATTAGTGTCACTGGGGAAGAAAGTGACAGTTAGTCAGTTCCCCCTCAGTGTCAGAATGCCCATCGCAGTCTCGCTATAAGTCACTGATTGCCATCATTAGTATAAAAAAAATTCCAGTATATATACCGCCATTTGTAGACGCTATAACTTTCATGTAAACCAATTAATTTACATGTATTGGGATTTTTTTTCAGCAAAGACGTGTAGTAGAATATATTTTGGACTAAATTTATGATGAAATTTGATTTTTAAAACTTTTTACTGAACATGTTTAACCACATGCCGCCCAGCCACTGTAGAAATACGGTGGCAGGGCGGCACGGGCAGGCAAAACCACGTTTTAAAACGTGTTTTGTAAACAGGTAGGGGGCGCGCGCGAGGCATGCCGCTACCCTAACTGTCCCGCCGATCACAGTCGCGGATGTCAGTCGCCGGGTCACAGCCGATCGTTACCGGCTATGTCCCGGTGATCGGCGGCAATAGCTGACAGAGAGCACTGCTGCAGTAGCTGTGCTTTCTGTCAGTTCCCTGACAGCTCCAGGACAAGCTGATTGGGACAGAAGAGTTTCTCTCTCCCGATCAGCGGTGTCCCCTGCAGTACACACCCCCGCCCCATGGTAAAACACTCCCCTCACACAGATAACCCTTCCCTGAAAAATAAAGTTAACCCCTTCCTCCCCAGTGCCATTAGTAGAGTGTCAGTGTTTTTTTTTTGCACTGATCACTGTATTGGTGTCACTGGGGATGTCAGTGACCCCAAGTCAGTACCCCCCAATGTCAGAATGTCCGCCGCAGTCCTGCCATAAGTCGCTGATTGCCGCCATAAGTCCCTGATCACCGCCATAAGTCGCTGATCGCTGCCATTATTAGTATAAAAAAAACCTAAAAATCCCAGTATCTTTCCCGCCATTTGTAAACGCTATAACTTTCACGTAAACCAATTAATTTACACGTATTGGGTTTTTTTTAGCAAAGACATATCGCAGAATGCATTTTGGCAGAAATTTATGACTAAATTTGATTTTTACATTTTTTTTTTTTACTGGACATGTTTTATAGCAAAAAGTCCAAAATATTGTTTTTTTCCTCAAAATTGTCAGCCTTTTTTTTTATAGCGCAAAAAATAAAAACCACACAGGCAATCAAATACCACCGAAAGAAAGCTCAATTTGTGGGAAAAAAAGGATGTAAATTTCATTTATGTACCGTATTGCATGACCGTGCAATTGTTCGTTAAACTAGAGCAGCGCTGTATAGCAAAAAAATTGCGTAAATTGCAGTATTTATACCATAGTTTGTAGACGCTATAACTTCCACACAAAGCAATAAATAAACACTTATTGGGATTTTTTTTACCAAAAACATGTAGCAGAATACATTTTGGCCTAAATTTATAATCAACTTTGAGTTTACTATATATTTTTATAGCTGAAAGTAAAAAATATTGTTTTTCTTCAAAATTTTTGTCATTTTTTTGTTTATAGTGTAAAAATTAAAAAGCGCACAGGTGATCAAATACCACCAAAAGAAAGCTCTATTTGTGTGAAAAAAAGGCTGTAAATTTCGTTTGGGTGCAGCATTGCATGACCGCGCAATTATCAGTTGAATTAGTGCAGCGCCGAGTAGCAAAAAAGAGGCCTGGTCATTAAGGGGGGTAAATCCTCTGGAGGTCAAGTGGTTAATAGGAAAAAGTCAAAAATTTTGTTTTTTTTTGCTAAATTGCAAATTGTATTGGCATAAAAAATGCGGAGGCATTCAAATACCACCGAAAGAAAGCTCCATTTGTGGGAAAAAAAGGACATACATTTAATTTAGGTTCAGTGTTGCATGACAGTGCAATTGTCAGTTAAAGTAACGCAGTGCTGTATTCCAAAAGATGACCTGGTCAGGAAGGGGGGTAAATCCTCTGGAGGGCAAGTGGTTAACTGTATAGGTGTACAAAGTGACACCTTATGTCTCCTCCTATCAGTGCATTGTACTGCTGTGCAATGACAGGTGGTGACAGGCAGTGCCTACCTGTGCGCTGCAGCAGAATGCAGAATGTCTACATTTTACCACAGCTCACTGCACCGTGCCTCCAGGCTGCATTGCTGTGAAAATGGGGTACATATTAAACAATTGTTTTCTATGTGACCTAGCGGTAAATGGCATATATCCAGTTTGAAAAAGCTCCAGTCACCTAACTATGTGTGAGCAAGCCCAAAATGTTCCTTAATTTACAAAATGTCAGTCTCATTTTTGTTTCATTTTAATATCCAGCAGGGAAGTATTAAACAAGAAGATATCATATCCCATAGGTACACTCTAGAGACACAGAGAAAGCACAACAAATGCTAATAACTTTCTCAATATCACAATATCTTTATACTAGTATGTCGATGTATTTGCTCTGTAAACAGAGTTAATTAGTTCAGACTCTTCACTCTCCACAGCTGTACTTTATATTAGATTGTCAGTTTGTTACTTGCAGTATGTAACGCAGATGCAAAATAGTTTCTTGGAGTGCTACCTCACTTATTAACAATTCATGGTTGTTACAGTACCTTCTCATAAGAAAAAGCAAGAGGTTTTAAAGTAGAAGTCCATAGCACCACTACGTGGTAAAAAAAATTTTGATTGGAGTTGTGCTTTAGGTTTAGATAGGATTTGACTGGGCTTCTTCATTATCCTCCCTAGCAGTCTGATTATGTCAATATTTTTGAATATCAAAGCAGTACATTGTTTTTCATGGAAATTTGTTCTTTTATATTATAGGCCTGTAATTCTTAGGAATAACTCACTTAAATCTGTCCAAACAAGAGTCTAATATACATTGCAGGTATGATAAAGTTTGAAACACAAAATAATAATTTATAATATAATAAATAATTATAAATAAAATAATATAATAATAATAAATTGAATTCAATGTAATTCAATAATGTAATCAAACCAAAAACAATGAAATTTGTCCATACAAGGGTGCAATATTGCTAGACACTGAATATTGGTTTAGTAAACATCCCAGTATGAAAAATTTTGAAACATGGGACTGCACAAAGTCCGATGTCACAATCAGGCGCTGCCTGATCCATATCACAGTCAACAGAGCACCAAGTTCACTGAGCTCAGTCGCAGAATCATCGTTGTCGGCTCTTTCAGTGTCTGATGACGAATTTCCGCACTAATCATTATCGCTCAATTCTGCAAGTGATTCGAATTCACTATCACCGTTTTCTAGCTGGTCTACAACCGCTTTTGACCTAAAGGGACGCATTTTGGATGCCATGGACGTTCTCAAGTTTCCAGGCAGAAAGAACGGTAATAGTGCAGGCAGGGCACAGGACAAAGCACTCGAGACAAAACTGAGGTGAAATGGTTTGATACAGTAATGTAATCCTAACAGATTGAATATATTTTGTAAATGTCATGTTTTGTTTACTTTTTTTAATCTTCCACCGGTTTTGCTCTCTCGCAGGGAAGGGAACTCAGAAGACGGATGCCGGCATCGGCCGGAGGACACAGTTGGAGGACACCGGGGGATCGCAGGAACAAGGTAAGTTACACTACAGTGTAATCCCAAGTGTAGCCAGGGTTACCGCTTTTGGTACTGAAAATTAACCCCCAAGCCGCACTCGGGATTACCGCCAGGGAGGTTAAAGGCTACAACTCTAACAACTGAACCAAGAACTGAAGCCAATCAATACCTACATTTAACCATTAGGCCCCTTTCACATGAACATCCTGATCGGGTCTGTCAGTTTTTAAGGCGGACTCTATCAGAACCTCCATTCTCCTTTATAGAGTGGCCAGTGTAAACAAAAATGTCCATTTATACCCATCTACATCCAATCCAATCTGATCTGCCAAAAACAGAAGAATGGGGATCTGTTCCCCTTCCATCCAGTGGAACAGAAAGCAATTGGGTGTAAATGGACAGGTGGCCTGTTTACCACTGACCACCCATACAGGAGAGCTGGTTTTGTCCCATCCACTCTGCATAAGCGATGCGGACCAATAATCCACCTGTTCAGCAGGGATCAGCAGACTGATCCCCTGCTGATCAAGTAGATTACAGGCAGAGTCCACCCTGTGTGAAAGTTGCCTCTCTGTGACAAACTTTACAATATAAGCATTTAAGGATGCTATACACCTCAAATTTCAGGAATACTATACTGTTCAAGAATTGGCCCAGATATCACAACATGGTTCTTTACAAAGAGAACATTTTCAGAAGGAATTGCAAAGCTTTTGGCAGACAAGTTAGTTTAGAAGCATGTTATTATCTGTTTATCTACACCCACATATAAACGCTATGGTTATGTTGAATGAGATTAGTCAAAAGATACTCTATTTTCATGAAAAGAAATACCAAATAAAAAACAAACAACATAGTATATACAATTGCTGCATGGAAAATGTAAAGTTATGTTATTTTCTTTTATATCTGCAGTCACTGTAATTTTCTGTAAAATTCAATGCAATATGGTAACCTGGGGGTGTTATGTATACCATTGGTGTACAGAAAATATAATTTCTTGTTTGTTAAATTACCTCCCGGGGATTAAATACTTCTAAAGAGATGCAGACACTAACACATTACTCATCAGAACACTGAAGCCAAGTGGTTATAATGAAGACTGACCCTCCCATTCAGAATCAGTCTGCAAAACAGCTATTTCTTCAGAATAGGAAAAGGTAAGGATCTACAACAAAGCTTGTTAAATTACCTGCAGAGTACATTCATCAGTTGGAAAAGATTGTATTTTTTCTCAACAAAAGTGAAGTTACAGGTTAAATGTTGGGCTGGTTAATGTTAAGAGGAAATTTGAGAGTTAGAGTATGCATTAAGACTAAGAAAAGCAATACATATTAGAGTTATCTTCACAGTTAAAGCTCAACTTAAAGTTTTACTAAACCCAGGACCCTGCATTCACTATATCTGGTCTCTCACAGTACACCTAACATGGAAGTATAATTATTTTAGTAATTATAAACTGATAAATTCCTTTTCTCATCAGCATTTAGAGCAGTCTTGTGACTTCTATCAGTGTACAGCTGAGCACTGGTTAAAGCTTGTAGGAGGAATTTTCATTCTCCTCTCACTCCCCTATGAGATTGCATACAGACCCCCTGTCTGGTCAGTGCTGATTGGCCCTGTGCTTCTCACATGCACCCTTCCAAGAAAAAGAAAAACTCTCTAGCAATACACACTAAACTGAGCACGTGCAGAGTGTCCCTGAGGCTGTGTTCTATCAGGAGATGAAATGGGGAATGTGGAATAAGGGGAGGATTAGAGAAGACAGGAACAAACATCCTATTTACACAATGCAGAAGATTAACCCCTTAGGTTCATCAGTGAGAATAAGAAGCATGCTTTACTGCATATACAGACCAATTTTACTGTTGTGGGTTACGTAACACTTTAAACCCATAAGTATAATATATATTGCTTTGAATGGAGCACAAAAGGGTTAGTGTTTCTGTCATATTTTTCCCTCCAGGGAATATTACTGTTTACTTTCTATCATGACCAAAAGTGATGATAAATATCTGCAACAGGGGCACAGACAAGCATAAAACATATTTTTAGCAGAGTTTGCAAAGCTCAGAAATGTTGACAATGATGCTAATTAACCACTTCAAGTCCGGACACTTTCACCCCCTTCCTGTCCAAGTCAATTTTCAGCTTTCAGTGCTATCACACTTTGAATGACAATTTGTTATATAATTTTGCAAATAAATAATCTTTCTTCATAAATATTGGCCAAAATGTATCCAGCTATCTTTTTAAGAAAAAAAAATAACCCAAATTAGTTTATAACCAAATATTATAATTTTTCAAAAAATGTTTTTACATTTTTATTTTATTTTTTTATATTTTTATGTTTTTTTTTTAACATACTGTCACTCTAGCAGTACAGAGTTACCATAGTGGGGGGGGGGTGATGAAGATTTTTTTTTTTTTTACACTGATTGCTTTTACACCCATAAAAGCTGTAAAAGCAATCATTTCTCCTCTCTGGCTGCATTCTTTCTGTGAGAGCTGTGATTGGTCACAGCTTGTCACATGGTACAAGGCTGTTGTGAATAGCCTTGTACCATGTGACCTCTGTGATCATTCACAGATTTCACACGTAGTAAGCAATGATGTCAGGAAGTGCTAGGCTCTCAGCACTAACATACACACTAACACCAACATAGATAGATAGATAGATAGATAGATAGATAGATAGATGTTTTAATTTCATAGTACAAGCCATGTAATCTTTGTTGACTGCTAGGGATGAGCTTTGAATTTGGATCAACCATGAGTTCAACCCAAATCCAGCTTGTTCCCATTTTGATGATGGGCAAATTAGATGGTCACATTTGGCTAGTTCACCCACCTTTCTGAAAATGTGTCTGTTGCACGAATTTGCATGTCACCCTTGTGAAGGGCCTATGCTAATCTTTTCTGTATTGTTCTAATTTTAGTATATGTGCTGCCAAAGCAAGTTACTGCAGCTGTAAGTCATTCATTTAGTGGTGGTATCATTATTGCTTCCTTCCAGCTTGTTTAACATTATAAATAAGCTGGCAGGTGGCAGGGGTTCTGGGTGACATATTTAACAAAATCTAATCACAACTATATTTGGTCAATTGCATCACACAACTTCAGCAGTACTGCCTTGGCATTCTATCTGTACAGGTAACTGACATTTACAAAGGGAAAAGTAGCAGGAGAAGCTCATCGAGTCATGGGTCAAACTGTCGCCATGACTGATGTTGAATCTCTGTCACTGGAAAACCTGATTGGCATGGGTTTACATAGGGGAACCTTATTTTAAAGTAATTTCTTCCAGACCCCCCATCCAATGGACAAAGAATGTTGGGATGAGGCCCCTTGCACCCCCCTGCAAGGTACCCTCCCAATGTTGAGGACATGTGGCCTAGTATGATTCAAGAAGGGGGCATTGTTCACTGCCCCTCTCCTTTTTTATGGCAATGCCTGCATGCCTGAATACAGATCTTGGTATGGATTTTTTTTTGGGGGGAACAACACTGTATTTGTTGTTTAACCCCCCTGGCGGTATTCCCAAGTGTAGCTCAGGGTAAAGTTTCAGTACCACAAGCGGTAACCCTGAGCTACACTCGGGCTTACCATGCAGCGCTGCTCCATGATCCCTCGATCACTTACCTTGTCCTGCGCTCCCACGATGTCCCTCCTGCAGTGTCCCCGTCAATGTCCTCCAGCGGATGCCGGCATCTGTCATCTGGGTTCCGTCCCCTGCAAGCGTTGGGATGTACGGAGGGATGGAACGGCGGGAAATTTTTAAATGACAAAAAGTGACATTTACTAAAATCACTAAAATCACATAGTAAAACATTACTGTATCAAAGCATTTCACATACATTTTGTCCCTACTGTGTCTTGTGCCCTGCCTGCATTTTTACTGTTCTTTCTGCCTGGAAACTGAGAAATGTCCATGGCGTCCAAAAAGTGTCCCTTTAGGTTAAAAGCAGTTTTAGACCGGCTAGAGAACAGCGATAGTAAATTAGAACCACTTGCAGAATTGAATGATAATAATTTGTGGGGAAATTCATCATCAGACACTGAAAACGATTTTGCGACTTTGATCAGTGATGTGCGAAATTGGCGCTATACTGTATTTCAAATTTCAGTGCTTTTGGTTTGATTATATTATTGAATTAAATTTATTATTGTTATATTATTATTTTTTATGATTATTTATTAAATAATAATTTATGATTTCGTGTTTCAAGTTTTATCATACCTAGGATGTTTACTAGACTCTTGTTCGAACAGATTTCAGTGAGTTATTCCTAAAAATTACAGGCCTACAATAAAAAAAAACATATTTCCATGCAAAAAAATGTACCGCTTTGAGCACAGAAATATGGACATAATCAGACCGCTAGGGAGGTTAACCCGCAAACTTCACACCAGACACATTTTTTTCCAAACAGACTGAAACTGGCTGGGAGCTGTCATTTCTTGACAGTTTTTTTTAATAATCAGTTTTACAGGAGTACATTGAATAGGTACACAAATTCACAAGAAGATTTATGGAATCCCTCAAACATGGTTTATAAAGGAATTGTGTATGTTTATTGTTGCACTTTAAGCTTCATTAAAAGACCCACTTCACGCTGAACCTTTTTTTGTTTTGCATTGGTACTATTTAGAAGTGCCAAGCTACTCACTATCTTTTTGTTAACAAAATATTATAAATTGGCCTTAAAAATATAAACATTATTAGGGTCCTGTAGACTTCACAAGGGTTTGGGGTCCATGTTCAGGTTTTAGGGATTTTCCTATATAGAGTTTCATTGTCAATACTCAAAAAAGAGAGATCCAGTGATTGCTGTAGGACATATTACAGGAACTACAAATGAAACTGGGGCACAAAGGCCACCATTTCTCCTCAGGACCTCATCCCTTCATTTCTTTCCAATTCAGTATTTATATAGGAGGTCATCAGTAACATTCAACAGTCTGGGATAATTTAAATAAGACTACAAGCAGGGTGATGTAATAATTGATGTGTTAAAATGAGGAACTATTTAAGTCACCCCATACAACAATGAAAAGGAAATTCAGCAATGGTCCTTTTTTAATTACTGAAAAATCTGGTGGCTGATTAAATGCAGGACAGGCACCCGCTTTATATAATTAATCACACAACCTGCTTAACTTAGATATGTCATTAACTGAAAGGTGTAGGTAACCCTGACAACAGTGTCTATTGAGCAGTAATTACACTGTGACCCTCAGTCAATAGTATTTTGTAATGGTGGAAATTTAGAGTACATAGATATAGGCAAAGTTGTGGAGGTTATTGAAGATGTAGATACTACTCTGCTAACACAGAAATAGACCTGAATTCCTAAGGCCAACTGTCAATATGATGTTTGCTTTCATGTGTATCTGTGATGTGGGTATTCAATCTCATTGAAACATATTAAAGCGGATCTACACCCAAAAGAGGAAGTTCAGCTTTAGGTACTGGTCCCCTATTCCCTGTGAGGAATTGGCACCTTTGGGGACTGGTTACCTGGCTTTGACAGGTACTCACTCCCACTTCCACTGCATTCACCTAGGCGATCAGAATCGGAAGTTGTCCTCTCCCCTTTCCTCCCTCCTCATAGTCTTCTGGGACACGTGACAGGTCCCAGAAAACTACGTGACCATTCACAAGGTGCAGTGCTACTCGTGCATGTACAGTGAGCACCTGTCTGTGAAGCCGCAAGCCGTCATAGCCGGGTGCCCACACTAGATGCCAGTGTTGGGAAGCAAGGATGGCCAGTGAAACTGGCTGCAATTAGTACACTGCTGGATCATGGGACAGGTGAGTGGCTGTATTTTAACAGTCAGCAGCCACAGATTTTGTTGCTGCTGACTTATATTTTTTTTGTTTGACTGGAGCTCCGCTTTAACAAGTATGAATGTAAAGCTTATGTGTAAAAAAAGTTAAAACAAGTTGGTAAATAATCCAATATCCCATTTTTTTTAAAGCAACAGTGATACGATATAAAGTAGTTTTTTTTAGCTTAGTTTATTACATTGATTCTAAGTAGGGATGAGCTTTGGGTTCGAACCTGAACCTAGGCCATTAGCAGCTTTTTGAAAAGTCGAACAATCTGGCCATATTTGACCAGGGATCTGTCATTGTGTGGTGGGAATGCAATGGGTGAACATCAATGGGCAGTGGGACATCGTATTGATTGGTCAATATCTTTGAACAACTGGTTTTCATGGAGGAAGGCTGATGAAGATTTACTCATCCAACAAACTGATTGAATTTTCATTGGGAGACATTGTTTACTTTTTCATCCTGTTCCCAAAAAAAAGGTGTGGAGGTTTGTGGGAGGCGTATTGAATTCTGGAAGTTCTTTCATGTTTTGGGGCCCACATATATCTACCCCCCCCCCACTGGGAATGTTTTACATTTGTACTCCATATAGGTAATTATCAAAATAAAGTAAAAGGAAGTAAATAAGACCACCATCATGACAAAGTCCTTTATTTAAAAAAATAAATGCCTCTCAATGTAAGTTCACTGCTAATTACATTGTCCAGCAATATATATCCTTCATAAATCATGATTACTGGTTGCTACAACCGCCCCCTGCCCAACTATATTGATGCAACAATCTTCGCTTGGCAATGATGACACATTGCAATTTCTCTGTAAAATTACAGATCAATGAAATCATTCATGATCCCCAGCTGGTTTTTGTAGCAGTAGTGCTAGTGGCAGTATCATTACTAGTAGCAAGGTGCTAGAACTGCCACCCCTATATGATAGATCTGTGGAATGGTTTGTTTACAAACAACAGTGAGCTGAGGATCTGTAATATTACAGCAGTAGTGCTACTGCCCTTAAAAGACAGCTCCCAGTCAACCTTTTGTAAACAAACCAGGCACTTTTTTTCACTCTTCTTTGGACAGAGTCAATTGTTTTGGTCCATATAGACTTTAGTGAGATGTACTGAAAAATGCATGAAAATACATGTAACACACACTTTTCACACAATTTCTTGCCTCTACTTCTAGTATCTAGCTTACCACTGGCTTAAAGAAAAACATTCAAGCCTGAAAATAGTTGAAAAGCTTGCAAACTGAATAAACAATTGAGTACTGTCCATGATACTTTTTTTATTTGTACTAACATACAGTTTTTCAGGACAAGCTTTTGAGGTATGTCCCCTTCTTCAAGATCCAATGCACAATGCATAAAGTGTTAGCAGAATGTTATAAATTTAATCTCTGAGGGAAAAAACAAACAAATGTACACAGCAATAGTAACTAGCATCATTAGTGAGATAAGACAGAGAAGGAGCTATAAACTGGGGGAAGGGGGGAGTAGGGGAATCACAGGGGGGGGGGGGTCAAGACCTAAGTGTAGATTTAAGCCATTATCGTTTGTGTCAAATAGAACTATAATTCTTAGTTCAAAAGTGTTCCTTTCCTAAATAGTTTTGGAATTCCCTTTAAGAACTAAGACATTGAGGTCTTCCATAGTGTGATCTGGTTGTGAGAAATGATGTCTCATAGGTGTGCAGAAACTATCTTCCTTATGCTTCTTGACGGTGTGCCTGTGCAAGTTTATCCTTGTTTCTAACTTATGTCCTGTTTTACCAACATAAGTTCCTTTGCTACATTTTTTGTATTGGCTGAGGCACACAACATTACTGGAGGTGCAGCTGTATGATCCAGTGATATTGAAGGTCCCTTTTGAGTGTCTGACACTTTTTGATAGATTGATTTGGTTGCACAGTTTGCATAATTTTTTTTTATTGCAGGGTTTGCTTCCATTATGTGGTACTTCATGATCAGAATTACGTTTTCTGTTGATTAGTTTATGTCTGAGGTTGGGTGGTTGTCTGAAAGCCAGTATTGGGGGTTGCTGGAGTATTTCTTCTAGAGTTTCATCCTCTGTTATGATGGGTTGTAAATCTTTGATTATCTTTCTTACCCCTTCTAGTGTTGGATTATATGTGGTTTACTAGATATACATGGTTATTTGTTTGTTTCTGATGGTTTCTTGCTGGTGTTGATAGTTTTGTCCTTGTAACTCTTCTTATGGAAGGATTCTGCTAGTGTCCTGAGATTTTTATGTCTGTCTTCTGGGTCTGAACATATTCTGTGGTATCTGATGACCTGGCTGTGTATAATGACCCGTTTAGTGTGCTGGGGGTGAAAACTGGAACTATGGAGATAGTCACATCTGTCAGTGAGTTTCCTGTATATTGAGGCGTGTAGCTTGTCATTTCTGATGTGTAATGTAGTGTCTAGGAAGCTGACATTTGTGTTTGAATAGTCCATTTTAATTTTTATTGATGGATGAAAGTTGTTGATCAAAGAGTAAAATTGTTTTAGATTTTCTTTACCTTCTGTCCATATGATGAAAATATCATCAATCAATATATTGATAGTATCTGTATGGCTTTTGTTGTATGTTGTTCAGGAATTTTATCTCCAGGTCAACCATAAATACATTTGCATACTGGGGTGCTATTTTTCATTCTATAGCAGTACCCATACATTGAAAATACTTTAGATGTCTTTATTGCAAGTGAAGTAATTTTGTGTAAGAATGAATTTGTTACGCTGTGTAAAATCCTCAGCACTGTATTTATGGTTTGATGAGGATGATAAGAATCTTTGACATGCAGTCAACCCTTCCTTGTGAGGTATGTTACTCTACAGGGATTCTACATCCATAGTAACTAGAAGTATATTTGGTGGTAATTGTTGTATATTGTTGATTGTATATTGTGTCCATTTGTGCACTGTGCTGCAAGCTCATATCCAAACCAAAACCAAGAACCAAACCCAAAATCTATGACATGCTTTACAGTTGCACCAGGTGTCTAAACTGTGAGCCACCACATGGGGATAGTCTTTAGCATCCATACATAATAACCCTATTTGAGCTTTTCCTGGTTAGTGCTTGCCAACATATCATTTGAGCAAATATCTAAACTTAAATACAGTATATTCCTAACTAACAGAGAGCATCAATCAGTTCAGATATAAAAAGGCCCCTGAGCAGATGAGACTAATTAGTGAGGTCTGCCTAATAGGCAAGACGTGGACCTAGGATTGGAGTCTTTAGTCCACCCAAAGCTCTGCAAAGCCCCTGGACTCCAAGACCTAGACGAGAAGTTAGTGAGATCTGAGAAAAAGTTTGTGTCCCCTATAGCAGACATGTGAAGGTTAGGACTCTTGGCATGCATACACTGTCCATAATCCTGTCAGATAGTTTATTTGTATATATATATGTATATATATAATTGTTATTCAGTGGTTTATTCAGCCAATAGGTATAGCGCTAGTCTCCATTTTAAACACTTTAGGTTTGATTTATTAAAGGCAGATTCGGTCAACATATGCCCAGCATTCACCTTACTTCATATGTCCAGCCTTATGCTTACATTTCATATGTCCTTATTACAATCTCCTAGATTGTAAGCTACAAAGAGCAGGGCCCTTGAACCCCTCGTGTATTGTATTGTTACTGTATTGTCTCATGTACTGTCCCCCACTACAATGTACAGTGCCGAGCAAACTTTTTGGCGCTATAGAAATACTGTATAATATTAATAATAATGTATCAGTCACATAAGATTTTCTTTTTAATACTTTAAACACCCCTAACAGCAAACATTTCCTCTCATCTCCTGTGAACACACTTTATTTTCCAAAAATATCCCCTTTCCCCTTGTAGAATATCCCCCATCTACACTTTCATTCCATTACATAACATGTAAAATATTTTCCATTTCTCACTGTCTTAAATCAGAACTCCAGGAATTTAGCCACTTTGTGCAGGCGCACTATCAGTTCTTTCCTGTGAGATGCATTCCATCTCATGGACTTATCTTTTTCATTTAGCTCTATGAGGATAGTTATTGCTTCATTTCAGGAGTTTGGTCCCTAGAACTTCTGATCTCAGCTCCCTCAGCTGCTAGTCACAGAGCACTTTGTATTAAGTAAGCTCAGTAGCAGGGGGGGGGGGGAGGCAGAGCAAATTAAATGAGGTCCATAAATAAGGTGAAGTGTAGCCTATTTGAAACATCCAAGCAAGTGCAAGTAAAAAAAAACGAATTCATTTCTCTCACAAATCTTTGGGTATTCAGGTGAACACAGCTTATTTACTAAGCTCCAACGTGCAAAGTGAACAGTCTCTAGTCTGTTTATATATCATGCTCAGTATGAAACAAAAACAGCTGATAGTTAGTATCCAATTCTCTCCAAAGGAGCATTTCATAGCAGACAGAAACTTTCGAGTCCAAGCTTTAATCAAAAAGTACAAATACACAGGCCTAGAAACACAGTTTTCAATTATAGAAATTAGGTGGAGCAGATAAAAAATGCATCAAGCTTAAAAAGTGTGACTATTTAATTCCCAGAATGCCCACGACATATGACTATGATGGTTAGTCACACAATCATTCATACTCGAGAATGTTCTAACATGTTCTAACTTGCACTTGCCTGGGTCACAGACCAGCTGACTCAGCCTTTACAAAGTAATAGAAGAAAGAACCTGTGTGTGCATTGCATTGTTGGTGGAAAATGAGTGACATGAATCTGGAGCAGGGGATTAACATCAGATTTTGTGTGAAAATTGGAAAAAGTGTGAGTGAAACTTTAGCTCTGTTACAACAGGCTTATGATAAACATTCCATGAAGAAACCAAGTGTTTGTGAATGGCATAGACAGTTTAAGGAGAGGCGGGAAAGTGTCCATGATGACACAAGAATTTGCCAGCCAAAAATGAAAGGACTCATGCAAATATGGACGGAGTGTGAATCCTCATATGCTCAGATTGAACATCGAGTGTGCGAATGATGGTAGAAGAACTGAACAAGAACAGGGAAACAGTATGGCAGATTCTAATGGAGGATTTGGGAATGAGACAGAAGATCAGAAAGAATGTTGCCCTCAAATTTCATCTAGTGTATAGGAAAGAAAATATTTTTACAGTTCATTCATAGAATTAAATTGTTACACCTCATATTTCTATTTGAAACTGGAAGATGTCCAGCACCCTTATCTGCTCAGATATAGAATCATTTTTTAGGGCCCTTGATCACCCCTCCAACATCTAAAGAAGTCACTACAAGTCACAAGAAGTGACAACACCATTCATCTGAGGTAAAATGAAAGTCAAACCACTCACCTATGCATGAAAGCACAAGACTTCAGTGTTGAAAAGTGTAAGCAGATACTCTAGACTAAGAAGCCAAAATATTAAACATTTGGTTCTTTCAGAAAGCATTTTGTCTACTAATGGTGGATGAATGACAACTGGCAACAGTGAAGCATGGTGGAGAGTACCTAAAGATCTGAGGACTGCATTCTGCAAATGGAGTTAGTAAATTGATTGCCCCCTTTTTGCTGAGAAGTACCAGTAAAATCTTTTCACTCATGCAATACCACCAGAGAACTGTCTGTTCTGCTCCATCTCCATCCTACAGCATGACAATGATGCCAAAAAATGACCAATCATAAGGAACTATCTGCAGTGAATGAACAAGGAATTGTGCAACAGAAGGTTTAAAGTAACTTCAGAAATTACATGCAAGTATAACTAGAGAAATATTGCTATGGTAATGCAAAGAGTGGTCAAACCAATTTTTGATTTAATTAATGCTGCTTACTACCTTTTATAATTGCATTTTATAGAAGCATTCTTCATTATTAGAAACCATTCATTGTATGTTAGAAAAACAAACAAACAAAACATGAAACCATTTTTCCTTTAATGGTTCATTCACACTAGTACTACAGTACCTGGTTACACACAGAACAATATATTTAGAGCAGTATTCTAATGCATGGTAAACTAGGGTGTTGATTTACTAAAACCGAAACATTCGGAATCTGGTGCAGCTTTACATGGTCCCCAATCAGCTTCCAACTTCAGCATGTTAAATTAAGCTTTGACGAAAAAAAAAACTGGAGGCTGATTGCTTTCTATGCGGAGCTACACCAGATTTTGCACTCCTTAGTAATATATTAGTAAAAAGTCAAAAGTATTTGCAAAATAATATATTTGCTTTTCCCTTAGCGTTTCATCATGTGTTCAAATGTTTGCTGCCATATCAAAGGAGTATCAAAACCACTGATTCTTTGCGAGTATGAAAAAAATATTAAAAACCACTTCATGAAAAGTCCCATGTAAAGATTTATTGTAAAGACCATATTGTTTAAAACACTGATCAGGCCTTTTGCTCTATTCACATAAAGTTAGGAAAATGTATTTTTTTAAAACAAATATAAATGTTTTTCTTTTCATCTCAGTCAAGAAAGTAATGCATGCAATATTACATGTGTCAGCCTTGCAGTTCTTCTTCACATTTCATTCTCTTTAAATTGACTTGTCAGGTTTATTTAATAAAGTAGTGATGTGCAGTAACCCACGGCAACCAATTCAATCAGATCAGTCAGAACAATAAAAAATAATTCCTGACAGGCAGCTATGGGTGACTGTGCTTTGAATACTGTCATTTGCCTTATTAAATTATCTGACATGTCACTTGTCATGCTTTATGTGTATGGCATTATTTGCATTACATTTTAGTTCAATGACCACTCTCTGCGCATCAGCAATCAATGCTTCATGTACTGTATGCAAGATACAGAACTACAGTACATAAGATATTTCAGAGTGAAATATATCAGTGTGTTGCAGACTGAATACGCAAGAACTAATTTATCACAGTATGTTAACCCTGGCTTTATTTTGCTGAGTCAGTATCACCACAGCCAAGAGCTAGAATCCCATGTGTCTTGGCCCATAAGTTAAGTTTTGAGGCTGGAGTGACTGTGTTATAACCTTCACACCATAAAGCAGAGCTTAGCTTTTAAAGATACAGGAAACATTTAGCAGCAGTTTTTTTAGGATGCTATTAGAAGTTGACTAGGGCAACTTTTTTTTGTGAGTGATTGTCATGCAATAAAAGTGCAAATAATAAACAGTTTTTAAAGCAAAGTCAAGATTATGTGCAACTTAAAGTTAACCCTAAATCTATATTCCAGCATTTTGGCACAATAACCCAGTTTATACAGTTAAGCAAATCATTTTGTGTGAATATTTTTCAAAGTGTGTCACTTGGAAATCCTGCCAGTAATAGCACTTCCTGATGTAGACTGAAAACACTAAGGGGTTGATTTATAGAAAAAAAAAACATATTTGGAAATATGTCAACATTCATGAAAGCCTAACAGATAATACCCATAATGTTTGTAATATGTATGTAATAGCTTACTTGCTGCCTTTTACTGGGCGAATGTAACCTTCCCTAATATTTACTTCTAAGAGAAAAATAGCTATAACATTTAGCCATGAGCCTTAACATTCACCAATAGAGAAAATAGCTTAGTGCTATAGGCTAAGAACATTCGACCAGCAGGGAGACTTCTGCAATGTAGACAGTCTATGGGTCATCAGCTGAATGAACCTCCCGCTGCAATGGGAAGAAAAATTATGTAGCAATGGTATTTTTACCACTGTTTAATTGGACAACTTCCTACTGACTGCTAGGGACAGTTGAGTATAAATAACTGGGATGATAAAAACAAAACAGTGTGCATTTCACCCAAATTCCATACCAGACCCTTTGGCCCTGATTCACTATTGGGCGTGGGCGCATATTCATGGTCTTAAGCCCAATTTTCATGGGCGTCTGTCTATTTTTTACCCTGCAACCTAATTCACTATTGAGCAGAGCCCATAAGCAGATGCCCAATCTAATTCACAAAAAGACACATGCCCGGAATCAGACTCACAAAACAGACTTGCTAAGAAGCACTTCTAACACCATGAAAAATCACTGTAGAGACATGTTCACTTAGAAATTTGCTTTGCCAAATATCAGGACTTCACTTTAAACAATATCTGCTATTTCCAAAAAAATTAAGAATGTGTTAAAAATCGTTTTTTTCAAGGAAATCGACACAGTAAAAATCTAGAAGCCCGTGCAGTGTCTTTGGCAGATACAACTGAGCATGTGCAGAACACATTTTAGACTTCTGCCATGGGCGTTTGTTTTTTAGCCACTGACTAATAGTGAATCTTACTGTGGATTCCTCTGACAGCCGTCACTCGGTCGTGACTATTGTGTTTAATAAACAGCACTCGGCATATCTTCATGTAATCTAATTAGATTTCCTTAGTTCTAGTGATTCTATTTTTGTTTCTTATCCTTTATAATTATTTCTGTAATGATTTGACTGATTTTGAAGGTCTAGATAATATTTATTTTGACAGCTGAATGTAATAATAAAGGTCCGCAATAAAAAAAAAAAAAAAAAACAGCGTGGGTCCCCCCTCTCATCCTTACCAAGCCCTTCAGGTCTGGTATGGATATTAAGGGGGAACTCCACGCTGAAATTTAAAAAAAAAACAGCGTGGGTCCCCCTCAATATCCATACCAGACCCTTATCCGAGCATGCAGCCCAGCAGATCAGGAAAGGGGGGGGGGTGAGCGAGCGCCCCCCCCCCTCCTGAACCATACCAGGCCACATGCCCTTAACATGGGGGGGGGTGCTTTGAGGCAAGGGGGCTCCCCCCCCAAAGCACCTTGTCCCCATGTTGATGAGGACAAGGGCCTCTTCCCCACAACCCTGGCCGGTAGTTGTGGGGGTCTGCGGGCGGGGGGCTTGATGTTGGATCTACTTCGGGGGACATTGTTCTAATAAAGGACTTGTCAAAGACCCTGTACTGTGTTTTTTTTTACACCACACTTAGTTTTTTTGTGAATGAGTCTGCGGGACCGTGTACCGCAGAATCCTTCACGTGGGGGGGGGGCGGGATCTGGGGGCCCCCCTTGTTAAAGGGGGCTTCCAGATTCTGATAAGCCCCCCGCCCGCAGACCCCCACAACCACCGGCCAGGGTTGTGGGGAAGAGGCCCTTGTCCTCATCAACATGGGGACAAGGTGCTTTGGGGGGGGAGCCCCCCCTGCCCCAAAGCACCCCCCCATGTTGAGGGCATGTGGCCTGTTATGGTTCAGGAGGGGGGGGGGCGCTCGCTCGTCCCCCCCCCTTTCCTGACCTGCCGGGCTGCATGCTCGGATATGGGTCTGGTATGGATATTGAGGGGGACCCACGCTGTTTTTTTTTTAATTCCAGCATGGAGTTCCCCCTTAATATCCATACCAGATCCGAAGGGCTTGGTACAGATGGGAGGGGGGACCCCACGCTTTTTTTTTTATTATTTATGCAATAAAGGGAATTATTTTACATTCAGCTGTCAGTGGGGAACCCCGCTGACAGTTGAAACATTAACACATGGCTGTCGCTCCTACAATCCCGCATGAGTTATGTTATCAACTCATGCGGCGTTTTAGTAGTGAAAACCAATGCAGCGCTCATGTTTCAGCTGTCGGCGGATTTCCCCACTGACAGTTGAATGTCAAAGTATTGCAGTGATTTATAAACAGTTCTTTAAATAACTGGCGTGGGGTCCCCCCTCCCATCCATACTAAGCCCTTCGGGTCTCGTATGGATGTTAAGGGGTAACTCCACGCTGAAATTAAATAAAAAACAGCATGGGGTACCCCCCAAAATCCATAACACATACTTATCCGAGCATGCAGCTCGGCAGGTCAGGAAAGGGGGGGGGGACGAGCGAGCGCCTCCCCCCCTCCTGAACCATACCAGGCCACATGCCCATACCAAATTATTCAAACATTTGTAAACAGACCAATTAACTGAAATGGTTTGACATTTGTACCCCAAATATGACGTTCCCTGAGGCATTGGTAAACCGAGGTTCGCCTGTATTAGTATTGCAATCCTTTGTATTGGGATACATAGAACCAACATACATCTGAATTGGCAACATAGCACAACATTTGTGTCACATTGGAGATATTTGGCTAGTTACACTGACCTTGCCCAGGGACCTAGGATTGATTCACAGCACAGAAATACAGGCAGGGTTAGCAATGTAGCTCTGTGGGTTAGTGGTTAGCACTACTGCCTCACAACTCTAGGGTTGTCGGTTTGAATCCCAACCCCGGCGAGGTAGTAGCATGATCTCCGTGTGTGGCTGTCTTCAAATAGATGTTCTGGCAACATCTTTGCTTTCTGTCTAAATGATCCCTAAAATGTGAATTAGAATGAGGCCTTGTCTGTTGAAACACCTTCAAAGCTGCACCTTATGTGAATGTCATACAATGGTATAAGATAAGGGCCTGAATCACTAATAGATTTGATAATGATGGTTTACACTCCACCCACTTTTGTGAAGGATTTGGCAAGCAAAGAGCTGACAGAGAGAGAGAAGAGTGAGACGAAGAAGAGTGAGCGAGAGATACATATGAAGAGTGATAAAGAGAGACATTCAGAAGAGTGAGCGAGAGAGAAAAGACTTGGTTGGTGAATCCACACATCAAACTTGTCACAAATCCTGGCGTGCATTTTTCCCCCAAATGCATAGCAGACCCTTATCCCAGCAGGCAGGTACCGCACGCCTTCAAAGATTTATTTCCTTTGTTGATTTTCCTGCTTCGCTCACACTATATGCAATTGAAAATTACTCTTTAAGTTGCCAATTTTACTGTGTTTTCTAGAGAATTACTAACTAGTTGTGTTTTCAATTGTGTGTAGCATTGCGATTTCTATTTGAGTCTAGATGTTAAATTGCTAATAAATGGCCACAATTCTCAAATACCTTTGAACTCTCGCTGCAACAAATGGTGTATGTTAATACACTCACATTCATTATATCCAATATCAGGTACGATGTCAATGCACAAATCGCACCTGAAATTGCACACCCTGGATGTGACTTGTCATGTGATTGGCATGGCCAGCAGCTTGCTCTTTGCATGGCAAATTGCACCCAATGTTACTGGGGGCCAACACCACTGTCACATCTAATCCGATGCGGCAATTGCCCAACTTACAGTGAAGTTGCACGAGTTCACAATCCAATTGGATGTGAACAGAGCCTACAGTGGCCAATAGGGTGCGACTTGGTCTACAATTTGCAAGTCGCCTGTCATGCCAATTGCATGGCAATCGCAAACAATGTTACTGGGGGCCACCCGGTCACATTAAAGCAGATTTCTAAGTGGTGTTATTGACACCACAGTCACATCATGTGACTTGCATAGAAGTTGCATGATTTCAAAGTCGGGGTACATGGTGATTTCAAGTGCAATTTGCAAGACATTTGACACCGATCTCTCAGCAAATTGCATGAAAAGTAGTGTATTCATTACTCTATTATTACTTGTGGCTCCTACCAAGTTTGAACCACAACAATATGAACGCTCCAATAGCGTGCTCATTGAGTGGGACTTGGCATGTGATTTGCACAACATGCAAGTTGTAAATCGTCTGCAAAGTCGCACCCTATTGTCTGCTATTAGAGTGACCACATGGGTGCGTTTCAAACACTGATTTCTATAGTAGTACATGTACTACTTTAGTGGCAATTTGCATAGAGATCTGTGTCAGATGTCTTGAAAATTGCATTGAAATGGTCAACTTTACTGTAAGTCGCAGGATTTGTAAATCAGCTTTGCCCAGAGTGTAATGTTTGGTGATGTTTGATTTCTGGAGTGTTTCGCCAATTGATGGGAAATTCACCATACTAGTCAAATCGATTTGTCATTTTCAGTATTGCATACAAGATGTGGTCATGTGACTGTCTTAACTCATGCGAGAATCTGGAGGGAATTGTGACCATAGTAGCAATAAAGGTTCCAATTGGGGTTCCCTTTCACATCCCTGCTCAATGTTCTGTTGTATGCTGCACACGTACATTTCACTGTATATATCTTTCTGATTTGTGGGGCCTGTATACCAAGGGTTAATGCAGGTAGGAAGCGGATTCATCAGGTGAAAACACTTTCACTGACCAAATTAAGGTCAGTGGTGGGTGTGGCTTCATTGGGTGTGGGGCCTTGTTTGGCACGCTCCAAATACAACCTAGCTTATATAAAGATGTGCAGTAGGGAGTGATTTGGCCTGTTACTAGGCCGGGTGGTTTGTGACTAAGTCCTTGCATGGTGTGGTTTGGGGAGGAAGAGATTTTGTGCTGAATTGCCCCAGACACCTTGTAAAGTGTTTGTGTGTTATTGCACAATGATTGTGTTTTTTCTCTTTGCTTTGAAAGCCTCACACATGTCAATCGTTTTGTTTAAAATCTGCTCTTGTTTTAATTTTGCTTGCTTATTTAGACTCCAATGCATTTTTCTGACAAACCTGCTGACAAATGTATGTGTAGGGGATTTGTAGAGGTGGGAGGGGATTTGTAGAGGTGGGAGGGTTTTTTTTCACATGCTTTGTTTTCTTGATATTTTGATCTGTAGACTTTTTTTGTGAATGGATCTTCATACTAAGTGATTGTGTAAGTAAATCCTATGTGCACGAAAATGTTACTTGATTCATCTTCCCCTTTGTTTCCTGCTATAACCTGTGCACACACAGTTCATTAGAAGTATCTTTAGATTGTAAGCTCTTATGAGCAGGAGTGTTTTATTTTTGCCACATCAATCCTATTTTTGTGACTCACCAAGATATTGACTGTACCTACTTGTTCCTGCTGACCAAATAAATGAAGATATATTTAATCAATAAATGTTTGACCGATGTTTTTGTGTTTATTTTATGTTCAATATATGAACAACCTTAATAGTTACTTTGTATACTTATATAATCTGCTCAAATGTAGCTTGTAAGAGCGTGAATATGCAAGTGTGTGCAAACTGGCTTTTTCAAAACCAAAAAAAATAAAAATAAAAATAAAAAACCCACTTGCACCACAATATTGTTATGTACTATTGAATGTCACATTCACTGTGCAGCCAGCTACAGGTTTTCTACAATTCGATTTACAGTAATAAAATAGTCCACACTTTGTTGATTTTTGGCCTTTGGCAACAAATATTAGCCAAGGTTAAAAAAACAAATCAGTAAGAAACACATATTCGTGAAAGCTATCATAGTTGCGCACAAAAAATGTGCGATTGCAAACAAGCGCCAAACAGGTGTCCGCATGGCGCATGAACAGCTATCATCCTGGAAGTCCGTCATCACGTGCGTGCGCACCCTGAAGTGGTTGTGGGGAGTGTAAGTGGATGACAGTGGTTGGAGGTTTCTGGAGTTGGAAATATTTTGTAAGTTTGGTTGGCATTTGGACATGGCGAGAGCACAGTTCTCAACTGAGGAGATGATCCTTATATGTAAAGTAAGTGTGGCCATTGCAAACATGTTTATAACATGTGAGGGACAGGTAGTTGTAATTTTTTGGGTGGGGCCTAGCAGAATCTCACTTGTTGCACATGCTACTTATCTGTACATTAGCTCCTGGGTATTGATGGGTCAATGATATTAACCACTTGCCTACTGGGTACTCCTACCCCCTTCCTGTCCCGGCCAATTTTCATCTTTCTGCACTGTTACCCTTTGAATGACAATTGTGCAGTCATGCCACATTGTACCCATCTTAAATTTATATCAGTTTTTGCAGACAAATAGAGCTTTCTTTGGGTGGTATTGACTTGCTGCTGTGTGTTTTACTTTTTGCTCGATAAACAACAAAATAGCTCATAATGAATAAAAGTCTGTTTATATTATAACATTTGGTAAACCGGTAATTTAACAACACTGATGTGCGTTGATGAGGCAGCACTGGTGGGTGGCACTGCTGGCCACAGGTGGGCGGAGCTGTTGGGTGGCACTGGTGGGCACTGATCATCGGTGCTGACCCCTGCTCTGATAACTGCTGGTTCTCGGCAGTACTTTCCACACATTCTGACAGCGTGATGAAAGTGCAGCCAAGACCCGGCAAATGCATTTCCCGGTGATCAGCGTGTCATTGGACATGGCTGATCACATGGTAAAAAGCCGCTGTGATTGGCCTTTTACCATATCACGTGATCAGCTGTGTCCTTAGGACACAGCAATCACAGAGAACGCGTTCTGCCAGGATGTCATATGACGCCCTCCCAGAGCTGCCTGGATGCAGTGTAGCGTTATTCGGCAATCTGCGGTCGCCCAATAGGTAACCAGCTAGGCCTTCATGGCTAATCTTTGAATATCTGGACATGTATACTGCGTATAATGCATTACATTCTACAATGTGTTGGTGTACATGGTATTACAGTGTGCAATGCGTTGCTGGATTCTGCATGACAGTGGACAGCGTATCACAGTGTGTAATGCGTAGCTCTATCCTGCATGACAGTGTACAGTGCATTATGCAGGCCATAGACGGGGAGAAAAAAGGCCGATTTTTCTTTTAAAAAAACGAAAAATCGGTCGTTCAAGCGGCCGACGTTACCAGCAATGGTAAAAAAAATCGGCGATTTTCATCCCGTCTACAGCCGGCAAAAAGTGTCCCTGCAGAGAGCTCTGCGATTTCTTTGACAGTTCTTTGACAGTTCCTTGACATTTATAGCGGTTGCAACAATGTATCTATTTGTATCCATTTAGGATACAGATGTTTTTATTCGGAAACAAATAGATACATTGTTGCAACCGCTATAAATGTCAAGGAACTGTCAAAGAACTGTCAAAGAAATAGCGAAGCTCTCTGCAGGGACACTTTTTGCCGGGCTGGAATTCCTCTTATTTTTCATTCTTCTTCTTCTTCATCATCATCCTCTTCTTCTTCATCATCATCCTCTTCTTCATCATCCTCTTCTTCATCATCATCATCATCATCATCATCCTCTTCTTATTCTTCTTCATCATCCTCTTCTTCTTCTTCTTCTTCTTCATCATCATCATCCTCTTCTTCCTCTTCTTCTTCATCATCATCCTCTTCTTCTTCTTCATCATCATCATCATCATCCTCTTCTTCTTCTTCATCATCATCATCCTCTTCTTCTTCTTCATCATCATCATCATCCTCTTCTTATTCTTCTTCATCATCCTCTTCTTCTTCTTCTTCATCATCATCATCCTCTTCTTCCTCTTCTTCTTCATCATCATCCTCTTCTTCTTCTTCATCATCATCATCCTCTTCTTCATCATCATCATCATCCTCTTCTTCTTCTTCATCCTATTCTTCTTTTTCTTCATTTTGTCTTCCTCTTGCAGGTCACTGCTCATGCGCAGATTTTTTATCGGTAAAAAATCGGCCGATTTGCCCATTATTGCCGCGAAAATCGGCCAATCGGCAAAATCGGCTGATTTTTTTCCAACTTTACCGATAAAAAAAATCTGCCAAAATACCGAAAAACGGCCGAACAAATAGCCCACTAACGATCCGAAAATCGGCCGATTTTATTTTCGGCCGAAAAATCGGCCGATTTTCGACCCATCTATGGCCTGCATTACAGTCTACAATGTGTGGGTGTACACGGTATTACATTGTACAGTGTATTACAGTGTGCAATGCGTTGTACACTGCAGTGTGCACTAAAGCATTTTACACTCATGCACTGTACACACTAACGCATTTGACATTTCTAGTGTGCAATGCGTTAGTGTGCAATGCCTTGGACAGTACAATGCATTTGCAGTATTGGTGTATGTTTATTAAGCACAAATAATTAATCTGATTTTAGTTATCAAGGAGAAGTCTTCTCTGTCCCCCTGTTTATGAGGTGGAGGACAATTGTTTTCCGAAGAAGAGAGGAGACTTTTTTTCAAGGAGATCTGTATAGATTTCCAGAGATATGTGTAGATGGTTGAGGGGCTGCATGTGATCTCCGGAGATAATTGTGATTAATGATCACCTGAGTTAAACCAGTGAATGAAAAGTGTAAACAAACATGGATTGAAAATAATCTGCACTGACCACTGTGCTTTGTCAAGCCACATATTGGCACATTCTGGTGTCACACAGATGCGATGTGAAATTTGCAGTGTTTTCTGTGCAAGCGCTGCACCGCATCACAACCGCAACCCCTTCATGCCACCTGCTGCGGCTTTCTAGGTGAAGTTACCAACACACCAAAATTGGTACACAAAGCGTATTGCGATTTGCCAAATTGGATGGCATGCCTATTCACACCCATGTGCATACCCTGAAAAAGGGTCCTGCACATTTTTGGCCCGGATGCGGTGCAATTTGAGGTGTGCAAAATGTTTGTCTCTAATTGCAACGCACACAAATTGCATGTGATTTGCCCAGGAGTGCGGTGTTAGACCACAATGCATGTATGTGAAGCCAGAATAAAAGGATGTGGATTTTGTCTACTTTTACTTGCGCATGTTAACATTATGTAAGTGCATTTTTCTTCTGTTTAACATGCTATAGAAATGGAACATGCATTTGGATGGAGTGTTTTTGAATGTGCATTTTGGAAGCATTCTAAACACACATTGACCCTAGGGCCACACCATATCTTAAGCCGCGTTTGTCAGAAATGCTGTACAGTACATTTAAAGCGGATTTACACTCCACCTATCAAAAAATAACAGTCATCAGCTACAAAAACGGTAGCTGCTGACTTTTAAAAAGCAGCCGCTTACCACAGAGCAGCCAAAATCATTCATTTAGCTGCTCCCATGCCAGCATTCCTTGGCCCCTCTCTCCTGTCCATTGCTCCCCGAACAAGCACCTTGTTTTGGTGTGATCCCAAGAACACTCCTTCATGAGCCACATAGACCAGAGAGTCAAGCTTTTCAAGCACATCATGAAATTAGGATGGGGCTCCACTTCAAGTAAGCATTAGTGTGCCTGGGGGAGGGGGGGACCTTGGGCCTTTCCAAACACAGTAGATGCTCCAAGAATGTTTCCTTAAACTCTTGAAATGGTTAAAAAGGAAAGATACTCTAGATAGCCTGCACTGAGAATTGACTGTCATGATGACGTGTCAATGATTATTTGCTCTCATTTTTCAGGAGTGGTACTGCTTGCGGTTGAAGCTGGTAGAAATCCACCTTCACGTCCTCCACTCACCTTCACTTGTGGCCAGTGGATATTTTGTGGCCCCAGGCAAGAACTGGCATCGAGGACCTGCATAAAGACCCTGGCATGCCAGAGGTGGTTTGGAAGCAGCACAGCAATTTGACCATCCCTTTCCTCTATGTTGGTTTTAGGGTGCAGAATTGCTTCTCGTTCGTGAACGGACTGTCGCCGGATATCAGAGTCCCCATATTTTCAAGATATGTTTTAGCCATGTTGGCTTATTTTTATGTTCAGTCAATTAAAGACTATTTTTTGTTACCTTAAAAAAGTGTCAGATCCTCTTGATTGTATTCCCGAGACTTCAGATCGCCAGATAATATGCAATCTGAGGAAAAGTCAGTGCAATGTCCTCCACACGTA
Source organism: Staurois parvus (assembly GCF_062004578.1). Classification (NCBI taxonomy): domain Eukaryota; kingdom Metazoa; phylum Chordata; class Amphibia; order Anura; family Ranidae; genus Staurois; species Staurois parvus. The sequence goes on from NW_028317949.1 coordinate 9,786,778, forward strand.
GCTAAAGTCTGTCATATGAGGACCTACCAGAACAATGCATTCATTTGGAGTGGGCCAGGCCCATACAGTACATCATGGAGGCTTGCTATGAAGGAACATTCACGTTTGGATACTTGAGCTCATGTGGTTTGTTTCCAAATATTTCTGCCCATTGCAGCGTATTGACTATTGCAGCTCAATAAAGATCAGGCATACAGAAAAGTGTACCTTGTTCATAGAATAGCCACTAGGTGGTCCTATCTGGGCACACAGATCTGGCCTATGCATAATTGTGGAAAATGCCAATTCGGTCTGCTTTATAATATGAAGGGGTCAGTTCACGCTTGCTTCAGGGGAAACATTACAACGAATTTTGTTATTTTTCATAGGAAAACGTGGCCGATCCCTAGATGCATTGAGGTACATAGCAGAGGTTCAAGATACTCCATAGAAGAACTTATTGTTCTTCCTAACTATACAGGTGGCACAGACACAAGCATACACCCAGGGCCACTGTTAGATATCACGGGGCCCCATACAGCATACCTGACAGGCCCCCACCACCAGAGAAAATATCCAAATTATATATATATGGTAACAATACACAACATTTTCTTCATGGACACAATCACAAACAAATTCCTGTTCAATCCAAATGATAAAACTGTACTGAGTTAATAAATCAAATGTTGTGTAATTGAGGGCTCATTCACATGGGTGCTGTGGCCTGTAGAGTGCAAATCAGTGTTTGGTTTTCGTGGCTGTCGCCATTAGCATGCAACCTATGTTACACTATGTGAATACTGCAGATCCTGCATTCAGGGCCACTTCCCCACGCCTTCACACTTGTCAGATTAAAACCTCTTTTCATACAGCTGCTGTGTCCCCATAGTGTAACAGGTGGCTCTAGCCACATAAACAACCCACTCATTCATGCTGTACAGGTCAGAGGACCTGTGTGAATGTGGCATTTTGTGTTTGTTATATTTATTTTTTCACAAAGCCCATTGAATTCAATGGGCTGCTTAACATGTGGAAACATGCCAAAATACTGCAGGCATGTTATTTTCCAAGTGTGTTCCACCTAACCGCACAGTAGTGTGGTGCCATGCGTATTTGTGGCTGTGAATGGGGCTGTTTTTAATAGACGCGTGTAGGTGCAATAACGTTTTCATCATGGTACCTGCACACATCTACAGAGGGCATTGCATTTCTTTGCTGTGCTGGAAAATGTGTGTTCTTGCATGCGTTTCTGCACCACCAAAGGTGTGAACAAGTCCTAAGGGCTGGTTCACACTATAGAAACAGTCTAGATGTGTTCCTGATGGGTTTTTTTCATGCCCTTTTGGCATGCATGTTTAGTGTGTTCCAGTACATTTTGGATGCGTTTTGGACATGTTTACATTGCATTTTTGTATCCCTTCCACTTATTTTTTTCTATTTTCTTTGTATTCAATGTAGTTAGGGACATGTGCGTTTTAGTATATTCAAGGACGTTTCAATGTGTTCCAGTACAGTTCTGTGCAGAAACAATGCAGCGTGGTCAACTTTGTTTACAGCACCTGCAATGCACTGAAAATGCAAGCGCTGATGTGAACTATGACATTGACAACCATATAACCTTCTTTCTGTGCGTTTGTGATGCCGAAAAAGCAACTGAAACACATGTAGTGTGAACTGGCCCTAAAGTTTATTAGAGGTCAGGGAACAGGACTGACCAGGAATTGTGAATTCAATCAGACTAGCGGTGAGATACAATCAGCAATTGTATAATAATGTGAGATCTGAGCTGTAGCTGACAGAAAATGAGACACATTCACTTGATCAGTAAATAGATAGTTAAAGAGTGGGGCGGTGATCCATAGATTTGCATATGGGACAGGTGATGATGGGGTGGGGGAGGGGGTCAAGTTGTATAAGGAGACAGATTTAAAAGAGAAAAATGTTACAATGAAATATACACGGCATGAAACTTGCACATTTCCTAATTGGCAGAAGAGTACATAGGTAACATTCACCCACTTTCTAGTCATTAGGCAAAATCATAATTGATTGATCAATATTCCTGGCACTGACATAACCCAGAAAATTGATCTCCATTTTTTAGGATGTTGCCAAGACTGGGATTAGAACCCATGACCCAAGTGCTGTAAGTTCTGAGCTCTAACCACTAAACCACTGTGGGAGACACAGTTTGAGTTATAATGTAGAATAGTTACATTGTTTAAAAATGATAGAGCGAGCGCTGGTCAAATGATATAGACTAGTAAAATGGTATTACACAAGATAAATATAACCACGAACAGTAGTGCATGAACTCGTGAAAGGTCATCCACCCCTGTGACAGTGTACTACACTATTGAGCACCTTTCTGGCTCCTGTGGCTGAGCTAATTCCTCCCCAGGACCATTTGGGCACCCACCCTGATGGATGGATGGAGCTGGATGACTAACCCATAGCTGCCAGCATACCGCTGCACCCCCAGATGTGCGATGTGTATAACCCATACACATTAATACTTTTGTTCTGGTGAGTGTAGACCAGTCCCAAGGGTGGTTTACCTTTCACAAGTTCATGCACTACTGTCCGTCACGGAGAGACCACACGTGCCATTCATAGGCACTCTCTGAGTTGGTACTCTCACACGAAGGACATTCCATTATTCAGGAATGATTATATGAACTTATTTTAGCACGATTTACCAGTTTACATCATTATTGCAATTCTTTGCACTTTTTGGTTTTTACATGCGTTCATTATTGATCACATGCATTTATAGCGCTGCACTTGTCTTTAACATAGAATAGTTACGTGATTAAAGAGAATGAAGATATATAATTATATTGGGAAATTAGAAGTATATAAATTATTTGAGATATAAGTGTGAAAATGTTTAACATTTGAATACAGAATGTATGACATTCATTAGTAAATGCATTAGTTTCCTGATCATTTTTTGGAGACACAGCAAAAAAAAGAAAAAGAATAAAATAGAAAATTCTAATACAGGTGTACTATTTATTACATTCTAAGAATTCTCTTTTGCCATCATAAGAACGCCAATATTAATAAAGCCTGCGCTTGTGCGCCATCTAGCGAACATATCCGGTATTGCACCTAAACATGTGCCAGACGGGATACCACATTTAGTAATAGCAAAGTAGTCAGTAGACGCTCGTTAATGAGCTTGCAAGACGCTGGTCAGACGACTGATTGATTGACCGGAGTCTGCCTGAATGGTCAGACTCTGCTGATAGACTCACATCTTAGTGAATCAGGGCCTTTGAGTCTGGTATGGATTTTAAGGGGGAAGATCAGGCAAAACAAAATGACAAAACGTATGAGGTCCCTCCCCCAAAACACATACCAAACCCTTATCTGAGCATGCAGTATGGGTGTCCATGAAAAAGAGTTGACGAGCATTTAGCATACCACCCTGAACCATACAAGGCCACACGCTCTCAGCATGGGGGGTACCTTAGCAGCAGGACCCCCTAGTAAGACACCAAACAATCTTGTCTCCATATTTATGAGGACCTCTTCCCTTTGCAACCTTGACTTCATGGTTGGGGGGGGGGGGTCTGTGGGAAAGGGGCTTATCAGAATCTGGAACACATCTTTAAAAATAAGGGAGAACACAGATACTGGCTCCCCATGCATATATTTTCCCCTAAGCATACACAAAAAGTAAACAATAAATAAACACTCCACACTTTGACAAGTCCTTTCTTAGAAAAAAAAAGCCCCAACATGTACATCCATTATCAATCACATCTTCCAGTGATGCAGATCCTCATTAATCATGATAAATGATGCCTGATGACCCAACAAAGCACGTGACCCATCAACGGTTTCAGTCCCATCGTTGCTCTTTACCAAATGGCAGATTCATGATAGGTGTAAACAAAGAAATGAGAATGGTGACTGATGTAATTGATCAAACACAGTGATGATCATAGTTGCTCAATGTCTATCTCCTGCAGAGAAGAGGAGATAGAGCACTGAGCAGGTATGTACTCAGATAATTATAAAACATAACATGCTGCTGAAGTTATATCTGCTGCAGTTTAATCCCAGTTCCTAAGCAGTAGTCCAGAAAATGTATATTGTCCCAGGGTATACCCTCAACACAGGTAGAGCTTCTCTTTAAAAAATTTACATAAGAGATGAAGCGAACAGAGAAAACCTACACGATTGCAAGCTGTATCTTGCTGAAAATTACCTGGTAGAACATCTGATTTAAACTGAATTACTGATTTGAGAAAAACAGATACTTCCCGTTGACATTAATGCATTCCTGTGAAAAAAAGTAAAACTGAAAGATGCCCATTACATGTTGCTGTGTGCATCAAAGGCTCTAAAATCGGGGAGAAGATAAAAGAGTATAGTAATGTACTCTATCATACACAGCAACAAATCTGAAAACCTAAGTACAATTCTATTTAAAAATGAAATTGAGGCTAGGAATGCATTTTTTATGATTCTAGTAGATAAAAAAAATAGTCCCTGAGGTTAAACAAAATGTTAACATTTCAATTTTGTTACATATATGAAAAATGTAAATATATGTCTAGTAAGCCTACTTGACTTTGTATTTTGGCAAATCGGGCACTTAACATGCAGCACAACAAGTATTACTAAAGATTAACAAACTGTCAGTGCATAGTACAAAGGTTTGAATATATATTCAGAAATGCATTTATTATTGTATTCCTCCAGCATCTGGCAAAAAGCAGTTACAGATTCAGCAGAATTTCCTATTTAGATAGACATGTTTTCTTCAGTTGATAGAGCAGCATATTTTTCAAAGAAGCAGACAGCATATAGTGTAAGCCACGGAAATAGAGGTTTATCTATATTTTATTCCAAATGCATGAGGGTTGCTACAGAAAATCAGCTCAGCTTGACCTTTATAGCATCTTAGCTGAAAACAGGAGTGTCAATTCTGATAATAATATGCTGCCTATACAGTGTATTAGCATTATTGTGATAAAATTGAATATATCTATTTTGGGTGGACACTATCACATGTGAGTAAAAGCATATCAGGGACCAAAGAAAAGATTTAGGCACTTTAATTGGCATGTTTGACCACAGGCATCATTTGATATGAACAAATGATACAAATTACACAATTTAACAAAAAACAGTGACTTGAGGAACAGTTTTAGGCAACAAGTAAAATTGATTGGTGAGATACAAATGTTTTTCAGAAAATTTGCTGAAATAAAATAAATCCATCTAGTTTAGTCTAACCTGCATTTTCTGTAATCCATTGCAGAAAGAATCATAAGAACACCTCACATTGTCACTGATAGTGTTCTTCCCAAAGCCTGAACGTTAATTAACTGTAATAGAAAAGCCTCTACTTTCCATATCTGGGTGTTTTCAAAATGAACAAGTGCTTTCCAGTTAGATGTTTATCTTGAAAAACTGCACAAGGTAAACAGAGAGGTGGCAGTAATGGCAGACCCCTATAGACTCCTGATAAGCTGTGTTCTTTTCTTCTAATGTCTAATGATGGCCTTATGCGCCTTCATAAATGATCATTTATTTTTCGAATGATCTCCCCTGATAGGGATCATTGATCTGTAGTCTACAACCCATTTTAATGAAATACCACACATGGAAAGTGAATTTCAATAGTGATGTAAAATACAATTGTAACTTACAATCATAAGTTATCAATGGCATCTCTGTTTTCACCATTTACCAGCAATTGTAGGCACTGTCATTTTTTTTCATCTTTATGACTTTTTGGTATCTATTTCTACTTTTTTCAGTATATTTCAAAATGATGTTATTTTTTCAATTCAGTTCAGTTACTATTTTCACTAACTATTTAAGCACCTAATGTTGTTTTTATTTATTTATTTTTTTTCATTTCTGAAATCGTTCCTATATCTGTGTAGTTCACGTATGCTGTTGCCATAAGCAACTGCATATTTGTTCCACCCGCAGACGCAATGTGAACGTTTTGCTCCCTGCAGTTGGCTCAGGTATGCAGTTGCCATGGGCAAGTGCATATGTACTCAACCTGTAGATGTAAAGTGAATATTTTGCCACCTGCGTGTGGCTCAGGTATGCAGGTACCATGGGCAACTGCATATTTGCTCCACCCACAGATGCAAAGTGAACATTTTGCCTTCTGTGTGAGTATGCAGTCACAATTAACCCCTTGATATTTGGTACAATTAAATATATATATATATATATAGAGAGAGAGAGAGAGAGAGAGAGAGAGAGAGAGAGAGAGAGAGAGAGAAATGTCACAAAAGATAACTTTTAAAATTGTTATTCAATGAAAAATGAAATGTAAATTGAAAAATTAAAGGTAAATTGGAAATTCTGCTCCGAACATGCAAACTGAACAATTATCTAAATATCCTGCCATGACAATTCACCATCAGGTGATACAAAAAATACAGCAGACTGGTTGTGAATAGTCATGACTTGCCTACTTGATCTTAAGTCCGTGAACTGTACATGCTGACGTGGATTGGCTGGCATAGGTTCTCCAGTGTTTGCCTTCTTTTCCCTAAGAATTATGAAGGACACAGCAGGCAAGTACCACTTTAATGGCATTCTCAACATCCAGCTGCATACATGACAGCAGGATGTTCCACTTTGCTGTGAGGATGCCAAAGGCACATTCTACCACAAACTGAGCATGGCTGAGATGATAATTAAATATTCTCTGTGTGTGATTGAGATTAAAACCACTGTATGGTTGCATTAAAGTCTCAGCCAATCCAACTGCCTCATCCACCACAATGACGATTGGCAGACTTGGCTCTGGTATGCATGGTAGAGGCCTTCATGCAGGCGACGTCCTAAGGCAGATTGTCTGTAGATGTGTGCATCTCCTTGGCTCCCATATGCACCAACATCCACACACACAAAGCATAGATTTGCATCGGCCAAAGCAAGGAGAACAACAGAAAAATATTTTTTTTATAATAAAAATACAGAAAGCTTGAATGCGGAGGCTTTTTAACCCACTCATGCGTCCCATCGCGGGCTCTGATGCAATTAGGGAACTGTGTCTTTTCCAAGAACTCATCTGCAATCTCTTCCCACATGTCTTCAGTTGGCACAGGCATCACAGCTTCATGAAGTTCCACCCATAGTGCCACTGGGGAGACATTCATGAGAAAATAATGGAACAACAAAACAAATGTTTGTCCAGTCAAAAGAAACCTAGAATAAAATATATAATAATCAAAATTTATATCATAAAAACTTAAATTTGCCTAAGGAAAAAAAAAAGGCTAAGTGCTACAGAAAACATATGGAAAATATTTAAGAATTTAAAAAAATAATAATTGGCAATGAGAAAAGCAGATTTACATACCTAATTGTTACGAGGTGACATTTCTCTGGTGAAATCCTCATTCTCATCCAGGTGTCCATTCTTGTTATTCTGGGTTGCAGCTTCCCCAGAAGGTCATCAAAAGTTGTGATTGACATGCGTGTAAAGTTGTAAAAGTTGTCTGGATAATCAAACCAGCATACATGTTGCTAAAATATCCAGAGGATAAATGAAAGGATATCAATGGGTGGGTTCAGAATCATCGTCGACAGTTACTTCTCTCCTCCAGCTGTCTCTGTCTCCTCACCATCCTTAACACAATCAGTAGCATAACCTCGTCAATTTTTTTGCAATACAGGATCCATAATGAACGCTGCTAGGAAAGGCTCCTGGAAAACAATGTTCTTCTCTATATGCTCTTTTGCTCTCTGCTCTCAAAATGGTGACAAAACAACTACACAATGCCTATTTCAAGGTGCATTCTGGGAAAGTTGGAGTTATAAATAACAAAGTGGTGTTTTGTGCTTAAAAAGGCTAACAAAAACTAATGTGGAAAAAAATGCGGCTAACGCTAATGCTACAAAAAGCAGAAAAACATGCTTATTTAATGCAACTGTATACAGCTAAGCTACCGGCGTAAAAAGGCCAGTGTGTATGAGGGCTAAATGTCATAATCTAATCACTCAAACTACTATCATAATAATAAAAATATCTCAGTGATGAAGATCAATGAATGCAACATGTAATCAGTGCAATCAGTTTGATTGAATTCAATGTAAATGGAGTCTAAATCAGTCAGTTATGGTCTATCAGACACTGATGCATTTTGAGGATAGCAGGTAGAGATCTGAGGAAGAGGGTTTACCCTCGAAACACATCAGTAACAGCTCTACATTGGGGGTAATATGTGCCTTTTTAGAGCTACAGACTGAGGCTACAGTTGGAGTCACCTATTAATCTATATTATGTGCTTTACACTCATCTGGTTTGGTGAGTATAATTCCCTGTGTTTTATATTCTAATAAATGGTACCATTAGTAATGCCCTACACTGGTGCACCCCTAGCTTTTTATTGTCCAGAATTTTGAACCCACTACTCCAATGAGGGCTACAAAGCTTGGACGCTACCTGGCTACCTGTGGAAAATTCTAATTTGTAAGAATATGAACTAAGTGATCTCCAGCTCTGTGCCACTGTGATTTATTGCATATGTGTGCAGAGGAGTTGCCTTAGTGTATGCATTGAACATTTACATGAACTGCTATCAAAACTAGTATCTCACCTATTATACCAGCAGAATAGCTAAAGTGAATGAGGAAGATCAGATCATATAAGGTATTCCCAAGGAATTTAGATGAACTTTTAAGGATTTTTTTCATTTGCCCCTATTCCACATATTTGTTTTTGCTGTATTTTATTTATTTTTGAGGCTTTAACATGCTATGCTCCATGTGGAAATAGGCAGCATTTAAACAAATTTTACTATTTAACTTCAAAATTAACTTTTTTTAAAATACACAAGCTAATACTTTTCTTTTTTTCAGTCAAGCATTTTGAAACATAAAATGGCTTAGAATGGGTACATAAAGTACAACTCCAGTTATTTTGTTTATTGTTTTTAATTGGCTCACCCTACCTCCTTGAATGATTCCCACCTGATGTTAAACTTACCTTCAACCTCAATCCAATGATTTTAACTATGTGGCCATAACACATAGCCTTCTTCACTCAAGTGACCACTTTTTACTGTGCATGCACATTACAAGTCCCATTCATTCTTATAGGAAAGCCATACTCTGATTGACCACTTGAGGCTGTCATGAATATGACTTTCCCGTATGAATGAATAGGGATGTGGCATGCATCCACAATAACAAGTGACCATTTTGGGAGTAAAGCTCCGTGGCTTGGAGTCGGGGGCACAGCAGCTAGTGAAGATTGCTGGATTAGGGTTAAAAGTAAATATAACACCAGGTGGGCAGTATTTAGAGGGGTGGAGGGAGCCTTAAGGACCTGAGCTCTTGCTAGCACATGTAATATTGTACACTTAGATGGAAATTTACTATAAATTAGAGTAGCCAGACAATGGGGTAACAGTGCATGCTAACCAATCAGCTTATAACTTTCATTTTAAGGCTTAACTGGACAAGCAGAAGTTCGAAGCTGATTGGTTGCCATGCACAACTGCTCCAAATTCTATCTGTTCTATCTGCTCCAGTTTTAGCAAATCCCCCTTAGAGTGTGTTATATTTTTTATCCAGTTGGGTACTAGATGTGTTGACACACATTATTTCTATGATTTCAACTACTGAAATGTTTTAGTATTACTTTGGAACCATTTTTACATCCTGGCATGAACAGGCTGAAAGGTTTATCCCTATTTAAAAGCACCCCCTTTGGACTAGAGACATTCAGAATACATCCTTACGATGGCTATACAGTATAATATCTGATTTTACAGCCACTGTAGGACCTCTTTTAGAGTTACCAAAGCTATGTAATAAATAGACCTACCTAAACAATCCATTCAATTTGTATCAAATAGAGTAGGTTCTTGACATACTTGATGGTAGCTCTAAAGGAAGTTGTACAATCAATTTGTATGGTTGGTGTCAGGGCTCCAGGTATGACCAGAGGTGTGTGGGCTAACAAAGGGAAACGCAGGCTCAAGTATGGTGTAAACAATATAATTTATTAGAAGCTATACAAAAATATAAACGCACAATATAAACAAAACCAAACCTTCAACTGATAACGGAAAGTACAAGCATACAGACAAGAGTAGTCAGGGCTGGTGAGGTGGATTGGTCAGGCAGGCCGGGTCAGGAACCATCGGGCAGACAAGGTACAAAGGAGCAGGCAGAGCGTAGTCAGACGGGCTGGGTCAGGAACAATCAGGCAGACAAGGTACCAGAGGAGCAGGCAGGAGAATGGTCAGTAATAGCTGAGGTTGCTGCAGGCAGAGTTCTATCAGTGTCAGGAGTCAGGCAGAGGGATCAGGAAGGCAGGCAGACGACAGGATCAGGTTCAGGCACAGGGGCTCATGGGAACAATACACCAAGGCACTGATTGCAAGCCTGGTCCTGCTTAAATACACCTTCTGCAATCAGCCTCAGGTGATGGCTTGACTGCAGGAGTGAGATTCTGGCTGCTGAGAGCACCCGCTGGCCAGCACTGGTGCTGCAGCCCACAAGGCAGGTGAGTCCCACCACCAGTGGCGAGTCCATTCCTGACAGTCGGCTTTATACAAATTTATAGGTTCTTACATTGGTCTCTCACTGTGTGTCTTAGCGATACCTTGTGACCCTTAATGGAATACTCCTTGACTTACCATGTGTTGATACAGGCACAAGGTTTTTTTAACTTGAATCCCACAATCCTCTGGGTTCCCACCAACATAAGGACTCCTAGATATGCCAAAAGGGTATAAATTACTTTGTCTCCCACTCCCTGGTACTCAGAAACACTGCACCTGAAGTGACAGCAGTGACCCAGCATGTGAGCTGTTACCATATTATTCCTGGCATAGAGGCAGTCTGGTTTGAGTACAAGAGCACATACCTTCCAAGCCCCAGTCACTACATAGAACATTGTGCCATCTGTGTCTGGACTGGAAAGCATAAGTTTGGGTGGTCCTGGTGATGCAGTCATTATCCTTTGTATTCAGAGCAGAACATCTTAGTGTCACTACCCTGTGGAGCAGGCATGGGGATCTCTTCAGCTGCCCACCTGGACTACTAAAAACTTCATACCTCCTTCTTGGGGGGTTGTTGTTCCGAGGGAAATGTGACAAGCCATTTTCACTGACTGCTTATTTATCTCTATTGAGTGTCTCATAGACTGGTCTGCCACTTAGTGACTCTTTAAGGAAACTGCTATTAGGCAGCCCTGTTATTGCAAATGCTTCATTCTCTGTTGTATATTATATTGTGTTATACTGTATGCCACTCTGAATGTGTTAGCATTGTCAATTTCAACACTGCATCTATTTAGAAACATTCAAGCTAAAGCCACCCTCTGTCTGTTATTTAGCCAATCGTGAAATCTGTTAATCAGGGGAACAGGGGCCACTGGAACAGTAAAAAACAATTAAAATCTAATTGAGTTTTTTTTGTTGAATCTAAAAATGTGTTGCTGTCCTTATTGGATAGATCACTAATCCTTGGCAGGAGTTGGCAAAATAACCTATAAAGCTGGGATGGGAGTCTGAGACTGCAGACACCGACTTAGATAGATACTTATACACATGCAAAACTGTTAGTAATTCATAATGATTGCTCATAGTATACATAGGAATAAAAAAAAGTAAAAAAAATTAAATAAAGTAATACATTCACAGACAATAAATGTACACATGATTTTTAACTTAGCACTATTAATATTAAACTACAGTCGTTACAGCCAGAGTAGGTTTAAACTGCTTGAAATTGCCTAAAACCATAATAAATAAGACCATTCATTAGCCAGTGAAAAAACAAAGCTTCAACTTTCAGGGTACCAATCTTCAACGGAGGCCACTGAACAAAAATTCTTTCCTCTTACAAGCATGTTTGACAGTTATCAGGAATTGCCGTATATTCAAAAAATTATTTTAGCTGCTTCAATGTGCTGTAAGTTGATAACGTTAAAAAATAGCTCTGGGTGGTTTAATAAATGACATAATAACACTGCAAATTTGCCACCGACTCACTCTTTTCTCTCCAGTAAATAGAATCTTAACATTGCACATTTATCCATTAAAAAGGTTTCACATACTATTTTGTAACATTTTTCCCATTCCTCTGTGGTTTCTTTTACTCCTCAATTAGTCTAGGTACAATAAAAGGAGAGGGCAGCCTGCAGAACCCTGGAAAATTCAACTTTCGTTGTTAAATTTTTCTTGTGCAGCAATGGCAACCATTAAAAGAGCATCTGAGAGTCACTCTGACTTTGCTGATGCAGGTGTTACAGCTCAAAGAGCAACAATTCCCAGCTCAGACAGAATGGCATCTATTTCTGTGCTCTACTCTCAGAAGTAGCATATAATCTAAGACCATAGAAGAAAGATCCTATGAAAGCTGCAAATGTCTTGTTTTAGGATTTATTAGTCAGCAGTCTGCATGTAGATGTGCAGAGGAAAGAAACTTTTGCCAGCAAAATGGAAAGTGGTCTTGAATGTAAATCTCTCAAGAAAACATATTAACCCCTGTACGTAAAGCAAAAGAACTGCCTCATATATTGTATATCCAGCTGGGATTGCAGCTGCTTTTTCTCTACCATCTGGGAGTGTCTAATTAGAAACCACCTAAAGTCGATTCTCAGAGAAGCTATTAAAGAACATGTTTAACATCAGATGCTGTACTATCTCCCTGAAGACTTACAGACACAGCAATATAAAATAGAGATTCACAGAACAATGGGACTATTATATTACAGCTAATGCTTTTTATGTAACCGAATATTCTTTGGGAGGAAATAAATATCAAATGTGCCTCAAACAGTTTTGAAACTTTAGCAAGATCAATGTTTGCATCTTACAGTCATTTTTTTTGCAATGTATCTGAGCAAAATAGACACAAAGGAAACCAAATATTTCCCCAGCATCTGAACATTCTGTAATCACTTATTTGCATAATGACTATGTTTTTTTTTTTTTGCAATATATCATTAAAGTGCACTTGTCATGTGAGACGTGTGCTGACTTTCTCCTAATAACATTTGCCAGGCTATGACTGGCTCAAATGTGGTTGATTTACTAAAGGCAACTAGGCTTGTGCAACTTCCCTGGCAACTAGGCTATTCAATTTGCAAGGGAAGTTAAACGGTGCAAGGGAATTTTCCCCAGTGCCCAATGAACAAGGTGATGCTCTACTGGTGCCCATTATCCAACCACATGCAAGCAAAACGTTTTTACACTTACATGTGATTTGATATCCATTAAAAAGTGAAATCTCACCACTTTTACAAAGATCTGGGGAAAATTCCCTTGCATTGTACAACTTTCCTGGCAAAGTGAACAGTCACTTTGCCTTTAGTAAATCAACTCCAAGGGCTCATGTACACTGCAGCTCCTAAACTGACGTTCAGGAGATTTTCTGCGTTTTTTCAGCAGCCCCTGAACTCTCCCTAATGTTTTCCTATGTGTCCATGTACACACAGTCGTTTACAGTCGTTTACAGGCAGTTGAGCTTGCAGTCGTTTTTTTGAACGCACCAAACTTGCGTTCAGGAGTAGATTTTACGGGCGCTTCAAATGCCAAATGCTTGTAAGTGCATGCAAATGCTTCTAAATGCCATTTATAAGCGTTTGTGCTTAGAAGCGTTTTTAACTGTTCCATGTCCAGATGCTGTTCAGAGCCTTTTTTCATCTTCAGAAATGCATGCAAAGGTTTTTCCATGTATTCAAATGGACCCGGTACACCAGGGAAATCAGTTCCAGGTTTTGCATGAAGGAAAAAATGGCAGAACGTGCCACATTATACTCATGATGGGATCCATAGTGAATACAACCAGAAAAGACAGGTAATCTCAACACATACTACTCTCTCTGCTTCTGCTCTTTCTATTCCTCTCAAAATGTCTGAAATAGTTAATTTTTTACTATTCTTCAGTGCATTCTGGGCATTTGGGAAGGTCTCCTGAGGTTATCTTTTAAAATTGCTTCTAAACGCACATAAACGAGTATAAACGCGGTATGCAAACACGGCTAAACTGACGTTTTTAAACTTACGGTTTCCAGCAGTTTCCATCATTCAGAAGAGTTTTCCATACGCCCCGTGTACGTGAGCTCTAATACCTTTCACTCACTACCTCAGAACACACCCATTGAAACTCATGGAAAATGTGAAATTCCTCTTCTCTACATTTGTCAATAATTGCAGTCTGGTTGCCTCCATATCTCTCACAAGACAGGTGAACTTTAAAACAGACAGTATTACTAAGCCCATGACCCTGCATTTAATATGTCTGGTCTCTCCAGAACACAGAACATGGAAATGCAATTTTTTTAGTAAATATAAACTGTTAAATACTTTTTAGCCACCAGCAGTATATAGCAGTCTTGGGAATTCTATCAGTGTCCAGCAGAGCACATGTTAAAGCTTGTAGGAGGAGTTTTATTTTTACTCTAGGAAGATGCAAAACCCCTGACCTTTGTCTGGACAGTGCTGATCACATACACTCGCCCAAGAAAAAAAAACTCTAGCAATACACACTAAACTGAGCATGTGCAGTGTCTCTACACGATATGTCTCATCAGGACATAAGAGGGAGACACTGGAAGAAGGGGAGGATCAGAGAAGTCATGATCAAACAGCATTTTTACACAATGCAGAGGATTAACCCCCATAGGTTCCAGAGTGAGTATAGCAAGCATGCTTTACTGCATATACAGACTGATTTTACTGTTGTAGGTTTAGTAACTCTTTAACATTATATTTACAGAATTCACAAGACAGGTGAGTTTTAAAACAGACTTAAAGTGGTTTAAACCTCTGACATGAAATATGAACTAAGCATATCTTTCTATAGTGTGTGCTTGTCTATATCGAAAGTAATAAGTGTAATTTATGTCTGCTGCCTCATTCCTCTGCTATATGAATGTGTGACTTCTGACACGTTTTCTTGACACCAAGAGAAAATGGTGACAGGGGAGGACAAAGCTCTCAGAGCTCTCACTGCTGATGTAACTGCAGCTCTCTATCCCTTGCTTTTCAGAGCTGATAGATCCTGTGTAAATTATGATCTTTGAATGGATGTAGGGGACAGATGGCTATAGACAGGCAGATACAACTTATGTAGGAGGATTTGCTTCATCTCTGTGTATTTTCTGAGGCCAGGCACTTCACTGGGTATATGTAAGGATTTACAACCACTTTACAATTAGATATACATTTTTTTTTCATGTGACGTGCATGCATGTAAAATAATGTGTAAATATAGTGCATCTACCATATCTCCAACAGAGATCACAATATTCTCTTGGTAATGGATTCATCTTCTTTTGATGGAAAGAGCCATATTTGTTCAGACAGTTTCTAGGGACAGCATTACCATCCTGGACTGAGATGCTGGCTCAAAGAATACACAGTTATATAAATCTTGGTGCCTGTGCAGTTCTTGGCTGTTTCTAAATGTCTGACTCAGATCAGTTTTTGCTGAAGCCTCTCACTGTTTCAGTAGTTGTTAAATATACAATACTTGATCTGTATTAGCATGCTGATTGCCTGTTGTTGCTTTAACAACTTCTCAAGTGGGGCCCCCTCCCACCCCGGGGCCCCATAGCAGCATCATGGACTGCTATAGTTACACCACTGTGTTTCCAAAACTATGATGAATAAGCCTTATATGGATTTATTATAATTAATAGTAGCTGGAGAGTAAAACTTTGGAGGATTTCCACTCTCAATTCTTATACTGGAAAATGCCCTCAATAACATCTTGTGGATGAAATATGTTGGGAAGAGTCCATTGACACTTTCTGTGAGTCTAATATTGGCCATTGAGGAGTAATATGTGAAGAGACATATTTTGAAGGTTGGCTTGGAAAAGGGCAAGTCATTTGAGATTTGATTACCCTTAGGGCTTGTTCACACTAGAATGAGTTCCCGTGTGGCTTCCTGTACCTCATTCCAATTGCAATGCCCTTGAGATCTGCTGCGGGGGTCAGTTAAAGTTAATGACACCCCAAATGCAGGTAGCAAACACATTGCGTTTGCCCTCACCAAACCCCATGGTAAAAATACCATGTGATGTGGTTGCCGTACGTTTAAAAAAAGTAGTGCATGGGCTACTTTTAGCGCGTTAAGTGCGAATCCAGCCCATTCAAATGAATGATCTTGAAATCTCACAGCATAGACCCTCATACAATGCACAGAGCATTCCTGTGCGATTCAGATCAGAGCATAGTGTGAACTGGCCCTTAAAGTTCTATATTTCTGGTGAGCTATTCAGGCACACACCAGGTGGAAGGTGATTGTTACACAGCTGCGTTTTGTTTGATCGCGGAGAACACAGGATACGCTGTTTCTGGAAGTGTAATTTTACATTGGTAGATTATATAGGAAAAAAGCTGCAATTACTGTGTTTTTTTACTTTTGTAATTTTTTCATTTTACTAAAGGGTCTTTACATGGACATTTTATTTTGCAATTGGACTTTATTCACTAATCACTTTTAATGTTACAGCTTTCCACTATTTGCAGTTTATTATGTGATTTATAAAATTCCAATGTTGGCACTGGTTAGCCATTTAATTTGTGCAAAAAAATGAAACTCTTCTGCACCAATTTCTGACAACAACAAACTCTCCTACATCTGTTTTACAAATGTATTAATACATGTGTGGTTGTAATTATATTTAGCTGCATTGTTTACACTATTTATATTGATTTATAACCACTGTTCATCTTAAAGTAAACTTGGGAGGCATTCCCTAAAGCAACCCTGTCATTAAAAGAATGTGTTAATAAAGTGCGCCAGCGAGGGAATATTTACCTTTCCTGCTGCCCATTTCACTAGAATGCTGCTTCATTTAAAATACATTTTCTTTTAGCCTATAGGGAAACTAACGCTCCCGGCATTGTTGATCTTATGGGTCTCTTGCAGCTCTCATTGTTTTCACCTGCTGACCTCTATTTTACTATTGTATCCTGTAATGAGTGGAGGTTAACAGCAGAAACTAGCGAGAGCTGTGACTCTTATTTCATAACCTGGTTACGTTAACCGCTTTCTGGTTGCCCTATAGCAGATATATTGCTACAAGGTGGCAGGGGTGTAAAAAATAACATATATATATATATATATATATATATATATATATATATATACAGGGTGCAGCAACATAACTTCCTTTTTTGAAATGCGTGCCATTCAGGCTGTAGCGGCCATAGCGGGACGGGAGTGGTCTCAGGCGACAGGCGTAGTTCTAAAGTTTTTGTTCTCTTCCAGGTCAGTCATATGTGTTGGAACAGTGAGCAGCATGCGTTTGCCGTAGAGGCCTACTTTTCGAACGGATTTTCTGTGATCGCAACCCAACGCGCCTTCCGACATCGCTTCAATGTAGCCCCGTTGGGCCGTGTCCCGGACCAGAAATCAATTGTTACGTGGGTCACTACGTTCAGACAAACCGCGAGTACGTCAAGACGAAGAGCTGGAGTCCCTCGACCCATCAGATCACCTGAGAACATCGAAGCAGTGAGAGCTTCAATCTTGCGATCCCCGCAGCGTTCTGCCCTTGGACTTTCGGATCGTTCAGTGAGGCGAATTCTTCACGATGACCTTCATTACCATCCGTACAAGTTGGCGATTGTGCCAGCCCGCTCCCCCGATTTGGCCCCTTGCGACTTTTTTTTGTGGGGTTTTTTGAAATAACGCGATTATGTAAACCGTCCAAGGACCCTACAAGACCTGAAGGCCAACATCCACGCAGAAATTGCCAACATACCCGCAGCTATGCTGGTAAGGGTCATGAAAAACGCCAGAAATCAGCTTATTCAGTTTATGGACAATGGGGGGCGTCACCTACCTGATATGATTTTCAAAACTGTGTAAAACAGAACTTTAGCTATGTACCTTCATTATTAAAGACAATAAAAACAATTCTGATTCATAAAATGGGTTTTATTGCGTTTTGAAAAAAGGAAGTTATGTTGCCGCACCATATATATATATATATATATATATATATATATATATATATATATTTGTGTATATAATTTTGCACAGGCGATCAAATACCACAAAAAGAAAGCTCTATGCATGGGGAAAATGGTTGTAAATTTCATTTGGATGCAGCATTGCATGACCGAACAATTGTCATTTAAAGTAATGCAGCGCCGTATCGCAAAAAATGGCCTGGTCAAGAAGGGGGGTAAATCCTCTGGAGGGCAAGTGGTTAAAATACTGATTAGTTAACCTCAATACATGTAGAAAGTGTGGAATCTGTTGTCACTATTTGTTTTATAGAACACCCCAGCAGTTGAGGATCTTTGAAATCAATCAGAATGTGAGAAGGAACTTGGAGGTACCCGCTCTATGAATGGTGAGCCTTTTTATTAGGTGAGAACACCCAACAGATTTAACCTCTAAAGAAATATACTGTATACAGGTCTATGGTAAATTAAATTAGGAAGTTGCCTCTTTTTTAGATGAAAGTCCCCTTTTAATTTTAACTTAATAATAATTTTGTGTATCTAACTTGTAAGTATGCTGCTGATAGATCTCTTAGTGTTAGTTACGTTGAATGGTAAGAGGCACTGTTCTTGACCACCACTAGAAGATGCTGTTTGGAGATAGGAAATCTGTTTTGGATAAAGCTAAATGAGCACTGTCACCCCAGATCAGATTTTTCATAGCACAACAGGACATACTGGTAAGCTGGAGAGCAATTGTTAGAAATAATAAATATCTACAGGTAAAGAATTTTACTGGCAGTTTTCAGAGCATGCACGGAAGATTAAAAATGTAAAATGTTAGGGGAAAGTGCAGATGAACCTTTATGTTATCATTAGAGCAGGCTTGTTTTATTTCAATATATTGAATGACTTATTTATATTATCTTTATAAAATCTTTATGTAATTTAACTTTTCATGTAGTAGTATTCTATTTTACACACTAACCATATTGAATGCATATGATCCATGGGATCATGGTGCTTTAGGCTGAGGATACTATAAATATTTTGTGTGTCAAATTTACCTTATCAAAGCCATGACCACACAGTTTGAAAGTAATTTTTTTAAGCCCAGGTTGATTTTCAAGGTGGTTAAGCTTGCTTGAAAGCCTAGAGACACACTCCACAAATAGCAGCCACAGCATTAATGATGGTTTTTTACTGGGTAATTAGTTGTGAAATTACCGGGTGCAGTTTTTGTTCAATTTTTCACTCCATTCTATAAACTGATTAAATCACACCTTATATTTAAAAGGGCTCTATTCATATTTATATATGTGTCATTAACATGTATGTTTTCCTTCATATAACACATTTTTTAACAGTATAAAATGTATTTATTCTCTTTTTCTTGTGGCTTTTACATCAAAAAATGTCAGTACACCTTCTCAGAAAACAGTTACGTAACTGCTGATAATGAATGCATGTAATTCACAGACTTTATATTGCCAAGCTCATATGCTAATTAGAAATCTATCTAGCTTTTATAAATATGTCATTTTTCAGTAATTTCTAATAACACGGTGATGCCTGTGCTAATTATATTCATAATAACAACACGTTTCATATAAATGAACATTGACCTTGAAGCAATCCTGAAATAAGTACTTTGCACGTCAATATCACCTCTTTACATGTTTCATCTTGGTTTTTTCCGCTTGACTGTGGTTGTAGTTCTACATGTCTTTCAAGGCAAGGAAGGACAAGAATATCACAACAAATCTGCATATTTTCTTTTCAGCTAAATTGATTCGGTCTTGTACACTTTATTCTACTTTTGTGTTCTCCTTTAATTGATGTGTAATAATAATTTTTTTTTTATCTTCTGGTCGCCATAGTTTGTAAACTGATAAATAAAAACTGTCAAACCTTTATCCTCAAAAAATAAATACGAGTTATCCGTTATACTGATATCATATGTAGTTGCTTAGAACTTTGAGTATTACATAGATAAAACATTGTTCCCTGTTCGTACCATTATACTTGCTGAATTAGTTTCACTATCAGCAAACATATAAAGCAAGGAGACTCCGATAATTATTGGAGCAGGTTGATGGAACTAAAAACTTAGCGTATATGAAAATATCTTACTTTTATATGACACCATTGGGTCAGTTAAATTGCCTGTACCTACCTGTACCAAAATTCCAGTTCTGAACAAGTTAAGCATTCAATATTTATTTCTGGAAATTATATATCTGCAATGTACTGTGGATGGGCAGTAGTTACAGGCAAAGCAACGTACCTGTACGTCGCTTTGCTCTTCTGAGTTTGTAGCACGCATGCTCGTGTCCTCCCACTGCCCCCTCCCTGTCATTCGCTGCAGGAGATGTATGTCTGCAGGTCGTGGGCAAAACTCACTGGCCGAGACCTGCAGACATACATCTATAGTGAATGGAGAATCATAACTGTGCCTGTATTTGTAAATCTAGCTGGGTATTCTCTCCTTGGAACCATTTTGTTCCAGGGAGAGAAGAAAACAAATTACACATGCGTAAAAGCAGCACATTGCACCCACACATTAGATAGACACATTTACTCCTTGATTGCCTCATTTAACCCTTCAATTGCCTCCTGTCACCCTGCCAGTGTCAGTAGTACAGTGTCAGAGTACAGTATTTTTCACTGATCACTGTATTACTGCCACTAGCAACATCAGATAGCCCTAGGGTCAATTAGCGCCCCTCCCAGCCAGGGTCAGCTAACGTTAGATTGCCCGCACACTATCGCACTGTCACTATAGGTAACTGATCACCATCATTACTAGTGTAGAGTTTGTACAGACCAATATATTGATCATGAACAGAACTATACCAGTGCCCCCTTAGTATTAGTGTTCCCAAAAATGTAGTGTTAACAGGATCAGTCCCATTTGCTGCCAGCACTTGAGTTTAGCCTCTCCACCCTCCATATCCGTTACAAGAAGTTCAGTGTCAGTGTAATGTCCCAAAAGAGGTACACTAAGAGGCATACAGGATTCCAAGCATGTAAGATGAGAGCAAAAGTGAAGCCTCTCTGACAGAATCTGCCTCAGAATTCGAACGTGTAGAAAGCAGCAGGATCCCGTCAAGTAGCTTGGATGATGGAGAAGAGGTCCCTGTTAAGATCAGGAGTACCTGATCCCATGTAGCTGAAGTGCTAGGAATGCATGACTTGTCTCATTGCAGCACAGAGCCAGTAATAGCGCCACACTACCTTTTGGTGAATAGGTGAGCACCAACAGCCTAGTACATCCTGGCATTTTACATACCAGCACTATAGTATCACTTGGTGAGGTGGCGAATCCCATAAGTGCAGTACAAGCTGGTGAGGTGGCGAGCACAAGTAGCATCAAGAATTCACACACAGGCCCGTAGAGTCCATAGTGTCCTTCTGAATGTGCTTGCAAATCCTGATTGGCAGCCCACAGATTCTGGAGCACACATACTTCCCTCAATCTCTGCCCAACCCAGAATTCAGGTGGAAACAGCAAATATACCTACTCCCCTTGATTTTTTGGGGGCCTTTTTTCACAGAAGACTTGTACAATTTGATTGTGGGCCAAAGCAGTTTATAAGCACAACAATATATCACCATCAACCCAAATTCAGCTCTTCCAGAGCTTCCTGAGGATGCACACATGAAACACTTAGAGGCTGCTTGCCATTTAGCGGTCAATACCCTACGTCTTTTACTGGATTTTGGAATGCACACAGAGGTCTAGGAAGTGGAACTAAGGTATACAGATGTTGAGTTTATTAGTGCCGAGATACTGGGCACCACGTTTTGTAAGTGTAAAATGTAATACTTTTTATTGTAGAGTTTTAATTAAATACTGCACATTGAGAGACTCTGCTTTTATGGTCCTTGGGTGACATTGATGGAGAGACATCGGGCACATAGGACAAGTGATGACTGGAGGAAAAGTGAGGAACAACAGTTGGAGAGCATCTGGGACAAAGAGCGCTTTATGACCTTTTCTTACAAATAAGAGGGTCATGGATCTTTGGTAAGTACATTTTGGTGACACAGGAGGTGAAGCACTTTGGGAAGATTTGGTGGCACAGAAACAGCATTTCCATATTGGTGTTGGACTGCATGTAGCACCATTAATTGTTTATGTTATTTTGGTTTATGGTATTTGGAGACTGAGTGTGGGGTGTTCATGGGGAGTGTAAGCGCCCACTTATAGTTTCACTTTCACAACTTGCATGGAAACTTATATCGGTTTCCGAATTTAAAACGCTTTTGGGCCTAACCCTCAACATGGGCATTACAAAAAAGAATGAGTTGTGGTCATATTGGTCCAATTCATCATATGCCCATTTTCTCTGCTGCCATGGCCAGGCATAGATATGAGACGATAATGCACTTCATGCATTTCAGTGATAACACACTCTGTCCTCCTTGGGGTGACCTTGAGCATGACCGGCTCTACAAAATTCGGCCCCTCATAAACCAACTCACTGAGAAATTTGCATATGTGTATACTCCCCAGCAAAACATCTGTGTGGATGAATCTCTCATTCAGTTTCCTTGCCGCCCTGCATTCAAACAGTACCTCCCCAGTCAGATCGGGGGTCAAACTGTATAAGCTCTGTAAAGGTCCACAGGCTATACATATCAATTTTAGAGTTTATGAGGAAAGAGACAGTGAAATAGAGTCCCCAGACTGCCCAAACTACATAGAGAGCAGTGGCAAGATAGTATGGGACTTGGTGTCGTCTTTGTTCCGTAAGGGGTACCACTTATATGTAGACAATTTCTATACAAGCGTGACACTATCTAGACATTTGTACATTCTTGGAATTTGCTCACGTGGCACTGTGCGACCTAATCACCATGGCTTCCCCCAATGGCTTGTAAATACCCAACCTAGAAAGGGGGAGAAAGCCTGCTTGAGAAATAATGAATTGCTCGCAGTGAAGTGGTAGGACAAATGGGATGTTTTTTCCTGTCTTCCATTCACTCAGACGCAACAGTCCAAATTAGCTTGGCATCTGGCGTTGTTGAGAAACCCCTCTGTGTCCATGACTTTAATGTTAACATGGGATGGGTGGACCTAGTTTCCCAGAAAGCTCGACACTGGTACAAAAAAGTGTCTATTTATTTATTTCAATTGAATAACACTTTTGTAACTTACAAAACAACTGGATGATGTGGATCCTTCCTAAAGTTTCAATAAGAGATCATCAAGGCCCTTTTGTATCCAGAAGGTGCTGTGGCCCAATCTTTAAATCCAGATGCAGTGATCCAGCTGCATGAAAGGCATTTTCCAGATGTCCTCTCTGGTACCCTAACCCAAAGGTTACCCCAAAGAAGATGTTGTGTCTGTAGCAAACACGGAATAAGAAGCCACACCCACTTTTTTGTCTCTCCTGTCTTGGCCAATCTGGTCTAGGGCACATATTCACCATTCACACACAAGGTCTTTAATAGATGTCAGTCAGTAAACAGTTTATTGCATTTTGAGAGACCTTTAAATCAGCGACCATAGTTCAATCTTTGCCCGCCACCCAATAGCGGAAATACTGCTACAGGGCAGCAGGGCTGCACAAAATCACGTGTATATATACGCGATTTTGCATTTCAGAGTAGGGGTCGCACCCTACCCGCACCATCATTGGCAGCTTCAGCTGTCAATCACTGGGTCCCGGCTGGTGATTCGGCACACGGCGATTGCCGAGTATCACCCGTGGGGGAGAGGTCTATATGTAAACAATATAGATCTCTCCCCTGTTAACTCCAGCATACTACTTTGTATTTCTCTGCATAGCAGAGCAATACAAAGCAATGTGCTGACACACACATACACAATAGTAAAACAGCACACAGTTAGCCTTTTGATCACCCAAGATGTTAACCCTTTTCTTCCCAGTGTCATTAGTACAGTGTCAGTGCTTTTTATTAGCATTGATCACTGTATTAGTGTCATTGGGAATGTCAGTGACAGTTAGTCAGTTCCCTCCCAGTGTCAGAATGCCCGCTGCAGTCCTGCAGTTTCACTATACATTGCTGATCGCCACCATTACTAGTATTACAAAAAAAAAAATTCCAGTATCTATACCGCCAATTGTAGACACTATAACTTTCACGTAAACCAATTAATTTACACATATTGGGATTTTTTTTTTTAGCAAAGACATGTAGCAGAATACATTTTGGCCTAAATTTATAACGAACTTTGATTTTTAATTTTTTTTACTGGACATGTTTAATAGCAAAAAGTAAAAAATATTGTTTTTTTTTCTCAAAATTGTGGGTCTTTTTCAGTTTATAGCGCAAAAAATAAAAAATGCAGAGGCAATCATATACCATCAAAAGAAAGCTCCATTTGTTAGAAAAAAAGCACATAAATTTAATTTGGGTGCAGTGTTGCATGACCATGCAATTGTCAGTTAAAAAGCAAATATTTTGAAGAAAAACAATATTTTTTACTTTCAGCTATAAAAAATATATAGTAAACTCAAAGTTAGTTATAAATTTAGGCCAAAATGTATTCTGCTACATGTATTTGGTAAAAAAAAATCCCAATAAGTGTATATTGATTGCTTTGTGTGAAAGTTATAGCGTTTACAAACTATGGTATAGATACTGCAATTTACGCCATTTTTTTGTTATACAGCGCTGCGGTAGTTTAACGGACAATGGCGCGGTCATGCAATACGGTACATAAATGAAATCTATGTCCTTTTTTTAACAGAAATAGAGCATTATTTTGGTGGTATTTGATCACCTGTGCACTTTTTATTTTTGGCGCTATAACCAGAAAAATTTTGAAGAAAAAAATTTTTCTGGAAAAAAAACAATATTTTCTCATTTTGGTCATAAAAAATATCTAAAAAAACTAAAATTTCGTCATAAATTTATGCCAAAATGTATTCTGCTACATGTTTTTGGTTAAAAATATCCCAATAAGTGTATATTGATTATTTTTTGTGAAAGTTATAGCGTCTACAAAATATGGTATAGATAATGGAATTTACATAGCTTTTACTTTCTGACTGCCCATCACATTTCTTGAGATGCTAAAATAGCAGGATAGTACAAACACCCTCAAATGACCCCTTTTCAGAAATTAGACACCCTAAGCTATCTGCTGAAAGGCATATTGAGTCCATGGAAGATTTATTTTTTTCCCACAAGTTTCTGGAATGTGACCAAATTTTTTTTGGCCACTCAAGCACTGCCAGAGGGCCTGGGTTCAGCAGGGGGCCCCATGAGATGCCCCTGGTGCCTTTAATTGGCCTTTTCATAGGCTTTTTTTGACTGTGGGTGAATACACAGGGGCCCCATGATCCCCTATTGCCCGGGGGCCCCATGAGTTGTCAGTCCGCCCCTGCTAATAACTAATAACAGTAATCTCTGGTGCCATTCTTATGACCAAATGGTTGTGTGCAGCAGGGGCGGACTGACCATTTGGAAACTCAGGCACTGCCTGAGGGCCGGGGTCAGTAGGGGGCCGCATGAGATGCCCCTGGTACCTTTTTCATAGGCTTTTTTGAGTTTGGGCAAGGACACAGGGGCCCCATGATCCCCTATTGCCCGGGGGCCCCATGAGTTGTCAGTCCGCCCCTGGTGTGCTGACTACAAAATTAGATCCATACAATATTTACTATGCTCCATGATGCTCATGAATAGATACACATCGATGTACTGTACATACTATGTGTTGAACTTGCTGAGAAGAGTGTTCTACTATGAGATGTACGCCTGTTAGGTCTATCTAACTTCTGTTGGTGATTTTTACACGCAGACTTCAAATAGGAACAAAGTGCACCAACGTCATTGCATATGATCTTTTTTAACCAAATGTTTTGTTGCATGTAAATTTCATTCCCAAGTAAACAGCAGTGACACATATTATGTAGTTCATTTATTTTGTTTTTGTGGGGGGGGTTTATTATAGTGAAATCAGCAAATCAGCTTCTATCTTTCATTTCAAAGCTTACTTGAACAAACTGAAGATAGAATCTGATCGGTTGCTGTGCACAGCTGTTCCAGATTCTGGGTGCTCTAGTTTTGATAAATTCTCTTCCCAAAGTGTCTAATACTGTTACTGAAGTTATCTGATTAATAGCACATGGAAATAACGACATATATATAACCCCATCACCCGAGCGACATTCATTAAAAAGTGTCTCTGTTATGTCAGGAAAATAGAGAAAAGGGGGTGGTGAGGTTCATTACCAAGTTATGAAAAGTCTATATTCTCTAGAACTAAGCTGAACATTAGTACTGTTTATATTATCGCTCAGTCGTGCATCCTAATTAGGTATGGTACTGTAATAATTATACAATAAAAAAGGAATGCAAAGCTGAGCTCAAATTAGAATATTTAGAAAAGCTGCATTCAAACTAAATATTAGGAACTAAGCAAAGTCAAAGCTGAACTCCAGACTCAAAAAAAATTTAATATATATATATATATATATATATATATATATATATATATATATATATATGTTCTTTAATAATTACAAAGGATAAAAATCCACTTTGTGTGCACCAAACTCTTTTTTAAATCCTTGTAAAAGTAGTGGTGACATCATCACTGTTCTTTACATCGACAGCAGAGTTTTGGAGGTACCCAGCAGGCCCCCCCATTACAAGCTGCTTGCAGAAAGCAGCTGAAGGGGGTGATCAGTCACCCTCAACAATTAGAGAGTGTTTTTTAAAGTAGTATTACAGCAAGCTCCTCCACAGAGGCAACGTTTCCTGTTTACATCACAGATCTGGAAGAAATACACAATTCACACCAAAATCCAGGTAAAAATTCATAAGCCTCTTGTATTTGGACAATATTTGCTTATTTTAAAGTTCAGCATTACAATTAATAGAAATTAAACAAAAAGCAGCATGGCTTTTCCCAGTTCCAACAGCTGGAGGAGCTTTAGGAATATGTCATACATACACATTGTTGCTTCTCCATCGGATTAATGAAACATTTTCCACAGCTATTACCATGTTTTAGAGAATCATCGCTACTGGATTTGGATCTATGAGTAGTTTCAATTAAGCTGGTACAACTGGAATACCTCCATTTATTAGTGCCATCATCTGGAGATTTTTAATAAATTGACTGGTACATTAATCACTTTCTTCCTTTTATAATATTGCTACCATGCACAAGCATCATTTTTTGGGGGGGAATGTCATATGATGTCCTCACACTTCCGTGCCTAATGTTCATCCTAGGAGCTGTGCAGCGGCATGAACTATGTTTCACTGTGTCCACTGGATACAGAAAAATGCAGATCATTGTACTGGGCCGGGTCTCGTACCATGTGATTGCTGTCAACAATTACAGTGACTTGATTGTGTACTATTGTGATCTCTGTTCTGTGATTAGTCATAATAATCACATAGCACAGGGCCAATCATAGTGGACCTGTACCATGTGATCAGGGGCAGACTAACAACTCATGGAGCCCCCAGGCAACAAGGGATCATGGGACCCCTGTGTCCTTGCCCAAAGTCAAAAAAGTCTATGAAAAAGGTACCAGGGGCATCTCATGGGGCCCCCTACTGACCCCGGGCCCTCGGGCAGTGCCCGAGTTTCCAAATGGTCAGTCCGCCCCTGCATGTGATATATGTGGCCATTCACAGCTATCACAATAGTACACAATGGCACATGAATGGATGCCATTCATAAAAATGATTACATACAACAGTGATCATCCTGATCACCTCCTTAGAGCGGTACAGTGTCACTATGGTTACAATATACTGCTCTGGCCATAGTATGTAAGAAATTAAAAAAAAAATGTAAATACTTGAATACATTGATTTTGAACTGCTCTGTGAAAAAAACAACTATTTTTTTTTACTTTCTTCATTTTCCAAAAATTGTGATAAAAAACTACAACTTGAAAAAACTCACCATGCCTCTTACTAAACACTTTGTACTGTCTACTTTTCAAAAATGTGCTATTGTTGGGGGTATTTGTACCATCCTGGCATGTTAGGGCTTCAAGCAATGAGACAGGAAGTCAGCACATCAAGACTGATTAATTTTCAAATATATATATATATATATATATATATATATATATCATAGTTTGTAGACTTTATGGTAATATACACTGTTGTGCGTTATTTGTACCAAAGAAATAGGTAGTAGAATACAGCTTGGACTAAATCTATGAAGAAAATTATTTGCTAAATATTATAACAGAAACTAAGAAAAACTTGTGGGGTTTTTTTTCCAAATTTTCGGTATTTTTTCATTTATATAGCAAAAAATAAAAAACCCAGTGGTTATTAAATACCACCAAAAGAAAGCTCTATCTGTCCAAAAAAATGCTACACATTTAATTTGGTTACATTGGTGCATGCCTGATTTCAAAGTGTGACAGTGCTGAAATCTGAAAATTAGCCTGGGCAGGGAGAGTGAAAGTATCTGGTATTGATGTGGTTTATTTACTCTGTGAACGTGTGATTGAGAATTAGGTTTTTGTTTTTTAAAGTTATGATAAAACTTTAAATAAGAGTTAAACATCTGGCTTTAATTTCCAAAACTCAATTTCAATCTGAATTTTGGAATCTCAATGAATTTTCTGGTTGTTGAATTTTGCACAGATCTATAATGACCTGTACACTTTTATTTAAAGCACCTACAAAATGGCCATGTATCATCATCACCATTTTTGACTCTCTATCAGGCACATTAGCCTCCAGTTATTTTAGATGAAATTCACCCTATGCTTCATTGGATCCTTTACAATCCTTTACCAAGTTAATCTGGTTACTTTAAAGGTCTGCATGCTTTCTCATTTAAGGATGCCTAACAGCTTCCACATATCCTTTGTGAGACAGCTTGTCATTAATAGCTTTTTTTCCCTCCCATAGCCTAGCATAGCTTATCATCAATACCATGGATTAAAACAGAGTTAAGGAAATCTCATATTTTAAATACTTCAAGGGGAAGCTCCAGTATCTAGTTGACAGGTAGGGCTTTGGTCTAGAAGAAAGATATTGGGTTCCTTACACAGATGTCTCTGCTCCCTGTTTTTTTGAGAGCTCTCCTCCAAAACCTTCCCATAAATTGGTGGGGAGACCTAGTAAGCGTGTGGAAGAGTACTGTCACAGAGCTTATCTGTGATTTATGCTTTTACCTGTAGTTCCACAAGCTTGTGGTTGTTTTTATCTCCTTGCCACCGTGGTATCTGTGGATCTACAAATTTGGGCTTTGTTCTAGATTACGTGTTGCATAGAGGTAGTAGATATAGGTGTCGCCCACCTCATCCTGCTTCTTGGCCTCTTCCTGCCCAGCCTTTCAAACTTCTTCATTATTTAAAGTGTTTGTGAAGGCTCAAGGTTTTAACTTTCATGCATTCTATGAGTGAAGGTAAAAAAACTTTCTGTGTGCAGCAGCTCCCCCCCAGCCCCCTAATACTTACCTGAGCTCCATCTCGATACAGCAATGTGCACAAGAGCCTTGACTGTCCCAGTCCCTCCCTCCTTGTTGGCTTAGACAGCAGTGGGAGCCATTGGCCAGTGGTTCAGCTGCAGGCCTGCTTGGGTGCCATAGCAATCTGCTTGCTATGGGGGCACTTACAGTCCCTTTAAGTCATGTTCAGACCAGATCCAATTGTCTGAGCTTGGATGGATCTTCTGTGTACTGACCTTAGTTTCATCTCTTGAATTTGTTCATCTGTCATCTGCTCTAAACATTGGCCTGTTTCCTAGATCTTCTTTACTGCCTTTCCCCTTTTCAGACTGCACTGCTTTCAGACATACTTGCATAGGTTAGGCTACTTGCACACTGATTCAGAAAGCAGTAAAAATGCATTTCTGTTTTTGACACAGTTTACCGTGTTTTTGATGCATTTCCAGTGCATTTCGCACTTATGAAAAAAATCACAGGTGAATTAAAAAATGCTCAAAAACACACCCATTGGTGCCATTTTATGCTTTTCAATGGGGAGTTACATTTGTGGTGTGTTTTTTTTTTTTTACTGCACCAAAAAAACTGCTGAGCATGAAGAGTTCCATAGGATTTATTGGTCATGGATTTTTCTTTTCCTTTTTTAAATTCAAAAATGGAAGAAAAATGAATCAGTGTGAAAGCAGCCTTAGTCTTTAAGGACTCAACCTTGCAGACCTGGGCAAGGTTGAGTGGGGCAACTGGTGGAGAGTAAAGTTTGTGCCTGGCTAGGTCTAGACTCAAAATTTTAAGCCCTGCCCTAAATCTTGTTCTCAAACATTGTACCATACTATACAACTATAAATTATATGGTTTGTCCCTTAATAGAATATATTACATAATTTCCTGCTCATTAAAGTACAAGTGCATGCAAAACTCTAAATAATAAAGCCAAAAATGGTTTTCAGTGAAAAATATATATAATTATATGTATAGATAGATAAATACCTGTATATAGATAGATGATAGATAGATAGATAGATAGATAGATAGATAGATATAGATAGATAGAGTATATATAGTGCCAATTTCTTATAATGGGTTGGAAGTGCACTCAGTACATGTAAGTTTTATACCATCTTTATTGGGTTATAATACATATTTTTTAGTGCTCTGATGGTCTCTCGCTTTTTTATAATATGACAATTTATGTACTTCTCTTGAGTTGACTAGTTTTGGAGAGAGAATTGAGCAATGTGAAGCATTATCCATTCTCAAAGCTCTACAGTATATCCTCCTTTGACTTACTCATTGACATAAGAAGATACTTTTTGTGAGTTCATTCCATAAGGGATAGTGTGTGTCGGCAGAGGTACCACACTGTGGAATTTCACTGGAAGCACAAATTAATTAATTGAAAAAAGGTTCTGTGTGTTTTATGTATCCATTGTACCTTATATAGATTTGGCACTTTTTTAAAATCTGTATTCAGTAAGAGTGGATTGAATATTCAGTAGCACTTTCTATGAAATTATCTCTTTTTTATATGTAATTTTTAACAGGAAAATATTTTTGGCATTATTATCTAGAGTTATAAAAGCACTATTTTATGAAATGTATGTACTTGCACTGTAATGAGTAGGGATTAATTATTCATATTCTTTTCAGTGATGAATCATATGTTGTACAGTATGGTATTATGCTAGAATATGAGGGTAAGGAGATAAGAAGATTAGGACTTGCCCACTGTATTTTTTTTTATCTGGTATAGTACAATATTTCTGCCTTTTGTCTTTGAAATTGTACACTCTAATATTTAATGTATTGACTTTATTTATATGAATATATATATATATATATACAGTATATTTCAAAATGGATTAGTCCTGATGTGCTAATGGCCTATTTTATTTCTTGAGGCCCTAAAATACCGGGACAGTATAAAAAAAAGACAAATAACCCATTTTTGGAAAGTAGACACCCAAAGTATTTAGTAAGAGGCATGGTAAGTTTTTTGAAGTCACAATTTTTTTTAAAATGAAGACAATATATATATATACAGTCAGGTCCATAAATATTGGGACATCAACACAATTCTAACATTTTTGGCTCTATACACCACCACAATGGATTTGAAATGAAACGAACAAGATGTGCTTTAACTGCAGACTGTCAGCTTTAATTTGAGGGTATTTACATCAAAATCAGGTGAACGGTGTAGGAAGTACAACAGTTTGCATATGTGCCTCCCACTTATTAAGGAACCAAAAGTAATGGGACAGAATAATAATCATAAATCAAACTTTCACTTTTTAATACTTGGTTGCAAATCCTTTGCAGTCAATTACAGCCTGAAGTCTGGAACGCATAGACATCATCAGACGCTGGGTTTCATCCCTGGTGATGCTCTGCCAGGCCTCTACTGCAACTGTCTTCAGTTCCTGCTTGTTCTTGGGGCATTTTCCCTTCAGTTTTGTCTTCAGCAAGTGAAATGCATGCTCAATCAGATTCAGGTCAGGTGATTGACTTGGCCATTGCATAATATTCCACTTCTTTCCCTTAAAAAACTCTTTGGTTGCTTTTGCAGTATGCTTTGGGTCATTGTCCATCTGCACTGTGAAGCGGCGTCCAATGAGTTCTGAAGCATTTGGCTGAATATGAGCAGATAATATTGCCCGAAACACTTCAGAATTCATTCTGCTGCTTTTGTCAGCAGTCACATCATCAATAAATACAAGAGAACCAGTTCCATTGGCAGCCATACATGCCCACGCCATGACACTACCACCACCATGCTTCACTGATGAGGTGGTATGAGGATCATGAGCAGTTCCTTTCCTTCTCCATACTCTCTCTTCCCATCACTCTGGTACAAGTTGATCTTGGTCTCATCTGTCCATAGGATGTTGTTCCAGAACTTTGAAGGCTTTTTTAGATGTCGTTTGGCAAACTCTAATCTGGCCTTCCTGTTTTTGAGGCTCACCAATGGTTTACATCTTGTGGTGAACCTTCTGTATTCACTCTGGTGAAGTCTTCTCTTGATTATTGACTTTGACACACATACACCTACCTCCTGGAGAGTGTTCTTGATCTGGCCAACTGTTGTGAAGGGTGTTTTCTTCACCAGGGAAAGAATTCTTCGGTCATCCACCACAGTTGTTTTCCGTGGTCTTCCGGGTATTTTGGTGTTGCTGAGCTCACCGATGCGTTCCTTCTTTTTAAGAATGTTCCAAACAGTTGTTTTGGCCACGCCTTAATGTTTTTGCTATCTCTCTGATGGGTTTGTTTTGTTTTTTCAGCCTAATGATGGCTTGCTTCACAGATAGTGACAGCTCTTTGGATCTCATCTTGAGAGTTGACAGCAACAGATTCCAAATGCAAATAGCACACTTGAAATGAACTCTGGACCTTGTATCTGCTCATTGTAATTGGGATAATGAGGGAATAACACACACCTGGCCATGGAACGGCTGAGAAGCCAATTGTCCCATTACTTTTGGTCCCTTAATAAGTGGGAGGCACATATGCAAACTGTTGTAATTCCTACACCGTTCACCTGATTTGGATGTAAATACCCTCAAATTAAAGCTGACAGTCTGCAGTTAAAGCACATCTTGTTTGTTTCATTTCAAATCCATTGTGGTGGTGTATAGAGCCAAAAATGTTAGAATTGTGTCGATGTCCCAATATTTATGGACCTGACTGTATATATATATATATATATATATATATATATACACAGTGCTCAGCATAAATACTTTTGAAAAGTAAGATTTTAATCAACATCTCAATACACACAAACACAATTTACAAAAGTTTGACAAAACTGAGCTTAATAGAACATTTGTTTGGCTCATTACATGACAGTAAGGTTAATAATATAACTTAGATAACAAAATCTTCAGTTTTACTAAAAATTAGTTGATGCAAATATGAATACACCCTACTACTACATATAGTATTTTGTGTGACCTCCATAATTTGTAATTAAATTCTTGTTAATTAAGTTTTTGTTTTCTAAAATGTAGCTTTGCTCCTAAGACTTTCATTGGGGTGTATTCATTTTTGCAACACGGTCTTGAATGAATTTGCTAGGAAAAATACTTTTTTGTGTGTGCAAATTAACAAATCTTGTTTGCAATCAATGGCCCACATTTGTGGGAATATTTTGTAGTATAGTGCACCAAAAAAAATATTGATTCCAAAAGGAAAGTTTTAATTTATGCTGAGCACTGTACTATATATATATATATATATATATATATATACACATTTTTCTTTTTAAAATGTCACCAAAGCAGGATAGCATCATCATATGACTGGTGAGTTGGTGATCAGGGATACTGACTGGTAATATTTTCTTCAAATTTGTTCAGTTGAAAATGTATTAAGAAATCTTTTATTAGGCTTAAGGTATTGATAGGATCAATTCCATTACTATTAGAGTCAATAATATTATTTTGAAGAATTTCTACAAATAGGGATTTTAATGATTCGGGTATTGTAATTTGGTAAATATCCATGGAAGTTGTTACCAAGTTTTCTCCAAAAGAAAGAGCACCAGTCCTCCTCAGAGATGTGTACATCAGAGCAGCATCCCTCAAAACTGTAGTGCTAGTTTCCTCAGAGATGTGTTTCTTGGTTAAAACTGCATTGTGCCAAATTGCAGTAGGATAATTAGAGTGGAAGAGCAATGTGCCAAATATAATAGAATAAAATGCTTAATGCGTTGGTACCCCTCAGAAAAGCCTGCAACATTTTAAAATAAATATGCCAAATATGCAAGCTTAATACACCAGTTTTCCTGAGAAGAGACGTGCAAAAGTTAAAAACCAATGAGCCAAATACAACAGAAAGCTTAGTTTGCCAGTTCCCCTCAGAAAAGATGTGCGACAATTTGAACTGCCTTCATGCCAATGTGTGATAAGAATAGAGCACCAGTGTGAGACAAATGGAAACGTATTGCGCCAAAATCAAGTAACCATTCCAGACAGTTAGATGAATCTGGTGATTCTGCGCTACTTTCTCATTGCTTTTGATGCACTTTTGTTAATTCTGTCTGTGCTGGTCTTCCAGGGAGTATGAGGCACTGGGGGGAATTCAGTAAAGCTACTGCACCACTTTTCTGGTGTTAAATCCCCTTGTTAATGAATTGCTCCAAATTCATAAAGTATTTCAGACACATTTGGTTCTGACAGCAACTTGTGCACCAAATTCAGGTACTTCTAAAATATGCCACTTTTCCATTGTCTGGCATTGAATGTTCCATGCATTGAAATGTAAAAGTGGAGCTAATTAAGACCAACTCTGTTCTGGCTTACTAAGAGAACAACTGGCTCAAACAGATTTTGCAAAAAATGTCTCTCATTCATTCTAAAAGTGGTGCTGCATGAGACATATTAAAGTACATAATGTAAAATAAAAATAAAGGTACAAATTTTAGACAGGTATATAAATTTGGTGCTTTCTTTACCAGTTTTAGTATGCATGAGAGACCCTTTTTCAAAATCTGCCTGAACCAGTCTTTATGAATTCCAGGGACTGTGTTCTGGCAGCATCACGGGGAACTTCCCATCTGCTGCTGCAAAAAAAAAAAAAAGAGTCAGACTGAAAGCTTGTCAGCCATTCAAAGGAAGCCTAATTTTTTTTATCAATGAATACAAGGCTATCTCTGATTGGCCAAGGTGGAAAGCATGACATCATCGGCCTTTCCATCTTGGCCAACCAGAAGTATTGGCTTTAAGTATTTGTGACTCATGCACTCTGCAAAATGCAAAATTTTTTTAACTTTTGCCAGGTCTGTGGAAGAATTAATATTGGAAATGAGATATACTGTATTTTCATCAAGGTGAGACAAAAATTTACTTACAGCAGATGCACAGTTAAGAAGTGGTCATGGGCAGGTATTAGTCCATAAAATTCAATTTTAGAGCAGCTATTTATAAAAAGAGAGCAGTGTAAATAGCTTGTCTTTAATCTGCTTTGGTGCAGTCACAGGATCCAGAATCAGCTGTTTCCCTGATTTATTGAGTAGCTTCTGCGGGGTTGGGGAGGGAGCACTGACAACACAGGGGCAATAGAAGCTGGCAGGTGACATCTGAGAATTCACCCCCTTTGTGGAGTGCTTCTTGGCACAGAGGAGCCACTGATTCTGGATTACATGACTTCACCTAAGAGCATTATGAAAGGGTATTTGCACTGCTTTCTCTTACAAACAATATGCAGCATAGGTAGGAGGAGGGAGGACTTAACGTTTTTCACAAGACTTCTACTTTAAAATAAATCTGTCTCAAAACTGGTTTAACAGTTTCTGTTTAGCATTGCCTTCATGCATAACAGAATCAAAATATGTTGGTAGAGACTATGGGGAGCATGAAAAGCTAATAACTTTCCACTTAGTTCTACCCACTAAAACTGGATATACACTAGCAGAATTTCATTTGAAAATTTGAATTGTAAGAATGTTGTAAAAACTTTGTAGGAACATTCATTAATTTTTCTAATCATTAGTGGGGTCAAATAAACATTCGCCTTCTATTGCAGTGACGAGAAAATTTGAAACAGTATGGACAAATTTTCTTGAAGTGTGGATTTCATCATTCATTCCGGAATTGAATGTGTAAAGCAAACAAAATCTTGAGCTACTTTCTAATGACATCCAAATGTATTGAGAATGTTTATAAAAATTTCATTCAAAATTCTACTAGTATATACACAAGGCTTTTATGTCCCAGTAATGTACAGGTATCATTTATCCATTCACCTTACAAGACTGTAATCAGTTTATTTCCTGATATTGTTGAATTGTAATTAGGTCATACATGCCTATATGGACATCTTCCTATTTGCACTGCAATTTAAGGAACTCAGGATATCTCATGTGAACTAATTGGTCTTAAAAATAAGTTTTAAAGTTCCAGAACAGGGAGATGCACCCACATAGGGAGTTGTTTTTCAGTTTAGATACAAAGAGTACATGGGGATGGTTTTTTAATGAGTGGACTGTCCACCTCACAAGATGAAAGCTTACTAAGGCTTAGCAAATTAGTTAAAACAATGTTCACTGTAAAACATAAATGCAGGAATGCAGCCACTTTGTAAACAGTGCAAGCACACTATGAGTTAAGTCTAAAGAGGTGCATTACATCTCTTGAACTTATCTCTATTATTTATATCTGACAGCTTTATGGCACTCCCAGAAAAATAGCGATAGTTATCTTCTGAGAGTGAAATAAAACTGTAGAAATAAACCCAGGAGATGCCATGGACCTCCTTGGACTTAACATATAGTGTGCCTTCACTTTTTACGAAGGAGCTGAATTCCTGGAATTCAGCTTTAAAATCCAATATAAGCAATTATTGCACATGATAAGAGGATTAGACAGGATAAGAAGATTTGAAGTTATTTTTCTACACTTTGGCTTTACTAAGATCAGTGAACATTCACTTTGCAAACTGACATTCATCATGCTTAATCCAAACAATTACAAAATTCATTGAGACTGTTGAGGTGCCATTAGATTACACAAAAATGTATATACATATTAAAATAATGTTTTAATCATAATATTGTACAGCTTTATATGAGCAACTTAGAAAGATTGACAACAACAAATATAATTATATACTGATGGATGTACTATCCATATACTGTATGTATCCTGTGTTGCCCCCTGTTAAATCACATTTAGACATTTCCAGGTTCCTAAACATAGGTTGGAAGTTTCCCAAAACATTCTGACAGTCAGCTGTATCACACAGTGGGACAGGCTCACTTTCTCAAAGTGATTCATGGCAATTTGCTTCCTTTGGTGATACTGCGAGAAGATGTAGGCACTATGGGTAGGAGTAAAAATACTGTAGCCACCTGTTAAAAAGGGTATCAGTGGAAGATCACAAGAGAAATAAAAGAGAAAGTCCAGACCCCAAATGATAGATAGTTTAATTGATTATTAGATATAACACTTTCACTGATGTATTAAGAATAAATGTCCAAAAAAAAAGGAAACATCCCAATAGATGAAATATGGGACTGAAATGAGCCTACTGATTTTCAAATGTGGCACTTTCACTAATGTATTAGGATTAAATGTCCAAAAAGGAAGTGAACATCCCAATAAATGAAATACATGAATAGATGAAATATGGGACATCAATTATTCTATTACTGCCAGGCATAATTATTTCACTGATGTATTAGTGATACATATGAAAGTAGAAAGTGAACATCCAAATGACTATCCCAAAGTTGAAATATCAGACTACAAAAATCGTTGTCAATGTGGAAAGTTAACTCTGCTAACACCTAAAGAGACCTGTGCTAGATCAAGTGCTCCAATCAAAGCAAAAATAGAGAGTCACTAATGCCTCTCAGTACTTTAGGTATGTGGTGCAAGTACACTTATTATTTTCTCGCTATGCCAAATGCACACTATAGACTTATTTAACCATTTAGGGACCGCCTACTAGATTTACTGTGGCAGAGCAGCCCTGCTGTTCCAGATCACATACATGATTTGGAGACTCCTGGTCTATGGTGATCTATGACTGAGAGACATGGGAATAAGATTCAAGATTCCATAAGAAGATATTTGCTACTACCAAGCTGGGAAAAACTGGGAAACAAGCAAATTTGACCTTCCATTTAATTAAGGGGTCATGGACCTGTGATGAGTGCATTGGAATGATACATTGTGGTGGAGCACTATCAGAAAATAGGAAGATAAATTATTAATTGGGCACTGGAAGAATTAATTTGCAAACTATTTGATGTGGGACTTTCTGTAGATTTTATGAAGTTTGGTATTTCGTAGAGAAAAGTCTTCTGACATTAGTGTATGCAAGTTATATATAAGCAGCGAACCTTTAATTATTGGCATACTATGTACATGATCCGGCTTCTCTGGGTAGGGGGCACACGTGCACCCACCACCTTAGCTATGCTGTCATTTGCTACAGCACATGCCAATCAGCAGTTCCAATGATTTATATCTTGCTTAATAAAATCAGCACACTTTACACACATTACACATTGTTAGGCACACAGTTTACCCTTTGATTGCCCCTAGATTTGGACACCTTTCCAGCCAGTGTCATTAGTGGTGTTACAGTGGTGTTTGTTATTTGCATTGATCACTGTATTAGTATCACTGGAGATGTTAGTGTCATTTAGTCAGGCCCCACCCAGAATTAGTTGGTGTCAAATTGCCCCCCGTACTATAACATCCCCACTCTAAGTCGCTGATCACCACCATTATTAGCATAAAAAAACAAAGAAGTACAACTCCAGTATGTATACCATCGTTTGTAGATGCAATCACTTTCATACAAACCAATTAATATACACTTATTTGGATTTTTTTTTAACCAAAGACATGTAGCAGAACACATTT
This sequence comes from Staurois parvus, assembly GCF_062004578.1. Taxonomy (NCBI): domain Eukaryota; kingdom Metazoa; phylum Chordata; class Amphibia; order Anura; family Ranidae; genus Staurois; species Staurois parvus. Next base: position 9,825,458 of record NW_028317949.1, read on the forward strand.
TAGACAAATTTAATGGAAGCAAGAAAAATCTTCCGGAACCTATGGGGTTATTAAATCAACCCAAATGAATCATATTGATCAATCTATTCACCATAAAGAAATACTTTAAAGATTTTATCATTCGATAAACATGCTGAAGGCTGCTGTAAGAAACAACAATGACCAAAACGGAAAATATTTGTATTTAATATAAGAGGTGAAGGTAGGTATTTTGCTGCCTACTCTACTTTCTTCTGACTTTGGACCGCGGTTTTTCCAGAGTCTCTTTCAGTTCTGGGAAATGCACAGCATAATTCTATAAATATACCCTTTTTTATGATGTGTAGGAACTTAACTTATATATACAGTATATGTATCATTGGATGTGAATATATGACATGTTTGAATACTAATATGTATGTATCCTCTAGTACCCTGAGGTTGCATGAAAACGTGATCTATCATGAAACATGTTGGGACCTCTCTTTATATCTTACAGATGCAGAACCGTTATACACTGAATATCAATATATTTTATACTGCATACCGTATATGTTGATCTGTAAATTGAATTGATTTAATTTATAGTCATCTGGCTCTGGTGTGATAGAGGTGGTATATACAGGGTGAGATATATATTCTATTTAGGCTTACCTTGGATACACCTTTATTTGGTGTGTTTAAGGATGTTTTTAATGATGTGTACAATAAAATGCAACTTTTTATCCTAAATGTATAAGTTGTGTCTCTATTTCTGAGACTGCAGGACCTTGCAAAGTTTCATCTTTCTTTTTGTCATGTGTTTACACTATTACCATGGGATGTGGTGCTATTCATACCAAACTACGTCTTTGTGAAATGAAGAGGTGCAAATAGTTATAAAGATATATGAATAAATAAGCAAAAACAGTCAACAGTATGTTCACATACAGCCCAGGGTGTGAACTGGTGTTTTTGTAGTGATATTTCCTGTCTCATGTTTAGATTAGCATAATGAAAAGATTCCGCATTGCTGACTTGACTCTTTTGTTAGTATACTGTAAAAATATTGTTGGTTGGTTATATTCCTTTTGGTTTGTGCTACATATGACATGTTGGCTTTTGCTATACTGTTTGCACGTACTGAATTTTGCTCTTTAGGTACTATTGTCTTTAATGGTGTAGAAGCTCTATTATTGATATGTGTATATCCACTTGCCTCCGGAAGATTTACCCCACTTCATGACCGAGCCATTTTTTGCTATACGGTGCTGTGCTACTTTAACTGACAATAGCGCGGTCTTGCAACACTGTACACAAATTACATTTCTATAATTTTTTCACATAAATAGAGCTTTCTTTTGGTGGTATTTGATCATCACTGGGGTTTTTTTGTGCTATAAATAAAAAAAAAAACAACTTAAAAAAATACGTTTTACTTTTTGCTATACAACATATCTAATAAAAAAAGTGATGGTGAATACAGTATGGTGTGTTGCAGTGTCTTAAATTGCTCTTGTCTGGGCACTCGCTTGTGTTGCAAAGGTATAATGTGAACAGACCCTACTGACTTCTGCATTAGATCAAGGCAATCATTTTTGTTTGGGATTTGTAATCCACTGCATTCCATATATGCTTTTGACAATAATCTTTTAGGAGCATGTATTACAACAATTAAAATTGTATACATATATGGACTTTGCATACAGCATAGAAGAAGATTTTTGCTGTTAGAGTTTTTGGGTAATAGATAATGTGTTAGGAATGTAAGGATGCCCCATCGTTTGAAGGGAATTTATAGCCACCCCGAAAATAAAAGTGAAAAAATTATGCAACAGGCTAATCCATTTCGCTGAAATGTCATTGCAGCAACTCAAAATGTTACTCAGTAGTTTTTGTATGCATGCCTGACAATGTCGGGGCATACTCCTAATAAGACAACGGATGGTGTGCTGGGGTATTTCCTCCCAGATCTGGACTAGAGCATCACTGAGCTCCTGGACAGTCTGAGGTGCAACCTGGTGGTATCAGAGAACCAAAACATTATATCCCAGAGGTGATCTATTGGATTTAGGTCAAGCGAGCAAAGGGGCCATTCAATGGTATCAATTCCTTCATCCTCCAGGAACTGCCTGCATACTCTCGCTACATGAGACCAGGCATTGTCATGCACCAGGAGGAACCCAGGACCCACTGCACCATCGTAGGGTCTGACAATGGGTTCAAGGCTTTCATCCGGATACCTAATGGCAGTCAGGGTGCCATTGTTTAGCCTGTAGAGGTCTGTGCATCCCTCCATGAATATGCCTCCCCAAACCATCACTGACCCACCATCAAAACAGTAATGCTGGAGATGTTACTGGTAGCAAAATGTTCTCCATGGCTTCTCCAGATCCTTTCACGTCTGTCACATGTGCTCAGGGTGAACCTGCTCTCATCTGTGAAAAGCATAGGCTGCCAGTGGCGGACCTGCCAATTCTTGTATTCAATGTCAAATATCAATAGAGCTCTATGGTGCTGAGCAGTGAGCACAGGGTGCACTAGAGGACGCCGGACCCTGAGGCCACCCTCATGAAGTCCGCTTCTGATTGTTTGGTCAGAGACATTCACACCAGTGGCCTGCTGGAGGTAATTTTGTAGGGCTCTGGCAGTGCTCATCCTGCATAAAGGAGCAGATACTGCTGATGGGTTAAGGACCTTCTACGGCCTTGCTCAGCTCTCCTAGAGTAACTGCCTGTCTACTGGAATCTCCTTCATGCTCTTGAGACTGTGCTGGGAGACACAGCACACCTTCTGGCAATGGGATGTATTGATGTGCCATCCTGGACAAGTTGGACTGCCTGTGCAACCTCTGTAGGGTCCAGGTATCACCTCATGCTACCAGTAGAGACACTGACTCTTTCCAAATGCAAAACCAGTGAAAACAGAAAATATGAGTAGGGAAAAAACTGTCAGTGGCTTTCATTTGTAAAACGATTCCAGATTTTGGGCTCATCTCATTATTGCCCATCTAATGCACCTGTTGTTAATTTCATTAACACCAAAGCATATGAAACAACGCCCTCTGTTGCTTAATGGCACATATTGATGTGCAATTCCTGGAGCAGTTGGACTACATGTGCAACCTCTGTAGGGTTAAGTTATTGCCTCATGCTACCAGTAGTGACGCTGACCCTAGCCAAATGCAAAACTAGTGAAAAAAAGTCAGAAAAGATGGGTAAGGAAATAAATGTCAGTGGTCTCCACCTGTAAAGCCATTCCTGTTTTGGAGGTCCTCTCATTGTTGTCCATCTAGTGCACCTGTTGTTAATTTAATTAACACCAAAGCAGCTGAAACTGATAAACAACCCTGCTCTTCTACTTAACTGACCAGATCAATATCCCAGGAGCTTAATTGATTTGATGGTATACTCTAATTAAAAAGTGTTCATTTAATTTTTTGAGCAATATATATATATATATGTATGATTTTGTGCAGAGTGGCTGCCCTGTAGCAATACAAATGCTACAGGGGGTCGGCAAGTAGATATTAATTGGTATATTGTTTGTGTCATTCATTGGTTTTGAGTAGTACTGCATTGCTGTGCAAATCTTTGTTATTTTAATTATGTGCCACTAAAAAATGGTTTTGCTATAATTGTGTAATACAAACATGTATAATTCTGTGCACAACATACTATTTTTTCTAACCTTTAGTTTTTGAGGTGCATTTAACAGCCGACCATTCCCTGTCAAACAGTGTGTTGATGTTGATTAATAATCAGTGATGATTTAAAAAAAAAAAAAACACAGTTTGTGCTCATAGGTAACCAGTCAGCTAGCAAGAAGTTTGGTTCAGTGGGCATTTGCTGGACAATCTTGACTGTGCCTTCGAACCTTATTGAATTCTTGAATTTTGTGATTTTTGTTCTGAATTTTTTCAAGGAAAACAGCTTTTGGGGGAAAAGGGCATGGGTAGTTGGGCACTGTCATGGGGGACATGTGCCAATGCAAAAACAAATGTAAAAATACAGTTTAGTAGGGTCCACTCTTTTAAACAAGGGGGCAACATTCAAAATATGCAATTTATTTAAGTAATATATTTAGGGGATATGTTAAAACTACAACTGGAGCACCTGTATGGTCTACTAAAGCGAAAAAAAAACACTTAAATTGCTGCTAAATTACATTTTATGGTAACTTCATTCTATTTGTAAACAAAGCTGGGATGCCAGTCAACATTTGTACCAGAACCTTATAGTAAGGATCAGGGGTGGACTGACAACTCATGGGACTCCCGGGCAATAAGGGATCATGGGGCCCCTGTGTCCTTGCTCAAACTCAAAAAAGCCTATGAAAAAGGTACCAGGGGCATCTCATGGGGCCCCCTACTGACCCCGGGCCCTCGGGCAGTGCCCAAGTTTCCAAATGGTCAGTCCGCCCCTGATAAGGATTTAAAGGTGTTACCCTGAGCAAAAAAAAATAAATGGGCTGGGTTCTCTAATATCCCCAATAGGCATGCTGTTTCCTAGAATCCAAAACAGACCCTTATCGGAGCATTCAGCCTGGATAGTCAGGAAAAACTGACAGAGTTTGTACCTCCCCTCCTGAACTATATAATGTCATATGACCTCAGCATGGGGAGAGTACCTTACTGGGACCCCATGTTGATTTTTTTTCTATTTAATTTTCCAATTTTTACCGTAAGTGATCTTGTACAGTTCAAGAGGGGGGAGGGGACTGCGCACTTGCTACCTCTCCCTTTTTCCTGTCTATATGCTGAAATCAGAGTTTGGTGTGAATTTTGGATGGGCCCCATTTTTTCTTTTCCTTTGTGCTAGGTTGCACAAAAAAATCCCTTCCAGATCCCTGTCTGGGATAAGAGTCTGGTATGTATTTTTGGGAGACCCCCACTTTTTTTGCACATAATCAAAGATTGATATAGTGCACAGTAACAACCAATAACTTTGTGGATGCCTTCTTCCTCGCAACCAATGATGCAGGTGGCCAGCCCACACAATGTTCCTGGTTACCAGAATGCAGATGGTCACCAGCGACCTAGGAGCTAAGAAGCTGGAAATCCTTCATCTAGTGGTAGTAATGATACCAGTATTAAATTAATAATTTCCAGCTGTAGCATTCACATTTTTGGTAGGTGGATGAATTTGACATTTAGTTCTCCAGTTAGGCAAACTGCAAACATGTAAAGTTCGGGTCAAAATCTACATGGTCACAAACTAAAATCTAATTCCTAATATAGATATCACTTGTTAATGCTCATATATTTTTTAATAATCTCCTTTCTTACACTGCTTTCCTATATAACATAACAGTACCAGTCAGTACAATATATTATGACATTGCCAAACAGTTGCTCCCTATCTGTCAAAATCAAGGAAAGAACTAACACAAACGGTATGTCTTTGATAAATAAGTGTACAACATTGCTATATAATTACAATGTCTATTTCAATGTATGCAGTGGTTTTGTAATGCTGTGACTGCCTTTTTTCTGTTACCTAATAATAAATGTTCTATTCTCAAAATGCTTGGGTTTTACTTTTTTTGCTAGAAATATAAATAGGTTTAGATGTAAAGAAAAATAGCTGAGCAGCTGGAATCCACCTTTAAAGGAAAATGTTCTCAATGATTCAATGGGCTGGAAATACCGTATTTATTTTAAAAAAATCCACTTAATTAATTAATATGTTTAGATTATTGCTACTGTTAAAACACTGTGGGGAATAAAATAATATAACTCTAAAATGCTGCAATATAAGAGCATTATTCAAATTAATACCTTTTCTTTAAAAGCCTCAGTAGCAGTAACAGTAAGAATAGTATTATTATTATTGTTATTTGTAATAGCAGTACTGTAGTAACAACTGCGGCTAATACTATTAATAATAAAATACTTTTTAATACTGTTATTGAAAATTATTGTCAGTGAATCTTCTAAAGCCTACTCCAAGAATCATGTGAATCATTGTTTCAGTCCATGTTGCAGGTCATAATTTTGTTGTGAGTCATGCATTTTCCGAAAATTTGTTTTTGTTTTGCTTTTTGGGTAGAGAAGCAGTGTAATATTTCCCTATCCTCTACCATTCACCCCTTTCTGGATCTGTAATTGTCTCCACAAAAGGATGATAATATAGAAAAAAGCATGTTTTGGCAGTGGCGCTTCCCAAAAAAGTATGAGAGTGTTAAAGCGACTGTTAAGTTTTTGACTTCCATTTCTGTCTCAATCAAACATTTGCCGTGACTTCCTGTCATGTAGACTCAACAGGAAGTTAGAGGATATCTTCACAATGTGAAGGAAATACACTCTGATGCAACTATAATGATAACAAGTGCCCCCATTGGAAGATTATCCATCTATTCCTGTTTAGTGCAATCAAAATTTTGAATTTACCCTTTCATTCCCTGTGTTCAAGGCAAATATAGAAAGTGAATCTCCTGTGACAAAATGACAATCTGACACTGTGTAAAGATAGTGTCTGTTTCAGCAGGGGAAAGATCCCTGAATGAGTATAAAACTGACTGGAGACAGATTCTACTCAGGCTTCGCTCCTATGTGCTGATAGAAAGAGCAGCTTGAGGCCTGATATGTGAGCAGCATGAGTCTAAGCCTGTTGGGCCTACACAGATACGCTGCAGAGCCAGACTGAAATCTGAAATTTGAAGATTGAGAAAGGAGGATTCATTTCATATCTGAGGTAATTAAATGCAGTCTGAAATTTAACAGGCAACAGGTCCAGTCTAGAAACTGTAAGATCCATTCATGCAGAGAACCTGAAATTTGAACACCTCTGTTCTAAAGAGGGACTTGACTTCAAACTTTTCTCCCCCAGATCCCAACTTATTGGTTATACTGGAATAAAATAAAAATGCATACAACATTATCCGACATTTCCCTCGTTGTCCTGCAGTGATCTGCTTCTCAGGTGTCTGTGCCTGTGTCCCATGCAACCATTTTAGTTCTCTTCAGCTGGTTGCCCCTTCTGGCTTCTTGAAGTCTGGCCCCTGATGATGCAGCAGCTCTTCCCCCTGCCATTCTGTGAATAAAGTCTAGCAGCCTCCTGGGATATATGACCAGGGTTTCCCAGGGGGCTGCAAGAGCAAGACACATCATTCTGGCCTAGGCCAGAATGTTGGTGAGGCCAACAGAAAAAATATAGCCTCCACCCCCCAAAAAATATAATAGTGGAGAGGCAGAGGCATAGAGGAAAACTTTATTTATAAAGCAGGGTTCCGGGAGAACTGTGTGACAAAACAACTTGGAGGCTTACATCAGAATGTGTTTATTGTTATGTCATGTACAGTAATTCCAGTGTAGGCAGAACACTATGTTACTTTGATATTTGGGTGAATAAATGTGAGTAAAAAGACCTAAAACACATTCTGCTGAGTGGACTGAGCCTGTGGAAAACTACGTGGCTGCATGGGTGGAATAGAAAGTCAATGAAAAAAGGAGTTAACAGTTCTGTGGAAACCCAAACCTTCCAAATTAAAGTGAAACCTCTTGTGTGTGTGTGTAATACTTTCTTAATCCCTTCTGGCCCTTTAAGAATTTTTAAATGCTATGAGAAGGAAGAGATGGGCATTTGGGTCATGTGAACACTGTGATTGGCTGTCATAGTGGTCACATGATCAGAAAACTCCCAATCGCTAGTATGCTTCAGGAGCATTTCGGTCCCAGCCGTAGTCTGTGCTGGGAGCACACAGGGCACGGACTCTTAGCACAGAGAGTTGTTCATTTTGGCCAACATATATGTGGCCTCTCGACATTAAAGCCCACCTGCCTTGAGGCTGAAAATATGTGCCACATCGGCGGGCAGAGGTTAAAGGAGAAAATATTGTGAATGATACATCAATCCTTGGAAACACTGGCAGTGAAAATGTTATTAATGAATCAATGTTAGATAACATGATGAAAATAATGATGTTACAGACCGCCGCTTAATCATGTAAGAAAAATGCTGATATAAATGTGGTTGTGGTAACTATTGAAAAAGGTGTACAATTCTCATAGTAGCAGTGACAGGTAAAACAAAGGTATCCATAGAATCATCCAAGGTACTTGGAGATTCAGAGGTTTCTATTGAAAACCATGGTGCTACCCTGATGGGCAAGAATGTTCTCTCAAAGATAAAAGAATATGCATGGGTTAAGGAAAGAACCACAGGCTCATACATTTAAAATGTGCTAATGCAATCTCTTGTGACCGAAAAGGTGGTGCACTAAGCTGACAGCATTCCTGATGAGGTTTTAGAGCAGTTTGTCATTCCTGAGTCAGAGAGGATGATCACATATATGGCACATAGAAACACTCTTGAGGAACACTAAGCTATTGTGTCAGCTCTTGGTGATTCTATCTCTATTACTGAACAGATCCCTTTAGGAAACACATCCTTTAAAGCTTTAGAAAATGAGCCTCTCCAAATGCTCAGTCATATATACAAACCCAAGAGGATCTTGACCTTGGATTCATGGTTCCCCTTTCTAAAAATCATCATGAAAGAATTGTTTAAACTGTTAAATGTTCACTAACTATATACTGCTGTACTGATACTATGGAATTCCAACACTTGGAATAGTGGGCTCCATTTATGCAGCAGTATCTAGCAGTATCTTTAAGATCTGTGGTAAAATACCTCTTAGCGTTTATCCAACTTTTTTTGCAGTTCACTAAAAATTATTCTAAAATTCAGCATACAGTATTTCATTGACGTTTGCAATATTTATCTTATGAAACCCATTGGTGTTATCGTATCCATTGCGATGGACACAGCAGAAAGGGATTGAAACACCTGTCAGCTTTTTTAGCTGTCTGTGCTCCTGTTAGAGACATTCACTCTCTTTATTTCTATTATTTCTCCTTATCACAGAGCGTGAAAAGGAAAAAAAATCCTACATTATGGGTTGATATTGGAACACTAACAGGAGGGGAAATCTCCCCAATGGAAAACAAATGGAAAAAAAATTGATGGGGGTTCTAACCCTCCCTACTTCTTTCCAAATTTAAAAAAAAAATGTTTTTCCTTTAGTTACATTTACATTTTTATACTTTAACCACTTAAAGGTTTTCCCCCCATCCTGACCAGGCCATTTTTGCTATTGAGCACTGTGCTATTTCAGCTGGTAATTGTCCTTTTTTCACACAAATAGAGATTTCTTTTAGTGGTATTTGATCACCACTGGGTTTTTTAAGTTTGTGATATAAATGAAAAAACACTGAAAATTTTGAAAAAAGCTATATTTTCTACTTTTGGTTATAAAAAATATCCAATAAACTCCAATTTAGTCATAAATTTGGGCCAAAATGTATTCTGCTATATGTCTTTGGTAAAAAAAATCCCAATACATGCATATTAAATAGTTTGTGTGAAAGTTATAGAGTCTACGAACTATGGTATATATTTTGGAATTTACACAGCTTTTACTTTCTGATTGTCTATCACATTTCTTAAGGTGCTAAAATGCCAAAAACCTCCCAAATTATATATTGCTCGCATATGCCATGGGTATATGTGGAATAACACCCCAAAACACATTCTGCTACTTCTCCTGAGTATGGGGATACCACATGTGAGAGACTTTTTGGCAGCCTAGCCACATACAGGCCCCCAAAATCCACTGACCACCTTCAGGCCTTCAAAGGGCATATTTCTTCATGTCACTTCCTCACTACCTATCACAGTTTTGGAGGCCCTGAAATGCCAGGATAGTAGAAACTGACCCCTTCCCCCCCAAATGATCCCTTTTTGGAAAGTAGACACCCCATGAAATTTGATAAGAGGCATGGTGAGTATTTTGCAGATATAATTTTTGTCACAGAGTTTCGAAAAATAAAAATAGAAAAGAAAATGTTTGTAGCTTCCAGTTTCTTAGACCACAGAGATGATTGGAGCAATTGCAGTCTCTGATCAGCTCTATGGTCATCCATCGGAACCTCCGGCTGCATTCTCAGGTTCCCTGGTGGGACGGGAGAGCCAGAAAAAGCTGTGAAAGTTGGTGGGAGGGGGTCATCCCTTTCTGCTGTTTGTAAAAGCAATCCAGCAGCTAATTAGCCACTAGAAATGCTTTTACATGAAAGCTGACTGCCAGCTGAAAAACATTATACCAGGACGATACCTTTAGCTGCAAACATCATCCTGGTATAACCACTCAAAGTCCAGCAACGTACTAATACTTTGCTGGTCATCGTTGGGCATATATGTAACAGCAGAGAACATGTGCATATGATGAATAGGGTCTGTGGACCAATGTGACTGCAATTCAATTTTGTATTTCCCGCTATAAGTTGCTGATTGCCGCCATTGCTAGTAAAAAAAAAAAAATCCCAGTATATATACAGCCATTTTTAAACGCTATAACCTTCACATAAACCAATTAATTTACACGCATTGGGATTTTTGTTTAGCAAAGACATGTAGCAATATACATTTTGGCATAAATTTATGATGAAATTTGATTTTTTAAATTTTTTACTGGACATGTTTAATAGCAAAAAGTAAAAAATATTGTTTTTTTTTCTCAAAATTGTTGGTCTTTTTTTTTTTATAGCGCAAATAATAAAAAACACACGGGCGATCAAGTACCACTGAAAGAAAGCTCTATTTGTGGAGAAAAAAGAATGTGAATTTCATTTGGGTGACAATTGTCAGTTAAAGTAATGCAGCGCCATAACTCAAAAAATGGCCTGGTCAGGAAGGGGAGGTAAATCCTTTGGAGGGCAAGTGGTTAATCTTTGTCAATAAAACTTGAAAGCAGATTGGTTTCTATGTGAGCTTGCACTCTCCAGCTTTAGTAAATAAACCCCAAAGTGTAAAAAAAAAAGTTTTCTTTACTGTTAACTGTGAATATAGAAATCCTGTGCTTGACCCAAATCATTTAGTTGATGTAGGAGAAAACATAATGTTTATAGATCCAGTTACCAGTCTGGTATAATAGAAGTGGCTGACAGCAGCAGTTAGGTAGGTTATTCCTTTTCAGCAAAAGTGGAGATGTAACCTCTGGGTAGTACAGTACCAAGTATAGTGGGGGTAGGCCCTGCCATAGTACAGGATAGTAGTTTAGTCAAGGATGTCCCACAATGTTGGAAACTCTGGAAGAGTAAGATTGAATAGATCAGCCCAGAGCTCTTTGAGGCAATGCTACAGGGAAGATCTAGGAGTACTAAACCCTTTAAGAATGTGTTGAATGAAAGATCTGAAAGCATCTTCCCCTATTAGTGTTACCAGTGATAACAAACAAAATGGAATTTGATTTTCAATTAGAACAGTCCATACTTGCTTCTGTCAAAGTGACTGAAAACATAAAGCCGAATGAAGGTGAAAAGTGTCAATGTAGCAAAAACATCCCAATACGAGCTTTGTAAAGGCCTGTCTGCCTACACAGATAAGCTGCCAAGCCAGACTGATGTCTGAGAGTTAGAGGTTGTAAAGGGACAGTGGTAGCCCATGTCTGAAGAGACTGGCGTGTCTCAGCTAAATAATTAACAGTCTGTATGTGAACAGACAACAGGTCACTGTATGGTCACTATAGAATCTAGTTAAGCAGAGAGGCTGAGACTGGGGTAGCCCTGACTTAAAGTATATTTCCACTTTTACAGTTGAACTTGAGAAAACTCCACTATGTGTTTGTTATGTGTTCCCATTCACACAACATAGAAAATAATAAAAAAAAAATTCTTTCCTTTTGATGTTTCTGAGAAGATGCCATGGCTGACTGTAAGCATTTATCAGCTAGCTTAGCATGATCTGTCCTTTTAGTTGGGCTGAAGATTGGCTGAGCCTAGTTCTCATTAACATGTAATGGGGAAGCTTGGCTCTTAGATTTTTAACTCTTTGTTAAGACAGAAAATGTTTAAACTAAGTACAACTAATGATATAATAACTATATGCAGAGTACAGAAAGGGTTCATTATGGCAATTACAGCTTTCCACCCCCCTCATAACAAAAATAACTAAGATTTTTTTTTCCTTTCTGGAATTTCCAGAAAAAAAACATGTAAAACAAGTAAGCTGCAAGTCTTAAATATTTTTTTTGAGCTATGATATGCGAATGGGGACATGTAGCGCATTTCAAATACTTATTGGCCCAATTTGTGCTTGCAAACATGGAAATACCCTTTAAGGAGACATAGAAAGAGCCATGAAACAAGATAATAAAGGTTAAAAAAAATTGTGCACTGCCAAATAATGAGAATAATAATAGATTAGCTGCTGCAAACGTGTTATGTGTGTAAACATAAGAAAGAGACTAAAACAAATTAAAGTGTTGCACTGCCAGCATAAATCAATACATATAAATATACAAACAAAACCGTGACTGATAGTCCAAAAAGATGATAAAACATAAAAATAAATGCAATTCTTAACAAAAATCCAAATAACTGAAACATCTTCCTGCTGGTGATTGCACCCAAAATCCCATTGATGTATCTTCAATAAATGTGAATCCCCACAGTGAACATAGACTTCCAGGTGGACTCCCACCTTCTCGCATGGACCTGTATGCGGACACAGGTCAAACAAAGCATCTCCCCTATTAGTGGGGGTAACACATAACTTGCTCCTCTGTCACCTTACGCGTATCGTCACACAACACGTGACTTCATCACGACTTCATACCTCTGATGAAGTCACATGGTGTGTGACGATACGCGTAAGTGACGTCAGCGCTCCTACATCGTTCCGACAGGCAGGGTCTTGCTCTCCATTGTTTGATTCTGACCGCTGTTTCATGTGTTTTTAACACTATTATCATGTGAGCTCATATGCTTTAATAAATATATGCCTTTTAAAGAAGCCTACTGCACTATGGTCTGCTTTGTGGTTGTCGAGCTTTATCCACAGAGCTGGCTGTACTGAAATCGGGTGCCATTTGGGAAGGTCCAGTGGGGATTCATAAGGGGAAGAGTGCACAGAGGAACAAGTTATGTGTTACCCCCACTAATAGGGGAGATGCTTTGTTTGACCTGTGTCTACATACAGGTCCATGCGAGAAGGTGAGAGTTCACCTGGAAGTCTATGTTCACTGTGGTGATTCACTTGTATTGAAGATTTACAGCACTGGGATTTTGGGTGCAATCATCAGCAGGAAGATTTTTCACTTATTTGGATTTTTTTGAAGAATTGCACTTATTTTAAATTTTATCATTTGTATGGGACTATCAGTCATGTTTTTGTTCATATATTTATATGTATTGATTTATGCTAGCAGTGCGACACTTTCATTTGTTTTAGCATGAAACAATATAGCCAGGAGGATTAAAGCTGTTTCTGTTCATTGTTATACTAAGTGACCCCCCCACACATGTGAGGAACACTGTATTGCTGTGACATTTTGATGAATGACAGTGGGTAAAAGGGCCTAAGGCTCTATTCACATACAACAAACAGCTGCTGGAGAGGTAAACCACACAGGTCTCCTCTCTGTCAGATGTCCGTTTATGCTTCAGTAGGGGACAATGTGCTGCTTGATTCAGCACATCATATGGCTCCCTTTTTTCCCCCCTCACTCAACTTTATTTGAAATGTACAAATGACATGATAAAATGCAACATGTCTGCATTTTATCGCAGCTTGCTGCATTGCAGTGTAAATGGGGCACACAGAAAACGTTTTCTGTGTGTCTATGGAGTGACCTGCTTTTTACACTGCAGTAAAATGCAGGTCACTGCACATAGTGTGTATTCTGCTGGAAAACTCTCCATTTCAATAGCAATAAATTCCTGAGAATGGTTCTAACCCTTCACAATCCTATTCATATCTAAAAACCATTTTGCCCATAGTTAGCAGGCGTTATTATTTTTTTTTTCAATGTAACAATATTATCATTAGATAGGCAGAGAAGCATAGACAAATACATACATACACACTGTGTATGCCTATAAATCCATACGTGTTCCTATATTATATTTTTTATATATATATATATATATATATATATATATATCACAGATTGTAAGCTCCAAGGAGCAGGGCCCTCCTATCCCTCTTGTATTGAACTGTATTGTTGCTGTATTGTCTCCCGTTATATTGTAAAGTGCTGAGCAAACTGTTGGCACTAAATAAATCCTGTACAATAATGATAATAATAATTATAATAATATATATATATATATATATATATATATATAGTACTTTTCATTTGTTTAGCACATACCCTGCTTGTTAAGCTTGGTAAGATAGCAGAATCCTCTTCCAGCTTGTCTGATTTGTTCTTTTCCCCCACTGCCAACTTTTTTTACTAACTTGTCATCTTTACATTAGTCAACATGTCAACCATTTGATTTGTGCAATATGCAACTCATATATCACATCTCTTTTCCTATTTTTCACACATTTATGAAGATGAATGTTATGGTAACCTTTAGAGATGAGCGAAGAAATGAAAAATTCGATTCGACTGATTCGGCGAATTCGTGGACAATATTCGATTCGAGTTGAATAAATTCGCTGTGAATTTAACTTAAAAAAGGGTGTTTCTAGGCTTCAGAGAGACTTAATATTAGTGCAGAACACTGTACCTTTAATTTAAATGCCCTTGGAGTCTGCTGGGGAAGAGAAATAATACTGTCTGTCAGTATGACATGCAGATGAGTGCCGTCGATCTTAGAATCACTGCACACTTCACTCCTTTGGCCAGTCACGGGGCCAAAACCAGTGTTTGGAGCCACAGTGTGGCGGTGGAGGCAGCAGCAATGGGAGGCCATACAGCAACCTATGACAAAATGGAAACCAGCAGGAGCGTGAGGAGACCTGAAAGTGGCACATGGCAGAGTGGGAGCAATGGGAGGCGGTACAGGGACCCAGGTCACACTATGGGCCCAGCAGCAGCGTGACCAGGCGGTACGGGGGCCCATGGCCGATATGGGGCTTGGTGGCACCTATGGAAGGCCTGTAATCTGCCAGCAACCTATGACAAAATGGACAACCGCAGGAGTGTGAGGAGATTTCAAAGTGGCACATGGCAGAGTGGAAGCAATGGAAGGCCGTACAGGGACCCAGGTCACACTGTGGGACCAGCATCAGCGTGAACAGGCGGTACGGGGGCCCATGGCCGATTTGACCTCATTCATCCCATAGTCCTGCCGACTCACGAATAGCGTGGCCTCCTCAAAGGGCCTGAGCAAGCGCAGGTGTCACACATGAGCTGCCAATGGCTGACATCTAAGTTACACAGGGAGTACCTTTATCCGCTTTTAACATCAGGAAATCTGTGATGGCCTTTAGCTGTTCGTAAAGGCGGTCTAACATATGTAGGGTTGAATTCCACCTTGTTGCAACGTCACAGCATGAGGAGTCGGTACGGGGGCCCATGGCAGATTACATGTCTGGCAGCAGCTATGTGAGGCCCGTAATCTGCCTGCACCCTATGTCAAAAAATTTAACACACCAGCAGTGTGAAGAGACCTGAAAGTGGCACATGGCAGCAGAGTGTGGCGATGGAGACAGCAGCAATGGGAGGCCGTACAGGGACCCATGAGAGACTCTGGACTTGGCAGCAGCATGAGGAGGCGGTATATAGGGGCCCATGGCAGATTAGGGGCCTGGCAGCAGCTATGTGAGGCCCGTAATCTGCCTGCACCCTATGTCAAAAAATTTAACACACCAGCAGTGTGAAGAGACCTGAAAGTGGCACATGGCAGCAGAGTGTGGCGATGGAGACAGCAGCAATGGGAGGCCATACAGGGACCCATGACAGACTCTGGACTTGGCAGCAGCATGAGGAGGCGGTATATAGGGGCCCATGGCAGATTAGGGGCCTGGCAGCAGCTATGTGAGGCCCGTAATCTGCCTGCACCCTATGTCAAAAAATTTAACACACCAGCAGTGTGAAGAGACCTGAAAGTGGCACATGGCAGCAGAGTGTGGCGATGGAGACAGCAGCAATGGGAGGCCGTACAGGGACCCATGAGAGACTCTGGACTTGGCAGCAGCATGAGGAGGCGGTATATAGGGGCCCATGGCAGATTAGGGGCCTGGCAGCAGCTATGTGAGGCCCGTAATCTGCCTGCACCCTATGTCAAAAAATTTAACACACCAGCAGTGTGAAGAGACCTGAAAGTGGCACATGGCAGCAGAGTGTGGCGATGGAGACAGCAGCAATGGGAGGCCATACAGGGACCCATGACAGACTCTGGACTTGGCAGCAGCATGAGGAGGCGGTATATAGGGGCCCATGGCAGATTAGGGGCCTGGCAGCAGCTATGTGAGGCCCGTAATCTGCCTGCACCCTATGTCAAAAAATTTAACACACCAGCAGTGTGAAGAGACCTGAAAGTGGCACATGGCAGCAGAGTGTGGCGATGGAGACAGCAGCAATGGGAGGCCGTACAGGGACCCATGAGAGACTCTGGACTTGGCAGCAGCATGAGGAGGCGGTATATAGGGGCCCATGGCAGATTAGGGGCCTGGCAGCAGCTATGTGAGGCCCGTAATCTGCCTGCACGCTATGTCAAAAAATTTAACACACCAGCAGTGTGAAGAGACCTGAAAGTGGCACATGGCAGCAGAGTGTGGCGATGGAGACAGCAGCAATGGGAGGCCATACAGGGACCCATGACAGACTCTGGACTTGGCAGCAGCATGAGGAGGCGGTATATAGGGGCCCATGGCAGATTAGGGGCCTGGCAGCAGCTATGTGAGGCCCGTAATCTGCCTGCACCCTATGTCAAAAAATGTAACACACCAGCAGTGTGTGAGGAGACCTGAAAGTGGCACATGGCAGAGTGTGGCGATGGAGACAGCAGCAATGGGAGGCCGTACAGGGACCCATGAGAGACTCTGGACCTGGCAGCAGCATGAGGAAGCGGTATATAGGGGCCTATGGCAGATTAGGGGCCTGGCAGCAGCTATAGGAGGCCCATAATCTGCCAGCACCCTATGTCAAAAAATTCTACACACCAGCAGTGTGTGAGGAGACCTGAAAGTGGCACATGGCAGAGTGTGGCGATGGAGACAGCAGCAATGGGAGGCCGTACAGGGACCCATGAGAGACTCTGGACCTGGCAGCAGCATGAGGAGGCGGTATATAGGGGCCTATGGCAGATTAGGGGCCTGGCAGCAGCTATAGGAGGCCCATAATCTGCCAGCACCCTATGTCAAAAAATTCTACACACCAGCAGTGTGAGGAGACCTGAAAGTGGCACATGGCAGCAGAGTGTGGCGATGGAGACAGCAGCAATGGGAGGCCGTACAGGGACCCATGACAGACTCTAGACTTGGCAGCAGCATGAGGAGGCGGTATATAGGGGCCCATGGCAGATTAGGGGCCTGGCAGCAGCTATGTGAGGCCCGTAATCTGCCTGCACCCTATGTCAAAAAATTTAACACACCAGCAGTGTGAAGAGACCTGAAAGTGGCACATGGCAGCAGAGTGTGGCGATGGAGACAGCAGCAATGGGAGGCCATACAGGGACCCATGACAGACTCTGGACTTGGCAGCAGCATGAGGAGGCGGTATATAGGGGCCCATGGCAGATTAGGGGCCTGGCAGCAGCTATGTGAGGCCCGTAATCTGCCTGCACCCTATGTCAAAAAATTTAACACACCAGCAGTGTGAAGAGACCTGAAAGTGGCACATGGCAGCAGAGTGTGGCGATGGAGACAGCAGCAATGGGAGGCCATACAGGGACCCATGACAGACTCTGGACTTGGCAGCAGCATGAGGAGGCGGTATATAGGGGCCCATGGCAGATTAGGGGCCTGGCAGCAGCTATGTGAGGCCCGTAATCTGCCTGCACCCTATGTCAAAAAATTTAACACACCAGCAGTGTGAAGAGACCTGAAAGTGGCACATGGCAGCAGAGTGTGGCGATGGAGACAGCAGCAATGGGAGGCCGTACAGGGACCCATGAGAGACTCTGGACTTGGCAGCAGCATGAGGAGGCGGTATATAGGGGCCCATGGCAGATTAGGGGCCTGGCAGCAGCTATGTGAGGCCCGTAATCTGCCTGCACCCTATGTCAAAAAATTTAACACACCAGCAGTGTGAAGAGACCTGAAAGTGGCACATGGCAGCAGAGTGTGGCGATGGAGACAGCAGCAATGGGAGGCCATACAGGGACCCATGACAGACTCTGGACTTGGCAGCAGCATGAGGAGGCGGTATATAGGGGCCCATGGCAGATTAGGGGCCTGGCAGCAGCTATGTGAGGCCCGTAATCTGCCTGCACCCTATGTCAAAAAATTTAACACACCAGCAGTGTGAAGAGACCTGAAAGTGGCACATGGCAGCAGAGTGTGGCGATGGAGACAGCAGCAATGGGAGGCCGTACAGGGACCCATGAGAGACTCTGGACTTGGCAGCAGCATGAGGAGGCGGTATATAGGGGCCCATGGCAGATTAGGGGCCTGGCAGCAGCTATGTGAGGCCCGTAATCTGCCTGCACGCTATGTCAAAAAATTTAACACACCAGCAGTGTGAAGAGACCTGAAAGTGGCACATGGCAGCAGAGTGTGGCGATGGAGACAGCAGCAATGGGAGGCCATACAGGGACCCATGACAGACTCTGGACTTGGCAGCAGCATGAGGAGGCGGTATATAGGGGCCCATGGCAGATTAGGGGCCTGGCAGCAGCTATGTGAGGCCCGTAATCTGCCTGCACCCTATGTCAAAAAATGTAACACACCAGCAGTGTGTGAGGAGACCTGAAAGTGGCACATGGCAGAGTGTGGCGATGGAGACAGCAGCAATGGGAGGCCGTACAGGGACCCATGAGAGACTCTGGACCTGGCAGCAGCA
Organism: Staurois parvus; assembly: GCF_062004578.1. Classification (NCBI taxonomy): domain Eukaryota; kingdom Metazoa; phylum Chordata; class Amphibia; order Anura; family Ranidae; genus Staurois; species Staurois parvus. The sequence goes on from NW_028317949.1 coordinate 9,844,151, forward strand.
TGAGGAAGCGGTATATAGGGGCCTATGGCAGATTAGGGGCCTGGCAGCAGCTATAGGAGGCCCATAATCTGCCAGCACCCTATGTCAAAAAATTCTACACACCAGCAGTGTGTGAGGAGACCTGAAAGTGGCACATGGCAGAGTGTGGCGATGGAGACAGCAGCAATGGGAGGCCGTACAGGGACCCATGAGAGACTCTGGACCTGGCAGCAGCATGAGGAGGCGGTATATAGGGGCCTATGGCAGATTAGGGGCCTGGCAGCAGCTATAGGAGGCCCATAATCTGCCAGCACCCTATGTCAAAAAATTCTACACACCAGCAGTGTGAGGAGACCTGAAAGTGGCACATGGCAGCAGAGTGTGGCGATGGAGACAGCAGCAATGGGAGGCCGTACAGGGACCCATGACAGACTCTAGACTTGGCAGCAGCATGAGGAGGCGGTATATAGGGGCCCATGGCAGATTAGGGGCCTGGCAGCAGCTATGTGAGGCCCGTAATCTGCCTGCACCCTATGTCAAAAAATTTAACACACCAGCAGTGTGAAGAGACCTGAAAGTGGCACATGGCAGCAGAGTGTGGCGATGGAGACAGCAGCAATGGGAGGCCATACAGGGACCCATGACAGACTCTGGACTTGGCAGCAGCATGAGGAGGCGGTATATAGGGGCCCATGGCAGATTAGGGGCCTGGCAGCAGCTATGTGAGGCCCGTAATCTGCCTGCACCCTATGTCAAAAAATTTAACACACCAGCAGTGTGAAGAGACCTGAAAGTGGCACATGGCAGCAGAGTGTGGCGATGGAGACAGCAGCAATGGGAGGCCGTACAGGGACCCATGAGAGACTCTGGACTTGGCAGCAGCATGAGGAGGCGGTATATAGGGGCCCATGGCAGATTAGGGGCCTGGCAGCAGCTATGTGAGGCCCGTAATCTGCCTGCACCCTATGTCAAAAAATTTAACACACCAGCAGTGTGAAGAGACCTGAAAGTGGCACATGGCAGCAGAGTGTGGCGATGGAGACAGCAGCAATGGGAGGCCATACAGGGACCCATGACAGACTCTGGACTTGGCAGCAGCATGAGGAGGCGGTATATAGGGGCCCATGGCAGATTAGGGGCCTGGCAGCAGCTATGTGAGGCCCGTAATCTGCCTGCACCCTATGTCAAAAAATTTAACACACCAGCAGTGTGAAGAGACCTGAAAGTGGCACATGGCAGCAGAGTGTGGCGATGGAGACAGCAGCAATGGGAGGCCGTACAGGGACCCATGAGAGACTCTGGACCTGGCAGCAGCATGAGGAGGCGGTATATAGGGGCCTATGGCAGATTAGGGGCCTGGCAGCAGCTATAGGAGGCCCATAATCTGCCAGCACCCTATGTCAAAAAATTCTACACACCAGCAGTGTGAGGAGACCTGAAAGTGGCACATGGCAGCAGAGTGTGGCGATGGAGACAGCAGCAATGGGAGGCCGTACAGGGACCCATGACAGACTCTAGACTTGGCAGCAGCATGAGGAGGCGGTATATAGGGGCCCATGGCAGATTAGGGGCCTGGCAGCAGCTATGTGAGGCCCGTAATCTGCCTGCACCCTATGTCAAAAAATTTAACACACCAGCAGTGTGAAGAGACCTGAAAGTGGCACATGGCAGCAGAGTGTGGCGATGGAGACAGCAGCAATGGGAGGCCATACAGGGACCCATGACAGACTCTGGACTTGGCAGCAGCATGAGGAGGCGGTATATAGGGGCCCATGGCAGATTAGGGGCCTGGCAGCAGCTATGTGAGGCCCGTAATCTGCCTGCACCCTATGTCAAAAAATTTAACACACCAGCAGTGTGAAGAGACCTGAAAGTGGCACATGGCAGCAGAGTGTGGCGATGGAGACAGCAGCAATGGGAGGCCGTACAGGGACCCATGAGAGACTCTGGACTTGGCAGCAGCATGAGGAGGCGGTATATAGGGGCCCATGGCAGATTAGGGGCCTGGCAGCAGCTATGTGAGGCCCGTAATCTGCCTGCACCCTATGTCAAAAAATTTAACACACCAGCAGTGTGAAGAGACCTGAAAGTGGCACATGGCAGCAGAGTGTGGCGATGGAGACAGCAGCAATGGGAGGCCATACAGGGACCCATGACAGACTCTGGACTTGGCAGCAGCATGAGGAGGCGGTATATAGGGGCCCATGGCAGATTAGGGGCCTGGCAGCAGCTATGTGAGGCCCGTAATCTGCCTGCACCCTATGTCAAAAAATGTAACACACCAGCAGTGTGTGAGGAGACCTGAAAGTGGCACATGGCAGAGTGTGGCGATGGAGACAGCAGCAATGGGAGGCCGTACAGGGACCCATGAGAGACTCTGGACCTGGCAGCAGCATGAGGAAGCGGTATATAGGGGCCTATGGCAGATTAGGGGCCTGGCAGCAGCTATAGAGGCCCATAATCTGCCAGCACCCTATGTCAAAAAATTCTACACACCAGCAGTGTGTGAGGAGACCTGAAAGTGGCACATGGCAGAGTGTGGCGATGGAGACAGCAGCAATGGGAGGCCGTACAGGGACCCATGAGAGACTCTGGACCTGGCAGCAGCATGAGGAGGCGGTATATAGGGGCCTATGGCAGATTAGGGGCCTGGCAGCAGCTATAGGAGGCCCATAATCTGCCAGCACCCTATGTCAAAAAATTCTACACACCAGCAGTGTGAGGAGACCTGAAAGTGGCACATGGCAGCAGAGTGTGGCGATGGAGACAGCAGCAATGGGAGGCCGTACAGGGACCCATGACAGACTCTAGACTTGGCAGCAGCATGAGGAGGCGGTATATAGGGGCCCATGGCAGATTAGGGGCCTGGCAGCAGCTATGTGAGGCCCGTAATCTGCCTGCACCCTATGTCAAAAAATTTAACACACCAGCAGTGTGAAGAGACCTGAAAGTGGCACATGGCAGCAGAGTGTGGCGATGGAGACAGCAGCAATGGGAGGCCATACAGGGACCCATGACAGACTCTGGACTTGGCAGCAGCATGAGGAGGCGGTATATAGGGGCCCATGGCAGATTAGGGGCCTGGCAGCAGCTATGTGAGGCCCGTAATCTGCCTGCACCCTATGTCAAAAAATTTAACACACCAGCAGTGTGAAGAGACCTGAAAGTGGCACATGGCAGCAGAGTGTGGCGATGGAGACAGCAGCAATGGGAGGCCGTACAGGGACCCATGAGAGACTCTGGACTTGGCAGCAGCATGAGGAGGCGGTATATAGGGGCCCATGGCAGATTAGGGGCCTGGCAGCAGCTATGTGAGGCCCGTAATCTGCCTGCACCCTATGTCAAAAAATTTAACACACCAGCAGTGTGAAGAGACCTGAAAGTGGCACATGGCAGCAGAGTGTGGCGATGGAGACAGCAGCAATGGGAGGCCATACAGGGACCCATGACAGACTCTGGACTTGGCAGCAGCATGAGGAGGCGGTATATAGGGGCCCATGGCAGATTAGGGGCCTGGCAGCAGCTATGTGAGGCCCCGTAATCTGCCTGCACCCTATGTCAAAAAATTTAACACACCAGCAGTGTGAAGAGACCTGAAAGTGGCACATGGCAGCAGAGTGTGGCGATGGAGACAGCAGCAATGGGAGGCCGTACAGGGACCCATGAGAGACTCTGGACCTGGCAGCAGCATGAGGAGGCGGTATATAGGGGCCTATGGCAGATTAGGGGCCTGGCAGCAGCTATAGGAGGCCCATAATCTGCCAGCACCCTATGTCAAAAAATTCTACACACCAGCAGTGTGAGGAGACCTGAAAGTGGCACATGGCAGCAGAGTGTGGCGATGGAGACAGCAGCAATGGGAGGCCGTACAGGGACCCATGACAGACTCTAGACTTGGCAGCAGCATGAGGAGGCGGTATATAGGGGCCCATGGCAGATTAGGGGCCTGGCAGCAGCTATGTGAGGCCCGTAATCTGCCTGCACCCTATGTCAAAAAATTTAACACACCAGCAGTGTGAAGAGACCTGAAAGTGGCACATGGCAGCAGAGTGTGGCGATGGAGACAGCAGCAATGGGAGGCCATACAGGGACCCATGACAGACTCTGGACTTGGCAGCAGCATGAGGAGGCGGTATATAGGGGCCCATGGCAGATTAGGGGCCTGGCAGCAGCTATGTGAGGCCCGTAATCTGCCTGCACCCTATGTCAAAAAATTTAACACACCAGCAGTGTGAAGAGACCTGAAAGTGGCACATGGCAGCAGAGTGTGGCGATGGAGACAGCAGCAATGGGAGGCCGTACAGGGACCCATGAGAGACTCTGGACTTGGCAGCAGCATGAGGAGGCGGTATATAGGGGCCCATGGCAGATTAGGGGCCTGGCAGCAGCTATGTGAGGCCCGTAATCTGCCTGCACCCTATGTCAAAAAATTTAACACACCAGCAGTGTGAAGAGACCTGAAAGTGGCACATGGCAGCAGAGTGTGGCGATGGAGACAGCAGCAATGGGAGGCCATACAGGGACCCATGACAGACTCTGGACTTGGCAGCAGCATGAGGAGGCGGTATATAGGGGCCCATGGCAGATTAGGGGCCTGGCAGCAGCTATGTGAGGCCCGTAATCTGCCTGCACCCTATGTCAAAAAATTTAACACACCAGCAGTGTGAAGAGACCTGAAAGTGGCACATGGCAGCAGAGTGTGGCGATGGAGACAGCAGCAATGGGAGGCCGTACAGGGACCCATGAGAGACTCTGGACTTGGCAGCAGCATGAGGAGGCGGTATATAGGGGCCCATGGCAGATTAGGGGCCTGGCAGCAGCTATGTGAGGCCCGTAATCTGCCTGCACCCTATGTCAAAAAATTTAACACACCAGCAGTGTGAAGAGACCTGAAAGTGGCACATGGCAGCAGAGTGTGGCGATGGAGACAGCAGCAATGGGAGGCCATACAGGGACCCATGACAGACTCTGGACTTGGCAGCAGCATGAGGAGGCGGTATATAGGGGCCCATGGCAGATTAGGGGCCTGGCAGCAGCTATGTGAGGCCCGTAATCTGCCTGCACCCTATGTCAAAAAATGTAACACACCAGCAGTGTGTGAGGAGACCTGAAAGTGGCACATGGCAGAGTGTGGCGATGGAGACAGCAGCAATGGGAGGCCGTACAGGGACCCATGAGAGACTCTGGACCTGGCAGCAGCATGAGGAAGCGGTATATAGGGGCCTATGGCAGATTAGGGGCCTGGCAGCAGCTATAGGAGGCCCATAATCTGCCAGCACCCTATGTCAAAAAATTCTACACACCAGCAGTGTGTGAGGAGACCTGAAAGTGGCACATGGCAGAGTGTGGCGATGGAGACAGCAGCAATGGGAGGCCGTACAGGGACCCATGAGAGACTCTGGACCTGGCAGCAGCATGAGGAGGCGGTATATAGGGGCCTATGGCAGATTAGGGGCCTGGCAGCAGCTATAGGAGGCCCATAATCTGCCAGCACCCTATGTCAAAAAATTCTACACACCAGCAGTGTGAGGAGACCTGAAAGTGGCACATGGCAGCAGAGTGTGGCGATGGAGACAGCAGCAATGGGAGGCCGTACAGGGACCCATGACAGACTCTAGACTTGGCAGCAGCATGAGGAGGCGGTATATAGGGGCCCATGGCAGATTAGGGGCCTGGCAGCAGCTATGTGAGGCCCGTAATCTGCCTGCACCCTATGTCAAAAAATTTAACACACCAGCAGTGTGAAGAGACCTGAAAGTGGCACATGGCAGCAGAGTGTGGCGATGGAGACAGCAGCAATGGGAGGCCATACAGGGACCCATGACAGACTCTGGACTTGGCAGCAGCATGAGGAGGCGGTATATAGGGGCCCATGGCAGATTAGGGGCCTGGCAGCAGCTATGTGAGGCCCGTAATCTGCCTGCACCCTATGTCAAAAAATTTAACACACCAGCAGTGTGAAGAGACCTGAAAGTGGCACATGGCAGCAGAGTGTGGCGATGGAGACAGCAGCAATGGGAGGCCATACAGGGACCCATGACAGACTCTGGACTTGGCAGCAGCATGAGGAGGCGGTATATAGGGGCCCATGGCAGATTAGGGGCCTGGCAGCAGCTATGTGAGGCCCGTAATCTGCCTGCACCCTATGTCAAAAAATTTAACACACCAGCAGTGTGAAGAGACCTGAAAGTGGCACATGGCAGCAGAGTGTGGCGATGGAGACAGCAGCAATGGGAGGCCATACAGGGACCCATGACAGACTCTGGACTTGGCAGCAGCATGAGGAGGCGGTATATAGGGGCCCATGGCAGATTAGGGGCCTGGCAGCAGCTATGTGAGGCCCGTAATCTGCCTGCACCCTATGTCAAAAAATTTAACACACCAGCAGTGTGAAGAGACCTGAAAGTGGCACATGGCAGCAGAGTGTGGCGATGGAGACAGCAGCAATGGGAGGCCATACAGGGACCCATGACAGACTCTGGACTTGGCAGCAGCATGAGGAGGCGGTATATAGGGGCCTATGGCAGATTAGGGGCCTGGCAGCAGCTATAGGAGGCCCGTAATCTGCCAGCACCCTATGTCAAAAAATTAAACACACCAGCAGTGTGAGGAGACCTGAAAGTGGCACATGTTTGAGGCATGATTCATGGCGGATTTAGTCAGTTGTGTCAGGAACTGGTGGTTTGAAATCCAGACTAATCCACGCCTGATTCATTTTCACAAACGTGAGTCTCTCCACACTTTGGGTGGACAGTCGTGTCCTCCGCGGAGTTACAATACCTCCTGCCGCACTAAACACGCGCTCCGATGCCACGCTACTGGCCGGGCATGACAGCCTTTCAAGGGCAAATTCAGCTAGTTGGGGCCAAAGGTCAAGTTTCGTTGCCCAGTAGTCAAGGGGATTGTCTACCTCGGTTGGCAGGGTGCTGTCCAAGTAGGCCCAAGCCTGTTGTTTGAGCTCCTGCTCCAGGTCCACCTGATGCTGCTGCTGCTGCTGCGGCTGGTTAGTAGTTTCCTCACTGCGCTGGTGAAGAAAGCTACTCATCATCGACTGCAGACTGAGGCAGCCGCTGCTGGTGGAGCTGCCACTGCTCCTACCACCCCACCCCTCCCCTGCTGCCATGCCAGCGGAACGCGAGCGCACAGGGCCCACAGTGTCTGAGGATGGACGTTGGCGCACAAAGGCAGAGACCAACTGACTACATAGGTGGTTTTTATAGTACGTAATTTTGGCCTCCCTCTCAGCAGGTGTGAAAAAGGCCACCATTTTGGACCGGTAGCGAGGGTCCAACAAGGTGGACAGCCAAAAGTCATCCCTCTGTCTGATGGTTATTATTCGGCTGTCGCTACGCAAGCAACCGAGCATGCTATGGGCCATTTGTGCCAAGGAATGCGAGGGACTCCCTGCCTCCATCTCCACAGCATACTGCCACGGTGCGTCTGGGTCCTCTGTCTCCTCCTCCTCCTCCTCTACCAGATGCTCCTGCTCCTCCACTCCTGTCCGCTGAGTGGAAAAACCACCCATTTCACTCAATAATTCCTGAGCACAAATGTCCTCCTCTACCTCCTCCTCTTCTTCCTGTCCTGCCCCCACAGGGGTCATGTGGCGTTGAGATCTGTGCGCCACGTCTACCGCACCCTGACCAGCCATTGTTAACAGCATTTGTTCCAGGACGTGCAACAGAGGAATGACGTCGTTCATCCCATAGTCCTGCCGACTCACGAATAGCGTGGCCTCCTCAAAGGGCCTGAGCAAGCGGCAGGTGTCACGCATGAGCTGCCAATGGCTGACATCTAAGTTACACAGGGGAGTACCTTTATCCGCTTGTAACATCAGGAAATCGGTGATGGCCTTTCGCTGCTCGTAAAGGCGGTCTAACATGTGTAGGGTTGAATTCCACCTTGTTGCAACGTCGCAGATCAGGCGATGCTGTGGAATTCCGTTCTGCCGCTGCAGCTCAATGAGGGTGTTCTTTGCGGTGTAGGAATGGCTGAAATGCATGCACAGTTTACGTGACATTTTAAGGATGTCTTGCAGTGGGATGGTGGATTTTAGGAACCGCTTGACAACCAGATTGAACACGTGAGCCATGCATGGCGCATGGCACAACCTTCCTTGACGCAGAGCAGACACCATGTTCTTTCCGTTGTCAGTCAACATGGTTCCGATTTTTAGTTTGCGCGGAGACAGCCATCTGTCGATTTCTCTGTTCATTACACTCAGCAGTTCCTCCCCTGTGTGACTACGTTCGCCAAGGCATACCAGGTGCAGCACAGCGTGACACCGTTGCGCCCTGCACATGTGATATGCCGGTCGGGTAATGGGACTTGGCACGGGGGTGGCGGCTGAGGACACGGCGGAAAAAGAGGTGGTAGAGGCGGACATGCTTGCTGGACCAAGGACGTGCAAACGTGGAGGCAAAAGCGTCGTGACCTGTCCAAGTTGCTGGTGCGGCTGTGCCGGCACCACGTTCACCCAGTGGGCCGTAAATGACATGTACTGTCCCTGACCGTAGTTACAGCTCCACACGTCGGCGCTGCCGTGCACTTTGGCAGAGACCGACATGCTCAAAGACTGGCCCACCATCTCTTCTACATGTGAATGCAGGGCTGGCACTGCCTTTTGGGCAAAGAAATGACGGCTTGGCACTCTCCACCGCGGCGCGGCACAAGCCATCATTTCTCGGAAAGGTGCTGAGTCCACCAGTTGGAAAGGGAGGGACTGCAGCACCAGCAACTTGGACAGGAGGACGTTCAGCTTTTGCACCGTCGGGTGCGTGCTCGCAAACTGTTGTCTCTTGGATACGGATTCCAAGAAAGACTGTTGACGGAATCCGAGAAGAGGAGTAGCAGGAGAAGGAGCATCTGAACGAGCGGAAGATGCCAATGAGCGACAACTCCCCTCAGCAGAGGTGTTGGAGCCTTGACTGGCTGATAGAGGGCGATTGACGACGTCGGGTGACGGAGCAAGTAACGGAGCGGGTGATGGAGCGGGGGCTGGGGCAGGCAGAACCGCCGTATGTTTATCACGGTTTTCCCAGGCCACCGAATGGTGACGCTGCATATGCTGACGCAACGCTGTAGTCCCAACATGGGCCCCCTGGCCACGCTTGCATTTCTGGCCACATAGTCGACATACGGCTACGTTTACTTCCTCGGGCGGCTTGAGGAAAAATTGCCACACCACCGAGTAGGAAACTTTGCCCCCGCTACTCTTCACTGGCTGACTGCTACTTCCTCCGTGCGCACCGGCACCACTACTGGCCGTGGTGGTAGGCTGCAGTGGAGCTGGTGCTCTACTCCGTGGACGTTTGGCTCCACTGACACTGATGCGACCCTGCTGCTGTCTCCTGGGCAACCCACCGACTGTTTTGCTCGCTGCCAAGCTGCCACCCTCTTCTCCTGATGATGCGGAAGAAATTGCCTGATGACGACGAGGCTGCCAAGTGCGATCAACCTCCTCATCATCAAGTAGGGTCTCCGCCTCACTACTAGCCCCCTCGGCTGCGTCTGGGTCAGGAGACAGACCTGTCTCTAGACCGGCTACCGAGCCACTCTCCTCGCCAGTACTTGTTCGCTTGGCTGCTGAAAAGGCCGATGTCTCCCCCCGTTCCTGACCGCCCTCTGTTAGCTCTTCCTCACTGTACAGTGGGGCTGAGCCCACAGCATGCGATACTTCGCTTGGTGAGGGAACAGCAAAGGACAGGGGCAGGTAGAGGACACGTGATTTCAGTGGGCTTGCTCCCGGGCCATGCCAACTAACGGTTGTGTCTGACGTACCCACCGACCGTTGGCTGTAGGTGTCAGAGGTGACCTGGGAAGAGGAAGACGACCGAGCCAACCAATCAATGACGGCAGGGTTGTCGGTGGAGACACGACCGCTGGATGACACCGGGAGCACTGGCCTCTGGCTGCGAATACTGCTGCCTCGACCCCTTCCTCTGCTGCCACGTCTGCTCGCTCCTAAAACATTGCCTCCTCTGCCACTCCTCTGCATGTTGTCTGACATACTATTTAATTCAACGATTAGGTGTCCCTGAGTAACAATTCTCTGGCACTCAGTAACAATTCTGTCTGTCCCTGAGTATGAATTCTGTGGCCCTGAGTAACAATTCTGTGTCTGTGCGAGTAACAATTCTGTGTCTGTGCAAGTAACAATTTTGTGTCTGTGCGAGTAACAAATCTCTGGCACTCAGTAACAATTCTGTCTGTCCCTGAGTAACAATTCTCTGGCACTCAGTAACAATTCTGTCTGTCCCTGAGTAACAATTCTCTGGCACTCAGTAACAATTCTGTCTGTCCCTGAGTATGAATTCTGTGGCCCTGAGTAACAATTCTGTGTCTGTGCGAGTAACAATTCTGTGTCTGTGCAAGTAACAATTTTGTGTCTGTGCGAGTAACAATTCTCTGGCACTCAGTAACAATTCTGTCTGTCCCTGAGTAACAATTCTCTGGCACTCAGTAACAATTCTGTCTGTCCCTGAGTATGAATTCTGTGGCCCTGAGTAACAATTCTGTGTCTGTGCGAGTAACAATTCTGTGTCTGTGCAAGTAACAATTTTGTGTCTGTGCGAGTAACAAATCTCTGGCACTCAGTAACAATTCTGTCTGTCCCTGAGTAACAATTCTCTGGCACTCAGTAACAATTCTGTCTGTCCCTGAGTAACAATTCTCTGGCACTCAGTAACAATTCTGTCTGTCCCTGAGTATGAATTCTGTGGCCCTGAGTAACAATTCTGTGTCTGTGCGAGTAACAATTCTGTGTCTGTGCAAGTAACATTTTTGTGTCTGTGCGAGTAACAAATCTCTGGCACTCAGTAACAATTCTGTCTGTCCCTGAGTAACAATTCTCTGGCACTCAGTAACAATTCTGTCTGTCCCTGAGTAACAATTCTCTGGCACTCAGTAACAATTCTGTCTGTCCCTGAGTATGAATTCTGTGGCCCTGAGTAACAATTCTGTGTCTGTGCGAGTAACAATTCTGTGTCTGTGCAAGTAACAATTTTGTGTCTGTGCGAGTAACAATTCTCTGGCACTCAGTAACAATTCTGTCTGTCCCTGAGTAACAATTCTCTGGCACTCAGTAACAATTCTGTCTGTCCCTGAGTATGAATTCTGTGGCCCTGAGTAACAATTCTGTGTCTGTGCGAGTAACAATTCTGTGTCTGTGCAAGTAACAATTTTGTGTCTGTGCGAGTAACAATTCTCTGGCACTCAGTAACAATTCTGTCTGTCCCTGAGTAACAATTCTCTGGCACTCAGTAACAATTCTGTCTGTCCCTGAGTAACAATTCTCTGGCACTCAGTAACAATTCTGTCTATCCCTGAGTATGAATTCTGTGGCCCTGAGTAACAATTCTGTGTCTGTGCGAGTAACAATTCTGTGTCTGTGCAAGTAACAATTTTGTGTCTGTGCGAGTAACAATTCTCTGGCACTCAGTAACAATTCTGTCTGTCCCTGAGTAACAATTCTCTGGCACTCAGTAACAATTCTGTCTGTCCCTGAGTAACAATTCTCTGGCACTCAGTAACAATTCTGTCTGTCCCTGAGTATGAATTCTGTGGCCCTGAGTAACAATTCTGTGTCTGTGCGAGTAACAATTCTGTGTCTGTGCAAGTAACAATTTTGTGTCTGTGCGAGTAACAATTCTCTGGCACTCAGTAACAATTCTGTCTGTCCCTGAGTAACAATTCTCTGGCACTCAGTAACAATTCTGTCTGTCCCTGAGTAACAATTCTCTGGCACTCAGTAACAATTCTGTCTGTCCCTGAGTAACAATTCTCTGGCACTCAGTAACAATTCTGTCTGTCCCTGAGTAACAATTCTCTGGCACTCAGTAACAATTCTGTCTGTCCCTGAGTATGAATTCTGTGGCCCTGAGTAACAATTCTGTGTCTGTGCGAGTAACAATTCTGTGTCTGTGCAAGTAACAATTTTGTGTCTGTGCGAGTAACAAATCTCTGGCACTCAGTAACAATTCTGTCTGTCCCTGAGTAACAATTCTCTGGCACTCAGTAACAATTCTGTCTGTCCCTGAGTAACAATTCTCTGGCACTCAGTAACAATTCTGTCTGTCCCTGAGTATGAATTCTGTGGCCCTGAGTAACAATTCTGTGTCTGTGCGAGTAACAATTCTGTGTCTGTGCAAGTAACAATTTTGTGTCTGTGCGAGTAACAATTCTCTGGCACTCAGTAACAATTCTGTCTGTCCCTGAGTAACAATTCTCTGGCACTCAGTAACAATTCTGTCTGTCCCTGAGTAACAATTCTCTGGCACTCAGTAACAATTCTGTCTGTCCCTGAGTAACAATTCTCTGGCACTCAGTAACAATTCTGTCTGTCCCTGAGTAACAATTCTCTGGCACTCAGTAACAATTCTGTCTGTCCCTGAGTATGAATTCTGTGGCCCTGAGTAACAATTCTGTGTCTGTGCGAGTAACAATTCTGTGTCTGTGCAAGTAACAATTTTGTGTCTGTGCGAGTAACAATTCTCTGGCACTCAGTAACAATTCTGTCTGTCCCTGAGTAACAATTCTCTGGCACTCAGTAACAATTCTGTCTGTCCCTGAGTATGAATTCTGTGGCCCTGAGTAACAATTCTGTGTCTGTGCGAGTAACAATTCTGTGTCTGTGCAAGTAACAATTTTGTGTCTGTGCGAGTAACAATTCTCTGGCACTCAGTAACAATTCTGTCTGTCCCTGAGTAACAATTCTCTGGCACTCAGTAACAATTCTGTCTGTCCCTGAGTAACAATTCTCTGGCACTCAGTAACAATTCTGTCTATCCCTGAGTATGAATTCTGTGGCCCTGAGTAACAATTCTGTGTCTGTGCGAGTAACAATTCTGTGTCTGTGCAAGTAACAATTTTGTGTCTGTGCGAGTAACAATTCTCTGGCACTCAGTAACAATTCTGTCTGTCCCTGAGTAACAATTCTCTGGCACTCAGTAACAATTCTGTCTGTCCCTGAGTAACAATTCTCTGGCACTCAGTAACAATTCTGTCTGTCCCTGAGTAACAATTCTCTGGCACTCAGTAACAATTCTGTCTGTCCCTGAGTAACAATTCTCTGGCACTCAGTAACAATTCTGTCTGTCCCTGAGTAACAATTCTGTCTGTCCCTGAGAATGAATTCTGTGGCCCTAAGAATTCTCTGGCACTCAGTAACAATTCTGTCTGTCCCTGAGTAACAATTCTCTGGCACTCAGTAACAATTCTGTCTGTCCCTGAGTAAAAATTCTGTGGCCCTAATAACGTTTCTGTGGCCCTAAGTAACAATTCTCTGGCACTGAGTAACAATTCTGTCTGTCCCTGAGTATGAATTCTGTGGCCCTAACTAGCGTTTCTTTGTCCCTAAATAACGATTCTGTGGCCCTCATTAACAAGTCTGTGTCCCTGAGTAATGGTTCTCTGTCCCTAAGTAACTTCTCTCTGTCCCCAATTCTCGTTTCTGTGGCCCTAACTCTGTCCCTGTCCCTAGTACAGAGCGGTCTGCCTCTGTTCAATGACTGCAGGCAAATGAAGATTTCCAAAATGGCCGCTATATATACCTCGACCATTACACAGTGCTGGCTGGCTGGCTGCTGATTGGCTGATGCGATCACATGTCGTTGAGGAATGCATTATGGGGCAGCGCGCCTTGTCTGCGCGCCTTCCCCGACATCCCCGCTCCGTCGCCGCACATGTCAGCCGCCATTTTCGGAAAAATTTCGATTCGCGCGTCCGAATTAGGCTGTTTTTCGGATTCGGCACGAATCGAAATTTTTCCGATATTCGACTCGAATTCCACTTCGGATGCTTCGATTCGCTCATCTCTAGTAACCTTCTTACATCCTCTATCTGTCCCCAGGAATACTACAGTGGTCATCTTGGGGTAATTCTACCATGCTCCTATATAGAGAGTGTTGCTTCTTACCTAAAAAATAAGGGAATTAATTTGTGTCACATTTTATCTCCTAACAAATTTGGTTGCCATTTTAAGGGCATGTAATGTGCTACACACCTCCTTAATAGGCTTTCACTGCCTGGCATGATAGAAGCACTTGTGCCTTCTTCCAAGGCAGTAACAGTTTATAATGCTTTTATAGCATTGCTTGAGGAGAAAAAAAAATTGTCCTTAGCAGAGCCCTCTCATTTTGCAATATTTTTAAATTTGATTGTTCTTTTTTTTATCTTTTTCTTCTAGTTAAAATGCTTTTCCTGTTATTTTTTATCTTCTTTACATTTGTGTATTATTTATGCTATAGGGTATTATTTATTACTTTAAAAAAAAAATTTCTTATATTGTTTTTGTTTCTCAATTTCCTATTTATCTTTTAAATTTTGAGGATTTTTTTTAACTCTAAAGTGTTATGTTTATTCATTGTGCAGGGCCTTAGGACTAATAGCAAGCTGTGCTTCTTTCTCTACCTTGTCTCACCTCTCTTGGAAGAGACGTGAGATATGATATGACTAAAGTCTTTTTCACATTGTCTTACTATTTGGTATGTAACTTCAAAAGTGCAGATTTCAACAAATATCTGGAGACATCATCCTATTGTTTACATTGGAAGTTTGTAGTTTGGAACACGAGCGGACTGACCATTTGGGAACTTGGGCACTGCCCGAGGGCCCGGGGTAAGTAGGGGGCCCCATGAGATGCCCCTGGTACCTTTCATAGGCTTTTTTGGGTGTGGTTTGGGTGTGGGCGAGGACACAGGGGCCCCATGATCCCCTATTGCCCGGGGGCACCACGAGTTGTCAGTCCACCCCTGGTTTGGAAATTCTTTAACCATTTTCCCTCCAGAGGCTTTACCCCCCTTTCTGACCAGACCATTTTTTGCAGTTACTTTAGCTGACAATTGCGCGGTCATGCAACACTGCACCCAAATGAAATTTTCATCCTTTTTCCCCACAAATAGAGCTTTCTTTCTTTGGTATTTGATTGCCTCTACGATTTTTTATTTTTTGCATTATAAACAAAAAAAACCCGAAACTTTTTGACATTTTGCTATTGACCACTTATACCCCCTTCCTGCCCAGGCCAATTTTCATCTTTCAGCGCTGTCACAATTTGAATGACAATTGTGCAGTCATGCAACTTTGTACCCGTATGAAATTTTTCTAATTTTTTTTTTTACCACAAATAAAGATTTCTTTTGGTGGTATTTACTCACCACTGGGTGTTTTACTATTTTCACTAGAAACAAAAAAAAGAGCAAACAAATTGGAAAAAAAGGTTTTCCTTGTTTCTATTATAAAATTTTGCAAACATGCAATTTTTCTCCTTCACTGATGTGCATTGATGAGGCTGCACTGATATGCAGCACTGAAAGGCAGCACTGATGGGCACTGATAGGCAGCACTGATGAGGTGACATGGATAGGCAGCACTGATGGGCACTGATAGGTGGCACTGATGAGCTGGCACTGATGAGGTGGCACCGATGCTGCTGCACTGATATGCAACAATGATGGGCACTGATAGGTGGCACTGATGGACACTGATAGGTGGCACTGATGGGCAGCACTGACTGGTGGCATTGACTGATGGCACTGACTGATGGAACTGCTGGGCACAGACTGGCGGCACTGCTGGGCACTGATGGGTGGCACTGCTGGGCAGCACTGAAGGGTGGCACTGATGGGTGGCACTGATGGGCACTTGTGGGTGGCACTGCTGGGCACAGGTGGGTGGCACTACTAGGCACTGATGGGCACAGGTGGGTGGCACATCTGGGTACATGTGGGCAGCACTTCTGGGCACAGGTGGGTGGCACTGGTGGGTGGCACCGTTGGGCACTGATCATCAGGGCACTGATCATCAGTATCTGTCCTCTGACAATTGCCGGTTATCGGCAGTACTTTCCTCACACTGTGACAGCATGAGGAAAGTACAGCTGATAACCAGCAACTGCATTTACCGGTGATCTGCTGTGTCATTGGACACAGCTGATCACGTGGTAAAAGGCCACTGTGATTGGCCTTTTACCACATCATGTGATCAGCTGTGTCCATAGGACACAGAGATCATGGAGATCACCGGGTGTGTGCCCCCAGGGGTGCGCGGGAGGAAGCGTTCTGGGATGATGTTGCGGTTGGCAAGTGGTTAAACAGGTCCAGTAAAAAAATTTAAAAAATCACATTTTGTCATAAGTTTAGGCCAAAAGGAATTCTGCTACATGTCTTTGCTAAAAAAAATCCCAATACGTGTAAATTAATTGGTGTGCATGACAGTTATAGCTTTTACAAATGGCGGTATACAGTATATACTGGAATTTATTTATTTTTTTTTTTACTAGTAATGGCGGCAATCTCCATTCTGACACTGGGGGGAACTAACCAGTGATCCCAATAGTGCCATTAACACAATAGACACTGTGCTAATGGCACTGGGCAGGAAAGGGTTAATCAAAGGGTTAACAGTGTGCTGTGTGCTGTTTTACTATGGGGGCTGTGTGTGTTTCACTGTAAGCACACTCTTTTTTATGTCTCTGCTATGCAGAGTCATACAAAGCAGTACGCGGGAGCTGACAGGGGAGAGATCTGTATTGTTTATATACAGGTCTCTCCTCCTTCAGAAATCCTCGAAGATTGCCGGGTGCTGGTGGGTAAACACCTCCTGATGATTGACAGCCGAGGCCACGAATGGCGGTGCGCTCCCTACCTGGAACTGTGAAATCACGTGTATATACATGATTCTGTGCACCCGTGCCGCCCTGTAGCAGTTTTCTGCTATAGGGCAGTGCGGAAGCAATCAAACACACTGCATTCAAGTCACCTGCAATGCCCCTGTGAAATTTTATTTATTCTCTGTCCCTATACAGTTCATTACTAGGGATGAGATGGGGTTTTTTGGACATTTGGTCCAAACCCAGAAGTCAGCTGTCATTCCTGGGCCAATGAACTTTAGGCCCATACACAAAGGGGCAGGGAGAATTGTGACATGTGTGGAGGGAAAATGTTTTAATGTGGTTTGCTAAAAAATACCTATAGGGAATCACCCTAATCCATCAAAAAACGAAATGCAAATAATAATATTGTTTTTATTGCTAATATTACTATTATTAGCAGTACAATATGTAGTAGTAGTAGCACTGTTACTGTCAACAGAACATATTGAATCCAACACTCACTGCTTAAAAAAAAAAATATTTACTCAGCTCAAGTGTAAATAAAATAATTCCTGGTTAATGTTATTATAAGTAATAGAAGCTATTAGTAGCAGCACGTTCTAATATTATGCTTCATTCATTGCTTCATTCATACAGCTGTAAAAATATGCATGTACAAGTGTTTTTTAACCACTTCACTTTTAACCCCTTCCTGCCCAGGCCAATTTTTAGGTTTCAGCTCTCTCACACTTTGAATGACAATTGCGCGGTCATGGAACAATGTACCCAAACTGAACTTTTCTAATTTTGTTCACACAACTAGAGTTTTCTTTTGGTGGTGAAAAAGAACAGACAAGGGTGCACTCTCATCGTGCATTACCGTGGTACACCACGTGTTTATTAAAAAGACAAATGGATGTATATTCACAAACCAATGATATTAAAAGCAGTGTAAGTGGTCCACAAAAACAGTCACAAAGATATAGTGTCCTTGATAAGGATAAGCCTTATTAAGGACACCATATCTTTGTGACTGTTTTTGTGGACCACTTACACTGCTTTTAATATCATTGGTTTGTGAGTATACATCCATTTGTCTTTTTAACCAATTCAATACCGGGCACTTTTACACCTTCCTGCCCAGGCCAGTTTTCAGGTTTCAGAGCTCTCACACTTTGAATGAAAATTGCACGATCATACAACATTGTACCCAAACTAAAATTTTATCATTTTCTTCACACAACTAGAGCTTTCTTTTGGTGGTATTTAATCACTGCCGGGGTTTTTATTTTTTGCTAAATTAACAAAAAAAGACCAAAAATTAAAAAAAAAAATAAAGTTTTTCTTTGTTTCTGTTAAAAAAGTTTGCAAATAAATAATTGTTCTTCATAAATTTAGGCCGAGATGTATTCTGCAACATGTCTTTAGCAAAAATAACCCAAATTAGGATGTATTATTTAGTTTGTAGGAAAGTTATAGAGTTCACAAACTATGGTATAGATCTGAATATTGATCAATCCTGAAGTACTGACAGCCAATCTAATTTATTGAGGTCCAAGAATGCCAGAATAGTATAGATATCCCCCAAATGACCCCTTTTTGCAAAGTAGACAGTCCGACATACTTCATAAGAGGCATGGCGAGTTTTTTGAAGTTGTATTTTTTGTCATAATTTTCCGGAAAATGAAAAAATAAAAAAAAATTGTTTCACTTTTTTTTTTAATGTATTGTCACCAGTGCAGTACAGCGTCATCATATAACTGGCATGGCGATGATCAGGGACACTGACTGGTGACAGTATGAAAAAAAAAATTATATATTTTTTTTGTTTTTTTTTATTATTTTTTATTAAATTGTTTTCTTTTTTTTAAGATTTTTTTTCCATATTTCACTATGACCAAAGTAGTACAATGTTGCCATAGTAACATTGTACTACCTTGGGGAAGTGATCAGTATTTTTTTTTTTTTACACAGTTTGCTTATAGCAAAGAATTACTTTGCTGTAAGCAAGCATTTACCTGAATGACATCGATTCATTCAGGGTTTTTTTTTTTTTTGTACTTAGCTGTGATTTGGCCACAGCTAATCACATGACATGTGCATGTGATTAGCGGTGACCATTCACAGCTAGGCAGTAGTATACAATGGATGGCATCAATGAAGCCATCCATTGTATACAACTGTCATGTGACCTGCTGTGATTGGTCACAGCAGGTCACATGGTACCAGCAACGGGGCCGATACTCAGATCTGTCATCGGCCGTGTCCGAGGTACACGGCCGGTGACAGATCACACCGCTGTGCTGCTCTGCAGGAGCGCAATCTGCGCATGTGCAGGAAGACGCCATATGGCGTCCACCCGGAACGCTGATGACATTTGCCGCCCGCCATTCGGCCATAGGGCGGGCGGCAAATGGTTAATAAACACGTGGTATACCACGGTAATGCACGATGAGAGTGCATCCTTGTCTGTTCTTTTTCACCAGTGGTCAGATTTCCCGATCTTTGAAGGGCAGCACCTCTTCGTCTGGCATCCTGATATCTTTTAAGTCTGCATGAGGATTGGAGCGCTGGTTTCGTTTGTCTTTCTTTTGGTGGTATTTAATCACCCCTGGGGTTTTTATTTTTTGCTACATTAACGAAAACAGATCGAAAATTAAAAAAAAGAACACATTTTTCTTTGTTTCTGTTATAAAAGTTGCAAATAAATAATTGTTCTTCATAAATTTAGGCCAAGATGTATTCTGCTACATGTCTTTGGTGAAAATAACCCAAAACAGTATTTATTATTTAGTCTGTAGGAAAGTTATAGAGTTCACAAACTATGGGATATATCTGAAAACTGATCAGTCCTGAAGTACTGACAGCCAATCTAATTTCTTGAGGCCCACAAATGTCAGAACAGTACAGATATCCCCCAAATTACCCCTTTTTGCAAAATAGACAGTCCAACGTATTTCATAAGAGGCATGGCAAGTTTTTTGAAGTTGTCATTTTTCTGTCCTAATTTTTCAGAAAATTAAGAAATTAAAAAAAAGTATTTTCACAATATTTTTTATTAATACGGTCACCAGTGCAGTACAGCATCATCAAATAACTGGTGTGGTGGTGATCAGGGACACTGACTGGTGACAGTACGAAAAAAAAATGATAATTTTTTATTTTGTTCTCTCTTTTTTAAGACTTATTTTTCATATTACACTATGACCAAAGTAGTATAATGTTACCATAGTACCATTGTACTATTTTGGGGAAGTGATCAGTTTTTTTCACACAATTTGATTGCTTATAGCAAAGAATTTAAACAGTCAGTGACAGTTCTCGCCAGAGCGCGGCCCTGCGGGCACACGCAAGGTGTGATCCGGGAAGGACATCATATGACGCCCTCCCGGAGGGACGGGAGGATCGCCTGGCCGTCATTTTACTATAGGCCTGCCGCCTGATGGGAAGTAGCTAATTATGGATCCGAATGCAACTGCATTGTTTTCAAAGGAGAATTGCACACAGGCACATAAACATGAGTTTCTCCCAGATCTGTAACACGCAATCCAAAAATCTGCATCTAAGAGCATGCATGCAGGCATAAATGCATGTACTGTATATACGTTTGTAAGTGAGTAAATTCAGTTTAAACAAAGGGGAAATAAAATATCATAAAAAAAGTAAGCATGCACATCTTTATGTTTTTAAATGCATCTATACACTGGTATTTTCCTGATAATTGTTTAATATCACTTTAAATACAGGTGTTCTTGGTGAACAGTTTGCATGGAGAGGGGAAAGCCTGCAGGAGCAAGGGATATTCTAATTAAAACTGCTTTTTAGTCATAAAAAAGAGCATTCATTCCTTACAGTGTAATTCAGCATTACTGAAAGTATAAAAGGGGACTAAAGAAGACTTGTGGAAAGATACCTGCTTAGTCTGTGTGCATGTTCTAATAAGAACTTGTTTCAACTCCCCTCCTTCTTATTCCCTTTGCTACACATGGTACTATTTCCAAGTGTGCCTAATATAGCAGCACTTTTTTTTAGATTCATGCCATGGTCACTGTTATTTCACTGGTATTATTTGTGTATACACCAGTGTGCATTTCTCCATTACAGCCACATGCATAAGATGCTTCGTTTGGTAAAAGTATATAGTCACTTATTTCTTCTGTGCAGCAAGACAGTGCTTTTACCTGCAATCTACAGAAGTATCTGACCCTTTGTTTTCAGTGTTATACCAGGTTCTCTGTTGTGTGCTTAGTTTCACAGAACAGGCTCCCCTGCAATGTGTACCTTTCCATTATCACAGCATGTGTAATAAGCACTGTTTAATTTCACATATATATTTATATTTCTTCAATGCAATACAAGACAGACTTATTTGGTGACAATTTAAAGAGTAGCAAGTAGCCTTGTTTTAGAAAGCAATGGCAGTCTTCCCATTGTTTTGCAAGTACTATTATTTCCACAGTGAAACACTTCTCCTCCTCCTGTCTTCATGCAATTGCCAGTCATCAAATTTATGGAGCGTCTGCATGGAAATCAAGGAATGCCAGAAGTGCTTTATCGTATCATTCATATTCTGTTCCAGAAGAATTTGTGTTCTTAGCACAACCAACTATTTCCTAGTCAGCGCTACTAAATGTCTTTCTAGGCTTTCTTACCTTACCAACTTCTTTAAAAAAAGCAGAATTAAAAATATACATTTTAAAATGAAATACATATAGGAAGACGATCAAAGATAAACATTAAAGAAAATATAGAGAAGTTAGAGAGGCAGAAAGAAGGCTCATGATGATTCATAAAAATTGAAAATCTAGTACAGAGGGTGCACTTTGACTTTGACTGGAGAGAAACATATGCTGATAAGTTGATATTTTAGTAAAAAAAAGGATGCCCATACACAGAAAAACAATTAAGGCTCAACTTTAGAGGGACATTAAGTTGTTTATTTTTGCAAGGACCTCTACAGTCTAAATCCAAACATAGGGTTTGAATCTCAGCCAGTTCAGCAGTGACCAGCCAAGAGTCTAAACAACTATGGGCAGGCTTCTTATTGTACACAATGTTATTCATCAAATGGCTTGGGTACAACTAGCATGTTGGATTTTTATATGCAATTATTACCAATGCCTATAGCAGAAAGCAATAATCACTGTGTTCTCCCGACAGGGACAGCTCCCAACAGGGACAGCTCCCGACAGGGACAGCTCCCCACAATACCCCCCCCCCCCCACACACATACACACACACACAGGAGAAGACAATAGTATCGTGAGAGGGATTGACTGTGTTGATGAGGAACCTAGAGATTTTCTTTCCTGCAACCCATGGTTGCAGGAAATAAAATTGCATCATCTATGGCTTGTCTTAGTCTTCAGTGTAAGTGTCCTTGAGTAGTGTGCTTCCTGAAGAAGCAATGGGCAAAATGTGCTAAAACTACTACTTAAAAAAGACCTGTTCAAACATGTACTATTTTAGGGTTTATTTTTTCACTATTTTAAATTTGCCTTGTGTGTTTTTATTGTAAAATAAAAACATTATTTTATATAAATTGTAAAACGTATGTTTCTTTTTTTGGCACCCTAAAGTCTCACTTTTTCTGAATAGGACTTTTTTAGTCTAGCACTGCCAATGTAAACTATTGTAAGTTATAGTGATTTTTTGCCACTTGTGAGTAATGAGATGTTACTGACAAAAAACACTACTTACTGCATCCATGCTGCCATGTATTTTATTGTAACTTCATTCCGGTGACCTTCCTTTGTCTTGGACACAAGGCTTAATGCCAATTACAGGTCACGAGTTACTTAAATTAATACCAATATAAAGTCGTGGATTTAGCTCTCATATAAATAACAAGGCTACTGCTTTGGTTACCTGGTTCTACTTGCAAGAAAATCAATGAATGTATTATTCATTCGTCAAAATTGTCTTCTGGAGTGCACATCATGAATGAGAGATTAAATCCTCATAGCATATAACACAGGCTGTAGGCTATCACATTAATCTGTTTGAAACCTTCATACCCTAGCCACAGTAAAATCTAAATCAATATTGTATTTATTTGTTATGTAAAATGTGATTCTGTTAGATTTACCTATATATATATATATATATATATATATATATATTCATTGAGGACATTATCCATAAATCAATCGTGTTAACATATTTGATATTTGATCAATGTATTTTTTACCTGCTTTTTGGTAAAAAAAATATATTCTTACAACTATTCTTCTAATTTCTAAAAAATATACAGATTTATTCTACATTTTGCCAGTTTGTTTCTTTTATAGTTCTTAAAAAATAATCTAGTTCTAAAGATTAAATTGCACTTTATATAGCTGTTAATCATTTTGAAATTTGATAAAATCAGGCACATTTAGCCGTGAAATAGGATGAAGTGCAGTAAATTGAAAAACAGCTCTTTTGTTGATCTTTGTAACCAAGGAGTTGATTTACAACAAGCAAATAGGTTGTCCACTTTGCAAGTAAATTTTCCCCAGAGCTTAGTGAATGCGGTGAAAATTCACATTGCAAAAAAAAATCTAATCACATGAAAAAATATGTATCTGTTATATGTATACTAATTTGTCCTCAACAATAACCTTATAATGATAAACCTTATAATAAACGGCATTTTTTGTGAGTACCTTTGAAGTCTAAATCTGGTCTGAATGCACTGAGTGCGAAGTTATGGGCACTTTGCTTATGAGTTGTATTTTTACATTTTCTCCCCAAAATTAAACGTTTTATGGTTTTTCACTATGGGATGTCCTTTTTTGTCTCTAGTTTTATGTTAATACCTGCTTTACTGCCTGTGGAGGAGCGGATGAATTCTGATATAGCCCCTGTGGAGTTACACTGTTACCATTAGCAACTCTGTTTAAATCCTGTCATATAACATCAGTTACCACTAGCAACACTGCTTACCCCCCTTGGAGGGATTATTGGTTATCACTAGAGATGAGCGAATCGAACCAGGCGAACCGGAATTCGAGTCGAATTTCAGGAAATATTCGATTCGCGGCGAAACCGAAATTTTGCCTACTTCGGGTGCGCGAATCGAACATTTCCCGATCAGCCGGCAAAAGTGTCCCTGCAGTGAGCTCCGCTATTTCTGACAGTTCTCTGACAGAAGGAACACATGTTTAGCGGTTGAAACATTGTATCTATTAGTTTACATTTAGGATACAGATGTTTCAACCACTGTTCATGTGAAGAAGCTGTGAGAGAACTGTCAGAAATAGAGGAACTCTGCACATACACTTTTTGCCGGCTTGGAATTATTCTTCTTTTCATCCTACTTCTTCTTCTTCTTCATCTTCATCCTCAGAAGAAGAGGATGAGGATGAGGATGAAGAAGAAGAAGAAGAAGTAGGATGAAAAGAAGAATAATTACAAGCCGGCAAAAAGTGTATGTGCAGAGTTCCTCTATTTCTGACAGTTCTCTCACAGCTTCTTCACATGTACAGCGGTTGAAACATCTGTATCCTAAATGGAAACTAATAGATACAATTTGTATCTATTAGTTTCCATTTAGGATACAGATGTTTCAACCGCTGTACATGTGAAGAAGCTGTGAGAGAACTGTCAGAAATAGAGGAACTCTGCACATACACTTTTTGCCGGCTTGGAATTATTCTTCTTTTCATCCTACTTCTTCTTCTTCTTCTTCTTCTTCTTCTTCATCCTCATCCTCATCCTCTTCTTCTGAGGATGAGGATGAAGAAGAAGAAGAAGCAGTAGGATGAAAATAAGAATAATTCCAAGCCGGCAAAAAGTGTATGTGCAGAGTTCCTCTATTCTGCAGATACACTTAGAGGAGCTCTGCACATACACTTTTTGCCTGTTTGGAATTAATCTTATTTTCATCCTACTTCTTCTTCTTCTTCTTCTTCTTTATCCTCATCCTCAGAAGAAGAAGAAGAGGATGAAGAAGAAGAAGAAGAAGTAGGATGAAAATAAGAATAATTGCAAGCCGGCAAAAAGTGTATGTGCAGAGTTCCTCTATTCTGCAGATACACTTAGAGGAGCTCTGCACATACACTTTTTGCCGGCTTGGAATTAATCTTATTTTCATCCTACTTCTTCTTCTTCTTCTTCTTCTTCATCCTCATCCTCATCCTCAGAAGAAGAAGAAGAGGATGAGGATGAGGATGATGAAGAAGAAGAAGAAGAAGAAGAAGTAGGATGAAAATAAGAATAATTCCAAGCCGGCAAAAAGTGTATGTGCAGAGCTCCTCTAAGTGTATCTGCAGAGCTCCTCTAAGTGTATCTGCAGAATAGAGGAACTCTGCACATACACTTTTTGCCGGAAACCGCTGTATGGAGGGAATGTCATGGAACTGTCAGAAATAGACTATTAATGACAGTTCTGGGACTGTCCTTCCATACAGCGGTTGAAACATTGTATGTATTTGTTTCCATAAATGGATCCATTTATGGAAACAAATACATACAATGTTTCAACCGCTGTATGGAAGGACAGTCCCAGAACTGTCATAAATAGTCTATTTCTGACAGTTCTATGACATTCCCTCCATACAGCGGTTGAAACAGCTGTATGGAGTGAATGTCCCAGAACTGTCAGAAATAGACTATTTATGACAGTTCTGGGACATTCACTCCATACAGCGGTTGAAACATTGTATCTATTTTTTTCCATAAATGACATTCTGCAGATACACTTAGAGGAGCGCTGCAGATACACTTTTTGCCGGCTTGGAATTATTCTTATTTTCATCCTACTTCTTCTTTTTCTTCTTATGAGGATGAGGATGAAGAAGAAGAAGTAGGATGAAAATAAGATTAATTCCAAGCCGGCAAAAAGTGTATCTGCAGCGCTCCTCTAAGTGTATTTGCAGAATGTCATTTATGGAAAAAAATAGATACAATGTTTCAACCGCTGTATGGAAGGACAGTCCCAGAACTGTCATAAATAGTCTATTTCCGACAGTTCTGGGACATTCACTCCATACAGCTGTTTCAACCGCTGTATGGAGGGAATGTCATAGAACTGTCAGAAATAGACTATTAATGACAGTTCTGGGACTGTCCTTCCATACAGCGGTTGAAACATTGTATGTATTTGTTTCCATAAATGGATCCATTTATGGAAACAAATACATACAATGTTTCAACCGCTGTATGGAAGGACAGTCCCAGAACTGTCATTAATAGTCTATTTCTGACAGTTCCATGACATTCCCTCCATACAGCGGTTGAAACAGCTGTATGGAGTGAATGTCCCAGAACTGTCAGAAATAGACTATTTCTGACAGTTCTGGGACAATCACTCCATACAGCTGTTTCAACCGCTGTATGGAGGGAATGTCATGGAACTGTCAGAAATAGACTATTAATGACAGTTCTGGGACTGTCCTTCCATACAGCGGTTGAAACATTGTATGTATTTGTTTCCATAAATGGATCCATTTATGGAAACAAATACATACAATGTTTCAACCGCTGTATGGAAGGACAGTCCCAGAACTGTCATTAATAGTCTATTTCTGACAGTTCTATGACATTCCCTCCATACAGCGGTTGAAACAGCTGTATGGAGTGAATGTCCCAGAACTGTCAGAAATAGACTATTTATGACAGTTCTGGGACATTCACTCCATACAGCGGTTGAAACATTGTATCTATTTTTTTCCATAAATGACATTCTGCAGATACACTTAGAGGAGCGCTGCAGATACACTTTTTGCCGGCTTGGAATTATTCTTATTTTCATCCTACTTCTTCTTTTTCTTCTTATGAGGATGAGGATGAAGAAGAAGAAGTAGGATGAAAATAAGATTAATTCCAAGCCGGCAAAAAGTGTATCTGCAGCGCTCCTCTAAGTGTATTTGCAGAATGTCATTTATGGAAAAAAATAGATACAATGTTTCAACCGCTGTATGGAAGGACAGTCCCAGAACTGTCATAAATAGTCTATTTCCGACAGTTCTGGGACATTCACTCCATACAGCTGTTTCAACCGCTGTATGGAGGGAATGTCATAGAACTGTCAGAAATAGACTATTAATGACAGTTCTGGGACTGTCCTTCCATACAGCGGTTGAAACATTGTATCTATTTGTTTCCATAAATGGATCCATTTATGGAAACAAATACATACAATGTTTCAACCGCTGCATGGAAGGACAGTCCCAGAACTGTCATTAATAGTCTATTTCTGACAGTTCCATGACATTCCCTCCATACAGCGGTTGAAACAGCTGTATGGAGTGAATGTCCCAGAACTGTCAGAAATAGACAGAAACTGTCACAGAACTGTCCTTCTTCTCATCCTTCTTCTTCTCATCCTTCTTCTCATCCTTCTTCTCATCCTTCTCCTTCTTCTCATCCTTCTCCTTCTTCTCATCCTTCTCCTTCTCCTTCTTCTCATCCTTCTCCTTCTCCTTCTTCTCATCCTTCTCCTTCTTCTCATCCTTCTCCTTCTTCTCATCCTTCTCCTTCTCCTTCTTCTCATCCTTCTCCTTCTCCTTCTTCTCATCCTTCTCCTTCTCCTTCTTCTCATCCTTCTCCTTCTCCTTCTTCTCATCCTTCTCCTTCTCCATCTTCTCATCCTTCTCCTTCTTCTCATCCTTCTCCTTCTCCTTCTTCTCATCCTTCTCCTTCTCCATCTTCTCATCCTTCTCCTTTTCCTTCTTCTCATCCTTCTCCTTCTGCTTCTCCTTCTCCTTCTCCTTCTCCTTCTTCTCATCCTTCTCCTTCTTCTCATCCTTCTCCTTCTTCTCATCCTTCTCCTTCTCCTTCTTCTCATCCTTCTCCTTCTTCTCATCCTTCTCCTTCTTCTCATCCTTCTCCTTCTTCTCATCCTTCTCCTTCTCCTCATCCTTCTCCTTCTTCTCATCCTTCTCCTTCTCCTTCTTCTCATCCTTCTCCTTCTCCTTCTTCTTATCCTTCTCCTTCTCCATCTTCTCATCCTTCTCCTTCTCCTTCTTCTCATCCTTCTCCTTCTTCTCATCCTTCTCCTTCTCCTTCTTCTCATCCTTCTCCTTCTTCTCATCCTTCTCCTTCTCCTCATCCTTCTCCTTCTCCTTCTTCTCATCCTTCTCCTTCTCCTTCTTCTCATCCTTCTCCTTCTCCTTCTTCTCATCCTTCTCCTTCTCCTTCTTCTCATCCTTCTCCTTCTTCTCATCCTTCTCCTTCTCCTTCTCTTTCCTCATCTCCAAGGGCATTTAAATTAAAGGTACAGTGTTCTGCACTAATTTAAAGGCTCTCTGAAGCCTAGAAACCCTTTTTATAAGTCATCTTCGTAGCGAAGAAATTCGCATCGAATCGAATTTCACACTGGAATTCGCCGAATCAGCCGAATCGAATTTTTGAGAAATTCGCTCATCTCTAGTTATCACTACTATGTAGCACACTGGGATGGTCCCAAACAAAGTGCATAAGACTATC
This sequence comes from Staurois parvus, assembly GCF_062004578.1. NCBI lineage: Eukaryota > Metazoa > Chordata > Amphibia > Anura > Ranidae > Staurois > Staurois parvus. The sequence goes on from NW_028317949.1 coordinate 9,872,133, forward strand.
CTAGAGATAGGTGGTCATGGGATGACGGTGAGTGCAGATCCATGTGAAGCACCAGTTTGAGCACAGCGGAACACCTGTCACTTTATAACGGAGTTATATGTATTGAATATCACAATCATATATATATTTTATTGCACTATGTTTATTGTATGTGCAGTCCATATGGTATTTATTCATGTCTTACTTGAGCCTGTCTTATTTGTAGGCTTCTAATGAAAAATGTTGACTGTTTAAAACTAAACTATTTTTCATCAATTATGCATATTAAAACATTTATTCATTCATATATTTCTTAGTTTTTTTAATGATTAAACATTCTCTGTTAATCAAATGTAACAGATATATTTATTTAACCACATAAACACTGGAATTTCACCCCTTCCTGCTCAAGCTATTTTTCAGTTTTTGTTATAAAACTTTGCAAATATATAATCCTTCTTCAAAAATTTGGGCCAAAATGCATTCTTCTACATTTGGTGAAAAAAAAATAAATGGATGTATATTATTTAGTCTATGTGAAAGTTATACAGCCTACAAACAAGGTATATATATTTGAAAATTGATTAAAGCTTATGTATTGACTACCTACCTTATTTCTTGAGGCCCTACAATTCTAGAACTGTATAAAGACCCCCAATATGACCCATTGTTTGATAAGTAGACTGTACAAGGTGTTTAATAAATGGAAATAGTGAGTTTTTTGAGGTTGTGTCACAATTTTAAGGAAAATGAAATAATTAAATAATATTCTTTTTTTTTTTTTTTACAAAGTTGACATTTTAACAAGGTTTATCCCACACACAGCATATAAATACTTGCAATTACACCACAAAACACATTCTGCTACTCCTCCCAAGCATGGGGATACCACATGTGTGAGAGTTTTAGGCTAGTCAGTCTAACATCCATAGTATGTAAACTATTGGAGGAGATAAGGGACTATATCCAAGACTTTGCTGATGAAAAAAGTATCATTAGTAGTAATCAGCATGGCTTTATGACAGGTTGTTCTTGCCAAACCAATATGTTAACATTCTTTGAGGAGGTGAGCTGCCATCTAGTTAAAGGAAGGCCTGTGGATGTGGTGTACCTGGGTTTTGCTAAATCATTTGATACAGTTCCCCATAAACGCTTAATTTACAAATTGAGGATTGTAGGCATGGACCACACAGTTTGAAAATTGGTTACAAGGGCACATCAAAAGGGTGGAGATAAGTAGCGTGTATTCTGGAGTGGTAAGTGGGGTACCCCAGAGCTCTGTCCTGGGACCAGTTCTATTTAATTTATTCATAAATGATATAGAGGTTGGTATAAATAGCTCAATCTCAGTTTTGCTGATAAAACAAAGGTAAGCAGGGCAATAACTTCACAGAAGGATAAAGAAGCTTTACAAGAAGACCTAAATAAAATATAGGAGTGGGCAAACACATGGAAAATTAGGTTTAATATTGAAAAATGTAAAGCAATGCACATTGGGCTAAATATACTAACATAAGATGCTCGTTATGGGTGAACCTCTGGGGGAATCCAGGAATGATCTGGGGGTCCTAGTGAATGACAGACTCAGCAGTGACATGCAGTGCCTAGCTGCAGCAAGAAAAGCTGGTAGAATTTTTGCATGCATAAAAAAGGGTATTTACTCAAGGGATAAAATGATAATCCTGCCACTTTACAAAACTCTGGTTTGGCCACATCTTGAATATGCCATCCAATTCTGGTCACCAGTCCTCAGAACTGCAGAGAGTCCAGAGAAGGGCAACAGAGTTAATAAGATGCCTGGGGGACCTCAGTTCCAAGGAATGACAACAAACATTGAACTCACTCTCCCTGGAGAAGAGATGCTTGAGGGGAGATATATCGATATACAAATACCTCAGTGGTGATTCAAGCATAAGGAATAAACTATTCTGTCTCAGGGAGTATAAAAAGACATGGGGATACTCAATGAAATTGGAGGAGAAGCAGTTTAGCCTTAAACTGTGTAGGTTTTTCACTGTCAGGCAAGGATGTGGAACTTACTTCCACAATTGGTGGTGTCAGCGGTAAGTATTGATAGTTTAAAAAAAAACTTAGTGAATTCAATATAAAGGGATATGGGATATATTTTTTTGACATAAGCACACATACACACACAGGTCGAATTGGATTGACTAGTGTCTTTATTCAACCTTATCAACTATGTAACTTTTTTACAGCCCAGCCCAAAATCCAAGTAGCACCTTAGTCATAGGATTTGATTGACAGCAGCAGGAGCCACTGGCTCCCACTGTTATCAATCTGCCCTGTGATGAGAGATACAGTATATCTGAGAGAGCTTCTTCTCTTGGGCACAGCTCTGGATTGAGATCGGGCCCAGGTAAATATAAGGAGGGGAGCTGGGGGGTATTCTGGTCAAGAGGTTTTTTTATCTTAATGAAGAGATTGCATTAACTCATGGCTTTAGAATAATTTAAATTGTTTATATAAAGTTGTCAATTTAATAAGATATTTTTCACACACAGCATAGTCATACTTAGAACTGCACCCCAAAACACATTCTGCTACTCCTCCAAAGTATAGGGCTACCATATATGTTAGATTGAACGTTGATTAATGCCAGCACATTGTATCTTGTGTATCACAAATATCAACCAATAATATCAAAACCAGTGTACTATAATAGTCACAAGTAGTCAGGGAATATAGCTTAGTGCAGCATCACCTAGAGCAGTCCCAATTCTTATAGGCCAAGCAAGCCTAGCCTTCAGGGGTGCCATGTTCATTGGACAGGAAATACAGGAGACTGAAGAAAGGAAGAACAAAAGAGGTCCTCTGCTTCCAGGAGTGCAGTGGTCTGCAGAGTATGACTGGGACTGGTGTCTCACAGGAATATAGTCAGTGGGATATGGAGATGGGCCAGTTCAGGCAGAAGACAGAGACATGGTCAGAAAAACAGAAAAAAGATTGTTTCAGGCAGCAGGTAGAAACATGCTCAATATAAGGCCTGAGTCAGTACAGGCGACCATCAGAGACAAAACTGTAAATGTGCACTTGTGTGATGGTGATCAGGAATACTGTTACTCTGGGGACATTGCACTGATGTTTGTGTGATCAAGGACACTTTTGATGGCTGTACTAGCTCTAGTGACACTGGCATTGGTGTGACTAGTGATCAGGAACATTGTTGCTAGCTTACACTGCTTTAGTGGCACTGGGACTGGTGTGGTGCTATAAGTCCTATAAAGTGTCCTTAAAAATTTGCTGTCAGTCCATTGACTATTCTTCCACAAATAAATGAAGATCTCCATCCCTATGAACACTAATAGTTCATGTATAGATGGAAGTTCACCAAACACCATTGACTCCTTATGGGTAAGTGAGTCTAGCAGTGATTTTCAAATGGGTTTCATCAAATGGAAGTTTCTATAGTCTCAAGAACGAATACAATCTTTCTTGAACCAATTCCCTCAGGTATGTATTGGATTTCAATACATCACACATCTCTCCCCGGTTTATTAATGATCCTCTCCAGATTTACATTTTTAGCAGGCCTCCATGTTTATCAAACTAAATCTACCCTTTCTATGCCCTCTCTACAGTCCTTACAAGCACAGTTTCCATGCAAATGAACTTACATTCTCCCCTACCTTGGACATTACACTTACATATTATTGTGCTTCTCTATACAAAACAAACATACCCCCACTTCCTAAACAACTTAGAGATCTGTTATCCTCCTGGGACTGGACTCATATTTCTTGGAAACATGTCATATTTACCTGCTTTGTGGTTTTGCACAGAGCAGTCCTGATACCTCCTCTTCTTGGGTCCCCTGCAGGAGCTCCTGGTTCCTCCCCCTTGACCAGTGCACTCAGTAGCAAACTGCTTGATATGGGGTCATTGGTGCATGCTCACTCCTGAGCCCTGCTCTATGCATCCATAAGACATATAGAGCCACGGCTAGGCCTCCCCCCCCCTGTTCTCACTGGCTGTGATTGACAGCAGTGGGAGCCAAAGGCATTGGCTCCTGTGTCTCAGCCAATGAGGATAGAGAGACCCGGGAGAGCCAGGTCTCCCGTGTACATCTCTGGATCGAGAGGGGGCTCAAGTACGTATTCGGGTGGGGTCTGGGAAAGAGCAGAACACAGAAAGTTTTTTTACCTTCATGTATAGAATGCATGAAGGTAAAAAAAAAACCTTCAGCCTTTAAAATCACTTTATTCCAGTTTTGATGCATACTTTCCCACTCTGAAATTCTATTAAAGACATTGTACACTGCTCAAAAGAATTAAAGGAACGCTTTTTAATCGGAGTATAGCATCAAGTCAATTAAACTCTAGTGTCACTACCGGTAGCATGAGGCAATACCTGGGTCCTACAGAGGTTGTACAGGCAATCCAACTCCTCCAGGATGGCACATCAATACGTGCCCTTGCCAGAAGGTTTGCTGTGTCTCCCAACACAGGCTGAAGGGCATGGAGGAGATTCCAGGAGACAGGAAGTTACTCTAGGAGAGCTGAGCAGGGCCATAGAAGATCCTTAAACCATCAGCAGGACCAGTATCTGCTCCATTGTGTAAGGAGGAACAGGATGAGCACTGCCAGAGCCCTGCAAAATGACCTCCAACAGGCCACTGGTGTGAATGTCTCTGACCAAACAATCAGAAACAGACTTCATGAGGGTGGCCTGAGCGCCAAACATCCTCTAGTGGGCCCTGTGCTCACTGGCCGGCACCATAGAGCTCGATTGGCATTTGCCATTGAACACCAGAATTGGTAGGTCCACTACTGATGCCCTGTGATTTTCACAGATGAAAGCAGGTTCACCCTGAGCACGTGACAGACGTGAAAGGGTCTGGAGAAACTGTGGAGAACGTTATGCTGCCTATAACATCATTCAGCCTGACTGTTTTGGTGGTGGGTCAGTGGTGGTCTAGAGAGGCATATCCACGGAAGGACTCACAAATCTCTACAGGCTAGACAATGGCACCCTGACTGTCATTAGGTATTGGGAAGAAATCCTTAGACCCATTGTCAGACCCTATGCTGGTGCAGTGGATCCTGGATTCCTCCTGGTGCATGACAATGCCTCATGTGGTGAGCCTATGCAGGCAGTTTAATGGCCCCCATGCTCGCATGACCTAAATCCAGTAAAACACCTCTGGGATATCAAGTTTTGGTCCATCTGATGCTGCCAGGTTGCACTTCAGACTGTCCAGGATCTCAGTGATGCCCTGGTCCAGATCTGGGAGGAAATATCCCAGGTCACAAATTGTCACCTCATTAGGAGCATGCCCCAACATTGTTAGGCATGCATACAATCACATGGAGGCCATACAAACTACAGAGTACCATTTTGAGTTGCTGCAATGAAATTTCAGCAAAATGGACTTGCCTGCTGCATAATTTTTTCACTTTGATTTCCGGGGTGTCTTTGAAGTCAGTCCTCTGTAGGTTGATACTTTTCAAACGATGGAGCATCCCTATGTTCCTAACACATTATCCAGTCCATATCAGTATAGATATCCAGCATGATATTTTTCCCCATTGAGATCTGATGTGTTATCAAAGTGTTCCTTTATTTTTTTTTTTGAGCAGTGTATTTATATCACCCAACTTCCCACTCATTCATCTTTTTAATTGCACTCTGTTCCCCCCTGGAATGGATGAATCCCATCAGTTTTAATTGTAAAGAACACATGGATTCACCACAATTGTTGCTAACTATTTGCAGGATCTGTATTTTTCCACAACTTCAAGAATTTCAACAAGCTCCTAACAGCGAATGATTCCACAATTTATAACTGTGGCACTTTGCAGGGTCCCAATTCAAGAACAGAGACTCACCCATGTCTCTAATAGATTTTGAATGAATCTGCAAATCCAACCCTACATCTTAAAGGAGTGACATTATTTTTATATTATTTTTATATTCCACTATCTAAGGCAACTCCTCCAGTTCCTCCATTGCTTCAACTGGGAACTTCAACTTAATAAAACCCTTACCCTTTAAGACTGGGGTGAGATCTGATTAGCCCTATAAAAGTGCTTCTTAAATTTACAAACATTAGAGAACCCATTGGTATCTCACCCCAGAAAAAATCGCAGAGTGCACTCCTTCCTATCCTTTTTAAGAGGATGTCAGGAAACAGGCAAAATGTGCCACATTTAGAGATCATGCTTGAAGGTCCACCATCTTTGAGTTTATATTATGATCATATCAATATTAATGATTAACCTTTGAAAGGACCCAAACACAAATTGGCTGTACTTCTCCTGTGGATCACAGAAGTGCTGCAGTTTGTTCTGCACTCCTGTGACCAGCTGTGGGCTGCCATCACAGAGCAGGTCCAGGCTGGGGAAATATCAAGACCATATGGTCGGAATCCAACCAGGAGCCTGGACCGGAACCTCACTTAGCCTCTCAGTGAGCATCTGAAAGCTTGAGCCAGCTGCTCCTGCCCCCTCCACACACAGCCAAGCACTCCGGTGAGCACTGGAGGGAGGCAGAGCAGACAGCGGTGACTGACAGTCACCACTCTCTGCTCAGAGCGAAAGGGTGAACTGAGCTATCAGCAGTATCAGATCACTCAGTTCTCAGCCTTAAAGCTGGTGGGGGACAGATACAGCAGCAATCCAATCCACCTAGGTAAGTGATTAAAAAAAAATCCTTACTTCTCTTTTAACCACTTGAGCCCCAGAGGATTTACCCCCCTTAATGACCAGGCCTTTTTTTGCTGTTTGGTGCTGCACTAATTCAAATGATAATTGCGCGGTCATGCAATGCTGTACCCAAACAAAATTTACGTCCTTTTTTTCACACAAATAGAGCTTTCTTTTGGTGGTATTTTATCACCTGTGCGCTTTTTATTTTTTGCGCTATAAACAAAAAAACCACGAAACTTTTGAAAAAAAACAATATTTTCTACTTTCAGCTATAAAAAATATATCGTAAACTCAAAGTTAGTCATAAATTTAAGCCAAAATGTATTCTGCTACATGTTTTTGGTAAAAAAAATCCCAATAAGTGTATATTGATTGCTTTGTGTGAAAGTTATAGCGTCTACAAACTATGGTATAGATACTGTAATTTATGCCTTTTTTTGCTATACAGCGCTGCACTAATTCAAATCTGCACAAATTGCTATCTGGGAGGGGCGCTAACACTATCGGAAGTCGCCAGCGACACTGATACAGTGATCAGTAAAAATTGGTTCATTGATCAGTGACACTGGTGACAGGACAGTGAAGGGGTTAACTGGGGGGGGGCGATCAAGGGGTTAAACGGGATTACTGGTGTACTGGCGGGCAATCTGGCGCTATCTGGGAGGGGCGCTAACACTATTGGAAGTCGCCAGCGACACTAATACAGTGATCAGTAAAAATCGCTTCACTGATCAGTGGCACTGGTGACAGGGCAGTGAAGGGGTTAACTGGGGGGGGGGAGATTAAGGGGTTAAATGGGATTACTGGTGTACTAGCGGGCAATCTGGCGCTATCTGGGAGGGGCGCTAACACTATCGGAAGTCGCCAGCGACACTGATACAGTGATCAGTAAAAATTGGTTCACTGATCAGTGACACTGGTGACAGGGCAGTGAAGGGGTTAACTGGGGGGGGATCAAGGGGTTAAACGGGATTACTGGTGTACTGGCGGGCAATCTGGCACTATCTGGGAGGGGCGCTAACACTATCGGAAGTCGCCAGCGACACTGATTCAGTGATCAGTAAAAATTGGTTCACTGATCAGTGACACTGGTGACAGGGCAGTGAAGGGGTTAACTGGGGGGGGGGCGATCAAGGGGTTAGACGGGACTACTGGTGTATTAGCGGGCAAACTGGCGCTATCTGGGAGGGGCGCTAACTCTATCGGAAGTCTCCAGCGACACTGATCAGTAAAAATCGCTTCACGCCCTTGACAGGGCAGTGAAGGGGTTAACTGGGGGGGGGGCGATCAGGGGGTTAAATGTGTCCTAGAGTGTTCTAACTGTTGTGTAGTGCTTGTGTACTCACTTTTTGGATGTCTTCTTCTCTGTCTGGAACGGAATGTGTCCAGGCAGAGAAGAATGACATCATATCCTGCCCTGTGTAAATATCAACACAGGACAGGATAGGACAGGGACTGATCATGTGATTTCAGCCAGAAATCACTGGCTGAAATCTAATGATTGATCCCTCCTGGATCAAATCGTATTACCCGCGGGTCGGCGGGAGCACGCGCGCGCGCCCCCTACCCGCGAATGTGTCGGGAGCACGGAGCATGTTTTAAAACGTGCTTTTGCGCTCCACTGCCGCCCTGCACACGTATATACACAGTGGCAGGGCGGCAAGCGGTTAAGTCCTGGGCACAGGGTACACTGATAAATGACAAATTAACCACAATAAGAGATCTCCATGAAAACAATATCTCTATCTGGCAGCTGTGGTTTATTTATTATTCCAAAAATTATAGGTCCAGTTCATTAATTCAGTCACCACATTCCTACTATGTATATAAAAATCCGGTCAATGAAGGAAAAAAAAGGATATGGTGTTCCACTCCAACCACCATTGAGGAGAAGTCAAGACTGACTTGACTCATTGACTTTTCTTCAATGGTAGTCAGAGTGGGGTGCAATGGAGCATGGAAAGTTGTCACCACAGGTTAGGTTAGGCTGTATTACCCCAAATAATTTTAAAATGGAATTTTGTATTAAAATGTAATGATTTTAAAATGAATAGTCTGTTGAATCTGTTCCTTGAGAAGATATCAGCACTGTAAAAATACAATTTTTCTTAATTAACTGGTTTTTCGTATTTATGAGATCTAAAGACAAGCATTACACCTAGGTTGAGCCTCTATCCTACACCACTATTTAGGAGACCTCTGGGGACCCTCCACCATCCTTTACTTTCCCTTCCTTCCCCCGCCATCCCTTACCTTCTCCCCACCCCTTCACATTTCCTACCTTTTTTTCAGACTTTCTCCACTTATAATTCACCAACCCTTTCCAATTATTGGTACTTTTTCCTTTTTCTTTTATTCACTTATCTAATTTCCCCCCATTTTGGTGGGATTTTGTGCTTACAGTCCTCCTGTAGCCATTCAGGTAGAGCTCTCCTTTCTTCTTCACTTGTTTTTTTTTAGATTGGCTTATCAGCTATTATTGTATGTCATGTATCTATAGATAACGTTTGAGCACACAAAAATGCCTTTATAATAATTAGGAATAATTATTTTCCTTTATTAATGCTTTACTACTGAAGAATACTTTTTCTGTATGTTAATTTGTCATTATGGCCCTACAGGCATTCTGATTCAAGACACTGGGGGAGATTTACTAAACCTAGGCACTCAGAATCTGATGCAGCTGTGCATTGTAGCCAATCAGATTCTAACTTCAGCTTATGCAGTGAAGCTTTGGCAATAAAATCTGGAAGCTGATTGGTTTCTATGCAGAGTTGCACCAGATTTTGCACTCTCCAGTTTTAATAAATAACCCCCTCTGCAATTACCACTGCAGAATGGTAATATTTATTATATTGGCTTTCTATTGATTTTTATGCTGAGGATGAAAGGGTAAAGCTGGCCATGCACGGATCAAATTTCATCCAATTCCAGATGAACCAGTCTAAATTTGCTTAGTGGATGGCTCTGTCGATGTCAGGGCATCCCTTGATAGAAAAATATAAGCAGCTGGGCAAGATTTATCAACTGAGCAGCACCTGCATTTATTCAAATGCAGCCACTACTTAGGTATTTTGACAGCTGTCAGAGCCAGCTGTCAAAATACAATAGCCGCAGTAGGAGGTTAGTCCATCTGAACTGCATATTGAGGTTGGAGAAATATGTTAGATAATCATTATGCTAATGACCAGCTTAAAAGGAAATAAATGACTTAGATCTTTCAATGGCTAAACACATTCAGTGCACTTTGGCTTGAAATGTTGAGACTGCAATACGGACTGTTACAATCATATCCAGCACAAATCAACAGCAGGCAAAACTGTAGTTTTCTCATCTGCATCAAAAATAAAAAAAAAAGTAATTGCAAAACAAGGACACCTTCCCACCTGTTCCAGATGACTGATGGAGTTGTTCCATGATTAAATAAATTGTGTTACTTTATTACAAACACTAAACTCTGTATTATTATGCAATAATAAAGCCTATTACTTAAAGAAAAGTGTGCCCTGTGGGAGGACCAGGAAGGACATAATTAAGAAAGATACTGTTAATAAGAGTTAGTTGAATTGATTATTCTCACCCACATATATTCTGCAGATTAGCAGTTTACCAAAAACTAGTATTAATGAGAATGTACAGAATAATGTCAAGGTAAATAGCTAAGAATGCAGAGACTGACATTTAAAAACAATAATTATAAAGTCCATGATTTAGATTTGTATAGAGGGAAATAACCTAGAGATAGCAAAGGTGTTGTCTGCAGAATGTTATAGTCATAGTGATTAGTGCAATTGTTCATTGACTGTTTACACATTTTCTAGTTGTGCAGCCCAAAATGAAAATGTTATGATGTTGATCTACACAAAATAGTCCATAATGTTCATGTGGAAAAATATACTATATAATTCAAATGTAAAAAGAAAAACTGGAAAGCCTGGCAATCAGAAGTATTTACCTCCTTTGCATTGAGAACTGTTTTCAAAGGCACCAAAGCTTGTTGAATGGAGTCTATTTGTGTGCAATTAAAGTGTCAGAAAATTAAAATTTTTTTTTAATTATTTTAAGATTGTTAGTATTAAACATAAACAATCTGTATTATTAATTGGTTTTGAATAATAAAAAATGAACTCAGAGCACCAATAAGTCATTTAAAAAAAGAAAATATGGCATCACTGGAGCTGTTTATAGAAGGTAATTCAACAAAGCTCACCCGATAGGTAAGATGGGCATTTGTTACAAAAAAATCACAACAAAATTACATAATTTATTAAAAAATGGAAATAACAGAATGCAAGCATAACTCCCCCCTAGAAACTGTCATCCACATATGCTCAGTAGATGTATAATGATAGCAGTAGTTAGAGAGGTAACTAAGAAGCAAGTGGTAACTCAGAAGGAGTTATGAAAAAACTGTATATAACTAAAATAGTAGAAAGCATTCATGTAACAAATAATAATGGGTTCTCTAACATGTTGGACTTTATGAAAAAGTACTAAGAAGAAGCTCACTGCTAAAAAAAAAAAAACATAGTTATATGTCATTTGTAGTTTGCTAAAAGGCATGTGAGAGATACAGCAAACATTTGAAAACATTTTTTTTAGTATGGTAGGACCAAAATAAAACTGCTCTGAGCACAAAATTCTTTGTGCAGGGAAATGCAACACTGCTTATCACCCTGTGGATAGTATCCACATAGTGGTGGTAGCATAATGTTTTGGGATGTTTTTCACTGGTAACAACTAGCAAACTGGCTAAGATTGAAGGTAAAATATGTGGAGAGAAATATAAGGTGGTACATAGGTAAACCTCTTTCAGTCTACAAGAAACCTGAGACTGGGGTCAGGGGCGTATCTGTTGTGAGGCAAACAAGGCAATTGTCTTGGGAAGCATTTTTCAGGTGGGTGGCGCTTCACCCAGGCAGAAGGGACAAGGAACCAGTGCTTGGCTGGGGGGGCGGGCTAGACAGTTCTGGAGCAGGGGGAGGTGGGCTCTGCAATTCTCAATCAGGGGAAGGTGAGCTCGGAAGTTCTAGAGCAGGGGGAAGAGGGCACGGCAGTGCTCGGACAGGGGGAAGCGGGCTTGGCAGTGCTCGGACAGGGAAAGGACGGCTCGGCAATGCTCGGACAGGGGGAGGTCGGCTCAGCAGTGCTTGGGCAGTGGTGGTGGGCCCAACAGTGCTCGGGGGGGTGGCAGGCTTGGCAATGCTCAGGTGAGGAACGCGGGCTTGGCAGTGTTTGGGTAGGCTTGGCAGTGTTTGAGTGGGCTCAGCCGTGTTTGGGTGGGCTCAGCTGTGTTCAGGTGGGCCCGGCTGATTATCTTTATATTATATTATAAATGTTTATTGAAGTAACAAAGAAACATATAGCTTCAATGTTCCTGACAGTCAACTGAAAAGTAATCATATAGTACCAAAAAGAAAAACAGACTGGACAAGAAAGATGCACAGTAAAAACCAATGTACATAAAGTGTCAACAAGCCTACTGTTACAGTAATGATATTTGTATAGATGTAAATAAGTGTAATAAACTTGTGAAAACCCTAGTGTACCCTATTCGGAACCCTATTAAGTGTTGTCGCGACGGCAAAGGGTTAACCCGTCTGGTTGCAAAAGAGATTGTGAAAGAGGGAAAAGAAAGCAGCTGGAGGGAGGGACAGAGAAAAAGAAGAGGAAGTGAGAGAAAAAAAAAAGGGGGAGAGGAGAAAGAGTGGGGTGGGAAAAGAGAGAGGGGGAAGGAAAAGTCTTGTCACCCACCCCCTACTCCACTGCAAACTGACATTTTCTGCCTCTAAAAGACAGATCACCATTGGTAATTGATTTTCAGATGATAATGAGTAATCCTTGCTCACTTTTAGTCATATCTAAAAGTCATTAAGGGCGAAGGTCAAGGTATTGTTGTGTAATTTTGAAATTCATCCAACAGTACCACGTAGAGGTAAATTTAGACATGCTATCTTGAGAGATGCTAATCAGTTCTTCAATTTCTTTCATCTTGTTCAGCCTCTGAAACCATTCCCTCACTATTGGTACTCAGGATACGGGATGCAATGTCTAGCAGCATTGCTCATGAACATTGCCAAAGTTGCTTTGAAATGGATGTGTGGTGGAGAAGGTATTGCGCAGGAGAAAACTTGAGCATTTCACTAGTCACTGTTATAGTGACTTTGTGTACCTTTTTTCCAGAAAGCTTGCACTTCGATGCACAACTACCAGATGTGAAGCATTGTCAACCTCTTTCTTTCACAGTGCCAACAAAGATTGGAAATTGTACTATAGGGTGTATATCTTGTGGCAACACTCCTGAGAAGCCACGTTGAGAGATCCCTTTTGGTCAAGGGAACAAATGAATTCCCAATCCGCATCCAAAAAGGATATCCCCAGATCTTGTTTCAACAGCAGACTAGAAGAGCTTGAAAAAGCTGAATGTTTCCCAAACGAGTATACATGGGAAATAAAATGCTGCTGAGGTTGTTTCCTGCCACAGAGTGTTTCAAGCATGTTAAGGGGTCTGGTCCAGGGAACAGTGTTACCATGGGGAGTTAAAAAATGCTTTATTTGAAGGTAGGTCCAAAATGGTATAGAATTTGGTGAAGGCGTTAAAGTCAGCAAGGGAAAGGAGTTCATCACCAGGATGACCCAATTTGACAATATTGAGGTCAAGAAATTGGTTGTCATTCCTGGTGGAAAAGCTGGGATAGGTTGAAAAGGAGTCAAAGGGCCATTTCTCATTTTTGACCATCAGTTAATATAATCCAATACATAGATGTGTGTATGTATATATATATATATATACAGTATAATTTCAGCTCCTTCTTATTCCTGGTCAACTGACTGGTCATATGATTTAAATGCATGTTTGTATTATTTTATATTCAAATGTTTTTATTGAAAGATTATAACATAACAAGTGTATATATAAACAACAGCTTAGAATGGTTCACATTGGAGAGCAGTGATACATGGAGTAGATAAGAGTGGAGGCTCCCCACCATTTGGCAGGAGAAGCTGTAGGTCTTAATTATGCTTACATGAGAGGTATGCTCGGTGTCTTGTGAACCTTGTTAAGAACAAGTAAGATGTAAATAGGGGAGGGATACGAGGTGGGGGAAAGAGGAAGGAGGGAAGGCACCGTTGCAGCAGGGATAAGTACCTTATAATATTATGGTGTAGTATTCAGTTTATTGAGCAATTAGGATTGTTCAACCATCGAGACCATTGTATTGTAAATTTCTGATAGGAGGAATTTTGAAGGGCTGTTCTTCTTTCCATCTCGCATTGGAAGTTGAGATCAGCCACGAGGCGGTACAGAAGTGGAGTGGTAGTGGATCGCCATAATTTAGTAATATTAGTTTTTGCAGCTGCTAGAATGTGTATGATAATGGTGCGTGAGTTTATTGGGAATTTATCTATTCCGATGTGAAGGAGAGCTAAGGCAGGATTTGGGGATACTGATATTCTTGTAATTGAGGAGATTATTTGGAAAACTTTGTTCCAGTAGGATTTGAGGGACTTACATGTCCATAGTAAATGGAGGAGTGAGCCAATTTCTCCACAGTGTCTCCAGCAGGTCTGGGAATGCTGAGGGTAGTATATGGATAGTTTAGTGGGGGTTAGATACCATTGGTGGAGAATTTTTAGGTATGTTTCCCAATGGGAGCTACACTTCGAAGCTTTAAAAGTGATGGTGAATGTTTTTTTGTTTTTTCCCAGGTATGCGGGGTTGTTGGTTGGAGACAGTTTTTTCCCCAATTAATTAAGGATGAGGTATATGTGGTGAATAGCGTTCCAATTATAAGTGTGTAGAAAGTTGAGATTTCTTTCTTAGGATGGTTTGTCCTATGAAAGAATTGGTGTGCAGTTTGTTTTGTGAAGTGAGTGTGTTATGAGCATATAAGTGAATAGTTCCTTGTCAGGAAGGTGAAATTTCTCTTGGGTTGTATGGAAGGAGTTTAGTTTGTGTATAGTGTAAAGGTCTTGGATGTAACGTATGCCAAGAGCTTTCCATGATGTCAGATTTAAGTGAGGAGAGATGAGGTGCGTTTGTATTATTTTATACTATGCTGTTTTATGCTTGTTGTACCTGATGAAGGATCCTTGTGGGGTCCAAAACTGTTGTCCTGACTAAATAATTAAGAAGACTGAAAATAAAGGATTAAGTGCTAGAGATTGGACTTTTTTTTCTCAGAAACAAATGAGCCTGGGTTGCCTCTATTTATGCTGTGCACCTACATTATCTGCATTTACTGGGTAAGTGCTTCCTGCAATGATATAATATATATATATATATATATATATATATATATATATGATTGATATATAATCATATACATATATAATGTATAGTATAATATCTTTATTATACACTGCTCAAAAGAAATTAAAGGAACACTTTTTAATCAGACTATATCATCAAGTCAATTGAATTCCTAGGATATTGATCTGGTCAGTTAAGTAGCAGAGGGGGTTGTTAATCAGTTTCAGCTGCTTTGGTGTTAATGAAATTAACAACAGGTGCACTAGATGGGCAACAATGAAACGACCCCCAAAACAGGAATGGTTTAACAGGTGGATGCCACTGACATTATTTTCCCTACTCATCTTTTCTGACTGTTTTTCACTAGTTTTGCATTTGGCTAGTGTCAGTGTCACTACTGGTAGCATGAAGCAATACCTGGACCCTACAGAGGTTGCACAGGCAGGCCAACTCCTCCAGGATGGCACATCAATATGTGCCATTGCCAGAAGGTTTGCAGTGTCTTCCAGCACAGTCTCAAGAGCATAGGGGAGATTCCAGGAGACAGGAAGTTACATTGTTCAGCATGACAGTTTTGGTGGTGGGTCAGTGATGGTCTGAGGAGGCATATCCATGGAGGGACACACAGACCTCTACAGGCTAGACAATGGCACCCTGACTGCCAATAGGTATGGGTATGAAATCCTTGGACCCATTGTCAGACCCTACGATAGTGCAGGGGTCTTAGGTTCCTCCTGGTGCACGACAATGCCTAGCCCCATGTGGTGTGAACATGCAGGCAGTTCCTGGAGGAAAAAGGAATTGATACCATTGAATGGCCCCCACACTCGCCTGACCTAAATATCTCTGGGTATCATGTTTTGGTCCATCCCACATCACCAGGTTGCACCTCAGACTGTCCAGAAGGTCAGTGATGCCCTGCTCCAGATCTGGGAGGAAATACCCCAAGACACAATTTTTCACCTCATTAGGATCATGCCCCAACGTTTTCAGGCATGCACACAAGCACATGGGGGCAATACAACCTACTGAGCACCATTCTGAGTTGCTGCAATGAAATTTATATATATATATTATCAAATACCATACACAGTGATTCCAATTAATATACCCTAACACACAATAGGTATATTGAAAGTATAATTAAAAAATAGAAAGAAGAAACCACATGAACAAAGACCCAAAAACAAAAACTCTATCAGCAGAAATCTTCTTCTATGCTGTATGCAAAGTCCATAAATGTATACAATTTGAATTGAAGTAATAAACTCTCTTAAAACCTTATTGTCAAAAGCATGTATGGAATGCAATGGAGTACAAATCCCAAACAAAAATGTTTGCCTTGATCTAATACAGAAGTCAGTAGGGTCTGTTCACATGGTACTTTTGCAACACAAGCGAGTGCCCAGACAAGAGTAATTTAAGACACTGCAACACACCATAACATGTACGTACATAGTCCTAATGTGAGAGAGTTCTCCCAGCAAAGTACCTTGACCTCATTTTGGTAGAGACAAGGGCCTCTTCCGCATGTCTTTTGCCTGATGTACAGTATGTGGTGATCTAAATGGAGGACTTACAGTATATGAATCAGAACCCCCCTTTAAAATAAGGGGGTCCTCAGATATCCACCACCCATTTGAATGAGTAAGGGTCTGCTATTGATTTGGGAGGGATCCTTTTGTCTTTTGTTTTGCATAGATTCCCCTTAAAAGCCATACTAAACCATCATTAAGGATAAGGGTCTGCTATGGATTTTTAGTTGGAATCCAACTCCATTTTTTTCCTGAGGTTCCTCCTTAGGGTCCATACTAGGCCCACATCTAGGATAAAGATTTGGTATAGATTTTGAGCAGAATCCATGGTCAATTTGTTTAGAAACTCAACAAAGTTGCATAAAATATGTAATTTAGTGAAAGTTTAAGTGGTATTCTTTTTTGTAAATATCACTTTATTTTAGTACATCATATGTGTATACTACTTCACTTGGAAATTAAAGCATCCCTCACGCATATCATGATTGCTGTGTGTATGAAAATACAGTAAGTGTGCAGTTGCACCCGTGGTACTTACTGTAATATTTTAGAGTGGAGACTGCAAATTTGGCACAGCCAGGGGCGGACTGGCCAATCTGGCACTGCCTGAGGGCTCAGGGCTGGGGGGGGGCCCATGAGAGGCTCCTGGGAGGACAGGGCAGGATGGATGGAGTGGTAAGGACGGCGTACGCCAGTTCTGGGTCTGATCCTGAGAGGAGAGAGAGACTGAGAAGGCCCAGGAAGGAGAAGGAGGACACTTCCCGAACCACCAAGAGAACTCAGTGCAGGAGTCAGCATGGGTTCAGCAACACCGCAGGCAGGTAGGCTGTGCATGCGACTTGCTTACATTATATCTCTACTCATGTTCCTTTTGCCAGTGAGGAGAACAGCGCTGCCAAAAGACTTTCCTACACAGCTATGTTAATTTTTTTGCCTCCCACATAGCTGCTGATTCACCTGAATGCAACGGAAGCCGATTGGTCTGCTGCCCTTTGTGCAGAGGGGGTTCAGCAATTGAACATGTGTGCAGTGATGGGACATGTGTACGGGGGGGTACAGTGATGAAACATGTGGGGGACCCAGTGTGTATGGGGGAGCACTGTATTTCATATAATGGGGGCCCCTGTGTGTCCTGAGTGGGGGCAGTGTACTCATAATGAAGGATCCCCTGTCATGTCATGTGAATGTGGCTGCACTGCTTATATTGAGAGACCCCTGTGTGACCTCAGGATGGGGAACTCAGTACATTTTATATTGAGGAACCCTTGTATGCCCCGGGAATGGAGACTCTGTACACCATATAATGAGGGGAAAACTTTCTGACCTAAGAATTAGGGTTTATTGTTAGAGATGAGCGAATCGAACCAGGCGAACCGGAATTCGATACGAATTTCAGGAAAAATTTGATTTTGATTTTTTCATCCTACTTCTTCTTCTTCTTCTTCATCCTCATCCTCATCCTCAGAAGAAGAAGAAGAGGATGAGGATGAAGAAGAAGAAGAAGAAGAAGTAGGATGAAAATAAGAATAATTCCAAGCCGGCAAAAAGTGTATCTGCAGAGCTCCTCTAAGTGTATCTGCAGAATAGAGGAGCTCTGCAGATACACTTTTTGACGGCTTGGAATTATTCTTATTTTCATCCTACTTCTTCTTCTTCCTCTTCATCCTCATCCTCATCCTCTTCTTCTTCTTCTGAGGATGAGGATGAAGAAGAAGAAGAAGAGGAAGTAGGATGAAAATAAGAATAATTCCAAGCCGGCAAAAAGTGTATCTGCAGAGCTCCTCTATTCTGCAGATACACTTAGAGGAGCTCTGCAGATACACTTTTTGCCGGCTTGGAATTATTCTTATTTTCATCCTACTTCTTCTTCTTCTTCTTCATCCTCATCCTCAGAAGAAGAAGAAGAGGATGAGGATGAAGAAGAAGAAGAAGAAGAAGAAGAAGTAGGATGAAAATAAGAATAATTCCAAGCCGGCAAAAAGTGTATCTGCAGAGCTCCTCTAAGTGTATCTGCAGAATAGAGGAGCTCTGCAGATACACTTTTTGCCGGCTTGGAATTATTCTTATTTTCATCCTACTACTTCTTCTTCTTCCTCTTCATCCTCATCCTCTTCTTCTTCTTCTGAGGATGAGGATGAAGAAGAAGTAGGATGAAAATAAGAATAATTCCAAGCCGGCAAAAAGTGTATCTGCAGAGCTCCTCTATTCTGCAGATACACTTAGAGGAGCTCTGCAGATACACTTTTTGCCGGCTTGGAATTAATCTTATTTTCATCCTACTTCTTCTTCTTCTTCTTCTTCTTCATCCTCATCCTCATCCTCAGAAGAAGAAGAAGAGGATGAGGATGAAGAAGAAGAAGAAGAAGAAGTAGGATGAAAATAAGAATAATTCCAAGCCGGCAAAAAGTGTATCTGCAGAGCTCCGCTAAGTGTATCTGCAGAGCTCCGCTATTTCTGACAGTTCTGTGACATTCACTCCATACAGCGGTTGAAACATTGTATCTATTTGTTTCCATAAATGGATCCATTTATGGAAACAAATAGATACAATGTTTCAACCGCTGTATGGAGTGAATGTCACAGAACTGTCAGAAATAGGCTATTTCTGACAGTTCTGGGACATTCCCTCCATACAGCGGTTGAAACCGCTGTATGGAGTGAATGTCACAGAACTGTCAGAAATAGCCTAAGAAATAGCGGAGCTCTGCAGATACACTTTTTGCCGGCTTGGAATTCTCCTTCTTCTCATCCTTCTTCTTCTTCTCATCCTTCTTCTTCTTCTCATCCTTCTTCTTCTTCTCATCCTTCTCCTTCTTCTCATCCTTCTCCTTCTTCTCATCCTTCTCCTTCTTCTCATCCTTCTTCTTCTTCTCATCCTTCTCCTTCTTCTCATCCTTCTTCTTCTCATCCTTCTCCTTCTTCTCATCCTTCTTCTCATCCTTCTCCTTCTTCTCATCCTTCTTCTCATCCTTCTCCTTCTTCTCATCCTTCTCCTTCTTCTCATCCTTCTCCTTATCCTTCTTCTCATCCTTCTCCTTCTTCTCATCCTTCTCCTTCTCCATCTTCTCATCCTTCTCCTTCTCCTTCTTCTCATCCTTCTCCTTCTTCTCATCCTTCTCCTTCTTCTCATCCTTCTCCTTCTCCTTCTTCTCATCCTTCTCCTTCTCCTTCTTCTCATCCTTCTCCTTCTTCTCATCCTTCTCCTTCTCCTTCTTCTCATCCTTCTCCTTCTCCATCTTCTCATCCTTCTCCTTCTTCTCATCCTTCTCCTTCTCCTTCTTCTCATCCTTCTCCTTCTCCTTCTTCTCATCCTTCTCCTTCTTCTCATCCTTCTCCTTCTCCTTCTTCTCATCCTTCTCATCCTTCTCCTTCTCCATCTTCTCATCCTTCTCCTTCTCCTTCTTCTCATCCTTCTCCTTCTCCTTCTCCTTCTCCTCCTTCTCCTTCTCCTTCTCCTTCTTCTCATCCTTCTCCTTCTTCTCATCCTTCTCCTTCTCCTTCTTCTCATCCTTCTCCTTCTTCTCATCCTTCTCCTTCCTCATCTCCAAGGGCATTTAAATTAAAGGTACAGTGTTCTGCACTAATTTAAAGGCTCTCTGAAGCCTAGAAACCCTTTTTATAAGTTAACTTCGTAGCGAATAAATTCGCATCGAAACGAATTTCTTCCTGAAATTCGGCGAATCAGCCAAATCGAATTTTTGAATAATTCGCTCATCTCTATTTATTGTGCTTTACAGTTGTGGATCCCCTTTCTGCCCTAAGTGGGCACTCTGGTTGCCTGATAATGAGGTGTTCACTCTGTGACTTGAGGATGAGCATGTGTTCTGCACTTCATAATGGGGAACCCCATGTGTGCCTTGAGGATGAGGGGCACTATCTATACCTCCTCTCACCCCTTCTCTCTCTCTCACCCCTTCTCTCTCTCTCACACCGTCTCTCTTTCACCCCCTCTCTCCAAGCCTCTCTCTCTCTCTCTCTCTCACCTTCTTCTCTCTCTCCCCATCCTCTCCTTCACCCTTCTCCTTCTCCTTTACCTGCATTTTCTCTCTCACCCCTCACCTCCCTCTCCCCCCCCCCTCTCTCTCTCACACTCCCTCTCTCTCACCCTTTCATTCTCTCGCCTTCCTTCCCCCTTCTCTCTCACACTCCCTCTCTTTCACCTTTTCTCTCTCTCACCTTCCTCTCTCTCACTCCTTCCCCTTCTCACCTTCCTCTCTCTCACCCTCTCATCTCCCTCTCCCCCTTTCTCTCTCTCACCTACCTCTCTCACTCCTTCCCCTTCTCACTTCAATTCCCTCCCCCCACCAGTTTTCACTTTCCCATCTCTTCCATCTCTCTCTCTCTTTCCAATTCCTAACCCCCTCTCCTCCCACTTTCTCACCCCCTCTTCCCTTCTTAGTTTCTAATAGGAGTTTTTGTCATATTTCAGGTTATCACTAGGTGTTCTGTCAGTAGGTATTCCATGTTTCTTTAGTGTGTAAAAAATAAAAAGTTGGGGAGAGGGGGGGTTGGCAACCCTGACAGGAAGGAGCTGAGTTGGAGCTGAAGGCCCACACAAGGCAATTAACCCCACAATCATCAGGAATCTATGTAACCAATCCCAAAAAAACACACCCAATTTTTGCTGCAGTGTGCAGCACTTCTTTCTCTGTCATTAAGACCCAGATTATGATCTTGCACACAGGCCTACTTCTTTCATAAGACACTCTTGGTTGCATGATAAAGATGGCTGCCATGCAGCAACCATTTTTAGACCTAGAAGTACCCAGCAGCTTCTACAGAATGAAGCCAATAATGTCCAGACAGTCTATGCCGCGGTAGATATTTAAATGTCCCCTCTATGCAACTGAGCTGCAATATGTAGGTGGGGCTTGAATGTGGGTGTGGCTTGAGTGTGAGCAGGAACACAGAGGGCCCCATTATCTCCTATTGCCCGGAGGCCCCATGAGTTATCAGTCCACTCCTGGGTGCAGCTATGCATAGAAACCTATCAACTTCTAGGGTTTTTTTGTCAAAGCATAACTGAACAAGCTGAAGTTAGAAACTGATTGGCTACCATGCACAGCTGCACCAGGTTCTGCACTCTCCAGTTTAAGTAAATCAACCCCATTGTGCTAATTTTATCATGGTCAAGCATTTGTTGAGGCATAGATATTGACTGACAAATGTTTCAAATGCCTAGTGCACACTATGAGAAAATCAGGCAAAAAATACTACTTTTGAAGCGAGCGCCCGATAAATTGATGTTTATTATACATCTTTCTAGATTCAATCACGACAGTTCATGCAAAATTATCCAAAGGGATGAGCACAAAAATGTTTCTTGTACGATAACAGAACGAACAATTTTTGTTTAATCAGTACAGTATTTGTCCATAAAAATTGAGCAACCAAGACCACGAATGCTCAGAAATGAAAGAATGCATTACAATACATTACATCACTTCCGAAATTGTATTCTATCATATGAGATTAATTTTCGATATGAGACTAGCATGTAAAAGAAAATCTGGACAACCATTTGTCCGTTATTCTCATTGTGTGTACAAAGCTTAAGTTGCAACTGTGATTTTAGAAGTATAGATGGAATGTTTCATCTCAGTACAATTTAGTATATTAAATTCCTTCAAATATGCATTTTATTATTTCTTAGACAGCTAATCATGTATCTATATAGTTGTTTTCTAGTGCAATATAAAAACAAAAACGTGATTATTTGAGACTAGTTATGATTATTGCTTAATACATTTTGAAATACATGTGACACATAAATGGGTACTATGGTGTTTTTATATAGAAATTAAAATAATAAAAATAAAAATGCTATAAACAGTTTCGTTTTTGATTTTTTGATTAGAAAGTAAAATAAAGTAAATGTACGGCTTTTACATATTTAAATTACTTTTACCATTTTATCTCAATGCCTTTTAGCAGTTAGCATCTCTGTCCCTTAATATGATACTAATTCCTAAAGGTTTTAACCATGTCTTGCCATCGGCAAAAAAAAAGTTGTTGCATGTTACCGTTGTTTGTGATCACTGCACATGCATAGCCAACAGCAAAATTTTAATTTTTTATAAATATTTAAATGCTGTGATTTAATATTTAAAACATGTTCAGTAAAAATCAAAACTTTGTATGTATAATAAATGATGAAATTACCCATATAGGTAAAGCTAGTGCCTGGACAAGAGTAATTTAAGGCAAATATATATAAAATGTAAATGATGTTGTTAATATATTTTCATAGAATCAGAGATGACGAACCCCATTGTTAAGCACTTGTCATCACCCTTCTAGCACCCTTCTATTGTGCATTTTGTCATAGCTTGCAATGGAGATGCTCTAAATAAATATATATATATATATATATATATATTTCTTTTAGTTTATTTCAGATTTTTCTTGGGTTACATTATACAGAAAATGAGTAAAATAGTCTGGTTTGTATTCCACAGTGAAAAGGAGTTCAACTGTAGAGAGGTGCATTTAAGTGTGAGGCAGACAAAACCAATAAGCCAAAAAAAGACAAAAGCAAAAAAAAGACTTTCAGAACCATGTTGTTATAAACTAGTAGAACACTGCGGTGGTGGTAAGCTATAGATGTGTCAGGTGCCAAAATATAAAAGGTATCATCTACACACTGTCCTGTCAATACCATGCAGTACAAGTGGAGCAGTTAAGGCTGCATCTATGTGGTATGAAAAGGGTACTAAAAGGAATAGGAGGAAAACAACTTTATGTCAGGGCCTATATCTAAGACTTTTCATGTGAATTAAAGTAAATCTGCATGTCACTTATTCCAATGCCATGTCTGTTTATTTTTAGATGTCTATAGTGGTGTTTTTCGAAGGCTGCATGTTGTGTTGTCCAGAAACTGTTCAAGGACAAAGTTTAGCTGCCCATCTCACAAATGTAATTTTTAAATATAGTTATTCTGAGTCAGTGCTTATTGTAATCTTACAAACCCAGGTAGTCCCTTGTAATCCCCAATATTAAAGCTAAACACTAGTACAGTTTTGCTTGAAAGTTTTGCATTTAAAAACATTCAGTCAATTTTCCAATCAATAGTGGGGTCAAATCGACATTTGTTTTTGACCACAATGATGAGACAATTTGAAGGAGAAAGATGGCATTTTTTTTTAATGAAAAAAATTGTAACAGTTAATATGTTTTTTATTTGGGAAAATACATTAATTCCAAAATTAATGTTAAATGTTAAAAGCAAACAATATTTCGAAGTACCTTCGAAGGACATTCAATCTGTCATGAATGCACAAAGAATTTTGGTGCAAACGCTCATATGAATATTCTTACAATTGTTCTAATGAAAATCATTTAGTATATGACCAGTTTAACTCTCCAGTTTTTTTTTCTCAGTGCTGGAAGAGCTTATCCCATTTTCTTTTACAAACTTCATCAACACCTCTGTCCTCTGACTTGAGCGAAATCTCATAAATACTTAATATAAATGTACTAATTACTCCACCCTTCTTAGGGAAGCTTTAAAAAATAGATTAGGATTGGCCTTGATTTCACCTACCAATTGCCTATTCTTCCTAAATGAATCCTGGACCTGTCTATAGGAAAAACAATATTCTTTCAGGACAGTCACCTTTTTCCTTTAGTTTTTTTGAAGGGAATCATATAAAAGATGAAAGTATATATGAAAGTACAATGAACTTATACACACAGCTGTGTCTGCATGCAAAATGGTACAACATGGCTGCATCCAGGGCCACACAGATCTGCAGATTATACATGTGTACACGCATAAACATGCATCAATGCATATGTGTGTGTGTATATGAAGTCATTCATAGAAACAAAAGAAAAAAAAAATCAAGATGCTGTATGAATCTAAACACGCCTAAATGTGACTAAATGTAAGTACTTTAGGTGCGTATTTTATGCAGAATCTTTTGCTAGCTCTACCAGCCAGGATTCCATGAAGAACATATGCCTACAGTGCAGTATATGCCTGTGAATGAGTACTTAAGCAAAAAGTAATACTAAAGCTAAAAACATTTTTTAACTTTATGTATTCCTTGCATTATGGTAAAAAGTGTTTTTGGAAGATCTAGCGCTGTGTACAGCTGCATCTCTTCTCCCCTCTTTTTCTATTCATACATGGATTGCCATTGTCTCCTGCTGCCGTCAATCAAAAGCAGTAAGGAAGAAGTGGTGGTGGGGCTAAGACCTGCTGTGTGTGTCTATGAAGTGCAATAGACACGCAGCTTGGGAGCAAGTAGACACTGTGTGCCCCCATAGCAAATGGCTTGCTTTGGAGACATTCAAAGAAGAGGAGGAGCCAAGATCACTGGCGGGGGATCCAAGAAGAGGCAGTTTAGGGCCGCTTTGTGCAATACCACTACACAGAGCAGGTGAGTATAACATGTTTTCTGTTTTAATTAAAAAAATAGACTTTAGTAACACTTTCATATTTTGGGCAAGGATATTTCTGGGTCAGAGACATACTGAAGCATGTCATGCACATATGATGATTTCAGAGTTCTGACACCCACTGATAAACTAGGATTTATAATTCCATATACTTTGGTCAAAATATTAATAGCCAAATTAAAATAAAGGATTAGAAAGGTACAACCATTTCTCACTCTTCTGTAAAACCTTAATGGCTCAGAGGTTCTATTGTTCAATATCATGTTAGTGCTCCATTTAAATTCAAACTTTGCCTTTGTTTTATCCATACCTTAGAAATTATACAACTTCTTAAAACCATCTTTAAAGTGTGCCATATTAACCAGTTCCTGCCTGGTCAATAGCAAATTGACAGCTGAGCTGGACTTTCATCAATCTGGGTGGGCATCATATGTCCAAAAAAATTAAAACAAAATTTGAAAAAAACAAGTTTTTATTAGTTTCTGTTACAAAATTTTGCAAGTAAATAACTGTTCTTCATGAATTTAGGCCAAGATGTATTCTGCTACATTTCTTTGCTGAAAATAACCCAAATCAATGTATATTATTTATTCTGTAGGAAAATTATAGAGTCACACTCGGGGGTGCTCTGTGGAAGGATCTGTCACCGGTTGTGTCCATCAGACACAGCCAATGACGGATCTGTACACCATCCCGTTGCCAGTACCAATCACAGCAGGTCACATGACAATTGTAAACAGAGGATGGCTTCCTTTCATACCATCCATTGTATACAATTGTGTTGCTAGCTGTGATTGGTCACTGTGATAACATGGTACACACTGGGCCAGTCATAGCCCATATGTGTCATGTGATCAGCTGTGGCCAATCACAGCTAATCACAACAAAAAAACCTGAATGAATCGATTTCATTCAGGTAAATGCTTGCTTATAGCAATTAAATTCTTTGCTATAAGCAATCATAACGTGTAAAAAAAAATACTGATCACTTCCCCAGAGTAGTACAACATTACTATGATAACATTATACTACTCTGGTCACAGTGTGTTATAAATAAAAATCATACAAAAGTAATAAAAAATTAATTAAAAAAATGTAAAAAGTTGAAAACAAAGATTGTTTTTTGTTTTCATGCTGTCAACAGTCAGTGCCCCTGATCACCGCCACACCAGTTATATGATGACCCTGTCCTGCATTGGTGACAGTATGTAAAAAAAAAAAAAAGTGAAATTAAAAAAAAAAAAGTCCATGCTGCAGCAGCCCTCTCCTTGTCTTTGGCTGAGCCTGCGGGTGACACCCAAAGAAGTAGAGCCCACACACACCGCCCCATCCTCATACACTGCTGACAAGGAGAGGGCTGCTGCAGCATGGATCCCTTCACTGCAAGTATCTCTGGGAAGTGAAATCTGGTGGTCTTGGAAATTGGAGGAAAGCTTTCCGGTGGAGTGAAGATCTGGAGGCATATTATAAGGGTCTAGGATCCCCTAAATACCTAAAAGGCGTTTTTGTCCCCATAATCTGGTGAGTGCGGTATTTAATGGTTTGAGCACTAAATTTTGGGTGGAAGCACACTTCTTTGGAAAAAGAACTTTCTGAATATCCAAGGAGTTTTCTACAATTTTTTACTTAAAAAAGTTTTTTTCAAAAATTTTGGAGTGGGGCTTCATATGTTTAATATTTTTTATTAATTATTTATTATTATTTACATACATTTTATTCAGCACTATATCAAATTATTTTGCACTGTTTGTGTTGATTATATAATTTTTGGTGTAGGTTTACACTTATGTATAGCAGCATTTAATTTGTTTTTGCTTTTATTTTAATTGTGGTGCTGGTGATTTATGTTTATCTGATTCTTGTTCAGTTGACACTAATTCAATTCAAATTGAAGTACTCTGAGTTGAGGTTGAACTCAAACGGATGACCTTGGAGGATGGTTTCATGATGTGCTTTGACTCCCTGAGCCTTTCAACGTAATTGATACTGCTGCAGGTTGAAGAACACAATAGAATCATAAGTAAACTGATATAAATGGGTCAAGAACTGAATTTACCCTCAATTAAAAAATATTATTTTATAGTGTTACAGGACTAAATGGACTATTGTGTGTATTTATTTTAGGTTACCCTGGATTTTTTTTTAGCTTAATCAAGTGGGACAGGTTGCCTACTGTAAGTTAGTTAATTATAGCTCCCCTAGCCAGGGGAAAGGGGTTAATGTTTTTTGCCAACTTTCCCAAGCTAAGTTTGCTGGCTTTTGTTTAACCCACTAGTCCTGTGTTAATATAAAAGTGACAGAGGTTCAGATCCCAGGAAGAGAAGAGGGGAGAAGAGAAGAGAGAGATAGACTGAGAGTATCCTGCTGAATTTGGCTCTGGAGAACTGTAACACCACCATGTAAAGAGTCAGCTGGGTTTTGTAGTATGATCTGAAGACAGTGACTCATCGGGACACCATCATTATGGACTACCACCACCTTAAACTTGCCAGTATTAGACTCTCCCTATGCAGGTATGCTGGGGCAGCCACAGTTCGTCAGTTAGGGAAGACTTATTGTTCTGATTGAACTGTTAAATTGAAGTTACACAATACAGCTTTTGAAACATTGTCCTTTCTGCTCTGAAGTTATTCTAAAGGGTTGTATGGAAGTAACTAACACATTACACATAAACATCTGAAAATCAGGTTAGTTAAAGCACATCGGGGTAAAAAGTCAGGCTCTGCAAGAATTAACATTGTGCGGAGTAGCAGCAAGTAGTTGTCAAGAGTAATGAGAGACTAGTATCTGGTACAAGCAGCTTGTCGTGAAGTGTGGTACCTGTGCTAGGAGAGGCATCCTCCGATAGCAAGTGGTTTGATTCTGGGGCTCCCTCCCCAGAGGTCTATCGCCGATAGCAATAGGAGCAGAACAGAAGCACAGATTTCCTTGGTTTAGCCACCAGGTGTGGGAAAGCAAGAGGAACTAAGTGCACATTTGAGGTCCATGCTATGTGCACTGCAGGACCCCATTCTGTCACTGGAACGCTGGATGGATGAAGAGGGCTCAGCATGTCCCACCTAAATGCAATTGCAGTCAAGGTGTGCATTGTCACAGGACCAGTGGGTTAACTGGAATTGTTTATTTACCCAATGTACACGGTGTACGCCCCATCTCTAAGCTGGAGGACCGCATTAAAGTTGACTCTCCCTGAAAGCGGTCCCCGCTTTGTACCAGGGCATTGATGAGCATAACACATCAAAGGTACCCTGTGTGTAGGGTGAGTGAACCCTTTCATGGTGCCTAGTGTAGCCCATAAGAACCCACCCTGGCGAAGGCTTGTTATGTCATCTTACACTTGGTACTCAACGAGGAAGGCCCATCTGCCTACTCAGCTTACAGACTGAAATAATATATTTTGAGTAATATTGATGAATAATATGTGGAGGTTAAGGACAGAAGGATTATTTTGCCCCCTTTTTTGCCCATTCATTCCTCACCCTTTCCCCCTTCTAGAGGAGAGGGGTGATGGAAAAATTGTAAAGGGTATAAATATTGTTTAGCATATCTGGAGAGTGTGTTTGGAATATGTCACCAAAAACCAGATAAAAATAAAGGAGGAACTATACTGTATATAAGAACTATAAAAGAACAGAGAGTGTTGCCATCAGATTATTAGTATGCTACAAGAACTAGATACCTGTATTTCAGCACTAGATGCTTCTACTACCCAGTAGGAGAAAATGATAACTAAGCTTCAACAAAATAAACCGTGGCTAAACGAAAAGGCAGACGACTTAAAAAAATAGGTCAAGACAAAATAATAGCATGCTAGTTGGGCTCCCTGAGGCTATTAAAGGGTCACAGCTCAATGCGTTTCTTGCAATTTCACTTCCATAAGTACTATTTCTAAAACAGGATGAAAGTGCAGATTCCTTTTCTTAAACAATACATTCAACTGCAGTTGAGGCAATCAGTTTGATTTTTTTAGTTTTCCATCAGGGCCATCCCATACTGCTAAAAAGCAGCTTGTACGTATCTATTATATTTCAGCTTTGACATTTAAACTTCTGGAGGGAATCTCTAATGAAATGTAGAGTATCTTGTTACACAGTGTGACAAACAATGCCATAAAATGAGAACCGGGAAACGTGTTTTACACACTACATTACCTTTTCATAGGCAGAATGATTCAGCCACAATTTCAGTGTCACCTAATGTTGTTTAGTAATGTTAAGCAATAATCAGATTCTGACCATATTGTTTTATGAAGTGTTTAGTATAAAATTAATTTTCCACTTACCAACTGGAGACATTTCAGGAACACTAGCAACATAAGGGCCATCCAAAAACTTTGGCTCATTATCATTAATGTCCTGAACTTTTATTATGAATGCTGATTCTTGCTCCACTGGCTTTCCAGTGACAATATCCACAGCTTGAGCACGTAATGTATAGAATGGTTTTTCTTCTCTGTCCAAACTTTTAATAGCATGGATATCACCTGTGGTGTCATCAATTGTAAATATTGTGCCAGCACCATCACCCAACAATGTGTATTTCACTGATCCAACCCCTTTGTCCAAATCAGAATGAAGCTGTAAAATAAAAAGAAAAAGGAATGATTGTACAGAAGATTATTTTATTTGCAACCATTATAAGTGACATTTTATATTAACTTAGATATTTAGTTTAGTAGTATTAAGCCTCAGGCCAAACAAATATGATTCATTGCTTCCTTAATTATTTCCTAATGACATGTTTTAAATACCAATATTATTCAATTACAAATATTTGATCTGTTACAATGTGACTTTTGAGTTTTTATCTATGCTTTTACAATGCTTATTTATTGATTATTATCACTGAGCATATTATTTGTATATTTTGTACACCTCTAAGGGTAGGGGTGAAGTGTGCTGATACGGGATATTTTTGTTTAGAGTGAATTACTAATATTATTACTGTCAAAACATTGCCCTGTCTATTTCTGTTTGGTAACATTGATTGAAAACATGAGAATTGCTCAACTTTAGATCAAAGACACCAGGCCCAACAACACTGTCACAGATGCATCCTTGGCAAATTCCCTTATTACATTATAGACAGTTGCCTTTTGGAATTGTATCTGAAAATGAAAGAGTTTATGTTTAGATGTATCAGAGACAAATGCAAACTGCGTCAAGTGAGGGCTGTGGCACACCTATTGGAGCTAGTGATTCTTTACAGTACTCCCCTTTGCACTGTCTAGTGGAGAAATAGCCTGTTTAATCTGTAGAAAATACGTGTCTGGATTCAATACTGGAGCAGGTATTTACAAAAACTCTCCAGATGTTTTAGAAATGTACTTATCAATATGGGAAATTCCCATTTATTTTAGACTCAAATATTAATCTCATGGCATATAAACTTTCTAGTCTAGGCAGTAAACAGTAGCCATTCACCAGGGCTGGATCAAATTTAGTGGAATAAGAAATAAATAAAGGTTTCAACAAAGAGGCATGCTAATAATATGCTAAGAGGATGGGGACGTGAATTTTAGGTAACCTGCTTTAGTTAGTTTGCTTAAGTATGGGCGTTAAATAAAAAAAAAAAAAGCTTTCATCCATCCAGCTATTTTTTACTGCCGACTCTCTATTTGAGAAGAAAGTAAAGTAATATTTATGATCTGCCAATAATTACTATCAATTCTTGTTCATGAACAATATACTCCAGAAAGGACACTTTTAGTTTTGCATGTAGGACTTAAATGTCCATTAGCTACATAGGAAGAATGAGATTTCTACTTGAAAATGCATTTTGACTGGAGGAAAATGGATAGCTATCAACAGACCCTTAACCACAATCATAGCTACATAGTAGGCACATAGTTAATTAAGTTCAACAACTCTTACAGCCTTAAATTACATTTAAGCCCAATCACTAAAATGTCCTATAATATTTAATATGTTAATGTAATTTGAAAATGAATTTTCAGTCTTTTTGAATCTACCATGTTCATTATAATGCATACATATATGCGGTAATCCTGACAATGAAAGACCTTGTTCAGGCATTTTTTCTAACTGGGTGGCAATGCTTTTTCCCTGTTTCCCAATTGCTCTTCTGTATTGGCACACTGTCACAGGCAGTGGTGTATTTAGGTTTTGTGCTGCCCTAGGCAACACAAAAATTGGACCCCCCCCTGCGGAAAGAGCCTGTCACCAACCAACACCAGTCCCCCCACGGAGAGAGCCTGATAGTGACCAACAACACCCCTGCCCCATCCCCCTCTGTCCTCACCCGAGACAGCCTTCCACTAACACCCCCCCCCACAGCTCTGGCTATCCCCAGGAACAACAGTGGGGCTCTGCATACACCATCAAGCAGCCCACAGCCTCTCTCGGATCGCACCTGGTCCCCATGTCCCTCCTTCTGGGGGCCAGTGCTGCCCCCCTTAAAAAAATGCCACCCTAGGCAAATGCCTTGTTGGCCTTGTGGTAAATACGCCCCTGGTCACAGGTCCTTCTGATGGAGGCTATAAGTTGCCAAGCCGATGCTCAGTGTGCAGGCAGAGTTCACTGCCCTAAGCAATGACATATAGTTTCCACTGGAGTGAGTGCATATAGAAAAAAAAGGGGCTGAGAAAAAATGAATGTCAGCAGTACTGATATGCAAAAAGGGTAAAATGTAAGTAACTGAGCCCTAGTAGTCAAAAGACCTATAAAAGCTCTTCACGTAATATATGACTCCTCAGTGTGTTTTATTGTATTTAATGATGCACACCATAAATGAGACTTTTGCATATATATATATATATATATATATATATGGACCATGGAGCTGTTGAGAAGTGACAATCACTGTAGAAGTTGAAGCTACTAGTTCACAAGTCCAGCTTAGTTTCTATGTGATTGCCTTCCCCTCTGAATGCTGACCATAGGGAGTTGCTTGCTTGGCACTTTTTTAATGAATACAAGGCACTCTTTGATAGGACAAGGTGGAAAAGAAGGGCAGTAACATCACAATTTCCACCTCATCCAATTAGAGAACACCTTGTATTCACTGAAAAAATACAAGGAGTTCTATGAATGGAGACAGTGATGAGCAAGTGACCCCTGTGGTCAACATGCAAAGGAGAAGTAGTTTGCACAGGACCTGGAAGTTTCAGCAGTCACTGTAGAAGTGCTGACTACTACAGTGATTTTCAGCTTCCCCATTGGCCCCCCAAGCATGAGATGTACAGAGGTTCAGGCTGGAGCAATGTAAGTATGCAAAAACATAATATTTAGAGTTCATATTTAAATTATTAAACACATGCTTAAACATGTCTCTTTACTTAGGATTGATATTGTTACATATACAATACAATGTGTAGCAGTGAAAGAAAGTTCAAGGGGTAATACACATAAAAAAGACACAAAAAGACACTGAAAACTTTGTTCTTCAAACTTCATAGCTATAGGTATATAGGTGCACCTGGCCCAACTGTTTTTATATTTGCACTCCACTCATGCAGTGCTGTTGCATAAATCATTGTCACCATTTCTGCTTGAATTTTCATCATTAAAAAAGGGAAGAAAAAGCAAATCTACAACTGAATTATTTCTTTTTGAACTATGCAGTATAATCAAATGGGCTATAGCAAAAAGAGAAAATTAAATATTTTTTTTTACTTTAAGACATTATATCACAATGTCATAACATTTATTTAAATAATAAAATTCATAAAATGAGTAATAAACTACTCTTCTTGCAATTACTTTGGGAAATGAGACTTGAGAAGAGATGTTATTTTCTTCGAATAGGGTTTTTTATTTGGTGTTTAATGCATAGATTTATACTTGAAAGTTATAGTACTCTGCACAGAAAAATAATTTATCATGCTAACCTAGCTGACAAGCAGTAAATTCAATTTGAATACATAACTGATAGGTGATAAATGCTGTAATATGTGAAAAATTGCTTCATCGTTCTGGGATAGACTGTCACTTTGATCACTGATGCACTCAGTGTCTCTGTTCAACATTGGGTAATTTGGTATATGTATATAACAGTATTTATAAAATAACTAATATTTTATTCCAGCCTCATTCCTCTTCTAATATATTTTTTTAACAAAGCTCTTTGAAGTCACAATGGATGTTTATGCAGACCATAAATGGCTGTGATTAGTCAGCATTATAGTGTGTGCTCCCTTTTATAGCTTGTTTCAGTAAAAATGGATGCAATGGTACAAGAGAAGCAATAGCATAGTAAACTGTTTCCTAAAAGTATAATGAGAAAATGGTTATTAAAAACTGATGCTTCTTTAGAACTGCCAAGAAATGTTTTCTTTTGGTTAAGTTTATACTCTGTGTCACAGTACACAAGAAGCATGTGTATATGTATTTTTTCCCTCAGTATATCAGTAGTGTGTGCCACATACATTTTGAGAACAGTGATGCCACATAGATAATTTAACCTAGTTTGGTTGATTTGAAGCTGAACTCCTAAGCAAACAGCTAAATATACGAATGAAATGCATACAAGATCTGTTTTACCTGCCAAAGAAATGGTATTTACAGTACAAAAATCTAGTGTTTACTCACACAGCTTCTGCACACAGAACAATTATTCCTTGCAGAGAAGGGGGTAGATTTTTTTTTTCTGCTGCAGTTTCGCTTTCACTTACTGGTCTCCTCCCTACCCCCACTTTGTCATTAGATAGCGAATTAAGAAGCAGCAGACTGATAAACTAATCTATCTGTCAGCATGTCCTTTGCAATGTAATGTACCTAATTGTCTCCATGTGCTGCTTCTCTCCTCCCCAGCATTTCCACTTTTATAAATAAATTACAATTAAGAATGTTGCCTGGCTTAATGCATAATACCATGGGAACATAAATTCATTTGAATAAAATAATGCATTTTGTTTTGCAA
Source organism: Staurois parvus (assembly GCF_062004578.1). NCBI lineage: Eukaryota > Metazoa > Chordata > Amphibia > Anura > Ranidae > Staurois > Staurois parvus. The sequence goes on from NW_028317949.1 coordinate 9,905,849, forward strand.
ATGAAACATATATAAATGAATATAATGTGATAATATAAGAGGTTACTGTGATCTTTAGCATTAGCATTCGTGGCTAGCCTTGTAGGTTCATAGGATTCTGGAATTTCAGTGAATTTTAAATACTTTTATATTGTTCATTATAGCACAACATAGGACAGACTTCAAAGATGTGTGTCTATACCAGGGGCAGACTGACCATTTGGAAACTAGGGCAGTGCCCGAGGGCCCAGGGTAAGTAGGGGGCCCCATGAGATGCCCCTGGTACCTTTTTCATAGGCTTTTTTGAGTTTGGGCAAGGACACAGGGGTCCCATGATCCCTTATTGAGGGCCCGGGGTCAGTAGGGGGCCCCATGAGATGCCCCTGGTACCTTTTTCATAGGCTCTTTTGTGTTTGGGCAAGGACACAGGGGCCCCATGATCCCCTATTGCCCAGGGGCCCCATGAGTTGTCAGTCCGCCCCTGGTCTATACTGATGCACCAAAGTAAATAGGAATGAGAAAAATGCTGTGTAGTTTTCTAAACAATTACAGATAGTTTGTTGTGCATAATCCATTACGAGTATGATTAAGGGGCATAGTTTTAAAGCAGTGCATATCATATTTACCAATAATTCACTGCAAGTGAATCTCCCTGGCACATGTGTACCATGACAACTGCCCAGGTTTCATGTTTCAGAGTGGCCCTTTTCTCTTGCAGCATCCTATAAAGCCACTTTTACATGCAGAGTTGTGTCTCCCGACATCAAGAGAAACACACAGCTCTGTAGCCTAGGATGGCAAAGTACTCCCTTGCTTCTCCCTCTTCTTCCCCCTCACTTCCTCAAGCTAACAGACTGGCTTAAGACAGTGCTGTACACTGTTAACTCTTTTCTGTGAAGACTGGCAGTTCAGGGAAGTAGCACTGAGAGAGTAGGAGCCAGCAGTATTGAAAGTTGTAAACTGCAAATAAAGGGTTAGGAATTTTAACAAATTTAAAAATTTGGAATGTTAATTTTGTTGTGCTCAAAGTGCTGAACCAAAAACACTATGGCTTAACACTGTTTTAAGTATTTAATGTTTATAGTTTCAGGTGTTTGCTTCTCTGGCAATGCTATGTATTTATATTTTCCCCTGTAGCATTTGCAATATGCATATGCCAATATGGCGGGTTGCTTTTTCTGAAGATAATACATGCTATTAGCAGTTTGGCCTAGCATTGTAGTTACGATTTCCTGCATTCACATGTGATGACAACAAGGTACATGATTTAGAGAGTTGAGAATAGACTGAACAGAGGAACAAGTGCATCGGTCTCAGCAGCCCATTCACTGTTCCATGGCAGACTCAGGACAAGTGGAAGGGCAACAGCTTAACTGCAGTAAAAAAAATGTCAGGCCACCAAGCTGGTCCTGCTGTCTGGCTAAGGCTGCTCAGTATTGTATGGGCTGAAGATCCCACCCATTATAGTGTACTGTACAACTTTTCCTGACACAGCAGCCACTAAAGAGCCATGAAACACATTGATGGTGTGTTTTAATCTGTTCTCATGAACACTAAATACAAACCTTCCAGAAGGATCTGCTTGAAAACACCTTTTTCATTGACTGAGGGCCTCTGCTGACCACATATTTGTTCCATCTTAGGGCTCTTCCCCTTTATCATTGTTCACCATATCTAACTGCAGCCTAGCGTAGTGCTGGAATCACTGAATAATCCAGATGAGCATCAAGTATGACTCTGCACTCTGCATGCAGACAGCCATATTCTAGACATGTGCTAAAATAGGTTGCTGACTTCTAGGATGGGTATCCAGCAACCTTACGAATATAGGTATACGTTTCTTAACTTTTTGCCATACTTTCCATATACACACAACTAAACACTAATCTATGAAGAATTTCTCTAAATGATTGTTATCCCTCTTTTTCTCTTTATTTTTGCTAATTTGTTCAGTAGTTAGATAAGATGCATGGAAGCAAACTGGGGAATGTGGGTCTTGCGGTATTTATCCTTTTGTCTCTTAACCACTTGCCATCCAGCCGCTGTATATAAAGGGCTGGACGGTGGCAGTCCAGGGGCGGGTTGCCGTTCAGAAACGGCGCCAGCCATTTTGGACTGTGCACGCTCCCTGGGAGTGAGAACACAGTGGAACACCGATCGTGGTACGGACCTCTGTGCAAGGTCCCGATCATGTGATCACTGATTAACCAATCAGTAATCACATGCAGAGAAACAAGCAAGATGTCACTTCTGACATCATTGCTTACTACGCATGAAATCTGTGAATGATCACAGAGATCACATGGTACAAGGCTATTCACAACAGCCTTGTACCATGTGACAAGCTGTGACCAATCACAGCTCACACAGTATTTCTCAATGGCTGCAAGAATGCAGCTAGAGAGAAGGAGAAATGATTGCTTTTACAGCCTTTATGGGTGTAAAAGTAATCAGTGTAAAATAAAAAAAGTCTTCATCACCCCCCAGAAGTAGTGTACTGCTAGGGTTACAGTATGTACAAAAAAAACATAAATAATAACATAAAATAATAAAATAAAAATGTATTTATTTATTTTTTTAATTATAATTTTTGGTTATAAACTAATTTGGGTTACTTTTTTTGCTAAAAAGAAATCTGAAGAAATCTTGGCCAAGATTTATAATGAAATATTATTTATTTGCAAAATTATATAAGAAAAACACTTGTTTTCAAAATTTTTGGACTTTTTCATTTATATAGCAAAAAAATAAAAATCCCAGCGGTGAATAAATACCACCAAAATAAAGCTTTATCTGTCTCTATAAAATGCTAAAAAAAATTCATATGGGTACAGTGTTGCATGAAAGCGCAATTGTCATTCAAAGTGTGATAGCGCTGAAAGCTGAAAATTGGCCTGGACAGGAAGGGGGTAAAAGTGTCCAGACTTGAAGTGGTTAATGGTAACTGATCAAAAATGCATTTAAACTCCTGGATCCCTTTAAAAAACACTATATACAGTAGGTCAGCAGGCATGGACGCAACATACAGTAACTATTCCTATTGTTTTATGTTTTACATCAAAACTGATGGATTGGGGCAAGGAAACAGATAAAATTCAAGGTACTACTAGCCACTCTCTTGCTGTCAGTGAACATTATGATCATGCAGGAAGAAATAGTCATGCAGGAAGAAGTAGGAAGGAAAGTTCTCTACATCAGCCTAACTTTGCATAGTTGCTGGTAGCTGACAAAGAAGAAAGAGTAGGACAGTATGGATCCTGTGGTGGCTTGAAAAAGGTGGCTACTGCCCTATCTTTCACACTGATCACAAACTTGGCACTTAGAATAAAATAATATTTTGCTTTCCAAATCAGTTGATTTGTCAAACATGACAGACCTGTCTGCCTGCTCCCTGGATTGGATAGCCACACTTTTAACTTCTTGCTAAAAAAACAATTAAGTGATTATTTTTTAGGCACTGTCACTATCTAAAGTGTCAAGGGAAACATCACTTTCAGTGACCACTGCATTCTGAATATCCTAGCTAATTTCTGCTTTGGATAACTACACCTGCAGATGGTGAGGTTGGTCGTAGCTCATCTTGACTGTTACACAATTTATGAACTGAAAATCAGTGACTGCGTAGGTTATTGGGTCTGAAAGTAAGGCCAGTATCTCCTATTGGCTTAGTTTGTGAAACAGATGACCTTTTGTCCGGCCTGCAGCACAAAACCACTCACAAGCATCAAGAGGTTGACCCTCATAAAACTAAATGATGCTTGAAGAACTGTAGTTATCTGCCATCCATTTATGTTGTGAGATAATGAAAATAGATACCACTATCATTGTTGTTACTAGTCCAACACTATCAGCCAATGATAATTATGAAACAGATGCCATTAGTTCTTAATGTACATCACTGCTGCCATACTCATCTGTGGCTACTTTCCTAGTAGCCACTACCTTACCTGGTATGTTTCCAATTACATTGCCTTTAAAATTAAAACTATCCACATTTACCTATATTTACATGTAACAGAAACATATGTTTTCAAGGTCTGGCCACCATTATCACTTGTTGTTACTGCTACAGCCATGTGCCATCATTGTCCACCACCCCTTCTAAAAAAATACTAATTTTGTTTTCCTAAATAAAAAAGTGACTCTGTGCACCAGCAGTGAACTAAACTAGAACTGTGATAAATCCACCAATCATGATAAAGCCCACTTAGACAATTTAATTTGTGGAGATCAGATTGTGTAATAGCAGTCACCTCCACCAAACCATCCTCATAGATCTCAGTAAATCCCACAATTCTCTCAACTCACATGATAAAACATGAATCAGTGCCTTGGCTGCATGGAAACCTCTCCCTCACAGAGCACTATCAAGTTACACTCTACACGCTTTGTCATTCTGGCATCATCTGGGGCACCAGAAAAAGCAATTACACACTCTGATCTCACCAAATTGAATGGTCTATGTGGACTTGATCATGACTGGTGAATTGTATCACAATTGTGTTCACAGAATCTTATTTTCCTGGTTTTAGGGTACTACACACGTTCCTAACTCCAGAAACCACTAAACAGCTCATCCACTCCCTCATCATATCACGACTTGACTACTGCAACTCCCTTCTCACTGGCCTGCCTCACCGCTGGCTATCCCAGCTTCAGTCGATCCTGAATACGGCTGCCAGACTCATTCACCTTTCCAACCGCTCTGTCTCCGCCACCCCCCTCTGCCAATCCCTCCACTGGCTTCGGCTTGCGCAACGGATCAAATTCAAAATCCTAACGCTGACGTACAAAGCCGTCCACCACACTGCCCCGAACTACATCACTGACCTAATATCCAAGTACCGCCCAGCACGCACACTCCGCTCCTCACAAGACCTCCTTCTCTCTAGTTCCCTGGTCTCCTCCTCCCATGCCCGCCTCCAGGACTTCTCCAGGGTGTCACCCATTCTCTGGAACTCCCTGCCCCAACCCATCAGATTATCACCTACTCTCCTTTCCTTTAGTCGCACTCTGAAAACCCATCTCTTCAGGGAAGCCTACCCCACCCCCTGCTAACCTGCCGACCTCCTCCACTCTTCCTACCACCCGATCCCCCACAGCTATCTCCTCCTGTGCCACCATCCCCTCCTTCCTAGATTGTAAGCTCGAAAGAGCAGGGCCATCAATCCCCTCATGTTTTGCATTGTATTGGTATTGTTCTGTCACATGTTCTGTCCCCCTCTGTAATGTACAGTGCTGAGCGAACTATTGGCGCTTTATAAATACTGTATAATAATAATAATAAAATACACATTCAATTTCCATCAAGAAAAGAAACACACTCCCTCAAAAAAAACCCCTAACATTTCTTATCACTAATTTTGAAGTTTTCTGTTCTCTAACTTTTGCTGTGTGGACATCAGGTAGTTCTCCAAGATATCTTAGTGACACATGCTTGAAAAAAAAAATTCTTTTTTTTTTAAATTTCCCTTGCAAATTATTTATTTTATTCACTAACATTCACTTTGCAAACATGAACAGCCTCTACTCCTTTAAAAAATCAATCCTCTCATTATAGGTTAATTTGGTAAATATAATTCTGTCAATTCTGTTAAAAAAAACACGCATAAACTAGAATTCCTTTTTAATCATAATTATAGTCAGATGTGTCCAAATTATGTCACAGTCAACAAGATTTTCAGTTTTTACAAACAGAGAAACCATTTTACACTTGCAGTACATGTAGGTTGTATGTTCTGAGTGTGTTTATTGTATACCAGAAACAATATATTATTGGCATGGCTGAAACTATATTCTATAATATAGAAACAAGAGATTATACATAACTAGCTGATCACATGTGTGCTAATTGACTAGTGGACTATCAATTATGCTAACAAAATGAATACGTATTTTGGATACCAGTACATATGCCCATGTGATGAATTGGCATAGATGCTATTTTTACTGTATAAACTCTCAATGCTAGCAGTAGAACCAGGAGTTGTCTATAGTATAACTGAGCTCATTAAAGTGAACCTGTGTGCAACCTATGTACATTCAAGTATTTACATATTCTTGACAAGAAGTAAATACATTTTAAAACAAGACCCAATTTGATGATTTTTTGGAATATGTAAACATTTAAATGTCTATAATTTAAAATAAATATATTATAAAATATTCTAAAAAATACATTTTAGCAAGCACTCTTACATATACACTATACTGCCAAAAGAATTGGGATGCCTGCCTTTACATACACATGAACTTTAATGGCATCTGAGTCTTAGTCCGTAGGGTTCAATATTGAGTTGGCCCACCCTTTGCAGCTAAAATATCTTCCACTTTTCTGGGAAGGCTGTCCACAAGGTTTAGGAGTGTGTCTATGGGAATGTTTGACCATTCTTCCAGAAATGCAGTTGTGAGGTCAGGCACTGATGTTGGATGAGAAGGTCTGGCTCGCAGTCTCTGCTCTAATTCATCCCAAAGGAGTTCTATAGGGTTTAGGTCAGGACTCTGTGCAGGCTAGTCAAGTTCCTCCACCCAAGACTCACTCATCCATGTCTTTATTTTTTTTTTCCAAAAATACTTTTATTAGAGGAAAAAAGACATATCAAAGCATATACAACTATGGATCACAGTCTGAACATAGACATAGCATGTTGCCTCCCGTTTCGCAGATGGGCCATGGATTTAAACTGCAATACAGATCAAGATGGGATATAACATTATATCAAGTGTATATTGCAAACCAGCAGATACAAAGAGTATAATAGATAGATAAGTCAATATAGATATATTGAAAGCAAGATATAGTGAGCGCTTTTTAATAAATAGCGACTGAGACATTTATGGTAACCACAGTAACCTTTGTAGGAACAGTAAATATAATAAAGTACAGCGCTCAATGGGTAAATAAAATAAATAATGAAGTAGAAAGCTCATGCGAGAATATATGAATCAAATAAAGTTCAATGGGTGGCACTAGCAGTTGTTTCCTATGAAGCAGTTATCCCAATAGAGTTGTGACTGGAATCAAAATAGCAGAGGTGCGCACTCACCGAAAGCGCATGGATAATGCGCATATAGGAATTATACTCCTCGGTAGTAATCTGTAGTAGGCAGGTGGTGAGCATCCTTCTGAGATCTGGTCAACAAGCCTGGATTTAGTGTGAGATACTGCTGGGTCCAGAGGTTCCAGGGTGGACCCTGGGGAGCAGGTAAGGTGCTATAGTGTGTAGATAGAAGTCAGCCGCTTCCATACCATCACTGTGATTAATATTGGTATAGAGAGAGGTGACGTCTGCCGTCAACAGAAATGTGTTAGGGAACGTATTGATAGTGCTGACTTCATTAAGTACCTGCTTGGTAAAGCAGGTACTTAATGAAGTCAGCACTATCAATACGTACTCTCTCTATACCAATATTAATCACAGTGATGATATGGAAGCGGCTGACTTTTATCTAACACACTGTAGCACCTTACCTGCTGCCTAAAAAAACCTTATTTTGAGTCTATTGGAATTTGCAATGTTTAAAAATTATTTCTGGCTCAACAAGGCTTATTATCTACAGATTAAAGGCCTTGCAATAAGGGCTAAATTTGCCCCCAGCCTAGACAATTTATTCATGTCCCGCTGGGAGGAAGACTTAATATATGCTAGGGACTGGCCGGAATTGACAATGTAAAAGAGGTATATTGATGATATCTTCCTCCTATGGAATGGGGAGGAGGAATCACTCATTAACTTTTTTACTATGCTTAATAATAATAGCTTCAACATCAACATCAACATCTCTCTCATGTTACAGCAGATTTGTGGTGTATTTACTACAATGCCCTTGCCAGAAACAGTATGTGGGCAGGACAACTAGACGCTCACGTGATCGCCTATGAGAACATGTATCAAATATTAAAAAAGGCTTTAGAGAGCATTCCCTGTCTAACCACTATTATTTATTTATTATTTATTTCAGGTACTTATATAGCGCCTTCAATTTACGCAGCACTTTACATATATATTATACATTCACATCAGTCCCTAACTCTCAAGGGGTGTACAATCTAAGGTCCCTAACTTACATTCATTTATACACATACTAGGGCCAATTTAGACAGGATACAATTAACCTAACAGCATGTCTTTGGAGTCTGGGAGGAAACCGGAGTACCTGGAGGAAACCCACACAGGCACAGGGAGAACATGCAAACTCCAGGCAGGTGGTGCCATGGCTGGGATTCGAACCAACGACCCTAGTACTGCCAACCATTTAGCCACTGTGCTACCCATAACCCATAACCACTACCAGTTGTACCACAACAAGGACCCATCATCCTTGAAGTATGTGGGTATTGATGTCATCAATAATCACTGGAGGGGTATTAATAAAACAAGAGCTGTTTCTCAGGCAGAGACCAAGTGGATTTTTGAGTTAAATACATTACACCGCTTGGGGCATAATATAGAAGTGGATGTTAACTGCTTCATTACCAACAGCTGAGGTTTTTTCCTTTCCCTTTCCCTGGCTCCTCTATACTGTATGTGCCTGATGTGTATATATTCATATTTATGGTCCCTTAGATTATATGGTTTCTGATGGTTCATTCCTATCCTAGTCTACACTATGGTTTTATAAATCTTATCTGAAGTAGTTGTTATGGATACTCCCACACATGGTTTTAAACATTTAATTAGGGGTTATAACCATCAACAATTTTTGATCTTGGGAGCTGCTATATTTTTTATACATTTTTTTATAAATTTCTTTATATATAAAATATATTATATGAGCACACTGATTCTATTTTTATATTATATTATTTTTATATATGCTTTTATATGGCATTTTACTTGGAATATATAATATTGATGTCTTTAAGAAATATGCATATGCACCTATCAACATGGATTTATATGCCTTGTATACTGCACACCCATTTTGCTGTGGTCCGATGATGTCATCCCATTTATTAATGTAATTCTCTTAGGGAGTTATAGCTTTCTTAGTATTTGATACAATACTTCCCTGGGTTCATCATAACAGAATTACATTGGCATTTAATATTGCATTACAATATTTATATAGCATGCCCATTTCCCTGGGGTCTGTGGCATCTATAGCAGTTTGCCTTCTAAGAGACGGGGAGGAGTTACTCCCTTTCCGTCCATACATCTGCGGATCCACGGTAAAATGGCACCTTCGCGCATGCGCGTGCACACTCTGCACTCTCCGGGAGAATGGCGGCTGCTTAATGCACACGCACCATTTCCCTTATATAAACCACCGACGTCTATCACGCCTCTGTCCAGCCTCCCCTCTGATGATGTGCCTTAGCACGAAAGGCCTTAGGAGGAGCTGCACAGAGTGTGATGTCATTTTGCCGCCGGAGCCACGATGAGGCCCGCCAGCCATCTTTTAAAAGGGTCAGTGCTGCATATTTTTACTTGAATCTTCATTTATACTCGGTTTATTATGCTTACTGCCCTGAATTTTACTGATATTTAGCAAATCTTTATTTGAGAAATACTACACTATTTCGGCACCTGTTTTTTGGGCTCCTATATGGAGCTATTACACCTACAGAACAAAGTCCTATATCATCCAGTATCCAGAGGAGGGATCCCTGTATGCAGGCTTAACGCCCATCCACCCTTAAGGGGACCTCTGGACCCAGCAGTATCTCACACTAAATCCAGGCTTTTTGACCAGATCTCAGAAGGATGCCCACCACCTGCCTACTACAGATTACTACCTAGGAGTATTATTCCTATATGTGCATTTTCCATGCGCTTCCGGTGAGTGCGCACTTCTGCTATTTTGATTCCAGTCACAACTCTAATGGGATAACTGCTTCATAGGAAACTACTGCTGGTGCCACCCGTTGAACTTTATTTGATTTATATATTCTAACATGAGCTTTCTACTTCATTATTTATTTTATTTACCCATTGAGCGCTGCACTTTATTATATTTACTGATATAGATACAGTATATTGTATACTGACCTATATATTAGCAAGCTCTTATGTTAAGGGAGTGTGGAGTGTTGGGTAAGGATAGCACAAGATGATGTGTATGTTATGGTTTGTGTGTCCATATCAGGAGTGTGTGAGTTACGTGAAGTTAATCACACCTGTATGAAGGTAAATGCTCTATTTTGTTGGTGCTAAATAAATAATAAGGGCTTATAAAAGGTGTGAGATAAAGAGAAGTCAGAAAGAAGAATAGTTAGAGAAAGTTATGTAGAGTGAAGTAATGGGGGGGGAATGGGGAAAAAGGGGGGGTCCATGTCTTTATGGACCTTGCTTTGTGCACTGGTGTGCAGTCATGTTGAAACAGGCAGGGGCCATCCCCAAGCTGTTGCCATAAAGTTGTGAGCATGAAATTGTCTAAAATGTCTTGGTATGCTGACACTTTAAGAGTTTCCTTCACTGGAACTAAGGGGCTAAGCCAAACCCCTGAAAAGCAACCGCACACCATAATCTCCCCTCCACCAAACTTTACACTTGGCACAGTACAATCAAGCAAGTACTGTTCTCCTGGCAAGCACCAAACCCAGACACTGCTCTAGAGTCCAGTGGCGGTGTGGCATGCTTTATGCCACTGCACTTGATGCTTTGCATTGCACTTGGTGATCGAAGGCTTGGATATTGCCGTTTCCCATTCCATAAAGATTTCTATGTACTATTGTGTTAATCTGAAGTCCACACGAAGTCGCTTCACTGTCGCTTCAGCATGCACTGACCCCTCTCTGTCAATTTACGTGGTCTACCACTTCGTGGCTGAGTTGCTGTTGTTCCCAGTTGCTTCCATTTTGTTATAATACCACTAACAGTTGACCACAGAATATTTAGTAGCAATAACATTTCACAGATGGACTAATTGCACAGGTGGCAAACAGTCACGGTACCACTCTTGTATTCACTGAGTTCCTGAGAGTGACCCATTCTTTCACAAATGTTTGTAGAAGCAGTCTGCATGCCTAGGTGCTTGATTTTATACACCTGTGGCCATGGAGGTGATTGAAACACCTGAATACAGTGAATTGGAGAGCTGTCCCAATACTTTTGGCAATATAGTGGATAGTACATGTATATTACATACCAGTAAGGGTGAATACTCCCCAATGAATTGGTGTCATTGGAAGCTATCTATTTTAAGTAGCAAAACACATCTTTAAATGACTACTAACAACCTCAATAAACCAAACAATGCAAAAAGAAAACACATTTCTGCCTTTGGGAATAATTGCCAACTGCCAGGTCTGTTACTGCTAACAAGCAGCACCACTTTTAGACAATGCAAGACTCCTTCTTCAGTCAAGCCGCTGTGGGGCCTCCATCAGGTTCCAAAACCCAAGATTGAGTCAGCACAGAGATGCTGATTAGAAACTATCTCAGAAAAGCTTAAAGTAACCTAGTGAAGTAAAAAAAAGCACATTTTTAAAACACTGCTAAGGGACTAGGGCACCCAAACTGATTAATTTAAGCAACTGCAACATACATGTAGTAAAGAAAAAATGCAAATGGACGTTTGATGCAAATTAACAACTATAACTAAAATATCAAGTAGCTGAATTTAATGATCATTTAAATTCACTGCTAACAATATTTTCATGCATCAGCTTTTAACTGTGATAAGTGTGAAAGAAAGTGAATGAATGTTTACTGTAAGGCCCCAACTACAAACTGGTATGCTGCGTTTGTAGTTAGTGTGTTAGTAATGTGTGTATAATGTGTTAGTGCGTCATTTGCAATGGCTCTTAACACACAACACATAGAGCAGGTGTGTTGCCATGATAGCATAAATGCACTTTAATGCTTTCATTTTAGCACATGTAGCCACAATATAATGGTAAATGGTGCCTACAAAGGGCTAATTTTATGTACAGTTGTGTTTCAATGCACTGCAAAAGAAAAAAATTAAATGAGGCTTTCACATGTGTGTATATGGAATTGTCAACTAATATGGTGGTGTAGGAAATAAAGGCTTGTTGGCCTTTGCTCTTCTATTGGTTGATATAAAGTGATATTGAAGCCTAACAAAGGTTATACTTACCTGGAGTGGTCCCTTACCTCCTCTTCTGGAGTCCCCCACTGGTGCTGTCTACTCATTCTTCCCATGGGTGCTTCATAGCAAGCTGGGTGCTTTGGGGGCACCCGTGCGGGTGTGCTCCTGAGCATGGCTGTGTGAGTCTATAGACAAACAGCAGGTCTAGGCCATGCCCCTTTCTCCCTCCCCACATGATTTGACTGAGAGAAGCCATAGCCTATGGCTTCTGCTGCTCTCAGTATCACCTGTGAGACCAGAAAGTGAAGGGAGAATAGCTGGATCCGGGACAGTGCTGGATAGCGGAACAGGACTCAGGCAAGTGTTTGGGGGAAAGGGGAGCAATTAGTGGGGATTTTTTTTACCCTAATGCAGGGAATGCATTAAGACTTCAGAGCAATTTTAATATACCTGCTTTTATTTTTTAATGTTTAAGAAATCCTAATCCATAATTACTTTCTTTCTAATTAGAGGATGCAATAAAATGTTGCAAATTGTCAAGAGCAAATTAATAAAACCTTGTGGTATTCTTTAATATTTGCAAAAGGTCCAACCCATATTTTCACAAAAATGCTAATATTTAAACAAGAACATTCATTAAAGGTAACAACCTAGCTTAGAATGACGCACATTTAGTTGCTAATTATGTATGAAACAAAATGTCATTCCCTCTGGTGATGAAGGTCCCTCCAATCACTTTGTTTAAAGTAATGTTCCAACTTCAAATAATCAATATTTCTTGTACTGTACAAGTGAATGCAGAACCTGAATGTGTTATTTATTAGTAATAGATCCTCTACTTTAGACCTTGCAGGCATCAAAGCTCTTTCTTCCATTGCAATTTGAATTGCCTTTTTCATAGATTTATGACACAATCACCCTTCGAGACATCATCATAGTTATGCTTCACGATATTAATATAAGGTTAAGAAAATCCAAGATGCAGGTTACCGGGTAATCTGTCATGTCTGTATTATACTGCCTCCAGCTGCTTGTATATTTGCATTCCCAGAGAAATCATGGGATTCCAGTATGCACATTTATTCTGATATACACACCGAATATACAATGCTATATAATATATATATATATATATATATATATATATATATATATATGACCAATCCAAACATAGAGAATGATCAGCCCTAACATGAACATGTTCCAGTCTCTGTGAAATTGATTCATAAATAGCATTATGGTTAAGTCATGTATATTTTTGTTTTATCTATTTTACGTGTATTAGTAAGCCTTATAATCCAATACTGAATGCAGTTTACAAGGTCAGATCTAATTTACTTTTGTGAAAAAAAAATGATTAATTGTTAATCACAGAAGCAATTTAAACATTTTATTTCTAACACAACACTGTGAATATATCTCTAGCAAGAAGCTGTTTAAACATAATTATATTATTACTAAATCAGAACTCCTGGTAGACCATTTATATGTACTAGAAGCAAATAAAAATACTTTGCATTTTGACAGGGCCAGTTAAGTGGATGACATTAAACTAAACCAAATAACCTTGATTAGTCCTTAAAACAGGACAAAAAAAGATTAATTTTTGTAAATACATTTGTTTACTGCACATCTAAATAAATAAAATTATATTCACGAGAGACATGATAGATCTTACTAAGTCTACATTATATATAAGTTCTGAGGCTTGCACACTGTATTGTGCGCATGTATATTTTAGAATTTGAAATCTATTAATAATACAAGAAAATGGGCTGTTTTATGAAAGGATACCACAACCAAGGTGTAAACAATCAGGCCTTTTGAACATAGACATAATAATTTACTGATCTTGTTGACAGAAAAATGCTCTCTAAAGACCTTGCATAAACTCGCATATGTGTGTATGTGTATACATGCATACAGCTCTTCTTCATCCTCTTCTAGTTGTCAGTGTTGCAATATACACACGTACTGTATACATACACAGATATACAAGTTGTCACAACTACCTTCAGCATTGGTGGTCAGGCAATAGAGCTGGCATTTGTGTTCTTTGCCCATAGCAGTCCCCTTTCCCATTGGCAAGCAGGCCTACAGTTACTTGGTTGCCCCCAGGTCTTATATACAATGCTAAATTGCCTGGCTACCAGGTACTCAAGGGTGGCAGACAGGCAGAGAGGTCAGTGGCAGTCTGGGTTCATGGCAGGCAGCATTCAGAGAGTAGTCAGGGTCAAATCCATGGTCAAAAGGCAGGGTCAGAGCATAGTCAAATTCCAATCCAAGGTCAATAACAAGGAAATCCAAACTAGCTCCCAGGGCAGGGCAGGGCTGGGTGAAGACGACGGTAAAGGCATGTGAACAAGGCAAGGAAACAGGGAGCTTAAAGCCCATGTTGCAAACACTATCACAAGCATGACACTGAGGGCTTGGCATGTGCATGCACATAAATTACTGCATTCAATTCTTCTCTTTTTTTTTTTTACAGATCTGTACTCATCACCGTATTACTGTTTATGCATCTGTGTGTGCTCCATAGACAAGAATGCACCTGTATTCAGATCAGTAAAAAACTTGGCATTTTTTTACTCTCATATGCAAGAGGCCTTAAAGGAATAACAGACTTTTGAGGTACCCAGAACTAATTAAACACTTCAGTACCAGGCACTTTTACTCTCTCCCTGCCTAGGACAATTTTCAGCTTTCAGCACTCTCGCACTTTGAGTGACAATTGTGCGGTCATACAACACTGTACCCACAAAATATTTTTATCACTTTTTTTCACACAATTAGAGCTTTCTTTTGGTGGTATTTAATCACCATTGAGTGTTTTATTTTTTGCTAAATAAACAAAAAAAACCTTTTGAAAAAAAACGAAACTTTTGAAAACATGTTTTTCTTTGTTTCTGTTAAACTTTTGCAAATAAATTACACTTCTTAATACATTAGGTCAAAATATATTCTGCTACATTTCTTTGGTGAAAATACCCCAAATTGGTGCATATTATTTAGTCTGTAGGAAAGTAATAGAGTTCACAAGCTGTGGTATATATATATATATATATATATATATATATATATATATATATAACAATCAATCCTGATGTACCAACCATCTCATTTCTGGAGGCCCGAAAATACCAGGTTAGTACAAATACTCCCCAAAATGACCAATTTTTGGAATATAGACAGTCCAAGGTATTTATTGAGAGACATCCTGAGTTTTTTGAAGTTGTAATTTTTGTCACAATTTTTTGGAATATGAAGATATAAAAAAAAAATTACACTTTTTTTTTATTTCTACATATTGACACCAGTCCAGTCTAGCATTATCCTATAACTGGTGTGGAGGTGATCAGGAGCACTGACTGATGACAGTATGTAAAAAAAAAAAGATTTTTATTTTTTTAATTTGTCTACTATTTTCTACTTTTTAATTCCATTATTTTTCTTTTTTTACTGTTTTTGTAAAATAGTAAATTGGTCACAGCGGTCACATGACACTGGCAGCAGACCGGTGTAGTGATTTGTCATCGGCTGTGTCCCAGGTGACAGATTGCACCGCTGTGAGCAGCACCTTCTGACAGGACGTCATATGTTGTCCACTCGGAAGGAGGAGTATCCTGCCTGACCATCAATCTGCTATAGGCCTAGCAGGAATGTGTTAACATGCTGTTTGCTCTCAGATACATCATATGTGTGTCTCAGTTTGCAAACATAATCTTATCCTGCACCCATTAGTGGTCTATATATAACACAATAAACTCTCTTCTCCTGTCAATAATAAACATATATTCCATTAAATCAAGAACTGATATATAGGGCAAAAGGATGGAGATCTTTCTCAATGCATTTCTCATATGTAAACTTTGTTTCTTCAGGAGTACAAATTAAGCTAACTCTAAAAGCAAACATAAGCAAAATTGAATAAATAACACATACTGTATGTGTATACTGTATATCAATGATCATATAAGGAAAACAACCCTGTGCATTCAAGGTTCCAATTGGCAGCAACGCTGATCAACAAAAGTTTTCCAACATTCCCGTTCAATAAAAGTTGATCTGATGATTGACTTCTGCCAAAAAGGGACACCTACACAGCAGCTGATCCTGGCTGAATTGGCTGAATTGTAATCCATTTATGGCCATCTTAAGCAGCGTGGCTTTCTTTTATTGACTGTCTAAAGTAGGTATACACATATCAAAATTCATCTTGTTTAGCAGGAATCAAACAAATTTGATTGCTCAACAGGAGCAATCCGTATCGATCTCTCACCGTGATCATTCAGGAAAGGAAGGTGCAAGTAATTATGACATATAATTACTTATTATATTAATTAATTATAATGAAGAAATCCCCCTGTGTTCCTGCTGCAGCTTGCAGGAGAGGAGAGGAGGGAATCTGGCAGTTCTGCAGGAGATGGAGGAGGGGGGAGTACACTAAGGCTGGCCATACATTATACAATTATCTGCAGATTTTCTGCCCAATTTCCTTTAGATTTACCTTCAACTATGTAGTGCAAGGGCCTGCCTAATTGGATACAACTGAAAGTGTTGTTTAGGTTTGTCCTCCTATTATATGGTTTTTGGTAAATCTAAACCAAAAATCTGCAGATAATTGTATAATGTATGGCCAGCCTAAGGGGTCGTAGCAGCAGAGGGAAGGAATCACAGCTGCTAGAACCAATCCCCCTGAAGTTCATAAAGGAAGAAGAACAGTTTGGCTGTTGAACTCTGGAGGTTTGATGAAAAAATATAAAAAATATTTATTGGTCTATAAAGACACAGAACATGCACCACCAGGACTGAAACCCTTTGAGGACCAAGGGACGTATTTGTCCCATGTTTTTAATTGCCTGTATCATCTGATTAAGAACTTAAAATACTTTTTTTTTTTTGGGTTTGAGTCAAAATATTAGTTCTTATCAACAAATGGATCTAGCTTTTTGCCAATTATTTCATGAAATGGCTTAGTTACAGCAACTGAAGTGTACAAACTTTAAAAACAAAAAATTGATTCTTTTGGCGTTCCGTAATCTTATGGTCCTCAAAGGGTTAAGGTATTTTACATGGTCACATGCTTAGTCATAGCAAGGAGAGAATCAAAAGTGCTGGCCCTTATAGGCATCTGCCTATTAGAGAACACCTGCATCAATCAGCACTCCTGAGTCCCAAAGATAAACATGCACTGTGATTTACAGGTTAGTCATGGTGCCTGGGGAAACCACCCACTATCAATGAATGTACTGCTGGTGGTCGACAAGTCATTCTCTGGCTACACTTGCTACACACAAAATTAACTTCCTCCTCTCCCTAATCACCTTAGTTATTCTATTTTTTTTTGTGTGTGTTTTTCTACATTATATTTGTTAGGTTTTTTTAACATGATACTGTATTACATATACAAACTTTCTTTTCCATGCTTTGTATTAAAACATTACAAATACACAATTTACTTGCATAATAAAAAAGACAATTTATTTCTATAGTAACACTTCTAATTTTAAAATGTTCATTGTCAGACTGTTTTTTTTTTTGTAAACCTAGGAAGAGGAGGGAAACCTAGCTATACGCTACTATGCACACAAAAAAAAAGGTTTTGGCTACAGATGCATTTCAACACTTACTATAAACACTAATAACTAATCTAAACTAAAAGAAAAAATGCTTAAATATTACAATGCAAACTCCCTCTGCAACCACATTGTTTAAACTTTGGAAAGCATATTTTGTCTGTAGCAGTCAGGGGTGGACTGACAACTTATGGGGACCCCAGGCAATAGGGATCATGGGGCCCCTGTGTCCTAGCCCACACTCAAAGCACACCCAAAAAAGCCTATAAAAGGTACCAGGGGCATCTCATGGGGCCCCCTACTGACCCCGGGCTCTCGGGCAGTGCCCGAGTGCCCGAATGGTCAGTCCTCTCCTGGTAGCAGTACTTCAGAAAACTTTTTTTAGATTTTTAACTGAAGCAGAACTCATAAGCAGAAGTCACTTTGTTGTAAAAAATTGGTGAAAATGGTATACTGCCCTTCCTGACAGTCACTAAAGGACCAATCTACAAATCTGTAAGCAAAATCTTCAAAAAATGGAACAGAAACTAAATAGAATGTAAAATTCATATAAACAATTACTTTTAGGCACATTCAATTTTAAGTGTATTTTTTTCTGAAAATATACCATTGTTTCCATTCAAAGGACCCATATCTGATATATTTAACAAAATCACTTATTTTTTTCCTCTTGTTATAAACCAGTCAACTACATTTTTTTTTTTATTAGAAATAGCACTTAAAGTTATTTTTTTCTATTATGCGGTCATATAATTTACTGTATAAGTAACTTTATTATCAGATATTGTTTGTGAACCCATTTTATACAAAGTTTAATGCAGTGTAACACTCTAGACATCAACTGCAACTGTAAAAGAGTAGATGCAACAATGATGTTGCATTAAGTTATTGATCTTTTTTTATTGTCAAATAAAACTTTTAACTGGTGAAAAATCAGCACACCACCCTTTATAGAATATTTTTAATATCCTGTTATGATATTGTAGAATAGTGTAAAATACTGGAGCCGTAAACTGCACAGGTGGTAACCAGAGGCTCTTTCAAGATATATGTCAATAACATATCTGCTGTGCAATAATCCAAGCACTTGTTTTCTATAATCTAACTGAACATCAATGGTGATTTTTGTGTGTGATGTTGTTCTTTTATTGTGTTTATATTCCAATTTATTCTACTTCTCATTTAGTAAATGAGTACATGAAAGCTGAACTCCAGGCAGATATGAAAAGAACAAATCAATGCAGCTTGGTAATCACTAATACATCAATAAATATTGTAAGCAAAAGTGAAACTGCAGAAGAGAAAGATTAGGTCCCCTTTGCTAGACAAGAGTAGGCTAGGCAAATCTGTGCATGTCTTAGAGCTCAATAGACAGAAATACTAAGCATTTGACAGGCAAAATAATGCTGATCACATTAGAAATATCAGTAAACTATATAACCTAAATGTTGCAAAAGTACTCTGTATTAAATTATTTTAGAAAAAATATAGATACGTGCTGAAAAGGTATAAATGATCAGTTAAAAAATTGTAAACATGCAAATCCACCAAAAACAATTAAGCTCTTTAACCCTTCCCCACCCACCATCTATATATCAATGTTCCCCAGCATGAGGCCCATGTTTGTGATGCATTCATAACTATTCTCACTTTTTAGAGCCATCACCTGATGCCCAAGCTCTAACTCTCAGCCCTCATTCACATTTCAGGGCTCAGGTCCCCACTGACGATAGGAAGCAAACAGTATCATTTTACTTTAAAAAAACAGAGCCTTCAGCTTGCAATTGAACACTGATACTTTCAGACATCAGTGTACAGTGAGGAACAGAAGTATTTGAACACCCTGCGATTTTGCAAGTTCTTGCACTTAGAAATCATGGAGGGGTCTGAAATTCACATTGTAGGTGCATTCCCACTCTGAGAGACGGAAAAAAAAAAAATTCAGGAAATCACATTGTATGATTTTTAAAGAATTTGTCTTGCACTGCTGAACATAAGTATTTGAACACCTAAGAAACAGCAAGAATTCTGGCTCTCAAAGACCTGTTACTGTGCCTTTAAAAAGTCCACCTCTACTCCACTCATTAATCTAACTTAGTAGCACCTGTCTGAGCTCTTTAAAGACACCTGTCCACCCCACAGTCAGTCAGACGCCAACTACTACCATGGGCAAGACCAAAGAGCTGTAGCTGTCAAAAGACATCAGAGACAAAATTGTGGACCCCCACAAGGCTTGAAAGGGCTACGGAGCAATTGCCAAGCAGCTTGGTGAAAATATATTAACTGTTGGAGCAATTATTAGAAAATGGAAGAGGCTAAAGACGACTATCAGTATCCCTCGGACTGGGGCTCCATGCAAGATCTCACCTCGTGGGGTATCACTGATGATAAGAAAGGTGAGGAATCAGCCCAGAACTACAAGGGGGGAGCTGGTCAATGACATGAAGAGAGCTGGGACCACAGTTTCAAAGGTCACTGTCGGTAGAACACTACGCCGTCATGGTTTCAAGTCATGCATTGCACGGAAGGTTCCCTTGCTCAAGTCATCACATGTCCAGGCCCATCTGAAATTTGCCAATGACCATCTAGATGATCCAGAGGAGGCATGGGAGAAAGTCATGTGGTCAGATGAGACCAAAGTAGAACTTTTTGGTCTAAACTTCACTCGTCGTGTTTGGAGGAAAAAGAAGGATGAGTTGCATCCCAAGAATACCATCCCTACTGTGAAGCATGCTTTTCATTATGCTTTGGGGGTGCTTTTCTGCGAAGGGGACAGGACAACTGCACTGTATTAAGGAGAGGATGAATGGGGCCATTTATTGTGAGATTTTGAGCAACAACCGCCTTCAGTCAGAGCATTAAAGATGGGTCATGGCTTGGTCTTCCAACATGACAACGACCCGAAGCACACAGCCAGGATAACCAAGGAGTGGCTCCGTAAGAAGCATATCAAGGTTCTGGAGTGGCCTAGCCAGTCTCCAGACCTAAATCCAATAGAACATCTTTGGAGGGAGCTGAAACTCTGTGTTGCTCAGCGACAGCCCCGAAACCTGACAGATCTAGAGGAGATCTGTGTGGAGGAGTGGGCCAAAATCCCTGTTGCAGTGTGTGAAAACCTGGTCAAGAACTACAGGAAACGTTTGACCTCTGTAATTGCAAACAAAGGCTTCTGTACCAAATATTAACACTGATTTTCTCAGGTGTTCAAATACTTACGTTCAGCAGTGCAAGACAAATAAATTCATTAAAAATCATAAAAAAAGATTTCCTGATTTTTTTTTTTAAATTCTGTCTCTCAGAGTGGGAATGCACCTATAATGTGAATTTCAGACCCCTCCATGATTTCTAAGTGGGAGAACTTGCAAAATCGCAGGGTGTTCAAATACTTCTGTTCCTCACTGTACATCTGTATATTTAAAGAGTGTTTTAAATAAAAGAATTACATGTTCTTTAAAGATAAAGAAAAAAAATACACATGTAAATTAGTCATAAAGTTATTAAATGAAATTAACTGAAACATGTTGATATTGCAAAACGTTGTGTGTATCTAACTGGGCCCATGGGAATGAAGGGATCAACAAAGATTTCAAAAAACAACCCTCCAGGAGACATTTACGGAAGATGGCCTCTTGAGGAGAGAGCTCCTGCACTTCCTAGCTCTAACCAGCTACATTTAGCGATGGGGGGCTGCAATCTGGGTCTCCCTTCTTGATCCTTCTTGTTCCACACTCCCTGGGAACAAGATGAGCAAAGAATACCAAGCTCAGTGCCCCACAAACTTACCAATTTCTTTACTTTGGGCAGCACACCACTTTCCCAAGATGGCTGGCACCGCCACCCCTTGATCACAGCATGAGTCTACTCGCAGTGCCAAGCCTTTCAGAGAAGATCCCCATGCCAGGGAAGCAGCTGCAGATCTTCACCTAGAGCATCCCCTATTCACAGCCTTCAGAAATTGGCACAGAAGTGGTCATCTATGCACAAATAAGCATAGCACCAGGGAATTCATAGAACAAATCAATGAGCTCCCTACCACAGGGCAGCCGCTCAGTAAAACTATTATGAAGGATATGTTAGTTACTTTATGAGGCTCTTTACATAGAGATATGATGGATTGTTTGACACAGCTGAAGTCTGATGTCTCAGCAATAGGAGAGCCTGTGAGCCACATTGAAGATAAGATGGAATAAGATGGGGCCCCTAATGAGTTAGTAGATAGTGGGACAGAGGAGGAATTACAAGCCATCAAAAGCAAACTAGCTAACCTTGAAGATAGGTCATGTAGGAACAACATAAAGCTAGGTTCACTCAGTCTATTCCACCAGCTCAGGCAATATGTACAGCAATTAATATCAACGTTACTCCATGATACCCCTGGCAGAGAGATTGTTGTGGATCCTGCTCATCGCGTACCCGAACCAACTTACTTGACAAGGTGCCATGTGATGTTATTGCAAGTATCCATTTTTTCCACGGATAATCTGGTGTGTTTTGCTAGCCAAAACCCTTCACTTCCTGACCTATATGGGGGCATCTCCATATATGCATATTTATTGCAACATACAACGATGGCCCACAAAAAATTGGTGTCACTCACTAAGCATTTTCAAAAATCCCCTATTCTTGGGGTTTCCTATGAAAATTCTTATCACTAGACAAAACACTATCACCTCAGTGGATAATGGATTAAGGCTAGTAAAAAAATGGAATTCGCTACCTGGGAATGATGTGAACCTCCCCACCAGATCACCTCTTCACAGGCTCTCCCCAGAATGGGGACTCCAAATGGCTGTGTTTACTTTGCCCATGTTTACTCATATTGATCCACTTTAATATTCATTTTTGCTCATGAGTTGATCGAGTCCCACAGTGAAAATGTGAATGTTTTTGCCCATTGAGATTCTTCTCATTTGTTTTACTTGTTTTACTCTGTTTCAGACTTTACCAGTTTTCTTTGTTTTTTTTAATGTACCATGGAGATACTATGAGGAAACCACTAAGGAGCATGATCAGCTTTCTGCTAATAGTGTCCATGACTCTAAAATTTCAAGAATTTTCTACAACTCCTGTCTGACACTACCACCTACAGGTAAAGATGCAGAACTGCACCTAATGCAACATAATTATCAAGCTACTTTTCATCATTATGACCCAACTTCTTTATGACAATTAATATAGTGCCCCGCAATGCTCAATGCCTCAATAGCCCTTTTAAAAGATGTTCTATGTAGCAGGAAGTGAAAAAGCTGAAAGGTACCATTTTATGCACTCAAGAAATGCACTTTACTCAAAATAAACAATCTAAAAGCATTGATAAATCCTTTCCTCATGTTTTTACCACATGTGCACCAGTCAAGAATAGAGGAGTTTTAATAGTGATTAAGCAATCCATTGCTTTTAAACTCCATGAGGTAATATGTGACTCTGCAGGAAGATATATTATCTTAGTATGCAACATGAACAATGTTACATATACATTAGTGAATCTCTACGCCCCTAACTCTGGTCAACTCTTTCCTACGCTCACTCAAAAAGCAAATGCATAAAGTGCTCAGAGGATCATTACTTTAATGTGGGTTCTTCAACAGTGTTGTGGATAAATCCTTAGACTGCTCTACCCCACACTTATCTTCACGTTGTGAACTGCATTCCTTTTTGCAGGCAACAGGTCTCTATGACACCTGGAGGGGTATTAATTCCTCTGAGAGAGGTTATACCTATTTTTCTGCTCTGCACCAATAATATTCTAGGATTGATTTAATTCTTTCAGATTTTTCCCTTCTTCAAAGAACTATTTCAGTTAAAATCCATTTGATAACATGGTCTGACCATGCCGCAGTAACCATCCTCCTAAAAGAGCAACATATGGTTAGCCCTACTTACTTATGGCAAAACAATACTCAATTGTTGTCAAAACCTTATCATAAATATAGGTTATAACAACAACTCCGAGAATTCTTTGCATTAGAGGATACACCTGACATTATTGTAACTTCTTTATGATGTGCTCATAAAGGATATAGTAGAGGCCTGCTTATTCAAGCAGCAGCTAGGGAAAAGTAGGAGAAAGCTCAAGCATTGACCAAGTTACCCAATGAGTTAAAGGCATTAGAAACACAACACAAAATCAATTGTACCCTTCAAATTCAATCACCTCTCTTTACATGCAGACAAGAGATATACTTAATTTTTATCTCTGACCATCAAAAAACTATTAAAAAATATAAAGCATTCTACTACTCGCATGATAATAAGGCGGGAAAACTCCTAATCATTTATCTCCGTAAGAGACAAAACATGCAAAATTAAGCTCTATTAAAGATCCCCATAGTGGTAAAGTTGAGCACCATCCCCCTGCCATTGAAAATACCTTTAAAAAATACTATTAAAATCTGTACAACCTCCACTTAGATAGCAGTACTCCTCAGCCAATAGAAGCTGGTATTAACAACTTTTTGCAATCTATCAATCTACCATCGCTAGATAGTGACACTGTAGAGTCTCTGAACTCCCCCATTTTGGACAAAGAGATATGAAATACTATCCAATCTCTACCAGCCCATAGATCACCGGAAATGGATGGATATTCTAAAACATTTTCTGCCATATTGTTAGATCATCTCCGCACCCTTTTCAATACAGCTTCCTATTCTGCTTCTTTCCCAGAAGAAATACTGTAGGCAACAGTAATAGCTCTGCCTAAGCCAGGGAAAAAGCCAGACAGTCCACAAAACTTTAGGCCTATATCCAACCCTTTGAGGACCGTAAGATTTTGAAACGCCAAAAGAATCAATTTTTTTGTTTTTAAAGTTCGTACACTTCAGTTGCTGTAACTAAGCCATTTCATGAAATAATTGGCAAAAAGCTAGATCCATTTGTTGTTTGTTGATAAGAACTAATATTTTGACTCAAACCAAAAAAAAAAGAGTTTTAAGTTCTTAATCAGATGATACAGGCAATTAAAAACATGAGACAAATACGTCCCTTGGTCCTCAAAGGGTTAATATCAGTCTGGAAATATACATGAAAATATTAGCAAAAAGAATAGCCAAAGTTACCCCACTTCTGGTTAAAGTGGACCAAGTGGGTTTTCCAAGGGTAGACAAGCCCCTGAGAGGACAAGGAGACTTTTTAATCCTCTCAAAATTACTGAAACTCGCAAGGTGCTCATGGTGTATCCATATGCTTGATGCTGAAAAAGCATTTGACAGGGTCCACTGGGGATACCTGCAAGCAGCTCTACATAAATTTGGATGTATTGGCTTTATACAGTATTTTCACTGTTTCTGCATTATATACCTAACCATCGGTCAGGGTTTATACTTCTAATGTGCTGTCTGATAAGTTTTAATTATATTCTTCCTTATGTAGAAACCCTTGGCTATTAGGTAAAAAACTAATTTCAGGAATAGCTGTAGCAAACTATACTCACAAAATTGGCCTTTTTGCTGATGATGTAGTCCTTACTCTCACTACCAGCTTCTTCTAGGATTAGAGTACAGTCTTTAGTGGATTTATTTGGATCTGTATCCTACTATAAGCTGAATGTTACTAAATCCTGTATATTGCCACTTGGGGTCTCAGAAGTGCTTTTATTGTGCTTTAAATGGCAATTTCCATTTCAACGGGCTATGAAAACTCTTTCATAGTTAGGCATTACCCTACTTCCACCACTTATGATTCAAACTTCCCTGACCTACTATATATTAAAAAAACAGACTTACAACATATCTCTAAGCATGAGCTTCATTGGTTGGAGAAAGTGGCAGCATTAAAAATGATGCTTTTACCCAAACTAATCTATTACTTTAGAACTATTCTATTCATTTTTCCAGAGGTCTTTTTTTTCCCAACGGAAATTTTTTTAGAAAATTCTTGTGGGGAAGCAAGCCGGTTTAAGTGTCATTCCTTGTATTACTTAACCATACACACGAGTGAGTAGTGAGTTTCCCAGCTATTTGTAACTACTATTATGCAGCTATACTGGATCAAGTGAAGACTTGGTTTGAGATCTGGGTACATATTGAAAAAGCAGTAGAATGTCATAGAGATCCCCCTGCATTACTTTTAGCTAGGTTGACTCACTTGAATGTGACATACTCTACTTTCCCATCTATAGAAGCTACACTGCTCGCCTGGGATAAATTACATGTTTGTATATCCCCTGACTCCCTATCAGTTTGTAAGGCCTCCTCTTTACAGATGTATGAGTGCTTAATTCCCACCCTACTAGTGGCACCATGGTTACAAGATAACTATTTTTACTTATAAAGAACTTGCAACAAAACAGCCTAAACCCTTATCATATGCCCTGCTACAACTATACCATTTTAATATTAAACATCCTGACATACAATATAAAATCAATGAAAATATTTGGGAATACCTTAAAGGTAGTTATAAGCCTAAAGGACTATCTTGGTTTTACGCCTTTATTCATTTCAAAGGCAATTTCTTTAAAACCTCTAGTATGCTCAACTGGGAGAAAGAGTTTGGTATTATTTTCACTCCTGAGTGGCAATATTCAATTCAGTCACACTGTAAACACTCTCACTGAGTCCATCACTGGGGATTTATGTTAAAACTATTACATAGAAGCTATTTAACACCTATTCCTTCCCAAATATCCCTCCTGTTGGAGAAAGTGTGGTGGAAGAGGGGCTATACTTCACATTATGTGGGAGTGTAAAGGACTCCGCAGTTTTTGGAACTATGTATTTACCTTAATCACCTCAGGAACTAGGCTTATTCTTCGTTCTCCTTATTTAGCCTTACATTGCCTTCATATCAGTAACATTCTGACTCAATTCACAGGCCTCATTGCTCATATATTAACCCCTTGGCACAAAGGCTGAAAACAGAAGCTGTAAAAACGTCCAGTGTGCATGAGGACTTACATCTAAATGGAAGTCACTTACTGCTCCTAATATTTCTGAGGCAATATGTAGAGTCAAGACACAATGAAAAATATTTTGCTTTTCTCTCCAATACCATTTGTCTATTTACATAAAGATGGGTTCCTGGGGTTTCACTACACCCAGTGAATGGTCAGATAAAACACAGACGTAATCCCTTTAGTTAGGTGGTTTCTAATAGTGTCTCTTAATAATGCGGTACCTTGCTACTGTTTTTTGTTTTATTCTTTTGTATGTTAAATATGTGTATTTTTATAAGCCGTTTGGACTATCTTCACTTGGCTCTACTATGTTATGTAGTCAAATTGAATAGTGCCCTTACTTCATTCCATAAAGGATTGGTCATGATATGCATGTTGATACTGAATGGTATTTTACCTTGTCTTTGACTATTTTATGTATTTCTTTATGTGGTCTAAACGTTAATAAAAATAATTGAAAAGAAAAACAACCCTCCAGTTAATCAGACAGTGTCAGGACCTGGATCACCTGCTAGTGGCTATGTTTGCAAAGGGGAATGTTGTAGTTTCAGTATCCACCAGTGGGTGTCTCCCAGCAGCTGGCAGATCCCAGTAATTAGATTACACTTGATGCTGGCTGCTGGAGGGTATTTAGTTCCTCTTCTTCATTTCAGTTTTTCTCTAGTGCTTTGCTGCCAGATTACTGCTAGCCATTTATTCTGTTCCTACACTTGACCGTGCTCTTTGTCTTGTACCTATATCCTGAACCCTGCTGCCTTGTTCCTATTCCCCATTGTTTCTGATCCCAGTTGTAGTTCCCCCTTCCTATATGTTTCCTGTACCTCCAGCTTTGCCCTGATTTTCTCTTTTCCCCATTTCTGTATGGTTTGTTGGTGGTTGGATGGATTTATACTGTGACTACATATTTCTTATAATATATCTTACATATATAATATATATGGTTTGGTCCCAGTTTCCTGAGTGTACAGATTTGGCCATCCCTGCTGTTAGTTCCTGACAGACAGCTTTGTAAATTTACACACAGGGTTCTAACCCATTGCAGATAATGGGGTTTGATAGCACTTGCAGCAGTGTTTGGAGGGTATTTTGTCTGTTTGTTATGATACTTTTGTACTTGATTACATTATCACTAAATTAGTGCGCCAAGTTGGTATGACTGAGGTGGGATGTATGCCCTGTTTGTTACATACTGTACACTAATGTATTCTCTTAATAGGCCTGTTTACAAAGCATTAACCTCTTGCCAACCACACTATAGCCAAATGATGGCTACAGCGTGGTTGTCCAGTTCTGGGAGGGCGTCATATGACGTCCTCCCAGAGCACGCTCCCGGGGGCACGCACCCGGCAATCTCCGTGATAGCTGTGTCCTACGGACACAGCTGATACGTGATGTGGTATACGGCCAATCACAGTGGCCTTTCACCACATAATCAGCTGTGTCCAATGACACATCAAATCACCAGTAAATGCAGTTTCCGGTTATAGGCTGCACTTTCCTCACACTGTCACAGCGTGCGTAAAGTACTGCCGATAACCGGCAATTGTAAGAGGATGGATTAGTACCGATCATCAGGGCACTGATCATCAGTGCCCTGTTGATCAGTTCCCAGCAGTGCCACCCATCAGTGCCACGCACATGTGCCCATCAGAGCCCAGCAGTGCCACCAACCTGTGTCCATCAGTGCCTAGTAGTGCCACCCACCAGTGCCCATCAGTGCCACCCAACAGTGCTGCCCAGCAGTGCCACCCATCAGTGCTGCCAGTCAGTGCCCAGCAGTGCTGCCAGTCAGTGCCATCAGTCAGTGCCACCCATCAGTACCCACCAGTGCTGCCCATCAGTGCCTCCTATCAGTGCATATCAGTGCTGCCTATCTGTGCTCATCATTGTTGTATATCAGTGCAGCATCATCAGTACCAGCTCATCAGTGTCACCTATCAGTGCCACCTACCAGTGCAGCATCATCAACGTACATCAGTGAAGGAGAAAATGTACCTGTTTAAAGAAAACCTTTTTTTTCAGATTTTTTGCTCTTTTTTTGTTTATAGCACAAAAAATAAAACACCCAATGGTGAGTAAATACCACCAAAAGAAATCTCTATTTGTGTGAAAAAAATTATAAACATTTCATGTGGGCACATTGTTGCATGACCGCGCAATTGTCATTCAAAGTGTGACAGCGCTGAAAGCTGAAAATTGGCCTGAGCAGGAAAGGGGTATAAGTGCCCGGTATGCAAGTGGTTAAACGGTTGCTAGTAAAACAGTTGTGGTTAGCAAATGATGCTATTGGGTAGAAGACATGTAAGACAGTTTAAAAGTGTCAGTGGCCTTTTATATCATAAGAAGCATATCTATGGCTAACAACAATAGCAGTAATTACTGGGATAATAATGACTTACATAATGGATTTGATACACTATTAGAGTATATCGTGTTAACTTCACAAAGTGAAGCAGTGTACTAAATATCCAGTTAAGCAGAGGAATTTAAAAAAAATGGGATTTTGCCGTGGGATTGATCTGATCATTTAAATAAACACAGCTTGGCTTTTCATAAATAAATATTTACTTTGAATAAATATTCTCAGTGGCATTGATTTACTAAAAGTATAGAGGTTTTTAGCCTAGCAAAGTCAATGTTAGTAAATAATAGTGAGCTGTGTTAACTTTAAATACATTGTAAACCTTCCTATCTGTTCCTTGTGTTTTCCCCCTACATAAGATGTGCACTGATCATGTAGTTTCACAACCTATAGTAGAGTAAATCTTCACATTCCTGTGTCAGTAATTTCTGTTTGTGTTCAAACATGAAATATGTGACAAGACAACACACAGGTAAATGTATGACCTCTGTCTGTAGTTCGAGAACTGACACTTTCTATGAAGAAGCTGCACATCCCACATTCCCTGGTTCTTTTAGTCTACTGCTCTGCAGGGGAGAGTCAAACAGTAATTAGATCTGACAGACCAAACAGGCAGAGAAATTAAATTAAACAGGCAGAGTTCACCATTCAGTGTTTCATCACATTAGCACTCCACCATTTGTAATGAAACAGAGAGGAAATGGCGAAACATGGATTGGATACTGTGTGACTTAAACAAGAAATGTCCTGTCTCTTTGAACAACAGGAGCAAAGAAGCTGAATTCAATCATAGAAATAAAGGAACTGATCATCCTTGACATTATAAACTGTAGCAACATCATGTGAGCCTATCATTACAAGGTGGAACAAACAGTACAGGTAATGTATTTACACTAATACCTAGTTAAGGGAAAAAAAAACAAATGGATAGTTTACAATGCCTTTAAATACTCAACCAAATATCCTGTTTTGTTAATTTCCTTTGCATATGATTGGGTGTTCAAAGTGAACACAGCTTCAACATACAGTATTTGGCTAACATTAACTTTGCTATTTGAACAACCTCTACTCCTTTATTAAATCAACCCCAGTAGTTTGAAGAATGCCACACTTACACTATATTGTCAAAAGTATTGGGACGCCTGCCTTTGCACACACATGAACTTTAATGACATCCCAGTCTTAGTATATATGGTTCAATATTGAGTTGGCCCATCCTTTGCAGCTATAACAGCTTCAACTCTTCTGGGAAGGCTGTCCACAAGGTTTAGGAGGGTGTCTATGGGAATGTTTGACCATTGTTCATGAAGCACATTTGTGACGTCAGGCACTGATGTTGGACGAGAAGGCCTGGCTCGCAGTCTCCTTTCTAACTCATCCCAAAGGTGTTCTATCAAGTTGAGGTCAAAACTCTATGCAGGCCAGTAAAGTTCCTCTTCTACCCCTTCATTCATGTCTTTATGGACCTTGCTTTTTGCGCTAGTGCTCAGTCATGTTGGAACAGGAAAGAGCCATACCCAAACTGTTTCCACAAAGTTGGGAGCATGAAATTGTCCAAAATGTCTTGGTATGCTGCCGCCTTAAGAGTTCCCTTCACTGGAGCTAAGACCAAGCCCAACCCCTGAAAAAAACCTCACACCATAATCCCCCTCCACCAAACTTTACACTTGGCACAATGCAGTCAGGCAAGTACCGTTCTCCTAGCAACCACCAAACCCAGACTCATCCATCGGATTATCAGACAGAGAAGCATGAATCGTCACTCCAGAGAACACGTCTCCACTGCTCTAGAGTCCAGTGGTGGCGTGCTTTACACCACTGCATCTGATGCTTCACATTGCACTTGGTGATGTAAGGCTTGGATTCAGCTGCTCGGTCATGGAAACCCATTCTATGCACTGTTGTTGTGCTAATCTGAATGCCACATGAAGTTTGGCGGTCTTTACCTATTGACTCTGCAGACAGCTGGCAACTTTTGCACAGTGTGCGCTTCAGCATGCGCTGACCCAACTCTGTCATTTTACATGGCCTGACGAGTTGCTGTTGTTCCCAGTTGCTTCCACTTTGTTATAATACCACTACCAGCTGACCGTGAAATATTTAGAAGCAAGGACATTTTACGGATGTACTTATTGCACATGTGGTAAGCTATCATAGTACCACGCTGGAATTCACTTTCACAAATGTTTATAGAAGCAGTCTGCATGCCTAGGTGCTTGATTTTATACACTTGTGGCCATGGAGGTGATTGAAACACCTGAATCCAATGAGTTGGAGGGGTGTTCAAATACTGTTGGCAATATAGTGTATTTAACCACTTGCCTACCAGGCACTTATACCCCCTTCCTTACCAGGCCAATTTTCAGCTTTCAGCGCTGCCGCACTTTGATTGACAATTGCGCGGTCATGCAACATTGTACCCATATGAAATTTTGATCATTTTTTTCTCACAAATAGAGCTTTCTTTTGGTGGTATTTAATCGCCACTGGGCGCTTTACTTTTTGCGCTATAAATTAAAAAAAGTGCAAAAAATTTGAAAAAAAAAAAAGTTTATTTGTTTCTTTTATAAAATTTTTCAAACAGGTATTTTTTCTCCTTCACTGATGTGCGTTGATGAGGCAGCACTGATGGGCACTGATAGGCGGCACTGATGGGCACTGATAGGCAGCACTAAAGGGCACTGATAGGCAGTACTAATGAGGTGGCACGGATAGGCGGCACTGATAGACAGCACTAATTAGGGGTCACGGATAGGCGGCACTGATATGCAGCACTGATAGGCGGCACTGATAGGTGACACTGATGATGGGTACTGATAGACGGCACTGACTGGCATCACTTCTGGGCACTGACTGGCGGCACTGACTAGCACAACCCCTGGGCACTGACTGGTGGCACTGACTGGCAGCACTGCTGGGCTGCACTGGTGGGTGGCACTGGTGGGCAGCACTGGTGGGTGGGCACAGGTGGGTGGCACTGGTGGGCACAGGTGGGTGGCACTGGTGGGTGGGCACAGGTGGGTGGCACTGCTGGGCACATGTAGGTGGCACTTCTGGGCACAGGTAGGTGGCACTGCAGAGTGGCACAGGTGGGGGCACTGCTGGGCACAGGTGGGGGCACTGCTGGGCACAGGTGGGGGCACTGCTGGGAACGGGTGGGCGGGGCTAGTGGGCGCACTGCTGGGCGGAACTTGCGGGTGTCACTGCTGGGCACCGATCATCAGGGCACTGATCATCAGTGCCCTGATGATCGGTGCCGATCCCCGCTCTGACAACTGCCGGTTCTCGGCAGTACTTTCCTCACGATCTGACAGCGTGAGGAAAGTGCAGCCGAGAACCGGCACTTGCATTTCCCTGTGATCAGCGTGTCATTGGACACCGCTGATCACGTGGTAAAAGGCCGGTGGGATCGGCCTTTCACCACATCACGTGATCAGCTGTGTCCGTAGGACACAGCGATCACGGAGATCGCCGGGTGCGCGCCCCCTGCGGCGCGCAGGAGAGCGCGTTCTGGGAGGACGTCATATGACGTCCACTCAGAACTGGCCGGCCGCGGTGAAGCCGTCATTCGGCTATGCGCGGTCGGCAAGAAGTTAAATAATATATATATATATATATATACACATACATACATACTGTATATTAATCTGGTCACTTTAAGAATCTGGCTGTGTTAGGAGAAATTAAAAGTAAAGTCAGTCAGTGTTTTTTTTTCATGTTCATTCGTTATCTATTTCAGCCCCGCTTTTCTGTCTTTATTTCTCTCATTTTGCATTAACAAAATTAGACTTTAATGACTATGCCCCAATGACATTTAAATTGCCAGTTAGTTCATTACCATGGGAATAAATTAGCCATTAACAGCTGCAAGCAAAATGTTATTAAATACATGTTTTGAAGAAAAGAAATCTTTTGCTGGACTCAGATTATAATGTTCTTTTGCTATCAACAAGTGTATGCATATTATTTACAATACTTAAGTAGAATAAATTCTGAAAAATATTTGGTCAAATACATATTGTACAAGAAAGAAAATACATAGAATGATCATATGTTTGAGTCTTCATTCATCAAACTATTATAGTATACATTTTCTTTTTTTTTTTTTTTCTGACATTAAAGGAAAATGAAATAATAATAATAAACAACTTTGTTTTATATAGCACATTTAAAAGTAGTTTCTGAAAGCGCTGTACAAAGACAAGAGGAACACAAATGCAAGAAATACACAGGAAAAAAAAAAACAAAAGAAAAAAGGGACAATTATGTGAAAATTTGTCTACAGAAAAAAAAATGTAGATTTGGTTTGAACGGGATGACAGAAGATGACTTTCTGATGTCTTTGGAAGTGAATTCCAGAGCTCTGGGGCATAGCAGGAGAAGGCTCTGCTCTTCTATCGAGTGTAGGTGAGCGGGGACACACACAAAATACCAGAATTTGAAGAGCAGAGATCATGGGGGGGGGGGGGTAAGTTGATAAAAGTTCAGACAGGTAATATAGAACCAAGCCATGAAGAGCTAATAGGTGAGCAAGAGGATCTTAAAGTATATGCAAAACCTGATGGGTAGCCAGTGCAAGGACTCCAGGAATTACACTATTGCAGGCTTCCTCCTGTATTTTTTCCCTTTACATATACAAACTGGAGGAAAATGAATATGAAGAATTGGTACTGGGGAGCTAATCTGGATAAATCTGCTGGAGGAAAAATATACTCTAAAAGCATCAAAGACCCAATTATAGGAGATCTGGTGAGTGGTGTTCACAAGGGGAGCACATATCAGTTACAATAAGTGAAGATGTTGGATTTTCTACCTCTGGCCCCAATACCCTTTTTAAAGAGCACTTTATGAACACTTTTATTGTCTATCTGTACCTCACACAGAGATTTGTGTTGCTGACTTTTTCACAGAATTTATATTGTTTACAATATTTATTTACTATATTGCACAATTATTGTTTTATTTGAAATATTGTATGTTATTGATTTATGCACTTTATTGATACATGCACTTTACCTAGTTAAGGATGCTCCTGAGGGAGGTGCATTGTAGTACAATCCCATGTGTATGGTGCCAATGTAGGGAATTTGTTTATATTATTGTTTAGGGGAATTGCTGTGCTGTAGTGTTGCAAGTGCCATATTGCATTTATTTACCTTGGTTGTATCTTATTCATAGGATTTAAGCATGCTGGGGGAAGCTGCACTTGGTAACAGACCCATAGTGTGGAGCATTGAATTGATTGGTTTCTGTGCTGTGCAGTTGCCAAAAACCAGATTGGAGTTGTTCAGATAGGATATTTAAAGTCAGGTAGTTATGTGGCTTAGATGTCACAGCCCGCTCAAGGATCTTGGCAAGGAAGGTTACGTTAGATATGGGGTGAAAGTTATTTCAATTGTCCAGAGTCACACTGGGGTTTTGAGGATCGTTGGTACAAAACCAATGCTAAGGGAGCAATTTCTAATATTTAGAATAAAGGGGCATAGAGAACTAAAACATGATTTAAATAAATGGGTGGGAGTAGGAACAAGTATGCAGGTGGACGATTTCATATTAGAGACCAATTTAAGCAGAGATGTAAAGTCAAGTAGAGAGAAATGGGAGAGAGGAAAACCATTAAAACTAGGTGGGTCAGGAAGTGATGTGGAAAAGGTGTGCTATGTGATAAGAATTTGATGCCTCATTCTGTCAATTTTTTAGAATTTTTTAGAAAGAATAGAAAAAAATCTAAGAATGTGTTACAGGCTGGTAATGTGGGTGGACAATGAGGTTTTAATACTCTATCAATGGTGCAGAAGCATTGTTTTGGGTTGCTAGGATTTTTTCAGTGGCATGTTATAAATAGTTTGATCTAACAGTCTCAATTTGACCCTTATAGTCACACAAACAATCCTTCCAAACCTGATAATGAACATTCAGGCCAGAAGGGTGCCACCTACACTCAAGTCTCTGCAAGACTACCTTCATTGACCACAGGTGGTCATTATACCACAGAGCCAGATGGGAAAATTGGTAAAAAGTTAAGAGATGCTAAGCTTAGTCAATAGGTGATACTTTTGGTTGACAGTGGACTCCAGTGGTAAAAAATGTAGTTAAAAAGTTTTGCTACAGCACTAAGGAATAATAACTAAACCCCCTAATTTAAAAAAAAGTAATTTAATCACAACATAAAAGGATTATACATATTAAATGCATAAAAATATGGTATACAAGGAAGCCATCCATTGTGTACAATTGTTGTGTGATCTCTTGTGATTGGGTCACAGCAATCACACGGAACTGGCAGCGGCTTGGTACACTGATCTGTCATCCACAGTGTCTGGTGAAAACAGCAGGTGACAGATCTCGTCACAGAAGGGCTCATGGAGCACACGTCACAGGATGTCCACCCAGGATGGGAGAGCTCCCTCTTGGCCATTATATTGAAATAAGCTGGGTGAGAAGCAGTTATTGTGATTCTAAAGGTTCATTTAGTATTTTTTAAAATAACAAACATGTCATGCTTACCTGCTCTGTGCAATGGTTGTGCACAGAGCAGTCCTGATCCACCTCTTCTTAAGTCCCCCACCAGCTCTTCTGGCTCCTCCCCCCAACGAGTGCCCCCATAGCAAGCTGCTTGGATTGAGTCACAATGATTTGAATGGTTCCATTGCCACTAATGTGCACCTTTTCATGTGAATTTGTACTCTCAAGTCGCATGAAAAGTAGCACTGGTGTGAACAAGGGCTTATTGTAAGTTCAGCATTACAATAAACTCGGAGAAGAATTGGTATACTGGGGGGAGGTGGCCCAAAAATAGGACAAATAGACTGGATGTGCTGCACATGCCTTGCGTACCATGATGACGTTTTTTTGGGGTCTACATCCAGTTGAAAATTTAATGCGGGATCCTTTGAAGCTTTTAAAAAAAACACATATTTATCATGTTTTGTTAATCTTGTTTTGTTTCATTTCATTTTAATGTATACATGTGCACAGACTTCCAGTTACATTCACTAATTATATCCGTATTCAGAAGTTTCAGTTAATTGAATTTTCCCTACTCCCAATGTGTAATTTCCCAATAATACATACTGTGCTTTCACTCTACAGTCTTTTGAAATCTATCTCCATACAATTGTGTTTTACAATCGTATTAGTATTTAGACATAATTAAGACACAGCACCATAAAAACAATATGTTTAATTCAGTCTAAACGCATTTATGGAACCAAAGTGCTTTCTTTCCATAACAAATGCAAAACAAATTATATTTCTTTACCCTATGGCAAATAGTCATTTTAATTAATTAGGTCAGAGATCGTTTACTATTCTAAGCACATTACATCAACAATAAGTGATTTTTTTTTAAGTCACGCAAACTGTAATTTACTCCAGTTTCATAGAACAATAGTGCAGATGATTAGCCGTTTAGATATTCTTTTTATCAATGACAGTGTTTGTACTGAAACTTGCAGATACAACATGTTGCATGAAATTGTAATATTATCGTGAAGCTTGATGAAATATGCTCTATTGTCAAATAAAATAGGATAATAATTAATGCCTGCAAAATATGAGCCCATTATGCAAATTGCACAGCTTGGTTGTCTTTTCTAAAATAAATAACTACTAATTATTAGCACAATGGATGCATGACAGAAAATAAATAGTTATTCATTTTCACTTAATTTGTGAGTGTCTGTTTTATGACCATTAGACAGAGAAATAAAGAAATGTGGAAAAGCTGATTAATACGTACAAGCAAGAACTTTTGTTACTGCCTTTCAAAGAACATTGTATACAATCAAACTGTGGTAAATTAAAATACTGGAATATTTATACAGATGCCTTTTCAAACATTAGATTAACACTGCTAATGTTTATTAATAAATAGGGATGATGAAGTCACCCATAATTTATTTCACCATGGATTCAAGCAAAGCAGACCCAACATTTGTTTGAATTTGGAATTTGGACCAGGAATTATATGCAAGTCTCAGTTATCCTGTAGAAGCTGATCTTTGCCCCTCCCCCCCACCTCCCAAAACACTTGTCCATTAAAGTAAAGGGCAACCATTATTGACATGAGGATGGAGCACCAAGCTCAAATATTACAGGAAAAGTATACATTTGTATTTACATTTACCTGCTTGTACCTTTCAAATTCAATGTTATTATGTGCGAGTTGTTTTTAGTTCACAGGATAATGTGACTTACCAGAACATATAATTACATAAATATGTTACATAAATATTTCTGGTGCGCTGTATAATCAAATATGTTCTGCTGGACATAATGGGGGAAATTTAGTAAAACTGGAGCACTCGGAATCTGGTGCAACTGTGCACGGCAGCCAATCAGCTTCTAACTTCAGC
This sequence comes from Staurois parvus, assembly GCF_062004578.1. Lineage (NCBI taxonomy): Eukaryota > Metazoa > Chordata > Amphibia > Anura > Ranidae > Staurois > Staurois parvus. Next base: position 9,943,016 of record NW_028317949.1, read on the forward strand.
TTGTTCAATGAAGGTTTGGCAATAAAACCTGGAAGCTGATTGGTTTCTATGCAGAAGTGCACCTAAATTTTGCACGCTCCAGTTTTAGTAAATAACCCCCAGACTGTCCAACATTTACCATCATAGTGACTGACAATGTGCTTTAACTGTGAATAGCATTGGCTGTGCCGCTGACAAAGTAAATAAGGTGAGAGTAGTGTACACCTGGTAGGTCTGTTAAACTAGATATAAATCTTTACTAACTGTCATGTAAGTAGCCAAATGCTGTGCATCTTAGAGAATTAAGGTTCTTTTTTTTTAATGGTCTTCATTCTTTGTCACATCAAATGCTGCTGATGTACTGCAGTCTATTTCTAGACCTTCCCTGTCCACATTAACCACTTCCTGACCATGCTATAACCAAAGGTTGTCTACAGCCCGGTCAGCTAGTTCTGGAAGGGCATCCATGGACATTCTCTCAGAACCACACCCCCTACATGCCCCCATGCATAAGCTGTGATTGCTGTGTCCTTCGGACACAGCTGATCACATGTCCATGTAAAGGGCCAATCAGAGCCACCTTTACTATGTGATCAGCTGTGTCCAATTACAGCTGATCACAGTTTAAATAGGAAATGCCAGTTATCGTCAGTCCTTTCCTCGTGCTGACAGCATGAGGAGAGGAGAGCTGGTAGAGGGGACATCTACATTGATCATCAGGGCACTGATCATCAGTACCCTGGTGATCAATGTAACCCCATCAGTGCCCATCAGGCAAGTGTGTGTATTGATTTAAACAAACAGCACCCAGCAAGCCAAGCCCCTACTCCCTCCTTCCTGCTGCTGACAGACAGTCGCAGGAGCCAATTACTCCCCTACTCTCACCTCTCTTCTACAAACTGGAAGTTCAAGGAACATCACAAATCATCAAGGGACCCAGCAGCAGTAACAAAGGAAAATAGGTAAGTGTTTAGGGATGGGAGAGATGTAAATTTGTAGCCTGTAATACTATTTTAACTGTTAACATTGATTCCCATACTTTTGGTGCATGCAGCAAAGTTCATTTTGTGCAATCAATTTGCTATCAAGGGAGGATTAGTCTCAAATTGACTTAACCTTCTAGAGAAAACAAAGTGGATCCAAAATACATGCCATCACTCCATGGGACAAAGCCCAGGATAACCCAGCAGAAAACCCAAGGAAATGGGAATTTGAAGTGTCAAGGCTGGGAGATACAATAAAATACAAGAATATAATGAAAATACAATTTTTAATTTTACAAAAAGTTATTAAAATATCACATTAAAAGGCAAGTATGACTACAACCACATCACATGCCATATTTCAATATTTTCTACAACATTTAGTAACTTATGTAAGCATGTAGGATCGATGCGTTTTGCACAACTTGCTTCCTCAGGATCCACGCTTGCACATAGATGAGTCAATATTGGCTAAGAACCATAAGCATAATATTCTTCCAAAAGTTTACCACATATGATTAAACCTCAAACACCACAGCTTAAAGGATAAGTTCACCTTTAAAGTTTAATAAATGCACATTTTTTTGCAGGAGAAAAAATATGCATTTATTATTTTTTTTGTTAGAAGCCGGTAAAGTATTGCACCCACAATCAGCAGATCATGAGTGTAATGCCACAGTTCTGCAGACTGTCTGTGCAGCTGTGTGCCCATATCTTCCACACGGGCAGGCAGTTACACAATGATAGGAAGCTCAATGAACTACCTAGAGAGCTCAACAGCACTCTGATTGTTCATTCACAATTACAAGACAACAGCTACAAGGACTGTTGGTGCTTGTTGTTTTCCCATTCATAGAATACTGGAAATGAATGACATGGCCGAGTGGGCGGAGCCTAGCATGGCCACATTTTTTTCAGATTGTAACAGCCAGCAGGGGACAAGATCTTCACTAGCTGTCAACATGGGAGATCTGGGGGAGCGGAGACCAGTGCATCTGTAACATGTTACATGTTATACCTTAAATATGGCATGTGATGTAGTTGTATTCATACGTGACTTGTAATATGATATTTTAATAACTTTTTGTAAAATAAAATATTGTGTTTTTATTATATTTTTGTATTTTATTTCCCAGTCAGGCACACTTTAAAGTTTCATTCCCTTGGGGGTTTGCAACACATCCTGGGCTATGCAGTGGATGGACCCTTAATTCTCCTTTTTTGGCAATATATATTTGAGATGGTGCCTGTATGGGAGTAGATTATGAAGCACACTTCACAATCTTCTCAACAGAGATTACATACAATTTTTTTTTAAATTGATACATTAAAAACGAAAAACTTTCCAACATCGTACTACCTTAGGACATCTTTAAGTAAGATACAATTTCCCTGGGAATGGCCTCATCTAGTAGAATTACAGCTATTTTGAGGACACATTTATTATTATTTATTTCAGGTACTTGTATAGCGCCGTCAATTTACGCAGCACTTTTACATATATATATTGTACATTCACATCAGTCCCTAACCCTCAAGGGGCGTACAATCTAAGGTCCCTAACTCACATTCATACATACAAATACTAGGGACAATTTAGACAGGAGCCAATTAATCTACCAGCATGTCTTTGGAGTCTGGGAGGAAACCGAGTACCCGGAGGAAACCCATGCTTGCACAGTCTGCCTGAACATGCAAACTCCAGGCAGGTGGTGCCGTGGTTGGGATTCTTACCGACAACCCTAGTACTGCCAGGCAGAAGTGCTAACCATTTAGCCACTGTGCTGCCCACACACATGCTATATAAAGTGAATGGGGAGTTCTTTACATCCTATGGACAATATACAGCTAAGTCACTCTCTGACAAGTTGATGTTGAGATGGAGGGAATCACTTCTAAAATCTCTGACCAATCATCTTATTCCACATTTACTATATTTAAGACAGTTGCTCTCTAAATTTCAGAATAAATCATCTGAATAAAATGTATACAGAGCAGATACCACCATTTGCAGTATAAGTCTTAATCATGTGGGCAGGTAGTTACTTGAGATCAGAAAGATCAATGGACTAAAAGAATGTTCACCAGTTCCCTCGCAGTTCATTGATAACTACAAGTCGTCAGCCTCAATGGCTGATGGTACTTGTAGGTGTTCATTCATAGGACACTGTAAACTAATTTTGAAGTTGGGTGGATGAAGCCCTGCACTATTGTGACAGATGGTGGGGAAAGGATCCCCCTCCTGCTGTCTCAGGGAGGGAGAATCAGGGGGGAGAACCTTCAGATGTTTGAACATGTTACATGTTCCATCTTAAAAATAGGTTGGACCATGTAACATGTTCCACACAAGAACTTAAAGAACTTATCCACTTCCTGCCTGCCTATAGTAAAATGATAGGCGGGCCTCTCGTCGACCTGGGAGGGCATCATATGACGTACTTCCCGGATCGCTCCTTGCGCATTCCCGCAAGGCCATGCTGTGGCGAGATCTGTCACTGGCTGTGTACCTCGGACACAGCCGCAGACAGATCTGTGTACTGGCCCCATTGCCAGTACCATGTGACCTGCTTTGACCAATCACAGTAGGTCAAATGACAGTTGTAAACAATGGATGGCTTCCTTTCATGCCATCCATTGCATACAAGTGTGTCTAGCTGTGAATGGTCACAGTGATCACATGCACAGTCTGGGCCAATCACAGCCCATCTGAGTCATGTGATTAGCCGTGACCAATCACAGCTAATCACAACAAAAAAAAACTGAATGAATCGATGAATCAATTTAAATCACTTAAATGCTTGCTTATAATAAAGAAATTCTTTGCTATGAGCTATCAAATTGTGTAAAAAGAAATACTGATCACTTCCCCAAAGTAGTACAATGTTACCATGGTAACATTATACTACTTTGGTCACAGTGTAATATGAAAAAAAAATCTTTAAAAAAGAGAAAAATGTAATAAAAAAATAAATAAAACTAAAATTGAAAACAAAATATATATATATTTTTGTACTGTCACCAATCAGTGTCCCTGATCACTAGCTATATGATGATGCTGTACCGCACTGGTGACAGTATATAAAAATGTGTAAAAATATTTTTTTTAATTTCATCCTTTTTTAAATAATTATGAAAAACAATTTTGGGAGATATCTGTACTGTTCTGACATTTTGGAGCCTCAAGAAATTAGATCGGCTGTCAGTACTTCAGGATTGATCAATTTTCAGATATATCCCATAGTTTGTGAACTCTATAACTTTCCTATAGACTAAAAAATAAACACTGATTTGGGTTATTTTCACAAAGAAATGTGGCAGAATACATCTTGGCCTAAATTTATGAAGAACAATTATTTGTTTGAAAACATTTATAACAGAAACAAAGAAAAACATGTTAATTTTTTCAACAGTTTCAGTCTTTTTTTGTTAATTTAGCAAAAAATAACACCCCAGTGGTGATTAAATACCACCAAAATAAATTTCTAGTTGTGTGAACAAAATGATAAAAATTTAATTTGGGTACAGTGTTGCATGATTGCGTAATTGTCATTCAAAGTGTGAGAGCGCTGAAACCTGAAAATTGGCCTGGGCAGGAAGGGGGTAAAAGTGCCCGGTATTGAAGTGGTTAAGAGTACTTCCACTTTTACAGCCAATGGAGAAAACATCTACTTTACATTTGTTACATAACTAAAAGAAAAAAAATAGCTTACCTATTTTGAGCATGTAGACAGCGCATAATATATGCATAAGACAATAAAAATATAACTCAGTCCCAAAACAGTGACAAAAGTGCAAAGTGCTGGTGTTCAACTAATTCTTTTCATATCTTGATTGTAAACTCTTCCCACAACACAATAGATGCTCCACTGTGCTCAAAATAGTTCCCCACATGGACTGACACTCACCATCATCCAATGACCACCTATCCCTAGAATGGTCATTCAAGCTTTTGGGACTATCCCAGTCAGGGGCGGACTGACCATTTGAGCACCCGAGCACTGCCCGAGGGCCCGGGGTCAGTAGGGGGCCCCATGAAATGCCCCTGGTACCTTTTTTATAGGCTTTTTTGAGTGTGGGCAAGGACACATGATCCCCTATTGCCTGAGGACCCCATGAGTTGTCAGTCTGCCTCTGATCCCAGTAAAACGATTGTTGCAATTTGTGACCCCCTCTCCTTGAAATAAGCTGTGACTGAAAATAGACAAGTTCCAGGAAGCCAACTGTCTTCTTACTGTGGAACCTAAGGGGTTAATCCTCTGCACTGTGGAAAAACACTGCTTGGCCCTATCCTTTCTGCTCCTCCCCCTTTTCCAGTGCTCCCCTCTGATAAGACACACCATGTGGAGCCACTTTGCACACGCCCAGTCTGGTGTGCACTTTTAGAGAGGCTCTCTTTTTGTGTTTTTTTTTCCTCTCTTGGGAAAGCGCGTGAGATCAGCACAGAGTCAATCAGCACCGTTCAGACAGAGGCCAGGGACTCTGCATCCTCCCAGAGCAGAATGGATGGATGCACTGTCCCAACCCCCAGCTACTGCCACAGATCATGCTAAGCTACTTGAAAAAAAATTGTTTTTCAATTTTGTTTAGGTATTATTATTATACAGTATTTATATAGTGCCAGAAGGTTTGCTCAGCGCTGTACATTACATTATTATATATTATTGGTATGGTGTGTGCATAGGAACACATAACAAACATAATGGGGTTTCTCAAATGTAACTGCAAAAGTGGAAATACACCTAAAAAAATACAAATAATTGTTCTGAAAGTGTTCTTTGCATTCTACATTAGTGAATTATAAAGTGCATATAATAATTAGGGCACCCAGATAATCGTTCAAAAATTGGATCTACCAGCATTAGATAAAGAAAGTTTTCACCACACGTTACATTGTGCTCAAAGCTTAGCAATAGGTGGTTCCACATGTAATTCAATATGTGTATGAATATCTGAAGAATATCTGATCATATTAGAGCACATCAGGCAGTTGTTGCTGACAGTTTTTTCAAGAGCTGCTTTTTTTCATGGCACCCCAGTGCATCCTTAGAGAAAAAAAATGTGAAAACACTGTACACCCAGAACACCAAACACCATTACCCCAGGTAAAAAAATAGAAAAAATAGAAAATAATGTTAAAAAAATATATAATGATAAAAAATGGTAATCTGTAAATGATGTATTTTCTCCTTCAAGGCACAGAACAGCCAGTTGTCTGCAGATGTTGCTAATTTGCTCTTTTTTCCTCTTCTTTTCCTCTTATTCCTCTTGTCCTACCCCTACCATCCCTACCCTGCAAATGTATTCTCCCTGTTTTCAGAGGCTACACATGCACAATACACTTTCTCTACCCCTGTAGAAACAACAGCTGAGATCAGAGCATTGCTTTGGAATCAGGGAGAGTGCTAGCTCCTATGACGGTGAAAGTCAAAAATCAAAATATAGCATATCCTACTGGCAAGGCGAGATGCGTGAAAGCTAACAATATCCACAATATCCAGGTCTCGAGGGTGCTGCAAAAGACTCACAGATATGGCAATTACAATAAGCAATATTTGTTAAAGCTGCACTGTGTATTTTAATATATATGGACCCCTTGACTGCATGTTTAATTTTATTCAAAAGCAGAATTCTTTAGTTTTCTGATCCCCTTCACGTCTAAGGGTAAAACAAATCTAAATGCCTAAGCACAATTTTGCAACATTGACATGTGTTAATAAAACCGTACATATCATCACAAATACTCTGTGCATCCAGGTAAATTATACCGTGTTATTTTCAAGACTAATTGGGCTTTCATTTGGTGGTAAATGGTAATGGATATCCCTTGATGTTTTTTTATTATCAAAGGAAAACTGGCCCAAAATAGTAAAAAAAAAATCATTTTTTTTATTTAGCTGTGTGTTTCTTGTTACTACCATAACCTACCACCAAAAAAACAACCCAAAATAACTTCTCCAGCTCTTGACAATTGCAGCAATACCATATATGTGTATGTTATTTGTTGTTGGTACCCGTAGTACAGCCCAGAAATAATAGTGCGCATTTTGTTTTTGTCTTTTTTTACCTAAAACACACTGACACTAACCAACACTGATACCACTTTTTTTTTTAAATCCTGACTTTTGATCCTGCCCATTTGACCTTTGACCCTGACCTTGACCTAAACACTTACCCTGGCACTAAACTAGATCAACCTTGATCTAGGTATTTTTTCTTTATTTTTAATTTTATTTTTGATATTTATTTACTTTTTTTTTTTTTTTAACATACATTGTTTTTTTTTTTTCTCCTTTATGCCAGAAGTTAGAAAAATACAATGTGTCTCTCTCCTCTATTCATAGAGAGAAAAAAAACAAAGGGTCTGGGCTGTAGAGTGACTGATCACTGTGATAGCCAATCAGAGGCTATCACAGAGATCATGTGACCTGGAATTGGGAGTCCCAGGTCCCGATCATTAGAACGGGACCTGGTGCTTTCAGTGACACCGCAGTCTTTGTGCTAGGAGTGCGCCGTGCGGCGCGCTCCCAGCAGAAAGACTGGTACGCAACTATGCGGCCCCACAGAAAAAAGCCCAGTTCTGTGAGGCCACATATTTGTGTTACGTCGGCGTCAAGGGGTTAAACTATTTACAACTTTTTTTACACAGATAAATATTTTTATCACACATGCACATGGTTGAGGGGTTTTTGTGATGCATCCCTATTTGCTTGGATGGGTTGCATTCAATGCTGGTACTGATATAAATAATCATTTTTCGTAGTGGGCGCTAAGCAAATTATGGTAACCAGAACATATGAAATTCCCTATCCGCTGTCTTTACAGCTTAAGGGAAGATGCTAAAAATGTGTCCAAACTGCATGTTTTTAATGCTCACCAATTGCAAGTCTAAACCTTTTAATATTTACACAGGAGAAGTGTCATGTCAAATATAACAAATGCTGTAACCAATGAATAAGTAAATGATGTAAGATATATAAAATTTCGGCAACTTGAAATAATTATGTGATATATTTTTCAAAGAAAATCTCTTAATTCTAGTGTTATTACCATAGTAATTCTATAGCAAACACCTCATTATGCTCAATATATTAAAACACTCATGTAAAAAGAGTTATTATGCACTACAGAAAATTGCTAAGGAACCATAATCCTTATACAAGCTTTTCAATTTTCTCCTATTCTTCCCCAATTAATGTAATATTAAAATTCAAAGCTGGTTAAATTTCATACAAGCTGACTTGAAAATATGTGAATTATGTTTTCAACAATTAATAATACTGTATGTGAACATTTAATATCTTTAGAATACATTAAGATAATTTGCTTGTCGTTATTGTAAAGATTCAGAATTGTTCTATACTGCGCTAAAGTTCAGTGAAGCATATTTTACATTTAAATTTTCATCAAGCGTATTATTTAAATTTTACACAGTGACACACAATATTAATCATGAGCTCAAGGGAAAGTTTGTTACAAAAATGAGGCAATTGCAGCCACTATGCAACTAGATCATAAGATTTATTTTAATTACATCAGCATGCCAATGCAGCTGTGCAAAACTGTGGAGGTGACTTCACAAAATGAATATGTGTCCCAACATTAGCTGAAACATTAGCTGAACATTAGTTCAATCTTGAGACTCAAACATGCCTCCTTTACTTCTAAAGTTCTAACACTGACTTTACAAATATCATGCAGTGTTCTAAGGCACTTATTGTGGGCATACACCACAAGTCCTATTTTTTTTTTGGTCAGGTGTATGGATGCGTTTTGAGTTCAGATCTACCATAGGTTCAAGGCAAATTTGGTTGGCTCTGAGGAAGAGGTTGTGTCCTCGAAACGCGTTAGCCAGTTGGTCATCCAGGGTTCCATCGTATGGACTCAGATGTTGTTTGGATCATACATCTTGTTCAGTTTGACATGCCTGTGTTATTATGTCCATTGTGAGTATGATACCTATTTTTGTTTCTTTAATAAATTATTTTAAACGATAATGCACTAGGTCGGTGCGCCCTTTTTCTGTTTCTCCATTTGTATCCAGTGTATTCGGACCACCCCGGTCTGTTGAGGGCAGCAAGCAGTGCATATTCCAGAAAATTCCAGAACATTCCTATTGGGTCTACTGAGTCCTTTCCTAGCGCAGGAATAAAGTGTTTGTTGTGTTCAAGGCAAATCCAGCCTGGTCATACATAATTCAGGCAAACTAATTTGGGATTTTGTAGGGACAATTTCCTTGTAATGCATTGCGTGATCTTTGAATTTGTGTTAGCTTGCTTGGAAGGGCCAGTAATGGGATCTTTATTCTATGCCAGCCCCCTCACGATAAAAGGGTGAGTTCTTTGTCAATGTGTATTGGAATATTTAGGGAAAGCTGTGTGTACAGAGAGTTGCTGCTATATAGTGCTATGCTGGCTACATTGTACTAAATTACTGTGGATTGCAGTGTTGGCTACATATACTGTACCTACGTGTACCTCTCCTCCAACTGAGTCCACAGTTCCAAAATCCAACAGTCCTCTCTAGGACTACTTTTTTGTCTTTTTTTTGCAGAATGTCACTGCATAAATGTGCACGAAAGCAACACATATTTATCCCCTATCTCTATTACCGAAGCTGCATTAGGGTTAGCCAACCCACTTTATTAAAAATGCCAGGCAGGCCTTTAGGGACAGACAGATATTCTGCATGTGGAAGTAATAAGGTTAATCAAGCTTTGCAGGAGAAAGTGGTGGTTGGGCTGCACCATCTGCCTTTTTTATCTGACAGTTACCATGCTATACTGTACATCCACAGCATATGGTAGAGCTAGCTCATTGACTAAGTCTCCATCTTCTCCTTCTTACTAGGCACAGTACAGTCAGTTGTCTGCAACTGCTGCTAATGCCCCTCTTTCTTCTTCCTCCATCTCTTCTAACAATCTTGCCATAGCTCTGCAAACATGCAATGAGGAGTTAACACATTTATTTCATTATATAGTCAGTCACTTGCTACAGGAGGATGGCCTTGGATATGCACAAGTAGTCCTATTTTCACATATTGAAAATGACACCAGGACCATAGAAGGAGGGTATATTAGGCAGGGAAAAACAAAGCTGCCAGTGAGCTCCAGGAGGTGGCAGACCATACTGTACATAGTTGCCATTGACTGAAGAGAAGGAAACGTCTGAGGAAGATGAAGAACAGAAGAATGGGAGGATTTTTTCCAGTGGCAGGGGCAACTTGCAGTGGACTGTTAATCCATCTGACTATACTGATCCACAGGTGCAGACCTGATACACCCAGGGCCAATCCACACAGCTCTTCAGGCCACACTAAAAAAGGCCAAATGAAGAATTGAAATTTGTCAAAATTATTTTACATCAACCCTACTGTTTACAGCAGCATCCTCCTGAAGGTTGTTTCTTCTGCAGCTGAAAAATGTCCTCATATCATCCCCATGCCCAGCATCTTAATGCCAGCTTAGCAAAGTTGCTCCCATTACAGCTCAAGGAATCAGCCCTTTTCTGCAAATTCATGGTCTGCACTACACCAAAGTGACAAGTACCCAGCTGGCATACTTTTGCCCAGAAGGCCATCCTTGTCCTTCACCAGCAAGTGTTCATGTACTGTAGATGTATTTTTGTATAAATCTCTTGTGCGGGAGTGTTCTATCGTGCTTTTACTGTTGAATAAGATGTAATTTTTCTAAATGTAACAATTTGGTTACAAGGAAAGACTCATCTGAGCAGTTGGCCACACATACAAATCATCATCAGAGTGACAGCACTTGTATATTTGTGCCTGCAATAATTTAACCTTGCAGGTACCAACATATACTGTAAGTACTGTCAGTGGCAGGGTACACATTACCATGGACAAATTGTGCAGAAAGCATGGACAGGGAAGCCACATATCCTTCAAAGTACACTGAATACATTTTCTGGTGGTTGGGAAGGATGCAGAATGGGTCAGACTGCTTAAGCTGTCACCCTATATCTAGTATGTTGGTGAAAGCACAGTCAACTGTACTTCACTATCCTTGTCCTCCAAGTATTTGGAACCAATAGTTCATCTCAATTAATTCTGTTATACTTTCTTGCAATGGTCCATTTGGGGACACAAGCTACACTGAGCAGAATAATCTGGGAACCCTGAGGGCTCAGGCTGAAGGCTGGCTGACTCCACACCATCTTCAGCCAGGCAAAGTTGTGTAAAAATGGCACTAACCTGCTGTTGGACCTTTTGCAAGGAAACTTCACACATATACCTTGCCTGCCAGTCCTCAATCCGGTGGTGCAATTGTTCCTCGTTATTTGCTCTGGCTCTAAAGAGGTCCTTCATCAGGCTAGAAATATTTGTGGTCACTTTAGGAAGTCATACCCTGCCAGTGTTCACCTGGCTGAAATATCGTGCCAATGCAAGCTTTCTTCCAACCTCCAATCTGTGTAATGATTTTTTAAAGACCTCTTGGAAGTCAGTTGTGGATACCTGCTATATAAATATGCCAATCTGGACACAAATTGGTGTTTTATTGGCCTCTTGCCAAGGTGAGCTGCATAAACTGATTTTCAAAAGCCCACTTTTGTTTTTTTTAGTATATATTTGCTGCCAGCTGCTAAAAGAGGGAACTGTATATGCTGGATTGCCAAACTATCCCTTATTAATGTGGGGCATTGGACTTTAGATTGTTTTCCAGATCTGTTGCGGCTGTTATTTTCACAGTTTAATTCAGGCCTGTAACTGTGAAATAAAAAGATCAGGAGTTACAGCCAAAACTACCCAACAAGCCTTTTTTTAAACTTGTAATGAATCAGATTGGAGTGCTGCTGGTGTGTTTAAGCAAATTTGAAAGTAAAAAAAAATTGGCAGCTCACAATAGTAGTAGACAAATGAGTGCTTGTCAAACTCGTGTCAACCACTGTGCAACTCCTGGCTGGTCCTGCTGCAGGCAAGTCTGCACTTCATGTTTGGTGTAGATCAGGCCTGATGAAGGAACATGCATGTTCTGAATTCATGCCACACCTACTAGTGCTGTACCTGGAGCTGACATCACTCCCGCCTGCCCTGAGGATCCAAACTGACCATGAAGTACTGGGAACCACCAGCGCAGCCAAGGACAGTGCTTTGCAGACTTGCCTGCAGCGGGACCAGGCAGGAGTTTCACAGCGGTTAACATCAGTTTAACATGCACTCATTTGACTACTACTATTGTTGTGAATTGCCAATTTTGTGGAATAAATTATTTGCTCATATTGGTGCATTTGGATTGTGCTGCTTCTCTCTCTGTTTTCAGACGCAGCATATCATACTTAGAATTATATCTCAAAACACATTCTATTATTCCTCTCAGATACAAGGATATAACATTCCTAACATATATATAACATAACTTTTTTCAGGCAAGCCCTATAGATGGACTGAAAATCCAGGGAGCACCTTCTAGCTCTTAAAGGACATAAATTAGGCATCACATTTTCTGGCTATCTACCACATTTTGGAGTCCCTGAAGCACCAGGACAGTAGAAACACCCACAAAATGACCACTTTTGGAGAGTAAATACCCCAAGGTCAATTTGAGAGGCATAGTGAGTCTTTTGAAATTTTCACTTTTTGCCATAAGTTTTTTAAAAATGCAGAAAGAACCTGAAATATGACAGAAACTCCTATTAGAAACTAAAAGGGGGTGAGGAAGTGGGAGGAGGGGGAGATAGGAATAGATGGGAAAGAGAGAGATGGGAGAGACGGGAAAGTGGAAAGAGGTGGGGGGAGAGAATGGAAGTGAGAAGAGGAAGGAGTAAGCTAGAGGAAGGTGAGAGACAAAGGGTGAGAGAGAGAGAGTGGGTGTGAGAGAGAGGGGGGGAGAGAGAAGGGGGAGAGGGGGGAGAAAGGGGGGGGGTGAGGGTGTGAGAGAGGGGGGAGCGGGAGGTGAGGGGGTGAGAGAGAGGGGGGAGAGAGGGGCAAGGGGATGAGAGAGGGGGGAGTGGGAGGTGAAGGCGTGAGAGAGGGGGCAGAGGGAGGTAAGGGGGTGAGAGAGAGGGAGGTGATGGGGTGAGAGAGGGGGGGGGAGATGAGGGGGTGAGAGAGAGGGGCAAAGAGGGAGGTGAGGGGGTGAAAGAGGGGGAAAAGGGAGGTGAGGGGGTGAGGGGGGGTTAAGGGGTAAGAGAGGGGGGAAGGGATGTGTGAGAGAGGGGCAGAGAGGGGGGTGAGGAGGGGAGGGAGGTGAGGGGGTGAGAGAGAGGGGCAGAGAGGGAGATGAGGGGGTGAGGGGGGGAGAGGGAGGTGAGAGAGAGGGGCAGAGAGGGAGGTGAGATGGGAAGGAGTGGGAGAGAGAAAGGGTGAGAGAGAGGGTGTGTGTGAGAGAGAGAGAGAGGGGGGGAAGAGGGAGGTGATGGGATGAGAGAGAAAGTGCGGGTAAAGGAGAAGGGTGGTGAGAGAAAGATGGTGAGAGAGAGATGCTTGCAGAGAGGGGGGTGAAAAAGAAAGAGGGGGGTGAGAGAGAGAGGGGAGGTGAGAGCGAGAGGGTGTGAGAGAGAGAGAGAGAGATGGGGTGAGAGAGAGAGAGGGGTGAGAAAGAGAGAGGGGGTGAAAGAGAGAGGGGGGTGAGAGGGCATGGGTGAGATAAAGAGGGGGTTAGAGGGGGGTGAGAGAGAAGGGGTGAGAGAAGGTATAGATAATGCCTCCCATCCTCAAGGCACACATGGGGTTCCTCATTATAAAGTGCAGAGTACATGGTCATCCTCAAGTCACAGAGTGGACCCCTCATTATAAGGCACACAGAGTCCCCAGTTAGGGCAGAAAGGGGAACCACAATTGTAAAGCACAATGAACCATAATTCTAAGGTCAGAAAGTTGGCCCTCATTACATAGTGTATAGAGCCTCCATTCCCAGGTCAAACAGGGGTTCCTCATTTTAAAATGTACTGTGCTCCCCATCCTGAGGTCACATAGGGGTCCCTCAATATAAGGTGTGCAGCCCCCCATTCACATGACAGGGGATCCTTCATTATGAGTACACTGCCCCCACTCAGGACACATAGGGCCCCCATTATATGAAATACTGCACTCCCCCATACACACTGAGTCCCCCACATGTTTCATCACTATACCCCCTCTGCAAACATGTGCCATCACTGTACCCTCTCTGCACACATGTTCCATCGCTGTACCCCCTCTGCACACGTTCCATCGCTGTACCCCCTCTGCACACATGTTCCAATGCTGTGCTCCCTCTGCACACATGTTCCATTGCTGCACCCCCTCTGCGCACATGTTCCATCGTTGTACCCCTCCTGCACACATGTTCCATCGCTGTACCCACTCTGCACACATAGTCACCATGGATGGTATACAGGGCTCAGTGCAAACTATGACAGCGGGGCTCCTGGCTCTCACCGCCTGTCTCTCTCACTCCCCCTCTCCCCTCGGTGCTCCACCATTCTCTAGGCAGCATATTGTACTTCCCACACAGCTTGGACTTCAGGAAGCTGAAGGTGCAGCACTGAGTGACAGGGCAGCAGACCAATTGGCTTCCGCTGCATTCAGGCGAATCAGCAGCCAGACAACCTGCTGGGAGGTGAGACTATGACCATAGCTGTGTAAGAGGGGCTGTTCTTCTCACTGAGTAGCGATATAACGTGAGCAAGTCACGTGCACAGCCTACCTGCCAGAAGTCCTTCTGAGCCCACACCGACCCTGCCTGTCTGAAGTCCTCTCGCTGATTCAGGAAGTGTCCACCTCCTCCTTCCCGGCTCTCAGCCTCCCTATCCTCTCAGGGTCAGACCTAGAGTTGGTTTACTCCGTCCATCCTGCACTGTCCTCCCAGGAGCCTCTCATGGCCCCCCCCCCCCGGTCCAGGGCCCTCGGGCAGTGCCCGAATGGTCTGTCCGCCCCTGCTCCTGTTATATGAAAAATTGTAAATTAGCTATACAGGTGAAGAAACATATCTATTTCTATGGTGGAGAGATGCTACTTAATGAAAAAGATTAGTCTTGCATGCTGTTACCCTCTGTAGACTATTCCCATATTGCTTCACCACAAAGATATAGAAAAATTAGAATCTGCTTTTTCTACTTTTATTTGGGAAAAGCCTAGAAAAGCTATTAAACATTGTCAGGTCTCTAAGCTAAATCTGGGTGTTAACCTACCCAACATAAGATTTTAAAACTCAGTATACTTAGACATGCCAGGGAATGGTTGTGTGGTACTTCATTATATACTTTTTCTGGTATGGACATGCAGATGGTGTACACATGGTCCCTACAGGGGATTCTACATACTAAATTCACTCTCCTAAGCAAACATATTAAGCAAAATATCTTCTATCATCACATGGTGAGAGGTTTGGAAGATTTCACTTTCTCCGGGGATCTTATCTATTCTTATGCCATTAACATTTACCCCGGACATTTTGCTATCTTCAGAGCATGCTTGGCAAAAGACTATATATACTTTTCAGAATTTGTTGCCACAAGGAGACCTATAATCTTTGCAACAGTAATATAACTTACTCCATAATCATCTTTTGCAATATGAATGACCAAAACATTTCCTAAAGACTCATGTGGCCTCAAAGTATACATTTAGATTCCCTATGATTAAGTTCAGAAGTGACGAAATGTGTCAGAGATTGGTTAAGCGGCAACCAGAAGTGATGAACATCGGAACCGGAAGTGACACGGGATTGTCCGATAGCGAGGACCGGCAGTGGTGGGAGTATTGTGCGGTCTTCCCTCTCTGATATTACCGACATTCATATCTTTGGGCTTGATTTATTCAGATGTCTTGTAAGTAAGATTCTCTGGCAGAGAATAAATGATTTTAAGTAGTACTGCACCATGTCGGGTCTCTATCTTTTATTTTTTATGTGATGATTGTGGGAAGTATCCGTCAGAGGTATTAATATACTGGAGAAATTGAACCACTGCTGGAAGGAATCGTATTGTGTCCTGAGAGAATATATTTCCTTTGGAGGAATATTTATACAAAAGTGCAATTGCCAATCATGAGAATGGAAGGCAATTATTTCTGGTGAGTGCACAGCTGAAAGGGGAGCACGGCACAATTGAAGATTTATTTGAATATTTATGTGGTGATTTTGGAAATAATGATTAATTTCACGTGGTGATCACAAAAGGACAGGAATTTATGGACTTTTCAGTTGCTTATTATATTATTATTTGCAGAGCGCCACACTAATATTTTGGAATCACAGAAAATGATTTATACATTTAGATAAGCTAAACTCTTGTGAACCTACCAAAGGAGAATATTGTTTTTTCATACCAACAACTTAGAGAGCCAGATATACACAAGTTTATGACTCTCCGATTGGCCATAAAAATGTTCCTCTTTAATTTATTGTGGATGGAAATTGAGCTGAAGATTATTATTATTATTAAGTGCCATCAACTCGAGTCTGGGTCTTAGTGACTTGATGAATAAGACCTCTAAAAAGAAGTCCGCTTTGTGCTAGTCTTGTGAGACCCTCCAGTGTCATCCCCCAATGTATACATATTAGTCATTCAATTTCCCAGGTAAAATCTCACTATAGAACTGGTTACTTTCTTTCTTACTTACTTTCTAAGTTTCCACATCCCAATATCACTCACCTTCTTTGGTTCTGCCCCCACATAGAAACCCTTTGGAAATACTCACTATTTTTGATGAATAATAGAACGGGTACTTTTTACCCCCAATTGGTTTATTCCATAACACAAACTTGGCTAGTATACCAAAACATCTAGATTTGAGTAGATGGAAATATGTCTATATTTTAGCCATAAAAAATTAGCCTTGCCCAAATAGCTTTTTCCTCAAACTCCTACTTTGTCAGACTCAAATTTGTACCTATTAAGGATATTTCTTGGAAAAGTTAGATTCATAGGAATTCATAAGTCTATACAGATGAAGATATATTTGGCAAATGGTACAGTTTTCTTACCCAAGAACTTTCAAGAGACCGACTGAGAGAGGTCATGCTATGTTTTTAATATCTGGCCTGAATTTATTTAAAAAAATTATGGGGAACACTGGGCAAACCAAATGTTTTATGTCTCAGTGTATTGGATTCTGAATTACTAAGTTGTTCTTAGGTCCTTAGGTCCTTCTAGTCTATTTTGATATATTTAAGTGTCTTATCAATCTCTTTTATTGACTCTTGCAAGGTATCCTTTAATGTTCCTGTAAATATTACTATATCTTGAAGTATATGCTGGTGACCACTTAGTTTACCTTCATGGCTCTATCTTTATACTTGGACATGTATATATGCTGTGCTCAGATTTCTTATGGTGCTCTGCTTAACACTTACTCCTTTGCAAGCCAATGTTTTCATGATGTCCTTATTGCATTATTTTGTAAAACAATACAGTAAAAAACATATTTTAAAAACAGCTATCTTCAGTAATCCACCAAAATGCTCTGTTGTCATCTTAAAGCAATCAGAATAAGGAAACGAGATTGATGATTGGTTGTTGAGAAATACAATTTTTTTTTGTTCTTTTAACAGATCATACTTGAGAAAAGCATAGCGCTGTGATTTGTCTACTTCTTAAATTTTCCCATATTGTGAAGAATGTCTGTACTTGTGATTCATTTGGTAGCCTAGCTTCTATATATCCCATATGGAACATGTAATTGAACTTTTCTTTAAATAGGTTTAATCTTAGGAGGTGCAGAATAAATCCATCTGTGTGATAATGGATTCTCCACTATTACTGCCAAGAAGCTGGATATGTTTTTTCACTGTAAACCAATTTTGTAAATGTATACTATGAGGCCTCTGTGACTTTTGCCAGATTTGCAATATGTTCTATTAGATTATGTGATTTACTATTTTAAAATATTTTATAGTTTAGTGTTGTTTGCATAAGCCTGTATAACAATTAAGCAAGAAATATATTCAGAATATGTGCATTTTTAGTCATGCTGGAGAAATATTTATATAAATCAGAATATCATTTTGGTCTAATTTATATACTAAAGCAAATAAGAAAATGGATTATTCATAACAGTAGGCTTGCATTGCAGGTCCATAAGTAAATGCAGATATGTATAAAATACAAGTACATACTGTTTGTAATCCCTGATAGCTGATTCTACAGATATGTAGTTATAGTTTGCTGTGCACATTAAACATTCAAGTGTTTGGTAGGAGTGAGCTTTAGGTTCAGGTCCAAGTTGAGCCTGAATCTACCCTGATCAGTGTCCTGTGAAAAGGCAAAAAAAATTGGTCAGATGTGGTCTGTTCACTCTTCTGCGCAGAGAGAGGGAGGTAGGTCTCTGAGAACTTTAAAGAAGGTGATGCATGAGTGCCAGTTGGTGGATATTTGGAGAATAATACATGGAAAAGAGAGAGACTATATTTTCTTCTCTAATGCACATGAGATGTACTCGAGACTGGACTATATGCTGGTGGACCATCAACTTATTGAGACGGTGGCTAAAGTAGAGATAGAGGCAATGTCTCTCTCAGACCATGCCCCTGTTACATTGAAATTAGGGTGGGGGAGGTGGTTGACAGGTGGTATAGGTTGGAAGTTGAATGAGGCTCTTCTCCTGGATCAGGAGATTGATCAGAAGATCAGTTAAGAGTTTGAAAGATTTTTTCAGGAGAATGAGATAGGGGAAGTGTTGGTGGCTACAGTATGGGAGTCCCACAAAGCTTACATAAGAGGTATTTTGATTGCGTCCCGGGCAAAAAAGAAAAGGGAAAGAAGAGAGAAACTTACTGGGCTGTTAAAAGAAATATTTGACCTGGAGCAGATACATAAAAATAGAATAACAAAAGAGATAAGACAGAAGGTAACAAAAAAGAAAGAAGAACTAGATATACTGATGGAAGAGAAGAGGAGAAGAGTTTTTAATAAAGTGGCAAGTGAGAGGTATAGATGGGGAGATAGATCAGGAAAATATTTGATGAGAGCCTTGAGGAAAAAGAAAAACAGGAATTATATAGAAAAAATAAGAAACCCCAAGGGAGAAATTGTTTATTCTACTAAAGAGATCGCCAAGGTATTCAAGGAATACTATAGCAAGCTGTATAATATTACTTCCCAGGGTTCAGTAAATAAAAGTGGAAATGCGAGTAGAGAAAAAAGAAGGGTATATTTAAAAAATGCAGGACTATCGAAGTTAAGTGAAGATCAACTGAATTCCCTTGATTTAGAAATTACGCGGGAGGAAATAAAAATAGCATTAAAAACTACCATGATGGGGAAAAGCCCAGGCCCAAAAGGTTATACTGTGAGGTACTATAAAAAAATATAGTGAATTGTTAATACCTAAATTAAAGAAATATATGAATGCCCTGGGTGGGGAGATGGAGATGAGGAGAGAATCTTTACAGGCCCATGTGGTGCTTATTCAAAAGGAAGGAAAGGATGCTTCTCAGTGCTCTAGCTATAGACCAATCTCACTTTTGAACATAGACACTAAGTTATATGCAAAGGTTTTAGCAAATAGGTTGAAAGATTTAATGTCAGAATGGATCCAGGGGGACCAGGTGGGATTTGTACCAGGGAGGGAGGGTAGAGGCAATGGGTTGAGAACTTTGTTGCTTATCCTGAAAGCTAGGAAGGGGAAAACTCCTGCGGTGGTACTTTCAATCGATGCTGAAAAGGCATTCAACAGAGTAGATTGGAGCTTCATGATGGACACTCTGGAGACTCTAAAATTGGGAGTTAGAATGAGAGAGTGGATAGGAAAATTGTATAGAGAGCCCTCCGCGGTTATTTTGGTTATCGGAGAGAGGTCGGAACCTATTGGGATGTCAAATGGAACAAGACAGGGATGCCCACTGTCCCCATTGTTGTATGTATTGTCATTGGAACCTTTACTGGCAACAATTAGGAAAAATACAGATAGGAGGAATAGAACATAAAGTGGCAGCCTTTGTGGACGAAAACCCCCAAATCTAATGAAGAGCTTAAAGGATTATGGGGAGTTATCAAATTTGAAAATTAACCCAACAAAAACTGAGATCTTAAATGTAAACCTTCCAAATAGTGAAAAAGAAAAGATACAAAAAGAATTCCCTTTTATATGGAAAGATAGAGAGATAAAATATCTAGGGGTTAAACTCACTGCTTCATATACAAACTTGTATAAATAAAACTATATCTTACTTTTAAATGAGATTAAGGAGGAACTAAAGAAATTGGGAGGAGGTAACCCATCTTGGATAGGGTGCATAAATCTGATAAAAATGGTAATTGTACCTAAAATCCTATATAAATTCCAGATGATCCCAATTAAACTTCCGGAGGTTTTTTTAAGGTAATTAAAAAGATGTTAACAAGATACATATGAAAAAATAAAAAACCTAGAATATCTTATGATTTGTTGAGTAGAAATAAAGAGAAGGGAGGATTGGGAGTGCCAGATTTTAAAAGGTATTATAGAGCAGTAGTTCTAGCAAGAATTTATGACTGGACACACAAATCCAGAGGGGAAAAGGTGGGTCAAGATTGAAAATGAATTAAGCGGAGTTAACTTGAGTAAAATCATATGGGTACCAGCACAATATAGAGGATTAAAAGTTCCCACGAGTGTTTATACATTAAATGTTTTAAAGTTTTGAGATGTCCTCCCGGAGGTAGGAATGTGGCGAGCAGGAAGTGGTTAAGGATGCCAATAGCCTTCTAGCAATTAGGTTGGTAAGAGTGGGTGAAGACTGATGGAAAAGTTGAGACGTTCCTCATCAGGTCTATGCTCTCATTGAGATTGGCAGTGGGCAATGGGCAGACTCTATAAACAATAGTAGGCTGTATATTGGATAAGGATACCTACACTGCCTGCTGTCAATCACAAGGGGAGCAGACCTGATGGAGGACTAGTGTCTGTAAATCCTCATCAGGTTCTTCCCACCTGTCTGACAGCTGCGTGATAGCTGAAGTGGCATAAGGAAGTGTGCGTGCACTGAAAATGAAATGTCTATTGGGTATTCCATCCTCAATGTGTCTATACATAAGGTATATGCTCCAGATTCATGTATCCGTTTACAGCAGCTATATGAATCTGTCACCTGCACTGACGTTTGTGAACAAACCTTGAGGTGTTATTGAAAATAACATGGTAGGACAGAACTGGGGTGAAAAGCAAAGAGAAAACAAACAGTAAGAACACATACTGTATAATCTGTATACTGCAGCAATAAAACAGTGCCCATTGGTAGCTGGTATAGTATATATGGTAGTTTCTGGACATGGATTGAAATCAAAATCTTTCCAGCAATGCTGCAATTAAAAGGGGAGAGATGTTTTTCTCCACATTGTCTCAAACAAGGTGGTTCTGCTACTAGATAAGTCTTCCTTCTGGAAGCTACAGATACATGGTGGGGCCAAACAATGCTGAAACAGTCCTTTAAATGAGTGTGGAAGCAATGAAAAATAACAGTTTTAAACCTTGTGTTAGAAGTATGGTAGATATCAACCTCTATGCGCTTCCAGCGTCCTACAAAAGTAGTGCGAACAATAGATGTTAGGGATTTAATGAAACATATTTAGGAAAATTGCAACTGCAGTGTTTTGTATTAACTGAACTACAGTTTGAAAATCAAAAGAATAATTTTAAACTTGCATAACTGTATGAAATTACATAAGTCAAAGCAGTAAAATCAGTATTAAACTTATTGGACAGCATGCTAACAGCCATTGATTATTTCACACTAATACTGGACAAAAGAAAACTGAAAGTGTCACACATTAAGAACAATTTTCTTCACTTCAGGACATACTGTAAAAGACAGAGAATAACAGTGGGATCAGATTAAACCCAATTGAGATCAAGGCATTACTGCAAGACAAAACACACTGTGTGGGCCGATCATCTATTAGATTAGAGCATTTCAGATCTAACCTACAGATAATTAGAACAACAATGCCTGGACAATATTTAATTGGATACCAAATATTAGTGAAACATTAATGAAAAATCTAAAAGAAAAGACTCATTAACCACTTGTTTATGCACATGTGGTTGCCAAAAGGTTAAAAAAAAAGCAGACAAATTAAAGCAAGAACTGGTTGCCTTATGACAAGAAAAATATTTTGAACTTGACGTTTTTTAATAAAGCATTCTTGTATTTAATTTTTTGGAGGTTAAAAGGTAGTCTAAAGTATATAGAACAAGTTGGGGTGAATTTTTAGGACACAAAGATGAGTCGTGAAAACTCTTACAGAAACAATATAGTTAGTAACATGAGTCTTGATACCAGGGGCGGACTGACAACTCATGGGGCCCACGGGCAATAGGGGATCATGGGGCCCCTGTGTCCTTGCCCAAACTCAAAAAAGCCTATGAAAAAGGTACCAGGGGCATCTCATGGGGCTCCCTACTGACCCCGGGCCCTCGGGCAGTGCCCGAGTTTCCAAATGGTCAGTCCGCCCCTGCCTGATACATAAGGTTTAAGTGTCAAGTGGGTAATGATTCAATGAACAGAAAAAGTGAGCAAAAGGTAAGAGACATGAATGTCAGCAATAATGAATGATTCCCCAAGCGTGTATTGCAAAGAACCTCCCAATTGCAAACTCAATCTTCTCCACATGGATGCTCACAAATATGTATGAGTTTATCCAGGAAGAGATGGGATAACAGATTATACAACTGTTCCAAAACAGGCAATCACCAGACATACATTATGATAGTGAAAATGGGTACATTTTGAAGTGACCATCAACTTTTAGTACTAGAAAGAGCCTAAAAAAATAAAAAGCAAGTACCTTTTCCAACAGGTAATTGTTCCCACTTCCACATTCCCCACATAAGCGAGAATGATATCCCCTCCATATTCACCCCTCACCTGGAGCCTCCTAGAATCTACATCTCACATGTCAGGAAGCTACATCATTAGCTGCTCTGCAGCATGTGCATGGAACATATGTAGTGCGGGACCATCTGTGAGTCATAGGGAAGTCACAGCCATCTTTCAAATTCAAGATGGTGATTTTGGATCCTAACGAGCTGTGAGACTTGGGGTTCTCAGAAGCCAGCACTGGACGTCTTAGGTGTGATAGCGTTAGGTCTGACTTAGTAGGGGACATTGAGGAACATATGCAAAGCAAATTCAAGATCATAATTTCAGAAACTGATACAGAAAGCTAAATCAAGAAAAAGGTGGGTGACAAATGAAGAAGACTTAATGTTGGAAATAATGAGGGACTATATGCAGGAAGAAAACAACTAAGAACGATTAAATTAAGTGATAGGGCTGAACTCAAAACCTATTAAGAAAAACACTGAAATGTCACTAATGAAGTATTTAACCTTGCAAAACTAAAATCAAAAGAGAAGGTTAGGGAAGTTTCAAAAGAAGGCTTCATGTAGAACCAAAATTTATTTTTTAAATGTTTTTTTTTTTTCAGAAACACTTTAATGATTACAGAAAAATGCTCTACAACAATGTACTGAGATTTTCAGCATTGCTAGAAAGTGAATCCCAGGAATGTAGACTTTGAGGAGACATGAAATACCAGCTAAAGAAAAAACATCATTTTAATCCAAGCTACCAGGGATCTCACAGTCATCCTTAGGAAAATCTCAGAACAGATGGTACACTGAAACAATGAGGCCCATATAATTTTTTCATCATACTTAGCAAAGTTTTTCATTTATAAAGCATCTTGTCCACAAACTTTTCACAACTGTGATGCGACAGAAAGACAATCTATATTGTTACTGTTGCTCAGAGTGCTGATAGAAGATGTCATTCCAAGCTGTAAGAACAGAACACGATCACTTAAAGGATAAGGTCACCTTTTTAACAAAAAAATGATAAATGTTCCACAGTGCCATGGTAGTTCATTGAAAACTACAAGCAGACAGCTGCAAAGGCTGTTGGAGCTTGTAGTTTCCTATTCAAAGAATACTGTAAATGAGCGAAGCAGCCAGGTGGGCGGAGCCATGAGCAGCAACTTTTTTTTTTAATTGTGACAAATAATGGTGTATCTTGAAGGAAGGCTGTCAGTTTTTCCATTCTCATTTAATGGCACATCTTTGCATCTGGCTGATGAAGTAGCCATAGCGATGAACCTCTTTGAAGTGGAGCGACAGTGTGGTTGGAAACTACTGTCTAGGGGTCCCAGCACACACAGAATGAGCTGGCTGTTAATCTCCATGTATACATCGCTTTTAGTTTACTGGAGGCTGGACCACATTTAAGATCTTTGTTTTTATTCACTTGTTACTTGTGAGTATAATAGTTGTTTTATTATATGACTTTATAAGAATGCATTACACTATGCGATAATTTTACATCAGTGTGCAAATAATCCTCCTTTGGAATCTGGAACAACCATCCACATACACAGAGAAGGATTGCTTGACAGACAGCTTGCACCTGCTTTCATGAGTATGGGAGACACTGCAGTTCAGGGTCCCTAGGAGCCATCCATGTCCCCAGACTAAGGCAACTTGAGCTTGTGTGCCTTTTCTCGAGATATAAAGGCATTTGATCTGGTGAGTGCAGATCTGATCTTTCTGGGGCAATGCACAGGAGGACATTTATGTCAGGGTGGAAAGTCGTTTGTTGTTGCAAGATGCATGAAAATTTTGTATTGCCATTGGATTTGTCTTTGTATGTACAGTAAGTACAATGCACCACTGTAATTTTATCTTTATTTATGGGGTTCAGTTAGCACACATTTACAAATACATGCGCAAGCTACAGAGCCTCATCACAACACCTCAGTATTCTGTAGTTCCAAATTTACCTGTCTAGCAGTATGTGTGCTAACTAGGGGCAGACTGACAACTCATGGGGCCCCCCGGGCAATAGGGAATCATGGGGCCCCTGTGTCCTCACCCACACTCAAAACCACACCCAAAAAAGCGTATGAAAGGTACTAGGGGCATCTCATGGGGCCCCCTACTGACCCTGGGCCCTCGGGCAGTGCCCTAGTGCCCGAATGGTCAGTCCGCCCCTGGTGCTAACTAAACCCCTGTTTTTAATGCATACTGCTAGACAGGTAAATTCAGTTTGTTTGCAGGCTGGCTGGCAAATTAGAGCTGGGAATTTTTCTTTTTTGTTGTTTGACATAAGTCGCCCGTCCATGTGCTCCTTGCTGTGAAGGCCTGTTATAAACTGGGGCAGTGACCATTTTTTGTACTGTTAAAAAATCTTGTCCCAGAGGGATCTGATACATTGACAGCTCCATCATAAGTGCAGCATGTTTCTCACCAAATCTCTGTATCACAAACAAGTAGGGAAGTCAATGGAAAGAAAAGATGTATAGTATATGTACTTTTATACAAGCAAATTAGTATTTTATACCCCATTTCCTGGCCTGTAGTAGCTCTAGCTAGCTTATAAGATAGGGCACAGGCTTTTGTGACCTCTTTGGAAGTCCCCACTTACTGTTCCCATGTAGTAAAAAACAATGGACAAGACATATATTTCACAAAAATCATCAAACTATAAAGCAAGGCGAAAACATGAGTTGGCCCTGCTATATCCTTACACAGACATTAAAAGGAGAGCAAAGTTGATGCAGGAGAGCCAGCTGGTGAAGGAAACCATAAAAGTCTTAGAGTTCAAAATACTGTAGGCATTTGTCTGTGAAAAATCCATGCCTGCAAAGTATGAAAGAAGTTGGAGGCCTCTGGCTATGAGTTGAAATCATTTACTTTGAATAAATATCATACAATTAAATACAAAGTACCTCTTCTTTCCCTAAAAAATTTATTGTTGCACCATAGTTTCCTCATGCGATCTAAAGCCTTGTCAGAGAATTGCATGGTTTCAGGCCACAAGGAGCATTGTGGTTATTTCACATCATTGGAGACAGTGGTAAACCTATACAGTTATAGTCAGATATACAATGGCTTAAAGAATCAAGTCAAAATGATTTTGCAGCATATTACAGCAGAGACTACATAAGCTGTAATATTTCTGTCCCCATGTATATATACAGTATATTTACAAATTATGCTTAGAAACTGTGGGGTTGATTTATTAAAACTGGAGAGTGCAAACTTTAGTGCATCTCTGCCCAGAAACCAATCAGCATCAAAGTTTTTGTTGTCAAAGCTGAACAAGCTAAAGTTAGAAGCTGATTGGCTACCATGCTGAGCTGCACCAGATTTAGTAAATTTAGTAAATCAACCCCAATGTGTGTGATTAATAACACACTTAGAAAAGATCATTTGCATTGGGTTTGAACTTTTTTTTTCACATATATAGAACGCAAACAAAAAGCTATAGATTCCTTTCTTGAGTTTATTTCTGAATGTAAATGTAAAAACATCTGCCAAATGCTATAAATTGGAACATATGTAACAATTCTGTTTTCCTCCTGAGGGAGCACTTAAAGAAAGATGTAGTATACTTGACCACAAGGCCATATTACCCCTGCAGTTATGTGCCTTGAGCATATGTTGCACTTAGAAAGAAACAATCTGTTGCTCCCTAACCATGACCTGCACAAGATTCCACTCCCTTAACATTCTGTGTGTTTTTCTTTTGCCTGAAGCAATTGTCAAACAGACATTGGCAACATTTCAAAGCTGCTTGAGACTGGATAAAATGGCACCGAGCAATAAAATGTAATTTTAGAATGGTCTTCAACTGATTAGCATAAAATATGCAAGGGGCCAAATGCTGATAATATGTGGCAAGGCATACGGTATAAACACGCAGATACAATATCATCTGCCAGCTTTAAAATGTAATTTTAAACCATATCCTGTGTCAGAATTACAGTTGAAGTAACCAAGCAATCGAACGACCGTAGTGATGCTAAGGGGCACAAGGCACAGGGGGCTCAGTTGGGATCAGGAGGGGTGTTTGTCCAACTTCCATTGCTGGTCATCAGCTTAGAACTCAACATGGTGTGCAGGAGACAAGCTATGTACAAGCCATGTGGGAATCGGATGTATCTTGCTTGCTTCCTAAAACTTCATTATGATATGCAGAAGCAAAAATATCAATATACAACATGATTAAAGGTGGAATACAGTGCTGTTTTTGTATTTTATCTAAACTTGTTGAAAATAATTACAATAAAAAATGTGGAGCTTCAACATAAAAAGCTTTAATTGTAAAATGCTGTATGTATAGTATCGTCTGTGTGTGCGCATGTGTGTATATATTTATGTGTGCATGTGGGGTATATGTGTATTTGTATTCTTATTATGTTAGTGAGTATAGGTGTGTTTAATGTGTTAATAGGTGTTTGTGTGTTTTTTTTGTAAGTTAGTGTTTAATGTGAGTTAGTGTGAGTGTATATATATTTAGTATACAGTATGTGTGCCAGGGCCATGCTACAATAGCTATTCTGTCAATGGTGACAACTGTCAGCGACAGGATCACTATGCGGATCATAGGAAATACCTGGCTCCATGCATTGCTCCCCTCTGCTGCATCACCAACTGAAATGATGCAGGAGGTCACGTGTCCCTAATTCCAGCCATTAAAGTAGTTATGCATTGAGCCAGATGAGTATTTACTCTGCTGTGCATAATTCTTTTTTTGGATTCACTACAGTGAGATAAGCCTTAGTGTATGATTGTCTCTGTGCAGAGAATTATTTTTCTTAGTCCAACAGACATCAGTGCAAAAAGGGGTGTCTTCTGACTCCAACTGGTACCAGTGAAAAAGGAGGCTACCCTCCTGAAACCCCATATGAATAAAGGGCATTTTTTTATCCTATTTACAACCAACCTTCTTACGTTGGTAGTTATTTAGAAGAAGAATACCCTCTTACACTGGAGGTCAGTGGACTGAAGCATAGCTCCTCATGTTGGTGATCATTGGAAAGAAAAATGCCCATATTTTTACTTATATTGACTACAACATAGGTGGATATTCTTCCACTCACTAACCACCAAAGTAATAGGGCATTTTTCTATCCTCTAACCACCAATTTAGGGGGGGCATTAAAAATGTTGCTATTGGGCTTTGTGATTTCCAGGTATGTGCCTAAAATTGTTAAACTGTTTGGTTTACGATTAATAAATGGCAATACAATTGATAACACTTTGCATTGTTATTTGCAGCTTTCACTAAGAGGTGTTTAATAAACTGTGATAAGGCGGGTGCAAACTGGAGTGATTTAATTTCTGTATTCACCATGAATTCTCGTTAATAAGAACAGAGACAGTAATATAAATGTACTGTGCATGTTTAATAAACAATGAAAGGCATAAAAGTGCCTTTTATTTATGATAAATATGGAGGAAATATCAAGAAAAACTCAAGATTGCTCATACTGTGAAGCAGGGGTGTCAAACTGGCGGCCCTCCAGCCGGTGCAAAACTACAAGTCCCATCATGCCTCTGGCTTTGGGAGTCACGCTTGTAACTGTCAGTCTTTCAATGCCTCATGGGACTTGTAGTTTGGCAATAGGTGGAGGGCTGCTAGTTTGACACCTGTGCTGTAAAGCATCCAATAGGGCTCCTTGCAGCACAGAGCTTCTTGTTTTCTTCTCCATTCACCTTCAGGAGGGAGATTCATTATAACCTATAGGACTGTGTTTGGTGCACAAATGCATCAGGAAAAACACATGACACATTCACTTTTGCTAGTAGTCTTTTTTTTGCCAATTTCAACTGCAGCACCAAATAAGGGCCATTCACACCAGTGGGAGATCATATTAATGTGCAAAATGCATCTGCACTGGTGAGAGTTGTGCATGCATTCTGTAATGAGTTGTTACAACACATCATAGTGTTTTTATTTAACCACTTGCCGCCCGGCCACTGCATATATACGTGTGCAGGGCGGCACTGGGGCGCAAAAGCACGTTTTGAAACGGGCTCCGCACTCCCGACATTTTCGCCGGCAGGCGGCGTGCGCACTCCCGCCGACCCGCGGGTGACACCATTTGATCCCAGAGGGATCAATCATTCGATTTCAGCCAGTGATGTCTGGCTGAAATCAGATGATTGGTCCCTGTCCTATCCTGTCCTGTGTTGACATTTACACAGGACAGGACATGATGTCATTATTCTCTGCCTGGACACATTCCGTTCCAGACAGAGAAGAAGACATACAAACAGTGAGTAAAACAGCACATACCCACAGTTAGAACACTCTAGGACACATTTAACCCCCTGATCGCCCCCCCCCCCCAGTTAACCCCTTCACTGCCCTGTCACCAGTGTCATTGATCAGTGAACAGATTTTTACTGATCACTGTATCAGTGTTGCTGGCGACTTCCAATAGTGTTAGCGCCCCTCCCAGATAGAGCCAGTTAGCCCGCCAGTACACCAGTAATTCCATTTAACCCCTTGATTGCGCCCCCCCCCCCAGTTAACCCCTTCACTGCCCTGTCACAAGTGTCATTGATTACAGTGAACGGTTTTTTACTGATCACTGTATTAGTGTCACTGGTGACTTCCGATAGTGTTAGCACCCCTCCCAGATAGCGCCAGTTTGCCCGCTAATGCACAGGATTTTTTTTTACCAAAAACATGTAGCAGAATACATGTTGGCTTAAATTTATGACTAACTTTGAGTTTACAATATATTTTTTATAGCTGAAAGTAGAAAATATTGTTTTTTTTTCAAAAGTTTTGTGTTTTTTTTGTTTATAGCGCAAAAAATAAAAAGCGCACAAGTGATCAAATACCACCAAAAGAAAGCTCTATTTGTGTGAAAAAGGACGTAAATTTTGTTTGGGTACAGCATTGCATGACCGCGCAATTATCATTTGAATTAGTGCAGCGCTGTATAGCAAAAAAAGACATAAATTACAGTATATATACCATAGTTTATAGACGCTAGAACTTTCACACAAAGCAATCAATATACACTTATTGGGATTTTTTTTTACCAAAAACATGTAGCAGAATACATTTTGGCTTAAATTTATGACTAACTTTGAGTTTACGATATATTTTTTATAGCTGAAAGTAGAAAATATTGTTTTTTTTCAAAATTTTCGTGTTTTTTTGTTTATAGCGCAAAAAATAAAAAGCGCACAGGTGATAAAATACCATAAAAAGAAAGCTCTATGTGTGTGAAAAAAAGGACGTAAATTTTGTTTGGGTACAGCATGACCGCGCAATTATCATTTGAATTAGGGCAGCGCCAAACAGCAAAAAAAGGCCTGGTCATTAAGGGGGGTAAATCCTCAGGAGCTCAAGTGGTTAACTAACACTTCATTGAACACTATACACATCAGCATGTTGTTTCACTCAGATGCTCCTTGTAATGCATTTTTCTGTGTTATGCTGCATAACAATGCAAGATGCCTACATTTTCCTAAACACATACTAATGCATTAGTTTGGTGTGAATGAGGGACATGGAGAGTAATTGTTTGTTTTTTTTTTGTTTCCTAGCATTGACAATCTGCTGATCAATCCTGATCAATGCAGCATAAGCACATGGTGTGAATAGCCCCATGAGTTTTAGGCCTCATTCACACAGGTAGTATGCACCCTCTCAGCAGGAGAATGGACGACATTAATCCCCTGCTGAACAGACTTGAACAGACATCCATTTCCCTTAAACGTTTACGTTATTGCCTAATGGTGGAAAAACAGATCTGTGTACACCTATGGAGAAAACAGTTGCTGACATCCAATGATCACACTAATGAATGTTAGGTTGATACAGTGTTCTACAACTCAAATGTTATAGGTAAAGTTGATCCAGGGAATATCTTATTGCCTTTCGGGGGATCAGGAAGGAATTGTTTCCCTGCAGGAGTAAATTGGGTCATGCTTCGCTGGGTTTTTTTGCTTTCCTCTGAATCAACTGTGGGTATAGGATTATAACTTTTTTTTTTTAATGGTTGAACTGGATGGACTTTTGTCTTTTTTCAGCCAGACTAACTATGTAACTATGTAACCTAGAGGGAAGGGGGGAATGAGAAGAGATATGGAGGATAATAGAAGAAGGATGAGGCAGTGAGGACAATGCAATGGGCTGTACAGCTAATATGATGAAATGGGAGAATCAGTCAGGAGCTTTATGCCAGGGAAGAAATGCTGGAGGTGCAGGAAGAGACGGAGGTCAGGCAGAGGCAGTATAGACTCAGTGACTGAAAATATGTAAATAAATACATATGTGTACAGGTCAGGAAAAATGTAAACTGCAAACACAAAAATGATAAAATCATCACAAGATATACATATAAATAACATGTTGCACTAATAAATATTGAAAACGTGCTGCTCCACATCTTAAATAAATAAACCATCTCTCACATGCACAGTGCAGCAATATAAATGTGAGTATAATTCTGAGTATATTTTGTGCAAGATTGTACAAAATAGTTCAAAATCATTCATGAGATAATTTGACAACATGCACTCACCACATGAAACCTCCACTGACCCCTCTTGGGTGCTTTCTCACCTTTAATAGCTAACCTTCATCACAAAGGTCAAAATACAAATGTTTCTTTTAAATCCAAGGCCAGTGCAGAGCCAGGTAGATGGAGTCAGAATCAAACACCTATGAATGGGGCTTGTCCCTTACTAAAAAAGGATTCTCTGTGTATACCTCTTAGTTCCAGAACAAGACAGCAGGTGGATTGTCAGACCCAGCCACACAGATACAGGTGAAACTCGACAAATTAGAATATTGTGTAAAAGTTCATTTATTTCAGTAATTCAACTTAAAAGGTGAAACTAATATATGAGATAGACTCATGACATGCAAAGCAAGATAGTTCAAGCCGTGATTTGTCATAATTGTGATGATTATGACTTACAGCTCATGAAAACCCAAAATCCACAATCTCAGAAAATTGGAATATTGTGAAAAGGTGCAATACTCTCGGCTCAAAGTGTCCCACTCTACTCAGCTAATTAAACCATAACACCTGCAAAGGGTTCCTGAGCCTTTAAATGGTCTCTTAGTCTGGTTCAGTAGGAATCACAATCATGGGAAAGACTGCTGACCTGACAGTTGTGCAGAAAACCATCATTGACACCCTCCATAAGGAGGGAAAGCCTCAAAAGGTAATTGCAAAAGAAGTTGAATGTTCCCAAAGTGCTGTATCAAAGCACATTAATAGAAAGTTATGTGGAAGAGAAAAGTGTGGAAGAAAAAGGTGCACAAGCAGCAGGGATGACCGCAGCCTGGAGAGGATTGTCAGGAAAAAGCCATTCAAAAGTGTTGGGGACTTTCACAAGGAGTGGACTGAGGCTGGAGTCAGTGCATCAAGAGCCACCACACACAGACGGATCCTGGACATGGGCTACAAATGTCATGTTCCTCTTGTCAAGCCACTCCTGAACAACAAACGTCAGAAGTGTCTTACCTGGGCTAAAGAAAAACAGACCTGGTCTGTTGCTCAGTGGTCCAAAGTCCTCTTTTCTGATGAGAGCAACTTTTGCATCTCATTTGGAAACCAAGGACCCAGAGTATGGAGGAAGAATGGAGAGGCACACACTGCAAGATGATTGAAGTCCAGTGTGAAGTTTCCACAGTCTGTGTTGATTTGGGGAGCCATGTCATCTGCTGGTGTTGGTCCACTGTGCTTCATTACGTCCAGGGTTAACGTAGCCGTCTACCAGGAGATTTTGGAGCACTTCATGCTTCCTTCGCAGACAAGCTTTATGGGGATGCTGACTTCATTTTCCAGCAGGACTTGGCACCTGCCCACACTGCCAAAAGCACCAAAACCTGGTTCAATGACAATGGGATTACTGTGCTTGATTGGCCAGTAAACTCGCCTAATCTGAACCCCATAGAGAATCTATGGGGCATTGCCAAGAGAAAGATGAGAGACATGAGACCGAACAATGCAGAAGGGTTGAAGGCCGCTATTGAAGCATCCTGGTCTTCCATAACACCTCAGCAGTGCCACAGGCTGATAGCTTCCATGCCACACCGCATTGAGGCAGTAATTGCTGCAAAAGGGGCCCAAACCACATACTGAGTACATATGCATGCTTATACTTTTCAGAGGTCTAATATTGTTCTATGTACAATCCTTGTTTTATTGATTGCATGTAATATTCTAATTTTCTGAGATTGTGGATTTGAGGTTTTCATGAGCTGTAAGCCATAATCATCACAATTATGACAAATCACGGCTTGAACTATCTTGCTTTGCATTTAATGAGTCTATCTCATATATTAGTTTCACCTTTTACGTTGCATTACTGAAATAAATGAACTTTTGCACGATATTCTAATTTATCGAGTTTCGCCTGTACATGTCAAACCATGAGGCTCAAAGAAGACAAAAAAACATAGTGCTCACCACTAAAAATGTATTGATTAAAAATTGCACCAACATGAATGTTATTAAGCTCTTAGATAAAAAAAATGGGCATTAAGCTGTGCAGTACTGTTCTAGTGTGTCTCACCACATAAAATCTGCCAACCAGCAGCTGTGCTCCTCCAGGTCTCAGACACTAAACTCGCTCCAGAATTGCAAGACTCACCCAAACACATTTCATCATTAACAACCTCATCATCAGGGGCCTCTTTAGCTTCATTCCCTATTTTGATCTAAGCGTTTGTTAACTACATTTAGTAGTTAAAGTGTAACTAAACCCAGGACCCTGCATTCACTATATACGGTCTCCCATAGTACACAGAACATGGAAGTGCAATTATTTTAGTAAATATGAACTACTACTGTAAATACCTTTTCTCATCAGCAGTTAGAGCAGTCTTGTAACTTTTATCTGTATTCAGCCCACCACTAGCTAAAGCTTGAAGGAGGAGTTTTCTTTCTGCTCTAGGAGGAACAAAAATCCCCTGACCTCTCTCCGGACAGTGCTGATTGGCCCTGTGCTAATCACATGCACTCTCCTAACAAAAAAAAATAGATCTAGCAATACACACCAAGCTGAGCATGTGCATGCCTATGGTTCAGTCTTGAGATAAGAGGTGGTCACTTGAAAAAGGGGAGGAACAGAGAAGAAAGGATCAAATTGCCTTTTTACACAATACAGAGGAATAACCCCTTAGATTCCACAGTGAGTATAACAAGCATGCTCTACTGCATATACAGACTGATTTTACTGTTGTGGGTTTAGTAACACTTTAACAATTTTTGCTTGATTTAAATCATTAAATATGTCGCATTGAGCACTATATTCCTTCTTTGTCTTCCTTGAGTCTCATGGTTTGACACATATATGAGTGGCTGGGTCTGACAATCTACTGTACCTGCTGTCTGGTCCTGGGACCAGGAGGTACACACTGAGAATTCTTTTTGGTAAGGTACAAGCCATACTAAGAGGTGTTTGATGCTGGCTCAATTTACCTGGCTTTACATTGGCCTTGGTTATAAAATATGTGTATTTTAATCTTTGTGGTGACGTCAAATATTAAAGCTGAGAGAACTCTGAAGATGGGGGAAGAGTACATGTTGTTACATTATCTCATGAGTGATTTTGGATTACAGTATTTTGGACTTTTGTTATGTTCACAAACTTGCACAAAGTATACTTAAAATAGTACTCAGATATTACTACACTGTCAGTGCATACGAGTGATGATTTATAGGTTTGTTTATAAGATATTGAGCAGCACATTTGGAATATTTATTAACACAACATGTATTTACAGTATATGCTGAGGAAATGAAAGTACTGGTGATGGCATAGAGTTTAAATCAGAACACCATCAGCCAGGAGGAGAAATGCAGGAGGGGCCGGCAGAGAGAGAGAAAGAGAAAGAGAGAGAGAGAGGGCAGAGGCAACAATGTAATAGGTTGTGTAGGTAACTGAAGGGAGTAAGAAGAGAAAAAAATGTCAGGAATGTGATGATGGGGCAATGACTGAGGTCAGGGGCGTATTTACCACAATGCAAACAAGGCATTTGCCTACGGCGCCATTTTTCAGGGGGACAGCACTACTCCTTGGTAGAAGGGGCACACATTGCCATGGGGATCAGGGGGGATCTGAGAGAGGCTGCAGGTTGTTTGATGGTGTACGCAGAGCTCCGACTCTCATTCCCTGGGATGTCCGGAGCTGGGCAGATCATTGTTTTCTCTCTCTCCACGGGAAGAGGGGGTCACTGGCTGGTGTATGGGGAATGGTAGTGGAAGACTTTCTCGGGTGGAGGAGGGTGGGTGGCAGGGGCGTTGTTGGTAAATGTCAGGCTCTCTCCGCGAGGAGGGGGGGAGAGGGTGGCGGTGCTTGTTGGTGTCAGGCTCTCTCTGGGGGAAAGGGGGGGCACGCAGATTTTTGTGTTGCCCAGGGCAGCACAAAACCTAAATACACAGTGGACAGAGGTGCCACGAGAGGAGGAGATTAGCAGCCAGAGACCCAAACATCTCTGCATGCTTTTCTCCTCACATAATCATTATGATGATTCAGCCACTTAAGCCAGGCTTAAACCTTTCTCCAGCAGTGATAACATATCACTGTGATGTGTGGAGAAAATATAAATTGGAAAAAGGAACCCATTATCACAGTTTATTAAATGGATACCTTTATTTGCAAGGCATTCCTTCACCTAGTGTCATATAATACCTGGTTATGCCATACCTTGGGATACTAGGATGTTTCTATTGCCATTGCATGCCAGAAGAAGGTAGCCAACTGTCTTCTGTCGCATGGTTGCCACTGAGCATTGCTAGGCATTAAAGTGTACTCTACAGTTTATTGCTAAGATTTGTGTTAGAACTTCAGTGTTGTAACTTTTTTAATTGTTTCTATTTCCCAAATATATATAGATAAAACTGTCATTTTTATAACACTGCTGACCTTTTAATGGTAGAAACTGGGGAATTATATTTTTTCAGAAGGGATCAGACATAACTCCTGCTTCTCTAATATACAAAATGGTATTGCTGGTTAAAAGAACATGTGGATATCAAAGTCAAAACACAATTCTGACCCTCAGCATTTTTGTAAGATATCCCTATTTTCAAATGGCAAAATAAGTACCCTTACATAAAGCACAAGTGCATGTAAATGGACTGTTTTCTGGGACTCAGTTTATAACTTTGCACCCAATGTACAGGTACAAAACAAATTACAACAGAGCTCACAGAAAGGCCATTATAGGTTAAGCCTATATCCTCTATACTAAACAGGATTCTGCTACTGTCAAATGTACTGTTCTTAGGCAATTGATAAAATACGGCAAAAAAAGAACTTATACTTTATGTACCTTGGTTTTAAGCTTGTTTTGAGTTGTTTGCAAAATATTATTCTTTCTTAGGTAAATCATTATGCTGTTATACAGTATTAGAACATGTGTGGCTCCTCTACTGGACTATGAATTATATCTACATTTGGCTCTTCCTGATGGTAGCCTTCAAAGTGTTTGCCCCCTATTTAGATAGGCCTAAAGTGGTTTTAAAGCCTTAGTTTTTTTTCCCCGTAAAGCATTCTCTGCATATTGGTGTCCGTTTATGGACCAGCGGTAATAGATCGCTGCTCAGTTCTCCGGCATTCTCGGAGAACACAGTTCTCCTGTGAATGCAGTTTATGAAGCAGTTCTCCGAACGAAGGGAGAACGGTCTCCAAACGCTGGAGAACGGTCTACAAACTCTGGAAAACGGCTCATTTTACTATAATCTCGAGAGATTACAGTAAAAAATCAGTTTACTAAGCAGAGGTAAATTATCTCTGCTTAGTTTTCGGTCCCTCTGATTCTCCAGCTCTGGGCTGGAGAATCTGGAGGGAGAACACAGATCTCCAGAGAAGGGCTGACATGATCTCCTGAGTGTCATAAACTGTGAATGACCAGAGAATAGCTGAGATCTGTTGAATCGCAGCTATTCTCTGTGTCATAAAAGGACACCTAAGGTAAAAAACCTTCTGTGCAGATGATTTCCCCCAACCCTCCTTATACTTACCTGAGCTTGATCTAGCTCCATGCCCAAAGAGCAACAGCTCTCTCCATGAGCTCCCTCATCACAGGGCAGATTGAAAGCAGTGGGAGCCATTGGCTCCAGCTGCTGTCAATCAAATTCTGTGATGAGGGAGCTGGGGGCAGGGCCAAGCTAGACTGTCTGAAACCACATGAATGCCCCCACAGGAGTTGGCTTCTTATGGGGGCACGCACAGAAGAGGAGGAGCCAGGAGCAACAGAGCAGGTAAGTATAACATGTTCATTGTAAAATAAAAACCACAAAACTTTACAACCATTTTAGGACAAACTCCATTGCTGTCTCCTAACATGTATCTTATTTTGAATTTTCCTTTATAAAAGCACTATTAAAGGTATATCTTTATTTATTTTTTTTTTTTAATTTAAATATTTATTGGTTTTTCATGTTATTACAAAAAATTTCATAAAAAGAAACACAATACATTTAAGTAGTCTTAACATTTCTATTTTACCCCTTCTAATAACTATTTTCTTTCCCTCCCCTCCCCCCCCTCATTCCCCTCCTCCCTCTCCCTCCCTCCCCTCTACAATTTTTGCAATCTCACGAGGCCCAATCACTTTAAATAACTTCCTAATTTAAGATTTTCTATATTTCTCTTTCACTTTTGATTTTTCCCATTTTTCCCATCTCGAATAGTATGTTCCCAGCCTATCTTCCTGCATATAGTAAGATTTTTCCATTTTACTGATCTGATTTACTCTGTTGATCCAGTCTTCCTCCTTCGGCACCTCTGTTTTCTGCCAGAACTTGGGTATCAACCCTTTTGCAGCATTTAAATAATACCATACGCCTGATTCTTTATATTTATTTACTGTTGTCTCGACATTATGTAAAAGACACATCGTTGCGTCTAACCCTATGTCATTTCCAGTTATTATTTCTATCAATTTAACTATTGTTTTCCAAAAAGCCTGAATTTTCGGACATTGCCACCACATGTGAAACACTGTGCCTATCTCTCCACATCCTCTCCAACACATTTTTGAATTCTCCACACTCATCCTGTGCTCAATACTCGGTGTAATGTGCCATCGTGTCAAACATTTATAATTAAACTCCACTTCTCTCATACTAACGTTCTCATGTGTCAATCTAAATATCTTTTTCTGTTGATCCTCATCTAACACCACCTCCATATCTCTTTCCCACCTCGTTATAAAAATTAACTTTGTGTCTGTGTCTAATTCTGTGAGTATTCTATAAATTTTAGCAATACCATGTTTCCCATCTCTACGTGTTTCTAACAACCTTTCAAACATATTCCACTCCTTCTTTAATCTCAAGGGTTTTGGTAATTTCCCAATAAAGCATTTTAGTTGGTGATATTTCCACTCATCTATTCTAATAAAAATATCTCCCTTCTTCTCTTTAAGTTCTTTAAATGATCTCAATTTCCCCTCTACCAGTACATCTCTCAGTTGGACATCTTCCCTCTCAAACCATCTCCCTGATATCTCATCCTTTCCTGGGGGGAAATAATCAGTATTTGCAAGAGGCATTAATATAGAGTTGAATTCCCATTTCATATTTTTGTGTAAATTATCCCATACCCTTAGAACATTTAGAGTGTAATTACTTGTGTTTTCATTAATTTTTCTAAAATGTGCTGGAATCCATATCATCTTACTCAAACTAATCCCACTCAGTGCATTTTCAATTTTTACCCAACTCTTCCCCTTCTGCTTAAATGTCCAATCATAAATTCTTGCTAAAATTACTGCTTTATAATATCTCTTGACGTCGGGTAGTCCCATTCCCCCTTTTTCTTTAGTCCTACTCAGTATTTCATATGATATTCTTGGTTTTTTATTCCTCCAAATATATCTTGTTAACATTTTTTTTATTATCTTAAAAAAAGCCTCTGGGAGTTTGATCGGAACCATTTGGAATCTATACAGTATTTTAGGTATAATTACCATTTTAACTAGGTTTATACGTCCTATCCATGATGGGTTTCCTCCTAATATTTTCAATTCTTCCTTGATCTCATTTATTAAGGAAATATAGTTTAATCTATACAGTTGTTTGTAAGAGATAGCGAGTTTTATCCCTAGGTATTTTAAATCTTTTTCTCTCCATATAAAGGGGAATTCTTTTTGTAACTTTTCCTTTTCACTCTTTAATATATTGATGTTCAGGATCTCTGTTTTTGTTGGATTAATTTTTAAGTTTGATAGTTCCCCATACTCCTTCAAAAATTTCATTATATTTGGTAATGTTATTCGGGGGTTACCTACATAGAATAATAGGTCATCTGCATAGGCCGCTACTTTGTGTTCTATATTTTTGATCTGAATTCCCTTTACCGCACCACTATTCCTTATCATTGACAACAAAGGTTCCAATGACAGAACATATAGCAGGGGGGACAGAGGACAGCCCTGTCTTGTTCCATTGGACATCCCTATGGATTCTGATCTCTCTCCATTTACCGTAATAATTGCGGTGGGCTCCCTGTATAATTTACCTATCCACTCACGCATTCTCTCTCCAATCCCCAGCACTTCTAAGTTGTCCATCATGAAGCCCCAATCCACTCTATCGAACGCCTTCTCGGCATCAATCGACAGCAGCACCACCGGGGCTTTTCCTTTTCTACTTTTCTGAATTAGCATCAGAGTTCTCAACCCGTTGTCCCTACCCTCTCTCCCTGGGACAAAGCCCACCTGATCTCCATGGATCCATTCTGGCATTAAATCTTTCAGCCTATTTGCTAGCACCTTTGCGTACAGCTTAGTATCGATGTTCAATAATGAAATTGGTCTATAACTAGAGCACTGAGAGGGGTCTTTTCCTTCCTTATGAATGAGTACAACATGGGCCTGAAGAGATTCTCTTCTACTCTCCATCCCTCCTCCCAGCTCGTTCATATACTTCTTTAGCTTAGGTAACAATATTTCACTATATTTTTTATAGTAATTAACTGTGTACCCATCCGGTCCTGGACTTTTTCCACCCCCCGTACTTCTTATTGCTGCTTTTATTTCATCTTGGGAAATTTCCACATCTAGGGAGTTCAGTTGTATTTCACTTAACTTTGGTAATCCTGCGTTTTTTAAATAGGTCTTCCTTTTTTCTTTAATATCCTCTCCATTTTCTTTTGACGAGCTTTGGGGGCTAATATTATATAACTTTCTATATTACTCCGTAAATACTTTAATAATCTCTTTAGTTGAATATACCAACTCCCCCTTCGGATTTTTTATCTTTTCTATATAATTTCTATTTTTCTTTTTATTCAAAGCTCTCATTAAGTATTTTCCTGGTCTATCTTCCCATCTATATCTTTCACTTAGTACCTTATTATATACTCTTTTCCTCTCCTCTTCAATCAGTCTCTCTAGCTCATCTTTTTTATCTATTAACTTCTGTTTTGTTTCTCTTGTTATTTTCTTCTTTTGTACCTGCTCCAAATCCATGATTTCTTTCAGGAGCCCACTGACCCTCTCTCTTCTTTCTCTTTTTTTCCTTGCTCCCATTGCAATCAGGATTCCTCTTATATATACCTTGTGACTTTCCCATACTGTAGCTGTCGATACTTCCCCTGTCTCATTTTCTTTAAAATATACTTTAATCTCTTCCCCAATCTTCTGAGCTATATCCTCGTCCAAAAGAAGGGCCTCATTTAGTCTCCATCCTAGGCCTCCCGTCCACCGTTTCCCCCATCCCATTTTCATTATGACAGGGGCATGATCTGAGAATGTACTCATCTCTATTTCTATTTTAACCAACGGTTCTATAAGTTGATGATCTATTAGGATATAGTCCAGTCTCGAGTATGTCTCATGTGCATTGGAGAAGAAGGTATAGTCTCTGTCTTTCATATG
Organism: Staurois parvus; assembly: GCF_062004578.1. NCBI lineage: Eukaryota > Metazoa > Chordata > Amphibia > Anura > Ranidae > Staurois > Staurois parvus. The sequence goes on from NW_028317949.1 coordinate 9,983,540, forward strand.
CATTATTTTTCAGCAGACCCTTCAAATAGCTCTCCGGTTTTTTATTAGGGCAATATATATTGGCTAACGTGCACTCTATTCCCTGTAATTTACCTTTCAAGAACAGGAATCTCCCCTCCGGATCGGTCTTTCTATCTTCCACCTCAAATCTGATGTTCTTTGCCAACCCTATTGCCACCCCTTTTGCTCTTTTAATTGGAGAGTCAGCATAATACCATGTTGGATAATATTTAGATTTTAATTTCACATTTGACTTTATCTCGAAATGTGTTTCCTGTAAAAATACCACTGATGTTGCCCTATGGTGTAGCTCTTTAAACAACTTAAATCTTTTCCCAGGGCAGTTCAACCCATTCACATTATATGTTATAACCTGTATTTCTTCCATCCTCCTTAATTCTATCTATCTCTCCTCTAACTTGCCTCCTCCTTTTAGGCCCTACTATCTTGCAGAATATTAGGCCAACCTCCCCTCCCCCTACTCTCTCCCACCCTAACTCCCTCGCCCATCCCCACCCCCCAATCCCCATCTCACCCCCCCACCTCCACCCCCCCTTCCTTATTTTTCCCCTACCCATTTTTAGGCTTACAACCTGCCTACACATCATTTGTGGATCCAACTCCACGATTGATTTAAAATTTTTGGGAGTAAGCTCCGCCCATGGACGGCTACCTCTCCTCCGACCTCCCCAGATCCCCTTTCTCTGTCAATTGGGCTCGACAATAACCTTTATTCCCCCCCTTAACCGGAGCTTCCTGAAGGGCTTCCACAACGACAGGGGTGGGGCAGGGAAGGATGGGAGAGAACACAAAAAAAAAAAAGGGAAAAAACATATTATTTACTTAATTCTCTCTCCCTTCTCTCACCAACCCCTGGACCTCCCTGCTTCTCCCCCCCACCCGCTGCCAGTCCTCTTTTCTTGTATCAGCCGTAACTCCTTTTCCTTCTTCTTCTTCTTCCCACCCAGCTATCTCCACTCTTTGCAAGTCCAGTCTATCACAAAAGTCTCTCAGTTCTTCCGGGAATCTCAGATAAGCTGTAACCCCATTTTTCCATCCAGTTAGAGATGCTGCATTACCCCATCTATACTGCACATTCTGATTTCTCATTTGCTCCAACAGGGGTCTCAGGGATCTCCTCCTCCAAAGAGTCTCTGATGTTAAATCCGCATAAATTTGGATAGTCAAGTCTCCATATTTAATCACTGATCTTCCCTTAATCTTCTTCCATATCTCCTCTTTGACCCCAAAGTTTTGGAACTGGACAATTATATCTCTCGGTCTTTCTTTCTCATTAGCTTGTTTGAACTTTCCTGTTCTGAACACTCCATCTAGTTTGATCCCGTCTGTTTCAGGTCTGTCTCTTATGAAATTTAAAATTTTATTAACTAGTTCATATAATGTTTCCCCTTTTGCAGACTCTGGGATTCCTCGTACTCTAAGGTTACTCCTTCTTTCTTTATTTTCTTGAATTTCCATCCTATAGAGCAGTTTTTTCTGAGTTTTCTCCAGATGGATTGTTTTTTTCCATAGATTATCTATGGTTTGGGCCTGGGTTTTAACTTTCTCCTCTGTTTCTTCCATTCTCAATAGCAAATGTCCTAAATCATTGCGAATAGCTGTCATTTCATGTTTTATCATTTTCTCCAGATTTTGAAACATTTCTATCATCTCCTTCTTATTTGGTACTTGTAGTTCACCATCACAATCTTGTTTCCCCAAGCCAACCGCTATTTGTTGGTTACAGGAGCTATTCATATCCAGTGATAATCTAGGGCTATTTCCTAAGCTAATGTCCATTTCCCCTTTTGCACTTGCGCCTTGGGCCCTTTCTGGCGTAATATTTCCATGTGATGTAAACTTCTTTATCGTGCCTGTTTGAGACCCTTTGAGCCCTGTTCCCTTGGGGCCTTTATTCTTCATATCCTCTATATGTCTTTTATCTTCTGTATTCTCTAGATGGGGTTATACCGCTCCTTTGTGATTTGTGGACCAGATATACTTATAATTTTTCCTTATTTTTTTTTTTGTTCTCCTAAAGCACCTAGGGCTCTTCTTTTGTTCTCTTCTTGACCCAGGGAATCCTCCCCTCACCTCCTTAGCCCCTTTGTCCCCCACTGTCACTTAGGGGTCTATTACACCACACGCTCACATCAGCTCTCACTCACCCCGACAGCGGCTCCAGGCTTGGATGTAGGTCCTTCACATCAGCTCAGTCCTGGGGGGGGAGTCCTCTGGGTCTCCGATGCTGTGCTTCGCTTTTTTCTCTAAACTTCGCCCCAGGGACGCAGGGTGGGTCTTCTGGTATTCCCGGGTCTCCCTGGCCCAGGATCAGTCAGCCGGCCGAGGGTTATATTCAGCAGCAAGCCGGGGGTTATGAGCCCTAAAAAGCCGGTAACAGAGGAGCAACAGCTCCCTGTCATATCAGGACGCCGGCCGGTCTCTGCTTTCCCCCAGAGATCCTCCGCGGCTGGTCACGTGCGCCCTCCACGTCACCTCACTTCCCAGCCGCTTGGATCTCTCTCTCTACACAGCGCCGGGGGAACCGGCGCGTCTCTACAGCCTCCGTGTCACGGCCATCCCCGGCTCTCCAGGCTCAGCTCCACTGCCCTCCAGACTCCGTTGAGGCGGTTTCTTTAGCGGGTCCCTAGGGAGGTCGGGAAGCGGGTCCTAGCAGCGAGCTAGAGCCACTCGCTCCCCGCAGCCGCCATGTTCAGGCTCCTCCCCCCTACCAGATCAGTCAGCACTTTAGCCTATAGCAGTTCTAAGTAAAATCTATGTTTCCCATTTGCTAAATGAAAGGTATATCTTTAAAGACACAACAAAAACAAACTGCAGAAGAAGTGACTTTGAGGAAGGTTTACAAGCTTTCTTCCAATCATATCTGAAACTGCTAGGTAGGGCGAATGTTCTCTCATGACTTTAGTTATACTTACAATACCACTCTCAAACTTTTCCACAAAATTTGTGATCACATTTAGGATTTTTTCCCTGCATTTTTACTTCTGTAGAGGTTTATATACTAACTGTCTTTACCAGCGGCATACAATGAATCATGTCAAATACTGAAAACCATCTGACCATTTTGAAAGGATACTTATAAACTAAATTCACATAATGCTTCTTAATTCTCTGTGACATATGTAGGGAGTTATTTCACCTTAGATACCTCTCAATTACTATTGCCAAGACATTTGCAACAGTCAATCTTTTATACATTCAATAATGAATCAAACCATAATTAAGCTTTAGGGCAGCACTAGTAGATAGACTATGGCTCTTAGTGATATTTCATAATAAAAATTAACTCTCCAATAAATTTTTCTTATTAGAGGAATTACACTCTTGGACTTTTCCTCTCCTTTGTGGAGCATTTATTATTTGATATAGCTGACCATCAAGTGCATAGTATCTCAGCCGGCTGGCAGGACATCATACAGAAGGAGCTAGGACACAGTGAAGAGTGTGTTAATACAAACACTACTGTTTATCAGTTATTAGATAATCCATTCCATCTGGTGAGTGTCAGTGAATCTGGAGAAGGTGTTTTCTCAGTATGTCTCAGGCAGTCCCCGAGTTATGAACAAGATAGGTTCTGTAGGTTTGCTCTTAAGTTCAATTTGTAATCAAGTTGGAGCTGGTACATTTTTTAGGTGTAACTCCAGACCAAAAATTATTTTTAAGTTTTGGATATCATAGGGAAGGGTTAACTGACCATGCAGTGATATAGGATTGCTGACAGGTCAGTAGATGGCAGCATGCTATGAGCAGCAAGATGACTGCCTAATGGTTTCTGGGACCAGTATGACCTCATGCTGCCTCCATTCTTACATATAAGTCATATGTAAGTTGATTTCAATGTAAGTGCAGCGCTAAAACTTAAGTGACAAATGGAATCATAAAGTGCTTATGTGAATAAACGTGTATCATACAATATTCAAGTGACATTTATCTAATAAACGTCTTAGATCATATAAAATCATAGAATCATAAACGGTCTAAAAAAATCTGAACTGAAATGGTGAATATAAATAGTCCATGGCACTACAGGTCACAGAAGTGCCAAAAAGTATGTAAGTGCTTATCAGCAATAATAGTGATAATAAATAGTTTGTGGCACTACTGGTCACAGCAAAGCCCAGTGATTGTGGAACTACAAAGTGAAGCAATATCAGCTGGGATGCTCGAGAGTGCTCATGATCCAACATGGGAATCCACCACCTTATATGGATTTGCAATCACCAGAACACTACCTGTATAATAGCATTAATCCTTATGGGGGGGTCACAGGAAGCCATACATAGGGACTGGACTTCTCCAGGGTGAGGGCTATGCAAAACCAGCAAAGGATCCTCTTAGGGGGGAAAGCTCACCACAGGAGCCGAAGGTATGGCAATATAGTGTAGTATTTATTGTAAATGGTTAAAAGTAATCCACGTGGATACAGCAAAGAGTTAAATACATGAACTCATACCAAGATGGCCATTGCTCCGAGCTCCAGCCACAGAGGCGTGACATCAGCACGTAAGGTTCCACCCAACACATTAAGTGCACATGTACGTCCTCAGGGGCACGCCTACTAGCTAACGTCATAGCCCTGCAGGCTATTTAAACAGAGTCTGCCCATGACATCAGAAGTGATCTTCTGGTGGTGCATGCATCCCCCCATGTGGCAGAAGTGCAAAATCACGTGTATGTATGTGATTTTGCACAGGAATGCCGCCCTATAGCAGTAACACTGCTATAGGGCAGATGTAAAGTGCTTAAGGAATGCTTGGTATTTTATAAAGACCTTTATACTCTAATAAGGTTGACAGCAGCTGTAGGAAGATTACTCTGCTGCACCAAAGACATTTGAGAATCCAACACCTGTGTCACTTTTCTGGCCCCCACACACTGCTGAATTGTCACTTTTAAGTGGACATGGCCTCCAAAGATTAGAAAGAAAATAAAGAATATTAATTCTGTATAACCTCAAATTACTTTATAAAATTGTTAACATATGCAGGGGCGGACTGACAACTCATGGGGCCCCCGGGCAATAGGGGATCATGGGGCCCCTGTGTACTTGCCCACAATCAAAGCACACCCAAAAAAGCCTATGAAAGGTACCAGGGTCATTTTATGGGGCCCCCTACTAACCCCGGGCCCTCGGGCAGTGCCCGAGTGCTCGAATGGTCAGTCCGCCCCTGAACATATGACTAACTATCAATTTTTAAAAGTTTTGCTAATTTGTTATTAATATATAGAATTTTATCAGGATAAAACTAAACAAAATTCAACATATTGCTCTGAATTTATGTATTTAGATATGTAAATTGCTCTTAAAATCAGCAACATAAGTCTGTTTTCAAGTGTTGTAATTTTCCTGATAAATATATCAGTCGTATAATAAGTATGCTAGACCTTTCATCATAGAATAAATAATGAGAACATTGTGCACATTCCAGCAGTAAATAATCTCAGCTGAGGTACTATTTCCATTTTATAATCAAACAAAAGCTGACAAATAAAATATATATTTGATGTCTGATGTGATGAACATTGCATACACTAGAATACTAAGTACTGATATTCATTTTGTAAATGAAACATGTAAGACATATCTCATTATGTAAAGCAGCAAAAGGATAGATTCATAAATGTGCATCAGCTAGAAGAGCTCAACTTTCCTAATCAAGGAAATGCAGCTGAGAATGAAGTAAAGCTAAGAAGACATTGAGAACTGGCCCAAGGAAATACATGTAAGGTATGACATTCACATAATCCTGTATAAAATGTGTAAATGTATTGATAGACAGTCGGTTACTTTTAAAACCTAGTAGGTAAGGCATTTACCTCTGAACTTTTAGAACACTTAGGGGTTGATTTGCTAGAACTGGAGAGTGCAAAATCTGGTGCTGCTCTGCATGGCAGCAAATCAGCTTCTAACTTCAGCTTGTTCAATTAAGCTTTGACAAAATAAAATGGAAGCTGATTGGTTTTTATGGAGAGCTGCACCAGATTTTGCACATTTCAATATTAGTAAATCAACTCCTTAGTCTACAACTGTCTGAGATCCTACCTCACTGAAAACTACCTTCTTGACCCCTTACAGTCTGGCTTTCACTCGCAGAACTCCACAGAAACGTCCCGATTAAAACTCATTAATGAATTACTAACTGATAAAGCCAATGACCTTTACTCCATACTCTTACTACTAGACCTTTCTGCAGCCTTTGATACTATTGACTACCCAATCCTGCTCAATAAACTCCATTCCCTTGGCCTCCAAAAGTCTGTTCTTTCTTGGTCCCCCCCATTTATCACAGCACTTCTTCGGTGCTACCTACACTTCTGTCTTCAATTCTCCACTTCCTCTTTCTGTAGGGGTCCCTCAAGTATCTGTTCTTGGACTCCTTCTCTTCTTTAACTAATGAAACCACTGAGATACTCATTCACTCCCACCTTGACTATTGCAGCTTCTTCTGTTAGGCCTACCTCTACACAGGATATCTACCTTTCAGTTTATCATGAAAGCTGTTGCCAGACTCATCTACCTTACCAACTGTTCCGTGTCTGCCACCACTTTCTGCCAATCCCTCCAGTGGCTTCTGATTGCCCAGCAAATTAGGTTCAAAATGATCTCTAGCACTCTTGTCTCCTTCTACCATGCTTGTCTCCAGGACTTCTCCAGAGCCTCTCCTATCCTTTGGAGCTCTAGAAGCCTAACCCCACCTTTACCTAACAACTGAACATTTAATTCTTCCATCAGGTCATCCCCCACAATTATTACCTGTTGTACCACTGGCAGGGCCATGGATAAGAGGGTACCACCAGTCCTCCTGTATGGGACCCAGGCCTGCAGGGGGGCCCAGGCAACTAGGTGAATGGGATATGGGCAGGAAGGGTGATCAGCACAGCCTGGAGGCAATTATTAGAACCAATCCCCTGTGTGGCTTTCTCTGTAACAGCTGAAAGCTGGCTTCTTCTCCTCTCCCTCCCACTGGCTTTCAGCTGCTCTAAAGAGAGCCATACAGGGGATTGGTTCCAGTAATGGCCCCTCTGCCACACCCATCTCCCTCCCTGTGCACCATATATTTTTCCCCTGCTGCCCAGGTCCACCTGTGTGTCCTCACCTCCACAGTGCTGCCGGCTTCTCTTCTCTCATTTCTACTGCCAGCTGAAAGCACACAATAGGATCCTTCAAGATGGAGAGTGGGAGAAGGGTCCTGTAAATATGTCACATTTACCAGCCCCTTCCTTTCCTGAATGAACACAATGAGTAACCGGTACTGATCACTCCCTGTGTTCATTCAAAACTGAACCATAGTAAACAGAGTTTTTTTAGGGGGGGTTAGGGCCCAGTGGTTTCTAACAGCAGCCCTGACCACTTGCTCCCACCCTCTTAACCCTCTTGTATTTTATTGAACTGTAACTGTGCTGTATCCTTTTATATTGTGAAGTGCTGCACAAATGGCGCTTAATGAATGCTGTATAATAATGATAATAATAATTCATATAGAGACATGCTTTGGTCTTTTTCATCCCAAAATAAAATTGTATAACATTTGCAATATACCAAACAGATACTTTTTTTAAAAACATTCTAATCCCTTGCATATTTATAAAGCAGTGAATATGACATTCACTAACGATGAATCCATGACTGTATCTTATAACACATGCACCAGAAAGACTCACCTACATTAATTGTTTGGTGAATGTCACATGCACAATGCTTTATATACATGTCACTAATAGATCAGTAACAGCATGCTAGGCTAAGTGAATTTAAACACCTGCATATGGTTCAGGAAGGAACAGTTGATACTAAAGCACTAGTGATGCAATGCAAGATCTGCAATTTACTCCCAAGCTCTTACATACAGAACTTTCAATAAGTCCCTCTAGGACACTTTATCACTGTCTTTGAAACTACCCCTTGAAAAAACAAGGGCAATGCACAGCCTAAACAAAGCTTGCTTAACAATGGAGATGTCTGGTTTTCCATCTTAAACTACCTTATTGTGTGCCGAAAACATGATATTTAAGATATTTTAGAGATGTATTTATTTGTTTGTTTTATGTCAGAATGAATGAAGTATGAACCTTCTTAGAACAGAAAGTATTTACAAGTCTCATTCCATCAAATATACCTAAATAAGGGGATTATTCTTTATTTGAAGATAATATTCAGAACCATTCAGTTCATTCCTTTTCACCCCATGTCTAACTTTGCAGCCACAACGGTCGATGGCACAGACAGAGCCTAATACTTTAGAGACATTTTTCTAGCATTGGGCAGAGAATGTATCCCTCATCTCTTCCTGTGTGCTCCCGGTCCAGATTTCACTTGTATTTTTTTTATTTATTTTGCCACTGTTGTCCTGTGAGGACTCCCCACTGCAGCTGTTGTTTCTCACACTAGTTGCTACACCTCAGATGTGGTGGCTGTTAGTGTTCCAAAAGCAACAGGCAGCCACGACACAAGCATGAGCAGCTAGAAGAACCCTTCTGCTAAGTTTTTATTGCTATCTGTGTCCCTATTGAATATGCACCCTCCTTCCCCAGACCCACACTCATTCTCTATTTCACACCACCTCATTCTGTACATTGCTTTGTACAATCCCTGTAACACACCCCTCATACGGTACACTGCCTTGTACAGTCTCTGTTCCACACCCCTCATACGGTACACTGCCTTGTACAGTCTCTGTTCCACACCCCTCATACGGTACACTGCCTTGTACAGACTCTGTTCCACACCCCTCATACGGTACACTGCCTTGTACAGTCTCTGTTCCACACCCCTCATACGGTACACTGCCTTGTACAGTCTCTGTTCCTCACCCCTCATACGGTACACTGCCTTGTACAGTTTCTGTTCCACACCCCTCATACGGTACACTGCCTTGTACAGTCTCTGTTCCACACCCCTCATACGGTACACTGCCTTGTACAGTCTCTGTTCCACACCCCTCATACGGTACATTGCCTTGTACAGTCTCTGTTCCACACCCCTCATACGGTACACTGCCTTGTACAGTCTCTGTTCCACACCCCTCATACGGTACACTGCCTTGTACAGTCTCTGTTCCACACCCCTCATACGGTACACTGCCTTGTACAGTCTCTGTTCCACACCCCTCATACGGTACACTGCCTTGTACAGTCTCTGTTCCACACCCCTCATACAGTACACTGCCTTGTACAGTCTCTGTTCCACACCACATTCTCCTATGCACTGCATTGTACATTCCCTTTCCTACAGCACCTCATTCTGAACTTTGCACATTACATTCCATAGTACATCATTCAATACTCTCAGCTGTACTTTTCCTATTCAGATCACTGTATGCTTTGTAGAACATTATAAAGGTGTTCATAGTTTCTGCATAGTGCCTAGCTTTTTAATTGAAACATTTTTAAAGGTAGGGTCATACAGAGTGGTACATATTAGTTTATATTCTCTGTATAGGAAGCACAGGTATTGGAAGAGTTTATTTTTTTCAAAAATTATCCTGTGTCCTGATAGTTTTGTGTGCCTGTTAAATTCTCATTTGTGGCACGGTATAAAACATATTTTGTAAGTACAAAGACTCTGGCATGTGTTTGCAATGAATACAGAGGGTTGATGAAAACTCTGTTTTACCATTTCCCTTTCAGCCACTTCAATGTTAGGTGTGGTCTGGCCAAACCCACAATTTGTGCACTAAGCACACCACAGATATGCTTCTCTTAGTTTGCCCTTTGGTGCACTACTAGCAATAACTAGCAATACTCATGTTTTCGTGTTTACTACACAGACTTAACCCCTTCGCACTGGCACTTCCCAACCATTTAAGGGGTTTATGACGCTGGGAGGCAGGGCGGGGTTTATGGTCATATGACTGCCATGATTGTCTGTCATGGCAGTCACATGATCAGAAATGTCCCAATAGCAAGGAGAGTTTGGAACCTTTCCATGGGACGCCAACACATGTGCTGGGAGCGTGAAGGGTGCGCGCTTTCAGCACGTTTGTTTACAAATGGTACGCAAATATGCGGCCACTCAGTGTCAAGCCCCAGCTGCTGAGAGGCCACATATTTGCATACACTTGGAGTGAAGAGGTTAATAAAGGGCTGTGTAGTTCATTTTGTCCCACCTCACCTTGTCTCTCTGGGTTACATTTTCCTGTTGGTTCCCAGCACTACTTTGTAGAAGCCATGGTTTCTATACACTGCACCAATGATGGTTAACAAGCCTGAAACAGCTGTATGCAGTTTGTAATATATGACTATAATATTACTCTTAATTAATCTTGTATAGACCAGTGGTCCTAGATGCACATTTAACCATGGGACATAAGTGAATGACTTCACGGCTTTGCTCACTTTCTTGAAATGAGGAATAATTCTTTATTTTTGGGATATGTGATAAAATGAGACACGTGAATACTGTATGTCCTAAGGAAGCTGTACTGATGAATTATAAAATATATACATTGAGACTGTAGAGAGTACAGGGGACTAGATATACAATTTAAGTTATGTATATAAAAAAAATGTTGATAGACAAATGGATATTAGACCAATATACACAAAATAATGTAATAGAAAGATGGATAGATAGATAGATAGATAGATAGATAGATAGATAGATAGATAGATAGACAGACAGACAGACAGACAGACAGACAGATAGATAGATAGATAGATAGATAGATAGATAGTGTACTATTGAATAATAACTAATGGATATCAGGCAGTGCACTACTCAGTTATATAAACAAAGGAGGTACAGTACCTTTCCCACATATTGTGGTTCAGATCCCATATATTCTTCAAGTACAAAGAACTGATTCCATACCCATCCACGCTTAACTCTCTGTGCAAATGATCTCCTGCCCGACATTGTGATAATAACATTATCCTTCTGCTTAAATGCTGAAGTTTGTGGTGGTTGCTGTGAATGCAGTGGCGTTAAGAGACCTCCATCAAACAGGAACCAAAGAAGCAGCGATAAGCAGTTCCTTGTAAGCATTGGAAATGCTGTCCCTACAGCCCCGTAGTTAAAACTCCAACACTTGTAGAACTGTAGGATCCAGCTTGAACTGTGCTTGTTCCTCACCATAAAAGTCTCACTGTTGCAAAATACACATAAAAAGTATCTCCTCCGCTGACACGCTTGTCATCTTATTGATATTCACCAATGGTTTTCTGTAATTACACACACCAAATAAATATTAATTTTTGCAGTTCCTAATTATATTAAAATTTACACAGTGACAAACAACATTTGTATTTAAATAGCATAAATGACAGAAACTGTAAATAAACATCAAAATATATTATTATTATTATTATTATTAATAATAAAAATAAGAAAAATGCAGCCAACATAAAAGGAAGCATTGAAGCTAATAATGTATGTGTCTTTGCATGCGTGGGAGATCCCATGTGGACTAAACACTGTTAATATCTCTGCTAGAAACAGAATATTTATGAACATGTCTAGCTGGGACTTTGCTGTTTAGAATCATAATAAAAAAGGTTTACGGTAACTAATGAGTGGTGTATTATTTAACACAAGCTATGTCTGTGCTTTGTGCTAACTTTGAAAAGGTAGACATGCCTGCATTTCACTCTGAGACTTTTATGTAGCTAAGAGCTTGTTGTAAACGTTGAATGTAATTCTTGTAGAAATCATTATCATTAAAACATCAGTTTGGCTTTAAAATAGACTGAATTCCAATGAAAAGTGTTTAAAAGAAGAGAGGCATAAATCTATGTATGTCACTTAGGTTAGTATTTAATAACGGCATTTTTGTAAAATCTGGGTCATGTATGAATTCTTATTCATCCTGGATACAGGCAAAGATGACAGTTTACATATATGTTCCAGTTATGTAAAGTGGCAAAGTGAAGATGTAGCTTTCAGTACCAGGAAAATTTGTGAGGCTTAATAGGAGGTGCATATCATCAGAAATCCCACACAATAATAAAATGCCTGGTGTAATTTGTCTTTCAAAGGAATCTAGTTATTCTGTGTGTTGATTGGAGACCACTTTATTTGTACGCCGTAATACGCAAGGCAAGAAACTTAAGTTTAGTTTTTTTAAAAAATCAACACAAGGGGCACTACTTACTATCAATGCGATTTGTCCCCTGTGCTGTTGGAATCTTGCTTTTGTAGAAATCTTCCACCTCCAATCTCCCCCACCCCACTGCTGTAATCTTATTGAGCCAAAGAAACCTTCTACCCACATTCATAGAAGCTGTACTATAACTTCCATGAATGAATGAAACACAATTTATGAATGCAGGAGATGAACCTTTTATTCATCTGCCCATCCTCAATTCATAGATCATTTTTCGTTCATAGAATCTATAATACAGCAATAAATGAAGGAGTGCAGTAAAGGTGGACTTAGTTGGCACTCCTACCCTTAGTGCATAGCCCACCACACTGGAAGATTACAGTGGTGGGGGGATCGGAGGAAGAAGATTTAAACTAAAGCAGGAGCTAGCAACACAAAGGACATATTACATTGATAGTAAGTAATGTCCCTGGTGCTGATTTGTTTATATAAAATGTTGGGATTGATTTACTAAATACATATAGAATGTGCACCTTGCAAGCGCAGTTGCTCCAGAGCTTAGCAAATGAGGGGCAGCTCCACTGACTTCCATCAATCATGTGCCAGGAAAAATGTTGTTTTGTTTTTATTTTCCTTTCATGCAATTGGGTATTTTTTGTAAAGTAAGGCTTAATCTTATTTACTAAGCTCTGTAACAATTGCACTTGCAGAGTGCAACTGCACTTGAAAAGTATACAGTTTATTTGCATTTATGAAATCAACCCCTTTGTGTATTAAAGTATAGCTCACACTTCCTGTGATGACAAGAATTAATATAAAGTGTCCCCAGTAGGGAAACAAGCAAAAAACAAAACGTTTTTTTTTCCGTAGACTGGGGAAGTGTAAAAACATCTGACAATGTTTGTATTGCTGTCTGTGCTTTAATGTTCTGGTGACAACTAATTCCATTATTTCTTGTCCAATGTTGCAGGGACAGGAAGTAAAGGAAGATCTTACCTAGTGGGCTCACAGACAGCTAAACAATTATCACTTTAAATACTTTGGGTTTATATATGCCCTTTTATTTTAGCCTCTAGCTTACAGTTTTTATTTGTTTACCTTTTTTCTTTATTATACATTATAGGGTATCAAAATAACATACAAATGTACATAAGGACATACAAAAATATATCCAAATGAATCATAGTTAAGCAAGCATTACTAAAGATTACTAAAGATTCAAAGATATTGAGCCAATATAAACAGTAAGTGGCACGGGTAACAAATGTAGGCCAGTAGCTCCATAAACAAGGTATAATGTGAATAGCCTTATGACCAGGATGCCTTTCTGGGTATAAGTTGCACTAGGGATATATGAAGGTGATGTATAATGAAGAATCATTGTTCTTGTTTACAGAGGGCATCTGTGGTCCATGATCCATGGTTCCCATTTGATAGAGAATTTTTGAGTATATAAATTGGCTTTTGAGAGTATGTATTTAAGCAGACAATGCTCATTAAGGACATGAATAAACTCTGAAATAGTAAGATGATGTAGATTTCCACTTGCTAGCTAAAGCTAACAAGGCTGCTATAAGGGTGTGAGTAATGAACGTTTTGAACTTTATGGGCCAATGAGGAATATCAAAACCCAATAAAAGATCCTGTGGAGAAGAAATTCAAGTAATTGAGATGACTGAAGTAATAAATGTAGCAACTTCGACTCAAAAGGCTTGGATGGAAGGGCAGTCTAACCAAATATGATATAAGGTGCCTGATTGTCCGCAGCAAAGTTGCAGAAGCATTAGGATAGATAGTAGCAATTTTAGTAGGAGTGAAATACCATTTATGAAAAAGCTTTTGCAAAGACTCTCAATGCATAATACAGTGAGATGCTCATTGAGGTAGCGTAAGTGTCTGGTACCATTAGGTGGGCAGTGAAGAGCTGTTTTAAAACAAAAAATTGGATTTCTACCTCAATGATCTTAATATACATGGTTACAGGAATTCTTAAAGACTCATGCTGACACACATATACACACAAAGTTTGAACTGGATGGACCTGTTTGTTCTTCAGCCTTATCAACTATGTACCTACATTATATTTAGGTTGTTGGAGTGACTGCATGTAGAACAGGATAGCACCGAGATACAATAAGGATGAAAAAAAAGTTACAAACCGTATTTAAGTTAAAAAGGAAAAACTTTTTTTTAATACACAGTGCTTTAAAAAACTAAATGTCAGTCAGAGTTTACATGCAATATAAATATAAGGACAGTTCTATGCTTGCAATTTTTAATTTCTTAATGGCATGAGATCTTTGTGTCTCATTAGCACACATTGATTTTTATTAGGTATTTCACCCAAGGGAATTTCGTTTAGTAGTATGGTAAACACATATACTCTAAACCAGTCACATTAGCTGAACTTTATAGTTATAATTGCTTCCTTGTCTACAATGGGATGTGTGATTAATCATTCAATGGGAGCAATTACTTGCTTGATGTTCAGTCAATATATCTGTCCAGCATATATGGAGGAAACCATACATACATAATTTATATTTATTGTCAATGTTGCCTCCCCTTGACATATGTTGTATGAAAGTTATATTAGGCAGAAGTTCAATATTACTTTATCAAAACTGCAAATTGTTAATGTTTCATTTTTAATATGCTACTGTATATCAAAATGGCTCATTATTGGTAATAATGTAACTATACATATTAAAATTAGTTGATCAGTAACAATAACATTTTCCATTGAAGAGACAATGAGGTATATTTATAAAGCAGGTAATGTAATATTCATAAAACATTTCCTGCAGGTATATCTTTCAGTGTACGATTTAAATTATAATGTTTGATTCATCTGCAGTGAAAACTTGATAAATACTTCCCAATGACTTCATGTAAAGTCCAACTCTAGAAACCCTTTTTTTTGCTTTGGATTGAGAGACTGTGTCTCTCTTGGGGGAGATTTCCCTCACTTCCTGTCAAGACAAGTGATTGGCAACACCAACAAAAAGAAAAATGTGGTTCATAGAGATTGCAATGGTTAGAATTTATGTTTTCATCGCAGTCTGTGTCTGCCAATCTCAGAAATATACATGCCCCCCATGTAAACAGAACGTTAGGGAAGATGTATCCAATAGGGCCAGCAAATAAAATCCTAACAGTAATTTTTATGAAAATCTTAAAAAAGTGCTTGGCTGGAGCAGCGGTGGACTGACCATTTGGAAACTCAGGCACTGCCCGAGGGCCCAGGGTCAGTAGGGGGCCCCATGAGATGCCCCTGGTACATTTTTCATAGGCTTCTTTGAGTTTGGGCAAGGACACAGGGTCCCTATGATCCCCTGGGGTCAGTAGGGGACCCCATGAGATGCCCCTGGTACCTTTTTCATAGGCTTTTTTGAGTTTGGGCAAGGACACAGGGGCTCCATGATCCCCTATTGCCCAGGGGCCCCATGAGTTGTCAGTCCGCCGCTGGGCTGGAGTTAGGTTTTACCAATCAATAACTGTTATGCTTGTCGTATTTTAATAAAATGTAAACTTTCTGAAAATATTTGTGCAGTTCAATTACAAGGTGATTCTTTCAAGATCAGAAAGGTAATAATTAGTGCACAAGGAGAATGAAAGGGTAAGCAGTTGACAGAATCCTTGAATTCCAACTGAAACCTCAGTTTAAATGAGCAAATTACATTTTAAGTGCATTAAATTAAAAAAAAAAATGTCCAGTGACTTTTTTGTCTTATGCTAGTTGCTTCTGAGCAGGACCCTTGCTTTCTGTCTGGAAGCAGTGATTTTACTGTAAAGGTCTGACATACCCGCCAGTCAGACCTGCAGAACTGCAATCAGCAAAGCCTGTTCTCTCTGCTGTTTGGAGAGCCCCGTTTTGACTCAGCAAGGGAAATGCTAGACCTCTGCAAAGAGATCCCTGCTTCCCCAAATATAACAAGTGTCCCACTCTGCAGCATGGTGGTAGGGCACCAGATTTTCTACTCAGACTGTGGAAATTTTTTAAAGAAAACAAAAGATTTGTTCTGATGTACCTGTAATTTATTTAGCCAACAGAAACTGATGGTTCATTTGGGCTTCAAACTCACAATATCTAGGTAGCACCTAAAACCCTTAACGTTTTTAAAATACAGACAACATTTAAAGAATCTCTTTATTTTGTATAGGTAACACTAACATTTTTGTCTTCTCCTATTGGTAATGTATCAGCCTGTTTTTCTTCCTAGCTCCTAACAACAATATAAAGATTGATTTTCTGTTAAAATATTTGTCTTTTTTTAGAACTAAAACTGCAATGTCTTTAAAACATTCAAAAGTTCTCACCCAGCAATTTATAACTCATTGTAATGCTAAACTGCAAGTCACTAAAGTGTAAAAATTATAAAATGTGTGAGCATAATAACAATAAAAACACTGTAGACTAGTTCAAATGATCACTAATATTATATGTTTACTCCTTTCATATAGCATATTATTACACCTAATATGTGTATCAACTAGACATAGAGGAAATATGCACACTTCTTATTAATTGTGAAACATTTCCAAGAATATTTTATTAGAGAAATTTTCCATTTTATGGACCTATAAGTCAGTCTAAAATGGAAACTGAGAAACACATAAGAATAAGTAGCAGTGGAACTGTGCAAAACTGAGATCTGCAGGATGCACTGTAAAACTGCTTTATTATATATGCAATAAAACAATACAGCATTTAAGAATGAGCAACATGGAAAACAAAACAATAAAGTTTTATGATGCAGATCATGACAACTCCATAATAAGATCCCAATTACAAAAAATGAATGCTATAAAACAGACAAATACAATATTAATGTTTATTCCAAAGTAATACGTTGTCAGCAGCATGCTACTCTAAACAACCCCTTTTGTAAAGTGAGATTAAGCTAAGTGCATAAGAAAACATTTTCCTGCAGTTGCATCATTAGTTTTTGGACATATAATCCAGTGAGAGCGTATTTACTACAAGTACACGCTTTGCAGGATGATTTTGTCTCTAAAAGCATTTACAAAGCCTGTGCATCCTTTTAGTAGTGCACCAAGAGACTAATACGCATCAAAGTGTACCAACCAACCTTGATTAAAATTATTGGAGCATAAAGCCCTGGTCATTGCTTTCCATTTTTTTGCACATTTTTGCTGTAATAACTGTAACAAGAGGTTTCTCAAATTTCAACTTGCTATGGTTAAAAGGAAAGAAACATTAAACAGTAAAACATGCTACCATCCAAATTATAGATGATAAAAGCATATTCTAAAACTATAGTGTGTCAGATTACTTTCTGTTTAATGAATATACATAATATCTACAAAAAAATAACTAGTGATATTTATGACTAGATTTAGGTCATCAAACCTGATTAACACATTTTTGCCTTGGAAATTCATATTTCTGCAACACTAACATTCCTTGCAATTGAAAGTGAGGTATAAAATAGATGCAGTAAAAAGTTGAATAAATAAATTTCACATGTGTATTATATTTTGTATTCAAATATAATCATGTTACCTAATCCTGCAGAGCTCATTCACACCAGCAAAGCCAAAAAATTGCAGGCATTTAATAACATTTATACATGAAAATTAAAAATGCAGTTCCAGGCTAACAGCCAATATACCGTATGTATGTGATTTGGGGGTGCTTTGTCCTCAGAATTTAGGAAGCCAGCCAAGGTGCCAATATTGTTCTTTCATAGACATGTTTCAGCAACAGGGGCAGACTGACAACTTATGGGGCCCCCGGGCAATAGGGGATCATGGGGCCCCTGTGTCCTTGCCCAAACTCAAAAAAGCCTATGAAAAAGGTACCAGGGGCATCTCATGGGGCCCCCTACTGACCCCGGGCCCTCGGGCAGCACCCGAGTTTCCAAATGGTCAGTCCGCCCCTGTTCGGCAAGTAAGTGTTGTCACCCTATGACAGAAAGTATGGTACTGCTAGGATCATCAAGTGAAAAATAAAAAAAAGCCTAAAAAAACTAACACTGCCATGTTTTTGTTTTTGGGTTTAAATAATCACTTCAGCTCTGGAAGGTTTTCCCCCCTTCCTAACCAGGCCAATTTTTGCTATTTAGCACTGTGCTAGTTCAACTGGTAATTGCGTAGTCATGCAACGTTGTACCCAAATTAAATGCGTGTCCTTTTTTCACACAAATAGAGCTTTCATTTGGTGGTATTTGATCACCATTGGGTAAAAATAGATGATTAAAAAAAAGAAGATATTTTCTAATTTCAGTTACAAAAAATATCTAATAAACTCAAAGTTAATCATGGATTTAGGCCAAAATGTATTTTGCTACATGTCTTTGGTACAAAAAAAATCTCAATATGTGTATATAGTGTCAACACACTATGGCATATATTTTGGAATTTACACAGTTTTTACTTTCTGACTGGTTATCACATTTCTTGAGGTGCTAAAATGCCAAGGCAGTACAAAAAGCCCCCAAATGACCCCTTTTTGGAAAACAGACACCCCAAGGAATTTGCTGAGAAGCATGTTGAGTTCATGGAAGAGTTTATTTTTTTGCCACACATTTTTAGAAAATAACAAAGAGTTGTCATTTGAATGATATATTGCTGACACATGCCATGAGTATATGTGGAATGACACCCCAAAAGACATTATGCTACTTCTCCCAAGTAGTTTTGTTTCCTTGCTTCATTTTTCAAAAACTTTTGCCAACAAATGAGATCTGCAAAATACTCACCATGCTCTTAGCAAATAACTTGGAGTGTTTACTTTCCGATAAGGGGTAATTTTTTACTAATCCCCAGCTCTATGGAACTTTAAGAGCATCAATCCATAAAATTAAAAGGGTTACATGAATCTTTATTATATACTGTATGTGTGCTTCAGACACAAAAAAAACTTTTTTTAATGAGGTTAGTGTGGCCTCTCACACACAATTCAATACTTCTATTTTTTTAGTACAATCTCACAATACTCCCAACATGAGCAAAGGAAATAGAAAGATAGAAACAAATGAAAAAACTAAATAAAAGGAATAGGCTTGGACATTAATGTATCCACTTAACAATGATCTCAGAAGAAAAGAATGTTTTGGCCAAGGGCCTGAGTTTTTGTCCCATGGAGAATTTAGATAAATTCACAGCAGTTAAAGACCTACATATATTTGATCATAATTTAATTTTAAAACGTTTGTATGAGAAGACTAAAAATGAGCCCCTAAATATAGAGGATCAAAGAGCTCTGAACAGTCTTCTGTCTTCATTGGAGGAGAATGACCCCACAGATTTGATTGACCGTATAGATATTGTCTAACACCCTCAGCATATTGAAGTGAATGAAAAAAAGTCTTCCACGCAAACGTCCACTTTAAAGAAACAAATCTGCCTTGTTCCTCCCTTAAAGCTCAAATTCTAGCATAGTAGCTTTTCTTAAATTGGTTTGTGGGGAAAGATTAAAAATTAGCAATAGAGGGAATAGTAACTTCAGAAAAAATGAGAAACAGGCTCTAGACCAGTTAGCAGAAAATGCCTCCCTTGTCACTACACCATCCAACAATGGGTGCAATATTGTCATAATGAATAATGACCAATATGTCAGTATGTGTAATAAGATTCTCCAGAATAGAAACTAATATCATCCAGTCTCTTCAAATGTGATTAACAAATGTAATAAACAATTTTATGAGTTGGTCGATACTGCTTTTTTAAAAGGCATTATTACCAAAACTACATGGGAGCTTATTAGAACCAGCTTCCCAAAAATTCCAACTTTCTACTCCCTTCCTAAAATTCACAAAACGGCAGATAACCCTCCAGGGAGACCCATTATTTCAAGCAATGGACCTTTTATTGAAAATCTGAGATTTTTAACTGATGAACACCTTAGACCCCATGTATTAAGCCTTCCCTCATATGTGAAGGACACAATACACTTATTTAAAATCATTGATAACTTGTGCATCCCAGAGAGGGCTGTCCTTGTAACAATAGATGTAGAAGCATTGTACAGTTCCATCCCACATGCTAGAGGACTAGCAGCAATCCAACATGTATTACCTCAGAGGAAACATCAAGAATGGGCTTACAATGAATTTATTGTTTCAGCAGTAGAATTTATCCTCTATCACAATGTGTTCACGTTCAATGGGTCCCACTACCTCCAGATAGAGGGGGTGATGATGGGGACTTGGTATGCCTCATCATATGCCAACTTGTACCTGGGTGGGAGCTGGTGTTTTTGGATGATGAGGGATTATCGATATACATGGACAACATTTGTATGTGGAGTTAGTATATCAATGATATTTTCCTTGTATGGGAAGGCCCACAAGATTTATCATGTACATGCCTGGAGAGAATTAATAAAAATGAGTTCAATCTGCCATGACTTACAATAAGAAGGAGGTCACATTTTCAGATGTTACTATCGAAGTGCAAAATGATGGTAGCCTGGCCTTTAGACTATACTGTTAATCCATGTCCGACAACACTATACTCCACACCTCCTGCTTTTAATTCTCAAGCATTGATTTCATCAATTCCCTTCAGCCAATACCTGAGGATAAAGAGGAATTGCTCTGATGAGGCTAGACTACTAGAGAGAAGGTACACTAAGTCTTGCTTAAAAAAGCCTACATGCATGCGTGTATGAGTACTAGGAATGACCTATTTTATAAAGACACTAAAAAGAAGGAATCAGATACGTGTACAAGTATCATCATCACATTTTCTAACCAACACAATCAAGTTAGGAACATTATTCAAAAATACTGGCAATTGTTGACTATAGATCCTATGATACGCACATTTGTACCCTCAGTTCCTCAAATTACATTCGGAAAGGCAACATAAATAAAAGATAGGATAACACATAGTGAATATAGAGGGGATACTTGAAGAAACTCATGTAAATTAAAAGTCACTTTCAGTTGTGGTGCTTGCAATTATTGTACATGCATGCATACGGAAGTACAGCCAAAGCTACCCAATTGGAATTTTTTCAAACCAAAACATTTTGCAAATTTTAAAACCACTGGGGATGTGTATTTACTCTTCTGAATGTGGATGCTTTTATGTGGGCAAGACAAAGTTGGAGTTTTGAAGGTGAGCATACAGACATATAAAGAGTATGCAAACATGTGATCCTGAATTACCTTTAGGGCACTACACCACATTGGTGCACGGTGGAAAATTTCCCAAAATCCAATTCCTTATCCTTGATCGGGTACAACCAAGCTATAGGGAGGAGGGACAGGAACAAATTCCTGTTACAGTTAGAACTTAAGTGACTTTTTCGATTACATGCCAAATACCCTCCTGGCTTAAATGATTTTGCTAATTTTAAACCCTTTTCACAAGGGTTTTCATCTGGTGGAATGGAAAAATAGGGTTTCAAATAGTATCTTGCCTCCTTTTCCCTGTGTCTTGCCTACATCTGCCTTTTTGGCTCTGTGTTATAAATATATTCTGGACAGGGTTAAGACCAATGGAACAATGTCCAGGCTTTCTTATCAGGCAAGCTATATCATTGTCTGTATATGTTGTACAATTATTTACTACCCTCTGCCTTGCCTTTTCCTTTTTCCATTTTTTGCACAATTGTTATGTTTATTTATGTAAACTTTACTTGTGTAGAATTTGGGTTGCTGTTCCACCTGTACATGCATTTTTGGTTGGGATCAAACCAAGTTTTGTTTTGAGCCTTTCTTTTTAGCACCTGGCACGCACAGGCCATGCCACTGAGAGTGATTTCACCCAGTGAGTGTGTCTGTCTTATTTGGCCACTGGGGGTGAGGTGGCTCTTCCATTGCGGGCTTTGCCACTGCACCTCCCCTGTCAGGTGGTCATGTTTGTTGCATGTCAGCAGTCCATCGATGCATGACATTATCCCACACTGCATGTATTGGGTACCACTTTCACTGTCCATCTGGATATTTTTAATTGCGGCCATATATATAGATCCTTTGGACCTGAGTCAATGCCTTTTTTCCATGGCGGATACTCTCGGTCCCCACAGATGGCTGCTCCATTTTTTTAATCACTAGAGGTGAGCAAAATGTATATATCAATACTTCTAAGGGGGGTATTTTTTTATTCTTTCTTTGGATAACATTGCTTTTGTACTTAATTAGTAATATGCATCTTTGGAGATAACTTTTTTTGTCTTCTCCTACCTTAAGAGCCTATATTAGTACTTGTTTAACTCTATGTATAAAGGCAACATACATTTAAATAGCTTGTGGTCCTAAGGTCTATCCGGTTTGGACCCCAAAATACTTTGGAGACCCCCCTATGTATGGGTTTGTGCTCACCTATATGTGGGAAGCAGTGCTGGTGAAGACATCCATGCACTGATAACCACAATGGTGGGTGTTTTATATGTTCACCCTGTAATGTGTAATAATAACCAGTATTCTCTGCCCATTTCAGACTTATATGTTGTTATTATCCAATCCTTCATCCTGCAGTGATCCAGGCAGCCTTAGTGTCTACTTGAAGGGGCCCTGGGTGATTGGTAACTACTGAATTGCGGGCTGGGGAGTAGCAGCAAACCTGATTATATTTTTAAGTTTGACTGAATATTACTCTGTTTCAATTTTCTGGTGGTGTGAGTATTGTATACTCATGTTCATACAAATATGGCACATGGATGATTGTAGCATATAAGTATTTTTAATTTTATAGATCATATCACCCTTCTGCAGAGTGTTTTTACTCTGAAACGTGTTGGATTGTTGGAAACAAACTCTGCAACTGTGGAATATTGTATGATGGAGATATAATAACGGATATGATCCTCATAAAGAGCCACCTCTATTTGTTTTTTATATGTCTGGAATTTTTATAATTTTTCTATATAATAAATATTCATGTAACACTTTTAATTTTATGTACTGATACCATTAAATTCCCATAGACCAGGAGGTTCTTTGTAGCAATTTCACCCAAAATGTGTACGCATCATCCCAAAGTATAGATAAAGCTGTTTTAAACAGATTTGTGCGGTCCTTACAAACCCACATACAATGATTTACTAAAATTGTGGATCTCAAGAACACAAATCAACTGGTGGCCCCTGTGGAGTTTCATCTGACCACTGAAGACTTGCTACAGAATGTAGCAAAAGTCAAGTTCCAGGAGCCAAAAAACTGGCATTTAAGGTAAGACTACTCCTGTTGCCAATTATGGCAGGAAGGTGCCTAAGGACAGAGCATACCCAGGTGCTTGACCTGTGAAGATGTTTAAGGATAAGCCATTTGTGCTGCTAGAGAAATGGGGTCACATAATTATCTAAAAGTGCTGTCTTAGGAGACCAGCCTGATGTGTGTCCTGGTTCACTATACCAGCATTTTCTGCACATCAGAGTAATGAGAATGAGACACAGTTTTGTACCATTAGGGTGGATGGCTATGAAGTAATGCCCTTTCTGGCCACTGGTAGTCTGGTGAACCTTCTGCATGCAATAAATAACCCACTGCTCTACTAACTATTGGGGCCACTTGTGGAGGCTGGGACTATAAAGCAGGAGTGGTAAAGACTTTAATGTTCAGTGATGCATTGGGGTGTGATTTTCCTTTCTTTTTCAACTTGTATTATAAGTTTAAAGGGCAGGAGAATGTGCCAAAACCAGTATACAATTACTGTGATAATAATAATAAAAGTGAGCGCTGACCAAAAAACAGCTATGCACTCAAGGTAACCAATGTACACTTATAAACAGAATAATTAAAATAGTGCAGCACTTAGGAAATCAAAACTAGAATAAATGAAATTCACATAAAATATCGGAGGTTCTTATAAATAGTCTGTGTAGTATTAATCGTGCCAGGTGACTGGTAACAATCAATGGTGGTGCTCCGTGGAAAATAGCAGAAATGCGCACTCACCAGAAGGTAAATGAATATAAGCATTGTATGTCATATCCAGAGGAATCCTCATCAGGAAAAAGGGAGTGGTCAGAATGGGTAATCCTTCCTCAGGGTTGCATTCAGAACTTGCCCAAAAGATGAAATGAATCAGATCCAGGTAACCAGAGGTCTCCTAACGTGGGATGAATGGAAGGAGCTGCCAGCTTACAGGGGGTCTTCCTCCTCTTGGTATGGTGCCTGGATCATGATAATGGGCTCTGCAAGTAAATACTCCTCTCAAGGAGTCAGGGAAGGATGCCCATAGTGTAGAAATATTGAATAAATGCTTTTATTAAACACCTTCCACTGCCCTATAGTACAATGACGGGCACAAGGTGGTTCTCTCGTTCTGATAGGACGTCATATGACGTCCTACCATTCTCACTGCGCATGCGCGTGCCACCTATCAGTGTAAATCAGTGCAGCCTATCAGTGCCCATCACTGCAGCCTCATTAGCGCACATCAGTGAAGGAGAAAAATCACTTATTTACAAAATTGTATAACAAAAACTAAGAAAAAACGTTTTTTCAAACTTTTCAGTTTGAGAAAAAATAAAAATCCCAGAGGTGATTAAATACCACCAAAAGAAAGCTCTATCTGTCTCAAAAAAATGATAAAAATTTCATATGGGTACAGTGTTGCATGACCGCGCAATTGTCATTCAAAGTGTGACAGCGCTAAAAGCTGGAAATTGGCCTGGGCAGGAAGGGGTTATAAGTGCCCTGTAGGCTAGTGGTTAAGGTAGCGGTTTGCAAACATAGCATAAAAGGTCATCCAGGTATAGCTATAGCTATAGACCTCTGGTTACCTGGATCTGATTCATTTCATCTTTTGGGCAAGTTCTGAATGCAACCCTGAGGGAGGATTACTCATTCTGACCAGACCCTTTTTCCTGATGAGGATTCCTCTGGATATGACATACAACGCTTATATTCATTTACCTTCTGGTGAGTGCGCATTTCTGCTATTTTCCATAGAGCACCACCATTGATTGTTACCAGTCACCTGACACGATTAATACTACACAGACTATTTATAAGAACCTCCGATATTTTATGTGAATTTCATTTATTCTAGTTTTGATTTCCTAAGCGCTGCACTATTTTAATTATTCAGTATACAATTACTGCATCCTTAAACTTCTAGAAGCTGTTTCCTATATGATATAGTAAACATAACCCCTAGCTAGGAAGAATGTTTTCCTCTAGAGATGTTGGAAGTGGAAGCAGAAGCAGAGGAAGCCATCCAGATATAGACTTATCTGATTTGCTCTTATCTCTGGATAACGTTAAACGATCTGTTAATGGATCTCACTCTAAGCTGTGAGCAGGTAAAAGTCATTAGTGAGGTCCCCTAAGGGCTGGGAGTTAATATGATTTTCCCACACTTTTCCATGAAAATTGACCTGACATATCCAGCAGATGAGGTGCAGGAAGTCAAAGTCAAGCAACTTGTCATTCCATAGCCCCAGTAAATGATTTCTCATTTGCATATTTTAGGAGGACATTTGGAAAGGTATTGCAATGTTTTTTTTAGCCAGGGGTATATAAGGATCTGTAAAAGCATTGTGATAACTGCCCTGTATGTCAGATCACTGCCCTAATCTTCAATTTTATTACCCCTAGCCATTATTGAATTACCCTTTACAAGGATTGCCCTGGATCCTATGAGTCACCTGGACTGTATAACCAATCTGCCGATATCTGATAATACCTTTAGCCCTGATGATAAAGAGTGCATACTGATCCTGACAGCTGAGTCAGAAGTAATGTTCTGGTGAAATGGTGAGAGTCCTGAAAAAATTGTAGAACAATTTGGAGAGCTCAATTATAAGGATACATGAGTCAAGTAAAAGAAATCCCTACCAAAACTATTTCATGAATTTTATTAAGCCGTGGAAAGATAGGGAGTGCCTTACTACACAAGCTGCCCAACTTTAATAAGGGCAGGACTAACAACAGTGCCTGAGATAAAAGTTGCTGTGACTCTGTTAACCAAAAACAAGAGTTTAAAGATATTTTACTATAAAATAGATGTTTTCTTAGAGCTACCTGTTTTAATTACTGTGAGATAACATGATATTGTGATGGAACTGGCTAAATATATGACAACTCTTGACCTCAGCAAAGGTTGTTGGCAAGTCCTTCCAACAGACCAGGATATAGATAAAACAGCTTTTACTACAATAAAAGGGAACTTTCAGTAAATACGGTTGGCATTTGGCTTGCATGAGGTCTCAACCTTATTCCAGTGGATAATGGATCATGTTATAAAGCCCTTTTGAAACTATGTATCTGCTTATATATAGTAGATGTCATGGTCATCTCAAGCACAGAGTCAATTACCCAAGGTGCAAACTGTTTTTGATGTTACCCATGATGCTGGTTTTGTTGGCCAATCCCAAAAACAAAAGTCCAAGCCATACAGAACTAACCATGACCCCATTAAAAAAATCAGATTCAATCTTTCCTAGGGATAATCACTTGCTATGGAAGATTTGTACCCAACTGTGGCAGTTCCTCTCTAGAATCTTAGGAAAGGAAGCAATTCGACAACGATCACCTGGACCCAAATGACAGAGATAGCATTTCAGGATTCAAACCAGCTCTATGTATTTTATTACAGGCCATTTCCCTTTTGTTGTAGTAGGTATTTGACCCAAGATTTTAACTGTGTTTATAATTAGAATATGTTTTTATAAATTGATAGGTTCTTTTTTTTTTCCATAAACATTTTTATTGAGAGCTAAAAGTCTATACAATAAAGAATACAAGAGCAAAAATAGAAATCCATGCCAGCAATAGGCAACACAATGGCAAACATCATTGTGTCATTGTGTCAAAAATTCATGAGAAATATCAGGATAAAAAGTTTTGTTTTCCAAGTGGTATTAAGAAATTGTACATCAAAAAGAACTAGCATGGTAACAAATCGATATTACAGCATAAAAGTATTTCAGCCCTTTGCTTTTTCTCCTTTTTTTTTTTTGTTTCTTCTTTGAAAGAAATCTCAAAAGGCCCGTTGAAAGAGATATGAGAGGAAAAGATAGAAAGAAAGGTAGGATTTAAGCAAAAAGAAGAAAGAAAGAGAAAGGAAAAAAAGGGGGTAGGTAAAGGGAATAGAGTATGAAGGGGAAGTTAAGGCAAGGATGAGAATAGGTTGGGGAGTCCTCGAGCTCCCCCTTTCCCTCCTGTCCATTGTCAGAGTGAAAAATTGATTTACAAGAGAGCACTCAGCAAGATTTTCCAGCAGTCCAGCAGAATCAGGTGTTTGTAAATTTTGCAAGCACTCTGGAGAGATATAAATGAGTTCTTCCATCTCCTCTATCTTTTAAAGTCTAGGAACTGCAAACCATTTATTAATCGTTGGTACGTGTGGCACGTGAATGGAATAAGTTGCCTTGCCCACGTTGTTGCCGAATCTGAAGAAGAGAGAAAGTGTTGAAGTTGCCTATACATCCAAAAGGGGAAGGATCCAGTGGATGGCATTGACACTAAGCTCTCATAGGTGAGAAGTTTGCCTTTCATAAAGAATTGATGAGCAAGAACATCTCTATGAGGCCACACCTAACATAAGAAGGTCTCTGCCATAACAAAAGGGAAGACAGGGTTTCCCGACACCATGGTTAAGGGTCCTGGAATGGATGAAAAAGCAGTAGATTTCACCACTTCCTGAAACATGACAAAGATGGGTTAATAAGAGGATGTGTCAGGATCTCCTGTGGCCAATGGTAGACAACAATGGTAGCAGGTGAAGTGGGGTGAACACAGAATTGTCTAATTAGACCCAGACTTTCCTGTTAGTGTGGATGATTCAATTCACTAATCACATGCAATTACAAGCCAGGTAGTGCTTGTAAATGTCCAGTAATCCTACACCCCTTTTAAGTTTTGAGAGTGTCAGAAGGGGGTATCTAATACAAGGTTGAGTGTTTCTCCAAATAAACATGGTGGAAGATGTTTTGTTAGATGTCATAAAAGACAGACGTAAGTGAATCAGGATAGTGTGTATCAGGTAAAGAAGGAATGGAAGGATAGTCATTTTAATTAACGCTGAAAGCCCAAACCACGACACATCAAGACCTGCCCATTCAGCTTAAACTATGCCCAAAGCTATAGGAAAGTTTCATATATACTGTATAACTCAGAGAACTTAGCCAGGATTTGAATTACCAAGTATGTAATGGTTCGATTTTCCAAAGGAATGGAAAAGAATCTTGGCAGTGAGTGATCTCATCAGGTGGAATGGGGATGTTTAGAGCATACGATTTGGAATTATTAAATTTCAGATTTGACAAGTAGCCAAAGTGATCTATGCCTCTTAATAGGTTGGGCAGGGAGGCACGAGCTGTGGAAAGAGAGAGGAGGATGTCCTCAGCGAATGCTGCAAACCTTGAATTCCCTGTCACCGATTTGGAGACATATCTGAATTGGAACACAGTCTGGCGAGGAAAGGTTCCAATGTCAAAACTAAGATCAATGGGGATAGGGGGCATCCTTGATGAATCCCATTACTGATAGTAAAGTTGTTCCACAGGTGGCTATAAACACATACAGAGGGATTGGAACAGAGTGCCAGAACCCTGGCTAGCATACAGGGTTGGAGTCAAAACACTCTAAGAGCCTCTCAGATAATCCCAAGCCACCTTGTTGATCACCTTTTCAGTGTCCAGGGATATAAGGAAGCCCTGAGTGCAAGTGGAGGAGAGCCAATGGTGTAGGTTAAGTGCCTTGATGGTATTGATAAGTTCTTGATTAGATGTACTATTATATAGGATTGTTAGAGTATATTTGAAGTCCCTTATATAGTCTTGCAAACTGGTACACAGTTATAAATCAAATACAGGTCCTGAAGTGGAAGACCCAGAAAAAAGTGAGAAATGTACGAGTGACCCAGTGGTAAAATAAATATTTTTTGTTGCAGCAGTTTTCTGCTACTTACATAGAGTTTAAATAAACTTCAACAGAGCTTTATAGTTTGAAATCTTTTGGAAATATGACAAAGATGCAGGTGTAAACTAAATAAACAAATGCACTCAAAATATACTGGTCGAGGAAAAAATGGTGGTTAAATCCAAAAATAAACCTTTTTTTACTATAGAAAAGTGACAAACATTTCACTATTAACCTCCCTAGCGGTCTGATTATGTCCATATTTCTGTGCTCAAAGCGGTACATTTTTTTGCATGGAAATATGTTGTTTTTTTATTGTAGGCCTGTAAATTTTTTGCAATTTTTGCAAACAAGAGTCTAGTAAACATCCCGGGTATGTTAAAATTTGAAACACGAAATCATAAATTATAATTTAATAAATAATCATAAAAAATAATAATACATTTAATTCAATAATATAATCAAACCAAAAACACTGAAATTTGAAATATAGCGCCAAGTTCGCACATCACTGAGCAAAGTCGCAAAATCGTTTTCAGTGTCTGATGACGAATTTTCCCACTAATTATTATCACACAATTCTGCAAGTGGTTCTAATTTACTATCGCTGTTCTCTATCTGGTCTAAAACCGCTTTTGACCTAAAGGGACGTTTTTTTGGACGCCATGGACATTTCTCAATTTCAAGGCAGAAAGAACAGTAATAATGCAGGCAGGGCACAGGACAAAGCACTCAGGACAAAATGTATGTGAAATGGTTTGATACAGTAATGTTTTACTATGTGATTTTAGTGTATTTAGTAAATGTCACTTTTTGACATTTTAAAATTTCCCACCAGTTCCGTCCCCATATGTCCTGACGTCGCAGGGAACGGAACCCGGAAGACAGATGCCGTCATCGGCCCGGAGGACATTGCCAGGGACACTGCAGGGGGGACATCGTGGGAACAAAGGGCAAGGTAAGTGAAGAAGAGATCCCGGAGCAACGCTGCAGGGTAATCCCGAGTGTAGCTCGGGGTTACTGCTTGTGGTGCTGAAACTTTACCCCGAGCTACACTCGGGAATACCTCTAGGGAGGTTAAAGCAAACCTATGGCCATGCAGACTAAAATATTAATATGTTCTAAATAAGATGTAAAATCACTTTAAAATAAGTCTTAATAATTTTTGTATTCATAAGCACTGTGAAGAAATTCGTTTTCAAAGTTTACATCACAGACAGTGGACTTTTCTATGACAGCAGATCTTGGCAGGCTGTTGGTTTTTTCAAATGTACACAATCACCAGGTATTTCTAAGCTGTTAAAAACTGACTGAAACCTGACATTAGAGCCTTTGTTGTGATTTTTGAGAATGAGTAACTTAATTAAAAATATCTAGAAAGTAAAAGATAGTTTGTTTTAAAGCTCTTTTACTACTTGTTAAGAATATATAAATAGCTTATTGTTCCTTGTCTGGGCACAGGTACTCTTAAAGGTCAAGATTTTGATTTCTATCAAAGGTTTGTTATGAGACATAAACAGTTAAAATAAATAAAATGCTATCAGAGTTCAGATTTTTTCACGTATACCACAACAATCTTCTTCATTATTTATTATTAAAAAATACTAGAATGCCCTTGGAACAGCCAAAATTTATACCTTTGGTGATATGGCACAAAAAAGACATAGTATTTTAAAAAAAATTTCCTAAAATAATAGTTGGTACTGGGTAAATTTTTTCCTTAACCACTTGAAGTCCAGGGCATTTTGTTTAATTTCTCACACATTAAAATTTGAATTTTTGCTAGAACATTACTTAAAACCCCAAAACAGTTAGGTATTTTCTGAAAGAAGAGGCCCTGTAGAATATTATGGTAGCAGTTGAAAGTTGTGGCACTCCTTTTGTAGAAAATACACTTAAAAGTAATTTTAGTGCACACAAACACAATATAATACCCAGTTTTGGGGAATATAAAAAAATATGGAGTTGTGTTGAGCAAATAGATACCAAACATGTCAAGCCTTAAAATTGCACACTCTTATGAAATGGCAAAAAGCTACAGTACACATAATGTTCAATAGGCAATGTTTTAAAAGCCTTTACAGGTTATTAATTTAGTTGCAGTTACCCTTGAATTATGCTCTAGGATTATTTATCCCACTCCAACAATTACGGCAATACCTCACATGTGTGGTTTGATTGCCATCCCTCAGATGGTAATGATGGTGGGTGGGGAAGCCCTTTTCAGTACTGTATAATTAACCACTTGAGCCCCAGAGGATTTACCCCCCTTAATGACCAGGCCTTTTTTTGCTGTTTGGTGCTGCACTAATTCAAATGATAATTGCGCGGTCCTGCAATGCTGTACCCAAACAAAATTTACGTCCTTTTTTTCACACAAATAGAGCTTTCTTTTGGTGGTATTTTATCACCTGTGCGCTTTTTTTTTTTTGCGCTATAAACAAAAAAAACACGAAAATTTTGAAAAAAAACAATATTTTCTACTTTCAGCTATAAAAAATATATCGTAAACTCAAAATTAGTCATAAATTTAAATCAAAATGTATTCTGCTACATGTTTTTGGTAAAAAAAAATCCAAATAAGTGTAAATTGATTGCTTTGTGTGAAAGTTATAGCGTCTACAAACTATGGTATAGATACTGTAATTTATGCCTTTTTTTGCTATACAGCGCTGCACTAACTCAAATGATAATTGCGCGGTCATGCAATGCTGCACCCAAACAAAATTTACGTCCTTTTTTTCACTCAAATAGAGCTTTCTTTTGGTGGTATTTGATCACCTGTGCGCTTTTTATTTTTTGCGCTATAATCAAAAAAAATACGAAAATTTTGAAAAAAAACAATATTTTCTACTTTAAGCTATAAAAAATATATCATAAACTCAAAGTTAGTCATAAATTTAAGCCAAAATGTATTCTGCTACATGTTTTTGGTAAAAAAAATCCTGTGCATTAGCGGGCAAACTGGCGCTATCTAGGAGGGGCGCTAACACTATCGGAAGTCACCAGTGACACTAATACAGTGATCAGTAAAAATCTGTTCACTGTAATCAATGACACTGGTGACAGGGCAGTGAAGGGGTTAACTGGGGGGGAGGAGGGGGCGATCAAGGGGTTAAATGGGATTTCTGGTGCACTAGCGGGCAAACTGGCGCTATCTGGGAGGGGCGCTAACACTATCGGAAGTCGCCAGCGACACTGATACAGTGATCAGTAAAAATTGGTTCACTGATCAGTGACACTGGTGACAGGACAGTGAAGGGGTTAACTGTGGAGGGGGGCGATCAAGGGGTTAAACGGGATTACTGGTGTACTGGCGGGCAATCTGGCGCTATCTGGGAGGGGCGCTAACACTATTGGAAGTCGCCAGCGACACTGATACAGTGATCAGTAAAAATCGCTTCACTGATCAGTGGCACTGGTGACAGGGCAGTGAAGGGGTTAACTGGGGGGGGGGCGATCAAGGGGTTAAACGGGATTACTGGTGTACTGGCGGGCAATCTGGCGCTATCTGGGAGGGGCGCTAACACTATCGGAAGTCACCAGCGACACTGATACAGTGATCAGTAAAAATTGGTTCACTGATCAGTGACATTGGTGACAGGGCAGTGAAGGGGTTAACTGGGGGGGGGATCAAGGGGTTAAACGGGATTACTGGTGTACTGGCGGGCAATCTGGCACTATCTGGGAGGGGCGCTAACACTATCGGAAGTCGCCAGCGACACTGATACAGTGATCAGTAAAAATTGGTTCACTGATCAGTGACACTGGTGACAGGGCAGTGAAGGGGTTAACTGGGGGGGGCGATCAAGGGGTTATACGGGACTACTGGTGTATTAGCGGGCAAACTGGCGCTATCTGGGAGGGGCGCTAACTCTATCGGAAGTCGCCAGCGACACTGATCAGTAAAAATCGCTTCACTGATCAGTGACACTGGTGACAGGGCAGTGAAGGGGGGGGGGCGATCAGGGGGTTAAATGTGTCCTAGAGTGTTCTAACTGTTGTGTAGTGCTTGTGTACTCACTTTTTGGATGTCTTCTTCTCTGTCTGGAACGGAATGTGTCCAGGCAGAGAAGAATGACATCATATCCTGCCCTGTGTAAATATCAACACAGGACAGGATAGGACAGGGACTGATCATGTGATTTCAGCCAGAAATCACTGGCTGAAATCTAATGATTGATCCCTCCTGGATCAAATCGTATCACCCGCGGGTCGGCGGGAGCACGCGCGCGCGCCTCCTACCCGCGAATGTGTCGGGAGCACGGAGCACGTTTTAAAACGTGCTTTTGCACTCCACTGCCGCCCTGCACACGTATATACACAGTGGCAGGGTGGCAAGCGGTTAATCTGGTGACTCTATAGCCATTCCGATTACTTTTACTGACAAGCTGATCACCACCTGCAAAAAATCTCCCAGTGTTAATGGCCACAGCTGCAGCCATGAACTTGTTGTAACCGCCTGAAGCACAAGCAGTTTAGAAATAGCCTATGTGATTTAGCAAAAGTAAAAATCACAATCCCTGTCAAACCTGTAAGTGTATGTGTATGTAGGGTAATAACATAAACATGTGAGCACTAGGAATATTGATTCTGTACATACTATTATGTACCATACACCATGTTTCAAGGCTACACAAACTTCCTGCTACCCCTATCAGAGCAAATTAAAAAATGTAAATATGCACTTTGCAGTACGTTCATCCACGGGGTCTTTGTTTTCTGATGTCTTGGCCTAAAGATACTTTTGGAAAGCACAGTCTAGTGTATCCCTGATTTCCAAGTGTGCAACCCTTAGTTTTTACATGCCTATACAACCAAGCAATCAAATACCCAGAACAAACCTCCCTGGATAGAAATTTGGAATGCCAGTGCTAACCTGTTTTTGAAGGTGCATAGTCCAGGGCTGTTATCCTTTGCTTTGTTTAAATTCTGAGCAACTGACTTGGAACAAGCATGTTCATATCAGGTGTCTTGACACTGACCTGAAAAATAGAAAAGGAGAGAAACATAAGAATGACAGCAATAGAGCTTACACATTTAAAAACAAGTCAGCAGTGGCAGCTCTTATATTTATATTCGGCAAAGTTCCTTTTATAATAAACCTAAAGCTCTCTATTGGTCAGTGAGGCCACCCTTCAATAACAGGGAGGATCATGGGTGTAGATGGGAGGTAAGTCTAACCTTTACAGAAAAAATTGGGATTTGCATATACCTAAAGTCACTACAACAGATTTGGGTATCAAGAGCTTGAGACAGTTAATGTCAGGGCAGGGGAGGACTGACCATTTGGAAACCCGGGCACTGCCCGAGGACCCGGGGTCAGTACGGGGCCCCATGAGATGCCCCTGGTACCTTTTTCATAGGATTTTTTGAGTTTGGGCATGGTCACAGGGGCCCCATGATCCTCTATTGCCCGGGGGCCCCATGAGTTGTCAGTCCGCCCCTGTGTCAGGGTAGATATTTCAGTGCTAAAAACTATATTGTGTATATCATGTAATTTCCTATTACCTTTTTCTGGCACTTAACACTAATCCCTATCTTTCCCCTTCACTCAAAACTTTCATGTCCAGGGATAAATAAAACGTTTGTAACCAAACCAAAGTTTCAAGTTTTGGTGTGCATACCTTTGTGCAATAGCCTTTTAACCACTTGATGACCGAGCTATAGCCCAATGACAGCTACAGAACAGTCGTCTAGTTTTGGGAGGGTGTCATATGACGTCCTCCAGAACCGTTCCTCCCACGCATCCCACCTGGCGAGTTCTGTGATCACTGCGTCCTTTGGGCACAGCTGATCACATGACATGGTAAAAGAAAAATCCTTTTACTACGTGATCAGCTGTGTCCAATGACAATCGGCAAGTGTATATACACATCAGGACATTAGTGCAGCCCCAAGGGGGCATCGGTGCAGCCCCA
The DNA here is from genome assembly GCF_062004578.1 of Staurois parvus. Lineage (NCBI taxonomy): Eukaryota > Metazoa > Chordata > Amphibia > Anura > Ranidae > Staurois > Staurois parvus. The sequence goes on from NW_028317949.1 coordinate 10,018,310, forward strand.
AGGGAACATCAGTGAAGCCCCAACAGTGTCCATCAGTGGAGGTCGAGGACAGAGCCCAGAGCCCAATGGACACCGAGCCCCGGACACACTGAGCTGGAAGACGACGCTCCGTCTCTCAGGAAGAAGTAACTTATGTGAGGCTGTGCGGGGATCCAGTATTAATTTCAGGACCACCTTGATGTCCTACTAACAGCATCTAGGACCATTGAAGGGAATATACTGGATTCCAGACACCACCCAGACTAGCAGATGACATCAGGACAAATATATACAAATGCTCATTAAATTGTGCGTTCTGGTGAGTGCGCATTCTTTCCGCACTTTATATCACAGCACCTTACTAAAAGGAGGATACAGTCACATGAGAGCACCTGAAGTCACTTCAAGTCACCTAATGAACTGTTTATCTAATGATGTAGATACGCGTACTACTCATACTGTATTTCCCTTTTTAGCGCTGCACTTTTGATTTACATCGAGAAATATTACCTATTTGCAACATTTTATAACAGAAACAAAGAAAAATGTTTTTTTTTTTAAATGTTGGTCTTTTTTTTGTTTGTTTAGTGGTGAGTAAATACCACCAAAAGAAAGCTCTATATTTCTCAAAAGAAGATAATTTAATTTGGGTACAGTGTTGCATGACTGCGCAATAGTCATTCAAACTGCAACAGCGCTGAAAGCTGCAACTTGGTCTAGGCAGGAAGGGGGAAAAAGTGCTCAGTAGGCAAGTGGTTAACTACTCTGTATATATTTGTCACTTTGCCAATTAAATTGCAGTATCTTTTGACAAGGCATTGACCTGTACCTTGATTGTTATGGATGTTTCTCTTCACTTGGCAGGGAAAGACATCACACCAGTTTATGGTAGTAGTCTAAACAGGCTTATACAACATAAAACACGTCTGTAACTTTACCAATAGCTTTCAGCTGTTATCAAAGAGTTGTCGTTTTCAATTACTCATCATACCTACTGTGGTTCATTTGAAAGTTCTGTGAATAGGTTAGAAAAAAAATGGATTTGTTAGGTTTTAATCCATGTTACGTTTTTTTGTCTGGAAGCATTCACTCACTCCAGGTGCTTACATGTTCACCTGGTTTTCCTTTTGGGGTTATGCTCTCCTGCTGTTTGAATGGATGGGACACGATGAATTCACTCCTGTGCATACATGTGGGAGTCATGATTGCAGGATGGTACTCTGCATTCAGAGATTCAGAATCTAAAACATACTGCATCTGCGCAATTGATGTCATTGGCTACAACCAATGTGCATTTATCCTAAAAGGTACAAGTCTAGGAGGTATTCACAATACCTACAGGTAAGTCTTACTATAATAAAGGCAAAAGAATTATGTGCGCTGCCAAATAATGAGAATAATAATAGATGAGCTGCTGCAAACACGTGTTATGTGTGTAAACATAAATAACAGACTAAAAAAAAATTTAAGTGTCGCGCTGCTAGAATGAATCAATACATGTAAATATACAAATAAAAACATGACTGATAGTCCCAAAAGATGAAAAAACATAAAAATAAATGCAATCCTTTAAAAAAATCCAAATAAGTGAAAAAATCTTCCTGCTGGTGATTGCACCCAAAATCCCAATGCTGTAAATATTCAATACATGTGAATCACCACAGTGAACATAGACTTCCAGGTGGACTCTCACCTTCTCACATGGACCTGTATGTGGACACAGGTCAAACAAAGCATCTCCCCTATTAATGGGGGTAACACATAACTTGCTCCTCTGTCACCTTACGCGTATCGTCACACAACACGTGACTTCATCACGACTTCATACCTCTGATGAAGTCACATGGTGTGTGACGATACGCGTAAGTGACGTCAGCACTCCTACATCGTTCCGACAGGCAGGGTCTTGCTCTCCATTGTTTGATTCTGACCGCTGTTTCATGTGTTTTTAACACTATTATCATGTGAGTTCATATGCTTTAATAAATATATGCCTTTTAAAGAAGCCTACTGCACTATGGTCTGCTTTGTGGTTGTCAAGTTTTATCCACAGAGCTGGCTGTACTGAAATTGGGTGCCATTTGGGAAGGTCCAGTGGGGATTCATAAGGGTAAGAGTGCACAGAGGAACAAGTTATGTGTTACCCCACTAATAGGGGAGATGCTTTGTTTGACCTGTGTCTACATACAGGTCCATGGTGAGAGTCCACCTGGAAAGTATATGTTCACTGTGGTGATTCACATGTAGTGAAGATTTACAGCACTGGGATTTTGGGTGTAATCAACAGCAGGAGATTTTTTCCGCTTATTTTGTTTTTTTGAAGAATTGCATCTATTTTTATGGTTTATCAACTTTTGGGACTCAGTCATGTTTTTGTTCATATATTTACATGTATTGACTCATGCTAGCAGCGCAACACTTTCATTTGTTTTAGTCTGTTTTTTATGTTTACACACATAACGTGTTTGCAGCTCTTTACCACGTAATCAGCTGTGTCCAATCACAAATCATCGGTGGGACACAATGCACCAGCGATTGCTGAGCGCACCCAGGGGTGTGCATATGCAGTTAGAGTGGGAGGACCTCATAAGATGTCCTCCCAGAATGAGAGAACTGCTACCCACCGATCATTTACTTATATGGCGGGTGGGAGGAGGTTAAACATGTGATCATGTGATCTCTACTAAAGAGAAGGAATTCTGGACAACCTTTTGGTGATTCATAGTCCAATGAGACTAGTGACAGAGAGGTGATGTAGGAAGATGTATTACTGAACCAGGAAAATTAATTGCTCAGTCAGGAAATGCATGTGTCCAGGACTGCTGTTAGATACCATGAGGCCCCATACAGCCAACCTGAAAGGCTCCCTCCACCCCCCCCAAAAAAAAAACCTGTTTACTTTGCTTTAGTTATGCATGAACACAGTGAGTGATCAGCACTGATCATTCATTGTGTTCATTCAGGAAAGGAAGGGACTTGTAAATGCGCCATGTTTACCAGATCCTTCTCCATCCTGAAGGATCCTATTTTGCGCTCACTCAGCTGAAAGCCAGTGGGAGGGAGAGGAGGAGAAGCCAGCTTTCAGCTGCTGCAGAGAGCGCCGTACAGGAGAACTGTTCCAGTAATTGCCCCCCTCCACCATGCCGGTCACCCTCCATGCCCACATCAGATTCACCCAGCTGCCTGGGCCCCCCTGCTGACCTTGGCCCCTGTACAGGAGAACTGGTGGTACCCCCTTATCCATGGCCCTGCAAGTGTCACCTGCATAGCTGTGATGTTCGGAAATCATGTGTAAGTCACAAGATTGGCTGTACAGAAATAAAAACCCTAGAAGGTAAAACAGTAACCATGCATGTATGTGTAATTGGGTTTAGCTTTTTTGTCCAGAGATTCTTTTCAGGTAACCTGGTTTATCTATTACAAAATAAACTGCAGGGGCGGACTGACCATTTGAGCACCCGGGCACTGTCCGAGGGCCCGGGGTCAGTAGGGGGCCCCATGAAATGCCCCTGGTACCTTTTATAGGCTTTTTTGGGTGTGCTTTGAATGTGGGCAAGGACACAGGGGCCCCATGATCCCCTATTGCCCGGGGGCCCCATGAGTTGCCAGTCCACCCCTGATAAACTGCTTACAGATTTATATTAATTGAAATGCATATCAACCATATAAAAAAGCATTTATAATGTTGACTCCAGCTCCAAGCTCCAAAGCTCAGCCACTTTCAGATTTCATCCACACTCCCATCTCCCATCTCTACTCTAGAGCCATACCAACAATAATACACCACACTGAGACAACGGTGCACCTATCCTGTATTTTAACCTTCACTTTGTACTGCTAATGTCTGCACCAGAAAGAAGGACTGTAACATTGAGATTCTTAAAGATAAGGGGATCACAATTTTTTTTTAATAGAATTTAGATCTATCTTTATCTTTTTTGCCCCTGCATTTTTTATCTTCTTACCTATCATATCTGTCATTTCCTCCCTCCCCCTTTTTTAATCTCCTTTCTCTCCCACCATTGGAGCTTACTCTATAGGCATGTATAGATAAATTAATTGAAATCGGATTGGAAATGAAGGATCTATTCTTTATGATTGAGCAGGTATAATTCTTTGCTAACTTTGACTGAGAACAAGAATGTATTTATACAGAAAACCAAAGAGTTGATTTACTAAAGACAAATAGGCAGTTACTTTACAAGTGAAATTGAACTCTGCAAGATAATTCACTCAGGATCTTAGTGAATGTGCTGAAGCATCACTTTACAAAGAATACCCAAACATATGCAAGGAAAAAAAAATAAATAAAAAACAGCATTTTTTCTTCATGATGGAAGTCAGCAAAGCTTCACCTTATTCACTAAGCTCTAGGTATAATTTCCTTGCATAGTGAAGCTGCACATCTAAATGAATACTTGTGATCAGCAGCTTTCAATCATGTGGCTGCTGTGACAGCCAATCACAGCATTCATATGATTGGAATGCCTGCCTCCGCGCATTTTGATCCACTTAAAGGTCTGGGAGGGAAGGGGTTAATTTATTTGCAAATTAACCGCATCCCGTCCGCCATATAGTAATATGATGGACGCAAGGTGGTTCTCTCATTTTGGGAGGACGTTATATGACGTCCTCCCATTCTAAACGCGCATGCGCGGCTCCTGGAGCGCGCAGCGCGGCGATCAGCGGTCCGCTGTGTCCCTTGGACACAGCGGATCACCGATCCACAGAAAGAGCCAAAGATGTCGGCTCGGTCATGTGATCAGCTGTGTCCAATCACAGCTGATCACACGTAAATAGGGAAATGCCGGTTATCGGCATTTCTCTCCTCTCGAGCTGTCACTCTGACAGCTCGAGAGGAGAGGAGAGCCAGTAATCAGCATTCCGAGGAGGGGACATGTACACTGATCATCAGAGCACTGATGATCAGTGTGCCCTGATGATCAGTGCAGCCCCAGCAGTGCCACCTGTCAGTCTCCATCAGTGCCAGCTGTCAGTGCTCATCAGTGCCACGTGCCAGTGCCCATCAGTGCCACATCAATGCCACATATCAGTGCCTACCAGTGCACATCAATGCCACATATCAGGGCCCATCTGAGCTGCCTTTCAGTGTCACCCATCAGTGGAAGTCAGTGCCACCTATCAATGCTGCCAATCAGTGCCACCTATCAGTGCCGCCTATCAGTGTGCATCAGTGCCACCTAACATGCCAGTCAGTGCCACCTAACAGTGCCAGTCAGTGCCGCCTAACAGTGCCATATATCAGTGCTGCCTTTCAGTGCCCATCAGTGATGCCTGCCAATGCCCATCTGTGCCACCTACCAGTACCTCCTCATCAGTGCCCATCAGTGCCACCTATCAGTGTCCATCAGTGCAGCCTATCAGTGCCCATCACTGCAGCCTCATTAGCGCACATCAGTGAAGGAGAAAAATCACTTTTTAAAAAAAAAATGTCAGTGGTTTTTGGTTTGTTTAAGAAAAAATAAAAAACCCAGAGGTGATTAAATACCACCAAAAAAAAGCTCTATCTGTCACAAAAAAATGATACAAAAAATTTCATATGGGTACAGTGTTGCATGACCGCGCAATTGTCATTCAAATTGCAACAGCGCTGAATGCTGGAAATTGGCCTGGGCAGGAAGGGGGTATAAGTGCCCTGTAGGCTTGTGGTTAAAGGGTCACACACATTACATCGCTTTCAATTTTAGGCTGAAACATAGTTACAAACCATTACCATTAATGACATTCTGATTTTTAGCATTCAGGGAAAATCAGAAGATCATTCTATTGATTTTCTGATCATTAGAGATCTAACACTGACATAAAAAAAAATAATTTGCAAAACAGCATTCTGAGAATAAAGGAAGGCATACATATAAGGGATTATCAGGTTTTTCTGAAGAGTAAGGGATATAACTCCTTGCAAATGAGGTTGTAGCTAAAAAAAGAGAGCTCCTGAACTGTAAAGAACACTTTGAAATAATGAAAAACACTTTAGAAGGCCTAGTTTTTGATTTATTAAAATTATGGCTAATGAACTGAAAGTTACTCTTCAGCATATGCCTAACATTGCTCCGATCACACAAGTCCAAAAGCAGACAACAGATGGAGTTGCTAATAGGGAGGGTGAGGAATTAAACCGAAAATATATTTTCTAATCCCATACCATGTCCTGAGGAAACGGAGATGGTTAGTTGTTTACTTTCGTTTTTTTTTCCCTTGTCTCAATTTTTAATGAAAAGAGTAGTTAGCACACTACTCTTCATATCAGCAAAGAACAGCTTTCTCATTTAATCATAGCTTATCAAGGCAACAAGATGACAGATGACAGTGAAAAAAAATCAATGCACCTGAACAAGATGTTTTATAATAAATATAACAAATATAGTAACTACGCAAGTTACTTTTTTAAATAAAACATCAAACTGAGATCATGGGGCTTTTATGAAAAGTGTGCTATTTAAAAAAATATTATGTTGCCCATATATTTTGTCATTTCCAAATTTAAAAATAAGCAAGGATTCTTGATGAAGCTTTCATTACAAGACAATTTCTTGCTCCTGTTTCCTACATCTGCCCCACTTCACTTCAGTATTGTAAGACTACTTTTAGATTTCGGGAAGCCTAGGAGATCAGTGTTATGCTACAAATCAAAAAATAAATCAAGCAAGACTCTAAATGTCAATGCAAAGGAGAACAAATGTTGTTGATTTATTGTCACCTGCATAGGGCAACCTGATAAAGTTTATGGTGTTATAAAAAAAATGAATATTGCTTTCAGTAGGTTATATTATAGTTAACTACTTGGAAACAGGCCCTGTATTTATACACAGAAACATTATCAGTTTAAAATAAGCGTTTTACAAGGTCACTGTTCACTTTAAATATCATTTTCATTAAAACACTATCAAGAACTTTTGCAAAACACACTTTATAGTGACTCAGTTTCATGAGGGTATGCTTTTTCTTCCATATACAGAAGATGCACATGGAGAAGTAAGGATGTAGTAATTATTTTCCAGATGATAATTTGTTTTTTTAAAATAAAATAAATACATGGGTATGCTATATTTTTATGCCAAGGGCATATCTAAACCCAAAAACAAAAAAATAGGAATTTTAATTTACCTGTAAACTCCTTATCTTTGCGTATATTACAGGTCACAGAACATGTTTCATACTGTATACAATGTGCACTGTACTGTACTCAGAGATAAGTAATTTACATGTAAGTAAAATTTTTTTGTATTTTAATGCTAAAGAAATAAAGAAAAACACAAAAAGAGGGCAAAAATGCCTAGTGCATTATCTATAGCACCTTATGAACCTCCTTAGCGGTATTCCCGAGTGTAGCTCGGGGTAAAATTTCAGTACCAAGAGCGGTAACCCCGAGCTACACTCGGGCTTACCATGCGGCGTTGCTCAGGGAGTCCCTGCAGAACTTACCTTGTCCTTCACTCCCACGATGTGTCCCCTGCAGCGTCCCCGGCCATCTCCTCCGGCCGATGCCGGCATCCGGCTTCCGTGTTCTGGTCCCTGTGACGTCGGGACGTACAGGCGCCAGAACCGGCGGCAAATTTGAAATTTTTTAAAAATCTCATTTGTAAAAAAATGATTATTACATAGTAAAACATTGCTGTTTCAATGCATTTCACATACATTTTGTCCCTAGTGCTTTCTCCTGTGCCCTGCCTGCATTTTGACTGTTCTTTCTGCCTGGAAACTTAGAAAAGTCCATGGCGTCCAAAAAGCGTCCCTTTACGTCAAAAGCGGTTTTAGACCAGCTAGAGAACAGCGATAGTAAATTAGAACCACTTGCAGAATTGAGTGATAATGATTTGTGGGGAAATTCGTCATCAGACACTGAAAACGATTTTGTGACTTTGCTCAGCGATGTGCGAATTTGCCTCTGTATTTCAAATTTCAGTGTTTTTGGTTTGATTATATTATTGAATTAAATTTATTATTATTATATTATTATTTTTTATGATTATTTATTAAATTATAATTTATGATTTCGTGTTTCAAATTTTATCATATCTGGAATGTTTACTAGACTCTTGTTTATACAGATTTCAGTGAGTTATTCCTAAAAATTACAGCCTACAATAAAAAACTACATATTTCCATGCAAAAAAATGGTACCGCTTTCAGCACAAAAAATCGGAAATAATCATACCGCTAGGGAGGTTAAAGGGAAAAGGAAGACATAAATTATGCTCACGCACGTGGGATAAAAACATGTATAATGCACAAATCACAGGTTAAAAACTTCTGCTATCCAACTAATGAATACTGTAGCTGACTCTACCACTGTTATCGGGGAACTGGCCACCTTCTTCAGAGGTAGCTCCCCCACCTCTACCCTAATAAACAGCATTATAACAGACCACACCCCAACGAGAATAGGAATGGGGTGGGAAGGATGGAGGAGTTGAGGGACAGCATCCCCTGGACAAGTCTTTATGAGCATAGATCATACACAGTGGCTTATTACCAGTGCTCAACATACATTAAAACCATCAATGAATCCACCAATAAAACATCACTGAACATCAATGTGTCCAATCATAAAAACATTGCAAAGTGACCACAAATAGGAGTAAAATAATGATAAAATTGGCACTATTGCATGAGATTTAGGATGTACGAGCAAGCAGATATACTGACATGAAAATTTAATGAACTACCATGGCGCTCCACAGCACCATGGTAGTTCATTGAGATCTACAATTCGACAGTTGGTAAGGATGTCGGGACTTGTAGTTTCTCATTCATAGAGGACAGTGAATGGGTGACGTGACCGGGCAGGTGGAGCCTTGCACAGCCACGTTTTTTTAAAAATTTGACAGCTAGAGGGTGGGTAAGATCCTCCACTAGCTAACTGTCAAAGCAGGTGATCGGCGGGTACAGAGACCTGTGACTTCATAATATGTTATGAAGTAATAATATGTTACACACTGAATATGGGTGTAATATGTTATGGAAGGTGAACATATCCTTTAATAAATAAACTATGTACATGTTATTGTTAATTAATCTAAGTGCTGGATGTAAAAATAACTTAAAAATGGGTTAACAATTATAGTAAAATAAATAAGAATAAAAATAATAAGCAAAAACCACAACATCAACAAGGCACAAAGCATGATCAGGGCTGACTAAAAGTAAAACCACAAAACAAGCACAAAAAACATGATACATTTATACAAAAAAACTGATACTACAATCCAAGGAATAAATGAATTCAGATATGGAAACCTATATAAACTATGTAATGTACTCTACATATATGGATAGCACACAGAATATACACTGCTCAACAAAATTAAAGGAACACATTAAAAACACATCAGATCTCAACGGGGAAAAATATCATGCTGGATATCTATTCTAATATGGACTGGGTAATGTGTTACTAACGTAAGGTTGCCCCATCGTTTGATGGAAATGAAAATTATCAACCTGCAGAGGACTGAATTCAAACACACCTCGAAAATCAAAGTGAAAAAATTATGCAGCAGGCTAGTCCATTTTTCTGAAATTGCATTGCAGCAACTCAAAATGGTACTCAGTAGTTTGCATGGCCTCTGCGGGCTTGTATGCATGCATGTCAACGTCAGGGCATGCTCCTAATGAAATGATGGATGGTGCCCTGGGGTATTTCCTCCCAGATCTGGGGCATCACTGAGCTCCTGGACAGTCTGAGGTGCAACCTGGCATCGTCGGATGGACCAAAACATGATATCCCAGAGGTGTTCTATTGGATTTAGGTCAGGCAACTGTGGGGGCCATTCAATGGTATCAATTCCTTCATCCTCCAGGAATTGCCTTCATACTCTCACCACATGAGGCTGGGCATTGTCATGCACCAGGAGGAAACCAGGACCAACTGCGCCAGTGTAGGGTCTGGCAATGGGTCCAAGGATTTAATCTCGATACCTAATGGCAGACAAGGTGCCATTGTCTAGCCTGTAGAGCTCTGTGCATCTCTCCATGGATATGCCTCCCCAGACCATCACTGACCCACCACCAAAATGGTCATGCTGAACAATGTTACAGGCAGTATAACGTTCTCCACCCTTTCACGTCTGTCACATGTGCTCAGGGTGACCCTGCTCTCATCTGTGAAAAGCACAGGGTGCCAGTGGTGGACCTGACAATTCTGGTTTTCAATGGCAAATGCCAATCGAGCTCTATGGTGCAAGGAAGTGAGCACAGATTGTACTAGATGATCTCATCCCTCACGCCATGCTCATTAAGTAATTTTCTGATTGTTTGGTCAGAGACAGTCATACCAGTGGCCTTCTGGAAGTCATTTTGTAGGGCTCTGGCAGTTCTAATCCTTTTCCTCTTTGAGCAAAGAAGCAGATACCAGTCCTGCTGATGGGTTAAGGACCTTCTATGGCCCTGTCCAGCTTTCCTAGAGTACCTGCCTGTCTCCTGGAATCTCCTCCAGACCTTATTTACAAAAAGATATTAATATGATAGAATGAGTCCAGAGATGGCCAGCAAAAATAATAACAGGTCTGAGTGATAAAGCATATCAGGAGAGACTTCAGAAGCTTAAATATGTACAGTCTGGAGGAAAGGAGGGATCTGGGAGACATGACTGAAGCCTCTAAATACATCAAGGGGGTGAATTAGTTTTAGAAGGGCAGTATTTTCAACATGAACCCAAGATCAAGAACACAGAGACATGACTTCAAACTAACAGGAGGAATGTTCAAAACTCATCTTAGAAAGTGTTATTTTACAGAAAGAGTAGCGCAGCACCATTTATTATATATGCTTTGGTCAATTGTGTCTACTGATGGGCTAGCAGCTTTAATTAATTTCCAAAAGGAACTTCCCCTTTTTTCTTTCTATGATGACAGAAATAGTAGTTGATGCTTCGAAAAGACTTCCAGCAGGGGTAGTGAGTCAGTTGACAGTAAGTAGACTCAAACAAGCTTGGGACAAACATAGATCTATACTCAGACAAAAAAAAGTAACAAAAAAGTAAATAAACACAAGAAAATATCAGTTAAAGAATGGGTGGACTTGATGGACCATTTGGTCTTTCTTCTGCCATCACTCTATGATTCTATGTTAACTTCACTCAAAAATGCAGTACTGCTGGCTCAATCCTCCCCCAGCCTGTAACTAAGTTACAGGGGTTTCTTATGGGGGAGGGAGTACAAAATGTTATCACTGAACACTGCTGAAATCCTCACCTAGGCAAGGATGGCATCTCTTTCTCTGCGCCCTCCCCTCCTACAGTCTCCTGGGATATGTTCCATGCCCCAGGAGGCTGTATGACCAATCACAGAGTCCCACTCAAGCTCATACAAAGGCAGTGGGGACTGACTGTGGTTCCTCAGGGAACCACAGTTGGCTCCTATATCCAAGATGGGGAACCCACAACAATAAGAATTGGCTGTTGAAAGACAGAGCTGGACTCCAGGCATATAATATGTAAGCACTTGCTGTTTAAAAGTCAGCAACTACAGTATACAAAAAGTCTAAAAAAAAAAATAATTCTTTAACTCAAATCACAAATGTAAATTAATTGATCTTTGCCTCTTACATTATACATTATTACAGAATTTTTAAGGGAACGTTAAAGGACTATTTATTGATGAAACACTTAAGAAAAACCTTGACATGTTAAGTACTTAAATTATTGGAGAACAGATGGTATTCAGGTGGGATTACGTTTAGTGGAACTTTGTTGCCAACTGGAAAGACTGGATATCAACTGCCAGAGATCTTGAAGCTACTTGAGTTAGCAAAATACTTGAAGTAAATAATTCATGATGCTGGGTAAAGACTTTCTCTTTAATGATAAGAAATATTTAAAGCTTTTTGTGATTAGGGAAATATTTCATCTATATGGGTTGATTTACTAAAGCAAATAGTCTGTTTACTTTGCAAGTGAAGTTGCAAATTTGAAAGTGAATTTTCCACAGAGTTTAGGTGAGGTGAGATGAGGTGAAGCTCATCTGACTTCCATCATCATTTCTTATATGAGCGAAAAATGCTATTCTTTATTTTCCCTGCACATGAGTGGGTATTCTTATATCACCACATTCACTAAGCTCTGGGGATAATTCCATTGCAAAGGGCAACTTCCCTTGCAAAGTGAACAGACTATTTTCCTTTAGTAAATCAGCCCCATTGAATTGAGAGATGTACAAAACATCTTAAAATCTGCTTAGCCAATAATTCTCCAGATTAATGACCTTGATCCAGTTGATTGAAAAAATCTATCATGACTCACAAATGTTCCCATTACAAGAGTTGATTGAATTATTTATTTAGAAAATAATTCAAAGAAGAAAATGTCCCCTATTAAGTTTCCTTACAAATTGGATTTTTTGACCTGAACACATACAGTAGATAACGTCATATGCACAACCAGGTTTAAACTCATATTGTCATTAGTATTAGTAATGATTTCAGCCATATTTGATATAAATAACTATCAAATCATTGCATGTTTCAACGAAACCAGATCCAATTAACAGAGAATACCTTTGTAGTCAATAATATATAACCATATTTAACCATATATACACATTTACCAATTTATACATATCCTTCCAGTAAGTTAGTACGTTTTGAACAACATACCCACTTAAAATTATAAGGACTGATGTCTCCAAAATGATGTACTTAATAAACCTCTGAACATCCTTATTAATGCACCCTTCCAGATTCCTAACTAACCTTCTGGATACTAAATGCAATACTGTTCTCCTTTATGTTGATATTACAAAACCCTAGATTTTGTTTATGGACACTAATGGGACTCCAAGAACTCAAGACAGCTAGGCAGAAATCACCTCCTCTTCTTATGAGACTTTAGCCAATTCTATATATAGTTCAGATTTCCCAACACTCAAGCGCACCTTAATAATACAGATCTCTAAAAAGATATTCAACTCTAAAATGTATCCAGAAGAGTCACTTTAGACCTCGCTAAATAACTCCCTGTAGCTTAATATAAACTTTTTAAACAATTCAAAATAGCAGTTTTGGGGCAAGATGTAGCCTAAAATATGTCCATCAGCTAAATAAAGAGAGCAGTCTTAACGCTTTTTGAGGAGGGGATTCTCACCATTTTCACTATTTATAATTCAAATGTGCACCACATATCTAGTTTGGTTTAAAATGAGTTTACTTTTCTGATTGCATAAACTTTTTTAATAACCACTACATACCTTAAATTTGCCGAACTGGTGAAATTTCACAGAAATCTCCCAATTTTTATTGAAACGTAGTGGAAAAAAAACTCTGTTTCACTTGTTCATATTAGTGGGTCCTTCATGGACTATATAGAGTGTGGCACTAAAATTTGGGCATTTTAGGTTTCTCATGAACTTTAATGAGAGTAATACTGAGTACAGGAAGAAGATAGAGCTTAGTGATATCCAGGGGCGCACTGACAACTCATGGAGCCCCTGGGCAATAGGGGATCATGGGGCCCCTGTGTCCTTGCCCAAATTTGACCCTGCTGATAAGCTATGGTCCTCAATTATTTTTAGGCTGAGAGTAGCATTGTATCATCACTCAATTCAAACATGGTACAGTAATAGGTTGCCACTTGTTCAATAAATCCATCCGTGAAAGTTCCTTGCTACTAAATATTCCATGGTCAACTGTTAGTTGCAGGGGCGGACTGACAACTCATGGGGCCCCCGGGAAATAGGGGATCATGGGGCCCCTGTGTCCTTGCCCAAACTCAAAAAAGCCTATGAAAAAGGTACCAGGGGCATCTCATGGGCCCCCTACTGACCCCAGGCCCTCGGGCAGTGCCCGAGTTTCCAAACGGTCAGTCCGCCCCTGGTGATATCCCATACATTACTAAGAACTTAAAGTGTATGTAAATGTAATTAAATGTAAAAACGTCTATTTTCAGTATGAGCTGTTGGGCTGCCTATCAGGTCTATTATGGGCAACCCAATGGACCACTAAATGAACATGCAAGACAGGCATTGTCACCCGGCAACAGGAAGTACTGTTACAAGCAGGATCTGCTGGTAAGAAACCTTGCAACAAATTTCACAAAAAAACGATTTGCTCAAATAAAATGTATGTACAGTAGTAGGACATGATTTAAAAAATACTGAAAAATACATTTTAAGTTTACAAACACTTTAAGCACTGGTAACTGAGTTCCAACGTTCAACACACACAATGTTGCAGCTCACAATTAAATATAGATATACATTATTGACAATTTTTCTTTCTTTTCTAGAATTTTTAAACTAACAGAATACAGAACATGCAAAGTTTTAAATGTATTCTAATGTTTGTGTTCAGCATGCTTCCACTTAATTTTTCTCTAACATTAGATTAGATGTGTCACTGGCCATTATTTTTACCTAGGAGTTTCTCACACATCTACAGCCTACAGAATGTAATATCAACTACATTAAGCATTCTAGACTCCCTAAAGTAAATCAACTATTAATTTTTTTTATTAAAGATATTTGTGCAGATTACCTTGAATATTACCTAGGATATTAAAAACAAAAGTGCCTGTTGTATTTCATACTGTCACTGCCCTCACATTTCAATGTGTATAAACTTTGGATTTTCTCTTGTCTTAGTGGTAAACTACACTAAGAAAAAGTCAAGTTTCTTATTTTTGTTTCTTAAATTTTTGTTTCCTAACTTTAACAAATACAATCCTGTAACATGCCCTACATTATTTCAAATAATTTAAAACATCCTCTTGCTATGATTTATGGTGTGTACAATACACAATTTACTTGAAAAACAGGTTGATTTGCCATATGTAGAAAGTGTACCCCTGTAGGTAAACATTCTTTATTGCCAAGTGTCCATTGTACTGCAAACAGATTATGCCACTGCATCCATCACCACTTGTACCAAACTAAATGAAGAAACAACACAATACTTTAGATACAGTCTTGATTTAAAATGTTCTCTAGGGCCCTCCTTATGGTATGTTTCAATCAAAACTGAGCTTAAAGATTATGTATATCCCATGCCTTTTTTAAATGTATAAAGTAAAAGCCCCTACATTTTTGTACATTCACTTCCTGTTCTGGAGATACAACAGGAAGTGAGCAAAAAGTCTCTGTATAGTAAGAATGTCCCTCTTTGGCACTAGTTACATCAGATGTCCTGAATGAGATTTCCCACATCCCTTGTCCTGATAGTTTTTGTAACATTTTGAATGTACTTTTTGTTTTGGAGACATTAGTTACCAGGACAAAAAGAGGGATAATCTCCCAAATGGGTATACAGATAACAACACAACCTGACATGGGTTTTAGCACCCTCCTTCACACTCTATCCAAAACAACGACACAAATACTTTTGATTATGCATACATTTGTAAAGGAGAAAGAAGGGGGATGGTTGCTGAGTGTCCCTGGAAGCTGACCACTGGGAGTGTCCCTGGAAGCTGTCCATTGCTGAGTGTCCCTGGAAGATGTTCATTGCTGAGTGTCCCTGCTCGCTGTCCGTTGCAGATTGTCCCTGGAAGCTGTCCGGTGCTGAGTGTCCCTAGAAGCTGACCGCTGGTAGTGTCCCTGGAAGCTGTCCATTGCTGAGTGTCCCTGGAAGCTGTCCATTGCTGAGTGTCCCTGCTCGCTGTCCGTTGCAGATTGTCCCTGGAAGCTGTCCGGTGCTGAGTGTCCCTAGAAGCTGACCGCTGGTAGTGTCCCTGGAAGCTGTCCATTGCTGAGTGTCCCTGGAAGCTGTCCGTTGCTGAGTGTCCCTGGAAGTTGTCCGTTGCTGAGTGTCCCTGGAAGCTGACCACTGGGAGTATCCCTGGAAGCTGTCCATTGCTGAGTGTCCCTGGAAGCTGTCTGTTGCTGAGTGTCCCTGGAAGCTGTCCGTTGCTGAGCATCCCTGGAACCTGACCACTGGGAGTGTCCCTGGAAGCTGTCCATTGCTGGGTGTCCCTGGAAGCTGTCTGTTGCTGAGTGTCCCTGGAAGCTGTCCGTTGCTGAGCATCCCTGGAACCTGACCACTGGGAGTGTCCCTGGAAGCTGTCCATTGCTGGGTGTCCCTGGAAGCTGTCCGTTTCTGAGTGTCCCTGGAAGTTGTCCATTGCTGAATGTCCCTGGAAGCAGCTGAGTGAACCTGCACGCTGTCCACTGCTGAGTGTCCCTGCACGCTGTCCGCTGCTGAGTGTCCCTGGAAACTGACCGCTGGGAGTGTCCATGGAAGCTCTCCGTTGCTGAGTGTCCCTGGAAACTGTCCGTTGCTGAGTGTCCCTGGAAGCTGTCCGTTGCTGAGTGACCCTGGAAGCTGACTGCTGTGAGTGTCATTGCACACTGCATGTTGCGGAGTGCCCCCTGCAGTTCCCTACTGGGTGCCCAGATTATCGTTGCCTGAACTGCCCCTGTCATGTGCCCGAACTATCTTTGCCTGAACTGCCCCTATTGTGTGCCCTGATTATCCTTGCCTGAACTGCCCCTGCTGTGTGCTCAGATTATCCCTGCTGTGTGCCCGGACTATTTTTGCCTGACTTGCCCCTAATTGTGTGCCCGGACTACCTTGGCCTGAACTGCCCCCCTATTGTGTGCCCGGACTACCTTGGCCTGAACTGCCCTCTGCTGTGGGCCCGGATGATCTGTCCCTCTGTTGTGTGCCTTGGACATTACCCTTGTTGCCCCGATCAAGTGTCCCACATCCCTCAATAAAAAAACCTTGTGTGCCCACTGCTCTCCGTGTGCGTTCTGTCCCGCCCACACCTCCGTCACACCCCCTGTACTCCTGGATAACATCAGACCCCCCTTATACCCCACTCCTAGAAAACACCAGACCTTTTTTATCCCCTGTACTCCTAGGTAACACCATACCCCACCTATACCCCCCACTCCTAGATAACACCAGACCCACCTGTATCCCCCCACACCAGACTCCCTGCAGTCCTAGATAGTACCCAGCTCCTTGTACTCCTGATGGTAGTATGCGTTCACCTTCTGTTTCAGTCACCTACAGCCGAGCACAGAGCTGTATTTTCTGTGTCATTGCCCTTTATTCCCAGAGTCAGAGCCCCCAGTTATCAGAATCAGATCCCCCTATGTTTGAAGTCAGAGCCCCATTACTAGTGGAGTCAGTGTCCCATGTTGCATCTGCTCTCTGAGAGTGAGTTGGTGAGGACAGTGAGGGGAGAGATGACAGCTAAGCTAGTCTCACCAGTTCCAGAGTCCTGGAGAGCAGCCTAGAAGAGAAAATCTTTGGCACCCCACCTCAGCTGAGGAGACACCAGTTCCTGGGAGGGCCCTTTGTGACTGTTCTGGGGGGTCCTACCACTCAGTAGACATGAATCTGTCCTCTAGGTGCACAGGGGTAGACTTGCTCTAGTCTGGTCTCCTCCACGGTGTCTGGTTCTGCTGTGTTCCTCTCCTCTGCACCTTCCCCAGTGGCAGACTGTGTCTCTCCTATCTGCTCTGATCCATGTTCCCCGAACTTGCTTTTCCATATGCCAGCTGACCAGGCCCCCTACTGCAGTAGGCAGTTCCAGAGTGCCAGAATGGTGGGTCTGCCCCTGGCTGTGACAGTTGTCTGGCCCAGGGGAGTGAGTGGAGCTGCAGAAAAAAACACTCGGGAACCACTGAGTTACCCTGCTCTGAAGACTGCTCACACTCACGTGTGTCCCTTCTACCTGGAGCAGTGCTGCCCCATGAAAACTGCAGCCAAAGGCAAACACCTTGTTAGCCTCATGGTAGGTATGGTCCTGCCTAGAACCTTTATTGAAATAGACATAAAAAAACTTACTGAATGTAAATTTTATTGAACCCAATCTGACTTAACATTTTCTCAAACATATTCTACTAATCCATAAAAGGTATCTCTTATTTGAACACTGCATTCTGTTTGTAACCAAAAAAGATATATAAATTATATGATGGTACATCTACTAAACTCTAATAGACATCCAGCAAGAATAACCAAGAGAAACATGAAGCAGTAAATGTGGGCATAGAAAAATAGGATCTCCTTTTACTCCCATCCCCATATGTTTATGCCACATCTAAACCCTAAAACAAAAAATACAATACGTTATATTGCTGCTTACCAGTCCTTGGATATGATGGTTGCATTAGTTGCCTTTTTAAAGACTTTTTGTCTTTAATTTTATATAATGAACAGAATCACTATCCTAAGGTGACTATACTCACTCACATACAGTGTTTATGGAGCAACAGAGTTGCTGCTTTTCAGGTTTGGACTAGAAATATTGTGCCCAATATACATTTATTAGGTACAGTGACCAATTAGGGAGCATTATATTAGCCGAAGTACAGAAAGGAGGGTGGAATATAATGCGTTGTCACCAAGCTGTGGGTCTCTTTGTGTTGCGACACCCAGCAGCCAGCATGACCAGACCTGAAGTTGAGAGGTAAATTAACGTCATACTTGTATTGTACATTGTGTTGTAAATATGGTTTTGTGGGTAATTTGTAAATATCATATAAATCAAGGGGATTAAACTGCATATTGTGTTGTAAATACTGCTTAGGGTGTAATTTGTATATATTATGTAGCTCTATTAATAAATGTATATTGTAGGTGAAACTAACTCTTTTGTGTAGGAACTCTCAGATCTAGCTGGATATATGTAAATACTCCTACAAGGTTTAGGGTGTTTTCACAAATACACATAACTTAGGTAACATGATTGCTTGATATATGCCATTGGATTATATATTTTTGGCACTATTAGCTGCACTGATGGGCACTGATGGGGCTACACTAATGATTAGTGTAGATGTCCCTTCTGAGAAATGCTGCTTATCGGCTCTCCTCATGCTCTGTCAGCATTAGGAGATGCCTGACGATAACCGGCATTTCCTATTTACACAGTGATCAGCTGTGATTGGGCACAGTTGATCACATGGTAAAAGACAGCTCTGATTGGCCCTTTACCAGAACATGTGATCAGCTGTGTCCAAAGGACACAGCAATCACAGCTAATGCTTGGGGTGTGGTTCTGGAAGGACGTGCATGGATACCCGTCCAGAACCAGCCAATCATGCTGTAGCCATCTTTTGGCTATAGCACGGTCAGGAAAAAAAACTTTTTAGATAGGTGTAGGGTGAACTGGAGGGGCTGGTGACTTTTATTCAACCTTACCAACTATGTAACTATGTAAATACACCCTACAGCCTGAGTCTTGGTACAGTTGTTTTAAAGATTTACCCCAGGTAATTTAAACTCTTCCTCAACCAAATAAATAATTTTATGTTTAAATAAAAAAACATTTGCAAATATTCCGTTTAAACGACCACAGTAGTCAATTTTGTGGGATCCCATAATATAATCACATGCATATTACTAGCAACCAAAAAAACAACCAAAATTAACAAGCTGCATCCAAACCATCACTGAGCAATATGCTGTAATACATAAATATTGTAAACAATATACATTCTGTGCAAAAGTCAACAACACAAGTCTCTGTGTGATATTTATACTGTATATCCAATAAACAGTGTTCCAAAAGTGCTCTTTAAAGAGTGTCCAGTATCTTCACCTCTTGGAACCACCTGCTCTCCACAGACCAGAAATATTAAGGGGAAATCTTTCAATGGGGACACTAGTTCTGGTGACCTTGGAGAACCAAGAGATTCTCATAATTTGTAGGGATTCCCTCTCACTTCCTGTTTTGGCTATGTGACAAGAAGTGAAGGTAAACAAATTTGAAAGGGTTTATAACCATCACTTAGCCTAGGTCCACACTATGACTTGCACAGGAATGTGCACTGCACTGCATTCAGTCATTTTGAATGGGCTCAAAACATACTGCATCGCACCAAAGTAGTGCATGTACTACTTTTGTAAGTGTATGACAATCAGATCGCATGGTAGTTTTGTACTATGCCATCTGATGCAGGCAAATGCATTGCAAATGTGACCTGTCTTTGGAGTGATGTTAACATTGCACTGACATCCTTTTCAGTTTGCAAAGGTAATGCATTTTGAACGTGGTGCAGGAAACGCTCACGGATCTCAGGTTTTCTGTACAGTGGTCTAGTGTAAGCTGAATTTAAAAAAATACGTTTTGCCTATAGTTCTACTTTAACCTCCCTGGTGGTATTCCCGAGTGTAGCTCGGGGTAAAATGTCAGTGCCAAAAGCGGTAACCCCAAGCTACACTCGGGCTTACCATTCGGCGCTGCATAGGGAGTCCCTGCAGAGCTTACCTTGTCCTTCGCTCCCGCGATGTGTCCCCTGCAGCGTCCCCGGCCATCTCCTCCGGCCGATGCCGGCATCCGGCTTCTGTGTTCCGGTCCCTGTGACGTCGGGACGTACGGGCGCCGCCGCCGGCGGCGGCAGGAAATTTGAAAATTTTTAAAAAATGTCATTTTTTTCAAAACAAATTTTACATAGTAAAACATTGCTGTTTCAACCCATTTCACATACATTTTGTCCCGAGTGCTTTGTCCTGTCCCCTGTCTGCATTTTTACTGTTCTTTCTGCCTGGAAACTTAGAAAAGTCCATGGCATCCAAAAAGCATCCCTTTAGGTCAAAAGCGGGTTTAGATCAGCTAGAGAACAGTGATAGTAAATCAGAACCACTTGCAGAATTGAGTGATAATGATTCGTGGAGAAATTCGTCATCAGACACTGAAAAAAATTTTGCGACTTTGCTCAGCGATGTGCAAACTTGGCGCTATGTTTCAAATTTCAGTGTTTTTGGTTTGATTATATTATTGAATTAAATGTATTATTATTATTATTTTTTATGATTATTTATTAAATTATAATTTATGGTTTCGTGTTTCAAATTTTATCATACCCGGGATGTTTATTAGACTCTTGTTCGGACAGATTTCAGTGAGTTATTTCTAAAAATTACAGGCCTACAATAAAAAAACTACATATTTCCATGCAAAATAATGGTACCACTTTCAGCACCAAAAATCGGAAATAATCAGACAGCTAGGGAGGTTAAAAGGCAAGAATCTTTCAAACAAAGTGACTGTAATCTCTTTTAGAAACAAACTGCTAATACAGAAAATCAGTCCCCAATTTTTGCTGTGGCATAAACAGACACATGGGTTTACTAGGGTACAATAAGTTAGGAATTACAGCTTGCCACATTAGGTAGTAAAAATGCTAGGCAAGTAAGGAAAAATTGACTTCTAATCTTGTCTTCAGTGACATCAAAGAATGAAGCCCAGCAACAGTGATACAGAGGCTTCAGTAGAAAAGATGTAGATGCAAGTAGGATGGGTTAGGGCCACTGTCTCATTTTTATTACTATGTGCATCATATGCAGCAATACATAGGTTTACTGGATATATAATGGAATGGATATATAAACCATTTATTCTTTCATTTTAGTGCTCTGGCAACAGGTATCCGTTGAAAATCAGTGTCATCTGCTGCTTCCTCCAAGGCAGCGGAGAGAATAAGGTGGACTTTATTCATTAGCAATAAGAACCTGATAGAGGTTCTGACCCAATTCAAAATGATTTGTCTGGAGTTCCCATTTAAAATTCAAAACAGTTCATTGTGCTTTCTGCCTTAGGCAGCTTTGGATGGTTTAGTACAGATAAAAAAACACATTTTATATTCAGAGTGATAGAGAGGCATTCTTCATTTTGCTTAATGACATCAATTTACTGCATACTTTGAAACATGGAGATAAATGTAATTATTTGTCTTGAAATGTGCAAAGTCAGCTATGCCACTGAAATATGGCCATATGCATCTTAAGTGTGTGTTTTAAGCTTGATAAAAGAGCTTCTGGCCATACTAAGTTGTCATTTTTGCTTAGAAAAGTAATATTTTACACTTCTCACCTTTTCTGTTTTAGAGAGTTCCTTTCCAAACAGAGAACGGATGAACTACTAACACAAAGATTCCGAGAAGCCCATCATAGCTGACAGTTCCAATGAGACCCAGGTTCGTCCCTGAAAGCGTTTATAGTTTCATATATTCCTCATCAGATACTGAATCTTACAGCTCTATATTTACAGTATCTGACACAAAGATTTCAAGACGAAAGGCATCATCTTCCAGAACTGCTTTTCTGGCTCCTTTGAAAACAGACAGAAATGTATTTGCCCTGTAAATGGTAAGAAAGAAATATAACAGATCATTAAAATCACAGAATGTGCCGATGTGGTTGTTTGTCAAAATAGTTACATAAACATGTGATATATACAGAAATTATCACTAATGTCCAATGAATTATCATTGTTTAAAAATGTAATAGTGATTTGCCCTTCATTAGCAGAGTAGTGATGTCATAACCAGGGGAGGACTGACCATTCTGGCACTAGGGCACTGCTCGAGGGCCCGGGGTCAGTATGGGGCCCCATGAAATGCCCCCAGTACCTTTTATAGGCTTTTTTGGGTGTGCTTTGAATGTGGGCAAGGACACAGGGGCCCCATGTACCCCTATTGCCCAGGGGCCCCATGAGTTGTCAGTCCACCCCTGGTCATAACTATATGAAAATATCTTATTTGTGAAAAATAGTAATGTCACATTGGTAAACAAATATTAATGTTTAAAAAGTAATGGTGCAAACTTTTTAAAATTTTAACAGGATCTCTGTGTTGTACCAGAACATATGAAACTATGAACCTGCCTAGAACACCAACGTTGTCGCAATAGGGTGTGCTAGAAAAAATATATTTTTAGGGAGTCGGAGCTTGTTGAAAACCCACTAAGAATATATGGACAAAGCAATGTGCATCAACGCAAAAAAAACATGTGTGCGCAAAACCACATATACAATACATGGAGGGACCCTATTTATAGTGAAGTTAGGAACCATACAAAATTTACAGGAAATGAGAAAGAAGAGAGAAAAAGACTGCATATCTGTAGTCCTTGAGTGTTTCAGAAGGCAGGGTTATGGTACAAATACTGTAGATAACAGTAAATGGTATCACACATCAATTTACTGCAGCTATACAGCATAAGGGTTGAAGACAGAACCTTAGAATGACTAAAAAAAATAATAAATAACTTTTTATTGATTTTCAAACATTTACAACAAACAGAACAATCACAGAGCAGCAAAAGGACAGAGAAACAGTCTCATTGATGAGAGGTACATGGATAAATATAATGTCAATACATAACAGTGAGCTAGCAATAATTTTCAGACAATTGAATAGACAAGTCAGAATTGGAAGTATCCCATGGTTCCCAGACTGCTTAAAAAGTGGGAACAGATTTAGCATGCAAGGCAGTGAGGTACTCATTTTTTTAATCTCTGCTATAACCTTTGTCAATTCCGATAGTGTAAGAAGTAAAGTAGAAAGCCAGTGCATGGGAATGGTTCTCCTGGCCACCATTAAAACGTGGGAGGAAAGTTCCCTTGCAAATTTGGAGAGGTCTGAAAAAGGTATGTGCAATAAAAAGTGGATGGGCTCAAATGAAATAGGAGCCTGCAGACAGAAGTAGCCATAGTAGGTTATGGACCTCTCTCCAAAAGGGTGCAATGTACTGGCAAGCCCAAAAAAGGTGTCAAAGAGTGCCAGTTTCCTCGCCACAGTGCCAGCAGACAGAAGAAACATTCGGACTAAGAGCATGGAGAACCTCAGGAGTCCCATACCAAAACATCAGA
This sequence comes from Staurois parvus, assembly GCF_062004578.1. Classification (NCBI taxonomy): domain Eukaryota; kingdom Metazoa; phylum Chordata; class Amphibia; order Anura; family Ranidae; genus Staurois; species Staurois parvus. Next base: position 10,041,849 of record NW_028317949.1, read on the forward strand.
ATGTGATAAGTATTTTCTTTATATACTACACATATAGAAGATCTGGAGGCAACCTCCCAAATCCTGCTCCATTGATCCAAGGCAATGTCACATTGGAGGATTCGGGGCCATTTACACATTTAAAAGGTGAGTATCCACATTTAAAAGGTGAGTATCAATAGAAAGGGGGCCTGCGTCTAAACGCAGCTTATATGTAGAAGAAATTATGCCCCGTTGGTATGGGCCTTGGATGCAGATACGCTTAAAGTGGGTAGGTTTCTCAAGAAGAAGAGGATTTGGAGGAAAAGAAATTACGTATCTGTAGATAAACATAATATTGGTGGGGTGGCATGTGACTGGCTTCTTAAATCTCAGAGGAGGATTTAAGTTTATGAGTCACTGGATGGACCAAGTGTCGCAACTGAAATAGATTGGCCTCGGACCCGGAATGCACACGAGCCAAGGATAGGCTATCTGGGAGACAGGGATTAAATATGACATTGGTCAAGGGGGAACACAGAGAAGACAGGGAAAATTTAGCCCTATACTGCCTCCATATAGATAACGTGAACTGCATGGGTCCAAGCAGGAGATGTTTGTGAGAGGATGTTTCAGTGTTGGTCATAGACCACAGGAGTGAACAAGAGTGCATTGGTATTAGTTGTAGCCATTCAATGTTGGCCCATTTATTAGGGGGGCACTGGGAGGACCATGAGACAAGAGCATGAAGGTGAGTAGCTAAGTAGTACAACAAAATGTCTGGGGCACCCAGACCCCCCCTAGATTGAGGAGAGAGAAGGACAGTACAGGCAATCCTGTGAGATTTATTATGCCAGAAGTGGAGGAAGGACTTCTGAAGGGAATATAATTTGGACATAGGAATAGGAACAGGAAGTGTCTCAAACAGATACAGGACATTTCTGATTTTTTGTACCCATTTTGCTAAGAAAAGTTTGCTATGCTCTTGCAAATCTGAAATCATTTAATCATTTAGTAGTATCATTTGATTTTTCCCAACCTTTTTCAAAATGTATCCTAGGCATGGTGTATTTTTAAATAGTTGCACAAGTCATACATGGTGTATAGCGTTTTGTCACTGCCCCGACTCTTCACCACATCCAATGAGAGAATGGTTTGAATTAACGGTTTGAATTAATTCAGAAAATTCTAAGCATTCTCTGAATGATGTCCATGCTGAGCAGCCAACCTCCTGTGCTCACAATACATCAGAATGGCAGCTCAGCCGAGAACCCCGAAGCAAGTAGAGATCAATGGAGTAGTGGTGTCTGAATTCAAGCTTCCAGGGGAATCAGCCAGGTATGGTATCTAAATAGTTACATTGGCCCAAGCTGGGAAATAGTAACCATGTAAAAATGAAATATGATTCAAATTATTCTTTTAAAACAAACATTAATTAAATGTTAACAAATATTTATCAAGTATCCCCATGTGTGTTAGTTTATCTCAAGTATGCCTTCAAATGGGTACATTTATTGTCCATACCCTCTAAAAAAAAGCAATGTATTTCAAACAATCTCCTGTACTTCTGAAACAAGTAAATAGCAATAATGTGTTATATTTATTATTTAAAATTCAATACGCTTTCAAACTTTATTTCACCAAGTTGGAGTATCTCTTGCATGATGACAACCACAGGTATCATTTGCTTATGTATTACTTGATTAAATGTTTAACACTTATATTTCTTTCTACTTTATTATTATGTATAAAGTACAACTAGATGCCTTTTAATGATATTTAACCATGATGTACTGGTCAGAAATGCTCTCAGGGGTTGTCTTGCTTCCTGTATGAGTTTTGTGCCCTTGAACTACCAGGCAGGTATAATAGTAAATAGAACTAATCAGTGACTTAGCTTTCAAATCAAGCAGCCACAGAAAGAAGCTTAGCAGCTTTGTAGTCAATCTAAAGAGCACACAGCAAGAATACAAAATCATATCAGCATTTTAGTTTTAGGTACTTGAATAGATGCAAAAAATAATCTATTGAAAATTAAATGCCACAAAAAAAAAACAATAAAGTGTTTTTAGCACACCTTGGACAGTATCTTCTAACCATGCTTTTATTAATTGAAATTAAACCAAGCTTTTATTAATTGAAAGACTTGTGGTGACTCTTGAGCCTCATTGCATGATACAACATGCTGTGCGGAAGTAACCATACAAAGGTTAATTCCGAGTAAAAATGGGGAAATCTTGTTCTAGTAAACATGGCTCAAGGTCAGAGTTCGAATGCCTTGGGTACAGAATTACAATGACTGCTCAGATCAGCAGAAAGAAAGTACTGTTGAGTATGTGCTGCTCACACTCTGTATATGGCTATGAACTGTCATACATTTCTCTGTCATATAGAATGAAAAACACAGTGAACTTGTCAGGACTACAACCGTTGTGCTATGTATGGGGTTAGAGTTCTGTATCTTCCTTTCCCTCATCTCAGAATGGTAATCTTGTTTTCTTTTTTGAAACTATAGACTGTAGAAATAACAGCTTAAAACTGGTTGTTTTTAAATTAGTAACACAGATTTTATTTTTTTGTTAGACAACTTTTCCTAAACTTAAACTTCTATATAAAGTCTACAGTCAGTTTTTTTCTTCTTTGAATTTGCTTGACCATTAAAAACTAAAGGACAAAAGCAAACTATTTTATTCATTGGATCCCATAACTAGTTTTGCAATTATTTGGTTAAGGTTTGGTTAAGGGGAAACCATGGCTATAGTGAGTTTTGGGGAATTCTGAAATACTGTTTAGCTTGCTGTCACATCTGTTGCATGCCCTTGACTTTGGGCTGTTTGGCCATTTGAACCTGATGCTGAAATAGCAACATTATGAGATGTTACTGTTTCATGCAAATAACAAATGCATGGGGTGATGCAAAGGATGAGCAATTGGAGTGTCCATTAGGGTGTGGGGTCTGAGTTCATAGGGATTTTTTTTTACAGAATGAGTAATGTGTGCAATAATAGAGTGTAAATACCATGTTGAATACTTTTAAAGTATATGAATGTAATTAAAGGAACACTTTTTAATCAGAGTATAGCATCAAGTCAGTTAAACTCCTGGGATATTGGTCTGGTCAGTTAAGTAGCAGAGGGGGTTGTTAATCAGTTTCAGCTGCTTTGGTGTTAATGAAATTAACAACAGGTGCACTAGATGGGCAACAATGAGAAACAGTAATGGTTTTACAGGTGGAGGCCACTGACATTTTTTTTCCCTACTCGTCTTTTCTGACTGTTTTTCACTAGTTTTGCATTTGGCTAGGGTCAGTGTTACTACTGGTAGCATGAGGTGATACCTAGACCCTACAGAGGTTGCTCTGACAGTCCAACTCCTCCAGGATGGCACATCAATATGTGACATTGCCAGAAGGTTTGCTGAGTCTCCCAGTCTCAAGAGCATGGAGGAGATTCCAAGAGACGGGCGGTTACTCTAGGAGAGCTGGACAGTGCCGTAGAATGTCCTTAACCATCAGCAGGACCAATATCTGCTCCTTTGTGCAAGGAGGAACAGGATGAGCACTTTCAGAGCTCTATAATATGATCTAGAGCATGCCACTGTTGTGAATGTCTTTGACCAAAAAAATCAGAAATGGACTGCATAAGGGTGGCCTAAGGGAGGTTGCTCACTGCCCGGCACCATAGAGCTTCATTGGCATTTACCATTGAACAGCTATATACTCAATTTTCTGCTATGATTCTGATTGGGTGTTATCCACCCCTAAATTCCCCCAATAGAGTATCTTTCAATGTCATAATGTCAATTCATAATTTATTGTCTTTGTACAGTGTGCATTCCCTATTTTGAAGTGTTGTGTCTTCCAGGAAAGAATTAAACTTCAACATTCGTGAATTCCAGGGCCAGGAAGGGGTAAATTTAATGTCCACTTATCAGACTGACTTTTCTCAGAAAGAACAAACTGAAACTGAGATTTTTTCATTGTTTTTGAGGTTGGGGAAACTTCTGAAAAAGAAATCAGCAATTTTTTGGCACATTAAATCATTTGAAAAATATAGTAGAGAGAACATCAAACCATTAGGATAGAGGATTCCAATTTTTCCTAACCTTGAAAAAATAAGTGACAAATTCAAAAGGGAATAGGACGAGAATTTACAATCATGTGCACAGAAAATGATGTCCATATTGACTACGGAATATAACAAACAGATGTTGTCCTTAGAAAAGGATATTGAAAATGCAGAGAAATTGTTATCTGCATTTAAAACAAACTCATTATACCCTGAATTGGAGAACAAAATTTAGGGAGGGTTTGGCCGATTTGAACAAATATATATTGTATAAAAAAGAAAATACATTTTGGTGAGATAAAACAGCGTTCTTGGAAGGAAAAACATATAGGTGGACAATTCCTCAACACACTTACCAGCAGAAGAGAGGATATCCCAGTATTTTACACAATACACAAGGTGTTTCACAAACTAATAATATGTTATCTGATTCTGATTCCTCTTCCTCTCTTCGGATGATTGGCACTCCAAATAGGGGATGAGGCCGTCTTAAAAGGAATCTGTCAGGGCTCCTGGGTATGACCAGAGGTGTGTGACTGACGCAGGGAAACGCAGACTTCAGATATGTGATAAACAATATAATTTATTAACACTAACAATACAAACATAAACGCAGTGCAATACTAAAACATAATACAGTGCAAACAAACCAAACCAACCACCCACAGATAACAGTACATACAAGCAAGCGTCGTCAGGCAGGCCGGGTCAATATCAATAGGGCAGGTAGGTACAGGGGGAGCAAGCGGAGATTGGTCGGGGTCACAGGCCAGGTTCAGCAGGTAGCAAGCAGCGTAGTACAGAGGGTCAGGCAGAGGGATGGTCAGGGTCACAAGCCAGGGATCAGAACAGATAGCAAGCAGCGTGGTACAGAGGGTCAGGCAGAGGGATGGTCAGGGTCACAAGCCAGGGATCAGAACAGGTAGCAAGCAGCGTGGTACAGAGGGTCAGGCAGAGGGATGGTCAGGAGCGAGCCGGGATCAGAGCAGGAGAAGTCAGCAGCGGTTCAGATCAGGCAGGGTCAGCAAAGGAACAGAAACAGGATGCAGGACAGATACAGGGCCCAGGACAAACACAACACCAAGGCAGAGTCTGCAGGTCTGGCCATCCCTTAAATACACCAGTATAATCAGTTCCAGGTGTTAGCTGGCTGAAAGGTTGAGTCTCTGATTGCTGGGAGCACCCGCTGGCCAGCCCTGGTACTGCAGATCAAAAGGCAGGTGAGTCCCACCATTGCTGGCCAGTCCATTCCTGACAGTACCCCCCCCTCAAGGAGCGGCCTCAGGACGCTCCAAACAGTCCTAGCTGGGCAAAATGTTCCACCGCCCGGGTATGGTAACTGGCGGGATATCAAAGACTGGTACACCGGGCAGGACTCCGGGCAGCGGCACACCGGGCAGAGGCACATCGGGCAGAGGCACATCGGGCTGGACTCCGGGCAGAGGCACATCGGGCAGAGGCACACCGGGCAGAGGCACATCGGGCTGGACTCCGGGCAGAGGCACATCGGGCAGGACTCCGGGCAGAGGCACATCGGGCAGAGGCACATCGGGCTGGACTCCGGGCAGAGGCACATCGGGCTGGACTCCGGGCAGAGGCACATCGGGCTGGACTCCGGGCAGAGGCACATCGGGCAGAGGCACATCGAGCAGAGGCACATCGGGCTGGACTCCGGGCAGAGGCACATCGGGCAGGACTCCGGGCAGAGGCACATCGGGCTGGACTCCGGGCAGAGGCACATCGGATTACCAGGCGGAGCAGCAGGCACCGAGCCACCAGGCGGAGCAGCAGGCACCGAGCCACCAGGCGGAGCAGCAGGCACCGGGCCACCAGGCGGAGCAGCAGGCACCGGGCCCCCAGGCGGGGCGACAGGCACCGGGCCCCCAGGCGGGGCGACAGACATCGGGCCCCCAAGCGGGGTGACAGGCATCGGGCCCCCAGGTGGGGCGACAGGCATCGGGCCCCCAGGCGGAGCGGCGGGCGCCAGGCCCCCAGGAGGGGCGACAGGCATCGGGCCCCCAGGCGGGGCGACAGGCATCGGGCACCCAGGCAGAGCGGCGGGCGCCGGGCCCCCAGGAGGGGCGACAGGCATCGGGCCCCCAGGCGGGGCGACAGGCACCGGGCCCCCAAGCGGGGCGACAGGCACCGGGCCCCCAGGCGGAGCGACAGGCGTCAGGCCCCCAGGCAGAGCGGCGGGCGCCGGGCCCCCAGGTGGAGCGGCGGGCGCCGGGCCCCCGGGCGGGGCGACAGGCATCGGGCCCCCAGGCGGAGTGGCGGGCGCCGGGCCCCCAGGAGGGGCGACAGGCATCGGGCCCCCAGGCAGGGCGACAGGCATCGGGCCCCCAGGCGGAGTGGCGGGCGCCGGGCCCCCAGGAGGGGCGACAGGCATTGGGCCCCCAGGCAGGGCGACAGGCATCGGGCCCCCAGGCGGGGCGACAGGCATCGGGCCCCCAGGCAGAGCAGCGGGCGCTGGGCCCCCAGGAGGGGCGACAGGCATTGGGCCCCCAAGCGGGGCGACAGGCGTCGGGCCCTCAGGCGGAGCGGCGGGCGCCGGGCCCCCAGGCAGAGCGGCGGGAGCCAGACCCTCAGGCGGAGCGACAGGTCTCGGGCCCCCAGGCGGAGCGGCGGGCGCCGGACCCCCAGGCGGAGCGACAGGTCTCGGGCCCTCAGGCGGAGCGGCAGGCGCCGGACCCCCAGGTGGAGCGACAGGTCTCGGGCCCTCAGGCGGAGCGGCGGGCACCGAGTCTCCAGGCACGACAGTGGGCTCCGAGTCAACTGGCATGACAGCGGGCACTAGGTCACCAGGCATCAGGTCATTTGGCTTGCCAGCGGGCACCGCGTCATCTGGCAAGGCAGTGGGCTCCGAGTCAACTGGTATGACCGCGGGCACTGGGTCAGACATTGGATCGTCTGACTGGACAGCGGGCATCGGGTCACCAGGTATGACAGCGGGCACTGGGTCACCAGGCATCAGGTCATTTGGCTCGACAGCGGGCACCGCGTCATCTGGCAAGGCAGTGGGCTCCGAGTCAACTGGTATGATCGCGGGCACTGGGTCAGACATTGGATCGTCTGACTGGACAGCGGGCATCGGGTCACCAGGCATCAAGTCATTTGGCTCCACAGCGGGCACCGTGTCATCTGGCAAGGCAGTGGGTTCCAAGTCAACAGGCACGACAGCGGGCACCGGGTCATCAGGTACCGGATTGTCTGGCTCGACAGCGGGCATCGGGTCACCAGGTATGACAGCGGGCACTGGGTCACCAGGCATCAGGTCATTTGGCTCGCCAGCGGGCACCGCGTCATCTGGCAAGGCAGTGGGCACCAAGTCCCCAGGTACGACAGCGGGCTCTGAGTCAATTGGCACGACAGCGGGCACCGGGTCACCAGGCATTGGATCGTCTGGCTTGACAGCGGGCATCGGGTCACCAGGTATGACAGCGGGCACTGGGTCACCAGGCATCAGGTCATTTGGCTCGCCAGAGGGCACCGCGTCATCTGGCAAGGCAGTGGGCACCGAGTCACCAGGTACGACAGCGGGCTCTGAGTCAATTGGCACGACAGCGGGCACTGGATCAGGTACCGGATCGTCTGGATCAACAGCGGGTATCGAGTCAACTGGCCTAATAGGATCAACAGGCTGGATCAGTTCATCAGGCTGAGTAGAGGCACCAGGCTGAGTAGAGGCACCAGGCTGCGTACAGGCATCAGGCCGAGTAGAGGCATCAGGCCGAGTAGAGGCATCAGGCCGAGTACAGGCATCAGGCTGAGTAGAGGATTCAGGCTGAACCACGGAAGGCAGGTTCACCGGTTTGGATACTGGCAGGATGGTATTGGTTGGAAAGAATTTTCGCTTTTTTCCGGTTTTAACTACTGGAGCACTGCAAGTAAACGCAGGTCTGCAAACGAATGGAGCAGCTGGAGACAGAGAAGAACTAGAGGATGGAACAGAAGAGGGAGCAGTTGCTACAGAGGGCTTTTTTACAGGGTTAAAGGCAGGATAGGTGCAGCGAGTGGGAACAGGGTACTGACATGCGGTAGATAGCAGGGCAGGAGGAGCTGTTGGGAATGCAGGAATAGAGTTTTGAGGAAATAGATTAGAAGCAGGACTGGGTTTTTGTAAGCTGACTGAGGCTGGGTGCAACAAGTCTGTCCATGTCTGCAGTATGGGTTGAACAAAGCTGAGCTTACACAAAGCCTGTCTGGTCAAAGACTGCACTGCGTTTATACAATCTCTGAGTACCTGTGGTGAACATGTGGAATAACGCTCCAGAAAGTAATCCACATCATCCTCTAATAACCACACCAGGGACTCTACCTGGTCGGCACTAAATGGTGGCAAAAATTCATCCCTGCATTCGGGGGTACCAGATGAAACCAACTCAGCACAAACCTCAATCAAAGGCTGCACCTCAGAGAACTCTGTGCCCTGATCTACTAGAACATGAGCGAGTCGTATACATTCTAGCAGTTCATCCCGGGTATACTCCTTCAGAGTTTGATACGCATACTCCCTGTCATCAAACACTAGCAGATATAAATATGCAACCTCATCCAGATCCATCCTTCCCATCAACAAACCAAGATGGCTTCCCTGTGCAGCCACTTCTGGTCAGGATTGGCCTTGGTGTAATGTCAGGGCTCCCGGGTATGACCAGAGGTGTGTGACTGACGCAGGGAAACGCAGACTTCAGATATGTGATAAACAATATAATTTATTAACACTAACAATACAAACATAAACGCAGTGCAATACTAAAACATAATACAGTGCAAACAAACCAAACCAACCACCCACAGATAACAGTACATACAAGCAAGCGTCGTCAGGCAGGCCGGGTCAATATCAATAGGGCAGGTAGGTACAGGGGGAGCAAGCGGAGATTGGTCGGGGTCACAGGCCAGGTTCAGCAGGTAGCAAGCAGCGTAGTACAGAGGGTCAGGCAGAGGGATGGTCAGGGTCACAAGCCAGGGATCAGAACAGATAGCAAGCAGCGTGGTACAGAGGGTCAGGCAGAGGGATGGTCAGGAGCGAGCCGGGATCAGAGCAGGAGAAGTCAGCAGCGGTTCAGATCAGGCAGGGTCAGCAAAGGAACAGAAACAGGATGCAGGACAGATACAGGGCCCAGGACAAACACAACACCAAGGCAGAGTCTGCAGGTCTGGCCATCCCTTAAATACACCAGTATAATCAGTTCCAGGTGTTAGCTGGCTGAAAGGTTGAGTCTCTGATTGCTGGGAGCACCCGCTGGCCAGCCCTGGTACTGCAGATCAAAAGGCAGGTGAGTCCCACCATTGCTGGCCAGTCCATTCCTGACAGAATCACAATAGTAAGGGTTCCTTTGAACAAGAGGTTAAAAAATGTTCACTAGATATCAATTCAACACATCCCCATGATCACACATTAGGTGAGTCACAGAGGTTCACTACGCGACCCTCTAGAAGGTGAAGTGGTAGGCGAATTGGAATCTTCTTTTTCTGATCCTTCTAGTACAGTTAGTACTTAGTTTTAATTCCTCAGGAATTTATCAATCACATCCTCCTGCTTTTTTAGGTCAAACACTGGGGAGAGGTCTGCGATGGGGGAGATCAGGTCGGGGCCTAGAACACCTGATTCGAACTTAACTACTACACTAAATATTGTTACTTTGTCCTCATATATGCTAACTCAAACCAAAAAAAATCTGCTGTCTTGTGTGTTGAGTTTTTGTCCACACCAGTTTGAAGTGGTTTAAGATCTCCAATTATTCACCAGAAAACTTTCTCTTAGGTGTGTACAAGCCAAATCAGACAACAGAACATAGTCAATTGATTGGTCTCAGTACTCCAGTAGGGAATTCTGAGCCCTTAGGGACCTGACCTTCCTGTTGGAAGAAAGCCAATCTGGTGATTTCATTGATCAATTAGATCTCGACCTACTACTAGGTGAGACTGAAAAGCCCCATAACCCAATTTAAAAAATTGTCTTCTAAATTTCCTTCCTTGAACAATTATCCGAATATTGCGATATTTCTCAAGCAAACACTAAGAGATGTTAAAAAAGTTTCCCATAATTGGATAAAAAATGGTAATTTGTCACAAACAGAACAAATAGTGTTACGTGTTCTGCAGGAAAATAATATTACAATCAGTCTGACAAGGGTGGGAACGTAGTCATTATGGGCAATGTACAATCCACAGGCTGCCCAATATCTGCACACAGTACCTTGGCATGTCCAGAGAGTTCCAGGGGGCCCTTCCTATGAAATTTTTATCATTTTTTGAGACAGATAGAGCTTTCTTTTGGTGGTATTTAATCACCTCTGGGATTTTTATTTTTTCTTAAACAAACCAAAAACCACTGAAAATTTTGAAAAAAAAAATTCTTAGTTTTTGTTATACAATTTTGTAAATAAGTGATTTTTCTCCTTCACTGATGTGTGCTAATGAGGCTGCAGTGATGGGCACTGATAGGCTGCACTGATGGACACTGATAGCTGGCACTGTTGGGCACTGATGAGGAGGCACTGGTAGGTTGCACTGATGGGCATTGACAGGCATCACTGATGGGCACTGAAAGGCAGCACTGATACATGACACTGATATATGGCACTGATAGGTGGTACTGATAGGCAGCACTAACTGGCACTGATAGGCGGCACTGACTGGCACTGTTAGGCAGCACTGACTGGCACTGTTAGGTGACACTGACTGGCACTGTTAGGCGGCACTGACTGGCACTGTCAGTCAGCACTGAATGGCACTGTTAGGCGGCACTGACTGGCACTGTTAGGCGGCACTGACTGGCACTGTTAGGCGGCACTGGCGGGCACTGATAGGTGGCACTGATTGGCAGCACTGATAGGTGGCACTGATTGGCATTGATAGGTAGCACTGACTGGCACTGATGGGTGACATTGAAAGGCAGCTCAGATGGGCACTGATATGTGGCATTGATGTGCACTGGTATGCACTGATATGTGGCATTGATGTGCACTGGTATGCACTGATATGTGGCATTGATGCGGCACTGATGGGCACGTGGCACTGATGAGCACTGACTGCTGGCACTGATGGACACTGATAGGTGGCACTTCTGGGGCCACACTGATCATCAGGGCACACTGATCATCAGTGCCCTGATGATCAGTGTACATGTCCCCTCCGCGGAAAGCCGATTACCGGCTCTCCTCACCTCTCGAGCTGTCAGCTTGACAGCTCGAGAGGAGAGAAATGCCGATAACCAGCATTTCCTTGTCTACATGTGATCAGCTGTGATTGGACACAGCTGATCACATGACCGAGCCGACATCTTCGGCTCTTTCCATGATCCGTGATCCGCTGAGTCCGAGGGACACAGCGCACTGGCGATCACCGCGCTGCATGCTCCCTGAGCCGCGCATGCGTGGTGAGAATGGAAGGACATCATATGACGTCCTATCAGAACGAGAGAACCACCTTGCGCCCGTCATTGTACTATATGGTGGTTAAAGTCATCCTTTGTGAACAATAGTCATGTTTGGTCACAGCTATCACATGGTACTAGCAGCAACACAATACAGTTATCTGTCATCGGCTGTGTCCGGTAGATACAGCGGGTGACAGATTGCACATATGGGGCCTGTGCATGGTGTATTCTGGGGAGGATGTCATATGGGGGTTTAAAATCAGACTCCCTTCTGCATAGAAACCAATCAGCTTCTAACCTCAGCTTGTTCAATGAAGCTTTGGCAATGAAACCTGGAAGCTGATTGGTTTCTATGCAGAAGGGAGTCTGATTTTGGACTCTCCAGCTTTAGTAAATAAACCCCATGATGTCCACCCAGAACAGTCAATGTCCTGCCCAGCTGTCATTTTTCAATAGGACAGGTAGCAGTTAATTTACAGTATTTTTTTCATGCCTGACTAAAAGGTTTGCACAGTACTGTGTGTATATATATATATATATATATACAAAATAAACATACATCAATGGTACTGAATACACTATTTTATTAGCATAACATATCATTATAATATTTCTGAAATCTTGATGTAGAATAGTTTAATAGCAGTAAATAATGCTATTATTATATTATTGATAATGTTATAAAATTGATGATAACTGCAAACTTGCACAGTAGGGAAGAATAGGATTTCCTCAGTGGCTGCACATTTGCAATATATGTTGAAGCATATGGCTTATTTGCTGCATGTGATTTTTCTGATTTGTAACCACAAGAAATTCCCTCTTGCATTAAGCTTCAAGCTAAGAGTTAATTTACAACTCTACCTCAAGTGATAATGCGATTTTAGAATTAAATATCTCACATTAAGTGCTGTAAGTCTCTAATTTATGTTTTGCTAGCTTATTAAAAGATCATTATTAAAAAAACTGATAGTGAAGTGAAAATAATTCAAATAAATATCTGCAGGCAGTGCCACATTTTTTAAACTGGTGACAAAGGAAACTGTGTGCTCCTGTGTGCAGTTTGCAAATTATTTGAAAACCAAATGTTAACAGTGCTGCAAATTTATGATACTGCAGCAAACTACCAAATGTTACAGTAGAGAAAACACATAAAGCTGAGCAAGCTCACTCTATAAATTATGTGAGTCTAGGTGTCTATTTTTTATATAATCTAAAATATCCAAGATTTTATTGTTATTTTCATTACAGAAGATATACAGGGATGCAAGCTTAAAATATTACAGAAGACAACAGAAGTCATAACCTTAAGCATATTTTTTTAAATATTCTATCTGAACAAATGTATAGAGCAAAACAACATACATACATTTTAGTAACAAAAAAGAATTAATGAAAAACTGTTTAATTTTGTGTTTTTGCATTTTTTGTATATGTGTTTGTCTTATTTTCTCTCTGTTTTGATGAAGTATCACAAGTACAGTACATAATAGAAGGATGCAAAATTGTATTTTCCAGGAACATCACATTTACCACTCATGCTCATAATTAGACATGAAAGAATAATCAAATATCTGTCTCCCAAGGTTATTTGCCCACACAACTCGCACAATGTGATCCACCCACGGATCCATTATTATTTAATACTCACAACAGATATGAACCTGCAGACCACACATACAGCTTCATATTCCCATAGCTTCAAAGAACTTGCACACGTTTATCACTTTGATATCATCTTATCAACCTTACAGTACCCCATCTCTCTCCAATCTCATCCTGGTATTGATGGTCACCTCACCTCCAGTGACCTCAGCGATGTAGTGTTGATTGTGGGATTTTGTAAAATGTTTCTGCTGTCTGTGAATTGGTTAAACATTCATTTGGATCCCTTACTTCTTTGAATCCTGACATACTTCTAAAAAATTAACCCATGAATCCCACATTTTCATTTTTTCATTTTGATTTAAGAAAATCAATGTGATCTTCAGGTTTCATTCAGTCGCTACTAAGTCTGCTCTTTAGTAAAAATCACTATCAAAGACTAAAGGTTGAGGAGCAAAATTGTCCATGTCTTCACATTGGGGGCTCTAGTCGCACTATTAATCAAGTGGATACTCAACCCAACTCCAGGATTTAAATTTCATTTCCTTAAGTACAGTGCTGAAAGTTCCTACTGAAAGGAAATGAATGTTGTGTTCTTTCAAGTTTGCAGAGATTGTTTCAAAAAAGGTATGCTTCTGTGAAGTGTTGTTTTTATTTTTACATGTATGGTTGTTCTTCAGCATTGTTGTATGAGGCTAATAAATCTTTTATGCTCGTCTACCATAAACTGTCATTTATTACTGTGCTCTGTCTTTGTTTACAGGTAGAATAGGAGGTTGCAGAAATAATTGTTGGGGGATAGCAGGAAGCCATTCTGTAACCTTCATTATTCATGTGTGCATCAACCACAAACAGATAACTACCAGTAGGAAAATCCAAGACATGCATTTGCAATCCCAGTTAAACTTCTAGTTTAAATCAGCTAAATACATTTCAGTCACATAAAAAGAAAAAAGGTGTTAAAATTCTTTAAGTTGATTTTCTTTAGAAGGCAGCCACAACCTTAGTAGGATAGACTGTCCCTACCAGCATGCTGTAATGAAGGACCCTTATCCCTGTATGGACACAGTGGTCTATATACAGAGGTCCTGAGGTACAGTGCTGAGTCAGAGGTGGGGTTGTGCATTCAGGGACCATTCACACCACCCATTGCAGTAATGTGTTGGTGTGTTACAGTGCCGTTAACTTTGAATGGCACTCCATCTCTTCTGTGCTGCTACGTACAAAACCACACTGGGGGAGATTTACTAAACCTGGTTAAGCTGTGCATGGTAGCCAATCAGCTTCTAACTTTAGCTTGTTCAATTAAGCATTAGCAATAAAACCTGGAAGCTGATTGGTTTCCATGCAGAAGTATATGAGATTCTGAATGAACCAGCTTTATGATGGCCTGCCTAAAAAAGTCTGATGCAGCTTACCTCAATGTACAAAACCCTATAAATTCTAATGTAGTGCAATGGGGCCCAGGAGGGAGCGTGAGCTTGCTGAATTTATGAGTTATAGGTCTAACTCAGCAGTGAGTGTTTCTGACCACTAAAAAAGACCCTTGCCCCTGCATATCAGGGGACTACTTCTTGATCATACTGGTAAGCCATAGGCTTTTCTATTAAGGCTTGGCTGCTTGCTTAAGAAAATGGACGGATACCTTTTCTTTTGACGCACTTGGAATGTATTCAGCTTTAGTAAAAGTACATTTTAAATATTCAGGAGTTCTGTATATATTATGTATTGTTTTATATATTATTAACGTATTAACACTATATGTGTGTGTGTTTGTGTGTGTGTTTTTCTGTCTGCGCAGTGAGTATAAATAGTTTGACAACTAAAGCCAGAATAGTTTTTTTGCTTATCATATGATAACCATGTCATAGTTGTCATGTCGTATGATCATATGACTGGGAAGCATGTCCATTGGTTCCTCATTGTTGAAATCAGAACTGTCAGAGACAGTGATGTCTGGCAGCTAGGAACTTGCATGCTCCTAGTTGTCAAATAGCAAACAGATGTTCACTCAGGGATTCATGACTGACAATTTATTAACAAATTCACTACCAGAGCCATTTTTTTCATATGTTAGAATGCATTTTTTAGGCCTGAAGATTAGTTAAATGCCCTCAAATACTTTCTGAAAACAAAGACCCCAGTGAGTAAAATGTTGGTAGTTGCAATTTATTATGTTACACAAAGTTAGCAAGATATTTATCAAATGTAAATGGTACCTTTGGTAGACTTTAGAAGTTATCATTTCCACTAGTGATGGGCCGAACACAGTTCGAACCTGATGAACATTGGACCGCAAACTACAAACTCAATGCAAGTCTATGGGACTCGAACTTGAGAATTCCAAAGTGGCCATTTTGAAGTCTTATATGGAAGTTATTGGCCATAAAAGGGTATGGGGATTCGGGTACTGCCCTGAGGGACATGAATCTGTGATTTTTGTTTTTTAAAGCACAGTTTTTAAAGGGGCAGTCATTTCTCATTACTTAAAGTAAAAAAAAAAGAAAAACATTCCTTTAAACATCATGCCTGGAGGGGGTCTCTCCTTAAACTACTTGCAAAGTTGCATATCTGTACAATCTATAGAACCTGCTGCAGCAGAACTGATATTTAACAAAAATACTTTTTTTAATTAAAGGACTTGTCAAAAACTGTTTTGTTTTTTTGTTCAATTAATGGAATTTTTCAAAAGTCTCTATTTTTTATAAATGTAACCCTTTAGTGAATGGGTAGGGGTACAAGTACCCTTTACTCATTCACAAAGAGGGGCAACATCAGGATGCCGCCTTATTTAAAGGGGTATCCTGATGCTAAAGAGCCCCCCTGCCTGCAGACCTCCACAACCCTGGCCTGGGGGGGCAGAAAAAAGGACCTTATCACAATTGGCATGGGTAAACCGTTGTTCTCTCAATTGTCCCGCTTTTTCCTACCCTGCCAGGCCTGTGCTTGGATCAAGGGTCGGGTATTGCTTTCAGGGGGGACACCATGCACTCCCCCCCATTTTTGGGTGGTGGGGTTCCCCTTAAAAGTCCTACCAGGCTTAAAGGACCTGGTGTTGCGTTTAGGGAGAACCCCACTCTCTTTAAAAATGTTTTTTTACTGTGGGGTCCCTCCTAACCTGGGTACCAGACCTAAAGGGCCTAGTAGGGATTGGGGAGACTACCCATGTCTTTTTTTATATTAATATTTTTTAATTATTATTACTTTTTGTGTGGGGAGAGTATTCTCCCCTCTGTCTTCAGCAGTGTACAGCAACAAACAGCATAAGGCTGCAGTGTGAGCAGCCTTATATAGGGTGGGGCATGTGAACCATAATTGGCCAAAGTCACCTTGACTTTGGCCAATTATGGCTCTAACAGTGCATTGTGCTGTGATTGGCCAAAGCATTGCACCTGGCCTGTGGTCCGGTGCATTGCTTTGGCCAATCATGGCTCTCATAATGCACATTGCATTGTGAGAGCACATGGCAGGTAAACAGCCCGCCAAACGCCCTTAACATTTTTGTGTTCGGTGAACACATGAATGGCCAAAGTCAAACTTATGTTAGACTCAAACATCGAGCCCAACACTGATTTCCACTAAAAAGCCCATCACTTGCTGAACAAATTCAGATACACTCCAGACTGCTATAGATGACAGAATCGTGTTCTAAATCGCAGTCTACCAGCTGCCATTCATAAATGGAGCATATAGACAAGTGGTTAATCTGCAGATTTATAAGCAGAAAACAGTTAACTAAGGAGTTATTCTCATTGTACTGCAGGATTCCAAACATATTTATAGTTTTATATTACTAAATTACAATATATAGTTGCAGTAGCCACAGTACCACAGAAGTGTGTTTTTAAATTAACCATTTGACGCCCGGCCAATAGCCGTAGGGCGTCCGGAAAAATGCACTAGCTTTCCAGGAGGCCGCCATATGGCGTACTCCCACACATGCGCAGTTTGCGCGCTTGCAGAGTCGCGCAGCGGCGCGATCTGTCACCGGCCTTGTACCTCGGACATGGCAGATGACAGATCTGAGCATCGGCCCTGTTGCCGGTACCATGTGACCTGCTGTGACCAATCACAGCAGGTCACATGACAATTGTATGCAATGGATGGCTTCATTCATGCCATCCATTGTATACTAGTGTCTAGCTGTGAATGGTCACAGCAGGTCACATGCACGTGTCATGTGATTAGCTGTGGCCAAATCACAGCTAAGTACAAAAAAAAAAACCTGAATGAATCGATGTCATTCAGGTAAATGCTTGCTTATAGCAAAGTAATTCTTTATTTTTTCATTCCGAAAAATTATGACAAAAAAATACAACTTCAAAAAACTCGCCATTCCTCTTATGAAGTACGTCGGACTGTCTACTCTGCAAAAAGGGGTCATTTGTCATCTGTACTATTCTGACATTCTTGGACCTCAAGAAATTAGATTGGATGTCAGTACTTCAGGATTGATCAATATTCAGATCTATACCATAGTTTGTGAACTCTATAACTTTCCTACAAACTAAAAAATACATCCTAATTTGGGTTATTTTCACCAAAGACATGTAGCAGAATACATCTTGGCCTAAATTTATGAAGAACAATTATTTATTTGTAAACTTTATAACAGAAACAAAGAAAAACGTGGTTTGTTTTCAAAATATTTGGTCTTTTTTTGTTAATTTAGCAAAAAACAAAACCCCCAGCAGTGATTAAATACCACCAAAAGAAAGCTCTAGTTGTGTGAAGAAAATGATAAAATTTTAGTTTGGGTACAATGTTGTATGACCGCGCAATTGTCATTCAAAGTGTGAGAGCGCTGAAACCTGAAAACTGGCCTGGGCAGGAAGGTGTAAAATTGTCCGGTATTGAATTGGTTAATTAGCATACTACTAAAGCTCAAAGTGAAGCAATGTGTTTAAAAAGCAGTCACAAATAATAAAGTTGCTAATTCCAAGATCCCTATAGTTCACATTACTTTAAGTTTGAAAGTTAAACATTTTTGATTTTTTGAAAGGTGAAATCTAATTTGTTGCTTTTGGCAACAACTCACATGTTATGCATATTTTATTTCCTCTCAAGAATCAGCCCAGTGGTTGTTGATCTGGCAAGCTTTTGGACTTTTAATCAAAGTTAAATAAAATAATAGCATGTAATATTTAAATCTGTATGGCAACCATTCTTGTGTTTAATTCAAAGATACTGTTTGTTTTAGCAAGCATACCTTTTTATCTTATTCCTATACTATGGTTTTGTAAGCCAAACAAAGTCAGGTGCAAAGGAAAACATTATGTTCTTTCATAATTCCACTAAACATGGTTGGCTGCTTGTAATAAACTTTTACTAAATGATCTTACAATGGACAACTCAGTCCTTAAAGTGATTATGTCATCGAATTGCACTTGCTATTAAACGTTTTCCCTGGAAAAAAAAGAATATAAACACTTACCTATCCTGGTGCCCACAATGCCTAATTCTTTTCCATCTCTGAAAAAAGACTCTTTAGAAACTACAATTTCCAGAAGTGTTAACCTCCTGATCCCCCAATGCTCTCAATGGTGCCATCCACTGACCTTTTGTCACTACAGACACATCACTGACGTGGATGTAGGCAGAGGACCCACTGAGTGCAAAGGGGATCTGGAATTAACATTCTTAGAGCCAATCATTGTCATTTAAAACACATGGATCTGGAACATTCACCTACAGAGAATGTTTGCTGAATTTCTGCTTTATAAATCTGCCCAAAGTGTCAAAACAAACCTGCATTTTGCCCAACCAGGGCAACTCACTAGGTTTGCTTTAATGTCTAACTATTCAGGAGCTCATTTTCCCTTTGATTCCTTGTCACTCTGTTTTCTTTTTGGGAGTAAACAAATTGAAGCTCTATGTAAGTTCAGAGACACTACAGTATAGCTGATGCTTATTCAGGACTTGGGATTCTAGCCATACCTCATGTTATTGTGCTAAACCCATCACCATATGCCAGCACAGTCACATGAAAGTACTGCAAACAATCACATACTTTGACATACTGTATCTAGGAATACCAGGTATGTTATTTACTTCCAAAGGCTAAATGGAATACCACAGAACTGAAGGAAAGATATTTACTGCTGCAGAGTAGGATATTAAAATGCACGTGTCACTTTAGCTGGTATGCAGTGCATGTAGTATTTTTCTTCCCCGTCTGTGAGACTATAGGATTGGATCTGTCTGTTACCGGGGTTGGTTTACTAAAGGTAAATAGTCTGTTCACTTTGTATGGGAAGTTACTCTAGAGCTTAGGAAATGTGATAAAATTTCACTTTGCAAAGAATGCCAAAGCACATGTGAAGAAAACAAAAATCAGCATTTTAACCATTTCCCACCTGGCCTTTAACATAATGACGGATAAACGGGACTTTTGTCAATCCAGGTGGAGGTCATATGATGTTCTCCTGATACGTGCCTCACAAGCGTCAGAAGGCACCCTGCAGCGTGAAAGGTCACCGTCTGTGTTCGATGGATGACTGATCTGTGTACCAGCCTGCTGCTGGGCTGGGACCATGTGACCGCTGTAACCAATCACAACAGGTCACAGGCTTCTTTTCATGCCATCCATTGTATACAATTGTGTTGCTAGCTGTGATTGGTCACAGTGATCACAAGGTACAGACTGGGCCAATCACAGCTCATCTGTGTCATGTAATTATCTGTGGCTAATTACAGCTAATCACAACAAAACAAACAGAATGAATCGATTTAATTCAGTAAAATGCTTGCTTAAAGCAATGAAATTCATTGCTATAAGCAATCATAATATGTAAGAAAAAAATACTGATCACTTCCCTAGAGCAGTACAATGTTACTATGGTAACATTATACTACTCTGTGTGTTATAAAAAAAATCATAAAAAAAAGAAAACATGTAATAAAAAATTGAAAACAATTATTGATTTTTTTTTACTGTACTGTCAACAGTATGGTCACTGCCAGACCAATTAAATGATGAATGTTGTCTTGCACTGGTGACAGTATGTAAACAAAAAATTTACTTTTTTACAATTTCTTAATGTTCCAAAAACTTATGCCAAAAAAGTTACAACTTCAAAAAATTTGCATGCCTCTTATTAAATATCTCAGACAGTCTACTTTCCAAAACGGGGTCATTTGGGGGACATCTATACTGTCCTGACATTTTTGGGCCTCAAGAAATGAGATTGGCTGTCAGTACATCAGGAGTGATTCATTTTCATATATATATATATATATATATATATATATATATATATATATATATATATATATATATACAGTTGCAAGAAAAAGTATGTGAACCCCTTGGGATTACGTGGAGTTTTGCATGAATTGGGCATAAAACGTGCTCTGAACGTCATCTAAGTCACAACAATAGAAGAACACAGTCTGCTGAACATAATACTACACAAACATTAGATGTTGCCATGGTTTAATTGCACATAACATGTAAACATTCACAATGCAGGGAGGAAAAAGTATGTGAGGCCCTAGCTTAATGACTTCTCCCAGAGCTAATTGGAGCCAGGAGTGAGCCAACCTTGACTCCAATCAGTGTGATGATATTGGATGTGTTGCTGACAGCTGTCCTGCCCTTAAAAAACACACACCTGTTTTGGGTTTACTGGTTTCAAGAAGCACTGTCTGATGTGAACCATGCCTCGCAGAAAAGAGCTCTCAGAAGACCTACGATCAAGAATTGTTGACTTGCATGAAGCTGGAAAGGGTTACAAAAGTATCTCCAAAAGCCTTGATGTTCCACGGTAAGACAGACTGTCTACAAATAGAGAAAGTTTAGCACTGTTGCTACTCTCCCTAGGCGTGGTCATCCTGTAAAAATGACTGCAAGAGCACAGCGCAGAATGCTGCATGAGGTAAAGAAGAATCCCAGAGTGTCAGCTAAAGACCTACAGAAATCTCTGACACATGCTAACATTTTTGTTGACACATCTACAATAAGGAAAACATTAAACAAGAATGGAGTACATGGGAGGACACCACGGAGGAAGCTATTGCTGTCCAAAAAGAATATTGCAACATGTTTGAAGTTTGCAAAAGAGCACCTGGATGTTCCACAGCACTACTGGCAAAATATACTGTGGACAGATGAAACCAAGATTGAGTTGTTTGGGAAGAACACACAACACTATGTGTGGAGAAAAAAAGGCACAGCACACCAACATCAAAACCTCATCCCCACTGTAAAACAGGGAGCATCATGGTTTGGGGCTGCTTTGCTGCCTCAGGGCCTGGACAGATTGTTGTCATTGATGGGAAAATGAATTCCAGAGTTTATCAAGACATTTTGCAGGAAAACGTACGACCATCTGTCCACCAACTGAAGCTCCGCAGAGGATGAGTGATGCAACAGGACAATGACCCAAAGCATACAAGTAATTCAACAAAACAATGGCTGCAACAGCACAGAATACGCTTTCTGGAGTGGCCCAGTCAGAGTCCTGACCTCAAACTGATTTAAATGCTGTGGCATGACCTTAAGAGAGCGATTCACACCAGACATCCCAAGAATATTGCTACACTGAAACAGTTTTGTGAAGAGGAGTGGTCCAAAATTACTCCAGATCATTGTGCAGGTCTGATCTGCAACTACAGGAAATGTTTGGTTGAGGTTATTGCTGCCAAAGGAGGGTCAACCAGTTAATAAGTCCAAAGATTCACATACTTTTTCCTCCCTGCACTGTGAATGTTTACGTGTAATGTGCAATTAACCAATGGCAACATCTAATGTTTGTGTAGTATTATGTTCAGCAGACTGTGTTCTTCTATTGTTGTGACTTAGATGACGTTCAGAGCACATTTTATGCCCAATTCATGCAAAACTCCACGTAATCCCAAGGGGTTCACATACTTTTTCTTGCAACTGTATATATATACTGTATATTGTAAAGCGCTGCGCAAACCATTGGTGCTATATAAATCCTGTATAATAATATTCATTTTATATATATATACAATAGTTTGTGGACTCTGTAACTTTCCTACAGATTACATAATATACACTGATATGGGTTATTTTAACCAAAGAAATGTAGCAGAATACATGTTGGCCTAAATTTATGAAGAACAATTATTTATTTGCTAAATTTTATAACAAAAATTAAGAAAATCATGTTTTTTTTAAACTTTTCAGTCTTTTTCTGTATATTTAGCAAAAAATTAAAAACCCAGTGGTGATTAACTAACACCAAAATAAAACTCTGTTTCTGTGAACAAAATGATAAAACTTTTGTTTGGGTACAGTGTTGCATGGCTGCACAATTGTCATTCAAATGTGATAGTGCTGAAAGCTGAAAATTAGCCTGGGCAGGAAGGGGGTACAAGTGCCGGGTACTAAAGTGGTTAACTTGCACATGGTTGAAATATGGAGGTCAACAGAGCTTC
Organism: Staurois parvus; assembly: GCF_062004578.1. NCBI lineage: Eukaryota > Metazoa > Chordata > Amphibia > Anura > Ranidae > Staurois > Staurois parvus. Next base: position 10,064,271 of record NW_028317949.1, read on the forward strand.
ACCTCATTTACTAGGTTCTGGGGCACATTCTCTGGCAAAGTGAACAGCCTATTTTCCTTTAGTAAATAAACCCTATTGCATGTTATCAACCATTCATTTGTCATCAAGGCCTTATTCACTCCTATGTGGGGTGAGGTGAATTATTTCCAAGTTTTATATACATTTACAGCAGCATCATTTAACCCTATGTAATGCTCATTTTGCTGGCTCTAATTGGCTCCAGTTAACATGCTCTGAATCTATCAGACTTTATATGTTGGAAGTTTATGTTGCAGCAGCAAATGGATAAACACTCCCTCTCAATTCAAGCCAGATTACTTTAGGTTTATTTACAGAAGATAAGCCAATTAGTTGATATGTTAACAAGACACATGACCTTGGCATAGAGAATGTTGACTGAATGATGCTAGCCATCAGATTGAGGAAATTGCTTTAAACATATACACTACACTACCAATCCATGATCACAGGTATATAAAATCAAGCACCTAGGCAAGCAGACTGCTTCTACAAATATTTGTGAAAGAATGGGTCGCTTTAAGGAGCTCAGTAAATACAAGTGTGGTACCGTGATAGGTTGCCACCTGTGCAATAACTTCATCTGCCAAATGTCTGTGCTACGGTCAACTGTTAGTAGGATTATAACAAAGTGGAAGCAACTGGGAACAACATAAACTCAAAATGACAGAGTGGAGTCAGCGCATGGTGAAGCACACAGTGTGCAGAAGTTGCCATCTGTCTGCAAAGTAAGTAGGTAGCCTTCCTAGCAGTCTGATTATGTCAGTATTTCTGTGCTGAAAGCGGTACATTTTTTTGCATGGAAATATGTTGTTTTTTTATTGTAGGCCTGTAATTCTTAGGAATAACTCACTGAAATCTGTCCGAACAAGAGTCTAGTAAACATCCCGGGTATGTTAAAAGTTGAAACACGAAATCATAAATTATAATTTAATAACTAATCATAAAAAATAATAATATTATAGTAATTAATTTAATTCAATAATATAATCAAACAAAAAACACTGAAATTTGAAATATAGCTCCAGGTTTGCACATCATTGAGCAAAGTCGCAAAATCATTTTCAGTGTCTGATGATGAATTTCCCCACGAATCATTATCATTCAATTCTGCAAGTAGTTCTAATTTACTATCGCTGTTCTCTAGCTGGTCTAAAACCGCTTTTGACCTAAAGGGACGCTTTTTGGACACTATGGACATTTCTCAGTTTCCAGGCAGAAAGAACAGTAAAACTGCAGGCAGGGCACAGGACAAAGCACTCGGGACAAAATGTATGTGAAATGGTTTGATACAGTAATGTTTTACTATGCGATTTTAGTGTATTTAGTGAATATCACTTTTTCACACTTTTAAATTTTCCCGCCGTTCCATCCCAAGACCAAGACCCACTGCACCAGCATAGGGTCTGACAATGGATCTGAGGATTTCATTCCGATACCTAATGTCAGTCAGGGTGCTATTGTGTAGCCTGTAGAGGTCTATGTGTCCCTCCATGGATATGCCTCCCCAGACCATCACTGACCCACCACCAAATGGTCATGCCGAACGATGTTGCAGGCAGCATAACATTTTCCACAGCTTCTCTAGTCCTTTTCACATCTGTCCCATGTGCTCAGGGTGACCTTGTTCTCATCTGTGAAAAGCACAGGGTGCCAGTGGTGGACCTGACAATTCTGGTTTTTAATGGCAAATGCCAATCGAGCTCTATGGTGCAAGGCAGTGAGCACAGATTGCACTAGAGGATGTCAGGCCCTCACGCCACGCTCATTAAGTCATTTTATGATTGTTTGATCAGAGACAGTCACACCAGTGGCCTTCTGGAGGTCATTTTGTAGGGCTCTGGCAGTTCTAATCCTTTTCCTCTTTGTGCAAAGGAGCAGATACCAGTCCTGCTGATGGGTTAAGGACCTTCTATGGCCCTGTCCAGCTTTCCTAGAGTACCTGCCTGTCTCTTGGAATCTCCTCCATGCTCCTGAGACTGTGCTGGGAGCAAACCTGATGATGGCACGTATTGATGTTCCAACCTGTAGGACTGGAACTGCCTGTGCAACCTCTGTAGGGTCCAGGTATCACCTCATGCTACCAGCAGTGACACTGACCATACCAAATGCAAAACTAATGAAAAACAGTCAGAAAACATGAGTAGGGAAACAAATGTCAGTGCCCTCCACCTGTAAAACCATTCCTGTTTTGTGGGTTGTCTCATTGTTGCCCATCTAGTGCACCTCTTGTTAAATTTCATTAACACCAAAGCAACTGAAACTGATTAACAACCCCCTTTGCTACTTAACTGACCAGATCAATATCCCAGGAGTTTAATTGACTTGATGCTATACTCTGATTGTCCCTTTAATTCTTTTTAGCTATATATATATATGTCGCAGACAAAGGGCACCATTCTTTTAGTACATGCTGTTTGTTTTAGGCATCCCCAACTTTTTCACATGTAGCAAGATATAAAATAGCACAGACATATCATTTGACTTATTTTATTTTGGTAACCATTTTATTATCTCTATCCTGACATTTGTGACTTTATTCCCAGTGTCATTCTCCATGTCATTTTGCTAATACTGTATGCTTTAGTACTTAGTATTTGATACAAATATTGTATCTTAGCCTTAACCACTTCCCGCCAGGCCTATAGTATAATGACGGCCGGGTGGGACTTTCCTCAATCTGGGAGGCCATGCAGCTGCGAGATCCATCACCGCCTGTGTCCATCTGCTTAATCTGCATGACGTATGGTGTCTCCAACACCCGACAGACCAGAAAGACACATTCCATTCATCCCCTCATGACTCTTTTTCTCGCATTGACTATCTTTTTTGCTCACAGCCTCTCTTGTCTATGCTACTTAGAATGACTATTTCTGATATGGCCATTTCCGACCATTGTCCCATCCTACTACAGCTGTCTGGGTTCAAAATTCCAAAATCCCCAAGCTCCTGGGGCTTCTCCACTTATTTAGCCAATAACAAAGACTTCAAATCTTATCTACTGGTGGCATGGCAGGAAATTGCGGACACAAACTGAGCACGTTTAACCACTCCTAACCGATTCTGGGAAGCTGGAAAGGCATTCCTTAGAGGGCGCATAATCTCCTATACCACGCAATTTAAGAAAAAGCCCCAACTACTTTACCAACAGGTGAGTGAATCTCTTAGTCAGGCATATATTGCACTCTCCCTCAAACGCACGAGAATAGGCAGAATAGGCAATCTGCCAAACGAGCCTTTGATTACTAGGCTGAACACCAGGAAGCAGCCAAATTGGCCTTTTCCACTTTAAAATTTTATAGATATGGCAATAAGGCAGGAAAGATGTTGGCACGGTTTAGTGCGGGCCCTCATACTCCCACTCATATCTCTGCGCTCTGGTCACCCACGAGCAATGTCGTAACGTTGTGTTAGGAATGGACTGGCCAGCAATGGTGGGACTCACCTGCCTTTTGATCTGCAGTACCAGGGCTGGCCAGCGGGTGCTCCCAGCAATCAGAGACTCAACCTTTCAGCCAGCTAACACCTGGAACTGATGATGCTGGGGTATTTAAGGGATGGCCAGACCCACAGACTCTGTCTTGGTGTTGTGTTTGTCCTGGGCCCTGTATCTGTCCTGCATCCTGTTTCTGTCCCTCTGCCTGACCCTCTGTACTACGCTGCTTGTTACCTGTTTTGATCTCTGGCTTGTGACCCTGACCATCCCTCTGCCTGACCCTCTGTACTACGCTGCTTGCTACCTGCTGAACCTGGCCTGTGACCCCGACCATTCTCCGCTTGCTCCCCCTGTACCTACCTGCCCAATTGATATTGACTCGGCCTGCCTGACGACGCTTGCTTGTATGTACTGTTATCTGTGGGTGGTTGGTTGGGTTTGTTTGCACTGTATTATGTTTAGTATTGCACTGCGTTTATGTTTGTATTGTTAGTGTTAATAAATTACATTGTTAATCACATATCTGAAGTCTGCGTTTCCCTGCTTCAGTCACACACCTCTGGTCATACCTGGGAGCCCTGACACGTTGTCATCTGATATTAATGACCTTCTTACATCCTATTATGCTTTCTTGTATTCAGAGGACCCAATTGATTCTAGAGCTGCCAAAGACTTTCTAGCCTCTATTAATCTTGCTAAGCTTTCTGGATCCCAGATAACCACCTTAAATGCTCCCATTACTTAAGATGACATTTGTGCCACTATCAAACACCTACCCTCGGCTAAAGCTTCTGGACCCAATGGTCTTAGTGCAGAATTCTACAAATTAACTTTGGAATTCGCCCCAGACACTCTCTATCATATCTATAAGGCAATGTGGGAAGATGGCCCATATCTTCCAACTGGCTCTCAGGCACTCATTAAGCTAAGAAAGGGAAAGATCCACTGCTCCCTGGATCATACCAACCCTTCTCTTTAATCAATGTAGATTCCAAAATGCTTTCCAAAACCGTGGCATCCAGGTTGGCTCTACTCCTTCCCAAAATACTACATCCGGCCCAATCTGTGTTCGTGCCCGGTTGCTTGGCAATGCTTAACATCTGCAAAGTACTATTGGCCCTGGAACATGCTAAAGCAAACCCACATATGGACCGAAAAAGCCTACAATAACATCAGCTTTGCTTGGCTGAGGATTGGTTTTTCGGGCCCTATTTTGGACTTTTTACGATGCATGCACTCCTCGCCCATGGCTAGACTAGTCACACCTGACTTTATTTCCTCAAGCATTCCCTTGACCAAAGGCACTAGGCAGGGCTGCCCGCTCTCCCCCTCCTCTTTAATATCGCCCTTGAACCTTTGTCCAGATGGCTCAATTTGGCGTCAGGAGTTTATGGTGTCATGATTGGTGACTTTACTCTCCGCTCAGCTCTCTTTGCAGATGATATACTACTATTTTCCTTGGATCCACCTAAAGACTTCCTACTACTCCAGGACCTGTTTGGGACCTTCTATAAGTGTTCCAGCCTTAGAATCAATTTAGAAAAGAGTGAAGTACTCCCTTTGAATGCTACTACGTCAAAGCATTGAATTCAGTATAGCTACTCAATGCATCACGTATTTGGGCATCCACATAGGCAGAGAACCATTGTCTCTCTATTACTTAAATTACCCTCCTTTAACCACTTGCCAACCACGCTATAGCCGAATGATGGTTACAGCGCGGTTGTCCAGTTCTGGGAGGGTGTGCATACAGCGATTTCCATGATTTCTGTGTCCTACGGACACAGCTAATCACGTGATGTGGTAAAATGCCAATCACAGTGGCCTTTTACCACGTGATCAGCTGTGCCCAATGACACAGCAGTTTACTGGTAAATGCAGTTGCCGGTTATTAGCTGCACTTTCCTCATGCTTTCACAGGCAATTAACCGGCAATAGTCAGAGGACAGATTGCCAATCAGTGCAGCCTCATCAACACACATCAGTGAAGGAGAAAATTACCTGTTTGCAACATTTTATAATAGAAACAAAGAAAAACTTTTTTTTATAATTGTTTGCTCTTTTTTTGATTATAGCGCAAAAAATAAAACACCCAGAGGTGATTAAATACTACCAAAAGAAATCTCTATTTGTGTGAAAAAAATTATAAAAATGTCATATGGGTACAGTGTTGCATGACCGAACAATTGTCATTCAAAGTGCGACAGCGTTGAAAGCTGAAAATTGCCCTGGGCAGGAAGGGGGTATAAGTAACTGGTAGGCAAGTGGTTATTCAGCAAGATTGTACAGGAACTGGATGTTTGGATGACTCTTCCCCTTTCACTCTTTGGGAGATGTCATCTTTACAAAATGGTTTCTTTTGCAAGACTGCTCTATCCTTTGCAAACACTACCACACATTCTGATGTTCAGAAGATCCATATGGGTCTACAGATCTTTCTGTGGCATCGTAAGAAACCATGTATTGCATTATAAAAGCTTAGTCTCCCATAGAGTGAGAGGGGGCGCAGGCCTGCTGAATATTAGATTTTACAACTTGTCCTGCCTCCTCCGTCAGAGTCTTGATTGGATTACTGGGAAATCTCATCATTCGAATTACTCCCTAGAAGAGGCCCTGGTCTCTCCGCTACACCTTCCAGCCATTCTACATTCTAACCTCAAGGCCTTACCTTGACCTCTCTGATTGAACCTCCTGATTAGAGATAGGGTATTGGCCTGGAGGGAAATGCAAAAACTATTTGACCTACCACCAGGGATATCCTCCCATCTGTCTATTCTTGGAAACCCTATGTTCTCTCCAGCGAGTGAACATACAGCATTCAACCAATGGTCTCATAGTGGACTTACTAAAGTCATATTTATCTTTGATGATACCAAACATACCTTTCAGCCTTTTTCAGTACTAGCTGCCAAATACTCCCTACCGAGATTGCATATCTTTCACTACCACCAGTTGGTGACCTTCCTCAGGACATGCTATTTTCCAAAACAATTTCCCTTCCAGCACACCTTTCTAGAAACTCTACTATGTCAGGATAATTATTCCATCTCACACCAGTCTGCAAAGTATCATCTTACTTCTTTTAAGCCATGGGCTCCTATACTGTCTACTGATGATGCTCCAAACAAAATATTGTCGGGATACCGGAAAATCTCTTCACTCATTGTCTGCAAAACATGCTGGTAAACTCAATTTAAAATCATCCACAGAGCTTACTATCCTTTCTCAGCAAACCAGGGGTCATTCCCCGCCCTACGTGTCCTTGGTGCGACCACACCCAACCTACTTTGTTTCATCGCCTTTGGAAATGTGCCCAAGTCTCCACCTTCGGGGACCGAATTCTCTGTTACATTAATCATCTGTATAACATCCCTCTCACCAAAGACCCTATGCTCTGTCTCTTCAATTATCAAGATCACGTGATGTCAGCAAGTCCAAATGCTCTTCCTCAGTGGATTCATATTTGTTTGTTGGTGGCTCACAGAGCACTCATGCAAGCATAGATACAGCCAAACTCTCCACAACTTAAAATGGTAATATAGGCACTAACTGACCTATTTAATCTGGAAAAGCTGGACACCATTACCCAGAATTTTAAACCTTCATGTCGCTTTTTCTTTAGATGGCAGCACTTCATGGAACACTACTTTACTCCTGCAGAACTGACCACCCATATGGTACATTTTCGATATTTAGTTTGGTATCTCAAAGCTCAACTGACTAATACACTGGGTAGACTTTGATTGCTTAACTCCTCTCATAGCCCCACTACACAGCTTGATATTTCCCTCTCACTTAATGGAGCCCATGCTCCTCCACATGTTTCTTAGCCCATATGACACTCTTTCCCAATTGTCTTTTTGATAGAGATGTAATTGTTTAGGCCTGCATAACCAAACTTCCGTTCTTAGGGAATTGTTCAAAAAAATTTGGTTTTTTTCTTTCTTGGAAATTGGCCTATGTTGTACTGATTTGTTGCAACATTGATGTCTAGTTGGATACTGTCTTTTGTTTCCATTACAGAAGTTGTATTGACTTCAATACTCACCACTGTTACGCAAAAAAAAAAATGGTTTACAGAGTTCTACGTCAAGGTATTTTTGTACCTAGCGTATAAAATTCAATGAATATTGTTTAAAAAAAATAAGACCCTGTGGTGATCAAATGATAAAGGTTTTGTTTGGGTACAGTGTTGCATGACCACACAATCATAATTCAAAATGAGACAGCGCAGAAATTGTTCTGGGTAGAAAGGGGGTAAAAGTGCTCGGTATTGAAGTGGTTAAAGGAGAACTAAACTCTCCTATCCTTTTCAGCCAAAGAGGCTGCCATCTTAACTTCTTTTTGATCTGCAATTGTAATGGTGCTGCACATGTGATCAGTTATGACATCAGCCATTTGATGATTTAACAGTTTGGTTGACAGCACAAGCAAATGTGACAGCATTCCAGGCATGCCAGGAATGTAACTTTTTTTTAAACAGTTAAATTGATAGGTTTAGTTCAGATTAAAGCTGGTCATACATGGGTCAAATTCTGAATGAATTTTCCTTCGAAAATCTTTTCTAAGAATTTTCATTCACATTTCGCACCATTAGTGGGTGGCAGAAACAACCGATTTTTGGGTGACCATCAAATTTGAGTGATTGGGCATGTTGGAAATTTTTTGAAAAATGAACAAATTTCGAATCAGCGATGGGAGAATTGTGCGAGAAATATAAACAAAAAAGAAATGAGCATGAGATGTGACTTGGAAAGAAAAGAAAATTCTTGGCCACGAAAATTGTTTTCTGTAGCAACATGAGGTTAAATTGAAGGCTTGGTTGGTTGAATTTCAAAATCAATGGTGGCAGCATCGGATTATACAAGGCATGAAATTTCTAATTTTCTAAAGAAAATTTGTTTGGAATTTGGCCCATGTATGGCCTGCATAAGTCCAGTTTTAGAGTACCTTTCAAACTTTTGCTGCAGCTGTCTGGTTCATGTTTAATCTCCACCAATCACAACCAGTTTATATGGTGATAAAACTTGCCCTGCACCAGTATACTGGCACTTTCTAAGTGTAAGATAAATAAACCTTCAAATATATATTCCAAATACAATTGACATTTTTTATTGTTATAAGTATAGGTGGGGTCATTATGTTATGCTGATGCATTGCAAACTATAATAACTAAAATAGGCACTAATGAAAGAATTTGCCACACTAAACCTTCATTTTTGCATATAAATCTAAGAATTTAAGTCTTCTTATTATTTGAATGGTGAATATACAGTATATTATCTACCTGTTGATCCTGCTAGTTTCTTACCCCATGCTGAACTTTCTGAGTTATGCTCAGAAATTAACCAGGGGCAAAAATTCCCTGGTAGCACTGACAGATACATGCTTTCCATCCTGAGCTAGAAACAGATTCAAAATCAGAATCCAAAAAATGTATTATCATTTTACAATAAAATCATAAAATAAAATGTAGATGAAGCCTTCTCACATAAAAGACATTACATACCTCACATGTTCATAAAAAACACACATACATTGCATAATATATACATACTGCATATTTCCTTTTACCCTAAAAAGATTCTAGAATTAAGCTGAAATACTTATAAATTGCCTGCCAGAGGGCAACACTGTAAAGAAGGCATTTGCAGGATGGGCGCTATTCTTCAGGATATTATTAGCTCTCTGAAGGCACCTCCTTTCCTCCAGGTTTTCAATACTTGGTAAATATGCCCCCTTAGTAATCTTCTGCTGTTTTTATCACCTTCTGTAAGGCATTTTTGTCATGGACCATGCACATTCCTTTCCACAGAGAGATGTGATAAATCAGAACACTCTCAATGGCAACCCTATAAAAGCTGAGCCGGACCCAGAAAGAGAAGCTTGCCCTCCACAGCTTCCTCAAGAAGTACAATCTGATGAGCTTCGCCCACTAGACAAGATATGTGCCCTGTCCTTGACAGATTCTAGCTGATTACTGTTCCCAAGAACCGGAACTACAGTACCCTCTCAACATCCACCTCAGCAAAAAAAATATCTATATATGTAATAGGTTACTGTTAGAAATTGGTTTTGACCCCTTTAGCAGGAATAACATCTTGTAGACATTGGGGTTGATTTACGAAAACTGGAGAGTGCAAAATCTGGCGCAGCTCTGCATAGAAACCAATCAGCTTCCAGTTATCAGCTTCCAGGTTTTTTGTGAAAGCTTAATTGAACAAGCTGAAGTTAAATGCTGATTGGCTACCATGTACAACTGAATCAGATTTTGCACTCTCCAGTTTTTGTAAATCAACCCCATTTTGTACAACTGCCCACCAGTATCTTACATTATTGCCATTTTGACCACTTTCCATGCAAAATTCAAGATGTTTTGGGGTTCCCTTTCAAAATTCTTCTATAAAAATTCAAATCAGGGCTTTTAATAGGTTGGTCTATAACCCTTTTTTTCTCTTTTTGAGCCATTCTTTGGTGGATCTGTCTAATCCCTTTCACATTAAGAGACCCATAACTCGTTCAAGTTCCCTTTTGGGCAGATGAGGTCATGTTCTCATCAAGCGCACTTTGATGTGATCAAGAATGTATAGTTAACACAATGATTGCAAACTGCTTAGGCCTTGAATAAACAAAGAAACTCAAAACCACAAAATTTCTACCACCAAAAATCACAGCTGTTATAGCGTTGTTCTTTATGATTATGCATTTTAACTTTTTATAAAACTTGTCTGTTAACATTTGTATTATACAGCATGACTGGATGAAATAATGCAGTAATTGCTAAAATAGGCTGACATTTTATCAAACCTTCCCTTATATATTAGATATTCTGTACTAAAATATGAATTTGCTAACTTACAAATAAGAATGTTAATAGTAATATTGGTGTAGAATTTCAAGTAGTTCATCACTTGTCTGCCCTTCAGAAAAGGGATTTACAAGAGATAATCTTTTTAGCATTCTGCACTCTCATCAATTGTATTACAGCAGGTAATAGGTTGAAAAGCAATGGATTTTAAGGTTAAGTTGAAGATTTTAAAGAAATTCAAAGCTGATAATTATTTTGTGATACAAATCATGCATTGCTTCTTTCTCCATTTGTTCCAGATTACTATCCATTTTAGCATATATTTATGTTACATAATATTTAATGGAAATGTGTTTATCATATTTTATTATATTTTCTATATATCTGAATGTGCTCATTTGAAGCCTCTCTTATCATCTTAGCATATTTATACTATACTGTACATATATGTAAAAATTACCAGTTAATGAAAACCTTATTACCTTAAAGTTCTTTTTCTTTTTTGGCTTTTGTTAAAATTTTAAATGAGTGGCTCATTTTGACTAATGGATGGGGGTAACATTCACTTGTTGCAAATGAGAATGAGGTTTGCGTTAAGCATGAGTTTGAGGTAAACCCAACAACCACAACACTCTTCCTCCTCATCATCAGCACCACAACGCTCCTCTTCTTTCCTCTTCTTCTTCATGGTGGAGGGTAGGGATGGCATTCTGTGCATAATACTGTAAATGCATCTGCTAAATGGCCTTCTGAGAAAAATAATGGTGGCTGGGTACTTGGCAGTGTGGTGTGGCACAGGCCATATATTCCCATAAAGGGGTGTTTGACAAAGCTGGCAGTATGACTTTTGACATAATTCCACCAATTCCTTATAGACAGTTGGCCGGGCTAGGGAAGGATTGGCTGAAGAGGAAAAAAAAACTGTATGATCAGCACTAGAGATGAGCGAAGAAATGAAAAATTCGATTCGACTGATTCGGCGAATTCGTGGACAATATTCGATTCGAGTCGAATAAATTCGCTGTGAATTTAACTTAAAAAAGGGTGTTTCTAGGCTTCAGAGAGACTTAATATTAGTGCAGAACACTGTACCTTTAATTTAAATGCCCTTGGAGTCTGCTGGGGAAGAGAAATAATACTGTCTGTCAGTATGACATGCAGATGAGTGCCGTCGATCTTAGAATCACTGCACACTTCACTCCTTTGGCCAGTCACGGGGCCAAAACCAGTGTTTGGAGCCACAGTGTGGCGGTGGAGGCAGCAGCAATGGGAGGCCATACAGCAACCTATGACAAAATGGAAACCAGCAGGAGCGTGAGGAGACCTGAAAGTGGCACATGGCAGAGTGGGAGCAATGGGAGGCGGTACAGGGACCCAGGTCACACTGTGGGCCCAGCAGCAGCGTGACCAGGCGGTACGGGGGCCCATGGCCGATATGGGGCTTGGTGGCACCTATGGAAGGCCTGTAATCTGCCAGCAACCTATGACAAAATGGACAACCGCAGGAGTGTGAGGAGATTTCAAAGTGGCACATGGCAGAGTGGAAGCAATGGGAGGCCGTACAGGGACCCAGGTCACACTGTGGGCTCAGCAGCAGCGTGACCAGGAGGTACGGGGGCCCATGGTCGATATGGGGCCTGGCGGCACCTATGGAAGGCCGCTAATCTGCCAGCAACCTATGACAAAATGGACAACCGCAGGAGTGTGAGGAGATTTCAAAGAGGTACATGGCAGAGTGGAAGCAATGGGAGGCCGTACAGGGACCCAGGTCACACTGTGGGACCAGCATCAGCGTGAACAGGCGGTACGGGGGCCCATGGCCGATTTGACCTCATTCATCCCATAGTCCTGCCGACTCACGAATAGCGTGGCCTCCTCAAAGGGCCTGAGCAAGCGCAGGTGTCACACATGAGCTGACAATGGCTGACATCTAAGTTACACAGGGAGTACCTTTATCCGCTTTTAACATCAGGAAATCTGTGATGGCCTTTAGCTGTTCGTAAAGGCGGTCTAACATATGTAGGGTTGAATTACACCTTGTTGCAACGTCACAGCATGAGGAGTCGGTACGGGGGCCCATGGCAGATTACATGTCTGGCAGCAGCAATGGGAGGCCCGTAATCTGCCAGCACCCTATGTCAAAAAATTTAACACACCAGCAGTGTGAAGAGACCTGAAAGTGGCACATGGCAGCAGAGTGTGGCGATGGAGACAGCAGCAATGGGAGGCCGTACAGGGACCCATGAGAGACTCTGGACTTGGCAGCAGCATGAGGAGGCGGTATATAGGGGCCCATGGCAGATTAGGGGCCTGGCAGCAGCTATGTGAGGCCCGTAATCTGCCTGCACCCTATGTCAAAAAATTAAACACACCAGCAGTGTGAAGAGACCTGAAAGTGGCACATGGCAGCAGAGTGTGGCGATGGAGACAGCAGCAATGGGAGGCCGTACAGGGACCCATGAGAGACTCTAGACTTGGCAGCAGCATGAGGAGGCGGTATATAGGGGCCCATGGCAGATTAGGGGCCTGGCAGCAGCTATGTGAGGCCCGTAATCTGCCTGCACCCTATGTCAAAAAATTAAACACACCAGCAGTGTGAAGAGACCTGAAAGTGGCACATGGCAGCAGAGTGTGGCGATGGAGACAGCAGCAATGGGAGGCCGTACAGGGACCCATGAGAGACTCTGGACTTGGCAGCAGCATGAGGAGGCGGTATATAGGGGCCCATGGCAGATTAGGGGCCTGGCAGCAGCTATGTGAGGCCCGTAATCTGCCTGCACCCTATGTCAAAAAATTAAACACACCAGCAGTGTGAAGAGACCTGAAAGTGGCACATGGCAGAGTGTGGCGATGGAGACAGCAGCAATGGGAGGCCGTACAGGGACCCATGACAGACTCTAGACTTGGCAGCAGCATGAGGAGGCGGTATATAGGGGCCCATGGCAGATTAGGGGCCTGGCAGCAGCTATGTGAGGCCCGTAATCTGCCTGCACCCTATGTCAAAAAATTTAACACACCAGCAGTGTGAAGAGACCTGAAAGTGGCACATGGCAGCAGAGTGTGGCGATGGAGACAGCAGCAATGGGAGGCCGTACAGGGACCCATGAGAGACTCTGGACTTGGCAGCAGCATGAGGAGGCGGTATATAGGGGCCCATGGCAGATTAGGGGCCTGGCAGCAGCTATGTGAGGCCCGTAATCTGCCTGCACCCTATGTCAAAAAATTTAACACACCAGCAGTGTGAAGAGACCTGAAAGTGGCACATGGCAGCAGAGTGTGGCGATGGAGACAGCAGCAATGGGAGGCCGTACAGGGACCCATGAGAGACTCTAGACTTGGCAGCAGCATGAGGAGGCGGTATATAGGGGCCCATGGCAGATTAGGGGCCTGGCAGCAGCTATGTGAGGCCCGTAATCTGCCTGCACCCTATGTCAAAAAATTAAACACACCAGCAGTGTGAAGAGACCTGAAAGTGGCACATGGCAGCAGAGTGTGGCGATGGAGACAGCAGCAATGGGAGGCCGTACAGGGACCCATGAGAGACTCTAGACTTGGCAGCAGCATGAGGAGGCGGTATATAGGGGCCCATGGCAGATTAGGGGCCTGGCAGCAGCTATGTGAGGCCCGTAATCTGCCTGCACCCTATGTCAAAAAATTAAACACACCAGCAGTGTGAAGAGACCTGAAAGTGGCACATGGCAGCAGAGTGTGGCGATGGAGACAGCAGCAATGGGAGGCCGTACAGGGACCCATGAGAGACTCTAGACTTGGCAGCAGCATGAGGAGGCGGTATATAGGGGCCCATGGCAGATTAGGGGCCTGGCAGCAGCTATGTGAGGCCCGTAATCTGCCTGCACCCTATGTCAAAAAATTTAACACACCAGCAGTGTGAAGAGACCTGAAAGTGGCACATGGCAGCAGAGTGTGGCGATGGAGACAGCAGCAATGGGAGGCCGTACAGGGACCCATGAGAGACTCTAGACTTGGCAGCAGCATGAGGAGGCGGTATATAGGGGCCCATGGCAGATTAGGGGCCTGGCAGCAGCTATGTGAGGCCCGTAATCTGCCTGCACCCTATGTCAAAAAATTTAACACACCAGCAGTGTGAAGAGACCTGAAAGTGGCACATGGCAGCAGAGTGTGGCGATGGAGACAGCAGCAATGGGAGGCCGTACAGGGACCCATGAGAGACTCTGGACTTGGCAGCAGCATGAGGAGGCGGTATATAGGGGCCCATGGCAGATTAGGGGCCTGGCAGCAGCTATGTGAGGCCCGTAATCTGCCTGCACCCTATGTCAAAAAATTAAACACACCAGCAGTGTGAAGAGACCTGAAAGTGGCACATGGCAGCAGAGTGTGGCGATGGAGACAGCAGCAATGGGAGGCCGTACAGGGACCCATGAGAGACTCTAGACTTGGCAGCAGCATGAGGAGGCGGTATATAGGGGCCCATGGCAGATTAGGGGCCTGGCAGCAGCTATGTGAGGCCCGTAATCTGCCTGCACCCTATGTCAAAAAATTAAACACACCAGCAGTGTGAAGAGACCTGAAAGTGGCACATGGCAGCAGAGTGTGGCGATGGAGACAGCAGCAATGGGAGGCCGTACAGGGACCCATGAGAGACTCTGGACTTGGCAGCAGCATGAGGAGGCGGTATATAGGGGCCCATGGCAGATTAGGGGCCTGGCAGCAGCTATGTGAGGCCCGTAATCTGCCTGCACCCTATGTCAAAAAATTAAACACACCAGCAGTGTGAAGAGACCTGAAAGTGGCACATGGCAGAGTGTGGCGATGGAGACAGCAGCAATGGGAGGCCGTACAGGGACCCATGACAGACTCTAGACTTGGCAGCAGCATGAGGAGGCGGTTTATAGGGGCCCATGGCAGATTAGGGGCCTGGCAGCAGCTATGTGAGGCCCGTAATCTGCCTGCACCCTATGTCAAAAAATTTAACACACCAGCAGTGTGAAGAGACCTGAAAGTGGCACATGGCAGCAGAGTGTGGCGATGGAGACAGCAGCAATGGGAGGCCGTACAGGGACCCATGAGAGACTCTGGACTTGGCAGCAGCATGAGGAGGCGGTATATAGGGGCCCATGGCAGATTAGGGGCCTGGCAGCAGCTATGTGAGGCCCGTTATCTTGCAGCACCCTATGTCAAAAAATTAAACACACCAGCAGTGTGAAGAGACCTGAAAGTGGCACATGGCAGCAGAGTGTGGCGATGGAGACAGCAGCAATGGGAGGCCGTACAGGGACCCATGAGAGACTCTAGACTTGGCAGCAGCATGAGGAGGCGGTATATAGGGGCCCATGGCCGATTAGGGGCCTGGCAGCAGCTATGTGAGGCCCGTAATCTGCCTGCACCCTATGTCAAAAAATTAAACACACCAGCAGTGTGAAGAGACCTGAAAGTGGCACATGGCAGCAGAGTGTGGCGATGGAGACAGCAACAATGGGAGGCCGTACAGGGACCCATGAGAGACTCTGGACTTGGCAGCAGCATGAGGAGGCGGTATATAGGGGCCCATGGCAGATTAGGGGCCTGGCAGCAGCTATGTGAGGCCCGTAATCTGCCTGCACCCTATGTCAAAAAATTAAACACACCAGCAGTGTGAAGAGACCTGAAAGTGGCACATGGCAGAGTGTGGCGATGGAGACAGCAGCAATGGGAGGCCGTACAGGGACCCATGACAGACTCTAGACTTGGCAGCAGCATGAGGAGGCGGTATATAGGGGCCCATGGCAGATTAGGGGCCTGGCAGCAGCTATGTGAGGCCCGTAATCTGCCTGCACCCTATGTCAAAAAATTTAACACACCAGCAGTGTGAAGAGACCTGAAAGTGGCACATGGCAGCAGAGTGTGGCGATGGAGACAGCAGCAATGGGAGGCCGTACAGGGACCCATGAGAGACTCTAGACTTGGCAGCAGCATGAGGAGGCGGTATATAGGGGCCCATGGCAGATTAGGGGCCTGGCAGCAGCTATGTGAGGCCCGTAATCTGCCTGCACCCTATGTCAAAAAATTAAACACACCAGCAGTGTGAAGAGACCTGAAAGTGGCACATGGCAGAGTGTGGCGATGGAGACAGCAGCAATGGGAGGCCGTACAGGGACCCATGAGAGACTCTGGACTTGGCAGCAGCATGAGGAGGCGGTATATAGGGGCCCATGGCAGATTAGGGGCCTGGCAGCAGCTATGTGAGGCCCGTAATCTGCCTGCACCCTATGTCAAAAAATTAAACACACCAGCAGTGTGAAGAGACCTGAAAGTGGCACATGGCAGAGTGTGGCGATGGAGACAGCAGCAATGGGAGGCCGTACAGGGACCCATGACAGACTCTAGACTTGGCAGCAGCATGAGGAGGCGGTATATAGGGGCCCATGGCAGATTAGGGGCCTGGCAGCAGCTATGTGAGGCCCGTAATCTGCCTGCACCCTATGTCAAAAAATTTAACACACCAGCAGTGTGAAGAGACCTGAAAGTGGCACATGGCAGCAGAGTGTGGCGATGGAGACAGCAGCAATGGGAGGCCGTACAGGGACCCATGAGAGACTCTGGACTTGGCAGCAGCATGAGGAGGCGGTATATAGGGGCCCATGGCAGATTAGGGGCCTGGCAGCAGCTATGTGAGGCCCGTTATTTTGCAGCACCCTATGTCAAAAAATTAAACACACCAGCAGTGTGAAGAGACCTGAAAGTGGCACATGGCAGCAGAGTGTGGCGATGGAGACAGCAGCAATGGGAGGCCGTACAGGGACCCATGAGAGACTCTAGACTTGGCAGCAGCATGAGGAGGCGGTATATAGGGGCCCATGGCAGATTAGGGGCCTGGCAGCAGCTATGTGAGGCCCGTAATCTGCCTGCACCCTATGTCAAAAAATTAAACACACCAGCAGTGTGAAGAGACCTGAAAGTGGCACATGGCAGCAGAGTGTGGCGATGGAGACAGCAGCAATGGGAGGCCGTACAGGGACCCATGAGAGACTCTGGACCTAGCAGCAGCATGAGGAGGCGGTATATAGGGGCCTATGGCAGATTAGGGGCCTGGCAGCAGCTATAGGAGGCCCGTAATCTGCCAGCACCCTATGTCAAAAAATTAAACACACCAGCAGTGTGAGGAGACCTGAAAGTGGCACATGTTTGAGGCATGATTCATGGCGGATTTAGTCAGTTGTGTCAGGAACTGGTGGTTTGAAATCCAGACTAATCCACGCCTGATTCATTTTCACAAACGTGAGTCTCTCCACACTTTGGGTGGACAGTCGTGTCCTCCGCGGAGTTACAATACCTCCTGCCGCACTAAACACGCGCTCCGATGCCACGCTACTGGCCGGGCATGACAGCCTTTCAAGGGCAAATTCAGCTAGTTGGGGCCAAAGGTCAAGTTTCGTTGCCCAGTAGTCAAGGGGATTGTCTACCTCGGTTGGCAGGGTGCTGTCCAAGTAGGCCCAAGCCTGTTGTTTGAGCTCCTGCTCCAGGTCCACCTGATGCTGCTGCTGCTGCTGCGGCTGGTTAGTAGTTTCCTCACTGCGCTGGTGAAGAAAGCTACTCATCATCGACTGCAGACTGAGGCAGCCGCTGCTGGTGGAGCTGCCACTGCTCCTACCACCCCACCCCTCCCCTGCTGCCATGCCAGCGGAACGCGAGCGCACAGGGCCCACAGTGTCTGAGGATGGACGTTGGCGCACAAAGGCAGAGACCAACTGACTACATAGGTGGTTTTTATAGTACGTAATTTTGGCCTCCCTCTCAGCAGGTGTGAAAAAGGCCACCATTTTGGATCGGTAGCGAGGGTCCAACAAGGTGGACAGCCAAAAGTCATCCCTCTGTCTGATGGTTATTATTCGGCTGTCGCTACGCAAGCAACCGAGCATGCTATGGGCCATTTGTGCCAAGGAATGCGAGGGACTCCCTGCCTCCATCTCCACAGCATACTGCCACGGTGCGTCTGGGTCCTCTGTCTCCTCCTCCTCCTCCTCTACCAGATGCTCCTGCTCCTCCACTCCTGTCCGCTGAGTGGAAAAACCACCCATTTCACTCAATAATTCCTGAGCACAAATGTCCTCCTCTACCTCCTCCTCTTCTTCCTGTCCTGCCCCCACAGGGGTCATGTGGCGTTGAGATCTGTGCGCCACGTCTACCGCACCCTGACCAGCCATTGTTAACAGCATTTGTTCCAGGACGTGCAACAGAGGAATGACGTCGTTCATCCCATAGTCCTGCCGACTCACGAATAGCGTGGCCTCCTCAAAGGGCCTGAGCAAGCGGCAGGTGTCACGCATGAGCTGCCAATGGCTGACATCTAAGTTACACAGGGGAGTACCTTTATCCGCTTGTAACATCAGGAAATCGGTGATGGCCTTTCGCTGCTCGTAAAGGCGGTCTAACATGTGTAGGGTTGAATTCCACCTTGTTGCAACGTCGCAGATCAGGCGATGCTGTGGAATTCCGTTCTGCCGCTGCAGCTCAATGAGGGTGTTCTTTGCGGTGTAGGAATGGCTGAAATGCATGCACAGTTTACGTGACATTTTAAGGATGTCTTGCAGTGGGATGGTGGATTTTAGGAACCGCTTGACAACCAGATTGAACACGTGAGCCATGCATGGCGCATGGCACAACCTTCCTTGACGCAGAGCAGACACCATGTTCTTTCCGTTGTCAGTCAACATGGTTCCGATTTTTAGTTTGCGCGGAGACAGCCATCTGTCGATTTCTCTGTTCATTACACTCAGCAGTTCCTCCCCTGTGTGACTACGTTCGCCAAGGCATACCAGGTGCAGCACAGCGTGACACCGTTGCGCCCTGCACATGTGATATGCCGGTCGGGTAATGGGACTTGGCACGGGGGTGGCGGCTGAGGACACGGCGGAAAAAGAGGTGGTAGAGGCGGACATGCTTGCTGGACCAAGGACGTGCAAACGTGGAGGCAAAAGCGTCGTGACCTGTCCAAGTTGCTGGTGCGGCTGTGCCGGCACCACGTTCACCCAGTGGGCCGTAAATGACATGTACTGTCCCTGACCGTAGTTACAGCTCCACACGTCGGCGCTGCCGTGCACTTTGGCAGAGACCGACATGCTCAAAGACTGGCCCACCATCTCTTCTACATGTGAATGCAGGGCTGGCACTGCCTTTTGGGCAAAGAAATGACGGCTTGGCACTCTCCACCGCGGCGCGGCACAAGCCATCATTTCTCGGAAAGGTGCTGAGTCCACCAGTTGGAAAGGGAGGGACTGCAGCACCAGCAACTTGGACAGGAGGACGTTCAGCTTTTGCACCGTCGGGTGCGTGCTCGCAAACTGTTGTCTCTTGGATACGGATTCCAAGAAAGACTGTTGACGGAATCCGAGAAGAGGAGTAGCAGGAGAAGGAGCATCTGAACGAGCGGAAGATGCCAACGAGCGACAACTCCCCTCAGCAGAGGTGTTGGAGCCTTGACTGGCTGATAGAGGGCGATTGACGACGTCGGGTGACGGAGCAAGTAACGGAGCGGGTGATGGAGCGGGGGCTGGGGCAGGCAGAACCGCCGTATGTTTATCACGGTTTTCCCAGGCCACCGAATGGTGACGCTGCATATGCTGACGCAACGCTGTAGTCCCAACATGGGCCCCCTGGCCACGCTTGCATTTCTGGCCACATAGTCGACATACGGCTACGTTTACTTCCTCGGGCGGCTTGAGGAAAAATTGCCACAGCACCGAGTAGGAAACTTTGCCCCCGCTACTCTTCACTGGCTGACTGCTACTTCCTCCGTGCGCACCGGCACCACTACTGGCCGTGGTGGTAGGCTGCAGTGGAGCTGGTGCTCTACTCCGTGGACGTTTGGCTCCACTGACACTGATGCGACCCTGCTGCTGTCTCCTGGGCAACCCACCGACTGTTTTGCTCGCTGCCAAGCTGCCACCCTCTTCTCCTGATGATGCGGAAGAAATTGCCTGATGACGATGAGGCTGCCAAGTGCGATCAACCTCCTCATCATCAAGTAGGGTCTCCGCCTCACTACTAGCCCCCTCGGCTGCGTCTGGGTCAGGAGACAGACCTGTCTCTAGACCGGCTACCGAGCCACTCTCCTCGCCAGTACTTGTTCGCTTGGCTGCTGAAAAGGCCGATGTCTCCCCCCGTTCCTGACCGCCCTCTGTTAGCTCTTCCTCACTGTACAGTGGGGCTGAGCCCACAGCATGCGATACTTCGCTTGGTGAGGGAACAGCAAAGGACAGGGGCAGGTAGAGGACACGTGATTTCAGTGGGCTTGCTCCCGGGCCATGCCAACTAACGGTTGTGTCTGACGTACCCACCGACCGTTGGCTGTAGGTGTCAGAGGTGACCTGGGAAGAGGAAGACGACCGAGCCAACCAATCAATGACGGCAGGGTTGTCGGTGGAGACACGACCGCTGGATGACACCGGGAGCACTGGCCTCTGGCTGCGAATACTGCTGCCTCGACCCCTTCCTCTGCTGCCACGTCTGCTCGCTCCTAAAACATTGCCTCCTCTGCCACTCCTCTGCATGTTGTCTGACATACTATTTAATTCAACGATTAGGTGTCCCTGAGTAACAATTCTCTGGCACTCAGTAACAATTCTGTCTGTCCCTGAGTATGAATTCTGTGGCCCTGAGTAACAATTCTGTGTCTGTGCGAGTAACAATTCTGTGTCTGTGCGAGTAACAATTCTGTGTCTGTGCAAGTAACAATTTTGTGTCTGTGCGAGTAACAATTCTCTGGCACTCAGTAACAATTCTGTCTGTCCCTGAGTAACAATTCTCTGGCACTCAGTAACAATTCTGTCTGTCCCTGAGTAACAATTCTCTGGCACTCAGTAACAATTCTGTCTGTCCCTGAGTATGAATTCTGTGGCCCTGAGTAACAATTCTGTGTCTGTGCGAGTAACAATTCTGTGTCTGTGCAAGTAACAATTTTGTGTCTGTGCGAGTAACAATTCTCTGGCACTCAGTAACAATTCTGTCTGTCCCTGAGTAACAATTCTCTGGCACTCAGTAACAATTCTGTCTGTCCCTGAGTATGAATTCTGTGGCCCTGAGTAACAATTCTGTGTCTGTGCGAGTAACAATTCTGTGTCTGTGCAAGTAACAATTTTGTGTCTGTGCGAGTAACAATTCTCTGGCACTCAGTAACAATTCTGTCTGTCCCTGAGTAACAATTCTCTGGCACTCAGTAACAATTCTGTCTGTCCCTGAGTAACAATTCTCTGGCACTCAGTAACAATTCTGTCTGTCCCTGAGTAACAATTCTCTGGCACTCAGTAACAATTCTGTCTGTCCCTGAGTAACAATTCTCTGGCACTCAGTAACAATTCTGTCTGTCCCTGAGTATGAATTCTGTGGCCCTGAGTAACAATTCTGTGTCTGTGCGAGTAACAATTCTGTGTCTGTGCAAGTAACAATTTTGTGTCTGTGCGAGTAACAATTCTCTGGCACTCAGTAACAATTCTGTCTGTCCCTGAGTAACAATTCTCTGGCACTCAGTAACAATTCTGTCTGTCCCTGAGTAACAATTCTCTGGCACTCAGTAACAATTCTGTCTGTCCCTGAGTAACAATTCTCTGGCACTCAGTAACAATTCTGTGTCTGTGCGAGTAACAATTCTGTGTCTGTGCAAGTAACAATTTTGTGTCTGTGCGAGTAACAATTCTCTGGCACTCAGTAACAATTCTGTCTGTCCCTGAGTAACAATTCTCTGGCACTCAGTAACAATTCTGTCTGTCCCTGAGTAACAATTCTCTGGCACTCAGTAACAATTCTGTCTGTCCCTGAGTAACAATTCTCTGGCACTCAGTAACAATTCTGTGTCTGTGCGAGTAACAATTCTGTGTCTGTGCAAGTAACAATTTTGTGTCTGTGCGAGTAACAATTCTCTGGCACTCAGTAACAATTCTGTCTGTCCCTGAGTAACAATTCTCTGGCACTCAGTAACAATTCTGTCTGTCCCTGAGTAACAATTCTCTGGCACTCAGTAACAATTCTGTCTGTCCCTGAGTATGAATTCTGTGGCCCTGAGTAACAATTCTGTGTCTGTGCGAGTAACAATTCTGTGTCTGTGCAAGTAACAATTTTGTGTCTGTGCGAGTAACAATTCTCTGGCACTCAGTAACAATTCTGTCTGTCCCTGAGTAACAATTCTCTGGCACTCAGTAACAATTCTGTCTGTCCCTGAGTAACAATTCTCTGGCACTCAGTAACAATTCTGTCTGTCCCTGAGTAACAATTCTCTGGCACTCAGTAACAATTCTGTCTGTCCCTGAGTATGAATTCTGTGGCCCTGAGTAACAATTCTGTCTGTGCGAGTAACAATTCTGTGTCTGTGCAATAACAATTTTGTGTCTGTGCGAGTAACAATTCTCTGGCACTCAGTAACAATTCTGTCTGTCCCTGAGTAACAATTCTCTGGCACTCAGTAACAATTCTGTCTGTCCCTGAGTAACAATTCTCTGGCACTCAGTAACAATTCTGTCTGTCCCTGAGTAACAATTCTCTGGCACTCAGTAACAATTCTGTCTGTCCCTGAGTAACAATTCTCTGGCACTCAGTAACAATTCTGTCTGTCCCTGAGTAACAATTCTCTGGCACTCAGTAACAATTCTGTCTGTCCCTGAGTATGAATTCTGTGGCCCTGAGTAACAATTCTGTGTCTGTGCGAGTAACAATTCTGTGTCTGTGCAAGTAACAATTTTGTGTCTGTGCGAGTAACAATTCTCTGGCACTCAGTAACAATTCTGTCTGTCCCTGAGTAACAATTCTCTGGCACTCAGTAACAATTCTGTCTGTCCCTGAGTAACAATTCTCTGGCACTCAGTAACAATTCTGTCTGTCCCTGAGTAACAATTCTCTGGCACTCAGTAACAATTCTGTGTCTGTGCGAGTAACAATTCTGTGTCTGTGCAAGTAACAATTTTGTGTCTGTGCGAGTAACAATTCTCTGGCACTCAGTAACAATTCTGTCTGTCCCTGAGTAACAATTCTCTGGCACTCAGTAACAATTCTGTCTGTCCCTGAGTAACAATTCTCTGGCACTCAGTAACAATTCTGTCTGTCCCTGAGTATGAATTCTGTGGCCCTGAGTAATAATTCTGTGTCTGTGCGAGTAACAATTCTGTGTCTGTGCAAGTAACAATTTTGTGTCTGTGCGAGTAACAATTCTCTGGCACTCAGTAACAATTCTGTCTGTCCCTGAGTAACAATTCTCTGGCACTCAGTAACAATTCTGTCTGTCCCTGAGTAACAATTCTCTGGCACTCAGTAACAATTCTGTCTGTCCCTGAGTAACAATTCTCTGGCACTCAGTAACAATTCTGTGTCTGTGCGAGTAACAATTCTGTGTCTGTGCAAGTAACAATTTTGTGTCTGTGCGAGTAACAATTCTCTGGCACTCAGTAACAATTCTGTCTGTCCCTGAGTAACAATTCTCTGGCACTCAGTAACAATTCTGTCTGTCCCTGAGTAACAATTCTCTGGCACTCAGTAACAATTCTGTCTGTCCCTGAGTATGAATTCTGTGGCCCTGAGTAATAATTCTGTGTCTGTGCGAGTAACAATTCTGTGTCTGTGCAAGTAACAATTTTGTGTCTGTGCGAGTAACAATTCTCTGGCACTCAGTAACAATTCTGTCTGTCCCTGAGTAACAATTCTCTGGCACTCAGTAACAATTCTGTCTGTCCCTGAGTAACAATTCTCTGGCACTCAGTAACAATTCTGTCTGTCCCTGAGTATGAATTCTGTGGCCCTGAGTAACAATTCTGTGTCTGTGCGAGTAACAATTCTGTGTCTGTGCAAGTAACAATTTTGTGTCTGTGCGAGTAACAATTCTCTGGCACTCAGTAACAATTCTGTCTGTCCCTGAGTAACAATTCTCTGGCACTCAGTAACAATTCTGTCTGTCCCTGAGTAACAATTCTCTGGCACTCAGTAACAATTCTGTCTGTCCCTGAGTAACAATTCTCTGGCACTCAGTAACAATTCTGTCTGTCCCTGAGTATGAATTCTGTGGCCCTGAGTAACAATTCTGTCTGTGCGAGTAACAATTCTGTGTCTGTGCAATAACAATTTTGTGTCTGTGCGAGTAACAATTCTCTGGCACTCAGTAACAATTCTGTCTGTCCCTGAGTAACAATTCTCTGGCACTCAGTAACAATTCTGTCTGTCCCTGAGTAACAATTCTCTGGCACTCAGTAACAATTCTGTCTGTCCCTGAGTAACAATTCTCTGGCACTCAGTAACAATTCTGTCTGTCCCTGAGTAACAATTCTGTCTGTCCCTGAGAATGAATTCTGTGGCCCTGAGTAAGAATTCTCTGGCACTCAGTAACAATTCTGTCTGTCCCTGAGTAACAATTCTCTGGCACTCAGTAACAATTCTGTCTGTCCCTGAGTAAAAATTCTGTGGCCCTAATAACGTTTCTGTGGCCCTAAGTAACAATTCTCTGGCACTGAGTGAAAATTCTGTCTGTCCCTGAGTATGAATTCTGTGGCCCTAACTAGCGTTTCTTTGTCCCTAAATAACGATTCTGTGGCCCTCATTAACAAGTCTGTGTCCCTGAGTAATGGTTCTCTGTCCCTAAGTAACTTCTCTCTGTCCCCAATTCTCGTTTCTGTGGCCCTAACTCTGTCCCTGTCCCTAGTACAGAGCGGTCTGCCTCTGTTCAATGACTGCAGGCAAATGAAGATTTCCAAAATGGCCGCTATATATACCTCGACCATTACACAGTGCTGGCTGGCTGGCTGCTGATTGGCTGATGCGATCACATGTCGTTGAGGAATGCATTATGGGGCAGCGCGCCTTGTCTGCGCGCCTTCCCCGACATCCCCGCTCCGTCGCCGCACATGTCAGCCGCCATTTTCGGAAAAATTTTGATTCGCGCGTCCGAATTAGGCTGTTTTTCGGATTCGGCACGAATCGAAATTTTTCCGATATTCGACTCGAATTCCACTTCGGATACTTCGATTCGCTCATCTCTAATCAGCACTATAAGAAAGTGACTGCTCCGCACACTTGAGAAGGAGAAAAAGAGCAAAAAAAATTCTGCTATGCATCTTTGAGGAGAATGAAAAGGGTGCATTATCGTTCCTTAAAATAAAATGGCTGCTATGCACCCTTAAAAAAAAGGAGGAAAAGGATGCATTGGCAGTCCTCAAAATAAAATGACTGCTATGCACTCTTGAGGATGAGGAGGAAAAAGGTGCATGTCAGCACTCTAAAATAAGTTTCCTGCTATGCACCACTGAAAAGGAGAAGCTCTGGCCTATTGCTGTTGGCTTGTCTTATTGAGGTGCTACTCCCACTGAATTTTGTAGCAAAAAGTCATGTGTTTCCCCATTCATGTGATACCAAAAAAGGCAACGTCTGCAGACCACAACAATGCTGTCTTCATGGCCTACACTGCAGAGTTCTTTTTAATTGCCATCTGTTAAGTGCTTTGCGTTCTGTTTTGAACCTAGCCAGTTTTTAAAAACAAATAAGTTAAGTCTATATTTAGTATTTTTTGGAAATAATTGAAAATATGGAGTTGGGGGATTCATGGAACGTGGAGTTGTGGATTTAAGTGTTTTTGTGCACTCCTCTTTGACATTCCAACTTTTTAGGACAATGCATTGTGGTACTGCAAAAAAGCTCACAAATTATGCTAGAAAATTGGCCAATCTGAATGAAGTTGAGGGCTTAAGCTGTAGAAGCAAACTTTCCAAGTGCTTTCAGATATTTTGTGGCTGCTGTTTCCACTAATTAATTCAGGCCTATTGCCACTGGATGAAAAAAAAAGTTTCATAGCCAAAATTACTTAATAAAGCCTTTTTTCAGGTTGTAATGAAATAGATTGTGGTGATGCTGCTGTATTTAAGCCAAGCAATAGTATAAAAGTTATAAGATCAATTACACATTCAAAATATGTGTTGCCAGACTTGTGTCACTAACACTGTCCATGAAACTTGTACTGTTCTATAATGCCACATACAACTTAAAGGCTTTGCCCAAGCGTGTAATTCAAAGTTCTTGTGTTTTTGTCATGTTGCCTTCTAAGTTGCATTAAAAGAAGGACTCTCTTACAGTTGTGCAGTATTATATTTTTTTGCATTTGTACGTATCTCCTATTGTAATGCCCAACACCCCATGTCCTTTTTGACAATTGCTTGTCTATTAGCTTTGCAAAACTGGTTATCAAGATTCATACCTTTAGACTTCAATGGTAACAAGTGAAATAAAATAAGACAGACCCCTGAAACGTTTTTAACAAGTAACTACTGACCTGTCATTTTAACCTATAGCTGGGAAGATACTTAAGAGTTTGGTCAAGGAAAAAAGCTTTTTTTGCTAGAAAATTACATAACAAAAAAATGGATGTCACTCCACTTCCTCAAACTCAATCTTTCCAAAACTGAGCTCTTAGTATTCCCTTCAGCCCATGCCCCCTCCCCTGACTTCTCCATCAAGATCAATAACACCACCATCAGTCCCTCCCCTCACGCCAAGGTACTAGGTGTAATCCTAGACTCCCATCTGTCCTTTCAGCCCCAAATCCAATCACTGTCCAAATCTTGTAGACTTCACCTCCGCAACATCTCCAAGATACGTTTGTTCCTAACCTCGGAAACCACTAAGCAACTTATTCACTCCCTTGTTATCTCTCGCCTTGACTATTGTAACTCCCTCCTCATTGGCCTACCGAATCGCAGGCTATCCCCTCTTCAGTCTATCATGAATGCTGCTGCCAGACTCATCCACCTTACTAACCGTTCTCTATCTGCCATCCCTCTCTGACAATCCCTCCACTGGCTTCCCGTTGCCCAACGGATACAATTCAAAGCTACAAATTACATCACTGATCTTGTCTCTAAATATCACCCAAACCGTACTCTCCGCTCCTCGCAAGACCTTCTACTCTCTAGCTCCCTTGTCTCCTCCTCCCTATCTCTTCAGGGAAGCCTATCTTGCCCTCAGCTAATACTGGAATCTTCTACTCTTCCAACCAGTCAATTCCCCACAGTTACTACCTTTTGTACCACTAGCCCCTCCCTCCTAGATTGTAAGCTCCAAGGAGCAGGGCCCTCAAATCCCTCTTGTACTGAACTGTATTGTTGCTGTATTGTCTCCCGTTATATTGTAAAGCGCTGAGCAAACTGTTGATGCTATGTAAATCCTGTATAATAATAATAATAGTGTAATGTGTGGCCATTTTTAGTTAAAGTCTATAGTTTGTAAATCTGTAAATGTATTGAAAACTGGCTTAAAACTGTATGAAGTTGATGGCTAAAAACGTGCATGAATATATTATTATTACTATCATTATTAATATTATTATTGTGCAGGGGTTATTAAGCACCAACAGTTTACGTAGTGCTTTACAACGTAAAGTAACAATACATTTCAATACAAGAGGGTTAGGCATGCCCTGCTCCTGAGGGCTTACAATCTAACAGGGAGGGGCATGTGGAACAAAAGGTAAGGGGGTGAGCTGAGAGAAATAAAAGATTCAGTTGTTATCTGAATGCAGGATGAGTAGAATAAATACATAAATATGGGGTAGAGAGTTCCAGAGGATGAGAGAGGTTCTGGAGAAGTCCTGGAGATGAGCATGGGAGGAGAAGACAAGGGATCTAGGGGGCAGGATGTCTTGGGAAGAGAAAAGAGGACAGTTTGGAAAAGCTTTGTAAAATGTGTGACACAGCAGTGCCTACTCACAGGGCATAGTGATTATATGTCACTGTATTCAATGAAATAAATGTTTGGGGATCTTAAAAAAAAAAAGAAGAGCATATACTGGATTTCAGATTTTATTTTTGCAACTCTTTGATGGTGAGTGTAGACGGGCTATACCCAGCACCCGGATTGTGTGTGCATTATGCAGCAGTGCTGTGGATTTGGGTAAATGCTACTTGAAAATCCATGTTTAAACATCTCTATGCTACTGTATGTACTGACGCTCTGCAATCATTTGGTAGATGCAGCTTCAAAATCCACATTTTTTTTTGTTTACAAACGATTTTATTGTACATGAGTAGACAGTAAAACAACAGCACACTTTAAAAGTGATATTGTCAGCAAAAACAAGGCACTTTTGAAAAGTACAATACATAAAAGTATATTAACATAACAAAGAAGATAAGAAAAAAAGAGGAAGTTACAAGTGCATGAAGTACGTAAACGACTAAGTAGGTTAGGTGATACACCTGTCAATAGTACATGCCAGCCAACTTTTACTGGGGATGTTATTAAGCATGTAATAAGTGTCTGCAATCTCTCCATGACTCCCATTTTTTATCGTATAAGTGCATCTTATCCAGTAGGGTATAATGAATGCGTTCCATAAGCATTACAGTGTCAATTCTGTGTAAAACGGAGTCCAAGGGTACAACATTGGACCTCCAATGTAGGGCAATAGACCATAAAGTGGCAATACATAATGTGTGTATCAATCTCAGATTGGCATCAGAGACCCCTGGGATATGGGCCCCCAATAAACAGGTCTGCATGGACAATCGTATCGGGGCACCCGACAATAAGGCAGCGACCTCAGAAATCCTACGCCAGATCAAAGATATGGTCGGGCAATCCCAAAATATATGAACCAAAGTACCCGTGCAGTCACAGCCCCGAAAACATAGAGGGGACGTTTGTGGAAACAGTACATGTAGTCTTGACGGGGTATAATACCATCTGGTTAGAACTTTAAGGGCCGTCTCACGAACCAAAAGAGATCTAGAGCTCTTGCATATATTATCCACCATGGAATCCCAATCCTCATCCGAAAAAGTGACGCCACAATCCTCCTCCCATTTTCGTCTGTACAAAGGGGGAGCATGAAAAAGACAGATCAAAAATTGGTGATAAAGATTTGAGATAAGACCCCTACCCCTGGGAGAGTCACGGCTGATACGTTCAAAAAAGGAAATCGGAGAGGATGGGGTAAGGCCAAAGTGCGCCTTAAAAAAGTGCCTAATCTGTCTATAACGAAGGTACTCACGAAGAGGAACATCAAATAACACGCGCAGCATATCAAAGGTAATATAAGATCCTCCTCTTTGGAAATCAGATAATCTGATAAAAGATCGATCATACCACCAACGAAACATATGAGGGGAAGAAAAGGCTACAACAAAAGTAGGATCCCCAAAAAATGACACACCTGGGGGAATAGGAGAGACTAAACCCAATTTAGATTTGTGTTTGGACCAAAGCGTCAGTGAGTGAGTCACTATGGAGTTATGAAAAACAGTCGATCGGGGGGAGATGTTAGACCATAAAATTCCCGGTAAATAAAAAGGACGTATCGACTGAGACTCAAACTTAATCCACGGGATTTGAGAGTTAATAGTAGCCCATTGTGACAATTGCGCAAAACGAGCCGAGAGATAATATAGCCAAAAGTTAGGAAGACCGAGACCTCCCAACCGTTGTGAGCGATACAAAATGGATGAGGCAAAACGTGGATGCTTATTTCCCCAAATAAAATTATTAATAGTCCGCTGAAAATGATCCAAAAACGTTTTTGAGACCGGAACTGGAAGTGCTCTAAAAAGATAAAGCAATTTGGGCAAAATATTAATTTTAACCGCCGTGACTCTACCCAGAAAGGAGATATGATAACCGTGCCAGATCTTCAGTAGAGTAGAGAGACGCGATACACATGGTGGATAATTAGCCGCAAATATATCCGAGTATCTGGGAGTGAGGTTAATCCCCAGATAGGATATCCTGTCCTTGACCCAGCGAAATGGGAAAGAACTACGGAGAGATGCACTTAGGGAGTCAGGAACATTAACAGGCATGACCACAGATTTGGTAAAATTAACGGTGAGACCTGACACTTTGGCAAAATCGTTCAATACAGCACACAAGTTAGGTAAAGAAGTCAACGGGTTAGTAATAAAAAGCATAACATCATCAGCATACATGCTCAGCTTAAAATGTGAAACTAATAATGAATAGCCAGAAATATCCGAATGTGATTTAATCGCCAATGCCAAAGGTTCCAACACCAGCGCAAATAAAAGGGGTGAAAGAGGACAGCCCTGGCGGGTACCTCTACCCAATGTAAAGAAGTCAGAGTTACAGCCAGGAAGCCTAATTCTCGTTTTAGGAGAGTCATACAGGGCATGTATGCCTGCCAAAAACCCCTCACTGAAGCCCATTTTCTGTAGCAAGGAGAACAAGTAGGGCCAAAGAACACTATCAAAGGCCTTGTTTATATCCAAACTCATCAACAGAACCTCTTTGGAATGTAAATTGGCGTCTTGAATAACATTTAGAGTGAGACGAATGTTATCAGTAATAAATCTGTCGGGAATAAAACCCGACTGGTCTGGAGAAACCAAAGAGGAGATGATAGGGGCCAACCGGTCCGCCAAAATACGGCTAAATATCTTTAGATCATTATTCATGACTGAGATTGGTCTATAGTTTTGTGGCAAACAGTGGTCCTTCTGTGGCTTGGGTATTAGAGACATGTTAGCCAATAACATCTCCTCAGGGAACTTACCCCCCTGCAAAACATCATTAAATAAAGTTATCAAGTATGGAGCCAATGTAGAGGCAAAATGTTTATAATAGCTAGCGGTAAATCCGTCAGGACCCGGCGCAGTAGAGCGCTTGAGCGCGCCTATCGCACATGTTATTTCCTCTAAAGTACAGGGGGCATTAAGAGTGACAATCTGAGAGGGTGTAAGGGCAGGGAGGGGTATAGAGTCCAGCCAAGAGTCCGACAGAGGGACAGAATCCGACTGCGGAGGAGCTAGTAGTTTAGAATAAAAATGTTCGAAAATACCCAAGACTTCCTGAGGTAGAGATGAGATAGCACCCGAATTTGTGCGTAATTTATACACGTGTGGGGGGCGCAGAGAGTGGTTTAACTTCCTTGCGAACATGGTAGATGCCGAGTTACTATGTAATAGGAATGAGGCCTTCGACCAGCGAAGGGCCTTTTCAGTTTTTTGGGAAAGCAGGGCATTCAGTTCCAAGCGCTTTTGGGACAGTAGCTGTTTATTAAGTAGAGATGGATTAGCGACATGGCTTCTATAGTGTGCTTCTAATTCTCGGGTTAGAAGTAGTATTTGCTGCCAACGTTTTCTATTTCTGGATGAGGCCATGGAGATAAGTCGGCCTCGTAGGACCGCCTTGTGGGCTACCCAGAGTGTGGCTGGGGAAATATCAGGGGTTAAATTAGATTGAAAATATTCCTAAATAGATGTAACCACTTCCTGGCGAGAGTCAATATCGGTTAGCATAGAGTCATTAAGTCTCCAAGAGAAGGGAGTAGGTGCCAATCCCACAAATGTGATAGATAAGGCCACAATACTGTGATCCGACCAGGGGCTCAAATGAATGCAAGCTACCCTAGAATTAGCTAGTAAAATTGGGGTACAATATATATAGTCTAATCTAGCATAAGAGTCATGTGGGTGGGAATAAAATGTGTAATCCCTGGCTCCGGTGTTGTGCGCTCTCCAGGCATCCACCAACTGGAGGGTATCTAATTTCTTAGTAAGGGATTTTGGGAAAGCCTGGGAAGAATGCGAGGGGGAACTATGGTCCAAAAGAGGATTTGCCACCAGATTAAAATCCCCACCCACCAAGAGATGAGGAGACAAAAACCTATCCAGAGTACCAAAAAATTTTGAAAAAAAGGTAGCTTGTGCTGAATTCGGTGCATATACATTAGCAATAGTAAGTTCTCGACCTGAAAGGGTGCCTTTAAGAATGATAAACCTACTGTCCGGATCACGATACACATGTTGAACCTCAAAGGGGAATGAGTTATGTAGAAAGATGGCTACGCCCCTACTCTTGGAGGAATGCAGGGTATAATACCCCTGCCTATAAGATCTATGAAAATATGTCGGGTGTTTTGCAGCTGCAAAATGTGTTTCCTGTAATAAGATAATCTTGGCTCCCAGTCGTTTATATTGAAGAAAGGTCGTTTTGCGCTTGTTTGGCGAATTGAAACCCTGGACATTATGCGAAATACATTGAATTACCATAGTAAACAGAGCTTATTACTATCATCATAAAAGTACACATTACAAGGATATCCCCTAAAATTAATTGGCTAGACATAGAAATCCGCAGGTCTATAGCAGACAGACGTACAGGTGGCAGAACCAGCCCAGGGGACCCCCCCGGCCCCAACATGGGGGCCATGATGTCCACAGACCGACACAACACCATCCTCATGCACTAAAGTGTTGAAAAAAAAGAAGACAAAAAACAATAGAGAGGAGATTTGAAGAGCTCCTACAAATAAGGTAACTGAAGAACATGGATCAGGCTGAAAATTTGTCATACCTGATAAAACAAAAAGTTCAAATATTAAGAGGCCAAATGGGCCCAAACCCTGTCTCCCTAAAACATGGAAAACGGAACTGCCACCCCTCAATCGGGCGGCGACACTTCCGGCCATGTCAGGAGGCAGGGTGGGGTAACGTGTCAAAGAGTTGTGAAACCATAAACCAATGGGCGCAATTAAGAGGGACCAAAGACCCTTGTTATACCTTGACTCGTCCAGCTATCAATGCAAGGCACACACATTACTCAGGATTATAAAATTAACATAGCAGTAACCATAGAAATACACATCCTGACAGCGTAAGATGTAAGAAACAAAATCCCTGTGTCTCAATTCTCGGTAAAGTCATAAAAGACAATAGGCAAGACCAAGGACTGTCAAACAATAGGTAATAGGCAAGTGAGAATGGAACTGTCAACCCGGATCCTGTCTGACTCTCCTTCTATCTCTCCGTGGAGATGGGGTATGCCAAATGGGAGAGACACGAGGGGTGGAGGGTGGATGTTGAGGTGATGGGGCATCCGCTAGGCCCAGTTTGGCCAAGATTGCTCTACCTTCAGAAGGGGATGTAGCTATATATGTGCTCCCATTATGTGGAACAATCAACTTAAAGGGAAAGCCCCATTTGTAGCGGATACGAGCTGAGAACAGGACCGTTGT
The DNA here is from genome assembly GCF_062004578.1 of Staurois parvus. Lineage (NCBI taxonomy): Eukaryota > Metazoa > Chordata > Amphibia > Anura > Ranidae > Staurois > Staurois parvus. The sequence goes on from NW_028317949.1 coordinate 10,097,478, forward strand.
GACTTCTTTCATTTTTCTACGCTTCTCCAACGTGGCCAGGGAAACATCCGCAAAGATTTGTAAGACCGAGCCTTCAAAGGAGATCGTAGGGGTATTGCGAGCAGCTCTGAGTATTTCCTCTTTGGTCAAAAAGTCCCTCATGCACAGGACAATATCCCTAGGTGGCTTGTCAGTAGGAGGTTTAGGGCGCAGGGCTCTATGGATGCGGTCACAGGCAAAAGACCCAGGGTCACGATCCGGGAGGAGTGATTGAAATAATTTGGTCACGATTAAGGAGAGGTCAGACATAGACTCCGGGATTCCCCTGATTCGCAGATTATTCCTGCGATTGCGATTATCAAGGTCCTCCACCTGCGCCTGTAGTTGAAAAAAGGCCATTTGTAAATGATCATGCTCTCTGGAAAGTTCACCATAGGCCAGGCTAAGTTCATCGTGTTTGGTTTCTAAGCGGTCTGTCCTGGAGCCCAATGTGGCTATTTCCTGAGAGAGAACATTAGTGCTTTTATGCAATTCTGATTGAAATTTGGCGGCTAGTTTGGCGTACATAGATTCCAAGCAGGACTCCAAGTCTCCTTTTGTAAGTTGCTGTGTATTTTCACTGACCAAGGCCGATAAGGGAGCGGTGGTATCCTGTGTGGGATCGGACAGGGATGCTCGCTCTGTATTGACTGGAGACATGTTACAAAGCTCGTGTGCCTTAAGTAGGTATGTCGTGAGGGACTTCTGGGCTTGTCCCTTTTTTTTCTTTGTGGACGGCATACAGGGAGTCTCCTGGGGGTGATCAATTGAAAATAGGATAATGAATGGAGATTATAACCCCAGGGGACCTATAACGCCCAAAATAGGTTTAGGATTGTAGTTACATGAATGCGGTTAGATCCATCTGCGAGAACATTATATTGTAAAGATAGTTAGCAAGCCATGGAAGGGTAGAGAGGACATAGATCACAGTAACACGCAGATATAGCACACCGGAGCAGGATGATGGCACCAGATCCCAACCTAGGACACAAGAGGGACAAGTGGGAAGCAGAGGACCTCCAACACCAAGCACAGGGCCCTCCAGGGAGACACTCCACGGGGCAATATTAAGGCCCCAGTAGGCCTCTGAGCCCAACAGGGGCCGTGGTTACGGGAGATGGCAGGCTCCGGGGTCAGCAACGTGAGGCCCACTCCCCAAGGCACTGTGGGGGGAGCTAATGATAAGAGGGCACCCGCATCCCCCACTCACTGTGACCAGATGGAGGCTCCAGACAGATGATGTAGGCCGCAGATGCTGCCGCCACCGTGGGAAGCAGCAAGGCTCAGCGGCGTCTCTCCCCCAGTCCCAGCAATGCAGAGGGTGCCGCGGATGTCCCCAGGCGATCTCCCACAGCCCGGATGGCAGCAGGTGCGGATGGGAGAGCTGATGGGTGGCGCCGGAGCCCCGACTCACGCGGCCGCACCAGGCCGCGGACGTCAGCCGCCACGAGGGGCGGAAATATCACCCGGGTTCCGACTCCCCGGGATCGGGGATACTACCCGGGTCCTACGCAGTCACTCCGTGATCCGCTGCCGCACGGATGGCAGCGGATTTAGAATCTTGGCACCGGAGCTCCGGATTATCCTTCAAAATCCACATTTAAAGGATAAGTTTACCTTTTCAAAAAATAAAAAAAAAATGCACATCTTTTTTAAAGGTCAGAAAATGTGCATTTATTTATTGTATTGGGAACCTGTAACGCATGTGCGATGTAGGGCTCTAGCAGACTGTCAGTGTATCTGTCAGCTTGTACCTTGTATGGGCAGGCAGTTTTACACTGACAGGAAGAATTAATGAACTACCACTGCACTCAACAGCACCCTGGCTGACAGCGGAAAAGGCTGACTGTAGTTGTAGTTTCCCAATCACAGAACTCTGTAAATAAATGATGCCTTACATGCCTGATTTTATTCGCAGTTTGTGAGTATCATTTTGTAATTAATAAATTTTGGTTATTGAGGTAATGCGCAAGGTTGGTGCGCTTCTCGTTTTTGTTTCGCTTTGCAGTATTGGTCAGGCTTCCCCAGCCTTGTTTGGAGCTACACAACTCTATATGCATTGGTGGTCAATTTTTCCAGTTCTGGTTCCATCCATCCGCCACCCACCTGGGTCCTAGAGCGCAGGAGAAGTCGTGTCTGGCAGCTGCAGCAATAACATGGTATATGAATACGGGTGTCACATGTAACATGGTATAACAGGTGAACTTATCCTTTAACCATCTCCATGGTACTGATACTTTGCAATCATTACGGTGAATACTGCTTGAAAATCTATGTTTAACTATTTGACGCCCGGCCAATGGCTGTATGGCACCCAGAAAAATGCACTAGCTTTCTGGGAGGCCGCCATTTGGGGTACTCCTGCACATACACAGTTCACGCACTTGCAGAGCCGAGCATGTGCGGCGCGATCTGTCACCGGCTGTGTACCTCGGACACGGCCAATGACAGATCTGAGTATTGGCCCTGTTGCCGGTACCATGTGACCTGCTGTGACCAATCACAGCAGGTCACATGACAGTTGTATACAATGGATGGCTTCATTCATGCCATCCATTGTATACTAGTGTCTAGCTGTGAATGGTCACAGCTAATCACATGCACATGTCATGTGATTAGCTGTGGCCAAATCACAGCTAAGCACAAAAAAAAAAAAAAAAACCCTGAATGAATCGATGTCATTCAGGTAAATGCTTGCTTATAGCAAAGTAATTCTTTGCTATAAGCAAATTGTGTAAAAAAAAAAAAAAAAATAATGATCACTTCCCCAAAGTAGTACAATGTTACTATAGTAACATTGTACTACTTTGGACATAGTGAAATATGAAAAAAAAATCTTTAAAAAAAAAGGTAATAAAAAATTTAAAATAAATAAAAAATTAAAAAAAATATATATATATATATTTTTTTTTCACACTGTCAGTGTCCCTGATCACCGCCATGCCAGTTATATGATCATGCTGTACTGCACTGGTGACAGTATGTAAAAAAAAAATAGTGAAAATTATTTTTTTAATTTTTTCATTGTCAGAAAAATTATGACAAAAAAAATACAACTTCAAAAAACTCGCCATGCCTCTTATGAAGTACATCGGACTGTCTACTCTGCAAAAAGGGGTCATTTGGGGGATATCTGTACTGTTCTGACATTTTTGGGCCTCAAGAAATTAGATTGGCTGTCAGTACTTCAGGATTGATCAATTTTCAGATATATCCCATAGTTTGTGAATTCTATAACTTTCTTACAAACTAAAAAATTTATTTTCACCAAAGACATGTAGCAGAATACATCTCGGCCTAAATTTATGAAGAACAATTATTTATTTGCAAACTTTTATAACAGAAACAAAGAAAAACGTGTTTTTTTTTCAAACTTTTTGGTCTTTTTTTGTTAATTTAGCAAAAAATAAAAACCCTGGAGATGATTACATACCACCAAAAGAAAGATCTAGTTGCGCGAAGAAAATGATAAAATTTTAGTTTGGGTACAATGTTGTATGACCGCGCAATTGTCATTCAAAGTGTGAGAGCGCTGAAACCTGAAAAATGGCCTGGGCAGGAAGGTGTAAAATTGCCCGGTATTGAATTGGTTAACCATCTCCTTGCTATGTGCTACCACTTTGCAATCATTATTGTAAATGGATGGATCAAACATTCTATGGGGAGTACATTTGGAAGAGTCAATAACTGAGAAAGATTTGGGTGTTCTGCTGCAGACTAAGCACTCCCTGTGTGAAATGCATTAACAACTGTAGTCACCCTGTATCTGGGAACTGAGTTTTCCTGTATGAGTTTTATACAATAAAGTTTATATTTACCTGGCTACTGATGTGCAGTCAGCATGTATTTGCTGTATGTTTGTTCTGCTAGATAACAGAGTTAATAATAATTCATTATTAAAAAGGTATAGACTGCAAAGACACATAGCGGTAGATTTTGTAAAACTGAAGGATGCAAAATCTGGTGCAGCTCTGCATTTCTTTGCTGAAAAATTATATATTGTAACCGATTCATTCAGTGTTAGTTGTAATAATAAAGATATAGTACAAATATCTTTAACCGCTTCTGCGCTACCCTATAGCAGAAATACTGCTACAGAGTGGCACGGGTGCGAAGCTGCACAGGTGCCGGCAGGTGATTACTCGCCGGCACCTGGTGATCACCGAGTATCTCTGACGGGGGAGAGACCTGTGTATAAACAACACAGATCTCTCCCCTGTCAGCTCCTGCACACTGCATCTTATGGCTCTGCATAACAGAGCCATACAAAGCAGTGTACTAACAGTGGAAAGCACGCACACAGCACACTGTGAAACAGCACACAGTTAACCCTTTGATCGCCCCACATGTTAACCCCTTCCTGCCCAGTGCCATTAGTACAGTGTCAGTGCTTTTTATTAGCACTAATCATTGTATTGGTGTCACTGGGGATGTCAGTGACACCAAGTCAGTTCCCCCCAGTGTCAGAATGCCCTTCGCAGTCCCGCAGTCCTGCTATAAGTTTCTGATCGCCGCTATTACTAGTACAAAAAAATTCCAGTATATATACTTCCATTTGTAAATGCGTTACCTTTCACGTAAACCAATTAATTTACACGTATTGGGATTTTTTTCTAGCAAAGATATGTAGCAGAATAAATTTTTCTCTAAATGTATGATCAAGTTTGATTTTTTAAATTTTTTACTAGATATAGCAAAAAGTCAAAATATTGTTTATTTTCTCAAAATTGTCAGTCTTTTTTTGTTTATAGCGCAAAATATAAAAAATGTACATGAGATCAAATATCACCGAACGAAAGCTCTATTTGTGGGAAAAAAGGATGTAAATTTCAATTGGGTGCAGCACTGCATGACCGGGCAATTGTCAGTTAAAGTAACAGTGCCATAAATCAAAAAATGGCCTGGTCAGGTAAGGGGGGTAAATCCTCTGGAGGGCAAGTGGTTAACTGGATGAATACAGCTACACCATCCATAAATAACATACTCACAATATTATCAGGAACATAATAAGCCACACAATCAGAGATCTAAATAGTACACATTTTGAAGGAGAGCAATGTAATAGCAGTCCTGTATTGCAAGTTTAAGTACACACTATACCTTTTATTCAAAATCTGATATATATATCTCAAGAAATAATGCCACAATTCCAATATGCTGCTGAAAAAAGGAAAGTAAAAGGAGAAATGCAAAATAGTAACAGATTAAAAAGAAGAGCGCGTAAATAAAGTAAGAAAACCATTAGAACCCTTTGAAAAAAATCAAAATACATCCGTCATAACTACAGAATTCTGAAAAACCTTACATAGTACCATAATAGAAGCCTTGGGATGCAATAGGCTACTATACAACCCATACACAACAACTCATCACTAGATCCCCAAAGATTGCAATAGCTGCTTAATTGACGTGAATAAGGTTTCAAACTTCATGACATATATTTTAGTAGAAGGCTAGACAAGATGTATTCCCAAATTTGGGATGTAAGCATTTTCATATCTAAAGGAAGACAGCAAAGTGTTTTTCACCTATATGCCATACATATGATTTAGTCACATTCTGTTTGTAAAGGAAACAGCTAAATTTGTTAATAGTGCTCTGCACCAATAGTAGTCGGGTTGGTCAAACGAAAAGTTATATCATCAGGAACTAACCTGATTTTATGAGCTTACCAGACCTTAACTAAGGAAAATGTTCTAATTACAACTATGAATGGTTCTATTATTAAGTAGCAAGATATACTAGACATCATAATAAAACTGCACACACACAAGCAGATGGAATTGTATATAAGGTCATCATGACAGAATAGATAAAACCAAAAAAGCCAAATATCTGTTAAGTTTGGGATACATTTCTCCAGTGCACTTTGCCAAATGCCTTCTCTGCATCCAAAGCTAGGAGCAAAGAAAGCATTTTATGAGATTCTACATGTCTAATCAAATGTAACACTTCCCTGGTATGGTTAGGCATCTGTCTGCTTTTCACAAAGCTGAACTGGCCAAGTCCTAAAATAAACTGAGTTACAGCCATGAGCCAAGACTATGGCATATTTTAAAATCAGAATTAGGGAGGGAGATTGGCCTGAAATTTTGCAGATGACTAGGCTCCTGCCTAATTTGGGTCACTATCACAGCTTGTGACATTTCTGCTAAGAGGTTGCCAGAGGATGAATTACTATTGTATATATAGGATAAATAATCTGAAATCTGAAAAAATGTGTAGCTTTCTGCTGAAAAGCCATATATATCCACAGCCTTTTGTTGGGTAAATGCTGTATTACTTTCTTGATTTCCAAATAAGAATTTGTCTGGTTAATTGGGATAAGAGATTTTCATCTAAGATTGGCAATTTAAAGTGGACATAAAAATTTTGCAAGATACTTCTGTGTAGGCTGAGGAGTAGCAAGGTCCTGCTCTAAATGAACTATAATAAGAAATAAATATTTTTTAAACAGTGCACTGGAAACCCCTTTTTTCTTTATACACACAAAGTATAGTAAGCAATGATCCTTTCCTTAGCAGATGAAGTCAATCTGTTCCCCTCAGAGAATGAAATGGTCATGATAGCAGTGACCAGCGCTCTCAAAATACCAAGTATATGAAGGGTAAGGGTAGATAAAGAAGTACACTGGTGAACAAATACACATATGGTTGTTTATTATAAATGTGAGCACACTGGACAGGATTTGAAGCATGGTATATTGAGCATACTACACTATATTATATTTCTTTTTTTGGAGATCACTGTATAAGAAGATTGGATTTACAGGAAGAAGTTGATGGATGTATGACGTCTTATCTTTGGTTATACAGAGGCAATAATGAAATATAATAGTCTGGGAATTAATTAGCAATATCTTGAGTGTTGTATAGCTTATTATTAGTCTTACAATTAATTAAAAAAGGTATTCTTGCTTTAATTTGGAAGTTACTAATTTGAGAAGAAAGTAGTTTGTACTGTTACCCTGAGAGTAATAAGTTAGCTTCATGATCAAAATGTTTTTCATAGTCCACAAGCAAAACGTCTCTAAGATGTTTTCAGCATTTCAGCAGTTGTCCAGCTATAGCTCCTGTAGTATATGCTTTATGTATGTTATTTTTTTAAATTATTAATTTGATCTAAGAAAGAATTTAGTTGCATCCTTTTTCCTTTCTCCTTTGCTGCAAATTGTATTAATATTCCTCCGATAAATTCTTGCTGAGCACACCAAATTTAATAAAATGTTAGTAGTAGACAGTGCATTCAACTGTAAAAAATGATTGACGATGATTAGTGATCACTTTGTGGTAATGCAGGGTGTGACAAATATTACAAATTATTTTGCCATAGCTAGGTAAATGGGCTATTTTGCTTTTCCACAATAGACAAAGTGATAGACATACAATCCAACCTCGTAATATTTTGAATAGGCACTTTGATACCTTCTACAATAACCATTTATCTATGAAGAAATCTATCTTAGAATAGTATTAATGTGAGAAGGAATAAAATGTAAATTCCTTCTTAGTTGTATGTAAGCAAATCTAGGAATCAAATATATCTGCAAGAGAGATAAATGAGTGAAGTCTGCCTTTTGGTCATATATAGGTCATATTATTAATGTTGCTTACATGAATAATGTATCTGATATTTTGAGCTATAATGGATTCAAGAAGATAGAAAAGTACAGATTCCATGATGGAAATTCCAGCAGCAGTAGCAAAAAACAGTTGTGGAAAATTCCTGTGAAAACAATGTGGTTGTTTCAGGGGGTGGAAATATGTTTCCTGCACAAACAATATTTCACTATGCAACTGCTTAGCTTTCCTGTAGATAGATTTCCTTTTATAAAGACTGTTAAATCCCTTGGCATTAAGTGAAAGCATATTATGTACCATAAGAAAGGAGGAAGCAAATTAGGCAGCATCCATATAATATGGTGAATAATTAAAGCATTTACCCCATACTCTCAGATAACCTAAAGTGTAACTAAACCCAAAACAGTAAAATCAGTCTGTATATGCATTAAAGCATGCTTGTTATACTCACTGTGGAACCTTAGGGGTTAATCATCTGCATTGTGTAAATATGCTGTTTGATCCTGACTTCTCTGATCCTCCCCCTCTTCCAGTGTTTCCCTCTTATCTCCTGATAAGACACATTGTGTGGAAACACTGCACATGCTCAGTTTGGCATTACTAGAGAGGTTTTTTTTTTCTTGGGATAGTGCATGTGACCAGCACAGGGCCAATCAGCACTGCTCATACAGAGGTCAGAGGTACTGCATCCTCCTAGAGAAAACTCCTCTTACAAGCTTTAACCAATGCTCTACTGCTGAACACTGATAGAAGTCACAAGACTGTTCAAACTGCTGATGAAAAAGGTATTTAGCAGTTTATATTTACTAAAATAATTCCATTTCCATGTTCTGTGTGCTATTGGAGACCAGATATAATGAATGCAGGGTCCTTGGTTTAGTAACGCTTTAAAGAATACATATACTGAAGTCTGCATTGGAAAAATCAGTGACGCATAAATAGAGGAAACTAATCCACATTCATGAGTTCCAACATGAAATGAAACAACTGTATCAAGTTAACAACACAGTCAACCACAGAACAAAAATGTCAAACAGTCAAGTGACCTTGAGGGGTAGCATGCTACTGCATTTTGGGGGGAAAAGAAAACTCAAAGTACACCAGTCGGTGTATAGCCATCAATGAGTTAAAGCAATTTTAAATGTGTGAGCAATTTTAAATGGATACACAGATTAAACAATTTAGTCAGTTTAAAGGAGTCCAAGCTTAAAGGAACATAAGAATTCCCAAGTCAGGGATGCTCTGATAGGGGATAGTTTTGTTGGATTTATATCCTCAGTTATTGGTTCTATTTTTGGTAAGGTGTAAGCCCTCTACGAAAGAAGCTGTGTATATAGATGCCGCCTTTGTAAGTTGGATCCTCTTTTCTATAAGGAATGTCGGTGTTCCACATCACCTTAGTGATAGAGAGAAGACTTTTGTGGGCCAGGAGGGTTGCTTGTGATGCATCCACAAAAAGCATAAATGCAGTACCCAGTGTAGGGATCAGGAAAAGGGGATATATTCTGTGCAATTTGCATATGCTGTACATTTTCAGAAAAAAATAAATAGTTTTCACAAGTACATCCCTAGGCAGATATTCAGGAAGATGTCAAGGCTTAGGCAGCTTGTGGGACCTGTCTATCACTATTTCCTAAGGAGAAGTAGAAGACAACAAGACAGATGTCAGTTTCTGTATATATTGGCTGAGCTCAGGTAGAAGGAGCCCATTTAGCAATGTCTTTAAATGCCTTTAAGTTTGATACACTTTGCATAAGATCTATCCTCAAAAGTTGCTAGTTTCAGTTTGTTTTTTGAAACTTATCTTTCATCTCATTATGTGCAGCAAAAAGTTCATTATGTGCTTTAGCAAATTATTCCATTGTATTTTCCACATGGTTAACTCTTTCATTAATATCATTGATTTCCATTTTTATTTATTTGATAAATGATATTAATTAACACAGTCAGGGACATACTTGTAGTTACTATTTAGTCATCTTAGGCTACAATTTTGCAAGGTGGCTGCTTGCTGAAAGGTGAGTGGAATTGTGTCCTTTCCAGTCGTTTTCTGGGTTTAGGGATCTAGAGAACCTCCGTCTCAAAGAAAGTTCAGTCAAGGAGGTTTGAAAGTGGCCCGGGCCAACACCACCTTGACTGCTGTACTCAATCACCACTCAGAAAAAGTCTTATGTTTTTGCAGCACCTCTCAAGTTTTGCATTCCTCCATCTTTGCTCCCTTATTCCTGAACAGTAGATTGATAAATTGCTTGGTGTTATGTTGTTCCCATTGCTCCCAAAAAAGCTACCAGGGTAAAGAAATGATCTCTTCCCCCTAAGTGGTTTACAACCAAAATGAAATGCAAAGGCTGTTTTTACAAATCTAAAAAGAACTTTATTTTTTCAAAAAGTATTAATTATATAAATATTATAAAACAGCACTAGTATAGACTCACTCCCTTCACTAACCAATAAAATGACAATGTTATCATGGACACATCCTCAGGTCTGGACCTCACACTGAGCCACTGTAAATATAATAAGCAACTGTGCACTGAAACTTCAGCTTCTGTGAATTAAATAAAGATATCAGTAGTTACGTTTGCTTCAATTTATTCACAGTGGGGATGATTTACTAAAACTAGAGCACTCAGAATCTGCTGCAGCTGTACATGGTAGCCAATCAGCTTCTAACTTCAATTAAGCTTTAACAATAAACCCGAAAGCTGATTGGTTTCTATGCATAGCTGCACCATATTTTGCACTCTCCAGTTTTAGTAAATAACCCCCTGTGTCCCAACCACGGACACATTCAGAAAATAAATAATTGCAACCAAAATATAAATACATTCCAAAGATGAATTTGTCTATGGAAAGCCAAATTGATTGTATGTATATCATGAGTCCATTGCCTATAGCCATTCATCTGGCACTGTCACTCCTGAAGCTCTACGAACTTGCAGCCATTCACTCCAGATGCAGACTACACTGCCTTGAATAATTTTTTTTAAAGTGTTGGGTTTGAAAAGGCCACTGGCCACCAATGATTGTAGGTTTGCTTTTTTAAAGGTAAAAAAAAGAAAATGTAAGCAAGTATTGGTCTTTGTACTGTATATACTAAAAAAAACTAAATTTCAAGTGGTAATAAATACACTTATAAAAAAGTCCTGTCTTTTCCAAAAAATCTATTAAATGCATTTAGGTACAGTGTTACATGACACTGACACAATACTGTCAGTCAAACTATCACAGCACTGAAAGCTGAAAAAAGTATTGGTAATTTAGGGGTATTTACAGCTATCTGGAAGAAAAGAGGTTTAACCTCTACATACAGAAAAGCTTCTTCACAGGAAGAGATTTAAAATGTGGAGTAGACTTCCTTAGAAACTAGTTCTAAGCAGCTCAGTTGACTGTTTAAAAACAGTTGGATGCCTTTCTAAGTATACTGCATATAACTGGTTATTAACAAAAGTGTTTTTCCTCCTTCTGGAGCAAATTTGAACATGTTACATAGTGATGATTTTTTTTTGCTTTTCTCTGGATCAACTATGGGTATAAGGTTGTGTATATGGAGTTTATTTATTTAATCATATTTGTCTACTGGTTGAACTTGGTGGTCTTTTTTTTAAACTTTATTGGCCTTTGTACTGTGTATACTAAAAAAAATAAATTTTGAGTGGTTAAGCAATACACCTATAAAAATGTTCTATCTTTCCCAAAAAAATCTATTAAATGTAATTAGGTACAATGTTACATGACAATCACACAGTACTGTCAGTCAATCTATCACAGCACTGAAAACTGAAACAAATATTGGTAATTAAGCGGTATTTACAGCTTAGCACTCAAGTGGTTAAAGTCATTGCAATGGGGGCACTCTGGGGAAATCTGGAAGCAGGGGCGGACTGACCATTTGGAAACTCAGGCACTGCCCGAGGGCCCGGGGTCAGTAGGGGGCCCCATGAGATGCCCCTGATACCTTTTTCATAGGCTTTTTTTGAGTTTGGGCAAGGACACAGAGGCCCCATGATCCCCTATTGCCCGGGGGCCCCATGAGTTGTCAGTCCGCCCCTGTCTGGAAGAAAAGAGGTTTAACCTCCACATACGGAAAAGCTTCTTCACAGGAAAAGATTTAAAATGTGGAGTAGACTTCTTTAGACACTAGTTCTAACCAGCTCAGTTGACTGTTTAAAAACAGTTGGATGCGTTTCTAAATATACTGCATATAACTGGATATTAACAAAAGTGTTTTTCCTCCTTCTGGAGCAAAATTTGAACATGTTACATAGTGATGATTTTTTTTTTTCCTTTTCTCTGGATCAACTATGGGTATAAGGTTGTGTATATGGAGTTTATTTATTTATTCATATTTGTCTACTGGTTGAACTTGGTGGTCTTTTTTCAAACTTAATAACTATTTGACTATGTGACAATGTTATTGTTAAATTATTCTGTAGCCAAAATAAAAATGTCTAAAAGAGATTTGTAATTGTCAGCAGAAGGGAAACTCTGCTTGAGACTTTTTTTTATCAAAGGCCAGAGGGACAGAAATGTTTGCTGACAAGGATGCTAGTAATAACTTTTAACAACTGCATTGATGTTCAGTAAATGGATTCTTCCCAATAAAGCTGAATAACAGGCAAACAGATAAATACACTGCTGCAATACATTTATGTGAACTGTTTTACCTGTCAAGGTATTTGCATTTTGTCCTGAGGCTTGCACAGCACTGCTGCAGAGTACTACCAGCTTAGTGCCCTCTTCTGCAGATACTGTATGTAATACAGCTAGGCCACCTTCCTGCAAAAGTCTGTGTTTCGATAGTGAGGGAGCAGCAAAAAACGGAGGGTTCATCTCTCTGCACTCTATGAGTTAAAGCGTTCTTTGTCAGAATGTGTGAGTGCAGGACCTCAGATTGACTGTCTGAGTACTGCCTCACCCTCTCCCAGTCTGAGTGTTACTGTACATGGATTACAAGAAGCTGAAATCATGTCAAATTCAGTTGGTTTCAGGGGCAGACTGCGCACTCGGGCACTGCCCGAGGGCCCAGGGACAGTAGGGGGCCCCATGAGATGCCCCTGCTACCTTTCATAGGCTTTTTTGGGTGTGGTTTGAGTGTAGGCGAGGACACAGGGGCCCCATGATCCCCTATTGCCCGGGGGCCCCATGAGTTGTTAGTCCGCCCCTTGGTTTTATTAATTTTTTTTAACTTTCCAGTTTATTTACCTTTGCCATTCTACGTGGATGTTCCTGAATGTCCTGTCAGAACGTGTGCCTCGCATGGTCTAGGAGCCACGCAGCAGCATGATCCATGATCCCTTGGACACAGCACATCACGTATCAGGGCATGGATGCTGTGATTGGTCCACCTGATCACTTGATGGTCAATCACAACCATCACTCAGTGTAAAAAGAGACACATGTATCTGTCAGTTCTTCCCACTGAGCTCAGTGAGAGGGGTGAGGGGAAGAGGGGGATGCTGCAGCCTGTGACAGCTCTCTGTCTAACTGATGATTTTAGTGTTCAGCTATACAGAGATCACACAGATTGCAGTCATCCCCACACAGTACACCAAGCACCATCTGTTCCTGTCCCTGTCCGAGTGTCACATCAACATCTTTACCAGTGTACCATTGCACAAAACATCTGTCACAGTGTGACACATCCCGTAAGGGAAAGCAAATATACTGACAGGTATGCAGGAGACCTGCATGACACCAGTGATCTGCTAATCACTGGTGCAATACTTTACAGACTCCTGCAACCAAAAATAATACAGGCACATTTTTTTAACTACAAAAAAGATGTGGATTTATTATTTTGGTCAGAAGGTGAACTTATCCTTTAACTTTTCTACTTGAAAAAACAAAAATGTAGGTTTATCTTCAAATCACCTTCAAATAGAGGAAGACCCTGATTGGACTATATTCAATAAATATGTGAAAATTAGCTTCAGGTACAATGTTTAAAAATAGGACTAAAGAGTATGGTGAACTGTAATAACAGATGGCACAATAATTTTATAACTGGTTAAAAAAATAAAGCATATTATTTACTCTGAAGACAAGCATTCAGAAACTAGAATTACCTGATATCTACTGAAATGTGTTTGTCCTTTATAGCACTACTTGGAATTTGGACCAAAAGTCTAAAATTTACTTCAAGCTAAGTCCTTCTCCTTGCTATTATTATAAAATAATAACATTTACAACATTAATTACTGTGAATCTTGTGAGCTGCTATGCATATACCAATACATATATAGTGAATTGCCCACACTAATCACACTCCCTTATAAATGTGTTAGAATTAAATGTCATAAAAAACATAAATTTTCAAAATGATGCAAAAGTAACTAAATTTACATCAAATAAATATACAGTACACATATTGGCATCAATTAAATGTGAAAAGTTCCATCAACAGTCCAACATCCACTTGAAAACTTCTTCCCATACAGAATTTACCTCAATTGTTCCAATACCCCTTGTGCCCCAAAAATGATATCCAAAAATGGTGACAGATCCCCTCCACTAGATATGCTCCCACCTGGTTTATAAGACCAAATCGCTAGGTGAGGTCATATATCGCTTGTGTCTTTCTATTTCCCTTGATTGCCCCCTGATGAAGCCATGTGACCCTATGGTGTAACATGTAGGGGAGTGGCTTTGATGACATGATGCTCAAAATTGTTTGGATGCGGTAAAAAGACTGTATCGATGGTTCTGTATTTCTGATTGCCAGATGAGACTTATAGTGTGGTGTGCATAGACACCTTGTAAATGTGAGTGGAAAATTGGAATTTATTTTAAGCTAATAAATGTTTTCAAAAAATAAGCACTATATTTTGGTGATCATTTCCCCTATGCATGTATGGCTGAGGAGGATCGTTAATGAGAAGGTGGAAAGGTGGAATTATTTAGAAGTGCAAACTCGTCCAAACTGGAAATAAGCACCAGTCCTAATAGAAGGACACAAGCCATATATGACCTCACCTAGCATCATATAAACCAGGTGAGAGCATATCTGGTGGAGGGGATCTGTCACCATTTTTGGATATCATTTTTTGGGCACAAGTGTTGGAACAATTGATAACACATTGAAGTATATTCTGTATGGGAAGAACTTTTTAAGTGGATGTTGGACTATTGATGGAACTTTTCACATTTAATTGATGCACATATATGTTTATTTGATGTAAATTCAGTTTCTTTTGCATAAGTTTGTGAATTTGTGTTTAAAAACATAAGAAATAGGGTGTATATGTATTTGCACATTATAGCAACTTCTGCAATATTTATCTGTTTGCTAGCATTGGCACCCTCTATCTGGCCAGCTGTCTATGGGCTAATACATACAATATGCTTCTCTGCCTTTACTGAAGGTAGGTTCTATGGGAGGTAATAAATGGTAACCTACTCAGGCCCAACCAATGCCTTTACCTTACAGATGTTTTTCCAAGGAAGCAACCTCTACTAAAGAGGGAGATCTTTGTTTAATAGCATAGGTTAACACAGAAGACTATCTTTACCAGTGTAGTCTGTCATATGGCAGTCAAATTTTAGCAAGGAAGTCCTTCATATGGCATATTCCTTCACAATACAATTCTTCTTTAAAATAGTTGTATTTCTTTTGCATGGTGATGTAACATGAAATGTTTTTCTAATAGAGAACTCGCTATTTACCATAGCAGCCTTTATCAAAAATTACAGCCTGTATGGCTATGCCCACATACATGTGTGCATAAATTGACCATCAAAATATATGTTTTTGAGACAAACTAAAAATGGAGCCCATAGTGTTAGTACTCATTTGTGAGTCAAAAGAATAACTGTGCTTTAGGAAAACATTTGGGTAAGCTCCTTTTGTTTCAATGCCAATGCCCTTCTTAACTGCTGTGCCATTTATATTATCCCTTTACAAATTAGGCAGTCTAAACAAAGAACTTGAACAAAGAACAAATGTTCTTATCTGATAAAACAGCTATATGCCTAGAATTATGATTTTTCTTGAAAGAAATTGGAAAGTTTGCAAGCTATCATAATAATCTAGAAATATATAAATTTGATTTAGTTAGCAGTAGTAGACAGCACTACCATTATTGGATGGGATTGCGCCTAAAAATTCCATTGTTTGAAACCAAAAATTGCCAATAATCGTTTCAAAATATAGCACATAATTTTAATTACCCCCCTCCCATTAATGAATTAAATTTTAAAATTGTTAAGATCATTTAAATTACTTCTGCTATCTATGAGTGAGAGGGTAAGTCATTTAAAATGCAATGTACTACAGAACCTGATGTATTTCATTATTTCATTCACTCGCCAATATTTCCTTAAAAAATCAAGATTTAAGGAAATCAAATACAGTAATATCTAGATTTATTTGAAATAGGAAAATACTTGGAATTTGTTAGGAGTGTAACAGACACTCCTACATTGCCTCTCACTCTCCCCACAGCAATTCTCTATTATCTGAGTGTTGCTGGTTGCATCCTATTGGAGAATGGTGGCACTGCTCTCAGACGGCTTTCTCATTGCTAGACATATTGTCAGGTCATTATCTCTTTTTTGGAGAAATTTGTTAGCAATATATTCCATGACTCTTTGGACACATTCCTTGTCATCAATCTAGATGACATTTTGATCTATTCTCAGGAATTTGCAGACCAAAAATGTCATGTTGAAGCAGTCTTGACTAGGCTTCAAAAGCCTTCCCTTTATGCCAAAGTGGAAACATGTACTTTTATGCTACTGAGCTTTCATTTCTAGGGTACATTATCTCCAACACTGGTTTAGCCATGGATCTTGCCAGTGTCCAGGCTATTTTACATTCAACCAAAAGGATTTACGTGCCATTCAACACCCCTTAGAATTTTCAAGTTTTTATGGAAAAGCTGTTTAAGGTTTATCCACCCTGATAGCACCCATCACTGATCACACCAAGATGCTAATCTTATGTTGTGACCGCAAGAAGCTTTGGAGATTGGCCTCTTGTATTATATCCTCTTGATGCTTCAGAGATTGAAACAGGAGCTGGATTTTATTGCATTGTATTTCCAACAGTAAGTGGCATCCTTGCATGTTCTTTTCTCTCATATTGTTTCCTTCTGAGTGCAGCTATGATATTTGCAGCTGAGAGCTACTGGATGTGAACTGGGGAGGGGGGTATTGTTGGAAGCATGAGAGATGCTCCTACACTGCCTTTCTCTCTACTAGCAGTTGCACCCCATTCTCCTTCTATTCTCTGACCTGAGCACGGGCGGTTTCTGGGGAAGAGAAGGTGTCCTCATTGCTAGGCAGCAGATTGCCTCCCCCTGATTGGCCTGTTGGCAACACACCCCTGACTCTGTTTCCAATGCTTCTCCCCATTTGATGGCTTTGGGGCTGTGGCAGGGGCATATTTACAACAAGGCATTTGCCTAGGGCGACATTTTTCAGGGGGGCATCCTGGAAGAAGTGACAGAAGAAGGGACACACGCGCCTTGGAGACCAGATGGATTCTGAGAGAGGCTTCGGGCTGCTTGACTGTCATTTCTGGGGATGTCCAGAGCTGTGAAGGTGAGTGTCTCTCTCTTTCTTGTTGGGAGGGGAGTGGCCGATGTATGGTAGCGATGGTAGTGGACGTCTCTCACTCTGGTGGGGGGGGGGGGGGTAGGGGTGTCATTGTTCAATGTCAGGCTCTCTCTGGGGGGGGGGTGAATTTGGTGTTGTAGCACAAATCCTAAATACACCACTGGGCTGTGGTGCTCCATTTGAGCATGACAACCTGAAGGCTCTGATTTTGTCATAGTGTTTTGCTACCTGGCTCCTGTACCCTCACCTTTCCTTTTTTCTGGGCATCCATTTTTTAGCTCTGAAGAGAGAGAAGCATCTCATAGATGAATCAGCACTACCTTTTTTGCTGCATTCAAAGTAGAAAAAAATCTCCACATTTAATTAATATATTACTTTATTTCAGTGATACAATAAAGGCTTGAAGATGTTTTTGAAATTATTAGAACAAAAATGCAAACATGGATTTCACATTTTTCCCCCAGAGGGAACCCCATATTTGAGTCAAATTTAATATAAAAAGCCTCCTTAAACTGGTCCTATAAGCAGATTTTCCTGAGTTCAGTATTTCATGAAGGGAAAGGATAAAGTTATCTTCTTCAAAGAACTGAAATATAACACTAGAATCGAGAAGGATTTCTATTTTTCTTACAGACAAATTAGAGGCTATGTCAAGAAAATTAGTCAAACTTGTTCTGGCATGCAAAATATTAGACAAGGAGTGTTAAAAAGATTTTGTTAAAATGAAAGGGATAGCAAATAAATATTCTCTAAAGACAGTTTATGAGAAAATGCTGAAATAAAGATACAAAACCTATATAATCTGAAATTAAAGATCTTCTGAATATTAAAATTTGAGAAATAAAGAAAAAGAGGAATATAAAAAAGTTAGTATTACAAATATGTGAGACTTCAATAAAAGTATGCTTGGAAACTTCACTTTACATCCAAAAACCATATAGAGGTGAAAACTACTCCTTAGTGCATAAGACTTTATTCATTTCACTGTCACTGATGTATATTATACAATCAGCAGCAGTGGAAGGGGCTTAGACATACTTCAAGCTACTGTAGCAATATATGTATTTTTTACTGAAGATGTATGGAAGAGAAACTGTTGCACTAATATTGTGTAAAGTGAAAAAAAAAAGAACTACCACCAATTTATTTTCCAGGGTCTCTTCTTTTATGAGGTTTAATGAATCTTCAGGCTTACAATTGGTATTTTATCATGTGCCATACAATGCAAAAACTGCTTTGGCAGTGCAATCCAGCTAAGTGCAGAACACTAGCAGTGCAAACCAACGAAGTACAGAACACTGGAACTCTAGGTTGCACTGTTAAAACACAAATGATTATCCTTACAGGTTTATTATAACCCCCAGCATTTCCTCCCAATAAATTACCTTCTTTTACTCCAGCCTGCTGAATGCCGTGGATTCACAATGATCACCAATGACCAAGCTATTCTTTCCCAAGTTGGAAACTACTTGCAGTTCCTTGGTGTTAATGATTTTTATTTTAATTAGGAATTAAAAAATAAGATACCAACCAAGCACACCAGGTCCAAGGCAGAATGAAGTCTATGTTCCTGATACATTACTGTTAAAAAAATATTTCAGGTATTTAAAATGTTTACATATTTGCATTGGTCCAAGTATGTATGTGCCATAATGTTGGGATGCCATGGGAAGCTGGGAATCACTGTAGTATGCCCTACTACTACAGTAAGCTCCACTGGCTTGTAGGTCCCATGCCAAGCACCTGCACGCCTGCCTCATAAACTCAGGAAGTTGCTCACTCAGCGCAGACACCATTCTAGGAACACTTCACAGTTTCTCAGTGAATGCAGCACATTCTTTGATTGGATTAGGTGGAGGGGTGTGGCAGTGATGTGACAAACTCTGACTCATCCAATCAGAGAGCACTTTGCATTCATTGAGAAAATG
This sequence comes from Staurois parvus, assembly GCF_062004578.1. Lineage (NCBI taxonomy): Eukaryota > Metazoa > Chordata > Amphibia > Anura > Ranidae > Staurois > Staurois parvus. The sequence continues at coordinate 10,116,565 of NW_028317949.1, forward strand.
CATAGTGTTCTCTGAAAGGTGCCCTTGCTGAGCAGGCAACCTTCTGTGTTCAGTAAGCGGAAATGCAGCTGCTCAGAACAGGAACCAGAAGCCAGTGGATAGTACTGGAGCAGCAGATCCTACTACAGTGATTTCCAGATTCCAAAGGGATCCCATAGGTAAATTCTTATATTGTTCCAAGCCAGATCAATGCTATGGAAAAATTGCTGGACTGCATTTTTAATGTAAAATAGATTAAATGTTTAACATTTAAGAAAAAGTGAGATCTTTATAAAAATCAATAGAAGTTTAGCAAACTAGATTCTCAGGTAGAAAAAACTCACTTCCAAAGTCCCCAGAGTTTATAAAAAACTGTAAATGGTTGAATCCAGTAGCACCTGACTAGAACTGGTTATTGTTGGACAATCTTTTAAAAAAATTGCAGGTAATACACACTATATTATTACAGCTTCCACATAACCTGAGAAAATAGAAAGCTCCAGGAAAAAAACAATGGTAACTACAAAAAATGAAAATAATAGTACATATAAGTGCATGTATGTGCTTATCAGTCTTATTAAAAAATCAAAAAGTCCTCAATTACGGGAACGCCTGTAACCCCAAATCCTGCCCTAGCTCTTCTACACATCGGCATTGACAAATTCCCCATGAACTCACGCACCATTATTATACATATCTTAGCAGCTGCAAAAACCAACATTACCAGACTATGGCATTCTATCACCACTCCTTCCTTATCCCGCCTCTTATCAGATCTTAATCTCCAATGTGAGATGGAAAGAAGAATAGCCTTCCATAACTCCTCCTACCATAAATTTACGGTCCAATGGTCTCGATGGCTAAAAAACCCCAATTGCACAATAGATTGATTACGGATGCATATCAAGATAAATTACTCTACCCCCTACTGCACTGGTGCCTTCCCTCACCCCCCTGTTTCCCCCCATCCCCTATCCTTCCCCATTTACACCTTTCCATTTTCCAGTAAGGTACACGAGACACCGAGTATACCTCTCATGTAAATATAATCAAACCTTATAGTTTCCCTAGCCAATTGGTGGGGATCCTTCATTATCGTTTCTCCTCTGTCATGCATTACGCCTATCAAATGTGAACCTTCTCATTTCTGTATCAATGTCTATATACCCTTTTTTTTTTTTCTGTATGTTAAAACTTTTCACTAAAAACTATTTGAATTAAAAAAATCAAAAAGTATGTCAAGTGAAGCCAGATAAAACACTAATCTGATGTATAAAATGCTATATGCTTAATTTTCTTACTCTTTTCTGAAGCTTTCAAGTCTAAAAATACTCTAATGTGCATTAAATTGAAGAAGCTTAACATATAAATGCAGACTGTTTCAGCCTAAATATTTAAAAAGCTTGCATAGAAAATATTGTGCTTGTTCACTAAGAGTTTAATTCACCACAAACGCATGCATGAATCATGGTAACATCTTCTAATGAAAAATGCAGCAGTGTAGTACAGTTATGGAACCAATATATTGCATAATATACAGTTGCCACTATGGGACATAATCTATTACAAAATGTTCATTAGAAAAAAGTATCACGGTATCCATTTATCATTACAGATACAGTATATGTATCTATGTAGATAAAAACTGCTCTGGCTAATGTCTCTGAAGTACTGTGTAAGACACTCTATTCCATTTAGTGGGTAAAATGTTTTTGATTGATGCCGGATATGGTATGATTTAAATTTCTGCTTAATATAAGAATTGCTAGTTAGAGAAGATAGCAAAAGCACTGCTCCAACAGAACACATACTGTTAAAGTAGATCATAAAGTTAGTCTTCCAACTATATGGACAAAGCTGTACAATCTGTATCTATTTATAAATACATTATAGCAATTCACTCCTTTCTTAAGTAATAGGTGGCTAATACCATATAATAATGTATTACATGGAAAAGAGAACAGATGGTTGCAGCTTTATTGCTCCTTCTGTTGTTCTCGAAGGATGCCAAGTTTGGCAGAACATTTCTGTTACACGTTGAATTTCACTTTAACAATATGGAATAAGCATAACTTTGATTTCAGTTAGACATTTTAAAAGAGCATCTTTCTGCAAAGAACACAGCATAGCCTGCACCAAGCCTGGCTATACCATATAGTCAGGGAACTCAGTAGGTAGCTATTAGCAGCCTTATTATGGCTTGACTCAAATGTAAACAAAAGAAAGATCACTACTATCCACCCTGCTTCTTTTCAACACTTTATTCATTAAAACATGGACGCAGCTTCAAAGAGCCTTGCAAACTCTAGTTTGTGCAGCTTTCTGAGGTTGTGTCTGTCTTTTCATGAATAAAGTATAGAAGAATAGTGACATTGCTTCTCTGCCCCTGTTTTCATAAATAAAGCTTTGAATGGCAGTGGTTTGGAGAATGATAGACTTCCTCCGGTGTACATTTTATAAAAAGAATTGAAATATCAATGCTTAAAAAATGTTTAGAGGATAGTGTGAACATGTTTTCACAAACTGCAGTCAATGTTTTTTTTTTCAAACCTACAATTATGTAGAATAAAAGCAAGAGTCCTTAGCTAAGTTCAAAAATATTTTGCAGGCTTTCAAAGAAGCAAGATTCTTTTTTATAGAATATGAAGTGATAAATAATGTACTAATATATATATATTGTGTATATATATATACAGTCATGGCCGAAATTGTTGGCACCCTTGATATTTTTCCTGAAAATCAAGTATTTCACACAAAAAAGGTATTGCATTAACACATGTTTTGCTATACACATGTTTATTCCCTTTGTATGTATTGGAACAAATATAAAACAGAGGCAGAAAAGCAAATATGACATAATGTCACACAAAACCCCAAAAATGGGCTGGACAAAAGTATTGGCACCCTTAACTTAATATTTGGTTGCACACCCTTTGGAAAACATAACTGAAATCAGTCGCTTCCTATAACCATCAATAAGCTTCTGACACCTCTCACCCGGAATTTTGGACCACTCTTCCTTTGCAAACAGCTCCAGGTCTCTCTTATTGGAAGGACACCTTTTCCCAACAGCAATTTTAAGATCTCTCCACAGGTGTTCAATGGGATTTAGATCTGGGCTCATTGCTGGCCACTTCAGAACTCTCCAGCGCTTCTTTGCCATCCATTTCTGAGTGCTTTTTGACGTATGTTTGGGGTCATTGTCCTGCTGGAAGACCCAGGATCTTGGACGCAAACCCAGCTTTCTGACACTGGGCCCTACAGTGCGACCCAAAATCCTTTGGTAATCCTCAGATTTCATGATGCCTTGCACACAGTCAAGGCACCCAGTGCCAGAGGCAGCAAAACAACCCCAAAACATCATTGAACCTCCACCATATTTTACCGTAGGTACTGTGTTTTGTTCTTTGTAGGCCTCATTCCGTTTTCGGTAAACAGTAGAATGATGTGCTTTACCGAAAAGCTCTATCTTGGTCTCATCTGTCCACAAGACGTTTTCCCAGAAGGCTTTTGGCTTACTCAAGTACATTTTGGCAAACTGTAGTCTTGCTTTTTTATGTCTCTGTGTCAGCAGTGGGGTCCTCCTGGGTCTCCTGCCATAGCGTTTCATTTCATTTAAATGTCGACAGATAGTTCGCGCTGACACTGATGCTCCCTGAGCCTGCAGGACAGCTTGAATGTCTTTGGAACATGTTTGGGGCTGCTTATCCACCATCCGGACTATTCTGCGTTGCAATCTTTCATCAATTTTCCTCATCCGTCCACGACCAGGGAGATTAGCTACAGTGCCATGGGTTGCAAACTTCTTGATAATGTTGCGCACTGTGGACAAAGGCAAATCTAGTTCTCTGGAGATGGACTTGTAACCTTGAGATTGTTGATATTTTGCCACAATTTTGGTTCTCAGGTCCTCAGACAGTTCTCGTCTCCTCTTTCTGTTGTCCATGCTTAGTGTGGCACAGACAGGCACACAATGCAAAGGTTAAGTGAACGTCTCTCCTTTTTATCTGCTTTCAGGTGTGATTTCTATATTGCCCACACCTGTTACTTGCCCCAGGTGAGTTTACAGGAGCATCACATGCTTGTAACATTCTTATTTATCCGCAGTTGTGAAAGGGTGCCAATACTTTTGTCCAGCCCATTTTTGGAGGTTTGTGTGACTTTATGTCGAATTTGCTTTCTTTCCTCCCTTTTTTTGTTTTGTCCCAATACACACAAAGGGAATAAACATGTGTATAGCAAAACATGTGTTAATGCAATACGTTTCGTGAGAAATACATGATTTCCTGGAGAAATATCAAGGGTGCCAACAATTTCGGCCATGACTGTATATATATATATATATATATATATTGTGTATATATATATATATATAGTGATAAATACCCTGAATAAAGGGCAACAAAACTTTAATGGTGATAGGTACCCCTAAAGTGTATCTAAACCCAAGAAAAAAAAATAATATATTGCATTTTATTATTCTTTAGATTTTATGGCTGAATTTTTTGTATTTTTGTTTACTTTTCATTTATTTTTGCCTGATTACCCTGTAAGAAAAACAATTCTTGCCCTAGTGTGACAAAGCTTACACATTGTGCTGTATTTACAGTATGGGGAAGCAGTGTTGACCCAGTAAATGACTACAAACCCATTCTTCTCTCCCTTTCTCCATGAAATAGTGAGACGGGTTTCTGTAGCCTTTAGAAGTAACTGTGGATAATTTAACTGATAGGAATGCACGCAGAGAGAAGAGAACATCATCATTTGACAAATTGTCTGACAGGAACAACAGGTATTTTTGAACAGATATAATGAAATGCTTTCAGAGGTATACCTAACAAACTAGTGCTACCCCTGTAGGAGCCGCTACATGATTGTCTAGGGTTTTTTCCCTAATAGTTGCACCACAGCCAAGTACACAGTGCCAGTCACTCTTCAGGCTTATTAATGAGTCTAGGACAGTGGTACTCAACCTTCCTAATGCCGCGACCCTTTAATACAGTTCCTCATGTTGTGGTGACCTCCAACCATAAAATTATTTATCCAGTAATTATAATTCATGAGTGTCGTTTTACCTCCAATACTGCTGCTTTCAACACAGTAGCTGCTTTCAACACAGTAGCTGCTTTTAACAGAGTAGCTGCTTTCAACACAGCAGCTACTTTCTACACAGTAGCTGCTCTTTACACATCAGAAATATGTGTTTTCCGATGGTCTTAGGCGACCCCTGTGAAAGGGTTGTTCGACCCCCAAAGGGGTCGCGACCCACAGGTTGAGAACCACTGGTCTAGGAGTATGCTTTTTGATGCATTAATTAAATTTTGAACTTGGATAGGTAGAGAGTAACTGTAGGGTACTCCAGTAACTCCTAGCAACAAACTTGAGGGCACTACTCTTACTCAGAAATGTGAGCATGAGTCCGTGCTTGCAGCAAATATTGGACTGAGATTTTCAAGAACACTTTAATAGTGCATTCCCTTTAGGTCGAACTAAATTGGCTGACTTTATTGCAAGAGATATAGCAGCAGCACACAACCTCAGGGATCTCTCATGCAAGTCTGTATTCACTAATGTCATTGGATAATTGGCTGCCCCCTTCCAATATCATTCTGTTTCAATGATAACAGACTAAGGTGTCCGTTTATGACACAAAGAATAGCTGCGATTCAGAGGATCGCAGCTACTCTCTGGTCATTCACAGTTAATGACACTCAGGAGATCAGCGAGGAGCGATGTCAGCCCTTCACTGGAGATCTGTGTTCTCTCTCTAGATTCTCCAGCCCAGAGCTGGAGAATCGGAGGAACCGCAAACTAAGCAGTAATAATTTACCTCTGCTTAGTAAACTGATCTCTTACTGTAATTATAGCAAAAACAGCCATTTTACAGTGTTTGTAGATCGTTCTCCCTTTGTTTGGAGAACTGATCTACACCGCTTCATAAAAGGCATTCACAGGAGAACTGTGTTCTCTGAGAATGCCGGAGAACTGAGCAGCAATCATTTACCGCTGGTTCATAAACGGACACCTAAATTCCCAAGGTGAAGAATTCTCTTGGTCAGCTTCAGCAAAATAACCATAGAATGGGTCCCCAGGTCAACGATTCTGGGATCTTGATGAGCAGCAGAAATCAAAAGATAATACTGGCTGCCCAGGAGGGCGGCATGCCCTGTAGGCTGGACTTCCCTTCTCCAGGAAAAGAAAAGACTGTTTCAACTCTCAAACTATTCATACAGTTTCCCAGCACCCATCTGTGCAATCTTTCCACAGGGATTGGCTGAGACAGTATAAATATTCATTCTGCTCATTTGCCTTACTCTACACTTACCATCCAGTAGGTTCTAGAAGAAAGAGTAATAAAACTTGCACCTGTGAAACACAAAACAAACCTAAACAATCACATGCAGCTGCACTGATTACAGTGATCTAGAACTAAATGTATCTAGTCCAGAAATTGCAGTCGCTGGTTCATACTAAATGTACTTAACCTAGCACTTGACTAGGAGGATGATATATATATATCAAACGTGGTTAGACAATGAGTTTTATAAGTAATTTCCAGTTTACAGAATGAGCAAAGTAAATGAGCAGATTTGACCAGTCCCCACCTTTCCCCATCCCTTAACTGCAGCTGACAGTCATTCATTTAGTGTCAATATTACTACTGCTGCCAAAGGAAGACTATCCTAGATAGGGGACTGATATAAATTTTTACCCATACAAAAAGAAATATGATATGTAATATAAATAATTAGGTAATAACTAACCTGTAGTGAAGGTCTCCTAAGCTTTTGGGCACCCTGCCTGGTGCCACCCAGATTCTGTTTTGAAATATTCTGAATTCTACATTGTGTCATGTACACATACACAGCCCAGAATCAATTAAAGTGTATGCATGTGTGGTAGTTGTATGCAGGACTAGTAAGATTTATGAAGAGAGGTTGTGCAGTGCTGTACAAACCATACAATGAAAATCTTTGTGGAGATACATTATAAGTAGAAATAATTTATATCCATTTTTCTGATCACTATATATCACAATATGCCCATTCATAACATCGGCCTTCAACTATTCCTTGAGAAATCCAGAATATCCAGAATATTAATGTTACACAGTAACTTAATGGTTTCATGGCAGCCAAATCTTGATTCATGAAGCTAGATATTATGCTATGTAGTCATAATGCAGGAAGAAATTACATTATAGAAAATCAAATGTATAATTTATTAAGGTTATTGCTTATGTTATTTGTAGAGTAAGGCAGTCAGCATAAGAGCCGATCACATCCAAATTACCATTATTAAAGCAATTATTTTCTACTTCTGATTTGTGAGTCCATGCAGACTTATCCTAGCAGTATATGGATCTATATTAAGGCCCAATATACAGTAAAATACTTTATCATTTCTGTACCAGCCATGAAACCACTCGTTGCCAATTAAGCTGTTTTTTTTTTTCTTATCTTCCTGTTCTATGTCCCTTGACATGTCAAGACTTGTAATTTGGTCCAGTGTTTTCTGCCTTCACTATTCAATATTTCATGCACCAAATGGAGAAGATAGATACAATATCTAATCTGAAAAGTGAAAAGAATGAGGGGTAGTGCAGCATGTGTTATTTATTCTGTAACCATCTATAATATATGATGCTGATGTAAAAGTATTTTTAGTACTACGTACATGCTAAAGTATAACTATAAAACCAATGCAGGAAAATGTATAGGAAAAAGGAACATTTTCCACATTTAAGGCATAATATCCCAAAGTGCCTATTAATTCAACCTGGTTTATTTAAGGCAGTTACTTAAGTTGGTTGCTTCTTTCAATGAAAAATCAAAAAGCCACTTTGCAACAATGAAACATTCAGCAAAGTTTATGGTGCATTGTATATAATACCAGCCATAACAGCCACAGTGTCAATCAAGTCCTGAGACAAGGGACGTCAGTAACTAAAAACATCAGGATGCAGGACCATGAATTAATCATTACAGTTACAGTGATCCAGGTATGACAACCCTTTGATAACACACACACAAACACATACTTAATGCTGTTATGAGAAGAATACAGGGAACATTGCTGCAACAAAGAAAATAAGGTACCACGCATTTAGTGAGCCCTAACTCAATGTTCACATTATATTATATGCTGTGTGGAGTAAGGATTAAATGAATACAATAACATACATATGGAATCACCTATTATGGCAAAAAGGTGATAAGCAAGAAGTATATATTACTGAATTCAATATTGAGTTGGCCTACCCTTTGCAACTATAATAGTTTCAACTCTTCTAGGAAGGCTGTCTGCAAGGTTTCTGAGTGTGTCTATGGGAATGGTTGACCATTCTTCCAGAAGCGCATTTGTGAAGTCAGGCACATATGTCGGATAAGAAGGCCTGGCTTGCAGCCTCCACTCTAATTTATCCCAAAGGTGTTCTATTGGGTTGAGGTTGTGCAGGCCAGTTAAGTTCCTCTTCCCCAAACTCCCTCATCCATGTCCTTATCGACCTTGGTGCACTGGTGTGCAGTCATGTTGGAACAGGAGGGGGTCATCCCTAAACTGTTCCCACAAGGTTGGGAGCATGAAATTGTCCAAAACGTCTTGGTATGCTGATGCTTTAAGAGCTACCTTCAGTGGAAGTAAGGGGCCAAGCCCAACCCCTGAAAAACAACTCCACACCATAATCCCCCCCTCCAACAAACTTTACACTTGGCACAATGCAGTCAGCCAAGTACCATTCTCCTGGCAATCTCCAAACTCAGACATGTCCATCGGGTTTCCAGACAGAAAAGCGTGATTCTTTACTCCGAAGAACACGTCTCCATTCGTCTAGAGTCCAGTGGTGGTGTGCTTTACACCTCTGCATCCGGCACTTTGCATTGCACTTGGTGATGTATGGCTTGGATGCAATTGTTCAGCCATAAAGTAAAACATTAAAAATTCCAAATTCTTTTAAATAACATGCTTGGTGGATGCCCTGAACCTGCTTGTAAAATGGTGCACCTGTATGATGTATACTACAGCAAAGTTGACATTTACAAAAACAATGCAATATATATTGCCAGTAAATTTTATTTTCCTGGTAATTAATGCAATTCACAAAATATGGCCTATAGCCATTGACTATATGGTAGTCACTATCCTAACATCTTAAGGTCACCTGTCAGCCCAGAATCCCAAGATAACAGTTAAATATGTTGGGCAGGGGTGCATCACTAGTTGCTAAGAAGCTGTTAGCCTCCAGATGCCTAACAATCAGTGTGAGTGGGAAGCTATCACATTTAGCAGGGGTATTAATATCATTGCTAAATGTACCACTTCCTGATGCAGCCAGAGGATCTGCTCAATGGGTGGGCAAACACTCCACTTACTTTGGCTTGGATTGCATGGAGTATGCAGTTAAAGCAGAGATTTATTGGTTGATAAAGCTGTAAATAAGATTTAGGAGCTATAGGATGCTATTTTCAGTAACAAAACAATAATTTATATTATAAATACAGCACTATCCTTCTTTAATTAGGACACCCCACCAAATCACTTTCACAGTCCTTCCCCTGAAGTACATATATCAACAAATCAATCTTTCAGCAAACTTGATTACCATATACTAAATGTTAGTGTGTAAAAAATAAAGTCCAAAATCAAAGTCCAAATAAAGTCCCAAAAAAATGTAAAAAAAGGATTCCACAAGTCTTAATTAATAGAATCAATCTTTATCTGTAATTTCTCAATTCTTCATATCTCCAAACCGCCTTTGTGATATACTCCAAACAAAATCTTCATATACCTCAAAGAAAAAAACTCAACATGTGTATTATCCCAAAAAAAATCACTAAAAACGTGTCACGCGTGTTTCATGCAAGAACTAACGTGCCACCGCAACCGTGAAGAAAATCCCTCTGCCTTAAGTATCAATCCACTGCATACCAATAACAGAAGTGCATAATTACCCTCAGAATAGTATCAAGGGTCTGAATGCGATAATTTCCAACCTTTTTATTTCTTCAGCCTTTCCAGCAACTTCCCACAGACCTCATAAACAGACCAGGGATCAGTATGTGTCATAAATACTCATAACACTTTATTGTAGCAACTTACATTAAAATAAGATGAAATCAGCTTCCACACCAAGAAAATTATTCCACAATCCTGCCTCTCCTCAGAAGTGTGTAGGTATCCTCACCATCCCACTCCCGAGGGGGAATAAATCAACTGTGGTAGATTTCCCAGTAGCCAAACACATGAGGAATCCAGGACAGGCACAACCGCGTGTACCAGGATCAAAGATGGCTGCCACCGCACTTCCGGAAGAGCGTTACTACGTCACCACGTCACGTGCCCCGGACGCGTTTCGTCACATCCGGACTTTGTCAACAGGGATCTTTGATCCTGGTACACGCGGTTGTGCCTGTCCTGGATTCCTCCTGTGTTTGGCTACTGGGAAATCTACCACAGTTGATTTATTCCCCCTCGGGAGTGGGATGGTGAGGATACCTACACACTTCTGAGGAGAGGCAGGATTGTGGAATAATTTTCTTGGTGTGGAAGCTGATCTCATCTTATTTTAATGTAAGTTGCTACAATAAAGTGTTATGAGTATTTATGACACATACTGATCCCTGGTCTGTTTATGAGGTCTGTGGGAAGTGGATGGAAAGGCTGAAGAAACAAAAAGGTTGGAAATAATCGCATTCAGACCCTTGATACTATTCTGAGGGTAATTATGCACTTCTGTTATTGGTATGCAGTGGATTGATACTTAAGGCAGAGGGATTTTCTTCACGGTTGCGGTGGCACGTTAGTTCTTGCATGAAACACGCGTGGCACGTTTTTAGTGATTTTTTTTGGGATAATACACATGTTGAGTTTTTTTCTTTGAGGTATATGAAGATTTTGTTTGGAGTATATCACAAAGGCGGTTTGGAGATATGAAGAATTGAGAAATTACAGATAAAGATTGATTCTATTAATTAAGACTTGTGGAATCCTTTTTTTACATTTTTTTGGGACTTTATTAAAACAATAATTTAACACAATACTCCAAATGTATTCATATTTGCATATCCCTTCAACAGTGACAGGACCAAAAAAACTGCATTTTCCTTCCAATAAATACAACATGTATCATATTGCACTTAAAGAGATGCTGCTTCAGACATAGTGGAATCCTGCATTTATTATTTTAGTGTCCTTGTTTCTCAAATAGATTATGCAATATACCTGGACTATTGTTCTTTACAGTTTTCTGCCAGAGAACCAAGGCTATGTTTGAAAATTATAACAAGTTGTCATCATTGAATTGTGAACAGTTCAGTCTCATTAGATGCGGCAAGGTAAGAGAAAATGGCTTTCCCTTTCTCAATAGTAAATATTGAGTTTTTGAAAATCAAATGTCTATTCACACAGTATATGAGTTAAGAAAATGCCATCAGTGAAATACAGTCACATACATAAAATGTATTAAAAGCACCATTACATATGTGATTTGATTTAAGCCGTGTCAAGAGGCTCTGGCAGTAAAGAATATATGCTTGCCAGATGTTCCCGAGTCACTATATTTTCATAAAAATATCTTCACAGGACATAAAACCGAGCCCTGGCAAAATAATAGAAGTAAATATTAAATTATAGATTCTATGCTTTTCAACATGTTTCATCATGGTTTTATGTCTTATAAATAAATCACTCACCTATATTATACATTTATGACAAGCTTGTTGAATGAACTTTGTCTCTTTTAACATATTTTAGATTTTTATTAGCTAGCTTTACTTTCTTGTGCTGAGAACATTTTAGTACTCTGACAAAAGAGCTGAAGTCAACTGCAAACACAAAATACTTGGCTAGCATCATTTGGTGGTGATCTTATGAACTACTATGCCTCATAAATATTTTTGCCCTGTGTAATTAAAGAAAAACTGTGCATTTAAAACATATTGGGGTTGGTTTACTAAAACTAGTGAGCTGAAAATCTGATGCAGCTCTGTATAGAACCCAATCAGATTCCAAGATTTATTGCCAAAGCTTAATTTAACAAGCTGAAGTTAGAAGCTGATTGGCTACCATGCACAGCTGCACCAAATTTTACACCAGTTTTAGTAGATCAACCCCATTAGCTCTTTTAACTACTTGCACTCCTGAGGATTTACCCCCCTTAATGACCAGGCCTCTTTTTGCTACTCCGCACTGCACTAATTCAACTGATAATTGCGCGGTCATGCAATGCTGCACCCAAACGAAATTTACCTCCTTTTTTCACATAAATAGAGCTTTCTTTTGGTGGTATTTGATCACCTGTGCGCTTTTTGTTTTTCACGCTATAAACAAAAAAAGACTGAACATTTTGAAGAAAAACAATATTTTTTACTTTCAGCTATAAAAAATATATAGTAAACTCAAAGTTAGTTATAAATTTAGGCCAAAATGTATTCTGCTCCATGTTTTTGGTAAAAAAAATTCCCAATAAGTGTATATTGATTGCTTTGTGTAAAAGTTATAGCGTCTACAAACTATGGTATAGATACTGCAATTTACGCCATTTTTTTGCTAAACAGCGCTGCGCTACTTTAACAGACAATTGCGCGGTCATGCAATACAGTACATAAATGATATTTATGTCCTTATTTTCACACAAATAGAGTTTTCTTTTGGTGGTATTTATTCACTTGTGCACTTTTTACTTTAGGCGTTATAAACAAAAAATTTTTTGAAAATAGAATTAAAAAAAAAAAAACAATATTTTCTCATTTTGGTCATAAAAAATATCCAAAATATCCAAAAAAACGAAAATTTCATCATAAATTTAGGCCAAAATGTATTCTGCGACATGTTTTTGGTTAAAAAAAAATCCCAGTAAGTGTATATTTATTGCTTTGTGTGAAAGTTATAGCGTCTACAAACAATGGCTTAGATAATGGAATTTACACAGCTTTTACTTTTTTTTTTCCAAAAAAGTATTTTAAATATGAAAGGCATACCAAGTCATATACAGATACGAGTCACAGTTCGTGCATAGACCTAGTATATATTCTCCCATAACGCAGACGGGACATAAGATGTTGGCTTAAAGTGTGATTCATCTCAAAGCTTTTACTTTTTTAACTGCCCATCACATTTCTTGAGATGCTAAAATACCAGGATAGTACAATCACCCTCAAATGACCCCTTTTTGAAATGTGGACACCCTAAGTTATCTACTGATTTATTTTTTTCCACAAGTTTCTGGAGAATTACAAACATTTTTTTTTACACAAAGTTGTCATTTAAATTATTTATTTCTCACACAAGCCATGGGTATATGTGGAATTACACCACAAAATACATTCTGCTACTTCTACCGAGTATGGGGGTATCACATGTGTGAGACTTTTTGGGAGCCTAGCCACATACAGGAGCCTGAAATCCAATGACCACTTTGAAAGCCTGAAGGTGCGTAACTTCCTCATTACATTTCCTCACTACCTATCACAGTTTCGAAGGCCCTGACATGCCAGGATAGCACCAAACCCCCCCAAATGACCCTTTCTGGAAAGTAGAAACCCCAAGGAATTTAAAAAGAGGCATGGTGAGTATTTTGCAGATGTAATTTTTTTCACAAGGTTTTGAAATATAAAAAGAATAGAAAAAATAAGTTTTTTTTTTCTTCATTTTCAAAATCTGGTGGCAACAAATGAGATCTGCAAAATACTTACCATGCTTCTTATCAAAATCCTTGGGGTGTCTACTTTCCAAAAAGGGGTCATTTGGGGGGGGGGGTTAGGTGCTATCCTGGCATTTCAGGGCCTCCAAAACTGTGATAGGTAGGCAGGAAGTGTAATGAGGAAATAAAGTCCTTTAAAGCCTGAAGATGCTTATTGGATTTTGGGGTCCTGTACTTGGCTAGACTGCCAAAACGTCTCTCACATGTGGCACCCCCATATTCGGGAGAAGTAGCAGAATGTATTTTGGGGAGTAATTCCACATATACCCATGTCATGTGTGAGCAGTAAATCATTTAAGTGACAAAAAAAAAAATGTTGTCATTTTCCAAAAACTTGTGGTAAAAAACGAAATTCTTCTATTGATTCAACATGCTTCTCAGCAAATAGTTTGGGTGTCTACTTTCCAAAAAGGGGTCATTTTGGGGGGTGGGGGCATTTATCCCCAGCATTAGAGGTTTATGCCACACATCACTCGCTCTTCTAACCACCTGAAGATCAAGCCTTTTCTGACACTTTTTGTTCACATGAAAAAAATCTGTATTTTTTGCTAGGAAATTAATTTAAACCCCCAAACATTATATATTTTTTAAAGCAGACACCCTAGTGAATAAAATGGTGGGTGCTGCAATTTTGTATGGCACATAGTACTCGCGCAGCGATTTTTCAAAAGCAATTTTTTTTAAAAAATACACTTTTTTTACTTTTAATGCATGCCGAGTAAATAGATATTAAACATGACATGCTTTAAAACTGTGCATGCCCCGTGCAATGGCGACAAACTGCAAACATTTTTAATATCCATAGGCAACACTTTAAAAGCCTTTAAAAGCTACCATTTTAGATTTACAGAGGAGGTCTAGTGTTAGAATTACTGCCCTTGATCTGACGTTCACGATGTATGGTGCAACTGCGTTTACATACCGAGACAACGCTTGTGCACACAGGTGTGCGTGCATGGGAGGGGCAAGGTTTTTTTTTAAGTTATTTTGATTTTTTAATTATTATTACACTGTAACTTTCATTTTTTTTTATCACTTTTAATGCTATCACAGGGAATACAAATATCCCCTATAACTTCAATGGGCATTCTCATATATTCTTTTTTGAGAATTCTGGGGTCTATCAGGCTCTAGATATCTCCTCTGCCCTTACATTATCTAATCAAACCAAAATCGGTGTGATCAGATGCTTTTCCAATTTACAAATGGTGCTGTTTATATCCTACGAAACTGAAGTGATGAAATGCTCATAGCTTCCGAATTCTTAGACTATAGAGATGTTTGGCACCACTCTGGTCTCCAATCAGCTCTATGGTCAACTGGCAGAAACACCGGCTGCATTCTCAGGTTCCCCCGAATGGCACGGGACTGCCCGAGAAGGCCGTGGAAGGCAGCGGGGGAGGGGGTCATCATATCCCGCTGCTTGTAAAAGCAATCCTGCAGCTAATTAGCCACTAGGATTGCTTTTACATGAAAGCCCGAGGGCCCAGGGTCAGTAGGGGGCCCCATGAAATGCCCCTGGTACCTTTTATAGGGTTTTTTGGGTGTGCTTTGAGTGTGGGCAAGGACACAGGGGCCCCATGATCCCTTATTGCCCGGGGCCCCATAAGTTGTCAGTCCGCCCCTGCCACCATTAGAATATACCACCTTGCATCCACCCACTTCTAATGATGGGCACACATTAGGTCACACTTTGCCACATGCGCCAGTTCCAAGATTGTACAAATGTCTAAATAGTGGCACACTTGAATAAAAATTGTCCACGTGTAAGTGGTACCCCATATGGAAAAAGGATGACACCAATCCCAAACTATCTTGTCACTGCTCCCCATGTAGTCTGGGCATCCGGGGGGGGGGCTATATATAGTGACATTATGAAAGGCAAGGTGATTGAGGGGTGCTGTGTTTCACCTGGCATGCTTTCATATGTAAGACACTAAGGTGGAACCTGGTCCAGGTTTTCTAGCCACCTTGACTGTGTTGGTTCAGAACCGTATTTTAAAGCTAGACTGGAGCAAGAGGTTGCTCTTTGCCTGGGACTCAGGAAGCCGTACCTGGGCGAGAGCTGTGGATGTGAAAGTTTGCTTTGTATAAGAAAGGAAAAGGCTTGCACAGTGTTTTGTTTTGTTGGTGACTGGGAGAAGCCCTTCACCTGTGAGTTAGGAATCTCTGCTGTTTAGTTAGTGCCTGGATGGCAAGTATTTATTTTCTGTTTTGTTTTGTTTATTTTCTATGCAACCTTTTAAATAAAACTGATATGTTATATATAAGAGCACACCCAACACAACTCTTCAGAACTAAATTGACCAATAACGTAGGGGAAAACCTATAGATTATTATCTACACATGCCGAACCCTGTGTGATTATCATAAGGAATGTGAAAAGAGTAATGTATCATTTATGACAATCATTCCCAACCTTTCTGTTTGTCAACAGACCACGTACAAACTACACATGCCCATTGTACCTCTCAGAAAATGTTCAGCGTACTGGTGAATTTTGTGATAGGCTCATGTACATCTTGAATTATCAAAAGAGCAAACTGTCTTCTGCAAGAGACAGCTGGTGTGGTCACTTGAACACTCAAAGTTGCACTCAAAGATCATCTGGCATGGCCAGATCAATATATTGACTACTAGCACATATATGTACTTGATTCCCTCCTCCTCCTCCCACTCTCACCCATTAATTTACTGAATGATGCAAGTAAGATGGAGAGAAGAACACAAACCTTTTACCCCATTTGTTAAATACTGCCAAGGACATTTTTACTCCATCGCTATAATAATACCTGACTAAATTTCACCATTTCAATTATTAAACCATTCAATCAGGGTCCTTTCATAATCAATATTTACAGTTTTGCATACTTTCATATGCTATCAAGCAATTTCTTACTGTTGTTACTATGTTTTCTATCAATCTCCTCAATACATATCATTTAAATGTCAATTCACACAAAAAAACCAAATGTGCTCTATTAAGCCTATTTGTATTGGTAAAATACCACTTGAACTATCATGTTGCTGTCAGTGTTATTTCATTGGCCCTCATGAATCAGTGTAAAAAGTTACCAGAGAGGGCTGTCAGCCCTTAACCCCTTCATGCCTAAGGGTAAAACAAATCTAAATGCCTAAGCACAATTTTGCAATATTGACATGTGTTAGTAAAACCGCACATATCATCACAACTACTTTGTACATCCAGGTGGATTATACCTTGTTTATTTCAGAACAAATTGGGCTTTCATTTGGTGGTAAATGATAATGGATATCTCTTGATTTATTTTCATTATCAGAGGAAAACTGGCCCAAATTAGTAAAAAAATAATAATTTTTTAAAATGTAGCTGTGTGTTTCTTGTTACTATCATAACCTACCATCAAAGAACAACCCAAAATAAATTTTCTAGCTCTTGACGATCGCAGCGATACCATATATGTGTATGTTATTTGTTGTTTGTAACCGTAGTACAGCCCAGAAACAATAGTGCACATTTTGTTTTTTGTTTTGTTTTTTACCTAAAACACACTGACACTGATACCAATTTTTTTTTTAATCTTGACCTTTGCTCCTGATCTTTTGACCTTGACCTTTGCCCCTGACCTTGGCCACTTACACTGGCGCTGAACTAGATCAATCCTCCATCTAGGTATTTTTTCTTTACTTTTAATTATATTTTTTAATATTTATTTATGTATCTTTTTTTTTTTTTTACAAACTTTTTTTTCCCCTCTATGCCAGGAGTTAGAGAGATAAAATGTATCTCTCTCCTCCATTCATAGAGAGAAAACAAAAACAAGGGGGCCGGGCTGTACAGTGACTGATCACTGTGATAGCCAATCAGAGGCTATCACAGCGATCATGTGACCTGGAATCGAGAGTCCCAGGTCCCGAACAGGACCCGGGGCTCTCAGTGACACCCTGGTCTTTGTGCTGGGAGTGTGTTGTTTGGCGTGCTCTCAGCAGAAAGACAGGTATGCATATATGCGGCCCCAAGGAAAAATGCCCAGTTCTGTGAGGCCGCATATTTGTGTGACGTCGGCATCAAGGGGTTAATAACACTGGCTTCAAAAAAGCATAAGATAACACTAGAGAAGTTAAGATAAAAAATAGAACTCTCAATAGACAAAAGTTCACCACATGTGGAAAAATTAAGGTTACATACATTGGTGACATTTATGCTTGTGAATGGAATCAGGTAAAGTACTTTGTGGTGTCTTAATAATTTCTCCATCTTAGTGTTTCTTACACTTTGCGTGTAAAGAAGTATTGGCAAACTCTGGAAAGGATACATATCTTCCAAAACTGTGCTGGTCTCTCATTTCTAAATTGTATACATAAACAGATTAAACAACTTGCCCAAGGTTTACAATATGTGCATTTTCTCAGTCTGTAGATCAGGTCTTTACGATTATTTCAAACAACCGTTAACTATCAATTATCACAATGAAGTTGACAGATTTTTAAGAAGTAATTATGCATACACATAATTCAACAAACCAAAATATCTGTCAAGCGCAAAACAGGCGTCAGACTTTACCCTTCTGCAACACCAATCACTGTCAGCTGTATCAATATCATCATTGATCTAAGCACAGAATTTGCCTAAATTAGGTAGGGTAAAAACAGGTGACCAGGCTGCATGCAAACAATTAACTCCCGACATTCATTTTTAGCTTGCTACAATGACCTTATTAGCTTATCTGTGTTTTCCAGCATACCAGACCTTAGGGCCTCATTGTAAATTTGATGTCCTCCTGTAAAAATAATACACATCATAGTATTTTAAATTACTGTATATATATATATATATATATATATATATATATATATATATATATATATAACATTTTTGTTTCTTACTCCCTTGCTCCATTATTCTATTACACTAATCCAAACTTTGAATTCAGCACCTCTTTTCCCTTTTCCTGCACAACTACAAATCTCAGCTTGCCAACTCTGTTTAAAACAGAGGAGAGACTGAGATATTTTTACAGTCTGGGGGGCGTAACAAAAATTCACACATAGAAATTTAAAAACAATGACACCCCTGCATCCCCCCCTTATCTCAGAGTTCTCTGCAGCCTGAAACTGAAGGTGAGAGCTCTGAGAGTGGCCACTATAAAATTCAGACATTACAAATTGTTGTATCCCATTGATATAACAACTACCCCTACTTAATAGGCAGGAGGGAGTTTCCTATCATCTCTCTCTCATACAAAAGAGCAACAAGCAGGGAGCCAGGTCAGTGTAGATATGAGCAATAGTATTTTATTACAAAGAAAACGTACATCTTAAAATCCCTCAATGAGTGTGGCAGATGAAAGACACCAGAGCCAGGGACATCAAAGGAGCAGATCCAATGAAATATGCATGTCCCGGGAGGAGACTCGCAGCGATGGATGAACGGCATTTCTGAATGCCTTCCTGCTGGTAGTAGGGGGAAGTGACAGGTGCTGTGAATGGAGGGGAGGGTGGGCTGTAACGCGTTTCAGAAGCTCCACCTCCTTTGACAAGCAAGCCTGCCCCTGTGAACACAGGGTATATATGAGCTGTCAAATCAGGGAACCAATTGAGGGGAAGAGAAGGGGAGGAGTGATCTCCGGAGATCACCGGATATGAAGGAGAAAAGAGCAGAATACATACACCGATTGGGATGTCTAGAAGTGATCTGGTTAACCAATTAAATAATGATGGTGTGAATAAATGAGTGAGGTAAGAATGCTGAACAAAGAAAGAAAAAGGGAGAGAGAAAGAAAAGAGGGTTGGGCTGTGAGTGCAGAGAAGCAGAAGTGGGATAAGAACAGTAATCTAGAAAGAAATTCATGGGACAGACATGCTGATTGCCACATTCTGAGCACATGGATTCCGCCAGGAAGCTTGCCCCCCATCCATCCATCCATGGTCTGGTTTTATTTCTTTATTCCTTTTATTTATTCATTTATTTTACTCCCTTTTATTTTATTTAATTTTGTTCACATTTTGATATAACTTATTTTATATTTTATAATTATTACTTTCATCTTCTGTGTGAGCACTGAAAATTGTTCATTTATTGATTATCATCTCTCTCATACAACACTATTGGCAATACATCCACAAAATGCATTTCAAGAGAAAAAGACTCGATAGGCACTAACTTAGAATGACATCAACACATTAAATAACATAAATACAAGAAGGCACCTAAATAGTCTTCCATCTCATCATATAAATATCAATACAATATTATTACTGTTTTTATTTTCCCATCTGTACAGTCCTGCTGTACTCAGATGAACACTGATTTAAAGGTTGTTCTGCCTTTAACAATAAAAGAGAGCAAAACTGCATACATTAGGCATACAAAAGAGGAAAAGACTTGCAAATTATGTAAATTCCCAAATTTACAGACTATATATAGCAGAGCGGGAAAACTGTTTATGTTCTATGAAAGAAACCATTTAGACAATTCTACCATCAAGAGACCATACATTGCAGCCTTCCTGTGCCCTGTAAGATTTGAGAACAAACATGCAATTCAGCAACATTTAAGAAATAACTAGCTTTAAAAGTTGCAGAAATTAAACAATACAGCTTCCGTCCTAGAAACAGATGGTTAGGACATCAACAATTAAACAAACTTGTTTTTTTAGAATGCGTCCTTACGAACATTTATATATTATATTTTTAAGTGCACTTTGTTCTCTAAATTCAAAGCATGTCTAATATCAATTTGGTACCAAGGATTTTCTTTAGCCTAAATTAAACACAATATGTTTGTTTTGATGCGGGCTGCATCCTTCTTGGATGATATATATGGGCTTCCAGTGTTTGCCACTTCCCCGTAGTGTCGGGTCATGACTGGCAGTGGGGGTGTTTTTTGTTTGTTGCCCTATAGGTGGACCTTGGTGAATGTAGAATGGCATTCGGCTGTGGCGCTGGAACGCGACTACTTGCACTGTTGCATCATCGCATGTTTGCACTCGTGTGATAATGTCATTTCCGGCGTGGTGGCCATGTTTTAACCTAGATTTGTTTGGTCCACATGAACTGGGTGAAGAGAAAAGACAGACTTGGTGCCCCTTTGATGGGAATTTATATAATCAGCCTTATTTGACATGTGTGAGTGAACCCTCCTTGGGAGAAAGGACTGCCCTTTTCCAACCTCTCAGTGGAAATGCAATATTTTATTGGTAGATGCTCTGATGCTGGATATGTATGGTTGGATCCTTGGGAGGCCCAGGGACTATATTCTATCTGTATTTCACCTGATGTTCCCTTTCTATTTCATGTTGGGTAGAAATGTACCATGATCCATGATACTATTGGTTTGGATACCACTGACCTTTGGATATTTGATTTGAGCTACATTTGATGCTGGAGTGAGTATAGTATGGATCTGGAGTGAAATTAATGTATATTTAAAATAGTAGGGGGGGGGGGGTGACTCATTGGAGGGCCTTATCCACTTGTTAATTATACTTTCTCTTAGTTGATTTATTTTACATTTCCTTGGTTTTAGAGGATTGGTGTCTTTGTTCCAATCTCTGTTCATCAAAGGTCCCTGTTATATGCCTTCCCACAGCCTGGATGGAAGTGATTACACCCTGATACATCCTATTTTGGTTTTGTAAGTGTCCTGTTTTTTTTGTCCCCCTTTTTCTCTATGTTGTTTTTCCATTTTTTCTCTTCTTGGGACAGTAAATATATCGACTGTCTCTTTTTGCACTGAATTACCTATGTATGTATACTATATATGTTTCATATGTATGTTCTCTATTTCCAGAGATTTTATGAATAGCTGTCACACTTGAGTTTAATATTTTGAAGAAGCAGTTGTCACCACAAAACACGTCAATAAACACAAACAAGTGTAATTCTATGTTGTGAACAGCTTATTCCTTTTATTGATGAGCTGTACACATATGTGCTTATAATATATGGCAAATAAAAGCTGTTAAGAAGATTTTTAATGTAATTACATCTGTGGAGTTGGTTTTATATATATACAGTTGCAAGAAAAAGTATGTGAACTCCGTGGGATTACGTGGAGTTTTGCATGAATTGGGCATAAAATGTGCTCTGAACGTCATCTAAGTCACAACAATAGAAGAACACAGTCTGCTGAACATAATACTACACAAACATTAGATGTTGCCATGGTTTAATTGCACATAACATGTAAACATTCACAGTGCAGGGAGGAAAAAGTATGTGAGGCCCTAGCTTAATGACTTTTCCCAGAGCTAATTGGAGCCAGGAGTGAGCCAACCTTGACTCCAATCAGTGTGATGATATCGGATGTGTTGCTGACAGCTGTCCTGCCCTTAAAAAACACACACATGTTTTGGGTTTACTGGTTTCAAGAAGCACTGTCTGATGTGAACCATGCCTCGCAGAAAAGAGCTCTCAGAAGACCTACGATCAAGAATTGTTGACTTGCATGAAGCTGGAAAGGGTTACAAAAGTATCTCCAAAAGCTTTGATGTTCATGTGTCCACGGTAAGACAGACTGTCTACAAATGGAGAAAGTTTAGCACTGTTGCTACTCTCCCTAGGCATGGTCGTCCTGGAAAAATGACTGCAAGAGCACAGCGCAGAATGCTGCATGAAGTAAAGAAGAATCCCAGAGTGTCAGCTAAAGACCTACAGAAATCTCTGGCACATGCTAACATTTTTTTTGACACATCTACAATAAGGAAGACATTAAACAAGAATGGAGTACATGGGAGGACACCACGGAGGAAGCCATTGCTATCCAAAAAGAATATTGCAGCACGTTTGAAGTTTGCAAAAGAGCACCTGGATGTTCCACAGCACTACTGGCAAAATATACTGTGGACAGATGAAACCAAGATTGAGTTGTTTGGGAAGAACACACAACACTATGTGTGGAGAAAAAAAGGCACAGCACACCAACATCAAAACCTCATCCCCACTGTGAAATATGGCGGAGGGAGCATCATGGTTTGGGCTGCTTTGCTGCCTCAGGGCCTGGACGGATTGTTGTCATTGATGGGAAAATGAATTCCAGAGTTTATCAAGACATTTTGCAGGAAAACGTACGACCATCTGTCTGCCAACTGAAGCTCCGCAGAGGATGGGTGATGCAACAGGACAATGACCCAAAGCATACAAGTAATTCAACAAAACAATGGCTGCAACAGCACAGAATACGCCTTCTAGAGTGGCCCAGTCAGATACCTGACCTCAACCCGATTGAAATGCTGTGGCATGACCTTAAGAGAGCGATTCACACCAGACATCCCAAGAATATTGCTACACTGAAACAGTTTTGTGAAGAGGAGTGGTCCAAAATGACTCCAGATCGTTGTGCAGGTCTGATCTGCAACTACAGGAAACGTTTGGTTGAGGTTATTGCTGCCAAAGGAGGGTCAACCAGTTATTAAGTCCAAAGGTTCACATACTTTTTCCTCCCTGCACTGTGAATGTTTACATGTTATGTGCAATTAAACCATGGCAACATCTAATGTTTGTGTAGTATTATGTTCAGCAGACTGTGTTCTTCTATTGTTGTGACTTAGATGACGTTCAGAGCACATTTTATGCTCAATTCATGCAAAACTCCACGTAATCCCAAGGGGTTCACATACTTTTTCTTCCAACTGTATGTTTCTTCTTTTAAACATACACTTTACACACAATTATATTTCCTCTCTTATCCTCTACTTGCTTAAAAACTCTTACAGTTAGGGCTCGTTCACACTTGACTATTTTACCAACTCTTGCCAAATGCCCCTATAGCGTTTGGCAAGCGTTGGTCCGGCGTTTGCGAAGCGTTTTTTAACGCTCGGCAAACGCCGCATGCGCGGTTCAGCGGCAGTTGCTAGGTGTTTGCCGAGTGTTAAAAATGCCCTACAAATGCCTATAATGAAGTTTGAGTGGTGTTACCACTCCGCAAATGCCCCGCAACCACATCGCAACTGCACCGGCCGGCGTTTGCGGAGCGGCACCATGGACTAGAATAGGAGGCTTCAATGCCTCCTGACTCGACCAGAGGCGTCCGTTTTGCTGCGACGCTCCTGTTAGAACAGCACCATGTGCTGCAATGTGCAGAATTGTCCGAGGCGTTTGGGAAGTGGTAAAAACACTTCCCAAACACCTTTCTGCCGCCTGCACACAATGCTAGTGTGAACGTAGCCTAATACAGCTAAAAATAAAATTAAACACCTTGTTGGGTGTCTAATCTGTAAGGAAGCTGTACAGGGGCGGACTGACCATTTGGAAACTCGGGCACTGCCCGAGGGCCCGGGGTCAGTAGGGGGCCCCATGACATGCCCTGGTACCTTTTTCATAAGCTTTTTTGAGTTTGGGCAAGGACACAGGGGCCCCATGATCCCCTATTGCCCGGGGGCCCCATGAGTTGTCAGTCCTCCCCTGGGCTCAATAATTCAACACCTTATACTCAATAATGTAAAATATCATGATGACATTGCACAAAGGCCACTCCACAATTTTAGATCTAAAATTTCTTCAAAGGGAATCTTCCATACACATCCCAATGATTTATGATGCCACACAAACAAAATCTTGAGATTCATATTTTCTGTGACAATATGTCCACAGGCTTACCTTAAGGTGGGGGGCACTGAACACTGGAAGAAGCCTCCTCCTTTCACGTGTCAGTTTTGCATGAAGCTCTGCAAGCCTTCTTCCAACTTGTTTCATCTGACAAGTTACCTGAGAAACAATTCATAAGGTCAAGATCCCTCTATGAATTCTTCTCCCTTTTAAGGATCTAAACTACTGCCTCAATTTCTAAAATATTTGACCAGTGCCACCTTCTTGACAGCCAGACCACCACAGGGTCCCCCTATGATCAGGGGTATCCCCAGCACTAAATTAATACAAACCTTATTTATTCAATTCATGTGCAGTCAAAGAGTTAGAGGAGTTAGCAAGACACACAGCAGGAAGATCAGTAGCAGAGAGAGGGTTAAAGAAGTGTTCCACATTTGTGTCAGGAATTTCATAAACACAGAACATGGTGTCACTGAGGGATCTTGGCTAATCTTTGCCCACCTGGGGAACACACATATGTGTGCTTTATTTGTCATGAGACCACTCTGTACTTACTCTGCTCTAGACCCTCACTAAGCATAACAGTTTGTTGCATTCAATTCCTACACACTCTCTTCAGCAATCTTATCAGATGAGACAGACATTGGGAAAATTCGAGCACAACAGCAGGTACAGGTGGACTAGGGGCCTAAATAGCACTTCCTAGAGATGCCACCCAGATATGATTCCAACCTGGGGCAGCCATGTAGCCTTATAGAATTTCCCAATCAAGCACTACAAACATTGTTATGCATTCAAGCCTTGAGATAAGGCTTTATCTTTCACACAGTCTATACTAACTGTCATATACATTTGGGGAATTAGTAAAGTATATATGAATTACTGGAATTCAGTCAGATCACTCATCCCATATTGAACAAAAGGAAGTGTTTCTTGACACATACACATGCATGGATCGGTCCTCCAGAGGAGAACTGGTCAACAGTTGTTCTTTTACAATGGTTACTTATACTGTGCAAGAGGCACAAACGTGGTTGGTCAACATTGTTAGACACTAGCAGCTTGTCAGCATATCTAATTTGAAATAATTACCAAGTATGGCATGCCACATTAAATGCCTTTCCTCCTGGCAGCAGCGTTTTGGCAGAAAAAACTCTTGATGGAAGTAGATGCATCTGAATGATTTTAGGCATGTCAATCACTTGGGAGTTAATTCATTTAACTGACCAGAATAATATTCTGGCCATTGACATGAATTAATGCTTAAGCTCTTGATACACCTACTATTAACATACATTTAGGGTGCACTGGCCTGGTTCTTAAAGTCCCTGCCACTAAATGCTTCTAAATGCCTACGCGTGCATGGGTTAACATAGAGGGGCATTTAGAGGCAGAAAAAAAATCCCACCACATGCTCCTAAAAGCAGCGTGTGTAAACATTTTGTTTTGGCATTCATTCTATCATCATTTTAAATACAGAAGGTATACAAAACACTAATAGAAGTACATTCTGTTTTACACAATTCGCTATTATAGAATAACTTATATTAGTGGGATAGACAGGGTTCAACAAGGCTTAGCTAAATTTATTCTGGCTCTCACTTCTTCTATCTGTTTCTCTGATGATTATGTGTATCTTGTGTAGTATAGAAATCATGATTTATGGTGCATGACATTGACAACATTAAATCAGATGGTCTGCAGGCATGCTGCTATCTACGCTAGACATTGTAAGCTTCAGACAGGATGAAAGTAAGCAAAGCAGTATTTACACCAGCCTGGGTCTTGTTTTCTGAGTTTACGTTTATGATTTCAGCATCAGGAAAGTCTCATGTTATAGATAATTGTGAATTAAACTGTATGTAAACTCTAAAAATACATTTCTCTTATTTTACCCCTTTTGATTTGTTAAAGTACAATATATCTAAACTCAGAACTAAAGATGTAATATATTGCAGCTTACTAGTCATTGGTGTGGTGGCTGCATTTGTTTTCTTTTCTTTTTTAAACTTTTTTTCTTCATTTTCACCTGGTAATCCTACAAATAGCACTCTTCCTTTGGCTATGTCATTCCTGTCCTATATCTTTGGAGGGAGATGTGATTGTCAGCCTAGGCTGCTCTCCTGATATGGACTACAAACTTGCCCAACTCTCTTCATCTCCATTACATGGAGGGCAGGGCAATTGGTGTATTACAAAAGATAGCTAGGAAGGAAGATATTCTTCTGTGCAGCTCACAGGAAGTGACAAGGACCTGGCAAGATTCCGGCAAGATCAACAAGTATTTTCTGTATTTACTGAAAATGTTCTTAGCTTAAAAAAATATAGAAAATTAAGACAGTCACCACATCTAAGGGCTATAAGCTGAGACATTTTGCATTTTTGTTCTTGGGTTTAGTTTTTAAATATACAATTTAAAGTGTATTGTTATATCTGTTAGATTACCTCAAATGAAATAAAAATATGCCAATCTGGCTGAAAATCTTGTCTACGTTATCTGCCTGCATCTTCTGTTACCAATTACATTGATTTCAAAATAAAGCAAATACATTTGAAAAAAGAAAACTAATGTAGCCATCTAAGCTGTAATATGTATTTCCCGAGCAATCAGTTCCCAGTGCCAGCAGCACTGATCTGTGTATTCTAATGGCAGGGGAGTCTCCCTGCTGTCAGAATACAATAGCTCAGCAGGGAGGATTCCCCCCATCCACATACAGTATGTGGATAGTGGAACCTTTATTTGCTGTTCAACCTGCAGGTATGTATGGACTGCCTCAGGATAAGGGTGAAGGTTAGGGGCAATAGAGTAAATGCTTTAGGTTAAGTGGTAATTATCATTTTAACAATAACTCCAGACAACATTTTTTTTCCTTTTTGAACAGACCTGGAAAAGGCTAGAACTTTTGCAAGGTTTTTACTGCTGTAAAAACCTCATTGAGGAAGTTTTTATAATTTCCTGTGTGGTCATTGGGACAAAAAATGAATTTATTATCTCCATTGGGGTGGGTTAGAACCTTAGACAATTTGGGCAGAAGTTCCACTCTAAGTACCATTTTAACGATTGTGAGTTAACTTTAAGGGTTATGCTAAAGGATCTATTTATCAAAGATTTGCACATTTTTCAATCAAAATTAATTGGGGAAAAATATGATAATTTTGGGTAAAACAAGTGTAAACCTAGAGTGAAAACATTGATAGAAAGACTGCTTAGCGTGTCAGGCTTTTTTTGTTGATTTCCTGACCCAGGCACATGATTTTTTGATTATCTGCTTAAATTTTCTGCTCAGAGTTTTTGGGTACAAATATACAGTGTGCTACCCAGGCTTGTAATACCAGCTACAGAGCACTGGGAAAAAAAAAGGCAGTAAGAGAGTGCCTTCGGAAATATTAAAAAAGGGCTTGTGTACATGACTTTTGTTCGTAGTTTGTTCTCCTCTTACAAGTCAATAAGAATTTAAAAACAGCTTGTAGAAGCTTTGAAGATGGTCAGAAAAAGAGTAAAGGAGATTAGATAGAGGTCAACAGCAAAGAAGCAACTCTGAAATATGTCAGCAATATCCAAAATGTAATGAGAGTGCATCTAAAACCACAATTCATTTGATTATCTGCCTACCTACACAAACCTTTAACTCTTTCATGATTAGTGGTTGTTGAAGTCTAATAGCTCAGGTGAAATTTCGCAATATCAATATGGAGGGGATTTACTAAAGCTGGAGAGTGCAAAATCTGGTGCAGCTCTGCATAGAAACCAATCAACTTTCAGGATTTATTAACAAAGATTAATTGAACAAGCTGAAGTTAGAAACTGATTGGCTACTATACACAGCTGCTTCAGATTCTGAGTGCTCGAATTTTAGTTTTAGCTCTAGTTTTTAATAAATCTCCCCCTGTGTGTCCATTAACTTGACAAAAATTCTATGATTATTTGCTTACCTAAATACTTTTTACCTTACTTTATAGGGACATATAAAGCTTTAGTTTAGTGCACTGCTTTAACAGCCTCCCACCCACCATATAAAAAAAAACAAATCACAAACCCATCTAGCACACTACAGGTCCCAGCTTTCAAGTTACAATGTCCAATTGACTGTGGGGATGGGGGGGGGGGAGGGCGAATCTCAGAATGAAAATTGCTAAATGATCCTGCAGCTACTAATAGACCTAGGAAGATCCAAAATTAGCTGGAAGAAACAAAGGAATAGCAACATGGGATCTCCCTCAGCAATACATGTAATAATTGATTGAACAATTAAAAAATAGTACACTCACGTGTAAATTTCTTGACAAACAGCTCTGGTGTAGATCTCAACATAGAAGCAATTCCAATTGTGTATAGTAAAGGACCATTCAGAATCCCTCAGCCGGCATATCGAGGGAGGGAGTTTGGCCGCTGTCAAACTCTGCTAATGGCCGACACCGCTTACACTGCCTCGTGGATCTCCATACACTGTAGGAAGGAAGGAGAGGAAGGGCAAGGAGGGGCCAGTAATGGGTTTCAAAGGACACGCCTTCTTTGTCATATATGTCAAACTCCCTCCCTCCATATGCCGGCTGAGGGATTCTGAATGGTCCTTTACTATACACACTTGGAATTGCTTCTATTTTGAGATCTGCACCAGAGCTGTTTGTCAAGAACTTTACATGTAAATGTACTATTTTTTAATTGTTCAATAAAATTACATGTATTGCTGATGGAGATCCCGCTCTGATGTTCCTTTGTGTCTTCACACCCTCCATAGAAGGAAATGATGGGTGGGCAGTGGCTCTCCCATTCTGGGAGGACATCATATGATCTTCTCCCGCCCTAGCTGCACATACATGCCTCCGAGGGCACTGGGCTTGGCGATCAGTGGTGCGCTATGTCCCTGGGACATAGCAGATCACTGATCGCAGTAAAGAGCCAATTACACAGGCTGTCTCATGTGATCAGCTGTATCCAATCACAGCTGATCACATGTGAATAGGAAATGCCAGTTATTGGCTCTCCTTTCCTCATGCTGACAACTGAGAGCCAATAAGCAACATTACTCAGAGGGGAGAGCTACACTGATGATCAGTGCAGCCCCATCAGTGATGCATTTCAGTGCCCCTAATTGCCACCTTTCAGTGCCCATCAATTCCACATACCAGCGCCCATCAGTGCACATCAATGCCACATATCAGTGCCCATCAGTGCATATCAATGCCATATATCAGTGCTCATCAGAGCTGCCTTTCAGTGCAAACTATCTGTACCAACCAGTGCCACCTATCAGTGCCCATCAGTGCTGCATAACAGTTCCAATCAGTGCCACCTATCAGTGCCCATCAGTGCTGCCTATTAGTGCCATATATGAGTGCTGCCTTTGAGTGCCCATCAGTGATGCCTGTCAATGCCCCTTAGTGCCACCTATGAGTGCCTCCTCATGAGTGTCACCTATCAGTGCCAATCAGTGCCACCTATCAGTGCTGATCAGTGCCGCCTACCAGTTCTGATCAGTTCCACCTTTCAGTGCCCATCAATTCCACATATCAGTGCCCATCAGTGCACATCAATGCCACATATCAGTGCCCATCAGTGCATATCAATGCCATATATCAGTGCTCATCAGAGCTGCCTTTCAGTGCAAACTATCTGTATCAACCAGTGCCACCTATCAGTGCCCATCAGTGCTGCATAACAGTTCCAATCAGTGCCACCTATCAGTGCCCATCAGTGCTGCCTATTAGTGCCATATATGAGTGCTGCCTTTGAGTGCCCATCAGTGATACCTGTCAATGCCCCTTAGTGCCACCTATGAGTGCCTCCTCATGAGTGTCACCTATCAGTGCCAATCAGTGCCACCTATCAGTGCTGATCAGTGCCGCCTACCAGTTCTGATCAGTTCCACCTTTCAGTACCCGTCATTGCTGCCTATCTGTGCCACATGTCAGTGCCCATCAGTGCTGCCTTTCAGTGTCCATCAATGATGCTTGTCAGTACCCATCAGTGTCGCCTATCAGTGCTTCCTCATCAGTGGTGCCCATCAGTGCCAACTTTCACTGCTGTCTATCAGTGTCCATCAGTGCCACCCATCAGTGCAGCCTATCGGTACCCATTTCTGCAGCCTCATTAGCAAACACCAGTGAAGGAGAAAAAATACTTATTTGCTAAATTTTATAACAGAAACTAATAAAAAACTTTTTTTTTCAAAATTTTCAGTCTTTTTTAGTTTGTTTAGCAACAAATAAAAAACCCAGTGGTGATTAAATACCACCAAAATAAATCTCCATCCGTCTCAAAAAAAGAGAAACATTTTGTTTGGGTACAGTGTTGCATGACCGCGCAAATGTCATTCAAAATGCGACAGCTCTGAAAGCTGAAAGTTGGCCTGGTCAGGAAGCGGGTAAAAGTGCCCAGTAGGCAAGTGGTTAATAAACACCCCTCTAACTCTTTTATTATAAGATTAGAAATGGACAGTGTTGAAAAGTGTTTTTTTTTACTTTTGCTTGTTTATTTTTTAAAATACGTTAGTGAACTGTGTAAGGCTCAGTTACAGCTGAAAACAGGCAAGTATATTTTAAACAAACCTCATGTATTCATGTTTGACTGTCATGGTAATTACATGACTGGGAACCAAGCTGATCAGTGCATGCTCATGGTTCAACAATGCACCATAGTTTAACGTTCCGTCAGCAGTGGGTGCTGTACCTGAAAAGTTAATCGAAAGATTGAGGTTGCATTAATGTGTTCTTAAAGTTCTTTAAGCAATGAACAAAATTATAATTGGCCAATGCTCATTAAAGTGACAATAGATGTACTGTTTTAAATATCCCTTTCTTCTATAAAACCTTTTTTTAAAGGCTTTAAATACATATTATAAATAGAGATGAGCGAATTATTCAAAAATTCGATTCGGCTGATTCGCCGAATTTGCGGGAGAAATTTGATTCGATGCGAATTTATTCACCGCGAATTTAACTTATTAAAAGGGTTTCTAGGCTTCAGAGAGCCTTTATATTAGTGCAGAACACTGTACCTTTAATTTAAATGCCCTTGGAGTCTCCTGGGGAAGAGAAATAATACTGTCAGTCAGTATGACATGCAGATGAGTGCCGTCGATCTTAGAATCACCGCACACTTCACTCATTTGGGCAGTCACGGGGCACGACGAAGAAGAAGAAGAAGAATGAAAAGAAGAATGAAAAGAAGAAGAAGAAGAATGAAAAGAAGAATGAAAAGAAGAAGAAGAAGAATGAAAAGAAGAAGAAGAAGAATGAAAAGAAGAATGAGAAGAAGAATGAAAAGAAGAATGAAAAGAAGAATGAGAAGAAGAATGAAAAGAAGAAGAAGAAGAATGAAAAGAAGAATGAGAAGAAGAATGAAAAGAAGAATGAGAAGAATGAAAAGAAGAAGAAGAAGAATGAAAAGAAGAAGAAGAATGAAAAGAAGAATGAAAAGAAGAAGAAGAAGAATGAAAAGAAGAATGAAAAGAAGAAGAAGAAGAATGAAAAGAAGAAGAAGAAGAAGAATGAAAAGAAGAATGAAAAGAAGAAGAATGAAAAGAAGAAGAAGAATGAAAAGAAGAAGAAGAAGAATGAAAAGAAGAATGAGAAGAAGAATGAAAAGAAGAATGAGAAGAATGAAAAGAAGAATGAAAAGAGGAATGAAAAGAAGAATGAGAAGAATGAAAAGAAGAAGAAGAATGAAAAGAAGAATGAAAAGAAGAAGAAGAAGAATGAAAAGAAGAATGAAAAGAAGAAGAAGAAGAATGAAAAGAAGAAGAAGAATGAAAAGAAGAAGAAGAATTAAAAGAAGAAGAAGAATGAAAAGAAGAAGAAGAAGAATGAAAAGAAGAATGAGAAGAAGAATGAAAAGAAGAATGAGAAGAATGAAAAGAAGAATGAAAAGAAGAAGAAGAAGAATGAAAAGAAGAAGAAGAAGAAGAAGAATGAAAAGAAGAAGAAGAAGAATGAAAAGAAGAATGAAAAGAAGAAGAAGAAGAATGAAAAGAAGAAGAAGAAGAATGAAAAGAAGAATGAGAAGAAGAATGAAAAGAAGAATGAGAAGAAGAATGAAAAGAAGAATGAAAAGAAGAAGAAGAAGAAGAATGAAAAGAAGAAGAAGAATGAAAAGAAGAATGAAAAGAAGAAGAAGAATGAAAAGAAGAGGAAGAAGAATGAAAAGAAGAAGAATTAAAAGAAGAAGAAGAATGAAAAGAAGAAGAAGAAGAATGAAAAGAAGAATGAGAAGAAGAATGAAAAAAAGAATGAAAAGAAGAATGAGAAGAATGAAAAGAAGAATGAAAAGAAGAAGAAGAAGAATGAAAAGAAGAATGAAAAGAAGAAGAGAAGAATGAAAAGAAGAAGAAGAAGAATGAAAAGAAGAATGAAAAGAAGAAGAAGAATGAAAAGAAGAAGAAGAAGAATGAAAAGAAGAATGAAAAGAAGAATGAAAAGAAGAATGAGAAGAATGAAAAGAAGAATGAAAAGAAGAAGAAGAATGAAAAGAAGAAGAAGAAGAATGAAAAGAAGAATGAGAAGAAGAATGAAAAAAAGAATGAAAAGAAGAATGAGAAGAATGAAAAGAAGAATGAAGAAGAAGAAGAATGAAAAGAAGAATGAAAAGAAGAAGAAGAAGAATGAAAAGAAGAAGAAGAATGAAAAGAAGAAGAAGAAGAATGAAAAGAAGAATGAAAAGAAGAATGAAAAGAAGAATGAGAAGAATGAAAAGAAGAATGAAAAGAAGAAGAAGAAGAATGAAAAGAAGAAGAAGAAGAAGAATGAAAAGAAGAATGAAAAGAAGAAGAAGAATGAAAAGAAGAATGAAAAGAAGAATGAAAAGAAGAATGAAAAGAAGAATGAGAAGAATGAAAAGAAGAATGAAAAGAAGAAGAAGAAGAAGAATGAAAAGAAGAAGAAGAATGAAAAGAAGAATGAAAAGAAGAAGAAGAAGAATGAAAAGAAGAATGAAAAGAAGAATGAGAAGAATGAAAAGAAGAAGAAGAAGAATGAAAAGAAGAAGAAGAATGAAAAGAAGAATGAAAAGAAGAAGAAGAAGAATGAAAAGAAGAATGAAAAGAAGAAGAAGAAGAATGAAAAGAAGAAGAAGAAGAAGAATGAAAAGAAGAATGAAAAGAAGAAGAATGAAAAGAAGAAGAAGAATGAAAAGAAGAAGAAGAAGAATGAAAAGAAGAATGAGAAGAAGAATGAAAAGAAGAATGAGAAGAATGAAAAGAAGAATGAAAAGAGGAATGAAAAGAAGAATGAGAAGAATGAAAAGAAGAAGAAGAATGAAAAGAAGAATGAAAAGAAGAAGAAGAAGAATGAAAAGAAGAATGAAAAGAAGAAGAAGAAGAATGAAAAGAAGAAGAAGAATGAAAAGAAGAAGAAGAATTAAAAGAAGAAGAAGAATGAAAAGAAGAAGAAGAAGAATGAAAAGAAGAATGAGAAGAAGAATGAAAAGAAGAATGAGAAGAATGAAAAGAAGAATGAAAAGAAGAAGAAGAAGAATGAAAAGAAGAAGAAGAAGAAGAAGAAGAATGAAAAGAAGAAGAAGAAGAATGAAAAGAAGAATGAAAAGAAGAAGAAGAAGAATGAAAAGAAGAAGAAGAAGAATGAAAAGAAGAATGAGAAGAAGAATGAAAAGAAGAATGAGAAGAAGAATGAAAAGAAGAATGAAAAGAAGAAGAAGAAGAAGAATGAAAAGAAGAAGAAGAATGAAAAGAAGAATGAAAAGAAGAAGAAGAATGAAAAGAAGAGGAAGAAGAATGAAAAGAAGAAGAATTAAAAGAAGAAGAAGAATGAAAAGAAGAAGAAGAAGAATGAAAAGAAGAATGAGAAGAAGAATGAAAAAAAGAATGAAAAGAAGAATGAGAAGAATGAAAAGAAGAATGAAAAGAAGAAGAAGAAGAATGAAAAGAAGAATGAAAAGAAGAAGAGAAGAATGAAAAGAAGAAGAAGAAGAATGAAAAGAAGAATGAAAAGAAGAAGAAGAATGAAAAGAAGAAGAAGAAGAATGAAAAGAAGAATGAAAAGAAGAATGAAAAGAAGAATGAGAAGAATGAAAAGAAGAATGAAAAGAAGAAGAAGAATGAAAAGAAGAAGAAGAAGAATGAAAAGAAGAATGAGAAGAAGAATGAAAAAAAGAATGAAAAGAAGAATGAGAAGAATGAAAAGAAGAATGAAGAAGAAGAAGAATGAAAAGAAGAATGAAAAGAAGAAGAAGAAGAATGAAAAGAAGAAGAAGAATGAAAAGAAGAAGAAGAAGAATGAAAAGAAGAATGAAAAGAAGAATGAAAAGAAGAATGAGAAGAATGAAAAGAAGAATGAAAAGAAGAAGAAGAAGAATGAAAAGAAGAAGAAGAAGAAGAATGAAAAGAAGAATGAAAAGAAGAAGAAGAATGAAAAGAAGAATGAAAAGAAGAATGAAAAGAAGAATGAAAAGAAGAATGAGAAGAATGAAAAGAAGAATGAAAAGAAGAAGAAGAAGAAGAATGAAAAGAAGAAGAATGAAAAGAAGAATGAAAAGAAGAAGAAGAAGAATGAAAAGAAGAATGAAAAGAAGAAGAAGAAGAAGAATGAAAAGAAGAAGAAGAATGAAAAGAAGAATGAAAAGAAGAAGAAGAAGAATGAAAAGAAGAAGAAGAAGAATGAAAAGAAGAATGAAAAGAAGAAGAAGAAGAATGAAAAGAAGAAGAAGAATGAAAAGAAGAAGAAGAAGAATGAAAAGAAGAAGAAGAAGAATGAAAAGAAGAATGAGAAGAAGAATGAAAAGAAGAATGAAAAGAAGAATGAGAAGAATGAAAAGAAGAATGAAAAGAAGAAGAAGAAGAATGAAAAGAAGAAGAAGAAGAATGAAAAGAAGAATGAGAAGAAGAATGAAAAGAAGAATGAAAAGAAGAATGAGAAGAATGAAAAGAAGAATGAAAAGAAGAATGAGAAGAATGAAAAGAAGAATGAAAAGAAGAAGAAGAAGAATGAAAAGAAGTAGAAGAAGAATGAAAAGAAGAATGAGAAGAAGAATGAAAAGAAGAATGAAAAGAAGAATGAGAAGAATGAAAAGAAGAATGAAAAGAAGAAGAAGAAGAATGAAAAGAAGAAGAAGAAGAAGAAGAATGAAAAGAAGAATGAAAAGAAGAAGAATGAAAAGAAGAAGAAGAATGAAAAGAAGAAGAAGAAGAATGAAAAGAAGAATGAAAAGAAGAAGAAGAAGAATGAAAAGAAGAAGAAGAAGAATGAAAAGAAGAATGAAAAGAAGAAGAAGAAGAATGAAAAGAAGAAGGAGAAGAATGAAAAGAAGAAGAAGAATGAAAAGAAGAAGAATTCCAGTACAGCAAAAAGTGTATCTGCAGAGAGCTCCGCTATTTCTGACAGTTCTCTGACAGTTCCTTCACATTTACAGCGGTTGAAACATTGTATCTATTTATTTCCGAATAAAAACATCTGTATCCTAAATGGAAACAAATAGATACAATGTTTCAACCGCTGTAAATGAACTGTCAGAACTGTCAGAAATAGCGGAGCTCTCTGCAGTGACACTTTTGCCGGCTGATCGGGAAGAATTCGATTCGTGCACCCGAAGTTTGCTAAAATTCGGATTCGATGCGAATCGAATTTTTCCTGATATTCGAAACGAATTCCACTTCGCCAGGTTCAATTCGCTCATCTCTAATTATAAAGTTCAAAACAATTCCAAAAACTGTAGTTGGCAGTTTTAATAATATTTTATTCCAACATACTGCTGGCCTCCAGTCTAGTGACCTCGCAGAGGAAACCTATGGCTTCTTATTGTTTTTGTTGTCCTTTCAAGACTGCTGAACAGAGCAGTAAAAGGTTTTTGCATCAAAGCTACTTAAAGTCTTAAAGTGCATCCAAAATAAAAAACACAAATCACAGCACATAATGTACAGTGATTATGATGTGTCCCTTGTGCTGATGACTCTTTTGTTAGGTGACTTGATCCTCCATTCACCCCCCTCCACCCCTACTGCCATAATCCTTCGGGTTAATAAAAACTATGGAAGCTGTCACAAGCTCTCACCAAGTGTTCCTTTCTGCCTAGCTTTGCTGTTCATAGAAGCTGAACTAAAACTTTGAATGGAAATGTATCTATGTATGGAGGATGGGTGGATGTTTGCTGGGTCCACCCACTCCATTTATAGATTTGTTTTCACAAAAGTCTCCGACAGCATCTTAGTTCTAAAACCCCTGCCACACCAGAAGCTTATGGTGGCGATGGTGGGGGGCCCTGAGCAGAGGAAGATTTCACCTAACACATGCACAATTGGCACATCCTATTGACTGTAAGTTATGCTCCTTGTGCGGATTTTAGTGTTTTTTATTTTTTTATTGTGGCTGCACTTAGGCTTTAAAGGGTACAAATCTGAGAGTAGCTCTTCTACATAATGCATGTCAAATTGTTTTTTGATTTAGGGTAGAGTGGATTTTAAAAAATGTTCAAAACTTTGTACAGTTCTTTTTCTTTACTACACGACTCTTGGTTTATTTCAATAGTTAAAAAAAGGGATGTTAGTTTTATGGTTTATTTTAGTATACATTTTTATATATTTTAAAGTATATTTTTTTGTGGTACACTGTAAGTCCCCGAAGGATGAACTTAGAAACCTAACT
Organism: Staurois parvus; assembly: GCF_062004578.1. Taxonomy (NCBI): domain Eukaryota; kingdom Metazoa; phylum Chordata; class Amphibia; order Anura; family Ranidae; genus Staurois; species Staurois parvus. The sequence continues at coordinate 10,153,361 of NW_028317949.1, forward strand.
CTAGTCTGCTCTACTTTTTTAGCCCATATTGTGTAAAAAAACTGTAATTAAGACTATGTGCAAATTAATAGAAAACACATAAAATTACAACATTATGGAAGTTTGTGAAGAAAGGGACATGATAAATTGGATGAAGCAGCAGGTTATGGGGAATTCTATACCACAACACTGTCCACATTTGTATGTTCTCCATGCCATGGCCAATAGTTAGGGGAAGGATCATTGTGCACAGATTTCCAGAAGGATTTGCATTTGCTATTCCTTATTTCAGTGGTGTTTTGAATTCTTACAGTGCTGATACAAAGAAATTTAACAAAATACATACAGTACATAATTAAAAATACTGCTATTACAAGGAACATGCCAAAAGACAAATTATAGATAGCACCTAATTAGCACTTGCCATTAAAAGTGTAATAACAAGTATTAGAGACAAAAATAACATTGAATGAAAATTAAACTGAGCACAGATATTTTTCTTGGCTACTATTTTTTTAAGTGAACCTGTCATATCCTTCAAAAATTACGAATTAACATTACTGGTAAAGGTAAGGTACCAGTAGCTATACTTGTTTTTAGATGCATTGCTTTTGTGCTCTCCAGTTACCAGAAGATTACCATCAAGAATTCCCAATTTTTGCATTGGGAAGTGGCCTGTATAGATGTTTCTAAAACACAAAAGCCCCTGGCAGTGTAAGTTCTGTCTAGTGTATTCGTTTCATACCCCACATTTCAATTTTGCATAGAGTTAAACAGTATATCCTACTAATTATTTTCATACACAGCATGCTTTATTTTCTAAACCTTAAGTATGTTATGCAACAAAACCTTTTTTTTTTCATTTTGCTTTTTTGTTCAAGTAAAGGAATTTTTCAAAAGACTGGTCTCTTTATTCTTTACTGAATGTAACACTTTAGTGAATGGGTAGGGGTATAAGTACCCCTTACGTATTCACAAGCAGGGGCAGCATCAGGATTTATTTAAAGGGATACACTGATACTAATGACCCCCCCGCCCGCAGACCCCCACAACTAGAGATGAGCGAATCGAAGTATCCGAAGTGGAATTCGAGTCGAATATCGGAAAAATTTCGATTCGTGCCGAATCCGAAAAACAGCCTAATTCGGACGCGCGAATCGAAATTTTTCCGAAAATGGCGGCTGACATGTGCGGCGACGGAGCGGGGATGTCGGGGAAGGCGCGCAGACAAGGCGCGCTGCCCCATAATGCATTCCTCAACGACATGTGATCGCATCAGCCAATCAGCAGCCAGCCAGCCAGCACTGTGTAATGGTCGAGGTATATATAGCGGCCATTTTGGAAATCTTCATTTGCCTGCAGTCATTGAACAGAGGCAGACCGCTCTGTACTAGGGACAGGGACAGAGTTAGGGCCACAGAAACGAGAATTGGGGACAGAGAGAAGTTACTTAGGGACAGAGAACCATTACTCAGGGACACAGACTTGTTAATGAGGGCCACAGAATCGTTATTTAGGGACAAAGAAATGCTAGTTAGGGCCACAGAATTCATACTCAGGGACAGACAGAATTTTCACTCAGTGCCAGAGAATTGTTACTTAGGGCCACAGAAACGTTATTAGGGCCACAGAATTTTTACTCAGGGACAGACAGAATTGTTACTGAGTGCCAGAGAATTGTTACTCAGGGACAGACAGAATTGTTACTGAGTGCCAGAGAATTCTTACTCAGGGCCACAGAATTCATACTCAGGGACAGACAGAATTGTTACTCAGGGACAGACAGAATTGTTACTGAGTGCCAGAGAATTGTTACTCAGGGACAGACAGAATTGTTACTGAGTGCCAGAGAATTGTTACTCAGGGACAGACAGAATTGTTACTGAGTGCCAGAGAATTGTTACTCAGGGACAGACAGAATTGTTACTGAGTGCCAGAGAATTGTTACTCGCACAGACACAAAATTGTTACTTGCACAGACACAGAATTGTTACTCGCACAGACAGAATTGTTACTCAGGGCCACAGAATTCATACTCAGGGACAGACAGAATTGTTACTGAGTGCCAGAGAATTGTTACTCAGGGACAGACAGAATTGTTACTGAGTGCCAGAGAATTGTTACTCAGGGACAGACAGAATTGTTACTGAGTGCCAGAGAATTGTTACTCAGGGACAGACAGAATTGTTACTGAGTGCCAGAGAATTGTTACTCGCACAGACACAAAATTGTTACTTGCACAGACACAGAATTGTTACTCGCACAGACACAGAATTGTTACTCAGGGCCACAGAATTCATACTCAGGGACAGACAGAATTGTTACTGAGTGCCAGAGAATTGTTACTCAGGGACAGACAGAATTGTTACTGAGTGCCAGAGAATTGTTACTCAGGGACAGACAGAATTGTTACTGAGTGCCAGAGAATTGTTACTCGCACAGACACAAAATTGTTACTTGCACAGACACAGAATTGTTACTCGCACAGACACAGAATTGTTACTCAGGGCCACAGAATTCATACTCAGGGACAGACAGAATTGTTACTGAGTGCCAGAGAATTGTTACTTAGGGACAGACAGAATTGTTACTGAGTGCCAGAGAATTGTTACTCAGGGACAGACAGAATTGTTATTGAGTGCCAGAGAATTGTTACTCGCACAGACACAAAATTGTTACTTGCACAGACACAGAATTGTTACTCGCACAGACACAGAATTGTTACTCAGGGCCACAGAATTCATACTCAGGGACAGACAGAATTGTTACTGAGTGCCAGAGAATTGTTACTCAGGGACAGACAGAATTGTTACTGAGTGCTAGAGAATTGTTACTCAGGGACAGACAGAATTGTTACTGAGTGCCAGAGAATTGTTACTCGCACAGACACAAAATTGTTACTTGCACAGACACAGAATTGTTACTCGCACAGACAGAATTGTTACTCAGGGCCACAGAATTCATACTCAGGGACAGACAGAATTGTTACTGAGTGCCAGAGAATTGTTACTCAGGGACAGACAGAATTGTTACTGAGTGCCAGAGAATTGTTACTCAGGGACAGACAGAATTGTTACTGAGTGCCAGAGAATTGTTACTCAGGGACAGACAGAATTGTTACTGAGTGCCAGAGAATTGTTACTCGCACAGACACAAAATTGTTACTTGCACAGACACAGAATTGTTACTCGCACAGACACAGAATTGTTACTCAGGGCCACAGAATTCATACTCAGGGACAGACAGAATTGTTACTGAGTGCCAGAGAATTGTTACTCAGGGACAGACAGAATTGTTACTGAGTGCCAGAGAATTGTTACTCAGGGACAGACAGAATTGTTACTGAGTGCCAGAGAATTGTTACTCGCACAGACACAAAATTGTTACTTGCACAGACACAGAATTGTTACTCGCACAGACACAGAATTGTTACTCAGGGCCACAGAATTCATACTCAGGGACAGACAGAATTGTTACTGAGTGCCAGAGAATTGTTACTCAGGGACAGACAGAATTGTTACTGAGTGCCAGAGAATTGTTACTCAGGGACAGACAGAATTGTTACTGAGTGCCAGAGAATTGTTACTCGCACAGACACAAAATTGTTACTTGCACAGACACAGAATTGTTACTCGCACAGACACAGAATTGTTACTGAGTGCCAGAGAATTGTTACTCAGGGACAGACAGAATTGTTACTGAGTGCCAGAGAATTGTTACTCAGGGACAGACAGAATTGTTACTGAGTGCCAGAGAATTGTTACTCAGGGACAGACAGAATTGTTACTGAGTGCCAGAGAATTGTTACTCGCACAGACACAAAATTGTTACTTGCACAGACACAGAATTGTTACTCGCACAGACACAGAATTGTTACTCAGGGCCACAGAATTCATACTCAGGGACAGACAGAATTGTTACTGAGTGCCAGAGAATTGTTACTCAGGGACAGACAGAATTGTTACTGAGTGCCAGAGAATTGTTACTCGCACAGACACAAAATTGTTACTTGCACAGACACAGAATTGTTACTCGCACAGACACAGAATTGTTACTCAGGGCCACAGAATTCATACTCAGGGACAGACAGAATTGTTACTGAGTGCCAGAGAATTGTTACTCAGGGACAGACAGAATTGTTACTGAGTGCCAGAGAATTGTTACTCAGGGACAGACAGAATTGTTACTGAGTGCCAGAGAATTGTTACTCGCACAGACACAAAATTGTTACTTGCACAGACACAGAATTGTTACTCGCACAGACACAGAATTGTTACTCGCACAGACACAGAATTGTTACTCAGGGCCACAGAATTCATACTCAGGGACAGACAGAATTGTTACTGAGTGCCAGAGAATTGTTACTCAGGGACACCTAATCGTTGAATTAAATAGTATGTCAGACAACATGCAGAGGAGTGGCAGAGGAGGCAATGTTTTAGGAGCGAGCAGACGTGGCAGCAGAGGAAGGGGTCGAGGCAGCAGTATTCGCAGCCAGAGGCCAGTGCTCCCGGTGTCATCCAGCGGTCGTGTCTCCACCGACAACCCTGCCGTCATTGATTGGTTGGCTCGGTCGTCTTCCTCTTCCCAGGTCACCTCTGACACCTACAGCCAACGGTCGGTGGGTACGTCAGACACAACCGTTAGTTGGCATGGCCCGGGAGCAAGCCCACTGAAATCACGTGTCCTCTACCTGCCCCTGTCCTTTGCTGTTCCCTCACCAAGCGAAGTATCGCATGCTGTGGGCTCAGCCCCACTGTACAGTGAGGAAGAGCTAACAGAGGGCGGTCAGGAACGGGGGGAGACATCGGCCTTTTCAGCAGCCAAGCGAACAAGTACTGGCGAGGAGAGTGGCTCGGTAGCCGGTCTAGAGACAGGTCTGTCTCCTGACCCAGACGCAGCCGAGGGGGCTAGTAGTGAGGCGGAGACCCTACTTGATGATGAGGAGGTTGATCGCACTTGGCAGCCTCGTCGTCATCAGGCAATTTCTTCCGCATCATCAGGAGAAGAGGGTGGCAGCTTGGCAGCGAGCAAAACAGTCGGTGGGTTGCCCAGGAGACAGCAGCAGGGTCGCATCAGTGTCAGTGGAGCCAAACGTCCACGGAGTAGAGCACCAGCTCCACTGCAGCCTACCACCACGGCCAGTAGTGGTGCCGGTGCGCACGGAGGAAGTAGCAGTCAGCCAGTGAAGAGTAGCGGGGGCAAAGTTTCCTACTCGGTGGTGTGGCAATTTTTCCTCAAGCCGCCCGAGGAAGTAAACGTAGCCGTATGTCGACTATGTGGCCAGAAATGCAAGCGTGGCCAGGGGGCCCATGTTGGGACTACAGCGTTGCGTCAGCATATGCAGCGTCACCATTCGGTGGCCTGGGAAAACCGTGATAAACATACGGCGGTTCTGCCTGCCCCAGCCCCCGCTCCATCACCCGCTCCGTTACTTGCTCCGTCACCCGACGTCGTCAATCGCCCTCTATCAGCCAGTCAAGGCTCCAACACCTCTGCTGAGGGGAGTTGTCGCTCGTTGGCATCTTCCGCTCGTTCAGATGCTCCTTCTCCTGCTACTCCTCTTCTCGGATTCCGTCAACAGTCTTTCTTGGAATCCGTATCCAAGAGACAACAGTTTGCGAGCACGCACCCGACGGTGCAAAAGCTGAACGTCCTCCTGTCCAAGTTGCTGGTGCTGCAGTCCCTCCCTTTCCAACTGGTGGACTCAGCACCTTTCCGAGAAATGATGGCTTGTGCCGCGCCGCGGTGGAGAGTGCCAAGCCGTCATTTCTTTGCCCAAAAGGCAGTGCCAGCCCTGCATTCACATGTAGAAGAGATGGTGGGCCAGTCTTTGAGCATGTCGGTCTCTGCCAAAGTGCACGGCAGCGCCGACGTGTGGAGCTGTAACTACGGTCAGGGACAGTACATGTCATTTACGGCCCACTGGGTGAACGTGGTGCCGGCACAGCCGCACCAGCAACTTGGACAGGTCACGACGCTTTTGCCTCCACGTTTGCACGTCCTTGGTCCAGCAAGCATGTCCGCCTCTACCACCTCTTTTTCCGCCGTGTCCTCAGCCGCCACCCCCGTGCCAAGTCCCATTACCCGACCGGCATATCACATGTGCAGGGCGCAACGGTGTCACGCTGTGCTGCACCTGGTATGCCTTGGCGAACGTAGTCACACAGGGGAGGAACTGCTGAGTGTAATGAACAGAGAAATCGACAGATGGCTGTCTCCGCGCAAACTAAAAATCGAAACCATGTTGACTGACAACGGAAAGAACATGGTGTCTGCTCTGCGTCAAGGAAGGTTGTGCCATGCGCCATGCATGGCTCACGTGTTCAATCTGGTTGTCAAGCGGTTCCTAAAATCCACCATCCCACTGCAAGACATCCTTAAAATGTCACGTAAACTGTGCATGCATTTCAGCCATTCCTACACCGCAAAGAACACCCTCATTGAGCTGCAGCGGCAGAACGGAATTCCACAGCATCGCCTGATCTGCGACGTTGCAACAAGGTGGAATTCAACCCTACACATGTTAGACCGCCTTTACGAGCAGCGAAAGGCCATCACCGATTTCCTGATGTTACAAGCGGATAAAGGTACTCCCCTGTGTAACTTAGATGTCAGCCATTGGCAGCTCATGCGTGACACCTGCCGCTTGCTCAGGCCCTTTGAGGAGGCCACGCTATTCGTGAGTCGGCAGGACTATGGGATGAACGACGTCATTCCTCTGTTGCACGTCCTGGAACAAATGCTGTTAACAATGGCTGGTCAGGGTGCGGTAGACGTGGCGCACAGATCTCAACGCCACATGACCCCTGTGGGGGCAGGACAGGAAGAAGAGGAGGAGGTAGAGGAGGACATTTGTGCTCAGGAATTATTGAGTGAAATGGGTGGTTTTTCCACTCAGCGGACAGGAGTGGAGGAGCAGGAGCATCTGGTAGAGGAGGAGGAGGAGGAGACAGAGGACCCAGACGCACCGTGGCAGTATGCTGTGGAGATGGGGGCAGGGAGTCCCTCGCATTCCTTGGCACAAATGGCCCATAGCATGCTCGGTTGCTTGCGTAGCGACAGCCGAATAATAACCATCAGACAGAGGGATGACTTTTGGCTGTCCACCTTGTTGGACCCTCGCTACCGGTCCAAAATGGTGGCCTTTTTCACACCTGCTGAGAGGGAGGCCAAAATTACGTACTATAAAAACCACCTATGTAGTCAGTTGGTCTCTGCCTTTGTGCGCCAACGTCCATCCTCAGACACTGTGGGCCCTGTGCGCTCGCGTTCCGCTGGCATGGCAGCAGGGGAGGGGTGGGGTGGTAGGAGCAGTGGCAGCTCCACCAGCAGCGGCTGCCTCAGTCTGCAGTCGATGATGAGTAGCTTTCTTCACCAGCGCAGTGAGGAAACTACTAACCAGCCGCAGCAGCAGCAGCAGCATCAGGTGGACCTGGAGCAGGAGCTCAAACAACAGGCTTGGGCCTACTTGGACAGCACCCTGCCAACCGAGGTAGACAATCCCCTTGACTACTGGGCAACGAAACTTGACCTTTGGCCCCAACTAGCTGAATTTGCCCTTGAAAGGCTGTCATGCCCGGCCAGTAGCGTGGCATCGGAGCGCGTGTTTAGTGCGGCAGGAGGTATTGTAACTCCGCGGAGGACACGACTGTCCACCCAAAGTGTGGAGAGACTCACGTTTGTGAAAATGAATCAGGCGTGGATTAGTCTGGATTTCAAACCACCAGTTCCTGACACAACTGACTAAATCCGCCATGAATCATGCCTCAAACATGTGCCACTTTCAGGTCTCCTCACACTGCTGGTGTGTTTAATTTTTTGACATAGGGTGCTGGCAGATTACGGGCCTCCTATAGCTGCTGCCAGGCCCCTAATCTGCCATAGGCCCCTATATACCGCCTCCTCATGCTGCTGCTAGGTCCAGAGTCTCTCATGGGTCCCTGTACGGCCTCCCATTGCTGCTGTCTCCATCGCCACACTCTGCTGCCATGTGCCACTTTCAGGTCTCTTCACACTGCTGGTGTGTTTAATTTTTTGACATAGGGTGCAGGCAGACTACGGGCCTCACATAGCTGCTGCCAGGCCCCTAATCTGCCATGGGCCCCTATATACCGCCTCCTCATGCTGCTGCCAAGTCTAGAGTCTCTCATGGGTCCCTGTACGGCCTCCCATTGCTGCTGTCTCCATCGCCACACTCTGCTGCCATGTGCCACTTTCAGGTCTCTTCACACTGCTGGTGTGTTTAATTTTTTGACATAGGGTGCAGGCAGATTACGGGCCTCACATAGCTGCTGCCAGGCCCCTAATCTGCCATGGGCCCCTATATACCGCCTCCTCATGCTGCTGCCAAGTCCAGAGTCTCTCATGGGTCCCTGTACGGCCTCCCATTGCTGCTGTCTCCATCGCCACACTCTGCTGCCATGTGCCACTTTCAGGTCTCTTCACACTGCTGGTGTGTTTAATTTTTTGACATAGGGTGCAGGCAGATTACGGGCCTCACATAGCTGCTGCCAGGCCCCTAATCTGCCATGGGCCCCTATATACCGCCTCCTCATGCTGCTGCCAAGTCTAGAGTCTCTCATGGGTCCCTGTACGGCCTCCCATTGCTGCTGTCTCCATCGCCACACTCTGCTGCCATGTGCCACTTTCAGGTCTCTTCACACTGCTGGTGTGTTTAATTTTTTGACATAGGGTGCTGCAAGATAACGGGCCTCACATAGCTGCTGCCAGGCCCCTAATCTGCCATGGGCCCCTATATACCGCCTCCTCATGCTGCTGCCAAGTCCAGAGTCTCTCATGGGTCCCTGTACGGCCTCCCATTGCTGCTGTCTCCATCGCCACACTCTGCTGCCATGTGCCACTTTCAGGTCTCTTCACACTGCTGGTGTGTTAAATTTTTTGACATAGGGTGCAGGCAGATTACGGGCCTCACATAGCTGCTGCCAGGCCCCTAATCTGCCATGGGCCCCTATATACCGCCTCCTCATGCTGCTGCCAAGTCTAGAGTCTGTCATGGGTCCCTGTACGGCCTCCCATTGCTGCTGTCTCCATCGCCACACTCTGCTGCCATGTGCCACTTTCAGGTCTCTTCACACTGCTGGTGTGTTTAATTTTTTGACATAGGGTGCAGGCAGATTACGGGCCTCACATAGCTGCTGCCAGGCCCCTAATCTGCCATGGGCCCCTATATACCGCCTCCTCATGCTGCTGCCAAGTCCAGAGTCTCTCATGGGTCCCTGTACGGCCTCCCATTGCTGCTGTCTCCATCGCCACACTCTGCTGCCATGTGCCACTTTCAGGTCTCTTCACACTGCTGGTGTGTTTAATTTTTTGACATAGGGTGCAGGCAGATTACGGGCCTCACATAGCTGCTGCCAGGCCCCTAATCTGCCATGGGCCCCTATATACCGCCTCCTCATGCTGCTGCCAAGTCTAGAGTCTCTCATGGGTCCCTGTACGGCCTCCCATTGCTGCTGTCTCCATCGCCACACTCTGCTGCCATGTGCCACTTTCAGGTCTCTTCACACTGCTGGTGTGTTTAATTTTTTGACATAGGGTGCAGGCAGATTACGGGCCTCACATAGCTGCTGCCAGGCCCCTAATCTGCCATGGGCCCCTATATACCGCCTCCTCATGCTGCTGCCAAGTCCAGAGTCTCTCATGGGTCCCTGTACGGCCTCCCATTGCTGCTGTCTCCATCGCCACACTCTGCTGCCATGTGCCACTTTCAGGTCTCTTCACACTGCTGGTGTGTTAAATTTTTTGACATAGGGTGCAGGCAGATTACGGGCCTCACATAGCTGCTGCCAGGCCCCTAATCTGCCATGGGCCCCTATATACCGCCTCCTCATGCTGCTGCCAAGTCTAGAGTCTCTCATGGGTCCCTGTACGGCCTCCCATTGCTGCTGTCTCCATCGCCACACTCTGCTGCCATGTGCCACTTTCAGGTCTCTTCACACTGCTGGTGTGTTTAATTTTTTGACATAGGGTGCTGCAAGATAACGGGCCTCACATAGCTGCTGCCAGGCCCCTAATCTGCCATGGGCCCCTATATACCGCCTCCTCATGCTGCTGCCAAGTCCAGAGTCTCTCATGGGTCCCTGTACGGCCTCCCATTGCTGCTGTCTCCATCGCCACACTCTGCTGCCATGTGCCACTTTCAGGTCTCTTCACACTGCTGGTGTGTTAAATTTTTTGACATAGGGTGCAGGCAGATTACGGGCCTCACTTAGCTGCTGCCAGGCCCCTAATCTGCCATGGGCCCCTATATACCGCCTCCTCATGCTGCTGCCAAGTCTAGAGTCTGTCATGGGTCCCTGTACGGCCTCCCATTGCTGCTGTCTCCATCGCCACACTCTGCCATGTGCCACTTTCAGGTCTCTTCACACTGCTGGTGTGTTTAATTTTTTGACATAGGGTGCAGGCAGATTACGGGCCTCACATAGCTGCTGCCAGGCCCCTAATCTGCCATGGGCCCCTATATACCGCCTCCTCATGCTGCTGCCAAGTCCAGAGTCTCTCATGGGTCCCTGTACGGCCTCCCATTGCTGCTGTCTCCATCGCCACACTCTGCTGCCATGTGCCACTTTCAGGTCTCTTCACACTGCTGGTGTGTTAAATTTTTTGACATAGGGTGCAGGCAGATTACGGGCCTCACATAGCTGCTGCCAGGCCCCTAATCTGCCATGGGCCCCTATATACCGCCTCCTCATGCTGCTGCCAAGTCTAGAGTCTGTCATGGGTCCCTGTACGGCCTCCCATTGCTGCTGTCTCCATCGCCACACTCTGCTGCCATGTGCCACTTTCAGGTCTCTTCACACTGCTGGTGTGTTTAATTTTTTGACATAGGGTGCAGGCAGATTACGGGCCTCACATAGCTGCTGCCAGGCCCCTAATCTGCCATGGGCCCCTATATACCGCCTCCTCATGCTGCTGCCAAGTCCAGAGTCTCTCATGGGTCCCTGTACGGCCTCCCATTGCTGCTGTCTCCATCGCCACACTCTGCTGCCATGTGCCACTTTCAGGTCTCTTCACACTGCTGGTGTGTTTAATTTTTTGACATAGGGTGCAGGCAGATTACGGGCCTCACATAGCTGCTGCCAGGCCCCTAATCTGCCATGGGCCCCTATATACCGCCTCCTCATGCTGCTGCCAAGTCTAGAGTCTCTCATGGGTCCCTGTACGGCCTCCCATTGCTGCTGTCTCCATCGCCACACTCTGCTGCCATGTGCCACTTTCAGGTCTCTTCACACTGCTGGTGTGTTTAATTTTTTGACATAGGGTGCAGGCAGATTACGGGCCTCACATAGCTGCTGCCAGGCCCCTAATCTGCCATGGGCCCCTATATACCGCCTCCTCATGCTGCTGCCAAGTCCAGAGTCTCTCATGGGTCCCTGTACGGCCTCCCATTGCTGCTGTCTCCATCGCCACACTCTGCTGCCATGTGCCACTTTCAGGTCTCTTCACACTGCTGGTGTGTTTAATTTTTTGACATAGGGTGCAGGCAGATTACGGGCCTCACATAGCTGCTGCCAGGCCCCTAATCTGCCATGGGCCCCTATATACCGCCTCCTCATGCTGCTGCCAAGTCTAGAGTCTCTCATGGGTCCCTGTACGGCCTCCCATTGCTGCTGTCTCCATCGCCACACTCTGCTGCCATGTGCCACTTTCAGGTCTCTTCACACTGCTGGTGTGTTTAATTTTTTGACATAGGGTGCTGCAAGATAACGGGCCTCACATAGCTGCTGCCAGGCCCCTAATCTGCCATGGGCCCCTATATACCGCCTCCTCATGCTGCTGCCAAGTCCAGAGTCTCTCATGGGTCCCTGTACGGCCTCCCATTGCTGCTGTCTCCATCGCCACACTCTGCTGCCATGTGCCACTTTCAGGTCTCTTCACACTGCTGGTGTGTTAAATTTTTTGACATAGGGTGCAGGCAGATTACGGGCCTCACATAGCTGCTGCCAGGCCCCTAATCTGCCATGGGCCCCTATATACCGCCTCCTCATGCTGCTGCCAAGTCTAGAGTCTGTCATGGGTCCCTGTACGGCCTCCCATTGCTGCTGTCTCCATCGCCACACTCTGCCATGTGCCACTTTCAGGTCTCTTCACACTGCTGGTGTGTTTAATTTTTTGACATAGGGTGCAGGCAGATTACGGGCCTCACATAGCTGCTGCCAGGCCCCTAATCTGCCATGGGCCCCTATATACCGCCTCCTCATGCTGCTGCCAAGTCCAGAGTCTCTCATGGGTCCCTGTACGGCCTCCCATTGCTGCTGTCTCCATCGCCACACTCTGCTGCCATGTGCCACTTTCAGGTCTCTTCACACTGCTTGTGTGTTTAATTTTTTGACATAGGGTGCAGGCAGATTACGGGCCTCACATAGCTGCTGCCAGGCCCCTAATCTGCCATGGGCCCCTATATACCGCCTCCTCATGCTGCTGCCAAGTCTAGAGTCTCTCATGGGTCCCTGTACGGCCTCCCATTGCTGCTGTCTCCATCGCCACACTCTGCTGCCATGTGCCACTTTCAGGTCTCTTCACACTGCTGGTGTGTTTAATTTTTTGACATAGGGTGCAGGCAGATTACGGGCCTCACATAGCTGCTGCCAGGCCCCTAATCTGCCATGGGCCCCTATATACCGCCTCCTCATGCTGCTGCCAAGTCTAGAGTCTCTCATGGGTCCCTGTACGGCCTCCCATTGCTGCTGTCTCCATCGCCACACTCTGCTGCCATGTGCCACTTTCAGGTCTCTTCATACTGCTGGTGTGTTTAATTTTTTGACATAGGGTGCAGGCAGATTACGGGCCTCACATAGCTGCTGCCAGGCCCCTAATCTGCCATGGGCCCCTATATACCGCCTCCTCATGCTGCTGCCAAGTCTAGAGTCTCTCATGGGTCCCTGTACGGCCTCCCATTGCTGCTGTCTCCATCGCCACACTCTGCTGCCATGTGCCACTTTCAGGTCTCTTCATACTGCTGGTGTGTTTAATTTTTTGACATAGGGTGCAGGCAGATTACGGGCCTCACATAGCTGCTGCCAGGCCCCTAATCTGCCATGGGCCCCTATATACCGCCTCCTCATGCTGCTGCCAAGTCTAGAGTCTCTCATGGGTCCCTGTACGGCCTCCCATTGCTGCTGTCTCCATCGCCACACTCTGCTGCCATGTGCCACTTTCAGGTCTCTTCACACTGCTGGTGTGTTTAATTTTTTGACATAGGGTGCAGGCAGATTACGGGCCTCACATAGCTGCTGCCAGGCCCCTAATCTGCCATGGGCCCCTATATACCGCCTCCTCATGCTGCTGCCAAGTCCAGAGTCTCTCATGGGTCCCTGTACGGCCTCCCATTGCTGCTGTCTCCATCGCCACACTCTGCTGCCATGTGCCACTTTCAGGTCTCTTCACACTGCTGGTGTGTTAAATTTTTTGACATAGGGTGCTGGCAGATTACGGGCCTCCCATTGCTGCTGCCAGACATGTAATCTGCCATGGGCCCCCGTACCGACTCCTCATGCTGTGACGTTGCAACAAGGTGTAATTCAACCCTACATATGTTAGACCGCCTTTACGAACAGCTAAAGGACATCACAGATTTCCTGATGTTAAAAGCGGATAAAGGTACTCCCTGTGTAACTTAGATGTCAGCCATTGTCAGCTCATGTGTGACACCTGCGCTTGCTCAGGCCCTTTGAGGAGGCCACGCTATTCGTGAGTCGGCAGGACTATGGGAGGAATGAGGTCAAATCGGCCATGGGCCCCCGTACCGCCTGTTCACGCTGATGCTGGTCCCACAGTGTGACCTGGGTCCCTGTACAGCCTCCCATTGCTTCCACTCTGCCATGTACCTCTTTGAAATCTCCTCACACTCCTGCGGTTGTCCATTTTGTCATAGGTTGCTGGCAGATTAGCGGCCTTCCATAGGTGCCGCCAGGCCCCATATCGACCATGGGCCCCCGTACCTCCTGGTCACGCTGCTGCTGAGCCCACAGTGTGACCTGGGTCCCTGTACGGCCTCCCATTGCTTCCACTCTGCCATGTGCCACTTTGAAATCTCCTCACACTCCTGCGGTTGTCCATTTTGTCATAGGTTGCTGGCAGATTACAGGCCTTCCATAGGTGCCACCAAGCCCCATATCGGCCATGGGCCCCCGTACCGCCTGGTCACGCTGCTGCTGGGCCCACAGTGTGACCTGGGTCCCTGTACCGCCTCCCATTGCTCCCACTCTGCCATGTGCCACTTTCAGGTCTCCTCACGCTCCTGCTGGTTTCCATTTTGTCATAGGTTGCTGTATGGCCTCCCATTGCTGCTGCCTCCACCGCCACACTGTGGCTCCAAACACTGGTTTTGGCCCCGTGACTGGCCAAAGGAGTGAAGTGTGCAGTGATTCTAAGATCGACGGCACTCATCTGCATGTCATACTGACAGACAGTATTATTTCTCTTCCCCAGCAGACTCCAAGGGCATTTAAATTAAAGGTACAGTGTTCTGCACTAATATTAAGTCTCTCTGAAGCCTAGAAACACCCTTTTTTAAGTTAAATTCACAGCGAATTTATTCGACTCGAATCGAATATTGTCCACGAATTCGCCGAATCAGTCGAATCGAATTTTTCATTTCTTCGCTCATCTCTACCCACAACCACCGAGCCAGGGTTGTGGGAAAGAGGCCCTTGTGCCCATCGGCATGGGAACCCCAGACACTCTTTCCACCCATTTTTGGGAGATGCGGTTCCCCTTAAAAGTCTTACCAGGCCTAAAGAACCTGCTATGGATTTTAGGGGGAACCCCACGCACTTTCTAAAAAATATTTTACTGTGGGGTCCCTCCTAACCTTCCTACTAGACCTAAAGGGTCTAGTATGGATAGGGGGAGGGACCAACTCTGTTGTTTTTTTTTAAATAAAAATGTAATTTAAAAAAAATAAGTCAGTATTGCTGCAGCAGGTTCTATATGGACATACAACTTTGCAGGTAGTTTAAAGGACCCCCCCAGGCATGATAGTTTTCTTTTTTTTTCTACTTTAAGCAATGAAAAATGACTGCCCCTTTAAAAACAATACTTTTTAAAAAAAGATTTCACTAATTTGTGTCCCTCAGGGCAGTACCCGAGTCCCCATACCCCTTTTATGACCAATAACGTGCATATAATCCTTCAAAATGGGCAGTTTTGAATTTACAAGATCGAGATCCCATAGACTTGCATTGAGTTTGACGTTCACGGTCAATTGTTCATTAGGTTCAAAGGTTCAACCACGAACTAAACACAGAGGGTGTTTGGCGCATCACTGCTGGTAAGTGTACTGAGAAACTTTCTGTTGTTTGCGATAAAAACGTATTGCAATAAGCCCTGTACCCTATGACTACGTGCATCACACGAAACGCGTCAGTGGGGCTACAGCAACTAAACGTCTAGCCACCGCTGGTGGCCATCCTGATTTCCCATTATACGGTCAGTGTTTTTCTTCTTTTTACTTTGTCATTGCACTTTTCATTCGATGGAATAAAGTTCCCTACGGTATCACGCTATGTGGTCTCCTTTATTGGTCCCTATTCATGAGGGACATTCGCATAGGCTGCATTAAGGGTGACCCCCTATGGTGATACGCATCAAGGACCCCTGAGTACTCCATGCAGATGTGACTGGGAAGTATCCTGACCTGACCTTACCTGGGAGGCGGATGACCTAAACTATACCTATTGAGATAGGTTATATCTCAAATGCCTGTTTGCACGCACTTCTGGTGAGTGCGCATTTCATTTACATTGAATATCTGCCACTTGGACTAACTCTCCACGAATGCTTATCGGGATCATACAGGATCCTCACGTGGGCAATACATCTGGGACTTTTTTTTGCACTTTACTCACCTATTGGTGACATCATTTATGCACATTTATTTATATTTGTTGATTTTCTTGATTGATCTGGTATTGCTTATTATCTATACCTACATACTGAGCATATGTTATCGATCTATTCACACTGCACAGTTTTAAAGCTGCATCTTCTCATTTCTATACACTATTGATGAGATTTACGCTGCATATTTAGTTTTAAGCGCTGCACCTTCATATTGAGATTATTGCAATAATAGTATGCATTATTTAGTGTCTGTTTGAGACAAATCTCCCTTGAGGCAAAGGAAGATCATCTGACATGCTCAATAGGTTTCTAATATTGGCCAATCATCCTTTAATCTATACCACTGCCAGTTAGTTAGAATCCCCTCCTGTTTCTAAATTTTGCATTATATCTTCTTTGTCAGCTCTACTAGCTTCCCAGTTCGCCTCCATACTCACTGGCTAGATGTAATGATACTGATTTACTGTCCAATGAGCAGACACTAGGGGGATGTGAAAAAAGAAGCTGTATTTCAGAGCAAGGAAGCTAAATTGCTTAATCAGTGTTTCACTCTTCTGAATATACAGTGTAGAAAATATGTATCATCGTCAGGCAAAACAATAACTACTAATGCATATCAATTACATATTTAATTATTTAGCGAGAGTTTCACTTTAATATCTATTTTTACCTATTTGCATATTAACCTCCCATAATAATGTGAGGAGAAAGTCACTAACGTCCAGACATTAAAAAAAAAAAATGCTCCGCTAGCATTCCAGCGCTGCTCCCTTGACAACCCTTCCTTCATACAATGTGTTTCATTATCTATAAAGCTTATTTTAGATTTTAGTTCTACTTTTCTGTGCTGTCACATGCATGAAAGCAGGGATAGCAATGAAACACCATGGAGATACCACAAGGGAGAGTCTGTGCATCTAGCAGTGGTTGCATTTTAAATAGCTTGAAATTATGAAATATTCGTTGCTTTGTATGTTAACAATATGAATAAGAGATATCATTTTAGCTGCCTTAATCATGTTTTTTTCTGATTCAACGCACAAGAAAAAGGTTATCGTGGACAGAAAATATAATACAAAAGTAGCATCATTTAAATGCACCATACTGCATGTTAATAGTATTAACGAATACAAACACTATTGTATAAAGGTTATTGAAATAAATTAAAAACTACTAGCAGTATAAATCAGTTCCTCAAATGTTTTAAACCATGTACTCTTTATGTTCACCAAGTGTTCACCAAGTACTCCCTGCTGTCAGTTGCGTTGTCATGTGACCTTTATGTGTGCACATTTGTTGCTTCTCTCCCTAGGAATGTAAAATGCAACCCCTTATATTCTTAAAAAAACTAAAATTTCATACATAAATTATTATATAAATGATTTACTATTTGACAACTTTCAACTATTAATAATTTACTTTCAAATATAAAATAAACCCTACTTATGGAGTTTTTCATCGTTTAACTCCTTCCTGCCCTGCCTATTATAAGATGACGGCAGAGCGGGGTCCATATGGCATATGGCATCCTCCCAGGATTAAGCCTCGCACACACCCCAAGGGCCATGCTTCAACACAATCTGTCACCAGGCGTGTCCACCAGACACAGCCAATGACAGATCACTACACCAGCCCACTGCCAGTGTCATGTGATTGCTGGGACCAATAACAGCAGATCACATGACAGTTGTAAAGAATGCATGGCTTTCTTTCATGCCATTCATTGCTTACAACAGAGCTGCTAGCTGTGATTGGTCACAGTGGTCACATGTATAGACTAGACCAATCACAGCACATTTGTAGCATGTGATCACCTGTGGCCAATCACAGCTGATCACAACAAAAACTACAGAATGAATGAGTTTAATTCAGCAAAAATGATTGTTTATACCAATTAAATTTGTTGGTATACTGTAAGGAATCATAATATGTAACGAAAACGAAAAAAAAAAAACTGATCCCTTGCCAAGAGTAGTACAATGTTACTATGGTAACATTCTATTGTTCTGGTCACAGAAGAAGAATAATACTGTCAGCAGTCAATGTCCCTGATCACTGCTGCACCAGCTATAGGATTTTTTTTTACTTTCTTTATCTTCTACAAAATTATGACAAAAAATGACAACTTCAAAAAACACGCCATGCATCTTAACAAATACCTCAGACTGTCTAATTTACAAAAAGTGGTCATTTATGAGTTATTTGTTTTGTCCTGGTGTTTTTGGGCCTCAAGAAATTAGATAGGCCGTCAGTAAATCAGGATTTATCATTTTTTAGATATATACTATAATTTGTGGACTCTATAACTTTCCTACCAATTAAATAATAAACACTGATTTGAGTTATTTTTACCAAAGAAATGTAGCAGAATACATTTTGGATGAAATTTGTGTAGAAAGATTATTTATTTGCAAATTTTTATAACAAAAAATCCCACATTTTTTCAAAATTGCCATTCTTTTTTTCATTTTAGTGCAAAAAAAAATTAAAGTAAATACTACCAAAAGAAATCTCTATTTGTGTGAAAAAATAATAAAAATGTAATATGGATACAATGTTGCATGACCTCGCAATTATCATTCAAAGTGCAACAGTGCTGAAAGGTGAAAATTGGCCTGGGCAGTAAGGGGGTAAAAGTGCCCGGTAGGCAAGTGGTTAAAAAATATAAATGTATTATACATACAGCTAGCTAGAAACCCTGTTGCCAGACCAATCATTTTAACAACAACCTTCCTACAAGATTACATGTGCATTTAACTCTATAGTATTCTCCTTTAATCCTCTCCTGGAAACTACATAAAATGTTGTGAAGAGAAGAGAGTGAAGAGATGGAAAGTCAGTACAGCACAGAAAGTAATTAGAAACTCCCATAAGAAGAACTAAGAACTATGACATGAGATTATATAGGGGGCTGTGCTAGGAAACTAACTAGTCAATTTTTCTAGCAAGATAAAAGGCACATCGCATGTGGATAAAAAATAATTTATGAAAGGGAAAAACACTGCAAGTGAAACTTTGATATACTTAATGATGTTTGTTACCAGGTCTCTTTATAAATCTATAAAAACTTTTATGCATAACCAGCTCTACTCACAAAAAGATCAAAGTGACAATTTCTAACAGCAGCTAACCCAAACAACACATTCAAACCAAATATACACATATAAGGCAGCACTTTGTAAATTACTTATACAGTAATATGAATGCATACTATAAATATAATATGTTAATACTAATGACCAAATGAGGTATAACATTCCAACATTAAGGGGTCTATACAAATGCACGTATCAGTACATCCATGTACATTTGTTTGGTTGATGTTGGGCAAAAACCAATGTTGTTGTAGAATATTTCATCTACTGAACAAATGTTCCTTATTAAGGGCTGTAGTAAAATACCACATTATGAACACTAGATGGAACTGAGGATCATAGGAAATACATACAGCATGTCCTTGTAAGAAGAAATGCAATGTAACGATTGTAGAAAATAGGTAACATTCAGAATGGCCATGATGGATTCACCACCAGGTACAACAGGAGCAGGGGCTGGGTTTTCTCTCTAGTAATTCTATGTGTAGTTGTGAATCCCTTGGCAGCTTATTCAGAAATTTTTTAACATGACCATTAACTTATCTTGCACCTAGATCACTGAAGGCTGATCCTCTGTTCATTAGGGTGCGTGAGTCTTTTCTCTTTAAATATCTCTGGAAATGCATCCACTCAGTTGGACCCTGAGAATTAAATTGGGAAGGCAATATAGTGTGCATATTCATTAAAAAAGCTGAAAACAAAAAGGAGTATCACTTTAGTGCTTGAAGAACACAACAGTGCAATTACATACAGTGGTGGTGCGTACTAAGGCATGCATTGATGAAGTAACAATGATCATGGAGGTGGTCATTGGTACAGTGAAAGGTAAAGTGGAGGCATGTGGCATGTGGGAGAGGTGGAAAGATTATGGGAAGGAAGGAGCTCAGAAGTTTTGGTGAAAGTAAGGGTTCCTGTGCAGAAGTGCTGTGGAGGAAGCCTTAAGATAGTTTCTACACGTATAATTAGAATAACAAAACAAAGCGCACCCGGTGTCCAAAATAACGCACTTTTTATGGTAGATGTAGAAGCATTTATTGAGAGTAATGACAAGACATCAACAAGACATCAAGCCCTTCTTCAGGGCTATTAAACAAATATGAAAAATATACAAAGAAACAGTGTATGAGGAGAGTTTAGAGGTAAACGGGAGCAGGGAGATGGGTCTTACGTTTTTCAGGTTGGTGGGGTCCAGCAAGGGTTTTTTAAGTATGGGAATGATCTGTGCATGCTATAGAGGGGTGGGGAAGGCACCATTAGAGAGGGAGAAATTGAAGATGTGAGTGAGGGAGAATAGGATAGAAGAGGGTGACCGTAGTAGTTGAGAGGGGACAGGATCCAGAGGGCACGTGGTGAGATGGGCTTCTGAGAAAACTGTAGTAACTTCTTCAGTAGTAGCAAGGTCAAAAGAGAAACATGTTGAGGGAGGTTTAGTATAAGGTATGCTAAGTGGGATAGATGTCTGTGTAGTGCCCCTACAAATTGCATCAATCTTATTTTTGAATTGATTTGCAATCTTGTAAGCAGTGAGTGAGTTACTGGGTGGAGGTGGAGAAAGAAGAGAGTTAAAAGTAGAGAAGAGATGACAAGGACTAGATGGCAAGCTATTGATGAGAGTGCCAAAGTCGGCTTGTTTGGCAGCATGGAGGGAGGAATTGTATGTTAAGAAATCAGATTTATATAGGGTGAATGCTTGCTGAGATTTGGTTTTACGCCACAATCGCTCCAGTGCACGACTATGTCACTTAAGATATCTGGTGTCGTCAGTCTGCCAAGGTTGTAATGGTGGAGGCCTGATACTTTGTGTAGTTAGAGGAGCAAGTGAGTCTAGTGTGTATGAAAGTGAACTGTTATAGACAGCAGTGGCCAGGTCAGGGCAGGACAGGGGAGAGATTCTGTCAGAGACGCGGTCAGTTGCAGAGTGGAAAGGAGCAGGGTTTAAGTTGTGAAGGTTTCTGAGGGTAATTGTTTGCTGCTTGAAGGGATAAGCGTTTGAAGATGAGGATACTGTGAAGGTGATGAGATTGTGATCAGAGAAAGGAAAGGGGGTGTTTGTGAGGTTGTAAGGAGTGTAAAGCTGGGAGAAAACAAGGTCTAATGTATTCCCATCAGAGTGAGTGGAGGACTGTATACATTGTGTTAAGGCAAAGGATGAGGTTAGGTTGAAGAGTTGAGATGTAGCTGGATTTTTCACATTAATGGGGATGTTAAAATCTCCATGAATGATAGAGGGTATTTCAGAGGAGAGAAAGTAGGGTAGCCAAGCAAAGAAGCCATCAAGAAAGTGTGACACAAGTCCTGGAGGCCGGTAGATCACTGCAATCCTCAGAGAAATGGGAGAAAACAGCCGAATGCAGTGAGTCTCGAAAGAAGAGAAGGATAGAAGCAAACCAACTCCACCACCTTTCTGACCACTGGGTCTGGGTAAGTGGCTCCAGAGAAGGCCTCCATAGGAAAGTGCTGTGAGAGAAGCAGAATCTGATGCGTGAAGCCAGGTTTCTGTAATTGCTAGTAGGTTAAGGGAGCGGGTGAGTAAAGTATTAGCAGGAGGTAATGAGAGAAGTAGTAGGGAGATGGTAGAAGTGAGGGTGATATGTATAGGCTTAGGGGTGGAGCAGAGGGGTAAAGAAAGGAGATTTTGAGAGCAGAGGATAGTAATATGTATATAGTATATAATTTGTATAGTATATAAATTAAGAGTGCTTGATCATGATCAAAATAATCAGAATAGAAATACTCAAAATAGAAATACAATCAATAGTAATAATAATAATGGCAATAGTAATTGTAATCATTGAGCTGAGAGAAAGTCTACAGATAAACCTGATAAAATTAACCACTTGCACTCCAGAGGATTTACCCCCCTCCTGACCAGGCCATTTTTTGCATTATGGTGCTGCATTACTTTAAATGACAATTGCGCAGTCATGCAGCTCTGTACCCAAATGAAATTTACATCCTTTTTTTCCCACAAATAGAGATTTCTTTCGGTGGTATTTGATTGTCTGTGCATTTTTAATTTTTTGCGCAATAAAAAAGGCTGGCAATTTTGAGGAAAAAAAAAATATTTTTGACTTTTCGCTATTAACCACCTCCCACCTGGCCAATGTACATAAATGGCCAGATGGGAGCTTCCCCGTTCTGAATGGATGTTTCTGTACAACCCTCAGAACATGTGCCTGCTCTTGGCCCCAAGGCCGTGCTGCAGCACAATTCTGTGATGGCTGTGTCCCTCAGACACAGTCCATCTCAGATTGGGATATGGGCTCTCTGATTGACCCTCCTGATCACGTGATAGCTGTGTCCAATCACAGCCATCTCAGAATGTCAACAGAGACACGTGTCTCTGCAGTTGATTTCCTGCCAGAGCTCTGTGAGAGCTCAGGGAGGGGAGAGGGGAGGGGGGAAGCTGAAGACTGTGACAGTTGATCTGTATAGCTGATGATTTTATTCATCAGTTACACAGATCTGCAGCCATCCCACGCCAGTGCACCAAGCACCATTTGTCCCTGTCCATGGTCCACATGGCAACATCTGTCACAGCGTACCCGTGTAAAGTCCACATCTGTGCCAGTGATCCACATCTGTCACAGTGTACCAGTGCTCATCTACTGCTGTACCAGTGATCAATATCTGACATGGCCTACCAGTGTCAAATCAACATCTGTCAGTTTACCAGTGTGCAATATCTGTCACACAGTACTAGTGTAAAATCCACATCAGTACCAGTGAATAACATCTGTCACAGTGTACCAGAGTAAAATCCACACCTGTACCAGTGATCAATATCTGTCACAGAGTATCAGTGTGATATCCACATCTGTACCAGTGATAAACATCTGTACCAGTGATCAATATCTTTCACAGAGTATCCATGTGAAATCCATATCTGTACCAGTGATAAACATCTGTACCAGTGAACATCAAAATAAACATCAGCAATATCAGCAGTGCACACATGTCTAAAAAATTATAAAAAATTATACACCAGTGAGGAGGTTTTTCAGATACTGAGTATGATGGACTGGAGTAACGGGGAACTCTCTTTGTCAGACTCAGATTCTGAGTATGAGCCAACTGAAAGCAGTGGGTCAGCAACAGATTCTGAGGAGGAGAGAGTCCAAACAAAGAGGTCCAGGAGATCTGAGGAGGAGCAGGCATCCACCAGTAGCGCAGTGGTGAGTACAAGCAGTGCAGCACTCCCAGAAGATAGCAGCAGAATGTATTTTGGGGTGTAATTTTGGGTATGTACATACTATGTGTTAGAAATATATGATAAATGGACAACTTTGTGTAAAAAAACAAAAATTTTCATTTTCTTCCCACATTTTCCGAAAACTTGTGGAAAAAAATGACATGTTCAAAAGACTCATTATGCCTCATAGAATATACATTGGAGTGTTTGCCTTCCAAAATGGGGTACTTCTGTGGGTAATTCCATTGTCCTGGTGCTCCAGGGCCTTCAAAAACATGATAGGTAGTCATGAAATGAGATGTGTAATGTAAGCCTCCAGAACACATGGGCCTCTGTATGTGGCCAGGTTGTAGAAAAGTCTTACACATGTAGTATTCCCATACTCAGGAGGAGTAGAATATAGATTGGGGTGTTTTCCTTCCAAAAATGGGGTCATTTTGTGGGTAATTCTATTGTCCAGGTGCTCCAGGGCCTTCAAAAATGTGACAGGTAGTCAGGAAATGAGGTGTCATTTATGCCTCCAGAACGCCTGTAGGTACTACTTGGATGTTGGGCCTCTGTATGTGGCCAGGCTGTGGAAAAGTCTTACACATGTGGTATCTTCATACTCAGGAGGAGCGGCAGAATGTGTTTTGGGGGTGAAGCTGCGAGTATGCATATCCTGTGTGAGAGGAATAACCTGTTAATATAACAATTGTGGGGAAAAAAAAATTATTTTATTTACTTTCTTCATTTTCCAAAGAATTGTGGGAAAAAAATTACAGGTTGAAAAAACTCACCATACATCTGACTAAATGCCTTGGAATCTCTGCTTTCCAAAAAGGGGTAATTTGGGGGATATTTGTACTGTTCTGGCTTATTAGTGTACCAAGAAATGAGATAGGCCATCAGTATATCAGTTTTGATAAGGTGTGATCAATTTTCTTTCAATTCTTTTTTATTAAAGTTTTTTCCAAGACAATAACAGAACAATGAATGACTGTAACAATAGCTGAAGTAACATCACGTTTGTCAAAATTGTGCAGAATGGATTCAGCAATCAACATTTACATATGACCATCTGAGATTTGTATCAGTGACATATCCAGACATAAGAAGTTAGCAAGAATTCTGCAGACTTAACACTCGGAACATAGCAATGCACAATTCGTTTCACAAATTGACACAAATTATATACAAAAGAAAAGAATTTTAACCATTAAGAGAACAATTGAACAGAGACTTGACTAGAAAAGAGAAAGAATGAAATAACAATAGAGCTATAACTCCACAGAAATAAGATATAAGAAATCTAACAGAACTCAGCATATTTCAGCATCCATGCTATATTATACCTTACTTTCATACGTCAGAGAGCTTAAATAAAATATTCCAGAGCAGCCATCTAGCATCGAATACTTTTATAGTATAATTCAAAAATGCATAGGACCTCTCAAACAGATAATGAGTGTACTTTATTAATCACTTCTGAAATGGAAAGAGATGTAGTGGATTTCCACACTTTAGTAATAGTTAACCAGGCAGCAATTAAAATGTGAACAATAATTGTTCGGAATTGGACAGGAAATAAATTCAATGTACTATTTAATAATGCCAAATGGGGATTTGGATTTGTTTTGTGTTCCTGACACCCAAGAGATCAAAAGTGAAAACACCTCTCCAGAAGTCCTGTATACACACACAGTCCCATAAAATGTGTAATAAGTTTCCAACACCACCACAGGCTCTCCAACATAAAAGCGATGCATCAGAGTAAATTTTAGAAAGTTTATATGGGGTAATGTAACTGCGGTATAAAATCTTAAGAGATCTATCCCAATGATTAGTACACTTTGAAAGATTTATATTACAGGACCAGGCTGCTTGCCACTCCTCCTGAGTAAAGGATCTACCCAAATCCCTTTACCATTTTTTCACACATGTTATTACTGAATGATCAGAGTTGCATTGTATGAATTTAAAAAACCATGAAATGCCCTTTATTAGTCTGGACAGATTCGATAAAACATGCCAAATCTTAGAGTCCACTTACACCCCTGAATTGTAATTGGTGCCATGGTAAGCCCAAATCTGAAGAAATGGGTATATTTTTCCCCTTAATTGTAAAGTATGAATATCAGTAAACTTGGAATAGCCCACGTCTCTCAAAGATTTCACAGTAAGATTGGGAATAAGATGTTCATAGATTGTTAACGGTATATCCAGTGTAATCCTAGGGATAGAAAAAGTAGATTTAGATAAACCCACTAACCATGCATGCAATGTTGCAAAAATAGAGGGAAGGTAGGTATGTATTAACTTTGGAGAAATGGCTTTCGCAAGTAGTAAAGCCTGAAGATCTCCAGCTGTGCTTCTCTCTGTTTGTACCCATAGCTTATCCGAGGTGATCAACCAGTTCTGAAATTGATCTAACAATGCAGCGTAGTAATGAGTGGATATAAAAGGAAAACCTATGCCCCCTGAGATTTAAGGAGAGCCGAAAGCGGGATTCTAGGTTTTTTCCCCTTCCAAATATATTTTTCCAGCGCTATATCTAGTTTACTAAAATATGAGTGGGGAATGAGTAGCGGGATCTATCTAAAGTAGTATAAGAGTTTAGGCAGGATCAACATCTTGAAGGCCACTAGTCTGCCCAACCAAGAGAGCTCATGTTTCCCAATTACTAATAGCTGCGTTAAAATCACCTGATACAGTTTCGTGTAATTATCTTTGAACATGTTGGAAGAGGGAGAAGAACATACGTATGCCCAAGTACTCTAGGTTCTTAGTGGACCAGCTATACAGGAACATGTCTTTAAGACATTGTAAAAGATCTTTTGCAATACCTATAGGAAGTGCACACGATTTAGTAATATTTTTAGAGTATGAAATGTTGCTAAAAATTTTAAGAGAAGAGGGGATTGCTGTCAAAGAAGTCAATGGGTCAATTATAGTAAGTATGACAACATCTGCAAATAGGCCAATCTTATGGGATATATTTGCTGTCTTTATACATGAAATCAAAGGATTCAATCTAATTGAGGTCGCCAGGGGATCCATCACTAGAGAAAAAGTAATAGGGGAAAGGGAGCATCCTTGCCTGGTCCCGTTTGTGATTAGAAAGGAATCTGACAAGGCATTGTATGTAGAAATTTGATCAGAAGGCACTGTATATAATGCTGTGATATCGATTTTCTGTAGCCATGCATACCAAAGTTATAAAGAGTAGAGTCGAGATATTGCCAGTGAACTCTATCAAAAGCCTTTTTGGCATCCAATGGCAAAAAGACATTCTGCGAATTACAGAGTTCAGCAATCCTCAACAGATTAAGCACCCTACGTGTGCCATCCGTTGCTTGCCTACCTTTAATGAAAGCTACTTGGTCTGATTGGATAAGGGAAGGAGTCACTGTTAGCAATCTACTAGTGAGGAGTTTAGCATAAATTTTAAGATCCGTATTAAGTAAGGATATTGGGCTAACATTTTGAGGGCAGTCTGGGAATTTACCTGGTTTGGGCAGGGTAATTATGATTGCCTTCATCATCTCTGGTGGAAAAGTTGTAGTGTGTACGGCCTCCAAGAACACTTTCTTAATATGAGGCAGTAAGATATCTTGAAATTCCTTGTAATATTCTGCAGTAAACCCATCTGCCCCAGGCGATTTCCCCTTTGGTAATGCTTTAATATCGGCAATTACCTTATTATCTGATATAGGCTGAATATCCATCTTAGACTGGTCCAATTTAGGTAGAGGGAGACCATCGAAGAAGCTTTTAATATCTTTTAATGTCAGGGGTAGGCTGATGCGTATTGGGATAATCTTTAAGATTGTACAATTGATCATAGTAGGTCTGAAATGTCTCTGAAATTTTATTGGGATGGAAAACCTTTTCTTTAGTTTTAGGATCTCTCATAGAGGGGATTTTTGTTCTTTCCTGTTTAACGTTGATGTAGGAGGCTAGTAACCTTCCGGCCTTATTACCCTGGGTATAATAATTAGTTTTGGCTCTTCTAAGGTATTTTTCATGTTGGAGTAATAACATTTTTCTAAGGTCTAGTCTGTTAGCCTGTAATTCCTGTAACACTTTAGAAGAAAGACCTTGTTTGTGTTGAGATTTTAAGCTAGTGATCCTAGATAGAATTTCCGACAGGGCACTTTGTCTGCTAACTGTAGTAACACGCCTCTACAACAAGCCTCACATGCACACCAAACATTAAATATATCCTCATCCGAAGAGACATTAATATCAAAACACTCCTGCAAAGATTAAGAGATATGAGAGTGTATACTGGGATTAAGAAACATAGAAGTGTCATTACGCCATAGGAATACTGGTGAAAATTTTAGATATAGGCACATGGTCTGACCATGTCATAGGGTGAATTGTTGCTTTGGTGACATGCTGCAAGAGTTGTAAATTGGCTAAAAAATAATCAATCCTGGAGTAGGGCCTATGCAGGGTTGAATAGCATGTACAATTGTTCTTGGATTCATGGAGACATCTCCAAGGATCATAAAGATTTGATTCCTTTAGAGATGACGTCATAGAATACCGCACACCAGGGGCGGACTGACCATTTGAGCACTCAGGCACTGCCCGAGGGCCCGGGGTCAGTAGGGGGCCCCATGAAATGCCCCTGTTACCTTTTTTATAGGCTTTTTTGGGTGTGCTTTGAGTGTGGGCAAGGACACAGGGGCCCCATGATCCCCTATTGCCCGGGGGCCCCATCAGTTGTCAGTCCACCCCTGCCGCACACCACGCAACTGGCCCGAAACTTCCAAAGTTTTATGGATAATAGCAGTAAAGTCGCAACAACAGAGTAAGAAATCCTTCTGAATTTTCATGACTTTTTTCCGCAAGGAATTATAAAAGAGATTTGATTGACATTAGGGGCATATACAGTAGGTTCACAATTGTGTAGAGAATGTTATTTAATTCACACACCATTATTAAGAACCTGCCCTTCCAGTCTCTCTCCATTGCATGGAGGGAGAACGCTACAGAGTGTTTTATGGCTATCAGGACCCCTCGATTTTTCCTAGGGGCATTTGTTGTGAACACCTGTGGGAACAATTTATGGGAGAAGCATGGAGCCTTAAGTGCAGAAAAATGATGTCCCCATGCAATTTCTGTGCCTCCTTCCACATCATGCTACGTTTAAAGGGGCTATTGAGACCATGGGTGTTCATAGACACAATATTCAGTACCATACTAAAAATACTACAATGTACATGGTCACCATCTAGTGGCCTTAAAAACCTTGGCAGCATATTATTTTCAGCACTTATAAAGCCACTCACAATATCCAGCTTTCCCTGGAGTAGATGCACAGGCAGCCCTAATATCAATAACATTTCAGTGACCCATGAAAATTCCTGAGCTAAAGCAATTGCAGATACTCTGTTAGAAAAATATAGTACTTATGCTATAGGGTGGACGGGAAGCAGTTAAAAAAAAGGACCCTGTAATGGAAATGTGTGTGGATTGCACTAGGTTGGGTCTTAAGAGATATAAATCAGTGTGTATATATTACTATGACATAGATGATGTTAGATAATGTAAAGCAGTGCGTGAATGCAAAGCAAAAAATAGTTATGGACTAACCTGTGTCAGGAATGGACTCGCCAATAGTGGTGGGACTCACCTGCCTTGTGGATTGCAGTACCAGGACTGGCCAGCGGGTGCTCTCAGCAACCAGAGGCTCACTGCTGCAGTCAGCCAAAACACCTGAGGCTGATTGCAGGAGGTGCATATAAGGAATGGCCAGACTTGCAATCAGGGCCTTGGTGTATGTTTCCCAAGAGCCCCTGTACCTGCATCCTGTCTGCTTCCTGTCTGATCCTGCTTGATCCCTGACTCTGATTGAACTCCGCCTGTCCTGACCTCTGCTATTCCTGACAACTCTCCAGTCTGCTCATTTGGTACCTTGTCTGCCTGATTGTTCCTGACCCGGCCCGTCTGACTATGCTCTGCCTGCTCCTTTGTACCTTGCCTGCCCGTTTGCTACCAACCCGGCCTGCCTGACTACGCTTAGTATTGTTCTTTTGTTATCTGTTGGGGGTTTTGGTTTGGTTTGTTTGCACTGTGTTTATGTTTAGTCTTGCACTGCGTTTATGTATTGTTTAGTCTTAAATAAATTATATTGTTTATATTATATCTGAAGCCTGCATTTCCCTGTGTCAGTCCACAAACCTCTGGTCATACCCAGAGCCCTGACAACCTGTTGCTGGATGGTGGATGGACTGGTGACCGTTGGGGGAAGAAGGAGTGGAGGGAGGTGGAAAGGGAAACGCAGCATGGAGACTGATGTTGGGGGATGACAGCTGAAGAAGAGATGCAATGGAGGTGGCAAGGGAAAGGCATCATGGAGACTTATGTTGGGGGATGACAGCTGAAGGAGAGATGCAATGGAGGTGGAGAGGGAAATGCAGCATGGAGACTGATGTTGGGGGATGACAGCTGAAGGAGAGATGCAATGGAGGTGGCGAGGGAAAGGGCTGCATGGAGACTGATGTTGGGGGATGACAGCTGAAGGAGAGATGCAATGGAGGTGGAGAGGGAAAGGAAGCATGGAGACTTATGTTGGGGGATGACAGCTGAAGGAGAGATGCAATGGAGGTGGTGAGGGAAAGGGCTGCATGGAGACTGATGTTGGGGGATGAAAGCTGAAGGAGAGATGCAATGGAGGTGGCGAAGGAAAGGGCTGCATGGAGACTGATGTTGAGGGATGACAGCTGGAGGCAAACTGGGGTGGAGAGAGAGAGAAATGGCAGAGAGCGGAATGGAAGGAGGAGGGGAGAAAAGCAGCTTCAGTGGACAGTAGGAAGGATACAGAGGGAATGCATGGTGACAGAACCCAGGGGTTGCAAAGTGGAGGGGGTGATTACTGGTGGATGTCAGTGGTTTACAGTGTAAAGAGGGCTGGATGGTAATAATGCCGTAGGAAAAACTGACAAAGACACTGCTGTCATTCGAAGAGCAGGAATGAGAAGGGTGTTTGGTGCCAGAGGTCTAAAAGTGAGAAGGGGCGTGGTTAGAAGGTTGACTCAGGAATGACAGGAGCGGCGGGCTGTGTAAGTGTGTGATCTGATTTTGAGGAAGTGTTAAGTGGGAAAAATAAATGCATTGCTCAAAACAATTAAAGATCTAGGGAAAAATATCAGGCTGGATATCTATACTGATATGGACTGGGTAATCTGTTAGGAATGTAAGGATGGAAATTAAAATGATCAACCTACAGAGGACTGAGTTCAAAGACACCCTGAAAATCAAAGTGAAAAAATGATGCAGCAGGCTAGTTCTTTTTGCTGAAATTTCATTGCAGCAACTCAAAATGGTACTCAGTAGTTTGTATGGCCCCAATGATCTTGTATGTATGCCTGACATCAATAGGTCATGCTCCTAATGAGACGACGGATGGTGTCCTGTGGTATTTCCTCTCAGATCTGGACTAGGGCATCATGATATCTCAGATGTGTTCTATTGGATTTAGGTCAGGCAAACATGAGGGCTGTTCAGTGGTATCAATTCCTTTATCCTCCAGAAACTGCCTGCATACTCCCGCTACATGAAGCCGGGCATTGTTGTGCACCAGGAGGAACTCAGGACCCACTGCACCAGCCTAGGGTCTGACAATGGGTTCAAGGATTTCATCCCAATACCTAATGGCAGTGAGGGTGCCATTGTCTAGCCTGTAGAGGTCTGTGCATCCCTCCACAGATATGCCTCCCAAAACCATCACTGACCCACAATAAAAATGGTCATGCTGAATGATGTTACAGGGAGCATAAAATTCTCCACAGCTTCTCCAGACCCTTTCACCTCTGTTACATGTGCTCAGGGTGAACTTGTTCTCATCTGTGAAAAGCACAGGGCGCCAGTGGTGGACCTGCCAATTCTGGTGTTCAATGTCAAATGCCAATTAAGATCTATGGTGCTGGGCAGTGAGCACTAGAGAAGGTCGGGCCCTCAGGCCACCCTCATGAAGTCTGTTCCTGATTGTTTGGTCAGAGACATTCACACCAGTGGATTGCTGGAGGTCATTTTGTGGGCTCTGGCAGTGCTCATCCTGTTCCTCCTTGCACAAAGGAGAAGATACCAGTCCTGCTGATGGGTTAAAGACCTTCTACAGCACTGTCCAGCTCTCCTAGAGTACCTGCCTGTCACCTGGAATCTCCTCCATGCTCTTGAGACTGTGCTGAGAGACAAAGCAAACCTTCTGACAATGGCATGAATTGATGTGCCATCCTGGACAAGTTGGACTGCCTGTGCAACCTCTGTAGGGTTCAGGTATCACCTCATGCTACCAGTAGAGACACTGACTCTTGCCAAGCCAGTGAAAACAGTTAGAAAATATGAGTAGGGAAAAAACTGTCAGTGGCTTCCATTTGTAAAACCATTCCAGTTTTTGGGCTCATCTCATTGTTGCTCATCTAATGCACCTGTTGTTAATTTCATTAACACCAAAGCATATGAAACTGATTAACAACGCCCTCTGATACTTAACTTACCAGAGCAATATCCCAGGAGTTTAGCTGACTTGATGCTATACTTTGATTAAAAAGTGTTCCTTTAATTTTTTTGATCAGTGTATATAAAATAAATAGGTAGAAAAGACCCCTCCTACCCAGTCACTGCAACCCCACTACAAGCAATCACCCAGAACCCCATCCCCTACACTTCCCCATCAGACCAGTCCCAATTAACCTCCATAACCTCCACTGATTTTTTTTAGACCTCCTACCAGCTCCACCACAATCAGGATACACCCTCCAATACAGAGTCCAAAGCCTCAGAAGATCACTCAATATTTTACACCCTAAGGCCAAAACCCCAATACAGGCATTGGAGAAGAGGATGCAGAGGAGGAGCCAGAAAAGGCAAGAGAAACAGAAAACCACAGCAAGAGACACAAGAAACAGTGAAAGTTTTTAACTTATGCACACATAGGCATTCTCTAGTGGAGGAAAGCCTCCTTAAAAAAAAGTCTAAATTTTTGCCCATCAGCCAAAGCAAACACTTTCTAAATTAGTTGTGCAAAAATGAATACACCCTGCAACAAAAACTACTACATCTAGTATTTTGTATGACCTCCATGATTTGTAAGGACAGCACCAAGTCTTCTAGCATGGAATGAACAAGTTGGCGACATATTACAACATCTATCTTTTTTTCATTCTTCAAGAACGACCTCTTTTAGAGCCTGGATGCTGGATGGAGAGTGATGCTCAGCTTGTCTCTTCAGAATTCCCCATAGGTGTTAGACTGGGTCCAGATCAGGAGACATACTTGGCCATTGAATCATTTTCACCCTGCTCTTCTTCAGAAATGCAACAGTGGCCTTAGATGTGTGTTTTGGATCATTGTCATGTTGGAAAAGTGCACTACGACCAAGGGCACAAAGTGATGGTAGCATCTTCTCTTTCAATGTAGAGCAGTACATCTGTGAATTCATGATACCATCAATAAAATGCAGCTTCCAGACACCAGCAGTACTCATGCAGCCCCACAGAAGGACACTGCCACAACTGCCACCACCATGTTTCACTGTAGGCACCATGCATTTTTCTTTGTACTTCTCACCTTTGCGATGCAGTACAGTTTTGAAGCCATCAGTACCAAAAACATTTATCATGGTCTCATCAGTCCATAGTACAGAGTCCCAGTAGTCTTCTTTTTCAGCAAGGGTATATTATATTGTTTAATACTTTTTCTTTATTATTTCAGTATATTTATTGATTCCAGTTTCATATTTTTTCAGCAATGTGTTTTTCATTCATATCTATTTTTCCACCAACACCTCCTGAATTTCAGATCACATAATCACAGAGCCTGCCCATCCTGTCATCCCTGAGTCCAGCCACCATATCAGTCAACATTCTCACCAGACCCCTTGTCACTTTTAAAACTCTGATGCCAAACACCCTTCTCATTGCTGGAATAACAGTGGTCACTTTGCCAGTTTTTCCTCTGGTCAGTATTATCATCTAGATCTCTTTACACTGTAAACCACTGACATTCACTAGTAATCACCTCCTCCACTTAACAAGCTTCTGGGTTCCATCACTGCACATCTTTGTATCCTGTCCATTGCAGCTGCTTCTCTCTCTCTCTTTCCACCCCAGTTTGCCTCCAGCTGTCATCCCACAACATCAGTCTCTTTTCTTTTGGTGGGATTTAATCAGCACTGGGGTTTTTATTTTTTGCTAAACAAACTAAAAAAGTTTGACATTTAAAAAAAAAAATGGTTTTCCTAGTTTCTGTTATAAAATGTTGAAAAATAAGTAATGTTTCCCCTGATGTGTGCTAATGAGGCTGCAGTGATGGACACTGATAGGCGGCACTGATGGGTACTCATAGGCGGCACTGATAGGAGGCACTGATAGGTGGCTCTGATGGGCATGGGCAGGCATCACTTGTGGGCATTAAGAGTCATCACTGAAGGGCACTGAAAGGCAGCACTCATATATGGCACTGATAATCAGCACTGATGGGCACTGATAGAAGGCACTGATAGGTGGCACTGATTGGAACTGTTAGGTGGCACTGAATAGAACTGTTAGGTGGCATTACCGGGCACTGATGGGCATTGGTAGGTGGCACTGATGGGCACTGATAGGCAGCACTGACTGGCACTGATAGGTGGCACTGATAGGCAGCACTGAAAGTCAGCTCTGATGGACACTGATGTGCACTGGTATGTGGTATTGATGGCACTTACAGATGGCAATGATGGAAACTGAGAGGTGACACTGATGGGGCTACACTGATCATCAAGGAAATGATTGTCAGTGCCCTGATGATCAGTGTAGATGTCCCCTCTGAGGAATGCCGACTACCAGCTCTCCTCCCCTCACGAGCTGTCAGCGGGAGGAAAGGACTGCCGATAACCGGCATTTCCTATTACATGTGATCAACTGTGATTGGACACAGCTGATCACATGACAGAGCCAACATAATTGGTTACATTGATTGGTGATACGCTGTGTCCCAGGGACACAGCACACCACCGGCCCCGGCGCCGCACCCAAAAGCGTCCTCCCACAACGAGAGAACCGCTGCCCTCCTGTTATTACCTTATATGGCGAGTGGGAGGCGGTTAAAATGCCTTAAAGAATATCTAATGCATTTGTATAGCTTTAGATAGAAGGGCAGAATTAAAACATCAGTCAGGTTATGTTATCATCTGTGCACTGCAAAGGAGATTCACCCTCTCTCTTTGTCCTGGTTACCAGGGCAGAAAGTGATCAGAAATTCAAAAGCCTACAGTTGTTCCCAGAAAAAAAGTAAAGGAAATCATCCAACAGTGAAAACCTGTACTGGTAATAACTATCTAAGAAGGAATTTCCCTTCAATTTAAAATTTTCCTATTACTTTCTGTTATTTATTCAGTACATGAAGTGAAAGAAAAATCTACAATGCCATACAGACAAAAATAAACGATTTTAAACATTTCCTAGTATTGAAAAAGTGCCAGATTTATATACACTATACTTTAAGTACTACTGCAGCTTAACCTAGGTCAGTGTTTCTCAACTCCAGTCCTCATGGACCCCCAACAGGTCATGTTTTCAGGATTTCCCTCAGATGAAACAGCTGTGGTAATTACTAAGGCAGTGAAACTGATCAAATCACCTGTGCAAAATAATGGAAATCCTGAAAACATGACCTGTTGGGGGTCCATGAGGACTGGAATTGAGAAACACTGACCTAGGTATAGTTTATTGATCCTTAAAGGCATCGTACTCCTTCAAAATTTTTTTGTTTTTTTAATCAGGTATTAGTGTAGGTACATTCCCTGTGCTGTTTGTTTGCCTTACCTTGTAATAATGAGCTCACCTGTTGTGGTTACAATTTGTAGTGGCATAGTTATTTAATTATCCTATGTCCAATTATTCAATCACCTAACTTGTTGCCATTCACTAAAGGGAAAGGCAGCTTCTAGTTTTAGTCATACTGAGTCCAATCCATGTCTCACCATTACCTCTGTACTGCATTACAAATGTGGGAATACTGATGCAATGAAACACATCTCTTCACAAGCATTGCTCTGCCTGCACATGCATTGCTCTGCCTGCTTGTGCCTGTGTCAGATCTACTTACTATTTAGCTCTCACCTGCAGAAGAGTAAACTGAGAGACACAGAGATTGTCAAGTATGTAGTTTCTTCACAGGAATTGTTGGTTCTTAGACTACAGACAGAGGTCATACATTAACCTATGCAGTGCCATGTTGAATACCTCATGTTTGAACACAAACAGAAACTGCTGACACAGGAATGTGAAGATTTACTTTACTATAGGCTGTGTATTCAAAGCAACAAATGACACCATGAAACTACATGATCAATGAACCTCTTATGAGGGGTGAAAAGCACAAAGTGCAGGTAAAAAACTTTATTAAGCCTTTCACCTCTACCAAACTTTTAAACTTAACCCTTCAAATAAACCTTACTTTAGCCCTACCCTTAAATCTAACCATTAACTATAATTGAACCCTACATCTAATCAATCTGTCACCCTAAGTTAAATTCTGCTTTAGTTACAACTATTACAACAAATATTACAACATCATTCCCATACTAGCACTCTTAAAACTCACATGACTTGGCTGAAACCTTCCTATAAAGCTTCTTCACTAAAATGTCTATGCCAAACTGGTGCACATTTTTTCTTCACTAATAACCGCTATAGACTTGCTCATAGTTGTACTGATTAGTTACATATGTTCAACAGCTTTCATTTATAGCATAGAAGCACACTTTCTCCAAGTGTCTTTGTGGTTATTGAGTAGAAGGAATTGAAGAATTCAGCACACTCAATAAAATGTAATGTGGGTGTCTAAAGGCTGATGCATTCTTAGCAAGTATTTTGGGCTCAGAGCATCTACAGTATTTCATTGGTCACATCAATGATAACGGGGTGTATGAATATTTTCTTGCAAAGTTGGCCACAGCAATATCAGCAAGACAAACGTTTTTTTGCTAATAGTGTTATCATTCCATTAGTAAGAAAATTCTTCTTTATTATGCAAGAATGATCAAATTTATTCCAGAAATGCAAAAATTAGAAAATGCAAATTGATTTATTGTTAACGCTTGAAAATGTTTTTTTACATGTATAATGCCTGACATAACACCTTATCCATTCTGATTAATAAACACATGTAATTTTCTGTAATTAAAGTATATTGGAACTATATTACATCAAGTATCCTACCAGTGTTATCCCAAAGTTACATATAAATCACTTACTCTGCCAATCACAAGAATGTTACATCAATGTACCAGATATTGCAACAAAAACAGTTGATGAGCAAAATACATTTTTGTGAATTTTAAGTAATCCATAAATATGATAGTAATTGCTTCTTGTAAGTAAATGATCATTTTATTCGTGATTGTCCTGGGCTGCTTAAACATCTGTGGTAACATTTGCAGGATGACTCATACCTACAATTACATTTCTTGGCTAGTAGTAGGGCATTTCATATTTCAGAATATGGCTTAAATTAACTGTAGCAAACTTTTTCAAACGGACATTGTGGGAAATGTGCTAAACTCAGCAAAAGTTGTTCTAGCAGCTGCTAAAATATTCATAATGGTATTTAGGCTAAAATTTGAGATGGCTATTACATACAAAAGAAGGAATATCATAATTTTGTTTTGGTAAGTAATGAAATTTTGTAACTAAGCTGATTGCTTTCAGCTTGGCGGTTTTATTGTGTTTGCATTGCAGACAACATCTATGCAGTATAGAACATGTTTTTTGTATAAAATATTTTGTTCAATGTCATTTACATACAGTACTTAGTATTATTCTGCACTGGTAGAATTAGTTTTACCAATTCCCTTTCTTTGTTTATAGAAAATACTGATGAATGATGGGGGTGTGTGGCTTGGAGCCCGATGAGGATGGCGGCACACTTAGGAGCACCAGGACCCCGCTGGCTTCATCTGCCTCTCTCTGGTCCCCTGAGAGCTGCAGCATGGGGAAGCTTGCATGGCACACCCCACAGCATTTCTCCCATCACCCGGTCTCTGCCACCTCAGCCTCAGTGAGGGATATCACGGAGATCTTCCACTCACAATCCTCAGCCAGGAAGAGCATGGCCTCCAGCAAGATGGTGTTCACTTGCTAAGATGAGGATTGCAGTTAGGACAGATGGCATGGGAGGATGGGGTGAGAGACGCTACCTAATCAGAACAGCCAATAACCTACTCTGACATGACAGTTATTGCGGCCGATATTAAAAATACACTCTCAGCTGAAATTACAGACTGGAAAGCAGACATCTTAGTCCTTACAGAGCAAATGACGGCAATGGAAAATGCAGAGAAAAGGAGGGATAAAGCCATTCAAAGACTGGACCTTGTTACTGACTCTCACACTAAACACGTTATAGAGATGAACAGACACTTAGAGGATCTTGACAACAGAGGTAGAAAAAACAATATTAGAGTAAGGGAAATACCTGAATCAGTACTACCGAATCAAATTTATCTTGCACTTCAGTAAGTATTCAATAATATCCTTGAAAAATCATCAGAATCTGAAATAAAGTTTGGGAGAGCACATAGAACACTAAGAACTAAGGGCTCCGACTCAACCTCTCCTAGGGATATAATCTGCTGCCTTCAAAGCTTCCCACTAAAAGAAGAGATACTGCATAAAGCGAGACAAAATGATATGATGACCTTTAATGGTGAATCCATTTCTTTATACCAGTATGTATCGGTCATTATGCTTAAAAATAGAAGAGCCCTTTGCCCTTTACTAGAAAAAATCAGAGAGAGAGGCCTACCGTACAGATGGTGCTTCCCATAACACTCCAGGGCAAACAGATCCTGCTACGCACCCCTGATGAGCATCCGGATTTCTGTAATGCACTACAAATACAACAGCCAGAGCTGACTGAATGATACCAGGAATTTAGACTTCGACCACAAGTCTGCAGCCCTCAAAAATCACCTTTCTCTACCCCAGATAACTGTACCACCAAAAGGGTGAAGATGGGCGCCAAACCGCAGCTCAGTCAGACACTCTGTTATCCCACAACAAAACCCCCAGAGGCAATATACATATCTTAATAGATGAAAGGTCAATTGCTAATAAATGAGACACTTACAGATACATCAGTTTGATCTAGACATAACATTTAATCTGAGACTTACCAAGTCTTACCACACCTTACAACAAGATCCCATTAAGGATACATTTATGTGAAGTTGTGCCCAATCGGAGAAGAAGAGCTTTTACTGGCCATTAAAGACCTTCAACCGTGAAAAAGCCCTGGTCCTGACGGATTCACAGCTATTTATTATAAAACCTAATGTATGCTGAAATTAATAAAACCCCATTCTTATTGGTCATGAACTCTCTAATGCAAACACAGACTATCCCTAGCTTATTTCTCACTGCACTTATCACTGTACTCCCTAAACCAGACAAGGACATATCAGACTGTGCAATCTACAGACTCATCTCCTTACTAAATTTAGATTTAAAACTATTGGCAAAAATACTCGCTAATAGACTTAGACCTTTCCTCGCTCACATCATGGGTCCAAAGCAGTCTGGTTTTATGCCCGGCACAGAAGCCAGGGATAACTTTGTTAAAGCACTGAATCTAATACACTCTGCTAAACAACACAGGATAGAGGGACTTCTCCTATCCACAGATGCAGAGAAGGCCTTTGATAGAGTGGCATGGGATTTTATGTGGGCAACATGTAAACATATTGGTTTGAAGTTCAATATGCTCTCGTGGATCAAAACACTTTATGCTGGCCCAAATGCAAAAATTAAAGTTAATAATATACTTTCTTATACAGTACCCATAAGTAACGGCATAAGACAGGGTTGCCCTCTCTCTCCACTTCTATTCATTCTGACACTGGAACCCTTTATCAGGACAATTAACTTGGACCCTTCTATAACCAGATTTAATATAGTAGGACGAGAGTTTAAAATGGCTGCTTACGTGTATGATTTATTTTTCTTCATCACTCAACCTGACACCTCAATCCCCAATCTAATGCAAGAATTCACTATTTTTGGATACCTCTCTAACATGAAAATTAATTGTAACAAATCAGAAATATTAAATCTTACTCTACCGTCAGAGATGGTTGCTATAATACAACAAAATTGTCCCTTTAAGTGGGTACCCCAAGCCTTAAAGTACCTAGGAATTTGTCTCACATCCAATACTTCATTACTCTTTACCCATAATTTTGTTCCCCTGCTTATCTTAACAAGACCTTAAAATATGGAATACCAGATTCTTCTCATGGTTTGGACATCTTAAAAATGTACATTCTACCTAAGGTTTTGTATTTAATACACGCTTTACCTATCAAAATCCCACACAGCTTTTTTAAAACAGCTTCAATCACTCCAAATTCAGTTCTTATTGGCATACAAAAAAACTGGAATAGGCTTGCGCTTGTTCACATAACCCAAGGCAAAAGGTGGAATGGGATTGCCAGACTTTAAAATGTATTATTATGCCACTCATCTCACAAAAGTGATAGATTGGCATTGCCAATCCAGTTATAAAGATTGTATAAACCTAGAAGCTGATGCTGTTCCATTCTTCCTAAAAGTCTCTCCTTGGTTACCATGGTTCAGCATACCTCTATCAATAAAATATAAACCCCTTTAATAGGTGCCACCCTCGAAATACTTCACACAATTTCTAAGACAGAATCCATCTTCTTAACCCCAGGACCTCTAACCCCTCTTGCATACAATTCAGATTTTACACCATGCATCCTTAACCATCATTTTTTTTCTCTTGGATAACAAAATCCCAATTTTAGCTTACCATTGCATTCATAAAGATACGGTAAAAACTTACGATATGCTTCACTTGTGGTCTTATTTCCAGTTATGCAACTATCTGACTAACTATAAGACAAAGACCAGTTTCCTAAGACCTCTGAATTCATTTGAATCTCTATGCTTTAAATGCCATAAAGTGGAAAAACCAACTTCATTTTTCTACTCTTGGCTTTGGCATTGCAAAACACCTTATCCTGAGAAATGTAAGGCTGTGTGGAAATGCTCTCTGGAAGTGGAGATACCCATTGACCAATGGGAAAAAGCCTGTATCCTAGCACATAAGTGTTCAATTAGTACCAGACCTCAAGAACTGACATATAAAATACTGACACAATGGTACACTACCCCAATTAAGATAAAAAAAATGGTTCCCTCAAGCCTCTTACCTCTGTTGGAGATAATGCATGTGATAATGCTCTAGGCACATTTCTGGTGGCAGTGCCCCAAATTACTACCTTATTGGAACTCAGTAAGACAATGAATTATCCAGATTACAGGCACAACCTTAGAACGCACCCCTGCATGTTGCCTACTACACATCTCCCCCATTCCTCTAAGCAAATACAAATGTTCATTGACCATCCACCTACTCAATGTGGCCAAATCTCTGATCCCTTTACACTGGAAGTCGACCTCAATTCCCTCTATCAAGGAATGGATTCAAAAAGTAGACTTACTATATGAGATGGAAGAAACGTTAGCCATGACTTGATAATATTGCGCAATTTAACAAAACTTGGAAAGATTGGTTCTTATTCACCTTTTCAGATACTTATGCTACTTCAAAAAGTTTTATTAGCTGAATTAGGCCTGGGAGAATATATCCAACTCTCTATCTATCTATTGCATGGGTATCTACAGTAGTATCTAGAGAGCAGGTAAGTAAGAATATGGATAGATGCCACATGCAGCCCTAAACCTACAGTGGTAAAGTGGAGCAAGAGCAAGAGTCTTTTCACTAATTCAATGCACTGCAGCCCCTCTCATATAATCTAGTGGAAAGTTCCTAATTATTTTCCTTCTGTGTCTGCACAAAAGTGCATAGCATCTATTTTTTGAGACCTTGTCCATCTCAGGGGCACATAGCAGTGACCTTTTATTTGACCAGGTTCTTTGTGCCCCCCCCCCCCAATCTAATCCAGCAGAATGTTTCTATTCCTTTTTTTTCACCTCTAAGACTACAAAATGAATCCCATAGTGTTATGGAGAAGGGGGGAGGGGGTATGTTCTGTTGTAATAAGTGAGCATTGTTATTCTAGGAAAGGAAGTGTGTTACTGGCAGGATCACTAGGTGAAAATATTGGAAGGAAATCTTGAAAAAAGAAAATTAATGCAGCCTTGATATTTAAGAACTGATAAGCGACAATATATTACATTCACTCTTGGAATTGGATAATCTTTAAATCCACTGATGAATAAATGACAATGATGGCAACAATTTTCATTCATTTTGAAATAAAAAGGACTCTGCAATTCTTTTAAGGCACAAGGTCCTTGAAAATATTCTCAGATGCATTGGTTTACCTTTTAAAAGCCTATATTTCCAATAAAAATCCTAGAACTTTAATTTATTGGGAACAGCACGATTAATGAGTACCAGAGTAAGGGACTCCGAGTGCACATGGTTGCTAGCTTTGTTGCAAAGCAGTGGGCAAGCAATCCCAGCTTTTGCCATGTGATTAGAGATGGTATAATGTGGAAAATACTTATATTTCCAACTTTTTCTTTTGCTATCCTCACTAAAGAAAGCAACTCCAAAAGGTATCAGAAACAGTAAGGATGATTTAAGCAAGAGTTACTCAGTTACCAAAGAGAATGTTCGCACCATAAAAAATAAGTTAAAGCTGTATTCAGTTCAGTCATCCAATCATGTGCAAGAAAACATCCTGTCTGTTTTTTTCTTGTGCCTAATTGGGTAGTAAAGGGAATACAATTTCACCTTATTTAATAAGCTCAGTGACCAAACACTTGGTTAAGTTAACAGCCTATATTCATTTGCAAAAGCAGTTCTATTGGTTTCCAATTCTGTTTTCACACCTCATCTTCTTTCATGTTGTAATGTCAAATGGTACCAAGTTGAGTGAAAAAGTTACCTAAATTGTTATACAAACTGCTCTGGGAATTGCCCAGAGATCAGCTCCTTAAAAGCAACTGATATTATTTCCTGAAATTGTCAGACAACATGAAAGATATTCTTATTCTTCTCCAATCTCTTATCATCTTTAAGACAATACACCACATTGGAAGTAAAAGTAAAAAAGTTTACTTTACTTTATTCTCCAAAAACCATCTGTTCAACCACCAGCTTTACAAAAAGTATTTCTAAATCATTACCTATTTGCTCTGTCTGTCTCTCCCTTTTGCTCTTGGAAACCATTGAATAATGTTGAACCTTGTTACCAGACTCATGGCTGATTTAATCAGCACAACAGAAATGCCCAGGGGTACACTCCCAAAATGTATAAACCATTAAATCAATATTAATAATTAACTAACATATGCTGGAATTTTATGGTCATTTTCATTTTTCATCTAAACCACTTTGGGTCTTTCTTCAGTATTTAATCAGATATTTTAATTACCCATTCTTTTTTAATCACTTCAGTTGAGTGTAATAAATATAAAGCTATTAATTCTGGACATTTTTCGAATACTAACAAGAGACAAACATTAAAGGGAATTCCAGACTATATTTTCTTGTAAAATAAGAAATCCTACAAACAATTATTTATATACAGTATATATATATACACACACACACTATATTGCCAAAAGTGTTTGGACACCCGCCTTTACATGCACATGAACTTTAATGGCATCCCAGTCTCAGTCTGTAGGGTTCAATATTGAATTGGCCCACCTTTTTCAGCTATAACAGCTTCAACTTTTCTGGGAAGGCTGTCCACAAGGTTTAGGAGTGTGTCTATGGGAAAGTTTGACCATGCTTCCAGAAGCGCATTTGTGAGGTCAGGCACTGATGTTGGACGAGAAGGCCTGGCTCGCAGTCTTCGCTCAAATTCATCCCAAAGGTGTTCTTTCGGATTGAGGTCAGGACTCTGTGCAAGCCAGTCAAGTTCCTCCACCCCATACTCACTCATCCATGTATTTATGGACTTTGCTTTGTGCACTGGTGTGCAGTAATGTTGGAACAGGAAGGGGCCATCCTCAAACTGTTCCCACAAAGTTGAGAGCATGAAATTGTCCAAAATGTCTTGGTATGCTGATGCCTTAAGAGTTCCCTTCAGTGGAACTAAGGGGCCAAGCCCAACTCCTGAAAAACAAGCCCACACTCTAATCCCCCCTCCACCAAACTTGGCACAATGCAGTCAGGCAAGTACTGTTCTCCTGGCAACCACCAAACCCAGACACATCCATCGGATTGCAAAGACAGAAAAGCATGATTCATCAGTACAAAGAACATGTCTCCACTGCTCTGGAGTCCAATGGTGACATGCTTTACAACACTGCATCTGACGCTTTGCATTGCATTGCACTGGTGAAGCTCTTTATGCACTGTTGTTCTTGTACTAATCTGAAGGCCACACAAAGTTTGGAGGTCTTTAGCTACTGACTCTGCAGACAGTTGGTGACTTCAGTGCACTTGTGTGCTTCAGTATGCACTGACCTCGCTCTGTCATTTAACGTGGCATACCACTTCATGGCTGAGTTGCTATTGTTCCCAGTTGCTTCCACTTTGTTATAATATCACTAACAGTTGACCGTGGAAAATTTTATGGATAGACTTATTGCACAGGTGGAAACCTATCACGATACCACGCATGAATTTACTGAGCTCCTGGGAGTGACCCATTCTTTCACAAATATTTGTAGAAGCAGGCTGCATGCCTATGTGCTTGATTTCATACACCTGTGGCACTTAGGTGATTGGAACACCTGAATCCAAGATATATATATATATATATATATATATATATATATATATATATATATAGTTTTTTGCTTTTAATTTAGTTAGAAATTCATTTTGTAACAGTTTAATATTGTTACATTTTGAATGTAAGCACAATTTTTTGCAGACTGTATAATGTTGAAAGAGGTTAGGATAATTGACATTGATGCTATGAGAATTCTGTTAAAGAGAATCTTTTGAAAATGCTGAAATTTAGTAGCATAATTCTACTGCATCAAAGGATTAGTTTGAAGACTATTTATGCTTTTTTCACATCGAACAAAAATTTTTCTGCATTTATGAAATGCATTCACCATCTGAATTTGCCTGTTTTCTCACCCAGTAGAGATATATTGGCCACAGTTCAACCAACATCTAGGGTCATATTTTTAAAACATTGATTGTAACTTTCACCAAACATTCATGGGTGGAGAATCAATAACTGTCACTTATAACATATGGACCTTGAAGATTAAGCTGCAGTGAATGTCAGATTTATTGCTCTAAAAATATGTACCATAGTTTTCCTTTTTTTTCTATTTCTTTTGAGAAATACAGGTATCAATAACAATATTTACAGCACAATCAGTGGTACATTTGCCCCCATTATTTTTTACTGTAAGAATTTCCCAAAATACACATGAACATGGACTGTATATAATGTGATAAACATTTGATGGTAAAATATCTTCTATCATTTGCTGCTCTACCCCTAAGTAACTCCCTAAACATGAATGATGTTATACCAATATTAATACAGTTTTTAAAACTTAATCCAGACGTTTGAACTAAATAGATAAATAATTAAATAGATAGGTAGATAGATAGATAGATAGATAGATA
This sequence comes from Staurois parvus, assembly GCF_062004578.1. Lineage (NCBI taxonomy): Eukaryota > Metazoa > Chordata > Amphibia > Anura > Ranidae > Staurois > Staurois parvus. The sequence goes on from NW_028317949.1 coordinate 10,198,073, forward strand.
GATAGATAGATAGATAGATTACAGCAGTTGCAGTTATTGTAAATTTTTTCTATACATTATAATGAACAAAATAATGATCAGATGCTAATGTTTAATGGATAACTTTTTGGGGCTAAATAAGAAACAATATTTTTTTTTGGTTCTCTTGCTGAATGCCTTCAATCTTGAAACGTTGCATCAGCTGTTTTACATGCATGTTTGACCGAGATAACCTCTCTGGAGAGTTAAAGGAGTTCTATGGGCACAGCATACATTTTTTTTATAACATCAGAACTGTAATAACGACAACAGTTATTTTTGACAATCTAACATAAGCTTACTTGAAAAATGTCCCTTCATGTTATGATTGCTGCCTGTCTGCTGCCATCTTTTTCTACAACTGGATTCCCTGCATGCTGTGTAGTGTCTCCTCTGCTTTTTACTTTCATTTTCTAAGGATTACATATCCAATGCCTTGCTGCCTGAAAGCACTGATTCCTGTACTGACTCCATCTCCTGAAGCTCTTTCTCTCAGCACCTCAGTAGTTCAGAAGGCAGGCTCTGTGAATTCTGTGACACAGCAGTGCCTACTCATAGGGGATAGTGAATATGTGTCAGAGAATTCACAGAAGAAAATGTTTGGGGATCTTCTGTAAAGTAAGTTTACAATCTTCAAGATCATTTAGATTAATAAGAACAGGCTAGGAAAAATATAAAATGCAATGTATAAATTAATATATGAATACAGTTTGACCATAGATATACTTTAAAAGCTAAGGCCACCTTAAAATAAAGAAATACATAAATAAATATATTTTTGCAGGTAAAAAAATGTGCATTTTTTTTTTTTTTCTGGAACCTACAGAGCATTTCACCCATGATCAACACATAGTAAGTGCAATGCTAGGCTCCTGTAGACAGGCAAACAGGTACTGGAGAGCAGGAAGATCAATGAGCTACAAGAGCACTCACCAGTGCCCTCGCAGTTCATTGAGAAGCACAAACCATCTGCCATAATAGCAGACAGTAGTTGCAGTTCATTAATTCACAGAACTCTGACCTGTGCTCTTTTTAAATTGTGACAGTGAATGCAGGTGGAGGATCCCCCACCTGCTGTCAGATTAGGGGGTGAAGGCAGGTGCTCTGTGGTAACATGTTACATTTTGCTCCCTAAATAGGGGTGTAACATGTAACATGTTACCAAAGGTGAACTTATCCTTTAAACTTGGTTTTCAATGGGAAGTATGCTGTGGGAGTAGGAACCCACATAACTCTGAAGATCCATAGCAATAATTCTGTTACTATATGTAATTCTCGCTATTTAGAACATCTGGAGAGGACATAAAACCAAAACTCGTCTGCCCTACTTCTCCTGTGGGTCACAGGAGTGCACTTAGTTCTGCACTCCAGTGACCCATATTCATCCAACAGCGGGCTAAAGTCTGCTGTTGGCTGAGATCACTGAGCTGGTCCTGGCTCTGGAGAGGTTGACTTTAATGTTTGGATCCACCCAGATGTCTGGACCGGCAGATGGTTCACACTCTCAGTGCACCGATGGGAACCTAAGCCAGCTGCTCGTACCCCCTCCACATCCCTGCTGTCAGGAATGGACTCACCATTAGTGGTGGGACTCATCTGCCGTGTGGGCTGCAGTACCAGGGCTGGCCAGCGGGTGCTCTCAGCAACCAGAAGCTCACTCCTGCAATCAGGCATCACCTGAGGCTGATTGCAGGAGGTGTATTTAAGGAATGGCCAGACCTGCAGTCAGTGCCTTGGTGTATGTTTCCCATGAGCCCCTGTACCTGCATCCTGTCTGCTTCCTGCCTGATCCTGACTCTGCTTTGATCCTGACTCTGAACGAACTCCGCCTGTCCTGACCTCGGCTATTCCTGACCACTCTTCCGCTCACTCCTGGTACCCTGTTTGCCCGTTTGCTACCGACCCGGGCCTGCTTGACTACGTTTGATTTGTATATATGGTTATCTGTTGGAGTTTGGGTTGTTTGCACTGTGTTATGTTTACCTTGCACTGCATTTGTGTTGTTTAGTCTTAATAAATTGTCTTATTTACACTATACCTGAAGCCTGCGTTTCTCTGTGTCAGTCCACACACCTCTGGTCATACCCGGAGCCCTGACACCTGCACTCTAGTGAGCCCTGGAGGGGCAGAGTGTAGAGCCAGTGACTAACAGTCACCAGCTTTCTGCTCACTAAAGACCAAGAACTGAGCAATCAGCCATTTTTATGGCTCAGTTCTCAGTCTTAACAATGGTGGAGAACAGATGCAGGATTGGATCAATGTTGTTAGATATGAAACATAGCATAGCATCATCTAATATGCTCTGTGTTTATTTTGTATTTGTGTACCTTCATTTTCTTTTTGCAGTGTTGTTCAAAATGAAAAATGTGTAATTTTGCTATATCAACAAGGAGCATACTATAGCTTTTTTGCTTATTAACAACACATTTAAACAGATGTATTCATTGCATGTCATAAAAATATAACCAGTTTGCTTTGCTATTAGCTTATAAAACCATGGGAAAACAAGGCGGGATATGTTTCACTTTTCCATCTGTGTGATAATAATGTAAGATAAATAATTTAAAAACAAACAAACAAGCAAGCAAAGAAACAGGAAAACTGTATTCAAAGGGTTGCCCGTTGTCTCCAATTAAATGATCCAGAGGGTGGTGAAGCACAAGACTCTAAGCTTGTTGAAAGTTCAGAATGAATGAAATGATTGCCAACATGTGGTAGCTTTCTAATGCCTGTTAGTACTTTTAGAAGGTTCCTGGGAGACTTAGTTTATGTGAAGTAAAAAGATGAGATCACTAAGCTGTAGGGATGAATCCAGATATAACTTTTAATTGTCACAAACTGATTGAAGAAGCATTTAGCTACCATTCACTAAGAACTAAACCCAAGAATTAACCACTGGTCCAGATTCTTCCTGTACAATAAAGCTCAGCCCTGATAAAGAGGGACATTTGCATATTGTGATGTGTAAATTATGCCTGGGCTGATCCCTATAGATCAATGATTCTGTCCTATTACATCACCATATCCAGGTAAATTATAGATTTAATTTCACATTAGCAATATAGCAGCTAAAGTTTTATTTTGTTGCTATGTGCAATGGAAACACGTCATTCTTTGCCCATTTAAAGGGGAATTCTACCCAAATTATATTGTTTCCAAACCATAAAAGTCTCCAGAACTATTACAGTGTGCTATGTATCATGCAGGTATAGACCTGTGTTGTCACAATAAGGAAACATGCCCTACAAATTATAAAACAGCCATCATAAATGAAGTAGCAAACACAAATGCTCCTGCGCTTGGGGATGGACTCGATGCAGGCTACAACCACATTAAGAATGTCCTGGAACATGCACACCTTGCTGCCCTCAACAGACCGAGGGAATCCAAATATACGGAATGAGGAAAGAACAAAGCGAGGGTGCACAGGCCTAGTGCATTACCATAAAAAATGTTTAATAAGAAATAAAATAGGTGTTGTACTCACAAACAACAATAAAGTCAAGGCACATCATAAAAGAACATCTGGGTCAACACCGCGCTGAGTAACAGTCCGTAATGGGGAATGTAGACATCCAATAGGCTGACGCGTTTCGAGGACTTGCCTCTTCCTCAGAGCCAACATTATTAAACTTTTTTTATCAGAAATGAAGTGGCTGCAAAGGAGCTGTAGAAAATCAGCATATTAATGGCTCTTCCAGACGGGAGGGGGGCGGTAAAAACAGCTGAGCTGCTGGCTTACCAATCCCTGGCGACCCCTCCAAATTGTCATAATACAGCTGACCAGGGCTATACACATGCCACAGTCACTATGCTTTGCATAATGGCTGTGGTAAATTTTAACCTAAGTTTGACAGGTGCCACTGCTTGTCAAACTTGCTCATTGAGTTCAATAGGGCTGCACTTCAGCCATGAGCCAAACACTCAGCTCACAGTTGCAGCATGGTCCTACAATGTAAAATTGCCATTCAGCCATTTACAAATAAAGGTAAAAAGAAAATGCCCTCTATGAAGTAATCTAACTTGGATCACTTCTCAGAGGACAGTAAACAGTACCTCAAGTCTAAAAGAAGCCTGAGATGCAACCAATGATGAAAAAAGAGAGAAATCAGTATTTTATTTTAAAAAATTACAATTAATTTATGATATGCCATGAATAAGTTATCTGTTTGGTTTTATATGTACTATTATATATGTAGTTTATCAAAGATCATTACGTATATTGTAAACACCAAGAACAATGAAAAAATGCCCATGACCTGTAAAATGCACAACTCAATAGACTACTATCTTTCAGGTTGACTTATTATAAGAAAGCCTGGATAGAAAGGCGCCTCCTTATCTTTTAATGATTGAGAGGTTTAAAGGATGATTGAGAAAATGTGTGTATAAATTGGAAAATCCCTTTGAGAAGTCCCAGTAAGGTGTGAAAGCAATACATACATTATCTATCAACTAAACTTGTTAACCGTTAATTTTGTTAATTGTCAGTAATTAATGCATTTGATCATTTTGTAGCTCATTTCTAAAAATGATTTTATTGGCCTCTAAATGTTTGCACTTACATTTTCATTTGTGCTACACTGCTATTATCAAATAATTACAATCACATGTAATGTCTTCAATTACTATCTACAGCATTGCAAACCGCAGTCCAAGTGTTCTGTCCTGAAAATAAAATGTAATAGATGCAAAAGGTTATGACCCAGTGTTCACAACACTCATTTTCAGTTTTGCTTCTGAGAATGATGGATTAAAAACTATGCAGAAATGTCTGCATCTTTCAAAAACTCTAGAGGCATGTCAATACTAATTGTTATTGTAATGGTATTAAAATGAATTGATAGAGCTTTGAAATGTGAAGACTGCTATCCATGTACTAAAGGCAAAGCACCTTGTAGATAGAGTGCATTACATAACCATAAATGTACTGTACAGTGCTTAGAGATTTGGCATAATCTGTAAAAGCAAAATTTAGCTTTATCTGGTATTTCATTTTTATGCGTACCAATGGGTTTTGTCATTTGTAAGCTCGAAAGAGCAGGGCCCTCGAACCCCTCGTGTATCACATTGTATTGGTATTGTTCTGTCACATGCTCTGTCCCCCTTTGTAATGTACAGCGCTGAGCGAACTATTGGCGCTTTATAAATACTGTATAATAATAATAATCTGTATACTTCTAATATCTAAAAGTAATAGACAACTGATTTAAAGGTAATTCTGTAGAATAGCCTATACATTCAGAAAATCCAAACCCCAGAGACCAGGCCTGTTGATGGAGCAAAGCACTAATCCCCACATCCCTGGCCCGCTGGATGTGTGTGTCTACAGTGGTAAATTATTGAAATCTGGAAACTTCCTTTAAAATAAAGGGGCCCCTAGAAATCCAGCCCTCCCCTCTACATAAATTATTATAGGGTACATGGTACCCTTTGATACTCATTTACTAAAAAATATAAATAGGAAATTTCACCCACCTTATAGAAAAAATCATTTAAAGTCCCATGATGTACATCCAACATCAATTGTATCATGCAGCTATGTCAATCCATCGTCAATCATGATGAGTGACTTTACCCACCCACTTAAATACGAAGATCCCACATTACGATAATCCTCTCCCATCTCTACTCACATTTCAATGAGAATTTATTTTTTTAACATCAGGAATTTCTCTTTATTGAAGACATGGGCATGAGAATGGTACAATAAAAAGCAATGGCAATTTGTTAGCCAGCTGCTGAATGTCAACAAAGTAACAGGGGATACTTACTGATGTCTTTAACCATTTAACCACAGCCGCATGCACATATACTGTGGTAAGTTGGCCTCTCAGCGCCGAATCACATATATGTACGTGATCTGGTATTCCCAAGTGGGGAGGCACACGAGTGTGCACCGCCTCATCTGTGCTGTCATTACCTACAGCTCAAGTCAGTCTGCAGGCCAATGATTTATAGACTGGACCTGCTGATCAGCTTACCAAATGACAGTACAGAGTCCTGTGTTTGCTGTGAACACAGGGCTCTGTACATAGAGCAGCAATGTGCCTGTTTTTTCTCCCTGCAATGTGCCTGTTTTTTTTTACCAAAGACAGGTAGCAGAATACATTTTTTTAATGTTTTTATTGGATATGTTTTTTAGCAGGAAAAAATATTGTTTATTCCAAATGTTCGGGCCTTTTTCATTTATATAATAAAGATTAAAAACCCAGTGGTTATCAAATACTGCCAAAAGAAAGCTCTATTTGTGTGGAAAAAATCTATTTCATTCAGGCACAGTGTTGCATGACCGCACAATTGTTAGTTAAAGTAGCACAGTGCTGAATAGCAAAAATGGCCTGGTCATGAAGGAGGTAACATCTTCCGGAGCTTAAGTGGTTAACTAAATATGGTCCTGACCATATTTAGTCAATGATGTCACCCAGGATGCCCACTGCCCTGTTTACAATTTAAAGCAACCATTTGGTTGCAGTAGTAATACAGATGTAGATTTACTAAAACTGGAGAATGCAAAATCTGGTGCAGCTCTGCATAGAAACCAATCAGCTTCTAACTTCAGCTTGTTCATTTAAGCTTTGAGCAAAAAAAAACTAGTAGCTGATTGGTTTGTATGCAGAACTGCACCATTTGTTTTTACTCTCCAGTTTTAGTAAATCAACCCCACAGTCTCTAAATTGGGGGTCAGCAATCAGTAGATCTCGGCTGGGTGACTGGTAGATCACGAACCAGGCTTTCTGACCCGCCATCCTAGAGCATCAAACAGAGTGGAATGCAGAGGTGCTACTTGTAAAGTTGGAGCTATAGTAGGGCACAAGAGCTGTATAAACCGATGCCTCCTCTCTAGTGCTGGCTCCTGTTCTATGCGCAGTGAGACCACCTGCACTCCACCTCTTATCCTGGCTAGCGGTCTTCAGAGTGGGGCCAGCAGCAGGAAAGAAGAGATCTTCAGGTCGGTGTGAAGCAATACACTGGGCATAATAGTAGAGGGCTACTTTGACACTGACGTGTTGCGGTTTGCGACATGGTAGTATGGCAATTAGAAGTTTAAATCTGTGCCCGGTGATCTTTGACTTCTCTCATGTTGTTCAGGTAGATCTCCACCTCTTTAAGGTTGCCTACCTCTGCTCTAAATGAATGACTTCTGGCTGCAGTAGGGTGGTGAACTGGACAAATCTGACCATTTAGTCCACCTTTTTTGATGAACTGTGAACAGCTTGGGTGAGGGCTGAGCTCATGGGCAACCTGGCCCCAAAGCTCATTCCTACATAGCACTATACAATGCAGTATAGCATTTTGAAACTTAAAAGCAAAGCCAATTTTGTTCCACTTTAGTATGTTCGAGTGGAAAGTTCTGAGCGGTCTTTTAAATCTGAGTTCTGACATTATTAACACATTGTTAAATATATGTTTTAAATTCAATCCGTGTAAGTTTCTGATTTTACCTGATATATCATCTTACAGTCCTTGTAAAGCAGGGCTGGAGTGTGAGAGGAAGGAAAAGTACAAGGAGCCAATTAATTCATGTGCTGACAAGAAGCATGCTGATAAGAAGACAAAGAAGCGGGACAGAGAAATTAGCTCATCACCATGCTGATTCCACTTTTGCCATCCAATCACAGGCTGGGTTTTTTCCAGGATAACCTGGGCTCATAGAAAGGGATGCTGGCAATCATACAAAAGACATCTAGAAGCAGAGAAAGTACTGTGGGAGAAAAATCTCTGCATTTCAGATGAATTTTACAGTAAACTTTTTTTGTTTGTTTTTTAATAATTTTTTGCCTTGAGTTCTGCTTTCTGTTTAATTAGAATTCTATGGCAGCTATTCTAAAATCAAGAGAAATAAAAAATGCACATTTTTTGAAGGTGAAACAATGTGCATTTATTACTTTTATTTTTTTAGGGACCTGTTAAGCATTGCACCCATGATCAGCAGGTTACGGGTGCAAGCTCAGGCTCTTGCAGACTGTCAGTGTATCTGTCTGCTCGTACCTTGTATGGGCAGGCAGTTGCTAAATGAAACAAAGACTCAATGAACTACTAGAGTGCTCACTAGCACCCTGGTAGTTCACTGAGAACTATAAGCATTCAGCCACAAAGACTGTTGGTACTTGTAGTTGATTCATTTACTGAACTCTGTGAATGCACAGCACAGCCATGTGAGGGAGCCCTGTATTGCTGCATTATTTTCAAATGGTATCAGTGGGTGTGGGGAGAAGATCCCCGGCTCACTGTCATGGTAGCGGTCGGGGAGAGGCTGCAGGAGCAGTAACATGTTACATGTTCCACCCTAAAAATGGGTGGAACATTTAATTTTCCCAAAGGTGAACCTGCCCTTTAAAGGATATGTTCACATTAAAGAAAAGAAATGCCTATTTTTTTGCAAGTAAAAAATGTGCATTTACTATTTTTTTTTTTGAGCCTGGAAAGCATTGCACCCGTAATCAGCAGTACGATGGTGCTATGCAGGACTCCTGCAAACTAAGTGTATCTGCTTGCCAGTACATCTCATATAGGCAAGCACATACAGTTTGACAGGCAGACTCTAATGAACTACCACAGCACTCAACAGCTCCATAGTAGTCCGTTGAGAACTACAAACCGACAGCTGCAAATGCTGCCGGGACTTGTAGTTCATTCACAAAACTCTGTGAATGAATGACGCGGCTGTGTGGGTGGGACCCTGCACAGCCATGCAGTTGTCAAAAACTGACAGCTAGTACTGGGAACTTCTCCCCATACTGCTGTCATAGGGGGATTGGGCAGCAGCTGCAGTAGTCAGAACAGGGGCGGACTGACCATTTAGAAACTCAGCACTGCCCATCGCCCGGGGTCAGTAGGGGGCCCCCACAAGATGCCCCTGGTACCTTTTTCATAGGCTTTTTTGAGTTTGGGCAAGGACACAGGGGCCCCATGATAGCTTATTGCCTGGGGGCCCCATGAGGTGTCAGTCCGCCCCTGAGTCAGAATATGTTACATCCTAAAAAACAGGTGGAACATGTAACATGTTCCCAATTGTGAATTTATTCTTTAACCTCTTCATGCCAGCCTTATGCATATATATGGCCTCATGGATGGTGGGCCTTAACACCATACCTAAATTTAAACAATGCTATGCCAAGAGTGCATGCCTTGCATGCTCTTGGCACAGTTAATGGTGGGTAATGGAAAGCTCCCAATCATGTATCCTCTGTGACAGCCAATCATGGTGGTCACATGACTGAATTGCCTGCCTCCACTTCCTGGAGTATGAAACCTCTTAAAGGGCCGGGAGGCACAGATGCTATCGGGTAATGCAGAATCAGATAACTGTCCTTAAACTTCTGTATATTAGCATAGTGTATTCCCCTATACTGGTTTCGGTGCAATACTGGTGCCTGAGCTATGTCTTTATTATAATTTCTTGACTTTAAACTTGTTGGGGACAATGATGTCACAATGAAGGTTCTTTTTCTTTTTCTTTCTTTTATTTTGTTTAAGTATCATCATAGTGCCCCAGCTTTTAAGAGGACGCCTCCTATTTTTTTATGATATAAACATCAGAGACAGTGAACACTATTATTAAAATATTGCTAAAAATGTGTGTGAACATAAAACAATTCCAATAGGTGAGAATGCATAGCTATTTTGTTAACATAAGTATGCTGTACCTATTAAAACTATATTTTTAGCTTGTTTTTCAATGTAAAAGTAATAGCCTGAAATCACATGTAATGATTAGTTTTACCACCCATAACACTAAAATGTCTAGTCATGACATTCTGTCCTGAATTTAAAACTTAATAGATGTACTAGGCTATGACCCAGCTTTCACTATACTAATTTTCAATTGTGTTTCTGAGACTGATGGATTTAGAAATGTGAAAGGACTCCTGTTTCTTTCTGAACCTCTAAGGAAGCGTGGATTCTAATTGCTTTCAAAATAAATCTAGAATCCAGCACTAAAAGTATACGGGCTTACAGCTTTACTGAAAGCAAAAATCACACAAGTTATAAAATGTTCTTTTTTCGACAAGATGCATAAAAATTGTTCTGACAAATGAACCCTTCTTCATTGTGCATCTGGTTGTGTTAATAGTAGAGCTTTAATGCCTTCTGTCAAGCATGTCACTACATTTTGTACAGATTCACAAAAAATTAAAAGATTCAACAGATTCACAAAAATATTTGCTCATACAGTGAGGCATAATGCCAAAGATGCTAAAAAAAAACAGATGATGTGTTTACACATATGTTAAAGAAAATCAGTTTTATTTCTCCATAGAGTATTGTTGCCAATATGGTGAAAATAATGATCTTCCTACACTCTTTTCAGGCTAAGGAAACAAAAAATAGATATCCTTATAGAGATTCTAAAGAGAAGACTTGTTTTAATTAAAAATATATATTTGCTTTTTTTTTGTGCTGGCTAATGCATCCCGCCATATACCTAAATTATTTAAAAAGGAATAATCACTACACATTTTGTGCCTTGGTCTCCCTTGTAAAATAGTTCATGTAGCATTTTGTCTCATTTTTCTAGCTTGTCTTATTGCTGAGATAGTGTGGTCAACAGTGGCCCACCTCCCCTACCGCTTTCCAAGCACACATCTAGCAAAGAAAAAATACTTAATTCAGTTTCAGATAAAAATACTTTTCTGGGTCACCCTGTGCCTAATCGAGGCCAGTACCATTACTATGTATGCAGGGGCAACGGGCATGTCAACCACAGTGCAAGTGAGAGTGAAAAAAAATGCCCACACAGATGCGCTTACAGCAAACCAAAGTGCCATCAATACTGATAACAGGGAGATAATGGGGTGTCAGAAAAAGGCTTCTGTTCTGAGTGTGTAAAAAACACAGACTGCGGCACAGGAAATAGGAATCTAATTTTTTACTTGCATAGTGAATCATTCTTTATTTACTCTCACATTGATTGTAGAATAATGATTTACTATGCAAGTCAGAACAAGGTTCCTGTTTCCTGCAGTGCAGTCTGTGATTTTCACTCACTTGGAACAGGACCTTTGTTCTGTTCAATAAATGTGCACATAAATAAAGAATGATTTACTTTGTAAACCAGAATAAGGCCCCTTTCACATGGTCAGTTTGTTGCAGCTGCCAGATTCAAGCTGCAGGAATTTGTGGGTTCTTGCTGCTGGTATGACCAGGTTATGCAATCTGCATTGGCCACTCAGCCCATTTAAACCAATGAAGTGCTGAAAGCTGCCACTACTGACCACATCTAGCAGCACACAGAATGATTAGCTGTGGTTTTGGACAGATGTTCAAGCCTGAATGTGACTGATTGGGTTCAGGCTCGGACACTGTCCCAAACAACAGCTAATTGCTCTATGTACAGCTACATGCAATCAGCAGTGGCCACTTTCAGCACTCTATTCATTTAAATGGGCTTAGTGGCTACTGCAGATCACATAACCCAATCATTTCAGCAACAAGAATCTGCAGATTCTTGACACAGGAATCCTGTGGCCCCATCAAACTGGCATGTGAAAGGGGCTTAAGGCTCCTGTTCCCCTTACTGCGGTCTTCTTTCTTGTATCAGTACAAATGGCACTAAGCTCTGCTGTGGAACTCTTGTGTGGGATTTTGTTTCGTTTTTGGCCCTGTAGTGAGAGCTATTGAGATTTCTTTTTGAATGACTTTACATTCAATTCAGGGGACAGTGGCAACTGAGCACAGCCACCACTCAACAATTGATATGCTCACACATCAGGCTTCTTCTCCTCCTTATAGAAACATGGAACTTGCAGACTGGCTCTGGTATCCATGCAATACCAGATACCCAAAATATTACATAGATACCCAATAGCAATAGCATTTTCCAACTGGCACATTTATTAATTGACAATATGACTGGTTACTACACATAATTGGGTTGTCTCTTCCTCTAGAAATGCATATATTGCAAATCAAGCTGCATTACTTTTCTTTCATGAGAGACCTTATAAACTCATAATAGAGAAGTGAGCCCATTCCTCCACAAGGGCCTGGGTTTCATCTGTGGAGTATAGCCCTAACAGCATTTTTCAAAGTCTCCCTGTTCTTTCTGAAGGAAAATTTAAATTCCCCTAACAATATTCTTTGGTTAAATCTCACAATAATAGAGTTTACCAAGCCCTTGTGTTTCTTAAGGGGTATACTATGCACATCAACTTTTTAAAATGTATGATTTTAAAACATTCTGGAAAATAATAGAAAGGTTATAATGTTTTTTCAACTATCTTCAATTCAAGTGTGTATGAGAATTTACTTGGGCTCTTTGACTTCAAATTTCATTCACATTTACCAGATAATACTTGTCTTTGATAGTACAAAAAAAATACTACTTGGGAGAATAAGTGGTTTCCCAAATTCCTCACAATAAACCTGAGTTGTGTTCTAAATTCAAAGATATGTATATGAGTGTTTGAGTATAGTTAACTACTCTAGAATTCAACACCAAAGCTTTCATTAATTATACTAAATACCACAAGAATTAAAAAGAATGAGTAGGGTTTATTCTCCTTAGTGTTTGAAGGGTGTACTAAGCCAACATATGTTTTCACACTTTATGTGGACTTTTCCTTATAAAATTAAATCTCTTACTCTTTCAGGAGGAAATAAGCCTAGGAATTAATTTTTTTCTTTACAAACTTGCTTATGAAACCTAACGTAGTATAAATATATTCAATCAAATCTGGGCTAAATGGATACATTTGGTAGAAACTAATCATCGAATATTGTTGTATAAGGAATTGTATGCTACTATTGTCCTTGAATGTAAGCATCTTTATACAGTATGTTATACTTGATATGCTGAATATGAAGAATGATGCTACAAAGTGGTTTTTGAGATTAATAAAGCTTTATTCTTCCATATCTGAATATATACACTGTATATATAATATATATATATATATATATATAATATATACAGTGTATATATTATATATATATATATATATATATATATATATATATATATATATATATATATATATATTACTGGCAGAACTTTTCTGAGCTGTCTGTAATTCCTATAATGCCTGTCAATTGTTGTCAGGTAAGCAGTAACAAAAATGTAAATGTTAATACCTAGCAAACTTTCTATTTTATTATTTCCACACTTTAAAAAATTGTCATTGATTTGCCAGAATGCAGCTTTATGCACCAGGAATGTCATCATCAGACAAAGTGCAAGTGTGACATCATACTTCAGGAGCCAACTGACTTGTTAGATACTGTCTTAGTATTTAGTAATAACCACTTCAATACTGGGCACTTTTATCCCCTCCTGCCCAGGTAAATTTTCAGCTTTCAGAGCTCTCACAGTTTGAATGACAATTGCACAGTCATGCAACACTGTACTCAAACTATTTTTTTTTCACACAAATAGAGATTTCTTTCTTTGGTATTGAATCACCACTGGGTTTTTAATTTTTTGTTAAATAAATAAAAAAGTCCCAAAGTTTTGCAAATCAGTAATTGTTCTTCATATATTTAGGCCAAAATGTATACTGCTACATTTCTTTTGTGAAAATAACCCAAAGTAGTGTATATTATTTAGTCTGTAGGAAAGTTATAAAGTCCACAAACTGTGGTATATATTTGAAAATCGATCAATCCTGATGTACTGATGGCATTTATCTAATTTCTTGAGGCCCACACATGTCAGGATAGTACAGATATCCCTTAAATTACCCCTTTTAGAATATAGACAGTCTGAGGTATTTAGTAAGAGCCATGTTGAGTTTTTTGTAAAATTGTAATATGTCAGAATTTTTTGGAAACCAAAGAAATGAAAGAAAAAACATTGTTTCACCATTTCTTTTACATAATGTCACCAGTGCAGTAGAGCATTATCATATAACTGGTGTGGCGTTGATCAGGGACACTGACTAGCAACAGTATGAAAAAGAAAAAAATATGTTTTTTAAATTCCTTTTTTCTTTTTTTACGATTTTATTTTTAATAAAACACTGTGACCAGAGTAATATAATGATACCATGTAACATATTACTACTCTGGGGAAGTGTTCAGTATTTTCTTTTTTACACATTATGATTGCCTATAGCAGTGAATTGCACTGCTATAGGCAAGCATTTAACTGAATGAAATTGATTCATTCAGTGTTTTTGTTGTGATTAGCTGTGATTGGCCAAAGCTAATCACATGACACAGATGGGCTGTTATTGGCCCAGTCTGTATCATGCGATCACTGTGACCATTCATAGCTAGAAACACAATTGTATACAATGGATAGCATGAAAAGAAGCCATCCATTGTTTACAATACTTATGTGACCTGCTGTGATTGGTCACAGCGGTCACATGGTACTGGCAATGGGTTGATACACAGCCAGTTAAAGATGTGTACCGGCAACGGGCTGGCACACCACTAGTGACAGATCTCGCCGCAGCACAGCCCCATGGGTACATGCAAGACAGCAATCCGGGAGGATGTCTTATGACACCCACTTAGATTGATGAAATTCCAGCTTGGCCATCATTTTGCTATTGGCTGGGTGGGAACTGGTTAAATGCAAATTATGTTTACAAACCAGTGCCCAGCACTACATTCCACTCCACTCCACTGCACTCTGTGTGGATGAATAAATACATTTTATAAGTAATCAGATTGGTCAATTTTTTTCCATTCATTTTTATGATTTATAAATTGATATTAGCTATTTTATTAATTGCATACAATTACAGAAAACAATGATTCAACCATGATTCAATGTGTGGAGCTCATGCTGGGCTATGTAATGGCGAAGTTCAGCACTAAGTCTTTCAGCTGGTTCTTTCGGCTTAATATTCTGCCATTTCACCTAGTATTCTGCCATTCAAGCATATATTCTAAGCACAACAAAAAAATAGCTGTCTAGAACATGGGAATTTATTTTTTCCTCCACACTTTAATGTTTTTTAGAGCATAGCTCAGTAGCAGCTGTACCCTTCATTAAATGTTTCCTCACAGTGACATGTGTTGCAGAAGAAGAGAATAGGCATGTGTGACTATATCTATTATTGATTTTGGATGCTCCAGTTTTAGTAAATCTTCCCCAGTGTCTATCTGACAGCATATTTACTTCTGAGATTTATTATTATTATTATTATTATTATTATTATTACTACGAGTTTATATAGCGCCAAAGGGTTTGCTCAGCGCTGTACAATAGGGGGGGACAATACATGGCACAGTACAACAAAGACAGACAGCGTACGAGGGGTAAGAGGGCCCTACTCTTACGAGCTTACAATCTAGGATTTGAT
This sequence comes from Staurois parvus, assembly GCF_062004578.1. Lineage (NCBI taxonomy): Eukaryota > Metazoa > Chordata > Amphibia > Anura > Ranidae > Staurois > Staurois parvus. Next base: position 10,213,348 of record NW_028317949.1, read on the forward strand.
TAGGTTTCCATGTGGTATACACATATTATCAATGCTTTAAACTATTTTGTCAATATTTTTATAAACATATCTATAAAATTAAAATAACATTTATTTGGTTACAAAATATAAAATATTGGCCAGAGCCATGAGCGTTGCCCTGTGTATTGGATGTTTCCAACTTTTGTGAGGCTAATCCATCAAAGCCAGCACCACCGCAGGTTTATTTTCTTGGGCGACCTCCTGTGGATTTGTTACAAAATGTCTTGGTCCTTGTGTACCCACAGTGATCACTTGGTGGACCTCAAACCTCTGCCATCGATTGTACAATCATCTTCATAACTTGCTGGGGAGACATTTTGGCTTTGGAATAATCAGCCTTCTTCCCCTGAAGAAGCCTGGATGGGTGAAACATGTTGGGACTGTTGAAAATCTATGGACTGCTGTAACAATTTATTTCTAAATTATATTGTACATGTTCATCTATGAAGGAAGATTTTATATTTTGTAACCAAATAAATGATATTTTAATTTTATAGATACGTTTATAAAGATCTTTTATGATCTCAACATTTTTCTGAGGATGTGTGGCTCCCTTAAAATCCCACAACTGTTTTACATGTGTAGCTAAAAAAAATGAGATGCAGGTGCAGTTTGGTATTGCGTACAGCTTACAATATTAACCTCCCTAGCAATCTCATTATGTCAGTATTTCTGTGCTCAAAGCGATACATTGTTTTCAATGGAAATATGTTGTTTTTTTATTGTACGCCTGTAATTCTTAGGAATAACTCACTGAAATCTGTCCGAACAAGAGTCTAGTAAACATCCCGGGTATGATAAAATTTGAAACACGAAATCATACATTATAATATAATAAATAATCATAAAAAATAATAATATAACAATAATAAACTTAATTCAATAATGCAATCAAACCAAAAACACTGAAATTTAAAATAGAACGCCAAGTTCGCACATCACTGAGCTTAGTCACAAAATCGTTTTCAGTGTCTGATGACGAATTTTCCCATGAATCATTATCACTTAATTCTGCAATTGGCTCTAATTTACTATTGTTGCTCTCTAGATGGTCTAAAACAGCTTTTGACCTAAAGGGACGCTTTTTGGATGTCATGGACCTTTCTCAGTTTCAAGGCAGAAAGAACAGTAAAAATGCAGGCAGGGCACAGGACAAACCACTAGGGACAAAATGTATGTGAAATGGTTTAATACAGTAATGTAATACTATCAGATTTTAGTGTATTGAGTGAATGTCAAATTTTTACATTTTTTAAATTCCCACCAGTTCTATCCCCTGTACGTCCTGTTTGTCACAACGATCACAGGGAATGGAATCCGGAAGACGGATGTTGTCATCGGCCAGAGGAAATGGCCAGGGACGCTGCAGGGGGGACATCGAGGGAGCGAAGGACAAGGTAAGTGCTTGAGGGATCCCAGAGCAACGCTGCAGTGTAATCCTGAGTGCAGCTCAGGGTTACCGCTTCTGGTACTGAAAGTTAACCCCGAGCTAAACTCGGGAATACCGCCAGGGGGGCTAACTTATGACAGATCACTATAGTGGCACGTTGTCAGTGTCATGTGATTGATGTGACCAATCACAGCAGATTACATGGCAGTTGTAAACAATGAATGGCTCCCTTTCATGCCATTCGTTTTTTACAACTATTATTATTACTATTATTATACAGGATTTATATAGCGCCAACAGTTTGCTCAGCGCTTTACAATATAAAGGGAGACAATACAGCAATAATACAGTTCAATACAAGAGGGTTAGGAGTGCCCTCCTCCTGGGAGCTTACAATCTAAGAGGGAGGGGATAGAGGTACGAAAGATAATAACTGTGGGGGGTGAACTGATAGTAGAAATAGAAGATTCCGTTATTATCTGATGGCTGGATAGGCTTCCCTGAAGAGATAGGTTTTCAGAGATCGCCTAAAAGTGGGCAGAGTAGGTGATAGTCAGATAGATTGGGGTAGAGAGTTCCAGAGTATGGGGGAGGCTCTGGAGAAGTCCTGGAGATGAGCATTGGAGGAGGAGACAAGGGAGCTAGAGAGCAGAAGGTCTTGTGAGGAGCGGAGAGTACAGTTTGGGTGATATTTGGAGACAGGATTGGTGATGTAATTTGGGGCAGAGTTATAAATGGCTTTATATGTTATTGTTAATGTTTTTAATTGTATTTGTTGGGCAATGGGAAGCCAGTGCAGGGACTGGCAGAGAGGGAAGGCAGATATGAAACGGTTAGTAAGGTGGATGAGTCTGGCAGCAGCATTCATGATAGACTGAAGAGGGGATAGCATGTGATCAGGTAGGCCAATGAGGAGGGAGTTACAATAGTCAAGATGAGAGATAACCAGGGAGTGAATAAGGCGCTTAGTGGTTTTCGAGGTTAAGAACGGCCGTATCTTGGAGATGTTGCGAAGGTGAAGTCTACAAGATTTGAACAGTGATTGGATTTGGGGCTGAAAGGACAGATGGGAGTCTAGGATTACACCTAGTACCTTGGAATGAGGGGAGGGACTGATGGTTGTATTATTCATCTTGATGGAGAAGTCAGGGGAGTGGGCATGGGCTGGAGGGAATAGTATGAACTCCATTTTGGAAAGATTTCATTGGAGGATGTGGAGTGACATCCATGCTGATATGTCACTTAGTAGGTTAGTAATGGGAGAGGAGACTGAAAGGGGCGAGGTGAGTAGTAGAAAGATTTGTGTCATCAGCATAGAGATGGTACTTAAAGTAATGGGAGTTTATCAAGTGACCAAGGGAGGAGGTGTAGATGGAGAAGAAAAGGGGTCCAAGGACAGAACCTTGAGGGATCCCTACAAAAAGTGGAGAGGAGGAGTTATAGGTAACTCTGAAGGAGCGCTGCGATAGGTAAGTGGAGAACCAGAAGAGAGCAGAGCCTCGGAGGCCAAGAGAGTGGAGTTTTTTAGGAGGAGGGGATTGTCAACGGTATCAAAAGCCACAGAGAGGTCAAATAGTAAGAGTATGGAGTAGTGGCCATTGGTTTTAGCAGTCATTAGTCTATGCTGCTAACTGTGATTGGTCACAGTGGTCACATGTACAGACTGGGCCAGTCACAGCCCATCTGTAGCATGTGATCAGATGTGGCCAATCACGGCTGATCACAACAATATCTACTGAATGAATCAGTTTTATTCAGTAAAAATGTTTGCTTATATCAATGAAATTCGTTTGTATAAGCAATCTTAATGTGTAAAAGAGTAGTACAATGTTACTATGGTAACATTGTATTGCTATGGTCACAGGAGTAGAAAAAAAATCATAAAAGAAGTAGGAAAAAATTTAAAACAATTACATTTTTAAAAAATGTACATATAAATACATTTTTAAAACAGAAACAAAGAAAAATGCATTTATTTCAAAATTTATAGCACAAAAAAATTAAAAATCCAGTGGTGATTAAATATAACCAAAAGAAATCTCTATGTGTGTGAAAAAATTATAAAACTTTCATATGGGTGCAGTGCTGCATGACCGCGCAATTGTCATTCAAAGTACAAGAGTGCTGAAAGGTTAAAAATTGGCCTGGGCAGGAAGGGGGTTAAATGCCAGGTAGGCAAGTGATTAAGCCCCAGTTCACACACATCCAATTCTGGATGCATTTTCAAACAGACGGATTCACATGACAGAAAAGATATTTTTTTTTCTGTCTCACACAGATGCGATCCTTACAGATTGCGTTTTGAATGTGATTCCAAAAAGGGTCCTGTGCAAGTTTGGAGCAGTGCATTCCAAATATTCAAGCCATAGAGTTTAGTGCCACTCAGAGATAAATGTTCATATACATGTGAACTTGGGTTTTAAAAAAAAATTTAACACAATGTACAAAACAAATCTTCCACAGGTCCTATCTCCTTTCATAATTCTAAATTATTATCATTATAAAAATAAAAAAATGTTCCTTAAAAAAACAAACTGAACAGAAGCGGTTTCATGTAGACTTTTCACCAGTAGGAGATATGTGAAGGGGCAAAGGTAAGTAAAAAAGGATAGGCCTTTCTAATATCTTGTCTTCCAGCATGCAGAAATGGTAAGTGGGAATTACTTACAGGTGGTGAGGGACTAGGGAATTATTGTAACGGCTACCTTCCTGTAGAAGCTCCTAAATGCTTTTAAGTTTCTTATCATTTCAGGTTCCCACAGAATCATGTTTTTGTGACCAGTGTCTCTATGAATACAGGTAAAAAATACAATTGGTGCTTCTTTTTTGCATAGCGTTAAATTTAAATGAACTGACTGTTATATCAATTGTATAGGCACTAAAATCCTTGTGCTATTGTGGCATTTTCAGGTTGGTTTGAAATTGTATTTGGACTACAACATTGTCTCTTCTGCACTTATGTATACAAAAAAGAGGATTTACGAGGTGTTTTTTCATGTCTTCTTTACAGATATTAGCATTTCAGACTCACATTTACTAGTGGCAATGTGTATTTGTAAAGCAAAGTAGTTGGTATAATGCTGCGGAAATTCCCATTTATCCCTATGCTTGTTGAAATTGCAAAAGCAAACAGCCATCTGAAAGAGTTAAGAATAAGATAATGTAAAACATGACTACATTTAATATATATTTATATGTTTCTCATACCATATTTTATTCTAATGGCATCATGTATATTATACATGCAGGTCTTTATGGGGATCCTTTCATTCAGCTGTATTGTACTGTTACCAGTACAAAGTGTTTTTTTCCCTCTTCTTCCCCAGGGATAGTGTTATATAAATTGCCATTACTTTCTATTGGCGGCAAAATGCTAATAATATCATGGAGGAGAATATTCTCATGATATTCCATCAAACAGAATTTGCATAAAGTAATATGCAAAGTAACTCTTGGGAATCTGTTGTACATTTTTATTCAGTGAGAAACTTGCTGTGCTACATCTTGTCCATATAAAATATTCTGATATATTGGAAATCTTCTCTAAGCACTACATATAAACTAGGTGATAGAGAAGTGATGGAAAATCCTATTTTTGCTCTTACACTTTGCCTCTAACAGTAAGAATTTATCATTGACACAAAGGCTGAATTCCCACTGCATGAATGTATTTCATTTCAGATCTTGACAGGCTTTGCTTGATTTGAGGTAGTATCTTTATATTTGGTTTTAAACTAACAATTTTATAATGGTTAACAACACTGCTTACATATGGGACTTGGAATCAAGAAAACATGAAATTTTATTATTGCTTTCAAGCACCAACAGCACAAGCTGACTGTGAAATTGACCTTTTGAAAACAGTATAATCTGATAGACTTAGGTGGTCAAAACTAACCTTTTGTTGCAATATTTTTTATTAAATGTAACCAGTAAAGTTGAGCACTGCACTGAATAGGTTACAACCAGGGGCGGACTGACCATTTGGAAACTCGGGCACTGCCCGAGGACCCGAGGTCAGTAAGGAGCCCCATGAGATACCCCTGGTACCTTTTTCATAGGCTTTTTTGAGTTTGGGCAAGGACACAGGGGCCCCATGATCCCCTATTGCCCGGGGCCCCATGAGTTGTCAGTCCGCCCCTGGTTACAACCAATGGTGGAAGGATCAAAACCTGCATTTAGTAACAATTAGCACAACTAAGAGGTAAAGTCAAATCTCAGACTTTAAGGCAGTCTCAGTATGCAGATGCCAAACAATTATTTCCATGTGAAATATACCTGTATTTGGAGTTTGCCACTAACATACACAGAAAGGACTGGTTGTACCAGTAAAGTAGTATGGAGATAGAAAATCCATAAAAGAAGCTAGCATAATGGAGTAGTAACTGGAAGGGAATACAATGAAAGGGGAGTAAAGGATGGCAGGTGGCCAAGCAGGCCTGGTTGCAGGACCGCACTATTCTACTAATTGTTAAACAATAAGCGTTGCCCATTCAAAATCAAAGGTAATGTATCTTCATTTGTCAAGTATCATGACATTTTCCATTTGTGTTATAGCTATAATTGCCAACTTCCAGACCTTCACCAATTTCTGATTAGCCACAGAAAAAATAAAATTTATAGGTTTGAGTTGGGCATTACAACAAACCTAACTTTTCCAAAGGCATGGTACATTTTCCCAAATACTTCTGCCCGGGACTGTATAAACAATTATTTTGTCCCTAACCCAGTAACATCTTTTATTGAGCAGACCCACCAAACACGTATAAGTGTACAGGTTTCACTGCATTGCCAAAAACAATAGGGGAACGCTTCCCCCCTTAAACATATACCAATCATTTGAGGCAACCTGTAGCATTCATTTGTAGATGGTCTCTATCACTGTGTAGCAGTGGTCTGTGTGTCCAGTCAAATAGTTGTTTATTGAGATTCCTTTTTCATTGCCAACATATGGGAGGAAAGCAGGGCTTTAATTTTCTAGAATGGACAAGTAGATAATAGAAATCACACCTTTCTCTTGAAGATTGTGTAATTAAAGACATTCAAGTAGAGTGAGAGTTTTGAGGGAAAGGGAGTTAGGAGTTATAAAAGGAGGAGTTATGAGTTTGGAAGGTTTTGTATTTTAAGATATCATTAGGAATAATCAAGTCATAAACTTATCTCAAACCACTTTTTATCCAATATCGGTATCTAGTCCTGGGGGAAATTAAGGATTGTATACTACCTGAACTATGGTGGCTAGAATGTAAGTGGCATTAGTTTTCCATATTATGTTACATTGTCACAATTTTAAAAAAAGCATCAAGATGGGGATATCAATGTGTTTTCATTGGAATAGCAATGTCCATATTATGGTACCAGTTGAAATAGATGATGTTTCCAAGGCTTCCAAGCTTATCCAGTGAAGGGTATCAGGTGTTGTGTTATGAGAGCAGAGAGATACATGGGCTGTGTAATGAAAACTTGCAACATGGAACAGATAGGCAACTTTTTTTTAGTTTTTATAGAGATGAGGTTGACTTCTCCCAAATTAACCACTTGACCTCCAGAGGATTTACCCCCCTTAATGACCAGGCCTCTTTTTGCTACTTGGTGCTGCACTAATTCAACTGATAATTGCGCGGTCATGCAATGCTGCACCCAAACGAAATTTACGTCCTTTTTTTCACACAAATAGAGCTTTCTTTCAGTGGTATTTGATCACCTGTGCACTTTTTATTTTTCACGCTATAAACAAAAAAAGGCCTAAAATTTTGAAGAAAAACAATATTTTTTACTTTCAGCTATGAAAAATATATAGTAAACTCAAAGTTGGTTATAAATTTAGGCCAAAATGTATTCTGCTACATGTTTTTGGTTAAAAAAATCCCAATAAGTGTATATTGATTGCTTTGTGTGAAAGTTATAGCGTCTACAAACTATGGTATAGATACTGCAATTTACGCCATTTTTTTGCTATACAGCGCTGCGCTAGTTTAACGGACAATTGCGCGGTCATGCAATACGGTACATAAATGAAATTTACATCCTTTTTTTCCCACAAATTAAGCTTTCTTTTGGTGGTATTTGATCGCTTGTGCGGTTTTTATTTTTTGCGCTATAAAAAAAAGGCTGACAATTTTGAGGAAAAAAAACAATATTTTGGACTTTTTGCTATAAAACATGTCCAGTAAAAAAAAATTTAAAAATCAAATTTAGTCATACATTTCTGCCAAAATGCATTCTGCAAAATGTGTTTGCTAAAAAAAAAACCCAATACGTGTAAATTAATTGGTTTACGTGAAAGTTATAGCGTTTACAAATGGCGGGAAAGATACTGGGATTTTTAGGGGTTTTTTATACTAATAATGACGGCGATCAGCGACTTATGGCGGTGATCGGGGACTTATGGCGGTGATCAGCGACTTATGGCGGGACTGCAGCGGACATTCTGACACTGGGGGGTACTGACTTGGGGTCACTGACATCCCCAGTAACACCAATACAGTGATCAGTGCAAAAAAAAAAACACTGACACTGTACTAATGGCACTGGGGAGGAAGGGGTTAACTTTATTTTGCAGGGAAGGGTTATCTGTGTGAGGGGAGTGTTTTACTAGGGGGTGGGGGTGTGTACTGCAGGGGACACGGCTGATCGGGAGAGTGAAACTCTTCTATCCCGATCACCATGTCCTGGAGCTGTCAGGGAAGTGACAGAAAGCACAGCTACTGCAGCTGTGTTCTCTGTCACTGATTGGTGCTCTCTGTCACTGATTGGCGCCGATTGCCGGGAGATAGCCGGTAAGGACCGACTGTGACCCGGCGACTGACATCCGCGGCTGTGATTGGCGGGACAGGTAGGGCGGCGGCGCGCCTAACACGCGCCCCCTACCTGTTTACAAAACACACGTTTTAAAACGTGGTTTTGCCTGCCTGTGCCGCCCTGCCACCATATTTCTACAGTGGCAGGGCGGCAAGTGGTTAACAGAAGGAAGTATAATTGAAACAGTTTCAAAATATGAGCTTGAATGTTTATGTTTGAAAATCTGAATAAGGTACAGAATATTAGGAGTAGATTCTTTTTAGTCTCTTTCACACATTAGGTGATAATATTTGGCTGGGGGTCTGGCATTTCTTAGCTAGATAAATGAAGTTGAGTAATTGTTACACATTATCTATGACTTATCTATTAGGCCTGAGCTCAGTAAAATCTCGTTTCAAATCTACAAAAATAATATCCTGTATTGAACACACTAGGGGTTATATACCAAATGCAAATAGGATATTCAAATTGCAAGGGAATTTTTCTTTAGCTTAGTAAGTGTGGTGAAAAATTCACTTTTCAAAAAAATAAGTATTTATTTGCAAGGAATATAAAAAAGTATTTTTGTTTGCTCATTATTGGATAACTGTAGTCAGCACAGCTTCACCTCATATACTAAGCTAAAACAAAATTCCCTCCCAGAATCAAAATTAATTTGCAAAGTGAACAATTTATTTGCCTTTAGTACATCAACCTCACTGGCCCCAAATTTATATGCCTTTATCAGGCAGTCTGCAAGCAAACATTGGCTTTAGTACACTAATAAATTATATTTATCACTAAAGTAATTGGTATACCTATTACCAAACAAATTGACTGCTCAAGCAGTAGGTATAGTGATATTCCTAAAGGATTTTTTAGAAGTCACATTTTTGGTAAGGTCTGCTCTTTATTACTGAGCTGTTCACTATGATGTCATAGTAGTCATTAACCTCATTCCACCCCCATGGTACAAAGCATATTTTGTGATAATATACACTCCTTAAATAAGATAATATGTGTAGCTGTCAAATGCCAATAAAATAAGTAAATATATGGTGGATATGATGCCAGTGAACTAAACACAAATGTGATCATGACTGGTGGCTAGACTATTTATAGGTTTAATTTAGTATTCTTAAACCTGGGCTGCTATCACACTAGTAGGGATCGTAAAACAATTGCTTGTGAAGATCAAAAAGGAAAGCACTTCTGTCTGTGTCCAAACTAAAGAGAATCATCCATTTTATATCTTGCTGACAACTGTTGAAGGGAGGGAAAACTTAAACTGTCAACGAGTTGTCACCAGAACAGTAAGGGAAGGGAAATATTGTACTGGGTCACTGTTTAACCACTTCCAGTCCGGACACTTTTACTCCCTTCCTGTCCAGGCCAATTTTCAGCTTTCAGTGCTATCACACTTTGAATGACAATTGCGCGGTCATGCAACACTGTACCCATATGCATTTTTTAGCAATTTTTTTGAGACAGATAAAGCTTTATTTTGGTGGTATTTATTCACCACTGGGATTTTTTTTTTTTTTTGCTATGTAAATGAAAAAGTCCAAATATTTTGAAAAAAAGTGTTTTTCTTATAACATTTTGCAAATAAATAGTATTTCATGATAAATCTTGGCCAAAATGTATTCCGTTATCTTTTTAGTAAAAAAAAAAAAAATAACCCAAATTAGTTTATAGCCAAAAATTAATTTTTTTAAACTTTTTTTAAAAAATGTTTATATTATTATTTATGTTTTTTTTACATACTGTCACCCTAGCAGTACAGTGTCACCATGGTGACACTGTACTACTTGTGGGGGGTGATGAAGATTTTTTTTTTTTTTACACTGATTGCTTTTACACCCATAAAAGCTGTAAAAGCAATCATTTCTCCTTCTCTCTAGCTGCATTCTTGCAGCCATTGAGAACTACTGTGTGAGCTGTGATTTGTCACAGCTTGTCACATGGTACAAGGCTGTTGTGAATAGCCTTGTACCATGTGACCTCTCTGATCATTGACACGTAGTAAGCAATGATGTCAGAAGTGATGTTTGCATGTGATCACATGATTGGGACCTCGCACAGAGGTTCCGTCCGATGATCGGTGTTTCACTGTGTCCGGAGGACACAGCGGGCACCGGATCGCGGTGTTGTGCACTCCCAGGGAGCGCACACAAGCAGGGTGCGGGGAGGCCGTTTATAAATGGCCACCCGACCCTGCACTGCCACCGTCCGGCTGATTATATACACGGGCTGGATGGGAGGTGGTTAAAGTGGTTGTAAACCTCAGACATGAGATCTGAACAAAGAACATACAGTATTTCTATAGTGTCTACTTGCCTCTCTGCACATTACTAAGTGTAATTTATTTCTCCTGTCCAGTTGACAAGTTTTCCTTACACCAAGAGCAAAAAAGGTGACAGGGAAGGGAACTCCAGTACACAGCCTGTGACTAACTGTCTCAGCTCTTTTCCTGTGTGCTCTGTGAAGGGGGTATGTCCATTCCCTTCAATCAACTCCCAGAGTTCTTCTACAGTGTGTAACTGTAGTGAATGTGTGAAAAATTCTTTTAATCTCTGAGATATGCATGGATGTACAGGGCAAATTGCAGCAGATAAACAGATACAACTTATGTAGGAGGATTTGCTTTACTTCTATGTAATTATGTAGGAGGATTTGTTTAACTTTGTATCACCTGAGGCTAGCCACTTCACTGGGTATAGGTTAGGATTTGCAACCACTTAAAGGAGAGTTTTCCTTTACTTTGGAGAGATTTTCTTACACTTCCTTTAGTTTCTACTGAACAGGAAGTATAGCATAAACATTCAAGTGGCACACAGATGGCGAAGAAAAAAAATGACAGGTATTTTTCCATTTCCTATTCTACCCATAATGAAAAAAAATTGGCTTTAGAGATAGTTCAATTTTGGCTACAGTATCATTGTTCAATCAATATGCAATTAAATTATCATAAACTAAGGTTTAAACAACTGGTACTGGAACATAGTGGAGTATAGCTGTTGGCACCATTTTCATATAGCTAAAAACCTTTTAACCACTTCAGCTCCAGAAGGTTTTACCCCCTTCATGACTACTTTAACTGGTAATTGTGTGGTCATGCACCACTGTATCCATACACAATGTATATAATTTTTTCATACAAATGGAGCTTTCTTTTGATGATATTTGATCACCATTGAGTTTTTGTGTATTATCATTATTACAAAATTGTGAAAAAAAATATTTTACTTTCTGCGATAAAACATACCCAATGAAAATTTTTTAAAAATCAAATTTCTTAAAAAAATTCAGGTCAAAATGTATTCTGCTACATGTCTTTGTTACAAAAAAATCCCAGTAAATGTATGTTAATTGGTTTAGGTGAAAGTTATAGTCTACAAACTAGAGGTGCATTTCAATAAATTAGAATATCATCAAAACAATTTATTTATTTCAGTCATTCAATTCAACAAGTGAAACACATATTTCTTTACATTCATTACACACAGAGTGACATAATTCAAGCATTTCTTTCTTTTAATTTTAATGATTATGGCTTAGCTAGTGAAAACCAAAAATTTAGTATCTCAGAAAATCAGAATATTACATAAGACCAATAAAAAAAAGGATTTTTAATACAGAAATGTTAGCTTACTGAAATGTATGTCTATGTACAGTATAGTATGCACTCAGTACTTGGTCAGGGCTCCTTTTGCATGAATTATTTTATCAATGCAGGATGGCGTCGCACTGCTGAGGTGTTATGGAAGCCCAGGTTGCTTTGATAGCAGCCTTCAGCTTGTCTGCACTGTTGGGTCTGGTGTCTCTCATCTTCCTCTTGACAATACCCCACAGATTCTCTATGGGGTTTAGGTCAGGTGAGTTTGCTGGCCAATCAAGCACAGATAATATTATCATTAATCTAGGTATTGTTGCTTTTGGCAGTGTGGGCAGGTGCCAAGTCCTGCTGGAAAATGAAATCTGCATCTCCAAAAAGCTGGTCAGTAGAGGGAAGCATGAAGTGCTTTAGAAAAACCTAGTAGAGGACTGCACGTACTTTGAACTTGATAAAACACAGAAGACCAACACCAGCAGATGACATGGCTCACCAAATCATCACTGACTGTGGAAACTTCACACTGGACCTCGTGCAACTTGGATTATGAGTCTCTCCACTCTTTCAAAATGTATTTTCATCCAAAAAGAGAACTTTTGAACACTGAGCAATAGTCCAGTCCTTTTTTTTCTTAGCCCAGGTAAGACTCTTCTGACATCTTTGGAGTGGTTTGGCACAAGGAATGCGACAGTTGTAGCCCATGTCCTGGATACATCTGTGTGTGGTGGCTCTTGAAGCACTGACACCAGTCGTAGTCCACTCCTTGTGAATCTCCCCCACATTCTTTATTGGCCTCTGCTTCACAATCTTCTCATGCCTATGGTTATCCCTGTTGCTTGTGCACCTTTTTCTACCACACCTTTTTCCCTCCATGAAACTTTCCATTAATATGCTTGGATACAGAACTCTGTGAACAGCCAGGTTCTTTAGCAATGACCTTTTGTGACATACCCTCCTTGTGGAGGGTGTCAGTGACTGTCTTCTGGACAACTGTCCAGTCAGCAGTCTTCCTAATGGTTGTGTAACCTACTGAACCAGACTGAGAGACCATTTAAATGCTCAGGATATCTTTACAGGTGTTTTGAGTTAATTAGCTTATTGGAGTATGACACCACGAGTCTACAATTTTTAACTTTTTTTTACAATATTCAAATTTTCTGAGATACTGAATTTTGGGTTTTCACTAGCTGTAAGCCATAATCATCAAAATTAAAATAAATAAATGCTTTAAATGTATCACTCTGTATGTAATGAATCTACATAATATATGAGTTTAATTTTTTCAACTGAATTACTGAAATAAATTAATATATTTATTTTAGAATTAATTAATTCTAATTTCTTGAGATACAACTGTCTAGTAAATATACTGGAATTAGTATTTTTTTATACTAGCAACAACAGTGATCAGTGGCTTATTGTGGGACTGTCATAGTGTGGCACTAACGTACCCTGGGTGGGAACTGACTAATTTCCCCTGACATCACCAGTAACAGTAATATAGTGATCAGTTATAAAACTATACACTGTACCTATACTAATGACACTAGCTGAGAAGAGGTTAACATCTCAGGTAATCAAGGGGTAAATGTGTACCTAACAAGTGTTAATGTTTGAAATGTGTGCTGCTTTTTACTACATTTATTTTTGTTGCATCTCCCTGCTTTGTAGAGAGAAGAAACAGAGAGATTGTTGCCTCTGTACAGAGCCCTGTGTTGATTGTCAACACAGGGCTCTGGACAGTGATTGAACACAGCCATCAGCAGGTCCCAACCTTGAATCATTAGTGGGAATCTGCTGACAAACTCCTGCTGTGTACAATCACAGCAGGAGTTGGCAAGTGGGAGCAATAGCATACCCTGTACCTGGAAGAAATCAGTGACATACAGTTATGACGCTGTGTCTGTGTAGACCACCCATCCGCAGTACATTGTGGACAGGCAGTTCACATTGCCTACCAGGCACTTTTATCCCCTTCCTGCCCAGGCCAATTTTCATCTTTCAGTGTTGTTGCAAGGTGATGCAATACTATACTCATATGAAAGTTTTATCTTTTTTTTTTTCTCACAAACAGATATTTATTTTGGGGGTATTTAATCACCACTGGGCATTTTATTGTTTGCTAAATAAATGAAAAAAATACAGAATGCATTTTTAAAAACCCTGTTATTCTTAGTTTCTATTATATATTTTGAAATTTTTCTCCATCACTGATGTGTGTTGATGAGGCTGTACAGATGGGAACTGATGAGGCAACACTGATGAGGTGACACTGATGGGCATTGATGAGGAGGCACTGATGAGGCTGAATTAATATGCGGCACTGATGGGAACTGATAGGCGGAAATCATGGGCACTGATAGGAGGTAATGATGGGCACTGATAGGCAGTACTGATGGGCACTAATAGGCAGCGCTGAGGGGCACTAACAGGCAGCACTAAAGGGCACTGATAGGCAGCACTGATTGGTGAGACTGACTGGGAGCACTTATGGGCACTGATTTTCAGCACTGCTGGACAGCACTGTTGAGCACTGATTAGCAGCACTAATAGACCCTGATTAGCATTGAGAAGCAGCAACGATGGGCACTGTTGGGGCTGCGCTGATAACCAGTGCTCTGATTATCAATGTAGATGTCTCCTTCCACACTTGTTGGTGAGAAAAGTACTGCCGATAAACGGCAAGTGTGTTTACATCCTAATCATCTGGGATTGGACACAGCTGATCACATGGTAAAGGGCTGCTGTGATTGACCCTTTATTGTGACATGTGATCAGCTGGGTCTGAAGGACACTGGGTGGCGTGGTTCTGGGAGGACACCATATGACACCCTCTCAGAACTGGACGACTACACTGTAGTGCGGTCATCAAGTGGTTAAAGTTGATAGGGATAAAATATGGAGAAATGTGGCTTTTGTTTTTTTTTTAACTTTGCATGCACTTTGCAAGATCAAAACTTTCAGATGTCAGTCCTTTTGTATTGCAAGTTAAAATCTGGTTAGTGTCTGCAAGTAAATAATGACAGTTCTTTGTAACAATGCTTTGATGCCCTATGTTTCATTTGGTAAAGCTGTGATGAATTCATTTTTTTAGAAAGAAAAATTATTTTGGCAGGCAAGTAAATGCTATGCTTTACATAAATCAATATAAAAATATTTTGATTGTTTTGTATAATAATATCCAACAACATTCATATATTATGCATATTGTTTCAGTTCATGAAGTCTACTAACATTATGTGGGCAGTCTACATTGTTTCCACTCAGATACCATCTGTCCTTCACTGCATGGGAGAAAAGTTCACATTCCACCTGCAGAGAATGATTATGGGCATATGCCTTTTACTTACTGAATTTTCTCATATGGAAACCCTACTGTACATTGGTCTTGTCAGAGAGCAGCAGGTGACAAATGGTTTTGTTCAGAATTTGGAGTGCTTTAATCAAAACTGACATTGACAAATGAGCTAAGGCTATAGTTGTCATTATATAGATATTGCATAGAATTTATGAGCATGGTAGAACATGCAATCCTTTATGCACACATGATTTTGAAATGCTTAAAGAAAAATATGACTTACATCTCAACTACCACATTTTAAGATACATATTTTTATATGTTTATTTCTGAATGGAAACCAGTCTCACTCATCTAAACTTCAAACAGTAGTACTTTAAAATATACTAAAATATTGCTAGGGTTATATATTTGTAAACTGGCTTTTAATGCAAGTGGTATTATTAAATAGTTGGTGAGTAACAAAGAAAACCTAACAAACAAATACAACTTAAAGTGTTACTAAACCAAGGACCCTGTATTCACTATATCTGGTCTCCCACAGTACACAGAACACAGTGCAATTATTTTAGTAAATATAAACTGCTAAATACATTTTCTCATCAGCAGTTAGAGCAGTCTTGTGACTTCAGCAAAGCACATGTTAAAGCTTGTAGGAGGAGTTTTCTTTCTGATGTAGGATTATGAAAAACCCCTGACCCTCTGTCTGGACAATGCTGATTGGCCCTGTGCTGATCACATGCACTCTCCCAAGAAATAAAAAAAATTCTCTAGCAATACACACTAAACTGAGCATGTGCATGTGGCTACGGGTTCAGTCTGTCTTATCAGGTGGACATTTGAACAAGAGGAGGGGCAGAGAAAACAGGATCAAATGGTCTTTTTACACAATGCAAAGGATTAACCTCTTAGGTTCCACAGTGAGTATAACAAGCATGCTTTAATGCACATACAGACTGATTTAACTGTTGTGAGTTTAGTAACACTTTAAGGTCCAAAAAATAGGCAGCTATGAGCAATGAGAAAAAATATATTTCTAAAAGAGGGCAAATAACCCATGGTGAAAATAGCAATATAAGGGCCTAGCATTGACTTATTAGATGCATGTGCCATCTGGCCAGGATAAAAAGGATGACACTTTTGTTTTTATATCAATGAAAAAGCAGAGAAGGAAAATATTATCTATATAAAAATGTCTTAAATATGCATACCATTAAATATATGTATAAAGTCAGTTTTTGAAATTAAAAGGATGTCTGAGCAATGAATTCAAATTAATTATATGCTACAAATAATACATTCTCTTATTCAAATGAACAAAGGTCACAGTGTTAAAATCATACGATAATCTAGAAGATCTTCTCAGTAATTAGCCCTAAGGTGAAGCCCTTTCAGCACAAGCTGCATGATGTATTAAAGAATCAGCAGCTTAGTAGGTCACTAAGGGTTCAGAGATTGATTTTCTGTTTTCTAATATTTAAAGCTCTGACACAGGTCATTGTTATCTCTCGTGATTGTCTTTGAACTCATTGTTATCTTGAATCCCAGACAAGTTATCCAAAGCCCTCTTGAGACTGCATACAGGTATTGATAGACATAAGAAGATGGCCACCCAAAACATTTTTTAATACTTTTATATTGAAACTAGACACTTGGTGAAATAAACTGGTTGCACCAAAGATGAATACATTTATCTGCAAAGTTTAACAATTTTGATTAAAAATGTCCTGACTTTATGCATTGCTAACAAAAGCCCACAATGCACTGTCTAAAGCCAATATTTTCTTTTCTTTTTTTGTTTAAGTTTTGGAAATATTAGGGAAATTGAAATGTTCAGTTTATTGCTGTCTATGAATGCACTGTAGAGATGTACCCATGTCTTTTTGCCCTTGTGGTGACAATGGTCACCAAGACAGAAAGTAAATCATTATCATTATCAGTACATCCATAATGTTATAGTTGACACCAGAACATGTACTGAAAGGAAATTGTCCAGCAAGAACACTTGTTTCAGTGACAATCAGTGTTGTATCTCCAGGACAGGGCATAAAAGAAAACTTCCCAGAGAGAAGAATACACACAAAAAAGTGTATTTAATGGCTCATTTTTCAATTTCCTGATTGTAAAACGTTCATGATTCCCTTTCTAGCAATGGATAGATAAAAATTCCTGTAAAATGATAAGTGATACTACATTTAAAACATGCACTGTTGACAGTCTTGAGGACAAGATTTATGAAACCCTATCTTAACTAATGTTCATTCAGCTTTAGTTTATGGGATGTCACGGCCATGAAATCTGCATGTTGGTCAGTATACTTGACACCTTGACACAGAAAGGTATGTACAAGGCAATAAAAACCATGGAGAGTTGAGATGATTTGCAAGAGACCACAGTACACTATGTGCAAGTGAATACATACAATTGCTATGTTGTGTTTATTAAATGTATTCAAAATATAGAGGAATAGTTAGTAGAAATTTCAAGTACACTCATAGGATTAACATGCCAGCAACATGCCCAAAATACAGTATTTAAAAATCTGAGATGCAGCTGTTGGTTTAGGGTTTATACACTGCTCAAAAAAAATTAAAGCAACACTTTGAAAACACATCAGATCTCAATGGGGAAATATCACCTACTGCATATCTATACTGAAACGGACTGGGTAATATGTTAGGAACATAAGGATGTTCCATTGTTTGATGGAAATGAAAATGATCAACCTACAGAGGACTGAATTCAAAGACACCCTGAAAATCAAAGTGAAAAAATTATGCAGCAGGCTAGTCCATTTTGCTGAAATTTCATTGTAGTAACTCAGAATGGTTCCCAGTAGTTTGTATGGTCTCCACGTCTTCTATGCATGCCTGACAATGTCGGGCCATGCTCCTAATGAGATGATGGATGGTGTCCTGGGGTATTTCCTCCCAGATCTGGACCAGGGCATCACTGAGCTCCTGGAGAGTCTGAGGTGCAACCTGGCGGCGTCAGATGGACTGAAACATGATATCCCAGAAGTGTTCTATTGGATTTAGGGCAGGTGAGCATGGGGGCCATTTAATGGTATCAATTCCTTCATCCTCCAGGAACTGCCTGCATACTCTCAACACATGAGGACAGGCATTATCGTGCACCAGGAGGAACCCAGGACCCACTGCTCCAAGGATTTCATCCCGATACCTAATGGCAGTCAGGGTGCCATTGTAGAGGTCTGTGTGTCCCTCCATGGATATGCCTCCCCAGACCATCAATGACCCACCACTAAAACGGTCATGCTGAACAATGTTACAGGCAGCATAACGTTCTCCACAGCTTCTCCAGACCCTTTCACATCTGTAACATGTGCTCAGGGTGAACCTGCTCTCATCTGTGAAAAGTACAGGGCGCCAGTGGCAGATCTACCAATTCTGGTGTTCAATGACAAATGCCGGGCAGTGAGCACAGGGCCCACTAGAGGACATCAGGCCCTCAGGCCACTCTCATGAAGTCTGTTTCTGAATGTTTGGCCAGAGACATTCACACCAGTGGCCTGATGGAGGTCATTTTGTAGGGCTTTGGCAGTGCTCATCTTGGTCCTCCTTGCACAAAAGGAGCAGATGTTGGTCCTGCTGATGGGTAAGGCCCTTCTATGGCCCTGGCCAGCTCTCCTAAAATAACTGCCTGTCTCCAGGAATCTCCTCCATGCTCTTGAGACTGTGCTGGGAGGCACAGAAAACCTGCTGGCAATGGCACGTATTGATTTGTCATCCCTGGAGGAGTTGGACTGCCTGTGCAACCTCTGTAGGGTCCAGGTATTGCTTCATGCTACCAGTAGTGACACTGACCCTAGCCAAATGCAAAACTAGTGAAAAACTGTCATAAAAGATGAGTAGGGAAAAAATGTCAGTGGCCTCCACCTGTAAAACCATTTCTGTTGTGGGGGTCATCTCATTGTTGCCCATCTAGTGAACCTGTTGTTCATTTCATTAACACCAAAGCAGCTGAAACTGATTAACAACCCCCTCTGCTACTTACCTGACCAGATCAATATACCAGGAGTTTAAATGACTTGATGCTATACTCTGCTAAAAAGTATTCCTTTAATTTTTTTGAGCAGTGCATTTGTCAAATCTGTTAAAAAGAAATATTGCATACTGTTTGGATTAAACGTTTGCTTGTAACACAATTAAATGTTTATGTTGTACTGTACTGCACTGCTATAACTATTACAACCACTTGAGGATTTTAAAAATAGGAGATGTGCCAAAAAAACTTCAAGAAAGATTCTAGGGTGTATCTTCTACATTCATCCCCTCCCCCTACTGTATGCTGCTGCTCCCTTTTCCCTATGTTCCGCAATTACCAGCTGTTAATATAACATCTGTGTATTGATATGTATTACATAGCATCAGGCCACATTCAGGCACTGATTGCAAAACTGAATTTTCAGATAGTCTATAAGAGTCATTGTGTAATACAATGTAACAATATCTTGTTACATTGTATTTACTATTTTAATAATATGTAGATAAATGGTGAGATCTTTGATCTGCATGTGACACCAGTTAAAAAAACATTACAAGTAAAAAAAAAACTTCCCATTTAGTCCCTTATTAACCCTTATTTAGCCCTAATTAATCTAATAAAGCATTCCTCTCTTTCTCCCCTTAACTAATATTTATCTATAATTTTTTTATTGCCTTAATGCTTGGGATTATGTTTTATTTTTTTTTATGCTTTTTACAAACATTTAAAAAGCCCTATTTAAATCTACAAATTTCACCATGCTTTGTAGCAAAAACAGAATTTTAGTGTCATTTTAAATGTAAACATTTTAAATTAAAATGCATAGTTTTTATTTTAAAGAAAAATTATTTTGATTAAACTAACACTAGTTAAAATAGAAAAATAGAAAAAAAATATAATTTGTTGTACCTTTATTTCTTTTTGTCTATAGTTTACAAATACAATTAAATTATACTGCAAGAATTGAATATTCATAAAGTTATCACTAAATAAAAAGGTCTAGATTAGAAATGTTCTGGCTCAAATGGGATATACGTAAAGGGACATGAGCTGAAGTAGTTAAAGGCCAACCACAAAAAAAACTTCAATACTGACTTCTCAGTCTGCAAAATTTAGCTTTCTGGCTGTCATGATCTCCCACTCGTTCAAATGTTTTTATTCTACATGTTCATTCTAGGTCAGTGACTATAAATGTAGTGAAGCCAGTGGGTCAGTATAAGAGCCATAAAATTAGCAATTGCAGGAAAAGGGC
This sequence comes from Staurois parvus, assembly GCF_062004578.1. Classification (NCBI taxonomy): domain Eukaryota; kingdom Metazoa; phylum Chordata; class Amphibia; order Anura; family Ranidae; genus Staurois; species Staurois parvus. The sequence goes on from NW_028317949.1 coordinate 10,233,713, forward strand.
AGCATTGACATCACTTATATTTATTTCAGGGTTAGATAAAAAAAAAGAGTTAACTATTGACTGTTTTGCTTATGTTCCAGAAATAGACTTGCTCTCATTTAAGTTTAATAAACAGTCTGTGAGGGGGTAAAACATTTCTGAAACCAAAAAAAAATGACAGTTAGATTTATTTCTCAATAATTTATAAATATAATATTAATTATGGCAATCCTGTGCATAAAACAGTTCAGACTTACAGTGCATAAACAGACGGAAAACAGTGGGGCAATGGATAAATAACATTGAAGAAACCTTTTACATTGTATCTTTTTTGATTAGAGAGGAGATGCAATATTGCTTAGCAGCCGAGAAAGTAATTACATGGATTTGCATCATAATTTCCCCCCATGGTCCAGAAAATCCTTAAACACTGTGTTTACAATGCATCTCATGCGTACAAAAGATTTACTGGAACAGTTTTCAGAAACCATTAATATCTCAAGCGATTCTGCAGAATGTTTTCTGAACCATAGCTTGGCCGTTTCACACTTATCTAATCCTAATGAATCGGGTGCATCACAGTGAGTGCTTTTCAGAAGGTAACGCTTTTATGGCCATTAATTCGCTCAATATGAGATATATAATAAAATACATTCCCTGGTTTTCAGCTGTGATGTCATATACACAATGTTGGCATTATTATCAAGTGCACCATCCAACTACAAGGCTCATAGATAATTTATATAGCTTCAAATGAGTCTCACTTAGTTGAACTGCTACTTCTGCCAGCTACTGCCAGGTTTCACCCCCAAAAACACAATTATTATGCTTATTATGATTAAGAATAATAATAACAACACCAATATAGTAATAATAAAATTTGATATATTCTTCTTAAATTAAAGATACATTTCTGACTTTGACTTTGACTTCTGACCCAGAAAGTCAGAATAGTGTTTTACATTACTTTGGTGTTTTGGTATATAAAAATACAGTAAATGTGTAGTATGTAAGCAGCTTGATTAGGATAAAAAATAAGAGAGAGAGAAGAGAAAGCTTTTATCATAAAAAAATGGATAATTTCACAGAAAAACATGCAGAAGCATTTAACTGACTTTGTGCACACAATGTAAGCAGCTTTTACCAGGCAGCAGTTTCACTGTGGGATACAAGCCAGATTTATGCGCAAGAAATAAATATTACATTATAATGGCAAAAATATTGAACTAACTTCATGCACACTATGGAGTCTATGTATTAGAAAAATTCTTCTGTGAATGTCTCAGCATTCACACAAAAGTTACAAATAATACCCATCATTTTTGTACCCATCATTGTAATATGTGTGAAATTTCAATTTCTATTGCCTTCCACAGGCTGAATGTAACATTAGCCTTAAGAACATTTAACATTGGACATTGATACTAAATGCACATCTTACAAATAATAGGCAGCAGTTATGATAAAGACATAGGGGATGTCAAACATGAGGTATTATAAAAGAGGAGTACAAATAAAGATCAAAAAGAAAGAATTCAAAGCCTGGAATTGGCTAGCTAATATCAGACATGTAAAACATTAATGTAACATGTTTACAAGATCTTATCCATTAAAGCACAACATTAAACAACATTACACAGTTTTAAAGGCAGATCCTGTAATGTTTGCCTCACCCAGATCAAGGAACATATCAGGGTTAATTTGGATGTTCTGCCCAATTTGAAAAACAATGACTATATGGTGTTATGTTTTTTCTTTTAAGTTAAAAGAAAAAGGGACAGATGGGGGAGAAGGAGAGAAGAGAGAAAGAAAAAGGGGAGGGGTGATGGCAGACATTGGAGTGGGAGGGGGTAGGGTAAAAAGAGAAAAAATAAATGGGAGAAAGGAAAGTAGGGGAGAGGGAGAGGTTTGAAAGAGATGGGCAAGGGGTATAAAAGGGGTGACGAAGGGTGGTAGAAATATGTGAAGGTGTCAAGAATATCCTGTCAGAGCAACCAGAAAGGCCTAAATTTCAGATATGCTTATACAAAAAAGAAGAGAAGATGTACATAACCACACCTCACCATCAAAGATGAGATTTGTATTCCACTGTTTCCCTACATACCCTAATACTGAACCAAAAATGGGATGAGCTGTCTGATAAAGCAATTTAAATGATACACACAATGTATATCAATCAAATAGTGTTCCACCAAAAATAAAAAGCCACAAATAAATGGGCGGATGCTAGAGGTGACATTATGACATATATGGAAGACTGGTGGGTGGTTGTTACATGCTTGCATCTTTTCCCTGTGAATATATGCCAAATTTTCAATATATCTACTTGGGATGTACTTCACTATATAGATTCTTCTTGCTTTTCTCTATATGTGAGTGGCAATATGCCATGTAAATGCAAGATACATTTTTCATTGGGAACGCGAGTAGTGCTTCCTGTGTTATGTATTATGTAATATGCCATTCTTATAACTGAGGATTGAGTGCTTTTGCCATCCATTCATTTGGGATCTTGGTTTGTCCCTCAAGTGCCAACAGACCTCTTGTACTGTATAGTTGATGTTTGACTCTCTGGTAAGCAGCTGTGCTTACTAATGGTGGCTGGTGCACAACAATGGTGTCAGTTATGAAGATGTAATTTCACTTCACTGTGGATTTTCATTTCTGATTATGTGGGACTCATTTATTTGAAATTTATCTTTAGTGAGAAGCTAATACTCGATTGATATATATTGTTTGTATTATTTAAATTGCTTTAACAGACAGTGCAGCACATTTTTGGTTTATCTGTTTTAGGATATTTTTATGTTGAATATTGGTGAGTACAGCTGTTTATTTAATTCAATTTGTTTTGGATATTTGCACTTTAAGCACAGGTTAACACTTATAGTACCCTAATACTGAAACCAGCGATTCAGGATTTTTTTAGTATAGTGTATATGATACATCTTGGGGAAATGCCTTCTATATTGATTGGGATGAACCCCGTATTTTTCTTTAAATATTTTGCTTTCATGCTTGTATTTTAAACAAAAAATCTGTAATACAATTTATGTAATTCTTTCCCTTGTTGTATTGTGTGCATGGGGTACCAATAGTCCAAAAAATGTGAAAATGCTCTGCAAAATTACTTACAAGTGTTCAGGCAGCCTCCTCCAATGCTGCTTCTCTTTTCAGAGATCTGAGGATCAGAGACGCATTGGCCATAAGAGGGGATCCTGCCACTCTCTAGAAAAGTAAGGTTCTCTTATAGCACATCTACCAAGTAGCACATTTTTGCTCCCCCTGGCATAGTGCCAAGAGATCTTCCATGTTCCCCTTAAATTGGGAGCCAAAAAGTGCAATCTGCCAGTGTCAGTCCCTTTCCATCACAGTACATATTTTGGGGTCTTTGTGCAGGCATTTCAACACGAATGAGCCCATTCACCACAAACTGTCCGCAGAAGAGAACCCCAAGTCCTCTGGGTTGCTGAACACAACAGTGTCCTCAATGATCTCATCCCACCCTTGAACAACTACCAGGGATTGGGAGGTGAAATATACACTTTGAAGCCTGCCCCACTTCCTCCTCCTCCTCACTGCTGACACCCCAACCCTCTTTTTACTCCTCCTCTGCCTACTGATATGCTACCTCACAGTAATGGAGGCAGCAGGAAGGGTCCTGCTGGCCCTGAAACTGAAGCTCATCCTTACTCAGAATTTTCTCTTACTTTTATGATTCTGATTGTTTCTGGTCAATGATTCTGAATGTATTAATGCTAGCATTTTTGGATATTAGCAATATCAGTCCATATATCAATGCCAGTTTAGTTTTTGATCTTGTTTGTCCTGAAGACTGTGCTGGACTGACTGTATCAGTCACCAGTCATGGGTGGGTGGTTGTGTGGGTAAGGGGAAGTCCATCCAGTCAGTTGTACCCTATGGTGGATATCAAAGGTTAACCCCCTTAGCATTTGGGCTGCTGCCTTTCTGGTATGGCCTTGAGGTCTTTTCCACACATATACTTGAAATAGTAGAAAAGAAAGAGCGCACGACATCCAAAAGAATGCACTTTTGATGATAGATTAGGAGTCATTTACTGAGAATACTGACAAGTACATCAAGCGAATGCGTTTGGAGAGAAACGACTCTCCCTTCTTCAGGGCTGTTGCTGCACACTATTAAATGGGAAAAATTCCCACATCAGTTATATATTTTCCAGGTTTCTATGAGGCAGAATCTCAATCCAAGAATTAGATAATCACTCTGGATGATGCCTGAACAAGGATAGCGCTGTCTCTCTAAAATTAAATCATGATCTTCTTGAAACATTATTTGACTTTCCAAGAACTAGGCACCAGCTTTAAAAAGTCAGCACTAGGCAACCAGTATCCCATCAGCTCCACACTCAGCACACACAATACCCATTTGTAGTTTAGTTTTTGATGTCTGTATACCCTTAGATAAATTTGCCTTTGCTTCCTTTCCAAAAATGCAACAGGATGTTAGAAGGAAGTTAGAGAAAATCCTCTAAAGTGGAGGGAATTCCCATCTTAGGTAGCAGTCCTCAGAACAGATTTCCTTGTTGGCAGATTTACCTTACATCTTGATCTGGGGCAACTCAAAAGTTTGAATTTCCCTTCTTTCTTTCTTGGTGACAATGGATACCAGTACAAATAGTGATATGAAACTCCCCAATGTAGACAAAAAGAAATAAAACTTGATACAGGACCTAATTCTTTCCCACTCTATCCAAAATTTAAAAAATGGATGAGATACACTTTAAGGAGACACTATATGTATGAATAAATATTCTCTCTCTCTTGCCACATATTTAAGTTGGTTATTTTTTTTTTTTAATTTTGGTGTGGAAATTCAGCAAAAAAAAAACATTCATCAGAATTTTGATATTAAAATTTCATTCAAACTTGCTGATTGAATGGAACCCAAACATATTAATCACAATATGTAATTTTTTTCCAAACAAAAACCACATTCACATTTAGAATTTTGCTCATCTAATATTAATTTTCCAGTATGCACCTTCAAAATTTCTCATCATTACAGTCAAAAATGAATGCTGAGTTGATACCACTAAACATTAGAAAAAAAAACAAGTGTTCTGAAAGTGAAAATTTTTTAATTAAATTCTACTGGCTATGGTTGGTGTTAAGCAAGTGTTGATGATCACTCTGTTTGCAGAACAGTAATGTACTACTATTGAGAAAATTGTCAATAAGTTGTTAAGGATTTCAAATGTAAAATATTAAAATTGTCATGTAGACCTAGCTTACTCATCCTTTTACAAGTGAGGAAGAAAATTCAAAAACTTGCCAAACATTATCAATTTCTGTCACACTTTCATTTTTATAATCTGTTGAAGACAATTTTAACTACTGTATGTTTACTATTTTTAAAATAAATGAAAGCCAAAATGTGTTGCTTGAACTATAAAAGACATTGGCTATAGTTTTGTTTTCAGTTTTCCTGTCTGTTTCCTGTGTATGTTTACTATTTTTAAAATAAATGAAAGCCAGAATGTGTTGGCTGAACTATAAAAGACATTGGTTATAGTTTTGTTTTCAGTTTTCCTGTCTGTGAGTGTGCAATTCTGTATGCAAATAGCTTCTTACAGTCACCTTCACCCATTTATGTCTAAAGCAGGCCATAGATTTAACGATTTTCTTTCCTGCAACCATGGACTGCAGAAAATAAAATTTGCTCAATTCGTAACGTAAGTGTTGGGGGGATTCCCTTGTGTTCTCCAGGTGGGGAGGGCTCAGAGAGTGATTATTGCTAGTGATTATAGTTGCTGGCAAAAATCACATGTAAAAATCCAACATGGTGGTTGTACCCAAGTCATGCAAAAGTCGACTTGGGTACAATCAACCTGCCCAGAGATGGTTTGAATCTTGGTCAGCCCCTACTGAACTGATTCAAACCATCTATAGCAGGCTTAAAGGTCACTGTATGCAGCTCTTGGACTTCCAGGAAAACAAAAATACACATGTATTTGCACTGCGAGGGCAAGTGCACCCATGTGCATGCATCCTAATAGTGACACTGTTGTGGAAACAAAGAATAACAGGATTGCAACCACCTATCATAACAAAACATAACACATTTTAATACTGAACTTATATATAATACCTTTCAGTAACTCACTGAAACCATTTAGGAGCCCCATGTCATAAAGCAATACATTAAGTTATACAGTTAGTTGTCATATTATAAAGCAGCCATGCATTTTATTTTGCTAATATTATGTGATAAAGTGATGCAGACAGAGTAATACATTCATTAAGCCAATTATCTACTTGATAACACTGTTCAGTGCTTATAAGAACAAAAGCTTTTAATAAGTAGGTCAGAATGCAAACTATTAAAAGGTCAGACCACCCAGAATATTTATATTGTGGGGAAAGTTTGGCAAGTTGATCTACTCGCTGCCATTTTATATAGCTTGGTGCTATCCAGAAGAAATATCTCAGTTTCCAGAACTATAAATCTATCTATCTATCTATCTATCTATCTATCTATCTATCTATCTATCTATCTATCATTATTATTATTATTACATCATCTCTTCTTTTGCTGTGTAGATTTGTCCAAACAAGGTAAATTATTCAATTATGTAAAGTTTTGTCAAAATGTATCTAGTAGTTGTTTAATAATAATAATCATTTAGCATTTAGCAGATACAAAAGTATTAAGAGCATTGTTGACAATTTGAATGAATAAGGGCTGGAAACAAAACAATGCTTGCATTTTCTTTGTGAGATGGTGGAGGAGGAAGCAGTGCTGACCCATTAATTGAACGGTAATATGCTGTGGCAGATAATATGCTATTCTGGAGAGGTAAGTATTGAAGCTAATTTCAGGCAAACAGCTCAATGTACAGTTAATGGGCAGCACAATGGCTAAATGGTTAGCACTTCCGCCTGCCAGTACTCTGGTCGTTGCTTCAAATCTGAACCACAGCACCACCTCCCTGGAGTTTGCATGTTCTCCCTGTGCCTGCGGGGATTTCTTCTGGGTACTCCAGTTTCCTCCCAAACTCCAGAGACATGCTGGTAGGTTAATTGGATCCTATCTAAATTGGCCCTAGTATATGTATGTATGAATGTAAGTTAGGGACTTTAGATTGTACGCACCTTGAGGGTTAGGGACAGATGTGAATGTACAATATACATGTAAAGTCCTGCATAAATTGACAGCGCTATATAAGTACCTGAAATAAAATACATATAAGGGAACTGTCTGATTTTCCAAAACATTTAACATGAATCTGCCACACATCACAGCTATTTCTGGCATGGCAGAAGACTTGGTTTTCTTGATCACCTCCCCGGCCTGTGAAGGGACTGTGAAAGAAGGATGAGTCTATTGATGGGTTCATCTTTCTACAGGGGCAGACTGTCCATTCGAGCACTCAGGCACTGCCTGAGGGCCCGGGGTCAGTAGGGGGCCCCATGAGATGCCCCTGGTACCTTTTATTGGCTTTTTCATAGGCTTTTTTGTGTGTGAGCGAGGACACAGGAGCCCCATGATCCCCTATTGCCCGGGGGCCCCATGAGTTGTCAGTCCGCCCCTGTCTCTCTATCACTCTTTTCTCTCCCTCTAAGCATGTTCCTTTGCCTTTGCTGCTTCCCACTATCCTAAATTGAGCCCTTGCAAGAAACAAGTCAAATTCAGGTACTTAGACTGTTTGCATATATAAATTCAATGATGTCTTATTGAAAACAGAGCTGCAGTAAATCAGCTTTAAGGATTTGGAGAAAGGTTTCAAGACTTGGAGAGAGTTTGCATTAGACAGATTCAGTTGGAAGAATGAAACTTTTGGGAAAAGAGATTATCAGTTTTGTCTCTTTGTATAATAACATAAAGTGACAAAGAAAAAATACAGTATGTTACAGCTGGTAAATGTAAGAAAAATGTTTTGGACTCGCACAATCAGTATTTGACTGGATAAGATATGGAAACAGTGTAAGCCCAGACAAGAAAGGATTACATTTCAAAGTATGCATCAGAAGCTTTCTTTTTTTTGGCATGGAGCATTATTCAGTTAATAGTAAGCCAACATAGTGGTAAAAATGCATTCTTCCTGCTACAGGTAAAGCTGCAGACATTGGCAACCAAACTGACAAAATGTTGAAAAACCCCTTGGAGTTCACAGTAGACAATTCAATTACATAGACATTACTGTATGATTTTCAGATAATAAGCTGTAAAAGTTTTTTTGGTGAATTGCCCAAAAATCTTACCACTGGGATATTACAAAGCATAATCCTACCAAATGAGTAAACAATTATCATCGCTTAACCCTCTCACTTGCATATGTGTTAAATGCACATTTTAGGCCTCATAATTAGTTAAAACCCTCACACATTATACAGGCGAAACTCAAAAAATTAGAATATCGTGCAAAAGTTCATTTGTTTCAGTAATGCTACTTAAAAGGTGAAACTAATATATACAATAGACTCATTACATGCAAAGCAAACTCGCCTTACCTGAACCCCATAGATAATCTATGGGGCATTGCCAAGAGAAAGATGAGAGATATGAGACCGAACAATGCAGAAGAGCTGAAGGACGCTATTGAATCATCCTGGTCTTCCATAACACCTCAGCAGTGCCACAGGCTGATAGCTTGACAAGAGGAATACGACATTTGAAGCCCATGTCCAGGATACGTCTGTGTGTGGTGGCTCTTGATGCACTGACTCCTTTGAATGGCCTTTTCCTGACAATCCTCTCCAGGCTGCGGTCATCCCTGCTGCTTGTGCACCTTTTTCTTCCACACTTTTCCCTTCCACATAACTTTCTATTAAGGTGCTTTGATACAGCACTTTCGGAGCATCCAACTTCTTTTGCAATTACCTTTTGAGGCTTTCCCTCCTTATGGAGGGTGTCAATGATGGTTTTCTGCACAACTGTCAGGTCAGCAGTCTTTCCCATGATTGTGATTCCTACTGAACCAGACTGAGAGACCATTTAAAGGATCAGGAACCCTTTGTAGGTGTTATGGCTTAATTAGCTGATTAGAGTGGGACACTTTGAGCCGAGAATATTGCACCTTTTCACAATATTCTAATTTTCTGAGATTGTGGATTTGGGGTTTTCATGAGCTGTAAGCCATAATCATCACAATTATGACAAATCATGGCTTGAACTATCTTGCTTTGCATGTAATGAGTCTATCTCATCTATTAGTTTCACCTTTTAAGTTGCATTACTGAAATAAATGAAATTTGCACGATATTCTAATTATTTGAGTTTCACCTGTAAATCAGTGAGTAAAAAAAATTTCAAAAAGTGCAGTTTTTAAAGGGGCAGTCATTTTTCATGGCTTAAAGTAAAAAAAAAATCTAAATTCATTTAAATATCATGCCTGGGGGGGTCTCTGTAACCCTTTCACTGCGTGGTCCATACGCCATACAGACCTGGAAGCAGGGGGTTTTATTCAAAATCCAATGGCTGCAGCCACCAGGATTGTATATAAAACTGACAAACTCCTGCCTGTCAGGTGAAATCAGTCAGGTGGCTCTGCTGCTGCCGATTGCTTCCACAGCCTCCAATTCCTAGTTTCCATACTGGTGTAAATGTATATAGTTTTCCACTATATAAGTTCTGTTTTTTTGTTGTCCCCTTAGCATATCTCACATGAGTGGTAAACAGCAGCCTTCTTTGAACTTCCAATCAGGCTGTGCCCAATATACATTTACTAGGTACAGTAACCAATTAGGGAGCATTATATTAGCCACAGTACAGAAAGGAGGGGGGGATATAAGACTTTGTCACCAAGCTGTGGGTCTCTTTTTGTATTTGGACTCCTAGCAGGCAGGATGACCAGACCTGAAGTTGAGAGGTAAATTAATCTCATACTTGTATTGTACATTGTATTGTAAACATGGTTTTGTGGGTAAATTGTAAATATCATATAAATCAAGGGACTTAAGCTGTACATTGTGTTGTAAATACTGCTTGGCGTATAATTTGTATATATTATGTAACTCTATCAATAAATGTATATTGCAGATGGAACAACCTCTTTTGTGTAGGAACTTTCAGATCTAGCTGTGTACATGTAAACACTCCTACAAGGATTGAGCTATAATTACAAATACACGTAACCTAGTTAACAAGTTCCAGTGCATTCCAGTTGCAGAAAAAAAGTAGAAAATGCAGCATTTTTTCTGCACAGAACGAAATAGAACGGAACACACTGTAATGCACCAAAAATGTACTGGAATGCAAATGTCCTTATTTAAATTGAGGAAAAAGAAGGGAAAAAATGAACTGGCATGCATAAAAAATGCACCGGAACACACCAAAAATGTGCATGCAAAAATGCATCCGCAATGCATCTGGACTGCATTTCTATAGTGTGAACCAGTCCTAAGGATCAGGTTAGGAACTCAAGTGAAAATGGGTGTAACAGGGACTGAATTGAATAATGCCCATGATAAATTTTGGCTTGCTTCACTATACCCCAAAATCCTGTAATTCTAATAGGCACTCTGTATATATTTGTAAAATGACTACTTGCCAGCCTTTTTATACACATCTTCATTTTAGTAAGCTGCATTTGGCCTACAAATATCTCCTCTGCAGTGTCCTACCTTGCTATTCTCTATGTTTTAAACCATGTTGAAATAAATATTACTATAGTACCTCAGTCGGATTCAAACAATCTCCCAGTGCAGCCTTCTCAACTAATAATATTATGTGTGTTATAAAGAAGTCACAATAACTGCACTGTGGTTGTTTGCAAAAAAAGAACAGCTGTGATTTCTATGTATTACTCTCTTCCTTGCACTAATTAGCCTTCTACTTCACCACATGCCTAGACTAGGTGGAAAAATGTATTATTCCTGCAGTGTCTCAGACAAATTCATACAAATAATGTCAAATGCACACTTGTCCACCGGAAAAAAAAAAAGCTGAAACAAAAAAGGAACTTTATTTATGTGCTAAAATGAATGTATGAACTTGACACTGGTAGCCTTTTTGCAATAAATATAAAATAGATAAATAAATAAACACCCTGCATGGTCTGACACATAACTCTTAAGTGTGTCTAAAGCCATTTTCCCCTTTAGATAGAATATGGAAGGGTTAGAACCTCTGTCAATTTTTTTTTTTTTTTAATGTATGTTTCTCTGATAATAAGATAGGTAGAGTCAGGGGCGGACTGACAACCTATGGAGCCCCCGGGCAATAGGGGATCATGGAGCCCCTGTGTCCTTGCCCAAATTTAAAAAAGCCTATGAAAAAGGTACCAGGGGCATCTGATGGGGCCCCCTACTGACCCCGGGCCCTCGGGCAATGCCCAAGTTTCCAAATGGTCAGTCCGCCCCTGGGTAGAGTACAGTGTATAGTAGACAGGAACCGTATAAAAGAGGCTGGGAGATTAACAGCACTTGGATGCAAAATAAGGGTGAAAAAAATGAAAAGAGCATTTTTTTAGGGCAAAGTCATGCAGTTGTTTATGATAAACAGTGCTGTAGCAAACTAAATGTCATTCAGTTAAGATTTACATCTACTTCAAAAGTGAAGTCCGAGAATTTGGCCACTTTCTAAAATCTGCTGGCTTGTTATAGGTTAAACCCAACAAGGTGCATGCCACCTTGTCAACTTATCTCTTTTATTTACAACTGAAAGTTTTATTGAGTGCTGGGAGTACAGCTATCACTATACTCCCAGCACTATGAAAGAAGAGATACTGTTTTCTCACAGGGCAGCAGTTCTACCAGCCTCTCCCCTCCACTGTCCATTCACAGAAGGCTTTGTATTTTGTGAATAGGAGGGTAGAGGTGGGTGGAGCAGCTGCATGTGACTCCAGCTGCTGTATCTGAGACCAGAGGGTCCAGTGTCCGAGTGCTGGACTATAGCAATGATTATTTTCCCATCGCTCAGAAAAAAATTTAATTTCAGTTATTGCTTCAGTTGTTACTTCACTGTATACCTTAGATGACCATCATCTGACTTTATTTACCAAGCTGTAAGATGCTGCCCACATGTGATTTAACAACCTGAAGCTGCCAGTTACCATATCATTCAAGGGGAAAGTTTTTACAGGCTGATTCATCATAGAACCTTGCTTTGCTACAAAATGAATTTCAAATAAGCAGTAAGACCTACACTGGTATATAATGTCAAGTTAAATAAATTGTGATTTACTGTACTAGCCAGAGAAAAGTGTATTTACAAAGCAGAAAAAGGTACCATTCAATTGAATTGAACTTTCAAGAGTAAAGGTGACACTGATCAGTATACCTTAGTGAGATTCATTATTTCCCATACAAGCCATGTTCTTTGAACATTGATTCTGTGCCAGTGCATATTGCTCCAACCATTGCTCTATCAGAACAGACAGATAAACACACCAGTACAAAGCAGAAATGGTTTATACTTTACACCTGTGTTTATGTGATTGTGTTGTTTAACCCTGGAGTCACAATAAAGTAGATATATAGCAGCACATTTAATCTTCACCTAAGAATGTGCTACTTTAAAAGCATACGGAATTAGAGAGAAGCATGAAGCAGTAATAAAGACAACGAGGTCTAGATTGTGTTTTTATAATTAAATAAATAAAAAAATGAAGGGAAATATTTTATGATGGATTTTTATCTATTTTAGCACTAGACTAGGATGTTATGTTTATAAGCCAAAGGCCAGTTCTTTATTCCCTCATCATTCTCCCCCAAAAAAAACAACTTAAAATCTGGATGAAAAGAACATCTGTTAAATAATACAGTACAAATAATCAACACTTTTACCTATATGTGCTTTGTAATGAAAGATGTTTTGACAAATGATTAACACTCCTAAAAATAAAGTTCATTTAGCAAATTTGAATGTTCTTTTAGCTTAGCAAAATTAATTGTCTTCTAAATTCAGGCCACATGATCCTGCTGGTTATTTCAGAAGATGCAACCTAGGTAGAGGGATTGCAACAGAAGAGCCTTTTGGTAACGTGTGATGCAGTTACATGACACTGAGAGGTGATTTGCTCTGCAAAGCTCTAATTGCATATGACTCTGGTGTCCGTTTATGACACACAGAATAGCTGAGATTCAGAGGATCACAGCTATTCTCTGGTCATTCACAGTTTATGACACCCAGGAGAATATGTTCAGCCCTTCTCTGGAGATCTATGTTCTCCCTCCAGATTCTCCAGCCCAGAGCTGGAGAATCGGAGGGACCGAAAACTAAGCAGAGATAATTTACCTCTGCTTAGTAAACTGATCTTTTACTGTAATCTCACGAGATTATAGTAAAATCAGCCGTTTTCCAGCGTTTGTAGACCGTTCTCCCTTCGTTTGGAGAACTGATCTACATATGCTTCATAAACGGCATTCACAGGAGAACTGTGTTCTCCGAGAATGTCGGAGAACTGAGCAGCAATCTATTACTGCTGGTTCATAAATGGACACCTCTGTCTGGTACTACTTGCAGATGTAGCAGTGGAGCGCTACCATCCCTGATGGAAAGGGTATGAAAAACTGAATTTTATTACTAAATACCACAGGAACTGATATCTAGATCAGCACAAACACTTAATGCTCTTGTATATCAAGAACATTGATAAAGCACATTGAATAGAGGTAAAGATTGCTATAGATGGAGAAAAAAATATTGACTAAGTATTTCTAAACCCAAGAGCAATGAATTTCCTTAAGTGACAAAAGTGTTTCCAACATCAAAAACAAAAATGTAATATATTGAAGCTTACGGTCCTCTTTGCTCTTTGTTCTGTCCCATGCAATTATATAAAAGAACTTATTGTCCAGACAAAAGAAAAGCCTTTTCTATAAGGCACCCATCTGGAGCCTTTATCTAATAGAGTATATATTATAATGTTTAGAAGTGGCTTCATGGCCGGGACAAACAAACATGATGAGAGGGGGAAATTTTGTCTCATTCCCTGCTGTATAGGAAAAGGCTTGGAAATTATGTTATTTACTCTAAAACGGGTAGTGGTAGTGGATGGTATACAAAAGAAGGAAACTCTTTTCTCAAAGTCACCCACCTTGGTACACTTTATTTAATACTGCCTGGCAGTACTAGGGTTGTTGATTCAAATCCCAGCCATGGCACCACCTGCCTGGAGTTTGCACGTTCTCCATGTGCCTGTGTGGGTTTCCTCCGGGTACTCCAGTTTCCTGACATGCTGGTAGGTTAATTGGATCCTCTCTAAATTGTCCCTAGTATATGTATGTATGAATGTAACTTAGAGACCATAGATTGTATGCCCCTCGAGGGTCAGGGACTGATGTGAATGTACAATATATAAATGTAAAAGCGCTGCGTAAGTTGACAGCGCTATATGAGTAAAATGGGACTCAGCGAGCGCTTAATAATGGAAGCAGCTGATACACTAAAAACGAAACCATATACCTTCTAAAAAACTAGTACAATTGTAAAAAGTGCAGCGCTAATAATAAGACTGGATAAATAACTAGATATTATACAAATAAAGTGCTTAGTAATAACAAAACAAAATGCTTAGTATGCAGATAAAGTGCTTAGTAAATAACCACCATAGGAAATAATTGATATTCAAATCAATGAATAAATCTTAATTTATAATGTCCAGATATACAATAAATAACAAGAGTCCCAATAAGTGTAAGTGATTAGGATATGAACTAATAAATCTTGTTATCCCAGTGGCATATAAACATATATTCCGGTGACGTGCAGGGTATGGTAAATATGCACACTCACCAGATGCGTATTTAAATATATATATATAATAAATATGTTGTAGTCAGCCAGAGGTCCCCTTTAAGGTGGGATGAAATACAGCCTGGTCTGGATATCCCTCATCTGGAGCTCTTTCCATCCAGCACCTTCATTGATAAAACTGTTACTACTGTTTCTATGAATGAAACACAATATATGAATGGAGATGGCAGATCCATCAATCATCCACCTGTCTTCCATTTATAGATCCTGTTTTATTCTTGTCACTCAGGGCCAAGAGTGTTTCCAACCAGAGTAATAGGATTTAAGATTATTATACAGAGTATCATAAATCTGAAAAAAAATGGAAGAGTCCAACACAATCAGCCTTCTTCACTATCCCATGGTGAGCATTTTCAGAGAAAAAGAGGAGTAAGAGTACACAAGTGTGTACCAGAATAGCTGTAAAAAAAAAGAAAAAAAGAAAGGTGGAAAACCTTCATTTGAAAGAAGGTAAAAAGTGCAGACAGAAAGAGCTGTAAATTGCAGGGAGGCCTAACCAAGGAGACTTGCATAAGACTTAGCATCTGTTCAGAGAAGCACACTGTCCAATTCTGAACATTAAGCAAATCACTGAATTAATCAAGTGTGTTAAAGAACTGTGTCTTATCATACCACTTGTAGCTTAGGGAGTAGATCATGCTATACACAGGATTATGATCTTATTTTATTAAGTGATTCTTAAAAGTATGTTAATCACTAAACCACGCCAATTGATGCTTTTAAATATTCAATATTATATCCAATCAGCTGCTACTTTAAATACTATGTAAAACGTATTCCAAAAAATACCACTCCTAATATTGGTGATAATTAGAGGCGCATTATATACCGTATTTTTCGCTCCGTAAGACAGGTACCCGCTCTTACTTCCGCGGAGTTGTTCTTTGACCTTACCTGTTCCTCTATCCAGCGGCGCGCTGTCTTCCCGGCTTCTGTAGTGTGGGCGCTCGGCATGACAGCCGGGTGCCCAGTGCGCATGAGCAAGAAGCACTTGCGCTTTGTGATTGGTCCGGCGGCTTCTGGGATCTGTCATGTGTCCCAGGTACCGCCTTACCATTCACAAAAAGCACCGCTTCTTGCACATGCGCACTTGGCACCCGGCTGTCAAGCCCAGCGCCCACACTACAGAAGCCGGGAAGACAGCACGCCGCTGGATAGAGGAACAGGTAAGGTCAAAGAACAACTCCGCGGAAGTAAGAGGAAGTAAGAGCGGGTACCTGTCAAATTCAGGTACCCGCTCAACACCTCCCCAAATGTCAGCAGTCATCTCCATAAGGTCCTGCTGCAGAGCTGAGCTGCCGGCCCGGTATTCTGACACAGCAGCAGTGGAAATACTGGACCAGCCGCTCCATATTCGCTCCATAAGACGACACTGACATTTTCCCCCCTTTTTTGGGGGGAAAAAAGTGCGTCTTATGGAGCGAAAAATACGGTATATGTGTCGCATTGATTCCTTTTGATGGTCTCTATGTACAAACTCATTTACACAAATATTAAGTAACATATATTATATGTGACATAAAAATATATGTGACAAAAAATAAACAAACAAATTATATATGATATAATAGTGCCCACAAAACACCGTAAAATATAAGTCCAGTGTAATTAATAATAAATTCCCAAAAAAATTGTGGAATTTTTTTGGACTTTTTTTGGAATTTATTATTAATTACACTGGATTCATATATTATGGTGTTTTGTGGGTACTATTATATCATATATAATTTGTTTGTTTATTTTTATGTCACATATAATTTATGTTACTTATTATTTGTGTAAATGAGTTTGCACATAGAGACCATCAAAAGGAATTAATGTGACACATATATATAATGCGCCGCTAATTATCACCAATATTAGGAGTGGTATTTTTTGGAACAGGATTGTGATCGTCTAGACACAATTTGACATGGACAAATGCTGAATGCTGCTTTTGCATAGTGTTAGAAAAAACAGGGAAATAGCAATGTGAGTGTTGCTATACCTTATAATAGCTGATCAAGTATCTAAGCCTTACTCAGAAATACTTTTTTTGTCCTTGAATTGTGGAATTTTGATGAAGGCCTGGATGCAGCTCCTGGAGGGTGAATATACATAAGACCACTCTGTGCATACTCTCCACTGTAATTAAAGCAGAAAACAAATCAATCCCTTATAGTAGTTTTAAGCCAAATCTCTCAGAAGGATTCAGGGTTGCAGTCTTCCAAATCCTAAGTAAACCTCAGAAAATCGTTATTTTTTCACAAGTGGTCCTTTAGATCCTCCAACGTGGCTGTGGGGTCTTTCTGTACTCAAGTAAAGTCAGCAGTGAGAGAGTTAATGCCCTCAATGTCACCGATGCTGCATTCAGCATTGGACATGTTCTGCATTTTTTGTGCATCATGTTCAGAGAGTGAGAGATTCCTTCTAACAGAATCTTGCTATGCCATCAGGGAAGCTTGGCACTGGTGAATGGCATCTTTGACCTCTTTGGCATCTGACTGCTGCTGACCTGCTCCATCTCACTAGCCTCATCAGAGGCTACCTTGTCTGAGAAAAATGTCCCTGATTTGGATCAAGTCAGAGAATCTGGAAGCAAAGACAGAGGTCCCTTAGAACATTGCCTACATCTGGGCAGCCAACCATGCCCCTGGGGCTCCACATGCACATTATTGCTCCGTTGTCCAGCACAAATGTCCTATTCCTTCTGTGTGAGTGCGGTGGTCTTGGCACAACAGACTCTGTACAGTGATCCAACAAGCCAACCCCATCACAACAGCACTTACTCTTTGATCTAAAATGGACATTTTTTGGGATGGTGTAATTATGCACAAATCATTAAAAGAACATAAAGACAAAATAAATAGCACAACATTTTTCAAAGACCTCAAGTATGCCCCATATAGAGGTCTGCTGTTTGTTCACAACCACAGACTGAATTGTGGAAAGTTATTTACCAAAGCATACATTACTGTGCAATATTTGTTGTACCTTTGCACATTTTATTACATGGGTTATCATTGCACCTGGAAATACTTAGCTTTCACCCAACAATAACTATGTTTTAGTGAAGTGCTTACTGACGAGAGCAGAAAAAAAAATTGTGGTGATAATAAAATAATGCTCCATGAGAAAATAAAGCTTTCATATTTCTGTTTGTGAATTGTATGTTTTAGGAAAAAAATAACGTGTGATAAGAGATCAGATGCAGTTAAAATATTTCATTTATATTTGTAAATTGAGCCCTATTTACAATATAAAGCCTGACAATGGTAATTTCATGCATACTGTAACATTCCTGCTTAGGGTTCTAGAAATCATCAAGAACAAGAACAACAAAATTATGTTTAATTATTTATTTCTTAATTCTGTGTAAATTTTTTATTTACTCTTTTAAGAATGTTAAAGTTTTAGAGATTACCATAACTCAGTGTGTTACTATCCAAGAAGTATTATAACCAAGAACTAAAAGGAATACTGTCTGCAATAGAAAGACTACTGAGAAAATGTATAGATCTGAAATACCATAGGGCTAACCATTGCTTTGATGTTGGCAAAAATAAAACTTTAAACAGCTTGGTGCCAAATTTTAAAGCAGACTTCGACAGTGTAAAGCTGGAGCTCTGAACAGTGAACATTTGATTTGAAAAAAATGCAGTTCTATCATAACAGATCATTTTACAGCACTCTTATTATTCCTTGCATCGTTGGAGGGTTAAAATAAATTATTCTTAAGTCACTCAACCTACAAGTCCCCAATATGTTAAAACTCAATGTCATTAGATTGTGGTGGGATTTGAACCTGGCCAGGACTTCATTAATGCAAGACTGTAGCGCAGATCATTGCGACATCCTGCTGCCATACAAATGACTCTAGGCTCTGTTGTTGTGTAAAAACAAAAACTGAATTAACTCTGGTCTCAGCCAGGTTTCATTTTAACTCGTTATAATGCGAAACTTTGAAATTATGTGTATTAGGATACTGTATTTAACTAAAAGCATCTTTAAAAAAAAAGGCCAATAAGTAGGCATCAACAGCTGACCAGGGATGTGTTTCAAATTTCCCTTTTGTATATGTTAGTAGATCAATAGCTTTTAAATCTTGTGGTGAGATGGCCTTGCTGGAAATCTCTATTTCCTTGTTAGCAGCTTGAGAAGGGCTTTTAGGCTAAAACACACATATAACAGGGCATTTGTAATATTTATGCTAATATATACCTATTTTGATTTTAATACTATATAGCAGTCATTGTGCAATTATTTTTGATACTTTTACCCCTTTATGTTATGTAGGATAACACCTTTTTTATGCCACAAGCAGAGATAAAGTTAGTCTATGTACAAGCTAGCAGCCAACACTTCAGGCACATAGTTTAATACACAAAGGAAACTACATATTAACTATTTGCCTTCCGGAAGGTGTTACCCCCTTCATGACCAAGCCATTTTTTGCTATTCAGCACTATGCTACTGTTGCAGTCATGCAACACTTTCCAAATTAAATGTATATACTTTTTTATCACATAAATAGAGATTTCTTTTGGTGGTATTTGATCACCACGGGGTTTTTCAATTTATATTATTATATATTGTTATATGAACAAAAAATATCCCAGTAAGTTTATATTAATTGGTTTGTGTGAAAGTTATAGCATCTGAAAACTATAGTATATATATTTGGAAATTGATCAGTCCTGATGTACTGATGGCATACCTCATTTCTTGAAGCCCCAAAATACCATAACTGTATGAATAGCCCCCCAAACAACCCATTTTTGGAAAGTAGTTAGTCTGAGGTATTTAGTAAGAGGTGGGGCAAGTTTATTGAAGTTGTAATTTTTTGTCATAATTTTTTGGAAATTTAATAAATTACTACTGCTACAGGGCATCAGGGCTGCACAAAGTCATGTATATACACGTGATTTGCATCACTGAGTAGGGGGCTCGCGTATGTGCCACCCTACCTGCCCCACCATTGCAGCTAATGATGTCAATGGTGCCCGCGGAGATTCCACACCGGCACCCGACGATCACCAAGGAAAGCTAACGGGAGAGATGTGTGTGTACACAACACAGGTCTCTCTCCTGCCAACACGGACACGCTGCTGTGTATTTCTCTGCACAGCAGAGAAATACACAGCAGCATGTCTCCCTAGTAAAACACACACAGCACACACAGTAAAACAGCACACAGATAACCCTTTGATCGCCCCAAATGGTAATCCCTTCCTGCCCAGTGTCATTAGTACAGTATCAGTGCTTTTTATTAGCACTGATCACTGTATTAGTGTCACTGGGATGTCAGTGAGAGTTAGTTCCCACCCAGTGTCAGAATGCCCGCCACAGTCCCACTAAAAGTTGCTGATCTCGGCCATTAATAGTAAAAAAAAAACAAATTCCAGTATATATATCACCATTTGTAGACACAATAACTTTCACGTAAACCAATTATTTACATGTGTTGGGATTTTTTTTAGCAAAGACATGTGTAGCAGAATACATTTTCGCACAAATTATGAAGAAATCTGATTTTTTTAATTTTTTACTGGGTATGTTTTATAGCTAAAGGTCAAAAATACTGTTTTTATTTTCAAATTGTTGGTCTTTTTAAATAAAATAAAAAATGCACAGGTGATCAAATACCACCTAAATAAATCTCTATATGTGGGAACAAAAGGACATAAATTTAAGTTACTGTATGTACAACGTTGCATGATCACGCAATTGTTAGTAAACTAACGCAGCGCCCTATTGCAAAAGTTGGCCTGGTCGGGGGGGGGGGGGGGGGTAAATCCTCTAGGGGGCAAGTGGTTAAAAAAAAATATATATATTTATATATTTTTTTTTCTCACAATTGTTTTATATACTGTCACTAGTGCAGTACAGCATCATAGCATCATCATATGACTGGTGTGGCGGTGACGGGTATACTAACTGATAACAGTATGTAAAAAAAAGTAGTTCAGCGTCACCATAGGGTCCTACTACTCTGGGGAGTGATCAGGGACTTATTTGTACACTTTTATTGCTTATACAGTAATGTATAGGCAATAGTTTTAGCTGTCATGAATGGGTTTTCATTTCACAAACAGCTTGCTTATGGTTGTGATCTGTGATTGGCTACAGCTAATCACATAGTACAGGTAGCCAGGTATCATGTGATTGCTGTAGGCACAGCAATACAGTAAGCAAGCTGTTCATGAATGATAAGCCATTCATGACAGGTTTTCTACATTGTTAGCTTGTGAGCGCTATGACCAATCACATGATACTCAGTTACTGGTTATCAGTAACCGTAATTCACTGTGTCTGGTCAACACAGTGATCACAGGAGGGGAACGGTGAATGCTCTGACCCAGAACAGTCCTTATCATATATACTTTGTATATATATATATAAATAAAACTGCTGTGCCTGCAGGTGCCGCCCTGCCACGGTAAATGTACTATGGCGGGGCAGCAAGTGGTTAACAGAGATTAATTACCTGCCAAAGGATTTGTACTTCTGTTGTTCCACTGTGATGTACAGTATGTACTCTTAGCATCACCTTCTTCTGATATGTTTCAGCTTGTAGAACAGCAATCTAAGCACCAGTAGACTGAGAGTGACCATCACTGGAGAAGATTAACCCTACACACACACACACACACACTATTCATCAATGCATCAATGTGTGTTTTTGTGTTTTAGAGGAAACACACACTGCTTAATGGAAGAAAAAAGGTGTGTGAAATATTTACAAAAAAGATATTACATACCAGACATGAGTGACAGTAAAATAAAAGTGTTAAAAATGTGTTTCCATAGTCGCAACCAAACCAGTATTTGTCTGGCATTTTACAGTATTTTTGTTACATGTTTGCATTTACATAGCATCACTTAACAAAATATAAAAGAAATGCTGATTTCATTTTTACCCATTATTTTCAGAAAACTCCAGAACTGATGTTTTCTCTTGCATAATAATAATAATAATAATAATAATAATAATAATGTAATGTTAAGGAAGGGGGAGTTAATGTTTAATTAACCCTGTCTGTACTTTGCTGACAGATCTCATTATCAGCTGTAAATTAGATTTCATAGACACAGAAACATAGATAAGTGACGGCAGAAAAAGATAGAGTGGTCCATCAAGTTCACCCATTTTTTTTTTGTTAGCTTTTTTGTCTGAGTATAGCTTTATGCTTGTCCCAAGCATGTTTGAAGCTATTTACTGTTGACTGGCTCACTATGTCTGCTGGAAGTGTATTCCAAGCATCAACTACTCTTTCAGTAAAATAATACTTTCTGAGATTAGTTTTGACCTTTCCTCCAGTTAGTTTAAGGTCATGTCCCCGTGTTCTTGATTTTTGTTTCCTGTTGAAAATACTGCCCTCCTGAACCTTATTCACCCCCTTGATGTATCTAAAGGTTTCAATCATGTCTCCCCTTTCCCTTCTTTGCTCCAGAATATACATATTAAGTTCCTGAAGTCACTCTTGATAAGTTTTATACCCCAGACTTTTCACCATTTTTGTTACTTGTCTCTGGACTTGTACTGTCTTATCAATATCTTGTTGTAAGTGAGGTCTCCAGAACTGGACATCAAATTCAAATGAGGTCTAACTAAAGATTTATATAGGGGAATCAGGACCTCCTTCCTCCTGCTGGTGACTACTCTAGTGGTGCATCCTAGAATTTTATTCACTTTCCCCACGCCTGGCCACACTGTTTGCTCATTTTGCAATCATCTGAAATAGATACCCCCAAGTCATTTTCCTCTGAGGTGCTGGCCAACACTGTACCCCCAATGTTGTTCTCTCGCAAGGGATTCTTTTTCCCTAGGTGCATTATTTTACATTTAGAAACACTGAACTGCAATTTCCACATCTTTGACCAATCTTCCAGCAATGCCAAATCATGTTCCATGGTACAGACACCTCGATCGAGATATCAACTCTATTACACACCTTTGTATCATCGTCAAAAAGACATACCTTACCCAACAAACCTTTAGTTATATTACTTACATATAGATTAAATAGAACAGGGCCTAGTACAGAGCCTTGGGGTACACCACTAGTGACTGGTCTCTGTTCTGAGTGAACCCCATTTACAACCACACGCTAGTATCTATCCTTTAGCCAACTGCATATTCACTGAACCACTTAAGAGCTAAGTCCTAGCTTGTACAACGTTTGTATTAGATCATTATGTGGAACTGTATCAAATGCCTTGCTGAAATCAAGATATGCTATGTCCACAGCACCACCCTGGTCCAAAACATTGGTAATATAGTAAAAAAATACAATCAGATTAGACTGACATGATCTGCTCTCAGTAAAGGCATGCTGCTTTGGATCCAGCAAGCTGTGTGTTTTTAAGTGATCAATGATCCTTCTTTTCAGGATTGATTCCAGTACCTTGACTACAACCGATGTTAAATTCACTGGCCTGTAATTTCCAGCTTCTACCTTGCTGCCCTTCTTGTGAATAGGTATAATATTAGCTATCCACCAGTCATGGGGAACTTCTTCTGTTAGAAGCTATTGATTAAAAAGATCAATTAATGGTCCAACAACTATACCTTGAAGTTCTCTTAGAACTCTGGAATTAATACCATCAGGGCCCATTGCTTTATTAATTTTTAACGGATCCAGTTCCTCTGCTACCTTTGTCTCTAGAAATCCTAAAAAAGAACTATTACTAGACCCAATATGATTTCTTAATTTCAGCACTGTCTGTCCCAGACCATAAAACTTGGATTCTACATTATATATAAAGAAAGGGAAACGCAGTATGTCATCACTATGTCCCACCATTTTCTCTTTGAGTTTGTTAAAGTTAGCCTACATCCTGTATGGAGAGAAATGCTACAGTGAGCGCTCCTAAAGATCAGCAGCTGGACATTCAAGGAAAAACACATATAAAATCCTAATAGGAATAGAGATATAAATAATGCAGCGCTGTATGGTATTTGCAAATGCTTAAAAAGTCACAAATAAAATAAATGCAGTCCTGTATTGGTGCTCGCTGTTTTCCCAATGCAAATGACAGAAATGCACACTAACCAGAAGCGTGTTGATAATACGCAAGTGTGTCAATATCCTGAAGATTCCCCTCTCTTACTGGTCAGAATGCAGGCTGGAACTGGAAAAATATAAGGATGAAGCGCCCTCTTGTGGTAGTGATGAGATCCGACAGGCCAGAAATATCCTTGCAGAGTTATATGGGATGAACGTTCCTCCTCTCTAGAGCTGGTATTAGGATCACACTGGGGCTGCAAAAGTTGAAAAGCTCCTCACAGGAGACCAAAGGAGAAACTCATAGTGTAGTATGCCGATAATCACTTTATTATTCAAAAGAAAGGCGTAGATACAAATTCACAGTGGTGCCAGGTACACATGAATGAACTGACCCTCCAAACTCAAAGATGGCCGCCGGGCCTCCACGTGGCACCGGTGGCATGACGTCACAACGTCCTGGTCTCCAGCTGACGCGTTTCGTGTGCACACACTTCTTCAGAGGTAGAGACAGAGTAATCCAGTGTGAGACTTTACCTCTGAGCTTCCTGAGAGTCACTTTTTGTTATTTTCAAATTTCCCTCTGATCCGTCCCCCGTACGTCTCGACGCTCGCAGGGGACGGAACCCAGATGACAAATGCCGGCATCCACCGGATTACATTGCCGGGGACACTGCAGGAGGGACATCGCGGGAGCGAAGGACAAGGTAAGTGATCGAGGGATCGCGGAGCAGCACTGCATGGTAAGCCCGAGTGTAGCTCGGTGTTACCACTTGTGGTACTGAAACTTTACCCCGAGCTACACTCGGGAATACCGCCAGGGAGGCTATGTCTCAAGTTTGTCCATACTTCTCTTTAAAGAACAATAGAAGAATAAAACAATTCTGATGTTGTTAGGGTCAATGGCCATCATAAATTAAACATTATTTTTAAATACTTTAGTTTCAGTGATAAAATGAGAGCTTCCAGCTGCTTGTGTATCCCCTTCTTTGTCCCCTGGCCAGGGTGGTACAGAGATACCCCACATAATCAAAAGGTCTAAGGGGTGTGTTGTAAATTTTTAAGGCAAATTGGAAACCCGTTTAACAGAAACTATCTTGAGTGGGTGAATATTGTATTAGGACAATGCTTCCCATCCAAAAACCATCATGTCCTTTAATTTACAGAATGCAATTAGAAGTTTTAGAGACCAAACAATATATTTATCTGATAAAGCATCATCATATGACTGGTGTGGTAGTGATCAGGAATACTGACTGGTGACAGCATGTACTGTAAATGATTTTTAGTCAATTTTTTACATTTTTTTCTTCTTTTTTTCATTTTCTTTTTTACATACTTTCATCAGAGTAGTTCAATGTCACCATAGTGACAATGTACTACTCTTGAGGGTGAGTAGCGATTTCTTTTACACTGTTATTGCTTGTAATTAGAGATGAGCGAAGTATTCAAAAATTCGATTCGGCTGATTCGGCGAATTCGAGGAATAAATTCGATTCGATGCGAATATATTCGCTGCGATTTTAACTTATAAAAGGGTGTTTCTAGGCTTCAGAGAGCCTTTATATTAGTGCAGAACACTGTACCTTTAATTTAAATGCCCTTGGAGTCTGCTGGGGAAGAGAAATAATTCTGTCAGTCAGTATGACATGCAGATGAGTGCCGTCGATCTTAGAATCACCGCACACTTCACTCATTTGGGCAGTCACGGGGCCAAAACCAGAGTGTGGGGCCACAGTGCGGCGGTGGAGGCAGCAGCAATGGGAGGCCATACAGCACCCTATGACAAAAATGGAACCCACCAGCAGTGTGAGGAGACCTGAAAGTGGCACATGGCAGAGTGTGGCGATGGAGACAGCAGCAATGGGAGGCCGTACAGGGACCCATGACACACTCTGGACCTGGCAGCAGCATGAGGAGGCGGTACAGGGGCCCATGGCAGATTACGGGCCTGGCAGCAGCAATGGGAGGCCCGTAATCTGCCAGCACCCTATGACAAAAAATGTAACACACCAGCAGTGTGAGGAGACCTGAAAGTGGCACATGGCAGAGTGTGGCGATGGAGACAGCAGCAATGGGAGGCCGTACAGGGACC
Source organism: Staurois parvus (assembly GCF_062004578.1). Taxonomy (NCBI): domain Eukaryota; kingdom Metazoa; phylum Chordata; class Amphibia; order Anura; family Ranidae; genus Staurois; species Staurois parvus. Next base: position 10,259,513 of record NW_028317949.1, read on the forward strand.
CATGAGAGACTCTGGACCTGGCAGCAGCATGAGGAGGCGGTACAGGGGCCCATGGCAGATTACGGGCCTGGCAGCAGCAATGGGAGGCCCGTAATCTGCCAGCACCCTATGACAAAAAATGTAACACACCAGCAGTGTGAGGAGACCTGAAAGTGGCACATGGCAGAGTGTGGCGATGGAGACAGCAGCAATGGGAGGCCGTACAGGGACCCATGAGAGACTCTGGACCTGGCAGCAGCATGAGGAGGCGGTACGGGGGCCCATGGCAGATTACGGGCCTGGCAGCAGCAATGGGAGGCCCGTAATCTGCCAGCACCCTATGACAAAAAATGTAACACACCAGCAGTGTGAGGAGACCTGAAAGTGGCACATGGCAGAGTGTGGTGATGGAGACAGCAGCAATGGGAGGCCGTACAGGGACCCATGAGAGACTCTGGACCTGGCAGCAGCATGAGGAGGCGGTACAGGGGCCCATGGCAGATTACAGGCCTGGCAGCAGCAATGAGAGGCCCGTAATCTGCCAGCACCCTATGACAAAAAATGGAACCCACCAGCAGTGTGAGGAGACCTGAAAGTGGCACATGGCAGAGTGTGGTGATGGAGACAGCAGCAATGGGAGGCCGTACAGGGACCCATGAGACACTGTGGACCTGGCAGCAGCATGAGGAGGCGGTACAGGGGCCCATGGCAGATTACGGGCCTGGCAGCAGCAATGGGAGGCCCGTAATCTGCCAGCACCCTATGACAAAAAATGGAAAACACCAGCAGTGTGAGGAGACCTGAAAGTGGCACATGGCAGAGTGTGGCAATGGAGACAGCAGCAATGGGAGGCCGTACAGGGACCCATGACACACTCTGGACCTGGCAGCAGCATGAGGAGGCGGTACAGGGGCCCATGGCAGATTACGGGCCTGGCAGCAGCAATGGGAGGCCCGTAATCTGCCAGCACCCTATGACAAAAAATGTAACACACCAGCAGTGTGAGGAGACCTGAAAGTGGCACATGGCAGAGTGTGGCGATGGAGACAGCAGCAATGGGAGGCCGTACAGGGACCCATGAGAGACTCTGGACCTGGCAGCAGCATGAGGAGGCGGTACAGGGGCCCATGGCAGATTACAGGCCTGGCAGCAGCAATGAGAGGCCCGTAATCTGCCAGCACCCTATGACAAAAAATGGAACACACCAGCAGTGTGAGGAGACCTGAAAGTGGCACATGGCAGAGTGTGGCGATGGAGACAGCAGCAATGGGAGGCCGTACAGGAACCCATGAGAGACTCTGGACCTGGCAGCAGCATGAGGAGGTGGTACAGGGGCCCATGGCAGATTACAGGCCTGGCAGCAGCAATGAGAGGCCCGTAATCTGCCAGCACCCTATGACAAAAAATGGAACACACCAGCAGTGTGAGGAGACCTGAAAGTGGCACATGGCAGAGTGTGGCGATGGAGACAGCAGCAATGGGAGGCCGTACAGGGACCCATGAGAGACTCTGGACCTGGCAGCAGCATGAGGAGGCGGTACAGGGGCCCATGGCAGATTACGGGCCTGGCAGCAGCAATGGGAGGCCCGTAATCTGCCAGCACCCTATGACAAAAAATGGAACACACCAGCAGTGTGAGGAGACCTGAAAGTGGCACATGGCAGAGTGTGGCGATGGAGACAGCAGCAATGGGAGGCCGAACAGGGACCCATGAGACACTGTGGACCTGGCAGCAGCATGAGGAGGCGTTACAGGGGCCCATGGCAGATTACGGGCCTGGCAGCAGCAATGGGAGGCCCGTAATCTGCCAGCACCCTATGACAAAAAATGTAACACACCAGCAGTGTGAGGAGACCTGAAAGTGGCACATGGCAGAGTGTGGCGATGGAGACAGCAGCAATGGGAGGCCGTACAGGGACCCATGAGAGACTCTGGACCTGGCAGCAGCATGAGGAGGCGGTACAGGGGCCCATGGCAGATTACAGGCCTGGCAGCAGCAATGAGAGGCCCGTAATCTGCCAGCACCTTATGACAAAAAATGGAACCCACCAGCAGTGTGAGGAGACCTGAAAGTAGCACATGGCAGAGTGTGGCGATGGAGACAGCAGCAATGGGAGGCCGTACAGGGACCCATGAGAGACTCTGGACCTGGCAGCAGCATGAGGAGGTGGTACAGGGGCCCATGGCAGATTACAGGCCTGGCAGCAGCAATGAGAGGCCCGTAATCTGCCAGCACCCTATGACAAAAAATGTAACACACCAGCAGTGTGAGGAGACCTGAAAGTGGCACATGGCAGAGTGTGGCGATGGAGACAGCAGCAATGGGAGGCCGTACAGGGACCCATGAGAGACTCTGGACCTGGCAGCAGCATGAGGAGGCGGTACAGGGGCCCATGGCAGATTAGGGGCCTGGCAGCAGCAATGGGAGGCCCGTAATCTGCCAGCACCCTATGACAAAAAATGTAACACACCAGCAGTGTGAGGAGACCTGAAAGTGGCACATGGCAGAGTGTGGCGATGGAGACAGCAGCAATGGGAGGCCGTACAGGGACCCATGAGAGACTCTGGACCTGGCAGCAGCATGAGGAGGTGGTACAGGGGCCCATGGCAGATTACAGGCCTGGCAGCAGCAATGAGAGGCCCGTAATCTGCCAGCACCCTATGACAAAAAATGGAACACACCAGCAGTGTGAGGAGACCTGAAAGTGGCACATGGCAGAGTGTGGCGATGGAGACAGCAGCAATGGGAGGCCGTACAGGGACCCATGAGAGACTCTGGACCTGGCAGCAGCATGAGGAGGCGGTACAGGGGCCCATGGCAGATTACAGGCCTGGCAGCAGCAATGAGAGGCCCGTAATCTGCCAGCACCCTATGACAAAAAATGGAACACACCAGCAGTGTGAGGAGACCTGAAAGTGGCACATGGCAGAGTGTGGCGATGGAGACAGCAGCAATGGGAGGCCGTACAGGGACCCATGAGAGACTCTGGACCTGGCAGCAGCATGAGGAGGCGGTACAGGGGCCCATGGCAGATTACAGGCCTGGCAGCAGCAATGGGAGGCCCGTAATCTGCCAGCACCCTATGACAAAAAATGGAACACACCAGCAGTGTGAGGAGACCTGAAAGTGGCACATGGCAGAGTGTGGCGATGGAGACAGCAGCAATGGGAGGCCGAACAGGGACCCATGAGACACTGTGGACCTGGCAGCAGCATGAGGAGGCGGTACAGGGGCCCATGGCAGATTACGGGCCTGGCAGCAGCAATGGGAGGCCCGTAATCTGCCAGCACCCTATGACAAAAAATGTAACACACCAGCAGTGTGAGGAGACCTGAAAGTGGCACATGGCAGAGTGTGGCGATGGAGACAGCAGCAATGGGAGGACGTACAGGGACCCATGAGAGACTCTGGACCTGGCAGCAGCATGAGGAGGCGGTACAGGGGCCCATGGCAGATTACAGGCCTGGCAGCAGCAATGAGAGGCCCGTAATCTGCCAGCACCTTATGACAAAAAATGGAACCCACCAGCAGTGTGAGGAGACCTGAAAGTAGCACATGGCAGAGTGTGGCGATGGAGACAGCAGCAATGGGAGGCCGTACAGGGACCCATGAGAGACTCTGGACCTGGCAGCAGCATGAGGAGGTGGTACAGGGGCCCATGGCAGATTACAGGCCTGGCAGCAGCAATGAGAGGCCCGTAATCTGCCAGCACCCTATGACAAAAAATGTAACACACCAGCAGTGTGAGGAGACCTGAAAGTGGCACATGGCAGAGTGTGGCGATGGAGACAGCAGCAATGGGAGGCCGTACAGGGACCCATGAGAGACTCTGGACCTGGCAGCAGCATGAGGAGGCGGTACAGGGGCCCATGGCAGATTAGGGGCCTGGCAGCAGCAATGGGAGGCCCGTAATCTGCCAGCACCCTATGACAAAAAATGGAACACACCAGCAGTGTGAGGAGACCTGAAAGTGGCACATGTTTGAGGCATGATTCTTGGCGGATTTAGTCAGTTGTGTCAGGAACTGGTGGTTTGAAATCCAGACTAATCCACGCCTGATTCATTTTCACAAACGTGAGTCTCTCCACACTTTGGGTGGACAGTCGTGTCCTCCGCGGAGTTACAATACCTCCTGCCGCACTAAACACGCGCTCCGATGCCACGCTACTGGCCGGGCATGACAGCCTTTCATGGGCAAATTCAGCTAGTTGGGGCCAAAGGTCAAGTTTCATTGCCCAGTAGTCAAGGGGATTGTCTACCTCGGTTGGCAGGGTGCTGTCCAAGTAGGCCCAAGCCTGTTGTTTGAGGTCCTGCTCCAGGTCCACCTGATGCTGCTGCTGCTGCTGCGGCTGGTTAGTAGTTTCCTCACTGCGCTGGTGAAGAAAGCTACTCATCATCGACTGCAGACTGAGGCAGCCGCTGCTGGTGGAGCTGCCACTGCTCCTACCACCCCACCCCTCCCCTGGGTCTGGGTCCTCTGGGTCCTCTGTCTCCTCCTCCTCCTCCTCTACCAGATGCTCCTGCTCCTCCACTCCTGTCCGCTGAGTGGAAAAACCACCCATTTCACTCAATAATTCCTGAGCACAAATGTCCTCCTCTACCTCCTCCTCTTCTTCCTGTCCTGCCCCCACAGGGGTCATGTGGCGTTGAGATCTGTGCGCCACGTCTACCGCACCCTGACCAGCCATTGTTAACAGCATTTGTTCCAGGACGTGCAACAGAGGAATGACGTCGTTCATCCCATAGTCCTGCCGACTCACGAATAGCGTGGCCTCCTCAAAGGGCCTGAGCAAGCGGCAGGTGTCACGCATGAGCTGCCAATGGCTGACATCGAAGTTACACAGGGGAGTACCTTTATCCGCTTGTAACATCAGGAAATCGGTGATGGCCTTTCGCTGTTCGTAAAGGCGGTCTAACATGTGTAGGGTTGAATTCCACCTTGTTGCAACGTCGCAGATCAGGCGATGCTGTGGAATTCCGTTCTGCCGCTGCAGCTCAAGGAGGGTGTGCTTTGCGGTGTAGGAATGGCTGAAATGCATGCAAAGTTTACGTGACATTTTAAGGATGTCTTGCAGTGGGATGGTGGATTTTAGGAACCGCTTGACAACCAGATTGAACACGTCAGCCATGCATGGCGCATGGCACAACCTTCCTTGACGCAGAGCAGACACCATGTTCTTTCCGTTGTCGGTCAACATGGTTCCGATTTTCAGTTTGCGCGGAGACAGCCATCTGTCGATTTCTCTGTTCATTACACTCAGAAGTTCCTCCCCTGTGTGACTACGTTCGCCAAGGCATACCAGGTGCAGCACAGCGTGACACCGTTGCGCCCTGCACATGTGATATGCCGGTCGGGTAATGGGACTTGGCACGGGGGTGGCGGCTGAGGACACGGCGGAAGAAGAGGTGGTAGAGGCGGACATCTTTTGTGGACCAAGGACGTGCAAACGTGGAGGCAAAAGCGGCGTGACCTGTCCAAGTTGCTGGTGCGGCTGTGACGGCACCACGTTCACCCAGTGGGCCGTAAATGACATGTACTGTCCCTGACCGTAGTTACAGCTGGACAGGAGGACGTTCAGCTTTTGCACCGTCTGGTGCGTGCTCGCAAACTGTTGTCTCTTGGAAACGGATTCCAAGAAAGACTGCTGACGGAATCCGTGAAGAGGAGTAGCAGGAGAAGGAGCATCTGAACGAGCGGAAGATGCCAACGAGCGACAACTCCCCTCAGCAGAGGTGTTGGAGCCTTGACTGGCTGATGGAGGGCGATTGACGTCGGGTGACGGAGCAAGTAACGGAGCGGGTGATGGAGCGGGGGCTGGCAGAACCGCCGTATCTTTATCACGGTTTTCCCAGGCCACCAAATGGCGACGCTGCATATGCTGCCGCAACGCTGTAGTCCCAACATGGGCCCCCTGGCCACGCTTGACTTTCTGGCCACATAGTCGACATACGGCTACGTTTACTTCCTCGGGCGGCTTGACGAAAAATTGCCACACCGCCGAGTAGGAAACTTTGCCCCCGATACTCCTCACTGGCTGACTGCTACTTCCTCCGTGCACACCGGCACCACTACTGGCCGTGGTGGTAGGCTGCAGTGGAGCTGGTGCTGTACTCCATGGCCGTTTGCCTCCACTGACACTGCTGCGACCCTGCTGCCTCCTGGGCAACCCACCGACTGCTTTGCTCGCTGCCAAGCTGCCACCCTCTTCTCCTGATGATGCGGAAGCAATAGCCTGATGACGACGAGGCTGCCAAGTGCGATCAGCCTCATCATCATCAATTAGGGTCTCCGCCTCACTACTAGCCCCCTCGGCTGCGTGTGGGTCAGGAGACAGACCTGTCTCTAGACCGGCTACCGAGCCACTCTCCTCGCCACTACTTCTTCGCCTGGCTGCTGAAGAGGCGGATGTCTCCCCCCGTTCCTGAACGCCCTCTGTTAGCTCTTCCTCACTGTACAGTGGGGCTGAGCCCACAGCATGCGATACTTCGCTTGGTGAGGAAACACCAAAGGACAGGGGCAGGTAGAGGACACGTGATTTCAGTGGGCTTGCTCCCGGGCCATGCCAACTAATGGTTGTGTCTGACGTACCCACCGACCGTTGGCTGTAGGTGTCAGAGGTGACCTGGGAAGAGGAAGACGACCGAGCCAACCAATCGATGACGGCAGGGTTGTCGGTGGAGACACGACCGCTGGATGACACCGGGAGCAATGGCCTCTGGCTGCGACTAGTGCTGCCTCGACCCCTTCCTCTGCTGCCACGTCTGCTCGCTCCTAAAACATTGCCTCCTCTGCCACTCCTCTGCATGTTGTCTGACATACTCTTTAATTCAACGATTATGTGTCCCTGAGTAACAATTCTGTGTCCCTGAGTAACAATTCTGTGTCTGTCCCTGAGTAACAATTCTGTGTCCCTGAGTAACAATTCTGTGTCCCTCAGTAACACTTCTGTGTCCCTCAGTAACAATTCTGTGTCCCTCAGTAACAATTCTGTGTCCCTCAGTAACAATTCTGTGTCTGTCCCTGAGTAACAATTCTGTGTCTGTCCCTGAGTAACAATTATGTGTCCCTCAGTAACAATTCTGTGTCCCTCAGTAACAATTCTGTGTCTGTCCCTGAGTAACAATTCTGTGTCTGTCCCTGAGTAACAATTCTGTGTCCCTCAGTAACAATTCTGTGTCCCTCAGTAACAATTCTGTGTCCCTCAGTAACAATTCTGTGTCCCTCAGTAACAATTCTGTGTCTGTCCCTGAGTAACAATTCTGTGTCTGTCCCTGAGTAACAATTCTGTGTCCCTCAGTAACAATTCTGTGTCCCTCAGTAACAATTCTGTGTCTGTCCCTGAGTAACAATTCTGTGTCCCTCAGTAACAATTCTGTGTCCCTCAGTAACACAGAAACGTTACTTAGGGCCAGAGAAACGTTACTTAGGGCCACAGAAATGTTACTTAGGGCCACAGAATCGTTACTTAGGGACAAAGAAACGTTACTTAGGAACACAAAAACGTTACTTAGGGCCACAGAATCGTTACTTAGGGCCACAGAAACGTTACTTAGGGCCACAGAAACGTTACTTAGGGCCACAGAATTGTTACTCAGGGACACAGAATTGTTACTGAGGGACACAGAATTGTTACTCAGGGACAGACACAGAATTGTTACTGAGGGACACAGAATTGTTACTGTCCGTTGTCAGTAACAATTCTGTGTCCCTCAGTAACAATTCTGTGTCCCTCAGTAACAATTCTGTGTCTGTCCCTGAGTAACAATTCTGTGTCTGTCCCTGAGTAACAATTCTGTGTCCCTCAGTAACAATTCTGTGTCCCTCAGTAACAATTCTGTGTCTGTCCCTGAATAACAATTCTGTGTCCCTAAGTAACGTTTCTGTGGCCCTAAGTAACGGTTCTGTGTCCCTAAGTAACGATTCTGTGGCCCTAAGTAACGTTTCTGTGGCCCTAAGTAACGATTCTGTGGCCCTAAGTAACGTTTCTGTGGCCCTAAGTAACATTTCTTTGGCCCTAAGTAACGATTCTGTGGCCCTAAGTAACGTTTCTGTGGCCCTAAGTAACGTTTTTGTGTTCCTAAGTAACGTTTCTTTGTCCCTAAGTAACGATTCTGTGGCCCTAAGTAACGTTTCTGTGGCCCTAAGTAACGTTTCTCTGGCCCTAAGTAACGTTTCTGTGTCCCTAAGTAACGTTTCTCTGGCCCTAAGTAACGTTTCTGTGTCCCTAACTCTCTCCCTCAATACAGACAGCTCTGCCTCTCTTGAATGACTGGAGGCAAATGGAGAATTCTAAAATGGCCGCCATTTATAGCTCGACCATTACACAGTGCTGGCTGGCTGGCTGCTGATTGGCTAATGCGATCACATGTCATGAATGAATGCATTATGGGTCAGCGCGCCTTGTCTGCACGCCTTCCCAGACATCCCCGCTCCGTCGCCGCACATGTCGCCGCCATTTTAGGAAAAATTTCGATTCGCGCATCCGAAGTCTGCTAATTTTCGGATTCGTCGCGAATCGAAATTTTCCTAATATTCGAAACGAATTCCAGTTCGCAGAGTTCGATTCGCTCATCTCTACTTGTAATAGTGAAGTTCACTGTTAAAAACAATAGTTGCTGTTATGAAAGGGTTTCAATTCATGACAGCTTAGTTACTGTTGACATGCCCTGACTACAGTGGCTACAGCCAATCACATGGTAAAGGTAGCCAAGTACCACTTGACAGCTGTGGGCAAATCACAGCATCACAACAGTAAACAAGCTGTCATGAATGGAAACCCATTCATGACATTTTGCTTACATAAATATCATGTCATCACTATAATTGGTCATGACGATCACTTGATACCTTGGCCACTCATAGATACTGAGTGATGTGATCTACTGTGTCCACAGGACCCAGCAGTCACGGGATCGTGCCACCGCATGTCCCAGGGGGCACGGTAGTGCACATGTGATGAACGATGTACTGGTAAGTAAGCCCCTCACCTGCAGTAAATGTACTGTGGGCAGGTGATAAGTTGTTAAACAAAATATAAACTGAACGTTTAATAATATTCCAGTCTTTCACTACTTAATTAGCAGACAACTGAGCACATGTTAACCTTTCAGTGCTGAAGGGTCTAAAACCAATTGAATTTTAGGCACTTGAAGCTGATCTGGTTTTCTTTTACTTTAAATTGTTTGGACCAAGCTGATCCAAATCAACTATTTCCTTCCCTAAGTGATGCATTGGTTCTAAGCTGAAGAGCTTGACATCATTACCCCACCAGCTACCTTTAAATGCCTAAGTGCTGCTCAGACCAACTTTATTTTGTTCCACGTGTGAGACAGGAAGGCACATACAGTACATACAGCACTTAAAGCCAATGCAGTTCATTTTCAAACTGTTCATTAGGACCAATCAAGCTATGTAAAGTGACAGCAAACCTGGAGATCGGAGCTTTTAAACTGTGGCCCCTTTCACAGTGTTGACTTCTATAACTGCTTAGCACAGACAAAGGATTTAAATCTGACTGTTAGTGATCTTTGAAATTTGGGGAAAATGAGGGTGGCATTGTTTTCAGCACTGTTAGCTGTTTCTCCCCACACAGTTTGGAGTTCATCAGATGCCATTTATCATCAAATTCAATCTTGAGATTTACACAGCTCTGCTACATAGTGGACCACACTCAGTCAGAGCAGGACACCTGATTTTTCTCTTCTACAGTCCAGTAACATTTAGAGGCCATATCCCTCTCTGGAGGACTTGGCAGCAAAATTAGAAGCATTGGACTGTCACTCTGCTCTTTCCTCCTATTAGAATGGCTCTTGCACTGCAGCACAGTGTGAATCTTCCCTTTTTTCTAAGAGGACAATCATTATCTTTGTTTAGAATATATAGAATATAGAATATTGGCTCACAAAAACATGTAAATCTGAATGGCTTTTCAATGGATATTAGAAACTGCCAGTATGTCACTTCTAGTCAGGGTGGGACTGCATGGCAACCAGAAGTGACATAATATCCCCCGTCGGAAGTGATGTATCTCTTATGCACTTCATTATGAGATTTGATGGGCTATCTGTTTTATCATTCTTGTGAGTGGATTTTAATAAAGGTTGGTTTTATAGTATTACACTGTTGGATCTCCACTTCTTTTTACCAGGGACTTTTATGGCAAACTCATCAAGAGGAGAGTGATGTGTGAAGTGGAGATCTGCTGGAGACTGCAATTAATATCAAAAGACTATTGTTTATTATTTTGGATTAGCAATTGGAGTTAGTGAGTGCAAGGGAGAGAGGGGAGTGCTGCACTTATCACGTGGTGTTTTGAAGTGGCTTGCATGATTTACATCACATGGATGGAATATTGGGCATTGTTTAATTTACATTACACCCATGTGATGGACTATTGGGCACCTTTAAATCACATGTATATTTATAGGAGCATGTTGCGATGTATTTTAGTTTTATATAACTAATACAAGCACTGTTGGGTTATTGTGAACAACTGATTAATTTTAATGGTTTGATTTACACAGTGATCTAGATTATGAATTAATTTGGATGAGTGAAGTATATTTCAGGAGGGATTGAACACAAAAGGTTAATTTTTTAGTGTACAGCTTAGGCACAATGAACATTTTAAATGTTCCCTATAGCATATCAAATCCACACTTAATGAGTTCAGGTCTACTTTAAGCAGCTGTGTCTCTTAAAGCAGAATTGAATTTGTTAAAAAATCTATCATTATTTTTTTATATTTTGATGAAACTGTTGTAGAATATGTGACATAAAAAATTATTAATGCGGGTATGCAGGTATTGATAGGTCTGCTGTTCATTCAAAAAGCTGAATTTAATCACTCTTTACAACAAAGTATACATATGCAGTGGGTGTGTGTGTCATGCCTCTGAATTAGTGTCTTTTTTTAAAACGGTATGATAAAAACCTAGAAAAAAATACTAATTTTACAATTCACAAAGCTTGACAGTGTACTGGAGTGAATAATCTGCCTCGTAGAATTGTTGTTTAGCAATTTACTTTTTAGACACTGTTTTAATGATAATGACAAAAAATAGGAAAGGGCTATTTTCTCATGGCTGAAATACTATAGATAGTATCCACTGTGAAACAGGAAAGGTAATGCAGTAGAGACACCAGTTATCTACAGCAGCATACAAGGGAGATAATGCTAATAGAAAAAAAAGGTCAATGTGTAAAGCCACTTGAAATAAAAACTAGAGAGTGGTTTAATAAATGTGTATTTGCATAAAGGCAGAAATAAACTGTTCTTTTGCTGTGTATTTCTTCTTCAGATGCTTTTGTAAATAATAGATCTCTTTCATGGTAAATATTTCAAGTTAATGCCATATTACGTTATGTGCCAGCCTCGCACGTGCCACCACCAATAGAGAATAGTAACTCATAGAAGTAGATGAGGAGGAATGAGACAGCTATTGATATTAAGATAAGTAGACAAACACACTAGGAAGTCTAGAGAGAGCAATAGTGAATGTGCACAGAATGTAAATGGTCATAAAGAAAAGGCACACCGGGGAAGATGCATAAGACAAATTACATTCAAACTGTAAAACTTCCCTAGATCAGAGGCAGAGCTACTAAGCGCTGTATATGAAAAAGATTGTTTGGAAGCAAACTCAATGTCCTCAAATCTATGAATTATGAAACACAATATATGAAAAAATACCAGGGATTTCTGCAGGTTTACAACTGAAATAGAGTGGATTCAGGAAGATGTTATTGTTTGCAACACTACACCAAAATGAATGTTTTAAACCTAGCTTGATTACACTACAAAAAAATGGTATTTGAACTAAAATGAAATCTAGTAAACAGAAACTATTTGTTTTACCTAATGCACCTTTTGTCTTGTTCATTTATTAAGCAAATGTACTGAAATCCCATGCAATGAGCTATATAAGATAGCACTTTCAGAAATTTCATGACAGCTAATACTAGGACAATAAGAAGAAATTATGCACGGTTTAACATCATATATAAAAAAAGTGGGCATAATATGATTGCTACTACTGGTGTTTAATTGTGTATTAAAAAGTATTTATTAAAAAAAATGTCAAACTTTTCACTGGCACCATTATATTCAAATTATTAATAAGAATAGAAAGATTGACCAGCTTCTGCCAATGCCTTTTCTCCTGGCAGGACAAAAACTGCTTAACTACTGCAACATCAGACACTTTCACCCCTTCCTGCCCAGGCCACTTTTCAGCTCTGGGTGCTGTCACACTTCGAATGACAATTACTCATTAGTCATGCAACACGGTACCCATTTTTTTTGAGAGAGAGTGAGAGAAAGACAGCTTTCTTTTTTGTTATTTGATTTAATCACCAATTTGTTTTTTATTTTTTAACATATAAGCAAAAAAATACAGAAAAAAACATGTTTTAATACTTTCTGTTATAAAATTTTGCAAACAATCTTTTTTTTTTTTATAAATTTAGGCCAAATTGTATTCTGCTACATTTGTTTTTGTAAAAATGTAAATTTTGTAAAAATAACCCAAACTAGTGTAAAAATAACCCAAACTTTTCTTAAATACTGCAACCAGAGCAGTGCAGTGTTACCATAGTGAAACTACTACTCTGGGGAAGCAATCTGGAAGAAAAAAAAACATGTTTTAATACTTTTTGTTATAAAATTCTATTTTTTTTATAAATTTAGGCCAAATTGTATTCTGCTACATTTTTTTAATTAACCCAAACTAGTGTATATTATTTAATCCGTGTGAAAAAAATACCAATACGTGTATATTACTTGATTTGTGTGATAGTTATAGCATCTGCAAGCTATAGTATATATTTGAAAATTGATCAACCCTGATATACTGACTGACTATATAATTTCTTAAGACCTTAAAATGTCAGGACAGTACACATACCCCCAAATGAGCCCTTTTTGAAACGTAGACAGTCTGAGGTATTTAGTGAGAGGTATGGTAAAGTTTTTTAGATTGTAATTTTTTTTTACTTGTTTTACATACTGCAACCAGAGCAGTACAGTGTTACCATATTGAAACTGTACTACTCCGGGGAAGCAATTGGGACTTTTTTTACACCATGATTGCTTTTAACAATGATGATCACTGTTATAAGCAATCATTTTTATGAATGGCATTCATTCATTTACAGCAATTCATTGAGTATTACTGTGATTAGTTGTGATTGGCCACAGCTATCACATGATACAGATGCACTTTGACTAGCCTTGCCTGTACCAGATCACGGTGATCAATCACGGATCATTACAAAAATACACATTGAGTGGCTATGAATGAAAGCTAGCCATTGTGTACAACTGTCATGTGACCACTGTGATTGGTCAAAGCAGTCACATGATACCAGGATGGTCCGTAGGGCATGTGCAAGGTGCTTGACTGGGAGTATGTCATAGGATGTCCACCCAGGATGGGAAAGCTCCTACTCGTCCATCATTTGACAACAGGCTGGATGGTAGGCAGTTAAAAAAATGTGGTAAAAGCCATGTATTGCACATGCATTCATGTTCATTCACAGGCATGCACCTTAATGCATTATTCTATTGTCTAGAATATTAGTTTATTCTGGCCGTTAGAAAACATTAATGCTCAAACACACCTAAATGCACCTAGAGTTTATGAGCGTTACACTTTTTCTTTCTGCCCAGAAGCACCTGAATATGTTGGTGATTTTTTTTTCTACCTGTAAAGGTCTATGTGTGTATGGTATCATATGCTTATCTAGATATGTATTTACAGGCAGAAAAAAGGTAAACACCTGTAAAATCAGTGTCTTTTAAATTCAGTGTGCATAAGCCCATACAGTGCATAGGTAATTGGAGAAACAAAATTCAGAACATTGCCTTGGAAAATTGGGTATGCTGAACTGGCTAAAAAGAAGTAATGGAATTCTCACCCTAAATGCTTTGTACAAAGTATGTAAAACTTGAGTTAAAATGTACTTTTCAAGGACTTATTATTTAAAGGGGCATTATAATGTTTTGTCATTTTTTACTTTTAATTATTTTTAATGTTCACATATTCTAAACAATATGTTTCTTTTTTCATTACTTACAATAAAAAAAACCTTAATTTTTTAAGAAACAAATATAGAATTCTTCTAAGACACTGCTCACATACCGCATACAAGTAAAAAACTGAAAGAATTACATTACATGTGATACAATTAATTTATATACAATATAAAAATGAATGAAAACATAAAACACATAAAATATAAACTATACATTCCTTTAAATTATCTATTGCCAGAATGTGTGTGAATGTTCACATAAAAGAGAACGCGGGCTGCTTTTAACATATGAAACATGCATCTGGGTGGAAAATGATTTTTTTTATCAGACATAATAGAAGCAAGCTGTTCAGTCTAGATTCACCTATGCAGATTTGTTGGATGTGTGCATGATTGGTAAGCCACAATCCATATGAGTTTCTTCTGTTTCCCTGCAGGAGCAGCACAGTAGAAGGACAAGCTAGGTAAGACTGGAAGCTACAATCAGTAAAACATCCATAAGATATTTTAGGCCATTGCTGAATTGTGAATATTTCAAAAATCACCATTATACAAGGACTGAAAATGTTACTGAATTTCTAGGAGTATCCACTCCTTATTCATAAAAGACGCCAGAATGATAAAGAGTAGTAGTACATCTTTGCTGAACTAAAAAAATGCAGGAGGCATGAGCTGCTGACTTATAATGGCACACATAATAAGATTAAAGTAACGACACAATACAATGCTAAAAGAACAGTTTGTAAAGAGAATTCCTTAGAAGTGGTGCTCATTTACGGAGTGATTATTTGAACACTGCCTCTAAAAAAATGACTAAACCCCATGGTTGCAGGAGAGAAAATCATTTTGTCTATGGCCAGCATAAGCTTTAGTACAATACCTAAGTTGTGTTATTGAGTGACAGACATAATCCACAAGAAACAAAAACTTTTCTCATTAGTTGCCTGGCACTTCAGAGGCAATTGGTGGGTTTGACTGTCCATCCCAGATTTGTGTATAGAATTGGTTGACTGAAGATGTTGATTGCACCTTACCTTAACGTATGCTTTAACTAGCTGCCGACCGCAGATAGCCGAATGACGGCTGCACTGCGGCCGGCCAGTTCTGAGTGGACGTCATATGACGTCCTCCCAGAACGCGCTCTCCTGCGCGCCCCAGGGGGAGCGCACCTGGCGATCTCCGTGATCACTGTGTCCTACGGACACAGCTGATCACGTGATGTGGTAAAAGGCCAATCACAGCGGCCTTTTACCACGTGATCAGCGGTGTCCAATGACACGCTGATCACAGGGAAATGCAATTGCCGGTTCTCGGCTGCACTTTCCTCACGCTGTCAGATCGTGAGGAAAGTACTGCCGAGAACCGGCAGTTGTCAGAGCGGGGATCGGCACCGAACATCAGGGCACTGATGATCAGTGCCCTGATGATCGGTGCCCAGCAGTGCCACCCGCAAGTTCCGCCCACCTGTGCCCAGCAGTGCGCCCACTAGCTCCGCCCACCCGTGCCCAGCAGATCACCCACATGTGCCCAGCAGTGCACCCACCTGTGCCACTCTGCAGTGCCACCTACCTGTGCCCAGAAGTGCCACCTACCTGTGCCCAGCAGTGCCACCCACCTGTGCCCACCCACCTGTGCCCGCCAGTGCCACCCACCTGTGCCCACCCACCAGTGCTGCCCACCAGTGCCACCCACCAGTGCAGCCCAGCAGTGCTGCCTGTCAGTGCCGCCAGTCAGTGCCCAGGGGTTGTGCCAGTCAGTGCCACCAGTCAGTGCCCAGCAGTGATGCCAGTCAGTGCCGTCTATCAGTACCCATAATCAGTGTCACCTATCAGTGCCGTCTATCAGTGCTGCATATTAGTGCCGCCTATCCGTGACACCTCATTAGTGCTGTCTATCAGTGCCGCCTATCCGTGCCACCTCATTAGTACTGCCTATCAGTGCCCTTTGTGCTGCCTATCAGTGCCCATCAGTGCCGCCTATCAGTGCCCATCAGTGCTGCCTCATCAACACACATCAGTGAAGGAGAAAAAATACCTGTTTGAAAAATTTTATAAAAGAAACAAAGAAACTTTTTTTTTTCAAAGTTTTTGCACTTTTTTTATTTATAGCGCAAAAAGTAAAGTGCCCAGTGGCAATTAAATACCACCAAAAGAAATCTCTATTTGTGAGAAAAAAATTATCAAAATTTCATATGGGTACAATGTTGCATGACCGCACAATTGTCAATCAAAGTGCGGCAGCGCTGAAAGCTGAAAATTGGCCTGGTAAATAAGGGGGTATAAGTGCCTGGTAGGCAAGTGGTTAAGCACAGTGAACATTTTTTTTTGCAAAGTGAACAATTACTTTGCTGTGAATAGTCTCTACTCCTTTAGTAGATCAACACTATTGCATTAATATTGTTACAATGACGTTGGGTTAGTGTTCTTGTGAAAATTGTAATCTATTTCTAAAGACGATACATCACAGAATGCATATGCACTTCAGATGAGTTAAAATCTACCCTAGTTTCCAGACAGAAGAAAAAAGTGGTTATTGTAATGTTTATCAAACCAAACATCTTGAAATGCTTATCATCACTAAAGTACACTGATTTAACCCATTATTAGAACCCCCTAATCATCCATTTCATTGTTCCATCAATCAAACGTTACCAACCTTACAGTTGGTAGACACTGGCTTTCATTTATGTCATGTGGACATCCAAGCACTATCAGCATTAGCTTAAGGAAGGGGTAAATTTTTTTGCCTTGGGTGCCACAGAACTTGTTCTGTCAATGAAACTCTTGAAAAAGGTTTTTTTACTTGATCAAATCACCAAACCCATCAGATTACGCATTTCTCCGGGGAACTTCACTAGCAACCCTGAACGCATCCTACAAGTCTTCCATAAACATCTTTCGCAACTCTACTCTCCCCCTACACCTTTTGACCCATCCCACGCAGAAACTCTCTTGGCCCCTCTCTCTCTGCCGAAGCTTTCTGATCACCAAATAACAGCCCTAGAAAAACAAATTACTCCAACTGAAACCCTAAACGCCATCAAAGATCTGAAAATACGCAAACGCCGGGTCCAGGCGACTTCTCTGCAACCCATTATAAAAAATTTGCTCATTTTCTCTCCCCTTTTTTAACACATGCCTTTAATTCAATCCTCTCAGGTCATCATTTCAACCCCAAAACGTTTCCATGATCCCGAAACCAAACTCAGACCAAACTCAGACAACACACTATGGTCAAACTACAGACCAATCTCACTCCTCAACATAGACATTAAACTTTTGGCAAAAATTATTTCCACCCGCCTTAATTCTTTTATAGGATCCCTAATCCACAATGACCAAGTTGGTTTTATCTCTAACCGACAAGCTGGGGACAACGTCAGACGCGCAGCTCTCCTTGCTCACATAGCCCGAACCCGCAACATCCCCACCTGCTTCCTGTCCTTAGACATTAGAAAAGCTTTTGATACAGTCTTGTGGCCATACCTTGACTTTATACTGCACCGCTGGGGCTTTGGCCCCCACTTTCTATCATGGATCTTTACTCTATATCGAAAGCCTTTGGCTAGAATTTGGTGTATGGGACATAGATCAGCCCAGTTCCCAATCTCCCCTGGAACTCGGCAAGGCTGCCCTCTATCTCCTTTACTCTTCGCCCTCACCATAGAGCCACTAGCCCTTCTGATCAGAGCTAACCTGGATGTTCGTGGACTCGAGATAGGCGGTTCCCACCACAAATTATGCCTCTTCGCAGATGACGTCCTGCTCTTTCCCACCTCTCCCTTGACCTCCTCCCCTACTATACTTCGGCTTCTAGAGGAGTTCAGCTCTATCTCTGGCCTCCGGGTTAACCCCCAGAAATCAGTCGTACTCAACATATCCCTTCCCCCACAAGACCAAGCCCACTTGAAGCAGATCCTCCCATTCTTCTGGACACAGTTTTCTATCCCATTTCTTGGCATAAGGTTTACCCCTAACCTCTCAGATCTGTTTTCAGCTAACTATGCGTCTATGCTGACCCACCTCACCGCCCTCATGACCAAATGGTCCTCCTTACCTCTGGCCTGGCTGGGCAGGATTTCTGTCGTGAAGATGTAGATACTTCCCAAAATACTATATCTATTCAGAGTTCTCCCTATCCCTGCACACTACCTCCACATCCTACAGCATCATGTTTACTCCTATGTCTGGGGTCCCATTCACCTCCGCATTCCCCATTCTACTTTACATCAATCAAAACATAAAAGCGGCATAGACCTTCCAGATATCAGTAAATACTACCAAGCGGCACACCTTGCACAGCTGCCTAAATACCATGCTACCCATGAAATTCCCCAATGGGTCGTACTTGAATCCATAGAATGTGACCCTCTCTCAACTGCCAATCTCCTATGGCTAAGGCCCGCTGACCGTCGCCCACTATTAAACCCTATCACATCCCACTACATTTCTTTATGGGACAAACTGAAATTGCGGTATCCCCTACAATATCCGCATAACCCCCTGCTTTCCTACCACCGTAACCCAGCTTTCCCTCCAGCCTGGTCCTCACCACTCTCCTTTAGACACTGGACTTCAGCCAATCTTCTCCGCATCCATCACTTTCTAACAAAAAGAGGGTTTAAATCCTTTGCTTCACTGTGTGAGACGCATGCCCTACCAGCCTCCGAAATATTTACAACTTAAGCATTTTTACACTCCATACACCACAACAACCCACCTGGCTAACCCCATGACTCCCTTTGAACGAGCCTGCCATAAAGACCCACATAGGGGAGGCCTAATCTCCTGTATATACTCCCTCCTCTCAACCTCTGATCCTATGCCACTCCCCCCTTATACCCACAGATGGGAGACAGACTAGATCCTTCCGACTAGGACCATATTTGGTCCAACACCAAATCTTCTTCTAAAAATGTAGTAGCCTTGGAAACCAACTACGTATAAGGTCCTAACCCGCCGGTACTTGGTCGCAACGAGGATCCCTAAATTTAAACCAAACTACTCTCCTAATTGTTTTCGGGGTTTTGCGGAGGCAGGAACCCAATACCACATCTGGTGGACATGTCCGATAGCCAAAGCCTTCTGGGTCAACATCTTCTGCATCTTATCCAGACTTTTTATGAAAACTCTTACGCCTGACCCGGTCATAGCCCTCCTTAACCAATGCCCCCCCGCTCCCCAGTATCACCAAATTCCAATTTAAATTTCTTCTGCAAGTCACTACAGCCGCTAAGCAGATTCTAGCTAAAGCATGGACATCTCCCTCCTTAAGTATAGCAGCAGTAAAGCACAAAGTCACACAGGCCATGATCCACGCCAACGTGGAAGCCACAATCCTAGACACCATCCCTAAGTTTCTGAGAATCTGGAACCCATGGGTGGAACACTTCCTCCCATCAAACGTTGATGATTCACTTCACCTTCCCTGACACACCCTTACGCAATATTCAGACTTGACTCTTAGTTAACTATCAAAGCAAAAAAACCAATTCCTTAAGCTACCATCTAGGGATTCACCCCCCCATCCTCCTACCCCTCCTCCAATACCCCCCAATTTTTCCCTCCTTCCTTCCTCGTCACCTGACCACCTACCCCCCTGACTTACCCTCATAGGTATGAGTTTTCCCACCCACTCCCCTGCCAGCTTCTGGGGAGCCCAATCCTACATTTACAATGTATCCATATCATATCCTCCTACACAAGTCTCAGTTTTCCCTTCTCTCCCCAAAATGTTATGCTTATGTACCTTTGTTCTTCTCCCCACCTTTGTAAGGAGATTATTTCTACTGTGATCATTATCTCTGTCACTCAATATATGGAATGTCCAATTTTCTGTATTTTTTTACTTCAACCCCTTGTTAAAAAAACAATAAAATTATTTGAACAGGAAAAAGGTTTTTTTCTGGGCACTGATATCAATGGAAAAGTTACAGTATTTGCTAAGTATGAATTTTTAGACCCTTCTCCCCAGGCTCGATTAACTAACTGACAAAGTGTAATATTTAATGGCTCAATTTCCCCCCAAAAATCCAAGGTTTCTGTCCCAGTGATGTGATCCTATTCCTTGAAAAAAGGCACAGTTTCCATGTGCAGGGAGGAGAACTTTCACTCTTGCTGCACATCAAATCTTAGTACAGTACATTTCCCATAATTCAGGAAATGCAGGTAGTGGAGGGTGTGTTTGTGTGTGGGGATTATGAATCTATCTAAAATACATGTAAATGCTCACACCACTGTCAAACAAACAATGTAATTATAGTAGATGGTTCAGACCAGGGGTCTAAAGCCAGCCATAGACAAATAGAATTTCAGCTGATTCAACAGCAACATGACAAAGTGCAATCTTTCTTTTGGCAAGCTGGTTGTACTGACTTCTGTACAACCCACCTGTCGTTTTTCATGCAATCACTGTCAGTGGCTAAACCTGCCTGCAGTGATCATTATACTCAGACTGTAGGGAAACCACACACAGAATACAGTAGCACAGCGGGAGGGATTCCCTTATCAACAGTCAAGCAATTTTCTTTCCTTCAATATGTGGCTGAAGGAAAGAAAATTGCATAATCTATTGCAAGCCATAGACTCCCAGGTCCACCCGCTACAGTGAGCACTGACATAATTACATCACAATTCACTGAAATCGAGCAGCAATGGGGAGGTTGTTGGACCAGTTTTTGGGGCAATTAGTGGCTCAATGGCCACCGGTCCAATTAAATGGAGATGCAGAGGAATAAGCTCTATTTTCAGGATATATTTATGGTCTTCTCACATACAGTAGAAGTATACATGGAAAGAAGAGCAAAATTTTACAAGGCAAAAAAAAAAAGCACCTTTATACACATTAAAAACAATTCCTGTCTACAATGTATCTTTACATTACAACTAAAGGCTCCTGCATATGACATAAAAGATACCAGTGCTCTATTATAACTTCAGAACAGTGATCCCACTTAAAAATGAACAAAATTGATTTATATAGTTCTTGTGTCCAGCAATTTCATGCTCATAAATGAAATGTTCACAATCCCATGCAGCTATTTCTTCTCACCATTGGAAATCATATTCATGCAGTACACCACATAAAAAATGGATTCATACTAGATAATAAGACCCTGAGAAATCAGTGGGTCAAATAACGCATGATACAAGTAAAAGTGCAGACACCAGATGTTGCTCCTCTTTTCTCAGGTCCATTTTCTAAACATCCATCTGTGCCACAGGTATCTCCAGTTAATGTTTTTAAAAAGACCAAGAGACTAGAACCATAGTGTAGAGATGATTGCAGTAAAGTTCCAAAAATAAAACTATGCTTACACAAAGTTAATATGCAACAGTTCTAATCACCAATGACATGAACAAAAGTGCAAACAACCCCTGCCATCAATCCACTTCACCATCATACAATATTCCACATGTAAATTGACTCTCAACAGATACTTAGAGCCTTGGATCTCTGTGGGTCGTATCAGGCATGGAACAGAGGGACATGGCTCCCAGGCATCTCCCTCCTTTCAAATCCACTCTCCAAACCACTATCCTCGCCTTTAATTGCTTCACATAAAAGACCAAAAGCAAAACTCATAGTGTAGTATGCTAATAAAAAACAATTTATTCATTAAAAATATGCTTACAGGAGTTAACAATTGCAAGCAGTCTTATCAGTATATAAAACTGGTAATATCAAATATGGCAGATACTCAACTTCTTCTGTCTATAAGAATAGACAAAAGGAGGCCAGACACATTATCAGTGCTGCCAAAGCACAGAAAGAGGAGGAAATTGCTAATCTATTAAGAAAGAAGATAAAACCTTTTTTAGATACATTAGTGATAGAAAGAAAAAATATGATGGGATCACTAAATGAAAACTGGGCACAACACTTATGTTAAGGGAAACCTGGATATAGCGAAACACTTAAAACATTACTTTTGTTCAGTCTTCTCATAAATAAAGTATACTAACAATAATAAGTTGGGAAATCATATTGGTTGTAGTAATGATGGTTAATTTTTAGGATTTCTGGAGACAGAGGTAGCAGAGGAACTGGCTTGGGTTAAAGATTATTAAAGCAATGGTCCCTGATGGTATTCATCCCAGAGTTCTAAGAGAACTTCAAGGTATAGTTGTTGGACCATTAACTGATCTTTTTAATCAATCTCTTCTAACAGGAGAAGTCCCCCATGACGGGTGGATAGCTAATATTATCCCTATTCACAAGAAAGGCAGCAAGGTAGAAGCTGACAGTTACAGGCCTGTGAGTTTAACATCGGTTGTAGTCAAGTTAACGGAATCACTCCTGCAAAGAAGAATCATTGATCACTTACAAACACAGGACTTGCTGGACCCAAAGCAGCATGGCTTTACTGAGGGCCGCTCATGTCAGTCTAATCTGATTGGATTTATTTACTATATTACCAATGTTTTGAACCAGGGTGGTGCTGTGGACATAGCATATCTTTATTTCAGCAAGGCATTTGATACAGTTCCACATAATGATCTGATACAAAAGTTGTATAAGCTGGGACTTAGCCCTTGGGTGGTTCAGTGAATATGCAGCTGGCTAAAGGATAGATACCAGACTGTGGTTGTAAATGGGATTCACTCAGAAACCTTTAAATACATCAAGGGGGTGAATAAGGTTCAGGAGGGAAGTATTTTCAACAGGAAACAAAAATCAAGAACACAGGAACATGACTCTAAATTAACTGGAGGAAAGTTCAAAACTAGTCTCAGAAAGTACTATTTCACTGAAAGAGTAGCTGATGCTTGGAATAAACTTCCAGCAGAGATAATGAGCCAGTCAACAGTAAATAGCTTAAAACATGCTTGCCACTGAACATCTGAATGATGCAGAGGAGGACTGGTTGAAAGTGTTGTGGCCAGATGATACCAAAATTGAGCTTTTTGGCATCAACTCAACTCGCTGTGTTTGGAGGAGGAGGAATGCTGCCTATGACCCCAAGAACACCATCCCAACTGTTAAACATGGTGGTGGAAATATTCTCCTTTGGAGGTGTTTTTCTGCTAAGGGGACAGGACAACTGCACCGCATCAAAGGGGCGATGGACAGGGCAATGTACTGTCAAATCTTGGGTGAGAACCTTCTTCCCTCACCCAGGGCATTGAAAATGGGTCGTGAATTGGTGTTCAAGCATGACAATGACCCAAAACACACAGCCAAGGCAACAATGGAGTGGCTCCAGAAGAAGCACATTAAGGTCCTGGATTGGCCTAGCCAGTCTCCAGACCTTAATCCGATTGAAAATCTGTGGAGGGAGCTAAAAGTTTGAGTTACCAAACATCAGCCACCAAACCTTAATGACTTGGAGAGGATCTGCCAAGAGGAGTGGGCCAAAATCCCTCCTGAGATGTGTGCAAACCTGGTGGCCAACTACAGGAAATGTCTGACATCTGTGATTGCCGACAAGGGATTTGCCACCAAGTACTAAGTCACATTTTGTGAAGGAGACCAAATACTTAATTACCTCATGAACATGCAAATCAGTGCATAATTTGTTAGACATGCATTTCTTTTTAATTTTTTGTTGCTGTTCTGTCTCTCACTGTTACAATACACCTACCATTCGATTTTTAGACTGATAATTTCTTTGTGAGTGGGCAAACATTCAAAATCAGCAGGGGATCAAATACTTATTTCCTTCACTGTATCAGTGCCAGTCAGTGACACCCATCAGTGCCACTCAGTGACGCCTATCAGTGCCACCTATCAGTGTTAGTCAGTGAGGCCTATCAGTGCCAGTCAGTGCCGCCTATCAGTGCTGCTCATTGGTGCCATATATGAGTGCTGCCTTTCAGTGCCCATCAGTGATGCCTGGCAATGCCCACCAGTGATGCTTGTCAATGCCTATCAGTACCACCTATCAGTGCCAATTAGCGCAGCCTATCAGTACCCATCATTGCAGCCTCATTACCACACATCAGTGAAGGAGAAAATTTACTTATTTACAAAATTTTATATCAGAAACTGAGAAAAATATTTTTTTTTTTCAAACTGTTCAATCATTTTTAGTTTGTTTAGCAAAAAACCCAGTGGTGATTAAATCCCAGCAAATGAAAGCTCTATCTGTCTCAAAAAAGATAAACATTTTGTTTGGGTACAGTGTTGCATGACCGCGCTATTGTCATTCACAGTGCGACAGTCCTGAAAGCTGAAAATTGGCCTGGGCAGGAAGGGGTACAAGTGCCAGGTAGACAAGTGGTTAAGAATAGCTATGCTTCATACCACATATACATTGATTCAAATTCTTATATATTCAAATAAAATTAATATATTCCGATAAAGATCGGTTTACTTTATTGCATTAAATGTGGTATTCCAATGTTCACATGATGTGTATCACAGTAAGGTTTAGAAAAGGGTGCATTTCTTCATTAAATGGAATTCTCTGAATACAATTTGTCATGTTGCTTATGTCAAATGTTTGAACGTAAGTAAATTTAAATGAAGAAAACTTCAGCACATTGAGAGAATCTGAAAGAAAATCAAAGGATAATGGAAAAAAATATAATGTATAATACAAAGTCTTTGTATAAATTCTCTTCGGAACCACTTAGTGTACAATAAGCGTAAATGCTTTTAAAGGTCTTTTTTGTCACATGTATAATTTAATTCACTTACTGCGGTCTGTGTGAAACCTTACTGTCCATTCAAGAAATAGTTTTACTGCAAATATTCCCAAGAAGAAAATCTGTAATGTTTAATGCAACATTTATTGAGGGAAAGCAAATCTTGAAGCTAACAGATTTATTTATAAAGTTATAAAATACACAAATATACAGCAGATTGCATTTAAAGTAAAAATGATGTGTATTTATGCTCTATCAAAGTGCAGCTCTGACATGTTCTGCTGGAGATGAGCTATAGAGGGAAGAAATCAAATCTTTCTTTGGGAAACATTTTCAAATTTTAACTATTCTGAAATACCAAAGAGTCATGCCACCCATACGAAGCACTTTAGGTAGGAAGTCACTGTGAAATATTCAATAAAACATCTTAACAGATGAAATTCCAGTTTAGTTGAAAGAGTATTAAACCCAAAATGAAAAATATAATATATCGCACATTACCAATCATTAAATGTGCATTTATTTTTTTATGCTTTTTTCCCCTTTGTTTTCACCTCGTGATCTGGCCATTAACATACCTCCTGTATTAGAGTGTCCCCACTCTGAGGGAAGGAGCACAGAGGACACATTTGAACAGCAGCATTATTAATCTGGGGGGAGGTGAGTGTTACCGTTACTAGCAAATTTAAATACACTAACAAAATGGAGCCAAACTCCACTTAATACTTTATTAGCAGTTACAGCAAACAGTGTTTATTTTCGTTTGGAATAAAGGTTTTACATAAATAAAATAAAGGCTGATCATTATAAGCACCACTGTGAATGGCAAATGATTTCTCTCATCCATGTAACTGCAATAGATCTTGTTCCTTTGAAAAACAGCAGACTTACTGGCTGGGTTAAAAGATGAAAATAGAATAAAGAAAGCCTAAAAGAGGAAACAAATGCAGCCATTACATCAAATAATTGGTAAACTGCAATACACTAAATGTTTGCTTTTGGATTTAATACTGCTTTAATGTATCCAGGAAAAAACATTTTAGCCCATAGATTGAGATAAGAGATACCAATCTTCATAGCCTAAATTTTACAAAAATGAAGCCAAAATAAACAGTGGTACTACTACTAAAGTAGCTTTGTGAATTAATTAGTTAGAGATTATCCATCAACCATTCTGGAGTCAGATTGTTTCCCCCTTTGCAAGTAAAACATGGTATTGTTTCTTTTGCTCCCAATAAGACATTGCAGTCCATGTTCTAGCTTGAAAGAAGGAACCTACCTATGGACAGAAATACTTGTTGTTTTTTTTTTTTAATACAACAGTAAAAGCAACCAGAAAAATATATGTGTTCACGAACTCTCACAATAATAAGTAAAGCATACATAATAGATAAGGACTATAAGTTAAGAGTGAGAACCGTTATATTATGATGTTACTTAAGAGAGGATATATGCACATTTAAAAAAAAAATAAAAGCAAGGGCGTGATAAAAGTAGTACATATGTGTATTGCAACCAATTAAGTTTCTTAATTCATTCTCCCAATAAATGTGGAAGAAATTTAAAATAGTTTTGGGTTCCAATTTCCCAAGATTTCCTTGTTTCAGATTTTATTCATCAGTCACTTCAGGCTTTAAATATCTAGACTAAAGATGGCCATGCACAGATTGTTTTCCAGTACCTTTAGATTGGCCAAAATTCTAGTTATGATTGGTCCTGCTAACACCACTCAACAAACTTTGACGGAAAAATTGAAGCAGTCAGGTGAAAATAGTTAATTGAACAATGACTGCAGCCAATAAGCTGCAGTCACTGTTGGAATATTTTGACAGCTGCCGGTGTTGGCTGTCAGAATACAATAGTCAGCGGTGGGAAATTACTCCACCCACACTATTTAGTATGGATGGGGGAATCTATGGATCATTCAGCCTGCTTTAATTGTATCGCTAACTAAAGGGTACTTAACCAGTTCCTGCCCGGCCTATAGCACAATGATGACTGAGCAGGACTTTTGTCGTGATAGGCATGATCTGTCACTGGATGTGTCCATCAGACACAACCAATAACTTATCAGTGTGCCTGCCAGCTGCTGGTACCATGTGACCACTGTGACCAATCACAGCAGGTCACATGACAATTGTAAACAATAGATGGCTTCCTTTCATGCCATTCATTGTGTACAATTGTGTTGCTAGCTGTGCTTGGTCACAGTGATCACATGGTACAGACTTGGGCAATCACAGGTAATCACAACAAAGAATAAAACAGAATGAATCTATATCATTCAGTAAAATGCTTGCTTATAGCAATAAAATGCATTGCTATAAGCAATCACAATGTGTATGGCAGGAAGGGGGTAAAAGTGCAGAGTATTGAAGTGGCTAAAGTTGATTTCTGAATCTTGAGTGGATGACATCATATTATACCGTACATCACGGAAACTGTTCCATATCCTAGGTGGAGATCCTATCTATGTATACCACATCCCACCTGTACCATTTGTGTTGTTACTTTCTTTGGGTGTGAGGCTTTTTCTTTGTGTTCTTTCACGCCCCCTAGATTCTGTTATGAATGGATTTATGGAAAAAGGTTGCATGCACGAGTTATATGTTTAATTGTTTCTTAGCTTGTGGGTGTGTTTAGGTGAGGGTAGAGTTTTAACAAAAACTTTTATTTTTTTTAATTCTCTCTCTCTCTCTCTCTTTATATATATATATATATATATATATATATATATATAAACATTATTCTTTATCAGAGTAGTTCAATGTTACTATAGTAACATTGTACTACTCCGGGGGGGGGGGGTGATGAGGGATTTTTTTTTACACTTTGCTTTGCAGGAGCAATAATCTTTGCAATGCAATACTTGCATTGAACTGTCATGAATGGGTTAAGTTCATAACAGTTCAAAATACTAGTGATCTGTGCTTGGCTACAGCTAAGTATTGGGTGCTGTGATTAGCCCATGTACTATGTGATAGCTGTGGGCCAATCACAGCTCCCCAGGAAGGGAAGCAAAGCTGATATGGATAAGATTGATTCATAACAGCTTTGCTGGCATTGTGATCATGTGATGGCATGATTACCAGGATCCAGTGGACATAGTGGTCATGGGTTGGCTCCCCTGTGTTAGTACAGCCAGAGTGATGTACCTGTATGTCGTTCTGCCTGTACATGCCGCCTGCCCACAGTACAAGTACTGTGGGCACTTGGCAAGTGGTTAATGTTTGCAAGATTTTTAATAGACTCAAATTTTCATTCTTTTTACTGCACTCAGTTTATTAACCCCTTCATGCTGAGCATACATAAATATGCAGCCTCTCGGCAGCTGGACCTTGACGCCGAGCGCCCGCATATTTGCGTACCATTTGTAAACAAACGTGCTGAGAGTGAGCGCTCTGCGTGCTCCCAGCATGTGTGTCGGCATCCCACGGAAAGGTCCCAAGCTCTTCTTGCAAACGGGACCTTTTCTGATCATGTGACCACTATGACAGCCAATCACAGCGGTCACATGACCCTAAACCCCACCCCGCCTCCCGGCATCAGAAACCCTTTAAAGTGCCAGGAGGCACCAGAGTGAAGGGGTTAATATATTTACACTGTTTGTAACTTAGCGGTGGGAGAGCATTTAAAACTCTGCATGTCAACAGTAACAGCTTTTACTGGGGAAAAAGTGTAAAACAAATAATTTAGACAGAGAGATCCTTCTGCAATAATCTTCAGGTATAATGCAGAATATTTTGTGATGATTTTAGATTCATGTGGACTGTGTACCATGCACACTCACTTCTACTTGATTTGCAGATTGCTT
This sequence comes from Staurois parvus, assembly GCF_062004578.1. Classification (NCBI taxonomy): domain Eukaryota; kingdom Metazoa; phylum Chordata; class Amphibia; order Anura; family Ranidae; genus Staurois; species Staurois parvus. The sequence continues at coordinate 10,287,931 of NW_028317949.1, forward strand.
TCAGATAAAGAAAGCTAGTAGTACGTTTTATTGCACTATACTAATTTAAATGAAAGCTAAATTTAAAAAAAAAATCCTAGCAGGTAGGAGTTTCTGGTACAAGAGACTTTGAGGTTGATTTGCTAAACACAAATAGACTATGCACTCTGCAAGTCTGGTAGCTTGCTGCAGAGCTTAGTAAATGAGGTAAAGCTTCACTTTACTAACAATTCCCAATCATGTGCACAGAAAATTTAAAAAAACACAGTATTTCAATGGCACATTATTGGATGATGGAAGTCAGCAGAATGCCCCCTCATTTACTAAGCAACTGCACTTACAAAGTGCTCAGTCATTGTGCCTTTGGGAAATCAACCCCTTTGTATATATTTTCTGTCCAAAAACATCTTTAATATCCTGCTACCAATTATTTTCTTAAAGTGAACTATACTTACCTTGGCTCCAGTCCCTCTGAGGGCTGACATCTTCAAGTGACTGACTTCCAGGTATCAAACATCGGCTGATTTTATTGGCTGGTCAGGGATGACATCACTCCATGCATGCATGAGCGTTCCATCGACTTTGGCATTGCTGAATTTCTACAGTGAGCTGCATGTACATAGTTCACTGTGCAGAGTTGGACAGACAGGTAGATCATTTTATTGCAGAAGAGACAAAGCCTGTCTGTTCTGCATTAAAAACCCTGCTTGCTCACCCATGTTTATTTTAGTTCCACTTTAACTGTATACTCAATGTGGCATATGCATAGTCAGTGCATGCTGAGATGAGCACAGGATAATGTAAATCTTGTCTATATGGGCAGAGAAAGAAATGCCATGCTGGGTTTTGAGATGGTGCTATTGATGAAACAGCAGGGAGAGCACAGACCTGTCATTGGTAAACGTGGGTCAAGCTTGCAAAATATAACAGAGCCAATGTCGCAGAACCCATCAAACCCATTTAGTTAAAAATCGTAGGGGGTTCCCCTATATGATGGTTGTAGATATGATAGACAGATCTCTCTTTTCTTGCTGTTCTCAATGAGAAATCTGCTCATCTATTAGCACCTTAGGACTGACAATTACTATGTATTAAAGCCTTTTTATAAACTATTTTCCAGCTTCTAAATGTTATGTAAAGCATGTTAGCTCTCTAAATGTGCTATGTGGGATGTGTGGCTGTGTTAATTTCAGTAATATAATGCAGCTGAAATATGATTTTGTAAATGTGCAGGATATATTTCACTAAAAGCGTAAGTGTAGTTTGCGATAGTTGAAAAATAAATGACTACGGATACAGCTAGCCGTAAAAAATAGGGCATGAAAAATTATATAAATGAAGCCAACACTGTTATATATTTAGGACAACAAAGGTCACACAAGGTTTTGCTCAATCTCCCTTCAGCAGATTTTAGAAGTAATAAACAGCCAAAATGTAGTCTATAGCAGCACCAAAATGCATGCCTATTTAAAGCAAGCTGAAAAGGGCAATATACCACCTTACACTATTCTCTATTTCTACTGTTAGCTAGCGTTAATATTAGCTCTTTTCAAAACTCCTGATTACTGGTATTGTTGCCTTACAATCCACCGATAATTTTCACAGTCATCCTTGTTTGCCTTGCGTAATTAAGAAACAGTTGGCAGATACTTATCTTGGTCATATTTATTCCTTGGTTGGGATAAATATAACTTCCTTATCAGGCTTCCTGAAACAGATTGAGAGAGCTATCTGTCACATAATAACTGGATCAATAATCAACAGTGTGTGAAGTGTATAGGCCCTGTTTGTGGCCATGGAACAGAAGATTACAATTTACCTTTTGCCTGAATTCATGAACCGTGTGAGTAAATTACATGTGATGCTGTTGGTCTGTTCTTTGCATAAAAGCAACAAAAAACAGACATCACAAAAATCTACTCATAATGTCTATTAATGTAAGTTTATATGACAATTAAGTTTATATTTATAATTGAAAATATATATTTTTAAAATGTCATGGTCCATAGCAATAAAAGGTAAAAAAAGAGTATTTAACTGTTTTCTTGGAATTTAGTTTTAAACAAGCAATCCAAGCAACTATTAAAAAGCATTCATTGAGCTACTAATACTGTTGTGACAGAGTGCAACTGTGTTTCCACTTTTGCAGCCAGCTTGGAACAACACCTTTCTTGTATTTGTTATGTGTTCCCATTAATATAGCATAAAAAATAAAAATTGATGGTTACTTTTTTAAGTGTTTTTACCTGCTCTTACATGCACAATTAATTATGTTAAACAGAATTAGCCCCGTCTGTACCGTGTTTGCAGTTCTTCATTATCAGCAGTAACTAAGAGTTGAACCCTGTTTTTCCTAACAAAGGGTACTGTATAATAATATGACTGTATGAGGATAGAGCCACTGTGAGCCTCCCAAGAACATTGATAGAATCAGCCTTCACACCTTCTCCTTAGAAACACCTGAACGGTAAGAATATTTTCAAACATTTGCTTTAGGTATACTGTGTGAAATGGAACACAAAAAAATGGACATATGCTTTAAAGTGGTTGTAAACCCTCCCAGTGAAGTGAGTGGATTCAGATGATACACAGAGATTAAACAAATCCTCCTGCATAAGTTGTACCTATCTATCTTCAATTTTCTCTTTCCTACATCTGTCCACAGTGTTAAATTTTAAATCTTGTCTGAGAGTTAAAATAGGGGGGAGGAGAGCGAAATTGCACTGTGCAGAGCTCAGTGAGGAGAGCTCTGAGATATGATTGGAAGGAAGGGACACACACCCCACCCCCACCAAGACCACAGAAACAGAGCTGAGGCTGTCAATCTACTGGAGCTCCCTCCACTGTCACCATTTTTCTCTTGGTGTCAGGAAAACTTGTCAGAAGTGATTCATGTTGATAGCAGAGGAATGAAGTAGCACACAGAAATGACACTTGGTGCTTTTAATTGAGACAAGTACACACTACAGAGGCATATGCTTTGTTCATATTTCATGTCTGAGGTTTGCAACCACTTTAAGTCATAACTTTCTCTCAGTTTACCTTAAAGTAATCCTGTCAGCCAAAAATCTCCTGTTAAAGAAGGGACTTTATACCCGCATGCTCTGTGGTTACTCCCACCAATCTCTATATAACTATTGTGCCCTGTAGGGTTGTAGGAGTTGGCAGGGGAGTGTGTTAAGACAAATACAAATTTCCAAGGCAAGAATAAATGTAATTGATGTTTTTGAGAAAAGTTTTAGTAGTGGCAATTGTTTTAAATAATGTTTTTGCATTTGTGAGTTGGTATGTACTCTGTAATGAGTGTCCATTCATTACAAGCCCACCTATTCCAGGACCAACATATTTCAAACAATGGAGAGTGAAGCAATCAAGTATGCCTGGATAATAAATTCAACTATATAATAGATGATATAACAACATATTACTTTTAGGAATGCAATTAGCACTGCTGTAGTGGTTACAGCACCATCAAACCTGCTATGAGTCTTTACAGTTAAGGAGTGGTTGAACACCAGTGCACAGAAAATAAGAAAATATTTTGGCTGACATTTTTAGATTGGATGTATCATTCTGTATCTATGGGTAATGGTTAGGATGACTTATTTCTGATGGTACATTTTATGATTCCAGCTGGGCCAATGGATGGCACTGTGTATTGCAGCACTCTATATTGTACATCTGAACCCAACTGTTATCAGTCCATAAAGAACATTGTAAGTGAACATTATGTAAATGCATATGTTGCTGAAAAGGCAGCCCTTGCCTGTCACAAAGTATCATCAAGGGGTATTAACATATCTCAGGGGAAGTAATTTGTAAAGAAAGAAATAATTATCAGATATCTTAAGCATGTCATCTGTGCTAAAAAAGGTGTTATATGTATTTGACTAAGGGAGCTATGAGAAACATGATACACTTCATTTAACATTACTAATAGAGGATATTTACTGGAGGCTCATTGATGTTTCTATATTACTCTAAAGCTACAGTATGTTATTATTATTATACAGTATTTATATAGCACCAATAGTTCGCTCAGCGCTGTACATTACAATGGGAGACAATACATGAGACAGTACAATAACAATACAATGTGATGCACGAGGGGTTTGAGGGCCCTGTTTCTTGGAGCTTACAATCTAGGAGGGAGGGGATAGTGGTACAGGAGGAAAAGCTGTGGGGGATGGAGTGGTAGGAAGAGTGGAGGAGATCGGCAGTTAGCCGAGGGTGGGGTAGGCTTCCCTGAAGAGGTGGGTTGTTAGGGTGCACCTAAAGGAGAGAAGAGTGGGTGATAGTCTGATGGATTGGGGTAGGAAGTTCCAAAGGATGGGTGATGCCCTGGAGAAGTCCTGGAGGCGGGCAGGGGAGGAGGAGATCAGGGAACTAGAGAGAAGAAGGTCTTGTGAAGAGCGGAGAGTGCGTTTTGGGTGGTATTTGGATATTAGGTCGGTGATGTAGTTTGAGGCAGAATTATGGACAGCTTTGTACGTCAGTGTTAGCAGTTTGAATTTGCTCCGTTGGGCAATCGGAAGCCAGTGGAGGGATTGGCAGAGGGCTGAAAAAGAGAGCTGTTTTCTGTTGCTTCAAAATCTAGTTTCTTTTAAAAGCCACTATTTTTAGGCTTCTGTACTCTTTTGAATTATTGGAATTAAAGTTTAACAGGCTAAGCAGTTGTCATCCTGATTAGCTCCTTAGAATGGGTGAGTTGAGTGGTCTCAGCTTAACTATTTCCTGTTTGTTGTAAATATATATACATCCTTGGACTCTTATTTTGTAGGAAGCATGCATACTCAGACCTGATCCCTTTACTATTAACATATTTAAATAATTTGGAGCGTTTGTTTTTAGCTCTCTTGCGACTTGCCGTTCTTTGTGGCTATCTTGATTCTTTAACGTATTTACATATTTTGCTATATTTTGTGTAATGTTTAAATGATAGAAGTGTTCTTTACTTTTTATATTTTTAAATGCCCTTTTCTTATTTGTTTATGACTTTTTTAACATTGGACATGAGCCACATAGATTTTACACTTAGTTTTTTAAAAACTTTTTTGACTATGAGTATGTTTTGTAGTGTGTTTGCATACAGTCAATCTGAAACATTGCCATTACTATTCTATGTTCTTCCTATGTTCTACCTCCTGATTAACAATGGGTGATGGGGAGGAGGGAGGTCTGTAACAGCAATGCTGCCTCCAGACCCTTTCAAAGGTTCTAAATGCCAGGAGGCAGAGATGGCATTCCGATTATATGACCACTTAGATTGGCAGTCACAGCGGTCACATGATTGGAAAGCTTCCTATTGCAAGTATATATCGTGAGCTTTCCAGTACCCCTTCTTACTGTGCTGGGAGCAGGGGCGGACTGACAACTCATGGGGCCCCTGGGCAATAGGGGATCATGGGGCCCCTGTGTCCTTGCCCAAACTCAAAAAAGCCTATAAAAAAAGGTAACAGAGGCATCTCACGGGGCCCCCTACTGACCCCGGGCCCTCGGGCAGTGCCCGAGTTTCCACCCTGGCTGGGAGTACACAGGGAGTGCACAATAAAGTATTTACATGCATGCACGCATATATGTGGCTGCCCACTCATCAAGAGGCCACATATATGGGCCAAAAAACACTCTGTGTGTGACTGACCATTCACAGAAAAGTAGCTTGGGAGTGAGCTTGCTTGCTACTGTTGGCACTCTGCTGGGTGAAGGAGCCAAGACCACTGATGGGGGACACAAAAAGAAGTGGATAGGGGCTGCTCTGTGCAAAACCATTGTACGGAGCAGGTAAATATAAAATGTTTGTTATTTTTATTAAAAAAAAAAACTTTTAGAAACACTTTCAATTATAAGAACTGTTGTACATAACATTCATAACAGTACTAATTACAAATAGTTGCAGCTGCAAAAGAATGTGATTATCATCATCTAAGCATGCAACAAAAGAAGGAATCCATGTTAATTTCAAATTGTAAAATCTTTTGAGCAATAGGCACCATAGTAACACATAGGCTATAAGATATTAAGATATGCTGAACATAAAAAAGGAAAAACATAAATAATATTTACAGCAAAAACTGTGTAATATACTTAGGGGCAAGGGTAACTTCAGTTGGGCTGAAATTTTTATACTTCAGTATGAGGACAAAAGTGAGCCTAACATATGGTTAATCTTTAGGAAATGACAGAAATAAGGCAGAAATAAGGCACTAAAGACTGTTAATAGCAATCTTTATAGCATACAGGCTGTCAGCAGTGAAGAATAAATCCATGAGTGACCTGGTGAGACTAATTACTCTGCATTTCTATAACACTAGTCATTTTTAAACATTGCACATTTCTTATGCCTGGTCACTCTTCAATTGTTCTATCATTTTATCATATAGTATACTGCATTCTCTTGTTATTTATATATTTGTGTAATCCAGCACACTCCTTACATCCATAAACCAATAAATAAGTGAGTGCTGTGGTGGAATGACAAATGTCACAGTCAAATAAATTTTCAAGCAATATATTATCACCAGCTTGTAGAAAAAAAAATACAAGCAGGACATGTATTCACCACCACAAAGAGCAACATTTTAGTGCCACTAAGGATTTCCTTCCTCAGGCAGCAGTAACAGCTGTCAGGTAACAGACACTGGAAAAAAAAAAAACAGAGAACCACCAATCACAATCCTCACAGCCACAGCAATGCCCCCAGAACACCCACCACAATCAATTAGTATATCAATAAGCAATCGGCCAAATATTGCCGTATACTTAATAAAGCAAAAATAGAATGTGGCCTGATTGGTTGTTATATACTTGATGTTTTACCTTGCAGATATTATTTATGCATCTACTCCTGAAAAAGTGAACTAAGAGTCACAAAGTGGTCAATTGTATATCCAATTATGTATGAAATGCGTTAATATGGATTTATTACAAATCAGTTTGTTACTATTTTATCCTTTTTGTTAGCAATGAGAAGTTTATTCAGTTATTAAAAATGAATGTTGGAAACTAGTTATTTGTTGGTCATGTGTGTTGTGGCTCATTTAAAGTCCCAGCACAAATAAATTAGTTATATGGATATACTTAATAAAAGGAGATATATACATAGGGATGCTGATTCACCCAAGATAACCAACCACCATTAGGTTTGTTTTTATTCTTCCTATGACACAAATGCAAATAGAAGAATAGCTTTCACTGCCAATATTTTATCACAATTCAACAGCTGTCCAGAAGAAATTGAGAATACTTTTTCTGTGTGACTCGATCAAAACCTTTGGGGCTCATACCTCCATTGATCCTTTGAGGGAACTTAAATTATGATGAAAGAAGTGGGTTGAGTTGGAACTGCAGAGACAAACTTTGTTAAAATAGTATCACCAAAGAAGAAATTCAGATTAAGAACCAGATCACTATTGGGAGGCACGGGAGATAATTCTGTGAGAAATGGTGTTAAATAACTATGAAAATGCTCTTCATTTTAGTGAATAGAAAAACTGCAGATAGAAATCACTGTCAATGCAAAAAAAACAAACAAATGAAGCCAATAAAATTACACAGGTATTACAAACTATCAGCCTTGAGGTCGACCATTATACAGTTACACAGAAACAAATAAAACATGAAAAGTTCAAAATCATTTATCAGGATTACCAAGAATATGCATAGTTGACGTACTCAATGAACAAAAATACTTTACCGACAGATTATTTCATGAACCTGGATGTCAGTATAGTGATAAATACACTGATCATCCACCCATTGACAGTGAAACAGGTCAGATATGTGCAGATACAGTCCTCAAACAATGAATTCATAAGCCCCTTCTTATGCTGGTGATGACACAAATAACCTGGGAAGGGTGGTAAGAAGAAAAAAAAATTCTACCTGAATGAAATTTATTTTTACAAATTCTATCCACTGATGAATCCAGACTTCAAATTAGAGGTCTGTCTTTCTGCCTGAAGGCTAGATAAAATACATTCAAGCTCTCCAGTGGCCTTGTGAAATTTGAGATTACTGTATGTTAAAGATATCTAAGTTTCTTCCAGGATCTAATATTCCACCTAGATTTATTAGCTCATATCAATTTCAGATTAAGAGCAACTTTGTTCCTTCCAGAAAATAACATATTGTTGAAAATTGTATTCAGACTGTCCAACATTTGACTATACAATCAAGTAATCACCTGACAGATCAATCTAATTTAAGTGAGTGTAAGTTCCATATTCCTAAAACTGTCCATGATAATAGAGATATCATAATAATACATGTGGACAAGGGTGGTGCTGTATTGTGATTATGGGGAATACTGGACAAGTATGTTAATTATGTTGGCTGATGAAATGAGTTATCTGGAAGGGGTCACTGATCCTACAAATGAGATCTTAAAGAAACTGAAAATTTATATCAACATAAGGTTAGCCAGTGGTGGGGTCTTGAGCTAGGCCTTGAAACAATTATTTTCTTTTTAATATAAAACCTATAAGCAGATTCTGGGTACAGCTATGAGCAGCTCTTTTGCCCCTTTATTTGATCATTTGTTTATGGGTTATGTAGAGAAAAAGGATGTGTACCTTAAAAACCCAAGCAAAAATGTGATAAGCCATGGAGGAAATACTTTAAAGACATTTTCATGATCAGGGAAATGTTACAGACCTAAATGTGAAAACATTTTGAATTCTCTTTTTCCAGGCATCATTTGTAACCTGCAGTGTTCGTATACCAGGAACACATTTGTGGCTGTTGAGATCACTGTCCAAAACAGCAAGTAAAAAAGTGCTTTATCCACAAAACCTACTAATTGTAATGCACTATTACATTTCAACAATGCCTGCCCAGATCATCTTGTCACAAAACCATTTTAATCATAATACTTGAATGCATTTCAACAATGCCTACCCACATCATCTTGCTGAGAGTCTGCCAGTCCCTTAGCTCCAAAGAGTCATGAGGATTTGCTCCGACCAGAAAGATTTTAGGTTTGAAATTGAGAAAAAAGTTATGTAATTTAGACAGAATTGGTATCCTGATGAGTATTATTTGTACTTAAAACCAAGCTTCAGACTCTACTAAGAGAGTTGTTACATGGAAGCTGAATATTCTTTGAGCTGATCAATCACTATATCATGGGGTAACAAGTCCCCTCGCAAGCTTATAAATAAAACAATCGTCTCAGTCCCGGTTCAAGTCTATCTGTCAGGATCCAGATCTGAACCTGGAATTTCTGTGGTGTCTGACTGCATTTATTCTCACTGCCCCACTTGAGATGCTGGACAGTTCCTTGCCTGATTGATTGGACATCTTGCTTTGTATCTTGTTTCTGGTAAACCTTGAACCTTGTACTCCTCCCATGAACTTCCTAATTTACACCGTGTCTCTGCATGTCCTGTTTGACAGATTATTGTGCTCCACTCCAGCCTATATCTTTCTCTTTTTGCTTCTACTGCTATCCATATCTCCACAAGCATGTGTTATCAACCTTTGCATTGTTCCTTGACTATGTTTCTGCTTGATCCCCACCTACCCCATCTCCCACTGGACGCTGGCTTTCTCATCACCTGCTGAGGCAATCCTGAGGATCAGGACCTGGCATTAGCATGAACCCATCTCCACCATCAGGAGCACTGGTGGAGACCAGTAAATGCTTAGACTCTGCACCTCGGGTGAGCCTGCATCCTCCACCAGGATGACCTGCTCATGTGCTTATCCTGCTGGTTGGTGTGAACCTCTCTATAGCGTTAGCTACTGGTATCCCAGTCTGACCTCTGACCATGACACTCTCCTGTAAAGAAATACAATCAAGAACCATTTAAGCTCTCAAATAAAACTGGCTGTTATCCATGTTCCAGATGTTACATCTGTAATTCTGTCATCACCAGAAAAACTGTTTGCCATCCACATAGGGGTAATCTCTAAAAAATGAATGGCTTTCTTAATTGTGCTGATAGTTCTGTGTATATCTTCCTAAATGTTCAAACATTGTGTTCAAAAACATTGAAGTGATGTGATTAAACATTAATGATTATTTTAAATTAGCCATTAAATAAATTTGTAAGGGTAAGGACCTTGATGTGACTAAGTCTGTTGCATAGCACTTTGCTAAAACTGAAAATCAGGGTCATGAGCTGAGAGGAATTGGTATTAAACATGTGTGCATGCTATCAGGTGGTTTGTTTTCCTATTATTTTTTTAATTTTTGTTGCCTTTTTTACTGTGTATTTTTCAATATTGTATTTTATGTTGTTTTGTCTCATGCCATTTTTCTGTATACAGTGCTGTATGATTATGTTTGTACTGTTGCCCATATGTGTTCTGATGTCCTACTGCTTTGACTAATTTTTTTCTTACCTAACTTTTCTTCTGCTATTTTTTCATTTTTGCCTTGCTCTTCTTTTTCTTGTCGTTCAGTTACAGGCAGAGACTTAAGAATCCTCCTTGCACTTAATTAGGAAATGCATCATATGACACTGCTTCAGGTGAACATCGAGTTCTGGTCCTTATGGTTAATAGGCTTGTTGGCACAGCTTAACCACTTCCCAACCATGCTATAGCCAAAAGACAGCTACAGCGCAGTTGAACAGTTCTGGGAGGGCATCCATGGACATCCTCCCTGAACGTGCCCCCTGCGCACCCTCAGTGGCACACACCCGGTGCTGTCGGTGATCGCTGTGCCCTACGGACACAGCTGATCACATGATTAGGTAAAAGGCCACTCACATCGGCCTTTTACCACGTGATCTGCTGTGTCCAATGACACAGCAGATCACAATGTAAATAAAGTTGCTGGTTATCGGCAGCACTTTCCTCATGCTGTCACAGCATGAGGAAAGTACTGCCGATAACTGGCAAATGTGACAGGGGAGATCAGCACTGATTATCAGTGTCGCTCAGCAGTGTCCAGCAGTGCCACCCATCAGTGCCCAGCAGTGTCAGCCATCAGTTCCCAGCAGTGCCACCCATCAATGCCCAGCAGTGTCACCCATCAGTGCCGCCCAGCAGTACCACCCTGCAGTGCTGCCCGTCAGTGCCCATGTGGGCTGCCAGTCAGTGCTGCCAGTCAGTGCCATCTTTCAGTGCTTCCAGTCAGTGCCGCCCGTCGGTGCCGCCTATGAGTGCCCATCAGTACCACCTATCAGTGCCCATCATTGCTGCATTCAATGTATCATCAGTGCCTCCTCATCAATGCCCACCAGTGCCACCTCATCGGTGCCCATCAGTGCTACCTATCAGTGCTGCCTATCAGTGCACATGAGTGCTGCTTATCAGTGAAACCTCATCAATGCACATCAGTGTAGGAGAAATATTTCATATGGGTACAATGTTGCATGACTGCACAATTGTCATCCAAAGTGCAGCAACACTGAAAGTTGAAAATTAGCTTGGTCGGGAAGGGGGTGAAAGTGCCTGGTTGGCAAGTGGTTAAGGGATGCCAGGTGGATGTTTTATTGGCTATTGTGATTTTTTTTTTTTTTAAGATCAAGCTACTTTGTGATTGGTAGTCTTGGGTGGTCTTGGGTAGTAAGGACCTTGATATGTATATTTCCTCTATGATGTATACAATATTATTTGGATGCTTGTTTATTCCATAGCGTAGCTGTATAATGAATAAGGGTTGAAATTGCTTGTTCTGGTCTATTTAAACTCTGTGCCTGTTACCTGTCAGTTGGCACTGCTGCCAGAAAAAGGGATCTACACTGACCCTGAAATGTCACTCTTTTATGGTGGTGAATAAATGTCTTATACATTTATACAATGATGTGCTGCTGATACCTTACAATTTGGAATCTTGTCATTTATGACACATCCACTTTTATGCAAAGAATCATGCCTTTAGCTGCCTGATTTCCCAGGAGCTGTCCAAGGTACTGAAGAAAAAGATGTACCTTTGGGAAGGATAAAAGAAAAGTAAGAGAGCAACAGTTGGATAAAAGGTAGTGTTTTTTTTTCTTTAGTAAAAGTGTAAGGCTTAGTTCATATACCAAGGAGACCTGTGGTTTTCAAAGTATCCCAAGAATAGTGAAAGTCATCTTTTCTTGAATACTTTTCATTAGAATCAGCATACCAAAACTACAGTATGCAAATCTTTTGTTGAGAAAACGACAGCTAATTTCATAATTTTTGCTACTGTTTTTAATAAATCTTCACTTTTGTAAAATGCACAGTGTGAGACGTGTATGCTGTTCCTCTAATACAATTTGATATTGTCCTCTTATACTATAAGATATTATCTTGCAATGTCTATGCTTACTTTGTTGAAGCCAGAATAAGGCAACTAAATCAGTTTCAGTTTCATTGTTGTCAAGGCCATCTAAAGGGTAATGCTTCTGGGTTAGATATTTTGCAAGAAATGCATTCTGTGTGATTGTTCCCTGAGAAAAAAAATCAGCAGTGATATTGAACTTCTGGATCTTTCTCACATGGTCATTGATGCACATTAGAATTTCCATGATCAAAATCTTCTGTTTCCTGATGTGATAATTTTTTTATGCATTATCTGCATAACATATCTCACAGTGCAGCCTACAATGATTACAAGGAAAGCTTTGATGCTTCCTCAATGACTTACTTTATGTTTTACTAAGCATCAGAGGATAGCATTGTTTATTTAATGTTTCTAATCTATAATAATACAAAATGCATTTCTATTGCTTAAAGTTTTTTTTGTATACATGAACAGTCTTGGCAAGAAATGAAGTGGCAGAGTGGAAATGTTAACCCAGATATGCAGTATATGAAAGAGAAGAGCATCATTAGAGAAAAAAAAAATATATATAGTGTCATTGTTTTGTGCCAATTTCAAAACTAAGCAATGCCCCTCACCCTTCTAGCCCCGTTGCCCTTCCATTCCACCATTCTCTTTTCACCTGCTTCCACCTTCCTACTTTCCTCCTAACCCCTCTTCCTCTCTATTCCATCTTCTATTTATCCCGACATGGTACTATTCAGAAGTAATGTCTGTAATAAAAGGAGACACATCTCTACCTTGTTAGTTATTCCTTGTTTAACCTACCCTCTTCTTTTCAAAAGGCTGATGGAGGTGAGAGGGCTCTGCCAATTTCAAGTGTGAGGGGCATTCCTTTTGACTACTCATTGAGCAGCTAGGAAGGAGTTAATATTAACTTTTGTAGAAGACCAAAATAATATTGAAATGTTTATGCATTTGCCTCTAGGCACTCTGTATTCTGAGGATACTAAAAACATAAAAATCTATTACAAAAAAAAAAATCATAACAAGGGACATTACTTACATTCAATGTGAAGTATCCCTTGTGCTGCTGTCTCTTTCTTCAATTAAAATCTTCTGTCTTCTGATGCCCCCCCCCCCCATCCCTACTGCCATTTTCTTACAATGCTATGGGAGTTAGTACAGCATGCCTGCCCATTCTGGCCAGCTCCTCATTTTATAGCAACTACACACCCTTTATACACTATGTCCTCCTGTCCTCTATTCATAGATTGAATATAAGCTATAGTAGAGCTTCTATGAATAGAGGAAGGGTGCAGAAAAAATGGGCATAGTTGACATTGTTGATGTGTACATATTACAGGTCCCTCTGCTATATTACCCCTTCTGCACTGAAAGATGCTACTAAAGCAGAGGCTGGCAGCACTAGGAAACACTTTTTATTGATTTGAAGTATTTACCCTTTTTCTGTTTCTTTTTTTTTCTACTTAGGGTTAAAAATAAGATTCTTTTAAAATACTGTGAAAATGTGTTTTGGTGCTGCACCTTGAATTCTATTGTTTTAGGCATTTGCCCATAAATGTCCCCATTGTAAATATGGATCTATTAACAAAGCAGGGGAGTAGCCACAGAAATCCATTTAGGAAATATGCTGTCTTTTTTTGTGTGTGGCCTTTATATTTAAATTTACATCCCTATTTTTAAATATCATATATTTCAAAGTCTGTAAAGTTGTGTTTAAAGAAAGATCATACTTTTAGCTCATGCAAAATGCTATCCCCTTTGATCTCTTAGAGTGATCATCAAACAAAAAATGTATTTGTTACATACAGTAACTATCAACAACAGGTTTGCTCTGCATGCACATCCCTTTAAAGCTAGGTCCATTACCTTTAAATATTGCTTTTACAAGCAGACACAATGTCCAGACAGAGATGAAGTAAGGCAGGGCATAATAAGGCAGAGTGACAAATGCAGTGAAAAGGACATAATGTATGGCAATATCAGTAAAAAAAGAAAGACGATTGCCATATTCCTTTACCATTTCAATGCACTACAGCTTATCAGTAAGCTGTAACTATATTTTTCTTATGCCCTTCTAACCACACATTTTCTTTGGGTTTTGTAAAATCTCTACTGTGTGCATATTTTTCTCTTTCCTTGTACTGCAGTACACAACTTATGTTTTATCTTGGTGCTGAACCCACATAATAGCTTCCATGCTCCATGCTGTTTCACTTTTCACTTTGAGCCACTAAGGGATTCATAAGTTTTTCTAACATTAATAATTCTGTAACTCAACCAAGCAGTTCCAACTGTTGCTAAATATCTGTAAAAAATTACATTTTATTTCACTTTACTCAGTTATCATGCCTAAACAGTCATTATAAAACAAACACTATAGAACTAATAACACATTGCTGTCAAATGAAAACTAAAAATGGCAAATGTTTAGTGATATTCTTTTGTTCTGTACAATACAGTACAACTAAAATATATTTTTCCAGTAGTCACATAGATACTTCATTTGCAGGAGCATATAGATCTAGAAGTTCAATTGTGTATATGAATACTTATATTTCTAGAAAAATAAGACATTTTAACAATCAGATTATTATCAATGCAAGAGATCTATACATTGCTTGAAAATGTCTTGCAGCACTGAAGAGTCCATACAAAGTGCTTGTTATCTCTTCAAGAGATTTCCCAAGTTCTTGGAAAATAAAAGTGATCAACATCATTCTGCATAGAATAGAAAACACTTTCACAGCATATTGTCTACAGTTTAGACATTATGTGCGCGAGGGGGAAACTTGAAGCAGGCTTGGCTAAAAGCACCAATTATTATCAATGAAAGACCTCCTTGTGAAACAGCTGCCCTAATGTAAAGACCCTTGAATCACTTAAAGGATTCTATAATATATGTTGTACCTAGTGTTAGTAAAAATGTATTTAAAGCATGAGTTGTTTTATCAAACAACATATATATATATATATATATATATATATATATATTTATATATACGTTAATTGCAAAGTGCTCATTGTTTATTCTGCATTTCTTAAAAACATTTCATTTATCTCCTGTAATGACAGAAAAGACAGAAAACATGTAAAGAAAAAAAAAGAAAAAAACAACAACACTAACATTTTAGCTGGTGGTCTGCAACCTGTTGATCACAATCTACTCGTTGATTGTGGCCTAGTTGCCATTAGATCAGGACAGACCCAGCTATGCTGCCAGCTCTTTACCCTGTTGTGTCATCTCTCAGACATCAGATCAGAAAGGCAATGTGAATGCAGAGTCAATTGAAATCCTAAGCTCCTCCTCATCCTTGAGGTGCCATATGACACTGTTAAGGGAATGAAAAAAGAGATGACCACTCTAGGTGAATGCTGGATCCACATAGCCCCACCACCCACTCGTTGGTGCTGGCCCGATCCATGATTTCAGCAATAATGTGGAAAGAAATAGGTTGTCCGCACTGTCAACAGTGTGCTGGAACTAAAATCCTTTACTGAAGTCTTCACAAACAATGCAATTCAGACATGACAGCTCCTACAATGGACAGGTCCACCATTGTAGGAGCTGTCATGTCTGTATTGCATTGTTTGTGAAGACTTCAATAAAGGATTTTATTTCCACCACACTGTTGACAGTGCGGCCAGCCTATTTCTTTCCACATTACAGTTAAGGGGATAACTAGGATAGGTTTCCTCAATCTGCCAGGCACCTCTGCATTTGAGGTCTGATTAGTGAATTTTGCAGAGAGAAATAAGTACAGTAGATGTGTGTAATGAATTTAAGGTATTTTTGCTCAGGATCATGTTTTTTACTCATTACCTTTGTGCTTTTTACTTACTCCTAACCCTTGCATTACATATCTCTGAATTCTGTATTACTTATTTCTGACCCATGCATTGTATACTTCAGACATCTGAACTCGATTTTACTTACTACTGACCATAGCTTTTTTTTTTTGTTACATACTCCCTGTCTCTGAACTCTGCTTTACTTACTATTCACCCCTGCACTGTGTGTTACATACTACTCATTGCTCTGCACTCTGTGCACTATGCATTAAATACTATTAGCCTCTGACGATACATTACTTCTTACTTATTCACACACTCTGGGTTACATACTACTGAACTCTATGTTACTTACTCCTCACTCCTGCATTCTGCATTATACACTACTATACTAATGACCTCTTAAATCTTTGTTACTTGCGCCTGAACCCTGCACTTTGCGTTACTTATTCCTGACCCTTGCACTGTGCATTACATACTGCTGACCTATGAACTTTGCCTTACTCACGCCTGATCCCCACACTTGCACTCTGTGTCACTTGCTAAAGACCTCTGCACAACATACTACTAACTTCTGAACTCCATATTACATACTACTGACCTCTGAACTTTGCATTGCACACTACTGATAACTGAACTCTGTGTTGCATACTACTGACCCTTGAACTCGTCAAACTTTCCTTACTTTTTAAAGGGTCTTGTTAGGTTATCTCCTATAAAGCATGCTACACCCTGGCATTTTTTTTATCTCTTCAATGCTATTCAGGTTGATATGCACCTCTCCAGGGTTGCCCATCTCTGGATAAGGCAGAGAATAGTACATTGTTATTATGCTTTTTGGTACATTATTCATTTTCACTTGCAGTAACCCATAGCATGCAATAAATATTAGTTCACTGAAGTCTGATCAGTGAAATATTATTTTGATTTGGTTGCCATAAAATATTGCCATTTTTGAATGTCATCAACATTTTTTTACTGCTTTTTGAGATGTGTTATTGTTTTTTTATTATTTATGAATAATGGTGAGATAAGAATATTGGATTACCAGGTATACCAGTATTATCTACAACTGTTAAAGTGGTCCATTTACATCCACACTTTACAACACATTTGTAATTAGGGCATCTTTCCTACCCTCACTGACTATAGATCAGAAAATTTCTACAACTCTTGTCTGTAATGATACTTCTAGACTGTTAATCTTAGGAGGACTTTCATTTGAACTTGATTGTTTTATAATGTGCCAGTATATTCAAGTGGGGCTGGGTGCAAGTAACTTTGTAACTTTGTGAAAGAGCATTTATAATCTTAATAAATAAAATAACATTATGAAAAAAGAATTAATGATAAAATAAGATGCATAAATGTTAAGAGACATCATGCTATTAAATGCTATCTGCAGGTTTGTTCCACTCACCCTTGTAGTCTACTTGTTGAAATCCATTTTACTGAATTTTAGATATGCCCGTAACCAGTTTCTTCTGTTGCCAAAAATAGAAAATAAAACACAAATGCGCATTAAATGTAGCAGAAATATATTTACACAAATAGCACAATATTCAATTACACACTGAAGAAGGTGTTGTCTATCTGCAGGGGATCAAATTAACATATCTGATACTCAAATATACAGTACAATGACTATCTCAATACATTATTCACTGGGCATGTATAACTTAATAAGATACACTTTTTTTACATTAACAATAGGCTTTGTGTATTAAACAAATTGCAATTGGCAGTCGCTTGTAGAACGCTTGTGCAGGGTATACTGTGTTAAATTGAAAAATGTTTTTTTAATTTTTTGGACATGGTGTTTAAAAAGTGTCTCTAAAGTTTTTAATTTAAAAAAAATGACTAAATCATAGTATACAAGGGTAACAAAGTGTTGTCTTCTCAGAGCGTTCTGAAATAACAATTCCTAACACCACAGGGAATCATAATGCTGTTTTAAAGACTTGGTTTGTCACATGTTTTCCACGTTTATAATTGTATCATATTTTTACCAGTAGTTATAAACTGTGTTATATTGTACATACATATCAAATCTGGATATTTATTATTATTTTTTTTTGCCAATAAATTATTGTTAGTTTAAACTTAGTTTAAACTGTCTCAAAGATTATTCAGATTTTGTACTAGTTGAAAGTCTAAATAGCAAACATTTCAGTTAAATTACTTATTTGCTGTCAGATTATCTACTTATTATTTAGGTTTCTGGTTATTTAAAGTAATTTTAATAACCTTTACTGTTAATTAAAGGATGTCTGTAATTTTAAAATGCATTAGCTGTTTACATTTAATACATACATTCAGGAATACCAGATAACTTTGAAAATATACACTTTAACATCTGCCTCCTTTCTCCTCTGCTCTGAGGACTGCCATGTCAATTCCACTGTAATCACTGTTAAATCTGCATTTAGCTTTCATGTGTCTGCATTATAACTGAAGAGTAATAACAGGGAAGGCTTTTACTTCATACACATATAGTATATGTTTTAAGCAATGCCTTATGTATTTTTAACTAAAAATTTACAGTGCTCAGCATAAATGAGTACACCCCTTTTGAAACGTAAGATTTTAACCAATATCACAATGAACACAAGAACTTTTTCCAAAATTTTGACCACACTGACCTTTATAGAACATTTGTTTAGCTCATTTCATGAAAGAAAGATTAAAAAATATAACTTACAAAATCTTCAGTTTTACTCAAATTAGTTGATGCAAAAATAAATACACCCCACAACAAAAACTAATACATCTAGTATTTTGTAAGAACAGCACCAATTCTTCTAGGCATGCAATGAACAAGTTGGCGACATTTTGCAACATCTATCTTTTTTCCATTCTTCAAGGACGACCCCTTTTAGAGCCTGAATACTGGATGGATAGTGATGCTCAACATGTCTCTTCAGAATTCCCCATAGGTGTTTGATTGGGTTCAGATCAGGAGCCATACTTGGTCATTGAATCAGTTTCACCCTGTTCTTCTTCAGAAATGCAACAGTGGCCTTAGATGTGTGTATTGGATAATTTTCATATTGAAAAAGTGGAGGGGCGCATGCGCGGCCGGCGAGCGGATGGTCACGGACTGAGACCCGCTCCGTCCCGCCGTCAGGGTTACAGAGGCACACACCAGACCTGAGGGTCCCGACCGTCACCGGACCACTCATGAAGGGTATGCAACCCTCCAAACACATGCCTCGCCGTCGCAGAACCCCTGGATCACCAGGGAAGCTGACGAGTTTCTTTCCAGCCGTCTCCCCTGATATCCAAGATGGCGCCGGCTCGTCAGACAGGCACAGCAGCACAGGGGGAGATAGTGCAGCCCTGCACACGGATCCGCGCCTGAGAGCTCCTTTGTACCCCGGGGACCCGGGTGAGTCATCTCCACCATCACCACCTCCACTATCCCCTACCACCTGCAGCCCTGTAAAATCAAGGCCAAGGCTGGAAAGGGATCCTATCACTGAGAATCTACCACATGTATTACCTACAATACAGGAAACCCTTACTCCCTCACTGATAGAATCATTCCCTGTATCTGATCAACCGATCACAGAGATTAGTATGAAAAACATGTTACTTTCCCTGCGTCAGACACTGCATACTGATATCACGGCTTCCTTAACCCAAATCTCTAATGCAATGCAACGACAAGATTTGAGAATACGCCATATTGAAACAAAAATGGAGGACCTGATTTCAGCTCATAACGACATGATAGACGCACACACAGACCACTCGACAGATCTTGAGCAAATTAAGTTAAAAATAGCAGATCTAGAAGATCGCTCGAGGCGGAATAACGTCAAATTAAGAGGTATACCAGAAACCATTACCACTGATGCTCTGCTCCCATACATTCAACAATTTATGAAGCACCTACTCCCATCTATTTCGGAGCAAGAGCTGGCCATAGATCGGGCACATCGGATACCCAAACCATCTTTCCTCTCAGCTTCCGTTCCGAGAGATGTTCTCGCCCGCATCCATTTCTACCATGTGAAAGAACACATGATGGCCGCTGCCAGAAACCCGCCACCTCTTCCACCATCCCATATGAACATCAAACTGTATGCAGATCTGTCAAAAGATACACTTCTCAACCGTAAAAAATTAGTGTCTGTTACCAAGGCACTCCATAACCATGGTATCAGCTACCAGTGGGGATTCCCTACTAAACTAGTAGTTAAACGCCACGGTAGAATTTACACTATTAAAACACTGGAATCCGGCATCGACTTACTGCAATCTTGGAACATAATACCAGTGGATCCGCCACGCTCTGCCCACTACAACCACCAACAAATGGAAGCAGAATAACTAAATCTCTGAGCACCTTTACATGGTCCTATTGTGACTCCTCAGCCAAATGACCGCTACTACCTGTATCACTGACTCACGGCCTCACTAAGTCCACCAATGTCCCGATTGAAAGTCTGGCATGACCTCCGTTCTGGTCAACGCCAACCCGCACCCTCATGTTTGACAGTAGCGATTATTGCTACTCATGTTCCTTGCGTTTTCCGCAAGATTTTTTTACCCCTTCCTACCTATCCAACCCCTGGAACCACCAGCTCGTTTGATCCTCTTTGCAACCTGAAACATGATGGAACATATCCTCTGCAACTTTTTTTCGGTAGTCACTATCCTATTATTTTGAAACAACTAACATACTCTACCAAACAGTCCACCAACACTACAAATGATTAACCTTACATCTCTGAATGTGCACGGCTTGAACTCTCCCTTTAAGAGATCTATGCTCTACAAAGAGACCCGCACACTCCATGCTGATGTCCTGTTCTTACAGGAGATGCACTTTGCAGCTTCCAAATTCCCTAAGTTGAATATGCACGGCTTCTCCCACGTCTACATGGCTAATAACCAAAAGAAAAAAAATGGTGTCATCACAGCCATTAAGGACTCTATACAATTTCAATTCATTTCTGAATTGGCGGATCCTCAAGGTCGCTTTCATATCTTAATTGGTAAAATCAATAATATCCCATATACTCTGGTCAATGTATACGGCCCTAATCACAAACAGATGAAATTCTACAAAAAACTCTACTCTACAGTCTCCCCTATATCGCAGGGTAGGCTTATCATTGGAGGGGACTTCAACATCATTGGAGACACACTTCTGGACTCATCTTCAACCAAAAGAGCTTCCAACTTGAGCTTCAACAACTTTCTACATACACATGACCTATACGATGTCTGGCGTTGCCAACACGGCACGGAAAGAGACTACGCATATTTTTCCCCAGCTCACCTATCATACTCCAGAATAGACTTTCTCATTACGGACAAATGGACTCTTCAGCATATAAAGTCATCCAATATCGGCAATATAACCTGGTCGGACCATGCTCCAGTCAATATAACCCTAGACGACATTCAACACTCTTCAATCCCCCGAATATGGAGAATGAACTCTACGATCTTGAAACAACCTGAGAACCAGAAATACTTATTAGATGCACATAAGGTATTTTTTGAATGTAATGATACTCCCGATATCTCCATTTCCACATTATGGCCTACTTACAAAGCATATATGAGAGGTATTCTCATTCAACTTAACGCACGCATAAATAAGACCCGCACTCAACAAATCGACCAATTACACTGTTCAACAGGTAAAAAGTTTTGGGCATAAAATTAGCTAAATTACATAATTTTGGGGTGCTGAAAACGAAAATGACCCTAAAAAATGTTGATTGGTTCTAGTTTCCATGATATATTCACCCATCTAATGACGTAAGCCATTCAAAATTATGATGCAACTTCAGCTGCATATTGCGCAATTGATACTGGTGACCAATAGAAAATTGCATGTATACTGAGATGATGCAATATTAGCCTTTAATTGCATCACTTCACTCCATAAAAGCTGCAGTATCTGTAGCTGATTGTAGTTCGACAGCGTCTTTACATTTCGTTTTATGCTTATATAGGCTACTCAGTAATGCCTCGAACTTGTGTGAATAAAGCAGATAATTTCTGCTATATCTGCGGTGAAATAACTTTTATCTCACAAAAAAGGAGGACAACAGGAATGATTAAGAAAGCCTACAACTTGTATTTTGGCTGCAAGATAGGAGACCAGGACAAGAGCTGGGCACCACATATATGCTGCAATTCTTGTGGGACGGCACTGGAGCAATGGTTGAATGGAAAAAAGGCATCTATGCCTTTCGCTGTGCCAATGATTTGGAGAGAGCCAACAGATCATGTTAGTAATTGTTACTTTTGTATGGTGCCTCCAATTGTAAAAGGGCTAAATAAGAAGAAAAAGTTATCTGTGCACTATCCAAATATTCCATCGGCAATACGTCCAGTTCCTCATGGAGAGGGGCTACCAATTCCTAAAGCACCAGAATCCTTTGTGGTTGAGTCAAGTGAGGAAGAACCTGAAGCGTGTAGTCACGTGCAGTTGTAAGAGATAGCCCTTTCCTCGAATACAAGAGAAAAGCCAAGAGAAGCAAAACCGACACAAACTGAAGACAAAACTAGTGAGAATCCTAAGTATTAAAATGATTCAACTTAGCTTATGGCTATAATTTTTCTTGGTAATCCTATGCAATATATTATGCCATTTAGGCTTTGTTATGTAGTCAATATCACTTGCTTTATATTTGTGGAAAGACATTTATCTATATAATTATTGTGCATTATGTAGTAATTACGCCTATAGTAGAAAACTTTCCGTTTACAGAAAAACTAGAGCCAATTGACAAATTTCATTGTTATATTTGAACTCAGAATGTGAAATTCATTAAGAAATGGATCCTTTTCTTTCCAAAACTGGCAAAAAATAAAAATTTGTTGAACAGTGTTATTAACATCCATAAAACTTAAGGAAGACACAAATAAGAAAAACCCTACCCCCTCCATATCTACATCTCTCTCCGCTGATAGAAATAAATTCCATATACTCCTACTACACAAATATGACTTAAACCTACAGAAAACAAAAACACGATTCTACTCCCTGGCTAATAAGGCAAACTCACTCCTAATCAAAACAATTAAGCAAAAACACCTTAAAGCTAAAATTATCTCTATCCGCCACCCTACAACACACGACTGTCTTACAAACCCACAAGATATAGCGGAGGCCTTTGCTGATTACTACAAGACACTATACAATATTATAGATGACCCAAATACATCTCAACCAACACCCACACTAATACACAAATTTCTAAACATTATAAATCTTCCTCACCTTACATCCTCACAACTTGAATCCATATCTTCCCCTATAATGCCAGTGGAAATAGAACAAACCATTCGATCGTTGCCTCTCAACAAATCCCCAGGCACTGATAGCTTCACCAATGAATTTTATAAAACAGTCGCCCCACATTTAACTCCCTATCTCTCCACGCTCTATAACCATGTGGCTGAAGCAGGCACTTTTCCGAAAGAAATGCTAATGTCCATAATCACTACAATCCCAAAACCAGGCAAAGACCCCCAATTAACCCATAATTATAGACCAATTTCACTGCTAAACACAGACATCAAACTTTACGCCAAAATAATAGCTCAAAGACTACTACCTTCTCTTCCCCTACTAATCCACCCGGACCAAGTAGGATTCACCCCCGGCCGCCAAGCACCCGATGCTACCAGAAGATTTTTATCTCTCCTCCACAAACTTGACTCCACCAAACAACCCTCTATACTCCTTTCCCTTGATGCAGAAAAAGCTTTAGATCGTATACATTGGCAATTTATGAAGCTAACGCTACAAAAATTTGGAATTAACGGTTGGATGCTCTTTGCAATCCTCTCGCTTTATTCACACCCATCGGCCAGAGTATTGACAGACGGTACACTGTCCAAACCCTTTCAAATATCTAATGGCATGAGACAAGGTTGCCCCTTGTCCCCCATAATATTTACATTACTCATTGAACCTTTAGCTGCGCGTCTCAGAGCTGACCCTTCCTTCACAGGGATCACCCATCTTGACAGAGAACATAAAATCAGCCTTTTTGCAGACGATATCATATTAATGATCACAAACCCGCACAAATCTCTTAATGCAATACGATCCCATCTTCAGTCATACTCGGAAGTCTCATACTATAAATTTAATGAAGCCAAATCTTCGATTTTAAATCTTCATGTACCTACCAAAGTCCAGCAATCATTAATTAAACAATTTCCCTTTATATGGGAACAACACAGCATTCTCTATTTGGGAATTAACCTCACTTCCTCGGTACAGAAACTCTATGGGACTAATCATAAACTTCTCCTCGACTCTATCCCACAGGAACTTAACAATTTACGCACGTCTACACTATCCAAACTTGGGAGAATTTGTATACTCCCCAAAATTTTATATACATTCCGCACGCTTCCTGTACCAGTCCCAAATAGCTTCTTCCATAAGTTACAAACAATTTTTGCTAAATTTCTTTGGAACTCAAAGCGCCCGAGATATACAACTAATCTCCTAATACGCCCAGTATCCAGAGGGGGTGCAGGTCTTCCACACCTCAAATCGTATTATACTGCAACCCTCTTAGACCAGATTTATTTCTGGTGGCACCCAACCCAGGAAAAGATATGGTCTACTATGGAAACGATTCCACAGCGTTTGAGCTCACCTAGAGATATCCTATTTACTCCACGTATGCAGCCGTCCAACAATATATTCCACCACCCCTGCATTCAGGCTACTATACAAGCGTGGTACGATCTCATAAACTACTCCTCGACAGACACCATATCGCTACCCACCCCTATTACCACCCTACACCTTATAATACCTTTCTTAAATCTAACACAATGGCGTCGACATGGAATTACACACTTACAACAGCTGTATACAAGGAATACCATTGATTCCTTCTCCACTTTACAAAGTACATTTCATCTCCCCAACTCAGAACACTTTACATATTTAAGAATTGCACATGCTATGTGCAACACATCTACTCCAACTCTGATTAACATCCCTACCACGGCATATAATTTCCTAAACAAATCACAATATCCGCGAAAAGGGATTTCCACTTTTTACACACTCAGTATTAACTCGCAATTTTCTCCACAAACGACTTCCCTTAGTAATTGGGAGAAACTCTTAGCTCAACAAGTCCCACTCCGCACATGGGAGAAAACCTTTAATATTACCTATAAAGCCTCTCGATGTAGCACCCACTGGGAATCCTTTTTAAAAATACTACACCAATGGTACCTGACTCCAGTAAAACTCTCCATGTACTATCCTCTACATTCCTCCCTTTGTTGGAGGCAATGCGGAGACAAAGGATCGACTCTCCATATACTATGGTCATGCAAATCAATTAGATCATACTGGAACAATGTTTTTCATTTCATCTCAGCATTAACTGAATCTCCAATCGCTCCCAACCATGCCCTCGCTATTCTCCATATTGACATTGGTCAGTTCCCTAAAGAAACCCGCACGATCATCGTTCATATATTAGCTGCGGCAAAACTTAATATCACTAGACTGTGGAACTCCACTAAATCCCCTTCTCTCACCTCACTCATATTGGATCTAAACATCCAATGTGATATGGAGAGAAGATCATCTCTAAATACCTCTACCTATCATAAGTTTCGATTTCAATGGGCTAGATGGCTACGGAATCCGAACTGTTCTGTAATATGCTGATTACCTACACTACTGAAACTGACTCCTGTAACGTTCAAGTGATATGCTGGTTCCGAACCCCTCCCCTCTCCCCCACCTGTCCCCCCCCCCTCATACCCCATACCTCTTCCTTCCCTACTACATGTTATTGTTTGTTTATCATTCCTGTCTACTCTTATAACCTACATTATGTTTGCGGCTCTTAAACTATTAATATGTTTACTTTGAATGCAATATTGGAAACCATTGCCCCGGCCTCATGGTGGGGTAGTTATCCTGCTTGTCAATTTTATTCTGTTGATTGAACCGTAAACCTATGCTATGTAAAACTTTGAAATGCTTAATAAAAATTATTTGAACATATTGAAAAAGTGCACTACGACCAAGGGCATGGAGTGATGGTAGCATATTCTCTTTTAATATAGAGCAGTACATCTGTGAATTCATAATACCATCAATGAAATGCAGCTCCCTAACACCAGTAGCACTCATGCAGCCCCACCGAAGGACACTGCCACCACCATGTTTCACTCTAGGCACCATGCATTTTTCTTTGTACTCCTCACCTTTGTGACGCCATACAGTTTTGAAGCCATCAGTTCCAAAAACATTTATCTTGGTCTCATCACTCCAGAGTACAGATTCCCAGTAGTCTTCTTCTTGCTCAGCATGGGTCCTGGACAATTTTAGGTGGGTTTTTTTGTGCGTGGGCTTTAGGAGAGGCTTCCTTCATGGATGACACCCATGAATGCAATTCCTCTGCAGTGTATGCTTTATTGTGTCACGGGAAACAATCACCCCAGTTTCTACTTCTTTAGCTAACTGCAGTGAAATTGCATGGCAATTTTCTTTAACCATTCTCATCAGATGATGCTCCTGTCGAGGTATTAATCTCTGTGGATGACCTGGACATCTTTGTGAGATGATTGCAGCTCCATCTTTGTTAAAATGTTGTATCACTTTTGCTACAGTATTCTGACTGATAAGTACAGCTTTGCTGATCTTCCTGTAGCATTCATCTTTCTTGTGTACAGAAAATATTTTATTTTTCAGGCCTTGTGACATTTCTCTTCCATGTGGTGCCAATGCTGACAACATAAAAAATGGGAAGGGTGTTTTTTGTTAAGTAACATCCTTTTATAATCAACTGTCTGCTGGATACCTGTTTAATGAACAATTAGATTCATCTGTAGTTGAATTCTTAATTAGGATTTTGTTGTCTAAAACTTAGCTTTTCTCCTAAGACTTTCATTAAGTTGTATTCATTTTTGCAACATGGTCATGAATGAATTTGTTTGGAAAAATACTTTTTTGGGTGTGCAAACTAACAAATCTTATTTGAAATCAATGGCCTACATTTGTGAGAGTATTTTCTAGTATAGTGTCCCATAGAAAATGTTGAGATGAAAGTAAAAGCTTTCTGACAAATCTGTTAAGGTGTACTCATTTATGCTGAGAACTGTATATTTTACTGCACCAAACTAATTACAGGATTACTTGGGTGCAGTCTTATGGGAGATCACAAGCTGATAGAAGCAATCAACCTGTGTGAGTAGTGTTATGGTGTATAGAGCACAGGTCACCCAAAAAAAGAACAAGGTAGAGGGAATTAATTTAGTTAGGCATGTTACATTCTTCAACCTCCCTGGCGGTATTCCCGAGTGTAGCTCGGGGTAGAGTTTCAGCACCAAAAGCGGTAACCCCGAGCTACACTCGGGCTTACCATGCAGCGTTGCTCAGGGATTCCCTGCAGCGCTTACCTTGTCCTTCGCTCCCGCGATGTGTCCCCAGCAGCGTCCCCGGCCATCTCCTCCAGCCGATGCCGGCATCCGGCTTCCGTGTTCCGGTCCCTGTGACGTCGGGACATACGGGCGCCGGAACCGGCGGCACATTTAAAAATTTTAAAAAATTTCATTTTTTTAAAAACGATTATTACATAGTAAAACATTGCTGTTTCAAACCATTTCACATACATTTTGTCCCGAGTGCTTTGTCCTGTGCCCTGCCTGCATTTTGACTGTTCTTTTTGCCTGGAAACTTAGAAAAGTCCATGGAGTCCAAAAAGCGTCCCTTTAGGTCAAAAGTGGTTTTAGACTGGCTAGAGAACAGCGATAGTAAATCAGAACCACTTGCAGAATTGAGTGATAATGATTTGTGGGGAAATTCGTCATCAGACACTGAAAACGATTTTGCAACTTTGCTCAGCGATGTGCGAACTTGGCGCTATATTTCAAATTTCAGTGTTTTTGGTTTGATTATATTATTGAATTAAATTTATGATTATTATCTTATTATTTTTTATGATTATTTATTAAATTATAATTTATGATTTTGTGTTTCTAGTTTTATCATACCCGGGATGTTTACTAGACTCTTGTTCGGACAGATTTCAGTGAGTTATTCCTAAAATTTACAGGCCTACAATAAAATAAATGACATATTTCCATGCAAAATAATGGTACCGCTTTCAGCACCAAAAATCTGAAATAATCAGACCGCTAGGGAGGTTAAACATCATGTGCTTTCCTCTTACTGGCTGCAAGATCACTGCTGTGTACTGTAGTGATGTATGGATTGGCACAGCTAGAGAGCAGGCATCTGATAAACCTGGAAGTGTGTTGGATAATGAGTTTTCAGAGGATGTAGATACACACCAAAGTGACAATCAGAGCCAGCATGCATTGGTAAGTATCGGCAAGAATAAATAAATAAAAAAAAAATATATATATATATACATACAGTATATATATATATTTAGTGGCTTTGTTCATATTTGCTTTCTTTTTTTTTATGGCCAGTAATAAAAGATATTATGTAAAACAACAGTATTTGTGTAAAGTGTATAGTACTGGTCAATTATATTAAATATAAACAGTGCTTATCTCAACTCACAGCACAAGAATGGACATACATTTTAGAAAACAGGGACTTTGCTTTTCAAAAATGTATGTCCATTCTTGTTCTAATAGTCTTTTTTAGTCATATAAAGGAGAAATGTTGCATATTGTTGTTATTTTCCCAATAGGTACCACCTGGCATGGGAGCCTGTCTCTGTACTGTATCTGTATGCTGGGTAGCAGAGCAGAATGTTTGCTGCTGCTACCCCCTCTTATCCCCATCTGTCACTAATCACCAAGGATGCTGTCAGCTTCCCCACTGACAGGCCCCTAGCCACCAGTGTTGCTGACAGAGGGTGAAACCTAAGGCTACGTTCACACTAGCGTTGTATGCAGGAGGCAGAGAGGCGTTTGGGAAGCGTTTTTACCGCTTCCCAAACGCCTCTGCCAATTCTGCACATTACAGCACATGGTGCTGTTCTAACGGGAGTGTTTGCGTCGCGTTGCGTCATGGCAAAACGGACGCCTCTGGTCGAGTCAGGATGCTTTGAAGCCTCCTATTCTCGTCAATGGTGCCGCTCCGCAAACGCCCGGCCGGCGTTTGCAGTGCGGTTGCGGGGTGTTTGCGGAGCGGTAACACCACTCAAACTGCATTATGGGCGTTTGTAGGGCGTTATTAATGCTCGGCAAACGCCTAGCAACCGCCGCTAAACTGCGCATGCGGCGTTTGCGGAGCGTTTGCCAAATGTTAAAAAACGCTCCACAAACGCCGGACCAACGCTTGCCAAACGCTATAGGGGCGTTTGGCAAGCGTTGGTAAAACAGCCAAGTGTGAACGAGCCCTAAAGGGGAAGCTAAACATAAAATTTCCTACCAGGTCCACTCTATCCTTGTGAGTGACGTTGCCGGCTGTCAGTCGTAAAGAGAGTGGACTCAATGGGGGACTAATGCCTCTGAATCCCCATCAAGCTCTGCCCAGCCAGCTACAAAACTCCTCAGCCACTACTCTGCCTGTGACAGATGCAGAAGTAAAGAGAGAAATCATCTGCACTGAGAACAAAGTGTCCATATAAACAATCTGAAATCGATCATCCTCTCTCCGTGGTGCTTTCTCCAAATTCATGGGCATGTTTCTAACATGCACGTTTATGGGTATATTTTTCTGAATAAAGAATTTTGAGCTCAGAATATATATGTAATCATGAGCGCCAGCAGGTATATATTTGCTCCTAGTGTATTCTTTGTGACAGAATTGTTCTCAATTGAGATGAAGAAAAGAAAAAGGGACAAACGCACTGGAACAGATCAAAACCACATGTATTAAAATGCATGTCAGTAGGCACAGTTATTCTGCAGTTGTGCCACAACAGGCTTATTTTACTGCACTGCTATATGCCATTTTGTACAAGTAATGTGTAAGTGTCCTATATGTATTCCTTTTTTATTTTTAGAAAATCTTCTAGTTATGCAAATGTTTGCTGGGGACAATATAGTCTGGATATATTTGCACTTAAAGTCCAAGAACATTTTGAATGATTCGGTATATTTAATATTCTCCATTAGATTACTGCTATTCTTCCCATGGCTTACTATATATCACCCCTGTGCGGGGTTGACCAGAAGGTTCCTGTTTGTGGAATTACACAACCATTTAGTAATTGGCTTTTAAACGAATTTCTTTGGTCAGATGCCCCACATCAAACTGATATTACATTATAGAATTTTATATTATACTGCATTTATATTGAACTGCTATTGTATTGCTCTTTGGTTTTGATTCTTTAATATCAATTTTGTTTATTGGTGTTGATAATGTATATGTATAAACACTTTCTATCTTTTGTTTTTATTTTTGTATTTTCACCTATGATTGGTTGGAAACTGTATTTGTACCTGTTATTTCCTGAGGAAACCTATGCAGGGGAAATATGTCGAGATCTACTACACTATATACATCTCTATTTGGAAGACTAGTTTTGGAGACTATAATTTAGAAATATGAAAAATGAATAGTTCCCTATGTTTTTAATATACACCTATGATTTTAGAAATATGTTTAAATAAAAATGTGGGTATTTTTAATCAATTTGGCATTGTATGACTAGCATCATCCAGCAAATTCAAGCTCTTTGAGCTATATTTTTCTTGTTAAATGTATTTTTTGTGATTATTCCACATAACTGAAGTACTCTAACCCCTAAACTCATTCTAGAACAAGGACATTGTTTCTGTGAATTGGAGGCCCAAACTGCACATGCAAATTCAAGATGAAGCTGAGCCAGTGTTTTAAAATGGGGCAGAATTATGGATTAATCTCTGGAATATATACCCTTCTTAATTCAAGAAATTATTCTGTAGAATTTGTTAGGTACAGTTTGCCGTTACATGCTGTTATAATCCAGAAGGACCTCCAAATCATTTTCCATATTTTTTTTGAACCTGAGTATATAACTTCACATCTTTCAATACAGAACTTATCTGCCTTGTAGTAGCCCACCCTCCTATTTTATCCATGATTTCTTGTAAAAGTGCATCTGGTGCCAAATTTATTTTCACTGAATAATTTGGTTTTATCAGCAAACACTGATATCAATCTCCTAATTCCAACCAAAACATCAATAATAAACAAATTAAACAGCATCAGCCCCAAGCCAGAGCCATGTGGCACACCACACACAACCTTAATCTTTTTAGAGAATTTGTCATTTATCACTACTTTCAGGATATGTTCCTGTAACCAGTTTTCTATTCATATACATACAATTTCTTCTACTCCAAAAGAGCTTATTTTATAAATTAAATGTTTATAAGATACAACATCTACTGGCATTTCTCTAGATTCCAACTTTCTCATGGAATGTTCACAGGGTTGTCTGTTAAGAACAATCTTCTTTAAAATAAATCCACACTGGTTGTAACTCGAAAGCTCGAAAGAGTAGGGCCCTCTTGCCCCTTGTGTGCTGTTTGTTGTTACTGTACTGTTTCATGTATTGTCCCCCCCTCTATTGTACAGCGCTGAGCAAACCCTTTGGCGCTATATAAACTCGATATAATAATAATAATAATACTCATGATTCCATTATCGCTAATAAATTCTTGAATATAGCCCCTTTCCAATCTCTCAAATATTTTTCATACTATTGATGTTAAGTTGCCTGGAATGCAGTTTCCTAGCATATATCTCAACCTGAATACTGGAACCACATTTGCTTTATGACAATCAGTTGGTAGCATTCTAGTCAGTAAGGTGTCCTTAAACATTAAAAACAATGGTTTGGCTCAAACAGAGCTATTCTTTCTGAGGACTCACAGGTTTAAGTCATCTTGTCCTGGTGAATTTTTCACAATAAATCTCCCTAATCTGTTTTAAAACTTAATTTCTGTTAGCCACAGAGGTACTTTTAGTACATTATTAGTAGGATTACTGTACTGAATATCAAACCCCCTTTAAAAAAAAAAACTGAAGACCAAATTATATTTAAGGGTTAGGTTCACTTTTTAAGACTGAGTAAATTTTTACTCTGCATCAAAAAAGCACGGACAGTGTTTACCATATATTCAAATGGCCCTAATTCACATCTGTTCAGTGTGTTCCAGTGCAGTCAAAAGTAGAACATGTTGTCCTGTATAGAACACATCTGCAACACGGTAAAATGCATAAAAAAATCACCAGAATGCATGTTTCTAATTGTTCTCAATTGAGATAAAGAAAAAAAAGAGGACAAATGCACAGGGACACATCAAAAATGATTTGAAGCACATCAAATTTTCATATGCAAAAAGGCATCTGGAACAAAGAAATAGTGGCGTGAGCTGGCTCTTAGAACACATTCTTCTCCCCTGCAGCCACTGTCACATTTAAAATACACATGGCTGTGTGAGGCTCTGCACGTACAACTGTGTCATTCATTCACAGAGATCTGTAAAATAATCAAATACAAGTACATCTGGCTCTGCAGCGGACAGCTTGTAGTTATCAGTGGAATATGAACGCACTGATCAGTGCTCCCACAATCTATTTACACTTCCTCCAGCTTTCTAACTAAAAATACAAATGAATTTACAAGCAGCAAGCTGGAGTGAGAGTATGCAGGAGCCTGACATTGCACACGCAATTCACAGTTTGTTGGTGCAATGCTTTTGAGGATCCTGTTTTTAAAAAAATGCCCAAATGCAATATGTCTTTTATGAGCTATTTTAGCATCCCTAATTGCCACTTTACATCTCTTGTTGCATTTCCAATTGCTCTGAAAGGCTCTTCCAGGTCCTTTCCACTGTGCGTTTTATTTTAAATGCAGCTTTTCTCACTAATTTTTCTTTTTACACTAGAAATGAGCCAAATAGGTTATACCTGTATTATATTGTTATTGTTATTATTATTGTTGTTGTTGTTATTATTATTTTTGCCCATTTGTAGCATCAGATATATTTTTTCATGTTACTTGAAAGCAATTCAGACAATTATTTTTTTTTCTCTCCATTACTTAAGGTCCGCATTTATTTCCTTTACTGATATGAAGTCTCAGAGTTGACAGAGTAATGTGCAGTTCTCTGTTGTGTCTCAAAGATTGGCCTATGCAATTGCCTCTCACCTTATGACATGCTACATAGTTATGGTGTTAGCATTTGAAAGATGACTGGTAGAGGAGAAACTATAGAAAAGCTTGTTCCTACCTATAGAAGACTGATGGCATTATTCTCCTAGATTTTTTTATCTCTTATGCAGAGTCCCTGCTTAAGGCCTAACTGTGAGGCCATTGCTGTTTAATTATAAAGGGTAGAGGTTCTTTGAAAAAGTACGATGTTTGCTGTATATTCTGACATGTCAGAAATATGTTCATGTAAATTTGTAATGTAGCGCTACGGCCAGGTCTCCTTTGCTAGTATAGAGGATGCCTGCCATAGACACAGTTCCAAGAAAACCGACAACTAAGGCTCAGTCTAGGGGATGTCTTTTTGTAGATTTTATTTGCAGAAGCTTGAACAGGAGGGAATTTAAAGTTATTCTAAAGGCGTATTTTTCTTTAAGAAAAAATAACAAACACGTCTATTCTTATCTGCTGTGTGCAGTGGTTTTTCACAGAGAAGCCTGGATCCTCATCTTCTCGGGTTCCCCGTCAGCATTCCTGGCTCCTCCCTCCTGCCGGGTGCCCTCACAGCAAGCAGCTTGCTATAGGGGCACCAGTTATTCCATGTGTCCATTCACACATGGAGCCGGGCTCAGCTCCGCCCCTCTCTCTTCTCATTGGCTCACTGTCTGTGATTGACAACAGTGGGAACCAATGGCTCTCATTTCTGTCTCAGCCATGGAGGAGAGGGAATACTGGAATAGCCGAGACTCCAGTGCATATCGCTGGATTGAGAGGGGGCTTAGGTGAGTATTAGTGAGGCTGGAGGGGATGCTGCACAGAGAAAGAACCTTGAGCCTTTAGAATCACTTTAAGGGTTCAAGATATTCCAAAATTATATCAGAAATCAACAGGAGTACGAATTTCTTACAAAATCCTCTTGAAACAGCATTGACAGGCAGTAACAGGGAATGGTTAGTAATTCTAGGTCTCCGTAAGAACAGACCCAGTCCATTGAGTAACCACTCGCACACAATTCCCTCTAGCACATGCACACCTGAGAGTCCCAAAACCAGGTCTTACTCACAATGTCTCAGGACAGCTGATGACCCTCAGCCTCCAAATGAAACTCTTCAGTGAGGGGGAAAAAAGGATCCTTCTCTAGACCAGTATTTCTTGATGAAGATCTCCACTTCTTTAGTCAAATCTTTTCTAAGCCCTCAGCCTGCACATGGTGAGGCACAAGACAGCAATTCCAATGGACAGGCTATATCCCTGGGGCAGGAACCCCAAGACAAGAAAAACACTCTGATCAGACCTCCCAAACCTTTATCAGCTGCCTCAGCCATCTTCTGGTTGCCCCTCCCATAGATTTGCTGAAGTCAGATACATTTTCATAACTTCAGTGGCTGTTCCTCCTACTCTATTATTTGAAAGCTTCTTCTAAAGGCAGGCAGGAGTTATCAATCACCAGCTTAGGGAAACCTAACCAGACCTAAGAAACAGATCACTACTCCAGGGCAGGGAATCAAAATACACTTCAAATTTGGACTTATAATTTTATCAATTGAGTATTTAAAGACAAATGCAACAAGTTGACAACAAAGATCTGCCTTCTGGAAGATCACATAGAAGGCAAAAGAAATCACAAAGACAAGCACCATCGCTATGTACTGTATTTCAGAAAAGATTAAAGATATTCTTTTTTTCTCAAAATACCAAACATGTTATACTTATCTGCTTAAATGTTTTGCATGGAGCATCCCTGAACCTCCTGTTCTGCGGTGCCCCACTGGTGATCTTGGGTCCCTCTCTTCCCCAGTACCCCCATTGCAAGCCACTTGCTATAAGGTACTTATGTGGGCTCAATCCCAATCCAGGCTGTGTGCAGCTATAGACACACACAGCATGTCTTAGCCCTGCCCCACACTCCCTCCTCACAGGATTTGACTGACCGCAGCCTGATTCAATTGCTCCTCTTGCTGCTGAGTCTCCTGTGAGATTAGAGAATGGAGAGAAGAGCTGCTGCAGATGGGCATAGTGCTGTATTGAGATTGGGCTCAGGTAAGTGTTTATGGGAGGGCTGGGGGGACCAACTTTAAAATAGGTGTTCTACATTAATGCAGATAATGAATTGAGGTAAAAAAACTCTTTTTGCCTTCATAACCACTTTAATGCAATGCTCATGTCTAGATGAGAATGGGTTGATCACAAGTGCTTAGGACATGGGTAGGGTGAACAACAAGGAGAATAAGGATAGTGCTGGGCCCTCTAGATTAGCAAGTACAAGAATATAAGGTCATTTGTATGGATGTGTTTCTTCCTATAATCAGAAAGTCAACCATTTGTTGTGGATCCCAAAAGTTGGGGTGGTTGGCAAGACTGAGTGTCTAGTGAGAACTTTTGCAAAATCATCTACTGCATATCTTCAAGTTGCCATATAAATGGCAAACTTTTTTATTTGGCAGCAAGCAGGTTGCTAAAACTATTCATTAACAGAATTCCATGTGTCCTTCTGTGTGTTATGTACCGGAATTACTTTTACAGTAATATGGGATATGCCAGTGGTGGCTTTTTTGAAGGTACAATTCCAAAGATGTCAACCTTATCCTGAATCACTACTTAGTAAGTCAATGACCTAAAAGTTGGAATAAGGAAGCTACCAGCGATATTGGTGCTATTCTTGCTCAGGTCAATGACATGCTATGTAGAAGCAGAGCTTGCACCTTTAAAGATGGTTACATCTCCCATATACCAATCATGATAGGTTCATTTTATATAGAGCATTGTCAGGAACATATGGAGCACTTTCTGCATGAAAAATGTGGTTTAGCACTGTCGCTTTGCAAGGTCAAGGACCTGGATTTATCACCAGTACTATTTTCTACATGAGTTTTGTACTCACTTTAGTCAGATACATTCCTTTTGGTGAATTGTTTCCTTTTTCCCCCAATGAAAAGGTATTGGTAGTCTATTAGCTAATCTGACCCTAGAATGTTTATGTTATCCATTAGCCGCCCGGCCAATAGCTGTTTGGCGCCCGGAAAAATGCATTAGATTTCCAGGTGGACGCAATATGGCGTACTCCCGGGCATGCGCAGTTTGCGCGCTTGCAGAGCCACGCAGTGGCGCAATCTGTCACCGGCCGTGTACCTCGGACACGGCCGATGACAGATCTGAGTACCGGCCCCCGTTGCCGGTACCATGTGACCTGCTGTGACCAATCACAGCAGGTCACATGACAGTTGTATACAATGGATGGCTTCATTCGTCCCATCGATTATATACTAGTGTCTAGCTGTGAATGGTCAAAGCGATCACATGCACATTTCATGTGATTAGCTGTGGCCAAATCACAGCTAAGCACACAAAAAAAAACCCTGAATGAATCGATGTCCTTCAGGTAAATGCTTGCTTATAGCAAAGTAATTCTTTTCTATAAGCAAATTGTGTAAAAAAAAAAAATACTGATCACTTCCCCAAAGTAGTACAATGTTACTATGGTAACATTGTACTACTTTGGCCATAGTGAAATATGAAAAAGAAATCTTAAAAAAAAGAAAATGTAATAAAAAATGTAAAATAATAAAAAAATAAATATATATATATTTTTTTTTCATACTGTCACCAGTCAGTGTCCCTGATCACCGCCATGCCAGTTATATGATGATGCTGTACTGCACTGGTGACAGTATGTAAAAAAAAATAGTGAAAATAATTTTTTTTATTTTTTCAATTTCTGAAAAACTATGACAAAAAAAATACAACTTAAAAAAACTCGCCATACCTCTTATGAAGTACGTCGGACTGTCTACTTTGCAAAAAGGGGTCATTTGGGGGATATCTGTACTGTTCTGACATTCTTGGACCTCAAGAAATTAGATTGGCTGTCAGTACTTCAGGATTGATCAATATTCAGATCTATACCATAGTTTGTGAACTCTACAACTTTCCTACAAACTAAAAAATACATCCTAATTTGGTTTATTTTCACCAAAGACGTGTAGCAGAATACATCTTGGCCTAAATTTATGAAGAACAATTATTTATTTGCAAACTTTTATACCAGAAACAAAGAAAAACTTTTTTTTTTTTTCAAAATTCTCAGTCTTTTTTTGTTAATTTAGCAAAAAATAAAAACCCCGGCAGTGATTAAATACCACCAAAAGAAAGCGATACTTGTGTGAAGAAAATGATAAAATTTTAGTTTGGGTACAATGTTGTATGACCGTGCAATTGTCATTCAACGTGTGAGAGCGCTGAAACCTGAAAAATGGCTTGGGCAGGAAGGGGTAAAAGTGCCCAATATTGAAGTTGTTAAAATTGCATGACTGTTGAAGGGACCTCATAAAGCAATACACAATATGACTGTAATTAATCAAATTATTATTGAAAAACATACTGCAGGCATATCACTAAAGTTCCAAATTGACCCAATACAGTTGTATTATATGCTATATAAAACAGGTAATAAAATAAATAGCATGGACTATAAATGTAAAACATGTGCATATGTTTGTTTATAAGGGAGAAATGAAGAAGAGAAATGACACCAGAAGGAATTGTTGGCACTTGGCAAGAAAATTTACAACAGGTTAACACAGAACTATGCCAGAGCTGAAATGTCAGCGCAAGTTTACGCAAATAGATCATCTTGTAATAAGACAGATCTAATACTAGGCATTTCAGGTTTAAGCTTCACAGATGGCATGAGGAACTCAGAGATGAATGTGAAAGTATATTAATTCCTGGAAAACACAAAATCACCAGGGAGCTGTATTTACCATTACATTTTTGGTGAAAACCCTAAGCTTTGTCGCTTGTCTTCTTCAGGCATTGTTTTTTCTATCACTATGTCGGCCCATTCTATTTCCTAAAACCATACACAGAGATGTTATTCTCTTCTAGGATATATTTAATGATGGGGAAGAAATGTTTAGCTCATCTAAATGATTTCTGCTCAGCTAACCTAATTCCATTATCCGTTAGTCATGTTTACAGCGTTCTGACAGCTAATAACTCAGGCGGAACTCTGTAACAATTTTTAATCTTACTCTTCATCCAAGTCAGTGCTCAAAGTGCTTTGCTTCCTTGATTATTAAAGATCATGTGCACGTATCCTGTCAGCTTTCAGTTCATGGAATCTGAATAAGCCACAAGGTCAAATTTTTCAAACCAACTTTGCAGATTGACATATGATAATTACAAGTACCTATCAAAAACAATTTACATTTTCTGAAAGATAGAACCCTAGACATTAACATTTGTTCTTCAAGCCTATAAGTAGAAAACACACAATGACAGAGTCTTCAGTGTTAATTTAAAATCAGAGTCTGAATGACAATATGTTTTTTTTTCTTCACATTGGAGTGTTGTGAATTGGATAAACATGCAATGAATTACTTGTAATGCATTCAACTTTTATGCTTAGTGTATATGAAAATGAAGGTATGATAAAACAAAAATTGCTTTTTCAAGAGAAGAGGAAATATAATCTCATATTAAAGTTTGTGTACATATATTTAGTATATTGATTTATCTTTGATGTGTATATTCTCATCCTTAACCCCCTGGCTGTATTTATGAGTGTAGCTCGGGGTTAACTTTCAGTACCAAAAGCGGTAACCCCGAGCTACACTCGTGATTAAACTGCAGCGTTGCTCTGGGATCCCTCCAACACTTACCTTGTCCTGCGCTCCTGCGATGTCCCCCTACAGCGTCCCCTGCCAGCTCCTCCAGCCGATGCAGGCATCCGTCTTCCAGGTGCCGTTCCCTGTGAACGTCGGCACGTACGGGGATGGAACCGGTGGGAAATTCAAACATTCTAAAAGTGACATTCACTTAATACACTAAAATCACATAGTATAACATTACTGTATCAAACCATTTCATATACATTTTGTCCCGAGTGCTTTGTCCTGTGCCCTGCCTGCATTTTTACTGTTCTTTCTGCCTGGAAACTGAGAAAAGTCCAAAAAGCGTCCCTTTAGGTCAAAAGTGGTTTTAGACCAGCTAGAGAACAGTGATAGTAAATTAGAACCACTTGCAGAATTGAGTGATAATGATTTGCGGGGAAATTCGTTATCAGACACTGAAAACTAAGTTCAGTGATATGCAAACGTAGCGCTCTATTTCAAATTTCAGTGTTTTTAGTTTGATTACATTATTGAATTACATTTATTATTATTATATTATTATTTTTTATGATTATTTATTATATTATAATTTATGATTTTGTGTTTCAAATCTTATCATACCCTACAATAAAAAAACAACATATTTCAAAGCAAAAAAAGTACCGCTTTGAGCACAGAAATATTGACATAATCATACCGCTAGGGGGGTCAAAACATACTAATGCTCCCTACAATTCCACACATTCATCAATAGGGCCAGAACGCTGCTAACCGCTAGGGAGGTTAACACTTCTACAGTGAGATGGATATATCAATTGATTTTTTTAAACAGTATGTTGTATTTTTTACAAAACTGTGATAATCTCTTTACTAAATAATTCCATCTAGTTTTGTTTTGCTTTTGTCTACCTTCTGTGTTACATAGAAACCCCAGAAGAAAGCTTTGGGGTTTATTTACTAAAGCTGGAAAGTGCAAAATCAGGCATACTTCTGCATAGAGACCAATCAGCTGCTAACCTCAGCTTGTTTAACCAGTTCGGGGCCACACTGCAGTGAGATCTGTCACAGGCTGTGTCCATTAGATTCAATGGGCAATGGGTCAGTACACAGCTGAAGACTGATATGTGTACTGACCCATTGCCAGGTACACACACACACAAACACACATACACACACTGATTGCTATCATTAACCACTTGCCCTCCTGAAGATTTACCCCCCTTCCTGACCAGGCCATTTTTTGCGTTATGACACTGCGTTACTTTAGCTGACAATTGCTCGATCGTGCAATGATGCACCCAACAAAAAACTATTTTTTGTGCCCAACAATTTTGAGAAAAAAACAATGTTCTTAACTTCTTGCTATTTAACATGTCCAGTAAAAAAATTTAAAAACTCAGATTTCATCATACAGTTAGGCCAAATGTATTCTGCTACATGTCTTTGCTAAAAAAAAAAATCCCAATCCGAGTAAATTAATTGGTTTACGTGAAAGTTATAGTGTTCACAAATGGCGATATATATACTGGAATTTTTTTACTAGTAATGGCGGCAATCAGCGACTTATAGCAGGACTGCGGCGGACATTCTTACACTGAAGGGAACTGACTTGGTGTCACTTATATCCCCAGTGACACCAATACAGTGATCAGTGCTAAAAAAAAAAGCACTGACACTGTACTAACTGGGCAGGAAGGGGTTAACATGAGGGAGAGCAGTGTGCTCAAGATGACAGGGAGGAGAACTGTTATTAAACTAAATATTTCTCCTCCCCATCAGAGATCCTCGGTAATCACCAGGCGCCAGCGCGTAATCACCTGGTGGAACCCAGTGATTGACAGCCTCGGCTGCGAATGGCAGCGCAGGTGCCTTGCACACGCCCCCTACCAGAAATCGCATATATATACGTGATTTTGTGCACCTGTGCCACCCCGTAGCAGTGTTTCTGCTATAGGGCGGTCAGGAAATGGTTAAAGTGATTCTAAAGGTAGAGGGTTTTTTTTTACCTTACTGCATTTTATGCATTAAGCTAAAAACCGTCTGGGTGCAGCTTCCCCCTCAGCCCCCCCCCATACTACCTGAGCCCTGTCTCAATCCAGCAATGTGTATGAGAGCCACAGCTTTCCAGGGTCTCTCTTACTTTCCTTATAGGCTTACACAACAGTGGGAGCCATTGATTCCTGCTGAAATCAATCACAGCTACTTAAAAATGAGGAGACAATGTCAGGAGCAGGGCTGCTTGACTGCCTCCATAGCTATGGGCTTACTATTGGGGGCACTCAGCAAGGGGGAGGAGCCAGGACTGCCAGCAGGTGACCCAAAAATAAGAGCATCAGAGCTGCTTTGTGCAAAACCTTTAGAATAAATACCTTGCATAAATGCCCCTTTTATTAACAAAATCTGTGGTCACACAACATTCTGGTCCCAAGTCTTGCTCTTCTTCTGTGTACACCACCCTTCTTCAGATGTCCACATTACTGCCTATGTGATGTGGACACTCTCATTTGACTTCCAGCCATAGTGTCTTCTCAGGATCCAAAAGAAAGATATCAGACCTAAGAACCAGCCAGCATAGGCATATTTTCTGTGCTGAATTAATGATTCCCTACACAGGAACTAACTGAATATAGAAGTGCTTCATAAGGCAATTAAAAACAATTTAAATGGATAAATGGGAATTACATTTTTTAGATTGCTACAGGTAGGTTAATTGCAAAAGCTCAAGGCTAAGGTAACAAGCATAGACTCAAGAAAATACTCAATACAAAAACATACAGTTGTGTTCAAAATAATAGCAGTCAGACATCACTTACCTGATCAATCACTGTTTTTGGCAGAAATTATATTTCTACATGGCAAATAATCTACTAGCAGGTGTAGTAGAGTAATAGAAATCCAACAGACCCAACAGTCATGACATGCATGCTGCTGATTCTGTGTAATTGAATCACTAATTGAAAGGGGCATGTTCAAAATAATAGCAGTGTGGAGTTCTATTAGTGAGGTTAATCATTCTTTGGAAAACAGGTGGCAGTTATTGCCCTTATTTAAGGAAGGAAGGCAGCAAATGTTGTACATGCTGGTTACAGTGCATTTCTCTCTGAAATTCTGAGGAAATTGGGTCGTTCCAGACATTGTTCAGAAGAACAGCGTACCTTGATTAAAAAGTTGGTTGGAGAGGGGAAAACATATAAAGAAGTGCAGAAAATGATCGGCTGCTCAGCTAAAATGATCGCAAATGCTTTAAAATGGCAACCAAAACCTGAAAGACGTGAAAGAAAGCAAACAACTACCATTAGAATGGATAGAAGAATAGTCAAAATGGCAAGGACTCAGCCAACAATCAGCTCCAGGAATATCAAAGAAGGTCTAAAGTTACCTGTGAGTACTGTTACAATTAGAAGACGCCTATGTAAAGCCAAGCTATCTGCAAGAAGCCCCCGCAAAGTCCCACTGTTGAAAAAAAGATGTGCTGAAGAGGTTACAATTTGCCAAAGAGCACATTGACTGGCCTAAAGAGAAATGGAGCAACATTTTGTGGACTGATGAAAGTAAGATTGTTCTTTTTGGGTCTAGTG
Organism: Staurois parvus; assembly: GCF_062004578.1. Taxonomy (NCBI): domain Eukaryota; kingdom Metazoa; phylum Chordata; class Amphibia; order Anura; family Ranidae; genus Staurois; species Staurois parvus. Next base: position 10,330,184 of record NW_028317949.1, read on the forward strand.
GCCGGAGACAGTTTTTCAGACGACCCCAAACACTGAATTCAAGCCACAGTACACTGTGAAGACAGTGAAGCATGGTTGTGCAAGCATCATGATATAGGGATGTTTCTCATATTACGATGTTGGGCCTATTTATCGCATACCAGGGATCATGGATCAGTTTGAATACATCAGAATACTTGAAGAGGTCATGCTGCCTTATGCTGAAGAGGAAATGCCCTTGAAATGGGTGTTCCAACATGACAATGACCCCAAACACACCAGTAAACGAGCAACATCTTGGTTCCAGACCAACAAGATTGATGTTATGGAGTGGCCAGCCCAATCCCCGGATCTTAATCCAATAGAAAACTTGTGGGGTGACATCAAAAGTGCAGTTTCTGAGGCAAAACCAAGAAATGGAGAAGAACTGTGGAATGTAGTCCAATCATCCTGGGCTGGAATACCTTTTCACAGGTGCCAGAAGTTGGTTGACTCCATGCAACACAGATGTACAGCAGTTCTCAGAAACAGTGCTTATACAACTAAATATTCATTAAGTGATTTAAAGGAAAGCAAAATCTTCAAACATTTTTCAGATTATATAGTGAATGTTTGAGTTTGTAAAGAAGAATACAAACACTGCTATTTTTTTGAACAGTCTAATAGTCACTTTTCTTCATTTTGTTTAGAGGAACAACACAAATTTGCTATATTTTTCTTCATGTTTTGATTTAGAATAGAATGTGTAGTGTTCCCAATGCATTTGTGTGTATGGAAATAAAAGCTATTAGAAGGATTTTCAGCTTTATTCACTTTTTTCAACACACTGCTATTATTTTGAACACAACTGTAAGTACATCTTTTACTTTCAGAAGGCATTGCAAGTCTCAGAATTATGACACCCACCATAACCAAGGGTCCCATCCAACGATGGATACTACTACTGTCCAGCATCTGTAAGTAAAAGTAGGAAGCTGTTCTCATGGGTCTGTATTTTGTATAGAATTGATAATGTCATGATTTACACAGATATGTATTATCACCAATATTATAATTATTATACATTAAATTTCAAGATTTCACTGTTAAAAAATGTAAAGTTCTTTACATCTCCAATAAAGCCCATTGTAGCATTCTATATACAAAAAGTCTATGCAGTATCTTAGGATCAGTGATTGTGAAATATCTCTTTTGCACAGCTAATGATGATGCTGTTGTTAAAATTCAAGTGGTTGACAATTAAGAGATAATGTAAAGTAAAGCATGCAGTCAACTAGAATTGTGCAAATAATAAAACTGCCTGAACTACGCAATATCTATGCCACTTTAGGATCTGACAACACTAATATAGAAGGTAAACAAATCAATTCCACAAATTTGCTATTTGACCCCAATCTGCACTCTGCAGATCAGCACTGCAGATCAATAAACATTCAATCCAATATGGCACTGAAACTTCAAGAAGATTAAAAAAATCCACAAATAGGACTGAAAGAGAAAGATATTAGGATATATTAAGCAAAAAATGTAGGCAAGCAATCAATACGCAAGATTTCATCACTACACTGTCCTAGAAGTAATAAAGCCTAAACCACAGAATCTTTTTCTTTTACTTTTCTGTATGAGTACACTGCATCATAAGAAGAGGAAAGAAAACTGGCCCAAAAATTGAAAGATTAGACATTTATTGTAGCTCTGCCCCCTCTACCAGTTGCGCTCCTCTTGTGACACCATGTAACACCATAATTTTCAAAGGAGACTACAATTGGCTATTTCAACACATATGCAGGCATGGTTCACTGTTGTCACTAGTAGGAAGCCTGTTCTGTGAAATGATGTACCGTTGTTGCAGGGTTGAATGCATGTAGACAGCTGTAAAGAGGTTGATAAAGCTTAGGAAATAATGCCACAAAAGGTAAAACAAAAAAAAACTTTTTTTTTAACAGTCATTTATGATATATGGTGCTTTATCAAAATAAGCAAATCCTTTTTTAATAAATTATTTTTATGGTGTTGCTTTAATTTAATTGTTTACTTTTTTGTGAATTACTAAAATGGGGTAATATGTATTCGGTGTACTCATTCCACTGGTGGCATATATAAGAGGGCCCCATTAATCTAAAGGGTCTTCCAGATTCCAAAAAGCTCTCCTTAAGACCCCACATCTAGTTTGGGGGACAGGATGCGGACATAGGTACCTTTTATCTTTAACACTAGAGTACGTGCCTTGCATGTGAGTAAAGTCTTGGCCTTAGCAAAGCATTCCCTTTGCAGGGCACACCTAACCTCCTGTGGAAGAGATAAGGGTCTTGTCCTCACATCCTGTCCCCCAGAAGGAATGCTGATGTTAGTAGAGGTGATTTATCAGAATCTGGAGGTCCCTTTAGTGAAGCCTGTAGTGAAGCCTGTAGGTCCCTTTAGTGTCCCTCTAGTGAAGCCTTCAAATATCTGCCCATAGTAGCCCTTCCTAATCTACAACACAGGTAAAAAAAAGTAAATAAAACAGACCATAAAAAGCCCTTTATTAGAGAACTACTAAATACAACATCAATCCATTCTGCAATGTAGTTCTACGTCAGCCATGACGACCTACCACAGACAATATTCATCTGCCACTTTTCCTGATGCAAATGATAGATTCCCAGCCAGCTGCGGTATGTAAACAAACCCCATAGTAATGATAGGCATTCACAAGATATGATCATGAACATCTTTGGTCAAGTAATTCAATTACGTCTCCAGCCAGTTGGTTTACAAAGAGAAACAGGTCATTTTGCATTGTGATAACATCAGCCAGGGATTTGGGTGGATTAACTGGCCACATATTGCCTATCTACAAACAGACTGGATTAACAATAGAAATGTGTGCATTGTCTCCACAGTTAGCTGTGCAAAAATACAGAATAGTGCATGAGACCAATTCAGATGGCTCTCAACACCCATCTGATCCACATGCCAGAGCACCCTTGCGTATCTTCACAGCCTGCAGAAATCATATGCCTTTCTACACACTCTACATGTACAATACACTCAAGGCTACAGAAAAATAATATATAATGTTTAACCCCTTCCCACCTACCATCTGTATATCAATGTACCCCAGCACAATGCTCCATTCTGGTTTTCCCTTTCAGAACCACCAGCCAAAACTTAATGCAGCTGGTGTCTGTTAATTCCAGCTGTTGCTAACAGCTTGTCTCCATTGACAATTGGGAATGAATCAGTTTCCAAAAAAAGTTCATGTGATCACCATGTCAACTATTACATGCATGCAGGCTGGAGGCTTTAATGAGAAAACAGCACCGCCAGTACAATATGTTTAATGCTGTAATTTGATTACAGCATTTAAAAAATAATCAAAACTAATTTAAGCATTTTTTATTTAATTTGTTTTACATTTTACATACTTGTCAGTCTATGATAATAAAAAACATGGGTTTAAATAAAAAGGGGTATTAAAAAAACACATCTATCCTTAACATGTTATACAAAATATTCAGATATGCAAACTGATTATATAATTATTTCCTAGTTAGCCAAAGCATACTAACACTGTTAAATTGAACATAAACTTCAATGACCTCTGGGCAGGTTAACCTAGATAGGTAAGTCTTTACCAAAAAGTAGAATCATTTGTAACAGCATAAGTTAACATTGAAAAATGAGAGCACATATTGTAAGATGTTTCAAATTTAAGGCAGACATTTTCAGAACTTTAGCACTGAAAAAGTTTCAATTACATGCCATGAGCTGAGATGAAAAAATTAGGTCAAACTTGTAATGTTAAGAAACTCAGTACAGCACACATGTAATGAAAAGATTCATTTTTGTTACCATTTAATCACACAAGGGCCCACTGTTACAAATCAAAAATCTATAAGAAATATAAAACAAAGCATTAGTGTGTGCTCAAACAGATCATAAAATCATGAAATGGGAGAATAAAACAAAACTGTGTCACAAAATCATAATTTGTGAACAACCCATAAAACAAGCACATAGGTAATTCTAGACATTAAGGCAGAGTGCTTTCATACAACAAACATTAGTAACTATAAACTACTGTGCATTTATATTAGAAAGATAATAGCCAAACATTTTGTTCTATACAAAAAGTCATTACAAAAAAAAAATCTCAACTATCTAATGACGTCCCCTAAGGCTGATATATTTTTCTTTTAACAACTATGAGCAATTTAATTGAATTTGATCAATTGTTGCACTGTATAAATGTGAAATAGGCTAAAACTTCTAATTAAAATATCCCTCAAATAACTGATGTAATGAATTACACGCTCCCAAATCTTAGTTAACAGAAAAAGAAAACCTTAAAGAAATAGACAAAAGAAAGACAGTGTGAAAATGATAATAGGAGATCTTTTTTGACAGATTCTTTTGAAACTGCCGTTTGCTTTGCAGTTACGTGCAGGTTTGTTCTACAGACAGAAAAAAGTCATCAGGGAAATACAGAAGCTGCCACCATGCTGACATCCTTCTGAAAATGCTAGTTTCCTGGTTGCCCAACTGATACTCTGCCATTAAAAACACCCATGCCAGGCTTCTAAAGATGTAAATCCAGTGATTCATTGCAGTAGAGGTCAACATAAACCCAGCTCTTTGGTGGTCCATTTCCGCTTACCACTCCTCCATTCCAGGTACTTTTCAGAATTCAGCATTTTCAAGAGTGTCAGATACTTGTGCCCAGGGGCGGACTGACCATTTGGAAACTTGGGCACTGTCCGAGGGCTCGGGGTCAGTAGGGGGCCCCATGAGATGCCCCTGGTACCTTTTTCATAGGCTTTTTTGAGTTTGGGCAAGGACACAGGGGCCCCATGATCCCCTTTTGCCCGGGGGCCCCATGAGTTGTCATTCCGCCCCTGCTTGTGCCTCACACTACAATCTGGTTCCTTCTTCAAACAGACCTTCTGCATCACTGTTGAGCTCTGCAGTGCTGGATATCAAACATGTTTTCCAAGGCTAGAGTGCTGGAATCGACTTGAGATAGGAAAAACTGGTCTTTGGAGAGCTAAGTATATGCTGCCTTCCACTGTAGAGACCTAAGAGAATCTCTTTAATACTTTGAGGTCTATTTATTTAAAAAAAAATATGTGTAAATGTCTTAACCTGCAAAACCATCCCAAATAATCACCATTTTATATACATGATGTTTATTTCCTATAATCGGCACCTCCATCTAGTGACAACAATATGGTATTTCCCTTATTAAGGTATTTCAGGAAAATACTGCATTATGGCAACTAGATGAAGCTGATGATTTTAGCAAATAAACATGTTATAAACCATACAGTGATTTTCATGACAGCTGTGTGAAAGCTTAAGGTATTCGCACAGTGATTTTGTTTTGTAATAAATAGGCCCTCTAGTGTGTTACTTAATCCTAATGAAATATGCTAAATAAGAGTTCTGACTAGATTGCTATATGCTTGTTCCAAGTTTATGGCTGAGAAAATATTAAATTATATTTATAAAATATTGTGAACAACAACAGTTTACAAATTTCTCACATAACAGGTTTCCTTTAATGGGGACTTTAATTTAATTTAAGGTACATTTATCTCTATGTAGCATTTGCTATGCATACTTTGTTTCCCAAAACTGACTTGGGAAGTTTACGGTATCTGTTTTATCAGCAGTATAAAAAAAATTATAATAGCGACTACCTCTGGCTGACTGATTTAGAAATCCATTAGTGAGCTCCAGTTAAAGGGTAACTCTGATTTCTTGGAGAAAAAAATAGCAAATATAAAACACTAATATTGCATATTCAAATGCAAAACACGCCATGTGGTAATTGAATGTTATTTTTAACCACTTCCAGACTGGACACTTTTACCCCCTTCCTGACCAGGGCAATTTTCAGCTTTCAGCGCTATCACACTTTGAATGACAATTGCGCTGTCATGCAACACTGTACCCAAATGAATTTTTTACCATTTTTTTGAGACAGATAAAGCTTTATTTTGGTGGTATTTTCTCACCGCTGGGATTTTTATTTTTTTTGCTGTGTAAATGAAAATGTCCAAAAATTTTTTAAAAAAGTGTTTTTTTAATAAAATTTTGCAAATAAATAATATTTCATCATAAATCTTTGCCAAAATTTATTCCGTTATCTTTTTAGTAAAAAAAAAAATCCAAATTAGTTTATAACCAAAAATTATAATTTTTAAAATTTTTTTTACATTTTTATTTTATTTTTTTTATATTATTAGTTTTTATTTATTTATTTATTTTACATACTGTCACCCTAGCAGTACAGTGTCACCATGGAATATGGTGACACTGTACTACTTGTGGGGGGGTGATAAAGATTTTTTTTTTTTTTTTACACTGATTGCTTTTACACCCATATAGGATGTAAAAGCAATCATTTCTCTTTCTCTCTGGCTGCATTCTTGCACTCATTGAGAAGTACTGAGTGAGCTGTGATTGGTCACAGCTTGTCACATGGTACAAGACTGTTGTGAATAGCCTTGTACCATGTGACCTCTGTGATCATTCACAGATTTCACACGTAGTAAGCAATGATGTCACAAGTGACATCTTGCTTACTACTTTGCATGTGATCACTGATTGTCCAATCAGTGATCACATGATCGGGACCTCGTACAGAGGTCCCGTCCGATGATCGGTGTTTCACTGTGTCCGGAGGACACAGCGGGCACCGGATCGCGGTGCTGCACGCTCCGAGGGAGCGCGCAGAAGCAGGGTGAGGGGAGCCCATTTATAAATGGCCACCCGACTCTGCACTGCCACCGTCCGGCCGTTTATATGCAACGGCCGGTCGGGAAGTGGTTAAAAAAATGTTATTTAGAAAACACCTTTCCACGAACGTAGAATATAAGATGACTGGGGAGAATACACCAGAGTGTTGGTGGGGGTGTGGAAAGATAGGTACGTTATATCACAGATGGTGGGAGTGCCCAAAGATTCAACGTTTTTGGGAGACAGTGGTTCATTTAATTGGGATAATCTCTGGGATAAAGATAGGACTGGATCCAGAGTTGTGTTTGTTACATGGTACAGAGTTATCAGTGAACAAATACAAAGATTCGGGCATATGGTATTATCTGAATGCGGCAAAGGGTTTGATACCTAAGTTTTGGCATAGCTCAGAGGTGCCGAAAGATGAGGATTGGGCGGAAAGAGTGAATCAGATATGTAGAATGGAGAAACTGTATTATATGCAAGAAGACAAGATGGATGTATATTATAGGAGGTGGGGAAAATGGGAAGATTTTGAGCTCAAGGTGAAATACATGAAGCAGTAGAGTGGGATATGTGAAAGTAACCCTTATTTAGGGAAAGATGTAATGGAGAGATGCAGAGTGGGTGGATTTATTTTTTATTTATTTATTTATTTTGGGGGGAGGGGTAGATTTCAGGGTGGGCGGGGATGGGTGGAGGGGGGTAATGGGAATAATGATAGCAGGGGATATAACGGATGGTTTTCTATGTTATATTGAGAGTAATGATGAAACATGTATTTTATATGTAAAACTGAATAAAAATTTAAATAAAAAAAAAATAGAAAACACCTTTCCTTTTCAATCTGCATTTCTGTCATTTTCTATAGAAACAATTGAGTACTGTCCGTGATACTTTTTTTATTTGCACTAACATACAATTTTGAGGACAAGCTTTCGGGGTATGTCCCCTTCTTCAAGGTCTAAGCAGTACTATTAAAAATCACAAAGTTTAAGCAGAATGTTAGAATGGATTGAGAGAAAAAAAAAAAAAAAAAGGGCTACAGATAAGATACATCAAAAGTGAGGGGGGGAGGGGGGATACAACACTCACACAGAGGGGGTCAAGTTTTAGCTAATAGATAGTCATAAAGCTGTCGGATAATGGTTGAGGAATCCCATGTCCAAATTAAGACCGTTATCTTTAGTGTCTCATTAAAACACTTCCAGCCCACCTACATTCAGAACTTATAAATGCGATTCCGGATCATCCAGAAATCGGGGACTTCTACATGCTGCCCAAAGTCCACAAGCCAGGAAATCCAGGCAGACCCATCATAACAGGTATGAATACACTCACCGAACAAATCTCAGGCTTTGTAGAAAAAATTTTAAAACCGTTAGTCATGAATACTGCTAGTTTCCTGCAAGACACAACTGACTTTCTGAACAAGATCAACAACATCCAGCAATTACCATCTAATACACTTCTAGTGACTATGGATGTAGTATCCCTGTATAGTAATATCCCTCACAAGGATGGATTAGCTGCATGTCACAGATCCTTATCATCCTCACCAAACAACAAATACACTGCTGAGGATGTTACACAGCTCATTGAATTCATACTTACACACAACTACTTTGCTTTCAATAAGGACATCTATCTTCAATGTATGGGCACTGCGATGGGAAGTAAAATGGCACCCCAATATGCAAATTTATTTATGGCTGACATGGAGGAACAATTCCTGAACAGCATGGAACAAAAACCATACAGATACTTTCGCTATATTGATGATATTTTCATCATATGGACGGAAGGTGAAGAAAATCTAAAACAATTTTACTCATTGATGAACACTTTTCATCCATCAATCAAACTAAAAATGGAATACTCAAACACACAGGTCAACTTCCTAGACACCACAGTATACATCAGGGATGATACGCTTCACACCTCAATATACAGGAAACCCACTGACAGATGCAACTACCTCCACAGTTCTAGCTTCCACCCCCAACACACAAAACGTGCCATCATACACAGTCAGGCCATCAGATACCACCGAGTATGTTCTGACCCAAGAGACAGAGATAAACATCTTGGGACACTAGCAGACGCCTTCCATAAGAAAGGTTACAAGGACAAAACTATCAACACCAGCATAAACACAGCCTTGAGAACCCAAAGGGAAAATCTGCTTCAGTACAAAGAGAAAAAAACAAACAACCGTGTACCTCTAGTAACTACATACAACCCGGCACTAGAAGGGATAAGAAAAATAATCAAAGATTTACAACCCATCATAACAGAGGATGGAACTCTGAAAGAAATATTCCAGCAACCCCCAATACTGGCTTTCAGACAACCCCCCAACCTCAGAAATAAACTAATCAGTAGGAAACTTCCTTCTGATTATGATGCCACAAATAATGGAAGCAAACCCTGCAATAAGAAACTCTGCAAGCTGTGCAACCAAATCAATCCATCAAAAAGTGTCAGACACTCAAAAGGGATCTTCAATATCTCCGGATCATACAGCTGCACCTCCAGTAATGTTGTATACCTTATCCAGTGCAGAAAATGCAGCAAAGGATCTTATGTTGGTGAAACAGGACAGAAGTTGCAAACACGGATGAATTTGCACAGACATACCATCAAGGAACATAAAGAAGATGACCTCTGCACACCTGTAGGACACCATTTCTCACAACCAGGCCACAATATGGAAGACCTCAATGTTTTAGTTCTGAAAGGAAAATTTAAATCCATCCAGGAAAGAAAAACATTTGAACTAAGAATGATAATTCTATTTGACACTAAAGATAACGGTCTTAATTTGGACATGGGATTCCTCAACCATTATCCAACAGTTTTATGACTATCTATTAGCTAAAACTTGACCCCCTCTGTGTGAGTGTTGTATCCCCCCTCCCCCCCTCACTTTTGATGTATCTTATCTGTAGCCCTTTTTTTTTTTTTTTTTTTCTCTCAATCCATTCTAACATTCTGCTTAAACTTTGTGATTTTTAATAGTACTGCTTAGACCTTGAAGAAGGGGACATACCCCGAAAGCTTGTCCTCAAAATTGTATGTTAGTGCAAATAAAAAAAGTATCACGGACAGTACTCAATTGTTTCTGTCGCAAATGCACTAATACGGCTACAATCACCTCAAGTGTCATTTTCTATAAAATGTAATGCAATATGTTAACGTGGAGGTCTTCTGTACACAGTTGGTGTGAAGAACCTTCCCAGAAATGCCATTTACTGCTTGTGTGATTATCTCACGCATTTTTCCAGAAACCTGCACAAAGATGCAAGTCAGATTTTAGGCATCCTTTGCAACAGAAATTTCAGTTTTGGTAAAATACTCCCAAATGGTTAATCATTTCCAAAAGGACGCTGACATTGCATTTTCCTCATTAAAACACTGCAAGTATATCAGCTGAATAATAGTAAAAAATTCACTCCAATTCGGAATTAGTATCCAAAGACACAAAGTGGAAAAAGCAGCTTTTTCTTCAGAACAGAACTAGGTAAGAAACTGCAAAAATGTGTGTTAAAATCCTTGCAATGTACATTGATCACCAGGAGGAGATTGGGGTTTTTTTTTGTTTTTTTTAGAAAAGTGGAGTTACTTCTTTAAGCTTTATACTTGATCTTTTGCAGCAAGTTTTTAGCTTCTGTAATAACTGCATTGGCATGACACATTTAGGGCCGGTGCTACCACTAGGCAAACTAGGCAGTCGCCTAGGGTGCACTGCTGCCTAGGGTGCAGCCACAGCCAGGGCTGCCGATAGGGCAGTAACAGATAGCCTTGCTGTAACATTAATTATATTTTCCCTGGGCACCATCAGTTCACCATAGGGGCCCAGGAGGCGAGGAGCAGAGGAGAACTATTTTTTTTTTAATTTTGGGCGCGTTTTGCAATGCTGATCAGTGGCTGCTCACAGCCTTTCACTAGCTGAGTGATTATCCCTTCCTCCGCTGCAGAGGGTGGGAGATGATTCTGTAGCCCAGTTGCAGGAGGTGATTCAACAGAAAGGTGAAGGAGGGCAGAGGCAGCAATGGGAACCCGATGCACAGGCAAACTCACAATTTCAGTTTTTTCAGGCACAGACAGGGATACAGCCATACGCTGTATTCAGACAGACATACAGCATCTTTTGTACTGTGTGATCACATAAGTACAGTGAGATGCTTCCTGTTAGTTCTTATTTACACTTGTGTTTGAGAGACATCAAAAATGTGTGGCTGAGCCACATTTTTACCATCCCCCAGCCACTCCAGACTACACTGCAAAGGCACTGTCACCGTAGTATGGCAATAGTAGCGAGGAGTAGTGTAACCCCCCCCCCCCCCTGCCGTACTAGAGTGGAAGTGCCTTTGCAGTATAATGGGGAGTGTTGGGGGATGGTGTGGCTCATCCACACATTTTTAATGTCCAATAGCTGTGCAGCCTCCAGATCACTTCCACACCCCACATGTACCCTGCCATGTTTCCCATGCTCCATGCTCCCATCAGCAGACCTGGGGCCTGCATGATGGGTGCCACTGATAGAAGGGAGGGAGATCAGCAAACACCTGTTCACTGATCTCCCCTTCCTACTAATGACTCAGAAGCAATGTGTAAAATGTCACTTCTGGGTCCTGGTGTCACTGTCCCAGACAGGATTGGATGATGTTAGCTGGAGACAAAGCTGTCTCTTGCAAACTTCAGCCAATCCATGAAGAAGAGATATCCAGCCAATGAGGTGCTGTATAAGCCATGCTGCACACAACATCACTTCCTCCCAGCTCCCCAGTCAGTCTCCACATGGAGGTAACATTGGTAAGAACTAGTTCTATGTGGAGTTTTATTTTGGGGGGGGAGGGCTGCAAGTAGCTGGTCTTGTCTAGGGTGCAAAATCATCTAGCACTGGCCCTGGACACACTGAGATAGCTGATTGCTCTTTATATAAATTATCTATTTTCATTTAATAACTTATACTTATATTACACCAAAAAAGTTGACAGTGGTCCCATCACGCATGAATTTTTATTTGAATTTCGATCACAGTACATGCATTTTAATGCAGTTCCTAAATATTAGGCCACATTATTAAGAGTGTTCGGGTCCATGCACACTAGGGGAAGAAAAATGTCAGAACCTCAGTTTTCAATGTACACTTGAAAATGCTGAACTCTCCTAACATTTGTTTGTGTAAACTTTTCTGCCCAAAATCTCCTCTCAAAAATGCAATTCTGAATGTTTTTTCCTTCTTTCTGCCTCTAAACGCTCCTCTTAAAATCTGCCTGTAAACTCCCTAATGTGCATGGACACATAGACTAACATACAACTGCTTCTACAGGCTGAAGAAAAAATGCAAAATGCCTGTGACAGCGTGAGGAAAGCACTTCTGATAACCGGCAACTGTCACAGAGCAAATCGGCACTGATCATCAGGGCAGGGATGATCAGTGCCCAGAAGTGCTGCCCAGCAGTGCCACCCACCAGTGCACAGTAGTGCCTATCAGTGCCCAGAAGTGCCACCCATCAGTGCCCAGCAGTCCTATCCAGCAGAACCGCCCAGCAGTGCCACCCAGAAGTGATCAGCAGTGCCGCCAGTCAGTGCTTTCAGTAAGTACCACCAGTCAGAGCCGCCCATCAGTCCCGCCTATCAGTGCCCCTCATTGCTGCATATCAGTGGAGCATCATCAGTGCCTCCTCATCAATTCCCACCAGTGCTGCCTCATCAGTGCTACCTTATCAGTGCAGCCTATCAGTGCCCATCAATGCTGCCTATCAGTGTCCAACAGTGCTGCGTATCAGTGCAGCATCATCAGTGCCTCCTCATCAATTCCTACCAGTGCTGCCTCATCAGTGCTACCTCATCAGTGCAGCCTATCAGTGTCCATAAGTGCTGCGTATCAGTGCAGCCTCATCAATGCACATCACAATGCACATCAGTGAAGGAGAAAAATTTTATAATAGAAACAAAGAAAAACTTTTTTTTTCAAATTTGTTGCTCTTTTTTTGTTTATAGTGCAAACAATAAATCACCCAGTTGCGATTAAATACCACCAAAATAAATCTCTATTCGTGTGGAAAAAAAGATAAACATTTCATATGGGTACAGTGTTGCATGACCACGCAATTGTCATTCAAATGGTAACAGCGCTGAAAGCTGAAAATTGGCTTGGGCACAAAGGGGGTAAAAGTGCCCAACAGGCAAGTGGTTAAAACAGGCTGTGCTGTTTTTCTTGCTAATTCAGAGTGAGGGTTTGGATCCTTCTGTCTCCCAATAACCTGTTTGTTTGTACTTTTGCATCCATAAATGTACAGCAGTCATATTTTACTATTAAAGTGTTACTAAACCCAGGACCCTGCATTCACTGTATATGGTCTCCCACAGTTCACACAATATGGAAATGCAATTATTTTAGTAAATATAAACGGCTAAATGCCTTTTCTCATCAGCAGTTAGAGCAGTCTTGTGACTTATATCAGTGCTCAGCAGAGCACTAGTTAAAGCTTGTAGGAGGCGTTTTCTTTCTGCTCCAGGAGGATGAAGAACCCCTGACCTCTGTCTGGACAGTGCTGATTGGCCCTGTGCTGATCACATGCACTCTTCCAAGAAAAAAAACAACTCTCTATCAATAAACACCAAACTGAGCATGCGCAAAGTGTCTCCACACAATAAATCTTATCAGGAGATAAGGGGGGGGGGGCACTGGAAGAAGGGGAGGATCAGAGAAGAAAAGACCAAATACAGTTTTTACAGAATGCAGAGGATCAACCCCTTAGGTTGTACAGTGAGCATAACAAGCATGCTTTACTGCATTTACAGACTGATTTTACTGGTGTGGGTTTAGTAACACTTTAATTCTATATACCTGACAATGATCTCAAGTGGTAAGATACACTTCCAGTGTTCCTGATACCCAAACACCACGTAATTAAGCCCACTCAGACTTTACGTCAAGGCAAAAGAAAGAGATTTTATTACTGTTTTACTTCAAAGTAATGAGTTCAGTATGCTGTGAACATGAATTTTAATGATCCATTATGAGGGGCTATTTCACCATTTTAAAGAGCTGTTGTAAAAGACATTGAGGTTGATTTACTAAAACTGGAGAGTGAAAAATCTGGTGCAGCTGTGCATGGTAGCCAATCAGCTTCTATCTTCAACTTGTTCAATTAAACTTCGACAAAAAAAAACTGGAAGCTGATTGGTTTCTATACAGAGCTGCACCAGATTTTGCACTCTCCAGTTTTAGTAAATCAATCCCATTGTTATACAGATCAGACATTTCTAACGACAATCATATCTTTCTCATTAACTGCATATTGCATTTTGTCTAAATTTGTCTTCACATTCTGCTACTTTGCATACTTGGTGTTATCTGGTTTGGAATGAAAGAACATTTATTTTTAAAGTACTGACTTTGTAAGAATTAGGTAGATTGTTGTATTCCAAAATATCATCCTCCATTTCTGCCTTTTGTCTATTTGCATTTGTGCCTTCACTACATGAAACATCTGTGCAGCATAAAGAAAAAAGCAAATCAACAATTTTAACTAGTATATACAGGCAAAACCTCTTCCTATTTTTGGATAGAGTTGAGAAGCATTAGATCTTTTTTTCAGGGTGCTAATTTGGGCTCTGTTTAAAAGATTTACTTTCATGTCCCGTACTGCTGACAATGTTTTTCTATTCTTTAGAATAGAAGGAGAAGACTAGAACCCCCTCAAATTTTTTTTTTTTTTTTCAGTGTCACAGGTGCATTATTTTTTTAGATAACGAATGACTTCAGAAGAGCTGCAACTCTTATTTAGTAAATAACACAAAAAACAGCGCAAAAATTAAATAAATAAAAATAATCACAAATAAATAAATGTCCGTGCAAAAATATATATATAATATTTCAAACATAAGTCCTTATTTTCCCAAAAGGATTTTCAAAACAATGTTCCAAAATGTGCTTCCACCTAATCACCACGTGAAAAATAATATTGACCGCACTCACCAGATGGAGGTGAGTAATAAGCCTCATAGGATATAAGGGATCCTATAGCCCCTCAGGAGGAACTCAAATCGCCTTCTTCACCCTGCTTAGATACAGCAATCGACTCCACTCTACTTCTCCATGGAATCCTCAATAATGTGCAAGGAAAGAAAGGCTACATAGTGTAATACTGCCACTCAATACCATATAAATCGATAGAATAAGGACACTCACATGTTTCAATAAAATAACAGGCCTTGTTTAATAGCCTCAAAGGCTTCAAAGGAACAAGTTTCCAAATTGTAAATATAGGGATCTCACGCTTTAAGGATCACTGTAGAGGATGACCAGCTTTCCACCTCTAAAATGGCTGCTTGATCCGCAAAAGTCGGCGTGCGTTCCAAATACCGGAAGTGACGTAGGCCAAGAAGACGGCAGACCGGAAGTGCGTCAACGCGTTTTGCCCCACCCACAGGGCGTTTTCAAGACCTGTGGCTGTTTTTTGTGTTATTTATTATTGGTGGTTTTCACTGGTGCACAGCTGCATAATTGTATACTTTCTTTGATTGGCGCTGGGATTTTTTTAGTTTGTTAACTCTTATTTAGTGACTTTTTGGGTGAACCTTCTTCTATCAATAAGACTTTTGTCACTTAACCCTTGGGTCCACCCCTCACCACCATTAAGTCCAATTTTTTCTCCATAATTTTTGTTATTATATGCAATGGCTTCTTTAGATTTTGTGTCGTAAAACATTGTCAGCAATACAGGAACTGTGGGTACATTTTTCTAATGGAACCCCAGATATCCATTAAAAATCGACAGAACTTAACAGGCATATACTTGAGCACAATATTATACAGACCTTACCCAAGGTATCACACTGGTGTTCTCTAGAGACTCAACAAGCCATACCTTATCATGACTTATATTAGACCATGCTGAAGGTCATCATAGTAGATCTGAAGGAGTGTCTCTTTTTCTATACCTAATTGGTGGTGTTCAGCAGTGTCTTGGCCTTTTGCTTTTTTAAAAGGTCTGCAGTCATAAAATATATTGTATTTGTGGATGATACATGAGATGAGAGTTTTTAGTTTATGAATTTCTTTTCTTGTTTTACATGGCTTTATATTTGTTTTCTACACAGAACAAGCTGGTTAGGACTAACCGTCACACTGCCAAGGGTACTAACAATAGTGATATCTTCAAATAATAATAGTAACTAGAAAATCTACAATTTCTGGGGAAATTGTGTGAAGTGTTCTTTTCTCCACCAGTAGTCTACAACTGGAGTGGGCGGAGTAGCTTTTGTCACTCTGCTGCCTGCTCACACACCTGGGTTCCTATGGCAACTCACTCTACAGCAAGGGCAGAGGAGAGGTTAAAAACAAACTGCTCCAACTTGCTCACTTCACTGGCAGTTGCCATTTTTAAATGGTTGTAGTTTTAAAACTATAAATCCTACAGTGAAAAGCTTTATATTGTGAGAATCACAAGACCCAGACCTCATTTTGATGCATAGTATGTCTCTGAAATATTAAAAATGAAGGCACAGTTGCAGTTTAGAAATTGCCCTTCACATTTCAGGTGTCTAGAGTGGAGTTTCAATGAATGTTAATGGGCGGCGTGAGTTGCAAACAAATGGTCATATTGTGAAAACTATCAGGACTATGGCTTAGCCATGGACATTTTTAGTGGCAGCAGGGATAGCTGAACGTTTTGATATAAGATTTGTGTAGGTGGGCTTGAAAATGAGGGAGTGATGGCAGTTTAGAAATCATGTCCTGATTTTTCAGCTCACACTCTAGCTTTTGTCAGCTCCCACTCTAGTTTTGAACATTCTGCCATTCATTCCTATGGGACCAATTTCACCACAAAAACACCGATATTTCATAAACCATTCGGCGAAACGTTCCACAAAGTAATAGCACACCAATCGGGAACAATCGTTTCGGTATATAACTGTCTATGTAGTGTAAAAACTGTGGGAGGAGTTAGGGTGGTAAATTCGGCTATAATAATAGGAATATATATGTGAGATAACAGTAAGTGGTCTTCCCATGCAAGAACACTTAATAAGAATAATAATTATATTAGTAGCAACAACTGCTCAAGCTAATTTGGATTTTGCCACAGACCTTGCCAGTTTTATATTTTGCCCCAAACCCTGCCAGTTTTGCTAGGAAGCATGGTCTGCAATTAAATGTGGAAATAAATACAAGGTGATGTCATTACATAAATTAAAAACATATAGGGGTAGGGTTACCAAAACTGCTGTACTCAAGATCTGGTATAATTGTGAATGGTAGCTTAGGCTTTGTCAATAAATCCTGGAAGCTGACTGGTTTCTATGCAGAATTGCATTAGATTTTGCACCTTGCAGTTTTAGTAAACAACCCCCAAACTGTAGTACATACTACATAATGTATTGTATGTTATTTTTATATTAATCTGAACAGTTTTATTTTTGTTTTGGAAAATGTGAAGTTCCTGAAATATTAATGACAGCAGTTTCCCATAATAGTTTAATTTTTCTTTTCAAACATATTCATATTCTAACTCATAAACTGATATTCTTATATTGCTTTCACCCTACCTTCTTTTTATGTACTGCACATAAGAAATTCATTTACTACACAATTTTCCTAGTGTTTACAGTTGGCTCCTTCATCAGCTGTCTTGTCCCACCACTCAATGCAGTGCTTTAACCATTTCCCATCTGCCCTATAGCAGAAGTACTGCTACAGGACGGCATGGGTGCACAAAATCATGTATATTTCTGTGATTTCACATTTCCGGGTAGGGGGAGTGCATGCGCCCTACCCACGCTGCCATTTGCGGCCTCGGCTGTCAATCACCGGGTCCAAGTCGATGATTACTCGCTGGCACCCGGTGATTGCTAAGCATCTCCGATGAGGGGAGGGGGAGAACTGTATGTAAGCTCCTGCTCACTGCTTTGTATGGCTGTGCTATGCAGAACCATGCAAAGCAGTGTGCTTACAGTGAAGCACAAACACAGCCCAGTATGCAAAACAGCACACAGTTAACCCTTTGATAGCCCCACATGGTAACCCCTTCCTGCCCAGTGCCATTAGTACAGTGTCAGTGGTTTTATTAGCACTGATCTTTGTATTGGTGTCACTGGGGATGTCAGTGACACCAAGTCAGTTCCCCCCCAGTGTCAGAATGACCACCACAGTCCCGCAGTCCTGCTATAAGTAGCTGATCACCGCCATTACTAGTAAAAATAATTTTAAAAAAAATCCAGTATATATACCGCCATTTGTAAATGCTATAACTTTCACGGAAAACGTAAAGTTTTTTTTAGCTAAGACATGTAGTAGAATAAATTTTGGCCTAAATTTATGATGAAATTTGATTTTTAAAGTTTTTACTGGATGTTTAATAGCAAAAAATAAAAAATATTGTTTTTTTTCTCAAAATTGTCGGTCTTTTTTTATAGTGCAAAAAATAAAAAACACACAGGTGATCAAATATCACCAAAACAAAGCTCTATTTGTGGAAAAAAAAGGACATAAATTAATTTTGGGTGCAACGTTAGATGACTGTGCAATTGTCAGTTAAAGTAACGCAGCGCCATAATGCAAAAAAATGACCTGGTCCGGAAGAGGGGTAAATCCTCTGGAGGGCAAGTGGTTAATCCTTGTACTGGATTATTACGTCTACTGCTGAATTCCGTGTGTGCCTGATTCCATTGAATTGTGTGCTGCGTAGACTTTCCAGTGTCACAGTATACACTTACCCTCCCACATCCAAGTTTGCACCATTACTGAATGTGCACCCAGAAGCTAAAACCTTAACCTTTTGCCCAAGACCAACATCTCTACTTTTGGTACAACAGATGGTAGCCACGGCTCTAAATCTCTGTATCCTGTAGTCTAGGAGACAGAATTGTTATAGAGTACTTTGACCAGCTCAAATATCCATAAAATATGTGCAGCCTCAGAGTAACAGGAATAGAAGCAAACCGGTACAAGGTATAGAAAATATTATACAGTATATAAAAAAAACATAAATGATGACATCTACAAGTCAGAGGTATCAACATCACACAAACATTCTCCAGTCACTTGCCAGACAACTCGTCTTTGCCTTTTTCTCTTACTCACCCCTCTGCCCCTTTCATAATAATGCCTTTGTAGCCCTTAATTTCCTTTAATTTTCTCCTTTAAAGAGTCATTGTCACTATAATGTCACAGCAAGAAAAGGCATACCTGTAAAAAGAATAAGCACTATACTTTCCTTTCTGTGGGCCCATATCTTGAAATACTGCCCTAGGTCCTGCGGTATTTAATACGCCTGGGATTACGAACACGTGATACTATTTCCACATGCATGAGTCCTGATGACTCATATGTCGATACAAGATATGCAAGCCCTCAGGAAAAACCTATGTGTAGTAGGGGGGGTAGTAGGGGGTAGTAGGGGGTAACAAGTATTAAACCCATCCAATCAGTTGAATATTTGAAAAATCTAGAGAGAATCATTGAAGTGGCATTTCAAGACACAGGCCATCAAAGTTAGGTATAGTGCCTCTTTTTCTGACAGACATTTCTTTACTGTTTTAAGCAAAACTTTTTAAAGGGTAAAGCTAAACATCCAACAGACAAAATCTGACAAAATCCTTGCCACTTTAGTAATATTTCTGATCAAAATAAAGTACTAGAGAACACAAAAATGATATAGAGTACACTGGATAGTACAAGTCAACATTAAAAAAATGCAAAATAAAAGCCATGCTAAATATATATGGATAGTAGATGGAAGGGTAAATAAGCACCACATCCCACTTTGCAAGAATTTTCAATTTAAAGGATAATACAGAATTTTAAAGGTGTATACAAGAAAATTAAATCAACAACTTTTTTGAAAAAACTAAAACCATTACAGTTTTATTGATATATTACATATTTTTAAAAAACACATTAATAAAACCACTGTCTGTATCTCATTGGTCTCTTTTATCATCATTTTATAGCGGTAACATGCTTCGCCAAAAGTATTCTTTGGGAGATGTGCCGCTACCAGATTTCAAACTGTATAGAGACATATACAAATACATAATAATCAAAATAACAAACATACATTAAAGTTATTTTATGAGGTGGTATCAAAAAGTTTAGAAGATAGTTTTGTAACACAACAACAGAGGCAACACAGGGCTGTCAACACAGTCACAGGGAATGCCAATCTTCATAAGTCAGTATGCCAAAAGGCACCGTCCTGTGTACAACGGGAGCTGTGCAGCTGT
This sequence comes from Staurois parvus, assembly GCF_062004578.1. NCBI lineage: Eukaryota > Metazoa > Chordata > Amphibia > Anura > Ranidae > Staurois > Staurois parvus. The sequence goes on from NW_028317949.1 coordinate 10,350,131, forward strand.
GCAACTGGTGCTATCCTGACCACGTATATTACCATGTCTGCCATTGCATCATGGACAGCAAGTTAGAACAAAGAGAAAATGTGAAATTCAGTCCACAAGGGTGGGTCTTTGGTGTGCCACCAGATACATATTTGAGACAAGATACTGCTTTATAGTATAACGTGAAGTTGGGTAGTCCCATTGATTTTTAGATTGGAAGAGTATATTAGTTTTATGCTGCGGCATTTAAAACACCAGATTAGAGATGTGAGGATGGCTTGTAGCTTCTTAAGGTGATTAGCGAGGAAAGGGATAGGCAGGGCTATGAACACATATAGGATATGTGGGAGAAGATAATTTTTGGTAATGCAATGCAGCCTACCTAGGAGGCCAGGACTGAAACCGGCTATTAAAGAGGTGAAGTGAATGAGTTCAGCTAAAAGTTCTATTATTAGATAGAATATAGAATAGATATAGAATTTGTGGTAGAGAATGAGGAGGAGAGAAAGCCTCATGTCCAAACTTTGGCAGTGGGACAGGTATACAAAGTGAGAGTATACGACCAGTGAAGCCAAACGTCCTAAGTACTGCACTCATATACATCCAGTGAACCCTATCAAATGCTTTTCAGCATCTAGGGAGATAAACAAAGAGGGAATATGGTGCACTGGATTAGATCTATAAAGCATCAGAAGTTTGGCGACCTGGGACAAATCCAACATGATCTAGGTGTGGTTGGTAAGTTTAGGTAGACAGTTGGGCCTAATTTTTGCATATAGGTTTGTGTCTGAATTTACAAGAGAAATGGGGTGAAAGCCGGAGACATGTTTTGGGGATGGTTACAATGATCAATTCAAAGAATTCTGCAGGTCATGAGCAACTGCCTGCAATCTTATTAAAGGAAGCAGCAAGAAAGGAATTTAACTGGTTTTGAAAATAATCTATAATATTCATTGGAGACATGGTCAACGCCTGGGGTTTGTGTAAAGGAAGTGAATTAATCACCTTGGCCACTTCAATGGTGGAGGTGTTCTGATGATAGTGTGTGGAGGTTGTTGGAGTCCAGAAAATGTTGAATAAGTTGTGGGTTAGGAGTGGGTATATCTGGGGCTTCTTGCATGTTATAAGTGCTGAGTATTATCTACACAATTGTTCTGCAATATCTGAGGGGTTGAAAATCTTACAGCTTGTGTCATCTATTAACTATGTGCACCAATTTTGTTACCTAGCCACATGCCGCCCAGCCACCGCCTATAAACGGCGGCAGGGCGGCGCTCGTAGGCAAAACAACGTTTTAAAACGGACCTCCACAAAACAGGTAGGGGGCGCGTGCGAGGCGCGCGCCTGCCCTGCCTGTCCCGCGGGTGTCCGCAGCGAGTGTCAGCCGCCGGGTCACGGCCGGTTTTTACCGGCTGTTTTCCCGCGATGAGCTGTTATCACTGACACAGAGCAGAGCTGCATTGTTTACACACAGCCTGCTCTGTGACAGTTCCCCGACAAGCTGAAGAGAGAGAGAAGAATTTCTCTCCCTCGATCAGCTCCCCCCTCCCTCCCCCCGTCCAGCACACACCCCCGCCCCCTAGTAAAACACTCCCCTTACACAGTAAACTCTAAATATGTTAACCCCTTCCTCCCCAGTGACATTAGTACAGTATCAGTGGTTTTTTTTTCACTGATCACTGTATTGGTGTCACTGGGGATGTCAGTGACCCCAAGTCAGTTCCCCCCCAGTGTCAAAATGTCCGCCACAGTCCCGCAGTCCCGCCATAAGTCGCTGATCGCCGCCATAAGTCCCTGATCGCCACCATAAGTCGCTGATCGCCGCCATTATTAGTATAAAAAAAATTAAAAAGCCCAGTATCTTTCCCGCCATTTGTAAACGCTATAACTTTCACGTAAACCAATTAATTTACACGTATTGGGATTTTTTTAGCAAAGACATGTCGCAGAATGTATTTTGGCAGAAATTTATGACTAAATTTGATTTTTGCATTTTTATTTACTGGACATGTTTTATAGCTAAAAGTCCAAAATATTGTTTTTTTTCCCTCAAAATTGTCAGCCTTTTTTTTTATAGCGCAAAAAATAAAAACCGCACAGGCGATCAAATACCACCGAAAGAAAGCTCAATTTGTGGGGAAAAAAAGGATGTAAATTTCATTTATGTACCGTATTGCATGACCGCGCAATTGTCCGTTAAACTAGCGCAGCGCTGTATAGCAGAAAAATGGCGTAAACTGCAGTATTTATACCATAGTTTGTAGACGCTATAACTTCCACACAAAGCAATCAATATACACTTATTGGGATTTTTTTTACCAAAAACATGTAGCAGAATACATTTTGGCCTAAATTTATAACCAACTTTGAATTTACTATATATTTTTATAGCTGAAAAGTAAAAAATATTGTTTTTCTTCAAAATTTTTGGTCTTTTTTTGTTTATAGAGTGAAAAATAAAAAGCGCACAGATGATCAAATTACACCGAAAGAAAACTCTATTTGTGTAAAAAAAAGGACGTAAATTTCGTTTGGGTGTAGCATTGCATGACCGCGCAATTATCAGTTGAATTAGTGCAGCGACGAGTAGCAAAAAGAGGCCTGGTCATTAAGGGGGGTAAATCCTCAGGAGCTCAAGTGGCTAGAGAGCAGCAGGATAAACAAAGTAATTATATATAATAATTATAGGATTGTTTAAATAGGTCACTACATTGTGTACAGAGGTTTGTAAATACAGGTGTACCTCTGTTTATGAACGCCTCAGTTAACATCATTTTTGGTTTATGAATGAAAATCCATTGAAAATAATGCCTCGGTTTACAAATTGTTTAGCAATTTTTTTCGCAATACGAAGTGTATGTTGGTGCCGATTTTTAAATGCAATTGCAGGCTTTTTTTTTCCTTCACTAGAGCTTTTCAGAATTAGCTGTCACTTTCTATGGAGCTAAAGGATACTTTGTTTCTTTTATCTCAGGAAACAAACTAAAAGGAAACATTGATTCTTTTAACTCAGGAAAATAAACTAAAAGGAAACTTGCTTTCTTTTAGCTCGGGGGAAAGTAACAGCTGATTCTCTGAGCTATAGTGAAGAAAAAATAGCCGGTAATTACATTTAAAAACCGGCACTGATCTATAGTGACAGCAACTTTTTTTAACTTTTTTCTGACCTCCAGAACGGATTAATTGGTTTTCAATCCATTCCTATGGGAAACCGCGTTTCAGTTTACAAATTTTCTGCAATACGTTTTACGTAAAACGTCCCGGAGAACGCATTACATTCGTAAACTGAGAGACACCTGTACATTTTTTACACATATGCTTGAGAAACATGTACTCTAGTTACAATGCATATTTGACATGCATTTGTTGCTTGTTCACTAATTATTTTTCCATTTTTTAATGGCAACATGTATTTAGTGTAATATTTGCTTATCTTGCAACTAACAAATGTCTTATTTGATGTTTATTCACAGAAAAAAAGCAGCTTATTGCTGTTGGTGAAATAAGTGAATGAGTATTTCAATATAGAGGCAATTTATTGTTCTCTGTTAGGCTCAGACAGCCTTGGCTGTTTGTAGCTCTGATGTTTCCTTCTGATTATAAGGTTGTGCCAGAATAGTGTCAATGTGTCAGCTTTCTTATTTTACCTTTCAGTAACTTTGTTACTTTGTCAGAGAGGATTTTAAATCCTGACTAGAGCATAACTGGGCCTTGACATGTTGTGCAAGCTTTTTGGGGTTTTGTACATTTCTGTAAATGGCATATTTTAGTGTGCCACTTCACACTTACTTTAACATGAATCAGCCTTCAAGGTCCTAAATCTGTCCATACACAGTTCACATTTTGGATTAACAGGAATGTAAGCTGTTGATGGTTCTGCTGACACTATCCACCTCAACAAACTGTTTGAAAACAAAAGGAGACAGGTGGAAAACGCCAGTTGATCAGTGACTGCAGCCAATCAGTTGCAGTCTTTGTTCTGGTATTCTTACAAATGAAAAAATACAATAGCTGGAAGCTATTGGATTTCTCTTGTTCACTCACTGATCTCCTATCTGGTGAATAAACTTGGAAGTGACGAATGTTTACTTGCATCACTGGCCAGAGAAGAAGCTGATCAAGCACAATTTGTGCTTGATCAGTTTCAGTGGGATCCAGAGGTGACTTAACTTTAGTGTATTTTATAATGAAAATATGGGTGTGATAAGCATGTGCACTGATATCAAGTGACATAAAAAACTACCGCCACTTTATTCTCCAAGGTTTCTGCTTTCAAAAAATATATAATATTCTGGGATTTGTGAAGAAAATGAAAAAGATATGCAGAAAAATGGCTGTGGTAGGGAAGTGGTTTATACCATATACAACTTTGAAATTTTTTTATAAAGCCAAGAGTTTATTTTGTACATGTTAAAATCAGCCTCATATTAAAAAAAATCATAGAAGCAATGCACAATTATATTTTCCTTATACGTATATTCCTCCTGGCTTCCTATTAATCAAAGCAGTGGAATAATATTACCATGAAACCATATCTATCTGTAAATGCGTATACACAGTACTAAATTAAACTATAGATAATTCATCTCAAGTTTCCACCATGATTTAAACCATGTTGTTAAACCATGATGTTTTCAGGAGGCAACACTACACATTTTTGGATCAAACATTCCTGTTCTTCAGGTTAAAAAACTGATGCACTGACATGGGCGGCGCTTAAGGGGTCACATGAATCGCAATGGCAACCCCGCTCATGCTTCAAGGGGTCTGTGCGGCGTCTCTGTTACATTAGGTTTTATACTGTGTCGCTGGGGAACAGGGGTAGACTGACAACTCATGGGGCCCCCGGGCAATAGGGGATCATGTGGCCCCTGTGCCCTTGCCCACACTCAAAGCACACCCAAAAAGCCTATAAAAGGTACCAGGGTCATTTAATGGGGCCCCCTACTGACCCTGGGCCCTCGGGCAGTGCCCAAGTGCTCGAATGGTCAGTCCGCCCCTACTGGGGAAAAGCACTTGCCATGTCACACTGCATTGGTAAGTCAGTAAACACAGAGATCCAGGGCCCTCTGAGTTTTAAGTTTCGTGTACACATGTCAATGGGGGCAAGTCCTTTCTTCCAGCGGTGCACAAATGACATTCAAATACGCAGAGATTTTTTTGTACAAATTTTCTTTCAAAATTATACTAGAGTATATTCAGCTTAGGGCAAGAGTCTCACTTCCCTTTCCACTTTAAAAAAAGACTAATATTTTATTAGTCTGCATTTACTTTATTATTTCAATGACCAATCAAGTCAGGAGAATTAATATAATAGGAAACAGGGCTGATATATAAACTAAGTGCAGACTGCAATGAAAATTCTTCATTTAATAATTCAACCACATAACATGAAATAAGTTGAAGGCTGACTAGCACTTATAAGTACAAGGGTAGACTAAGATATTTGTGCTCTGGAGCAGGGGCGGACTGATCATTTGGAAACTTGGGCACTGCCTGAGGGCCCGGGGTCAGTAGGGGGCCCCATGAGATGCCCCTGGTACCTTTTTCATAGGCTTTTTTGAGTTTGGGCAAGGACACAGGGGCCCCATGATCCCCTATTGCCCGGGGGCCCCATGAGTTGTCAGTCCGCCCCTGCTCTGGAGTAGATTGAGAAATGTACAAACACTTGGGGCTTGATTAACTGAAGTTCAGCTCATGCTGGCAAATTGTTTGTCTATCTCTACATACATTCATTCATGAGTGAACATAGCAGTAGACAATCTTTTACTGCTTTTACTGTTTATTAAGCTTGTGAAAAAAAAAATATTTATCTTCAACATGATTTATCATTAAAGTGAACACAGAGGACAGTTAAAATTGCTTCCTTAATAAATCAGCCCCATGTATTCAAATTAGTCAAAGACTGAAGAGCAATTATCATTAGTGGAAGGACAGATTCAAATATATGGGTTCTGAGGAAGTCTGAACAAATTTCAAATATTTATATCCCGATTTACTAAAATTAAGCACATTCTGCTTAGGATAATGTAAAAAAGTTCAACACTGGAAATAGCATGCTTAACTGATTAGCTAAAAAAATATTAGAAAAGCATAATAACTATGAAAAACAAAACCTGCAAGCAATTCATAACACTCTGCCAGTGTCTTCTCTGACCTTTGTTTGCCCAGAAAATAAAATGTTAAATATTAATGACAATTGACAAATCTGTCCCCAGCCACATCACCAATCTTGTCTTAAAATATCAACCAAGCTGTCCTCTTTGCTTATTCTAAGACCTCTTGCTCTCCAGCTCTCTCATCATCTCCTATCATGAACATTTCCAGGACCTTTCCAGACATTCTTTCATCCTCTGGAACACCCTACCTCAACTTCTACAGCTATCTACTACTATGTCTTTCTCATCTCATCTTTTCAAGCAAACCTATCATGCCTCTAGCTAACAGCTGAATATTACTTTCTTGAACAACAAGTCCCCACACAGGTACTACTTATTGCATCACTTGCCCTTCCCTTTAGGGTGTAGGCTTTAATTATCAGGGTCCTCCTAATCCTCCCATCTTACATTTTGTTGTAACTGTGCTGTTTGCCTTTATTTTGTAAAGTGATTCTCAATCAGTATAAATCAAATGCAAGCATTTGTAAGGATCCAGGCTCCAGTAGGACCGAATGGCCACTTACATGGTTCCCTTTACCTTTAGAAGCCATTTTTTCAGTACAAATGTATATCAATTCACTTATACTTGGATGTCTCCAAGAATAAAAGCACCAGATTATCTAGCTTAACAAAAGCTTAATGTATGTATATCAATTCACTCATACTTGGATGTCTCCAAGAACTAAAGATTATCTAGTTTTAACCATTTGAGGACCAAGGGACGTATTTGTCCCATGTTTTTAATTGCGTGTATCATCTGATTAAGAACTTAAAACTCTTTTTTTTTTGGTTTGAGTCAAAATATTAGTTCTTATCAACAAACAACAAATGGATCTAGCTTTTTTGCCAATTATTTCATGAAATGGTTTGTTACAGCAAGTGAAGTGTACGAACTTTAAAAACAAAAAAATTGATTCTTTTGGTGTTCCAAAATCTTACGGTCCTCAAAGGGTTAACCGAAGCTGTTACCAAGTGAAGGTGAATTAGGATCTATGAAGTAATTGAGATGAGTATTTATAGGTTGTTGCTTGAGGTAACTTGAGCCAAGCACCAAAAGCTGAGGTCAGGACAGGTACTTTAAAGCAAGATCAACTCAAAAAGGCAGCCAGATCCAAGGAGTTACATAGTTACATATTTAGTCTGGCTGAAAAAAAGACAAAAGTCCATTCAGTTCAACCAAAAAAAAAAGTTATAATCCAACACTCACAGTTGATCCAGTGGAAGGCAAAAAACCAGCAAAGCATGATCCAATTTGCTCCTGCAAGGGAAAAAATTCCTTCCTGATCCCCCGAGAGCAGGGGCGGACTGACCATTTGGAAACTCGGGCACTGCCTGAGGGTCCGGGGTCAGTAGGGGGCACCATGAGATGCCCCAGGTACCTTTTTCATAGGCATTTTTGAATTTGGGCAAAGACACAGGGGCCCCATGATCCCCTGTTGCCCGGGGGCCCCATGAGTTGTCAGTCCGCCCCTGCCCGAGAGGCAATCGGATATTCCCTGGATCAACTTTACCTATAAATGTTAGTATCCAGTTATATTCTGTGTGTCTAGGAAAGAATCCAGGCCATTTTTAAAGCAATCCACTGAGCTGGCCAGAACCAACTCTTGAGGGAGTATATTCCACATTTTCACAGCTCTCACTGTGAAGAAACCTTTCCGTGTTTGGAGATAACATTTCTTTTCCACCAGACTTAAAAGAGTGCCCCCTTGTCCTCTGTGATGACCTCAGGGTGAATAACTCTACACCAAGTTCACAAGGAGTGCAACAAGCAGATCAGAAACAGACAGGGATCAAAAGGCAAAGGAAATTGGCTGCACTCTAATATAACTCAAGCACAGATAAATGTATTGTTTAGGTGACATCAGGCACCTATCCAAGACCCCACTCTTTCTGATGCATCTCACATAGAGATTAGGCCCATTTATCTGAACAGGTAAATAGGGCAGTTATTCCTGAAATGGGACACAGGCAAAATACCTGGAGTACAGGGAAATCCAGGAAGGTAGAAAAAAAACAAGATAAGCAGAAAAAGGTGGACACTAGACAGTTGGAACTAGGGAAGACATAATAAATAGGTGCAAGAGCTATAGGTAGACACTGGGACCCAGGGAAATCAAGAGCAACTACAAAAATAAATGGTATCTACAGGAGGAAGCCTAGCAGAATCGACATGTAGCCAAGTGCACAAGGGTTGAACACACATGGAGGAGCAGGCTTTCATCAACTGTACAGCTGAGGAACTCAGTATTAGAAGGTTTTTTAGAACATTTCTAGGCTAGTACTTTGCATGGATACAAAAAATAGTAGTTTTAGTCCTGTGACTATGTATGCAAAAAGAGTAAAACAGCTACTTACTTTTATTTTTCTGCTAAGCTTACTAATAATGCAAATATCCCATATATTATTTTCATTAACGCCATTAAACATTTCTTAGTGCAATTTCTAATGTTACTAGAACATAATAAAAACTTGTTAAGTATACCGTCTCTATAACTAGTGTTTATTTTTTGCTTAAATGATGATAAAACTAAGACACATTTTAATGTATTCAGAACATTTCTTTTGTGCATAATCGCATTTACAATGTTCTCATAAGTGAGATCCACTTCATCTTTTTTATGTCTGTTATGATTATTTTACCTGCTTTTTCCCTAGTTGTGCTCTGAAGATGCAACTTTTCTAGAGGTAATAAAAATGCAATTGCATGATTTGCTAGTCATAGGGAGAATATATAATTCTTAATGGGCACTACAGTATAAATGTATTAATTTTGGTTACTCCATATAATGTTTCTATTTAAAGGACCACTATACCCAAACTACATACATATCATAAATTGTTTTGAATCACAATAATATATAACTATGCACATGTTTCAGGTTATCAGAAAAGATTGTTCTTCTTCTCAATATTATTATTAGCAAGGAAATTAAAAACAAGATGGCATAGCTAAAAAAATCCAATGTTTTCCAATACATTTTGGCTTAATTCACTATGCAGCAACTATCATATTATGCTATAATTGCAGGTATTTTATTTATGTTGTTATAAATAAATGTTTATTTACACTGCTCAGAAAATTACAGGAACACTTTGAAAACATATCAGATCTCAATGGGAAAAAATATCATGCTGAATATCTATACTGATATGGACTGGGTAATGTGTTAGGTATGTAAGGATGCCCCATCATTTGATGGCAATGAAAATTATCAACCTACAGAGGACTGAATTCAAAGACACCCCAGAAATCAAAGTGAAAACATTATGCAGCAGGCTAGTCCATTTTGCTGAAATTTAATTGCAGCAACTATAAAATGATACTCAGTAGTTTGTATGGCCCCCGCGTCCTTGTATGCATGCCTGTCAACATCAGGGCATGCTCCTAATGAGATGATGGATGATGTGCTGGGGCATTTCCTCCCAGATCTGGACCAGGGCATCACTGAGCTCCTGGACAGTCTGAGGTGCAACCTGGTGGTGTTGGATAGTCCGAAACATGATATTCCAGGGGTGTTTGATTGGATTTAGGTCAGGCGAGCATGAGGGGGGGGCATTCAATGGTATTATTTCCTTCATCCTTCAGGAACTGCTTGCATACTCTCACCACATGAGAATGGGCATTATTGTGCATGAGGAGGAACCCAGGACCCACTGCACCAGTGTAGGGTCTGACAATGGGTCCAAGGATTTCATCCCGATACCTAATGGCAGTCAAGGTGCCATTGTCTAGCTTGTAGAGGTCTGGGTCTCCCTCCATAAATATGCCTCCCCAGACCATCACTGACCCACCACCAAAATTGTCATGCTGAATGATGTTACAGACAGCATAACATTCTCCAAGGCTTCTCCAGACCCTTTTTTTTATATATATCTTTATAATGTTTTCCATTACAAAAATCCACATTGTGTCCAGCAATTCTTAAATACATAAATACTACATACTTTGTACCTATTCCCTATGCCACCCACCCTTGCTACCACCTCACCCATACCCCTGGTCCACATTCTATAATCTTTCTATGTCTTCCTATATATTTCTATCTATGTCTATATCCCTTTCCTTCATCTAGAGCCCCATAGCAAATCAGTTACCTTTTCATACTCTCCCAACTCTTACTACCTTAAGCTCCTACCACTTCCCAATATCTTTTAGATGATTTAAAGTCATACCATCTACTCCACACTTCTCTACATTTTTCCATTTTATCCTCTTCCATATGATATAACTGCTCCATCTTATATATGTATTCAACTCTCTTTATCCACTCCTTTATTTTTGGGGGCTCTTGGACTAACCAATATTTAGGGATAAGACTTTCATATTGGCCGTACTAATTAGGTGATATAATACGCTATTTTTGTATTGTTTCACAGAAGTTTCAGTGTTATAAAATATAAAAACTCACGGGTCCCTCTGAACAATTGTCCCCGATATCTCCTGTATATATTGGATCATTTCCTGCCAAAACTTCTGGATTTTAGGGCAATCCCACCATATACGTGCAATTGTTCCCTTATTCCCACACCCCCTCCAGCATAATGATGAGACATCTAATCATTGTTTATGTGCCACACTCGGTGTGATATACCATCTTGCTAAGCACTTATAATTCATTTCAACTGTATTCATATTCATCACCTCATGTGTTAATTTAAATATCTTATTTTTTTGTTGCTCATTCAAATTAGTTCCTAGCTCCTTTTCCCAATTCTCTAAGTATGGAGGAGGATCAGAACACTCCAGATCAGTAGGGATCTTATAGATCCTGGAGGTAAAATGTTTCTGTATTATGTTTGAACTCAACATTTTTTCTTTAATCCATATCCCCGAAATATTGTCTTTCCATTGTGGAAAATACTCCGTACCAGGGGTGGACTGACAACTCATGGGGCCCCTGGGCAATAGGGGATCATGGGGCCCCTGTGCCCTTGCCCAAACTCAAAAAAGCCTATGAAAAAGGTACCAGGGGCATCTCATGGGGCCCCCTACTGACCTCGGGCCCTCAGGCAGTGCCCAAGTTTCCAAATGGTCAGTCTTCCCCTGCTCCGTACCCACCAGAGGGATCAATACTGAGTTATATTTCCAATCCATTTGCTTATGCAGTGCGTCCCACACTCTTAGTACCTTATGTGTCAACCTACTAGTGTTTTCATCTAAGATACGAAACTTATGTGGTATCCATGTAATCTTCTCTAATTGTACCTTGCTTAAAAATCCTTCCATATTTACCCAACTTTTCCCTTGTGTGTTATGTGTCCAATCTACAATACGTAAAAGTAATATTAAATAATAGTATTTCCTAAAATTAGGCAGATTTAACCCCCCTTTCCCTTTTTTTACACAATACTTCATATTCAATCATTGGTTTCTTATTAGCCCATATATACCTAAGTATCATTTTTTTTATTTTCCCAAAAAAGGACCCTGATATACAGTTGCAAGAAAAAGTATGTGAACCCCTTGGGATTACGTGGAGTTTTCCATGAATTGGGCATAAATTGTGCTCTGAACGTCATCTAAGTCACAACAATAGAAGAACACAGTCTGCTGAACATAATACTACACAAACATTAGATGTTGCCATGGTTTAATTGCACATAACATGTAAACATTCACAGTGCAGGGAGGAAAAAGTATGTGAACCTTTGGACTTAATAACTGGTTAACCCTCCTTTGGCAGCAATAACCTCAACCAAACGTTTCCTGTAGTTGCAGATCAGACCTGCACAATGATCTGGAGTAATTTTGGACCACTCCTCTTCACAAAACTGTTTCAGTGTAGCAATATTCTTGGGATGTCTGGTGTGAATCGCTCTCTTAAGGTCATGCCACAGCATTTCAATCGGGTTGAGGTCAGGACTCTGACTGGGCCACTCCAGTAGGCGTATTCTGTGCTGTTGCAGCCATTTTTTTTTGTTGAATTACTTGTATGCTTTGGGTCATTGTCCTGTTGCATCACCCATCCTCTGCGGAGCTTCAGTTGGCGGACAGATGGTCATACGTTTTCCTGCAAAATGTCTTGATAAACTCTGGAATTCATTTTCCCATCAATGACAACAATCCGTCCAGGCCCTGAGGCAGCAAAGCAGCCCCAAACCATGATGCTCCCTCCGCCATGTTTTACAGTGGGGATGAGGTTTTGATGTTGGTGTGCTGTGCCTTTTTTTCTCCACACATAGTGTTGTGTGTTCTTCCCAAACAACTCAATCTTGGTTTCATCTGTCCACAGTATATTTTGCCAGTAGTGCTGTGGAACATCCAGGTGCTCTTTTGCAAACTTCAAACGTGCTGCAATATTCTTTTTGGACAGCAATGGCTTCCTCCGTGGTGTCCTCCCATGTACTCCATTCTTGTTTAATGTTTTCCTTATTGTAGATGTGTCAACAAAAATGTTAGCTTGTGCCAGAGATTTCCGTAGGCCTTTAGCTGACACTCTGGGATTCTTCTTTACCTCATGAAGCATTCTGCGCTGTGCTCTTGCAGTCATTTTTACAGGACGACCACGCCTAGGGAGAGTAGCAACAGTGCTAAACTTTCTTCGTTTGTAGACAGTCTGTCTTACCGTGGACACATGAACATCAAGGCTTTTGGAGATACTTTTGTAACCCTTTCCAGCTTCATGCAAGTCAACAATTCTTGATCGTAGGTCTTCTAAGAGCTCTTTTCTGTGAGGCATGGTTCACATCAGACAGTGCTTCTTGAAACCAGTAAACCCAAAACAGTTGTTTGTTTTTTAAGGGCAGGATAGCTGTCAGCAACACATCCAATATCATCACACTGATTGGAGTCAAGGTTGGCTCACTCCTGGCTCCAATTAGCTCTGGGAGAAGTCATTAAGCTAGGGCCTCACATACTTTTTCCTCCCTGCACTGTGAATGTTTACATGTTATGTGCAATTAAACCATGGCAACATCTAATGTTTGTGTAGTATTATGTTCAGCAGACTGTGTTCTTCTATTGTTGTGACTTAGATGACGTTCAGAGCACATTTTATGGCCAATTCATGGAAAACTCCACGTAATCCCAAGGGGTTCACATACTTTTTCTTGCAACTGTATGTACAGGGAGCATATGAAACTTATATACGATTTTCGGCACTATCACAATCTTTATCAAATTTATATGGCCTATCCAGGAGGCCCATCCTCTTGAGAGTCTCCCCAACTCCCCCTTTATTTCCTTGATTAATGGTATATAATTTGCCTGGTATAAATTCTTTATTGATGATGTTAATTTATACCCGATCAGATGGACCAGGAAATCCCAGTTGTATCAAACCTTCTTCTCAGTCATCTGTTCCAACAATGTTTTCAAAAATCTTCTTCTGCCAAATGTCTCTGATGCTATGTCAGCAAATATTTGCAGCTTTATTTCTCCATATTTTATTTTAGTGGTCTCTCTGAGTTTTGTTCCATATTCTTTCTCTATCCTCGTAGTGATGAAATCGAGCAATCACATCTCTAGGCAAATCTGCTGTCACTCCTTACAGTCACCTAATCCTATGTACTCTCTCCATTTTTAAGTGTTCTGTTATAGGTCTACTTATCAGTGGATTAAGCACTCTCTTTATTTTATCCCGCAAGTCCTCCCCTTGGGACTCTTCTGGTAAACCGTGAATCCTTAAATTATTTCTTCTCTCTCTGTTCTCTTGATCTTCTAATTTAAATGAGAGCTTTCTCTGTTCTCTTTGCATCTCTTCAACCTGCATTTCTAGATTAGTAATCAAATGCGCCTGTATCTACATTTTCCCCTCTACTTCTTCCACTCATGGCAAAATTCGACATAGATCATTACATATTGCCGCCATTTAATTTTTCATAGACATGTCAAGTTTTGCAAACATTTCCGCCATTTCAAATTTTGTAGGTATTTATGACAAAGCTCCCTGTTGTTCTATAGCACTTTGTTCTGTTACACTATCCACATTTATTAGTTTGTTAGTCTGGTTCACTTCTTGTGTCCTGAATGACAATCTCAATTGATCTCCCACACCTTTTCTAGTTCTCTCCTGTTGTTTATCCGGGGTTAAATTCTCCAGACTTTTCTCCTGCAGACGCAAATATTTCCTTATTGTTCTAGTGTTTGCGTTTGCATAAGGGGTTTTTGCTCCCCCCTTTGGTTGATCTACTTTTCATCTCTTTAGACTTTGCCCCTAAATTAATGGACAACTGCAGTATTATTGTCCCCAAGGAAAGACACTTTTTTTTCTTTTCTTCTGATGACTTTTACAGCCCCTATTGTGCTACTTTGGGAGCAGGAGTGATCTAACCAGTTCCCCCAACCACTGGGAAAGCCAGCAAATATAGTTCTCCTTCCCCCTCAGTGCTCAGGTGTACTTTAGATTGCAACAATTACATCAGATATAACAAAAGATTAAATGTCCTGCTTTTACCCACAGCAACTCACCCACCACCTTCCGTGCCAACTAAATAGGATCGTTCTATCCCAGTGCACCTTCAGTCCCAGCCGTGGTCTCCGAGCCAAGTTCCAAATGAGTTCAGGTAAATCAGTGGAGGTCTCTATAGCAAATGGCCTGGGGTGTCTCAGGGTCTCCCAAGACTGCTATCTCAATCCAGAGGGAATCTCCTCCAGTGACTGCTTCCTCTTCATCCACAAAGCCTCACCGCTCTCCTGGACCTTTGGGATAGTTTGCCACATTCAAAATTGCCGCCACAGTCGCATGGGCTGTCCTATGGGTAGTCACATAGACAGTCACATAGACGCTCTCATCATCCCCTTCTCCTCTGATCCTGCCACCTCCTGCTCCCAATCCTTCGGGGTCCCGGGGCTCCAGTGCACCTCACCGACCACAGCCACCTACCAGCTCTCCTAAGGACTCAACTCTGGTCACCACTGGCACCTGCCTCTGACCACCACCAGGACCACCCAGTCTCAGAGGCACCGTGGCATCCGACACCGCACCGACCTGGGCCTCAGGTAAGGCAGCTATGTCTCGTACATGGCGGGCATCTGAAGCTCCTGTTCCTCACAGTGCCATGTTCAGGCAACTCCCCCCCTCACAATTTCCCTATTGTTCTCCAGACCCTTTCACTTCTGTCACATGTGTTCAGAGTGAACCTGCTCTCATGAGTGGTGGACCTGCCAATTCTCGTGTTCAGTGGCAAATGCCAATTGAGCTCTATGGTGCTGGGCAGTGAGCACAGGGCCCTGTAGAGGATATTGAGCCCTCGGGCCACCCTCATGAAGTCTGTTTCTGATTGTTTGGTTGGAGACATTCACACCAATGGCCCTCTGAAGGTCTTTTTGTAGGGCTCTGGCAGCGCTCATCCTGTTCCTCGTTGCACAAAGGAGCAGATACCGGTCCTTTGGATTAAGGACCTTCTACAACCCTGTCCAGCTCTCCTAGAGTAACTGCCTGTCTATTGGAATCTCCTCCATGCTTTTGAGACTGTGCTTGGAGACACAGCAAACATTCTGGCAATGGCATGTATTGATGTGCCATCCTGGAGTGTTGGACTGTCTGTGCAACCTCTGTAGGATCCAGGTACCTCCTCATACTACCAGTAGTGGCACTGACCCTAGTCAAATGCAAACTAGTGAAAAAAGTCAGAAAAGGAAGGAAAAAAATGTCAGTGGTCTTCACCTGTCAAACCATTTTGTTTGGGAGGTTGTCTCATTGTTGTCCATCTAGTGCACCTGTTGTTAATTTCATTAACACCAAGGCAGCTGAAGCTGATTAGCAACTCCCTCTGCCACTTAAGTGACCAGATCAATATCCCAGGAGTTTAATTTACTTGATGCTATACTCTGATTAGAAGTGTTCCATTAATTTTTTTTGAGCAGTGTATATTATGTTATTTTGTTTAACCACTAGTCTACAGGGTACTTATACCCCATTCCTGCCCAGGCCAATTTCCAGCTGTCAGCGCTGTTGCACTTTGAATGACAATTGTGCGGTCATGCAACACTGTACCCATATGACATTTTTTGCATTTTTTTGTGACAGATAGAGCTTTAATTTGGTGGTATTTAATCACCTCTGTTTTTTATATTTTTTCTTAAACAAACCAAAAACTACTGAAAATTTTTTTTAAAAAGTTTTTTCTTAGTTTTTGTTATAAAAGTTTGTAAATAAGTGATTTTTCTCCTTCACTGATGTGCACTAATGAGGCTGCAGTGATGGGCACTGATAGGCTGCACTGATGGACACTGATAGGTGGCACTGATGGGCACTGATGAGGAGGCACTGGTAGGTTGCACTGATGGGCATTGACAGGCATCACTAATGGGCACTGAAAGGCAGCACTTATATATGGCACTGATAGGTGGCACTGACTGGCACTGATAGGCAGCACTGACTGGCACTGATAGGTGGCACTGATTGGCAACACTGATAGATGGCAATGACTGGCATTGATAGGTGGCACTGACTGGCACTGATGGGTGACACTGAAAGGCAGCTCAGATAGGCACTGATATGTGACATTGATATGACACTGATGGGCACTGAAATGTAGCACTGATGTGCACTGGCAGGTGGCATGGATGAGCACTGAGAGCTGGCACTGATAGACACTGACAGGTGGAGCTGCTGGGGCTACACAGATCATCAGGGCACACTGATCATCAGTGCCCTGATGATCTGTGTACATGTCCCCTCCGAGGAATGCCAATTACCGGCTCGCCTCTCCTCAAAAGCTGTCAGTGTGACAGCTCGTGGGGAGAGAAATGCCAATAACTGGCATTTCCCTGTTTACATGTGATCAGTTGTGATTGGACACAGCTGATAACATGACCGAGCCGACATCTTCGGCTCTTTCCATGGATTGGTGATTTGCTGTGTCCGAGGGACACAGCAGACCACCGATCGCCGCGCTGCGTGCTCCGGGAGCCGCGCATGCACGATTAGAATGGGAGGACGTCATATGACGTCCTCCCAGAACGAGAGGACCACCTTGCGTCCGTCATATTACTATATGGCAGGAGGCGGCTAAATAAAGAGCTGCAAAAACAGTCAAGTCACTAAAATTATTAATAATAATACAAAAAAAATAATATCAATAGTAACATTTATGTAAAATAATACATAGATTACTGCATAGTGAAGTGATTCAATAGTGCCAAGTAATCATTTTGTTGCACTTTTTCTGATGGAAGTTTACATAGGGCAACCTATGAATTTACAGTACATAAATGTCAAAGAACACAAAAATGCTAATGCTTAAATAAAAAAAAATGTATACTCTCCCATGCACAGTATATGACTTTAAAAGGTTTTTCTCATAATGCTTTAAATATAATCATTTGTTTTGGGACACAGGGGACCTTTGACCCTTTTAGGACAGCGTGATACATTTTGTTCTGAAAAGCAATCACCCGCAATCACATATGAAATGATGGTTTGAACTGCATTTCCAGCCCATGTCACAGTGTTGCCTGGAATAAAACATTGACCAATGACACTGAAAACATGAACAGAATGCTTGTCATTGGGAGATTTTTTTTATTCACAGAATTGTTCGATTGTAAAGTTTGCAGTATTCAGAACCAACCTGTGTCACTGTCCACAGCTGTTCATGTTACAGCTAAGTCTGTGGAGGATTAGCGTGCTCTTTCTCACCTGTGACCCATATCTGAATGCCTTACAATGGCTTTCTATATCCACAGAACCTGCTCTAGGCCTTTTCCTGTCCATGTGTTTAGATGTTTTGCACTGCCCCTACTGGTTCCTAGTGAGAAGTGCTGCTGGACACCTCCTCTGGGTTGTGTTTAGGAAAGCTATTTTAAACCTGGCCAGTGCATTTGGGAGTTTCCTGAGCTGAACTCCTCAACCATTCTCACTCTCTGACCACACAACATGAAGTTCTAACACTGGCCATACACTGTTAGATTTTTCTTGTTTGACCTTTCCTAATACATAGCAGGTGGGTACATCTTCTGCTGTGCCTATTATGGAAGCTGTTCAAATACCTGAACAGTGGCTGCATCTGATTTTCTGTCCTGCTCCTTTTATTTCTCAATCCATGGATGTCATGCCATGCTTGTACATACAGTTAGATGAGCGTTAGATGAGAATGAGCTGAAGGGAACGTGGCTAGTAATAATAACAGTAATCATGCTGATGACACCCAAATCTATCTCTCTACCCCTCGACTCACTCCTTTAGTCTACACATGCATCACTAATTTACTAACAGACATATCAGGCTGGGTGTCACACCACTTCCTCAAGCTCAGTCTATCCAAAACAGACCTCATAATATTTCCTCCCCCACATACCTCTTCCTGTGTAAAGCTTCAAGGCACAACTATCAATCCATCCCCGCATATGGTATTCTGGACTCTGAACTATCCTTTTATCCTAACATCCAATCACTGTGCAAAGCTTGCCACCTCAACCTACGCAATTTCTACCAAAATGTCTCCCTTCCTAACCAATGACTCCGCAAAGCTTCTAATTTACTCTATGATCATCTCTCAACTTGAATACTGCAACTCCCTCATCATTGGATTACATTTACATAGGCTATTCCCTCTTCAGTTCATCATGAATGCTGCTGCCAAACCCATCCACCTTACCAACCATTCAGTGTCTGCTTCTCCTCTCTGCCAATCCATCCACAGGCTTCCGCTCTTCACATTAATCCAATTCAAAATACTAACAACTTACAAAGCTATCCACAACTCTACTGTATTAAATTGTATTGTGATTTTATCGTCTGCCATCAAATTGTAAAGTGCTGTACAAACTGTTGGTGCTATGTAAGTCCTGTATAATATTAATATAATAATAATAATATTGTCACTGCTGAATCAAATGCCTGTAGATTGTCAATCACCTGGCCACACCTAGTCTACTCAATGATTTCTGAATTGGAAGCACTGCTGCTGAAACCTAATTGTAGGCTGCAGTCCCTGGGTGAGGGAACCAGTGAGACACAAATGAATGAGGATTTAGCTCATTCATTGAAGGT
The DNA here is from genome assembly GCF_062004578.1 of Staurois parvus. Classification (NCBI taxonomy): domain Eukaryota; kingdom Metazoa; phylum Chordata; class Amphibia; order Anura; family Ranidae; genus Staurois; species Staurois parvus. The sequence continues at coordinate 10,369,206 of NW_028317949.1, forward strand.
AAATGCAGTTTATTGTTTATCTTATGACTGCCATAGGGGACACTTTCGATGTTCTTTAGGAGGCGAGGGGTGGTGGTTATTTGTTAAAGACATGCTTTAAAGACAATGTTTTGGGGGTTCAATGTTTTAATTATTTATTACAGGTACTTATATAGCACCATCAGTTTATGTAGCACTTTACATATACTGTATACATTCACATCAGTCTCTGCCCCCAAGGAACTTAAAATCTAAGGTCCCTATTTCACATTTATACATACACAGACAGGTGCATCTCAATAAATTAGAATAGCATCAAAAAGTTAATTTACTGTATTTCAGTAATTCAATTCAAAAAGTGAAACTCATATATTATATAGATTCATTAGACACAGAGTGATATATTTCAAGCATTTCTCTCTTTTAATTTTGATGATTATGGCTTACAGCTGGTGAAAACTCAGTATTCAGTAACTCAGAAAATTAGAATGTTACATAAGACCAATAAAAAAATAATGTGTTGGCTTACTGAGAAGTATGTCCATGTATAGTATAATACAGTGTAGTATTCACTCAATACTTGGCTCCTTTTGCATGAATTACTGCATGAATGTGGCATGGCATGGAGGTGATCAGCCTGTGGCACTGCTGAGGTGTTATGGAAGCCCAGGTTGCTTTGATAGGGAAATATACAATTCTATGGTGCAACCCTGGTCCACATGGAACATATTAACCAATTAATTACAAATGTATGGGTCCATAAACCTCTAAAATAGTCCATAAAATAATTGTGCACCAGGTAGGCAGCTCCACCAAGAAGACTGGAATGAAACCCTTTTGTAATAACAACAAAAAGCACAAGGGGGCGCCTCTAAGTGCAGTATAAAAAACATGTTATTAAAACCATCAGTATTGAAGTCACTTGTGTAGATGGATAGAGTAGTATAAACCAGCAGTAAACCACCGCTGTAGGAGATCGTGACAGGTGCGGGACTGTAAGTGACGCTGGAAGCACTGTGGAATGCATGACTGGACTTTACATCAGGAAAGGGAGGATCCAGAGCATGGGTTGCCTAGATGATGCATTTTGGAGCACCAATCAGCTCCTTTCTCAAACCTAATTGACAGAAGAGACTGTGTATTCTAATTTATCAGTATGGGGCCGGTATGGGAGTGGCCATACGACGCTCCTGAATGTAATTAACAATTCAGATGCAATTCCTTCCCCAGACCAAGCCCATGTTGGAGTAATGTGCATGGAGACAGCCACACCTGCAAGCCAGCCCGTACATAGATATAATAGCAACACTAAAATGTAATTACACAATATTTGCTTTACATAGCAATAGTCACGTGAAAACTTAGTAAACATATAATATTGAAAATTATTATTATAAAAACCAGCACAAAGTATTTAAGCTGTTATGAATTATTACTAAAGGGTACTATTAATGACAAGTTATAAAGATGATGAGAACATAAGCTGCTGATACACTACAAGGAAACCATATAACCTCTCGAATATATACAATATGAAAAAGTGCAGAGCTAATAAACAAATTAAATGTGCTATATCAGAGTCTGGCCACACCCTCAAACAGACAGTAAAAAGTCCATAGGAGCAATGTCCGGTAAATGACAAAATGGATGAAATGGTGACTTTGCTACTGCCAGTGAGGCACTCGTTAAAACCGTGTAGGAAATATAAGAAATGCGCACTCATTTCGCACACAAAGTGCATCCTCAGAAGGGGTGATGCCAAAGCAGCCTGGACGTCTGAGCTGTGCTATTTATACCTTTTCTATAAGTAGCACAGCTCAGACGTCCAGGCTGCTTTGGCATCACCCCTTCTGAGGATACACTTTGTGTGCGAAACGTGTTAAGGAGGAGCCATACACGCCTGAGACATCACGCCACCGGATCAAGGAGGTCTAGTGGCCCCCATAACTATCCAGCTGGCCAGTTTTTCTAAATGGTTCATGAACGTTTTTGCTGCATGCTTTGTCTACTTTTCATTGGCGATAGCCTCCATTTGCTTTTATGTATGTTCATCATTTTTAACCAGTAATAAAAGAATTTATATTTTGACCTACTACACTATGGCCACTATTCTCTGCTCCACATCGAGCATTTAACCCCCCAGGACCATATGGTGACCACCCTGAGGCCCAGAGGAGAGTGACTCATTTGAGCTGACCCCCATCGCAGCTACCACCAGTAGAGAAGATCTCTTGAGGCGCCAGTATTGTGGGACAGCCTGTCCAGCGTGAGCTGCACCTTCCACAGGATAAGAGGGGACCTCTGGGTATTAATATTGCGCTTATTTAATGCGCATCTGGTGAGTTTGCATTTCTTATATTTCCTACACGGTTTTAACGAGTGCTTCACTGGGAGTAACAAAGTCACCATTTCATCCATTTGTTATTTACCAGACATTGCTCCTATGGACTTTTTACTGTCTGTTTGAGGGTGTGGCCAGACTCTGATATAGCACATTTAATTTGTTAATTAGCGTTGCACTTTTTCATATTGTATTAATGACAAGTGTACTAATAGTAAAAGAAGGTGGTTCCCAATATTAAAATATTACGGTATTATCCTGATACTAATTCCCATTATCCATAGGAAATAATATTATTTATATAATGGTACTGATTTCAATTTCCTCATTGAGGTCCCTAGGGGCCAACGTATCCAAAATATAAATCCAGTAAGTTTCCTGTTCACATCATTTTCTGAACCGTTCAGCGGCGAGATGAGAATTTGGGATCCCCTCGATGACCCATATTTTAACACCCTCAATTCTTTTACCATGATGTTCTTTAAAGTGCCTCGAGACACTGAAATTCTTGACTCCCTTCACCAAAACGTTTCCTCAAGGTCTGTGTGGATACATGAGGCAATAAATGGCAAACTCTGATGAACAGTTGTAAAATAACTTGATGTCATGTGTTTTCACTTTAATTGTGAATTGTGTTTGGGCATGTGTCACAAAATTACACGTTAGGCAAAGGGACTTTTTACACTGATACATCCCTTTGAAAGAAGAGCACATAGAGAGTGTTTTGGACAAGGGTTCTATTCTTTTAAGTTTACTAGGTGCAATTTTGATTTGATATTCGAGGCCTTCCTGTATGCCATTTTTGGTGCTTGGGTAATAACAGAGGAAAGATGTGGATCCTCAAGCAAGATAGATAATGTCTTTTAAACATTTGCTCCTTATGCTGACAATTATATTGATAGTGGCCTTCAGATCATCTGCATTATTGGGGCTGGTATCTATCATGTTCCTCTTGACAATACCCCACATATTCTCTATGGGGTTTAGGTCATTCGAGTTTTCTGCTCAATCAAGTACAGTGATACCATTAGGCGAAGTAGGCAAAAGTGCTAACCAGTTAGCCATTGTACTCAGTGTTAAAGTATAGGTAATCCTCACCTTGCAAAACAACCTATTGAGTTAAACCTGAAATGGAAGACAACGCATTTGTACATACGTTATAAACACTTTTTTGCCTTTTTAAAAAACTGATCACATTCCCTCTATTCTCAGCTGCATAAGAGCGGAGAGGAGAAAAAGCAGGACACTGATCTTTCCACTGAATGGCTGTGTGTGTGTGTGGGGGGGGGGGGGTGTCAGGACAAGTCTGATCATTGGAGGTATGCACATTATGTTCCAGCTCATCTAGAGAACTGACAATGCTACCTAGTGTGGTCAGTTTGGAATAGGAAATCAGAGGGATTGGCAGCAACATCGGGTATTCCATGCAAAGGAAGCAATACAAAGGGAATAGGATACTTTTTCATACAAGGTACAGCAGGCACATATCAGGAATATGAAATGTTAGGTTTACATATTCTTTTAGAGGAATAGTTTATTAGTTGGACTTAGTGTATCTACTGTAATCACACTAATTCTTAATACTGGGAGTCCCATACTGAAAACTTTCAGAAAGTCCAGACTTCTTATGTCAAGAACAAATATATCATATAATTTGCACTTTGTACACACAAAAAAAACTCTATGAGGCTGTAAATCAACCATGCACAACACAAATCATGTGATAGGAGTGTTTAAATATCGCTTGCAACAAATGATGTGGGTAAAGTTGCAATAGTGTGTATTTCACATCCCAGAGATGATTGTAATGGCACAAAGACATCTTCTGACATACTGCACAATTTCATAATGGCTGATATCCAATCATCCCTTTTTTAGAAAAAAAGAAATGGACCCTCTACTGGATATGTTTCACATTCATACATCAGATGAAACATGGAGTAACATTCCAGTTGAGTTGTGGTGATTTGGCTCAGCAGTTACACCTTACTTAAGGTGGACTGGAACCAGGGGCAGACTGACAACTCATGGGGCCCCTGGGCAATAGGGGATCATGGGGCCCCTGTGTCCTTGCCCAAACTCAAAAAAGCCTATGAAAAAGGTACCAGGGGCATCTCATGGGGCCCCCTACTGACCCTGGGCCCTCAGGCAGTGCCCGAGTTTCCAAATGGTCAGTCCGCCCCTGACTGGAACACAAGGTGAAACTGCAGAAATATAATGGGAGCTCCTCTACATTTATACATTTCAAACAAATGAAACTGTCAGATAGCTTTCTAGTGGTGCATGTATCAAATAATTGGTGTTAAAGACATTATTCACCAACCTTTGGAGATAATAATGGGGATGAAGATGATGATTATTGCCATATCTTGTTAGTGCTGAATTGCTAGTATTTCTTACAGCATATGTTGTCTGTAGAAAAATGCTAATGATGTTGTTTTATTTAAAACACAAAAGTAGGATAGCATGTTAAAACGAGGTTAGAAAAAAGGCACCACAAATCAATATCAAACGTGACTGTATTTTCAAACATTAGAAATGTTAATATGTTACTTTTATTTAAACAATGACCTTTCCAGTGCAACAATTATCCTTTTTAAATATATTTAATAAATATATTGAATTCTGATACAGAAACAGAACATCACAAAAGGTAATAGCTCTATTTTCATTTACATTCAGAAGCTCAATTAACAGAAAGATCCATGGTGTAGTCATAGCTGCAAAGCCGCAGTTTATACACAGCTCTAAATAAGCTTAGAAGATCAAGTTAAGTTGCAGAAATAAGGTTAAAAAGGGATCATAGAACAAAAAAGGGAAATAAATAATTTGACAGGATGATAAGAAGAGTTTAGATATTCATGATTTTTAAATGTGCTAAAAGCCAGATTATTATATTAGAGATATAGGTGCAAGAGCCTGCTGTAAAAAAGAAGTCTATGGATTTTTGGACTAACAATACATACTTTAAAGTTGACACAGTGGCTTAGTGGTTAGCACGTCTGCCTTGCAGTAAATAGGTCATGGGTTCGATTTCTGACCATGGCTTCTCCTGCATGGAGTTTGCATGTTCTCCCTGTGCTTGTGTGTGTTTCCTCCCACACTCCAAAGACATGCTGGTAGGTTAATTGGATCCTGTCTAAATTGGCCCTAATATGTGTATGTATGAATGTGAGTTAGGGACCTTAGATTGTACACCCCTTGAGGATTAGGGACTGATATGAATGTTCAATATATATATATATATATATATATATATATATATGTGTAAAGCACTGTGTAAATTGACAGTGCTATATAAGTACCTGAAATAAAATAAATAGCTATTATACATTAATAGTCATTTAGTGATAGATAAAGAGTTATAAAGGGGTACAAATGTATACTTTTCCTGAACAAAAGCTGCTCCAGGGCAGAATTAGTGTTCAGACTGATTAATCAGTCATGTGGCCTCTACTGAAGGGGAAAATCAGAGTTCAAATTGATCCTTTTTTTCAACTTTTTTTGTGACCAAGTGCTGCAAATAAATCTAGAGTAACAATTTGTTTTCAGGAATGTTAAATATTTCAGCTATTCTATTCAAGGCCACTGATAGGGGGGTACCTCAGGTCCTCCTGTAGGGGGCCCGGGCATACAGGGGGCCCTGGACAGCAGAAGGGTCAGTGTGGTGGGGGAAGGGGATAGTAATTGCAGAGTGATACCCTGTACGGCTCTCTGCAGCAGCTGAAAGTCAGTTCCCCTCTAACTCCTGCCAGCTCTCAGCTGCTGGAGGGAGAGGCACAGCCCAGTGTTACCAACCAATAGCATTGCTCATCTGAGTGTAAGGGAGTGACTGCTGATAAGTTGCTTCACCTCCTGTCACCTCCTTCAGCATATGTAACCCGCCCCTTACCCAGCCCACCACATTTGAGCATAAGATGCTGGAGGCTACAGCAGGACAGATGAAAAAGATCTGACATACCTCAGTATGAAGAAGATATGATCACATTTAGATCAAACACATCACAGAGTGCCCACCATGGACTCTACACAAGAAGCAGCTGTTGATGGTCACTAAGAACATGTCACACACATGTCATTCCGGCTGCAGAAGTCTAATCATCATCAGTGCATTCTCTCATCCTGTGTGCAGATTAGGCAATGAATCAGGGAATGACTTCCCCTCCGTCTTCTCACACTGCTTCTTATCTATGTTTTATTGACACTGCACACTGCTCGGATGGGTGACCACACTGATGAGGATGATGATGATGACTAGACTTCTGGAAGACACTGCAACCGGCATTACATGTTGTGAGTGTGTGACATGTTAGTGACCATCTTCAGCTTTTTCTATAGAGCTATTTGTGCCAGAGTTCTGTGTCAGCCATCCAGGATTTGATCTTTTCCTTTTATGTTACCTTTGACAGATTTATACTGGGCAGGCTAGGAGCTTCACAGACTTGTTAACTGTTTACTGTCCTGGGCTTGAGCAATGGACTGTTAGCAAAGTAGAAATTGGAACTGCTGCTTGTTTTTGGCACTTTATTTGATCTTGTAAGGCCCTGTTTACATATAATACAGAGATCAATGTTTTTCCACCATAGAAGAACCCTGGTCACTGATAGGACACCCTTGTACTATGCCTGCAGTCTCTGACCAACATCTGTAGTATGTCTGCAGTCTCTGACCATCTCCTGTACTATGTCTGTAGTCTCTGACTGTCTCCTGTAATATGTCTGCAGTCTCTGACCGTTTCCTGTACTATGTTTGCAGTCTCTGACCGTTTCATGCTCTATAACTGCAGCCGCTGACCATTTCCTGCACTATACCTGTAGTTTCTGACCATCTCCTGCACTATGTCTGTAGTCTCTGACTGTCGCATGCACTATACCTGTAGTCTCTGACCATCTCCTGCACTATGTCTGTAGTCTCTGACTGTCTCCTGCACTATACCTGTAGTCTCTGACCATCTCCTGCACTATGTCTGTAGTCTCTGACTGTCTCCTGCACTATGCCTGTAGTCTCTGACCATCTCCTGCACTATATCTGTAGTCTCTGACTGTCTCCTGCACTATACCTGTAGTCTCTGACCATCTCCTGCGCTATGTCCGTAGTCTCTGACTCTGTCTCCTGTAATATGTCTGCAGTCTCTGACCATCTCCTGCACTATGTCTGTAGTCTCTGACTGTCTCCTGTACTATGTCTGCAGTCTCTGACCGTTTCCTGTACTATGTCCGTAGCCTCTGACCATCTCCTTCACTATGTCTGCAGTTTCTGACTGTCTCCTGTACTATGTCTGCAGTCTCCTACCATCTCTTAGTGGCATGCAAAGCAGAACTTGTTTTTTCAACTGTATCCCATTGGGGCTGATATTTTGACCATATTGGCCGTATTTAATTTTTAAGTGTAACCTTGTTATGGTTATTATCATTGTTTACATATCATGTTTATACTGTTTAAATATTGATTGTCTTAGTTTTTAATGGGAGTTCTGTCATTTTTCAGGTTGTCAGTTAAAAATGTGCTCTGTCAATAAATTTTTCATGTTTTTTCAGTAAAAAAAAGTCATCAAGGGTTAGCAACACTGGCACAGACCCAGGACATTGTTCTGTAATTGTCCCCCACCCCGCACTGATCCCCCTCCCTGTGCTGACCAAATCTGATCCCCTCCAATATTCCCCGGACACCCCCCTTGTCCCTCCAGCAGCTCTGCCAGCTGTTGTGGAAACACAGGGGCATGGGTCTTTAGATTATCAATGAACAGGAGCCCCTGTCTCCTGATTATTTAAATTCAGTGCAGCTGAGGCTACATGGAAAATAATTGAAGAATCTATGTCCTTTCTCTGCCACAAAGGTGAAATGTCAGAGGTCTGTTTAGACCCCTGATATTCACCCACCCCCCCACAATGTTGTGAAAAAAATAATAATAAATACTTTAAAAATGTAAAGAAATAACAAGTTGTAAAAATCTATTTTGAAAAATTGTAAAGAATAATTTAAAAAAGTAAGCACTCATTCATTCATATGGGTTCTTTGTCCTATATAGTGTGAATGAGTGGTTTGTTTGTGCGGCTTAAATGATCTGTTACTCTATGAGGATGCAGTGGCTGTATGAACACAGGTCCTAATTTGATAAGTGTGAAGGTGTGTGAGGGGCCCAGAATACACACTGCCTGTGTTTGCAGGCCATACACCTGCCTGTTAAATTAGCACCTGTGGCTGTGTTCATACAGCTACTGCATCCCCATAGTGTAATATAGGCAGACTGCACACAGTAATGGCCATATAAAAAAATGTAAAACATTTTTTTTAAAAAAAGCACTGATTCACACTGTACAGGACACAGCACCCATGTAAATATCCCCAAGACCTCAATCACACTGACACACACACACAACTTTATTAACTCAATACAGTTTTATCTTTTAGATTTAGCAGGAATTTTGTAAGTTATGTTATGTTTGTGTCCACTAATAATGATTTTGTGTATTTTTTGTGAAAATATAATTTTGATATTTTCAGGGGGGCCCTGTAAGGTAGGCTATATGGGTCCCCGTGGTTTCTAACAGCAACCCTCATTCTATTACATGTTATTCATCCAACCCAGCAAAACTATTTACAGAACTTTAAAGTGAACCCATCACCAGGTTATAGCCCTCAAGTATTTACATATTTATGAAAAAAAGGTTCATCTTAAAACAGACTTTCACTGACAGTCATTCTCTCAACACTATTTCTAGGTTTGTATCAGAGATTAGAAGGTTGTAAAGCTGCCAAGTCAATGCTGTGAGGGAGGAGTGGGGTGAGCTGAGCTGCTGAAGGAATGACTTGAATGAATCAGTGGTTCTGGTAAGAGCATTACAGATAATTTATCCCACAGAGCCTGTATGCACAGAGATCTGAGAAGGCTTCCTTTAAAATCTCAGTTACTGGTTGCATGCATATGTAATTCAGAATTCCAGCCAAAATTAACAAGATACAAATGAGTAGCCCATAAAATGTTTTATAAAAAGCAGCATTTTCCTGCAATATTCACTTTCATTTCAGGGATTTTCCATGCAGTACTTTTTGACCACTTGATTTTTCAGTCTGATGGTCACCATCATTCTACCCACTTCCTCTGAGCCTAGGTGATCCTGGACCAGCCCCAGCCTGTTCATGGACAGTGAAAAGAGAAGGAAGCACAGTGATCAGCTAATTTCTTTGTCACTCTGCTTTCTCCTCTCTTCAGAGCTTCTTGTCAGCACATGAACTGATTTGATCCTTGTGACTTTAAATGTTCTGCCTAGAGTTCAGCTTACAATGCTCACATTCCAGACTAAGGATTCCTTTAACCTCCCTAGCGGTCTGATTATGTCCATATTTCTGTGCTCAAAGCGGTACATTTTTTTGCATGGAAATATGTTTTTTTTTATTGTAGGTCTGCAATTTTTAGGAATAACTCACCGAAATCTGTCCAAACAAGAGTCTAGTAAACATCCCAGGTAGGATAAAATTTGAAACATGAAATCATAAATTAAACTTTAATAAATAATCATAAAAATAATAATATAATAATAAATTTAATTCAATAATATAATCAAACCAAAAACACTGAAATTTGAAATATAGCGCCAAGTTCGCACATCATTGAGCAAAGTCGCAAAATCGTTTTCAGTGTCTGATGACGAATTTCCCCAGGAATCATTATCACTCAATTCTGCAAGTGGTTCTAATTTACTATCGCTGTTCTCTAGGTGGCCTAAAACCGATTTTGACCTAAAGGGACGCTTTTTGGACACCATGGACGTTTCTCAGTTTTCAGGCAGAAAGAACAGTAAAAATGCAGGCAGGGCACAGGACAAAGCACTAGGGACAAAATGTATGTGAAATGGTTTGATATAGTAATGTTTTACTATGTGATTTAGTGAATGTCACTTTTTGTCATTTTAAAATTTTCCGCCGTTCCGTCCCCCGTACGTCCCGACGTCGCAAGGGACGGAACCCAGATGACAGATGCCGGCATCGGCGGATTACATTGCTGGGGACACTGCAGGAGGGACATCGCGGGAGCGCAGGACAAGGTAAGTGATCGAGGGATCCTGGAGCAGCGCCGCATGGTAAGCTGGAGTGTAGTTTGGGGTTACTGCTTGTGGTACTGAAACTTTACCCCGAGCTACACTAGGGAATACCGCCAGGGAGGTTAAAGGGGAACTATAATATTTTTTAACACACACTTTTTTGTTTATACCTGTATGTTTTAAAATAAAGTATTTTTATTATTTATTTCATATAAAATGTTTAAGTATTGTTAAGTATTTAAATACAGGGTGCATGTATAACACAGGATTTACAGAGCAATATAAGTTTCAGTACCTGAATTACCTGCTGGTGACACTGTGGTTCCCAGAGCCTAATAATGTAGTTCTGGTGTCCGCCAGAGGGTGTTTCCCAGCAGCCAGCAGATCCCAGTAATCAGTCTCCACCTAATGCTGGCTGTTGGAAGAGTATTTTGTTCCTCCTCTGCATGTCCCTTGTGCTCAGTGTTTTGCCCCACTTGGCAGATAAATCTTGTTGTTTTAATCCTGAACTTGACTTCTGCCTAATCCTGTGCTTGTCTTTTAGCTGTACCTTGTCCCCTGTTGCCTCAAACCTGCTTCCCTTTTTCCTGATCCCACCCCCTGCATTCCAGTATTAACCTGTTCAGTTTGCTGGTTAGGCTTTCTGTTACTTAGTTAGGTTGATTATTATGCATTTTGTCTTTTCTCTGGGTGGAGACCAAACCTGATTTAAGCCAGCCAAGCCTGCAGTCCCATACTTGTGATATTGTGTTTGTAATACCCAAGCTCACTGTTTGCCTGCCCTATTCCTATGTTTGTTAGTTTGGATTCCCTTGTTGATGACCTTGGATTGGATATTTACTACTCTCTGAACTATGTCTGCCTTTTGACTATGAATTTGACCCTGACTATTCTGAATCTTGCCTGCCTTGTACCTGGACTGTCATTGAATCATTCTGCCTGACTGCAAACTGCAAGTATCTGTTTGCTGTGTTCAGTTGATGCTTGCTTCGGTAAATATTTTAGTATGATCACAAATACTTATATTGCCATCAAGGGTTAATCTTCCCTCCAGAGCTCACTTGGATGACATCTCAATCTCTTGCCATATATCTCAGGAAGAAAATAATGCAAATATTTTTTGTATATATTCCAATTGCCAATAAGTCATCACCATGTCTCCCCAATTCTGAAGGACTGAGATTGAGCTTTATATATGGACCAAAACTAATTTACTTTACTTAATTTATAAAGGTTATGGGATCACTGGAAATCACGGGGGGAGGGGGGGATATTTTAGAAAATTATTTCACACCACCCCCACCCCACCATGACTGGGAGCAGCCGCAAACCAGCTAAGAACCTAGCTAAATGTCAGAGTACCTAGGGGAAAAGGTGGGTATTAGATACATGTTAGCTATAGCAAGTACTGTTTAAAAAAATATACAGTGCAAATTAGTCACTAGAGAACACACCGTCCCTCTGTACCAGAATAGACATTCCTTGTGCATATGATAAATTAATTGAATAATAGGCTTCCTAGTTACAATGATTCTCAGGGAGGTTAGTTGTGTGTGTGTCTTTTCGAGACAAATCAAAGAGGGTTTCAAAGATAAAACTGAATCACACACAGATCATCTCTTTAAAAAGTTATTCATACCCCTCATATTCCATGTGTCTCTAATATCCATGCCATTGGGCTTAGGATGGTTCTTATTTGACAGAAATGAAACAGACGTGCTGTTCCAGGTGTTAAAACAATTGATGCTGGTTCAAGCTGTAGTGCTGTACCAAAAAGAAACCTAAAAAAGATATAAAAAGATACAACAAGCTAGAGTCGGCTATAGAAAAATATTAAAATCCAGGCTAAATAGATTCTTAAGGCTCCAAATGCCAGGGAGAATGGAAACAACCAATAACAGTGGGGGTTCCATAGACTGGCTAATTGGGAGAGCTTGATGTGTCTTAGTAGGACAAGAACATTGCTGAGAGGGCTAGGCATGTTGTGCTTAAATAAGAAAAAGCAGGGTTAGAACAGTACATGTGGTTAAATGATGGGATCAAGGCTGTGTCCTATCAAGATTAAGTGATCCAAGGGGTGATATGATAGAAAGGGAAGATGTTGGTCCCGATATCAACAGCCTCTATTAGACTGTGCAGTTTGGATGCCCCTAGAACACATTTTTTGATGATGAAACGTGTCAGGTGGAGCCTCCCTCTGACGTAATTGTGCTGTCGGCCATCTTGGAAATGGTCTTTTTTAATGCTTTTAATTGTTCTACAGCTTGTAAGTAGGATTTTATTTGTGCAAATAAAGGAGTTTGATACTTATTACACTATGAGAAGCATGTTTTTTCTTTCATGACATTATTTGGCACCATTTTCTGAGTTCACATTTGGGTTTGGAGGTTTGGAAGATCCCTGTTCCAGGAATGACATGGAGAACCTGCTAATATCTCATATTTCAATACTGGTTGGGACTCCCATTTCTGGTAAGCCTCCATTTAATTATTTGGTGGTGGTACACAGTTTGGTGAATATTTGAAGGAAGACTACCCATAATTCACCTACAGCATTGATTTATAATGTTATCACTGATTGTGGAGTCTTTATCCTTATATGGACTTTATTATATGTTTATATGAACATTATGCCACGGTTTTGTTGATTTGATCACATTTCACAGTTTTTCTTTTGTTTACATGTGTTTATTGGAATTTGCACAGTATTATTAATTAATTTATTTGTTTTGTTTGCCTTTCATAGGTATGAGGGTATTCATAGTGCATATGTTGTTGTTTCACATAGCGCAATATTTATCTAATTAGGTTTCGGTAATAGAAAGTAGGTTGAGGGAGTGGAAGAGGAAGAGGTAATTGATAGTGGAAAATTTGTTAGAGACTGAGCAGGTATTCCAGAGGGCACATAAGAGGGAGGGACCAGCACGTGGAAGCAGGGGAATTGAGATAAGAGATTCAAACATTGCAGACACTTCCTAACTTCTTGAAATTTAGTGCATCATTTTTAGATTTCAAGTGAAGTCGTGAACATCAAGACGTTGGTGCCATTAACGGAGACATCTTTCAATTCTCCGAATCTGTGGGGAATAATTAATATGGCTCAGTAGTTAAGAAGGCAGATGAGAAAATGTCTTGAGGATTTACTTAGAGACAGAGGATGCTTGGAGACTTGATGAGCCCGCTTAACCACCAACAATAGAGAAAGGTGTTCCTTTCCAAATGTATCAAGTATCCAGTGCTATGAAAATCAGAGGAATTGGTGCAGGTGATTTTTAAGATTTATATAAAACTACCTTCACATCTGGCGGTTAGGGGGGTAGACTATAACGTGTACAGTATGTATTTATGTCACTCATGTGGCCATCTGGGGCTGATGTGTTTTGGTGCATGTTTTGTAGGTCATATCTAAGTAGTGGCAAATCTTCTTTGAAGCCCTAAATATGGGCTTCTCAAACAGTTCAGGGGGGCATTACATTGTTGTACCTCTGCAAAACGAATTAGAAGAGTGGACTTGAAGGTCTTTCCTTTTTTCCTAGGTGGCTTAGGCAGATAGATACTGGTAATTAAAGTTGGAGCACAGCCTGTTCCCTATCCATCTCCACCTAGCAGAGAGACAACAGCCATCTCAAGTTCATGTGGCAGCAGGCCCCCAGTGTTTGAAATGTGAAGAGGCAACAATGTTTCCCCTTTCCTAGCTAGGCTGGGGTGTCTGGCCTAGTTTTCTAGGCAAGGAGCTATCATTTCTCACAGCCTCTCCTTGGCAGATTGTCAGTCATGTAGGGTCCAAGCATTGCTACAGCCATTTTGTGTTCCATGCTCAGTAAGGGCTTATTTTGCAACTCTTCATGCTAAGAAGAGAGTGTTTCAGCAGATGTAGTAAGGTGGGAATTGAACGGTTAGCCATTACAGCAGAGTCTCTAGCAGATTATTCCTGGGTAGACTGCCAATTCTCTGAAGCACATGTACTTTTAAATGAGTAGATGACCACACCCCTTAACCTACAGTTAAGTATCATTGTACTAGATTGATCATCATTTGTATGTAGAAGAGCACCCCAATTGGAAGATTCATATTGTTTGATGGGAAATGGATTTTTGGTTGTGGAAGGTGTTACTCAAGCAAGCGAGAAAGAATAAAAGAAAGAGAAATTCATTTCCAGTAATCCTCACAGGGAAAGCATATAAAAACAATATGGTATATGCTGCCATACCACAGGGGTGCTGTACATATACTGTATGCTACAATGTCACTGTGGTTTATAGTATGTTAGCAGAACCATAGAAGTGGGAATGAGATTAAGAGAGCAGATTTCAAATATCAAGAAAGAAAATAAAAAACACGTTGTTAAAAATATTTTGTGTTAAAATACAATATACATCCCAGTAGATTACAATTCTGGACAATTGAAAACAATTAGAAATATTGGTGAGATGTAAACTCTAAAAACAGAGGAGTCTAAAATGGAAAACAAATGGATATAAACTTTAATCTTGCATGAACTGAATGTAGAGTAAAGTTCAACCTAAACTGCCTAATTAGTAATTATCAAATTTTTATTATTTATTTTTTTTTTCAGTTTTAGGGTGTTATTATAGTGGTCCACATTGTGCAATAGGGTGATGGGATAATAAGGGTAATAACTGAGTAAATTTCTACAAAGAAATACATTTTTACTTCGTATGAGGTTTTATAGTTTATGCATTTTAGTAGGGAGATATATACTTTAATCTGGAGGATGTCAAATACATTTATTTATAATGCTATTTTATGTTTGTTATTCATTTGTATTGTTAAAAAGGTTTGTTTATGTTTTTAATCTCATGATGGATGTAATGCAGGTATAGGAGGAGCTCCAGAAATGGTTTTAATGAATTTCTCAGCCTTTGGTTCAAATGACAAAAGCTACACAACAGGATATAGAACATTGTGATGAGTTAGCAAGTTCCATACCACTGATGAAGTCCACTGTGACATAACACATAAGGCAGAACTTGAGGATGTATGAACACTCCCAGATGTAGTGTCTAACTGAACAAGCAAAGCCTGTG
The DNA here is from genome assembly GCF_062004578.1 of Staurois parvus. Lineage (NCBI taxonomy): Eukaryota > Metazoa > Chordata > Amphibia > Anura > Ranidae > Staurois > Staurois parvus. The sequence continues at coordinate 10,384,615 of NW_028317949.1, forward strand.
AGTTCTACAGTCACTGGCTGGAGTCAGATTGAGTTTGAGATTTTGTGATATATGTAATTAAGCAATTGTGACAGTTTAATGCTATATGCCACTCTGCATTCTTTGCTTCCTAAAATATATTGCAAGAGGTGGAGGCTCCATTCTATTGAGCTCTTGGAGGAGGATTAACCATTCATGGGAATATAATATAATTGCAATTGTACTGAAGAATTTTAGTGATCTATGTATAACAGTGAGGATCAGTCCTTCACAGTGGGAGGAGACACGCAGTGAAAAGTTATTGGCACATGAGTGGATTTGTTATATATGTGTGAATTGTTACATGAACTGTTAATGTGAAGAATGTTCACAGATTATTTCATTTGTTTAGATTCCTATATTGCATTGACACCTTGCACTTTCATTATTCAGTATGATTTTGGCATCTGTATAGCTCTGCACTGCTATATGGTTGGCATGGAATTTACATATTCAATATTTTATATTTGCATGACAAAAAATGTAATTTCTTTAAACTATTATAATAATAATTACCTTTCAACTATTCAATAAAAGGAAATAAAAATAAAACCAAAATACATCTCTTTAGTTTAGCATTTGATTATAGGTTATCTTTAAAATATTATTAAAAAACCTTGGTTTAGGCTGTATTAATGATTTAGACATGTGAAAAAGAGAAAACTATTCACATAAATTCCATAAAATAGCATATTCTTATACAAAACTTGTCGTTGAAACAATTTTACACAGTTTTATAAGTTCACATTCCTAACATTTTGACTTCATATAGCTGTCTACCCTAATACATGAAGGCAGACAACAAAATAAGATAGATAGTAGGCAGCCCATATGATTTGTTCAACGCTGTAATTGTCATCTGGAATGCATTTTCTATTTAATGGAATGCTATAAATAAAACTTAGCAGACAAAAAAGAAAGTTTATAATATACATGACCATGCTATCAATTTTATCTTTCTTCTTCCTTGTCTTTTTTTTCCCTTATCCTCCTCTATCTGTGTTCTCTGTATTGGCTAGTGTAATGCTTATCCCTGGAGGGTCCCAGAATATACCCAGGTCTTCCATTATAGCACAGAGGCTGCCAGTCACACAAGCACAGTCTCATGCATGCTGACATTTCAGGCTCAGTCTCAGGGATAACTTTTAGTATTTATTGATGTAGAACTTTAACAGGAGAGGGGTTTAGGGTCACATGATATTTCAAATCATGTGAGGACAAATGCCTCAGTAATCTTCTAGTATCAGCTCTTCTTGGAGGTAACAGGGAAAGGCCAGTATATCTAGGATCCTACAGCAGCAGTCCATATAACCACTTCTGGCATGTAGTTCCCTTCTGGCACTTGCACGATTAATAGTTCCCAACAAGGTCTTTACTCACAGTGCCCCAGGAACTGGCTTCCACCAGCCATCCACAGGTAGATCCTCAAAATACCCTTCTCCAAAGCAGGACTTCAAGACAGTGCCCTCCTAGAAATGTAATTCTTTGGCAATATTTCTCAGGCCCACAACCCAACAGCTGCTCAGGTCCGAACTGCAACTTCTTGTCTCAGTAAAGCTGCCTCCAAGAAAAGCAGTCCCATGAGAACTGGAACCCTCCCAGCAGGGAAAGAGCACTCTGTTTAGGCCTCCTGTACATTTATCATCTACCCAGCCACCTTCTGGATGGCTTCTTCTTCAGTAAATAGTCTGTTGATCATTTGAATCTCTTTGCCCTATGAAATGCAAACATCTTTCAGAGTAATCAAACCCTCAGCTCAGGAAACCCAGAATAGACTAGCACGGTTAATCACTGCTCCATTCATTGCAATGAAGCCAAAAACTAAATTTACCTGGCAGCCTAACTGGAGGAGGGTCCTTGCTGGGTTAAGTGCAGGAACACACAGGAGGTCTTTGGCTGTCATTGAGCTGTGCTGGACGTCTGGTGTGTGGTTGCAGTTTTAAGGGAGGAATTGGCTACCTCCGGTAATATCTGCCTTCAATTTATTTGTTGCTATATAAATCCCAAGATATGAGCTCTATTAGACTAGAGTTAGGGACCACACGTTGCAGAGGGGCCTTCATAAGGCAGTGTGCATAAAATAAAAGTTTACTTATTAAAGTGTTACTAAACCCACTACAGTAAAATCAGCCTGTATATGCAGTAAAGCATGCTTGTTATACTCACTGTGGAACCTAAGGGGTTAATCCTCTGCATTGTGTAAAAAGGCCGTTTGATCCTTTCTTCTCTGTTCCTTTTCTTTTTCAAGAGACCACCTCTTATCTCCTGATAATACAGACTGAACGGTAGACTTTTTGTACTTGCTGAGTTTGGTGTGTATTGCTAGAGAGGTTTTTTTTTTCTTGGGAGAGTGCATGTAATCAGCAGAGGGCCAATCAGTGCTGGCCAGCCAGAGGTCAGGAGTTCTGCATCCTCCTAGAGCAGAAAGAAAACTCCAACTACAAGCTTTAACCATGCTTTGCTGAATACTGATAAACACCACAAGACTGCTCTAACTTCTGATGAGAAAAGGTATTTAGCAGTTTATATTTACTACAATAATTGCATTTCCATGTTCTCTGTACTGTTGGAGACCAGATATAGGATGCAGGGTCCCAGGTTTAGTAACACTTTAATTTTTCTTCTAGGGTGCCTGCAGATCGTGGGGGGTGCAATCTAAGGCTCCTGCAGACTGTCAGGAAAGTTGCCCATACCGCATATGAGCAGCAGTTATAAATAAGCGCTAGCAACAAGAAAATGCTTACTGTGTTTCTTTGCTCTCACAGTGTCTACTGTTGCTGTATATGGCATTTTAACGATTATCAACAAAAGAGGATGCAGTTTTCAAGTGTACAGCCCATTGGATCCCATTGCATTCATTCCACATAGCTGTATGAGTGGTTCTTGCACCTGAATACACTGAAAGGGACTGTGTGGCAGACCCACATGAAGCAGCAGCATACAGATTGGATTAAAAATGTTATTTATTGTCTTTAGATACATTCCTTTCTAACTTATTCATCATCAAGCATTCCATAGAGCTGTTGGATTGGAGCAGAATTAAACCATGTATGGCCACACTAGAATCCATGCACATTTAAGACTCTATGGCAACCAAAGATGAAATAGTAACTGACAAGATCATAACAATTTTTCACGTTATACTAATAGAAAATAACTGTAAATATAAGCATCATAGAGCATATACAATTAACATACAATTAAAATGTAATTCTTAAACCACATTCTAAGAGCCTGCAGAGAATTAGATTTGGTTTCATGGATAAACAATTTGCTTTAAAATCTTCAAATATGAAAAAAAATCTATGATAATTAATCAAATATGTCATCTATACCAATTCAATTCTGTAGATGTTAAAATTTTGAAAATGAGTAGTAAACAATATACAAAATTCTGACTTTAAAGGACAGCTGCATTTCAAGCAAACATTCTACATGTGCCCCCCTCCTACTCTCCAAATCATTGTGAGCATGATTTATAAAGACTTTCAGTTTGCATGGCAACTGGAAGCCTACAATTTTTCATTTTAGCTCTTACATCAAGCTTCTATTATGTGTTAAGATGATGCAAGTACCTGCACCTCCGTAGAGTATAATGGCTGTGCAAAGTTAAAGCACTGAACCGGCCCATTATACCTTGGAGGCTCTCGCGTATCTTCTTTATAACGCAGCCAGAGTTAGGGAGCAGAACAGAAATGATTGATGTGTTAGTGAGCAGGTAAGCCTTGGGTGGTCACTATGAAATTTACATCGGGGGTTCTTTATGTTCACCCTGAGAAGCAGTGAAGAGAAGTAAGGTATTTTCTTTATTGCAAATGTGTTTAAATGTTTGCATATGCTTTATTTATTTCGCTATGTGTGTGCTTACTTTGTTCTGTTCTGAAATTATCATTGAAGTGTATCTAAACTCAAATGTTTGAACCAAATATGATTCTAAACATATTCCTGTAATGTCAAAAAGTTTAATCTTTTTTAATACTTCCTGCCAATAGCTCAATCATACCTGCTGCTGAGCCTGCCAGCAATATGTATCTCCAAGAGCTTCCTTTTCTAGTATTAATACATAAGAATCTTGCGCACAATCTATACTTGAGCTGCAAGCACAAAGTGAATATTTTCATATAAAAACACATACTATAAATAAATTCGTAAAATATGCAGCTCTTATATAATGACACTCAGTGTTAAATTGTGTTACAAACCATACTCTAATGCTACAGACATAAATCAAAAGTGCTTCAAATCACAAGTGCTTTCAATCTCTACATGTATATTAACCTTGTGATAAACTATTCTACTCACGTCCATAAACCAATGATGACATATCCCATTAAAAAAAAAAAAACTGCCATAATCATATGTCCTTTACATGCTTCCACAAATCCCACAAGTGAGAAAAAATCTTGAATGTTATATCCAAGTGTAGAACTACCACCACCCCTTCAGAGTATTCTCTCACCTTATCACAATGATCTCTTAACAGAAGGTCCTATATTCATATCTTTTTAAATCCTGGTATTACAAAACAATTTTTTTTGTGCTTAATGTATAAAATAATAAATAAACTGAATGTAACACACTGTCAGTCTAAATACACAAACATAATCAAAAGCTAAAAGAAATAGGTATGCAATCTGTGTAAAAGATATCAAACTAATGTCCTTCAAAATAAAAGTGATATGAATTTCAAAAATTAAAAATAAAATTGTTAGCAAATACAGTGAAAGAGGACATCTTCCCCTTTAAGAAAGTGTATTCTCTCAAAACAGTTCACAAAGTCCTTGGAAAGACTGTAGCAAAACAGTGTTTCCCTCCATGTCACCCACGGCCAGAAATAGGAGCTGAGCTGTTCCCTTGGCAATGTCTGACATAGGACAAAATGTGGAGAGTGGGGCCTGGCCTGTCATCACATCCACTGACTGCCGAGAGGATTACTGATTAAGTGCTTGTTGATCTCTTATAGTTTGGAGATCTTAAAGTGTTACTAAACCCACAACAGTAAAATCAGTCTGTATATGCAGTAAAGCATGCTTGTTATACTCACTGTGGAACCTAAGGGGTTAATCCTCTGCATTGTGTAAAAAGGCCGTTTGATCCTTTCTTCTCTGTTCCTTTTCTTTTTCAAGAGACCACCTCTTATCTCCTGATAATACAGACTGAACGGTAGACTTTTTGTACTTGCTGAGTTTGGTGTGTATTGCTAGAGAGGTTTTTTTTTTCTTGGGAGAGTGCATGTAATCAGCAGAGGGCCAATCAGTGCTGGCCAGCCAGAGGTCAGGAGTTCTGCATCCTCCTAGAGCAGAAAGAAAACTCCAACTACAAGCTTTAACCATGCTTTGCTGAATACTGATAAACACCACAAGACTGCTCTAACTTCTGATGAGAAAAGGTATTTAGCAGTTTATATTTACTACAATAATTGCATTTCCATGTTCTCTGTACTGTTGGAGACCAGATATAGGATGCAGGGTCCCAGGTTTAGTAACACTTTAATTTTTCTTCTAGGGTGCCTGCAGATCGTGGGGGGTGCAATCTAAGGCTCCTGCAGACTGTCAGGAAAGTTGCCCATACCGCATATGAGCAGGCAGTTATAAATAAGCGCTAGCAACAAGAAAATGCTTACTGTGTTTCTTTGCTCTCACAGGGTCTACTGTTGCGGTATATGGCATTTTAAAGATTATCAATAAAGTGGATGCAGTTTTCAAGCGTGCAGCCCATTGGATCCCATTGCATTCAGTCCACATGAATGTATGAGTGGTTCTTGCACCTGAATACACTGAAAGGGACTGTGTGGCAGACCCATATGGAGCAGCAGCATACACATTGGATTAAATATGTTATTTATTGTCTCTAGATACATTCCTTTCTAACTTATTCATCATCATCAAGCATTCCATAGAGCTGTTTGATCCTTTCTTCTCTGCCCTTCCTCTTGTTCAAATGACCACCTGATACAAACTGAATCCGTACCCCCATGCACATGCTCAGTTTGTTGTGTATTGCTAGAGAGTTTTTTTTCTCTTGGGAGAGTGCATATGATCATCACAGGGCTAAACAGCCCTGCCCAGACAGAGGTCAGGGGATTTCCATCCTCCTAGAGAAAACTCCTCCTACAAGCTTTAACCAGTGTTCTGCTGAAGTCACAAGACTGTTCTAACTGCTGATGAGAAAAGGTATTTAGCAGTTTATATTTACTAAAACAATTGCATTTCCATGTTGTGTGTACTGAGGGAAACCAGATATAGTGATTGCAGGGTCCTGGGTTTAGTATCACTTTAACATATGGTAAGATGCATGGATACTGGGTGGCGTGTGACACAGAGGGAAGCACTGGATTGCACAACCCTGTTTCAGGCTCTTTACAGATTTTGTGAATACACTTTCTTAAAGGGGAAGACACCCTGTTTCACTGTATTTGCTAATGAAAAAAATTTATTATGGAGTTTGAAGGATCTTGGTTTAAAATCTTTTCCACAGATTGTGCACCTGTTCTTTATAACTTCACCAGTATTCACAGGTAGTGCCAAGCTTTAGGGATCAATCTTTTCAAGCCAGCTCAGGAAGTAGCAGAAAGAAATACCATATAGCTCTCCATATTTTAAAATATGTATTATTAACTAAAAAGGCACTCACATAAGGACAGGGCACTTCTACTTTACGCTACACACCCTGGGGAACTGCACACTGAAATGAGACACCACTTCTGCTCATCTCTCTTGTTAACCCAAGAAGTCTCTCCTCCAGCTTCCTCCCATTGTACTAATGCACAGGAAGTTCATACACATAAATCTACAGGATGTGCACAGTTCAGGAAAAAGACATGAACAAAGAAAGGAATCTACTGTATTTTTTAATAAAATATAGTGTGATCTTGTTTTATGTGTAGTGCTTAACTAAGTATTCTTTTGTGAGTGTTTAGTTATACTTAAAAAAAGACCTTTAGAATTCCATTGTGCCTCTGTACAACAAATGTTGGGCTTGTCCCAAATCTATAGACTTGTTGGAAATAGATACATGACTTTGGGCAAGCACCAACATTACTCGGGAGGAGGTGTACTGAGGCCATAGTGTTCATGGGGACACTCCATCCTTACAGTTCCCTGTAAGCTCCCTCCCATCCACACAAACAGACAGAACAGTGACCAAGAATTTTAGTAGCTGGGTGGACAGAGCCTGATGGAGATTTAGACATACTAAGTCCCCATTACGTCCACTACATTGTTAATAATAGCAGGCAGTGGGAAGAATCCATAGCAAATAGACAGCCAAGGTTATAGAATCCATTCACTGTCTACTGTAAATCACAAGAAGAGCAGACCAGATGGGGAATTAGTCGCTCAGCTTCTTCATCAAGATCCATGCACTATCAGCATCACTGGTTGCTAGAAGCCAGCCAGCTGTGGACCAACAGCATCATTGACAACCAGTTACCAGTGTGGAGGGGAGGGGTAGCAGCAGCAAACACACTACCCTGCTATACTGTATAAAGAGAGAAGCACTCTGCCTGTCTCTGTACATAAATTTAGAGTTGGTTTTAATAACCTCCATTTTCATAATTTATGAATTTGAGGCAGGGGCAGACTGACAACTCATGGGGCCCCGGGCAATAGGAGATCATGGGGCCCCTGTGTTCTTGCCCAAACTCAAAAAAGCCTATGAAAAAGGTGCCAGGGGCATTTCATGGCGCCCCCTACTGACCCCGGGCCCTTAAGCAGTGCCCGAGTTTCCAAATGGTCAGTCCGCACCTGATTTAAGGTCATTCTTTTTTAACCTCTTCCCGCCAGCCGTACACATATATGTGGTCTCTTGGTGGATGGGCTTTAACACTGAGAGGCCTATGTGTCCCAAACATTAACAATGCTGTACTGAGAGGGCACACCATGCATGCTCCTGGCACAGCTACCAGGGGGTAACTGAAAGCTCCCTATGTCAGATTATCACCTACTCTCCTCTCCTTTAGGCTCACCCTGAAAACCCATCTCTTCAGGGAAGCCTACCCCACCCCCTGCTAACTTGCCGACCTCCTCCACTCTTTCTACCACTCCATCCCCCACAGCTATCTCCTCCTGTGCCACCATCCCCTCCCTCCTAGATTGTAAGCTTGAAAGAGCAGGGCCCTCGATCCCCTCATGTTTTACTTTGTATTGGTATTGTTCTGTCACGTGTTCTGTCCCCCTTTGTAATGTACAGCGCTGAGCGAACTATTTGCGCTTTATAAATACTGTATAATAATAATAATAATAATGTCTACTTTTCATTGGGAGCTTTCCAATCATGTGACGGCTGTGACAGCCAATCACAGTGCTCACATAATCAGAAAGCCCCCCCTTCCGACTCCCAGTGTAAAAAATGTCTTAAAGGGGGAGAAAGTGATGGTGGGAAGTGGTTAATTTGGTGCAGCCAATTAGCACCACTTTATAATAGTGACACTATAAAGAACTAGCTGAGCTCATTGCTTGTTTCAGTAAAGCTAACAAAACTGGCAACAGGGCTATTTGAATCTGAAGAGCCATACCACCAGAAATTGGAGACAATGCTTATTGAATTTTTCTTTCTTTCTTTTTTTTTGCACATTTTGTGTAATTGTGCTATTTCTCTCCTCATGCTCACTGTGATCCTCCCCCCTATAATTCTCTGTGTTTCTAGCTTAAGCAATGGATCCTAGAGCTTACATCTACCAGCCTACTCACTCTTTGACTAAAAGCAAGCAAATCCTTTTATAATGTTTAATAACATTTTTATTTGCAGGACCCTATCTGTAGAAGTATAACCTTACAGAGATGTTTTTTTTACAAATGTTCATTATTCTCTGCTTGCTTTAGGATGCTAAAACAGACTAAGGGTCATTGATTACAGTAACAAGAAATAATGCCTGGAAAAAGAGCACCTAGTTATGTGATCGGTTAAAGCTTCTTTTTCTTTTTTGCAGCATTAAAGTGTATGTAAGCCCTACAAATTTAGTACGTTTGGTATCATACCTCACTATGTACAACTTTCTTAAGAAAACAATTGTATTTCAAATCTATTGCAAAGTTTCTTACCTAGAGATAGTAACAGTTCTCCTTACTGCAGGCTAAGCCACTGTTGTTCCTTATGTGAGCCATTGGGTTTATTATCTGACGGACCAGACAAGCAGTTTTACAGCTAACTAAACAAATTTGCACAACATTTTATAATTGCAAGGCAGTAGCTTAATTTTGTAATCCCAAAACACAAAGCCTTGCTACTGTTAGGATTACCTTGAACATCCAAGATATTATTAGAGTACTTTTGTAAGGGGAGCCGCCAGCTTCAATTGTCTTTTCTACAACCTGCACAGAAATCCCAGGTGACATAGGACATGTCATGTAGCAGTGTGATTGTTAAATCTAACACATTGAAAGTCACATCCTTTCAAACATCCAGAAGTACTTGCTGCCAGCTGAAATGAGGCAGAAAAGGTGAGGGAGTGCTAGGAAGGTGTATATAACTGATGAAGGTGGGTCCTTTTCCAAAGGCATCATCGCTTTTGCTTGGAAAAAGTGCATGTGTCACTTTTTAACCTTCCTAGCGGTAATCCCAAGTGTGGCTAATTTACAGTACCAAAAGCAGTAACTCCAAGCCACACTCGGGATTACACTGTAATGCTTCTCCTGTGATCCCCCAATCCTTACCTTGTCCTGCGTTCCCCAATGTCCTTCCGCTGTGTCCTCCGGGCCGATGCCGGCATTTGTCTTCTGGGTTCCATTCCCTACGAGTGTTGGTATGCAGGGGGGCGGTAACGGCGGTAGATTCAATAAAGTAAAAATATGACATACACACAATACATTGTAATCTGTTAGGATTACATTACTGTATCAAACCATTTCACCTAAATTTTGTCCCGAGTGCTTTGTCCTGTGCCCTGCCTGCATTTTTACTGTTCTTTCTGCCTGGAAACTTGAGAACGTCCATGGCATCCAAAAAGTGTCCCTTTAGGTCAAAAGCGGTTTTAGACCAGCTATAAAACAGCAATAGTGAATTAGAATCACTTGCAGAATTGAGAGATAGTGATTAGTGCAGAAATTCATCATCAGACACTGAAAACGATTCTGCGACTGAGCTCAGTGATGTGCTTGGTGCTCTATTTCAGATTTCATTGTTTTTGGTTTGGTTACAAATATTGAATTAAATGTATTATTATTATATTATTATTATTTTTAATAATTATTTATTATATTATAATTTATGATTTTGTGTTTCAAACTTTATCATACTCAGGATGTTTACTAGACTCTTGTTTGGACAGAGTTAAATTAGTTATTCCTAAGAATTACAAACCTACAATATAAAACAACAAATTTCCATGCAAAACAATGTACCGCTTTGACATTCAAAAATATTGACATAGTTAGACAGCCAGGGAGGATAAGAAATTTGCATACAGTGAGGCATAATAATTAAACATACGGAAAAATAGATTTGGAGTTCACATATAGCAGCTTGAATTTTTTTTTAATGGAATACAAAATGAAAGCAAAGTATAAAAGGGTAATTTGACCTTTAGACCTTGTTACACCCATATTTAGGGTAACATATTTCAGGTCCTGACTCCTCTCCCCTCCCCCCACTGATCCCCTCCACTCTGTGACAGGGGACAGGGGATCCTCTCCCTGTAACAGCTGTCAGAATTTAAAAACAGTCTGGCCTCCTCCCACACTTTCACATCATCCATTCACAGAGCTCTAAATAAACTATTGGTGATCGCTCTCACAGTTCATTGATTCTTCCTGCAATTCAATAACTGTTTGCCCACACTGGAGGTTCAGTCAGACTGGTGACTGAGAGTCTGCATGATCCTGGCATTTCACTCACTATCTACTGGTCATGGGTGCAATGCTTTACAGGCTGCAGAGATAAAAAAAATAATAAATGCACATTTTGTTTTACCTGCAGAAAGATGTGCATTTAATATTATTTAATTTTTTTTATTATAAAAGGTGAATGTATCCTTTAAGAAAGGTTAGCCATGCACTATGCAATCCTACTCTAATTTTACAGAGTGATATAACTAGCAATACCAGTTTTATGCATGATGATCACTGTTAAAGTGTATGTAAACCATTACAATGAACTTCTCTTATTTGCGCCATTTTTGTCTGTTGAATTTAGCATTTAGGCATTTTGTTATACCTTTTTGTTAAGAGCAAACAGATTGTTGATCTTGTCAGAAATTCAGAGCTGCTCTGTACACATTTTGCATGTTTTCTTAGGAATTAGCACTCTCAATTCTTATCTTATCCTGGGAAGAGTCTCTATGTTTAATATAATAGGTAAGCAACAGGTTTAAGTAATTTAGCAGCAGAAAACTGGGCAAGGCTGGCAACATAAAAAGATGTTGTTTATTGACAGTCCTTAATTACATTTTAACAGGTATTTCTTTCCATGGTCTTTAAATGGTTAAAACATGGGAAAATGTTTGTGTGTTGAAGATGCTAGGGATGAGCTTCAGATGTCCAAACTAAACTGAGTGTTTTGTTGAGCTCCAAACCTTCTGCTATGTGGGAAAATCATATTTAGTAAAGGTATTACTGAATATCCAAGCTTCCTCAGGGTATTTGCTTGTTAAGGGACCACCATCCACCAGAGTCCTCACAGCCATGAACCGTTCCTCCCATTCAGTTATCACATGGGAATTCCTGGCTGACAACTGAATGTAAACAAAGAGTCAGGGATGGATGGACACAACCACATTTGGTCAATGGCATCAACCACCATCCCTGCCCCTCTGTTTATGTTTCAGCTGCCAGTGATGATAGGATTGAATGTGTACCATTTTATGTGTTTCAGCAGCTGTTAATTGTGACTGATGAGGATCTGCATCACTGGACACTGTGATTAGGGATAAATGTACACCATGGGACATTTTAGCTTTTTCTTTTACATTTTTTAATAAATGAAATGTGTCTTTATTTACAGTTTACTTTTTTGTGTGAATGAATAGCAGTACTGTGTACCCCTTATTCATTCATAAAGCAGGTTTGTTATCTGGGAGTCTCATTATTTTAATGGCGCTTCCAGATTCTAATAAGCACCTAATAAGCACCCCTTCTGGAGACCTTCACATCCCTGGATCTTGTCCCCATCAATGTGGAGCCAAGGCGATTTTCAGGTGTCCGCTTTTACAACGCATCCTCTATGTTGAAGGCACCTTCCCTAGTATGCTTCATGGGATGCCACACATTTACCTCAGTCACCTTTTTATGGCCTGTCAGGTTGTGTGCTGAGGTTTGGGTTTTTTATGGATGTTTAGGGGGCCCACATTTTTGGGGGGTTCCTCCATAAAATTCAAACATGACCTGAATGACATGGGGTGCATGCCATGCCTTTTAAAATTAATTACAGAACGTCATGAAGGTTAAGGGTTCTGGTATGGATTTTCGGGTGGTACCAAATAAATAAATAATACATACAAACTTTTTGCAGGTACAAATGTGCATTTATTATTATTTTTTTTATTAGGAGTCTACAGAGCATTGCACCCACAATCAGCAGATCATGCGTGCAATGTCAGGCTCCTGCAAACTCTCAGAACAGCTGTCTGTCTGTACCTCTTTCATGGGAAAACAGTTACTAAAGAGCAGGATGAACCAATGAACTATGAAAGTGCTCACCAGCATCCTTGCAGTTCATTGAGGTCTACAAGCCATCTGCTGCAGTGGCAGACAGAATTTGTAGTTAATTCATTCTTGGAACACTGTGAATGAATGACGCAGCTAAGTGGGTGGATCCCTGCACAGCAACACTGTTTTTAAATTGTGACAGAGGGTTCCAGGAGAGCATCCCCTACCCGCTGTTACAGAGAAGGGGGAAATAATCAGTGTGAGGGGAAGTTGCTGAACAGATGTTAAAACCTAAACATGTAACATGTTCAGAAAGGTAAACTTATCCTTTAAATATTTTTTGGATGGTTTTCTTTTAAAGCCCTCATCAAAGATAAAATTCCTGCTATGGATCTTGGGGGACCACACAACTCAATTACAGGCAATTTAAATGTGATAGTCACTTTTGCTTTTATAATTTTTAATGTTTCACTTTAAACATTACTAATAGGGCTGCTCTTCACAAAATGGTATTTTTTTATTTAAAAACAAAAGTATGTCCCCTAGGGCTGTTCACATATCTCCATGCCGTTTGATTGAAAATCCCTTGCTATTTAGCCTAGAAAATGGCTATGACTGGTTTCTATGATTTGGCTTCCATTTCTGCCACTGGGATTCTAATTCAGACTCTAAAGATCGTTAAAGCTTGCTCAGTGTACCCTAACCCGAACCAACTTGAAACTGCCCCTCAACTTAGTCAATCCTAGTATAGATGTGTACATGTGAAAGCCTCAGTTACTCCTTGGTTCACCCCGCTGACATGTTTCACCCCACCCACCAGGGCTTAATCATAGGGCCCCTATGAATAAGCCCTGGTGGGTGGGATGAAACATGTCAGGGGACATTGCTCGAGGAGTGGCATTGACTGGGGCTTTCACATGTACAAATTCCTATCAAGCTAAAATATTAATTGTTTACTGAATTATTTTTTCTTATGCTGACATCCCTACTATCCTGAGTGCCAGTGGGGCTCTTCACCTCAGCCTGGCGTGGCACCACTAAGTACCTATGGCCTAACCCAAACAAAGGTACAGTCAGCCCATAACTAGCAGAGATATTTTGACCCTTATTTAAAAGTATACCCTGAATGTCATATTTTAATAAGCACAGTAATGGATCACTATGACCTCCAACCAGAATTTATTTTCTACCAGTTTCTATGTAGAATCTTCACTGTTCAGAATAATATTATGTAAAAGCGTTAGGGAAATTATTGAAGTTATTTTTTTTCTTTTCAACACCCTTAAAGCATGTCAACCTCTATTCAGGAGTGCATTATTATAAATATGTTTAGACACACGATAATGTGTCCATGTTTTTCTCCAAGACTAAAGGAAAAAGTATCAAATTAGCCTGAATTAAATTTACATTCACATAGGTAAAGTATAAATACATATTTGCTGTGTTTCAAGCATAAGTGCCCCATTATTTTGCATACTTCTTTTTTTTTTTTTTTTACATCATTGCTTTGAACTGGCTTTTATGATGTGGATAGCTCTGAGAGAAGAATATGTGTAACCAAAAACATAAAAAGGAAATGTAATTCGTGTCACTGAATTACAATGCATTTTTCTTTTGAAAATGCTATTCCAAGCCTTCAACTCACTATACCATGTTATTGGATGCCTCAGCACTAGAAAATATCAGACATTTAAGCATTTTTAAATCACATACATCTATATTCACATGTTTGATCATAGCCATACCATTTGAAGCAGCATATTTTTAAAATTCCAGCTTATTTCTTTGAGATATTTGAATTCAACATTAATGACTGCTAGTTAAACCTGAGCTTCTTCCAGTCATAAGTGGATCATCCCTTAATTCAAAATGGGGCTTATTTGAGAATTAAAGCTGGTTATTTGATTCAGCATATTTTAGACTATTATAATTTGTATGTAATATTTAAATGGTGAATTAAACTTATTGAAAACATAAAGTATTATTACTTTCTCCATTAAGGTTATTGTGTTTTAAAACTTTTTTTTTACTTTGTTACGAATTAAAGTGCATTTAAACCCCAAAACAAAAATTAATTTGTCTTGTTTCCTATATCTTTTGATCTTGTCAGAAACCCAGAAATACAGTGTTGTCACTTGTGTGCTAAAAAGCATATACAAAGTTATCTCTGTTTTCAGAGAGTAATGGAGATGTACCTCAAACAGAGATTTAATGAGGATAAACAAAGACAGACATGTTTGAATCCCATCCTTTAGACATGAACAGACAGGAAGTATGTTAACCACAGGATTACCAGGTGGAAGAAAAACTTAAAAATGTCTGATATAAAAACTCATGCAGCCACCATATCTCGCCTTGACTATTCCAACTTCCTGGCCTAGCTTTACACAGGTTATACCCCTTCAGTATATTATCACTACTGCTGCTAGACTTATACACCTTACTACTGCTGCTAGACTTATACACCTTGCTAACCAATCTGTGACTTCTGCCTCCCTCTGCCAATTTTTTTACTGGCTTTTATTACCCCAGTGTATACAATTCAAAATACTAAACACAATGTGCAAGACCATCCACAACATTGCACATGGCTATATCACCAACCTCATCTGCAGATATCACCAGATTGTCCTCTTTGCTCCTCCCAAGACTTGCTCTCTGGCTCCCTTGTTACCTTCTCCCATGCTCGCCTCCAGGAGTTTTACAGAATCTCTCCCATCCTCTGGAACTTCCTCCCCCAATATGTCTGGTTAGCTCCTACCCTGTCCGCTTTTAGGTGATCCTTGAAAACTCATTTATTAATGGGAGCCTACCCCACCTCCACCTAAAAAGCTGTGTTTGAGTCACCTCCACCAGATCATCCCCTGAAGCTATTACCTTTTGTACCCCCTCCCCCTCCCTTTAAATTGTAAGCTCCATGAGCAGGGTTCCCCTATTTCTTCTGTATTGAACTGTATTTTTTTTATTTATTACAGGTACTTATATAGCGCCATCAATTTACACAACGCTTGACATATATATTATGTATTCACATAGGTCCCTAACCCTCAGGGGGTGTACAGTCTAAGGTCCCTACCTTACATTCATACATACACATACTAGGGCCAATTTAGACATGAGGCAATTAACCTACCAGCATGTCTTTGGAGTGTGGGAGCAAACCAGAGTACCTGGGGGAAACCCATGCAGGCACAGGGAGAACATGCAAACTCCAGGCAGGTGGTGCCATGGTTGGTATTTGAACCAATGACCCTAGTACTGCCAGGCGGAAGTGCTAACCATATAGCCACTGTGCTGCCCATATGGGATTGTAATTGTACTGTCCCCTGTATAATGGAAAGCACTGTTGACGCTATATAAATCCTACATAATAATAATAATAATAATAATAAAATTTATATAAGTTGAAATATTTTTGTTTGTTTGCATTTAGAAATGCAAATGAAAATCAACATCTGTAACCTTGTGAAGTTATTAAACCTTTTCCAGCCTGTACAAATATTTGTTCATTTGGAACAACATGTTATTTTGAAATTCCTACATGCTTTTTTTTCCAATAATGAAAAGTGGCAGCTGGAAAATTAAAGAAAGGTTCTGGCTGATATGAGGCAAAACAATCAGATACTTTAATCAATAACATTCAATGCGTTTGAGTAAAAGTGAGGTTATGAATACGGTAGGCTACCTGGCATTTCAAGAGATATTATCACCTGCTACAGTTCATGATAATACTGTTTGATTTATCAAAGAGTATACTGTTTCAAGCATTAATATTGTGTGAACAAATTCACATTAGGTTGAACATATCTGAAATTTCTCTCTATTGATATTAACATTTAATTTAGAAACATTTCATATTTTAGAAAGCAAAACTTTGCTTCAGCTTTTCCCAATTACAATCTAGGTTACAAGCCATAGTCACCATTAGGATGGGGACAGTGTATGTCATATTAATCACTCTTCTTTATTGGCACCACTGCTTCCAACAGAACCACATTCATGGAACTGTCCACTGTCCTTCAATACTAAACTGTTGTACTGAGAATGTGCTTCTAGTGTAGTTGTTGACTGTCCCATTGATCATATACTTTCAGGTAATCACTAGGGCTGCACACTCATTGGTACTTTCAGTACCAGGATGTCATAGAGGGAGTTTTCTTTTAACTAAACAATTAAATCAGATGGTTACCTAAAAAAAAAAAAAAAAAAACTACAAAAGACTTACCTTTGGTGAAATGTGTTCCTTATGATGTGGTATCCTCCTTTCAATCTTCCTCTGATGCCCCTCACCCACACCCACCCCAGCAATCTTCTGGTATGGGGACTGTGACAGGCACACATCAAGTGTGGCCAACTATGCTCACTTTTTCCACCCATCTTCTATATTTATGGAAGCCATTGCTACAGCTTCCATAAATTAAACGTGATCTGTGAATGGAGGACAGGCAGGTGAACAATAGGTTGGCCCCTCCATTCATATATTGTGTTTCATTCATAGAAGCTGTAGTCACAACTTGTTTGAATGGAGCAGCTGGGAGGAAATGGTGGGCATAGTCAAGAACTGGTGATGAGTGCATGTCACAGCCCCCCAGTTCTATTAACCCCAATCACACTGGAAGATTGAGGCATTGGAGGAGGGAAGGGGGGTTGATGCATTGCAGAAGATAGATTTTGGAGAAAGGAGGACACAGTAGCACAATGGACACTGAAGGTGTGAGAATTTATTTTTAATTAAACCTAGACTTTAAAGTTAGTACTTAGTAGAATTCTGTAATAAAACAGGATCAGCACAAGCAGATCATCATATCTACCTCAACCCTTATTGCTGGTTTTAAAGAATTAATTCAGATTATGCAAATTGAATATTGATTTGCATGAACATTCCATAAATATTTGCAAATATATTGTTGTACAATGATTTTCCATCTGTAATGCTCTTACCAAGTTCTCAATATGCAAATGAGTAACTCAAAAAACCTTACAAGCAGAATAATTAGTTTTCAGCATGGCTTCTCTCTGGAGAGATAAAGAAAGATTATAATATAATTTCTGAGATCTCAGCATCATGAAGGTGTGGTCTATTTCTATTGGTGTTGAAGATCATATGCTTGCACAACAACATGTAATAGCTGAAGCCAATATTCATGGCTGTAGAACAAAGAGATGGCACATTTAATTTTTATGTATGACACAGGCCTGCCTGTATTGATGTGCAAAGGCATACAGCAATGCCACATGTTTGATTTCTTTCTGTATCTTAGTGACTCTAAAATACAATAGACCCCAAACACAAAAAGGCTCAATTCACAAAGCTTTATTGAAAATACAAGGCTCTTTAACAGCTTCCTCACTGCCCTATATCAGAAATACTGCTACAGGGTGGCAGGGCTGCACAAAATCATGTATATAGACGTGATTTTTCATTTTTGGGATGTTAGTGGCAGTTAGTCAGTTCACACCCAGTGTCAGAATGCCCGCCACAGTCCCGCAGTCTCACTATAAATTGCTGATCGCTGCAAAATATATACTGCCATTTGTAGACACTATAACTTTCACGTAAACCAATTAATTTACACGTATTGGGATTTTTTGGCAAAGACATGTAGCAGAATACATTTTGGCCTACATTTATGGCAAAATTTGATTAATATTTTTACTGGACATGTTTTATAGCAAAAGTCAAAAATATTGGGGTTTTTTTCAAAATTGTTGGTCTTTTTTTGTTTATAGTGCAAAAAATAAAAAGCACAGAGATGATAAAATACCAATGAAAGAAAACTCTATTTGTGGGAAAAAAATGACACAAATGTCATTTATTTACAGCTTTGCATGACCGCGTAATTGTCAGTTAAAATAGCACAATGCTATCGCAAAAAATGGCCTGGTCAGGAGGGGGGGTAAATGCTCTGGAGGGGAAGTGGTTAATTTAGCCATGTAACTATAATTTCCACATTTCATATCAAATATTACTATAGAATATTAAAATAACTGTCACTTTTTTGAAGATAAGTATAGTTATTCTAGTGTGTTAGCCTTGTGATAAAAAAGGTAGTTTACCTTTACAAAAAAATAAATAAATGTAAAGGGTGAACTAACAACATACACACTCCCAGGGATGGACTGACAACTCATGGGGCCCCTAGGCAATAGGGGATCATGGGGCCCCTGTGTCTTTGCCCAAACTCCAAAAAGCCTATGAAAAAGGCTTCGGAGCATCTCATGGGGAACCCTACTGACCCCGGGCCCTCGGTCAGTCCACCCTGGCACCCTCCCCAGCCTTCCTAGTCCCCACAGTATTTACTTCTGGGGATGCCGAGCTGTCACTGCCCTTGCAGCTAGTCCAGAGGTCTAGGGATTTATAATTCCCACTCTTCTCCTTCTTCTCTGTGCAGTGCTTCTGGGATTGATCAGAACCATTCTGATTGGTCAGCACCATCGCAGAGTATCCCTCTGGTCTGGCCTGGAAGTGCTGTACAGAGAAGACAGGGAAGAGAAGGGATTTTAAATTCCTAGAGCCCTGGACCACATGCATTAGCACTGACAGCTTAGTACCCCTTGGGGTAAGTAGAGCAGGTGGTGGAGGAGGGGTAGGAAGGTTTCAAAATGTTAGTTTACCTTCACATTTTGTTCTGTAAACACATTAAGCCCAAAGAGGATTTTTATTTCTGTAACACTGCCACAAATATCTGATATGCCATAAACATTATCAACTGAATTAGATACTGAATTAGCATAATTAGCTACTGAAGTTGCCAATGATTGAACTATCTCTGAATGTTGCAAAAAGTCAGTTGGTCAGCTTCAAATAAATGGAATTACAATGAGGCCTCTCGTTCACATCTTTCCAACCAAAAAGAGACATTGTATAGTTGTTAATAAGAAACTTGTTCCCTAAAGCGAATAGCCACATTGGTGGTGGGTTCGGGAGACCATTGTTTACCCATGTTGTTTTTGCCTCCAGAGTCCTGGTGTGAATGTGAAAAAATGGCCAACCACAGATGGTCTCAGTGTTTGAAGAACACAAAATAGAAGTCCTGTCTGAGACTACCCAGTATTAATTCTGGGACAGCCATAATTATAGAATCTTTATACAATGGCTGCACCTGAGTGCTTGTATAGCCTATAACTGGAACAACTTAGGGGCAGTGACCTTTCTTTTCATTTATTTGAGTGTTGAGTAATCTATTGTGGCGCACGTTATCACAGTTCTGTACTTATGTAGACAACATTTGCAGTTGCAGTGCATTTGTATATTGACAGCTATTCATCCTTTTGGTACTTTCAGGATCCTTAATAAATAGAAGAGTTCCCCTACTATGTCATTATTCCTCACTGCTTTTTTTCTTCCTTGGAATCCTCT
This sequence comes from Staurois parvus, assembly GCF_062004578.1. NCBI lineage: Eukaryota > Metazoa > Chordata > Amphibia > Anura > Ranidae > Staurois > Staurois parvus. Next base: position 10,404,574 of record NW_028317949.1, read on the forward strand.
CTCTTATTCTACCTTATGGATTTTCTTTAGTGATTTACTTAACACCTGAATGCACTGTTAGCTGTATTGCTGTCATTGAATGTTCATTCACAGATTTGTGAGGTTTTTGGTTCAGCGTTTGTTATTTATTAATGATTGAACACTTATAAATGTTTTATGAGCAGATTTTGACTGTATTTAAGCTTTGAGCTTGTTGTGAAGAATAAAAGATGTACCTTCAGGTGCAGATTTTCTGCTTCCATTTGAGATCATTCAGAGTTCATTGTCAGGTGCATTTCACCTACAGTTGATCTTCTTCTGACCTGTATTCAACTTCCTTCCAAACTGCATAAATCTACTTACATATGCTTTTTCATTCCTACTGATTTGTATGGAGAGAGAAGCAGTTCTGAGACAAGCAAAATCCTAGGGGCATAGGTCATTAAAGTAATACTAGTGACACTATACTACTGTAGATTTAAACAAAAAAATCAAATATGTATTCTAAACTCAAAACGTTTTGAATACGCCGATTAATTATTATTTCAAAACTATATCAAAGATAAGAGAAATTGTATGATACTGAATATAGTTTTGAAATAGTAATTAGTCAGCTCATTCATGACAGATCTATGAAAGTGAATGTGGACTGTTACATTCACAGATTTGGATCAATTAATGGCTGGAATCTATGTGGTAGGTTGAATTGTGTAATACAGTGTGTCTCAACCTTTTTTCAGTCAAGGTACCCTTTGAAATTTTGGACAGTCCTGGGGCACCCTTTAAAATTATGGATAGTCTTGAGGCACCCCATTCTAAAATGGGGTGCCTTTAAGACTGTCCATAATTTTAAAAGGGCACCCCATTCTAAAATATGAAAAACTATTCTAATAGTTTTATATAATGCAGCAACATCCACACATATAGGATACCCAGCATTAGAGGTGATTTATTCTTCGAAAGCCATTGGTTGTCAGGATGCTGGCAGCTAGAAGGTCGTAATGGTGCACAATGAAAACCTGTGACTTTGTGTAACTAAAAGGCAGGCTCATTCCTCATCTGTGGATTACATGGACAGTGAGCGGACAGCAGGCTGGGCAGCGGGTGGTCTTACATTACACAGAGGATGGGTGGGATTGCTGTTATGGTAGAAGGATGGCCTTAAATCACACACAGTGGGGAAATACTTTCTTTGTGTTTGGTGTGTGCTTCATTCTAGAACCAGCAGCAGTTTTACCAATGAGTATCCAGCTGAGAGCCATAGTCAAAACTGTAGCTGGTTCTGGAAGACAGCACACACAGACAGGAAAGTTGCTGTGTGTGTTATGTTAGCCCACCTGCCCACTGTGTCAGCAATCCCACCCAGGGGTGGACTGACAACTCATGGGGCCCCCAGGCAATAGGGGATCATGGGGCCCCTGTATCCTTGCCCAAACAAAAAAACCTATGAAAAAGGTACCAGGGGCATCTCATGGGGCCCCCTACTGACCCCGGGCCCTCGGGCAGTGCCCGAGTTTCCAAATGGTCAGTCCGCCCCCGATCCCACCCCCCAGCCAGTGTGACATAATTCCATCCACTGCCCACCCACAGTGTGTGAAATATCCTCACTGTGTGTGAATAATGAAGCCCACCCCCTATTCATGGACAAGCCCCCTGCTGTGCTCAACTAGAAACTAAACTATCATTTACAACTAAGAAAATGCCATCTTGGCATTTCACTGATCTGTAGCTGCACATGGGATCAGTTGTGACAAAAAGCCATTTGCTGGCCTGACAGGTTGAGAGCACAAGCTATGACAGTTATACCTGAAATCATGTTTTAAGAGGGACTTATGAGGCTGTACGGTCATGTGACAGCCAAATAAGGGATTAAAAAACATTTAAAAAATAATTTTTTTTAGAAATGAAATGTATTTTGAGCCATATATTTCTATACTGATTTAGGATGGCCTTTTAATGCACTTTAAAACATACTTTTTATACTTTAAAACATGAACTGCCTTTCAGAAAGGAATGCATATTTTGTAGCACTTTTAGTGCCAGTTCATACCACACTTTTGCACTTCAGATGCAAATCTGCAAGCACATTTTTTCTGTGTTCTTGTGCTTTTCTTGCTGTGTTTTCAATGAATTCCAGTGCATTGTTAGTATGTTTTGATGTGTTTTCAATGTGCTGTTTCCCAACTGTTTTTTTCTCCAGTTTCCAGTTTTTTTCTTGTTTGGGGTTTTTTGTATGTGTTTTGGTGCATTTCTTAATGCTTTTTTATGCATTCTTGTGCATTCAGGTGCAATTTTGCTGCATTTTGCTACATCCCAGTTACATTCTTTGCAGAAAAGATTCAGCATGCTCTACATTTGTTGACTGCACTAGAACACACTGCAATGATGTGAACTATGCTATTGAAATCCATATAATCTACTGTCCATACATTTTCTGATGCAAAAAAAAAAAAAGCACTGGATTGCATGCGGTGTGAACCCGGCTATTAGAAAGGTAATTTCAGTTGAAAGGTAATGCTACAAGTGCATGGCTGAACAAGAGGTAAAGACTGGACATGCATTACAAAGATATAAATAATTAGATATTGAAGCCCTACACCAGTCTAATTTTTTTCAGTTTTGGAAAAAAACAGGAAAGGACAGAGTATCAGACAGTCTTTATTTGGGATTCTCACTGGGGGAATTTTATCTAATATCAATGGCAGAGCCAGAACGCATGTAAAATCCTTGCAGTAGGAATTGCAGCAAAACACTTTTTTCAGTTAAATGGTGATAGGTTGAATACGGACTATTATAATTGTATGCATCTTCCAATCCGAGTGACAATTGCTCTCATTATGTATGGTTCTGTAGGAAGGACAGTGAAATGAAGTGAGGTGCAGTCTCTGAGAGAGTAATAATGGCTTTACATAAAGATATATTCACATAACTGCATGGGTGTAGATAATTTGCTGCATTTAGAGACAACTAAATGACACCTCCAGATACACAATGACTTTGTGATGGATCCAGAATGACTTTGTGATGGATACAGAATTACTTTGTGCTGGGGTCACATACAAACTGGTCGATTAGCTGCGGCAAGTTTGTAAGCTGACCAAGCTTAGCACAAATGATTGATTTGTACAGAATACAAGTCTGACAACACCCACTAACAGCTGCTGCTGGTCAAGCACAGAGTGAGCAGGATGCATTTAGTACTGCCTACAAGAGTATACTGATTCTCACTGGCGGCTGACCTTGGCCACTCCTATGCGACCATGTGAATATAGCCTAAGAGTTATGCAGGCCATAGATGGGGAGAAAACCGGGCGATTTTTCTTTAAAAAAACGAAAAATCGGTCGTTCAATCGGCCGACGTTACCAGGAACAATAAAACAAATTGGCCGATTTTCATCCCGTCTACAGTCGGCAATAAGTATCCCTGCAGAGAGCTCCGCTATTTCTTTGACAGTTCTTTGACATTTATAGCGGCTGCAACAATGTATCTATTTGTATCCATTTTGGATACAGATGTTTTTATTTGGAAACAAATGGATACATTGCTGAAGCCGCTATAAATGTCAAAGAACTGTCAAAGAAATAGCGGAGCTCTCTGCAGGGACACTTTTTGCCGGACTGGAATTCTTCTTCTTCATCCTCTTCTTCTTCATCCTCTTCTTCTTCTTCTTTTTGTCTTCCTCTTGCAGGTCACTGCTCATGCGCAGATTTTTTATCGGTAAAAAGATCGGCTGATTTGCCCATCATTGCCGCGAAAATCGGCCGATCGGCAAAATCGGCCAATTTTTTTCAAACTTTACCGATAAAAAAAATCTGCCAAAATACCGAAAAACGGCCGACCTATTAACCCACTAATGATCCGAAAATCGGCCAATTTTATTTTCGGCCGAAAAATCTGCCGATTTTCGACCCATCTATGGCCTACATTAGTCTCTGTTAGGATTTATTTGCAGTATGTGATCCCATTGGAGATATTTCTTCTGACTTTTCAGGAGGCAGTGGTTAGTACCTAAGTCAGATTTTTATTGCTGTGTGTGCCTTAGTAGCACATTGTTTTTGTTCTTATGTCACAGGACTGCCATTTAAACACCCAATAAGGGGACTTCTGCATAATAGAGAAGTGAACAGTAATTAAAAAAAAAAAAACATGATAGAGGTTCTAACCATTCCCCCACTCAATTCAGAATTATATACCATGTTAAAAAAAATTGTCTGGAATGTCTTTTAACCACTTGCCTACCAGGCACGTTTACCCCCTTCCTTCCCAGGCCTATTTTCAGCTTTCAGTGCTGTTGCACTTTGAATAACAATTGCACGGTCATGCAACGCTGTACCCATATGAAATTGTTATCATTTTATTCACACAAGTAGAGCTTTATTTTGGTGGCATTTGGTGGCACTGATGAGCTCTACTGATAGGCACCACCAATGGGCACTGATGGGCGGCACTGACTGGTGGCACTACTGGGCACTGATGGGTGCAACTGTTGGGAGGAACTGTTGGGCAGCACTGATGGGTGGCAGTGCTGGGGAATGATGGGTGGCACTGCTGGACACTGATGGGTAGTACTGATGGGCACTGGTGAGTTGCCCCAAAAGGGCAGTCGTGGGTGGCACTGCTGGGCACTGATGGGTGGCACTGCTGGGCACTGATACTCAGTGTCCTGATTATCAGTGAAGATCTGTTTTGTAACATTTGCCAGTTATTGGCAGTAAAGTGCTGCTGATAACCAGCAACTGTATGTACTTTGTGATCGTCATTGGACACAGCTGATCACGTGGTAAAAGTCAGCTGTGATTGGCCTTTTACTTAGTCATGTGATCAGATGTGGCCATAGGACACAGCAATCACTGACAGCGCTGGGCGCACGCTGCTGGGGGCGCACACGGAGCGCACACTGGGAGGACATCATATAACACTCTCCCAGAACTGAACAACCATGCTGTAGCCATCATTCGGCTATAACGTGGTTGTAAAGTGGTTAAAGGAAACCAATCATGAGAATTACTTCTTCTAAAAAACTAATTACTGTTATTATGAACCTTTTGCTTCAGTATTTCAAATCAGTGACTTGAAACAAGTGTGCAGCCAAGGAAATCTGTTGTGTTTTTACTTGCCTTATATGCATACTAGTTCTAGGTCTATGACACCAAAAACATTGTTTTAGGAAGGTAAAGCAATATCAGTTGTATGTTTTGTGACAGGTTAGATTTTATACATGTTCTTATACTCTTCATGGCAACAATGGAATTTGGTTTTAATAGAAAATACAGACAATATACTTTCTTCCAGTTCTATCATTTTATTAATCAGACTCAATTCTTTCATAAGAATTTGCAAGAATGGCAAGTTTCTATGCAAGGATCAATAACCTCTTTTAAAATCACATCTATTCACTATCCTGCAGTTAAAAAAATTAATGAACAATAAGCTTATCTTTGTATTAAGGAAAGAACTGAGCGCATGGATGCTACTTTGCTTTAGTAACTGAAAATGTGGAAGCAGGATAAACAGGCTTAGCTAGGCATTTTATGAGTCTGAATGCACCGGTTGTATTGTGTTATATTTATTATCATACTTCCTGTGATATGTGACATTTTAGCATTTGCACTGCATATATCTATTCCAGTTTAGTAACTTTGTGATATCCCTTACCACAGATAAGCAAAAGTGAAACTAGAAATGTAATGGAGTATATTTATCAGTAAACATTAAATGGGAATAGAATTCTGGTTGCAAGCTCTTGCTGTACTTACTCTCTTACAAAAATGTGGGTGGTGTAGAGAAAAAAGAACACAAAATTAATCATGTCAATGCAGTTAATGGGTATGGCACACCCAAACTGATTAACAAGTCAAGGGACTGGTCACTAGCATGGCCTTTTGTTATCCTCCAGCTGATCATTCCTCCATTACTGATTTATCATGCCTTGTTCTGCACTGTGCCTCTCTGTGGAGGTGGCTAGCTTGCTAGAGGATCAGGGTTTTGCTTTGTCATACCAGAGCTGCCATTAATGACTGGTGATCTGATGGCTGGTGAATGAATCCTCAAGCAGCAGCATACTTATAGAAAGCAAAGATCTACAGAGTAAATGAAACAGAAGGTGGGGAATCCTTGCACTCTAGGTCACTCTAGGTCATGAGGTCCTTCCTCTCCAGCAAGTAGAGCAGTGAGCAACACAGTACTAACACCACCATATATAAGTCCACATCTTGTCAGAGTAGCAGTCAAAGGCATACCATGACTTTGATGATTTCAAGCTGCAGATAAAGCTATGAGGCTCGAGTCACAGGACATGCACTGCTATTTTTTCAAACAAAATTAAAGACATTGATGGTGTCTATAAGATAAGACATTTTTTTACCCCTGCAATAGGTGTATAGCCTGTAAAAGCAATGGAAGCAGAAAGAGAAGAATTGGAGTACCTCTTTGCAGAGTCCTTATTAGGAATTCAAGCATCCACCTGAGAGGAGGAAGAATTTTGCTCTGCACCCTTGAGGAAAGGAAAGGCCAATCCACAGTGACCAGACCTGTTTCTTCTTGACCGAGGATACATGAGCTTTTGATATATACTGCTTATATATATCCGCCTTCTGGTGAGTGCGCATTTCTGCTTCTTCCTCATGGATCACCATTGTGGATTTCCATTTGTCACCTGGCACGTTTATATGAACTGGACTTACAATGGACAATTTTCAGATTTATTACTTAGCGCTGCACTTTTATTTATAATATTCTGTATAAGTATTTATTGGTTACTTAGAGTGCTTAGCTGCTTTCTAGGATCAGCGCTCACTTTTTCCATTTTCTATAAGATAGCAAATGTTCCCTTTTTGAGTTTAGGTCTACTTTAATAAGTAAATAAAATATACTTTGAGCATGAGGATATTTAGGATTATTAAGATAAAAAATAGTAGAAGAAAATAATAAAACAAACAGTAGAAGGTCAGAAGATGTGTGGAGAATAATAAGAATAACAACCCTGATCCTAAAGTTTATACAACAGCCATATCCATTGCCTTCCACCAAGAGAAATCCAAAGACCCACCTCACTTAGTTGTATGATATGTTGACCCTTTCTGCAAGAAGATCCCCAGTATCTAAGTAGAATGTTTCCTCTCTGTGCTCAAAGAGTTAATATAGGAGAAATATGTTACTTCCAGATCTGGATTGCATTTCATTCTGGCCTAAAGGAAACTAATGGTGCAGCCAAAGAAATAGGCACATTGAGCAGTGTATCAGGATCCGCAAACAATTACTAGAAACAATGTGCATATATGAGTACATTGTTTTTTCTAAACTGATATTTGACCAATTTGCAGGAACCTAAAAGCCAACAAAAATGACCCAGTCTGCTGAAACATGCTCCCCCAGTTCACTTTCAAGCTCCAGCACATCATGCATTGTCGGATCACTCTGAAAGCTTTAGCCAGACTTTACAAAACCAGTGTGGATATCTAAAGTAGAGTTATCATGAGAGACAAATAAAGGCTGTCGTTGCTTGTTTTAAAAATGAAAGTTGCCTGGTTGTTCATGACATCGATTCTTCTAAATTACAAACCCAAAATAAGCATGCAGCTAATGTTGAAGTTGAAGAAAATAAGAATTCCTTATATCTGTACTTTACAACAGATTTGGTTGTGATTTGGTGCATAAGGTGATGTGCCTTCATCCCTATTTAACAAGTGCACAACATGATTTATTGGCCTATGACTTTAAATGAGGCATATTACTGACATACAAATAAATTATACATAAAATGTCAACTTAATAAGCAATAAATACAAACAGCTTAGAGGACTGGTTCAAAATATTCCACATGGATGTTTGAGCATTATACTGTATTATGCATTTTCTTTTATTTTTGACATTTGATCAAACCTACATAGAAGTTACATCACTGGGTATAATTTTACACATTGCCTCATTTTTGGTAGTGTGTACTCATTATATACAGTACTTCTTTGAAGACTTCTTTTAGGGTTATCTGGTGATATCATGGGCTACATTGACCTTTAATTTCCAAATGTATTGAGTCTGCCCTTTGTTTGTCCTGCTGGGCCTCATGGGCAATACTTTCACAGCTCGAGGAGAAGACCCCCTTGGCGGTTACAATTTGTAAGCGGAACAATGTTTTAATTCCCTTTTTAATTAATTTGTAAGTATTTGGTCCTATTGGAGGTCACTGGGGTTTGAAAAGACTTATACCCCTTTCTAAAGATAGATCTGTTATGTCAGGGCTGAAAATTTTGAGTCTAGACCTACTAGCCAGGCACAAACCTTACTCTCCACCAGTTGCCCCACCCAACCTTGCCCAGGCCCGCCTCCAACCCCACCCCAGCCCATCCCCCACCCCCAGCCCTGCCCCCAACCACACCCCCTTAAAGCTTACGTAATTAAATTTTTCTTTAGAATAAAGAGTCCAAAATCTAAAAAACTGCAATTATAACATAGCTGTATTATGTCAATTTAAACATAACAGCAATAGCTTAATAGCAATAGGGTGCAAACAAAATATCAAGTTTTACAGCTTTAAACCTGTAGTAAACATGTTGTATTTTTTTTGTTTATCTCCTGCATCTTTAAAAAGAGACTTTAGTAACTAGTCTCTTTTAAAAGATGTAAGTTTAGTTTACCGAATTATATATAATATATAATATTATGTTTCTTTTATATCCTTCTATATAATTATATATTAGGTATGATATTATGTCTCTTTTATATATAATTAGATAAATATATAATATTCTTTTTGTTTTATATCCTTTTATATAATTAGATATTAGGTATATTATTATGTCTCTTTTATATATAATTAAATATAATTATATATAAAAGAGACATACTAATATGTCTCGTGTCCCCCGCAGAGAGGAGAAAGGACCTCTCCTTGAGTCCCCTCGTGGTGGTGGAGAGCGGGTGTCTCCTCTCAGTAAAGGAGAGCGGACCTCTCCTGCACCTGTCCCCTCAGCGGCGCTGCCAGTGTAATGGCAGTGCCAAAGAAGAAGCCGGAAGTTGGAAACCGGAAGTTGGAAACTGGAACTCTGCTTCACAATGAGGCTTGGAGCGCAGGTGGAGCCGTTCCATCTGTGCTCGCCACACAAGGATTTCCCGTCGCATTTGGCGAGCAGACGAGTGGCTTTTTCAAGCCCTGTGTTATGTGATATGATTAGTTTTGTTAACATTTTATGTACTGTACTGTGACAGGGAGGCAGCTACATGCATAGCAACATACTGGCACATCATTGCCTGTTTCTGGGTTTCAGGCGTACATGTACGTTCCGGCCCACCTGCTCCTATTGTGATTTGTCAACAGATTCCAGCCAAATATTCATGGCTGGGATTTGCTGATCAGCTGTGTTGAATCACAGCCTAGAGCTCTGTGTTGATACAGAGCAAAAGATTGCTTTGTTTCTTTTCCTTGCTAAGCAAGGAAAATAAACAAATCAATGTGTATTAAAAAGCAGTGCAAAGTACACACATTAGCCACTTTCCCATCTCCCTATAGCAGATATACTGCTACAGGGCGACAGGGGTATGCAAAATCACGTATATATATATGATTTTGCACTTCCAGGTAGGGGGCGAACGCAAGCCGCGCTTATGCCCTACTCATGCAGCTGTTTGTAACCTCGGCTGTCAATCACTGGGTCCCGACTGGTGATTACTCGCCAGCACCCGGTGATCACAGAGTATTACTGACGGGGGGAGAGAACTGTATGTAAACAATACTGTTCTCTCCCCTGTCAGCTGCTGCACACTGCTTTGTATGGCTATGCATAGCAGAGCCATACAAAGCAGCATGCTTACAGTTGAAAGCACACACACAGCTTACAGTAAAACAGCACACAGTTAACCCTTTGATCGCCCCACATGTTAATCCCTTCATGCTCAGTGCCATTAGTACAATGCTTTTTATTTGTCAGTGACACCAAGTCAGTTCCCCCCTGTGTCAGAATGCCTGCTGCAATCCTGCTATAAGTCGCTGATCACCGCCATTACTATTAAAAAAAAAAAAAATTCCAGTATATATACCGTTATTTTTAAATGCTATAACTTTCACATAAATCAATTAATTTACACGTATTGGGATTTGTTTTAGCCAAGACATATAGCAGAATACATTTAGGCCTAAATTTATGACGAGACTTGATTTTTCAAATTTTTTTACTGGACATGTTTAACCTCCTTGGCGGTATGATTCTTTCCGATTTTTTGTGCTGAAAGCGGTACCATTTTTTTGCATGGAAATATGTAGTTTTTTATTGTAGGCTGTAATTTTTAGGAATAACTCACTGAAATCTGTCCGAACAAGAGTCTAGTAAACATCCCGGGTATGATAAAACTTGAAACACGAAATCATAAATTATAATTTAATAAATAATCATAAAAAATAATAATATAATAATAATAAATTTAATTCAATAATATAATCAAACCAAAAACACTGAAATTTGAAATACAGAGGCAAATTCGCACATCGCTGAGCAAAGTCGCAAAATCGTTTTCAGTGTCTGATGACGAATTTCCCCCACGAATCATTATCACTCAATTCTGCAAGTGGTTCTGATTTACTATCGTTGTTCTAAAACCGCTTTTGACGTAAAGGGACGCTTTTTGGATGCCATGGACTTTTCTAAGTTTCCAGGCAGAAAGAACAGTCAAAATGCAGGCAGGGCGCAGGACAAAGCACTAGGGACAAAATGTATGTGAAATGCATTATAACAGCAATGACAGCAAAAATGACATTTTTGAAAAATTTCAAATTTCCCACCGGTTCCGGCACCCGTACATCCCGACGTCACAGGGACCGGAACACAGAAGCCGGATGCCGGCATCGGCTGGAGAAGATGGCCGGGGACGCTGCAGGGGACACATTGCGGGAGCGAAGGACAAGGTAAGTACTGCAGGGACCCCCAGAGCAGCGCCGCATGGTAAGCCCGAGTGTAGCTTGGGGTTACCGCTAAGGAGGTTAATAGAAAAAAGGCAAAAAAAATTTTCTCAAAACGGTTGCACTTTTTTTTATAGAGCAAAAAATTTGAAAACAAAAGGTGATCAAATACCACTGAAAGAAAGCTCTATTCATGGGAAAAAATGGACGTAAATTTCAATTGTCTGTTAAAGTAACGCAGCACCTTAACACAAAAAATGGCCTGGTCAGGAAGGGGAGTAAATCCTTTGGAGGACAAGTGGTTAGCACTTGTTGGGCACACACTTAACCCATTGATTGCCCCTAGATGTTAACCCCTTCCTAGCCAGTCTCATTAGTATAGTGACTGATCACTGTATTAGTGTCACTGGTGATGTCGGTGACAATTAGTCATTTCCCCTCAGCATCAGTGTCAGATTGCCTGCCACACTATCTCAGTCCCACTATAAGTCTCTGATTGCTGTCATTACTAGTACAAAAAAAAAAATTCTAGAATATATCCCATAGTTTTTAGATGCTATAACTTTCATGTAAACCAATTAATATACACTTTTGTGGGATTTTTTCTTACCAAAGACATGTAACATACATACATATACATATACAGTTTGGCCTAAATGTATTAAGAAATTTATTAAAGTTTTATAGCAGAAAAAAAAACTTTCTTCAAAAATTTCCATGGGTGGTCCTTCTAGCTGGGCAACACTGTACTTATGCAAGTTTGAGTGCCATGCTGTTTAGGATTACTGTGAACCTTGGCTAGAGTAATGACATGCTCCCAAGGGTCTTGTATATGATGGCCAGGGTTCATGGGAAATAAGCTGAAAGATACTGGATTTCATTAATATTTTTTTTTAAAGCTAGGGACTATTTGTATTGATTCTTAAATGTTAGACTTACGTTTTAATAATATTGATGTCAATTACAATTAAAAAAGGGATACATACAAACACTTCAAAATAAATAGTGCAAAGAGCAAACTACAGTTCTTGTACCAAACAATTAGGCATAATGATGTAGTCATCTGACTTCATTCAATTTATTTCTGTCATGGGCTAATACTATTTGCACTTAACCCTTTGAGGACCAAGGGACCTATTTGTCCCATGTTTTTAATTGCCTGTATCATCTGATTAAGAACTTAAAATACTTTTTTTTTTTTTGGTTTGAGTCAAAATATTAGTTCTTATCAACAAATGGATCTAGCTTTTTGCCAATTATTTCCTGAAATGGCTTAGTTACAGCAATTGAAGTGTACAAACTTTAAAAACATAAAAATTATTCTTTTGGCGTTCCAAAATCTTACGGTCCTCAAAGGGTTAACACTTCGATTCTTCCACTGTTTGTTGAGTAAGCCTTTCCTAGAGATGTTCAGACAGTTTTACCCGAATAGGAGGTTAAGCTGTACTGACAAACTCACTATAGTTGCTCTGACACAGCATGCTAAGTTATGGAATATTTATAACTTAGGTCATCTTTCTTTTACAGGTGAAGAGTGCATACTCCGTCTCTAATTCCAAACTGGTCTTTTATCTCTGTTTGGCAATGTTGATATTCTGTTTTGCATTTAAGAGCAAGCAAATATTAGGACGTATGTTAAGTTACTAGCTGTCCATAAAATCATGGCTTTTCCATAGCGTATGAAATTCTCCTTAATGTCAATTACTTCAAACAGCAGTTTTGTACAAAAAGTAAAAAAAATACTAAGCAAAAACAAACAAAAACAAATCCTTCTTCTGAACTAGGCACATTCAAGCAATAAACACATGAGCACTTAACAATATTGAGCTCACTGTGGGAGAAAGTCTAAAAAAAAATAACAGCATTTCTGCATTTTAGTCTATTATGGCCTGTAAGTTGACATTTCCCTTCTAATGGAGGACCTTTTATAAAACAAACACAACCTTACTTGAACACTCTGCTTGCTTCTGTCAGGATTTAAACTGTCTGCACATTTTCTTGCAGCTTAATGCTGAACTCCAGGCAAATATAAACAACAGAATATAATCCAATTATGTATTCATTAGAAAAATACATGAATGTGTTTAGACTCATCTAGAATAAATACCTAAATTCTAGCTTCTTGTAATCCTTGTTATCAGCCAGTGAAGGTTCCACTGCTTTGCACAGTGCTGAAAGCCCAATGCTGTGGACATGCTTACAGGAGGAAAGTGCACAAAATAAACCTTTTCAGTGTGTTGTTGCTCTTTCATTTTCCACTGAACAGCTTGAAAGCATATAGTTAATCCTGTTGAAAAAAGACACCAGTCCATCCAGTTCAACTAAAAGAAAAAAATATACCACACGCAAATAGAAAACCTTCATATACACTATCCAATATCCACAGTTTATCCAGAGGAAGGCAAAAAACACCAATAAAGCATGATCCAATTTTCTTTAGCAGAGGAAAAAAATCCTTCCTGATCCTACAAGAGGCAATTGGAAATTCACTGGATCAACTTTACTTATAAATATTAGTATCCAGTTATATTATGTGCACTTTGGAAAGAATCCAGACCTTTCTGAGCTGACCAGAGCCAGCTCTTGAGGGAGTCTATTCCACATGTTCACAGCTCTTGAAAAAACTGTGAAAAAGCTTTTGCATAGTTGGAGATTAAATCTCTTTTCCTCCAGCCGTAAAGTATTCCCCCTTGTCCTCTGTGATGACCTTAAAGTGAATAACTCTAAACCAAGTTCATTATATGGACAACTGATGAATTTATACATGTTGATTATATCCCCTCTTAATCTCCTCTTTGTAAGAGTGAATAAATTCAGTTCCTCTAATCTTTCCTCATAGCTGAGCTCCTCCATGCCTCTTAACAGTTATCAGGTTCTTAACAAAGCCATACTTCTGCCCATGCAAGGCAACAGCGACAGTGTTGCAACAAAGAGCACCCCTACTTCTTTAAATCCTTAAAACTGGATTTGAATGGTCTGGCATGAAATATGTGGGGAGGCCATGTTTTTTTAATGTGGTCCTTCCTAAAATCCATACTTGACCTGAATTTGGTGGGGCTCACACTGCTTTCTTTTTTTAATCACTTGCCCTCCAGAGGGTTTACCCCCCCCCCCCTTCCTGACCAAGCCAGTTTTTGCGATACAGCGCTGCATTACTTTAACTGAAAATTGCACGGTCATGCAATGGTGTACATGAATTAAATTAATGTCCTTTTTTCCCCACAAATAGAGCTTTATTTTGGTGGTATTTGATCATCTGTGCGTAATAATACCACTGCTAAATGTTTCGCTTGAAACTGCAGCTGGAGATTTATTTAGTCAAGCATCCATTCATTTGTCTGTTCATACAGGAATCTTCATAGACGGTATACATTGCAGAAGTCTCATTCATTATTTCCCCTGCTGGTTGAATGTTCTTAGTCTCTAGTGTTAGGATATTTTCTCTAGTAGTGAATTTTAACTTTCATGGTGAACTGTTCTTATAGCTATTTTTTCTTAGTATCAAATGTTGAGCCATTTACAAGTCATTTTTTTAATGACCCCATGGGGCATTACTAAGGTTTAAACAATGCAGAACAAGTCTTTTCTTTGCTCTATTATTTGCTGAATTAGTAACCTACATAATATTGTACTTATACATTATTCTATGTGTGGAAAAACATTCATGCTGGCCATACATGGCTTCAGTTTTTTCCAGCTCTTACCGAATCAGCTGAAATTCAAGACTAGGGTGGACTTGATGGCGCCACCCAGCTTGGCACACTTCTCGGCTGATCAGTGATTTCAGCCAATCAGATGCAGTCCCTGTTCAGGTATTTTGATTAGCATTGAACAAGGGAATTCTTAATGTGCATGGCTAGCCTTAAACAAGATTTATGTTCTGTATAAGCTTGGTCTTTAAAAAACACCTAGTGGCTTCATCTTTGAAGTTCTTTGCACATTATGAAAGTAAAAATTATGATTTTTTTCTCCCCAGCACTCTTTTTGTTAAATGTTATAGTAGTGTACCTACTGGGTGGTTGTTAATGTGCTTCGGTGCATACATGTGTGGGAGGATTTGATTTCGTATTATTTTTCTGAACACTGTACATCATAGAAAATGCAATGGTTCAGATATGTATTTCAATTATGTTCATGTCTGTTTTCTTGCAGTTTAGCTGTAATCACAGGGGCAGTAGACAGGATTTAAGTGTAAATTTGCTGTAAAAAAATCTGTTTTGTATCCTGCACCTTATCTTGTGAGCACAGCACAAGCCAGCTGACAAATGTCTGCAAGCCTTGCTGCAATATATAGTCAGGCAGATATTTTGTTTATATAGACCCTTGTGAACCTAACATTTATGGCACCCCTTGTAGGTTTGGAGCTTATCATTGGGAAACAGAGAAATTTATTTGATCCCTGAGCAAAGAAGGTCATAAAGCTGAGGAATTAAGCCAGTCGGATAAGTCAGGTATGAGGTTGTAGAATGCGATGCATAGGTGTTATGTGTATTAGCTTTCTGGAAATAGTTACATAGTTGAAGGTAAGTCATATGGCTGTTCTCCAACACTGGTCTCTTTAAATTCAATGCATTACTAATTTAAACAGTGATACATATGGAATGCACTTGACCCTGACAGTTAAAAAAAATCACTATCAAAGGGCCCTGCAGTCTACATAAGACTCTTTTGCAATTGAAATTTTCAGGAGGGTCAGATGCCTTTGTCCACAGTATGTGCCTTGGTTTAGTTCTATGATTCCCACATCACTGCTACATCTTGTACTGACATAGGAGTCAGAGGATGGAACCACAGCACACAGCAGGAGGACACAAGCACTCAACACTCCTAGACGTTTTGAACTCTGAAGAGACTAACAAAGGCTATAATTCTGGAAAGTAGGGATGGTATGAGACATGGGCTGTATAAATTAAGTATTAAAGCTCTTCTAATGTAGAGACTTTTGAACTTTTTTCTTTTTACCTGACTGAGTTGTTATAGACAGTAGTGCTTCAGAAACAGCATTTTAACATGTTAATACAATTCCAAAAGTTGTTTTTAACCTTTGAAATTTAAAGTTTTTGTTAACATATTTTCTGGTCATCTTGTAAAATTTTTTTTATTTACATTTATTTTATTCTATTTTAATGTGTTTATTTTTTTAAACTTTATTACAATCACAAAGGGGGTGACAAGGCCCTATATATGGTCTTCTAGACCCCTAATGTCTCTTCTGCACTGCTTTAAAACAAATTAAGTACTGACAGTACCTGATGTGTTTACATCCCTGACCTCCAGCTGGCAGAATGTGATAGTCACAAACCGAACCAACAGAAGTGATCAGAGCAAAACACTTCAGGGTTCAGAACAAAATGAGGGGATTGGTGAAAGGATGTTAGCAAATCTTCCCTTCACTATTCATTCTTGAAATGCATCTACATTTACATTTAATCTGAGTGTAACTGTGGCTAAAGGTACTATGTAAAAATGGTTACATTAGTAATGCTGGAAATTAACCATTTTTACATTGAATTTTGAGCAGTGCTAGGGGTTAACGCTAGGAAGATTAAATGCAACCTGGCATCAGGTGCATATTTTTTTTTCCCTGTTAAGTGCATACAGACTTATGCAGGCCATAGACGGGTCAAAAATCAGCTGATTTTTCAGTCAAAAAAAAAAAATCAGCCGATTTTCGCACCGTTAGTTGGTTAATTGGTCGGCCATTTTTCAGGATTTTGGCACATTTTTTTTATCTGTGAAGTTGGAAAAAAATTGGCAAATTTTCCCGGCAATGATGGGCGAGTCAGCTGATCTTTTTACCGATAAAAAATCTGCGCATGAGCCGTGACCTGCAAGAAGAAGAAAAAGAAGAAGAAGAAATAAAAGAAGAAAAAAAGAAGAAAAAGAAGAAGAAAAAGAAGAAGAAGAATGACAGTCCGCTATTATATTTGACATGAAAAAGTATTGCGGTTGCAACAATGTATCTATTTGTATCCGAATTTTAAAAAAAAAAGGTATCCAAAATGGATACAAATAGATACATTGTTGCAACCGCAATACTTTTTCATGTCAAATATAATAGCGGAGCTCTCTGCAGGGACAGAAGTAATTAAATGCCGGCTGTAGACGGGACGAAAATTGGCCATTTTTTTTACCGTTGGTGGTAACGTCGGCCTATTGAACGACCGATTTTTCTTTTTTTTTTTTAAAGTGCAGCAATAACAGGTATTACCACAGAGATCACAGTGCTCACCCTAGCTATGCACTCATCTGTTTTTTCTTCAGACAGATGAAGTCATTTTTTTTCTCCATGCAGCAGATGACAACTAGGTGAGGATACAGTTGCTTAAATCCTGGTAAAAAGGGTTTGTTTACAATTGCCTGTCAGGACTCAGCCACCTGCAGTAGCATTTTGCCTTGTAACTTACTACAAATTTACAAGATTGTTGCTTGATCACTGGTTGAGAGAAGACTAAGAACAATGTGTCTCCTGTCTGCAGAAAAATAATAACATCAACTGAGCCTATGTAAAATCACTTACCTGGAGTTTAAGAACAGATTTTTTTAAGAAAATGCACAGTGAAGTCCAGTGGCAGGAGACATAGAAATATACAACCCTTTGATCTATAAGGAAGTACAAATATTAAAAGCATTTTAATAGCTTTTTTGATAAAGTTTGCTGTTCCTGTATGTTGTGACCCGACACAAATGTATTCCTGAAGATCCGTAAAGTTACTGACTACTTTAATGCATTCATGTGCTGTACTACCGCTGATAAACAATAACCTTCAAGTAGCTTTGTATTGGAAATAGGTGGTTGGGCTGAGAGAACTACTGTGATTGTAAAGGTGAGAGTGAGCTTACATTTCACAATACCTGTGAAAATGTGCGCACTTGCCAAAATTGCAAAATTAATTCCCAGGGATACCTTGAAATGCAGAAATATGATATGCCTTCCTTCACAAGATTGTCCCCAAAGACCACATAACTTTATACCTTTAATTTTTCTTTACTCTATTAAATGTTAACATGTCATGATAGAAAACAAATATTATGACATCATTAAATATACAATGTCATGACCCAGAATTTATGATTAATTTATCTACATACAGCAGCCGGCTGGGGATCTGTCAATTTCAGGAGGTAGTGTGACAGGTGAACATTGTCTGGCAGCAAGTCATCATGGGTCAACATTGTTGGACAATGGTTCATCATGATTCATAAGAATCTACATCACTGGAAGACTTGATTGTTTTATTTATATCAGGTTTATTTATTTATTTTTAAAAAAATAAGTTTTACATTTGTTTGTGAATGAGTAACAAGGGGTATGTACACCGTGCACATTCACTTAGGATGGAAATATATCTGGGGGCCTCTTTTTTTAAAGGGCACGTCCAGATTCTGATAAGTTCCCGAACAAACCTACACACCCCTTTTCCATTGCAGGAAACCTTTTCACCATGTTGATGGAACAAAGGCCTTATCTCTATATACTTCTCCTCAAAATGGATGTGGAGTTCTGTGGAGGAGCTTATCAGAATTTGAAGTGAGTACAAGGAACACAGTGCCGACTGTAGTCATTCACACAAAAATGTAACTAGTAAATAAAATACTCACACCATCCAAATTAAATCTATAAAAAATAAACTATGTCTCCTTGGGTAAACCCAACAAAAATCATGTCACCCAGGAATGTAGATTCTCATCAATCATGATAACCTGTCCCCTAGCAATAATTCCCCACAGGTAAACAATATTTTT
This sequence comes from Staurois parvus, assembly GCF_062004578.1. NCBI lineage: Eukaryota > Metazoa > Chordata > Amphibia > Anura > Ranidae > Staurois > Staurois parvus. The sequence goes on from NW_028317949.1 coordinate 10,423,191, forward strand.
CCACTGGTCAATTATGTTTCAAAGTTTTCCTAATAACCCACCACCTGAAGACGCTGCTCCACTGATTTTCCTGTGGCAGATTCCCCAGACAGATTTTTGCTTGTAAACATATTAGTAGGTGGTCAGTGATGTCATGCATTATTCCTTGGTGGTTTGTTTAAAAACAGAGGCTGGCCAGAGATCTGCTGCTAAAGGACAGATCCCCTGATTTGCTTACAAACAAAAGCCAGCTGGGGATTTGTCATTTAACAGTGCAGAGCTACTTCTGCCAAATGACAAATCTCTGGCCACTGTAAAAATGTCACTTTTCAAGGACTGCATAGTACAGCTCCCAAAATTCACATGCAAGGCATCCAAAAAGCATGTTAATAAACTAATTTGTGTCGGCCTTTTAAATCACATTAAAAGATCCTCTTCCCAAAGAAATGTATTAAAAAAAATCACAATAATACATGTCCTCCTTTTTAAGAATAAGTTGCAAATTAGTCTTGAAAAAGGACAGAAAGGAATAGCAAGATTTGGCTCCCATAGACATCAGCAGGGTTTGGCTGTTTGTGTGTGGAGTTCATGATGGGTTTGCCAAACCTTCTGGGAAACATTTTTTTTTCCTGTCTGCAAGGTGAGGATGACATTGCTTCCTTACTTCATTACAAACAATATATGGTTCAGTTGTCAATGAAAGAGAAAGGCATAGAAAGCAATACAAACATTTTCAGAAGCTCCAAGTCTTCCCAACCCAGCCAACTAAAAATATGTTTTTTTATTTGTTTGTTTGTTATGCATATTGGTTGGAGAGGTTTTCTGTTGCTTTCAGTTATGTTAGGAAGTTAGGAGAAATCTCCCTGACAAGGATACACACTGCAATGAAAACTTTAACGAGGCTTCAAGTTGGATTTTAGTACCAGAGTAACTTTAATACAATAAGAGTGTCCCAGAGGTGATGGCATGACTACTTCTAATTCTAGATATCCAGTGATACAGTTTAGAATAAAATACTTGGCACTTTGGGGTTGCTTTACAAAAACTGAAAAGTGCAAAATCTGGTGCTGCTGTACATGGTAGCCAATCAGCTTCTAACTTCAGCTTGTCTAATTAAGCTTTGACAAAAAACTGGAAGTTGACTAGTTTCTATGCAAAGCTGCACTAGGTTTTGCACACTCCAATTTTAGCAAATCAACCCCTTTGTCTTTTGGGTTTGTTCATTTAAGCAGAATATTCATTTAGCTCAATGTAGCTGTGTCAATTTCAATAATTCAATGACACGTAAAGGAAATTCCAGGAAATTTACCAATACATAATTGGGTATTTGAAATTATAACATACTTCCCAACTCTATAAAAAATTAAAATGTTTGACTAAATTTACACTTTATAATATGTGCCTAAACTTTCCCACTAAATAGTAAAGAAGAATATTTTTTTCATTTTCAGTGGTTTTTATTTGGTTTGTAGTTGCATTAGGAATGCACCTCTATAGCTAAAAGCAGAATACCCTTTTTTATATATACTATATTTGCATACAACAATAGTTTTGTTCTTCATACCCTTGGTATCATGCCACCACAAAGTAAAAGTAGCTGCAAGACTTCCAAATCATCCACAATCATTTTGTTAAACTAATTAATAAACTGCAGTGCTTTATAAGTACACTATTCATTATCCATACAACTAGAACTATAAAAGTACACTGTACACATATATTTAAGAACAATAATCATTTTAATTTATTCAAGCCCTCCAGGAGTTACTTTCATGAATCATTAAAATGCAGCATGTGCAATATACAGAATCATAAGTAAAGAAATGCTATTCTAAACCCAGCAGGCTGGGCTGGTTTCTAACCGGTACAGTACAAGAGGTCATAACATAGGTATTTAGACTTCTTAGAGATCCTTAGAGTTATGTGATAACAGCAGTTGGTCTCAACAGGACAACTAATAGTGACAATGAACAACACAGTAATAATACTAATATAATACTAATCTCCACTCCAAACCACCTTAACCACTAGAAAAATAATTGCATCTCTTCAAATAATTACAAACTGCATCAAAAAATATCAAGTAAAGGTATTTAATAGTTTCCTTTGCAATTATACAACTGACATACAAGAGGTTCACCACATAAATATCAGTTTGTAAATGCCATACATAATTATCATTGCAGATGTGCTCATGTATATGTAATTCCAAATATAGGTCACTAATTGATAGGTGTCACTACATAAATGTCAATGACTAACGAACACAAGCAAATTGCATGTATAAGTGGTAATTACTGCAAAAGAAATTTCATGATGATAGCCAGTATTGTATAATACATGCTAGTAATACTATTGCTTTTTATCTCTGTGAAAGGTCAACCTGTTGATATATTTTACTTGATTTCATATCACTGTACATTATCATTGCACATATACACATGGCATTAGAAAAAGAATTTGACATTCAGTTTTGTTTCCCTTCAAGCTGTCAAACATACAAGTGGATTTATAAATTACATGAAATTTATGCAATATAACAATTTTACTACATTATTAAACTTAAATACAGGCAGCTTTAAATGAAGACATGCTAAAAAAAGGTGTTTTTAATCAAATCATAATAAAATTGACATATCAATGGGATCCTTTTTGGGTTTGGGTCAACCATGAATTCAACTCAAACTCAAGCCATTTGCATTTGAACCTCTGGCTGCTGCAGAAGTCATACATTTTTTAAAACTGATGCACACAGAATCTGGTGCAGCTGTGCATTGTAACCAATCAACTTCTAGGTTTTATGCAGGCCATAGATGGGTCGAAAATCGGCCAATTTTTCGGCCGAAAATAAAATCGGCCGATTTTCGGATCGTTAGTGGGCTAATTGTTCGGCCGTTTTTCGGTATTTTGGCAGATTTTTTTTATCGGTAAAGTTGGAAAAAAAAATCGCCCGATTTTGCCGATCGGCCGATTTTTGCGGCAATGATGGGCAAATCGGCTTATTTTTTATCGATAAAAAAATCTGCGCATGAGCAGTGACCTGCAAGAGGAAGACAAAAAGAAGAAGAAAAAGAAGAAGAGGATGAAGAAGAGGAAGAGGAAGAAGAAGAGGATGAAGCAGAAGAAGAGGATGAAGAAGAGGATGAAGAAGAAGAGGAAGAAGAAGAGGATGAAGAAGAAGAAGAGGAAGAAGAAGAAGAAGAGGATGAAGAAGAGGATGAAGAAGAAGAGGATGAAGAAGAAGAAGAGGATGAAGAAGAAGAAGAAGAGCATGAAGAAGAAGTAGAGGATGAAGAAGAGGAAGAAGAAGAAGAGGAAGAGAAGAAGAAGAGGATGAAGAAGAAGAGGAGGAAGAAGAGGATGAAGAAGAAGAAGAGGATGAAGAAGAAGATGAAGAAGATGAAGAAGAAGAGGATGAAGAAGAAGAGGAAGATGAAGAAGAGGAAGAAGTGGTTGAAGAAGAAGAAGAGGATGAAGAAGAAGAAGAGGATGAAAAAGAAGAGGAAATTCAGTCCCTGCAGAGAGCTCCACTATTTCTTTGACAGTTCCTTGACATTTATAGCGGTTGCAACAATGTATCTATTTGTTTCCGAATAAAAACATCTGTATCCGGAATGGATACAAATTGATACATTGTTGCAACCGCTATAAATGTCAAGGAACTGTCAGTGAAATAGTGGAGCTCTCTGCAGGGACACTTTTTGCCGGCTGTAGACGGGATGAAAATCGGCCAATTTTTTTTACCGTTGCTGGTAACGTCAGCCGCTTGAACAACTGATTTTTCGTTTTTTTAAAAGAAAAATCGGCCGATTTTCGACCCATCTATGGCCTGCATTATTCTAAAGGTTAATTGAACAAGTCAAAGTTAGAAGCTGATTGTTACTATGTACAGCTGTACCAGAATCTGTGATCACCAGTTTTAACAAATTTCCTCCACAGAGTTAAGCCTGTCACAGATAAATGAAATCTCAGCCATTTCAGCAGTGACTGACCGAGATTCAATTAATCTATAGGTAGGTTGGTTGCATTGAAGTCAGTCTATCCTTTGACCTCAATACAACCAGCCTGTCAGATTTTTTTCTATGTGATCATTGCTGGCAGCTATAGCCACCAGCAATAATCATTATGTCCTGCGTTTAGGGAAGGTTTCCTGCCTGCAGAACCCAATAGTGCTGTAGGAGGGTTTCCTCCATCAACGCTGTCTGCGTTGATGGGGCAATAAAGCTATTTTTTCCTAATGAAAGGAAATTGCATAATCTGTAGGCTGCTTTAGTATTACTGCCTGCAAGTAGTGATGAGTTGAAAACCCCCCTGTTCGGTTAGAGGTCAAACATTCGAACCCACCAAAATTTCGACCATGAACATCAAACAGGGACAATTTAGTGAGTACTATCGTACTGCATCTGAGTATGCGGTAAGATACTGCATAGCTACTAAAGTACCGCATGAGTTATATTATTAAGTTACGCAGTATTTTAGTAATGAAAACATTCTTTCATGTTTCAGCTGTCAGTGGGAGGGGCAAGTGAGTGTCCCCCTCCTGAACCATACCAGGCCACTTGCCCTCAATAAGAGGGGGTGCTTTGGGGCAGGGCCCCCCCAAGCACCTGGTCCTCATGTTGATGGTGACAAGGTTCTCTTCACCACAATCGTGGCCGGTGGTTGTGGAGGTCTGTGGGCGGATCGCTTATCGCAATCTGGAAGCCCCCTTTAACATTGTGCGGCGCAGCGGGCAAACAGCCCACCGAAAGCCCTTGCTGTTTGTGTGATCTACTGCCAAGTGTAAATAATAATAGCCATATTTAGTTAATGAAATTAGCCAGCATTCCAGTTTGTTGACATTCAACAACTGGCTAAGCACTGTCATTTGTAATGGCAACAGTGATATGAGAGGATTTTCGCAGTGTGGGTTATTTTCTTTGTGTCGGTGGGTAATAGGGTTGTTAGTCACCACTACAGGTACTGTGGCATGGTAAAAATTGGGCACCAGCAGCTGGTCTGTTTACAGCTTGCACATGATGGTGGGAAAAACTAACACTGTCTGCTGGACTGGACTACTGTAGGCTCAGCACACCAGGCAGATACCTCTACAACCCTCCTCTGACTCCTCAGATGCACAGACTGAAGCCTATCTCCCTAGCTCCTGATGATCTGCTCCTCCAGTAGCTAAGTGAGTTTGAGAGAAAGTTTGAGACACACTCAGAGAGAGGCTGATCCTTTCCTGATGAAGATCATGGAAGCAATCAAGGAATGAACATCCTCTTTTGACAAATTCTCAAGAATTAAGACTAGCAGATTATACATCAGTGTAAAACTGGCCATTAGCAGTATGTTAATGAGGAATAATTGGCAGAAATGTAGTAGAGAAATAAGAGCACAGGTAGGTATTTTACTAAAAGAATGGCAAGATTACAGACAGCACAGCAGTGTAAAATTTGCCAGCAGTAGAACAATCTTAACTAGCAAAGATAGGACCAAATTTATTAGAGGACACAAAGCACTGGCTGGGACTATACTACATACTAAGTATTAGGATACAGCAGGCAGTGGTGTATTTAGCTCCAAAAAAATATCAATGTGATAATATGATCGTGATAATTAGCAACATCTATTATATCGCGCCAAATGTAATTTATATGTAAAAAAAACTGCCACTATATATAGACCAAAATGAAATAATAAAACACCCAAATCATATAGTGTTGTAGTAGCGCTAAATAATGATGAATAATAAAATGTGAAGTAAATCCCCTAAAAATAATTGTGACACAGAAATTAACTGTCTGTGATTAATGTGATAAGAATCAATTCCAATTAAAAGTGATCCAAAGTCCATGAAAACACATAATAAAGTGATCCAAAGTCCATAAAATCAATTCTTCTCCTATGTAACTTAGCTTGCCTTCTTAGGCAGGGCACGGACTGATTGCTACATACAGTGGGTACACATATTCTAACTACACCCTAGAGGCAGGCCTGGTATCCCTGTTCAATCTATCTGCAGTGCTCCATTCTCCACTCAAAGTCTTACCCATTCATTTGAAAAATAACTCTTTAATAAGAGACACTGTGATAGCTTGGCAGGAGATTTGTAAACTTATAGGCTCCCCTTTTACCATCTTTAATGATTTGCCTATACAGGGTAACCCTATATTTCCCCCAGGAATGGCCCATGAGGCCTTCATTTCCTGGACATCTAGGGGCCTAACTTGTGTTACCTCTCTACTTCAACCAGGCTCCTGCAATGTTCGATCCTTCAAGGAGATATCTCAACAGTACCACCTGCCTCCTCATCATATCTTCCTTTACTGCCAACTGGTGGACTTCATCAAAACACAGGTGGGATGGGGGCGGACAGTACTGGAACATTCGGTTGTTGATAGGGTAGCAAGACAAAATTATTACTCTATTTCAACATTATACTCATCCATTCCTACTGAAAGGTTGGTCTAAACACATCCCAGGGCACAAAACTATTGGAGGGATACAAGACTATTGACAAAATCCCTGTCAATGAACAATGGAGGGAGACACAATTCAAAATCATTCACAGGGCGTACATACCTGCCCTGATAAACACATCAAATCTTATTTTGGCCCTCTGTCCTTGGTGTGGTGCTTCAAGGCCAATGCTGTTCCACTGATTCTGGACATGCACACCTATACAGGACTACTGGGACCAAATTATTATATATATACACTTGTGTTCAAAATAATAGCAGTGTGTTGAAAAAAGTGAATAAAGCTCAAAATCCTTCTAATAGCTTTTATTTCCATACACACAAATGCATTGGGAACACTACACATTCTATTCCAAATCAAAAAATGAAGAAAAATATATCAAATTTGTGTTGTTCCTCTAAAAAAATTGAATAAAAGTGAATATTAGACTGTTCAAAAAAATAGCAGTGTTTGTATTCTTCTTTACAAACTCAAACATTCACTATTTAAACTGAAAATTTTTTGAAGATTTTGCTTTCCTTTTAATCACTTAATATTTAGTTGTATAAGCACTGTTTCTGAGAACTGCTGTACATCTGTGTTGCATGGAGTCAACCAACTTCTGGCACCTGTGAACAGGTATTCCAGCCCAGGATGATTGGACTACATTCCACAGTTCTTCTCTATTTCTTGGTTTTGCCTCAGAAACTGCATTTTTGATGTCACCCCACAAGATTTCTATTGGATTAAGATCCGGGGATTGGGCTGGCCACTCCATAACGTCAATCTTGTTGGTCTGGAACCAAGATGTTGCACGTTTACTGGTGTGTTTGGGGTCATTGTCTTGTTGGAACACCCATTTCAAGGGCATTTCCTCTTCAGCATTAGGCAGCATGACCTCTTCAAGTATTCTGATGTATTTAAACTGATCCATGATCCCTGGTATGCGATAAATAGGCCCAACACCGTAGTATGAGAAACATCCCCATATCATGATGCTTGCGCAACCATGCTTCACTGTCTTCACAGTGTACTGTGGCTTGAATTCAGTGTTTGGGGGTCATCTGACAAACTGTCTCCGGCCACTAGACCCAAAAAGAACAATCTTACTTTCATCAGTCCACAAAATGTTGCGCCATTTCTCTTTAGGCCAGTCAATGTGCTCTTCAGCACACTTTTTTTCAACAGTGGGACTTAGCGGGGGCTTCTTGCAGATAGCTTGGCTTCACATAGGCGTCTTCTAATTGTAACAGTACTCACAGGTAGCTTTAGACCTTCTTTGATCTTCCTGGAGCTGATTGTTGGCTGAGTCCTTGCCATTTTGGCTATACTTCTATCCATTGGAATGGTAGTTTTTCGCTTTCTTCCACGTCTTTCAGGTTTTGGTTGCCATTTTAAAGCATTTGCGATCATTTTAGCTGAGCAGCCTATTATTTTCTGCACTTCTTTATATGTTTTCCCCTCTCAAATCAACTTTTTAATCAAGGTACGCTGTTCTTCTGAACAATGTCTGGAACGACCCATTTTCCTCAGAATTTCAGAGAGAAATGCACTGTAACCAGCATGTACAACATTTGCTGCCTTCCTTCCTTAAATAAGGGCAATAATTGCCACCTGTTTTTCAAAGAATGAATGACCTCACTAATAGAACTCCACACTGCTATTATTTTTAACATGCCCCTTTCAATTAGTGATTCAATTACACAGAATCAGCAGCATGCATGTCATGACTGTTGGGTCTGTTGGATTTCTATTACTCTACTACACCTGCTAGTAAATTATTTGCCATGTAGAAATACCAAAAACAGTGATTGATCAGCTAAGTGATGTCTGACTGCTATTATTTTGAACACAACTGTGTATATATATATATATATGGGATTACCAAGATGAGACTGCACAAAGACCCACTACCCTGCCTTTCTAGCTGTGCACTGTCTACAGACACCACACTTATGACCACAAGGAAATCATCGTCCTTGTTCCCATGGATACACATTTGTCTTCTAATGGCCAGGAGAGTTCCACTACGTGCCTGGACATTTCTTCACAGCCCTATACTTTCTTCAGTTAGGAGGGACTGGAAAAAAACTGGTTGCCATGGTACAGAACTTTGGGCCCATCAAACATTTACTTACTCTCTGGAGAACCTTTATTGAACACACGTTCTCTTCTACCAAAATACATCAACTTATGACCACCTTTCAGTTCACCACTTGGTAAGCTAAGGTGAATCTTGATAACACCCTGGGCAAGTGTAAAATACCTGGCTCGTTACCCGCTCTGGACAATGAACCACCTCACTCTAGTGGAGTGCTAACCACACCCATCTTCTAAATGAGCATTACCCCACCCCTTGCCCCACCTTTATGATCACCTCTATTTTACATTTATCTGTTGATGTTATGACTGTGCAGATTTTCCTTGGCTAATAATCTCTGCTTAGTATAGTTGGAACACATTCCTTTGTCTATGGTTTTACCCTGATAGGAGATTCCGCTCTCTCCTACACCGATATACTACAATATGAGATAGAGACACTCATGCCCTCCACGCTTCTCAGTTCTAATTTTTACAAAATTATCGACACTTGCTCCTTTGGGACATCTGATTTGCTTTTTCCTGCTTTGCTGTACTATACAGCATTTGAATAAAGATTAAAAAAAAAAAAACAAGCACAGTTAGATACTACTGCAAGTGACTGAATCACAGTTTTGATTTATATTTATTCCTATAGTGTTTTTATTATTGTAAATTTCTTTGTTCTTTTTCTTTTTTTTTTTACAGGTGACATTATGAAGTGACATGGAACACTATTATTTTGTGTCTCTTTAATATTAGTGGAATCATTAGATTGAATGATGTTCTTTGTAAGAGTATTCATGTGCTACTAGTTTCTAGTCTGTGAGAGATGTGCTTTATAATGAAGAGTGTTAATTCTTTGTTACATTCTTGTTATACATGATAAAGGATCCTCATGGGTCTAAAACTGTTGTAATTTATTAATGAGTTTATAACTCTGTGAATTAATATATGAAGTGCTGAAGATTGGACTTTGTTTCTCTAGATTAGAGATTGGATGGTCTCTGCTGCCTGCTTTGTACCTGAAAGGCTATGTTCATGCTGAATATTTTCTGTCCTGCCCTAGGTTTAGTTTGAGCGGGGTTTGGCAAACTTCAAAAAATTTTGTATGCCAAGCCCAGACCCCACAGAAATCAACAGGACCTAATCACAAATGCCCATATTCTTTGCTAAAAGGTATGGGGAGGTGGGCACTGCTTTGGGGAACATGTACCAATGCAAAAAATGTTTTTAAATCCATTCAGTCAGAAGCAGCGATTTTTTTAAATGAATTAAACATAGGAATGCGCTAATAAAAAATTATAAACAAATTAAAAAGTGTCCATAAATCAATATGTGAATGTCCAAACATCATAACCATATCAAAAATTCATCGTGTGAAAAAATATAACACCATGATCAATCCACCACCGAATAAATTGAATACACTCACCAGAACTATATGCTGATCAAATTATAGACCAGCATAAGTGCTCTTGCTCTGGGAGCGATGAAAGCAGCAAATTCCAGACTTTTAGTGCAAAGCTCTGCAGTAGTAATTTTCAGATAGGAAACACCCCTCTGTAGTATAGGCAGATTCTTTCAGGAGGAATACTCTGCAACCATTCTTTCATAAATAAGTCATCATATCTCCATGTGCATTGGGACCATATTCAGGGACAAAGAAACAACATAATGGTGCAGCATGTCTTAAACAATATGCGTTTATTAAAAGATTAAAAGCCACTCACAAATAAGGTGTCTAAACTGACACCAGCATCAATCGCATAGGCAAAGAAAGGCTCCACTTGACTCCGACAATCGCAAGGAGCGTACTGACGTCAGCATCCGACTGGCCCCACCTACGCGTTTCGTCACCACAACGTCCTCACGGGGGGGATTTTTTAAAATAGTTTAAATTAAACAATAAAATGCCCATTCTCTTAACTCTCTTCCCACCCATTGCACAAACTCCTATGTCCTTGGGTTGAAGTGGTTATACCAGAGCCATGGCTGCAGCTGCCGGATTGTGCCGGTATATTTTTTTTTTCAGCTGGCAATGTTATTTTATGTAAAAGCAACCCTAGTGGCTAAATTGCATGCTTTTACATGTACCACTTTTGTTGCCCTCCTGCTCTCTTCCATTCAGGTATGCATTTTGGGTGGGGACTAAAGAAACACTTTAAGTTACTGGGAGCCTAAATTTATAGCAAGCTTCTTTCTTTAAAAAAACACACACTCCTCCTAAGGACCCTCAAAATATATAGCAGACCCTTGGGAGTGGTCTATGTGTATTTTTATGTAAAAAAAGAAGCTGGCAATTACAGCTGTCAAGTAATTTGTTAGCAATGTAAAACTTTTTGCTCTGTAAGTGTCTGCGCTAAAAAAAATCACCGCCAGCTGCATGGAATTTTTTTACATTTGTTTTTCAATTGATACATGTTCCCGAGGGCGGTGTCCACTCTCCCATGCATTTTTGACACCAACTTGCCTCTTAGCCTAGAAACTGGGCATGTTTAATTTAACTGATTTGGCACTTATTGATTTCAGTAGGGTTCATGTTTGGTACCAATTGCTCACTGCATTAATTCAGGAAAGGAAGGGGGCTGGTTCCCTGGCATGTTTATCAGCCCCCCATCTTGACATGAATCTATCACATAAATTTACCAGCAGCAGCAGCCTGAGAGAGAGGGAAGAAGGGGATGTCTAGCAGCAGCACTGCAGAGAGGAGGTGCCAGGAGATTGGTGAGGGGGGATCCATTGCAGGGGGATGTATTTCAATATTTTTATCCCATGTCCCTTCCCTGCAGCAAATAAAGCTGGTTGGAGGGGAGAGGCAGAGAAGTCATCAATTTCAACAAAGCCACAGGGGAATGGGGTTGACAGAGGGGGGTGATGTTGGGGGTGAGAGGTGTGGTGGAGGAAGGGGAGAGTAATGGGGGGGCCTTTAGCAGCCAGTGAGGTAGGGACTTCAGTGAGGTGAGGGGCAGCAGGAAACCGAGCAGAGAAGTAGGGGTATGTGAATAGCTCTGATCAGCAGCTTGTTAGCCACTAGTCAGGGCTATTGGTTTGATCAGCAGAGTCTGAAATGACTATGAGCTTATAGAAGAAGAAGGAATGTTAGGTCCATACAATGTACAGACCTGGCCAGCTGGAAGCGGTGCTGTAGGTCCATAGGCCATATGGACCTGGTCATGAAGGGCTTATATAACAGTTTTAGAAATTAAGTATGTTCGTTAGACCAGGGTAAAATGTTTCCTTTCAGCATGTCCTATCTACATAAAATGTAAGTTTTACTTGTAAAGTACTCTATAAAAACTGCATATTGACTAAAATCTGTACTACTTGAATGAGCATTTAGGAAGTTGAGATCCTCTAGTTTTGTTTCACATTTCCCCAATTAAACATTGGTTAAAATAAATTCTCTGTTTAAATGATCAAAACACATCGCTGGCCAAATTTTGCCTATTTTATTTAAGTAAATGTGTAGGACAACTTTAATAGTTTTACTTAGTACACTTTTTACAAAAAAAAGTTTTATTCCATTTGGGATAAAGGTTCTACATAAATAAAAAAAAGCTGGCCAGTATAAGCACCCCTGTTAGTGTTAAATGGTTTGCTCAACCCTCTAACCTCCACTTCTGCCATACAGCATGACAAAATCAGCAGCATCAACAAGTTAAAAAAAGTTACGGGGAAATCAGAAAAACAAAGACTACTTTGTTAATGCTAGTTACAAACTGCATCATGTATGTCATTTTTTATTTTCACTTAGTATTGCTTAAAATTAGGTGAACAGTATACCACAACTATATAGTTAAACATACTCTTTTCAGTACAGAGTTCCAATTTGCCTTATTTCTAAATTTATCACATAAACAGAAAAATATTTTGTATATTCACATTATTACACATGAGAAAAATGTAAAGGTCAGGCTCAAGAAAATGATAACTTTATCTCAGTAGATTCAGGGGTCCAAAAATAAATTGGATATGTTTGGGTAGCACATGGAGGTCATCTGTACATTTGACCTCAAGAAACCAACAATTTCTTGCATATCTACCACAGAGTACTTGCAATCTCAACTTACAATTTACAAGCTTCTACAAGCAGACATCCTGAGCATATAATATAAATAATATGCACTCATATATTTTTAATTTAAAAATTATAATGTCAGTTTTGGTAACCACAAATGTTTACGTCTTGCAAATTTGATTGTATGTGGCTGGAATTTGTTTTGAACAATAAATGAAGTTTTGGTTATGGGATTTCATAGTTCTTTAGATATGTATACTTGATGCATTTTTAATTTCTTTCTTTATATGATAGATTTTTTTTTATTATTATAAATCTCAACCTATGATAACTGATTATATTTGTCATCTATTAACTCCACACTGTGAATGAGCATAGGTCATTCTTCTTCATTTGTATTTACATAAAAACTGCATGTTTTATTCATAGAGTAAAATATTTTGCAGTGGACTGTTATTTTGTATGGTTATATTAGATTTAAAAAGTTACTTTCCTAAAATAACTTTTCCCCTTTACTTTGACCTTTTTTATTTCTTACATTGGTGACACTTGATGGCTTTACATGGTAAAGATTTACTGACTCTTAGACCTGGCAAAATATATATATACTTTTATCACATTTAATGACAATGGTTGGACATTTCTAACATTTATTTTATCTCACTACTGTTTTCTAAGAGTGATGTGTTTTTTACATTTATTTAAATTTATTTTGCATTTTGTAGTTGAATTTTTAAAAATCATTGTTACACAACTTTTTAGCTTTATAACACTTTAAAAACTATGATTTGTTAAAACCTTCAGTTAACTGGCATAACATGCATTTTATATATACAGTAGCTAGTACAGATCACAATTATGACATTTTTTTTACATGATTTACATGTCACATTTATAAAATGTGCTAACAGCATGCCCAATTGAATTAATGTGGCATGTGGCACAAATAAGTAATCAGGTATTTTGACATTTCATTAGTTAATAGGCTCTTATCAGTTTTAGAGAATTTGTTTTTTACATATTCTGTTTATTCAACAAAAAAACTATGTTTCTAAAATAACAATGGAGCACTTAAAGAAAAATACCTTGATTAATTAATCAATTAGTATACATACCTGTGTACAATGGGCAGATTACTATTTCACTGCTAATTAAACTCATATTATCACATCAGCAAGTGGTCAATTAGGAATCACATTTTAGCAATTAGCTAATTAAATCACATCTGCAAATTCAACCTAGATAAAAACTTAACGTTTGCCAGGTTTAATATTGTGAGTCGCTTGTATTTTCATACCATCCAAAAACTACTCAGCAAAACCCCGAAGGTGAATTACTTCCCGAGTTCCAAGAAAAGGATTTTACTGTGAGTGCAAAAATACTATATTTAGTACCTTTGAGGAACAAGGAAAACAGTTGTTTAAGAGCTTCATACACCACATGTTGTGGTCTTTAAGCACATAATTTTGGGGCTGTTGAAGGTTACTTTCTCAGGCAGATTACAACCAGCATGAGGAAGGGGTCCTCAGCAGCCCTGAAACATAATGTTTCCCTTTTGGAGTTAATAAATTGTTTACTTATCACTTCAAATAATGGTGTTCCAGAGCTATTTCTATGTATGGACTGTGGTCTTTAACCACTTCAAGTCCGGAAACTTTTACCCCCTTCCTGTCCAGGCCAATTTTAAGCTTTCAGCGCTATCACACTTTGAATGACAATTGCACATTCATACAACACTGTACCCATATGAATTTTTAGCATTTTTTGAGACAGATAGAGATTTATTTTGGTGCTATTTATTCACCACTGAGATTTTTATTTTTTTTTGCTATATAAATGAAAAAGCCCAAACATTTTGAAAAAAAAGTGTTTTTCTTATAAAATTTTGTAAATAAATAATCTTTTTTCATAAATTTTCGCCAAATATATTCAGTTATCTTTTTAGTAAAAATAAAATAACCCACATTAGCTTATACCAAAAATTATAATTTAGAAAAACATTTTTTTAATTTTAATTTTATTTTTTAATATTATTATTTATGTGGTTTTTTTTTTACATACTGTCACCCTAGCAGTACAGTATCACCATGGTGACACTGTCCTACTTGTGGGGGGTTATGAAGACTTTTTCTTTTTTACACTGATTGCTTTTACACCTATAAAGGTTGTAAAATCAATCATTTCTCCTTCTCTCTGGCTGCATTCTTGCAGCCATTGAGAAATACTGTGTGGGCTGTGATTGGTCACAGCTTGTCACATGTAGAAGGCTGTTGTGAATAGCCTTGTACTATGTGACCTCTGTGAACATTCACAGATTTCATACGTAGTAAGCAATGATGTCAGAAGTGATATCTTGCATACTACTCTTCATGTGATCACTGATTGGCCAAACAGCAATCACATGATCTGGACCTCGCACAGAGATCCCATACAATGATCAGTGTTCCACTGTGTCCGGAGTACACAGCGGGCACCGGGTTGCTCCCAGGGAGCGCGCACAAGCAGGGGGTGGGGAGGCCATTTATAAACGGATGGGAGGTGGTTAAGCAATCACATATTTCACAACAGTTGAAATTATTTACAGATATAAATTCCAAATATCTGCATTGTGTTTGCATGTTCTTACTGCGTTTGTGTACTTTTCTGCTGAGTACTTTGTTTTCTGGCCAGGGTACCATGTGATCACTATGACCAATCATAGAGATCACATGATTAGATGTAGGCATCTAATCTTCCATTCATGACAGCTTGCTTACTATTGCAATATTTTGATTGGCTCGCAGCTATCACATGGTGCCTGGCACCATGTACCATGTGATTAGTTGAAACCAATCACATCATCACAATAGTAAGCAAGCTGTCATGAATGAAATCCATTTATGACAGTTAAAATTATTGCTTATAATAGTGACTATCACTGTTGTAAGCAATAACACAGAAAAAATCCCTGATCAACCTCCAGAGTCACTATGGTGACACTGAGCTACTCTGATGACATTATGTAATAACAATGTTTAAAAGAAAAAGTAAAAAAAAAAGTTTTTAAGCAATTAATTTTTTTTTTGTTTATTTATTTATGTTTACATACTGTCACCAGTCAGTATCCCTGATCACCACCACACCAGTCATATGATGACATTCTACTGCACTGGTGAAAATATGTAAAAACAAACTGTGAAATAAAAAATATTGATTTCAATTTGCACTTTTTGCTTAGACTTGGAATAACCCCAGACCTGCTTTCTTAACTGTTTACTTATTCTTTCACCACTATTGCATCTTACTCACTGTGGAATTCTGTGATCTAGATCATTTTCCACAAATCCTTGTGCACCATATTTGTGATGTATATTCTAGACCAGGAATGTCAAACTGGCGGCCCTCCAGCTGTTGCAAAACTACAAGTCCCATCATGCCTCTGTCTTTGGGAATCATGCTTGTACCTGTCAGTCTTGCAATGCCTCATGGGACTTGTGATTTGGCAACAGCTGGAGAGCTGCCAGTTTGACACCCCTGTTCTAAACCTTCCGTTTAGTCTATTGCCTCAGTTTTTGACACTCTGTACTTTATTTGTCAACAGATTGCATGCTGTCCCTCCTTGTTAACATTTGTACATTTGGGTACCATGGAATTGTTTCATTCCAACTGCTCTATTTTTTTGTATATCTATTTAAAAAAAAACTAATAAAAAATACAATTTTGAATAAAATATACTTTTTATTTTATAATTTGTGTAATTTAAAATAGCAGCAAGTGTATCTGTCTGGTTCAAGGGAGTAGCATACTTTTTGAAGATTAAAAAGGCATTTTTTCTCTGAAAACAAAAATAACAAAATTAACAAAACAAAAAAATGATAAACTAAAATAATTGAAAACAATCTAAAAAATAATATTTAATGGGAGGATAGAGTTAAGTAGGGCTGATAGGGCTCAACGAAGAATAAATAAAGGGTTAAATAGGAATACATTTTATTTAAAAACAGTTTTTTTTTTACTTGAAAGTTTTATGTCACTAGTGGAAAATACAATTCAAAGGTTACACATGCGATCTGCATGTAAATTAAGTACAACAACTCACATGTGGGTGCTGGTAACCTTGATAGGGAATGAGTTCACCAAAAAGTATTAATTTAATATATAATGTAGAAGGGACAACCTTCAGCCACTCTGATGACCTCCAGGAACAATGTGTAAGAAAAAACAAGATATATCAACGAGTGCTATAGGAATGGCCACATAATATACTGACTCAATTGGAGTGTCCAGGCATGTTCATAGTATTTGCAGCGGAAACACATGTAGTCAAAAGTAAGTATAACAGATAAAACTTTAATAAATGTAGTTGTATATCCAGCAGACAATATTAAAAATTGGCTTCATTGTAAAACCAGCTTAGGTCATCTGAACCATGCTGCAGGCAGAAATATAAAATGTCACTATGCTGTTGACAAGAAAAATCACGTACTCGTGTGCTGTCCCGCTTGCTGAAAAGGTGACATGGCATGGGGTCAATTTGCTGATGAAACTGAAGGTAACCCACTAAATTGTGTGCCCATCCAATTGCTAAGTTGTAGGTGGAGGGCAATGGATATGAATGTCAAAACCCAGAGTCCCCAGTGGTGCTGATCTGAATCACGCAGCGGAAGTGACTTCTAGGTGCACCAGAAGTGACATCGGCTGAACTGCAAACAAGCAGGAACAAAGCTACGGATATTCAGTGTAGAAAGACTGGATGTCCAGAGCTAGTAGGGGAGATGAGTAGTTGCCATGATGATGTGTTTCTCATGGTAGTGCTTTATCAAAATCCTATAAAAGTATAAATGTCCACAGTGGATGACAGGTCAGTGTATTAGACCGCTGCCAGTACTATGTGATTGTTGTGACCAATCACAGCAGATCAGATGACAACTGTACACAATGGATGGCTATTGTGTTGATCTCTGTGATTTGTCACAGTGATCACATAATAAAGACAAGGCCAATCACATCCCATCTGTACATGTGATTAGCCAATCATAGCTAATCACAATAGTAAACACTGATGAATAGATTTCATTCAGAAAAAAAAAGTGGAATTCACTGTTAAAGACAATCATAATGTGTAAAAAAAATCCTGATCACCTCCCCAGAGTAGTACAGTGTTACTATGGTAACGCTGTATTGCTCTGGTAACAGAATGTAAAAAAAATCTAAAAAAAGAAATAGAAAAGACATTTTTTTTTCTTAAATTACGTACTGTCATCAGTCAGTGTCTCTGATCACAGTCACTCCAGTTACATGATGACATTGTACTACACTGGTGATGAAAAAACAAATGTGAAAAAACAATTTTTTTTAAATGTCTTCATTTTTCAAAATGTTTTGACAAAAAAATTACAACTTCAAAAAACTTGCCATACCTTTTACTAAAAACCTTGGACCTGGACTGAATGTTTATTAGGACTTGAGTAATTGGTAGGACTACTGTGTGTTATTGCTCATACGGAGGGGATCCTAAAAATCTCCAAGAATCTACAGATTAGGAGATCAAATTGTATCTCTCCCAAACAAAAATGTTGGCACCATAACAGAAAGGAACATCCTAACAAAAAACAAGAAAAAGATGTCTCTATACTATGGCAGATAAAAATGTCTTGTCAGATAGCAAAGATGGGACAGGACACCGCAATGATACCTCTTTGCTGTACAATTTAAATCTCAATATAGCATCCCCTTAACAGTTAGGCACAAATTGGGCTATATGGTGATAGTGGTAGCCATTATACAATCTCTATCATTATTTACCAGCCCCAGTAAGCATATTCAAATACTGTAGAGGACATGCAAAGAACCAAACTATTGGTGTTTAGTGGCTATTATGGTGGTCTATACATAACAGACTTCTCACCTCTACCAATCCCCCAAAAAATAAAGCCAAAAAGAAGTAAAATGACTGAGTCCTCACAAACTGGCTCAACCACTAACTGGAGGAGCAATTGGAGTAATAGGTCACCTGCCTAGAAAACAAATGTGTGCCCCCCCCCAAAAAAAGCAATAAAGTGCATTAGGATAAAAAAAAAATAAATAGGTTTTTCTCCTAAAAGAGAGGTTTGTCAGAAGCATGTGCAATTCTAACTGCACCAAAGCAAAAAAGCACATGGCAGATATGGTTGATAGAGAATTGGCTTCTATATTTGTATATTTATATATACAAATATAATTCTATATTTATAACCTGTGCAATCAAAACAACCGCCACTTGCTCAGCACGGTGACATCATCACACATGCACTGCAATGTCATCATGCACCTGGCTCATGACATCATCGCGACATGACACTCGCACATGCATGGTTCACATTAGGTGCCATCTAAAGGACAAAACACAGATGACAACACAATAACAATATAACTGAATACACTAACAACAAAATGGTATAGCGGGGCAAGCTAAATGCACCCAAATAGAAGAAGCATATCCCAAAGGGCAAAAGGAGAGAATTCAATGGCTCAAAATATCAGTCAGTCATATCTTCACACCTCAATTTGCCCTAGTAAAGTGGTCCAAACCCCCAATATCTCACTCAGAAAGAACTACCACCAATGCATAAAGTTGTGGGCATATTTTAGAGGACAAGAAAGGACAGTTTGATGGCTCAGAGTACTGATTCATCATTCCACAAGCACTCAACTTTTCCTATCATAGTATTACAATCCTCTCAATGCCTCACAGACAAAAAAGGCAGAGCTAAAACCATCTATAGTGCATATATTCTCTCTGCCCATGCTAAATTAAAGGAGGATACCCTTATGGATATCAGACCAATTTCTTCACTCTATGCCATATTAAAATCCATGCAAAACACCTAAGCTTATGAGAACCTAAGAAAACAGATGTTTTTTCACAAAAGCCTATCCACACATGAAGGGTAGGTAGGTAAACTCTCATTCAAACCATTTGAAGAGCACAAGCCAAGGCAAAAGATCCATCTGGCTTCTAATTTGAGCAAAATCGTATCCAAGTCACCTTTTCTTGGGCCTAATTTTGCCAGGTTTACCATTATGCTTCTGCCAGACATGTCTGGTATTTATCCTGTTCTTTTTCAAAATCACATTGTTAATATGTTCTAAAACCCAAAGTCTCAGTTGGTAAATTGTTTTGCCAACATACTATAATGAGCAGGAGCATTTGGCCACAAATTGTGCCTATATAGGCGGTGCATATATACCGAAAGTCAAGGATTTTGTGAGTTCAAAAAATGGTGAAATTATCACAATAAAAACATTAGGCCACTTATCCTCCATGTAGCTTTTGTGGGTGGGTATGCGCACCCCCATTGTTGTTTTTTTTTTTGTATATGTGAATGCCATACAAAGGGAAATTTGAATTTGTAAGATATAGCAGTAAATACCTTGGAATGTCTACTTTCCAAAAAGAGGTAATTTGGGGGATATTTGCACTGTCCTGGCATTTTCAAGCCTCAAAAAATGAGATAGGCCTTCAGTACAGTATCAGAATTGATCGATTTTCAGATATATACCATAGTATGTGGACTCTACAACCTTTCTGCAGATTAAATAATATACACTGATTTGGGATAATTTCACCAAAAAATATAGTAGACTACGTTTGGCCTAAATTTCTGAAGAAAGATTATTTATTTGCAAAAATTTTTTCAAAATGTTCTTTTTTTTTGTTGCTTTTTTAGCAAAAAAAATCCAGTGGTTATTAAATATCACCAAAAGAAGTTCTATTTATGTGAAAAAAATATCATATGGGCATAGTGTTGCATGACCTTGCAATTGTCATTCAAAGTGCAACAGAACTGAAAGCATAAAATTGGCCTGGGCAGAAAGGGGGTAAAAGTGCCTGATATGGAAATGGTTAAATACACTCTAAAAAGCTTGGAAAAAGTCCACTAATGAATAGAGTCTATATATACGTCCTGCATCCAAAGTGCAACAATAAAGGAAGGTTCCATAAATGTGTGCATATAGCTCAGCCAGCTATTAGAGGTTTGAGGATCTGCCTCAGAAATGTGAACAAACATCTTACTACATCCACAGGTAAGCAGGCTCCAATTGTATAAATTATATAAGGAATACTGTATGGAGGTGTATATAAAGAACTGAGTAGTAGGTACTATGCCTTAAGGTCACCACCAGAAACTCATGTATCCTGTGCACTGCGATTGCACACAGAGAAATATGGCTTGTAAAGACTCCAACCCACTAGACCAATAGTAGTTCTAGTACATGCAAGATTATGCACACATCAGGGGCAGACTGACAACTCATGTGGCCCCCAGGCAATAGGGGATCATGGGGCCCCTGTGTCCTTGCCCAAACTCCAAAAAGCCTATGAAAAAGGTACCAGGGGCATCTCATGGGGCCCCCTAGTGACCCCAGGCCCTCAGGCCTTGCCCAAGTGCTCAAATGGTCAGTCCGCCCCTGCCACACATCAAAGTAGATGGGTCTCAGGGTGGGTCATAAGCCTGCTGCAGTTCAATAGGATCACAGCACAGTTATAGAAAAGGTTCCACTCATGCTAAATAGTGTAGTAACCACCAACCACTGTTATACAGGGAATGTAGCCCCTCAGTTTGTCAGTCATTCTGGAACTGGAAGTGACGCTGATCTTGTCAGTCCGATTCCAGAAATGACATCATTTTGCGACCATATTCATGAAGAACTCTTGGTCATCAGACAGGGGACATCAGATATAAAAAAAGAAGACAAATTAACACATAAATTCCCTGCTGAACACATGAATAGTGTCCTAAAAATGCATAAATGACGAACACCATCACAACACGTAACATAATATACAATGTGTATAGGTGTCCAATATGTCTTTCATGTCATAATTTTATAATGACACTTATAGATATATGCTAACCTGGATTTCCTCAAAACCACAAGACCAGAGTACATCAAATATACAGTATGTTGCCCAATACAGCAAAAAAAAGGAAAAACTTATAACAATGGTTGGCAGCACTGACATACAGTAATATCAGAGCCACCAGCCATTGTACATGTTAGTCACATTGCGCTTGCTGTGGTGAGAGTATGTTAAAAAAAGTGCGGGTTTTTTAAAATGTTTTTACAATTAATTTTTACGTATTATCACTCCAGCAGTGCTGTGTCACCACAGTGACACTCATGACAACCTTGTTGGCAATCACTTTCCTGACCATTCAAAGGCTGCATTTATTCAGCCTTTGTTTACTATTGGTCACAGCAATCATAGTAGTAAACAAAGGATGCATGATTTGTTATTGCTGTAATTGTGTCTGAGGGACACAATGATCACACATCATGCTGCTGCACAGCCTCAGGGCTGCCTATGAGTGGTGAAAATACAAGGGCGTACTGGTACATCCTTCCAGATCGACAAAAGTGCCGCTCAGCCATATATCTATATGGACAGGGCTGGAGGTGGTTAACCTCTTGCCGACCGCGCATAGCCGAATGACGGCTTCACCGCGGCCGGCCAGTTCTGGGTGGACGTCATATGACGTCCTCCCAGAACGCGCTCTCCTGCGCGCCCCAGGAGGCGCGCACCTGGCGATCTCCGTGATCGCTGTGTCCTACGGACACAGCTGATCACGTGATGTGGTAAAAGGCCAATCACAGCGGCCTTTTACCACGTGATCAGCGGTGTCCAATGACAAGCTGATCACAGGGAAATGCAAGTGCCGGTTCTCGGCTGCACTTTCCTCACGCTGTCAGATCGTGAGGAAAGTACTGCCGAGAACCGGCAGTTGTCAGAGCGGGGATCGGCACCGATCATCAGGGCACTGATGATCAGTGCCCTGATGATCGGTGCCCAGCAGTGACACCCGCAAGTTCCGCCCAGCAGTGCGCCCACTAGCTCCACCCACCCGTGCCCAGCAGTGCCCCCACCTGTGCCCAGCAGTGCCCCCACCTGTGCCCAGCAGTGCACCCACCTGTGCCACTCTGCAGTGCCACCTACCTGTGCCCAGAAGTGCCACCTACATGTGCCCAGCAGTGCCACCCACCTGTGCCCACCAGTGCCACCCACCTGTGCCCACCAGTGCCACCCACCTGTGCCCACCCACCAGTGCTGCCCACCAGTGCCACCCACCAGTGCAGCCCAGCAGTGCTGCCAGTCAGTGCCACCAGTCAGTTCCCAGGGGTTGTGCCAGTCAGTGCCGCCAGTCAGTGCCCAGCAGTGATGCCAGTCAGTGCCGTCTATCAGTACCCATAAACAGTGTCACCTATCAGTGCCGCCTATCAGTGCTGCATATCAGTGCCGCCTATCCGTGACCCCTAATTAGTGCTGTCTATCAGTGCCGCCTATCCGCGCCACCTCATTAGTACTGCCTATCAGTGCCCTTTAGTGCTGCCTATCAGTGCCCATCAGTGCCGCCTATCAGTGCCCATCAGTGCTGCCTCATCAACGCACATCAGTGAAGGAGAAAAAATACCTGTTTGAAAAATTTTATAAAAGAAACAAACTTTTTTTTTGTTTTCAAATTTTTTGCACTTTTTTTATTTATAGCGCAAAAAGTAAAGCGCCCAGTGGCGATTAAATACCACCAAAAGAAAGCTCTATTTGTGAGAAAAAAATGATCAAAATTTCATATGGGTACAATGTTGCATGATCGCGCAATTGTCAATCAAAGTGCGGCAGCGCTGAAAGCTGAAAATTGGCCTGGTAAGGAAGGGGGTATAAGTGCCTGGTAGGCAAGTGGTTAACGGAATGCACTTTAAGCCCCAATAAAAGGCTCACTCCCCATGAATGTTATTTCAACATTTCTTGTGCATTAGTACATGTTTCTTGTGGCAGTGCTTTTAACATAAGCTTGCAAATTGGCCCAAAAAAAGTTAGAAAAAAATTAAAAGATTCAGCTCCCATATACTTTAATGGACTCTGGGTGCTGTGTTTGAGGATTTACCAATTTCCTGCTAAATTCGGCAAACATCCAGTGAACGTAACTTTGCAGGGTGTACCCATTTCTATTGATAGTCACAGGTAAGCACAAGATTAGTGATGGGGCAAACACCCTCCTGTTCGTTTCATGGTCGAACATTCGAACATAACGAAAGTTCAAACGCAAACTTCGAACAGAGAGGACAATTCAGTAAGCGGTATCTTACCACATCTGAGTATGCAGTAAGATACCGCACAGCTACTAAACACATTCTTTATTGTTTCAGCTGTTAGCGGGGTTCCCAGGTGACAGCTGAATGTAAATAGAATTGCCTGGAAATTAAAATATGTAAAAAAAATATGTGTGGGGTCTCCCCCCCCCACATCCATATCAAGTCCTTCGGGTCTGGTATGGAATTTGAGGGGAACCCCATGTCAAAATTATTTTTAAAATAACGTGGGGGTCCCCCCAAAATCCATACCAGACTCTTATCTGAGCATGCAGCCTGGCAGTTCAGAAAGGGGGGGGGGCAAGCGGGCAGCCCCCTTCCTAAACCATACCAGGCCGCATGCCCTCAACATGGGGGGTGCTTTGGGGCAAAATGCAGTCCATCCCTGCTGAACCAGCCAGATTTCAATCCATGTATGGCCAGCATAACACAGAAGTGGTGCACACAGTGACATAATAAAATAGGATAAATGAATAAATAGAACACACTGTTGTGGCAGCACATTTGGTAACATCAACAATTGATTGATTCAAAATTACATTTACAATATGTGTAGGAGGATGTCCTATTTTTTTAATTTCCTGCAAATGACTAGTTATTTTACCAAAATGTACCATGTTTGAGTAAAAAGTAGTCATCGGCAAATCACCATGTTACAATATGGCTTAAAAATAAGAATAAAACAAAATACAACCAAAAAACACATTTTGAAGAAGGATTACAATTTTAAAAGCACAATAGGGTTATCCAACGTTGTCATACGTATCTGTTTACCTAAATAAACAATATCAAAAGCAAAATTGCAGTTTTCCTTTTTTGTTAGTTGTATTATTGACTGTGAACTTCCAAAAGGCATTTAATTGCTGATCACTGAGTATTTACTGTGCATCGGTCCAGTGTGTTCTTTCACACTCAGACCTGCTGGATGTAATAATTAGCTTTTTAGAAGAAATGTTTTTATCACATAACATATTTTACAATTAGTTTGGCTTTCTGCACTTTGAGTTTACATAATGCAAACATCATAACATATTAACACAAACATCATGGAACTTGCAAGGAAAATGAGAGATTAAGCAGTAACCTCTGTAACCAGAGGCTAATCAGTCAGGAATTATTCATAGCTGGCTCTATAACATGTTTTGTAATCAGACCAAAATACTGGTTTCTGTAAAGCATGTTTAATTATTACATAACAGTTGGGTAATTCTAGTTTTATACTTTTATTAAATTCAATAATTAAAATTAAATTAGGACCCCAAAAAACCCCAAAAGAACACATATATGTGTGTTTGCAACTGTGTTTAGTGCAATGATAACAGTATGTAGTGTTATGTCTGACAACATGAGAGCCAAAACAGGAATAACCACTTGTCTACTAGGATATGTTTATAAACATTATGGTAGACAAGTGGTTATTAAATCAAGCTCACATTGGCTCCTGTTCCACCGAAAGCCCAGGTCCATGGAAACTCTCTTCTCTAATAAAAGCAGGAGGAACTTGGGGAACAAGGGGCACCCCATTTACCCCCCTCCCCACACACACACACAACCCCAAATAAAGAAGTGCAGCGTAGGATTACATGAGTATGCAAATATCAATTGTGCCACATGTCTGAGGTACCATCGCACACATCAGGGTTAGAGTAATAATTCTTGGGTCATTGTTCATGGATAACTCTAAAGTGATGACCTGTAAAGGACTTTAAAGCATCATCTATGAAGAATTTTTGGTAGCATTGTTTTTTGCGATTCCACAGGCATTCACAATACTAAGACTTGACAAGTTTGGTATCTATTTACTTAACTCAACCCCATCGTTTATAGTTTACCAAAAAATTCTGTATACTTTTTTGTCAGTTTGTGTTAAAATTCATATGAAGGTATTTTTTTCTGAAAATATGCACTTGATAAATAACTGCACAAATATTCTGCAAAATAAAAAATTACAGTCACCACTATTTTATTCTCCACGGTCTCTGCTTTCAGTATATATGTACTAGCAAAAAATGCAAATTTTAACGTGTACAAAAAATAAAAAAAAAAAAACAACACTACACACCTTGGTAGATAAGTGGTTAAGCATACATTGCTGGACTTAATACATTTTTGTGAGTGGCAAAGGTTTTTGAAGGTATCCACTAGCGAACAAAGCCAGGAGCTTGTGTTGTCTAAATTGGTCTCATAATTGGTCTATAAATTGATCTTTTGGGTTAAGTAAATAATGCACATACTGCACATCCCCTTAGTTTCACAACTGCATACTGTAGATAGTCACCATTCATCATGGAACACATGCATAAACAGTAAATAGCTAAAAGAACAATACATGTGTCTGTAAAAGATCAGTTGTATAAAGCAATCTAAAATATAATAAGGACTTGCAAAATACACTGATTTACACAATTAAAGTCTTACTAAACCCAGAACCCTGCATCCACTATATCTGGTCTCCCACAGTACACAGAACATGTAAGTGCAATTATTTTAGTAGATATGAACTACTAAATACTTTTTCTCAATAGAAGTTATAGCAGTCTTGTGATTTCTATCAGTGTCCAGCCCAGCACTAGGTAAAGCTTGTAGGAGGAGATTTCTTTCTGCTCTAGAAGGATGCAAAACCCCTTATCTCTGTCTTACCAGTGCTGATTGGCCCTGTGCTGATCAACTGCACTCTCTACCAAAACAAAACCTCTCTAGCAATACACATCAAGCTGAGCATGTGCAAATGCCTATGGCTCAGTTTGTCTTATCAGGAGATAAGAGGTGGCCCCTTGAAAAAGAGGAGAAACAGAGAAGAGAGGGTCAAATGGCTTTTTTATGCAATGTAGAGGATTAACCCCTTATGTTCCACAGTGAGTATAGCAAGCATGTTTTACTGCATATACAGGCTGTGTTTACTGTTGTGGGTTTCGTAACACTTTAAATCTTTTAGAAGAGAATTTAAGCTTGTTATTATTGGCTGTACACCCTCATTGGGTGGCATACGAGCTTAGTGAATAGCACTTGTGGCTTGAAGGACTGGGGTCCTTGGTTTTTATCTTGGCTAACACACTATCTGTATGGAGTTTGCATATTTTCCCCTTGTATGCATGGGTTTCTCCAGGTTCCCCTGTTTTTACTGCACCTCAAGGACATGCTGGTACTGGTAGGCTATTTGACTTATGTTTAAATTGTCCCTAGCATATGGCTACAAATTGGCTATGCACACATGTTATCATATGCTGCATAGCAGTCTCAAGCCAAGCAATTGGGGAGCGTTGAGGGAAGACCTGGTAACCTACCTCACATAAAATATGCAAGGAAAAATCTATAAGAAAGGTTTTAAGGTGCATCAGATATGGTACCCAGAGTCTGGGTCATAGAATTGTCAAGAATTAGATATCAATGTACCAATATATACATACACAAACCCTCATTGCTCTTTGTTTAGAATGGCCACTCGGTCAATTTACAATATATTACATGAAACTAAAACAGTCATTGAAAGATACATTTATCCAAACTATAAAATACACACATTAGATTCCCAAAAGATGGGAGCTGCAGTATTAATCTGCATAAGTAAAGGTTTTGAGAAAGCTTTAAGACATAGTAGCTACCTAAGACTATTATATTGTTGGAACAGTAATATTTTCTATATTAGACAGTTTGAAATCAATTTCTGGTATCAATAACACATTTCCTATTTTTAATGTAATCTGGCTTAAATTGAAATAAATGGATATATGGTAAAAAATATTTTTAGCATCCTAAATACTGTGATACATGAGTCACACAGGCTCGATTTGCAACAAGTGGCTCATAGACATCAGGTGCATGTTATTTTAGGTGAAATGAGATAGCGATCAAGAGTGTGATCTGTGATGAAATCCTACACTTTTAACTCTTCAGTAAAAATATAATTTACCACCATTTTTGCTGAGATTTTTTTTCCCACTAAGTTCTGACATTTTTGTTGCTTTTCAAAGCAGACTTCAATTTCTGTGTGGTTTCTTTGCAATAAAGTAACACGAGTTACAGTATATAACATTTATTTAAAAGCAAAACTTGATAAATGTGTGTTGTCAAAGGTGTATACACAAATCTGAAACTATTAAAAAAGCTTTGTTTTGGGGAACGTGGCTGGAGCCGAGTAACATCGCTGTTTAGTCAGAGATCACTGCCCATCCTCGGTATTAGTGTTTCTTAGCAGTGTCCATCTTCATATATGCCACTAAGTGTCTCAGAATCCAGAGAAGCTGTATGGCATGATCTAAAAACTACAGTGCCTGACAGAGTTCTTCCTTCAGCTAGCACACAGCACCAGCTGTCATGGAGGCATCTCCAGCTCCTCTTTACAGAACCACAACTCACTGCAGACCTTGGCTCAGGCACAAGCCCTCGGGGGATCTTCTTCTGCCCTACCTCCACTTAGCCTGCATTTTCTACTCCTTCCACACCATCTACAAACAGCCCAGCTAAATCCAAACCCAGGATCACCACTACAGGTCACCATGAAGCTGAGGTGAGCCCACATCATACTCTTTTAAATGGCACCAGTGAAATTACAGATTCTATCAATGACTTTCCCACCACCAGCCAGCCCATTTGGATACTAAGCATAGTGAGAAGGATATACAATGGTTTAAAAATAAATTTGCAGATCCCAAATACAAACACAGTGGAACAATATTAAAGTATGTGGAATTCCTGAATCAGTACAGTCTGAGCAATTGATGCCCTTTGTTCAGAAGCTGATCCACACCTTTTTGCCTCATGTTCCCAAATCTGAAATTGTCATAGATAGAGTGCATCACTTACCAAAACCCATATATATCCCAGACAGGATACCACAATATGTCCTTATGTAGGTACATGTCTTCTATATAATGGAAACATTATAGGAGATACTGTATCTTGCAAACCCCAGAATCTTTTTGCTCAGTATTCCTCATTGCAATTCTTTGCAGATCTCTCCTAACACACCATGCAGCTTCAAAAAAACCTCCTTCCAATAACAAAAGAGCTGATGATGATGTTCGTCCATCTTGTACGAAGAGGACCTTGACATCTAACAGGTAGTGGACTGTCCTCGGTGTGTCCGTAGGTGACTGGTAAGGCCTATACAGGCAAAAAATGTTCTGCCACATGTCGGGCAGACATATGTGGGCAACACTGTTACAGCAGTTGCAGCTCTGGCTTTGCAGAGTGCTGGCTTCTCTTGTGCTGTGATTGTTCTTCTCTGCTCTAATGTCTGGCAGCCTTGGTGGATCAGCGTGCACCATGTCAATCGATCTTGTGCCAAGGTTTCCCAGGAGGTGGTATAAATATCCAGGGACTTGAAGGAGGCTTTTAATGTGTCTTTGTATCACTTCCTTTGTCCCCAGTGCAATCGCTTTCCTTGAGACAGCTCACCATTGAAGAGCTGTTTAGGGATGCGGTGGTCTGGCATCCTTGTAACATGGCCAGCCCGGCATGTCTGGACTTTCATCAGCAGGGTGTGAAGAAAAGAACTACACAAAAATAAAATAGCCTACCTTTGTGGTCGCCCCCCCCAAATTGATTACACTGTTCAACAGGTAAAAAGTTTTGGGCATAAAATTAGCTAATCTTACATAATTTTGGGGTGCTGAAAACGAAAATGACCCTAAAAAATGTTGATTGGCTCTAGTTTCCATGATATATTCACCCATCTAATGACGTAAGCCATTCAAAATTATGATGCAACTTCAGCTGCATATTGCGCAATTGATACTGGTGACCAATAGAAAATTGCATGTATACTGAGATGATGCAATATTAACCTTTAATTGCATCACTTCACTGCATAAAAGCTGCAGTATCTGTAGCTGATTGTAGTTGGACAGCGTCTTTACATTTCGTTTTATGCTTATATAGGCTACTCAGTAATGCCTCGAACTTGTGTGAATAAAGCAGATAATTTCTGCTATATCTGCGGTGAAATAACTTTTATCTCCCAAAAAAGGAGGATAACAGGAATGATTAAGAAAGCCTACAACTTGTATTTTGGCTGCAAGATAGGAGACCAGGACAAGAGCTGGGCACCACATATATGCTGCAATTCTTGTGGGACGGCACTGGAGCAATGGTTGAATGGAAAAAAGGCATCTATGCCTTTCGCTGTGCCAATGATTTGGAGAGAGCCAACAGATCATGTTAGTAATTGTTGCTTTTGTATGGTGCCTCCAATTGTAAAAGGGCTAAATAAGAAGAAAAAGTTATCGGTGCACTATCCAAATATTCCATCAGCAATACGTCCAGTTCCTCATGGAGAGGGGCTACCAATTCCTAAAGCACCAGAATCCTTCGTGGTTGAGTCAAGTGAGGAAGAACCTGAAGCGTGTAGTCACGTGCAGTTGTAAGAGATAGCCCTTTCCTCGAATACAAGAGAAAAGCCAAGAGAAGCAAAACCGACACAAACTGAAGACAAAACTAGTGAGAATCCTAAGTATTAAAATGATTCAACTTAGCTTATGGCTATAATTTTTCTTGGTAATCCTATGCAATATATTATGCCATTTAGGCTTTGTTATGTAGTCAATATCACTTGCTTTATATTTGTGGAAAGACATCTATCTATATAATTATTGTGCATTATGTAGTCATTACGCCTATAGTAGAAAACTTTCCGTTTACAGAAAAACTAGAGCCAATTGACAAATTTCATTGTTATATTTGAATTCAGAATGTGAAATTCATTAAGAAATGGATCCTTTTGTTTCCAAAACTGGCAAAAAATAAAAATTTGTTGAACAGTGTTATCAACAGAAGTTGCACTACTTCATTAGTAACCAACCTAGAAAAAGAACTCTAACTCCTCAAGGACTGGGATATCATACCTGAAGCCATTTCCCCAGATCCACTTTCTTCTGCTCCTGCCACTATTGAATCTGATAGGCAACTAGTCACACACAAGCACAAGACTAAACATTGATTCTGAAAAGGCACACTATGTTTGCTTTCTTATAGTTCCAAAACACTTCTCTTACCCTGCTTAAATGTAGAGATTATCTATGATCTTTGCTAGTTTATCAATTTGTTACATTTTCCCAGAACTTTAAGGTTACCCATTACTCTATTGGCAACAAAGTTGGTATATATTTAGCCAGACAAGTGAAAGCAATTCACACCAAAACCAAAATTTCACATCTTCTTCATCCAACAGATCAACATAAAATGACTAACCCCCAATAAACTGTAGATTTGTTTGCCACATGTTATGGGTCTCTTTATAATCTGAAAGATGATGAGACCACTCCTCAACCTACCGAAACATCTTTATCTTGTTACCTCTATATCTGATTTGCCTACACTTTCAACTAACCAATTAGAGCACTTAAACTCCTCAAATACTTTGCCTGAGATTCACAAAGTTATTGCATCCTTACCCGATGGGAAATTAATAGGTCTGGATGACTTTTCCGGAGTATACTTTATGCGTATTAAGTCCCTTTCTAAACCAGGTATATAATAAAGCAGCTTCCTCTGCCTCTTTCCCTCCTAATTGTCATAATGCCCAAGCCCGGGAAAGAGTCTGTTGTATAACATAATTTCTGCTCTATATCCTTAGTAAATACTGATATAAAGTTCTACTTCAAGATTATTGCCCACCGATTAACAGATATAATCCCTAGTTTAATTTTGCCTTACCAACTGATGCATCTGATGCCAGCCACTGATATAACTGATATAATCTACAACGCCGATTGCAAAAAATTGCCTTTGTTATTATTGGCATTAGATGCTAAAAAGGCATTTCACAGAATACATTGGATTTATTTATCTTGAGTGTTCCATAAATGTGTTTTTTCTTCTGGTTCAATATTTTTAGTCATACAAGCTCTATACCTTTCCACCTCTATAAGGGCCTGGATCTGAACCTGTGAACTCTGTTGTGTCTGTAATGTGTATTTCTTGCTCGGCCACCTGTAAAGCTGGACAACTCCTTGGACAAGTCTTTGAATGATCCTGCCTTGAATCTTGTTTGTCTTCAACCTTGAACCCTCTGCTCCTCCCATAAACGTGATATAAAAGCCATGCCTTTGCACTTCCTGTTTGCCAAATTATTGTGTTCCCTCCAGTCAATATCTCGCTCTTGTCACTCCTGCTGCCATCCATATCTTTGCTACTACTCATTACTGACCCTTGACTTGTTCTTTGACTATGCTTCTGCTTGATCCCAACCTGAAACCACTCATTAACAACCTTTGGCTTGTTTACTGACTACAATTCTTCCTATCTCTACTTGCTATATCTGCTACTGAACCCCTTATTGCTCTCCTCCTGGTGGGGAGATTCTGAGGATCACGAACTGATACTAACATGCAGCAAAATCCATCTCCACCATTAGGAGCTTTGGTCAACACCAGTTAGTACTTAGATTCTGCACCTAAGGTGAGCCCGTGTAATCCACCAGGGTGACCTGCTTCTGTTCTTATCCAGCTGGTTTATGAGTGCTCGCTACTATTATAGATACTGGCCTCTGAGCCTGACTTCAGATTGTTCCACCTTCAGCCCTGGTATATGCTTCAGATATGCTGTCAAAACCCTTCCTAATCACCAATGAAACCCAGCAGGGGTGTCGACTCTTCCACTCTAATTTTCAATCTGAACATTGAACAATTTGCAAATCTATTAGATCAAATCCTGATATCTCTTGATCTACATTTGGTGCTAAACAGCATAAAATAACTCTCTTTGAGGACAATGTTATTCCTAATGCTCACCAAACCAACTACGTTCCTGGCATCCACACACCACGCCATCACTCTGTTCAACAATATTTCATACTATAAGGTTATCTCAACAAAATAATCTGTCTCTAATATGGGCATTAACCAAGCTCTTAAATGATGATTAAAAACAGTTTTCTTTTGTGTGGATGGATACAGGCATTTCCTGCTTAGGTTTCACCCTGACCAATACTACCTCACCTTTAGCAGCCCTGATCTACACAAATTTCATAGATAAGTTACCTGAAGAGCTTTCACGCTTTGTCTGGCTGTCCGACTACCTTTAAAATGTGTATACTACCCAAATTTTGTATGCTTTTAGAACACTTCCAATATTATCAAAAAATCCTATCTACTGGTTCACATCCTAACCAGGGTCCTTATGGTGCGATAGTGAATGATCTCTAATGTCCACAAATGACCTATACTCAGTTCTCCTAGCCAATACTTCTACGGATGCTTGGAAAGTCTTTGCTCAACATCTGCAATATATACCCAGGCATGGTCTTTTCCCATGTCCATTTAAGGCTTTGATACCTAACTTACCCATCTCCACCTGGAGTAAGAAAGGTGTGAACTTTGTATCAGATCTATATAAAGGGGTTATTTTAAACAATTCAAAGAGCTGATACATGAATATGGTCTCCCTCCTACATAATGATTTACATACCTTCAATTATCCCACTTTTTATCTAAACATCCAGTCAAGAAAGTAACTATACCCAAACTAGCATTGCAGTTCTGTAGCCCACCTACACCTAGATTAAATGGAATAACTTTGCTTTACAGTATTTTTTCAAACACACTAGTATTCACCAAATCTCTACCTTTTGCTAAGTGGGAGGTAGACCTTAATGTGACCTTTTCACCCAAACAATGGACTAGTGTACTTCAGTCAATCTTTGCAGGTATTAGCTGCATTAGCCATTGGGAGTTAATGCAAAAATTATCATTAAGATGGTACTTGAGTCATTTCTGCATAGCTAAGTTTTCTCCTGAATAAATCCCTCTATGGTGGAGAGAATATGGCCACATGGGTACTCTATTTCATATATTATGGATTTGTAAGAACATTGGTTGATACTGGTGCAAGGTCTTCCAGTTGATTTCTGAAGTAACAGGGATCTTGACAATGTCTAATCTATCTGTAGCTAATTTGAACTTTAATGTTAATAGCAGGGCGGACTGACAACTCATGGGGCCCCCGGGCAATTGGGGATCATGGGGCCCCTGTGTCCTCGCCCACACCCAAACAAGCCTATGAAAAGCCAATGAAAGGTATCAGGGGCATCTTATGGGGCCCCCTACTGACCCCGGGCCCTTGGGCAGGCCCGAGTGCTCGAATGGTCAATCCGCCCCTGGTTGATAGTCTAGATAGACTAAATATCACTAGACATTGTAAAAAGGATATTACTTTGAATCTAACAGAAGTTATTGAATCAGTCCACTATACTTATGAGAAAATGCAAGCCTTCAAAAAAGATAGATTTAATCTGAACTTATTTTATATTGAATATACAGTATTTATAATAGGAAGCCTCTGATCTGCTACCTGTGTCATCTACATACTGGAATAAAATATATGCCACTCTCTGCATACTGCTTTCCTGTAATGTATTATTTGAAGAAAAACAAGTGAAAACTCATTGAAACAATAAAATTAAAAAAGCTTTGGTGTTGATTTACTAAAACTGGAGAGTGCAAAATCTAGTGCAGCTGTGCATAGTATGTTTCTTCCCGCTAACAGTCACTAACTTTGCAACTTACTAGCCAGCTTGCCTGCATAATTCATTTAATCTGCTCCCTGTTTTCAAATCTCAGTATATTTTGGGTACCTGTAAGGATTGCTTGTGACATTTTGGCAGACTATGCAGTGATAAGATTTATTGGCACAATGGAATATACTGGCTTATACGAAATGTCTATCCCTTATTAACTGTTTGCATGGTCAATGAAAGAGGTGGTTTGCTCATAAAAGTACTGTCCTTATTGTGATGATGTTGATATCATATAGAGACTTTACATTCAGCTAAGTGTGCATGCTTGGTGTGCCCTGTTATTCATTTCTGCCCATCAGTTGTGACTAAGTTACACAGTCAGATAGAATACTGCACTGTGGTGTTGTTGAATGAATTGAATATGTGACTGCATACCTTACTTACTTTTGGTCCACAGAAAGGTTTGAACTGTCTGTTTTATATAGCAAGACAATGTCTGTTTTAACCTGTCTTTGGTGAAGGGTTTGGCTGGATTCGTGGGGAGGGTTATTTTTGCTTATTTTGTTTGTACTTACATTTTTTGTAATACCGTTATTTAACATTATAACTAAACCCCCAGAGTCCTTTTTGTACTTAATTATCTGGCTAAAGCCACATGGGGAGGGTTTAACTGCTGTTTTCTCTGGGTTCTCTTCATGAGATTATTTTTATCGTTTTCTATATTTGGGTTATATACCTTGCAGCAGTATTTTGTGAGTGGACAGCCAGCAAAGTTTAAACTTTTTCCCCTCTAAAACAGATTTTTACTGTTATTATGTCAGACCAAACATTGGCTGTTTGGGTGTTCAGACAAACACCAGAACTTTAAACCATTTGGCAATGATATTGACCAAATATGGACATCGCCATATTCGGTCAATAATGTCACCACTATCCCTGGCTCTTCCCTTATATACCTTAATTATGAAGTAAAAAAAATCCTCATTACGTACAGGATGTCAAACTGGTAATAAAAATGATACAAGTGCAACAAGGTGTCAAACTAAAAATAAAACAAAGTGTCCACCAAGTAGCAAAATCTTTATTAATATAAGTAGGTGTCTAGTTGAATGTAAAAAAAAAATATAGTGTTCATTCATTTACACAACCCAAGTGAATTGTCTGAACAGTGACTATTTAATTTAATAACGCCCCTGATCCAAAATGTTCCCTTCACTTTACACAAGGAAACATACGCACCAAAAAGACATATTTGTCTTATGTCAAGAAAGGCAATTAAATCTTGAGTGTAAACAGGGAGAGTGCTTCTGCACAGTTCTCAAAGACAGCCCGCTTCATGTTCCAAGAATGGTGGATTGGTGGTTACCATAAAACTTTCCATAGACTAGCACTGTTTAACAACTTTTTATTACAATGAAAGTGTAAGTATTCAAAGACAATTCAAAAACTGAAGGCATTCAATCACAGACAACTAGTTTAATAAAGGTTATTCTGGTGTTCCCCGTCAACTTAGTATTCTGACAGATGCCTAGTGTCACAAAGCGCTCCAGGACCTTCACTATGAAAAAATCCGACTGCACCTCCTAACTGTGCCACAACACATTTTGTCTTGTGACTTTGTCAAGGAGATGCCAGACTTGCTTTATATATATATATACTGCAACACAGAATGGTATGACTAACAGTAGCAGGGGAAATTATAAAGAATAAAACAACTGTGGGTAAAGCTCTATTATGATATTCAAGGCTGAACATATACTGACTATTATTATAGTAACATCTCCACCACTGACAAGAGTAGCTGCCCATTCAGTGGATTAACTCTTAATTAACCACAAAACCAGCCATAAATGCTAATACAAAATGGAAAAAAGAATGGAAAAATCATACTAAACTTTACTAAATGCATAGAATGACATATGGATACACATTATATTAATAGTGGCAACCCCCAATCTATAACCCTCAACAAAATGCATATAAACAAAAAAAAAGAAAATATGCATAATATATATAATCTCCTGTGTGTCTCATAATTGCAAAAGTGAGACACAATGCAGCATATAACAAGATAAAATACATATATCATATAAAACATATATATACCAGTATGCAAACAAATAAATATGTATATCAAAATGATGATGGTGACCCCTTATATAGCTGATGACAATTCAGGAAGCTATCATTTGGCAATGAGTACCATCATGATCAGTAACAAGAGCTGGGTCCCAGAGAGTTGTTGGGTGTCAGTCACCATGATTGACAATGGA
The DNA here is from genome assembly GCF_062004578.1 of Staurois parvus. Lineage (NCBI taxonomy): Eukaryota > Metazoa > Chordata > Amphibia > Anura > Ranidae > Staurois > Staurois parvus. Next base: position 10,459,546 of record NW_028317949.1, read on the forward strand.
TTTACAACCAAGGACATTTAGTGGGGATTTTTTTTTTTCATAAAGGAATTGTGAAATGTTTGGATGTCTTTATTTCAGGGTGGCAACATTTTTTTGTGTGAATGAGTAAGGGTACTATGTATTATTCAATGGGGCTTCCAGATTCCAATATGCTCCTGTCCGCAGACCTTCACAACCACCAACTAGGGTTATGGGGATGATGCCCTTATCCTCATCAACATAGGCACCCCTTCATGTTAATGAAATGTGACCTGGTATGGTTCAGCATGGGGTGTGCACTCCCCCCTTCCCCCTTTTCTGGCTTACCTGGGGCAATCTCACTAATTGTTTTGCTTTTTTACATTAAACTGTATACCAGATTCAAAGGTTTTGGTCTGTATTTTGAAGGGGATGCTACCCAAGTTATTTTTCACTCCTGTTGCAGGATGTGCTACAGTATAGAAAAAAAATAACATATGCAAAGAAAAAATGATATGGTGTAAATTACATAAAAACAGCACACAGGCTGCTCCAAATGTCCCTCAAACCACCTAGTAGACCCTTGGTGTTCTTTTTTTTTTAACAAAGAAGCCAGGAATTGTAAAATTTGTTTCCTTTGTAAATATGAGTGCTGTTGCACCACTTTCTGTATATCTCAGAGATGCACCACTTTACAGGCACTATTAGTACCCCCAAAACAAGTTATTTAAAGGATTTGGGCATTCCCCCCAATTGAACACTAAGCATTTTCTGGCACTTTTTGTTTACAAGTTTGAATCAGTATTTTATTGCTAGAAATTACTTATAACATCCAAATATCATATATATTGTTTTAGCAAAGGCTCTAAAGAATGAAATGGTGATCATTGCAATTTTTTATGTCACATGGTATTAGCATAGCAGTTTTTTTTGGAAAAAAAACACTTTAATGAATTAAGTAAAAACACAATATATACCCCAATTTTTTGTAAAATATGAAAGATTAATGTTACAGCGAGTAAATAGATACCTAACATGTCATGCTTTAAAATTGCATACAAGGAATGGCAAACTACAGCACTTAAAGATCTCCATAGGTGAATCTTTAAAATGTTTTACAGATTACCTATTTAGAGTTACAGAGGAGGTATAGCACTAGAATTATTGCTCTCATTCTATTGTTTGTGGCAATACCTCACATGTGTGCTGCGAACACCGTTTACATATGTGTGCACAACTTACATATATCTTCACTTCTGCGAGCAAGGAAAGGAGGAATGGGGGTGCTTTAAATGTAATCTTTTTTTACAAACCATTTAATTTTAATAAGTTTAATAATGAATGTAATAAATCTATACACAAACATACACAGTGAAGTTACTGTATACAGTATTCGGTTATACAAATCTAAATACATTTGAAATACTTTACACTATTACTAAGATTATATTAGATCCAATTCTATAAGTATATTAGCAAACTACTTACCAAATGTAATATAAAGTAGAAAAAAAACACGTCTTAAAAATCAATATCTATATATGCAAATATTTGCCTCAGCATGATATGTTTTCAGTTTGTAAAATCAACTAAAACACAATTTTTTAAAACTAATTTAACAAGCTAAAATCTAATAACATGGTAAGAAAGTATCAAGTGATTAAAATGCAAACATTATATTGTGAGGGATTTTGTATTTGTATAATGTTTTTGTTGGAATTTCATTATCTAGTATAATTTTCCAATTGCTTTAATGTAATATTATCCTACTACCTTTTATTGTGTTTGTGCATTGTTTTTACAAAACAAAATAGAAATGTCTTGCCAATTTGCATGCACTATGCTACCTGCCTAAAATAATCTCCACACCAAAAATCTCTTATGCATATCATACATATTTGTCACTAACAGAAATATTAAAAGGGAATATCACTGTACTAGTTTTCATCAATAGAACACATTGCTTTTTAAGAAGTTATTTTAGAAGTAATTAAAATTATTCATAATAGGCAGTCGCATTAATAACTTATTTTCCTGATTGCTCCTTTTGTTTCATATGTTATAACTTCTAAAGCAGTAATGCCTTAAAAGAAAATGTCAGACCAAAAAGAAACTTATATTTACACTGATAAACTGATATAAAATGAAGGCTATTGATGTATAGCCACTGTTCAATATAAAGAATAAAGATTTGGGCCATAAAATATGAAAATAAATCTGACTCAGACAACATTCTGCTTCTGTGTACCTTGGAAATCCACTCCACTGTATTCAGCTTGGTTTTTACATAAGAGCACATAACCTGATAATGTGAGTGCATTGATGATGCTTGTATTGAACTTTGCCTTTGACACCACATTCCACTGATATTATAGTTAGCATGTTTTTTTTTAATTATACCAAAGTTATAGTAAAGCCCTAGATATGTAAAGAGTATTTACTGTATACAATGAACTTCTGTTACTATTTCTCTTTTTCTTTTGGTCTGTTAAATATACAGTACAATTGAAAGTACTTTGCTTTAACTTTTCAAAATAAGTGCAAAAATATAGCACCTATCAGTTCTGCCAGAAATCCATTGAGTTTCAAACTAAAGTGTATTGTAACTTTACTGTGTGCCTTTATTTTGTAAAGTTCTGAGCAAACTGTTTGTTTTATATCCTGTATAAGAAAATGTAACTCTTATAGTGCAGATGAGCCACTGCAAGGGTATTTTTTCCTAGAGCTCAGCTTTCAGTTTTTTAAAAATCTTTTTTCCACTAATGCAACTCTACAGGCAGCCATCGCTGTCTGTGAACGCTGTGTCCTCTGGATCACATGACATGGTAAAAGGCCAATCACTGTGGCCTTTTGCCACGTGATTAGCTGTGTCCAATCACAGCTGACCACCGTGTAAGTCCACTTGCTGGTTATCTGCAGTACTTTGCTCACGCTGTCACAGCATGAGGAAAGTACTGCCGGTAGCCGGCAACTGTAAAAGCAGACATATGCACTGATAATAAGGGCACTGATTACCAGTGCCCTGATTATCAGTGCAGCCCACAAAGTGCCCAACAGTGCTGCCCAGCAGTGTCCAGCAGTGCTCCCCATCAGTGCCCAGCAGTACCCAACAGTATTTCCCAGCACTGCTGCCAATCCATGCCTGTCAGTTTCACCAGTCAGTGCTGCTTATCAATGCTGCCAGTCAGTGCCATCAGTCAGTGTTGCCAGTCAGTGCCCTTCAGAGCTACCTATTAGTGCTCATCAGTGCCGCCTATCAGTGACCACCATTGCTCCCTATCAGTGTCCATCAGTGAAAATCAGTGCAGCATCACTCCTAGATTGTAACCTTGAAAGAGCAGGGCCCTCGAACCCCTCGTGTATTGTTTTGTTACTGTATTGTCTCATGTACTGTCCCCCACTATATTGTACAGCGCTGAGCAAACCTTTTGGCGCTATATAAATACTGTATAATAATAATCATCAGTGCATCCTCATCAATGCCCACCAGTGCTGAATCATCAGTGCTGTCTCATCAGTGTCCAAAAGTGCTGCCCATCAGTGCCCCGCAGTGCTGCCCATCAGTGCCCAATAGTGCTGCCCATCAGTTCCAAACAGTGCTGGCCATCAGAGCTGCCAATCTGTGTTTGTCAGTGCCACCAGTCAGTGCCACCAGTCAGTGCCATTTAGTGCTACCTATTAATGCCCTTCAGTGTTGCCTATCAGTGCCACCACATCAGTGCCCACCAGCGCTGCCTATCAATGCAGCCTCATCAACGCATATCAGTGAAGGAGAAAAATTACCTGTTTGCAAACTTTTATAATAGAAACAAAGAAAACCTTTTTATTTAAAAATCTTCCCTCTTTTTTCATTTATACTGCAAAAAAATAAAATGCCTAGTGATGATAAAAAACCACCAAAAGAAAACTCTGGTTTTGTGAAAAAAAATTTCACATGGATACAGTGTTTCATGTTTGTGCAATTGTCATTCACAGTGCGACAGCACTGAAAGCTGAAAATTGGCCTTGGCAGGAAGGGGTAAAAGTGCCCGGTAGGCAAGTGGTTAAGCAATGATTTTTTAAAAGGATTTTGTCAGTGGCAGAGGAAAGTCAGCAGTTTTTGGTGGAGATGGTGCTCACCGAATAATTTTTGCTGTCAATATGTTTATGGGAATGTGTTAAAATGGGTGGTGATTAAAATGTTTAATTTTCTGCTGTAGCTTCTCTTTTTAATATGTAACATGCAAATAATGTGGTACACTGGGAGTCAAATTTAACAGGCTTTGGTGGCCTAGTGCTTTCAGACATTGGAAATGAAGCTATCAGTCCAAACATAAATTAAAATTAAAGAATATGGAAAAAATCTCTGACCTTAAATCTATCACTGGCCCTAAATCCAACACTAACAATGGACACAAAACTAAGCATTTATTTTAACCATAACTCTAAAAAAAAGTCCTTAAAGTTATAGTAAAGGCTAACTCTAACAATTCTTAAAACATTCTTTCCACCCTCCTCCTCCCTATCCTGCATAGCTGATGTAAAAAGGATCTCTGTACTTACCTTTTTTTAATCTGGTACAATCTGGCCATGAGATTCAGCAGCTCTGGTTCTATGGTATGCAGGATAGGTAGGAAGGGTAAGATAACATTTTTAAGAGTAGTTAGAGCTAGCCTTTTCTTCCACTTTGATTTTAAATGAACCACAAATAGTAACCCTTGACATAATCCTAACTATTACCATTGTTGTAACCCAATTAAATAAAAGGTTGCAAATAACTCTTAACACTAAACCAGTTAGTTGGCCTTCAAACAGCCCTAAATCTGTACACCAAGCCCAACTATTAATATTAACTTACTAACGCATAGCCTAACCTCCAACACTGAATTAATTCTCAATAGCTACTTTTTCAGGATCCAAAAGTACAGTTTTAGCCCAAAAAGCAGAGCCCTGTGTTAAGATCAAAACAACTATCAAGCATTGGTTTGAGGATGTGCAGTATTAATCAGCAAATCTGTTTAGCCAATGCTATATAATTTTAAATATTGTACATGCAAATAATTCTTCAAAAGGTAACATCCATCTACAGTACACAATCAAATATATCAGAATCATTTAAAACTGTACCAATGAATTGTATGCTTTTCCATGAATAAGGATAATCACACGGTGCAACTGCTAAAAATGCTACTGTATGTTATATGACCAGCAGAGTTAGCCATGGTGGTCCAGGGACTGTTAAGGTTATAGTACTTAAATAATTATATAAAAAGAAATATAATATCACTTACCTATTTTGCTACATGTGTGCACATCTAAAGGACAGACTTGTGCAGATCTAGGAGAAAAAATGCAAAAAATAGTTAATAAATATGCTATGAATATACTTTCAGATTGATCAAGCTACATTTATCTATAAACTATCTATTATAAAATAAAATAAAAAGTACTTGCAAGGGGAGCATGCGGTGCCGGCTCCCAAGATGGCCATGATCTAGTGACTCTCCGTAGTCACTGAAAACTTTGGAGTGGCTACACACCGACACAGGGGGATCGTACCTCCAAATCTCAAGGGACTAGTTCCCTACACCCTACGGCACAATGCCAAGGCGGTGGAAAGCCCCAACACAGCCACAAAGGCTAACCGACTTCTGTGCAGCCCGGGACCCGAGATCCCAAGATGGCAGCCACAACTCACAGCATGGACAGACTGGCACTGCAGAAGGAGAAACAGCATACACACCTGATCCCAGACTACTTGTACCTCTATACGAAGGAGATCCAGGTGAGTCGTCTCCCCCTCTCTCCCCCACAACACAGAGCCCTGCAAAATCTAGGCCCAGAATGGAAAGCCCTGCATACACTGACATACAGGCCTCTACCTACACACATACTCCTACCCTACAACTACAGTCAGCCATTGAGGAGTTCCCAGCATCAGACCAACCTGTGTCTGAAGTAAAAATGAAAACAAAATATCTGACATGTGCAAGGCCCATAACACCATAGTGGATGCACATACTGACCAGGATTCTGAGATCCAACAACTACTGAATAAAATAGCGGACCTAGAAGACTGCTCTAGGAGAAACAACATCAAAATAAGAGGTATTCCAGAAACAATCACATCAGAAGCACTTCACCCCTACCTACTACAATTAATGCAACACTTAATACCATCCATCAATACAATAGAAGCAGCAATCGACAGAGCTCACCGAATCCTAAAACCACCATTCCTACCCTCCTCAGTCCCAAGAGATATCCTAGTAAGGATACATTTTTACCATGTCAAAGAAAAATTAATGGCAGCAGCAAGAAATATCTCAGCACTTCCAAGCTCCCACATAGGGTTAAAATTATACGCAGACCTATCAAAAGAAACGCTCCTTAAGAGGAAGAAATTGATATTGTTCACAAAAGCACTCAGAAACCATAATATAGGGTAACAATGGGGCTTCCCGACCAAACTCATTATAAAGCACCAAAATAAAACTTACACCATAAAAAGCCTAAATGAAGGAATCAATCTCATCAAGGAATGGAACATACTACCAGAAGATGCCCACCGCTGAAACCACCAGCAACCCACCAAATGGAGGGTGACTGGTCATAACCTACAATCCATCAAATATCGGTCGCTCGACCTCATCTACCTCAGAAGAAACTGAACCTACCTATATTTTGTAAATGCTAACTTCAAACTACAAGATACTATCGGGAATTTCCCAATACATGCTCAATATGAGCCAATGCCCCCGAATGACAGTAGTCTCCCAGACTACCAATGACTCTTGCATTCTTTTCTTATATATGCTTCCAGTTTATTACCCCTTGTTCTGGCCAGTCCTCCTTACTCCATCACCAATCATATAATTTCTGGAATCTTCATATATTCCCCATTCATTATCTCACCTCCTACGACTACTACAGTAATCAACCTACCGAAAACCATCAACAAAAGCTTGATACATGCCATATCCACCACAAAGCTAACCTAATCACCAATTTAAATTACATCACTGAACGTTAGAGGACTCAACTGTCCCTTCAAGAGATCCTTATTAAACAGAGAACTAGAAGCACTTCGCACAGACATCTTTATCCAAGAAACCCATTTTGACGCAAATAAAATACCTCTCTTCAAATTGAAATACTTCTCAACAAGATACATGGCTTTCTAATCCTCATATGCCTGATCAAGAATGATCCATTCACACTTGTGAACATCTACGGCCCCAACACCAAGCAAATATGATTTCTCAACCAACTTATGAACAAACTTACGCTAATGAAGAAAGGCCATCTAATCATAAGCGGTGACTTTAATATAGTGGGGAACCCCCAAATGGATGCATCATCGAACAAAAGACCTCCACACCACAACGCAAACCAATTTCTGCATAATAATGACTTATGCGATATCTGGAGATGTCACCATGGATCTGAAAGGGACTACTCATATTACTCACCCTCTCAATTATCCTATTTCAGAAAAGATTATTTTCTATCAGACAAATGGACATTACAACACATTACATCTTCTTCCATAGGTTCAATAACATGGTCAGATCACGCTCTCATTTCAATAACATTAACGGCACTAAACAGGCTACCCAACCCAAAATTATGGAGACTAAACTCCATGCTACTAACTGACCCAATACATGTAAAAACCATTAGGGAAGCACACAACCTTTTCTTCGCAACCAATGACACCCATGAATTCTCCATTAACACATTATGGCTCACTTATAAACGTTTATGAGAGGAATTCTCATAAACGTAAACTCTCAACTTCTCACCCATAGAAGACACCAAATCGAACAACTTATAACATCCATCAAAAATAAAGAAGAGTTAAATAAAAGCAACCCATCAGCAGATAAATCTTCCGCCCTACTAAAAGAAAGGGAAAAACTCAGATCTCTTTTACAATATCAATATGACCAAAACTTAAAAAAACTTAAAGCCAGATATGACTCCCTAAACAACAAAGCAAGCTCCCTTTTAGCAAAAATGGTTAAACAACAATGACTCAAAAACAAAATACAAACGATTCATGACCCTAAAACCAAAACCCTAGTCTCTAACCCCATAGACGTAGCTAACACTGGGGTTTTTATTTTTTTGCTAAATTAACAAAAAAAAGACCAAGTTTTTATTAAAAAAAAACATGTTTTTCTTTGTTTCTGTTATAAAAGTTTGCAAATAAATAATTGTTCTTCATAAATTTAGGCCAAGATGTATTCTGCTACATGTCTTTGGTGAAAATAACCCAAATTAGGATGTATTTTTTAGTTTGTAGGAAAGTTATAGAGTTCACAAACTAATTAGCCAATCTAATTTCTTGAGGTCCAAGAATGTCAGAACAGTACAGATATCCCCCAAATGACCCCTTTTTGCAAAGTAGACCGTCCGACGTACTTCATAAGAGGCATGGCGAGTTTTTTGAAGTTGTAATTTTTTTGTCATAATTTTTTGGAAAATTAAAAAATTAACAAAAAAAATTTTCACTTTTTTTCACAATTTTTTTTTACATACTGTCACCAGTGCAGTACAGCATCATCATATAACTGGCATGGCGGTGATCATGGACACCGACTGGTGACAGTACAAAAAAAAAAATTATAATTTTTTAAAATGTTATTTATTTTTTTTCAGAGTTAATTTTTTATTACATTTTTTCTTTTTTTAAGATTTTTTTTCATATTTCACTATGACCAAAGTAGCATAATGTTACCATAGTAACATTGTACTACTTTGGGAAAGTGATCAGTATTTTTTTTTTACGCAATTTGCTTATAGCAAAGAATTTGCTTTGCTATAAGCAAGCATTTACCTGAATGACATAAATTTTTTTTTTTTGTGTTTAGCTGTGATTTGGCCACGGCTAATCACATGACACAGCTGGGCTGTGATTGGCCCAGCTTGTGCATGTGATCGCTGTGACCATTCACAGCTAGACACACTTGTATACAATTGATGGTATGAAAGGAAGCCATCCATTGTATACAACTGTCATGTGACCTGCTGTGATTGGTCACAGCAGGTCACATGGTACTGGCAATGGGGCCAGTACACAGATCTGCCATCGGCCGTGTCTGAGGTACACGGCCGGTGACAGATCGCGCCGTAGCACGGCCTTGTGGGCAGGCACACTGAGCATGCCTGAAAGGACACCATATGGCGTCCACCCGGAGGGACGAGCTGTTCGTCCGGCGCCATCTGGCTATAGGCCGGGTGGCAACTGGTTAAACTAATTTCAAGTTTTAAACTTGTTAGAAATATAGTCACCGAAAAAAATCATGCTACAATGGTGTTCTAAAGCTGTTTCAGTAAGTGAATAAGGCCAAAAGGTTCAACTGTATCTGGTTAGTCCTCTTCTAAGAAAAATATTACATAAAAAGGGTAAGAAGACTTCCACACAAGGGAGGTAAAAAGGGTATAAAAATAAGTTAAGAAAAAGAGAGAATAAAAAGAGAAGGGCTGGAAGAAGGAGGACAGCAGAGACTCCTAGCCTAAGACCCTACATTTGGCACCTACAAGGATGGGTAATGTACAATGGGCATTGAGATGTGGGCATTTTGTATCCATACAGTATGATGAATCCTTATTTAAGAAGACCATATTGCAAGGAATGTCTAATGTGTTTCTAAAATACTGGTTGATAAGGAAGCTTTTTTGTTGATAAAGAAGCTATCAACATGGTGGCCAACTTTGGTCTAACACCTTGTGAGCATCAGACAGGTCCACCAAATATATATGAATTGCAACCGCAAAATCAATGAGGAGGGTGGAGATGTGACAATTCAGATGGGACTATGAACTGTCTTGCAACAGTTGTAGAACAAGAGGCCATTGTAGACCAAATTTGTATCAAGTCTACCTTAGTTTTAGCGCACCAAAGATCCATCTCCCACTTAGAAACATAAGTATGATGTGAATATTAGAGTTATTTAATAGTGAGTGGAGGATAAATATCAATTTGGGAGAGAGAGGCATATGATAGCAGATATGTGCACAGGACAGGGCCGAAATTATTATACAGTATTTATAAAGCGCCAATAGTTTGCTCAGCGCTGTACATTCCAAAGGGGGACAGAACATGTGACAGAACAATACCAATACAATGCAAAACATGAGGGGATTGAGGGCCCTGCTCTTTCGAGCTTACAATCTAGGAGAAGACTATGCTACATGAGGAGCAATAAATAACTAAACTATACTGTAGCAGTAGAATACCATGTGAAAACTATACCCTGTAACACAACATCTCTATAACTAAGCAACCAAAGACAAAAAGAGCACTTCTTGGCAACCTGTGGCATGCCTACATCCTATATCTATTTGGTAATGTCAATCAGCAGTGCAATTAGACATTTCCACTGGCTATGACATCATCCAGGTCTGTGCTATTTTCTTCCCATGTTTTTCTCAGGCAAGGAGAGGTACTTGCAAGTCCATATGCGCTGCTGAGGGCTGATCTAAATAAGAATACATGCATTTTTCCATATACCTCTAGCTGTTACATGTAGAATCCTGAATCTCTCTTAATTTTTAATCACCTCTCTTCTGTAGGTGATCCTGCAAGAGGAGTGCTGAGAAACAATGAGGAGTAGGGTTGTATGGATAATGCCAAATGCACAGAAATGACAGGGAAAGGCTGTTGCTGCATGAACATTCTAGAGTCTATTACAGTGGATTGCATTACTGAATCGAAAAGGAAAATGCTGAGCTGTTTTAATACTGTTTTTCTAGAGCTACTTTTTTATGAGGTGTTTCTGGACACCCTTTAAGACTACTGCCATTGAATCAACTTTAAGACTGCTACCATTGAAGCTAATATGCATGAGAAGCATGAGAAAGATCTAGCAACACAGCAAGTAAGAAGTCAAGATCGGTGACAGAAAAACAACATTTCTCTAGATTCAAAGATTATTACCAGCAACATGCTCATGTAGAGGTTACCAAGTTGATGGATATATCATTCACACTACCTCCTTCATGCAGATATTTTCAGTTAAGCAAGATCATTTCTATACAAATGCACTTGATTCCACATTTTTACTTTCAAAGTGTGTAATGCCTGTCAGTCTTTAAATAGTACAGATATGAAAACAGCAAAATAATTAGGTTAAAACATATTACCATTTATGATCTAACACTGCACTTACTGCTACAAGTATACATCTTGAAAATGCACATTTCATTCTCCAGTGCTAGTGTTTTTGTACATTTTATTGGTTGTCTTCCTTAGACTGAGAATGCACTGAATATTACAGGAAAACTTTTTGGGAAACCTGTGAGGAGAGGAATATCTCAACTGCCATTTCTTACTCCAAAACATTTGAAGATGCATACACTAGGACTATCATTCTCATCCTTTTTGTCATTAAACCACTGACCAGGCAACACATGCATATTAGGTCTCCCAGAAAATGATTGCTTCTGGTCAGTGACCAACAGAGTTGCATACGTTTAAAGCTGAACTCTGGTCAAATAGAAAATATGCAAATTAAAGCAGTTCTGTAATCATTAATACATCGAAAATGTGTTTTTATATGCAATCAGTGCAAGTACCTATATTTGACAGTCTCTTGCAGCCCCTGTACAGCAAGACTGGAGTAAAAGAGGCAGAAGCAGCACAAGATGCCAAACAGCTCAGGTGCTTGCAAGAAGCATGGAGTCCATCATTTAGCTATTTCTCTTTTCACTGTCCAGTCACAATCTAAACCTGGTCTCAGAGGAAGAGGGTTGAATGATGCTGGCTATCAGACTAAGGCCATCTAGTGCCAGAAAGATAGGTCTGTGGAGGATACAGTATATCTGGATTAAAGGTGACAATTGCAACAAAAGCTGTTTTTTATTATTTTATCTTTTAATGGACTTTTTATTTCTAGCTTCTTTTTTTTTTAATTAAAATTATGTTTTAACAGAATGTGCAAACAACACTAACGTCCAGTGCCTGAAATTTAAAGTGTATTCTATATCTGAAATTTATCTGGCCTTGGGTATCTTCCTGGATGCATATGTTTACCCCTGTTTTTTTGTGAACAAACATGTAATATAAGGAAAATAGAAAAAAATGCAGTGCTTTAAAAAAAATGCAATATAGTCCTTCAAAAAAAAGCAATAAAACTTAAATACAGAAACATTGATTATTTAGCATTCATTCCTTTCCCTTGAAAATAGAATTCCCATTTAAAGCAATTAGGTGGTGCATTGTAAAATTTATAGATTAAATATAAATTTTAAACAATGTTATTTATGAGCAACAAATTAAACTCTTGTAAATGTCTCTGTTAACAAAAAGTCCTAAATGTAATTTGGGGAATTGTGCTGACTATTATAATTTGATATTACGTTGTCAACCTTCAAAGTGCCAGTCATGTTGACAGGACAGCAATTCTATAGAACAAATGAACATTTAAACTGTTTCTCACTTCTTGTACTTACATAATCTTTCTTTTCCCACCTCTGTCATTATATTGTATGAGTATGTGACACATTTCAGCTTTGCAGGAATGCCATTAAAATGCAAAGGGAAAAAAAATGATGGACTGAGCTGTTGTAATTGTATGCTTTGCATTAATGCCAGTCATTCCTTACTTTTCACATGACAGATAAGCAACTTGACTGTTGCTTAACTACAAGGCACTTATATTGAAAAGTAGGTTGAAGTTATTTTAAGAGAGAAATTATTAAGTAGCGCTGGAGTTTATTAGGGTAATATCCAACTGAGAAAAAAACAAATGGCCACTGAAATTTCTAAGTATAGTGGCACATTTCAGTACATTTTATTTACATTATTACTATAAAATATAGCAAAATATATTTTAACAGTGTAAGACTTACTTTATGTACTGTATATCTGTGGGCACAGCTGACATCTTTATTGAAATTGATGTACAACAAGTGAGTGGCCATTTTTTATATTAAAGAGTCTGATTTATCCACTAAATACTGCACTATGAAGGATCTTTCTTTCGCTTACAATGGTTTATGGTGAGTGATATACAGAGCTGGTGTATCTATCCTGGGAGGTCTGGAGTACAGATCACTTACCTGAGAGGGAAACCACAGGAGGAGTAAAGAGGATATCAGATACTGCTGGCGAAGGATCTAGGATTGATCCTGGAGTCTTAGTGGCCCATTTGGGTCACAGAGTTGAGGTGAGGGGGCATTTTAGCCACGGAGGATAAGTGTGCTGACACCAACACAGAAACCATCACTTTCATCACTCTGCATGAATTTTTGTTGTTTGAGCACTATTTAGAGGATTTATGAACTTTATCATTTTGATATATATATATATATATATATATATATATATATATTTGATATTTTGTATCTGAATCAGTTTGGTCACATTTTTGCACTGGTCACTTTAAGTGTGGTTTATTTATATATTTAGGAAGTTGAAAATAAGTGAGCGCTCAATCAACACAGGGAATAGCGACCATGCACCAAAGGCACCATATAAGACCTTCAGGTAAACAGTAATATACTAAAAGGGTGCATCGCTGGTAAAAATCACAAATATAATGTATATATGCTAAGTTCATATATAGATAATTACCGTATTTGCCGGCGTATAAGACGACTAGGCGTATAAGACGACCCCCTACTTTTCCTGTTAAAATATAGGGTTTGAGCTATACTCGCCGTATAAGACTACCCCTCTTCCAACACACACCAAATAAAAATGAAAAAACATCAGATTTGATTTCAATATGGTATGCTATTTCAGTATGGTATTCCAATGATGGGGTGCTATTCCTCCCACTGACACCAATGATGGGGTGCTATTCCTCCCACTGACACCAATGATGGGGCATGATTCCTCCCACTTATACCAATGATGAGGCACTACTCCTCCCACTGACACCAATGATGGGGCACTATTTCATCCACTGACACCAATGATGGGGCACTATTCCTCCCACTGATACCAATGATGGGGAGCTATTCCTTCCACTGATACCAATGATGGGACACTATTCCTCCCACTGACACCAATGATGGTGCCCCATCATTAGTGTCAGTGTGTGAGGAATAGTGTCCCATCATTAGTGTCAGTGGGAGGAATAGTGCCCCATCATTAGTCAGTGGGAGGAATAGTGCCCCATCAATGGTGTCAGTGGGAGGAATCGTGCCCCATCATTGGTGTCAGTGGGGGGAATAGTGCCCCATCATTGGTATCAGTGGGAGGAATAGTGCCCCATCATTGGTGTCAGTGGGAGGAATAGTGCCCCATCATTGGTGTCAGTGGGAGGAATAGTGCTCCATCATTAGTGTCACTGGGAGGAATAGCGCCCCATCATTGGTATCAGTGGCAGGAATTGCGCCCCATCATTGGTGTCAGTGGGAGGAATAGCGCCCCATCATTGGTATCAGTGGAAGGAATAGTGCCCCATCATTGGTGTCAGTGGGGAGGAGGAATAGTGCCCCATCGTTGGTGTCAGTGGGGAGGAGGAATAGTGCCCCATGGTTGGGGTCAGTGGGGGAGGAATAGTGCCCCATCATTGGTGTCAGTGGGGAGAATAGTGCCCCATCATTGGTGTCAGTGGGGGAGGAATAGTGCCCCATCGTTGGTGTCAGTGGGGAGGAGGAATAGTGCCCCATCATTGGTGTCAGTGGGGGAGCAATTGTGCCCCATCGTTAGTGTCAGTGGGGGAGAAATAGTGCCCCATTGTTGGTGTCAGTGTGGAGGAGGAACAGTGCCTCATCGTTGCGGTCAGTGTGGAGGAGGAACAGTGCCTCATCGTTGGTGTCAGTGTGGAGGAGGAACAGTGCCTCATCGTTGGTGTCAGTGGGGGAGAGGAGCGGCTGCTCCTTCTTTCAGTTCGGCTGCTTGATTTTCGCGGGCCGTTCGGCTCTGCCTCCTCGCCGGTGATTGGACGCCTGTGTGCCTTTCCAGTGCTGGCGCCCAATCACCGGTGAGGAGGCGGAGCCGAGCGGGCGGAGGGACCATCGAGCGGCCGAACTGAAAGAAGGAGCAGCCGCGCTTCCTGGACCGGATCGTCGTGGGACCGGGACCGGAGCCAGGTGAGGTACAGCAGCCCCTCTGCCCACCCCTGTACTTGGTGTCCATTGGAGGAGGAGGGGGGGTGGCTCCGCCCCTCGAAAAAGTGCCGCCCTCACACTGGCTCGCCGTATACCGGCGTATAAGACGACCCCCGACTTTTCAAAAGATTTTCACGGCTTGAAAAGTCGTCTTATACGCCGGCAAATACGATAATCATCAATAAGGTGATATTGTGCAAATTCATATGCAACTAGAATCTGTGACTAATATTGCAAAAAAAAAAAAGGAGTCCCGGTGGCCATCCTGTTTTGGTCAGTATTACTCTTTTATACCCATCTGCCTGAACTTTGGAATAAATATCCTTGACATACTACACTATTGGCTTCCTCTGTTTTTTGAGCCCCTGTGGGAGCTCATCATGATTGCAGAGCGTATGCTATTGGAGTATGGATTATGAAGCAGTGGAGGCTACATGACCAGATCTGACCAGACCTATGTGAGGGCGTCTGATGTGTTTTTATGATATACAAATGCGCATAAAGATTGCGTATCTGGTGAGTGCGCAGTCTTTACCTTATTTTCTCACCTTTCTCCCGTTTCCGGTTATTGGTCGCCTGAAGATCATCAGCGATCTTGTTCACATTTTTTGGACTCATTTAGATTGGTTATAGATCTTTCACGATATTAGCCACATAATATAGTGGCATATATGCTTGCACAATGTCCCCTTACTTATCTATTTATATACAAGGCTCATTAATTTGTGGACATCTATGCGTCCGTCTGTGATTTCAACCTCACTGTCACCTTTTGGTATGCTCAAAATTTTTTTTTTCTTTTTGCAATATTAGTCACAGATTCTAGTTGCATATGAATTTACACAATGTCACCTTATTGATGATTAATTATCTATATATGAACTTAGCATATATACATTATATTTGTGCTTTTTACCAGCGCTGCACCCTTTTAGTATATTATTATTTATATATTTGTTTAAGGGGTTGATTTACAGTTGTGGCCAAAATTATTCAACCCCCAATGCTGTAAAGGGGTTTAGGGACTATAGTGTACATTTGGAATTGTATTCAGAATCAAATCCTACAAGGACGTTGTAACTACCCAAATGCAACTAAAATGACATCAATTGTTTATGTAATACAGTAGTAAATGGTTCTTATGTGGTTTCTTCATTGCCACAATTATTCAACCCCTTAAAGACTACCACTCTGAAGAACAGAGGTTCATACAGGTGCTTTCCATCAGGTATTGAAAACACCTGTGGATGTCACCGAGCAGCAATCAAGCATAATAAGCACCAATTAGGCAGCTTTAAAATGACTGTGATACTCAGCTCCTTCTAGACATTTACTGGTGTGGTTACAAACATGGTGAAGGCAAGAGAATGGTCCAGGAAGACAAGAGAAGAGGTGATTTCTCTTCACAGGAAGGGCAATGGCTATAAGAAGATTGCAAAGATGTTAAACATACCAAGAGACACCTTAGGAAGCATCATTCGCAAATTCAAGGCAAAGGGCACTGTTGAAACGCTACCTGGTCGTGGCAGAAAGAAGATGCTGACTTCGACTGCTGTGCGCTACCTGAAGCGTAGAGTGGAGAGAAGTCCCCGTGTGACTGCTGAGGAACTGAGAAAAGATTTGTCAGATGTGGGTACAGAAGTTTCAGCCCAGACAATAAGACGCACACTGCGTAATGAAGGCCTCCGTGCCAGAACTCCCAGGCGTACCCCCTTGCTGTCTCCAAAGAATAAGAAGAGTCGACTGCAGTATGCCAAAAGCCATGTGGACAAACCACAAAAGTTGTGGGATAGTGTTCTGTGGACTGATGAAACAAAATTAGAACTGTTTGGGCCCATGGATCAACGCTATGTTTGGAGGAGGAAGAACAAGGCCTATGATGAAAAGAACACCTTGCCTACTGTGAAGCATGGTGGAGGGTCAATCATGCTTTGGGGCTGTTTTGCTTCTGCAGGTACAGGGAAGCTTCAGCGTGTGCAAGGTACCATGAATTCTCTTCAGTACCAGGAGATATTGGATGGAAACGTGATGCAGTCCGTCACACACCTGAGGCTTGGGAGACGTTGGACCTTTCAACAGGACAATGATCCCAAGCATACCTCCAAGTCCACTAGAGCATGGTTGCAGAGGAAAGGCTGGAACATTTTGGAGTGGCCATCGCAGTCACCAGACTTAAATCCGATTGAGAACCTCTGGTGGGACTTAAAGAAAGCAGTTGCAGTGCGCAAGCCTAAGAATGTGACTGAACTGGAGGCCTTTGCCCATGAAGAATGGGCGAAGATACCCGTAGATCGCTGCAAGACACTTGTGTCAAGCTATGCTTCACGTTTAAAAGCTGTTATAACTGTAAAAGGATGCTGTACTAAGTACTAAGATTGAATGTCACTTGGGGGTTGAATAAAACTGATAATGCTGTGAGCACAGAAAAGACATTTGTGGTTATTTCATTATAACTGTTATGTTATATTTGTCTGACCTACAAGTGCCTCTTTAATGTAAATGTAAGCAAGATGACTGAATGATCAAAAGCAATGTCAAACTGGCCAAAACACTCAATTTCAGTGGGGGTTGAATAATTTTGGCCACAACTGTATATAATATATTACACATATTGATTGTTATATAAGGCATAGGTTCTGAAAATCCATCAGGACCTCAGGTCACACAGGATTTGAACACTTTTATTGGAGCACATTGTTGCACTCTATTTATATAGTATTTTAGTATATTATTTATATGTTATGAGGTTGGTTTATTTAGCGCTGCACTATATTATTAATTAATTCATATACTGTGTATGTCTCTATTCTAACTTTTCAGGTGAAACACTTCCTAGGCAGCAAGTGCTCCTTGACCTTCTTGGATATCCAAGCTGTGTAATCTTGTAATTGTACCAACTCTTATACTGTATTTTTCACACCCCTATAAATGTGTTTCATGGATCTTGGGCCACTTTGTCAGAAATGGTGCAAAAACCTTCATGCCACTTTGTTTCAATAATTTTTATTAGGTATATAAGATACATAACCAGGGGTAGCTACACATGTTAAGATAGTAATAAAGGGCGTGGCTAGATGACATCATCACACACAGGAACCAGAAGTCAGCTATCTGGGTGAGGTATCTGAAGCCATTACCCAGCCTTAAAGGAAAAATTAACTTAAAGAGGCGATCTGTTCTGTTTGCACTGGATATAGTGCACTTATTCTGTGAGTGCCATTTGTTTAATTTTAATAAATGGTAATTTGGAGTTTTACATATTGTGGTTCTTTTTATTCCTATGAGTATCTATATGAAGAGGTGAGAAGTCGTGTGGAGATTTGACATCTACAAAGTGGTGTGGATTGGTGCCCTGAAAGGACAATGCGCTGTTTTGACCTATAATACAGGTCAACTATCTGAGGTAAGAGGCCTCACTGGAAGGTGGTAAAAAATCACTTTTGAGATAAAGGATTGAACACAGGTGAAGTTAAAGCGGAGTTCCGACCATTTGATTTTTATTTAAGCGCCCCCGTGAGAGTGGCAGCTTATGCCATGCACTTTTAGATCAACTGTACTTGTAATCCTTTATGTTCCTTTTATAAAAAAAAATACTTACTGCACCCTCATATTCTGAAAGCTTTCATCTAGAGTGGGCACCTGAAGCCCGCTTGGACATTCTTCCGGGAAATTGTGCAGCTGGCTACCCAGCATGCACTTCCTGATTTTGCACCTGTACAGTGGGAAGAAGGTGCAGTGCTTTCCTTGTATTGATGGTTACCCTTGCAATGGCGGTGCAGGTGAAAGTTCCCACCCCGATGCCGTGACAGCCATCAATCAATGCAGCAACCCAGCTTACATCCACAGTGAAGGTACTAGGGAGACAGAGATCAACCAGCACCTGAGAGTAGTGCAGAGCTTCCTTATAAAGGCCGTTTGGCACCAAATTTGAGCCGATGTGAACTTCTGCGGCCATGCAAGGTACTGACAGGGGTGCCAGGTCTCCTAACACCTCTGCCAAGGACAGAGCCCTGACAATAAGGGCTTCAGTTGCTGGGTATCTTTGTGCTGCACGCTGAATTTGAGTAGTGTTCTCTGAGATGTGAAAGGTGGAGTCTGTGCAGGTGTTCTCTTCAGTTTTGGCTCTATGTGTACCAAACAATGAGAAAGGGTCTTGGAACAAAGCAAGGTTTATTGATGAAAAACAGAACAATAAAAGGAATAATAAAGGATCCATTGGTAGGTCCAGGTGCAGAGAGGTATGCTGGTGTGTACGAGGGAAAAAAGGGAAGATGTGCATTACTTTCCCTTGGCTGGGGGAAATATAAGGTCATAGAAAAGTAGTGCTTGGAGTTAGGAGCCTCCATTGGTGTGTTTTCCTCCACTGTTCTAGAGATGGCAGCATGGTCAGATCATGTAAGGTCTGCTGGTGTGTATGAGGGAAAAAAAGGAAGATGCACATTACTTTCCCTTGGCTGGGGGAAAAATAAGGTCGTAGAAAAGTGCTTGGAGTTAGGAGCCTCCATTGGTGTGTTTTCTGGAGGAGCTGTAGGTTGTGTCATTGGTGGAATAGTAGGCACTGGATCTGGGATAATTCCCCATTGCAGAGAGCATATAGCCCTCCTTCAACTGTGGAGACAGTTGTAGTGACTCTGTTGTAGGTGATAGAAAAGGTAGTACGATATTTCCACTTGTGTGGGATATGATGGTTTCTTAGCATCTTTGTGATGGTTGTTAGATTCCGCCAGTTCTGGAGTGTATGCTTGGATAGGTCTGAAACTAGTAGGAGCATTGCATATTGATCTGAAAGGTGGTCAGCTCTGCAGAATGTAATCATTAGCTGCTCTTTCACATAGTAGAAATGTACCCTTAATAGGACATCTCTCAGCACCTCAGAGGGGAGGAAGGAGGGCTTCAGCACTTGGTGTACACTATCTACTGTGAGTTCATGCGCTGACAGTCAGGGTGCCAGTGTTGAAAAAAGATTCTGAATGTATTGCTGTAGTTGAGGGGTAAATACAGACTCCGCAACGCCTCTAATCTTTATATTGTTTTGTCTGGACCTGTCTTCTAGGTCTATTTTGTTTTTCAGCCAGACAATGTCTTCTTTTTGGTCACTATGGGCATCCACTAGGGTATTAAAGGATGTAGAGTATTCACCCATTGTTGTTTCAATGTGGTCTGTTCTATCACCCAGGACTCGTATATCTGCTTGGCGTTGTTTTACACCTGACACCATATCAGCATGTAGGGAAGCTCTGGATGAGAGGAGCATCTCTTTTAACATAGTATCAGATATAAGCTGTCCGGCAAATGTCACAGAGCAGATCAGCACTGATCAACAGGGTGCTGATGATCAGTGCCCATCAGTGCCACCCATCAGTGCCCCCATCAGTGTCACCAACCAGTGCCCAGCAGTGCCCCCCATCAGTTCTGCCCAGCAGTTGCACCCAGCAGTGCCACCAGTCAGTGCTGTCTGTCAGTACCAACAGTCAGTGTCACCCATAAGTGCCCATCATTGCTGCCTATCAGTGCCCATCATTGCTGCATATCAGTGCAGCATCATCAGTGCCTCCTCATCAATGCCCACCAGTGCCACCTCATTAGTGCTGCCTATCCATGCCACCTCATCAGTGCTGCCTATCAGTGCCCATCAGTGCTGCCTATCAGTGCAGCCTCATCAATGCACATCATGGAAGGATAAAAATTTTTGCAAAATTTTATAATAGAAACAAAGAAAAACTTTTTTGTTTGTTTTTTTGTTTATAGTGCAAAAAATAAAACACCCAATGATAATTAAATATCACAAAAAGATATCTCTATGTGTGTGTGAAACAAAATGCTAAAAATTTCATATGGGTACAGTGCTGCATGACTGCGCAATTGTCATTCAAACAGTGTGAGCGCTGAAAGCTGAAAATTGGCCTGCGCATGCAGTGCCCAGTATGCAAGTGCTTAAACAATTGTCTGCCATATGTTTTGTTGTCACTGCCTCCACCAACACAGAAAAAAAATGCACCCCACTTTAGTTCCACTCCTCAACATTCTGTCACACTACTGAAAGGCATTTTGTTAACCACTGAGAAGTTAAAGAAATGGAAGACTGTAACCTTTTTATCTTGATAAAAACTACCAGTGAACAGTAGTAGAGAATTGAGCACCATCAGAAAGATAGTGTTTACATGAGCTGTGAAGAAGGAATTACTTATAGTTCGCTGACTCAAAGGAAATACTGCTCTCCATTTTTTTTTGTTTGTTCTCCTTCCTGTGGCTTTGAATGACAAGATGAAAGGGCAAACACATTGACAATATTATTTTCTTAGCCCTTCTGCTAACACAACCATCTTTGACCCTTGCTGTTACCACTGATATTGTGTATTGCTGCTAGTGTTCCCCTCCCTCTTCCCCTTCCGCTCTTACAGCTGGCATGCCAATGGTTGTGGTTGTTGCCTTTGTATTGCTACCTTTCTTTCTGGATGATGTCTCCAGCATTACATTAAGCTAACTTCAAGCTTGTCAGCAAGATGCATGGCAGCAGGCAACAAATTACAGAATTTGAAGTACTATCAGTCAATGTGACAAGCTCCAACTATAAGCAATGTCATTTTCTTTTTTTTATAATTGCTAAAATACAAGACTAAAATTTTAAGGTTGAATTTGAGCCTGCAACAATTAAAAAAAATGGCTAGCAACAACGTAGTAGTGTAGCACACAATTATAATCAATGCCACTCCAGTGACCTGGCACTTTCAGATTTGTGTGGAGTCAAAAGATTACTTTGCTTTATAAAACAATTTCATAACAATATTAACACTGTTTGGGACTAGAGATGGTTAATAATCTACCCTGAAAGACACTGCAACTCTTTAACACTTCATTTTTTTGCATTTCAATATTGCAAAATTTAAGAACAGTTGCAGTTGGCAGCTGACCGAGATGGCTGTGTAGCACTCACCCCCGAAGGAGCCGCTGGAATTAACGGGCACTTCTGTCCTTACTTCAGTGATGAACCATATATATATTGAATCCACAGCCAGGGGCAGACTGACAACTCTTGGGGCTCCCGGGCACTAGGGGATCATGGGGCCCCTGTGTCATTGCCCAAACTCAAAAAAGCCTATGAAAAAGGTACCAGGGGCATCTGATGGGGCCCCCTACTGACCCCGGGCCCTAGGGCAGTGCCCGAGTTTCCAAATGGTCAGTCCGCCCCTGTCCACAGCACACCAGTACACCTTGTGGGAAGTTTTATAACAAGTTTAATAAGACAGGTAAAACTCTGCAAATAGACTGCAAATTAACTTGAA
The DNA here is from genome assembly GCF_062004578.1 of Staurois parvus. Taxonomy (NCBI): domain Eukaryota; kingdom Metazoa; phylum Chordata; class Amphibia; order Anura; family Ranidae; genus Staurois; species Staurois parvus. The sequence goes on from NW_028317949.1 coordinate 10,481,835, forward strand.
AAATAGCAGTTAAATGCACTGAATACACAAACCTTCTAGAATTGTCACAATAACATCAATAAACACAATATTCATGTATATACTTATATACCGGTATAGCTATAGATCAGAATTAACCCCCTGCAACTATAGCAGCAATATGTCCCCAGCTAAACTGACATCTCTTTAGGCTCAGTCCCAAATTCACTTGTATACTGCAGGATTGTAACCCTGTGTGAGTCTATGTGTTGTACAGGCCTGTGTTAGTGAATCGGTGGAGCGCTCTTAGGACATGTCATTGGTTAGCAGTTCCACACCACATATAAGAAGAACAGTTGCCAGGGGCTATCTCCTTGAAGGGATGATAAATGGGGCTCTCTCTCTCTCTGACTTGTGTTTCCTGTTGTCAGGTGCCTCACCTGGGATGGTCACACGCCTGCTCTGCGATTTCCAACATTCTGACCTCTGTCTACTGTGGGAGATGTCATTGCTGTCGGTTACTGCCGTTGCTGGTGCCTGGTACCAATGATCACAGTTGCTGTGACTTCAGCTGCTGTAGATAACCGTTGTCCTTAACAACCTCTGCTGTTCTGGAAACAGCATCAATGTACTTCAACAGTAGGGGCTGTAGACTAGCTCCTACATGTCCTCTGCAAAGGCACACGTGGCTCCTCCACCCCCTTTCCTCCTTGCAAAGCATCCTGGTCTTGTAGTTCTGTGCAGTATAAAGTTACATTGTCTGCCTCTTTTATGAAACTGCAACTCCCACAAACACTCCAGTACTGCTGAGAGCTGAGCCAATCAAACCCTTTCTGACAACATGCAGTCTTAAAAGGGAAACAGTTCTTTAAAAGGGAAACAGCAATGGCCCCGCTACAGCTGCATAGCACAAGAACTCTGAGGAGAAACTGCGCAAAGCATAACAACAGCAGCACAAAGAGCCACACCACAAACTCCTCAGTCCCACAACTTCACCAGTGGCAGTGGCTATAACCCCCAAACAAAAATCATGGGAGGGGCACCAGAAATTGACAGAGTTCTTTGCAGCTCCCCAGTGTAGCTGCAAAAATGGCACCAGAATTCTGCTTGTACAGAGGCAATGACTCTCACAGGCAGCAATAGTTAGGATCCCTGTCAGGAATGGATTTGCCAATAACGGTGGGACTCACCTGCCTTGTGGGCTGCAGTACCAGGGCTGGCCAGCGGGTGCTCTCAGCAATCAGAGACTCACCCCTGCAGTCAGCCAAAACACCTGAAGCTGATTGCAGGGGTTGTATTTAAGGAATGGCCAGACTCACAGTCAGGGCCTTGGTGTGTGTTTTTCCATGGGCCCCTGTATCTTGTAACCTGCATTCCTGTTCCTGTTTCTGCCTGACTTGTTGCCGACCCTGCCTGATCCTGACCTCTGCTGACTTCTCCTGTTTGATCCCTGGCTTGTGACCCTGACCATTCTCTCCGCCTGCTCCTCCTGTACCTACCTGCCCGATAGTTATCAACCCGGCCTGCCTGACTACGTTGTGCTCTATATGTGTATGTACCTGTGTATCTATATCAGTTTAGGTTTGGGTTTGTTTCACCTTGTTGTATGTATTTGTGTTAGCTTGGGGTTTGGTGCACTGCGTTTATATTTGTATTGTTAGTCTCAATGAATTATATTATTTACTATATCTGAAGCCTACGTTTCCCTGTGTCAGTCCACACACTTCTGGTCACACCCGCATCCCTGACAATCCCTCACCAGAAAGGCACAGTCCACACTACACACCTTGGACCCAGTGGTCTACTTTTTCAAGAAGACCTGTGAATCCAGAGCCAGGACTAGCAACATGTAGGATATTGAGGTGAGCAATATGCAGAATTCATGAGAGGACACAAGGGATTCCAATCCCCACCAAACTCTTGGTGTGGATTTCTGACCAAAGCATTTCAGACCCCACACTTGAGGGCATGTTTCTATTGCTCAAAAGCTCTTTACACATCAATATGGTGTCTATGCTAAAGCATCTTAAACGATACCTCTCTTTAATGGATGGTTAGGTAGACCACATTGAAAAAAGATGGAGGAATTTTCTTCTCTGCACAACAACCTGGCTGGCTCCACTAATGAAATTACTAATGATCTAGAGTGAGCAAGGCTAAATGTATCTGAGGACACTCATGACAGAATAATGTGAAACACAATGGTATTCCACGGAATTCAAAATTTAAAACATCAGATACTGTATATTGCCAGCTACTATATATGTAGATGAGCAAAATAATTAAAACCTGTTACAAAAAACTTCTGTCTTAGCAAGACTGCAACCCCACCCAGGTTTCCTAAACAAACTTCTCATTACAAAAAATAATAAAACCTATGCTGTCACTTCAACTGAAGAGAGACTTAAGCTATTAATATTAGAGGGCATTTAAATGGAATCCTTTTCATCAAGTGACAACTTTAGACTAGCAATGCAAACTCTGTCTGAAATGAATAGCTGACTATGTTTTTTTAATCCTGCCGTTAGTGATTCAACATTACACGTATTCCTTTACCATGCCACAGTGCGTTCCTCAATGCCTCTCTGATGAAGGAACGCATCATTTAGCTGTTTGTAAAAATTGTTTTCAATTCTTTTTTTAAGCTGGTCTTTTTTTAAAACAGTCTTTATTTTCTACATTGCAAATGTTTGCCTTTCAGAGCTGCAACTTTTTCTTACCAAAGAAAATATATGACTGCAAAATTAGCACCTTTATCGACTGGCACAAGACCTAATTTTGGTTTATCTCTGTTTTTCGACTTTGAATTCAAGGTAAAAACCCATCTTCTACATTCCCTTAGCAACATTCAAAGACACTCATTTCACTGTGGAAACTGTTTTACTTACATCCATTAATGTAAAATTTTTAAGGAGGTAACCTTAAAAATGAAATGCCATATCATATATTCATAAGAGATCCCCTTCATCATCTAGAAGCATCCTACTTGCGTACACAAAAAGGAACCCAATGAATACTTGACAGTCACTTCTTAACTACTCCTCTACCGGACACTTTCACCTCCTTCCTGCCCAGGCCAATTTTCAGCTTTCAGCTCTGTCACATTTTGAATGACAATGGCACGGTCATGCAACACTGTTCCCAAACAAACTTTTTATAATTTTTTTTCACACAGATAGAGTTTTCTTTTGGTGGTATTTTAGTTTTTGCTAAATAAAAGAAGAGCAAAAAATTAGAAAAAAAAAACATGTTTTTGTTTGTTTTTTTTCTTTATAAATCTTTCTTCATAAATTTAGTCTGAAATGTATTCTGCTACCTTTTTGGGGTGAAAATAACCCAAATCAATGTACATTGTTTAGTCTGTAGAAAAGTTATAAAGTCCACAATCTATGGTATATACAGCATATCTGAGAATCGATCAGTCCTGATGTACTTATGGCTTATTACATTTCTTGAGGCCTGAAAATGCCAGGACAGTACAAATGTCCCTCCAAATTACCCCTTTTTCTGAAAGTAGAAAGTCTGAGGTATTTAGTAAGAGCCATGCCATGTCATGTTTTTGAAGTTGTAATTTTTATAGCTTCAAAAAACCTCACAATGGTCAACTACTGACTCAAAAATCCCTACCACCTATTTCAGTATCTTTATTGACTCATGTGGCAGATTCAGATATTTTTAATAGCACCAATTGAACAAAATGGCATTATTAATGCACCAAATTCAATAATAATCACATCAAGTTTATAGATAACAAACTCCAAGTTGGAATACAGAGACAGGAGACATGCCACTTGTTCAACACAGCTGCATCTTCTAGTTCCCTCTATTAGAAATGCTTTGGGTGATTATTTTAACGGAAGCTTAATAAGGTAAAGAGCAAATTCTTCTGCAGAATTAGGACCTGAAAATATATGCTAAGGCAATACTTGATATATATTCCCGGTTCAGGGATCACATTGGCCACTCTAAAGGTTTACCCTTTTTCCTCCTCCCTATATAAATACTTAATTTATTTCTGAGATTTATGATCCGCTTTTGGGACACTTCCTAACATTTCCTGTTCTTAGATGACAGGAGTGGCACCCAGCATGGTATTCTGCTGCTGTAGCCCATCTGCTTCAAGGATCAACTTGCTTTGCATTCAGAGATGGTATTTTGCATACCTTGATTGTAATGAGGGGTTATTTGAGTTACTGTTGCCTTTCTATCATTGTGAACCAGTCTGCCCATTTTCTTCTGACGTCTGACATCAACAAGGCATTTTTGTCCACACAAATGCTGTTCACTTGATATTTTTTCTTTGTAAACCCTAGAGGTGGTTGTGCATGAAAATACCAGTATATTAGCAGTTTTTTAAATATTCAGACCAGCCTGTCTGGCACCAACAACCATGTCACGTTCAAAGTCACTTAAATCCATTTCCTTTCCCACTCTGCTTGGTTTGAACTTTAGCAAGTTGTCTTAACCAATCCTTGCCGCTTAAATGCATTGAGTTGCTGCCATGTGATTGGCTGATTAGTAATTTGTGTTACCAAGCAATTGAACAGGTATACTTAACCAATTCAATACCGGGCAATTTTACCCCCTTCCTGCCCAGGCCAGTTTTCAGGTTTCAGAGCTCTCACACTTTGAATGGCAATTGCGCGGTCATACAACACTGTACCCAAACTAAAATTTTGTCATTTTCTTCACACAACTAGAGCTTTCTTTTGGTGGTATTTAATCACCACTGGGGTTTTTATTTTTTGCTAAATTAACAAAAAAAGACCAAAAATGTTGAAAAAAAAAAGTTTTTCTTTATTTCTGTTATAAAAGTTTGCAAATAAATAATTGTTCTTCATAAATTTAGGCCGAGATGTATTCTACTACATGTCTTTGGTGAAAATAACCCAAATTAGGATGTGTTATTTAGTTTGTAGGAAAGTTATAGAGTTCACAAACTATGGTATAGATCTGAATAGTGATCAATCCTGAAGTACTGACAGCCAATCTAATTTCTTGAGGTCCAAGAATGTCAGAATAGTACAGATATCCCCCAAATAACCCCTTTTTGCAAAGTAGACAGTCCGACGTACTTCATAAGAGGTATGGCGAGTTTTTTGAAGTTGTATTTTTTTGTTATAATTTTTTTTACATACTGTCACCAGTGCAGTACAGCATCATCATATAACTGGCATGGCGGTGATCAGGGACACTGACTGGTGACAGTATGAAAAAAAAAAAATATATATATATTTTTTCTTTTATTAAACTTTTTTTCTCTTTTTTAAGATTTTTTTTTCATATTTCACTATGACCAAAGTAGTACAATGTTACCATAGTAACATTGTACTACTTTGGGGAAGTGATCAGTATTTTGTTTTTTTTTTACACAATTTGCTTATAGCAAAGAATTATTTACCTGAATAACATCAACATTTGTTTTTGTTGTTTGATTGTGCTTAACTGTGATTTGGCCACAGCTAATCACATGACATGTGCATGTGATTAGCTGTGACCATTCACAGCTAGACACTAGTATACAATGGATGGCAGGAATTAAGCCATCCATTGTATACAACTGTCATGTGACCTGCTGTGATTGGTCACAGCAGGTCACATGGTACCAACAACGGGGCCGATACTCAGATCTGTCATCGGCCGTGTCCGAGGTACACGGCCGGTGACAGATCGCGCCGCTGCACCGCTCTGCAGGAGTACAATCTGCACATTTTATATGGTAATGCACTAGGCCTCTGTGCCCTCTATTGTTCTTTCCTCATCCTGTACAGTGACCTGCTTGTGTACTTTTGCAGTTGGTAAGTGAGAGCCTCTCTAGTTCTATAGCTACTGGTCTCTGAGCCTGGCCATGGACCTTGGCAAACAGTAAACTCTCCTATAGCTTCTATATCTGTTGTCAGTTCTGTTTCCAATGCTCGTTGCAGGCCTCTTACTACTAGATTAATATATATATATATATATATATATATATATATATATATATATGAGAGAGAGAGATGGCAACCAACTCAGTTTATAACTTGCCTTTACAATAAGCTGCACATGGAAGAGCAATGCTCAAATAGAAAAAAAGTATTCCAGAACACTTACCAACTAGGTCAAATTGACTCTAACAATCCATGTAAAAAACAGAGGTTTGCACACTCTTGCAAATATATGTGGAAGCTGCAGTGGCTACACCAAGGCTCCTCTGTTTACTGTTTTCCTATCCATATTTTTTTTATTAACAAAAAACAACAAATAAAGGAGCACTCCCAGCCCTGTGAAGGTCAATAGAATCACAAACTCAGGAGCAGATAAAATTGAAATTCACTTTAATGTTGGGTTAAAAAGCATGACATATAAAAGTGCCCAGATTGATACATCATCAAGACAGTGGAGAGAAGAAACACATATTCCCAGAGGCTGGAGGATGACACATGATCCTGTATCCAGCTGTAGGTTGCTCAGCCCAAGAGCCTCAGGACAATGGGAGGAGTGTGTGGATGGCAGCCACCGGGATCACTATGATGGCGTGTCTGCCGGGAGTCACGTGTCCCAGATCCGTTTGTAATGTTATACACATGGCAAGAGACACCCCAAACAAGGGCTGGTGATGGTTAACTGGAAGACTATAGGAGCACTCAAACCATGTCATACCAAAGGAAAGAAGCCGGTCATCATGATAACATGTTTCAGGGACTTGCCCCTTCATCAGATCAGGAGGATCATTGATCTGAGGAAGGGGCAAGTCCCTGAAACATGTTATCATGATCAACCTGTGTATGTGTTGATGTGTTTATATCAAATCCATTTTCCATATCCCTCTATTTAGCGTTCAGTAAGAAGCCCATCTAATAGTGTTTCTTAATTATCGACACTTGCCGCAAACCAAACCAATTGTAGAAGGGAGTTCAACTGTTTGATGTAGGCACCGCAGTTTCCACATATATATGCAAATGTGTTCAGCTAAATGCATTCTAAACTCAATCAAATGGGTTAATTTTGAAGTAAATTACCAAATCTTTGTGAAACTCCTGCACTAGTGGATGACCTCAATATGCTGCAAATCAAGATTCACAAAAATTAATTCTCTCCTGTGCATTTAGAATATACTGGGTCTGATTTTCTAAAGACTTTGTTTGTACAATAGAGCATAAATCATGCATGAATAACCAGAGTTTTTTTTATTATTATTATCCTGCAATGCATGTTTATACACATACGATATGTAATATATATGTATACTCCATGGCAAAGCACAATTGTAGGCAAATATGCTATGGAGCCTATTTATAAAGCATTGAATCTGGCAATTGATAAACATTTAATGCAGATGAATATTCCTGGTCTGTACGTTTTAAATGGCAATGATTGATTCACCACCAGTGAATGTTTGTTTTATAAAAATACTCCACATTGTATTTACTAACAAGTATAGTTTGTGATGGAGTGTACACCACAGCAGTGTTTCTCAAACTTTTTTTTGTCAAGACATCCTCTAAAATTATGGACTATGTCAAGACATCCTCTAAAATTATGGAAAGTCCCAAGGCACCCTTTAAAATTATTGTCTTGAGGCACCCCATTCTAAAATGTAAAATACTATTTTCTTAGTTTTATATAACACAACAACATCCATAAACGTAGGACACACAACGTTAGAGGTGATTTATTCTTCCTAAGCAAATACACTTTTGCATACTGGTATTGACTAGTATTCCAGTGTTTCTCTTCTCCCTCCATTTTTCTCCATCACTGAGCTAATCTGACCCCAGCCCTGTCGGAGAGAGGCAGGGGAGAGTCAAACAAGGATGCTGTGCAGGCAACCGACATGCTCCTTATCAACTGATGATGTCACTGGTTATCAGGATGGCGGTGGAAAGAAGTTTATAATGGTGCACAATGAAAACTTGTGGCATTGTGAAACTAAAAGGCAGGCTTGTTCCACTCTTTAGCTTGTATATAAGTTTTGGGCAATTTTTAGACATTTTGCCAAGGTACCTTTGAAGAAACCTCAAGGCACCCTGGTCGAAAAAGCCTGCACTACAGCATAAAAACTTATGAAAAGAAGAGACCCCTAAAAATTTCTATTTTTTCCAATGTTTGTGGGTCTATCTGACTGCTATTTTAAATGTAAATCTTGTTCAGGAACAAAACTGCATGAAGTACATACAAATATCCTTAAAGACAATTTTGCTCTGATAGAACATAGTACATAAAAAAAATTACCATATTGGACTTTATGTATGCCTCCAGAAGCGCACAAATGCAAATTAAAAAATAACTCCAATTTTATTACAAAATCACAATTTTACGTATAAAATGTGTGTTAAAAAACAATTCATTTGTTACATTAGAGGTCAAAGCTTCACAATCAACCTATCAATTCCAGTTGTAATGTCAATATGATTGATGTGACAGTGTCAACAAGTTTCTCACGGCCACATGCTTCTTCAGGACCTTATGGACCTCACTTATGTTTATGTGTACGCCAATACAATTTAAAACTAGAAATAATCAAAGCATAGAATGAAAATTAATAATTATACATAACTTGAAAAAACAATTCTTACATAGCAAAGAGAAGGATGAAAGGAGAATAAAAAAATTAATAAACATATGAAGAATCCTATATATATATATATATATATATATATATATGTATTAATCAATCACTACAGATTATATATCATTTAAAGGTCTATATCACCTCTTAAAATGATCATCCACATAAGACAAAGCTGAAATTGGATACCAAATCAAGCCCTGGACAGCCCATGGTGGTAGGAGACCACAATGGTGCACATAAAGGGCATCCAATTATTAAGCAAGCTGAAATACAGAAATAATTAATGAAACACTAATATTATATATATATAGAAATAATGCTGCAAAACGTAAAAGAACAGGAGCAAACATTATTTCATAAGCTGGATAATTACCTCACAACCTAATTCTTGAAGAAAAGAGCCACTCAGCAAAGATGTATATTTTTGAGGGGATTGGGAATATTTTCTGTCTTTTTTTTGCTATGTGAAGATAGTTATTTCAAGTTATGTAGAATTATTCATCTTCATTTTATGCTTTGATTACTTCTAGGTGTAAGTTGTATTGGAATCACACGTGAACATACAGTAAGTGAGGTCCATAAGGTTCTGAAGAAGTATGTGGTCCTGCGAAACATATTGACCCTGTCCCATTGATCATATTGATATTATAAATGCGATGGATGATCAATAGGTTGATAGTGAAGCTGTGATCTCTGATGTAACACATTATTCCTTTTTTAACACACAATTGTATGTAAAATAATATTTTTAATGTGGTTTTGTAATAAAATTGGAGTTATTTTTTATTGTAGGTTTGTGTATTTCTGGGGACATACATAAACCATATGGTACATTTTCTTCTACAGTATGTACTATGTTGTCAGGGATGTTGCCTCCTTTGGTAATATATTGCCTAATCTGAAACTTGCCACTTATCCATTTCTTCTGATAGAACACTGTATGTTTTTTTTACCTGATGCTTTACTCAGTGCATGCACATTTTATTCGATTTTCTTAGATAAACATTGACACACACACATTCTTTAAAGTAAAACTAAAGACACCTTGATGACAATCTAAGTACCAAATCCAGGTACTATGGGATGGAAAAGCCAGACAAAAAACCTTCTTTACTTTACCTGCTTAACCACATGCCGCCCAGCCACTGTAGAAATACGGCGGCAGGGCGGCACGGCTGGGCAAAAGCACGTTTTAAAACGTGTGTGTTGAAAACAGGTAGGGGGCGCGCGTGAGGCGCGCTACCGCCCTACCTGTCCCGCCGATCACAGCCGCGGATGTCAGTCGCCGGGTCACAGCCGGTCGTTACCGACTATGTCCTGGTGATCGGCAGCAATCGCTGACAGAGAGCACAGCTGCAGTAGCTGTGCTTTCTGTCAGTTCCCTGACAGCTCCAGGACACGCTGATTGGGACAGAAGAGTTTCTGTCTCCCGATCAGCAGTGTTCCCTGCAGTACACACCCCCACCCCCTAGTAAAACACTCCCCTCACACAGTTAACCCTTTTCCTGAATAATAAACTTAACCCCTTCCTCCCCAGTGCCATTAGTACAGTGTCAGTGTTTTTTTTTTGCATTGATCACTGTATTGGTGTCACTGGGGATGTCAGTGACCCCAAGTGTGTACCCCCCAATGTCAGAATGTCTGCCGCAGTCCCGCAGTCCCGCCATAAGTCGCTGATCGCCGCCATAAGTCACTGATCGCTGCCATAAGTCGCTGATTACCACCATTATTAGTATAAAAAAAGAAAACTAAAAATCCCAGTATCTTTCCCGCCATTTGTAAACGCTATAACTTTCACGTAAACCAATTAATTTACACGTATTGGGGTTTTTTTTTTAGCAAAGACCTGTCGCAGAATGCATTTTGGCAGAAATTTATGACTAAATTTGATTTTTAAATTTTTTTTTACTGGACATGTTTTATAGCAAAAAGTCCAAAATATTGTTTTTTTTTCCTCAAAATTGTCAGCCTTTTTTTTATAGCGCAAAAAAAAAAACCGCACAGGCGATCAAATACCACCGAAAGAAAGCTCAATTTGTGGGGAAAAAAAAGGATGTAAATTTCATTTATGTACCATATTGCATGACCGCACAATTGTCCGTTAAACTAGCACAGTGCTGTATAGCAAAAAAATGGCGTAAATTGCAGTATCTATACCATAGTTTGTAGACAGTATAACTGTCACACAAAGCAATCAATATACACTTATTGGGATTTTTTTTACCAAAAACATGTAGCAGAATACATTTTGGCCTAAATTTATAACCAACTTTGAGTTTACTATATATTTTTTATAGCTGAAAGTAAAAAATATTGTTTTCTTCAAAATGTTTGGCTTTTTTTTGTTTATAGTGTGAAAAATAAAAAGCGAAATACCACCAAAAGAAAGCTCTATTTGTGTGAAAAAAAGGACATAAATTTTGTTTGGGTGCAGCATTGCATGACCGCGCAATTATCAGTTGAATTAGTGCAGCGCCGAGTAGCAAAAAGAGGCCTGGTCATTAAGGGGGGTAAATCCTCTGGAGGTCAAGTGGTTAAACTACATAAATCCTCCTTCATTTGTGCCTCATGTGTTCCCTCTCCCAGGCACAGCTTTTCACAGTGGGAGAGTTTCAGTAACAGAGACAATGCCATAAATTCAGAAAGGACAGAGCTAGGTATGGTCGGGTGTCAGTTGACAAGCTACACGTTTCTGAATCAGCATTGACAATGCTGATAGCCATGACCCTGCAACCATATTTATCCAACTGTAGTGCAAGCAGCCAAAGCTTACATGAGACTGGAAAATCTACTTTGAATGCAGGAGCAGTGCAGCATCATTGCCACATTATCACAGGAAGCAGCATTTGGTGGACTTCTTGGGCTCAGTGGGTATTTGTGGGACTTTGTAGAGGGACTAAGAAAAAACTTTTCAAATATAAGCTTTAGCACATTTTTAACTGGAGGCCATAGTTTTACTTTAAAGTGTTACTAAACCCACAACAGTAAAATCAGTCTGTATATACAATAAAGCAGGGCTTAAAATTTCAAGTCTGAGCTACTAGCCAGGCCTTAAGAGTTACTCACCACCAACAAACAGAGACACCTGTACACACACACAGACATGTACACACACACACATACAGACACATGTATACACACACAGGCATGTACAGACATGCATACACACAAATACATGTACATACACAGACACATGTACACACAGACACATGTACGTACATACACACAAACACACACACACACATACATGTGCATACACACAGACACATGTACAGATACACACATGTACATACACAGGACACACACAAACACATGTACACACACACACACCCTATAAAAAGTTGCATTACTTCGTTGTTCACTCACAGATCCTGGTACTGCACTCTAGGAGGAGGCAGAGAGCACATCACACACTCCTTCCTTTGCTTTCACTGCGCTCAGCTTTTGAGCAGTCTGACAGCTCCCAGTGCCAATGAGAGATCCGGCCTAAGCTCCGAGCCTGCTCAACAAGATGGTCCTGGGGGACACACTCGCCCCCACCATAATTTCCACTCGCCATTGGCGAGCAGGCGAGTCGAAATTTGCAATAAAGCATGCTTGTTATACTCACTGTGGAACCTAAGGAGTTAATCCTCTGCATTGTGTAAAAACACTGTTTGATCCCAACTTCTTTGATCCACCCCTTTTTCCAGTGTCTCCCTCTTATCTCCTGATAAGGCATATTGTGTGGAGTCACTCTGCACATGCTCAGTTTGGTGTGTGTTGCAAGAGAGGTTTGTTTTTTTTCCTTGGGAGGGTGCATGTGATCAGAACAAGGCTAATCATCTCTGTCCAGACAGAGGGTCAGGGGTCCTACATTTTCCTAGAGCAGAATTAAAACTCCTCCTACAAGCTTTACATTTGCTTGACTGGACACAAATAGAAGTCACAAGACTGCTGATGAGAAAAGGTATTTAGCAGTTTATATTTACTATAATAATTGCACTTCCATGCCCTGTGTATTGTGGGGGACCAGATATAGCGAATGCAGGGTCCTGGGATTAGTAACACTTTCATGTACTATATCAAAATAGATACATTCACTCCTATCTGAGTCTCGTTTGATGAGTGACAGGACCCTCCCCATCCCCTTATCCCCTCACAGATGGTGTGCACTACAAAACAATGTTTCTCAACGGAGGGGGGGATAGATCTGTTGGGAACTTTTTTACAGCAGCTTCACAAAAGACCCAAAGATTTTTAGAAGATCCAGCTGTCTACAGAGTGTAGAACATTGTCTGCAGTACATAATCAGCATTCTTCATTGACACAGAACTTACAGTTTCTGGTTATAATTTTATATTTAGAAAATTAGGAGAGAGCAAACAATATGCTAGGACCCTGTATAAATGTGCCAAATGGGACATTTGGCAGGCATTTCACCAAGTACTCCCTGATGCCCAGACCTGGAACAGTATATTGAGCCCAAAAAATGAGCACAGTCTAAACTATGCATCAGCAGTGGTGACCTAGCCCATATGCCAAACAGCTAGCCAGTGTAAAAATGTAAGCGCAATCTTATTCTTTTTCAAAGAAAGATAAATGGGCCTGCACTCACTTGCACAACTTAAGCAAGATGGGAATAAATATGAAGCTGTGATCTTTGTAGCACAATGTGAGAAATGAAGCCTCCCAGCAATTACATATATATTTCTGGTGCTTAAACCAAACACGGTTCATACAGCAAAGAAAGAAACCTATTCCTAGTTTCAGTGCATGTTTCAATCACTCTATTTGTTGAGCTTCGCTTAGTACAAATAGTAAGTGGCATTTTTGCCTATGGCTCCTTCATGCAAGGTTGATGTATGAAACAAATTAAGTCATACCTGAAGCCTAAAGTGTGGATCTAAACATGAAATTATTTAAATAAGGAATATGCCAGGGGAATGCATCTCAATACCGCAAAAAAGTATACAGTTGGCATCTGAAATGGCCACAGGCAAAAGTGTTTTTCACTGCATATATCAAATGCAGCAAAACGAATAAAGTGATAACAATTTGTGGTGAGTGCAGGACCAATTTTTTCTTGCCCTGTGGTACAAAAATGATCTTATCTTGAGCCCACAGTGCTTTAAAAAGTACACAGATTTAATAAATAAATCACTGCCTTTCAGAGCCACATACCATTTTTGGGGGACAAGGTGCTCTGTATAGGGGTGGGAAGCTTTATTGTCCTCCATTGAAAGAAACTCTCAGAATTGGACTTGTATGGGTCAGGATGGGGGTGCACACATGTTGCCCACCTCTTTCCTGTCCACCCAGGCTGCATGTCTGTATAAGAGTCTAGTATGAAATTTTAAAAGGGAGTCCACATCTTTTTTTTAAGAGCAGTACACGTTAAAAGAAAAAAAAAGATAACTACTTTCTGGGCATGTACCTGAGAAGGAAAGGAGTGGGCGTGAGAATGCACCCCCTTATGAAAAATACCAGAACATATGTCTTCAACATTTAGATGGTACCTTGCAAAGAAGGAAGTAGAGACCTCCACTGCAAGGTGTTTTTCCTCTGTGTTAAGGGGACAAGAGCTTCATCCTCATATTCAGTCCTGAAGATGATGTGGAAGTATCCAGAGAGGAACTTATCAGAATAAAGGGCACACTGGGGTATGTGTTTGTGGTACATTACCTCCCCTTGTTATTCATTACCCTTAACCTCTTCTCACATGGCCCATGCTGATAAACGGCCAGAAGGGAGCATTGCTGATGCAGGTGGACATTTCTAAATGTCCCCCCACATCCAAAGCCTGTGCGTGCTCCCTGGGAGCATGCAGCACCGTGTTCTGCGCCTGCTGTGTCCAGTGGACACTGCGGAACACAGATCGCTGTACGGGGCCACTTTGTGAGGTCCTAATTCCTGACATCATTGTTAAATACTTGTAAATTCTGTGAATGATCACAGAGGTCACATGGTACAAAGCCATTCGCAACAGCCTTGTACCATGTGACAAGCTGTGACCAATTAAAGCACTCACAGTATTTCTAAATGGTTGCAGGAATGCAGCCAGAGGGAAGGAGAAATTATTGCTTTTACAGCCTCTGTGGGTGACCATAAGTTTAAATACTGTTTAGTCCTGAAAAGACCAGAAAAAGGAAAAATATTCAGCCCCAATAGAGTTTGTACAATTATTAAGATAAATAATATGTATACACATAGCTGATGTCCTTGCCAAACAAACAATACCAATATATATAAATAAAATATTGTACATATTAACTCCTTCCCACTGAGCATATGCATACATGTGGCCTCAAAGAAGTGTGGGGCAGCATACATGTGCTACTGTGTTTGTGCTGAGAGCGCATGGGTTGTCATGGACAGGGGCGGACTGACCATTTGGAAACTCGGGCACTGCCCGAGGGCCCAGAGTCAGTAAGGGGCCCCATGAGATGCCCCTGGTACCTTTTTCATAGGCTTTTTTGAGTTTGGGCAAGGACACAGGGGCCCCATGATCCCCTATTGCCCGGGGACCCCATGAGTTGTCAGTCCGCCCCTGGTCATGGACATACTAATGATTGGGATTTGAGAGGAACAGTTCTCAATAGCCTGATCACTGTGGATGTTAGGGTGGAAGGTCATGCTCAGAATCAAAGTCAGGGTAAAAGATCAAGGTCAGTGAATTTTAGGTAGGATTAAAAAGGCATTTTTTTAATTTGGTATCAGAGTCAGTCAATGTCAGTATGTTTTAGGTAAGATAAAAAAAAAAGCAAAATGTGCACTCTTTTTCCATGCCCTACTATGCGTACAAACAACAAATAATGTACACATGTGGTATCGCTATGATTTCTAGGAGCAGGAAAATTAGTTTTGTGTTGTTTTCTGTGTGGAAGGTATTTTTTTCTTCTATTTTTTGCCAGTTTTTCTTTGGTAATAAAAAAAAAATCAGGAGATATTCTATGCTATTTACCACCAAATGAAAGCCCATTTTTTTCCCAAAAAAAAAGTATAATTCACCTGGATACACTAAGTAGTTGTGATAATATGTACAGCTTTACAACATACTAACATACTGTATGTCAAGGTTGCAAAACTGTGTTCAGGCATTAAGATTTGTTAAGAATTTAGAAAATATCAGCAATACAATGTATAAAATTCATATAAAAATTCTAAATATATGTGTATTTTGTTGATTAACTATGTGCAAGTTTAACTGGAATTAAGGAAAATACAGAAATAGACTATGGTTCATAAAAAATAAAATAACAAGGAAGTAAATTCATTAATTGTATTACATGTACACATCTAGGAATATCCTGCAAGCACAGAACCAGTCAATTTATTTTCAGTCCAAAAATGTTGACAACAATGATGTAATAGTATATATAATTAAAGTAACTTTCACAATCTTGTTGAGATATTAAAATAGTGATCTTGTTAATGGATACAAAAATAATTATTCTCACATTATTCTTTGGCTATTCATAGATCTGAATTGCATGGACTTCTAAGTAAGATATTAAATGGCTTATATGTCATGCAAAGCTCTCCATCATCTGTGATGGAAAAAACTCTAGGAATCTAGATAATTGCTGTGAGTGCCAAAACCTATCAATGCACTGTTTTATCCAGATAATTACCATTGCTCTTTAGGTGCTAATTGTACTGATCACAATCAAAGGAAGTGTGAGGACAGGAGCAGAAGTATCCTAACTTTATATGTAGAAAGGCTCAATTGTAGTCTGCAGGTGATATACACCTCTTTATATTTGAAAATATATCCTATCAACATAGGAAAATGACTCATGAACAGTATTCATAATCCACAGATCAGATGCATATAATATATGGTGGTGTCACATTCTCTGATGATCGTGGAAACTCATGCAACAATCGTAAATGGAAGACATGAAAATGTAATATGTAGCCTAATGGCGGTTTACAAGACCCTCATTAAAAATGGTTCATTCATACCTCATTTCTATTAATAGTACCTAAATTTGCCTTTATATTAGCCTCCTATAACCCTTTGCACATCATTCAGATTGTAAAAGGATGGGACAGGACTGTTAGCTAATCAAATTTTAGTGTATGCACATTTCTATGATTGAAAAAAAAAATGTATCTTGTAGATAAGAAGAGAAGGACATGCCTACATCATTGAGCTGTTGTTGTTTGCTCTTCAATAAGTGGTTTGACCAACGGTATTGCTTTAACTTCTATGAAGAAAATTAAATGTTTAGGAAATAACATGGCGTTTGAAAGAGCTGTCTGGCTCACAAAATTGGCTGAACAGCATTATTTCTTTTTGCTAGTAAGTCCTTTTCCCTTACTGTATATATTTCTTTTGTTTAATAATCTGTTTTGCTCCCACTTACACTTAAAAACATATGTTTAAATATCCAAATAATTTTAGAAAAATAAAAACGATTCATCATTTCTAAATGAGAAAACATATAAACAGTATAGTAATGCTGAGATGTTAATTTCTATACAAATCATTTGCTATCTATACAAAGTACGCAAAATAAGACAGAAATGTTAGGATATTTTCTATATTTATCTAATCATAAATTACAGAAGAAGTACTGTACCCAGCAGTATATCAGGTAACATATTCTCAAAACACAACAATTTATAACATAGGTGCCATACATCTATAAAAATCAATGATTTTTATTGCTGTTGTAGAAATCAATGCAACCAAAAGGTTATGTTACAAGTAGTAGTTGTCAAAAATTAATAAAACACATTTTCAGACTAACTATTCTCAATAGATAGATACATCAGTTTTGTAGTACACCTCAAATTAATCTGGTTAACTATAAAATAGGCTTAAAGAGTTAAAAACAAAACACTACAAAAACACAAAGATTGGTGGAAAGAAGCAATAAAATATATCAACAATGTATACTATACATAAAAGCTGAATGATTAGTCATATACTTTCTCTCAATGGTATAGGAGTGTTTCTTCTTTCTTGCTAGCTAAAATACAACTTTTGTTAGTATGTATGGGTGGGACTGGCCAGAAGACAGTTTACATGTCTATTTCTGTAGCAGCCAGTTGTACTAAAAGTCTAGGAAGGCAAAATACTTCAATGAATAGTTTTTCACTTCAAAGATTCTGTTTTAAGGTCATTGTAGCTTAAATTTAGCTTGAACATCAAAGTAATAATATGGTAAATAAGATGCCCAAGTATAATTTAAAGATAACTGACCAGTATAATACAAAAAAACCCTCAAATTTGCTTCTCTGTAGGTTGTGTTATTATGAAGATGCTGATATACAAGGTATTTGCGGAAACTTAGACATACTGTACAAGTGTCATTTTCTGCTGGTTGTCATTTATTTTTGCAGGTGAACATCTCTGCAAGTAGAAGATCACTCATCCTACTTTCATCCAATTCTTATTTTGAGAATATACCAAGGAGTACCAAGCAAAGTAAGCATCCCTATCAGGGGCGGACTGACAACTCATGGGGTCCCGGGGCAATAGAGGATCATGGGGCCCCTGTGTCCTTGCCCAAACTCAAAAAAGCCTATGAAAAAGGTACCAGGGGCATCTCATGGGGCCCCCTACTTACCCCGGGCCCTCAGGCAGTGCCCAAGTATCCAAATGGTCAGTCCGTCCCTGCTGGTGGCTATATGTCAGGTAGGCTACACGGGACCCTGTGATTTATAACCTATCCTACCTATCACAGGTCAAGATTTCACCAGAATAGGGGCGTACTGACAACTCATGGGGCCCCCGGGCAATAGGGGATCATGGGGCCCCTCTGTCCTTGCCCAAACTCAAAAAAGCCTACGAAAAAGGTACCAGGGGCATCTCATGGGGCCCCCTACTGACCCTGGGCCCTCGGGCAGTGCCCGAGTTTCCAAATGGTCAGTCCACCCCTGAATTCCCTATGCTCCTTTTAATTTTTGCATCTATGATCTTAACTAAGTTTGTTCATGATTTGGTTCTCTGAAGTGCATTGTCTCCCTTTTTCTTGTGATCTCAGGTGTATATTTCATCAATCATTTTCAAATATCTAGATTAATAAATAAGAATCTGATCAGCATTACATTGTGAGCTATGCAAATAGATACCATATCTCTTTTATTGTCTTAAGGTTGCTTTAACCGCAGGAACTCCAGAAGGTTTTATCCCTTTCATCACAAGGCCATTTTCTGCTATTTAGCACTGCACTACTTTAACTGGTAATTGTGCAATGCAAAAGTAGAGCTTTTTTTGCTAGTATTTGATCATCACTGGGTTTTGTATTTTTTATTATATAAATGAAAACAGACTGATCATTTTGAAAAAAAAAAATATTTTTTACTTTCTACTAGAAAACATATCCATTTAAAAAAATCAAAACATTTATGCCAAAATGCATTCTGCTACATGTCTTTTGTGAAAAACAAAAATCCCAGTAAGTGCATATTGAGTTGTTTCTGTGAAAGATATAGTGCCTACAAACTATAGTATATATACTGTAATTTTTATTTATTTATTTTTGCTTTTAATGGTGGTGATTAGCAACTTATAGTGGTACTGTGATAGTGCAGCGGGAAATCTGACACTAACTGATGCTGGCTGAGAAGTACACTATGTGACATCACTAGTGACACTAATAATTAACATTTAATATCTAGGGGGTTAACTGTGTGCCTAACAGTGTGTAATCTGTGCTGCTTTTTTGCAGAATATCTGCTTGTTCCCTCTCTGTTCCTATGCCCTGGCTCCTTTTAATCTTATCATTCCAGATGTACATTTCATCAACCAACCTAGAAAATACGTAGTCCTTTAAGCACTCAGTTAGAAAAAGAGGAAGGCATTTCACCATAACCGGATTAAATGTTAAAGAAACACAAGGATAGTGAAAAAATGACTTAATTTCATCTTGCTGCATTCTTCATTAATTTGTGCAATACGGTCTAAATAGTTGTTATCATGTGTTCAGCAGGTAGCAAGAACATTTCCACACAGTGTCAGTTCTTTCATCTCTTTATAAATTACATTTGTCTAACCAGTTCCTGACCGCGCTTTATCCAAAAGACGGCTACAGCATGGTCAGCTAGTTCTGGGAGGGCATGGACGTCCTCCCAGAACCACACCCCCCACGTGCCCCCTGGGGTGCTCACCCTTCACGATCTGTGATCGTTGTGTCCTTTGGACACAGCTGATCACGTGTCCAAGTAAAGGGCCAATCAGAGCTGCCATTTACCATGTGAACAGTTGTGTCCAATCACAGCTGATCACAGTGTAATTAGGAAATGCCAGTCATTGGCATTTCTCTCCTCACGCTGACAGTGCACTAGGAGAGGAAAACAGGTAAGCGGCATTTCTCAGGGGGACAACTACACTGATCATCAGGGCACTGATCAGTGCCTCATCAGTGCCCATCAGTGCCACTTATCAGTGCAGGCTCATCAGTGCCATCTATCAGTGCTCATCAGTGCAGCCTCATCAGCGCGCATCAGTGAAGAAAAAAAATCACTTATTTACAAAACTTTATGACAGAAACTAAGAAAAATTTTTTTTTTTCAAAAATGTTTGGTCTTTTTTTGTTTGTTTGTTTAGCAAAAAATAAAAATCCCAGTGGTGATTAAATACCACCAAAAGAAATCTCTATCTGTCTCAAAAAAAGATAGAACTTTAATTTGGGTATAGCGTTGCATGACCGCACAATTGTCATTCAAAGTGCGACAGCGCTGAAAGCTAAAAATTGGCCTGGGCAGGAAGGGAGTAAAAGTGCTGGTAGGCAAGTGGTTAATTTAGATTATTTTCATTAAACTAAGAATGGGTTATATTTTAGTACGCTACCTCATAGATATTACCACATGTAATGAGTATCAAAGTATTTAAGCTCAAAACAACAACTATATCTTTATTACTAAATAGGAATAATATGAAATTTTCAATCTTTATAGAATGGCAAAGACATAAATGTGTAGTTGGACTTTTAACATGCTGGAAAATTATATCTATGAGGACAGTCAACACAATAAAATCTGTTTATTTTTGTAGAAAATAGCTAATAAAAATACATGTAATAAGATAAAAATATCCTTCCCTATGTTTTAACCCCCCATATTTTACCACTATGCTATTTCCATAGATATTCAATAGTTCAGATAGTCCATTAGTATGATTTACATTTATGGTCAGGAAATTAAGGAAAGGTTACATGTTGTGTGATGTAAAGAGACAGTGACACCAAACACTGAAGGTTTCAATCAGGTTGAAAAAATACCCCAAACAACAGGTCACAGTAGCTTTAAAAGAGGTTGCATAACAAGCTCAATTCCACCACCTTTCATAAGATTGTAGGTGAAAAAAACACTTGATCTGTTCCATTGGTTAGAGGAACATAGACCACCATGCTTCTTTGATCTTGGTGTTATTGTCCAATTGGTTATTCAATAATTAAAGTATATCAAGGCACAGAAAAAAAATCATATCTTTATAATACAAGCAATCACTCTGCATGCGACAGATGTAAGTGCAATTCCATGTTTCATACACTTTAAATAGTTTTTTGGGCGTGCAAGGCTTCCTCTGGTTGGCCAAGGTGAAGAGGTGAGTGTATAAAGTCACAATTTCCACTACACATCACTGCTTAAAGGGGGGGGGGGGGGTAACAACATATAACGATGCCTTATTCTCCATAGGGATCAAAGCTTGTTAAATGAATTATGTGAAGGCTGCTTCTCTTCCACTCTTGAAAATCATACTAGTAGACTCTGAAATATTGGTTATATATTGAAAAAACACGATGATAAAATATGGGGGAGAGTCAATAAAGGAATGGATATTTTTATATTAATGCTTATGTTATATTAATGCTTATGTTCTCATTGTCTGACTGGATGTAATAGTTTTTTGTGAATAAAAAAAATATTTTATTATTTTAACTCTCCTTATAGATATACTTTTTCAATGCCTTAAAAATCCTGCATTTGTAATGATTATTTTTAGATTTTTTTTGTTGATAGAGAAGAGGGCCAGAGGAGAAAAAGAGAGGGAAGTTATTAGGGCAGGCGGGTGAAGAGAAAGGAAATATGTGAGTATGTATGAGATTATAAAACAAAAGGAGAAAGGGATCCAATCCCAAGCACTCCAATGCAAAACCTTCTTTTCAGAACATTGAAGGGGTGTAGAGATGATCTGAGAGATTCTCCTTCAGCAACCATATGTCCAGTGAACATGTTCATATTTCCTCTTTGCCCTCTATTACCCCCCCTGGGGGGCAGGAGTAAGAGTGTTTCTTATACAGTAAACCAAGTAATCCTGTCTAAAAACTGGAAAGGTGTGGTGTGAGATTGCTGGGCATGATATCTAGATATTCTGTGGTGGTCTGGTAATGAATCCAATAGGACTAAACATTATTAAACACTATCAGTCTGCTTTGGGAAGTGTAGACAAGTTCCTCCATTTCTGCAACTCTTTTGAGCTATGTAAACCAGTCCTTCAGCATTGGAATTCACATTTGTCTCCAGCTTACTGGTATACACATGTGGGCACATTAACCATATGCATAGCTAATGATTTAGGGTGGGAACATCTCAGGACTTAAGAATGGTGGAGTAAGTATTGTTGCAGGGAGAAGTCCAGGGGGTAGGTAGTGACTCTCAAATTTCCACTTGTTGCAACTGAAGCGGGTAAGCTAGGATGACAGCAAAGCTGTGTGAGGGATCTGAGAGATTGATAAAGCAACTCAGGACTGCCTGTACATGCAGAGGGGTCTAGAAAATAAATGTAGGGAAAAGACCAAAAACTGAGTAAAACAATGGTAGAAATTAAGCCGGGGGGGGTTGTCAAGGTAATGGGCATATGGGGTGAAAATGGAGTAGATAAAGAATGTGAGAAGCTGCTAATCGGGATTATAAGAAATGGAAGAAATTATGAACTAACGGACAGTATTGATTAGGAAGAATGGGTATGAGTTAAACTATCCGCAGATACAGTGTTGTGGCCATAACATTGGGTCTGTATACCACGGAAGGGTTAAAAGATAATGGTCAATTCACTGAAGATTGCTGCATGCGACTCACTTGCATACATTATCGCATACAATAATAAAAGATTCAGTTCATCAAAGTAAAATATTGAATGTGAAGTAGATACCGCACATTTAGTAATAGTGAGATAAACACCGCCAAAAAAAAAATGAGCTAAATCATTGACGCAATTCATTAAAAAACACATGCATTCATTATTTATCACCAGGTGTTTGCTGGCAGTGTTTTAGAAATGTACAAAATAACAATTAGAGGAACTCTGCACTGGCCAGAAAGTGAAATATATACAATGTATCAGTGTAAAAATGTTCTCCTCTGAGCTCAGGAATAAAAATAAATTGTAACATGTCATCAGAGGAAGATTATTTTGTGAATGAAAGCATACTACAATGTTTTCATAGTTTCACAGTATTGATGTGTGCATTCTGGTGCAGGGGCGGACTGACCATTTGGATACTCGGGCACTGACCCAGGGCCTGGGGTAAGTAGGGGGCCCCATGAGATGCCCCTGGTACCTTTTTCATAGGCTTTTTTGAGTTTGGGCAAGGACACAGGGGCCCCATGATCCGCTATTGCCCGGGGGCCCCATGAATTGTCAGTCTGCCCCTGGCCACCAGCGACCTGTCATTATAGAGAATGAGGCCAACAACTGCACCTGTGTGATGATGATAAAATGTGGCTGCTGACTGTACAATTCATCATGGCCAACAGCAGGGCATGGCATGGGGGAAAGGTGGGTATGCACTTTGATCTCCCTGTACCTTTTGTGAGAATTCTCTGCAGATGATCCCTCTATGTGCTGACTCCTGCAGATTGACCACTTCCTCTGCTCTGCCACTGCCTGCTGCACTGATGATAATGATGATAGCTGCCAGCCTGAGCCTGCCTCTGTTTTGCTGCTATTTCCTTAAGACTGAGCTGCCCTCTCCTCAGCACTTACTTGCTGAAGAAAGCAGGCAGTGAGGAGGCTGATATTACTCTACCAGCAGCAGGGACTGTGAGCAAGGCCTTTAATTTTACCATTGACAAATGCGGCTCCATAATGTGGTCCAAATCAGTCTGTTTGCCAAATAAGAAAAAAAGTCCCTCTATTCTAAACCTACCAGGCATATACTACAGGAGATGGTCAGAGACTGCAGACATACTACTGGAGATAGTCAGAGATTGCAGACATAATAGGAGATGGTTAGAGGCTGCAGACATACTACAGGAGATGGTTAGAGACTGCAGACATAATACAGGAGATGGTAAGAGACTACAGACATGGTACTGGATACAGTCAGAGACTGCATACATGGTACAGGAGATGGTCAGAGACTGCAGACATAGTACAGGAGACAGTCAGGGATTGCAGACATAATAGGAGATGGTTAGAGGCTGCAGACATACTACAGGAGACGGTTAGAGACTGCAGACATAATACAGGAGACGGTAAGAGACTACAGACATGGTACTGGATACAGTCAGAGACTGCATACATGGTACAGGAGACAGTCAGAGACTGCAGACATAGTACAGGAGACAGTCAGAGACTGCAGACATAGTACAGGAGAATGCAGATATTATTATTATTACTATTATTATACAGAATTTATATAGCGCCAATAGTTTGCTCAGCGCTTTACAATATAAAGGGGACAATACAGCAACAATACAGATCAATACAAGAGTGTTAGGAAGGTCCTTCTCCTTGGAGCTTACAATCTAAGAGTACAGGAGACGGTCAGAGACTGCATTTAATCAATGATGTCTGAACCCAGTGTAAAAGTGTATAATATTGCAGGGCTGCTCCACTCTACTCACACCAGCTCTGCAAGATCAAGTCAGACATCCTCTTTACAAAGTACAACAAGTGACAGAAGGCAACGGCACTTCCAATCTTCCATTCCTATAAAACAGTTAACTGGTGTAGGAGCAGTGGAGTACAGAAAACAGTTAATGAATCTGTGAAGCTGCTACCCTTAACCAGCAGTAAATCCTCCAAAGCTAACATCAAACAATGTGTCAAAGATGTGTCACTAGTCACTTGTAATGCCAGCCCATCTTATCAGTGTGTTCAGGCAGTGTGCAGGTTAGATTAGGCAGTTATAAAAAAAAGAGTAAGGAGTGAGACAAGACAGAGGGGAGGCTTGTATGTATACTGTCTAACCTGCCTGAACACATTGATAAGATCAGCAGGCAATACAAGTGAACAGTGACACAGTTGTTTCTGATCATCTCTTCTTTTTTTTGCTCCCAGGCTTCAGGTTTTTAGCGTCTCCCCCTCCCAGCACCCCCATTCAGCCCTGATCCAGCCACCAGAATCTTCCATATACAGTCAAATGTGGTGGGCTGATTGGCTAAGGATGGGTGGGAGGAGGAGCAACTGTCACTGCATCCAGTGCAGTGTATTTGTCTTGTCACTCCACCATACGTAGATAAACAGCACTATTGGTTGCTATACCAAGCATGTAGAAACCTGAAGCTGCCAGCTTGCTGGGCCCCTCTGTCAAAGTGACAGGGCCCAGGCCCTCTACAGGAGGCCAAGAGGTACCCCCTTATTGGCAACCCTGGATAGAGGAGAACCAGGAAAGCGCTGACTCTTGGAGACCAAGGCAGTGGAGAAGGAGTGGGTGGTCAACAGTATCAAAGGTTGCAGTGAGTTTTAGTTGTAATAGTATGGAGTACTGGCTATTGATTTTAGCAGTTAGTAAATCATTAGAGAGTTTTAGTAGGGAAGTTTCTGTGGAGTGCTGCAAGCAAAATCCAGACTGTAACAAGTCAAAAAGGTTGTTTGCAGTGAGGTAGGTGCTAAGACAGTTGTAGAATAAGTGTTCTAAAAGTTTACAGGTGAATGGTAGCAGCAGGATAGGTCTTAAGTTGTTCAGGTTAGTGGGGACCAGTAAGGGCTTTTTTTTAGTATGGGAGTGATCTGTGCATGTTTTAGGGGGAGGGAAAGGTGCCAGTAGATAGGGAGAGATTGAAGCTCTGAGAGAGCATAGGATAGAAGAAGAGGGTGACCATAGAATTTGGGAGGAAATAGGGTTTAAGGGACAACTGGTTAGGTGGGCATCTGAGAAAAGTTTGGTAACCTCTTTAGTAGTAGCCAGTTCAAAAGAGGAAAGTGTTGGCTGTGCTGCTAGATAAGACATGTTAAGTGGGTATCTGTATAGTGAATGTGTCCTCATGTATTGCATCAATCGTGTCTTTGAAGTGATAGGCAATTTCTTGGGCAGTGAGTGAGTTAGTGAGTAAAGTGGGTGGGGGACAAAGCAGAGAGTTAAAGGTAGCAAAAAACCAACAAAAACTGGATGACAAGGTGTTATAAGTGAGACAAATTAGGTTTGTTTGGCAGCATGGAGGCAGTAATTGTATTTTAGGAGGACAGATTTATGTCGGGTGAAGTCCTACAGGGATTTTGTCTTACACCACAGTTGTTCAAGAGCACAAAAACACCTCTTGATATATCTGGTCAGTTTGCGAAGTTTGTAACAGGCGGGGCCTGATTCTTAGTGTAGTTAGAAGAGCAAGTGCGTCCAGTGCGGATGAGACTGAACTGTTGTAGACATAGGTGGCCAGGTTAGGACAGGAAAGGGGAGAGATTTTGTCATAGAGGTTGTCAGTAGCAGAACAGAGAAGAGAAGGGTTAAAGTGGCAAAGGTTTCTACAAGTAATCATACGCTGTTTGGATTGGTAGGTGATTAGAGACAAGGATACTGTGAAAGTGATGAGGTTGTGATCAAAAAGAGGAAAGGGGGTGTTTGTGAGGTTGCCAGGAGTTCAGGAATGGGAGAATACAAGGTCAAGGGTATTATTGGAGTGAGTGGAAGTGTGTGTCTATTGTATTAGGTCAAAAGATAAGGTTAAGTTGAGAAGTAGAGCTGTAGCTGGGCTGTTAACATTAACAGGTTAAAGTCAGGTTAAAGTCAAAGAATGATAGTGGGTACTTCAGATGAGAGAAAGCAGGGTAGTCAGGCAGAGAAGTCCTAAAAAAGTGATACTAGTCCAGGAGGCCAATACATCTCTGCAATCCTCAGAGAAATTGGAGAAAACAGACAAATACAGTGCACCTCAAAAGAAGAGAGGGATAGAGAGGGAGGGGTAGGAAGGAATTGGAAGGTGCCCTGTTGGGATAGAAGGAATCCAACTCTGCCTCCTTTCTGTCTGCTAGGTCTGGGTGAGTGAGTCCAGTGGAGGCCACCATGGGAGAGGGCAGCAGGAGAAGCTGAGTCAGAATCTTGAAGCCAGGTTTCAATTATGGCAAATCTGTTCAAAATAGTGTGGCTTAGGGTGTGGTTGCCATCATCCCTATTTCCATACTAAAAAGAATTATGTCTTACAACTGATGGGATTTTTAAGGCAACCACAGATTACACAAAAAATTTTTTTTTAAAAAAAAAACAAGAATCAGTATTTATTTATACAAGTCATTGAAAATGTATTTTGTTTTACTTATCAGCACATTCAAAATGGTCATCATTACATATTGCCAAATATAATGCACAGCAATTTTGACTACTCATTCACTTTACAAAATTATAGTTACAATATGTAGCCAGTGGTATTCCCCAAAGCTGATTTCCACTTTGCAACCTCAAAGTTTGACTGCAGATGTATTCAGCCTGGGATCCAATGCTTTTCAAATACATTAACATAGATTCTTCTTCAGCGATATGATACCACTCTACAATGATAATTATTAATAGTTAATTCTTAGCAAACATTTTTATAACTATTTAGTACTAAACCAAACCGTATGCCTTAAAAATTCCATCAAATGTAAGATATAATTATCTTTATCATGGAAAGTATGTTAAAGCAATGGGAGATAAAAAGGTCATTCACAAATGTGAGCTTGTTACAGACAAAGCAGGCATTCCAGAGGGCACATGAGATTGGGGGGTTTGTTTTTGGAAGCAGGGGGATAAAAATTAAACCGAGTAGATTGTGGTTGTTGTCAGAGGAGGAAGTGTGCTGGATATGTGGTTTGAAGTAGAAAACGGAGGGCCAGGATTGGGGGAAATGTCCTCAGAGATTAGGAGAAGGAGGGTGAGGAAAGTAAGATGGAAGCAGGATATATATAAGCACACATATTTCCTGTCCTGGTGTTTGTTACAGCATGTGGGTTCAGTATTTGAAAGAGATGATGGGTGCAGTAAAAGGGAGAGGGTAGTAGTGTGAGTAACATATATACGTTATGGATAGGAGATGATGGGTAAAGTAAGGACAATTTGAAGACAGAGAATACTGATGTGAGAAGGAGAAGTAGAGGGAGCATATTAGTGGGAATTAGAATAATGACTTTCTGTTCCTGCTTTTTTGCTACCTTTTTCCACACATTCTTCCTGCTTTGTTCTTTTTAGCCCACGCATGCAAACCATAGCCATGTTAATTTCTATGGGGAGTTAAATTTATGGATCTCCCCAAAGAAATGAATGGCGCTGAAGCACATATGTGTAGGATAGCGAGAAAAGGTGGGGAAAGCCACTTGATGAAGATCATTGAAATACAGTCAGATGGACCAAGTAAGTTGCACTCAGGGTGATAGGGGCATAACATAAGGGGGACAACTTGTAAAGGTTTTACCAAATTTGATTGTATTTAGTATTATTCCAATTCCAATTATTCCAGGTTTGATTTTAAAACTTTTGCCATTTTTTTCTCATCTCCACTTCTTATTTCAATATCATTAATTAAATAGTTTGCACATGGTGAAAACTTAACTGTGGGTTGATATGAATCACACCTGTGTAAAAATGAAGATGAATTACATCTTTATCATCAGCTTATATTGCCATCTGCTTATAATTAACATTTGGGAAAACAAAAAAAAAATACTCTATTTTAATTTTAATCAATACATTCATCAAACCTAATGTCTATCTAAATCTGTTTAAAATCTTTTGATTGAAGTGATTTTAATTGTAACTTAATAGTTTGTAACTATATGACAACTACTAAAATATGTTTTTCTACCTTCATTGAAATCAATGTTAAAGCTAACACTCACTTTGTGTAATTTCTTTCACATGACCCATAGGGAACATAATAGAAGTTCTATTATGTGTTACTGAAGCGTGTCTTCCTGCCTCCTTGGAGAATAAGCATTGCAGAAATGCTGATTATCAGGCAAAAAAAAAAAAAGACAATAAGACACCCTTGCATAGTGAGCAATTAAAGTGTTTATATAGCCGCATATTGTTTTAGTTTAGAATAGATAAGGGAATGTTAAAACTTCTTTCAGTGTATTTTTTGCTATTTATGTTCCATTGTCTATCATTGTCTGCACACCACAGAGTGAATAAAAATCTCTACAAATGAAGGAAATTCCTCTCTGAAACAGTTGTCAACTATAGGGATATGCTTCACGTTCAGGTTGAACATGGGCTTGCAGCAAACCCAACCCATTTGTGATTTGCAGACCCAATGAACTAACGAGGCATTCATCTCCATAGCATACAACTACCAATACTGCACTTCCTAGTCTCTGAACTTGGTTCAGTTGGCTTGTAATGGCAAATAAAGGGTCTGTCTTATGTGCTTTGCTGGGATAGGGAAAGCATAGGGCTGAGAAAGTGTATAGGGACAGATTAGTGTAGGATTTGTAGGCACTGGCATCTTAAAGTAGATGTAAATGCTTCACTGAATGCCCTTTAGGTAAGAAAAATGCTGTATTTCGTAGTGAATTTGGGATGGGGAGATGTTAATGCTGCTGATGTGTATCCTGCAACCCCTTTGCAACCTGTCCATGTGCACTGTATACATTCATAACATTCTGCATGTGTGTTTTAAAAATCCATATTATATTATTATATTTTTTTGCTGTTTGCTCTGTATTTTTTTTCACAGACTGTCCATGAGTCAAGATACATTTCACTGCTATGCTGCTGCATGTGTAATTTCACAATTTTTAAAGTTTTTTTTTGCAAAAACAATATAATATACCTGAGCAATATGCATATACAGAAGCTTATTCTTTTTACTTTAGGAACACATGTGACACAGTAATTTTCAGGCAGGAGGTTGTGGATGACAGTTATGAGCTCAGCTATCACCCCATAACACAAAGTGCCCAAAAAAAGACCTTTATATAAGTATCACCATCTGTTAAATCCTATAAGGCATTTTAGTGGTTGTGTTTACATCCACTTTAACAAACTATGCTTGAATGTGAAACTTAGAATTGTAGTTATGGGACACCCTTTCTTATGTGTTTGCCAGTCTGCACAGGCCCAAAAATCTTTTTTATTTGTTTGCAACAACTGATTGACAGCTAGATCTTCAACTGTCAGACTGTTTCTTTTTCTGTTAAATTGGGTATTTTCTCCTTTTTTATTTTAGATTTTAACTTTAAGCTTAGTGTTATGCTCATCAGGTTGCTGTTGATGAAAGTCAATCTAAAGACTTCTTTCATCTTTTCAGAGAAAAAAGGAACAGTGTGCCACCTTACATTACTCCACCCATATTCATCTCCTAATACCATAGATAAAATAAGTTAGGTAAACATTGGTTGGTCTATTATTCCTGATTAAAAGTGTCTTGCTGGTCAAGTTTACACTGCTGTATTCTCGGGGTATCTTTTTATGCCTTTTACTAGGTAAATTAAAATAGCATGACTTAACAGAACAAATTTAAAAAATATATATCACTGTTTATGAAGTGTTTATTTACATTTGCATTGCATTCTCAGAGTGAATAATTTTTGGCCCACTCTTGGATGGTGACAGTAGATGCCCCATATTTTTTCCTTTTATCTGGAGAAGTGAAAGGTTTCCCTTGTGGTCTTCTACAAAATGCCATCCTCCTCCTAATAACCAGCACCCAAAATCTTCTCCTCATATTCCTCCTTTGCCTCCTGCTGCCTCCTGGCTTTCCACATGTTAATGGAGGTCAGGGTCTTTTCTGCAAAATAGAGTTGTTGGTTCTGAAACTTTAGGGCAAAGTAATGGTGAATATCCATTGTTATATATGTAAAAACTACACAGTAGTGCTAAATTCGCAAATATAAATCCACATCAAAATAAATCTCAAATATATATATATATATATATATATATATATATATATATATATATATATATATAAATAGATAGAAAACACAATGTTTATGAAGGTGCAATGATATAAGAAAATTATAATGAAAAATAGTAAACAACAGTCCAGTAAAACTTCAATCAGAATAACATGTGTGTAACAACTGGTGTGCTGCTGACAGTGTCCCACACTCCTCCTTCCTCCCAGAAAAGATGTGTATCCACCATCAGGTGTCACCATTAAAGGAGCTTCATACCAGATGAAGTGAACCAGTAAGTTATAAATGGTCAAATAGCATCACAAGGGATCCCTGGCTCTAAATGTGCTCTAGATCTGGATGTCACTGTCCATAGCTCCACTAATTCAGCAACTCTAGTATCAAGAGCCTGTATGGGGGAGTTTTCATACCATGGATGGATCCCCAGATCTCCCTTTGGATGACTGGACAGAGTTTAGCTTGGGATGTTGCCTCCTCCTTGCACTGGTGCTGCTCTGTCAACGAGCCAGATCTTGGGACATGGACAAAGCAGCAGCAGTGAGAGGAGTAGGTGACACCCCAAGCTGAACTCTGTCCAGTCCTCCAGAGGGAGATCTTGGGCTCTGTCCAGGGTATGAATAATCCCTAAGGCTTGATTCACACCTTTTCAGTTCTGTGAGCCATGTTTGCATGGCATTCCCATTCAATTAAATAGGCTGCTGTGCCCGCATTTCATTCAGGAAAACGTTTCTTGCACCTTTTTTAAAATGCAGTGGCAGTTAAGTTCCCACACGTTCCCACACCTGCAAACACACTGCATTTTTAGGTGCATGGGGGTGCCATTAGGAATGAATAGCATCCCTGTGCATCTGTTAAGAGCAGCACATTTTGCCAGTGAGTGGTTGCAGGTGCTGGAACAGATGTGATTCCCACACCCGCAAGCATGACTGTAGGTGTGAACACTTTCAGGACTCTTTGTTCTTCTTAACACTGAAGATAGTTCTTAATGACATTGACAAATGTTTGGGGCCGTCCTACTGCAAAATAGATTTAGGGCCAATCACAAGCCTCCCTGATGGCATGGCATGATGGATACGTACCTGCCTGTATTTATCAGCATTAAGAACACCATTAACCACTTCCCATCAGGCCCATGTACATAAACGGCCGGATGGGAGCAGTGCCAAAGCGGGTGGCCATTTATAAAAGGCCCCCGCATTAACTGCCTGCTCAGGGAGCACGTGGCACCACGATCCAGTGCCTGCTGTGTCCTATAGACAGAGCAGAACACCAATCACTGTATGGGACCTCTGTGTGAGGTCCCAATTCATGTGATCCCTGATTGGCCAATGAGAGGCAATGATTGGCAATGATTGTCACTTCCTGACATCATTGCTTACTACTAGTGAAATCTGTGAATGATCACAGAGGTCACATGGTACAAGGCTATTCAAAACAGCCTTGTACCACGTGAAAAGCTGTGAACAATCACAGCTATCACAGTATTTCTCAATGGCTGCAAGAATGCAGCCAGAGAGAAGGAGAAATGATTGCTTTTACAGCGTTTATGGGTATAAAAGCAATCAGTGTAAAAAAAAAAAAAAATCTTCATCACCTCCCACAAGTAGTAGTGTCACTATGGTGACACTGTACTGCTAGGGTGATGGTATGTTAAAAAAAAAAAAAAAAAGAAAACATAAATAATAATATAAAAAGAAATAAAATAAAAATGTAAACTTTTTTTATTTTCATTTTTGGTTATAAACTAATTTGTTTTTTTTTTACTATAAAGGTAGCTGAATACATTTAGGCCAATACTTATGAAAAAAGATTTATTTGCAAAATTGTATAAGAAAAACACTTTTTGTTTGGACTTTTTCATTATATAGCAAAAAAATAAAAATCCCAGTGGTGAATAAATACCAGCAAAATAAAGTGTTAGCTGTCTCAAAAAAATTCTAAAAACTTAGTATGGGTACAGAGTTGCATGGCCGCGCAATTGTCATTCAAACTGTGATAGTGCTGAAAGCTGAAAATTGGCCTGGACAGCAAGGGGGTGAAAGTGTCCAGACTTGAAGTGGTTAATCCTGTCCAAATCTCCAACTCCATTTGCAGAAATGCAGCCCCAGACTTCCAAGGAATCTCCACCATTCTTCATTGTTGCCTGCAGGCACTCATTATTGTGCTACTCTCCAGCCCTTCACAAACATACTGGCTCCTGCTACTGCCAACTATTTCAAACTTTTAATCTTCAGTCCAGAGCATCTGCTGCTATTTTCCCGCACCCTAGTTCCTATGTTTTCATGCATAGTTGTGTAGCTTAGCCTTGTTTGCCTTGTCCTATGCATAAAAAGATGGGCTGCTTTTTTCTTTTAATGCATTTGTGGTTGGGTACCTACCACTCTGATGTAGCACAGACCACAAAAAGGCACATCAGTTGCTTTGTTCTATTAAGGAGAAGGAGGGGGAAAAGCCTACATTAGAAGCCACAAGAAATGGGTGATATGTGGCCTTGAGAAGGATGAGAATAAGAAGAAGTGAGCATTAGGACTCAGAAAGCATGTGATTTGCAGTCTTTGGGGGGATTGTTTTTCAGCACTTCACTACTTTGTTATTCACCACTAATGGGGTAAATAAAATCCAGACCCCAAAGCCTCTCCACACTGCCTTTCAGATATCTGCAATCAAAAAGGAAGATTTAGGAAAGGGTGGGCAGCCTATGGTCACAGAACTGAACACACAGACACATCATGCAGTATATAACAACTAGTCTATGAATCTGAATGGCAAATCCAGACTGCCTTTGGCTGCTTAATCAGTGGTAAAGTCCATCAAAATAAACCAAAGTTCAAAAAATATTAGTGCAAAAAAGAAAAAGAAAAAAAGAAAAAATATTTTCAAATTCTTCTTCTAATATAGAGGAACTTCCACCTTCCACCCGTGAAAACCAATATCAAATGCACTCACCAGATAAAGGTGAAAAAAACGCCTCTTAGGAATTTTATGGGATCCTACACCCTCTTTCGTATCCACTCTATAGGAATCCTCCTCTCCATCATAGGCTCCACCATCCGACCAGGGAGAAAAAAATCTCAGATAGTGTAATATTGTAAGACACCATTCATAAGTGAAATCAAGGATTAAGGTCACTCACATTCAATTCAATTTAAAAAGGCATATTTATTAGGATCAGCTTCTTCCAGATAAACAGTAGATGCAAGGCAACCTCCCACGGAATCTCACATCACAGCTCCAGGTTTCAGCAGAAGCTCTACAGAGACACCGCATATACAGATCCCAAAAGATGGCCGCTGGAACGCACCGCTCAGCGTGCGCTCCACTCACCGGAAGTGACGTCAGACGTACGGAGTACAAACCGGAAATGCGTCAACGCGTTTCGCCCCTCCCATCGGGCGTTTTGAGAACGCCCGATGGGAGGGGCGAAACGCGTTGACGCATTTCCGGTTTGTACTCCGTACGTCTGACGTCACTTCCGGTGAGTGGAGCGCACGCTGAGCGGTGCGTTCCAGCGGCCATCTTTTGGGATCTGTATATGCGGTGTCTCTGTAGAGCTTCTGCTGAAACCTGGAGCTGTGATGTGAGATTCCGTGGGAGGTTGCCTTGCATCTACTGTTTATCTGGAAGAAGCTGA
Source organism: Staurois parvus (assembly GCF_062004578.1). Classification (NCBI taxonomy): domain Eukaryota; kingdom Metazoa; phylum Chordata; class Amphibia; order Anura; family Ranidae; genus Staurois; species Staurois parvus. The sequence goes on from NW_028317949.1 coordinate 10,515,969, forward strand.
TCCTAATAAATATGCCTTTTTAAATTGAATTGAATGTGAGTGACCTTAATCCTTGATTTCACTTATGAATGGTGTCTTACAATATTACACTATCTGAGATTTTTTTCTCCCTGGTCGGATGGTGGAGCCTATGATGGAGAGGAGGATTCCTATAGAGTGGATACGAAAGAGGGTGTAGGATCCCATAAAATTCCTAAGAGGCGTTTTTTTCACCTTTATCTGGTGAGTGCATTTGATATTGGTTTTCACGGGTGGAAGGTGGAAGTTCCTCTATATTAGAAGAAGAATTTGAAAATATTTTTTCTTTTTTTCTTTTTCTTTTTTGCACTAATATTTTTTGAACTTTGGTTTATTTTGATGGACTTTACCACTGATTAATTTTTCACTTATGTTTGCACTTTGTAATATTGATTTCATGTAAAGGTCTATGTTTGCGCTGTTTTTTCCTTTTTTTCATTGTTTGTGTTGATCACAGTGCACAGCAGCAGGATAGAACCTGTATTAGAGTGTTTTACTAGGCGCAGGAAGAATTTTTAGTTTTTTGCCTTTGGCTGCTTGCCTATTGAAGTAAGATTTGTGATATGGCAGGCAGCCTGTGGCCACAGAAATATCCTGTTTTTTTATTATCAAAGGAAAACTGGTACAAAATAGCAACAATAAGCATTATTTTAAATTTAGCTGTATATTTATTGCTATTACTGTAATCTACTACCAATTAACAACACAAATACATTCTTATGCTCCTACCAATTGCAGTGATACCACATGTTATTGTTGTTATGTTGTTTTTGCTATGTTATTTGTTGTTTATACTCATAGTAGAGCCTAGAAGCAATAGTGCACATTTTGATTTTTTTTTATCCTACCTAAAACATACTGACATTAACATCTATGCTAAATGTGAAAATGTTTTTTTTAATCCTACCTTACAACAATCAAGTGGCCTGCTTCAGTATGAAACCTGGAGATGTCGCTGATAGCTTGGGCTCAATGCTGGGGTCGTGCCATGCAGCAAATACTGTGGTGCGTATATGCAGCCCCCTGGACAAAAGACCCACTTCTGCAGGGTCACATATAAGGTGTATGCTCATCAGGAAGGGGTTAAGCAAAGTATGATATTGGCAGCACAGTGGCTTCATGGTTAGCACTTCTGCCTGACAGTACTAGGATCCTGGTCAGGGGCGGACTGACAACTCATGGGGCCCCCGGGCAATAGGGGATCATGGGGCCCCTGTGTACTTGCCCACACTTAAAAAAGTCTATGAAAAAGGTACCAGGGGCATTTCATGGGGCCCCCTACTGACCCCGGGCCCTCGGGCAGTGCCGAGTTTCCAAATGGTCAGTCCGCCCCTGGTCCTGGTTCAAATCTCAACCATGGCACCACCTGCCTGTAAATTGCATGTTCTCCCAGTGTTTGTATGGATTTGCTCTCAAACTCCAACAATATGCTGGTAGGTAAATTGGCCCTTGTAAGTGTATGTATGAATGTGAGTTAGGGACCTTAAATTATACGCCCCTTGAGGATTGGGGACTGATGTGAATGTACAATATATGTATGTAAAGCGCTGTGTAAATTGTTGGCACTATATAAGTACCTGTAATAAATAAATATTCATCCAATATTTTAAAAAATAGCTCCCTAATTTTTTTTATTGCCTGCCTTCCCAACTGGCCAAACATTTTCCATCCTTCTTTATATGTTGAACATTGAAAGGGCAAGCTGCCCTTGCTTTTTTCAGCAGTGCTGTATTTCCTTTGCCAAGGACTAATGTACTTGTGGGTCAACTGCCATATGTAACTGACAATCCATATGAGATGAAAACATGATTATAAAAATACATTATTTTATTTCATATTCTATAGACTTCATTCATTTGGGGGCTTACTTTACTACTTAAGCAGTCAATCACCTGAAACATGTGTTGTATGGAAGTTCACAATTTTCATTTCACAAGCTAAAAGCTTTCCCCAGATCACTGGAGTTGATTTTCCTGAAAAAGTAACCCAAGTTTAATTAGTAAAGGGAAGTTGTGTTCACACACCCAATCATATGCAAGGATATTTTACAAAAGGATACAGGATTTTTGCCTTACATATAATAACATTATTGAAATTATCACAACTTTCCTTAACTTATCAAACATTGACTCAGCCAAAGGATCAGTCTTTTGTGATCAACCCCACAAAGCATTATAGAATACACCTTTAAAAACAAGTCTGTAAAGAGAGATCCAATATTCTCACCTATAAAGTTACTCTTAACCTTTACCTAATTCCAGTTTTTCATCCATTGAAATGTATTGATTTGTCTCTATTAGACAACAGGAAAAACATAATAGTATAGGACAAGTAGAAGACAATCTGCCTGGAGCAGCAAAAGCAAACATAGTGAACTGGAAATGCAATGTGGTGTATAAGTCAATTCTTCTCTGATGAGAATCCAGTCAATTTAGTTATAATTTGACATGTTTAACCAGATTTAAAAGCTCTTTAATTGTGGAACTTCAAAGTCTACCTCCAAGCACAAGAAAAAAAATATCTTGTAGTGGGGTCTTCCTTAAGTCAGTGGTAAAAATAAATACTTACCTTACTGCTGTAGTCTCCCTCCATCTGTGCAACTGCTCTGCAAAACTACCTCTCTAGTGCACTCCTAGCCATAGTCACACACCTGACTCTTCCATATACAATGCAGGGTTAATAGGCTTCATTGTATGTGATGACCTCTAGGGGCTGTCTACAGCCAGGATGTCAGGAAAATGAGGACAACATTGGAGCCAGAATGAGGAATAAGGTGAGTACCGCTGCCTCTTTACCCTTTAAGCGTAAAGAACATTTACTCTTGAAATGATGGGGGAACACTGCAAGGGGCTTTTTCTCTACCCTGGAGTCGGGCTTTGACCTCATCTCACATGAGTCTGTTTTGTAAAACCTACTCCAAAAATACAAGCAGTGGTGTTCATATTTTTTTCAACACTTGGCCTACATTTTCAAAGCCTTGCATTTGTGATCACTGTTAAGAAAAGGATATCATAGGGCTACAACAAAGCTATATGCCAAATGGGAGAGCCAGCTGAAGCAGATGGATAAGTGAAAAATGTAGCCAGTCATCAAGTAGATTGTACCATTTGGGTAAATTTAAATTGATTATCTCCCAGAGTAAAGTACCCTTAACTTAACTGCTTTCCCACTGCCCTATAGCATAAATACTGCACAATCAAATATATATATACGTGATTTTGCATTTCCACCACCATTGGAGGCCTCAGCTGTCAATCACCGGGTTCTGGACAGTGAAACCCCGCCGACACCCAGCAATCACCATGTATTACGGACGCGGGAGAAACAGTAAAGTAAACAGTAAACAATACAGATCTCTCCCCGTCAGCTCCTGCACACTGCTTTGTATGGCTTTGCATGGCAGAGCCATACAAACCAGTGTGCTTACAGTGTAAAGCACACACACATCACACAGTAAAACAGCACACAGTTAACCTTTTGATTGCTCCCAATTGTAAACCCCTTCCTGCCCAATGTCATTAGTACAGTGTCAGTGCTTTTTATTAGCACTGATCACTGTATTGGTGTCACTGGGGATGTCAGTGACACCAAGTCAGTTCCCCCTCAGTGTCAGAATGCCCACCGCAGTCCTGCTATAAGTCGCTGATCGCCACCATTACTGGTATAAAAAAAATCCCAGTATCTCTCCCACCATTTGTAGATGCTATAACTTTCATGTAAACCAATTAATTTACACGTATTGGGATTTTTTTTTTAGCAAAGACATGTAGCAAAATACACTTTGGCCTAAATTTCTGACAAAATTTGAGTTTTTACATTTTTTTACTGGACATGTTTAATAGCAAAAAGTCAAAAACATTGTTTTTTTTCCCTCAAAATTGGCGGTCTTTTTTTTTTAATAGCGCAAAAAATAAAAACCGCAGAGGCAATCAAATAGCACCAAAAGAAAGCTCTATTTGTGGGAAAAAAGGACATAAATTTAATTTGTGTGCATGACCACGCAATTGTCAGTTAAAGTAATGCAGCGTGTGTCACAAAAAAATGGCCTGGTCAGGAGGGGGGTAAATCCTCCAGAGGGCATGTGGTTAATATAGGGTATTTATGCTACCTTCACTTATTTTTACATTTCAAAGGACTGACCTATGGTGACTCCCTTCTGCAAAGGGTACGTTGCTAAGTAACACTAACTTTAGAAAATAAAGCATGCTATTCTAAGCAACTAACAGTAGGTCTACCAATAAAATGGGGATTAGCGTTGCAGCGGTAATATACAATCAGCAGCTTTTGACTATACTTTTTTTATTATACTCAACAATCGGCTTATCATATAGAACTCCACTATTGTTATATACAGTGCACATCAAAACACTGAAAATAAGATACAAGTTGGCTGAACACAGTGTACTTTGTCACTTATCTTAACATTTAAAGGTCATATGTATAAAAAACTCAAATATACACTTTGTTCATACTACAATGCCATAACAATATTCATTGTTAGGAAAAGAAATGATGGCACCAATGCCACAAATGCTACTTCACATCTTTTACACACACACATTTCAAAATGTGCCCTCCAGAGGATTTACCCCCCTTCCTGACCTGTCCATTTTTTGTTTTACGACACTGCATTACTTTAATGAACAATTGCGTGGTCATGCATTTTTTTTCTGACGAATAGATTTCTTTTGGTGATATTTGATTGCCCTTGCATTTTTTATTTTTTCGCTATTAAAAAAAAGACCGACAATTTTGAGGAAAAAAACAATATTTCAGACTTTTTGCTATTAAATATGTCCAGTAAAAAAAATTTAAAAAATCAAAATTTGTCCTAATTTTAGGCCAAAATGTACTCTGATACCAATTTGTGTAAATTAATTGGTTTACATGAAAGGTATAGCGTTTATAGCGTTTATAAATGACGGTATATTTACTGGGCTTTTTTTTTCTTTTTACTAGTAATGGCGGCGATCAGCAACTTATAGCGGGACTGTGGCGGCCATTCTGACATTAGGGGGGACTGACTTGGTGTCACTGACATCCCCAGTGACACCAATACAGTGATCAGTGCTAATAAAAAGCACTGACAGTGTACAAATTACATTGGGCAGGAAGGGGTTTACAATTGGGGGCAATCAATGGGTTAACTGTGTGCTGTTTTATTGTGTGATGTGTGTGTGCACATGGGTTTGTATGGCTCTGCTATGCAAAGCAATACAAATCAGTGTGCAGGAGCTGACAGGGGAGAGATCTGTATTGTTCTCTTCCCCGTCCGTAATTATTATTATTAATATACAGTATTTATAAAGCGCCAATAGTTCGCTCAGCACTGTACAAAGGGGGACAGAACATGTGACAGAACAATACCAATACAATGCAAAACATGAGGGGATTGAGGGCTCTGCTCTTTCGAGCTTACAATCTAGGAGGGAGGGGATGGTGGCACAGGAGGAGATAGCTGTGGGGGATGGAGTGGTAGGAAGAGTGGAGAAGGTCGGCAGGTTAGCAGGGGGTGGGGTAGGCTTCCCTGAAGAGATGGGTTTTCAGGGTGCGCCTAAAGGAGAGGAGAGTAGGTGATAATCTTATGGGTTGGGGCAGGGAGTTCCAGAGGATGGGTGACACCCTGGAGAAGTCCTGGAGGCGGGCATGGGAGGAGGAGACCAGGGAACTAGAGAGAAGGAGGTCTTGTGAGGAGCGGAGTGTGCGTGCTGGGCGGTACTTGGATATTAGGTCAGTGATGTAGTACATGGTGATTGCTGGGTGCCGGCGGGGAATCACCGGCCGGGACCCGGTGATTGACAGCTGAGGCTGCCAGTGGCGATGCGGGTAGGGCGCAAGCACGGCTGCCAACCTTTAGCAGTATTTCTGATATGGGGCAGCAGTTAAAAAAAGGAGGTTACCCCTGGTTCACATATATGCGGGCTGTGTTTTGCGTGGGCACAAATGCCCATTCATTTGAATGGACTCCCGTGCCCTGGGACACGCAGGTAAGAAGTTCCTGCACTTCTTCTGAAAACACAGCCCGCACGGGAACCTTGGTTCCCAGTACTGTTGCGTTTTCCAGTGCGCTTGCCATTAGAACTAACTGCATTTCTCTGTGTGGGTGGTGCAGCTGCATGGATTTGCACACATATGTGAACCCAGCCTAAGTCAGTATGAATGTACTGTATATTATGGATATGTATATAATTCAGTTTAAGTAAGCACACATGAAAATCCTGAAAGTGAGCATGCCAGACAATTTAAACTTTTAAAACCAAAAGTTCCTCCTTAGTGCAGGCACAACAGTGTATTTGCTGTTATAGATCCTAGTCAGAAACCCTTTATCTGAACATATCTATGATTTCATTTCAGCTTATTGCTACAATTGTGACTTTGATTTCTTATGAAGGAAGCCTTGCCTTATTGCCACCCCCTTGTCCAATGGAAGCACATTATTCCATTAAGGGCACTCATATTGAACTGGGTGCTGGTATAATGGCAGAGCTTACTTGAGAGGGCACACTTCTAGTTACACTGTGGGGTCTACAGTATTTACTAGAAAGTGTAAAATCAGGTGCAGCTGTGCATGGTAGCCAATCAGCTTCTAACTTCAATTAGTTCAATTAAGCTTTGACAAAAAATCTGGAAGATGATTGGTTCCTATGCACAGCTGCACCAGACTTTACACTCTACAGTTTTAGTAAGTCAGATCCTGTGAGACTAAATTAAAAATGAATTCAAAAGAAGATTGTGTTTGAAGTAACAATTGTGATCCAACATACCTTGATACAAAAATGCAGAATGCAATTGAAATAATGTAACAATAAAATGTATGTAACTCACAAGGAGCTCTAAGCATTCTTCTACCCTAGGACATACCATGGTATGCATTATAAACTATGAGTTAAAGCTGGGATGTTATTGACATTGGAGAGCATAGAGCTGGATGACTCCTTCTTATTGAACAGGATTCTTTCTTATAGCTAATATATTGTATGTGAACCCAACTGACATATTACATCCTTGATTTTATTTCCAATATGTCCAACTGTTGTTCCGCAGTTCAGTTTTCTTCTCATAACTAATAGACTCTTGCTTCTGTTTTTTACCAGCAGGAACCCCCTTGCCTCTGGTATGGTTTTGCTGACAACAGCAGGTGGAGAGAATTGCGCTGAAATAATTCATTCTCTTGGTCCAATAGCACCACCATGCATGCTGAAAGTAAAACCTCCTTTAAATGCAAATGCACAGAAGAAAACGTGTGTTAGTTAATGGAACAGAGTTATTTTGGAAAAGAAATGAAATGAACACAAAAAAAGAGCATAAGAGAGCAACAAAGATATTTAACCCAGGCTTAAACTTTTCTTGCCTGCCTCTTGTTCTATTCTAGAACATACCAGAGATTTTGAAAATAGTGACTCATTTTCCTTTGTGACAAATATTTAAACCGGGTAACACAATAAAGCTGACACATATTTTCAAAGAGATATGACGTGTTCTGTTGTGTGGACTATTCTTACAACAGCAAAAGTGTTACCAAACCCACAACAGTAAAATCAGTCTGTATATGCAGTAAACACGCTTGTTATACTCACTGTGGAACCTAATAGATTAATCATCCGCATTGTGTAAAAAAAACAGTTTGATCCTGTCTTCTTTGATCCTCCCCTTCTTCCACAGTCCTCAATCAATATGCTGATAGTACAGAGCCCCAGGAGGCCTTCTTCATATGCTCAGTTTTGTGTGTATTGCTAGAGAGGTTTTTTTTCTTTGGGAGGGTGCATGTGATCAGCACAGGGCCAATCAGCACTGACTAGACAGAAGGTCAGGGGTCATACAGCCTCATTGGACAGTAAGAAGAGAATGAAAACTCCTCCTACAAGATTAACCAGTGCTTGGTTGGACACTAATAGAGGTCACAAGACTGCTATATAGTGTTAATGAGAAAAGGTATTTAACAGTTTATACGTATTAAAATAATTGTGGTTCCATGCACTGTGTACTGTGGATGACAGCATAAAGTTAATGCAAGGTCCATGGTTTAGTAACACTTTAGGAGAAGAATTAGTTTATGTATTTTACTCATTTTATTATAAATGATACATTTTGCAGTACTTTACAGAGAAAATTGACTCACACACAGTTCATACCACTGAAGGATCCTGGATTCCAATATTTAAAAATTCAAGACACTGTAAGTCAGAGAAGGAAATTACATACAATATACGTTTTAGCACTCTCTAACGTAATGTGCATACAATAAATTTACTATATGTTTTACACACATATTTTAGATGTTTCTGGACAATTTTTAATTTAGTATTAGGCTCCATGCACACTAGGCAGTTTAATAACGCTGGTAGCATTAGCTGTGTAAACTTGAGTTTTTCAGCATTCTTTAGCATTTTTGCATTAGCGTTTAGTCGTGTTTTTCCATGTTTATGTTTTTTTACATAGAGAAAACATTTTTTTGCTAAAAAAAAATGCCCCAAAACACCAGTTTGACGCATTTTACCGCATTTTACCAAATTTTTCAGCATTGGAACATTTTTACAGCTGAAAAACTCCTCTAGAAATCCACTAGTTATGGTGTTTTTTTCAGCCAAAAAATGCTGATTAGAGTCTATGTGTGCATGGACACATAGGATAACATGCTGGAGAGTTTACTGGCTGTAGAAAAAATGCCAAAAGCCAAAAACAGCAGCTATAAAAACAACCAATGTGTATGAGGACTTATAACTGAAACATCTATTCAGCATGCTTTGTTTATTACTATTTAGAAAACAACTGCTATACCACTTCACAAGCTTGCAGGGTTACTATACTATTTCTGTGTGAAAACGTATAAAAAAAACCCTAATCTTCTAATATTGTTACAGAGTCAAATTTAGAAATAATGTTTGAGCAGAAATATGTAACAATTGAGAGGCAGCATGACATATTGATAAATCAGGCATAAAAAATCTGAGTGATACGGTAATAGCTAAGTGTGCATAGCAGAATGTGTACCTAAATAACCACTTAATAATCTTCCATTTATCATACATTGAGGGATACAGGAATTTAGAAATTCTTAACCAGTTAGGTTATAGTGCCAATCTACAGGAGGTTGAGACACTGGCTGATAAAAAGCATTGAAGCCAGCCCTTTTATAACACTGCCTTTAATTATAATGCCTCCAATTTTTGCTAGTGTCCTATGGAGTAAAGACTCTTTATATTCCCACCAGTGACAGCAATGGAGCAATCACCAATCAATGGTGCTGTCACATGAGAAGACTCAAAGTGAATCACATGCTCCTCCATACCTTTTCCACATGTGCAAATGACAGCTTTGCTTTAAAGAATTGAGAAAATGCTCTATAGATTTCACAAACCATCATTTCAAATATGAATCTAATATTTATTTATGGTACTTATATAGCACAGTCAATTTATGCAGCACTTTTACATATATATATATATACAGTTGCAAGAAAAAGTATGTGAATCTCTTGGGATTACGTGGAGTTTTGCATGAATTGGGCATAAAATGTGCTCTGAACGTCAGGTCTTCTGAGAGCTCTTTTCTGCGAGGCATGGTTCACATCAGACAGTGCTTCTTGAAACCAGTAAACCCAAAACAGGTGTGTTTTTTAAGGGCAGGACAGCTGTCAGCAACACATCCAATATCATCACACTGACTGGAGTCAAGGTTGGCTCACTCCTGGCTCCAATTAGCTCTGGAAGAAGTCATTAAGCTGGGGCCTCACATACTTTTTCCTCCCTGCACTGTGCATGTTTACATGTTATGTGCAATTAAACCATGGCAACATCTACTGTTTGTGTAGTATTATGTACAGCAGACTGTGTTCTTCTATTGTTGTGACTTAGATGACGTTCAGAGCACATTTTATGCCCAATTCATGCAAAACTCCACATTATCCCAAGGGGTTCACATACTTTTTCTTGCAACTGTATATATATATATATATATATATATATATATATATATATATAGTGCATTCACATCAGTCCCAAACTTTCAAGGGGTGTACAATCTAAGGTCCCTAACCCACATTAATTCATTTAGACAAGAGCCAATTAACCTACCAGCAAGTCTTTGGAATGTGGGAGGAAACCCATGTAGGCAAATGGAGAACATGTAAACTGCAGGCAGGAGTGGTTGGGATTTGAACCAAGGACCCTAGTACTGCCAGGCGGAAGTGCTCACCATTTAGCCACTGTGCTGCCCATAGAAGGGGTGGTGCTTTTCTAAATGATCTTAAACTTTATTATTTTACTTAATTACTGTAATTTTACTATGTAATATAATTTTTATGCATGTTATTTTTCTTCTTTTTTTCAATTGTATGTTACAAACTTTTTCCTAACATAGTTAATTTTAAGTGCTTTTGAATACTGTAATACATTATTATATTCGTGCAATTAATTTTACTTTTTTTTTTTTTTTTACTTATGTAATCCCTAGGCTACTGTAACAGCTGCAAGGAGAAGTTTGCACTCTGTTTATTTTTGACATAATTAGATATTTAGGTTTGCAAATATTTAGTTTTCAATGTTTACATTGAGAGCAGGGATTTAATCTGGTTTTTGTTTTCTGTAATAAACCACACCACATTCTCTGTAGGAAAGGGAAGACATATAGAAAGAATATGGAGGTATGCAAGACATCATGGGGGAGTGTGCTAAAGTTCATCAGGATCTTAAAATGGTATACATTGTTGATCACAAACAACAAATAAAATGATGGATATGTACATTAAAGAATCTGGGCAATCAAGGTGGAATCATGTTTTTTTTTTTATTTCTGCTCCTTTGTCCTCCTTTGTTTATGCAGTGGTAAAAAGATGTCTGGAAGTCACACGCCTCTACTTCAACCTTTGGCACAGTCCTGAGCTGCAGACTGATGTGAGTACGGATGGGATGTTCACCTAATTTATAAAGGAGATTCTTTGGTATTGAAGTCAATGCAAAGCAATATGGCAGCACCAAATATATTAGGTATGAAATTTGCCCTGGAGCTCTCAAAATATACTTAATCTGAAGTTTGACATGTAACATTTTTATTTATTGTTATTTGACTGGCTATGTTTAAAATAAGCTTGTGGTGTTTTCATTCATAATAAACTAACACTGAAGGTAGTTAGTAGACATCATTAAGTGCCATTGCATACTAGTAAATTGCAATTGTAAATTTAACCCTTTAACCGCACACCTCCCAGCCCTTTAGGGGTTTCTGATGCTGGGAGGTGGGGTGGGGTTTATGATCCTGTGATCGCCATGATTGGATGTCACAGCAGTCACATGATCAGAAAGCTCTCAATCGCAAGTAGCGATCGGGAGCTTTCCTTCAGGCACTGGTAATGGTGCCAGGAGCACACAGGGAGCGTGCTCTCCACACAGGTTTGTTTACAGTTGGGTACATAAATATGCTGCCTCTGATCAGCAAGGCCCACCTACCAAGAGACCTCATATTTGCATACTCACAACACAAAGAGACTAACAACCTGAAACTCCAGATACTACTGTAAAGCACACACCTTTCACAGAACAAAACACACACATAAATTCATGAGTAATATACCACTAGGCTCAAGGATGGCTGTGCAGTGGTCAGTTGGGGGGAGTGTAAAGATTCTAGGGCTATGAAAGTGCTTACTTTCTGAAATCAAACTTTAGGAGTTCCAGCAGTAATATGGTGGGCTGAACTGTCATAATATACAGGTGAAACCCGAAAAATTAGAATATAGTGCAAAAGTTCATTTATTTCAGTAATGCTTAAACTTAAATAAAGGAATGAGCTAAAACCACAAACTATTCCTAATTTAGTGTAGAAACATTAGTGCAAAAGATATATATATCTATTCTCAATTAATAGCAAAAAATATCAAAATTATGTGCAAAACTATTTTTTAGTGCATAAGTAATTTAAATTATTAAATTTGTGAATATAAAAATTGTCCAATTTTGAATTTCTTCAAATGTCCAAACAAATCCTTTTCAAATTCAAGTGCTCTCAAAGAAATTGTGCCAAAATCCACCACCAAAGTAAAGTTGGGTAACTCACCAGAGCTCCATGCTGATCAATCTCTAGATCAGCAAAAAATGCTTTTTGCTCTGGGAGCAGATGCAATAAATCAACTTCTCAGGTGTGATGATCAATAGCTACACAATCATCCATAAGGTAGGTATCCACCACTCAATATAACGGTTCCAGGAGCATTATATCACTCTCTCTTTTTATATCTCTCCACCGAGGTCATGTTTGGGAATGAAAGAAAAAATCATGGTGCAGCCAGTTTTTTTATAAAAGTATCCAACAATTTAATAAAGATTTACACTCACAAAAAGGGTGCCTTCACCGACACCAGTATAACAGCATAAAACAGCAAATGGTATAACAGTCTCCTGCTCCCCGCACACTCACTACAGCGCTCGTGACTCAATCCTCTCCACAGACATCAGCATCCAGCAAGCCAAGCCCGGGCTTCTTTGGTTGGTTTCTTTGAGGTGGAATTGCTGCTTTAAAGTATTAAGGGTGTGGCGCTTTTATTACACTTGTGATATTTCAGTAATGCAACTTAAAAGGTGAAACTAATATATGAGATAGACTCGTTACATGCAAAGCAAGATAGTTCAAGCCGTGATTTGTCATAATTGTGATGATTATGGCTTACAGCTCATGAAAACCCCAAATCCACAATCTCAGAAAATTAGAATATTGTGAAAAGGTGCAATATTCTCGGCTCAAAGTGTCCCACTCTAATCAGCTAATTAAGCCATAACACCTGCAAAGGGTTCCTGAGCCTTTAAATGGTCTCTCAGTCTGGTACAGTAGGAATCACAATCATGGGAAAGACTGCTGACCTGACAGTTGTGCAGAAAACCATCATTGACACCCTCCATAAGGAGGGAAAGCCTCAAAAGGTAATTGCAAAAGAAGTTGGATGTTCGCAAAGTGCTGTATCAAAGCACATTAATAGAAAGTTATGTGGAAAGGAAAAGTGTGGAAGAAAAAGGTGCACAAGCAGCAGGGATGACCGTAGCGTTGAGAGGATTGTCAGGAAAAGGCCATTCAAAAGTGTTGGGGACTTTCACAAGGAGTGTACTGAGGCTGGAGTCAGTGCATCAAGAGCCACCACACACGGATGGATCTGGACATGGGCTTCAAATGTCATATTCCTCTTGTCAAGCCGCTCCTGAACAACAAACAACATCAGAAGTGTCTTACCTGGGCTAAAGAAAAAAGCAGGACTTGGCACCTGCCCACACTGCCAAAAGCACCAAAACCTGGTTCAATGACCGTGGGATTACTGTGCTTGATTGGCCAGCAAACTTGCCTTACCTGAACCCCATAGAGAATCTATGGGGTATTGCCAAGAGAAAGATGAGAGACATGAGACCGAACAATGCAGAAGAGCTGAAGGCTGCTATTGAAGCATCCTGGTCTTCCATAACACCTCAGCAGTGCCACAGACGGATAGCTTCCTTGCCACTCCGCATTGAGGCAGTCATTGCTGCAAAAGAGGCCCAAACCAAGTACTGAGTACATATGCATGCTTATACTTTTCAGAGGTCCGATATTGTTCTATGTACATTCCATGTTTTATTGATTGCATGTAATATTCTAATTTTCTGAGATTGTGGATTTGGGGTTTTCATGAGCTGTAAGCCATAATCATCACAATTATGACAAATCACGGCTTGAACTATCTTGCTTTGCATGTAATGAGTCTATCTCATATATTAGTTTCACCTTTTAAGTTGCATTACTGAAATAAATGAACTTTTGCACAATATTCTAATTTTTCGAGTTTCACCTGTAGGTGTGGATTTTCATGGTGCCTCTAAGCTAACTGTAGTCTTACTTCACTGTTTATGGCTATGGCCCAGGTTTGCGTTCACCTGGGCTTGCCTATTATTATGTTTACTTGTTTTACAGTGAAAAATTCAGGCCATTTCATAGAAGCCTACACATGTCATTTTAAAGTGTTACTAAACCCAGGACCCTGCATCCACTACATCTGGTCTCCCACAATGCACTAATCATGGAAATGCAATTTTTTTTAGTAAATATAAACTGCTAAATACCTTTTCTCATCAGACGTTAGAGTAGTCTTGTGGCTTCTATCAGTGTCCAGCCCAGCACTAGCTAAAGCTTGTAGGAGGAGCTTTCTTTCTGCTCTAGGAGGATGCAAAACCCCTGACCTCTGTCTGACCAGTGCTGATTGATCCTGTACTGATCACACGCACTCTCCCAAGAAAAAAAAACCTCTCTAGCAATACACACCAAACTGAGCATGTGAAAAATGCATACGGTTCAGTCTGTCTTATCACAAGATAAGAGGTGGTCCCTTGAAAAAGGGGAAGAACAGAGAAGAAAGGCATTTTTAGACAACACAGAGGATTAACTCCTTAGGTTCCACAGTGAGTATAACAAGCATGCTTTACTGCATATACAGACTGATTTTACTGGTGTGGGTTTAAACACTTTAAAGATCAGAAAGGTTATTAATATATTATTATTATTATAATACAGGATTTATATAATGCCAACAGTTTGCTCAGCGCATTAGAAAGGTTATCACCATACTAAATTAACTATGCTTTTAATGTACACTAAAGTCTGCAAACATTTTGGTTTACCATTATTAAAAAACAAAGTTCATTGATACCTTTTGCCATTGGACTAATCATTTTATGTGATAGCACAGTGTTAAGATCTCATAATCTGTAGGCGCAGTTTACCACTATTTTTATGTCTTTTTAATTATATTTTTGAAATCTCACTCCATAATAATTTGTCTATTGTCCATTTCATCTGTTTCGTTTTCTAATTTTAGCAATCAAGAATGCTCACTTACAAATCAGCATCATTACCGATCCTTTGGTTTTCATGTAAGTCAACCAATTTTTACCACCAACTCTCCCCACTTTATCTACATAACATATATTTGCTATAAAGGCTGTTCTTTTTGCAACTAATTATTTGTTGTTGCTCAATAGTCCTTTTTTACTCCTGTGCTTTGTCTTTAATTACAATCTCTTTACAATCGGTAATCCTACAGTTATTAAATATAAAGCTAATAAAGCCGTGCATTTAATCTACTGTTACAAATAAACATCATAAGACAGATCCCATCTATTCAACAGAGTGTAAAAACAGCAATAAGAGTGCAAAACATTCAGTAACCAATCATAACCATTTAGAAGCCATTGTTGTCTGATCTAACATAAGTACACTAATTTTAATTCAAACCATTAATCTTATTTTGAAAAAAATAAAGTATGGGCGTAAAGGCAGGTTTTCTTTCACGTACATTATTCTGGACTAGTTTATAAACTCACTTGAATTGATATCTTGAGTTCCGTGTCACTGTAAAGACTGGAGAATCAATACAAGTGTCTACATTTCCAACATAACCAATAGTTTACTGGTAAGTATGTCTTTTTTTCTATCTGGATCACTCTGCAGAAAATTATGCAACACCAACTATACAAAGAACTAGCAGGAGGTAACAAGTTGGACTTAAAGCATCAAAATAATTGACATTGAAAAAACTCTGCCCTAACATATTTTCTCCCAGTTTATTTTTTTTCTCTCATTGTTTAGTCCATAAGGGAATGCTACTCCCTTACTTCCACAGATAAAGCTGCCCATGCATAGAACCATTAAACTACTATAAGAGCCGGATCATTTCCAGCTACATGATCCTGATGAATGACTACCTTTATTACAATTTCTAATTTATCTTCCTGACGTTGATTAGGGGGAGGTGAAACTGTTTTTTTATGATTTTATTTTAATTGGCATGGGAGAGATGTAATATCAGTTTGATAATATAACAGCGGCTACTTTCCAAACAAAATAATAGATTTTACCTACTATAGGGTACCCCAATTTATTATATATATATATATATATATTTCTCATTTTTAAATAATTGGGGGAATACAGTGTGTTCAATTTGAAAGCCTTGCTTAGTTTTGTGAGGGGGAGTTGTGCTTACTTCAATCACTCAATCACGTGCAAGCAAATATCCTGTGTTTTCTATTTTCCTAGCATATGATTAGATATTCTTTGTAATGTGAATTTTCCCTTAGCTTTACCTCTTTCACAAATCTAACTGAGATTTTAATTTTCAAAGTGAATAAGCTCTGTTAGTAAACTATCCATAACAACCTTTTTATGCTTTTTTGTGAATGCGCACAGCTAAATCAGTACCTGGTGTTTCCATAATTTTGTCCAACCCCTGTACATCTGTGTAGACACCAGGGGTGGACTGACCATTTGGAAACTCGGGCACTGCCCAAGGGCCCGGGGTCAGTAAGGGGCCCCATGAGATGCCCCTGGTATCTTTCATATGCTTTTTTGGGTGTGGTTTTAGTGTGGGCGAGGACTCGGGGGCCCCATGAGTTGTCAGTCCGCCCCTGGTAGACACAGAACTAAAAATCACATGATAACTATTTGCATTATGTAGGATAGATTTTACATTTGACCAGTTTTACATACAGACACATAGGGGTTTATTTACTAAAGCTGGAGAGTCCAAAATCAGACTCCCTTCTGCATAGAAACCAATCAGCTTCCAGGTTTCATTGCCAAAGCTTCATTGAACAAGCTGAGGTTATAAGCTGATTGGTTTCTATGCAGAAGGGAGACTGATTTTGGACTCTCCAGCTTTAGTAAATAAACCCCATATGAGGCAAATTTCTGTTGACTTCATCATCCAATCACGTACAAGCAAAACATACTGTATTTTTATTTCCTTTCCTTGCACGTGACTGGGTGTTCGTTGCAAAGGGAATTTTAGCCACATTCACTAAGCTAAGGGCTAAATTGCCTTTACATTACAGAAATAAGTTATTATCAAAAGTGTTCTAAGCTTTACCTACTTGCACTCCTGAGGATTTACCCCCCTTAATGACCAGGCCTCTTTTTGCTACTCGGCGCTGCACTAATTCAACTGATAATTGCGCGGTCATGGGATGCTGCACCCGAACTAAATTTATGTCTTTTTTTTCAAACAAATAGAGCTTTCTTTTGGTGGTATTTGATCACCTGTGCACTTTTTATTTTTCATGCTATAAACAAAAAAAGATAAAACATTTTGAAGAAAAACTATATTTTATACTTTCAGCTATAAAAAATATATAGTAAACTCAAAGTTAGTTATAAATTTAGGCCAAAATGTATTCTGCTACATGTTTTTGGTAAAGATGGTATGCTATGGTATAGATGCTGCAATTTATGCCATTTTTTTGCTATACAGCACTGCGCTAGTTTAACGGACAATTGTGCGGTCATGCAATACAGTACATAAATGAAATTTATGTCCTTTTTTTCACACAAATAGAGCTTTCTTTTGGTGGTATTTGATCACCTGTGCACTTTTTATTTTTGGCGCTATAAACAAAAAAATTTTGAAGAAAATTTTAAACAAACAAAAACAATATTTTCTCATTTCGGTCATAAAAAATATCCAAAAAACTAAAATTTTGTCATAAATTTAGGCCAAAATGTATTCTGCTACATGTTTTTGTTTAAAAAAATCCCAGTAAGTGTATATTTATGGCTTTGTGTGAAAGGTATAGCGTCTACAAACTATCGGATAGATAATGGAATTTACACAGCTTTTACTTTATGACTGCTCATCACATTTCTTGAGGTGCTAAAATACCAGGACAGTACAAACACCCTCAAATGACCCCTTTTCGGAAAGTAGACACCCTAAGCTATCTGCTGAGAGGCATATTGAGCCCATGTAAGATTTATTTTTTTTCCACAAGTTTCTGGAAAATAACAAAAACATTTTCTTTTTTTTACACAAAGTTGTCATTTAAATGATTTATTTCTCGCACAAGCCATGGGTATATGTGGAATTACACCCCAAAATACATTCTGCTACTTCTACGAAGTATGGGGATACCACATGTGTGAGACTTTTTGGGAGCCTAGCCACATACAGGAGCCTGAACTCCAATGACCACTTTGAAAGCCTGAAGGTGCGTAACTTCCTCATTTCACTTCCTCAATACCTATCACAGTTTCGAAGGCCCTGACATGCCAGGATAGCCCCAAACCCCCCCAAATGACCCCTTTCTGGAAAGTAGACACCCCAAGGAATTTAAAAAGAGGCATGGTGAGTATTTTGCAGATCTCATTTTTTCTGACAAGGTTTTGAAATATAAAAAAAATAGAAAAAATATGTTTTTGTTTTTTTTCTTCATTTTCCAAAAACTTGTGGCAACAAATGAGATCTGCAAAATACTTACCATGCTTCTTATCAACATTGATTCAACATGCCTATCAGCGAATAGTTTGTGGTGTCTACTTTCCAAAAAGGGGTCGTTTTGGGGGGTGGGGGCGTTTCATGCCCAGCATTAGAAGTTTATGCCACACATCATTTACTCTTCTAACCACCTAAAGATCAAGCCTTTTCTGACACTTTTTGTTCACATGAAAAAAATCTGTATTTTTTGCTAGGAAATTAATTTAAACCCCCAAACATTATATATTTTTTAAAGCAGACACCCTAGTGAATAAAATGGTGGGTACTACAATTTTTTACGGCACATAGTACTCGCGCAGCAATTTTTCAAAAGCAATTTTTAAAAAAAAAATACACTTTTTTTACTTTTAATGCACAAAAACACAATATATTGGCCAATTATTTGGTAAGATATAAAAGATGATGGTATGCCGAGTAAATAGATACCAAACATGACATGCTTTAAAACTTAACATGCCCCGTGCAATGGCGACAAACTGCATACATTTTTAATATCCATAGTCAACACTTTAAAATCCTTTAAAAGCTACAATTTTAGATTTAAAGAGGAGGTCTAGTGTTAGAATTACTGCCCTTGATCTGACGTTCATGGCAATACCTCACATGTATGGTTCAACCGCTGTTTACATACCGCCACAGGGTCAACGCTTGTGCACACAGGTGTGCGTGCATGGGAGGGGCGAGGTTTTTTTTACATTATTTTGATTTTTAAAATTATTTTTACACAGTACCTTTCATTTTTTTTTTGATCACTTTTAATACTATCACAGGGAATGCAAATATCCCTTATAACTTCAATGGGCATTGTCATATATTCTTTTTTGAGAAATATGGGCTCTATCAGACTCTGGATATCTCCTCTACCCTTACATTATCTAATCAAACCAAAATCGGTGTGATCAGATGCTTTTCCAATTTACAAATGGCACTGTTCATATCCTGCGAAACTGAAGTGATGAAATGCTTGTAGCTTCCGAATTCTTAGACTATAGAGATGATTGGCACCACTCTGGTTTCCAATCAGCTCTATGGTCAGCTGGCATAAACACATTCTCAGGTTCCCCGATGGCACGGAACTGCCCAAGGAGGCTGTGGAAGGCATCGGGGGAGGGGGGTATTATATCCTGCTGCTTGTAAAAGCAATCCTGCAGCTAATTAGCCACTAGGATTTTTTTTACATGAAAGCCGATCGCTGGCTGAAAAAAACGATACCAGGATGATGCCTGCAGCTGTAGGCATCATCCTGGTATAGCCATTCAAAGTCCAGTGATGTACCAGTACATCGCTGGTCCTTATTGGGTGTATATGCTATGTTCTTTGTTTTTTTTTGTATGCAGCCGGTGGACTGAATGAAAAAAAGAGAAGAAATCTCTGCCAGAAAAAGTGTGTGGTTTGTCCACCATTAAAATATACCACCCTGCATCCACCCACTTCTAATGGTGGGCACACATTAGGTCACACTTTGCCACAAGTGCCAGTTCCAAGATTGTACAAATGTCTAAATAGTGGCACGATTGAATAAAAATTGTCCACATACAATTTTTTACAAGTGGTAAAACACATTATACTCTCATATCTATGCCTGGCCATGGTAGCAAATGATGAATCGGGTCTGCGGACCAATACAACCACAATTCTTTCTTGTAGTAATGTTGAGGGTTAGGCCCCAAAAAAAAATGTAAATTCGGAAACCGTAATGAGTTTCCATGCGACTGGTGTGGCAAGGTTTGAATTTGGGTTAGCGGCGATAAATTGTTGTACATATAAATTGCTTTGATCTACAATCAACACATACAGATATTCCGTGAAAAACAGCTCCAAAAATCAAGAAGGTATGTGAAAGACAAAGATGTACTAGACCGCTGGTACTCGCTAGTTCACCAAAAGGTAGCATGGCACTAGTACTGGCACTCTGCTGCATATGAGAGCAATCAAAATTTACCGGCAAGTTCAGGAGATCAGGCCTGATTCTGCGAACACCGCGGTTTTGTGTGCAATATATCAAGTGACAGTGACCTACTGACACTGCACTTGCTGGAGGAGAGGGAGGGGTAAGCGTAGGGGCTAAACGCAGGTGTTGGCAGGTGCCGGGGATGATCCCGCTAATGCTATACTAATGTGAACGCTGGTATAGTGCTGATCTGATCAAAGATATTGATCTGTTCAGACACTATACTAGCAATGGAGGCTTATTGTGCAATCAAGGGGTTAAATGCGATGACTGGTGTACTGATGGGCATTCTGACACCATCTGGGAGGGGTGTGAAAACCACAGCAGCACAAATCATGTATATGTGATTTTGCGCACCAATGCTGTCCTGTAGCAGTATTTCGGTCAGGAAGCGGTTACAGAAGCGGTTTGTGTTACGTCACTGCGTTACTTTAACTGACAATTGCACGGTCATGCAACACTGCACCCAAATTAAATTTACATCCTTTTTTTCCCACAAATTGAGCTTTCTTTTGGTGGTATTTGATCACCTGTGCGTTTTTTATTTTTTGTGCTATAAAAAAAAAGACTGACAATTTTGAGAAAAAAAACTATATTTTGGACTTTTTGCTATAAAACATGTCTAGTAAAAAAATTTAAAAATCAAATTTCATTATAAATTTCAGCCAGAATCCCAATACGTGTAAATTAATTGGTTTACGTGAAAGTTATAGTGTCTACAAATGGCGGGAAAGATACTGGGAATTTTTTTTATACTAATAATGGTGGCGATCAGCGACTTATGACGGTGATCAGCAATTTATGACAGTGATCAGTGACTTATGGCGAGACTGCAGCAGACATTTTGACACTGGGGGGAACTGACTTGGGGTCACTGACATCCCCAGTAACACCAATACAGTTATCAGTGCAAAAAAAACACTGACACTGTACTAATGGCACTGGGGAGGAAGGGGTTAACTTTTTTTAGGCAATGTGAGGGGAGTGTTTTACTAGGGGGCGGTGGTGTGTGCTTCACAGGAACACACTGATCCCGAGTGATAAACTCCGCTCTCAGGATCAGTGTGTTAGGAGCTGACGGGGAAGTAATGACCAACCTGGACCCAGTGATTGGGACAAGTAGGGCGGGCGCGTGCATCTCACGTGCCCCCTACCTGTTTTGCAAAATTATGTTTAAAAACTTGATTTTGCCCAGCGGTGCCACTTTGTGGCCGATTTTCTACAGTGGCTGGACGGCAAGCAGTTAATGTGTATGTAAACACTAACAAGGAACTTCTCTTGTTTGTTCTGTTTTGTCTACTTAATATGCCATTGGAAGTTTTTGTTACAAATGTTTCTTGAATGAAAAAAAAAAACTGTTGATCTTTTCAGAAATGTAAAACTATCAGGTGTCCTCTGCACACTTCTTGGTTATCTCAAAGAGCCCATCAAGTTGTTATCTTGGATTACAGATCCAAGTGGGAGTGATTGAGCAGTTTAGCAAAAGTCACTGGGTGGGGCTGACAACACGCAGTCAATAAAAATGCTGTGAGTTGTCAGTCCACAATAGGAATTAGGAGTTGACTGCATTCAATACAGAGAAATATGCATGCACTGAATATTTTTTTTTACCTTAACACATGCTTTAAATATTATTTTTATTTGGGCTGAGTGACTATGTAGGTGTGAATGTGAAGGTACATACTGTATGTGCTTGTATAAGATTTTTATTTTAGATGACTTTATATTTTTATATACAGAGCATATTTAGAAATTGTTAAGAAAATAGAAATTGTTAAACCTTATTACCAAATGATGGATACTATGCAGAGCTTAAACCTGGGAATTTGGAAATCCCTGTGTAGCAATAGAAATGGAAAACAACACTGCATGTTCTGTTAGGTGGAAGTTCAATGAAAAAAAAAATACTGTTTTTTATACTTCCAGTCCAAGTGGACAGCACAGGGCAGAATATAAAATACTGTAAATGCTACATTATAACATAGTAAACATATTTAACATGACTCTTCTGTTCAGTTATTATTTGTATTATTATATGTGCAGTAATGGCATGCATGGCTGCAAAAACAAATGAACACTAGGGTACCATATTATGAATATTTAATTTTTTAATTTGAAGTTTATATCAAGACTGTGTTTGGTGTATCTATTACAGTGCTTTTACAATATCTAGCTGTAAGCTAAGTGGTGTTATACACATTAATGAAAAAATACAAGGGGCTTCCTTTGCTAACCTGTGCTTCTAAAATGTTAAATGTTTTGCTGATACAGAATATGAAAATCAGAAATTCTGACTTCACTGGCTACATATATTTTCCAGGTCTGTAACCTAGGAAGCATTGAAGAAAAAAATGGATGAGCAACTAGTATTTTCAGAAGGAGGTTGGCAATCACAGCTTACTTGGTAAAGGTTCATTTGAAATAAACTGATATTTATGTTTAAAGATACTGATAAACTGCAAACATGTCTGAACTGATACACATGCAGATAGGCAAAGTCATGACAGCTACCCATTTCTGTTTTTTTTTTACTGGATTGGGAAATAATCTTGATTCACAGTCAGGCAGAATCATGCGGATAAACCAGTTTGTGGGAAAAAGTCTATTGGGCAATTTAGAAAACAAATCTTGGTTGTTATTGTTCTGCCTTCATAAGATGGTGCCTTGACCATCTGTGTCTTTGATCCTCATTTCTTCTAAATAGCATAAACACAAGTTATTACCTTATCTGCAATCCCAAGGTCCTGCTTGTACCTTATCTCTGTTGCCATAGCCCTGCCTATGGCCCTGTTGCCAATGTCCTAGACACTAACTCCACTGACACCCTTCTGAGGGCAAGCAGTCTGACAGTATTGCCTAGTTCCCAGCATTCTTTGCCCTTGGAACTGAGCTCCCTGCTCCAATAGCCTTCAAATTTGCAGTCCATGCCTTTTGGCTTTCAGGCCTTAGTTCCATAAAGTCCTGATTTTTATGATTTGATTATTATGAGTCTCTGCTAATCAGACTTTCAAGTCTAGTTAATCTCTATATGCCTAAATCTGTGTCTCAACCTGTTTCCCCCAATTCCCTGTCTAAAGTTATGGAGCTGATTTTCTAAAGACAAATAGAGTGTTCAGTTGCACTGTGCAAGATAATTTTCCCCATCATCCAATCATATGCAAACAAATGCTTCTTTTTATTTTTCTTGGATTCTTGGGGTATCCTTGAAAAGTGAATTTTAACCACATTCACTAAGCCTTGAGGAATATTCCTTTGTACAGTGCAACTTCCCTTGCAAAGTAAACAGCCAATTTTCCTTCAGTAAATCAAACCCAGATAAACAATGTAAGGTCTCTCACCACATTGTTCCTAGCATAATTATATAAACATAGTATTCTAGAACCAGTTCAGTCAAAAGTCAAAAAGCCATATGCATTTGGATTGTTGGTAGAAGCTGGAGTAAAGGAGGAAAGCTCAGACAAACAGAACAGAGATAGTAGTTTCACTTCAAGTATAGCCAAAGCTTTCTTGGATATACTTCTCCTATGTATCACAGGAGTACAGTTAATTCTGCCTTCCTGTGACCCATTTTCAGCCGACAGAGGGCTGAAGTCCACTGTCAGCTGACATCACAAAGCTGGTCTAGGCTCTGAAAAGATCACGACTATAGGGTTGGGATCTACACAGAATGCTGGATCGGCACTTGGAACAGCCTCTCAGAAAGCATCTGAGAGTCTAAGCCAACTACTCTCATGCCCTCCCGAGCTGAACGCTTCAGTTAGCATTGAAGGGGCAGAGAAGAGAGCTGGAGACTGACAGTCACAGCTATTTGCTCAGAATAGAGGGAGAGAACTGAGTGATCAGCGGTGTTTGATTGCTCATTTCTCACTGCAGAGATGGAGGGGAACAGATGCAGCATCAGATCTAAACTGCATCCACCTAGGTGAGTAAAAATAGTTATTTTTACAAAAAGCCATACTTCTCTTTTAAAAATCTTTTTATAAACTGTTTCTTTATTTTCAAACTGCTGTTTTGATTTTCAAAATAATGTAGTTAGATATATTTTGTACTTTTCCTACTAATGACCCAGCATATCCTAACAGCCGATCTCCTTTACTCCTACCACTCCATCCCCCACAGCCACTTCCTCCTGTACCACTATCCCCTCCCTCCTGGATTGTAAGCTCGAAAGAGCAGGGCCCTGGAACCCCTCGTGTATTGTATTGTTACTGTCTTGTCTCATGTTCTGTCCCCCACTATAATGTACAGCGCTGAGCAATCCTTCCGGCGCTATATAAATACTGTATAATAATAATAATAATCTATGTACCAACGTAACCAGATGCTGGCTTTGTTACAGCATTAAAACAGCAAAACGAAAAGAAACTGCATTAAAGGTGAAAAAGCACAGGAACCTGCATATGGGGAATCTGCTAGCATCCAATATAGGATACAATATAATACATTCATATACTGCATAAATGCTGAGCTACTATCGAAACATTCAATCTTATCAATATTTTAAATCATGTGAAGGTCCATGATAGCCCAGTGCAATATTTGCTCTTCGCACACAATAAAAATCCATAAATAGGAACACTTATAAACAGCAAATCACATAACCAAGTGATGCAGTGTGATTTCATATACTGTAACTCTTCACATATATAACACGCCTGTGTCCTCCACCATGTTATACACAGAGCCTTAGCAGAGAATATATGGCTTTCACATGAGAAGTTGGACAGTGCTTGGCTAATGCAACCTTTAAGGTAATGGCAAAATGAAACTCCATAGATCACGTCTCTAATTCCACTCAAGAAGTGACACAGTGTAAAAGGAAGCATAAAACGAAAAGTAACACACTCTCAAGAGTGCAAAATCTGAGTTAAAAGCTTTATTATTATGGTTAAACACACTTATATATGTGAGGAGTATACAACTTCCTTGGATAAAACCAAAACTCCCGAATTCCAAGTACTGGTAATATGAAAGTGTGGTGATGTCACGGCCCCTGACAGCAAAGTTTCACCTCATTCACTAAGCTCTGACAAAACTTTGCTAGCAAAGGGAACAGTCAATTTTACTTTATTAGAAAACAAAATCTTTATGTCAACAGGGGCGGACTGACAACTCATGGGGCCCCCCGGGCAATAGGGGATCATGGGGCCCCTGTATCCTCTCCCACACTCAAACCACACCCACAAAAGCCTATAAAAGGTACCAGGGGCATCTCATGGGGCCTCTTACTGACCCCGGGCCCTCAGGCAGTGCCCGACTTTTCGAATGGTCAGTCCGCCCCTGTATGTCAAGGATAGAGACTGATGATAATGTATCTATTTAATTTGTAAAGCTCTTGAATATGTTTTAAACTATATAAACATGAACAAAAAGAAATAATTGCACCTGTTACAGATTGTCATTTTAGGCCCACAGGAAAAGGCCATAAATCTATTTGCACCTGTCATATGCTACCTTGGAAAGACACTGGGGCTTACAGCAGTAGGCACTTACACT
This sequence comes from Staurois parvus, assembly GCF_062004578.1. Classification (NCBI taxonomy): domain Eukaryota; kingdom Metazoa; phylum Chordata; class Amphibia; order Anura; family Ranidae; genus Staurois; species Staurois parvus. The sequence goes on from NW_028317949.1 coordinate 10,541,711, forward strand.
TTTATGAATGATCATAATTAATAATGAATCCATTATAAGCAATGTTTCGTGGTTTATTTCCTGTAACATTTTGCATTGTGGTGTATGCCCTTATAATTAGCAGAACTGCTGTCTACTACAACAGCTGATATTAACATTCATTGATCTGCTTTACAAAAACACAAGAAAAACATTAACTCAGTGCTCTTACATTTCCTGGAACACTGTCATATGCAATCTAGACCACATAAACCTAGAAATGTTGACCTTGAAAAAAAGAAAAAAACAATAAACAGCAGACCAGGCTAGAATCTAAGCTCTGTCAGAATGATTTCTTATTCCATTTTATTCAAGCATTGCCAAGCTTTATCACTACTGTGTTCAACAGTATAGTGGTGGCAGCCCACTTGAATTGGTAAATTGCTTAGTTAAAGCATATGTATGCTTTTTACATTGTCAAATTGATTTAGATGATGTTTGCTCTAAAAGTATAAGGATAGCAATCATTTAAATTAAAATAGAGCATTTACTGGAAATGCCTTTTGACTGCTGGAGTACCAGCAGTAAAAATTCTGGAATATTTATTTAGTGTTTTAAATTATATATAGAGATAGCCATGACAAGGCATCACTTATAATACCACATTTATTGTTGAAGAAGTCAAAGGATAAAGATAGAGCCATAACAAAAAACATGCATTCCCTCTAATTAGTGAGTAAAAGCACATTGATCTTTAAAAACAGTTCAAAATTTGAATACAATTTTTTCAACCCAACACAAGCTAATGCTGTGTGCTTTCTCAAACCTGGTTAAAAGAGTTTAAATCACACTGCTACATCCAATATTTAGAATATGAAAGTTGGCTGAATTTAAGGTATGTGAAAATAGGAGCAGCACAGTGGCTAAATGGTTAGCACATCCACCTGACAGTACTAGGGTTGTTGATTCAAATCCCAACCACAGCACCCTGTGCCTGCATGGATTTCCTCCCACATTCTAAAGACAGGCTGGTAGCTAAATTGGCCCTAGTATGTGTATGTATGTATGAATATAAGTTAGGGACCTTAGATTGTACACCCCATGAGGGTTAGGGACCAATGTGAATGTAGAATATATATGTAAAGCACTACATAAATTGACAGCACTATATACTGTAAGTACCTGTAATAAATAAATGTATCACTCAGTGGAAGGTCTCTATTTTATATTTCTAGAACTGGTTAGAAGAAGTAGTAGCTGGGCGATTGCTATAGGCAGCACAAACATTCTTACAGAAAATGTCATGCATACATTTGCCATATCGCTAAATGATCCCTTAATTGTCAAGAAATGTTCCAGTACAAATCATACAGAGAATTTTCCCACAGTTATGACCGGGGCGGACTGACCGTTTGGAAACTCAGGCACTGCCCGAGGGCTTGGGGTCAGTAGGTGGCCACATGAGAGTCCCTTAGTACCTTTTTCATAGACTTTTTTGAATTTGGGCAAGGACACAGGGGCCCCATGATCCCCTATTGCCCGGGGGCCCCATGAGTTGTCAGTCTGCCCCTATTCTGGTGAAATCTTGACCTGTGATAGGTAGGATAGGTTATAAATCACAGGGTCCCGTAAAGCCTACCTGACGTATAGCCACCAGCAGGAGCGGACTGATCATTTGGATACTCGGGCACTGCCCGAGGGCTTGGGGTCAGAAGGGGGCCCCATGAGATGCCCCTAGCACCTTTTTCATAGGCTTTTTTGAGTTTGGGGAAGGACACAGGGGCCCCATGATCCCCTATTGCCCAGGGGCTCCATGAGTTGTCAGTCCGCCCCTGGTTATGACCATATTTACTTATATATAGTTATATAGAATATATAATATAACAAAATGGTTAGAATAAATGATATTTATGATGGATGGTAAGTCAAGAACCTTTTTTCAAGCTTGAAAGATGGTACTGTGCTTAAAGCCTAATTTCACCTTTTGGAACATGTTACATGTTCCACTCATCACAGAGGTGATCAAATACCTCCAAAAGAAAGCTCCATTTGTGGGAAAAGAAGGAAATAAATGTAATTTGGGTGCAGTGTTGAATGACCGTGCAATTGTTAGTTAAAGTAAAGCAGAGCCGTATTGCAAAAAATGATCTGGTCAGGAAGGGGGGTAAATCCTCTGGAGGGCAAGTGGTTAAACATGGTTATGTCCATAGTTAGTCACTGATGTCAGCAAGCATTCCCAGCTATTATTTGTGACAAGATCAGTGAAGGTCATCATGTTGGCAGGTCATTGGACCATCGTTCATCATGGTTGACATTGGATCTGCATTGCTAGACAGTGTGATTGACATTAGATTTATATCCTGGGACATTGTTTACTAATTTATTTTTTTTATAAAGAACATTTTAAGGGTGTCTCTGTTTATTTACTTTTCAATACTTTTTCTTATACCTTCTTGTAAGGGACAATTTTGTGCAACAAATTACCACATCCTTATTCCCCCTATTTCCATAGCTGATCATAAAGTTAGGGAATTCCCTGTGTTAATAATGTCAGAAAGGTCTAAAGGGAGAAAAAATGTTTCTGCATGTGGAGGTAGTAGAAGGCATATAGGTACTGCATCTGCGGTGGTCAGACTGCCACATATGGGTTAGGGCATATCTGTCTTTTTTTTCTAATAGTGGGTGTGCTTTGCAGCCAGAGCACATGGAGGAGGTAGTTGTGACCTCTTCTTCCTACTAATAGACAACCAATCCCACCTTAGCCCCACAAGCTAAATTATTTCAGCATGTCATCAGTAGCTTGCTGCAGGAGGATACATAGGAATTTATGTTAACAGATGGTTGAGGAAGAGAGTACCAGGAGCATAGTGGGAAGGGGCATCAGGCAGGCAGCAGCATTTGGCGATGAAGTTCTTTCAGCTGCAGTGTACTGCCAAGCAGAGCCAGTTTGAAGGAAACTGGAAAAAGCATCTGTTCCATAGAGCTCTGTAGTTTGGGCCTTTTTCACACACCTTCTGTTGACCCTTATGGTTTGCAGCTTATGCTTGCAGCATACAAATACCAGTCATTTGAGTGCATGCATAAGCAGCAAGTCACTAGATGATGATGGCTCTTTTTTTTCTTTCTACATCACAGTGCCTCTAATGCATTTGAATTGATAGTATTGATACTATTGCTCTTGGGCTTATGTATAAATCTTAAAAAGTGGATAGCTGCTATGTATATTGGACCTGATTCATTAAGCTAGAAGTTCACATAATCCATTATCCACTGCATACTCATTTCACCTGATCACCACCAAAAGACACCATTTGTGAGTAAAAACAAATTAAGAAGCTTACAAGATATATCAATACAATTATAAGGAAGACCAAAAGCATATGTCTTAATGGTTGGTCGATAGGATTCTATCCCAAACTGAAACATGCCCTTCTTTGTTCTTTCATCATGTTAATTGATTACCATTAACAATGCCTTGTACATTACATTTTCATGAAAATGATGTACGGAACAGCATAATACTCTTTTGTACCCACAATATTTATTAAAGTCTTTGGTAAAAATTTTAAGTAGCAATAAATAAATTAACTCTTAACGTGAAATATTTTAACACTAACTTATAATGCTTATGTCTACTATTATTAACTGAAATCTGCAGGTAATTAACATTTCAATGCAATTCTGTTGACTTTAAAAGTGTCCTTCCAAGAACACAGCAATTACAGCATTCTCTAAAAACAGCATGCAGAGTTTTGTTGAGCCAAATGAAGTACTATTTTTTTTATTGTTTGTACCATTGGATGTGATTCCATTCTTGAACATTCATAAATAATTTAAAAACCATAGATGTAAACAGGACAATTTTGTTCTTACTGGATGCTTTTAGAATAAGTTTTAAGTTTCAATTCAACTAGTTTATAATACACTGCTCAAGAAATTAAAGGAACACTTTTTAATCATATAGTATAGTATAGTATAGAGTATAGAATCAAGTCATTTAAACTCCTGGGATATTGATCTGATCAGTTAAGTAGCAGAGGGGTTTGTTAATCAGTTTCAGCTGCTTTGGTGTTAATGAAATTAGCAACAGGTGCACTAGATGGGCAACAATGAGATGACCTCCAAAACAAGAATGGTCTTGCAGGAGGAGGCCACTAACACTTGTTTCCTTACTCATCTTTTCTGACTGTCTTTCACTAGCTTTGCATTTGTCTAGGGTTAGTGTCACTATTGGTAGCATGAGGCGATACCTGGATTCTACAGAGGCTGCACAGGTAGTCCAACTCAACCAGGATGGCACATCAATACGTGCCATTACCAGAAGGTTTGCTGTGTCTCCCAGTACAGTCTCAAGAGCATGGAGGATATTCCAGGAGACAGGCAGTTACTCTAGGAGAGCTGTACAGGGCCATAGAAGGTCCTTAGCCCATCAGCAGGACAGGTATCCACTCCTTTGTGCAAGGAGGAACAGGATGAGCACTGCCAGAGCCCTACAAAATGACCTCCTGCAGGCCACTGGTGTGAATGTCTCTGACCAAACAATCAGAAAGAGACTTCATGAGGTGGCCTGAGGGCCAGACATCCTCTAGTGGGCCCTGTGCTCACTGTCCGGCACCATAGAGCTCGATTGACATTTGCCATTGCACACCAGAATTGGCAAGTCTGCCACTGGTGCCCTGTGATTTTCACAGATGAGAGCAGGTTTACCCTGAGCTCATGTGACAGATGTGAAAGGGTCTGGAGATGCTGTGATGAACATTATGCTGTCTGTAACATCATTCAGCACGACCATTTTGGTGGTGGGTCAGTGATGGCCTGGGAAGGCATACCCATGGAGGGATGCACAGACCTCTACAGGCTAGACAATGGCACCCTGACTACCATTAGGTATTGGGATGAAATCCTTGGACTCATTGTCAGACCCTACACTGGTGCAGTGGGTCCTGAGTTCCTCCTGGTGCAAGACAATGCCCGGCCTCATGTGGCGAAAGTATGCAGGTAGTTCCTGGAGGATGAAGGAATTGAAACCATTGAATGGCCCCCGTGCTGGCCTTACCTAAATCCAATAGAACACCTCTGGGATATTATGTTTCAGTCCATCAGATGCTGCCAGGTTGCACCTCAGACTGTCCAGGAGTACAGTGATATCCTGGTCCAGATCTGGGAGGATATGCCCCAGGACACCATGGGGTTTATTTACTAAACCTGGTTGACTCAGAATCTTGTCCACTTCTGCATAAAAACCAATCAGCTTCCAGGTTTTATTGCTGAAGCTTAACTGAACATGCTAAGGTTAGAAGCTGATTGGCTACCATGCACAGGTGCCCAAGATTCTGAGTCAACCAGTTTTAGTAAATCTCCTATCATCTGTCATCTCATTAAGGACATTATCAGGAATGCATACAAGCACATGGGGGCCATTTGAACTACTGAGTACCATTTTTAGTTGCTGCAATTAAATTTCAGCAAAATGAACTAGCCTGCTGCATCATTTTTTCACTTTGATTTTCGGGGTGTCTTTGAATTCAGTCCTCTGTAGGTTGATAATTTTCACTTCCATCAAATGATGGAGCATCCTTATGTTCCTAACACATTATCCAGTCCATATCAGTATAGATATCCATCATGATATTTTCCCCATTGAGATCTGATGTGTTTTCAAAGTGTTCCTTTAATTATTCTGAGTAGTGTATATAATGTACTTTGACTTCTATATCTATACATTACAGGTATTTGCCGACCACCCCATAGCCAGGGGCGGACTGACAATTTGGAAACTCGGGCACTGCTCGAGGGCCCGGGGTCAGTAGGGGGCCCCATGAGATGCCCCTGGTACCTTTTTCATAGGCTTTTTTGAGTTTGGGCAAGGACGCAGGGGCTCCATGATCACCTATTGCCTGGGGGCCCCATGAGTTGTCAGTCCGCCCCTGCCCATAGCAGATATACTGTTACAGGGTAGCCATACTGTGCAGAATAATGTATATAAACATGATTCTGCACTTTCTGGTTGCAGGTGCATACTGTTGGCAAACCAATTCTGCTGTGATTGGTCAAAGCAGAGCCAATGAATGAGCACCCGTCGATCATCTAGGGAAGTGACAGAATACAACTCTGCCTATGGAAACAAAGCAGAGCTGTGTTCTGTCAGTGGCAATGTGTTGGATTCTCTTTCCCTGCAAGCACATATCACACAGTTAACCCCTTGATCTCCCTAGATGTTTAACCCCCTTCCCAGCCAGCGTCATTAGTACAGTGTCAATGCATATTTTTTGCATTGATCACTGTATTGGTGTCACTGGTTCCCTCAATGTGCCAGTTAGTGTCTGATTGTGTGCTGCAATATTGCAGGCCTGCTGTAAGTTGCTGATCTCCACCATTACTAGTATAAATAAATAAATAATAAATAAATAAATATTCCAGCATATATACCATAGTTCGTAGATGCTATAATTTTTGTGCAAACCAATCAATGTACGGTTATTGGGATTTTTTTTTACCAAAAATATGTAGCAGAATACATATTGACCTAAATTTATGAAGCAATTAGATTTTGTATTTTTTATTTAATTTCATGTTTTATAGCAGAAAGTAAAAAATATTTTTTTTCAAACATTTCTGTCTTGTTTTGTTTATAAGTACAAAAACTCAGAGGTGATCAAATATCACCAAACAAAAGCTCTATTTGGGGAAAAAAAAATGACATACATTTTATTTATGTACAGCATTGCATGATCGTGCAATTTCCAGTTAAAATAAAGCTGTGCCATATCACAAAAAATGTCCTGGTCAGGAAGGGGGGTAAATCTTCCGGAGATCAAGTGGTTATATAGCACTATCAATTTACTTAGGGCTTTACATATATACTGTATATTCACATCAGTTCCTGCCCTCAATGAACTAACAGTCTAAGGTCCCTAATTCACATTCATATACTAGGGTCAGTTTGGAAAGGAGACAAGTAACCTGCCAGCATAACTTTGGGGTGTGGTAGGAAACCCACGCAACCACAGGGAGAACATGCAAACACCGTGCAGGTAGTGCCGTGGTTGGGATTCAAACCAACAACCCTATTGCTAATAGGCTGAAGTGCTGTCCACTTAGCCACTGCTAAATTTGTTATTCTGAATCTATTTGACATTCTTACCGTGCATTGAATTATTATGTCTTTTTATTATTTCATGCTATGCTCTAGCATATGCATCTAAGTGGTCCTAAATCCAGACCATACCTAAAACGCATGAAAACATATCTATAAAATTATACATGTATAACTCATTATACATTAGGTTATCATTTTTGTTCCTATGGTAGGATCTAAACAAAACGTACATTTCCATATTCTGACTATATTTGAAATGTGTGACTCCAATTTTATGGCATTTACTATGATGGATTCCTGTAAGGTGTCAGTAATCCAAAGGATAGAAGTACTGGAGGTATTCTTGAATCCACTCCTGCTGTCACATGTATTCTTCAAAAACATCAAGCATTCTAATAATATTTATGAAATAAAATATTAATGCTTTATGAAAATTCAAAATCTTCTTGCAGCAAACTATGAAAACTGGTTAAAATGTGATGAAGAAGGATGGATGCTTAGTGGTGATATTTACATTTACTGTTGTTAAGATGGTGTCATTGCAGATATACAAAAGTTGCACACTAAATCGTCTCGAAATATCACACTGTGAATCCCCGATCCCTCTCATGCCTGCGAGAGGCATACTTTTGTTAGGGTTATGATTACTGCAAGCTATATTTTCAGTTTCCAGTGACCTGTAAAGTGACCTTGTAAAATAATGATATTTGTATGCAGTCTGTGTCAACTTTAGCTGGCTTGTTTTTATTATAGATTTCCAAAGGATGGCTAAATACTATTACTGTGTTTTCAGAGAGCAAGGGTGTGGATTCAGGTTGATAGTAGTTATAAAGTAGGGCAAATATGTGAAGTATATACAGTGTAGCTGAAATCCTAAAATTATAATTTTTCCTGGAGATATACTTTAATAGCCATTCAATTTCTAGATTGGGATTGTGATTCAAATGAACATATACTTTTTATGATCAATGTTAAAGCACATTATTTATATTATTCCAAGACTAAAATATATTTTAAAATGTACAGTATTTACATTCCACATTCTACATAACAAAGCTCAAATAAGTCAAATAGCAAAAACACAAAATAGACTAAAGGAACAATATAGTTTTGCAATGTGGCAGACATGCCATTCATAGTTCTGTTCTACAAAGAACAGGCATTTTCTATAACCTTGGAGTTTAGTCATAGAAATTAATTGTTGGTTTTCTGAAAGCATTAGTGCTAACCATGTGCTCTACTTGGTGCAGCTATGCAGGCATCTGAAATATATATATATATATATATATATATATATATATATATATATATATACATATATACACACTGTATATAGTATATCTACAGTATAAATTATTTCCAATTCTTCTATTTCACAGCTGTAGTTTTAACTAGAGATGAGCGAATTATTCAAAAATTCAATTCGGCTGATTCGCCGAATTTGCGGAATAAATTTGATTCGATGCAAATTTATTCGCTGCGAATTTAACTTATTAAAAGGGTTTCTAGGCTTCAGAGAGCCTTTATATTAGTGCAGAACACTGTACCTTTAATTTAAATGCCCTTGGAGTCTGCTGGGGAAGAGAAATAATACTGTCAGTCAGTATGACATGCAGATGAGTGCCGTCGATCTTAGAATCACCGCACACTTCACTCATTTGGGCAGTCACGGGGCACGACGAAGAAGAAGAAGAAGAAGAAGAAGATGAAGAAGAAGAAGTAGGATAAGAAGAAGAAGAAGAAGGATAAGAAGAAGAAGAAGATGAGGAAGATGAGGATGAGGATGAGGATGAGGATGAAGAAGAAGAAGAAGAAGGATAAGAAGAAGAAGAAGAAGAAGATGAGGATGAAGAAGAAGAAGAAGAAGAAGAAGAAGATGAGGATGAGGATGAAGAAGAAGAAGAAGAAGAAGAAGGATAAGAAGAAGAAGAAGAAGAAGAAGAAGATGAGGATGAAGAAGAAGAAGAAGAAGATGAGGATGAAGAAGAAGAAGAAGAAGAAGGATAAGAAGAAGAAGAAGAAGTAGAAGGATAAGAAGAAGAAGAAGAAGAAGGATGAGAAGAAGAAGAAGAAGAAGAAGGAGAAGAAGGATAAGAAGAAGAAGAAGAAGAAGAAGAAGAAGAAGAAGAAGAAGAAGAAGAAGAAGGATAAGAAGAAGAAGAAGGATAAGAAGAAGAAGAAGAAGAAGAAGAAGAAGAAGAAGAAGAAGGATAAGAAGAAGAAGAAGAAGAAGAAGAAGAAGAAGGATAAGAAGAAGAAGAAGGATAAGAAGAAGAAGAAGAAGAAGAAGGATAAGAAGAAGAAGAAGGATAAGAAGAAGAAGAAGAAGAAGAAGAAGAAGAAGGATAAGAAGAAGAAGAAGAAGGATAAGAAGAAGAAGGATAAGAAGAAGGAGAAGAAGAAGAAGAAGAAGGATAAGAAGAAGAAGAAGGATAAGAAGAAGAAGAAGAAGGATAAGAAGAAGAAGGATAAGAAGAAGAAGAAGAAGGATAAGAAGAAGAAGAAGAAGAAGAAGAAGGATAAGAAGAAGTAGAAGGAGAAGAAGAAGAAGAAGAAGAAGAAGAAGAAGAAGGATAAGAAGAAGAAGAAGAAGGATAAGAAGAAGAAGAAGAAGAAGGATAAGAAGAAGAAGAAGAAGAAGAAGAAGAAGAAGAAGAAGAAGAAGGAGAAGAAGAAGAAGAAGAAGAAGAAGAAGAAGGATAAGAAGAAGAAGATGAGGAAGATGAGGATGAGCATGAAGAAGAAGAAGAAGAAGAAGTAGAATAAAAATAAGAAGAATTCCAGTACAGCAAAAAGTGTATCTGCAGAGAGCTCCGCTATTTCTGACAGTTCTCTGACAGTTCCTTCACATTTACAGCGGTTGAAACATTGTATCTATTTGTTTCCGAATAAAAACATCTGTATCCTAAATGGAAACAAATAGATACAATGTTTCAACCGCTGTAAATGTGAAGGAACTGTCAGAGAACTGTCAGAAATAGCGGAGCTCTCTGCAGGGACACTTTTTGCCGGCTGTAGAAGGGATGAAAATCGGCCGATCGGGAAAAATTTGTTTCGTGCATCCGAAGTTTGCTAATTTTCGGATTCGGTGCGAATCGAATTTTTCCTAATATTCGAAACAAATTCCACTTCGCCAAGTTCGATTCGCTCATCTCTAGTTTTAACCCCAGAAAAATTTCTTTCCACTTTGTGCTAGTTCCTAATTACAACAGTTTGTCAGTTTATTACTGTAGTATGGAGAGGTTCATTAACAATGTCATGCCCCTCATTCCTCCTCCATGTCTCTCAGTCCTCCCTCCGTGTTTCTTAGTCCTCCCTCCATGTTTCTCAGTCTTCCTTCCATGTCTCTCAGTCCTCCCTCCATGTCTCTCAGTCCTCCCTCCATGTTTCTCAGTCCTCCTTCCATGTCTCTCAGTCCTCCCTCCATGTTTCTCAGTCCTTTCTCCATGTCTCTCAGTCCTCTTTCCATGTCTCTCAGTCCTCCCTCCATGTCTCTCAGTCCTCCCTCTATGTTTCTCAGTCCCCCTCCATGTCTCTCAGTCCCCCTCCACATCTCTCAGTCTTACCTCCATGTCTCTCAGTGCTCGTTCATGTCTCTCAGTTCTCATTTATGTCTATCAGTCTTCCTCCAAGTCTTTCAGCCCCACTCCATGTCTCTCAGTCCTCCCCCCATGTCTCTCAGTCCTCCCTCCATGTTTCTCAGTCCTCCTTCCATGTCTCTCAGTCCTCCCTCCATGTTTCTCAGTCCTCCCTCCATGTTTCTCAGTCCTCCTTCCATGTCTCTCAGTCCTCCCTCCATGTCTCTCAGTCCTCCCTCCATGTCTCTCATTCCTCCCTCCATGTTTATCAGTCCCCCTCCATGTCTCTCAGTCCCCCTCCATATCTCTCAGTCTTCCTTCCATGTCTCTCAGTGCTCGTTCATGTCTCTCAGTCCTCATTTATGTCTCTCAGTCTTCCTCTAAGTCTTTCAGCCCCACTCCATGTCTCTCAGTCCTCCCTCCATGTTTCTCAGTCCCCCTCCAAGTCTTTTAGTCCTCTCTCTATGTCTCTCAGTCCTGTCTGTCTAACACCCCGCACCCCCATAATGACGCCACAGACTGACACCATTTTTAAAAAAATGTTGACGGTTTTATCAATTCTTATTACAAGTCTTTTCTTGACGTCTTAGCGCTTCCATTTCTACAGGCCTTCAATTCATTAGACACACCAGGGCAGTCCATGTGCCATCTTTCTGAGGCTCACATTACGGTTATACCCAAAGAGAATAAGGACCACAGCTCCCCAGCGAATTACCGACCGATCTCCCTATTGAATGTTGATCTAAAAATTTTTGCCAAGATTCTGGCTAACCGTCTACTACATGTTATAGAATCCATCATATCACCGGACCAGGTGGGCTTTGTTCCGGGAAGAGAAGCCAGAGATAACACAATAAGGGCCATAAATATACATCATTGGTTAACCCAAAATCAACAGTCTGGATTCTTTCTCTCTTTAGACGCCGAAAAGGAGTTTGACAGACTAGCATGGGATTACCTAGAGGCAGTTTTGATTGGCATTGGACTGCCTTTGCGCTTTTTGACATTTATTATGTCTCTATATAAAGCCCCCACAGCGCGAGTGCGAGTGAATGGACGCCTTTCGGATTCTTTTTTGATCAGCAATTGGACCAGACTGTCACCCCTCTTATTCATTCCTACACTGGAACCTTTATTGAATTGCATTAAAGATAACGCTAACATCAAAGGGATCTTGATCAATGGCAAAACACATAAAGTGGCAGCCTTTGCTGATGACGTACTACTTTTCCATGACAGACCCACATATCACGATACCTAATTTGTTACAAGATTTCAAATTATTTCAGTATTTGGCTAACTTTAAAATCAACTTTTCTAAATCCCAAGCGCTTAATGTATCATTAACTCCGGATGTGATTAGACAAGCGACATCAAACTTTCCCTTTACCTGGCAACGCGAGGCTATCACTTATTTAGGTATCCAACTATCATCCCATCTTACAGAACTATATGCAAAAAATTTTCTACCCCTCTTACGCAACATCTCCAAAGACCTTCAGACGTGGAATAAACCTTGGTTCTCTTGGTTTGGTAGAGCAGCTATACTTAAGATGAACGTGCTCCCCAGAATATTATATCTACTACAGACGATACCAATTCAATTACCAAACTCGTTCTTTCAATCTTATAAAATGCTCTGCTCATCCTTTCTTTGGTATAATAAACGCCCAAGAATTAGCTTCACCCAACTCACTATGCCCAAGAAGAATGGAGGTATTGGATATTAATCGTTACTACAGGTCTTGCCACCTAGCCAGATTAGTAGACTGGACCACGAATCACATTCGTAAGGTCTGGGTTGGTTTGGAGGCTGATTTCTCAAAGATACCACTCTCCACCTCCCCATGGCTGAAAACCTCCCACGTCCCTTCTGAGTTTTGGAAACACCCACTTATAGGTCCCACTTTATGCTGTAGCTCGCAATTATTCCAGAAAAAAGAACTTTCTTCCTCTCCGAGCCCTCTTACTCCGATCAAAATCTGGACTTTATTCCAGGGATGTCTCCGACCTTTCTCGCTGGGTATAACTGAGAAGATAACCTAACAGTACATCAATTCCTCAAAGATTCTAAGCTCTTATCTAGAGAAGACATTACAAAGGCGTGGCCATCCCTTACTCTAACGCCTTGGATGTATAGACAAATCCACCACTTCTTACGTAACTCCCCACATTTAAAGGATTATTCAAGACCGCTTACTGCATTTGAGAAGCTCTGCTTTACAGACCTCGGCATGTAATATCTAAGATATATTCTTTTTTGGAAAGTGCCAATACATCTCACTCGCGGAAGACCTGTGCAGCCTGGCAGCGTGATCTACAAATTCCAATCTCACCAGAGGACTGGGACCACATTTATGACCACATGCATAAAGGTTCCATATGTGTTTCTACACAAGAAGGCAACTATAAAGTATTTTCCAGATGGTACAGAGTTCCATCTGTGATTCATAAATTTGATCCTAACGTTCCAGATTTATGCTGGAGATGTTTCCAGGCAACAGGTACTCTTCTACATATATGGTGGGAATGCCCGCTACTGCAGCCCTTCTGGAGAAAAGTTTTGGACATAATCGCACAAGTAACTACATACACCCTAGACTTTACCCCAGCACAATGTCTACTCCATCACTCCTCACTTCCTGTGAGGACTTATCGTAAGTCGCTTGCATTACACATGATAAATGCGGCAAAGCAGTGTATTCCTGTTCATTGGTGATCAGACTACATTCCCACCGTGCGAGAGTGGATTCTTAGGATCAATAGGATCGCGGAAATAGAGGAGCTGATCTCAGTGGCAAAAGAACACCCCGAGCGATTCGGGAAGACTTGGGCTTGTTGGACTCATTTCCAATCTACTGATACTTATCATGGCTTAATGAAGGAATGAGCGAGAACGATTTGGAGACACGGAAAGCCTCTAGAACTCTCACCTCAGGAATAACTCCATTAATGGACTTTCACTGAATTATACCCCTAATTAAAGATAGAATCTGTTACAGCCAGGCCGATGCTAATTGATGTGATTGGTTTGGTTATGCCTATTTAATTCTAAACCTCATCCTCCCCCCCTCCCCCCCCCTTTTTTTTTTCTTTCCTTTTTCCCCATCTTCCCTATCTATTTGTCCTCTATGTTCCCCCCCCACTTCATTATGATATTACATCTCATATTCTTCCTCCATTCCCACTCTCGTCTCTTTCTTTTCTTTTCTTTCTCTCTTTTGCACCCCCTTTTCTCATAATCTAACTAGCTATATTTTTCATAAGGTACGGAACACTCATAGATGTACAGGTGTAACAATAATCCACAAAACTAACCCACACTTTTCGGATATGGAAACATAGGACATATATGCCTTGAGATGATACTTTTGTCTTGCACTTCATAGTCCTGTTATTTGAGCTCTCCCTACATAGAGTCTAGTGTATACTGTATTTATCTAAATTACATACTGTTATCAGTACTGCTATGGTTATATCTTTTGCATCTGCCTTACTGTGGGACTTCGTCTCATGATGATCTACAATTTAATCTAATGTCCTGATCCCGTCTGCGTTACGGGAGAACGTGTAAGAGGATGTGCACGGACTGCGATCCGTATCTGTCTATGACTTGTTTTGCCTTTCATACTTCAATAAAACTTTTTTGGAATAAAAAAAAAAAAATGTGACATTTTTATAAAAAATGCATAATAAGTAATTACTTTCAGTAAATATCACAAATCAAAACAATCAGCATTCAGAGTTATAGGCATGTGAAATGATATGTACATTTTTAATCTTCCTATCAAGGAACCCTTTTCCTCACTCATGTTCATGTGATATTTGACTAAGGCCCTCCTTGCTATCATTTTTTTATGCATGCATTGTGTTTTTAAATGAATAACAATACATTTTGTAGTTTTACTCTTATAAACAATGGATGGCTTCCTTTCATGCCATCCATTATAAACAATTGTGCTGTTAGCTGTGATTGGTCACAGTGATCACATGGTACAGACTGGGTCAATCACAGTCCATCTGTGTCATGTGATTAGCTCTGGCCAATCACAGCTAATCACAACAAACCAAACTGAATGAATCAATTTCATTCAGTAAAATGCTTGTTTATAGCAATACAATTAATTGCTCTAAGCCACGGGTGTCAAACTGGTGGCCCTCCAGCTGCTGCCAAACTACAAGTCCCACGAGGAATTGCAAGATTGATAGTTACAAGAATGACTCTGGTTGCAGTGTATTTTTTTAATTTTATTTTGATCTGTTGTATTTCTTATTTTTTAATTTTTTAAATTAGATTTTTATACCAGCTTTGCATATTCTCCTATGCCTATGAGACACATTAGGATTGCAATACTCCAAATAACAACTGTGTGGCTTTAATTGATTTGAATCTAGTGATGCTCATATGTGTGTATACTCATGTGTGTCTATTTCAGATCATTTTAAACATTTAAAGTAGAAGTACAGCCAAAGCTCTTTTGTCTGTACTTCTCCTGTGGATCACAGGAGTACAGTTCGCTCTGTACTCATGTGAACTTTTTTCAGCTGACAGAGGGCTTAATCCCTCCATCAGCTGATGTCACTCAGCCGGTCCAGGTTGGGGAAAGATGTTGACTTCACAGTTGGGATCCACCCCAGAGTCTGGAGTGGCACCTGGCTCAGCCTCTCAGCCATCCACTGAGCGTCTGAGCCAACAGCTCCCTCCCTCTCCACAGCCTAGGGCACCAGTGAGTGCTGGGAGGGGAGAGCAGACAGTGGGGACTGACAGTCACTGCTCTCTGCTCACAGTGGCTGTGAGAACTCAGAGATCAGCGGTCATGTGATTGCTGTGTTGTCACATTTAGATCTGGGGTGGAACAGATGCAGCATCAGACTAATGCTACATTCGCCTAGGTAAGCATAACTGGGGAAAATAATTAAGTCCATACTTCTCTGTTGATGCTACTCAACCATGACTATTGAAGTGTCCGTGTTTTTCAGATCAGAAATAAGGCAATGCAATAAAGTAGTTGATTTTTATAGGAATATAATGTAGCCAAGTTTGTAGGGATAAAATACATATAGTAAAAGGTCTGAATTGCATTGGTTTTAAGAGTACAAGAATATGAAGAAAAAGGAAATAATGAGAAAGATATATTAAGTAAGCAAAAAGAAGTAGAGGTTAAAGAAAACATAAAGAACAACAGTCCTCTGGAGAATGGCCTTGGCAATTATTTAATAAGAAGCATACAGTAGCTATTCTTAAATCCTATATATGGCTAATCAAAACCATACCATATCACATTTTACAGTTTTTGTATGTGCCAGTTAACGTGTCAATATCACTTTAACCTTTTACATGCTAAAATGGTTTTCATGGCCTTCATAAAGCACACATAAGACCAGGGGCGGACTGACAACTCATGGGGCCCCCGGGCAATAGGGGATCATGGGGCCCCTGTGTCCTTGCCTAAACTCAAAAAAGCCTATGAAAAAGGTACCAGGGGCATCTGATGGGGCCCCCTACTGACCCCAGGCCCTCGGGCAGTGCCAGAGTTTCCAAATGGTCAGTCCGCCCCTGCATAAGACTTATTAGTTAGATATTTTTGCTAAACACTCTGCATTAATGTAATACACAAAATGATAAAAAAAATCTATTTTATAATACAGTTTTAGCTTGTTTCATACATGGCAATGTATATCATACAAGATGCAATAATATTTTTCACTAAAATATTCTCAACTATTTTCATTACAAAGAAACCAAATATGTGTAGGTTGATGCTATTAATGATCAAAAAGTGCACATTTTTAGATTTTAAAGGGTTAGGCTTTGTCTCATACCATGATCTCTGTTAAAGGTGCATTGAAATGGTGAACATTAAAAATTTGTATCTCCCATCCATAAAAGTAAACACCCAGGGTATCCAGCAAGTGGTACTGTAAAGCTGATGTTTCATAAAACTATTCTTTTGACTGCGTGTTTCCCCATTTAGTTATTGCTGCATGGGCATCTTATGGGCCATACAGTGTTAGGTGTTTGTTGTACTTTTTTAGCTGCATTTTGTATGTTTTTTTTCTGATATTTGAAGTGCTCACTAATACCTCTCATGGTTTAACCAGCAGTTTCCTGGTTCTGCTAGACCTGTAATTCTACTCTCATGTGCTGCTGGCTTCTGTGTTCACCTATGGGCATCACCTGCTCTACTGTAGATTTATATCCCTTTTTCTTTCTATCACTTCCTGGTCCGCCTCCCAGTCTGCTTCTCTATAGACATGCTCATTGCAGCTCAAGTTTACTGAGCAAACTGTCAGATTCCTTTGGTAGTGAGCACTTGTAGAAGGCCAACTCGGTTTAAACCTCTTTTGTGTTTTTACTTGTATCTGGGGGGTTCCCAAAATATTTCCCCTAATTTTCTGTCCAGGTAAAATTGTTCCACCAAAGAGAACATAAGGGAAAAATCTGCAGGGGCAGGAGCCAGAAACCCAGACAGCATTATAAAAATGAAGGAGGTTTTAGCCTTCCTTTACGCTATAAACAAATATGTTTTTATTGCTGTCTGCTTTGTTGTTGGAGATTTTCCATTACTTTTTTGTCTAGTGAAACTGTTGTCATGGGAGCAAGAATCAAGATAATTCTCATTAATGTAATCCCAAAAAACACAACTGTGCTCTACATTTTCCCCACACTATTAAAAATGTTAAAAAAGTTTTCACTGGACATACATATTCTAAAAAACACATATACACACTTTACAATAGGCTCTCACCCCTACAGGCATTGTGGAGAAATCCATTATCAAATTTCACAGGGGCACAGAAATCACAGTCTATTTTCTATTGAAAGAGGACTCTCTGCAGCCTGACAGCCTTCCAATGTAATCTACATGACTAAAGCCTGATTTTTTTGTTGTGATATTTGAGGATGAACTGCATCACAGTACATTCTACTATACAGGTCAGGGATGGATTGTTTTAAAGCTCTTTATCTATTAAGAATAGTATGGTTGCACAGACTGGGCCATCAACAATTGGCAGTCTGCTTCAGAAGTTGTGGAGCAGATGCCGATTTTCTTCATTGTGTGTAGAATTGCCCATTGGTTTCTCCCTTTTGGTTGGAAGTGAACTTGTTTCTTTCTACTACCTTTGCCCTACCCAATATTCTACATCCTAAGAACTGTTTTATGGGAATTTCTGGTGACTTACACCTTTCTAAACATGACAAGAGCCTAATATACATATTGTATTTTTATTCCAAAAAGGTTATCCTTATGTCCTGGAAGGGCAGCCCACGTTTAACAATAGAGACTTGGAAGGATATGGTTAATGGTAATATACCATTATATAAGCTGACCCTTGAACTTAGGAAGAAACCCCAAACCTTCACAAAAGTGTGGCTCCACTGGCTAGATAGTCTTCTTACTGATAACTCTGTAGAACAAGGAATGTAATTGCATAATGAATTTGTTAGATGGCTCCTGATGTTTGTTACTAGCTGCACCAACTGTGCATTACTGTCAATATTAGCTTGTGTATCATAGACTGACTGTAAGGGGTGTTAGGCTGAGATTTATTTACTGATTTTTTGTTTCTGCGGGCTCCCTGAGCCTTAATGTTCTATTTTTGTTTTTTTTGTTTTTTTGTTTTTTGTGTGTTTGTTTTTCTTTTAGTAATGGCAAAATGTCAATAAACATATCTTAATCACTTGCCCTCCAGAGGATTTTACCCCCTTCCTGACCAGGCCATTTTTTGCCTTACGGTGCTGTGTTACTTTAACTGACAATTACA
Organism: Staurois parvus; assembly: GCF_062004578.1. Taxonomy (NCBI): domain Eukaryota; kingdom Metazoa; phylum Chordata; class Amphibia; order Anura; family Ranidae; genus Staurois; species Staurois parvus. The sequence continues at coordinate 10,560,113 of NW_028317949.1, forward strand.
CAAGCTTGCAACGCTGCACCCAAATTAAATTTGCATCCTTTTTTCCCAGGAATAGAGCTTTATTTTGGTGGTATTTGATTGCCTATGCATTTTTTATTTTTTTTGCTATAAAAAAACCCAATATTTTTTACTTTTTGATTTTAAATATGTTCAGTAAAAAAAAAATCTAATTTCATAATAAATGTAGTATTTTGCTGCCCTGTAGAAGTATTCCTGCTATAGGGTGGCAGTTAAATACTTAAATGAAAAGAATATGTAAGTTTTTAGTCTGGACACAGGTGCATTTTAGGTGGAGGAAAAAAAGCTTTCTGTCACCAAGCATGCACCATATTTTTGCATTTAACCATTACCTAAACTGGAAAGATTTAAATGGGTTCCAGTGTCAAGCTAGGATTTAAAGAACAGTCCATGACCACTCCAAGGTGAACCACATCTTGGGAAAAATCTGATTTGTATTTATTGCTTTATTTTTGACAGAATCATATTTTTTAATGTTTTGTCTGTCACAATATTCTTCTTCTTTGGCAAAGAAAATATGGTTCCATGTTGCAGGAAAAGGAAAAGTTTGTCACTGTAGCAAAGTGACAAACTATGACTTTTATTGACATGACTTGCAACCCACGCTTAACATGTGATCAGAAAGCACACAGGTCTTTTCTGCGGGAGCCAGGGCTACAAGCTGAGTAAGTAAAATAGTGATTGAATACAGACAAACTTTCCCTGTATCAAAGTTATCACTATTATTGACTAACTGTTGCTAATTGCCTAATCAAACAAACAGAAACCACACAGAGACTGTTCAGAACTGGGAAGTGCTAGGAGCAGACTAATGCCATAAGTGTTTGCTTTTACTGTAGTGCTCAGCTTTAACTAAAAAATATAAATAATTGCTTTTCCTTGCTGTGCTTGACCATGAGTGAGTTCCCAATAGGGCAGATGCAAAAGGGTTCCTAGCAAAATAGCACAAGGGAAACTTTTTCTTTTAGGATAACTGTGCTTGAATATATTGGAAATTTATAAATCTGCAACAATGAGAAAGTTCTGCAGCAATTAAATAAATGTGTAATTTGTAGAATGTGTAGAAAAAACAGGAAATATAAATTTATAACTATATATACTTACCATTACTTATCACTTACCTTTTTTTTGTTTTTTTTAATAAGCCTGTCTTACATTTATCCAGCCATATAACAGACACATAACAATCACATACAATGCAAATAAGAACAGACATAAAAGCAAAATGTTTCACCCTGTTCTTTCAGGCTTGTCAAAATTCTCATATCCTTGAGCGGTTTTATTACATGGTTGCACCTGAAAGCTCCAAAAATCCTACACAATATTTGCAGATGTTGAAATGGAACAGTAGTAGGATTGAAAGCTCGGTTTTCACATAATTGGTTTCTATCATGATATATAATTTACCAGAGCTCTAAAGATTTATATACGCACACACACCTGTTTGCAGCTCAGTACATGTGTGCTTTGTCATGTAGTTACTTAAGTGAAGTTATGACTTTGCAGCTGGGATTTTGACGTTTCATAGCTTTGGTACTTGACAACAGATGCCTAGAGAATTTTCACAGATGCTTCTCAAAATATTGGTACAGTGAAGTCAACCAAAGGGTCACAATGAAATATTATTAAAAACATGAATGATTGCTAAACTAAACCAACTACTTTCACCGCCATTTGCTATTTTAGTTCAGTAAAATGCTATATACTTAAATAGAAAAATGATTATAATGGCTAGCATATTGTATATGTAAAAAAAAAATGTATACTGATATGGACTGGGTAATGTGGTAAGAACGTAAGGATGCCCCATCGTTTGGTGAAAATTATCAACCTACAGAGGACTGAAATCAAAGACATCCCGAAAATCAAAGTGAAAAAGTGATGTAGCAGGCTAGTCCATTTTGCTGAAATTTCATTGCAGCAACTCAGAATGGTACTCAGTAGTTTGCCTGGCCCCTACGTGCCCCTATGTGCTTGTATGAATGCCTGACAATGTCAGGGCATGCTCCTAATTAGACTACAGATGGTGTCCTGGGGTATTTCCTCCCTGATCTGGACCAGGACATCACTGAGCTCCTGGCCAGTCTGAGGTGCAACCTGGCATCATCGGATGGACAGAAACATGATATCCCAGAGGTGTTCTATTGGATTTAGGTCAGGCGAGTGTGGAGGCCATTCAATGGTATCAATTCCTTCATCCTCCAGGAACTGCCTGCACCAGCATAGGGTCTGACAATGGGTCCAAGGATTTCATCTCAATACCTAAAGGGAGTCAGGGTGCCATTGTCTAGTCTGTAGAGGTCCGTGCATCCATCCATGGATATTCCTCCCCAGATCATCACTGACCCACCACCAAAATGGTCATGATTAAAGATGTTACAGGCAGCATAACATTCTCCATGGCTTCTCCTGACCCTTTCATGTCTGTCAAATGTGCTAAAGGTGAACCTGCTTTCATCTGTGAAAAGCACAGGGCGCCAGTGGTGGACCTGCCAAATGTGGTGTTCAATGGTAAATGACAATCGAGCTCTATGGTGCCGGGCAGTGAGCACACGGCCCACTAGAGGACATCAAGCCCTCAGGCCACCCTCATGAAGTCTGTTTCTGATTGTTTGGTCAGAGACATTTACACCAGTGGCCTGCAGGAGGTCATTTTGCAGGGCTCTTGCAGTGCTCATCCTCTTCCTTCTTGCACAAAGGAGCAGATACTGGTCCTGCTGATGGGTTAAGGATCTTCTATGGTCCTGTCAAGCTCTCCTAGAGTAACTGCTTGTTCCCTGAAATCTCCACCATGCTCTTGAGACCTTCTAGCAATGGCATGTATTAATTTGCTGTGTGGAGCAGTTGGACTGCCTGTGCAACCTTTGTAGGGTGCAGGTATCGCCTCATGCTACCAGTAGTGACACTGACCCAAGCCAAATGCAAAACTAGTGAAAAACAGTAAAAAAAGATGAGTAGTTAAAAAAATGTCAGCGGCCTCCACCTGTAAAACCATTACTGTTTTGAGGATGGTCTCATTGTTGCACATCTAGTGCAACCCCCTCTGCTACTTAACTGACCAGATCAATATCCCAATTGATTTAATGCTCTACTCTGATTAAAAAGTGTTCCTTTAATTTTTTTAGAAGTGTATATATACACATCTATAGTTTGTTTGTTTTTTAATATGCTGTTTCCATTTTTAGAGGAGAAACTGGGATTAATATCAGCAATTTCACACATTTTAGATGCTTTAACTTTTTTGTTGTACTGTACATTTTTGTTTTGTACTGTTGACTAGAGCTAAGCTTTGGGTTTTCGTCAAACATGAGTTCTAACAGAGCTCAAGTTGTTCATAGTTCACCACTATAGCAACCAATTACCAATAATGAACTTTTTGGCCTATGAATTAAGTGCCAATCACAGGGTTTTTACAAATTTCCCAGCCCCCTCCTTATAAAAGTCAAGGATACCAGCAGCCTCTTGTCAGTATGTATTGAAAAGAGTTGGAGTGAAAAGGGAAAGATCACTCCTATAATGTGCGGCTGACATATTTTATATATATATATATATATATATATATATATATATAGTTTTATATATATATATATTTACAGACATATGCACAGTCAGTGTTTGTGGAGAGAGATTGTTGCTGCCATCCTTTACAGTGCAGTTGTTGGACAGTGCCATATTTGTAGTCAATCACAGTCATATACACAGATAACTAGTTTTGGGGAGACTTAGAGTAGATCAGAAGTCACACAGTATTTGCAAAGAAAGATAATTATTGCTATTCTAAAGAGTGCAGCTGAATAGTGCTATACCCAGCTTTGTATTGTGCTGCATTGCATAGAGTTGCAGTGTGGTGGGATACATAGTAAGTCACTACCAGCCCTCCCATACCTGGTTCTCTGTGCTGTAATGTGCTACATTACTGCGGATTACAGTGTTTTTGGATACATATTATTTTCAATTCCCATTTATGTTCACAGTTCATGGACCCAACAGTTCTTTCTAGGCCTGTCAGCATCAACCTCAGTTGCTGTTTAACTTCTGGGCCCCACTGAAGATGCTTGAAGTTTAATTTATTTTTCACATTTTCATATTTCTTCTTTTATAGTTTCAGTTATGTTAAAAATAAATAATAAAATGGTGGATGTTTAGTGTGTTAGGGTTGGTGTTTGTGGTCTTGTGATTTAGGGTTGAGGTTTAGTGTTTAGGATATATATTTTAGGTAGGTATATTTTATTTTAATATAATTTAGCTAGGGTCTTTTTGTTTCTTGGTCAGCAGCATAAACTTGCCTTTTACACAGACAAAGCTTCCTTTTGTTTGTAGCACATTACCATATACTGCTGCAATACAGTTAAGTGCTACACCGCCAATACCCTTAATACAATAGTTGCTAGTAAAGTCAGTTAATTCCCTGTATTAATGAACTCAGGTATTGCTAAATGGATTGGTAGAGGTTTTGCACTTGGACATAGTAAAGAGATAGCAGGTCCTGCATCTGTGCCTAAATAGTATGATTTACCCTTCATAATGAGGACACCATAGGCTGTTGGATGTCCAGGCTGGACCATTACCCAGAACTGGCACAGAATTATCCATAATTTATTTCCTGATAAAAAGCTGCTGGTCTCTCGCTCTGAAAATATACTCTACAAGTGTTTATCAAGTCTGCACTATGTTTATGGATTTTTCCTGTGAAATAATACATTATAATTTTTAATTATTGAATAAAATCTGCCTAGTGTCTCCCTCTAAAAATTCAGCCTAGTAATAGTGCTAAGTAATAGTGCTTACTCTCTGTGAAAATGAAGAAAATAATGGGGCTTAAATACTGTGCATGGAGTTGGTACAACATTTCTGGCTATTTTCTGTGCAGTATTACTTAACCTGCATGACATCTCCCTCTGAATATGAAAACTATGTAAAGTGCTTAAATACTGTGCATGCAGTCAGTACAATCTTTCAGGGTTTTTCTGTGAAATCATAAACTCATATTTTGATTCCTTCATTAAACTGGCTTCTCTTTCCCGGTGAAACAGTGGCCTAGTAAAAATGCTTTCATTATGTGGATAAGGGATGAGCTTTAGGTTCTGGTTAAACATGATCATGAAGTCTGTATTTTTGCAACAGTAGCACTACCACCACAAAATCACAGACCCCCAGCTGGATCTGGGTAATGTAATTAATTTCCTGTTTGTAAATATACAGTATTTGGTCTTTCACTGTGAAACTTTAGAATAATGAAAGTCCTTAAATACTGTGCATGTTGCCAGTTCAATATTTCAAGATTTTTTTTCTCCGAAATTAAGCACTCTAGTGTTATTATTGCTTAACCACTCACCCACTTGCCTTTGCAAACACTTTTACTCCCTTCCTGCCCAGACCAATTTTCACCTTTCAGCACTGTTGCACTTTGAATAACAATTGTGAGGTCATCCAACACTGTACCCATATGCAATTTTTCATAATATTTTTTCACACAAATAGAGATTTTGTTTGTTGATATTTAATCATCACTGGGGTTTTTATTTTTTGCACTATAAACAAAAGAAGAGCAAAACATTTGAAAAAAAAAAGGTTTTATTTGTTTCTATTATAAAATTTTGCAAACAGGTATTTTTTCTCCTTCACTGTGCATTGATGAGGCTGCACTGATAGGCAGCACTGATGGGCACTGATTGGCAGCACTGATGGGCACTGATGAGGCGGCACTGACATCACTGGCTGGCAGCACTTCTTGATGACACTGACTAGTGGCACTGATGGGTGGCATTGCTGGGCAGCACTGCTGGGTGGCACTGTTGGGCACTGGCTGGTGGCACTAATGGGTGACACTGCTGGGCACTGATGGGTGGCACTGCTGGGCCACACTGATGGGCACTTTTAGAGCTGCATTGATAATTAGTGCCCTGATTATCAGTGCAGATGTGCTCCTTAACATTTACAGGTATCTGAAGTACTTTCCTCATGCTGTGACAGCGTGAGGAATGTGCTTTCGATAACCGGCAACTGTATTTACTTTGTGATCAGCTGTGTCATAGGACACAGCTGATCACATGGTAAAAGACCACTGTGCTTGGCATTTTACCTAGTCATGTGATCAGCTGTGCCCATAGGACACAGTGATAACTGACAATGCCAGGTGCTCGCCGCTGGGGGCGCATTCAGAGAGGACGTCATATGACACCTTCCCAGAACTGGACAACCGAGCTGTAGCCATCTTTTGGCTATAGCGCATTTGTAAAGTAGTTAAAACCTGCCTAATCTCTCAGTCTTAAACAGAAGCCTACCAAAGTTGTTTACATATTATGCTCATTGATTCTGTACATTGTTTCTGTTTTTTTTTTTAATGTGAAAATAGGAAGTGCCTTGGAAGAGTATGGCATGCACGAAGTTCATATTTTCTTGTTGCAGCAGCAGGTGTAAAACCAAAAGCACCTTCTGGAAGGGAAGAGAGCTGTTTTCTGTTAGGTCATCACCCTTAACTGCTTAACCCCTTTGCCAATTTTGAAATTTCTCACTACATGTAAAATTCAGCATCTTTTGGCTAGAAAATTACTTTGAAACCCCCATACATTATATATATTTTTTTAATCAGAGGCACTAGAGAAAAAATGGTGGCTATTGTAATTTTTTATGTCACACTGTATTTGCACACAGTTTTTTAAATGCAATTTTTTTTGGGAAAAGATACACTGTAATGAACTTTTTTTTTTTTTTCCAAAAAACAAAGTTTATTGAAAACAAGATACAAATTTTCACACGAAAATGTACAGAGGAAATGCACATAGGACAAACAGCAAAACATAAATCATACAAAGGCAAATGAGGTCCAACGCAAGACCAAACAGTGTGGATGAACTAGGCCACGCCAGGGTTGTGCCAGCAATATTTAGGTATGCTTGTCAAGTGCTAAAAATAAAGAGACGTCTGGCCTTCCACCATAACGTCTAGCGATAAAAATCTGTAGGGGGGAAAAGAGCAGTACGATGCCTATGTGAGAGTCAATACTACAGAATACGATGGTGGAATTGTGCGAATGTAGGAGTAATTGTCGTGGGAACCGCGAACGAATTGCGGGAGGTGATGCTGACCGCATACTCAGTGTGCTATCGGAAAAAGTGTCCAAAACGTGTAAAAGCATATGAAAGAAAAGAAAAGAGAAGGCGAGAGAAAAAAAAAAAAAAGGGGGGGACAGAAAGAAGAAGAGGGGGGGAGAGAGAGAAGAAAAGAAAAAAAAAAAAAAAAAAAGGGGGGGGAGGGGGGGGGGGAGGAAGGGAAGCAAGTGGGGAGGGCAAAATAAGAGAAGGGACAACCGACAAAAAGATCTTATCCTCCAGACAAACAGTAGCGGGAGTGGGTAGAACCTAAGCTATCAGCGGCGTCAAAGGAAAGCGTGCGTAACACAGGGGGGAGTATGATGGCACCCTCAGGTCAAATACCACTAAATAACACTATCAGGAAGTCCAAATTAGGTTTTAGACAGATTGGTCCATGAGGGATCGATATTCCGGGGTAGTCAGAAAATGGGTCCAGCAGGCCCATACATGAGAGTATTTCGTAGGAGTATCGAGGGCAGTCGCAACCAGTTCTTCCATGTCGGCCGTTTTACCCACTCGAGTGAGCCATTCACGGATAGAGGGAGAGCGTGTGGAGCCCCATAGAACCGGAATACAGAGTCTGGCTGCGTTGATCATGTGCATGGCTAATGATTTAAAATACTGAGCCCTGGGAAGGGAAGAGTGATGGAGGAGGAATTGGGCAGGAGAGAGAGCTAAGGGTAAAGTAGTTATAGACACTACTAACCTATGGACCTCCTGCCAAAATGGTTGAAGAAGCGGGCAAGACCACCAAATGTGAAGAAAGGACCCATCCGGGGTCCCGCATCTCCAGCAGCTGTTGGGGAAGGCGGGGTTAAAATGATGAATTCTTGAGGGAGTTCGGTACCATCTAGAGGCTATTTTGTAGCTGTTTTCTTGTGTCGAGACATTGAGGGAACATTTATGAGAGTATTGGAAAACCAGGTCCCAGTCGGAGTCCGACAACTCAGCATTAAGATCTCTCTTCCAAGCCCGACACGCGGGGAGGGAGTCATAAGACCGGCTCTCCACTAGAAGTGGGTAGATCTCCGAGATCAGATGTTTCCGTGGTTCAGCCTTCGCGCATGCAGATTCAAATGGGGTAAGAGAGCGATGCCAGTTATGAGGGGGTTTATGAGAGAGCAGATAATGTCTGATCTGGAAATATACCCAGAAAGGGAATTCGCGAATACCCAGGCTTTCCTGCAGTTCACTGAGCGTTTTCACCTTGCCTTTGTGGAGAAAATGTTTCACTAAGATCTGTTTGTGCGGCCAGTGTTTCATTAAAAAATCTTTATGCATCCCAGGGGGGAAGTCAGGGTTGAGGCGTATAGGGGTCAGGGGGTTGGGTGTGTCAGAAATGGCAGCAGATCTACAAGCCGATCTGAAAATTTTTAACGTAGGTCCCACCAAGGGATGGGTGAGAAGAGCTTGTGGCGTGTGTTTCGGTGAGAGCCAAGGAATCGATGCCAGGGGGAAGGGCGAGCAAGCATTCTCTATAGATATCCAGTCTTTGGAGGCAGTATGAACGTGCCAATCAACTATCCGGGAAAGATGACAAGCCCAATAGTAGCGGTAAAGATCAGGAAATCCTATGCCCCCTTTAAGTTTAGAGAGGGTTAATTGGGAGTAGGCAATACGTGGACGTTTGTGGCTCCAAAGGAACAGAGAACACAGTCTTTTGCAAGAAGCAAAGAAAGCAAGAGGTAAGTGAATTGGTAATGTTTGGAAGAGATACAGGAGACGGGGAAGTACATTCATTTTAATGATCGCTGCCCTTCCAAACCACGAGAAACAGGGATGGTGCCATTTATTGAGGTCTTCTTGCATAGAGCGAAGAGCGGTAAGATAGTTTTTCACATAAAGGTCATCAAGGTTACTGGTGAGCTGGATACCGAGATAAGTTAGGGAATCCCTTTCCCAATGAAATGGGAATTGGGCCTCACAAGCAGAGACCAGCTCAGCAGACAAAGTAATGTTAAGGGCGGCAGATTTGGAAAAATTAATTTTAAAATTTGACAAATATCTAAAAAAGGCAAAGTCTTTCAGTAGGTTCGGGAGGGTGATGTGAGGGTCCGCCAGGAACAAGAGAATATCATCAGCATAAGCTGCAAGCTTATATTCCTTGTCTGCCACCGTGATTCCTTTAACATCAGGGTTTAAACGAATTTTCCGCAACAGGGGCTCAAGGGATAGGACAAACAAAAGCGGGGAGAGGGGGCATCCCTGACGTGTACCGTTCCGTAGATGAAAGGAGTTTGACAGATGACCGTTCACCCGGACCCGGGCAGTAGGTGCAGAATAGAGGGCCATAATAAAGTTAAGCATCTTCTCACCCAGACCCAGTGCCACTAAAGATGCGTTCAGGTAATCCCAGGCAATCCTGTCAAAGGCCTTTTCTGCATCCAAGGAGAGGAAAAAACCCGGGATGTTAGACCTGTGAAGCCAGTGGTGGAGATTAAGGGCCTTGATAGTGTTGTCCCTCGCTTCTCTACCCGGGATAAATCCTACTTGGTCCAAATCGACCATCGAGGGAAGCAAGGGAAGAAGACGATTAGCAAGGATCTTAGCGAATAGTTTGACGTCCACGTTCAGCAAGGAAATGGGTCTATAATTGGAGACCTGGGTGGTGTCCTTCCCGTCTTTGGGGATAACTGTAATGTGAGCCTCCAACAGGTGGTTAGGCGACCCTGAAGGTTGAGCGAGAGTGTTAAAAGCAGCGAGAAATGGAATACCCAGTATATCTAAAAAAGATTTATAATAGGCTGCTGAAAAGCCATCAGGGCCCGGGCTCTTCCCCGGTTTCATCTGTTTTACTGCGGATTGCAGTTCAAGGAAGGTGAGATCATTTTCCAAAGCGTGCACCAGATCCTCTGAGAGGGCGGGTGAACCGTAGAGATGGAGAAATTCAGAGATCAAGGCAGTTCTAGATCTGTCCGAATGGATAGGGGGGCGTTCCTGAGGGAGGTTGTAGAGAGATTTATAGTAGCGTTCAAAATGGGCGGCAATATCGGGGTTGGATGTAGCCTCAATGCCATCAGAGCCTCTGATTTTATGCACCGTCATACTAGCCCGTTTTTCACGAAGAGCTCTGGCTAGAAATTTCCCGCTCTTGTTTGCGAACTCGTAATACAGCTTATGTGAAAGAATGAATCTTTTTCTAAGCACCTTACCCAGTTCCGTGAGAAGCTGCGTGCGTGTACTCGTGAGTTCCAAAAGAGTCGACGCAGCCAGAGTCTGTTTGTGTACTCTTTCCAAAGAGCGGATCCTATCTGAGAGGAGCTTCAGACGCTCCTGTTTGGCTTTCTTACGTCTCATCGCAATGGCTATTGCGAGGCTGCCCCGAATGACACACTTGTGGGCCTCCCATCGTGTGATGGGTGAGGTGTCTGACGAGCTATTCAAGGAAAAATATTCAACCATACTAGAGCGGAGCTCTTGAACAATAGCGGCATCTGCAAGAAGGGAAGCATCCAAACGCCAGTATTTGGAGCGCGGGTGCGAGATGGGGAACCGTAGCGTCATGGAGATGGGATGATGATCGGAAAGGACCATCGGTTCTATGGTAGCAGCATGGAGGAGAGGGAGATCTGGTTGCGACAAAAAAAAATAGTCTATCCTAGAATACTTATTTTGTGGTGGGGAAAAAAAAGTATAATCTTTAACAGTGGGGTAAAGTGTACGCCAGGTGTCATGTAATTGTAGAAGCTGTAATTGTATATGTATTTGCCTGAGGGCCTTGTAGGGTAAAAAAGAACTACCCGAGGAGGAGTCTAGCAGAGGGCTCATAGGGACATTCAGATCGCCTCCAAGTATCAGTAACCCTTCCTGGAAAGCGGCTAGGTCAGAGACGATTGAGCGCAGGAAGGAGGACTGTGGGGAAGCAGAAATTGTAAAGCTTTGGAATGGAGTCTTGGCGAAAATGTGCTTCTTGTAAAAAGACCACATCCGCTTTCTGTTTGTGTAAGTAAGAGAGGAGCATGGAGCGCTTTTCGGGTATGTTCAGACCTTTGATATTAAGTGAAAGGAGTTTCAGAGACAATTGTGCCGGTTGTGAGGTGGAAGAAAGCATGACTGCTGGAAGGCGAAGCCTGAGTCCGAAGCTTCGGTATGTCGAGGATTCGGGGGATGGGAAAAGGAAGGGGGGAGGGAAAAGAAAAAAAAAAAAAAAAAAAGGGGGGTGGAGGTGGAAAAGAAGAAAATAGATAGGATACGGCTTGAGGAACAGACCCGCTGTTCCACGTGAGAGAAAGAGAAACAGGAAAAGGGGAAAAGGACGGGAAAAAGGAAGAGAAACACAAAGATAAAAGAGAAGCTCAAAAAAAAGATAAAGATAGAAGCCGAAAGAAAAGGATCAGTGGAAGCTCGCCAAGCTCACTGTGTGGGGAACGAGGTCGGCGTAAAACCAGGAAGTGCGCATCCGCCGGCCGGTAGCCCCCTATGGGAAATTATAAAAAAAATAAGGCAAGAATAAGGGGGCGGGGTTCGAGAGAGATAAGAGGTGTCAGGAGTCCGCAGGGGTGGAGCACAGGGAAGGTTTGGGTACCGGTCTTCCGTGGGGGATGAAGTGTTATGTAACATGCAGAAGAAGAAGACCTGGGCAGATTTATTAGAAGTATCGCGAGTGAAATATTGCCGAGCGAGGGGTCTAGCTATACGTAGTATTAAAGAAGTGTAAAGGCACATACAGAGTGACCGCATTGGGAAGGACAGCCTAAGCCAAGGTGAGCGTAAGACAGTAAAGGGGCACCTCGCTAAACGGAGAACAGCGAAAGACCCCTGCACATATTACAGGCAAACCGCATCACAAGGCAAAAAACATAACAAGTCAACATTATCAAAACATGAATGAGCATGACAATAACAGATAAAACGGCAATAAGCCCCTGTTCAGCAGTAACCAATGAAGCCCCCTAAGATCAAGGCCCGTCAGCAAACCCACAAAAAAAAAATAAGTATCAAGGGGACTAAATAAGACACAGGAAACCCCCCTCCCCCTCCCCCCACACACAATTATAGTAGCTGGCGCCCTCAGGGAAGCAAAAGGGGGAGAGCATCACCTCTCCTGGAATGGCATAGGAGTGGGGAGGAGGAGGCGGAGGGAAGTGAGCATGGGGGTGAGCAAAGGCACACAGGCCCTCAGGTATGCCAATTCGGCCAAGTGAAAGCCGGGCTGGAGAGAATGATATGGTTCCATGTTGAAATGGCTAACCAGTAGCGGGGAGAGATGGCGCTCATCCACCCAACCAAACTCCACTGACTATACGAACAATAACACTCTCCAAAAAAAAAAAAAAAAAAAAAAGCAGTTACCCGTCCCCGCCTACAATACACACCTCCCCGCAGACCACCCCCCGGCGGAATAAGACAGACACTAACATATGCACACAGAAAATATAAAATATACGTTACAAATGGAGCAGGAATCACTTCCGAAGGAATGGGAAGGCCAGGCGTTCCAATGTCCACGGAGAGGGTGGGGGGGTGAACAAATCATCACAGAACAGAACAGCCCCAAGCGAGGACGTCCGCAAAGACATGAGGGCGAAGTTCAGAGCTTGCCAGGAAGACGAGGCTGGAGGACCTTCATTGCCCAGGATGCATCCAAATGGTAATTGGAGATAGAAGGCTGGGAGACGGCACAAATCGATAGCCAACTGGAGGCGGAGGACTCGCTCTTGGAAGGCAGGAAGGAACTGTGGAGGCCCAAAATTTTTCGTACAGGATAGTGACAGAGTCCCAGGAATCGCAGGCTGTCATCTTGACGAACAAGTAGGAAAGGCAGTAAAGTAGGAGTCCGACGAGCATTGATCATAGAGCGCCAGTGCACAACTGGAACATATGGGGCGAGTGGATGAAAAAAGGTGTGCAGTCGCAGTAGAACGTAAACACTCAGCAGTGTATGCATCGAAGAAGCAGTGTTGAGGGAAGGACAGGGACCATTAGGTTTTGCGTCGTGGCCTCCTGTGCGCTGGAGAGGCCGTCGGGCTAAAGGTAGTCGTGGCGTCCCCTATGAGGGGTCTCGGAGGGGTCGATGGGGCCATCCGCCCTCTACGATAAGACTGGCCGCGCCATTCCATAGCACTATCCTCGGCCACCAAATCCTGGGATAGCGGTAGTCTCATGGAGCTGTACCAATCAGGCAGGTCAATCAGCGGGATGTCTATGGAGGCACAGAAAGAGGGCAGTTCTTCAGGGGTTCGCAGGTTGTGAGAGCGACCACCAACCTGTACAGAGAGACAGAAGGGGAACCTCCATCGGTACGGAATGCTACGCGAACGTAGCGTATCCAGAAGAGGGCGTAAAGCGCGCCGCTGGCGTAGGGTGGTGCTGGATAAGTCCTGAAAAAGTTGTATTTCTGTCCCCTCATATAAAAGGCGCCCTCTGTCTCTAGCACAGCGGAGGACATCTTCTTTGAGCGGGAAGCTGACTAGGCAGCAAACGATATCCCTGGGTGGGTCTGCGTCTCCCCTCCTGGGGCGGATCGCTCTGTGCACACGTTCGATGTCAATCGGGGTTACTGGCGGGCGACCAAGGAGGTTATTGAATATGGCCATTGCTGCTTTGGGAATATCGGCATGTTCTACTGATTCTGGGAGACCGCGGATTCTGATATTACGCCTGCGGCCACGGTTATCTAAATCCTCAATATGCCTGTGTAGTTCTCTGATAGTGGAAGCGTGCACCGATGACTGATGTTGTAAATCAATAATGGCGGATCCAGTTTGCCTGGATGTGGATTCCACGTGTTCCAATCGCGAACCCATGGCCCTTAAATCATTATGCAGCTCCCCCAATGCTGCAGTGAGTGTGGCTGTCAGGGTGGCCTTAATGTCAGCTGCCACAGCCTGAAGATCCCTTAGGGACAGAGATTGTGAGGCAGAGGGGACATCATGCTGAGGCACTGTGTCTGGGGCTGCCTGCATATCAGAGCAGGGAGGGTTAATAGTGTCAGCAGCCATAGAGAGGGGGGGGGAGGGGGAAGCAGCAGGAGAAGGAGATGGCTGCGGCCCGTCCCTGTGCTGCTGGGAGCGGAAGAGCTCCTGTATGTGCCTCCCCTGCACCCCCTGGCTCCGTGGGGAGCGCGATCGGGCACCGGATGAGGTCCGGTCATGCTTCCCCATATCGTGGCAGCTCTCTCTCACCCCGCTCCGTAGTGCGGCGATTCAGAGGGATCCGGCCGGCGGGAGCTCCCTCACTATGCGGCCATCTTCCAGTCGCGGCAGACCACGCCCCCCTGTAATGAACTTTAATGCACAACAACACAATATGGTATGCAATTGCTTGGTAAGATGTAAAATAAGATGTTATGCCAAGTAAATAGATATCTAATATCACACTTTAAAATTGCATATGACCATGGAATGGCAACAAACTACAGTACTCAAAAATCTTCATAGGCAAAGTTTTAAGAACCTTGACAGGCTACAAGTTTAGAACTACACAAGAGGTTAGGTTCTAGAATTATTGCTCTCACTATAACATTTGTGGTGATACCTCATATGTGTGCTGTGATCACTGTTTACATATGCGTGAGGGACCTATTATTATGTTCACCTTTTTCCGAAAGAGCACCAGGAGAGGGAGTGCTTTATTTGTTTAAATTGTATTGTATATTTTATTTTTATTTTTTCACACTGTCTCTTTACATTTTCTAATCACTTTTATTGCTAGCACAAGGGATGAACAACTTAATTTCTGATAGCATGGGCAGTGGCAGGTTCTCTTTACTGAGAAACTTGGAGTCTATTAGACCCCAGATCTCTCTTAATCCCTTAAAAGCATCTGATCAAACCAAGACCAGGTTAATCAGATGCTTTGACAGGATGACAACATCCTGTTTACATTAGAACAGAACCAGAAGTGATACAATACTCTTTGTTTCTGTTTTTTGAGACCATAGAAATGATTAGGAAAGTTCTGGTCCTCGGTCATCTCTATGGTAAGCCAAAAGTTTCCAGGCTCCCCGGTGGAATAGGAGAGCCAGGGAAGGTGGAGAAAGGTGGCGGGGGGGACCCCCATCTTAAAAATGATCTAAATTTTTAGTTATTTAGCTGCTCAAATTGTTTTGACTTTATTTAACATCGCTGGCTGGAAAAAATAGGCCTTGGTATTCAACCTGAGGACATATGGGTCCTACCCCCATCAGGATATGTATCAAAGTGTTTTTTTTTTTCAACTTCACATCCTCAAATTGAGGAACTTAGTGCTTCCCCATGGATAGTGGCAGGAGATCACCACATGATTTTCCCCTTAATGCTTCCCCAGAAAATATTCTTCCTCACTGCCAGCACCCCAATCCCCTACTCCTTGTTGTGTTCCAGCAAAATTTCCCACCTCAATTTTTTGGTGCCTGCCCTCCTCCCTGCATTGCAGCAGGATGGGTAGCTTGTATTCTCCCTGCAAATATGCATCCAGTGCAGGGGCGGACTGACAACTCATGGGGACCTGGGCAATAGGGGATCATGGGGCCCCTGTGTCCTTGCCCAAACTCAAAAAAGCCTATGAAAAAGGTACCAGGGGCATCTCATGGGGCCCCCTACTGACCCCGGGCCCTCGGGCAGTGCCCGAGTTTCCAAATGGTCAGTCCGCCCCTGATCCAGTGTGAGCTGCCATCAGGAAGTGCAGTAAAGAGTTTTTTCCCTCAAGTGAAGGGAGTGAATCATTTTGGTTCTTTCTTGGATAGTGGCAGTATATCCCCAAAATATTCCTCTTGTTTCGGAGAGGAGTGAAACATGTCCCATAAAGCTGCCCCATATTTTTTCCTCCTCCTAAAAGCCAGGACCCCAAGTCTCCTTCTCTTTACCACCAGAACCCTAACCATGCTCTTCTTTCTAATATTTCTCCTCTGCCTCCTGCTGCAAAGTAATGGCAGCTGATGTATGGCCATCTGAACAAAATAATGGTGGCTGAGTACCTGGCACTATGCACAGCACAGGCACAAAAAAGTGTAAATAGGATATTAGGGAAAGCTGGTATAAAGACACTGGGCATCAGGAAATATGGATAAATATGTGTTCTCTATTTCTGTGAAGCAGAGGTCTGTGTGCCCTGGAGATGGCAGCTCCTGTTGGCAGGGATATGGTGAGATTAGTTTAAAAAGGAGGAAGAGGAAAAGAGTGCAGAAGCAGTACTAGAAAATAATGAAGCTGTTCTGCACCCTTGGAAAGGAAAAGGATGTATTAGAAGGCCCAAAATAAATGGTTGCTGTACACAGCAGAGGAGAAGGGGAGGGAAAAGAGAAATAACCACATTATGAGTTCAAATGCCTTGCTGACATTCATTTGTAATGTGTTCCTATTGATTTAGCTGGTAAATGCATGTCCAATAAAACAGACAAGTATGAAAGCAGACTTAAAAGCAGTACCATACTGCCATTCAAATGACTAAGCCCAAGAAAAAGGCTAAATTTCACACATTTGTGAACAAAGCCAATAACTACACAGGCAGCAGGATTTACATGACTTTGTCTTTTTTGAAGCAGCAATCCGGGGGGGGGGGGGCGGTCAATCACATTTTCAAGCTAGACAGCAAAAAATATGCTAATAAAAGAACTTATTTATGATAATGATTTTGAACATTTATTTTGAAATTTCCAATCTAAGCTGCAGTTATGGGCTGTAACTCAAATACTATGTTTTCAGATTTCCTTGCTTATA
Organism: Staurois parvus; assembly: GCF_062004578.1. NCBI lineage: Eukaryota > Metazoa > Chordata > Amphibia > Anura > Ranidae > Staurois > Staurois parvus. Next base: position 10,576,863 of record NW_028317949.1, read on the forward strand.
TTAATGATCAGGCTAGCAATGATGTTATGGTAGGTACAAAATATAATAACAATTCAGAAAACATTATTTCATGTGAACGTTAATAAAATGGTTCACTGGCATTAGGAAATTGGCTGATGTTTACTTGAATAGTGGGATTCCTAAACCCTTTCTCATGTGGTTTGTTGTGCTGTACACAATTTGCTTTGCCATGTAATAGCACATTACAGCAACATTTCAAAGCATGGTAAGGTCACCTGTAAGACATACTCCTGAGGACTGATTTTACTGACCCGGTAAAAATCATGGCATATTATTAAAAATAGACCTGCTTCAAAGATGCAGGTCAGACTGACTGCAGAATTGCTCAAGGCAACTGTTTAAAGCACATACACACATCAATATATCAAGTTTTGAAATTCTTGGTGCAGCATATTATATTTGTCGTGTCATTTTCTTATAGGAGATGCCCTTTGTTTCACATATAACCACTTGTCAGTTTTGACTGGTTATACCAGCAAATTCCATATGGCCTATAATCTTTTTGTGATTACCAATTACTCTTAGATGCCCTCTGTATTATGTAATCTTTGCTATTCTGTTAACCTTAGTTTTTTCTTTTAAAGTTTTGCGCACTGCTCTTTTTGGTCTTTTCTGTTGCTTTCTTTTCTGTTTCTTAACATTTGTGCCATATTAACAAATGCTGTTGAAACGTGCTATACTCAGCATCTGAAAGCCAAAAGTTAATTTTATCACTGGGTTATAATTTCTAGATAAACACTGAAATAGTACAAAAACTATAATGTTTGGAATATAAGGCTGTATCTGCTGCTTGGGGGTCCTAGAAAAACACACATTTCATTGTTTGTTTTTCTGCTAAAAGATAATGACTCACATAGTGTGGAAACTATATTTTACCTAACAAGATACTATCAGCTTTATTGCCATCTAAAATGGTATCAAACATACACGAATTAACTGTACATGTTTAAAAAAAACGTCTGCTATCTGATTTTACTGCCTAAGTGCTGGTTCACATATATGAGGATTGGTGTTGGTTTGGACAGTATCCAATCCGCATGACATGTGAAATAACATTGCTTCCTATGGTGCCTGTCCACGTATGTCCGCTGCAGATTCAGTGCAGTTTGAAAAAGAGTCATGTGCAATTTCTGAGCAGTGCCTTGAGGTTCAGGTACAGATTACAGGTTATTGACTTCTATGGGAACTGTTTCTAAACTTCATATGTGAACCGGCTAAAATCCTGAGCTAACCTGATGTAAATCTGTCATGAACCTCAGGACAACTACTGTGTCAGTTAGCTGTGAAACCTGAGCTTCAATCTGCACCACACAAGTGTGAATCAGCTCTAAAATGAATACCTTATCTCATAATGTATCAACTGAGGGGAAAAAGGACAAACAAAAGTATTGGCTTTATTAAGGCCTGGAATTAAAGCAAAAGTTGACCCACTGCTATATTCCTCTTCTGCCAGTTGGCATCTTTACTGTTATGTGCTCTTCTCTTTCTACCTAATTTACATATATAATGTACAGTATATATAGCATAGTCTGCAGCACGATCAGGAAAAATATTTTGTGTCTGGCAGCAGAGGAGACTTTTAAAACAGGCACAGCTAGAGGAGGAGACTCTTATCACAGAACATGAAAGGGCCAGTGTCAAGCCCTCTTCCATTCATTAGGGGCCACACTGGGAATGTGGAATGTTTAAGACTCTGGGGAGAAGTGTGGAGGTCTGTGGGAGGTGTAGTTTGTACAAACTGAGTTGGCTTTAGATTTTGCAAGAGGAAAAGACTTCAGTCCCAGAGGCACTGTGCTGGAGAGGAGGAGAAGTGTTTTTAATTTTCTTGAGTTTTAACTTTGACCAGACTGAACAGAGGAAGAGGAAATGACTTGCAGGGGAACTGAGGCTTCAAGTAGACCACTGCACATGAGAGAAGGAGAGACACAGAAGCAGCCAATCTGGAACAACAAAGGATGTCTTGGTTGCTGGTTGAGGCTACTGACTACACATTGATAAAAGAGGGACCGAGTTATCTGCAAGAAATATAGTGGCAATGCCTGCATTAGTTCCAAAAAGGATGCTACCCTGAGTGCTCCAACATAATGGCTAGGCCCCAATGAGCCTGCCAGCAGAGGAATTAGAGTATATTACACAGTATATTATTGACTGATGAGCTGTTAGTTAGGGTTGCCCAGTATAGGGTTCAGGGGAGGGGGTTGTGTTTATACCAGTTATTGTTTCTCCAGCACATTACGCTTACTGCATAAACCAATACAGTATTTTTTCTCATTGTTTGCTCACTATGGTACACTTCTTCTTTTGATTACCTTATTGCAGTATACATCTTGCTACTTGCTTCTCACTAAACCAATTGCTGCATCATTCCTGGTGTCTATGCACCTTGATCCTTTGGGGTGAATATACAGATATCTGTAATAAACATTTACCGCCCAGTCAGGTGGCATATTGTATAATACTATTTGCAGAGTAATGGTCACAGGAACAGGGAAACAACACATCAAGTAGCTCCTTCAGAGGCAAGCAATGCATATGTTTCAAGTTGCATATAGATAAGAGAAGTGACATCCATATGCCAGCAACATGCTTCATACTACTTTACTGCCTGACTAAGTTTTTTTGATCTACTAAGACATCAATTTAACCAGTTCCCACCCAGCCAATAGAAAATTGAGGCCCAAGTGAGACTTTCATTGATCCGGGTGGGCATCATATAATGTCCTCTCAGATTGCACTATGTATGCTCCCGCCGGGCCGCCCTGTGGCAAGAGCTGTCACCAGCTGTCCATCAGACTGTGTCCATTGCCAGTACCATGTGACCACTGTGACCACTCACAGCAGGTCACATGACAATTGTAAACAATGGATGGCTTCCTTTCATGCCATCTATTGTATACAATTGTGTTGCTAGCTGTGATTGGTCACAGTGATCACATGGTACAGACTGGAACAATCAAAGCCCATCTGTGCCATGTGATTAGCTGTGGCCAATCACAAATAATCACAACAAAAAAACCTGAATGAATCAATTTCATTTAGTTAAATGCTTGCTTATAGCAATGCAATTCTTTGCTATAAGCTATCCTAATGTGTAAAAAAACAAAATATTGATACTTCCCTAGAGTAGTACAATGTTACCATGGTAACATTATACTACTCTGGTCACAATGTATTATTAAAAAAATTGTCACCAGTCATTGTCTTTGATCATCACTACACCAGTTACATGATGACGCTGTACTGCATTAGTGACAGTAAGTAGAAAAAAAATGCGAAAAATGTTTTTTTATTCTATATTACTATAGTATATTATATAACTTCAAAAAAACCCACCAAGCTTCTTACTAAATATCTCAGATTCTTGAATTTCCAAGGGTCATTTGAGGGCTTTCTGTACTGTCCTGACATTTTTGGGCGTCAAGAAATTAGATTGTCCATCAGTACATCAGGATTGGTCAATTTTCAGATATGCAGTATGCCATAGTTTTTGTGGACTCTATAACCTTCCTACAGACTAAATAATAAACACTGATTTGGGTTATTTTCAGTAAAGAAATATACCAGAATACATTTTGTCCTAAATTTATGAAGAATAATTATTTATTTTCAAAATTTTATAACAGAAATGAAGAAAAACATGATTTTTTATTTATTTAGCAAAAAATTAAAAAAAAAACAGTGGTGATTAAATACCACCAAAAGAAAGCTGTGTGAACAAAATGATAACATTTTTGTTTAGGTGCAGCATTGTATGACCGCACAATTGTCATTCAATGTGTGAGAGTGCTGAAAGCTGAAAATGGGCCTGGGCAGGATGGGGGTAAAAGTGCCTATTATTGAAGTGGTTAAATCTGAAGACATACACATACTGTATACACTGCTCAAAAAAATAAAGGAACACTTTTTAATCAGGGTATAAAATCAAGTCAATTAAACTCCTGGGATATTGATCTGGTCAGTTAAGTAGCAGAGGGGGTTGTTAATCTGTTTCAGCTGCTTTGGTGTTAATGAAATTAACAACAGTTGCGCTAGATGGGCAACAATGAGACTACCCCCAAAACAGGAATGGTTTTACAGGTGGAGGCCACTAACATTTTTTCCCTACTCCCTACTAATCTTTCCCAACTGTTTTTCACTAGTTTTGCATTTGTCTAAAGTCAGTGTCACTGCTGGTAGCATGAGGTGATACCTGGACCCTACAGAAGTTGCACAGGCAATCCAACTCCTCCAGGATGGCACATCAATATGGGCCATTGCCAGAAGGTTTGCTGTGTCTTCCAGCACAGTCTCAAAAGCATGAAGGAGATTCCAGGAGATAGGCAGTTACTCTAGGAGAGCTGAACAGGGCCATAGAAGGTCCTTAAATCATCAGCAGCACCAGTGTCTGCTCCTTTGTACAAGGAGGAACAGGATGAGCACTGCCAGAACCCTACAAAACGACCTCCAGCAGGCCACTGGTGTGAATGTCTCTGACCAAACAATCAGAAGCAGACTTCATGAGGATAGCCTGAAGGCCCGATATCCTCTAGTGGGCCCTATTCTTACTGCCCAGCACCATAGAGCTCAATTGGCATTTGTCATTGAAATCCAGAATTGGCAGGTCCACCACTGGCACCCTGTGCTTTTCACAGATGAGAGCAGGTTCACCCTGAGCTCATGTGACAGACATGAAAGGGTCTAGAGAAGCCGTGGAGAATGTTATGCTGCTTGTAACATCGTTCATCATGACTGTTTTGGTGGTGGGTCAGTGATGGTCTGGGGAGGCATATCCATGGAGGTGTGCACAGACCTCTACAGGCTAGACAATGGCATCCTAACTGCCATTAGGTATTGGGATAAAATTCTTTTACCCATTGTCAGACCCAGGTGCAGTGGGTCCTGGGTTCCTCCTGGTGCATGACAATGCCTGGCCTCATATGGGGAGAGTATGCAGGCAGTTCCTGGAGGATGAAGGAATTGATACCACTGGATGGCCCCCATGCTCGCCTGACCTAAATCCAATAGAAAAAATCTGGGATATCATGATTCTGTCCATCTGCACTGCCAGGTTGCACCTCAGACTGTCCAGGAGCTCAGTGATGCCCTGGTCCAGATCTGGGAGGAAATACCCCAGGACACCATCCTTCATCTCATTAGGAGCATGCCCTGACATTGTCAGGCATGCATACAAGCATGTGGGGGCCAGGCAAACTACTGAGTACCATTCTGAGTTGCTGCAATGAAATTTCAGCAAAATGGATGAGCCTGCTGCATGGTTTTTCACTGTGATTTGTCCTTTGAATTTTATTTCCATCAAACAATGGAGCATCCTTACATTATTAACACATTACCCAGTCCATATCAGTATAGATATCCAGCATAATATTTTTCCCCGTTGAGATCTGATGTGTTTTCAAAGTGTTCCTTTAATTTTTTTTGAGCAATGTATATATTTTACTTTACCAATAACACTTATCTGCAAACACTGATATGTTATTTGACAAAAGCTGGTATCCATTTGTTGTACAGAAACGTCAAAATAAGTAAAAAATGTTACATGGGTTTCTGGCTAATAAATAAAATAATAAATAAACATTAAAATTATTCACACCAGTTCACATCATTTTCTCACTCTTTTGCATTTTTCCCATTCAGCATCACAGAATCCCTGGAAACAGCCCTTTAACCACTCTCCTGTATCAGCAATACAAGTTATTAAATAATAAATAATTCAGCAGTGCCTCTGGAAAACCAGCATCCACCCCTCCAACTCAGCCATATAGAGTTCCTGGAAATGGTCTTGTGCCCTTACCTTAAGATTAGCAGCATATTGTTACTTGAAATATCTCTTTCCATGGTCTAAATTCCATGGTGTTCATACCTCTGGTGGTCTGTAGATGTCAATATTTACAATTGTTACATATAATGCTTTCTATACTTTATACAAGTTAGTTCCAGTTCCTGTTCCATTTATGATATACTCATGGATGCCATGTCCCTTCTATGTCTACAGCAGCCTGCACTTTTTTTCTTCCACACCTTGGTAAGCTTGCAATGCCTTAACATGCTTGGATTTATGTATTAGAAAATTACATTGTTGCTGCTGATCAGAAGAACTTACATACTGCTAGAAAGTGTGATTTATTATTTACTGCCAGGGAGCAGAAGAACATCATATTTTCAGCAGCAGATGACACTTTTGATACAGCTCTCATTGCATTAAAGAGCTTCTTTTTTGCCTAATGTTAATGTAATTGCAAAATGATATAAATTATGGCATTTTGGACTGCATAATGGTTAATCCACAGCACAATGTATAGCAGGTTATATCAGTTGGTTGTTACCTGTGAATTTGGTGCTCTAAAGCCAACCATAGATGAAGAGTTTCTTTCCTGCAACCACGGGTTGCAGGAAAGAAAATGACTTGATTCCCCCATCAACACAGTTAGTGTTAATGGGGGAATCCCTCATGCGGATCTATGGTGTGAGGGCAGGGGGAGCCTTCCCCACCGAGAGAACACAGTGATTACCTCTAGAGGCTATAATAACCGTTAGTAATAATTGCATGTATAGTCAGACAGGCTGGTTGTACTGAACATGGGAACATTCAGCTTGCCCATACATGATTCAAATCTTGACCAGTCCCCGCTGAACTGGCCGAGTTTGCAACTGTCTGTGGCCGGCTTAAAAGATGACATGATAAGAAGCCAACCAAAAAAAACAAACAAACTGAACTTGCATTAGAGCTAGATTGCTTAAGCAAAGGCTGTTATAATTTCAACCCAAAGTAAAAATACTGTGACTTGGGCAAAACCTTCTGTCATGTATCTACTAGCACCTTACAGACTATGGGGGAGATTTACTGGAGTGTGCAAAATCTGCTGCAGCTCTTCATAGAACCCAATCAGTTTCCAGGTTCCATTGTCAAAGTTCAATTGAACAAGCTGAAGTTAGAAGCTGATTAGCTACCATGCATAAACTGCATCAAATTCTGAGTGATTCAGTTTCAGTAAATCTCCTTCTTTGAATTTAGAATCTGCCTCTTATGAAACACATTCAAGCCAACTAGAAAAGAACACAACATTCATCTAAATGGTAATACAGATCTGTATATACACATAAAAAATGCTTCTTCAGGTGTAGCTCAACATTGAATATCATGTATGTGCCTTGCAAAAGATGCAAGGTGTCATAAATGCAAGAAAATGGGAAACTTTTAAAAAATCTGCTATACTTCTACTGCTAGATAGGCTAAAGAAGTTACTGCCCGAGATACTTTTGTCTTAAGTTGAGATGAGCTGAACTACCTTGGGTTTTGTTTGAGCATTGTTCAAAGAATATCAAATTTTAGATGTTGAACCCCATTGAAATCAATGGGAGAAGAATCTGCCAAACTGACAATGCCCATTTTCTGGAATAATAGGTAAGGGGTGTTAAAAATAAAACAGGACAGAAACATCGACAATGAAAAAAATACAATTTTTAAAACTTCTGTTTGATCAGGAGCAGTGATTTCTCAAATGGCTGCTTAACAAGAAACATTAAAAAAGCCCCTTTCCTTTCAAAAACATTCCTGGGAGTGCCCTAAACCTTTCTGTGAAGGGGTGCATCACTGTTATAGCCAACAACACTGTTATTTACAAAGGAAATAAGTGTTTAACCACTTCCCGACCGGCCGTTGCATATAAACGGCCGGACGGTGGCAGTATAGGGTCGGGTGGCCGTTTATAAATGGCCTCCCCGCACCCTGCTTGTGCACACTCCCTGGGAGCGCGCAGCACCGTGATCCAGTGCTGCTGTGTCCTCCGGACACAGTGAAACACCGATCGTTGGACGGGACCTCTGTACGAGGTCCCGATCATGTGATCACTGATTGGCCAATCAGTGATCACATGCAAAGTAGTAAGCAAGATGTCACTTGTGACATCATTGCTTACTACATGTGAAATCTGTGAATGATTACAGAGGTCACATGGTACAAGGCTATTCACAACAGCCTTGTACCATGTGACAAGCTGTGACCAATCACAGCTCACTCAGTACTTCTCAATAAGTGCAACAATGCAGACAGAGAGAAAGAGAAATGATTGCTTTTACATCCTATAAGGGTGTAAAAGCAATCAGTGTAAAAAAAAAAAAAATCTTCATCAGCCCCCACAAGCAGTACAGTGTCACCATGGTGACACTGTACTGCTAGGGTGACAGTATGTAAAAAAAAATAAAAATAAAAAATAATAATATAAAAAAATTAAAAATGTAAAAAAAATGTTTAAAAATTATAATTTTTGCTTATAAACTAATTTGTTTTTTTGTTTTTTTACAGTGGGGTTCCTCCTAACCTTCCTACCAAACCTAAAGAGTCTGGTATGGATGGGGGGGGACCCCACGCTGTTTTAAAAAAAATTATAAAATTAAATTTTTCCTTACAAATGTCAGTCCTGTTGCAGCAAGTTATATGCATTGTACAGATGTGCAACTTTGCAGGTAGTTTAAGGAGACCCCGCCCCCCACCACCACCAGGCATTATATTTAAAGGTTTTTTTTTTTTTTTACGTTAAGCAATGCAAAATAACTGCCCCTTTCAAAACTGTACTTTCTGACATTTTTTTTTCACTGATTCATGTCCTTCAGGGCAGTACCCGAGTCCCCATATGCCTTTTATGGCCAATAACTTGTAAATAAGCCTTCAAAATGGGCATTTTTGAATTTACAACTTTGAGTCCCATAGATTTGCATTGAGTTCGAATTTCATGGTTGAGCCTTCATTAGGTTCGAATGTTTGACTGCAAACCGAACACAGGAGTGTTTGGCCCATCACTAATGATTTGCAAGCTGCAATATATCACATTTTTGATTGTGGGTTTAATATCGTTTTAAAGAGCATTCACCAACAGAGAACATAGCTTAATACTTTAGGCTAAGATCATTCAACCAGCAGGGGAAATATTATGATGGAAAACTCCGCACTGTGCACACAATCTATGAAGATTCCTGTGCTAATAACCAAGTAAATGGACTCCTGGTTGTTAGGGAGCTGGCAAACACGTGCTAACCACTAGTGGCTCATCCCCACCCAACATGTGTATGCAAATTAAGAATCCCAGTTCTTTAAATAAAATTTTGCTTTGAAAATATAAGGAGTGACGTGATAACACATCTTTAGCTCAGGTGTTGTATACATGAAAGTCATATAGGACCTTGCATTGCATTAGACGTTTGTGGCCTAACATTCATTAAGTTTGAATGTTCAACCGCAAAGCAAGCACGGGGGTGTTTGGTCCATCACTGTATAGGTATAGGAACTGACCAGAGATGAATCACTTTGATGTCATTGCACATGTGTATGCAAATTAAGAATCCAAGTTCTTTAAACAAAATTTTGCTTTGAAAATATAAGGAGTGACATGTGGTAACACATCTTTAGCTCAGGTGTTGTATATATGGAAACCATACGTATATGATCTATGTACAGACGTATGTCCATTTCTTTGTATACAGTATGGAGTTCAGCTTTAAGGAATGAGCAAATGCCTTTGAAGTTTTGCAATGCAAAGTTAAAAAACTTCTCTAAATGATATCATCCATAAGTAACAAATGTGCAGACTGATTCAAAATAGAAACACAAAAAGGATGTTGAATGAGAACAGCACAGGAAGCTGGACTTGCAACGTGCCTTTTACCATTAACCTCTGCTGACTGGATTGCATTATGTCTCTTTATTGCATACCAACCACAGTACACTTTTCAGTGTTTGAAAACATTTATCTTGTTTGGAAGAAGTATGGAACATTAAAATAACATAGAAATTCTAACTCTAAAACTGCCACTACAGTTAACCTATATTGGAATTTAATTGGCCAGGATACTAATTCTCTATGTACCATTATATTATTACTTCCTGGAACAGTCGAATGTGAAACCTCAGTGAAATGTCGGTCAGTTATTGTCAATTTGTCAATATTTTTAGTAGATCAACAGAGCATTTTCATTATTTATCTAATGTATATAGCTGTTTTATAAATAATCTGTAGATTACACATGCAGTATATGAGCAATTATTTTCAAGTTGCCTGTGCCTTTGCCTATTAAACAGTAGGAACATTTCCAGCTATTGATGTTACATTCAACTATAGTGAATCTGGAAGTGGTTTTTTGCAGCTTAGTTCAATTCCACCTTTTTATAAGATTTGGTACTGTAAGGCAGTTAAGTAAAAAAATCTGAAAAGAATTTCCAATGTGTATTGTAACTTGTCTCTTGTCCCCCTATACATTTACAGTCTGACGAGTTATCCTTTATGCTCTATTGGAAAAATGTTTTTTGAATAACGTGAACAACTTCATCTCTTTCCTGTTCACTTCTTAAACTGAAGAATACACATTTGTGAACAGGCATGATTTTTAATGCATGCTTTGTCTCTTCTGCATTAAAATTACCTACTTGCCTGATTGCCCCTGTACAGTGAGATGTGCATGAGCAGTTCACTGTAGAAATTCAGCAATATCAAAGCTGACTGAACTCCTGTACATGTCCAAGAGAGACGCCATCCTCATCCAGCCAATGAGAGCATCCAGAGAATGATACCCAGAAGATTGCCACTTGAAGATGTCAGCGGCCAGTTGGGAGCTCCAGGATGTCACATCACTGAAGCCACGCTGAGTATAGTTCTGCTTTAAAAATATTTTATCACAGATGCGATTCCAGAAGCCTTTTCAAGGTAGATCAGCCTAATTTTAAATGTGGACTGTTTGATTTTAAAAGTACCTCCTCCATTAATTCCTCAGCCAAGAAATTCAATATAGTTAACAGGACTTTAAAGGTGCCATCCCTTTAAACATCAACATTCAATAACAGTTGTTGCTTTCAATAAAACTTAGTCAAAGTCTTTATTTAGAATATATCTTAAAACCTTTCACAAAGTTATAAAACCCAGTGTGAGTAAGTATATATAGATATGATTTAAGGGATATGATATGTCCGTGTAATATGTTGGGGTATGCAATGGACCTTACATGCACCAGAACATTAAATCCTAGCAATGACATTGGAAGTGTGGATAAGTCTGTTGCCTATTACCACCAGGCTACAATTTTGAGGCCTATATTTTAGAATCCCATTCTTATAACACCTGCCCAAAACGTAAGAAAATACTAACTGATATTGACATTTCAGAGTGCCCAGATTCTCTTTTACCTCAATGCACAGAAATATCAGACATATGGTGGACATGAAACCTTAACCATTCTTGCTCTTGCCTCATGGCCTTTAAGAGCCTCTAAGTGCCAGGAGGTAAGCATTATGGTCATGTGACCTCTAAAATTGGCTGTCCCAGTGGTCACATGATTGGAAAGCTCCTGATCACAAGTATGCAGGTTAAAGCCCACCCGCCGAAAGGTATATGGGAAGTAGCTAAATGTAATTATCTTAATTTGATTCAGGTTTGAACTTGTTTGAAAAAAAACAGTTATCACTGGTCACCATATGCCCTCTAATTTTGTAGTAATGACTATGAATTCTATAGCTTTGTAACATATCTTCATAATAAGCTAGTGTCCTTTATCTGCCTTACTGTACTGCAAAAATGAATTATGAAGCTGTTTATTTAAAAGGAAAATCTTTTTTCAGCAATGTGAAATTAATAAACTGTGAACAATTAGTATGTTAGCTGAATCCCCAGGGAATATCTATTATAACACGATTCACTTGTGCTTGTTATAAATTTTACTATGGTTTTTGTTTGCTTTTGGCAAGACTGTTCTTTCTAATGATAATCTCCAAAAAGGACATTTTTCCTTAACATATACTTCCATGCTTTTTTTCTCAAATAGAAAAATTGATTGCATACACTATACTATGAATCATTAACAACCAGTTAGTGGGCAAATATATTATACCTCATCAACACCCATTCAATAGCTCTCAAACATTTCCCTTTTGTGTGTTACGTTATCACACATGCAGTAAAATCTATTGTGTCGCACAGTAATGTGCAATGCACTAAGGTAGCCAATTCAATTTGGATGGATGCCACTGCACAGAAATGGACCAAACATGGACAATACTGCACTCCAAAATGAATAGCGGTGTTTTACCATGTGTTGTGGTGTGCTGCAACACATGTGCGTCAGATCTGTGTTGCCATAGTAGACATTGCAACATGCTGATGCACATAATATGCTTTAACATGCATTGCAAAAATGTTGATGCAATGCACATGATTGCAAAAGTCTGTTTTGGCCCTCAGTCTTTGAACCTCAGTTTTACGTAATAGCAGGTGTGCTCTGCGTGGAGAGAACTTCATCTTGCTTTTCTATACTGTTCAACTACCCAAGAGAGGCCTTTTTTGAGTACCTCAATTAAATAAACATTTCCAACCCATGATGAAAAAAGAGACTGCCTATATGTGTTCCCATGGAAAGTGTTTAAAAATAAATTTAAAATGTCTCAATTTGTTACCTCTGAGTGCTGAGATTGTTCTAGATGTAAAAAAAAAAAATCACACTCTTAATAAGAAGTTTGCTACAATGCTTAACAAATGTGACAATGTTAACAGGAATTGCTGACCCTGGATTTCTTTATTCCTATTGAAAAATAAAGTTATAGTAAAAAGAAAACTAAAAAGCTTTTGTTTGGGAACTAGCAACACAGAGAATTCCTTTCTCTGCAGCTCTTGAGACTTTTGAGTATAGGAGGCTAAATTTACAGAACACCGCAAACTACCGATGCAGTGTTAATAAACTATATGAAAGTCACTGTATTTCAATAGCACACAAAAATATAGGCCATACATGGATAATAACACATGTCAGAATGCCTGTATTTCATTAGTTTGATAATAGTTGTATGTGGCAGATGGGTATTCGGGGTTACTATTAGGGATAACTGAATTTTCCTGGGTTAGGAAGGAATCATTGAACCTCGATAAAGTCTATGAGGAGAGAATCTTGAAAGTCAATTCTTGATATTTTCATGGTTAATGGGCAAGGGATTGTCATGGGGTACAAGGTACTGCCATGGGGGAAAATGCACCAATCCCTCAAAAAATACTGTACAGCGGAAATAAGTGTCTTCTTTTTATGTAACCTGGAGGAAAAACATCAACCCTTTCAATTACATGCTTGGGATCAGGAGATGCCATTCAATGATCTTCAAGGACATCTTATGCAACAATGTATTCTGGAATCACTAGATACCCTTGCATTATTTCTTGGCTTAAATATAACAATAGTACCCCAATCTGATTCACTGCAAATCATTCTCAACTGTTCAGTAGCATAATAATTTTGATAGTGTAATTACTGAGCTTTTTTCTCAATTTCTTAAGGTTTGGAAGTAGGGAATACAGTACATATGGGGAGGGCGACCGTTCCAACTGGGCTCACTTTTTGGGCACACAGAAGTCTCTGAATGTTAGGGAGTCAACGAAATGGGTTCATTCATGGTGGGTTTTCTTGAAGATGCTGCAGCTCCCAGACCTTGTTAAATTGTGCCAGACTGTCATTCTAGGGAATAGTCTATATAAGTTGGTGCTCTATATTTTTCCTTTTAAGAGCTATCAAACTTCTTGCCAGTGTAACTGTATGTGAGAAGTTTTTTGGCTGGTTTAGAGAAGTTATGCAAGGGTATATCCAGAACATTTGTTTTTAAGTTGAAGGGAATCGGTGAATTCTGTAAAATGCTAATAAATGTGTTGTACTGTAGAGAGCCTGCTTCTTTTTCACAGTGCCAGCACCTGACACAAGCTTCTAAGTATGTAATGTGTAGATTCTCTGTGGTTTTATACCAATAGAAAAGTATGTTATAGAGATTTTTCTGGTAAAGAGAGCAGATAAAGCTTTTAGTTGCAACCAGATTATTTGCCAGGTTTCTAGAAGTATTTCCTCCCCAAGATCCTATACCATTTTTGCATATAGTGATGTTTGAAGGATTTTTGCAAGAGAAATTTATTCATTATTTTATACATTTCAGATATTAATCCCCTATGAAAGGTCAATTTAAAGAATTGCAATGAGTGTTTTATTGTCTGGTTGTAGTGGTGGATTTGTAGAGCTGGGAGTGAGAGACTGTGGTGAGAACATGACTTCTTCCATTTCCCTTCCATGTCTAGTGCCATGAATCTTTCAACATGTAGGGAGGTTATTCATACAACAAAGTAGAGGATCTGTATGTGCTTCAACATACTGATGTGTCTGGAAGCATATTAAATGTTTTAAAACTCCATCGATTTTTAAGGTAGATTCAGCTGGTTTGGCTGGCTAGGAAGGTGCCCTCTTTCTTTCTCACCACTTTATGTCTCTCCTGGAGCTCTGCACTTATTTGAAGATGATGGCCATCCTTGTTAGAGATGCACCATTCTTCGGTCAATATTATACAAGTAGCTGTACTTCGCTTCTAGGACCTTCAAACAAGATCCAAGGTCCTATTTTAAGAGAAATGTGGGGTGGCCAAGTTCTTTGTCTTCAGACACATCCAAATGCAGTGCTTCATGTGGTAGTAGGCCTTTAAAAAAATAAAAGGTTTGGCAACCAAGATTATCATATTGAGAACTCTTAGATGTGATAATGAATGAGTATGGCTAACAATCTACTGGAGGCTGCAAAAGTTTCCATAGAGAAATAGCTGTCTGCTCCAGCAGCTTTAATTAACCTAGAAGATAACTGGAGAAAGTACTAAACAGCACAGGAAATGATCCAGGCTTGTATGGATGTGGTAGGCTTTAATATACTTTTAGATAAATGGAACAACATTCAGCAAACCCTATATGTTTCAGTTGATGTCTTCACTTTTAATGTAGAACTAAAGGCATTTTTTTCTTTTGGAAAGAGTAAAAAGGGCTATAACCCCTGTCATTTTTTTTAGTCATCTATATGCTACTAGGAAGATTTCCCTTTACTTCCTATTTCATAACCAAAGGAGAAAAAGGAAGTAAGTGGAAATCTCCTCAAAGTGAGGGAATTGGTTGTCACCAGGGACCCCATTTGAAGATATGCCCTTTATTACTGTTCTGGGCACAACTCAAAATTTGTGGTTTTCCTTCACTTTTGATCATAACAATAAACATGAAAAACAGACAGAGAGAAGATCTCTAACTGGGGCACAAAAGTAATAAAACCCTGACAAAAGTTCTAATCCCTCTCAATTCTGTCCAAAACCCCAAAAAAAAAGTTTTGTCTTTTGTTATACTTTAACCACTTCAGCTTTTAGGATGTACATGGTAGATCCAGAGAGTGGCGAGTTCAGCAGAGGCTTCTGCCTGCTATAACAGCTACAAGCTTCTACTTGTTTTCTTCAGCAGGTTCCCTACTGTAAAGTGAAAGTGATCTGAGTGGCTGTATAGTCCTCCCCACCAGCACAGCCCCCCCCCCCACATGCTCATGGTTCCCTCACTCTTAGGATGAGCCCCAGACTCAAATGGCTTCAGGATGCAGGGGGAGTCCAAGAAACATCCATTCCTCACTCTTCTCTGCGGTGAATGAAAGTAGGAGCAATGAGGATTTTATCGTGTCCATTTTCAGAGCTGACATTCCCAGGCTGATATACCCAAGAAGTAACTAAGCACATTTGTTTGGCTAGTTGCTTTGGAGGGAAGGGGAGACAATAGGGTCTATTGACCCCCAATGTCTCAATAACGAGTATCTGTCACCTGCCCAATGCTATTACATCAGGGTCTGTTATCTTTTTGATAAATGTTTGCTGGATTAAAAAAATAAAAACAAATTCCAATCATAAAATTATAATAAAGTTTATTGAACCCCCCAAAATTAAACATTATTCTGGTTGCCCTGCACACACCCAGAAATGCAAACACATGCTCAGGCTGCACGTGTATATGTAAACCATGACTACACTACACATGTGAGATTGCCATGAATGTCAAAATGAGAGCAGTAATTCTAGCGTCATAGCTCATGATTAACTCTAAACTGATGAGTAATAAAAGCTTTTAAAGCACCGCCTATGGATATTTTTGGGTACCATATTTTTCACAATATCATAGACAGGGCAAATTTTAGGACTTCACATGTTTGGTATCTATTTACTCCAAGCAATCACATCTTTTACATTTAACCAAAACACTGAGTATTATATTGTGTTTGTGTGCACTAAATTTCATTTAATTTTTGTTTTTTCATGAAAATGTGCGTTTGATAAATAGTTGCACAAATAAAAGATTGCAACTACTATTATTTTATTCTACAGGGCTTCAGATTTTAAAAAATATATAGCAATTAAATGTATACAAAAATCAAAACAATTCTTTAGAGTGGAAGCATTAAAGCTCAGCAGCTGATGGTAGATGAATATTTGACAAAGCTAAAGGTGCTAATGTATTCCCTCATTTTTTATGGAAATGAGCCATCTGCAGTGTCAAGGGAAAGGTGGATTTGTCTCTCTCTCAAAAAAAGTACTGGTCTTCCCAGACAGCACCCTGACAAGCTAGAAATGCCAGTGTGTACAATGCTAGCTCCAGCCAGTAGGGGGCCAAATCAGCTCTTGACTTCAAGTAGTCTGCAATTATATGGTTTACGTGCTGCCTGTGACTGCTGCGTTCAGTCAGGTTTGTTGCCTGTGGTTGGAAAAAGAACTTAATAATATGAAGATCTGAGGCATGTTGGGCATGAGAGGGAATCCTGACACTATGTGAAAATGTACCCAAGAATTTCTTCCACAGAACCTCTTTTAACCACTTGCCTACCAGGCACTTTAACCCCCTTCAAGTCCAGATCAATTTTCAGCTTTCAGTGCTGTCACACTTTGAATGACAATTGCGCAGTCATGCAACACTGTACCTACTGTATATCAAACTTTTATAATTTTTTTTCACACAAATAGAGATTTCTTTTGATGGTATTTAATTGCCACTGGGTTTTTTTTTTCCACTATAAACAAAAAAAGAGCAAAACATTAAAAAAAAAGTGTTTCTTTATTTCTATTATAAACTTTAGCAAACAGGTAATTTTTCTCCTTCACTGATGTGTGTTGATGAGGCTGCACTCATAGGCAGCACTGATGGGCACTGATAGGCAGCACTGATGGGCACTGATGAGGTGACATGGATAGGCAGCACTGATGGGCACTGATAGGCTGTACTGATGAGGTGGCACTGATGAGGCAGCACTGGTGTGCATTGATGAGGAGCCACTGATGATGCCGCACTGATAGGCAGCACTGATGGGCACTGATGGGTGGCACTGACTGGCGGCATTGATGGGCACTGCTGGGTGGCACTGCTGGGTGGCATTGCTGGGCAGCACTGCTGGGAAGCACTGATGGGTGGCACTGCTGGGCTCTGATGGGTGGCACTGCTAGGCATTGATGGTCAGCACTGCTGGGCACTGATGGCCAGCACTGTTAATCGGCTATAGCGTGGTTGTAAAGTTTTTAAATAGCACATTTTTAATATGCCAGCTTGCCTCTGCTAGCTGAGCTTGCAGAACCTCTGTCTCTCCCTTTAGTCCTTCATGGTATTATGTATACAAGGGAATGTTTAACTTTATTATCAGTTATAGCAATAGAAGGAAAAATGATGTAGTGCTTTGGTGCACCTAAGAACATGGAAAATTTGTGTACAAAACTATAATATGTAAGTACACTGTGATGTATGCAAACAAAGGGCAACTTTGTTTTTGTCAGTCATAAGTTAAAATAAACAAAATACCCTAGCAAAAGTATGAAAAAAAAATATGTTCCCCATACAAAATAAAACCTAAAACACTAAACCTCTAGCCTTAAGCACCAAGCTGAACCCTATTTTTTTTTCTTCACCTTAGCTGAAAGCAAAAAAAATGCTCTACAATTTATTTAATTAGTCAATAAATTGTAAATCAATATTTTAGTAAATAAATTAAACCTAATAAAACACAAAAAAAACAGAAAGGGGGATCAGCAGCTGATCAGAAACTTGCTGGCACACACAAAAATGTAGTCCTAAAAAAGACTGTTTATGCATTGTGAACACAGTAGTGGGAAAACCCTAAAAGGTAGCACACCGCTCTGGAATTCTCAGTATTGTAGCACAGAACACTTTGTATAGAACTGTATAGAACTGCTTATAGTACTAAATAGCAGCAACTATCTCATCCTTCAAAACATAGCATCATACAGCACTTCATATAGAAATGTCTAACACTGGATAGCAGCAACTATCTTTTCCTGCAAAATTTAGCACAATATAACATTGTGTATAGCATGGTATAGCTTTGTATATCATTAGTTATCTTTCCTGCAATACGTAGCATAATAGATCATTGTGTATAGCACTGTATAGCAAGTATTCAACACATATTGACAAAAGATCACTGGGGGCCTTAACTTTTATAGTAAGGGGCAGGCACAGCAAAAAAATGATTGTTTGTTCTAAGCCACCTGAACACATTTCAAAGGCCAGGGAGGTAACTGGTTGCAGTAGCAGCGCGTGACCACATTGGTATGTCCTTTTCCTGAAGTATGAACGTCTAGAATGTGCCTCAAACTCATGTTCACTCTGAACCCAACATTTTTTCCTAGTGGCTACAAAGTGGAGGCTATCAAACAGTTGATTTGCATTTTCTAAAAAAAAACCCTCTTAAATCTTTTTAACCATTTTAATGTCCCTCAGGGTGGAAATTAGGGGTTTTACACACGCTACTGGTTATGTCTGGGGAAGAAATTAATGGAGCTTAATCTACAGTGGAGCATTAACTTCAGTGGAGTGCGAGTGATATAGCAGGAGTCTAATAGATCCCTGATGTCTCATTAATGAGAACCTGTCACTGTAAAAATGCTATCACATAGAGGGCTATTAGTCCCCTATGTAATAGCATTAAAGTTAAGTAAAAGTGTAATTGTAAAAAAAATAAAGGATAAGTTCATCTTTTGGAACATGTAATATGTACCACCCGCATTTAGAGTGGAACATGTAGTATGTTCCAGCAGCTGCTGTCTCTCCCCTCTTCCAGTGACAGTGAGTAGGAATCTTCTGCTGTCACTATTTGAAAATAATGCGGCCGTGCGGGGCTTTGGTAGAGTCATTCATTCACAGTTTCCTGTGAATGACTTGAACTACAAGTACCATCAGCCTTTGAGACTGGTGGTTTGTAGTTCTGAATGAACTGCAGGATCGCTGATGAGTGGCCTCATAGTTCATTGACAAGCCATGAGCTTGTAAACAGTGAGCCTGTATGAAGGTATGGGCTGAAAGCTGCAGGGCTTGTCTGTAGGAGTCTGGCATTGCACCCCTGATCCACTGATCATGGGTGCACTGCTTTCCAGACTCTTCAGGGAAAAAATAATAAATGCACATTTTTTCCTGCAAAAATATGTGCATTTATTATTTTACAAAAAGGTTAACTTATCCTTTAATAGTACACCCACCACCTAAACTTCCCAAAATATTTTGAGACCACTCTCATCATGTGCCCACACGAGTATGTAAACACACAAAATGATGGTGGCTATGTATTAAAATATTGATCTCACTACACCAGGGGCGGACTGACCATTTGGAAACTCGGGCACTGCCCGAGGGCCTGGGGTCAGTAGGGGGCCCCATGAGATGCCCCTGGTACCTTTTTCATAGGTTTTTTGAGTTTGGGCAAGGACACAGGAGCCACATGATCCCCTATTGCCCGGGGGCCCCATGAGTTGTCAGTCCGCCCCTGTACTACACGTTACATATTGCCATGCATGCCAAAGTAAGGACAACAATTATAGGGCCATTATTCATGGTCAACTTTAAACTTGTGAACTGTAAAAAATTTTAAAGAGTTAGCTATAGAAAATTTTGTGTACCAAAGTTTGTCTTCGTTTCACAGGTGTATTCAATTTGTAAGCTTGACATGTTGGGTTTCTATTTACTTGGCACAACCTCATATTTTAAATTGAACCAAATAAATGCAAAAAAAAAAAAAGATTTCTCCATTCACACAAACAACTAACTGCAGCAGATTCTAAAAGGTTTTCCAACATGCTAATTTGACAAAAGTCAATCCAAAGATCAATTTTTGTTGAACAGGGACAGTCCCACACTGATTTAAATTCACCTGATCTCTGCTGAACTGACTGTATTTCAATTCTTCTATGGCCAGCTATATGCTCTCAGGAGGCTGAGATAAGTGAGGAATAGGAGAGTATAACCATGGCACAGTATTGTAGAGATAGCTTGGGACACCGGTGCAGCTATTTCTTTTACATTCATTAACCTTTTTCTTATGTTGTGGGATGTCTGTCCCAAACACATGAATCCTGAGGGACACCTAAAGCTGAAGTTTAATTAAGTGTTCTTTCATGGCAAGACCACTTACTGTTATCTCACATATATATTCTTATAATTATAGCCAAATTTACCATCCTAACTCCTCCCACAGTTTTTACACTACATAGACAGTAATATACCGAAACGTGTGGATTGTTCCCGATTGGTGTGCTATTACTTTGTGGAACATTTCGGTTCACGAAATATCAGTGTTTTTGTGGTGAAATTGGTCCCATAGGAATGAATGGCGGAATGTTCAAAACTAGAGTGTGAGCTGAAAAATCAGGACATGATTTCTAAACTGCCATCAGTTTATTATTATTATACAGGGCTTATATAGCGCCAACAGTTTGCGCAGAGCTTTTTAAAATGTAGGCAGACATTACAGTTACAATACAATTTGGTACAAGAGGAAACACAGGGTCCTGCTCACTAGAGCTTACAATCTAAGAGGAAGGGTTGAGTGATATAAAAGGTAATGGCTATGGGGGATGAGCTGATAGAAGATATAAAAGGCAGTTTACTAGTTAGAAGCAGGATAGACTTCTTTAACTTGCCTACAGGGCACTTTTACCCCCTTCCTGCCCAGGCCATTTGTCAGATTTCAGTGATGTTGCACTTTGAATGACAATTGAGCGGTCATGCAGCATTGTACCCATATTAATTTGTTATCATTTTTTTAACACAAATAGTGATTTCTTTTGATGGTATTTACTCGCTTCTGGGTGTTTTAATTTTTGCACTATAAACAAAAAAAGAGCAACAAATTTGAAAAATAAAAGTTTTTCTTTGTTTCTATTATAACCTTTTGCAAACAGGTAATTTTTCTCCTTCACTGATGTGCGTTGATGAGGCTGCACTGATAGGCAGCACTGATCGGCCCTGATAGGCAGCACTGATGAAGTGGCACTGATGAGGCGCCACTTGTGGGCATTGATGAGGAGGCACCGATGATGCTGCACTGAAATGCCGAAATGATGGGCACTGATAGGTGGCACTGATGGGCACTGACAGGCAGCACTGATGGGCAATGACAGACAGCACTGATGGGCACTGATAGACGGCACTTATCGGCACTGACCGACTGCACTGATTGGCAGCACTGACTGATGGCATTGACTGGCGGCACTGATGGGCAACGCTGCTGGGCATTATTGAGGGGCGGCACTGCTGGGCACTGCTGGGTGACACTGCTGGATACTGATGGGTGACACTGCTGGGCACTAGTGGGTGGCACTGCTGGACACTGATGGGTGGAACTGCTGGGCAGCACTGATGGGTGGCACTGGTGGGTGGCACTGCTGGGCACTGATGGGTGACACTGCTGGGCACTGATGGGTGGCACTGCTGGGCACTAGTGGATGGCACTGCTGGACACTGATGGGAGGCACTTCTGGGCACTGATGGGCAGCACTGATGATCAAGGCACTGATTATCAGTGCTGTGATGATCAGTGTGATTGTCCTCTGCAACATTTGTCAGTTATTGGCAGTTCTTTCATCATGGTGTTACAGCGTGAGGAAAATGCTGTTGATAACACTATATATTTACTGTATTCACTTTGTGATCTGCTGTGTCACTGGACACAGCTGATCACATGGTAAAAGGCTGCTGTGAATGGCCTTGTACCTGGTCATGTACTCAGCTGTGTCCATAGAACACTCTGCTGGGGGCTCGTGGGGGGGGGGGGGCATTCTGGGAGGACATCATATGATGCCCTCCCAGAACTGGACAACTGCTCTATAGCCGAATGACAGCTATAGCACAGTTGTCCAGTTCTGAGAGGGCGTCATATGATGTCCTCACAGAATGCACCCCCCACGAGCCCCCAGCAGAGTGTCCTATGGACACAGCTGAGTACATGACTAGGTACAAGAGAGAGGTGGTTAAAGAGAGAGGTTTTCAGGGATCATCTAAAGGCAGATAGATTAGGAGATAGCTGGACAGATTGGGGTAGAGAGTTCCATAAGATGGGAGAAGCTCAGGAGAAGTCCTGGAGGCGAGCATTGGAAGAGGTGACATGGTAACTAGAGAGCAGAAGGTCTTGTAAGGATCAGCGAGAGCGGTTTGGTTGATATTTTGAGACCATGTTGGTAATGTAGCTGGGGGAAGAGTTGCGTATAATTTTGTAAGTTGTTGTTAGTATTGTTTGGGGTAACAGTATATGTGGTCCTGGATACACTTGTGGTTTCTTTTATCAACTTCAGTTAGTTTGAACTCCAACCACACTAAAAACAATGTCAGCGCATAATGTCAGAGGATGCTTGCTGGTTTTAAGGACTGCACGCTGCTTCTGCACTCTTTATAACATGTCTGCAGTGCATATTGTGATTACCTGCAAGCATTTGTTTTGCCATTTTGCCAGTGAATGCTGCCCACTTCTGAAGAGTACTTCATGAATATTTATATTTGCATGCATGATGGCAACCTCATACACAAATTTAAAAAGGTGAACAGAGGAAGCCATGACACAAAATCAGACTGACATTTAGTCACACGCTGTGTTTGTTCAGACTTAATACCTTGTGTTTAGAAAAATTCCATCTAACTGTTCTCCTTTAGTACAGGAACTAAAATCTCCAGCCATTTCTCTGTTAGAGCATGTTTGCACAACAACATTTTCATACAATACTAAAATCTTTACATTTCAAAAGAACATAGCATTTCCATAGATTAGTTTAGCATTTTACTCACAAATTAAATCTATTGATGCTACCGTTAATTTATTCTCTCCAAGAGTCTACAGTAAATATATTAACATGTTTATGTGAATATTATAGGACTGTATATGCATTTGTGGATTTTTTTCTTACTTAAGGGCATTATACACATTTCTAGCTAGATGTTAGTGTAGTTCTAATCCCTGTGTTGCTGCCTCCACTGGATTACCAGTAAGCAGTTGTAGACATTACTGTACATTGACCCTGTAGTGTTTCCTAAAGCTAAGAACTGAGGACAAGACAGAAGGTTAATAGTCTTAATCCTCATTTTTTTCAGTGTAGTTCCCCACATGCTTCACCCACTAGGCTGCCGCTAGCTAATCTGGAATACATTAAAGGTGGAGTGAACCAGTTTTAAAGGCACAAGTCTAATGGTTTCAACCCATAAAAAAAATGTAAGTAGAAAAGCTCTCTATGCCCACATATGAACCAGAGGTAGACAAAAAAACTCTAGTATTGTCCATATAGCATTGTCCAATTTGCTCTAACGGGGACAAAAATGATTCCTGATCCCCTAAGGCAATCAAATATTCCCTGGATCAACAATCTCTAGTGTTATTACTTATACATTTTAATATCCATTTATGTGATGTTCATTTAGTAGTGCATCCACCTTTTTTTAACAATCTGCTGAGCTGGCATTTTCACAGTTCTTACTGCGAAGAAGCCTTTCAGTATGCACAGACTTTGCCCTTTTCAACCAGATGCTGAATTCCTCCTTGTTCTTTGCAATGACATTACAGTCAATAACTTTGCACAAAGTTCATTTTCTGGACCATATATTTATTTATACATGGTGATTTACCCATCCCTAATTGCCTCTTCTGAAAGTAGAATACATTCAATTCAGCTAATCTTTACTTATAGCTTCATCCCTATTGTCAGTTAAGTTGTGAGCTGGTGCCCAAAGCTGAAATGCCTACTCCAGATAAGGTCTTACTAATACTTTCTAGGGGGACAAGATTCTGGAATCTATGCCTCTTTTAACCACTTCCCGTCCGGTTCATGTACATAAATGGCCAGATAGGAGTAGTGCAGAAGCGGGTGGCCATTTATAAATGGCCTCTGCATTCACTGCCTGTGTGCGCTCCCTGGGTGTGCGCAGCACCATGATCCGGTGCCCGCTGTGTCCTCCAGACACAGCAAAACACCGTTCGATGTATGTGACCTCTGCGTGAGGTCCCGATTCATGTTGTCACTGATTGGCCAGTCAGTGATCACATGAACAGTAGTAAACAAGATGTCACTTCCTGACATTATTGCTTACTACTAGTGAAATCTATGAATGATCACAGAGGTCACATGGTACAAGGCTATTCAGAACAGCCTTGTACCATGTGACAAGCTGTGACCAATCAGAGCTCTCACAGTATTTCTCAATGGCTGCAGGAATGGAGCCAGAGAGGAGACATTATTGCTTTTACAGCTTTTATGGGTGTAAAAGCAATCAGTGTAAAATAAAAAAAGAAAATCTTCATAACCCCTCACAAGTAGTACAGTGTCACTATGGTGACACTGTACTGCTATGGTGATGGTATGATAAAAAAAAAACATAACTAATAATATTAAAAAATAATTAAAAATGTACAAAACATTTTTGAAAAATTATTTTTGGTTATAAACTAATCTTGATTACTTTTTATTTTACTAAAAAGATAGATGAATACATTTTGGCCAAGATTTATGAAGAAAGATTATTTATTTGCAAAATTTTATAAGAAAAACACTTTTTTTTCAAAAGTAATAGCACACCAATCGGGAACAATCCACATGTTTTGGTATATTACTGTCTATGTAGTGTAAAAACTGTGGGAGGAGTTAGGGTGGTAAATTTGGCTATAATTATAAGAATATATACAGTATGTGAGATAACAGTAAGTGGTCTTGCCATGCAAGAACACTTAATAATCCTGATTACCAGTCCCTGCAAACAAATAATATACTGTACTTAGCTACCTTACAGCTATCTTTTTTTCCGGAAGTGTGAATGTCAATATTTCTACATTTAAAATTCAATAAATTTTTACTCAAAGTGTAGTACACAGAAAATAGTATGATATGTCTGTTTTAACTACTTGAATCCCAGGAATTATTTTAAAACAAAGGTGGGAAACAGTTCTTAATATCAGAATTATAATAAAATCAGAGCAGGTGCAAGGATGTTTGTCTACTCAGGCAAAGGTGCATTTTGCAGCCCCCCCAACATCCTCCATTACCTGCTTCCCCTTACTGGCTACAGGCAATTAGCAGGTAAGTCAAACTAAAACTTCCATGCCGTGTCCAGTAAGAGAGAGGGTGTAATGTTAGGGAATAAAAGATAAGAATTTTACAACCCCAAAAATATACCCAAAAATTCCATGTGTTCAGATCCACAAGGTAAAATGTAAGGCTAGGTTCAAATGATTCTGGCTCTGTAATCCACTATTTCTTTTGAATAGGCTGCTGTGCCTGCTAAAAATGCAGGGAAAAGGTCCCTGCACAATTTCTAGTATTGCAGCCCACATGGGAACCACAAGTACAGTGTGTTTCCAGTGCTTGCCATTAGATTTAATAGCCCCAGCACACATCCAGAATGTTTTCCTGTGTGTTCCCACAGCAGCAATCATCCACACAGTTGTGAACCTAGCCTAAAAGGGATAAAACGAGAGTAAATTATTTCTATATACAATATGTAAGCCCAATCTGCCAAAGCAGCAGACAATTGATTAGGACACAGGTAGACCCAGCATAGAACCATGGTGAGTAGGGCAAAGTTCACATTGTAGCGGTTTTTGCGAGTGTTGGTATCACAGCTGTTCCCGCACCCGCAACCACCCACAGCCAAAACATTCTGCTTTGTAGAGATGAATTTGAGTATTTGATGGTGTAGAAACCACAGAGAAATTGCATGGCACAAAAGCACCATGTTATTTTCCTGCGTTTGCCTTTTGAAGAAAGTGCAGACACCTTCTTTTCTGGAAAATGCACTGCCCTTATGATCTACAGCTGGTGTCAGTGCAATGTTAACAATACCCCAAACACAGGTCTGCAGTGAATTTGCCAATACCAGATCACATGGTACAGAAGTACCATGCAATCCAGTTGCAGTGCATTTCCAAAAGTAGTGCATGCACTATTTTAGGTGCAATGCAATTTGAGTCCATTTGAAATGAATAGTCTGACATTGTACTGCACCCAGATTGCATATGAATAGCACAGGAGTGCACAGCTCATTCCTGTGTTCCTGTGAGAGTCATAGTGTGAATAGGCCATCAAGAAAGTGCAGACACCTTCTTTTCTGGAAAATGCACTGCCCTTATGATCTACAGCTGGTGTCAGTGCAATGTTAACAATACCCCAAACACAGGTCTGCAGTGAATTTGCCAATACCAGATCACATGGTACAGAAGTACCATACAATCCAGTTGCAGTGCATTTCCAAAAGTAGCGCATGCACTATTTTAGGTGCAATGCAATTTGAGTCCATTTGAAATGAATAGTCTGACATTGTACTGCACCCAGATTGCATATGAATAGCACAGGAGTGCACAGCTCATTCCTGTGTTCCTGTGAGATTCATAGTGTGAATAGGCCATCAAGGTGTGAAAAATGAACAAACACAAACAAAGAACAAGTACAAAAGGAGCCTCTAAGTGTAGTATAAAAGAAAGAATTTATATTAAAAACATAAAGTAAATGTGCCCACAAACAGGAGAAGCGATCAGTCATTAAAGAAAGCTGTGGGGAAGATGACACACTGCACCAGGATCACATCCTGAATGAGGAGGAGAGCCCGGCCAGAGCAGACAGAGAGGGGACCTTACCGTCATGAAGCTGAGAGTCGTCTGCTGTCAAACAAGGTCTCACTCCTGGAATGTCTCCTATGATGATGTCACACTGGCCTAATTTCCCGACCAGTATGCCGTCCATTATAGGAGATGATCCAGGAGGCGGATCTTGTTTGACAGTGACTGGCTCTCTTCCCACATTGTTTAATGCCTGATTGCTTCTCCTTTTGTGAATGCATTTAGTTGTTGTTTGTAATAAACATTCTTGTTGTTATGTTTTACTTAGAGGCTCCTTTTACCCTGGGTTTTTTTGTTTGTTTAGATTTCCGCACCCAACCCCTTCCCCATCCTGGCGCTCCAAGGCAGCTGCCCTATGCTGGGGCCAGCCCTGATTAAAAGATGCCTGGATAGAGGAAGCTGCAGATCCTGGTAGGTGTTGGTGATGTAACCACTATCTCTCAGTAACAACCAGAGCATGGACTTTGGAATTTGAGTTTTTGGGCTTCTGACAGTGCTAAAGAACACTCTATAAAAGCATTATGTGGTACAATGTAACAGCAATGATTCTGGACATCTTGAAACAAGACAGAGCTGATCAAGTTCTGTCATGTTCCCCCTGAAGCAATGGTTTACTTCAATAGCAGTCTAATAATAGTAATAGTAAGTGCTTTCTAGTAACACCAAGCATTAGAATATTATTTGTCTTATTATTTATTCACCTGTGGGACATTAGTTATATTTGTTGGATTTTGGCATGATAATTTGAAGGGATAGGATTCTGTTTTCTGTGAACACTTTTTATGGCATGATAATTTGAAGGGATAGGATTATTGTCTTAACACATTGAGGCAGTGCAACACAGTTTGTTTTCCCAATTACGTTGCTACACTGGTATCTGGGTATTGGTGAGTTCTGTTGTCTCATTTTATGTGATTGAGGGTTTTTTGCACTTTAGAGCAGTTTTTTGTTTTTATAATAAGCATGGTATACCTATCTGTCCTGCTCAACAGAATTGCACAGATTAGCCCCAAATCTCCTCTTCTGGGTGTTTCCCTGCTGGTTCTCTGGTGGTCTCATATTCTCCTCTTTTGTGTCTGCCACCATATCAACATGCTTGCTATGGAGGCACACATGCAGGCTCACTCCCTTGCCTGGATGTGTGCATCCATAGACACACACAGCACAGTGCAGCTCAGCCCCGTCCCCCCGCTCTCTGCTCAAAGAAATTGATTTAGTGAGGAGGAGGGGGTATTACTGCTGCTGGGATATTTTTAAACTTAATGCAGCTAATGCATTAAGGTAAAACATGTCTTGGCATTAGAACCACTTTAAGTGATCTGTTTTAACAGAGGACCGTGCAGTAGCTAGATCAATGAATAAAAAAAAACATACTCCCTCCTCATTAACCTCCAGGTCTCAACAAACAGGTCAAATGCTCTAGATGGCATTTGTGCTTTTTTGTGAGCAATAAACACTTACATGTACGTAATGTCATTCAGAATTTCTGTTATTGCAAACCTGTAAAAAGGAGTCATTGTTCAAACAAACATGGCTTGGCCCTATTTTAAAATTCTATTATAATGTAAACAGACGGATTATTTTTCATCTGTGTATTGTGACATGATGATAAAAGGTTAAAAAAACCCTCTTCGAAACTGAAAGGTGAACTTTGAGCTTTACCACTATCACATAAATAATGCACATGAGTGTTATCCATTTGAGCATATACTTAATCATATTTTAGGATACATATCTGGGGCTGTGTTAATTATGTAAACGTTGTGTTTGAAAAATTACAGTAAAATATAGTTTGCCCTTCTAAAATCTATGAAGAAAATTTCCCAAATGTAATCACTATGTCTACCGATAAACAATATTTAGGATAAACTTCAAACGCAACAAGTTGTAGGCTGGGAAACTGATGATGTTTTTGAACATAAAAAAACTCTATGATCATGGAGAAAAAGAAATGTAAAGCACTAAGACTGGTTAAATGCTACTGTAGCTAGCAGTTAATGATGAGCAAATCTACCTGGGTTCAGTGCACAAGGATTCGTGAAATCCTGCTTGAAATCTGTGAAACCTGAACTTGGTCATAAACACTATTAACAAATCTATGAGAGGGGAAATTTGAATACCAATTTTTGGCCATTTCTAAAATGTATTTCCACTTTCAGAGTCAAATTGAGAAAACCTCAGTATATGCTTATGCCGTCCACATCAAACAGCATACCTAAAATACTTTTTTTAAAACTATTTCTTACCTTTTAGATGTTCCTTTGGGCAGACTGCAAGCTACTTTAAAAGAATTTCAAAGTGAATTTGTACTCAGACAATGACTGGATGAGTTTACCCTCATTAATATACCATGCAGAAGCCAAGCTTCTAGATCTTTAACCCTTTAATAGACCGTGTTTAATTTTAGGCTACAACCAATAATGAGGTTTGCCAGCACAGTCAGGGGTAATTATGGTAAACATTAACTCCCTGACCTGTAGCTAGATTTGCAGAACAAGGGTAACTTCAGTCTTGGGGCTTTCAAAAAATGAGCAAGTGAAACAGCAATATATACTGTATATATATTTTGATATAAATTTTTGTAGAAATTAGAAAAAATGGTATGGCACCTTTCCTCCAAACTGAATTACTACCTGTGTAAAACCATAATACCATTCACATAGCACCAGAAGTGAAAACCAAAAATTCTCCTCACATATGGTGAAACCTTATGTGCACCTGCACCATATAGGTACATTACAATCATTTTGTAACTGCCCATTTAAAAACATCTTGTAGTGCTCCTAACTGTAAAAGTATGACTATGAATGGGCGCTTATACTCCCCATAAACACCCCGAAATCAGTCTCCAAATGCCATGAACCAGAATAAAATTTCCTATATATAAATAATCAATAAAAGTGCTGCATGAAGTCCAACACCAAAATGTAAATGCTGTTTCTGTGCCACCAAATCCTCCCATAGTGCTTCACCTCCTGTGTCACCACAATGCACTCAGCAAAGATCCGTGACCCTCTTATTTAAAAGAAAAGGTCATACAATGCCTCAGATGCTCTCCAACAGCTCTTCCTCTCATTTATTTCAGTCATCACTTGTCCTGTGTGTCCGATGTCTCTTCGACAATAACACCCAAGGACCACAAATAAAGAATCTCTCATTGTTCAGTATTTAATTAAAACGTGGCAATAAAAGTAATTACAAGTTTTGCACTTACAAAACGAGGTGCCCAATATCTCTGCACCAATACACTGAGTGTCTGTGCCCCCCATTCCCTGGAGCTTGGCTTGGCATGTGTTCCAAATACCAGAAACCCAAGGAAACCCAAAGAGAACACCATACCGCGAAACATGTAGTAGAGGTTGCTGTATAGTCGTCATATCCGATCAAATCCCTATGTCACTTCTGGTTTCCAGTATTGCTCAGACACAGCACATAATAGATCAGGATATGGGCTCTCTGATTGGCCCTCCCAATCAAGTGATGGCTGTGTCCAATCACAGCCATCACTGAATGTAAACAGAGATACATGTATCTGTAGCTGTTTCCCGCTCAGTGAGAGCTCAGTTCTGGGGGGAGAGGGGGATTCTGCAGCCTGTGACAGCTCTCTGCATAGCTGATGATTGTAGTGTTCAGCTATGCAAAGAACACACAGATTGCAGTCATCCCCACACAGTACACCAAACACCATATGTCCCTGTCCAAGTGTCACATCAACATCTGTACCAGTGCACAAAACATGTATGTCATAGTGTACTAGTGTCCAATCAACATCTGTAACAGTATATCAGTATCCCATCAACATCTATCACAGTGTACCAGTGCACAAAACATCTGCAATAGTGTCCCATTGCAACATCAACATCTATCGGTGTCCGCCAGTGGACGATCAACATCTGTCACAGTGTAGAAGTGCACAAAAACATCTGTCAGTATACCAGTGTCCCATCAATAAATAAATAAAAAAATGAAAGTGCCCCCGTCCCCCTGTGCTCTCGCACAAAGGTGAACACACACATCGGTCCTGTACGCATATGTAAATGCCAATTGCACCACACATGTGAGGTATTGCAGCTAAACTGGTAACCTATAAAGGGTTATAAAGCATTGCCTATGAAACTCTTCAAATATCAAAGTTTGGTGCTATTTTACAAGCGTGTGCAATTTTAAACTGTGACATGTTTGGTATCTATTTACTCAATCCAACACCTTATTTTATATTTTGCAAAAAAATTGGGTATTATATTGTGCATATATTTAAGTGTATTTTTGAGTTAATGTGTAAAATTGCATTAGAAAATAAAACGCTGCTCAAAAACAATGTGACAGAAAAATTTACATAACACACCATTTTATTCTCTAGGTGTCTGCTAAAAATATATAATGTTTGGGGGTTCTAAGTTCTAGCAAAATACTGATTATTACAAAAAGTGAATAATGCCTGAAGATTCTCCTTGGATGTTGGACCTCTCTTTGAGGCTAAACTGTGAAAAAGTCTCACACGTGTGGTATTGCCATACTCGGGAGAAGTAGCAGAATGTGTTTTGGGGTGTAGTTGCAAGTATGCCTATGCCATGTGCAAGAAATAACTTCAAAAAACACACCATGCCTCTTACTAAATACCTCAGACTATCTACTTTCCAAAAAGGGGTCTTTGGGAGGTATTTGCACTGTCCTGGCATGTTATGGCCTCAAGAAATGAAATAGGCTGACAGTACATCAGTTGTGATCAATTTTCAGTTTCAGCTTTTAGACTCTATAACTTTTAAACAGACCAAATATTATACACTGATTTGGGTTATTTTTACCAAATAAATGTTATAACATGAATAAGAAAAACACTTTTTTTCAATATTTGCAGTCTTTTTCCATTTATATTGCAAAAAAAATGAAAAACCCAGTGGTGATTAAATACCACCAAAAAAAAGATCTATCTGTCTTAAAAAATTATAACAATTTCATATGGGAACAGTGTTGCATGACTGAGTAATTATCATTCAAACTGTGACAACGCTGAAAGCTGAAAATTGGCCTGGGCAAGAAGGGGATGAAAGTGCCCAGTATTGAGGTGGTTAAATATGATGTGTGGTGCAAAAAAGGCAACTCTTTGAATGGACTGTCAGCATACAAATGCCTGATGTGCTCTAATCACCCCAAGCCAAAAGCCAAATTAGTAGAAAAAGCTTCTGTTTCCGCTTGTATTGAATCATGTTCTGTACTGTCGGCCTTCATTTTGTAAAGTGCTGCGCAAATTGTTGGCGATATATTGATCCTGCATAATAATAATAAGTTCCTAATGTGTTGACAGTTGAAGAACTATCTAGTAATCAATTTGTCCTTAAAATGTTTTTAGGGTGTAAAATCTGTGTACCCAGGAAGGGCACATAAAAAATGTACCCCCACATTTTTATTTTAATTGTTAGCTTTCATGAAAATAACAGCTGAGTATACTGGTATAAAGGTCTATGTTTGAACACTTTGGGGTTGATTTACTAAAGGCAAATAGAATGTTCCTTTGAAAAGGTTTTTTTTTTTCACTTTAAGATGCAGCTATACTGACTTCCATCATCTAATCATGTGTAAGCAAAAACACTGCTTTTCTTTATTTTCTTTGCATGTGATTGGGTATTCTTTGTTTAGTGAATTTTCACCATGTTCACTAAGCTAATGCAAACTTCTTTTGCAGAGTGAAAATTCCCTTTGTCTGTGGTAAATCACCCTCTTTGTAGCTGCCCGTCTCCCACAATCTTCCGTAAATCATCCTGTCACAGTATTATTGTAGGATATTGTGTCCAGCTATCCTAGAAGGCAGTGGTGAGGCATGATGATGTTACCTATATCTTCCAGACGTATTGGAAGCCTGGGCCCAGGTATTTTCTTTTTTTTTTTTTTTCTAGAAAAATCTCTATTTTTTAAAAAAAAAATCACCTTTGCGGGCAATATGGCATTGGATATGGGGGCTTTCAGCAGAGCCGACTTTTCATTTTCATTGAAGATTTGTTTAAAAGTGCCTTATTAAAAATATTTGCAGCCAGCAGCATTTAAGTAATATGCCTTGAAAAAAACACATCACTGCAGTGACAGGGACAGGCTATAAAGAGACTGCAGATGTAACAATGGATGAGAAAAAAGTAAAAACCATTCCCTCCCCCAAAACCCAAATTCTTCAAGAAACACATTTTGCTATCTAAAGAACATTCAGTAAAGGTTTGCACCTACACTCGCCTCTTTGCTCCTCCCTCTCGCCCACCATATAAGAAAATGACGGGGGGCACAAAAAAGATACAAATTTTGTTTGGGTGCACTGTTGCATGGCCGTGCAATTGTCATTCAAAGTGCGACAGTTCTGAAAGCTGAAAATTGGCCTGGGCAGGAAGGGGGTAAAAGTGCCCAGTAGGCAAATGGTTAACCTCTTCACGCCATCCAAATGCAAATGTGCGGCCTCCCGGCATCTAGGCCTAGACGCCGAGCGGCTGCACATTTGCATTCTATTAAAGAAGGACATGTGTGCCGAAAGCGCGCACCCTGTGCACTCCCAGCACACATGTCTGGTACTCACAGAAAGGTCCCGATCTCCTCTTTCGATCGCAACTTTTCCCGATCATGTGACCGCCGTGACGGCGCGTCACGGCGGTCACATGACCCTAAACCCCGCCCCGCCTCCTGGCTTCTGAAACTCTAAAAGGACTGGGAGGCGCTGGCGTGAAGGGGTTAAGAACCCTTCCAGTACCTACAAGCTCTACACTATTCTCTCCCTATACACTCTCTCAGCAGTACTTCTGCTGATATCCCAGTCCCAGCTAAAGCACATTATCATTATGGCTGTTGGGAACCCATCCTTCTATAGTAAGGGGGCAGACATATCTAAATGTAATCATAGTATCCCTTCTAAGCCAGTTGACCTTTAAAGGCAAATTAATGTAAAATGCTTACTATTGCAAAATACAGTATTCGCTGGAAACTGCAAAGATGCCAGATTTACCTTGAACCCATGGCAGCGGTGAATCCAAACCGCATCCTTACTAATAGTTGCTGCGTATAGTTAACATTGCTACTTTTAAATTGATAAATCATAGGACCAAGGACATCTCAGGATTTTAGCCTTGGTTATGAAAATACCTTGTCCTGCAATGGCAGTATATTTTGGTGGTTTTATGAGTCTTAACGCTACAGTGTTGATAAAAATGTTTTATTCTTCATGTTGATAACACATACAGGCACTTAAATCTAGATCCTATGATCTAGATTTTGGTTTGGAACATCCTTGTATATATTGCAGTTAAGACTTAAAAAAAATATTTACATCTCATCCTTAATCACCTTCTAGATAATATGTGGCATCTGTATATTATATTTAATGCATGCAGAATGATTGAGCAACAAAAAGAATATTTATGAAGAAGAGAATGTGACTTTCACCAATCATTTACTGGTAGTGAATCAATCACTCTAATATAATATGATTTCAGAATGTCAGATTCTTTGTAAATATATCCTGTAGTATTTCTGCTATTTTTGTATTTCTTTACTGATGCTAATTTATAATTCAAAGCAGATCTTATCAAATAAATCTAACATAGTAAAATAACATGTTTGCTTTTTTCATAGTTAACATTTCATCTTACTACATTAAAGAAGTGTCTTAGTAACATGCAAAAAAAAACTGTGCTATCCCTGTGCCATTCATAATATGCTAGGAAGCCTATGTTTCTTGTAAAAATATTAATCCTGCTTAGACATATTGCCTGGCTGAAAATTTAATCATGCTCCATTACCTTCCTGGAAGGTTCCTTTCCATGAGCATCTGATTTACTATATGTTTTTTAAAATAGATTGTTTTCTTAGGTTGCCTCTTGTAATTAGGAAAGAGATTCTTCAAAGTTACTGTAAACATAGCTTTGATGATAAAAATTGATCTGTTTATATGGAATGCTTAAATCATATTGTAAGCTTGATATATTCTATGATTTATGTACTGTATCAGAATGATATAGTACATAAATATCAGACTATTGTTTGTGTATAGAATATATTCCTACTCCACGCTTTAAATATTAAAAAAATACACAAAAGCAAAAAGTGCACAGACCCAACATTCTAATTATTAATACACGTAAAAAAATAATATTATTAAAAAATAAAACTGAAAATAGATTTAGAACTTTAATTCTTAGAATGTGCTAAGCTGCAATAAAACTACAAATTCACGCTTTATGATTTGATGCTTTAGTAATGTAATATGTCAAAGAGTTTGTCAAGGTAAGTAATCTATTGTTTTTTGATACTTCAATTAATAAAAATTAGCCTTTACTATTTTACAAATGTCCTCTTCTCTCATAGTATCATGTACTAAAGTGTTTGGTGTAGAACGTTTTTTTCTGTGTCATATATTTTTGAAAAAGATAAATGTTTTCAACGAGGTTTTCAAAACTTGAGTCATGCATGATTAAAAATTAAGAAAATTATCTATGTACATTTAAGTTTCAAAGAAAATGGTTGGTGTTTTAAAGGGAAGAAACACAAATTGTACTTGCCAGATATTTGTTTGCTCAAACATATTCAGAGATCAGGCTGATGCCATCTGTATAATATTTCAGTGTTTGAAGAAGTGTTTTGTGATGGAATACAAATGAAGGGGCTCCTTCAATCCAAACAGAATGATATGTCATGTCAAACTGAAGCAAATATGCTAGATTGCTCCCTTCTTTTATACAGTGCACAGTTACTCTTTTTGAAATTCCTACATGGTAAAAGTTCAATTCTACCACATAAAACATTATTTTTGGTGCTTCTAGCCTACAGGCACTTTATACAATATGCAACATATTCCTTTAATTAGTGGCATATTTAAGAAGTACTAGGGGTAGAAGGGTAGCCCCGGATATTTTTTGCTGGTGCAGGGAGCAAAAATGAGGCGAGAGGTCTTAGTCCATGATCCTAAATCTTATGTTGTGATAAAATCCAGCAGGCCATATTGAGAAATGATATGTCAATTAATTTAAATTTACAATTACATTACAATAAGAAATGACAGTGAAATAAGAACTGAAGCCCATTAGGTCTCATTCACATGGGTGTATTTAGGTGTACACCTGTATGAGGACCCTGTTTTGCCTGCACGAGATGCACGTGTCCCATGCATCTGCTTGCATGTAGTTCCATTTATGTTATTCTGAACACAATGGCTGCACAGACACAGCTTTTGTTCCCAATTTGACATCAGTGTGGGTGTAGTTCCCTTAACTCACTGCCTAATCACAACTTCATAGAACATTTATGGCTCCCTTGCAGGCAAAAGACGCCCCACACATGCAGGGCCGTGGATAAGGGGGTACCACCAGTCCTACTGTACGGGGCCCAGGCCAGCGCAGGGGGGCCCAGGCACCTGGATGAATCACATGTGGCCAGGGAGGGTGATCAGAACGGCAGGGAGGGCAATTACTGGAACCAATCCCCTGTATGGCTCTATCTGCAGCAGCTGAAAGCTGGCTTCATTTCCTCTCCCTCCCACTGGCTTTCAGCTGATGCAGAGAGAGCCATACAAGGGATCTTTTACAAAAATAGTGCAGCGCTGAAAATATTGAATACATAAATAACATAATAGTACTAAAAATAAGTAATGTGCCCCAATATATAGATGGAATTAAAATAAACATGCATACTGCGCCCAAAATATGTGACCTCTTGAATATGTGAAATAAAGATGCTCAAATAAACAGCTCTAAAAAGATTATAACGCGACTAAACAAAAAAACCCTCAAATCTGGGGGTAACTCAACTGGATTGGTGCAAACGTGAAAACACAGCAAGTAAATATATATTAGTTGCAAAAAAGTCCATGAAAATTCAAAACATATGTGCTGCAAAATCCTGAAAATCATGCAACGTGCCAAATGGTGACGATATCTGTGAGTAGTGTCAGTACACTTTATCCACACTGGCTAAAATGCCTCCTCACCTCCTTTAATTGACCCAATGGGCCACTTCGCTTTCAGGATCACACCTGGATCCTACTCCAAAACTGGCTGGCAGTATTTCACCTGTAGTTCCTCTGCATAATACTCCAGACCTCTCAGGATGGATCAATCTGCTAAATATAATTCTCACCCACGCTCAAGGTGAGTGAGAAAGAAATCCTCCATAGTGTAGTATTTGCGATATAAAGTCTCCTTTATTAAATAGAAAAATGCCCACTCACGTTTTAACCCCAATACAGATACTCCACTATCTTCATGTAAGGGTGTACTGCATGGGTTAGGGTTTTTTTGGGTGTTCCAAGTTGGCGTCCAACGCCGGATGTGCGTCACCGCGCATTGGTAGCTGCATCATGACGTACCTACGCGTTACATCACTTAACCTCTAGACTTCCTTCCGAGCGTTGGTCGCGTTGGACGCCATCTTGGAACACCCAAAAAAACCCTAACCCTTGCAGTACACTATGGAGGATTTCTTGAGCGTGGGTGAGAATTATATTTAGCAGATTGATCCATCCTGAGAGGTCTGGAGTATTATTCAGAGGAACTACAGGTGAAATACTGCCAGCCAGTTTTGGAGTAGGATCCAGGTGTGATCCTGAAAGCGAAGTGGCCCATTGGGTCGATTAAAGGAGGTGAGGAGGCATTTTAGCCAGTGTGGATAAAGTGTGCTGACACTACTCATGGATATCGTCACCGTTTGGCACGTTGCATGATTTTCAGGATTTTGCAGCACATATTTTCTGAATTTTCATGGACTTTTTTGCAAATAATATGTATTTACTTGCTGTGTTTTCACGTTTGCACCAATCTCAGTTGAGTTACCCCCAGATTTGAGGGTTTTTTTGTTTAGTCGCGTTATAATCTTTTTAGAGCTGTTTATTTGAGCATCTTTATTTCACATATTGAAGAGGTCACATATTTTGGGCACAATATGCATGTTTATTGTAATACCATCTATATATTGGGGCACATTACTTATTTTTAGCACTATTTTGTTATTTATGTATTCAATATTTTCAGCGCTGCACTGTTTTTGTAAAATATTATTTCTCACTGTTAAGGTATCAGTTTAGAGTGTCAGCAGCAGTTATCTTTAGGAATATTTATCACTCCTTTTGTGCGCAGGAGGACTTCCTTCATATCATACAGGGGATCGGTTCAAGTAATTGCCCCACGCCACACCCATCTCCCTCCCTATGCACCATACATTTCCTCCTGCTGCACAGGCCCCCCACCGCTGCAGTGCTTCTACTTCCCTCCTCTCCTTCCCACCAACAGCTGCAAGCACACAATAGGATCCTTCAGGATGGAGAGTGCCATATGTGGCAGTGCCACATTTACCAGCTCCTTCTTTTCCTGAATGAATACAATGAGTGATAGTAGGGCTCACTCACTGTATTCATTCCTTGTTGAAGCATAGTAAACTTTTTTGGGGCGGGAAGGGGGGCCCTGTCAGGTTGGCTATATGGGGTCCCCTTGTTTCTAACAGCAGCCCTGCTCACATGGATGTAAACTTAAGTACACCCATGTGAATGATACCTTAGACATAGCAATGAGAGAAGAGCAAATGTTGTGCATTCCCAAATCATGCTTACTAAGTGGTGTGGCCTAATGGGACATGGCTAAATGAAACTGAACCTATTTGCCCTATACAGTATGAAAAGTTGCCACAGTCTAACCCTATCTTAAAGGAGAAGTACAGACAAAACTAATTTGGCTGTACTTCTCCTGTGGATAACAGGAGTGCAGCTCATTCTGCACTCCTGTGTCCTGCATTCAGCTGATAGGGGGCTGAAGCCAGCTGTCGGCTGACGTCACTCAGCCAGTCCAGGCTGGGGAAAGATCCCAACTTTAAAGTCAGGATCCACCCCAGAGTCTGGAATGGCATTTGGCTCAACCTCTCACTGAGAGCCTGAGCCAGCTGCTCCCACCCCCTCCATAGCCCAGCACTCCCGTGAATGCGCGGGGGGGGGGGGCAAAGTAGAGAGCAGTGTCTGACAGTCACCACTCTTTAAATATATATAGATAAGCGAGCGCCTCATAAAAAGACAGCAGCTGTACACCAAAGGCACCATATAAGACCTCCCAATCAACAGTATATAAAAGGTGCAGCGCTAATATACAAGTAAATAAAGATGATTATAACACATAAAAGTTCAAGGTGACATAGTGCATATAGATAATAAACACTACTGATGTGTCTGGTGAACGTGAGGAAAGGATAATATCCAAACAAGAGTTCAATGTGAGGATGTGAATAAACGTTCTGATGCTTTCCAGGCAACACCGACTGTGTGCACGGTGAAAAAATGGGGGTACAAATTGCGCACTCACCAAATGCGCAACCTTTGTGCGCTTTTCTCTCGTATATAAGATCTCCAATCCCTCATCCAGGGTCTGGTCAGATCTGGTCAGGTCCCTTTCTTAGTCCAAAACCTTGCAATCAGCCTCCTCCTTTGATGATCACCACTCTCCAAGATACCTGGCTCCCTCAGGAGCTCAGAAGAAAGCAAAGGAGGCCAATAGTGCAGTATGTCTCAAGGGTACATTTATTCCCACACATAAACAGCAAATACAGGTATGGAAGAAGCAAAAAAGAATACTGACCCTATGTGTAGTAACCGCCGGGCCCCTCGTGGTGCCGGCGGTGCATGCGTCAATCAGCTGAAGCCTGACCCAGACGCGTTTCGAGCAATAGCTCTTTGTCAACGGGTAGCCGAATACCCGTTGACAAAGAGCTATTGCTCGAAACGTGTCTGGGTCAGGCTTCAGCTGATTGACGCATGCACCGCCGGCACCACGAGGGGCCCGGCGTTTACTACACATAGGGTCAGTATTCTTTTTTGCTTCTTCCATACCTGTATTTGCTGTTTATGTGTGGGACTAAATGTACCCTTGAGACATACTGCACTATTGGCCTCCTTTGCTTTCTTCTGAGCTCCTGAGGGAGCCAGGTATCTTGGAGAGTGGTGATCATCAAAGGAGGAGGCTGATTGCAAGGTTTTGGACTAAGAAAGGGACCTGACCAGATCTGACCAGAATCTGGATGAGGGATTGGAGATCTTATATACGAGAGAAAAGCGCACAAAGGTTGCGCATTTGGTGAGTGCGCAATTTGTACCCCCATTTTTTCACCGTGCACACAGTCGGTGTTGCCTGGAAAGCATCAGAACGTTTATTCACATCCTCACATTGAACTCTTGTTTGGATATTATCCTTTCCTCACGTTCACCAGACACATCAGTAGTGTTTATTATCTATATGCACTATGTCACCTTGAACTTTTATGTGTTATAATCATCTTTATTTACTTGTATATTAGCGCTGCACCTTTTATATACAGTCACCACTCTTTGCTCAGAGCAGCTGTGAGAACTCAGCGATCATGTGATCTCTCAGTTCTCGCACTTAGAGATGGCGGGGGACAGATGCAGCATCAGACTAATGCTTCATCCACCAAGGTAAGTATTATTTTGAAAAAAAAAAAACCTACACCTCTCTTTTAAAAAAGAACTTAATTTAAATAGTTGGGGACTATTAGCAACCATCAACTGTTAAAAATAGGAACATTTTGGTCAGGAGTATTTTTATGTACAATTATGCATAGTAATGTACAGCAAGTAATGTACAGAGCACAGTGGTCAGCAGTATGTAATATTTAATATAGAAAAGATACAGTACGTCATTTTCAATGCATATCAAAATTCTGTGAAACGTAGTTGAAATCCACCCCACATAGCTACAAAATATATAAAATAAAATAAACATGACAAAATAAAAATAAAAAAAAATTGAAAGTCAAGATCACTATTAAAAAGAAGTAAATGTATGGGTTCAGCAACGTGTCCACAGCTTGGTGGAAAAACCTATTTTTTAACCTGTAGGCCTGTGTGTTTATAGTTCTAAACCTACCTGTCAGAACAGTAGTAAACAGAAGGTGTGAGGGTGTGTTGAATTTCACAAAACATTAGAGGTTGGTTTATGGAAACTGCAAAGAAAAAATGTATGGCAGATAAGAGAGGGAGCTGCTAACAACCCACTGAAATGTTAGCATTCTCTGCTGCACATCTCTCCTGTCTGCCACAAGTAACAGGGAAGCCAGATCATGCAGGAATACATAAACACTTTATTGTGCATTGGTAAATATGTTAACAACAGTTTTTGGGGATTATGTTACACCCAGGGGTGGACTGACAAGTCATGGGGCCCCTGGGCAATAGGGGATCATGGGGCCCCTGTGTCCTTGCCCAAACTCAAAAAAGCCTATGAAAAAGGTACCAGGGGCATTTCATGAGGCCCCCTACTGACCCTGAGCCCTCGGGCTGTGCCCAAGTTTCCAAATGGTCAGTCCGCCCCTGGTTACACCTTAATATGCTCATAAAACAGAGGTGCTGCTGAGCCTTTAGATAAGAGGACATATGCATGTTTGGCTCTCCTGCTTTACAATCACTTTAAGCCTTCTATCATACAGTAGTAATTAACAATTTGCCTTCCAGGCAATTTTAGCCCCTTCCTGCACAAGCCAATGTTCAACTTTCAGTGCTGTTACACTTTGAATGACAATTGCGCGGTCATGCGACACTGTACCCATATGACATTTTTTATCATTGTTTTCCAAACAAATAGAGATTTCTTTTAATGGTATTTAATTGCCACTGGGGTTTTTAATTTTTGTGCTAGAAACAAAAAAAGATCAAAATTGTAAAAAAAAGTTTTTCTTCTTTTCTTTTATAAAATTTTGCAAACACGTACATTTTCTCCTTCACTGATGTGTGTTGATAATGCTGCACAGATAGGCAGCACTGATGTTCACTGATGAGGTGGCACTGATAGAAAGCACTGATGGGCACTGATAGGCTGTAATGATGAGGTGGCATGTATGGGAATTGATGAGGAAGCACTGATGATGCTGTACTGATATGCAGCACTGATGGGCACTGATAGGCAGCAATGATGGGCACTAACTGAGACCACTGACTGTCGGCACTGACTGACAACACTAACTGGTGGCACTGATTGGTGGCACTGATGGGTGGCACTGCTGGGCACTGATGGGTGGCACTGCTGGGTGTGGTGGCACTGATGGCCACTGATGGGTGGCACTGCTTGGCACTGATGGTTAGCACTGCTGGGTAGTAATGGATGCCACTGCTTGGCACTTTTAGAACTGCGCTGATAATCAGGGAGATGTCCTCTATGACACTTGCCAGTTATTGGCAGTACTTTCCTCCTGTGACAGCATAAGGAAAGTGCTGCCGATAAGGGGAACTGTATTTGCTTTGTGATCAGCTGTGTCCAGGGGTGGACTGACAACTCATGGGACCCCCAGGCAATAGAGGATCATGGGGTTCCTGTGTCCTTGCCCAAACTCAAAAAAGCCTATGAAAAAGGTACCGGGGCATCTCACGGGGCCCCCTACTGACCCTGGGCCCTTGGGCAGTGCCCGAGTTTCCAAATGGTCAGTCCGCCCCTGGCTGTGTCATTGGTAAAAAGCTG
This sequence comes from Staurois parvus, assembly GCF_062004578.1. Lineage (NCBI taxonomy): Eukaryota > Metazoa > Chordata > Amphibia > Anura > Ranidae > Staurois > Staurois parvus. The sequence continues at coordinate 10,619,069 of NW_028317949.1, forward strand.
CTGTGACTGGCCTATTAACTTGTCATGTGATCAGCTGTGTCCATAGGACACAGAGATCACAGACAGCTGCATGCCACTGGGGGTGCGTGGGGGGCACGTTCTGGCAGGACGTCATATGACACTCTCCCACAACTGGACCACTGGCGTGGTAGCCGTCATATAGCCCGGTTGTCAAGTGGTTAACAGAATATACCCTACTGGCAGCTTCAATTCAGGTCAAACCATTCTCATCTTTATTCAGAAAATGGACATATCGGAAGACATATTACACACCCACATTGATACAACTCTAATTAAAATATATTCAGAATTACATTATTATTTAATATATATGGAACTGTTTAAATAAAACAAATTGGGGTCATAGGAAACTAAACACATAATGAAGGGAATCAGGTGCATCATTTCAATCTGTATCAATTTTCTTTTATTTGGAAAAAAAACCCCAGATAATTACAAGAAGACTTAGACCTGTATTTTTATTTACTAAAAGTAGAGAATACTTTAATGTTTTCATAGATCTAAAATATATAGTAGCTATTCTAGTGGTCAAAGATGAGTAAAAAATAAAAGACAAGGACACAGGATTGTGGATGGACAGAATATAAACTTTTATTTTAATTTTTTGGCATTTATTTATGACAAGACGTGAATTTGATTATGTTGTACTTCACATGAAATAGTTTTTGTAATGTTTGTGTATAGTCGTGTGAATGTTTTTGATGGTATTATTTTCTTTTACTTTTTTTATATAATACTCTCTGCACTATTTAATTCTATATTAATATTGATCACATGTCGGAACACTTGGAGTGTGGGCTGCAGTAAAACATTTGTAGTACACAGGAGGTTTATTGTAGAATATTGGCTGCACTGAGGTTCTTTTGGCGTATAACCTTTCCTGCAGACTGTTTTTACTGGGCTGCACCATTGAGCATGTGGCTGCAGATTTTCAATCCACCAGTTATTACACACTTGTCAGTTAAGTAAGTGCCATTCAGGTTATGGCTTATTTAGAATTATCTAGCATCCCATATGTCACATTTTTGAATTGGCACATGAGATGTACATAACATTATAAAACAATCACCACAACATCCCGACCAATACCAAATTATTTTTTACTTAAATTTATAATAGCTAGAATAGATCTGTGGTCCATCTCTGACAGATTTGTGCCAAAGTAATTAAAATTGATCTACTACATTATTGATAATCTCTAGCATGCTGAATATTGACTCTCTTTCATTGATCTAAGAAGGCAGTCATTCAAGTAGTAAGTGGTATAATTTATCTCTAATATCATATATACCCGGTGATAATACAATATTGTGTTCTACAAATTACAGATCAAATTGTAGTTCTCTGTAGAAAAAAACATTATTAAAATAACTGTGTGAAAATGTTTCCTTCGATACAAATATAAACACCTTAGTTAAGACATATTTTTCAAATGTTCTGCCAGATGTAAAGCTATTTAAAATGCTATGGTTTGTATTTATTTAAAAAAGTAGATTTAATCATCCTGTGAAACTGTGTGTACATTTGTTCAGTGTGACTGCTGGTACAATTGAGTGTTACTAGGCTATTTTCTCTCCAGGTTTGTTGTCATTCAGTTATAGGAATAGTGTGAAAATACCATATTATGTCCACTAGATGGAGCTGATGACCATAGAATATACTTATTTACTATGATTGTTGGCTCCATCTAGTGGACATAATGTGGCATCTTTCTGATTCAAAATATTCTTATGAATGAGCAACATCCAACCTGGAGAGAAAATAGCCTAGAAAATATTACATTTTGCCAGCAGAATAGCTCTGTTTTGTTTGTTTGTTTTTTTAAAGTATATATATCACTTTGTGTTGTATAATGTAGACTGGATTTTATTGCTACATGTTTCAAAGTCCTATATACTTCACTTGGTCTTGATAAACATGAAAGCATTGCCTATTGATCCACTTTAGAACAGAAAGGGTAATGAAAATGTATAACTTCTCACTCCCCACCAACCTGTTTACAACTGCTGTGAGAAGAAAAACTGATACTTCTGGGTAAAGAGACACCTTCAAAGTAATCCTCTGCCTCCCCAAATATAGTGTGTGTTGTCTTAAGTAGTCAATCCCCAGGTACAAGCACTGTGACAGGGAGTCTGTAGAGGATCTTAAAGTATTTGTAAACCCTTGCTTATAAACAGTGTAGTGACCAAGGGCGGACTGCCAACTCATAGGGCCCCCGGGCAATAGAGGATCATGGGGCCCCTGTGTCCTTGCCCAAACTCAAAAAAGCCTATGAAAAAGGTACCAGGGGCATCTCATGGGGCCCCCTACTGACTCCGGGCCCACGGGCAGTGCCCGAGTTTCCAAATGGTCAGTCCGCCCCTGATAGTGACTAGCCTCAGGTTATACACTGAGGTGAAACAAATGCTCCTATACAAGCTGTACCTGTTTATCTGCAGCCATTTGTCCTGTACAACCTTTTACAGCACACATAATTTACACCAACACAAACTGGAGGCAGGGATCTGAACTCACACACTGCACAATTAAAGGAGAAATGCTCCATGTCTTGATTAGAGGGAAAGGATACACCCCCTCCTCACACTACACATAAAACAGGCACAGCTGTGGCTGTCAATCTCAGGCTGTGTGCTGGAGCGCTCTTCCCCATCACCATTTGTTTCTTGGTGTCAAGGGAAAGCTGTCAGAAATGACTCAGATAAAAATAACAGTGGAAGGCAGCAAAGAGAAATCACACTCTGAACTTTGCATAGAGACATCCATGTGTATCCGTGTGAAATCCACATCTTTAGCACATCTGATAAACATCTGTACCAGTGAACATCACAATCAACATCAGCAATATCAGCAGTGCAGCATAAACATGTCTAAAAAAATTATACACCAGCGAGGTGGCTTTCCAGATACTGAGTATGATGGACGAGAGTAGCGGGCAATTCTTTCTATCAGACTCAGATTCTGAGTATAAGTCAGATGAAAGCAGTGGGTCGGCAACAGAGTCTGAGGAGTCCAAACAAAGAGGTTCAGGAGATCTGAGGAGGAGCAGGCATCCACCAGTAGCGCAGTGGAGAGTACAAGCAGTGCAGCACTCCCAGAAGATAGCAGCAGAATGTATTTTTGTGTGTAATTTTTGGTATGTACATACTATGTGTTAGAAATATCTTATAAATGGACAACTTTGTGTAAAAAAAAAATACATTTTAATTTTCTTTCCACATTTTCTGAAAACTTGTGGAAAAAAATTACATATTCAAAAGACTCATTATGCCTCATAGAATATACATTGGGGTGTTTGCCTTCCAAAATGGGGTCATTCTGTGGGTAATTCCATTGACCTGGTGCTCCAGGGCCTTCACAAATATGATAGGTAGTCAGGATATGAGATGTGTCATTTATGCCTCCAGAACGCCTGTAGGAACTACTTGGATGTTGGGCCTCTGTATGTGGCCAGGCTGCGGAAAAGTCTTACACATGTGCGATCCCCATACACAGGAGGAGAAGCAGAATGTGCTTCAGGGTGACGCTGCAAGTATACATATACTGTGTGAGAGGAATAACCTGTTAATATAAAAATTGTGTGAAAAAAAAAAACAAATTTGATTTACTTTCTCCATTTTCCAAATAATTGTGGGAAAAAAATTACAAGTTTGAAAAACTTACCATGCATCTTACTAAATACCTTGGAATGTCTACTTTCCAAAAAGGAGCCATTTGGGGGGTATTTGTAGTGTCCTGGCTTGTTAGTTTCTTAAGAATTGAGATAGGTCAATCAGTACATCAGGTTTGATCAAATGTGATCAATTTTCAGTGATTGGTACCATAGCTTGTAGACTCTATAACTTTCACAGAGATCAAATAGTACACACCAGTTGGGATTATTTTTACCAAAGCAATGTAGTGGTATACATTTTGGCCCAAATTTATAAAGAAAAATTACTTATTTGCAAAATTTTATAACAAAAACGAAGAAAAATTCATTTTTTTCAACTTTTCAGTCTTTTTTAATTTATAGCACAAAAAATAAAAAAACCCAGTGCTAATTAAATACCACCAAAAGAAAGATTTATGTGTGTGAAAAAAGGACAAAAATGTAATTTGGGTACAGTGTTGCATGACTGAGTAATTATCATTGAAATGTGAAAGTGCTGAAAGCTGAAAATTGGTCTGGGCAGGAAGGGAGTAAATGTGCCCAGTATTGAGGTGGTTAATAATCATCTATTACTAGACTCACTTAAAATGGATTGTGTTGATTTTGTATCTTTATGTATCATAGCAAGAAATAAAACTAGAAAAAAACTTTGAAAAAGGATATATATATATAAAGATAGATAGATAGATAGATAGATAGATAGATAGATAGATAGATAGAGAAAGAGAGTGTATATATATATATTTTTTTTTCCTCAATAATCTACAATCAATACCCCATAATGACAAAGTTAACACAAAATTTTAGAAATGTCTGTGAATAAATAAAAAACTGAAATATTACATTGGCATAAGTATTCAGACTATGTGCAACACTTGAAATGTAGCCTTCCATTTCTGTTGATCATTGCTGAGATGTTTCTACACCTTGATTGGAGTCCTCCTGTGGGTAAATTAAATTGACTGGACATGATTTGGGAAGACAGACACCTCTTTATAAAACGCATCACAGCTGACGATGCATTCTGAACAAATACAAACTGAGCAATTGGGGGAGAAGGAACTTAGTAAGTGAGGTGACCAAGAACCCGATGGTCACTCTGACTAAGCTCCAGAGATCCAGTGTGGTGATGGGACAAAGTTCCAGAAGGACAACCATTACTGCAGCTCTCCACCAATTTGAAACCTATGGCATAGTGGCTAGACAGAAGCTTCTCCTCATTGCAAAACAGACAAAAGCCCGGTTGGAGTTTGCAAAAGTGCCCCCCATGACTAAGCTCTGGGGGCAGAGCGAAACACGTTGGTTGGCGTGACCTGATTGGAGCCTGGTCTGTTACACTCTCTCACAGGGCTTGCACTGATATGTGGCTTACAGGACATCTTCTTCCCCACACATTGGTTTCTATGCAGAGATGCACCAAATTGTGCACTTCCCAGTTTTAGTAAATCAATCTCACTGAGTATAGTAGCCCATTTATGGCAGAATGGGATAATGATATCTGACAAAAATCTTGCTGTATTATATGATAACACAGAACTCAGATTTGTAATTACTTGATTGATTGATTGATTGATTGATTGACTGACTGACTGACTGACTGACTGATTGATAGGGCTGTTGTCTATCAAAGGTGTTAACTTGCTTAATTTTTTCTTTATTGTGTGTCACAGCTGAAAAAAACTAAATTTCAATTATTTTCACTGTATTTCATTACAGTTTTTATTTTTGCTGATCCAAGGCACTCTAAAATCTTGCAAATGTAAAATTACAGTTCTAGCATCATGAAAAACCTCTGATGCTTTTCTCACTCTACTACTCAGTGGGAACATTAGTTGCAACATATTTCATTATATGTCATTCAAATTACTACAGATAATGATACATAAACAATGTTGACATCAAAGCAACCTAATGTTCGATAGTTCATCCTGTCCTATTACTCCATGCATTTTCTTTGTTTATACGCATAACTGGTTTATTAGTGCTACTTTAGGTGATGCACTACATGTTTACATTGGTCTGACATTGTAAATCAAGGGTTTCAATTACTTTCACTCATACATCTGTTGCTTTACATTTTTCATACAGCTTAATGGTTATATTCTGCTATGCATCAATTTTATTAGAAACAGAGATGCACAATCAATTCAAACTCCATCCTTTCAGCTCGTATGATCCTATCAGTCAAGTCCAAATCCACCTAGTTGCCTTTTTTATTTTTTAGAAATCAAAAATATTTCTCTACCATCTCCAGAGACATCACTCTGAAAACCCAGACAAAAGGATAGATATCACTGTAGCAAAAAGGTTAACCAGATGGTAAAGTATAGTATGATGATAGGTATGAAACATGAAAACCATTTAGGTATGAGTGGAGAGATTTCATCAAATGTGTGTGTGCGTGTGTATTGGAGGGGGGGGGGGTTGTATTGGGGTCAATAGTCCCAAGTGTTGGCCCCATGGACCATGGAGTCACCTGCCGATTGGAGATATGCATGAAATTGATGTTGGACAGACAAGACACAAAATAATTATATGCCATATAACATCTTTTTTTTATTTACCAATTTGCTCATCTGTTAAAATGAGCTTCATGGGATGCATTAACCTTGACCCTTCTCATGCAATGACATGCCAATAAGAGTCAACTGTACAAAATGACATTTGTGTGATATACCGCATGATATACAATGTGATAAACAAAAAATATGTGATGATTTAAAGGTGTTGTCAAATGGAAGTGATATCTCTTTCTTAGAAGATGAGAAGAAATCATTTTAAATTATTCACAAATGAAAGAATTTTTTTTAAGAAGTGGGGTATAAGTCATATCTAAAAGTCCCATTTAACCACTTCAATACAGGGCACTTTTACCCCCTTCCTGCCCAGACCAATGTTCAGCTTTCAGTGTTCTCACATTTTGAACAATAATTACTCAGTCATGCTACACCAAACCCCAACAAATTATTTATATTTTTTTTCACACAGATAGAGCTTTCTTTTGGTGGTATTTAATCAAGACTGTGTTTTTTTTATTTTTTTGCGATATAAGCAAAAAAAGGGTGACAATTTTAAAAAATAAACACTTTTTTCTTTTTTTTAGTTTCTATTACAACATTTTGCAAATAAGCTATTTTTCGTCATAAATGTAGGCCAACATTTATAGTGCTACATTTCTTTGGTAAAAATAAGCCAAATCAGGATATATTATTAAGCCTGTGTGAAAGTTATAGAGTCTACAAGCTATGGTACCAATTATTGAAAATTGATCACACTTGATATACTGATGGTCTATCTCATTTCATGAGGCCCTAGCATGCCAGGAAAGTACAAATACCCCCAAATGACCCCTTTTTGGAAAGCAGATATTCTGAGTTATTTAGTAAGAGGCATGGTAAGTTATTTGCCATTGTAATTTTTTCCCACAATTCTTGGGAAAATGAAGAAATACTTTTTTTTTGTCATATTAACAAGTTATTTTTCACACATGGCATATACATACTTGCAATTACACCCCAAAACACATTTTGTTACTTGCCCCGAGTATGGCTATACCACATGTGTGAGACTTTTTCACACCCTGGCCACATACAGAGGCCCAACATTCAAGTAGCACCTACAGGTGTTCTAGGGGCATAAATTATACTTTTAATTTCCTGACTACCTATCACATTTTTGAAGGCCCTGGAGCACCAAGACAATGGAAATACCAACAAAATGACCCCATTTTGGAAACAAAAACACACCTATGTATATTCTAAGAGACATAGTGGGGTTTATTTACTAAAGCTGGAGAGTCCAAAATCAGACTCCCTTCTGCATAGAAACCAATCAGCTTCCAGGTTTCATTGCCAAAGCTTCATTGAACAAGCTGAGGTTAGAAGCTGATTGGTTTCTAGGCAGAAGGGAGTCTGATTTTGGACTCTCCAGCTTTAGTAAATAAACCCCAATGAGTCTTTTGAACATGCAATATTTTACCACAAGTTTTTGAAAAATGTGGAAAGAAAATGAAATTGTATATTTTTTTACACAAAGTTGTCAATTTATAAGATATTTCTAACACAGAGCATGTACATACCAAGAATTACACCCCAAAATACATTCTGCTAATTGTCCTGAGTATGGCAATACCACATGTGTGAGACTTTTTCACAGCCTGGCCACATACAGAGGCCCAACATCCAAGTAGTACCTTCAGGTGTTCTAGGGGCATAAATTACACATTTATTTTCCTGACTACCTATCACATTTTTTAAGGCCCTGGAGCACCAGGACAATGGAATTAGCCACAAAATGACCTCATTTGGAAAGCAATCAAAGCACTGTGAGGCATAATGAGTCTTTTGAAACATGTCATTTTTTTCCACAAGTTTCTGAAAAATGTGGAGAGAAAAAGAAAAGGTATTTTTTTCTACATAAGGGTGTCAATTTCTAAGACATTTCTAACACATAACATGTACATGCTAAGAATTACACCAAAAAAAAAGTCTGATACTCATCCTGAGTATGGCGATACCACATGTGTGAGACTTTTTCACAGCCTGACCACATACAGAGGCACAACATCCAAGTAGCACCTTCGGGCATTCTAAGAGCATCAATTACACATCTAATTTCCCTACTACCTATCACATTTTTGAAGGTCTTGGAGCACTAGGACAATAGAATTACCTACAAAATGACCCAACTTTTGAAAGCAAACACCTCAACATATATTTTATGAGGCATAATGAGTCTTTTGAACATGTCACTTTCTTCCACAAGTTTTTGAAAAATGTGGAAAGAAAATGAAATTGTATATTTTTTTAACAAAATTGTACATTTATAAGATATTTCTAAAACATAGCATGTACATACCAAGAATTACACCCCAAAATACAGTCTGCTCATCTTGAGTATGACAATATCACATTTGAGACTTTTACACAGCCTGACCACATAAAGAGGTCCAACATGCAAATAGCACCTTCAGGCATTCTAGGGATATTATTATTATTATACAGTATTTATATAGCGCAAAAAGGTTTGCTCAGCGCTGTACATTATAGTGGGGGGCAGAACATGAGACAATATAGTAACAAAACAAAACACGAGGGGGTCAAGGGCCCTGCTCTTTCGAGCTTACAATCTAGGAGGGAGGGGATAGTGGTACAGGAGGAAGTGGCTGTGGGGGATGGAGTGGTAGGAGGAGTGGAGGTGATCGGCTGTTAGGTGAGGTCGGGGTAGGCTTCCCTGAAGAGATGGGTTTTTAGGGTGCGCCTAAAGGTGAGGAGGGTAAGTGACAGTCTGATGGATTGGGGTAGTGAGTTCTAGAGGATGAGGGAAGTCCTGGAGAAGTCTTGCAGTCGGGCGAGGGAGGTGGAGACCAGGGAGCTAGAAAGTAGGAGGTCTTGTGAGGAGCGAAGAGCACCTCGAGCACCAAGATAGTGAACACACCCACAGAATGACCCAACGTTTGAAAGCAAACACCCCAAAGTATATTCTATGAGGCATAATGAGTCTTTTGAACATGTCATTTTTTTCTGCAAGTTTTTGAAAAATGTGGAAAGAAAATGTATTTTTTTTACACAAAGTTGTCAAAGCTGGAAAAAAACATGGTCAATTAAGAGGCAGGTCAGTGCAGGTGCAAGGCAGAAATGTGGTTTAGAAACAATCCAGATGGCAGGCAAAAGCTTGTCAGTAAACAGGCCAGGGTCAGTTAATGTGGAAGCCAAGGGCATGGTCAATAAAGGCAGCAGGCAAATGATCAGCACAGATTTTAGAAGCTGGGAAATGGCAGGCTGTTAAAAATAAGCGGAACTAATATTTTAGTGATGTGTGCAGTCTCAGATTCATAGGCCCGGTTGGGAGGGATATTGGCAACAATTAACACTGGTGTTTCTCTTAACTCCTCCTCTGCTGCATACTCAACTTTTTTTTAGCACCTTCTTACTGATTCTGTGGATGGAATGTTTTCTAGAAAATGTTGCTTGTGAAGTCTGTTCACACAATCAGAGCAAATGTTTTCTGGGAGGATCCTTGCTGGTAGATTAAGGCAGTTATGATTTCTTCTATATATTTGAGGACGGTGGTAGGTCTTTCCATTGACTTTTGATAGATGACAAATACATTGTAAATGGCCAAATGGAAAAAGTAAATTGCAACTTTTTTATACCAGTAGAGGGACTTTCTTGTTCATAAATAAGCTGTAGCCTTTGATCGTTTAAATCCACTCTCCCATGAACTGATTCTAATCGTGGATACATTCACGTTTTTGGATGGGTTGTGTCTTCCATGAATTTCCACTGAGGTGTCATTGTGGATAGTGGACAGGATGTACACATTTCTCTTATCCTTCCACTTCACGGCCAACAGTTCTTCGTTTCTCAAACTTGCTGATTCCTCTCTTTGTAGCCTTGTTGTTACCAAATATTGTGGGAAGCCTTTTCTGTTTTTTTCGGAAAAGGAGCAGATTTGTATAGTAGTTATCAAGGTAGATTTGATAACTATTTGGAACAGTGGGAATGCCAGGTTCCAGACAATTTTACCACTTGTGCCTATGTTGGTTGGGCATTCAGGGGTCTGGAGCTGGGAGTATTTGCCTTTGTACATGTGGAAGGCATGCACATATCCTATAGCTCTTTCACAGAGCTTGTTCAGCTTCAATCCATACCTGGCCATTTTACTGGTAAGTGGATAAGGGATTCATCCACACAAATGTGTTGCTCATGGACATAAAATTCAACAAATCTCTTAGCAAAATAATTTATTAGTGGGCAGATTTTGTATAGTTTTTTCATAGTTTGGGGAGGGCACTGTGAGTTATCATTGAAATTCAGGAATTGCATGATCAGATCACAGCGTTATTGGGACATTACAACAGAATACATGGGCATATGATGGATGGGGTTGGTGGATCAATAGGCATGTAATTTGTTTTTTTTTGTAAGCTCCATGTTAAACATAAGGCCCAAAACCAATTTTAATTCCTCCACCGTGAGACGTCTCCATTAAAAAGTTGGACATAGGATGTATTGGGATTGTTATCAATACATTGCTGGGCAAAAAAGGTTTGTCTGATCCACAAAATATTTAATTCAATCAGCAGGGAAAAACAAATTTAAAAAAATAAATTTCAGAAAAAATGTCAGTATTGGTCTACACACCTGGCTGTGCGGTGAAAGGAAGACTGAAACTGATCCTGAGCTGGAAGGCAGTCGTAGTGGGTTTGTGAAGGCATCAGGAATATATGTTAGGGCCCTAATTCTTGGGGTCTGGTGGGATATTCTAGTGCTGGTATTGAGTCTTTCATTCTGAGTCTAGCGTCATTGGTGTCTGCTGATTGACCATTGGGGTGTATGGCGCTGCTGGTGGTTGCCTGCTCTTCAGAGTGCTGTATCCTGTTAGGAATGACTGTTTCCTTCTCCGCTGCTCTCATCCGTCATAGTAAAATGTTTTTTTGACATTTCAGCTCTGGTGATTGAGGCTGTATGATGGGTAAACTGCTGATGAGTGGCTGTGATGGGTACACTGCTGATAGGTAGCAGTGATGTCGACTTTGTGGTGGGTACACTGATTGGGTTGCACTGATGGCTGTGGTGACAGGTACATTGATCGGCTGCACTGATGAATGCATTGACAGGTACACTGATGAATGCACTGATGGGCTGCACTGACAGGTAAAATGATGGCTGCACTGACAGGTCCACTAATGGGCTGCACTGACATGTCCACTGATGGCTGCACTGATGGGCTGTGCTGACAGATGCACTGATGGGCCGCACTGACAGATCCACTAATGGCTGCAGTGACAGATCCGCTGATGGACCGCACTGACCGGTTCACTGATGGCTGCACTGACAGATCCACTGATGGGCTGCATGGACAGGTCCATTGATGGTTGCACTGACAGATCCACTGATGGGTCCACTAATGGTTGCACTGACAAATCCACTGATTGGCTGCACTGAAAGTTCCACTGATGGGCCCATTGATGGCTGCCCTGACAGATCCACTGATGCCTGCACTGACAGATCCACTGATGGCACTGTCAGGTACTCTTTATTAGGGGCAGTGTAGTGCACATTAGTGAAAGGGGTTAACTGGTAACTCGCTGTTCCCAGGTTCTCCTCACACAGGATCAGTGTGTGAGGAGGAGAAGACAGGAACAGAGAGTTACCACTGTTTGTTTATATTTATGATCAGCTGTGATTGGACACAGCCGATCATGTGGTAAAAAGCCAATTTCATTGGCTCTTTACCCTGAGAGGGGAAGCGCTGTATCCGAGGGACACAGCTTGTTAGTGATCGCTGCACACCCCTGGAGGCATGAACGAGCGGCTTGATAAGATGGATGTCATATGACACCCACTCAGAGGGACGAGCGGCCCTCACGACTGTCAATCTGCTATAGGTTGGGCAGGAATGTTAATGCGGAAATTTTAGCAGAATGGTTGAAATATCCAATGTTCATACTATGGTCTATAATAACATGTATGTTCTGTGCCAGTGCTATATGCTCCAATATTAATTATTTTAGAAAATCAGCAAAATACTACATTACATAGCTGATACGTTTGAATAAAGATACAGGTCCATCCAGTTCAACCTGTGGGAGCTTTGATGTGTGGATGTGTTTATGCCAAAAACATTTTCCATATCTCTGTATATTGCATTCACTAAGATGTCCATCTAAGAGTTTTTTAAACTATTTATACTTCCTGCTGACACCACTGATTGTGGAAGGGAGTTCCTCATCCATATCGCTCTTACAGTAAATAACCCATTATTATGCAGTTTAAGGTTAAACTACTCATCCAATTTCATTAAGCAGCTGCCTGTCTTCTTAAGCTCCCTGAAACTGAATAATTTTCTCCCTGTGCTAGAATCATCTTTGAGGTGTTTGTATATCACTACCATATCTACCGCAACGTCCTCCTCACTGGCCTAGCTTTACACAGGCTATCCTTCCTTCAGCCTATTATGAATCCTGCTGCTAGACTAATATACCTTACTAACCGATCCATGACTGCTTTCCCTCTCTGCCAATCTCTTCACTGACTTCCCCTACCCCATAGTATAAAATTCAAAATACTAACCACAACATACAAGGTCATCCACAACATCACCACCAGGTACATCGCCAACCTCATCTGCAGATATCACCTAAATCATCCTCTCCGCTCCTCCCAAAACCTCCTGCTCTCTAGCTCCCTGCCCCAGTATGTACAGTCAGCTCCTACCCTCTTATCCTTGAAAACTCATTTATTCTGGAAAGCCTACCCCACCTCCACCTAAAAACTGTACTTGAATCATCTCCATCAGATCATCTCCTGCAGCTATTACCTTTTGTACCATTCCCCCCTCCCTTTAGATTGTAAGCTCCATGAGAAGGGCCCTCCTATTCCTTCTGTATTGAACTGTATTGTAATTGTACTGCCCCCCTATATATATTTTAAAGTGCTGCGTAAACTGCTGGTGCTATATACAGTAAATCTTGAAAAATAATAAAAATTATTATTATTAATAATAATAATATTTCCTCTCAAGCTTCTCTTCTCCAGACAGAATCCAGTAAGTTTTCGCCTGTAGTCATTCATTAAGGTTGTTTATATTATAGTTTGATCAGTAGAAGTGAGGAAACATTAAGAAACCCAGTTTAGCATGTAGTCACCTCAAATTCTCCTTAGCCTAGATCTACATGAGCAAAACATTGATCTGGAAACATTGAGATTCCAAAGATCTTGCTTATCTTGCTACTACTCACCATGCTGCTATGCAAGCTAAATCTCACATTAAGATTTTAGAACAAGTTTGTGTAAAACAATACCAGCATCAAATATATATATATATATATATATATATATATATATATATACATATATGTGTGTGTGTGTTACTGATGTTTTACTACAGAATATATAAGTACAAATACCTAAAATGTATTAACCTTGTCATGCTTAATGGTCTTGAATCAATGATGGTTTGAGTATGTCCCCAAGCTTCTATTCTACTGATGCCAGATTTATGCCTCCCTGTACTGGCTTAGTACCTTACAAATTGGCTCCACCCTACTAAAATGTCACTTTTGTAGTTTATCTCTAAATGTATCAAACAAAATCCTTTATTTCTATGTCTTCTAGCTAAAAGTGTAGTTCGAGTAACTTTCCTGTATCATCAAATGTTTTCTAAACTTTTTCTTATTCCATGAAAAGAATAGCAATGACCTGCTGTCACTGGTCAACTAAAAAGGAGCATACGTTTCACCTCAATCAAAGAATCTCTAAAATAATAATACAACATTAGCTGAAAGAACTGATTTGAAGCATTGTGACCTAAAAGAACTTCTATTTCTTCCTTTGTCTAATGTAACTTACAAATGCTTTCATTTCTCAAATCATTCTCACAAACATTCACAAATGCCTTTCATTTTTTAATTCAAAGAAACTGAATTAATCTGAACTGCAGAAATGAAGAAAAAAAACCTCAAACACAATGTCAGCCAACATAAAGCTATCAGATCAATCAAGTCAATAGATCTTGACCAGGACTACACCTATTATTTTCCTGAATTCAGCAAAGCAATGAGTTCTCTGTCCATCAGTTTGTATGAAAGGAAAACTGAGGATATTGTGAGCAACACTTTCAAAGTCAGGCCTTCTCCTTTTTCCACTACATGAATGCTACATCTATTTTTGTATTGGTCCCTTGAGAAGTTAAGTGCTCCAGAAGATCTGATGTTAACTATTAGCAAGCCAACAGGTTATACCCAGTATTGTTAATTTAGGAATGACAAATGCATTGTGCTAAATTGCTTGTGTTTATTTAATAACCGAATGTAGTACTTGGAAATACAGACACTGTTGTAATAAAGGAAAATATGTATTCATTTCAATTAATTTCTAAACTGCACTAAGAGGACAGAATAATCATATGCACAAATAAATACAAACAGCAAAAGCCCAGCTTGTAACAAAGCAAACAAAAAAAACTATGTGTGTAATTGATGGTCTCATAACAAATGAGTGACCTCAGTTATGAAGGTATTAAACATCTTCATGCCTGATTGTTCGAATTCCCTGTGTGAACTCATCAGATTGTGCCTCCAATTGCTAATTGAAATATAAGTGCAAGAACTATGGCAGATGGTATGGCAAAAATCACTCAATTATCAAGGTTAATGATATTCAATTAAGTGGGAAATGTTCTAGTGTGAATGCATTGTTAAATTAGCATTGTTATTTTTGTTTTGAACATCAGACATATGTGAGCATATAAAGTGAAAGGAAAACTTCCAAGCTAGTGTTTCTATATTTGAAAATATATTAATACTGCATTCATTTCTGTATCATATTTGCTTTACCTATCCTATTTAGATTGAAGACTGATTTCATGCATTAATAAATTCAAGCAGGCTACAAAAATCATGATTTATTTTCACCTTCTGCATAAACATAATTAGTTACAATTTTAGCCTAGCTTCACACTTTTGAATGCCATGTGGCCCATGTTTGCTTGGGTATGGCAGCCCATTCATTAGAATGGGCTACTGTACCCATATTTTTCCACAGGAAAAAGGTGCATGCACCTTTTTAAAAAACACGGCCACAGGGAAATCGCATTGTCTTTTTGACCATGCGGTTTCCCTGTGGTTCCCACACCCACAAACGCACTATGGGCTGAGATGTGTAGGAGTGCCATTCAGAACGAACATCTGGTAAGAGCAGTGCAGTTTGGCTGCCCCACACCATAACACCCCCTCCACCAAACTTTACACTGGCACAATGCAGTAAGGCAAGTACCATTCTCCTGGCAACTGCCAAACCCAGACATGTCCATCGGATTGCCAGACAGAGAGGCGTGATTCATCATTCCAGAGAACATGTCTCCATTACTCTAGAGTCCAGCAGCGGCGTGCTTTACACCACTGCATCCAACTCTTTACATTCCACTTGGTGATGTAAGGCTTGGATGCAGCTGCTCGGCCATGGAAACACATTCCATGATTCTCTCCATGCACTGTTGTTGTGCTTAACTGAAGGCCATATGAAGTTTGGAGGTCTTTAGCTATTGACTCTACAGAAGTTGGCAATTTCTGCGCACTGGGTGCTTCAGCATGTGCTGACCTGCTCTGTCATATTACGTGGCCTACCACTTCGTGGCTGAGTTGCTGTTGTTCCCAGTTGCTTCCATTTTGTTACAATAACACTAACAGTTGACTGTGGAATATTTAGTAACAAGGAAATTTCACAGATGGACTTAATGCACAGGTGCAACTTATCACGGTACCACGCTGGAATTCACTGAGCTCCTGAAAGCGACCCATTCTTTCACAAATGTTTGTAGAAGCAATCTACATGCCTAGGTGCTTGATTGTATACACCTGTGACCATGGAGGTGATTGGAACACTTGAATCCAATGATTTGGAGGGGTGTCCCAATACGTTTGGCAATATAGTGTATATTACAGACATCCACAACTTTGTCCTTTGTTTACTACAGTGGGCCTTTCTTCTTCAGGATTTTGGCCAAGGTTACTGCATATCTGGAATGATACAAAGTTTTTTTATTTTTACAACACTGGAGGCTTACTGTGTAACTATTGAAAGAAGACGTTTTCATTTATCAGTTTGAGGAGTTTAGCCCAATGGTCTATCTCTTATAAGAGAACAGAACATACATTGAAGGTACCTCTAATGATCAGTGCCCTTTGAATCCTCCTGTATTAATTTGATTTGTAATTGTACTGTCTGCCCTTACTGTATGTTGTAAAGATCTGCGTAAACTGTTGGCGCTATATAAATCCTGTATAATAATAATACCTCCAGCAATTGTATTATGCATAACATTGTGGGGGGGGGGGTTTTCTCAAAAAAGTGGCATTTTACTTGAAACAGATGTTTCCAACTATTCATTTAAGGCTAATGAACATAATAAACAAAACTAATTATTATTATTATTATTATTATACCGGATTTATATAGTGCCAACAGTTTGCTCAGAACTTGATATATGTTTTATATCTGTGCAGCCTTAAATTACTTAAACATTTCCATGCTAGCCTTACCTTTTTTCAATGTATGATTTTTTTACTACACTAATTTACCTAAATTCTGTTCCAAATTAGTTTCTGTTTATATCTTGTATCATCAGTTTGACATTATTGCAATTTGGCTTTGAACTATTGCACCATCCTGTCTCTTTGTCAAGTTGAAGTGGTGCTTTTCATTAATTACTTGGAAAATGTTATAGGTTACAAAGTAGTTTCAGTTTATTGTTGTTTGGTGCTCGTTTGCTAATTGGGGCTTTTATTGTATTTTAAAAGTTTGTATCAAGTAACAAGAAATGTTGATTAAAGAAAAACAAAAAGGAAGAGTATGGTAAGTAAAGCAACTCTGCATAAAATCCATTGACAAAGATCAATGCATGCATCTTAAATACAGTATTGGTTTGGTGGTGTTCTGATTAGCAGCTTTCAGTTCCTGTAATTACATAACCTTGGAGTACACAAGGATCATGAAAATGTATACCAAGAAGATGGCAAGTAAGTTCACCATGATTGACAGATCAATGGAACTAATAGTGTGAGTAGAGTGCCTTGGGTGCTGAAGTTAATGATTCATTTTAAACACTGAAGTGAAAATCAAATCTCATTTCCCTGTCTTTACATCCCGATCTGTTTTGTGTTCATCACTCATCATATGTAGGCAGCTAACTGATCTGTACAGGTCATCTATCTCATCATCACACATCACACACTTTATTCATTATCTCATACATAGGGGTTGGTTTGCTAAAGGCTGTTCACTTTGCAAGGAAAAATGGTGAAAATATACTTTGAAAAGTGTACCCAAACATGTTCATGCACGTGATTGGATGATAAAAGTCAGCAACGCTTTACCTCATTTACTAAGATAAGGAAAATTCACCCGCAAAGTGAACAGCTTATTTGTCTTTAGTAAATCTACCCCCTAGGTCTTGACTTGGATAATGTATAAAAAAAGGAATGCCATTTTTTGTCAAATTGCTAATAGAAAACAATTACATGAAGTTGTGTTCTACATTACCTGTAAAAATAAGGTAAAGCTCTGCTGACTTTCATATTCTAATCATGTTCAAGCAAAAACATTTTTTTTCCATTTTCCTTGCACATGATTGGGTATACTGCACATGATTGGGTGTACTGCACATGATTGGGTGTACTGCACATGATTGGGTATACTGCACATGATTGGGTGTACTGCACATGATTGGGTATACTGCACATGATTGGATGTACTGCACATGATTGGGTATACTGCACATGATTGGGTGTACTGCAAAGTGGGTATATTGCAAAATGAATTTTCACCACATTTACTGAGGTAACTAAAAATTATCCTGTAAAGTGAAAACTCTCATTGCAAACAGAAACGGCTCCAAGTAAACCATCCCCAAAATGTCTGAAAGGAAACAAGTTCTGTTGCTATGTTTTTCCAAACCCTTAGTGCTTACTACAGATTTTCTTTCAATACTTTCAAAGTCAGAAATACAAACATAGTTGCGAATTTGAATCATAAATGAATCATATTTGTTGGCAGTTATCAGTATGAATCAGTTATAGGAGAGATATAATTAGCACTTTGATATCTGAGTTTTCAAAGTGGAAAAAGACAGCATAAAACTTTAGCAGGGTGGTTGCTAATTTTTTCATAAGTATAGCCTACAAATTTATGACAGGGCTTCTGTGACCCAATCAGTAAATACAAATGTAAACAAACTGTATAATGAGCACAAACAAAACAAAATGGGAACAGTAAAGTAATCCTTCAAACTATTTGGTGTTTCCAAATAGGTTTAACCACTTCCCGTCCACTCTATAGCAGAAGTACTGCTATAGGACAGCAAAAATCTACGTGGACACATATATACGTGATTTGGCATTTCTGGGTAGGGGGTGCGCACAAGGCGTGCATGCGCCCTACCCGCGCCCCCATTCATGGCCACCGCTGTCAATCACCGAGTCCCGGCTGGTGATTGCTCACCGGCACCCAGTGATTGCTGTGCATCTCTGACAGGTGGGAGAACTGTTTGTAAACAAAACAGTACTCTCCCCTGTCAGCTCCTGCACACTGCTTTCCATGGCTGTGCATAGCAGAGCCATGCAAAGCACTGTGCTTACAGTGAAGCACAAGCACCAAGCCCCACTGTAAAACATACACAGCACACAGTTAACCATGTGATCACCCCAGACGTTAACCCCTTCCTGCCCAGTGTCATTAGTACAGTGTCAGTGCTTTTTATTAGCACTGATCACTGTATTGGTGTCACTGGGGATGACAGTGACACCAAGTCAATTCTCCCCAGTGTCAGAATACCCACCACAGTCCTTACTAGTAAAAATATAAAGTAATACAAAAATATAGTACATATACCGCTATTTGTAAATGCTATAAATTTCACGGAAACTAAATTTATGACGTAATTTGATTTTTTAAAATTTTTTACTGGACATGTTTAATAGCAAAATGTAAAAAATCTCAAAATTGTTGGACTTTTTTTTTATAGTGCAAAAAATAAAAAATACAGAGGTGATCAAATGCCACTGATAGAAAGCTCTATTTGTGAGAAAAAAGGACATAAATTTACGTTGGGTGCAGCGTTGCATGACTGCATAATTGTCCGTTAAAGTAACGCAGCCCTGTAACACAAAAAATGGCCTGGTTAGGAAGGGGGGTAAACCCTCAGGAGGGCAAGTGCTTAAAGAAAGACACAGGATGCATTCAACCCACTACAGTATGCCTGTTGACAACTGTTGAACATGGTGTAGATCCATGATAGCATTCATTTGATTTGGAGTCTTTAGGCTTAGTGATTGTTCTTAAAGGTTGTATAGCCATGAAATGTGGGCTATTTAACAGGGCTATGTGCCCCTTATGGTGCAACTACAATTTTTTTCATAATGTATTTATATTGCAGGATAAGAAATGAAACACACACACACTAATAAAAAAAATCATGGTGTTGTAAATACCAAAATGAGGCCTTGACATTTCACAGTCATCAGATTGACCTCAATTGAGATTTTTCATTTCCAAGAAACGTGAAAAATCCCAGGAGTTCAGAACTTTTAAGGCAGCATTTCAAAAGTACTGAAGTCAAAAGATTACCTTAACCTTCATTGGGATTAAACTCACCATACACAATAAAATCTGGAATGTAATCGTAGTACAATCTGCTTTAGACTGGCCCCAAATATTTACAATGCAGACCTACCTGGACTCTCGAGACCTTGATCATTTATATTAACATGTGATATGGTGACCTACTCAAACTATCTAGGCACTATCACTTCTAGTAAAATATAGATACATTATTTTGTCTGTACTAGCTCTCTCTCTTTCTCTCTCCTCCCCTCTCCCCCCCTCTCTCTCCCTCTCCCTCTCTCTCTCCCTCTCTCCCCCCTCCCCCTCTCCCCCTCTCCCTTGCCCCCCCTCCTTCCCTCCCCCCTCTCCCTATCTCTCTCTCTCCCCCCTCTCTCTCTCTTCTCTCTCTCTCTATCCCCTTCTCTCTCTCTCTCTCTCTCTCTCTCTCTCTCTCTCTCTCTCCCTCTCTCTCCCCCCCCCCTCTCTCTCTCTCTCTCTCTCTCTCTCTCCCTCTTGTATGCATTTATGAGCTCACAGAAGCTCTATATGATCCTTTATTCTTATACAATAAAGTAAAGAGTCATTTTTTCTTCATTAAATTGCTTTAGGCTAACCGTAATATTTGTCTGAAAAGCTTTGCCATATACAGTATAATGAAATAAGATACCATATGCGGGTCTGTGAAGTGCCACTATTACATACTGCTCTTTGTACTAGCTGAAGAATAATAAATCCTTAAAAGCCTTCCATACTCAAAGGAGCAACTGTTTTCTGAGACTGCGATCACTTTTGAACGTCATATTTAAGAGATAATGAATAGTACTTGTCATAATGTTTATTTTATATGCTTTACTTAGGCTGCATATGCTAGAAATTGTTATGTAGATGATTTGCCATTTCTCTGCATGTTTTACATGTACTGCGCAGTTTATTTCTTAAAACAAACTGAGTCCTAAAATAAATGAGAATCCCTGCTATATTACCTATAGTGCATGACACAACAGGAGATCTCTGGGGACACACTGAAGAGAACCTAACCTTGGGCAGCTCTTTCACCCAGACGTATCCGGAGATGCTTAACATCGCTTTACACGGGGTTAATGGATACCATAGCAACCATCAGTGTGTAAATGCTGACTGCCACAATGTGAGGGATCTGCGACTATTACATAGAAATAGCAGCAGAAAAGATGTGGAAAGTTTAAATACACAAGCACATACAACTGGCACACAAACAAGGCTATGCTTACTGGACAAGTTCCAGCTAATATCCTGGAATTTGCAGTTTTAAATGGCAACAAAAAGGAATGTCTAATAGGTTTTGAACACTGACTATGAACAAGCACACTCAGTGGTATAAGAATGCATATAGCCGTGTTTAATAATAGATTGTCAAGTGTTAAAGCAGTGATATTAGTGACATTCAAACACGCATGTAGCTGTATCCCTGAAAATCTATCCTGCAGGCCTGCAATAAATTTTCATCAGTTTTCGTATAGAACACAATTTTGTATCTTATTTTAGATCAATGGTGGTTGACGAAGCTGAAGGGAAGGTCGAGGACCATTAACAGTGCCATAGTCCCCTGTACACTATTTCTCGGTGTCCTTTGTGGCCATATCATGCTAGAGGGTTTGGTTGTAATTAGTGACCAGGGGTCTCACACACATTGCAAACATTTTGGGCAACTGTAAGTGGTACTGTAATCAGAAAAAAGTTAAGTTTTACCTATCTGAAATGCTTACAATCTAAGGTCTCTATCTCATGTTTAGGGCCAATTTAGACAGGAGCCAATAACCTACCACTATGACTTTGCAGTGTGGAAGGAAATCAGAGTACCTGGAGTAAACCTATGCAAGCACAGGGAGAACATGAGAACTCCAAGCAGGTAGAACCAATGACACTAGTGCTAAAAGGCAGAGGTGCTACCCTAAGACACTGTGAATTTTGATATCATTTCCTTGGTTTAACCAATAGACTGTTGGGATGGTTTTGCAACAGCTCCAGTGGTCAGTATCCTTGGAAGCGCATCACCAGATTTTGCTTTCTGTGACAAACAAGGCTGTTTTATTTAAAGGGAGGGAGACCTGAGTGGGCACTATTGCATGTAAGAAGATTATAGGCAATCTTCATTATAGATGCTTCTTATTATTTTTGGACAAGGTTCAACTTGAATTGATTACTCACACCTTGTAGGAGCACATGTGGACCATCACCACTACAACTGGTGGATTTTGCTATGCAATAATGCCTCCAATAGCTTTAGCAACTATGACCTTCTTTATAGGTGTTGTCGCACTATAAAAATAAACACCTACAACTGCTGCTTGACAACTAGTACATACGAATGGAAACAATAATAATCAATGAGTAGGTCGGGATCGGGACCCAGCACTCCCTATTCCGGGTCACATGATTGCTGTGATAGCCTCTGATTGGCTATCACAGTGATAAGTCACTGTGCAGCCCGGCCCCCTTGTTTTTTCCTCTCTCTATGAATGGAGAAGAGAGATACATTGTATCTCTCTAACTCCTGGCATAGAGAGAAAAAAAATGTTTGTAAAAAAAAAAAAAAAAATATTTAAAAAAATACCTAGATCAAGGTTTGATCTAGTTCAGTGCCAGGGTTAGTGTTTGGGTCAAGGTCAGGGTCAAAGGTCAAGGTTAAAAGGTCAGGATTTAAAAAAAATTGGTATCAGTGTCAGTTAGTGTCAATGTCAGTGTCAGTCTGTTTTGGGTAAAAAAAAAGACAAAAACAAAATGTGCACTATTGTTTCTGGGCTGTACTACGGGTACAAACAACAAATAACATACACATATATGGTATCTCTGCGATCATCAAGAGCTGGAGAATTTATTTTGGGTTGTTCTTTGGTGGTAGGTTACAGTAGTTACAAGAAACACACAGCTAAATAAAAAAAACAATTTTTCTTTACTATTCTGGGCCAGTTTTCCTTTGATAATAAAAAAAAAATCAGGAGATATCCATTACCATTTACTACCAAATGAAAGCCCAATTTGTCCTGAAAAAAAACAAGGTGTAATCCACCTGGATGTACAAAGTAGTTGTGATGATATGTACGGTTTTATTAACACATGTCAACATTGCAAAATTGTGCTTAGACATTTAGATTTGTTTTACCCTTAGGCGTGAAGGGATTAAATTGTGTTTTTTTTCTGATCTTAGATGGATTATCATTCAAATAATCATGTGGATAAAAATCAGCAAAGAACTTAAAATAATTAGAATTTTTAAAATGGCTTACCATGCCCGAAAAAGGAACTCTTTGCAACCACTTAGTCAAGATGACATGAAGACATACAAAAAAAAGTTAAAAAATGTGCACTAGTATATCAGCTTCAAAATATATATTTTTATTTTTATTTTTTTTTAATATATATACAGTTGCAAGAAAAAGTATGTGAACCCCTTGGGATTACGTGGAGTTTTGCATGAATTGGGCATAAAATGTGCTCTGAATGTCATCTAAGTCACAACAATAGAAGAACACAGTCTGCTGAACATAATACTACAAAAACATTAGATGTTGCCATGGTTTAATTGCACATAACATGTAAACATTCACAGTGCAGGGAGGAAAAAGTATGTGAGGCCCTAGCTTAATGACTTCTCCCAGAGCTAATTGGAGCCAGGAGTGAGCCAACCTTGACTCCAATCAGTGTGATGATATTGGATGTGTTGCTGACAGCTGTCCTGCCCTTAAAAAACACACACCTGTTTTGGGTTTACTAGTTTCAAGAAGCACTGTCTGATGTGAACCATGCCTCGCAGAAAAGAGCTCTCAGAAGACCTACAATCAAGAATTGTTGACTTGCATGAAGCTGGAAAGGGTTACAAAAGTATCTCCAAAAGCCTTGATGTTCATGTGTCCACGGTAAGACAGACTGTCTAGAAATGGAGAAAGTTTAGCACTGTTGCTACTCTCCCTAGGTGTGGCCGTCCTGTAAAAATGACTGCAAGAGCACAGCGCAGAATGCTGCATGAGGTAAAGAAGAATCCCAGAGTGTCAGCTAAAGACCTACAGAAATCTCTGGCACATGCTAACATTTTTGTTGACACATCTACAATAAGGAAAACATTAAACAAGAATGGAGTACTTGGGAGGACACCACGGAGGAAGCCATTGCTGTCCAAAAAGAATATTGCAGCACGTTTGAAGTTTGCAAAAGAGCACCTGGATGTTCCGCAGCACTACTGGCAGAATATACTGTGGACAGAGGAAACAAAGATTGAGTTGTTTGGGAAGAACACACAACACTATGTGTGGAGGAAAAAAGGCACAGCACACCAACATCAAAACCTCATCCCCACTGTGAAACATGGCGGAGGGAGCATCATGGTTTGGGGCTGCTTTGCTGCCTCAGAGCCTGGACGGATTGTTATCATTGATGGGAAAATGAATTCCAGAGTTTATCAAGACATTTTGCAGGAAAACGTACGACCATCTGTCCGCCAACTGAAGCTCCGCAGAGGATGGGTGATGCAACAGGACAATGACCCAAAGCATACAAGTAATTCAACAAAACAATGGCTGCAACAGCACAGAATACGCCTTCTGGAGTGGCCCAGTCAGAGTCCTGACCTCAACCCGATTGAAATGCTGTGGCATGACCTTAAGAGAGCGATTCACACCAGACATCCCAAGAATATTGCTACACTGAAACAGTTTTGTGAAGAGGAGTGGTCCAAAATTACTCCAGATCGTTGTGCAGGTCTGATCTGCAACTACAGGAAACGTTTGGTTGAGGTTATTGCTGCCATAGGAGGGTCAACCAGTTATTAAGTCCAAAGGTTCACATACTTTTTCCTTCCTGCACTGTGAATGTTTACATGTTATGTGCAATTAAACCATGGCAACATCTAATGTTTGTGTAGTATTATGTTCAGCAGACTGTGTTCTTCTATTGTTGTCACTTAGATGACGTTCAGAGCACATTTTATGCCCAATTCATGCAAAACTCCACGTAATCCCAAGGGGTTCACATACTTTTTCTTGCAACTGTATATATACATATATATATATATATATATATATATATATATATATAAAAACATTGACTGGAAGAATTCCTTTTCATTCTGCTTTCTCAGAAACTTAAAGGATAAGTCTTCCTTTGGGAACATGTTACATGTTCCATCTGTTTTTAGGGTGGAACATGTTACATTTTCCACCTCTTTTTAGGGTGGAACATATATCATGTTCCAAATGCTTCAGCTGCTGCCCGCCGCCCCCCTCCCTGTAACAGAAATACAGAGAGAAGCTCCCCATATTAGCTGCCACTTTTTAAAAACAGTGTGGCCGTATGAGGCTCTGCCCACATGGCTGCATTATTCATTGACAGTGTTCTGTTCGGGATGTACGGGGAAGCAAATATAATGGCAGGAAGAATCAATGAACTACCATGGTGCTCCACAGTGCTGTGGTAGTTTGTTGAGAACTACAAGTCGACAACTGCTAAGGCTGTCGGGACTTGTAGTTCATTAATTCACAGTGTTCTGATAGAGATAGAGAGCAAAATGTCTTGGCAGGAGTTGGGTAGATGATCTGAGTGATGCCTCAAGATGAGGTTAGTGATGTAGCTGGGGGCAGTGTTGTGGATTTCTTTGTATGTCTTGGTTAGTATTTTTAATTTTATACCCTGGGCTAGTGGGAGCCAGTGAAGGGATTGCAAGAGAGGGGCAGCAGCTATGTATCGATTAGTAAGGTGTAAGTCTAGCACCAACATTCATGATAGACTGAAGGATAGTGTAAATATAGACCAGTGAGCAGGCAGTTGCAGTAGTCAAGGCAGGAGATAACCAGGGAGTGAATAAGTTGTTTTGTAATGTTGTTTATTAACCCTTTCACACCTAAGGGTAAAACAAATCTAAATGCCTAAGCACAATTCTGCAACGTTGACATGTGATAGTAAAACCGTACATATCATCACAACTACTTAGTACATCCAGGTGGATTATACCTTGATTTTTTCAGGACAAATATGGCTTTCATTTGGTGGTAAATGGTAATGGATAGCTCCTAATTGTTGTTTTATTATCAAAGGAAAACTGGCCCAAAATAGTAAAAAAAAACAATTTTTTAAATTTAGCTGTGTGTTTCTTGTTACGACCATAACCTATCACCAAAAAACAACCCAAAATAAATTATCCAGCTCTTGATGATCGCAGCAATACCATATATGTGTATGTTATTTGTTGTTTGTACCCATAGTACAACCCAGAAACAATAGTGTGCATTTTGTTTTTGTCTTTTTTTTTTTTTTTTTACCTATAACACACTGACATTGACATTGACAATAACTGACACTGATACCAATTTTTTTTTAAATCCTGACCTTTACCCCTGACCTTGACCCAAACACTAACCCTGGCACTGAACTAGATAAAACCTTGATCTAGGTATGTTTCTTTATTTTTTATTTTATTTTTTAATATTTATTTATTTATCTTCTTTTTTTTTTAGAAACATTTTTTTTCTCTATATGCCAGGAGTTAGAGAGATACAATGTATCTCTCTTCTCCATTCATAGAGAGAGAAAAAACAAGGGGGCCGGGCTGCACAGTGACTGATCACTGTGATAGCCAATCAGAGGTTATCACAGCGATCACATGACCCGGAACCGGGAGTCCCGGGTCCTGATAGTTAGAACGGGACCCGGGACTCTCAGTGACACTGCGGTCTCTGTGCTGGGAGCGCGCCGAGTGGTACGCTCCCAGCACAAAGACAGGTATGCAAATATGCGGCCACACGGAAAAAAGCCCAGTTCCGTGAGACCGCATATTTGTGTGCCGTCGGCGTCAAGGGGTTAAGAAGGGGTAAATTCTAGAAATTTTGCAGAGGTTAAGGTGACAAGATTGAGACAGTAATTTGATGTGAAGCCCTAAGGAGAGGTCAGAGCCTAAACTCACACATAGCTCCCTTGCATGTATGGAGGGAACAATAATTGTGTTATTGACCTAAGGTAAATTCATAAATGGGGGATTGGGGAAAATTAAATATTAAAAGCTAATATGTCAATCAGTAAACGTGTGATATGTGAAAAGATTGAGAGGTGAGCTGGAGAGAAAGATTTGGGTGTCGTCAATGTAAAGGTAGTATTGGAAGCCATGGGAGGTTAATAACTACAGACAGAATAGGAGGGGCCCGAGGAAAGAGGTTTGGGGTACTCCCACATAAAGAGGAAGAGAGGCAGAGGAGATCCAGTTTTTTGTGACACTGAAGGTGTATTGAGATATGTGGGTGGAGAACCAGGAAAGAGCAGAATATTGTAGGCCAAGGAAGTAGAGTTTATAGAGGAGCAGTGAGTGTTTGACTATGTCAAAAGCAGCAGAAAGGCTTAAGAATATGAGTATGGAGTAATGGACATTGGTTTTAGCAGTTAGTAGGTCATTACTGAGTTTTAGTAGGGCAATTTCAGTGGAATGTTGAGAGCGGAAGCCAGACTGTAGGGGGTTTTAGTACGGTGTTATCAGTGAGGTAGCAACTCACATGGTTGTGGACATGGCATTCAAGAAGCTTGTATAGACATTGTGCTGTGCTAATTTAAGTATGATCAATCAATACAAATGTATTTTTATTATTGCAAGGTGTGATCCGGGAAGGATGTTATATGACGCCCACCCGGATCGAGGAGTGTCCCGCCCGGCCAATAGGAAAAATTGGCCGGGCAGGAAGTGGTTAAACCCTTGAAGGGGACCCCCTCTGCCTCCGAGACTGCCTTGTCTTTCATTAAGAAGATTTTACAATTATATAGTGTGCCTTAAAATATTGTTTCTGATTGGGAAGTACAATTTACCTCAAGGTTTTGGAGAGCTTTGTGTGAAGCCTTAAATATTCAACTTTGTTTATATACTGCCTATCATCTACAGACTGACAGATGGAGAGGACAAACCAAACCCTCGAGCAGTGTTTGCAATGTTTTTCCTCTTTTTCACAGGATGATTGGGTATCTCGCCTTCCATTAGCAATAATTCCACCCACTCTGCCACCAGTTTCCTTTCTATGGCAATTATGGGTACCATCCTTCTTTTTTTTCCTGGCCATTTGGAATCTTTTGTACCGGCTGTGCAAGATATATTGAGCTTTCTTAGTACCAACAATCAGCTCTTGCAGGATACCATCATGAAGGCTTAGGTAAGTAATAATAAATTCTTTGATAAAAGAGGAGAGGGAATTTATACTTGAAACTGGGAGACAAGGTTTGGCTATCTACAGTTATTCTGAAATTAAGCTGCCTCTCGAAAAATTTTCTTCCAAAATACCTGGGCCCCTCTGAGATCCAGAAAAAGATCAACCCTGTGGTGTTTGAAGTAATTTTGCCAAGAAATTCACCCAGTATTTCATGTTTCTTTATTAAAGCCAGTTGTCCCAGATCCATTTCCAGGCCAAGGTCCAGAGACTCCTGCTCCGCTGCTCATTGAGGGCAATGAAGAATACGAAGTTGCAGCCATACTGGGCTGTAGAGATAAGAGAGGTCAGACCCAGTTTCTTTTCAAGTGGAAGGGCTATGGCCCAGAGGAAAATTCATAGTAACCATTCTCAAATGTTCATGCTCCACATCTGGTACAGATTTACTTCCGGCTTCATTCTTAAAAGAAAGCTCTAGTGGGCATCCAGAGGCTGCCCTAAAGAGGGGCAATGTATGTGACACAGGAGTTACCAAGAGCAACAGCAAGCAGATGTCACTTTCAGCCACGCAAATAGCTTAGTTTTTCAGAAATGTGTGGAGTCAGTGGTTACATGAAGGAACAGAGTAGAGAAGACATGGTGAGAGGATGATGAGATGTTTCTTGTATTAAAAGTGGATGCTTTCTAGAGCTTTGAGTGGGATAAAGCCACATTCACATTTTACCTGGTAGCCAGGCCACATTTTTAATCTCAGCTGTGAACAGGCCTTTATATATGTGAGTTGACTGATGTTCAGGGCTCTCTCTTTTTCTCTTTGTGATGTGGAAGCTTGCTGCTCTGTGAAAGGACTGACAACTGGCAGAACACAAAAAAGATACATGTGCTTCCTATTTGCTTTGGGAAACACATTACATAACATCCTGTCAGTCAGAAATGGATCTGCATTATACAGTATTTATCACTAATTGTAGTTATATGTTCTGCTACTGCAAATATCTTTCCCTGTACAGTATGCATAAAGATGTTGCACTCATTCCTTTAATGTAATTTAAATAGCAATTGACTGATTTGTGGTGATTTTATAACTGATTCAGGTTTTTTTTACCTTCAAGTATGGCTCACCTTTGCTAAGTTGCACTTCAAAACTAAATTAAACCCGTGCTGAGAAAAATAAGCAGGCTACAATTGCTAACCTTTCTTGAACACATAAGTTGCCTGGCTGTCATATTTACCCAAAGGCTTTAATACGTAATTTGCTTTACACTTGTTTCAGATCAGTGACTTAAAACATGTTTAAGTCAGATACAGCAAAGCAACTAACATTGCAATGGCAACCTACTTATTTTTTTCAGTAAAGATTTCCTGTACAGTTTGAGGGATGGAAGTACAAAGCTTTTCCTTACGCTGTGGTAGAACTTTGTATTTGTTAACATGGATCTTTATTGAATATATATTTTAATGCATTGACAGAAGTTTAAGTTAGTAAAAAAGCTTTTAATCATACAAACTACAAATCTGTACAAAAGAGTTCACACACATGCCATATTAACGCCTAAGAAATTTTAATAATTCTTAAAAATAGTGCAGCGCTTAACCTAAATAAACCTCAAAATCATATTAATAACAAACACACTGGATAAAAAAAAAAAAAAAATATATATATATATATATATATATATATATATATGTGCAACAAGTGCCCAAAACCAAAGTGACCTACGGTCACTCAAGTGCCCTATTAAAAGTGGAATACAACAATACAAACTGTGAAATCACTCATATAAATAAACAAGCTATATTATAACAAAGGACCCCTATAAACAGGGGATATAATACAAACGTGACCAGTGACAAATGTGACCACCCAAAAAATCACTTAAAAAAACTCAAAATAGAATTTCTAATTGTCCATAATTGAGTGCTTCAAACTACACAAAAAATCATGCAACGTGAAGATGGTGATGGTATCGGTGAAAGTGTCAGCACACTTTATCCTCAGTGGCTGAATTGCCTCCTCACCTCCTTTAGGCGACCCAATGGGCCACTTCACTTTCAGGATCACACCTAGATCCTACTCCAATCCTGGCTGGTAATTATTTGACCTGTAGCTCCTCTCCCAAGTACTCTGTCAGATACTCCAGGCCTCTCAGGAAGGATGTGTTTGTTAAATACGTTTCTCACCCCTGTTACTTATATCTTTATAGCACCCCATCAGCTAGATCTCTCCTTATATACTTTCCTTGGCCTCAGCAGCAGCCAATTAATGCCAAAGGTCTCAACAGCCCATTTAAATGCTCTCTGCTATGGAGGGAAGCAATATCACAACAGGCCAATATACTCTGTGATCAAGAAACACACTTCTCTAAAACCAAAACTTCCTTCTGTTCCCGCAAGCTTTATCCCTATTGCTTCTATGCCCATGCAGACAAAAAGCCAAGAGGGGTCATGATTGCGGTCCACTCTTCTGTATCTTTTATTCTCTCCCATGTTGAACAAGACCCTTCGATCCGACTGGCGGAAATAGGTGTTTACGGAACTGTGGTCTACGCGGGGACGTCTTGCACATTTGGTGGTCATGCCCGCGATTGATAGGCTTCTGGTCTCAATTTTTTGGTTTGCTACAAACGCTATTTCATGTTACGGTCCATAGGAGTGCAAAGGTGGCCCTCCTGCATTTCACAATTTTGGGTCTGTCTAGGTCTCAGCAGAAATTGGCATCCTACCTATTCATTTCGGCCAAACGTGCTATAGCTTAAGCTTGGAGAACCCCTTCCAGGTCTTCCAGGGGGTGAAGACCCGGATGAATGCTATGTTGTTCAATGAACAGATGTCTAGCATTCTTCATGATTCTCATCCGAGATTCCTTAAGGTTTGGGAACCTTGGATACGTTATTCCTTGCCATCCCTGCCTCCTACTAGTTTCAGCCTCCTGTACTCGCTGCCTGTGATAGCCCCAGATCCGTGATCCCTCTAGTTTCCCTTTTTTCATGTCTTCTTTCTGCTTCCATTTTGTTTTATTTTCTTTTTCTTTTCTTCTAACCTTTTTTCTTTTCTCTTCTTTTCTGATATTATGTTGGATTACTGCTGCTATTTGGTTTGTTTTTTTGCCGTCCCTTCTTGATGTCATTGGACATTTCGTTATTTGACTAATACAAGTCAGCAGGATGTCTCTGTTTATGTGTTATTGTTCTGCTCTGCCCCTGTAAGGGCATGTTTTAAGCTTGATGTATTCTTAAAACAAAACTTTCCTAATAAAAATATTGAAACAAAACAAGACCCTTCGGACAGGTTTCTCAAATTGTTGGCCACATTTAATAATTCCCCATTAATTTAGGTCAACATCTACGCTCCTAACCCCCACCAGAAATCCTTTTACAAAGCAGTCTTACAGAAAATCCAACACTATCCGAGAGATAAAATCATTATCTGTGGTGACTTTAATGACATTATTGACCCTTCCTTAGACTCTAGCACTAAGCATAGACGCTCTTCTGCTCTTTCTTCTTTCCTGTCTCTGGAGGATTTCTATGATTCCCGGAGATGCCAACATGGTACTGAAAAAGAATACTCCTTCTATTCCCAATCCCAAAAGACATATTCTAGGATCGACCTGTTCTTGACATCCAAAACACTGCTGCAGCAAGTTACTGAATCCTCTATTGCAGTGATAACATGGTCTGACCATGCCCCAGTATCCATTTCCCTATCCTGAATCCACTCCTCCAGACAACACACTATTTGGTGTATGAATGCCTCTCTTCTCATCCATGAGGAATGTCAGGAACAGGTCAGGTCCGACATCAAAGCTTACTTTACTTCTATCTCTTTTTCTATCTCTAATCCCACAACTCTTTGGAATGCTCATAAGTCAGTCATCAGAGGAATATTTTTAAAAATTGGCGCCCAGGAGAATTGTAAACATACTGCCATTATTTCCTCCTATCTGGACAAAATAAGGTCTGTAGAGACACGCAATAAACAGAACCCCAGTGGCGTTAATTTAGCTGAGCAATGAAAACTCTGTACAGACCTTAGATCTTATCTACAACTTGGCTTCAATTTTTACCTCAATGGACTCCATCTCTCATGGTACTCTCAGGGGAATAAGGCCAGTAAAGTTCTAGCAAATCAATACAAGCACAAAATAGCACAATCTAAAATTCACTACTTACTAGACACAACAGAACAAAGACTTACAAGCCCAAAAGATATTGCTGTTTCAGCTCCTTCTATTGTAGCTTGTACAACCTGCCGTCTTCCTCTTCTGACCCACAACCTTCCATTTTTTAAAGTCACTCCAGCTACCATCCCTAACGCCCTCGCAACTTCAGAATCTCTACAACCTTTCACCAATACAGAATGACAGGTAAATCCCACCTCCCACACAAGCGCCTGGCCCTGACAGGTTCTGCAACACATATTATAAGATCTGCTCTGATGACCTGGTACCTCACCTCGGTGACTCCCTTAATAGATTCATGGCCACAGAATCCCTTGAAGTGGTGGTCATCACTATTCACAAACCTGGAAAATCTGCACATGACCCATTAACCATCACCCTATTTCGCACCTAAACGCAGACCTGAAACTTTATGCTAAATTACTTGCCTTTCGCCTAGCTAACTTCATGCCACGACTCATTCACCCAAATCAAGACAGGCCTCAGATGACACCAGAAGATACTGTATATAGACCTTATTCACTGGGCCGAACACCATAAAACAACTTCTCTGCTCATATCTCATATGCAGAGAAGGCATTTGACAGGGTTCATTGGAAATTTCTGAAAGAGTTTCTAGTGAACTTTGGCATCTCTGGAAATTTTCTCCAAGCTATTCCTGAGCTATATTCTTCTCCCAGTGCCAGGGTATGGACCCCAGGCCTACTCTCAAACCCTTTTTTCGATCAGTAATGGCACCCATCAGGGGTGCCCACTCTTACCTCTGATCTTTGCCTTGGTGATCGAACCATTAGCCCAAGCTATTAGATCCAATGCTGACTGGTAAACAGGTAGGACAAATATCCCACTAGATAGTCCTATACGCCAATGACATTATCATCTCATTATCCAAAAGCTGTACACTCTCTCCCTCCCTTTTGTCAGTTGCTGGACCAATTTAGTGCAATATCTCTCTACAAACTAAATCACACAAGTCCTATGCTAGGCATCTCCTTACCACAAACAGTCAAAGATGACATAACCAAACTCTCACCTTTCTCAGAGGCTCCAAACTCTTCAAAGACCTGTTTAGGCATTCAACTTGTCTCTCCTTCCCTGAACCTTTTAAGTGTTAATCTATTAACTGTAACTCAAAAACTTCAGGATATCTGCACTCCAATTACTTCACTTAAAGCATCCTGGCTGGATGCATTGCGTTGGTGAAAATGTTCCTTCTACCACACCTCCTATATTTTTTTAGGACACTACCCTTGCCCATCCTCTCTCATGATATTGCCAAACTGCAATGGGTTATCAACAACTTCATATGGGCCTCAGGAAAACCACATATACAGTCCTCCATTATGTGCCTCCCTTAAGCCTATGCAGGACTGGGAGAATTAAGCTGTGCTACAAATCGGTTCTCCTGGACCACGCCAAACGTTGGTGGTCACCTGGCGCACCCACCCCATGGCTACAAATTAAATCCTCTTCTGTGTCCACTACACCTAAGATACTCCTCAGCTCTTTATGGCTTAAACATAACCCACCACACTCATATCTAGCTATAGTAAATTCAACTACTTCAGCATGAAAATGTATCCTTAAATGCTTTCAAGGCCTCCATAGTCATGTATTACAGCAACTACCTCTCAGCTTGCTGCAACTAATATCTCCTGGTCTTCCAAAACAGCCCTGGATTGAAGAAGGAATTCAATATATTGGAGATCTCTTCTCTCAACATAGCTTTCTCTCTCTTCAACAGCTCACCTCAAAGTACTCCATATAATTATAACCTCACATTTTGCACCATGTCGAATAATAAAATTAAAGGCATCCCCTACATATACAACCTGCTTATAAGACCGGATTCTGATTCTAAATCTTTTGCTATGGATTTCTGGGAACGCACCCTACATATCACCCTACCCGCCTCCACTTGGTACCATGCTACACTCTACTGCTGTTTTCTCCAGAAATATAACCCACTGGGAGACAACAATGAAGATATATTACCAATGGTATTACACTCCAAAACTACTGGCACAAATATACCCTACCTACTCTTCTGCATGTTGGAGAAACTGTAGCCAAGAAGGATCCATATTTCATATCTGGTGGGACTGTCCATATCTGAAACATTTCTGGGACTCTATATCCACCCTCCATGTGATTTTGGACATAAAAATCCTTCTAACTCCACAGATGGCTCTTTTTGGACTGGGATCAAATGCCTGGCTGTCTACACATCACCCTATAGTCACACATATGTTGATAGCAGCACATCTATCTCTAGCACATGCATGGAAGAACCCCAGTTCTCCTAAACTACATATGGTTATTTCAACACTTAATGACCACTGCCTTATGGAATTCATTTTCGCTAAAGCACACCAGCTATCTCAAAATTATCCAAGCATTTTGATCCTTGCCTTATAGATCCTAGATGCCTAGTAACTTACAAAACTCCTTAGCCCAACACCATAGAAGTATACACATCTATCCCATTATCTTTTGCCTCCATCCACATAAGAGCCATCTGTTAACC
This sequence comes from Staurois parvus, assembly GCF_062004578.1. Taxonomy (NCBI): domain Eukaryota; kingdom Metazoa; phylum Chordata; class Amphibia; order Anura; family Ranidae; genus Staurois; species Staurois parvus. The sequence continues at coordinate 10,653,699 of NW_028317949.1, forward strand.
TCCCTGGCGGTATTCCTGAGTGTAGCTCGGGGTTAATTATCAGTGCCAAAAGCGGTAACCCTGAGCTACACTCGGGATTACCCTCGATCACTTACCTTGTCCTGCGCTCCCGCGATGTGTCCCCTGCAGCATCACCGGCCATCTCCTCTGGCCGATGCCGGCATCCATCTTCCGAGTTCCGGTCCCTGCGAGCGTCGGGATGTACGGGACGCACGGGGCCGGAACCAACGGGAAATTAAGAAATTTTAAAAAGTGACATTCACTAATGCACTAAAATCACATAGTAAAACATTTTCAATTTTAAACCATTTCACATACATTTTGTCCCTACTGCTTTGTCCTGTGCCCTGCCTGCATGTTTACTGTTCTTTCTGCCTGGAAACTGAGAAGAGTCCATGACGTCCAAAAATCGTCCCTTTATGTCAAAAGCAGTTTTAGACCAGCTAGAATACAGCGATAGTAAATCAGAACCACTTGCAGAATTGAGTGATAATGATTTGTGAGGAAATTCGTCATCAGACACTGAAAACGATTTTGTGACTAAGCTCAGTGATGTGCGAACTTGGAGCTATATTTCAAATTTCAGTGTTTTTGGTTTGATTATATTATTGTATTAAATGTATTATTATTATATTATTATTTTTTTGATTATTTATTATATTATAATTTATGATTTTGTGTTTCAAATTTTAATATACCCGGGATGTTTACTAGATTCTTGTTCGGACAGATTTCAGTGAGTTATTCCTAAAAATTACAATCCTACAATAAAAAAACAACATATTTCCATGCTAAAAAATGTACCGCTTTCAGCACAGAAATATGGATATAATCATACCACTAGAAGGGTTAAACCTTGACTATTTTAAGCTTGCTCTTTGGTTCCCTCCTGCTTATTCTCTAGAAATTTCCTTGTCCTCTTTTCTTGCATCTTTACCTTCTGAATACTTGCCTATATTAGTGTTACATTACACCATGTTTACTATTACCAATACTATGATATAACTTGACTACCTCTCAAATTATGACTTCTTCCGAGAGAGAAATTGTCCTTCAGCATGTTGTGTCTATACCCACATGATGTTACAACCCTCCAGAATATAATGTATATCCTACGCTTTCCTCTAGTATTACCTACAGTGTTCATTGCTAGATATTAGGGGCATCTTCCTCCTTAAGATATTTTCACTTTAGATTGCATTCTGTGATTTTGTTTGCATTCTTTCATATGTTCAGTCAGGTCCATAAATATTGGGACATGGACACAATTCTAACATTTTTGGCTCTATACACCACCACAATGGATTTGAAATGAAACGAACAAGATGTGCTTTAACTGCAGACTGTCAGCTTTAATTTGAGGGTATTTACATCCAAATCAGGTGAACGGTGTAGAAATTACAACAGTTTGCATATGTGCCTCCCACTTGTTAAGGGACCAAAAGTAATGGGACTTTTAGCTTCTCAGCTGTTCCATGGCCAGGTGTGTGTTATTCCCTCATTATCCCAATTACAATGAGCAGATAAAAGGTCCAGAGTTCATTTCAAGTGTGCTATTTGCATTTGGAATCTGTTGCTGTCAACTCTCAAGATGAGATCCAAAGAGCTGTCACTATCAGTGAAGCAAGTCATCATTAGGCTGAAAAAACAAAACAAACCCATCAGAGAGATAGCAAAAACATTAGGCGTGGCCAGAACAACTGTTTGGAACATTCTTAAAAAGAAGGAACGCACCGGTGAGCTCAGCAACACCAAAAGACCCAGAAGACCATGGAAAACAACTGTGGTGGATGACCGAAGAATTCTTTCCCTGGTGAAGAAAACACCCTTCACAACAGTTGGCCAGATCAAGAACACTCTCCAGGAGGTGGGAGTATGTGTGTCAAAGTCAACAATCAAGAGAAGACTTCACCAGAGTGAATACAGAGGGTTCACCACAAGATGTAAACCATTGGTGAGCCTCAAAAACAGGAAGGCCAGAGTTTGCCAAACGACATCTAAAAAAGCCTTCACAGTTCTGGAACAACATCCTATGGACAGATGAGACCAAGATCAACTTGTACCAGAGTGATGGGAAAAGAAGAGTATGGAGAAGGAAAGGAACTGCTCATGATCTTAAGCATACCACCTCATCAGTGAAGCATGGTGGTGGTAGTGTCATGGCGTGGGCATGTATGGCTGCCAATGGAACTGGTTCTCTTGTATTTATTGATGATGTGACTGCTGACAAAAGCAGCAGGATGAATTTTGAAGTGTTTCGGGCAATATTATCTGCTCATATTCAGCCAAATGCTTCAGAACTCATTGGACGCCGCTTCACAGTGCAGATGGACAATGCCCCAAAGCATACTGCAAAAGCAACCAAAGAGTTTTTAAAGGGAAAGAAGTGGAATCTTATGCAATGGCCAAGTCAATCACCTGACCTGAATCCGATTGAGCATGCATTTCACTTGCTGAAGACAAAACTGAAGGGAAAATGTCCCAAGAACAAGCAGGAACTGAAGACAGTAGCAGTAGAGGCCTGGCAGAGCATCACCAGGGATGAAACCCAGCGTCTGGTGATGTCTATGCGTTCCAGACTTCAGGCTGTAATTGACTGCAAAGGATTTGCAACCAAGTATTAAAAAGTGAAAGTTTGATTTATGATTATTATTCTGTCCCATTAATTTTGGTCCCTTAACAAGTGGGAGGCACATATGCAAACTGTTGTAATTCCTACACTGTTCACCTGATTTGGATGTAAATACCCTCAAATTAAAGCTGACAGTCTGCAGTTAAAGCACATCTTGTTTGTTTCATTTCAAATCCATTGTGGTGGTGTATAGAGCCAAAAATGTTAGAATTGTGTCCATGTCCCAATATTTATGGACCTGACTTGTATATTCTTTTCAATAAAAAATACAAGTTAAAAAAAAACACTGAACTTCTTTCAGTATGTGTTTTTTATTTGTTTATTATAGAATACAAAGAAATTATTAAGCCAGCCTGCAGTACAACCACGGTTGAGTGAGCGATAATCCCATAGCTGAAGGTTTTGAAGCTGACGTTTCTTTGCTTTGTTAATAAAAGTGAAATGTCCTTTAGCACTAGCACAATGCTACATTAAGGATACTAATGGGCAACAAGCATAAAATACATTGTTGTCTCAAGAAAGGTTGTTAGGGAATGGAAAAAAAGAGTTCTGTATACCACTGACTGAGTGAGCAAGTAATGGGAACATTTATCTATTAAGTAAGTAAGTGAAAGAAAAAAAAATCCAAAATTAATTATTAACGAAAACATCAAATTCAATAGTAAAGGTTTAAAAGCAATCCATAAGGCCCAAAAGGATGGAAAAGTTGCATGTAGAACTCTTACAGTTTTACACTACTGTATGGGGTAAAGGTAAATACACTGTGCACTGCAAGTGTAGTTGGTTTAGATCTGAGAGGAAGCTCTGGCATGAGGTGCTGCTGGTGGTTTTCCTGCTCTGCTGACACCAGCTTGTATCCCAGGTTTGTTTTACTTGTATAAAGAGAGTGGGAAACATGTTCAAGTCTTTATTTTGAAGTAAATTTGCCTTTAATAAAGCAGACAAGCTCAAAGTACCGAGAGTTGCCTGCGCATACTTGCAGAAGCCTGCAATCTCTGCTGTTGTGCCCAAATACTGAACTGTTCTGATAGGCCCCTGGCATTTAACCCACATTTCCTATTAGACAGTGGGGCTGTATTATTTTTCTTTTTTTTTCAGATTTTTCGCTCTGTTTTCACCTGGTGATCTGGCCAGAAACACTCCCTCTGTATTACAGTGTCTACTCTCTGGATGGAGGAGCAACAGAGATACCTTTGAACAGCTGCATTACCAATCAGAGGAGGGTAACTAGAATTTTTTTAGCAGTTACAGAAACAGCTTGTTCCTTTTGGGAAACATTTTTGCATGATTAAATAAAAACTGATCATTGTAGGCAACCCTGTCAGTGCTAAATTATTTTTCACAACCCTCTAAATGCTACAGTAAATCTGCAGGCCAGCTTGGTTTGTTGAAAAACAAAATACTTAATGGCAGGGTCACCAAGTAAAAAAAAAAAAAAAAGAAAAAAAGCGACCTCTTTGGGGGTATTTTGCCTTTTCTTTGTTCATTGTGCCTATGTTATGGTTTCCTGTTTTTGTGATCATACTTTTTTTACCTTGTTGTGATGTGGCACCCACTCTTTGACAACCTACCTAACCAAACTTTGCCTTTACTTGATAATTGTCTTTTTATATTGTTCTTTAAAAACTAATAAATATATATTTCCCTATAAAAGAAAAAAGCCAACAAAACCAAAAGGCTACAATATAGTAAATATTTGCTTTTGGGTTTAATACCACTTTAAGGGTATGTGCAGAGGAGTCTTGCAGCTAAAAGCATAAGTTCATAGACATCTCAGCATTTGTTTGAGTTTTATGTTTTTTTTTTAGGGTTTTATTTTGGAAGTGATTATGTATGTTTTTTTTCTGCTAGCAATATTTATTATAAATATACACTGAACTGCTCATGCACAGATTAGTGCACAGTCAGGGAATGCCTTGGCGAAAGAATGAACTCCCATGTGCTGCACTAGAATTGTGTCATCCTAGGTGGCCAAAAGACACTGTATCTGGAAGAAAATCTGGAGAAAATAAAAGTCCTTGTACAGGAACTAACATAACTGGAGGTAGATACATTTGATGTAAAAAGGTTCTTCACCCTGTCTGAAAAAAAGTAAAAGACTGACTTTTAAAAAAAGGACGCTTACCTGACAGGGATTCAGCTCTGTTCTCACCCGGGTCAGTTCTTCACCAGTCTTTGGGTCCCTGCACCGGCATTTTAACTGTGGGAAGTGGCTGTGACTCCCTGTGGCTTCACAGCCAGCTTCCCACTGCACATGCGTGAGCATTGTTTCACTTTGTGAATGTTCTCACAGGTTGTGGGCAGGGGAGAACTTTTGGTGGAATCATCTAGGCGATCTGACTTGAAGTGGGAGCAGGTACTTGTCAAAACCAGGTACCCCCTCCCCCCAAAAAAAAGTTCCAAAAGAAGAAAAAGAGGAGGGAAGGAGGGCATAAAGCAGAATTTACTTTTTAGTGTATAGTTCCGCTTTAAATTATGCTTTAACGTATCAGTAAACCCAAAATGTATTTCTTCATTGGAGATTCAAAATAAATTGATTTATGTATATGTGCCTTTTTACCTGTAAAATGATTACAGTAAATGGCAAATGCTTAGTGATTGTACCAGTTACTAGTGCTTCATCTTTCTAGGTGGCATTGCTTTGTATGCTGGTATGAGCTCTGCTGGTATTTCCATGGGATCCTCTATTCCCTTCTTCTCTCAGATCACAGGCAGGAGGGCTGCTGCAGTTACATGATTGCCAGACCCACCCACAGACCAGGACCAGTGAGAAAACAAGGTAGATTGGGTGATTTAAAGTGACTCATCTATGGCATAGCCCCACCCACAGACCAGTGCCCTGCAGTGGGGAAAAAGAGAACAATTATATGACCCGAAAAAAAAAATAAAACCAAATAAATCATTACAATAAACTAATTGATTTATTTACTAGATCAGTTGAACATAAAACAAGGTACGTACTAAAAGCAACCATTTTTAAACATTTTTTTTCCAATTAGATTATTACTTAAAGATTACCAAGAATAATGCCAATATAACAAGGCTGCTTCCTCTATTTACTGTTAAAATACGAGTTTTAGAAATTTGAGTTTTACATAAGGAAGCTGATAATGAATTGAACATCAATATAAAACTTTTATGTACACATATTTTATTTGCTAATATCAGTCAAAAGAAATAATAGACAATCCCAGAATCTAATCTTACTGTAAATCACACCCCACTGTTCAAGCAATCCTTTGGAAAGCCTCATGTAAGAACAGAAAAACCACAGGGTGAAAGCTGACTGGTATTTCGTTTTTTGTCATCTGTTTGTGCTAAAGAAAATCTTTTATTTTCCACTTTATTGAAAAGATGGACAAAGCAATATTGCATTGCTAAATTAATTATTCGAATGTGTACTGAATAACATAATTAAATGCAGCCTTTAGTACAGAAAAAAAATGTTTCTGTTAAGTAAAGATCTGAACAGGTTTCCGTGTTACATTAACAAAAACAAATTCATTTACAGGCAGACAGAAAGTTTAAAAAAATGCTAAACACAGAACAAAAAGCTTTGTTTCTAAAACAAATAATTGGATTACTGTGAATATTGTCAGTCCCCCTTGGTTATATAATCTTCTTATTGAACAAATATAAAAAAAACTTGAATAAAAGGAAAAGTGAAAGTTGTGTGTGTATACAGTTGTGTTGGAAATCTAACTTACTCAGTTCCAGCTCATTCAAAGGCCTCACATTGATCGCTTCCTTTGTATCCTGCACCTGCTGTCACAGCTAGGCCCCTGTGTGTCCTAAGATCTCTGTTACTCCAGATGCTTCCCCACTATATTAGTAACTTAGATCTAAACCCAATCTAAAACCAATTACATTGCAGTTTAATTTCATATACGCGTTAACACATTAATGACGTTCCAAAATTGTTTGTAATCTTTATAAATGTGCAGCCTTCATTACATGAATAACTGGTAATTCTGATATGAAAGTCAATTTCTGTTACGATGTGGCAAATGTCTCCCAACTGTGCCGCTGTGTTGTCGCACCCCCCATCAAATACACCCCTGGTACAGAAACACATTGAGCAGGCATGGTCTACCATTGTCACTATCAGTCCACCCCTCACCCCAAAGCAATGACATGCTGCTGATGCTGGCAAGTGCATGTGTACTGAAAGTGTCTGACAAAGTCTAAAGGAAATCAGCAGCAATGAAAAACAAAAGCAGGATATAAAAAACTCAATAAAGTACTGCATGAAAAAAAGTAAAGGCAATGGTTTAACACAGCAAACTAAATGTTATCCCATTAAACTCAGATCTATTTCAACCTGGACTTTGTTTTTCATTGTCAGAGTATTGTTGAAAGTGTTTCTGTTTTGTTTTCCTCACACCTCACCATTAACACCTGAATAGATTGGTCCTTTACAGTAAGATAGTCACCTAGTTATTATTAACTAAACAGTTGACATCCCATTTGAAATTTAATCCAAATGGACTATAAATCTTCAAAATGTTTATCCACTTAGTTTCCATCTTAGAGATATCCTTCTTATTGGGGAGTAAACCTATGAATCCCCTGTACCTTAAAATGTGAAGAGTACTTGTTGTGTACTAAGACATAATGCCTAGAGAAGCTGTGTCCTCTAAAGTCCTTCTTAATATTTTCAACATGTTCACCCACTCTAGTCTGCCCACATAGTCCTGTCAATATACGGCAGAGCACAGGGACACTGCAGCAAATACACAATATGTGTGGAACAGGTTGCAAAATCATGAATGGTATAGCTGCACCCCATACATGCAGAGCTGAAAGAAAAAGTCCTGGATACACCAGAGCCCACATACCTGCATACACCACACCTCATATGTAGAAAAAAAACATGTTGCCCTTCAAAAAATCTTGGGTGTATTAGCTTTTCAACAAGATTTGGGGCTATTTTGTCCTTTGGGTATCTCTTTTGATGGATATAAAACAGTCACAGAGGAAGCAAAATAATGAATGGGCTATAATTACCACCTTCTCTACCTAGCACCATAGGGTTAACAAAATAATTAAGAAAAATTATCATATTTTAAAAAATGATAGAACCATGGGTCCAGTGTTACCACATAGACCCAATGTTCTGTTAAGGAGAGTTCCCTCAATCAGGGACAAAGTAACCTCAAATCTAGTTGAAAAGTCAATACAGGCTAGATTTTTTGAAGGGTTTTTTCCCTGTAGAAGGTATGGTATCTGCAGGCGTGTGGGCCCTGGTACATCCAGGGTTTTTTCTTTCAACTCTGCATGCATGGGGCACAGCTATACCATTTGTGATTTTGTGTCCAGTTCTGCACGTACTGTTGTTTACTTGCTACAGTGTCCATGTGGCCTTAACTATATTGTCAAGATCATGCAGATGCTGCAGACTAAAATGGGTGAACATATTGAAAACTTTAAGAAGGGCTTTAGAAGACATAGTCTCCCTACGCATTATTGCTTGATAAACAACAAGGATCTGACAAGTGTCATGATATTGGAGATTCATACGTTTAGTCCCCATTGGTTTTAATTCTAAAATTGTTCTGTATAGGATTGAAATTAATTTTGTATTTCAAGGGTTATACTGTTTTGTTGCCAATTATGAAGCACAGCTTAAGATGAAAAGACCAGAGTGGTAGTGGCTTACTTCATGGCTAGTTTGTGTGGATGCTTATAATCAATCTTAGCAATGTCAGATTGTGTGTTCCTGATCCCCTGATGATGTCAATTGTGATGAAACACTTCAGACAGGGCATACAGCCTGACATCACCATGCTGGCATGTAAAGCGGCCCTTGTGTTTTATACTTTGATATCTGCGAGCACCTTGTTTTTATAATAAACTGAGGAGTTTTTACACTATCTGAAGTTCACTTTTTTTTATGACCATTGTATAATACCACAGATTCCATCTGAGGAGGGGAGGAACCTTAAAGAAGAGCCTTGCTGCTACTGATTTTGTCCCACTGAGCTGGGGAAAATGTTTGATTTCCTCTTTGGAAAGAGGCTTACAATATATAGTGGTGGAGGGAATATCCCCAGTGGCAATTTGTATCACTTTGATTGAGGATTGAGTTTCACCATTGTCTCTTCACAAAAAAATGTACTATTTTTGTGACGGGAGTGACTTTTGGGGGTGGGGGGACCTCTGTAGCATCTTCCCAAATTCCCATTATGTTTAAGGCACCCTGTGCCTGTTAAGGGGTACAGGGTGTGTATGTGAATGTCTGAGTCTTGTGTATAGTGTGTGTTCCTTTGTTCTCGGCCACATGGCTGTCCATTGTTTGTTTGCCATGTGCTACCCCCCATTGTGCTGTGTCTTCCTGTCCAGCCAACTATTATGGGATGCATGTGTCCCTGTATTGTCCCTGCCATGTGGTTGCCTATTGTTCTATGCCACGTGCTTCATCCCATTGTTCTGTGTCTTGGTTGGATGGGGAGGGGTGATGAGGTGTTTCCTGCAGCCTCCCACTGATGGGGCGGACTGATGATGTATTTCCTGTTCCTGGTTGTGTTTCCCCGCCCTCTGTATATATCCTGTGTTTTGTGTTAAAATAAATGGAGTTGGCTTCCTGTTTTAAGAAGAGCTGGGTGCTGTCTATTTCCTGAGGGATTTCAAGGGTGTGGTCCGTGGATGGTGTTCGGACAGGGGAAGCTGCGGTATAACGGAATATACCCAAGTACGGTCGGGTACCGGTTTCGTTACAATTTCATTTTATAGTTTATACTGCGCATAGAGGTTATATGGGCTTTTACAACTGACATTTTTAAAAAGAGGTCATTAATAGCAGCCCCTTTATGTACTGCATGGCAAACTCACTTCAAGTATACTGTACAGAACAAAATGAAATTAAAACACCGATAAAACCAAGCATAACCAAAATGCATTTACCATTAAAATGTATTCATATATACATTTATTGAATTCAATACTTTTTCAGTTTTTGTACTTAAGTACCAACCTAAAATAATACCAAACCATAAAATCAGGCAAGTAAAGAAACAGCATGTATGAATTTTATATTTCACTCCACCCTTACTAACCTCCATTAGTACGTGCTCCTATTGCTTCTTAAAAGTAGAATTTATTAACAATTATAAGAAAAATTGGCCAACTAAAGCTAGATAAACTAAATCACTTCAGCTGAACATGGCAGACTTTTTTGTGGTGTTAACCGCTTGATAATGTGCCCTGTAATGCATTTATCAATTTCATAGCAAATGTCTTTAATATTCCGTAAGAGGTCTCTTTACTGAATAATGAGTACTACGAAGGAATAAATCATGGCCAAGTTTTACATTCAGAAATTTAACATTTACTGAAAAGAAGCCAAAAACAGAGATACAAAGTTACTGCTGTAACCATTCAACCCATCAGAAAATATAAAGAATGATTTTCATCTCCTACATGATATTCTATAGAAATTATACATTCTGCCAAATAAATTGTGAGAACATATTTTCTAAAATAAAAGCGGTGGATATTGAGAATAAAGCCTTATGCACACTGAGTAACCCCAGTGCATGAGATTACAGACTATTAATGCAGGTTGAAGGCACAGGCGCATCATCCAGCCCTGCTGCCAGCAGCCTGTAAAACTCTATGAGCGGCTGAAATCGGATTAGGCTGAATTGGGCTGGATGATACTAACATTTGGGGCAGTATGCACTCAGGGACAAATGCCCAGAATACAAGATGTCTGCCTTCCGGGCATCATCCTTTAGGGCACACAGCCATAAATGTTAGTACCATTTGAAAAACCAACCAGCCTTGTCCAGCCACAGCAGCTTCAGCAACTTTCATTGAATTAAATTGAAATAACTGCACTGAATTCAATGGAATTCAGACAGCAGACAATGTTATCTTGCATCCAATTTATCGCTGTAAGCTACTAATTATCCCCTCCCTCATGTAACAAGATGTAAAGGTAGAAGGAAGATGTGTTTGTAGTCCAACTCAGGATTGTAGATTAATGACAACGATGACACCATCATAGATACAGTGGAGTGAATGAGTGCAGCTACCAAAGGACAGGTAGATTTGTTATTCACAAGATAATCAGGTGACAATAAAAATAATTAAATAAAAATTAAAAGATAATATAAATGAATATAGCCTCTACAGCACCCAGTAATCTACAATATATTTAATTGTATCAAATTACTATTGAGCTAAGAAGCTTAATAGTCATTTTGATCTATAGTAATTGTAAGAAATACAGTTTTGCTAAAGTTATAATGTTATATACGGCATTTTTAATAACTCCTTCCTGTTGTAAAATGATGGCCGAGTGGGATCCCTATTATCCTGAGAGGATGTCATATGATGTCCTCCCAGGATCACGCCCCACAGGCTGTGCTCTGGTGCAATGTGTCACCAGTTGCGTCCACTAGACACAACCAATGACATATCACTACACTGGCCTGCTGCCAGTGTCATGTGATCACTGTGACCAATCACAGCAGATCACATAAGAGTTGTAAACAATGAATGGCTTCCTTTCATGCCATTCATTGCTTACAACTGTACTGCTAGCTGTGATTGGTCACAGTGATCACATCTACAGATTGGGCCAATCACAGCTCATCTGCAGGATGTGATCAGCTATGCCAATCATAGCTGATCACAACAAAAACTACTAAATGAACCTGTCTCATTCAGTAAAAATACTTGCTTATACCAATAACATTTCTTGGTATAGGCAATCATAATGTGCAAAAAAAAAAATCTGATCACTTGCCCAGAGCAGTACAATGTTACTGGTCACAGGAACAGAAATAAAATTATAAAAAATATTTTTTTTAATTTCTTCATTTTCCCCCAAAATTATGACAATGACAACTTCAAAAAACTTGCTATGCCTTAACTAAATATCACAGACTTTCTAATATCTGAAAAACAGTAATCTGTGAAATACTGTCTTGGTGTTTTGGGACCTCAAGAAATGAGATTGGCCATCAGTACATCAGGATACTGTGTATACCATAGTTTGCGGACTCTATAACTTTCCTACAACTAAAAAATAAACACTGATTTGGGTTATTTTCACCAAGGAAATGTAGCAGAACACATTTTGGCCTAAATTTGTGTAGAAAGATTATTTATTTACAAAATACAAAATATATAACAGAAACTAAGAAAAGAGCATTTTTTAAAACATTTTCAGTCTTTTTTCATTTATAGCACAAAAAAATTAAAAAACAGTGGTGATGAAATACCACCAAAAGAAATTTCTATTTGTTTGAAAAAAATTCTAAAAATGGGTATAGTGTTGCATGCCCGCGCAATTGTCATTCAATGTGTTACAGAGCTGGATGGAAATTGGCCTGCGCAGGAAGGAGGTAAAAGTACCCGATAGGCAAGTGGTTAAAAAATACACTGAAACAACATGGTGTATGATACAAATACATATTGTCTAACTATTGACACAATTCTGCTTTTTTTGTAGCCAGATTGGTAATCTTATATGTCTGTGAGTTTTCACCAATGCCATAGGCTGGCTCCTGTCAGGGTAACAACGGATGAAACAAGCTAGAAATCCTGCCCCTACTGCTATAGCTTACCCCATTTTAAGCAGTGTAAGCATTACACTGTTCAACAAATTTTTATTTTTTGCCACTTTTGGAAACAAAAGGATCCATTTCTTAATGAATTTCACATTCTGAGTTCAAATATAACAATGAAATTTGTCAATTGGCTCTAGTTTTTCTGTAAACGGAAAGTTTTCTACTATAGGTGTAATGACTACATAATGCACAATAATTATATAGATAGATGTCTTTCCACAAATATAAAGCAAGTGATATTGACTACATAACAAAGCCTAAATGGCATAATATATTGCATAGGATTACCAAGAAAAATTATAGCCATAAGCTAAGTTGAATCATTTTAATACTTAGGATTCTCACTAGTTTTGTCTTCAGTTTGTGTCGGTTTTGCTTCTCTTGGCTTTTCTCTTGTATTCGAGGAAAGGGCTATCTCTTACAACTGTCCAGCAATAGTCAGCAAGCATTGATGGGCTCCATTTACCTTGATATCTTCTTTCTATAGCTGCAATGTCTTGATGGAAGCGTTCTCCGTGTTCATCACTCACTGCTCCACAGTTTGGTGGGAAAAAATCCAGATGCGAATGTAGAAAATGAATTTTTAGAGACATGTTGCAACCCAGATTTCTGTAAGTCTGGATGAGTTTTTCTACCACTTTCTTGTAGTCTGGTGTTTTATTGTTTCCAAGAAAATTTGATGTCACTGATACAAATGCTGTCCAGGCAGCCTTTTCCTTTCCACGCAACAGAGAAAGAAACTCATCATCATGAATAAGTTTACGAATCTGTGGCCCAACAAAGACTCCTTCATTTATTTTTGCAGCACTAAGTGCTGAAAATTTGCTAATCAGGTACTTGAAACCTGCTTTATTCTTGTCCATTGCCTTAACAAAGTTTTTCATTAATCCCAACTTGATGTGTAATGGAGGTAATAAGATCTTATTGCTGTCTACAAGTGCTGGATAGTTAACATTTTTTTCTCCAGGCTGCAATGACTGGCGTAATGGCCAGTCTCTTTTGGCATAGTGCATTTCTCTCGCACGACTGTCCCACTCACAGAGGAAGCAGCAGTACTTAGTATATCCACCTTGAAGTCCAAGTAGGATAGCAATCACCTTCAGGTCACCACAAATCGACCATTGATGTTCATCATAGTTGATGCACCTTAAAAGCTCTTTCAAGTTTTCATACGTTTCTTTCATTGAAACTGCGTAAGCAACTGGAACTGACGGCAGCTGATTGCCATTATGGAGCAAAACAGCTTTAAGACTCGCCTTTGAAGCATCAATGAACAGCCTCCTCTCATCGGGATCATAGCATACGCCGATGGCTGAGATTAAACCATGAACATTGTTACATACAGCAATATCACCTTCCTGGACGAAGAATGGGATCAGATCTTTCTGACGATGACGGTAGAAAGACGTACGAACATCACTTGCTAGGAGATTCCACTGTTGTAGTCTTGACCCCAAAAGCTCTGCCTTGTTCTTCGGAAGATCCAGGTCTCTGATAAGATCGCTCAATTCCACTTGTGTAATGAGGTGTGGTTCAGTGGGTGTGGATGGAAGAAAGTCTGGGTCATGTGAGGTTGACGGTTGATGACTACACGCTTCAGGTTCTTCCTCACTTGACTCAACCACGAAGGATTCTGGTGCTTTAGGAATTGGTAGCCCCTCTCCATGAGGAACTGGACGTATTGCCGATGGAATATTTGGATAGTGCACAGATAACTTTTTCTTCTTATTTAGCCCTTTTGTTGGAGGCACCATACAAAAGTAACAATTACTAACATGATCTGTTGGCTCTCTCCAAATCATTGGCACAGCGAAAGGCATAGATGCCTTTTTTCCATTCAACCATTGCTCCAGTGCCGTCCCACAAGAATTGCAGCATATATGTGGTGCCCAGCTCTTGTCCTGGTCTCCTATCTTGCAGCCAAAATACAAGTTGTAGGCTTTCTTAATCATTCCTGTTATCCTCCTTTTTTGTGAGATAAAAGTTATTTCACCGCAGATATAGCAGAAATTATCTGCTTTATTCACACAAGTTCGAGGCATTACTGAGTAGCCTATATAAACATAAAACGAAATGTAAAGACGCTGTCGAACTACAATCAGCTACAGATACTGCAGCTTTTATGCAGTGAAGTGATGCAATTAAAGGCTAATATTGCATCATCTCAGTATACATGCAATTTTCTATTGGTCACCAGTATCAATTGCGCAATATGCAGCTGAAGTTGCATCATAATTTTGAATGGCTTACGTCATTAGATGGGTGAATATATCATGGAAACTAGAGCCAATCAACATTTTTTAGGGTCATTTTCGTTTTCAGCACCCCAAAATTATGTAAGATTAGCTAATTTTATGCCCAAAACTTTTTACCTGTTGAACAGTGTTATCTGTCTTTTTTGTTCATCTCTGACTCCCTCTTTACTCACATAAACATCGTAGTGTGAACTTGCTAGTGTTCTGCCCTCAGGATGGTCAGATTATAAGTGCATCTCTGAGCATCTTTTAATGTTTATGACTATCCTAACTGTGCAAACTCTCTTTGTGTGCATTAGGCAGACAATCAGACAGTCTTTATGACAGGCTAGAGGTCCAAGTTTTAATAATTTGGAACCTCTAGCATTGTCAGGCATGAATTTTGGACTTTTCTAAACCAATATATATATATATATATATATATATATATATACCCTCTTGAGGGCCGCTGAGTTTTTGGGTCCCCCCTAAGCTCTGCACAGCCAGGATACACTCGTTTTCTAACACCCTTATCCAAAGTCAGTAATACAGTTTTTGAGCTTGGTTTTGTTGCTTTTATTAGGGGTTAACAATTTGGATGGGTATATGGGATGCCCAAGGAACTGTACAACTTCAAAAGAGAGCTGTTTAGCAAAAATGTATAAAAAACAACAATAGTCTTAGTAAGGAGCACTGACTCCCCTATGGTTAACCTCCTCAGACCTCAGATGAAACTCTCCTCATCTGATCAGCTGTCTTGAGGGTGTCCCTGAGCAAGGGATTCCAAGAGCTACAGCAAAGTACTCCTGGTGAGAACTAGTTGGGTATTGCACCTGACTGCCCTTTCCCTTTTTGGCCCAGGTGGTGTAGAAGTACTCACACTGTCCTATTTTTCAAATATCAATGAAATACATCATAATGTGTAAAAAGAAAAAAAAATCCTGATCACTTGCCCAGAGTAGTTCAATGTTGCTATGGTAACATTATATTGCTTTGGTCATAGTGTGTTAAAAAAATAGTAAAAAAAAAGAAAAAAGAATGTAATAAAAAATAAAAAAAATAGAAAAAATAATAACAAAAACATTAAATTACCATTTTTATTTTTTTTTTACATACTGTCACCAGTCAGTGTCCCTGATCACCGCCACACCAGTTACATAATCACGCTGTACTGGACTGGTCACAATATATTTATATATTAATATATATATATATATATATATATATATATGCCCATTTTTTTATTTCTACATTTTCCACAAAATTACAACCTCCAAAAAACTCACCATGCCTTTTACTAAATATCTTGGACTGTCTATTTTCCAAAAATGGGTAATTTGGGGGGTATTTGTACTATGCTGCCATTTCCGGGCCTCAAGAAATGAGATTGTCCATCAGTACGTTGATTGATCGATTGTCAGATATATATATATACCATGGTTTGTGGACTCTATAACTTTCCTACAGACTAAATAATATACACTGATTTGGGGTATTTTCACCAAAGAATTGTAGCAGGATACATTTTGACCTAAATTTTTGAAGAAATGTTACTTATTTACAAAATTGTATAACAAAAACGAAGAAAAAGGAGGGTTTTTTTTCAAAAGTTTCAGGTTTTTTTTGTTTGTTTAGCAAAAAATAAAAAACTCAGTGGTGATTAAATAGCACCAAAATAAAGCTCTATTTGTGTGTAAAAATTTTTTTTTATAGGTACAATGTTGCATGACCACTCAATTGTCATTCAAAGTGCAACAGCACTGAAAGATGAAAATTGGCCTGGGCAGGAAGGAGGTAAAGTGCTCTGTATTGAAGTGGTTAACTGTACTTTTCTGGTGTTCGTTTCCTTTAGAACAACCTGAACCTAGGTCAGCCAAGCACTTGTGGTAATTTTGTGAACACTACTGAACCAGGGAAAACTTTAGGAAATGTTAACTACTGCCACTCTAAGAACATGTTGCCATGACAGCAACAGATTGTTACAAAATAATTGTCAGTTCACAGATTAGAAATCTAGCTCAGAGGTGGCATAGAGAAATATACAGTATCATACAACTTTACAAGTATACATTCTGACAGTTTTTGGGTGGCAGAAGTTAGCAGAGGAATGCTAAAGAGCAAATAAGTTTGAAGTTCATTTTGCAAATTAACGTTCACATACAAAATATCACAAAAATATAATATAACAATCATGGGGCAAATTCAAGTGATCTTTGTAATAAATGAGGATGCTTGAACCAGTAGAATTATGGATTCCTTACTTTTTTTACCCTTCTGAATATTTGCATGAAGAACTGTTTCATCCCTGGAGAATTATGCAATTCAGATTTCAGGCAATCATGACTCGAGAATTGTATGATTCTTCACAGATTAGACAAAAGCAAATATTTAGCTCAAAAAAGCACATTCCTTCTATTTACAATAAACTCTTTATGAAATTAACAATGTGCATTCCTTTGGTTTTCAAATTGATAAACTTATCACAATGATGGGACCTTTCGGGCCTTGAGTGTGTATAGAGGTGTTTTATTTTGTTTTTTTTTGGTGCATTGACATGCATTTTTAATTTAGAATTTACAGTGGATAGGCTCAACAGCTACTGACCAAGGCTTGTTATTATCCATTGCCAAGGCATTAAATGCATGCAGCACTGAAATTGAATTAGACACTATTTTTATTATGTGTACATTTGTTTTAGCACACAGCAACATTAAAATGCAGCAGTGTAAATGTTTGATCCTAAAGAGACCCTGCCACCACCTTAAAAATTGGAGATAAAAGCACAGAAGAATCAAAAAGTTAAATTTTTACTTTTATCATGTTTCCTTTCCCTAAACAATGTTTTATTAAATTGCAAAGTGCCTTTGAACTAGCTAGCAAATTTGACTACTCCGTTTCCTAGGAAGGTCAATTCCCTCCTGCCAAGCCATAGCCATCTCCCCTTCTGAGAGTGTCTAATTATTAATAAGAAGCAAATCAAAATCCTTATCTGAATGATAAAAATATAGAGATATACTGATAGCTAGAACAGGGCAGGCATGCGGGCATAATATGACTAATTCTTGAAGGAGAAAAAATGCATTTGTGATAGGTTTTGTAATCAGTTTAAATTATGTTTTACTCTATAAGCAAGAATTTACCAAAATAAAAAAGGGTCATTTCGGGTGAATATCCCATGCCTGAAGGCAGCTTTAAAATAGTCTTACATGGTCAAATTCTCTTCTCATCTAGATGGCCTTATTAAGAAACCAGATAAAGACTGAAACATATAGGATTTTTTGAGGAGGATACAAGGAGCTTCACCCACCAATACAAGAATCTCTTCTCCCACAATAATTTGATTAGCTTATTAAAAAACTCTCTACATGACAGGACCAATTGTTCCATTTTGAAAGAAAACTAAAGTGCTCTGATTACTGCTTCAGAGTATAGAGTGAAACACTGGGGTTAATTTACTAAAGGCAAATGGACTGTGCACTTTGCAAGGTGCAGCTGTACTCTGCAACGGCAGTTGCTCCAGAGCTTAGTAAATGAGCAGAAGCTTTGCTGACTTCCATCATCCAATTACCTACAAGCAAAAATGCTGTTTTTTCCTTTTTGGACATTTTTTCCTTTTCCTTGCATGTGATTGGGTATTCTTTGCAAAGTGAAGGTTTACCTCATTTACTAAGCTCTGGAGCAACTGCACTTGCAGAGTGCAAATGCACTTTGCAAAGTGCGCAGTCTATTATCCTTTAGTAAATCAACTCCACTGTGAGGTGTTCAAAGACATGAAAATGTCTCACTTTCTGTCTCTCATATGTTGTGATCAGTAGACCAAAAATTATTTATCTGGAAATTTATCTAACAATTAAAGTCTATGAGAGCTGAATATTGTATATTTTTCAAGGCCAGTTTTCAAGGTTATAGGGAAACAAGGGTAGGGGTAGCTGAGCAGTGCCATGGGGGCATGTACCTATGCAAAAGGTTTTTAAAATACCTTTTAATAAGGCTTTAAATGCAACATTAAGAATACAACATTTCATAATAGCATGCTTGGGGGATGACTAAAGCCTGTATGCAGTACATCTGTACAATATACTAAAGCAAAGGTGACATTTACAAAGAAAAAAAAAATGTTTACTTTGCTGATGAATGATATTCATCTCTGTACTGTTCTTGTCTATACCAAACCCTAATTTTAGATTAAAGTCTGGTATAGACTGTGAGGGAGGACCTTAGAGAAAATAAATGACATGGGGCTCTTCCCAAATTCCATACCAGACCCCTAAAGTGTAATATGGGTTTTAAGGCCGTACAAAAAAAAACAAAAAAAGTTGGGTCCCCCCAAAATCCATACTGGACCCTTATGGGAGCATACAGCCAGGCTGGAAAAAAGGGGGAAGCAGCAAGCTTACAACCCTTCCCTCCAGAAGCATACCAGGCCACATCCACAGGGATGTGATAAAGAAGCCCTTGTCTCCAGTAATATAGGGACAAGGTGTGGTGCAAGGGAGGCAAGGTACCCCCCATGTTGAAAGCATGTGTCCTGTTGTAGTTTGTGGTGGGGGGCGCATGCTCATTTGATTTCTCTTTTCTAGCCAGTTAGGATTCACACTCAGATAAGTTTATGGTATGGATTGTGGGAGGGAGCCCACACTTTTTTTTTGGTTGTTATGGAGCACAATAGCAACCAACGACTGAGACCAATGACCAATGACAGCATCTTAGGAACAATGATATCATCAGTTGCTAGAATGCAGACAAACGACCTGCACAGTGCCCTTGGTGGCTAGGATAGAGGTGGCCAAGATGCAAGAAGTTAATCGTTTAGCATTGGCTAGTGATAAATTCATGAATTTATGATTCAGCAGCCAGAGGTTTGATTGGCTGGTGAACAGCCCATTTAGTTTTCCTGTTTGGTGAAATGCAAACATGTAAAGTTAGGGTCAAATTCTGCATGCTGAAATCATGTTTGAATCTCATTCCTACTCATAAGGAATCTGCCCATATACAGCTACCCGAAAGCAAACCATAGATGCTTTAAATCTTGGTCAGTTCAGCAGGAACTGGCCGAGATTCGATCCATGTACAGTATGGGCAGGCTTAATACACCCAGGTTGATTGATCAATAAAATTGGGTACAACCAGTCTGTTGAATTTTACATGCAATTGTTGCTAGTGCCTATTACAGCTGCTAGCAATAGGCACTGTGTTCTCCTAGTCGGGACAGCTCCCCCCAGTGGGAGAACACAATGGCTCCACAGGAGGGATTCCTGTGTGTCCAACCTGCAGTAGCAGGAACATGGGTGGACAATAGGGGCCCCAGGGCAATGGGGGATCATGGGGCCCCTGTGTCAGACTCAAAAAAGCCTATGAAAAAGGTACCAAGGGCATCTCATGGGGCCCCCTACTGACCCCGGGCCCTCAGGCAGTGCCCAAGTTTCCAAATGGTCAGTCTGCCCCTGAGCAGGAATGAAAATCGCTCCAACTATGGCTGGCCTTAGATCACCATTACTATGGAGATCCTACAAGGCAAAACTGTAAGTAATTGTCTGCAATAATGTTGTGATATCACATCCTTTATTAATAAAACAGCTTATACTCTCACTTATTTAATCATTCAAAAAGAACTGAAAGAAGAAATGTCTGGTTAAATCCTACTATTAAATGGCCTATAATGTATACATGAATAATTAGTACATTTACTGGTTGAAATGTCAGCTGAAATAAATATGTTGCAGATGAGATAAAAAAAGTGTGAGGCTGATAGCAGAATGTCATCCTGTCTACATACTTTGTGTAACAAGATACAGCATAAAAATAAATTCTTGTAGAACATCAAATGAAAAGCAATCTACTGCATAACCCTGTTTCCAATAATGAACTTCTTCATCTGAATCACAGGGTTGGTATCATAATATCCAATACATCAACATTTGTGTCACTTTGTACCATTGACAGCTCATTTCCATTTGTAGTTAGCAGTTTCTGCCAAGCAAGGATTTATTATGCTAATGAATATGTACAGAGGTACTGCGTGACTTTGTCCTCAGTAAAAGAAGACATTCTAGAAATGCCTACGTTCACAGTATTCCTATGGTTCAATAGGAAAGAACTAAAATCATTGTAGTAGTTGTACAGTGATGAGAAAATGTAAAACACTAAATGATCTGCTTCATTTGTACTGCGGCTTGTATTCATAATTTGTTTGTTTCTTTTTACTTAAATGATAAAAGGGAACTAATATACAAACGTAATACAAAAGCTTAAAAAAGATGTATGTTCACTACAAATCTGATACTCGGGAAATTCGGGATAATAAAATACTTATATTCTTGAGCTATATTTATTGGTGTAGACATTAATGTAGACATGGCTGAGTCTATGGAATGTCATATTGTCATTGAGAGCTGTATCCATAGATTCCCATAAAATGACTGTATCTATGGCTTTTCAATTAGCAAAAGTTAAATGCTTTCCTTGCAAGTAATGAGCACTTTGAATGTCTAAAAGTGCATAAAAAAGCTTTGTGATTTCTCTGCTTGGCTTTAGAAACAGGTTTGTCAGATATGTCATACTGCTGTTTTTTGGGGGGTTTTTTTTGCTTCAATAACATCCAGTCTTAAAATATCACCTGCTGTACTTATCCTTGACTGCTTACATAGGCTACAAAAATCCAATAAATTAACAAAAAGGCTGCAAGTGTTAAAGCAATGTTAACAGACTAGTAAAATGAATGAGCTCTGCTCACATACTGGAGTTAGCAAGTTTCACAGTTTAATAGTATAATCTGCTAGCTTTGCCATTGCAACTAGCAACCGATTGCCAGTTAATACTTAGCAAATTTGCCTGCTCAAATTTTCCATATTCACTAGGTACCTTAGGGATTAAATAATGACTTGCAAAGTAATTTCAATTAATTCTTTCAACTTGCTATAGTTGCTATAGTTTGCTACTCTGCCAAGCAAAAGCATTTAACCATGTAATTTAAATTACAGTATGACCAGGTTTTATATTCTGATTTGTTTTCATAGTTTGAATGCAGCTGATAAAATATTTGCAACACATTTTTTACAACTTGAGCATGTGAACATGGATGATTATGATCTTGTTGTAGTGTCTGTTTTTCCTTGTTTACATATAAAAGGGTAGAGGCATACAGAAGCAATTGAACATTATACAATGTTAAAGTAATATTAAACCCAGAAACAAACCTTTATTATATTGCAGCTTACAAATTCTTAGATGTGATTGCTGCATTAGCTTTCTGTTTTTTAGGCTTTATTTACTATATTTTTATTTGGTGATCTGGTCAGCAAGTCTGTTATGTTTAAACAGAACAAATTGTTCTGTAGATGTACTAGTTGCAGGGGTGGGACAAACCATTTGCTACTGACAGGGGTGCTTACAATGGTCAGTATTTATCTATGTAAAACCTTTATCGTAACTACTTATAATGTGTTAGCTGGAGGCTAGCTTAAATTTGTTTAGTTTTTCTAAATCAGCTAGTGCATTAACCCCCCCCCTCCTTCCCAGATTAAAATGCTGCTGTTCAAAGATGCCCCTGTACTCCTTCATCCAGACTGGGGGCACTCTAATACAGGAGGTGTGGTACTGGCCAAATTACCAGATGAAAACGGAGGAGAAAAAAGCCTAAAAAAATTAATTAGTGCAGCCACATTTAATGGTTGGTAAGCTGCAATATATTACATTTTTGGTTTTCATTCTAATATCACTTTAATATGCTAAAACAGATCAAGTTAGGTATTAAAAGAATGTTTAACTTCCACTAAACATGAGATCACAGATAGAAGATGCCACTGCCAAATTTTCTTATTCATTATATACAGTATTGTATTTGCATTTTTATTTATTTATTAATGTATTTATTTTACTTAGGTTAGGTTAATATGTACTTAATTGCTTGTACAGGTACAATCACGTCCCTTTATGTGCCGGCTTTCTTCCTGGTCTGTTTGCACATACATACACAAACCCAGAAGACTGTGCTGTCATTTGCTGCAGCACAAGTCAATCAGCAGTTCCCGACAAATAATTTATGGCTGGAACCCACTGAATGGCTCAGGGAATGACTGGAAAACAACACAAAGCTCTCTTCAGACAGTAGTGACGTGCCCTTATTTCTCTCTGCAAAGCAAGGAGTAAAAACTGGCAGATTTCTTAGTAAAACAGCAGACAGTACAAACACTAAACATTGTTAGGCACACAGTTAATCCTTTGATTGCCCCTAAATGTTAATCCCTTCCCAGCCAGTGTCATTAGTACATTGACAGCAGGGGCAGACTGACACCTCATGGGGCCCCTGAGCAATAGGGGATCATGGGGCCCCTGTCTCCTCGCTTATACTTAAACCACACCCAAAAAAGCCTATGAAAGGTACCAGGGGCATCTCCTGGGGCCCCCTACTGACCCTGAGCCCTCAGGCAGTGCCCGAGTTCCCAAATGGTCAGTCCGCCTCTGATTGACAGTGTATATAATTAGCACTGATCGCTGTACTAGTGTCACTGGTGATATCAGTGGCAGTTAGTCAGTTCCCACCCAGCGTCAATTAGTGTCAGATTGCCCACCACACTATTGCGGTCCCAGTATAAGTTGCTAATCGCCACCATAACTAGTATACAAAAAAATTATGTAACATATACCATAGTTTGTAGATGCTATAACTTTAAACTTAACACTAACATTTAATTTTTTTTAATTTTTTTTAATTGGATATGTTTTATTTCAGAAAGTAGAAAATGTTTTTTTTCAACATTTTGGGTCTTTTTTCATTTATATAATAAAAAATAAAGAACGCAATTGTAATCAAATACCACTAAATGAAAGCTCTATACAGTTGTGTCCAAAATTATTCAACCCCCAATGCTGTAAAGGGGTTTAGGGACTATAGTGTACATTTGGAATTGTATTCAGAATCAAATCCTACAAGGACGTTGTAACTACCCAAATGCAACTAAAATGACATCAATTGTTTATGTAATACAGTAGTAAATGGTTCTTATGTGGTTTCTTCATTGCCACAATTATTCAACCCCTTAAAGACTACCACTCTGAAGAACAGAGGTTCATACAGGTGCTTTCCATCAGGTATTGAAAACACCTGTGGATGTCACCGAGCAGCAATCAAGCATAATAAGCACCAATTAGGCAGCTTTAAAATGACTGTGATACTCAGCTCCTTCTAGACATTTACTGGTGTGGTTACAAACATGGTGAAGGCAAGAGAATGGTCCAGGAAGACAAGAGAAGAGGTGATTTCTCTTCACAGGAAGGGCAATGGCTATAAGAAGATTGCAAAGATGTTAAACATACCAAGAGACACCTTAGGAAGCATCATTCGCAAATTCAAGGCAAAGGGCACTGTTGAAACGCTACCTGGTCGTGGCAGAAAGAAGATGCTGACTTCGACTGCTGTGCGCTACCTGAAGCGTAGAGTGGAGAGAAGTCCCCGTGTGACTGCTGAGGAACTGAGAAAAGATTTGTCAGATGTGGGTACAGAAGTTTCAGCCCAGACAATAAGACGCACACTGCGTAATGAAGGCCTCCGTGCCAGAACTCCCAGGCGTACCCCCTTGCTGTCTCCAAAGAATAAGAAGAGTCGACTGCAGTATGCCAAAAGCCATGTGGACAAACCACAAAAGTTGTGGGATAGTGTTCTGTGGACTGATGAAACAAAATTAGAACTGTTTGGGCCCATGGATCAACGCTATGTTTGGAGGAGGAAGAACAAGGCCTATGATGAAAAGAACACCTTGCCTACTGTGAAGCATGGTGGAGGGTCAATCATGCTTTGGGGCTGTTTTGCTTCTGCAGGTACAGGGAAGCTTCAGCGTGTGCAAGGTACCATGAATTCTCTTCAGTACCAGGAGATATTGGATGGAAACGTGATGCAGTCCGTCACACACCTGAGGCTTGGGAGACGTTGGACCTTTCAACAGGACAATGATCCCAAGCATACCTCCAAGTCCACTAGAGCATGGTTGCAGAGGAAAGGCTGGAACATTTTGGAGTGGCCATCGCAGTCACCAGACTTAAATCCGATTGAGAACCTCTGGTGGGACTTAAAGAAAGCAGTTGCAGTGCGCAAGCCTAAGAATGTGACTGAACTGGAGGCCTTTGCCCATGAAGAATGGGCGAAGATACCCGTAGATCGCTGCAAGACACTTGTGTCAAGCTATGCTTCACGTTTAAAAGCTGTTATAACTGTAAAAGGATGCTGTACTAAGTACTAAGATTGAATGTCACTTGGGGGTTGAATAAAACTGATAATGCTGTGAGCACAGAAAAGACATTTGTGGTTATTTCATTATAACTGTTATGTTATATTTGTCTGACCTACAAGTGCCTCTTTAATGTAAATGTAAGCAAGATGACTGAATGATCAAAAGCAATGTCAAACTGGCCAAAACACTCAATTTCAGTGGGGGTTGAATAATTTTGGACACAACTGTATGTGTGGAAAAATGATTTTGGGTTCAGTGTTGCATGACCATGCAGTTACCAGTTAAATTATTGCAGTGCTGAACAGCAAAAACAAATGGCCTATTCATGAAGGGGTAAAGTCTTCCAGAGCTCAAGTGGTTAAAGATTTCATGTATACTGTTTCCAGCCAGCAAGTGGATCTCTAGAGTAGGTTTCTCTGCTGTTGCCCATATAATCTTGAAGCAGAGCACAAATCAGACAGCTCTACACCGTTTAAACATGTATGTTTGTCAAAGGCTTTGCAATTCTGACAATCAGAAAACTGGCTGCCACACTGCATAGCTTAGCAGGTAACACGCTTTTCAAGCTATTCAGTTTTTTTATATCATTTTTCCATCACCAGACTGGCTATTGAAAGCTGAATCCACATCATAACTTCAATCCATTTGGCAGAGAGGGGATCCAAGAAGTACTAAAGCAGAACCACGATGCACCACGATCTTCCTGGCTTCTACAAATCCTCGGACAAATGAAACAATATACAGTATAACTGATTGAAAAATGGTTTGATTTGGGTTCTTTTAAATGCTTTACTGATTAAAGACTACATACAGAACTGAATAGCTGAATTTAAAATTACATGCACAGAAGAATAATTCTGATAAATGACACCCTGAGGCCCCCCCCCCCTTTCCCTCCGCATTCCTAATACCTGATCTGTCCAGACAGGGACATATTGAGATTCAAATTGAAAAAAACTGTCACAAAAGAAATACCTACAGTTAATCCTGACATGTGTTAGCTACTACAGTGATTTGCAAAGTGTGTGATTCATGAACTTTTGGCTCAAAACTACACAGATTTGCTGCGAAAAAGAGGGACCAATTTCAATGCATAGCCTTTGCCCCTGCTTTTTCTTCATTTTTAGAATGTTGCCATCTATATGTATCTCCCATGGGGGATTTTTAATAATTGATGATTATGGTGTGAATTTGAAATGTTAGGCCCCATAGATGGTTACATTTTTGTACTGTCCATGCACTTTTTCCAGGTGGTAAGAAAAATATGTTATTTCCAAATACAAACAGACAAATACAGGGCTTTTGATCCGGACCTCTTTAGCTGTAGGAAGAGTGAGCAGTGTAGAGCCCTATATTAAACAGTTGGAGTCCAAAGACATTCATTCCAATAAAATTGTTTAAGCAAAATCTGTATGTATAGCTCATGAATGCAACCTTCACTACTGAATAAAAAACAAAAAGCTCAGAGGTAAAAATATCTGTAAAAGTCCCACCGCACTACTATGACATATGTCATCTTGCAATGTATTAGACTGTTATATTACCGGGCTTGCTGCTAAACACTGATGTGTGTTCCCAGACCAACTGAACCAAATAATAAAAAAAAGTGTAGACCTACCTCAATTTTTCCAATATATGTGATTAGTGGTGGAAACTTCCTTACTATAAGTAGCTCCTTTACTGATACGTGAATAATAGTGGAAACCTCCTATACAGACTGATCAGCTTACTCTTATGTTCAATGCTACTCAGATGAAGCTCAGAGGTGTTTCAAAATTCAGGACTCTGTGGCTTCCAAATATATTTGCAAATGTGTGCGATGAAACTCAATGTTTTAATGTGAATTGTTAGGAAAAGACAATTTGGTTTGTTTTCAGGCTGGCTGGTAAGTGTGCTGGGAAATTTGTTTGTTTGTGATGTGAGTTGCCCTTCCATGTGCAGCTTACTGTAAAATGACGGCTGGACAGGAATTTCATCATACGGCGGCCTCCTGGATTGCTGCCTCTCGCATTCCGTGTACACGATTTGTGTACATGAACAATCACAGCAGGTCACATGACAATTGTAAACAATGGATGTCTTCCTTTTCATGTGTTGCTAGCTGTGATTGGTCACAGTGATGACATGGTACAGACTGGACCAATCACAGCCCATCTGTGTAATGTGATTAGCTGTGGCCAATCACAGCTAATCACAAAAAAAAAAAAACTGAATGAATTGATTTCATTCAGTAATATGTTTGTTTATAGCAATAAAAATCATTGCTATAAGCAGTCATAATGTGTACAAAAAAAAAATTCTGATCACTTCCCCAGAGTAGTACAACATTCTATTACTCTGGACACTGTGTATTAAAAAAAATCATTAAAAAAAAGAAAAAATAATAAAAAGATTATTAAAAATTTGAAGAAATCTATTTTGTTTTTTTTTTTGGTCCATCATCAGTCAGTGTCCCTGATTACCACCACAACAGTAATATGATGATGCTGTATTGCACTGGTGACAGTATGTAAAACATTTTTTTTTACATTCTTTCATTTTCCACAAAATGACAAAAAATTACAACTTCAAAAAACTTCCTCTGCCCCTTGCTAAATACCTCAGACTGTTTACTTTCCAATAAAGGAGTAATTTGAGGGATACCTGTATCGCCCTGACATTTTGAGGCCTCAAGAAATAGTACAGAAGGATTTAACGATTATCAGATGTATACAATAGTTTGTGGAGTCTATAACTTTCCTACAGACTAAATAATATCACTGATTTGGGTTATTTTCACCAAAGAAATGTAGTAGAATACATTTTGGCCTAAAGTTTTGAAGAACAATTATATATTTGCAAAATTTTAGACAGAAATAAAACTTGTTTTCCTTTTTTCATTTATTTAGTAAAAAATAAAAAGCCCAGTGGCGGTCGAATACCACCAAAATAAAGCTTTAGTTGTATGAACAAAATGAGAAAAATTTAGTTTGGGTACAGTGTTGCATGACCACGCAATTGTCATTGAAATTGTGACAGTGCAGAAAGCTGAAAATTGGCCTGGGCAGGAATTCCTGGTATTGAAGTGCATAAATTGGGGTGGTTGCCATCTTTTTGTATAGCTTTGTATAGCTTATTTGCTGATTTGGTGTGGGGGTCACATTTGATGCCTTCAGCTGCCATTGTGTTCTTTTTGGATGTCCAAAGTGTCCCAGTGACTTTAAAGTGTTACTAAACCCACAGCATTAAAATCAGTCTGTATATGCAGTAAAACATGCTTGTTATACTCACTGTGGAACCTAAGGGGTTAATCCTCTGCATTGTGTAAAAAATCTGTTTGATCCTTTCTTCTCTGCCCCTCTTCTTGTTGAAATGACCACCTGATACAGAATACATAGTCACATGCTTAATTTGGTGTGTATTGCTAGAGAGGTTTTTTTTCTTGGGAGAGTGCATGTGTTCAGCACAGGGCCAATCAGCACTGTCCATAAAGAGGGTGAGGGGTTTCACATCCACCTAGAGCTGAATGAAAACTCCTCCTGCAAGCTTTAACCAGTGTTCTGCTGAAGTCACAAGACTGCTCTAACTGCTGATGAGAAAAGGTATTTAACAGTTTATATTTACTAAAATAATTGCATTTCCATGTTCTGTGTACTGTGGGAGACCAGATATAGTGAACGCTGGGTCATGGGTTTATTATCTCTTTAAGGAGGATTGGGCAAGCTTGCCCTTAATTTATCAACTGCTATACTATATATGCTCCATCTTGGGAGACTCTCAAAAATATAGAGTTAGGACCACAGTGTACAGAGGAGCCTTGACGTGGGCCCTGCGGGTTTCACATATATTTGTAAATGTGTTGAAAAAAACCTCTGTTTTAATGTGAATTGTTAGACAGGGTCAATTTGGTTTGTTTGCAGGCTGGCTGGTAAGAATGCTGGGAAATTTGGTTGTTTGTGATGTGTTTCAAAATTCAGGTGCATGGATAACAGGCAAACTCATCAGCAACTGTTTGTTTCAGCCATTCCAATGCCATCCACATATCTCTCTTTCTGAAACTGTCTGTTATGCAATATTGCTATTTTTGTGTTTAAATCAAGAGCTTTAGGGTTTTGATTGCTTTACTTTAGAAGTAGCTGTCATAGTTGCTTTTCCCATTTACAGATTGCATGTGAGTTAAAGTACCAGGTACTTTACAGACTGTGTTCCATCTTACGTATCTGAGACAATGCTCACTATATTTTGTATTACATGCATTTGAATGAAAAATATGTACAACAAAATAAAAAGGTGTGCAGAATAGGAACCTAGAAAGCTGGACTATGCACTTCTATGATTACTTCAACACCTATTGCTACTATGGTACCTCTGGGCTAGAAAAAAAAAAATCAAATTACTTCAGCTTGATGTCTTCTTGCCCATAGTGTATAAACTTCAGTCTAGATGTTTGATTGCTGATCTTTAGCAATTCATTTTCTCTTCTGCATTCGGCTACAAGTATGTTTCTAATAAAACATAGAGCTCTGCTTGTATTCTCTGCCCTTTAACCACTACATAATTTATCATGGGAACTGTCACAGCACTGTAAATATGGCTGTAATGTTCCACAGAGATATCTGAACTGCATTAAACAGTGGGAATGGTAAGGAGCTGAAAGTGCACAATGTGTTATTGCTATATTAGGAATGTGCAAACTACAATGCTTACTGTGTACTCCAGTGTTGGAAGTATATTGTGCTACTGTCATGTACACACTGTTTGTTTTCTGGAATGTTCATTTTACTGCAAAGCCGTTAATACATACATTTTTATATACCATCCATAGGAACATTTGGAGGAACAAAAAAGCTTGACCTTGGCCTAAATAATGAAAACAGCAGTAATGACTAATCATTAAACAGTTATAAAGAACTCAAAGTGCTTTCAAACTGGTCCTCCTAAATTCACAGTTTTGTCCTTTTATTATTTAATATCAAATTGTTGCTGATACAGTGTGCCAGTTCAATTTAACCACTTCAATGCTGAGCACTTTCACCCCCTTCCTGTCCAATTTTCAAGTTTCAGCGCTGTTGAACTTTGAATGACAATTGTGTGGTCATTCAACACTGCACCCAAATGAACTTTTTATAATTTTTTGAGACAGATAGAGCTTTCTTTGAGAACGTGCTTTCGCACAAAACATGTCAGGAAGCTTCCCTCAGTGACATACCTACGTGGCTTTCAATATATGGCCAGCAGCCATTTATATTTCTGATCGTTATACATGTGAGTGTATTTCTCTTTGCATTTTGTTAATATTCATCATTTATTAAAGGAATTTTGCACTATGGAAATCTCTGTGCTTGGGCTCATTTTGTTATGAGCCCTCCTCTTCAAGGATACCATTGATGACAGCTCTTAGCGTTGGCTCCCCCTGATGTTTATTTGATTGTACTCCGGTTACCTGGAAGTCCTTAGGGTGTGCTGTAATTCCTGCTGAAGCCCACCAGATGATCCTGAGTTCCAGATGCCTAGACGCAGATGACCAGGAGTTGGTCTAAACACTCAAATGCGCTTTTGTATGCGCTATCTGGTTAGTGCAATCTACATTTACTCACCATACCACCGAAGTCACCGCTGCCAACTAATGATTTAATACTGACTGTCACTTCACGATATACATTTATATGAATCTTTTATATTGCTTATGCATCATAATTATATACGGTACTTACTACTTAATGTTGGGTCATTCACCCTAGAGACGATGATGTCTTTATGATTCACCACCACTGTCACCCTGACATTTTTTAACTACTTTGTTATGTATTTTATTCAGCGCTGCATGTTGTATATATATTTCTTTTGGTGGTATTTAATCACCACTGGGTTTCTTAATTTTTGATTAAAAAAAGATTTTTTGCTATAAAACTTTGCGTATAAATAATTTTGTTTCTTCACTGATGTGGCAATGATAGGGTACAAGGTGATGAGGCAATGATAGGGTACAATGATGGGTACTGATAAGGCTGCACTGCTGGGCACTTATAGGCAGCATTAATGGTCACTGATAGGTGACACTGATGGGCACTGATAAACTGCACTGATGGACACTAATAAGCTGCACTCATGGGCATTGATTGGCACTGAAGGGGCTGCACTGATAATCAGTGTAAATGTGCCCTGTCACAGGATCGCCAGTTATTGGCTCTCTTCTTCTTCCACAGTGACAACGATGAGGAAAGGAAATGCAGATAACCAACATTTGTTTACATGTGATCAGCTGTGATTGGACACAACTGATCACATGGTAAAGGGCAGCTGTGATTGGCCCTTTACCTTAATTTGTGATCAACCTTGTCCAAAGGACACAGAGATCAGAGAGCGTGCCTGATGCATACCCCATGGGTACGCAGGAGGGTGGGGATTTGGCAGGACGTCTATAGACTCCCTCCCAGAACTAGACAGCCGCATTGTAGCTGTCTCTCAGCTTTAGCGTGGTTGGCAACTGGTTAAAGCTGAAATCCAGGGAAACAGCTGAATGAAAACACATATGCTCACTGTTTTAACTTTCAAAAGATTCATAATTCACTTCAAATATCTAGGCACTACTGTACCGGACTTTATAGCCAGTGGTTTCACCTCCTGAAACCATTAAGTAGAATATACATCAGTAAACCACTTGCCCTCCTAAGGATTTACCCCCCTCCCCCCTTCCTGACCAGGCCATTTTTGCGTTACAGCGCTGTGTTATGTTAACTGACAATTGCACAGTCATGCAACACTGCACCCAAATTAAATTTATGTCCTTTTTTCCCCACAAATTGAGCTTTCTTTTGGTGGTTTTTGATTGCCTGTGCGTTTTTATTTTTTGCGCTATAAAAAAAAAGTCTGACAAAAATTAAAAAAAAAACAATATTTTTGACTTTTTGCTATTAAACATGTCCAGTAAAAAATAAAAAAAAAATCAAATTTCGTCATAAATTTATGTCAAAATGTAATCTGCCACATGTCTTTGCTAAAACAAATCGCAACACGTGCAAATTAATTGGTTTATGTGAAAGTTATAGCGCTTACAAACGCAAAATCATGTATGTATACGTGATTTTGTGCACCCGTGCCGTCCTGTAGCGTTATTTCTGCTATAGGGTGGATGGGAAGCAGTTAAGTAAAACAGCCAGGTCTAGAACTCATTCAAGCCTGAGATTAGACAATGATGGAGAAGTACCACATGTCAGTAGTCCGCTACCTCTATTTCAGAATGCTAACATTTTTAGATATTCAAGACTGTGTAATTTAGTAGATTCAGACTGTCTTGGTTGCCCTCTTTCAAGTCCAAGGGGTGTATTTCTAAAGCAGCTAATCTGACATCAAACATTCACTGCACATGGCTCTTCCTGATGCATGTATTTTAAATGCCAGTAATTGATTCACTACCTCTGAATGCTCGGTGAAAGCTACATTCACTGCTTTAAGAATATGTCCCTGTGTTGTTGTGCAGAGGATTACAGGATGCTAATATCAAGACAGATTTGGGTCTTTTCCTGTAGCTGAATATAAAATAGATTTTTTGACTTTTAATTAATCTATAACTGGATTAAACTGTGGCTTTTGATATCCGCCTGGAGATATATTTCATCTGAATTTGTTTATTCATTTAGAAGCTAATTTTATTTTACATAGACTGAAGAATTCAGTTTTTTTTTCTTTCATACACCCGGTCAGCTCCAAGAGAATGAAGTAACTGAGATTTCTTCTAAACCTAATAGAATGTTTTAACTAAAAATTGGTTATTAAGGTTACAAGTAAAGCTGCTGTTTAGATCTTATGATACATATGACTACCTGTATTCTTAAGCAGGTCAGGTCATAGATGAATCAAATTCAGCCAGTTCAGAAGGGACCATCCAAATTTTGATCCACCTATAGCCGCTTCTGTGAAGTCAATTTCAAAACTGACTTCTCTCAAAATGGCCTGTTTGAAAAATTTCCTTTGACCAGCACTGCAGCCAATTGGCTGCAGCGCTGGTCAGTAGACATGTGCACTCAAGAAATTTTCATTTTGCTTCGGATACATTCATTCATTGAAGAATTTCATTTTTTCATATTCATTATGTTGAACTGATCCATTTTTGGAATTAATTTTGTATCTTCAGCATTTGTTTCATATATTCGTTGGTCTGGGTGGATTTGAAAATTTAGCAGTTTTTCCGGAAGATCGATATATTATTAAATTAGACAGATTTGAAATGGAAGGATTTGATATTTGTGGATGCTAAACCAACCCACCAAGAGAAATGGCATGATCTGATTGCACAAAATAAACTGGCATCATGTGCATTCAAATTAATGAATAGAACAAAATTCAGATCCATTCTTTATCCAAATCCAAATTATGGAACAAATTTTCAAATTGAACTGTTGCATCATATGACAACATCCAAATGAAACAAATACATTTGTTATAACTTTTTTTGGATTTGTTAACGTTCGTTACTAAGTCCATTTGGAGATTTATATACATTTGAATCTCCAAAAATGAAAATTTCATTTAAAAAATGAATTGTAATGCAATGCACATCTACTGGTCAGTGTATCCTGACAGTGGAGCAGTCTCTACAATAACACAATGAGAAGGATCCTCCATCCTCTGTGCTTGTCAGGATGGGGTAACCCATTCACTTTTTTTCAATCAGCCAGTGGCCAAAACAAAAACTGATATATTTATGACCAGCTTTACTTTCTTGGTTAAATACTTACAGCATTCAATCAACTATTTCCCTGTTTATAGGGTATTCCTAATGGGACCAACAAAGATTAATTAATGAATTAATTCAGTGGAAAGACAACTGATGGAAGCATTCATAGCACACATAAAATGCTACATTCTAGTTCAGGAGCAATAAATTGGTCATCCCACAATGATTTTGCTTTGGAGTATATTTTCTTTAAAGTATGTTATTTTTTTAGCTTTGGATAGAGGAGGGAATAGTCAAGACCCCTGTTAGATTTTTTTTTTTTCTGTGTCCCATTTGGGAGATGTATCTTTCCTTTCTGCCCCAGAGACACAGGAGGAAGTAAGAGGATATCTCTCATCAATGAAGGGATATCCCCTCTTGGACAGTTGTCACAAGGACAGATTAACCCATTGGAAAATGTCTGCTAACCTCCTGTCCCTGGAGTTATGTTGGATTTCTCATTGCTTTTTCTACCAGTGATAAGGATAAATAAAGAGGATGACATCAAGATAACATGACAAGAGCTCCCATTCAATTAAAAAAAAAAAAAAATACATTGTCCACCTTTTTAATGTTATTTAGCAAATTGCAAATAGCAATTCAGACAAATCCAATTAATCAGAAATCAGAAAGGCACTCTAGATTCCTTGTCCTCATCTTCTGAACATAATGATGTCAATTACATGTATCTCCATGTCTACAAATTTTCTTCCTGCAAATGGTCAGAGACACATTTCATGCCCTGCACTCTAATAGTACCTAATACTATCTCAATGCAGATGAAAAGGCACAAGGAGTGAGAGTGCATCTGCTTGACAATTTGCAGAGCAAAGATTCTGGATACAGGGCATGAAAGTATGTTTCCTATACCTTGACCCAGGGATCCAGAGTAACTGCCTTGGATTTGCAAAGCAAATAAATGTCACAATTGGTTTATATTCTCTGAATGTTCCAATATCTGATATAAATGCACATTATTTTCCTCTAATTATTTCTTTACTATGTTGAATTATTCTTAAAATTAGAACTCCAGGAATTGCAGCAGCTGGGATAAAAGAGGCTATGTCCAACTGGGTAAATGGCACCTTATGAACTTTTCACTTTCTTAATATTTAACTTTTTACTGAGTTCCAGGAGTACAGCTATCACTATATTTCCAACAACCTGATGCTGGATATTCAGGGTCTCCGATCTTGGAGCTGCAGATTAATTTTCAGCTACTCTGCCTGCCTCTCTTCTCCTCTTGCCTAATCATGGAATTCTCCTATTGCATAATCATAGAAGGATTTGCATTAAGTGATTCCATTCACAAAAGTACAAAGTTTTCTCTAAATGTCCAGTGTAGGCAGTGGAACTGCCGTGTAGCACATTTCTTCTGTCAGAGAGCCAATAGTATTAAT
Organism: Staurois parvus; assembly: GCF_062004578.1. Taxonomy (NCBI): domain Eukaryota; kingdom Metazoa; phylum Chordata; class Amphibia; order Anura; family Ranidae; genus Staurois; species Staurois parvus. The sequence continues at coordinate 10,688,464 of NW_028317949.1, forward strand.
AGCGGTACTCATAGAGATGAGTAAAAATTAAAAAAAAAGTAAATTTAAAAGGTGGCATAAAATTCATTGGACATAACCCCTTTTAAATCAGATATTTTTTTAAAGGTGTGTAATTTCCGGAGTCCCACTTTAAGGAAACCTGTTGTAAGGAATTTTTTAGGTTGCCTTTCCTAGTTGTTTGGCTACTATTTTAATTCAAAAATCGCAATACTTTGTCTGCATACTTATTTTAACTCCAAAATAAGTACGCAGGCAAGAGATTTGAATTTCCTCTAATCACTGATTTAAAAAGTATTGAGGTCAGAGGTGGCCAAGTAACATGAAAATTCAGAAGTAGATGTGCAAGGGCAATCTCTGTAATCTCTTAGTATAAGTTTCTGGTAATATTTCAGATCTGTGGACTATGCTTTAGCTTAAGCAGAAAACTTATCCAAACACAACACAGAAAATGTACAGTAAATGCATGTGTTACATATAAAGTACTTTTGATCAATATTACTGTATAAATGACCATACTATACTGATCTGTTATAGTTATTAAAACATTATACTTCAAAATAACTGATCAGACCACTTTTGCAGCCAATTTGTTGGCAGCATCAGACTAAATTGTTACAGTAATACAGTACAGTCTATGTTTTTGTCCCATTTTTCTAAATACACTATATAGCCAAAAGTATTGGAGCACCCCTTCAAATTGGATTCAAGTGTTCCAATCACCTCCCTGGCAACAGGTGTATAAAATCAAGCACCTAGGCATGCAGACTGCTTCTACAAACATTTGTGAAAGAATGGGTCGCTCTCAGGAGCTCAGTGAATTCAAGCGTGGTACTGTGATAGGTTGCCACCTGTGCAATAAGTCCATCTGTGAAATTTCCTTGCTACTAAATATTCCACAGTCAACTGTTAGTGGTATTATAACAAAGTGGAAGCAATTGGGAACAGCAGCAACTGAGCTACAAAGTGGTTGGCCATATAAAATGACAGCAGGGTCAGCACATGCTGAAGCGCACAATGCGGAGAAGTTGCCAATTGTCTGCAGAGTCAATAGCTAAAGACCTCCAAACTTCATGTGGCCTTACGATAAGCACAACAGTGCATAGAGAGCTTCATTGAGTTTGTTTTCATGGCCGAGCAGCTGCATCCAAGCCTGACATCACCAAGTGCAATGCAGTGGTGTAAATCAGGCTGCCATTGGACTCTAGAGCAGTGGAAATGTGTGCTTTGGAGTGACGATTTATGCTTCTCTGTTTGACAATCCGATGGACATGTCTGGGTTGGGCAGTGGCCAGGAGAACAGTACTTGCCTGACTGCATTGTGCTAAGTGTAAAGTTTGGTGAAGGCGAGATTATGGTGTGGGTTTTTTTTTTTCAGGGGTTGGGGTTGGCCTCTTAGTGCCAGTGAAGGGAACTCTTAAGGTGTCAGTATACCAAGACATTTTGGACAATTTAATGCTCCCAATTTTGAGGGAACAGTTTGGGGATGGCCCCTTCCTGTTCCAACATGACTGCGCACTGGTGCACAAAGCAAGGTCCATAAATACATGAATGAGTGAGTTTGGGGTGGAGGAACTTGACTGGCCTGCACAGAGTCCTGACCTCAACCAGATAGAACACTTTTGGGATGAATTAGAGCGGAGACTGTGAGCCAGTCCTTCTTATCTGACATCAGTGCCTGACTTCACAAATGTGCTTCTACAAGAATGGTCAAACATTCCCATAGACACACTCCTAAACCTTGTGAACAGCCTTCCCAGAAGAGTTGAAGCTGTTATAGCTGCAAAGGGTTGGCCAACTAAATATTAAACCCTACGGACTAAGACTGGGATGCCATTAAAGTTCATGTGTGTAAAGGCAGGCAATATATTGTATTTTAGGTAAAAAGAGGATCAACTATAAGGCCTCATGCATACAAGGGGCTTACTATTCTCTTCTGAATATCAGAATTCCTGGCAGGAGAAAAGCTGCTTAAAAAAACTTGCCTAAAGCCATGTATTGCACATGTGTTTAGGTGCATTTAGGCGCATCAAGTGTTTGAGTATTGATTGATTCCATTGGCAAGAATATTAATTTATTACTAGCCATTGGAGTTCATTAGCGCTCAAGCATGCCAAAACACATCTAGTATTTAGATGTGTTTAGACTCATTTACCTTCTTCCTGCTCGTCAGCTCCAATCCCAAATGCACTTTTGATGTGTTTGTTTTTTTCAGCCTTATTCTTCTAATAAGCCTGGAAAGGCCTATGTGTGCATGGACACATAGGCTAACATAGAGGTGCTTTTACAGGCTGAAAAAAAAAGTTAAAAGCCTGTAAAAGCAGCATTTTTAATCTCAATGTGCATGAGGCTTAAAAGTATAGACATATACTATATCCAATCATGTCTGTGATACTTATATTAAGATTCATTTTCATTCTGTACATGTAGCTGCCTTGCTTTTCCTGTATTTGTTTAACCTTCTTATTAAAAGAAAAACTAAATAAATAAATTAAATAATACTGTATATAGAAATTATTCTGAGATCTCACAATGGAACTGATCTCACTTAAAGTGTCAAGTGTGAGAACAGTGCTGAAGTGCATTGATTATTCATCTTTTTGTTGAGCCAGAGGGCTGAACAAAAAAAAAAAGAGATTCCTCCATCCACACAAGCAAGATGGATGGAGGGATCCCTCCCACCAGGGCATTGCATTTTGACAGTGGGACTCTCCGATGTCAAAAAACAAAAGTTGTTCTATATTCCAATTCAGGACAGGATGGTGCCATTTCTATGAGTTTTTCACTCAGGCTTTATGAGATATGGTGTGTAAATGTCCTATACCTATAGAATGGGAATTATCCAACTTTAGTCAAAGCTGCACAGTTTGTTTTCTTCTATAGGTGTTCAATAGCTGCATGGGCTTTTTTATGTAAGATTAACTAACCCTGGGCTCTGGAATTTGAGAGTTTAACAGAGTTGAAGGAGTTGAGAGATTTCAAGATTATAGCCTAGACCTTGAATTAAAGAACACAAGAAATTTGAAGGGGCAAGTAGTTGAAGGAACCACAAGGTGCGCGCATTGTAGCACTGTTGTTTCAAACTTTTTAGGCCAGGTCAGGATAACATTTAATAAGGAACTTACCACACAGCAATGATTCAGAAATATGGCAGTATAGCAAGTTCTATATCAGAATGATACTATAGACCCTACTTTGCTTGAAACAATGGTGTAGAATTCATAAAGGGATCCCATTAAATCTGATGTATACCACGAAAAATAAAATTTCAAAAATATTGCAACACATTACAACAAAAAATACAATATTTAAATGATGAGAACAGGTCCTGAATATATTTTCTGAAATATTTAACTGGACAAATAATGTATCCTTTATGAACCATGAGACAGTTTGGTGCCTGCTTTAGTTTAATTGTACACTTGGCTTAAGAATAGGCACAAACCATTAGGGGCCACATGCTGCTGAAAGAACAACATTCAAACATTGGCTATAACATGTTTAAAATATTTTACAAAGGGTTTTATTTCCTTCAATCGCTTCCCAGAGCAGATCAACATTTTTTTTTTACTATAGATAAGTAGGAATACTTACTAAGACTAAATGAGTCAGAAGCAAGTTAACCTTCCAGTATCTTTTGAGCTATGGAAGGAAGGAAGCTGTAAAATCTGTTGCTCACCAATATGTGGGTTGGCAGTGATAGGAGGAATGGCTCAGAATCAATGACAACGACTGGTCAAAATGTAGATGAAAGCAAACAATTTTATCCTCTTATTGGTGATATTCAATTTCAACCCATTGGAGATTAAATTTACTCTAGAGCTGGAATGGACTGAAGACATTATGAGCCTCTCACTGATTGTCTAAAACTTCTGGGGCCAAGTTGAACATTTTTCCTTACATTAAAAACCATAGTCAGCTTTTAAAACACTCTGCAAGGCCATTAAAAGATGTGTAACATTTAAAGTGGTTGTAAACCTCAGATGGTAAATATGAACACAGCATGTCTCTCTATAGTGTGTACTTGTCTCATTTCAGAGCACAAAGTGTCATTTCTGTCTGCTGCCTCCTTGCTCTGCTGTCAGCATGAGTTACTTCTGACAGGTTTTCCTGACACCAAGAGCAAAATGGTGACAGCATAGGGACCTCAAGCTGATTGACAGCCCCAGCTCTGTTCTTGTGGGGTATGTGGAGGGGGGTGTGTGTCTTCCCTCCAATCAGCTCTCAGAACTCTCCTAATTGAGCTCAATGTAACTGCGGCTCTCCACCCTCTTTTTTCTGAACTCTCAGACAAGGTTTTTAAATGCAGAACTTTGAATGGATGTAGAGAAGAGAAGACTGCAGATAAACAAGCACAACTTATGTAGGAGGATTTGATTTATCTCTGTGTATCACCTGGGGCAAGTTACTTCACCTAGGTATATGTACGTATGTAAGGATTTAGAACCATTTTATAGTAAGTCTAGAATAAATAGGAAGATACTGCCATTGCCTAATTAGTTGATCTTTCTTGATTCTTCTTAGTGGGTCATTAAGCAAAAAAAAATTAAAAATCCTCATTTCAGACTTTACTGAGCGCTTGGTAGTTCTGCGTCACTAGAAAGTGAAGATCAGGATGGACATAACAGCTGGAGAACTAGCAACATAAAAAGTCAGCAACATCTGTCTCCATAATTTTTATCATGACAGGTTAAATTTATACCAAGTACAGAGCCATAAACCTAAAGCTAAACTCAAGGCAAACATCAAAATGAATGGCACTGCAATACATCGCACAATGCTTTGTTCTGTATTATGCACGGCTGCAACATGCTCATTCTACCACACAGTAGCACAGAGCAATAGTGTAAACCAACGATCTCCAAACTGTGGCCCTGGGACCAGATGCAGCCCTTTGTTTGCCTTTATCCATCCCTTGAGGCATTATTTCCGCCACTGACACCAACAATGGAGCATAGTTCTTGTCACTGACACCAACAATGGAGCATAGTTCTTGTCACTGACACCAACAATGGGGCACTATTCCTCCCCCTAATACCAAAGATTGGGCATTGTTTACTCACACTGGGCACAGCCCCCATCCTCAAAGTCTGAAGGACATTAAAATGACCCTTTCTTTGGAACATTTGGAAACCCCTGATGTAAACAGACCCTATAAGTTTGTGAATCTCCTCCTATCATAAAGAAGTATATTTTTTAATCAATCCCTTCTCGCTTATGATTGCACTAAACTAATGCTAAGCATGTTTCCCTAATTAACTATGACACCATACTACATTTATTTGTTTTCAAATTGAAAGGCATGCCTATCATTGCATTGTAGCTGTTTATGTTTTGGCAGTTTTGCAATATGTTATGTATACATGTTTTCCATTTTAAATTAGAAGATATTGTATGCTTCTTTACATAACTCATATGACATATACTTTCATGATATTAGCTTTTCTTCAGAATTTAATGAGCAAGTCTCAAAATGTGTTAAAATCTACATACCATGCAGCCAAGGCTTCACTCTACACAGTATTTAGACAGCTTTACTGTGCTAGATAATTACCTTTTATACATTTCTCATATTAAATTTTAAAAGGGTATTTCCCTGTTAAGGCCATTTCATAAGATAATGTGTGAGCAAATGTCACTCACTAGCATATGTGTACTTTTATATAATATGAAAATTCATCCATATCAACATTTACATTTTATTGAAGATTAACAAGGTCACTGTACTTTTTTGTCTTAGAAAGTATCCTTGACTTCACATCTTCTATATTTTAATATTTAAATAAGAATTTAACATTTTACTTTATAGTTTTTTTTTTTCTTATCTGTGTCATGTTTCCTAACGGATTAGCCCAAAGAAAAAAGTTCTCAGATGAAATGGTGGACGTTTTTTCCTGTCAGCATTAATGAGCATGCTTCAGGCACAGCTTTAACTATTGAGCTAGTACAAGAATCTAAACCAATGAATCTCAATTGGTGTCCATGACTAGGTAAAGTTAAATATACTTAACCTTAACATTTTATAATAATTAATTAGCTCAAGTGCTAGGTTAAATGAAAACAAAGTAATAGTGGGCAATTAAAGATGCGGATGTGTAATTTGCGCATTAAAAAGAAATTAACGTGATGGCTCAATGGCTAATCCTTGTAATGGAATGTTGTAGCTGTACATTTAAAGTATCTGATCAAATGTTATTGAGCAACTACTACAGAAGGTCACCTAGAGGAAAAATAAGTGTGAACACATTCTAGAAGCTTGGGTATAATACTAACATGTTTAACATACTGTATATTAGGCTTCAGGATTCTCACCAAGTCAAGGTAGGGGCATTGTTAACATTTTGAAATATCTGGAGCACCTATGGGCATGGCACATAGAAGATGGGGAGTAGGTGGCACACTTAGTATACCGCACTGAAAGGTGGGTATAACCAAATTGATTAGACAGTGAGAAAGGTGTAAAAGAGCATGGGTCAATGAAACCTGAGTATAGTCACTGTATTACAGATGCCTTTCTGCAAAAAGAATGTAGACACAGAATTAACATTTTATTTTAGCCCACCTTAACCATTTGGCCTCCAGAAGGTTTTAACTCCTTCATGACCGGGGCATTTTTTGCTATTCAGCACTGTGCTACATTAACTGGCAATTGCTGAGCCATGCAACACTGTATCCAAATGAAATTTATATCATTTTTATTCACACAAATAGAGTTTTCTTTTGGTGGAATTTGATCACCACTGGATTTTTTATTTTTTATTATATAAACAAAAAAGTCCAAACATTTTGAATAAAAAAAACCCTTTCTGTTATAAAACATATCCTATAAAACAAATGTAAAAATGTGTTCTGCTACTTGTCATTGGTAAAAAAAAAAATCCAATAAGTGCTTTGCAGGGAGACGTCTGTGAACACAGGACCCTGTGATGTATTTGGACACAGCGGATCAGTAGGTTTCAGCTCAGGGGTGGACTGACAACTCATGGGGCCCCCGGGCAATAGGGGATCATAGGGCCCCTGTGTCCTTGCCCAAACTCAAAAAAGCCTATGAAAAAAGTACCAGGGGCATCTCATGGGGCCCCCTACTGACCCCGGGAACCTCGGGCAAATGGTCAGTCCGCCCCTGTTTCAGCCATAAATCAGTGTCTATCCCCTGCTGACAAAACCGTGCTGTGTCCAACCACAGTGCAGGTCAGCAAGGGGCAACCCATGTGTGCCCCAAACCTGAAAAATATTATGCAATGTTTATTTACATTGATGAGCCTGCTGCTGCTACCTGATAACAATTAATCTACTGTGCCCCAATGACAAGTGGTTAAAGCTGAACTATACTCACCTTCAGTCCAGTGATATGGAATCTCAAAGCTCCCTCCCCGGCCACGGACATCTTTGGGCCACTTTCAGTGGCCAGGCCAAGATGTCATCACTCCCTCACATGTGTGGAAGTTCAGTCAGCTTTGACATTGCCTAATTTTGCAATAAGCTGAGTTTGTAGCTCACTGTACTGGGGATAGGCAGGTAAGTGACTTTAATGCAGAAGAGACACATCATATCTCTTCTGCATTAAAAATCCTCCCTGTTTGCAATTTTTTCTTATAAAGTTCATTGAAATAATCATTGAACTTCATTGAAATAATCAATGACTACTTAACAATGACAGCTACTGAAAAAATAAACCTTTTTGGTCAAGAGTATGTAATGTATAACATAGACTAAAGAATGCAGGGGTAAGGAGTGTGTAATGCTCAGAGTTCAAAGTTCAAGGGTGTATGATGCACAGATGGAGTGTGTAATGCATAGTGAATCAGAAGTATGTAATGTACAAAGAAAAGAGATCAGGAGCATGCACCACGCAAGGGTCAGAAGTTTTTAATGCACACAGTGAATGAGTCAGGAATGCATTATGCACAGACTAGCTTCTATTACATACAGTGCAGAGGTAAAATCTCCCGCCTCCCCTCAGTAAACATCTCTCCTTGCATGTACACATTTTCCCATTCAGTAAGCAATGTCCCTAGTACACAGCTCTCTGTCAAGTACACATACTCCTGAATAAACATCTCTTCTTTCAGTACACAAATTTCTTCTGTAACTGAGGTCAGGGGCCACAGCAGCTGGAATCTGCCATCTGCTGCAGTGCAAATTAGAAAAAAAAAATGCAAGTCACTTGTTCTGGGTTCCAGCACCAATGACCCCCATCAGTCAAGGTATACCATGTTTCACAAGGAATATACTTTAGAATTTTTGAGACAGGGAGCATGCAAACAATGTGTTAAATATCAGTGAAATACTTGGTTAAAAACAATTTTGTTTAGGCATATCAAAACAGAAAGTGATGGAAAGTACCATTCAGCATGGCAGCACTTGAATGGGCAACAAAAATCCCTGGGGCAAGTACAACTGGTTTAGAAATACAAGGCGATGAGCAGGAGTCAAGTCATTTTCCTCGTATCACATGCCCATGGGGTTGATTTATTAAAGGTGAATAGACTGTTCACTTTGAAGGGTGAATTGCACTTTGCAGGCACATTTCTCCAGAGTTTAGTGAATACGGTGATCTCTGCTTCTACGCACCTTCATTCTACACACACTCATGTGCAAGCAAAGATGCCTTTTGTTCTTCCTTGCATGTGATTTGGTATTCATTGAAAAGTGAAATTATACCACATTCAATAAGCTTTGGGGAAAAATTCTCTTGCAAAATGAAACTTCCCTTACAAAGTGAACAGCCTATTTTTCTTTAGTAATTCAACCCCCATGTGTTTATTTTCAGTGCATGTGAAGGGTAAAAATTAAATGTGTGCATCTCTGGACACCATCTGCATAATGCAGTATACATAATATGTCAGATACTTTACATTTGATTAACATCATAACTAAAAGTATGTGGTTGCTTTGTGTTATGTTAAGAAGACCCATGCAGGTCTCTACCGATGCCAGTGTTATGACAGACTGCTGACATGTCTGGTAGAGATTGTAGAACTGCAGTCTTGGACCACTTAATCACCATTCAATCCACCGAGCTCAACCCATACCTGAAAACGTGGAGAGGGACGAGAACAGGCATCATTCACCAAACGGAACATTTTGCTAGTTATACTGTATATATACTGTACATATATTTAAATCTGTATCTACTCATTTCCTATGCTACCTATTGTTATTACTTTTTTTGCAACCTGTATATACCTAAATGATTGCTGTGTAATATCTCCAGACATCATATGCCATGCCATTTACAACCTGACCCTTTTTTCATTTAAAGTCTGTACTATTTTACTTGTTTATTTTATGTCATTGTTTGTTGATAAAATTTAAAATTTCCTTCAAGATTGTCCTGAATTTTAAAGCCATAAATAACTTTGGTCTGCTGCAGTCTCCCACTCATACCTGACTCTATTTGTTATTGGGTAAACCTTACAGCCCTCTTCCTTGGGTGCAGCATTCCTAAAGCAAATCCCAATAAAACTCACATATTCTGTCAATCTTTCTCAACCATGGTGCCCAGGCACCCTGGGGTGCCTTGAGATTTCTTCAGGGGTGCTTTGGCAAAATGTCTAAAAATTGCCCAAAACTTGTATACAAGCCAGCGGGTGGATCAAGCCTGCCTTTTAGTTATACAAAGACACAGGTTTTAATTGTGCACCATTACAACCTTCTAGCTGCCGGCATCCTGACAACCAAAGACATCATCAGTTGATGATGAGTAGGATGTTGGTTGCCTGCACAGCATCCTAGTTAAACCCTCCCCTGCCCCTCTCCATCTGTACTGGGGTCACATTAACTCAGTGATGGAGAGAAGGGAGAAGACAAACGCTGGAATACTACTCAGTACCAGTGTGCAATAGTGTATTTGCTTTGGAAGAATAAATCACCTCTAATGTTGGTCTTCCTACATCTGTTGATGTTGCTACGCTATATAAAACTATTAGAATAGTTTTTCACATTTTAGAAAGGGGTACCTTTTTAGAATTATGGACAGTCTTAAGATGCCCCATTTTAGAATGGGGTACCTAAAGACTGTTCATAATTTTGAAGGGTGCCTCGGGACTTTTCGCTGGAGGAATATCCTCTCACTTCCTGTCACAGTGAGAGAGAGATGGAGGGGCGGAAAGTTATTGAAAATCTCTTCAATGGGGAGAGAGACACCAACAAGAACACATTATTTTATTAAGCCCTGATTCACACCGAATGTGATTTCAAAGTGGTGCGATTTGGTCCCATTTAAAGTGCAACTTCAAAGTAACGCCGATATCGCCACATGTGCAATTTCAGTGCCTTTACCTTATAGTCTATGAGAGTTAAATTGAACTAAAGTGGTAAAAAAGTAATGCAGGAACTATCTTTTAAATTGTGCTACTTGAAATTGCACTTATTAAGACAGTGCTATAGAAATACATTAGATGCAACTTCAGGTGTGATTTGAAAATTGCAGTGCTGTGAACCGCAAGTTTGTATCACTGTATGTTTCTACCTGCCACAACTTTCACATAATTTCTTGTTCTGCTGTCACAAAAAATTCACTGAGACACAGATTAAGAGAGAATTTTCCCAATCGAGTCACAGACAACTGTAAAAATGTGAGAGAAAGTCTAACCCTCCCCCACTTAATTTAAGACCTCATGCACACTGGACATTTTACATAGTTACATAGTTAGTCTGGCTGAAAAAAGACAAATGTCCATCCAGTTCAACCAAAAAAAAAAAGTTATAATCCTATACCCACCATTGATCCAGAGGAAGGCAAAAATAACCCAGCAAAACATGATCCAATTTGCTCCTGCATGGGGAAAAAATTCCTTCCTGATCCCCCCAAGAGGCAATCGGATATTCCCTGGATCAACTTTACCTATAAGTGGTAACCAGTTATAGTCTGTTAGTATCCAGATATATTGTGTGTATCTAGGAAAGAAACCAGGCCTTTTTTTTAAAAGAATCTACTGAGTTGGCCAGAACCAACTCTTGACGTAGTGTATGCCAGGGGCGGACTGACCATTTGGAAACTTGGGCACTGCCCAAGGGCCCAGGGTCAATAGGGGGCCCCATGAGATGCCCCTGGTACCTTTTTCATAGGCTTTTTTGAGTTTGGGCAAGGACACAGGGGCCCTATGATGGCCTATTGCCCGGGGGCCCCATGAGTTGTCAGTCCGCCCCTGGTCTATACCACATTTTCATAGCTCTTACTGTGAAGAAACCCCTTTGTGTTTGGAGATTAAATCTCTTTTCCTCCAGACATAAACAGTGCCCCCTTTTCCTCTGTGATGACCTCAGGGTGAATAGCTCTACACCGAGTTCCCTATATGAACCACTGATGTATTTATACATGTTGATCATATCCCCCCTTAATCTCCTCTTCTCAAGAGAGAACAAATACAGTTCCCCTAATGTTTCCTCATAGTTGAGCTCCTCCATGCCTCTTATCAGTTTGGTTGCCCTGCTCCAGTTCCGCAATGTTCTTTTTGTGAATTGGTGCCCAAAATTGAACTGCATTTTTCCAAATGAGCTCTTACTAATGATTTGTACAGGGATAAAATGATATCTATATCTCTGGAGTTTATATCAGTTTTTGCTGTTAGGGGCATCAGGCCTTTTTTTCTGCCTCTAGGCATTAGAACCATTGAGAGGCAGGGGCATTTTGAGGCAAAAAAGTAAGAAAAACACTGCCAGATCATTCATGAGCAGCAGTTTTTTTGCCAGAAAAAAAATGCTTGTCATGTGAAAAACTTATGTAAATGTGTCTAAAAGGGCTGTAACACTAGGCACATATTAGAGCTTGAGCATTATTGAAATGACTTAAAGTGGATGTAAAGGTTCAATGTTTTTAACTTTCAAAGGTGAAAGACATTCTGTGTGCAGCCTCCCACCCCCCACCCCAACTTATCTGAGCCCTATCAAAATTCATAGGCTCCCACTGCTGTAAGTCACAGCAAGGGTCCAAATGAGGAGAGAGGGGGGCAGGACCGAGCTGAAGATCTGTATGTGAGTGGACATACAGAGCAGCGGCTCCGGAGAAAGCCTGCTTGGGTTCCACCATAGCAAATTTCTTGCTCGGCCGGCACTAGGCAGAAGGCAGGGGCTATGAGCCCCTGCGAGGGACCCAAAAAGATGAGGGTCGGGGCTGCTCTTTGCAAAACCACTGCACAGATCAAGTCAGCATAACATGTTTGTTTGTTCTTTTTTTCTCTTTATCGCCCAAGCGCCTGATGTGCATAAATGTGCCTAAACACTCTTACACGTTTACAAGAGTCAAGCATTTTTTCTGCCAAAACGCTACTGTCAGGAGGAATGGCATCTTTGAGAGTTGACAAAATATGCAATGTACATGAGGCACAAAACAAAAAAAAATCAAACTAAATCTAGGCTTTAGCACTTATATATTTGAACTGCATGGCTTGGGTTTGGAGAAAAATAAATATTTGTTGTTGTTTGAGCAAGAGAAGAAAAACTCATAGATCACTGTAATAGTTTCTCACAGAAAAACTGAGCATAGATGTAATGAACTGCAAAATGAACGTATTTGGTATGCTATTGTTGACGTATACCTGCATGGGAAAAGTAAAGCAGAACAATGTGGCAGAAGAAAAAGAACAGCACAGATCAGTGCTCTATGCTGTCAGTTGCATTCCTCACTTCACTGCCAGAGACAGTGCCAGACTGGGAGTAAAAAGCATGTCTGAATTGTAATGCACATCAGTCACATTTGTACACATGAACAAACCTCCCCAACTGTGATGAAGGCAAATGTTTATATACACTTTCCCAGTAGTGCTGAGGGCTTTTTGCAGACCAAAGTTAAAGGATACATATACTTTAAAATAAAAAAATACCCTTTGTATCAAAGAAGGTGAATTTGAAACAGTTGGGTTGATTTACTAAGGAAATTGAGTAATTACATGTATGCATGTGTAAGCAGGTTGAAATGCTGGGTTTAGTAAGATAGCAGTTGGCCCAGGCTATGGAAGGGTTAATGCAGTTCCCAGTCTTCCCTGGGCTCTGCATCCTCCTCTGTGCTGTAAATAAAAGGGGGATGGGCTCTTCACACAGAGAGCTGCTGCATGGAAAGAAGACACAGCCAAGCCTGAACATGTAATCCCCTACTGGGAAAAGGACTGCTGCACCTTGCAGTCAAACGGAGGCACCAGGATTCTGGAGATCATCCAAACCATGGAGACTACCAGCATTGACTACCACCTCATAGAGGTATGCCTGGGCAGACAACCAACTGTAGTTTTTTTAGGGACAAAAACATTGTTCATATTGGACTGTTATGCTGCAGCTTGTTCAGTAAACATTACATTAATGGTTTCTGAGCCTGGTTTGAAGTTACTAAAGGGGTGTATGTTGGTTAATTTGAAACAGTCAGGTTTATTTACTAAAGAAATTGAGTGTTTACATGTATGTACGTGTAAGCAGACTGAAATGCTGGTTTTAGTAAGATAGCAGCTGGCCCAGGCTAGGGAAGGGTTAATGTAGTTCCAAGTCTTTTCTGGGCTCTGCTCCCTCCTCTGTGATGTAATCAAAAGGGGGTGGGCTCTGCACACAATGAGCTGTTGCATGGGAAGAAGACACAGCCAAGCCTGAAGATGTAATCTCCTGTTAGGAGGAGGACTGCTGTGCCTTGCAGTCCATTGGAGGCACCAGGATTCTGGAGATCATCCAAGCCATGGAGACTACCAGCATGGGCTACCACCACATAGAGGTATGCCTGGGCAGCCACCCAGCTGCAATTTGTTAAGGGACAAAGACATTGTTCATATTGAACTGCTGCTGCAGCTTGTTAAGTAAAAGTTACATTAATGGTTTCTGAGCCTGGTAAGAAGTCACTAAAGGGGTGTATGTTGGTTATGGGGGCCTGTAAAGCACTAGAGGGGTATGAAGAACACCACACTACAATGTCTATGCAGTATTCTAAGCACATGTTCAAGACACAAGGCAACCAGGCGCAAGTGTGGTACCTGGCTAAGGTGGGGCTATCTTTTAGTAGCAAGGAGGTCACCGCTTTTGGCTCCCTTCCTAGCAGTACTTTCCCCATAGCAACCGTGAGCAAACCAGCATTACAGAGACCCTCAACCTAGCCACATGGTACGAAAACAAGTTAATACAATAAATGCATGAGATCCGTGCTATGTGCCCAGCTGTTAATAGGTTTGTATTCTGTACAAATAAATGGCTGGCTCTACCACTTTTCACTTGTAGCCCCTCATCTGAGTGATTACAAGCAAATGAAGCCTTCAAATTACTCTGCATGCAGCCAATGTGCATCAAGGATAATCATTTCTGATGAATTATGGCTGCACACAAACTGGACACAGCTAACCATCTAGTCCATATGTGGCCATAGCAGTGTTGCTGCATCCAAAAGTGGTGATTAGACACTACTGAACAGGGAAAATTATCCACACCCATTTAATGTAGCCTAATCTAGCCTAGGTACAACTGATGTATATAATGACATGTCAGGAAAGTACTAATACAAACTTGTACAGTTTGTATAAGTCCACTCTAAAAAATTATTCAGAAGATCAGGGACTTGTAGATAATTTATATTTATATCTGAACCCTGATTCTTCACTCATCTACGGAGATGAGGCTCTTTATTAAATATAAAATAGACTTAAATAAAAAAAAAAGTCTTGTAAAAAAATTGCTCAACTTCTCAGTCATTTGCACCTGCTTCCGGAATCTTCTCATGTGCAATAATAGACCTGAATCTGTGGTGTATTGCTCTGCTAATATTCATAGCCAGCAAAGAAATGTCCAATGCAAACTGGGCTGTGTGCACACAAAGTTGTATGTTTAAATGCCAGAAAATGAACAAAGGCAGCTGAATGGAGTGGAGAGGTGATAAAAGGAAAATAAATATAAGCTGCTGGAAGGGCTACATAAAAGTGAGCATGCTGCTTTGTTGTTTGTAGGCAAAGGGACCCTCCCTAACCAATTTAGACTCTTCTTGTCAGTGCTCCTGTGCAGCAATTTATTCTCTAACAGCTGACAACAAAGCCTGGATCTTCAGGGGGGGGGGGGGGAGTATGTGACCCCCTCTCATTTTGCAGTGCTTGGATCTAGCAAGGGTCTAGCATAAACACTGTCACATGAGAGAGGGAATTATGTCAGGGTCTTCTTCAATATCTTCAAATATTTCAATATATATGGCCTTGTATTGAAGCAGCTATACTGGGATCATGACTGCAGCTACAGTCATAATCCTGATATTGTTTTATAGATCCGGAGATTCTTCATATTGTAAAAGTAATCCTAGCGGCTATTTAGCCACTGGATTACCTTTAAAGGCAGCAGAAGGGGGGCCCCCTCCCACCGTGACCAACCTTGCTGGGCTCTCCCGAATTATTGCCACCAGTGGCATCAGCTTCCTCTGACACAGTGCAAGGGACTGATGTTGTTCCTCCCACTGTGTGACAACAGAAATCAGAAACAGTAAGGATTTAGTCACTTCCTTTTTCTGTTTCTTTGTGTACAAGCCATGACCAGCTTGTGAAGCAGCAAATCAAACTGATCTGGCACCAGAACTCCTGTGTAACTCTAAATCTGTAAAGGCTTTAAAAGCATTGACTATAGTTTAAGCATTGTTGTTGCTGTTCCAATTTGTAAGCATGACATGTTTGATATCTATTTACTCAGCATAGCATCATATTTTATATTGTGCCACAAAATTGGATATTATGTTATTTTTATATTTACTAAAATTAATTAAAGTGGATTTTTTCCCCCAAAATTGGGTTTGAAATGCAGCTGTGCAAATACCGTATGACATAAAAAATTTAAACACCCATTTTATTCTCTGGGGTTTCTGCTTAAAACCCTATATATATATATATATATATATATATATATATACACACATACAGTATATATATATATATATATATATATATATATATATGGGGGTTCTAAGTAATTTTCTAGCAAAACAAAAATGTTGGTTTTAACATGCATGACAAAATTGGCTTTGGATTTAAGTAGGTAATCATCCCAATCTCTGATACCAGCCAACGCTGTGGATTTTATTGCTAGGTCAATAAATGGAAGGAGGGGCAGAGAGTTCTAGCAAGGAATAAGGATGTTCGGGGTTGGAGAGGGGGTGCCTTTTCAAAGGCTTTGGCACTGTGCCTTGCATTGGCCCTGAATGGACAAATGTTTCTTTAATGGAAACCTTTATATAATTTATTCAAAATGATATATAGTAAATAATCAAAAGGTTTTAAAATGTACATTGGTGTAAATTTAAACAGCTTTGAGCTTTATGAAAGAACAGCTTCATTAATTGGCAGGAAACAAATGATTGCAATGCTAAGTAACAAAGTATTCTTCAAAAAGTATTTCTTAAGTTTTCCTACAATGCCTCCACAAGTAACAGAATACATCTGCATTTGATCAAAGGATTTCTTGAATATTTCGTGCCACATTCATTTATGCAACCTCAAATCAGGAAATGTTTTTGATTGCAGAAATACATTTTCAGCAGCGCTTGATATTTTATTGATGGCAAAGATCCCCTCCCAAATGTCTCTTAATTTCCCAAATCAAAACCAGCACCACCTGGAGCATAAATGTAAATGATAACATCCAGATACATTGTCATTGCAAAGATGAAAATTTTTAGTGCTTGGCTTTAATGAGGGACGGGGAGTTTTTAAAAAATAAACAGAAAAAAAAAATATTACATATGTCTAGATTTTTTGCATTGAATTAAAACACGTTATTTTGTCTTCTAAGCTTTGTCTCATCTATGTCTATCAGATCAATAGATATTTGTACAAACTAAAGGTACCTGGCATCATTTTACTCACCCACTAACTCAGTGTATAGCGATACTTGTAGCCTTTTGAATAAAGGTATTAACTGCCAAAAGGCTTATCCAATAAAGAAGTGCAGAGTACAGTAATCCACAGAATTATACCAGTTGGACATAAAAGATCAACATCATCCACATCACGGGTCTTATTTTTTAAAAGCACTGGTAAAAAGTAGTTCAAGTTGAAAATCAAACTGTGAAGATCCCAATCAGTACACAATTCAAGCAGGATGCCAGTAAATGTCAGATTAAAAAGAGCTACTATAACACACATTTTGGCACAGGAAGGCACCTTTTTTTTTCAATGTGCTCATGTTTGGTCCTTGAATAAAAGGATCTTTGCAGTTCAAAGTTGCTTTGATCTCCCTTGGATGGTGTTCTCATTTTCAAAACACATGTAAACAAATATAGCTGTATAGCACAAAGCATAGAGGCTTTCATTTTTTTAACCTGCACTATAAAATGGCCAAGTCTGACAGTTATGTTACTTCATTTTTGTTTCTTAAATATATAGACAGGTTCTCTGATTTGAATGCAGAAAAATATAACACGAATACAGCACATATTTTTTTTTTGACCAGGAAAACTCAGACCGCCACAGAGAATTAAAATCCAAAATTTAAAGTTGTGAAAAGAGCTGTATTTTCCATTACATAAGGAAAGCATTTTATTGAACAAGTAAAGTGGAACTTGCCAGATCATCATCAATAATAATTACAGTACCAGATATCATTTCTTTGATGAAACACATCTTGTCTATAACTAGTTCAGATTTTCTTTTGCTATGTTCCCCAATCCATAACCACAGAAGCTATTCACTTTTCATTTGGTACAGGGTATGTATTCAATATAAGATTTATTGATTTGGATGCTTGCCAGTGGCTGCTGTTTTACTTCAGGTTTTAAAAGACAACTGAAATTAGATAGTATCCTGAAAGCGCTACAAAAAGGAAACTTTGTTGAATACAACTGTAGCATGATGGAAGAAAAAAAGGTATATCAACATGAACGCACCGTAGAAAGTGTTTTACATTTCCACATGGTACCATCAATTATTTATTGTGTTTTTGCTACAAGCAGCTGTCTTTGCCCTCCTTTTGTTATGAAAGAAGATGGGTAAGAATCAATTGTGGTTTTGGAGCGATGATCAATGGTCAATTGACAAAGTGAATATGCAGAATAAAAAGCGAGAAAGCCAGGGGAAAAAAAAAGATTGTATCAAGGTCGTAGCTGAAATGCAAGGACAACATAAAGGTTGGGCATATAAAATCAATGCAATGTTCTTTACTGCGTATTTTGTCTGCAAAGTAGCTTTTTTTTTTTTTAAAGCTTTGCTAAAAACCCCCATTATCTTTGTCATTACATGCATGCATATTTTGGTAAACAAATTCTTCCTCCTCACTCATGAATGAATCTGGAGATCTCAGTGACATTGGAAAATATGAATTCATAGTTTGATAGCGCGTGTCAGCCAACAAGAATTTACATTTATTTCAACATTTCCAGAGCATGACTGATTTATTGTGTGCCCTCTGCCTCAGTGTGAATTGCTGAACATTACACTATGCAGATAGGTCAAGTTTTATTTATAGGTCAACTTTTATCTGAGCACATAAAGTAACATCATATATTTAGTTTAGTTTTTCCCAATGAAATTATACAAGGGTAGTGTGGTACGTCTTAGGATAACCAGCAGGACTGACAGATAAGAAAAAAACACTAATTATTACCCAATATTGCATTTTGCTGTGCTGCATCAATCTGTGCCATTTAAATTGATGACGCAGGTCACCGCTGTAATATGCCTTTTATGATATTCATTAGTTTTATCTTAGCACAACATGGAGTGAATAAATTTTAACTATCATTACAATATGTCAGTAGAATATTAGCTGCATATTAGTGCTGAAGTAATAGTGTTTGCTGCACTTTCAAATCTTGGACTGAACTATTTATAGAGCCTACGTTTTTAGCTAAAATAGCTACTTTGTACTAACATAGCTACAAATGTAACATTAATATTTCAGACTGTGGAAAAGGTCATATTTTTCACAATGTCATTTTACTGTCTTCTGGAAGTTGCTTCATACAGAGAAAATTGGCCATTGAAAATGTGGAAAATCTTGGCTTCAGTTTTTTTTTTTTTCATAAAACACCTGCATCTGAAGAACATATTCATTTGTACAGATTCGTTTATGATTTTTCATTACTCAGTTCAAATATTCATGGTCTTATTGATTGTTAGATCTCAGACTTTTTCAGACACCCACATGAAAAAGTATATTAGGATGCAATTCATGGCCTTTACCTATTATTCCCCTAAAATAAAGGGCTTTAAAACCTTAGACCTCAAACCTTAAAATAAAAGTTAAATTGATCACGTGCAGAATACAGAAATTTTTATTAATTAAAATATCCTATGTGCAGGGCACTTTGTTTCATTCCCTGCAGTTAAGATGTTAAGGCTCATATAATGTAATCATGCATCTATGTTATGCAGGTCAGAAAAGCTGTAGCTTTGATTTATTTAATCTGCATGAGAAATGCAGAGCAGAATTCAGGTAGAAGACACCACATGATTATAAACCCTGCTATAAGTGCCATTGTATTACTGCTAGTACTGTATATAAATATAAAAATACATGTGCGCACACAGAAACACACACCCATTTTATTTTGTACACTATATGACCTTTCTGAATTATTGTATAACATGTTTTATTTCCATGGACCTTGTACTTCAGACAAGGTCAGCTTACTTATTGTGGCCTTCTATAAATGCTGCATAAAAGACCCCATGGGGACAAAAACAGTCATCACCCTGCTGATAAGATATCTGGAAATGTCGAGTAGCCCAACTCCCATCAGAGAAAACTGCAGCACAGTGCAGAATTGTCTTCCCATGAGATCTGGGCTACTCAACATTCTCTGAGAACTGGTTGGAAAGAGGGTGACATTGTCCTTTACCTAGGCACTGAGGAATGAAGCCAAGGTAAGGTAAGTTTGTTATCTAACCTTTTTTTATTTTTCGTTTTCTTTCAAGAGCTTAAGGCAAGGGTGCATCTTAGATAAGTAGACTGTCACTGAGGTGGACAGGCTTCCAGTGACATGTCCTACCTGCAATAGCAGCCACAGGTTTGTTTTAAAATTATTCTGCTGGCATTTGTTTTTGTTATAGGTGATGGACATAGTTGTAGACCAAGTTACAGACCTCAACTTTTACACATACCCTCCCTAACCCCCAAGCGATACCTCTTCTGCTTTTGTATGGAGCCCATGACCACAAAAAAAACTGTGTCAGGAGCAAGGGAGCATGTAGTAATATCTGGTTCTTAATCCGCTTTGCAGTAACTGATCCCCTGTTTTGAGCCCTTCCAGGTTTGTGGCTGTCAGCCCAAACTGCAATGACATAGCTCAGTCAATCAAAATTCACTTTACAAAAGTAAAATTACTACAAAATGGATTCTGATGATATGGGTACTGCACTTTGTACTTAAAGCTTTGCTCCTTACCCTGTGTTATTAAATAAGTCTTATTACACTTGCAGAACTGGTACTTCAAATGTAGACTTTGGTTATACAAGGCCTGGCTTGACCTGAGGAGTTTTCCAACCAGGGTCGGACTGACCATTTAGAAACTCGGGCACTGCCCGAGGGCCCGGGGTCAGTAGGGGGCCCCATGAGATGCCCCTGGTACCTTTTTCATAGGCTTTTTTGAGTTTGGGCAAGGACACAGGGGCCCCATGATCCCCTATTGCCCGGGGGCCCCATGAGTTGTCAGTCCACCCCTGTTTCCAAACCTCCTGAAAGCTAGGGACCTCCAGCTCTCCTATATGTGTGAGAACTTGTCACTGAGAATAATTGAATACATTTAAAACCTGGCAGTACCAGAGTGAATAAAAACTCTGTTCAGCCATAGGTAGCCTAGAAAATGTATAGCCAAAAAATTCTGCATCTAAAATGTGACTTTTTATTTACTAGACTGCCTAGAAAGGTGTTTTGTAGGGAGCATTAGTGATGAGCAGAACTGCCCTGGGTTCTGGTCAGAGGGGGTTTGCAAAAATTCAAAGAAATTTGGATGATAAACCCAAACATTATTGAAATCACAAGGAACCAAATCTATCATAATAAAAATAACAATTTTCTAGGCTTATAGGCAAGGAGGTGTCAAAAATAGCATGGGATGGTAACCACCTTAGGGAACATGAACCAATGAAATATTTTTTTTTTTTTCAATTTCATGTGGCCAGGAGCAGGGATTTTTAGCACTGGCACTTACTGCTTATTCCCATCAGAATAATACAGGAAGATGCTCTGCATTTCTGTGCAATTCATTGCAATGCGATTTTCATTTTAATGGGATGAAATTGCACTGGATTTCCCCAAAAGTAGTGCATTAGGATTACATTGACACCAGCAGAAGATCGCACATCTACTGTGTTTTGAATGCATTGCAGGAAAAGTGCAACACTTTCTCATGTGATTAAACCCTTAAAAAAAGAAAAAAAGAGTTTTAAACGGCTAATAATTATATCTCCCTCCTTTCTTCTTTTTTTAAAAAGAAAATCAGCAGAGACCCCAAAGGCCCCCCCCCAAATACACAGCAGAGCCCTGTTATGTAATGAGGGGGAACCTTGGAGCAGTCTGTGTGCTGTTTATTTTTTTTTATTAAAGAAGTCAGCAATAAAGAAAGAACAAAAATGTGTCGAGCCCCCCAGCATGCATACCAGTCCCTTTGAGTAGAAAAAGAGGCGTGAAGTTCCCCTAAAAATTCATAACAGACCCTTAATCCAAGCATTCAGCCTAGTTGACCAGGAAAGGGGAGAAATCGTGTGCCCATCCTGAACCATACCTGGTCACATGCTCTCAACATGCCCCCCCCCCCCCCCAGAAGAGCACCTTGTAATCACATTGATAAGGACAAGGGTCTCAAACCCACAACCTTTGCCTATCAGTTTTGGGGGTCAGTGAGCAGGAGGCTTTTCAGAATTTGCCCCTATAAAAATAAGGGGCACCAGATACCATACCCCCTACATGAATGAGTATGGGGTACATAGTACCCCTACATATTCACACAAAAAAAGATGTAATCTGGAACTAATGCCCAAACACTTGAATTTACTAAAGTCCATTATTTAAAAAAAACACAAAAATAAAAAAACACAGAAAGAATGTCTCTCACTGTGATTCCCTCAACAACCATGATGCCTTTCTCTGCCTCACTTAAAAAAAAAACCTGGCAACCTACTACACATGACTTATCCCTGACCCTGTCATTAACCAAATGACAGCTCCCCGAGCTGTCATCAGCAATATTTAAAAGAAAGTGTGGGGAGAGTGGTGACATGATTTCCCAAATAAGGTCATGGCAAAGTGGCCACATTTAGGCAATGATGTAAGGCTCCATTCCCTATCCATTTGCTTATGTGGCCAGGGATTTCTGGCCATGTAAGTGAATGGGTCTGGCAATGTTAGTGGTTGGTAAGGATGCAGTAAATGCAAGCAGCCGCTGCTTCCTTAGCAACCATTGACAGCTAGAAGCTATCACATTTCTCTATGTTGAATGCCCTAATCATTCAGCATTTGGACAAACATCTGAGCAGCCGGTGTGCAGTCCAGAGTAATATTTGGACCAAACACTAAGCTCATTTCTATGGGGCAGAAAGAGCTTTATGCTTCAAAGGTACTCCAGTCCACATTGCACTTAAACAATAATAAATAATAATAAACAGTAATAATTCCATCATAGCAGTGAATTAGACTCTTAAAGGATGAGTTCTCCTTTCATAACATGTTACATGTTACACCCATGAAAACGAATGACCAATTGCAAAAGATAGCAGGACAAACCCCCAAAAAGTCTTCAAATATATTAATAGTAAAAGATCCGATCCGAGCATGTAGGCCCTTTACAAAATAATCTACAGTGGGTGACTGGGGACAAATAGAAGGCAAATTTATTAAATACCTTCTTCAGCTCTGTGTATACAAAGGAGCATGGGGGAGCTCTTGTCCATAATGGGCATGGTATTGACACAGCTCCAGATGATACACATTGGCTCACAACTAATATGGTCCAGAAATATTTAGACAGAATAAAAGTGAATAAAGCACCTGGACTGGATGGCATACACTCACGGGTCCTTAAATATTTGAGCTCTGCCATTTCAAAGCCATTGTTTCTAATTTTTAGGGACTCTTTAATGACTGGCATAGTACCACTGGATTGGCGTAAGACCAATGTGGTGCCTATATTTAAAAGGGGTCAAAATCTTTACCAAGTAATATAAACCTGTTAGTTTAACTTCTATAGTTGGGAAGTTACTGGAGAGTTTAATAAAAGACCACATAGATGAGTTCTTGCTGGAAAAAAATATTTTAAGCAACAGACAGCATGGAATCATGAAAGACAGAAGTTGTCAAACAAATCTGATTTCTTTTTATGAGGCGGTAAGCAAAACCTTGGATGGTGGGTGGCGGTGGACGTGGTATATTTGGATTTTGCAAAAGCATTTGACACAGTTCCCCCACACGGCTAATGTGTAAGGTAAAGTCTACAGGCTTGGAAAAATCCATATGTAAATGGACAGAAAATTGGCTAAAAGGTCCTATTCAGAGAGTAGTGGTTAATGATTCATACTCTGAATGGTCTACAGTTGTTAGTGGTGTAACCCAAGGTTCAGTGTTGGGACCCTTACTTTTTAATACATTTATAAACGATATAGCGTCTGGGATTAAAAATACCATTTCAGTCTTTGCAGATGACACCAAGCTGTGCAGTGTAACAGAGTCCTTACAGGATGTCTCCAACTTACAAGCCGACCTCAATGCACTGTTTAATTGGGCAACTATGTGGCAAATGAGGTTTAATGTTGATAATTGTAAGGTTATGCACTTGGGGACTAAGAATGTGCATGCATCATACATACTAGGGGGGTACAACTGGGGGAATCAATGATGGAAAGGATCTGGGAACAAGAATTGTCCCTTGTATTAAAAGAGGTATAGACTCCATAGAGGGAGATATCATTTTATCCCTGTGCAAATCAATAGTAAGACCTCATCTGGAACATACAGTTCAATTTTGGGCACCAATTCACAAAAAGAACATTGGGGAACTGGAGAAAGTACAGAGAAGGGCAACCAAACTGATAAGAGGCATGGAGGAGCTCAGCTATGAGGAAAGATTAGAGGAACTGAATTTATTCTCTCTTGAGAAGAGGAGATTAAGGGGGGATATAATCAACATGTATAAATACATCATTGGTTCATATAGTGAACTCGGTGTAGAGTTATTCACCCTGAGGTAATCACAGAGGACAAGGGGGCACTCTATATGTCTGGAGGAAAAGAAATGTAATCTCCAAATACAGAAAGGTTTCTTCACAGTAAGAGCTGTGAGATTGTGGAATAGACTCCCTCAAGATTTGGTTCTGGCCAGCTCAGTGGATTTCTTTAAAAAAAGGCCTGGATTATTTCTAGGATACACAGACTATAACTGGTTACTAACACTTATAGGTAAAGTTGTTCCAGGGAATATCTGATTGCCTCTCAGGGGATCAGGAAGGAATTTTTTCCTCTGCAGGAGCAAATTGGATCATGCTTTGCTGGGTTTTTTTGCCTTCCTCTGGATCAACTGTGGGTGTAGGATTATAACTTTTTTCTTTAAGGTTGAACTGGATGGACTTTTGTCTTTTTTCAGCCAGACTAACTATGTAACTATGAACTTTAATAGTATACCAGTCTTAGTCTATAGGATTCAATATTGAGTTGGCCCATCCTTTGCAGCTATAACAGCGTCAACTCTTCTGGGAAGGCTGTCTACAAGGTTTAGGAGTTTGTCTATAGGAATGTTTGACCATTCTTCCAGAAGCACATTTGTGAGGTCAGGTACTGATGTTGGACGAGAAGACCTGGCTCACAGTCTCCACTGTAATTCATCCCAAAGGTGTTCTGTGCGGTTGAGGCCAGTCAAGTTTCTCCACCCCAAACTCGCTCATTCATGTCTTTATGAACCTTGCTGGTGTGCAATCATGTTGGAACAGGAAAGGGCGATCCCCAAACTGTTCTCACAAAGTTGGGAGCATGAAATTGTCTAAAATATCTTGGTATGCTGGTACGAGTTCCCTGCACTGGAACTGAGAAGCCAAGCCCAACCCCTGAAAAAACACCACACCGTAATCCCCCCTCCACCAAACTTTACACTTGGCACAATGCAGTAAGGCAAGTACCATTCTCCTGGCAACCGCCAAACCCAGACACATCCTGATTGCCAGTGCTGTTGTTACCAGTTGCTTCCACTTTGTTATAATATTATTAAGGCCCCTTTCACACAGGTGTTCCCTATGGCCATTTTTCATCTGTCCTTTTACGGATGACAAACAGACACCCATGTACTTCTATATACTAGCGGATGTAAACGGATGATCATCTGTTTACATCTGTTAATGTCCGCATCCGTTAAAATCCATTTGTTTGAATGGAAGAAAACCCTATTTTTATTCCGTAAAAAAGCCAGAACGGTCAAAAACGGGTGTAAATCGACAAAAACAGATGTAAACCAACAAGAACGGATGTAAACGGATGCAAAAAGACAAAAAATGGATGTAAATGGATGAAAAACGGATGTAAACTGATGAAAAATGGATGGAAAATGATGAAAAACTGATGTGAACTGCTGAAAAAACTACGTGCACTGATGAAAAACTGATGTGAACTGATCCGTTTTGAACTGATGAAAAAATGATGGACTTATTGCACAGGTGGCAACCTATCACGGTACCACGCTTGAATTCACTGAAATCCTGAGAGCAACCCATTTTTTCTTAGGAGCAGTCTGCATGCATAGGTGCTTAATTTTTTACACCTGTGGCCATGGAGGTGATTGGAACACTTCAATCCAATGATTTGGAGGGGTGTCCCAATACTTTTGGCAATACAATGTATGTAGTTCATTAAGGGTTCAACAAGTGTGACATTCAGCACTTCATTGAATTCTTTCCTATTTAGGGACACAGCTAATAGTGAAAACATGAAGTGATTGTAAACCCTCAAATAGTAAAACAACCCATTCAGTTTAAATAGAAATGAAAGGTAAAACAATTGTGTATAGATATAAAAATAAATATCCTTTCCCCTTAGTTATATGTGATTACATTCCCTCTGTTCTCAGCTGCAAAGGAGCTGGGGGAGTACACTGATCTTCCCAGTAAAAGGTTGGGCAGGATGGGTGTGTTTGTACAAGTCTGATCATTAGAGGAGAGCATACGGAGTTCCCACCACAGATAGAAAACTGACCATGCTGTGCTCTCCTGCCTAGTGTGGTCAGTTTTTAATAGGAAAGTAGAGGGACTGACAGCAACACCAGGGATTTCACACAAAGAAAGCAATACAAAGAGAACAGATTACTTGTTCATACAAGTACATGCTACAGCCAGCCTTATCAAGAATATGAAAAGTTGAATTTACATATTCCTTAACAAAGGTTTTATCAATTGCAAGTTTTTTTACAGAAGTCCCCCAAAGTAATAATAACATTTAACTGTAATTCCACTTAACTAATGTAATAAATCAGAGCTAAAGGAAAATAACCTGGTACTCCAAATAGTGTCTCATAATAACATAGGGATTACATGGCACTGAGTGTTCAATGTGTATGTTTGCGGACTCATGCACGATGGATGTTTGCTTTTTGTCCTCTGAAAGCCAGAGCTCCTGGCAGAAGAAACTCTGCTTAAAAACTACAACTATTGCACAATGCGTTTAGGCACATTTACGCACTTCAAATGTTTGAGAGTTAAGGGATTTCATTGGCTAGAATATTAATTTATTCTGGCCATTAGCATGCATTAACACTCAAGTGCTCAATCGTGCCTACATGTGCCTAGCATTTAGACTTGTTTACACAAGTTTCACCATGGCAAGCTTTTTTTGTTCAAAAGCTCCTCTCCTGAGTGTGCTGATGATGGGTTTTTTTTGTTCAGCCCGTAAACGCTCCTCTTCTAATACGCTTGTAAATGCCTAGTTGGCATGGACACACGAGTGAACAGAAAGGTGCTTTTTAACCACTTGCCGCCCAGCCACCGCATATAAAAGGTGGCAGGGCGGCACTCGTAGGCAAAAGCACGTTTTAAAACGGCTGCCTTCAAAACAGGTAGGGGGCGCGCGCGAGGCACGCGCCCGCCCTACCTGTTCCGCGGGTGTCAGCAGCGGGTGTCAGCCGACGGGTCACGGCCGGTTTTTACCGGCCATTTTCCCGCGATTGCCGGTGTTCGCTGACACAGAGCAGCCCTGTTCTGTGTCAGTTCTCTGACAGCTTGTGAGAAGCTGCAGAGTTTCTCTCCCTCGATCAGCTCCCCCCTCCCTCCCCCCGTCCAGTACACACCCCCGCCCCCTAGTAAAACACTCCCCTTACACTGCAAATTCTAAAAATGTTAACCCCTTCCTCCCCAGTGACATTAGTACAGTTTCAGTTTTTTTCACTAATCACTGTATTGGTGTCACTGGGGATGTCAGTGACCCCAAGTCAGTTCCCCCCAGAGTCAAAATGTCCGCCCCTGTCCCGCAGTCCTGCCATAAGTCGCTGGTCGCCGCCATATGTCACTGATTGCCGCCAAAAGTCGCTGATCGGCGCCATTATTAGTATAAATAAAAATTTAAAATTCCAGTATCTTTCCCGCCATTTGTAAACGCTATAACTTTCACGTAAACCAATTAATTTACACGTATTGTTTTTTTTTTAAGCAAAGACATGTCGCAGAATGCATTTTGGCAGAAATTTATGACTAAATTTGATTTTTGCATTTTTTTTTTACTGGACATGTTTTATAGCAAAAAGTCCAAAATATTGTTTTTTTTTCCTCAAAATTGTCAGCCTTTTTTTTTATAAAAACCGCACAGGCGATCAAATACCACCGAAAGAAAGCTCAATTTGTGGGTAAAAAAAGGATGTAAATTTCATTTATGTACCATATTGCATGACCGCGCAATTGTCTGTTAAACTAGCGCAGCGCTGTATAGCAGAAAAATGGCGTAAATTGTAGTATTTATTCCATAGTTTGTAGACGCTATAACTTCCACACAAAGCAATCAATATACACTTATTGGAATTTGTTTTACCAAAAACATGTAGCAGAATACATTTTGGCCTAAATTTATAACCAACTTTGAGTTTGCTATATATTTTTTATAGCTGAAAGTAAAAAATATTGTTTTTCTTCAAAATTTTTGGCATTTTTTTGTTTATAACGTGAAAATTAAAAAGCTCACAGGTGATCAAATTACATCAAAAGAAAGCTCTATTTGTGTGAAAAAAAGGACGTACATTTTGTTTGGGTGCAGCATTGCATGACCGCGCAATTATCAGTTGAATTAGTGCAGCGCCGAGTAGCAAAAAGAGGCCTGGTCATTAAGGGGGGTAAATCCTCAGGTGCTCAAGTCGTTAAAGGCTCAAAAAAAATCCAAACACTTGTAAAAGCTGTGTTCTTTAAGACCAGTGTGCATGAGGCCTGATAAAAGGAGGATCATCTGAGGGTCTTCTCGCTGTTTTCTGGTTGGTATATGGCCAAGTTTAGATAGTACATGTGCATATGTTTCACCACTTGGAAGCTGTCCATTCCTCTTGAAATGACTGAAGTCATGAGTTAAAATTCTGAATAAAATGATTACTTTCCTATGCACCACTTTGTTGAGTGTGCATGAGGCCTGATAAAAGGAGGATCATCTGAGGGTCTTCTCGATGTTTTCTGGTTGGTATATGGCCACGTTTAGATAGTACATGTGCATATGTTTCACCACTTGGAAGCTGTCCATTCCTGTTGAAATGACTGAAGTCATGAGTTAAAATTCTGAACAAAATGATTACTTTCCTATGCACCACTTTGTTGAGCAGAATGTTTTAATTGCATTAAAACAGCGTTTTAGCTTTTTGAGAACACACTGCTAGAAGCATTGACTTTTTACATGTACTAATGGATCACTTTGATTTTATTCATAATGGAAAATTCTTATATGCCCCCCATGACCCTGGAACTATTTTACCAGTTACAGTCAAAGCTGTAAGGAGCATTTATGGTGTCAATCACTCAGCATTTCCATGCTTTCTCTAGCTTAGCCCCGGTTGCAATGATCATATGATCTGCGGTGAGTCACTATGTGAGCAGCAAAGTGCAGTGGTCAATGTGACTTATACAGTATATATTCCTGTAGGGGAGTGTATCTCAATATAGAGGCCTCATTTTGACAAAAGAGAAAATATGGAGATTTACATTACATAAAGTAGCTATCAAGCTACCAAATGTTTTTAACATATAAAATGTAATAAAAAATAACTTGCATTAAACCATATGGATTAGCTGCAGCACATTGGCAGAGACATTTTTTCAAGCTTTCCGTATGTAAGATATTAATAAAACACACACACATATATGAGTCACAAGGCAGTATACACAGTTTACCATTTCATTATCTTCTGTGAAACCACACCACAAAAAAGGAGGCATTAAAGTAAATAAATTATAATACATTTTAATAACAGGTAAATACAAATTACAGTTTAGCCAAATTACACTTAAGTGACAGTGGTTTATAGTGATAGGTCTAACGTTTGTAAATGGATTAAGATACAGGAAGGAAACAGCTAAATCGTCAACCTTTGAAAATGTCAAAGTTTCCTTTGTTGAATTATCATATTATTAGCTATGCATACATAAAAGTCACTGATAACAAGTCCATTCATTGTAGCTATCTCATGTCTGGTGATTCAGACAATTTTCTGCAAATATTCAGAAGGAGTTTCATGTTGCTATTGTGGAGACAGTCATCCTTCCATATAATGACAGCAACGGCAAAATGATGTGACTAGTGGGTACGTTATGTAATAGAATCATTTAGTAAGAACATGTCACATTAATGAAATGTTATCCCACACTCATTAAAAACACACATATGTGTTTCCAAAAAGAGATACGAATTGTTAAATTAAATTCTTTTTCCAGATGGTCACGTTTTAAAAAAGGTTTTTCTCCTTTTAGAAAATGTGAATCACTTAATTCTGACATTTTTTGTAAAAAATACCCAAAGGAGTCCTTCTTTTGGCTCAGTAGTTTGGGAGGTATGGCACTGTTAGCTTTTGCTGCTTCAGGTATAGGATAAGGTAAGTATAGCCACACGGGGATACTTTACTGTTGAGACTTAGAACAGGGGTTTGGTTTGGTTAGCCTTAGGGTTAGGAATTATAAGATTCAGATTAACTATTAGGGTTAAGGCTAGGGGAATTTAGTATGAGATGGTTGATAGAGGTTGGTGTTAGGGGTTTTAGTTTAGCTGTTGGGTTTAAAGTAGAATTGTGGCCTGGCTATGGACAATACAACATTTATACATTATTAACAAGCAGTAAATAACTCAAAGTTTTAAGTTGTTCTAAACCACTTGCCACTATATTTTCTCCACTCTACATGTACATCTGCTATGTGTTTGCATTAGATATTTGTAGGCTGACAGGCTGCCAAGTCACTTCTGGCAGAAGGAGCCTTAAAGAGCAGATTAGCATAACAGGGCTGCAAACATTACAAACTTTGGAAATAGCTAAAGCTACAGAGGTAACTGACGGCTTGTTTTAAGGTGACCATGCCATGTAAAAAATGCTTACAAAGCTCTCCCCTCAAAAGAAAACAGTAAATAGGAGATGTCACAGATCCACTCTAGGCTCTGGAAGGATCCTTTCCATATTGTTGGTATGCACCCAGATAACTGGCTCTGGCAGACGGTAGTTGTGGTTCATCCATTCACAGAATCCTGCATGGCTGCCTTGTTTTCAAATTGTGGCAGTGGTTGCGGAAAGATGATCCCCTATCTACTGTCACAGGGAAGGGGAAATAAGGGGGAGAGGGGAGGAATTTGAACATGTTACATCCTAAATACAGGTGTAAATACAGGTGAGCCTAGCTTTTAACATCTGAACTCCAGAAATGTATCTCCTTTGTAAAAGTGAAGGCACACATCTGACAGGTTTCTAGAACTTCTAGAAGATGGCTATTGCTGTACTTACAGGAACCCAATGCTCTCCTTTAACAGTAGAGTCACTTCCGCTGCTATGAAAACCCATTCCCTCCTCCTGCCCAATAATAAGTCATTGTATTATATGGAATAATTTATGAAATACAAAGGCTTCTGTGAATGGGTAGCAGAGGGGAGTGGTGGGTATAGTTGTGCTGTGTTCTTCTCTCCTCTCTCAGCCCACAGTGTATCCTTGGCAGTGTCATAAACTTTGCAGATGTAAATTATAAAGATAAGCCCAGGGGGTGGCATGCACCTCGTTTGACTTAACTCATAGCGTGCCTTCACTTTTTACAAAGGGGCTGAATTCCTGGAATTCAGCTTTAATATATCCAGTTCAAAAGCAGATATTACAGGATGCCTTCTTCTGGCACCATTACCATCCAGAAAAACCTCCTTAGACGTCCTCTTTGACTGTTTTGCTTCTTGGGTCTAAGTTCCCTAGCATACAGACTAAGCCCTACCCAGCTTCCATCTAACCTTTTCAATGAGAGTGCCAGAAAGTCAGCTATGATAGTACAGGGAAAGGGTAGCTGGCATAGTCCAGAAGTAAGATCTATATCTGAAATAAAACAGTGCATATGCTATTAAGGATAACAAAGTAATTAGTAAAGCATTTGGGGGTTTTTTTGTCGTTTTGTGTTAGGTCCTGTCAATTGCTAAATCCCAATAGGAGTTGAGAAGCAAAACTTATTATTTTGAAGTGTTTTTATTGTCATTTGTGTCTTTAACTTGGTTGTAAGGGCTCAAGTTTTTTTTACCTTCATGCTTTCTATGCATGAAGGTAAAAATCTTTCTGTATGCAGAAGCCCCCCCCAGTCCCCACTAATACTTACCTGAGCCTCATTGAGATTCAGCAATGTGTTCAAGAGCCTCAGCCCTCTGAGAATGCTCCCTAATTAGCTGAGACAGCAGTGGGAGACATTGGCTTCAACTGTCAATCAAGCCAGTGAGCCAACGAGAAGAGAGAGGGGGTGGGGTGGGACTAAGCCATGACTCCGTGTGTAAATGCACATGCAAAGCATCAGCATGGGAGTGATCATGCTTGAGGGCCCCTTGGCAGGAGGGGAGAGGACCACCATCCGGGGACCCAGGAAGAAGAGGATCAGGGCTGATCTGTGCAAAACCAGTGCACAGTGAAGGTACAGTAAATACACTGCTCAAAAAAATTAAAGGAACACTTTGAAAACACATCAGATCTCAATGGGGAAAAATATAATGCTGGATATTTATACTGATATGGACTGGGTAATGTGTTAGGAGCATAAGGATGCCCCATCATTTGAAGGAAATGAAAATTATCAACTTACAGCGGACTGAATTCAGAGACACCCCAAAAATCAAAGTGAACAAATGATGCAGCAGGCTAGTTCATTTTGCTGAAATTCCATTGCAGCAACTCAAAATGATACTCGGTAGCTTGTATGGCCCCCACGTGCCAATGTCGGGGCATGCTCCTAATGAGATGACGGATGGTGTTCTGGGGTATTTCCTCCCATATCTGGGTTCCTGGACAGTCTGAGGTGCAACCTGGCAGCGTTGGATGGACTGAAACATGATATCCCAGAGGTGTTCTTTTGGATTTAGGTCAGGGAAGCATGGGGGCCATTCAATGATATCAATTCCTTCATCCTCCAGAAACTGCCTGCATACACTTGCCACATGAGCTTGGGCATTGTCGTGCACCAGGATGAACCCAGGACCCACTGCACAAGCATAGTGTCTGACAATGGGTCCAAGGATTTCATCCCAATACCTAATGGCAGTCAGGGTGCCATTGTCTAGCCTGTAGAGGTCTGTGCAGCCCTCCATGGATATGCCTCCCCAGACCATCACTGACCCACCACCAAAATGGTCATGCTGAACGATGTTACAGACAGCATAACCTTCTCCATGGCTTCTCCAGACCCTTCCACGTCTGTCACAGCACGTCTGTGCTCAGGGTGCACCTGCTCTCATCTGTGAAAAGCACAAGGTGCCAGTGGTGGACTTGCCAATTCTGGTGTTCAATGACAAATGCCAATTGAGCTCTGTGGTGCCAGGTAGTGAGCACATGGCCCACTAGAGGATAATGGATCCTCAGGCCAGCCTGGTGAATTCTGTTTCTGATTGTTTGGTCAGAGACATTCACACCAGTGACCTGTTCGTGGTCATTTTGAAGGACTCTGGCAGTGCTCATCCTGCAAGGGCACATAGAGCAGATACTGGGTCTGTTGATGGGTTAAGGACCTTCTACGGCCCTATCCAGCTTTCCTAGAGTTACTGCCTGTCTCCTGGAATTTCCTCCATGCTCTCGAGACTGTGCTGCGAGACACAGTAAGCCTTCTGGCAATGGAACATATTGATGTGCCATCCTGGAGGAGTTGGACTGTCTGTGCAACCTCTTTAGGGTCCACATATCCCCTCATGCTATCAGTAGTGACACTGATCCTAGCCAAATGCAAAACTAGTGAAAACCAGTCAGAAAAGATGAGTAGGGAAAAAAATGTCAGTGGCCTCCACCTGTTTTGGGGATCATCTCAGTGTTGGCCATCTAGCACACCTGATGTTAATTTCATTAACACCAAAGCAGCTGAAATTGATTAACAACCCCCTCTGCTACTTAACTGACCAGATCAATATCTCAGGAGTATAATTGAATTGATGCTATACTCTGATTAAAAAGTGTTTCTTTATTTTTTGGAGCAGTTCCTTCCCTCGCTTTTTCTCAGGATAGAAAGGAAAGGGAAATCTTTCCAATGAGGACACAGGCAAACACACAACCACATTTTTTTAAATGGGGAAGGGTTAGAACTTTTGACAGTGTCTTTCTTGTTTTCAGTGCATTGTGAACCACTAATGATGACAGGATCCGGAAGTAACGGAAAACCTCTACAACTGATTCACAGGCAGGAAGAAAAAACCTCACTCCAACTAAAACTTTAAAATATTTGTGGCTTGAATTGACTGATGACTCTATTTTAGGGACTACATTTTTAGGTTTTGCGGTTTCAGGCAGGGAAAGGGTTAAGTATTACAAACCCCTGTCATCTTTGCTGGACAATCCATATGAGTATTTTACACGTATACAGGAAAGCCAGTTTTATTTCTAGTTTGGGATAGAATAAGCAATGATTAAGACCCTGGATTTTTTGTGTACTTTTGGGGGGATTCCCCTTCATTCCTTCCCAGACATAGCAGGAAGTATAAGAAGATCTCTTTAAAATAAGGGAGCATCTGCTCTAAAGCTCACCACCCATGCTACAGTCTGGTTGT
The DNA here is from genome assembly GCF_062004578.1 of Staurois parvus. NCBI lineage: Eukaryota > Metazoa > Chordata > Amphibia > Anura > Ranidae > Staurois > Staurois parvus. The sequence continues at coordinate 10,722,583 of NW_028317949.1, forward strand.
ACAATAGTCTTTAGATCTAGGTAGGTCCTCATATTACATAGTTATGGTTAATCTGGTTATACAAAGACTGTACGGTCAGACCAAACATGTATGGTTACTCTTAGGCAGTTGTCACCAGAATAGGTAACCCTATTGAGACAAAGGTTAGCAGGTTAATTAAAAAAGGGTAAATATACCCAGTGGGGGGTACAGACAGCAATAAGAACCTGACAGGGATGCTAACTCCGTACTTTATCTAAACCACACAAAAGTTTTAGCTTTACATACATTTTTACAGTGGTCTTTTAATGACAATAGTTTTGGCAAAATAATGTGGGCAGAGTCCTATTTGAAATTCTACCAGTAAGACAATTTGATCTCTTTAGTCTTTGCTTGGATCTACTGCTGTCACCAATGAATCCTCACCTTCCATAGGGGAAAGCACAGAAACGTCAATATTTCAATATAGTAAGCTCTTCAATAATAATGAAAGAGCACATAACAGAATTACGTACACTGATAGATTTATCATCCAGAAGATGAACAGAGAAATCCAGCAAGCTTTCAGTACTGCATGTAACCTGTAAATTATGCATATTATGATACGCTTTCTGTATTGCATGATTCTGCCAATATTTCACTAAATATGTGCAATGTAATATCCTCAGTGTGGTTTGGCACTGTTTGTCGACATACAATTTTGTATCCATGTATAGCATTGGAGCCAGGTGCTAGATTAGTTCTTCCACTGCTTTGTGATTCTCTACAGGACTATTCCTAGGCAATGAGGTTTAATTTAGGCCCATGGTAGGCATGCACACCTCTCACTGGCAGCAACTTGGCAGCAACAGATTTGCTAAAAATTGTAGACAAAATTCTTACCAGTTCCCCTGCCTTACTTCTCCCTGGATGGAAACTGCAGAAATGTCACTGGCTGACAGAGCAATGCCTCACTTATCAAGCCAGTGTGAGGGAGCAAGACATGGCAGCAGGCGAAAGACTTGTCTTTGCACATATAGAGATCCTGTTACAAGTGTTCAATGAGCCTTATTAAAATGCATTCTTTTGCTAAAACAGTAGAAGATGTTTATTTGAAGTGAATGTTCCCTAAATTAAGTGGCCTATTTATAGCAGAGAGCTGATACCACCAGGGGTGGACTGACAACTCATGGGGCCCCCGGGCAATAGGGGATCATGGGGCCCCTGTGTCCTTGCCCAAACTCAAAAAAGCCTATGAAAAAAGTACCAGGGGCATCTCATGGGGCCCCCTACTGACCCCAAGCTCTCGGACAGTGCCCTAGTTTCCAAATGGTCAGTCCGCCCCTGGATACCACTATACACTTTTTTGCCTTACTTCACAGTGTTACTCCATGTTGTAAGCTTTGACAGGTCAGGTGACAGCATTCACCTCCATTTTTTTCCATCAGTCCGTTTTGATGCATTTCATGTGCTTTGATTTCCTGAAGTAAGTAGAGCACAATGTACATTTGTAGAGCACACCTCGCTGCTTTATAATTGTGTGGTGCTCTCTAGTACTGTCCTATAGATGCCATCTTAGTACATTAAGTACAACTCTATCTATGTAAATTGTTAAATCAGCTTTATATTTTTATTCACTAAGCTAAGTGACCATTACTTTGCTAACTGGACAATCTGTCACTCTAGAACAATTATCCCATGGAATAAAGGATGCTTTCCACTTTGACAGTATTCAATTTCCTCACAATCATGTACAAATTATCTAATTGTAGTAGATATGGAAGGGCTATTTACAATAAGGCTGGTTATTTGCTCTTCTAAGTAATATTTCATAGTTTCTTATTTTAACTTAAGTAAAAAAAAAAATAGTTAAGGCCCAATTCCAGAAATTACAAAAAAAAAATCCACATTTCACCCCGCCCATTGGACTTAATCATAGAGGAGCTCTATGACTAAGCCCAGATGGGTGGGGTAAAATGCCTCAGGGGGTGTGGTCTGTGGAGCAGTGATGGCTGAGGCTGCCATATATACATACTGTACAACAACTATGATCAGGTTGGGCGAGTGGTGGCTTTCCTGCTTTAATTGTTTACACTACTGGATGAGTGATATCATGTGCTAACACCCCTACTCCTGAGTACCAGTGGGACAGCGTATCCTCACTTGGTGCTACACCATAAGGTACAAATGGGTAAATGGGAAGATGCTTCACTACATATCCAAATGGCTTACTTAGATCTGATGAGTGTCAGGAACATACCCCATCATTATTAGCAATTATTAGCAACTCTCGCAATTCAATTACCTTAATCTGATACCCACTGTGCCTTGAAATGTTTCTGGGCAGATTTTGATTTTCCAAAAACAGGACATGTGGACATTTGTTAAGCCACCATGTTCTTACCATGTACATACATACAGTCAGCATCTGCCTTGACGCATTCATAACAAGTTGCTTATTTTATTAAGATGAGTTGCCCACATAGCTATAAATGCTGGGGCATGTTACTGACATTCAGCATTACTTAAAGAACTTCAGTCTTTAAAAAAATTAAACATTAGTATTTGTAGCTGATGACATTTATAAAAGGATGCTTACCTGTTCAGGGATCCAGTGCTGTCGCCACCCTGGCCAGTTATTCTCCAGTCTTCGGGTCCCCCTGTGCTGGCATGTTTTCTAGGGGAAGCCAGCTGTGACTCCTTGCAGATTCACATCCAGCTTCCCACTGCATATATGTGAGCTACTCTGCTCTGTATGAATGGCCCCATAGCCTCCTTGTACCAGTGACTTGTCCCAGAAGGTTGCAGCCGGGGGGAAAAGAACCTCCACTCCAATCACCTAGGCAATTGGAGCAGAAGAGTGGGTACCTGTTCCCCCCTCCCCCCAAAAAAACAAACAAAAAAGAGAGGAGGGGGGTAAAGAGGTGTTAAAGTGGAACTTCTCTTTTAAGGTGAAGTTTTTTTAAGGAAGTCACTTGAATGAGTGGTAAAAGTCTGGTTAAATGAAATTAAAGATGTATTCAAACCACTATTACATTTTTATTTTTGTATATACCCTTATTGTGCAAAATCATCAAATTCATGTTGTGTAACAAGGACATATGGGACATCTCTCCAAAAAGCCACAGACAACAATTAAAAAAAATGTATTAGAATGGTGAAGGTTTTTTTTTTAACCTGTCTGTTCCTTGAGGGGAGATTTCCTCACTTCCTCTGTGTCACTGGGACAACAATAGGGAATATATAGACAGTGGGGACACAGACAGCGATGTAATTACATTTGTTTACACAGACTATATTATATAAATTTAAGTATGTTTTTATTTCAAGTTAAATGGACATCAGTTTATTAAAAATAATAAAGATATGTAAATCCAAACCTGTTAAAACAGATTGCAACAATGAATCATGCAAATTGCATGGTGAAATTTAAATGATTTACCCTAGAGGAATGATTCATCAATGTGATAAAGAAGAAGATAAATCCCATTTAGGTGATTTTAAATAATAAACGTAGTATATTTACAATACCCGCTCTGTACAATGGAATTGCACAGAATAGCCTCCAAACCTCCTTTTCTAGGGTCCCCCTCTGGTACTGTCTGGTAATCCTCTTCGCTGAGTAGGCTCATAGCAACCCTTGTGGGTGCTTCCAAGCCATGCTGTGTGCATCCATAGAAACACACAGCATGGCTTGGCCTTTCCCCCCACTCCCTCCTCACAGGTTTTGCCTAGCAGCAGAAGGAGCAAATGGCTCTCAATAAAGCTCTTGAATCCAGGAAGAGAGCAGAGTGGGGCTGCCAGCAGGCACAGTGCTGGATCAAGAGTGGTGTCAGGCAAGAGTTTATGTAGTTTATGGAGGAATGGGAGGCACACATTGCAAGATTTTTTATCTTAATGCAGAGAATACATTAGGGTAAAAAAAAAACTTTTTCCATTAAGAACTACTTTCAAAATTGACCAACTTGACAAACATTTACTGTGAAGAACTATATACTTCAGTGTTTTTCCACACTTTGGCCTGCATTCATAAAATGCAAGGCTGCAAAGCTTGGGGAATGTTGCAGAGTTTTCTTTGCTTATTGCAACAGAGGATATGCTGTGATTGAAGCAGGGGTCAGTCCAAGGGCGGACTGACAACTCATGGGGCCCCCAGGCAATAGGGGATCATGGGACCCCTGTGTCCTTGCCCAGACCCAAAAAAGCCTATAAAAAGGTACCAGGGGCATCTTATGGGGCCCACTACTGACCCCAGGCCCTCGAGCAGTGCCCAAGTGCTCAAATGGTCAGTCCGCCCCTGGGTCAGTCACATGACTTTAACAGATCACGTGACCAAGCTCTCTTTCTGACTTCCCAAAGCAGTAAGACTATGCATGGCTTTAGAAATAGTGCCCTTAGAAAAAGATTTTCTCTGACCATCACACAGACCTATACTGTATGCAGTAAAATAGAAAACAATAAAAGTAAACACTAAACAACAATTCACTGGGATTTTTAAACAAGGCCTATTTATACATCTTTTTACACAAGATTCACACACCTTTCACACAAGAGTCACATATTTTTCTAATTAAAGCCTATAAAAAATGTGTCTGTGTCTGTAGATGTGTCCCTAAACATGAACAGTTACATTGGGTGATTATTCATACTTGGCCTATGGAGAGAAGATATGTGCTGGCTTATCAGGCAGAAAGCATCAGAAAATGTTGTAATATTTCTAACTGCCACTATTCTCACGAAATCTCAGATGGTGGTGTCTATGTGCATCTCATACACATTAGAACACTGTTTGGTCTTTCCATCAGGAGACTAACATCTAATTTTTTTAGACACCTTTAAAAGGTCAGGAATTCTTTTGTCGTATTATTGCAACTTCAAGTCAAATACAGCACTATATATGGATTTTAGAGCAAAACAAATAAATGTTATAAAATAAAAAAGCATTTCGATGTTTGGTGTTTGATATGATATATATAATATATGTATAAATCTGAATGTGATCAGTTTAGTGTAAAAATAATATGAAAAAACCTATGTTTCACTGTATAATGTAAAGTATATAGTAAATACAGTATCTGTATTAAGGAAGCCATATTAGTTCATTACATATTCAGACGCTCCTTCCTGCTGGCTTGCTCTGTGACAGTGACTATGTTAAAATGGGTCATATTCAACCTGATTAACAATATTAGATTCTCCATATGTCTAACTGAGCTTACTTTAACAGTTATTCCACAAGAAATGCTAATCATATTCCTCGTTAAACAGATGACCACAGACTGAGGTATAAAGAAAAGCAATACTCTAATTATAAGACAGAAAGCAAGTAAAAATAGAAATGTCATGTCAAAACGGATAACAATAAGTCAGACTCTCTCTCTGAAAATACACTATAGTTTCTTTTTCAAATTACTATAATGGCTGTCATGTTGTAAGGACTACCTGAGGCACCAGTAGTGAGACAAAGTTCTAATTGTGACTTAAATTGCAACTGTGGATAGGTAATGGACATTCAAATATTTACATATCGTTAGCAAGTAGTAAATAAACTTGGAGGACTTATGTTGATGGGCTTTTGTTCCCTTCAAACAGGATTTGCATTTTCTCAAGAGCAGGTCAAATGCAGCTTAGAAGGCAACCAATTGCAGGAAAAATTTACCTGTCAGTGAATTCTAAATGATTTTAAAAGCATCTCAACATGATGTCAAACTGAAAGCCCATCAATACAGCTATTTATGTAACTGCAGGCAACGTGGAGCAATTCATCCTCAAACCGCACAGTGGAAGCACTGAAATCTCAGCCTGCTCAGCATACCCTGTTCCCACCTCTCAGCAGTGACTCAACCGCTTAGCACACCCTATTACCCCATCACATTCCTAATGAACGAGTCCTGCAAGGTTCTGAAACTTTGCTTTTGTAATTATGATGTGATCACTGAATAAAGCTTTGGACCCATTTTGGAGGTCCCTAGTGTGCTGGAGATAAACTTTTCGCTCCCCCCAGCAGTGATTCAGATGCCTTCTATCCTTCTTCTTTTATTTTTAACACAGAGTACAATTTTGCAGGGGAATATAAGGTCTAAGATCTAATATCTAAGACTTAACTGGCTTCAATGTTTCTACTTTGAACTTTGAGGATGAATTGCTTTAGAGTATGTGCAGTGACCGAAGTTAGTGTGTGCTTGATTAAAAGTTCATTAGCTGCTTGTAAAAATATGTAAATACTTGAATGTCAGTAGACTGGCCATGGGTTTGTTTCTGGGTAGGAGCTGTACAAGATAACAATACTAAGTTCTGGATTTGGGTTTCCTTCTACCAAGGGCAGACTGACAACTCATGGGGCCCCTGGGCAATAAGGAATCATGGGGCCCCTGTGTCCTTGCCCACACTCAAAGCACACCCAAAAAAGCCTATAAAAGGTACCAGGGGCATTTCATGGGACCCCCTTACTGACCCCGAGCCCTCAGGCAGTGCCCGAGTGCTTGAATGGTCAGTCCGCCCCTGTCTTCTACCACATTCCATAAATGAACTTATGAAGATATTGTCTTACAAGAAAATGCTAGATGAAATGTCTTTTGCCTATTACTTGTATATTTCATAGGACCACACTCTACTTTTTTGTACACCAGTCATGTTTCCTGTATGGGCAGCACAATGGCTAAGTGGTTAGCACTTCTGCCTGGCAGCACTAGGGTCGTTGGTTTGAGTCCAAACCACAACACTACTTGCCTGAAGTTTGCATGTTCTGCCTGTGTGGGTTTCCTCCAGGTACTCTGGTTTACTCCCACACTACAAAGATATGCTGGTAGATTAATTGGCTCCTGTCTAAATTGTCCCTCATATGTGTATATATGGACATGAGTTAGGGTCCTTAGATTGTAAGCTCCTTGAGGGCAGGGACTCATGGGAATGTACAATGTATACGTAAAGCACTGCATAAATTGACAGAGCTACCTCTAATAATAACACAAATATGTAATACATGTTCTCAGTAAATGTCACACGATGTTAATATTAAAAATGAAACAAGCTGTCACATCATCATCTCACTATACTTTAAATTTACCTTACAAGAAAATAATACTTTTCCCTTACATTGCAATACTTTTATGCACATACAAGCATTATAACATGATTTTTTTAATGAATGTAATCCATGGTGGTTGATCATGCAAATAACTTCTTCATGCAACACTTCTAAAAATACCTTGTATAGATGCAAATCTGTTCTTTCAGATGAATTTGCAATCTGCCATACATAAACCGACACAGTAAATTAGGCCACAAAAGAACTTATCAGCTGTTATTTCTGCACTCTACCAAATCCATCAAGCCTGCATTCTACCAAACCCATCAAAAATCACATCTCTATAGAAAGATAGCAGCATATAATTTGCTGTCATTACATGGGCTACATATGCGTGGCAAGGTACATATAAAACTTCAGCAGTGAGTGCTGGAAGTAAGGGGATGCACTATGCTATGATTGAATACATTCATCTATCATACCTTATACTTAGGACCAGATGTATAGATGGGCTTGAAGCACTGAAGGTACATTCCCTAACCTTGCATTATGAAGTTTTTCTGCAAATAATAATGCTAAAAACAAGAAGTGCTGTAATATTTAAGATAATGTAAGGCACTCAAATAACTGTACATTATACATTCCTTGACAATATGACACTGCCAAAGCAATAAATATCCATCCACAGACATTTTACCAATTAAACTTAACGTGCAGGAGGCAATGCCAGTAAATTGCCAGCGTTCACACAATCTGCTATCCTGCCACAGTCTCAACATAATACATTTTATGAGAAGGTAAAATTGTTCAGCCTATGACAAAGAATATCAAGCGGTATGCAAATGGCAATTCACAGAATATGTATTCATTCTTCAATCTCTGACTTTGCATAAAAATAGCCATCCTTCCAAACAAGTGTGCAATCAAAACTCCTCATCCTAGACACTTTTCACCTTGCCTGAGAAAATACGAACACTCCAGCACAAGTGGACAATGGACTCTTGTTAACTTCAAGAGGTGACCTTAGCTTGGCAAAAGAGTCCTTGAATTTGATCCGCTAAGTTGAAATTTAGAGTGACAGGGTAAAATACCTGGTTGCTAACTTGATGTGGCTTTCTGATTTAACACTTCATTCATCATATTTATATCACCTTACAAGAGATGAAGATTTGATAGCAAAAAAAAGAAATAGAGTATATGTGCTTTGAAATAACCCAGAAATGATTGATCCATTTTTCCTAGTAATTCACTGTAACACTGATGAAAGCACTCAGATGTATAGAAAAGCTTACAGGCTGTTGTCTTCGTAACTCATCCCAGCATTTTAAATGTCTTATCTGCAATAGGCAGACATTCTACTACTTCTCTTCTGTCCCTTAGGTACTATAGACCTATTAAGACAGTGAACTATTCTATAAATAAGAATGTTCTAAGAGAGAGATGGAAACAGAGTAGAATGTTGACATTAATAGGTTGTTTTCTATACTGGATATTCACTAGGCTAGAATCAAATTTCATTTTTTTTCATCATTACTGTGTTTAACCCTTGAGAGGCTTATATTATGAGGTCTTTTTTGTTGTCAGAAGAACAATATATTACCTCCCTACCTATTATGATTTACAATGTTAACCATTTGAACTCCAGTTGCGCTGGCTCCCTTTAAGACATGACACCTTTAAACTGCAAAGAGAAGTTTTATTCCAAAAGTAGCAAAAAGACATTCAGCACAGACTGTTCTTGCAAACATTTTTTTCCCAGCACTTCTACATCCATGAAAATCAGGCTTAGCATTTTCCTTTAAATAATAGAGCTCAATTTCTGTACTCTCCTCCAGAGCTCGCAGCCTTTCAGCTGGCACACCAGCCACATGAAAAGGTCAAACAGAAAACAGTTCACTCTGGAAAATTGACAGCCTACTATCAGGGAAAATAGTAAAGGGAGAAATAAAAGCTTTTTGTATTGACGGAGATAGAAGGCTGATTTGCTGCAGTGCAGAACGGCAGTTAGCTCAGAAGTTTCAACACACAGACTTGGAAGGAATTCATTCACCCAGATAAAGGATCACTTACCTTAATTGAGATGCTTTCGTTCCCTACAGCTCAAGCACCAAACAGCTGAACAGGCAAACCAACACCCAGCAGCTTGAGAAACTGCTTGTAGTGCCTCTGCGATTTCCTTCGCCTTTCGAAATCCTGAGAGCTTCTCTTGTAGAGTAGTATTGTACCACAGTAGAAAAATCTCCAGCCACTATGCCCTGGACAGGGCGAGCTTCTAACTAGGGCGATGGGCTCCTGTCAGGTCCCCTGAGACTTGGGATGATCATTGACCTGATTAGTGCTGAACACTCCCTACATGCAGGGAAAGCATACAGAGGATTGGCTGGTGACAGGAGAATTGGGGGGAAAAATGCACTGGAGCCACTTGGGAACGCTGTCTTTTCCAGACTAATGGATGTGTTGCTGCCGAAGCTGTGCAATTTGCAAGGAGGTTATGTACAGTGTTAACCAATGTGCTGCTGCCTCCGTGTGCTGCTGATGGAGCTGCTGCTGCTGCTGATGCTGAAGCTGATGCTACTGAGAGGGATACAGTAGCGATGCACACAGTGTTTGTGAAGGTACAACAGCCTCACACAGCGTGTCGAACACATTAATTAGAGACTGATGTAGCGGCTTCATAACAAGAGGCTTAAATATGCAATTTTCTCTAAGCTAGCAGATAAAGTAGATTAACACACTTTCCCTGACCCCAGAGACTGATTCTCCATTGCAGTGAAATGAATGTGGTGGTCTTACTGAGCCTTCGGCTGATGCTTGTCTGACATTAAAACAAAAACAAAAACTGCCTGCTCGTATAGATTAGCCCAATTTAACAGCACAGCAGAATGCTGAATAATTTCGGATGACACTCTTCAATCGCTGGAAAAGTACAAAGCAGCTGTAATCTCTACTTCCGGATTTTTTTTTTCTTTTAAGACATGGAAAACAGGGTTATGTTAACACAAGCTGAACGTGATCAATACAATGTTTTGTATGCTTAAACAGGAAAGCAAAGAAACGTGTCTGCTCTTTGATGCCCTAACTATCACATGTGAACATCGATATTCCCCCCTCCAGGCATGAAATAAAGAAATGCATAAGTGGAAGTATAAAAAAAATGACACATTACTGTAATTATGGTTTAATTACTGCTGCTGCTATAAATTTCTTTTAAATGAATTATCCTTCCCTGTTTGGATGATAAAGTTGAGGTGCTATAACTGAGTTAGCTTGTTACTAACCATGTACTAACCATATAGCACTTATAATATTATAAGTACTAACCATATAGTATCTATAGTATTATAAGTATCAACCATATAGTATCTATAGTATTATAAGTATCAACCATATAGTATCTATAGTATTATAAGTATCAACCATATAGTATCTATAGTATTATAAGTATCAACCATATAGTATCTATAGTATTATAAGTATCAACCATATAGTATCTATAGTATTATAAGTATCAACCATATAGTATCTATAGTATTATAAGTATCAACCATATAGTATCTGTAATATATGTACCAACCATATAGTACCTATAATATTATAAGTTCTAACCATATAGTATCTGTAATATTATAAGTACTAACCATACAATACCTATAATATTATAAGTACAAAGCATGCAGTACCTGTAATATTAAAGGTACTAACCATATAGCACTTATAATATTATAAGTACCAACCATATAGTACCTATAATATTCTATGTACCAAGCAGATAATAACTATAATATTATAAGTACTAACCATATAGTACCTATAATATTATAAATACTAACCATATACTGTAGTACCTATAATATTGCAAGTTCTATCCATATAGTACCTATAATATTATAAATTCTAACCATATAGTATCTGTAATATTATAAGTACCAACCATACAGTACCTATAATAGTATAAGTTCTACCCACATAGTATCTGTAATGTTATAAGTACTTACCATATAGTACCTATAGTATTATACGTACTAATGGTTTAGTACATATAATATGATAAGTACTAACCATATACAGTAAAACCTATAATATTATAAATACTAACCATCTTGTACCTATAATAAATACTAATCACATAGTACCTATAATATTATAAGTACTAACCATATAGTACCTATAATATTAGGAGCACTAATCACACAGTAATTATAATATTAGAAGTACTAACAATATAGAATGTAATTTACTAAAACCGGAGCACTGAGAATCTGGTGCAGATGTGCATGGTAGCCAATCAGCTTCTAGCTTCATCTTGTTCAATTAAGCTTTGACAGTAAAACCTGGAAGTTGATTGGTTTCTATACAGAGCTACACCAGATTTTACATGCTCCAGTTTTAGTAAATCTCCTCTATGGCACCTATAATATTATAAGTAATAACCACATAGTACCTATAATATTACTAATATTACTATAATAAGTACTAACCATATAGTATCTCTAAAATTAAGTATATAAGCACAAGATCTGGCATTTCTATTTTTAAATTAGCAACATGTATGTATACACTGTTTGCATAATTTTGCATTTACAGTAAATATAGGGAATGAACTAATGTTATTTTCTGGATAGTGTAGGTGTTCTGTAATATTTCAAGCCAGAGGTTCTATATTGCAGGTTCTAATTTAATTTTCTGTGCTGTGTCAGGTAAAATTAACATAGGGATTCATCTACATGCAAATGTACTGTATTTTAAATGGGGAGAGTGGTAAACAATATGGATTAGGGCTTCTTCTCAGATTTGATTCAGTTTATGTCAGCCACTGAAACGTATTCAATTATGTTTACTGAAGTAATTATCCATGGGATGCTGGCTTCACACTGAAGGGTCATACATACTGTATATGACTATGTGTTGTTTGTGGACTTTAATTTGATGGGTCTGTAAATGTGAACATACAGAAAGTTGTCACTAAGGGGTAGATTTACTAAAGCTGGTTCACTCAGAATCTGGTGTAGCTGTACATAGTAGCCAATCAGCTTCTAACCTCAGCTTGTTCAATTAGGCTTTGGCAATAAAAAAATGGAAGCTGATTGGTTTTTATGCAGAAGTGAGCCAGATTTTGCATACTCCAGCTTTAGTAAATAACCCCCCTATGTCACTAAGATTAACTGGGTCTTTTGTTCAAACATTTTTTTTACAGTTTAACTATTGTATTGGAGGGTTAAAACTCAACTCTGGGATGGAATAAAAAAACCTTCGGAGTGGGAACCCCTTGCACTGCCAGGGTCAAATACTCAATACATCTTGGGGAGAGGATAAGGATGCATTACTTACCTTACCCCCCACTCCAGACAACATTGGCACTGTCCTCCGCTCCTTCTGGCACTCTGGTTTGTAGGCTGTTCAGTATCAGCAATGTCTATTAAGCCTGCATTGTTCATGGAGGGGGCAGGAGTGCAACCACAATGAGAACACCTTAGAAAGGATGTTTGATAGGATTGATCACAATGCTGGATGAACCCTGCTGGAGAGAAGAATACAGTGAATACCCTTGAGAATACCCTTGTGCAAAAATGAGCATTTAACCCTTGCGTTGTGGGATGTCCACTGCAAGGGTAATTTTTTCTTGTGCCCAGAGTTTGACTTTAACCCCTTCCTGCTGCCTTCGCCTGGCCCTTTCAGAGGGTATGTAGGTGAAAGTGGGTATTCCGATCATGTGAGCACTGTGATTGGCAGTCACAGTGATCATAAATTTCACAAGCGCAAGCTGGCCTGGACTGGCCATAGGGCTGCCGGGCTTAACCACTTCCCGACCGGCCGTTGCGTATAAACAGCTGGACAGTGGCACTGCAGGGTCGGGTGGCCGTTTATAAACGGCCTCCCCACACCCTGCTTGTGCGCGCTCCCTGGGAGCGCACAGCACCGCGATCCGGTGCCCGCTGTGTCCTCCGGACACAGTGAAACACCGATCGTCGGACGGGACCTCTGTACGAGGTCCCGATCATGTGATCACTGATTGGCCAATCAGTGATCACATGCAAAGTAGTAAGTAGGATGTCACTTCTGACATCATTGCTTACTACGTGGGAAATCTGTGAATGATCACAGAGGTCACATGGTACAAGGCTATTTACAAAAGCCTTGTACCATGTGACAAGCTGTGACCAATCACAGCTCACTCAGTACTTCTCAATGACTGGAAGAATGCACACAGAGAGAAAGAGAAATGATTGCTATCCTATATGGGTGTAAAAGCAATCAGTGTAAAAGAAAAAAAAAAAATCTTCATCACCCCCCACAAGTAGTACAGTGTCACCATGGTGACACTGTACTGCTAGGGTGATAGTATGTAAAAAATAAATAAATAAATAAAAAATAATAATATAAAAAAATTAAATAAAAATGTAAAAAAAATGTTTAAAAATTATAATTTTTGGTTATAAATTAATTTGGATTTTTTTTTTACTAAAAAGATAACAGAATAAATTTTGGCTAAGATTTATGATGAAATATTATTTATTTGCAAAATTTTATAAAAAAAAACACTTTTTTTCAAAATTTTTGGACATTTCATTTACATAGCAAAAAAAATACAAATCCCAGTGGTGAATAAATACCACCAAAATAAAACTTTATCTGTCTCAAAAAAATGGTAAAAAATTCATTTGGGTACAGTGTTGCATGACCGCGCAATTGTCATTCAAAGTGTGATAGCGCTAAAAGCTGAAAATTGCCCTGGTCAGGAAGGGGGTGAAAGTGTCCGGTCTGGAAGTGGTTAAGAAGAGCGGACTGTTGATGACTGGGCCGCACAGCAGGAGGTAAGTAGTGACCATGGTATGGACAGGGCTAGCACAGACCATGGCCACCGCTCAACTCTCGCTATGCGGCTATGCCTAAAACAGGACTGACAGGAGAAGCAGCAGAGACAGCTCCAGTGGCAAGCAGGAAGCACCGCCGAGGACACACAGACACCTCCCTGGCCAGCCGCTGCACACACAGCTTCATTGAAGGTACAATGGCTGCCTCTCTCCTTCACTGGCCAGCAGACTGTGACAGCTCTGTAGCAGTGGTGGACGGGCTGTCTCTTTACAGGTTGGGCTGTCTCTTTCCCATACAGGCTGTCTCTTTACTGGTTGAGCTGTCTCTTCACTGAACGGGCTGTCTCTTTGCTGAATGGACTGTCTCTTTGCTGAATGGGCTGTCTCTTTGCTAGACAGACTGTCTCTTTGCTGGTTGAGCTGTCTCTTTATTGGTTGGGCCCTCTCTTTCCTCGATGGGCTGTTTCTTTCCTTGACAGACTGTCTCTTTGCTGGACAACTGTCTTTTTACTGGTTGAGCTGTCGCTTTACTGGTTGGGCTCTCTCTTTGCTGGACAGGCTGCCTCTTTACTGGTTGGGCTGTCTCTTTGCTGGATGGGATGTCTTTTTACCGGTTGAGCTGTCTCTTTGCTGGACCGGCTGTCTCTTTGCTAGATGTGCTGTCTCTTTACTGGTTGAGCTGTCTCTTTGCTGGATGGGCTGTCTCTTTGCTGGATGGGCTGTCTCTTTTTTGGACAAGCTGTTTCTTTGTTGGACAGGCTATTTCTTTGCTGGACAGGCTGTCTCTTTACTGGTTGAGTTGTCTCTTTACTGGTTGAGATGTCTCTTTACTGGTTGAGCTGTCCCTTTGCTGGATGGATGGGCTGTCTGTTTGCTCGATGGAATGTCTCTTTACTGGTTGAGCTGTCTCTTTGCTGGATGGGCTGTCTCTTTGCTGGATGGGCTGTCTCTTTGCTGGATGGGCTGTCTCTTTGCTAGACGGGCTTTCTCTTTGCTGGTTGAGCTGTCCCTTTATTGGTTGGGCTCTCTCTTTGCTCGATGGACTGTCTCTTTCCTGGACAGACTGTCTCTTTGCTGGATGGCTGTCTCTTTACTGGTTGAGCTGTTGCTTTACTGGTTGGCCTCTCTCCTTGCTGGACAGGCTGTCTCTTTACAGTTGGGCTGTCTCTTTACTGGATGGGCTGTCCCTTTACTGGTTGGGCTGTCTCTTTGCTGGATGGGTTGTCTCTTTACAGATTGAGCTGCCTCTTTGCTGGATGGGCTGTCTCTTTGCTGGATGGGTTGTCTCTTTGCTGGTTGAGCTGTCTCTTTATTGGTTGGGCTCTCTCTTTGCTTAATGGGCTGTCTCTTTGCTCGATGGGATGTCTCTTTACCGGTTGAGCTGTCTCTTTGCTGGATGGGCTGTCTTTTTGCTGGATGGGCTGTCTCTTTACTGGTTGAGCTGTCCCTTTGCTGGACGAGCTGTCTGTTTGCTGAATGGGCTGTCTCTTTACTGGTTGAGCTGTCCCCTTGCTGGATGGGCTGTCTCTTTGCTGGATGTGCTGTCTCTTTGCTGGATGAGCTGTGTCTTTGCTGGATGGGCTATCTCTTTGCTGGATGGGATGTCTCTTTGCTGCATGGGAAGTCTATTTGCTTTATGGGGATGTCTCTTTTCTGGATGGGGTTGTCTCTTCGCTGAATGGAGATGTCTCTTTGTTGGATGGGATGTCTCTTTGCTGGATTCGGCTGTCTCTTTGCTCAATTGGGTCCAGCAAAGACACATCCCAATCTAGCAAAGAGACAGCCCATTCCAAGCAGGGACATCCCCATCCAGCAAAGAGGCATCCCTGTCCAGCAAAGAGACATCCCATCTCTTTGTAGATGGGGATGTCTCTTTGCTGGATGGGGATGTCTCTTTGCTATGTGGGGATGTCTTTTTGCTGGACTGGGCTGTCTCTTTGATATATAGGGATGTCTCTTAGCTGGAATGGGCAATCTCTGTGAATATATAGGGGGCACTGTGATTAGATCTTTAGGGGCACAGTAATGTAAAGGGACACTGTGATGTAAAGGGCACTGTGCTGTAAATTTGCACTGTAATCAATACAGTGGCCCTTTACAATGCAGTCCCCTTTATACCACAGTGTTCCTTTACATTACAGTGTGGAGGACTGATTCCGTGACTATTCCATCACCAACTGCGCCCGCGAATGCCCTTAAACAACCCCCGAAAAATTGTCTGGGACCATTTTTTGTCCCAGTCCAGGTCTGATCACAAGTATGCATCAGGAGTTTTCTCAGTACCCATTTGTTACTGTGCCGGGAGAGCACTCTCAACACAGTATAGTGTTTACCTAGGGCAGCATATACATATTCAGCTGCTCAGCATTAAAGCCCGCCCACTGAGAGGCCACATATATGTGCCAGGTTAGCAGGAAGAGGTTAAAGTGGCTGTCAGGATTTTTTTTTTAACATCTATGTCTTATTAGAAAGATTTCCCCTGACATGAAAATATGAAAATAAGTGTTCCCACTGAAAGATTGTCTTTTGATGGCAAGCCAGGATTTTAATGTTAACTGTTAGTTTTATTCCCAGTGATACTGGTGATCAGGGCAATTAGAAAGAGTGAATGTCCCTGAGCCCTCATTCACACTGGTGAGATATTGTGGTGCGATTTTACAGTTCTAAATTGCAAGTGGCACCCCATTGCCGACAATGGAACTGTTCCTATTGTTGCAAGGTAAAAAGTAGTGCAGGAACCTTTTTTATAATTGCTGCAACATAATTCGTTGCGAATTATGTTGCAGCAATTATAAAAATTATGTTGCAGCAATTATAAAAAAGGTTCCTGCACTACTTTTTTTCTAATTTGATTGTGACTTTCATAGACCTCATGAAGTCATAAGCCACAATGAAATCGGAGGTGCAAACCGCACTGATCTGCAGATTTGAAATCATGCTGAAGTAGCGCCATTTTAAAGCAGCACCAGTGTGAATCAGGAATAAGTCCCTTCACAGCTGTGTGTTCTGCGAACGCAAGCAGAAACACGTGTTTCTGTGCATGCTCCCACACAATGAACCAAAAAGTGCTTTGCACCTGCTGTGCCATTATTTTTTAATAACACCCAAATGTGCCTAGCAGAAGCATTATTTGTCACGCAACAAAATGTGCCAAACATATGGGCAGCACAGTGGCTAAATGGTTAGCACTTCTGCCTGGCAGTAGTAGGGCCGTTGGTTCAAATCCCAGCCACAGCACCACCTGCCTGGAGTTTGCATGTTGTACCTGTGCCTGTGTGGGTTTCCTCTGGGTCCTCCGGTTTCCTCCCACACTCCAAAGACATGCTGGTAGGTTAATTGGATCCTGTCTAAATTGGCCCTAGTATATGAATGTAAGTTAGGGACCTTAGATTGTACACCCCTTGAGGGTTAGGAACTGTTGTGAATGTACAATATGTATGTAAAGCACTGCATAAATTGACGGCACTATATAAGTACCTGAAATAAATAAATAAAACACTCAATAAAAAAAACACCCGAGTCCCACTGCCAAAAAAAGGTGCAGGAGCTTTGTCATGCATAGAGAAGCCACTGCAAATGAATGGGCTGCCCGATTCTGTCCGGCAACAAACACATATAAAAAATAATGCATTGGTGCATCCCATAGGTGTGAATGGGGTCTAATGGAGACACAGAAAGCAATATAAACCTGATAGTGGTACTAACTAGGGATGAGCAAACATTGCTGGATTATCACATTCAGTTGTGGTTCCGAAACAAAGCACTCTACTGTCTGGGGCATGCCTGTACGTATTCAAATAGCATGCAGAGCTGTATCTTGGCTATCCAGAAAACTAGAACTATTGGAAAGTTAAATAGATATGTTTTGGAATAAATATGTCACAATGCATGCAAATTCAATGCCTTAATGCATACTTAAATTTTATGCTTAGCCTTAGATGCCCTTTAAATGGAGAGATTTGCAGACTGGCCACTATAAAGAGATCTGTGCAGTAAAACAGCTACAGTAAATGCAAAGTTGCATTACATACTGTATGTGAGTTTTTTGTTACCTACCAAAAGTCCTATAAATGTGTTAAATCAGGCATTTTATTGGGGTACCTCTGCCAGACAGCACAGTCAGGTTTATTATCTCACTTTTATCTACTGACCTTAACCTCCTTGGCGGTATGATTCTTTCCGATTTTTTGTGCTGAAAGCGGTACCATTTTTTTGCATGGAAATATGTAGTTTTCTATTGTAGGCTGTAATTTTTAGGAATAACTCACTGAAATCTGTCCGAACAAGAGTCTAGTAAACATTCCGGATATGATAAAATTTGAAACACGAAATCATAAATTATAATTTAATAAATAATCATAAAAAATAATAATATAATAATAATAAATTTAATTCAATGATATAATCAAACCAAAAACACTGAAATTTGAAATACAGAGGCAAATTCGCACATCGCTGAGCAAAGTCGCAAAATCGTTTTCAGCGTCTGATGACGAATTTCCCCACAAATCATCATCACTCAATTCTGCAAGTGGTTCTGATTTACTGTCGCTGTTCTAAAACCGCTTTTGACGTAATGGGACGCTTTTTGGACGCTATGGACTTTTCTAAGTTTCCAGGCAGAAAGAACATTCAAAATGCCGGCAGGGCACAGGACAAAGCAGTAGGGACAAAAAATATGTGAAATGCATTGAAACAGCAATGACAGCAAAAATGACATTTTTTAAAAATTTCAAATTTCCCGTACGTCCCGACGTCACAGGGACCGGAACACAGAAGCCGGATGCCGGCATCGGCCGGAGGAGATGGCCGGGGACGCTGCAGGGGACACATCGCGGGAGCGAAGGACAAGGTAAGTGCTGCAGGGACTCCCAGAGCAACGCCGCATGGTAAGCCCGAGTGTAGCTCGGGGTTAGCACTATTGGTATAGAAATTTTACCCCGAGCTACACTCGGGATTACCGCTTAGGAGGTTAAAGTGATTCTAAAGGTTGATTTTTTTTAAGAAAAAATAAACATGTCTATACTTACGTGCTGTGTGCAGTGGTTTTGCACAGAGCAGCCCAGATCCTTCTCTTCTTGGCACTCCTGCCCCATCCCTCCTGTTGGGTGCCCCCCAGAGCAAGCACCCACTGCTCCATGTATCTATTCACACACAGAGCCGTGGCTTGGCCCTGCTCCCTCTCTCTTCTCATTGGCTCACTGGTTGTGATTGACAGCAGTTGGAGCCAATGGCTCCCGCTTCAGTCTCAGCCAATGAGAAGAGGGAGTCCCGGGATAGCCGAAACTCCAGTGCACATGGCTGGAAGGAGAGGGGCTTAGGTGAGTGTTAGGGGGGGCTGGGAGGGATGCTGGACACAGAAGGTTTTTTACCTTCATGCATTCTATTAATTTCACTTTTTTCAAGATTCCTGCTTCCCTATTTACCAATATACAATTAATGTACTTCTGTTGCAGAAAACTAAAAAGCTTTCTATATGTCCTAGGCCAGTGTTCTCCATTGAAAACTCCTCCATTACTTCCTGCTACCCATCCCTCATTTTGGAAAAACTGTTAAGACTCAGGAAGAACCTCAGCAGCTGACTACATTAACACACCTGCCCTCACCTGCCCTCCCCCTCCAGGAGATTGCTCCCACCCAACTCTGTACTCACCAACAATCAATGGCAATGCCCACCATTCTCACTGAATATACAGCAATTGATTGTTTTTTGCCTTTATCATTTGGCAGAGTGTGCAGGACCTGAGCAATCACATAACAACCTGTGTACAATCTCCTTAAGATCTACCATCACCTATGTAGTGCAAGGGTCTACTGGGCTGGATACAGAATAGATGGATAGATAGTTTTGGTATATCTAAATGAGATTCTACAGAGAAGTTACAATCAGATTGTATGGTGTATGTCAACCTTTATATACCTAAAATGAACTAGTCGTGCTTCCTGTGCCATTAATTGTTAACAGCACCCCAAACGATGAAGCAAATACATATTTTGCCAGCTGAGGGGCAGGTAATACACTAAAATCACATAGTAAAACATTACTGTATCAAAGCATTTCACATACATTTTGTCCCGAGTGCTTTGTCCTGTGCCCTGCCTGCATTTTTACTGTTCTTTCTGCCTGGAAACTGAGAAAAGTCCATGGTGTCCAAAAAGCATCCCTTTAGGTCAAAAGCAGTTTTAGATCAGCTAGTAAATTAGAACTACTTGCAGAATTGAGTGATAATGATTTGTGGAGAAATTTGTCATCAGGCACTGAAAACGATTCTGCGACTTTGCTTAGTGATGTGCGAACTTGGCGCTATATTTCAAATTTCAGTGTTTTGGGTTTGATTATATTATTGAATTAAATGTATTATTATATTATTTTTTATCATTATTTATTAAATTACAATTTATGATTTCGGGTTTCAAATTTTAACATACCCGGAATGTGTACTAGACTCTTGTTCGGACAGATTTCAGTGAGTTATTCCTAAAAATTACAGGCCTACAATAAAAAAAATACATATATCCATGCAAAAAAATGGTACCGCTTTCAGCACAGAAATATGGACATAATCAGACCGCTAGGGAGGTTAAGTACCACCAAAAGAAAGCTCTATTTGTGTGTAAAAAATTATACAAAATTCATATGGGTACAGTGTTGCATGATCGTGCAATTGTCATTCAAAGTGCGACAGCGCTGAAAGCTGAAAATTGGCCTGGACAGAAAGGGGGTAAAAGTGCTCTGTATTGAAGTGGTTAATGTAGTCCATTCAAGTAAATAGGTTGCCCTATGCATGATGAGCAGAAACTCTCCAAAACACCCAAAAAAATAAAAGCATGCAGGAACTCGAGTTCCTGCTATGCGGAGATGTGAATGGGGCCTGACAGCTGAGTGTCTTCATCCACACCCTCCTATGACCTTGTATAAGGCTGGCCATATGCTATGCAATCTGATTGTACAATCTCTGTGCAATTTCCTTTAGATTTACCCAAAACTCTGAAATAGGAGGACACACCTGAACAGTGTATTCAATTTGTATCAAATCAGACAGTCCCTTGCACTGCATAAATAATGGTAGATCTAAAGGAGATTGTACAATCGGATTGTACAGTGTATGGCCACTTTAAATCAGGAAGTAAAAAATTGAGTGGAAATAAAACAAGAGGTGGTACAGTAATGAGGGAAATTAATTTACACATATTGGGATTTTTTTAGCAAAGGCATGTAGCAGAATACATGTTGGCCTAAATTTATGATGAAATTTGATTTTTAAATTTTTTTACTGGACATATTTAATAGCAAAAAGTAAAACATATCGTTTTTTTTTTTCAAAATTGTCGGTCATTTTTTGTTTATAGTGCAAAAAATAAAAAACACAGATGCAATCAAATACCACCAAAAGAAAGCTATATTTGTGGGGGAAAAAAAGATGTAAATTTAATTTGGCTGCAGCGTTGCATGACCGCGCATTTATCAGTTAAAATAATGCAGTGCCGTATAGCAAAATATGGCCTGGTCAGGTAAATCCTCTGGAGGGCAACAGTGCCACAGTAAGAACATGAGGTAGAATCTGGTGGAGTGTGTATCCACAAGTACGTCCCTCTTACACTGTGAATGTGAGTTTTTTTTCCTAGCAAACTATTTTTACAGCTACTGCCCTGAAGTCAACCTCAAAGAAAAATGTAATAAAAAAGTTAAAATAACTCAGAAAATTAAAGAAAGTTGCTGAAAGCAATTGTTTATTTAATTTTTTCTCCTAAAGCAACAAATATGTTATACTCACCTGTTCTGTGCAATAACTTTGCACAGAGCAGCCTCAATCTTCCTCCTCTGGAATCCCCTGCTGGCAGCCTTGGCTCCTCCTCTTCTGTTTTTAGCCTCATACCAAGCCACTTACTATGGGACACTTACAAGAGCTTGATCCCGAGCCGCATCTATTGACACACACAATGTGCCCCCCCACACTCTCTGATCACAGGGTATGATTGACAGTGGTAGGAGCCAATGGCTCCTGCTGCTGCTGAGCCTCCTGTGAGAGGAGCAGTGATGCTGCAGGTGTGCACAGCACTGGATTGAGATCAGGCTCAGGTAAATATTCAAGGGGGGCTAGGGAGAGCTGGCATTGAAGGTATTTTACTTTAATGCAGCAAATTCATTAATGTAAAAACCATTTTACCTTCACAACCACTTTGAGGTGTGCTGTGTGTATGTGTGTATGTGTATGTGTGTGTGTATGTGTGTGTGTGTACTAGCAAGCATTGACACTTGTTGCTGTTACAGAAAGTAGTCAATGTGAATAGTTCTGGGAACGTTGTCTTTGAAAATTTTTCTTGTTGCACAGTAATTAGAATATATTGTGTAAGTAAAAAGAATGTGGCATACGTATAAAGTTTATACGATGGATAGGTTCAGGCTTTATTTAAAGAAGGACTCCATGAATTTTTTTTTCTCCCATGCAGTGGGGCTGTGCAGGGGTTAACTACTTGTTTTTTCTAGGGGCTCACTAAAAGGCTATACTTACCCAATCCTTTGATCCTCCAGAAAACCGTGCTCCCCTACATCCAGTGGTGGACTCTTCCTGCCGTCTTCACATCTTGAGCAGGTCTATGGGCGTGATGATGTCAGGAACAGTCCATTCACAAAACTGCTATCATGGGAGAGAGGAGTGGCAGGGGCTGGTTTTGTGCTTGAAGGATTGGTGGATTAGGTACAGTAAGTATATTTCCTCTCTGCAATCCCCTAGACAAAAATGATCAGTTAACCCATGCAACACTGAAAATAAGAAGTTTGCCCAGAGTTCATCTCTCACCATGCAAGATTATTGCACACCCAAGTGAAAATATTAGTACATAAAATGTTGATTGCACAAATGCAGGTGCTAGAGCAATAGGTAGGGTTCCTCAAGAAAAACCCAGGTATAATACACTCTAATAAAATGAATAATAGGCAGCACTCCAAACAGCTAGCTTTTTAAATTACTGTACTGTATTTCTGAAAGGAAATATCATATAAATACAGATATATAGTACATGCACAATATTTCCCCACAGTTCACAGAGCTAGGCAAAAGGAAACTCTAAGCTACAATCACCATGTACTATGTAGCAAATACCAATCATCAGTACAAATAGATCCCAGAAAAAGTCTTCAGCTGGCATGTGGATACTTCACATCAGGTAGTGGCTGGAATCACAATATTTCTGAAGTGGATCCTGTGCATGTACTATAATGTCCTTATATGATGCTTCTTTTGATAAATACAGGAAATGTGAAAAGTTAGCTGTTTGGAGTGCTGACTACTCTTCTTATTATTAGAATTTATTTACTGTAACCATCAGTGGCATGCTCTGTGCTCGGCCTCATTCCTTTACATAGAGTGCCCCCAGGTATTTCCCAATCCTTGTGACTATCTTACATTTGTCATCTATTTTTAATTTGCTCTTAATGTAGTAACAATAAATGATGGAATCATGAATGATCATTTAGTTAATTAAAAGTGACTGTGAAAGCCTCTCTAAGTGAAGAAGTCATAGTGCGAGCTCTGCAAAAGGTAATACAGCGCTTATATGCACACACACGCAAATTCCATGCACTGTATCATGTATACATGTTTTGAAGCTAATCATTGGTTTGTTCATACCTCTTAAAGAGCTAGGGGAGCAATTGTGGTGATTGTTACATTATTAGCACACGCACACACACACACACTCCACTTGTCTAATTAATTGTATAAAAAACCTAGGTCTTTTTGAATTAAACAATGCAATGCTACAATACTCACCTCATCTCCATTGTGGTCCCTGGCACGCTCACGGCTCCAGTCCTCTGAGCCAAGGGCATCAAGGAGGTCATTAGAAAAACAGTTGTCTATTACTAGCATGTGTCAGACTGATATTCTTTTTTTTATACCACTTACTTGTTTATTTGGCCTCTAATGAGGAGTTGGTCCTGCTATGAAATTCACTCCTATTGCTAGACTGATGATCCTGGCTAGAAAATGGATAATTTATAGGTGGCTTTCCTCCACTCTATATACAGTATTTTCTGGCGTATAAGACTACTTTTTATACTTAACTACTTGCCGTCCGCCTTCTGTTTATAAACGGCAGGGTGGTGGCACTCCAGGGGCGGGTTGCCGTTCATAAACGGCACCTGCTTTTTCTAGCTGTGCGCGCTCCCCGCGGTCCGGTGCTCGCTGTGTCCTCCGGACACAGTGAAACACTGATCGTCGGACGGGACCTCGGTCCCGATCATGTGATCACTGGATGGCCAATCAGTGATCACATGCAAAGTAGTAAGCAAGATGTCACTTGTGACATCATTGCTTACTACGTGTGAAATCTGTGAATGATCACAGAGATCACATGGTACAAGGCTATTCACAACAGCCTTGTACCATGTGACAAGGTGTGACCAATCACAGCTCACTCAGTATTTCTCAATGGCTGCAAGAATGCAGACAGAGAGAAAGAGAAATGATTGCATTTACATCCTATATGGGTGTAAAAGCAATCACTGTAAAAATAAAAAATAAAAAATCTTCATCACCCCCCACAAGTAGTACAGTGTCACCATGGTGACACTGTACTGCTAGGGTGATAGTATGTAAAAAATAAATAAATAAATAAAAAATAATAATATAAAAAAATTAAATAAAAATGTAAAAAAAATGTTTAAAAATTATAATTTTTGGTTATAAATTAATTTGGATTTTTTTTTACTAAAAAGATAACAGAATAAATTTTGGCTAAGATTTATGATGAAATATTATTTATTTGCAAAATTTTATAAAAAAAACACTTTTTTCAAAATTTTTGGACATTTCATTTACATAGCAAAAAAAATACAAATCCCAGTGGTGAATAAATACCACCAAAATAAACCTTTATCTGTCTCAAAAAAATGGTAAAAAATTCATATGGGTACAGTGTTGCATGACCGCGCAATTGTCATTCAAAGTGTGATAGCGCTGAAAGCTGAAAATTGCCCTGGTCAGGAAGGGGGTGAAAGTGTCCGGACAGGAAGTGGTTAAAAATATACCCCAAAAATTGGGGGTCGTCTTATACGCGGGGTATAAAATGTAAACCGTGAGTTTGTTTGGGTCAAGCTGGCTGGATGTGTGGTAATACTGTACATACAGTATACTGTGCTGAGCCAAGCTGGCTCAAAACAAATGTCCCTATGACAGATGAATCTGTCAGCCCACTGGATGTGCGATATATACAGAATACTGTGCTGAGCCAAGCGGTTTCAAAACGTACCGGTATGTACCTGCTGTAATCAGCCCGCTGGATGCGTGTATGTACGGTAGCTGCGGCTACATACAGTATATACTGGGCCAATCGCGGTGAGTGATGTATTCTACTAATGAATACAAAGCCTGCTTGGATTGGCTGAGTCAGAGAGGTGGGCTGATGATGTCACAACCTCAGCCAATCCGAGCAGGCTTTGTATTCATTAGTAGAATACATCGCTCACCGTGATTGGCCCAGTGTATACTGTATGTAGCCGCAGCTACTGTACATACACGCATCCAGCGGGCTGATTACCGTAGGGACGTACTGGTACATTTTGAAACAGCTTGGCTCAGTATACTGTATATACCGCACATCCAGCGGGCTGACAGAATAATCTGTCATAGGGACATTTGTTTTGAGTCAGCGCGGTATACTGTATGTACATTACTGCACATCCAGCGGGCTGCATATATACTCTATGTAGCCGAAGCTACTGTATTACCGCACATCCAGCGGTAACCATCTGATTTGGAATATGATCCATATGATGACTGTTTTACAAATGTATCACAAGATGTCATTCATGAACTTATGATGTCAGAGGATGAACATGAGGATTTTGAAGGATTTTAAGTACCGGTAAGTCATAACCATTTCAATTAAAAAATCTGATGTTTTTAAATGGTGTTGCCTCGGAAGGGGGGTAGTCTTATACAGCGAGTATAGCCCAAAACCTATATTTTAACTGGAAAATTAGGGGGTCGTCTTTTACACCCAGTCGCCCTATATGCCGGAAAATACGGTATATTTGAGAAATAGAAGTGTAGCACAGATCCCTGACAGGTCCCACTGATTTCTCCCAGGTTCTCTTCCCATTTGGGTCCCCAGGCAGCCAAGAACACAACCCTTTAGCAGTCTATCTCAAAGAAATATATCAGAATAAATGTTGGCCTAAATTTGTGTAGATAGATTATTTATTTGCAAAATTTTATAACAGAAACTAATAAAAATGCATTTTTTCAAATTTTCAGTCTTTTTTACTTTATAGCACACAAAATAAAAAGCCCAGTGTTAATTAAATTAAATACCACCAAAATAATTTCTATTTGTGTGAAAAAAATTATAAAACATTCATATGGGTACAGTGTTGTATAATCATGCAACTGTCATTCAAAGTGCGACAGAACTGAAAGGTGAAAATTGGCCTGGACAGGAAGGGGGTAAAAGTGCCCGGTAGGCAAATAGTTAACCTCCTTCCTCCCCTCCTTTATTAATCTTTTTCCCCTTTGCCTGCTTAATTTCCCTTCTATTCTTTCCCCACTATCACTCTTTTCTTCCCATCACCCACCCCCTTCTATCCTTTCCTCTATTGACTAACCCGCTTGCTTCCCCCCCTTTTTTTCTTTCTCTTTCTCTCCCTAAACTCCATTTACTTAGCTAGAGTTCTTCTCCCCATAAACAGACCAGCCAACTCCAGTCTGTGACATATGTTCGACTTAGCGGTAACCATGCCTACCCCTGCGGTGAAAACACAACCACTGATGGCTTTGCCTAAAACTTTTAAATCAACCTCGCTAAATGCACAGGGTCTAATATCCCAGAAAAAACTATTGCAGCTGCTAATGCTGATGAAGAAACAGAAAGCTGATGTTGTCCTCATTTATGAGACACACTTCCGCACCGACTATATACCCAAATTAACTGATCATTACTTCCCCATAGCACATCATGCCACCAACAGTTTAGCTAAATCCTAGCTTCATCACAGACACCTTGGCTGACAGCAATGGGAGGTTCATTTCTTGAAGGGCAACCTCTACGACAGACCGATTACTAGCAAATCTTTACTGCCCAAATACGATAGTGGCTTCCGTCAGCTCCATAGTGAACTAACTCATAGACTTCCAATCAGGCATCTTAATAATGGGAGGAAACTTTAATGTCCCCCTGCATTTCATTCTATCCCTGGAATAGTTATCAGAGCCAGTGTGTTTTTTATTTAAATGTGATGTATTTTTTACTAGTATTTTTGTACAATAAAGTGCATGACTAAAAAGAGTTCCTTATGAGTACATGTGTGATGATATGTTTGCTGCAATAAAGTCCCAAAGGGGGTCATTTTAGCGTAAATTCATGTTGGGGACGAGCAGCTAGATACTCGACTTTCTTTCTCACAATGTAAATCCCAATTTCCCTTCATGTGGAAAAGGCACTCCATAACTTATCTGGGGATTCAACTTCCGACTCATTTGTCTGATTTATACACGCTTAATTACATACCTATACGTGATATCCAACAGGATCTTCAAAAGTGGCACAAAGGGCTTTTCTCTTGGTTTGGAAAGTCAGCTATAACTAGAAAAGCTACAATTTCTGGGGAAATTGTGTGAAGTGTTCTTGCCTCCACCAGTAGTCTACAACTGGAGTGGCTTGAGTAACTGTTGTGTGGTTGGAGTGGCTGGAGTAACTGTGAAAAGGTTGGACTGGGCAGAGTAACTTTATGGAGTGGGCAGAATAGCTGTGTGGAGTGTTTGGAGTGAGTAAAGATAGTAAACATTACACTAACCAACTGATTGATAAAATTTAAACTGTGCACATGGCAAGCTTGATAGAGTGAGAAATGCATTTCAACTTTTAATTATTTATATAGCACATTTAATTGCAATGTTGTTGCCCAAAGTGCTTCACAGTTACATTAAAACATACAAAAACATATAAAAACATTATCAGCATTATCACCTCAAATACTCTCTACTGTAGAAAACTTATTTCCAAACCTTTAACCAGAAGCCGGCCAAACTGTCACAAATTCAAAATGAGATTTCAAATAGGCCAGAGAAGAGCGGTTAAAAAAAAACTTCTCCAAATTGCTCACTTCACTGACGTCTTCAAATGGTCATAGTTTTAAAAACTATAAATCCTACACTGAAGAGCTTTATATTGTGAGAATCACAAGATCCTACATTTTGATGCATAGTATGTCTCTGAAATATTTAAAATGAAGGCACAGTCACAGTTTAGAAATTGCCCTGCAAATTTGAGGTGGCTAGAGTGGAGTTTCATTGAATGTCAATGAGCGGCGTGAGTTGCAAACAAATGGTCATATTTTGAAAACTATCAGGACTATGGCTTAGCTGTGGACATTTTTAATGGCAGCAGGGATAGCTGAAAGTTTTGATATAAGATTTGTGTAGGTGGGCTTGAAAATGAGGGAGTGATGGCAGTTTAGAAATCATGTCCTGATTTTTCAGCTCCTACTCTAGCTTTTGTCAGCTCCCACTCTAGTTTTGAACATTCATTTATCCATTTATTTCTATTGGACCAATTTCACTGCAAAAACGCTAACATTTTGTGAACCATTCGGCGAAACGTTCCACAAAGTAATAGCACACCAATCGGGAACAATCCGCACATTTCGGTATATTACTGCCTATGTAGTGTAAAAACTGTGGGAGGAGTTAGGGTGGTAAATTTGGCTATAATAATAAGAATATATATGTGAGATAACAGGAAGTGGTCTTGCCATGCAAGAACACTTAATAAAAATGAACATACTGTATCCTTTATGTGCTACAAACGATCCCACTTAAGGTCCCTACAACCTTCTTTGTGGCATATCACAGAGCACGCACCCTCTTTATATGGGCGTGCAAACTCCCTGGACTCAGCTATGTCCTACTAACACTACCCAAGCTTAAAGGGGGTATAGGTCTGCCCAATATCCATAAATACTCATGTCACTTAGTGAGACTAGTGGACTGGCACGTACATGAGCAGAGAAATTCCTGGGTTCGACTAGAAAGTGCAGGTTTGGCCATACCCTTAAAATTAATTCCAGGACTGCCCACACCTCGGGAATACAAGGAACACACCAAACGTAGGCTCTTCTGTATATTGCTTCCACCTGACACACAGGGCTTTCAACTTAACCTCCTGTCTTGGACCACTTATCCCCTGAGATACAACCCTGACTTCTCCTCAAGTATGTCACCCAACTGCTTGAGTGATTTGGCCGCATAAACAAATACTTGCAGAGAACTTTTTCCACAGGGGATCTCTCCTATCCTATGAGGCACTACAGGCCCAAATGCTTAACCATCCATTCCTCTTCTGGACCTATGTGCAATTAAGGCATTTTTTCAGCTATGCTAAAGACTTGTCAGACTGGTTTCGCTCATCTGCTTGAAGCTATTTGCTCAAGAAACTCACCCCGAAACACCATGTGATATCCTTAATGTACCCATTCCTTTTCTCTAAACATGCCCCAAAAGACCATAGAATGTGTCAGAATTGGGAAAAACAACTAGATCTCAGTATTACAGATGAGGATTGGGACAGAATTCTAACTCATCTACACAAGGGCTTAATAAATGTGACCACACAAGAAACGGACTTTAAATTACTTTCAAGCTGAGATAAGACACCCACACAGCTTAGTAAATTCTTTCCTCAACCTCCCCATTATGTTGGAGATGTGGACTGGAACCTGGCTCTTTATGACATATGGTGGTCATGTCCAAACTTGTAAACATTCTGGAGAGAGGTTCACAAGGCTATAACTAAAATAACTTCTTACGCACTTAACTTTTCTTCAGCTCAATATTTGCAACACCATTCATCTCTTCGAAAACCCACCTACCACAGATCTTTAACTATTCATCTTATGAATGTGCCTAGGCATTATGTCCCCTCAAAATGGGGTACCCTAATGTTCAGAGAATGATACAACTGCATACAACAGACAACTGAAATGGAAGAGCTGATCAGTATAACTCAGGACAACCCTTCTAAATTCAACCGTATCTGGGCATGCTGGCTCCATTTTTGAGATTTGATTAATCATACCTCACCATGACACACACCCTTGTAAAATATGGAATCCTCTCAAACTGTTGGATTGTCAGAGCCATACAGGAGATGGAGGGTCTCCCTGTCCTCTCTGCCACCCACACCACCCTTTTTTTCCTTTTCTCTTTATTTCTTTTCTTTTCTTTTTTCTTCTTCACCCCTGTCTCTCTCCCCCCTTTTTACCCTCTTTATAACCCTTCCTCACCCATCCCACCTAGTACTTAGCTTATAAATCAAAGGTCGAATTGCCACCCTGACTAATACAATCAAGAATGAAACATCTGACACATTGATACTCCTATGGTACTTCCACAGTCGAGTTCCCTGGCTCCTTTCTAAAAATCATAGATAATATATTGAATGTTCTTGGTTTGTGTTTTGTTCTCATTTCCACTGATCACTCTTATACTTCTCACCATGTGACCTTTCGCTAGGCCTGGTTAGAAGCTAGAACATCCCAAAGCTTGAGTTTGGCATCTTACGTGTACGTTTAGACATATTTTCATACATTTAGTTCATTCCATATGTCTGTAAGATTTATGTCTCTTGAATAATCATATAATAATCATATGTAGCCTACGGTACTCATGTTCTGTTATGGAACTTATTATTCCATATATCATTGTTGTTTTGTTACTCTTGTTACAAAAACTCAATACATTTCTTGGAAAAAAAGAAAGAAACCGATTAGCTACCATGCACAGCTGCACCAGATTCTGAGTGCTCCAGTTTTAGCAAGTCTGCCCCACTGTTTGGGTTTGGCAGCCAACTGCAAGGCCTGAGTACTGCTTCATGGCAGAGGGAATCACAACACCATTTTTTCTAGCTGCTAATAGTTGCTGGCATTTGGAATTTTAGTTCTGGCTTCAGTGGAGGAAAGAACAGTGTTGAGGTGTGGGCAGGGTATCACTGGGTTAGAAGGCCACTTTGAAAAGTCACTGTCACTTTGCCTTGAATGAGAGCTGGTTCACACCACAAAAACACAGTCCGGATGTGTTTCTGCATGCACATTTACGTGTATTTGACACGTTTTGATGCATTCAGGTGAATGGGCTGCCCTATGCCTGATGCATGTTTACATTTGAAAACTATAAATGGGAATGCGTGTTTCCGCTACACTAGGATGTGAATGGAATGTGCTTGGGAGGAAACTTTTTAGGCAACAAGGATGGCATGGGAGGAATGGTGAGTAAACATAGAAGTATATGGAGCTGAAATTGCAAGGCATCGTTGAAAACATTTCTGTGTGACTCATGTTGCACCAGAAGTCTCACTAGCATGAAAAAAGCTAATTAGTAACATGTGCATTTTGGTGTGTTCTTGATGCATTTAGGTGCATTCCGATGTGTTTTTGATGCATTTAGGTGTGTTCCGGTGAATGTTGATGCATTTTCACATGTTCCAGTGCAGTTCCATGCAGAACAAATGCAGCATGTGCTACTTTTGTTGACTGTACTGGAACACACTGCAATAGTGAAAACTATGCCATTGGATACAATGTAACTTACCGTTCATGTGTTTTTGAAAAACAAAATAATGCACTGGACTGCATGAGGTATGAACCAGTCCAGACATTGTCAGTGACAGTGTCTCTTTAGGAAATTATAAGATTATTTATAACAAGTTGATAGCTTTCATACATACATGACATCATTTTAAAGCATATTTTAAAAATAAAGATAAGAGATTTCCCTTAAAGGCATAGTTTATTTTATAATATATATTTTGTATATATACACTATATTGCCAAATGTATTGGACACCTGCCTTTACACGCACATAAACTTTAATGGCATCCCAGTCTTAGTCCATATGATTCAGTATTGAGTTGGCCCACCCTTTGCAGCTACAACAGCTTCAAGTCTTCTGGGAAGGCTGTCCATAAGGTTTAGGAGTGTGTCTGTGGGAATGTTTGAGCATTCTTCCAGAAGCACATTTGTGAGGTCAGGCACTGAAGTTGGACGAGAAGGCCTGGCAGGCTCTCCACTCCAATTCATCCCAGAGGTATTCTATTGGGTTGAGGTCAGGACTCTGTGCAGGCCAGTCAAGTTCCTCCACTCCTAACTCACTCATCCATGTCTTTACGGGCCTTGCTTTGTCCACTGGTGCGCAGTCATGTTGGAATAGGAAGGGGCCATCCCCAAACTTTTCCCACAAAGTTGGGACATGAAATTGTCAAAAATATTTTGGCATGCTGACGCCTTAAGAGTTCCCTTCACTGGAACTAAAAGGCCAAGCCCAACCCCTGAAAAATAACTCCCACCATAATCCCCCCTCCACCAAACTTTCTACTTGGCATAATGCAGTCAGGCAAGTACCATTCCCTGGGCAACCACCAAACCCAGACACATCCATCAGATTGCCAGACAGAGAAGTGTGATTAGTCACTCCAGAGAACACTTCTCCACTGCTCTAGAGCCCAGTGAGAGAGTTTTTTACACCACAGAATCTGACACTTTGCATTGCACTTGGTGATGTAAGTAAGGCTTGGAAGCAACTGCTCGGCCATAGAGCACCTGTGGAGAGATCTCAAAACAGCAGTTGGTAAAAGGAACCCTTCCAATCTGAGAGACCTGGAGCAGTTGGTTAAAGAAGAGTGGTCCAAATACCAGTGGAGAGGTGTAACAAACTCATTGATGGTT
Organism: Staurois parvus; assembly: GCF_062004578.1. Lineage (NCBI taxonomy): Eukaryota > Metazoa > Chordata > Amphibia > Anura > Ranidae > Staurois > Staurois parvus. The sequence goes on from NW_028317949.1 coordinate 10,755,099, forward strand.
ACAGGAAGCAGTTCATTTCAGTTATTCTTTACAAGGGGCGTGCTACCAAATATTAAATTGAGAGTGCCAATAATTTTGTCCAGTCCATATTTTGAGTTTTGGGTGGAATGTGTCAGATCTGGCTTTTTGTTCCTCCACTTTTTTTGTGTTACACCAATACAAACAAAAAGAAATAAACATGAGAATGTCTAAACATTTGTAATTGCAACTATTTTCTGGGCGAAGTGCTGCATTATCTGACAGGAATGCAGGGGTGCCAATATTTTGGCCATGACTGTGTATATATATATATATATATATATATATATATATATATATAAACAATTTTCCCATCATTTGATTTTTGCTTTAAAGCTGAATGCTAGAGAAAAAGCTACCTGTAAATATGTATATAACAGATGCATATATAGAAACGGTTTTATTTGTCAAGGAATTGGTATTGCTGCCGGTCAGTTCTAAGATGGACACAACTCTACCACACAGAACAGCTAGATCTGAGAGGGCAGCCAATTGAATTTTTTTTTTTTTATGCAAAGTAAAGTGACACTCACAGGTCTCATTTTTCTTGAGTCTATGACTGAACAGTGAAGGTAAAACAGCATACTAATGAGCTCATCTCTTTCTAGCCCTGATCTCTCCTCCTATCAACATGTTATCACATGAGAACTGTGGCACAATTGACTAGCTCCATGTGCTGCTTTTCCTTCTCCTTGTAAATTTTACAAGAGACTAATACCAGGTGCAATTCAGGTGCTCACACTGCTTGCATTTACTAAACTACAATTAATGATTTATTAATGCATACAAATCAGCAAGAGGTGCCTGGAGTTCAGTTTTAATTCTTTTATCTGAACACCTACCTATGAAAAGAAGGTACCTACTGCTGTCAGAAGGTCTCTAAATCTGGTCCCTTTTTTATCTAATTTCCTTCCAGGTAGAAAGTTCCATTTGTACAGTGCTTTCAACCATATGCTTTCATTTACTTGTATGTTTTAATGTTCTTCTTAAAACCTTTTATAAGCTGTAAAATTGTTAAATGCTGCAGATGATTTTGTTGCTCTTTGAATCAATAATAATAATAATAATAAAAAATATAAATCAAATGTGCAATAAATAGCTTCCTGTGACATTAATACGGCATGACCTTGTTAATAAAATATCAAGTCATTGTACCTTTATTTTGAAGTTTGGAACTCCCACAGAATAGTGTCAAAGCTATTACTCCCACTTTGCAACATCCTACACTCCAACATTGTCAGTCATGCTTCTTACAACACGGTACAAGTGTCACGGCTTTGACAGTGTGTCAGTTTTTTGATTGCAGTCATTATTCCCACGTTATCCATCATTGTACCTGCTGCAATTCCACACCTCTTCCTGAATTTATACTTAAAGAGGTCCTAAGAGAAACCTGCCATGGAAGTGTTTTTTTTTGCTGGTTTGTCAGTCTGATCCTCTGGCTTTAATGCTCTCTCTGAGTCACTAACTCAGAATATGTGTGCAGATCAGGAATCCTTCTTTTCCTCTGACCTTCATGCTTATTTGTAGGTCATTGACACAAAAAGTGGGTCAGCATAGCAACGGAGACACTACAGTTTTCACAAGTTAGTAACAGCCGCTACTGTGTTTCTGTCATCACATGCTTATCGTAAAATGGTCATAGAAATAATGTGGTGGGTGGGAGATCTGACCACAATCTGAATTCTGCTTTATCCAAGCTAAGACAATATACTATTTCTACAGCTGCCGAGTCAACTTAAAGTATAACCAAAGGCAAAAGTTTTTTTCTTAGTTTTGGATAGAGTGTAAAGAGATTAGAACACCTGTTCATTTTAATTGCTGTCTGGGCAGTTGTTAGGGAGATTCACACTTCCTATTTGCCCTCTTTACCATTATCATTAAAAGTGAAAGTAAAGAAAGTCCCAAATTTTGGGTTGTCCCCAGAAAAGTAATAGAGGGGAAATTTTCCAATGGAGACACTAGTTTTGGTGACCTGGAATGCTCCAGGAAATTCTCTTAATTTGGAGGGATTTCCTCTCATTTCCTGTTTGGCTATTGGACAGAAAGTGAATGGAAATTTCAGCAAAGGGACACTGATGGCAAAAGAAAATTCTGATATTTAAAAAAAAAGTTTTGTCTATAGTTCTACTTTGATAAAGTGTATCTCTAGTCATGGTACACTAAACAACTACTCAATAAGTGTTCAGAGAGGTTTGGAAGGAATGCAATATATGAATTACATGTGATGTATCAAGCCTACACTCATCTATGCCACATAGATTAAGCTTAACAGCAGTCATTTTTGGACAATTATAATTTTTTTTTCCATTCACAGGGAGTACATCTTGGTGTGTCTTGAATATCTACTTGCTCATAATCTTTTCATGTTTTACAGTACATTTTACCTCCAGAATGCAAAGCTTGGATGGGGGCTTGTTCTTCTCCATCCTTTGCCAACCTATATATGGGTTGGAGGGCTCCCATCTTTGGGAGAATAAATCCATTTCTATCTATTAAATTTTAAGTCAACACATAGGAACACTTTATTGTGTGATAAGAAATCTGGGAAACTGTCAACAATTACCACTGTTCTCCACCTCCTTCAGTTTTGAATATTTTATCAGGAGGCTTTACAATGGTTTCACATTGGACACCTTCCTTGGATAGTTACCTGTCCCCTCTGGATTTCAATTCCAGCATACAAAAGAGATTGTGGTTGGACTTTTTAGCTAACTATAAAAGTGGAGGTTCTTTTGGTCCTTGGTCCTATCTTGGGTGGATAAATAAGGTCAGTGTATTATTGAGACATTTACATTATTAATTGTTATAGTAGAATGTCAGATATTTGATTATTATTTGATTATATGTTCTGTTCACTATGTTGGCAGAACCACTAGAAGGTATAGAGACTACCTCCATGGCAACCTATATAATATTGAAAAGAAACATAGGACTAATGGGGCTAGACATTTTAATGATGTGCCTTATACATACAGGGAATTGAAAGAGTTCCCAGGAGGGGAGGAGATTAATTCAACATTCTTTGCAAATGCAAAATGTTCTGGATTTTTCATATTCAAACGAGGATCCTGATGGGGTTGAACTTTGAATAGGACCTCACTGGTTACTGCGAATTAAGTTTCATGTGTTTTTGCACACATGCTTCAATGGGATCATTTCTGAGTGGATCATATTATGGCTTTTAATGATAGTTTATATTTATATTCACATTAAATACATCTGTGCATTCATATGGTCCTTCCTCGTGGTGACATCATCTTGATTATATTAGAGTATGAGATGGTTAATTGAGAGTTGCCTATAAGCTAGTTGTACTAGACATATGTTTTTATTGATGTTTATTTATTTATTTTTCCTTTGTTTTGCAACATTGTATATGGTTTTATTGTTTGGACATGTTTTATGTGTATTTATTGTAGTATTTGGAATAACAATGTAAACATGGGAAGGCACTGGTCAGCTAGAGAATCACATACACCTGGGTGGTATATGGGTTGGGAGGCTGGTTTAACATTTTAGCCATCTTTCCCCTGCTTGTACATTTGTGCGCTCTTTTTAGTTTAGCAATAAAGGCTTTTTGGATCTCAGTTGGGAGTTCAGCTATCCGGACTTTTTTCTCTTCTTTACATCAATTTTCTTGAATGTTTCAGTGATTTTTATACATATTGCAAATGTATGCACAAAGCAAAATCTGCATCTGATACTAGTGTTGTGGTGTGAACAGGGCACATAGAGAACAATTATTTTCTTTGTGCCATTGCAAAATGCATGCAGAAAAACTCACCTCTCTGCACCATGGTGTGAACAAGGCCTCAGTCAAGTTTTTATTTCTGTCTGTGTACCCATTGGGGAGATTCAGCCTCTGTTTGTCCTGGTAATTATTCTAAAGGAAAAGTTCATCAATCAGTTGCAAAAAGAAACACTGGCAGGGCTTCTATCTTTTTCTACTCAATAAAAAAAAATGGGTATACAAACACTTTAATCTTGAGAGATTGGTAGTTTTTTGCTAGGAAGATCTAACCTGAATACAAATTTGTTTTCCTCAGGAAACTAACATTAAGAATCTCATTAGATGGTATCATGCCCCTGTCCTCTTACATAAACTTTTCCCAACTACTACTGATAAATGCTGGTGCTGCCAAATGAAGTGAGGAGCATTATTTCACATTTTTTGGTCCTGCCCTAAATGGACTGGTTTCTGGAAAGAGGTTGATGAGTTGTCCCAAAAATGAACTGATTATGTATTGCAGGATGATCCAGCCTTTTTCCTTCTACATGCTTCTGGCTTACCTGCCAAAGTATACAAAAAGGCAATCCTTTACCACCTTCTTAACGCTGCTAAATCTTGCATTCCTCTTACATGGAAAAGTACATCTGACTATGGTTCATGAAAGTGCAGAAATTGAACCAGATGGAGGACTTGGTCCTGACTTCACAATATGAACGAGAAGTGTATAACAAAACATGGGGTCTATGGAATATGTTTGTTTATTCTGAGGGCAAACCCCTATTTGAACTGGGCCCTGCTGAGTGAAAAGGAATTATTTATGCCCCCTCAGGTTGAACCTTCCCCCCTTCTACACCCCTCCCCCTCTCTACTTTTTTTCTGTCCTGCTTCTTTTCTGCCTTTTCCCTCTGCTTCTTTTCTTGCTCTGTCTGCTTCATCTTGTCACTTGATTTTATCTTGGAATAACTGAGTGGGGCAGTACCCTTTCTTCCCATCAAGGAGTTATAATTAAATGATTCTTGCATAAAGGGCTACGTTATTTCAGGGTGTGTATACTGACCCTTTTCGGTGATGTCATTGTTCATTGCACTTTCTTTTTCTCTTCTATTTCCAATGTTTGGATTCTTGATTCAAATATTAGATCTGATTGTTACTCATGGATGTTCCTTGTATCCTGTCATTGACCTGAATTTTGCTTTGTATCCTGAAATGTATATATTATATGTCATGGAGACTGCCTTATGTTAGTAAACTTACATTTGAAAAAAAAATGGTTTGCCAGGAAATGTTTGCATAAGCTACAGTGTGCCTGTAGAAATGTAATAGTCTTCTTATCTGATCAATCAGCATACACTCATAAACCCACGCTATGTCCCTACTTTTTATATAGCTGCTGTACTGGATCAGAATGTGATCTAAGAAATAAGTTCTTTAAAAACAGCTCTCAGACAAACTACAAAAGGTTTCCAGCAAAGTGAGAAAACAAAATCCAGCAGGCAGATTAGGTCTTGCACCAGGCTGAGCATTGGAGCCCAAACTAACTGTGAATGAAAGACTGATCTTAAGGCTATAAAAGTATGAGGCAATGTAAGTTTTACTGTGTTTATATATGTTTTTTAAAATAAAAAAGGTATTATATTATGAATGCTTATTGGATTTTATCCCTATGCCAGCATTCATGTGAGAATTAAAGAAGGAGAGTAACTGGTCTGGTCAATGAGTAAATAAGGACAATAGTGGTGGAACCACTTAGGAGAAATAAGCTGTGCAGACCCTGGAAAGCTAGAGGACTGAGGTGGTGTTATTGAATAAGCAAGGTTAAGGTGTGGTGCAACCATCCCATGATCCTAAGCAGGTTTTGACCCAGTGGGTCTATAAATCTGGTGAGTGGTTTGTGAAGGTGGAGGTTGCACACGGTTATTGAAGGTTTAAAGTGGAAAGTACAACAGTGGTTGTAAAGCACATGGGACACTAACACACCTTTTCTTGCATACGGCATTTTATTTGAGACTTTTACACATTTTTTGGACTTTTTACACTGGTTTGATGTTTCATATTTAATTATGAGGTTTTATGTATAAACTAAGGGTATTTTTGTATATAGTATTGAACACAAAATTAGCACTTTATATAAAATTGTTTATTTATATAGAATTTTTTTTCTCACAAAATGGGCAGCCTTATTTCTTACATTTTTGTGCAGAAAGCAGAAGCATTACGGGGGTGACACTGGGAAGAAATGAAACAGAGTGAATTGCAAGTAACAACTGATGGAAATAAAGAAACCTTGAGGGACTTTTGTCCCAGTAGGCCACACAAAATGTATTTACTATAAAAGGAAATAATCAAAATCAGACAAAAAATTAATTCAAGTACGATAGAATTTATATTATGTAAAAGGTCATAGGTTCAAAGAAGACCTTATTTCTTGAATTGGTCATGCTCAAGCTCAATGTGTATATACTCAGATATTAAAAAATATTTCCAGGAGTAGAGGATATGTACAGGGCACATCAGTGGAGGAAGCTGTGGACCAAGAGATGTCAGCTGGGGATGGAGGAGACACTGGAAAACAGGCACCAGGAAGCACCTCTAGGCGTTGAAGCAAACTCTGTATATGGAAGAAGATAGAACAAGAAGGCGTGTCTAAGTTCAGTATATCCAGAAGAATCATTAAAAATTACGGTAAGAAACATTTACAAACTTGTGGTTAAAACAGGCTCAATAAAATTGTCAAAGTGCAGAGGCTTAATCCACCATGCGAGAACCTTCTGTGTCTTAAAGAAGGAGCTCTGTGCATACTCCAAAACGTGTCACTGTTCCACACCCGTTCCTAACCCACGTTACTTCCGGTTGCGGTCTTCTAGACAGCGTGCACTCCAGCTTGCTTTCCAGAGATCCCAGAACTTGCGGTGGCCATCTTGGCCATCTGATCCTCACCTCCCCTTGCAGCTGCTGGCTGGCACAGAGGGTTCTCGCATAGTGGATTGAGCCTCTGCATTCTGACGATTTCATTGAGCCTGTTTTAACCACGAGTTTGTAAGTTTTTCTAACCATCATTATTAAAGATTCTTCTGAATATACTGCACTTAGAAGCTCCTTCTTGTTCTATCCTGTTACAAATATTTCCAGGGTCTTCTGATCTATTTTTTTTTTCTTCGTACTTTCATAATCAGAACTTCTTCTACATGAATATATAACTGTATCTAAATACTAAGTTGAAATGCTAAGAAAAATATTGCTATCGATGCGACCTAATTATATTTCTTCAAGGAAGGATTAATTGTCATTAGACTGATCCCCATTGCTACTGAGCATTAAAGTGATGATGTGGTTAAATCTGGATCCAAGCGGTGCAGTATTTTTTTTTTAATAGACTTTCTGAAGAACCTAATAAGAGTAATAATCTACAAACAGAATGAAAATAAAATCCTTATTTAAATGTATGTTGTTCATGTTTTTTTTCCATAAAGTGAGAAAATCCCCTACTATGGAGGCTAACTATCCACAGCAATGAAAAAGCAGCTCAGTAGGCTACCTCAGTGTTCAGAAGAAAGCAGGTCAACCAGGTCTAAGGGTAGGAAAGTTTGTCTGAGCCTCCAGTGGCCTTCAGACTGTGTGGTCTAATTTTAAAACAGTGAAAAGGGTTTTATTTAAAAACCTAAGTTGCGTTTGGTGCATTACATCTGTTCGCATACGCTACTCTACAGACATAGCTGCATACAGCCACCTTCACCCATTCATGTTTATGGGTTGCTGTGATGGTATATCCTGACGAAGTCACGTGGTCCAATCGTGACGTAACACGTAGATACGTTTGTGGGAGGAGTCGTAGCGGTGATGCGGCTGACGCGGTGACGTCACGTCCGACGTAGGCGCCATTTTGGTACACCTTACCAGGATCCATGCATGCAGTACATCCATAGCGTGGTGAAAAAGCTGTTATATACCTACAAAAGTGTGAGTAGGAATTTTTAAGTACGAATAGCGTTTTTATGCAAATAAATGGTTTTACACTATGCTGGATTTCTTTGCCTTGCTGGGAACGTATTTGGAGAAGTTCCAATTCCTTACTAATGAGAGGGTCCCACCACTACTGCTGAGGAGGATCTGACGGTCTGTGGAGGAATAATAAGGCATCTTTTGGCTCATTGGTCCTGAGGGGCCTGGGCAGGAAGGTGAGGGGGCACCCCTGTCACTGTGGATTGACACCCCATTTGTTTGCACTCAGTGTGGAACACATGCACAAAGAGTCATTCATGTGTCTGATATAGTGTGTGGACTTCACTGTATAGCATTTCTCACAGCACCGAGAGTGGACACAAAAAAACTCCATGATAGGGGCATCACAAATATTGCATGTTTTACATATATGTGTATAAGTATCTTACAAGTTATAGCGCTGCACTATTAGTAGATATTTTAATTACATTGTATTGTGTGCCTGGGTTGTGGCATTTCAAGTGCTAGCTGCTTAGTGATAGGGGATTTAATAGCACAGGAGGCATACTATACATCTACCTGTGATGGTAACTAGTTGGCAACTCTAGGACTTCCTTGTAAAATAAAAATACACTGGGGTTGATTTACTAAAACCGGAGTGTGCAAAATCTGGTGCAGCTCTGCATAGAAACCAATCAACTATTGTCAAAGCTTAACTGGACAAGCTGAAGTTAGAAGCTGATTGGCTACCATGCACAGCTGCACCAGATTTTTCACTCTCCCATTTTAGTAAATCAATCCCACTGTGTATTTATGCTTCATGGGTAAATGCACCCAAGGCATGAACCCAAAAGGTTAATTCACACCAGTCACCACATTACAATGCAGCGGTTGGTGTACAGAGCAGTCTGGTAGGATCACTGGGTTGCTGATGTGCCAATATTGGTGCATTGCATCGTTCACTTTTTTTAAATAAACTTTATTGAAAGTCACACAGTGACATTTCATTAAGTTCAATTGGCTGCCAAGTGGTACAAGGTGGTGGATTGCCTTGCACTGCACTACACTGGAAAAAAGTACAGTTTGCTGTACATTTTCCAGTGCACACTGCCTGCACTCTACTGAAATGCATTGATCTGAATTGGTCAAACAGGACACAAAGCATTTTGCCTTGTCTTGCATTGGAATGCACTGATATAGCCACCCAATGCAGTCCTACTGCACCTGGTGTGAATGGGCACTTAAAAAGATATAATCATCCCCTCTTTATACGAGTGGCTTTTTCTTGCTTATTTCCCTATGCCTTGCTACACCTGACTATGCCTGATAATGCAGAATCAAATTATTTATATTTGCCCTGTTCACAGCTGTATGCTCAGTTGCCCTATGTCCTTACAATCAAAAAAGTACATGAGCTTTTTTTTTTCTAGTTTAGTCAGGCATCTTTAGTTCCATATAATAATAAAAAAGTGAATAGTTCTTCAATAATATATAAAAATCTAATATTGGTGTATTCAAGGGTATAAAACTCCCCCTGGCTTTAGTGAGAGCCTTAATGAAAATGATACCAATCCACATACTGTATATAAATCAGTTATATAAGTGCAAAATAGGTGCTAATAATGTATGTGATAGTTCACAGTCTTTTTTTTTTTATTCCAACTTTTTCTTGTGAGCTTTTGTACATCCATAACATCAGTGTACAACTCCCAAGAGAAAGATCCCACCTTCAGTGTCTCTTTAGGGTGTGCACTCACCTCTATTTTTGGACCCCTGTTTCCAGGTGGTCAAACCAGCATATATCTCTCCAAAAGCTAAGTATACAACCTCCTCTCCCATATGATATCCCTCCAAATCAAAAGAAACACAAAAGAATCATAGTGCTTTCCATTTAAAAACATTATTAAGAATCACAAGAAAAAAATATTCACATTAAAGGTCTGTGTAGTGTTCCACACACTGTAAAATCCAATAGCTTTCCCAACTTAGATATATTTGTTAATTTTACTCATATATCAAAAATATGCCTTCTTACTAGTGTTTATTAAGTTAGAGTTAATTGCAAGGTAATGAAACCATTTTACTTATTTTTTTGAGTGAAACCAACTTAAAATAATCAAGTTGCAACAAAGGACGCAGTGGCAATACTACACCAGTAGGAGGCAGATATGCATTAACTGTCCTTAAAGCCCAACTCTAGGCAAAAAGAAAGAAACTCCTATGCAGAGGAGCTTTGCTTGCACTGCAAGGGTTAACTGTTTTTGCAGGGGAGAAAAAAAGCTTAAACTCAGCTGATCCTCCGATACTGCAAATGGCACACCCCCACGATCCAACAGTGGACTATTCCTGACATCCTCATGTCCTGCCGGTCTATGGGCTTGCTGACATCAGGACCAGTTCACTACTCAAGAATGCTAGATCATGGGGGGTGGAGTTGCATGAGCTGCAGGGATCAGTTTTGTACAGGGAGAATTGAAAGATCAGGTAAGTATATCTCCTTTCTCTCACCACTAGACACAAATGGGTAGTTAACCCTTGCAGTCCCACTGCAAGGTAATATTTGTTTTGCCTGGAGTTGGCTTTAAGTGATTGTAAAGTCTAAACAATTTTTCCTGCATTTAGGTTTAGGTAATATTATTGCCCCCTCACTCCCCTTATTACACTTGATCCAGCGCTATGTCTGTCTGTATAGTGGCTTTCTCTTCTGACTTTCAGGTCTAACAGGCATTGCTGAGGCAGCTGCTCCTGCTGTCATCAATCAAAGCCAGTGAAGAGAGATTGAGGTATTAGGTGGAGCCAGAGTCTGTCAATTGACACAGACAGCGGCTCAGGATTGCACCTGCAGGTGCACCACCATAGGAAGCGCACTTAGAACATGAGGAGCCATGAGCACCAAAAAAGGACAACTGGGGGAATTGCACACAGCAGAAAAGTGTAAACCTTTGTTATTTTTTTAAATTGTGTTTACAATCACTTTAGTCCAGTGTTTCAGTATTGCTGCAAATGTATTAAAAATGCCCTAGCAGGCAGCCAGTTACAGTACATTTTCTCCTGCTGGCTCTTTTTTTCACAGTGCTGCCTTTCTGGTTCTTTTTGGTCCTTTAAGGAAGAGAAAGGGTTAGGCCTCTTGCACATGGGAGTGATTAACACCTTGTGTTATACTGATCTCTAATCAGATGTACTGATGTCTATGACACAATGCACACTACTGACTAAACACTAATAAAGCAGCACTGAGTAAAGTGTGCAAGAAAAAAATATAAAGTACACTTAGTTTGTGTCTATACTCTGTATATACTCATTTACATGCACACAGGAATACAAGTGTATATCCATACACAGCCTCAGAGCTTGAATTATTATTTGTCCTATCTCCAGACACCTACAATTTCCTCCTCCCTACTTCCAATAGGACATGGGCTTATTAGTGACAGACAGTTGTCTGCACCAATGAGAAGCAGAGGTCCCAGCTAAGCTCCAACAATATGCCGGCAGAAGGCACGTGGACATCAGACTGGAAGGACATCCAGGAGAAAGAAGAGCTGCTGAAGAGGGTGTGAGAGGCACGGAGTGAGTACAGTGGGAAATATGGGCAATTGGACTTGAAGGATGGACAGGTCTGAGGTGTAGTGGAGGTGTCTGAGCAGTGTGAGCTGCAGAGAGGAAGCGCGTGGGAAAGTCCATGTGCTGTAATATGCCACTCCTCCTTGGTGTTCAGTGTCTGCTTCTCCTGAGAGATGTGTGGGATCAGGAAGGTGGGGGCTGTGTGAGTTGGAGAGAGGCAGAGTGGGGGAAAAGCTGAGTTCTGTGACTGCCATCCCTCTTGGGATTTAGTATCATCTTTGGAGGTGAGTGTGTGTTGCACTGTGATCTGGAGAGAGGAAGTTTATGGGAAAAGCTAATGTGTCTGTTCAATGTGTGCTTCCATATCTGTGTCCCTCTGCAGTCTGGGGGGGGGGGGGGCAATGTGCAGCAGTCTCAGTGTGTGTTTTTTCTCTCTCTCATGCCCCAGTTTGGTAGATTTTTTTCCTCTCCTTTTTACTGCTATCACCAAGAGTAGAAGAATCTAAAACAGGAATAAAGGCAAAATGTTAGAATTGGAGACATAATTTCTGGTGATCCTGGTGGCTACCATGGATTTCACTTCACTTTCAGTGTTGGCTATGAAACAGAAATTAACCTGTTTGGGACCGCCCCACACACATATACGGCAACAGGGTGGCACGTGCAGGCTAAATCCCGTAAATGTACGTCGAGGGTGCAGGCGGGCAGGGGAGGTGCCCACGTGCTCCCCAGCGCCGCTGTCACTGTCTCCTCACACAGAGGGAGACAGCGCAGGTATCCGGCAGGCTCGATTGCCACCAGCTACCCGACAATCTTCACTATGAGAGGAGAACGGCGAGCTGCCTATGTAAACAAGGCAGCTCGCGGTTCTTTCGGTAAGAAGCGGAATGATCCCCGCCTTCCTGTCATCGGGAGACAGATCACTCTGCTCCATTGGACAGCCCAGCTCCCCTCACAGTTAGAACATGCCCAGGGATCTCACTAGTGTTAGCCCCTTCCCTCCCAGTGACACCAATACAGAAAAAGTGCTTTTTTTTTAGCACTGATCTCTGTATTGGTGTCACTGGTTCCCAAAATGGTTCACAAGTGTGCGATGTGTCCACCCCAATGTCACAGTACTGCTAAAAATTGCTGATCGCCACTATAACTAGTAAAAATCAAATAAATTATAAAAACCATAAATCTTTCCCGTAGTCTGTAGACACTATAACTTTTGCGCAAACCGCTCGATATATGTCTATTGGGATTTTTTTTTACTAAAAACATGTAGCAGAATACATATCGGCCAAAATTGATGAAGAAAATTGACTTTTTTTTTCATTATTTTTATTGGCTATGTATTATAGCAGAAAGTAAAAAATATATTTTTTTCAAAATTGTCGCTGTTTTTGTTTATAGTGCAAAAAGTAAAAACCGCACAGGTGATCAAATACCACCAAAAGGAAGCTCTATTTGTGGGAAAAAAAGGACATCGATGTCACACGACTGTGCAATTGTCAGTTAAAGTAACGCAGTGCCGTATCGCAAAAAATGGCCTGGACAAGAAGGGGGCAAATCCTTCTGGGGCTAAAGTGGTTAATAGGAAATCTCTTGAGTTGGACAGGGATGACAGAAAACTAATGGGTTTTAATAACTGCCCTTACTTTATCAAAAAAATTTTTGCCTTCAGATTTTCTCACATTGCTAATTATATATTGTACTTAATTGTAACTTAAATACTGAAATTTGCACTTACAATTGTAATTGTCAAAATGGCAGTAAAAACTTGGCTGTGTCAGTAAATTGTGGGTGTCTTATCAGTAAATTTATTTTGGTAGGTTGGCAACACTGTAGATGGAGTGTGGACACTGATCATCTGGGGCCTGGGGGGTGCAGATGCTGACTACCAGCAAGGAGGATGGGGGTGTGGCCACCAACCAGCAAAGGGAGGGGTGCATGCGGCCATGGACTGGCAAGAAAAGGACGCAGCCAACAAGCACTATTTGGGGGAGCAGCCACTGATCTGACCACCAGGAGCACATTGTGCTCTACAATCACTCTGCTCTATGAATGCTTGTATGGTGGCTATCTTCAAACCTATTGTGGGGGGGGGGGCACTGGATGAAAAGACACTTGACCACAAAGGACAAGGGGCACAGACACAGCTTTTATTACAGTTATTTATGACCATTTTTCCTGTACTCTATTCTTTCAGTCAACAACGATCCATTCCACAGAGGAAGATTTTACCTTGTGTAATGGTAATCCTTGATCCATATTTACCGACTGGACAGTCTCTGCCATTGTGAGTATTTTCTGGGGTATACAATCACTGACCACATGGGGGAGTGGATGCAGATACTGCCACCCACGAAGGGGGGGTGCTACAGGGCACAAAAGCCTGTGTTCAGGATGGAGGCCGTAAATATAAACTCTGCATTACAAACCACTGAACTTTGGATGCTGCCTTAATTCATTGAACTTATCCTAACCACTTAACTTAAAATTGAATGTTTCATTTAATATTTTATTGTAGTATTTTTTTTTCAATGCTTGCTGTAGTTTCCTATGCTTATAAAGAATGCACATACGGTATCAAAGACTGTGTCTGCCTGTAATCTACTACACTAGGTTGTAAGGGGGAACTTATTTTTAAGTAAGGAATTTTGTCCTTTTCAGAAGAATTGCTCACAGCAGCTGCCTGAGATCTCTTCCTTGAACAGACTCTTTGTCAAAGTGGGCTTCAGTACACTGGAGGTAAGATGCCAATAGCTAGTAATATTTTAATGGATTTTCTTGCAATAGGTTTAACTAGAACTCTGCCTTTCAAACTTCTGAGCTCTGGTTCACAAAACTACTGAACTATACATGTAGAATTCTGTAGTTTGTAAGGCAGAGTTCAGTAGTTGGTAAGTAAATTTAGGAGTTAAGCAGTTTTGTGTTGGCTTACAAACCAATGATCTCTGAATGCAGAGTTTAGTAGTTTGTAAGGAAGAAAAGTTTACCTTACAAACCACTGAACTTCACAGGTAAAGGTGAGGGAAAAGCTGGGGGAACCACAGAGAGAGGGAGGACAAGGATCTGCTTGCTGGGGCACTGGAGAATTTGGGAGAAACTTATTCAAATATTAGGGCAAAAGAGATTTTTTTTTTTTGTTTTGTTTTTGTGTTGTAGGTGTTTGCAGAGTTCAATAGAATAGCCACCACAAATCTGCAGAATAACTTTTTTGATGCCCTGGATCGATACACACCACGCTTTGTCACAATCTTCAAGTCCAAGAAAGGAAGTGTTGGAGAGACATTGTCCATGTTTGTGCAGCAAATTAATTCAGAGGTGAGTCTACTGCAACCCTCTTTTTGTTTGTTCTCAACTTACAAAACCTTTCATGATTCACTTTGTTGTAATATACAGAAATATGTAAGATACCATAAATGTACAACCTGTAACCTCTACTACTATCCCTTTTGGCCTATGTTGTTACCTGTATTGATTTCAATATTTTAAAGTGGTCTTGAGAAGTTGTGATCCAATGATGTTAAAACATCGAAGCTATGGGTGTAATTTAAATAACTTCAAGCAGTAACTTTCCTGAACTGTCAAATAGTGTGATATTTGCTTCATAAACATGTAGGTTTACATTTTATGCAATATTAAACTGAACTTTTGATAATTTACTTCTAGAAACCTGATGTGACAGCAATGGACACCCTTGTGCTCTGAGGCCTCCCTGTTCTACTTGGTGATGACCCCAGTACATTCTACATCACCTGCTTCGTAAGTTGTCATAGTTGCACCTTGGCAGTTGTGGGGGGATTTGCTTTGTATTCCTTAGAAATACAGATTAATACTTATTATATCACTAGTACAGTGGTGGGTATGGAAGTTTATAAAATGTAATCCCTTAGTGAGGGAGGGTAAAACAAATGTTAATGCCTGAACACAATTTTGCAACTTAGACGTGTTAGTAGAACTGTATCATTACAACTACTTTGTGTATCCAGATGGATTATACCCTTTTTTGCGTGTGTATACAGCTATCTAACTTAAAGTGATATTAAAGTCCTTGTGTGTTTTTCTGTTTAAATATAACAAACGTGTTATACTTACCACCTTTTGTGCAGTTGGTTTTGCACAGAGCAGCCCAGACCCTCCTATTCTCGGGTCCCCTGCTAGCACTCCTGGCCCCTCACTCCTGCTGAGTGCCCCTACAGCCAGCAGCTGTATGGGGCAATTGTGCCAAGGCTGTGTGTGTCTATTTAGACACAGAGCTGCGGTTTGGCCCCACCTCCTCTCTCTCCTCATTGGCTCACTGACTTTGAATGCAATGGGAGGTAATGGTGCCCCACTGCTGTCTCAATTAATGAGGACCTGCTGCACACAGAAGGTGCTTTATCCTAATGCATAGAATGCATTAAAATAAAAACCGTTTAAAAAAATGCTTTAAAGGAAGAAACCTTCCAAAAATAGATTGACTTTGACCCTTACCTTGAAGCTAAAACTAACCATATACAACACAGTGACAAATAATCATGTTTGTTTTTGTATAGCCTTCTGACAGTGATGAGGTCTGGGCACGTTTACCTGTTGGACTGATGACTGTCATTGATGAAAGTAAGCCTGCTTCTCCAAATCATCTCCACCTTGACCCAGTGTCTATTGTCATCATAGCGGAGGGAGGTACTGTAATGGAGGATCTCCAGAACCTACCTCAAGCACTCTTTGCCTCTTCTTTGGACTTTTATATGCTTTACACTTGGAATACCCTAAAGCCATGAAAAACACTTTTATATTCATTCAAAGAGGGATGCTTGGCATGTGGGAGAACAAACTCCCACCAAAACTGCAAAGTCTGAAGAATTTCCTGTTGTGTTAGAATGTTTGTTTTTTGTTTTGTTTTGTTTTTCTGCATGCCTGTGACCTGTTTTCAGTAGACTAAAGTTAGCTGACGTCACAGAGCTCAGAAACCTTAGTGTGCTGTTTTAAAATTTATTGTAATAGATGTTCAAGCTGGCCAACTGCATCAAAATGATCTGTCTTTGGCCCTTGCATACCAAATCACCAAAATAGAAAATATAGGCATACCTCAGTGGTTGTACAAAACCAATACAGGCTAACATAATTTCATGTATTGCAATTGATGTTCAATTGCCTCAAAGTAATCTATCTGATCATACAACAAACATACCTGAGTGGTTGTATATTACCAATGTGGGCTAAACTCATTTCAGGTATCATAATTGATATTAAAGCTGACCAACTGCCTCAAAGTGATCTGTACTTACGTGGAATAAACTCATGGATGCAGTTGTCTAGTTTGTATGTCTCTACAGTATAATATATGCAATGAGTTTATTCCATGTAAGTACAAATCACTTTGAGGCAGTTGGTCAGCTTTAATATCTGTGATATATGCAATGAGCTATGCCTATATTTTCTATTTTGGTGATTTGGTATGCAAGGACCAGAGACAGATCATTTTGATACAGTTGGCCAGCTTGTACATCTCTATAATATATGCAAAGTGGTCCTTTCACTAGTTCCTACTCATCCTGTAAAAGGTCCTTTACTTGCAGGCAGAGTTAATTTAGTGGACCTATTGTGAGTAAGGTGTAAAATGGCATGGAGGAAAACTACTATTAAAATGGTTGTAAACTTCAGACATGAAATATGAACAAAGTATATTCCTCTATAGTGTGTACTTGTCTCCATTAAAAGCAATGAGTATAATTTCATTTCTGCTGCTTCATTTCTCCATATCGGCATGAATCACTTCTGACAAGTTTTTTTTTTTCCTGACATCAAGAGAAAAAAGGTGACTGGAGGGCCCTCTAGCAGATTGACAGCCTCAGCTCTGTTCCTGTGAAGGAGGTGTCTCATCCCACCAAACAGTTCTTAGAGCTCTCCTCACTGAATTTCTGCAGAGTTTCATTTCAGCTCTCCACCCTCTGTTTTCTGAACTCTCGGACAAGCTTTATAAATACAGCACTTTAAATGGCTGTAGTGAAGACTGCAGATTAACAGGTATAACTTGTGTAGTAGGATGTTTCATCTCTGTATCACCTAAGGCCAGTCACTTCACTAGGTATATATGGAAGGGTTACAACACTTTAATTGTATGAAAAGATATATTTAAATAGGCAGTCATGGAAAACTCTGGATATTTTGTCAGGTTTTAAACCAAGCATCAACGTTTGTTATTATGGCTGTTGCTTACTTTAACAGTTTGTGTAAGTAATATGTAAATTCTCTACAAGGGCAATAAACAGCTCTGTATGTGCCCTGTTACACAGCTGTTTACACAGCTATAGATTCTATACTGTAATGACGGTACAGCAACATAGTGTGACTGTGATGGAGTGGTGGGCAATCTAGAGCTAACACACTGGCTGGGAGGGACACCAACTGACATCAATAGTGACACTAATACAGTGATCAGACAATAATGTACACTGTATTAATGACACTGACCGGGGGGGGGGGGGGTTATCTGTGAAGTGTAATGTGTGTCCTATGTGCTGCTGTTTAGTTGTGAGGGAGAAGAAACACGACCTCTGTTCACAGCACAGTGATCTGGCTGTGTCTGTGTAAACGTGATTTGAAAGAGACGGTCAGCAGGTTTCAGCCACAATCATTGGCTGAAACCTGTTGATTGATGTGTACTGCATCCAATCACAGCATGGGTAGGCAGGGGGTGCCAAACCCAGAAACAGGCCCATGCCATACAGTTAGATAGTCTGGCCTGTCTGCGCTGCTTGTCTGCAGTATTGGGCAGATGCAAGATGTTAATGTAAAATGGATGTTTGGATAAAACTAAAATAAAACAAGTAACGCTTACTTGGTTTTTTTAAGGCAATCGGTTTGCATGGTTTTAACAAGTAAATCGGATTGCTGTGCAAGTAACCACAACTCAATATTCAGAGTTGCAGAAAATATCACATTAGTTAGCCCAACCTAAATAAATGTGTCATTTGGAATACATTACACAGTAAACTTAACTTAAAATGATTTTGTTATTTTAAATGGCAAATCTGAGTATTCCATACTAAGTTAGGAGTTCACCTAACGTAAAATTTTCAAGTACTATTCACTATTTTTTGTTAGTTGTGTATACTAAAGTGTAAGTTCACCACACTCAATAAGCATTTGTAAGAAGAAAATACAATTCTTATTCTAGTTTACTTGGTTTTTTTGAGGCAATCGGTTTGCATGCTTTTTTTAAGTAAGGTTTACTAATTGGATTTTACAGTGCAGCATGAGGCAACAAGTGAAAAATAAATTCTCAGAATGTGCAGGGAAAGATACGCAACCCCCCCATAGCCAAGCCCCTCAACTGGTCATACCACACAGCACAATGATGTCACTGCCCACAAGCTCCACCTTACTCTTTACATCCTCCATAGACTTTTTCAGAGGCTGGAGCAGGGGCGGACTGAGGATTTGGAAACTCGGGCACTGCCCGAGGGCCCAGGGTAAGTGAGGGGCCCCATGAGTTGTCAGTCTGCCCCTGGGCTGGAGTACACAGCTGATGCATCATGCTATTAAGCACTAATAATGCTCATCGCTATTATTACAACTCAGGATGCCTCAAGTTGTACTAAAATCCCTGCCTCTGCTGTACTATAATCTCTCCTCCTGCTGCCATGTCAAAAAGGGATAGTACTGCAGGATACCGCAACCCCTCAGAGCCAGTCATCCTCTTTGCTCATGGATAAAAATGCACCTGCTGCCATGATGTTCAGGGGACTAACACATCAACTACACAGTGTATAAATAATCCTCATTCTGCTTACTGGATTTAAACAAATCTAGTTATAACACCAACTGCAAAGTAAGCCTAAATAAATGGCATACAAGACTTATATAAAAAAGCATAACATATACAAATAAAAATGCCTTAAAATACATTAAATAAGAGATTAGTTGTGCTAATAGGGCAAGCAGCCCAAGTCCATGAAAGTTCAGCTTGAACAAGTAGTCCTATAATATTATCCACAGGCTCATTTAGGGCAGCCATCCCAAAGTAGAAAGCAGCCTCTGAAATTAAACACAAATGAAAAAGGGATCACCCACTAAGTGTAGCATTCAAATAATCCACTATTAACATACAATAAAGTTAGTTGCTAATTGTAGTTTAATAAAGGGGATAATTTTTATGCTACACATAGTGGGCTCCCCCTTTCTCCCTTTTCATAAAAACACATATTAAATGAACCAGCCATAATGCATTCCAAAACATAAATATAAACTGTATCACCTACCTCTGATCCCTTCATATAAAATGCACCCCAAAATGTACACTTTTAGCTCCATACACTTCAATAGGATTGCCTGTATATGTATGATAAGTGCATTTTTGCATGCATTTATGCTCGTGAAGAATTCCTTTTCCCCTACAGAACTGCTATCCTCTCCTTGCCCAGCCCAGAAAACAAATTCCTAAAGCTTGATACATGTGCAAAAATGCCTATAATACACTTGTAAAACACTAGAAAAAAAACACTTGAAAATCACAAGGAACATGCTCTGCTCAGGTGTAAATGAAGGCTAAATTCATATGGAAGATAATTACTAAGCCCTGTACATTGTACACAGTATATATGTACATGATCTTACAAGTTTCAAGTACTGATAAACAGTGGTCTACCTAACACGATCAGCCCGCTAAATAATTTATTTTATATCTTGAATGCTTTGCTTTCCTCCCATGCTGTACTACTTCTGTTCTGATCAACTCATTCTGTTCTGATCAACTCAAGTGATCAACTCATTAATATGCAGCAACCAATCATATTTTAATATTCTGAAGTCAGATCAATAAAAAGAGATCCTAGTTGGTTCCTAGGGGTACTGCACTATTTTATTGAATTTACCCACAAATGCTATTAAAAAGAACATAGCTGACCTTATTTGAGAGATCTTCTTTTCTGGCTGCTCCTAGCATAAGGCAGTGTTGCTAGATATGTTGCTAGTGTGACAGAGTTGGATTGTGGTGATGGAACTGTCAGCACTTCCCACTATAAAAGGCAGCCCCAGTCCACTTTATGGTTTATTTGTAACATGTAGAATGAGTATTACAAACCCGGAATTAGGGGAATTTTCACCAGAGCTTAGTGAATGAGGTGAAGCTCGGCTGATGTTTATTATGCAATCACATGCAAGCAAAAATAGTTTATTTTAATTTTCCTTTCATGTGATTGAGTATTATTTGCAAAGTGAAATTGCATCACATTCAGTAAGCTCTGGCTTCTCCCTTGCACAGCGAACAGTATTTGCCTTTAGCAAATCAACCCCTATAATTTATATTAACAGCATACATGATAAATTATATATATATATATATATATATATATATATATATATATATATATATTATACACTGCTCAAAAATATTAAAGGAACACTTTAAAAACACATCAGGGCTCAATGGGGAAATATCATGCTGAATATCTATACTGAAATGGACTGGGTAATGTGTTAGAAATGTAAGGATGCCCCATCGTTTGATGGAAATGAAAATAATAAACCTGCAGAGGACTGAATTCAAAGCCCCCCTGAAAATCGATCCTGATACCTAATGGCAGTCAGGGTGCCATTGTCTAGCTTGTAGAGGTCTGTGCTTTTCTCCATGGATATGCCTCCCCCGACCATCACTGACCCACCATCAAAACAGTCATGCTGAATGATGTTACAGGCAGCTTAATGTTCTCCATGGCTTCTCCAGACCCTTTCATGTCTGTCACATGTGCTCAGGGTGAACCTGCTCTCATCTGTGGAAAGCACAGGATGCCAGTAGTGGACCTGCCAATTCTGGTGTTCAATGGCAAATGCTCTATGGTGCCAGGCAGTGAGCACAGAGCCCACTAGAGGATGTCGGGCCCTCAGGCCACCCTCATGAAGTCTGTTATAGATTGTTTGGTCAGAGACATGCACACTAGTGGCCTGCTGGAGGTCATTTTGTAGGGCTCTGGCATCTTTTTGTTCCTTGCACAAAGGATCAGATACCGGTCCTGCAGATGGGTTAAGGGCCTTCTATGGCCCTGTCCAGCTCTCTTAGAGTAACTGCCTGTCTCCTGAAATCTCCTCCATGCCCTTGAGACTGTGATGGGAGACACAAGAAACCTTCTGGCAATCGCACATATTGATATGCCATGGAAAAATATCGATGGAAAAAAATGTCAGTGGCCTCCACCTGTAAAACCATTCCTTTTTGGGGAGTCATTTCATTGTTGCCCATCTAGTGCACCTGTTGTTAATTTCATTAACACCAAATCAGCTGAAATTAATGAACAACCCCCTCTGCTACTTAACTGACCAGATCAATATCCCAGTTTAATTGACTTGCTGCTAAACTCTGATTAAAAAGTGTTCCTTTAATTTTTTTGAGCAGTATATATATATATATATATATATATATATATATATACAATATCACCTCTAACTTCTTTTCTGAGCACTTGAACAGAGAAAGATCTTATTACATCGCAGGAGAGATGCAGTCTTTTGCATGATGCTAGGTGGTCATTTTGCATGAGTCAGTTCTGTCTATTGGCATAATGAAATAAATCCTCTCTTTTACTTCTAATTATAATCCTTCATCAGAGGTAATTCCCTTTGACTTCACTAAGATCACCTAGTTTCCTGGAAATCTGAAGTACTGAATGTTAAGCACTTAGGTCATTAATTAATTAACAGATGCAAAGGGGCAAGCCAAAGGGAGCTCTACTTTTGATTCCTTGCTGGCCATGACTGATTACAAATATTCTCTTAAGAAGATTGTCTAATGATAAAGATACATTATTAAAAAAGTCACTGTGCTATAAATGTTCCTACTTCTCTGAAAGGTTCCAATGGACATTGTGAATGAATATATAAAGATGGCGTTGGTACAAAGGTAATTAGGGCTATGTCCAATAGACAAGATCATGGTAGTTAATTTGTCTTGCCACTAAACTATATCCTTAGTTTCCAAAAATAATCCATATAAATCTGCTACCTAATGACCCTGTAATCTATTATTTTCATGAAATTATTTCTTATTGTGCTTTTCTTCCTCTTTGCAATATCTTCTGTGAGCTCTCAAACCTCTCCTTTCACAGCTTACGTCAGTTTGTTTGGAACGAGCATTGTACATTATTTGCGTTCACATGCACTGCTCTTTATGCACTACAAATCTCATATTCCATAGACCCTAATCCATCTCAGGAGTGAGCAAGACAGGGTAGCTACTTTCATAAATACAGTGGGACCATGGAGAATGAGTTTGATAAAAAGACTAAGCGCCTTCTCTTACCATGCAGGGATGATAAACTATCTTTGCAAAACTAAATATCCACTAAAAAATTTGAATTTCTAGTTAGCCGTGTGGTGTACCAACATGAAAGGAAAAAATGTGAAAGGAAAAAATGTTAGCTGCCCTTTAAAGTTCAAAATTACTTGTGACCAAAATATAGTAAGGTATGGTGCTTCGCATGTATGCTATACAAACAATATTGTACAGCGCTGAGCAAACCCTTTGGCGCTATATAAACTCAATGTAATGTAATATTCCAACTAATATACTGTAATATAAACATAAACATAAAGTGATATGGATCAGCAAATCCAAAGACAAAAGTCCCACACCAAATTGTGGATCAAAAACAGTGCATAATCTTCTAGTGCCCAATAAGTTGCTTCATGAAGATCCTCTGTGCTCCACCACCATATGCCAAAAGAAAAATAAACAAGCAAATACGGGATGGCATCCGAGCACCTAAAAAAGAACTTTAAAGAAGTCAGAAACTACTTAGCAACAAGCACCACCTGGC
The DNA here is from genome assembly GCF_062004578.1 of Staurois parvus. Classification (NCBI taxonomy): domain Eukaryota; kingdom Metazoa; phylum Chordata; class Amphibia; order Anura; family Ranidae; genus Staurois; species Staurois parvus. Next base: position 10,778,139 of record NW_028317949.1, read on the forward strand.
TTATTTTGAGGCCACAGAAATCTTGAGCATCCACACCCATTCAGAAGAGAAATTTCCTGTTTGAAAAGCAACAGTGCACTCTTTCCTGTTGGAGCAAAGACTCTTTGCTGCAACAGGGAAATCCACAATCTCTAACCATCTCCTATACTATTATTTATTTTATTTCAGGTACTTATATAGTGCTGTCAATTTACACATACCGTATTTGCCGGCGTATAAGACGACTTTTTGACCCTTGAAAATCTTCTCAAAAGTCGGGGGTCGTCTTATACGCCGGTACACATGTTAGGGGGGCTGCGGCATTAAGTACAGGGGTTTGCAGGGGCTGATGTCTCTTACCTGGATCCAGTCCCACGACGATCCGGTCCAGGAAGCGCGGCGTCTCCTTCAGTTCGGCCACTGGATGTTCGTGCGGCTGCTCGGCTCCGCCTCCTCACCGGTGATTGGCCGCCAGAACTGTAGCTCAGGAAAGGCACACAGGCGGCCAATCACCGGCGAGGGGGCGGAGCCGAGCGGCCCCGCGAAAATTGAGTGCCGGAGCAGCAGGTAAGTGTGCTGTGTAGAGGTGCTGCTGCAACCACATATGCTGGCTGCAGCAGCACCATACGAGAACATCGGTCAGCAAGTCTCAGTGGGAGGAATAGTGCCCCATCATTGGTGTCACTGATACCAATGATGGGGCACTATTCCTCCCACTGATACCAACGATGGGGCACTATTCCTCCCACTGACACCAACGATGGGGCACTATTCCTCCCCCCCACTGACACCAACGATGGGGCACTATTCCACCCCCCACTGACACCAATGATGGGGCACTATTCCACCCCCCACTGACACCAATGATGGGGCACTATTCCACCCCTCACTGACATCAATGATGGGGCACTATTCCTCCCACTGACACCAATGATGGGGCACTATTCCTGCCACTGATACCAATGATGGGGCACCATTCCTGCCACTGATACCAATGATGGGGCACCATTCCTGCCACTGATACCAATGATGGGGCACCTATTCCCCCCACTGATACCAATGATGGGGCACTATTCCTCCCACTGATACCAATGATGGGGCACTATTCCTGCCACTGATACCAATGATGGGGCACTATTCCTCCCACTGACACCAATGATGGAGCACTATTCCTCCACTGATACTAATAATAGGGCACTATTCCTGCCACTAATGCCAATGATGGGGCACTATTCCTGCCACTAATACCAATGATGGGGCACTATTCCTCCCACTGACATCAATGATGGGGCACTATTCCTCCCACTGGTGTGCATTGGAAGAGGGGTAGTCTTATACGGCGAGTATAGCCCAAACACTACATTTTAGCAGGAAAAGTAGGGGGGTCGTCTTATACGCCCAGTTGTCTTATACGCCGGCAAATACGGTATATATTGAACATTCACATCAATCCCTAACCCTTAAGGGGTATACAATCTAAGGTCCCTAACTTACATTCATACAGATATTAGGGCCAATTTAGACAGGATCCAATTAACCTACCAGCATGTCTTTGGAGTGTGGGAAGAAACTGGAGCACACCCACGTAAGCACAGGGAGAACATACAAACTCCATGCAGGAGGCGCCATGGTTGGGAATCAAACCCAAGACCCACTTACTGCAAGGCAAACGTGCTAACCACTAAGCCACTGTACCGCCCCATACTATGTCCGCAGTCGTTGACCAATCTTTTGTATCATGTCCACAGTCCCTGTCCATCTCTTGTATCATGTCCACAGTCTCTGACCAACTCTTGTATCTTGTCCACAGTCTGCAGACCCTGATGTAAGTGGGAACTCTGACGTAAAAGGAAACGCTGTGGACTCTGATGTAAGGGGTGGTGACCAGAGACCACCTTATATATATAGTTCACCTTTACACCAAAGTCTGCAGCAATCCCCCTTACATCATGATCCACAGAGTTCCCCTTGCACTGTAAAGGGTAATCATGCAGAGTCTGATGAAAGGGGGGGACTCTGTGCTGGGTTATCTTAACCAGACATTCATGTAAAATGAGAAATATGTTTTTCGCCCTTTGTTATACCTTTATCACATAGCACTAGCTACTGTACATGTTTATAGCATAAATATTGATATTTACACTGTTTTGCACTGAAAACAGTAACTTTATGCACTTTTTTGAAGTGTCAGTAAAATACATTTTTGGTATCCTGTCAGTAAATTTCATTTTGGTAGGTTGGCAACACTGCTGCACAAGGTACTGGGGGGAGGAGGGTGGAAGAAAGATAAGGATATCTGTCTATAAAGGTTTGCATGAAAGGAAGCCCTTTGCTTTGCCCTTTATGGAGAAACATTCCCTGTCATTTCTGTGTAAAAAAAAAAAAAAATCTAAAATCTGGAGGTATTTTTTCAAAGCAAAAGAGTCATGGCTTAGCAAGTCTCGAAAAGAGATCACTATATCTAATCAAAGCAATAGCAGAACATTACTGATGAGCCAAGCCTACTATTTTTTATTGCCATTCAATAAATTACCATAGAATGAGAAACCCAATACATTTGTATTCACGTATATAGTAACATAGCAACATAGCAATTAAAGTTAATAAAAGACCATCAACTTGCACTTGCAGAAAACAAAAGAGGAACCTCAGTTTGTCAATTGTCAATGTATTTCACTTGTTCTCCCTGTCAGTGGTTGGGAGATCGGTTCTTTAAATATAGCTGGAGATAACATTTTTAAAAATAACATCTAATCCACATATAAATTTACTTATGCTGTTGGGCTTCATTACCTGTTTGAAAGGTAATTCTATGCTGAGGGCAGCACAGTGGCTAAAAGGTTAGCATTTCCACTTGGCAGTACCAGGGGCGTCAGTTCAAATCCCAACCACTGCACCACCTGCCTGGAGTTTTCATGTTCTTTCTGTGCCTACGTGGGCTTCCTCCATGTAAAAGAAAAAACCCCTATTTTTAAACGCATATTGTTAGAACAGGTTAATTTGGTTGTTGGCTAGCTGGCTGGCTGGCAAATTGAACTGGCTTTCTTATCCCCCTCTTTGATAAGTTATACCTATCCATGTTCCTTGTGTTATAGCCATTGTTAGACTGGGGCTGGCTTACAAGTTGAACTGGGTAGCTTTGGTAGTTTATATTAAATGCCCGTCCATGTTCACTGCTGTAAAAGTCAGTTATAGACAAGGGAGGTGACCCACTTCTTTCGCACAATGTAATTGAGGTCTGTGGGTGTACTGGATACACTGGCTGCCTTTGTGCTATATGCTGGGTGTCCTTTCTGCTCCTGCACCTTTAATGGGGGGTGGGTTCCCTCGGATCACCTGCCCTTTATCTATCCATTAAATACATGTGCCTCTGCTATGAGGACTCCAAATTTTGTAGAGTTAGGACCACAGAATGTTGGGGTGCCGTGATGTGGCTCTGTGGCTTACGTATGTATTTGCAAATGTGTGCTAACTAAACCCCCTGTTTTTAAACGCATATTGTTAGAACAGGTTAATTTGGTTGTTGGCTGGCAAATTGAACTGACTTTCTTATCCCCCTCTTTGATAAGTTATACTTATCCATGTTCCTTGTGTTATAGCCATTGTTAGACTGGCTCTGGCTTACAAGTTGAAATGGGTAGCCTTGGTAGCTTCCTCACACACTCCAAAGACGCACTGGTCAGTTAATTGGGTCCCGTCTAAATTGGCCCCAGTATGTGTATGTATGGATGGGACCTTAGATTGTACACCCCTTGAGGGTTAGGGGCTGATGTGAATATACAATATGTATGTAAAGCACTGTATAAATTGACAGAGCTATATTTTAGTGTCTGTAATAATAATAATGCTGGTGATAGTTCTTTCATGTCTAAAGTTGACAATACACGCTTAGATTTCTACCATATTCCTCCATTCATGCTAAACAGCACTGCAGTATTGTGATAGCCAGCACCCATGGTTGTCAGAATACTCAAACATTGACTGCCGCTGTGAATAACTGCAGTCACTGTTCAGCCAGTAATTTTTCAGGCTCCTTTGATCTTCAGTTTGAAGTTTGTTGAGCTGGGTGGTACCAGCAGGACCACCAATGATCAAATTTTGGCCAATTCTAAAGTTCAAGCTGTGTATGGTCTGATTAAGTGGATATTACCTTTTCTCTAGCATATTCCTCAGTGTTACAAGCAATGGTAGATTGTTTATTATTTTACCCTCTCATGTCGAAAGTTTTAATTTGGAATCCCTTAAATGTCTTTTTTTCTAGGATACACTCTTTCTTTTTTGAATAACACAAAAAACAGCACAAAAATTAAATAAATAAAAATAATCACAAATAAATAAATGTCCGTGCAAAAATATATATATATATATATATAATATTTCAAACATAAGTCCTTATTTTCCCAAAAGGATTTTCAAGACAATGTTCCAAAATGTGCTTCCCCCTAATCACCACGTGAAAAATAATATTGACCGCACTCACCAGATGGAGGTGAGTAATAAGCCTCATAGGATATAAGGGATCCTATAGCCCCTCAAGAGGAACTCAAATCACCTTCTTCACCGTGCTTAGATACAGCAATCGACTCCACTCTACTTCTCCATGGAATCCTCAATAGTGTGCAAGGAAAGAAATGCTACATAGTGTAATACTGCCACTCAATACCATATAAATCAATAGAATAAGGACACTCACATGTTTCAATAAAATAACAGGCCTTGTTTAATAGCCTCAAAGGCTTCAAAGGAACAAGTTTCCAAATTGTAAATATAGGGATCTCACGCTTTAAGAATCACTGTAGAGGATGACCAGCTTTCCACCTCTAAGATGGCCGCTTGAACCGCAAAAGTCGGCGTGCGTTCCAAATACCGGAATTGACGTAGGCCAAGATGACGGCAGACCGGAAGTGCGTCAACGCGTTTCGCCCCACCCACAGGGCGTTCTCAAGACTCAAGACTCTTTCTTTTTTGTCTATTTGTTGGGCATACCATACCATAAGCTTTGATGAGTCTTACCTATATATGGACCCAAAACTATACTGCATATTTTAAAGTTGGTTTAACAATTGACTTAATAATGTGAAGCAGCCATATTTGCTTTTTTTTGCACTCATTTGTAATTCTGTTGGTTTTGATTTTGTAAGCCTTTAGAGCAGGTACTTGCTTCTGGGAGCTGTTATTCAGCTTCTTGTCTGAAAATATACACACATATTTTCAGATAGAACAATTTATTTTCTTTTTTTCATTTTTTCTTTTTTTGCTGTCTGTGTCTAGAAGTGTGCACACCAGAAATTTTTGTTTTGTTTCATTTCGAATGCATTCATTCATTGAAGAATTTTGTTTCATCATATTCGTTATGTTTGCCAAATTCATGTTCAGAATTTATTCCGTACCTTCAGCATTTGTTTTGTACATTCGTTGGTCTGGGTGGATTTGAAAAAGTTTGCGGTTTTTCAGGAAGATTGCTATCATATTATAGAATCAGAATTTAATAATTTCTTTTTTTTCATAATTAAAATTTTATTAAAAGACGATAGAAGTAATTTACATTCATGGTTTACATAGCTCTCATTTTGCAATTTGAGCACACAGCATTATAAAGAGCAAAGCAACACAAAGAGTAAATAAGTCACGTCAATACAAGTAGGGGTAAACAAACGTAGATAAGCCAAATAATTGACCCAACGCCCTCTAATTGTTGCTAATTTAAAGTAAGTGATCATGACACAACATTTGACGTTTGCTAATAAATGAGGGTCAAAGATATACTCAATGCAACCCAAACAGTAAACCCCAAAAGTCTAAAAATTAAGTATCCTGTGATATAAGGATAAAAAATAAAAACAAGATATAAAAGAAATAGCAGGAAAAGACAGAAAAAAAAAGGAAAGAGACTTTTAACACAATAAGAAATATATTGAGGACAAAGAGAAAGGAGTGCAGCATTGTTCCACATCTCCAGCAGTGACCAGCAAGCAGAGGTGTAGAAAAAGAAAAAGGGAGGATCAATCAAAGTGAATCTTCCTTAAGGTGCCACAGTTCCCTTGTTTTGTTATGGGACTCTAGATTATCATGAAACCTAGCCATTAACCTCCCTAGCGGTCTGATTATTTCAGATTTTTGGTGCTGAAAGCGGTACCATTATTTTGCATGGAAATATGTAGTTTTTTTATTGTAGGCTGTAATTTTTAGGAATAACTCACTGAAATCTGTCTGAACAAGATTCTAAATCATACATTTAATTCAATAATATAATCAAACCAAAAACACTGAAATTTGAAATATAGCGCCAAGTTCGCACATCACTGAGCAAAGTCGCAAAATTGTTTTCAGTGTCTGATGACGAATTTCTCCACAAATCATTATCACTCAATTCTGCAAGTGGTTCTGATTTACTATCGCTGTTCTCTAGCCGGTCTAAACCCGCTTTTGACCTAAAGGGACACTTTTTGGACGCCATGGACTTTTCTAAGTTTCCAGGCAGAAAGAACAATCAAAATGCAGACAGGGGACAGGACAAAGCACTAGGGACAAAATGTATGTGAAATGGGTTGAAACAGCAATGTTTTACTATGTAAAATCGTTTTGAAAAAAATGAATTTTTTTTAAATTTTCAAATTTCCCGCCGCCAGTGGCGGCTGCCGTACGTCCCGACGTCACAGGGACCGGAACACAGGAGTCGGATGCTGGCATCCGCCGGAGGAGATGGCCGGGGACGCTGCAGGGGGCACATCGTGGGTGCGAAGGACAAGGTAAGTGCTGCAGGGACTCCCTATGCAGCGCCACATGGTAAGCCCGAGTGTAGCTCGGGGTTACCGCTTTTGGTACAGACATTTTAACCTGAGCTACACTCGGGAATACCGCTAGGGAGGTTAATTCTTCCATAATTTCAACATCAGAATTCAATATTTTCAACCCACCAAGAGAAATTAAATGAACTGATTGGACAATATCTAATGGCATCATGTTTATCTGAACTAACGAATTCGGATCCATTCATTATCTGAATCCAAATTTGATTAATTTCCCCATGGACCCAAACTATTATTGCATCATGACAAAAAGAGGAAAAGACAATATATCTGGACTTTTTAGGCACATAATCAACACAAATATTAGTTAAAAAATGAATATTTTATTTTAACAATATCATACAATACAGTATATCTCAAGTAACAATAAAAAAACACTTAAAAAATATTGCACAAACTGCAAGAACCCATGCAACCATCTAAAGATTACTGTTTTTACATCTCCTATATTTAAATATAACACTTTGCAATGTCATACTGCATACACACGCATGTTTTGTATACAATGCACTAGAATAACATCATATTCTAGTTTTTTAACTGTCATTTAATTTACGAATACTTTTTAAAAGTAGCTGTAGTGTTAAATATAAAACCTTAAGGTTCTTCCTTCTTTCTGAGATATGGCACATGAGATTAATCCTTAGGCTTTTGCCATAGATAACTTTGGCTTAGATTGTTGAGAATATAACACAACACAGGCTATTCTTTAAGTGAGAATGGAAAGGTCATTTTTAATGATACCAATAAAATTTGTTTTATGCACCACTAGTAAATGTCTTGTTATATCTACCTTACTCATACAAAATGTATTTAGAGTGGCATGTTCTGTTTACTGAAAAGCTGTATTGAGCAAATGGGGTTGAATTACCAAAGGGAAAAAGGCTGTTCACTTTACATGGGAAGTTGTGCTTTCTAAGAAAATTGTAACAAGTGCTTAGTGAATGAGGTGAATCTTTCACTTTGTAAAGTGACCTTTCACCACATTCACTAAGCTCCAGGAATAATTCCCTTGCAAAAGGCAACTTTCCTTTCCAAATGGACAGCCTATTTGGCTTTAGTAAATGAACCCCTGTTAATTAATATTTGCTGTTATCAGAGCTAAACCTTTACTTAAGGTACTTCTCTAAGTAAAACCTTTTTAGCACTGGATAGAATTGGTAGAGTTAGACCATCTGTCAAGTTTTTATTGCTGTATGTGTCCACATTGGGGAGATTCAACTATTTATACTGATGACCAGTGTCATCTAGACAGTAAGTGAGAGGAAATTAAAAATGTTTGTCCCTGAACAAGACATAAAAGAAAATCTTTACACTTGTTCCAGGGATGCTGTCCAAGAGCAGAGTCCTGCCTTCATTGATTTTCTCTAACTTCCTGTTGAATCTCTAGGGCTGGAAATGTCTTCAATGGTACTCAGACAGCCAATAATCACCAGCAGGGGTTTAAAGCTTGGACTATGAATACACTTAAAAATCTAAGTACTTCAGTTGACTTTCAAATGGATAATGGATAATCCAGCTCCATCACTACTCACTATAAAAGGGTTTATTTCTAACAACCACACTTTCAGTGTGTTTTCAATAAGAGAAAGCATTGGAAGTGCTGCAAAAAATGCATAGGGAGAGATTAGTGTAGGGCTTGTTGGGACTGTCAATTTTCTTAAAGTAGATGCAAACTCTAACTGTCCTGTAAGTAGCAAAATGCCCTATATCTTGGAGAATGAAGGGGTGGGGGGATAAAGGGGTTTGGTAGGCTTTTTGCTTTTTCATCCTTTGTTACATCTTAATGCTGCTGATATCCTGCAGTCTCATTACAGCATGTCCTAATCCACATGCACTACAGTGATAATAGGATGTATGTGTTTTTTCACAAGGCATATTTCCTAATTGTTACTGGCAGTAATATTTCATTCACAGGCCTTTGTATTATTATTTATGTGGACCTCCCATGAAAAATGTAAGGTTAGCTTCATTGAAAGTCACCACCCCCCAAAATGAAATCACCTGCAAGGGCAATTTAAGATTTTGCTAAAAAAAATACCCACCTCAACTTACCTTACTTGCTCTTCCATTGCTTGCATGAGGCATGGATGACATCACTATGCCTCATTGTTGCCTCCTGTTATAGCTGGACAGAGTATAACCTGTAAGAATATAGCTCTGGAGTTTTCAATGGAATAGACCTTTCATTTTCACGAAAGGCCTTATTTAAATAATGTCAACAGTGAAATATTCTTGGTAATGAGCATCAGCACAGAAACCTATAATCTTAGGACAACCTATAATGTTGGGACAACATATGACAGGTTGACATACAGGCAAGAAATTTGGAGGGACAGGGACAGAGTGTTGTCACCCCATAACACACAGGGGTTTATTTACTAAAACTGAAGGGTGCAAAATCAGGCTCACTTCTGCATAGAAACTAATCAGCTTTCAAATTTTTTTTTTCCAAAGCCTAATTGAACAAGAAGAAGCTGATTGGTTTCTAAACAGAAGTTAGCCTGATTTTGCACTCTCCAGCTTTAGTAAATAAGCCCTACAGTGTTCAAACAAGGTCATTTTATATACTGTATTACAAGCTGTTATTTTGAAGAAAGCTAGTGATTATAAAAAATAGGTTTCCAACGTATTATTATCATGTGTGAGCTGATATGAGATTTTAGTGACTGTGTGTACCTCTGCTTTAAGAACTCATACTTAGGCTCTTTGAATGGCAGTTCTCAAGTACTGTTTTATGTGTCTTGCCTATGTGCACAGATTTGTACACTCCAAATTATTTTCCAGCATCTGATTGCATCAATTGATTGATAGCTAGTTCTTAAAGATGCTTTTTTATACTAGTTTTAGTCTTTTCCCTTTATTTTTTTTTAGCTTTGTGATTAGACCACAACAAGCAGTAGATGCTAACAGTTCATTCAAAAGTAGCTTTTTTCACAGTCTAAACACTGTGCACCCAAGACACTGCACACCATTACCCCAGTTGCACTGCGTTTGTTCATATATCCAAGAAATACTTTGTTTTCTCTGTCAACTGCTTGCCAGCCACCCTAAAGCAGAAATACTGCTACAAAGTGGCACGGCTGCGCAAAATCACGTATATATATATATATATATATATGCCCTACCTCCACCGCCATTGATGGCCTCAACTGTAATCACCAGGTCCCGGCTGGTTATTCCCCGCCGGCACCTGGCAATTCCTGAGTATCATTGATGGGGGAGAGGTCTATATGTAAACATTACAGATCTCTCTTCTGTCAGCTCCAGCACCCTGCTCTGTATTGCTCTGCATAGCAGAGCAATACAAAGCAATGTGCTGACACAGTACAACACACATAGCACAAAGTACAACACAGATATACACAGTAGTGTACCACCAGTAGTGTACCACCACTAGCTATAAGTTGCTGATCACCACCATTACTAGTATAAAAAAAATTCCAGTATATATACCGCCATTTGTAGACACTATAACTTTCACATAAACCAATTAATTTACATGTATTGAGATTTTTTTTGGCAAAGACATGTAGCAGAAAACATTTTGAACAAAAACAGACAAGGGCGCACTCTCATCGTGCATTACCGTGGTAACCCACGTATTTATTGAATAAACAAATGGATATATACTCACAAACCAACAAAAATAAGAGCAGAATGTGTGGTCCGCAATGACAGTGGATGCAATGTTGTGCCCTTAATAAGGATAAGTTGACGCGTTTCGGGAGATGAACCCTCTTCCTCAGAGCTCTAAGGAAGGGGGTTCATCTTCCCGATCTTTGAAGGGCAGCACCTCTCCGTTTGGCATTCCTAATTTCCTATAGTCTGCATGAAGATTTGAGTGCAGGTTTTGTTTGTTTGCCTTTAGTAAACATTTTGGCCTAAATTTATGATGAAATTAGTTTTAAATTTTTTTTTACTGGACAAGTTTTCTAGCAAAAAGTCACAAATCTTGTTTTTTTTCTCAAATCTGTCGGTCTTTTTTTGTTTGGTCAGGAAGGGGGGGGGGGGGTAAATCCTCTGGAGGATAAGTGGTTAAATGTACATAAATAACACATTGATTTTATTAGAAGGATCTAGAGTGGGTATTTGGTAGTCTCTTGTGAACCAGGTTTGCTGTAATTTGTTTTATTAAAAGTCAGCTTCTCAGTCACAAATCCCCCTTCTACAGTGAAGGTCTTCTCTGACATGACACATGCTCAGGGTAGGCTAGTACCTTCAGCACACATTGGGACATCACCAGCCTGTGGTACATTCTTGACACCTAGAAGTCCATGGATGTGACCGCTTGTAAGCATTTTAGTTACAGCCTTTCCATCTCTGCCCATGTTTACCTGACCAAGAAAGGAATGGTCTTATGAAAAAAACATAAACATGAATAAAAATTTTAAATAGACAATGTAAATCTCTAAATAATATCTAATAAAAAAAACATAAAAAATACTGATGGTAGGTGAGAAAACGTTAATGTGTGACCAGGGGTGGATTGACAACTCATGGGGCCCCTGGGCAATAGGGGATCATGGGGCCCCTGTTTGATTACCCACACTCAAATCACACCCAAAAAAGCCTATGAAAGGTACCAGGGACATCTCATGGGGCCCCCTACTGACTCCGGGCCCTCGGGCAGTGCCCCAGTTCCCCAATGGTCAGTCCGCCCCTGTGTGTGACATGCCCAGGCCAGGAAGTAGAGGAAGGAAGCTGTTTTTCAAACTGGTTTATAAACAGTTGAAATGACAAGCTGGCATACAAGTGATGAGCATGTGTGGTTAGGGGACAAAAAAAGAAGCTAACTAGGAGAGGTTATCACTGGAGATGATGCAGTGGATGTTGGAGATGGCTGCTTTGAGTACCAAGGCTTCACTTTAGGGAAGAGCAGGTCAGTAGGATTGTATGCTTTATTTTTGCTGCTACTTATCCTTCTCCTCTTGTCTCTGGGAAAAGACTCACAGAAGAAGACTAGAAAAAAGCAGTGGGATTAAAATGAGTCTCCCACCATATGTGTCTGCCCCACCAACACCAGTTGTATCCCCTTCCCAGCTTCTATTATATTTACACAGTTTGCATTGCCATCCCTACCTGTGTTTACTTGACCAGGGCAAGGAGGGCCTTACAGGGGAAAAAAACACAATAATAACTTTAATTAGGATAAGAAAATCTGTTAAAATGTTTTAACAAAAATAAAATACATACAAAAATTGTGATGGTTGGTAGATATATGTGAATATGGGACCCCCCAGGCCAAGAACTGAAAGAAGAGGGCTGTTTTGAAATTCAGTAGGGCAATAGTATTCACACCATATAACCCCAGCTCCCCAGAGCCTATTCTCGTGCCATAATCACACAGGATGAGGAGGTAGAGGATAAGTAAAGGGTGGATATAAGTGAGCTACAGGTCAAGTTGCAGTGAATAGTTTCTTCAGTGAAGACATCAAAAGCTTTGTGATAGACTTTTTGCAGCAATGTCCAGCATGTTATGCCAATTATGCCCATCATCAGATACAATGGACTACCAGTGGTTTAATTCCTCTGCAACTTGCCATAAAAATATCACAATCTCCAGTATAGAGCGAGAGGGAATGTCAGCCTACAGACTGCCTCTGTCATATGTTTGGCATTTAAAAGAAACTTGAGGAAGGGCAGCCCATGGCTATAGGATTCTAGGCTTAACGTTTGCTGCTAACTGTCCATTATTCTTGCCATACAATTTCCTCCTGCTTATTTGCTATTGCCTGCCCCTACACTTGTGTTGTTGTAGGGTGGACAGCTTGCAACTATATATTTCTTCCCCTACAGTTATGCTTCCAGTGCACTGACTATAATGAAATAAATATTAATATGAAGCCTTCCCCATTTTCTCCTCTTTCTCACTGCCAGCACCCTGACCCTCCTTCTCCCCGTATTCCTCCTCTGCATCCTACTGTCTTATTGTATTCCACATGTTGGGGATGGGCAAAATAATGATGTCTAGGGATCACTTTCTGGGCAAAATAATGGCAAATGGGTACCTGCCACTGTGGTGTAGCACAGGACATAGACTTGCATAAAAGGGTGATTCCTCAAGCTGGAAAGGGCTAATATATTTAATGTCCATCAGCCAGATTTCAAATATCATCTCTGTAATATCAGAGGGGCACACCCCCAGCAGTTAATCTACTCACTTTGAAGAATATCACAATTTCTCTGCTTCTTCTTCAGATGGCTAAAGACAACTCTTCGACCTCTCTCTACTTGAGACTGTGGCACAAATTTTGTCACCTCAGCTATCAATGTTCCAGAGTGGTTTGTGAACAGAGGATGGAGTAACAATAGTGGGATAAGATTGCTACTGCCATTTGCCTCTAAATCTTCCTCTCAGTTGTTTTCATCTATGTATTGCTACAAGGGAGTTGCTGTGATTGAGTCATTTGAGCTCATCTCTTAGGAAGGAAGTCAGTCACGTGATTCAGTCCATATAGGTAGCCTTCCTGCTTTTATCAGTGGCAAGAGGTGGTTGCAGTGCCAATTCTTCAAAGACCCTGTCTTTCCCTCTGGGTGAATCTAATACACAAGATAAGCCAGATAGCTGAGCACAAGTAACGTATGGCTGCAATTTTCACTGATGTGCTAACTTGTGCTTCCCATGGGGACCCAGGTTTCTTGGCAGCCCTCACCAGATCGTAAAAATTGTAAATCTGCTTATGCTGTATGCTGTTGCTGTTTTCCATCAGGACTTTGGCTGCATGGAAGTTTTTTAAAATGTCTTCAGGAAAACTTGGACATAGCGAGTAAAGTAGTCAGTGATCACTAAAACATTACAATGTTCACCTGTATCGGGTTTCAAGCAAAAGAAATCAATGAACATACCTGACATACATACTGACTCTCAGATATCCATCACAGTTTTGATTTAACACTCCAACGAGTCCCTCTCTACTCACAGGATTAGCATAGGCTAAGACAGAGGCATGAGTTAAGCTCCATTTTTGCTGCGGAAGGCTTATTTACTTTGGTCAAGTCCCTCTTCTTGTATCACCTCTTGAAGGTCCCTTTAACTTGATTAGTCTGGTCAGATTGCTTCATATCATCTTCCTCTTTCCCATTCCTCAAGAGTTCAATGAACAATCATGCTATCTTGGAGAAACCTTCCATATGTTTTCTACATTAGGAGATGAACCACAAGAATGATCTCAGTTCTGTTACATTTTGCGGTTTCAGCCAGGTGAAAACAGCTTCCAACTTCTTGGGGTTAGCTGCCACTCTATTGGCAGAGACCATGGGGTTGGTTTACTAAAACTGGAAAATGCAAAATCTGGTGCAGTTCTGCATATAATCCAGTCAGCTTCAAGTTTTGTTTTGTTTTTTTCAAAGCCTAATTGAACACACTGAAGTTAGAAGCTGATTGGCTTCCATGTACATCTTCACAAGATTTTGCACTCTCTAACTTTAGTAAATAAATCCCTTCATGTCCCAGGTAGGTAACGGATGGACAGAAGAACTGACACTTCTCCAGGGAAAGTTTCAGCCTCTGCTCATGAAGTCACTTTCACCAATCTTTAATCATGCTCTTGTAACATACTTCTGAAAATGATCAGGTTGTCCAGATACACCAAAACTTCTATTAAGTTCATCATTCACGCCATCAGTTGCTGGAAGTGACTTTGGTCAAGCCTTAGGGCAACTCAAAGCCCAAACTCAAACTCAAACTCAAATCCCTTTGGCATTTCTTTTGCTCTGTGTTCAGGGTGCATAGGGATCTGATGATATCCACTCCACAAATTCAATATCCTGAACCATTTGGCCCCTGCCATGCATTTAATTGTATTTTCTGTTGATGGAATGTTGTATTGATCTAGAATAGTTCTTCTATTTAGGGTTCAATAGTCAATTCACATCTTGATAGAGTCATTCTTCTTCCAGACCACCACTATAGGAGATGCATATTGTATGTCCTCCAAGATTCTTGAATGAGATGTCAATGAAGCACTCTTCTGCTTTACTGCATTTTTATGCCCTCTCTATAGACATTTATCTTTAGAACATAAAGTATAAATTTAATCTGGCCTGGATTTGTTATATTGAAATACAGGGAGTAGTTAAATAAAAGGAATGTCACTAGAAAAAATAATTCATTAATCAAAGATCTTCACTCTCATAATCTAGGTGTATTATTAGTGAGTTAACATATTCATTTCTTCAGTGTTATTTGGCTGTAAAGCTACAATGAAATAAATGTAACTAAAACAATTACATTTCTATCAAATGGCTTTAGAGACACTTAAAGAGGTTGTTTTATGGGTTTTTTTTGGGAGGGGGGGGGTGAGTATTATATAGAGATAGATGATAACTTTGTCTTGTGAAGCAGACCCCAGGGTTCAGCTTTGCTTCTTCTCCCCTACCAATGACTGAAATATGCAACAGTAGGTCGGCTCATTAAAGGACAATCATTACTTCCAACCACTGTCTACAGAATAGGTTTTTTGCAGAAAAGAAGTGATGAGCCAAACTGCCCTGTGTTTGGTTCAGTTGGGGTTCTGTGAATTTCAAAGAAGTTCAGATATAGATGAACCTGATCCCCGCTGAAATCAATGGGAGCTGAATCTTTCAAATTAAAAATGCCCACTTCCTGGGCTAATTTGCAAATGGGTGTCAAAAATTGCAAGGGGTGGGCTCTGCCCTGGGGAATATGTGCTAATGCAAAAAAAAAAAAAAGAAAAATCCATTTGACCAGAAACAGTGATTTTTAAAAATTGGTTTATAGTCAAATGATGATCAAACTGGACTTTTGTTGATCTGGGTGGAAAGACATATGGGCCCTGATTCACTAAGATGTGAGTGTAATAGCAGAGACTGACCATTCAGGCAGACTCCGGTCAATCAATCAGTCGTCTGACCAGCGTCTAGCAAGCTCATTGACGAGCGTCTATTGACTACTTTGCTATCACTGGCACATTTTTAGGTGCAATACCGGATATGTTCGCTAGATGGCGCACAAGCGTGGGCTTTATTAACATTGGCGTTTTCATGATGGCAAAAGAATTCTTAGAATGTAATAAATACACCTGCACACCTGTATTAGAATTTTCTATTTTCTTCTATTTATTTTCTTGCTGTGTCTCCAAAATGATCAGGAAACTAATGCATTTACTAATGAATGTCATACATTCTGTACTCAAATGTTAAACATTTACACACTTATATCTCAAATAATTTATATACTTCTAATTTCCCAATATAATTATATATCTTCATTCTCTTTAATCACGTAACTATTCTATGGTAAAGACAAGTGCAGCGCTATAAATGCATGTGATCAATAATGAACGCATGTAAAAACCAAAAAGTGCAAAGAATTGCAACAATGATGTAATATTGTAAATGGTGCTAAAATAAGTTCATAGAATCATTCCTGAATAATGGAATGTCCTTCGTGTGAGAGTACCAACTCAGAGAGTGCCTATGAATGGCACGTGTGGTCTCTCCGTGACGGACAGTAGTGCATGAACTTGTGAAAGGTAAACCACCCTTGGGACTGGTCTACACTCACCAGAACAAAAGTATTAATGTGTATGGGTTATACACATCACACATCTGGGGGTGCAGCGGTATGCTGGCAGTTATGGGTTAGTCATCCAGCTCCATCCATCCATCCATCAGGGTGGGTGCCCAAATGGTCCTGGGGAGGAATTAGCTCAGCCACAGGAGCCAGAAAGGTGCTCAATAGTGTAGTACACTGTCACAGGGGTGGATGACCTTTCACGAGTTCATGCACTACTGTTCGTGGTTATATTTATCTTGTGTAATACCATTTTAGTAGTCTATATAATTTGACCAGCGCTCGCTCTATCATTTTCAAACAATGGAACTATTCTACATTATAACTCAAACTGTGTCTCCCACAGTGGTTTAGTGGTTAGAGCTCAGAACTTACAGCACTTGGGTCATGGGTTCTAATCCCAGTCATGGCTACATCCTAAAAAACGGAGATCAATTTTCTGGGTTGTGTCAGTGCCAGGAATATTGATCAAACAATTATGATTTTGCCTAATGACTAGAAAGTGGATGAATGTACTCTTCTGCCAATTAGGAAATGTGCAAGTTTCATGCCGTGTATATTTCATTGTAACATTTTTCTCTTTTAAATCTGTCTCCTTATACAACTTGACCCCCTCCCCCACCCCGTCATCACCTGTCCCATATGCAAATCTATGGCTCACCGCCCCACTCTTTAACTATCTATTTACTGATCAAGTGAATGTGTCTCATTTTCTATCAGCTACAGCTCAGATCTCACATTATTATACAATTGCTGATTGTATCTCACCACTAGTCTGATTGAATTCACAATTCCTGGTCAGTCCCGTTCCCTGACCTCTAATAAACTTTAGGGCCAGTTCACACTACATGTGTTTCAGTTGCTTTTTCGGCATCACAAACGCACAGAAAGAAGGTTATATGGTTGTCAATGTCATAGTTCACATCAGCACTTGCATTTTCAGTGCATTGCAGGTGCTGTAAACAAAGTTGACCACGCTGCATTGTTTCTGCACAGAACTGTACTGGAACACATTGAAACGTCCTTGAATGTACTAAAACGCACATGTCCCTAACTACATTGAATACAAAGAAAATAGAAAAAAATAAGTGGAAGGGATATAAAAATGCAATGTAAACATGTCCAAAACGCATTCAAAATGTACTGGAACACACTAAACATGCATGCCAAAAGGGCATGAAAAAAACCCATCAGGAACACATCTAGACTGTTTCTATAGTGTGAACCAGCCCTTAGGACTTGTTCACACCATTGGTGGTGCAGAAACGCATGCAAGAACACACATTTTCCAGCACAGCAAAGAAATGCAATGCCCTATGTAGATATGCGCAGGTACCATGATGAAAACGTTGTTGCACCTACACACGTCTATTAAAAACAGCCCCATTCACAGCCACAAATACAGCAAGGAGCAGGAGCGTCTCCTAGACATCACCATCAAAATTACTACCCTAACACCAACTACTATCCTCGCAACCAAGGAGGAGTAGCATCCCCTAAACATTATAATCAGAGGCCTTTCATCTCAAATAGACCACCCAACCCACCTCCCAATAGGGAATATTATGATAATCGAAATTATCAACAGACACCTCCAAGAGCACCACAAAATTATGACCCTAATAGAACACCTCAGGTGCATTTTTTAGGGGAAGGGGCGTCTCGGAAAAGAAGTGGCTCCGTAGAGGGAAGAGGGGGGGCAAAAGGATCAACAGAAACAGGCAAGAAAAGGAAAACATAGCTGGTCAAGGCATCTTCAATTTAAGTAATACGACACTTACGCAACCTGAATTAAAACTTCTAGATAAGGGGTTGAAATTTGCCCCTAAACAAAAATTAAACAAGTTCCAAACTTATATTGACATCCATAAGTTTTCACGACAGCTATCTTTAAAACGACATTTTTATTCAAACCCATTAAATAATAATCAGAATAGTATCACTAATTTTTCAACACTAAAGAATGCCTCTACTTTTAATCCTCCACCTCAATCCAGATCATATGTAAATATTTTTAAGGAATTGGTACTAAAAGATCTGGAGAATTTAAAAATCAAGAAAATTTGTGATACAAACAACACGAAGACTATTGATCTCCTTTTAGAAAGGAAAGACCTGGTCATTAGACCAGCTGATAAGGGTGGAGGGGTTGTCATATTGAACAAATCTGATTACCTGGAGGAAGCATACAGAATCCTTAATGATACTACCACCTATACTCACCTATCGGGCAATCCAGTACTAACTTTGAAAAAAGAATTGAAAAGCTTAATAAATAAAGGATTTGAAAATGGAATAATAAACAAAAAAGAAAAGAATTTTCTAGTTCCATCTGCTCCTAGGCTTCCAGTGTTCTATATACTTCCTAAAGTACATAAGAACCCGACCAAACCACCAGGACGGCCTATTATTAGTGGAATAGGGTCACTGTTCTCTAAAATAGGGGAATATATAGATTATTTCCTGCAGCCACTTGTCACACAGACTCCGGCTTTCCTAAAAGACACGAAGCATATTTTAAATGACATCAAAGATGTTAGAATATCATCTAGGACCTTCCTAGTCACAGCGGATGTTACATCCTTGTACAGTAATATTGCACATGAAGATGGGTCAGAGGCTGCCAAATATTTTTTGGAAACATATAGCACTTTATCTCCCCCACACATTAACTTCATTTTAACATTACTACAGTTTGCTATGCAAAATAACTACTTTTGGTTTGATCGCAACTACTTTGTGCAAACCAAAGGCGTAGCGATGGGGGCTAAGTTTGCCCCCAGTCTAGCAAATCTTTTTATGGCTTATTGGGAGGAATTTTTAATCTATGCCAGAGAGTGGCCGGAATTAGTATTTTATAAAAGATTTATCGATGATGTGTTTTTATTATGGAATGGGGAGGAGGATTCCCTACATAACTTTTTTAAAACTCTTAACGATAACACGCTTAATATTGAATTTAGTTACTTATTTAGTACTACAGATATACACTTCCTGGACCTGACCCTATTAAATGATAATGGGAGGATTATCACTAAGTCCTTTTTCAAAAAAACTGACAGGAATAGTTTCATCCCACTGGAGAGTTGTCATCACCCAGCGTGGCTAGCAAATATTCCGAAAGGTCAGTTTACGAGAATCCGAAGGAACTGTACAGAACTTGATACTTATTATGCACAGGCCGATTTCTTAAAAACTAAGTTTGTGGAAAAGGGATACCCCCAACATAGAATTAATGAAACTATCCAGCAAGTGGCCAATGTAAATAGATCAGTTTTACTAGAAGATAAAAGGATGACTAATAAATCTTTGGCCTGCCCTTTCCTAACCACATACTCTATTCAACATGGGGCCATTAAACATATCATTAACAAAAATTGGAATGTTTTGTTGGCAGACCCTGTCTTATCCAAAATCCTTCCAGAAAGACCTGAAGTGATTTATAAAAAAGCTATGGCACTGAGACACCGACTAGCACCAAATGTTATCAATCCCCCAAACAACATCTCTATTGCACCAAATATCAAAGGCTTCTTTCCATGCAATAAGTGTGTTATCTGCAAAACTAATAATGTACGGAAACAGAAAATATATGATTTCTCCTCATGCATTACAGGAAGAACATATAAGATAGATAAATGTATTACATGTTACAGCAAAAATGTGGTTTACCTTCTTGAATGCTCCTGTAAGCTCCAGTATGTGGGACGCACCACCAGGCGTTTACGCGATAGACTGAGAGAGCATGTTAGCAATATTAAAAAGGGGTATAAAGACCACTCTCTATCTTATCATTTTAAAAGGAAGCACAATAATGATCCTTCATCTTTACGGTTTGTTGGAATAGACATAATACAACCCCACTGGAGGGGGATAAACAGACTTCGGGTGGTTTCACAACTTGAAACACGCTGGATATACGAGCTCCAGACCTTATACCCTAAAGGTCATAATATAGATATAGACTTAAATTGTTTTATTAACAACAGTTGAAAGTCTATGGACTATATACACTTTGATCGATACTTGGATAGAGTGGAGTAGGATGTTGGTATTCTATTCTACCTATATATATTCAACTTGATACCTACTAGACTTATATGCCCATTATTGTGATAGACCAATACCAATTGTGGATAGGTTTTATGTACGCTCTTAAATTTTATTAAAAATGTTCTTACATGTTTTTAATTGCATAATATGGGATACACTACAGATGTTTTATTAACATATTGTACTTTGCACAATTTTATATATTTCTTGTATCATATATATGTCCTTAGTCGCGTTTTATATGCTAGTGCCACATATAAAACATTATACCCTGTTTTATTCGTTTCCCATACTAATTAGAGTATATACTAATTGGGTTTTTGGGTTCCAGGACACTTAGCAGAAGGTATCATGGAACCATACTTGTACATTCAATAATGACAGCTGGCCGATTACATACACTGTTGTTATGACAGTGGATGTAACGAGTAGAACTAACGAAAAATGGCGCGCGTTCTAGTATCCAGCTGTCTGTGGCTTAGACCTCGAAAACATGGCGCCGTTGCATTGCGCATGCGCCTAGCATATATAAGGACGACGCACGTCTCGGCGTTCATTGGCAATTCCCCCCAGACGACGTGCGTGTGCACGAAACGCGTAGGAGGAGCCAAGAACGCCGTGACGTCACGCCGTCGGAGCATCGTGGAGCTCCGGCGGCCATCTTTCAATCTGGACGGTTAGTCCATAATTCGTTTGCATTTACTGCTGTCCACCAACGAATAGCTTGGTATGCTTGGTATGCTAATAAATTTGATATTTTACCTACTACACTATGGGTATGTCCTTGTCTTGACTCCCCTGGGGAGCATCAATTTTCAGCAACTCATCCATCTACTGGACAAGGAGCATGCTGTAAGGAGAAGTCCGCAGACCACCTACTGAGGGAACAGACAGGAGTACCCAGGAATCCTGAAGGGAGGCTATCGCCTTACAGACCTTTTCCTAATGATCCAGAGGGGAACCTATATTTAACAAACGCTCATTTATATGTGCGTTCTGGTGAGTGCACATTTCTTCCGCACCATTCCGCACAACGCCTGAATATCAGGAAAATATGAATTAAAGAAGAGCACTTGAAGTCACATTATTAACTGCTGCATGGACTAATTCCTTTACTTACTGTATTTATACATGTATCAGTTCCTCATTTACTCATAGCGCTGCATTTTTATGATACGCATGGCACCACACTACTGTGCGGTTAGGTGCGACACACTTGGAAAATAACATAAAAATAAGCCAACATGGCTAAAACATATCTTGAAAATATGGGGACTCTGATATCCGGCGACAGTCCGTTCACGAACGAGAAGCAATTCTGCACCCCTAAAACCAACATAGAGGAAAAGGATGGTCAAATTGCTGTGCTGCTTCCAAACCACCTCTGGCATGCCAGGGTCATTATGCAGGTCCTCAATGCCAGTTCTTGCCTGCGGCCACAAAATATCCACTGGCCACGAGTGAAGGTGAGTGGAGGACGTGAAGGTGGATTTCTACCAGCTTCAACCGCAAGCAGTACCACTCCTGAAAAATGAGAGCAAATAATCATTGACACGTCATCATGACAGTCAATTCTCAGTGCAGGCTATCTAGAGTGTCTTTCCTTTTTAACCATTTCAAGAGTTCAAGGAAACATTCTTGGAGCATCTACTGTGTTTGGAAAGGCCAAAGGTCCCCCCCTCCCCCAGGCACACTAATGCTTATGCAGGCCATAGACGGGGAGAAAAACGGCCGATTTTTCTTTTAAAAAATGAAAAATTGGTTGTTCAAGCGGCCGACGTTACCAGCAATGGTAAAAAAAAAATCGGCCGATTTTCATCCCATCTACAGCCGGCAAAAAGTGTCTCTGCAGAGAGCTCCGCTATTTCTTTGACAGTTCCTTGACATTTACAGCGGTTGCAACAATGTATCTATTTGTATCCATTTAGGATACAGATGTTTTTATTCGGAAACAAATAGATACAATGTTGCAACCGCTGTAAATGTCAAGGAACTGTCAAAGAAATAGCGGAGCTCTCTGCAGGGACACTTTTTGCCATACTGGAATTCCTCTCATTTTTCATCCTTCTTCTTCTTCTTCATCATCATCCTTCTTCTTCTTCTTCATCATCATCCTTCTTCTTCTTCATCATCATCCTCTTCTTCTTTTTCATCATCATCCTCTTCTTCTTCATCCTCTTCTTCTTCATCATCTTCATCCTCTTCTTCTTCATCCTCTTCTTCTTCATCATCTTGATCATCATCATTCTCTTCTTCTTCATCATCATCCTCTTATTCTTCTTCATCATCATCCTCTTCTTCTTCATCATCATCATCATCATCCTCTTCATCATCATCCTCTTCTTCATCATCTTCTTCTTCTTCTTCATCATCATCATCATCCTCTTCATCATCATCCTCTTCTTCATCATCTTCTTATTCTTCATCATCATCCTCCTCTTCATCATCATCATCATCATCATCATCTTCTTCTTCTTCTTCATCATCATCCTCTTCTTCTTCATCATCATCCTCTTCATCATCATCATCATCCTCTTCTTCTTCTTCTTCTTCATCATCCTCTTCTTCTTCATCATCATCATCCTCTTCTTCTTCATCATCATCATCATCCTCTTCTTCTTCATCATCTTCATCATCATCATCCTCTTCATCATCATCCTCTTCTTCATCTTCTTCATCATCCTCTTCTTCTTCTTCATCATCATCATCATCCTCTTCTTCTTCTTCTTCATCATCATCATCCTCTTCTTCATCCTCTTCTTCATCATCTTCATCCTCTTCTTCATCGTCATCATCATCCTCTTCTTCTCCATCATCATCATCCTCTTCTTCTTCATCATCATCCTCTTCTTCATCCTCTTCTTTTTCTTCTTTTTGTCTTCCTCTTGCAGGTCATTGCTCATGTGCAGATTTTTTATCAGTAAAAAATCGGCCAATTTGCCCATCATTGCCGCGAAAATCGGCCGATTGGCAAATTCGGCCGTTTTTTTTTCCAACTTTACCGAAAAAAAAAATCTGCCAAAATACCGAAAAACGGCCGAACAAATAGCCCACTAACGATCCGAAAATCGGCCGATTTTATTTTCGGCCGAAAAATCGGCCAATTTTCGACCCATCTATGGCCTGCATAAGATATGGTGTGGCCCTAGGGTCAATGTGTGTTTAGAATACTTCCAAAATGCACATACAAAAACACTCCATCCAAATGCATGTTGCATTTCTATAGCATGTTAAACAGAAAAAAAATGCACTTACATAATGTTAACATGCGCAAGTAAAAGTAGACAAAATCCACATCCTTTTATTCTGGCTTCACATACATGCATTGTGGTCTAACACCGCACTCCTGGGCAAATCACATGCAATTTGTGTGCGTTGCAATTAGAGACAAACATTTTGCACACCTCAAATTGCGCCGCATCCGGGCCAAAAATGTGCAGGACCCTTTTTCAGGGTATGCACATGTATTGTACTGTCCAAGGCATTGCACACTAACGCATTGCACACTAACGCATTGCACACTAAAAATGTCAAATGCGTTAGTGTGTACAGTGCATGAGTGTAAAATGCTTTAGTGTGTACAGTGCATGAGTGTAAAATGCTTTAGTGCACACTGCAGTGTACAACGCATTGCACACTGTAATACACTGTAATACCGTGTACACCCACACATTGTAGACTGTAATGCACTGTACACTATCATGCAGGATGGAGCAACGCATTGCACACTGTAATACCGTGTACACCCACACATTGTAGACTGTAATGCACTGTACTCTGTCATGCAGGATGGAGCAACGCATTGCACACTGTGATACCGTGTACACCCACACATTGTAGACTGTAATGCACTGTACACTGTCATGCAGGATGGAGCAACGCATTGCACACTGTGATACCGTGTACACCCACACATTGTAGACTGTAATGCACTGTACACTGTCATGCAGGATGGAGCAACGCATTGCACACTGTGATACCGTGTACACCCACACATTGTAGACTGTAATGCACTGTACACTGTCATGCAGGATGGAGCTACACATTGCACACTGTGATACGCTGTCCACTGTCATGCAGAATCCAGCAACGCATTGCACACTGTAATACACTGTAATACCGTGTACACCCACACATTGTAGACTGTAATGCACTGTACACTATCATGCAGGATGGAGCAACGCATTGCACACTGTGATACCGTGTACACCCACACATTGTAGACTGTAATGCACTGTACACTGTCATGCAGGATAGAGCTACGCATTGCACACTGTGATACCGTGGACACCCACACATTGTAGACTGTAATGCACTGTACACTGTCATGCAGGATGGAGCTACGCATTGCACACTGTGATACGCTGTCCACTGTCATGCAGAATCCAGCAACGCATTGCACACTGTAATACCATGTACACCAACACATTGTAGAATGTAATGCATTATACGCAGTATACATGTCCAGATATTCAAAGATTAGCCATGAAGGCCTAGCTGGTTACCTATTGGGCGACCGCAGATAGCCGAATAACGCTACACTGCATCCAGGCAGCTCTGGGAGGGTGTCATATGACATCCTGGCAGAACGCGCTCTCCGTGATTGCTGTGTCCTAAGGACACAGCTGATCACGTGATGTGGTAAAGGCCAATCACAGCGGCTTTTTACCATATGATCAGCCATGTCCAATGACACGCTGATCACCGGGAAATGCATTTGCCGGGTCTTGGCTGCACTTTCATCACGCTGTCAGAATGTGTGGAAAGTACTGCCGAGAACCAGCAGTTATCAAAGCAGGGGTCAGCCCCGATGATCAGTGCCCACCAGTGCCACCCAACAGTTCCACCCACCTGTGGCCAGCAGTGCCACCCACCAGTGCTGCCTCATCAACGCACATCAGTGTTGCTAAATTACCAGTTTACCAAATGTTATAATATAAACAGACTTTTATTCATTATGAGCTATTTTGTGGTTTATCGAGCAAAACGTAAAACTCACAGACAGCAGCAAGTCAATACCACCCAAAGAAAGCTCTATTTGTCTGAAAAAACTGATACAAATTTAAGATGGGTACAATGTGGCATGACCGCACAATTGTCATTCAAAGGGTAACAGTGCAGAAAGATGAAAATTGGCCAGGACAGGAAGGGGGTATGAGTACCCAGTAGGCAAGTGGTTAATATCATTGACCCATCAATACCCAGGAGCTAATGTACAGATAAGTAGCATGTGCACCAAGTGAGATTCTGCTAGGCCCCACCCACAAAATTGCAATTACCTGTCCCTCACATGTTATTAACATATTTGCAATGTCCACAGTTACTTTACATATAAGGATCATCTCCTCAGTTGAGAACTGTGCTCTCGCCATGTCCAAATGCCAATAAGGTTATCAAAATTTTCAACCAACACAAAACCTCCAACCACTTGTCATCCACTTACACTCCCCACAACCACTTCCGGGTGCGCGCGCACGTGATGACGGACTTCCAGGATAGCCGTTCATGCGCCATGCGGACACCTGTTTGGTGCTTATTTGTTTGCAATCGCGCATTTTTATGTGCGGCTATGATAGCTTTCGCAAATGTGTGTTTCTTATTGATTTGTTTTTTTTAACCTTGGCTAATATTTGTTGCCAAAGGCCAAAAATCAACAAAGTGTGGACTATTTTATTACTGTAAATCGAATTGTAGAAAACCTGTAGCTGGCTGCACAGTGAATGTGACATATTCATTAGTACATAACAATATTGTGGTGCAAGTTGGTTTTTTTTTTTTTGGTTTTGAAAAAGCCAGTTTGCACCCACTTGCATATTCACGCTCTTACAAGCTACATTTGAGCAGATTATATAAGTATACAAAGTAACTATTAAGGTTGTTCATATATTGAACATAAAATAAACACAAAAACATCAGTCAAATATTTATTGATCAAATATATCGTCATTTATTTGGTCAGCAGGAACAAGTAGGTACAGTCAATATCTTGGTGAGTCACAAAAATAGGATTGATGTGGCAAAAATAAAACACTCCTGCTCATAAGAGCTTACAATCTAAAGATACTTCTAGTGAACTGTGTGTGCTCAGGTTATAGCAGGAAACAAAGGGGAAGATGAATCAAGTAACATTTTCATGCACATAGGATTTACTTACACAATCACTTAGTATGAAGATCCATTCACAAAAAAAAGTCTTCAGATCAAAATATCAAGAAAACAAAGCATGTGAAAAAAAACCCTCCCACCTCTACAAATCCCCTCCCACCTCTACAAATCCCCTACACATACATTTGTCAGCAGGTTTGTCAGAAAAATGCATTTGAGTCTAAATAAGCAAGCAAAATTAAAACAAGGGCAGATTTTAAACAAAACGATTGACATGTGTGAGGCTTTCAATGCAAAGAGAAAAAACACAATCATTGTGCAATAACACACAAACACTTTACAAGGCCAAAAATATGCAAACATTTCCAGCCCACTTCCAAACACAGCCTGAGTGGTGTCTGGGGCAATTCAGCACAAAATCTCTTCCTCCCCCAAACCACTACAAGCAAGGACTTAGTCACAAACCACCCGGCCTAGTAACAGGCCAAATCACTCCCTACTGCACGTCTTTATATAAGCTAGGTTGTATTTGGAGAGCCAAACAAGGCCCCACACCCAATGAAGCCTCACCCACCACTGACCTTAATTTGGTCAGTGAAAGTGTTTTCACCTGATGAATCCGCTTCCTACCTGCATTAACCCTTGGTATACAGGCCCCACAAATCAGAAAGATATATACAGTGAAATGTACGTGTGCAGCATACAACAGAACATTGAGCAGGGATGTGAAAGGGAACCCCAATTGGAACCATTATTGCTACTATGGTCACAATTCCCTCCAGATTCTCGCATGAGTTAAGACAGTCACATGACCACATCTTGTATGCAATACTGAAAATGACAAATTGATTTGACTAGTATGGTGAATTTCCCATCAATTGGCAAAACACTCCAGAAATCAAACATCACCAAACATTACACTCTGGGCAAAGCTGATTTACAAATCCTGCGACTTACAGTAAAGTTGACCATTTTAATGCAATTTTCAAGACATCTGACACAGATCTCTATGCAAATTGCCACTAAAGTAGTACATGTACTACTATAGAAATCAGTGTTTGAAACGCACCCATGTGGTCACTCTAATAGCAGACAATAGGGTGCGACTTTGCAGACGATTTACAACTTGCATGTTGTGCAAATCACATGCCAAGTCCCACTCAATGTGCACGCTATTGGAGCGTTCATATTGTTGTGGTTCAAACTTGGTTGGAGCCGCAAGTAATAATAGAGTAATGAATACATTACTTTTCATGCAATTTGCTGAGAGATCGGTGTCGATTGTCTTGCAAATTGCACTTGAAATCACCATGTACCCTAACTTTGAAATCATGCAACTTCTATGCAAGTCACATGATGTGACTGTGGTGTCAATAACACCACTTAAAAATCTGCTTTAATGTGACCGGGTAGCCCCCAGTAACATTGTTTGCGATTGCCATGCAATTGGCATTACAGGCGACTTGCAAATCGTAGACCAAGTCGCACCCTATTGGCCACTGTAGGCTCTGTTCACATCCAATTGGATTGTGAACTCGTGCAACTTCACTGTAAGTTGGGCAATTGCCGCATCGGATTAGATGTGACAGTGGTGTTAGCCCCCAGTAACATTGTGTGCAATTTGCCATGCAAAGGGCAAGTTGCTGGCCATGCCAATCGCATGACAAGTCGCATCCAGGGTGTGCAATTTCAGGTGCGATTTGTGAATTGACATGGTACCTGATATTGGATATAATGAATGTGAATGTGAGTGTATTAACGTACGCCATTTGTTGCAGTGAGAGTTCAAAGGTATTTGAAGATTTTGGCCATTTATTAGCAATTTAACATCTAGACTCAAATAGAAATCGCAATGCTACACACAATTGAAAACACAACTAGTTAGTAATTCTCTAGAAAACACAGTAAAATTGGCAACTTAAACAGTAATTTTCAATTGCATATAGTGTGAGCGAAGCAGGAAAATCAACAAAGGAAATAAATCTTTGAAGGCGTGCGGTCTGCTTTGCATTTGGTGGAAAAATCCATACCAGTATTTGTGACAAGTTTGATGTGTGGATTCACCAACCAAGTCTTTTCTCTCTCGCTCACTCTTCTTTGTCTCACTGGCTCGCTCTTCTGTATGTCTCTCTTTATCACTCTTCAGTATGTTTTTCTCGCTCACTCTTCTTCATCTCACTGGCTCGCTCTTCTCTCTCTCTGTCAGCTCTTTGCTTGCCAAATCCTTCACAAAAGTGGGTTGAGTGTAAACCATCATTATCAAATCTATTAGTGCTCCAGGCTCTTATCTTACCCCATTGTATGACATTCACATAAGGTGCAGCTTTGAAGGTGTTTCAACAGACAAGGCCTCATTCTAATTCACATTTTAGGGATCACTTAGACAGAAAGCAAATATGTTGCCAGAACATCTATTTGAAGACAGCCACACACGGAGATCATACTACTTCCTTGCCGTGGTTGGGATTCAAACCGACAACCCTAGAGTTGTGAGGCAGCAGTGCTAACCACTGATCCACGGAGCTACATTGCTAACCCAGCCTGTATTTCTGTGCTGTGAATCAATCTTAGGTCCCTGGGCAAGTTCAGTGTAACTACCAGATATCTCCAATGTGACACAAATGTTGTGCTATGTTGCCAATTCACATGTATGATGGTTCTATGTATCCCAATACAAAGGATTGCAATACTAATACAGGCGTACCTCGGTTTACCAATGCCTCAGGGAACGTCATATTTGGGGTACAAATGCCAAACCATTTCAGTTAATTGGTCTGTTTACAAATGTTTGAATAATTTGGTATGGGCATGTGGCCTGGTATGGTTCAGGAGGGGGGGAGGCGCTCGCTTGTCCCCCCCCCTTTCCTGACCTGCTGGGCTGCATGCTCAGATAAGTATCTGTTATGGATTTTGGGGGGTACCCCATGCTGTTTTTTATTTAAATTCAGCGTGGAGTTACCCCTTAACATCCATACGAGACCGAAAGGGCTTAGTATGGATGGGAGGGGGGACCCCACGCCGGGTTTTTTACAAATTGTTTATAATTCCCTGCAATACTTTTACATCAACTGTCAGTGGGGAACTCCGCCGACAGCTGAAACATGAGCGCTGCATTGGTTTTCGCTACTAAAATGCTGCATGAGTTGATAACATAACTCATGCGGGATTGTAGCAGCGACAGCCATGTGTTAATGTTTCAACTGTCAGCGGGGTTCCCCACTGACAGCTGAATGTAAAAAAAAAAAAAAAAAAAGCGTGGGGTCCCCCCTCCCATCCATACCAAGCCCTTCGGATCTGGTATGGATATTAAGGGGGAACTCCACGCTGAAATAAAAAAAAACAGCTTGGGGATCCCCCCAAAATCCATACCAGACCCTTATCCGAGCATGCAGCCCGGCAGGTCAGGAAAGGGGGGGGGACGAGCGAGCGCCCCCCCTCCTGAACTATACCAGGCCACCTGCCCTCAACATGGGGGGGTGCTTTGGGGAAGGGGGGCTCCCCCCCAAAGCACCTTGTCCCCATGTTAATGGGGACAAGGGCCTCTTCCGTTATTGGGATAATTGGTCAGCCATTTTTTGGGATTTTAGCATATTTTGTTTACCAGTAAAGTTGAAAATTTTTTGTTCCAAATTTACTGATAAAAAAAATGTGCCAAAATCCCGAAAAACAGCTGACCAATTAACCCACTAACGGCCCGAAAATCGTTCGATTTTCTTTTCGGCAGAAAAATCGGCCGATTTTAGACCCATCTATGGCCTGCTTTACATGGGTCTAAAATCGTCCGCAAAAAAAATCAGCTGATTTTCAGCCCGTTAGTGGGTTAATTGGTCAGCCATTTTTGGGGATTTTGCAACTTTTTTTAATTGGTAAATTTGGATAAAAATTGGCCGATTTTGCAGATCGGCCGATTTTAGCTGCAATGATCGGCAAATTGGCTTATCTTTTAACAGATAAATAATCTGCACATGAGCCATGACCTGCAAGAAAAAGAATAAAAAAAAAGAATAAGAAAAAGAAAAATGCAGGCCTTAGATGGGGCGAAAACTGACCGTTTTAAAAAAAAAAAATCGGTTGTTCAATGGGCCGACGTTACCACCAATGGTAAAAAAATTGTTCGATTTTCGCCCCATCTACGGCCTGCAAATATAATAGCGAAGTAATTACTTCTGTCCCTGCAGAGAGCTGCGCTATTATATTTGACATTAAAAAGTATAAAGGTTGCAACATTGTATCTATTTGTATCCGAATAAAAACATCTATATCCGGAATGGATACAAATGGATACAATGTTGCAGTCTCTATACTTTTTAATGTCAAATATAATAGCGGAGCTCTCTGCAGGGACAGAAGGAATGTTTCAGCTGTCATCGGGGTTTCCCACTGACAGCTGAATTTTAAATTATTTCCGTGAATTAAATAAATAATAAAAAAAACAGCGTGGGTCCCCCCTCTCATCCATACCAAGCCCTTCAGGTCTGGTATGGGTATTAAGGGGGAACTCCACGCTGAAATTTAAAAAAAAAACAGCGTGGGTCCCCCTCAATATCCATACCAGACCCTTATCCGAGCATGCAGCCCGGCAGGTCAGGAAAGGGGGGGGACGAGCGAGCGCCCCCCCCCTCCTGAACCATACCAGGCCACATGCCCTCAACATGGGGGGGTGCTTTGAGGCAGGGGGGGCTCCCCCCCAAAGCACCTTGTCCCCATGTTGATGAGGACAAGGGCCTCTTCCCACAACCCTGGCCGGTGGTTGTGGGGGTCTGCGGGCGGGGGGCTTATCAGAATCTGGAAGCCCCCTTTAACAAGGGGGCCCCCAGATCCCGGCCCCCCCCCTACGTGAACGAGTCTGCGGTACATGGTCCCGCAGACTCCTTCACAAAAAAAATAAGTGTGGTGTAAAAAAAACACAGTACAGGGTCTTTGACAAGTCCTTTATTAAAACAATGTCCCCCGAAGTAGATCCAACGTCAATCACGGCGGCGGCGGCAGGGACCCGAAAAAAGAAAACAAAAAAAAAGGTTCCGCTCCCGTCGGAGGCTTCCAGCCTTGTGAAGAAGAGGCTAGCTGACAGTTCTTATATAGGTATGGGGCGGGGCCAGCCGGGCACATCATCCCCGCCCCTTACCTATTTGAGAAATGTCACCCTGTCTCTCCACTGAGGCTAACTAGCTGAATGCAGGAGACAGTCTGACATTTCTTATATAGCTATGGGGCGGGGCCAGCCGGGAACAGCAAGCATGTGACATGGGGCGGGTCATTCGGATGATGTCCCCGGCTGGCCCCGCCCCATAGCTATTTAAGAAATGTCAGACTGTCTCCTGCATTCAGCTAGTTAGCCTCAGCGGAGAGACAGGGTGACATTTCTCAAATAGGTAAGGGGCGGGGATGATGTGCCCGGCTGGCCCCGCCCCATACCTATATAAGAACTGTCAGCTAGCCTCTTCTTCACAAGGCTGGAAGCCTCCGACGGGAGCGGAACCTTTTTTTTTTTTTCTTTTTTCGGGTCCCTGCCGCCGCCGCCGTGATTGACGTTGGATCTACTTCGGGGGACATTGTTTTAATAAAGGACTTGTCAAAGACCCTGTACTGTGTTTTTTTTACACCACACTTTTTTTTTTGTGAAGGAGTCTGCGGGATCATCTACCGCAGACTCGTTCACGTAGGGGGGGGGGCCGGGATCTGGGGGCCCCCTTGTTAAAGGGGGCTTCCGGATTCTGATAAGCCCCCCGCCCGCAGACCCCCACAACCACCGGCCAGGGTTGTGGGGAAGAGGCCCTTGTCCTCATCAACATGGGGACAAGGTGCTTTGGGGGGGGGGAGCCCCCCCTGCCTCAAAGCACCCCCCCATGTTGAGGGCATGTGGCCTGGTATGGTTCAGGAGGGGGGGGGGGCGCTCGCTCGTCCCCCCCCTTTCCTGACCTGCCGGGCTGCATGCTCGGATAAGGGTCTGGTATGGATATTGAGGGGGACCCACGCTGTTTTTTTTTTTAAATTTCAGCGTGGAGTTCCCCCTTAATATCCATACCAGACCTGAAGGGCTTGGTATGGATGAGAGGGGGGACCCACGCTGTTTTTTTTTTTTTTTTTTTATTGTGGACCTTTATTTTTACATTCAGCTGTCAAAATAAATATTATCTAGACCTTTGAAATAAGTAAAATCATTACAGAAATAATTATAAAGGATAAGAAACAAAAATAGAATCACTAGAACTAAGGAAATCTAGTTAGATTACATGAAGATATGCCGAGTGCTGTTTATTAAACACAATAGACGCGAGCGAGTACCGGCTCTCAGAGGAATCCACAATCAGATTCACTATTAGTCAGTGGCTAAAAAGCAAACGCCCATGGCAGAAGTCTAAAATGTGTTCTGCACATGCTCAGTTGTATCTGCCAAAGACACTGCACGGGCTTCTAGATTTTTACTGTGTCGATTTCCTTGAAAAAAAACATTTTTAACACATTTTTTATTTTTTTGGAAATAGCAGATATTGTTTAAAGTGAAGTCCTGATATTTGGCAAAGCAAATTTCTAAGTGAACATGTCTCTGCAGTGATTTTTCATGGTTTTAGACTTGCTTCTTAGCAAGTCTGTTTTGTGAGTCTGATTTCGGGCCTGTGTCTTTTTGTGAATTAGATTGGGCATCTGCTTATGGGCTCTGCTCAATAGTGAATTAGGTTGCAGGGTAAAAAATGACGGACGCCCATGAAAATTAGGCTTAAACCCATAAATATGCGCCCACGCCCAATAGTGAATCAGGGCCATGATGTCCATCCAGATTGCTGCTTCATGCATGCCCACGGAGCCATGCTGCAAGGAGATCTGTCACCGGCTGTGTCCAACGGATACAGCGGATGACTGATCTGTGTACAGTCCCATT
Source organism: Staurois parvus (assembly GCF_062004578.1). NCBI lineage: Eukaryota > Metazoa > Chordata > Amphibia > Anura > Ranidae > Staurois > Staurois parvus. The sequence continues at coordinate 10,811,503 of NW_028317949.1, forward strand.
GCCAGTACCATGTGACCGCTGTGAAAAATCACAGCAGTTCACATGAAAATTGTAAACAGTGGTTTGCTTCCTTTCATGCATCCATTATATACAATTGTGTTGCTAACTGTGACCAATCACAACTAATCACCACAAAACAAAACCTAACTTAATAAAAATGTTTTTCAGTAAAATGCTTGCTTATAACAATGAAATTCATTGCTATAGGCACTTATAATGTACAAAAAAAATATTGATCACTTCCCCAGAGTAGTACAATGTTACTTTGGTAACATTATATTACTCTGGTCACTATGTGTTATAATAAAATGTTAAAAAAATAATAAATATATTTTAAACATTTAAAAAATAGATTTTTTCATAGTGTCACCAGTCAGTGTCCCTGATCACTGCCACGCCAGTTGTATGATGATGCTGATGAGATTATGACAAAAAAATTACAACTTAAAAAAAAAATGTGCCATGCCTCTTACTAAATACCTCAGACTGTCTACTTTCCAAAAAAAGGGTTCCATGCCATAGTTTGCGGACTCTATAACTTTCCTACAGACTAAATAATATACGCTAATTTGGGTTATTTTCACCAAAGAAATATAGTAGTATACATTTTGGCCTAATTTTATGAAGAATAATTATTTCTTTGCAAACTTATATAACAGAAACAAAGAAAAACGTGTTTTCTTTTAAAAAGCTTTTGGTCTCTTTTATTTATTTAGCAAAAAAAATCCACCCAAAGAAATCCCTAGTTGTCTGAACAAAATTATAAAAATGTATTTTGGGTACAGTGTTGCATGACCGCCCAATTGTCATTCAAAGTGTGCCAGCGCTGAAAGTTGAAAATTGGCCTGGGCAGGAAAAGTAGCTGGTATTGAAGTGGTTAACGTTGAACATTAAAAATTTCTTTAACCACATTCCCACTGCCCTATAGAAGAACTACTGCTACAGGGTGGCAGGGCTGCACAAAATCACGTATATTAACGTGATTTGCATCTCTGGGTAGAGGGTGTGCATGCACGCACTACCCTTCCCACGCCACTATTGGTGGCTAGGGATGTCAATCACTAGGTCCCGGCTGGAGATTCCCCTCCAGCACCCGGCGATCATTGGGGAAAGCTGACAGGGGAGAGACCTGTGTGTAAACAACACAGGTCTCTCTCCTGCCAGCAAGGACATACTACTTTGTATTTCTCTGCACAGCAAATACAATGCAGCATGTCTCCCAAGTAAAACACACACTGCACATCATGTAAAACAGCACACTGTTAACCCTTTGGTCACCACAGATGTTAACCCCTTCCTGCCCAGTGTCATTAGTACAGCGTCAGTGCTTTTTATTAGCACTGATCACTGTATTAGTGTTACTGGGATGTCAGTGGCAGCTAGTCAGTTTCCCCCCAGTATCAGAATGCCCCCCACAGAGCTGCTACAAGTCGCTGATCGCTGTCATTACTAGTATAAAAAAATACAAATAAAAATTCCAGTATACTGTATATACCACCATTTGCAGACGCTATAACTTTCACGTAAACCAAATAATTTACATGTATTGTGATTTTTTTTTTTTTGCAAAGACATGTAGCAGAAAAAATGTTGCCCTAAATTTATGAAGAAATTCGATTTTTTAAATTTTTTTTACTGATATGTTTTATTGCAAAAAGTCCAAAATATTTTTTTTTCAAAACTGTTGATCTTTTTTGTTTATAGCACAAAAAAATAAAAAACACAGAGATGATCACTGAAAAAAAGCTTTATTTGTGGGGAAAAAAGGAGTTACATTTAATTTATGTACAGCTTCCATGACCATGCAATTGTCAGTTAAAGTAAGGGCAAGTGGTTAAATAACGTGTCGGGGGCTAATCCTGTCTGAGAAGGAACACAGCTCTGTGATGCACAGAAAATGCTGCAGCAGCACTGAAATTTACAAAGGAAAATGTGATAAAATTGCTGGCAAATGACTTTGACAGCTGTTATTACCAGCGTCTTCTAGAGTCTTCTATTTGTTCTGGGGGACGTTTGAGTGATTCGTGCGCTGCTTTTTAAAAAAAAAAAAAACAAGGCAATGACAGCTGTCAAAGTAATTTGTCAGCAATTTAAAGGGTTTAGTTTTGGCCCTTTGCAAATGTCATTTTTGCTGTAGAACATATTACAGCAAGAATGAAAAAAAATTGCATAGAGCCCCCCCCCCCAAAAAAAAAAATACATACCAGACCCTTTGAGTCAGACTTGCCATGCAAAAAAGAAAAAAAATGCATGCAGTCGCCCAGGAAATCCATACCAGACCTTTAGTCCTCATTTACACCAATGTGCAGAGACTTGAGTATTTCTGCACATGTTCTGCAAGGGCACAAAGAAAGCACAAAGTTCTTTATGTGCCCTTTTACACCACAAATTAATATCATGTGCAGATTTTATTTTATTTTTTTGCAACATTGGCATTATATATAAAACTCACTGAAATGAGCAAGAAAATATATATGAATGATGTAACCTCTACAAGGGAAATCTGCATGTTTTTTCCATCAGTTTTCTGCATGTATGGTGTGAACAAGGCTCTAATCCTAGCTTTCAGCTTGGCTGGCCATGAAAGGGAGAGGTTGAGTGTGCAGCAACTCAAACCATATCAGGTGATATCCCCTTACCATCCAAAGGGGTGGTTCCCCATGTTGAAGAGGACAAGGGCCTCTGCCAAACAACACGTTCCTGGTAGTTGTGGGGGTCTGCAGGCAGATAGTTTGAAAGAGGGGAAAAGAGATACAGCCTTGCTGTAATTAAAAAAAAAAAATAATAATAATAATAATAAAATAATAATATCAATATTTTTTTCTATTATTTTTTCTTTTTTATTACATTTCTTTTATTTTGCTATTTTTTTTCAACACACTGTGACCAGAGCAATACAATGTTACCATAGTAACATAGAACTACTCTGGGCAAGTGATCAGGAATTTTTACACACTATGATTACTAATACCAATGTATTTCATTGACATTTGCAACCATTGTTATTGAATGAAACAGATTCATTCAGTCTTTTGTTGTGATTAACTGTGATTGGGCAAAGCTCATCACATGATACAGATGGGCTGTGGTTGACCCTGTGTGTACCATGTGACTGCTTTGACCAATCACAGCTAACAACACAATTGTATACAATGGATGGCATGAAAGGAAGCCATCCATTGTATATAATTGTCATCTGATCTGCTCTGATTGGTCACAGCAGTCACATAACACTGGCAACGGGCCAGTGTAGTGATCTGTCATTGGCTGCGGACGCATGATCGGCACCTTTCTTATAGGACGTCATAGGATGCCCATTCAGAAGGAGGAATATCCCACCCGCTTGTCAATCTGCTATAGGCCGGGTGGGAAGGCGTGAAGTATGGGATACAAAGGACCTCTACTCATTCACAAAAATGTTGTAACCTAGTAATAAAGGCACCCAAACATTTGAGAAGTCCTTTATTTAAAAAAATTGTAATGCCCATCACCCAACAACTCCCTCCTAAAAAACCCACATGACCTAGCAAATGCTACCGATCTTAACAGTGACAGTATCCAAATTAGAACTTCCTGAGTTGTCATCAGCTGTATAGAGGAAGGGACAGGGATAGTGGTGTCATCATGGATCAAATATGGCCAAAAGGATTCCCTGTGAAGTCAGTGGTTCCTAGGGTCTAAGAAGGCCCAAGCAGCCCCAGCTTCTTTAGGAACCAGTACAGTAATGGGGAATTCTTGATCCTTTTAAGTACTGTAAAGGTGCTGGGATAAGAGTGACATCATTGTCTAAGGACAGTGTGCATATTTGGGCAGTGATGTCACTGATTTCTCCTTTGCTTAAAAGGGGTAGGGATTTTGTGTAACCTCAATGGTTCCTAGAGACACTGTGGCTTTCTTAGGAAAGCTGTCAAATATAGAAGCAGTATACACAGTATACCACTTTTGTATAGGATGCTTGGTTTTTTGGCTGAAGAGAGGGCCCAAAGAGCTAAAGTTCGGGCATTCACCTGAATACCCAAACAATCAAGGTTTGGTTTGATCCTAGATTCATGCAAACCATCCACTCATCCCTATTCAGCATTTTGCGTAAACGTTGAATTGTTTGCAGCAGGTTTTACCAGGTCAATTACTAGATTGTTCCTAGAGATATGCAAACACCCATTTTTTCAGAGGCTTGAAGTGCATAGAAGATCATCCAACACAAAGGATGAGGGGTAAGATTGACAGAATGGAGGAACAGTCTCTCTTCCATTTACTGACCATTGTAGTGCTATTGTAAAAGCCCCATAGTAATAATCAATATTAGTTTAAGGGTTGAATGTCAGCTGAAGTAAGTGAAGTAGTAGGTGGCAGCAGGAGATTGACAGTTAGGTAGACATTAGCTAAACACTCTTCTGGTATGGTCTATTTCTGAACTCATTTAAAGTGTTTGCTTTTCATTTTACCAATCCCCCCCCCAAAACACACACACTGATAAAAATACCAGCATGTTCGACGAGTTCTGCAAACTTTTATTTGAATATTAAGAGGCCCACATGTATATACTGTAGGTTCTTGGTCTATATCTTTCAACTTAAGACAGGAATATAACGTTAAAACCACAAAGGATTAGCACTTGCTGACTGGCACTGGGATCGTTTGTACCCCTGATGCCAAAGAGAGGATTTTCATCATTATCAAGGCCATATGGGAGATTAAATAGTAACTCCACAATTGTTAACCACTTGCCTACTGGGCACGTTTACCCCCTTCCTGCCCAGGCCAATTTTCAGCTTTCAGCACTGTCGCACATTGAGTGACAATTGCGCGGTCATATAACACTGTACCCATATGAAATTTTTTTCACACAAATAGAGCTTTATTTTGGTGGTATGTACTGGTCGCTGGGGGTTTTATTTTTTTGTGCTATAAACGAAAAAAAAATTGTTTTTCTTTGTTTCTATTATAAAATTTTGCAAACAGGTAATTTTTCTCCTTCACTGATGTGCGTTAATGGGGCTGCACTGATAGGCAGCACTGATGGACACTGATGAGGTGGCACTGATGAGGGGGCACAGATGAGCTGGCACTGATATGCAACAATGATGGGCACTGATAGGAGGCACTGATGGGCACTGATAGGTGGCACTGCTGGGTGACACTGACTGGCGGCACTGCGGGGCACTGACTGGCAGCACTGCTGGGCACTGACTGGTGGCACTGCTGGGCAGCACTTTTGGGCGGCACAGGTGGGTGGCACTGCTGGGCACAGATGGGTGGCACTGATGGGCACAGGTGGGTGGCACTGATGGGCACTGATCATCAGGGCACTGATGATCATTGCCGATCCCTTCCTCGACAACTGCTCGTTATCAGCAGTACTTTCCTCATGCTGTGACAGCGTGAGGAAAGTACAGCCGATAACCGGCAACTGCATTTACCGGTGATCTGCTGTGTCACTGGATATGGCTGATCACGTGGTAAAAGACTGCTGTGATTGGCCTTTTACCAGCTCACATGATCAGCTGTGTCCTTAGGAAATAGTGATCACAGAGAACGCTGGGTGCACACCCCCAGGGGTATGTGGGAGGGCGCGTTCTGGGAGGACGTCATATGATGCCCTCCCAGAACTGGCCGGCCACAGTGAAGTCGTCATTTGGCTATCTGCAGTCAGCAAGTGGTTAAGGAAAAACAATCCCCTCTGGGTGATCTATGTGCATTACAAGGATTTTAACAAACTTTGTTTTGTTTTTCAGGGTTCTAATTAGGAAAGTTGTAGAGTTGGAATCCCTTTAGATATGATTTCTCTGTAGAAGTATTTCATCAAAAATTACAGTTTTGTTGTGGGGGATGCCCAAAATCTGACTTATATCTTAGTGCAGATTTCTGAGAAAATCAGTGAGCCAATCACACAAGCAGAAAATTACATTTCTGGGGGATGTTCTGTACACCATCTGTGTATAGAATGCTTCCAGGTTGCCATATTGCATTGCATTTTACAAAAAAATTACAGTGCTGCACATTGAAATGGAACAGTAATTTTTAATAACTTTCAATTAATATATTTGCTATTGTATTTGCTATATTGTTTTTTTTAACATGCTATTTTTTCCCATGAAAGTGGAGTTACCCTTTAAGCTTGCAATTTACCAGAAGTTATTCCTTACTGATACAAAATATTTGTTTGTACATTGCCATAGCATTGTTAAGACTTAAAGCGGTATTAAACCCCAAGCTAAAAATGTAATACATAGCAGCCTACCAGTCATTAGACGTGGTGGCTGCATCAGTTTTCTTTTCTTTGCCTTTTTCCCTTTTGTATTCATTTGGTGATCTGGCCAGTAACACACCTCGTGTATTAGTGGGACACCACTCTGGATGAATGAGCACAGGGGGCACATCAGACAGCAGCATTGTCAGTCTATGGGGGCATGACAAATGTATTAGCAGATTTAAATACACCGAATAATTGAAGACAAAATCCAGTTCATACTTTATAATCAGTTACAGCTGATTTTTTTTTCTTTTGGGATAAAGGTTTTACATAAATAAAAGCTGATCATTTTGACCTCTTGCCAGTGTTAAATGGATTATCTCATCCATGTAAACTTAAACATTCTGCTGGAGAGCTTGAGCTTTTGAAAAACAATAGACGTTCTTACTGGATCACCAGTTGAAAGAAGAAGAAAAAAAGTCTAGAAAACATATTTAGCCGTTACATCTAAGAATTGGTAAACTTTAATATAATAGATGTTTGCTTTTGGGTTTAGTGTTGCTTTAACCTCTTGGCACCGGCGAGGCGGGGCGGGGTTTTAGGGTCACGGCGGTCACATGATCAGAAAAGGTCCTGATCGAAAGCGGAGATTGGGACCTTTCCGGGAGTCATGGACATATGTGCTGGGAGTGCACAGGGCGCACGCTCTCAGCACACATGTAATTTTTAATTGCACGCAAATATGTGGCCGCTCAGTGTCAAGGCCCAGACGTCGAGAGACTGCATATTTGTGTGCGATCAACGTCAAGGGGTTAAACTACAGCTTAGGGGGTAAATCAAATAAAATAAAGAATTCTACATTTGATTAGTGTATTTTTATTGTCTATCCTGACAGCACAAGGGAGTGACAGAAAATCTCACCAAAGTGAAGTAAAATCCAATCTTAGATAGCTATCACTAGGAATGGTATCCACATGATAAGATTTCCTCTCCATTCTTTGTTCTGTAAATTTTTGCTCACCTATTACTTTCTGTCCCATTGACAATGATCATCAAAGTAAGAGAGAGTGAGTGATATTACCCTGCTGGGACACACACACAACAATAAAACCAAATGGGGGGGGGTGTAGTTTGACATTCAACAAAAATGGCCACTTAAACAGGGAGCTCGAACATGGTGGGAGAACTTAACCTATCTATAGCCTTTTCTGAGTGTGAAAATGGGCAAAATCGGGCCTTCCCTACCTTTCACTAAGATGCCCCACTCACAGCTTGGGTGCAGTCTCAGCAAGATCTTCCGTGGCAACTCTATAGGAAACTCCCTTGAGCTCCTCACCATCCGCCATGTCTCACAGGCAATCTGACACCCAGCAGCATGAAAAAAAAGACAGATGACACTGTCCTCTCTCAAATCCAGCAGTTGAAAAGATGGGAGAATTGCAGTTGATAGCTTCTGACATCAAGAACGATTTATCAGAAGTAGTGTCAGAGCTCAAGGAGGAGCTGCGGGGAGTCTCTGACTGACTGGGGGAGGTGCAACAAGTGGCAGGCCACCATAATTTAGGAACTGCAGCAGCATGGAGCCCAGTATTACTACCACCTCATTGCCATGCAGCGCAAACTGGAAGATTTAGACAACAGGGACCGATGCAGAAATCTCTACATCCATGGCATCCCACAAAATAGCACATAGGGCTCTCCGTTCCCCTAGCAACATCATCTGTTGCTTCACAGATTACAAGCTCAAGGAGGAAGTTGCTATATGGGCCAGGGTGCAAGAAGAATTTACCTTTAATGGCTCAGAGGTAAAAAAACTTTCAAGATCTATCACAAATAACCCTGAACCATAGGAGAGCTCTGCTCCTCATCTTAACTGCCCTAAGATAAAAGAACATAACCTACAAATGGCATTTCCCTTTTGGTCTCTGTGTGACAATGCAAGGTCACTCCTTCACTCTGCAAATGCCAGCTGATTTACCACAGTTTTTTGAACACTTCAACATGCAACCTATTCTAGTCCCAGAATGTTACCAAGAATTCAGCATACCGGATCTTTGGAAAGGCCTGCTCCCTAACATCTCTGAGCAACGCACACCATGCCGTAGACTGAACACCATTCCTCACGCCCAGAAGCTGCCCAGCCAACCCTCCTGATGCCCCTGAGGATATGTAACTATGCCACTATTTCCCCTTGTATATTTCTATATGCCTATAACTTCTAGTATAACAGAACTGTAGCAGTGACTTTTTCTACACTACAGTCTATAGATTAATGAAATTCGGCACACTGTAGACCCCCTTATTCATGGACACAAAGAATGTCTATTGTGATACGCCTGTATAGCCGGACAACAAGGAATATTACAATCTGGTAAAATTTACAGCAGCCTATACAGTCTTATTCCGCTTGAGCTACTCACAAATGTAGTCTGCAGCAAGGTAGTTTGCTACCTGTAATGTTGCTCTTAGATCCACTCAGAACTCTCTTTTTCTTCTGTTCTTATTTTTTACCTGTTTGTCTTCCACTTTCTATAACATTTCCTACTCTCATACCCCTTAACGCACCCCGTTCCCCCCCATTTTTTTTCTCAAAGGAGCCCCGATCAGTAACTGCTACATCCTGTTCACTGCTACATCCTGTTCACTGCTACATCCTGTTTATTTTTGTGGTCTTCCTCCAGAGTTTGGTAACATTTTAATAAAACACTCAACCTAACATCCTCGGACTACTGTTTAAATTACCTACTTTAGCTCCTCAATCTACCCACACCTGACAAAATGCTTATTTCCGCAACTTTGAAACTAGTCTCCCTAAATGTTACTGAGTTAACTGTCCCTGAAAAAAGATCTACCAAAGAAGGGTGGGGGTGGGGCAGAAAAAGATTTCTGCTAAAAGGAGAAGAATAAACACAAAGAACACATCATACAAACAGTAAGTTATGTCCCTTGTTCTGATTTTTATGTTTTTATTTTTAGATAAATGTGGGCTTTAAAAATTACTATGTCAAGAAGCAAAAATAAAAACAGCTAATTAGAGAATTTCAGGTTGAAATGAATTTAACATTGGACAAGTCAGAGGCTCACAAGCTGATAATTTCCCTCAAACAAGTAAAGGATTTTCAGCATCCAAGAAGATAATCAGGCCATTTTTAGCATTTTTAGCACTTAGGAACATCCCTCCTGTTCATTGCTCTTCACCATTTTTTTTTTGTTTTGGATAGAGTGGAGAGGAATTAGAACACCTATCTGTTTCATTGCTTTCTGTGCCCCTTCACCTTTCAATTTGTTCTGGTTACCATCGTGATCAAAAGTGAAAGTAAAAGAAAAACTGGATTGTCCCCAGAAAAGTAATAGAGGGGAAATCTTTCAATGGGCTCCTTAGATCTAGTGACCCTGGTGACAAGCCAATATCCCTCACTTTGGATTGATTTCCTCTCACTTCCTGTTTTGGCTATGGGATGAGACGTTAACGGAAATCCCTCCTCAATGGGACACAGATGGTAAAAATACTCTGACAGGGTTATAACCCTCCCTTACGCTATACAAAATAAAACAGTTTTGCCTTTAGTGACACTTTAATCTATTCTAGCTTTACTATTATTGGACATGGAATAGTATTCTGGTCTTTGTTTCGCCCATTCCTTCTCTAACTTCATTACACTGATAGTCTCATTATAACTTGAGGTAACACTACTACTTTTATCTACTGCAATTATACTCCTTTTTGATACAGCAGGGCTCCTGTGACATCATTTTGTGTATTTGAACTTGTTCACATATTTTGCAAGTGGTATAGTCCACAGTGGCAAGGTCAATATCTCATTATTCACTTACTGGAACTTGGGTTTCCTTTATACTACATCGTTTATTCTGTGAACATTTATATTGCTATGTGTCATCCTATTTCAGAGACGGTGAGGTCAAACCTTTTCATAAGTCATTCTTTTCAATAAAATACTGTATAAGATAAAGAGTTTTTGCTAACCATTCTTTTAGTTTAGAACTGTTGCATCATAAAAAAAACTTTGCTCACTGCTCACCACCAGCTCAAGTTCACTGTTTCCATGCTTCTTCAGCTTTACTGTCTCCACGCTAAGCTCCAATTCACCATCTACCACCTTCTTCAGCTACAATTTACAACCATGCAAGTTCCCAACTCTGTCATAATGTTCCATGCCAACCAAACTACTTTTCTACAAATGGTAAGGTTAATAAATATAGGCTGTCAATGCATTGCACAACCTGGGTCATTTGCATGCATAAGCTCACTTTAACAAGCTTCACTGTGTAAGCCAAGGACACACCACTGCCTGGAGCTGTGGTCATTGTTTAAAGAGACAGGTTGCAAGTGGGCACAGCACTTGCCTGACCAATATGATCCTTGTTGTAAAGATACAAGTTACTTCTATGCAGCTTACTAAGTGTGGGAGAAGGAAGGCCTTCAGTGGGTCCTAGGGAATATGTCTGCTGGCCACAAGTGTGACAAGACTGACATAGGTCATTTTTCATGCTTATTCTAGGGAAGTAACACTGCACAACATTCCCAGTCTGCTCTTTGGCTATAATTTGATGTGGCCTTGATTCTCTGTTTTCTCCTCTTAATTTTATATGTATATGTTAGAGTTTAAAAAGTGTAGTTACTTTTTGAAGAATCCTTGTATATCAAGCAAACAGCTGCTTTCTTTCTATCACTAAGCTGCTACTGAATAGCAAGCTTCTCTGTAGATTGGAATGTCTGATCAATTTAATCATCAACAAAAAAGATTCCAATATCCACAATATCCTCTGTGGATGAGGGGTTTCACCTTATGAAAAGGTGAGGTGTACCATTAACAACAGAGGATCTCAGTCCTGTAAAACCATCTCATGACAGAGTCAGTTTTCTTACATCAGAACTACACATCGCTTACTTACCTTCATCTTTCTTTTGATGCACACTCCATGTGAACTTCAGGAATTGCACTCTTTGCCATTACAATCTTCTATTATGAGGTAACTGTTTTTACCAATTCAATTTTAATTTGTGGATGGAACCTTTAATACACTTTCTAATCTTTTATGTCAGTAACTTATTCTCTAGCGATGCTATGGTTCTAAATATCCCCCCTAAAAGGAAAGTACAGTAGAGTGAGTCTAAAGAAACTACATAGCGATATATTCTGGAGAATTCATAAAGTGTCGCCCACATCAAATGTCAGTGCTTGCCTCAAATTCAAGTAATTATTGGAAATAGGTACATGAATTTGAGGCAAGTACTGACCTTTGTCTTGCTGAGGCACACTTAGAATGGAATTTCTATATGAACCTTCCATCCTCTGTGCAGCTAAGCTCCCTCCCTGCTGCTGAAAATGTCACACAGACAACTTAGGGGCTGAGGAGTTTGGTAGCTGGGTGGGGGGAGTCTGATGAGGATTCAGAGACACTAATTCCACATCAGGTTTGTTCTTATTGTGATTGATATCAAGAAGTATGTGGATTCTATAAGCCAACAGACAGTGTGGCAGAGCGAGGTCTTGCCACTGTGTGATTAGGTAGTTTAGGCCAGATTTTGAAGGAAACAAGCACGTTAAAGGATAAGTTCATCTTTCGTAACATGTTACACTCAAATTCACGGTGTAATATGTTACTAAATGACCAGCCCCCGATCCCCCCCGATCCCCCCCTCTCCCCACTTTGACAGCTAGCCGGGGATCTTTTCTCCATGCCCCCGTGCTAGCTGTCAAATGTAAAAAAAATGGCAATGCGGGGTTCCGCCTGCCCAGTTGCATCACTGATTCACAGCACTCTGTGAATGACAGAGTTCAAGTCCCAGCAGCCTTAGTGGCTGTCGGCTTGTAGTCCTCAATGAACTACCACGGCTCTGAGAGCATCATGGTAGTTCATTGATTCTTCCTGTCAGTATATCTGCTTGCTTGTACATCCTGTGTAAGCAATTAGATATTCTGAAAGATCTGCATGGCACCAGCAAACTTTTGACTGCTCCTGCAGACAAAAATAATAAATGCACATTTTTTTACCTGCAAAAAAATGTGCATTTATTATCTTTTACTAAAAGGTGATCCTTATCCTTTAATGAGCCAGATGTGTGCTTCCTTCATATTGAAGCTGGGATCAGTGCTCAGTGCCCCACCCTTCCTAGGGGGTCAGTGACTGCAAGGGAGCAGTGAGAGAGATGCATGTGGCACCAGCCTGTCCAGGTCAGGACAGTTTGAGGCACAAGCCTCTGCGTATGAAAGGCAGTCCATGAAGGACAGAGCAGCTGGGATGCTGCATAAAGGACATAGAGCCGAAGTACAGAGGTTACTATATGAGTACTGGATGTGTTTGATGGCTAGGAGGACCAACATTGCTAAGCCTTGCTGCAAAGTGGCATAAAGAGCCATGAGGTTGAATACTGTTTATGCTTGATGGTGAGAACCCCTATGCAGGAAGCCTTTCTTCTGAACTTTTGCTTTGTTTTAAATAAAAGTAGGCTGAAAAATCCCTGAAAAATACCTCTAGAGTGAAATGGACTCACTGTTTTGGTGCTACCAAAGAGCTATTAAACACCCAAATCATCAAACACCCAAATCTTCCGGCGCTTTCCCCTCCTCTCTGAAGCATGCGCACATCACTCCCATACTCAAAAAGCCCTCCCTGGACCCCAATGACCCGAACAACCTCAGACCCATCTCCCTGCTCCCATTCACATCCAAACTTACTCTACGATCGCCTAAGCTCTCACCTCAACGACAACAACCTCCTCGATCCCCTACAGTCTGGCTTCCGTCCCCTACACTCCACCAAAACTGCCTTACTCAAACTCTCCAACGTCCTTCTAACCGCCAAAGCTAATGGCCACTATTCAGTGCTCCTCGACCTCTCTGCGGCCTTCGACACAGTTGACCACCCCCTCCTCCTCAAAAAACTACAATCCCTTGGCCTCAGAGATTCCGCTGTCTCCTGGCTCTCGCCCTACCTATCACAACGCTCTTCTCCATTTACACCTCCTCCCTTGGCTAACTCATACACACTCATGGCTTCAACTACCATCTCTATGCCGACGACACACAAATCTATCTCTCAACCCCTCGCCTCACCCCCTCAGTCTCTGCCCAAATCACAAACCTACTGTACGACATATCAGACTGGATGTCGCTCCACTTCCTTAAACTGAACCTCTCCAAAACCGAGCTCCTAGTCTTCCCCCCAGCCCGCACACCACCTCCCATTGACTTCTCCATCACGTCCAACAATGCCACTATTAGGCCTGCCCCGCAGGCCAGAGTACTTGGTGTCATTCTGGACTCTAACCTATCTATCCAGCCCCAAGTCCAATCACTAACACTCATGCAGACTCCACCTCCGCAACATTGCCAAAATCCGCACGTTTCTAACCCCAGAAACCACTAAACAGCTCATCCACTCCCTCATCATATCACAAATCAATTAGTGCAACTCCCTCCTCACTGGCCTGCCTTGCCACAGGCTATCCCCGCTTTGTTCAATCCTGAATACGGCAGCCAGACTCATTCACCTTACCAATCGCTTCGTTTCCGCCACCCCCCTCTGCCAATCCCTCCACTGGCATCCGATTGCACAACGGATCAAATTCAAAATCCTATCACTGACGTACAAAGCTGTCCATCATACTGCCCCAAATTACATCACCGACCTAATATCCAAGTACCACCCAACACGCACACTCCGCTCCTCTCAAGACCTCCTTCTCTCTAGTTCCCTTGTCTCCTCCTCCCATGCCCACCTCCAGGATTTCTCCAGGGTGTCACCCATCCTCTGGAACTCCCTACCCCAATCCATCAGACTTTCACCTACTCTCCTCTCATTTAGGGGCAGCCTGAAAACCCACCTCTTCAGGGAAGCAGGGAAGCCTACCCCACCCCCTGGTAATTGCCGACCTCCACCACTCTTCCTACCACTCCATCCCCCACAGCTATCTCCTCCTGTACCACTATCCCCTCCCTCCTAGATTGTAAGCTCGAAGGAGCAGGGCCCTCGAACCCCTCGTGTATCACATTGTATTGTTATTGTACTGTTGCATGTACTGTCCCCCATTGTAATGTACAGTGCTGAGCAAACTATTGGAGCTTTATAAATACTGTATAATAATAATCACAACACCCTGCTTTTGGTTATAGATTCCACCGACTGCATGCATGTTACCTGTTGTTCCTGCGTTGCCATTACTCCAGGCAATTTCTGGGTAGTTAAAATCCCCCATTATTATCACTATCCCAGCCCTTGCAGCCCTTTCAATCTGTGCAAGGAGCTGAGTCTCCACCTGCTCATTAACACTGCATGGTCTATAACAAGCTCCAATGATTACCTTTGTAGTATGCACCCCCATGTGCAGTTCCAACCATAATGCTTTAGCCTCATCACGCTCTCCATCAACTAGGTCCTCTTTCACATTCACTTTAGGATCACTTATCCTTTTAACCCTGTCTCTCCAAAGAGAACATAGTCAGAAATAATAATAGCCCAGTCATGTAAAGAATAAAGCCAAGATTCAGCAATATCAATTAAATCACAGTTCTCTTTATGCACCAAAGCTTCCAACTCACCTATTTTGCTTGGGAGACTTCTGGCACACATTTTACTTTTTGAATTTGGGGTGCCATTAACAAATAAAAGCAAGACATAATTTTTTTGTGTGTTCATGCAGGCTTAGGGAATTTGTATGTTTATTTTTCACTGTCATCTTCATTTATCCTACAACATATCGATAAAATACAACATAAAATATACAGTAAGTCTCTGTGGAGACTTTAGGGTTTTCACTTTGCAATGGAATTTTTCCTTAGCTTAGTAAATGTGTTGAAAATTTACTTTACAAAGAATGCCCAAAATTTTCTTGCAAAATGAAAATCTCCTTGGAAAGTGAACAGCCTACTTGCCTTTAGTAAACCTCTGATCTCACACTAGATACTTCTGCATATAAATCTTCCACATGGCAGACTCTTTGTTCCTTAATTTCTCATGTAGATGTATTTGATCCTATGTAAATGTTTACATTCAACAGAAAATTACTTTCTACTCTTTTTTTCCCATAAGTCTTATTCTAGAATAGGCTTCTTTATCATGGATAAATGGTTATTGAATAAAGTAGTGGAAGTGATAATTCAGAATATTATCTGGGAAAATCATGATCACCTCACTGCCACGGTCTATAGTAGAAAAAGATAACTGCACCCTTAATATTTATGGCACAATTATACATTTATTGTGTCTAATACACATCATCACAAGGAGATCACTAATCATCTCCAATAGTTCTTTCAATAAAATTTACCATCTACAGTGGATATAAAAATTCTATACTGCCCTGTTAAAATGTCAGGTTTATGTGATCTAAAAAAATGAGAAAAAGATAAATCATTTCAGAACGTGTTCTACCTTTAATGTGACCTATAAACTGCACAACTCAATTGAAAAACAAACTGAAATCTTTTAAGGAGAAAGTAAACATAAAAAACTAAAATAATATGGTTGCATAAGTGTGCACACCCTCTTATAACTGGAGATGTAGCTGTGTTCAGAATTAAGCAATCACAATCAAAATCATGTTAAATAGAAGTCAGCACACACCTGCCATCATTTAAAGTGCCTCTTAATAACCCCAAATAAAGTTCAGCTGTTTTAGTAGGTCTTTCCTGAGATTTCTTA
Organism: Staurois parvus; assembly: GCF_062004578.1. NCBI lineage: Eukaryota > Metazoa > Chordata > Amphibia > Anura > Ranidae > Staurois > Staurois parvus. The sequence continues at coordinate 10,827,362 of NW_028317949.1, forward strand.
GTTGTATCATATAGCAAAAGCCATGGTCCGCAGAGAGCTTCCAAAGCATCAGAGTGATCTCATTTTTAAAACGTATCAGTCAGGAGAAGGGTAGAAAAGAATTTACAAAGCATTAGATACCCCATGGAACACAGTGAAGACAGTCATCATCAAGTGGAAAAAATATGGTGCAACAGTGACATTACCAAGAACTGGACATCCTTCCAAAATTAATGAAAAGACAAGATGAAAACTGGTCTGGGAGGCTGCCAAGAGGCCTACAGCTACATTAAAGGAGTTGCAGGAATATCGGGCAAGTACTGGCTGTGTGGTACATGTGACAACAATCTCCCATATTCCTCATATGTCTGGGCTATGAGGTAGAGTGGCAAGATGGAAGCCTTTTCTTACGAAGAAAAACATCCAAGCCTGGCTACATTTTGCAAAAACACATCAGAAGTCTCTCAAAAGCATGTGGGAAAATGGGCTATGGTCTGATGAAACCAAGGTTGAACTTTTGGTCATAATTCCAAAAGATATGTTTAGCACAAAAACTACACTGCACATCACCAAAATAATACCATACCCACAGTGAAACATGGTGGTGGCAGGAGAAGGGTACAGCTTTGGGGCTGTTTTTCTTCAGCTAGAACTGGGGCCTTAGTCAAGGTAGAGGGAATTATGAACAGTTCCAAATACCAGTCAATATTGGCACAAAACCTTCAGGCTTCTGCTAGAGAACTGAACATGAAGAGGAACTTCAACTTTCAGCATGACAAAAACCCAAAGCATACATCCAAATCAACAAAAGAATGGCTTCACCAGCAGAAGATTTGAGTTTTGGAATGGCCCAGCCAGAGTCCAGACCTGAATCTGATCAAAAATCTGTGGGGTGATCTGAAGAGGGCTATGCACATGAGATGCCCTTGCAATGTGACAGATTTGGAGTGTTTCTGCTAGGAATAGTGGGTAAATATTGTCGAGATGTGCCATGCTGATAGACTCATACCCAAAAAAACTGAGTGCTCTAATAAAATCAAAACGTGTTTCAACAAAGTATTAGTTTAAGGGTGTGCACACTTATGTAACCATATTATTTTAGTTTATTTTTACTTCTCTCCACCTAAAAGATTTCAGTTTGTTGTTCAACTGAGTTGTACAGTTTATAGGTTGCATTAAATCATTTCAGAATGTGTTCCACCTTTAATGTTCTGAAATTATTTTAAAAGTTTTAAAAGTTCTGAAATAATTTTTCTTTGTCTCTTTTTTACATCACAGAAACCTGACATTTTAATAGGGGTGTGTAGACTTTTTATATCCACTGTACTACTAATGTTTTACCCTCTGCTGCAAAAACAAGCTGTTATTGGAGGACTATTAATACAAATTGCAGCCAGGAAGAAAAAAATGAAGGCTGTAGAACCTCAACTCTCTTAAATTAAGGCATTAGAAAACATACAGATATCATATCTTTCTGGGTTTGTGGCTGAACAGTTATGGGCAAGTAAAAGAGATCTAAAGAATGCCTTACTTTTTAGATCATACAAAATATCCTAAATTAAAAATCATACATAAAAAGGTAAAGGCACCAAAAGTGCAGATCATCTAAATTTATTTTAATAAAACTTCAACTAAAAGTTTTAAAATAGCACAAAAACACTGCCATTAGACTATACTATGTGGCACAATGACATTGTCAGGGAAGAAAACAAAGAAATCCTGGCAAATGCGCCAATGCTCAATATGGGCACGCTAATGTGCGCACAAAAGTGGGCATGCACATAAGCAAACGGCACACAGTCACGTATCCAAGTGCGCAACGGCACACCGGCACACTCAACCCCTTCTGTTCCTGCACGAGTTACCCTGCTGATTATCCGTTACCGACCCAGTTTGGCCCTGACCTGCTTTGGCTTCTCTTCTGGTTCTTACCCCCGCTTGTTCCTTGGATATACTCCTGCCTACTCCTGACTGATGACTTGTGCATGGCCCTGGCCTGCTCCTGACTTCGCTCCTGTCTCTGCTCCTGATTGATGCTCTGTGTTTGACTCCTGGCTCTGTCTTCTGACTGCTTCCTGCTCCGCCCATTTGTCTAGATCCGCCAGTCTTCTAGAGAGCCCGCTCCTGTATCCTCTCTACCCACAGGTGTCACCAGGCAACTACATCATTGGCAACCCATGCTTCTTTGGGCACTGCACTTCCTGTTACCACTTTCAGAGGTGCTTTGCATTTAGCTGTAAGGGGAGCCCTGTCATCACCTCAGCCTCTGATCAGGTACATGATAGACGTCTAAAGCTTTGTGGACATGTATTGGGATTCTAGCATTCCTAAGTACACAGTAAACTCTCATATTTGAGATTCCTCTGTCTGGTAAGCCTCTTTGTCCTTATTTGGTGATGGTGGCAGAGATAGGCACATCTTTTTAAAAACATCTTTTTTTAAAATATATTCTTCTGATTTTTTGTAACATATCAAAAAGTCGTTTTAACATATATTTTTACATATATTTGTAAATGCATTCCAAAAATGTAGATTTGTATTTTTAAAGACATACAGTATATTTGAAATGTATTTTTAAAAATATTTTTGATATATTTTGTAATAAAAATGCATTTCAACATGCAGTGTATATATATATATATATATATATATATATATATATATTGAAATATATTTTAAAATATATTGAATATGGACAAAACTTTAGCATTTCGAATATATGGTAATATATTTGGGAAGAATATTTTTTAAATATATTTCAAATACATTTTTATTCCATATGGGTTTGGGACTTCTAGTCTTGTGAGACCATCACTAGTTAGGTTAGGGTTTAAGATAGAGCAAGCATTTACTCCTGGAAATAATTCCAATTCTCTTTTGTTAGCATTAGCAATTTCTACATAATTCAAGACCCCTGACTACCCCTCTATATTGTCTTCATTGAACACCTGGAGATCTTTACTGAATACTCAGATGCCTAAACGTTTCAAGTTGACTTCCCACTATATACATGAACATTTACTTTTACAATTTCAGAAATTGCTTTACTAAAAGATATTCTACTCTACCCTTTCAAGCTTACCCATAGACTTCTCTGGAGAAAACTAATATAAAGTTTACCACTATCACTTGTGTAAAGCTCATCCACTAACTCAGATAGAGGTTGGAATTGTTATACATCTATAAAGCCAAGAAAGGATTCATAACCTTTTTATAACATATATCAAGGTATAAACAATTTCTCCTTATTAAAATGAGAAAAAGAAAAACATTTTTAATTTTTGTATTTTACCCCATATAGACTTTCTAAATTGTTCCCTTACTAATCTCCACTGCTTTGGAGGGAGTATGCTCAAACAGATATTTGATTTTTTTTTATCCTTTCTGGTTGAAAAAGACATTTTTTTGGACTTCAGTATTTTAATAAATCTCCATTTTGACAGGCAGCTTTACACTGCCTTCTCTACACCCGGCCCTTTTAAGACTAAGCATTGATATATACCCTCCTTTAGATAGAACTACTGTAACTCAAGCTAGATTGACAGTTACTTGCAAATGGAAGCATACTGAAGCTCCAAATCTTTCTGAAGAATTTTATAGATATAATCTGTAATGTCAGTATAAAAAATATTGGGCTATAAAGATAATGCCCTTATTAAATTTAACAAGAATTGTAGTAACCGGTTGGCACACTCCAGGCTTCTATGTTGATATGTCAATAAATGTATGTAAGTCTTGAAGTTATGATGAATGCATTTTAACCACTTGCTGACCCTCCATAGTACATATACTGCGGATGGGAGGCTCATACAGGCACATTAACATACCTATATATCGTGGCTTTCTTTCGGGTTCAGAATTAGCACGGGTACCCCCGCCCATTGTCTCTGCACTGATCCATGGCCTGGACCTGCTGATCGGCTATGTCCCAGCACAACCCAAAGGGTCCCTGTACAGAGGGAACAATCTCTGTGTTTCTTCTGCCTGCAAAGTAAAGATTGCCCGCCGCACTATCACAGTCCCACTATAGGTTGCTGATCACTTCTATTGCTATTATTAAAATAAATAAATAAGATTTGCAGTATATATATATATATATCATCATTTGTAGACACTACAACTTTCATGAAAAACCATCAATATATGCTTATTAGGATTTTTTTTTACCAAAGACATGTAGCAGAATACATTTTGGCCTAAATTCATGAAGAAATTAGATTTTTTAAATTGTTCTTATTAGATATATATATTTTTTATTGGATACATAATAAAAAATAAAAAATCCAGGGATGATCAAATACCTCCACTAAGCAATATTTGTGTCAAAAAATGATATAAATTTCATTTGGGCACAGTGTTGCATGACCACGCAATTGCCAGTTAAAGTAGTGCAGTGCCAAATAGCAAAAAATGGCCTGGTCATAAAGGGTTTTTTGTTTTAATTTTGGATAGAGCAAGGGAGGGTTATAACCCCTGTCAGATTTTTTTTCAATATCTGTGTCCCATTGCAGAAATTTACTTTCACTTCCTTTTCCATAGACAAACGGGAAGTGAGAGAATCTCCTTGCAAATTAAAGGAATTCTTGGAGACTCCCATGTCACCAGAACTTGTGTCCCCATTGGAAGATTTCCCCTCTATTACTTTCCTAGGGGCAGCTACAACATTTAGGATTTAACTTTTCTTCCTCTTTCATTGTTAATTGTAAAAAAGACAAATAGAGAGGGTGATACTCCCTAACAGGGGCACAGACAGCAATAGAAAAATCTCTCTATCCAAAATGAAAAAAAAAGTGGTTAATACCCACCAGGGAGTTTCAATGAGCCTTTTGTTTGTTCTGTTTAATTATATACGCGTTTACTTTTATTTTCTGTTTTCTCCCTCATTTGTTTTGTCTGTACATCTTATGATTTGTGCATTTATTTGAATAAACAGTATACAGAGATGTATTAATGATATGCAAACAATAAATCATTTGGCCCCTAGTGCATATACTGTACATGACACTCTTTAGGTATGTATATTGCCAGGATATGATCATGACATTTCTATTTTTGCAATACTGTACTATTAGACTTTTCTAATGTTTAAAATCTCATAGATGTATATGAAGTTATATCTATGTCATCTCTATAATTACAGATACTGTACTGTACTGTAATGTACAAAGTTTTCCTGGTATATTTCCTTATATTTAACTGTGCTGTTTGAAACACATAAAAATTATTGAAATTAAATAGTGAGGCATTTTCATATGGATTGGACACTGAAGCTTGCTACTGCAAAACAGTAGTAGAATGAAATAATATCTTTTCACCTTGGATTAAAAAGGATTTAAAAGAATGAATAATCATATTTGCTGCAACAACACACAACATGGGCTTTTATCTGTCATCCAGCAATAGCTTACATAAACAATGCTAATTCCTTAGTGCTAGTGCATACTTGTTGTCCAAATAGGGGTGCAAGATACTCTTTAATAGGTTGTGAAGTGTTGTTGCTCTTAAGAATTAGCACAAATAAGCAATTTTTGTTGAATTAAAGGTGTTAGTGTGAGATGGGGAAACAGCTTTCATTGTTTGAGCACTGATTGAAGTAAATTAAAAACCGTTCTGACTGACATTCTGCAGTTTAGCCACAAGATGTCACTGTTTTTTCTAACACAGCCTCAGACTGCATAGAGATTTCTATATTCATGAATGGGTGGGGTTTTACACTTGGAGAGTGAACAGGAAAAAGAGAGGAGAGCAGCCATGCTTGAGAGAGAGAAGGGGGGCTGTGTGATCTGAGAACCCGATGCCATCCAGATGTGAGGACAGCCCTCCGTGATCAGAAATTCAGTTGAGTGAAGCTGATGGTGTTCAAGACGTTAACCCTGTTCAAAGAAAGGAAGATTTCTGCCAGGAAGCTGATGGGAAGCTGAGGAACTAAGCAATATATATACTGTGATATCGCATGCTTAGTGGAGAGACATTTGTTCTGTTCAGAGTCACCAGCGGATGCAAAGCAGACCCGGGTCAGTAAGATCGCGCACGCGCCTCATTTCAGTGTTGGCACCTATAGGACTGAGACAGGCCTAAAGTTAGTTAGTTAGGGTCTCTGTTTGTGTCAGGCCACAAGTGTTGTTACTGATTATTGGAAGGACTCCAAAACTTAAAGTGACATTTCAAATTGGAGAGCTGATAAAATCCTACAAACTCAAGCCAGACTGGCATTTTGCTCAGAAGGAATACTCAGGCACGTGCTACAGGACCAGTTATGGGAGAGGGAATACTGTAGATTTGTGTAAGATTGTAAGCTGTTGTGCTGCACCGCAGGCTAGTCCATACCATACACCCATACACTGATTCTTGTTCTTTTAGGGTAATAACAAGTAAGGTATGGCAGCTTATTTGTGCCCGCCAGTAGGTAAATTACTTTGCTTTCTACCTTCATCCAACAGAAGGCGCTGTGCTGTGCAGCACAAGGGTCTCAGCCTTTGGGCTGGGTGTATGTAAATTTATTGTATGTTTTCAGCATTTGTGGTTGTGTTTATTTCCCACTTCTAAGTAAAATTCTGTTGTGGAAAAAGCTGGTGTTGAGGTTGCTTTCCTTGTTCGTGACTTCACTGTATCCTGGGGACCCACCCCGGTACACGGCTTACACGAGTAATGCATTGAGTATGACTGAGACACTGTAACAGTAATATGTTTTCCTGTACACCTCTAATTGACTAATAGAATATTTTATTTATTTTAGAAGAACATTTGAAAAAAGTAGACAAGGTTAAGAAATGTAATGGTTTCAAAAACTATCTGTAAAGTTGTTTTTTTTACACATACAGTATTCTGAAATTTGCATGTCTGATTATCAGTAAACAATACTTTGTAGCTGGATTCTAATTAGGGATGAGGTGAGGGTTTGGGTTGACCAGCTGTTCCCTGTTTACTGAACTAGTTTACTAAATGGCAAGATTTGGCTAGTTCACCCACCTGAACCTCCAGTTGCTGCAGCCGCAGTCATTTGTTTACTGGCAGTATTACAACCACCACTAAACAAAGCTTTTAGTTACTTTTTGGCTTGTCTCAAACTGTTAACAAGTCAGTTGACATCCCAGGTGACCATGAAATATGGTCTTCACAATATTTAGTCAATGACATAAGCCAGCATCCCTGGATGGTTTATTGAAATTCAGCCACTGACCAGTGAGCTGTCCGTGGGAATAGCAACAGGAAAAGATAATACTGGTGAAGGTCATTGTGTTTATGCTGGTAAGTCACCCAACATTCATGTATGGGTATCACTCATCATGCTTGATGATGGATCTACATCACTAGACAGCAGTATTGGCATAGGATTTATATAATTTTTTAATAAGATACTTTTCTATGATGTGGTTTTTGCTATTTTATTTTTTTTGTTTTAATTTGTTTTACTGAATGAGTACCAAGGGTATTGTGTACCCCTTGTGCATTCATATAGGGGATGAGAGACAGATATCTGGGTGCTCAAAGAATAAAAAATGTGCTATGGGCTCCATATTAATTCACTTTGGAAGGAGGGCTGCATATCTGGGGGCCCCTTATTCTTGCTATAAATCCCTCCTACAGGTCCCTAAATCAACTGAACCAGGGATGTGTATGGGTGAGGCCCTGTCCCCATAAAAAAATGTCATGATGATCCATACTAAAATGATTCTTTTCCATAGATACTCCCTGTGCAAATGATAGTTCCCCTGCTCTGGTGCAATTTAATCACAGCGCTGGGGGAACCTGGATGACATCACTGAACATATTTGGTAAAGCCTTCTTCCTTACAAGGTACCTTGCCCCAGGTTGAGATGGACAAGAGCATCCTCTTAGTGTGGGGATCTGCAGGAGGAATATTTGAATCTGGAAGACCTCTTTAGAATAAGGGGGGGCAGATACCCAGACCTCCCTCCAAAGTGAATGGGGTAAAGGGTACATAACACATTTTTTTTACTAATTTGCATATTTTCTTTTAAAAGTACAGGGATACCTTGGTTCACGAACGCTTCTGTTCGTGAACAACTCGTTCACGAACAGAAGAGTTCACAAACATTTGCTTTGGTTCGCAAACTCCATTTCGGTTGATGAACGCAAGCCACGGCCATCTTCCCTACTCTGATACATGGTTGTGGCTTCCTGTAGGTGAGATAACGGTCACAGACAGACACTAAAGTGTACTGCAAAAACACTTGCAGTACTGAGAGGCTTTTTGATGTGCTTTTTAGCACATACTATACTGTACTGTACATCCCTGTGTACACTTGCTGTAAAGCTTTTTTGTGTGCTTTTTAGCACATACTGTACCAGACATCCAGTATGGCTCTAAAGAAAATTCAGAGCAAGCATGGTGGTAAGAAGAATTGGTGGAGCGGTAATGAAGGTGACAGGAATGTGCAGAGCAAGTGCAGAGTGGTAATGAAGGTGACCAGAATGTGCAGAGCTGTAATGAAGGTGACAAGAACATGCAGAGGGATAATGAAGGTGACAAGAACATGCAGAGCCGTAATGAAGGTGACAAGAAAGTGCAAAGTGGAAATGAAGGTGACAAAATTGTTCAGATCAAGCATGGTGGTAAAAAGACAGTGCAGAGTGGTAATGAAGGTGACAAGAACATGCAGAGTGGTAATGATGGTGACAAGAATGTGCAGAGCAAACATGTTGTTAAAAAGAAAGTGAAGAGTGGTAATGAAGGTGACCAGCATGTGCAAAGCTGTAATGAAGGTGAACAGAACATGCAGAGCGATAATGAAGGTGACAAGAACCTGCAGAGCTGTAATGAAGGTGACAAGGAAGTGCAAAGTGGAAATGAAGGTGACAAAAATGTGCAGAGCAAGCATGGTGGTAAAAAGACAGTGCAGAGTGTTAATAAAGGTGACAAGAACATGCAGAGTGGTAATGAAGGTGACAAGAACGTGCAGAACGGTAATGAAGGTGACAAGAACATGCAGAGCAGTAATGAAGGTGACAAAACTGTGCATAGTAAGCATGGAGGTAAAAAGAAAGTGCAGAGTGGTAATGAAGGTGACAAGATTGTTCAGATCAAGCATGGTGGTAAAAAGAAAGTGCAGAGTGGTAATGAAGGTGACAAGAATGTGCTGAGCAAGCATGGTGGTAAAAAGAAAGTGCAGAGTGATAATGAAGTTGACAAGAACATGCACAGTGGTAATGAAGGTGACAAGAATGTGCAGAGCAAGCAAGGTGATAAAGAGAAAGTGCAGAGCAGTAATGAAGGTGATAAGAATTTGCAGAGCAAGCATGGTGGTAAAAAGAAAGTGCAGAGCAAGAATAGTAAGAATAAGGTTGTGAAGAAAATAACCATTGAGTTGAAGAAGGAAATTGTAGAAAAGTATGACCATGGTATTCGTGTGACTGATCTGGCCTTGGAGTACAACATGGCAAAGTCAACAATCTCGACTGTTTTGAAGAAGAAAGCTGCCATCAAAGGAGCTGACGTGGCAAAAGGAGTAACAATGTTAACCAAGCAGAGGACGCAAGTACTGAAAGAGGTGGAAAAACTTTTGTCAGTGTGGTTGAATGAGAAACAGCTGACAGGTGATAGCATTAGTGAACCTATGATCTGTGAAAAAGCCAGGAAATTGCACAGTGATTTACTGAAGAAAAACCCCTCTACAAATGCAGCAAGTGAAGAATTTAAAGGCAGTAGACGGTGGTTTGAAAGATTCCGTGGCATCCACAGTGTGACAAAACATGGTGAGGCTTCTGGTTCTGACAAGGCCGATGCAGAAGCCTACAGCAAAGAATTTGTGGAATTCATGAAGGTAAAAGTATACGATGCTCAACAAGTGTTCAACTGTGATGAAACAGGGCTCTTCTGGAAAAAGATGCCTAACAGAACCTATATTACGCAGGAGGAAAGGGCTCTGCTGGGGCACAAGCCCATCAAGGAGAGATTGACCCTTTTACTGTGTGCGAATGCAAGCACCGATCTGAAGATTAAGCCACTACTGGTGTACCATTCTTAGACCCCTTGTGCATTCAGGGAACAGAATGTGAACAAACCCAGACTGCCTGTCTTGTGAAGGGCCAATGCAAAAGTTTGGGTCACAAGGCAATTGTTTATGGAATGGTTGCACAAGGTGTTCGCACCCACCATAAGAAAATATCTTTGTGACAACCAACTTCTTGAAAGGTGCCTTCTTCTGATGGACAATGACCCAGCACACCCTCCAGCCTTGGTGGATGATATGGACGCTATGTATGACTTCATAAAGATCAAGTTCCTCCCCCCCAACACGACACCTCTTCTGCAGCCCATGGACAAGCAAGTGATCTGCAACTTCAAGAAGCTATACACAAAGGCTCTCTTCACTAGGTGTTTTAATGTCACTGAAGAGACATCCTTAAATCTGAAAGAATTCTGGAAGAAACATTTCAATATTATCCACTGCATCAACCTCACTGACAAAGCCTGGGAAGATGTCACTCACTGAACCTTAAACTCAGCCTGGAGGAAACTTTGGCCAGAATGTGTCACTGAATGTGACTTTGAAGGGTCTGATGCAGAGGTAGTGGAGGAGATTGTGTCCATGGGCAAAGTATGGGTCTGGATGTCAATGGTGCAGACATAGAGGAGCTTGTTGAGGAACATAAGGAGGAGCTAATCATGGAAGAACTTTCTTAACTCCACAGTGAGCAACAGAAGGTGCTTATTGAGGAGCATTCCACTGAGAAAGAGGAAGACAGGGAGGAGGTTAGCAGTGATGCCATAAAATCCATTATGGAAAAATGGAATGAGTGCCACGATTCTTTTGAGAAGCACCACTCCAACATAACTGTAATAAACAGAGTGTTGAATCTGATGAACGATAACAAGGTCTCCCATTTCTAAAGGGTTATGCAGCGTTGGAAAAGACAAGTGACATTGGACAGATTTTTCACCCAAAACTGAGCCTGCAGCTAAGAAACAAAGAAGAGAGGAAACCCCTGAAGGCAAACTCCCCAATGTCCCTATGAAGGGGGACTCTCCCTCCAAACAATAACCACCTCCCACCTGCCTTCCTGTCCTCCACGCCAGAAGTCATCTCAAGCAAGGTTAGTGTTCTCTCTCTTCATACTGTACTGTACTGTACTTTGTTTGTTTCATATTTTTGTGGTTCAAAAACAAAAAAAAGTTCAGAACGAATTAACCTTATTTACATTGAACCTTATGAGAAAATGTGATTCGGTTGGCGACCAAATTCAGTTCACGACCACGTTTGTAGGGGTCAGAACAGATTACCTTATTTACATTGAACCCTATGGGAAAATTTACCTTGGTTCACGACCAATTCAGTTCACGATCAGAGTCATGGAACGAATTAAGTTTGTGAACCGAGGTATCACTGTACATAAAAAGAGCTGCACCGTAGAAAATACCCTTTATTTAAAAAATACCCCCCAAATGTCCCACCATCTAAATACAATGTCAATCATGTCATCTAGAGTAGATCCAGCATCAGTCATGATGAGTGATGCTCAATGACCAGCCAACACTATGATGCTTCCCTGATGCTAGTCCTGTTGCAAATGGCAGGTCACTAGCACTACTAGAATGTAAAAAATCATCTCTGGGGAGCCTGGGTGGCATCACTGGCCTATGACATCACTTAGGATCCCCAGCCATTTTGTTAACAATTACAAGCAGGCCAGAAATCTGTCATTTGATGGTGGTAGTTTTCTTCTTTTTTTTTTTTTAAAAGGGTACATTGTACTGGTGAGAAACTTCACATGCAGGTTTTAAACATCTCTAAGGATTTAACCCTTTCACTACCAGAGTCGGTTATTATTTTTTTTGCACACATGTCATAAAATCTTTTTAGGCCTAAAAATTAGTTAAAACCCCAAACATTATATTTTTTTCGGAAAAACCCTGGAGAATAAAATGGTTGTAGTTCCAGTTGTTCATGATACACAATATTTATTGTTTATCAATACAAATGTATAGTAAAATATATAATAAAGTTAATTCTAGGGCACACAAACAAAATATATTATCCAATTTTTGGTAAGATATAAAAGGTGAAATTGGGACAAGTAAATAGATAACCAACATGTCAAGCTTTAAAATTGCATGTGCCCACAAGACAATTACAAACGTCAATACCCTATATTTTCCATAGGTGTCACTTTAAAAGCCTCTACAGATCACCCTGTGTTTTGGTCCTATAATTGTTGCTCCCACTGTGTTTGCAGCAATATGTAACACGTGTAGTGCAAAGAGCATTTTCGTATATAGACACCTCCGATGGGTCTGTTTACATTTGCATAATACCTATATAGGAGGTGGGGTGAGCTCAGATTTTTTGGGGGGAGGGGACTCAAAATGCTTAGATCTAACTTTATTTTTTTCACTTCTTTTGCTAAAACTTTATATCACATAGAGGTCAAAAAGTTCCAAATGTAATATAGACTTTTTGCGAAAAGTTCTCTTTAATGAGACATTAGAGGTAATTTAGACTCCTGATGTCTCACCTGCCCTACATTGAATCTAATACAGCACAGATCACATTCCATTAGCTTCTTCCCTGTCGATAGGAAATGACAACACTAACTGGAAGTGACATTCTACTTGTCATTTCCTGGTTCTTTGCAGCTAGGGGAGAACAGCAAATGGTTGTTTGCTGGTCTTCCACCTCCAGTTGGGACAGCGGAGCTCAGAAAACATGTCGGGGGGGATCACATGGGTAGGGCACAGTTCCAGGGGGCACAGAAATCAATCAGGTGGCTGTACAGCCACTGATTCACTTGTATCAGAAAGCTGACAGATGGCTTGTAATTAGAGTATACATACATCAGTGGCAGTAAAAAGGTTTAAGGGCATTTCCTTGTGTTTTATTTTTTAAATGTTTTTTTTTTGCATTGGTACATGTCCCCATGCCAGTGCCCACCTATCCATGCCCTTTTTAAACAAAAGCTTGGTAGCTTGGGTCTTTAAAAAAGCCAGAAAAGGAGGATTCAGCTCCCATAGACTTCAATAAGGTTCAATGCTATGTATGGGTTTAGTGGGTTTTTTTCATGGTTTTGCTAAACTCCCTGCTCTTCCCAAAGAGAGTGAAAAAGAAACATAGATAGATTATGAACATTTATTAAGAATACACTCTTTTTTGGTTATTGGTAAAAGGAGGACAAGCAGTAAATTATCATTTTGCTCCATACCAGGGGCGGACTGACAACTCATGGGGCCCCCGGGCAATAGGGGATCATGGGGCCCCTGTATCTTTGCCCAAACTAAAAAAAGCCTATTAAAAAGATACCAGGGGCATCTCATGGGGCCCCCTACTGACCTCGGGCCCTTGGGCAGTGCCCCAGTTTCCAAATGGTCAGTCTGCCCCTGCTCCATACCAAAATGATCCCTAAATCTGACCCTAGTCCTATTGCTTGTACTGTATGTGTTTCCATGTATATGTGCACATTCAATTAACAAATGCTTGAAATTAACTTAATGACAAAAAAGTGACAGCTAGTGCACTGAAATGCTGAATGCATTGGTAATGTACTGAGGAAGAAGATGAGTGGGAAAAGAAGTGAAGTAAGAAGTGGGAAAATGGCAATATAGAAAATGCTGCCTTTGAAATGAGGGTGGTGTCTGAAGATATAGTTCCTTCTGACTTGCTGTGGCTCAAGAAGCATGGGAGGGCATGAAGGGCAGCGAAGGATCCAAATAAATATCACTAGCATCTGAAAATGGCAAAATGTTTTTATGCAAATTGGCAAGAACTTATGATTCAATGATGATTGACCTTAAGTCAATTAGTCTTATCTAGGTCAAATTTCAAACCTGGAAAATATGTATGCTTATTTCTACTCCTTTCTATGCCTTGTTGGAAAAAGCCTATAGTAGTGAAAGAAAAGCAAAATAAAAAATGCATATTGATTCTTTTGTTAACTGTGTAACTGTGTGCAGTGCAGTTCTCAATTAAAATATTACAAAAAAAAAATCATTGCTCTTGAACAAAGCGTATTAAACAAATAAGAATAAAGTAAAAAAAAAAAAAGTAGAACAATACCCTTGTGAGTATTACTTTAATTAATCATTTTCTGCAGATCTATAAAACAGCAGTGATTAAGCCATAGTAATACACAATGGGAATTATTCCTGCTCTTGCCTTTTATTTCCTGGTTTACAGCTCATTAAAAATAATTCAGGTAGCATGTGTATGTTCTGGTAAATTGTTAACATGATATGGTCAAGTGCAGCCTACACTAACAATATATCAGGCAGTTCTGTGAACGTTGAGCATAATCCTTGCCACTTTGCAATGCTCCAGCAGATAGGATAACTTTTCTATACTACCTCAGCAGTCCGGAAGCAATTTAACTGTCAAGTACAGCTGTAGCAGACATTATTGTGTCTACTGATGTGTAGCAATGTACAAAAGAACATGTTAACGCTGCAGTGAACTACAGTGTTTTAACTGCAGAAACCTGCTCAGCTTTTAAAATGAGCTTGTTTGTTTGTTTATAGGTAGGTTAAAATGTATGTACACTGTCCATACTAAATAACTACACGTCTTTAAATAGACCAAAGGCAGAAATAATATGTGGGAGCTTAAAGGGAACATATACTTTTATTAAGTTTTAGATCAAATGTATTAAGCTTAAAGCACAACTCCAATTATTTGTTAATCCCTTCACTTCCCATCATGATAAAGTTCTACTCATGCTATCCATGCTACAGTGATGGCCCAGCATTACCCTTCATCCTGCAGTGTGTTGCTCTTCTGAGTTAAATGGCTTTGTATGGAAGGTCAGATTCTCAGCAGCAGAAGGAAACCAGTATAGGCATATGCACATACACATTAAACTACCCATTCTGTGCATAAGGGAAATTCCAGAGGTGCAATTAGCATGCATACTCAACACTGGTTTTGGTGCTCATTGGCCAATATAGCACTGCAGAAGAAAGTTGCCGAGTGGCCTTTAGTGTGTCTTTGTTTACCTGAGACCTGACTTACTGATTCTGCCTCATTGTGTATGACCAAGCTTGCCTTCTGGACTTCTACCTTGTTTTCTGGCTGCCCAGCTATTACTGACCTTGGCTTGTTTCCATGGACCCTGTATTTGCCTATGATTTGACATAATGCTGGCAGGCTGCTACTAATCTTGTCTAATTTCCTGGACTCTGTCTTTGCCTCCTAATCTGACGCTACATCTGTCCTGTGACCGGTTCCTGCCTGGTGATCTTCACTTCTACTTATTTGGTTGTAAGTGTCCACCGTGTATGTGTTAGATTTCCTGTGGTCGCAGGAAGTTATAGCTAAACTCTCTCATGGTGCCCTAATCAATACCGATGTGAAAATGTAAGAATTATCTACCACAAAATGAATTCCAAAGTACTGTTTGTCAGGAACCCTGCATTAATCAGACGGGAAACAGAACTACAGATATCATACACTGAGGAGTAGTGAAAAAAAGCCACCTTATATAACTACTCTTTTTTAAAGATGTGCTAACCATTGGGAAATGGGTCAAAAATCCACCTTAGGTGGTACTTCACCCCATACTCTACAGCCAAATTCTCTAACAGTAGAGATAATCTCTGTTGGAGCAGATGTGGGATGATAGGCATGCTGTCTCAAATGCTCTGATCATGTCTCCATATCTGGAGCTGCTCAAATTCAGTTTATAGACTCCTTCAGTTTATAAAGCAAGTGACTCTCAACATAAATTTAGACAAGTATCCACCCCAACTGAGATCCATAGTTGTTAACATCTTGGCAGTGGTCCGTCTCATGCTACTTAGAATATGTAAATCTTCTGCAATACCAAATGTATTTGAAGTGAAATGTCACCTTGATGATATTCTATGCTATGAACAGATAATGGCCTACAAAGATTGTACACAGCAAAGGCTTTATCAATGCTGGGAACCATGGTTGACCTATAGAGGGAGCAACTAGAGAAATTCTTGTAATTTTCTTGCCTACTTATTTGACAATATTGCATAAAGCTAATACTAAATGGTTATTTTTTTCATTAATCTCAAAACTGTCCTAGAATTTAGATGTTATAAAATTGTTTAAAGATGTGGCGTATATGATACATCTACTATGTTTTTGTGAGATATGTAAAACACAAATTTGATGTCATTGTTCTTTTTTCTTTTGTTAAAAATACCAATTAAATGTATTTGATTAAAATGTAAGAATTATTCTCTGCGGCATTGAAGAAGGCCCACAGCCAGTCAAGAGGAAGAGGGCTCCACTTGTCATGTGACTGACCAGAAGACACGTGGAAAAAGATTCGTGATTGGATGAACACCTCCGTGTTTGGTTCATGGTCGAACATTCAAAGCTAATGATCGTTCGACCATGACCTTCAAACTCAATGCAAGTCTATGGGACTCGAACTTATAAGTTCAAAAGTGCCCATTTTGAAGGCTTATATGCAAGTCTTTGGCCATAAGAAGGGTATGGTGACCATTTTTAAAGGTGTAATAATTTTTCATTGCTTAACCTCCCTGGCGGTATTCCCGAGTGTAGCTCGGGGTAAGGTTTCAGTACCACAAGCGGTAACCCCGAGCTACACTTGGGAATACCATGCGGCGCTGCTCCACGATCCCTGTATCACTTACCTTGTCCTGCGCTCCCACGATATCCCTCCTGCAGTGTCCCCGACAATGCAATCCGGCGGATGCCGGCATCTGTCATCTGGGTTCCGTCCCCTGTGAGCGTCGGGACGTACGGGGGACGGAACGGCGGGAAATTCAAAAATGACAAAAAGTGACATTCACTAAAATCACTAAAATCACATAGTATTCCATTACTATATCAAACCATTTCACATACATTTTGTCCCGAGTGCTTTGTCCTGTCCCCTGCCTGCATTTTTACTGTTCTTATTGCCTGGAAACTGAGAAATGTCCATGGCGTCCAAAAAGCGTCACTTTAGGTCAAAAGCGGTTTTAGACCGGCTAGAGAACAGCGATAGTAAATCAGAACCACTTGCAGAATTGAGTGATAATGATTTGTGGGGAAATTCGTCATCAAACAGTGAAAACGATTTTGCGACTTTGCTCAGCAATGTGCGAACTTGGCGCTATATTTCAAATTTAAGTGTTTTTGGTTTGATTATATTATTACATTAAATTTATTATTATTATATTAATTTTTTTATGATTATTTATTAAATTATAATTTATGATTTAGTGTTTCAAATTTTATCCTCCCCGGGATGTTTACTAGACTCTTGTTCGGACAGATTTCAGTGAGTTATTCCTAAAAATTACAGCCCTACAATAAAAAAAAAACATATTTCCATGCAAAATAATGGTACCGCTTTCAGCACCAAAAATCTGAAATAATCATACCGCCAGGGAGGTTAAAGTAAAAAAAAAAAAAAGAAAGAAAAATTCCATTAAATATCATGCCTGAGGGTCCCCTTAACCTCCCTAGCGGTATGATTCTTTCCGATTTTTGGTGCTGAAAGCGGTACCATTATTTTGCATGGAAATATGTAGTTTTTTTATTGCAGGCTGTAATTTTTAGGAATAACTCACTGAAATCTGTCTGAACAAGATTCTAAATCATACATTTAATTCAATAATATAATCAAACCAAAAACACTGAAATTTGAAATAGAGCGCCAAGTTCGCACATCGCTGCGCAAAGTCGCAAAATTGTTTTCAGTGTCTGATGACGAATTTCTCCACGAATCATTATCACTCAATTCTGCAAGTGGTTCTGATTTACTATCGCTGTTCTCTAGCTGATCTAAACCCGCTTTTGACCTAAAGGGACGCTTTTTAGACGCCATGGACTTTTCTACG
Source organism: Staurois parvus (assembly GCF_062004578.1). Lineage (NCBI taxonomy): Eukaryota > Metazoa > Chordata > Amphibia > Anura > Ranidae > Staurois > Staurois parvus. Next base: position 10,845,114 of record NW_028317949.1, read on the forward strand.
TTTCCAGGCAGAAAGAACAATCAAAATGCAGACAGGGGACAGGACAAAGCACTAGGGACAAAATGTATGTGAAATGGGTTGAAACAGCAATGTTTTACTATGTAGAATCGTTTTGAAAAAAATGAAATTTTTTTTAAATTTTCAAATTTCCCGCCGCCGGCGGTGCCCGTACGTCCCGAAGTCACGGGGACCGGAACACAGGAGCCGGATGCTGGCATCAGACGGAGGAGATGGCCAGGGACGCTGCAGGGGACACATCGCGGGAGCCAAGGACAAGGTAAGTGCTGCAGGGACTCCCTATACAGTGCTGCATGGTAAGCCCGAGTGTAGCTCTGGGTTACCGCTTTTGGTATAGACATTTTACCCCTAGCTACACTCGGGAATACCGTTAGGGAGGTTAAACTACCTGTAAGGTTGCACATCTGTACAGTGTGTAGAACCTACTGCAGCAGAACTGACATTTTCTTTTTAAATTACATTTTTATTTTAAAAAAAGCATGAGTTCCCCCCCAAATTATCCTTTAGGTTGGGTAGGAGGTTTAGAAGGGACCCCACACTGAAAAATGCCAAAAGAAGTGTGTGGGGTTCCTGTTAAACGCTATATCAGGCCCTTTAGGCCTGGTAGAACTTTTAAGGGGAACCATACCTTCCAAAAATAAGGGGGGAAAGTACATGGGGTTCTCCTTAAAAGCCATACCAGGCCCTAAAGACCTGGTAGGACTTTTAACGGAAACCCCACCCCCAAAAAATGAAGGAAAAAAGCGTGGCATCCCCCATAAATTCCTACCAGATCTTTAATCTGAGCACAGGCCTGGCAGGGCAGGAAAAGGGGGGATGATTGATCTCCCCCGTGGGTTACCAGGCCAAATGCCCTCTTCCCCACAACCCTGGCCCTGTGGTTGTGGAGGTCTGTGGGGCTCATTAGCATCAGAGTACCCCTTTAACTAAGGGGGCACCCTCATGCTGCCCCCCTTGTGAATATGTAAGGGGTGCCCCTACCCATTCACTAAAGGGTTAAATTCAGTAAAAAATAAAGAAACCAGTCTTTTGAAAAATTCTTAAAATTGAACAAAAAATAAAACAACAGTTGTTGACAAGTCCTTTAATAAAAACACAAAAGCCAAAAAAATGGTTCCCTCATTGTAATCCATCATCAATCACGGCATCCAGCATTGTCACAATAATGCAGACTTGCCAAAATAAAAGGAAGAACAATGCCCACCTATGTCTCCGCTAGCTCCGCCAAATTGTGCTGTGATTGGTCGATGCATTACACCTGACCTGTGGTCAAGTGAATTACTTTGTCCAGTCATGGGTCTCACAATGCACTGTGAGAGCACAGTGTATTGTGGGTTGTTTGGTGGGCTAACAGGCCACTGAAGACCTTTATCGTTCGTGTGTTCGGTGAACACACGAACAGCCAATGTTCAATTCAAACGTATGTTGTGTGGGACTGTCAAACCTAGAGCTGGGCTTTACAATTCAGCCTAAAAAAATGCTGATATTTTTGTTTTCAGTATGAAACAGTGCTTTGATTAGCCTTATTATTATTATTATAGCCATATTATTCTGTCTCTTAAAGGGTTCTGTGGCAGAACTTCTAGCTTGCATCTTTATCCTCACCTAAGACTATAGCATAAGATTCACACAGCTGAACTACTTGCCAAAGACTGTACAAACTAAAATACTAGTTTTAATTTAATATTTCCTGTTATGTAAATGCTAAGAAACGATGCCCCACTAAGCAGCTAGTTTTCTGGCATTTTAGCAAAATTAAGGGGTCCATATTTGCCCTAACAAAGAAAGAGGAGCCTCTCTCCAACATAAAAGCCTGTTATAAACGTTTGTTGGTACTTTCCAGTACTAGGGCTCTTACACCTACTCCTCAGCTCTCAGTGAAGGCAGAGAGGGAGATGGAACAGTCCTTGTACTGGAGAGTACCAGCAACCTTTTTTTCTAGTAGGTTTTTATGATGGAGAGTTGTTTATCTTACTTTGTTAGAATATCAGCACCTATCGGCCAGAGTAGAGTGGTTGGTGCAGAGCAATGCAGCTTGTCTTCACCTTACTTGTCCTCTTGCATGCCAGCTTAGATCCAGATATGTGTAAAAAGGTATGAAACAAATATGTGGTCTAAGGACCTGTGTGAAAATACACATCTTCTGCATGTTCTATGCACTCTGGATAAAGTTAGACCAGACAACAGTTGCTGGTGTATGGATTTCTACAATTATTTGAAGATGCCCCATAATGCATAAAATATTTACAATATATTTCAGCTCATATCTTTTAATTATAAATGTAGCATGAAGCAAAAGATCTAAGACATTGATTGTACCTTAATTCAGTGAACATGCAGCCTGAAACCAGTATCCTCTCCTGTTGGCTTATCTTGGCTTTGAGGCTCTCATAGTAGTCTTTTAACCAAGTGTTTTCCTTGTAATGTTTGATATGCATATTAAAACTCTTCAAATCTGAAAATGCAAAATACTTTGCAAAATATGAAAATCTCAAATTAATTTAGATTAATGTTCATACTTAAAAACATGAATCATTTTGCACTTACAAATATTGATCTGCAATGGGGTTGTCATGTACCTGGATAGTGAGCCTGACGTGAAACGGCAGGCTTCCCGTACACCTCCGGCTCAAGGACTGCTGATGGAGAGACAGTAGGAGTGCCTGAGATCAGTCTGGTAATAGCAGGTGAGCTGATGACTTGCAGGCAAGGAGCAGGGTTCTGATGTAGCCGTGCGGGATGGATGGATACTCAAGCGCAGCGTGCTGAGGATGCAGGGTCAGACGAGCCGGGTTCGGTATTGGTCAGGTAGACAGCGGCAGGAGGAAGAGTAGTCAGGTCACAGGCCAGGTCAGCAACGGAAGATCAAAAGATCAATCAGACAGGAGCGGAGAAAGAAGAATAATCCAAGACAAGCCAGAGGTCAGGGCAGGAAGCAAGCAAGCAGAGATCAGGAACAGGCTCGTTCGGTATCAGGAGTCAATCACAGGAATCAGGGAACACGAGCAGGGAAAGCCCATACAGCAATGGGACAACTACTGGAGCCAGTTTAAATAGCCCTTTTGGCGCCAGCATTAGTGACAGGCGTGCGAGAGTGCGCATGCACACGCGCACGCCGATGTCCAACTACCTGCACATCTGTTTGACTGGTAAGGACTCTGCGCATGTGCATATTTGTGCGCTGCAGAACTTCACCTGCACTATGGGCAGGCCTTCCCTGACAGGGGTCACTAGGTTGGGTAAGCTTTATGATGGACTGGACTGGATTTCCAGTGCGTGCAGCATGCCATTAGGATTAGTGGCACCCACACACATCTCCTGTCTTTTTTGTGCATGTGTGGTTGTGGTTACAGAAACCACCTCCACAAATGTGAACCTAGCCTTAAGGAATTTTTAAACAATTAGTATGCAATGCTTGAAATTTGTATCTTATAGAGCAGTGTTCATTTGTCTTTATTGCTACATTTTTTTCCTAATTCTGCTTCATCTGAATGCTTTTTGTCTAAACAAGTCAATATTGATGGAAACAAAACTAAGTCAAAGCTGACTGAAAGAAAGTCAAAAGCAACCCAAACAAAATCATCTAAAATTCAAATTTTCTCCGAAAGCAGTTGAATATGCACCACATGTGACTTTCTTAGTCTAACATGTCAACACAAACCCTGATAAAGTCACATATAAGTCACAATCAGCTTGCAAAATATACACAGGGTCTGAACATGTCAACTTCAATGATTTTTTTAAGTGAATTTGTTAAAAACTAGCTGAACATGGGTGTTACCTAGAGTAAGGTACCTGTGAAAGGAGCTCTTATCACAATTTTATTTTTATATTTAATACAGGTACTTACATAGAGCTGTCAATTTACGCAGTGCTTTGCATATATATTGTACGTTCACATCCGGCCCTGCCCTCAAGGAGCTTACAATGTATGGTCATTAACTCACAGTTTTTCATACACATATTAGGACCAATTTAGGGAAGATTGTGTGGGAAAAAAACTGGAGTACCCAGAGGAAACACATGCAGGCACAGGGAGAACATGCAAACTCCAGGAAAGTGGTGTCATGGTAGGGAATTGAATTAATGCCCCTAATGCTGCTAGGTTGAAGCGCTAACCACTTAGCCATTGTGCTGCCCAATTCATCCTTTCGCCCTCATCCTGTGAGTTGAGTTTTTGAACCATTTTGGATTACCCTTCTACCACCCAGAAGTCCCCTTAACCAGCCCATCATGTCTCCTTCTCAGAAGGTCCCAGACACCAGCACCAACATGACAACGTCTGGCTGCAGGACAAGGAGCTGCAGGGAGAAGATGGTGGGCTATCCTCCCCTGATCCAGAGCATCCAGAAGCAGACACAGCAAAAGTCTTGGATACTATCTTCTCCTGTCAAGTAACACTCACCTCAAAGACAGAACAGGTAATGGTGAACATTTTCCTGATCTGGCAGGATCTCCACAAGCTCAGGGATAGAGTTACCAAATCAGAGACTTGACTAAGCAGGATGAAAGAAGTCCTTCAGCTACAGGTTTCCCTTGAGTGATATGCAACAGCAGCTGCACCAGCTAACTCAGAAATAAGATGACCGGGAAAACAAGCTTTGCCACAGCAATTGCAGGCTTATTGGCCTCCTGAAGAGTGTGTAGGTCTCTAACCTGGCTTTCTTTCTTAAAAAAATTTTTGAGCCACCTTCTCAGCCACATTTTTGGTAAAGCTCACCAATCGCTTGTTTATCTCAAAGTTTCTTAACTAGAGAGACCAGGGCACATTTCTTCACTTGTATAGAAAAAAGGTTAACATTCCTTTCCAAAATGTAAATGCAGTTTTCTGAACTTAACTGAACTGAATAATAACATCAACGCACATGCTTCTTGGAAAATTGCCTCAGTGTACAAAATACGAAATATGCCATGCTCTACCCAGACCAGCTCCGGGTGATAGGGGAGAACAGAGGCCATTTTTTTGATTATCCAAGTTCTGCTACCACCTGATTGGAGTAGAAGGCAACCTGAAGGGCTGCTGCTGACTAATAACCTCTTCTAGTTCCATGATTCCATGAGTACAGATACCCACCTGTGTTCTCCCTTGTGTTTCCTACCTGTTGCTGTGACTTACACTTATTGGGGTTGGTGTAGAGTGTGGGGGGGGGGGGTAATTATGTTTTGTTTGATTTAATATTATTATTATTATCATTAGTATACCGGATTTATATAGTGCCAACAGTTTACACAGTGCTTTACAACATATGGGCAGACAGTATAATTACAATACAATTTAACCACTTGGCAACCGCACTATAGCTGAATGACGTCTACAGTGTGGTTGTCCAATTCTGGGAGGGTGTCATATGACATCCTCCCAGAACGCGTCCCCAGTGGCGTGCACCCGGCGATCTCCGTGATCGCTGTGTCCTACAGACACAGCTAATCACGTGATGTGGTAATGGGCCAATCACAGTGGCCTTTTACCACGTGTTCTGTTGTGTCTAATGACATAGCAGATCACTGGGTAAATGCAGTTGCTGGTTATCGGCTGCACTTTCTTCACACTGTCACAGCGTGAGGAAAGTACTGCCGATAACTGGCAATTATCAGAAAACAGATTGGCACTGATCATCCGGACACTGATGACCAGTGCCCAGCAGTGCCACCCACAAGTGCCAAGAAGTGTCACCCACTTGTGCCCATCAGTGCCCAGCATTGATTTAAAGTTACATACAAAAATTGTGGAACTCATCCATTGTCAGACATACTGCCTCAGAAACAGTGGGCTTTTTGCAATGCATTGAGTTTCCACAAACTGACTGTAGAGCAGGTGATTCTTCTTGATGCACTACTTTCCACTGGTGAGATAGCTACTGATATAACACAATTTGCCAGTGCCAAGGCCCCAGGTACTGATGGGCTGCCATTTAAATTTTATACACTCTACAGTGAAACACTGATTCCTAAATTATTGGACCCCTTCAACAACATATTTGACTCTGCCATGTTCCCTGATTTCATGTGAGAATCCCTTCTCATATTAAACCCTAAACCTGTTAAGAACCCATTATTACCAGAGTCTTATAGGCCAATTTCACTATTACAATTGGATATTAAAATCTTAGCAAACAGACTAGCCATGCACTTAAAATAGGTTATCCTCTTGCTAATTTATTCTGATGATATGGTCTTTATGCCCAATAAGAGCACTGATATTAATGGTTATTTATGAATCTTCAAGCCCATCATGATCATATTGGTACTAGGGTGGATATGGCTCTAGATGCAGCCAAAACTTTCAACTCAGTGAAATGGCGCTACCTTTGGGAGTGTTTGAAATGTTTAGGTGGTTGCCCTAAATTGATTAAGTGGTTGCAGTTGTTATACCAAACTCCAATACCCAGGGTGTCAGCAAATGGCTAGGTCTCTGAAACCTCCCCTTTTTTCGGGGAACACACCAGGGCCACCTGCTGTCCTGCCTTTTCTATACCCTGGCCATGGACTATGGATCCGTTCACCATCTTCATCGGTTCCAACCTATCCAGACAAGGTCTATGGGTGAGGCAGCAAATCAAGACCATAGGGTTGTATATGACATGATTCTTTATTCTGGCCACTTGTTACTAGCTGCATTACAAATTGTACAGCAATTTTGGGAACACTTCTCCAAAATGACTTGGATAAATCTCCCCATAGATAATTTTCCACCCTCTGAGGAACAGGCATCTCTTTCTCTTGCCAGAGACATCTCACTGCCATATCTAGGTATGCACACTACTAGGTTACCCTCTGACTATATATCATTAAACAAATAACCCTTATATACTTTAATTAAAGCAAAAACACAGACATAGGCTAGGTGTCATGACCTGGTTCACCTGCTGGAGGAACTGGTTCTCTGGGCAGAAAACTGTAGTTTCAGTGTCCACCAGCAAGTCTCTTTCAGAGGTTAGCAGGCCCCAGTAATTAGTTCCATATGGTTTCAGCTGCTAGCAGGACATATACTGCTGCTTCCAGTGGCATCAATGTTTTGGTTGCTCTTGCCTTGTATCCTATTTGCTGTGCTGCTGCCAGACTCTGTGCCATTAATTCCAGAGCCTGCTCTCACTCCTGCCCTGAACCCAGTACCTTACTGCCTTGCTCCTTCATCAGTCTTGTTTCCCATCTGCCCCTCCAGGTTTCCTCTGCCTTGCATTTATTTCCCACTTGTACATAATTGTGTATTTAGTTAGTTTAGGATTCTGCATTTTGACATTTAGTTCAGGTTTTATTGTATTTCATGTTTATTGCACTGCTGGTGTGTAGATAACTTACATTCACTGTAAATAAATTTCACTCTAAAGATATATACATATGGTTTGGAACCAGTTTATTGGTGTAGCTACTTTTATCTGGTCATACCCTGTGCTGACTCCTGACACAGGGTGGCAGCAGTGCTCAAAATCACATATATATATATATATATATATGTGTGTGATTTTGCATTTCTGGGTAGGGGGTGTGCAGGGGGCGTGCATTAAACCAATTAATTTACATGTATTGGGATTTTTTTTAGCAGAGACATGTAGCAGAATACATTTTGGCCTAAATCTATGATGAAATTAGATTTTTTACATTTTTTTTACTGGACATGTTTAATAGCAAAAAGTAAAAATATTGTTATTTTCTCAAAATTGTCAGTCTTTTTTTTTATAGCGCAAAAAATAAAAATGCACAGGCGATCAAATACCACTAAAAGAAAGCTCTATTCATGGAAAAAAAAGGACGTCAATTTCATTTGGGTGCAATGTTGCATGACCACACAATTGTCAGTTAAAGTAATGCAGCACCATATTGCAAAAAATGGCCTGGTCAGGAAGGGGGGTAAATCCTATGGAGGGCAAGTGGTTAAGATGGTTCTGTTTCCCACAACTTTGTACATCTTATGGCACTCTCCTGTCTGCCTACTATTGAGGATTTTGAAGAATATGAATTTTATCCTCAGATCCTTAATTTTGGGTAGCAGCAAATACAAACTTCTCTGGCATATTAACAAAAAAAAAAAACAATCCTGGGATGATGCTTTTCCAGACTTTAAGTTATACTATCTTACAGCCCAACTATCATTACATATACCTATACCACATAGATAAATCTGACAAACACTACCAGACCATCATTTGCACCACTCCTGATACCCCACACCATATCCCCTATGCACTGTAATACAAGGTGTACAGGAATTTACCATTATTAACAACCAAGAAAGCCTCCTCTATTATCACCAACTTATTTGGGAATTGGCCCTAGATAAATTGAATCTTCCTATGATTCATGCCTTCTATGCTCTCTGGCATAACAAACACCTGCTCAAGCTCATTATATTACCAAATTCAGTCTTGTGGGCCACTAATAGCATTTAATATATCTACCACATACTCACCAATGGTGGCCGAAAGACTTTTCAAATGTTGAAAAATAAGTTCTCCCTCCCTAAAACTCCATGCTGTTCCATTATCTCCAACTTCGCCATGCCCTGCAAACTCAATTCCTTAATACATAACCAACATTAACACCTGTCCCCGTATTAGATGTTATATGTGGCAGTGATCCAAAAAAGTTATCCTTAATACTGTATAATATGTTTGCCAGAAAACTTGCTTATTGTCCTAAAACTCAACGGAGACAGATGTGTAGGGTCTGAATGATGCAGACTGGGATGAGGTCCCCAATAATTACAAAATGGTATCTCCTTAACCGTAAGATCGCCTTACACGTACTGCCTATTTGTTCTGCAAGCATCACCCCGTTGCAATATGTCATTGTGTCATAATGCAGTAACTGATTTCATTCTCCTCTGTACAGATGTACTGATGTACAGATGATGTTTTTCTATTTTCATCATGCATATTTTGGCTTCACACTGTTGATGATCATTGTTTTAGCCTCTGTACACGTTGATTCTTTTTCTTTAAGATGTTAGCCTTGTTAGACTATCTCTCAATGGAGAACTGTCTTGTTTCACTTTGTATTGAACTCTCTACTCTGTAGAGAATTCTAACACTAGCTGAACAACAGTGCTATAATCTTTCCAGCAAACTTGAGTCTTGGTAGTTTATGCTGTACAATCCTTCGGACTTCATCAGGAAATGTGTAACAGTCACTCACAGACTTGCTTTATCACCACTAATGCCTGGTAAACCTTTAAGGGGCACCTACAGGCACCACTTTTCACAAAATACCCACAAAATACACAGATGACTTGTGCTTGGCTTCAGTCCTCTCATATTTTATGTGACATTGCCCAAATCTCTTGCAGGTTATGTAATTCTCTCTCACATGGAATTAAGGTTCCCAGTGCTGCAAACAACTGCCCATCTCCCAAACATACATCCCTGGTGCTCACTAATATTATCTATTGCCTCTATCCAGACGTTTAAACCAATAAACAAATTCAAATTATTGTCCATGCAATTGGGAAGTGACTGCTCACACATAAAAATCCTGTACCTGTAATGAGAACTTGTTATCTCTTTAGAAGCCTATTAGTCAATATAAATAATAAAGCTTGGTGATAAGGAATCTACTACCACCACCTCTTACCTACAACTGACAACTGCTAAAGAACAGAAACAATGCTCATAGAAATTCAGCTTCAAATCTGCAGGGGGATTATATGGATTAGTAAAAAATTGATTTAGAGGTTCAAATATAAATTACTCTATCACCCAATATATGGCTTCCATCCAGTAGCCAAAAAATTTGCAGACCAACAAAGAGATTGTGAAAAGAGATTCACAGAAAAAGCGGCTACATGATGGACAGAATGCGATACTCAGAAAGAATTTCCAAAAATTATGCTTTATTACACATTAATATTAGACAATCGGGCAATCGCCCTGGTTTTCCATCACCTCAGTATGAGACAATACACACAGACCTAAAACCATTTAAAATGACACCAAGACCGGTCTGAATATAAGTGTGCTGCAAAGGTTGTGACAACCATAGTCTAAAACCTTTGCAGCACCGCACATTGGTTACACTCCCTGTAGGAGGTGTTTTCAAAAATTGTACCATAGGTATATAATATATCACATGCTATGCAAATAGGCAAAATACAGTTACCACATGAAGAGAGACATAACCCTAAGCCTATACAAGGCAATATGAGTAAAAAAATTTGAATGAGAAAAGGGGGGAGAAAAAAAGTACCCCAAAAATGTAATTATGGATTCAAGCAGTACAACCCTATATAGGCATATGTGGTTGGGGCCTGTGGTAGATGCAAATAGTTGCAAAGATTCTTGTAGATGCAAGAGTCCCTGTTGATGTCTTGATGGAGAGTTAAATGAAGATAGCAGAGGCCTGCTGTATATGGTTTCTTCACCACAACATGTGGACTGCAAACCACTTTAATATTAAAGATGGAGTGAGGCCCAATGGGTCTTCCGCCTGTTGCAATATATGTTGTGTGCCTTGCATCTAGGTAATGCATCATAATGTCCCCATCCTGAAATAAGACAAATAATATGAGGATAGTCACTCTGGGTACTCTCACTCTGATGTATATGTAGTATAAGTAACAAGAATCCTTCTTCGTTATTCCTGTTTAAAGTCCACTCACCACCTGTGCAATGGGTAGTAAAAAATAGAAGTATCCTTCATAGGTACTGCTGTGTTGATCCAGGGAACTACCGCTTACATCAGCCGACATTTCGCAGGTTCCGACCTCTCCATGGCGCCTGTACAGCTTTTGCATGACTCATGGTATGTGAAGATGGCTGCCTCCTTGTAGGTCGGTGTGCATATCACCAATGCGCATGACCGGAAGTGACGTATCTGATGTATGACGTCAACGCGTTTCGCCGATGGGCGTATCTCACTCAGCTTCGTCAGGACCAATGAGATCCCTGCCTTTCAGCTTCCTATTTATAGTGGGTTAAAACCCACCCACATATGCAAATCGTGTATATGTGGATTATATGGATTACACTAATTAGAGCAAAATAATTTGAAACCTTGAGTTATATACATTATTACGTTTATAGTACAGGAGATGCTGGGGGAAACATTACAAAATAGATTACAATTGTGTTGCAAAACATTAGTATATGGTAGGTTCTATGGTTGATAGAATGGAAGATTCATTGTTACATTCTTGTTGGTGTTAAGTTTTAGCTCAGTCCTTGGAGTATTTCCAATTGCTTATGAGAGGCGTTGAGCCCAGCAAGTTTACAAGCCAGCATATAGTCTTATTGCATATGATTTTAAGTGAAAATACTAGGAAACATCTATAATTGATCTGAGACCAAGTGCATAGATTTTCTGACAGCCTAAGCATCTAAAACTTAAAATTATAGTATTATGATCATTTTTTTTTTCATTTTTATAGCAGGCTTTTAGAAATGCCTTTAGTTTTTCTGTGTAGTCACCAGGGTCCTACACCTGATGTAGAATAGACCTGGCACTGAAAAGACAATTCTTGTGCTGCTCATCTACAGGACGAGAGAAAATGAACATGTTCATTGCTGCACCTGATCCCCTTTGCAACCAAGCCTCACATGCAGCTGCACCTCCTGTCTACTCAAAGTCCCAAACCTATATATATGTATATTAAAGCATTTTGTTTTCTTCAGTATATCATAAAATTGAAATGGTTTCAATAAATATGTTAGCTGTGTTTTGCTTACTAGAAAACTGATATTATTCATGCATACTTGAGTTAGAAAGGAAGATTTATTTTGACTAAGTCAAAAGAATAAATTCATAGCAATTAATTTTTCAGCTCTTGTGCTTGAATATTATCTCCAAGCTTTTATATTATGCAAAAGGTTAGTATACTTCGTAACAATAATGTATTAAGTGATCTACTTAACCCCTTCCTGCCCAGTGCCATTAGTACAGTGTCAGAGCTTTTTATTAGCACTGATCACTGTATTGGTGTCACTGGGGATGTCAGTGACACCAAGTCAGTTCCCCTCAGTGTCAGAATGCCCGTCACAGTCCTGCTATATGGTGCTAATCGCTGCTATTACTAGTAGAAATAAAAAAATGAAGGGCGTGGCTTGGCGCTCTTGGAAAATGGCCGTACACTGAAAGGCTGGGTAAGTTCCAGCTCCACAGCCTGAAAATAGGTTGTATGAAATTAACAATGAGCAGAATCTCAAAGCAGAATCAGCACACCTGCTCCCACTCGGCAGGTTCTTATGCTCCCCATATCCCTGCTTTCTTTAGATCATGGTCGGCCCCTGTGAGAAACACTCCAGCAGGAAAGATGGCGTCTGCACACCGCGAAGAGAACAGCAATGAGGAGTCACTGTTAGCTTCAGAGGACTCAATAAGATCCACAGTACATCATGCCAATCACCCTCTCACATACTCTGATATGACAGAAATTGCAGCTGACATAAAAAACTCATTCACTGTGACCATAACAGATCTTAAAGCTGATCTTTTAATGCTGACTGACCAACTAACCACTGCAGAGCGACAGGGGAGACAGAGAAGCATAGCCATCACTAGACTGGACGACATAACGGTGACCCATTCTAAACACCTCATCTCAATGAATAGGCACCTAGAAGATCTTGGTAACAGAGGAAGGAGGAACAATATAAGAGTTAGAGATGTTCCTGAAACAATTGCACCTGACCAGATCAAATCGGTTCTGCAGAAAATTTTTAATGGTGTACTGGAAAGAGAACCTGATATCCACATTACGTTTGACAGGGCACACAGATCCCTACATTCACATGGATCAGATTCAACACCACCAAGGGAAATTATATGTTGCCTCTCTCATTTTTTCTTGAAAGAAGAGATACTGTCTAAAGCCAGACAAAATTATCTCATTGTGTTCAATAATAGCAACATCAAATTATTTCAAGACCTCTCGCCTAAAACAACAGAAGGGCCCCGCGACCTCTACTTGAAGTCTTAAAAGCAAACAATATATTCTACAGATGGCGATTTCCATTTGTGCTACAGGCCACAGCTAACGGAAAACCATACCTACTTAGATCTCCTTAGGATCTTGGTGATTTATGTTATGCTCTACAAATACCCTTTACAGAGGTCAGGAATGGTATCAAGATTTCAAACTACCCATTCCTACTTCCAGTCCTCCGATGTCTCCCCGCACCCCATTTAACAAGACACCACACAAGAAAGGCAGACACTTAGGGGTTTATTTACTAAAGCTGGAGAGTCCAAAATCAGACTCCCTTCTGCGTAGAAACCAATCAGCTTCCAGGTTTCATTGCCAAAGCTTCATTGAACAAGCTGAGGTTAGAAGCTGATTGGTTTCTATGCAGAAGGGAGTCTGATTTTGGACTCTCCAGCTTTAGTAAATAAACCCCTTAAGGTCACTAACCTCTGACTCCATATCACCATCACCAAGAGCCAAACTTTCCAAATTTGGAGAAGCCACCTGATTTTTCTTGCAATATTTACCTGAAAGGCTACAATTTTCTCCCTTACCTCTAATAAGGCAGTCTAACTTAGCCTACTAGGCTACAACAGATGCCATTGTTATTATTACTACTGATCACTATGATTATGATATTATGTACTGCCATATTGTACTCACAATGGGAGAGGGGGGGAGGGAGAAGGGAATATTTGTGTGTGTGTGTGTGTGTTTGGACCCAAAGCTATGTGTGAAAACAAGATAATTTTTTAATCTGGCTTGTATTGGATCTTTATGCTTGGACTACGAACTATCAGATACTCATTTAACACGCACTCTATGATGTTATTCACATGAATATGTGGTTTACCTGATATACTTAAGCTAAGAATTCAATTTTGTTTAAACTTTGACCTATGTGAAGATGCATAAATATTAATGGAGGGGATGGGGGAGATATTTTGTTTCAGGGACTCTTCCCTCTCTCCTCCTGCCACCTCCCTATTCCTTCTCGTTTTTTTCTCACAGGTACAATTACACCTGCTTTCTATAGCATCCCAGCGTTAAGAAGGCTGTTTTGTAACACGTGGGTCACCCTATCAAACTCACGGTATATAACATGCTATTATACGATCAGATGTTCCAACCAACCTATACATTTGCTAGGGACTAGGTCCCTGTTCGCTCTATCATAAATGCTGCTGCCAGACTCATCCGCTTTACTAACCATTCCATATCTGCCTCCCCTCTCTGCCAATCCCTCCACTGGCTTCCCATTGCCCAATGGATAAAATTCAAAACATTAACAACAACATATAAAGATATTTATAACTCTGCCCCAAATTACATTACCAATCTTGTCTCCAAATATCACCCAAACCGTACTCTCCACTCCTCACATGACCTCCTACTCTCTAGCTCCCTTGTCTCATCTCCAGGACTTCTCCAGAACATCCCCCATCCTCTGGAACTCTCTACCCCAATTTATCAGATTATCGCCTACTCTGCTGACTTTTAGGCAATCTCTGAAATCCTCTCTCTTCAGGGAAGCCTATCCTGCCCTCAGCTAATAATGGAATTGTCTATTTCTCCTACCAGTCCATCCCCCACAGTTATTAACGTTTGTACCACTAGCCCCTCCCTCTTAGATTGTAAGCTCCAAGGAGCAGGGCCCTCCTAACCCTCTTGTATTGAACTGTATTGTTACTGTATTGTCTCCTATTATATTGTAAAGCGCTGAGCAAACTGTTGGCGCTATATAAATCCTGTACAATAATAATAATAGTGGTTTTCTATTAGCTGTGGAGCTGTGAGTATCTCCTGATTATATGTGCATTTATTTCCTCATCTATTTCTTATTTGGCTAAGTTACCTCTAGTTGGAGGTTCATAGCTGTGTTCTAATTATAGAGGCTGGTAGCCCTCCCATGCACCCACCCATACTGTGGAAGACGTGCATTACACAAGATATAGAAATTCACTAAGATTGCTTCTCACAGCTTATTTTACCTTATGATACTAAGACACATCTATTAGTGTCAAAGGTTTATTACTCTTCTTTGATTTCCTTGTACTCTTTTACTCTTCTCTTTCCTTATCCCTTTTTTTTCCTTTCTTCCTCTCTTCTTTTTTAATCAGATTTTGGTTAAAAAGTGAACCCATTGTCCTTTATAATTCTACCAACTACACTCTGCTATCACTATAACATAAGCTCTATACGCACAAGTAAAATGGCATACTCCTTGCTGTGGGAAAAAAACCCTTATTATCTCGCACAATATTCTCAATAGGCTCAACATTCCTGAAAAAAGGTCATCCATATTAAGAGAACTTAAAAAAACTAAATCCATGTGCATAAAAATGTATTACCGCTTTAGGGGCCCCCTAGTTATGCCCTGATTAATATCACTAAATATATCTATTCGATGGATATCAAAATTATCTTTATTAATGTCAATGGCTTGAATCATCCAGGCAAACATACAAACATGTGGAAACAGGCATTTAAAGATAAATGTGATATACTCTGTGTTCAAGAGACTCATTTTGTAGATTCGGCCCCTCCTAAATGCTCACACAAAACGTTTCCATATGTCTATACTGCCAATGCCTCTGAAAAAAGAGGAGTACTCACTGCTATTAGAGATACACTAAACTTTGTTCTTCATAAAAATATCTCAGACCCTGAAGACCGGACCTGATTCTTATACAGTGGGGCAAAAAAGTATTTAGTCAGCCATCAATTGTGCAAGTTCTCCCACTTAAAAAGATGAGAGAGGCCTGTAATTGGCATCATAGGTAGGTCTCAACTATGAGAGACAAAATGAGAAAAAAAATCCAGACAATCACATTGGCTGATTTGGAAAGAATTTATTTGCAAATTATGGTGGAAAATAAGTATTTGGTCACCTACAATCAAGCAAGATTTCTGGCTCTCACAGACCTGTACCTTCTTCTTTAAGAGCCTCCTCTGTCCTGCACTCATTACCTGTATCAATGGCACCTGTTTGAACTTGTTATCAGTATAAAAGACACCTGTCCACAACCTCAAACAGTCACACTCCAAACTCCACTATGGTGAAGACCAAAGAGCTGTTGAAGGACACCAGAAACACAATTGTAGACCTGCACCAGGCTGGGAAGACTGAATCTGCAATAGGCAAGCAGCTTGGTGTGAACAAATCAACTGTGAGAGCAATAATAAGAAAATGGAAGACATACAAGACCACTGATAATCTCCCTCGATCTGGGGCTCCACGCAAGATCTCACCCCGTGGGGTCAAAATGATCACAAGAACGGTGAGCAAAAATCCCAGGACCACACGGGGGGACCTAGTGAATGACCTGCAGAGAGCTGGGACCAACGTAACAAAGGCTACCATCAGTAACACACTACGCCACCAGGGACTCAGATCCTGCAGTGCCAGACGTGTCCCCCTGCTTAAGCCAGTACATGTCTGGGCCCATCTGAAGTTTGCTAGAGAGCATTTGGATGATCCAGAAGAGGATTGGGAGAATGTCATATGGTCAGATGAAAGCAAAATAGAACTGCTTGGTAGAAACACAACTCGTCGTGTTTGGAGGAGAGAGAATGCTGAGTTGCATCCAAAGAACACCATACCTACTGTGAAGCATGGGGGTGGCAACATCATGCTTTGGGGCTGTTTCTCCACAAAGGGACCAGGACGACTGATCCATGTACAGGACAGAATGAATGGGGCCATGTATCGTGAGATTTTGAGTGCAAATCTCCTTCCATCAGCAAGGACATTGAAGATGAAATGTGGCTGGGTCTTCCAACATGACAATGATCCCAAACATACCGCCCGGGCAATGAAGGAGTGGCTTCGTAAGAAGCATTTCAAGGTCCTGGAGTGGCCTAGCCAGTCTCCGGATCTCAACCCCATAGAAAACCTTTGGAGGGAGTTGAAAGTCCGTGTTGCCCAGCGACAGCCCCAAAACATCACTGCTCTAGAGGAGATCTGCATGGAGGAATGGGCCAACATACCAGCAACAGTGTGTGCCAACCTTGTGAAGAAAGTATTGAGATGAACTTTTGATATTGACCAAATACTTATTTTCCACCATAATTTGCAAATAAATTCTTTCCAAATCAGCCAATGTGATGTCTGGATTTTTTTTCTCATTTTGTCTCTCATAGTTGAGGTCTACCTATGATGCCAATTACAGGCCTCTCTCATCTTTTTAAGTGGGAGAACTTGCACAATTGGTAGCTGACTAAATACTTTTTTGCCCCACTGTATGTACTATAGATAATACAGATTACACTATTGTAAATTCATATGCACCTAATACTCATCAAAAAAGATACTTTACCAAGCTCTTCAAACTGATCTCCAAAAATCGTTCTGGTTCCCTTATACTATGCAGTGATTTCAACCTCATAGTTGACAGAAACCTAGACTCAACAAAATCTTAAAAAAAAGACTACCCCGACCCTATACCCCTTTCTAATAAATTAAGATGTCTATGACATTTGGAGGTGTCAACATGCAGGTGAAAGAGATGACACCTTTTTTTCGGCTAGACACTAATCTTTTTAGAGAATTGACCTTATAATGGTAGATAAATGGCTACTGCAAAATGTTACCACATCAACAATAGGCTATATAACGTGATCAGACCATGCGCCAGTTTCATTTACTATTTCAGATAACCACTTATTGAAACCACACAACCTCTGGTGCGTAAATTCGTCCACTATATAAATCCCTATCAATAACTTGATACTTGAAAAACATCTTTAGGAGTTCTTCCATATAAATTCACAATCTGTATCAAACTCTGGCACCCTTTGGTGCGCTCACGAAGCATATATACGTCGTATAATTTTACAAATGTGCGCTACAGCTAAAAAGCAAAGAAATAAACAGCTTAGTGACTTACTACAGGATGTTCGCAAAATAGAAATGCAAAATAAAGCTCAAATCGATCAAACCACCTCGAATACACTCTCCAGACTAAGGAACGAATTATACTCCTTATTAATGTACCAATTTGATAGAAGTACGCAAAGATTGGGGGGGGGCGTGGTCTGCCGCAGTCCGGAATGGCCGCTTAAGCCAGGAGCTCCCGCCGGCCGAAGACTTCTCCTCACACTGCACCGAGGATCGGGTGAGGCAGGGGCACATAACCATGGGGAAAACGAACGGAACACACCCGGTTCCCGTTCCCGTTCCCCACGGGTCCTTAATCAGCCGCAATCGCGGCATATACAGGAGCTGTTCCGCTCCCAGCAGAGGGACAGGTCCCATACAGCCTGTGCTCACAGTAGTGCAACTGAGAATGTCACAGACACAGTCCCGCAGCATGATCTCTCCTCTGACTCCCAGGCAGTGTCTCTCAGAGATCTTCAGGCGGTGGCTGCAGACATTAAAGTCACACTCACCACCGCCCTCAGTGACCTATGAAATGACCTGCTTTCCTTGGGTACAAGGCTGGAGGGAGTGGAAATTGGTAACCGCACTAATGCAGATGCCATAGCAGACATACAGCAGACAACAGTCTCACACGCATCACATATCCGTGAATTCTACAGACAAATAGAGGATTTGGATAACCGTGGACGCAGACATAACATTCGACTCCGTGGTTTGCCAGAATCTGTGGAACCGAACGACATCTCTACAACGGTTGTGGCGATCTTTAATGACCTACTAGGTCGCCCACCGGCCACACCTATAGAGTTGGAACGGGCACACAGAGCACTCCGTCCCAGGGGCAGAGATTCTGATCCCCCGAGAGATGTAATATGTTGCCTAGTCAGCTTCCCAATTAAAGAGGACATCCTCAGGCGCGCCAGGGACAGACGGCGCCTCTTATATCAGGGGTCAGAAATACATTTATTCCAGGATCTCTCCAATCTTACTCTGCAACAAAGACGGGAACTTCGCCCCCTATTGGATGCACTCCATTCCCATAACATATCATATAGGTGGCGTTTCCCATTTTGTCTTTCCGCACAGGCGCAGGGGCGCACAGCCTACCTGCGAGTTCCGGAGGATCTGCCTAATTTCTGTACTTCCCTAGATATCCCACTAATCGACCTCCCCGATTGGTACAGCAATATGCGTCTCCCAGGTGTTCCGGAATCCGGACCGACACCAAGTGATATGGAATGGCAGGGCCCTGGCTCTAGCCGACACCGATTGGATCCCGCAACCCCGCCGAGACTTCCAGCCGGTGGCTCTACCAGCATAACCAGATCGACGGCCTCTCCTGCTCATCGCAGGCCTCGTCATGAAGCTTAGAGACCCTTCTCTAAACTCTGTCCTGATTTCCTTAATTTACTATACACTACCGCTGGTTTCACTGCTCAGGATCCGTTCAGCCACTCTTCGGACTTTGTCTGCAAAATCCTTGTCCCATTTCGCCTTACCTATGGAGCTTTCTGATCTATCATCCTGGGATCTTCCTTCCACATGATCTGAACTGGACTCATTGGTACTCTTGCACACAGGCAGCCCTATGCATCTAGGGCCACTGAGATCTCATCCCTACGACTCTTGACCCTTAACGATTGTTTGGCACAGAATATTCCAATAAGTTCCTCCCTTCTACCCGCCCATTTTCTGCACCACCGCTGTCGCTCCGCAACGGGAATATCGGGTCTACAACCAATTTAGTGCCCAACCTCCTCCATGACACCTCTGATAGGTCTATTGCCATCTAGAGACCCCGGGTGGACTCCGGAGGGCTCCGATCCTCTTCCATCTCCTGCACAGCTGACTCCGAGCCTATCCTCGGGACCTCCGAGGATATCGGGTTAGCCACTGAAGGACTTTATGTCCCCCCACACGTATCGTATTCAACTCGCCTTGCACCGTTTCCAGAAGGCCGAGTTAGAAGAGGATGAAGAGAGTTCCCCAGCACCAGTTATCCTTTTTCACATACTCTGATGAGCGGGTTGCTGAGTTTGGATTGGGAGGGGTGGGGGGGGGAACATTTGCTTATAATTTTTTTTTTTTTTTTTTTTACCTTCACATTGTTACTGTGCACCTGTGAACGAGCATCACCTCAATAAGCTCTCCGGATGGAGACTCCTAGCAGAAATCGGTCTCTCCCATCCCGCTCTGTATCCTTTTCCACCCTCTGCATACTAATGAGTACCTCTGATGAGGCTCCAATGTAGGTACTCTGCCTGTGCCTTCTTCTTCCCTCCCCACGCATTTCCTCCTATCTGATATGAGGTGCTGCTCGAGTCCAGGAGTACCTTCAGAGTCCAGGCCGGGGGGTGTCGTTCTGTCATATTAGTTGTTTTCAATTTAGTATATTGTGTTTTTTTGATATGCGATATTTGAGCTGTATGTTTTTTTGCACATGTCATGCCTTACTGTTCCTCTGCCAATAATTTGTGACTTCATGTGTTGTGAGACACTGCCTGTTCTCTCCCTGAGGAGAGGGCGGTCTGACCGTTCTATGAAGTCATACCTTTGAGGACGACACTCCTAGTAGTTCCACCACGGTATACTCGTGACACCATATTTCCGCTTTAGAATTCCTACGTAGTGCTCTGTTCATATGTGTATCTCCCAACCATTGATATGGCTTGTTGCCTGTCTCACTTCCCTCACTTCCCTCCTAGCGCAGGCTACCGTTCTGTTCTTGACCCCAATTTCTCGCTAAATCCTGAGCCATACGCCCTACCAGGTGAGGGTTGATACATCTCCCTCGCCGGCTGGGTGTAGTCCCTCTCTGTGCATGCCCTATCCTCGCCCTACCTCTCCATTCCCTGCACTTTTTAAGGTCTTCCGCACGGCGGGCCTCTTTTTTATTTTGGATTTCGACCCACTGCGTTCCCCACACAGTAAGCTCGGAGAGCTTTTACTGACTCTTGCCGGCTGTTTTTACTCCCTCCTTTCTCTTTTCTGTTACCCCTTAACCCCCCCCATCTTCTCTTCCTTTCTCTTCTCCCCTTTTCTTATATATCTAGGTGGATTAGCTGGTCTACTCCTCCCGCTGGTAGTTCTGTTTTTTTTTTTTTTTCTTACCTGTATCTACTCTGCTCCTTTCCCCTTTCTTATTTTTCTTTTCTTTTCTTTTATTTTTCTTTCATTTATCTCTTTAAATTTTTTTTTTTCTCCCCCCCCCCCCAATCCTATTCCCATCCTTTTAGTACCCCGTGTTCCTTCTTTTTAGGTTGCTTTCACATACCTCTTTGGACATGTCTTCTCCCAAATCGTTGTCAGGACACTTATCACTAAAAGTTCTATCTCTAATGTGAAGGGTTTGAACACGCCTGAAAAACGCTCCATTCTGCTCTCCTACTTATCTAAACAAAGAGCGGATATCGTTTTCCTTCAGGAAACGCATTTTAGACAGGATGTCATTCCCAAGCTCTTTAATTCACGTTATCCGACAGTCTATCATGCCCCTAACCCTCATGCCAAATCAAAAGGTGTCGCCATCTTGATTGCGAAACATCTCCCTTTAACTATCACGGAGTCGCTCCCTGACTCAGAAGGTAGGTTCCTGTTTCTAAATGGCACTTTTGCCAACAGACCCATTACACTGGCAAATTTATATGCGCCCAATACCAAGCAGGTTCCCTTCTTCCGCTCAATCTCCACCTCTCTTTCTTCTTTTCAGTCGGGTGTACTGATCTTGGGGGGAGACCTTAATGTCCCTTTATGCCCCTTACTGGATTCCTCCTCGGGCAGTTCATTTTTACCATACAAATCCCTAAGACAGATCTGCACACAACTCCAGGATTTACAACTTCACGATTCTTGGCGAATCCTACACCCGAACGTTAAAGATTATACGTTCTTTTCTCCTCCACACAATAAGTACTCCAGAATTGACTACATTTTTCTCTCGCAAGTGGATCTGCCATTTCTTCATGACACCTCCATTGAACCAATGGTCCTATCGGATCACCATCCCATAACCATGACGTTGCGTTTTCCTGAAAAACACTCCCGCTCTAAGATTTGGAGATTGGACGCATTTCTTCTTTCCGACCCAACAAACGAAGCCGAGATCCGCTCCCAATTGGTAGATTACTTCGCGACCAACCAGACTTCAGATACCTCCTCCTTGACGCAATGGGAGGCACATAAATGCGTAATTCGCGGGGTTCTCATAGCTATGGCTACGAAGCGTAAAAGGGAGAGACAAGCACATTTGCGACGACTTATGGAGCGCATCCAGTTTTTGGAAAGAGTTCACAAACACAGTCAAGCGGCTTCTACCTTGACTGAACTCACAAACACTCGCACGCAGCTTTTGACCGAACTGGGCAAGGTGGCTAAACGTAGATATGTCTTGTCTCAAAAATTATTTTATGAGTTTGCGAACAAAAGCGGGAGATTCCTCGCCAGATCCCTTCAAGCGAAAAAGTCGAGCTTAACAATCCACAAAATCAGGGGTCCAGACGGTTCTTTTGCCACCACTAATGCTGACATTGCTTCTCATTTTGAGCAGTATTATAAGGCATTATATAACCTCCCTCTGGAACGTCCCCCACCTGAAACCAACAAACTCAGAGCCACGGTGATCTCGGACTTTCTTCATCTTTATAGTCCTTCTGCACTTTCTGAGACATCCGCCCTGGAACTGGAGCAAAATATCACGGCAGAGGAACTGTCGCGGGCCGTCAAACAAATGAAGTCTGGTAAAAGCCCGGGCCCAGATGGCCTGTCTGCAGTATATTACAAGGAGTTTTTAACCGTCTTGTCCAACCCCTTCCTCTCGGCTTTCAACACTTTCTCTTCACTCCCTGTGCCGTGTCATCGCCTTCTAGAAGCGCACATCACTGTCATACCCAAAGGAGATAAGGATGCAACTTTGGTTTCCAATTATAGGCCCATCTCCTTTCTGAATGTAGATGTGAAACTTTATGCTAAAATTCTGGCCAACCGTCTCCTCCCCTTACTCCCTTCTTTGATTAACCTCGATCAAGTGGGTTTCATCCCTGGCAGGGAAGCGAGAGACAATACTATCAAGGCCCTCAACCTTATCCATTGGCTTCGCACATCAAAGAATCCTGGGTTCCTTCTCTCTTTGGACGCTGAGAAGGCCTTTGACAGAGTGTCCTGGGATTATTTGAGGGCAACCCTTCAGGCGATTGGTTTGAGAGAACACATGCTTAATTTCATCATGACCTTGTATTCTGGACCCACGGCACAGGTTCGGGTGAATGGCCATTTATCGAACCATTTCTCTCTCGGCAATGGCACGCGCCAGGGCTGCCCCCTTTCTCCTCTCCTCTTTGTGCTATCATTAGAGCCACTGCTGCGTAAACTCCATTCCAACCCAGATATTAAGGGCGTTTCCGCACCGGCTCAAGAGTATAAACTCGCCGCCTATGCGGATGACATTTTGCTGTTTCTAACGGAACCTCGGACCACCTTGCCCAATTTGCTTAAAGATTTCTCACTTTTTCAATACATGTCGAACCTTAGAATCAACCATTCAAAGTCATACGCCCTCAATGTCACCCTCCCTTCTGATGTAGTCTCATTTTGCCGATCGCAGTTCCCGTTTAGATGGGACAGTGAGACTCTCACTTACCTGGGCATTCAGCTTACGTGCGACCTCTCTGACCTTTACGTAAAAAACTTTATCCCAGCACTTAAATCCATTCAGGAGGATCTCACTAAATGGCATCGACCATGCTTTTCCTGGTTCGGCAAAGCTGCTATATTAAAAATGAACATTCTCCCCCGCCTCCTCTATTTATTTCAAACCTTACCTATCCAATTGCCACCCGCCTTTTTCGCTTCATGTAGGAGAATGTGCTCCTTCTTCCTTTGGAACCACAAGCGTCCGCGCATATCTTTCTGCCAATTGGTTCTCCCCAAATCCAGGGGTGGGATTGGGCTCCCAGACCTCAGGCAATATCATTGGGCCTGCCATCTTTGCAGAATTATAGATTGGAATATTCATTCGACTACCAAAGACTGGGTGCATCTCGAAAACTCCTTCTCTCCTTCTCCTATAGCTTCGATCCCGTGGCTCTTGACGAATCATACCCCCCAGGCCCTTCTCACTCATCCACTGATTGGTCCTACCTTGAGCATCTTCCGCTTGACATGCAAGTCGGCCTCCATCTCGGATGCCCCCAACAATTTAACCTCCCTTTGCTTAAACCCGGACTTCCCTCCGGGTATGCACAAGGCCTTCCTGTCAGAACATTGGCCGTATGACCAGGTGAAAGCGGAACACTTTTTTCATAAAGGCCAATTGAAATCCTACTCCTCTTTGGCGAGCACCATGAAAGATCGTACCTTCCCCTTTTGGGCCTACCTTCAAATCAGGCATTTTCTCACATCCTCTGCTCACCGCCACAAATGGACTCGTCCTCTCACCCCCTTTGAATCAATTTGTTCTAAGGCTGAACCCCAGCGGCATCTAATCTCATCCATGTACCGCCTTCTCACCGGTGATGGGAATCCTAACTCGCTCCCCGCTTGCCGAGCTTGGAGGAGAGACCTTGATATAGATTTTTCTTCCTCAGATTGGGACCAAATTTTTACATACTCCCTCAAATGTTCGCTGAATGTATTGACCCAAGAAAACGGATACAAGCTAGCTTCCCGTTGGTACATTACCCCTTCCAGAACTCATCGTTTTAACCCTTCTCTACCCAATAATTGTTGGAGATGTGGAGCACCTGATGGGTCCCTTCTCCATATTTGGTGGTCCTGTCCTATCGTCCTGCCCTTCTGGCAGGAAGTCCACCATATAACCTCGTCAGTGTCCACTTTACCTCTCGATTTCTCCCCGGCCCAATTTCTCCTCCACCATACACCGCTCCCCAAACGTCTATACTTCCGATCGCTAGCTATGCATATGATTAATGCTGCTAGACTCTGTCTTCCTGTGCTTTGGAGATCTACTCAACCCCCCTCAATAAAAGATTGGTTCACTCGTCTAGGAAGAATTGCAGAGATGGAGGAGCTGATTGCTTCCTCCCAAGATAACCCGACTAAATTCTCCCATACTTGGTCGTGTTGGATTCACTTCCGAACGACCCACGAATACCACTCCATCATGGGTCTTTCTACCTGACTCTGAGCCAGACCTGTGGCTTTGTATTACACTCTGTATTGTATTGACTCCTCGACCCCTGCTAGGCTGTAGATAACACTTTTCTATTATATCCCTTTCACTGACCAGGTAGTGAGACACTCCTTTTCCCTGGTGCCCGATTGTCTGCTTTATGTCTCTATCCCCTAGGGGATGAGCACACCAGCTCTGTCCTTGGAGCTTCCACCTATATGACATGTCTATCCATACCGCCCCCCCTTAGTCTCCTTCCCCTTTGACCCTTACCCCCCCCCCTTTTTTTTTTTTTTTCTCTTTTCTTCTACACTTTTTTTCTTCCTTCTTTGGCTTTCCAGCTTCTCACCATTTTTTATTTTTTCTTTTCTCCCGACTCCTTCCTCATTGTGCCCTGTACCTGCCATTACTGTCTTTGCTGTTTTTCACATCTTCTCCACTTCATTTTTTCCCTTTTTTTTTCCTCTACACATACGTTTATTCCTCTGTCCATAGGCAACCTAATCTCACACCCGGATTACACTTGCACATGTGCCTCTCCCATTCCACGGAGTTATTTTCATATGCGTTGGCTACCTTTGAGTGGTACCTTTGCTGCTCCTCATGGATAACACCGTGCTTTCTATATTTTCGCAACTTCTTCCTTGCACCAGAAGCCCAGCACCTTTAGCTTTATCCCCTTCCCCCCTACTCTGCTACTCTACGATAAAAGATATATGGGGGTGCAAATAAATGATCCTGCTCGTTTGGTGATATTTTGTATGCTATGTGGTGATTATGATTGGTGTTTGCCTTCTTTTTTTTTTTTTTTTGCTGTGTTCTCGTGTTTTTTTTTTTCCAAGTTCAACTTCATTATTGTTACAGGTGACACGAGATGGCTTTATTATTTTGTTCGCCTGCGTATTTCTTATTGTTTGGCATGTGCGATTTGTGTTTTACCGCGTTTTTCTTTGGCACATTGTATTACATTGTACAATTTATACCATTTATATGTTTTGAATTTTTCTCAATAAACTTTGTGGAACAAAAGAAGTACGCAAAGATTAAAACTCAACTACTTGGAAACAAAGTAGGGAAATACCTAGCGAACATAATGAAATCCCTGCATACCAGAACTAAAATACCGTATCTTATCAACCCAAAAGATAAAACTAAAATCACTAATCCTCAAGAAATAGCAAATTCATTTGCCAGTTACTACGACTTGCTTTATAACCTAAATCAAGACAAAACCACTGTCCAACCTTCTATGGAAAACATACAAGTATTTTTATCACAAATTCGCTTACCCACGTTTTCGAAATCACAGCTAAGTATCTTAAACTCCCCTATCACAATAAATGAAATAAATAGAATAATAGAAAAACTACCCAGTGGCAAAAGCTTGGGACCAGATGGAGTCCTCATCTAAACCAACTATACACTGACGCGTTTTCTTACGCCTCATTACCTTCCGAAATGCTACAAGCATTAATTATAACAATCCCCAAATCAGGTAAAGATCCAGATAATGATGCCTTATCAGCGTGAATTGGGAGGTTTTTCCTTTTCCTCCTCTTCCTACAGTTTTTGCACATGCTGTTGGTTACTTCTGTTAGATCTGTGCCTTATATTTGTGCCTGTTGTTTTTTTTTAGGTTCTGGGGCTGTGGCCTACAGCTGGTCCCTGGGTTTCGCCATGCCATTTGCCGTGAAAGACAGGGACGCTTTCGGCCCTAGTCTCAGGGGCTTTAGGCTCTTCATTTATTTCTTTCATCCTCACCCCATCATTGCCATGCTCTGCTTTTGTTTATTTGTTGGGGCGGGGGGCTATTTTCTCATGCCTGTTTGAGGGATTATTGAATACATTTTGTAGAGGGGGTCGCCCTCACCTGAGGGTGACCTGAGGGTGACCTCCCTCAAGTTATCATTTGCCTGTGGGAGGCCTGTGTCGGGATCGGATACATGCCCCTTTGACATTCCCCACCTAGGCCTTCAGTGTATTACGCAGTATCACACTGTATGTTATTTTAACATTTCGCCTGTCTACTAGTTCTCTTTTTCATTTATGTCGGGAGTTTTTTTCTGCTCTTCCTTCCCTGGCCCCCTTTTTTTTTCTCTCTTATTTGTTTTCCCTCAACCAACTATGACTCAGATTAAATTTTCCTCTATTAATTGTAGGGGCTTTAACACTCCGGAGAGGCGGGGCCAGATGCTCTACCATTTCCATAAATGTGGAATGCAGATATTGCTACTCCAGGAGACTAATTTTTGCTCCGATGGTATACCAGCCCTCCACAATCGTTACTATACTCAGTGGCATTATAGTACTAATCCGTAGGCTAGGTCTAGGGGGGTGTCGATGGCCTTTCATCATACCTTCGACCCAGAGGTCCTGGACTCCCTAATCGATCCAACTGGTCGCTACCTCTTTCTTAAATTGAAATACCAAGATTTTGTTTTTACAGTGGCGAATATTTATGCTCCCAATATAGATCAGGCTCCGTTTCTGGCGTCGGTCCTCTCCAGGCTGTCCGCTTTTGGGGGTCCCTGATTCATCATTGGAGGGGACTTTAAAGTAGCTCTTTCTCCAGATTTGGACACTTCAGCTGGTAACTCTTCTCTATCAGCCTTATTTCAACTTAAGTCGTGTTTGCGTGACTTACACCTGATGGATGTTTCGGAACAAGACTATAGTTATTACTCTGCAGCTCATGCATCATACAGTCGTTTAGACTATTTCTTTGTTTCCCAGTCTTTTCTAGATTGTCCTATTTCATCCTTTCTTGGTCATTTCTTACAGTCAGACCACACCCCAGTCCATCTTACGATTCAGGACCAACAGTTGTCTTTGTGTCGCTTTTTGTGCACTTGAACGATACCCTACTCAAAGATTCTCTATGTATCGCGGAGGTCGTGAAGACTATCCAGGACTTTATTGTGGACTACACATCGGACACTACTGGCCCCCTTAACCAATGGGAGACCCTCAAATGTGTTCTTAGAGGGGTTCTTATTAAGCATGGCTCTCGCTTGAAAAAAGCTCATACGACGGAGATGCTTTGTTTATTTTCGCTCATTGCACGCCTTGAATCGTCTCACAAACGTACGTTGGACCCAGTGCTTGCGGTGGACCTCTCTAATGCTCGTAGAGATTTACTCCAACTACTAGATTCCTCCTCCCTTGTTGCATGAGACAGAGCACACAACACTCATTACTCCCTAGCTAAGAAATGTGGTCAGCACCTGGCACGTGTACTCCACCCTTGACCGTCCCGTTGTCCGATCCAACACATCAAGGCGCCTGACGATACTAAAATCTATCACAATAAGGGCACCTGTTCTGCGTTTGAGCGCTACTATTCTCAACTCTATAATTTCTCTGCAGTGAATCTTGATGCTCCTCCCGTTTCCCCCCTGCCGGCTATGTCCCAATATATTATGAAGACAGTGTTACCTGTTCTAGATCCCCAAGATGCATTGGATCTGGAGGAGCCCTTCTCGATTTTAGAAGTTCTTGGGGCAATTAAGGCCCTGAAAACTGGTAAGTGCCCGGGTCCAGACGGATTTACCCCACGCTTTTACAAAACATTCGCCACCCAATTAGCTCCGCTTCTGGCCCAAGCGTTTAATGTTATCGATGATTCGAACATACCTTCATCAGCTTTTTTGTCCACCATTTCGGTTATTCCTAAGCCTGGTAAAGACCCTTCTCATTGTGGTAGTTATCGCCCAATTTCTTTACTTAACCTGGACGTTTTTGCTAAACTTTTAGCGAACCGTCTTTCTCCTTTCCTACCAACCTTGATCCACCATGACCAGGTTGGCTTTGTCCCGGGTCGTGAAGCTAGGGATAATAATTCTAAAACAATCCATCTTATCTCTTATATCAAGCAACATGGCTTAAAGGCTTGCCTACTTTCATTTGACGCTGAGAAGGTGTTCGATCACGTCGACTGGCGCTTTCTCCGTCCTACCTTGGAATAGATCATTTTGGGTTCGCGGTTCCTTGCTCGGATCATGTCCCTCTATTCTCATCCTTCAGCATCTGTCCTGGTCAATGGTATGGTTTCTTCGTCCTTTCCCATATCAAATGGGACCAGACAAGGTTGTCCCCTTTCACCCCTTCTCTTTGTCTTGATAATGGAACATCTTGCGAGAGCCATACGAGCTAACAACTCAATCTTGGGCAACCACACTCCCTCTGCACATCATAAATTATCCTTATACGCCGATGACCTTCAAGTTTACGTTCAACAGCCACCTATTTCCCTCCCCAGTCTTTTCCACGAATTCCATAGATTTGGTTCCTTCAGCAACTTTAAACTTAATATCTCTAAAATGGAAATCCTCAATATTTCTTTACCTCCCCATGTACTGACGAATATTCGGCTTAACTTTGCATTTCAATGGTGTCCAAAGGCTATCACTTACTTGGGGATCCAGATTTCGGCCAATCTTAATGCTCTATTTTCCCTTAATTATTTACCCTTACTTTTGCATATCCGAAGAGATTTGGCTTCATGGGGTGCTTCAGCCCTGCCCTGGTTCGGCAGCATCAACACCCTCAAGATGGATACTTTGCCTAAGCTTCTATATGTTTTTCAGACTGTACCGATCACTGTCCTTAGAAGTTTTTTCCTTTCATTATGCTTCCTTTTGATTAGATTAATTTGGCGCCGTGGGTTCGATGAGTAAAGTAAAGATTATGGGAGATAAGGGGCAGCCTTGTCTAGTGCCATTGGATATATGGAAGGTTTGGGAGAGTGTGACATTAGTTAGTACTCTGGCTGAAGAATTGGAGTAAAGGGAAAGAATTGCCGATAGCATCCAGTCTGTGATTCCATATTTTTGAAGTGTGAGTTTCATGAATTGCCAATGTATTCGGTCGAATGCTTTTTCAGCGTCTAGAGATAGGAGTAAGGAGGGCTGTCTAGTGGTTTCAAGTTTATGTAGAAGTGATATAAGTCTTCTGGCTGCATCTGGTGCTTGTTGACCAGGGATAAATCCCACTTGGTCTGGATGAATTAATGTAGGGAGGTGGGGAAGCAATCTCTGGGCAATTATTTTGGCGTAGAGTTTGATGTCTGTGTTCAATAGTGAAATTGGTCTGTAATTCTGGACCATTTGGGTGTTTTTACCGGGTTTGGGGATAGTTGTGATTATAGATTGTAGCATTTCATTGGGGAATTGCCTTGTGGAGGCGGCTTGGTTGAAAAGAACAGATAAATGTGGTGCAAGATTGGGAGCGAATATTTTATAGTAATCGTTCGTGAAACCGTCATTTCCCAGAGATTTATTAAGGTATAACGTTTTTATGGTTTTCTCTATTTCTGCGGGAGATATTGGTGTAGATATAGATGTGAGTTGTGTGGGAGTGAGTTGGGGAAGATTAGCAGTTGCTAGGAAGTTTAGTATGGATGTGGTTGTCGGTTGGGTTGTGTCCGGGTCATCTTTAATATTATATAGGGTTTGATAATAATTCGCAAAAGCGTTGGCTATGTCTTGTAGATTTGTAAGTGAAGTGTGAGTGGTGGGGTTTTGAATTAGAGTGATCTTAGATTTGAGCCATCTTTGTTTAATTATTTTTGTTAGAAGTGAATTT
Source organism: Staurois parvus (assembly GCF_062004578.1). NCBI lineage: Eukaryota > Metazoa > Chordata > Amphibia > Anura > Ranidae > Staurois > Staurois parvus. The sequence goes on from NW_028317949.1 coordinate 10,875,615, forward strand.
GCATTATTACCTAGGGAATAGAATTGTGATTTTGTTTTTTGAAGGTTGAGGTCATATTTGTGGAGTAATATAAGTTGGAGTTTGTTTCTGTCTGCCGTTAGGGATTTAGATGTAGAGGCATTTGTTTTTTTTTTGTTAATTTCTTCATCTATTTTTATGGAGTTTAGGAGTTGGTCAATTTGTTGGGATCGTTGTTTATTGATTCAGGAATTTAGTTGTATGAGGATACCTCTCATATAAGCTTTGTAAGCAGGCCATAGAGTGGTTATAGAAATGTCCAGTGTATCATTACATTCAAAGAAAAGGTTGTGGGCTTCTAATAGGTATTTTTGGTTGTCTGGGTTCTTTGGAATTGTAGAGTTCAGTCTCCAGATGGGGGGAATTGCAGAGCGTTGGTTGTCGTCTAGGGTTATGTTGATTGGAGCGTGGTCTGACCAGGTTATGGTTCCGATTTTGGATGACATTACATGTTGTAGTGTCCATTTATCTGTGATAAAAAAGTCAATCCTGGAGTAGGACAAGTGAGAAGGGGAGTAGTAGGTGTAATCTTTGTCATCGCTGTGTTGGCATCTCCAGATATCATAGAGGTCGTGGTTGTTTAGGAATCGATTGAAATTCTGTTTAGGAGATCATTTGTTGGAAGACGAGTCTAGAATAGAGTTGCCAATCACATTGAAGTCTCAACCGATGAGAAGTCTGCCTTGTTTTTGAGCAGAAATGGTGGTGTAGAGCTTGTGGTAGAATTGCATCTGATTATTGTTGGGACCATAGACATTTACTAGAGTGTAGGGAATGTCGTTTATGTGGCAAATTAAAATATGGTATCGGCCTTGCGGGTCAGCTATTTCAGAGATATAATGGAACTGAGCAGAGTCCTTAATAGCTGTGATGACACTGTTTTTTTTTTCTTGGGATTGGTAGCCATAAAAATGCGTGAGAATCAATGCAGTTGTAGTGTGGGGGTCTTGGTTGTTGCGAAGTGTGTTTCTTGTAAGAAGAGAATGTCGGCTTGAAACGTTCAGGTTTCCTTTTGAAGCATCGATCTCTTGAAGGGCGAGTTTAAGACACGAACATTGAGTGATGTTATATTAATCATAATGTAGATCTGAGGTTTGGTTAGTAGAAAGGTCGAGATGTTGTTTGAGAAGAGCGAGGTTGGATGGTTGAAGCTGTGAGGAGGCGCGTTCTGATGTCTTGGAAATGCGGTCTTGGCTCGATCGATGAGTCAGGATGAGTATTCCACGATGTTTTGTAGATTTCAGATGAAGAAGTGGTGCAGCTGATCGACTGATGAAGCTGGTGGAAGAGGGGGAGAGGAAGGAAAAAGAGGATAAAAAGAACTTGCGTAAAACGCAAGTGGCACGAGTAGCAAGATGAGCTACTTCAAAATTGGGGGGTTTGAACGGGCTTTGACCGCAAAAAAGGTCATGCCAAACATTTTTTGGTAACAAGAACATTTTATAAACAGGGCTGATCGCCAGAGAGTAGTAGAGTAAGGTATAGTATCCGAGGTGAAGCATTGTTAGTGTGTAAGAGGAGTGCTGAGTCAGAGTCATTCTGCTTCCATTTGTTGGATATTAGTAGGGGTGGAATGTTGAGGATCTGCAGGTAGTATGTTCCATGCCTTTAGTAAATCCAAGCCCGCTTCGAGGTTTTTGATTGTGAAAATTCTACCGTGTTGTTTAACGGTAAGTTTAGTGGGGAACCCCCATTGATAGCTTATTCCGTGGTTTCGTAAGGCTTTGGTGATAGTAATCATCTTTTTACGGTTAAGGAGCATGGCCTTTGATAGGTCAGCAAATAGCCGGATATTTGCATGCAATGGCGGGACTGAAGGCGGATTTCTGGCTGCCGACATAATTTTTTCTTTTATGTGATCGAAATGTATACGTGCCAGAACATCTCTCAGGATTTTTGCTGGCAGAAATGACAGTTTAGGTAGTCGGTGAGCTCTATCTATGGCTGATTCCAAATCTGAGAGAGATGGGATGAGGTATTTTATATACTGCTGTATATAGGATAGTAGTGCCTCATTAGTGACATTTTCAGGGATACATCTGAACTTGATGTTGTTGCATCATGATCTATCTTCTAGATCCGCTATTTTCAGATTTATTTGTTCGATGTCAGATGTGTGGTCAGTATGTACGTCAATCAGGTCGTTATGTGCTATAATTATTTCTCCCATTCTAGATCCAATATGGTGTAATCTATGTTCTTGCTTTTGGACCATGGACGTAATCTGAACTAGTGATGATGTTAAATCGCTATGTAGGGCCTGTCTGAGTGATAGTAGCATGTTTTTCATGCATATTTCTGTGAGAGGCTGGTCTGATGCAGGGGATGACTCTATCACTGGCAAGTCAGCGTTGAGGTGAGGAGGTGGCTGGCTGAGGGCCTAGTAGTCAGCTGCGGGATCTGTGTCCAAACGTGGCTTGGATTTGGCCTGGCTGCGTGTAGTGGGGGACAGAGGAGGAGAAGACTCACCAGGGTCCCCAGGGTATAGTGGGTATCGCAACCTGGCATCTGTGGGCTGAGCTATGTGATCCCTCTCATGGCTGCTGTGATCGTCAGTGCTGCAGCCGGTGCCATCTTGGATCCCAGCCATGACAGGAGGGAAAAAATGAGTAAGTTTCCCTGGCATTCCAGGGGTTTTGCGGCGGCGTGGCATGGTTGCTGAGGTGTGCACATTTCTTATCTCTCCTTTTATGGTAGCGGTGTCCCTCAGGGCCGGTGTGTGGCGTGACAGCTCTGGCGGGTGCACGGAGCGGTGCTTATCGTGCGTCCATCCAGGAGCCGGCCGTGCATGCGCCCTAGCTAGTAGTCTTTAAAAAAAGTCTCATCTTGTTATTAAAATGGGCATAAAATTGATTTGTTAAAGGAGTCGAGAATTTTCGATCAAATGATTTGTAGCTATGTTCTCTTTGAAAATACAGTAGTGCACAGATGAAGTAAACAAAAACGTTCACTTTTCACGGGTGGACACTCAATGTATTGAAAATTTTCAACTCCATTAGTAAATCACTTTAAGCACTCATGCACACTTGACTTTTTTACAGCATGTTATCCTATGTGTCCATGCACACATAGACTGTAATCAACATTTTTTGTCTCTGATGCTTTTTGGCTGGAAAAAAAACCCAAGGACTAGTGGGTTTCTAGAGGAGTTCTAATGCTGAAAAACGTGGCCAAACATGGCAAAATGCGGTAAAACACAGTAAAACTGTTTTTTTGGAAGTTTTGTTGACCAAAGAAAAATTTTCTTTTTTGGTAAAAAAAAACGCTAAAAAAAGAAAAGCAGAAAAACGCTGCTAATCGTGGATAAACACCTCTAAACGCTAATGCAAAAATGCTAAAAAAAATGAAAAACTCAGGTTTAAAAGTCTTTAATGTGACTTTAAACAGCTAACATTACCAGCATTATCAACATGTCCAGTGTGCACGAGGGCTTAGAATCACTCATTGCCTCTACCCCAAATACTTTGAAGAATAAGTCAGAAAAGATGTAAGGGTAAAGACTACAGCAACACATTAGAATGCTCTGGCCTTTCATGGTATTAAATTGCTCAAGGGTAGCCATTTGACCCATTAAAGAAAAACAGCACAAGACAGAAAATGAGTTTAATGCTATACTCCTTTACCAGATAATATGCCTATCATCTACATTCCAGCTATAGGGTTTGCAAATATCTTTGAATCTTCTTTCTATACTTAGGTAAACTTTATTTGGTTGATCCTGCACTTGGAAAATAAAAATGACTTTCAGGTATATTTATATTTGCATGTCAAATTTATTAGCATGACAAATGCAATACAATGCTTATACCTAAAGTGGTACTAAACCCAGGACCCTGCATTCACTAAATCTGGTCTCCCACAGTACACACAACATGGAAATTAAATAATTTTTGTAAATATAACTTGCTAAATATCTTTTCTCATCTGCAGTCTTGTGACGTCTATCAGTACCCAGCTGAGAACTGGTTAAAGCTTGTAGTAAGAGTTTTCATTCGGTTCTGACTGTCCTATGAGGCTGCATGATCCCTGACCCTCTGTTTGGACAGCACTGATTGGTCCTGTGCTGATCACCTGCACCCTCCCAAAAAAAAACCCACTCTCTTGCAATACACACTAAACTGAGCATGTGCAGAGTGACTCCTAAAACTCTGTGCTATCAACAGATGGATTGGAAACAATAGAGGAAGTTGAGGATCAGAGGAGACAGGATCAAACAGCCTTTTTACACAACGTAGAGAATTAGCCCCTTAAGTTCCACAGTAAGTATAACAGACTGATTTTACTGTTGTGGGTTTAGTAACTTGTGGTTATGTTTTATGCTTAATGTGATTATGCTTTATGCTGATTGCATGTGTATAAATAGAACCCTACATAAATCAAGTTAATACAAACTCTAAATTTAGCTATAATTAGGGTAGTCAGCATGAAATGCATGCCCTGTGCTGTTGTCATGAGACAGATGAAAGCCTTTATGTTTGCCAAATTTGTTTCTGTATTTCTAATAAATCTGTTAATATTCTGCATTAATATCATGTTGTTGTTTTTTTATTTCTGACATTTAGAATAAATAGATCATTTTCTTTTGAATGTTTAAATTATGTTTTTCAATTTTTCTTGTACTTTGGTTTAGCAATTACAAATTTGCAAGGTGGATAATTATGGATGTGATGCAGCCATGAGAGAAGAGTTTGCGAAGCATATTGGTTGCACATGGGATGAGACATGGAAGCCTTTGCTCCTAAAGCCTTGAGAGTTGCAAGTTCTCTTGAACAGTTAGCATCTGGAGCTCATGGTTACAAACTGAAGATTAGTAATGGTGAGTGAATTCGGCAAAGTTTGATTTACTGTACATTTTCCAAACGTATCTGTAAGTTTGCAAATACTGAATAAAGCCATGAACTCCATTGAAGTCTATAGGATACACTTATTGACTTATTGTTCATTTTTTCTGACTTTTTAAAGGCTAATGAGTAAGATTCTGGACACTGCTATAGAGAACATGTGCTAGTGCAAATAAATAAATAATTAACAAAGGAGAGGGTTGCCTAAGGTGACTTGAAAGTCAACATTAAATATACAGTCCTTTAAATGATATGTTTTGAGATGCCATAAATCAGTATGTAAATTTGTAGTTGCAGTACCATGAACTCCTTAGAAAAGTGATACTGGTTTTATTTGCAAACAGCAGCCAGGATCTGTCATTTACTGGTGGCAGCACTAATGCTGCAAAATGACAAACCCCTGTCCAGATTCTATTTGTAAACAAAGTGGCTTGGGATACAGGATGATGCCATTGACTATAAATTGTCATAACCATATTTGATCAATGACGTCAACCAGTATTCTTGACCAGGTTGTTTACATACTGAAGCTGGCTAGGAATATGTCATTGGTTGGTAGGTCATAAAGGTGCCAGGTCAACAGCATTGGGTGGCGTTTTGCATTGTGGGAAATTGTAATGTACTCTATATTAATTGACATGGGGGTTGATATATGCGGGTTCCTTGTTCTAAAGGTCCCCACTGCAGATCCCTGGCTTTGCTCCCCCTCCCCCGAGGGTTAGTTGATGCATTTTTTCAAGGCCCTGGGTTTATTCTATGATGATCCTGACCATGCCCACTACGCAGAAACTAATCTTAGGTCATTATATCAAAGTAAATGCACCTCTGAACAATAATGTTCTTATTTTCACTGCTGGGCATCTGGCTCATTAGACACCATTAAGAATTCCTTAGTACACTACCCTGAACCAAAGTAATTGAATGAAGCCATGCAAAAGACAGGCATTTACAGGAAAGGTGTACAGTTTTGTTTCTTTGCCTCCTAGTATGCTGCCAACTTCTTCATCAGACCTTTCTGAGTCCTGTCAACCTCTCCAGAAGAAGGAACGCATGCAAATTGGAGCTACTTGTTTATTCTCTAGGGAAAAGACTAAAAGAAGATCCCAGGGACTGTGGTGACCATGTTGCCAGCTGCCCCGATAAGCCAGGAAACACCAAGAGTCTAGTGCAGGCAAGGTCTGCTTCTCTAGACTATAAGGTACGAGGTCACCCCAAGACAATCTATTTGTTTCTGAACAACTTAGTTCTGCCACATTTTCCCATCACCTCTCAGCTTTCATAGATTCTGGTGCTGCTAGAATTTCATTGATAGTAACCTAGTAAACCTTTTATAGATTCCCTTGACTAATGTGCACAAACCCTTTTCAATCTTAGCTGTTGTTAACTCTCCTTTGTCCATGGGCCTGGACACTTTATGTACTACCTATTACTCTGACCATTGGGGAATTTCATAGGGAGCCAATTAGCTTCTACTTAATAACATCTCCTGTCTATCCATTTGTCTCAGGTTATCCTTCACTTCCTGGCTTATCCTCCCCTTCCTATCCTGGGACTCCTGGTGCCAGACCCGCATCTGGAACGGCATTAAAACTGCTGAACAGTCACCTATTTGTAGACCAATTTGTGGCCAATACCACTCGCTTGCCTTTATTACAGTCCTATTCGGATCTTGAAAATGTGACTCCAGTTTCCATAAAAATTTGCCTTTAAATGATTCTGTTGTAGCAGAAGACAATGAAAAGTTTATAGAATCCTCTGCAGGCTACCTCTCCAGCCAGTTGTCACTATCTGAATCTTTTCCAAATAGAAGCCAAACCTACACTTTGTCACTATCTTAGACGCAGGCCACGAAAACTTATGTTCTGGGAAATTTAGGTCTAGATTCTAAGAATGTCAAAGTGGATGCCTTGTCATGCAACTTTGAGCCCTGTTTAGAAACTTCCTCTAAATTTCACAATATCTTACCTCTAGCACAAGTGATGGGGTCCCTTTTCACTGACCTTTTTGACTCCATTTTGAAGGTTCAGTCTAGTGCACCGCACAATCTACCATCTGGAAAGCTGATTGTTTCCCTTCACCTTAGGCTTAAAGTGCTTTCAGAAGCACATGATGCAAAGATGGCCGGGCACCCATGGATTACTAATATTTTTTTCTCTTGTTTCTCGTGAGCTTTGGTGCCACTCTTTCCATGAGATCTCCTTTTCTTATGTAGAAGCTTGTGAAATCTGTACTTGCTCTAAATTTTCAAATGTCAAGCCCTCTGGATTAACCCTATCTTTGCCTGTCCCTAAACGCCCTTGGACACACATCTAGGCTATCTTGTCTTCAAATTATGCTGTCTCTACACCTTCTGATGCAGTTCAGTCTGCCTCAACACCTGCTAATGCGGTCTATTCTGTCTCTATACCTGCAGGTGTGATCCAGTCTTTCAATACATCTATCAATGTGGTCCAGTCCGAATCTACACCAGTTATTCTGGTCCAGCCCATGCCAATTGAGCCACCTGGTTTTTCATATTTAGGGAATTTCAATAACCTAGCCTCACTCTACTGCAACCATATATGATGTAACCTGTCCAAGAAATTCCATTCATCCTTTGTATAGACTGCATCATTCAGCTAGGTGGGTTCCTTGACCTTGTCTTCAACCCACTCTGCAATCAGCCTGTATTCCAACTACCCAGCTTGACTCCAATGACTTGTCACCTGCTATCCATCCTGATGTTACTGGTTCCCTGTCTTCTCTCCATATTGGCTTCATAGACTCTCTACCTGCTAACTAAACTTACCTCACTGACCTCCTGATCATTGTCCAGCTTGATGGTTCTGTGCTTGATGTCCAGCCTAATAGTCCAGTGCCCGATGTTCAGCCTGTCTCTAAGGGTCTGGAGGCACCTCCTCAGAGGGGGGTAATGTCAGGAACACATCTGTTCCATGACAGCTGCTGGTCTCATCCCAGCATCCTGGTTTTGGCTGAATTCTTCTTGTCTGTCTGTCCACCTGCAAGGTGATTGATGTAGCCAGTCTCTGGGTGGAGACCAAACCTGATTTAAGTTAGCCAAGCCTGCAATCTCATGCTTGTGATAGCATTTGTAACATGTGCTCCAAGCTCCCTGTTTGTCTGCCCTGCTTTGCTGTTTGCATTCCCCTGTTTTTGATCTTGGATTGGAACTCAGACTATTCTCTGAACTTTGCCTGCCTTTTTGACTATGACTCTGACTATTGTGAACCTTGCCTGCCTTGTATCTTTACTGTAATTGAACCACTCTGTCTGTCTGCCAACAGCAAGTACGTTTCCTGTGCTCAGTTTGCTCCTGCCCCGACATGGTAGCCAGGCACTATAGCATTGCGTATAGTACCTGGGGCAACCAAGTACTAGTAGGCCTGCTTGCCTTATAGGAAAGGGGGCTGCTATTGGTGAAGAACACAGAAACTAGCTATAGGGCCTGACCACCTTTGCTAGTTTTCTATTACCTTCAATATTAGGTGAGATTATTTAACAGAAGTGCAGTCTTGACCAAGCCAGTTTCTAGACCACAAGATAGTAACTTTTTTCTTGAAATTTGAGCTTTTTTTTTTGCCCCACCCTATACCAGTTAGAGTAATTTATAAGATGACAGTATGTTGTCTGTAGATTAATATTTTTGGTAATTGTGATTCAAATCCAGAGCTTGAACTATCTTGAAGGGTTGGTCCTTTTTACCCCCCCCCCCCCACACACACACACACACACACACACACACCATCAGACACACGCACCCACACACACTTTCCACATGGCAAATTTTAGCTTGTCCCTTTTACGCCTGTTTTCTAAAAAGGGGCCTGGTTCTTTTAGACTAATTCATCATCTTTTATATTCAGACTGTGGGCAACTGAATGATGACATTGACAACTCAGTTGCATCAGTGACTTACGAGCCTTTTGATGAAGCTCTAGATGTATTAAGGGCTTTTAGTAAGTGTTCCTTTCTGGCAAAGGTTGATATAAAATCTGCATTTCACCTCCTCCAGGAAATCACAGTCAGCTGCAGTTCTCTGGACTTTCAGTTTAAAGGTCAGTTTTATTTTGATAAATGTATGCCTATGTGCTTTTTACTATCTTGCTTTTGTTTTGACTACTAATGAAGGTGGTTGGGGCTTGAAATTACACAACAAATGGCACAACTGGAATATTAGATAATTGGCGTACATGCCATGACAAAGCTTTTCACATTAAAATGTGAAACCAAATGTATTGCAATGCTGGCGACATTCTCCTGTTATCCATTATTTTAATTAATTTTGATTTATTGGCCCTATCATTCATCAGCTTGAACAGATATTTTGGATATGGTGTTACAATTGATATATTTCATATCCTTCAGCTGTTGTAAATTTGTTTTTGGCAGTTCTTAGAATTACAATTGGAGTCTGCCTATTTTTAACTCTTTAGTCAGTGTTCTTAAGTACAGAGCAGGGGCGGACTGACCATTTGGAGGGCTCGGGGTCAGTAGGGGGCCCCATGAGATGCCCCTGGTACCTTTTTCATAAGCTTTTTTGAGTTTGGGCAAGGACACAGGGGCCCCATGAGTTGTCAGTCCGCCCCTGGTACAGAGTATTATACTCTCTGCTGGATGATGTTAAGCATGCTCTAGTACACCATTTGTGAGTAATACTATGTTGTGTTATTAACCACTTGAGCTCCAGAGGATTTACCCCCCTTAATGACCAGGCCTCTTTTTGCTACTCGGCGCTGCACTAATTCAACTGATAATTGCGTGGTCATGCAATGCTGCACCCAAACAAAATTTACGTCCTTTTTTTCACACAAATAAAGCTTTCTTTCGGTGTAATTTGATCACCTGTGCGCTTTTTATTTTTCATTCTATAAACAAAAAAAGGCCGAACGTTTTAAAGAAAAACAATATTTTTTACTTTCAGCTATAAAAAATATATAGTAAACTCAAAGTTGGTTATAAATTTAGGCCAAAATGTATTCTGCTACATGTTTTTGGTAAAAAAAATCCCAATAAGTGTATATTGATTGCTTTGTGTGGAAGTTATAGCGTCTACAAAATATAGTATAAATACTGCAATTTATGCCATTTTTCTGCTATACAGCGCTGCGCTAGTTTAACGGACAATTGCACGGTCATGAAATATGGTACATAAACTAAATTTACATCCTTTTTTTCCCCACAAATTGAGCTTTCTTTCGGTGGTATTTGATCGCCTGTGCGGTTTTTATTTTTTGCGCTATAAAAAAAAAGGCTGACAATTTTGAGGAAAAAAAAACAATATTTTGGACTTTTTGCTATAAAACATGTCCAGTAAAAAAAAAATGCAAAAATCTAATTTAGTCATAAATTTCTGCCAAAATGCATTCTGCGACATGTCTTTGCTAAAAAAAAAAAACCCAATACGTGTAAATTAATTGGTTTACGTGAAAGTTATAGCGTTTACAAATGACGGGAAAGATACTGGGATTTTTAGGGGTTTTTTTATACTAATTATGGCGGCGATCAGCGAATTATGGCGGCCATCAGGGACTTATGGCAGCGACCAGCGACTTATGGCGGGACTGCGGGACTGCGGCGGACATTCTGACATTGGGGGGTACTGACTTGGGGTCACTGACATCCCCAAAAACACTAATACGGTGATCAGTGCAAAAAAAAAAAACACTGACACTGTATTAATGGCAATGGGGAGGAAGGGGTTAACTTTATTTTGCAGGGAAGGGTTATAGGAGTGAGAGGAGTGTTTTACTAGGGGGCGGGGGTGTGTACTGGACGGGACAAGGCTGATCGAGAAAGAGAAACTGTTCTTTCTCGATCAGCTCATCCTCGAGCTGAGAAGGAAGTGACAGACAGCACAGCTACTGCAGCTGTGCTGTCTGTCACTGTTTGCCTCCGATCGCCGGGAAACAGCCGCTAAGGAACGGCTGTCACCCGGCGACTCACATCTGCGGCGGTGATCGGCGCGACAGATAGGGTGGCGGCGCGCCTCGCGTGCACCCCCTATTTGTTTACAAAACACACGTTTTAAAACGTGGTTTTGCCTGCGAGTACCGCCCTGCCGCTGTATATCTACAGTGGCTGGGCGGCATGTGGTTAATATTGTTGATATCCACCCCAGAGTCTTAAGTGGCACCTGGCTTAGGCTCTCAGTGAGTCAGTGGGAGCCTGAGCCAGCCACTCCATCCCCCTCCAAAACCCAGCACTTCAGTGAGAGCGGGGGAGGGGGCAGAGCAGACTGTCAGTCACCGCTCTTTGCTCAGGGTGGCTGTGAGGACTTAGTGACCAGTGGTCATATGATTGGTGAGTTCTTACACTTAGAGCCGGTGTGGGACAGATGCAGCATCGGACTGATGCTACATCCACCTAGGTAAGTATAAATGGGGGGAAAAATGTCCACATGTCTCTTAAGAACTTTGTCATTTGGTATGCTTACTTTGGATGCATGCTGGAGAAGTTTTAAATATTTTGGATACTTCCTGTTTCTTTCTCTTGCCTTTCTGGGCCCAGGAATGAGAGCATGGTGCTTGTAAGCCGTTTGTCCATCTCCTCAGACATTAGGGCTCAAAGATTTGAAGAAGCAAGAATCTCTCCTCCTGAGAGATTTTCTTAAAGATGCTGGCTGCTGGAAGATAGAATGTATGGCTGTGGACAAGCAACTGCATCTGTCCCTTACACATGAAGTGAGAAGTTCACACATGGACCCTCTCAGTTCTTCAGCCTTGCAATACAAGGATTGATATACCACCTAAAACCTTAATCTCCAAGGAGCCAGAGCTCTGTGAGCATCCATCCAACTTATTAAACCTCACACCAAAAATGTAATATATTGCAGCTTACCAATCATTAGATGTGGCAGCTGTATTTGTTTTCTTTTTTAGGCTTCTTACTTCTCTTTTTACCTGGTGATTAGAGTGCCCCCACTTTGAATAAAGAAGCTACAGAGACAACTTTGGACATCAGCATTGTAGGAGGGGAGGGTAGCATTAGATGCACTAACAGATTTAGATACACTAACAAATTGAATTTAGGCTTCAGCTAATACATTTTAAAACAATTACAGAAAACAGTTTTGTTTTCCTCTTGGGATAAATATTTCACATAAATAAATAACAACCAGGGGCGGACTGACAACTCCTGGGGCCTCCGGGCAATAGGGGATCATGGGGCCCCTGTATCCTTACCCAAACTCAAAAAAGCCTATGAAAAAAGGTACCAGGGGCATCTCATCGGTCCCCCTACTGACCCCAGGCCCTCGGGTAGTGCCTGAGTTTCCAAATGGTCAATCCGCCCCGATAACAACTGATCATTATAAGCACCTCTGTCAGTGTTAAATGGCTTTTCTCAGTCCTCTAACTTATACATTTGCTGGACAGCTTGTTCTGTTGAAAAAACAGACTTACTGGCAGGATAACCTGGTGAAAAAAAAAAAAAAAGAAATACTAAAAAGAAAACTAATACAACTACCACATCTAACAATTGGTAAGATGCAATATAATAAATATTTGCTTTCAGGTTTAATACTGCCTAATAATAATACAAATAATAATACTGCTTTAAACTGTGAAAGCTGGGAGGTATATGTTTCCTTTATTGACCTCCAGCTTGTTCATTGAATGAACACTTTTGTTTAATGAATGGGTAGTTGGACTAGAATATAATGGAGGCATCTTCCTGGCTGAAGGGTTTTGCAAATAGCCAGATAGTGTAAAAGAATTGGGAATCAATCACAAGAATGGTATAATTATAACTCCTTTTAAAAAATTCAACAATGTATTTAGCCACTTGACTAGGGTTCAACTTTCAGAATATTACTGTAAAAAAAAAAATAATTGCAGCAGAATGTTTCTTCTAGACTGCTAACTTGTATTTATATTGATCTCTTTGGATACAATTTTATTATGTTGAACTATTCTGTAAGAAGTTCCCCTAAAAGTGACATAAAAGTGCATTTTTCTTTTCTGTGTAAATGATCGTGTTGAATATGTATGTGTTTCTTATCCCACACAGAAAAGAACTCACTTTGATGCTGCAAGGGTTGTGAGCCCAGCAGGAGCACGCTCATGTCATGCCTGAAAGAACTAAACAAACGCTACCATGCATGACATGGAACACCCCTGCCGTGTGACTATGTACGAGTCTTAGAGTATCTTCTCTGCTACATTGGGACAAAAAACTTCATCAAAAAACATTTATTGTTCTTAGCAACTAATGTATGGATTTCAAATCAAACATATGCATTTATAAAGATCTATCTATCTATCTATCTATCTATCTATCTATCTATCTATCTATCGTATTTATCTTATCTCCCTGTCTCTCTATACCTCTTTCTACTGATTTTTCTATCTGTTTTACTGTCTGAGAAGTTAACAAATATGTGTCAGTAACAAATTAACCCCTTCATCACTAGGACTATTTTATACCTTCATCAGTACACTGATTCTGGTCAGACTAGAACACATATGCACAGGCTAATAGATAGAGCGATTAGACTTCTTTAGCTAGTAGAAAGCAATTACATTAAATATGACCACTTTAATACTGCATTATAGCAGAAAGATAGCTGCAGAGAGGTTCTCTCATTTTGGGAGGGCACCTATAGACTTCGTCCCAGAACATGCTTCGTTTGTGCCCCCCTGGGGAGCTCATCAAGAGCTCTCTGTGACTGCTGTGTCCTTTGGAGACAGCTGATCACAGATCACTGTAAAGGGCCAATCGCAGAGGCCTTTTACCATGTGATCAGCTGTGTCAGACTTTCCTGTTATTGGCAGTCTTTTCCTAATACACTGTGTCTGTGTGAGGAAGACTGTCAGTGCTTTTTTACACTGATTACCAGTGCCCTGATAATCAATTCATCTCCAGCAGTGCCAATCAGAGCAGCCTGACCAGTGCCCATCAGTGCAGCCTCATCAGTGCCTATCACAGTAGCACATCAGTGAAGAATATAAATGAATTATTTGCAAAATGTTATAACAGAAACAAAGAAAACATTTTTTCTTCATAATTGTTGGTCTTTTTTCATTTGTAGCAAAAAAAAAAGTGATGATTAAATACCGCCAAAAGAAAGCACTATCTGTCTAAAAAAAATTAAAACAATTTCATATGGGTACAGCGTTGCATGACCGCAATTGTCATTCAAAGCACTGAGAGATGAAAATTGGCCTGGGCAGGAATGGGGGGGGGGGGGGGGGGAGTGCACAGTATGAAAGTGGTCATGAAAAGAAGTAGGAAATGTAGAGCAAGTGTCTTGCTTGGTCCCTGTTTGAAATCCCTGTCTATTTCCCAATCAATATTGCTATTAAAGTCACCCAAAACTATAGTATTATCAATACTGAATTTTAAGCTTCTTTTCTCAAAACTGTTTTTTCTGTCATGGCTTTTTGATGCCACACTGCAATATTGACAACATACCTTTTATTGTATATCTGTATTTGAAATAAACTTTACTGTGTATTACTATGACTCCAAATTCTACTCTTTTTTTTTTTATCAACATCCTATTTGAACTACTCCTCCTGTTAAAACCAAGATCCAGGGCTCCTTGGATGAATTAGATGTACTTTGTTTCAAACATCACACACTCTCATCTACCCCATTCTTTAGTCCAAAAAGCAAATTCACTTAAAAAAAGATTACAACACCATTCCCAAGCTTGTAGCATCTTTCAAATTCTCACCAATTTTATAATAGTGTGAATACCTGAAGCAATTCTGATCAAATCTTTTGAAAAATAATTTAAAACGTCACTTTGCTGAAAACTCAGCTGCTCTAGTCTCATTTTCAAATTGACTCTCAATAGCAATTCCCCTGATAAGTGTATGCGCTGAAATCCAGTTTTGTACATTTTTCTAGCAAGGAACTACAGTACATTTTGCTAGGCACCAATCTCAAACTAATTTATATTTTTTTACTCTCCAGATGTCTCAAAATGCATGTATAGGGATCCAACATGTGTTTTAAAAATAGTGTCAATATGTTGAACACCATCTTTCTAATATATTGTCAGCTTAGGACATCTCTATATAAGATATATGAAATCCCCCAGGACCTGTCCACATCTAGTACAACTAGAACCATCCCCATGGCCTGCTCTATAAAGTCTTCTGGAAACTCTTTACTTTCTTATTGAAAACTAAATAATTGATTTATTCTCTGAGAGGCTGATATCAAGAATCACTCTTAATACCTCTGACCATTCATCATTTTCAACATTATCTATATGCCCATGGATGGGAATCTTGGTGTTAATGTATAATTTCATACCTCCTAACTATCCCAGATTCCGTAAGACTGTCCCATGATTTCATCAAAACTCTGGCATCCTGCAGATTCAGCCTAACCTGTAGAGAGCAGTGCATGAGTTTTGGCACTAATTTACCTCACAGGGGTGTGCTAGCTCATGACACCCAGGGTATGTGTCCTACATCTGTTGTGGGGTGCCCTGGGCCAAGATCACAAACTCTCCTGTGACACCCATCTCTCTACATCTGTCAAACCAATACAGGATGGGGTAAAGAATTCATGCTAATAGGAGGGTAAATAAGTTGGTCAGTGCTGGAGGAGTGATTTGGGAGGGAGAGAATTTGTTAAAAGGGGGCTGGGAGTGTACGTACTAGAAGGGAGGAGATTTTTTTTTTTGCTTGGAGGAGGAATTGGGGTGGGCTGGTAGAGGGGATTTGGTGGAAGAAAGATTTGTTCTAAGGGGGATTTGAAGTGGGGAATTGCATTTGGCAGAGGGTTTGTGCTGGGAAAAAGGTGATTGTGCTGGGGGCAGGGATTTGGGGGGTGTACGAAGATTTGTGCTGGAAGGAATGATTTGCGCTGGGAGGGGGGTTATAGGGGGTTTGCTGGAAGGAAGCATTTATAAAGGGAGGGGAGAAGATTTGGGGAGAGAAGGGGGAGAGGATTTGTGTTAGAAGGGAGGAGAATTTGTGCTGGGAAGAAGAATTTTGTGGGAGATATTTTTTCTGGGAGGGGGAGTTTGTTCTGGGGGGGGGGGTGGTCAAGGGGGAAAGATCATTTGTTTGGGGGGTTGGAATGGAAGAGAATCTGGGTTGGTGGTATTTGTGCTGAGAGGATTAGAGAATTTGAGTTTGAAGGGGGAGTTTGGGAGGGGGGATTGTGTTTGGATGAGAGTTATTTATGCTAGGAGGGGGATATGGGAAAATGGAGGAGGATTTGTGCTGGGAGGGATGGGGAAAGACTTGATGGGAGGGGAGATTTGGGGCAAGGAGGATGTGTTCTAAGAAGAGGGATTGGGGTAAGAGGGATTTGCTAGAATGGATAAAAGGATTTGTGCTAGAAGAGGGAGGACATTTGTGCTGGAAAAAGTAAGTTGAGGGGAGGAGGATTGGAAATGGAATGGAGGGAGAGGGAGGATTTATTTTGAGAGGAGAGATTGAAAAGAAAGAGGATATGTGCCCCTCCTCTTCTCCATGTACACCTCCTCCCTTGGCCAACTCATACACTCTCACGGCTTCAACTACCACCTCTATGCCGACGACACACAAATCTATCTCTCAACCCCCCACCTCACCCCCTCGGTCTCCGCCCGAATCACACACCTACTGAGCGACATATCAGACTGGATGTCGCTCCACTTCCTTAAACTGAACCTCTCCAAAACTGAGTTTCTTGTCTTCCCCCCAGCCCGGACACCACCCCCCATTGACTTCTCCGTCACATCCAACAACGCCACCATCAAACCCGCCCCGCAGGCCAGAGTACTTGGTGTCATTCTGGACTCCAACCTATCCTTCCAGCCCCAAGTCCAATCTTTAACAAACTCGTGCAGACTCCACCTCCTCAACATCGCCAAAATACGCACGTTTCTAACCCCAGAAACCACTAAACAGCTCATCCACTCCCTCATCATATCACGACTCAACTACTGCAACTCCCTCCTCACTGGCCTGCCTCGCCGCTGGCTATCCCTGCTTCAGTCGATCCTGAATATGGCTGCCAGACTCATTCACCTTTCCAACCGCTCCATCTCCGCCACCCCCCTCTGCCAATCCCTCCACTGGCTTCCGATTGCGCAACGGATCAAATTCAAAATCCTAACACTGACGTACAAAGCTGTCCACCATACTGCCCCGTACTACATCACTGACCTAATATCCAAGTATCGCCCAACACGCACACTCCGCTCCTCACAAGACCTCCTTCTCTCTAGTTCCCTGGTCTCCTCCTCCCATGCCCGCCTCCAGGACTTTTCCAGGGTGTCACCCATCCTCTGGAACTCCCTGCCCCAACCCATCAGATTATCACCTACTCTCCTCTCCTTTAGGCTCACCCTGAAAACCCATCTCTTCAGGGAAGCCTACCCCACCCCCTGCTAACCTGCCGACCTCCTCCACTATTCCTACCACTCCATCCCCCACAGCTATCTCCTCCTGTACCACTATCCCCTCCTTCCTAGATTGTAAGCTCGAAAGAGCAGGGCCCTCGATCCCCTCATGTTTTGCATTGTATTGGTATTGTTCTATCACATGTTCTGTCCCCCTTTGTAATGTACAGCGCTGAGCGAACCATTGGCGCTTTATAAATACTCTATAATAATAATATTAATGTGCTGGAGGTGGGGGGATTCAGAGGGGGAGAGTATTAATACTAGACCAGGGATTTGGTGTGGGCAGATTTGTACTGGGACAGGAAGAAGATTTGTATTGAGGGGGAAATTTGTGCCGGGGAGGTTGGATTACAGTTTAATGCTAGATTTTGTGGAAGGGGGGTGGCTAATTTTGCTGAATGGGTAAAAAGGAGGAAAATATTTCTTGTGGGGGAAAGTTTGTACTCTCTGTACTAATGGCAACACAAATATAGAGAACTGGAAGGGTAAGGGTGGACAGGAAGCCCACAATGCCACACAATTTATTTATGAAAGCTCTTAAAATAAGGTAAAGATGGAAAAGTAAAGGATATACAATCAAGTTACTTCACAATGACAAGAAATAGAGGAGGCAAGAAGCACATGATGCCATGAAAAAGTTTTTCTTTGACGGCTCCTAATGTGAGTAAGGTAAAGATGTTAAAAACAATCCACCTCACAATGACAGGAACAATGACAGTGATAGTACAGAGGGCGGAAGTGAACCCTACCTCTCCATTTCTGGACACAATAATTAATGGCCATTATTTACCATTTTTCTGTTTTGTTGATCAATTAAAAAAGCATAGTGGAGTAGACTGGTGGCCTATAACTATGCTTGGGTGAAAGCAATCATTTCTATTTTACTAACATTTAACTAACTGGAAAAAATGTTTACATTTGCCCACAAATGACTTTTACAGCTGTCATTACCAGCTTCTTTGATTACAAAAAAAATGCACATAACCCCCAAGAGGCCTCTATGTATTTTGGGGGACCTGGCAAACACAGCTGGCAAAGTAATTTGTTGGCAATTTAAACTGTATTATTTTTTTCTTTGTAATTGTCAGTTTTGCTGTTGCACATCCTACAGCAAGAAAAACAAATGAGTCCCCACCAAAATACAGACTCTTTAATTCTGGTATAGCTTTTAAAGTGATACCTCACACAAAAATAACAAAAAAATGCTTGAGGTCCCCCTAAAAAATCCATAATAGACCCTTATTCAAGTAGATCTGCCGTTTGACTTCTGTTTAAACATCCTGTTGGATAAAATCTGCTCAATCAGCGACGACAGCCAATGGTTGCAGGGCTGATCTGTGTATTCTGATAACAGGGAGTCTCCTCACTGTCAGAATACAAAGCAAAGTGAGGAGGATTCCCCCATCCACCTCAAATGTATGGACGGGGGAATCAGTTCAGTTTTTTTGTTTAGCCAGCTGACTGAATGAAAAAAATCTGAACCATGTATGGCCAGATTTACAACAATAAATACATAAAGTAGTACGGTAAGTATAAATTTTTTTATCATTACGAGCAAGATTTTCACTGTCTAAAAAAAAAGAATGGAATGTTATATTTACATATATTTCTTTTGTACTAGCACAGTACAGTTAATACTGTATTTTAAAATTATGTTATGTTTGTCACACTTTAAAATTGCAATCACCCTTGGAACAGCTACAAACTGCGGTACCTAAAAATCACCATAGGAAACGCTTTAAAAGTCTTTATAGGTTGTTGGTTTAGAGTTACACTGGAGGTCTAGCACTGCAATTATTGTTCTTATCTAATGTTCAGGGTGATACCTTACATGTGTAATGCAATCACTGTTTACGTATACATGAGACACCAATGTGCACATTTACATCTGCACATGAAAAAAGGGGAACAGGGGCACTTTAAATATAAAAAAAAATCATTTTTTTTTATTATTAGTTGAACTATATTGCTTTTGATAACATTGCTTGTGAGAGCATGGGTCATGACAAGTCCTCTTTATATCCTTCTTCTGCCCTTCAAAGCAGCCAATCAAACTGAGATTGGTTTGATCAGCTGCTTTACAAGCCGATAACAGCTTGCAAACAAATAAACCAAAACTAGAAGAGACAACATCCTTGTCTCTTACAGTTTCTAACATCACAGAAATAGAGAATGAACTTCTGTTCCTTCCACTCTTCTCAGTGCAACCGATGTGACAAGTCACATCAGTCCTACGTGCAGCAGTGGGATGGGAGAGCCTGGCAAAGGAAGCAGGTGGTGGGAGGGGGACCCTCTTCCTTCCTTTTCTCAACCTGTAAAAATAATCCGACAGCTGCATCTCCACTCAGATCACTTTGATATTAACAAGAATCGCCAGCTGAAAAGAATGATACCAGGATCATAGCTGCCTGCAGTTGCAACCATGTTCCTGGTATAACCACTTCCAGCAAGGACTTATATATATGTACGTTGGTCAATAATTGGTTAATGTTTGCATAGTGAAGGTAAAAATAATGAACTGTGTATGGCTTGTAGTGATCTTTTTCAAATTATTAAAGCATACTTTACTTTACTGTTCACATAGCATAACTTTAAACAAATATTTGAAAAATGTTGCTTGCCTTTCCACTTGTTCTTTTCTTAAAACTCTAAAATAGTTTTCCCCTTCTATGTAACATTAAAAAAGGATCTGGGAAGCTATATTTACTACATATACTAAAATCAACTCTGTCTGTACCGTGCTGGCAGATCTTCGTTATTCGTTATTGACTATATGTATATAGGACTGTCTGTCCTAACAAAATATTAAAAATCTCAAGGCTTGGGTAGTGCTTTGTATGTTAATAAACCAATCTGTCCATAAATCTGTCCCTAAAGTTCTGAACAATTCAAGCTGTCTATAGTCACATGCATAATTCTACTTTAAAAAAAGAACTACAAAGGTAAGAAGTTTCAAATGATGTTAGGTATGCTGTGTGAATGTGAATACATAACAAACATACTGTACAATTGGGGTTTTTGAAATGTGGTTGCCAAGGTAAAAACACAATATGCATATGAAAAATAGAGACTGGCCTTTCAAAACCAAAGCAAACTGGAACCTATGGGATATATATACAGTATCTCACAGTACACACCTCACATTTTTGAAAATATTTTATTATATCTTTTCATGTGACAACACTGAAGAAATGACACTTTGCTACAATGTGACATAGTGAGTGTACAGCTTGTATAACAGTGTACATTTGCTGTCCCCTTAAAATAACTCAACACACAGCCATTCATGTCTAAACTGCTGGCAAGAAAAGTGAGTACACCCCTAAGTGAAAATGTCCACATTGGGCCCAATTAGCCATTTTCCCTCCCCGGTGTCATCTGACTTGTTAGTGTTACAAGTTCTCGGGTATGAATGGGGAGCAGGTGTGTTAAATTTGGTGTTATCACTCTCTCTAACAGGTCACTGGTAAATCAACATGACACCTCATGCCAAAGAACTCTCTGAGAATCTGAAAAAAAAAGAATTGTTGCTCTACATAAAGATAGCCTAGGCTATAAGAAGATTGCCAAGACCCTGAAACTGAGCTGCAGTACGGTGGCCAAGACCATACAGCAGTTTAACAGGACAGGTTCCACTCTTAACAGGCCTCGCCATGGTCGACAAAAGAAGTTGAGTGCATGTGCTCAGTGTCATATCCAAAGGTTGTCTTTGAGAAATAGACGCATGAGTGCTGCCAGCATTGCTGCAGAGGTTTAAGGGGTGGGGGGTCAGCCTGTCAGTGCTCAGACCATAAGCCGCACATTGCACACACATTTTTAACGTGACTTTACACAACCAGCGTTATTAAAATGCCCAGTGTGCATGGAGCCTTATGGAAAAAACAAATGTTTTGCTTTCTCATAATCTTGTAAGGTCTTGTTCTGCTTTCTTGAGCCCAGAGGCTTTGTACCGCTATTGGAAAAGACTAAAGCCTTCTTTCTTTTGATCACATTTTACATGGTAGCCAGACCTCATTATTAGTCTCAGCTGTCTAAAGGCCCTTATACAGTATCTCACAGAACTGAGTACACCCCTCACATTTTTGTAAGTATGTTATTATATCTTTTCATGTGACAACACTGAAGAAATGACACTTTGCTGCAATGTGACGTAGTGAGTGTACAGCTTGTATAACAGTGTAAATTTTCTGTCCCCTCAAAATAACTCAACACACAGCCATTAATGTCTAAACCGCTGGCAACAAAAGTGAGTACACCCCTAAGGGAAAATGTCCACATTGGGCCCAATTAGCCATATTCCCTCCCCGATGTCATGTGACTTGTTAGTGTTACAAGGTCTCAGGTGTGAATGGGGAGCAGGTGTGTTAAATTTGGTGTTATCGCTCTCACTCTCATACTGGTCACTGGAAGTTCAACATGGCACCTAAGGGCAAAGAACTCTCTGAAGATCTGAAAAAAAGAATTGTTGCTCTACATAAAGATGGCCTAGCCTATAAGAAGATTGCCAAGACCCTGAAATCTCCACGCCCAAGACTTTGAGGTATGTTCTTTAATATCAAGTGACACGTATATTGGATTATGGTCAGAAAAAGATTGTATACCAATTTTTGCATCTAATATATTAGGGATATCTCTGAGAGATAAAGAGATAATCTATCCTTGAGTAGCGATTATGGGGGGGAGAATAAAAAGTAAAGTCCTTCTCTTTAGGATTTACAGTTCTCCAGATATCTACCAGCAATAATGCATTTAATAAGCATTTGATTATTTTAAGAATTTTGTATGATATACGGGTTTTGCCTGTGGAGGTGTCTAGGAGTGGGTTGAAGGGTATATTGAAGTCCCCGCCTAAAATCAAACATCCTGTAGTAAACCACTTTAACTCCTCCACAATATGTTGACAGAAAGAGATGTGTGCTGCGCTGGGAAAGTACACATTTGCTAAAGTGGTGGGTTTTTCTTTCAGAAAGCCTTTAAGGAAAACATATCTACCGTCTGGGTCTATTAATTGATCTGTCACTTGAAAATCAGAGTCTTTGCTCAACAGAATAGAAGCTCCTTTCGTTTTTGCCGAAGGGTTTGTCACATGAAAGGCTTTAGTAAAGTAGTTGTCTTTTTTTTAGGTATTTTGTCAGTTTTAAAATGTGTCTCTTGAAGGAAGACTATTTGGGGTTTAGTTTTTTTCCCATATTACATTTTTATTTGGTTTTACAAATATAGTTACAACAACAAAAAAAACAAAAACAAAAATAGGACAGTGAAAAGCTGCACAATATCACAGTATAGGTGTTGTGGTAAAGTTTAACAAAGAGAAAAAAGGAAATATTGAATAATTCCTAACAGTCCTACCAGTTCCACGAAATAATCATTTTAGAGTATCCAAAAAAAGGTTAAACATAATATTATCTTAGGTTACAGTTCTGAACCAGTCAGACCAGGGTTTCCAAGCTTTGTCAAATTTAGAAATTCTATCGTTTAGAAGAGCTAAAGATTTCTCATAGATGAAGTGGGTCTGAACTAGCTCAATGGCTTCTTTTAGAAAAGGGGGTAAGTCGTTTTTCCAGTGTCTAGTAATGGTAAGTCTTAATGCTAGAAGAATATGTATGTATGTATATGTAGAGTCGATAATGGATTGGATATGTATCTATATTTATATTCAAAATGGCTAGGGTAGGATTTGGTTGTTTTAATATCCCAGTAATTTCTGATATCATGTGGAAGACTATATACCAATAGCTTCTAATACTTTTACATGTCCATAATATATATAATAGAGTACCAATCGGATCACATTTTCTCTAGCATTGAGGACTATGTTGTTCTGAGAATTTGGCCATTTGGTAATTTTGTGCATTAGCTCCCAATGGTTAACACAACTATTAGCTGAAAACACATTCCTGAATGCACATTCCCACTGCTCATTAGAGATTTCAGTCTCTAAGTCTTTTTCCCACTTGATTAAGGGAGTAGTCTTATTAAATTCTAATTTACATTGTAGAAGGTTATAAAATAAAGTTATACCACCTGATTTAGGAGTAGCTGAGCTACAGAACTGTAAAGATACTTTGGGTATATATATTGTTTTTACTGGATGTTTCGATAGGCAGCGATTGATGTGTGTATAGGTTGATTTTTCAGAAGGAAGGAGGTTAAATTCTTTCATAAGGAATTCAAACATTTTTATGTTGTTTTTATACAAATATGTTGTATTGTGTGTATGCCATTAAGTTTCCAATTCAAAATATCTATGCTAGGCATTACGACTTCTAAGGCTGTTATAGGTATATGAAGAGAACCTATTCAAAGAGTGTATATATAGGCATGGAGTTTAAGAATTTCCAAGCTTCAACTGAGGCTCGTATAGTTGGTGTTGTTTTACTAGTGGAAATCCTTTGCCATGAGCTTTCTAGTAGTATGGTGCTTAAATCTGTAGTAGAGGCTAGAGTTTTTTCAATGTCACCCCATTTTGTATCATCTTCCACTATAAACCAATGTTTAAGTTGGTCTAATAATGATGCTTTGTGATAGTCCCTAATGTCAACAAATCCCATTCCTTTTATTTTTTTTGTGTTTGATCAATATAATATTATACATATATAACACAAATATATATATATATATGAGCATCCAAGTCTCATATAGTTTTGTTAGATATAAAGATTTAATTGGCATTGGAATTGATCTAAATAGATATAAAATCTGTGGCAATATGAACATTTTAAATGTGGCCAGTCTGCCAGACCAGGATAGCTCATGTTTAGCCATTTGATTAGATGGGTTTGAATTTTTGGAATGAATTTAGAATAATTGAGAGTTCCTAGGTCAAAGGTTTTGTTTGCCAACAATATTCCAAGATAAGGAATGGCTTCATTTTCCCAGATGTAGGGAAATTTGTTTTGGAGGTGCATTTTTAGAATGTGATATACACCTAGATTTAGGATATTAGATTTGGATGCATTTATTTTATAATATGAAATATTACTGAATTGTATGAAAGTATGTTGAATTGCTGCTAAAGAAGTAGCAGGATTAGCATTAAAATTATGTCATCCGCAAAGAGCGTTATTTTGTGGTGGTTTTTACCTATATGGAAGCCATGTATATCTGGATTGTTTCTTATAGTTTCAGCAAGAGATTCAATTGATAGGTTAAAAATTTGTGGTCACAATGGACATCCATTTCTGGTACCATTTGTAATTAAGAATGGTTTGGATAGCATGTTAGATACAGACTTGGGTGGAAGGATTTGAGTAAAGTGCTGAAATAGCATAAATAATTGTTCCTGAAAATCCAAATTCATGTAGGACTTGGAACATGTATTTCCAGTGTATCCTATCAAAAGCCTTTTCGGAATCCAGAGCAAGTAATAAGGAGGGAATTTTATGTGAGTCTGTGTAATGAATTATGTTGATTAGTCTCCAGGTTGCGTCAGATGTTTGTCTACCTTTAGTAAAGCCTAACTGATCAGGCTTGATCAAATCTGGGAGTATATTGGCCAGTCTGCACGCTATAATGTTAGCGTAGATCTTAATATTGGTATTTAATAAAGAAATAGCCCTGAAATTTTGTGGGTTATCTGGATCTTTAAAGGCAAATTTGTCTTTATTATTTTGCATAAATTTAACAGACAGTATGAGATGTAAACAGAACATGTACAAGCAGATAAACAACAAAAAAAACATCACAGATAAGGTTATGATCCATATGGATGTAAGAAAATGATGCAGTAAAATTGCCAGAGGAAAGGATCAATATCTTATATTACGAAGGTATAGCATAATGAAGTATCAGGGGGGTATCTTTGGGTGGAATGTCTGAAACAATATGAGAGAACTCCATACAACCAAAAAAGAGGGAGTTGGGAGATGGGAACATTAGAAAGCCACCGTAGGGTGGTTCCTAAACCGAATCGCACCGAAGTGACCCCGCTGCCCGCCACGGACCATAGGGTCGAATCGGCGGATAAGCCAAAATGAAAATTGGCCATGGGAACACGGCTCAACTAGAGTGCAACAGGGGAACACATATCTCAGAAAGTCGTAGAGGAGGAGAAATGGAGCCAGATCGACCACAGCAACTTATGTTTTTCATAGGTATGATTGGTAAACTCCAGCATTTCCTCCATACGCATGGTATCATTAAGCACGGAGACCCACATCGGGAGAGGAGGGGGGGTGGCCGTTTTCCAAAAGAGGGGTATCAATTGGTGGGCCGCAGACAGAAAGAAGCGCGACAGACTTTTCTTCTGTGCTGCCCATGAGCCCGGTAGTATAGATAGAAGGGCAATTTCCGGTGAAGGGGCCAAGGACTCACCGTAGACCCGGTTATATACAGCAAAGACTTGTCACGAGAAGGGTTGTATTTGATCACAATCCCACCAAATGTGGAGCTGTGTACCTACAGCTCTATTACAGTGCCAACAAAGATCAAGTGTAGAAGGAAAGATTTTGTGTAGGGAGAGGGGATCCCTGTATCATTGAGAAAGAAGCTTAAAATTCTCTTCTTGTAAGTAGCAAGAAATAGACGATTTATGAGTAAAGTGGAACGACGTGGACCAATCTTCCGCCGAAATGTCCTTACCTAGGTCTCGAGCCCACGCCTTAGTGTAGGGAGGGAGTTCAGAGTGAAGAGCGTTGTGGAGTACTTTATACAGAAAAGCTAGAATGTGTCTCGGTGG
The DNA here is from genome assembly GCF_062004578.1 of Staurois parvus. Taxonomy (NCBI): domain Eukaryota; kingdom Metazoa; phylum Chordata; class Amphibia; order Anura; family Ranidae; genus Staurois; species Staurois parvus. Next base: position 10,901,503 of record NW_028317949.1, read on the forward strand.
TTCAGAGAGGGAACACAGCTGTTCAGTCTCAGAAAGTGGGCAATGAATGGTGGAGGAAGAGTGCAAGAGCTTGCAAATGGAGGATAGGTGTAGAGTGGTTAACCAATGCCTAGACCCACCCTGAAGGAGTGGAAGACCCAATTGGGGGCAGATAAAGTCCCGAGCCAAGGGCCAGGAAGCGCGTGTGGAAGGTCCAATGATGGAAGAGCCCAACCCCTGAGGAAAAGTGGGGTTATCAAATAGTGGTGATAAGGGAGAGGGACCAGAGGATAAAAGAGTAATTATGCCTAGTTTATTTCGTAGCTTCATCCGGGGGATGATGTGTGAGGATCTTTATAGGTTGTAAAGAACTGAAAATTGTCATTTGTTGTGTTTGCAGCATATACACTGAAATCAAAAGCTATTTCAATCAAACTTTTAACAACATTTTAACTTTTTAAACATTTTAACAGGTCACGTTACATTGTAACATAGGGCCCCTTACTTAATAGCAGCTTCACAAGTCTTGCATCCATTGAACTTGTGAGTTTTTGGACAGTTTCTGTGTGAATTTGTTTGCAAGATGTCAGAATAGCCTTCCAGAGCTGCTGTGTAGATGTAAACTTCCTCCCACCCTCATGGATCTTTTGCTGGAGGATGCTCCAAAGCTTCTTAATAGGATTGAGGTTTAGGGGAGGATGGAGGCCACACCATGACTTTCTCTCCTTTTATCCTCATAGCAGCCATTGATGCAGAGGTATTCTTTGCAGCATGAGATGGTGCATTGTTATGCATGAAGATGATTTTATTACAGAAAGCATAGTTCTTCCTTCTGTACTAGGGAAGAAAGTGGTCAGTCATAAACTCCACAAACTTTGCAGAGGTCATCTTTACACCTTCGGGGACCCTAAAGGGGCCAACCAGCTCTGTTCCCATGATTCCGGCCAAAAACATGACTCCACCACTGCCTTGCTGACGTCGCAGCCTTGTTGGAACAGGGTGGCCGTCCACCAACCATCCACTACTCCATCCATCTGGACCATCCAGGGTTGGACGGCACTCATTAGAGAACAGGACTGTTTGAAAATTAGTCTTCATGTATTTTTCTGCCCAATGCAGCCATTTCTGCTTGTGAGCATTGGTTATTGGTGACCGAATAGAAAGTTTATGTACAGTTGCAAGACTCTAAAGGACTCTACACCTTGATGTCCGTGGGACTCCAGAGGCACCAGCAGCTTCAAATATCTGTTTGCTGCTATGTAATGGTATTTTAGCAGCTGCTCTCTTGATGCGATGCATGGATCTGGCAGAAATCTTCCTCAATGTGCCTTTATCTGCACGAACCCGTCTGTGCTCTGAATCAGCAACAAATCTCTTAATAGTGTGATGATCACGCTTAAGTTTTTGTGAAATATCTAATGTTTTCATACCTCGTCCAAGTCTTTGAACTATTTCACTCTTTTAAGCAGCAGAGAGATCCTTTTTCTTCCCCATATTGCTTGAAAATGGTGCTCTGCTTAATAATGTGGAACACCCTCCTTTAGTAGTGTTTCCTTAAATTGGGCTCACCGGCCAATCTAATTATCACAGGTGTCACACACAGATTGTTTTCAGTGATCAAAAGAGCCCTGACACACAATGCCATCCATGAGTTAAACTGAAAAACAAAATATTTAATCTTTGTGACACTTAAATAGAATTTGCATAATAATTTGGAACAGGGTGTATATACAAGATTTTGCATTTCCAGGTAGGGGGCATGTGCACGGCTCCTACCCACGCCGCTATTGGTGGTCTCACCTGTCAATCACCGGCTCCCACTCGGTGATTCCACGGCAACACCCTGCGATAGTCCTGTATCACCAACAGGGGAGAGACCTATATGTAAACAATACATATCTCTCCCCTGTCAGCTCCTGCACACTGCTTTGTATGTCTCTGCTTACAGTGTAAAGGACACACACAGCACACAGTAAAACAGCACACAGTTAACCCTTTGATCGCCCCAGATGTTAACCCCTTCCTGACCAGTGTCATTAGTACAGTGTCAGTGCTTTTTACTAGCACTAATCACTGTATTGCTGTCACTGGGGATATCAGTGACACCAAGTCAGTTCCTTCCCAGTGTCAGAATGCCCGCCGCAGTCTTGCAGTCCCGCAGTCCCACTATAAGTCACTGATCGCCGCCATTACTAGTATAAAAAAAAATTCCAGTATCTATACTACTATTTGTAGACACTATAACGTTCCCATAAACCAATTAATTTACACATACTGGGAATTTTTGTAGCACATGTAGCAGAATACATTTTAACCTAAATTTACAACGAAATTAGATTTTTCAAATTTTTTACTGGCAAAAAGTCAAAATTATAGTTTTTTTCTCAAAATTGGCGGTCTTTTTTTTAATAGTGCAAAAAATAAAAACACACAGGTGATCAAATACCACCAAAAGAAATCTCTATTTGTGGGGAAAAAAGGACATATATATTTTGTTTGGGTGCGGCATTGAATGACCACGTAATTGTCAGTTAAAGTAATGCATCGCCATATTGCAAAAATGGTCAGGAAGGAAGGTAAATCCTCTGGAGGGCAAATGGTTAAGGCAGGCCATATACAATTCAATTTTCTTTTCTGCACCCATGGGTCAGTGTTGATGGGAGAATCCTTCCTGCTGACCTATTGTGTTCTTATAGCGGGGGGTGAGGGGTGTTATCCCCACTGGAATAACACAGTGATTATTTCTAGCAACTATAACTGCTGGCTATAATCACATGTAAATATCCGACATGCTGGTTGTACCCAAGTTGTACAACAATCAAATTGGGTATAGTCAGCCTGCCCTTAGATGGTTCAAATTGCAGCTGGTCTCTGCTGAACCAGCCCAAATTTGAACAATCTATGGTCAGCTCAAAGCTGTCTGTCAACAAAAAATACTTGGGTTTATAACTCTAAAATGTGTAGCATAGGCAAACAGCTAAAAATGCAACTGAAGTACAAGTGCCAAAAATGTTCTAATCCTTTTCCATCAGTTTTCTAAACCAGATGACTGTGCCAGACAATATAGCAGGTCCTGACCATTTACTTTACTCAACTGACATCAAAGCAGCACAGATTTATCTTGACCATAATTGGATGGAAGAAGCATGGGTTGACTAATGAGGTCACCTCTGTGTTCTTTCCTCCAACTAGCGCAAACTATTTGTTATATTCACAAAAGTGTGTACATTAGCTCAACCTGATTCACAAATCATTTAGTACAAGAAATACAAAAGTGTTATATAAAATGCATTTAACTATATTTATTAAATGAAACAGTGAAGTGGCGAGCGAGTGACCAGATATGATTATTGCACCACATCCCTTAAAATTGCAAATAATCAATAGAGAAGATGGGACTTTCAGGGTGCATAGACATGAATACCACACATTAAAAGTTATATAATTTTTATTTCGTATTTTGATAAAACACAAGAAAGGAAAAAATACAAAAACATAAAAACAATTTCAATTCTAAGAATACCAACTGAGATTCAAACTTGGTTAGGTAAATGTAGTATACTCCCTACATGTTTCGATTAATCATCGGTGCACACTAAGTATCTTGGAGGCTGTATTGGATCTGAACAGAGCTAATATTGTCTGGACTTTTGTCCTTTGCTGATATCTGGTGGTGGAATTGAAAAGTGATCCTCAATTAAAATCCTTTTTCCCTACATTTTCCTTGCTACTTGAATTGCAATATTTAACAGATGGATATATGATGTCCATTATATTTTTCAACCTAATCCCATTATGCTTAGATGGATATTTGATGCCCATTATATTCTTCAACCTTATTTGGACAATATAGGCAAATTAGACCTCTAGACCGAACATATTTCCATATTTCTCTGCAATTTCCATAGATGGATGTTTGATGTCCATTGTTTCCTTTCGTATGGTTGTGAACGTATAGGTCAAATAGATCTTTGTTAGGTTATACCTATATATCCTAAACCATTTAACAGATGATATCTGATGCCCATTATATCCTCTACAACTGTTTTGGACGTGTAGGACAATTAAGATTTTTTAGGTTATTTTCTTCTAGCTCTGTGAGATTTCACATCCAGAACTGCCTTGGCGGTAAAATTTTCCTCAAAAAAATCACCCCTGAAGAAGCCCGTGAGGGCAAAACATGTAGGGAGTATACTATATTTACCTAAACAAGTTTGAATCTCAGTTGGTATTCTTAGAATTGAAATTGTTTTTATGTTTTTGTATTTTTTCCTTTCTTGTGTTTTACCAAAATACGAAATAAAAATTATATAACTTTTAATGTGTGGTATTCATGTCTATGCACCCTGAAAGTCCCATCTTCTCTATTGATTATTTATATTTATTATCTGAATGCCCGATCAGTTTGCAACAAGCTCACCGTCATCCACGATCTCTTTGTTTCCCGCTCCCTTAACCTCCTAGCGATCACAGAAACCTGCATCCAAGCCACTGATTCCACCTCCCCTGCAGCACTCTCCTATGGAGGTCTCATCTGGACCCACTCACCCAGACCCAACGGTCGTAAAGGTGGTGGGGTTGGTCTGCTCCTGTCACCACTGAGCACCTTCCGAGTCCTCCCAACCCCCCCCCTCCATCCTTCTCCTCCTTTGAGGCCCACTGCATCCGACTTTTCTCTCCAATCCCCCTGAGGATTGCTGTGATATACCTGCCTCCTGGACTCGTATCCCGCTACCTCGATGACTTTTCCGCCTGGCTACCCTTCATTCTCTTTTCCGAGCTACCCACCATCATCCCTGGAGACTTCAACATCCCTGTTAACATCAATAACCCATCTACATCTCAATTCCTCCATTTAACCTCCTCTTTTGCACTCGCTCAGTGCATACAATCCACCACCCACTCCGACGGGAACATCCTGGACCTCGTCTTCTCCCATCTCTGCGCCCCCCACAACCTCACAAACACCCCCTTCCATCTCTCTGACCACAACCTTATCACCTTCTCTGTCTCCTCGTCCTCAAACGCCTACCCCTCCAAATGTCAAACTATTACCAGTCGAAACCTCCACAACCTGAACCCTGCCCCCTTCCACTCTGCAGCTGATCAACTTTATGACAGCATCCTTCCCCTGTCCTGCCCCGACCTGGCCACGACTGCCTATAACAACTCGCTGTCATCAGCTCTAGACTCACTAGCGCCTTTAACCACACGAAGCATCAGACCTGCTCCAGCCCTGGCAGACTGATCATACCAAAACTCTTAAATGACGCAATTGTGCGCTGGAGCGACTATGGCACAAAACCAGATCCCAACTAGCGTTCACCCGCTATAAATCTGCCTTCCACACCTACACCTCCTCTCTCCATGCTGCCAAACAAGCCTACTTTCTGATCCTCATTAATACCCTTTCCTCCAATCCTCGCCGGCTCTTCTCCACTTTCAACTCTCTACTCTCTCTGCCCCCACCTCCACCCAGTACCTCACTCACGGCCCTCGAGATTGCCAATCACTTCAAAAACAAGATTGACACTATTCGCAGGGACATCGCTGCTGCTCAGACCTCCACCCCACCTACCTCCTCTCACACAGAAACCCCCTCAACACCCCTCCCCCTTGGCCTCACCAGTGTTCAGACCTGCATCCCATCTAACATCCATCTAACCCCATCTAACATCCCTCACACAGAAGCCCCCTCAACACTCCACTCCTTTGACATCACCACCACTGAGGAGGTCACTAAGGTCTTCTCTGAAGCCCGCCTCACCACCTGCCTCCTCGACCCTGTCCCCTCACAACTCCTACGATCTCCCTCCTCCTCCATCCTAAAGCTCCCTCACTCACATCTTTAATCTCTCCCTCTCTTCTGGTGCATTCCTCTCCCCTCTGAAGCACGCACACATCACTCCAATACTTAAAAAGCCCTCCCTGGACCCCACTGACCCGAACAACCTTAGACACATCTCCCTACTGCCATTTACATCCAAACTCCTTGAGCGCTTAGTCTATACTTGCCTAAGCTCCCACCTCAACGACAACAACCTCCTCGACCCCCTACAGTCCGACTTCCGTCCCCTACACTCCACCGAAACCTCCTTACTCAAACTCACAAATTACCTTCTAACCGCCAAAGCTAATGGCCACTATTCAGTGCTCCTACTCCTCGACCTCTCCACGGCGTTCGATACAGTCGACCACCCCCTCCTCCTCAAGAAACTACACTCCCTTGGCCTCAGAGACTCCGCTCTATCCTGGCTCTCATCCTACCTATCACAACGCTCCTTCAGCGTTACCTATAGCACTACCACCTCCCCCCCACTCCCCCTCTCTGTTGGGGTCCCTCAAGGCTCTGTCCTCGGGCCCCTTCTCTTCTCCATCTACACCTCTTCCCTTGGCCAACTGATACACTCTCACGGCTTCAACTACCACCTCTATGCCAACGATACGCAAATCTATCTCTCGACCCCTCGCCTCATCCCTTCAGTCTCCGCCCGAATCACCAGCCTACTGAACGACATATCAGATTGGATGTCGCTCCACGTCCTTAAACTGAACCTCTCCAAATCCGAGCTCCTAGTCTTCCCCCCAGCCTTCGCACCCCCCCCCCCACTGACTTCTCCATCATGTCCAACCATGCCACCATCAAGCCCACCCCGCAAGCCAGAGTACTTGGTGTCATACTAGACTCCAATCTATCCTTCCAGCCCTAAGTCCAATCGCTAACAAACTCATGCAGACTCCACCTCCGCAACATCGCCAAAATACGCCCATTCCTAACCCCTGAAACTACTAAGCAGCTCATCCACTCCCTCATCATATCACGACTCGATAACTGCAACTCCCTCCTCACTGGCCTGCCTCACCACAGGCTATCCCCATTTCAGTCGATCCTGAATACGGCGGCCAGACTCATCCACCTTACCAACTGCTCCGTTTCCGCCACCCCCCTCCGCCAATCCCACCACTTGCTTCCGATTGCCCATTGGATCAAATTCAAACTGCTAACACTGACGTACAAAGCTGTCCATAATTCTGCCCCAAACCACATCATCGACCTAATATCCAAATACCACCCAAAACACACTCTCCGCTCATCCCAAGACCTCCTTCTCTCTAGTTCCCTGATCTCCTCCTCCCATGCCCTCCTCCAGGACTTCTCCAGGGCATCACCCATCCTCTGGAACTCCCTGCCCCAATCCATCAGACTATCACCCACTCTCCTCTCCTTTAGGCGCACCTTAAAAACCCACCTCTTCAGGGAAGCCTACCCCACCCTCTGCTAACTGCCGATCTCCTCCACTCTTCCTACCACTCCATCCCCCACAGCTTTTCCTCCCGTACCACTATCCCCTCCCACCTAGATTGTAAGTTCCAAGGAGCAGGGCCCTCGAAACCCTTGTGTTTTGCACTGTATTGTTATTGTGCTGTCTCATGTATTGTCCCCCATTGTAATGTACAGCGCTGAGTGAACTGGTGGCGCTATATAAATACTGTATAATAATAATAATTAAATACTTAACTGGTTTAAATGGAGCTCTTTAATGCCTGCCCACACTAACAAACATAAACTCTTAAAGAAGCACCGGCTGAAGAACTCTGCAGTGACTCCAAATTAGTTATGCTTACAGCTAGGACATGTTTTAACATGGGCTTTATAAATACAAAATTTTATAAACTTTGCATAATTGTGCTCTTTTTAATAATGTTGACATAGGTCAATGAAAGCCATAGCCATGAACCTGAATCATTTTCTGTAGACAGATATTTGTGAACAGGTTTTTGAGTTAATATTGATAATAAGAATTGTTTGGCTGCACCTAAGCCATCATAATAGACATGCGTGAACAACTAAATTGAATCATGCAGGCTTTTACTATGTGACTGCAATACACACACAAAGACACAAGTGCAGGAATTCAGTCAATTACTGAATTTATGGTAAATAATTACTAAGGCCTGCAGTAGAGTTTACACTCCAGCAAATGATCGTTTGATGACTACGCAGTGGTGTGCCTATAAATAATATCATATTTAATATAATATAATATAAAATAATATAATATACATGTCTATAATAAAAATGAACTTTTTTCTAATGTTTTTGGGTTTATTTGACTGCAGTTAGGGATTTTTTTAAGTACATCTGATGTTGTAACAAAGACAAATAAAAGGCAATGGAAAAAAATCTGTAAAGGTAAAAAGTAATAAAACATACTGTGCTGCAAGAATCACATTTCAGAAATGTCCTCTGTGGCCATCACAGAGCTTGTACAGGATTTCATGCTGGGCGCTAGATGGAAATCATAGGGGATAATCGTGATACAGACAATATGGCAGACATTCAAAACATTGAGACATCTGAAAACATTTTATGCATAGACCCCCAAAGAGTATTACACCATGGTGCATTTGTGTTTATCTCTTTATTCCTAATTATGTTGGGGTATGTTGGATGTCATGTGTTAAAGCGATTTTTTACGTACATCTGATGTAGGAACTGAACCAAATAAAGGGCATACTGATATACCTTTAAAGACAATAAAAAAAAACAGTAAAGTTAAAAAAGCCATAGAACACACTGTGCCGAGAGTATAACATTTCAGCGATGCTTCTGTGGCCATGACCAGAGCGTGTACAGGATTTCATACTCTGGTGCCTTTGAACATGTTTTACAAATACCTGATAAATACCTTTATTTTTTCTTGCTCTGACAGCATGTAATACAAGGTCTGTTGACATGTCATGTTGCTTGGTGCATATACATTTCAATGTTTGGTGAACTGGGCACATATTTTTTTTCAAAATGTTGATATGTGCATTTCTTTGTGAACAAAAGCAGAATTTTTATGTTCAACGCACACGGCAAACTAGGATTAAACATTATGTACTGAACATTATATTTTGTTACATAGGTTACAAATTTGTTTTCATTATATGCACATATGACCATGTATCTGAAATATAAGTATATAATTGTAATTTATGTTTGTTTTTGTTCTTTTACCTTAAAGTGGTTGTAAAGGCTCAAGTTTTTTTACCTTCATGAATACTTATGTGTGCAGAAGCCACCCAGCCCCCCCCAATACTTACATGAGCCCCATCATGATCCAGCAATGTGCACGAGAGCCTCGGCTATCTGAGGACTCTACCTCCTCCTTGTCTGAGACAGCAGCGGGAGCCAATGGCTGCTCAAAAAAAATAACATTTTCTGTATCAACCTCAGAAATCTCAAGAATAAGGTATACAGGCCAAACAAAACACAGATGCATACTGTTTGCAATCATAGTTAGACAAAGGTGTCTATATATAAAAAAATCACTATAAACATGTCTTCAGCATACAAGTGGTATTGTTTGTAATATTATTTGCTATGGTCCTATGGTCATCAGCTGCATCTAGTGGGCATAATGCAGTGTTTTTCCGAAATATCTAAAAAAAAAACAAAACGGCATTATGGCCACTAGATGAAATGGATGATCATAGAAGATAATTGTAATACAAACTCTACGGCAGACATTTGTAGTGCCCATGAAACTGCTTTACCACCTCAATGCTGGCCACTTTTACCCCTTTCCTGCCCAGACCAATTTTCAGCTTTCAGTACTCGTATAGCTTTCGTATAGTTTCTACTTTGCAAATAGGTAATTTTTCTTCATAAATTGAAGCCAAAATGTATAGTGCTATATACAGTATCTTTTGAAAACCCAAAATTCAGTACCTCAGAAAATTAGAATATTGTGAAAAAGTTAAATATTGTAGACTCATGCTGTCACACTCTAATCAGCTAAATAACTTATAAAGGTATCCTGAGAATTTAAATGGTCTGCCAGTCTGGTTCAGTAGGTTACTCAATCATGGTGAAGACTGCTGACTTGACAGTTGTCCAGAAGACAGTCATTGACACCCTCCACAAAGAGGGTAAGTCACAAAAGGTCATTACTAAAGAAGCTGGCTGTTCATAGAGTGCTGTATCCAAGCATATTAATGGAAAGTTGAGTGGAAGGAAAAAGTGTGGTAGAAAAAAGTGCACAAGCAACAGGGATAACCGCAGCCTTGAGAGGATTGTGAAGCAAAGACCATTCAAGAATTTTGGCGAGATTCACAAGGAGTGGGCTGGTGTTCTTCAAGAGACACCACACACAGACTTATCCAGGACATGGGCTACAACTGTTGCATTCCTTGTGTCAAGCCACTCCTGAACCAGAGAAGTTTCGTCCTACCTGGGCTAAGGAGAAAAAGGACTGAACTGTTGCTCAGTGGTCCAAAGTTCTCTTTTTAGATGAGCGGAAATTTTTCATTTCTTTTGGAAATCAAGGTCCCAGAGTCTGAAGGAAGAGTGGAGAGGCACAGAATTCAAGTTGCATGAGGTCCAGTGTTAAGCTTCCACAGTCCGTGATGATTTCTGGAGCCATGGAGATTGTAAGCTCGAAAGCAGGGCCCTCAATCCCCTCATGTTTTGCATTGTATTGGTATTGTTCTGTCACATGTTCTGTCCCCCTCTGTAATGCACAGCGCTGAGCGAACTATTGGCGCTTTATAAATACTGTATAATAATAATAATGTCATCCACTAGTGTTGGTCCACTGTGTTTTATCAAATCCAAAGTCAGCGCAGCTCTCTGCCAGGAAATTCTAGAGCACTTCATGCCTCCCTCTGCTGACCAGCTTTATGAAGATGCAGATTTCATTTTCCAGCAGGATTTGGCATATGCCCACACTGCCAAAAGTACCAATAGCTGGGTTAATGATCCTGGTATCACTATGTTTGATTGGCCATCAGACTCACCTGAGGAAAATAAGAGAGACACCAGACCTAACAATGCAGACAAGCTGAAGGCCATTATCAAAGCAACCTGAGCTTCAATAACACCTCAGCAGTGCCATAGGCTGATCACATCCATGCCATGCCACATTGATGCAGTAATTCATGCAAAAAACAAGTATTGAGTGCATAATATACTGTACATGGACATACTTTTCAGAAAGCCAACATTTCTGTATTAAAAATTCTTTTTTTTTACTGGTCTTATGTAATTTTCTAATTTTCTGAGATACTGAATTTTGGGTTTCACTAGCTGTAAACCATAATCATCAAAATTAAAAGAAAGAAATGCTTGACATATATCAGTCTGTGTATAATTAATTTATACAATATGAATTTCACTTTTTGAATTGAATTACTGATATAAATTAACTTTTCGATAACATTCTAATTTATTGAAATGCACCTGTATATGTCTCACGTGTCCCTCCACTTTATAGCCAACACTTCTTAATTCTGCAAATTCACATACTCCCTTTTTGTAGTTTTGTATTCACCAACCTTTGTGGGAAACCCTTTCTGTTAGCTCTTCCTGTGCCACATGCTAGTGTTTGCTTATGGTAAAGATTACGGAAAAGGGGCATCAACGTTTAGATGATAACCCTTTTCGAGGAGTGGGAATACAAGATCTCAAATGATTTTCTCACTGCTTCCAATATAGTCTAGGCAGTTAGGTGGATGCAGCTGGATGTGTTTTCCTTCATACACGTGGAAGGCCTATGTGTATCCTGTGGCTCTGTCACACAACTTGTACAGTTTCACCCCATATCTGACCCTTTTTACTGGAGATGAACTGCTTGATGCCCAGCCTGCTAGTGAAGTGGACAAGCGACTCATCCACACAGATGTTTTTGTCTGGGATATACAACTGGGGCAATTTCTCATAGAAAACATGAAGAAGTGGCTGAGTTTTATAAAGTTTGTCATATGTAGGGTCATTTCAGCGAGGGAACTGTGTGTTATCACTGAACTGGAGGAACCACTTGATACTAAAATATCTTGTTTTTGGCATAACTGATGAATAAATGAGCATGTGATGAATGAGGTGGGTGGACCAGTAATAGTGTAACTTGTTTTTTTGGTAAGTCCCATATTAAATGTAAGGCCCAAAAAGATTTTGAATTCCTCCACTGGTAATTGTTTCTATTCATACGGATGGTCATAACTTGAATTTGGATTATTGGTGATAAATTGTTGGACATAAAGGTTGCATTGGTCAACAACTGAACTTAATAAATTATTGGTGAAAAATAGATTTAAAAAATCAATAGGTGCTAAATTTTCTGTGTTGGCCTGAACACCTAGCTGGCAATAAAAGGGGGGGGGGGGGATATCAGCTGCTTCTGAGTTAAGGGGAAGGCGTGCAGGGTTTTCAAGTGCATATGGTATACTGGCATGGGCCCTAACCCTTTGGGGCTGATGTAACACCCCACTAGTACCTGGCCTTTCATGCAGAGGTACTGCGCTACTGGAGGATGCCACTGTGCTACTGGTGGTTGGCACTGCACTGCTGGTGGGTGGCTGCCTGCACTTCACCAGAATGCCTTAAGTGTATCACTGATCACTGTAAAGAGCCAATGATGTTGGCTCTGTCACGTGATCAGCTATGTCCAATCACAGCTGATCGCATGTACACAAGGAAATGCTGATTATAAGCAGTCCACTCCTCACGCTGACAGCGTGTGAGGAGAGGAGAGCCGGTAAGCTGCATTCTTCAGATGGACAATCTACCCTGATGATCAGTGTAGCCCCATCAGTCTCACCTGTCAGTGCCCATCAATACTACCTTTCAGTGCCCATCAATGCCACATACCAGTGCCCATCAGTGCACATCAATGCCACATATTAGTGCCTACCAGTGCACATCAATGCCACATATCAGTGCCAATCAGAGCTGCCTTTCAGTGCCACCTATCAGTGCCAGTCAGTGACGCCTATCAGTGTTGCCAATCAGTGCCACCTATCAGTGCCAGTCAGTGCTGCCTATCTGTGCTAGTCAATGCCACCTATTACTGCCCATCTGTGCCTCCTATCAGTGCCACCTATCAGTGCCATATATGAGTGCTGCTTTTCAGTGCTCATCAGTGATGCCTGTCAATGCCCAAAAGTGATGCCTTTATTATATGTTATTATATGTTAATCAAAGCTCGTCAGTGCCACCTACCAGTGCCTCCTCATCAGTGCACATCACTGCAGCCTCATTAGAGCACATCAGTGAAGGAGGACAATTACTAATTTTCTAAATTGTATAAGAGAAACTAAGAAAAAACTTTTTTTTTAACATTTTCAGTCTTTTTCAGTTTGTTTAGCAAAAAATTTAAATAATTAAATACCACCAAAAGAAAGCTCTATGTCTCAAAAAAATTATCAAACTTTTGTTTGGGTACAGTGTTGCATGACTGCGCAATTGTTATTCAAAGTTCGACAAACATTGAAAGCTGAAAATTGGCCTGGGTAGAAAGGGGGTAAAAGTGCCCGCTAGGCAAGTGGTTAAAGGATAAGTTCACCTTTTCAGGCAGAATTTCACTTTTCATAATAAATAGAAGTGTTTTCCAATGCCATTTCTAGCCCAGCCATCCTAATGTGCGTTTCTCTCACTTACCTCATCCACAGGACGTTTAATTTTTTTGTCAGTTTATTTGAATGTTTGAATGGATTTTCAGATTGCATAATTTCCTGTTATCCTGATATCTTAGCATTCGCTTCCTGTAGGCCACCTCCCAGAAGCCTTCACTTCCTCGTTGCATTACAGAAGAGGGTGTGATATGATGTGTTTACCACTCTGGTCCACACCTCCCTCATTACAATAGTACCAACTTCCCATCAGCTATGTAGTACAAGGGCCTGTCTGATTTGATACCAATTTAATAGATCAGGTGTGACTTCCTATTCCATAGTTCTGGTAAATCAAAAGGAAATTGTACAGAGATTGTACAATCAGATTGCATACTGTATGGTCATCTATATACAAGTACATAGGAGGGAGTGGAAGGACACACTCAGTTGTCAGGCCCCGTTCATATCTCCACATAGTGAAGACTCACATTCCTGCATGCGTTTGTTTTGGATGTTTTGGATCCTTTTCCCTTTCCCTTAAATGGGTTGTCATACATGCAACAATCACCCCAGAGAAGTTCCAGAACTTTTTTTGGAGAGGAGAACGGTGCGTTACCACAGTTTTTGGTGTGTTTGCCACACTGGGAGTGCCTTCAACATGCAATGACAACACAAACATGACGCACATTTGCAGCGTGTTTCTGAAATGCATGGCAAAGTGGGCATTTTCTGTGCAGTCTGCCATGTGTTTGGAAACACACAGATGTGAATGGAGCCTCTTTATTCTGCGTAAATGCACCATTTTCACTTTCAGGCCCCATTCACACAGAGAGTAGGGGGAGCGCACATTTTTTGGCTGGTTTTTCAGGTGACACACATAGGGCAGCCCATTGATTTCAATGAGCTGCGCTACATGTGGCAAAGTAGCTCAAGCGACATTTTGGCATGGTGAGTGTTGCATACGTTTTACTGTGCGGTTTGCTGCATTTGTTGCCTGTTTTTTCATGTGGCAAAATGTGTGCTTGCTTCTGTGTTTGGTGTGCCATTAACAATTAATGACACTCAAAGCGCAACTAGTTCATTTTAGGTGTACGAAGGCGGCCGTACACTATGCATTAATGACACTGAAAGCACAACTAGTTCATTTTAGGTGTACGAAGGCGGCCGTACACTATGCGTTAATGACACTGAAAGCACAACTAGTTCATTTTAGGTGTACGAAGGCGGCCGTACACTATACGTTAATGACACTGAAAGCACAACTAGTTCATTTTAGGTGTACGAAGGCGGCCGTACACTATGCGTTAATGACACTGAAAGCACAACTAGTTCATTTTAGGTGTATGAAGGTGGCCATACACTATACAATCCGATTGTACCGTCTCTCTACGATCTCCATTAGATTTACCAAAACTAAATAATAGGAGGACACAGCGTCCATCCAATTGCTCTGTATCCAATCAAGCAGGCCCTTGCACTACAGCAGGGGTGTCTCATGCGCTGCATGCACCCTAAGTCTGTCTGAAGGGAAGCTGGGGTAGCCAGGTAAATGCACGTGGGGAGAGATCCTGGGGATGCTGTGAAAAAAAAAAAGCTGAGGAGTGAAGGGTGGTAATCTGCTTCTGGGGTCCTACTGGCTTCTTTGTCCTCTGTCTACGTTCCAGGAATTGAAAAAGCTTTCTAGAAAATTTGTCGAGGGCTAAGGTAAGGCCTTGTTCCTCAGATCAAAGAGAGCTTGCATATTTTTGCAACTGATGTACATTAATGGTATATTAGTGCAAAGGGGAGCTGGAATTTATAAAACAAAAAAAAGTGAATTTATCCATTAATATTACCTATAATCTGATGGTTTTCCTGTGAAAGCAAAATGTGAAAACACTCTCAGCATATTGCAAAGGGTTAAACATTGCAGCTGTGGCTAATCGCTTGGGAGCATGCTATCCTTGCCATAGGCTGTAATAGTATTTTGTAACAAGATCATGGAAGAAACAAGGCAAATGCTTTTAAAGACACTGAATTTATTTCAGAAAAGTGAGTAAAATAGAAGGTCATCAATACCGGGACTATTTCACTAAAACCGAAGAAGAAAAAAGCAAAAAGTGGATTTTTCCCCAAGGCAATCAATTAGAATATTTCTTTTAAAGTACATTCAAGGCCTAACTGAATAACATTTGGTTTGCTAAAACTTGGTTTATCTTAAACCGGTGCCATTTTAATGTAAAATATTGTTTTGCCTATTTTACCTTGTTATTGCATCTCAGTGCTGCTGATCTTCTGCAGTCTGATTGCAGCCATTTCCTGTCTATGTGCACATACTAGATAAACGGCTTCATGGTATTTTATAAAGGGCAGGTTTATTGATCAGGACAACAGTGTACCATGTCTGAGTAATGTGCGCTAAAACAGCCAATTGTAACCTCCATTGGAAGGCCATGTGATAGGATATCATTGCAAAATCAAAATTGGGTGAGAGGAACAAAGCATTATCACCCCATAGCAAGAAGTGCCTGAACAAGGACATTAATGGCAGGATCACCAGGAAATATATTAATAAAAACGGAAAACTCCAAAATGTTAAAATGAATTCTACCATTAAATCAAAGCTTGTTTGCAATTTTAGTGACCAGGTTTACCTTTACTTTATTTGTTTCATCAAATATAAGTGTTAAACCTGATTGGTTGATGAGGGCAACAAATGAATCTGTTTGCATACTTATTTTTTTGTGTAGTGAATCAGTTTTATACTGTTACATGGGGGGCTCTTCTCTCCTATAAATGGGGCAGCACAGTGGTTAAATGGTTAGCACAGGACAAGGGTCATCAGTTCAAATCCCAACCACAGCAACACCTGCCTGGAGCTTGCATGTTCTCCCTGTGCCTGTGTGAGTTTCCTCTCACACTCCAAAGACATGTTGGTAGGTTAATTGAACCCTGTCTAACAGGAAACAGAGAATTATCAACCTATAGCTAGAAGTGCCTGAACAATTATGGCAGGATCAACAGGAAATATATGAATTAAAACTGCAAACTCCAAAATGTTAAAATGAATTCTACAATTAAATCAAAGCTTGTTTGCAATTTTAGTGACCAGGTTTACATTTAATTTATTTGTTTCATAAAATATAAGTGTTAAACCTGATTGGTTGATGAGGGCAACAAATGCATCTGTTTGCATACTTATTTTTTTGTGTAGTTTTATGAATCAGTTTTGTACTGTTACATGGGAGGCTCTACTCTCCTATAAATGGGGCAGCACAGTGGTGGGCAGCACAGTGGTTAAATGGTTAGCACTTCCACCTAGCAGGAAAAGGGTCATCAGTTCAAATCCCAACCACAGCACCACCTGCCTGGAGTTTGCATGTTCTCCTTGTGCCTGTGTGAGTTTCCTCTCACACTCCAAAGACATGCTGGTAGGTGAATTGGATCCTGTCCAAATTGGCCCTAGTATGTGTATATATGAATGTGAGTTAGGGACCTTAGATTGTACACCTCTTGAGGGTTAGGGACTGATGTGAATGTACAAAATATATGTAAAGTGCTGCATACATTGACAGCACTATATTTATTCATTACAGGTACTTATATTGCACCGTCAATTTATGCAGCACTTTACATATATTTTGTACATTCACATCAGTCCCTAACCCTTGAGGAGCATACAATCTAAAGTCCCTATCTTTACTAGGGCCAATTTAGACAGGATCCAATTAACCTACCAACATGTCTTTGGAGTGTAGGAGGAAACCGGAGTACCCAGAGGAAACCCACAGAGGCACAACATGCAAACTCCAGGCAGGTGGTGCCATGGTTGGGATTTGAACCAACGATCCCAGTACTGCCAGGCGGAAATGTTAACCATTTAGCTACTGTGCTGCCCTTATATAAGTACCTGAAATAAATAAACAATGTACAATGCTGAACAGCCATTTAAATTAATTTCTGTTGCTGCTTGGGATGTATGCTTACTGGTCATTATTGCAGTTGTTCACAAACTCACTGTTACGTGAAATTAAGCTGAAACTGTAAATTAGACACTCTTAATTGTAAAATTTGATATTATGTATAAAAATTGACAGAGAAAAACAAAACATAGTTTGCTCAAAAAAATTCTTAGTTTGATCCTTTGACTCAAATTGATTTTTGTAGGCGTACCGCATAAAGATGCAGGGCCCAGAATATTTGACTATTTGAAAGAATCTGGAATAATTCATTAAAAGAATGATCTGAACACGGAATGGGAGATCTAATATCGTGGCCTGGAATGACTGTGTTTATTTTTTTTATGAAGTAGTTTAATGGTAGCACTGTTTGCTGCAGTGATAAGGCCATCTATGGTAACAACATACTCTAAACTGTAGAAAATGCTGTAATTAACAATGCATAATTTCAACATTAGGAATAAGTAAACCGATCCTCCAGGTTAGCAGTATATGTAGACCTACTGCTGTTTATGTCAGAAAATTTACCAGTTCTGCGGTTTTGTAATCTACTTTTAATTTGGCTCATTGAAAACACTTTTCACTTTGTTTCCCTCTTTAAAAGCATATTTTTCTTCAATTCTGTCTGCTCACAATCCATTTCTTCTCTTTCTCTTTTGAAAATCTGATTAAAAGGAGAGTATTTAAATGAATATACAATGTTATACAGATTTTTCAATTGTTTTAGATGAACATAAAGAAGAGGTCAGCTTGGTGCAAACAATATTATCAACATGTACAGGCACAACACTGGGCAAACATTGTTTTGTCTTGTTGTTTAACCACTTCCATACCGGGCACTTTTACTCCCTACCTGCCCAGGACAATTTTCAGGTTTCAGCGCTCTCACACTTTGAATGACAATTGCGCGGTCATACAACACTATACCCAAACTAAAATTTTAGCATTTTCTTCACACAACTAGAGCTTTCTTTTAGTGGTATTTAATCAATACTAAGGTTTTTAGTTTTTGCTAAATTAACAAAAAAAAGACAGAAAATTTAGAAAATTTGTTTCTGTTATAAACGTTTGCAAATAAATAATTGTTTTTCATAACTTTAGGCCAATATGTATTCTGCTACATTTCTTTGGTGAAAATAACCCAAATTAGTATTTATTATTTAGTCTGTAGGAAACTTATAGAGTTCACAAACTATGGGATATATCTGAAAATTGACCAATTCTGAAGTACTGACAGCCAATCTAATTTCTTGAGGTCCAAGAATGTCAGAACAGTACAGATATCCCCCAAATGGCCCCTTTTTGCAAAGTAGACAGTCCAACGTATTTCATAACAGGCATGGCAAGTTTTTTGAAGTTGTAATTTTTTTGTCATAATTTTTCAGAAAATTAAGAAATTAAAAAAATTATTTTCGTTATTTTTTTTAACATACCATCACCAGTGCAGTATAGCATCATCATATAACTGGCATGGCAGTGATGAGGGACACTGACTGGTGACAGTACAAAAAAAAAATGATAACTTTTTTAAATTTGTTATTAAAATTGTTTTCTTTTTTTGTAAGATTTTTCTTTTCATATTGCACTATGACCAAAGTAGTATAATGTTACCATAGTAACATTGTACTACTTTGGGGAAGTGATCAGTTTTTTTTTTTTTTACACAATTTTCTTATAGCAAAGAATTACTTTGCTATATGCAAGCATTTACCTTGAATGAAATCGATTAATTCAGGGTTTTTTTTTTTTTATTAGCTGTGATTTGGCCATGGCTAATCACATGACACATGTGGGCTGTGATTGGCCCAGCTTGTGCATGTGATCACTATGACCATTCACAGCTAGACACACTTGTATACAATGGATGGCATGTAAGGAAGCCATCCATTGTATACAACTGTCATGTGACCTGCTGTGATTGGTCACATGGTACTGGCAATGGGGCCGGTACACAGATCTGTCATCGACTGTGTCCGAGGTACACGGCCAGTGACAGATCGCTCCGCAGCGCGGCCCTGCGGGTATGCGCAATGCGCGTTCCGTAAAGGACGCCATATGACATCCACCAGGAGGGACAAGCTGTTTGCCCAGCCGCCATCTGGTTGTAAGCTGGGTGGCAACTGGTTAAGATAAAGTGAGCCAGGTTAGAAACCTCTGTTGGGTTTTTATTGTTATCTGTGTCCCATTTGGAGATATTCTTGCTTCCTCAAACAAAAAAAATATATACAACCATGGGATTCTTCTCTCGTATTTTCATAACCTTACTGTATTACGTTGTACAGAGAAAAGTATATTGTTGTGCAAGTTTCTATATAGTTAAAGGGGTTGATTTACTAAAACTGGAGAGTGCAAAATCGGGTGCATCTGTCCATTGTAGCCAATCAGCTTCTAACTTCAACTTGTTCAATTAAGCTTTGACAAAAAAAAAAACCTGGAAGCTGATTTGTTACTATGCACAGCTGTACCAGATTTTGTACTCTCCAGTTTTAGTAAATCAACCTCAAAGTTTATCTTTAGGCATTTTTTTTTTCATTTTGAATAAAGTAGAGAAGGGTTAGACCTGAGTATTTATTGTTGTCTGTGTCCCTATTGGGAAGATTCACCTCTCTTATTTGCATTGGTGACCATTGTCACTGAGAAAGGGAAATCCAAAGTTTTTCCAAGAACAAGAGGTGAAAGTAATCTTCCAAAGGGTACAACTTATCTAGTAGCAACTGTCTACCAAGTGAATTCCCTTCACTTTGGAATATTTCTTTTAACCTCCTGTTGCTTCTTTTTAACAGGAATTTAATTTCACCAATTACACAGACAGGAAAAAATAAACCAGCAAGGGTTTAAACCTCCCCTACTCTTCAAAAAAATGTTTTGACTGTACAGAAACTTTAACATAGCTTTACAAAAAGTCAACCCTCAATATAAGGGTGCATGCACTGTTATATCCCAAGACTAATGCAGTTTGAACACATATGAATACTAAAATATGCCAATGTTTTCAAATACCACTTTTGTCTGGATGACTTGGCTTCTGAAAGCATCGATGAATGCATAGGAAGATGAAGTCCTTTAGAGCTCGTTTACATTTGCTTCAACTTTAACACACATTAAAGTGCCTACCACTTCAACATGTTTTTTAAATGTTTTTGATGCTTCTGTGATGCTTTGGTGATGCTTCTGTGATGATTTTTTGAAGCTTTGACGAAGTTTGCCAAATGCCCCGTGTGTGTGTTGATTTTCATTTTGTTTTAAAGAGGCCAGGTAGAACCCCAGCTTAGTAGTATCCCTACTCAGCAGATCCCCATCTCATTAGCACCTTTGTTCAGAAGATCCCCAGCTTATTAGTACCCTTGTTTAACAGATCCCCTGCTCAGTGGTAACCCCCAGCTCTGCTGATCCCTTGCTCAGTAGGACCCCAGCTCTGCTGATCCTCAGCTAAATAGCAACCTCAAACTCTGCTGATCCCTCACTCAGTAGTAACCCCCTGCTCTGCTGATCCTCTGGTTTTCTGATTTTCCTCTCTCCCTGGTCCCTGTTCACCTTCAACTATATTGCTGCCATGCTGCACACCACAAATAACATTGTTAGTTTCTCATGCTCATATCCCCCAGCTCTGCTGATCCTCTGCTGCTCAGTCATCTCTCTCTGTTCCTTGCTCACCTTCCGCTATAGCATTCCCGTGTTGCACACCACTTGTGCTGTCTGATAATTTCTCCGCTGTGGTCTGGATCCTACTCACCTTCCTGATGCTCCTCACTGTACACCAGACGTGATGTCTGTACCAGACACTTCCAGAATATATACACTTGAACCAGAAGTGACTGCTGATGACTTCTTTTTGGTTTGCTTGTTGGTTTCCCAGTGCATCCTTGGATATCTAATACCTGCAAAGCAAAGCAAAGCTAAATCTGAATAAAAGCCTCTCAAAAGCTGCAGATGCTGGTAGCGAGCTTTCTCATAAACTTCTATGGAGGCTTTGGAGACGCTTTGAAGCACCAAGAAAGCGACATGGGGTATAATGTTTAAAGCAAAGCAAATGCAATGTGTAAACAGGACTGTAAGCTCACCATTTTATTTAGTGACATGTGCTTTGATTGGCATTAAGAGTGCTTTAAAAAAAGCATCTCCAATGCCACATTTTGAAGCAAGTGTAAATTAGCCCTTACTGTTTACTGAGCTATAGGGTTAATATGTTACTTAGCATATCTGAATTCAGGCACTTAACTGTGTTTTAAAAAATAAAACATTGTATCAAGTCAAATGTTCAAAGATAATATGCATGTTGCTGGGTAATGTCAAGATACTTGTGTATTACTCAGTTCACAAAAGAAACATGCTTTGACCTATCAAAAAGCTTTAACAATGTGCTCATCCAATATATATTTAAGAATAGTGGGGTTTATTTACTAAAGCTGGTGAGTGTAAAATCAGTCTCACATCTGCATAGAAACCAATCAGCTTCTAAACTCAGCTTGGCTTGTTCAATTTAGCTTTGGCAATAAAACATGGAAGCTGATTGGTTTCTATGCAGTAGTGAGTCTGATTTTGCACTCTCCAGGTTTAGTAAACCATCCCCATTGTTTCTACTGCCACAGGGAAGTGATCTTCAAGTTGGTGTATGTGCAGGGGCGGACTGACAACTCATGGGGCCCCCGGGCAATAGGGGATCATGGGGCCCCTGTGTCGTTGCCCAAACTCAAAAAAGCCTATGAAAAAGATACCAGGGGCATCTCATGGGGCCCCCTACTGACCCCGGGCCTTCGGGCAGTGCCCGAGTTTCCAAATGGTCAGTTTGCCCCTGTATATGTGTATATAGTACAAGAAAAGCATTGCTGCATTCATACCACTCCACCGTACTCCCAGTCATCATCACCCAAAGTCAACCACTTTCATATTTTCAGTGTTACAGATACACAATTCTATAATTACCTCCATAGGACTTCACCTGAGTATAGGGTACCCATTCACGGATTCCAGTAAGAGGTAGTCCAAGATATCAACCCTACAAACCAATGCCATTGCTGGCCTTTCCCTAACATTTTACTGGGTAATATGTTAATGAATCTGCTGCATTCCAACAATATATAAAAAGTACTAATATTATTTCATACTTATTTATAGCAATATACTATATTTAGTCTTATTTTACCCAATTTGATTTTGGGAGTATAATGAAAATGATTCCATTGTGTAAAAAATTACTTTGTGTACAAAATCTGTTAAAACATTTTAGTACCAACCAATATATGTATTTACATGAAGGTGCAACTGTTTACTATTTTATTCATACGTATAGATGTACTGTAAATGCAAATGCATTGGCTATGATTGCAGCAATAAATAAAGCATCTTTGAATTAAGATCCATTTATCTCTCTGTTTCTCTAAAAGGCCTCTCCAGATTTGAATAGAGTGCTCACCATTTGTAAACCATACATTAGAGGACTTAGAATAAGGGCAGCCTGAATGATGACATTTATGTATTACTATTCTTATTTAACCACCTGCCTACAAGGTACCTTTATAAACAGCAGAAAGAAGTTTGAAACAATATTTAGGATCTAGTG
The DNA here is from genome assembly GCF_062004578.1 of Staurois parvus. Lineage (NCBI taxonomy): Eukaryota > Metazoa > Chordata > Amphibia > Anura > Ranidae > Staurois > Staurois parvus. The sequence goes on from NW_028317949.1 coordinate 10,924,357, forward strand.
AAGGGCTTGCTGCGAGCTGTACCTGTGGTTTTTATGATTTTGGATGCAAAATGGAAAAGAAAGGAAATAACGTAATTTCTCAAAAGGCCCTTAGGATTTTCAGCAAGTGCTGAAAGTTCATGCAATAAGCTTCTGCTTAGTCTTGACAAGTACCAGACTGGTGTATGAACCCTCTCCAACACAAAACCACTATGCATCAGTTCAGCATGCACTGAATTTAAAAAAAAAAATCACAGCACTAATTTTATATATATATATATATATATATATATATATATATATATATATATATATATACACATATGCACACTATATTGCCAAAAGTATTGGGTCACCTCTCCAAATCATTGGATTCAGGTGTTCCAATCACCTCTATGGCCACAGGTATATAAAATCAAGCACATAGGCATGCAGACTGCTTCTACAAACATTTTTGAAAGAATGTGTCACTTTCAGGAGCTCAGTGAACTCAAGTGTGATACAGCAATAGGTTGCCACCTGTGCAATAGGTCCAACCGTGAAATTTGCTTGCTACTAACTTGCAACTGTTAGTTGTATTATAGTAAAATGGAAGCAACTGCAAAACAACAGCAGCTCAGTCATGAAGTGGCAGGCCACATAAAATGACAGAGTGGGGTCAGTGCATGCTGAAGCGTACAGTGCACAGAAGGAACCAGCTGTTTACAGAGTCAATAGCTAAAGACCTCCAAACTTCATATGGCCTTCAGATTAGCACAACAGCAGTGCATAAAGAGCTTCATGGAATGGGTTTCCATGGCCAAGCAGCTGCATCCAAGCCTTACATCACCAAGTGCAATGCAAAGCGTCGGATTTGTAAAGCAGGCCATCACTGGAATCTATAGAAGTGGATTCGTGTTCACTGAAGTAATGAATTATGCTTCTCTGTCTGGCAATCCAATAGATGTGTTGGGGTTTGGTGGTTGCCAGGAGAACAGTTCTTGCCTAACTGCATTGTGCTAAGTGTAAAGTTTGGTTGAGGATGGATTATGGTGTGGGGTTGTATTTCAAGGGTTGGACTTGGCCCCATAGTCCCAGTGAAGAGAACTCTGGACAATTTCGTGCTCGCAACTTTGTGGGAACAGTTTGGGGATGGCCCCTTCCTGCTCCAACATGACTGCTCACCAGTACACAAAGCAAGATCCATAAAGACATGGATGAGCGAGTTTGGGGTGGAGGAACTGGACTGGCCTGCACAGAGTCCTGACCTCAACCCGATAGAACACCTTTGGGATGAATTAGAGTGGAGACTGCAATCAAGGCCTTCTCATCCGACATCGGTGCCTGACCTCACAAATGCACTTCTGGAAGAATGGTAAAACATTCCCATAGACACACTCCTAAACCATGTGGACAGCCTTCCCAGAAGAGTTGAATCTGTTATAGCTGCAAAGGGTGGGCTGACTCAATATTGAATCCTACAGACTAAGACTGGGATGCCTTTAAACTCATGTGCATGTAAGAGTAAGGGCAGGCATCCCAATACTTTTGCCAAAATAGGGCTCAATTCACTAAGTGGTATCTTACTGCATCCGAGTATGCGGTAGGATACCGCACAGCATTTTAAAAAAGAGTTTGAATTAAAAAAAAAATGCTATTAAAATACCAAATTAGTTATTTTATCAAGTCATGTGTTATTTTAGTAGTGAAAACCATGCATTAATGTTTCAGCTGTCAGTGGGATTACCCGCTGACAGCTGAATGTAAAAGAGAGGGTTTCCGGTAATTAAAAAAAAATGTAAAAAACAACATGGGTTCCTCCCTCCATCCATAAAAAAAATGGCGTGGGGTCCCCTCAAAATCCATACCAGACCCTTATCCGAGCATGCAGCCCGGCAGGTCAGGAAAGGGGGGGAGAGAAGCGAGTGCGTCGCCCCTCCTGAACCATACCAGGCCACATGCTCTCAACACTGGGGGGGGGGGGGGCTTTGGGGCAGGAGGGTTCCCCCCAAAGCACCTTGTCCCCATGATGAAGGGGACAAGGGCCTCTTCCCCACAACCATGGCCAGTGGTTGTGGGGGTCTGTGGGAGGGGGGAATTTTGGAATCTGGATGCCCCCTTTAGCAAGGGGACCCCCAGATCCCAGCCCCCCCTATATGAATGAGTATGCGGTACATGGTACCTATACCCATTCACAAAAAACAACCTGCAGTTTGAAAAAAGACAGGAGACAGTCTTTGACAAGTCCTTTATTAAAAGAAGAAAAATTTTAAAATGTCTCTCGAAGTAGATCCAATGTCAATCACGATGCCCGCAACCGACTTGAAAAAGCAAAAAAAAAAAGCTCTGCATTTGACACTGGCTCCCCCTGTCTGACTGCTCCACTTGCTTGACAGTTCTAAAATATGCCACCAGGTGACATCATGTGTGTGACCCCTACCCTCGTGACGGTATCGACCCAGCATGCCTTGGATGATGACCAAGATGCTTTGGGGGGTAGCCCCCCCGCCCCAAAGCAACCCCCCATGTTGAGGGCATGTGGCCTGGTATAGTTCAGGAGGGGGGGATCTCGCTTGCTGCCCCCCTTTCCTGACCTGCCTGGCTGTATCTGGTATGCATTTTGGGGGGGGGGACTTTTTTTAAATTTTGGCATGGAGGTTCCCCTCAAAACCCATACCAGACCTGAAGGGTTTGGTATGGATGGAGGGGAACACCCTTGGCCCTTTTTTAATGTTTTTTTATTGCTGGCAATTTTTTTTTTGCATTCAGCTGTCAGCAGGGTTCCTGATGACTCATAGCTTGTTAAGGATTCAATGGCCACCCACTGGCCTGCCCATAGTGCAGGTAAAGTTCCGCGCCGCACAAATATGCACATGCGCAGAGTCCTTACCAGTCAAACAGATGTGCAGGTACTTGAAAATCGGCACTCACATGTGCGCGCGCGCATGCGCACTCGCGCATGCGGGCCCCCGCCTGTCACTAATGCTGGTACCAAAAGGGCTATTTAAACTGGCTGCAGTAATTGTCCCATTGCTGTATGGTCTTTTCCCTGCTTGTGTTCCCTGATTCCTGTGATTGACTCCTGATACCGAACCAACCTGTTCATGATCTCTGCTTGATTGCTTCCTGCCCTGACCTCTGGCTTGTCTTGGATTATTCTTCTGTCTCTGCTTCTGTCTGATTGATCTTCCATTGCTGACCTGGCCTGTGACCTGACTACTCTTCCTCCTGCCTCTGTAAACCTGATTTGCCTGACTGATACTGAACCCGGCTCGTCTGACCCTGCATCCTCAGCACGCTACACTCGAGTATCCATCCATCCCGCACAGCTGCACCAGAATCCTCCTCCTTGCTCCTTGTAACTCATCAGCTCACCTGCTATTACAGGACTGATCTCAGGCACTTATACCCTACACACTATATTGCCAAAAGTATTGGGTAGCCTGCCTATACACGCACATGAACTTTAATGACATCCCAGTCTTAGTCCGTAGAGTTCAATTTTGAGTTGGCCAACCCTTTGTAGCTGTAACAGATTCAACTCTTTTGGGAAGGCTGTCCACAAGGTTTAAGAGTGTGTCTATGGGAATGTTTTACCATTCTTCAAGAAGCACATTTGTGAGGTCAGGCACTGATGTCGGATGAGAAAGCGTATCTCGCAGTCTCCACTCTAATTCATGCCAAATGTGTCCTATCGGGTTGAGGTCAGGACTCTGTGCAGGCCAGTCAAGTTGCTCCACCCCAAACTCACTCATCCATGTCTTTATGGACCTTGCTTTGTGCACTGGTGCTCAGTCATGTTGGAACAGGAAGGGTCCAACCCCAAACTGTCCTCACAAAGTTGGGAGCATGAAATTGTCCAAAATGTCTTGGTATGCTGATGCCCTAAGAGTTCCCTTCACTGGAACTAAGGGGCCAAGCCCAACCCCAACCCCAACCCCTGAAAAACAACCCCACATCATAATCCCTCCTCCGCCAATCTTTACACTTGGCACAATGCAGTCAGGCAAGTACCATTCTTCTAGCAACCATCGAACCGGACGTTTTTGCAGCTGCTGTTTTTGGCTTTTTATGTTTTTTTCTACAGCCACTAAACTCCCCAGCATGTTATCCTATGTGTTCATGCACACATAGACTGTAATCAGCATTTTTGGGCAGGAGTGTTTTTCGGCTGGAAAAAAAACAGAACTAGTGGGTTTCTAGAGGAGTTTGTTAGCTGTAAAAAATGCTCTAACGCTGAAAAATGTTGCAAAATGCGATAAAAAGCAGCAAATCAGTGTTTTTTGGACTTTTTTAAGCAAAAATAAAATGTTTTTATTAAACAATCGCTAAAAAACGCAAATGTGAAAAAATGCCGCTAAACGCTAATGCAAAACTGCTAAAAAACGCTGCAAAACTCACATTTTTAACGTGACTTTACACAGCTAACGTTACCAGCATTATTAAAACGCCCCGTATGCATGGAGCCTAAAAGTGGAGTGCATGGCTTGACAGCAAAAAGGTTAATGAAACCCACTCAGTCAATAGGAGACAAATCTTGAAAATCAATTTGCATCATTGCCAAGGCTAATAGGCACGGGAAGGTCAGATAAAGGATACAGGTTGCTGGGTGCCGCTGGGGGAGCATTATAAATACGAAAAAAAATGAAATCTTGTGGTTCAGCAGGGATCAGCTCAGTAAAGCTTAAAGTGCAATAATAAAAATGCACAATTCCTTTGGAAAATCAAAATAACACAATTTTTTCAAATACTGTTTAGAGGGGAGCAGGTCTTTTAATAAATAATATGTTTAGAGGGGTGCATTAATTCTGCCCATGAAGTGGCTCAGCAGTAGGATGTACTAAAGCAAAAGTGACCATGACAAAGAAAATAAAAAACTTCCAGCATTTTAGATCCATGTCAATCATCTGCCAACTCTCCAAAAAATCAATGAGCCATGGACAAGATGCATTACTGACAAACGTCTTACCGTTTCTCCACGCCCATGGTGCATTTTCTATATTGTATTCACTTACAGGGAGGGCAGATATCTAGGGGATCCTTTATTTTAAAGAGGCATTTCAAGTTCCACTTTGCCAGGGATGTAGGGAAGAGGCCCTTTTCTTCATCAGCATGTTAAGAGCATGAAGTATGATATGGTTCAGGAAGAGAGTCACATGCTCTCTGTCTTCCGCTTTCCTAGCCAGCCAGAGTACCTGCTTGAAAAAGGGTGTGGTGTGGATTATAGAGGACCACATGCTGTTCCCCAATATAATCCAGACCAGACTAGGGTTTGGTATGGATTTTGAGGGGTTCTCATGATGTTTTTGTTTCTCAATTGCTTCCTATTTTAGACATACTCTGTTTACAATGGAGCATTATATTAATGTGTGGTAAAATAGACATTTTATTGCACCACACACTAATGAATGATCCGCAGTGTGTTGTGATGCCATTCATTGTCAGTGCACCTCAACATGTATACATTTCAGTGCACCACAACCCGCAGTAATGAACCAGCTCTGCATTGTGGTGCAGTGCTTTGGATTCAAAATGGTCAGATGCATTTTTAGTCCTCATGCACACTTGGAAGATTTTACAGCTGCTGTTTTTGGCATTTGACATTTTTTTCTACAGCCAGTAAACCCCCCCCCCCCCCCCCCCCCCGCACATATAGGCTGTAATTAATTAAAGTTTTTTGGCTGGGACGTTTTTTGGCTAGAAAAAAATCCCAGGACTAGTGGGTTTCTAGAGGAGTTTTTTAGCTGTAAAAATGCTCTAATGCTGACAAACCGGCATTTGTTTGTCAGTGTCAGAGCTACTTCATTAGTAGAATGAATAGAGGCTGAGGCTGGTTGCACCCCCTCCCACCAACTAACACTGCCTCGGGGATGCTGGAGTCCTTACTGTCATTGCCTGGACCGAGCGGCTGGGGGAGGAGGTAGGAGGAGAGAAAGGTCTCCAACACTGTTCTGTGTCGCTTCCGTCCTGGCAGCTTAGGCAATCCAGTGACAGGTAATGTCCCAGCATCTTCTACATTGCAGAGTGATAGAAAAGTGTCCAGGAGTTTACTTGAATAATAAGAAACAGGGGCACTGCAGATTATTCCGCCACTCCCAAAAATGGAAAAATAGTCCCAGTGTGCTGCAGCCACTCCTTCCCCGCTGAGCAAATGGGACGATTAAAGGGTTTAATTTTAACTGCTGTACACTAGGCTCTTAAAGAATTAGGAACCCCTATCTGCTGCTGTCCCCACCCTGATCTCAGTTCTCTGGGGCATAGGCTGGGACACAGCAATGGCGGGACTTTATTCAAATATTTGTGACGTCCCAAGCAATTCGTGACAGTTGGCAACTGTGGGAAAGTGCAAAATCTAGTGAAGCTGTGCATGGTAGCCAATCAGCTTCTAACTTCAGGTGGTTCATTTAAGCTTTGACAATAAAACTTGGAAGATGACTGCTTTTATTGCAGAGATTTATCAGATTTTTCACTGCCTGGTTTTAGTAAATCAACCCCAGAGTGTCTTAATGCATGAAAATATGGGGCATTAATATACCTGCATTAAGAGATAGGGGCTTTTTTATATAAAGCAATGACTGTTACTGTCATCAAACATTTAATGGTGGTGAATCAATCACTTTTATTTAAACCACATAGACCAGGGGAATTCACCTGCAATGAATGTTTGTTGAATGCCAGATTAATTTCTTTGTAAATATGATGCATTGTCTGAATGGGCCCAAAATGTTTTCTATTCTTTATGTGTGTATACAAGGGAGTATGATGGTGCTGATGACACAACATGACATTGATATTGACACAATTAGATATGCACTGTAGTAGCCAAATGTTTATATGATTAAAAAAAGCTGAAACAGATAATGAGTACATAAGTGTCTTGACAAGATGGATTACACACGTGTCCCCAAAGACATGAGTTTGGTTATTTATACACCAATATTTCTAATTTTTAGAGATAATTTAATGACTGGCATTGGGCCAGTAGACAGGGTTAAAGCAAATGTGGTACACATACTTAAAAAAAGATGCAGTAACATTAGACCTTCAAGCTTGACTTCTATTGCAAAGATATATTAGAAGCTGTTGATAGATCACATGTGGGGAAATGTGATTAAAAAATGTAAGTGATAACAAGCTTGGATTTATAAAACACGTATGTTGTCAAAGAAATGCACTAAGAAAGTAAGCATAGCTTGGAGATTGGTGGTGAAAGTGGTACTGTATATCTGACATTTACAAAAGCCTCAGGCTACCCTCATGAAGTCTGTTTCTGATTGTTTGGTCAGAGACATTCACACCAGTGGCCTTCTAGAAGTCATTTTGTAGGGCTCTGGCAGTGCTCATTCTGTTTACTACACCAGTAAAGGGTCTGACAATGGGTCCAAGGATTTCATCCCAATACCTAATGGCAGTCAGGGTGCCATTGTCTAGCCTGTAGAGGTCTGTGCATCCCTCCACGGATATGCCTCCCCAGACCATCATTGACCCACCACCACCAAAACGGTCATGCTGAAGGATGTTACAAGCAGCTTAAAGTTCACCATCGCTTCTCCAGACCCTTTCAAGTCTGTCAAATTAGCACAGGGTGAACCTGCTTTCATCTCTGAAAAGCACAGGGTGCCAGTGGCAGACCTGCCAATTCTGGTGTTCAATGGCAAATGTCAATCAAGCTCTATGGTTCCGGGCAGTGAGCACGTGGCTCACTAGAGGATGTCAGGCCCTAAGGCCTCTGTAGGGTCCAGGTATCACCTCATGCTATCAGTAGTGACACTGACCCTAGTGATATGCAAAATTAGTGAAAAACAATCAGAAAAGATGAGTGGGGAAAAAAATGTCAGTGGCCTCCACCTGTAAATCCATAAAACCATTCCTGTTTTTGGGGTTGTCTCATTGTTGTCCATCTAGTGCACCTGTAGTTAATTTCAAGAAAGCAGCTAAAACTGATTAGCAACCCCTTCTGCTACTTAACCTACCTAGTGGTCTAATTATGTCCATATTTCTGTGCTCAAAGCGGTACATTTTTTTTGCATGGAAATATGTATTTTTTTTTATTGTAGGCCTGTAATATTTAGGAATAACTCACTGAAATCTGTCCGAACAAGAGTCTAGTAAGCATCCCGGGTATGTTAAAATTTGAAAACACGAAATCATAAATGATAATTTAATAAATAATCATAAAAAATAATAATATAATAATAATAAATGTAATTCAATAATATAATCAAACCAAAAACACTGAAATTTCAAATATAGCGCCAAGTTCGCACATCACTGAGAAAAGTTGCAAAATCGTTTTCAGTGTCTGATGACGAATTTCCCCACTAATCATTATCACTCAATTCTGCAAATGGTTCTGATTTACTATCGCTGTTCTCTAGCTGGTCTAAAACCGCTTTTGACCTAAAGGGACACTTTTTGGACGCCATGGACGTTTCTCAGTTTCCAGGCAATAAGAACAGTAAAAATGCAGGCAGGGCACAGGACAAAGCACTAGGGACAAAATGTATGTGAAATGGTTTGATACAGTAATGTTTTACTATGTGATTTTAGTGAATGTCACTTTTTGCCTTTTTCAAATTTCCCGCCATTCCATCCCCCCGTACGTCCCGGCGCTCGCAGGGGACGGAACCCAGATGACAGATGCTGGCATCCGCCGGATTACATTGCCGGGGACACTGCAGGAGGGACATTGCGGGAGCGCAGGACAAGGTAAATGATCGAGGTATCGCAGAGAAGCGCCACATAGTAAGCCCGAGTGTAGCTCAGGGTTGCCACTTGTGGTGCTGACACTTTACCCCGAGCTACACTCAGAAATACCGCCAGGGAGGTTAACTGACCAGATCAACACCCCAGGAGTTTAATTGACTTGATGCTGTACTCTGATTAAAAAGTGTTCCTTTAATTTTTTTGAGCGGTGTATATATAACAAATGAATAGGAGCAGTCCATGCAAGAGTTCAATGAACCAATCCGTGACCAGGGGCGGACTGACCATTTAGGCACTCGGGCACTGCCCAGGGTCAGTAGGGGGCCCCATGAGATGGGCTTTTTTTGGGTGTGGTTTGAGTGTGGGAAAGGACACAGGGGCCCCATGGTTTCCTACTGCCCTGGGGCCCCATGAGTTGTCAGTCCGCCCCTGTCCGTGACTATCACCATCTAAAGTATCCACCACTGCTTGTGAATGAAGACAATACCACACTCACCAAATTTTCAGCTGCTAATGCAGCCAATGGTGCATTTGTATCAATCAGTCATGACCTTTCCTGTATGGACCTCCAGCTCCATCCACAATCATGGGGTCTCCTGGTGGTAAACAAAACATGCCACTTGAGGGTGCTGTACCAGATATAGGAAGAAGGAATCACTGCAAGGAGCCAGACACCAAAGGAGCCATATATAGTGTAGACGTTTTATTTTAAAATTCCATGAAAAAAATACTTAAAAACTTGCACCCAGATGTCAAAGTAGTAAAAGCAAATTACAGTGCAATTTCAAAGATGGCCAACAGTTCCTTGAGTTTTGCCCCAATGTGTTCATCTTCAGGGGTGCTAGTACGCCAATTTCGACCATAAGCCTCTTTAAATAGCCTGGTTAATTAAGATGTAATCACTAGAGGACCAATCCGTAACATTGGGTGCCATTTTGTTGAAGACAGCCATGCAAATATAATTTCTGCAATTTATTCATTTCTGTAATTTCTGATAATTTTTATCAATTTTTCACCTATACATATCCTTATCTTTCTTTTTGTTTTTCCCATATATCCCAGTACACAAGGAAACTTGAAAAGGTAACTAATGATCTGACTGGAACAGTTGAAAGAGGACTGTATAAGAAATAGTTTTCCTGTGTGTAGGTGTATAACAGAATTTCCCTTCATGAAAAAAAAATACATTGGGCAGGGTAGCCAGGTTCATTAAAGATTAGTGCATTTTCAATGTTGCAAGGTCAGCATTTTTAAATTCCCTGCCCTCTGTACAACCTATTTATGCATTGGTACACGTTCCCTGGGGCAGTGCTCAACCTCAACCCCCCCCCCCCCCCCCGCAGACACACACACACACTTTTTTTTACTAATACATTTGCTGTTAGTCTTAAAAAAGAAAAACCTGATTCAACAGATTTTGCTCTCATTGATTGCAATGGGGTTTATCATTGGCATCAGTCAAACTGCCCCAAACCAAATCTAGGCATGCTTATCTCATCCCTGATCATTAATAGCACCAAGGTCATATAGGTCCTCTATTGCAGGAGGCTTTCAGATTCCACCAAAACCACCATGCCGGGGAAGAGACTTTTGTCCTCATCAACATGGACCTCCCACATGTTGACAGTATATGGCTTGATATGGCTCAGGAGGACTTGGGGGTCTTGTGCTGCAGGAAAGTTATTGTTAATAGAGTCTTGTATGCTCAAATGCCTGCACAAAGGTTATCAAAGAGAAGGACCACTGTTATGTCACCACCTATTGGTTACCCAGAAAGGTAAAATAGCAGATCTACTGTTACCATCACAGAGGAAAACTAAAATGCCTTTCTTTGAGAAGGTTCTTTGTAAGAACCTTTTTGCACCACTGAGTCACAGTACACACACCACAGTCTAAATAAAGTACCAGGGGCTGTAGTTACTAATCCACTAGCATTCACAAGATTAACCAGAGGTTATTGCGCCAAAATGTGTCCACACCAAGGACTTCAAAAAGTGCTTCAGGGAAAATAGCTCTTTTACTTTTTCATAAAAAAGTAGCAGCACAGCATACAATCTGAAAAACATTTTCTTTGATGAGAAAAAAAAAAAATTGCTATTTTTACATGAAGTATTGTTTGAAGACCTTAGTTCAGGACACCTTTTGCTGCAATAAGAACAATAAAGTGCTTTGAGAATCTACCTTTAAAAACATTATGTAAAATAAAGTTGTTTATTGTTATTATTATTATTAAAAACTTTCTGCTACTTTTCATCATGATGGCAGGATCCCTTCTGATGACCAATGTGCCACTGATCCCCTGATCCCTGAATGGAGGAGCAGTTCTGTCTGCTTCAACGCTACTTTTCAGAGTTATTTTTATTTTTTATTTTTAAATCATAGCAGCCAAGGAAGGTTCATGGGCAGCACACACAGTCTGCACTTGTGTACTATTGTGATGCTAGCAGGGGCGGACTGACAACTCATGGGGCCCCCGGGCAATAGGGGATCATGGGGCCCCTGTGTCCTTGCCCAAACTCAAAAAAGCCTATGAAAAAGGTACCAGGGGCATCTCATGGGGCCCCCTACTGTCCCTGGGCCCTCGGGCAGTGCCCGAGTTACCAAATGGTCAATCTGCCCCTGGATGCTAGTCAATTTGTACTAAACACCTATGAATTAAACCAGCAGATTTGCCCATCCCTAACCTTGACAGTCAGTGCTTGGTCACACCTTGTAAAACTATACAACTGAAATATTTGCTGTTAATGTAAATTAATGCAGTTCCACAATTGTGCTTATTCTGAATGAACTCCTAGAATTCTGCCAGCTTACCTTTGGAAATGTAGCTTTAAAGATAGTATGTAAGCTTGCTTCTACTACATATTGGCAAAATAAAAAATGCAAACCTCTGGAGACAAATATCTTTTTATACCTGTAAATAAATGTATGTCCAGAACTCTAAAAGGGATATAAATGTTTCATTACTGTACTATTGTTTTATGGTTTTGCAGAGAGAGATATGATTGGTTAACATTTTTCCAGTGAATAGAATCTGATTTGGCCACATATAACTTCTGGGTTGCTAAAATTCCCATCTCCTCCTATATATATAGAATATTAAAATGTTTGTTTTTAAAGACAAGAAAGGGGTATTGTTGGTGTGCATTAAATGCATGTATTTGCCTAAGCATTGGGAATAAAATTCTGATTGGTTAATCAGGATAAGCAGCTGCCTGATGCAGTTCTTTACCTCTAAAACATTTCTATCCAGTAAAAATGTGTTTCCCTCTTTTCTACTATCCTCCACATGGAAATTAATTGTTTTAAAATTTACTAATAAGCTTGTCATTTGCCTCCACTCATTAATTACCTTCAGTCTTCTTTGATTGTCTCTCTCACTCGTTACATGTACTACAGATATTTAGTAGATTCCCTGCTTCATGTCAATCATAAAAACAGGCAGAATGATATTTAGATGGGATACTATCATAAGATTTTTAAATTGTCACCTTGCCCCAACAAGCAATCACAGGTTTTATTTACACAAGTATATTTCTAACCCCTATTCTACATTTCCCTGTAATACCATACTGCTTTTTTCTGCTTTCCTTCTGTAATAGGATATCATGGCATTTCAAATGCAGATATGTAATTCTTATGAAAATTTGTGTCCATAGATAATTCATCCTTTGCTTAAGTTACATTAAAAAAACACATTTGAAAGGAGTGTGACAGTTCTACTTTAATGTGGTCATGTTTGAATTGATTCTTCATAACCTAGTGCAAAGATTAATATTTGCTGAGAATGTTTGCTGCTGAAATAATGGGGTTATGTGCATGTAAACTGTAAACCCAGTCATGCTATACTGATCATATGTCTTGCTAATTTGGATCTATATGTCATTAGTATCTCAGCTTAGGTGTCTCAAGAGGAAAATAGTCTGCTGGAGAAAAATGGCTAAATACTGATTTCACTACCATCTGGAACATCTGACATAACCTTTGGTTTAATCATATAGATGCTTTTTCTTTATTGCTTTTGCCTTATGTCTGTATACTACTAATTCACAAGTAATTGTAATGTAGGTAAACATATCTTTATACTTTTGGTTCTGGACACTGACACAAGTATTGAAAATAGTTAAATAAAATATAAACATAGAAACCCAGTACAGCAGAAAAAAAGAACAAGTAGTCAGTTTTTTTTATTAATTCTATTCTTTTATTTTTTAACTCTTTTGTATGAATATAGATCCATGTTTGTCCCAAGCATGTTGGGGGAATGTGGACCAACCATTAAGCTGGACAGCTGCTAGGATCTGGAGTTCCTATATAGAATGCTCATTTAACTAACACACCAGACCACATTGGTTTAAGAGTCATTCTGCCTTGCCTGGCCACACTGTGTTCTAATATCTCTGCTTTTCCTGTGTGACTTTAAGAAGAGGTATATGGAGGCCCTAAGACCCTAGCCCTAGCTATCACATACACTGAAGAGATGTCCAACCTCGGACCCAGATGACACAAGATATCAGGCTGTAATTCTGGGAGTCAACATCTGAAGGTCTGCCTGAAACACTGGGAGAACATGGTCTGCTGTGCAAGCTACTTGGACAGCAAGGACAACATCCAATGACAAACTAAAAAGGGTGTTTGGCTACAAACAGGTCAGAGAGAAGGATACTGAGCTCAGGCAGTTCTCTCCACACTGATGGGTTGGTGAGCTAAGGAGAGGTTGTGATGTGAATTTATCTGTCACTGCAACTGCTCAATGGTCTTCCTCTTCCGCACAGTATCTGGCAGCATTTTTACAGAGAATGGAGGATCACGTAACAATCAGAAAGCTCTTCACTTAAAACTGACATCTCCCATTTAATAAAATGTATAGAAGAGGTGGAAGCATCAGAAAAGTTGAAAATTCAGTTAATCACAGCCTTACATACAGTTGGACCCTACTGGCTACCCTATAATAGGTTGGTAGTAGTAGTCATTAGTTCTGGTTAGGACATAAGAACACTTTGGGTACAGACCATATTTTAGATCTTTTTTTTTATCTTTCCTGTGTTCTTTCTCTCTCTTTTTATTCTCAAGTTACATGCACTCCTGCGGGTTCTTTGCCTAGGATTATATTATCACAATATCATGTAATAGCAAATATTTATTTAAAGGGCAATAATATATAGTTTTAGGTTATCTCTTGCGGTGGCAAGGTTTTGGATTCCTAGACAAAGAAGCATAAGTTTCTTTATGAGATTTTCCATCCTAAAGGGAAGATAGTGTGCTTACAATAAACTAATATTCAAAAGTCAGACCCTCCCAGATTTAAAGTGGAACTAAAGTTCCTGATACTTACCTAAATGGTCCAGCACCCTTAATGACACTGACATCTTCTACCTGGCTTCTTCTGGATGCTCGCTGCAACTATCTTCTTTGGCTGCTGCTGGAAGATATCACGTCTGTGCATACAAAGGATTTCAGTCATCCTGGAACACAGGATTTGTGTCAGAATGTAAGCTGAGATACACTTGTATAGTTCAGTGCACATTCTAAAGAAAACTGAAAGCAGGCAGGTAGGTTTAATTTGTTGCAGAATAGAAATGACATGCCACTTCTGCAATAAGGAGCCTGCCTATTTCAAATTGAGATTTTAGTTCTACTTTAATGCAGCAATATTTCCACAGTGTTTCTTTAACAACTCTAGTAAGAAACACTCTTTAGGATTTTGCAAGTCCATTTCATTTACCCTGTCAAAGGAATTTAAAGACAACGATGGTAGATACATGTTCCTGAGAGGGAAGATAGATAATTCCAAAGTCACTATAACTAATATACTGGGGTAGATTTACAAAAAACTGGTGCACTCAGAATCTAGCTGTGCATGGTAACCAATCAGCTTCTAACTTCAGCTTGTTCAATTAAGTTTTGGCACAAAAACCTGGAAACTGATTGATTTCTATGCACAGCTGCCCCGGATTTTGCACACACCAGTTTTAGTAAATAAACACTACTTTTTATGGTTTAGCTTAAAAAAAATTAACCAGAATTCCTGATTAGAACTTCTGGAAATTAGCTATTTTTAAAAGAGAGTTCTAATAAGGGCAGAAGATTTGAATTTATGTCTGAAACCTCTACTAGATTTCTTCCAGGGACATACTAATATACTTTGTTTCAAATATATTAAAGTCATGATACTTTGTGACACGGGCAAAGCTTGAGGGGTCACAGGGGTCATAATGGGGTCCATACCCTAGGGGGGGATGCATGCAGCCTCCCTGTAATATTAGGTTTTACACTGGGGAGCCAGCAACCTTTTGATTGAGTTCTATCCATAGACTGTGTCAGGTAAGCTGCAGATTACAAACAAATCCCTGCCTTGTTGACCCAGCACTTTTCCCTGCTGCAGTGACAGCCTCTACCCTCTGAATACATGTGGCTATGGGGTGGGAAAAGCCTCCGGAATAGCTCAGGCAGGTTTGGACTCTTGTCCAAACACATCCAAGCTCTTACCCTAAGTATAGTTTGCTCATTCCTGCCAGCCCTTTACTCTGATCCATCCAAGGTGTTTGTTGGTTATATCATGTGGGATGGATAAGAGAGGAGGGCTGGAGGGGATCAGTGCCAGAACATGTAAATCTGCCGCAATGGCTTCCCTGCAACATTCTTAATTAGGTTACAACTTATGTGCCCTCCTTCCACTACGGGGCCATACCCCTTAAGTACCATGCCCTCCTGACACCCCAGCCCTGCTGGTGTCCTCTTTATCCTCCAATATTATTCGCTTGAGACCCTCCAATACCAAAACCACTTGATCCCCCTGTACTTTGCTCTCCTGAATCCCCAGTACCATTCCCTTCTAACTCCCTACACAATACCCTTCTGACCCCCCTGTACTGTGCCCTCTTGACCCCCCTGCTCCATGCCTTCCTGACTCCCCTGCACCATATACTCTTGACCCACCCTGCAATGCACCCTCCTGAACTCCCTGCACAGTACCCTCCTGACTCCCCCTGTTCTTTGCCCTCTTGACCTTCCTGTATATGATCCCTCCTTACTCCCCTGTCCTCTGCTCTGCTAAATCCTGATTTGCTCAACCCTGTCCTCTGCTTTATTGATCCCTATACAATGTTTAAAATATTTTTTTAAAGGCCACCCGGAAACCCAAAATACATAGCAGACCCCTAAGGGGGGACTCCCCCAACAAAGCACCTTGTCCCTATGTTGATGAGGTCAAGGGCCTCATCCCCAAAAACCTTGCCTGGTGGTCTGTGAGTGGGGGGGCTAAATGACTTTGACAGCTTTCCTT
This sequence comes from Staurois parvus, assembly GCF_062004578.1. Taxonomy (NCBI): domain Eukaryota; kingdom Metazoa; phylum Chordata; class Amphibia; order Anura; family Ranidae; genus Staurois; species Staurois parvus. Next base: position 10,940,303 of record NW_028317949.1, read on the forward strand.
TCTGGTTTATTTGCTTTAACAGAAAAAAAAGCAAACAGACCATTTCCAAGAGTCTGCTATGTATTCTGGGGGACCTTTGGAGGGGATTGTGTGTTTTTTTAGAAGCTGGCAATTTAAGCTGATTCATTTTTTTCTTTGCAAATGTTATTTTTGCTATAGCAAATACTACAGCAAGAATTAAAAAAAATGTCCCCCTCGAAATGTATCTCTGTCCCTTAGAGTCTGGTATAGATTTTAAGTGGGTACCTCACAAAAAAAGTGTGAGGTCCCTCAGTAAATCCATACCTGATGCAAAAAAAAATGCATGAGAACCCCCTAAACATTCTTAACAGAGCCTTAATCCAAGCATAAAGCCTGGCTGGCATGGAAAGGGGGAGGGCGAGTGTTTGCCAATGCACCATGTCCACATGTTGAGGAGGACAAGAACCTCATCCCCACAACCCTTGCCTGGTGGTTGTGGGGTCTGCAAGTGGGAAGATCATCTGAATATGGAAGCTCCCTTTTATAATAAGGAGACCTTCAGATACCCCACTACATGAATTAGTATGGTGTGCATAGTACCCCTACTCATTCACATGCACACACAAAAGAAAATAAAATAACCTATAAATATATTCAGACATTTGAGAAGTCCTTTATTAAAAAAATAAATATCCCAAAAAAAGTCCCTTATTGTAAGTCCATTCGCAATCACAATGCCAGCCACCAATGACTCTCCAAACAAAAAAATAAGAACCTGTCACACACGAATTATCCCTCATAGTAGCACTAGCTGAATGACTGGAGCTGCCATTGGCTATATAAAGGTAGAGGCAGGGATGGTGGTAACATCATTGCCCAAATATGTATATGTGCCCATATTTAGGCAATGATGTAAGGATCCATTCCCTGTTCATTTTCTTACATGGCTGGGGATTGTCAGGCATGTAAGCAAATGGGCTAGGTTACATCAGTGGTTGTTAAGGATGCAGCTAGGGTAAGAGCAGCTGCTTCGTTAACAACTATTGACAGCCAGGATAGTGGTAAAATCATTGTCCAAATATGGCCTTGTATCCATATTTAGACAATGTTGTAACCCGCTCTATACCCCATCCATTTGCTCACGTGGTCAGGGAATCCCATCCATGTAGGTGAGTGGGCCAGGTGATGTAGATTTGTTAATGAGGGCAATACCAAACAGAGTACCACATCACTTTGCTGAACACCACAATAAATCATCTGCAGGTTTAAAAAGGTGGGTCATTGAATCCATTAAAAGAAAAACTCCCCACCACAGAGCGTTTAAAAAAACTCAGTTAAGAGTGAATATCCAATAGGTTTCCCTTTTGCAGTCTTTCACCATGGGTCTCAATGAAGAGATTGAAGGTAACATAATCATCTGAAAACACCATTGTATTCCAATTCATTAACTAGAAAAGCTACAATTTCTGGGGAAATTGTGAGAAGTGTTCTTGCCTCCACCAGTAGTCTACAACTGGAGTGGGCGGAGTAACTGGGTGGAGTAGCGTGAGTAACTGTTGTGTGGTTGGAGTGGCTGGAGTAACTGTGAAAAGGTCAATGGGCGGCATGAGTTGCAAACAAATGGTCGTATTGTGAAAACTATCAGGACTATGGCTTAGCCGTGGACATTTTTAGTGGCAGCAGGGATAGCTGAACGTTTTGATATAAGATTTGTGTAGGTGGGCTTGAAAATGAGGGAGTGATGGCAGTTTAGAAATCATGTCCTGATTTTTCAGCTCACACTCTAGCTTTTGTCACTCTGCTGCCTGCTCACACACCTGGGTTCCTATGGCAACTGACTCTACAGCAAGGGCAGAGAAGAGCGGTTAAAAACAAACTGCTCCTACTTGCTCACTTCACTGGCGTTTGCCAGTTGTAGTTTAAAAATTATAAATCCTACACCAAATTGTGAGAATCCCAAGACCCAGACCTACATTTTGATGCATAGTATGTCTCTGAAATATTAAAAATGAAGGCACAGTCGTAGTTTAGAAATTGCCCTTCAAATTTGAGGTGGCTAGAGTGGATTTTCAATGAATGTCAATGGGCGGCGTGAGTTGCAAACAAATGGTCATATTGTGAAAACTTTTAGGACTATGGCCTAGCCGTGGACATTTTTAATGGCAGCAGGGATAGCTGAATTTTTTGATATAAGATTTGTGTAGGTGGGCTTGAAAATGAGGGAGTGATGGCAGTTTAGAAATCATGTCCTGATTTTTCAGCTCACACTCTAGCTTTTGTCAGCTCCCACTCTATTTTTGAACATTCCGCCATTCATTCCTACGGGACCAATTTTGTCACAAAAACGCCAATATTTCGTGAACCATTCGGTGAAACGTTCCACAAAGTAATAGCACACCAATCGGGAACAATCCGCACGTTTCAGTATATTACTGTCTATGTAGTGTAAAAACTGTGGGAGGAGTTAGGGTGGTAAATTTGGCTATAATAATAAGAATATACATGTGAGATAACAGTAAGTGGTCTTGCCATGCAAGAACACTTAACTAAGGTACACATGCCCACATATAAAGGTTCATACAGCTCCAGTCACATATGCATGTCTGTCTGCATGGGTATGCAAACATCATCTTAGCCTCCTACCCCCCCCCCCCCCTTTTTTTGTTGCAAGTTTTTGCAGTTATTTTTTCGTAATTATATAATTGTATACCTTTATTTATTTTATGTTTATATATTTTTCCTTGTGTTAAAATACCACATGCAATTTTCTCTTTTCTCTTCATTCCTTTTCGTTACCAATGTACAAGATTTTTTTTATTTTCTTTCCTTATTCCCACCTGGTTTTTCTGCAATAGATGCAAGCAATATGTACATATAGATGTGTGAAAATATACACAGGCATACTGAACTATAATGAGGAATTCTGGTTGATTTTTTTTTTAGGCTAAGCAGTATATAGTAGGGTTAATTTACTAAAACTGGGAAGTGCAAAATCTGGTGCAGATCTGCATAGAAGTCAATCAACTTCCAGGCTTTTTTATCAAAGCTTAATTGAACAAGCTGATTGGCTACAACTGCACAAGATTCTGAGCGCATCAGTTTTACTAAATCTACCCAGTATTTCTATAAATGTGTAATACCTCACAAGTAAGACTGCTTGTGCTTCTTTGTGCTACCATTAGTACTCATTTTACATCCAAACACAGTTCACTATATATCTCCTATATATATCCACTATAACTCCACCACTCTCACATTCACAATGTGTTACTGTTTTCAAGACATCTAGTTCTGCTGAGTATTGTTATCCCACTGATATAAATAGACCTGTCACATTAGAAGGGGTTTTGGATTAAAAAAAGAGGCTTGGGCGACTTGGAAATATGTTGCCCCTCCCCCCTGATGTCACGGTAGCAGACTTTTATCAGTTGTCAACAGCTCCATAAAATCCACTTCCCAGCTATTGAATTTGGAAGCCATTCTCTATTAAAAATATGTTTATTAATGCACTCCAAGCTCACACTGATCCACCTGTCCTGCAGATTTAATGTGTTTTACTCCATCTGGTTGGTTGAAGGAAAACACAACTTTATCTTATTTACTAAGTTTAAAAAGGATTCAATTTGCAAAGTAAACAGTCATTTTCCTAACACTATAATATCAATGTGCAGCGCTAATAAAAATGTGTGTTATAATCAATGATGACCAGTGTGACCAGTGTGATTGTAAAAAAAAAAAGAAACATCATAAAAAAGAAATAGGGAATAGTGGATTCTCCAATGAAGAAACAAAATGGACGGTATAACAAATAAATGAAAATATACAAGTACTCTAAATATCATAATAGTCCCAAAAATAGTGATGTGATCAAATCAACACAATGTAGTGACTTATGTGACTTCTGCACTGCACCTCCACCATAATGCACTCACCAGAAGTAAGTAGCAAGCAAGCCCAGAACGGAATGACACTAAGGGGTGTTTCTGCTTGTTCCTCCTGCCAGTGACCCGGTTAAAGGTGGGATCTCTCCAGAAGCCAGTGATACACCAAATGAGTAATCAATAGTAGAGTAGCCAAGTCTCCATCTCCATCCCACGGTGAACCAAGGAAAGGGATTCCTCCTAGAGGGCAAGCTCATAGACCAACTCCGGAGACAGTATCATATAGTGTAGTATGTTTTATTAAAAAGATAGCAACCATGTGGAGCATAAAATAATCAATGGAAATCAAAAGCACTTACAAAGATGGCTGCCGGATCATCACGTGGACGCAGCAGAGTGACGTCAGCACATATGCTCCTACCTGATTCGTTTCGGGCTCATGCACATTCTCAAAGGGATTCACCTAGTGCCGACGCCATAACAGTGCATGCCTTATATAGGCCTGAGGCCTATATCCACTAGGTTGATCCCTTTGGATTCCTGGGTTCACCGTGGGCTGGAGATGGAGACTTGTCTACTCTACTTTTGATTGGTCATTTGGTGTATCACTGGCTTCTGGAGAGATCCCACCTTCAACCGGATCACCAGCAAGAGGGACAAGCAGGAATACCCCTTAGTGTCATTCCGCTCTGGGCTTGCTTGCTACTTACTTCTGGTGAGTGCATTATGCTGAAGGTGCAGTGTGGAAGTCACAGACGTCATTACATTTTTGTTGATTTGATTACATCACTATTTTGGGACTATTATGATATTTAGAGGACTTATATATTTTCATTTGTTATTTGTTATACCGTCCATTTTGTTTCTTCATTGGAGTATTCACTAATCCTTATTTCTTTTTTATGATGTTTCTTTTCTTTTTTACAATCACACTGGTCATCATTGATTATAACACAATTTTATTAGCGCTGCACATTGATATTATAGTGTTTTGTTTTGGTGGAGACAGAGGATTTGCCACGTTGTGCTAGCTGCTTTACTTTTCCCTTTTTGTCTTGCGCTCACCATTTAGTCTTTGATTAGTCATTTTCCTAAGTAAACATTCTATATTCATTTACTAAATTGACACATTACACCTTTTGTAAATCAACTACGAGTGTCTGAAAGGAAACAGCTTTCACTGGGTTATCTCTTTAGAAAACCTTTTGTGCTCAGATCAAGTCCTTCAAGGACAAATTGAGAATGACGCAGGTAGGGATACAGCTGAGCTACAACATGAATGTGCTGTGGGGGTGTATGATTATACTAGAAAGTCCATAGGTCCAAATTATCCATGGCAGCACCTCAATGAGACTGAAGTGACCTCTGCAATATACAGTACAAAGGAAACAGCAGCCAACTAAGTGCAATATATAGGAAAAGACTTTATTAACAAGTGCATGAGGATAAGAACATGCCATCCACCCAGTGCAGTTAGCTGTTGAGCCTCAGTGTGTCATCAGAAGCCAGGAAGCAGATCTCACTGTCAGGAGCTGTGTAGGACCACAGAAGCAAAACCAGAAATCCTGAAACCACTCTTGAATGCATGGACTGCACAAGACTGAAAGTCTGAAAGTGATGTCACACCTGGGAGGGCTGCAATGTGTGGAGCATGGCTACATTTTTGCAGCATACTTAACTGATCCTTTTTCAAGCCTCTTGAAACTTTGTGAGTTTCTGCTTGCTGTTTTTTTTTTTTACTTAGTGAAGCTTTTTATGATCAGCATATCATACAATCAAAAGAGTGCCAGAGAGTCCACACATACAAGCATAATAATACATCGGGGTTTATACTCGAAATTACATGAACAGTATAACCAACGTGAAGTAAAGAGGTACACAGGGAATATGCACAGCTCACATCTTCATTTGAATGGTATGATCAGCAGAAACAATAAGCATCCCTCTCTCTGCACCATCAGCTCCCAAGGGAAACCTTTGTGAACCAGAGACACAGTACTGCAAAGCAACAGTCTATCTAACACTAAATTAACAGGGGACAAACCTGGAGTAGTGAGCCACCCTTCCCAGGGGCGGACTGACAACTCATGGGGCCCCCGGACAATAGGGGATCATAGGGCCCCTGTGTCCTTGCCCAAACTCAAAAAAGCCTATGAAAAAGGTACCAGGGGCATCTCATGGGGCCCCCTACTGACCTCGGGCAGTGCCTGAGTTTCCAAATGGTCAGTCTGCCCCTGACCCTACCCATGCTTTCTCATACTTAGAGGGGCTACCTCTGTGTTGATATATCAGTTTTTTTTATAGTGCAGTGTTGTGTCTATAAGTTCAATCTACATCTGCTGTGTTAGAGGGAGTTTGGGAAGTCCAGTGTAACAGCATAAGCCTACGGGTCTGAAACAAGGCTCTAATGTATACATTTTCTATCACTGAATCGAACATGCACAGGATACCATGCTTTGGGCCTATGGGCATAGTAATCTGAAAAGCATTATTAAGTGTGGTGATGACAGTTTCCCAATACTGGTGGAGTTTCTGGCACCGCCAAAGTAAATGTATGAGATCTCCTCTTTTCTCCACTTGTTATTTTTCATAAAGTTTTTTTTTATATATATACTGTGCTTAGTTGGTGCCCTCTGCTGTTTCCTTTATAGATCAAGTCCTTACTGCTCTTAAGACATTCAGCCTTGCAGATGACCTATAAGTACAACTTGATAAACCCAATCAGTGTCATTTAACTTTGTCACAACAAATACACTGCTCAAAAAAATGAAAGGAACACTTTTTAATCAGAGTATAGCATCAAGCCAATTAAAGTCTTGGGATATTGATCTGGTCAGTTAAGTAGCAGAGGGGGTTGTTAATCAGTTTCAGTTGTTTTGGTGTTAATGAACAGGTGCACTAGATGGGCAACAATGAGATGACCCCCAAAATGGGAATGGTTTTACAGGTAGAGGCCACTGATATTTTTTCCCCTACTCATCTTTTCGGGCTGTTTTTCACTAGTTTTGCATTTGGCTAGGGTCAGTATCACTACTGGTAGCATGAGGCAATACCTGGACCCTACAGAGGTTGGACAGGCAGTCTAACTCCTCCAGGGTGGCACATCAATAAGTGCTATTGCCAGAAGGTTTGCTCAAGAGCATGGGGGAGATTCCAGGAGACAGGCAGTTACTCTAGGACAGCTGGACAGGGCCGTAGAAGGTCCTTAACCCATCAGCAGGACCAGTATCTGCTCCTTTGTGCAAGGAGGAACAGGATGAGCACTGCCAGAGCCCTACAAAATGACTTCCAGCAGGCCACTGGTGTGAATGTGTCTGACCAAACGATCAGAAACAGACTTCATGAGGGTGGTCTTAGGGCCCGACATCCTCTAGTGAGCCCTGTGCTCACTGCCTGGAACCATAGAGCTTGATTGACATTTGCCATTGAACACCAGAATTGGCAGGTCTGCCACTGGCGCCCTGTGCTTTTCACAGATGAGCACAGGTTCACCCTGAGTTTATTTGACAAACTTGAAAGGGTCTGGAGAAGCCATGGTGAACTTTAAGCTGCCTGTAACATCCTTCAGCATGACCGTTTTGGTGGTGGGTCAGTGATGGTCTGGGGAGGCATATCCATGGAGGGATGCACAGACCTCTACAGGCTAGACAATGGCACCTTGACTGCCATTAGGTATCGGGATGAAATCCTTGGATCCATTGTCAGACCCTTTACTGGTGCAGTGGGTCCTGGGTTCCTCCTGGTGCAGAACAATGCTCGGCCTCATGTGGAGAGAGTATGCAGGTAGTTCCTGGAGAATGAAGACATTGATACTATTGAATGGCCCCCACACTCGCCTGACCTAAATCCAATAGAACACCTCTGGGATATCATGTGTCTGTCCATCGGTCGCTGCCAGGTTGCACCTCAGACTGTCCAGGAGCTCAGTGATGCCCTGGTCCAGATCTAAGAGGAAATACCCCAGGACACCATCCATCATCTCATTAGGAGCATGCCCCCGACATTGTCAGGCATGCATACAAGCACGTGGGGGCCATAAAAACTACTGAGTACAATTTTGGGCTGCTACAATGAAATTTCAGCAAAATGGACTAGCTTACTACATCATTTTTCCACTTTGATTTTTGGGGTGTCTTTGAATTCAGCCCTCAGTAGGTTGATCATTTTCATTTTCATCAATGATGGGGCATCCTTAGGTTCTTGACACATTACGCAGTCCATATCAGTATTGATATCCAGTATGATATTTTTCCCCATAGAGATCTGATGTGTTTTTAAAGTGTTCCTTTAATTTTTTGAGCAGTGTATATAGCTAAGCAATGTATCACTAGGATATGTACAAAAGCCTATGATGTGATGATTGGGAGCTTTAATATTGCATGCTTTTCTTCATAAATTAAACTCAGACTGCAGTAAATTTTCCTGACCTGAATGGCCACAAAAGGCACATGAAGAAGCTGTATCAAAATCACAATTCCAGCCTGTATGAAGAAAATATGGTTTGTTTGCCACTATTTTACAGAGTCATATGGTAATAATCTCACAGTATATTTTGCAGAATGGACCCATTATACTAATAAAGATGTTATGCCAATCCACATTTGGCATGTAGTTCAAAGTCCTATTGCCTGCAGAACAAAGGCAATTTAAGACTTTTAGTTTCTGCTTAAAATACCATGAACCAAGGACAAAATCTGAATTGGCCATAGCACATTTCAGGAAAAGTGTTTGATATCTGAGAGCTTCATTCTTCTTTCTAAAAGAAAAAAGGTAGCTCTAATCTATGTAGCTCTCCAGAGAGTCTGAGGATACTGTCCAAATCTATCCCTTAGCCTCTGCAAACTGCAAGTGTGAAATGATGTAATAATACAGACAAATCTCACTTCACTGTTAAAAAGCCAGTTTCCAAATCCATGAGCTGTTAGCCCTGGAGGGAAGCCCAGATTACAAGAGACCAAGGGAGAGCTGGGGTCAGTTATGATAAGCTTCTTAACTAACTGGATAAATGTAGATAGAGTTGGTTTTATAAAAGGATTTATTTTCCGTCTTATTTTTTATTTATTTTTTAAACCTTTCTAGCAAACACTAGCTCTGTAAATCGTATTGTTTGTATGCATGTATGGCACTTTAAATATCTTGTTAAATGAATTCTCTGGTAATATCTGAAAAAAAAACTGATGTAGTCACCCGCTTCTAGACTGATATTTTTTCTCAATGCAGAAAAGCAATACAGTTTTTTTACCCTTCCATAAGAAGCAAATAGGTTTCCAAATAAAAATAGTATTCTAAGAAGGATGAGAATTTTATTGATGGCAATTCTCTGCATGAGATTCAATATTATATGCCTTCAGACTTCAGTAAATTCTGAGACATCTTGGTCAGAGCATAGAAGGTTCATTTTAGCAGTCTTAAAAGATCCTTAGTTCCTTTAACCATGAGAATTTGGCAAGCCATTTCAGCTGAAACTGGTTTTGAATGGTTACATTAAATACGAGCATCTCAAATCAGCACTTATAGTTTAGTTGCTGTACACAAATTTACAATTCTTAAACGATATAACCAGGGGCGGACTGACCATTTAGAAACTCGGGCACTGCCCGAGGGCCCGGGGTCATCAGGGGCCCCATGAGATGCCCCTGGTACCTTTTTCATAGGCTTTTTTGAGTTTGGGCAAGGACACAGGGGCCCCATAATCCCCTATTGCCCGGGGCCCCTTGAGTTGTCAGTCCACCTCTGGATATAAACTAGGGTGTACCTCCTTATCAGGAAAGAGAACTGGCTTCTAGGCCTGCTTCATCATAAATTTATGACACACATGAGCTCTGAAATTAGAGAGAAGCAAGGTATTACAAAAAAACTAGATGCTTTACTGTGGTGTTGCCATACCGGTTAAAAGATCTGTTTTTGTCCAAAAATCCCTCTTCTTTTTCAGAATTAGTATGACTGTTTCCTGGTCTTCATTTTTACATAGTTAGTCAAATTGAACAGAGACACGTCTAGTTTAAGCAACAGAGAAAAACAAAGAAATTGAATAAATGGAAAACCTATAAATACAGGATTCCATACCCACAGTTACTACAGAGGAAGGACAAAAAACTCCTATAAAGCAAGGACCAATTTGCTACAAAATAATTTCCTTCTTGATCCCTTGATCCTTCTTGAAAACAATTAAATAATTCTTGGATCAACAGTCTCTGGTGTTATTACCTATAAATGTTATTATCTAGTTATATTTTGGGCATTTCAAAATGCCCCCTTGTCCTTTGTAATTACCTTAAGTACAGTAAATAACTCTGCACCAAGATCACTTTATGGACCACATACTGTATGTATTCATACATAGTCATCATATCCCTTTTAATCATCTCTTCACAAGAGAAAAAATCAGTTAAACTAATCTTTCCTCATAGCTTAGCTTTTTCACGCTTCTTATAAGTTTGCTTGCCCTTCTCTGAAGTTCCCCAGTATCCTTCCTTTGAGCTGGTGCCCAAAAATGAATGGCATATTTCAGAGTCTTATTAATGCTTTGTAAAATGGTCAAAATGATTTATTTCTCTCTCTCTCTCTCTCTCTCTCTCTCTCTCTCTCTCTGGAGTCTATACCCCTTAAAATACAATAATGTATATGCAAGCTTTACTAACTACAACTTTGCATGCTTTTATTAAATCTATGGTCTATCAGAACATGTCAGATCCTTCTCGACCATTGACTCCCCCAGTTTTACTTCTCCAAGAAAGTGTAATGTATGTTTTTAGCCCCTGGGTGCATAACTCTATATCATTTATAAATAAGTTTAAAAATAAGGGTCCCAACACTGAATCTTGGGGTACACCGTAGATAACATTAGAGCATACAGTGTATTCAGAATCATTAATTACTACTCTCTGAATATGGTCTTTTAACCAAGTTTCTATCTATTTACAACTAAATTTCTGTCTATTTAGAACTTAATTTTCTAAGCTTACAGACCTTAACTTGCACATTAGCCATGTGTGGGGAACCATTGCAAAGTCTAAGTATATACTATCCACAGCCACTCCTTTGTCCAAGTTTTTGCTCACTTCACCATGAAAGGAAATATTTTCTTCAGGCTTTCATGAATCCATGCTGTCCATTGCTTAAAATATTGTTTTCTAGCATAAACTTTTCAACTTTGTCTTTTATCAAATGTTCAAGTATCTTGCTCACTACTAACCAGTCTGTAGATACTTTGTAAAGACTTTGATCCCTTTTTAGTACAGACACCATATTGCACATTTGATTCATTCATTGCAGTTCTTTTTGGGACTATGTCATTACTCTCCCAGATATGGACTAAAGTTCCCCCATTTTCCTTAGTATTCACAAAGTGGAATAAGGTGTTTAATAAATTTTCCTTCTCTTTGCCCTCAGTCACCAACTCTTCATTCATCAAGTGCCTGCATGCTTAGAACTGACCTTTTTACCATGAATATATTAAAACATTTTACATTTTGTGGCCTTGATTTCAATTTTTTTTATATATTCTGCTATATTTTTTGAAACTTTCAAATGTTGTTAGTGTTGTTTCATTTTTATATTATTAAATGCCCTTTTACCATTTTTATAGCTTTTTTAAACAATAAGTTCACTTTCTGAAATAAAAATTAAATGCACATTTTTTTCAGGTAAAAACTGCATTTTTTATGAGCCTGTTAAGCATTGCACCCGTGATCAGCAGATCACAGGTACCATGCAGGGCTTCTGCAGACTGTGAATGTATCTGTCTGCTCACACCTCATATGGGCAGGCAGTTATACAATGACAGAAAGACTCACTTAACTTCCTAGAGTGCTCACTAGCACCCTGGTAGTTCACAGAGAACAACAAAACCATCAGCCGCAAAGGCTGTTGGTACTTGTAGTTCATTCATTCACAGAAAGTGTGGGACTTTTCAAATTGTGACAGTGGATGTGGGGAGAAGATCCCCAGCCTGCTTTTACAATTAGCAGGGGGAGGTGGAAATAGGGAACGTGTTACATGTTCCACCCTAAAAATGATTAGAATAGGCAACATGCTCACAAAAAATGAACCTATCCTTTAACTTTGAATGTGAGCCACAGTGCCGACATACCTCATGCAGGGGAAGCTCATCAGTGATTTAGTCCAGTTGTCTGGGTTGATCTAAGTGCTTGATAGAGGGGTGTGTTACTATTTTCAATTCCTTATTGACCTCCATTAGAGAATTTTATCATTCATTCACTCAGTTGGACCACTGAGGGGTCTGTTTGCATAGACGCTGCCTGGAATTAACCAGCAAGGATCCTTTGAAGTTCTGTTTTTATGAATGGCGATGTGAGTCACCCTTCATATGAATACTGTTTATGGCATCTCACCTTTCTCTCTGAAGAAGATTCAAATTATAAATTCAATTCATTGAAATGTGTTGGAGTTTTTCTCTTTGGTGATATACAGTTGTGTCCAAAATTATTCAACCCCCACTGAAATTGAGTGTTTTGGCCAGTTTGACATTGCTTTTGATCATTCAGTCATCTTGCTTACATTTACATTAAAGAGGCACTTGTAGGTCAGACAAATATAACATAACAGTTATAATGAAATAACCACAAATGTCTTTTCTGTGCTCACAGCATTATCAGTTTTATTCAACCCCCAAGTGACATTCAATCTTAGTACTTAGTACAGCATCCTTTTACAGTTATAACAGCTTTTAAACGTGAAGCATAGCTTGACACAAGTGTCTTGCAGCGATCTACGGGTATCTTCGCCCATTCTTCATGGGCAAAGGCCTCCAGTTCAGTCACATTCTTAGGCTTGCGCACTGCAACTGCTTTCTTTAAGTCCCACCAGAGGTTCTCAATCGGATTTAAGTCTGGTGACTGCGATGGCCACTCCAAAATGTTCCAGCCTTTCCTCTGCAACCATGCTCTAGTGGACTTGGAGGTATGCTTGGGATCATTGTCCTGTTGAAAGGTCCAACGTCTCCCAAGCCTCAGGTGTGTGACGGACTGCATCACGTTTCCATCCAATATCTCCTGGTACTGAAGAGAATTCATGGTACCTTGCACACGCTGAAGCTTCCCTGTACCTGCAGAAGCAAAACAGCCCCAAAGCATGATTGACCCTCCACCATGCTTCACAGTAGGCAAGGTGTTCTTTTCATCATAGGCCTTGTTCTTCCTCCTCCAAACATAGCGTTGATCCATGGGCCCAAACAGTTCTAATTTTGTTTCATCAGTCCACAGAACACTATCCCACAACTTTTGTGGTTTGTCCACATGGCTTTTGGCATACTGCAGTCGACTCTTCTTATTCTTTGGAGACAGCAAGGGGGTACGCCTGGGAGTTCTGGCACGGAGGCCTTCATTACGCAGTGTGCGTCTTATTGTCTGGGCTGAAACTTCTGTACCCACATCTGACAAATCTTTTCTCAGTTCCTCAGCAGTCACACGGGGACTTCTCTCCACTCTACGCTTCAGGTAGCGCACAGCAGTCGAAGTCAGCATCTTCTTTCTGCCACGACCAGGTAGCGTTTCAACAGTGCCCTTTGCCTTGAATTTGCGAATGATGCTTCCTAAGGTGTCTCTTGGTATGTTTAACATCTTTGCAATCTTCTTATAGCCATTGCCCTTCCTGTGAAGAGAAATCACCTCTTCTCTTGTCTTCCTGGACCATTCTCTTGCCTTCACCATGTTTGTAACCACACCAGTAAATGTCTAGAAGGAGCTGAGTATCACAGTCATTTTAAAGCTGCCTAATTGGTGCTTATTATGCTTGATTGCTGCTCGGTGACATCCACAGGTGTTTTCAATACCTGATGGAAAGCACCTGTATGAACCTCTGTTCTTCAGAGTGGTAGTCTTTAAGGGGTTGAATAATTGTGGCAATGAAGAAACCACATAAGAACCATTTACTACTGTATTACATAAACAATTGATGTCATTTTAGTTGCATTTGGGTAGTTACAACGTCCTTGTAGGATTTGATTCTGAATACAATTCCAAATGTACACTATAGTCCCTAAACCCCTTTACAGCATTGGGGGTTGAATAATTTTGGACACAACTGTATAGCCTAATCATCGCCATCCACATCAAAATTATGTTTTGTGTATTGTGTCTATGTTTTTTCATTGATGTACTATGTTCAATAAATTTGTATTTTTTCTATAAAATATTTTTTCTTTTTGCAGTTTTGGTGCTTAAAAAGTCCCTTTTCCTTTTCTGAGAGACCAAGGCAACATATGCTCAGAAATTAAATAATACATTACAATACAATAAAATACATTTCATCACTTCCAAAATTGTATTCTGTTGTACGCAATTTTTTATAGTTTTAGTAACCTCTTAATTTTCTATATGAGACTAGCATGCAACAAAAAATGAATGATAAATTGTCCAATTATATGATTGTGTTGCATTAGCAAATGACACTTGTAGCTGATAATATTTTCATTTGGGACATCCGTAAGAAGTATTTCTTCTCTCTAGCCAGAAAAAAATATGTGAATTTCAAACAACAAACCTAGATAACAATGGAGAATTGGGCATATTGTAGGCGGAGGACAATTTAAGAAGCTAATTCCTGCTGTTAAATGTAAAAATACTCTTTTTTTTAACTAAAATGGTCTCTGCTGGAATGTTTACAAAACACCAAAAATACCTTACATGCTAAAAATATTCCAAAATAATTCTGTACTGTTGAATCAGTAGGGAGCTTTATTCAGGAATTGCAAGACCATATTTTAATCTTCAAGGGCTAAAGATTCAATTTCCTTATGTTGAGCACCACAAAAAAAATGAAAATTGCTTCACTGAGTTTTTTGTTTGCTTTCCTCAGGATCAATAAAAAGGATATACAGCTAGAAAAGATTGAAACTGAGAAATGTATACCCTCTTTTCAATCTCACAACCCATGAAGCCAACATAATTGTGTTTTTGATTTAGTTGCACTGTGGTTTTATTCGTGTATTTTTTCTTTATTAAATAAAATGTGGAATTAAGTTTAGAATATGTGGATGTGTTATATTAATGTAGTATATTATTTAAGGTCAATTGATTTATTTCTGAGGCTAATGCTTAGATTGTTTGGGTCATGGGATGATAGTAGATTACTGTTGTGAGGCAATTGTATGCACTAAATTGTTCTGTAGTAGAAGAGAAGGTGATTGATTTCTTAACTTGAAACCAAGGTGGTGCAATACTATGGAATTCAATTGCAAGTCACTGCTGTAACATATAGATTGATTTAATAGTGAATTCACTGTATAATGGCTTACAATTCAGTCATGTTTGAAATGAAAAAGCAGCACATTCAAATCTATAGAAAAAATAAACACGATATTAAAAAAATGTCAAGACAAAAATGGTATCAGTTATTAACCACATATACATATACATAATATAATTGTATGCACTAAATTGTTCTGTAGTAGAAGAGAAGGTGATTGATTTCTTAACTTGAAACCAAGGTGGTGCAATACTATGGAATTCATAGTATCATAGAATTCATAGAATTTATGTGATTCAATTTGTTCAGATTCGTTCTGAATGGACATAGTACATACAAAGTGAGTAAGTGAGTAATTCTCAGACTTCAGGTGTTTTTCTCACAATTAATTACCAAATAAAGCATAAAGTTATAAAGCTAATTTATGTGCAAAGTGCAGTTGCCAAATGAGTATACTTAGTCTTTTTACCTTTTTGGCCACAAAGCTACTATTGGAACTTGCTGTGTTTGGTAGCCAAGCAGCTAACTGCTACAAGATCTACATAACTGGAACCTATTGGGGCTATAACCTTAACATGCATGAGCTTCCCATAGGAGAAATCACTTACGAGTTCTTTGAGTAGTCCTGAGAACTCCCAGTGGTGAAACAGTATTGTTAGTGGGATGAGATAATACCCACAAGGTGCTATCTATACTCTTTAGTGATGAAAGAAATTTGAAGAGAATAAGAAGAGAATGGTGGGTGAGGGAAACTTGGTAAATGGGAACTGGAAAAAAAACTGGTGACAAAGACATGAAGAAGAATATAAAGGTTGCTAAAACAAGGGACTTTAGGGTGAGAGAGCACAATTATTTTGGCCTTTATAAGATAATGTATTAGTACATACTCAATGGGTTCACGGAGAGTTGTCTTTTGCACTTAACGCAATCAAATGGTTGTTTGGTAGTGCTGATATCATTATTATACAGTATTTATAAAGCGCCAATGGTTCGCTCAGCTCTGTACATTACAAAGGGGGACAGAACATGTGACAGAACAATACCAATACAATGCAAAACATGAGGGGATCGAGGGCCCTGCTCTTTCGAGCTTACAATCTAGGAGGGAGGGGATAGTGGTACAGGAGGAGATAGCTGTGGGGGATGGAGTGGTAGGAAGAGTGGAGGAGGTCGGCAGGTTAGCAGGGGGCGGGGTAGGCTTCCCTGAAGAGATGGGTTTTCAGGGTGCACCTAAAGGAGACGAGAGTAGGTGATAATCTGATGGGTTGGGGCAGGGAGTTCCAGAGGATGGGTGACACCCTGGAGAAGTCCTGGAGGTGGGCATGGGAGGAGGAGACCAGGGAACTAGAGAGAAGGAGGTCTTGTGAGGAGCGGAGTGTGCGTGCTGGGTGGTACTTGGATATTAGGTCAGTGATGTAGTATGGAATGTACGGATGTAGTACTGATAGGAAGTATGCAGTAAAGCAAGCTATTTTACCCAAGGAAATACAGATAGGAGATAGGATACAGTTATAGAAAGCCATAGCAAAAAAAAGGTTCAAAGTAATAAACATAGCAGAACAGTAAACAGGTTGCAGGCAACAGACAGGCTATTAATAAGACTCAAAACTTCCAACAATATAGGAGAGGTGCCCACTGAGAAGGCCTGTCTTCACCCCGGTGTTTGTAAAAACCATGACATGTCTGCAAAGTTTTTCCGAAGTGCCTTGGAGACAATAGGAAAGGCAAAATCAAGATAGTTTATTGTTCCCACCAATGTAAGTATTGTATGCGTGTAGTCCACATATTTTCACAATTGGCAGTTTGTAGCCCATGTATTGTAGCCGAAGACCTTGGAGTCAATAGGAAAGGCAACATTATGATAGTTTATTGTTCCCACCAATTGTAAGGATTGTATGCTTGTTGTTCACATATTTGCACAAACGATAGTTTGTAGCCCATATATTGTAACACTTGTCCATTTTATAAGCATGTCTTTTCAGGATTGCCATTTATTTTATTTTATTTTTTTTGTTTGCTTACAGGATAAATTCACTTTTAGTAACATGTCATAGGTTATACCCATATTCAGAGTGTAAACTGTTACTAAAGCAGCAGCCCCTCACACCCACATCTCCGATCCCTCATTGAATTCATTCAATTTGAAAACAGCAGGGCCTACACAACTACATCATTTATTCAAACAGATCTGGGAATAAATGAACTAAAATTAGCATCTGCTACTGTGGCAGCCAGCTTGTAGTTCTTAATGAACTGTGAGAGCAGTGGTGAGCACTCTTATACTTAATTGATTCTTTCTGCAGTTCAGTAACTGTCTGCCCATGTGGGAGGTATGGGCAGACAGCAATACCGAGAGTATGCAGGAGACTGACATTGCACCTGCTGATCGTGGGTGCAATGCTTTACAGGCTGCAGTGTAAACAAAATAATAAAAGCACATGTTTTTACCTACAAAATGATGTACATTTATTATTTTTTTACAAAACGTGCTGTTCCACATTGATCAGATTTCTGATGTGACTTGAGTCAAACAGAATCATAAGACAAGGAAAATCACCAGAGCCTATTTACAACAATGCAACTTAATGCTGTGCAATTTTTGAAAAGGTTCTTGTGCGACTTTGCTGCAATTTCAGGTCAATTTGGCTCCAAAGAATATGCTAACTACTTTGCTTCAAAGTCTCACTACATAATCGCACTGAAAATTGCATAAAAATTGTATTGCAATAGTGTGAACCGAGCCTTAGCATTTAAGTAATATCAAGACAGTTCTGTTTGTTTAGAGCATCATATGGCTAGAAATGAATCCCTTGAAAGCCTGTCTCTACCTCACTACACCTCTGTTATCTCTATGTTCCATCCTAATTAAATCCTTCAATTTGCCTCAGCATGCCATGCAATGGTTGGTTGCTATGTGTGGTCTATTGTGTGTCACAGGGCTTGAAAAGCAAGATAGAATGGTAGATTACTTTCACAAGCAATGTTTTGCCCAAACAGTGCTATATGACAAAATTAGAGGCAAATGTGATGGCACATTTTTGACGGTGAAAGCTGTATTTTGTAGCTAATTTATTTCACCTAAACCCATTCACTCTTTATATTAATGATGCGATAAGATTCAAACCAAACTCAGCTTCCCACCTTGCAACACATGTAACAAAGGGGAAGGAATGGTGGTCACCTGGTCATATCTGGACATTGTTATTGACCTTCTATGGCTATGGGGCAATATTAGGTCAATGGTGTAACCAGAATCCTCAAACCTTAGCACATCAATCATTTTTATTCATAATATACACTATTTTCACTTTGACAAGATGGGTGTTTCCAAATTAATTACAATTTATTTATTTCAGGTACTAATACAGCGCTTTACATATATATATTGTACATTCACATCATTCCCTAACCCTCAAGGGGCATACAATCTAAGGTCCCTAACTTACATTCATACATACACATACTAGGGACAATTTAGACAGGATCCAATTCCCCTACCAGCATGTCTTTGGAGTGTGGGAGGAAGCTGGAGGAAACCCAAGCAGGCACAGGGAGAACAAGCAAACTCCAGGCAGGTAGTGCTGTGGCTGGGATTCGAACCAAAGACCCCAGTACTGCCAGGCGGAAGTGCTAACCATTTAGCCACTGTGCTGCCTATATTACAATAAACAGTAACCCAAACCCTTACCTCATCTTTGATATTAACCACTTCAAGTCTGGACACTTTCACCCCCTTCCAATCCAGGTCAATTTTCAGCTTTCAGCACTATCACACTTTGAATGACATTTACTCAGTCATGCAACACTGTACCCATATGCCATTTTTATCCTTTTTTTTAGATAGATAGTGTTTTCTTTTGGTAGTATTTGGTCATCAGTGGGTTTTTTATTTTTTGCTATATAAATGAAAAAATACCAAACATTTTGAAAAAAAATAATTTTTGCTTAGTTTTTGTTATAAAATTTTGCAAATAAATGGTTTTTTTTTCACAAATTTAGGCCAAAATGTACATTTCTCGGGTAAAACTAGCCCAAAACAGTGTATATTATTTAGTCTGTGTGATCGCTATAGAGTCTACAAACTATGGGATATACAGTATATTTGAAAATTGATCAATTGAGACCGACCCTAAAATGTTAGACACTGGTATGGCAGTGAGCAGGATGCTGATATGCGGTATGGCAGAGATCAGGACATTAGCATGAGGTATGGTGGTGATCAGGACACTGGTATGGTGGTGATCAGGACACTGGTATGGCCGTAGTCAGGACACTGGTATGGGGTATGGGGGTAACCAGAACGCTGCTATGGGGTATGGTGGTGATCAGAACGCTGGTATGGGGTATGGTGGTGATCAGAAAGCTGAAATGGTGTATGGTGGTGATCAGATTGCTGTTATGGGGTATGGCAGTGATCAGGATGCTGGTATGGGTTATGGCAGTGATCAGGATGCGGTATGGGGCGTGGTGGTGATCAGGATGCTGGTATGGTGTATGTGAATGATCAGGGCACTGGTATAGTGTATGTCGGTGATCACTGTGTTTTTATAGGGTATGGCAGTGATTAGGGCATTGGTTTGGGGTATGGCAGTGATCAGGACACTGATATGGCAGTGATCAAAACATTGGTATGGTGTATGGGGGTGTTTTTGTGCACACTGGGACAGGTGGCAGGGGCTGGCTACATTTTTATTATCGATATTCTGGGGCAGTGTTCAGGGACACAGGGGCACTAAACTGGGGCATTGGGGTGGTTTGCACTGTAGTTTTTTTAGTGTACATGCAGCCTGACAGACTGCTATACACTCACAGGCAGCAGGATCACTTCTCTCTGCTCTCACACTGAAAGCAGAGAGAAGCGATCAATTACTTTCACTTTACAGTGTTCACAATCAGAGTGCTGTAATTGGTCACAGCAGTCACATGGAAAAACACCATTTGATTGCCTGGACAGAGCGGTAATGTGATCCACTGTGTCTGGGCGATATAGCGATCACCGTGCTCCTGGGTGCGCACTCTGTGAGCCACACAGGAGCCGCTGATGTGGGCTGACATACAGCTACGTTAGCCTGCATTGGCAAAGCTTCTCATTCACTGTCTATGTTCAATGGGTGAATGTAAAGCGGGTAAACAATATTGCACACAATGAAGAGATTCTATGCATGTTATTTCTTTTATTCCCTGCATAACCTGGCCATTTTTTTCGCTTTTAAGCACTGCACTACTTTAATCCCTTGGTGCCGGCGCCTCCCAGCCCTTTAGGGGTTTCAAAAGCCTGGAGGCGGGGTTTAGGGTCATGTGACTGCCATGACAAGCCGTCACGGCAGTCACATGATCTGGAAAGGTCCCAATCGAAAGAGGAGATCGGGACCTTTCCGTGAGTACCGGACATGTGTGCTGGGAGCGCGCAGGACATATGTTTTTTTTCAATTGAACGCAAATGTGTGGCCGCTCAGTGTCTAGGCCCAGACGCCGGGAGGCCACACATTTGTGTTCGGCCGGTGCCAAGAGGTTAACTAGTAACTGCACGGTAATGCAATACTGTACCCAAGCAAAGTTAATTTTTTCCCACACAAATAGTGCTTTCTTTTAGTGGTATTGGATCACCACTGGGGTTTTTTTTTATTATATAATCAAAAAAATACCAAACAATTTGAAAAAAAAAATAATAATAATATTTAGGTCAACATGTATTCTGTTATATGTCTTTGGTAAAAAAAAATCCCAATAAGTGTATATTGATTGGTTTGTGTGAAAGTTATATCATCTACAAACTGTAATATATATACTGCAATTTATATTTCATTAATTTATTTTTTATACTGGTAATGGCAGTGATTAGTGACTTATAGTGGGACTGTGATAGAGCATCAGGCGGTCTGACACTAACTGACACAGGGTGGGAACTGACCAACTTATACCATCATTACCAGTGACACTAACACAGTGATCAGTGATAACACTATACACTTTCACTGTACTAATTACACTGGCTGGGAAGGGGTTAACATCTCTGGGTAATCAAGGAGTTAAGTGTGTGCCTAACAAATGTAAATGTGTGTATTATGTGCTGCCATGTACCAAAAATCTCTATGTTCCTTCTTCCTGTGTGTGTAGACACAGTGCTGTGAGCTGTGATTGGACACAGCCGATCAGCAGGTCTCGGTCATGAATCATTGGCCAGAACCTGCTGACAAAATTCCGCTGTGTCTAATCCCAGCTGGAGTAGGTGGCAGGGGGGGGAGGGTGCGCACGTGCCCTGTACCCGGAAGAGGCCAGCAATGTACAGGTACATTCAGGGGCGGACTGACCATTTGGAAACTCAGGCACTGCCCGATGGCCCGGAGTCAGTAAGGGGCCCCATGAGATGCCCCTGGTACCTTTTTCATAGGCTTTTTTGAGTTTGGGCAAGGACACAGGGGCCCCATGATCCCTATTGCCCGGGGGGCCCCATGAGTTGTCAGTCCACCCCTGGGTACATTGCTGTGCCTGTAGGAGCAGCCCATTTGCAATACAATGTGGGTGGGTGGTCCTAAAGGAGTTAACTAACCTTCCAGTGTAATACTTGCCATTTATTGTAAAGAATACAGTTGCGCTTGTCTTAGCCGCTAACAAATTCACATGATAACTGTATATTGCTTTATAGTAATAGTAATCTCTAATCACAACATACTTTATAATGTTGCTAACTTGTGATGTCAACTTTTATGTGGCTTTTTTTATGTACTTCTTTGTGGGTTTTTCCCTCTTTCTGTTCTGAAACTTTTTAATAAAACTATTGGACAAGCAATCAACAGTAAAAAAGAAAAAAAAAAGCTAGGGTTGTCAACAATTCACATAGATGCCTTTATATCAAAACACAATTGTATGCCCTTTCAAGGTAAAATTGAGCCCTACCTTTGCCAAACAATATTGTTTATATGCTGCAAATTTTTGTCTAAAGCCCACAATTCTCTTTTAACCAACATTTGCACTGCAGTTGATGTCCTGTTTATGCATCAAAATGTCTTCCCGCTGTCATGTGGACATACAGGCAGCAAAACTAAAACTTGTATTTTTCTTTCAAATTGTTAAAAAAAAAAGAAAATGTTTATAAATGCAAAATAATGCAACTGAAACTCTTCTTTTTTCACTATATTGTCCTATTAAAATATTCATTTTATTATGATAGCCTTAGAAAACAGTGCAAGCAATCAGTAGCTGATTTCCTGTGATTAGCAAAATCATATGGATGTTCTGTTATATCTGTATTTAGCATCATTTTTAACATCTTCCTTTTATCTTTGTCAAGCTCTCTTTCTGCTGGATGCAGCATAGAAAACAGCACCCCAGTAAAAAAAACTGCCTTTATTCTTGAGCTTAATGCATTGTTAATGCATGCTGCATCTGCTAGCACATTCAGCATTTTCAGTTAATGTGCCAACTGGGGCAATCACTGTGTTCTTGTTTGTTCTTACTTATTACTGTGAGACGATGATGCAACACAATGTGCAGAATGTGCAAGACCCTTACGGCTGGATTTACACAGTCTAGTTTATAAAATTAAAAACTGAATTTTCTATGGTATGTAATAAAACCAAAGCAATTAAGGAAAGATGCTGGTCCTATTTTTATTGGCATGCTTTATGGAATGAGATTGTTTTAATTAAATAATGGTCTCTCCAAATATTAATTGTTAATGACTCTGTCAAGACAATGAATAATATAAAATACGTATCATGATGATGCATTGCCTGGTAAACAAAGTTTTCATGGTTTGTGTGAACAGAGGTATGAAATACTACAAATGAAAAAAGTTAAACACTTAAAACAAAAATGATGAGATGGTAAAAATGTTTAGTAATTAGATGAATACCAAAAGTGATTTAAAGGTGACTTGTTAATAGCGATACAGTTAGGCATTTTATACATCACCTTTAAATCACTTTTGTTATTTACCCAATTACAAAACTGTTTAACAACACATTTCGTTTATAATTATTTCAGAAAAGTCCCTTGTATGAAAAAAGCTGTATACATAATGTGGTTTGTTATGAATTGTATGCTCCGCTACATTCTGAAAGTATGCTGGCTAAGATGTGATATACCTACTGTATAATGAAAATTAGATTTTTTTTTTCTATTTTTTTCTTAAGTCTAACTGCTCTTAACATTTTTAATGTGCACGTGCAAGTAATAAAACTGCATTAATTGTGCACTGCCATCATTGGCGGAAATTGTAGAAAGTGTTAGTGAATAGCACAGAGAGTTGTTGGATTCTGCATGCATTTCCTTATGCACACTTGTAGATGTTCACACATTGGCTGGAATATGATATTTCATATATTGGTGCTTGAAATTGAGAATTAATGATAAATACCCGCATGTATTACTTTTTTCTTATGGCAGCATGGTGTACAGTTTATTTTTTCAACCGGCTTCTTTGTTTGGCACATTTCATTCTATATTTCTATAATGACCTTCTCATCCAACATGCTTGACCTCACAAATGCACTTCTGGAAGAATGGTCCTAAACCTTGTGGACAACCTTCCCATAAGAGTTGAAGCTGTTATAGCTGCAAAGGGTAGGCCAACTCAATATAGAACCCTATGGACTAAGACTGGGATGCCAGGGGAAGGCAGGCGTCCCAATACTTTTGGCAATATAGTGTATGCGCAAACCTCAACACAATTACATTTGTAAAATATGAACGTCTATCATTACATATGCTTTTCTTCACGCTGGAAGAACTTCATTAATGGTGACTATTGAGTAACCAGCATCTGTTGTACAATATAGCAAAAAGTCAGGATGTCATATACAACCTATCATATGTAGTCCTCTTTAGGCAGAACTGTACTGGCGGCAGCAAATCAATATCATAGCAAGCAAATATGAAACAAATAAGTGTGGCTGAAAGCCTATCACCACATCCGTGATGCAGAGGACCTCCTGATGGTGATCAATATCACATAATCTGCGATAACCTAGCTAGTAATGGTCTGGGCCTTCCTTTCAAACCTGTAATCCACATGGTCCTCTCCCTCAGCAGCTCATTCCCAGTGACCAATCCTTTAGGCTGGATAGAGGTGGAAAAGCAGGCCACACTATCTCTATAGTACAATGGAGGGGTTAAAGCCTAACTCCATATTTACAGTGACTTTTAATAGTTTGGGTAAAGCTGGCCAAAATGAATATTTCCTTTAGTAATAGATATGTTTGCTGTCAGCACTGTATGAAACTGTATATAGCATCAGCTACTTACAATATACAGTGCTATGTACTGCAAGCAGGATGGGGACTTTCTGTCCGATTCCAGGAACAAAATCAAGTCGGGTTGAGTGCTGCTCAGCCATTCACAGGAAGCCTTGTATTTTGTCCACTCACCTCGGTCAATCAGAGGAAGCCTTGTATTCAGTGATAAAAAGGCTGTAAATGACTGTATAGGGGTGAGCAGCGCTAACCTTGACTCAATTTTGTTCTGGGAGTAGAAAAGGTAGTCCCCATCCTGCTGCCAGAACACAGCACTATATACAGTATGTAGTTGATGCTACATATAGTTCATACAGCACCCCAGCAGGCACATATGTTAAAGAAGCAAATAGTAAACATGGAGTTATTCTTTAATGTCTGCTTTCTAAGGAATTCAGTCTGAGAGGAGCTCTCAGAGGAGCTCTTCTTTACATTTTGGGCTGATCTATAAATTGGGGTGTCTGGACTGTGTAGAGATAAAGCTTCTTTGCCTCTGTGTGTCCCCATGCTCTGCTGCTGTTTCCAGGTGGTTTGTTTTTTCCTTGGATAGCTGCTCTCTCCCCTGTCTCACACTCCTCATGTCTCACCTGGATTTGTGAACAGCACTCTCTGCTGCAGTCCTCTCGCCACACAAATTCTCCTGTATTGCAGGACGCTTGCTCCCCAGTCCCTGCTAGCTCACTTTGTGTGCTCCCACCTGTAAGTCCCATCAATAACTTCTACTTTCTCAGACTGCTCTCACATTTCCTCCATGATAAATCAGGATGCCAATGCAGCAAATTAGAGTTCTATCCCTCTGCACTGTCCCATCAGCAGTGATGTCATTATAAATCATGAAGCCCTCAGACAGACTGTCTGGCAGGTACCCCTCGTGGGCACCTAGAGGAGAATTATGAGGCAATGTATCGGTAACATTTGTGTTAACAGTGGGAGGAGCTCTAAACTTAAGCCCACATACAGAGTGCAGGGATCAGAAGTATGTAATGTATAGAGTGAGGGTATCAGGTATATGTACTAAACAGAGTGGAGGGCTCATGAGTGGGTGATGCACAGCATGCAGGTGTCAGAAATGTGTAATGTATAAAGTGCAGAGGTCAGAATTGCATAACACAGAGTGCAGAGGTAAGGAATACATAATGCACAGATTGCAGTGATCAGGAGTGCATAAAGCACAAAACGCATTATCTTCTACTAGTCTTTAAAGCGTCAGTGCTTGCAGACAGATAATTTTGCCCCCATTAAGGCCTCTTCACATGGGTGGTCCAGGGGCAGAAAAAACATGCAGCTGAGCTTATTGCACCTTGGCCACCCATCTAAAGTCTAAAATACAGCTGGAGGAGGTTAATCACATGCTGTGGCTGCAAAGCTTTGCATCACAGCTGAGGAAACTTTAACACGGCATGTCAAGATGACTATCAAATATAGGCATTCTAGTCAATAGAAGTGCACCACAACTGTGAGCCAAAACTTGGCTTGTGGTTATAACACATAAACATCACTGTAAACTGCCATTTAGTTAAAAAAAACAGGCATTTGGGGGCAACAGGATTGCCTCCTGAACACCTAAAATCAGCAGCTGCTGAAACATTTTCCATCTTGGATCACTTTTCAGAGCTTTGGATAGTGTGAACCCAGCCTGATAACAAAAGGATGAACTCCACTCTAGATCAGTCCACACCAATTTGCCACTCACATTCACTGGGTGCCGGGTCAGCTCATAACTATGCTGTATAGAAAAACTGTTGATGCCTTTCAAGCTGAACTAGTGCATACTCATAATATGTCCATTTCTTATTGTGTTATGAGTAAGCGAAGGTTAGGAATGAAACACATCAACAGTTTTTCCCCTGTCAAGGTCCTACCTTTCCTCAGAGCTTGTGCTGCTCCATGTGCTGGCATCCATCTTAAGTGTCTGCAAAGCATTGTGGGATCCTTTATGCTTTCAGCCCTCTGCGGCTCCTCCCCCAGGAGGTGGCGGCTTATCATATATAAGTCTGCTGTTTGTGGCTGTCCATTGCATTCGTGTCCTGTCTGTTGCACAACAGCAAGCTCCTGTTTAGCTACTCATTGCTTTCCTGGATACCGACTCGGCTTTGGCTAAGACTCCTCCTGGCTTCTGACCCCGGCTCTGGCTACCATTCTTCCTGGCTCCTGATCCCGGCTCTGGCGACGATTCCTCCTGGCTCCTGATCCCGGCTCTGTCGACCATTCTTCCTAGCTCCTGATCCCGGCTCTGGCGACCATTCTTCCTGGCTCCTGATCCCGGCTCTGGCGACCATTCTTCCTGGCTCTTGACGCCGGCTTTGGCTACGATTTCCACTGTTGGACTTGCATAGACTCTTGTCTTATTTTTATATTAATAAACGTACCTTTAATTGCACCTCCTTGTGTGTCTGGCTCCTCGCTCCCTGACATCCCCTTACTTTCACTGTGACTGCTGTGGCTACTAGAGTATGGCTGTGCTTCAGGCGACTACGGGAGAGTAGCTTTCAAGCCTAAAAAAACTCATTGCAATGCCACCAATATTCCTGTCCTTTTAACACAGTGACAGTAAGTTAACAGCTATGCTACACACATGTCAGGTTGGTTTTACCATGTTAAAAGGACAGGAATACGGGTAGCATTACAATGAGGGTTATTAAATGGGGGAGGGGTGTTATAGACTGTTCTAGTACTGGCACTTCTAGCAGCTCCTTTCATTTCTATTGGGGCAAAATACATTTTGCTATCTCTACCCTAACCTCGTTCACTGCAGGAGCTTGAATGCAAGTTTCTCCCTGCATCAAAGTTACACCATCCTTCACCTGCACGAAGATAAGAAAAACACGGGATGAAGATTTGGACAGCACACTTTGTGTACCCTTTGGCTTAGAAGGCAGTTTCACTGCCCCTTGCTGCTTTCTCAGCCAATGGGTAAGTCCCTCCCTCCTTACATCACTCGGGATCTCCCAAGTCTTGGCTGGGAACACATATATTATAATATTGGACAATCCTGTATTAAAAGGGGAGGGTGGCAACCCTCATGTACAGCTTCCCTGCTGGACCTTCCTGCCTATCAGCAGCATGGAGAGGACAGGCTGGTGTGTGGCAGTGCAGCTCCTGCAACTGGATGATACACTAGCCAAGAAGCTGTGATGTTGATGGATGTTCTGGGAGGGGGTTTGGACTCCCCTGATCCCCCCTGACCCCGGTTATCTATGCCCCTGCCATCTATAGATTCAGTTAGCTAAAAGGTCAGCTTCATTATGAGTAGAGATGAGCGAATTTCTCAAAAATTCGATTCGGCTGATTCGGCGAATTCCAGTGTGAAATTCGATTCGATGCGAATTTCTTCGCTACGAAGATGACTTATAAAAAGGGTTTCTAGGCTTCAGAGAGCCTTTAAATTAGTGCAGAACACTGTACCTTTAATTTAAATGCCCTTGGAGATGAGGAAAGAGAAGGAGAAGGAGAAGGAGAAGGATGAGAAGAAGGAGAAGGATGAGAAGAAGGAGAAGGAGAAGGATGAGAAGAAGGAGAAGGATGAGAAGAAGGAGAAGGAGAAGGATGAGAAGAAGGAGAAGGAGAAGGAGAAGAAGGATGAGAAGAAGGAGAAGGAGAAGGATGAGAAGAAGGAGAAGGATGAGAAGAAAGAGAAGGATGAGAAGGAGAAGGATGAGAAGAAGGAGAAGGAGAAGGATGAGAAGAAGGAGAAGGAGAAGGATGAGAAGAAGGAGAAGGATGAGAAGAAGGATGAGAAGAAGGAGAAGGATGAGAAGAAGGAGAAGGATGAGAAGAAGGATGAGAAGAAGGATGAGAAGAAGGAGAAGGATGAGAAGAAGGAGAAGGATGAGAAGGAGAAGGATGAGAAGAAGGAGAAGGATGAGAAGAAGGAGAAGGAGAAGGATGAGAAGAAGGAGAAGGAGAAGGATGAGAAGAAGGAGAAGGATGAGAAGAAGGATGAGAAGAAGGAGAAGGATGAGAAGAAGGAGAAGGATGAGAAGAAGGAGAAGGATGAGAAGAAGGAGAAGGATGAGAAGAAGGATGAGAAGAAGGAGAAGGATGAGAAGGAGAAGGATGAGAAGACGGAGAAGGAGAAGGATGAGAAGATGGAGAAGGAGAAGGATGAGAAGAAGGAGAAGGAGAAGGATGAGAAGATGGAGAAGGAGAAGGATGAGAAGAAGGAGAAGGAGAAGGATGAGAAGAAGGAGAAGGATGAGAAGAAGGATGAGAAGAAGGAGAAGGATGAGAAGAAGGAGAAGGAGAACGATGAGAAGAAGGAGAAGGATGAGAAGAAGGAGAAGGAGAAGGATGAGAAGATGGAGAAGGAGAAGGATGAGAAGAAGGAGAAGGAGAAGGATGAGAAGAAGGAGAAGGATGAGAAGAAGGAGAAGGATGAGGAGAAGGATGAGAAGAAGGAGAAGGATGAGAAGAAGGAGAAGGATGAGAAGAAGGAGAAGGATGAGAAGAAGGAGAAGGAGAAGGATGAGAAGAAGGAGAAGGATGAGAAGAAGGAGAAGGATGAGAAGAAGGAGAAGGAGAAGCAGAAGGAGAAGGATGAGAAGAAGGAAAAGGAGAAGGATGAGAAGATGGAGAAGGAGAAGGATGAGAAGAAGGAGAAGGAGAAGGATGAGAAGAAGGAGAAGGAGAAGGATGAGAAGATGGAGAAGGAGAAGGATGAGAAGAAGGAGAAGGAGAAGGATGAGAAGAAGGAGAAGGAGAAGGATGAGAAGAAGGAGAAGGAGAAGGATGAGAAGAAGGAGAAGGAGAAGGATGAGAAGAAGGAGAAGGAGAAGGATGAGAAGAAGGAGAAGGAGAAGGATGAGAAGAAGGAGAAGGATGAGAAGAAGGAGAAGGAGAAGGATGAGAAGAAGGAGAAGGAGAAGGATGAGAAGAAGGAGAAGGATGAGAAGAAGAAGGATGAGAAGAAGGATGAGAAGAAGGATGAGAAGAAGGATGAGAAGAAGGAGAAGGATGAGAAGAAGGACAGTTCTGTGACAGTTTCTGTCTATTTCTGACAGTTCTGGGACATTCACTCCATACAGCTGTTTCAACCGCTGTATGGAGGGAATGTCATGGAACTGTCAGAAATAGACTATTAATGACAGTTCTGGGACTGTCCTTCCATACAGCGGTTGAAACATTGTATGTATTTGTTTCCATAAATGGATCCATTTATGGAAACAAATACATACAATGTTTCAACCGCTGTATGGAAGGACAGTCCCAGAACTGTCATTAATAGTCTATTTCTGACAGTTCTATGACATTCCCTCCATACAGCGGTTGAAACAGCTGTATGGAGTGAATGTCCCACAACTGTCAGAAATAGACTATTTATGACAGTTCTGGGACTGTCCTTCCATACAGCGGTTGAAACATTGTATCTATTTTTTTCCATAAATGACATTCTGCAAATACACTTAGAGGAGCGCTGCAGATACACTTTTTGCCGGCTTGGAATTAATCTTATTTTCATCCTACTTCTTCTTCTTCATCCTCATCCTCATAAGAAGAAAAAGAAGAAGTAGGATGAAAATAAGAATAATTCCAAGCCGGCAAAAAGTGTATCTGCAGCGCTCCTCTAAGTGTATCTGCAGAATGTCATTTATGGAAAAAAATAGATACAATGTTTCAACCGCTGTATGGAGTGAATGTCCCAGAACTGTCATAAATAGTCTATTTCTGACAGTTGTGGGACATTCACTCCATACAGCTGTTTCAACCGCTGTATGGAGGGAATGTCATAGAACTGTCAGAAATAGACTATTTATGACAGTTCTTGGACTGTCCTTCCATACAGCGGTTGAAACATTGTATGTATTTGTTTCCATAAATGGATCCATTTATGGAAACAAATACATACAATGTTTCAACCGCTGTATGGAAGGACAGTCCCAGAACTGTCATTAATAGTCTATTTCTGACAGTTCCATGACATTCCCTCCATACAGCGGTTGAAACAGCTGTATGGAGTGATTGTCCCAGAACTGTCAGAAATAGTCTATTTCTGACAGTTCTGGGACATTCACTCCATACAGCTGTTTCAACCGCTGTATGGAGGGAATGTCATGGAACTGTCAGAAATAGACTATTAATGACAGTTCTGGGACTGTCCTTCCATACAGCGGTTGAAACATTGTATGTATTTGTTTCCATAAATGGATCAATTTATGGAAACAAATACATACAATGTTTCAACCGCTGTATGGAAGGACAGTCCCAGAACTAGAAAAAGACTATTAATGACAGTTCTGGGACTGTCCTTCCATACAGCGGTTGAAACATTGTATGTATTTGTTTCCATAAATGGATCCATTTATGGAAACAAATACATACAATGTTTCAACCGCTGTATGGAAGGACAGTCCCAGAACTGTCATTAATAGTCTATTTCTGACAGTTCTATGACATTCCCTCCATACAGCGGTTGAAACAGCTGTATGGAGTGAATGTCCCAGAACTGTCAGAAATAGACTATTTATGACAGTTCTGGGACTGTCCTTCCATACAGCGGTTGAAACATTGTATCTATTTTTTTCCATAAATGACATTCTGCAAATACACTTAGAGGAGCGCTGCAGATACACTTTTTGCCGGCTTGGAATAATCTTATTTTCATCCTACTTCTTCTTCTTCATCCTCATCCTCATAAGAAGAAAAAGAAGAAGTAGGATGAAAATAAGAATAATTCCAAGCCGGCAAAAAGTGTATCTGCAGCGCTCCTCTAAGTGTATCTGCAGAATGTCATTTATGGAAAAAAATAGATACAATGTTTCAACCGCTGTATGGAGTGAATGTCCCAGAACTGTCATAAATAGTCTATTTCTGACAGTTCTGGGACATTCACTCCATACAGCTGTTTCAACCGCTGTATGGAGGGAATGTCATAGAACTGTCAGAAATAGACTATTTATGACAGTTCTTGGACTGTCCTTCCATACAGCGGTTGAAACATTGTATGTATTTGTTTCCATAAATGGATCCATTTATGGAAACAAATACATACAATGTTTCAACCGCTGTATGGAAGGACAGTCCAAGAACTGTCATTAATAGTCTATTTCTGACAGTTCCATGACATTCCCTCCATACAGCGGTTGAAACAGCTGTATGGAGTGATTGTCCCAGAACTGTCAGAAATAGTCTATTTCTGACAGTTCTGGGACATTCACTCCATACAGCTGTTTCAACCGCTGTATGGAGGGAATGTCATGGAACTGTCAGAAATAGACTATTAATGACAGTTCTGGGACTGTCCTTCCATACAGCGGTTGAAACATTGTATGTATTTGTTTCCATAAATGGATCCATTTATGGAAACAAATACATACAATGTTTCAACCGCTGTATGGAAGGACAGTCCCAGAACTGTCATTAATAGTCTATTTCTGACAGTTCTATGACATTCCCTCCATACAGCGGTTGAAACAGCTGTATGGAGTGAATGTCCCAGAACTGTCAGAAATAGACTATTTATGACAGTTCTGGGACTGTCCTTCCATACAGCGGTTGAAACATTGTATCTATTTTTTTCCATAAATGACATTCTGCAAATACACTTAGAGGAGCGCTGCAGATACACTTTTTGCCGGCTTGGAATTAATCTTATTTTCATCCTACTTCTTCTTCTTCTTCTTCTTCATCCTCATCCTCATCCTCTTCTTCTTCTTCTTCTGAGGATGAGGATGAAGAAGAAGAAGAAGAAGAAGAAGTAGGATGAAAATAAGATTAATTCCAAGCCGGCAAAAAGTGTATGTGCAGAGCTCCTCTAAGTGTATCTGCAGAGCTCCTCTAAGTGTATCTGCAGAATAGAGGAACTCTGCACATACACTTTTTGCCGGCTTGCAATTATTCTTATTTTCATCCTACTTCTTCTTCTTCTTCTTCTTCTTCTTCTTCTTCATCCTCTTCTTCTTCTTCTGAGGATGAGGATAAAGAAGAAGAAGAAGAAGAAGAAGTAGGATGAAAATAAGATTAATTCCAAACAGGCAAAAAGTGTATGTGCAGAGCTCCTCTAAGTGTATCTGCAGAATAGAGGAACTCTGCACATACACTTTTTGCCGGCTTGGAATTATTCTTATTTTCATCCTACTGCTTCTTCTTCTTCTTCATCCTCATCCTCATCCTCAGAAGAAGAGGATGAGGATGAGGATGAAGAAGAAGAAGAAGAAGAAGAAGAAGAAGAAGAAGTAGGATGAAAAGAAGAATAATTCCAAGCCGGCAAAAAGTGTATGTGCAGAGTTCCTCTATTTCTGACAGTTCTCTCACAGCTTCTTCACATGTACAGCGGTTGAAACATCTGTATCCTAAATGGAAACTAATAGATACAAATTGTATCTATTAGTTTCCATTTAGGATACAGATGTTTCAACCGCTGTACATGTGAAGAAGCTGTGAGAGAACTGTCAGAAATAGAGGAACTCTGCACATACACTTTTTGCCGGCTTGGAATTATTCTTCTTTTCATCCTACTTCTTCTTCTTCTTCTTCATCCTCATCCTCTTCTTCTGAGGATGAAGATGAAGAAGAAGAAGAAGTAGGATGAAAAGAAGAATAATTCCAAGCCGGCAAAAAGTGTATGTGCAGAGTTCCTCTATTTCTGACAGTTCTCTCACAGCTTCTTCACATGAACAGTGGTTGAAACATCTGTATCCTAAATGTAAACTAATAGATACAATGTTTCAACCGCTAAACATGTGTTCCTTCTGTCAGAGAACTGTCAGAAATAGCGGAGCTCACTGCAGGGACACTTTTGCCGGCTGATCGGGAAATGTTCGATTCGCGCACCCGAAGTAGGCAAAATTTTGGTTTCGCCGCGAATCGAATATTTCCTGAAATTCGACTCGAATTCCGGTTCGCCTGGTTCGATTCGCTCATCTCTAATTATGAGCATGTACACCTACATGCTCATGCAAGCCTAGGATACAGGGGTATCATACAACTTAAACCTGAAAATGCAGAAGCATTGAGATAATGTACAGTATGTGCCAATATTATGCTGAAAATAAATGTAATGTTACAATACTGTAGAATAAATACTAAAAAAAATCCAAGGTATAAAGAAATTGCTCTTTTTCCAGGTAATCTTCATAGATGCCCTTGAAAACACAGATACATTTACACAAGTCAGTAAATTATGTGTTAAAAATAGAGCCATCGACCATCAGACCTGATTCCTAGCATATCTGCATGCAGGTATTCAACTCTGATAGCAATACCTTGAATATAAAGAATGAATATCCCAGTGTACCTGTATGTCTGCACACCATGTCTAAGCACCAAGAACCCAATTTACTAAAGTGTGAAGAATGGTTAAATGTAGTAAAATTATCTGGTGTGAGCCTGTGTTTAGTTTAGACATATAATTATGTATACCTGTGTTTACTTCAGACACATAATTATGTACAAGAGATTTGGAAATTAACATAATTCTCCTACACAGGAAAAGAAGGCTGAGGTGAGAACAGGTTCACGTCACACTTTAGTAAATTAGGCCCCAAGACTCAAAAGTACTCATTAATGCTTGTATATAAATATTTTAACCTAAATTCAATGCAGAATGAGGTTCTGCTGTTTCTGCATTCAGACAAGCTGTTGAGACTAGATGTAATGATTCCCCATTACTGAACTAGTTTGCTGTTCATATTAAAAAACTATTGCAGTATACAAAATGAAATACAAAGTTTTAATACACCAAGCAGCCATATATCTGGTTTGCACAACATTGCCAAAATAAATACAATATTTTCTGGTACCTAGCAATCATCAAATGTGCCATACCAGCACCAGAAAATGGAAACTCTCTTGAAAAATGAAAACAGACCCTAAAATTATGAATGATCTACAGACTAAATGCTTAAACCATTCCTTTTATTTTTGAATGGGATTTTTGCAGGGATTGACCACATTTTGATCCATATATTATTATTATTATACAGTATTTATATAGCGCCAAAGGGTATGCTCAGAGCTGTACAGTAGCAAGGGGGACATAACATGAGACAAGACGGTAACAATACACTACACGAGGGGTTCAAGGGCCCTGCTCTTTCGAGCTTACAATGTAGGAGGGAGGGGAAGGTGGCACAGGAGGAGATGGCTGCGGGGGATGGAGTGGAGGGTGGAGTGGAGGAGGTTAGTTGTTAGGAGAAGTCCTGCAATCGGGCGTGGGAGGAGGAGACCAGGGAGCTAGAGAGCAGGAGGTCCTGTGAGGAGCGGAGGGCACGGGTAGGGTAGTATCTCGGTATCAGGTCAGTTATGTAGTTCGGGGCAGCATTGTGAATGGCCTTGTAGGTCAGGGTTAGCAGCTTGAACTTGATGTGTTGGGCAATTGGGAGCCAATATATGAGCACCCTGGTTGTGTGTATCAATCAAATTCTGTACAATCAGCCTGTCAGGTTTTTCCTGAATGATCAGTGTTGCCAGCTATAGCCATCAACACTAATGATTGTGTTCTGCTGGCAAGGAAAGCTCTCTGCTGGCAGAACACTATAGCTTTGCTGAAGGGATTCCACCATCTACATTGACTGTGTTTATGGGGAATCAAGCCATGTTCTTTCCTTCCACCCGTTGCATAATCTATGGCCTGCCTTTATTTATTTCTTGCCATGTCCAATCATATTCAACCTTTCAGGCAGTTTTGAAACTGAGTAAAGTCATTGAAAAACTACTTACTGGAGTTATTTTTCACAATATATGAGATGTATAAATGAGCCAGTAAGGTTGATACAGCATTACCAGCAAGTCTATTCCAAGATTACCATATCACAGACAAAAATGTAGTGTGTGGTCTGATGTGTTACAGGTATGCCTGGATTAAACATTTAAGCATTTAGAAGGTAGGTTCTGGTCTCATTCTGTGTACCACAGTTGTGAATGGAGTGTATAGTCAGACATTCTGATTCATTTATTTTTTTTATCACTGACGGATTCTCCAAAAATAAACTCAGGGTTTTTCTTTTTTTTAGAAAAAACTGTTATTTTTCAGCTTTCTTTAACAGACCAAGGTGCCCTAACAAAGTGTCAGTTAGAGGAATGAGTCAAACCATTTAACACTGACAGGGGTGCTTATAATGATCAGCTTTATTCATTAATGTAAAACCTTTACCCAAAAGAAAAACAGTGTTTTCTATAACTGCTTATCAAATGTTAGTTGGATTTCACCTTCAGTTTGTTAGTCAAGTCCATAATGTTAGTCTAAAGCTGGGTACACTATAAGAAAATTGTAAGAAAAATTCTGTATGAGGACTGATTGCTCAATCATCTGATTGTTGGTATAGTGCTTTTGACAGCCGATTCCACCTGTTCAAATGAAAAAAATGAACACAACATTTTTGCTCAATGTTTACAATAATCATACGGAAATAATCAAATGGAGAAAAACACCCATGATCAGAAGCAAGGAGTGGCCTGGAAGTAGGTGGCAATGATCCTAGAAATATTAGACAAGAAAGGATGTTTGCCTTTGTCATTCAAGAATTGTACTCGAGAAAAGTTAATACAATTGTCGGTTACATCATGATATGCATCTTCATAGAAAATCAGAAAACCTTTCATTCCGATATTCTCATTGTGTGTAACCCACTTAATACTACCCTTTCCCGAGACTGACAATGCTGCTGTTCAAATGTGTCTGTTTTACTTTTTCATTCTGAATGCAGACATCCTAAGTTAGGAAGTGCTTTACTGGTGGGATCACAAGGTAATAATTAAAAAAAAAAGCCTAAACAAAAGAAAACAAATGCAGCCAACACATCTAAGGATTGGTAAGCTGTAATATAATACATTTTTGTTTTTGGATTTATAACTACTTTAACTGCTTCCCTCTCAGTTTATAGACAAATAATGGCAGGGCGGGAGAACTGTTATCCTGTGTGGACGTCATGTGGGCTGCACTGCGGCACAATCTGTCACCTGCTGTGATACAATGGGCACAGTGGATGACAGATCAATGCACTGGACCACTGCCAGCACCATGTGATTATTGTGACCAGTCAGAGCAGATTACATGACAATTGTACACAATGGAAGGCTTCAATTCATGCAATTCATTGTATACTATTGTGTTGATCTCTGTGATTGGTCTAAGTGATCACATGGTAAAGACAGGACCAGCCACAGCCAATCTGTACCATGTAATTAGCTGTGGTCAATCACAGCTAACAACAATAGTAAATACTGAATGAATCAATTTCATTCCTAAAAAATGGTTGCTAATAACAGTGATTTTCACTGTTATAAGCGATAATAGTGTGTAAGAAAAAAAAATATTGATCACCTCCCCAGAGTAGTACAGTGTTAGTATGGTAACACTGTATTGTTTTGGTCCCAGTATGTTAAAAAAAGGGTAAAAAAAATGAAAAAGTAATGAAAAAGAAAAAATATTGGAAACACTGATAATTTTCATTTTTGTCATACTGTCACCAGTCACTGTCTCTGATCCTTGCCACACCAATTAAATGATGAGGCTGTACTGCACTAGTGACAGTATGTTCAAAAAATGTGAAAAAAACATTTATTTTTTAATTTGTTCATTTTCCAAAAAATTGTGACAAAAATTACAACTTCAAAAAATTTCAGATATACTCTCTGTCCCATAGTTTGTAGAGTCTATAACTTTCCTACAGTCTAACTAATATACACTGTTATGGATTATTTTCACCAAAAAGTTGTAGCTGAATACATTTTGGTCTACATTAAGAGATTATTTATTTGCCAATTTTTTTTAACAGAAACGAAGAAAACACATTTTTTTTTCAAAATTTTCAGTCTTTATTTAGCAAAAAATAAAAAACCCAGTGGGGATTCAGTACAACCAAAATAAAGCTCTATTTGTGTGAAAAAATGCTAAAAATGTAGTTTGGGTACAGTGTTGCATGAGCGTGCAATTGTCATTCAAAGTGTGACAGCGCTGAAAGCTGAAAATTGTCCTGGGCAGGAAGGGGGTGAAAGTGGCCGAAAATCATGATTAAGTATTACGTTCATTATGTTTTAACTTGTTATAATAAGACAATATTATTTAAATAAGTAATAATAATTTTTAACGTGCACTTTACAGAGCAGAAATAATGATTCTAATCAGTTTCTGCTCACACAATACCTCACAATCACTATTTTGAACATACACCCTAATGGCTATTTTAATTTTGGAATGAAATAAGAAACTGGGGCACTCAGAATCAAGAATTGAAAACACAGGAATATTATTATTATTATTATTTATTATTATACAAAAGTTATATAGCGCCAACAGTTTGTGCAGCCCTTTTCGATGTGAATACCATACACACTCTATTCAGATAATGTTTCAGGTGGGATTTTAACCAGAGCTGCAAGATTCAGTATTGATAATAAAAGTTATTAATTTATGTGTGCCTATAACATTGTTCTAAAAATGTGTTCAATATCAAGACTAACCTTGGTAGGTAAATGCTCAGCCAATTAATGTTTCATGTGGTAGGTCTATGCATTTCTAAACTATGCAGACCCAAATCTTTATATAATAAATTATATCCGATTAAAATCACATGTACTACCACAATCTGTTCATTACTTCCTGTCTTACTTTTACGGACAACTGAAATTATGCCATCATGAAGCTACAGAGTTTGTTAATGCAATATTTACTGACACTCTGGTTTTTGTGTGTTGGGCATCATGCTTGAAGTGGATTTTCATTGCTAAATTATGTGATTGATAATACTGTAGATAATAGATGTACATTGTGGGACTTTTTTTATTTTTATTTTTATTAAAGTATTATTATTATTATTATACAGTATTTATATAGCGCCAAAGGGTTTGCTCAGCGCTGTACAGTAGCAAGGGGGACAGAACATGAGACAAGACGGTAACAATACACTACACGAGGGGTTCGAGGGCACTGCTCTTTCAAGCTTACAATCTAGGAGAGAGGGGAAAGTGGTACAGGAGGAAGTGGCTGCAGGGGATGGAGTGGTGGGAGAAGTGGAGGAGATCAGTTGTTAGGTGAGGGTGGGGTAGGCTTCCCTGAAGAGATGGATTTTCAGGGTGTGCCTGAAGTTGAGGAGGGTAGTTGACAGTCTGATGGATTGGGGTAGGGAGTTCCAGAGGACGTGGGGAAGTCCTGGAGAAGTCCTGCAATCGGGCGTGGGAGGAGGAGACCAGGGAGCTAGAGAGTAGGAGGTTCTGTGAGGAGCGAAGGGTGCGGGTAGGGCGGTATTTGGGTATCAGGTTGGTTAGGTAGTTTGGGGCGGCGTTGTGAATGGCTTTGTAGGTCAGAGTTAGTAATTTGAATTTGATGTGATGGGCAATCAAGAGCCAGTGAAGGGATTGGCAGAGGGGGGTGGCAGATGTGGAGCGGTTGGTGAGGTGGATGAGTCTCGCCGCTGAGTGCAGGATAGACTGGAGTGGGGATAGCGTTTGTTTGGGTAGGCCAGTGAGAAGGCAGTTGCAGTAGTCCAGGCATGAGATGATGAGGGAGTGTACGAGTTGTTTAGTAGTGTCTGGGGTGAGGAATGTACGTATCTTGGAGATGTTGCGGAGGTGGAGCCTGCATTACCTTGATAGAGATTGGACATGAGGTTGGAAGGAAAGGTTTGAGTCCAGGGTGACACCCAGGACTTTGGCATGTGGGGTGGGAGTGATGGTGGCGTTGCTAGTAGTGATGGAGAGGATGGGGGGGCACTGGCTGGGGGGGAAGACCAGGAGCTCAGTTTTGGACAGGTTTAATTTGAGGAAATGGAGCGACATCCAGTCTGATATGTCGTTCAGGAGCTGGGCGATGCGGGCGGAGAGTGAGGGGGTGAGGTGGGGGGTGGAGAGGTAAATTTGTGTGTCGTCGGCATAGAGGTGGTAATTGAAGCCGTGGGAGTGTATTAGTTTGCCAAGGGAGGAGGTGTAGATGGAGAAGAGAAGGGGTCCAAGGACAGAGCCTTGGGGGACTCCAACAGAGAGGGGAAGAGAGGGGGAGGTGGCAGTGTTATAGGTGACGCTGAAGGAGCGTTGGGATAGGTAGGAGGAGAACCAGGAGAGAGCAGCGTCCCTGATACCAAGAGAGTGCAGTTTAGTAAGGAGGAGAGGGTGGTCGACTGTGTCGAAGGCCGCGAAGAGGTCAAGGAGCAGGAGGACTGAGTAATGGCCATTAGCTTTGGTGGTTAGCAGGTCGTTGGTGATTTTAAGTAGGGAGGTTTCGGTGGAGTGTAGGGAACAGAAGCCAGACTGTAGTGGATCAAGGAGGTTGTTATCAGTGAGGTGGGCGCTTAGGTGGTTGTAGGCCAGGCGCTCAAGGAGCTTGCAAATGAATGGTAGCAGGGAGATGGGTCTAAGGTTGTTTAGGTCAGTGGGGTCAAGGGAGGGTTTTTTGAGTATGGGGGTGATGTGTGCGTGCTTTAGAGGGGAGGGGAAAGTGCCAGTGGAGAGGGAGAGATTGAAGATGTGGGTGAGGGAGCGAATGATGGAGGGGGGTGACTGGAAGAGCTGTGAGGGGATAGGGTCCGGTGGCAAGTGGTACGGCGGGCTTCAGTGGTAGCTGGGCTGAAGGATTGGAGCGTTGCGGAGGTGATAGTGTGCAGGGCGTTAGGTATAGTGGGGGGTAGTGCGGCTATGAGGTCGGAGGAGGGGAGAGTTGAGGGGGTGATGGAGGGAGGGGGGCTAGGTGGAGAGGTAGATTGTGAGTTGACAATGTCCTTACAGATTGCGTCAATCTTGTTTTGGAAATGATTGGCAATCTCGTGGGCGGTGAGTGAGGTACTGAGTGGAAGTGGGGGGGGGGGGGGGGAGAGAGCAGGGATTTGAAAGTGGAGAAGAGCCGGTGAGGACAGGTGGAGAGGGTGTTGATAAGGGTTACAAAATAGGCTCGCTTGGCGGCGTTGAGGGAGGTGGTGTAGGTGAGGAAGGCGGCTTTGTAGAGGGAGAACGCGCGAGGGGATCTGGTTTTGCGCCATAAGCGCTCCAGCGTGCGACTGCATCGTTTGAGACATTTCGAGTGGTCGTTCTGCCAGGGTTGAAGCGGTCGGGGTCTGATGTTACGCATGGTTAGGGGTGCTAGGGAGTCAAGGGCAGCCGACAGTGAGTCGTTGTACGCAGTAGTGGCCAGGTCAGGGCATGAGAGAGGGGGTATACTGTCGTACAGATGGTCAGCTGCCTACTGGAGATGTGCCGGGTTCAGGTTGCGGAGGTTACGGGTGATGGTTTGACGCTTTGGGGGGGAAGTTAGGGGAGGGGGAGATGGAGAATGTGAGGAGGTGGTGGTCAGAGAGGGGGAAGGGGAAGTCATGGGGGGTGCAGAGGTGGGAGAAAACGAGGTCCAGGGTGTTTCCATTGGTGTGGGTGGAGGACTGTGTGTGCTGTGTGAGCGCGAAGGAGGAGGTTAGGAGGAGGAGTTGGGCAGTAGCCGGGTTGTTGGCGTTGATGGGGATGTTAAAGTCCCCGAGGATGATGGTCGGTAGCTCGGAGGAGAGGAAGAAGGAAAGCCAGGTGGCAAAGTCATCTAGGAAGAGGGATGCAGAACCAGGAGGCCAATAGATTACTGCAATCCTCAGGGGGGTGGGAGAGAAGAGCGGGATGCAGTGGGCTTCGAAGGAGGAGAAGGATAGGGAGGGGGGGTTAGGGAGGACCTGGAAGGTGCTCAGCGGTGGCAGGAGCATACCGACCCCACCGCCTCTGCGGCCGCTCGGTCTGGGTAAGTACTTGTTTATATGCACTATATTTGTTTGTGAATGAGTAGGGTTTAAATATAACTCTTACTCATTCACATGGTGGATACATGGATTTCCCCTTTACTGTTAATGGGGGATTTTAGATTCTGAGAAGCTCCGATCCACAGACCCAACAACTACTGGGCTAGAATCATGAGTAATAGGCCCTTGCCCTGACAAGGTACACCACAGGGACTTTGGCCTGGCATGGTTCAGGGAGGGCACATGCTCGTCCCTCCTCTTTCCTGTTCATCCAGGCTGCATGCTCAAAAAACAGTGTTGCCCATTAGTCCCCAACAGTGCTGCCAATCTGTGGCTGTCAGTGCCACCAGTCAGTGCTGCAAATCAGTGCCCCTCAGTGCTACCTATTAGTGCCCAACAGTGCTTTCTATCAGTGTTCATCATTGCTGCCTATCAGTGCCACATATCAATGCAGCATCATCAGTGCCTCCTCATCAAAGCCCACCAGTGCCGCCTCATCAGTATCGCCTCATCAGTGACCATCAGTGCCCCCTTTCAGTGCCGCCTTATCAGTGCTGCCCATCAGTGCAGCCTCATAAGTGCACATCAGTGAAGGAGAAAAGTTACCTGTCTGCAAAATGTTATAATAGAAACAAAGAAAAACCTTTTGCTCTTTTTGCAAAAAATAAAAACCCAACGGTGATGAAATACTTCCAAAGAAAGCTCTATTTGTGTGAAAAAATAAAAATGTAATATGTGTACAGTGTTGCATGACTGCACAATTGTCATTCAAAGGGCGACAGTGCTGAAAGCTGAAAATTGGCCTGGGCAGGAAAAGGGTAAAAGTGCCCAGTAGGCAAGTGGTTAAAAATCAAACTTCTTCATAAATTTTGGCCAAAATTTATTCTGCTACATCTCTTTGGTAAAAAAACAAATCCCAAAATGTGTATTTTAATTGGTTTGCCTGAAAGTTCTCATGTCTATAAATTGTGGTATATATATTGGAATTAAAAAAATATATGTGTGTGTATATATATATATATATATATATATATATATATATATATAATAATGGCGGTGATCAGCGACTTAAAATGGGACTGAGTGTGGTGGGCAAATCGACACTAACTGACGTTGAGGGGAACTGACTAACTGCCACTGACACCAGTGACATTAATACATTGATAAGTGATAACATTATACACTGTCTGTGACTGGGTTAACTTCTAGGGCAATCAAGGGGTTAAATGTGTGCCTATCTGTGTGTAATGTGTGCTCCTTTTACCAATACATCTGTGTTTCTCATCCTTACTTTGCAGATATGAGAAACACAGAGGTTGTTGTCCCTGTACAGAGCCCAGAGTTGATTGTCAACAGAGGGCTCAGGGCTGTGATTGGACACGGCTGGTCTTTTTCTTGATTTTTGTATGGGGTTCTTCATTAAAATGCATATTAGACCTAAAGGACCTGGTATAGAATTGTGGGGGAGCCCACATCATTATTTTTGCTATGGGCCCCCTAAAATTCCATCTAGACCTTAAGGACCTGTGACAAATGATAGGGAAACCCTTATACTTTTTTTGGTTTTGTAGTTTCTTATTAACATTTATATCAGACCATCATCTAGGATACGGATCTGGTAAAGACAAAGGGAATTCCAGGTTGCTTTGTTTACAAACAGAATTAAGCATTTATGGATATTAACCACTTCCATTTATGTACAGCATTGCATGACTGCACAACTGTCAGTTAAAGTAACGTATTGCCGTATCACAAAAAATGGCCTGGTCAGGAAGGGGAGAAAATCCTCTGGAGGGCAAGTGGTTAATTGTCTGTTGAAAGAATGGATGATGTATCCCTTTGGGATGAATCACTGTTTTAAAAATGTCTATAATGACAAAATTTTTGTATTTGAAACATTGCCAGTACCAGTCCCATTGAAGCAACTCAAATTATTTCAGAAAGCATTTCTTAATTTCATTTAGTGTAACGCCTCTCATCGTATACCTAATTCACTAGTTCAAGCTTTTCAATCTAGAGAAGGTATGGGGTCACCAGACATACTCAAATAATATTACACCACTTATCTGCAAACTGTTATTTCATGGTCCTCATGTTATGCTCCTAATAGATGGTCAGAGATTAAAATACTGTAGGTATTAAATGTTCCGTACATCCCTGCTCCATGATATGGTCACCCCCTCACAGGTCACTGTCTCAATTATGAAGTCTCTGTCTTGCTCTTTTGGTGTTTACTCTTTGTATTGAACACGTGTTAAGCTGTACTCTCTCTCTCTCTTCCCCACGTCCTCCTTTGTTGAATGTAATCTTTAATTCAGATATCCCAGATAATTTGTAATACTGTCGAATGATACCTTTGTCTCTGGCAGGTGTTTTCAAATTATGTCATTTGGTACATCTACTTTCTTGCAAATTCCAGTTGTTTGTTGAAGTCCAAAATGCTATGTTCCTAAGCAAACTGTTTTCTCATATCTCTAAACTAAGCAATGTTTCCCTCTAAGTCCCCTTAATTATCCCTTGATAAACCCACTAGTTTTGAACTTTTATGTGCTCAAGGCCCATATACCCACATCTACTTTCTTCCATTTTTAAAATTCTTCATGAATCTACTCCACTGTCTGAGACCAGCTGCCTCTACATAAGTAAATGGGCCAGTATTCTAGAATGTCCTATATCCCTCTGGCAATGGTGGAAAATCTGGCAGTCCTCTTCCACAGTTTCACAGTGTATGTAGAGAGATTGCCTACGAGGTCTTTCTATTCTGGTTCAAGACCTCAGATGTTTTACATGCATGCAACCCTTCTGTCCCTTGAGAATGTTGGAGATGTCACAGAGATGTGGGTACACATTATCATATCTTTTGGGATTGTCCTAATATTAAACCTTATTGGGAATATGTTCAGATGTTCTTACAAAATCTCCTTGGAATGACTTTCCCTTTGGACCTTAGACTATTGACTTGGCTTACCCTATCTAGACATCTCTAAAACTGCAAAGATACTTCTGACCTTTCTTTTATTGTTGCAAAACAAGTTATTCCTTGGTTATCTACTGCCACTCACAGCTATTGTCCACCATAGCTGGAATCCATAGGCTGGAACATCACATGACTATAGCTGAA
The DNA here is from genome assembly GCF_062004578.1 of Staurois parvus. NCBI lineage: Eukaryota > Metazoa > Chordata > Amphibia > Anura > Ranidae > Staurois > Staurois parvus. The sequence goes on from NW_028317949.1 coordinate 10,984,347, forward strand.
GACTAATTACCTCAATTTACAAAGATTTGAGACTTGACCCTGAATAGGTTGCTTCTGATCCCTAGACCTTAGGCTAGGATTTTTTCAGAGCCATACATTTCATATTAACTTCATGAGCTCTTTACTCTGATTATGATACTCATGGTGTGCTTTTTCTTTTTCTATTATTTTAATTGTCCTTTTTTTTTGTTCATTTTAGTTATTTTAAGATCTCACATCAGCTCTTGGTGTGCTTGAGCTATGTTGTTTTTTATATATGATATACAACAATTTATCATATATTGTTACTGTTTATGTCTGCTGTAATATTATACAGTATTTGCCCCGTGGAATAAAGCAGCTGGAAGATTTAATTTTGCTGGCAATTTATACACACTTTTTTATTTTGTAAACATCAGTTTTTCTGTAGTAGATTGTATACATTACACAGATGCACCACTTCCCAGGCAGACTAAGGGTGTCACCTAGTCATTAATGTAATTTTGTATTTTTAATGTTTCACTTTAAACTTTACTGAAATCGCTGCCTCCTGCTGAACTGATTTTTTTTATTGTTTTTGCTTTGGTACATGCCCCCAGGGTAATGCTCAGTCCCACATGCCATTTGCTTGACAATGCCAATGCCTATTAGCCTAGAAAATGGCCAGTACTGTTTTTTATATTCAGCTCCTATTGACTTCAAGGCGGCTCATATTCAGCACCAAAACTTTAGTAATGTATGCTGAACATACTCCAAACTGAACCTGGATATATTCAGCAAATTACTAATAGTTAAGTCATAATGTGCACTACTATGTGAAATGTTAGTAGCAAAATTTGTCCAGATGGAACATTTTCAGGTTGTTGACCTGAATGGCTTTGTGGAATCTAGGTTTTTTGCCCAGTAGATTTGTTTTTTGTCTTTTCTATTCCAGAACTGCTGGAGCTTGTAAGAAACTGAACTTGAATTATTTACATTTTTTAACCTAGTTATCTATACAAGTGTGTAACAATGTTCTTCTAATTTGGATGAATTTGAGTTTTACTTACGTTTTTGTTTTGTGCCGTATGATTAATGTATTTATTTGACACATATTTGTAATGGTTTGATGTTAGTGGTAAATGAGTGACTGGATTCCATTTCAGTTTTATGGATTTTAAGCATATGTTTCATGGCAGTATTATTGTCTGGTGTTATATTGACAGTGTTGTTGACTTGTGGTCTTATTGACTTTGTTATTGATTAGTGGTCTTACTAATGGTTAATGGCTGGTGTCATCATTGACTGAGTTATTGATTTACAATGTTGACTATGATTGGTCTGCAAGAGCCTTTGAAATTAGAGGAAAACTGTCATGGGAGAAGCATGTGGGCTGCCAACTGCAAACCTCCTTCTGCCTGGCTTGTGATGCTAATGTTTTCTCTTTTATAAATTCCTTGTCACCAGGTTAACAAATTGCAGGGAAAAGCACATGAATATTGTGTATTTTAAAAGCTTAGTTGCAGTGTTCCCACATATTTTATTGACTTAAAACATGTCTTTAAACTTCTAAATAATTGACACTCCAGAAAGTGGTAATTCCACTTGTCATCACCTCTTCAGAGATGTCTAACTACTCTCTGTCCTGGCCCAGATTTTCAACCCCTTGCTTCCTTACATAACCTTTTATGTAGCAGCCAGGGAGGAGCAGAGGGTAAAACCCAGCAGCAGTTTCACTGTTTTTTTGTGTATATGCAGGAAGCTTTCAGACATAAATACCGTGCATAGAATATTTTATTATAAATTGTAGTAAAATATTTTTCTTGTATTAATTTAGCTTTCCTAACTAAAACTGCAAAAATGTCGATGACATATGTTATAAATTGTGCAACCTTATCCTGCAGTTGTGAGGTTGCCACTGCAAACTCCTCTGTGGTGGGTCCTCCAGTTGTAATGGTGCTGTTACATTACAGGGAATTTTCTCATTATTCAGGCAATGCATAATTCTAATGTAATTAAATTTCTTACTTGAGGGTAATGGGAATTTGGTTTGAAGGAGGTGCTAGGGAGCCAAGTTTTGTTCAGTATATAAGTCAGATAAGGAATGGATACCTGCTTTTTCCCAGTTATTTAAATTAATGTTGGGATATTAAAGAGTGAAGAACATTAAGGGGAGTGCGTATTGATTTGGAGGTTGGGAATGTGTGTGAAAAATGGGCTGACCAAGCTTCTAAGGAGGCTTTGATACAGGGGTGTGTGTGTCGGTAGCGTCTGGTGGTGGTAGAGTGGAAAAGAAGAAGGGTCTTTAGGGTTGAAGGATGGTACAGTGGAAGATCCATGTTAGTCTATGTCTTTTCCATGGTTGGATGCCACCAGTAGTAAATTTAATTGAGGAGTGTGGCTAGATAGTAAGTATGTAAGCGTGGGAGATTAGCACCTCCTCTATGATAAGGTTGGATTAATAAATTGTTGGTGCATCTGGGTCGTTTTGATTCCCAAATGAATCGCGAGAATTGTTTTTGTGCTGTATGAAAAAATTGCATAGGGACAGTTATGGGAAGAGTTCTGAATATGTAAAGTAGTTTGGGTAAAACAAACATTTTTAGAGTGGCTATACGCCTTAATTTAGATAGTCCAAATGTGCGAAAGGACTGGAGTTCTTGAGGGTGAGAATGTAGGAATATTTTGTGGTTTAGATCATAGAGGTGTGATGTTGAGGCGGATATATTGATTCCTAGGTATCGACTAGAGTGTTCAGCCCATATGAAAGGGAATTGTTTGGAAAGAAAAGTTTGAGAGCTGTTTGGTGTATGCAGGTTTAGGGTTAGAGATTTATTCTCGTTGAGTTTATAGTATGAGATTTCAGTGTATGAGTTTAGTATTTCCCTAATCATATGTAAGGATCGGATAGGATTAGTAATCATAAGAATAGTATCATCAGCAAGGAGACTAATTTTTTGTTCAGTATTGTGATATTTGATACCTGAGCAGAGTGGGCCTTCTCTGATTTTTGTAGTCAGGGTTTCAATAAGTAAGGCAAATATTATTGGGGACAATGGGCAACCTTGTCGGGTACCATTCATGATGTCAAATGGTCTTGAGAGTATACAGTCTGTGAATACTCTGTCTGAAGGGGAGGAGTATGATGTCATAATGGCTGTTTGTAACCATCCCACAATACCCAGTTTTTGTAGAACTTCACGCATATATCCCCAATGCATGAGGTCAAACACCTTCTCTGCATCCAGAGATAGGAGCAGAGAAGGCGTTCGGTGATCCTATAAATTAAGGATTAGGGAGATCAAGCGTCTAGTGGCATCAGGGTTCTGGTAACCCGGTACTAACCCCACCTGATCTGGGTGTTTAGGGACGGAATGAAAGGGAGCAATCTGCAAGCTAGTATTTTTGCATATTTATTTATCGAGTTTATATAGCGCTGTACAATAGAGGGGGGCATATAGTTTTAAGTCAGTATTTATGAGATATACAGTAGGTCTATAGTTTTGTACTAGTTGTGGGTCTGAACCTGGTTTTGGAATTGTATTGATGTGATAGTAGATTGTAACATTTCTTTAAGCATGTGACCCATGGAGGCAGCAGAATTGAAGAGGTCAGGTAAATGTGGAGCAAGAATACTGGCAAATTCTTTATAGTATTCATTTGTGTAACTATCACTGTAAAAATGACATTTATATATATATATATATATATATATATATATAAAGCGTGGGGTTCCCCCCAATCCTTACCAGGCCCTTTAAGGGTCGATCAAGCGCCCCCATCTCACCTCCCTGCGGTTTACCAGACCACATATCCTCGGCATGGGGATAGTGTCCCCATGCCGATGGGGACAAGGGCGTCTTCCCCACAACCCTGGCCCTGTAGTTGTGGGGGGGTCTGCGGGCAGAGGGGCTCATTAGCATCAGTGTATCCCTTTAAATAAAAGGGCACCCTCATGCTGCCCCCCTTGTGAATGAGTAAGGGGTGCTTGTACCCCTACCCATTTACTAAGGGGTTAAATTCAGTAAATAAAGAGACCAGTCTTTTGAAAAATTCCTTTAATTGAACAAAAAACAAAACAACAGTTTTTCACAAGTCCTTTAATAAAAAAAAACAAAAAAAGGTTCCATGATTGTAATCCATCGTCAATCATGGCATAAGCATAGTCACATCTGCACCTGCCGAGCACTCGCCACAATACGACAGGTCTGATATTTGCCAGTCAAATGCAAACAAATAGGCATGGCTAGTGGAGTGGCGAGTGGACTTAGCCATGAGTCCTCAACAGTGGTTATATCAGGATGATGCCTGCAGCTGCAGGAATCATCCTGGTATTGTTTTTTTCAGGCAGAAAAAGCTGGTAAAAGCAATCCTAGCAGCTAATTAGTCCATGGATTGCTTTTACAAGCAGCTGGAGGAGGCGTCCCACAGCTTTCTGGGGCTGTCCAGTCCCAACCGGGAACCTGAGAATGCAGCCGGCATTTCTGCCAGCTGACCATAGAGCTGATTGGAGACTGAAATGGCTCCAATTATCTATGTAGTCTAAGAAACCGGAAGCTATGAGCATTTCATCTTCAGTTTTGCTGGATATAAACAGCACCATTTTTAAATTGGGAAAATATTTGATCACACCGATCTTGGTGTATTCAGATGATTTAAGGGCAGAGGAGATATCTAGAGTCTAATAGACCCCATATTTCTCAGAAAAGAGTACCCGTCACTGCCTATTGCATTCACAAGGGATATTTACATTCCCTGTGATACCAATAAAAGTGAAAAAAAATTAAAGGGACAGTGTAAAAATAAAAAAAATAAAAATAAATAACTTAAAAAAAATTAAAGCACCCCATCTCACTACACTTACTCACAAAGGTGCAAGCAAGTGTCGACTTGGTGTCGATATGTAAAGTGGTTTCACCATGCTTGTGATGTAGTGCCACAAACATCAGATCGAGGGCAGTAATTCTAGCATTAGATCTCCTGTGTAAAATTTAAAGTGGGAGCCTGTATAGGCTTTTAAAGTGTTGCCTATGGATAATAAAATTGTATGTAGCTTGTCACCATTGCACAGGGCATGCACAGTTTTAAGGCATGTCATGTCATTAAAGCATAACATCATCTTTTATATTTTACCAAATAATTGGCAAATATATTGTGGTTTTTGTGCATTTAAATTCAAAATACGGTATTTACTTACAAAAAAATATGTTTGAAAAATTTCAAGTACTGTGTGACATAAAAATTGCAACACCCACCATTTTATTCTCTAGGTCCTCTACTTTAAAAATATATATAATGTTTTGGAGTTCAAAGTAATTTTCTAGAAAAAAAAAATACATGTTTTTTCATGTAAACAAAAAGTGTCAGAAAAGGCTTGGTATTCAGTTGGTTACAAGAGTGGGTGATGTGTGGCAGAAACTTCTAATGCACAACCCCCCCCCAATGACTAATGTTTGGAAAGTAGACACCCAAAACTATTTGCTGGAGGCATGTTGAGTCAATAGAATAATGTATTTTTTACCACAATTTTTGAAAAATGACAAAAATGTTTTTTTTTTTACATTACAGGTTGTCCAAGGAAGTCACAGGTTGTCACGAGGAAGTCACGAGTTGTTAGTGACGTAACGCGTAGGTGCGCCGATACGCAGCTTCCAGTGTGCGGTGACGCACTTCCAGCATTGGACGCCATCTTGGCACACCCAAGAAGTCCCATACACATGCAGTACACCCATACATCGGAAAGGAAGGGGGACTGCACAGTATGTGAGTGGCACTAATTTATATTAAATAAAGGAGTTTTTGGATTACTAAATACTGCACTATGGAGGATCTCTTTTGTTGCTCACTGTGCTGGTGAGATACTATTCCGCAGAATATCCTACCTGAGAGACCTGGATACTTGTAGGAGACCAACTACAGGTGGATTGGTACCAGCCAGGATTGTAAAGGATCCAGGGTGATCCTGAAGGCTTTTTGGCCCATGGAGGTCACCGAAAGAAGGTGAGGAGGCATTCTAGCCACAGTGGAAGAAGTGTGCTGACACTGTCACAGATCTTATAACACCATTTGCACGTTGCATGAGCATATCGGGCACCAATTTTTTATTATGGACTATCAGATTATTTAGTGTGTTTATTTTTGTTTTGTAGTATGGTCACATTTGGCATTTATCACTTATTTTGTCTTTATCCCTTATTTGTAAGGTTCTTTGTCATTGTTTTTCATACCGGATATCATGTTTATAGGTCACCTAGGTGACCGTGGCACATTGTTTTTGGCACTGCATTGTGTGTTTATGTATGTATGTACACATATTTGTTTATTTATTTGAATTATTGGGAGAAGCGCTGCACTATTTTTTCATTATTTGTATTCACTGTTTGGGTATCAGATTAGAGTGTTGGAAGCTTTACGTCAGGGTACACTTCCTTTCTAAGTGCAGGAGGGTTTTGTTGTACACTTAAATGATATATTGCTCACACATGTCATGAGTATATGTGGAATTACACCCCAAAATACATTCTGCTACTTCTCCTGAGTATGGGGATACCACATGTGAGAGACTTTTTGACAGTCTAGCAGCAAACAGGACTCCAAAATCTAATAAGCAGCTTTAGGCTTTTAAAGGGCTCTAATTTCATCTTCCTGACTACCTATCACAATTTCAGAGACCCTGAAATGCTACAATAGTACAAACCCCCCAAAAATATCCCTTTTTGGAAAGTAGACACTCCAAGGTATTTGCTAAGGGACATGGTGAGTATTTTGCAGATCTCATTTGTTGCCACAAGTTTTCGGAAAATTAAGAAAGAAAACAAAAATGTATTTTTTTTCTTTTTCAAAACCCTGTGACAAAAAAATGAGATTTGAAAAATACTCAACATGCTTCTCATTAAATTCCTTGGGGTGTCTACTGTCCAAAAAGTGGTCATTTGGGGGTGTTGTGCTATCCTGGCATTTCAGGGCCTCCAAAACTGTAATGAGGAAGGGAAATGAGGAAATTGCGCACCTTCAGACTTTCAAAGGGTCATTGGATTTTGGGCTCCTGTATGCTACTAGGCTCCCAAAAAGACTCACACATGTGATATCCCTATACTCTGGAGAAGTAGCAGTATATATTTTAAGGTGTATTTCCACATATGCCCATGGCATGTGTGAGCAATATATAATTAAAGTTAGACCTTTGTGTAAAAAAAAGTTGTAATTTTCCAAAAACCTGTGGTAAAAAATAAAATATTCCATGGACTCAATAGTTTGGAGTGTCTAATTTACAAAAATGGGTCCTTTGGAGAGGAAAGGGGGGGGGGGTTGAGCTACCCTGGCATTTCAGAGCCTCTGAAACTGTGATAGGTTGTGAGGAAGTGAAATGAGGACATAACGCACCTTCAGACTTTCAAAGGGGTCATTGGATTTCAGGCTCCTGTATGCAGCTAGGCTCCCAAAAAGTCAAACACATGTAGAATACCCATCCTAGGGAGAAGTAGCAGAATATATTTTGGGGTGTACTTCCACATATACCCATGCAATATATGAGCAATATATTATGGAAGTGACAAATTGGTGTAAAAAAATAATTATAAATTTCCAAAAGCTTGTGGAAAAAATAAATCTTCCATGGACTCAACGTGCATCTCAGAAAATAGCTTAGGGTGTCTACTTTCTGAAAAGGGGTAATTTGGGGGATTTTTATACTGTCCTTGCATTTTAGCACCTCCAGAAATATGATAAGCAGTTAGAAAGTAAAAGCTGCATAAATTTCAGTATCTATACCTCAATTTGTAGATGCTAAAAATGTCACACAAACCAATTAAAAATGAATTTGTTTTACCAGAGACATGTAGCAGAATACATTTTGGCCTTTATTTATAAAGAAACTTGAGTTTTTGGGAAATTTATTTATAACAGAAATGAGAAAATATTGTTTTTTTTCAAAATATTTGGGGTTTTTTTTCACTTATATCACAAAAACTTAAAATCCCAGTGGTGATAAAATACCACCAAAATAAATATCTATTTGTGTGAAAAAAATTATATAACAGTGTTGCATTACAGCGCACATAACAGTTATATTAGTGCAGCACCATATAGCAAAAAATGGCCTGGTCATGAAGGGGGGTAAATCTACTTGAGGTCAAGTGGTTAATTCAACTTCTTTCTGTCATAAGATAAGTAATTAGGTCTTCTGGTGAATGGGTGCCCTCTTGTGGTTCTTTTCAGAATATACATAGTGAATATTAGAATCAAGATTTAGATGAATTATAATTCTATTTTGTTGTATTGAATCCATCCAACATATAATCATATTTATTTATTACAGAATTTCATTTATTTCATTTATGTCTCCTGTGGTCATTTAAAGACCCCCCGTTTGATACCAACTTGAGATCTTTTACTCAAGTCCTTTTTCAATGAATGGTGAACAGTGGGGTAAGTACAAGTGGGCTCTAGCTGCTGACCAATCACAGCAGGTCACATGACAGTTGTATACAATTGATGGCTTCATTTATGCTATCCATTGTATACCAGTGTCTAGCTGTGAATGGTCACAGCGATCACATGCATATGTCATGTGATTAGCTGCGGCCAAATCACAGCTAAGCACAAAAAAAAAAAACCCTGAATGAATCGATGTCTTTCAGGTAAATGGTTGCTTATAGCAAAGTAATTCTTTGCTATAAGCAAATTTTGTAAAAAAAAAAAAAAATACTGATCACTTCCCCAAAGTAGTACAATGTTACTATGGCAACATTGTACTACTTTGGCCATAGTGAAATATGAAAAAAAAATCTTAAAAAAAGAAAAAAAAATTAATAAAAAATTAAAAATAATAAAAAAAAATATATATATATATTTTTTCATACTGTCACCAGTCAGTGTCCCTGATCACCGCCATGCCAGTTATATGATGACGCTGTACTGCACTGGTGACAGTATGTAAAATAAAAATAGTGAAAATAATTTTTTTAATTTTTTTCATTTTCCGAAAAATTATGACAAAAAAAATACAACTTCAAAAAACTTGCCATGCCTCTTATGAAGTACGTCGGACTGTCTACTTTGCAAAAAGGGGTCATTTGGGGGATATCTGTACTGTTCTGACATTCTTGGACCTCAAGAAATTAGATTGGCTGTCAGTACTTCAGGATTGATCAATATTCAGATCTATACCATAGTTTGTGAACTCTATAACTTTCCTACAAACTAAAAAATACATCCTAATTTGGTTTATTTTCACCAAAGACACGTAGCAGAATACATCTCCGCCTAAATTTATGAAGAACAATTATTTATTTGCAAACTTTTATAACAGAAACAAAGAAAAACGTGGGTTTTTTTTCAAAATTTTCGGTCTTTTTTTTGTTAATTTAGCAAAAAATAAAAACCCCGGAGGTGATTAAATACCTCCAAAAGAAAGCTCTAGTTGTGTGAAGAAAATGATAACATTTTAGTTTGGGTACAATGTTGTATGACAGCAAAATTGTCATTCAAAGTGTGAGAGCGCTGAAACCTGAAAAATGGCCTGGGCAGGAAGGGGGTAAAAGTGCTTGGTATGGAAATGGTTAAAGGCAATTTTTTTTTTTATTTTTAATAACAAACATGTCATACTTACCTACACTGTGCAGTGGTTTTGTACAGACCAGCCCTGTTCCTCCTCTTCTCAGATCCAAAGCTGGCGCTCCTGGCCCTTCCATCCTGCCAAGTGCCCCCACAGAAATCAGCTTGCTATCAGGGCACCCGAACAGACTTACTCCCTTGCCCAGCTCTGTGCCCATTCACACAGCTATATAAAATATTTTTTATGGTAAGAGTATTTAATTCAGCCATATTCAGTGGACACTGGGTGATTTCTTATTTTTTATTTTTCTACATATATTTTTGAGGATAATGCACTATATGCAGCCATTTGTTCTTTTTTGAGGTACACATGGACACATAAGAATTGGTTTTTGGAGATGGATCAAGTTTATGTATGATATTTTGAAGATTCACAGACTCTGAGGAGGTTTTAGACATGGCTCGCCTCGTGCCCCAACTGTGATTGTCACTAGTGGAAGCCAATGACAATGGAATGCATGAAGGTAAAAAACATTGAGCCTTTACAACTACTTTAATGTTTCAGCTCTCATGTTGTTTATAGTATGTGTTTGATAAATCAGAGTTTATGTAGTTGCTTTACACTTTATACCCACCTCTGGATTCAGGACGATGGCTGCAATTCTACTTGGGATTTATATATATATATATATATATATATATATATATATATTAGTATTGGTATTATCTATCTTATGTTGTGGGTGCTACATGCTTTATATTATTGCCATTACATTGATAACTATAATTAATAATTTAAGAATCCTTTAAGAAAATATTAGCTGATTGTTATTGCTTGGATCATGAAAATTTGAAATTCTAATTTACACAGATATTATAAGAGTAACACAAACATCTTTTTTTATCATATTCCTTTTACTTATCTACTGCTAAGAGCCCTTTAATTTCAATATGAGCTCTGTATTGCATAAAGATCATTTTGAAAGCAGGTAGGTTTTCTCTTATTAAAGGCCAATTAAACACTGCTATGCACATTGGGAAACACTATGGTACATCAAAATTTTGCAATCACCACTTATTAAAATATTGCTAATTTACAGTCAGGTGCAGGAGAAAATATTTTTTAGACTTGTCAAACAATAAACAGCAGTTTAGACTACTCAGGAAACCAGTTAAGAAATAGTTAAGGAGTAGGTTGTAGCATAATTGCATCAGTATGCAAGCTTGAATAAATAAAATCAGAGTCATTAAAAAATCTTTGCTGCTTTATCCACAGTAAGGGTCACTGATTGACTTTTCATTGCTCAGTTTATACAAGTGCTAGAATAACAGTCTACCATTCATAGATCTGCTCTCCTGCTTATTTATCTTAAATGGTTACTTACACTGCTGCTGGCTCAGGTCTTTCTCAGATATTGAAAGTCAATTAGTCAGTCCAGCTGAAGTTTCTCATTGTGTCTGAAAGCAAGTTGCAGGAACTCTAGGTCCTGACTGATAATGATGCCTCTCCTAGTATACAGCTTTAGCGTATGATCTTCCTTACTCCAGAAACTTAAAAGACATTTTCCAAAAAAAGTATCAAAATAATAAAGTTCCACTCCTAACTAGAAATAAAGGCATATACTGTATCAAATATTCAATTGTCCTTACAATAATGCATAATTATGGATATGACTTTTCACCTTCTTCTGGGGAACAGAACATACTTATTTAAACTCTTTCATAATACTTTTCTTTTTAAAGTATTCAATACCAATGAATATTCAATTCCCATCAACTTGATACTATCCTATGTGACCTTCAGGACAGGTCAGATACTAAAGAGGTTATCCAAAAAGTGGACACTTTCAAAAAGTGGTGGTGCCTTATGTGAATGAGTTCTAGGCTGTTCAACAAATTCAGGATCAAAAAATCACTTTGATATTGGGAGGGGTGACTTGCCTTCATTAGGTTAGACAAGTTGCTACTTCAACTCCAGTCTATAGTTTATTAATTCTCATACACAAAATGTAAATTAGTTAAAGTGAATTGTACTAGCTGCAGAATACAGTATTCTGTGATGTCACAGGAGTATCACAATACAGATACCAATAACAAACTAGCTTTCTATCTAGAAAAATTGAAATCTTGATACTTTTGGGAGACAAAAGCTCAGGCCATCCCACAGTCTTGCTTAGGTCATGGCACACCTCTGGTCAAGGCTTGGTCACCTTCACAACACTATTATGCAATAGCACTTCTGTTTAGTGATCCAAATAAAATAAAAAAAAAATTAGCATGCTGTTTCCACTAACACCTTTTTTTTACATACTGTCACCAGTGCAGTACAGCGTCATATTATGACTGGTATGGTGGTGATCAGGAATACTGACTGATGACAGTATAAAAAAAATATATTTTTTATTACATTTTTTAAACACTTCTTACTTTTTTTACTGATGACAGTATAAAAAAAAATATTTTTTATTACATTTTTTAAACACTTCTTACTTTTTTTACATCCTGTCATCAAAATAGCTCAGTTCTGTAGTGAACCTTGACTACCCTGGGATTTTTTTTTTACACCGTTATTTCTTTTGCAGTGGTGATCATTGTATAAGCAATAGCTTTAGCTGCCATGAATGATGAGGTTTCCATTTCCATTTACAGCTTGCCTATGGTTGTGATCTGTGATTGGCTACAGCTAATCACATGGTTCAAGTAGTAGGTACAATGTGATTGCGATAGGCCAATCACAGATTACAGCACTATGCCAACTGTTCATGAATGGAAAGCCATTCATGACAGGTTATTTACATTGTTATCATATGATCTCTATGACCAATCATGGTGCTTATATGATACTCAGTTACCAGTTACCGATAACAGTGATCCACTGTGTCCAGTGTACACAGCGGTCATGGAAAGGCAACACTATATGCTCCTAAACTGGAGCAGGCACAATCATGTATATATACATGACTGAGCCTGCATGTGCCACCTCGCCACAGTAAATGTACTGAAGTGGGGAAGCAAGTGGTTAAAAGGTTCATAGTAAGTAGAGGGAACATACAGACAGCCTACATATGCAGATTTTTTTTCTTTCTCTCGAAAATTAACTTAAGTAAGAAGTATGGCCAAACCTTTTTTCTCTATACCTTTCTTTTGGGTCACAGAAGTACATTTAGCCCTGAGACCCAGAGGCGGCTGGTCCGTTGTTGCCCATGATACAGTTGATGGAGCAGATCAATACCAAGGTCAGGAAGGATCTCTGCAATATTGTAATCAACAATCCTATTGGGATCCACTGATCTGTCTGATTAAGAGATGGCTCCATCTTTCAGAGCATATCTCAGAGCTGGAGACAGCTGTACCAACCCCCTCTCCAACCTGTCACTCCATGAGTGCTAAAGGAGCATATGATCTGTCCGATCTCAGTGTTAGAGCTGATGTGGGACAGATTCAGTGTCACATGGATGCTGCAGAATAAAGGTGTGTACATATTTTTTTTGTACTAACCCTGTAATTCTTCTTTAATAAGTTTTCAGAATGCATGTGAATGAGAGAAAGTGAGTGTTGGAATGCATTGTTCCTATAATTTGTGCAACAACTATATCAACTAGATGGTGGTGTTTATACATTGGTAGCTGCATCTATGATTAAACTCTATGACTCTTCTCTATAATAAAGAAGAAGCAGAAGAAGAAGGAGAAGCAGCAGGTAAATACATGTGGACTGTCCACTGTCTATTCTAGCGAACCATATGTACAAAATATCTAACAGGTTATGGACCCAGACACCCAGTCATAGCCTGCTAAAACAAAAGAAGTGCAAGATACAGCAACAGAAAAAAGACTGAAAAAGAATAAACGAAAATGGCCAGTAACACAGCTGCAACAAAGCTTTAATTTTCAAATCCAACAAACCAGAACTACCAGCCTTGGAAATTCAAGATGAGAATGCTGCTAATAAGAGAAGATACGTTGAAATGTATAAATGAAGTCAGGCTATAACACCCTTCAGATGTATCAATAGAAAATGACCAGAAAGCTCATGCCACAATCTCTCTTAGCAAATAAGTTGATCAAATCATGGAGCTACCCACCATCATCCTTGTAGACTTCAATATCCCTATCAACGTCAATAACCCGGCTACATCCCAACTTCTCCACCTAACCTCTTCTTTTGCACTCACACAGTGTACACAGTCCTCCACCCACTCCGACGGGAACAGCCTGGACCTTTTTTTCTCTCATCTCTGCACCCCCCACAATCTCACAAACACCCCTTTCCCTCTGTCTGATAGGCCAATCAGTGATCACATGCAAAGTAGTAAGCAAGATGTCACTTGTGACATCATTGCTTACTACGTGTGAAATCTGTGAATGATCACAGAGGTCACATGGTACAAGGCTATTCACAACAGCCTTTTACCATGTGACAAGGTGTGACCAATCTAAGTTCACTCAGTATTTCTCAATGGCTGCAAGAATGCAGACAGAGAGAAAGAGAAATGATTGCTTTTACATCCTATATGGGTGTAAAAGCAATAACTGTAAAAAAAAAAAAAATCTTCATCACCCCCCACAAGTAGTACAGTGTCACCATGGTGACACTGTACTGCTAGGATGACAGTATGTAAAAAAAAAAAAAACCATAAATAATAATATAAAAAAATTAAATAAAAATGTAAAAAAATGTTTACAAATTATAATTTTTGGTTATAAACTAATTTGGCTAATTTTTTTTTACTAATATAACGGAATAAATTTTGGTCAAGATTTATGATGAAAGATTATTTATTTGCTAAATTTTATAAGAAAAACACTTTTTAAAAAAAATTTTTGGTCTTTTTTATTTACATAGCAAAAAAAATAAAAATCCCAGCGGTGAATAAATACCACCAAAATTCAGCTTTATCTGTCTCAAAAAAATGGTAAAAAATTCATATGGGTACAGTGTTGCATGACCCCGCAATTGTCATTCTAAGTGTGATAGCGCTGAAAGCTGAAAATTGCCCTGGTCAGGAAGGGGGTAAAAGTGTCCCGACAGGAAGTGGTTAAGCGGTACACAGCAGGGTGATCATTGGCAGGATTGTTAAGCCCACTTCACACAACCGTCCACATTGTTCGCAAACTGGGTCCTCGTCATGCCAGGTCCAGGATCTTTTCCACAATAGAGGCACACAGTGGTAAGATGCCGCCTTTATAGCATGAGGAAGATCACAGTGAGGAGTCCCTGCCAGCTTCTGAGGATATAGTAAGATAGGACACTCACTCTGATCCACCACTCACATACTGTGAGATGACACAGATCGCTGCAGATCCTAAGAGATCATGTACATCTGCAATTACTGATTTAAAGGAGGATCTATCTCTCTCTGAGCAATTGACCACATTGCAGAAGGCTGGTGCTTACAGGGACAGGGCGATATCTAGGCTGGAAAAAGTTTCTGAAACACATGCCATACATTTGATTAATGTGAATCGCCACCTTGAAGATTTAGACAACAGAGGGAGAGGCGTCCCTGAATCTGTGTCTGCTGAACAACTTCTGCCAGCCTTACAATCTATAATAATCTGTTATAAAGACCTGCGAACAATGTTATTTCTCATTGAAGGAAGAAATCCTCAAACAAGCCAGACAAAATTATCTCATTACGTTTAACGGTGATGAACTTGTACTCTTTCAGGACCTTTCCCCTATTGCTTTGAAAAATAGAAGAGCACTACGCCCTCTACTGGCCATCATGCAGAAGAAGGGGATTCATTATAGATGGCAGTTTCCTTTTGCCTTGCAAGCTACCCAGAATGGCAAACACTATCTGCTGAGACTGCCTGCAGATGTCTGGGGTTTCTGCAATGACCTCCAACTTCTGTACGTGGAACTACCGGAATGGTTTGAGGAATTTCAACTTCCATCAGCAGTTCCTGCCATCGAATCGACACCTCCGCAAACATCTTCTAAATCACAGTATAGGAAATCCAGGCACCAGAAGCAGGCCGGTCCAGATTCAAGCTTGTCCTCACCGAAATCTGAGCAGTTGATTTAGATGATGCCTGACTGTGATTAGTCGGTTTTGTCTTTTTTTTCCCCTCTATTAAAGTCCTTATTGCTCTTTTTAGTCCATGGTTATTTCCAGATGGAGAAAGCATTGGGAGCTGACATATTGAGGGAGGTCTTGTCCGCGGCTGACCACAGTGGGCTCACTTCCCTTAATGCGTGTTTGTTCTTGCTCTTGTATTTCTGTTTGATATAGTTTGACTAATTGATGATGGTTATGTGCTTAATTAGCCAGGTGATACTATTTTATGCTGCTTATTATTGGCTCTCAGGGCTCACATGGCCTATTGGTTATGAGTCTATTGGCACCTTGTTTAATATTGTTGCACCTATGTAAGATATATTTTCTATCATTGCAAATGATCTCTGGATCCTAACTAATCTCTGCGATACTGCCCCTGCAGTTACCTGAATCCTGCATTTAATACATGTGTTGTTGGCTTTGAGTTCAGATCTCCCTATATGTATTTGCCATTTGTTTATTATTACTTTTGCCATTCCTACGGTAAGCTTTATCATAAGCATTATCTTTCACTATTGAAAGACGGCTGTGCATGTTCAATTGCCCCTCCCATGAGCCCTCAATTTGGCAGAGTAACTCCTTGAGTGCGATATCATAACCTCTAGTATTTCTGCCTACTTCTCTTGATGCTTATTTAACCTTACGATATGGTATTTTTTCCTGTACCATTCACCATTTGCTCCTACCAGTTTGCAGTATCATAAAGGTTAGCGATAAACAAGATTTTCTTTCTACATATTTGTTTTGAACAGATCCACTCATGCATTCTCTGTGGCTTCCTCTTCTTATACTCTCTTCTTATTTCACCAGCATGACTTACTCAAATCTAGGGAAAAAGCCCCTGATCATCTCCCATAATGTTAGGGGCTTAAATGCTCCTGAGAAGCGTTCCCAATTGTAACGCAAGCTTTATAAAGCCAGGCCTTCTATAGTGTTCCTGCAAGAAACGCATTTTAAAACTGGACAGATTTCGAAATTGTCAAGCAAATACTTTACAAAAGCATACCATTCCACTATTGCTTTGGCCAAGACTAAGGGGGTCACCATACTGATCAGTAGGAAGGCACAGATTTTGATCACAGAATAATCAATCGACCAGAAGGGTAGATACGTCTTCTTAAAAGGCTCATGTGCAGGTACTCTGATCACCTTGGACAATGTCTATTTCCCCAACTCAGCTCACATCTCCTTCTGTCAACATATCGTGGATGAGCTCAAAGGGTTTGCAGCTGGCTGTCTGATCCTAGGGGGAGATTTTAATATCCCACTTAACCCTGCTTTTGACACATCTAATGGGACAACCTGTAACGCATATAAAAATCTTAAAAGGGTTAAGCTACTTCTGAGATCTGTATTACTGATTGACGCTTGGAGATCACTTAACCCCTCTGGCCATGATTACACGTGCTATTCCCCACCATACAACCAATATACCAGGATTAATTACCTTTTTATTTCTAAAAGAGACCTCCCTCTGCTGACTGACACTAAGATCGGGATACAATCTTTTTCAGATCATACCCCACTATCGCTGAGTTTGACTCTCCCGGGTAAGACAGCTAAGACGTATAACTGGAGACTTAACCCGGCTCTGTTGACTGATGTTGAAATCCTGACCGATATCACCAATACGCTTAAACAATATTTTGATATCAATAAGGGTACGGAAACGTCTCCTATTGGCATTGGGAGGCACACAAATGTGTTGTTTACGGAGTGTTTATTAAACACTTGCCTACCAGGCACTTATACCCCCTTATTTACCAGGCCAATTTTCAGCTTTCAGCGCTGCCGCACTTTGATTGACAATTGCGCGGTCATGCAACATTGTACCCATATGAAATTTTGATCATTTTTTTCTCACAAATAGAGCTTTCTTTTGGTGGTATTTAATCGCCACTGGGCACTTTACTTTTTGCGCTATAAATAAAAAAAGTGCAAAAAATTTGAAAAAAAAAAAAAAGTTTCTTTGTTTCTATTATAACATTTTTCAAACAGGTAATTTTTCTCCTTCACTGATGTGCGTTGATGAGGCTGCACTGATGGGCACTGATAGGTGGCACTGATGGGCACTGATAGGCAGCACTAAAGGGCACTGATAGGCAGTACTAATGAGGTGGCACGGATAGGTGGCACTGATAGACAGCACTAATGAGGTGTCACGGATAGGCGGCACTAATATGCAGCACTGATAGGCGGCACTGATAGGTGACACTGATGATGGGTACTGATAGACGGCACTGACTGGCATCACTGCTGGGCACTGACTGGCGGCACTGACTGGCACAACCGCTGGATGCTGACTGGTGGCACTGACTGACAGCACTGCTGGGCTGCACTGGTGGATGGCACTGGTGGGCAGCACTGGTGGGTGGGCACAGGTGGGTGGCACTGGTGGGCACAGGTGGGTGGCACTGGTGGGCACAGGTGGGTTTCACTGCTGGGCACAGGTAGGTGGCACTTCTGGGCACAGGTGTGTGACACTGCAGAGTGGCACAGGTGGGTGCACTGCTGGGCACAGGTGGGTGCACTGCTGGGCACAGGTGGGTGATCTGCTGGGCACAGGTGGGCGGAGCTAGTGGGCGCACTGCTGGGCACAGGTGGGCAGAACTTGCGGGTGCCACTGCTGGGCCCAGAAGATCGGTGCCGATCCTCGCTCTGACAACTGCTGGTTCTCGGCAGTACTTTCCTCACGATCTGACAGTGTGAGGAAAGTGCAGCCGAGAACCGGCACTTGCATTTCCCTCTGATCAGCGTGTCATTGGACACCGCTGATCACGTGGTAAAATGCCGCTGTGATTGGCCTTTTACCACATCACGTGATCAGCTGTGTCCGTAGGACACAGCGATCACGGAGATCGCCGGGTGCGCGCCCCCTGGGGCACGCAGGAGAGCGCGTTCTGGGAGGACGTCATATGACGTCCACTCAGAGCTGGCCGGCCGCAGTGCAGCCGTCATTCGGCTATCTGCGGTCGGCAACAAGTTAAGTGGGGCAGCAGATGGAAAAGGGAGCAGTCTAGGAGAATTGCAGACATTTCTGCAAACATAGCGAAACTTTAAACTCAGCATAAACTATCCCTTGCCAATTCCATGGCGGCTGAACTTCAGAAGGCGCGGTTGGAACTACAGGCCATCCTAGACACCAACTATAAGTGATCCCTATTTTTAAAAAAACAAGAGGGAGCAAATAAAAGTGGGCGTTACTTGGCCAGGGTCTCGCAAGAGGCTAAACTCAATGGAAACATTCATGGAGTCAGAAACTCAAAAGGCACCTTGGAACATGACAGTAAATTGATTGCCTCCTTATTTCATCAATATTATACCACCTTGTATAACCTGCCCCCCAGTCACACCCCCAAAGATCTTAAGGGAGAGAAATTTGATTTAATTAATGATTGTCTTCGGAAAAGTAAACTGCCTTCCCTGAAACGTTCAGATGTTAAATTGCTAGAATACTCTATTGGGGAAATTATTATTATTATTATTATTATACAGTATTTATTGTCTTGGAAATTCGCTTTAACGAATTTCTCCTTACCGTGAGTACTCGCAGTTGGATGCGCAGAAATCCCCCATAAAGCTGTGCGAATCTCGCTTACCACGACTGCAGCCAAACTACACGATTCCTGCCCATCCAAATACTTTGGTTCTGTTGAATTTGTGGGTGATTGGAGCTCCGTTACCCTAGAATGATCACACGACACTCTAAGGCTGGTTGCAATCCACATAAGGGCCGGCTTTAGGCTCAGCTCTCTGTTTTATTAAGAATACACACATGCCCCCCACATGAATAAAGTCAATCCCTCCCACCGAACAATACAATGGGGATTGCCTATACAGAGGATGTACATTCCAATTGGAGCATAGCCTTTGCTATTATCTATCACTGGTCCTCCCCCATGAGTCTTCTGAGGTCAGCAGACTTCCTCCCCTTCCCCCCTATGAGCCATCTGAGGTCATATTTCCTGTCCTACTAGCTTCTATTGGTATGCAAAATTCTCTGCACAAGCATCTCCCTAAAAATATCAGTCTGTACCTGGATGGGCCCGATACGATCTTTATTAAAACACATCCATCCCAGATACAGTTCAGATTAGTAATGGGTTGTAAGATATGCACAAGCCTACACGTGGAGTTCACACCGCTTGCGCCTTGCGTTATGAAGCCCACGTGGTACCATGCTGCTGATATGTGGATACAGGCCCACGGTCTACTGACAGCAGCATTCGCATGGAATGCCGTGGTGGTATACACGCCGGTCTATAAGCGCAGATCTGCCATCTCATCCATTACCAAGCTGAGTACTGTAATACATACATTGTACATGCGCATGGCCCAATTGCAGCCTTCAGAGCTTTAATTAAGCCACACGAGAGACATATGAATAACACGAATATATGACACATTTAAAGTTCGACCAACAATACAAAATTTCCATGACATTCCCTCCTGTTTTATCATATTCTCCTCGTGTCCCTTCTTGATCTTCTTCAGCTTGATGGGTGTAGTCTCAAACTTCAAAGAGTTCCTGTAGTTGTCCCTGAGAATAAAGCTCCACGGGGTACCTGAAACAACAAGACCCGACGCAGACTCGACGCAAACAGGCTTGATTGAAGCGATGATCCTCAAGAGCGTTGGAACCTTCACTACAGGAAGGCTCTTGCAAAAACCACAAACAGACTTGTGGTATGAATAAAGCTTGTGATCCCACGGTGGTCTGGGGAGATCCAGCAATAGATTCTCAAATTGCCCCTGCAGACGGGGCCACACAAGGCTGGTCTCGACCCAGACAGTTTTCCAAATCGCAGACACAAACAATGATGAGGCTTGAAGCTTGCTTGAAGGTCTTGGAGAATGTGGTCTTCAGAGAGATAAATTAGAGGGAAGCCAGGACGTAATCTGTAGAGAAGGTGGTTGGTTGGTGAGGTCTTCCCCCGATCAGTGGTTGGAGTGGGATCCCCGGAGCGGGCATGGAGATGTGGTCGTCTGCCCGAGCTTGGCTTACACGGTCGATGAGGCAACAGGAACATCTCACCGCGGCATATAAAAGGCAGATGAAAAAGAGAAGCATCAGGATATACACTCCCACTTCCTTCAACCAAGATCCGATGGAGAACAGGAAATCTCCCAATCCTCCCAAACCCTTGAACGGATTCCAACCCTCACTAGCTATAGCTCTAGCTTTTCCCTGTAGTTCACTAACTTTGTCCATATGGGCCTGGACCTTGTCATCGGTGTCTTCTATCCAAGTACAACAATCCTCTCCGATGAACTCACAGAACCCCCCTTTGGCGGCTAAAAGATAATCAAGGGCCATCTTCTCCTGAAGCACTAAAATTCCCATCTGCCGTTGTTCTTGGGCAATTTCTCTGACAGCCTCTACGGTCTCGTTAAACATACTATCCACGATGACAGAAAAATTGTTCAGGCGCTTCATAAGTTCTATTCCGCATCCTGTCCATGAGGGGAACCAAGCCCATGCCTGGTCGCCCTCAGAGAACAGTTCCCTGCGAACTCTCCCTGCCATCCTTACCTTCTTGTGGACCATCAACTCTTCATGGTCCATCACTACATAGGATGCGGGGACTAGCTTTATGAGGGCACACGAACCTTTCGCGTTCTGGGGGAATGTTCTATAGGCTGCCGAACCACACAGAAAATAGTATGGACCTGTCAGAGCAGAGCAGGAAGAGTTCCTCGTTCGGCCTCTGGCACTGAGCAACAGTTGCACAGACTGGGGGATTGCTCCCTCAGTCTGCACATCACATCCGTCCTTCCAACACACGTGGTCTGGTCGGTCAGTGTGGTTACTCAGAAGGGAAGTCTGGTTAGTCAGATTGACAGTTATACCTCCCTCACAGGTGGTAGTCCCAACAAACTTGTTACCTGTGCCAAAGCTGATGTTAAAGCACACCTGAGGGCTGCCTAGCTGCCCAGTTACCCATAATGGACTGGTGAGGGCCCTACAGGAGCTAGAGCTAATATTGGTGCTGAAACTGATGTTACCTGCTAAAAATGTGTCATTAAGTTCTACCGATAAATGTCTACGTGGGGGCTGACCAGGGGTCCCTTGCTTTTTCATGCCGACGCGGATGTCATATAGGGCATGAACAGCGGCCATTGCGGACATGTGATGACTGGGTGGGGGCTTAGAGCATACCCAACAGTTGGTTTTGTTGGCGGTTCTGGCTAAACGTAGGTGCATTTTAAATAAAAGGTTGGGGTATCTGCCATCTTTTCCTCCGTTCACACACATGTAAGACATACAAACAAAAAGAAAAAGGAAAATGACACCCCTCATTCTCTGGTGTAGCTGAGAAGCTTCTTGCAGTGGCTTGCGTGCACCCAGTTGTCTCGTCCCTCGAGCTTGAGTGAGGTAGGTGTCGTCAGCTGGACTTGGTATGGTCCGGTGAACCGTGGCTCGAGTCCGGTTCTTTGATGTTTCTTTAGGACGACCCAATCACCTGGCTCAATAGAAAGAACACCTGTTATTGTATTTGGATCGGGGAGCGATTCGCGAACCCGATGGTGTATCTTCTGCAGCTCCCGTTGCAGAGATTGCACATAACCTGTAAGCTGTGAATGCAAAGACAACAACTGTTGAGGAAAGTACAACCCTGTTTTGGGAGGTCCCCCAAACAACACCTCGTAGGGTGACAGCCCATGTGGTTGCCGAGGGGCATTCCGGATGGAATAGGGGGCAATGGGGAGACACTCAGGCCAAGGTTTTTGGGTATCGGAAGACGTTCAACCTTACCGCTACTCTCGGGGTGATATGGGGTGTGTCGCCGCTGACTCCAGTTCCACCAAAGAAATGCAGTCGTGTCCTTTGGAAGAGAGATTAGTAGTGGACAAAGAAGACATGTTAGCAGAAGAGGTGTTAGTATTGTTAGTCGTGTTGCAAAATTCAGCACTGTCATTGCTGTCCTCCCCCCCCTTCTCATCTTCCGACACAGGAAGAAGAGAAGCTGGGTTAAGAATAGTGCATCGTTTGATAGTGAGGTTAGTAGGGGTTAGGAGGGCTTTCCCCTGAGAGGGGTACCTTGCCTTGGATGTCCTGTTTTCGCAGGACCGTTCTTGCTGCACCGGTGTCAGTGAGGCAAGGGAGGGGATATTTTAATTCCTCTAGAAAAAGATGGATCTGGGCCGACACCGATTTGTCAACTTCCTATGAGAATTCATAGGAGTTACTTACCATGGTGGTCATAGGGGCGGAGGACTCATCAGGAATGAACTGCCACCGACCTTTAGGTAATTGGGGACAGCTCCTCCTCATGTGCCCCGTTTGGTGGCACTGGAAGCACCTGGGTGGGGGCCTATCCTTCCTGTGACCCAGATCCCTTGGTTTTTCGTGTGGGGTCTGGGACATAAGAACTTTGGCCTTGTCTTGTTTTCTTCTATCCATTTCCCTCTCTATTGCCGCAAGAGTGGAAAGGATAGCAGGGATAGACATCTCATTATATTCGGGTCGGGCCAGAACCAGCCTTTCCCGAATTTTAGTATCGATGCCTTCCAAAAATTTGGCCCGCAACAGAATGTGCGTCGCGGTCACCTTTACCCCTTCAGTTGGAGCATCAGGTCCAACTTCCAGATCCGCATCCAGTGCCGTCTGCTTGAGACGGCGCCAGAAGCAGGCGCTTTCCTCATTAGGACCCTGGGTGAGCTTCATCATGTCCGTAGTAGAGGTAGCACCATACATTTCTGGAAGCTTTGCCTTTAGCTGTGTACAGAACTCTTTGCCCCCTGAAGTCATCTCCTCATGCGTGGTTATAGAGCACCCTGCAATCACTGTACTGGCCACTTCCATGCCCACCTTTGCCCGTAGGATCTGTGCACAATCTGACCCGCTCATACCATAGCTGAACTGGTTTTGTCCAAACATTCGAGCAAATCCTCTCGGATTGACTCGATAGTCCGGGAGCTCAGCCAGAATAGTGCGGATCTCTGCCGGGGTGAAGGGGACATGCCAAACTACCCGTTCCCCTAAAGTCCGTTCCCCCCGTGCATTGGGAGGACCTTCAAATTGCTGCACCCTGACTGGATAGGCCTCGGTCCGGGAAGAGTGCAAGGGCTGGCCCAGCATCATCGGTGGGCTTAGATTAACCACCTCGCTTACTGCACCTTCAGGTTTGAGGTCCCTCAGATCAGGGTATAGCTGGGGGGCAGGGGTCTGATCAGTGGTTCGTAGCGCTTTGATGCAATCCGCCCTGTTTTTTTAACCGGGTATCTATTCCCCTTGATTCACAGATAGTCTGCAAATCGGTTGTTGAGTAGGCTTCATAGTTGGAAACAGAAGGAGCTGGGGTGAAGCAGGGAGAAGGGAGAGGTAGAGGCAGAGGCTGAGGCATAGAGACAGAAGACACAGAAGGTATGTCAAGAGTGACGTCACTAACAGAAGAGACAGGTGCAGTTATACTTATCTCAGCCACTGTTGGTTGTTGGGGAACCCCAGCAGACCCTGATCCTGCCTGCCTTAGTAGAGTCAGCCCTGAAAGAGCTTCTTCCACCTCTGACACTGGATCCTCCTGTTTTATTCCCTCTGGAGGCCAGGTATACATCACCTGGTTCTTCCGGACAGACACCAGTTTATGTATGCCCTGCTTCCCTAATCGGATTGACCTGTGAAGCCATAGCTGTGCGATCTCTAGTTCTGACGCCTGCATCCGTGGTCCAAATTCAGAGATGAATTTTTCCCACCTCCATGCGTCAAATGTACCTTCCCGGGGAATTTCCCATCTGGTACCCTTCGACCATTTATTCCACCTTTTGAGGGGTTCTGTAGACTTCCCCCCCAAACTCACCTTCATCAGTTGTGCAGCTGTCCTTACCCTGAAGAGGGCTGCTTCCCCCTCTCTCTTCATGGACTGACTACTGCCCATCGTGACTAGTCACTGGTATATATCCCGCGTCCGGGTACCTGTTTACCCCCTGGAGCACTCGGTGGGATCCTACCGAGAGGCCTGATTCCACCACTTTCCCAGCACAGCGTAATTTATGTGATACTTATCGATCACCCGAAGCGCATCAAGTGGCGGTCAGACTGAGAGCACACCTCCCACTCCCACAGCGCAATTTGTGTGATCCTGACCACCCGAAGTGTTTGTGGTAACCAGGCTAAGTGTTATACTTCCCTGGACCGCCCACTCGCACAGCGTAATTTATGTGGCTCTCATCACCCACTGTGTTTGGCAGGCCACACCGCACAATGATGAAAGTGGCTTTTCTCTCCCTGCACACAGTAGCTAACACAAGTCAAAACAAAAAGAGGGGTTCTTGGATGTTACTTAGGGGTCACTGGTTGGGCAGAAACCTGCTAACTGACCTTTAGGAAATTTGTGTAAAGAAAAAAACTTTCCTAATACACACAGAAAAAAAACTCTTTTCAACCTGAAAAACTGTTAAAAAGGACAAAGTGGATCCTTATGAAAAACACGGGACGTTTCACAGTAAAACAATTACACAGAGGTAAACCGAAAAACTGCGCCAAAAGTAACCTTGTTGCTGACGCAAAAATCACTCCTATCAGCACCGCTAAACGATCCACGTTATACACGCAATCTTTACTGCAACCACCTAGAACCGTTTACACAAAAAGTCTGCTGGACGCGGAACACGCGACACAGCAGCTTAAAACAAACCCGCTTTACAATAAGGAACTACTTTTAACAGGAAAAACACAAGAAAAACATAATCACTATACAAGAAATCTATGTGCAAAAACCCAGACTACACCGCGCTCATTAAATGTGGAACACGTGAAGGGAAAACTCGCTTAATACACTTTAAATTGGCTGGCAATACGCAAATTTAAAGCTAAAAGCAAACAAATGAAACTGTAAAAAATTTGGATTAAAAACACAATATGGGTCAAATGCATATAGGAAACTTCATGCACATTGCATAGAGATTACTGCACATTTGGTAGCCAACAAAATGGCCACCAAACAAAAGGAGTCCATGTGGTTTAGTCAAGAAAATGACCCCCCACAGGGGAGCACATGGTAACACTAGAATGACCCCCCACAGGGAAACACACGGCAGACTCTAGCCTCAAAATTGCCTCTTACATAAAACAGACTTTTAGACAGAACATACACTGGACAATTACACAACAATATGAAGTACACATACAACACAATTTGGGCACAATCACAGAACGGACATAAAACACCAACATATCACACTAACATGCACATGTAACAGAAAGGACCCCCTGCTGCATGCTTGCTGGGAGCAGTAGTACCACAAAACATTGTACAGACCACATAACACAGATCTTACAACAGTTAACAATTAACCTAAGTCTTTCAGCACTGTAATAATTACCTCACGTGGAGGGGGGTAAAGCAATCACCACAGTACCTACAGCCCACAAATACTTACCTAACACTATGCAACAACTTTTACCCACTAAAACATATACCCGTTTAATTTTTGGTTGGAAGATTTTTAAACTTGACCAAATCCAGCCAACCAAAACCCACCCCTCTGCTGCTCTCCGCAGAGACAAACCCTTGTCTTTCACCCACAAATCAAGAGTTTAGGACAAAAAACGAGGTCCTTGTTAAGCGGTATTTCTTGTTAGCTAACAGAGAGCGAAATCAGCCACACGAACACGCAAAAAGCGATCCTCTTAATGGCAGAGAGACCTGAAATGTGCCGGCATACTTTTTGCTAGTTCATGATAGTTCATTTCCCCCCCGTTCTTTGTTAGCTATGCAATAATACGCGTTAGTATCCACCTGGCTCGCCAAACTGTCTTGGAAATTCGCTTTAACGAATTTCTCCTTACCGTGAGTACTCGCAGTTGGATGCGCAGAAATCCCCCATAAAGCTGTGCGAATCTCGCTTACCACGACTGCAGCCAAACTACACGATTCCTGCCCATCCAAATACTTTGGTTCTGTTGAATTTGTGGGTGATTGGAGCTCCGTTACCCTAGAATGATCACACGACACTCTAAGGCTGGTTGCAATCCACATAAGGGCCGGCTTTAGGCTCAGCTCTCTGTTTTATTAAGAATACACACATGCCCCCCACATGAATAAAGTCAATCCCTCCCACCGAACAATACAATGGGGATTGCCTATACAGAGGATGTACATTCCAATTGGAGCATAGCCTTTGCTATTATCTATCACTGGTCCTCCCCCATGAGTCTTCTGAGGTCAGCAGACTTCCTCCCCTTCCCCCCTATGAGCCATCTGAGGTCATATTTCCTGTCCTACTAGCTTCTATTGGTATGCAAAATTCTCTGCACAAGCATCTCCCTAAAAATATCAGTCTGTACCTGGATGGGCCCGATACGATCTTTATTAAAACACATCCATCCCAGATACAGTTCAGATTAGTAATGGGTTGTAAGATATGCACAAGCCTACACGTGGAGTTCACACCGCTTGCGCCTTGCGTTATGAAGCCCACGTGGTACCATGCTGCTGATATGTGGATACAGGCCCACGGTCTACTGACAGCAGCATTCGCATGGAATGCCGTGGTGGTATACACGCCGGTCTATAAGCGCAGATCTGCCATCTCATCCATTACCAAGCTGAGTACTGTAATACATACATTGTACATGCGCATGGCCCAATTGCAGCCTTCAGAGCTTTAATTAAGCCACACGAGAGACATATGAATAACACGAATATATGACACATTTAAAGTTCGACCAACAATACAAAATTTCCATGACATTATAAAGCGCCAATAGTTCGCTCAGCGCTGTACATTACAAATAGAGTTGGCTAATGCTATTAAAAGTTTAAAATCGAGGAAAAGCCCAGGTCCAGATGGACTGAGGTCACAATATTATAAGACCTTTAGCTCCCTACTCTCTATGACTTTACTGCAGACACTCAATTCTTTGAGCATGCAACAGCCTATACCTCCTTCTTTTTCTCTTGCACATATCACTGTCATCCCTAAAAAGGATAAAGACCCTGCCGAACTTACAAGTTACAGACCAATTTCCCTACTTACAATTGATACAAAGTTGCTAGCGAAAATACTGGCCAACCGGCTTCGACCTTACCTATCTGATATCATTTGACCAGAACAAGTCGATTTTATGCCAGGCAGGGAAGCACATGACTATATTGTAAAGGCCCTTAACCTAATCCATAGAGCGAGGTCGAGGGCTTTGAGGGCCTTTTCCTCTCTACCGATGCGGAGAAGGCCTTCGATCATGTATCTTGGAGCTTTATGTTCCCTATGTGTGCTCATATTGGACTGGAACCTCATACAGTATGTTGCATTGGATCTCTCCTCTATATCAGAATCCAATGGCTAAGATTAAGGTTAATGGCATGCTTTCTGAAACCATACCTATTAAGAATGGAACAAGACAGGGTTGTCCTCTTTCTCCTCTTCTGTTCATTCTCACTCTTGAACCCTGCATACGGCTGGTTCAGCAAAATTAAGCGATACATGGATTCTAGATCAATGATGAGACTTTCAAAACTGTGGCATATGCAGATGGCCTGCTATTTTTCATATCTCAACCTCACATTTCTGTACCTAACCTTCTGAGCTTATTCAACCATTATAAATTTTTCTCAAATTTGAAAATAAATTACACTAAATCAGAGGCTTTCAATTTAAGTGTAAGCTCCTCCTCCTTAGCCCTCATTAAACGAAACTGCTCTTTCAGATGGGTTCCTACAGAACTCAAACATTTGGGCATCTGGCTCACTACAAATCTTGATAACGTATAGACGCAAAACTTTGTGACCTTACTACGCAATATTCAGAAAGATCTCAAAAATTGGCACACAAAAACTTGGTAGGGCAGCCATCATTAAAATTAATATTCTTCCTCAGATACTTTATTGCATGAACACTCTCCCGATTAGGCTCCCATCAACCATTTTTAAGAAATTACAACAGGCTCAAAGAGCCTTTGTGTGGGCCATTAAAAAAAACCACGTATTCGATTTCATCTCATCACGCACACCAAGAGTTCTGGAGGTATGGGGTTACCAGGCTTTAAAAAGTATTACTATGCTACTCACATCACCAGAATCATAGACCAGAGTTGTCATGCCAAGCATAAACATTGGGTTTCCCTGGAAAGTTCTTGCATTTCAGCTCCTTTAAGATTTTCACCATGGCTGTCAAAGTCTGCTTATCCAAAGTGTTTGTTAGCACATCCCTTAATTGGTGCAACATTAGATGCTTTTCATGACCTTGCAAGGGTTGTGGGTTTTGCTAGTTCTCTGGGTCCTCTCACTCCTATTGCTGGTAATCCAGAGTCCCCCCGTCGGGTTGGAGACTGCGGTGATTCCAGTGCATGAGTTAGGCTTATATCTGTTGAAGACTCACTGCCTCAAATGTGGGGGAGTTAACTCCAAAGGAGAGCTTCAGGAGCTATTTAGAAAGGTTTCGATCCCATACTGGACTTATTTTCAAATACACAATTATTTGACTAACCACAGATGGAAGGCAGATTTTTCCAGGCACCTCAACTCTAGAAACGCTTTGCTTAAAGGGGAAACCCGTCAACAAAACCACCCCTTTGGCCTATTCATGGCTTCAAAACACTCCCTCTGAACCCCCTGACAATTTTTGGACGGGTTGGAAATTAGACCATCAGGTAGAGTTCTCTGATGATAAATGGAGAAAAGCCTGCATCTTCGCTCACAAATGATCCATCAGCACTAGGACTCAAGAAACCTCCTATAAATTGTTAACAAGATGGTATGCTACACCGGATAGGTGAAAGAGGTGGTTCCCCCAGACGTCGGGCTTATGTTGGCGCTGTGAATCATCCGAGGGCTCCCTGTTCTCTGGGTCATCTGCAGTAATTCTGCCATCCTCCATATTAAGCTCTGTGGGTTGGTAAGCTTATAAAGAGCCCAAAGAAAGGATGCCTATAGCGTGATACTGCTTAAAAGTAAATGTATTCCTTCCGTTTGGTATTACAATGATAAGAGCACAAAAAAAAATGACCATGAGGGAAATCCAAGATGGCCGCCGGACCTACTCGAGGCTCCGGCGGCGTGACGTCACAGCGTACAGCTCCTCCTTCACATGTTTCGTGCCAACGCACTTAGTCATAAAAATATAAGTTTGTAGCTGCATCTATGATTGAACTCTGTCCCTTCTCTATAATAAAGTTCCTGTTTCCTGTTTGCAGAGAAGTAGCAGATAAACACATGAGGACTATGCACTGTTTGTTCTGTGGGGCTATATATACAGAATCTCTAATAATGAGAAACTTGGGCATCTTTTCTTTCTTTGTTCTGAAAAGGAATTTTTTTTTCTAGTGAAATTTCTAAACTGAGAATAGGTGCTTTGACTTTTAGACAGAGACCTGTAATCCCCCACCCATCTAATGTGCACAAACACAATTGTGCAATCATGCTACAGTAATAAGGCCCATGCACACGAGACATTTTGAAACAATGGAAACTGACTTTTGGAAAATGTAGGTTAAAAAACGTCTGTTTAGCCGCGTTTGCATACAAAGTTTATGCGCGTTTATGTGTGTTTGTGTTTAGAAGAGTTTTTTAAAGATAAGCACAGGAGTACCTCCCAAATTCCAAGAATGCACTGAAAAGTGGTACAATATTAACTATTTCAGACTGTTTCAGAGAAATACAGAGAGAAGAAGCAGAGACAGCAGTATGTGTTGAACTTAGCTTAGGCGTGAGTTGCTCATTAACATTTCTTTTGTTTCCAAGGGTGGGAAAGGTGTCTGGTGGAGTAAGTCATTAAGGTCACCTGACAGGGGGTCTTCATGAGGAATTTGAGGTGTGAATGGTCATTAACATATCTTTTGTTTCCAAGGGTGGGAGAGGTCTGAGGTGTGAATTGGTCATTACAAGGTGTGACAAGCTTGGTAGGAATATCCTGTTTTCAGTGTTTTGTCCATCTGAGTACCCTGAAAATGTGTTGCATGCATTTTTCATGATGAAAAAAGGCTCTGGACAGCATCGGGAACCAGAAGAGTTAAAAAAATTTTCAGACGCCAACTCTTATAAATGTGATTTCCACATTTAGCAGCGTTTACAAGCGTTTTGCGTTTGCATTTGAAATGCAGATAACATCGACTGCTGAACGCAAGTTTTCTACGTTCAAACTACTGTAAACTCAAATGCCTGTAAATGACTGTAAACAAATATGTGTACATGGACACATAGCAAAACATTAGGGTGAGTTCAGGGGCTGCTGAAAAAAAACGCTGAACAGCTCCTAAACATGAGTTTATCAGCTGCAGTGCACATGAGCCACTAAATCCACACATTTCTCAAAATATTGCTGCATAATTTTTTTGCAAGGCACACTTAACCACTTGACCTCTTGAGAATTTACCCCCCTTAATGACCAGGCCTCTTTTTGCTACTCGGCGCTGCACTAATTCAACTGATAATTGCGTGATCATGCAATGCTGCACCCAAACAAAATTTACGTCCTTTTTTTCACACAAATAGAGCTTTCTTTCAGTGGTATTTGATCACCTGTGCGCTTTTTATTTTTCACGCTATAAACAAAAAAAGGCCAAAAATTTTGAAGAAAAACAATATTTTTTACTTTCAGCTATAAAAAATATATAGTAAACTCAAAGTTGGTTATAAATTTAGGCCAAAATATATTCTGCTACATGTTTTTGGTAAAAAAAAATCCCAATAAGTGTATATTTATTGCTTTGTGTGAAAGTTATAGCGTCTACAAACTATGGTATAGATACTGCAATTTATGCCATTTTTTTGCTATACAGCGCTGCGCTAGTTTAACGGACAATTGCACGGTCATGCAATACGGTACATAAATAAAATTTACATCCTTTTTTTCCCACAAATTGAGCTTTCTTTCGGTGGTATTTGATCGCCCGTGCGGTTTTTATTTTTTGCGCTATAAAAAAAAAGGCTGACAATTTTGAGGAAAAAAAACAATATTTTGGACTTTTTGCTATAAAACATGTCCAGTAAAAAAAAATCTAAAAATCAAATTTAGTCATAAATTTCATCCAAAATGCATTCTGCAACATGTCTTTGCTAAAAAAAACCCAATACGTGTAAATTAATTGGTTTACGTGAAAGTTATAGCATTTACAAATGGCAGGAAAGATACTGGGATTTTTAGGGTTTTTTTTATACTAATAATGGCGGCGATCAGCGACTTATGGCGGCGATCAGTGACTTATGGCGGCGATCAGCGACTTATGGCGGGACTGCGGCAGACATTCTGGCTTTGGGGGGTACTGACTTGGGGTCACTGACATCCCCAGTGACACCAATACAATGATCAGTGCAAAAAAAAACCACTGACACTGTACTAATGGCACTGGGGAGGAAGGGGTCAAGTTTCTTTTTCAGGGAAAGGGTTAACTGTGTGAGGGGAGTGTTTTACTAGGGGGTGGGGGTGTGTACTGCAGGGAACACCGCTGATCGGGAGAGAGAAACTCTTCTGTCCCGATCAGCTTGTCCTGGAGCTGTCAGGGAATTGACAGAAAGCACAGCTACTGCAGCTGTGCTCTCTGTCAGCGATTGCCGCCGATCGCCGGGACATAGCCGGTAACGGCCGGCTGTGACCCGCCGACTGACATCCGCGGCTGTGATCGGCGGGACAGGTAGGGTGGCGGTGCGCCTCGCGCACGCCCCCTATCTGTTTACAAAATGCACATTTTAAAACATGCTTTTGCCCAGCCGTGCCGCCCTGCCGCCGTATTTATACAGTGGCTGGGCGGCATGTGGTTAAAGTAGACTGCAGTGTTACATACAGTATAGCATCCCAATCAAACTTGTAGTAATAAATCACGTTATTACTTTATACATTTTAAAGCTTCTACCGTATTTTTCGGACTATAAGGCGCACCGAATTATAACACGCAGTATTAGTGAACGGATCTATTTTCATATATAAGATGCACCGGATTATAAGGCGCATAAAGCGAAACAAAATACCGGTAGTCGGATAAGTCAGACTTTATTCAAATCATTAACAATAACTGTCAATATTACACAATAGATCCAGTCAGACCACAATATTACACAATATTAAAGCGAAACAAAATAGCCGGATAGGTTAGATATTACACAAGAGTATGCTCACTTTTTCAATCATTCATATTCTACGAATCCATCAAATTCCTCGTCTTCGGTGTCGGAATTTAACAGTTGGGCGATAGCGGCATCAAGCAAGCCCGGATCCCTCTCGTCATCATCCGATTCAGTCTCATTGCTGTTGCTTGGCTGTTCATTGATGATTCCGGCCTTCGTGAAAGCTCGGACGACAGTTGAAACCGATGCCTTAGCCCAGGTATCGACGATCCATTGGCAGATAGTGGCATAACTAGCCCGGCGTTGCCTGCCTGTGTTGGTAAATGTGTGCTCACCTTCTGTCATCCATTGCTCCCATGCGGCTCGCAATTTAGCCTTGAACGCCCTGTTGACACCAATATCTAGTGGTTGGAGTTCTTTGGTCAATCCTCCAGGAATGATGGCAAGCTCCGAATTGGTTTTCTTAACTTGGCTTTTGACAGTGTCAGTGAGATGAGCGCACATAGAGTCGTAGATCAATAAGGCCGGAGACTTGTGGAAGAAGCCATCTGGTCTCCTGACGTAAACTTCTCTCAGCCACTCACTCATTTTCTCCTCGTCCATCCAGCCTTTTGGATTGACCTTGACGATGATCCCAAGAGGAAATGTTTCCTTTGGCAAAGTCTTCCTCTTAAAAATGACCATGGGTGGTAGTTTCTGGCCATTAGCCTGGCAACCGAGAACTACAGTGAAGGATGATTTCTCATTCCCTGTGGTGCGTATAGATACAGTAGACGTCCCTGTTTTTTCTACAGTACGGTTCGCGGGGATGTCAAAGGTGAGAGGGATCTCGTCCATGTTTGTGATGTGGTCTGACTGGATCTTCTTTTCGATGATCTTGTCCTTGCAGTAAGTGCGGAAGATGGCCATCCTTTCTTCATAATCCTTTGGCAGTTGCTGCGAAGTGGTAGTTCTTGTGCGGATGGAGAGATGACGCCTTTTCATAAAACGGAAGCACCAAGAAGGACCTCCTTGAAATTCGTTGATCTTCATATCTCGTGCCATCGCTGTTGCCTTAAGTCGAATGGAGACTGTAGAGACTCTTCTACCTGCTGTTCTATGTTCAATAATCCACTGCTCAATTTTGTCCTCTAATTGTGGCCATCTTGCCTTGTTCCCTCGGAAACTCTTCTTCGTCTTCTTTACTTGACGCAGGTCATCTTCTTGTTTCCTCCACTTCCGTACCATTGATTCATTAATGTTGAATTTTTTCGCTGCTGCTCTGTTCCCATGTTGTACTGCTTGGCTGATGGACTTGAGTTTGAAATCCGCGTCGTAAGCATGTCTCTTAATAGGTCTCTTAACAGGTGCCATTTTGGGGTCCTTAATTTGGAAGCACAGTACATATCAGGAAATGTAGTTTTCGGTAAGTGAAAAAGCTTTGATTTATTGTTGATTGCTTGGCTCTGATTGGTTTATCGTCGTTTATCGTTGCCAGGATAAGCTCAAATAAGCAAGGGGAGTGGCTTCGTCGCTTACCAAAGTCATAATAAAACATTTTGACAGATTGTTCAGCACAGTGTGAACATACACTGTTCATACATAAGGCGCATCGGAATATAGGGCGCATTGCCGATTTTTGTACAAATATAGGGATTTTATGTGCGCCTTATAGTCCGAAAAATACGGTACTTTGTTTTATTTTGTTATATGGGCTAAAGCAGTTAACATTCCAATTTCTGTTATTTAAATATTGGTTCATAAAAAGTAAGACCTATTTTGAAATCATCCACACAGTCATTGTTCTTTCTCATTTTGTCAGTTTTGACAGTTACATCTCATATATTTAGACTAACATACTTAAAGGAAATGTAAGCCTTCTGTTCAGTTTCACCTCATTTAACCACCTTGTTTCATAAGCATTTTAAATTGTTTAAATGCTGTATTTGAGTAAAATCACTACATTTGCATACAGATCTGATTTATTAATTTTTCCTGTTTTAAAGTTTGGAAGGCCTTGGGATTTGGCAAACATTTCACAAATGTAACAGAAATACTGCATATAGTAAGCTGTTATTGCATGTTCTTTGCTTGTTTCTTTGAGCTACAAAGTTATATTGTCACTTTTAAGAAAGGAAAATTTGTAAGGAAACAATTAGTCTAGAGAAAATAATGTGCAGAGAGTAAACGGCATACTTATTTTCGTTCTGAAGCATTCTGAATGCTCTATAGTATTCCAAATTTTAATTTTCATGGCATCATAAACCAAAGAGCTGTTTGAGATCTAAAGGGTGGTTTACACCACACCAGCACCCGCTAGCATCCTAATAATGATGAGTCATTGGTTGTTAACCACTTTAATACAGGGCACTTCACTCCCTTCCTGCCCAGGCCAATTTTTAGCTTTCAGCACTTTGAATTACAATTGTTTGGTCATGCAACACTGTACCCATATTACAATTTCCTAATTTTAACCCAAATAGAGCTTTCTTTTGGTGGTATTTAACCTCCTTGGCGGTATTCCCGAGTGTAGCTCGGGGTAACATTTCAGTACCAAAAGCGGTAACCCCGAGCTACACTCGGGCTTACCCTGCGGCACTGCTCCGGCAAGTGTTCTTCACTTACCTTACCCTGCGCTCCCACGATGTGTCCCCTGCAGCGTCCCCGGCCATCTCCTTCGGCCGATGCCGGCATCCGGCTTCTGTGTCCTGTCCCTGTGACGTCGGGACGTACGGGCGCCGCCGCCGTCGCCGGCGGCGGGAAATTTAAAAATATTAAAAAATGTCATTTTTTTTTTTTACATTTTACATAGTAAAACATTGCTGTCTCAACCAATTTCACATACATATTGTCCCTAGTGCTTTGTCCTGCGCCCTGCCTGCATTTTGTCTGTTCTTTCTGCCTGGAAACTGAGAAATGTCCACGGCGTCCAAAAAGTGTCCCTTTAGGTCAAAAGCGGTTTAGATCAGCTAGAGAACAGTGATAGTAAATCAGAACCACTTGCAGAATTGAGTGATAATGATTCGTGGGGGAAATTTGTCATCAGACACTGAAAACGATTTTGCGACTGAGCTCAGCAATGTGCGAACTTGGCGCTCTATTTCACATTTCAGTGTTTTTGGTTTGATTATATTATTGAATTAAATTTTTTATTATTTTTATATTATTTTTATGATTATTTATTAAATTATAATTTATGATTTTGTGTTTCAAATTTTATCATACCCGGGATGCTTACTAGACTCTTGTTCGGACAGATTTCAGTGAGTTTTTCCTAAAAATTACAGCCTACAATAAAAAAAATACATATTTCCATGCAAAAAAATGGTACCGCTTTCAGCACCAAAAATCTTAAATAATCATACCGCCAGGGAGGTTAAAGTGTTACTAAACCCACAACAGTAAAATCAGCCTGTATACGCAGTAAAGCATGCTTGTTATACTCACTACGGAACCTAAGGGGTTAATCTTCTGCATTGTGTAAAAAGGCCATTTGATCCTGACTTTTCTGCTTCTCCTCTTGTTCAAATATCCACATCTCATCTCCTGATAAGACAGACTGAACAAGACAATCTAGAGTGGGTGACTGGGGACAAAGAGAAGGCAAATTTATTTAATACCTTCTTCAGCTCTGTATATACAAAGGAGCATGAGGGAGCTCTTGTCCATAATGAGAAATGTATTGACACAGCTACAGATGATCCCCATTGGCTCACAATTGATATGATCCAAAAATATTTAGACAGAATAAAGGTGAATAAAGCACCTGGATCGGATGGCATACACCCACGAGTCCTTAAAGAATTGAGCTCTATAATTTCAAAGCCATTGCTTCTAAATTTTAGGGACTCTTTAATGACTGGCATAGTACCACTGGATTGGTGTAAGGCCAATGTGGTGCCAATATTTACAAAGGGGTCAAAATCTTTACCAAGTAATTACAGACTTGTTAGTTTAACTTCTATAGTTGGAAAGATACTGGAGAGTTTAATAAAAGACCACATAGATGAGTTCTTGCTGGAAAAAAATATTTTAAGCAACAGACAGCATGGATTAATGAAAGACAGAAGTTGTCAAGCAAATCTGATTTCTTTTCATGAGGAAGTAAGCAAAACCTTGGACAGAGGGGTGGCGGTGGATGTGCTATACTTGGATTTTGCAAAAGTGTTTGACACAGTTCCCCACACACGGCTAATTTGTAAGGTAAAATCTACGGGTTTGGAAAAATCTGTATGTAAATGGATAGAAAACTGGCTAAAAGATTGTATTCAGAGAGTAGTGGTTAATGATTCATACTCTGAATGGTCTAGGGTTGTCAGTGGTGTACCCCAAGGTTCAGTGTTGGGACCATTACTTTTAAGTATATTTATAAACAATATAGGGTCTGAGATTAAAAATCCCATTTTAGTCTTTGCAGATGACACCAAGCTGTGCAGTGGAATGACGTCCTTACAGGATGTCTTCAACTTACAAGCTGACCTCAATGCACTGTTTAATTGGGCAACTATGTGGCAAATGAGATTTAATGTGGATAAATGTAAGGTTATGCACTTGGGGGCTAAGAATATGCATGCATCATACATACTGGGGGGGTACAACTTGGGGAATCAATGGTGGAGAAGGATCTGGGGGTTCTGGTAGATCACAAGCTTAATAATGGCATGCAATGCCAAGCTGCGGCTTCTAAAGCAAGCAAAATTCTCTCTTGTATTAAAAGAGGTATAGACTCCAGAGAGAGATATCATATTACCCCTGTACAAATCATTAGCAAGACCTCATCTGTAATATGCAGTTCAATTTTGGGCATCAATTCACAAAAAGAACATTGGGGAACTGGAGAAAGTATAGAGAAGGGCAACCAAACTGATAAGAGGCATGGAGGAGCTCAGCTATGAGGAAAGATTAGAGGAACTAAATTTATTCTCTTTTGAGAAGAGGAGATTAAGGGGGATATGATCAACATGTATAAATACATCAGTGGTTCATATAGTGAACTCGGTATAGAGTTATTCACCTTGAGGTCATCACAGAGGACAAGGGGGCACTCTTTACATCTGGAAGAAAAGAAATTGAATCTCCAAACGTGGAAAGGTTTCTTCACAGTGACAGCTGTGAAAAAAGGCCTGGATTATTTCTTAGATACACAAAATATAACTGGATACTAACATTTATAGGTAAAGTTGATCCAGGGAATATCTGATTGCCTCTCAGGGGATCAGGAAGGAATTTTATTCCCAGCAGGTGCAAATTGGATCATGCTTTGTTGCGTTTTTTTTGCCTTCCTCTGGATCAACTGTGGGTATAGGATTAACCCTTTTTTTTTCTATGGTTGGACTGGATGGACTTATGTCTTTTTTCAGCAAGACTAACTATGTAACCTTAGCCATTCTGAACATACTCAGTTTAGTGTGCATTGCTAGAGAGGTTTTTTTTTTTCTTGGGAGAGTGCATGTGAGCAGCACAGAGCCAATCAGCACTGCCCAGATAGAGGTCAGGGGTTTAGCATCCTTTTAGAGCAGAAAGAAAACTCCTCCTACAAGCTTTAACCAGTGCTCTGCTGCACACTGATAGAAGTCACAAGGCTGCTATAACTGCTGATGAGAAAACATATTTATCAGTTTATATTTACTAACATAATTGCACTTCCATGTTCTGTGTACTGTGGGAAACCAGATATAGTGATTGCAGGGTCCTGGGTTTTGTAACACTTTAACCACCACTGGTTTTTTTTGCTAATTAAACGAAACAAGACTGAAAATTTTGAAAAAAGAATAAAAATAGTTTTTCTTTGTTTCTGTAATAAAATTTTGCAAATAAATAATCTTTCTTGATAAATGTTAGGCCATATTTTATTCTACTACATTTATTTGGTAAAAATAACCCAAATCAGTGTATATTATTTAGTCTGTAGGAAAGTTATAGAGTCTACAAAGTGTAGGATATAGAGTATATCTGAAAATTGGTCATTCGTGATGTACTAATGGCCTATCTCATTTCTCGAGGTCCAAAATGGCATGACAGTACAAATATCCCCCAAATTACCTTTTATTTTGGAAAGTAGACAGTCCACGGTGGGGGGAAGGGTGTGTGTGGCTTGGCTGCCCATGCTAGTACACACACTACTCTATAGCTCCAACAGAATCCTGCCTCTGATCATGCACTGAGACCCAGAGATCAGCGGTAGTGCTAAGAGACACTGCTACAGCTATGTAGTAACCCACCCTGTCACATCCACCACTACTCCAGAGCTCTGCAGCCATGACCAGGAAGAGGGAGGATGGCGCTTCTTCTGTGCGGCCTACCCAACATGGTGGAGCCCCACTCCCGCAGTGTACTGCAAAAGACCGTCAAGCAGATGCGGCTGTTAAGCTGGGGAAATATGCACACACACCGAATAAGGTGCACTCACCACCAGAGCCCTCGTCCCCTCCTCTGCCAAATGCCTCTGGTGCAGACCAGCCAGCTCTGATAACCCTGATGCCTTCCTACTCCTGGATGCAGTGAGTACATTACAGCCATCCTCACCCTCACTCATTGAGAACACTGAGGCGGACCATCTGGAACCCACACTGAAAGAAATCCTTACAGGCTACAGCTGTTCATACCTGTGGTTCCTCACTCACACAACTAACACTGGAATTTAAGGGAATGGAGGAGGATATACTTCACATTAGATATGATATGCAGAAGAGTAGAGAAAGAACTACTGTGCTGGAGGGTAGGGTGAGCACCATAGAGGATGGGCTGTCCCTCTAGAACAAGACTTTAGCATCATTTCAGCTAAAACATCAGAGTTGAGGATATAGAAAATAGATTCCGACGCAGTAATCTACGGAACATGGGTATGCATGAAAAAGCTGAGGGTAGGGGCCCTGTAGATTTTATTGAATCTTGGCTCTCTACCTTTGGAAAAGATAATCCCTTCACTGGCTTCCACTAACCCAACATATAAAATTCTAAATACTAACCACAATTTACAAAGCCATCCACAACACTGCCCCTGGCTACATTGCCAACCTCAGCCACAGATATCGTGTCAGGAATGGACTTGCCAGTAATGGTGGGACTCGCCTGCCTTGTGGGCTGCAGTACCAGGGATGGCCAGCGGGTGCTCTCAGCAATCAGAGACTCAACCCTGCAGCCAGCCAAACACCTGAAGCTGATTATGCAGGTGTATTTAAGGGATGGCCAGACCTGCAGTCTGTGCCTTGGTGTGTGTGTTTTTCCATGGGCCCCTGTATCTTGTAACCTGCGTTCCTGTTCCTGCCTCTGCCTCTGCCTGACTTGTTGCCAACCAGGTCTGATCCTGACCTCTGCTGACTTCTCCTGTTTTGATCCCTGGCTTGTGACCCTGACCATTCTCTCCGCCTGCTCCTCCTGTACCTACCTGCCCGATAGTTATTGACCCGGCCTGCCTGATTACGTTGTGCTCTATATGTGTATGTACCTGTGTATCTGTATCAGTTTAGGTTTGGGTTTGTTTCACCTTGTTGTATGTATTTGTGTTAGCTTGGGGTTTGGTGCACTGCGTTTATGTTTGTATTGTTAGTCTTTAATAAATTGTCTTATTGTTTATAACATACCTGGTCTGCGTTTCCCTGCGTCAGTTCACATACCTCTGGTCATACCCGAAGCCCTGACATTACACCAAGGCCAATCCTGACCAGAAGTGGCTGCACAGGGAAGCCATCTTGGCTTGTTGCTGGGAAGGATGGATCTTGATGAGGTTGTGTATTTGTCTCTGCTGGTTTTTGATGACAGAGAATATGCTTATCAGGCTCTGAGGGAGTATACCCGGGATCAACTGCTAGAATGTATACGGATCGCTCATGTTCTAGTAGGTCAGGGCACAGAGTTCTCTGAAGTGCAACCTTTGATTCAGGTTTGTGTAGAGTTGGCTTCATCTGGTACCCCTGAAAGCAGGAATGACTTTTTGCCACCATTTAGTGCAGACCAGGTAGAGTCCCTGGTATGGTTATTAGAGGATGATGTGGATTGCTTCTTGGAGCATTATGCTGCATGTTCACCACAGGTATTAAGGGATTGTATAAATGCAGTGCAGTCATTGACCAGACAGGCTTTGTGTAAGCTGAGCTTTGTTCAACCCATACTGCAGACATGGTCAGACTTGTTGCACCCAGCCTCAGTCAGCTTGCAAAAACCCAGTCCTGCTTCTAATCTATTTCTTCAAAGCTCTATTCCTGCATTCCTAACAGCACCTCCAGTTACAGCCCAGTATACCCTGCTATCTACCGCATGTCAGTACCCTGTTCCCACTCGCTGCACCTATCCTGCCTTTAACCCTGTAAAGAAGCCCTCTGTAGCAACTGTTCCCTCCCCTGTTCCATCCTCCAGCTCTTCTCTGTCTCCAGCTGCTCCATTCGTTTACAAACCTGCGCTTACTTACAGTGCTCCGGTAACTAAAACCAGGAAAAGGCGAAAGTTCTTTCCAACCAATACCATCCTGCCAGTATCCAAACCGGTCAGCCTACCATCTGAGAACCTGCCTTCCGTGGTGCAGCCTGGTGCCTCGGCGCCCACAATTCAGCCTGATGCCTCTACCCAGCCTGATGCCTCTACCCAGCCTGATGCCTCTACCCAGCCTGATGTCTGTACCCAGCCTGATGAACTGATCCAGCCTGATGATCCTATCACGCCTGATGACCCAGTGCCCGCTGTCATGCCTGGTGACCCGATGCCCGCTGGCGAGCCAAATGACCTGATGCCTGGTGACCAAGTGCCCGCTGTCATGCCTGGTGACCCGATGCCCGCTGTCGAGCCAGACGATCCAACGCCAGATGACCCGGTGCCCGCTGTCGATCCAGACGATCCGGTACCTGATGACCCGGTGCCCGCTGTCGTGCCAATTGACTCAGAGCCCACTGTCGTGCCTGGTGACTCGGTGCCCACTGCCTTGCCAGATGACGCAGTGCCCGCTGTCGAGCCAAATGACCTGATGCCTGGGGGCCCGATGCCTGTCGCCCCTCCTGGGGGCCCGGTGCCTGTCGCCCCTCTTGGGGGCCTGGTGCCTGCCGCTCCGCCTGAGGGCCCGGCGCCCGCCGCTCCGCCTGGGGGCCCGGCGCCCGGCGCTCCGCCTGGGGGCCTGATGCCTGTCGCTCCGCCTGTTGGCCCGGTGCCTGCTGCTCCGCCTGGTGGCCCGGTGCCTGCTGCTCCGCCTGATGGCCCGGTGCCTGCTGCTCCGCCTGGTGATCCGGTGCCTGCTGCTCCGCCTGATGGCCCGGTGCCTGCTGCTCCGCCTGGTGATCCGGTGCCTGCTGCTCCGCCTGGTGGCCCGGAGTCCAGCCCGATGTGCCGCTGCCCGGAGTCCAGCCCGATGTGCCGCTGCCCGGAGTCCAGCCCGATGTGCCGCTGCCCGGAGTCCAGCCCGATGTGCCGCTGCCCGGAGTCCAGCCCGATGTGCCGCTGCCCGGAGTCCAGCCCGATGTGCCACTGCCCGGAGTCCTGCCCGATGTGCCAGTCTTTGATATCCCGCCAGTTACCAGACCCGGGCGGTGGAACATTTTGCCCAGCTAGGACTGTTTGGAGCGTCCTGAGGCCGCTCATTGAGGGGGGGGTACTGTCAGGAATGGACTTGCCAGTAATGGTGGGACTCACCTGCCTTGTGGGCTGCAGTACCAGGGCTGGCCATCGGGTGCTCCCAGCAATCAGAGACTCAACCCTGCAGCCAGCCAAACACCTGAAGCTGATTATGCAGGTGTATTTAAGGGATGGCCAGACCTGCAGTCTGTGCCTTGGTGTGTGTTTTTGATGGGCCCCTGTACCTTGTAAACCTGTGTTCCTGTTCCTGATTCCTGTGTTCCTGTAGTGCGTTCCTTGTTGCCGACCCTGCCTGTTCTGATCCATGCTGACATTCTCCTGCTCTGACCCCCAGCTCATCCCTGACCATCCTTCTGCCTGATCCTCTGTACCGTGCTGCCCGTGAGTTACTGAACCCGGCGTGTGACCTGACTACCCTTGTCTGCTGCTTGTACCGTGCCTGTCCCCACCGTTACTGACCTGGCTAGTCTGACCACGTCGCTCCTGACTGTCATCCATCCATCCAACCCGCTCGGACCTGGACCTGCCAGCACTCTCTACCACAGCCGGACGCACTCAGGGGTCACGACCTGGTTCCAGTCTGCACCAAGTCCATCCCCACCATCAGGGGCCCTGGTGAATAGCAGGCTGGGACTTAGACCACGCGCCCTGAGGAAATCCGTGCTGTGGGCTTGGCCTGCCTGACCATTCCACCTCTCCAGCCCTGACTGCACTGTGTACCTATTGGTTTGTTTGTTTGTTTGCTCTGTGTACCTATTAGCTTAAGGTTAGCTCGTTTGCATTGTGTTTGTTTATTTGTGCAGCTGATAATAAATATTCTTATTATAACATATCTGAAGCCTGCATTTCCCTGCGTCAGTTCACATACCTCTGGTCATATCCGGAGCCCTGACATATCGCCTAAATCGCCCACTCCGCTCCTCCTAAGATATCACCTCTTCCCACACTCACTTCCAGGACTTCTCCATCCTCTGGAACTCCCTACCACAGTTTGTCCGATCAGCCCCCACCCTGTCTGCCTTTAGGCGATCTTTGAAAACTCACTTATTCAGGGAAGCCTACCCCACCTCCACCTAAGAACTGTACTTTAATCACCTCCACCAGATCATCCCCCGCAGCTATCACCTTTTGTATCACCTCCCCCTTCCTTTAGATTGTAAGCTCCATGAAGCAGGGCCCTCATATTCCTTCTGTACTGAATTGTACTGTAATTTTACCGTCTTCCTTATGTTGTAAAGCACTGTGCAAACTGTTGGCGCTATATAAATCCTGTATAATAATAGTAATAATGACCTAACACCATTTTTCTCTGTGGAAAGAGCACACAGGGTTCCTCCCCGAGCTCTGCTACCAGGGGGCCCTGATAGACCCTTCCTATTGAAACTTCTTCACTACAAAAACAGAGATATTATCCTATGCCTGGCTAGGATAATATCAATGTCAATATTTCCTGATTTCTCAGCTGAGGTTCATAGGAATTGGGCTAAGTTCACAGAAGTTAAAACATGCCTGCGTTTGATCCCAGTGTCATACTCCATGCTATACACTGCAAAATTGCTTGTGGTGGGGGATGGATCAGTTAAATTTTTTGATTTACCCACTGCGGCGTCCAACTGGTTGGATCATAATGAGTGGAGTCTCCATCCAGTGCCCATTTGATTAGTCCATCGTTCGGTACCAATAAATCTGTTTGAATATGATCTCTCATTTTGCCTACAGTGGAGCTCGGAAAGAAAGAGTTGATAGCTTCTACTCATCATTATGGTTGCTTACATGGCTAACTGTCTAGCACCGTTAGTGATTGCTCTTGTTCTTACCCCCCTCTCAACCCTGCAGGGAGTTCTTGAGCCCAACCGGCTGAGTCTTGGAATGGGCCTTGCCTTTTTTGTGTTGTTACAGTTTTTTGTTCTCAGTATTTTTTTGCTGTCTTCAAATGTTCATCTTGTTTTATCCCTTTTACATATTCTCGCTACAAGTCCAGTCTATTCTGCTGTATGAAACCATTACCTGCTGTTTCTGATTTTTGGGATCCCCTCCAACATATTTTTTCCTATCTGCCTGAATGTGGTACTTGATCCAAAGATCATTTTCATCCCTGGTTTGTACAAATGAACACACAGTTTTATACTGTCCTCTCCTGGATTGTGAGAGGGTTACATGATGCAAAGAAAAGGACGGCCATTTTTACTATGGTTGGTCAACAAAAGCCTGCTATCCTATGCCTGCAAGAGACTCATCTGACTGAGGACTCCATTTATTGCAACACCCTACATTTCCTCTTCAGTTTCACTCCACACATACTCACTACTCCCAAGGGGTGAGTGTCTTGATTTCTGGAACTGCTTCTCTCAATGTGAACTCCTCGAAGATTGACCCTCAGGACAGATTCATTTTTCTTCTGTGTAAATGAAAAATGACTATATCATAGCTAGTATCCTCCCTTTCACCCTGAGGGTTTGCAGTCTCTGTTTCAATTCATAGCAAGCCACCCCAAATTCTGGTCATAGCAGTTGGAGATTTCAACAATATATTGGATGTATCACTTGATTTATATAAACAATATTGCCCACAAGGCCCTAGGGCATTGACCCCTTTCAATAAAAGATAGGTTTGAGGTTCAAATATAAATTACTGTATCACCCAATATATGGCTTCCATCCAGTAGCTAAAAAATATGCAGACCAAAAGAGAGATTTGTGAAAAGAGATTCACAAGAAAGCGGCTACATTATGGACAGAATGCGATACTCAGAAAAATTTCCAAAAATTATGCTTTATTACACATTAATGATTGACACTCGGGCAATCGCCCTGGTTTACCATCACCTCAGTATGAGACAATACACACAGACCTAAAACCATTAAAATCACA
Organism: Staurois parvus; assembly: GCF_062004578.1. Classification (NCBI taxonomy): domain Eukaryota; kingdom Metazoa; phylum Chordata; class Amphibia; order Anura; family Ranidae; genus Staurois; species Staurois parvus. The sequence continues at coordinate 11,029,335 of NW_028317949.1, forward strand.
CCAAGACCGGTCTGGATACATATGTGCTGCAGAGGCTATGACAACCATAGTCTAAAGCATTTGCAGCCCGAGTGTCAATCATTAATGTGTAATAAAGCATAATTTTTGGAAATTTTTCTGAGTATTCTGTCCATAATGTAGCCGCTTTCTTGTGAATCTCTTTTCACAAATCTCTCTTTTGGTCTGCATTGACCCCTTTCACCTGCCACATAGCCGAGGTGGGACTCATGGACCTCTGGTGGATATGGCATCCATTATTGGCCCAATTTTCCTGCCATTCCTTAACTCACTCCTCTCTCTCTCACGTATAGACCTTATCCTGGGAACAGAATCAACTCTAACCCTTAATCCTAGTGTTGTGTATTTGGCTAGGAGTCTATCTGACCACTCACCAGTTATTTTGTCATTGTCCTTACATACTTTCCGATTCCCTACATTATGGAAGCTTAATTCTTTTTGGCTACCCCTTTTTCCCAATATTGATCGCATACAATCACACTTGAGAGGCTTCTTGACTGACAATAGGCACTCAGCCTTACCTATGGTGTTGTGGGATGCTCTGAAAGCTTACTTTAGAGGTTTATGTATTCGGGAGATCTCCATAATTAAAAGCAACACTAGACAGTGGGCAAGAGACACTAGTGCAGCTGTTGATAAAGCAGAACAGGAATATATGTCTAACCTCAATCCCATAACTGAAAAAGCATGGATAAACACGCAGCAATTCTATCGTACTACACAATTACAATGATTTTTCTCCTCTCAGACCTTTTTTTGAGGAGGGGGAGAAAACAGGCCACCTGTTAGCAGTTATAGCCAAGTCCGAACAGCCATCAACATATGTCTCTGCAATAAAGCTGTCTCTGACTCAGGTGGCCAACGATACTCCTGCCATTTTACAGGGCTTTAGTTCCTTCTATACTTCTTTATACTCCTCTAAAGTTTCATACCCTGAGGAAAGGCTGATTTCCTTGCTGACATCAATCTCCTGAAGCTTTCAGCTGCAGATAGGAAGCGACTGAACACTCCTATATCCTTAGAAGAATTACAAACAGCAGTGAATTCCTTTCCCAATTCTAAGACTCTTGGTAGTGATGGATTGCCAATTGAAATTTAGAAAGTTTTTGGAGAGTCACTGCTTCCTGAATTACTAAATACAATACATGCTGCTATGACTCAAAAGTCCCTTCCAGCCTTTGTGTCACTTCCGGTTCTGGGCATCGTCACTTCTGGTCACCGCACTGTCACGCCATGATATGAGAGGCTATGAGTAAGTCAGAAGTGACAAAACGTGTCAGGCCGTGACAGTGCTGCGAACGGAAGTGACGTTGACAGGAACCTAAGCCCGATTTTGTTACTTTGACATGTGTTTGGCAAAACCGTATCATCACAACTACTTTGTGCATCCAGGTGGATTATACCATCTTTTTTTCTGGACAAAGTGGGCTTTTATTTGGTGGTAAATGGTAATGAGTTGATAGAGAAAAACAATGTGTGCTACCACAAAAATGAAATATTATTAATAAATGAGCTGCTGCAATAACACTTTAACGTGATCCCACACTCAATACATAACAAAATAATATCAATAGTGTTGCATTTACTCATATCATTAATGAAATTGACAAAAATAAATACCAAATATCATATAACAAATAAGTGTCCAAATGAAAATATAAAAATAAATTAAAAGTCCTTGTGTTATAACAGTCCTTGAATAAAAATATGCTCCACAACTCCAACTGACAGTGCTCCACTGCAAATAAATACACCTCCATCTAGGAATAGGATGGCCACTCACCTCATATAATGGACCTATATAGTAACATAGGTCAAACAAGCATGGTAATTCAATGAATAGGCTCCAGATGACAGCAAAGAGCTGGTTAAGGCAATAACAGGGATGATAATGCACGATCATCCACAGGGATCTCCTCACAACTCCACATCAACATGTAGGAATTAAGAACAACCTCCCATAGTGTACTACCATTTATTTAATTAAAAGCACAAACAGAGTATCACTCACAATATCTCAGTATAAAGATCGGTATGACAACATAATACTTCAGGTCTGTGAGTCTATAACCAGAACTGACATCACTAAGCTCCACCCCACGCATTACGCCACCAACCACGTGGCTTCATCAGGGATAGCTTTTTGTCAATTTCATGAATGATATGAGTTAGAGCAACACTATAAATGGTAATGAGTACAACCCAAAAAGCTCCAGTTCCTCCATTTTGTTAACTAAACTTCTAGCATTTGTGCACATTGATGTCTCTTGATTTTGTACCAGTGCATATTATTTCCTTCTTAGTTTTTTGTGGCTGTGAATATGCTTTGCAACCCACTCACCCCAGGATTATGAATTATGATTATAGCACCCTCTGACCTTCGCTTGTTGGATATAGCTTTCTCTGACCCCCCCCCCCCCCCCACCACCACCACTACTTTAAAAGCTCCTCCAACTTTTTGCTGATCCTCTTCCCCAACAGAGCTGCACCCTCCCCATGATAGTGCAGTCCGTCTCTACTGTAGAGCTCGTATCTGAAAAATCAGCCCAGTTCTCCAACAACTTGAAACCCTCTTTCCTGCACCAATTCCTCAGCACTTGTTACATTCTCTTAGCTCCTGCTGCCTCTCCGGTGTGGTTTGAGGTACAGGCAGTATTTCTGAGAATATCACCTTGGAGGTTTTTTTTCTTCAATATAGCTCCTAAGTCCCTGAAATCTTTTTTGGACACTCCACCTTCCTAAAACTTTGTCATTGGTACCAATGTGTAACATGACAGCTGGGTCCTCCCCAGCTCCACCCAATAATCTGTCCATCCAATCCTCGATATGCCGAACCCAAGCGTCTGGTAAACAACATACCATTCAGCGATCATGGTCTTTGGGACAGATTGCCATATCTGTCCTCCCAGGGGCAGACTGACAACTCATGGTGCCCCCCGGGCAGTAAGGGTTCGTGGGGCCCCTGTGTCCTCGCCCAAACTCAAGCCAAACCCAAAAAAGCCTATGAAAAAGGTACCAGGGGCATCTCATGGGACCCCCTACTGACCCCGAGCCCTTGGGCGGTGCCCGAGTTTCCAAATGGTCAGTCCGCCCCTTTGTCCTCCTAATAATTGAGCCCCCTACCACCAATATCTGTCTAGCTTTGCCTGTATCATTGCTCCCCTCCTTACTAGAACAGTCATTCCCCTGGCAGCTTGGGCCAGGAGACTGTTCCAGCCGTGCCACCCCTGAGCTGAGATCCCAAACATTATGCAACTTGGCATATTTATTGGGATGTACCAACTCAGGACTGGCTTCCCTAAGGCTCTTCCCTCTGCCCCTCCTTCTGTCACCCAGGTACCTACATCTGGCTCCTGTACCTCCATATCCTCACTCCCTTCTGTACTGTCCCCCGCCAGCACCTTCTGGGTAATGTCCAAGCTCCTTTCCAAGTTGTGCACTGTGTTGCATCATCAATCTTGTTGGACATTTTACCTGCTACTCTAATGGGGATAATCCAGGAAATCCCCAGTATCACAAGGTACTTGCAATTACTCTCAGTATTCCAAGTCACTAACAATTACTCTTAGTTTTCCAAGTCACTTGCAGTTACTCCTAGTAGTCAAATTTATTTACAGTTACTTTCGGTACTCCAAGAAACTTGCAGTTGCTTCCAGTACTCCAATTTTTTTACATTTACTGCTGGTACTCCAAGGTACTTGCAGTTACTCCAATTACTTCAACTTACGTTCAATTACTCCCAGTACTCCAGTTTATTTACAGTTACTCCTGGTACTCCAAGGTCATTTCAGTTACTCCCAATACTCCAATTTATTTACAGTTACTCCCAGTACTCCAAGGTACTCGCACTTACTCTCAATCATCCAAGTTGCTTGCAGTTACTCCCAGTATTACACTTTATTTCAAAATGTTTTTATTGAAGATTTCAATAACAGGGTAATGTTATACTAATGACGTTCAGTTCAATAAAAATTGTAGTCATACAATACATTATTGGAGCATGTGTACCCCACCATTTGGCTGGGGACATGGACTAAGGCAATAGTAACATAGGTAGATATGGCTATATACTGAACTTTGGTGAGGTGTAGGAAATGTTAGAGGAGTATAAACATGGGGAGAACAAGAAGAGGGTAGGGAGAGGAGAGGAGGAGGAAGTTATAATGGGATGATGGGAGGAGTACCAGTCTAAAATGGATGGGTAATTCAATTGTGTGTACAATATCAGGCTTGTACTGAGCAATTGGGATGTTTTAACCAGTTAGTCCATTGGGGATTAAATTTGTGTTGGGTGGAGTTGTTGATGGCCGATCTTTTTTCCATTTCGCATTGGAAATTAAGATCTGTAATTAGTGATTTGAGAGAAGGGGCAGTAGTGGTGTTCCATAATCTGGTTATAGTGATTTTTGCTGCGAAAAGTATGTGGACAATTATGGTGTGAGAGGTATGGGGGAATTTTTCAATCCCAATATGTAAAAGCGCAAGTAGAGGGTTTGGGTTGATCACTGTTTGGGTTATTTCAGAGAGTAGATGGAAGATACGTTTCCAAAAGGATTTAATTGATTTGCATGACCATAATATGTGTAGTGTTGAACCTATGTCTCCGCATTGTCGCCAGCAAGAGGCGGAGTGTTTTGGGTAATACATGGCAAGTTTGACTGGGGTTAGATACCATTGGTGGAGAATTTTTAAGTATGCTTCCCAGTGTGAACTGCAGCGGGATGATTTGTAAGTGGTATTAAATGCTGTGCTCCCTGTGTGTGATGTAATTGTTTCTGAGAGGGTTTTTTCCCAGTTGGATAAGGAAGTAGATTTTAAGGTGAATTGAATGTTCGTTATATATTTGTAGAAAGTGGAGATACCTTTACCTGGGTATTGCGGGTTTGTAAAGAACAGGTAGGCAGTATTAGGGATTTTTGTGGTGTGAAATATACTTTTTGTTTGCATACAATGGGCAATCCTTAAATAGGTGAAGTATTCCGTGGATGGTAAATTGAATTCAGATTGGAGAATTTGAAATGGTTGCAGGGTGTGGTCTTTATAGATATCTGTTATTTTGTGTATGTTCCATGTTTCCCATTGGGTTAGGTCCAGTGAGGGTGTGATGGAGTGTAATACTTCAATTGGGGTGAAAATTTGTTTGGGGTCTGTGTATTCCATGGTCAGGAGACTGCGCCAGGCCTGAAGGGCGGCCTGGATACATGGGTGTTTCAATTGGCAATTGGTCTGTAGCATCGTAGGAATTAGGAGTACATTTTGGGGTTTAAGTGGATGGAAGGGTAAGGTTTCCATTGTAGACCAAATTTTTTCTCTAGTTGGGTTCCACCAAAAGTATATTTGGTCCAGAAGAATCGTGTTATAGTAGGATTTTAAATGTGGAAGGCCCGCGCCTCCTTTGGAAGATGGGCGCATTAAGAGATTGGTAGTGCATCTAGGTTTTTAGAGTTCCATAAAAATCTGGAGAGAATCGATTGCATTTTGGAAAGGAAGGTGTTAGGAACTGGTATGGGGAGTGTGCGAAAAATGTACAGGATTTTTGGTAGGATGTACATTTTCAAGGTCGCAACTCGGCCTAATTTGGAGAGTTCTGAGGTGCGTAGGGTAGCAATTTCTTGGGGTATAGTTTCAAGTAATGTTTTGTGGTTTGATAAAAATACTGAATTTTCCGGCGTGTAAGACGACTTTTTGACCCTTGAAAATCTTCTCAAAAGTCGGGGGTCATCTTATACGCCGGTATACGTCAGGGCGGCACTTTTTAGGGTGCCGACGCCGCCCCCCCCTTCCGACGATAAGAAAAGTGCCTGTGAAAGGCAAACTGGAGATCCAAGCAAAAGAGAAACATTACACGTAAAGAAGAATTGAAACTTTTCAGGATGCTTATCATAAAGAAGTACACTGATAACCTGCGTATCAAGTGAGAAACTAGATATTTTCTGTTCCTTTCCTATCATACAGCTACTCTTAGAAGTTCTACCCTCTTTTTTCTTATAGATCATCCTCCTCAAGGACGCATTTGTATTGAACTGCCAATGCCCCTTTTTGTATGGCCTGTGCTACACTACAGTGGCTGATACACAATCACAATTATTTTGATTAGAAGGTTTAAGGCCAGTGCCATTATTCTGCACAGAACACCATTCCTGTCCTCTCCCAGGTAGGTAGGTAGAAGGGAAGTGTTGGGATGCTGGCAATAAGGAGGAGGACATTTTTGGGGTAGGGTTCAAGGGGAATGTTTCATACTTTTCTGATTTAAGGGGAAATCTTATAGGATCTACTGCATGGAGCCAAAACTCTGAGGAAGTGATGAGCCCCAACTCTTTGCTGTATTTCCTGATGATAGCTGGATTTACTACACTGGAGGTATAAGTAAAGAGGGGAAACCTATTGGGGAAAGGCTGGCTTCCATCTACTAAATGGCTCTGGTTTACACATTTTTGCTGAAATAGGCAAAGCTGCCCTTTGTGTGTAAGACAGATGTGCTCCAAAGCACATCCTATTTAGTATCTCCATTTGCAATAGCCTCAATTTCATTTTTTTAAGTGGGGCATACTAGTACATTATGACTTAAACCTGCAGGAGGACCATCTTTTTTATTTTGAATAAATAAGTTTACTACTGCTTTAACAAAATGATTCTATGACATCCCTGGGACCCTGTCAGAAGGCTCCCCTCTCTGGGTTGGGTGTTTGCCAACGGAAAACTCCAGCATGGGGTTCGTTCATCACACACCCGACCTGGAGAGGAGAGCCTCATGACATAGGCCCAGGGACACTGTAGAACAATGGGGCAGAGGAAGAAGAGATGTGTAGGAATAACCCCCACACCTGGCCACACTGTATACACTGTCAGCAGCTTGAACTTCCCCATGGGAGGAGGAGCTAATGACCCAGCTGGAGCCATACAAGTGATGCATAGCATGAAGCATTATTTGCCAATAATAATAATGAGAGACATGATATTTTGATGATTGTATGGACTTTGGGGAATGGTTTCTCACAACTTCACATGGTGGCATGTAGAGGAGAATTTAATGAAGAATTGCTTATATGGGATTTTATGGACTTTATTGATATTTATTGATCAAGAGTCAACACTGGGTGTTATTTAATGTATAATTATCAATTTGTTTAAGGGTGCACGATACAGCACTAGTTTAAAGAAAATTGGGGGGAATTTTAATATATGACACTTGTATTGTTTATAGTGGCTGTAGTAATATAAATATAAGATTTAGTGGTGCATTATACACAACTAGAGTGTCTAGCTGTCCTTCAAGACACAGAGTAAGATTGGATTTGAGCAGAAACAGCTGCATTAGTTTGCCATTTTCTCAAGTCACAGATGATTAAGTTTAGGCTGAATTCATGGTTAACCCTAAATTGAAGCTCATTTCTATTGAGGACCCACAAATGTCCTTGATGGAATTCTTGGTGGGTCATCTTGCTCTATTTAGAAAGTTTTGAAATATCGCAAATTACACAAGCTCTATTTTCAATGTATTTATACATTTCTATAGTTCCGATAATCCCTATAATAAAAAATGCTAATATACTATATACACTGAATATAGTTTAATACTACCCAGATTGGCATCCAGCGTAATATTTACTAGAATCAACACTTTGGTAAAAAAAAAAAAGGAATAGAAAAAAAAATTATAAAAAGAATCTACAACGTAAGCTGATGTGCATGTGTTATTCCATCAAAATGAACATTTCCATCTGAAATTAAATTAAATGTGTCTGCAGTATATGTTGTATCCGTTTCCTGATTGTAGGCTATCATTTTGACAGAAAGCAATCAGGCTAAGAATAAAGGCACATAAAGACACAAGTATGTTTTTCAGCGAAATGTAAATTACTTTAATGCTTTAGCGGTATTTATAGCATGCAAATTTAAACTGCATATCTAAACATCTTCCTTGGTACTTATTGCCATTTTTTTTATAAAAAACATATATTTGAAAAACAATGTTACCTATCTTCCTAAAATGTATTGATTAGGCCTTCCTAAAATCACAACCTTTAATGTCCTTCAATGAAAAATTATTTGTCTCCGTAGCCTAGCCAAGTCAATTAGGCTGTGTTAGTCAGTAGACTGGCTAATTGAGTTGATTGTGTCTATGCATTACCACAAAACCTTCAGGGGACAAGCTATAGATTCTTGTTACTGCAAAACGGAAACCTCTTTTTTTCTGATATAGACCTTAGGATGCACACTGTTCGCAATTCCACAAAAGTATGCAGGGAATAAAGATGAATTGTGTTATTATCCACAACTGTGTTTTCCCCTTTCCTTTTTTGCCTTTGCTGCAGCCTCTATTATCAGCTGCATACAATACTAACTATACTTTACAATAATCATGAAAGGAAAATTCATAACACAATGTGTTTTTTAATAATTATATACAGTATCAGTGTCATGCTGCCTTTTGTGCAAATCATCCTATTAAAAAATAACTTGCTGTGCCATAACAATATATTCTCCCATCATACACAATGTAGCTTCAGATGTAATGGAATTGTGCAGAAGCAAGAAGCAACTAAATGGTGTCTTTAAAATAGTATCAAAGGACAACTAAAAGGAAACAAAAATGTGTAACTATTGTGTATGACTCTTCAAAAATAGATAAAGTATTTATGTTAAATTAATTTCTTACTGCTCTGGTTCCTGGCTTTCTTGCTTTCATTTCAGTAAGGTAAACATATCATTTGTTATTATAAAATAGAGATTAAATATCAGGTATAATTGAATTATTAATAAATGATTCGAACACTATGAATGTATTATTTAGTGATCTTTGCTACTTTCACATTAAACAATACCATCTACTTATTGTACTGTAAAATGTAATTTCTTGGATGTGTATGTGTACCTTAACTGCTAACTGTGATAGTGATGTAGAAAAAAAGAGGCATAAGTCAAGAAAGCTCACAAGACTCTTCAAATACTTTCCTATGTAACAGATCATGTCATTTCAATCAGCTGTCAGGGCCAAAATGAGAAGAGTGTTTCTAAAAAAAAAACAAAAATGGTCATTTTGGTTGCTGTGCCCTTTGCAAATTCATACTAATTTTTTTTCTCTATCAATTCTAAAAGTTTACTGGACTGATTTTCCTACTCAAATGAGTTGAGTAAATGGAATACATAGTACTGACTTGTACTTCAAATAAATGGAACTCTATCCATCCATATACACCATAATATTTTATTGTCTCCACGGGCCTCTGGCTATCACAAAGGTGATCCTGAATTATATTTTCAATTAAATGTATTCTGTGCTGCTCAATATATCATTGCTTGCAGAGTAAATAGTAGTCTTTTCATTTATTTGTAAATGAGAAGCTAAAAGCAAGATATTCAGTGTCATATTATAATCATGTGACAATTCCTTGTATTGTACTGGAAACTGAAAAGACGTGGGAGGCCATGATAAAAGGTGACTCCCCACAAAATGATTCAGTTTCAGTTTATTGGTTGATGATAATGACCTTAATCACCCATTTGTTGCTCCTTCTCTTGGGGATTGTGTAAGAAATTATTTATTAAAAATAAACTAGAGGGCCATTAAAGTAAAATTCAAGTGTACACCTAACTTGCCCTAAAACTGTCCCCTCACCCCTCCTAACACCTATGCAAGCTAATCTGTGTAAGAAAGATGTACAGTGGGGCAAAAAGTATTTAGCCAGCCACCAATTGTGCAAGTTCTCCCACTTAAAAAGATGAGAGAGGCCTGTAATTGGCATCATAGGTAGACCTCAACTATGAGAGACAAAATGAGAAACAAAATCCAGACAATCACATTGGCTGATTTGGAAAGAATTTATTTGCAAATTATGGTGGAAAATAAGTATTTGGTCAATATCAAAAGTTCATCTCAATACTTTGTTATATATCCTTTGTTGGCAATGACAGAGGTCAAACGTTTCCTGTAAGTCTTCACAAGGTTGGCACACACTGTTGCTGGTATGTTGGCCCATTCCTCCATGCAGATCTCCTCTAGAGCAGTGATGTTTTGGGGCTGTCACTGGGCAACACGGACTTTCAACTCCTTCCAAAGGTTTTCTATGGGGTTGAGATCTGGAGACTGGCTACGCCACTCCAGGACCTTGAAATGCTTCTTACGAAGCCACTCCTTCGTTGCCCGGGCGGTATGTTTGGGATCATTGTCATGTTGGAAGACCCAGACACGTTTCATCTTCAATGCCCTTGCTGATGGAAGGAGGTTTACACTCAAAATCTCACAATGGCCCCATTCATTCTGTCCTGTACATGGATCAGTCGTCCTGGACCCTTTGTGGAGAAACAGCCCCAAAGCATGATATTGCCACCCCCATGCTTCACAGTAGGTATGGTGTTCTTTGGATGCAACTCAGCATTCTCTCTCCTCCAAACACGACGAGTTGTGTTTCTACCAAACAGTTCTATTTTGGTTTCATCTGACCGTATGACATTCTCCCAATCCTCTTCTGGATCATCCAAATGCTCTCTAGCAAACTTCAGACGGGCCCGGACATGTACTGGCTTAAGCAGGGGGACACATCTGGCACTGCAGGATCTGAGTCCCTGGCGGCGTAGTGTGTTACTGATGGTAGCCTGTGTTACGTTGGTCCCAGCTCTCTGCAGGTCATTCACTAGGTCCCCCCGTGTGGTCCTGGGATTTTTGCTCACCGTTCTTGTGATCATTTTGACCCCACGGAGTGACATCTTGTGTGGAGCCCCAGATCGAGGGAGATTATCAGTGGTCTTGTATCTCTTCCATTTTCTAATTATTGCTCCCACAGTTGATTTGTTCACACCAAGCTGCTTGCCTATTGCAGATTCAGTCTTCCCAGCCTGGTGCAGGTCTACAATTTTGTTTCTGGTGTTCTTCGACAGCTCTTTGGTCTTTATCATAGTGGAGTTTGGAGTGTGACTGTTTGAGGTTGTGGACAGGTGTCTTTTATACTGATAACAAGTTCAAACAGGTGCCATTGATACAGGTAATGAGTGCAGGACAGAGGAGCCTCTTAAAGAAGAAGGTACAGGTCTGTGAGAGCCAGAAATCTTGCTTGTTTGTAGGTGACCAAATACTTATTTTCCACCATAATTTGCAAATAAATTCTTTCCAAATCAGCCAATGTGATTGTCTGGATTTTTTTTCTCATTTTGTCTCTCATAGTTGAGGTCTACCTATGATGCCAATTGCAGGCCTCTCTCATCTTTTTAAGTGGGAGAACTTGCACAATTGGTGGCTTACTAAATACTTTTATGCCCCACTGTATATACTCATCTATTTTCAGACTGCTCCAGTCCAGTCATGTGAACTGGATCCCTTATGTCAGCTTTATGTCAGCTAGCATGGCTGCAGGGTAGAGGAGGAAGTGCTGACAACATTCTGGCCATTGAAGCCTGGGTTCACACTGATGTGGTGCAGAAATTCGCAACATTTTCTGTGCAAATTCCGCAATGCATCAGAATCGCACCCCGTTCATGCGAACCACAGCAGGTGTGTATGTTAACAACACCCCTAAAATGATCCGCAAAATGCAGTGCGATGTGCAGAATCGGATCACATAGGTGTGAATACCCATGTGATCCGATTCTAGTGCGAACCCAAAAAAGGGTTCTGCACCTTTTTGGTGTGGATGCGGTGCGATTTGAGCCATACATAATGTATAGCTCAAATCGTACTGCACAAAATTTGCATGTGATTTGCACAGGAAGGCGGTGCGGTTCCTGTGCGAATCACATGCGATGAACCACACCACATTAGTGTGAACCAAGCCTGAAGCCTATGGGTGACCTTTCCATTCTAGGCTTTACTAGTCATTGTCAGAACACTCTCTTCCCTGCAACAGCCACTGGCTGACATAGAGAAGATCACATGTCCAGACCAGATCGACCTGAAAATAGATAAGTATGTGCATCTTTCTTACACAGGTTAGCTAGCACAGGTGTTAGGAGGAAAGGGGGAAAGGCTTAGGCTCCTTATATATAAGTTATAATTCCACTTTAAGTAGTAGATGTGTTTGGATTATTTTGCTATATGATAATTCGTGGATTTTATTTGTATGTTGCTTAGTGTACTTTAATGTTTATATGCCATACAAATAAAAAAATTCTTTTTTTCCTTTAATGCTTCCGGATTGAGGACTCTTGACATGTAGATTTAACATAATAGTACTATGACTAAGTGCTGGATAAAAATAATAATCCTATTTTTACTCAGTCTAGTTTGTTAAGCTTCCCTTTACCTAATACACATGCATACCATGTAGTTATGTATTATTATGCAGCTGAAGTAGATCGTGTCACTGGTGTTTTGCTGTTTTTCAAGGACTGTCAACTACAATTAAATTGTAGGTTCAGCAAATCTTTAATGAATTGTTAAAAACTTGACATGAATGATGTTGATGAGAAGCTGACCCTTGTGAAACATTTAAGGTCATCCAGAATTGTGACAAAAGATACAAATTCTTATTTTAGGGATCATTTAATATTCTAGTTATTACGTGTAAGTATTATTAAGAATGGGATTATCTGTTTTTTCAGATGGGATAAAATGGAAAGCATAATGGGTTACATTATTGCTATCGATATTGCAAAGTGCAATGTATCTTGTTGTTCTTTTACCATAGTATTAAAAACGTAAATATGAATATATACTTTTGAATGCTAGAAGTACTATTACAGTGTATATATATATATATATATATATATATATATATAGTGGGAACTAGCATCAAATTGTAGAGTTTGTTAAAGCACACAGCAACTCGCTTCTTCTTTTTAAAGGCCTTTTTGCCCAATTTTATTTAAAAGAGAGATCAATAACATGTGTTTCCCATGCAGGGGTGTTCACCATCAAAACAAAACGAAACAAAATTCAGCCTCCTGGCTCTCTTTATCAGCCCTGCTAGTTAGCAGTACCTCTATTTATATGGGTCTGCCAGACCACTGGATAGTCCCAGCACACAGCGTTGGACTCCTTGTATGCACACAGCCTCCTTCCAAAGTATGGCTTATTACTGCATACAGCTCGCAGCCCCTTGCTGCTCTGGCTTCCACCTCTCCTAGGTGGAGCCCTCCAGACTCCTGGGCAATGACCTTCTTTCTGCCGGGGTGAAGCCCAGAATCATGGTTGGGTCTCTACAAAAAGCCTGCACACACCTGTGCAATCAGTGTACTGGCTGCTTTCAAAACATGGACCCAGGATTGGAGATTTCATCCCTCCCAAATCACGTAGAAATCTCCAGGCCACAGGTCCCAAAACGGGCTTTACAAACCAAAGAGGAAACTGACAAACCAGTTTCCACTGCATTAGGAAAACTGCATGGAGCCCCTCAACTTGTATGGTTGAGAACCCTGGGTTATAACCTTGATTTTCACCGTGGCAGGATACCGCACTGCCACAATATATTTACAGTATATTTAAAAACCAACTTGCCACCACCTCAATGACCACTGCATTTATATGTGCTTTATGTATACAGTTGCAAATGACATAAAATGGTCAACAATGTACAGTATGATAGACTTAGAGATAACATTTTAATTATGTTATACTGTAATGTCAAGAGGTTTGATTTGTTGTCAAATACAGTTGATTTCTGGCAAACAGTTACCTACAAGGTTAAATACTGTATATTACTTATCTGCCAAAATATTTTTGCAGGCACGTCAGCCAATATAGTGATTGTGATCTCACTTTTAATTTAGGAAAGTAAACTAACATCCTTGCAAATCGCATAAAAGCACATTATTATGCAGGGGTTTATGGGAGGATGCTGCAAAAGTGGATTATGGTACTGAGAAAGGATACATTTAAAGAACAAATAATAAAAATGAATGTTTTTCATACGTTCCTGGCATTCAGGTAGTGTTAAGCTGGGTTAAATGCTTGTTTGGCTTACACGGGAAAAAAAATATAAATAACTTATTTCTCTCTTCCTCTGCAGCCAGTGCTCTCCTTTGCTGTCTGATACTCTCAAATGTGGATGGGCCCTTGCTGTTCTCTTTTAAATTAGAACTGCAGCAGGCCAGGCAGTAAAGTGAATTGCCTTTGAGAATCAGTAAAACAGAGAAAAGGAAAACCGAGGGAGTGAGAAATAAGGAAAGTATGAATTATGCCTTCTCCCAGCCAAATATGCATTTACAGTACCTATGCAGAAAGGGAGGAGGCACTAGACATGTTTTATTATTAAAAAAAAAGTTTTAGTGTCACTTTAAGGGACTTATACATGGTATTGGTGTTTGTATTTACATATAATTCTTTATGGTAATAGGTATGGGGTACTAATGTACCCATTTACCTATTCACCCAGTAGGGTGCAGATATCTGGGTGCCCCTTTAATATAAAGAGGGCATTCACATTTCTCTCTTATATTATCCCTACACCCTCCTTCTTAGCGCAGATGTGAGGACGAGGTCCTTGTCCCTCAACACTGTCCCCAGAACATAGGTGTTGCTACCCCCACTTGCAAAGTACTCCCAAAAGTTGAAAAACATGTGGCCTGCTCTGGTACACGAAGTTGGCTGCATATATACTGACTTTCCTAGTTACTCAGGCTGCATGTCTGGAGAAGTATCTGGATTGAACCCCATACTTTTTAAAACTTGCCCACAGAAAGCTACTGAGGGTGTAATTTCTGTCACAACCATAAAACCAAGCTTTATAGTAGCAGCATGTGTACACCCAAGGCCTGTGTTGCCAACCGTCTGTAAATTTGCAGATGATTTGTAATAATAAGGCACTTTTCTCTTGTTTATAAATCCCTGAGGGAAGGGAAAAGCATCCATAAAAAATACCATTGTCCTCAGCTCTGAAAGGTGCTTGCACAATTCCAGAGCCACCCGATTAGAGAACAGCCAGGCCTGGCCTTAGGCAGCAGGGCAGGTTCAGGTGTACACCTGCGCAGTGGCATCATGGCGCCTATTGGGCATGGTTTATGTTCACATGCTTATATTCCCACCACATGAGTTTCAGCCACATCCAGCAGTTCACTAATTAGTTGGCTCTGGAACTGCTCATGCACAGTTCATAGCCAGTACCAACAGGATTTTTTTTTAAAGCCTTTTCATATCAGCTGCTCGTCAGTGGTGAAGGTATGTGTAAATGGACACTCTGCTGGGCTCTGATATAAGGTGTAGTACTCTGCTGTAATGTGGGGCTCTGGTGTAAGGGGGGACTCTGTAGACTCTGATGTAAGGTGGTGGCCCTCTAGGGACTCTAATGTAAGGTGGGACTTTGGAGACATGGATGTAAGGGGGGATTATGATGTATAGGGGGAATGCTGGGGACTTTGATGTAAGGGAAGACCCTGATGTGAACATGGCAATCATCTTGTCTGCTGGACTCTATTGTTGTATGCCTGACCTCTGCACTCTATTCATTGTGGTGTAAATAGACTTTATCAAAGGGTTTATTGTCTTAACTGTTTCTGGTCTTAATGAAGTTCTTCTTTAAAGTGTATGTTTACCTTTACAGAAGAATCTGTACCTAGCACATGACCCACTCCTCACCCCCCCCAGTCCTGTTGTACTTACCTCGCAGGATCTCCTTCCAGTGCTAACAGGATAATCTAGTTAGATTGGTCAGCACCATTCATGTGATGGTGCAGACCAATTAGAATCTATCTGGTTTGTACTGGCTTCACAGTATAGAGAGGAGATTAGTACAGGATCATGGGAAGTAAGTACAGCGGGGCTAAGGGGGGTGGTGTCAAGCGTCATCTTACAGATTCCCATATCCATACATTTAACAATGCCCTGCTAACCAACTGTACTGTGCCCTACTGATTCATGTTTCTGTACACTGTCCTGCTGACCTCCAATCCTCTGCCCCCCTGGCATATTTTACTGTACCCCCACATTAGACTGGCAAGATCCGGCCCTGTTTGAACCCCTGGAAGTCTTCTCCGGTACGCAGAACATTGTTACAGATTATTCACCTGACTCGCTTTTCTGGTCTAAACTTTGCAGTAGACATGAATTTCCAATATCTCTCCCACAGTGAAAAGGACAGAAATAAAAATGCCTTTAGGGAGTTAGGTATGGGAAGGCCTTAGTCCCTAAGAGCTTTTGTTTTTGTCTGGTTCCCTGTTGAAGAATTATCAGTACTTTCAGACTGGTAAAATGTTGTCACAAGGCAATAAAGTGAAAAGTCTCTATCACTGATGTCTAGATATCATGAACAATTAATAGAGGTTTTTAGCTGGCCTTTTATATCCTTAAATTCCTGAACAATTTCACTAGGGGTGTATATTTCATTGAAAGCTTGTAGCTGGGAAAACAGTAGAGAATGTTCAGTTTGTAAAGTGATTTTACAACGAAATGTCCACTTGGCTTTGTAAATATTGGTCAGTGTTGCTTACCTCTACAATCCAATCATGTGTAGAAAAAAAAATAAACTGTTTAAATGTACCTTGATTTAAAAAATGATTTTTGTTTTCATTATATTCACTAATCTTATTGAATATTGCCTTTAAATAGACTAGCTTCAAAACTTGTCTTCATTAAAGGTTCCCTTGTAGTAGGCCAAATATATACATAGGTGTTTAAAAGGAAAACTTATTATTTTTAGATAGATTAAAACATCATTTAACTATGTTATGTCTTACTGTTCCTTATTTTCTCTCCATGTATCTATTAACCACTTGCCCTTTCCTGTAGCCCCTTTCCTGACCAGACCATTTTTTTCTATTCAACACTGAAGTATTTAAACTGGCAACTGTGTGGTCATGCAATGTTGTACCCAAACACAATTTAGGTCCTTGTTTTCACACAAATAAAGATTTCTTTGGTGGTATTTGATCACCAGCGGGTTTTTTATCTTTTGTGGTATAAATGAAAAAAGACCAACAATTTAAAAAAAAAAAGATATTTTCTACTTTTGGTTATAGAAAATTTCCAATAAACTCAAAGATAGTCATAAATTTAGGCCAACATGCTGCTACATGTCTTTGGTGAAAAAAATCCTAATACATGTATATTAATTGGTTTGTGTGAAAGTTATAATGTCTACAAACTATGGTATAGATACTGGAATTTACACAGCTTTTACTTTCTGCCTGCCTATCAAATTTCTTGAGGTGCTAAAATTCCAGGACAGTACAAAAAAACCCAAATAACTACTTTTTGGAAAGTAAGACACCCCAAAGAATTTGCTGAGAGGCATGTTGTGTCCATGGAAGATTTTATTGTTTTGCCACAATTTTTTGGAAAATGACAATTTTTTTTTACATAAAGACTTGAGAATTAAATGATATATTGCTCACATATGCCATGGCTACATGTGGAATAACACACCAAAACATGTTCTGCTACTTCTCCCGAGTATAGGGATACCACATGTGAGAGACTTGTTGGCAGCCTATCCACATACAGGCCCCCAAAATTCAATGATCTTTCAGGCTGTCAAAGGACATACAGTATTTCCCCATATCACTTCCTTAATACTTATCACAGTTTTGGAGGCCATTAAATGCCAGGATAGTACAAACACCCCCCCCCCACACACACACACATGACCCCTTTTTTGGAGAATAGAAAAAAAGAAAAGAAAAAATACATTTGGAGTGTCAACTTTCCAAGAAGAGACCATTGAGGGGAGGGGGGGGGGGGAGTGCTTCTACTATAATGATATTTCAAAGCAAACATTTGAAGCTTTTGCCACATATCACCTACTTTTCTAACCACTTGAAGAGCAAGCATTTTCTTAAACATTTTGTTTACATTGTGAACAACATTTTTTTTTGCTCCAAAAATTACTTTGAACCCCCAGACATTATATATTTTTTAAGCAAAGGTCCCTAGAGAATAAAATGGTGGGTGTTGCAATTTTTTTTATCACACAGTATTTGAGTGGCAACTTTTCAAATGCTAGTTTTTTGCCAAAACAATTTTTGACTCTTAATGCACAAAAACACAATATAGTGCCCAATTGTTTGATAAATTGTACAATATGATGTTATGCCGAGTAAATAGATACCAAACATAACATGCTTTAAAACTGCGCATGCCTGTGCCACAGCGTCGAACTATGTACATTTTTATTAAAGCTAGGCAATGCTTTAAAAGCCTTTACAGGTCACCACTTTATATTTACACAGAAGGTCTAGTGCTAGAATTACTGCCCCCCTCAATCTGACGTTCACTGTGATACCTCACATGAATGGTGCAATCTCTGTTTACATACCGACACAAGACCTAGGCTTGCGTTCGTTTTTGCACACAAGCACGGGAAGGGGGGAGATTTTTGTCATTTTTAATTTTGATTTTTGGTTTTTTTTTGTATATTTTTTTTTTTTTTTTTACAATGTCCCTTTCTTTTTTTTTTATCACTTTTATTGTTATCACAGGGGATGTAAATATCCCCTGTGATAGCAAGAGGCAATGAAAGGTACTCTTTTCTGAGAAATTTTGGGTCCTATGGAAACAAAAAAGAGTTCACATCTTGTAGACCTACAAGACTATCTTCTGCGGCACGCTTGGAGCAATTGAGAGTTTGGTTTAAGGGTAATGCAGATGCACTTTGATTGGAAATTGAATTTATTATTATTATTATTATACAGAATTTATAAAGCGCCGATAGTTCGCTCAGCGCTGTACATTACAAAGGGGGACAGAACATGTGACAGAACAATACCAATACAATGCAAAACATGAGGGGATTGAGGGCCACGCTCTTTCGAGCTTACAATCTAGGAGGGAGGGGATAGTGGCTGCTTCCTTAATACCTAACCTAAGCATGTTATTATTGGCAGATCTGTAGAAACAATGTGAAACTAGGTCACTACCTCCAACGGTCCAAGCATCAATAGAAGGATGGCAAACCTTTCATAGTTCGTATAGATATCACTCATATATTAGTACAGTGCACTTACAGTGCAGTAATTGAGATACTGTTACCACTATTCTCAATCCAAAGCTTGCTCACTTTTGGTCTTCACAATATAGAAGATTTAAAACATAGAAGGCTTAAAACTCTAGAGTATTCGGTAGTAAAGTTCAATCTACCTTTGAATACCCATTTCACTTGTTTACGTATACTAAGTTTTTTACATCATCACCCTCCACCAAAAATCCAGATTCATCCTAAAGTTTGGAATTTTTTACCATGGTGGTAAACCTATGACTAAAGGCATTTCATTATTTTACAACCTCCTGCAAACCAAAAGGACTTTTATAAAAACAACAGCCATGCAGAGATGGGAGGTAGATATTAAAATTCATTTCTCTTCCCAGCAATGGCTCGCAGCTATTCACTCAATCCAAACTTCCACCCATTGTGTGAATCATAGGGAATTAGCTTACAAACTCCTCAGTAGATGGTATTATACCCCATACAAGTTAGCTAAGTTCTCAACCGATAATTCTCCACTGTGTTGGTGTGATAATGCACCTGCTACATAAACTTTGGTCTTATCCCAACCTTAAAAGTTTTTGGTGAAAAATCATTTGCGTTATAGCTGAAATGACTGGAATTACAGTGGCCCCAAACCTGGCATTGGTGATCTTGAACTTAAATATAGATGTATTCCCTCCTATGTATCAAACAGCAGTTTCACATATTCTTATTGCAGCATGGGTAGTTATAACCAGGCACTGGAAAGCCAATTTGGACCCTAATCCATTTGAAGCTTTAGTATTGGTACAACAAAATTATGTTCTTGAACAACTTCTGTCAGTATGCCTCAATAGGCAAGTCCAATTTAATGCATCTGGAAGATATGGTTGGCTCGGTTGGGTTGGATTGGTATAATTGCAGAGTAATACTGGTATTAGTTAGTAACAGTATTAGTTTGTGATCATACAGATTGTTTGTTCTCTTTTCATGTCTATTCTTCTTTTCTTTCTATATACACATGCAAAGGCTATGTTTACATGTTTTTATATATCTGTAATGAAAATTCTTCAATAAAAATTATAATGATACAAAAAATAAAATAATAGTTATCTGTAATTGGCTGGAGCTGGTCACATAGTACTGGGCGCTGTGATTGGCCCCATGTATCAAGTGACAGCTGAGGGCCATTCACAGCTCACCAGGAAGAGAAGCAGAAGTGTTATGAGTCAGATTGATTCACAACAGCTTTGTTAACACGTCGTCGCCATACATCAAGCAGTCGGCAAGCAGTTACTGTCATCCTTTGCTCTGTTTGTTTTAGTTATTTCTAGAAACATCCAGTCGATTTAGGAGGAAGATTCTTCAGAAGAAGACAAGGCAAAAGAGGCCCCCAAAATCTGGGAAAGTCTGAAGGTAAGGGTATTTTTCCCTATGTGGCAATCTACTTTTTTTACTTAAAGCAGAACGCCACCCAAAAGGGGAAGTTCTGATTTAAGGCCTCTCCCCCCCCCCCCATTACATTTGGCAATATTTTTGGGAGGGGGGAGAAGGTACCTGATTTTGACAGGTACCCGTTCCTACTTCTGCTCAGATCGCCTAGGTGACCCAAGTAGACGTTCTCCTTCCCCCTCCCTCCCCGCAGTCTTCTGGGACACAACACAGGTCCCAGAAGACTGCTGGTCCAATCAAAGTGCACAGCATGTGCAGTGGTCACCCGGCTGTGAAGCTGCAAGCTATCACAGATGGGTGTCCACAGCTAAGATTCCGCACTGGGAATCAAAGACGGCATTCAGTGCCCCTTGGGTGAGCACACTCCTGGATTTGGGGACAGGTAAGTGTCTGTTTATTAAAAGTCAGCAACTAAAATATTTGTAGCTGCTTACTTCTAATTTTTAAAAAAATGACTGGAGCTCTGCTTTAATAACGGTTGGTGCATAGCATCCATCCTCTGCAAATAACCAATTGCATTGCCATCATATCTTATACCATACCTGTTCACATCCCACAAACTCCCACAAAAACTACCACTACAAAAAATGTATTTAAAAAATAAGCCTCTCACCCAGAGATAGGAATGAGCAGGATTTAAAATTAAATCACATCCTTTATTTACAAAACTATATTGTTTTTTATTTCCTTGAATAAGATTCAACTGGACAATTTAAATTCTACTTTAAATGTGTCAACAATACAAACATAAAACACAAACATCAAACAAAGCACAGATTTAAAATCCTCTGAAAATCTTTCCCCTGCCAAGCATGCTTGTAAATTTCTTTTCTTTGATGTGTAACTATATCAAGATAAAATGTTGCATGATACATTAATGTCCAGTTCAAAGCAGTGGCAGAACTACCAGGTTCGCAAAGGTAGCACTTGTGACCGGGTCCTGGAGTTCCACCACTATGGGGCCCTGAAGGTTCTAGTTACACCTCTGGTTCAAAGTAATCCAATATAGAATAAAATGACTGGCTTTAGCCCTTACAGTGGGCCTTGTAAACAACTGAGTGTAAATGCGCAAATAATCATCCACAGGTTGCAGAAATTAAGAAGGAAAAAGAATGAAAGATCACTACATTGTTAACAACAACTGTCACAGATAATTTCCAGAATTTCCAATGTGGGAAGGTTGTCAGCATTTCATGTGCGCCATCAGCTGCTGCAGACGCTGCTTACTTTGACAGCTAAGTGCGTCCAGTATGCCAGTGCCAGATTGGCTCTAAGCTAATTCTGCGTCATTTTCCTAGCAGTGCTGATTTGTGGATATTGTACCTGTCTTCAGATGCTAACTATGTGAGTAGATATTGATTTTACTATAGACTCAAAACTTGGAGATATCAACACTGCTCTCCAAGGTAGGTAAAAAGAGATCACTACAGGCTCCTGAAAATGGGCTGAGCATATGCTTGGCAGGAATACACCAGGACACTGATCTGACACCTTATGTTCTCATAATGACTTCCTCAGAAGGGGGTATGGCCTTGATTTGATCATTTAGTGCTGAATCCAGGTATATATTCTCTCTTCCCTGATCATATACTGATTATAAGTCACTTGCACTAAATCTTGCACCACAACTTTTTTTTTGGGGGGGGGGGGGATTTGGAAAGAACTCTTTCTATGTTAAGTTTAGAGTAGTGAAGGGTTTGCCCCTGTCAGGCTTTCCTGCTGTTCAGCACTAATGTACAAAGAACTGACAATCTTTTTGCACCAGGCATGGCGCCCCCTAAATTCCATACCAGACCCTTCAAGATTTTATAGGAGGGGTATCCCTTGACATCCATACTGAACCCTCTTCTAAAATAAGGGTCTAATATATGAAAGGACTCCCTGGCAGCTTCATTTACAAATATAGCAAAACAGCCAGCACTATAGTTTACCAGCAATTTAAACAGCAGGTTGTATACATTGTACAAAGGCACCACTTTACAGACAGATTAAGGATCCCTCACATATGTTATTTATAGTAATTATGCTTTCTAATGTTTTTCAGAACCTCACAAGTAAGGAGTAGAAGAAGCTTACTTTGGTACATAAATTGTCAAATAAACTAAAGAATGTCATCAAGCTAATACTAAGTGCAAATTTAAGTGGGCAAGTTTCCAACATAGACTCCTTTCTAAAAACATCAAATTGAATCTGTATTGTAAGCTCAAGCAGGTGTAGTTTATGCTGGAAGTGTGAATAGCATTTTCCATGGTTGTCAGAGCCCTAAGTTGCTTCTACTGTTCCCCCCCTAAAAAACTGTGCTAGACCAGTTGTCCATCAAAGATGCTCAAAAATCAAGGGGTCTGGATACACTACAGGATCTATGAGCTAGAAAAAAAGCACATGAGGTTGGATTACAGTACCATAGCGTACTGTACTGAATTGTATGTATTTGTTTATTGTAAATAGTTATATCTAATATTTTTTCATATAATTTTATGTTTGTTTAAAGTTTGAATTTCTCTTAATTGTATACATAACAAATATGTAATCAACCCCTTGTTCATGGCTTTACTATATTTATATATTAACAATGTTTTAACGTATGTGATACTGAATGGTAGATTTAATAAAGGAGTAGAACTTTTTTATTCTTTTCTAGTGCCAATTAAAGTTTTAGTCTAAACTTTGTTCCATTTTACTTTTTAAATTATATGAGTAGAGCTTTTCATTGTGCCACATAATGTGTACTTAGCTTAGTTAACTAAGTGAAGCTTTGCAGATTCAAGTCATGTAATCATGTTGATTTTAAACATATTTTCTAAAAATTGTTAATGCACCTGTTTGATGCTTCTAAACTGACATGGGTTCACTGCAGTCACCAAGCTAATGGAAATATTACATTTGACAAGCCTCTACTCTTGTAATTGTGTTATGCTTGTCCCTGTCCAGCCAAATAACACAACTACAGCCATAGCAGCCAACACAGCGTTTCTATTTAGAGAATATTAACTTTGCATGTAGTTCATACAGAAAGTTTCTTCCCTACACTGCTGCTCCTTCATAGCAAATTTCTATGCTCAGCATGCATCACTTAATAGTTTTTAGATTAATGTGACAGCTCCCCTACCTATCCTTGCTTTAAGCTAACTTAAGTTTAATGCTTATATCAAGCCAATATTTTATTTTAATAGCTTGGGATAGATTGAAGAAGCATTCAAACTCATGTCTGTTTTCTGCTGTTCTCTGGGATCTCCTTCATTAAAATCTATCCTCAGTTCCTTCGCTGCTGACACCATTTTATCTGAGTAAGCAAACAAAAATGTGCCACAGTAACAGCCATAAAATTTCATTAAATGCACAATAATTTCTTCTTTTCCTAATATTCTGAAAAAAAAAAAATAGTAGTAGTAGATTCAGTCTTTGAGAGTTCTTATCTCTTACCGTCTGTTAGGGTTTTTGGACAAAGACAGGTATTTATGTGACATCACTTTAATAAAACCACACAGTCATTCCAGCAGTTCAAAGCCTAAACTAAATAACAAACTGCAATGCTGAACAGACACTTTTAGATGTTTTACAACATTTTCACAAAATTTTGTCCAAAAAGCTGATTATGCTGCTCTTTGGGGAATTGTGCCCTTTTCAAAAGGGATTTGTCTACACATCCTGTCCATCTTATAGGACAGAAAGGTTGTGAAATTTGAAGGAGGAACTAGATTATCAGAAACCTAAAATCCTTTTCTGATTAAGGAGGGCCATGATTAGTCCACTCATCTAGGGAAATTAGTAAATGGTACATAAGTACCCCTCATTACTCATTCAATAAGGTGTTCCATATAAAACAACACAGGCACATTTAAGAAGCCATTTAGTCAAAAAAGATAATAAAAAAATCATTATTAAAAGAATAATAATGGTCAGCACTAGATATCACCGGCAGCTAGAAACAAAAGATCAATATACAAAAATTCTCAAAAGCACTGCACATGTTTATGTTGTTTGAAAGAATAATAATGTTTGCTGTTGCCTTCTAGGGAAAATCATGAGATTTAACATTGTAAGCCACATCATTTCTAATGTTCTGCTACACTCCAATGTACATTTAAAGAAAAAATACATGTAAATTGGGATTTTACAGGCATCCACACTGTTAATTAATAAAAATATAATTTCACATACAACACATGACATTGACAGTTGTTAAAATGATAAATGATCATGAATAGAAGGTACAGGAGAACCCAAAGGATCACTGAACATTGATGATAAAAACACATTGCACTAGAGGAAATCCCACCCACTTCCATGCAGCAGGTCCAGGGACATCTTGCTTGACAAGATGACAGGCACCACTCTTTGCAGATATTGAAGCCATTCAACTATAAAAAGGTTGCAGGCTGGGGTAAGATATGGAAGCCCAAAGCTGTGCAGCAAATTGCAAAGATTATTGCCATAAATTATAATGTTGCATCTGTCAGATACCAAAGAATCATCAGATATCCCATCAGACATGAACAATTTTTGAGATACTACTTCTGATAATTGACAAACTGGGCTCCATTCACAAAGTGGTATCTACTGCTCTAAGAAATGTGGTAAAATACCTCTTAGATTTTAAAAATTTATTTGGGCATTAACAAAAAAAACTTCTAGCATACTACATATGGTATCTTTCCGAGAGCTCTGTTATTTAATACATGAAACTACATGTTGTTTACCACATATAGACATATCCAGCAGGAGGTACTTGTTTTCCAAGGCACACTTCTCAGGGCCTTGGCACAAGGGAGCAATGGCAGAAGAGAGCTCATCAGAAGAGAAGCTAAACATCTTTTATCTAGTGGAGCACATGATACAGTATATCACTTATCTTTTGAATAGCCTCATTTGTCTTAGCAGTTATACAGTTTCATGTTTTGCTTCTGGCTTATATTTTTCCTTATTTCTGGAACACATTGCATCATTTCTGGCTCATGCTTGTTGCTCATGTTTTTCCTGTATTGTGGAACACATGGCATAATTTTTGTTTCATGATTTGCTTGAGGTGCATGTTTTTCCTGCATTGTGAAACATTTATGGTGAAAGGATTCCGACCTTTAGACCCTTTTCCTTTATATCAGTATTTTCCTTTTTCTGTGCTGCGCAGCTGTCTGGGTGTGGCATGGGCTCGATCGATCGGGCAATCAATGTAAACCAACACTCAGGTGGGATACAAGAAGATTGCAAAGTTTATTACAAACATTACAGCTTATATTGACAAAAACAACAAACCCAAATTATCCAATAGTAAGGCAAACCCAAATGATCCAATAGCAAAGCATACCTTTCTCTTTTACCCAGATACTAGACAAAGGTTAACTTTCCCTAAACAGTTAAACCCCAGTCTGTACATTCTGCCTATTTGGTTATGCCCCAGGATCTCTTATCTGAGTATCAATCTATATTTTCTAAGAAATTTTGAGAACATCTGCGATATAGCTTTCATCCTTGTACATTTGCGGTTACACCTGTTACATACACATTCTAAAATTTTCCATATAAGCTTGAAAATAATGCTGATATTTCTTATTTCATTTACTTAAAACATCACTCTAACTCTTATAACAATGCAAGCATAATGAAAACAAAATGGTATACATGAATCAATAGCCCTAGCTCATATTTTCCCACATATGGCTCATTTCTTCACGTTTATACCCATTTTTAGCTGTACACCTCTGCAGTGTCCTTCTCTGCTTATTGCACACATTGCTCATGCTTGTTTGTCTAAAACTGCCCATTGTAAATGTTCAGCCTTTCTTCCCCATTTATTTGGACTTTTGAAACATGCCCCATCATGTTTGATGTGCAGTTGTTTGATACATTATGTTTTAGAATATAAATAAATATGCACAAACAACATTTAATCTTACCAAGATTTTTTTTTTTTACAGCTCCAAACATCCAACTTTCAGGCAGACTTTTCAACAACAGAGGTAGACAAACATTCTAATGTATTACGTTTGTTTTCTGTTCTCTTAACTGTCAGCATACATTTCAATTCAAACATTGTAAAATGTTTAATCTTGTTCTTAAATATGCTTGAGATGGTTTATCTGCTATTTCTAAGCATTGTATTATTTCCTTTTCAAAAGTCCAAAACATGGAACATACATCACCTGCTGCATCCTTCAAGCATCCATAGTCAAATGTAAGTATGTATTTATTAACCATACCTAAATGCATAGGTTAAAAAAATTTTATTAACATGTTTTTATTGTGTCCAATTGATGGTACATCCTATATTGAGCAAGGAGCAAGATAGGGGAACAAAAAAGAATGTTCTGGAGGTGAGTCAGGGTAGCTTCCTTCCAATCCTAAACCTCGTGTCTTTAAATGCTCCCGCACGTAGATTGTGAATAGTTTGCTTCAAATATGAGTCTAGTGGTTTTGAAGGAAATTCATGTTGAAATAAGTGTCTTTGATTTCTTTTCTTTGGAGGCACCCAAAATAAGCATCCTAGAAAATACAAAGGGGAAAAACACCTCAGAATGGCAAATTCCTAAAGTAACTGCCATACTACATTATTGTCAAGATATTTACTTCTGTCCAAGCAAACATGCTTCACATTTCTCCCTCTAACTGTGTACAACTTGGTGATTCTATTGTAGTTGAAGGATATATTTCCAAAACAACTTGTAGGAAGGATGGGATTGTTAAAACCAGCCAAGTTTATGATAAACAATAGATGGTATTTTTATATCTCAAACATAAAGTGAAATACTCAGCAACTTAAAAGTATCTTTGTGTTTTTCATAGTGCCCCAAAGACAACATTGTCACAGAAGAAACCAATCCTGTAATCAGAAGGTTTCCCACAAAGTCTGTCTTTTGCAAGCTTCTGCTATCTTGGCAAGTGATGAAGAAGGATGACTACTCAAGACAAAGAAAACAATAGCATTTAACTCCTAATCAAGTCAATTACATAGATTGCAGTAGAAAGGTGGATGATGATGCTGCAGACCAAACTCATGTGCCCTGTGGTGAAAAGCACTCAAGTGACAGCAGTGCCAGTTGCAGAAGGACACCTCTATCAAGACCCAAGCAAAGCAAATGGCATGAAAGTTTGAGTGACAGCAGTGTCAAGGAAATATCCACTACCCCTAACAAAAAGAGGAAATGATCAGATGGTTGGCAACACAAAATTAAGTTCATACATGCAGAAAATGAGGCATTGGTAGAGAATCTGGTCTGTGTGTACAACTAGTTGGTGGGTCCCCACATGCTTAAGACAGATCAAGTTTGAAAAAGAAAACATTGGAACAAAACTACAAGAGCTGTCAATTCAGTGGGAGTAGCACCTCATAGTGATGAGCATGTGAAAAAGAGGTACCAAGATTTTAAGGGCAACATCAAATGGAAAATGGCCATGGCCAGGAAGGAGAGGTTAGTTTGATTGAGTGTACTGACGTTAGAAAGCAAGACTACAAATATCACTTCATCTTTTCTAATGTACACCTTAGATGTCTAACTTGGTTTGCTTGATGGCTTATCTCATTTCTTTTAGACAAAAACTGGTGGTGGATTACCATTCTCTCTTCAAATGTTGGAATGTGAAAAAAGCTGCTGACCTTCATCCACGAAGAGACAGTTACAGGGATAAGCAAAGGTTTTGATATTTTACTCAACAAGAGAGGTAAGAATGTTGTGTTAACAAATATTCCACATCTAAATTATTCATGTTCAATGTTGATGCTGGGTTCTCCCTTGCAGCCCTGTTGTATGCTGTCAGGAGGACTTCCCCCCTCCTTCAGAATACAATGTTGGCTTGGCAAACTTTTCCTAGAGGTGATCATGGAAAGCCTTTGCCCAACGCTGTATTTATCCTGGACTTGAATGAGTTTTCAAGAAGGGGAGTTGATGAGCCAACTTTGACTTAATCAGTATCTGTTCTCTTGCAGATGATCCAACAGAGAAAGGAAACTTCCTACTCTATTCTGAGCCAGCAGATGTTGCTTCAATGTATCTGACAAGAATGATGACAACTTCAGAGAGTCTCCAGGTTCCCAAACAAAAGATGACAATTTAATTCAAAATTCAGCAGATGTTAACAAAAATTTGGGTTCTCCCACCCAGCCAATCTCCATATAAGATGTGGGTGTACTAAATGCTGCACATGAAATCTTGACAGAGAACATCTTTTTTGACCAACAGCAGAATGAGAAGTTCCACCAAGCTTAAACAGAACATTGTGAAACATTGGATTATCGTTTAAAGGCCATTGAAGTAGAAATTAAGGCCATGAAGGCATCTACACAGGAATTCTTTAGTAGTACAGCAGAGGCTCGACAAAGGAAACTTGACTGATTCAGTCAGTGGCTTAACAAGTCTTCAGGTATTAATGCACTGCCTAATTTTGCCTGTCCTCCTGCTGTTGCCTATTCATTACTGTAAAGTATAGCCACCCGTTTTTTGTCTAATGTCTCTTTTTTATTTGTGACTCTTGTATTGCACTGCAAGAAAGTGTAGCTGAAGGGGACATGTTTTTTTTTCTGGTTACAGCAGAGAGGGGTAAGAACCAGGGGCGGACTGACAACTCATGGGGCCCCTGGGCAATAGGGGATCATGGGGCCCCTGTGTCTTTGCCCAAACTCAAAAAAGCCTATGAAAAAGGTACCAGGGGCATCTCATGGGGCCCCCTACTGACCCCGGGCCCTCAGGCAGTGCCCAAGTTTCCAAATAGTCAGTCCGCCCCTGGTTAGAACATCTCTCAGTTTTTCTTGCTGTCTGTTCCCTATGATGGATTTTCATTCTCTCTCTATTTCTACTGGTTTACCTTATTAGTGAAATTCCTAAAAAAAAAACACATTTTGTCTTGTTATCCAAGGAATAGTAGAGGGTAAATCTTATCAATAGCATATAGATAGCAAAAACAGACTGACAGGGGTTCCAACACTCCATTACTATCTAAAAAAAAACAGTTTTGCCCTTAGCTACACTTTTTTGTGTTGCAAAATGGGATGGGACACCTAGGTTCCTTTGGCATATACCTCAAGACTTGTAAATACAGTGGATTTGTACAGTTTTGGTCTAACACTGGTTGTTTGGCCTAGCACTAATATTGCTGGAGAACATATTGATTTTATGTTTTTATTTATTTGTTTTAATTAAGGTTTTTGTAAGCAAACATACAAGGATGCGTTTGTGTGTCATACATTTCTGCCTAAGATATCTCCAAAGATATTTGTGTAAAATGAAAGTTTTTCCAGTACATGTGACCTATGTTCAACCAAGTGCTGAGAGCTTCAGAAGAAGCTGCTGAAATGATCGGCTTGTGTTGAAGTGAGAGGGTTACAGGCAGCTTGAAATGGGGCCACTTCTTCTGTTCCTTTTCACCAAAAACAGAGTAAGCCAGCATGGTAAGATTTACAGAGTAAGAGTTCATGCATACCTTGAAAATAGCTTTGTATGAAGCACTGTCGGACTTCATGGCCACGCTAACCATGGTAGGATTCAGGGATTGGTTTTAATAGAGTCCTCATCAGAATCTTGAACCTCAATATCCAGAAGCAATCCTGCAGGATGGGCTAAGCTATGAAGGACTTAGCAGGCCAAAAACATGTTGCCAACATTTTCTGGGCTATAGCACAGAAAACCACCAGATAGTGAGATACAGCGGAACATGCTTTTAAGGACCCCAAAGGTCCCATCAATAACACGACTTGTCTTAGTAATTTGTTCATTGATGCAAGATTCTGCAGGTGTTAAGCACCTCAAGTTTTGTTAGAAGCCAGGGAAGACAAGGATAGCCAGAATCACCTAAAATACAGTTTGAAAATACCATTTTTTGAACAACAATAGTGTATCATGAAGAGTGAGTAATAACAGTAAGATTTCTTCCAAACATTTTGTATTTAATGGATGAACATTATTGTAATGTGAAGGCCTTATATCATATGTAAGCAGAGGAGTGGAATATATGAACATATACTTCCATGTATGATTTATGTGGGATGAATTCAGACATAATTTATAATAAAAAGTGTCTTACCAAAAAGCAGGCCTCCAGATATTCTGTTGCTGTCAAAATGGTGGTGGAGCTGTGATTGTCTTAATATGTGTGCATCATGGACAGATCCAGGGAGGCCAGTGACCACATTTATGAACACATTTTCATCACAAACAGCCTGGATGTTGAGTAAGTGGAAGTCCTTATTATTATGGTATCAAAAGGGGTAAAAAAGGCGGCACATGAGGGCAATCTATTACACCCATGACATGACATCAGAATCCCACCTACTGCATAGAAATCCTTCTTAACTGATCCCATTCATGGTGTTTGGTAGGTATACATATATATTTGGGGGTAATTTGCTGGAAGCCCTGTAGAGCTTTAGTAAGTAAAAAGATGAAAAAGATGGCTGGGATACTCCAATCACCTCTACTGCTACCATCTGATAGGAGGCCTTGCCAAGAAAGTGCATGACAGCCAACAACTTGGTCATGGGTAGAATGGCGTGACTGCACAGTGTGGTAGGCCCCAGAAAAGGGTGCAATTCTCCAAGCAGCAACATAATCAGCTCCTTAGACAGAAGAAATTTAGTGAGTACTACTGCTTCAGGAAGACAATCAAGCAAGTTGCTCTGCTTAAAGAAACATGGACGAAATTCCAACAAATTAGCCTCTAAAAGCTGCTTTAGGGATGTAGGGGAGAAGAATGCTATGTACATCTGCCAAATGGGACTGTAGAATAGCCAAATGCTCATTAGATTGTGAACAAGTATCCTTTTTTTAAACGCTTCTATGCCCTTGCCATTCAGATGTAGTGACCAAAGTCATCACTTCCATCATTACCGCAAGTCTGGACTACAACTTGATTACTGCATGCATTTATTTTACGTGTTACTAGACCCAGGACCCTGCATTCACTATATCTGGTCTCCCACAGTACACATAACATGGAAGTGTAATTATTTCAGTAAATATAAACTGTTAAATACCTTTTCTCATCAGCAGTTAGATCAGTCTTGTGACTTCTATCATTGTCCAGCCGAGCATATGTTAAAGCTTGTAGGAGGAGTTTTCATTCTGCTGTAGGAGGATTTAGGACCCCTGACCTCTGTCTGGACAGTGCTGATTGGCCATGTGCTGATCACATGCACTTTCCCAAGAGAAAAAAAAAACCTCTCTAGCAATACACACCAAACTAAGCATGAGCAGAGTGACTCCACACGCTATGTCTTATCAGGATATAAGAGGGGGGCACTGGAAGAAGGAGAGGATCAAACAGCGTTTTTACACAATGCAGAGTATTAACCCCTTAGGTTTTACAGTGAGTATAACAAGCAGGCTTTATTGCATATACAGACTGATTTTACTGTTGTGGGTTTAGTAACACTTTAATTACTTCCATCTGTAAATCACCTTTAATACCTTTGCATGTGGTATTCACTGAGCATTTTGAGCGTTTTTCGATAAATACTACAATTTGGCACAGTGAATTTATAATTTCAGGATTGCATGCAATATTTAGGGAAATGTGTCCAGACACCTAAAGACCGCATGCAATCTGCTTTAATAAATTGAGCCCACTATTGCAGAAATATAAAGACAGCATAAGTTTTGTGTTACACTTTGCATAATACTCATGCTAATTGTATTCATTAGTGGCTAATTTGGACCCAGATGCACCAGATAAAATTGTTAATCACTTGAAAGACTGGTCACATGCAGGGGTGTATTTACCACAAGGCAAACAAGGAATTTGCCTAGGGCGGCACCTTTCAGGGGGGGCAGCACTGCCCCTTGGAAGAAGGGAAGGAAGAAGGGACACACGCGGCATGGTCACCTGGTGGGTTCCAAGAGATGCTGTGGGTTTCATGACGGTGTATGCCCAGCCCAACTCTCGTACCTGGGGATGTCAGGAGCTGTGAAGGTGAGTGTCTTTCTCTCTCTCGACATGGGGGATTGTGGCTGGTGTATGGGGGGCAGTGGTAGTGGAAGGCTTGGATGGAGGGCAGGGGTGTTCTTGGTCAATATCAGGCTCTTTCTGCAGGGGGGCGCCAATTTTTGTGTTGCCTAGGGCAGCACAAAACCTAAATACACCACTGGTTACATGACCTGCGAAAGCCATTTGACAAACTACACTATTCACAGGGTGTTTGTACTCTACCAATGAAAGAAACATTGTGAAAGTGTATTAGCCAAGACTCTGTGAAGAACACTAAAAATCAAAACACGTACCTGAGTCATGATAAGAAACTTATTAACTTTTGGCACATAATATCTGACCCCAGGTACAATGACATCTGCTTCAACATCCAAAATCAATATTTCCAAATGCTTTGTTGCACAGGCATAAATTAAAAAATGTTTACATTTATCTTTGGGTTGTCTCTTGCCATTTGCACACACTTCACACCTGCATGCTTGTGAGCCACTGATGAAAACAATTTGTAAATGAGCAATCATGTGCCAGTCTGTTAGT
This sequence comes from Staurois parvus, assembly GCF_062004578.1. NCBI lineage: Eukaryota > Metazoa > Chordata > Amphibia > Anura > Ranidae > Staurois > Staurois parvus. The sequence goes on from NW_028317949.1 coordinate 11,062,079, forward strand.
AAATCAGCCCAATAGATTTCAATAGGATTCAAAGACTTCCTGTATGTTTGCCAGAACCAACTCTGACTGAACCCAGGCAAATTAGCTCATCCCTACTGGAAACATGGAGATATTGATTTGATTTAGTCTTTTTTTTCCTTTTGGACTTTGTAGATTGTTAATTGATATTTATATATATATATATATATATATATATATATATATATATATATTCATTATATGTGTTTTTATTTAATTATAGAACACTATGTCTGAGGTGGTGATCACTACATATAGAAGAGGTATAGCTATAGACAGATGAGAGGAATGCCTTGGTTAACGGTCTATTTACTGTCCTGGAAAAACTACAAAAGCCATCTGTTCATATATATATTCACACTTGACATGACCTGGCTAATAGATTATATGTCTGTCTACATCAAAATGCAGCCTATTATTACTGATGCAAATATGCAAATTGTATGAAGTATTTCAGCAGGTTTGTTAAACAGGTGTACATTTGTACAATTGTTCTTTTAATATATTAATCATCAGTGTGAAAGGAGATTAGAAAAACGAAAAATGGCAAAACGAATTGTGTTTTGATAACTGTATGGTATTAGTACATATTATGACATTATTAAAAAAAACTAAGCCTTACTTTTTATTTTACATATTTCTTGTGCAGTGTTATAGTTTATCTTATCCCCGGTCACTGTATATTTTGCTGCTTAGCTTAGTGGATTTGCAAATGTGTAGTAAAATAAAAATAAAATTATTATATACCAAAAATAATAAACATAATAAAATAATAATAACATTATTTAAAAAACAAATTAGTCTACGTACTATCATTACATTTCTTACCTGCAGTTATGACAATACAAGATTTTACACAAAGATGTCCTTTTAGATACTGCTAGCAATGTTACATATTTCCAGCTATTAGGTTTAGTGGCTTCATTAGTTTGCCATTTGTAGGCTAAATATATTTTGTGCAAGTACAGAAACATACTTGTTGATCCTGCCAGAAGTCCATAGTGCTTGTGACTTTGCATTGAACTTAAATCTCAAACTATTTAATTAGCTCTAACAGTTCTTGTTTTTCAACTGCAGAACACCTTCTCCCGTGTTATGAAGATGGGGAGAGGTGGGGGGATTTGAAATCCAAATCAGGAGAGCAGCTGGGATAACAATGCTACTCCTCCACAGAAATAGACCAGTGAGTAAGTGTTGTCATCCTCGGACAGGTAGTGTGTCACTGATTGAATAAAAAAAGGAAAATCAGTGCAGCTACTGAAATTAGGTATTGGTAAGCTGTAGTATATTACAATTTTGCTCTTAAAAGTAGCTACTTTAAAGCAGAACTTAACTCTCTAAATCAACGCTGACAGTATTTAATCCTTACGCTGTTAGCATTAGTGCATAGATAGGGAAGTATATCATATTTGCTTGTTTTAAACTTTTTTTTTGTTATTGTCTTCAGTTCCTGCTTTTCATGCCTATGAAAATGATGTCATACATCCCAGGAGTCTTCAGGGGGGGGGGTTTTCTCAGCTAACAGCACCCTTCTGCCTGCATACCTGAGCTAAGGGCAGATGGATTACAGGAATAAATGCTACATGAATCATCTGCCCTTACTCAAGATGGTACAGCCAGGAATGCTAAAGAGTGATTTCTCATTAAAATAAAGGCTGGAGACACAGATGGATGGGGGAGTTTGCTTTGAATATTCAAAATAAATTAAATTTATTTATTTCAGGTACTTATATAGCGTCAGGGGTGGACTGACAACTCATGGGTCCCCCGGGCAATAGGGGATCATGGCGCCCCTGTGTCCTTGCCCAAACTCAAAAAAGCCTATGAAAAAGGTACCAGGGGCACCTCATGGGGCCCCCTACTGACCCCGGGCCCTCGGGCAGTGCCTGAGTTTCCAAATGGTAAGTCTGCCCCTGTATAGCGCTGTCTATTTACACAGCGCTTTACATATATATATTGTACATTCACATCAGTCCCTAACCCTCAAGGGGTGGACAATCTAAGGTCTCTAACTCACATTCATACATACACATATTAGGGCCAATTTAGACAGGATCCAATTAACCTACCAGCATGTCTTTGGAGTGTGGGAGGAAACCCATGCAGGCACAGGGAAAACATGCAAACTCCATGCAGGAGGCGTCATGGTCAGGAATCAAACCCATGACCCATTAACTGCATGGCAGACATGCTAACCACTAAGCCACTGTGCCGCCCAATTAAATAGCACTTTGGGTTTGTGGTGATCAGATGCAGTGTAGTTCTGCTTTAATTCATTAACAACCACATAGAAACCGCATAGCTATTGTCCCCTATATTAGGCTATTGGTTGGATGATTTCTCATTACTACTCATAGGAAACTGCATATTTCTCTATCCTTATTTTATTGTGCAAATTTGCTTGAAAGGATAAGTTCACCATTAGGAGCATGTTCATGTTACACCCATATTTATGGTGTAATGTGTAACATGCTCCTATAGACCCACCTAGCTGCCAGTGCTCCCCACTCTGTGACAGTGGGTGGGAGATCGTCTTCCTGCATCTGCTGTCACTTTTTGAAAACAGCACAGCTGTGAGGGGCTCCACCAACATCTGTGAATGAAACAGCTACAAGTATCATCTACCACTGCAACAGACATACTTATAGTTTGAATGGGCTGCAAGCGCACTGCTCAGCACCTTGTAGTTCATTCATTCTTTGTAACTGGCAGCTCTACGGGGATATGGGCACAAAGCTAGAGAAAGACTGTGCATTGCTAAAATAAATACCTGCAAAAATATGTGCTTTTTTATTTGAAAGGTGGATTTATCCTTTAAACTTTTCCCTGAAAAAAAAAATCAATTTGTTTTCTATGTTAAACTACATGAAGGCAAGTAGCTTTTTTATGAGCATTATCAAGACAATAAACTGTGAAGAGTAACACATTTAGGCATTTAGTTGTTGCACACGATCTTATTGTACCACATAGAATAATAAAGCTTGCATCATGCAATGTAAAATGAATATTAGCTGTTTCCACAAATGGAACTTACTGATGTCCAATCAAAAATAATCACATGAAAAATATGTTCCACTATATAATATACAGTAGAGTAGAGACACTGCGCCTGGATTCCTGTTCAAATTGTATTTTTACATTAATCACAACTTGGATGCATTTATAACTGGATGACTAGCTATCATTGTTTAGTTGATACAACCACATGCTCTCTTTTTTTTTGGCTGCATGTTCATGAAAAACTAAAACTGTTGCTTTGGTTGCAAAACGACTCCAAAATTAATGTTACCACTGAAGGCACATTACAGGTAGGGAGAGAAAATCTTGTACAGCAGCAAGAATCATCAAAATGGCAGCAGCTGGCTCTCTTTGCAAACTGGACTGCAGTAAAGAAGAGTAGACAGCACAGTGGCTAAATGGTTAGCACTTCCGCCTGGCAGTCCTACAGTCATTGGTTCAAGTTCCAACCAAGGCACCACCTGCATGGAGTTTGCATTATTCGTCTGTGTGGGTTTCCTCTGCTTTCCTCCCTGTCATGGATCCAACCCACCCAACCACAGCAACTAGCTAACCGAGGCACACACATGCAGCCATGACTTGAGGGAAGAAGGGGGATTTAATCTGAATGTATATAAGACTATACTTTCACAGCCTGCACTACCTCTAGCCAACACTAGAGGGAGACTCCAATCCAGCTGGCTGACCACACACAGGCAGACATGAATCTGATATACAATCTGGTGCACACTAAGGGTTGAGGAGCAGCCTAGCAATCACACACCCTCCTAGGATTCCTCCAGCTATCCTACAAGCTAGAACCCTGGTGTTAATCACTCTTCCACTGTCCACACCAGACACACCACAAACAGCAGCTTGCCACCACCCAACAGTTTTGCTGGGCCACCACACACATACAGATCTCTGTCTGGCAGACCTGTTACCTTTACAATCTGCATGCAATCTGCCAACATGCAGTGCACTTGCATACAGATTGGCAATGAACTTGACTGAGCATATAAAGACACTGCAATACAATACAATACAATCTATCTGGAGATATGAGCCCAAGCTTAAGTACCCAGAAGTCAATTATTAATTTTATGATTTAATATCCTGAAAGTGGGCAGTGCATAAAATATGTACAAAGTATAAAAAGTTACAGAAAATACAAGAAATACAAGAAGACACACAATTGGCTATTGACTATAAAATAAAAGGAAATAAAAACAGAAATAAAACTTTCACCAAGAGTTATCCTGTGACTGGAGCAAGTCAGAGAAAGTCTGCAATCCAACAGTCAATAGAACTGGCTTCATACGAATCACAACGTCCATATCCCAGGGTCCTCAATTTATGGGAATATGGATGTAGGCTGGACATTAGCCCTTGACCAACCGACACTGGGGGGTGCTCCTGTACCAGCCCACAGGACGTTCTGGGTACTGAAATGCCCAAAGTCGATTGGACCAGGAACGGTTTGAATCACCAAGTCAGGGATTGAATTTCCGACACCAGCACATCAGTCCGATCGCGACAGTACCAATCACTGTTCAGCTGTCACAATCAGGCGCAATATAACCATTTTCTGCATTCCTCTGGCATTCTACATAGGCTACAAATACAGTTTTACATGCAGATGTATGCAAAAAGGAGGATTTGTGAAAAGAAATTCACAGAAAAGCGGCTACATTATGAACAGAATGTGACACTCAGAAAAATTTCCAAAAATTATGCTTTATTACACTTATAAATATGACATATGGGCAGTCGCCCTGGTTTACCATCACCTCAGTATGAGACAATACACACAGACCTAAAACCATTAAAATAACACCAAGACCGGTCTAAATGCATGTGCAACAGAGAAAATGACTACAAGAGTCTAATGTCCCTGAGACACAAACACATAGGTGAACACTTCCCAAAGGAGGTGTATCCAAAAATTATACCATAGGTATACCATAATACATGTTATAATATTAGAATTCGGCTATTGCCATAATGGTTATATCCCAAATAGGGAATCCAAAAATTATACTATGGATATGGATATCACATGTATGCAATTCAGCAAGCACAATATGCGTCAAGAGGAGAACAATATGCCACAGGCCTGTATGAAAAAAGACAAAAATGTCATATGTATAATGCAATACATTCCTGTGCCGGCACAAGTGGTTGGGGCCCATTCATCTGTATAGACAGCTGTTTCCTAGAGCTCTTAAATGAGAATATGCCCCATTTATTCCCAGGATGGAAGAAAGGATGCAAAAAGCAGCACTCTGCTTGAAATGGTTTCTTCACCACTACATGTGGACTACACACCACTTTCTGTAAGAAAAACAAGACACATCCCAAAAGATCTTCTGCCTGTTGAAATGCATGTGGTATGTCTTGTTTCCCATAAAAAGCACCATGATGTCCCCATCCTGTAGTAAAACAAACAATATGTGGAAGAGTCACTGACAGAGCTTACACTCTATGTAGGATATATAGGTCATATAATCACAGAGGACCATATATCTAATGTCCTGTAACAGTCCACTCACCACCTGTGCACTGGATAATAGGAACGGAAAGGATGTCCTTCATAGATATTGCCATACAAGGCCAAAGAGGCCAAGGAACCACCGCTGACATCCGCCGATATACCGCGGGTTCCAGCCCCCTCTTGGCGCCTGTGCTGCTTAAGCTTGCCTCATGGCATGTGAAGATGGCTTCCTCCTAATGGGTCAGCGTGCGTTCCACCTAGTGCGCATGACCGGAAGTGACGTATCTGACGTATGACGTCAACGCGTTTCGCCGATGGGCGTATCTCACTCAGCTTCGTCAGGACCAATGAAACAACCACATCTCAATTTCCTATTTATAGTGGGTTAAACCCCACCCATTTATGCAAAAAACCAACCTGCAGTTATTCCTAATGGAAGAAGAAAGGGGGCTAAATACTTAGCACAGCTGCTGGTCATTGTTAAATATAAAAAATACAGACAACTGGAGACATCAGAGAGGGGAGAGGCTTAGCAATCATAGCAATGCATATATAAATCCAAAGATCATGAATTAAATATACTGATCAGTTGAAACATTATCACACTCTAACCAGAAGATGGCGATATTAGTAAAAGAATCAACAGGTCCATTCATTGAATCGAGTTCTTAAAAAAGCAATGTAAATTACCACAGCACACCACAAGATGGCAATATCACCCAAATATTCTCATTATGGATTGTTTCAACACAAAAATCCCAATTTTAGATATCCATCTTATGGTGTAATTATTATAGAGGGAAAAAGAGGGGGGGAGGAAAAAAGGGGGAAGAAAGGAGGAAAAAAGGAAAAAAGGACGAAAGGAAAAGGGGAATAATTAGTTCAACGGTCAATCCTTTTATATTTTTCTAGAGCTATATTTAGATCCATAACGTAAGATCATACATATTGTTATTATTATTCCCAAGTACAAAAGGGTTTACCTTGATTATTTAGCATATGCTCCAACTGTTATTAAAAACGGAGAAATGCCATAGATTAGTTAACGTGTGGCAATATAAAGATACCTAAATATAAAAACTATTTATCCAAAAATACTTGGAGATCACATTCCACATTTAACCCCTTTGGGTACAGTGTATCAAGTTTATATATCCAGTATTTCTCCTTTTTAAGCAGTTCTCTATCAAAATCACCTCTCCTTTGTGGAAAGTGCAATGCACAGAAACCTTTCACTTTTGTACCATCCAGTTTACCTCCATGATATTTAGCGTAATGCTGAGCAAGATTACTTTCAGGATCATTTGATCTAATATCTCTAAGATGTTCACCTATTCGTACTTTAAGTTGTCTTTTGGTCTTACCAATATACATCTTTTTACAGGGACAGGTTAAGATGTATAGCACTCTCACTGTAGAGCAATTTATGAGGCTCTGAATTTTATAGTGAGTGTTATTTCCAGAGTCATGAAAGGAATCCGTACGGTCCACGTATTTACAGATTTGACATTTTCCACATTTAAACATCCCCTTAGTACGTGATTTTAGCCATGTTGTTTGTTTTAATGGTTGATAATCAGAATGGATAAGAAGATCACCAAGATTTGGTGCTCTTCTTGCTACCATCTGAGGGCGTTCACCTACAATCCTACTCAACTTGGGGCATTGAGTTAGAATCTTCCAATGTTTTTCTAATATTAATTTTACATCTTGCCATTGGGCTCCAAATTGAGTTATCATTCTAACAGGTTGGTCACTTAATTTGACCTTCTCATCCATTTTGGGAGATAATAAGTCCTTGCGGTCAGTTTGATATGCCCGTCTCCGAGCATTTCTAATTTGAGAGTGGGAATATCCCCTCTCCCTAAATCTTCTGTAGAGGTCCTGAGCCTCCATCCTAAAGTCATTAATGTTCGAACAATTTCTCCGACATCTCAAAAACTGTCCCACTGGAATCCCTGAAATCAGTGAACGCGGGTGGTAGCTTCTAGCCTCTAATAGGGTGTTAGCAGCAGTGGGTTTTCTATATGTCTTGGTGAGGAGTCTTCCATTCTCAAGTCTAATTTCCAGATCCAGAAAAGAAATACATCTTTCATCAAATATATATGTAAGTCCAATATTGAAGGAGTTCTGATTTAACTCCTCTAGAAAACACTTTAATTCCTCAGATGTTCCTCGCCATACAAGGAACACATCATCTATATATCTTAACCAAATCTGGACATTAGCTAAAAATCTTGATGATCTGAAGACAACCTGCTCCTCCCAAAACCCTAAATGAAGACATGCATAGGCCAGAGCCCACGGTGCTCCCATACTAGTACCTTTAGTTTGTTGATAAAAGGTGTTATTGAATTGGAAAAAATTATGTCGTAATGCAAAATCCAATAGCTCACTAATAAATTCATTCTGTCCTCCCAAAGTAGGATATGTTTTATCAAGAAAGTAAGAGGCCGACCTCACACCACATTCATGAGGGATAGAGGTGTAAAGTGATTCCACATCTATTCCCACTAGAATGGAATTATCATTGATAATCATATTCTCGATCTTAGCCAACACATCTTTAGTATCCCTTACATAAGAGGGAAGATTAGGAACCATATCTTTAAGGAACAAATCTATATATTTTCCTGTTTTATCTAGGGGACCATTGATGGCAGAAACAATAGGTCTACCCGGAGGATTTTCTTGATTTTTATGTATTTTAGGGATAATGTAAAACGTAGGATGATTAAATTCTTCAGTTTTCAGATATTCATACTCTTTTCTAGTTAACAAACCCACTTCTTTTCCTAGTGTTAAGATGGAATTTAGTTTTTTTGCCACCATATGAAAAGGATTAGTGGCTACTTTCCTATAGGTGGATGAGTCACTTAGCAGGCGCTTCACCTCCCTGACATAGTTTTGTTCATTTAAAATCACTACATTACCCCCTTTATCACTTCTCTTAATTACAATATCCTTAGTCTCTTTTAGTTCTTTGAGGGCTTTTCTTTCTTTCTTGGTAAGATTGTCTGCAATTGGCATTTTCCACTCAAGATTTTTAAGATCATCAGCAACAAAATCTAGAAATGTCGAGATCCTCATGTTGGAATGAATTTTCGGCATTTTCGTCGATCTAATATTCAGATCAACCTTTCTAATTACATCACTGCGATTATCCAAATCTATTTCACTTTCATCACCATCCTCATTTTCCTCTATGAGAGATATCAACATATCGAGCATCTTGCGGTCCTCCATGGACGAGTCGGAGGCCATATCCTCCAACATAGTGGGATTACCATGTATCATTCTCAAGAAAACCTTTCTTAGAAATAAGTTAACATCTTTAAATACCTCAAACTCGTCCATGGGGGTCACTGGTGAAAAGGACATACCTTTATTTAATAAAGAAATATGTTCCCTTCTGAGTGGAAAATTAGCCAAATTGATTACCTTTTTATCATGGATGTTTTCTTCTACTACCTCCTCTGGCTTCTTGTTCTGCCCTTGTCTTCCTGATGTTTGTTTTTTAAGGATTCCTCTACTTTCTTTTTGGATCCTCTTCCCATCTGTAATTGATTGATACGAGGAGGTTCTCCATTTTGTTGGTCTAAAAAAGAGACAGATTTCCCAAGATTTTCAGAATCACTTTCACTAGACATGGTTTCTCCCATTGATCTAGAGTGTGAACGAAAACCTCTTCGTTTGGATCGACTTCTACTTCTTTTTGTAGTGAGGTCAAATATCTCACCTGTTTCCCAATCTTTAAGATCACGTCTAAATTTAGTTTGTTTAGTAGTTCTAAGATTTTTTTGTACTTTTTCAACTTCCTTTTTCAATTGCTCATTATATTTTTCAAAATTCTCCTGATTTTTGAAAGGATCTAATCCAGATGCACTCTTACTAATAGCCTGATCTAATTCTTCAAGTTGTAATTTCTCCTCCTCAACTATAAGTTTCATACCATTAATCCCATGTTCTATGCATAGCACTTTCCATTTCTCTAAAAACCTTTCATTGTGTAAATGTTCAGCTGGAACCACCTTACTTCTCAAGCCACGTGGGATAATACTCTGTCTAATGTAGGCTTCCAAGAAGCATACATCCCATTTCCGGTTAAGACGTTTAATGACAAGCTTTTTATGTTCCCGGAACTTAATCTTAATATCCTCATCTTCAGTAGATAGACCTGGGCCTTCTGCTACAAAGGCTTGATGCATTTCCAACTCTACCTCTTCTCCTGGTATAAATGCCATGAATACAAGCCCCTTCACTCAATATGCTCCAGTCGTCTTGACAGTAATAAAACACTCATCAACTGAGGTGACGGTAACCAAATTACCAAAGTCAAATAACCTCTATAGGAACAGGTCCATAAGAACCCAAAAAAAACACATATGCTAAAGATAATTATTGAGAGGTTATAAAATAAATTAAATTATCGTATCACCCAATATTTGGTCTCCATTCAGTAGCCAAAAAAGGCATGCAAAAAGGAGGATTTGTGAAAAGAAATTCACAGAAAAGCGGCTACATTATGAACAGAATGTGACACTCAGAAAAATTTCCAAAAATTATGCTTTATTACACTTATAAATATGACATATGGGCAGTCGCCCTGGTTTACCATCACCTCAGTATGAGACAATACACACAGACCTAAAACCATTAAAATAACACCAAGACCGGTCTAAATGCATGTGCAACAGAGAAAATGACTACAAGAGTCTAATGTCCCTGAGACACAAACACATAGGTGAACACTTCCCAAAGGAGGTGTATCCAAAAATTATACCATAGGTATACCATAATACATGTTATAATATTACAATTCGGCTATTGCCATAATGGCTGGAACCCGCGGTATATCGGCGGATGTCAGCGGTGGTTCCTTGGCCTCTTTGGCCTTGTATGGCAATATCTATGAAGGACATCCTTTCCGTTCCTATTATCCAGTGCACAGGTGGTGAGTGGACTGTTACAGGACATTAGATATATGGTCCTCTGTGATTATATGACCTATATATCCTACATAGAGTGTAAGCTCTGTCAGTGACTCTTCCACATATTGTTTGTTTTACTACAGGATGGGGACATCATGGTGCTTTTTATGGGAAACAAGACATACCACATGCATTTCAACAGGCAGAAGATCTTTTGGGATGTGTCTTGTTTTTCTTACAGAAAGTGGTGTGTAGTCCACATGTAGTGGTGAAGAAACCATTTCAAGCAGAGTGCTGCTTTTTGCATCCTTTCTTCCATCCTGGGAATAAATGGGGCATATTCTCATTTAAGAGCTCTAGGAAACAGCTGTCTATACAGATGAATGGGCCCCAACCACTTGTGCCGGCACAGGAATGTATTGCATTATACATATGACATTTTTGTCTTTTTTCATACAGGCCTGTGGCATATTGTTCTCCTCTTGACGCATATTGTGCTTGCTGAATTGCATACATGTGATATCCATATCCATAGTATAATTTTTGGATTCCCTATTTGGGATATAACCATTATGGCAATAGCCGAATTCTAATATTATAACATGTATTATGGTATACCTATGGTATAATTTTTGGATACACCTCCTTTGGGAAGTGTTCACCTATGTGTTTGTGTCTCAGGGACATTAGACTCTTGTAGTCATTTTCTCTGTTGCACATGCATTTAGACCGGTCTTGGTGTTATTTTAATGGTTTTAGGTCTGTGTGTATTGTCTCATACTGAGGTGATGGTAAACCAGGGCGACTGCCCATATGTCATATTTATAAGTGTAATAAAGCATAATTTTTGGAAATTTTTCTGAGTGTCACATTCTGTTCATAATGTAGCCGCTTTTCTGTGAATTTCTTTTCACAAATCCTCCTTTTTGCATGCCTTTTTTGGCTACTGAATGGAGACCAAATATTGGGTGATACGATAATTTAATTTATTTTATAACCTCTCAATAATTATCTTTAGCTTACATGCAGATGTAGCCTACAGTGTGTCCAATCAGAAGGAAGTATATTCATCTCCCTGCAACTAATATTTTAGCTTTTATGAGAGATGAAATATATTTTGTTTATACGTCAGAGCTCCCCAGACACATCGGAACCACCTCTGGTCTCCCGCTGTGTCATGAAGCAGAACTGTCTGAGCCTTTTCCTTCCAGATTTCCAGGAGGTGACAAATCTTATTGGCATCCAGGTGTCACCTCCTTTCAGAGGATGCTCTGTCCTTTTCAGATGCTAATTGGTGACCATATGTCTCTGCAATAATTCTGAACACATCTTATATTATTATAACCTGGAATGAGCTAAACCTACATTGTCATAATTCTACGGGTCACATCTTAGCTACTCAAATCTTACATGTACGTTACACTCCCACGCTTCAAAGACATGATGGTAGGTGAATTGGCTCATGTATATGTAAATTGGTTCTAGTATATGTATGAATGTGAGTTAGGGACCTTAGATTGTACACCCCTTGAGGGTTAGGGACTGATGTGACTGTACAATATACAGTATGTGTAAAGTGCTGCATAAATTGATGACACTATATAAGTATCTGTATTAAATAATAATAAATTATTTTTCAAACCACACTTGGGTGCTGTGAGGGGACAACACTGAGGGAGAGACAGAACTAGGACAGCATAAATATGCTAGGAGGAGAAAGACATTTTGCCAAAAACAGGGGAGAAGCTGTCAAGTCATCTGGAGGCCGAGATGCAGGCACTACAGGGGGAGGTGATTCTTTCAAAGTGGGTCAGCATAGCTCAAAAAAATAAGCTATATATTAAACAAAATACTGTGATATTACATTACTAAACTATATATTGTTTACACTGCAACTTTCAGTTTCAGGTTTTTCATGTAGAAAATTTTTTGTTGAGTAAAAATTAGGCATAAACTGCCTTTTCCTTGTGTCCCTACCAGAGTGAGTGCGGGAATGTTTTGATTCTATTTCAATCCCATGTGACTGAGTTTTCCAGGAATCTGCCAATGCATTGGGCTAATCTTCTGCTGCCAAAGCATTTCCCACCGCACAGCTGCATGGAAACACTTTATATGCACAGCTGCAGGCTGGGGAATGCCCAAGATGCAATTGATTGGCCTAATACAGGTGACAGTTTCTTGGCAGGCTTGTTCACATGGGTTTAGACTAGGATCCAAACAAGTCTGAGCTCATCACTAGTCTAGAAATTTCAGCCTTTTTTTTTGCTGGTTAAAAGAGTCCTGAAGCTGTCCAGTTTTTACAAAGCTGGACCTGGGAATTTGATAGAAATTGGCCAGTGGCAGGACAGTTTTGCTTCAGCATGAACAATTTCTATCTACTGGCTAATACCACTTGATGAAAAAGCCTGTATTGCTACAAATGCTACCTGAACTATCGCTGCAGCTGTATGTAAGAAAAAAAAATCAATTCCACATCTAAATATGCTCTTTCAAAGTACACTGTCACTGAGGTTTTCAGTAAAATGTACGCTGTTGCATAACACCATGTACAGCTATGAGGCATCCTCATGTTAAGTGAAGTGATAAACCTAGAGATCGTATGGCTTTACAGGCCTCCACATCTACACGTACAGTATATAACCTGGTAATGAGGGTTAAACACTTGAGTGAAAGCTACAACACAACAAATTTTTATTGTTACAGTGAAATGACCTAAATATGGCAATGTACCAGTCTATCTCTTACATACAAGGAAATTATGAAGCATGTCATACCAAAGGAATCAACCTGGCTTTGGTTCACTGGCTGTCCATCTAACCCATCATAAAATCCATAACTTGCAAAATTCTGGTGATTTTCAAGGCTAATAGGCAGGGAATTGCCAAAGGTATCAGGATCTGGTCACTGCCATAACATGTACCAATGAAAGAAATAAAAATACCATTAGCAGGGAGGGGGACCTCCTTTTTATGTGACTTCTAATACGATATGGGAAAAACACTAATCCTTTCTAATGCATTCTTGGAAGATATTTTTATGTTGTTACAGAACAGTATGATTTTCGTGGACAATGAAACTGTATTCTGGAATCACATATTTTGTATGTGTAATTGATTTTTTATTACATTATTGTTCAGCATAAATGCAGCTGTAGCACCCCAGTCTGATCAATTTTAACTAAAAAAAGTTTTTCTGTAATTACAATTGGCTGTGACAACTGATTTTATTTTCTAGGAGTAACAGACTTGAATTAAGCCATGAAGGTAGAGGCCACAACAAATCTTAAAGCTATAGGAATGTTTACTGTTACAAGATAAAATAAAATAAAATAAAGCTCTCAACTTCATACCAATTGGCCAGTTTCAAAACAGTGTGATAGAAAAGCTTTTGATCATCTTTTCTTACAATACCACACTGCATTGAATTAAAATAATAAAAAAAAATGTCAAACGCAAAAACACTTTAAAATCAGAACTCCACATTTCAGAGACAAGGCAGCTTTTAATAAAAGTTTTAGATCCTTGGAGGAGAAGTATTGATGCTGACCAAGAAAAGGAATTGCATAATTGCCTGGTCTCTGTTGTGTGCAACCCAACCACAACATCAATACAAAATATACTTAATAAATTAAAACAAGAAAAATATTATGTAAATACATATGATGATAAAAAAAACTAAAATTAACATAAACAAAAGCAAAAAAGAGAAGTTTGTCTCTCAATTAATACACTTTAATTTCTATTTCAAAGTAGTATTTTGGGTTGCTGCTGTCTAGTGCCTTTCCATCCCAATCCTTTTATATTTGAAACTGGCAGAGGGAATTGGGTTGTACCTTACCCCCGGAGAAAGGTTACAAAGCTTTTCTTCTCACTCACAAAGTAACAGTTGCCTCTCCAGCTCAGGAGAGGAACTGCAAACCATTATCAGATGGTACAGAAGTCTGGACTTATTGCATAAAATGATTCCAACAATCCTGGACACCTGTTGAAGATATGATGAGCCAGGAGGTAGACATCTCCAACCGTGGTGGTCTTGCTCTAAAATCAGGCCTTTCTGGAAGTCTATATTCCAAATGAGCAGTTTAGTGATGGGCAGGTCATAGCTGGAATCTACAGAGTTCTTTTTTCTATGATCCTGGGCTCCATAAAAAGAATAAAAAAGAGCTTGTTTCGCTCTTTAATCTTGGCAGGTCAAGCCCTGATTCCTTGTCAATGGAAGTCCCTACTGTGCCTCCATCAGGGAATGGGCGATGGAATTAAATAGCATCAGGAGGAGGAAGAGGCACTGACCACTGCCAATGAGAGTTCACTAAATGTTGGGAGTTATGGTACTTTTAGATGAACTTTTCGGCCTCACCTCAGTTGCTACCCTTCCTTTGCTGAACTAGTGTGACCAAACTACCACTGAGTCAACTCAATATTTTCTCTTTTTTCTCCTTTTTTTTCTTTTCTTTTTTTTTTAATACAAACATAGTGGCCTTCCATCATGAGTACTTAATGAATGCTCCCCTACCCACATGACCCACAGCTACACTTGTGGGGAACTAGACCTGCACCTGCTTTCACTTACTGTTCCTCATCCATTGTTTCTAATTTTTAAAAAATGGTTGCTATAGCTATAATGTGTGTTATGACTGATATCACTTTACTCTGAAATCATTGATGATTTCAGGTTATTGATATCCTATGTTATTTTGATGTCATTTTGATCCTTTGGACTTCATGTATTGTTTTATGACTACTGATACTGAATGTGCATATTTCTTGTTGTGCCACAACTTTAATAAACATACACTGCTCAATAAAATTAAAGGAACACTTTGAAAACACATCAGATCTCAATGGGGAAAAATATCATGCTGCATATCTATACTGATATGGACTGTGTAATGTGCTAGGAATGTAAGGATGCCCCATCGTTTGATGGAAATGAAAATTATCAACCTGCAGAGGAATGAATTCAAAGACACCCGAAAATCAAAGTGAAAAAAATGATGCAGCAGGCTAGTCCATTTTGCTGAAATTTCATTGCAGCAACTCAAAATGGTATTCAGTAGTTTGTATGGCCCCATGTGCATGTATGCATGCCTGACAACATCAGGGCATGCTCCTAATGAGTTGACGAATAGTGTCCTGGGCAGGGGTGGACTGACAACTCATGGGGACCCCAGGCAATAGGGGATCATGGGGCCCCTGTGTCCTCGCCCACACTCAAATCACACCCAAAAAAGCCTATGAAAGGTACCAGGGACATCTCATGGGGCCCCCTACTGACCTTGGGCCCTCGGGCAGTGCCCGAGTTCCCCAATGGTCAGTCCGCCCCTGGTCCTGGGGTATTTCCTCTGAACCAGGGCATCCCAGAGTTCCTGGACAGTGTGAGGTGCTACTTGTCGGCATCGGATGGGCCAAAACATGATATCTCAGAGGTGTTCTATTGGATTTACTTCAGGCGAGCATAGGTACCATTCAGTGGTATCAATTCCTTCATACTCCAGGAACCTAAATAAATTGCTAAGCTAAACCATCACTAAATACAAATGTGTACATGTAAACAAAAAATGAAAGGATAAGTGTGTAGAAAACACCATCAACATAAAATCCCAAATCCAAATCAGAAAAGACATAGAAAAAAGTCCCCAAGTCCTGGTATATCTGAAATTAGACACCATATCTCTACAATAAAACAGGTGCACCACCATCATATATTAGTAGGACTCTTACCGGAACATATGGACTCAACCTAATAAGAGTCAAGAGCGCATGGGTAATATGGCTTAGAGATATGTTTCCACCATTGCTCTTAAGCAGGGAAAGATGTGGGAAAAAACAGTATTTTCAGGAAGATCACTTCAGATTTTTACCATCCTATATGCATCTCAGGTGTATGTAAATAATCGGTCCGTGAAAGAAGAGATAAGAAAGCAGACATCGCACAAAACCATATGGAAAATTTTATTAAAATCAATTAATTCCACTCACATTAAGGTAGACAAAAAGCGCATTGTATCAAATAGAAAACCTATAGTCCCAGGAACCAATCCAACTTCCTGGTATACAGAAACAGCGTGATGATATCAGGAACACAGGCTCCACCTGATGTGTTTCATCATAAATGGTGTTGTTTGGGGCATGGAAGCTTCCATGACCATCACTGATCCACCACCAAAACAATCATACTGAACGATGTTACAGGCAGCATAATGTTCTCCACGGCTTCTCTAGACCCTTTTACGTCTGTCACATGTGCTCAGGGTGAACCTGCTCTCATCTGTGAAAAGCACAGGGCGCCAGTGGTGGACTTGCCAATTCTGGTGTTCAATGGCAAATGCCAATCAAGCTGTATGGTGCTGGGCAGTGAGTACAGGGCCCACTAGAGAATGTTGGACCCTCAGGCCACCCTCATAAAGTCTGTTTCTGATTGTTTTAATCAGAGACATTCACACCAGTGGCTTGCTTTAGGTCATTTTGTAGGGCTCTGGCAGTGCTCATCCTGTTCCTCCTTGCACAAAGGAGCAGATACCGGTCTTGTTGATGGGTTAAGGACCTTCTACAGCCCTGTCCAGCTCTCCTAGAGTAACTGACTGTCTCCTGGAATCTCCTTTATGCTCTTGACACTGATGGGTTAAGGAACAGCAAAACCTATGGCAATGACACATATTTATGTACCATCCTGGAGGAATTGGACTGCCTGTGCAACTTATGTAGGGTCCAGGTATCTCCTCATGCTATCAGTAGTGACACTGACCCTAGCCAAAGGCAAAACTAGTGAAAAACAGTCAGAAAAGATGAGTAGGGAAAAAAAATGTCAGTGGCCTCCACCTGTAAAACCATGCCTGTTTTGAGGGTCGTCTCATTGTTGCTCATCTAGTGCACCTTTTGTTAATTTCATTAACACCAAAGCATCTAAAACTGATTAACAACCCCCCTCTGCCACTCTGACCAGATCAATATCACAGGAGTTAATTCACTTAAAAAAATTATTTCAAGATATACCTTTCAAGATATAGAAAGATATAGGAGTCTCATCTCTCCTTCTTATACTGAAGCCTAACCAAGTTGATTACATAATGTCCAGCCACTGAAAAATATTGTGAATATTTTCTTTCATCAACACTATAATTTGTATTGCAAGATTAAAGTGGTTCTAAATACAAAAGTTTTTTTTTCGTTTACCTTAATGCATTCTCTGTATTAAGGTGAAAATCCTTCCAATACCTGATCCTTTTCTCTTCCTCCTTAACACTTACTTGAATCCTCTATTGATCCAGAACTGTACCCGGCATCTCTCCCTGCTCTCAAAGGCTTCTGCTGCTGTCAGTCAAATCCTATGAGGAGGTAGCAGGGGGTGGGGCTGAGCCACACTGTGTGAGGCTTTCTATAGGGGCACATGCAGAAGTAGAGTAGAGTCGGGGATCCCAGAAGTAGGGTAAGGGGCTGCTCTGTGCAATATTCTTGCACAGAGCAGGTAAGTATGACAACTTTTTTATTTTAATAAAAAAATAAAAAATAAATGTTTGCAACTACTTTTAACTACTTTTAACCTGCCTTTTCCTCCTCTATATACAGCTTTTCAAGCTAGCCAATTAGCCAATTTCTACTAAGCACATACCTGAAGTATATTTTAAATATTCTGGAAATAATTGGCAATAAAGAAATGGGGGATCTGGAAATTTTGGAGGAGGTTTTGTTTTTTAAGTGTTTTGTAACATGTTATTGACAATGCTGTGTTATACTGCAAAAACACAAAAAAAAAACCACACACACTATATTAATAAACTGTTTTTCCTCTGCCCTATTTGTACAAAGTTGAGATTTTTTTTTCTTGTTTTTAGAGTTAACGTTCCCTAAAGCTTTAGGATTTCTTGTGGCTGCCACTTCCACTGTTCAACTTTGGTCTATTACCAGTAAGTGAAAACAACAGGTGCCACAGCCAAAACTAACTAAATAAGCCTTTTTTAAAGTTGAAATAAATATAATTGGGATGCTGCTGCTTTATTTGGGTCAAGATACATGTAATATTTAAAGAATACTTTACATATCCAAAATACTGTATGTGATAACGGAATACAGTTCCGCTGATGCTGTCCAATAAAATCATATAATTCCATAACACCACATAGAGCTTAGAGATATCTCCCAAGAATGAAATTTAATAGACTGGTGTGTCCCATCTTACTGCATAAAAAGTACATACTATCCCCACTATGGTATTAAATAAAAAAATTTTTGTGGGATCTGCATAGATCTTTTACTCATGAGGAATGGCAAGCTGCTTGGTCTAAAAATATAGGTCTCTCAAAGTTTACAAATCATTGGGATATTTCTCTTAAAATTCTGTATCGTGGCTATATTACCCCATATAGACTATCTAAAATGTACCCCGATGCATCACCCTTATGCTGGAGAAAGTGTGGCTGTGTAGGCAGTTTATTACATGTTTTATGGGAGTGTGGGACCGTACAGGGTTTCTGGAGAGCTGTTTTTGCTTTGATTTCCCGGGTATCACGTGTAATTGTGAGCCCCAACCCTCACTTGGCGCTGCTGAATCTTGCATTAAACTTATTTCTCGTTCTACACTGAACTGTTAATGCTTACATTCTAATTGCTGCCCTGTTGATAATTACCAATGCATGGAAGTCCTCTTCATTATTTTCCATTTCAGAAGTCATCAATAGAGTACATTCTCATTATATTTATGAGAGCTCTTACGCAATCTTGACTCACACTATATAAATATTTGACGCCAGGTAGATATGCTGGAACAGTATATTCAAACTTACAGACCTGAGAGAGTCGTTTCCATTACAGAATGTAGAGTAGAATATGGTGCATTCTGTTAGAGGTGTTAGGTTTCTGAGTTTTTGCTCAGTTGGTATCCCATTCTTTTCCTCTCTTTTCAGTTATCTCTCTGAATTGTACATATATATGAGTATATTTTGATTCAATTTGGGAAACAAATTTGTGCACTGAAAATGTCACGCATGATTTATTTGGATAATACTTTCTTATTATATGTATAACCACATGTATCTTTCAGTCTGACTTATGTATATGTTGATTACTGAATCCTGCTCATTTGATTGTACCTAGCATGTGAAAGTATTTTTGCAATTGACATGATAGTTTTCTAACTTGTTATTGTCTTGGAAAATTCAATAAAAAAAGAATTGAAAGAAAAAAAAATGTTTTTGCTTTGTTAAATGACCCTTATGGTAGTGCCCAGCTACTCATGCCTGTTTTTTGACCATAGTTTTCTTATTAGCAATGGAAATGGTCAGAGTTTATTATCAAGATACATCTCACCTTCTTAGACTTCAATGTAATTCACAGCTAAGTTCAGGTATTGTAGATCTCAAGCAGAAGTCCACAAACCCCCCCAACAAATGAAAGCTGAGTAGTCTCTATCATTCCTAAACACCAGTTTATTTCTCATTAACTTCTCCCTATAGAGAGTATTTATGAGAAAAAGAGGCAGTGATTGCTTTCTATTCCCTTAACAATTATAAATATGCGAAAACATTATATATATATATATATATATATATATATATATATATATTTATTTTTATTTTTTATATATATATATATATATATATATATATATATATATATATATATAGTATCTATTGTATGTATATATATATATATATATATATATATATAGAAATATATATCTATATATATATATATTTTTACATACAACAACGATCATTCAATTTTTACCTTAGAAATAACCATATTTTGTAAATATGTTATTACACAGCTTTCCCATTGACAGTCTATCTGCAGAATGTCACAGCAGTATCATAACCACTATTTCACTAGGAAGCATAGGAAGCAGATAAATAGTACTGTCTTGATTAACACATCCCTAATGCTTTTATGTGCCATGCCAGAGTAATCCAAATTTGCAGTTAATGAAGTCAATGCTAACTCAAGCAAATCACAGAGGTATCATCATACACAACAAACCTTTAAAGTCTTCAAATGACTGTTCCTCATGAATAAATTGTCAATCAAGGAGAACCGTAAAGGGATTTAACTATTTAAACCTTGTTTATTCATTCTGCATACATTGTTAAATCTCCAAACTAGTTTTAAAAAGGAGAAAAAAGGACAAACACTTTTTCAAAAAGCAATCCAATATTTTAAAGTGCAGAAACAATAGCTTTTAGGAGCTAGGCTCCACTTGTAAATAAAAATGCAATACCATTCTATCAAGATATAATGGGGTAGCTGTTTCTGTTTTGAAAGCTATTGTAGTTTTGCTGTTTTTATGGTTGGGCCATTCAATATACAGTATCATATTTCTACTTTCTAGGGATCAATTTTTTAAAGAACATGACATTTTTATATCACAACTCAAGTATCAGGAACTCTGGCATTGAAAATTGAGATTTTACAAAGCATGAAGTATACATACAACATATAATTCTTGTTGGCATTGTTTTGGAAAATATACAAAGCAAATATGATATCTTATATGTCACTTAAATAAGATCCCTTTTAAATTTACTGAATTCATCAGGCTGGACCAGTCTCTTATCCAATATCATTCTTTATGAAGAATTATGAACACATTGAGTTCCATCTCTTAGCTAAGGTCAGTTTTTTCCATGTTCTCCTAATAATCATATTTTAATGTAGCCATTTAAGTGATCAATATCTCCATGGGTGCATTAATCATTGCTGAAACCCTACAAATTTTACTTTCTTAGAGATAAAATGAATTCACTTGAAAAAATGACTCTGCTTTATGGATTCATTGATCCAAATTATACACAATGTCAGCATAGGTGAAAGTGAAGGTAAGAGGAAGTTATAGGTCCAGTTGGGTTTAAAGCTGTACCCTTGTAGAAGGTATTAATTGTACTCACCTAATTATTTAGCTAATTGGATTGGAAAAAAAGGATTAAAAGAAATAATTATAAACAAACCTTGCAAAATGACATACAGTATATGTGATTCAATGTGCCTTAACCCTTTTGTGACCAGGGATTATTAGAGCCTAGATACCTAGGTCAAACTTGGCTTCAACAATGTGCCTTGAAAATGTATACTTATTAGCCTATACCATTTTTCATTTTAATGAATAGTGTATATTTTACAATCTGCATACTACTTAAACAGCTGTAGCCTACTGGCTGATTCTGTCAAAGCTCTATAAAAGGCACAATGCTTATGATCTGGCTGGCTTGTTTGTAAAAATAGTCACCTGATCACTATGATTGGCTGTTATAGTGATCACATGATCTTAACCATGTTTAATTCCTGATTACTTTATCTGACAGTTGTCAGCTGCTAGATCTGTCACAGGATTTCTATAAACATAGCCTCTGCATGGGACATCATGCTGAGAGGAACATTATTATGCATATTGTGGGTGGAAATCAATTATCAAGGAAAAAAGTATTCAATGATCCTTAAAATGAATCATATAACTGTCTAAATCACTACTCTTCAATGAATTTTTGTGTTAAAGTAAGTGGCTGTTATGTGCTGTAAGGAACACAGGCAACACTTAAACAGTCTATTGAATTTGCTAACAAAAAACACAGTTCTTATGAAAAAAATATTCAGCATTTTCCCTGCTCCAACATTAACAAACTAATACAATATTCTTATCTTTTCATACAAGGTGATCATATCCCACCTTTGTCATACATTTTGTTCACTCATATTTTGCTCTTATCTGAAGTCCACCATGCATCCCACAGCAGAAGCTCCAATCCAGGAACTGTGTAGTCGATTTTTGTTCAATCCTTGCTTTATTGATGTTTTCATAACAGGAGTTACACATACAAGAAATATAGAAAGTACAGAGGTGGTGTGGTGCAATTCTTCCACTATTAAAATAATGTACAGGTTAAAAGGTTTTGTATAGGTATGTAGTTGCTCATGATGAAAGGCAGAGGGTGCTGTTGCTGAAGTACTACTAACTAGTGTCATCTAGGGTTAACTGGGAAGTAGACAGCCCAATCAAATTGGTTAAATGTTGCCTTCATTGTAAAACCAGTGAAAAGTAATACAATGCAGTTGTCGGGTGCGTCTGTTCATAGAAACAAGGTAAATGAGTATGCAGGGCTAGCGTCCAGTAGTGCATAGAGAGATAACTGAAAAGAAACCAGTTGAAAAAGAGAGTGGGAAGGAAAAGGATAACCAGGGGTTAGGCAGGGAGAAGAGGGGTTGTGGTCACTCCAACATGGCTATTTGGAGCCTGGAGGAGTATCTTCCCTAATCCAATCCTTAAATGCAGAAGAATATCAAAACATTGACCAGGAGATCTGAGTTGTTTTAAATTGTTCTACCCAATCAGTTTCCTGCAACAACAAATGTTCCAAGTACCTCATGGCATTGAGTTAAATTCCCCATTCCACAAGGCGGTGTAGTGGTTGTTTTCCAATAGCAGGGTCAGGGGCGGACTGACAACTCATAGGGCCCCCGGGCAATTGGGGATCATGGGGCCCCTGTGTCCTTGCCCAAACTCAAAAAAGCCTATGAAAAAGTTACCAGGGGCATCTCATGGGCCCCCTACTGAAGGCAGGCCCTAGGGCAGTGCCCGAGTTTCCAAATGGTCAGTCTTCCCCTGAGCAGGGTATAACTTCTGGCTGCAGCTAAAAATTGCTGAAGGAAATATCTTTTTGTGGACTTGAGGGGTCCAGGAATAATTTAGAGGAGCACTATAAGAGGGTCAAATGGGATTTGAGTTGCCATGAGTTTACAACAGAGGTTGAGGATTTGCTGACAAAATACCTGGATAGGGACAGTTCCACCAAATATGGAGCATCATGCCACTGGACTCAAGGCACCACCAGCATGTTTTAGAGGCCCCAAGATCGAAATAGTGGAGAACAGAGGAGCATTTACACCACCCAGTTATAGGTTTAAAGCCTTTTTCCTGGGTTTTAGTTGCAACCAAAAATTTGTGGGTCAGAACAAAACACTTTTTTCAATGTGTAGTTTTTTTTTATTAGGACTTTCAGCAAAACTGATTTTCCTTTGATAAAAAAATACATATTTTTTTAAATAATTTGATTTTTTTATGACCATTTTTTTAGAAAAATCTTGTTACCGGTAAAGTGTATAAAACTATTTTTAATCAATAAACTAGAGGATACAACAGACATTCATTTGGATGGCAACTTTGTACTTAAAAACTCCCACTAAGGCTTTATCTCCATAGGAGAGGATGTTCCATAGAAGCCTGCTATGGCAGAATTACTTGGTCCAAACATAAACAAAAGAAACCTGCACTGATAAGGATGACACTGACAAGAGGTCAGAAGGTAAGCTACCATTTGGAAATGTTATGTTTTAGGGTTTACATGAATTTTAAGAAACATTTACTTTGCCTCATTGATAAGAGACTGATGTCACAATAATGGCATTGGCTTACAGATTGCATTATTTTTAAGAGACTGAGATGTGATTGAGACTTTATAAGAAATTGTTATAGTTAGGTTTATGCAGAGATATGAATGTTCAGTCTTTCATTATTGTACCTGTTTAGGCTCATTTATGTTAAAAGTATATTTCCTTATGAGTACAGATCTCATCCAACTTATTAAATCTAGACATATCTTACTGCAGACAAACCTTGGGCCCAACCCTCTATAATGCCTGTAAAAAGGTCTGCCCTAGGCCAGGTTACAGTGTACTGTATGTCTGTCCATGTCTGGCTTTAACCACATGCCGCCCAGCCACTGTAGAAATACGTGTGTTTTGAAAACAGGTCTTTACCCGCTATGTCCCGGCGATCGGCAGCAATCGCTGACAGAGAGCACAGCTGCAGTAGCTGTGCTTTCTGTCAGTTCCCTGACAGCTCCAGGACACGCAGATCGGGACAGAAGAGTTTCTCTCTCCCGATCAGCGGTGTTCCCTGCAGTACACACCCCCGCCCCCTAGTAAAACACTCCCCTCACACAGTTAACCCTTTCCCTGAATAATAAACTTAACCCCTTCCTCCCCAGTGCCATTAGTACAGTGTCAGTGTTTTTTTTTTTTGCACTGATCACTGTATTGGTGTCACTGGGGATGTCAGTGACCCCAAGTCAGAATGTCCGCCGCAGTCCCGCAGTCCCGCCATAAGTCGCTGATCGCCGCCATAAGTCACTGATCGCCGCCATAAGTCGCTGATCGCCGCCATTATTAGTATAAAAAAAAACTAAAAATCCCAGTATCTTTCCCGCCATTTGTAAATGCTATAACTTTCACGTAAACCAATTAATTTACACGTATTGTTTTTTTTTTCTAGCAAAGACATGTCGCAGAATTCATTTTGGCAGAAATTTATGACTAAATTTGATTTTTTCATTTTTTTTTACTGGACATGTTTTATAGCAAAAAGTCCAAAATATTGTTTTTTTTCCTCAAAATTGTCAGCCTTTTTTTTTATAGCGCAAAAAATAAAAACCTCACAGGCGATCAGATACCACCAAAAGAAAGCTCAATTTGTGGGAAAAAAAGGATGTAAATTTCATTTATGTACCATTTTGCATGACCGCGCAATTGTCCGTTAAAGTAGCACAGCGTTGTATTGCAAAAAAATGGCGTAAATTGCAGTATCTATACCATAGTTTGTAGACGCTATAACTTTCATACAAAGCAATCAATATAGACTTATTGGGATTTTTTTTACCAAAAACATGTAGCAGAATACATTTTGGCCTAAATTTATAACCAACTTTGAGTTTACTATATTTTTTTATAGCTGAAAGTAAAAAATATCGTTTTTCTTTGGCCTTTTTTTGCTTATAGCGTAAAAAATAAAAAGCGCACAGGTGATCAAATACCACCGAAAGAAAGCTCTATTTGTGGGAAAAAAAGGACATAAATTTTGTTTGGGTGCAGCATTGCAATTATCAGTTAAATTAGTGCAGCGCCGAGTAGCAAGAAGAGGCCTGGTCATTAAGGGGGGTAAATCCTCTGAAGGTCAAGTGGTTAATAAAGTTGGGTGGGGTCCATAATTATTGGTATGTGATGTCCTGCTTTTTCACTATGTACAGTTCATTTATATCAAGTTAACTTATTTTCCTAGCTTCAATCACATTTAGGAGATTGACTTACTTGAAGTCTAACACTTTCTACTTGCAAATTTCCTGACTTTATGCATTGCACATTCATAACATAAAAGGTAAAATATTCAGTTCATAAAACGTTAACACACAGATAAGGAGCCATGTGACAAATTTTTTAAATCTCATTGGATTCAGCTGAAAATAACTGTCACTTTTTAAAATGACCTTTAGTGTACCTGTCAGGCAGGGAACAGGACAGAAACTCTCAGACTTTAGAAGATCCCTGCCCTCTCATTGGCTACCCAGTAGCAAATATTATGTAACTCTAACAGATTCTTTTAAATTGAAAGAAGGTAAAGGAAGTGTGACCATATATATTCCAGCCCTATCCCCAATATGACTGCTTGATGAAAGATTTGAGTAAAGACCAGGTAACGAGTACGTCTGTTAGGTCCAGGAGATATTTACCCAACTATGGCTACTCTAATACACAACCATTTTGTAGCATTATGAAGCAAGAAACAGAGACAAACTGTCTAATGAGAAAATATGGCATTCCAAATCTAATATTGCAAAGATATACAGATGCAAGGTGTTTACTCACTCGTATATCCAAAATATTACAGTTTTCTATCAAAGGCTTGTTTTCTGAAAAATGTTTTTTTTTTCTTTTTGCCAAACAAATACACTTTCGGTATCTTAATATACTGGGTTATCATTGTATATGCATGATTATGCATTGTGCTTATGTTATCTGTATCCTGTAGGTGTTCATAAGTTATACATTTTATATCTAAAGTGATGAATGGACTTTTCACACTAATACTTCAGTTTCAGAGATATTTTATTTTGTTGCAAGATAGTTCAAGGACTCAGCCAGGTTGTGGCACAATCTATTTTCTATCTTCCCATTAACTTTGCCTGTACCAAAAAAATTTATAATCTAGTCACTTCACTTCATCAGCAGAATTTATTTTTTATTACTGCAGCTTTTCTGTGCACACAAACCTTTGGATTGGTAGTAAGCATTTAAAAGAAATGTGCATCATTTTCAAAGACTTTCTTTTTTAGAATAACTTTCAAATGAAAGCAACTTGTTGAAAATAATGTTATTAATGTAATAAAATATTTATGTTTAATTAGTAATCATGTGTAAATTAATTTTGACACTGGCAATCATAATTGTTCATCTCTGCCGCTTGCATTATGGATTTATACAGTGGCTGTGTTTTACTGCTCCTTCTCATAATGCAAGTATATGGGGTTGATTTACAAAAGGAAAAAAAAATCAAGTGAAAGGTGACTTTAGGTCTAGGGGACTGGAAAAAAAAACACTTTTACTTACCAAATCTTTGGCTCCCACATTCTCACTCCATGCTGCTAGACAGGTCCTTGCAGCCTTTTCTCCCTATGCTCTAAATGTCACAGCTCCTCTGATGTCATCAAGTGCAATGCAGAGCCCATAGCCCTACATTTAACATGAGGACGCCAAGGAACAGTCCACCACAGGAGTATATGAAAGCAGTGGAGAGCAACAGTTAATGGGGGAGTGGAAGGTCAGGTGAGTTAAAACTGCTTTTCCTAGTCTCCTAGTCCAAAATGAGTATTTAATACTTGCAGTGTGAGAACTGCCCCACAGCAAGGGAAGTATATTACTTTCCCAATGATGAGCTTTATGACCATGTAACACATATATGAGGCGTTTATGAAGTGGGCTTTAAACCTGGGTCCCTCATATATGTGTTATTTTGTTTGTGCTGGGAGCACACTTGATCATGTACTCCCAGCACTGAGACTGTTGGTGACAGCCTCGGGTCCCTACTAATGATCAGGACCCTGGCAATGTGTCAGTTAATAGTGTAATTATCAGTGGGGTCAGTATATGGGTCAGGTAGTGTCCATGTCTGTTAGTGATAGTACAAGTGCCAGTGTTAGTGTCAGTATGTTTTAAGTAAAAAAAAAATGTTTTATATTTAGGGTCAGTGTGAGTGTTAGTGTGTTTGGGCAAGACAAAAAAACCCAAATGCATACTATTGTTTGTTGGCCCTAATACAAAAATAAAAAAAATCTCACACAAACACGCGCACACACACACACACTGTATGGGGTATTACTGTGTTAGTGAGGAGTAGGATAATGAATTTTTCAGGTTTTTGTATGGTGGTGGTACATGGTAATGGCATAAAAATACATAGCTAAATATTTTTTTTTCTTTTACTATTTTGGGCCAGTTTTCCTATGATTAAAAAAGAAAATTCAGACGATATTCATTAATATTCCTCACCAGAAAACAACACAATTTGTCCTGAATGGAGCCAGGAGTGGTCTGGACCTGGACGAAGGTTGCTGCCCAACTATCTTGCCCCAACACTGCACAGTCTATCTTTCAGCTTCTAGAAGGTATTCACCTGTTTCCAAATGGGGAAAATAAATAGAAGTGATTCAGCGATCTGCTCCCTTTCACCCAGGGACTCCTGAACCCAGCTGAACCGCAACATTCCTTAACTATTTCAGACTCAGTCCTGGGATGCCATGACCTCCTCCAAAGCCTCAGGGCACACTCCCCACTCTCCCAGGAGGAACCCAACAAGATTCCAGCAATCTTTGCCCACTACATTCGACCCACCTGCCCGCTAACCACTTAGCCTGGAAGCCATGCACATTATAGCTGCTGATATCAAGGACACCCTGTCAGAGGACTTTGAGAACAAAGACCACCAAAATAACCTGAGAGTGCATGGTATTCTGGAAATGGTGGAGCCCAGTCAGCTGCAGCAGGCCATTCTCACAGCCTTTAATGATCTGCTGGATAGGCTGCATGAAGCCCATATCAACATGGAAAGGCTCCATTGCACACTCAGACCTGTCGGCAGAGATACAGACCCCACCAAGAGACATGGTGTGCTGTCTAGTGAGATTTCACCTGAAAAAGGAGATCCTTTGCAAAGTGAGAAACTATGACCGTATCATCTACGATGATGATGATATCAAGACCTATCGCACATCACTCTGCAACAATGAAAATATCTCTGGGACTTGCTGGAACTGCTGAGCACATGTGGGATCCCATATCACTGGAAGTTTCCTTTCTGCCTCTAGGCCACTACTAGGGGACACATGATGAATCTGCGAACCCCAGAAAGCCTACATGCCTCGACCTGCCGCTGGTTGACGTGCCGGACTGATATGGCACGTTCTGCCTACTGCCCTTCTAGACAGCTGGAATGAGCAGAGATGACATCTGTCCAAACGACCCCTCCACATCTAGTTGCCACAGATCACCACCATCATTTTCACAAGCCCCAGCAGATCGCCAAGCCTCTGAAAGGAATAGCCTGACAGCATCCTCAGCTCACCATATGGTGTGCTATGATTAACCCCACCATGAGTTCCTTTTTTCATATTGACTCTCTTTTTTTGTTTCTCTTAAGGAGTTTAATTTTCTTATGCTTGGACTTATTCAGCCCTGGTCCTAGAGACTGCAGGCTATTGACTGGCCTATAACGACTTCCCCAATCATTGCTTGCATTCTTTAATTTTCTTGAACTTTGTGGCAGCATCCAACATTCTGCTGAGGAACCCTCTTTTTAGCTTGACTTGTCCTTCTGACCTGCTACATGGTCTCCCATTCCCAGCCTTTGATACCCAGCCTGTCCTTGGCTACCTGGACCCAAGGGGAGATATCACACCGCCCCGCTACTATATACATACACTGATACTCATTTTGCTGTTGCACCTTATGTTTGCTCGTTGCTTGTTTTCCCATTTTGATGTTGTGCCTCTAACATTTGCTTATGTTGCTTATTTGCATTCTTGCAGCCATTGAGAAATACTGTGAGAGTTGCGTTTGGTTACAGCTTGTCACATGGTACAAGGCTGTTGTGAATAGACTTGTACCATGTGATCTCTGTGATCATTCACAGATTTCACACGTAGTAAGCAATGATGTCAGAAGTGACATCTTGCTTAAACCTATTCATGTGATCACTGATTGGCCAATCAGTGATCACATGATCGGGACCTCACACAGAGGTCCTGTACAGTGATCGGTGTTCCAGTGTGTCTGGAGGATCGTGGTGCCGCGCGCACAATCCAAAATGATGGGCGCCATTTAGGAACTGCAACCCGCCCCTGCACTGCCACCGCCTGGCCGTTTATATACAGCGGCCAGATGGGAAGTGGTTAAGGGATCCTTTCGAGGCAAACCAATAACTGTAGCTAATATATACAGTCCTCACAGGGCCCAGGTTGGGTTCTTTCAGAAAAGCACACAAATATTGTTTGGTTTTCACTCCAGGATACTTATTCTTAGTGGTGATTTTAATCTTGCATTTCACCCTATAAAGGACACTTCTACCGACTCTTCCCACATGCCCTTTTGCGCACTGAAGCCAATTAAACTACAACAAAAGGATTACACTTTCTTCTCAACATCACACAACCAATACTTGCAAAATGACTACCTATTTCTCTCTCAACAGGATCTTCTACCCCTTTTGGAGGCAACGATCATACCAATGTTCCATTTGGACTATAACCGCATCTTGATAACTCTGACATTTTCTGAAAAACGTTTGCTTACTAAAACCTGGGCGCTTGACTCGTCTCTCTTGACAGACCCCAGCAACACCACACAGATTTACATCTGTATTCAAATATTTTTTTTGCTGAAAATGACACTCCAGATACATAACCTCTTTTCCAGCAGGATGCTCATAATTTTGTGGTAAGAATTGTCCTCTTGTCTGTGGCTGCAGCATGGAAAAAAGTTGCCCAAGGACAGCCAGGTTAAGTCCACGGAGTTAAGCCACAAACAGTCTGGGGCCCTACAAACTTACCAGGAACTCCTTCAAGCCAGAGCATTTAGAAGTCCTGGGCCTAAAGGTGAAGTGTAAATGTGTGCTCTCCCGGAATCTCTTTTATGTGTAAGGCAACAAGGTTGACTGATTTCTAGCCAAAGCTTTGCAAGCCAGGAAGGCGACAACGATGGTTCACTGTCTTTGCACTCCTCAGAGCAGGACAATGGAATCCACCAGGGACCTATTGCTCCAATTCAAATTGTTTGTATAAGAATCTCTATAATCAACCTCCTGCAGCCTGTTTACCAAATAACATGAGACCCCGCTCAAGCCTGCTACATGACATCTTATAGTAATACTGTCTGAAGCCCATCTCCCCATCCACTGCTCACACACTTGAGGGGATACCCACACTGGAAAAACTTAAACTAGCCATTAACTAACCTAAAGCCCAGGGCCTGATGGGTTCACAGCAGCCAACTACAAGACATCTTGACACATCCCTTCCTACGGGCCTTTAAAGTGTTACTAAATCCAGTACCCTGCATTCACTCTATCTGGTCTCCCACAGTACACAGAACATGGAAATGCAATTTCAGTAAATATAAACTAAATACCTTTTCTCAGTTAGAGCAGTCTTGTGACTTCTATCAGTGTCCAGCTAGCATTGTTTTTTTTTTCAATAAAATTGTTTTTGGAAAAATAAATATTAATGATATGTACAGTTACAGTATGCTAATATATGTCATATTCACCATTGGGCTTGGGTGTTAAGGTTTGTTTTGACCCTGCTCATAAAGGGGTTAATACAAACCTCCATGGAAGGGCAAGCATGTAAAACTACATTGAGATAATTGCTTTGATAACTAAAAACATATTGTCACTAAAAGATACACTATATCACTTTCACTTGAAATATTTGAAAACAGATGTGCAAAAGCTGTGGGGAAAATATTTCCAGTGTTGGGATGCATGTCAAAGCTGCATGCTACGCTATTTTATCTTAAAATGGCATAAATGATTTGTTTCTAGCCTATGCCTATATCAAAGTAGATTCAGGTGCACAAAATCAATGAACCAATGACCCAATGGAACACATTAAAATATTTTTACTGTAAAAAAACCCTTTTCTTCTGTCCACACTATTTACTGTTCAGGTCAGTAAACACTAGTAAAGATGTTGACTTGAGACATATAATATTAATATGTCCCTCAAGTGCTAATTCACAACTGAGTGGTTCAGATCAGATTTTTTGCTGCTCAGCAGTTTCAGTCCCATGACAGTGGCTTGTATCAGCTGTTGGAGTGATGGTGTGAAGATTCTTTCAGTTTTTTAACCACTATAAAATGCATGCAATACAGGTGCAGTATTTAATATTGTACCAAGCACAGAAAGTGACAGTGCAAACTAACACAAACTATTTACCCTAAATAATATTCAACTTTCTGTCTTTAGAAAATAAATATAGATTATAAATCATTATTATTTTTAGTTTCTTATTAGAATATATACAGTACATTCTGAAGAAAATTATTTTAATACGGCTCATAGACCTGATTTCTCAAGTTGCAATAGAGTTCACCGCATTATAAAATAGTCTCAAATAACATTGTTATAAAATACAGAAATGTTTCAGTCATTATTAATCACTTGCCGACCAACCACTGTAGAAATACAGTGGCAGGGCGGCACAGCTGGGCAAAACCACGTTTTAAAACTTGCTTTTGCAAAACAGGTAGGGGGCGCCCGTGAGGCGCACCTCTGCCCTACCTGCACCGCCGATCGGGGCCGCGGGTGTCAGTCGCCGGGTCACGGCCGGTCCTTACCGGCCGTGTCCTGTCGATTAGCAGCAATCACTGACAGAGAGCACAGCTGCAGTAGCTCTGCTTTCTCTCAGTTCCCTGTCAGCTCCTGACATGCTGATCCGGAGAGAAGAGTTTATCTTTCCCGATCAGTGTGTCCCCGTGCAGTATACACCCCCGCCCCCTAGTAAAACACTCCCCTCACAGAGTTAACCCGTTCAGTGAATAAAAAAGTTAACCCCTTCCTCCCCAGTGCCACTAGTACAGTGTCAGTGTTTTTTTTTGTACTGATCACTGTATTGGTGTCACTGGGGATGTCAGTGACCCCAAGTCAGTTCCCCCCCAGTGTCAGAATGTCCACCGCAGTCCCACAGTCCTGCCATAAGTCACTGATCGCCACCATAAGTCGCTGATTGCCGCCATTATTAGTATAAAAAAATTAAAAAAGTATCTTTCCCGCCATTTGTAAAAGCTATAACTTTCACGTAAACCAATTAATTTACACATATTAGTTTTTTTTTTAGCAAAGACATGTCCCAGAATGCATTTTGACTGAAGTTTATGACGATTTTTAAATTTTTTTACTGGACATGTTTTATAGCAAAAAATCCAAAATATTGTTTTTTTTTCTCAAAATTGTCAGCCTTTTTTTTATAGCGCAAAAAATAAAAAACACACAGGCAATCAAATACCACCGAAAGAAAGCTCAAGTTGTGGAAAAAAAAGATGTACATTTAATTTGGGTGCAGTGTTGCATGACCGCGCAATTGTCAGTTAAAGTAACGCAGCGCCGTAACACAAACCTCTTCTGTAACCGCTGCCTGACCACCCTATAGCAGAAATACTGCTACAGGGCAGCATGGGTGCGCAAAATCACATATATATATATATATATATATATATATATATATATATATATATATATATACATGATTTGCGCTCCCATGGTTTTCACGCCCCTCCCAGATAGCGTCAGATTGCCCATCAGTACACCAGTCATCACATTTACCCCTTGATTGCCAGGAGCATGATCATGTACAATAAACCTCCATGCTAGTATAGTGTCTGAACGGGTCAATATCTTTGATCAGATCAGCACTATACCAGCGTTCACATTAGTATAGCGTCCCCAAAAACGCAGCATTAGCGGGATCAGCCCTGACACTTGCCAGCACCTGCGTTTAGCCCCTACGCTTACCCCCCCTTCTCCCCCAGCAAGTGCAGTATCAGTAGGTCACTGTCACTTGATACATTGCACACAAAACCGCAGTGTTTGCAGAATCAGGCCTGATCTCTGTTAGCATTTGCCGGTAAATTTTGATGACTCTCATATGCAGCAGAGTGTCAGTACTAGTGCCGCTCTACCTTTTGGTGAACTGTCGAGTACCAGCGGTCTAGTACATCCTGGTCTTTCACATACCTCCTTGATTTTTGGAGCTGTTTTTCACGGAATATCTGTATGCGTTGATTGTGGATCAAAGCAATTTATATGCACAACAATTTATCGCCGCCAACCCAAATTCAAACCTTGCCAGACCAGTCGCATGGAAACTCATTACGGTTTTTGAATTTACATTTTTTTGGGGCCTAACCCTCAACATGGGCATTACTGAAAAAAATGAATTGCGGTTGTATTGGTCTCTGTGTTCTCTGCTGCCATGGCCAGGCATAGATATGAGAGTATAATGTGTTTTATGCATTTCAACGACAATACAATCTGTCATCCTCGGGGTGACCCTGAATTTGACCGGCTCCACAAAATTACCAAATATTTGCAGATGTCTATACTCCCCAGCAAAACATCTGCGTTGATGAGTCCCTCATTAATTTTTCTGACCGCCTTGCAGTCACACAATTTCTCCCCTGCAAGCGTGCCAGATATGGGGTCAAGATGTAGAAGACCTGTGAGAGGGCAACAGGCTATACTTATAAGTTTTGGATTTACGAGGGAAAAGATAGATAGTGGAGCCCCCTGGATGCCCAGACTACATGGGGAGCAGTGGCAAGATAGTTTGGGACTTGGTGTCATCCTTTTTCCATATGGGGTACAACTTATACGTGGACAATTTTTATTCAAGCGTGCCACTATTTAGACATTTGTACAATCTTGGAACTGGCACTTGTGGCAAAGTGTGACCTAATATGTGACCACCATTAGAAGTGGGTGAATGCAGGGTGGTGTATTCTAATGGTGGGCATACCACACACTTTTTCTGGCAGAGATTTCTTCTAATTGTTTCATTCAGTCCACAGGCTGCGTAAAAAAAAAAAAAGAACATAGTATATATACCCAACAAGGTCCAGCGACTTACTGGTACATCACTGGACTTTGAATGGTTATACCAGAATGATGCCTACAGCTGCAGGCATCATCCTGATATTGTTTTTTTCAGCCGGTGATCAGCTTTTATGTGAAAGCAATCCTAGTGGCTAATTAGCTGCAAGATTGCTTTTACAAGCAGTGGGAGATGATGCCTCCCTCCCCCGCTGCCTTCCACGGCCTTCTCGGGCAGTCTTGTGCCATTGGGGGAACCTGAGAACGAAGCCGGTGTTTCTGCCAGCTGACAATAGAGCTGATTGGAGACCAGAGTGGTGCCAATCATCTCTATAGCCTAAGAATTCGGAAGCTACGAGCATTTCATCACTTCAGTTTTGCAGGATATAAACAGCTCCATTTGTAAATTGGGAAAGCATCTGATCACACCGATTTTGGTTTGATTAGATAATGTAAGGGCAGAGGAGATATCTAGAGCCTGATAGACCCCAGATTTCTCAAAAAAGAATATATGACAATGCCCATTGAAGGTATAGGGGATATTTGCATTCCCTGTTATAGCATTAAAAGCGCTAAAAAAAAAAATGAACGGTACAAATGTAAAAATAATAAAAAAGAATCAAAATAACGTAAAAAAAAAATTGCCCCTCCCATGCACGCACACATGTGTGCACAAGCCTTGACCCTGTGCCGTATGTAAACAGCGGTTGCACCATGCATGTGAGGTATTGCCATGAACGTCAGATCAAGGGCAGTAATTCTAACACTAGACCTCCTCTGTAAATCTAAAATGGTAGCTTTTAAAGGCTTTTAAAGCGTTGCCTATGGATATTAAAAATGTTTGCAGTTTGTCGCCATTGCACGGGGCATGCGCAGTTTTAAAGCATGTCATGTTTGGTATCTATTTACTCAGCATACTATTATCTTTTATATTTTATGAAATAATTTGCCAATATATTGTGTTTTTGTGCAGTAAAAGTAAAAAAGTGTTTTTTTTTTTAAATTTGCTTTTGGAAAATCACTGCACGAGTACTATGTGCCATAAAAAATTGTAGTACCCACCATTTTATTCACTAGGGTGTCTGCTTTAAAAAAATATATAATGTTTGGGGGTTTAAATTAATTTCCTAGCAAAAAATACAGATTTTTTTCATGTGAACAAAAAGTGTCAGAAAAGGCTTGGTCTTCAGGTGGTTAGAAGAGTGAGTAATGTGTCCGAGTATGGGGATACCACTTGTGTGGGACTTTTTGGGAGCCTAGCCACATACAGGTGCCTGAAATCCAATGACCACTTTGAAAGCCTGAAGGTGCGTAACTTCCTCATTACACTTCCAGACTACCTATCACAGTTTTGAAGACCCTGCAATGCCAGGATAGCACCTAACCCAGGGGTCTGCAACTTTTAAGACATAAAGAGCCACTTGGACCCGTTTCCGAAGGGAAAAAAAAGACTGGGAGCCGCAAAACCATTGCAACATTTAAAACAAATCCGACACTGCATATATTGTTTCTTACCTTAATGCTATATACAGGATCGTGCAGTTAGCTTCATCCCCCATATAGTAATTCATCCCTCATAGTAATTCATCCCCCATATAGTAATTCATCCCCCATAGTAATTCATCCCCCATATAGTAATTCATCCCCCATATAGTAATTCATCCCCCATAGTAATTCATCCCCCATAGTAATTCATCCCCCATATAGTAATTCATCCCCCATAGTAATTCATCCCCCATATAGTAATTCATCCCCCATATAGTAATTCATCCCCCATAGTAATTCATCCCCCATAGTAATTCATCCCCCATATAGTAATTCATCCCCCATAGTAATTCATCCCCCATATAGTAATTCATCCCCCATAGTAATTCATCCCCCACATAGTAATTCATCCCCCCTATAGTAATTCATCCCCCCTATAGTAATTCATCCCCCATAGTAATTCATCCCCCATATAGTAATTCATCCCCCATATAGTAATTCATCCCTCATATAGTAATTCATCCCCCCTATAGTAATTCATCCCCCATATAGTAATTCATCCCCCCTATAGTAATTCATCTCCCATATAGTAATTCATCCCCCCTATAGTAATTCATCCCCCCTATAGTAATTCATCCCCCATAGTAATTCATCCCCCATATAGTAATTCATCCCCCATATAGTAATTCATCCCCCATAGTAAGTCATCCCCCATAGTAATTCATCCCCCATATAGTAATTCATCCCCCATAGTAATTCATCCCCCATATAGTAATTCATCCCCCATAGTAATTCATCCCCCACATAGTAATTCATCCCCCCTATAGTAATTCATCCCCCCTATAGTAATTCATCCCCCATAGTAATTCATCCCCCATATAGTAATTCATCCCCCATATAGTAATTCATCCCTCATATAGTAATTCATCCCCCCTATAGTAATTAATCCCCCATATAGTAATTCATCCCCCCTATAGTAATTCATCTCCCATATAGTAATTCATCCCCCCCATAGTAATTCATCCCCCCTATAGTAATTCATCCCCCATATAGTAATACATCCCCCATATAGTAATTCATCCCTCATATAGTAATTCATCCCCCATATAGTAATTCATCCCCCATAGTAATTCATCCCCCATATAGTAATTCATCCCCCATATAGTAATTCATCCCCCCTATAGTAATTCATTCCCCATAGTAATTCATCCCCCATATAGTAATTCATCCCCCCTATAGTAATTCATTCCCCATATTGTCTCAATTCACTTACCTTTGCTCCGCGCGTTCCTCTCGCTGTGTTCCCGCACTGTGTTCCGGTCTTCAGGGCGGACTGTGAGAGGAGAGGAGTTCGTCACGTTGCCCCGCCTACATCCTGGCTGCCCCGCCTACATCCTGACAGCCAATGTTCCACGCTCTGCGGGCCGGATTAAAAGAGTCCTGACTTTTGAGGCGGCCGCCCGAGAGGAGGGAGGGGAGCGGGCGCCCGGCACACAGAAGAGCCGCATGTGGCTTGCGATCCGCGGCTTGCCGACCACTGAAACCCTATTGCCTGTCACCTGGTGGGCAGTGTGCTCCGGAGCCGCAGCAAAGATGAAAAAGAGCCGCATGCGGCTCTGGAGCCGTGGGTTGCCGACACCCGACCTAACCCCTCCAAATGACCCCTTTTTGGAAAGTTGACACCCCAAGGAATTTGATAAAAAGCACAGTAAGTATTTTGCAGATCTCATTTGTTGCCACAAGTTTTTGGAAAATGAAGAAAAAAAACAAAAACATATTTTTTCTATTTGTTTTTTATATTTCACAAACCTTGTGAGAAAAAATTAGATCTGCAAAATACTCACCATGCTTCTTTTTAAATTCCTTGGGGTGTCTACTTTCCAGAAAAGGGTCATTTCGGGGGGTTTGGGGCTATCCTGGCATGTCAGGGCATTTAAAACTGTGATAGGTATTGAGGAAGTGAAATGAGGAAGTTACGCACCTTCAGGCTTTCAAAGTGGTCATTGGATTTCAGGCTCCTGTATGTGGCTAGGCTCCCAAAAAGTCTCACACACGTGGTATCCCCATACTCGTTATAAGTAGCAGAATGTATTTTGGGGTGTAATTCCACATATACCCATGGCTTGTGCAAGAAATAAATCCTTTAAATGACAACTTCGTGTAAAAAAAAAAAAATTGTTTTGTCATTTTCCTGAAACTTGTGGAAAAAAAATAAATCTTCCATGGACTCAATATGCCTCTCAGCAGATAGCTTAGGGTGTCTACTTTCCGAAAAAGGGGTCATTTGAGGGTTTGTACTATCCTGGTATTTTAGCACCTCAAAAAATGTGATAAGCAGTCAGAAAGTAAAAGCTGTGTAAATTCCATTATATATACCATAGTTTGTAGACGCCATAACTTTCATACAAAGCAATCAATATACACTTATTGGGAATTTTTTAACCAAAAACATGTAGCAGAATACATTTTGGCCTAAATTTATAATGAAATTTTAGTTTTTTTGGATATTTTTTATGACTGAAATGAGAAAATATTGTTTTTTTCAAAATTTTTTTTTCTTCAAAACATTTCTGGTTATAGCGCCAAAAATAAAAAGTGCACAGGTGATCAAATACCACCAAAAGAAAGCTCTATTTGTGTGAAAAAAAGGACATAAATTTCATTTATGTACCATATTGCATGACCGCGCAATTTTTTTTTACTGGACATGTTTTATAGCAAAAAGTCCAAAATATAGTTTTTTTTCCTCAAAATTGTCAGCCTTTTTTTTATAGCGCAAAAAATAAAAACCACACAGGCAATCAAATACCACCGAAAGAAAGCTAAATTTGTGGTAAAAAAAGGATGTAAATTTCATTTATGTACCGTATTGCATGACCGCGCAATTGTCCGTTAAACTAGCGCAGCGCTGTATAGCAAAAAAATGGCGTAAATTGCAGTATCTATACCATAGTTTGTAGACGCTATACATTTCACGCAAAGCAATCAATATACACTTATTGGGATTTTTTTTTACCAAAAACATGCAGCAGAATACATTTTGGCCAAATTTATAACTAACTTTGAGTTTACTATATATTTTTTATAGCTGAAAGTAAAAAATATTGTTTTTCTTCAAAATTTTTGGTCTTTTTTTGTTTATAGCGTGAAAAATAAAAAGCGCACAGGTGATCAAATACCACCGAAAGAAAGCTCTATTTGTGTGAAATGTAAATTTCATTTGGGTGCTGCATTGCATGACCGCGGAATTATCAGTTGAATTAGTGAAGCGTCTAGTAGCAAAAAGAGACCTGGTCATTAAGGGGGGTACATCCTCAGGAGTGCAAGTGGTTAATACCTGTGATTTTATTTAATTATTGTTAAGTATTTTCTTGTAATTTAATTTGATTTATGTATATTTCATGAACTTTTATTCCCTGCAATAGGGACTTATCTCTTGATGGGATATATCAATTAAATTTTGAATTAGTTAAGTGGTTGTTTTGAAGAAAGTAGAAAGTAATTCTTTATGTCCCCTCTTGATCCTAAGACCTGTATTACATATATATGAATTGGATGCATTTTGAATCGCATCCGATTCACATGGCATGTGAACCAAAATCCTTTTCCATGGAGCTGGTTTACATTTGTGTGGGCCGGCTGTAGTGTGTTTTTAAAAAAAGTCTGGTATGATTTTCAGCCCACTTCAGGTGCGATTTGCAATGTCATACACTTTAACAATTCACTTTGGAATCGCACCTGAACCGCTGAATGAAATTGCACCAGACTCTTTCACAAATCGCACTGCAAACTGGCCCTGCACTAAAGCAGAGGCAGGGGGTTATGGAGCTATGCCTAGTTTTTCTATTCAAATGATGAATGGACCTTGCATCCAAATGATAAAAACACTGGATGTGTCAATATCTATTTTTCACACCTCATTCAGCCAAAATGTTTACCACCAATGAAGATACACCAGATAGCATCCATCCTGATGCAATGTCTTAAATAATTGTCAGGAGCGTGTAATGTTCCATGGTAGCTGCTGGTCTCATTCCAGCATCCTGGTTTTGTCTGAGCTTCACTCTCCCTATCTGGCTGTCCACTGGCAGGATGAGTTATATAGACAAAGCCTTTGGGTGGAGACCGAATCTGTTTTAAGCCTGCCAAGCCCTTAGTGACATGATTGTGATAGTGTTTGTGACACATGCTTCAAGCTCCCTGTTTGCCTGCCTTGTTCCCTTGTCTTGACCTTTGCTTTGCCTCATACCCACCCTGTTAGTTTGTATTTTCTTGTTATCAACCCTGGATTTGACATTAGACTACTTTCTGATTTCTCTGCCTGCCTTTTGACCATGGATTTGACCCTGACTACTCTCTGAACATTGTGGCACTGATAGGCGGCACTGCCTGGCACTGATAGGTGGCACTTAGAGATGAGCGAAGTATTCAAAAATTCGATTCGACTGATTCGGCGAATTCGTAGAAAAATTTCGATTCGAGTCGAATATATTCGCTGTGAATTTAACTTAAAAAAGGGTGTTTCTAGGCTTCAGAGAGACTTAATATTAGTGCTGAACACTGTACCTTTAATTTAAATGCCCTTGGAGTCTGCTGGGGAAGAGAAATAATACTGTCAGGCAGTATGACATGCAGATGAGTGCCGTCGATCTTAGAATCACCGCACACTTCACTCATTTGGGCAGTCACGGGGCCAAAACCAGAGTGTGGAGCCACAGTGTGGCGGTGGAGGCAGCAGCAATGGGAGGCCATACAGCACCCTATGACAAAAATGGAAACCACCAGCAGTGTGAGGAGACCTGAAAGTGGCACATGGCAGAGTGTGGTGATAGAGACAGCAGCAATGGGAGGCCGTACAGGGACCCATGACACACTCTGGACCTGGCAGCAGCATGAGGAGGCGGTACAGGGGCCCATGGCAGATTACGGGCCTGGCAGCAGCATGAGGAGTCGGTACGGGGGCCCATGGCAGATTACAGGCCTGGCAGCAGCAATGGGAGGCCGTACAGGGACCCATGACACAATCTGGACGTGGCAGCAGCATGGGGAGGCGGTACAGGGGCCCATGACAGATTACGGGCCTGGCAGCAGCATTTGGAGTCGGTACGGGGGCCCATGACACACTCTGGACCTGGCAGCAGCATGAGGAGGCGGTACAGGGGCGCATGACAGATTACGAGCCTGGCAGCAGCAACTTGGACAGGAGGACGTTCAGTTTCTGCACCGTCTGGTGCGTGCTCGCAAACTGTTGTCTCTTGGAAACGGATTCCAAGAAAGACTGCTGACGGAATCCGTGAAGAGGAGTAGCAGGAGAAGGAGCATCTGAACGAGCGGAATATGCCAACAAGCGACAACAGGGGCCCATGGCAGATTAGGGGCCTGGCAGCAGCTATGGGAGGCCCGTAATCTGCCAGCACCCTATGACAAAAAATGGAACCCACCAGCAGTGTGAGGAGACCTGAAAGTGGCACATGGCAGAGTGTGGCGATGGAGACAGCAGCAATGGGAGGCCGTACAGGGACCCATGACACACTCTGGACCTGGCAGCAGCATGAGGAGGCGGTATATAGGGGCCTATGGCAGATTAGGGGCCTGGCAGCAGCTATGGGAGGCCCGTAATCTGCCAGCACCCTATGTCAAAAAATTCTACACACCAGCAGTGTGTGAGACCTGAAAGTGGCACATGGCAGAGTGTGGCGATGGAGACAGCAGTAATGGGAGGCCGTACAGGGACCCATGAGAGACTCTGGACTTGGCAGCAGCATGAGGAGGCGGTATAGGGGCCCATGGCAGATTAGGGGCCTGGCAGCAGCTATGGGAGGCCCGTAATCTGCCAGCACCCTATGACAAAAAATGGAACACACCAGCAGTGTGAGGAGACCTGAAAGTGGCACATGTTTGGGGCATGATTCATGGCGGATTTAGTCAGTTGTGTCAGGAACTGGTGGTTTGAAATCCAGACTAATCCACGCCTGATTCATTTTCACAAACGTCAGTCTCTCCACACTTTGGGTGGACAGTCGTGTCCTCCGCGGAGTTGCAATACCTCCTGCCGCACTAAACACGCGCTCCGATGCCACGCTACTGGCCGGGCATGACAGCCTTTCAAGGGCAAATTCAGCTAGTTGGGGCCAAAGGTCAAGTTTCGTTGCCCAGTAGTCAAGGGGATTGTCTACCTCGGTTGGCAGGGTGCTGTCCAAGTAGGCCTAAGCCTGTTGTTTGAGGTCCTGCTCCAGGTCCACCTGATGCTGCTGCTGCTGCTGCTGCTGCTGCTGCTGCTGTGGCTGGTTAGTAGTTTCCTCACTGCGCTGGTGAAGAAAGCTACTCATCATCGACTGCAGACTGAGGCAGCCGCTGCTGGTGGAGCTGCCACTGCTCCTACCACCCCACCCCTCCCCTGCTGCCATGGCAGCGGAACGCGAGCGCACAGGGCCCACAGTGTCTGAGGATGGACGTTGGCGCAGACAGGCAGAGACCAGCTGACTACATAGGTGGTTTTTATAGTACGTTATTTTGGCCTCCCTCTCAGCAGGTGTGAAAAAGGCCACCATTTTTGAACGGTAGCGAGGGTCCAACAAGGTGGACAGCCAAAAGTCATCCCTCTGTCTGATGGTTATTATTCGGCTGTCGCTACGCAAGCAAGCGAGCATGCTATGGGCCATTTGTGCCAAGGAATGCGAGGGACTCCCTGCCTCCATCTCCACAGCATACTGCCACGGTGCGTCTGGGTCCTCTGTCTCCTCCTCCTCCTCCTCCTCTACCAGATGCTCCTGCTCCTCCACTCCTGTCCGCTGAGTGGAAAAACCACCCATTTCACTCAATAATTCCTGAGCACCAATGTCCTCCTCTACCTCCTCCTCTTCTTCCTGTCCTGCCCCCACAGGGGTCATGTGGCGTTGAGATCTGTGCGCCACGTCTACCGCACCCTGACCAGCCATTGTTAACAGCATTTGTTCCAGGACGTGCAACAGAGGAATGACGTCGTTCATCCCATAGTCCTGCCGACTCACGAATAGCGTGGCCTCCTCAAAGGGCCTGAGCAAGCGCAGGTGTCACGCATGAGCTGCCAATGGCTGACATCTAAGTTACACAGGGAATACCTTTATCCGCTTTTAACATCAGGAAATCTGTGATGGCCTTTTGCTGTTCGTAAAGGCGGTCTAACATATGTAGGGTTGAATTCCACCTTGTTGCAACGTCACAGCATGAGGAGTCGGTATAGGGGCCCATAGCAGATTAGGGGCCTGGCAGCAGCTATGGGAGGCCCGTAATCTGCCAGCACCCTATGTCAAAAAATTCTACACACCAGCAGTGTGTGAGGAGACCTGAAAGTGGCACATGGCAGAGTGTGGCGATGGAGACAGCAGCAATGGGAGGCCGTACAGGGACCCATGACAGACTCTGGACCTGGCAGCAGCATGAGGAGGCGGTATATAGGGGCCTATGGCAGATTAGGGGCCTGGCAGCAGCTATGGGAGGCCCTTAATCTGCCAGCACCCTATGTCAAAAAATTCTACACACCAGCAGTGTGAGGAGACCTGAAAGTGGCACATGGCAGAGTGTGGCGATGGAGACAGCAGCAATGGGAGGCCGTACAGGGACCCATGAGAGACTCTGGACCTGGCAGCAGCATGAGGAGGCGGTATATAGGGGCCTATGGCAGATTAGGGGCCTGGCAGCAGCTATGGGAGGCCCGTAATCTGCCAGCACCCTATGTCAAAAAATTCTACACACCAGCAGTGTGTGAGGAGACCTGAAAGTGGCACATGGCAGAGTGTGGCGATGGAGACAGCAGCAATGGGAGGCCGTACAGGGACCCATGACAGACTCTGGACCTGGCAGCAGCATGAGGAGGCGGTATATAGGGGCCCATGGCAGATTAGGGGCCTGGCAGCAGCAATGGGAGGCCCGTAATCTGCCAGCACCCTATGTCAAAAAATTCTACACACCAGCAGTGTGAGGAGACCTGAAAGTGGCACATGGCAGAGTGTGGCGATGGAGACAGCAGCAATGGGAGGCCATACAGGGACCCATGACAGACTCTGGACCTGGCAGCAGCATGAGGAGGCGGTATATAGGGGCCCATGGCAGATTAGGGGCCTGGCAGCAGCAATGGGAGGCCCGTAATCTGCCAGCACCCTATGTCAAAAAATTCTACACACCAGCAGTGTGAGGAGACCTGAAAGTGGCACATGGCAGAGTGTGGCGATGGAGACAGCAGCAATGGGAGGCCGTACAGGGACCCATGACAGACTCTGGACCTGGCAGCAGCATGAGGAGGCGGTATATAGGGGCCTATGGCAGATTAGGGGCCTGGCAGCAGCTATGGGAGGCCCATAATCTGCCAGCACCCTATGTCAAAAAATTCAACACACCAGCAGTGTGAGGAGACCTGAAAGTGGCACATGGCATGAGAGACTCTGGACCTGGCAGCAGCATGAGGAAGCGGTATATAGGGGCCTATGGCAGATTAGGGGCCTGGCAGCAGCTATAGGAGGCCCATAATCTGCCAGCACCCTATGTCAAAAAATTCAACACACCAGCAGTGTGAGGAGACCTGAAAGTGGCACATGGCAGAGTGTGGCGATGGAGACAGCAGCAATGGGAGGCCGTACAGGGACCCATGACAGACTCTGGACCTGGCAGCAGCATGAGGAGGCGGTATATAGGGGCCTAT
Organism: Staurois parvus; assembly: GCF_062004578.1. Lineage (NCBI taxonomy): Eukaryota > Metazoa > Chordata > Amphibia > Anura > Ranidae > Staurois > Staurois parvus. The sequence continues at coordinate 11,106,574 of NW_028317949.1, forward strand.
GGCAGATTAGGGGCCTGGCAGCAGCTATAGGAGGCCCATAATCTGCCAGCACCCTATGTCAAAAAATTCAACACACCAGCAGTGTGAGGAGACCTGAAAGTGGCACATGGCAGAGTGTGGCGATGGAGACAGCAGCAATGGGAGGCCGTACAGGGACCCATGACAGACTCTGGACCTGGCAGCAGCATGAGGAGGCGGTATATAGGGGCCTATGGCAGATTAGGGGCCTGGCAGCAGCTATGGGAGGCCCTTAATCTGCCAGCACCCTATGTCAAAAAATTCTACACACCAGCAGTGTGTGAGGAGACCTGAAAGTGGCACATGGCAGAGTGTGGCGATGGAGACAGCAGCAATGGGAGGCCGTACAGGGACCCATGACAGACTCTGGACCTGGCAGCAGCATGAGGAGGTGGTATATAGGGGCCTATGGCAGATTAGGGGCCTGGCAGCAGCTATGGGAGGCCCGTAATCTGCCAGCACCCTATGTCAAAAAATTCTACACACCAGCAGTGTGTGAGGAGACCTGAAAGTGGCACATGGCAGAGTGTGGCGATGGAGACAGCAGCAATGGGAGGCCGTACAGGGACCCATGACAGACTCTGGACCTGGCAGCAGCATGAGGAGGCGGTATATAGGGGCCTATGGCAGATTAGGGGCCTGGCAGCAGCTATGGGAGGCCCTTAATCTGCCAGCACCCTATGTCAAAAAATTCTACACACCAGCAGTGTGAGGAGACCTGAAAGTGGCACATGGCAGAGTGTGGCGATGGAGACAGCAGCAATGGGAGGCCGTACAGGGACCCATGAGAGACTCTGGACCTGGCAGCAGCATGAGGAGGCGGTATATAGGGGCCTATGGCAGATTAGGGGCCTGGCAGCAGCTATGGGAGGCCCTTAATCTGCCAGCACCCTATGTCAAAAAATTCTACACACCAGCAGTGTGAGGAGACCTGAAAGTGGCACATGGCAGAGTGTGGCGATGGAGACAGCAGCAATGGGAGGCCGTACAGGGACCCATGAGAGACTCTGGACCTGGCAGCAGCATGAGGAGGCGGTATATAGGGCCCTATGGCAGATTAGGGGCCTGGCAGCAGCTATGGGAGGCCCGTAATCTGCCAGCACCCTATGTCAAAAAATTCTACACACCAGCAGTGTGTGAGGAGACCTGAAAGTGGCACATGGCAGAGTGTGGCGATGGAGACAGCAGCAATAGGAGGCCGTACAGGGACCCATGACAGACTCTGGACCTGGCAGCAGCATGAGGAGGCAGTATATAGGGGCCCATGGCAGATTAGGGGCCTGGCAGCAGCAATGGGAGGCCCGTAATCTGCCAGCACCCTATGTCAAAAAATTCTACACACCAGCAGTGTGTGAGGAGACCTGAAAGTGGCACATGGCAGAGTGTGGCGATGGAGACAGGAGCAATGGGAGGCTGTACAGGGACCCATGACAGACTCTGGACCTGGCAGCAGCATGAGGAGGCGGTATATAGGGGCCTATGGCAGATTAGGGGCCTGGCAGCAGCTATGGGAGGCCCGTAATCTGCCAGCACCCTATGTCAAAAAACTGAACACACCAGCAGTGTGTGAGGAGACCTGAAAGTGGCACATGGCAGAGTGTGGTGATGGAGACAGCAGCAATGGGAGGCCGTACAGGGACCCATGAGAGACTCTGGACCTGGCAGCAGCATGAGGAAGCGGTATATAGGGGCCTATGGCAGATTAGGGGCCTGGCAGCAGCAATGGGAGGCCCATAATCTGCCAGCACCCTATGTCAAAAAATTCTACACACCAGCAGTGTGTGAGGAGACCTGAAAGTGGCACATGGCAGAGTGTGGCGATGGAGACAGCAGCAATGGGAGGCCGTACAGGGACCCATGACAGACTCTGGACCTGGCAGCAGCATGAGGAGGCGGTATATAGGGGCCTATGGCAGATTAGGGGCCTGGCAGCAGCTATGGGAGGCCCATAATCTGCCAGCACCCTATGTCAAAAAATTCTACACACCAGCAGTGTGTGAGGAGACCTGAAAGTGGCACATGGCAGAGTGTGGCGATGGAGACAGCAGCAATGGGAGGCCGTACAGGGACCCATGACAGACTCTGGACCTGGCAGCAGCATGAGGAGGCGGTATATAGGGGCCTATGGCAGATTAGGGGCCTGGCAGCAGCTATGGGATGCCCGTAATCTGCCAGCACCCTATGTCAAAAAATTCTACACACCAGCAGTGTGTGAGGAGACCTGAAAGTGGCACATGGCAGAGTGTGGCGATGGAGACAGCAGCAATGGGAGGCCGTACAGGGACCCATGAGAGACTCTGGACCTGGCAGCAGCATGAGGAAGCGGTATATAGGGGCCTATGGCAGATTAGGGGCCTGGCAGCAGCAATGGGAGGCCCATAATCTGCCAGCACCCTATGTCAAAAAATTCTACACACCAGCAGTGTGTGAGGAGACCTGAAAGTGGCACATGGCAGAGTGTGGCGATGGAGACAGCAGCAATGGGAGGCCGTACAGGGACCCATGACAGACTCTGGACCTGGCAGCAGCATGAGGAAGCGGTATATAGGGGCCCTTGGCAGATTAGGGGCCTGGCAGCAGCTATAGGAGGCCCATAATCTGCCAGCACCCTATGTCAAAAAATTCTACACACCAGCAGTGTGTGAGGAGACCTGAAAGTGGCACATGGCAGAGTGTGGCGATGGAGACAGCAGCAATGGGAGGCCGTACAGGGACCCATGACAGACTCTGGACCTGGCAGCAGCATGAGGAAGCGGTATATAGGGGCCTATGGCAGATTAGGGGCCTGGCAGCAGCTATAGGAGGCCCATAATCTGCCAGCACCCTATGTCAAAAAATTCTACACACCAGCAGTGTGTGAGGAGACCTGAAAGTGGCACATGGCAGAGTGTGGCGATGGAGACAGCAGCAATGGGAGGCCGTACAGGGACCCATGAGAGACTCTGGACCTGGCAGCAGCATGAGGAAGCGGTATATAGGGGCCTATGGCAGATTAGGGGCCTGGCAGCAGCTATAGGAGGCCCATAATCTGCCAGCACCCTATGTCAAAAAATTCTACACACCAGCAGTGTGTGAGGAGACCTGAAAGTGGCACATGGCAGAGTGTGGCGATGGAGACAGCAGCAATGGGAGGCCGTACAGGGACCCATGACAGACTCTGGACCTGGCAGCAGCATGAGGAAGCGGTATATAGGGGCCTATGGCAGATTAGGGGCCTGGCAGCAGCTATAGGAGGCCCATAATCTGCCAGCACCCTATGTCAAAAAATTCTACACACCAGCAGTGTGTGAGGAGACCTGAAAGTGGCACATGGCAGAGTGTGGCGATGGAGACAGCAGCAATGGGAGGCCGTACAGGGACCCATGAGAGACTCTGGACCTGGCAGCAGCATGAGGAAGCGGTATATAGGGGCCTATGGCAGATTAGGGGCCTGGCAGCAGCTATAGGAGGCCCATAATCTGCCAGCACCCTATGTCAAAAAATTCTACACACCAGCAGTGTGTGAGGAGACCTGAAAGTGGCACATGGCAGAGTGTGGCGATGGAGACAGCAGCAATGGGAGGCCGTACAGGGACCCATGAGAGACTCTGGACCTGGCAGCAGCATGAGGAAGCGGTATATAGGGGCCTATGGCAGATTAGGGGCCTGGCAGCAGCTATGGGAGGCCCATAATCTGCCAGCACCCTATGTCAAAAAATTCTACACACCAGCAGTGTGTGAGGAGACCTGAAAGTGGCACATGGCAGAGTGTGGCGATGGAGACAGCAGCAATGGGAGGCCGTACAGGGACCCATGAGAGACTCTGGACCTGGCAGCAGCATGAGGAGGCGGTATATAGGGGCCTATGGCAGATTAGGGGCCTGGCAGCAGCTATGGGAGGCCCGTAATCTGCCAGCACCCTATGTCAAAAAATTCTACACACCAGCAGTGTGTGAGGAGACCTCAAAGTGGCACATGTTTGAGGCATGATTCATGGCGGATTTAGTCAGTTGTGTCAGGAACTGGTGGTTTGAAATCCAGACTAATCCACGCCTGATTCATTTTCACAAACGTGAGTCTCTCCACACTTTGGGTGGACAGTCGTGTCCTCCGTGGAGTTACAATACCTCCTGCCGCACTAAACACGCGCTCCGATGCCACGCTACTGGCCGGGCATGACAGCCTTTCAAGGGCAAATTCAGCTAGTTGGGGCCAAAGGTCAAGTTTCGTTGCCCAGTAGTCAAGGGGATTGTCTACCTCGGTTGGCAGGGTGCTGTCCAAGTAGGCCCAAGCCTGTTGTTTGAGGTCCTGCTCCAGGTCCACCTGATGCTGCTGCTGCTGCTGCGGCTGGTTAGTAGTTTCCTCACTGCGCTGGTGAAGAAAGCTACTCATCATCGACTGGAGACTGAGGCAGCTGCTGCTGGTGGAGCTGCCACTGCTCCTACCACCCCACCCCTCCCCTGCTGCCATGGCAGCGGAACGCGAGCGCACAGGGCCCACAGTGTCTGAGGATGGACGTTGGCGCACAAAGGCAGAGACCAACTGACTACATAGGTGGTTTTTATAGTACGTTATTTTGGCCTCCCTCTCAGCAGGTGTGAAAAAGGCCACCATTTTGGAACGGTAGCGAGGGTCCAACAAGGTGGACAGCCAAAAGTCATCCCTCTGTCTGATGGTTATTATTCGGCTGTCGCTACGCAAGCAAGCGAGCATGCTATGGGCCATTTGTGCCAAGGAATGCGAGGGACTCCCTGCCTCCATCTCCACAGCATACTGCCACGGTGCGTCTGGGTCCTCTGTCTCCTCCTCCTCCTCCTCTACCAGATGCTCCTGCTCCTCCACTCCTGTCCGCTGAGTGGAAAAACCACCCATTTCACTCAATAATTCCTGAGCACAAATGTCCTCCTCTACCTCCTCCTCTTCTTCCTGTCCTGCCCCCACAGGGGTCATGTGGCGTTGAGATCTGTGCGCCACGTCTACCGCACCCTGACCAGCCATTGTTAACAGCATTTGTTCAAGGACGTGCAACAGAGGAATGACGTCGTTCATCCCATAGTCCTGCCGACTCACGAATAGCGTGGCCTCCTCAAAGGGCCTGAGCAAGCGGCAGGTGTCACGCATGAGCTGCCAATGGCTGACATCGAAGTTACACAGGGGAGTACCTTTATCCGCTTGTAACATCAGGAAATCGGTGATGGCCTTTCGCTGTTCGTAAAGGCGGTCTAACATGTGTAGGGTTGAATTCCACCTTGTTGCAACGTCGCAGATCAGGCGATGCTGTGGAATTCCGTTCTGCCGCTGCAGCTCAAGGAGGGTGTGCTTTGCGGTGTAGGAATGGCTGAAATGCATGCAAAGTTTACGTGACATTTTAAGGATGTCTTGCAGTGGGATGGTGGATTTTAAGAACCGCTTGACAACCAGATTGAACACGTGAGCCATGCATGGCGCATGGCACAACCTTCCTTGACGCAGAGCAGACACCATGTTCTTTCCGTTGTCGGTCAACATGGTTCCGATTTTCAGTTTGCGCGGAGACAGCCATCTGTCGATTTCTCTGTTCATTACACTCAGAAGTTCCTCCCCTGTGTGACTACGTTCGCCAAGGCATACCAGGTGCAGAACAGCGTGACACCGTTGCGCCCTGCACATGTGATATGCCGGTCGGGTAATGGGACTTGGCACGGGGGTGGCGGCTGAGGACACGGCGGAAGAAGAGGTGGTAGAGGCGGACATCTTTGCCGGACCAAGGACGTGCAAACGTGGAGGCAAAAGCGGCGTGACCTGTCCAAGTTGCTGGTGCGGCTGTGACGGCACCACGTTCACCCAGTGGGCCGTAAATGACATGTACTGTCCCTGACCATAGTTACAGCTCCACACGTCGGCGCTGCCGTGCACTTTGGCAGAGACCGACATGCTCAAAGACTGGCCCACCATGTCTTCTACATGTGAATGCAGGGCTGGCACTGCCTTTTTGGCGAAGAAATGACGGCTTGGCACTCTCCACCGCGGCGCGGCACAAGCCATCATTTCTCTGAAAGGTGCTGAGTCCACCACTTGGAAAGGGAGGGACTGCAGCACCAGCAACTTGGACAGGAGGACGTTCAGCTTTTGCACCGTCGGGTGCGTGCTCGCAAACTGTTGTCTCTTGGAAACGGATTCCAAGGAAGACTGCTGACGGAATCCGTGAAGAGGAGTAGCAGGAGAAGGAGCATCTGAACGAGCGGAAGATGCCAACGAGCGACAACTCCCCTCAGCAGAGGTGTTGGAGCCTTGACTGGCTGATGGAGGGCGATTGACGTCGGGTGACGGAGCAAGTAACGGAGCGGGTGATGGAGCGGGGGCTGGGGCGGGCAGAACCGCCGTATCTTTATCACGGTTTTCCCAGGCCACCAAATGGCGACGCTGCATATGCTGCCGCAACGCTGTAGTCCCAACATGGGCCCCCTGGCCACGCTTGACTTTCTGGCCACATAGTCGACATACGGCTACGTTTACTTCCTCGGGCGGCTTGACGAAAAATTGCCACACCGCCGAGTAGGAAACTTTGCCCCCGATACTCCTCACTGGCTGACTGCTGCTTCCTCCGTGCACACCGGCACCACTACTGGCCGTGGTGGTAGGCTGCAGTGGAGCTGGTGCTCTACTCCGTGGACGTTTGGCTCCACTGACACTGCTGCGACCCTGCTGCTGTCTCCTGGGCAACCCACCGACTGTTTTGCTCGCTGCCAAGCTGCCACCCTCTTCTCCTGATGATGCGGAAGAAATTGCCTGATGACGACGAGGCTGCCAAGTGCGATCAACCTCCTCATCATCAAGTAGGGTCTCCGCCTCACTACTAGCCCCCTCGGCTGCGTCTGGGTCAGGAGACAGACCTGTCTCTAGACCGGCTACCGAGCCACTCTCCTCGCCACTACTTCTTCGCCTGGCTGCTGAAAAGGCGGATGTCTCCCCCCGTTCCTGACCGCCCTCTGTTAGCTCTTCCTCACTGTACAGTGGGGCTGAGCCCACAGCATGCGATACTTTGCTTGGTGAGGGAACACCAAAGGACAGGGGCAGGTAGAGGACACGTGATTTCAGTGGGCTTGGTCCCGGGCCATGCCAACTAACGGTTGTGTCTGACGTACCCACCGACCGTTGGCTGTAGGTGTCAGAGGTGACCTGGGAAGAGGAAGACGACCGAGCCAACCAATCGACGACGGCAGGGTTGTCGGTGGAGACACGACCGCTGGATGACACCGGGAGCACTGGCCTCTGGCTGCGAATAGTGCTGCCTCGACCCCTTCCTCTGCTGCCACGTCTGCTCGCTCCTAAAACATTGCCTCCTCTGCCACTCCTCTGCATGTTGTCTGACATACTCTTTAATTAAACGATTATGTGTCCCTGAGTAACAATTCTGTGTCCCGGAGTAACAATTCTGTGTCTGTGCGAGTAACAATTCTGTGGCCCTAAGTAACAGTTCTGTGGCCCTCAGTAACAATTCTGTGTCCCTGATTAACGTTTCTGTGGCCCCAAGTAACAGTTCTGTGGCCCTCAGTAACAATTCTGTGTCTGTGCGAGTAACAATTCTGTGTCTGTGCGAGTAACAATTCTGTGGCCCTAAGTAAAGTTTCTGTGGCCCTAAGTAACAATTCTCTGGCACTCAGTAACAATTCTGTCTGTCCCTGAGTAACAATTCTCTGGCACTCAGTAACAATTCTGTCTGTCCCTGAGTAAAAATTCTGTGGCCCTAAGTAAAGTTTCTAGGGCCCTGAGTAACAATTATCTGGCACTCAGTAACAATTCTGTCTGTCCCTGAGTAACAATTCTCTGGCACTCAGTAACAATTCTGTCTGTCCCTGAGTAAAAATTCTCTGGCCCTAAGTAAAGTTTCTGGGGCCCTGAGTAACAATTATCTGGCACTCAGTAACAATTCTGTCTGTCCCTGAGTAAAAATTCTGTGGCCCTAATTAAAGTTTCTGTGGCCCTAAGTAACAATTCTCTGGCACTCAGTAACAATTCTGTCTGTCCCTGAGTAACAATTCTCTGGCACTCCGTAACAATTCTGTCTGTCCCTGAGTAACAATTCTCTGGCACTCAGTAACAATTCTGTCTGTCCCTGAGTAAAAATTCTGTGGCCCTAAGTAAAGTTTCTGTGGCCCTGAGTAACAATTCTCTGGCACTCCGTAACAATTCTGTCTGTCCCTGAGTAACAATTCTCTGGCACTCAGTAACAATTCTGTCTGTCCCTGAGTAAAAATTCTGTGGCCCTAATTAAAGTTTCTGTGGCCCTAAGTAACAATTCTCTGGCACTCAGTAACAATTCTGTCTGTCCCTGAGTAACAATTCTCTGGCACTCCGTAACAATTCTGTCTGTCCCTGAGTAACAATTCTCTGGCACTCAGTAACAATTCTGTCTGTCCCTGAGTAAAAATTCTGTGGCCCTAATTAAAGTTTCTGTGGCCCTAAGTAACAATTCTCTGGCACTCAGTAACAATTCTGTCTGTCCCTGAGTAACAATTCTCTGGCACTCCGTAACAATTCTGTCTGTCCCTGAGTAACAATTCTCTGGCACTCAGTAACAATTCTGTCTGTCCCTGAGTAAAAATTATGTGGCCCTAAGTAAAGTTTCTGTGGCCCTGAGTAACAATTCTCTGGCACTCCGTAACAATTCTGTCTGTCCCTGAGTATGAATTCCGTGGCCCTAACTAGCGTTTCTTTGTCCCTAAGTAAAGTTTCTGTGGCCCTCAGTAACAGTTCTGTGTCTGTGCGAGTAACAATTCTGTGTCTGTGCGAGTAACAATTCTGTGGCCCTAAGTAAAGTTTCTGTGGCCCTAAGTAACAATTCTCTGGCACTCCGTAACAATTCTGTCTGTCCCTGAGTAACAATTCTCTGGCACTCAGTAACAATTCTGTCTGTCCCTGAGTAAAAATTCTGTGGCCCTAAGTAAAGTTTCTGTGGCCCTGAGTAACAATTCTCTGGCACTCCGTAACAATTCTGTCTGTCCCTGAGTAACAATTCTCTGGCACTCAGTAACAATTCTGTCTGTCCCTGAGTAAAAATTCTGTGGCCCTAAGTAAAGTTTCTGTGGCCCAGAGTAACAATTCTCTAGCACTCCGTAACAATTCTGTCTGTCCCTGAGTATGAATTCTGTGGCCCTAACTAGCGTTTCTTTGTCCCTAAGTAACAGTTCTGTGGCCCTGAGTAACAATTCTGTGTCTGTGCGAGTAACAATTCTGTGGCCCTAAGTAACAGTTCTGTGGCCCTCAGTAACAGTTCTGTGTCTGTGCGAGTAACAATTCTGTGTCTGTGCGAGTAACAATTCTGTGGCCCTAAGTAACAGTTCTGTGGCCTTCAGTAACAATTCTGTGTCTGTGCGAGTAACAATTCTGTGTCTGTGCGAGTAACAATTCTGTGGCCCTAAGTAAAGTTTCTGTGGCCCTAAGTAACAATTCTCTGGCACTCAGTAACAATTCTGTCTGTCCCTGAGTAACAATTCTCTGGCACTCAGTAACAATTCTGTCTGTCCCTGAGTAAAAATTCTGTGGCCCTAAGTAAAGTTTCTGTGGCCCTGAGTAACAATTCTCTGGCACTCCGTAACAATTCTGTCTGTCCCTGAGTAACAATTCTCTGGCACTCAGTAACAATTCTGTCTGTCCCTGAGTAAAAATTCTGTGGCCCTAAGTAAAGTTTCTGTGGCCCAGAGTAACAATTCTCTGGCACTCCGTAACAATTCTGTCTGTCCCTGAGTATGAATTCTGTGGCCCTAACTAGCGTTTCTTTGTCCCTAAGTAACAGTTCTGTGGCCCTGAGTAACAATTCTGTGTCTGTGCGAGTAACAATTCTGTGGCCCTAAGTAACAGTTCTGTGGCCCTCAGTAACAGTTCTGTGTCTGTGCGAGTAACAATTCTGTGTCTGTGCGAGTAACAATTCTGTGGCCCTAAGTAACAGTTCTGTGGCCTTCAGTAACAATTCTGTGTCTGTGCGAGTAACAATTCTGTGTCTGTGCGAGTAACAATTCTGTGGCCCTAAGTAAAGTTTCTGTGGCCCTAAGTAACAATTCTCTGGCACTCAGTAACAATTCTGTCTGTCCCTGAGTAACAATTCTCTGGCACTCAGTAACAATTCTGTCTGTCCCTGAGTAAAAATTCTGTGGCCCTAAGTAAAGTTTCTGTGGCCCTGAGTAACAATTCTCTGGCACTCCGTAACAATTCTGTCTGTCCCTGAGTAACAATTCTCTGGCACTCAGTAACAATTCTGTCTGTCCCTGAGTAAAAATTCTGTGGCCCTAAGTAAAGTTTCTGTGGCCCAGAGTAACAATTCTCTGGCACTCCGTAACAATTCTGTCTGTCCCTGAGTATGAATTCTGTGGCCCTAACTAGCGTTTCTTTGTCCCTAAGTAACAGTTCTGTGGCCCTGAGTAACAATTCTGTGTCTGTGCGAGTAACAATTCTGTGGCCCTAAGTAACAGTTCTGTGGCCCTCAGTAACAGTTCTGTGTCTGTGCGAGTAACAATTCTGTGTCTGTGCGAGTAACAATTCTGTGTCTGTGCGAGTAACAATTCTGTGGCCCTAAGTAAAGTTTCTGTGGCCCTAAGTAACAATTCTCTGGCACTCAGTAACAATTCTGTCTGTCCCTGAGTAACAATTCTCTGGCACTCAGTAACAATTCTGTCTGTCCCTGAGTAAAAATTCTGTGGCCCTAAGTAAAGTTTCTGTGGCCCTAAGTAACAATTCTCTGGCACTCAGTAACAATTCTGTCTGTCCCTGAGTAACAATTCTCTGGCACTGAGTAACAATTCTGTCTGTCCCTGAGTAAAAATTCTGTGGCCCTAATTAAAGTTTCTGTGGCCCTAAGTAACAATTCTCTGGCACTCAGTAACAATTCTGTCTGTCCCTGAGTAACAATTCTCTGGCACTCAGTAACAATTCTGTCTGTCCCTGAGTAACAATTCTGTGGCCCTAATAACGTTTCTGTGGCCCTAAGTAACAATTCTCTGGCACTGAGTAACAATTCTGTCTGTCCCTGATTATGAATTCTGTGGCCCTAACTAGCGTTTCTTTGTCCCTAAATAACGATTCTGTGGCCCTCATTAACAAGTCTGTGTCCCTGAGTAATGGTTCTCTGTCCCTAAGTAACTTTTCTCTGTCCCCAATTATCGTTTCTGTGGCCCTAACTCTGTCCCTGTCCCTAGTACAGAGTGGTCTGCCTCTGTTCAATAACTGCAGGCAAATGAAGAATTCCAAAATGGCCGCTATTTATAGCTCGACCATTACACAGTGCTGGCTGGCTGGCTGCTGATAGGCTGATGCGATCACATGTAGTTGAGGAATGCATTATGGGTCAGCGCGCCTTGTCTGCGCGCCTTCCCAGACATCCCCGCTCCGTCGCCGCACATGTCAGCCGCCATTTTCTGAAAAATTTCGATTCGCGCGTCCGAATTAGGCTATTTTTCGGATTCGGCACGAATCGAAATTTTTCCGATATTCGACTCGAATTCCACTTCGGATACTTCGATTCGCTCATCTCTAGTGGCACTGATTGGCAGCACTGATAGGTGGCACTGACTGGCATTGATAGGTGGCACTGACTGGCACTGATAGGTGACACTGAAAGGCATCTCAGATGGGCACTGATATGTAGCATTGATATGCACTGGTAGGCACTGATATGTAGCATTGATGAGGCACTGATGGGCACTGGCAGGTGGCATTGATGGGCAATCACAGCTGGCATTGATGGGCAGTGACAGGTGGCTACACTGATCATCAGGGCACACTGATCATCACTGCCCTGATGATCAGTGTAGATGTCCCCTCCGAGGAATGCCAATTACCGGCTCTCCTCTCCTCTCGAGCTGTCAGCGTGACAGTTTGTGAGGAGAGAAATGCCGATAACCGGCATTTCCCTATTTACATGTGATCAGCTGTGATTGGACACAGCTGATCACATGACCGAGCCGACATGTTTGGCTCTTTCCGTGGATTGGTGATGTCCAAGGGACACAGCGCACCACTGATCGCTGCACGCTCCCGGAGCCGCCCATGCGAGGTTAGAGATGGAGGACATCATATGACGTCCTCCCAGAACGAGAGAACCGCCTTGCACCTGTCATTACCTTTTATGGCGGGTTAAAGCTATATAGGCTCATGTCTGGTCTTAATACATGTGAATGGCTTTCTATTTTTATGTGTTTTTAAATAAAATAACAGTGAACACTATACATAGGTTCTCATTGTCTTTTAACATGAAAATACACACTGAATCATCCATCCACCCACTCGAGCTGCTGAGGTTCTCCAAGAGACAGAATACTTGCTAATTAAGAAGGAAAGGAGCCATCTAGTGTTGGACCGCATATTGATCTTTGTTGTAGCGTCAATACAGAGAGGCGAGAGTTTGCCCATGAGGGATTCACCATGGTGGAGGTGTTGTTAACTTTCCCGTTCTTGCAGCACTTACCTGGGAGTAATAGTATATATATGACAAGCTGTATGGGACTACTACATTCACAATTATACAGTATAGACTTCTGCAATTATATTATTTCTGATTGGTTGATATTTGTTTCTGATTATTTCATGATTGCCGAAAACACATAGAACATCAGATTACAGACATTGGTTATTACTCACAGATAAATTATTGTCGGAAGTACAGCATTTACACTTTTATAGTTCTTGACATTGCTATTGATGAAATTCCATCCTATACACCCTTGTGAAAACATCCAACTGTGTTCAATGACCACTTAATGGTTCAGAGAGGCAGAGTATGGCTTGGGAGTATTGAATTTGTTTATCCTGGACAATGACAGATCATCCCATAGAAATGTTGCTTACCTTATAAATAGATCACAAAAACTGTCTCTAATGAAACGTTACCCATCACCAATATGTTCTTTATCATAGTTAGTGTATAACAAAAGAAACACTCACTGACCTCATGTAGAAGAGAAAGCAAGAATAACCTTCACGTTTCCCTTGTTGCCATGTTGTTATTGACATATTTGGTAACCAGTATAGAATCAGTGCAATGGGAGAGGAAATAGAATAAATGAAATGGTTAATCATCATGTTTATCTGAATTATATTGGCAAAGAAGAGGAGGAACAGAAGCTATAAAAAAGAGAAGAATGTGGTCAAGGCACAGCAACTTAGGGATATTGATGAGCCCACATCAGAAGTTCCATGATGACAATCAGAAGAATTTTCAGTGGAAACTTGAATGTGGGAGAATGTCTCAGGCCTAAACACCTTGGCTGGCATGGAAGGCTAAATGGTTGCTTGTCCGTAGACTGCAAGAATTTAAATGGCCTTCAAAGTGAGGGATGACTAATGGATGACCATGCTCTTGGATCCTTCCTAAAAGATGAAAACTGATGCTTTTTTCTGTGACAAAAAAGGGAAAACACATTAAAAGCTATGTTTTATACACAGCTTGTTTTTAACTGTTATTGTCTTCATTATGTCACTAGCTGATAAGTACATATGATCAGCATATTTAACATTGATATAATTTAGCTACTATATTGCAAAAAGTATTGGTAAACCCCTCCAAATCATTGAATTCAGGTGTTTCAATCACCTCCATGGCCACAGGTGTATAAAATCAAGCACCTAGGCATGCAGACTGCTTCTACAATCATTTGTGAAAGAATGGGTGGCTCTCAGGAGCTCAGTGAATTCAAGCATGCTACCGTGGTAGGTTGCCACCTGTGCAATAAGTCCATCCGTGAAATTCCTCGCTACTAAATATTCCATGGTCAACTGTTAGTGTTATTATAACAAAGTGGAAGCAACTGGGAACAAAAGCAACTCAGCCACGAAGGTCACGTAAAATGAAAGAGCGGAGTCGTCACATGCTGAAGCACACAGTGTGCAGAAGTCACCAACTGTCTACAGAGTCAATAGCTAAAGACCTCCAAAGTTCATGTGGCCTTCAGATTAGCATAACAGTGCATAGAGAGCTTCATGGAATGGATTTCCATAGCTGAGCAGTAGTGATGGGCCGAGCACCACCCTGTTCGCTTTGAGGTCAAACATTCAAACCTAACAAAAGTTCGACCGCAAACTTTGAACAGGGACAATTCACTGAGCGGTATCCTACTGCATCTGAGTATGCGGTAAGATACTGCACAGCTTCTAAAATACAGCATGAGTTATAATATTAAGTCATGTAATATTTTAGTAGTTTAAACTGCTACATTAGTAACAGTATAACCTCATCTGGAATATGCAGTTCAGTTTTGGGCACCAATTCACAAAAAGAACATTGGGGAACTGGAGAAAGTACAGAAAAGGGCAACCAAACTGATAAGAGGTATGATAAGATAAGATAAGATAAGATAAGAGCTCAGTCATGAGTAAAGATTAAAGAAACTGTATTTATTTTCTCTTGCGAAGAGATTAAGGGGGGATATGATCAACATGCATATATACATCAGTGGTTCATATAGTGAACTCAGTGTAGAGATATTCACCCTGAGGTCATCACAGAGGACAAGGGGGCACTCTTTATGTCTAGAGGAACAGAAATTGAATCTCGGAACTCAGAAAGGTTTCTTCACAGTGAGAGCTGTGAAAATGTGGAATAGATTCCCTCAAGAGTTGGTTCTGGGCAGCTCAGTGGATTGCTTTAAAAAAAAGGCCTGGATTCTTTCCTAGATATACAGAATATAACTGGATACTAACATTTATAAGTAAAGTTGATCCAGGGAATATCCAATTGCCTCTCAGGGGATCAGGAAATATTTTGTTCCCCATGCAGGAGCAAATTGGATCATGCTTTGCTGGGTTTTTTTTGCCTTCCTCTGGATCAGGGGACTGACAACTCATGGGGCCCCCCGGGCAATAGGGGATCATGGGGCCCCTGAGTCTTTGGCCACACTCAAAGCACACCCAAAAAAAGCCTATAAAAGGTACCAGGGGCATTTTATGGGGCCCCCTACTGACCCCGGGCCCTCGGGCAGTGCCCGAGTGCTCGAATCGTCAGTCCGCCCCTGCTCTGGATCAACTGTGGTTATAGGAGTATAACTTTTTTTTCTTATGGTAAAACTGGATGGAATTTTGTCTTTTTTCAGCCAGGCTAACTATGTAAACATTCTTTAATGTTTCAGCCGTCAGTGGGTTTCCCCGCTGACTGCTGAATGTAAAAAGGATTGCTGGCAATTAATTATTTTTTTAAATGGTGTGGGATTCCCCCCCCCCCCCTTTTTCATACCAAGCCCCTTGGGTCTGCTATAGATTTTTAGGGGAATCCTCAGGCCAAAATTTAAAAAAAAAAACGGCATGGGGGTCCCCGCAAAATCCATTTCAGACCCTTATCTGAGCATGGAGCCCAGCAGGTCAGGAAAGGAGGGGACAAGTGAGTGCCCCTTCCTGAACCATAGCAGGCCACATGCCCTCAACATCGAAGGCTGCTTTGGGGCAAGGGGAACTCCCCCAAAGCACCTTGTCTCCATATTAATGGGGCCAAGGGACTCTTCCCCACAACAGTGGCTTGTGGTTGTGGGGGTCTTTGGGCAGGAGGTTTATCGGAGACTTATGACACAAGAAAGTCTTTGACAAGTCCTTTATTAAAAACAAAGGCTGCCACTGCCAACCCAAAAAGAGACAGAAAAACGACTCCTCTCTTGACGCTGGCTCCCGCCCTCTGACAGCTGCACTGGCCTGACAGATCTTAAATACTATGAAGACATCACAAGGGGGCAGGGTCACCCAGTTGATGTCACTAGGTGGCCCCATCCCTTTTGACATCATCATGCGCTGTGATTGGCCAAAGCATTGCACCTGACAGCAGGTCAGGTGCATTGCTTTGGCCAATCACAGTGCACTGTCAGGGAGCAGTGCATTGTGGGGTGTGACAGGCAAACAGCCCTCCAAAAACCCTTATCATTCATGTGTTTGGCAAACACAAGACTAGCCAATGTTCGAGTCAAACTTATGTTCGTCTCGAACATCAAGCCCAACTCTACTGAGCAGCTGCACCCAAGCCTTATAATACCAAGTGCAATGCAAAGCGTCAGATGCAGTGGTGTAAAGCACGCAGCCACTGGACTCTAGAGCAGTGGAGACATGTTCTCTGGAGTGAAAAATCATGCTTCTCTGTCTGGAAATCTGCTGGATGTGTCTGAGTTTGGCGGTTGGCAGGAGAACAGTACTTGCCTAACTGCATTGTGTCAAATGTAAAGTTTGGTGGAGGGGAGATTGTGGTGTGGGGTTGTTGTTCAGAGGTTGGGCTTGGTCCCTTAGTTCCAGTGAAGGGAACTCTTAAGGCGTCAGCATACCAAGACATTTTGGAATAAACTAGAGTGGAGACTGCGAGCCAGGCCTTCTCGTCCAACATCAGTGCCTGACCTCACAAATGCGCTTCTAGAAGAATGGTCAAACATTCCCATAGACACACTCCAAAACTTTGTAGACAGCCTTCCCAGAGGAGTTGAAGCTGTTATAGCTGCAAAGGATGGGTCAACTCAATTATGAACCCTATGGACTAAGACTGGGATGCCATTCATGAGCGTGCAAAGGCAAGCGTCCCAATACTTTTGCCAATATAGTGTAGCTGTATATTTATAACTGTTCTTATGAAAGCTAGTGATTTTTTTGGATTGATGTAATCCTTCCCAGGAATGTTAACAAAAGTGTATCTCTGCAAGAAATGGTATCCCCGATTACCAACATAGTCCTGTCTTAATCAAGGAAATAACTTTTCTAAAGGAAGAAAACCCCTATAACAAAATATATGGGATTACGTTATAGTGAGAATGAGATATTTCTCTTATGTAAAAATGAAGCAAGGAAAATATGTACTATAGCATTTCTTCACAAGGTTAATACCCTGAATGTATTCTCACTTTCAGCATATGTAGTAAAACAAAGAAAAGAAAAAAAGTTTAAATATGTCATGTATGACAACAATATTTAAGACTGGGAAAGCTTGATCACAAAATATAAAAAAAAGAAATAAAGAATGTGAATGACAAGATGGCAAAAGGGATATTTTTCTGCTACCAAAATTACATGTTCTTCTTCTCTATAGTTTGGGAACTATACTTCAAGTTACTGATAATAATTGACTATGTGACATTTCCATAGAAATCCCTGACAAGCAACACAATAAACATTGATTTACGTTTCAGTAAAAAAGAACACATATCTGTGAAAAATGAAATGAAAGGAAATAGTTTGTGTGTGTGTGACTACACTAAATCAGGTTTCAGGGAAAAAACGTTGACTAAATATACAAGTAAGTCTTTCTCTTTGTCTTTCCTTCTTCTCCCTCTTACAAAATTGTTTACTTTAACCACTGGACCTCTGAAATGTTTTAGCCCCTTCATGACTAGTGCATTTTTTTGCTATTTAGCACTGTGCAACTTTAACTGGCAGTTGCATGGTCATGCAACACTGTACCCAAATTAAATTTATTTATTTTTTACACCAATAGAGCTTTCTTTTTGTGGTATTTGGCTTTTTTATTTTTTAATATAAGAATTCTAAAAGGCAAAACGTTTTGAAAAAAACCCCAATATTTTCTACTTTATGTTATTAAACCTACAGTATCCACTTAAAAAAAATGTCATAAATTTTGATGAAAATGTATTTTGCTACATGTCTTTGGTAAAAAGAAAAACACAAAAAGTGTATATTAATTGGTTTGTGTGAAAGTTATAGTATCTACAAACTATAGTATATACAGTATCCTGGGATTTACTCAGCTATAGATGCTATGCTTTAAAAGGTGGTAGTCAGTGACTTATATTGGGACTGTTATAGTGTGGCGAACATTCTGGCACTAACAGACACTAGTTGGGAGGGTCACTAATTGACACTGACCTCACTAGTGACAGTGATCAGTGATTATACTGTACACTGACACTGTGCTAATGATACTGGCTGGGAAGGGGTTAACATCTATGGGCAATCAAGGAATTAACTGTGTGCCTAACAAGTGTAGTGTGTGTAATGTGTGTTGGATTTATTTACTAATCTGGCTGTTTTTTCTCTCTTCTTTTCAGTGTTGATGTATATCATGATGCAAGATGTGTGCTAACGAGGTGAGCTGATGAACTCTGATGTCATGTCTGAAAGTGGAGTTCCAACCATTTTTGTGTTTATTAAAAGTCAGCAGCTACAAAAACTGTAGCTGATGACTTTTAATAAACACACACTTACCTGTCTCAGGGTCCAGCGATGTACTCACCCGTGCAGTCCCTTCTCTCCTTCTCTCCTCCATGGTGCCAGCATCTCTACTGTGGGAACCAGGCTGTGATAGCTTGCTGCTTACACATGTGCGAGTCGCACCACACCTCCTGATTGGTCCGGCAGCCTCCTGGGATCTGTTAAAGTTCCCAGGAGACTGCGGGAGCAAGCAGGGGGCTGAACTTCCAGGTCACTTCGCTCCGGCGAACTGAGTGGAACTCCACTTTAAGGTCTGTCCAGGCAGTATTGAAGTTTTTTTATACAACATCACTGACACTGTGATATTATGGCTGCAAGAATACTTAGGGATCTTAAAGGAGCCGCACACTTTAATCCCTGGAGATACTGTGATGTGCACCTAGAGAGAGCCCAGTGGACAGGAAGCTAAAGTGGTCCTTTCCCAAGTATCTGACAGTCCATGGTGTTTGGGTGATACATGGCCATTTTATTATATTAAAGGTGACATTTTTTGGAAGACACGTCATGTCTATATAGGAGCACTTTTGTGTAGTGGTTCCTCTTGCGCTAAATGAATGAACTCTACCCTAACAAAGCTGCTAACACCCAAACCCTTTACCTCAAAAGAATAAATGTCATAAAATGTGTACCATGTGGTGCAGCGGTACAATACTAAAATATAAACAATAAAAAATATATATAACAATAAATAATAATGATAATATATAAAAAAACAGTATTGGTGAAACTAAGAAAGATCCTACTGGGATCTAAAAAAAGGTGCAAAAATAGTGCAAATGGTGAAATAATCCAATGGGTCACAAAATCAGACCCTAATACAAAGTGAAAAACAGTAAATAACCCAATCCCAAAAATGGGATAATAAACCAATAGTGTTAACAAGGTGAATCCCAGAAATGGGATAATCATATAACAATGACACATCCTGAAGAAGTCACATGGGATACGTGACGCAACGCGTCGATACGCGGTGGCGTCATTATGGCTGAAGCCATCTTGGTACACCCGGATACATGTGAATACACCCAGAATATGTAAATGCCTGATTAATACTGCTTAAATGTGAATGTATATACTGGCATTTTTCTTGGATTTATTATATTAAAAGCATAATTGCACTATGGAAGTGTTTCTCTCTTCTCTTATGAGCTACGCATGATCTTACTGGGAGCCACGCAAGGTCTTACTGAGTAAGTTGGAGATAGTAAGGCCATCTGCTTACCTATCCAGGAAGGGGAAATACTCTTATGATATATGTAAAACCCTGTGTGTGGAGGTCAGCTATTAAGGAGATCTACTGTATATCGTAGGATCCTTGTGTGATCCAAAAAGCGTATTGGCCCATAGGGACATTTGCTGCTTTGTTTTATGTGTTCTTGGATTTTTTCACAGCATATATATTTATTATTGATTGTCTCACTACACATATATATTGCTTTTATATTTCATATATTTATTACACAATTTTTATAGATTTTGTCTTGTCACTGTGTGAATTGTGAAAAAGCACTTGTCACTTTGTTATTTGTTATATGATTATCCCATTACTGGGATTCACCTTGTTGACACGATTGGTTTATTATCCCATTTTTGGGATTGGGTTATTTACTGTTTTTTGCTTTGTATTAGGGTCTGATTTTGTGACCCATTGGATTCTTTCACCATTTGCCCTATTTTTTGCACCTTATTTTAGATCCCAGTAGGATCGTTCTTAGTTTCACCGATACTTTTTTTAATATATTGTTATTATTTATTGTTACAGTATATATATTTTTTATTGTTTATATTTTAGTATCGTAGCGCTGCACCACATGGTACACATTTTATATAGGAGCACTGTCCTTTATGTTACTCTGGTGTGGGGAATAATCACGGAAGATTGAAGTTATACATGAGGCTGTTATCGTTGAAGATACCTTTTTGGATACCTATTTGGAGGACTCAATATCTTCAAAATCTTGCGCAGAGGAGACTTCCCATTGATTGCTTTACCATGGAGGAGGAGCATTTAGCCATTTGAAGTGTCGCTAAAGGGCACAGGAGACTGATTCACCCAAGGGGCTTGTCCGCGAACTCGTCAGACATTACGAATCGCATGTGAAGAGCAGCTGAGCTGCAGATCAAAGCAAGAGGTGCAGGACTGATTCCTGTAGAACGGACAGCCGCTGGTGGAGGCCTGCGAACACACAGTGCCCATCCTGAAGGTCCTGGGACTGTGCCTAACAAGAACACATCTGCAGTGACATCCCTGGATCCCTGATACAGCTTCTCCTGGAACCGATGACATCTGGTGGTCACCCTATAGATGACACCCACCTGATCCATTAACATAGTGGCTGGATACAGCTTCCATCCGGACAGATGACATCTAGTGGTCACCCTATAGATGACACCGCCTTGCTCCAGTGATACAGTGGCTGAGTACCAGGGACAGGTCTTAAATGTCCCATGCGCTTTAACATGCGCTATCTGGTTAGTGCATTACTTGGCTATTCTTTATCATTTCTGAAATCTACTATCTCTGGCTCCTCACGCGTTGGAGACTGTATACGTATTTAGCACATCTGATGAACTGACGCCGTCATTTTGCCGATCCACTTTCATATGGGATCTATTATATGTGTAATCATTGTTTTAAGTTAGCGCTGCACTTTCATATTTTACCATTTACTCTGGAGGTTCACGATGTGCCTTTTTGTGCCAGCAGCTACCCTATCTACATCCACACACTGCGCTCGATTTTATATATATTTTATATATAAGTTTATTTTAGCCGACTGTGACTCCTTGTGGCTTCACATCCGGCTGCACACTGTGCATACTGGTAATTTACATTTCCTTGCTGGCTTATTTTTTTGTAAAAATAGCGTGGGGAACCCTCATATGTTCCAATGAATACATACAGTGGGGCAAAAAAAGTATTTAGTCAGCCACCAATTGTGCAAGTTTTCCCACTTAAAAAGATGAGAGAGGCCTGTAATTGGCATCATAGGTAGACCTCAACTATGAGAGACAAAGTGAGAAAAAAAATCCAGACAATCACATTGGCTGATTTGGAAAGAATTTATTTGAAAATTATGGTGGAAAATAAGTATTTGGTCACCTAGAAACAAGCAAGATTTCTGGCTCTCACAGACCTGTACCTTCTTCTTTAAGAGGCTCCTCTGTCCTGCACTTATTACCTGTATCAATGGCACAAAGTGCAGGTGGTGGCAAGCTAACCTAATCGTGTGTGTATTGTGTATGGGCTGTGGGAAAGGTGAAAGTGCACCAAGATTTCAGCTCACAGGATAGGTTGGGAAATCTCTGAATTGTATGTAAATTGGCTACTTCACCACATCTAAGGGTCTATTTATAAAAAAACAAAAATCAGTTGGAAAAATGCTGACAGTCATTTCCTATGATTGTCAGGTCCATCTATTGGCTATAATTAGGTATTTTCCAGAAATACCCCAATTTTAGAAAACAATACCACATTGTGGCAACTAGCTGGAGCTGATGACCATAGGAAATTACTATATCAAGAAAAAAAAAAAGGACAGAATTTTTCAAGGATGGGAGAATTTGCATTCACATTCATCCATCTCCTCGATTGTAAGCTCGAAAGAGCAGGGCCCTCGAAATCCTTGTGTATTGTATTGTTTCTGTCTTGTCTCATGTTCTGTCCCCCTTGCTATTGTACAGAGATGAGCAAACCCTTTGGCGCTATATAAATACTGTATAATAATAATAATAATAATCCATCTCTTTTTTTAAATACTGTAAATAAACACATTAGATGGTATGCAAAATTTGTATCTGTTCATGTCTGTTCAGCCAGCTAAAATCAAGTAAATCTATATCCAGTGGTGTCCAGAAATATTGCAGGCTGTGATCTCACGCCAGTAGGCAAGTCACTATGGGTGTGTTTCTTGACATCTAAATTTGTAATATGATCATGGCTCTATTCCAAGAAAACAAGTCATCCTCTAACAGAAGCAAGGTAACTTTTATTTGGGACTCCACTGACAATGATTTATTGCAGTTGTAATCTTTTTATTTTATTTCTCATAAAAAAATATTATATCTTATTTAATGTGTTATTAAATTATGTGTGAATGTGTTATTACATTTAATAAAAATAATAAACATCAGAATCTCGTATTTATTTAAAATTTACCCATGAATTTCTACTTTTAAAATAATAATTATAGTATGTTTTCAATAAAGCACTTGGATTATTTAATTATACTCAAAATATAATATATTTTTGAGTGTGCATATTGAAATACTGGCAATTCTGTTATGCCAAGCAAGGGCCAATATATTTAATTCATATTGTAGTAAATCATTTTATTCACATAAACTTACATTAAAAACTAAGCACTCATTCAGGATGCTGCAGCTAGATAATTGAAGGATTTTCTAAATTCCACAACACAGCAACTACTCACATGTAGTCCAAATCTTGCAACCTAATGAATTTAAGTGTGTGTGCTCTCTAGCCATTTTTTTAGGTATTTCATTGACAAATCCTACATAGTTACATACAGTAGTTAGGTTGAAAAAGACACTAATCCATCTAGTTCAACCAAAAATAAAATCATTTAAAATATAAAAACACAAAAATTGAAAACCTCAATATACACTATTCTATACCCACAATTGATCTAGAGGAAGACAAAAAAACTATTAAAGTATGATCCAGTTTGCTCAAGTGGGGGCATAAAATTCCTTCCTGATCCGCATGAGGCAATCAGATACAGGTATTCCCTGGATCAACTACCTCTAAATATTAATATTCAGCTATATTGTGTGCACTTAGAAATGCATCCAACTTTTTTTTAAAGCAATCTACTGAGCTGGTAAGAACCAGTTCTTGAGGAAGTATATTCCACATTTTTGCAGCTCTTACTGTGAAGAAGCCTTTCTATATGTGAAGGTTATATCTCCTTTCCTCAAGACATAAAGACGTGTCTATGGGTGTGTTTGACCATTCTTCCAGAAGTGCCATTCAGCCACTAATATCGGACGAGAAGGCCAGGCTCTCAGTTGCCACTCTAATTCATCCCAAATGTGTTCTATCGGGTTGAAATCAGGACTCTGTGCAGGTCAGTCAAGTTCCTTCACCCCAAACTCGCTCATCCATGTCTTTATGGACCTTGCTTTGTGCACTGGTGCTCAGTCATGTTGGAACAGGAGGGGCCATCCCCAAACTGTTCCCACAACGTTGGGAGAATGAAATTGTCTAAAATCTCTTGATAGGCTGACACCTTAAGAGTTCCCTTCACTGGAACTAAGGGGCCAAGCCACATGCAGAATGAGGAAAAAGGGGACTTTGCACAAAATGACTCTTGTAATTCTCATTAATTAACCTCTTGGTGCCGGCCGCATGCCAAGCGGCAACACATTTGCATGCAATTAAGAAAAATATATGTGCTGAGAGCTCGTGCCCTGCATGCTCCCAGCACACGTGTCCGGTACTCACGGAAAGGTCCCGAACTCCTCTTTCGATCAGGACCTTTCCCGATCATGTGACTGCCGTGACAGCAAATCACGGCGGTCACATGACACTAAAACCCCGCCTCCCAGCTTCTGAAACCCTTAAAGAGCCGGGAAGCACTGGCACCAAGGGGTTAAGATCTATCAGGCCATATTGTTCATTCTTCTACTTTCACCAGATGCATTTGGTTGCATGGTTTAATCTTCACACACAGACGTGTGCGCCCAGAGGCATCCTGCTCTACACCTTTATGGTGATTCATATGGACTTGTTTTATTATATCACCAATCATAACTACTTAAATTTTTTATGTATACTATTTCCATACAAAAACTAAGTAAAATAGAGAGCACACAGAATGTAATCTGAATGCAATCTGTTTTCTTTATTTTATATTTTATAATTTTCACATTGTTCAAATTGTAATCAAAACCATATTTGAAGCATACGTCCTCTATTCCCTTCTCTTCTCTTCTGTAATTTGACCTGTATGCCTTTTTCTGGAAACTCAGCTCATTGAGGACACTTGGGTATAAGTCATTCTGGTTTGGAGGCAGTAAAATATTTCCTATCCAAATCAACAGCTCAGAATCTCCCGTATGAATATCTATATGAGGGGACCATATATGCCCAAATCTAGGGAACTGCTATGGGCAGCCTCATTTGTGAAGTTGTTTGAATACTTGAAAAAAAACAGCATTTATACTACAGCCCTTTTCTCTGACCATATTAAGTGCTGGCTAAGATATATAGACAATTGAGAAGGTGATGTGTCACTCTTCTATGAGTTTGTGAAATACCTGATGAGTATTTTTAAAGGCATAATTTTTAACCTGGAAATTTCCCCAACAACTTGAGACCATGTACATGGTTACTCCACTGTTGTACTTTACCAGGCGTTAGCCAGAACTATCTCATATCCTGAAAGAACCCCTAGAGCTGTGGTTAGGTCGTCATTTATACATAGCTTCAAGCAGGAATCTGAATGCATTAAACGGGCAGCAGTGCACAATATAAATATCAACAGAGCAGATGATACATTAGCACCTGACATTAAAAATGCACCATTATTGGTTCACAAATGTGGTTGGTCTCTACGTAATCTGTTAGTACAAGCAGACCCAAGAACCAAGTATTCAAAGACAGTGGTCAAAATTTCACATAAACAGGGCTGTTATAGGTGCCATAACTGCAACATATGCAATTCATTACCATATACAGGAATACATGAACTGCAATACCAACTCTTGCGTCTATATCTTAAAATACCCAGGCTCACTAGTCTACGTGGGCAAAATAGGCCCTTTAACCTCCTTAGCTGTCTGATTATGTCCATATTTCTGTGCTGAAAGCGGTACATTTTTTTGTATGGAAATATGTAGTTTTTTTATTATAGGCCTGTAATTTTTAGGAATAACTCACTGAAATCTGTCCGAACAAGATTCTAGTAAACATCCTGGGTAGGATAAAACTTGAAACACAAAATCATAAATTATAATATAATAAATAATCATAAAAAATAATAATATAATAATAAATTAAATTCAATAATATGATCAAACCAAAAACACTGAAATTTGAAATATAGCGCCAAGTTCGCACATCGCTGAGCTCAGTCGCAGAATCGTTTTCAGTGTCTGATGATGAATTTCCCCACGAATCATTATCACAAGTGGTTCTGATTTACTATCGCTGTATTCTAGCTGGTCTAAAACCGCTTTTGACCTAAATCAACGCTTTTTGGACGCCATGGACTTTTCCAGGCAGAAAGAACAGTAAAAATGCAGGCAGGGCACAGGACAAAGCAGTAGGGACAAAATGTATGTGAAATGCTTTGAAACAGTAATGTTTTACTATGTGATTTTAGTGTATTAGTGAATGTCAGTTTTTAAAATTTTTAAATTTCCCGCCAGTTCCGGCCCCCGTACATCCCGACGCTCACAGGGACCGGAACACGGAAGACGGATGCCGGCATCGGCCGGAGGAGATGACCGGGGACAATGCAAGGGGGACATCGCGGGAGCGCAGGACAAGGTAAGTGCTGCAGGGAATCCCTGAGCAACACTGCAGTGTAAGTCCGAGTGTAGCTCGGGGTTACCGCTTTTGGTACTGAAACTTTACCCCGAGCTACACTCGGGAATACCGCCAGGGAGGTTAAACGACGGTTTCAAAGACACAGAAATGACATAAGTAGAGCTCTGGCAAAGATGGCGAAAGGTGAATCTGTTGATCTGAGTAAACCTGTAGCAGTCCATTTACTTCATTGAGGCATCAGATGCACGATTTAAAGAGCACGGTCATTGTCAGTCAACCAGCAAGAGGAGGAGACCGAGATAGCTTCCTCCTCCACCGTGAGGCATATTGGAGACATACCCATGGTACAGTACAACTAGGAGGTATGAATACCAACTCATTATATCTTTGTTTTCTGGACAATAGATACATTTTGGTTATAATGGCAGATTTTGTTTATAGTTTCTATTTGTACATAAATCTTTTGGTTGTTCATTCTGCACCTTCTTTCTCCTCCAGAGAGCTTGTGAGCTACATTCCAAATGAATCCTGCCCCAACTCTCCAAGTTTATATATTGTGCCTCCACTTCCTCCCTCTTCTCCCCTCTTCCTTTGCCCTTTTTCCTCCCTTCCCCCTCCCCCCTTCCTTTCTTTTTCCCTTTCATTTTTCCTTTTTCTCCCTTTTTTGCACTCTATATTTTTCATCTTTTTTTTTTGTTTTTCTTTTTTCCCCTGTTCTTTTATTTCCTTTCATTTTATGTAGTTTTTCATTTCTTTTTATGCTTTTTTTTCTTTCTCGAGTTTCTCATCTCGTCCATTTTGCTTTTACTCCTAAACTGCAGCTGATTAGCATTTCTTTTCTTCTTAGATCCTTATTTATACCATTTTGTTTCCTTTTTTGTATTGCCATTTCCTTTTATTTTCCTTCTCTATAGCTGATTCATATTGGTTCCCCCTTTTTTTCTGTTGTCATTTTTTCCTAAGAAGCTCACTGGCCCCACATCACACACATCTTCAGCTCAGTCTGCCCTCTGGCCTATCTAGCACTGGCATCATGTGTTTCCGTGACAATGGCAGCTGGCTTGCTTGCCAGTTTACAGGTCCCAGTGTGCACTTGAACAGCGGGATACACAATTGGAGGGGGATAATACATCTCCCCTGTCTCCTAGCAACATAGATACATTGCATACCAGGGACCAGTGTCCCTTTGTTTACATTCTGTGTCGTCAGTGTGCGCTCTCCCCCCAGCATACTTTGAGGAGTTTTATAGTCAATGTGCAACCATATTATGTACTCCCCCTGCAATACAAATTACACTTATTTGATTGCTGTTTATTCATTACACACAGGAAGGTGTTTGACTGTTATGTCATATGGTGGAAATGTGATGTTGTTATGATGTTAAGGGGTGGGGCTTGGCTCATTTTCTGCTCATTGATTGGTGGATGGTTCTTTAAATAGTTTCTTTGTTATAACACACCTTGTCACATGCCTGGTAAAAGGGTTGTTAGGCTCTGAAATGTTGCTCTTGCTGTAACAATGTGATCTCTAAATAAAGCTTTGGACCCACATTGAAGATCTATGGTGTGCTAGTGACATTCTTCTCTTCTGATTGTTCTCGGTTCCATCCGATGGTCGCTGCAGCACTTGCTTACATATATACAGCCATCTTTAACACTGGAACATATGAGCTGGACTGTGCATTTTAGCTCTGAATTTTCTTAAGGGAACAGCATATTGTAAAACTACAAGCATTATATCCATGTGCATGATTTAACGTGCTCTGTTTCATGTGAGTGCATTTTTGGGTTTTTATAAAATTTTAATCTTTCAGTATGATACGTTGATGGACTTTTTACATTCTATATGAGCCTTGTTTGCTGGAGGATCCATCTTATTGAAGCAGAAGCAGCTGGTGAAACTGAAAATATCCTATAATGGTGGATTTGCCCCCAGGATGGGGAAGGCATGAAGTGACCCTCTGAGGGCTAACATAGAATCGTGAAGGTGGATATCAAATGGTGCAGTGTTATTGGATACATATTCGTATGAGCAACACAATTTTGATTGGACTGTTTTTCATGATGCAGAGTTTATTTCATCATATTTTGGAGTTGAAGAGACATTTTTTGTATTGACTTTACATTCACACAACAGAGGTTCTCCCCATCATTCACTATATTGTATGATTGATATATATATATATATGAAATTGTTTTGAAGTGTTGCTTGTTATCATGTGATAGGTTTATTTCATATTACACATAGGGCACTTTGCAGTTTTATGGTGTTCGTTTATGCATGATATACATATTTATGTATGTACTATATATCATATTTGCAACACACTTGGTTATTTGTTTATATACCAGTTATTAAGTTTTCAGCAGTATAGGTTGGATATAGTATTCTTGTGATTCACATTTTCATGGGAGGTTTCCACCACTATTTACATATGTTAGTTTTCTAAGGGGGTAGCTCTACACTTTTTGGTTATTAGCATCTATTATGGAGTCAATTATCTCAGAAATGAAAGACTTATGGAAATCCACAGAGACTCCTTGGGATCTAGGTTAGTACTATGAAACCAGTGATTACAATATTTACTGTTAATGACCAAAATGGAATATGTGTGAAATTTCATTTCTTGAAGAAATAAAATTTTAGTGTTAGATTTATGGAGATGATACAAATTTTGGTGCCATTTCTCTGGGATGTTCAGCCCTTTACAGTTTAAAGAAGATAAAGATATATAGCTGTAAGACATTTTAAAGATGGGTATGTAAAATAAACATTCAATTGAGGAGCTCCAGACCCAAGTCAGAGGAGAGATTCAAGATGAAAAAGGAAGAAAAAAGATAAGCAAAACCCATAGTAAATTGGACTAATACAGGTCTTGGGAAATAAAGTGGACAGAATACAACAATGACTGGCAAAAAAACTGTAAGAAAATGCTGCTTTTATAAAGAAAATATATAGTTAAAATATCACATAGGGTTTTTTCCTGGACTGTCATTGACATTGGGTGTCAGGTTGGTTAAGAGCTAGGTTTCAGAGGCCAGTCAGGTAGTGTAATGTTAGCTAGTTAGGTAAGTCCCGTAGATTTCTGAAAATAGCAGATTGTAGCCATCGTAGAAAACCTGAAGTTGAAAGGGGAAACCCCATTGATATTTGTTTTTGGACATTAGTACATTTGTGATCTGCCTAAGTGCCTTATGCATGACCAGAGTTTGGAGTAAGAGGTCAGGAAGTGGCATGACAGGGGTTTCTTTAAACAAGATCTTGTCCTGAGTTGTTGCTATCTGAAGAATCTCATCTTTGATCTTGTAAAAGTGGATTCTGCAAATTACATCCCAGGGAAAAGCAAGGTATGGATTTAAGAGTCTCAAAATTCTATAAGTGCAGTCAATAACAATAAGGGATTCCTTGGGTTTTTTCAGTACTGGGTAAAAATGCTGTCCTTCTTGCCTCTCTGATGTCTGTTCTACCCATTGGTGCTGTCTGTTAGGTGATCTGATGCCCAGGAGCCCTGTAGGAGGTAAATTGTGGCCTGTGTGTGTGTGAGTTGTTGGCCAGAGGAGCCTATCATGCCATGTGTTAAGCCATGTCCTCCTTTAGCCAGATTAAAAAGTAATGGGTATAGTGGGCATCTCTGTAGCATATCTTTATAAAGATATTTAGACACATAGCCCAGTGTAACAAGCTTGGCTGATGGGGAAGCATACATATTACATAAGAGTTTAACAAAGTGGCCTTGCAAGTCCATTTTATTTTTTAATGTTTTGAAATTAGGTACACAAAGTGAATAAACATTACAGCATTACAGAAATGGGAACAAAATACATTATTTACAGAAGCAGAACAGGATACTTGGGGTGACATAGAAAACTGTATACAGTTGTATGTCATGTATCCCAGAAGGCACCAAACACAATTGGATAAAGGCAGTGCGTAGTGGCATTTTGACATCATCACATTAAAAGTGTAGTGTGTAAGTGATCTATGGGAGTTATTATGGGAGTGAGAAAACAAAAGAGGATCCACTTTAAACATAGCGGTTGGTCCAGGTATTCAGTTATTTTGTTATTAGCAGTGCAAGGGAGGGTACGTGGGAAGGGTAAGGTAGTAGAAAGAAAGTGTAGGTGAGGGAAAGGAGGATGTGGGAGCAGGGTGCCCCAAGGAGGGGAACTGAGGATTTTAAGAAGCTCTGTCCTGAGTAGGTGATATGTTTGTAAGCCACATAATTGGGTATGAAAGATTACATCTATTGAGGGGTGAGGATCTTCAAGCCCAGGTTTGCCACTCAAGGAGAGGGGAGCTGTAGTTACTGTGGAGATTATTATGTGATTTTATGAGTTAGTAAGTTTCGATATTGTTCACCCATATGAATGTAGCGAGTCATGTTATTGTCGTTTTATAGATCAGTTCTGTGATTTTTGCTCTGTAATGTATACATTGGAGCAAATCTTTTATGTTGGGCTTGTTAAACATTTCCTGAATCTTGGGTGACAGTTTTCCTGGCAGTGAGTAAGTGGACAGAAAGGGAACACTTATATGCAGTAAAAATCTTAGTTATGTGGTGCAAAAACATAATGGGAAATTTGTTATCAGTCTGTGTACTTTAGACCACTAGCTGTTGAATCTGTGGACAGAAAAACACATAAATTTGAGTAAGGACACTTCTTAGAATCTCTTAGATCAGACTCCTTGGTCACATGGTAAATGCATTGTTACCATTAAGCAGAGAGAAGACTTGTGGATAGCTGTACTTTTGCATCCTCACAATAAAAGAAAAAAACAAAATTTTGGGTTAATTTCAAAAGGAAAACTACAGTGAGACTCTATCAGGTCATGCTCCGCTCTCAACTCACCCAAACATTTCCTATTCTCAAACAAATGTATGCTTTATCCAGTCATAAAGACTGTTGGCAGAGCCACTACAAGCACCAGCAATACATTTTACAGCCTGCATGGTGTCATGACTAAATACTTCATTACACTAAAGGTAGAAGTGCTAGAACATGGCCATATGTAGAAAAGTACACCTTATCTTGTCTAATCTGTATTCCTTGAACCCTTAACCAGTGGCCCCATAACCCAAATTGCATCATTTCACAGGTGTGTCCCTGCCCAGTTTTCATCATTCTTTCCAACAAAGTATGTATTGCAGTGTATTTCAGTATTATCCAAAATAATTGGATTATGTTTGTTCTGTTTCTACTTTTGCCATTATTGTTCTCTACCTTCCTTTTTCACTCAAAAATAAACACATTTGCTATTCCCCAGAGCACTACTCCATTAGATTTTTAATTTTCACTTTAAAGAAAAAAACACTCATTTTCTAGATTTGTCCACGTGGCAGAGATAGTTTGTTACTGCATTATTAAATGTATTAGCATGATAAACAACACTGTAAAATATGGTAAACTGACAGAGTTATGCAGGCCATAGATGGGTCGAAAATCGGCCGATTTTTCTTTTAAAAAAACGTTCAAGTGGCCGACGTTACCACCAATGGTAAAAAAAATCGGCCGATTTTCATCCCGTCTACAGCCGGCAAAAAGTGTCCCTGCAGAGAGCTCTGCTATTTCTTTGACAGTTCCTTGACATTTACAGAGGTTGCAACAATGTATCTATTTGTATCCATTTAGGATACAGATGTTTTTATTCGGAAACAAATAGATACAATGTTGCAACCTCTGTAAATGTCAAGGAACTGTCAAAGAACTGTCAAAGAAATAGCGGAGCTCTCTACAGGGACACTTTTTGTCGGACTGGAATTCCTCTTATTTTTCATCCTTCTTCTTCTCCTTCTTCATCATCATCTTCTTCTTCTTCTTCATCATCCTCTTCTTCTTCTTCTACTTCTTCTTCATCATCATCCTCTTCTTCTTCTTCTACTTCTTCTTCATCATCATCCTCTTCTTCTACTTCTTCATCATCATCCTCTTCTTCTACTTCTTCATCATCATCATCATCATCCTTCTCTTCTTCTTTTTCTTCATCATCATCATCCTCTTCTTCTTATTCGTCATCATCATCCTCTTCTTCTTCTTCCACTTCTTCATCATCATCCTCTTCTTCATCTTCTTCTACTTCTTCATCATCATCCTCTTCTTCATCTTCTTCTACTTTTTCATCATCATCCTCTTCTTCTTCTACTTCTTCATCATCATCCTCTTCTTCATCTTCTTCTACTTCTTCATCATCATCCTCTTCTTCATCTTCTTCTACTTCTTCATCATCATCCTCTTCTTCATCTTCTTCTACTTCTTCATCATCATCCTCTTCTTCTTCTACTACTTCTTCATCATCATCATCCTCTTCTTCTTTTTCTTCATCATCATCATCCTCATCTTCTTCTTTTTCTTCATCATCATCATCCTCATCTTCTTCTTTTTCATCATCATCATCATCTTCTTCTTCTTCTTCTTCTTCTTCTTCTTCTTCTTCTTCTTCGTCATCCTCCTCCTCTTCTTCTTCGTCATCATCATCCTCTTCTTCTTCTTCTTCTACTACTTCTTCATCATCATCATCTTCTTCTTTTTCTTCATCATCATCATCATCCCCTTCTTCATCATCATCCTCTTCTTTTTCTTCATCATCATCATCCTCTTCTTTTTCTTCATCATCATCATCCTCTTCTTTTTCTTCATCATCATCATCCTCTTCTTTTTCTTCATCATCATCATCCTCTTCTTCTTCTTCTTCATCATCATCATCCTCTTCTTCTTCTTCATCCTCTTCTTCTTCCTCTTCTTCTTTTTCTTCTTTTTGTCTTCCTCTTGCAGGTCACTGCTCATGCGCAGATTTTTTATCGGTAAAAAATCGGCCGATTAGCCCATTATTGCCGCGAAAATCGGCCGATCGGCAAAATCGGCCGATTTTTTTCCAACTTTCCCGATTAAAAAAAACGGCCAAAATATTGAAAAACGGCCGAACAAATAGCCCACTAACGATCCGAAAATCGGCCGATTTTCGACCCATCTATGGCCTGCATTACTTTTGAATTTGTGAAAATTTAAACTTTTCCCCTATATTGGCAATGTAAACACAATTTAAGTAAATCAGGACTAATTTGTTGCGTGCATTTGTTTTGCATACCACAATACCTGTAAGGGTATATATATTTTATATAATAGGACAAAAATATATGACAGTAATTAGGCCAAAAATGTAGGACAAAAATTGGGACAAAAATATATGATCTGCTTTTGCCTACTTCATTTTGAAGCTGCATGCTCTAGGGCTCTCATCTTTGTACTTTCTAACCTAGTGAGCCACAGGATTCAAAATGAATACCAGGTGTCCCAGAACTTTGCTGTCCTGCATTTTATTCCAAGTCAGTGACAATGATAAAGATAAGAGTGACGACTTTGGAGCTTGCAAGTCAGTAATGGCAGCTCCCATATTACTGTTCTAATGGTTTTCCTTTAAGGTTGGTATTGAATCATAATTTATTTTGGTTATTTATATTTTCACAAGCTAGTAAGAAACTGTAATGTACACAGGGTATAAATTAGTCAGTTTTCTCTATCTGAATGGATGAGTGCCATTGTTCAGGCCCATGAACGAGTGCAATAACTGGAACAAATAACATTTAAATTGTGAGATGAAGGGTGCCATTGCCATTTGGAGATAATTGTTCTTGAAATTAGATGAATACATAGGAAAGCAGACATAAAAGTAAAAAAATTGTAGAGTGAAATAACATACTTTTGGATATTTTTTATGAAGAAAATGATTATTTCTGATCGACAAAAGAACATGTTACCTTTTCTATTAAAGCAGTTTTCAATTTTTCCACATAATAAATAATGTGTAAAACACTCTGTGAGGCACAAATATGTCTTATAGAGAACAAGAATAAAATCCAATAAATGTCTAAATATAGAGCAGAATGCAAGAGTTATAGAAAGTTTAGACATATGTTACTTAAAGCTTATCTTCAGGCAAAAAGCAGGCAACAGCCAGCTACATGGTGCTGAATACTCCATCAGGGAAACACTGGTATCAATACTACAGTGTCAGGAAAGAACACATTAGATAGCAGCTTTATGGCTCAGGCTGCACCCTAAGGCAAGGTAGAGAAGTTATATTCTTTCTGAAAACAAAGTCTTCTTTGCACCTGATAAAGTAATGGGCAAGTGTATTGCAGAGTGGAAGGTGGGCAGGATTTGCGAGGCACTGAAGCAAGTGAAGAAATGCATATATTTGACCAGACAGCAGTCATCTACAGGAAGCTGCACACTTTGTCGGTAGCAAAGTACCAAGCCTGCCTTGCTTACCTTACTATACATTCCTTTTCAGAATTTCCTTTTCTAGTGACTTTGAGTGCAGAAAAAAGGACTAAGGCACCTTTCACATGATTGGTCTGAACAGGTCTGCCTGTCTGGTTTTCAGGTGGACCTGATTGGACCGTCTATCTTCCTCTATTGAGTGGTGGATGTAAACTGACTTATACCCACCTACCTCCAATCTGATCCTATCTGCTAAAAACAAATAAAAGGAAATCTGTCCCTCTTCCATTTAACAGATCAGGGGTCAGTCGAGTGTAATCAGACAGCCAGTCCGTTTACACCCAGCCACCTATAGAGCAGAACAGACTGTGTCCATGCCTGACGTGGACCTGTCTTCCACCCACTCTTCTCTGCTCAGTAGGGAGTCCGCAGATGGAACTGAGCAAACTGGAATCAAGTGGATTCTGGACAATGTGAAAGGGGCCATAAAGGTTGGAAGTGGTAAAAACTGGGGGAGACAGCCTGGAATAAGTTTTTTAATTACAATAAACCTATCCATATGACACCAGAGTACCCACAGAACAAACTACGCAGGGGAAATGAGGGGACCTGTCACCCTTCTGCACATAGAACAGATCATATTTAAATCATGAAAAAAGGATTAAAAGAGTTAAACCAACATGGTTATTTTTCTTGTAGATGCACTTTAGATAGGTATAATTCAGTAATTCAGGCATACAGTTTTTTGACCCCCTTAACAACTCACAACAGAGTAAAAAAAAAACAAAAAACAAGACATACATATATACTGATTTAAGGGCCCCTTCTGGGCTCCACCCATACCCTTTACACCAACTCACTTTCTGTCCGATATGCCACCAGGTCATTTCTCTTCGCCTTCTCTCCAGGTTGGGTGGCTCTTACTGATCCAATGAAACTGAGTATCATTTAACTGACAATAATAATTTTTTTTTGTTATGCTAATGTTAGGTTCTTTAACAGCTCGTGAGCAGCCGCGTGGAATTACAGCTGTGCCCTCCTGGTAGGCCTGTGTACCCTGGACACAGCACATCACTGCTCAGCAGAAGGGCTCTATGGTTGGCCCTTCTGATCACATGATGGCTGTGTCCAATCACAGCCATCATGTAATATAACACATTGTCAGTTTATCTGCTCTGTTTCTCTTCACACAGAGCCCGCCAGTGAGGAGGAGCAGAGCCTAACTGTGTTGCCAGCAAGTGACCCAGTGAGCTTTTCAAGCACTACGAACACTGTTCACTCATACAGTGTCCCCCACACATCTGTCACAGTGTCAAACACATATGTCACAGTGAAAACCCGCATCTGTCAGTGGACCAGTAATGCACATCTGTCAGTGTACCAATGATCCACATCTGTCAGTGTACCAGTGGTCATCTACATCTGTCATAGAGATACATATCTGTCACATTGTACCAGTGTCAACTCTGCATCTGTTAGAGTTTACCAGTGTCAAATCTACATCTGTCACAGTGTACCAGTGTCAAACAACATGTGTCACAGTATTCCAGTGGTCATCCGCATATGTACCAGTGATCAACATCTGTCAGTGTACCAGTGTCATATCCACATCTGTCACAGTGTACGAATGTCAAACTTGTACCAGTGATCAATATTTGGCACAGCATACCAATGTCAAATCCACATCTGGCATAACGTAGCAATGTAACAGTGATCAAAATCTGTCACAATGTACCAATGTAAAATCCACATCTGTCACAGCGTACCAGTGATCAACATCTGTCCCATTGTACCGGTGAATATCAAAATCAACATCAGTAATATCAGTAGTGCAGAATCAACATGTCTAAAATATTATACAGCACCAAGGAGGCTTTTCAGATACTGAGTATGACGGACAAGAGTAGCAGGGAACTCTCTCTGTCAGACTCAGACTCAGTGTATAAGCCAATTGAAAGCAGTGGGTCAGCAAAGGATTATGAGGAGGAGAGAGTCCAAACAAAGAGGTGCAGGAGATCTGAGAAGGAGCAGGCATCCACGAATAGCCCAGTGGTGTGTACAAGTAGCGTAGCACTCCCAGAAGATAGGCAGACATCCACCAGTAAAGCTGCAAATCCTGATGCAGTGGTGAGTAAAAGCAGGGCAGCATTCCAAGATGATAGGCCAGGCACTAGTAGCGGGGTGTCCTGTCCACAATAAGGTAGGGCCCATACTAGTCTTCCAGACATACTTTTATATCCCACATGGCTGCTAGATAATTTTGCAGAACCTACAATTCCCCCTTTTACAGCACAGCCAGGCCCTCAGATCCAAGTAAAATATGTTAGCCCACTTTATTTTTCTCATTTATTTTTTACTGATGATCTGCTAAATTACATTGTGGACCAGTGTAATCTGTATGCCAGCCAATATATTGCCAGCAATCCTAATTCATCATATGCCCGTCCATTTGTGTGGAAACCCCCCACCATGGAGAAATTTAAAATGTTTCTTGGACTTACTTTAAATATGGGACTGACAAAAAAAATGTAGTCCATGCCTACTGGTCTACCGAACTTATACGTCAAATAACAGTCTATTCATCTTGTATGCCCAGAGCACACTACTAATAATACCCAGTGCCCTCCTCAAAATCATCCTAACTATGACAACTCAATCAAGATTCGTCCACTAATCAACTTTTGTGCTTTACCTTCAAGGAAATGTTTACTTCCGACAAAAATATTTGTGTGGATTAATCCCTATTGCATTAAACAGTACATCCCTAGTAAACTGGCCAAATATGGGGTACAACAAAGCCACAGAATATACAGTACCTACAACTTCAAAATTTATAAGGGAAAGGACAGCCAGCTGGACCCCCCTGGATGCCCTACCTATATAGGCACAAGTGGCAAATTTGTTTGGCAATTTATAAAACCACTGTTCGAGAAGGGTTACTATCTATATGTAGATGATTTCTATACACGTCTCCCACTATTCCACTATCTCTATCTAAAGAAAACTGTAGCTGGTGGGACAGCATGGGCCAACCACAAGGGCTTCCCAGAAAGATTGGTCACAACAAAACTAAAATATGGGGAAACAGCCAGTTTGCGAAATGAAGAGACACTAGCCCTAAAGTGAAAGGATAAAAAAGATTTCTATATCCTTTCCTCAATTCATGATGACACCTCGGTGGAACTTCAGATAAGACAGGGTCCCATCCAGAAACCAAAATACATATATACTATAGCCAGTTCATTGGGGGTTGGATAATAACAACCAGATGTTACAGCCTTACTTAGCCACAGGAGATCAGTCTATTGGTACATGTTAAATCTAAATTATGATTCAGCACTTATATTGATGGCAAGCTTGCAAAATATTTGGTTTTTATGATTAGTCATAATTAATATTAATATGTGTGAATGGTCTTTGACAAATGGTAGTATTTACTATTCTTCAATTATAGCTGAGACCAAAAGATATACCAGTTGAAGGTTGAGTATACTATATTTAGGCATAGGAGTATCTGGTAGTTATGTCAAGGTTATTAGAAGTGACTTACTATTACAGTATGTATTTTAATAGTATCTGTGAGTATTTAGTATACGTTTCTAACATTGATAAATATATAGTTTAGTGATTATACATTGATATGTTCTTAAGCTATAATATTCTTTAAATATAGCTGAGGGTTACGTCATTAGCTTATAATATTATGTACATCAGCATACATATGTTCCTGTCCATCAAACATCATATGTATAGTATCCCCTCCCTTTTATGAAATGGCTTTGCTAAGCAGTAATAATTTCCATAGAAGGTATTAAGATCACTAACTATGACGTACATTTGCCTCATAAAAGACCATCAGATAACGGACAAGGGGACACTCTCTCTCACACACACTTACACGCTACATGACTCTTGCATACACACGTCTGAGAAGCTGCAACAGGTGCATACTGAAGACCAGATCATCATTTCCGGCTGCTTTTACAAAGTCATTGAGACAGACAAGGACATGAGAATCGCACATGGCAAGGACAGCCATGACAGATAATGGTGACTTTGTTTTAAACGTTTGCTTGTCATTTTTACAGTAGTTTTATCTACATGGAACTGTTCATAATACGCTTTACATTGTTATTTTACACCATTGTGTGGTAGAATAAAATCACACTTCATTTTTTATTTCAATGGCTCATTCATTCATAATCTCCTCAAGGCACTAGAAGAAGTTTTATATGTGTCTAAAAATCCAACAGTACAAAAAGGTAGCCATCTACAGTATTTTTTGCTCCATAAGACGCACCCGACCATAAGACACACCTAGGTTTTAGAGGCAGAAAACAGGAAAAAAAAAATTCTGAACTAATGGACTGCAGACATAGTACAGGAGATGACCAGAGACTGTGGACAGCACAGG
Source organism: Staurois parvus (assembly GCF_062004578.1). Classification (NCBI taxonomy): domain Eukaryota; kingdom Metazoa; phylum Chordata; class Amphibia; order Anura; family Ranidae; genus Staurois; species Staurois parvus. Next base: position 11,144,876 of record NW_028317949.1, read on the forward strand.
GATGACCAGAGACTGCGGACAGCACAGGGATGACCAGAGACTGCGGACAGCACAGGGATGACCAGAAACTGCGGACAGCACAGGGATGACCAGAGACTGCGGACAGCACAGGGATGACCAGAGACTGCGGACAGCACAGGGATGACCAGAGACTGCGGACAGTACAGGAATGACCAGAGACTGCGGACAGTACAGGAGATGACTGCTGACCTTTGGGGAGGGGGGGAGAAGCGGGTGCCTGAATTTGACAGGTACCCGCTCTTACTTCCGCGGAGTTGTTCTTTGATCTTACCTGTTCCTCTATCCAGCCGCGTGCTGTCTTCTTATGGAGCGAAAAATACGATACTTGTTTCACTTAGACCTGTACAATTCATACAGTTGTGTCCAAAATTATTCAACCCCCAATGCTGTAAAGGGGTTTAGGGACTATAGTGTACATTTGGAATTGTATTCAGAATCAAATCCTACAAGGACGTTGTAACTACCCAAATGCAACTAAAATGACATCAATTGTTTATGTAATACAGTAGTAAATGGTTCTTATGTGGTTTCTTCATTGCCACAATTATTCAACCCCTTAAAGACTACCACTCTGAAGAACAGAGGTTCATACAGGTGCTTTCCATCAGGTATTGAAAACACCTGTGGATGTCACCGAGCAGCAATCAAGCATAATAAGCACCAATTAGGCAGCTTTAAAATGACTGTGATACTCAGCTCCTTCTAGACATTTACTGGTGTGGTTACAAACATGGTGAAGGCAAGAGAATGGTCCAGGAAGACAAGAGAAGAGGTGATTTCTCTTCACAGGAAGGGCAATGGCTATAAGAAGATTGCAAAGATGTTAAACATACCAAGAGACACCTTAGGAAGCATCATTCGCAAATTCAAGGCAAAGGGCACTGTTGAAACGCTACCTGGTCGTGGCAGAAAGAAGATGCTGACTTCGACTGCTGTGCGCTACCTGAAGCGTAGAGTGGAGAGAAGTCCCCGTGTGACTGCTGAGGAACTGAGAAAAGATTTGTCAGATGTGGGTACAGAAGTTTCAGCCCAGACAATAAGACGCACACTGCGTAATGAAGGCCTCCGTGCCAGAACTCCCAGGCGTACCCCCTTGCTGTCTCCAAAGAATAAGAAGAGTCGACTGCAGTATGCCAAAAGCCATGTGGACAAACCACAAAAGTTGTGGGATAGTGTTCTGTGGACTGATGAAACAAAATTAGAACTGTTTGGGCCCATGGATCAACGCTATGTTTGGAGGAGGAAGAACAAGGCCTATGATGAAAAGAACACCTTGCCTACTGTGAAGCATGGTGGAGGGTCAATCATGCTTTGGGGCTGTTTTGCTTCTGCAGGTACAGGGAAGCTTCAGCGTGTGCAAGGTACCATGAATTCTCTTCAGTACCAGGAGATATTGGATGGAAACGTGATGCAGTCCGTCACACACCTGAGGCTTGGGAGACGTTGGACCTTTCAACAGGACAATGATCCCAAGCATACCTCCAAGTCCACTAGAGCATGGTTGCAGAGGAAAGGCTGGAACATTTTGGAGTGGCCATCGCAGTCACCAGACTTAAATCCGATTGAGAACCTCTGGTGGGACTTAAAGAAAGCAGTTGCAGTGCGCAAGCCTAAGAATGTGACTGAACTGGAGGCCTTTGCCCATGAAGAATGGGCGAAGATACCCGTAGATCGCTGCAAGACACTTGTGTCAAGCTATGCTTCACGTTTAAAAGCTGTTATAACTGTAAAAGGATGCTGTACTAAGTACTAAGATTGAATGTCACTTGGGGGTTGAATAAAACTGATAATGCTGTGAGCACAGAAAAGACATTTGTGGTTATTTCATTATAACTGTTATGTTATATTTGTCTGACCTACAAGTGCCTCTTTAATGTAAATGTAAGCAAGATGACTGAATGATCAAAAGCAATGTCAAACTGGCCAAAACACTCAATTTCAGTGGGGGTTGAATAATTTTGGACACAACTGTATGTCATCTTTTCTAATTGCACACAAAGACTCTTAACCTGTTTCTTATAGGAATATGGTTATAATTATTTTTCTGTATGGAGATTATGGGTGGAATAATGATGTTCCATATATCAAGGAACATATTTAACCTGTTTCTGAAAACATTATGCATATAATTATTTTTCTACATGGGGATTATGGGTGGAATATCGAAGTTCCACATGCACCATATTTGACCTGTATCCGATAAGAATAGGGGTAAAAAAAAAATTTTCTAACAGGGAATTATTGGGGGGAGGGGATATAATCTTTACACATCCTATGTAACATAATTAACCTATTTCTGATAAGAATATGCATATAACTATTTTCCTATATGGCAATTATGGGTGGATCATAATGGTTACATATTCCAAGGAAATTATTTAACCTATTTCTGATTGGAATATGCATATACAATGCTCAACATAAATGATTAGACCCCTTTTGAAAATTAAGATTTTAATCAACATCTCAATGAACACAAGAACAATTTCCAAAATTTTGACAAAACTGACTTTTATAGAATACTTGTTTAGTTCATTACATGAAAGTAAGGTTAATAATATAACTTAGATTACAAAATCTTCAGTTTTACTCAAATTTGTTGATGCAAAAATTAATACACCCCACACCAAAAATTACTTCATCTAGTATTTTGTATGGCCTCCATGATTTTTAAGGACAGCACCAAATATTCTAGGCATGGAATGAACAAGTTGGCGACACATTGCAACATGTTTTTCCATTCTTCAGGAATGACCTCTTTTAGAGCCTGGATGCTGGATGGAGAGTGATGCTCAACTTGTCTCTTCAGAATTCCCCATAGGTGTTCGAATGGGTTCAGATCAGGAGACATACTTGGCCTCTGAATCATTTTCACCCTGTTCGTCTTCAGAAATGCAGCAATGACCTTAGATGTGTACAGAGTGATGGTAGCATCTTCTCTTTCAATGTCGAGCAGTACATCTGTGAAATCATGATAGCATCAATGAAATGCAGCTCCCTGACACCAGAAGCACTCATGTAGCCCCACAGAAGGACACTGCTACCACCATGTTTCATTGTAGGCAACATGCATTTTTCTTTGTACTCCTCACCTTTGCGACTCCATACAGTTTTGAAGCCATCAGTTCCAAAAACATTTATATTGGTCTCATCACTCCAGAGTAGAGTCCCAGTAGTCTTTTTCTTGTTCAGCATGGGTTCTGGTAAATTCATGGGCTTTAGGAGAGGTATCCTTAGTGGACGACACCCATGCATGGCATTCTTCTGCAGTGTACACCATATTGTGTCACGGGAAACAATTACCCCAGTTTGGCTTTCCACTTCTTTAGATAACTGCAGTGAACTTGCATGGCAATTTTCTTTAACCCTTCTCATCAGAAGATGCTCCCGTCAGGGTGTTAACTCCCATGGACAGCCTTGATGTCTCTGAGATGGTTGCAGTTCCATCTTTGTTAAATGTTTGTATCACCTTTGCTACAGTACTCTGACTGATAAGTAAAGCTTTGCTGATCTTCTTGTAGCCTTCACCTTTCTTGTGTAAATAAATTATTTTCTTTCTCAGGCCTTGTGACATTTCTCTTCCATGTGGTGCCCTTTTATAATCAACTGTCTGCTGGATACCTGTTTAATGAATAATTAGACTCATCTGTAGTTGACTTCTTGTTAATTAGGATTTTGTGGTCTAAAATTTAACTTTGCTCCAAAGACTTTCATTAGGGTGTATTCATTTTTGCAACATGGTCTTGAATTAATTTGTTAGGAAAAATACTTTTGTGTGTGTGTAAATTAACAAATATTGTTTGCACTCAATGACGCATTTGTGGTAGTACACTGCGCAAAAACATTAAAGGAACACTTTGAAAACACATCAGATCTCAATAGGGAAAAATATCATGCTGGATATCTACTGTATACTGATATGGACTGCGTAATGTGTTAGGAACCTAAGGATGCCCCATTGTTTGATGGAGATGAAAATGATCAACCTACAGAGGACTGCATTCAAAAACACCTCCGAAAATCAAAGTGAAAAAATGATGCAGCAGGTTAGTCCATTTTGCTGAAATTTCATTGCAGCAACACAAAATGGTACTCCGTAGTTTTTATGGCCCCCACATGCTTGTATGCATGCCTGATAATGTCAGGGCATGCTCCTAATGAGTCGACAAATGGTGTCCTGGGGTATATCCTCCCAGAACTGGACCAGGGCATCACTGAGCTCCTGGACAGTCTGAGGAGCAACCTGGCAGCATCGGATGGACCAAAACATGATATCCCAGAAGTGTTTTATTGGATTTAGGTCAGGGGAGCATGGGGGGGCCATTCAATGGTATCAATTCCTTCATCCTCCAGGAACTGTCTACATACTCTCGTCACATGAGGCCAGGCATTGTCGTGCACCATGAGGAACCCAGGACAATTTGCACCAGTGTAGGGTCTGACAATGTGTACAAGGATTTCATCCTGATACCTAATGGTAGTCAGGGTGCCATTGTCTAGCCTGTAGAGGTCCATGTGTCCCTCCATGGATATGTCTCCCCATACCATCACTGGCCCACCACCAAAACGGTCATGCTGAACGATGTTATAGACAGCATAATGTTCTGCAAAGCTTCTCCAGACCCTTCTACGTCTGTTACATGAGCTCAGGGTGAACCTGCTCTCATCTGTGAAAAGCACAGGATGTTAGTGGCGGACCCTACCAATTCTGTTGTTCAATGGCAAATGCCAATCAACCTCTATGGTGCAGGGCAGTGAGCATAGGGCCCACTAGAGGACATCAGGCCCTCAGGCCACACTAATGAAATCTGTTTCTGATTGTTTTTGGCTCAGAGACATTCACATCAGTGGCCTGCTGGAGGTCATTTTGTAGGGCTCTGGCAGTGCTAATCCTTTTCCTCCTTGCACAAAGGAGCAGATATTGGTCCTGCTGATGGGTTAAGGACCTTCTACGGCCCTGCCAAGCTCTCCTAGAGAAATTGCCTGTCTCCTGGAACCTCCTCCGTGCTCTTGAGACTGTGCTGTGAGACACAGCAAACCTTCTGGCAATGACACATATTGATATGCCATCCTGGAGGAGTTGGATTGCCTGTACAACCTCTGTAGGGTTCAGGTATTGCCTCATGCTACCAGTAGTGACACTGACCCTAGCTAAATGCAAAAGTAGTAAAAAACAGAAAAGATGAGTAGGGGAAAAAATATCAGTGACCTCCACCTGTAAAACCATTCCTGTTTTGGGTGTCATCTCATTGTTGCCCATCTAATGCACCTGTTGTTAATTTCATTAACATCAAAGCAGCTGAAACTGTTTAATAACCCCCTCTGCTACTTAACTGACCAGATCAATATCCCAGGAGTTTAATTGACTATACTATACTCTGATTAAAAAGTGTTCCTTTAATTTTTTTGAGCAGTGTATTTTGTAGTATAGTGTCCCATAGAACAGGTTGATTCTGAAAGGAAAATAAAAGTGTTCTGACAAATCTGTTGAGGTGTACTCATTTATACTGAGTGCTGTAATTATTTTTCTACCTGGGAATTATGGGGGAATGTCATGGGTAAACTTATCAAGGAACATATTTAATCTGTTTCTGACAAGATTATGGGTATAATTATTTTCTACATGGGGATTATGGGTGGAAAATTATGGTTAAACATGCCTAGGAAAACAGTTGACCTGTTTCAGATAAGAACATGGGTATACTTATTTTCCTACATAGGTATTATGTGTGGAATATCATAGATACATATCCTATGTAATGCATTTGACCAGTTTCTCTCAATAATATGGGTATAATTATATTTCTACACGGGATTATGAGTGGAATATCATGGATATGGATCCTATGCAATGCATTTGACCTGTTTCTGATAAGAACATGGGTATAATTATTTTTCTACACAGGGATCATGGGTGGAATATCATGGATATGGATCCAATGCAATGCATTTGACCTGTTTCTGATAGGAATATGGTTTTAATTATTGCTCTTAATGGTGATTATGGATGGAATATCATTGTTACACTTGACAAGGAACATATTTAACCTATTCCTCATAAGAATATGCATATATTTTTTTATACATGGGGATTATGGGTGGAATATAACAGCTAAACATGCCTAGAAACACAGTTGACCTGTTTCCTACAAGAACATGGTTATAATTGTTTTTCTACATAGGGATTATGGTTGGAATATCATGAATACACATTATATGTAATACATTTGACCTATTTCTGATAGGAATATTGGCATAATTATTGTTTTTCATGGGGTTTATGGATAGAATATCATGATTACACTTAACCAAGAACATATTTAACCTATTTATGATAAGCATAGCCATATAATGTTTTAATGGAATATCATGATTACACATACCAATGAACACATTTGACCTGTTTCTGACAAGAATATGGGAAGAATTGCTTTTATATATAAGAATTATGGGGGGAATTATCGTGCTTACATGTCACAATGAACATATTTAACCTGTTTCCTAAAATCTTATGGATATAATTATTTTACTACATGAGGATTATTGGTGAAATCCATGATTAAACATGTCAATGAACACAATTGAACTGTTTCTGACAAGAATATGTTTAAATTTTTACATGGGGGTTATGGATGCAATATCATAGTTAAATGGACCAAAGAACACATTTGATTTGTTTCAGATATGAATATCAGTACTATTCATTTTATATATGGGGAACATGGGTTGAATATGGTGATTACACACACCAAGGGAGCACCTTATCAGAACCCAGTTAGATGTGTTCCTTGTTAAGTGTTTCCTAAGTGATTGCTATCAGAAACAGGTCAAATATACATTGTGGGATGTGTAAGCATCATATTTCACACATAATTTTGACGGTTTCTTATTATAAACTCAATGAACCCAAATCTTCAATCCTAAATCTCCACACACCACACCAAACCCAAATATTACTTGCTAAACAATTCTCCTTCTCTTGGGAAAAAAACAACATCCCCTACCTAGGAATCAAACTCACCGCAACAATGGACCAACTATTCTCCTCAAACCACAAAATACTACTTGAAACTAAACCCCAAGAAATTGCCACCCTTCGCACCTCAGAACTTTCCAAATTAGGCCGAGTTGCAGCCTTGAAAATGTACATCCTACCAAAAATCCTGTACATCTTTCGCACACTCCCCATACCAGTTCCTAACACCTTCTTCTCCAAATTACAATCAATTCTCTCCAGATTTTTATGGAACTCTAAAAAACCTAGATGCACTACCAATCTCTTAATACGCCCATATTCCAAAGGGGGCGCAGGCCTCCCACATTTAAAATCCCACTATAATGCCACTCTTCTGGACCAAATATATTTTTGGTGGAACCCAACCAGAGAAAGAATCTGGTCTACAATGGAAACCTTACCCTTCTTTCCACATAATTTACTTTTAATTCCACCAATGTCACAAAAAAATTACCAATTAAAGCATCCATGTATCCAAGCCGCCCTTCAAGCCTGATGCGATCTTCTGACCATGGAATACCCAGACCCCAAATGATTTCTCACCCCAATTGACATATTACACTCCATCACACCCTCAATGGACCTATCCCAATGGGAAAAACAAAACATACACAAAATAATAGACCTCTATAAAGACCACGCCCTACAACCATTTCAAAATCTCCAATCCACGTTCAATTTGCCTACCACTGAATACTTCACCTATTTAAGAATTGTCCACTGTATGCGAACAAACAATATACCTCACACTACAAAAATCCCTAATACTGCCTACATTTTCTTTAGCAAACCACAATACCCAAGTAAAGGCATCTCCACTTTCTACAAATACATAATGAACCTGAAATTTGCTCTAAAATCTACCTCTCTATCCAACTAGGAAAAAACGCTTTCAGAAACAATTACAACACACACATGGACCACAGCATTTAATACCACTTACAAATCCTCCCGCTGCAGCTCGCACTGGAAGCATAATTAAAAATCCTCCACCAATGGTACCTAACCCCAGTCAAACTAGCCATGTATTACCCAAAACACTCCTTCTCTTGCTGGCGACAATGCGGAGACATAGGCTTAACACTACACATATTATGGTCATGCAAATCAATTAAATCCTTTTGGAAAAGTGTCTTCCAACTAATCTCTGAAATAACCCAAACAGTGATAACCCCAAACCCTTCACTCGTGCTTTTACACATTGGGATTGAAAAATTCCCCTATACCTCTCATACCATCATTGTCCACATACTTTTCACAGCAAAAGTCAATCTAACCAGATTGTGGAACACCACTACTGCCCCTTCTCTCAAATCACTAATTATAGATCTTAATTTCCAATGCGAAATGGAAAAAAAGATTGGCCTTCAACAACTCCACCCAATCCAAATTTAATTCCCAATGGACTAGCTGGTTACAACATCCTAATTGCTCACTACAAGCCTGATTTCGTACAAACAATTGAACTACCCACCCATTTTAGACTGGTACTCCTCTCTCCACCCCATTACAATTTCCCCCTCCTCTCCCTACCCTCTTCCTTATCCCCCCCTGTTTAACCCCCCTTTACCATTTCCTCTGATGCTATTGCCTTACTCCTAAGTTTGACCCCAGCCAAATGGTGGGGTAAACCCATTCCAATACTGTATTGTATGACTGCAATTTTTACTGAACTGAACGTCATTATTACATTACTTTGTTATTGAAAATCATCAATAAAAATATATTGAAATATATATAAAAAAAAAAGTAGTCTCACTGAATTGGGGTGCTGTCACTGACCTTGCCATAAAATAATTCATTTGACCAGAAACAAGAGTAGTGGTGATGATGACATTTGAAGAAGCAGCAAAAGCCAAGGCCTTCTTGGTAGGTGGAAAGCACCTTTAGGGCATAAACTTGTTCTGTCCAAATTTTCAGAAGCATCTTTATATTCAAGTACATTGGAGAGAGACAAAGATCAAATGGAAAATCTCATGGCACTGTGAACCTAGCTTCTATTATGGAATCTGCACAATTGCAAATATCAGAAGCTGCGTGTTCAGTGGAGTCTCCCTGAGAACTACTACTGGAAAGGGGCCAATATTGGTTTGAGGCAGTAATTGTTGGAAAATATTCTGCCTAAATGATCTGTTAGTTAATTCTGCTTTCCTGGCAAGAAGACCAATGTTAACTGCCTGTAAGTGGCTCTCTACCCAGCTAAAAGTTTCTGTTGCAATATGTAACAGTAAAAGACTTTTGGTGTCCCCTTGGCAGGCAATATACTGTAGGTTAATGCTGTCTCAATCATCAACTTCACTCAGTCCCCCTTGAATAAGATCCTAAAAAGCTTGCAATGCTAGAAAAACTGCCTTTGATTCAAGACAATTGGAGAGTGTTCATTCCATAGGGATCCAACGGCCTTGCACCTATCTCTTCAGACTGTGGACTCCCCAGCCCCGGAGACTGGCCTCTGCAGTCAGAATCATTCCATCTCCTGGGCTGAGAGGTATACCCCATAAGAGGCACAGTGGCAATGTCCAAAATCCCAGTTCTTGCTGAATTTGTGTAGGCACAAAGATCTTCTGATCTATGGACAGCCCATCCCATTGACTGAGGAAGGCAAGTTGAAATGCCCTAAAGTGACACCTGGCCCAAGGCAACACCACTGCCAACAGAGTCTTTACAAATTTCCTGGGGCTGTGCAAATTCTGAAAAAGGCAGACATCTGAACTGAAAGTGATGTTCAGCCACTGCAAATCTCACATTCCTCTGATGCTTGACATTCATCATGACATGGAAGTATGAGTCAGACAGGTAAATTGACACTAACCAGTCTTCCTGTTGAACTATCACTATGACTGTCTTCAAGGACTCCATCCTGAACCTATTGGTGTGTATGTCCACATTTGATTCCTTCAATTCAAAACAGGCCAGAAGGCTCCTGCCTTGGGTATAGAAATATTAGGGAACAAAAGCCTCACAGCTTTTGTTCTTCCAATTTCACTGGCATGATGGCCTTGTAGCAGTATAATTCTTATACATAATCTTGCAAAAATATTCTCTTATGAGATCTGTTGGTCATGATTGAAATGGATTCAGTGGTCGATTTTGGACTTCCCCAATGTACTCCCACCTAACTGTCTTCTGGACTCACCAGTCTCTGATATTTGTCATCCGAACAATCCAGAAGGAGGCTATCCTGGCCCCCACTGAAAGAGACTGGTTTGTGCACACCTTCAAAAGACTTTCCAGTTGTCTTAGCAACCTTCTCTGGACTTGATTCCATGCAAAATGTAACTTGGGTCACCTCTACTTTGATCTGTTAAATCTTCAGCCTGGCCTATAAGATTTGGCCTCCTAAACCCTTCTGAAGTTCAACAGACTTGAGTGAAAATATGGCTGCCTCCTCTTACTAGTCTGTGGCCACTGTCCAATCTTTTCTTCCTGTCATTCACTTAATTGTGTTGTCCAGCATTTGCCAAATAACAACCTCCCATTGGACATGTTACCGGAGGCTTGCATAGAGGCTCCATTCACCTTTCAGTGACATAACCACAACACTCTCATGGCTGTGACTGAGTGCACCAGTGCCTGTACTAGTTTTATCAAAGCATCCGCCAAAGGTCATGTGCCAGGTTCAAGTCCTCCTGAAATTGTGACAAATCTTGCAGGTGCCACTCTTGATTTGAAAGCCATTTCTAAACACTTTATGTATCAAAGCTAAAGCTGTTACTGGTTGACAGGCAAAATCTGCCACTGTATAGTGTCAGTGACATGTTGGCTGTGGCATAACTGAGGCTTGTAGCTGCACGTGAATGCGCAGGCGTGGGTCTGCAGGTGCTCGTACTGTTGTGTGTGTGCACGCGCATATGCATACACATATGCGCATGTGCCGCTGTGCATGCAAGGAAATGAAAATTGGCTAATTTTGGCACCTATTGGTCTATATAGGTGCATAAGCTGCACTAGTGAATTGTTGTCTGATAGGCAGCTCTCCCTGTGTTCCTGTGTCCATTCCTGTATTGATACCCCTGATTGACCCGGCTTATCCTGACCTCACTTGAATGCTACCTGCACCTCGGCTTGCTTCTTGAATTTTGTCTCTGCCTACAGTATCTGCTTGATCCACCTCTCTGCTGCTGACATTGGCCTGTGACCTGACCTTTTTTCTGCCTGCCATTTATGCTTACCTGCCCACCTCTTACCAACCCGGCCCATCTAACCCTGCATCCAGCTTTGCCTGCTACCACCCTGCTCCGCTGTGTCATCTGCTTGCTGTCAGCCGGCCTGCTACCAGCCTGCTCTGCAGTGACGTCTGCCTACAGCCCACTAATTCACTCCTGGCATCCACTCAGCAAGTCGTCAGCTATTCCTCTGCAGACTACTGGACTGATCAGGCTCTCATACCCCACCATGCTCTCGTGGTTGCTGTTCCACCTTCAGTGGCCCCTGAGCCAAAGCTGTACGAGAGGTTTTCCTTTACACGTCAGGTTCCCTAATGAGGTATGTGACATATAGATTCTCTACAAGCCTGATGTGCAGATCACCATAATTTCTGCATTCTGGATGTGTTTCTGTATGAGTGTTTTTGAGGTATCACAATGTGTTTTCAATGCATTTTGCTACTTTCCAGATGCGTACCATACAGAAAAAATTTAACTTTTTTTGACTGCACTAGAACACGCCGCACTGGTGTAAACTAGGCAATTGGAATCCATATTAAACACTGTCCATGCATTTGTGATGCAGAATATAGATGTACTGGACTGCATCTGATGTGAACCAGCCCTAAGTACACGTTTCTGTCCAAGGATCTATAAAGGCAACTAAGTTATAAAAAGGCAATTGATGCACCAGATGCTAGAGAACAGCATCCACCCCTGGAAGTGCAGCACATAACATGAATCACACGGCTTATTCAGATGAAGCTTAGAGAACCTGTTACTGTAAATTGGTCTTCTGATGAGGTCTCTGCCATCCTTCATCAACAAGCTCTTTACACTCTGTCATTGTGGGAAAAGAAGGCTCTTTCACCTATTACGCTCTTTTTTGTGTTGCCTGTAGCATGGATATTTGCAGCATACCTTTTGCTATAGCCTCCTAAATAGAGGCGTAGAATTGTGCACATCCACATCTTTACCCATTATCACTAATCTGAGGCAAATTCTCTGCCACTGCAAACTGTATGCAGGCCCAAAAGCGCCCTAAGCTGGGCGAGGTATTTCCTATCATGGTGGCATATACGTGAACATGTGAACCAGTGACACATGGGCTGCCTGCAGAGGACTCTGAGGGATGTGGATTGTCCTGTTCAGGAGATGATTGATGATGGGTCTTATGTTTTTTGGAGGGTTTGCATTTTGGGCTTCTGCTCCTAAAATAATGCAAAACACCATAATTTGCGATCCGTGAGCACTCTTAAAAATATGTTCCATGTTGCCCCCTCCTACCTTTGCTAGTCTTCTGTGCCATTAACAGGTGTGGCAACCTCATATCTATACAAAATATATGGAGAAAATCATGTTTACCTCTCACCAATAACAGGTACACTATCTCTTTAAGACTCATCTGCTTTCATCCACTTTACCTGGCTGGACTGCAGAGAGAGAAAAGCCAGTTCCTCTGCAATGTTCAAAGACTGTTTACACTGTTGCTTGGTGACTGTTGACCACTATCCCACTCTGCCCCATTTCCCTGCCCTCTGTGACATCATCCATAGCCACTCTCAGACTAAAAATAAAGCCAGTGATGCTGTGCGCTGCCTATACAAGACAGGAAAAACCCCAAAGGGAGAGGCAAAGGTGACATTGTAGAGCTTTTCTAATACCACGCCTGTACAATACTCATGCAACATTGCCCGTGGCCCCGCACACAGGACACCCAGTTTCAGAAAGGTTTACTTCCAGGGTCTTGCAACAGCAGGAGAGGCTGAACCTGGAGAGGAAGGTGAGGGAAATACTTTCAGCATACAAAGAACCAACCGTAATCAACAGGTGGCCTGGAGCATGACCAAAAAAGAAGAACACTTCAGTTGGGGAAGGGCTGTCTTTTATTTGGCTAAGTAAGAGGTGGTCCTTTGGGTTGCAAGAGAAGTCACTAACACAGTGGGGTTTATTTACTAAAGGAAAATAGGCTATGCACTGCAAGTGCACTCCAAGTGCACTGCAAGTGCACTGAAAGTGCAGTTGCTCTAGATCTGAAGGAAACAGGCAAGGAAAATAAAACAAAAAAAAAATTTTGCTTGCGCATGATTGGATGAAAGAAATCAGTAGAGCTTCATATAATTTCAGAGCTTCCCCTCAGATATAAAGCAACTGCACTTGCAGTGCACAGTATATTTACCTTTAGTAAATCAACCTCATTGTGTGCTGACATGAGGTAGGCCAGGAATATCCACAATATTCCACCCATTGTCCCCATGTAGAAAAACTGTTTTCATATTCTTATCAGAAACAGGTCAAATGTGTTCCTGAGCATGTTTAAGCATGATATTAAACCCATAATCACCTTGTTGAAAACTAATTATACCAATAATCCTTTCAGAAACAGGTTAGGTATCCTTTAAATGTGTAATCATAATATTCCCCTATAATCCCTTTGTAGAAAAATAAATTTTACCCATGATCTTATCAGAAACAGGTTAAATAGGTTCCGTGGAATGTGTAACCATGATATTCCAGCCACAATTACCAGGTAGAAAAATATTTATATGCATATTTTTATCAGAAATAGGTTAAATATGTTCCTTGTTAACAGTAACCAATATATTCCCCCCATAATCCACATGAAGAGCAATAACTATACCCATATTCCTATCAGAAACAAGTTAAATGCATTACATATGATGTGTATCCACTATATTACACTCATAATCCCTATGTAAAAAAATAATTATACCCATGTTCTCATCAGAAACAGGCCAACTGTGTTCCTAGGCATGTTTATCTATGATATTCCACCCATAATACCCATGTAAAAAGCTAATTGTGCCCATAATCGTTAAGAAACAGAATACATTTGCTCCTTGTCAAGTGTAAACATGACATAATCCCCATGTAAAAAATAATTATATTCATATTCTTATCAGAAATAGGTTAGATATGTTCCTTGTTAAGTGTATCCATGTTATTCCACTCATGATCCCCATGTAGAAAATTAATTATACTCATAATCTTTTCAGAAACAGGCTAAATATGTTCCTCATTCAGTGTAACCAAGATATTTTCCCCATAATCCCCATGTAAAAAAAAAATATTCCCATATTCCTGTCAGAAATAGCTTGAATATCTACCTGTGTATTCCTTGTGTAAGCATGAGAATCCCACCCCCCATAACACCCATATATATATATACTGTATATATATATATATATATATATATATATATATATAAAAGCAATTTTACCCATATTTGTATCAGAAACAGGTCAAATGTGTTTCTTTGTATGTGTAATCATGATATTTCTTCTATAATCCCTATGTAGAAAAATAGTTTTACCTAAATTCTTATCAGAAACAGGTTAAATATGTTCCTTGTTAAGCATAACCATAATATTCCATCCATAATCTCCATGAAGAATAATAGTTATACCCATATTCCTATCAGAAATAGGTCAAATGCATTACATAGGATGTGTACCCATGGGATTCCACTCATAATTACTATGTAGAACATACTTATATCTATAATATTTTCAGAAACAGGTTAGGTATGTACCCGTGCCTGCGCATGAGATTTCTCCCTATAACCATATATAAAAGTAATTTTACCTATATTCTTGTCTGAAACAGGTCAAATGCATTATGTGAGGTGTGTAACCATGATATCCTATTCATAATCTCAATGTAGAAAATAATTATACACATGTTCTTATCAGAACCAGGTTAAATATTTTCTTTGGAATGTGTAACCATGATATGCCACCCATAATCCCCATTTAGAAAAATAATTAGATGCATATTCTTATCAGAAATAGGTTAAATATGTTCCTTGTTAAGTGTAACCATGCTATTCCAACCATAATCTCCATGAAGAACAGTATTTATAAGCATATTCCTATCAGAAACAGATCAAATGCAGTACAAAGGATGTATAAAAATAATATTCCTCCCATAATCCCTTTGTAGAAAAATAATTATATTCACATTCATATCAAGAAAAGGTCAAATATGTTATGTGGGATGTGTATCCATGTTGTTCCACCTTTGCTTACATTAGGAAAAGTTCAAATATTTTGCTTTGTCCGTGTAACTATGATATTCCATCCATAATCGCCATACAAATAAATAATAACCACATTCTTATCAGAAATGCATAATTTTTTTCCTTGGTGTGTGTAACCTATAATCTTCATTTTTAAAAAATCTGTATAGAGAGGATCATACCTCCTGCTCACGTTCCTCTATTTTTAAGGAAACTTGAATAATTACCTGCAGACAGGATAAGGCTCCAAATTATATTTATTGTTGCATATATGTATATAAGGAATACAGTGTCCGCTCTCCCTATATCCCACTTTTCCCACAGTCCTTCTCTGCTTATATAGCCCTTCTTATCAAATAGCAACAAACCACATTGGAAGGACCAAGGCAGACACCCCACCTAAAATGCCACGCCTGATGGCACATTTATAATCTATGTATATGTTTATCATTTGCGATAAACAACTTGAAGTATACAGTTTGAAGTTATAGACAGAAGCATAAAATGGAGTATACTGTACATAACCATCTTATAATATCATATATATACAGTATATGTGTGACTCAGGAATGACCATAGTTATCCCTATACATAACTCCCTCCTTTGATCATTACTAGAGATGAGCGAATCGAAGTATCCGAAGTGGAATTCGAGTCGAATTTCGGAAAAATTTCGATTCGTGCCGAATCCGAAAAACAGCCTAATTCGGACGCGCGAATCGAAATTTTTCCGAAAATGGCGGCTGACATGTGCGGCGACGGAGCGGGGATGTCGGGGAAGGCGCGCAGACAAGGCGCGCTGCCCCATAATGCATTCCTCAACGACATGTGATCGCATCAGCCAATCAGCAGCCAGCCAGCCAGCACTGTGTAATGGTCGAGGTATATATAGCGGCCATTTTGGAAATCTTCATTTGCCTGCAGTCATTGAACAGAGGCAGACCGCTCTGTACTAGGGACAGGGACAGAGTTAGGGCCACAGAAACGAGAATTGGGGACAGAGAGAAGTTACTTAGGGACAGAGAACCATTACTCAGGGACACAGACTTGTTAATGAGGGCCACAGAATCGTTATTTAGGGACAAAGAAACGCTAGTTAGGGCCACAGAATTCATACTCAGGGACAGACAGAATTGTTACTCAGTGCCAGAGAATTGTTACTTAGGGCCACAGAAACGTTATTAGGGCCACAGAATTTTTACTCAGGGACAGACAGAATTGTTACTGAGTGCCAGAGAATTGTTACTCAGGGACAGACAGAATTGTTACTGAGTGCCAGAGAATTCTTACTCAGGGCCACAGAATTCATTCTCAGGGACAGACAGAATTGTTACTCAGGGACAGACAGAATTGTTACTGAGTGCCAGAGAATTGTTACTCAGGGACAGACAGAATTGTTACTGAGTGCCAGAGAATTGTTACTCAGGGACAGACAGAATTGTTACTGAGTGCCAGAGAATTGTTACTCTCACAGACACAAAATTGTTACTTGCACAGACACAGAATTGTTACTTGCACAGACACACAATTGTTACTCAGGGCCACAGAATTCATACTCAGGGACAGACAGAATTGTTACTGAGTGCCAGAGAATTCTTACTCAGGGCCACAGAATTCATACTCAGGGACAGACAGAATTGTTACTCAGGGACAGACAGAATTGTTACTGAGTGCCAGAGAATTGTTACTCAGGGACAGACAGAATTGTTACTGAGTGCCAGAGAATTGTTACTCTCACAGACACAAAATTGTTACTTGCACAGACACAGAATTGTTACTTGCACAGACACACAATTGTTACTCAGGGCCACAGAATTCATACTCAGGGACAGACAGAATTGTTACTGAGTGCCAGAGAATTGTTACTCAGGGACAGACAGAATTGTTACTGAGTGCCAGAGAATTGTTACTCTCACAGACACAAAATTGTTACTTGCACAGACACAGAATTGTTACTCGCACAGAGACAGAATTGTTACTCAGGGCCACAGAATTCATACTCAGGGACAGACAGAATTGTTACTGAGTGCCAGAGAATTGTTACTCAGGGAAGACAGAATTGTTACTGAGTGCCATAGAATTGTTACTCAGGGACAGACAGAATTGTTACTGAGTGCCAGAGAATTGTTACTCTCACAGACACAAAATTGTTACTTGCACAGACACAGAATTGTTACTCGCACAGAGACAGAATTGTTACTCAGGGCCACAGAATTCATACTCAGGGACAGACAGAATTGTTACTGAGTGCCAGAGAATTGTTACTCAGGGACAGACAGAATTGTTACTGAGTGCCAGAGAATTGTTACTCTCACAGACACAAAATTGTTACTTGCACAGACACAGAATTGTTACTTGCACAGACACACAATTGTTACTGAGTGCCAGAGAATTGTTACTCAGGGACAGACAGAATTGTTACTGAGTGCCAGAGAATTGTTACTCAGGGACAGACAGAATTGTTACTGAGTGCCAGAGAATTGTTACTCAGGGACAGACAGAATTGTTACTGAGTGCCAGAGAATTGTTACTCTCACAGACACAAAATTGTTACTTGCACAGACACAGAATTGTTACTCGCACAGAGACAGAATTGTTACTCAGGGCCACAGAATTCATACTCAGGGACAGACAGAATTGTTACTGAGTGCCAGAGAATTGTTACTCAGGGACAGACAGAATTGTTACTGAGTGCCAGAGAATTGTTACTCTCACAGACACAAAATTGTTACTTGCACAGACACAGAATTGTTACTTGCACAGACACACAATTGTTACTGAGTGCCAGAGAATTGTTACTCAGGGACAGACAGAATTGTTACTGAGTGCCAGAGAATTGTTACTCAGGGACAGACAGAATTGTTACTGAGTGCCAGAGAATTGTTACTCAGGGACAGACAGAATTGTTACTGAGTGCCAGAGAATTGTTACTCTCACAGACACAAAATTGTTACTTGCACAGACACAGAATTGTTACTCGCACAGAGACAGAATTGTTACTCAGGGCCACAGAATTCATACTCAGGGACAGACAGAATTGTTACTGAGTGCCAGAGAATTGTTACTCAGGGACAGACAGAATTGTTACTGAGTGCCAGAGAATTGTTACTCTCACAGACACAAAATTGTTACTTGCACAGACACAGAATTGTTACTTGCACAGACACACAATTGTTACTCAGGGCCACAGAATTCATACTCAGGGACAGACAGAATTGTTACTGAGTGCCAGAGAATTCTTACTCAGGGCCACAGAATTCATACTCAGGGACAGACAGAATTGTTACTCAGGGACAGACAGAATTGTTACTGAGTGCCAGAGAATTGTTACTCAGGGACAGACAGAATTGTTACTGAGTGCCAGAGAATTGTTACTCTCACAGACACAAAATTGTTACTTGCACAGACACAGAATTGTTACTTGCACAGACACACAATTGTTACTCAGGGCCACAGAATTCATACTCAGGGACAGACAGAATTGTTACTGAGTGCCAGAGAATTGTTACTCAGGGACACCTAATCGTTGAATTAAATAGTATGTCAGACAACATGCAGAGGAGTGGCAGAGGAGGCAATGTTTTAGGAGCGAGCAGACGTGGCAGCAGAGGAAGGGGTCGAGGCAGCAGTATTCGCAGCCAGAGGCCAGTGCTCCCGGTGTCATCCAGCGGTCGTGTCTCCACCGACAACCCTGCCGTCATTGATTGGTTGGCTCGGTCGTCTTCCTCTTCCCAGGTCACCTCTGACACCTACAGCCAACGGTCGGTGGGTACGTCAGACACAACCGTTAGTTGGCATGGCCCGGGACCAAGCCCACTGAAATCACGTGTCCTCTACCTGCCCCTGTCCTTTGCTGTTCCCTCACCAAGCGAAGTATCGCATGCTGTGGGCTCAGCCCCACTGTACAGTGAGGAAGAGCTAACAGAGGGCGGTCAGGAACGGGGGGAGACATCGGCCTTTTCAGCAGCCAAGCGAACAAGTACTGGCGAGGAGAGTGGCTCGGTAGCCGGTCTAGAGACAGGTCTGTCTCCTGACCCAGACGCAGCCGAGGGGGCTAGTAGTGAGGCGGAGACCCTACTTGATGATGAGGAGGTTGATCGCACTTGGCAGCCTCGTCGTCATCAGGCAATTTCTTCCGCATCATCAGGAGAAGAGGGTGGCAGCTTGGCAGCGAGCAAAACAGTCGGTGGGTTGCCCAGGAGACAGCAGCAGGGTCGCATCAGTGTCAGTGGAGCCAAACGTCCACGGAGTAGAGCACCAGCTCCACTGCAGCCTACCACCACGGCCAGTAGTGGTGCCGGTGCGCACGGAGGAAGTAGCAGTCAGCCAGTGAAGAGTAGCGGGGGCAAAGTTTCCTACTCGGTGGTGTGGCAATTTTTCCTCAAGCCGCCCGAGGAAGTAAACGTAGCCGTATGTCGACTATGTGGCCAGAAATGCAAGCGTGGCCAGGGGGCCCATGTTGGGACTACAGCGTTGCGTCAGCATATGCAGCGTCACCATTCGGTGGCCTGGGAAAACCGTGATAAACATACGGCGGTTCTGCCTGCCCCAGCCCCCGCTCCATCACCCGCTCCGTTACTTGCTCCGTCACCCGACGTCGTCAATCGCCCTCTATCAGCCAGTCAAGGCTCCAACACCTCTGCTGAGGGGAGTTGTCGCTCATTGGCATCTTCCGCTCGTTCAGATGCTCCTTCTCCTGCTACTCCTCTTCTCGGATTCCGTCAACAGTCTTTCTTGGAATCCGTATCCAAGAGACAACAGTTTGCGAGCACGCACCCGACGGTGCAAAAGCTGAACGTCCTCCTGTCCAAGTTGCTGGTGCTGCAGTCCCTCCCTTTCCAACTGGTGGACTCAGCACCTTTCCGAGAAATGATGGCTTGTGCCGCGCCGCGGTGGAGAGTGCCAAGCCGTCATTTCTTTGCCCAAAAGGCAGTGCCAGCCCTGCATTCACATGTAGAAGAGATGGTGGGCCAGTCTTTGAGCATGTCGGTCTCTGCCAAAGTGCACGGCAGCGCCGACGTGTGGAGCTGTAACTACGGTCAGGGACAGTACATGTCATTTACGGCCCACTGGGTGAACGTGGTGCCGGCACAGCCGCACCAGCAACTTGGACAGGTCACGACGCTTTTGCCTCCACGTTTGCACGTCCTTGGTCCAGCAAGCATGTCCGCCTCTACCACCTCTTTTTCCGCCGTGTCCTCAGCCGCCACCCCCGTGCCAAGTCCCATTACCCGACCGGCATATCACATGTGCAGGGCGCAACGGTGTCACGCTGTGCTGCACCTGGTATGCCTTGGCGAACGTAGTCACACAGGGGAGGAACTGCTGAGTGTAATGAACAGAGAAATCGACAGATGGCTGTCTCCGCGCAAACTAAAAATCGGAACCATGTTGACTGACAACGGAAAGAACATGGTGTCTGCTCTGCGTCAAGGAAGGTTGTGCCATGCGCCATGCATGGCTCACGTGTTCAATCTGGTTGTCAAGCGGTTCCTAAAATCCACCATCCCACTGCAAGACATCCTTAAAATGTCACGTAAACTGTGCATGCATTTCAGCCATTCCTACACCGCAAAGAACACCCTCATTGAGCTGCAGCGGCAGAACGGAATTCCACAGCATCGCCTGATCTGCGACGTTGCAACAAGGTGGAATTCAACCCTACACATGTTAGACCGCCTTTACGAGCAGCGAAAGGCCATCACCGATTTCCTGATGTTACAAGCGGATAAAGGTACTCCCCTGTGTAACTTAGATGTCAGCCATTGGCAGCTCATGCGTGACACCTGCCGCTTGCTCAGGCCCTTTGAGGAGGCCACGCTATTCGTGAGTCGGCAGGACTATGGGATGAACGACGTCATTCCTCTGTTGCACGTCCTGGAACAAATGCTGTTAACAATGGCTGGTCAGGGTGCGGTAGACGTGGCGCACAGATCTCAACGCCACATGACCCCTGTGGGGGCAGGACAGGAAGAAGAGGAGGAGGTAGAGGAGGACATTTGTGCTCAGGAATTATTGAGTGAAATGGGTGGTTTTTCCACTCAGCGGACAGGAGTGGAGGAGCAGGAGCATCTGGTAGAGGAGGAGGAGGAGGAGACAGAGGACCCAGACGCACCGTGGCAGTATGCTGTGGAGATGGAGGCAGGGAGTCCCTCGCATTCCTTGGCACAAATGGCCCATAGCATGCTCGGTTGCTTGCGTAGCGACAGCCGAATAATAACCATCAGACAGAGGGATGACTTTTGGCTGTCCACCTTGTTGGACCCTCGCTACCGGTCCAAAATGGTGGCCTTTTTCACACCTGCTGAGAGGGAGGCCAAAATTACGTACTATAAAAACCACCTATGTAGTCAGTTGGTCTCTGCCTTTGTGCGCCAACGTCCATCCTCAGACACTGTGGGCCCTGTGCGCTCGCGTTCCGCTGGCATGGCAGCAGGGGAGGGGTGGGGTGGTAGGAGCAGTGGCAGCTCCACCAGCAGCGGCTGCCTCAGTCTGCAGTCGATGATGAGTAGCTTTCTTCACCAGCGCAGTGAGGAAACTACTAACCAGCCGCAGCAGCAGCAGCAGCATCAGGTGGACCTGGAGCAGGAGCTCAAACAACAGGCTTGGGCCTACTTGGACAGCACCCTGCCAACCGAGGTAGACAATCCCCTTGACTACTGGGCAACGAAACTTGACCTTTGGCCCCAACTAGCTGAATTTGCCCTTGAAAGGCTGTCATGCCCGGCCAGTAGCGTGGCATCGGAGCGCGTGTTTAGTGCGGCAGGAGGTATTGTAACTCCGCGGAGGACACGACTGTCCACCCAAAGTGTGGAGAGACTCACGTTTGTGAAAATGAATCAGGCGTGGATTAGTCTGGATTTCAAACCACCAGTTCCTGACACAACTGACTAAATCCGCCATGAATCATGCCTCAAACATGTGCCACTTTCAGGTCTCCTCACACTGCTGGTGTGTTGAATTTTTTGACATAGGGTGCTGGCAGATTACGGGCCTCCTATAGCTGCTGCCAGGCCCCTAATCTGCCATAGGCCCCTATATACCGCCTCCTCCTGCTGCTGCCAGGTCCAGAGTCTCTCATGGGTCCCTGTACGGCCTCCCATTGCTGCTGTCTCCATCGCCACACTCTGCTGCCATGTGCCACTTTCAGGTCTCTTCACACTGCTGGTGTGTTAAATTTTTTGACATAGGGTGCAGGCAGATTACGGGCCTCACATAGCTGCTGCCAGGCCCCTAATCTGCCATGGGCCCCTATATACCGCCTCCTCATGCTGCTGCCAAGTCTAGAGTCTCTCATGGGTCCCTGTACGGCCTCCCATTGCTGCTGTCTCCATCGCCACACTCTGCTGCCATGTGCCACTTTCAGGTCTCTTCACACTGCTGGTGTGTTAAATTTTTTGACATAGGGTGCTGCAAGATAACGGGCCTCACATAGCTGCTGCCAGGCCCCTAATCTGCCATGGGCCCCTATATACCGCCTCCTCATGCTGCTGCCAAGTCCAGAGTCTGTCATGGTCCCTGTACGGCCTCCCATTGCTGCTGTCTCCATCGCCACACTCTGCTGCCATGTGCCACTTTCAGGTCTCTTCACACTGCTGGTGTGTTAAATTTTTTGACATAGGGTGCAGGCAGATTACGGGCCTCACATAGCTGCTGCCAGGCCCCTAATCTGCCATGGGCCCCTATATACCACCTCCTCCTGCTGCTGCCAGGTCCAGAGTCTCTCATGGGTCCCTGTACGGCCTCCCATTGCTGCTGTCTCCATCGCCACACTCTGCTGCCATGTGCCACTTTCAGGTCTCTTCACACTGCTGGTGTGTAAAATTTTTTGACATAGGGTGCTGCAAGATAACGGGCCTCACATAGCTGCTGCCAGGCCCCTAATCTGCCATGGGCCCCTATATACCGCCTCCTCATGCTGCTGCCAAGTCCAGAGTCTGTCATGGTCCCTGTACGGCCTCCCATTGCTGCTGTCTCCATCGCCACACTCTGCTGCCATGTGCCACTTTCAGGTCTCTTCACACTGCTGGTGTGTTAAATTTTTTGACATAGGGTGCTGCAAGATAACGGGCCTCACATAGCTGCTGCCAGGCCCCTAATCTGCCATGGGCCCCTATATACCGCCTCCTCATGCTGCTGCCAAGTCCAGAGTCTGTCATGGTCCCTGTACGGCCTCCCATTGCTGCTGTCTCCATCGCCACACTCTGCTGCCATGTGCCACTTTCAGGTCTCTTCACACTGCTGGTGTGTTAAATTTTTTGACATAGGGTGCTGCAAGATAACGGGCCTCACATAGCTGCTGCCAGGCCCCTAATCTGCCATGGGCCCCTATATACCGCCTCCTCATGCTGCTGCCAAGTCCAGAGTCTGTCATGGTCCCTGTACGGCCTCCCATTGCTGCTGTCTCCATCGCCACACTCTGCTGCCATGTGCCACTTTCAGGTCTCTTCACACTGCTGGTGTGTTAAATTTTTTGACATAGGGTGCAGGCAGATTACGGGCCTCACATAGCTGCTGCCAGGCCCCTAATCTGCCATGGGCCCCTATATACCACCTCCTCCTGCTGCTGCCAGGTCCAGAGTCTCTCATGGGTCCCTGTACGGCCTCCCATTGCTGCTGTCTCCATCGCCACACTCTGCTGCCATGTGCCACTTTCAGGTCTCTTCACACTGCTGGTGTGTAAAATTTTTTGACATAGGGTGCTGCAAGATAACGGGCCTCACATAGCTGCTGCCAGGCCCCTAATCTGCCATGGGCCCCTATATACCGCCTCCTCATGCTGCTGCCAAGTCCAGAGTCTGTCATGGTCCCTGTACGGCCTCCCATTGCTGCTGTCTCCATCGCCACACTCTGCTGCCATGTGCCACTTTCAGGTCTCTTCACACTGCTGGTGTGTTAAATTTTTTGACATAGGGTGCAGGCAGATTACGGGCCTCACATAGCTGCTGCCAGGCCCCTAATCTGCCATGGGCCCCTATATACCGCCTCCTCCTGCTGCTGCCAGGTCCAGAGTCTCTCATGGGTCCCTGTACGGCCTCCCATTGCTGCTGTCTCCATCGCCACACTCTGCTGCCATGTGCCACTTTCAGGTCTCTTCACACTGCTGGTGTGTAAAATTTTTTGACATAGGGTGCTGCAAGATAACGGGCCTCACATAGCTGCTGCCAGGCCCCTAATCTGCCATGGGCCCCTATATACCGCCTCCTCATGCTGCTGCCAAGTCCAGAGTCTGTCATGGTCCCTGTACGGCCTCCCATTGCTGCTGTCTCCATCGCCACACTCTGCTGCCATGTGCCACTTTCAGGTCTCTTCACACTGCTGGTGTGTTAAATTTTTTGACATAGGGTGCAGGCAGATTACGGGCCTCACATAGCTGCTGCCAGGCCCCTAATCTGCCATGGGCCCCTATATACCGCCTCCTCCTGCTGCTGCCAGGTCCAGAGTCTCTCATGGGTCCCTGTACGGCCTCCCATTGCTGCTGTCTCCATCGCCACACTCTGCTGCCATGTGCCACTTTCAGGTCTCTTCACACTGCTGGTGTGTTAAATTTTTTGACATAGGGTGCTGCAAGATAACGGGCCTCACATAGCTGCTGCCAGGCCCCTAATCTGCCATGGGCCCCTATATACCGCCTCCTCATGCTGCTGCCAAGTCCAGAGTCTGTCATGGTCCCTGTACGGCCTCCCATTGCTGCTGTCTCCATCGCCACACTCTGCTGCCATGTGCCACTTTCAGGTCTCTTCACACTGCTGGTGTGTTAAATTTTTTGACATAGGGTGCAGGCAGATTACGGGCCTCACATAGCTGCTGCCAGGCCCCTAATCTGCCATGGGCCCCTATATACCACCTCCTCCTGCTGCTGCCAGGTCCAGAGTCTCTCATGCCATGTGCCACTTTCAGGTCTCTTCACACTGCTGGTGTGTTTAATTTTTTGACATAGGGTGCAGGCAGATTACGGGCCTCACATAGCTGCTGCCAGGCCCCTAATCTGCCATGGGCCCCTATATACCGCCTCCTCATGCTGCTGCCAAGTCTAGAGTCTCTCATGGGTCCCTGTACGGCCTCCCATTGCTGCTGTCTCCATCGCCACACTCTGCTGCCATGTGCCACTTTCAGGTCTCTTCACACTGCTGGTGTGTTAAATTTTTTGACATAGGGTGCTGCAAGATAACGGGCCTCACATAGCTGCTGCCAGGCCCCTAATCTGCCATGGGCCCCTATATACCGCCTCCTCATGCTGCTGCCAAGTCCAGAGTCTGTCATGGTCCCTGTACGGCCTCCCATTGCTGCTGTCTCCATCGCCACACTCTGCTGCCATGTGCCACTTTCAGGTCTCTTCACACTGCTGGTGTGTTAAATTTTTTGACATAGGGTGCTGCAAGATAACGGGCCTCACATAGCTGCTGCCAGGCCCCTAATCAGCCATGGGCCCCTATACCGCCTCCTCCTGCTGCTGCCAGGTCCAGAGTCTCTCATGCCATGTGCCACTTTCAGGTCTCTTCACACTGCTGGTGTGTTAAATTTTTTGACATAGGGTGCAGGCAGATTACGGGCCTCACATAGCTGCTGCCAGGCCCCTAATCTGCCATGGGCCCCTATATACCGCCTCCTCCTGCTGCTGCCAGGTCCAGAGTCTCTCATGGGTCCCTGTACGGCCTCCCATTGCTGCTGTCTCCATCGCCACACTCTGCTGCCATGTGCCACTTTCAGGTCTCTTCACACTGCTGGTGTGTTAAATTTTTTGACATAGGGTGCTGCAAGATAACGGGCCTCACATAGCTGCTGCCAGGCCCCTAATCTGCCATGGGCCCCTATATACCGCCTCCTCATGCTGCTGCCAAGTCCAGAGTCTGTCATGGTCCCTGTACGGCCTCCCATTGCTGCTGTCTCCATCGCCACACTCTGCTGCCATGTGCCACTTTCAGGTCTCTTCACACTGCTGGTGTGTTAAATTTTTTGACATAGGGTGCTGCAAGATAACGGGCCTCACATAGCTGCTGCCAGGCCCCTAATCAGCCATGGGCCCCTATACCGCCTCCTCCTGCTGCTGCCAGGTCCAGAGTCTCTCATGCCATGTGCCACTTTCAGGTCTCTTCACACTGCTGGTGTGTTAAATTTTTTGACATAGGGTGCAGGCAGATTACGGGCCTCACATAGCTGCTGCCAGGCCCCTAATCTGCCATGGGCCCCTATATACCGCCTCCTCCTGCTGCTGCCAGGTCCAGAGTCTCTCATGGGTCCCTGTACGGCCTCCCATTGCTGCTGTCTCCATCGCCACACTCTGCTGCCATGTGCCACTTTCAGGTCTCTTCACACTGCTGGTGTGTTAAATTTTTTGACATAGGGTGCTGCAAGATAACGGGCCTCACATAGCTGCTGCCAGGCCCCTAATCTGCCATGGGCCCCTATATACCGCCTCCTCATGCTGCTGCCAAGTCCAGAGTCTGTCATGGTCCCTGTACGGCCTCCCATTGCTGCTGTCTCCATCGCCACACTCTGCTGCCATGTGCCACTTTCAGGTCTCTTCACACTGCTGGTGTGTTAAATTTTTTGACATAGGGTGCAGGCAGATTACGGGCCTCACATAGCTGCTGCCAGGCCCCTAATCTGCCATGGGCCCCTATATACCGCCTCCTCCTGCTGCTGCCAGGTCCAGAGTCTCTCATGGGTCCCTGTACGGCCTCCCATTGCTGCTGTCTCCATCGCCACACTCTGCTGCCATGTGCCACTTTCAGGTCTCTTCACACTGCTGGTGTGTTAAATTTTTTGACATAGGGTGCTGCAAGATAACGGGCCTCACATAGCTGCTGCCAGGCCCCTAATCTGCCATGGGCCCCTATATACCGCCTCCTCATGCTGCTGCCAAGTCCAGAGTCTGTCATGGTCCCTGTACGGCCTCCCATTGCTGCTGTCTCCATCGCCACACTCTGCTGCCATGTGCCACTTTCAGGTCTCTTCACACTGCTGGTGTGTTAAATTTTTTGACATAGGGTGCAGGCAGATTACGGGCCTCACATAGCTGCTGCCAGGCCCCTAATCTGCCATGGGCCCCTATATACCACCTCCTCCTGCTGCTGCCAGGTCCAGAGTCTCTCATGGGTCCCTGTACGGCCTCCCATTGCTGCTGTCTCCATCGCCACACTCTGCTGCCATGTGCCACTTTCAGGTCTCTTCACACTGCTGGTGTGTTAAATTTTTTGACATAGGGTGCTGCAAGATAACGGGCCTCACATAGCTGCTGCCAGGCCCCTAATCTGCCATGGGCCCCTATATACCGCCTCCTCATGCTGCTGCCAAGTCCAGAGTCTGTCATGGTCCCTGTACGGCCTCCCATTGCTGCTGTCTCCATCGCCACACTCTGCTGCCATGTGCCACTTTCAGGTCTCTTCACACTGCTGGTGTGTTAAATTTTTTGACATAGGGTGCAGGCAGATTACGGGCCTCACATAGCTGCTGCCAGGCCCCTAATCTGCCATGGGCCCCTATATACCACCTCCTCCTGCTGCTGCCAGGTCCAGAGTCTCTCATGCCATGTGCCACTTTCAGGTCTCTTCACACTGCTGGTGTGTTTAATTTTTTGACATAGGGTGCAGGCAGATTACGGGCCTCACATAGCTGCTGCCAGGCCCCTAATTTGCCATGGGCCCCTATATACCGCCTCCTCATGCTGCTGCCAAGTCTAGAGTCTCTCATGGGTCCCTGTACGGCCTCCCATTGCTGCTGTCTCCATCGCCACACTCTGCTGCCATGTGCCACTTTCAGGTCTCTTCACACTGCTGGTGTGTTAAATTTTTTGACATAGGGTGCTGCAAGATAACGGGCCTCACATAGCTGCTGCCAGGCCCCTAATCTGCCATGGGCCCCTATATACCGCCTCCTCATGCTGCTGCCAAGTCCAGAGTCTGTCATGGTCCCTGTACGGCCTCCCATTGCTGCTGTCTCCATCGCCACACTCTGCTGCCATGTGCCACTTTCAGGTCTCTTCACACTGCTGGTGTGTTAAATTTTTTGACATAGGGTGCTGCAAGATAACGGGCCTCACATAGCTGCTGCCAGGCCCCTAATCAGCCATGGGCCCCTATACCGCCTCCTCCTGCTGCTGCCAGGTCCAGAGTCTCTCATGCCATGTGCCACTTTCAGGTCTCTTCACACTGCTGGTGTGTTAAATTTTTTGACATAGGGTGCAGGCAGATTACGGGCCTCACATAGCTGCTGCCAGGCCCCTAATCTGCCATGGGCCCCTATATACCGCCTCCTCCTGCTGCTGCCAGGTCCAGAGTCTCTCATGGGTCCCTGTACGGCCTCCCATTGCTGCTGTCTCCATCGCCACACTCTGCTGCCATGTGCCACTTTCAGGTCTCTTCACACTGCTGGTGTGTTAAATTTTTTGACATAGGGTGCTGCAAGATAACGGGCCTCACATAGCTGCTGCCAGGCCCCTAATCTGCCATGGGCCCCTATATACCGCCTCCTCATGCTGCTGCCAAGTCCAGAGTCTGTCATGGTCCCTGTACGGCCTCCCATTGCTGCTGTCTCCATCGCCACACTCTGCTGCCATGTGCCACTTTCAGGTCTCTTCACACTGCTGGTGTGTTAAATTTTTTGACATAGGGTGCTGCAAGATAACGGGCCTCACATAGCTGCTGCCAGGCCCCTAATCAGCCATGGGCCCCTATACCGCCTCCTCCTGCTGCTGCCAGGTCCAGAGTCTCTCATGCCATGTGCCACTTTCAGGTCTCTTCACACTGCTGGTGTGTTAAATTTTTTGACATAGGGTGCAGGCAGATTACGGGCCTCACATAGCTGCTGCCAGGCCCCTAATCTGCCATGGGCCCCTATATACCGCCTCCTCCTGCTGCTGCCAGGTCCAGAGTCTCTCATGGGTCCCTGTACGGCCTCCCATTGCTGCTGTCTCCATCGCCACACTCTGCTGCCATGTGCCACTTTCAGGTCTCTTCACACTGCTGGTGTGTTAAATTTTTTGACATAGGGTGCTGCAAGATAACGGGCCTCACATAGCTGCTGCCAGGCCCCTAATCTGCCATGGGCCCCTATATACCGCCTCCTCATGCTGCTGCCAAGTCCAGAGTCTGTCATGGTCCCTGTACGGCCTCCCATTGCTGCTGTCTCCATCGCCACACTCTGCTGCCATGTGCCACTTTCAGGTCTCTTCACACTGCTGGTGTGTTAAATTTTTTGACATAGGGTGCAGGCAGATTACGGGCCTCACATAGCTGCTGCCAGGCCCCTAATCTGCCATGGGCCCCTATATACCACCTCCTCCTGCTGCTGCCAGGTCCAGAGTCTCTCATGCCATGTGCCACTTTCAGGTCTCTTCACACTGCTGGTGTGTTTAATTTTTTGACATAGGGTGCAGGCAGATTACGGGCCTCACATAGCTGCTGCCAGGCCCCTAATCTGCCATGGGCCCCTATATACCGCCTCCTCATGCTGCTGCCAAGTCTAGAGTCTCTCATGGGTCCCTGTACGGCCTCCCATTGCTGCTGTCTCCATCGCCACACTCTGCTGCCATGTGCCACTTTCAGGTCTCTTCACACTGCTGGTGTGTTAAATTTTTTGACATAGGGTGCTGGCAGATTACGGGCCTCCTATAGCTGCTGCCAGGCCCCTAATCTGCCATGGGCCCCTATATACCGCCTCCTCATGCTGCTGCCAAGTTCAGAGTCTGTCATGGGTCCCTGTACGGCCTCCCATTGCTGCTGTCTCCATCGCCACACTCTGCTGCCATGTGCCACTTTCAGGTCTCTTCACACTGCTGGTGTGTTAAATTTTTTGACATAGGGTGCAGGCAGATTACGGGCCTCACATAGCTGCTGCCAGGCCCCTAATCTGCCATGGGCCCCTATATACCGCCTCCTCCTGCTGCTGCCAGGTCCAGAGTCTCTCATGGGTCCCTGTACGGCCTCCCATTGCTGCTGTCTCCATCGCCACACTCTGCTGCCATGTGCCACTTTCAGGTCTCTTCACACTGCTGGTGTGTTAAATTTTTTGACATAGGGTGCTGCAAGATAACGGGCCTCACATAGCTGCTGCCAGGCCCCTAATCTGCCATGGGCCCCTATATACCGCCTCCTCATGCTGCTGCCAAGTCCAGAGTCTGTCATGGTCCCTGTACGGCCTCCCATTGCTGCTGTCTCCATCGCCACACTCTGCTGCCATGTGCCACTTTCAGGTCTCTTCACACTGCTGGTGTGTTAAATTTTTTGACATAGGGTGCAGGCAGATTACGGGCCTCACATAGCTGCTGCCAGGCCCCTAATCTGCCATGGGCCCCTATATAACGCCTCCTCATGCTGCTGCCAAGTTCAGAGTCTGTCATGGGTCCCTGTACGGCCTCCCATTGCTGCTGTCTCCATCGCCACACTCTGCCATGTGCCACTTTCAGGTCTCCTCACACTGCTGGTGTGTTGAATTTTTTGACATAGGGTGCTGGCAGATTACGGGCCTCCTATAGCTGCTGCCAGGCCCCTAATCTGCCATAAGCCCCTATATACCGCCTCCTCATGCTGCTGCCAAGTCCAGAGTCTGTCATGGGTCCCTGTACGGCCTCCCATTGCTGCTGTCTCCATCGCCACACTCTGCCATGTGCCACTTTCAGGTCTCCTCACACACTGCTGGTGTGTTGAATTTTTTGACATAGGGTGCTGGCAGATTACGGGCCTCCTATAGCTGCTGCCAGGCCCCTAATCTGCCGTAGGCCCCTATATACCGCCTCCTCATGCTGCTGCCAGGTCCAGAGTCTCTCATGGGTCCCTGTACGGCCTCCCATTGCTGCTGTCTCCATCGCCACACTCTGCCATGTGCCACTTTCAGGTCTCCTCACACTGCTGGTGTGTTCCATTTTTTGTCATAGGGTGCTGGCAGATTATGGGCCTCCCATAACTGCTGCCAGGCCCCTAATCTGCCATGGGCCCCTATACCGACTCCTCATGCTGTGACGTTGCAACAAGGTGGAATTCAACCCTACATATGTTAGACCGCCTTTACGAACAGCAAAAGGCCATCACAGATTTCCTGATGTTAAAAGCAGATAAAGGTACTCCCTGTGTAACTTAGATGTCAGCCATTGGCAGCTCATGCGTGACACCTGCGCTTGCTCAGGCCCTTTGAGGAGGCCACGCTATTCGTGAGTCGGCAGGACTATGGGATGAACGACGTCATTCCTCTGTTGCACGTCCTGGAACAAATGCTGTTAACAATGGCTGGTCAGGGTGCGGTAGACGTGGCGCACAGATCTCAACGCCACATGGCCCCTGTGGGGGCAGGACTGGAAGAAGAGGAGGAGGTAGAGGAGGACATTGGTGCTCAGGAATTATTGAGTGAAATGGGTGGTTTTTCCACTCAGCGGACAGGAGTGGAGGAGCAGGAGCATCTGGTAGAGGAGGAGGAAGAGGAGACAGAGGACCTAGACGCACCGTGGCAGTATGCTGTGGAGATGGAGGCAGGGAGTCCCTCGCATTCCTTGGCACAAATGGCCCATAGCATGCTCGGTTGCTTGCGTAGCGACAGCCGAATAATAACCATCAGACAGAGGGATGACTTTTGGCTGTCCACCTTGTTGGACCCTCGCTACCGTTCAAAAATGGTGGCCTTTTTCACACCTGCTGAGAGGGAGGCCAAAATAACGTACTATAAAAAACACCTATGTAGTCAGCTGGTCTCTGCCTGTCTGCGCCAACGTCCATCCTCAGACACTGTGGGCCCTGTGCGCTCGTGTTCCGCTGCCATGGCAGCAGGGGAGGGGTGGGGTGGTAGGAGCAGTGGCAGCTCCACCAGCAGCGGCTGCCTCAGTCTGCAGTCGATGATGAGTAGCTTTCTTCACCAGCGCAGTGAGGAAACTACTAACCAGCCGCAGCAGCAGCAGCAGCATCAGGTGGACCTGGAGCAGGACCTCAAACAACAGGCTTAGGCCTACTTGGACAGCACCCTGCCAACCGAGGTAGACAATCCCCTTGACTACTGGGCAACGAAACTTGACCTTTGGCCCCAACTAGCTGAATTTGCCCTTGAAAGGCTGTCATGCCCGGCCAGTAGCGTGGCATCGGAGCGCGTGTTTAGTGCGGCAGGAGGTATTGCAACTCCGCGGAGGACACGACTGTCCACCCAAAGTGTGGAGAGACTGACGTTTGTGAAAATGAATCAGGCGTGGATTAGTCTGGATTTCAAACCACCAGTTCCTGACACAACTGACTAAATCCGCCATGAATCATGCCCCAAACATGTGCCACTTTCAGGTCTCCTCACACTGCTGGTGTGTTCCATTTTTTGTCATAGGGTGCTGGCAGATTACGGGCCTCCCATAGCTGCTGCCAGGCCCCTAATCTGCCATGGGCCCCTATACCGCCTCCTCATGCTGCTGCCAAGTCCAGAGTCTCTCATGGGTCCCTGTACGGCCTCCCATTGCTGCTGCCTCCATCGCCACACTCTGCCATGTGCCACTTTCAGGTCTCCTCACACTGCTGGTGTGTTCCATTTTTTGTCATAGGGTGCTGGCAGATTACGGGCCTCCCATAGCTGCTGCCAGGCCCCTAATCTGCCATGGGCCCCTATACCGCCTCCTCATGCTGCTGCCAGGTCCAGAGTCTCTCATGGGTCCCTGTACGGCCTCCCATTGCTGCTGTCTCCATCGCCACACTCTGCCATGTGCCACTTTCAGGTCTCCTCACACTGCTGGTGGGTTCCATTTTTTGTCATAGGGTGCTGGCAGATTACGGGCCTCCCATAGCTGCTGCCAGGCCCGTAATCTGCCATGGGCCCCCGTACCGACTCCTCATGCTGCTGCCAGGCCCGTAATCTGTCATGGGCCACTGTTGTCGCTTGTTGGCATATTCCGCTCGTTCAGATGCTCCTTCTCCTGCTACTCCTCTTCACGGATTCCGTCAGCAGTCTTTCTTGGAATCCGTTTCCAAGAGACAACAGTTTGCGAGCACGCACCCGACGGTGCAGAAGCTGAACGTCCTCCTGTCCAAGTTGCTGCTGCCAGGCTCGTAATCTGTCATGCGCCCCTGTACCGCCTCCTCATGCTGCTGCCAGGTCCAGAGTGTGTCATGGGCCCCCGTACCGACTCCTCATGCTGCTGCCAGGCCCGTAATCTGTCATGGGCCCCTGTACCGCCTCCCCATGCTGCTGCCAGGTCCAGAGTGTGTCATGGGTCCCTGTACGGCCTCCCATTGCTGCTGCCAGGCCCGTAATCTGCCATGGGCCCCTGTACCGACTCCTCATGCTGCTGCCAGGCCCGTAATCTGTCATGGGCCCCTGTACCGCCTCCTCATGCTGCTGCCAGGTCCAGAGTGTGTCATGGGTCCCTGTACGGCCTCCCATTGCTGCTGTCTCTATCGCCACACTCTGCCATGTGCCACTTTCAGGTCTCCTCACACTGCTGGTGGTTTCCATTTTTGTCATAGGGTGCTGTATGGCCTCCCATTGCTGCTGCCTCCACCGCCACACTGTGGCTCCACACTCTGGTTTTGGCCCCGTGACTGCCCAAATGAGTGAAGTGTGCGGTGATTCTAAGATCGACGGCACTCATCTGCATGTCATACTGACTGACAGTATTATTTCTCTTCCCCAGCAGACTCCAAGGGCATTTAAATTAAAGGTACAGTGTTCTGCACTAATATTAAGTCTCTCTGAAGCCTAGAAACACCCTTTTTTAAGTTAAATTCACAGCGAATTTATTCGACTCGAATCGAATATTGTCCACGAATTCGCCGAATCAGTCGAATCGAATTTTTCATTTCTTCGCTCATCTCTAATCATTACTGATCACAAACATTTTATTCCTTATACACAGATGTGTCAAGGAAGACACAAACTCTTCAAGTTGCAATGATTACAAGGATTCATTCCTTATACACAGATGTGTTAAGGAAGGCAAAAATTCTTTAGCATTGCATCAACGATCACTTTCATTTATCTATATGAAAGCCTTGACTATATGCATTAAAGAATCATATGTTTCACTCTCATTTATATAATTTTTCCCCCCAAAAAATATAGATGTTGATGTTTCAGGGATCTTAACCATGATCATCAGGAGGGCTGCACAACTAGAGGTTCCCCTCATGCCACTCCCCCCCCCCCTTTGGTCATACCTGACCACTCATCCTTTATTTCATCTACTATTAGAGGAATAAAGTAGCATGATTGCTGGAAGCGGTGGACCCTGAGATGCTCCATTCACCTCCGACTCACCTTGCCTTACATCAAATCACAGGCATGGTCCTCTACTACTCCACATCTCTTTTCTTACTTCATTCCCCAGAAGCAGATGGTACAAAAGCTTCCTCACTAATTTGTCTGCATAGGGATATTGGCCCTATGCAGTCACACAAAACATACACTCAGCTTTATTGTTAGGCAGCGCAGTGGCTAAATGGTTAGCACTTCTGCTTGGCAGTACTAGGGTCGTTGGTTTGAATCCCAACCACGGCACCACCTGCCTGGAGTTTATATGTTCTCCCTGTGCCTGTGTGGGTTTCCTCCCACGCTCCCAAGACATGCTGGTAGGTGAATTGGATCCTGTCTAAATTGGCCCTAGTATGTGTATGTATGAATGTCAGTTAGGGACCTTAGATTGTATGCCCCTTGAGGGTTAGGGACTGACGTGAATGTACAATATATACATAAAGCGCTGCGTAAATTGACGGCGCTATATAAGTACCTGAAATAAATAACTTATTTTCCTCACTTTAGCATATGCAAGCATTCACACTCAAGCTAAAGAATCAAAATTTTTAATTCATGTGTCACCCTTAAGCCATTCTACTTATGCATGATGCAATTATTTCCCCCAAAAAAGATTTCACACCCTTTGTCGCTTAGATGCACCTTGTCTTTCCTAAATAGCATTGAGTCACAGCCCTCCAAGCCATAATGGTGATACACAAATTCATTGGCCCCATATAAAACCTTTCCAAATTCTTGACTAAAACCTTCCTTGCATCCTTGACTCTGGCTTTTGTCCAACAAGGTCTATTTATGATGTGTGAAAAGACTATATTGTATTAGGGAATTGTCCTATCATTCACTGCATATCCCATTGAATCTTCTTTATTAGCCCTGTCATTCTTTCCCTCCTTAGGTCTTTATCCCCTAAATTAATGTTGATAGCGAAGGGTTGTGGACAATTGAAGGCAGTCTTATCACAAAGAGCTGGACCCAATTGTCTCCAGACCATCCCTCTATGGCCTAACCACCAAACTCGGGCCTCTTGTTCAGAAAAGCCTACATTTTCCAAATCCAACCAGAGTTCTCTAGATCGTGCCCAGAACACATAAGAATGTTCCACAATTACAATGTCTTTTTCAGTCTCATTTGACTTTGAGGCAAATCCTGATGCTTCAGTAGCATAATAGGGGTGGTTTCCTGTTGATTTCAGGCCGATGTGCAGCAGATCAGTGACTGACATGGTGTGGATGTGAGCACATTCCATAGTTCATCAACTGGCGGTGGGAGAGAACTTGCAAATATGGTCTCATCCTGTGTAATCAAGTCTTTGAAATCATCATCTTTTTTTTTTCTCCCAGAGGTCATGAATTCTCCCACAGAGTCATTTAGTAGACAAGGCATTAATGGTTTGATTTCATCAGTAGACATCACAAAGGGTGCATTTAGTACAGGTGGCAGTTAAGGTGGACTGCTGTCATTTTCTTTCATTGTTCCTTTGAAATTAAGTAATACGCATTTTTGAGTTTTTCTTAAAATTTAGTTTCTTATAGATTGCTTTACACCCACACAAACTCAGTTTAAAGCACATAAACAAGCCTATTATGACGCTCAGAACAATGCCTAATATTTTTTCTTTTTCAATATTTTTATTACTAAAGTTTTGTTTTTAAGAATATAACAAGCTCAAAACAAGCTCGCAGGGGCAGAGCAGAACAATAACATATAAACAGAGACATCCTGCTGACTTGTATTAGTCAAATAACAAAATTTCCATTGACATCAAGAAGGGACGGCAAAAAACCGAGCCAGATAGCAGCAGTAATCCAACATAATATCGGAAAAAAAGAGAAAAGAAGAAAGGTTCGAAGAAAAGAAAAAGAAAAAAAAACAAAAGGGAATCAGAAAGAAAACATGAAAGAAGGGAAACTAGAGGGATCACAGATCCAGGGCTATCACAGACAGTGACTTTAGGAGGCCATAACTAGTAGGAGGCAGGGATGGTAAGGAATAACGTATCCAAGGTTCCCAAGCCTTAAGGAATCTCGGATGAGAATCATGAAGAATGCTAGACATCTGTTCATTGAACAACATAGCATTCATCCGGGTCTTCACCCCCTGGAAGGCTACTGAAGGGGTTCTCCAAGCTTGAGCTATAGCCCATTTGGCTGAAATGAATAGGTAGGATGCCAGTTTCTGTTGAGACCTAGACAGACCCAAAATTGGGCAATGCAGGAGGGCCACCTTTGCATCCCTACAGACCGTAATATGAAATAGCGATTGTAGCAAACCAAAAACCCTAGACCAGAAGCCTATCAATTGCGAGCATGACCACCAAATGTGAATGACGTCCCCGCATAGACCACAGTTCCGGAAACACCTATCTCCGCCAGTCGGATTAAAGTGAGCAGTCCGAGCCGGGACCAAGTACCACCGCAATAGAACTTTGTAGGCTGCCTCAAGAGTGACTGTATTGAATGAACATTTTGCCACCATCCCCCAGGCCCTATGCCAATCCTCCGCCGCAGATCTCGCTCCCATTGAGAGCCATAAGACAGGGGTGGTGAGGAGGACCTACTGTTAAGGGAGGCATAAATTACAGAAATGAGACCAGGGGACCCTGGGGAATGCTGACAAGCGTGTTCAAACAGTGTTTTGCAGTAAGGATATGTAGAGGTACGACGAAGGGATAGGACTCAGCAGCGCAATTTCAAATACCAATA
This sequence comes from Staurois parvus, assembly GCF_062004578.1. Taxonomy (NCBI): domain Eukaryota; kingdom Metazoa; phylum Chordata; class Amphibia; order Anura; family Ranidae; genus Staurois; species Staurois parvus. The sequence continues at coordinate 11,182,007 of NW_028317949.1, forward strand.
ATATTCCCGTGGCGTGACCCCCCTTGATTCCCGAAGAGACTCCCAAGATGGAAGTGTACGAGCGCTCAGAAAATCATGTACAATAACAAAGCCATGGGAGGTCCACCAAGAGAAAGAAGGGGGATGTTCTAGGCCTGGCAGAAATAAAGGTTTATGCGTAATCGGTAAAAGAGGTAGGAATGACGAAATCAAGTTACCCAAATATTTTACAGAATCCCAGGTTTTTAAACTGTGAAGCCTGATAGGGCTCAAATCCGGAGGGCACAACTTAGGCGGGAGCCAAAGCAATGTAGTTAAGGAAAGCGGAGCATTGTTGGGTAATTCTAAGAGTACCCATCACAGGATATCTGTTGTGGTATGAAGCATAGACAACTGGGAAATCTGAGCCGCCAAATAGTATCTAGAAACGTGTGGAACTCCCAAACCTCCATGTAGTCTATGAGTATACAGAGTGGCTCTAGGCACTCTGGGACGTTTATGAGCCCAAATAAAACTGAGAATCCAGCACTGTAGTACACAAAGAAAAGACGCAGGGACATGAATAGGGAGAGTACAGAAAAAGTTCAGGATCTTCGGCAGGATAGTCATCTTAACAGCATGTATCCGGCCAATCCATGATAAAAAAGGAAACTGCCAAGAATAAAGCAGGGAAGTAACAGAGCGCAATAAGGGATAATAATTAGCTGAAAATAAGGCAGAGTAGGAGGAAGTAAGTTTAACGCCAAAATAAGCAAGAGAATGGGATTCCCATCGGTAGGGAAATTGTGTCTGCAACCGTTCAACCAGGTCGGCAGGGAGTAGTAATATTCAATGCCGTGGTTTTAGACAAATTGATGCGAAGGCCAGATATAGTCGAAAAACGGTCCAATATGACCTGGAGATTGGGGATAGTGATGAGAGGATTGGTTAAAACCAAAAGGGCATCATCCACATAAAAGTTGACCTTGTATTGAGTGCTGGCATAGGGGACACCAGAAATATCCGGGTGATTTCGAATGGCTGCAGCTAAAGGTTCAAGAGCGAGAACAAAAAAGAGCAGGTGATAATGGGCATCCCTGTCTCGTGCCCCTGAAAATAGGGAAGGATGAGGAAAAAAAGACGGCATATTTAACAGAGGCCGAGGAAGACGAATATAAAGCCGAGATCCAAACCAGAAATGCGTCACCAAACCCCCATCTAGACAGCGTATATGTCAGATATTCCCAAGAAAGTGAATCAAATGCTTTATAAATGTCTAGGGATAAAAGGAACCCTGGTATCCTGCGGCGATGTAAAATATGAATGAGATGGATGGCTTTACGGATGTTATCAGCAGCTTGTCACCCCGGAACGAAGCCAACCTGATCTTGATGAATAAGTGAGAGTAGATACTTATTAATTCGGATGCTCAGAATCTTTCCCAGAATCTTCAAGTCCACGTTTAGCAGTGAGATCGGTCTGAAAGCTTGTGGTTCAAAGGCATCTTCAGCTTTCTTAGGGATCATAGTAATATGCGCCTGAAGAGACTCCAAAGAAAGCTGGGAACCCTGCTTCAAAGAATTGAAAAAGGCCATCAAATGAGGAACCAGAACGGTGGCAAATTTTTTACAGTAGAGCCCAGAAAACCCATCTGGGCCTGGAGCCTTAGAGGCCTTCAAAGATTTGATGGCTTGGTAGAGTTCAGTATAAAAGAAAGTGCAGCGCTAAATCATTAGAATAAAATATGGTACAAATAATATGACAATAAGAAGATGACTAAAAGTTCAATAAAATTGTAGTGATACGCAATTCTACTTGGTTCGGTGCTGGTGCGATATGGTGTCGAAAAAATGCGCACTCACCAGAACGCATATTTAAATGTGCATGGATATAAATGCTAGAAATTCTGAGGACCCTCTGCACACTGGTATACACCCTTTCAAGCAGACTATGCAATAAATCGGGATATTAGTTCACACATATTGCAATACATGCTTAAGCTGGCCAACTGCATCAAAGTAATCCCTCTATGGCCAGTCCTACTCTGCTCTGCCTACGCAAATGCTACTGTGGACACAATGCTAGCATAGGGGAAAAGACACAATGGGGAGAGCTACAAGGTTCAGGTCTGTCTACTGATCCAACAATACAACAAACAAGAGATCCCTGTGCTCAAATCCCAAAAGCTAGTGCATGCATTTATCCATCAGGTGCTAAAGGAGTGTAACCACATATTAACACTAGAAATTCTGAAGGACCCTCTGTGCACTGGTATATACCCTTTCAAGCAGACTATGCAATAAATAGGGATATTTAGTTCACATATATTGCAATACATGCTTAAGCTGGCCAACTGCGTCAAAGTAATCCCTCTATGGCCAGTCCTACTCTGCTCTGCCTACGCAAATGCTACTGTGGACACAATGCTAGCATAGGGGAAAAGACACAATGGGGAGAGCTACAAGGTTCAGGTCTGTCTACTGATCCAACAATACAACAAACAAGAGATCCCTGTGCTCAAATCCCAAAAGCTAGTGCATGCATTTATCCATCAGGTGCTAAAGGAGTGTAACCACATATTAACACTAGAAATTCTGAAGGACCCTCTGCACACTGGTATATACCCTTTCAAGCAGACTATGCAATAAATAGGGATATTTAGTTCACATATATTGCAATACATGCTTAAGCTGGCCAACTGCGTCAAAGTAATCCCTCTATGGCCAGTCCTACTCTGCTCTGCCTACGCAAATGCTACTGTGGACACAATGCTATTTGGATGACTTTGATGACATCAGGAGTTCATGTATATCCATACGCATTTAAATATGCGTTCCGGTGAGTGCGCATTTTTTCTACACCATATCGCACCAGCACCGAACTAAGTAGAATTGCGAATCACCACAATTTTATTGAACTTTTAGTTATCTTCTTATTGTCATATTATTTGTACCATATTTTATTCTAATGATTTAGCGCTGCACTTTCTTTTATACTGACTATTTGAGGTCTGTTGGTTACCTTTAGTGCTTAGCGGTTGCTATTACTTGATGTGCGCTCGCTAATATTCATTTACTTATTTGGTAGAGTTCAGATTCAGAAATATCCACATTCAGGGCATCTCGGGCTGCATTGGATAAAGAGGGTAGGTGTAGCTCTGCAAAAAAGCTATCAGCATGTTCAGCGACAAAGGTGTTCGGTTTTTGGTAAAGAGAGGACACAAAATCCGCAAATCTGTGAGTAATCTTCACAGGGTCCAAGGTAAGGCCACAGCCCCTCATGCGGAGTTGAACAGGTTTATGCATGCGACCAAACAAATTAAGTTTATTGGCCAACATTGGCCCCGCTTTATTGGCGCATGTATAAAACCTATGTCCGGCCCAACGTAAGGCCGTAAGGAATTGACGTAAGGATGTTGGAGGTCAATTCCAACATCCTCTTCTCTCTGGCCTGTTTCCTGGATGAAGCAATTTGAATCAAATGACCCCTAATGGTGGCTTTGTGAGCCTCCCACAGAGAAACGGCCGAGGATAGAGAACCCACATTGTCCATAAAATAGGATTGAGTGTGCAAAAGAACCTGGGAGCAAGAAGCCTGAGTGGTGAGCAGGGATTCATTGAGTCTCCACAGAAAAGAGGGCCGGGCCATACCAGAAAGACACAGTGAAAAGACCAATGGGTCATGATCAGACCAGTGTGAGGTCGAGATGACAATCTTTTGAATTAAAGATAAATGTTGGAAGGAAATGAAAACTTGATCTATTCTACAAAAGCTCAAGTGTGGGGCCGAATAAAAAGTGTATTCCCACGATGTAGGATGCATTTCCCGCCAGACATCACCAAACCATAAGCTTGCAGCTTCCTGAGAAAGGTCGTGGCTAGGGGTCCCTCCCGTCGGGTAATGGCGATCGACAGAAGAATTAAGAGCAACATTCGAATCACCCAGCAATAAGAGGATACCACGTCGGTGGTGCAAAATCACCTTCAGCAAGTGAGAAAAAATTTGTGTTGAAATCTATTTGGCGCGTAATGCCTAATATTTTTAACAATCCTATCAGGAAAATCTTAAATACTTCACCAATTCCTTTGAACCAAATTAGTGGGTTCAGCCAAGACACCCAAGATAGAACTCTTCTTCCCCAGTCAAACAAATCCAATTTATGGTTAATAATATCATGTACATTCCCCTGTAACCCTTCTACTGCAGCTAAGTGTGCATTTATATTATAACTATTGTCCTGACTGTGAATCTAGCACACTGTTTGTGGACAGCTTTACTAATAGCGCATTATATGAATCTGGGCTTGTCACTACCAGAGCAATTTTAGGCTTGTGACGTACATTAGGGGGAATCATAGTACATATCTAACAATCAGAGAGATTGAATTGAGTACTGATCACCTTATGCATTTGGATCATCTGATTCAGGAAGGTCTGACTTCCCATAAACACTGGGCCCATGATAATCAACATCAGAACACCCCGAGGAAGTCACGAGTAGACAGTGACGTAACGCGTAGGTTACGCAGTTTCCGGTGCGCGGTGACGCACTTCCGGCGTGCGACGCCATCTTACTACACCTAGGAAGTCCCATTCACATGCAGTGTACCCACACATCGGTGAGGAGGGAGGACTGCCAGGAAATATGAGTGTTGTTACTCGAATCTTTTAATAAAGGAGTCATTTAATACTACACTTAGAGGGTGTTTTCTTTCTTGGCTCACTGGACTGGTGAGCCATTGTTCTTCAGAGGCACCTTGGCTGAGCAAGGGAAATAGGAGGCCAATAAAGAAATCCAATGAAGGAGGAAAGCTGCTGGCCCATTTGAATTAAGGATCCAGGGTGATCCTGCAAGCCTGCTGGCCCCTAGGGGTCACTGGGAGGAGGTGAGGAGGAAATCTAGCCACCGTTAGGAGAGGATTTTGGCACCAATCACCTATTGATTATCACCACACATTGCATGAATATATTTATCACTTGATGGACATTGTTTTCAATTGATTTTTAGAAAGATTGGACAAACGTTTTTTGCACTTTTTTTGGCACTATAGCACTTTTTATCTTTATATAGGCTGTGATACAACCTGGTCACCATTTTTCCATTTATAAGCACGTATCTTATTATTTATTGAGACACTAGATTAATTTAGAGTGTGATCACTTGAGTTTTACAGGATACACAGTTATTTATTATTAATAATTTATTTATTATTATTCTTTGATATTTGTGGAGATTTTTTAGATTGCATTATATGAATTGGTCACTTATTTATTTTGATATAAACATATTTATTTACTTATTTATTTATTTTGAGCGCCACGCTATTTATTTATTTATGAAGAACACCCTTCCACACTTCCTTGTTCCCTCATCCGGTTATGCACCATACTCTTCTTCACAGATGATGCAGATGATTAATTCTGGACTAAACTAAAAGGGACACAATTAATAATTACACTTTTACAAAGCAATGCCCCCTCCAAGGCTCCTATCCTCACAGCTAGCCAGATTGCTTAGGCATCATTGCTTCACACACTTACAATGAGATGCATGAACCCAGGTTTCACAGCTGTTGGTGAAATAAGCACCACCTGATGTAGACGGAGCCACTGGGTCTCCAAACTTTCCTTCTGCTGCTTCTTCAGCATCACCCAATCTCCCGACTTTAGTTTATGTGTCCCATCAAGATCATCTGGATCTGGAAATTAGGCATAGATTTTGCTGTGTAACTGCTTAAGGTGTCTATGTAATCGTACAACATACTCAGTAAGTGTACAATAAGACCTAGTTGAGCCCTGTGGGTAGTATAAACCTGTTTTCAGCACTGATCCAAATAGAATTTCATAGGGAGAACGTTTCCCTTTCTGCTTTGGGGGTTTTTTAAGGCAAATAATGCTATAGGTAATCCTTGTAACCAACTCATTCCTGTGTCAGCCTTAAGCTTTCCTAATTTTGCTTTCAAACAACCCTTTGTATTTTTCTATCTTTCCACTAGCAATAGGATTATATTGTGTATGTAAGTGCTGTTCAATGTGAAAGGCTGTCTACACTTCTTTCATTATCTGACCTGTGAAATGTTTTCCCCTATCACTTTATATACATTTCTAGGACCCCCATAGTACACTACTTCCTGTATTAGTTTTTTAGCCGTAGCTGTAGCTTTGGCTTTTTGTAATGGCCATGCCTCTAACCAGCCGGTAAAGCAATCTACACGTCAGTACATATTCATACAATCCTATCTTTGACAACTGTATGTAATCTATCTGTAGCCTTTGAAATGGGTATAAAGGTTACAGAATATGGCCAGATTGTGTTTTTACCTTCTTCCCTGGATTATATTGTGAACAAATTAAACAGGCCTGACAGAATTGTTTTTCTGCTATTTCAATGCCTGGTGCAAACCACATTTTCAAAATTGTATCAACCATGGCCCCTTTGGATGTATGACTAGGGAGATTTGCTACAGAGCATACGGAAGGATAAATAGAAATGGGGTTACAGGGTCTCCCATTCTCATGGAGCCAAACACTTTTATCATTCTGATAACACCAAGCCTTCTTCCATCTACTCATTTCCTTTTAGAATGCTGCAGCTTGCAGTTTTCTCAGAATTTCTATATTAGGTATACCTTGTAGGAAATACACTCTTTAATTTCCCTCTATTTCTGTCACCCCAAGGGGAAACAATGCAGTTTCTTGAGCTGCTTCATCTGCTCTCTGGTTTCTAGCAATGATAGGATCTATCCCCCTTGTGTGAGATTTCATCTTAATTACATCTATAGCATCTGGTAAGGTAATGGCTTCTAACAGCACTTTTACTTGAGCAGAATGTTTTATAGGATGCCCCTGAAATGTCAGAAAGTTGCTACTGTTCCATAGAGCTCCAAAGTCCTGCAAAACACCATAGACATAACGAGAGTCAGTATATATATTTACAGACTGATTTTCTGCCACGTGACATGCCTTTGTCAATGCTTCCAATTCTGCCACTTGGGCTGAACAACGACCAAGTAGAGCTCTTTGGAACAAAATTTTATCCTGCTATACTATAGCCATTCCCGTGACAGGTGAGCCCTTGTCAGTATAGTATCATGAGCCATCCACCCACAATTCCATTTCTGGATTTGTCAAGAGCAACATCTGTAACTGTCACTGGGAACTCATAATATGCTTCTACAGGGGCGGACTGACAACTCATGGGGCCCCCGGGCAATAGGGGATCATGGTGCCCCTGTGTCATAGCCCACACTCAAACCACACCATAAAAAGCCTATGAAAGGTACCGAGGGCATCTCATGGGGCCCCTTACAGACTTCGGGTCCTAGGGCACTGCCCGAGTGCCCAAATTGTAAGTCCACCCCTGTGCTTCTACAATACTGCAACAACCATGTTCCCACCCACCCAGAGGGTCAGGCATGATAGGCAGCAGAGTGGCAGGGTTTAAAACATTACACCTTTTGATAACAATATTGCTAGGTGTGAGAAAATCCAGTCCATATTTGGTTAGTTTGGCAGAAGAGAGATGCCTAGTATTTATGTGATTAAGCACCTGTTCCACTGCATGAGGAACCATAAGAATTAAAGAATTTCCCAACACTATATCTGCAGTTTTTTCCACCATAATAGCTGCTGAAACTGTAGCCTTGATGAAAGGTGCTGCTGTACAGATGAAAGGATCTAGAGAATAGTAGGCTACGAGGTGTGTGAACAAGGTGTTCACAAAGAAGTGGTTACAAAAAAGGACAATGCGGTAAAAAAACATGTAATAGTGTAGTGCTTTTATTAGCAAAAAATACAATATATACCAAATTTTAGTGAAACATTTACTGCATAATAACCATCACCTCACCTCAGATAATGTAGTCTATACAACCTAAAATAACAATAAAAGAGACATTATAGCATGGACATAATAAATAATTCTGCTAAGATGACAATGACAACATTGTCTATTGTCAAATTGCAACAATAACATTGGGGTGCACCACCAGGATATGTACTGTAGACCTGGTGTATCTAGTCATCCAATGGAACCAACTGGGTATGGATAATACCAAAGAACTAAGATATTATGTATGTGCAATCCAGTCACAGTGGATAAGTAGTGGCAGTCCTGGGATGTAGGGTATGTTACTTAACCTCTTCACGCCGGCCAAATGCAAATGTGCAGCCTCCCGGCATCTGGGCCTAGACGCCGAGCGGCCGCACATTTGCATTCTATTAAAAAAAGACATATGTGCAGAGAGCGCGCGCCCTGCACGCTCCCAGCACACATGTCCGGTACTCACGGAAAGGTCCAGGTCTCCTCTTTTGATTGGGACCTTTCCCTATCATGTGACCGCCCTAATGACGCGTCACGGCGGTCACATGACCCTAAACCCCATCCCGCCTCCCGGCTTCTGAAACTCTTAAAGGGCAATGCCCCTATAGCGTTTGGCAAGTGTTGGTCCGGCGTTTGCGGAGCGTTTTTTAACGCTTGGCAAACGCTCCGCAAACGCCGCATGCGCGGTTGCTAGGCGTTTTCCGAGCGTTAATAACGTCCCACAAATGCCTATAATGCAGTTTGAGTGGTGTTACTGCTCCGCAAACGCCCCACAACCGCGTCGCAACCGCACCTCAAACGCCGGTCGGGTGTTTGCGAAGCGGCACCATAGACGAGAATAGGAGGCTTCAGCGCCTCCTGACTCGACCAGAGGTGTCCGTTTTGCCGTGACGCGACGCAAACGCTCCCGTTAGAACAGCACCATGTGCTGTAATGTGCAGAATTGGCAGACGCATTTGGGAAGAGGTAAAAACGCTTCCCAAACGCCTCTCTGCCGCCTGCACACAACGCTAGTGTGAACGTAGCCTTAGAGCAAATAAAACACAATAACAGATGAAGGTGTCGACTATTATTCCTAATTTTTCACAAGCACTACAAATCACCAGAGGACAGCATAACCTGGTTGCATTGTCTGGATACATCAGTAAACCTTTGCAGTCTTACTATTACATGAACCTGGGAGGGGGTCAGTCTCTGCTTTAACACAATTATTGCCAATAGTATCCATGCAATGACTCCCAGCACTTTTATCAAAATTTCAAATATGAATAAAGATGTAGTACATGTACTAAATTTGTTATTCATTAGTTACTTCTCCTAAAGCTCTATACAGAACTGCAGCTGCTTTACTCACCCCCCTCTTTCTAATTTATGATAGTATTGACAGACTGAGAATAATACATATCAGAAAGCTTGCAATTATTAAATCAATTGTAATTGGAAACTATCACCATGTAGTTCATCTTAATATCGGTACATAGGTCCTTTAAGCACACCGAGCTTATGAGTGCCTGTTAGAAGTGTGCATAGTCTAGGCAAGCTGCCAACACTTTCAGCATCAAGATGGTACATGTGTCAGATAACGTGATCTCACCCTGGCAATGAATCAGGGCTCTCCAGCTTACAGCGTGGCTTTGCAGGTTAATGTAATCAATCATGGAAGAAGAAAAGAGATGACAGAGAAGGATAGAACAGGTGTGTACACCAAGAGATGATATAGTAGTAAGCAGGGGCAGACTGACAACTCATGGGGCCCCTGGGCAATAGGGGATCGTGGGGCCCTTGTTTCCTTGGCCACACTCAAAGCACACCCAAAAAAGCCTATAAAAGGTACCAGGGGCCTTTCACGGGGCCCCCTACTGACCCCGGGCCCTCGGGCGGTGCCCGAGTGCTCGAATGGTTAGTCCGCCCCTAGTAGTAAGACAGTGCAGGTGTGAAAGGAACAGTGAGAATTTTAAATTCACAAACTAGCCTCTCTAAAGGGTGGCTTCCCAGCTCTAGGTTCTGAAACAGCTTCTTGTGACTGTTACTTGAGACCTTATAGCTAAGAAAGGTGGGTTCACAGGTCACCCAATTGGCTGCCAGGATTTCCTAGCTATCATTAAAGGTTAAGGGTCATTGTCCATGACCCATCCAAGTTATTTAAGGACTTGGACGGAGAGGCAAATTTTTTGAAGTTTAACAGGAGAAGATAAAGGTGTTTAAGTTTTGTTCTGTTAGCATGAGGTGATTGTAGCCGTATTAGTCCATTTGCGACAGAAACAATTGAGTACTGTCCGTGATACTTTTTTTATTTGCACTAACATACAATTTTGAGGACAAGCTTTCGGGGTATGTCCCCTTCTTCAAGGTCCAAACAGTTCTATAGCTTTATGTGTTTATAAGTTTGTTAGCACAAACTTATAAACACTCACTCTCTTTCACACACACAGCAAGCAGGTATACGTGCCAAACCACAACTTGCTCACACTTTGTCACACACTCACATCCCCTCCATTGGACATAGCATCTGAAATAGAGCTATCCCTTAATTATTCTTGTTCCGCTTGTGACAGCATGAAACAGTGCTTCCTAGTCAAAACACTGTTGCCACTTCCTGTTCCAGGAGAGGAGGTGAGCTGTCCCTGCTCCCGCTGCCTTTCTCCACTACACTGTTCTTAGCCTTCTATGGCTTGGGCGGCTGACCCCCTCCACACTAACGGCTCAAGGGGACCCTATGGACCACTTTTGGAGTGGTCCAACGTCCACTCCTCCTCTGCCCCTCGCCTCCCACAGGGGGACACAGCGGCTGCTGCAGCCAAGATGGTGGCCACTCCATGCAGTCACACAGTCACAGGGGACCAGGCACCCACTCTGCAGCCACAGCCCTCTGCTTCTCAGCCTTCGGACCCTGCCTCCCCAGTGGGCATCTCCCACGCAATGATGGTGCTCCTTACTCCTACTCTCATGGCGGTTGTGGACAATGCTGTTTTTAAAGGGCTAGAACAGCTTCATAAGGATCTTTATGTTCAGTCTCAGCACAGTGCTCAGATGGAAGATAGGATTTCCTCCATTGAAGATGACTTAATAGTTGTTTTGGCGGCGGTGGCCAGACTTACCATGGTTCAAAGGGGTCTACAAGGTAGATGATCTTAAAAACCACTCATGGCGGAACAATTTATGCATCATAGGCCTGCCCAAAACCTATACTCCCTCAGATCTCCACATATGTGCCATGTCCATTCTAGAGCAATTGGGCCTGCGGTTTCCATATGTAGTCGAGAGTGCCCACCGTATTGGCCCGCCATCCGATTTCCACCCTAAAACCAGACCGGTGATTGTCTGCTACCTGAACTATACTGACAAGCAAGCCATCCTTCAAAAATTTTGATAAATGCATGCTTTATCCATGAGTAGACACCAACTGCTTTTGTTTGCGCATTTTCTGGGATTTGCTCAACTCTACCAGAAACATGTCAAATTCACCCTGGCCTACCCTGCTGTCTTCCATATGCAACCAGCGGAAGGAGACAGGCTCTCTTTGACCTCTCCCTCTGAAGCGGAGCAATATCTCAACAAAAATAATAGAAAAAAACCTTCTGCCCTGCTATAGATAGGTATAGATGGTATAGATATGGTAGAGATAGGACTATTGAAAAAAGCTGCAAACACCTAGACCTAGACACCACTAGCACAAGGAAACAAAACAAATAAAATGGTGTTGCGCTAATATCAATAGTACTAAGGACACAATCATTTGAAGAGTGGGGAGACAGAAAAACAGAGGTGATAAGTATAAAGGCCTGCATCCAGACCTAATTAGATGCAGTATGAACTGTGACAAAGACAACCTGAGTAATAATCAGCAAGTGAACATAAATAATACATAAAAATGCAAAGGCCTGAACCCAGACCAAACTAAGTGCAATATAGATTGTGATGAAATACAATGTGAACAATAGTCACCAAGTGAACATAAATAATGTATTCAACATAATAGGACTAACACGTACTAAATAAAAGTTTGCAAAGAAAACTGTGCCAAAATCAGTGCAATATGGATTGTAATGAAAACAACGTGCACAATAATCAAAAAGTGAACATAAATGATGTATTAAACATAATAGGACTAACACGTCCTAAATAGAAGGGCACAAAAAGCGCTGTGCAAAGAAAATTGTGACAAAGTCAAAAAGCAAAAAAATATATATGTGCAAAACTAATCATACAAGGTGCATGAAACTATCAATGCACCTTATAATCAGGATTGATGCAAGTGAAACACGCACAGTGGCAATAAACGTGTGTCAATAAGCACAAAAAAAGAATTAAAACAACGTGACATATAACAAGTAATGAGTGACCATCAAAATAAACTTAAGTGATCATCAAATCGGCATAAAGTCCATGTAAATAGACCGCCAACTCCAAATGAACAAAGCAAGTGGGTGAAATGAATGATAGATCCGTCACCAGCTAAAATGCCTCCTCACCTCCACACCAAGACCCCAAGGGGCCACACAGCTTTCAGGCCTCACACTCCCAGGGCCCTTATCCATAGATATCCAAGATGATGGAATCACACTGATCACAGGAATATGGACTTCATCACCATATAACCATAATGATTTCAGTAGTGTTGAAACAGGTAATCCTTTTCACAGGAACAGCTCACAGCTCAGATGCACCCCAGAGGAAAGAGAGAGAGCACTCCCATATTGTAGTCATTTTAAAGCAAAAACTTTAATGGAGAAGTGCCAAATGAACACTTATATCACATCAGTGGAAATCAGGCCTCAAACACATGTATTGATATGGGTTTATACTTCCAGGGTGTACCAAAATGGCAGCGACCATTACCAGCAAGTTGCTGCTGAGACCAGTCTGGAAGCATACTGGGGTGGAGGAGCAACTGGAGGGTTTCAGATCTACATCTACCACTTCTGGGGTACCTGGAACCAGGAGGGGGACCCCTGTCTACCTATCTTTTGGGGCAAGAGGGCTCTCTGGACCTGGAGGTATATTACTGCACCCAAGGCTGATGTCAGTATTTGAGAGGGATGATCTATGTGTTCTCTGGATCTGCATGCCTGGCTGGTCATCTGGATAAAATTACATACATGCGCATTTAAAATGCGCGGTCGGTGAGTGCGCATTTTTTCTGTTTGATTCCAGTCACCTAATGAGGAGGAGGCCTTCACATGTTTATGATCATTTTATTGTGAAAGGACTTTATGAACTATTTCACTTTTACTCATTTAATTATTTTAATTATTTTTATTTATTTAATTACATTACAGCGCTGCACTATATATACTTAATATTCTTGTTATGAGGTCCAGTGATTCCTTGGAGTGTTTCAGCAGCTGACTTTTTTGAGCGCTCGCTTTACTTTTATTCCATTACCACACTCCGCTAAGAGACCCACGCATTACGTCACTGTCCTGTGACTTCATCAAGGTGCACAATATCTCAACAACATCCTTGAAACAGCCAAGGATCAAGGATCCTCTTCTGCGCCATCTTCTTCCTACCCCCCAAGGGAAAATCCCATGACCTGCCAGAATAACCAAGTCCTCAAAAAACAACCTCATGTGTGATTTGGTCAGGCCAAAGACCGCTATGTTACTCGCTGACTTGCATCACCAGGGTCTAAGTAATGGTTTTTCTTGTTTTCATATGTTCTCTCAGGGACTGTTGTCTTCTGTCGTTTATTAACTACTCTATGGCCCTTGTTTCTTGTAACCCGCCTTCCTTGTGGCAAATCGATTTGCTAGCCTATCCCCCTGAGTAGGTGAAGGGGGCTCTCATGTTTCCTCCCTCTTTTGCTCCCCCTTCCCTATCCCTCCCCTCCCCCCCATTTTTTTTCTTCTCTCTTTCTCTCTCTCCCCCCCCCATATACATTGATTTCTACTACAGTAGTGGATTGTCCAATGCGGGAGCTTTGCTGAGTTGCTCTATACGGAAAAAAATTAAATTCCTGCTTTACTTGGTGAGCTTCTCCCTATTCGTTAAAAAAGTTCAGCTGTTATTGTTCTGCCTTATTGTATTTCCTTGTTGCATTTCCCTAAGTACTGTTTATTTTCATGCTGAAACTCGTTGGGACAATACCTGGAGTAGATCTGCTTTACTGTCAGACATATTTTAATTCTAGAGAACTGGAAAAAAAGGCGCTGTGGAAAATGCTCTCAGACAAGCACCTTAGTGGAGGTGCATCTTTATTGGGTGAGATAAAGTAGCAAGTATAATAAAATTAACCAGCCTGAAGTGGACAGTGTGATTCCAATAGACGGCCCGTCCGCTCTGAGGGGAGCTGAGATCAAAGAATGCTCCTGTCGGCTTCAAATCACGTGGTGTCAGCGTACCAGCGTCCTGGGTGGTGTCACCATGGCAAACGAAGGCAGTGTCCGGCGTTGGCTTCAGCTGGGAGCATATGTGGGGTTACCAAGACGACATGTTTCGCGCAGTTGCGCTTTGTCAAGTCTCTATTTTAATTCTACACTGCGACAGCCATGGCTCCATCTGACAACAGGGATCACATAAAGGTAGTCTCATGGAATGTCAAGGGGCTACGTTAACCGAATAAGTATATGCAAGTTCTCTGTCACTTGAAATGTTTGGGAACAGATGTGGCTCTTTTGCAGGAGATGCATCTCTGCAAATGATCTTTCCCGCCTTTCAAAATTTTGGGTGCCATAGGTCGTAAAGCTGGGGTAGCTATACTACGCCACAAAAGTTTACGTTACACTGTTCGCCCTGTTAACTCTGATTCTGAGGGCCGCAAACAGCTGTCTGGGTTGAAAGCTCCGAAAACAGCTACTCCTTGGCGCTACCCACTTACCTAACTATTAATGAGGACTTCAAATCTCATCTCTATGCTGCTTGGGTGGAATTTGTAGACACAAATGGAGCACACTTAACCAATCCTAATCTATTCTGGGAAACAGGAAAGGCGTTCCTCAGAGGGCGCATAATTTCTTATACCACACAGTTTAAAAAAACAATCCCAAATGCATTACCAACAAGCAAGGGAATCTCTTCGTCAAACCCATATCCCTCAACCGCACTCAAGCTGAATTGACAATCTGCTAAGCAAGCCTTTGACTATTGGGATGAGCACCAGGGAGCAGCCAATTCGGCCTAGTCTACCCTAAAATTTTATAGATATTGCTTTGGTGTGGCTTTCTGCGGGCCCCCGTAATCCAACCTATATATCCACGCTCCGATCTCCCACGGGTAATATTCTAACGCTATCCTCTGATATCAATGACCTCCTCACGTCTTATTACACCTCTCTGTATTCAGAGGACCCGATTGATTCTAGAGCCGCAAAATACTTTTTAGCCTCTGTAAATCTGCCTAAGCTTTGCAGATCCCACCTAGATGCCTTAAATGCTCCCATCACTTTGGACGACATTCGAGCCACTATCAAACATCTACCCTCGGGTAAGGCTCCCAGACCTGATGACCTTATTGCCGAATTCTATAAATTAACTTCAGAATTCATCCCAGACACTTTGGGGTTTATTTACTAAACCTGGTTGACTCAGAATCTTGTCCACTTCTGCATAAAAACCAATCAGCTTCCAGGTTTTATTGCTGAAGCTTAACTGAACATGTTGAAGTTAGAAGCTGATTGGCTACCATGCACAGGTGCCCAAGATTCTGAGTCAACCAGGTTTAGTAAATAAACCCCTTTGTATCATGTCTACAAGGCAATGTGGGAAGATGACCCTTATCTCCCAACTGGTTCCCAGGCACATATTAAACTCCTAGCTAAGAAGGGGAAAGACCCACTGCTATCAGAATCTTACTGACTTATCTCTCTAATTAATGTTGATGCCAAAATACTTTCAAAAATTGTGGCGATCAGGCTGGCCCTACTGCTCCCTTCCTTACTGCATCATGCCTAATCTGGTTTCGTACCTGGTCGTTCAACAACGCTTAATATCTTCAAAGTACTGTAAGCCCTGGAATATGCTAAAACCCACCCTATGCTTGATCTGACACTTATATCCTTAGATGCTGAAAAAGCCTTTGACAACATTAGTTTTGTCTGGCTTTTCATGGTCATGCAGAACTTTGGTATTTCAGTCCCTATTTTGGACTTTCTACAACAAATGTACTCTTTGCCCACAGCTAAATTAATCACACCTGACTTTATGTCCACTGACATTCCCTTAACTAAGGGCACCAGACAAGGTTGCCCGCTCTCCCCCTTCTCTTTAACAGTGCCCTAGAACCTTTGTCCATCCTCGGGGGTTAATGGTGTCACGATTGACAAACACACTCTTCAGCTCTTTTTGTGGACAATATATTATTGTTTTCCTCAGATCCACTCAAAGATTTTATACTACTCCAGAATCTGTTTGCAACCTTCCATAAATATTCCAACCTACAAATCAATTTTGATTGATTCCTCTAAACCAGGGGTGGGCAAACTTTTTGACTTGAAGGCCGCAATGGGTTCATATATTGGACCCGGGGGCCGGACCAAGAGTAGATGAATTATGTGTATGTGTCATCCATAGTAAGTATAGTAATATTCCCCCATAGTAAGCATAGTAATTAATCCCCCATATAGTAATTCATCCCCCATAGTAATTCATCCCCCATATAGTAATTCATCCCCCATATAGTAATTCATCCCCCATAGTAATTAATCCCCCCTATAGTAATTCATCCCCCATAGTAATTCATCCCCCATATAGTAATTCATCCCCCATATAGTAATTCATCCCCCATAGTAATTCATCCCCCCTATAGTAATTCATCCCCCATAGTAATTCATCCCCCCTATAGTAATTCATCCCCCCTATAGTAATTCATCCCCCATATAGTAATTCATCCCCCATAGTAATTCATCCCCCATATAGTAATTCATCCCCCATATAGTAATTCATCCCCCATAGTAATTCATCCCCCATATAGTAATCCATCCCCCATATAGTAATCCATCCCCCATAGTAATTCAGCCCCCATATAGTAATTCATCCCCCATAGTAATTCATCCCCCATATAGTAATTCATACCCCATAGTAATTCATCCCCCATAGTAATTCATCCCCCATATAGTAATTCATCCCCCATAGTAATTCATCCCCCATATAGTAATTCATCCCCCATAGCAATTCATCCCCCATATAGTAATTTATCCCCCATATAGTAATTCATCCCCCATATAGTAATTCATCCCCCATATAGTAATTCATCCCCCATATTAATTCATCCCCCATATAGTAATTCATCCCCCATATAGTAATTCATCCCCCATAGTAATTCATCCCCCATATAGTAATTCATCCCCCATAGTAATTCATCCCCCATAGTAATTCATCCCCCATATAGTAATTCATCCCCCATAGTAATTCATCCCCCATAGTAATTCATCCCCCATATAGTAATTCATCCCCCATATAGTAATTCATCCCCCATAGTAATTCATCCCCCATATAGTAATTCATCCCCCATAGTAATTCATCCCCCATATAGTAATTCATCCCCCATAGTAATTCATCCCCCATAGTAATTCATCCCCCCTATAGTAATTCATTCCCCATATTAATTCATCCCCCATATTAAGTCCCCAAGTCCCCCCTGTGTCAATTCACTTACCTTTGCTCCGCGCGTTCCTCTCGCCGTGTCCCGCGCCGTTCCGGTGTAGCATGAAAATCTGTCTCCTATGAGGATCTGTCCCCCTCGACGTATCTGCGCATGTGCCAGTTTCAGGCATTAGCAGCCAATCGGCGATCTCCGGCACATGCGCAGATACGTCGAGGGGGACAGATCCTCATAGGAGACAGATTTTCATGCTACACCGGAACGACGCGGGACACGGCGAGAGGAACGCGCGGAGCAAAGGTAAGTGAATTGACACAGGGGGGACTTGGGGACTTCAGGGCGGACTGTGAGAGGAGCCTAGCTCCGCGGGCCGGATTAAAAGGTCCGCCGGGCCGTATACGGCCCGCGGGCCGTAGTTTGCCCATTGCTGCTCTAAACCATACTACCTCTTCTCGGTGGCTCACATCTTCCCCTTTTAGTATAGCTAAACACTCAATTACTTATTTGGGCATTCATATAGACAGAGAACCATCTTCTCCTTATTACCTTAATTACCTTCCTCTAATTAACAAGATTGTACAGGAACTGGAAGCTTGGACGACTCTTCCTCTTTCACTCTTTGGGAGATGCCATCTTTACTAAATGGTCTCATTTGTGAGATTGCTCTATCCTCTACAAACACTTCTTATTCTCCTAAAGCATTCTGATGTTCAGAAGATCCATAAGGCCCTACAAGCCTTCCTGTGGCAACGCAAAAAACGTGCATTGCATTAAAAAAACTGAGTCTCCCAAAGAGCGAGGGAGGAACAGGCCTGCCGAATATTAGATTTTTCTATTTGTCCTGCCTCCTTCATCAGAGTCTCGATTGGATTACCATGAAAATCACATTACTCCAATTACTCCTTAGAGGAGCCCCTGGTGTATCTGCTACATCTTTCAGTCATTTTGCATTCTATTCTTAAAGCTTTACCTGGGCCTCTCCGATCGAATCCTCTGATCAGAGACACCGTATTGGCCTGGAGGGAAATGAGGTGGCTCCTTGGCTTACCACTCCTATTTACTTATTCTTTGAAACCCTATGTTCCCTCCAGCTAGTGAGCATGCAGCATTTACCCAATGGTCTCATAAAGGATTTACTAATGTTATATCCATCTTTCATGATACAAAGTGGTCCTTTCAACCCTTCTCAGTCTTGGCTGCTCAATATTCCTTACCAGGTTCCTGCATCATTTACCATCATCAGCTGCTGACATTTCTCCTAGCACGCTATCCCCCAAAACAGGACCCCTTCCAACGCTCCTTTATAGAGAATCTACTGCGACAGGACTGCTACTCCATCACAGATATCTACTCTCATCTAATATCTCATCAATCTGCAAAATACCTTCCTCCATTTAAACCATGGACCCCCATACTTGCTTTGCTTGTTCTCTGTGAAACACGGCACAAAACTCAATTTAAAATCATCCACTGAGTCTATTATCCTTTCTCAGCGAACTTGGCTGTAGCCGCCCGCCCAACATGTCCTTGGTGTGACTACATTTGACTTACCTTGTTTCCAAGTTTATGGGAATGTGCTAAAGTATTATTTTTCTGGGATCGAGTTCTTCAGTACGTCAATCAATTATACAACATGCTATATCTTTTCAGCTACCAGGACCCTGCAAATTTGGCACATTATAACAATCTTCCCCAGTGGATACACATTTGTATATTAGTAGCTCGCAGAGCCCTCATGCAAGCTTGGATCCATCCAAACCCCCCACCTCTTAAAATGGTGACACAGGTGCTAACTAATCAATTTAACTTGAAGAGACTTGACACCTTCACTCAAAATTTCAAGTCCACACATCGCTTTATCTCAAAATGGAATTGCTTCATGGAGCATTCCTTTACACCTGCTGAATTGACTGCTCATATGGAACCCTTCCGTTCTACAGATTGGTATCTCACGGCTCAACTAACCAATACTTTTTGTAAACTCTAAGTATCCAATCCACCTTCTAGCGCCACCCCACAGTTATCCTCCTCCCTGTCCAACAGTGGTTTTCATTCTCCTCTCGGAGGTATCTAGCCCCTAGTAATTCTCTTCATAGAGATGTCTTCTCTTATAGAGATGTACGTTTGTTCAGGCTTCCACTACCAAGCTTCTGTTCCTAGGGATTTGCTCAATTTTGAGGTTCAGCACTTTTTACTGCCATATTGTGTAATTTATGTCTATTTCTGACACCGTTTCTTCCTCATTGTAATTTTTGTACTGGCTTTTGTACTCTTAGTCTATCTATATGTTGGCTGATTTGTATATCAAGATTGTATTTATTTTCCTAAATTCCAATAAAAATTAGTTTAAAAAAAAACACAGTTGCTGGAACCCATTCACTCAGAGCAAGTTAGTTGGATAGAAAATAGGAAGCAAGGCAGACAACACAAAAACTAAGTGACAAAACAAAGACAGACAAAGAAATACAAATAAACAAGACAGACAAACAGACAACAAAGACAAACAAATATACTGTGTCACAAACTTACACCTCACTCTACTGGGTTCTTTTAAGATTGCATTTTAGGCATATACAACTATATTCCTACCAGCCTTGCAAGCACAAGCAAACATACATTATGTGAGTAAATACAGTTGTGTTCAGGAGTTTGCATACCCTGGCATAAATTGTGAAATTTTGGCATTGATATTGACAATATGACTGATCATGCCAAAAAAATGCTCTTTGAAGGATGATGATCATATGAAGATATGTATTATCAAATAGTTGTTTGGCTCCTTTTTAAAGCATAATGATAACAGAAATCACCCAAATGGCAATGATCAAAAGTTTACATACCCTGGAATGTTTGGCCTTGGTACAGACACACAAGGAGACACACATGGGTTAAAATGCCAATTAGAGGTTAATGTCCCACATCTGTGGCTTTTTAAACTGCAATTATTGTCAGTGTATAAATAGTCAATGAGTTTGTTAGCTCTTACGTGGAAGCACTGACTAGGCTAGATACTGAGCCATGGGGATCAGAAAAGAACTGTCAAATGTCCTGCGTAACAAGGTAATGGAACTTTATAAAGATGGAAAAGGACATAAAAAGATGTCCAAAGCCTTGAATATGCCAATCAGTACTGTTAAATCACCTATTAAGAAGTTGAAAGTTCAGAGATCTCTAGATACCAAGCCGAGGTCAGATAGACCAAGAAAGATTGCAGCGATAACTGCCAGAAGAATTGTTCAGGATACAAAGGAAAACGCACAACTAACTACAAGAAAAATACAGGCTGCTCTGGAAAAAGACAGTGTGGTTGTTTTGAAGGAGCACAATATGATGACACTTGAACAAAAATGAGCTGCATGGTCAAGGTGCCAGAAAGAAGCTTTTACTGAATCAATGACACAAAAAGGCCCGGTTAGGCATGTCAAGGTGTTGTCAGGCATACTGTAACTGGGATTTTTTGTGTCATTGGTGCAGTAAAAGCTTCTTTCTGGCACCTCGACCAAACAGCTCATTTTTGTTCAAGTATCACCGTATTGTACTCCTTAAAAACAACCACACCATCTTTTTTACAGAGCAGCCAGTTTTTTTTTTTATATTATTATTTATGGCTTTTTTTAATATACTGTCACCCTAGCAGTACAGTGTCACCATAGTGACATTGTGCTACTTGTGGGGGGTGATAAGATTTTGTTTTTTTTTACACTATTTGCTTTTACACCCATAAAGGCTGTAAAAGCAATCATTTTTCTTTCTCTCTGGATGCATTCTTGGTTGTTGGTGTCAGACAGGTTGGGCTGAGTATTTCAACAACTGCTAATCTTTTGGGATTTTCACGCACAACCATCTCTAGGGTTTACATAGAATGGTCTGAAAAAGAGGACATATCCAGTGAGCAGCAGTTGTGTGGATGAAAATGTCTTGTTGATGTCAGAGATCAGAGGAGAATGGGCAGACTGGTTGGAGATTATAGAAAGGTAACAGTAACTCAGATACACTCATTACAACCAAGGTATGAAGAATACCATCTCTGAATGCACAACACATCGAATGTTAAAGCAGATGGGCTACAGCACCAAAAGATCACACCAGGTAGCAATATGTACCTAATAAAGTGGCCAGTGAGTGTATATCTGCAAGTGAACAGTTACACATTAGCAACTACTTCTTGCAACATAGCAGCATGTACTGCAAAAAAAATAATGTTTTGAGTAACAACATAATCATCACCATATATGTGTGTAAAAACTATACTTACACCTAGTGAGAGTGCTGAGCATTGCAGCCAATTATCCCATCATCCCAACATCCCAATATGAAGTTTAGCACACTCCCACAGCTTCAACTCTTTCACTAACATTCACTTTGGAGAAGTGAATATAGACTTCCCATAGTGAACATTGACTATAACAGCCTTTGTTCCTTTAGTAAACCAATCCCAAAGACTTGTATGGTAAGAAAAATCAACAAAAATAATTGCATACTGTCTGTGATACATTTGTAATCCCTTCATAATGGACAGTAAAACAAATCCTAACTCATGAAAACAATTTTGCAACTTTGACATGTGTTAGCAAACCTTCAAATATCATTGGAACTACTTAATGTATCCAAGTAGAATATAGCGTACCTTGTTTTTTAGGGGGGAAATTGGTCTTTCATTTGGTCTAAATGGTAATGTACAGTATACCTCTTAATTTTTTTTTTAACAAAAGAAAACTGTCCCAAAGTGGTACAAAAATTACTTTTTTTTAAAATGTAGCTGTAAATGTCTTGCTATAACTATAACTATAACCTCCGAACAAAATATAATCCAAAATAAATTTCCCTGCTCCTGAATCAATATCACTTTTTTATGTTATCTGTTGCTTGTACCAGTTGTGGTGTCCAAAAACAATGGGGCCCATTTTACTTTTTATCCTAGGATACACTGACACTGGCTGACACTGATACTAATTTAAACATTTTTTTTTTTAATCCTACAAAAAATGCAAAATATACTGATTCTGACCTTTGACCCGACCTTTTGCCCCAACCTTGACCTGAACCCTGACATTGACCTTGATCTAATCCTAAACTTTTTTTTTCAAACGTATGTTTTATTGGAAATATTTTGCATCCAAACAAATTATACAAAGTTTCCAGCTCATAGAGCTCATACGTAATAACAGGAAATACACCATATAGGTAAGAGATGAAAATATCGGAGATACCAATGTCAGAGCATCAGATACCTGCAGGAGGGATGAGGGGCAGGAAGAGAATAGTGAACAGGGGTGGTAGGTGGGGTGGGAGGCGAGGGGAAAGAGAGGTGGGGAAAAATATCATGCTGGGTATCTATACTGATATAGACTAGATAATGTGTTAGGAAAGTTAGGATGTCCCATCGTTTGATGGAAATTAAAATTATCATCCTACAGAGGACTGAATTCAAAGACACCCCGAAAAGCAAAGTGAAAAAATAATACAGCAGGCTAGTCCACGTTGCTGACATTTTATTGCAGCAACTCAAAATGGTACTCAGTAGTTTTTATGGCCCCCATGTGACAACGTTGGGGTATGCTCCTAATGAGACAACGGATGGTGTCCTGGGATATTTCCTTCCAGATTTGGACCAGGGCATCACTGAGCTCCTGGGCAGTCTGAGGTACAACCTGTTGGCATTGGATGGATTGAAACATGATATCCCAGAGGTGTTCTATTGGATTTAGGTCAGGCGAGTGTGGGGGCCATTGAATTCATCCGCCTGGAATTGCCTGCATACTCTTGCCACATGCGGCTGGGCATTGTAGTGTACCAGGAGGAACCTAGGACCCACTGCACCAGCATAGATCCAATAAGTCCAAGGATTTTATCCCGATACCTAATGGCAGTCAGAGTGCCATTGTCTAGCCTGTAGAGGTCTGTGTGTCCCTCCATGGATATGCCTCCCCAGATCATCACTGACCCACCACCAAAACAGTTATGCTGAATGTTGCTACAGGCAGCATAATGTTCTCTATGGCTTCTTCAGACCCTTTTTACGACTGTCACATGTGCTCAGGGTGAACCTGATTTCATCTGTGTAAATGCCAATCGAGCTGTATGGTCCCGGGCAGTGAGCACAGGGCCCACTAGAGGATGTTGGGCCCTCAAGCCACCCTCATGAAGTCTGTTTCTGATTGTTTAGTCAGAGGTATTCACACCAGTGGCCTGCTGGAGGTCATTTTGTAGGGCTCTGGCAGAACTCATCCTGTTCCTCCTTGCACAAAGGAGCAGATACCGGCCCTGATGATGGGTTAAGGACATTCTACAGCCCTGCCCAGCTTTCCTTGAGTAACTTCCTGTGTCCTGAAATCTCCTTCAGGTTCTTGAGACTGTGCTGAGAGACACAGCAAATCTTCTGGCAATAGCACATATTGATGAGACATTCTGGAGGAGTTGGACTGCCTGTGCAACCTCTGTAGGGTCCAGGTATTGCCTAATGCTACCAGTAGTTACACTGATCCTAGCCAAATGCAAAACTAGTGAAAAACAGTTTGAAAAGATGAGCAGGGGGAAAAATGTCAGTGGCCTCCACTTGTTAAACCATTCCTGTTTTGGGGGTTGTCTCATTGTTGACCCTCTAGTGCATCTATTGTTAATTTCATTAACACCAAAGCAGATGAAACTGATTAACAACCTCCTCTGCTACTTAACTGACCAGATCGATATCCCAGCAGTTTAAGTTGATTAAAAAGAGTTCCTTTAATTTTTTTGAACAGCGTGTATGTCCAGAGAGGGATATTAGACACAAGCATTATGACTGAATGGTGCAGCAGAACACTGCAATTACAGAGTATTAACTAAAATGGGTAGTTACCTCTAAAGAAGGAGAAATGCATTACCTTTATTTCAATGATGTAGGAAGAGATGTAAAGGTAGGTAGGACTCTCTTTATGTTTAGTCACTTTTTGATTCATTCACTTATTTTTTTGCGTACATTTACACATTTGAATTGTTTATGGTACCTTATTTCCTAATCATTTATATTCTTCATGTGTACAGTCAGGTCCATAAATATTGGGACATCGACACAATTCTAACATTCTTGGCTCTATACACCACCACAATGGATTTGAAATGAAACGAACAAGATGTGCTTTAACTGCAGACTGTCAGCTTTAATTTGAGGGTATTTACATCCAAATCAGGTGAACGGTGTAGGAATTACAACAGTTTGCATATGTGCCTCCCACTTATTAAGGGACCAAAAGTAATGGGACAATTGACTTCTCAGCTGTTCCATGGCCAGGTGTGTGTTATTCCCTAATTATCGCAATTACAATGAGCAGATACAAGGTCCATAGTTCATTTCAAGTGTGCTATTTGCATTTGGAATCTGTTGCTTTCAACTCTCAAGATGAGATCCAAAGAGCTGTCACTATCAGTGAAGCAAGCCATCATTAGGCTGAAAAAACAAAACAAACCCATCAGAGAGATAGCAAAAACATTAGGCGTGGCCAAAACAACTGTTTGGAACATTCTTAAAAAGAAGGAACGCACCGGTGAGCTCAGCAACACCAAAAGACCCGGAAGACCACGGAAAACAACTGTAGTGGATGACCGAAGAATTCTTTCCCTGGTGAAGAAAACACCCTTCACAACAGTTGGCCAGATCAAGAACACTCTCCAGGAGGTAGCTGTATGTGTGTCAAAGTCAACAATCAAGAGAAGACTTTACCAGAGTGAATACAGAGGGTTTACCACAAGATGTAAACCATTGGTGAGCCTCAAAAACAGGAAGGCCAGATTAGAGTTTGCCAAACGACATCTAAAAAAGCCTTCACAGTTCTGGAACAACATCCAATGGACAGATGAGACCAAGATCAACTTGTACCAGAGTGATGGGAAGAGAAGAGTATGGAGATGGAAAGGAACTGCTCATGATCCTAAGCATACTACCTCATCAGTGAAGCATGGTGGTGGTAGTGTCATGGCGTGGGCATGTATGGCTGCCAATGGAACTGGTTCTCTTGTATTTATTGATGATGTGACTGCTGACAAAAGCAGCAGGATGAATTCTGAAGTGTTTCGGGCAATATTATCTGCTCATATTCAGCCAAATGCTTCAGAACTCATTGGACGCGGCTTCACAGTGCAGATGGACGATGACCCAAAGCATACTGCAAAAGCAACCAAAGAGTTTTTTAAGGGAAAGAAGTGGAATGTTATGCAATGGCCAAGTCAATCACCTGACCTGAATCCGATTGAGCATGCATTTCACTTGCTGAAGACAAAACTGAAGGGAAAATGCCTCATGAAACCCAGCGTCTGGTGATGTCTGGTGATGTCTGGTGATGTCTACGCGTTACAGACTTCAGGCTGTAATTGACTGCAAAGGATTTGCAACCAAGTATTAAAAAATGAAAGTTTGATTTATGATTATTATTCTGTCCCATTACTTTTGGTCCCTTAACAAGTGGGAGGCACATATGCAAACTGTTGTAATCCCTACACCGTTCACCTGATTTGGATGTAAATACCCTCAAATTAAAGCTGACAGTCTGCAGTTAAAGCACATCTTGTTCGTTTCATTTCAAATCCATTGTGGTGGTGTATAGAGCCAAAAATGTTAGAATTGTGTCGATGTCCCAATATTTATGGACCTGACTGTATGTTGATTATTGCACAAATTAAAGTTTTTGCTCAATGTTTTAATGTATCATGGATACAGATTTTAATTGATGATTTATTTACAGGGTTTATACTTCACACTAAAAGACTTAGCACTGCCTCTTAGTCATATCTATACCTTTATTGTATATCAGAATATAAGGCAAGCTTATTTCTCTCCTAATGGGGTCTTTGCTGTGAGTACATTTTTTTTTTCATTTATTTTTGGAATCAGAGGCTATCACAGTGATCAGGAACCAGACTTCCCGGTTCCTGATTATTAGTATAAGACCAGGGGCTCTCTGGTGAGACAGCCACATATATTTTATATGTATAGTAGAGTTGTCAGCAAGGGGTGGACATTCAAATTTCCAAGAAAAGCTTCTGGGGAATTTCCCTTTCCTCTAAGGTCAAAACATTACCAATACACAAAGTTTTAGCAACATTTTAGGCAGGGTAATCTTTGTATTAAAGAAAAAAAAAGCAAACAACAACAACACATACATACATACACAGCACTTGCAAACTGGGATATTTTATGAGATAAAGATAGGAGCAGACTATGGGATGGAAGTGGAGGAAAAAATCACAAAGGTATGAGTGGCCACAAAACTGTTAGATATTGATTTAAAAAACTGAGGTCCAACTTTACTCTTACTTTTTCTTTCAAACAAAATTAGCATTTTTAGTTCAAAAGCTTTTCTTTCTTGAGTATTTTTAAAGTTACCTTCGAGAACTAAAACATGGATGTCTTCCATACAGTGTTCTGGTTGTTAGAAATGATGCACCGCAGGTGTGCCATAATTATCTTGTATTACAGGAATCGTCTTGTATTACATTGTTGCTAGTGCAGAAATATGGCAGTAATCACCTCAAACATAGGAAAGAGCAGGTAACCATATTCTTTATTTAGATCCGAAAAGCAAGAAGCGAAGACTGCACATGTACTCTCTACTTAGTTTTAACCACTTGCCCTCCAGAGGATTTACCCCCCTTCCTGACCAGGCCATTTTTTGTGATAGGGCGCTGCGTTATTTTAACTGACGTGGTCATGCGACTCTGCACACAAATGAAATTTATGTTTTCTCCACAAATAGAACTTTCTTTTGGTGGTATTTGATCACCTGTGCCTTTTTAATTTTATGCGCTATAAACAAAAAAAGTCTGTAAATTTGAGAAAAAAAACAATATTTTTGACTTTTTGATATTAAAAATGTTCAGTAAAAAATGTAAAAAATCAAATTTCATCATAAATTTAGGCCAAAATGTATTCTGCTACATGGCTGTCCTAAAAAAAATCCCAGTACATGTAAATGAATTGGTGTAAGTGAAAGCGTTTACAAATGGTGGTAGAGATGGTGGAATTTTTTTTTATACTAGTAATGGCGGTGGTCAGCGACTTATAGTGGGACTGTGGGAATGCTGCGGGCATTCTGACACTGGAGGGAACTGATTTGGTGTCACTGACATCCCCAGTGACACCAATACAGTGTTCAGTGCTAATTAAAAGCTAATTAACATCTGCAGCGATCAAAGAGTTAACTGTGTGCTATTTCACTATGGGGGCTTTGTCTGCGCAGAGCTATACAAATCAGTGTGCAGGAGCTGACAGGGGAGAGACCTGTGTTGTTTATACACAGATCTCTCCCCCGTCGAAGGTACTAGGCACTCTCGGGTGTCGGTGAGTAATCACTGGCTGGGACCCAGTGATTGAGAGCTGAGGCCACAAACAGGCAGTGCAGGTAGGGCCCCGGAACTGCAAAATCACATATATATACGGGATTTTGTGCACCCATGCCACCCTGTAGCAGTATTTCTGCTGTAGGGCGGCACGGAACAGGTTAAGTATATCCTTTAAGAAGTACCGCATATGGTTTAGCCTGATTTATATCTAGCAGGGAATTAATGCTGACTGCTACAAAATCCAATATAAAAATAAGAATGTTATGGAAAAGCTCCCCCCAATTGGATAACAACCTCTTCTAAATGGTATCAGCAACAGAAAAATAAAACAAATGTATTACATTGACTTGCCTAGAGTAAATAATAAAGTAAACAGAGATGATTTATGATTTTGATTATAATATAACAGAGTCTGTGGAACAACACAACACTAATTACAGTTAAAACAAACGCCCGACCAAAAGTTCTTTCTAAGCTCAATATCACCTACTGATGTCTGAGAGTCATTATCCTCAGCATAAAATGGATGAATTGACTTTTATATAATACATAAAAGACATCATAAGCCTACATATGCTCATCCAATACAAAACTATTGATTCTCTTTTTAGTAATAAAAAAATGCACAAAACCTATAAATATGCTATTTTATTTTGTAAAATACCATTTACATCTAAGAATGATATTGACTCCAGTCCTGAAATTATTAAACATTAATAAATATATACAAAGAAACTAACTGTATTGTGTAGTTGATTTATTAGAATCTATTTTCTTGCCTTTGTCTTTAGCACAAATAATAGCTGTGCCCAATACAAAACTATTGATTCTCTTTTTAGTAATAAAAAAATGCAGAAAAATTATACATATGCTATTTTATTTTCTAAATTACTATTTAAATCTAAGAATAATATTGATTCAACTCCTGAAATTATTACAAATTAATAAACATATACCTGTGTTGAGTAGTTTTGATTTATCTGAATCTTTGTATTTAGCACATGTAATCGTTTTATAGATTTCTTTAGTATATTAAATACATTCACTTTCATTAGATTAAAAAAAGCATTAAGATGGTGCTAACATGCAAACCAAACAGTCTTTGATCAATGAACCTGATTTACTAAATAAAATAAACTCTCACAGGGATAAATCAATTTAAAACTGCATTGTGGACCCACATACATATATGAACATCCAAAAGGATAAACAGGCATTTAAGTGAGCACTAAATCTGAGCTGCTGTAACACCTAAAGGCACCAACAACCCTCTAAAGCCAACTGATATATAAAGGTGCAGCGCTAAAATCATCAAAGGAAATGCAATATGATAAGTATAAAGTGCAGATGCTAACAGCCAAAAAATGAATGACTTATCAAAGGTATGGCAATAAAGTGTCAATATTTAAAAATGCACATTCCCAAATGCAGGGAAATAAACAAAGTGACAACAGTGCAAACGCACATCCGAAATAGTGAAAATTGGTGCTATAGGTGACAATGTCTGTATAACAATCAAAAAATGTGAAGCTTCAAATTTAGTGATCCTCTGTGCATATAAGGTCATTGCTTCCGGGTTACCATATCATAGAGCAGAACAAAGCCATGACCGGGAGAAAAAACATTAATGGCTCAAACTCCAGCAGCGTACAAGTAGAGGATAAGCGTGTATTAAAATATATCAGCATGGCATTTTTAAGCATGTATCATATAAAAAAATAATAAAATCATATATCTCCTTAAAACACATAACTATATTACGATTTTATTGTTTTCATAAAATGAATGTTCTGATAAATGATTTGCACTTCACCTGCTACATTCCAATGGAACATGTAGGCTTTAATGACCTCTGGTCATGCATGGACTACTCTGCTATCCTCTCAAAGGTTTAGCAGTCTTTTAATATCCAATGCTCATCTACTATTCTTGTATCAATTTGTGATTTCCTGTACTGTGTACTCTCATCTTCTGTTATATAATGACTATGCCTGTATGCCCCCTGCAATGAACTTCTGATTGTTCTGTGAGTATGATTTTTGCAATTAGCCCTGATTTGAGACTTTATATGCTTTATATGTTTCTTAATGACTCACCTGGTTTCCAGACATCTTTTCTGAGTTAGTCACTAAAATAACCAAATAAAGTGTGACAAAGTCAAATTCAGTATTTCTAGCAAGGTGCAAGAATGAATCCTCAGCACTTTTTAGACTGGCTAATCTAACCTAGCAGAGAAGGTTTTCCCAAGCAATGATAAATTGACTGCTTGTCAAGGTCCTACCTTTCTTCAGGGCTTGTGCTGCTCCATGTGCTGGCATCCATCTTAGGTGTCTGCAAAGCATTGTGGGATCCTTTATGCTTTCAGCCCTCTGCAGCTCCTCCCCCAGGAGGTGGTGGCTTATCACATATAAGTCTGCTGTTTGTGGCTGTCCATTGCATTCGTGTCCTGTCTCTTGCACAGCAGCAAGCTCCTGTTTAGCTACTCATTGCTTTTCTGGATACCGACTCGGCTTTGGCTAAGACTCCTCCTGGCTTCCGACCCCGGCTCTGGCGACCATTCTTCCTGGCTTCTGACCCCGGCTCTGGCGACCATTCTTCCTGGCTTCTGACCCCGGCTCTGGTGACCATTCTTCCTGGCTTCTGACCCCGGCTCTGGCGACCATTCTTCCTGGCTTCTGACCCCGGCTCTGGCGACCATTCTTCCTGGCTTCTGACCCCGGCTCTGGTGACCATTCTTCCTGGCTTCTGACCCCGGCTCTGGTGACCATTCTTCCTGGCTCCTGATCCCGGCTCTGGTGACCATTCTTCCTGGCTCCTGATCCCGGCTCTGGCGACTATTCTTCCTGGCTCTTGATCCCGGCTTTGGCTACGATTTCTGCTGTTGGACTTGCATAGACTCTTGTCTTATTTTGATATTAATAAACCTACCTTTAATTGCACCTCCTTGTGTGTCTGGCTCCTCGCTCCCTGACACTTCTATGGTATGTTGTTTCTCTTTCCTAACTGTTGTCTATGTATGAGCTTTGGTATGAAATCTTTAACTTTAAACCACTCACCTTATGTGGAATTGTTTATATATCAAAACATACACCAATGAAATGTGTTTCCATGGACCTAAATCTAAGGAGTAGGCCTACATGACGTAAGTCATTTTATTTATATCTGAACTGGATGTGAGAAATGAGAACACGGACTATTTATGCTGGACTTTCTGTTGTTGGGAAAAGAAAAGAAAAGTTATGACTGTGATGGAAGCTTTGCCCAAATCCCTTGTGAGTATTATAGACAAGAACCAAGAATATAAGCAAGCAATGCTTCAACTATGTGTGACAGCTATAGTTTAATCTTAACAAAATGCTTTTTTCTTAGTAATACTGTGACATGTTGGGCGACATGACCAGACAGATATACCATAAATTATATTATTATTAATATTATTTATTTTAAACCAATAATGCTTTGAAGCATTTTTTTTAAATACTACAAAGCATTTCATTTTAAATACTACTTTTTGCTTTGTCTGTCATAAACACATGAAATACCATATTAATAATATTTTTTAAAAATTGTAGTCATTAACTATAATTATTGCATGCACTCTTATATAATTTTAAGGTATTTGCACCCTGAACAGTAGTTGGCATATTTTAAACTGTAATGTGCTCTAAATTAAAATTGTAAATCAACTAAATTATATCGATTTTTATTACTACGGGCATTTTTTTGTACCTAAACTGTTGCAATTTTGTTTATGTTCTTTACATTTTTGTTGAATTTTATGAAATTGTATACATACTGATCAGTTTATAGTGTCAGTACATATTAAATAGTGAAAGCACAGAGAAATCATGTTTTGGTATGAAGCAGAATGTGATAATTGCTGACGGAGACTTAATGATTGCACATTTTGGGTAGTGGTAAATATTTAAGGATGGGATAAATTACAGTGCACGTACAGGCACTAATGGATCATTTCAGTATTGCTAGACAGAGATACAGTCATCACCAGGGGCGGACTGACCATTCGAGCACTCAGGCACTGCCCAAGGGCCCGGGGTCAGTAGGGGGCCCCATGAAATGCCCCTGGTACCTTTTTCATAGGCTTTTTTGAGTGTGGGCAAGGACACAGGGGCCCCATGATCCCCTATTGCCCGGGGGCCCCATGAGTCCGCCCCTGGTCATCACTGTTCCAACACTTGTGGTTGCTAAAGGGGAACCAATCGACATTGATTATGAAAAACAGATAATTAAGAGGACACATTTTAGAAACTTGAAAATGGACAATTTGTTATGCTGGATCAAATTGCAAGGCTATAACCAACTCACCAGTATTCACTTTGCAATTGCAGGCTGAATGATATCTATACAAGTTGTATTTATTATAATATAGATATTTATTATCTACATATTTAATATCTCCTTACACAGTATTGTAAGCTTTCACTGACATTAAAACAACACTGATAATATGGCTGCTTTTAGCCTACTTTTGTATAGACAGGGGACTGGATAATCTATTCCTTTAAATTATTGGGCCCTATGGGTTCACCAGAGGCAAAGATGATGTACAGCAGTTTTCCAAGATGCAGTCCCAGTTTTCCAAGTTTTGCTATGACCCAGTCCAGTCCAAGATATCACCAACACAGCATGTTCAAATAAACAAACAGAACACTTTATTATCACCAACAGAAAAACAGTGACATTGGGGATGCTATCCTACAAACACCAGTATAAAGGGGCACTACCATACTGACACCATTGTAATGGGAGTACAACACTAGCAAAACCAACATAATGGGGGGGGGGGTCCTTCCCCAATGTACCAGATTTAGTGTGGGAACTGTACCATTATATGCTATAGTTCTAAATCAGCCCTACAGATAATCTGCTACTTTTAGTTTTTCAAACGTGCAGGGCTATTCTGTTACCTGTAGTTCTATGAACATGCAGGGTTGTTCTGTCACCTATAGTTCCATGGACATGTAGTCCTTTGCTGCTTGACTGTTGCACTGGCTTGGCAGTTTTAGGCATCACCTGACCCAACTACTGATTGATATTGTAGATTCTCAGCTAGTCCTGGCCAGTACTTCCAATGGCATGTGCAGAATCCCTGCCAGTACTTCCTATGGCACTTCCATAACCCATGCCTGGACTAATTTAAGTATCAGACCTGAATGTGGATGGAGCTGGGTCTTCTCCCCAGCTACCCCTTTTTACAGATAGCTATAATACTTACTCCTAATATTATATGACTATACTTCTGCCTTGAATTAACTATTCTCTTGGTGATCCCCTAATGTACAGTCCCAACACTGTAGCCTTCCTGTCCTCATTCACCCCTTGGGGAGGTGATCCTGGGGGAAGAGACTTGGTATCAGCCTGCAGCAAAGAGCTCCTGGGGCTACTAGAGCTGCTGGCCCATCTCCTCAATTAGGAGCTCTGGTGAAGACCACCTGGTGCTTAGACTCTAGTGAGCCAGTGTCAACCATAGTTACATAGTTAGTCTGGCTGAAAAAAGACAAAAGTCTATCCAGTTTAACCATTAAAAAGAAAAAAAAAAAAGAAGTTATAATCCTATACCCACAGTTGATCCAGAGGAAGGCATCAAAAGCCCAGCAAAGCTCGATCCAATTTGCTCCTGCAGGGAAAAAAATTCCTTCCTGATCCCCCGAGAGGCAATTATATAGGAAAATGGATCAACTTTACCTACAAATGTTAGTATACAGTTATATTCTGTGTATCTAGGAAAGAATGCAGGCCTTTTTTAAAGCAATCCACTGAGCTGGCCAGAACCAGCTCTTGAGGGAGTCTATTTCACATTTCCACAGCTCTCACTGTGAAGAAACCTTTCCGTGTTTGGAAATTGCATTTATTTTCCTCCAGACGTAAAGAGTGCCCCCTTGTTCTCTGTGGTGACCTCAGGGTGAATATCTCTACACTGAGTTCACTATATGAACTACTGATATGATGTTGATCATATCCTCCTTTAATTTCCTCTTCTCAAGAGAGAATACATTCAGTTCCTCTAATATTTCCTCATAGCTGAGCTTCTCCGTGCCTCTTATCAGTTTGGTTGCCGTTCTCTGTACTTTCTCCAGTTCCCCAATGTTCTTTTTGTGAATTGTTGCCCAAAACCGAACTGCATATTCCAGATGAGGTTTTACTAATGATTTGTACAGGGGCAAAATGATATCTCTCTCTCTGGAGTCTATACCTCTTTTAATACAAGAGAGGATTTTGCTTGCTTTAGAAACCTCAGCTTGGCATTGCATATCATTAATAAGCTTGTGATCTACCAGAACTCCCAGATCCTTCTCCCCCATTGGTTCCCCCAACTGTACCCACTAGTATGTATGATGCATGCATATTCTTATCCCCCAAGTACAGAACCTTACATTTATCAACATTAAACCTCATTTGCCACATAGTTGCCCAATTAAACATTGAGGTCGGCTTGTAAGTTGAAGACATCCTGTAAGGACGTTTTTCCACTGCACAGCTTGGTGTCACCTGCAAAGACTGAAATGGTATTTTTAATCCCAGACCCTATATCATTTATAAATATATTAAAAAGTAAGGGTCCCAACACTGAACCTTGGGGTACACCACTGACAACCCTAGAACATTCAGAGTATGAATCATTAACTACTACTCTTTGAATGCGATCTTTTAGCCAGTTTTCTATCCATTTACACACAGATTTTTCCAAGCCCGAAGACTTTACCTTACCCATTAGCCGTGTGTGGGGAACTGTCAAATGCTTTTAAAAATCCAAGTATACCACGTCCACCGCCACCCCTGTGTCCAATGTTTTGCTCACCTCCTCATGAAAAGAAATCAGATTTGTTTGACAACTTCTGTCTTTCATGAGTCCATGCTGTCTGTTGCTTACAACATTTTTTTCAAGCAAGAACTCATCTGTGTGTTTTTTTATTAAACTATCCAGTACCTTCCCAACTATAAAAACCACCAGAGGATGTTTCCAAAATAGAAAGACACAACCATGCAGCTGGCTACCGGAGAACCCCATCAGTTCCATGTGATCTCCTGTGACACTTGACCTTCTAAATTCCTTCTTCCTTGTTATTGTTCCTCAAGAGACTTTCATTTACAATACCTGTGGACTAATAAAGAGCTCCAAACCTACCTGCATCCTTGGGCCTTGAAAAGCTACCAGCATTTTTTTTTCTGCTTGCTAAGGTACTCCTAGTGAGGTTTCAGTGTCCTTCTCTACTGTTTCCAAAAGCCCTCAGAGTTCCTGCTTTTGCTGTTGTTCTTGTTTAATCACAAACTAGTGCTGAATCAACCACACACTGCTGTGGACTCATATATGTGGAACTTACTCCTGTTTTCCTAGTATCTAAATGTTCCCTGTGTCTTGTTCACTCTTGTGACTCCTGTGTCACTCTGTGATCCCTTCTGTTATACAGGCCCCACAAAAACATCCTTCACAATGTCTCAGTTCCATGTGTCCACTCTGTTTGTCTACACCACTGGAAGCTTACAGTATATGCTGGGATTAGTAGTCTTTTTGCTTGTTATGAATATTCTGTTCCTAGAAATCTAGCCCAAAGCATTACATTTTCCTCTACCTAGAAAAATAATTTAATTCTGAGAACATCTTCGTGTTCCTACAAGCTTTCACCAAACTGCTGTCTAAACCTTTTGTCTGGCTGTCACCCTTGGCAACCTAATCACATAGGATAGTGTATACCAATTTTCAAGGTGATTTTCTTGAGTGGATGGCAGATTTTCTGGATTATAACCGGTACCTGTCTGAAGATCCTTTCATGCTTATTCTATTTCTAATATTTGTTAAGGATGGCTTGTAAACTCATACTCACTTTTTCTTCTTGGCACTCTGACTATCAGACAGAGGATATGGATCTTGAATACTGGATTCATTATTCAGAATATAAGACTGAGGATGACAATAGGTATTCTAGTATTG
This sequence comes from Staurois parvus, assembly GCF_062004578.1. NCBI lineage: Eukaryota > Metazoa > Chordata > Amphibia > Anura > Ranidae > Staurois > Staurois parvus. The sequence continues at coordinate 11,217,591 of NW_028317949.1, forward strand.
TTGACCTTCCTCATTTGTGAGTTTTGAGTACTTCCTGCTTCTGTCTCCACTCCCATTTCCACACACCCTTCTAGTGACTCTGAGATTGCTTTCATCCCCACACAACTAATATCCAAGGCATGATTCCCAATAACAATAACAAGACCTTTGTGGAAGAACAATTTTGGAAAACAGTTTAAACCTGGGCTCAAAAATGAAGACTTCCCTCTTAACCTTTGTCCAAGTATGTCCAGATCCTACCTCAAATCAGACTTGGCCAGTTGTCTCCATTCAAATCTCAACAATGCCCATGTCAGAGTGAACTCTGATATTTCCTTTATCCTGGAATGTCATAATACCAACTGAGTCTTACACTCACTTAGAATCTTAAGGGAATCTGGTTTGACCTGTTTAGAATTGGTCTCCTATGGACATTGGTTGGCTACATGTAACTGTACTGGGCTTCACTCAGTGGGTTCTCAACTTATAGGGCTTTGCTCTATACAGTTCTGCTTTTGCTGGGCATTTATCTGTAGGTTCCCACTTTTCTGGGCATCACTGTATGAGCTTTGGTGCTCTGAGATTGGTGACCTAATAAAGTCTTGTAGCTTATTCTTCAGCTTGGTCTCCAGTGGGCATTGGTCTGCTACTAGTAGTTTGTTGAGCTTCACTCAGTGGATTTCAATTTTGTTAGTTTTTTTCTATAGATCAGGTTTTACTGGGCATTGTTCTGTAGGTCTTGGCTTTTCTTGGCACCACTGAATGGACTCTGGTGTTTCTAATTTTTGCTATGGTGGCAATATGGAGTCTAGTGGTTTGTTCTCCAGCTATAGTTTTGATCTCAGTGTTTCTCTTCGGCTAGGTTTGGCTGTTGCAGGGTTCTCTGACCCATCAGTGGACTTTTGCTTGGAACACCCAAAAGTCTTTTCTCAGAGTAGGATATTTTATGCTATTCCTTCTGTTCTTCTGGAATGTTTTTCATGCCCCTCACTTGGTAAAGGACAGTATTATAGAAGTGTAGGGGTGTCCCCCTTCAGGGAGGGGTCCTCTGAATGGGTTACTGTCACAATTCATCTGTGCAGCTGGTCTGCTATGTTTAGTTTTACAAAGATGTAAGGATACTTTGTTACTTGTATTTTGTTACCTATGAGTCTGTGTAACCACTAGTGGTTATTGCCATAAGAACTATATTGTGCATTATATATTCCTGACCACTGTACTCTGTAAGCTGTGCTGTACACTACATACATTACATATTGTTGAACAAAATGACCCTTTGTACTGAGGTTTATGTGGGTCTATGAAATTCTTATTCTTATCTTATGGCTGGAAATTAGATTTGGGTTTGCACCTCCCATGGGTTTGAGGTAAATCCTGCAGGTTGACATTAAAGTGCATATTTGCTAAAAAATTAGAAAAAAAACACGTGGAAGGGGCAGTTAGGGGGTATTAGATAAGTCCACTCACTATAAAAGGGAAGGTACAGGGCAGCCACAGTGTCAATGTAAAGAAAGATAATTGATAGGGAAAACTGACAAACTGCATAGAAAGGAATCAGTTCATGATCAGAATTAATCAACTCTTTGCTCCTTTTTTGTTGTTGTTATTTTCTTTAGTTTTATTTTGAACTTGATGTTAGGTCAGCGATTACTTTTTCTATCGTTTATTTAGATTTTTCCAGTACAAAAGGGTGTGTTTACTATGGGCACACAATTAGAGATGAGCGAATTATTCAAAAATTCGATTCGGCTGATTCGCCGAATTTGAGGAAGAAGAAAAGAAGAATGAGAAGAATGAAAAGAAGAATGAAAAGAAGAAGAATGAAAAGAAGAATGAGAAGAAGAATGAAAAGAAGAATGAAAAGAAAAATGAGAAGAATGAAAAGAAGAATGAGAAGAATGAAAAGAAGAATGAAAAGAAGAAGAAGAAGAATGAAAAGAAGAAGAAGAATGAAAAGAAGAATGAAAAGAAGAAGAAGAAGCATGAAAAGAAGAAGAATGAAAAGAAGAAGAAGAATGAAAAGAAGAATGAGAAGAATGAAAAGAAGAAGAAGAATGAAAAGAAGAATGAAAAGAAGAAGAAGAATGAAAAGAAGAAGAAGAAGAAGAATGAAAAGAAGAATGAGAAGAATGAAAAGATTCTTCTTCTTCTTCTTTTCATTCTTCTTTTCATTCTTCTTCTTTTCATTCTTCTTCTTCTTTTCATTCTTCTCATTCTTCTTTTCATTCTTCTTCTCATTCTTCTTTTCATTCTTCTTTTCATTCTTCTTTTCATTCTTCTCATTCTTCTTTTCATTCTTCTTTTCATTCTTCTTCTCATTCTTCTTTTCATTCTTCTTCTTTTCATTCTTCTTTTCATTCTTCTTCTTTTCATTCTTCTTTTCATTCTTCTCATTCTTCTTTTCATTCTTCTTCTTCTTTTCATTCTTCTTTTCATTCTTCTTCTTCTTCTTTTCATTCTTCTTCTTCTTTTCATTCTTCTCATTCTTCTTTTCATTCTTCTTTTCATTCTTTTTCTCATTCTTCTTTTCATGAAGAAGAAAAGAAGAATGAGAAGAATGAAAAGAAGAAGGAAAAGAAGAATGAAAAGAAGAAGAAGAAGAATGAAAAGAAGAAGAAGAATGAAAAGAAGAATGAAAAGAAGAAGAAGAATGAAAAGAAGAAGAATGAAAAGAAGAATGAAAAGAAGAAGAAGAATGAAAAGAAGAAGAAGAAGAATGAAAAGAAGAAGAAGAAGAAGAATGAAAAGAAGAATGAAAAGAAGAAGAAGAATGAAAAGAAGAAGAAGAAGAATGAAAAGAAGAAGAAGAATGAAAAGAAGAAGAAGAAGAATGAAAAGAAAAAGAATAAGAATGAAAAGAAGAAGAAGAAGAAGGAAAAGAAAAAGAAGAAGAATGAAAAGAAGAATGAAAAGAAGAAGAAGAATGAAAAGAAGAAGAATGAAAAGAAGAAGAATGAAAAGAAGAAGAATGAAAAGAAGAATGAGAAGAATGAAAAGAAGAAGAAAAAGAATGAAAAGAAGAATGAAAAGAAGAAGAAGAAGAATGAAAAGAAGAATGAAAAGAAGAAGAAGAATGAAAAGAAGAAGAAGAAGAATGAAAAGAAGAATGAGAAGAATGAAAAGATTCTTCTTCTTCTTCTTTTCATTCTTCTTCTTCTTTTCATTCTTCTTCTTCTTCTTTTCATTCTTCTTTTCATTCTTCTCATTCTTCTTTTCATTCTTCTCATTCTTCTTCTCATTCTTCTTTTCATTCTTCTTCTCATTCTTCTTTTCATTCTTCTTCTTCTTTTCATTCTTCTTTTCATTCTTCTCATTCTTCTTTTCATTCTTCTTCTCATTCTTCTTTTCATTCTTCTTCTTCTTCTTTTCATTCTTCTTCTTTTCATTCTTCTTTTCATTCTTCTCATTCTTCTTTTCATTCTTCTCATTCTTCTTCTCATTCTTCTTTTCATTCTTCTTCTCATTCTTCTTTTCATTCTTCTTCTTCTTTTCATTCTTCTCATTCTTCTTTTCATTCTTCTTCTCATTCTTCTTTTCATGAAGAAGAAAAGAAGAATGAGAAGAATGAAAAGAAGAATGAAAAGAAGAAGAAGAATGAAAAGAAGAATGAGAAGAAGAATGAAAAGAAGAATGAGAAGAATGAAAAGAAGAATGAAAAGAAGAAGTATTCCAGTACAGCAAAAAGTGTATCTGCAGAGAGCTCCGCTATTTCTGACAGTTCTCTGACAGTTCCTTCACATTTACAGCGGTTGAAACATTGTATCTATTTCCGAATAAAAACATCTGTATCCTAAATGGAAACAAATAGATACAATGTTTCAACCGCTGTACATGTGAAGGAACTGTCAGAGAACTGTCAGAAATAGCGGAGCTCTCTGCAGGGACACTTTTGCCGGCTGATCGGGAAAAATCCGATTCGCGCACCCGAAGTATGCTAATATTCGGATTCGCCGCGAATCGAATTTTTCCTGAAATTCGAAACAAATTCCACTTCGCCTGGTTCGATTCGCTCATCTCTAGACACAATGTTAGATCACACTGCTCAATATAATATACTGTACATTGCAATATACTGTACACTGAATTAATTTTGTGGCACATAAAAAATCCATAATAAAAAGAAAGAAAACTAACATATGTGTGTAATTGAAATAAATAGGTGTGGTTCCCTTTAAAATTCATAAACAGTGCCACAAAGTGCTAGTGCTTGTGTAAACAATAACATACACAACCAACAAAAATCAATAAAACAGTGAATATGTAAATATATAGTGCAAAAAATGTGTTTTTTCTTATATGTGCAAATACCATGTGATATTCTTTCAGCAAGTGCAAAACGAAAACAGCAGATGAGTGTTTTTCCCTGTGATTTCTCCTTCAAGAAACAATCAGCCTCTTACTAGATGTAATTGATCTCCTTTAGTAAGACAGATCAATATGAACGCCATACACATAAGCTCCTTTGAATAGCCTTCTGCAGCCAGCAAGCTTCCCCAGATTTCCAACAAGCCCATCTCAAAAGGGTTAACACCATGGCATATAAAGGGAATGTGTCCACAACATATTGTAAAGCCACCACACAGGATACCTTTATTTTCCAGCCAAATACATACTTACACAGTACAAAAAAGGAACAGAGGGGGGGGGGGTAGCTTGACCGTTGTCCGAGATGTCTGCTTGATCCAAGAGCTCCCGCACTCGGAGGACTTAATCTTGCCTTTTGGAGGACTCTCCTGTTACCTGGAACCATGGACAGAAAGCAACCTCTCTCCAATCAATCCAGCCACCTAGCTTGCTGGATCTTCACACAGTGGCCTTGGACATTAAAACTACCCTGATGATCACAATCACAGATCTCCAGGCAGACATGCAGGCGATTGCATCTTGGCTGGGGAACATGGGAAAAAAACACCCACATTCACACTGATGCTATCCGCCAAGTCCAGCAGACCTATGATTCCCACCTACCACATCCACCTACCACATCCCTTGAGACTCAGAGCCACTGTGGCACATAATATTTTGCTTAGTAAGCTTCCCCCTCAAGGAGGAGATACTCTGCACAGCCAGAGAGAGGGAGAGAAAGAGAGATGCCGTATTGTTTATCATGAAGCTAAAATACAATCCTTTCAGGACATTTCTCAAATTAAACTTTAAAAATTATGAGCCCTTTGTTCACTGTTGGAAGCTCTTAAAGCTAAAGAATAGCCTACAGATGGAAATTCCCATTCTGTCTTCCTGCTACCTCCAGACGGTACACAGTGCTCTTGTGGACACCAGAGGACTTAAAAAACTTCTGTGAATCCCCAGATCTCCCTCAGGTGGAACTATCAGACTGGTACTCATTCTTCTTCCCAGTGGAGCCATGGCAACCTGTCTCCTGCAACCCCTCACCTAAAGCTTAATGGAGCAGAGCCCGCAGACACCAAACGGATTCTCTTTCGCCAACATCACACTCTGCCAGCTGGGATCTCAACCATTGGAGCCCAGATGCCTGAACCCTGTGGATAGGTGATGCTACTGTTCTTATTCCACTCAGGCACAGATTTTGTTTTCTCCCGCTCTCTTGGCCCCATTGGCCGTTACCTTATGCTGAGCAATGGACCATTTTTGCTGTCTTCTACTGAGAACTGACTTTCCCCCTTTTTTTGCCCATTACACTCCAGTCTCCCTGTATGTGACTGAGAATTGCTCCATATCATATGGCTATCATCCCCTGTCCAGGCCTCATGCTTTTTGCTTTTGCAACCTGCATTAACATTAAGCTCAGTTGGTGCTGAGTGTGCATTTCTTTTCTCTTTTTTGTTGTTGTTTCATTGTTTGTTTGCTGTGTTTGTCCCTTTTACAGACACTTTCAGTGAATTCTAATGGATAGTGACTACTCATATGTGGCCTGGCCTACTCTCGTGGGCCGCCATGATGTAAAGGGGGACCTCCTGATGCTGTAGTCAGATGACATTCCTTTTTGCTAATGCTTATAATGTTGTTATGACTATTATATACCCTCCTCAAGCCAGTGGGAGCATCCCACGTGCTTCATGAAACCTGCTGTACCTTGTCTAATTGAAAGGTTTCGGTGGGCCATACCTCACTCCTTCCTCCCTTTTCCCTAATCTTCTTTATTACCTAATCTCCCTTTACCTCCTGTCCCTCTCTTCCCCTCTTTCTTCCTCCCCCCTCCTTCCCCTATTAAGCTTACCAACTTGTATTATGCCAAAGTAAGCTTTTTTTAGCCTTCTATTCATAATGTACTGTTGTTACTTGTTAGACTGTTTAAACTATGTATGCAGTAGAGGAGTCGCTTTGGATCTCGCTTCCATGTACTCTGTCTGCTTTGCCTGAGCCCCCACACTAGATGAAGTCCTGCTCTTCATAATGTGAATACTGGCTTTTGGGAGATTTGCTTAACAACTGAGCTATCACTGCTAGCTCCATGAGCATTGTTTTCCTATGATATTGCTTTACATACAGTATAAGTATCTTGCTGCTATGATGTCCAAAAGACCAAACCACACTTCTGATGGAGGAAAACACTCTAAATATTTGATGTGAGGTCCTCAGGGCTCCCATCTTTACGTCTACGCCTATTGACTACCAGGAGTCCATGGTAGCCCCTTAACATGAGTTGATCTAAGCACACTCTTTCCTACGATTTTCTCGTACTCTAAAATAATGGCAGAGCTACTGTGCAGCAATGAGAAATCACTCTGTGTAGCAACTCCTAGAGCTTGTTGGTTTTTGATATGTGGGAGGTGAGGCTTTTTTCTCCCACCCCCCCCCCTTTTTTTTCTTCTTTCGTTTATATGTATATGTTGCATGACTAATGTTATCCTCTGGATAACTCATGGCTCCATTGCACCTACCAATCTACTTTTTACCTTTGTTAGACCCCAAGTTCTCATCATTTTGCACATGAAGTCCTTAAAGATGTGGTCTCATTGACTGCGCTAGTCATTCCTATTTATCCACACAGCACTCCCTTTGTGGGACTGCTGACCCTCCGGTTCTTCTCTCTTTTCTCCCAATTTTTAGTAGGTGGTATAGCAGACCTACTTTCTTCTCTGGTATCTTCTACCTTTCTTTTTCCCCAGTAGCCCCCCCCCCCCGGTTTTTTCTTTTTGTCTCTCTCCAGACCCTGCCATCCCTCCTCCTCCTTTGGCTCCTCTTCTGTCAGCCCTTTTGAGAAGAAAGGCATTTCAGTATTTACCATCTCTTGTGTTGCTCCTGATTTTTCTTTCTGACATGACTACATTGGTGGCATTTAACTCTAATATGGCTCACACTCCCATCTCTAGTAACTCTCTGTCTTTAAAATGGATGTATTTGAACATTAAAGATCTCAGTGTTCCGGAACAAGACTTATTAACAAAACGTTCACTATGGTAGTACATGCCACAAACCCACACTGTAAGACTAAGGGTGTTTCCATCCTACTCTCCAGACATTCCCAATATCAGCTCTTGGATTCCTTGATAGACACAAAAAGCAGATACCTGTTCCTGAAGCGCTCTTTGGACTCTCAACCAATCACTTTAGTAAACATATTGTCTTAATGAACATCAGGTCTCCTTCAATCGGAAGGTGTGCAATCTTCTACTGGATTTCTGCTCCAGACTGTTGGTCATGGGTGGAGACTTCAACGTTCCTCTATCCCCTCAAGTGGACTCTTCACCTGGCACTTTGACCCTTCCAAATAGAGTCTTACACCAGATTAGTACACAATTGCATAAGCTATCCTTGCATGAATGCATCTCTTTTGAACAACACTGTAAATGTGAACCATATTACTTCTTGTCTTAGAAATTACTTTCTAGAGAATGAAACATCGAATGTTATCCCCACTACACTGTGGGAAGCACACACGTGTGTGATAAGGGGGGAATTTCTGTTAATATCTGCTAAACTTAAAAAGACTGCCAGGTGCTGATTCAGTCATTGACAGACTGCATACAAACACTGGAGAGAGTCCACAAACAAATGTCCAAAATACTATACAAGAACTGGAATGCTTGCGCTCTGCCCTACTGGAAGAATTGGGCAAACAGACAAAAAACTGATATGTGCTTAGCCAAAAACTGTTCCATGAACATGGTAATAAGAGCAGGAAATTGCTAGCCTGAGCCATTCACGCATCCCAAACTCCTCTCAAAATTAATCCCATTAGAACTCATTTGGGAGTCCTTCTCACAAAAAATGAAGACATTGCAGAACAATTTGAACGTTAATATCAACAGCTTTATCATTTACTGTCAGCAGACCCTGGCCGTAACAGTCAACAGACATGTGCCTGTCTGATTGAAGAATTTCTTTCCAATTTCAGCAATCCCAACACAGAAAGCCTGGGATCTGGACTGATAGTTTTCCATACAAGATCTGGAGACTGCCCTAAAGCAAATGAAATCAGGGAAAAGCCCAGGCCCCGATAGCCTTACTCTTGAATACTGTAAGAGTGTCAGGCTCCGCCCAACGGGATCTCTAGTGGTCCACAGCACGGGGTTTCCCAGGACGCGGAGTCTAAGTCCCAGTCTGCCTTTTCACCAGGGCCCGTGATGTTGGGGATGGACTTGGTGCAAGACTGAAACCAGGTCGCGCCCCTGGGCACCCCCAGCGGTGGCAGAGGGGTCCCGCTGAGGGTATGTGCCCGGGATGAGCCTGCTGTGAAGGGGATGACAGGTCCGATCCGAGCGGATGGATGGGATGACAGATCCCGATCCGAGGGGGATGGACGGATGACAGATCCTGATCCGAGCGGGATGGATGGGTGACAGTTAGGAGTGAGCGAGGTCAGACTAGCCGGGTCGGTATTGTGTGGGCAGCGTGGTACAGGGGGAGTAAACGGAGAATGGTCGGGGTCACAAGCCAGGTTCAGCAGGTAGCGGGCAGCGCGGTACCGAGGGTAAGGCAGAAGGATGGTCAGGGACGAGCCGGGGTCAGAGCAGGAGAGGGTCAGCATAAGTCAGAACAGGCAGAGTTTGGCAACAAGGAAGCGTACTTACAGGATCAGGAACAAGACCTTGCGGCAACCTGGAGATGCACAGGGCAGCTTTAAATAAAGCGCCCTGTTCTCCCATTGGTGCGGCCGCGATCGCTACTGCGCATGCGCGGCCGCCGCCGCGATCGCCGAGCACTCTGCGCTCGCCGGCTGGGACGGATCTCGGCCGTCTGCGCATGCGCGCACCGCCGAGGACCCGGGATCCCTGACATTGCCCCCCCCCCTACGGGCAACCTCCGGATGCCCAACCGACCCCTACTGAACGGCTGGTTCTGAAAAAATTCCCGCACAAGTCTTGGGGCGTGCACATTTTGGGCCGGCTCCCATGAATTTTCCTCCGCCCCATATCCTTTCCATTTAACCAGAAACTGAGTTTGGCCTCCCCTCTTCCTACAATCTAAGATAGCTTCAACTTCAAATTCCTCCTCCCCATCCACGTTTACTGCCTCCGGTGGTTTAGACCTTCGATCCGGGAAGGGGTCTGGAGTTGCTGGTTTCAACAGGGACACGTGGAAGACCGGATGAACCTTCATAGACTCGGGCAGTGCAAGCTCGTATGCCACCTCGTTGATCTTACGTTTTACCCGAAAAGGCCCCAAGAATTTGGGAGCCAATTTCTTGGAAGGGCAGGGCATTTTTAAATTTGCGGTGGACAACCAAACCTGGTCTTCTGGCTGCAAACTCAATTCCCCCCTTCTTTTCTTATCAAATGCCCTCTTATTGTCACCCTGGGCCTTTGCTTCCTGCAATACCTTGCTATTGGTTGACAAAAAGTTCAACATATCCTGCGTGGCCGGGACTGCGACCTCCGGGATCAGATTTGGCAGGAATACAGGGTGGAAACCGTAGTTTGCGAAAAACGGGGACTGTCTAGTAGCCGAGTGACTCGCATTGTTATATGTGAATTCCGCAAGTGGCAGGAGAGTAAACCAGTCATCTTGGAGGAAGGTGGTATAGCACCTGAGGTACTGCTCTAGGGTCTGGTTTGTACGCTCCGTCTGGCCATTGGTCTGTGGGTGGTAAGCGGAGGAGAATGATAGCTTAATTCCCAGGGTATCACATAGAGCTTTCCAGAACCTGGATGTAAACTGAACCCCTCTGTCAGATACAATATCCCTGGGAATTCCGTGGAGTCTTACCACTTCCTTAATAAACACACGTGCTGTCTCAAGGGCCGTAGGTGTGTCCTTTAGAGGTACAAAATGGGCCATCTTGGACAGGCGGTCTACAATCACGAAGATTGCTGTGTGGTCCTGAGAGGGTGGAAGTTCCACAATAAAGTCAATGGAAATCATTGTCCATGGTCTGTCGGGTATTGGTAATGGACGCAAGAGACCCCAAGCCTTATTCCTAGTAGGCTTGTTCCTCTGACAAATGGGACAGGTTTTTACGTACGTTTCGCACTCTCTGGCCATATTAGGCTACCAGAAAGTACGCTGCAACAGCTCCAAGGTCTTACGTACCCCAAAGTGCCCGGCCAGCGGGTGATCATGGCAGTATCCTAATACCAATGTACGGGCTTCCTCAGGGACCACAATCTGATCCTCCTTCCAGAGGAGTCCCTCCCTATTTAGTAAGGGGACACCGGGTGGACCTTGCATACCTACGGACGCGGTCTGCAATTGAGAATGGAGCTCCGATTGGAGGGCTAGGAAATTCCCTGGGGGCAGGATAGTGTCTGGCTTGGGACTCTCTTCGGGATCCCCAAACATGCGGGAGAGCGCGTCAGGTTTTGTGTTCTTAGACCCTGGCCTATAGGTTATATGGAAAAAGAACCGTGAAAAGAACAGTGCCCATCTGGCCTGACGTGGCCTCAGACGTTTAGCTGTTCTCAAATACTCTAGGTTTTTGTGATCCGTAAAAATCAATATCGGGTGTACCGCCCCCTCTAACAAGTATCTCCATTCCTCTAGTGCCACCTTGATCGCCAAGAGTTCCCGATCCCCGATATCATAATTCCTTTCAGCAGGAGTTAGTTTCCTGGAGAAGAAAGCCACCGGGTGCACAAGCTCTTTGATGCCCTCCTCTGGGACAGGATCGCCCCGACCGCATTCTCGGATGCGTCTACCTCCAAGATATATGGCAAGGACGAATCAGGGTGGCTCAAAATAGGAGCTGCCGTAAACAACTCTTTTAAGGCTTTGAATGCCCTCTGTGCCTCAGGTGTCCACTGGAAGCGGACCCCCTGCCTGGTCAGCTGGGTGATAGGGGATACTAGGCCCGAAAAGTTCTTAATGAACTTCCTATAAAAGTTTGCGAAGCCGATAAAGCGTTGGACCGCTTTCTTATCGGTGGGTGCTGGCCAATCTAAGATGGCCGAAACCTTTTGGGGATCCATGGCTATTCCTGTGGGAGAGATGGTTAGACCCAGAAATGAAATACTACTCTGTTCAAAGCAGCACTTTTCTGCCTTGGCATACAAGCTGTGTTGGCGGAGCCGTTCTAACACGCGCCTCACGTGACCCCTATGGCCCTCCAAGGTTGGGGAAAAGATAAGGATATCGTCTAGGTATACAATGACAAAGATATCCAGATAGTCCCTGAACACATCGTTTATGAAATGCTGGAAGGTGGCTGGAGCGTTGCATAGGCCGAAGGGCATAACCAAATATTCAAAGTGTCCGAATCTGGTACGGAATGCTGCCTTCCACTCGTCCCCCTCTCTGATACGGACTAAATTATAGGCACCTCTCAAGTCTAGTTTAGTGAAGACAGATGCTGACTTTAGCCTCTGAAAAAGTTCGGGGACTAGTGGTAGCGGGTAATGGTTCTTCACCGTGACTTTATTCAAGTCCCGGTAATCTACGCAGGGCCGGAGGGACTTGTCCTTTTTTTCCACAAAGAAAATGCCCGCCCCAGCTGGTGACGTGGAGGGTCTAATAAACCCCTTATGGAGGTTTTCATCGATATATTCTCTCAGCACCCCTAACTCCCGCTCGGATAAGGGGAATATCCGCCCAAATGGAATTTCCGACTCTGGGAGGAGATCAATTGGGCAGTCATAACCTCGGTTCGGGGGGAGAGTGTCCGCCCCCCACTTGCTAAACACATCCAAAAAACTTTGGTAGGCTGAAGGAATGACTTGCGCCAGTTCCACATCTGTCTCTAGACACACCAAGGTCTCCAGAATCGGGGAGGTCTTAGGGAGGCAATGCTGCTGGCAGTATGTGGAGAGGAACTGGATAGAACCCGTCTTCCAGTCCACCTGGGGATTATGGGCTCGTAACCACGGGAGCCCCAAAATAATTGGAAATAATGGGGATGCTATGGCGTCTAACCGAAGGAGTTCTTCATGATGGGTCGATATAGTAGTACGGATAGGTGGGGTCTCGTGGTCCACCACCCCTGACTTAATACGGGATCCATCTGCCAGAAAAATATTCAATCCCACCTCCTTAGCCTGTAGGGGGATTTGTTGCTGAACTGCAAAGTCCAAATCTATGAAGCAACTACACGCCCCAGAATCCACAATTGCTGTGGTCACCACCGTTCTCCCTGGCAGCTGAAGTGACACAGGTACCGCTAGATAACTAGTGTTGCCCACACTGGTAGAATTGACCGTAGAAAAAACAGTGGAACACTTACCCCCGTTGGCTGGACAGGTACATACCACATGGCCTGCTCCCCCACAGTATAGGCAGAGATGGTTGGTAAGACGCCTCTGGCGTTCCTCAGGTGTAAGTGTCGGCCGTGTCCTTCCCGGTGGCCCGGTCTTGGGTGTATCCATAGCATCCTGATTCTGGCTTGCCAGCTGGAACTGGGTTGAAGCCTGAGGGGGTGTTTCAGTTGGTCCTTGTCCTTGGTTGCACCTTTCCTGCCTGCGCTCCCGCAACCGGCGGTCAATTCGAATAGTCAATGCTATTAGGGCCTCTAAAGTACTAGGTATGTCTATTCGGGCCAATTCGTCCTTCAGTGATTCAGCTAACCCTATGCGGAACTGGTGGTGCAGAGCCGCCTCGTTCCATTGGCTGTCACTACGCCAACGCCTGAATTCGGCGGCATAGTCCTCCACTGTCCGGTGACCCTGCCTGAGTATATATAGGGCCCTCTCGGCCCTTGCGGTGTGCAGCGGGTCGTCATACAAGAGGGCCATAGCCTCAAAAAATACTGTCATTGACCTCGACAGTGGGTCTCGATTCTCTAGAAGTCGGTGGGCCCAGTCTTGGGGTCCACCCTGTAGTAGGGCAATGATGAACCCTACCCTCACTGATTCAGAGAAAAAGGTCCGAGGCTGGAGGTCAAAGTATAGCTGACAGGAGCTACGAAAGGCCCTGAATCTACTTCGGTCTCCAGAAAAACGTTCTGGTGTGGGGACACAGGGTTCAGGCGCGGGTAACAACCCTGTTGTCTCCCTAGTGGGTTCCCCAGACCCCCTGGTAGATGTAGCTCTGGTCTGCATGCGACTGTCCAATTTTGTATAACCCTCCTGTAGACCCCTAATTCCTAGTGTAAGGGTCTCCATCTGTCGGAAGATGTCATCCAGAGGGGACGTTCCCCTTCCAGGCTCAGTCATGGCCGCAAGGTACTGTCAGGCTCCGCCCAACGGGATCTCTAGTGGTCCACAGCACGGGGTTTCCCAGGACGCGGAGTCTAAGTCCCAGTCTGCCTTTTCACCAGGGCCCCTGATGGTGGGGATGGACTTGGTGCAAGACTGGAACCAGGTCGCGCCCCTGGGCACCCCCAGCGGTGGCAGAGGGGTCCCGCTGAGGGTATGTGCCCGGGATGAGCCTGCTGTGAAGGGGATGACAGGTCCGATCCGAGCGGATGGATGGGATGACAGTTTCCGATCCGAGCGGGATGGATGGGTGACAGCTAGGAGTGAGCGAGGTCAGACTAGCCGGGTCGGTATTGTGCGGGCAGCGTGGTACAGGGGGAGTAAGCGGAGAATGGTCGGGGTCACAAGCCAGGTTCAGCAGGTAGCGGGCAGCGCGGTACCGAGGGTCAGGCAGAAGGATGGTCAGGGACGAGCCGGGGTCAGAGCAGGAGAGGGTCAGCATAAGTCAGAACAGGCAGAGTTTGGCAACAAGGAAGCGTACTTACAGGATCAGGAACAAGACCTTGCGGCAACCTGGAGATGCACAGGGCAGCTTTAAATAGAGCGCCCTGTTCTCCCATTGGTGCGGCCGCGATCGCTACTGCACATGCGCGGCCGCCGCCGCGATCGCCGAAGACTCTGCGCTCGCCGGCTGGGACGGATTGGCCGTCTGCGCATGCGCGCACCGCCGAGGACCCGGGATCCCTGACAAAGAGCTTTGCCAAAGTTTTATTTCCACGCCTTCTTAAAGCTTTTAATGCCCTGCCTTCTACTCATACAACTATGGCTCACTTACTTGAAGCCCATATTACAGTCCTTCCAAAGGAAGACAAAGACCCTACACAAACTTCCCGCTATAGGTCAATATCCCTGCTCAATGTCAACATTAAATTATATGCTAATATTCTGGCCAACAGACTACTTCCTGTTCTTCCCTCTTTGATCTCTCTGGATCAAGTTGGCTGTGAGCCAGCAGAGAGGCAAGGGACAACACCATTAAAACACTCAATTTACACCACTGGCTCTCAATTAGTAAACAACAGGGCTTTCTCCTTTCATATGATGTGGAGAAGTTATTTGACATGGTGGTCTGGGACTATATGTCTACAGTGCTCTGGGCGATTGGCTTGGGCCTGCATATATGTGCCAGTATTCTGCCACTGTATTCTACACCAGCTGATAGAGTTGAAGTTAATGGCCATCTGTAAAATGCTTCTCCATCACCAATGGCACATACTAGGGTGGTTCTCTCTCACCCCTGATATTTTTGCTGACCCCGGAGCCCTTCTTGAATAGATTTTGAGCCAACCAGAAAATTTGGGGCCTCATGTTGGACTGCCAGGAATACAAAGTTGCGACTTTTTCAGATAATTTTCTTTCTGAACCTCATACCTCCTTGGCTAACCCACTTAGTGACTTAGAATCCTTTGGAAGCTTGCCCAATCTAAAAATTAATTACAGTAAATATCACGCTCTGAATATTTATCTCCTACTGCCCTTACTTTAGTACTGTCAGGAGAACTTCCCATTTACTTGGAAAAAGAGGCTCATAAAAAGAACTCATACCTTGGCATACAGATACCTGCCAACCTTTCTGAACTCTATGATAGAAACTTTTGAGCTATGATGGATAAAATGCAAGGTGATCTTAACACTTGGAATGGTCTTAACATTTCATGGTTTGGGCGCTCAGCTCTGATTAAAATGAATGTCATTCCATGTCTTCCCAATTTAATGCGAACCGTACCGGTTTCTCTCCTGCCAGCCTTCTTTTCTGCATATAAAAAACATTGCACTCTATTTATTTGGAAGAACCCCCGTCCCTGCATTAAATTCTCAAGTCTCACTTTGCCAAAACTCAAGGGCAGGATAGATCTTCCAGATCTCCGTAAATACCATCTTGTGTGCCTGCTTACCAGAATAGTGGATTGGAATACTCACTCTCATAGGAAAGCACGGGTCCATCAATATGTACAGTTTTCAGGCATTCCTCAGGTGTGTTATTTCAAGAAATTGTAGATTTTCAATGTTGCACTTGAAGCCACATGAAAAGACCCTCTTCCCTCTCTACAGTTTTTTTTTTCTTCTTTGCATTGTTGCATGTGCCCCATGGCAGTACCTAGCTTCTGACTCCTTGTTTCACGGTGGTTTGCCTATTAGCAAAATGGCCATAATGTAATACCAAGATATACCACCATGGACTAAAAGGATTCACCACTAAGTTTGGGGATGCTGAATTTCAAAGAGGATTTTTTGTAATCTTTATGAATCAAAACACTGGCAGATTCACCGATCACTACTGGTGACACATTACTCGTGCATAATTTGTGTCAAGAAAGACTGTGATATATGTGTGCAATTTATACAGCAAGTAACAGCTCTATAAACAGTGACTAAATAAAGTACACATAAACAGCGCTATGTCAAAACACAATGTCCAATTGATATAAAAGGATAAGACAAAGAAAAAAACTTCCACCAAAAAAAAATAAAAATAAAATAAAATTATAATGTGAAAAGTTCATTTCATTGCAGTGGTAAGTGTCTCTTTAAGATAAAGTGATCCACCATCCATGTGATCCTGCAGTGATTAACACCCCATTGGATTCAACACTCACCGGAAGCTGATGAGTAACCAGCAGTGGAAAATTAATAGGAATTCAATCAATCTCCTTAATAATGAATGGCTGTGAAATCTTAAATTTGATAATCATCCAGCAGCCCAAAAGGACCTCCAATCAATAGATTATTAGTATCTCATACTTCGATCTCCTCCTCATTCAGATTGGGAAATATCAATTCCATATGTGGGCAAAATAAAACAGCCACATAGCATGATACCGTAAAAACAATCATTTATTGCCATAGAAAACCCCTATTAAGAAAAGCACTCACATTGAGTAACATGGTAATGCACATTGTATATATACTTCCAATAAAATGGCCACCGACCACAGCAGCTAGTGACAGTCTCAACGCACACTGATAACTAAGATCTTAAAACAACGATCACGTGCTCTCACCATGTGGACCCGGCGTGCGTGCTGACATCACGGATGGTCACGCCCTGACGTGTTTCGTCATATCCAACTTCCTCTGAAGGTGTAACCATAGGAGAAAGAGGGCGGCCTTATATAAGGCCACTTGTTATACTATTGGTTAGGTAATTAATGTTCATGATCACCATGTTGTGGATAAATTTAAGATGACATAAAATTAATCGATAATAAGTTTGATGGGCATTCTAAAACCTCTCTCTATACATAACAAAACTGACTGCACAAGATCAAAATGCAACCAATTGGACACTTAAATATTCAAGATCAAACCCCACATACAAATAATTAAATAAATAAATCAAAAATAAATCAAGACAGGAATTATATAAAAAAATTAAAATCAAAATGAAAATTAAATTAAAATAAAATAAACTAATTTAAAATAAATTAAATAATAATAAAAAATGATATTTAATAATCAAATGTAGCTAAACAAATACATTAATAAATTAATTGACAATAACCATAAATAATAAATCATAATAAATCAAAAATCACTAATAAAACAATTAATGTCTAGTTCAATATTTAAGCCATTAGGTGTTAAAGCATCAGTAAGGAAAATCCATTTGGTTTCCATTTTAGATAATTCCTTCACCCTATTAGAACCTCACCAAGAACGGGGGATAGTGTCGATTCCCCAAAATTGAACACAAGAAGGATCCCTATTATGATAATTTCTAAAATGCAAGGACACACTGTGATATTTAAATCCGATAGATATATTGTGTAAATGCTCATTAATCCTTTTCCTAAGATGCGTTTTGGTATGTCCAATATAGATGAGACCACTTGGCCACTCTAATGCTGTCATGAGCTGTCTCGCATGTGATGAAAGCCAGAATCTCAAATAACTTCCCATTTGTCCTAAATTTGGTGAGTTCCCTGAACTTATTCTTCACCCTGTTACATGCTGAACATTTACAGCATGAAAAGAAACCCCTTTTGTTCCCACACATTTCTAATTTACATGGTGGGTCTATGATTTTTTTGACCACTCTATCTCCAAACTTAGGAGCCTTTCTATATATGAACACTGTATTATTTGGCAAAAGTCCAAATAGACCTTGTCCATTTTTAATATATGCCAATGCTTGGCATATATATATATATATATACATATATATATATATATATATTATATATATTGAAATTAAAAAAATTATTTATGTGTACCAAAAAGTAAGCAGTCGAAAAGTTACAGTTTTGTGGTCAAATTGATAAATTATTTACATTAGGCCCTTAATTATATAAAAGCAACTTTGCAAAGTGAAGACTATAGTTAAAGCATATTGTGAAATCCCACGTGAGTCATAAAGGTTTATACTTGGTGTTAAAGACTTGAAAATTTATTAAGGAAGAGCAACTGTTCAGACTTGACAGCTAAGGCATGCTTGTAAATATATAAATGCATAAAATGAATCTTGACCAACAACAGTATTTACATCTAGTCTTTTTTAATGAATATTTAGTGCTATGCTTACATTTTATTATGCTGTACAGAGTACATTGGAAATATTAATAATGAGATTGCTGCACTAGGGAGTTTTTAATTATTGACTGGAGACAAGACTTGTACGAGAAAGTTATTATTCACTTATACCATGTTAGGTTTTGCAGTTGGAGTTTATTTAATAGAGTTAGTAAATTTTTAAATAAAAATAAGTTTAAAAATTAAAGATTATGTGTTATTGTTTGCCTAGAGATGGAACATTCAGCATGCTGTTCTTTAAAAAAAGAGATAATGAAAGAAAGATCATTATTATTTATTTTTCTACTGAAAATAATAATAAGAAAAATATTTTTGCATTAAATATTTTACTTGGAGAAAGTTATTAAACATAAATGTAATGAATTTACATACTATATGGCCATGGGATAAACTGTAGTGGACTTCTGAAAATCATTTACCCTGTAGTTAGAATCTTATTTACATACTATTTACATGCTGTGAACTGTGTAAAACAAACATTACAATATGGTTTAGGATCATTGTAGCAGTGCAGAAAAACATAACGGTATATTTAATATAACAAAACAATGTTCATGAATATTAAGTATATCTCATGAAGTAAAATAAATAAATAAACAAAAGTCCCAAGAATATCAAAAAGGAAAATTCTGGTTTAGGTGAAATCAAGAAAAACATATTTTGTGTGCCTAAAAATGAATAAATGTTTTAAAGCCCCACTCCAACAGCTGTACAAATATCACAAAGATAATTAAAATAATGATAGAAATATACAATACAGTGCTATAAATAAACCCTATTTAATTCATACATATTAGATATAAGTATATATCATTATCCCAATCAATGTATTGTGATGATCAATCAGTAATCACAGTAATCTGTCCATATACACTACTCAAAAAAATTAATAGAACACTTTTTAACTGGTTACCGCCTGCCCACAGTACTTTTACTGAGGCAGGGTGGCTCTGCTGCGAAAAACACATATATATATGTGATCCATGCTCCCGCGGCTTCTCCAGATTCAATCCCCAAGGGATAAATCATTCGATTTAGACCAGTGATGTCTGGCCTAAGTCAGATGATCGATCCCTGACCTATCCTGTCCTGTGTTGACCATTACACAGAACAGGAAATTATGTCAATCTTCTCTGCCTGGGCACATTCTGCCCCAGAGAGAGAAGAAACAACACAAAACATGAGTAAAACAGCACACAATTACAGTTAGAACACCCTAGGACACATTTAACCCCTTGATCTCCCCCCTCCAGTTAACTCCGCCACCAGTGTCATTAGTACAGTGTACAGATTTATTTTGCTGATCACTGTATTAGTGTCACTGGCGACTTTCAATAGCATTAGCGTCCGTTAGCGTCAATTAGCGCCCCTCCCAGATAGTGTCAGATTGCCCGCTAGTGCACCAGTAATCACATATAACCCCTTGGTTGCCAGGACCACGCTCACTTACACAATAAACCTCCATTGCTTGTATAGTGTCTGAACGGATCAATATCTTCGATCAGATCAGCACTATACCAGTGTTCACATTAGTATAGCATCCCCAAAATTGCAGAGCTAGCGAGATCAGCCCCGGCACCTTCCAGCACCTGCGTTTAGCCCCTATGCTTACCCCCCCTTCTCCCCCAGCAAGTGCAGTGTCAGTAGATCACTGTCACTTGATACATTGCACACAAAACCGCGGTGTTCACATAATAAGACCTGATCTCTGTTAGCACTTGTCGGTAAATTTTTTATAGTGGTTCAAGCAGTCTCTAACAGCCAGGTGCTCTTTTTCCCGTGAGTCGCACCAGGTACCTATAAATTTAGCATCCAAAATGTCCAACCAAAGGTACACTAGTGAAGAGGCCTACAGGTTTCTGAGCATGTCAGGTGAGAGCGAAGGGGAAGACTCACTGACAGAATCAGTCTCAGAATACGAACCTGTAGACAGCAGCAGCACCCTGACAGATAGCTCAGACAATGAAGAAGAGTTCCCTGCTAATATCAGGTGTACCTGACCCCGTTCCCAGGTTGCTGAGGTGGTACAAATGCATGATGACTCTCATATGCAGTACAGTGCCAGTACTAGTGCCGCTCTACCTTTTGGTGAACTGGCGAGAACCAGCGGCCTAGTACATCCTGGTCTTATACATACCAGCATTGCAGTATCACTTGGTGACGTGGCGAGTCCCATAAGTGCAGTAGAAGCTGGTGCAGTGGCGAGCACAAGTATTGTGTCGCAGAATAATAAGTGAACAGTGCAGCGCACTAAAAAACTACAATTCAATATAAAAAACTACAATTCAATAAAAAATAACAATAGTGATATAAATAAAAAATTAGTGCCAACCCATATTAAAAATAAGAAATTAGGTGCAAAACCATGACCATAAAAATAATGTGCCCACCATTCAGTAGATATTTGACACTCCAAACATCATCCAATTAAAAACTTTAACAGTGCTCACACAGTGCCACAAAAATAAATATACATAATATATGTAACAAAAAAACAATTCCTATTAGTGTAATACCAAACAGATCATGCGATGTGCAGCAGTGATATAAATCAGCATATATATCACCAAAATGAATCAACATAAATATAAACAATATTATGAACAATGTCCTTTAGGTGAAAAATAAAGCAAATCATGCGATGTGCAACAGTGATAATAGATGAAAAAACGTGACTGTGCAAAAATCCTCTTTCGTTAATGGCTAGATTGCCTCCTCACCTCCTCCTACTGACCCCTAAGGGCCAACAGGCTTGCAGGATCACCCTGGATCCTTAGTATGTAATGGCCAGCAGCTTCCTTCCTTCCCTGGAGCTCCTTTGCAGGGTTCCAAATACCCTTATTCAGTCAGGGCGGTCCTGAAGAGTAATAGCTCACCAATCCAGTGAGCCAAAAAAAACTCTCTAAGTGCAGTATTGAGTCAACTTCATTTATTAAATATAGAGTAAAAAGGTTTAACACTCACATTGCAGTCAAACTTCCCTCCTCACTGATGTGTGGGTGTACTGCATGCGAGTGGGACCTCTCGGGTATAGCAAGATGGCGTCTCACACCGGAAGTGCGTCACCACGCACCGGAACTACGGACTCGCGTACCTACGCGTTACGTCACCGTCTACTCGTGACTTCATCTGGGTATTGTGTCGCAGCCACCAAGAATTCACACACAGGCCCATAGAGCCCCTAGTATCCTTCCAGATGCGCTTGCAAATCCCGATTGGCAGCCCACAAATTCTGCAGCACCAGTACTTCCCCCATTCACTGCCCAACCCGGAATTCAGGTGGAAACAGCAAATTTAAATCCTCCCCTTGATTTTTTGGAGCTGTTTTTCATGGAATATCCGTATGCATTGATTGTGGATCAAAGCAATTTATATGCACAACAATTTATCGCCGCCAATCCAAATTCAAACCTTGCCAGACCATTCACTGGAAACTCATTACAGTTTCCAAATTTACATTTTTATTTGGACCTTACCCTCAACATGAGCATTACTAAAAAAAATGAATTGTGGTTGTATTTGTCCACAGACCCTATTCGTATGCCCATGTTCTCTGCTGCCATGGCCAAGCATAGATATGAGGATATAATGTGTTTTATGCATTTCAACGACAATACACTCTGTCGTCCTCGGGATGACCCTGAATTTGAATTGCTCAACAATTGGGCCATACAAACTACTGAGTACCATTTTGAGCTGCTGCAATGAAATTTCTGCAAAATGGACTAGCCCGCTGCATTATTTTTTCACTTTGATTTTTGGGGTGTCTTTGAATTCAGTCCTCTGTAGCTTGATAATTTTGGCATCTTTACATTCCTAACACATTACCCAATCCATATCAGTATAGATATCCAGCTGATATTTTTCCCCATTGAGATCTGATGTGTTTTCAAAGTGTTCTTTTAATTTTTTGAGCAGTGTATTTATAATACATTTTCACTGAAAAATTGTGCACAAAAACACATACCTGTCTATAAAAACAATATATGTTGTACTCTATAAACAGTGATGATCAATCAGTAAAACAAATGGTTAGTGCATATAGTAATACTATCTTTCCAAAAATAAACTGTGCACAGAAAACAAATAAAAACACATGTACAGGTGAAACTCAAAAAATTAGAATATCATGCAAAAGTTAATTTATTTCAGTAATGCAACTTAAAGGTGAAACTAATATATGAGATAGACTTATGACATGCAAAGCAAGATAGTTCAAGCCGTGATTTGTAATAATTGTGATGATTATGGCTTACAGCTCATGAAAACCCCAAATCCACAATCTCAGAAAATTAGAATATTGTGAAAAGGTGCAATATTCTCGGCTCAAAGTGTCCCACTCTAATCAGCTAATTAAGCCATAACACAGGCAAAGGGTTCCTGAACCTTTAAATGGCCTCTCAGTCAGGTTCAGTAGGAATCACAATTATGGGAAAGACTGCTGACCTGACATTTGTGCAGAAAACCATCATTGACACCCTCCATAAGGAGGGAAAGCCTCAAAAGGTAATTGCAAAAGAAGTTGGATGTTCCCAAAGTGCTGTATCAAAGCACCTTAATAGAAAGTTATGTGGAAGGGAAAAGTGTAGAAGAAAAAGGTGCACAAGCAGCAGGGATGACCGCAGCCTGGAGAGGATTGTCAGGAAAAGGCCATTCAAAAGTGTTGGGGACTTTCACAAGGCATGGACTGAGGCTGGAGTCAGTGCATCAAGAGCCACCACACACAGACGGATCCTGGACATGGGCTTCAAATGTCATATTCCTCTTGTCAGGCCGCTCCTGAACAACAAACATCAGAAGTGTCTTACCTGGGCTAAAGAAAAACAGATCTGGTCTGTTGCTCAGTGGTCCAAAGTCCTCTTTTCTGATGAGAGCAACGTTTGCATCTCATTTGGAAACCAAGGACCCAGAGTATGGAGGAAGAATGGAGAGACACACACTGCAAGGTGATTGAAGTCCAGTGTGAAGTTTCCACAGTCTGTGTTGATTTGGGGAGCCATGTCATCTGCTGGTGTTGGTCCACTGTGCTTCATTAAGTCCAGGGTCAACGCAGCCGTCTACCAGGAGATTTTGGAGCACTTCATGCTTCCTTCCGCAGACAAGCTTTATGGGGATGCTGACTTCATTTTCCAGCAGGACTTGGCACCTGCCCACACTGCCAAAAGCACCAAAACCTGGTTCATTGACCGTGGGATGACTGTGCTTTATTGGCCAGCAAACTCGCCTGGCCTGAACCCCATAGAGAATCTATGGGGCATTGCCAAGAGAAAGATGAGAGATATGAGACCGAACAATGCAGAAGAGATGAAGACCGCTATTGAAGCATCCTGGTCTTCCATAACACCTCAGCAGAGCCACAGGCTGATAGCTTCCATGCCACGCGGCATTGAGGCAGTTATTGCTGCAAAAGGGGCCCAAACCAAGTACTGAGTACATATGCATGCTTATACTTTTCAGAGGTCCAATATTGTTCTATGTACAATTCTTGTTTTATTGATTGCATGTAATATTCTAATTTTCTGAGATTGTGGATTGTGGATGTCTGAGCTTTGGGGTTGCCAGTAGTGCGTGTGACCCCAAATGTGGGTGATGGTGATATAGTGTTCAAGCCATTTCATACATCCTTTTCTTCATCGCACAAACTTCATCAGGAGAGATGACGCTCATTCTTTAGTGCTAATGATAGCACACATTTAATATAAGAAGCTATTTATGTTTTTATTAAACTTTTTAATAAATTCTGGTTTAGGGACCCTTTAAAAAATTGGATATAGGGCCTAATGTACATTTCATTCAGCTTAACTTTTTTATCTAAAGCATTATGAGGACCACTTCAATATCCATTTTACTTTTGATGCCATAAGTAAAATAGCTCAATGGTAATGAGGTGTAAATCGACTTACAGCCAAAACAGTAAGAGTGAGCTTGTTTTTGCTTTATGCTGCATGCTCCAGGCTTTAATGTAAAAGTGATCTGGAAAGCTGAAAGGCTGCACCTCCTTGTGATAATAAGAAATTTAAGTGAAAAAATGTTTAAATAATAAATAAAAACAACGCACACTACATCTGCACCTATTGTACATACACAAACTATTGCAAACACATACTGCGTATCACTCCATAAAACAGAGAACTAATTTTAGTGGCAATATAATGGTTACTTTTAAACTGATGAACTATAAAGGTTTGTAAAGCATTGGCTATGGACAATTTTGGTTATTGTGGCTAGCTTTTTCTTTTTTTTTTCTGGGTACATGTAACTCTGAAAATTATATTGTATTTGTGTGAACTAAAATTAATTTCATTGTATTTTATACTGAAGGTTTAGATTTAGTAGGTAGGTGTGCAAATATAGAGGAAGAGAAATAATTGCCATTACCTCAATTCTATTTTACAGGTTCTCTGCTTACAGAAAACAAATTGTTTTGGGGGTTTTAAACACACATTCACATAATAAAATGTGATTTTTGGCATTTGAGAAAGATAGACATTTCCATTGTTTTCATTTTAGTTGGCTGCATATCTCTACCATCAATAATTTCTGGGACTGGGACCCAGTAAAGGCATGCTAACATGAAACAGGAGTGAAATCTAAGCCTCTGATCTGAACTCTTGTTCCAGTTTATTGACTCAAAAAGTACTGAAGCTATGTGACTTGAATGACAATCAAAGGACCAATAAATTCAAAAGTAGAGATTTGCATTAGCAGTCTCCATATTTCCCCAGTAAAGGGTTGCTTTCATACAAGGATATTGCCTGCACTGTAATATCACTGATAATACATTTTCCCTACATTAAACAGTAGAGCTACTATTGGTGCCATGGATTCTTACTTCTGATACTATGCAACTGAATGGTGCTTGAGTTGCAATGTATAAAATAAATATGCAGATACGTCATGTTTTGGTTTTTATTTCTGAGCTTTTCAAGGCGTCTTATTAATATGTGAAAAGATTACCCCAGGTTTCAGTGTGGTTATATTATCCTCCTTGCAGAAGTTAATCATTGTGTTTTGGCACTAGTACTTCAACACTATAGGGATTTGGTACATCAACGGGGATGAACACTTTCAACCCTGTTAAGGTACGTGTTACATGATAATAATTATAGTGATAAATATACATGCTAACAGTCTTTAGATGAACAGTGGGAGGCTTTGACAATGGTAAGGTGGGTTTGAGGGGGATACTTTATTGTAGGGAAAATTATTTACTTGCTTGCATTTGGAAAACAACATTTTTATGTTTTCACTAGTTTAGGCTATTAGCCCTATGTCAGGTAAAAATTGATTCATCTATGCCAGCACCATTTTCCCAGTGCCATTAATATATGCACTATACTGCCAAAAGTATTGGGATGCCTGCCTTTACAGGCACATGAAATTTAATGGCATCCCAGTCTTAGTCCGTTGTGTTCTATATTGAGTTGGTCTACCCTTTGCAGCTATAACAGCTTCAAATCTTCAGGGAAGGCTGTCCACAAGGTTTAGGAGTGTGTCTATGGGAATGTTTGACCATTCTTCTAGAAGCGTATTTGTGAGGTCAGGCACTGATGTCGGATGAGAAGGCCTGGCTCACAGTCTCTGCTCTAATTCATTCCAAAGGTATTCTATCAGTTTGAGGTCATGGACCTTGCTTTGTGCTCAGTCATGTTGGAACAGGAAGGGGCCACCCCCAAACTGTTCCCACAAAGTTGGGAGCATGGAATTATCCAAAATGTCTTGGTATGCTGACGTTTTAAAAATTCCCTTCACTGGAACTAAGGGGCCAAGCCCAACTCCTGAAAAACAACCCCACACCATAATCCCCCCTCCGCCAAACTTTACACTTGACATAATGCAGTCAGGCAAGTACTATTCTTCTGGCAACCACCAAACCCAGACACGTCTATTGGATTTCCAGACAGAGAAGCGTGATTTGTCACTCCAGAGGATATGTCTTCACTGCTCTAGAGTCCAGTGGTGGCGTGCTTTACACTACTGCATCCGCTGCTATGCATTGCACTTGGTGATGTAAGGCTTGGATGCAGCTGCTTGCCATGGAAACCCATTCCATGAAACTCTCTATGCACTGTTGTTGTGCTAATCTGAAGGCCACATGACGTTTGGAGGTCTTTAGCTAGTGACTCTGCAGAGAGTTGGTTACTTCTGCACACTGTGGGCTTCAGCATGTGCTGACCCAGCTCTATCATTTTACATGGACTACCACTTCGTGGCTAAGTTGCTGTTGATCCCAGCTGCTTCCACTTTGTTAAAATACCACTAACAGCTGACCATGGAATATTTAGTAGCAAGGAAATTTCATGGATGACTTATTGAACAGGTGGCAACCTATCATGGTACCACGCTTGAATTCACTGAGCTCCTGAAAGAAAACCATTCTTTCACAAAAGTTTGTGGAAGCAGTCTGCATGCCTAGGTGCTTGCTTTTATACAGTTGTGGCCATGGAGGTGATTGGAATACATGAATACAATGATTTGGAGGGGTGTCCCAATACTTTTGGCAATATACAGTATATCATAAATGTATGTCATGACATGTCAGTGTCAGTGTCAGTTAGTGCCAGTGTAAGTGACAGTGTCAGTGCTATCACACAATATCACACTATATTAGTTTTTTTGGGGACCATTCACACAAGTCACGTTGGTAAAGAGCAGGAAGAAGGTGGAATGGTTTATTAAAAGCATAGTTTCAATAGTTTGGTAATGAGCTTGGAGTGTCGAGGTGATACACTTAGTGGATCCTTCTATGGGTATTAATAGGAATGTATAGTTAACATTATAATGTGAGTGGCTTCTTATCTGGGAGAGATTTTTAGAAAACAGTATTGTACTATATTGGTATTTTGGGTGAGCTGAAGTGAATCAGAAGATAACTGATTGGATATACAATAAGTATAAGAAGGGTAAGGCTAGATAAAGAAGAACACTGGTGAACAAATACATATATTTTTGTTTTATTATAAATGTGAGCACATTGGACAGGATTTGAAGCATTGTGTATTGAGCATACTACACTATATTATATTTCTTTTTTTGGAGATCCCTGTATGGGAAGATTTGATTCACAGGAAGAAGTTGATGGATGTATGACATCTGATCTTCGGTTATATGGAGACAATATTGAACTTATTCTTTTGAGAGCGCTGGTCACTTCTATCACTACCATTTCTTTTTGTGAGGGGAACAGATTGCCTCCAGCTGCTAAGGGAAGGATAATTTTTACTATATTTTGTTTGTATAAAGGGAAAAAAAAGGGGTTCCAGCATGCTGTGTCAGTGCTAGTGGCAGTGTTAATGTCAGTTAGTGGCTGAGTATCAGTTAGTGGCAGTGTTAGTGTTAGTGCGTTATAGGTAGGAAAAAAAGACGTTTTATATCAGTATTAGTGCAAGCTTTAGCCTCAATATCAGTGTATTTAGGTAGGACAAAATACATTTTCTATTGTTTCTTGGTCCTACTATAGATGCAAAGGATAAATAACACACATATATGTATATATATGCAGTTAGTTTGGTGGTGGGTCACAGCAATAGCATAAAAATATATGGCTATTTTTTTAAATATTCTTTTTTACTATTTTGGGCCAGTGTTCCTTCCATAATAATTAAAAAAAAATCAGGAAATATCCTTTAACATTTACTGACAAATGAAAGCCCAATCTGTCCTAAAAAAAGGTATAATCCACTTGATACACTAAATAGTAACATGTCAAAATTGCAAAATTGGGTGTTAAGGTTTGTTGTGACATTGGCTGTGAAGGGGTTAATCTTGACATCACTTGGAAACATCTGTCTCAAAAGAAAACCTTAACCTTCCATGTTCATTGCTTTCACAACGTTTTTTCATTTCCAAGTTTTTTGGTGAGGCAGAGGCAAAAAAATTATTTTTCAAGTCAGCAAGTGGTTCATGTGCCTCATTTTTCTGTTCTGAAACCAAATTCTTTGGCCATTTCTTTTTAAAGTGCTGGAAATCTATTGTAAAGCTGACCTCTACACATATACATGATAACAAGAGTAATTGGTATATCTGAGATGCATTTCAAGCAGCAGATTCAAAACTTTGAAATCTCCACAGATATTCCGGATGCACTTGGTGCACTGGATGTGCTTCAACAACATTTCCATGCTTTCCTATGTTTCTTTTATATGATTTGAATTCAAGAAAAAAAAAACAGCACACCAATGACATGGAATGGAAATGCAATTCTTTTTAAACAAGTAGCTTCCAGCACACACTACAAACCTTTTGACTCATGCAACACCCCCAACATGTTTCACCCATTATTGGACTTAATCATCTCCACGAACAAGCCCAGTCATAGGTGAAAAGCATGGAATTCCAAGATGTTAGTGTTTTGCAATAATGTGGAGCAAAAGTAGGCTTCTGGGCTTCAGCACAAGGCTGGTCTATGAGATTGAGAAGGAGCAAGTGAATTCTGGCAGCTGTGGCACATGCAGTGATTTTATTTCATGTGTGGAGCATAGCCAAAAAGTACTGAAGGGTATAATTTGTCATTGTGTAACAAGGCAGTCTTGAGGCTTAACACTGGTGAATCAATAAAGAGACTCCACTCTAGTGGGCCATGGTCAGAATCCAAAGCTATGAACAAACTGTAAATGTCCGTACAAAAAATAAGGTTGTCAACCTGTGCAAAAAAATTTGTTAAATTGTCTTGGTGGCTTCAAAAGACAAACATTTTTGTGCCTGTTAATATCAACAAGTCTTCTTGCATTCTTGTAACCAGGAGTCCTGCTTTTGATTTTGATAAAAACTATGCCCTTGACCAGGTTGTTTAACGGTGACTGTAACTATGTTGTGAGATGAGGCTTACCACACATGCATAGTTCAAACTCTTGATCATTGTCACTGTCAATACCTGGCTGGTGTGTTTCATCCACTTAGTCTAAGCTCCATTTCTCTGGTAACTTCAGTACTGGAAAATTGTTGTCATGTAGCACTGTTCTTATGGCTGAAGACAGATTTGGGTATTCCGCTGTTTTCTTATTTTTTCCCAGGGAAACTAACAACATTTGTCAGTAACAATCTGTCAGGTGATCATTTAGTTCTCACTACATCACTGGGACAGCAAACAATACTGAATTCTGAGCCAAGCTCTAAGATTGACAACACATCTTGTACAACAAACATGAGGTGCCCAGACCTTGTCTCAATCACCAATATTACAACCAAAGTACAGTTCAAATGATTTCTTAACAAGTCCAGTTATAATGCGTCCTTGAGGCTTATGTGTGTACTTGCCACAAATGTAGCTGAACATATTACTGCTGTTCCAGTATTGGCAGGACATTTATGCTGTCATCAACTGTTCTATAGCAAGTCTATTTACTTGTTTTGTAAATTACATGTACATAGACTATGCTATACCTTGAAAAAATTGCGTCAAATCACATGGAAACTGATAATCAACAAAATGAACCCCATCTGTGGATGTAAGCTGCTTTTATAGCCTTTGCAATCAGCATCCATAATTGTAGTTCTGGGCTGATTCCCCACCTTTCTTATCATCAGTGATACCCCACGAGGTGAGATCTTGCATGGAGCCCCAGTCTGCGGGAGACTGACAGTCGTCTTTAGCCTCTTTCATTTTCCAACAATTGCTCCAACAATTGATCTATTTTCACGGAGCTGCTTTGCAATTGCCCCGTAGCCCTTTCCAGCCTTGTGGAGGTCCACAATTTTGTCTCTGGTGTCTTTTGACAGCTCTTTGGTCTTGCCCATGGTAGTAGTTGGCATCTGACTGACTGTGGGGTGGACAGGTGTCTTTAAAGAGCTCATACAGGTGCTACTAAGTTAAATTAATGAGTGGAGTAGAGGTGGACTTTTTAAAGGCACAGTAACAGGTCTTTGAGAGCCAGAATTCTTGCTGTTTCTTAGGTGTTCAAATACTTCTGTTCAGCAGTGCAAGAGAAATAAATTCTTTAAAAATCATACAATGTGATTTCCTGAATTTTTTCTTAAATTCTGTCTCTCAGAGTAGGAATGCACCTACAATGTGAATTTCAGACCCCTCCATGATTTCTAAGTGGGAGAATTTGCAAAATCGCAGGGTGTTCAAATACTTCTGTTCCTCACTGTACATAAGAAGAATTTGCAAAAACAATAAATTTCTATAAAATAGAATATAATAGGTTAATTTATAGGTTATTTTCTTAATTAGTGGCCAAAATCCTATAGGATACACCCAAAAGTGTGCAAGAAGTAAAAGCCTTGTTGTCCAGTGAACCTTGGATTTCCTCTCAATTTCAGTTTCAAAACC
Organism: Staurois parvus; assembly: GCF_062004578.1. Taxonomy (NCBI): domain Eukaryota; kingdom Metazoa; phylum Chordata; class Amphibia; order Anura; family Ranidae; genus Staurois; species Staurois parvus. The sequence continues at coordinate 11,247,921 of NW_028317949.1, forward strand.
CAAAAGGCACACAGACAGCAATAAAAACTTGACAGTGATACACTTTAAAGAAGAACTAAGACAGTAAAATATAAATTTGGTAATATACATTGAGTATACGTATTTACATTTGTTTAAATGAAGTATTTATATCAGAAAAGTTGATGATCCTCATTAGCATTTACCAATTATAATCAATAAGACTAAGTAGCAAGATAACCATTGCAAACTTTGTGTAAATGTGGTGGTCTGAGCAAAAATGACTCCCACCCTAATTCAGCAGTGTTATTAGGCATAGAAACTTTGTGCAGAATAGTTTTTAATGTAGCAGACTGATAGATAGAGACTTCTGAGATGTCTCTTCTATTTTGAAAACTATACGCAACATTCAGCATTGATATCTAAGACTTTAACTTTAGAGCATGTACTTTTGGAAATGTACTTTCACAGAAAGCTGTGTCTGCATGTCTGTATAGTTAACTTATACAATTTTGAATGTTGGAAAAATATTGGAATAACTGTCAGAGGTTCACACTATTGACCAAAATTAATGTGCTTTTGTAAATCACTTTTACAGGAGGCTGTGTCTACTGTTTTTGCAATTTTACAATTTTCTGCTGAAAAATTTTATTTATCACATTGTAAACAAAAGTCACATGGAGATCCCAAAATGCCAATGTCCTGTATAGAAAAAATAAAGTAAAATGTTTCCTAGCAGGCATTTGAGGTGTGTTTTCAACGTTCCTAAAATACCTATGGAAATGCTACTATGGGTAGAACACAGTGCTGTTCACATTAGCAAAACATGAAGCAATAACGCATGTCGCTTCAAAATTGAAGTCTCATGTCGAGTCAGGAGGAGTTGAAGCCTTTGAACACCTCCCATTCAAGTTTATGGTGATACTCCTCAAATGCCTGGCAGCCGTTTACGGGGCATTTGCGAGGTGTTTGCGGGGCGTTAATACCATTAGAGATTATTATAGGCGTTTGTAGTGTGGTTTTAACACTTGTAAAACGCCTATAAAATGCCTCAAAATCACGCATAGGGCATTTGGGGAGTGGTTTTCAATGCTTGTAGAGCCCATACTAAAGCTCATTAATGCCTGTCTAATGCTATAGGGGCGTTTTTGAAGAGTTAGAATTTTAGTCAAGTGTGAACAAGCCCTAAAACTCACTAAAACTCACAAGCCCTAAAAAAGACCATCAACTATGCACTGCGATAGTCAAGAGCTAATGTTCAGGATCATCACTAGTCACAGATTTCCCTCAGGTTTGTCCTATTCCTATCCTCACATTGTGAAGTGCATTTCTTGAGGCCTCAAAATGCCAGAACAGTACAAAAACGTACTTTTTTGAAAATAGAAAACCCCAAAGTATTTAGTAAGATGCGTGGAGCTTATTTTGAAATTCTAATTTCCTGACACTTTTTTTGGAAAATGAAAAAAGTGCATAAAATGTAATTTTTTTTATTCACAATGTTGCCATTTTAACATGTTATTTCTCATACCCAGCGTGGGCAAACTTAGAATTAGAGCCCAAAATGCATTTTGCTGTGCTTCCTGAGAATGTGTCTACCACATGTATGAGACTTGACTAGCTACATAGAAGGGCCCAAAATCCAAGAAGAACCTTTAGGTAATCAAGTTTATACATTCCTAACTATGTGTCACATTTTTTGAGACCCTAAAGTTCCAGGATAAGAGAAACATTTGCAAAGTGACTCCATTTTGGAAAGCAGAAACCCCAAAGTATTTGCTAAGAAGCACAGTGAGTTTTTTTGAAGATTGCATGTTTTTCCCACAAGTTTTTGGAAAATTAATAAAGAAAATAAAAAAATTGTTTCCACATAGTTGTCATTTAGCAGACGCTAATCCTCCTGAGTATGAGGATGCCACATTTGTGGGACCTTTTTAGTATTTGGACCAATTACATACATGAGAGTACATTTTTCTAACTCTGATGACACTGAAGTGTCACATAAGGCTGTCTTATAGGAAATTTAATTTGAAAAAACAAAAACTTTGTTTATAAAAATTTTAAATGGCTTTGTAGCTTTTAGTTGACATGTCTTTAAAGAAAACCTTTTACAACTGTATTGTCCCGCAAGCTATGGCTTTTTTTAGAAAACATAGACTAAAAAAAAGGGTAACATAAGGTCCCACGCTATTCTTCCATTGTTAATATGGCCATCCAGATGGCTCATGCTAGCTATTTCTCCCACTAAAAAGGCTGAAAACAGACATATAACTTGTGCCTCTCTGACATTGTTTTTTGTAAAACTTCAGTCCATACCTGGCATGTTTATGTTTTTACATATCGCGTTATATTAACCGCTACCCGCTCGCCCGCCTGCAATGTACTCCGGCCGGGCGGCCGCTACAGGCAAAGCGATGTACCCGTACGTCTCTCTGGCTGTACTAACACAAGGGGGCGCAATGCTCCCCCACCACGACTGCTGTGTCTGGCGGACACAGCGGAATGAAGATCCTGGTGAGCGAGACCCAGTGATCGTGTGATCACTATGCAATCACATGATCACAATGTAAGCAAAGCTGTTATGAATCAATCTCATTCATAACAGCTCTGCTTCTCTTCCTAGTGAGCTGTGATTGGCTCACAGATGTCACATGATACATGGGACCAATCACAGCACCCTGTACCATGTGACCAGCTGCAGCCAATCACAGGTCACTATCTTGAGCTGTCAAAAACCTGACTCATCGATGGCAGTTCATGAATGAGTTAGATTCATGACAGCAAGCTTTGCATTGCAGGATAAATTATCTTTATTTCTCCTGCAAAGCGAAGTGTAAAAATAAAAAAAAATCCCTGATCCCCCCACACACACACAGTAGTACAATGTTAACATTGTACTCTTCTCATAAAAATATAAAACATTTTTTTTAAATGTACAAAAATAAAATAAAAATACCATATTGAGAAATTTGTTACAAAATGTTTTAAGTTTTTTCTCTTAACTACTTGCCAACCACTTACCCTGCATTTTGCAGGCGAGCAGCAGCTCTTGGCAAAATAATGTAATCTTGCGTTGCTTCCTGTTTTGGGGTGTGAACGCGCCTGCTCCCCCCGCTGCGCCCTCCGATGGTCCAGGGAGACGAGAGAGAACATGGCACCGAGCAAAAGAACTACATTTTATACACACATTAGATTAGCACATTTAACCCTTTTATCACCCTATTAACCCTTTGATCGCCCCTATTAAACCTTTGATCGCCCTGTCACCCAGCCAGTGCCATTAGTACAGTGTCAGTATATAACATTTTTCACTGATCAGTGTGTTACTGCCACTGGAAAATTCAGATAATGTCAGGGTCAATAAGTGCCCCTCCCAGCCAGGGTCAGCACACTATCGCACTTATGCTTTATGTGGCTGATCATTACTAGTATAGTGTTTGTATGGATCAATATAATGATCATGAACAGAACTATACTAGTGCCTCCTTTGTATAGTGTCCCCAAAAACGCAGTGTTAGCAGGATCAGCCCCATTCGCTGCCAGCACTAGCATTTAGCCCCTCCGCTGTTTTTCACAGAAGATTTGTATCGACTGATTGTGGGCCAAGGCAATTTATATGCACAACAATACATCGCCACCCACCAAAATTCAGCTCTTGCCAGACAATTTTCATGGAAACCTAATACAGTTTCTGAATTTAAATTTTTTTTGGGCCTAACCCTGAACATGGGCATTACAAAAAAAATGAATTGCGGTCAGACCCAATTCATCATATGCCCGTGTTCTCTGCTGTTTCATATATGCCCAACATGGGTCAGCAATGTACTGGTACATCAATGGACTTTGAGTGGTTATAACGGGATGATACCTGCAGCTACATGCATCATCCTGGTATAATTTTTTTAGCTGGTGGTCAGCTTTCATTTAAAAGCAATGCTAGTGGCTAATTAGCTGCTGAATTGTTTTTACGAGCAGCAGGAAGGGACATCCCCCCCCCCCCCCCGCTGCCTTCCACAGTTTTCTTGGGCACTCCTGTACCACAGGGGAATCCGAGAATGCAGCCGGCAGATCCACTGGCTGACTATAGAGCTGATCAGAGTGACTCAAATCATCTCTATAGTCTAAGAAATCAGAAGCTACAAGCATTTCATCACTTTAGTTTTGCAGGATATAAACAGTGCCATTTGTAAATTGGGAAAGCATCTGATCACACCAACCCCATGACAGTATGTAAACAGCGGTTGCACAATGCATGTGAGATATCACCGTGAACATCAGATCAAGGGCAGTAATTCTAGCACTAGACCTCCAGTGCAAATACAGTGTATAATTTGTTAGACATGCATTTATTTTGAATTTTGTGTTGCTATTCTGTCAGTATTACAATACACCTACCATTCGATTTTTAGACTGATCAATTCTTTGTGAGTTGGCAAACATTCAAAATCAGCAGGTGATCAAATACTTATTTCCTTCACTGTATAAATTGGTGACATGTAAAGACTTTTAAAGCGTCATCTATCGATAATAAAAATTGATGTACTTTGTTGCCATTGCACCGGCATGCGCAATTTTAAATCATGTCATGTTTGGTATCTATTTACTTGGCGTAACATCATATTTTATATTCTATCAAACAATTGGGCAATACATTGTGTTTTTGTGCATTAAAATTCTAAAAAGTGTATCATTCACTAAAGATTTGCGTTTGAACAATCACTGTGCAAATACTTAGAGATGTAAAATATTTCAGCACTTCTATATATATTTCAACTTTTATTCTCTAGGGCTTCGGCTTTAAAAAATATATAATGTTTGGGGGGTTCAAAGTAATTTTCTAGCAAAAAAACTGTTTTTTTCACAAAAAGTGTCAGAAAAGGCTTAGTCTTCAAGAGAAAGGGGTTGTACTACCCTGGCAATTTAGCACCTGAAGAAATGTGATAGGCAGTCAGAAAGTAAAAGCTACGCAAATTCCAATATATATTCCATAGTTTGTAGATGCTATAACTTTTACACAAACCAATTAATATACATATATTGAGATTTTCTTTTTACCAAAGAAATGTAGCAGAATACAGTTTGGCCTAAATCTATAACTAACTTTGAGTTTATTGGATATTTTTTATAACCAAAAGTTAAAAATATAATTGTTTTCAACATTTTCGGTCTTTTTTTGTTTATAGCGCAAAAAGTAAAAACTGCAGAGGTGACCAAATACCACCATAAGAAAGCTCTATTTGTGTGAAAAAAAGGTCATAAATTTAATTTGGGTACAGCATTGCATGACCGCATAATTACCAGTTGAATTAGTGCAGTGCCGAACAGCAAAAAATGGCCTGGTCATGAAGGGAGGTAAATCCTCTGGAGGGCAAGTGGGTAATGTAACAGCATAAACCCAGAGACTGATGCATTCCTCCATTTTGTTAAGAATCTCCATGTTGTCCCTCATTCTTCCCCCTTTCCTCTCTGTTAATCCACAGGGACATATGTGTGTTGGAAGGGTCACAGGCAGGATAGAGCACATCAGGGAGCCCAGAGCTATAAAACATCTCTCTGAGCAAGGTGCATGGCTGTCTGAGCAACCTGTGCCATTTAACACCTCGTAGTATAAAGATAACTGAGCCTTCCCAGGAGTTCAAGGCATTCCAAAGAAGCACAAATCAGATAAACACTTTTCAAAATCCATTTTTCCCCTATGTCTCCTATCTTGGAATATGAGAGACTTACATAAAAACCAGACATATCGTCAGATTGACTAAGAGAAGACAAACAATTTGATGGGTCACTCGCCTTGTCTCGAATACATAGGAAAGTCGAAAAATAGATCTCGTGAACCGTTCAGTGTATAATTTCATAATTCATATTTAATCAATCCTCAGACATGTCTGCATAATAATCTACCTGCGGGTGGAATGTCACTTGTGCATAGGAAAAGTTATGAGCTAAAATATGAACTACACGAGATTTTGGCTCTAGTTAAGGTTCACGCCCAGACCTCCACGCCCTAAACGGGGTATTGGTCCTTGACTTCAGAGACACCCCCTGCTGGGGAACTACAAATTCGTCTGTCAGGCCTAAGAAGAGTAAGTTGAAGACGTCTCCCATTTTAACATCAGTACCACCTGGGGAGACCCGTGCCCTTTCGCTCTGAAACTTGGATCTGCTAACCCAGGACTTTGGCAAGTACCTTAACTCTTTCACCTCTCTCTGATATCTCTTTGCTGTGCTGTTGGTCTCTGTATATTTATATATATACATCTTAGTTACATCTTTTTCTGTAAATATTTTTATTGCACCCGTTTGACCTTTTAGTAATAAATCTTTCCTTCGGAAAATGTTGAACTGTTTCTATTGCTCTGTATTGCAATTTATGAATTCCTGCCTCTAAAGAGAACGCTACTGTGTTTGTTTAACCCTCTGTATAACCGTGTTATACAGACGATTACCTCAACCATTATAGTGTTATAACTGATATCGCCGAGTTTCTTCTTTCTCTGTACAAAAAGGAGGTGGTGGCAGTGTGAAGGGTTAATTGCTTAATTAACCTGACCCAGTAACAATCGCTCAGGCTGCCTGTACATCGATTGTGGTCCAAGTAGCTGGAAAATCGTTGTGCAGGGTGCAGCTGGGTGTGGCATTGTTACGCACGTGACATCGCGGTTTTAGATCGGCTAGTCCTTCGGTCACGAGTTTGGTGAGAAGGTCTGGGGTCTGATGCCGTAAAGGCTAATTTCACCTTTAAAATATGATACATATTACACCTGTAATTAGGATATAACATGTAACATGTTCGAGCACCCCCCCACCCCCTTCACCCACTAAGCTCCCCTTCCTGTGATAGCTCAGGGGGAGAGAATTCTCCTGCAGCTGTTGTCACATTTAAAATCTGCTCTGTGGGGTGGGGTGGGGTGGGGCTCTGCCTGCACAGCTGTACCATTCATTCACTGGTATCTGTGAGTGTATAAACTACATGTCCCATCTGCCACTGCAGCAGATAGTTTGTATTTCCTAATGGACTACGAGTGATCAGCACATTTTTGTAGTCCATTGGCACCTTCTCTGGCTTTCTAACTGAAAACTGAATCTTTGGCATGGGCAGAAAGCTGGAGGACATGTCTGCAGGAGCCTGTGGGAAAAAATAATAAATGCACATCTTTTTCCTGCAAAAATGTGTGCATTTTTTATTTTTCCCTAAAGGTGAACTTAGCTTTTAAGTCTGTTCGTAAACTAGATAAGAGATTCGTCAATACAGAGATTTTTCATGGTTGTATATATTTCTGAAAATGTTTTTGAAAATACAAATGCACAGGTGAGCCAGTTCTGAAAAGCTTATCATAAGCAGGTATGAAGGGCATAGAGAATGTTCATTAAAATGGAAAAATATCATTATGGTTTTAAAATGTGTGGACTTTTTGGGATTTGGGCATGACTGAAGAGAATGTGGCATGGAGGGATTGGATATGTGGGCCAATGTGATTGCAGTTTTTTATTTTATTTATTTTTTATAGGTACTTATATAGCACCATCAATTTACGCAGTGCTTTACATATATATTGTACATTCACATCAGTCCCTAACCCTCAAGGGGTGTACAATCTAAGGTCCCTAACTCACATTCATACATACACATACTAGGGCCAATTTTGACAGGATCCAATTAACTTACCAGCATGTCTTTGGAGTGTGGGAGGAAACCCATGCAGGCACAGGGATAACATGTAAACTCCAGGCAGGAGGTGCCGTGGTTGGGATTTGAATCAACGACCCTAGTACTGCCAGGTGGAAGGGCTAACCATTTAGCCACTATTTAGTTACTTATTTACGTATGTATATATTTACTTGTTTCTTTAAATATTGCTTATGTTTAGCGTCTGAGGCTGAGAAATGTTTACATTCAGATACAGTTATAGGCTTCCATTCATATGGTGTGGCACAAAATAAATCTGGCTTATTGGCAATTAACGTTTGGGTATAAATGGTTCATTGTTCCACATGTGAATCAAATAGTTCTATGGTGAAAAACAAATTTAAAACATTTTATAGAGGTAAATGTTTCAGCTTTCCTCATAATGACTGAGTTGTAAATGGGGACATAACAGGTGCTACTGAAATGATTTAATACTACCTTTGGGACACTAGAATGGGCACTCGGCAACTGTTTCCCTAATTCTTTGTGCCTGTTGTTGAACGCCCCGCTGCTAGTGCTTGAATCATGCACTTTACTAGGTTGACTGCACTGCTGATGCTTGCCCATGAACCACACTGCTCTTGCTTGCCTCAGGAATTTCTGTTGCACACACCTAATGCTTGGAGACACAGTAGAGCTGCCTTTTTTCACAGGGACATCTTCATCCTTTGGCCATTAATGCACTATTGTGTTCTATAGGTTCATATTCTGAATCTGATTGTGAGGTCTCCCTGTTGCTCTCAACAATGTTATATTTCTAATGACCATTGTGCTTTTTTGGACATTGGGGCAGAACAGAAAAATGTATGCACAAAAGAAAAATTTATGATGCTTATGTGACAAAAAAAATAGTGACAGCTTTGATGGAAAAATACTAATCTTATTAAATATTAACACTCAGGACTCCTGAGGAAGTCACGAGTTAAAGTGACAGAACGGGTCGACGGCAATAGCGTGGTGATGTACTTCCGAAGTGATGCCATCTTGGAACACCTTATTCTCATGCCATACACCCAGCACATGGGGAAAATACCTTGATATGTTCTACCAAATAGGGATTTATCGTAGTGGTGATAGCGGATTCCTATGATATTTGTGCCGGGGTATCAGCCTTTAAGGATACCTTTACGGAGGGGATCCAGGAGTGATAATAAAGTGCTTTGTGGCCCTGAGGGGTCACGAAGTGGAGGTGAGAGGCCATTGCAGCTATTTTTTGAATCACATTCCGGTGTGCTGTGTACCCACATCATACACCTTACATTACCAGAAGAAATGCAGCACTGAGCTTGTTCTGTATTCACATTAATTGGACTTGTGGCACTATTGCACTTTATGTCATTTATTGTTTTTTCACTAAGAGTGTGTGTTTGATCCCTATGTAGGGATTCACTTTATGGTATAGTGTGTCCCATATTGGGTACTATAGATCACACTGTGTTTAGTATGTGAGGTTTTGGTTATCCTCATATAAGGCACTATATTTGATCCATGTTTAGGGCCTTGAAGTTTTTTTTCTCATAGCACTATTTTGTGGTCACTTATTCATTATTTGTTAATATTATGTATTAATTTCAATATTTTTATAGTATTTATTTATTATCATTATTATGCATTCACTAATATTTTAGTATATGAGGAGTGGTGTTATTTTTTGTAAGGCACTATCTTTTTGGTCCATTCCCAGGATCTTGTAGGGAGAGAAGCAGTGATTGGAGAGGGCACAAAAATGTTCACTTTTTGAATGAATTGCGACAATCACATCTATTCTTTTAACCCACCAAAGTGTAAAAAAACCCTTGGTATAATTTCATGGTTACTGAAATGACTATGAACTTATAGCAGAATGCCACAGATGTAAGGATTACTGACCTGGCTAGCTGGAAGTATTCTTGTTCTGATGTATGCTTTACCTCCATGGAAGCAAAAGGGAAAGCTCCCTGTAATAGAAGACTCTGAATCTTACCTCTCAGGTGTGAGGTCAGTCTACACTGGTATGCCTCTGCAAATTGAGCCTCATTCATTGCTTTTCAAAGGCCTTTGACAGGCAGTGAGAAGGGGATTTGTGACACCTCCTCACCACCTGTTTAAACCCTGTAATTGCCACACCGATGCACCACAACTGCATGCATTGCACACAGTTGTGGGTTGTTGTGGCTCTTCCCCATTAGCTTGAATAGATGGCGTTTGGCGGAGTGACAGGATCAATAGTTTTTGCTATGGGCACAAATCATCGCAACCACTGCTTGTGAACATCCCTGTCCACTGATTTTGAAGCTAAAAGGGGAGGCAATTGGGGGTGCTAAAAATGTAGCTCAGCAGCACATCTTCAATTCTTAAAAGTACAAGTTTAAAAGGTCCCTGAATGCTACAGCCTTCAGCAGAATCTTCACATCATCTAACATACATTGGGTGTGATGAATGCTTGGTCCTCAATGCATTAAATGGTTCATAATATCTGATATTTGATATCTGCATTTATGTCACTGTATATAGCAAATGGAACCACAGAGCAGAACAGGGACACAGACATCCAACACTCCTGGAGGTACAAAATGCTGAAGATTTTTCCAGTGGTTGCAATGCTTGAAGACAATGGAGTTCAGACTTGCCTCCCATTGGAGAAGTGTGTGTGTGTGTGTGTGTATATATATATATATATATATATATATATATATATATACAGTGGTCAGCATAAATGAGTACACTCCAACAGATTTGTCAGGAAACCTTTACTTTCCTTTCAGAATCAACATTTTCTATTGGACACAATACTACAAAATATTCCCATAAATGCAATCCATTAATTGCAAACAAGATTCGTTAATTTGCACACACAAAAAAGTATTTTTCCTAATAAATTCATTCAAGACCATGTTGCAAAAATGAATACACTCCAATGAAAGTCTCAGGAGCAAAGCTATATTTTAGACAACAAAATCCTAATGAACAAGAATTCAGCTACAGGGAAGTCTAATTATTTATTAAACAGGTGTCCAGCAGACAGTTGATTATGAAAGGGTGTTACTTAGAAAACCCCTTCCCATATAATGCTGTCAGCAATGGCACCACATGGAAGAGAAATATCACAAGACCTGAGAAAGAAAAACATTTCTTTATACACTACAAGAAGATCATCAAAGCCTTACCTATCAGTCAGGATACTGTAGCAAAAGTGATACAAAAATTTAACAAAGATGGAAATGCAACCATCTCACAGAGATGACCAGGCCGTCCATGTCAGTTAACACCTCGACAGGAGCATCTTCTGATGAGAAGGGTTGAAGAAAATCTCCATGCAAGTTCACTGCAGTTAAAGAAGTTGAAAGCCAAACTGGGGTGATTATTTCCCGTGACGCAATACGGCGTACACTTCAGAGTGCATGCATGGGTGTTATCCACAAAGGAAGCCTCTCCTAAATCTCATGTACAAAAAAGTCCACCTAGAATTTGCCAGCACCAATGCTGAAAAAAGAAGACTACTGATACTCTGTACTCTGGAGTGATAAAACTAAGATGCATGTTTTTGGAACTGATGGTTTCAAAACTGTATGGCTTCACTAAGGTGAGGAGTACAAAGAAAAATGCATGGTGCCTACAGTGAAATATGGTGGTGGCCGTGTTCTTCTGTGGGGCTGCATGAGTGCTGTTGGTGTCAGGGAGCTGTATTTTATTGATAGTATCATGAATTCACAGATGTCCTGATCTATATTGAAAGTGAAGATGCAACCATCACTCCATGCTCTTGGTCGTCGTGCACTTTTCCAACATGACAATGATTCAAAACACAGATCTAAGGGCACTGTTTCATTTCTGAAGAAGAACAGGGTGAAAGTGATTCAGTGGCCAAGTATGTCTCCTGATCTGAACCCAATCGAACACCTATGGGGAATTCTGAAGAGACAAGTTGAGCATCACTCTCCATCCATCATTCAGGCTCTAAAAGAGGTAATTCTTGAAAAATGGATGACTAGATGACTTGGTGTTGTCCTTACAAATTATTGAGGTTATACAAAATACAAGATGTAGTAGTTTTTGTTGTGGTATATATTCATTTTTGCATCAACTAATTTGAGTAAAACTGAAGATTTTGTAATCTAAGTTATATTATTAACCTTACTTTCATGTAATGAACTAAACAAATGTTCTATAATACTCAGTGTTGTCAACATTTTGGAAATTGTTCTTGTGTTCAAGTAAGATTACAAATCTTACTTTTCAAAAGGGGTGTACTCACATATGCTGAGCACTATATATATATATATATATATATATATATATATATATATATATATATATATACAATTTGTTTTATGTAGATACACATGAGCAGAAAGACAGACAGCTCAATAAAGGCTGCTTTACATGTTAAAGGGTAATTTAAAAGGACTGATTCTTTACTCTTTACTCTGCTAATTCTATTCATGTGGCAAATGTCTTACTTTGTATATTTTGTATTTGTAGGCCAACTTGTTTACTTGTGTATGCAAGGATGATAACATGTAGGTTGTCTAAATAAAACCAGTGAAAGGTCATGGGCATTTCAAAAGTGAAAATCTGTGTACAAATCTACAAGGGTTATAAAATGCAGGTTGACTAAATAAAATATGGTAAATAAACATGAGGGGTCTTAAATATTCACAAGGTATTTGCTTTTGGTAAATATTATTTCAAAGGTAATTTAGTAACCTATGTACAAAGGTGGTAAATAATGCAATATTGCCCTAAACACTGCAATGAGTATCTGAGGCAAATGTCCTAGGCCAAGGAGCATTGTTTGTTAAACATAGGATCAAACGTTCTAGTATGATCAACCAATCAGCTTATTATGCATTCCAGTGAATGCGGAGAAGGTATATTCTGTATCAGTTAAGATTAATTTGGTTTAGTTATGGCAAAGAAACTGGGTATATTGAAGACTTCTCATTATTGTATTATTTAACATATGCTCTTTTGAACTTGTACACACACCCTTGCCCACTTCCTATTTCTACAAAATTAATAATTATTTTAATTATTAGTATTATTTTCATAAGTATTCATAGGAATCCATTGCAGGCAGTTTTTATTTTTTTACAGGGTCTCTTTAAACTTCATATGTATGTATTATTTTTATATGTGTGTAACTTTTCATAAACTATTTATTTGCCAAAACATTTTAAAGCTGCTCATATTGATTAGTTAATCTGTTTTTTTTAGTTCAGTTGTATGAAGTTGATACAAAACACCTGCTTTCTAAGGAGATTATTTTGACTTTTTTTCTGAGTAATGAAATGAGTTTCTCACGGTTGTTTAACTAAATCTACAAGCTGTTTTCATAAGGAACAGTTAACAAGGTAAGTTGTATTGCATTCAGCTTTATCATGCTTCTTGGGACCCCTCAGAGGTATGAATGCTGTGGTGCTGAATTTTAAGCATTTCTGTCCTGGATTTAAGTTCACAGAGGATGAGATTAGGTTGGTCAGATCTTGTTTTATGTGAAGAGTCCAACTCAGATTACTTTCCACCCCACCTGTGCTTATTTATTTCACTCTTTATTTTGCATCCTTTTGGAAAAAGAAAAGAACACTTTTTTTCAAATGTAATATCCACACAAAAAATAGATGGAACCTTGCAGCAAACACAAACTTCAATAGCACACAAATACAGTAGGTGGCAAAAAATTAAAGTATATTGTATACATTGCTTTCCTTTGATATTATACACGATTATATAATTTGTATTTCATTTTTATATTTCATAGTTTGACAGTAAGTATTTAAAATCTTCTGGGTTTATCAATTTTGTTTTTTTTCATGTTGCTTAATATGGGATATAAGAATGTTACAATATTTGGGCATGCATATTCTCAATAGTTCTGCAAGAGGATAACATTTCATATTACTGAAACTGTACAGGGACAAACGGTAAGATTATGATTAATCATCAGTCTAGGAGCAGCTATTGTACTGTTACAGTGTGTGTCTTGAAGATTGCTTTCAGATTAAGTTTAGCAACATCTGCTTCATCTACTAATTGCTTGGATGTGAAAGCATATTGAGCTGTTCCATTTCAGAAAAGCTTTACTCTGACATACTTTTTTTTTGTTTTTTTTTTAATGTAAACCGTACAATATTAATAGATTGTTTCCAACATAATATAAGAGTCATAGGTGAATCAATTACACAGCCTTGAAGGCACAGAAACCCATTTACATTTGTTTTAGTATTATTATCAGACTTAGAAGATAAAACAAAGAACATAAATCTTCATTTATTTGGATTTTGGTCTTTATTTAGACAGGTGCAAATTAACTGTTCCAGAACCGTGTATGCTCAGCAAAGACCTCAGCAACTTTTCATGTTTAAAGCTAAAAAGGAAACTTCAACCTTACATCTAAACAGACTACTGAAATATAGAATAGTAAATTTATTTTACTTGACAGATGTGTTTAGCCAGCAGGGTAATACTATTTACTACTGCAGCTTTGCAACATCCTTTGTTAGCTGCCCATTCTAAAGATTACAGTGCATCCAGAAAGTATTCACAGCACTTAACTTTTGCCACATTTTGTTATGTTACAGCCTTATTCCAAAATGAATCAATCAATAAACTCCTTCCCTTCCACTCCCACCAAAAAGTCACACTTTCTCCCTAGAAAGTATACAATCTAACATATCCTTTTTGTGATAAACCATATAAATCCCACATAAAACCCAAAATTACAATTCTACAAATATAATTAATTTATACAATCAAAGTAAATACAGTTAAACTTAAAATTTGTGTCCAATTTAAATTCACTCCCAATTGTGTCCTAAAATCACATAAAATAACATAAAATAAAACAAAAATCCAAATGTGTCCAATATCCAAGTCCCAAATTTTCACTTCAATCCAGTTAGAAGGAAATTGATCCTAAATATTCCATGAAAACCTCAAAAATAAAAAGAAAAGGCAAAATCCATATCCATATATGTACTTCACTCTGTGCAAAAACACAAAACCACTCCTAAAATAGTGAAAATAAAACTTGTGCAAGTATTATATAAATATATACTTATTCTTTCAATGCATAAATCAATAAATAAATAAAACCCAAAGCGTGAAAACTCGTGACCACTTCAATCACATATACACTCTGTGATCCAACCACTTGTGAATTGTGATACTCGGTACTAGTACCCTCTATAATCCAGCCAAAAGTGATACCAGGTACTATTACCCTCTTGAAGTTATTCTCAAGCATTGGCTATCCTAAGGAATCCATATCTTTCAATCCTTCATTTCAGGGGTACTCCTCCAAAATCCTCATAAAGATAAAAAGGCTCTTAGGCAGAATTCACATCATAGAAACAAATTTAATCAAAACTCACATTAAAAGAAAGGAAAATCCAGCTCACAGCATTGCTCCCTCAATGGCTCTGTACTGACTGATCAAACTTTTGGTTGAAAACCACATGTAAACAACCAACAAAATGGCCGCGGCGACAGACTAAACAGACTACTGAAATATAGAATAGTACATTTATTTTACTTGACAGATGTGTTTAGCCAGCAGGGTAATACTATTTACTACTGCAGCTTTGCAACATCCTTTGTTAGCTGCCCATTCTAAAGATTACAGTGCATCCAGAAAGTATTCACAGCACTTAACTTTTGCCACATTTTGTTTTGTTACAGCCTTATTCCAAAATGGATTAAATTCATTTGTTTCCTCAACATTCTACAAACAATACCCCATAATTACAATGTGAAAGAAGTTTGTTTTGAAATCTTTGCAATTTATTAAAAATAAAAAGCCAAAAAAAACCTCACATGTATATAAGTATTCACAGCCTTTGCTCAATACTTTGTTGAAGCACCTTTAGCACCAATTACAGCCTCAAGTAGTTTTGAGTATGATGCTACAAGCTTGGCACACCTATTTTTGGGCAATTTCTCCCATTCTTCTTTGCAGTAGCTCTCAAGCTCCATCAGGTTGGATGGGGAGCATCAGTGCACAGCCATTTTCAATTGGGTTCAAGTCTGGGCTCTGGCTTGGCCACTCCAGGACATTCACAGAGTTGGCCCGTAGTCACTCCTTTGTTATGTGGGCTGCGCGCTTAGAGTCGTTGTCCTGTTGAAACATGAACCGTCGCCCCAGTTTAAGGTCCAGAGCATTGTGGAACAGGTTTTCATCGAGGATGTCTCTGTACATTGCTTCACTGTAGGGATGGTATTGGTCAGATGGTGAGCGGTGCATGGTTTCCTCCAGATATGATGCATGGCATTCAGGCCAAAGAGTTCAATCTTTGTTTCATCAGACCAGAGAGTTTTGTTTCTCATGCCTGAGAGTCTCCCAGGTGCCTTTTGGCAATCTCCAGGTGGGCTGCCATTTGCTTTTTGCTGAGGAGTGGCTTCCGTCTGGCCACTCTACCATGCAGGCCTGAGTGCTGCAGAGATGGTTGTTCTTCTGGAAGGTTCTCCTCTCTCCACATAGCAATGATGGAGCTTTTTCAGGGTGACCATCGGGTGCTTGGTTACCTCCCTAGCTAAGGCCCTTCCCCCTCGATCGCTCATTTTGGCCGGGCAGTCGGCTCTAGGAATATTCCTGGTGATTCCAAATTTATTCCATTTACAGATGATGGTGGCCACTGTGCTCATTGGGATCTTCAACTCTGCAGAAATTTTTCTGTACCCTTCCCCAGATCTGTGCCTTGATACAATCCTGTCTTGGAGGTCAACGGACAATTTCTTGGACTTCATGGCTTGGTTTGTGCTCTGACATGCACTATTAACGATGGGACGTTATATAGACAGGTTTATGTCTTTCCTAATCATATCCAATCAACTGAATTTCCCACAGGTGGACTCCAAAAAAGTTTTGGAGACATCTAATTTTTTATTTTTAATAAAAGATTTCAAAACTAACTTCTTTCACATTGTCATTATGGGGTATTGTTTGTAGAATGTTGAGGAAAAAAATTAATTGAATCCATTTTGAAATAAGTTTGTAACATAACAAAATGTGGCAAAAGTTAAGCACTGTAAATACTTTCTGGATGCACCGTATCAACAGATTACTTAAACTGCTAACATATTTTTTTTCTTCTGGTAAGCTGAGTAAACTCTCCCCACCTTGGTTTCAATTGCGTAAATGACTCCTGTTTTACACCTTTCTCAAATGCCATTTCTCTGTGCAATGGACTTTGAGAAGATAACAGCAAAACATATTCTAGGCATCTTTACAAACCATTTAAGTGAATCTTAGCTCACCTTTGGCCAGGGTCAAAAGGAGAGTTAAATGTAGGGGATAGGTACCTTCCCTACAGCTCTGCTTTTTTTGTCATGTAAACAGAGAGAAACAGGAGTTGTTGGTGTCCAGAGAGAGGAGACTGGTGTGCAGCATGAACCCCTTGTAAGACTTGCATGTCTGAGGTTTTCCTACTGTGTGAGCATATTGTTAAATATGTCATGTTTATTCTGTCATGCCATTTGAACCTCTGATGTAAGCAAGTGAGGCCGCAGCTTAAAGGTTGGGTTCACATTTAGCAAAATGTTACACCTGTATAATTATGCCCCCTCATCCCCCCTTTCCTCCCCTGTTACAGCATGCAGAGGTTCCACTCCCCGGAGCTCTTGTCACATTTAGAATTGATGCAACTAGGCAGGCACAGCCATGTCATTCTTTCATAGTGATCTATGAATGAACAAACTACAATTCCTATCTGGCCTCATGGCAGATGGACTTGTAGTTCTCAATGGACTACAAATTCACTGATCAGTAGTCTTGCAGTTCATTGACGCATTCTGAAGCTTAATAACAGACAGCCTTTACAGAGGTAAGGGCAGAAAACTGTAGGATGTGTCTGCAGAAGCCTGACATTGCATCCACAATCCACTGATCATATGTGCAATGCTTTGCAGGGTCCTGCAGAAAAAAAATAATAATAGTAATAATAATAATTGCACATTTTTTTACCTGAAAAAACGTGCATTTATTTATTTTTTTTCTTTAGCAAAAGTTAACTTAGCCTTTAAAGACTATGTTTGGTGCTGTTAAAGAGGACTGTGTGTGGTTTTCATGGAAATATGAAGACAGTCTGTTTTTTGTGTTTTGTTTATAATAAAGTGGACTTTTAGTTTATAGACTTGTGCCCCTCTGATCCTAACAGCATATATATATTCTCAGCTTTAAAAATTTAGTAACACATTGGGCACAGAAAAAAAATTAAAATTATATATATGCAGAAGCAAGCAAAAGCTGCTGTTACTAACAAATTATGGACTTGTAAGAGACCCACTCTCTCTCTAGCAGATTAGTACACCAACTTTCAGTGCTAGTTTTATGTCCCCTGACAAAAGACCCTTAGTGACTAGTGGTGCCCTATATTTCAAAGGTGAAAAAAAATCTACTGATCACAATTGTGGCAACAGATAAGTTTAGGCATACAGCTTCAAGAATGAACAACACGGAGTCACAGAATCCACTATCCAACTGTAATAAAGTCTTCAATATGTTTTAGTTTCAAAGCTTGTTGTCTCTGTGCTCTCACAAACCAGCTGCAGCACACTTTAAACACTCTGAATGCCCACAGAACCTTGACAAGTCCCATAAGAAAGTTCATGGAACTTAAGATTCCAGCCTGCAGTCTATTTATCATGTATTAACATCCAGCTTTTTTCAGATATGTGTGGCCAATAGGGGGACATATAGACAAGAAGAATACTCCATTCAGTATATGTATTAGAAATGTATTAAAACAAAGTAGCCAACTACAGTAAGCAAGTAGAGAGGTTCCTGGAAGCAAAGCTGAATCTTCCACCCATGATGTAAGGCTAGCTGTTGTCTCCAGTTCCATGGCAATAGGGTACAGACAATGGGAAGCAGCAGGCACAACACAAGTACAAATGGACATTGTCATCACCAGCAGACAGTGGAAGATCAGGTTGTCAAACACTTCTGGTTATACTATCTCCTAGACACAGGGACCAGGTTTCCAGTGTACCCTCTTCTCAAGCCTGATGTGAACAAACTATTAATGCCTTATATGGCTATGGGAGGGGGGAGGACCCTGATTGCCACATATGCCATTCATATAAACATAGGCAAAGTAAAAGAGAACAGCTTGGTAAATCAAATTATTATATTACTTCCAAACATCAATGAAAAAAATGCATACAATTTTCATAAAATCACAACCAAATAACATGCTTAAGACTATTTTTATTACAGTTGTACAGTTGTACAGTGGGTCTGCACAATTTAATTTCTATAATAATACCGTGGGTAGCCTTTGGTGGTGGATGGAATGACATTTGAATTAAAGCAGAACTCCACCCAAAAGGGGACATTCCGCTTTAAGGCCTCTTCCTCCCCTCCTCTTTCACATTTGGCAATCTTTTTAAGAGGTGTGGAGCGGGGTAACCCTAGTACTCGAAGTGCTCCTTAACCCCTCTTCCCAATTCCAGACACAGAACAGGTCCCAGAAGACTGCAGGACCAATCACAGTGTGTGTCACGGCTTGTGCATGCATAATAGGCACCCGGCTGTGAAGCTACAAGCTGTCACAGTCAGGTGCCCACAGCTAAGGTGCAAGCACCGGGGACCGAAGAAAGTACCTAGCGACCTGTTGGGTGAGCACACTGCTAGGTCCAGGGAGAGGTAAGGGTCTGTGTATTAAAAGTCAGCTGCTAAAGTTTTTGTAGCTGCTGACTTTTAATTTTTATAAAAATGACTGGAACTCTGCTTTAAGTGCTAATTAAAGCAGAAAACCAAGGATTAAAATTAATATTTCATGAAAAGGCAAATCACAAAATCAGCTTTTGCTGCACTATTCACCTTTAAACCAGAGATTTACTATGCAATAATTTTTCTACCAATATATATCCCTGATCTGATGGCTAACAATCTTCAACCTACCCTAAGCCCAGGGTGTCCTGAACTTGAACCAGCCTTAACTGGATAATGAAAGGAAAAAAGATAGCTATAAACTCATCTCTCTGTCACTCTGCTTTTCTGCCTGTCAGCATGCTTCTTGTCAGCACATGAACTGGATTGCTTCCTTTCACAGTCCAGACCCGACTTCAAGGAGCTGATACAAATTCAGCTACTTACATGTCTTGCATTTATCAAATACAAGGCTGCTTTAATGAATTTCTTATACTTCTATCTGGTTTGAGGAATGTGAAATTAAATGGGAAATTATAATGTTAGACAGAAGGATGTGAATCTTATTGAAAGTTTCACCTGGATATAGTTACAACCTGAAGAAACTGTTAAAGTTTTATTAAGTCCAGTAGACATCCATGAGTATAATAACTGGATCCTTGTGGTATCGGTGACACTGCTACCAGCATGTTGTAAAGCCAGATGCTTCCCATTTAAAAAATAAGATACAGCAGAAAAAAGTGTGGTGCCAGGACTTTCTTTCTCCTCTCTCCCTAAAGCTCCATCCACCTTGGAAAGAAACATACAACCTGTTAAAATAGAAATTGGGGTTGAAATACTAAAGGACAATAGATGGTTCACTTTGCAAGGAAGTTGCACTTGCAAGTGAATTTTCCTCAGAGCTTAATGAATGTCTTGATGCTCTGTAGACTTTTATCATCTAATCATATGCAAGCAAAAGTTCTGTTTTTTGTTCTTTCCACAGTGAAATTTTGCCACAATCACTAAGCTCTGGGGAAAATTCCCCCTGTAAGTTGCAATGTCCTTTGCAAAGTGAACAGCCTATTTGCCTTTAGTACATTAGCCCATTGTGTACAATTTTTACAATACTGTAATTGAAAGTTCTGTATTTATTTGGTATAAACACGTTTAGAGTAATGCTGTAAAATATTAAATAGATACACTCAAATGCCTAGGCAAAACAAGAACTGTAAAATGCTTTAAGTGGTTCTTTTGAACAGCAGGTTCATATTAAAGCTCCATTCACTAATATGCTGGTGCAATGGAGCACAATCATTGTTGCATGATTTTGTGCTTAGGGTGGTTTATTCATTTCCATGGACTGCCCTCTGTGCAAAAATCACACAAAAGAAGTGTGTGACCCTTTTTAAAAATCACTCTGCACCAAAGGCATGGTACTTTGTTACCATGTGTTTTGGTGCATGTGAAAGCACAACACTGGGTGCTGTGGGGATGCCATTGAACCATGCAAAAGGGCTATGTGTTTTTTTTAATTAATGGAAAGAGGAGTATAACCATACAAAATAGCAGACTTACAGAGTCCGTGTACAAGTGTCAAAGCATAAAAATACATATTATATGTATAAAGAGAGAAACATCAATCAGATACATAAACTCAAGAAGGAACTAGTAATCAGGAGGTCAAAGAAGAACAGCAGTAAACAAATCATTGTAGTCAACCAAATTAAAACAAATAATGGTGTCCCATGAGAAACTCACATGTATAGGGCACAGGTTGATGTTACAGAGTAGAGTCACTGACAGGAAAAATTATGAAGAGGGAGAAAGAAAAGAAAAAAACAGGAGTAGAGGAGGGGAAGAAGGAGGGAGGGGAAGAGGAGTGTAGAGGAATGAAGGACAAAGTGTAGGGTTGAGGGTAAGGACTTAGGGCAGGAGATACAGTCTCATTCATTCTCCTACCCCATGCATTTAGGTAACAGGCCAGTTGAGCTTCAGAGGCCAAGAAGAGGGCAAAGAGTGCGGACAGTGAAGGACCATGTGGACCCTGGTACCAGTCTACGCCTTACTTCGAGGGGCATAGATCTTGATAAGTTGTTTTAAAGTAAGTCCAACAATACCAAGTAGAGGTAAATTTAGATAGTCGCAAAATCTCTGTGGCTGTTTTCTGTTACAGAGTGACTCAAGAGGTGTTAATGGTCTAGTCCTGGTAGAAGATGTAACATGAGATAATAGAAAATGCTTTATTTGCACACATGTCCAAAATGACAGGGGATGGGAAAGAAAGGCAGAAAGGACATACCTGGGACAAAGACTGGCTTGAGGCATGAGGCTGTAAAAGGGTGTAGTTTAGACTCAGCAGAAAGGTGTTGCCACAAGATCCACAGAAGGGGTTACTTACAGGATACACACGGGTAGTACCTAGGGACACAAAGGCAAACACATCAGTAGAAGGGCAGTGATATCATATTAGGCCCCATAGGCTATAAACAATGGAAAAGGTCTAGCTCGGACAAAATACCAGTACAATTATATGGGAAAGAAAGAGAAGACAAAACAAAAACCATACATACATAAAGCCAATAAATACGGGTGCCGGGTTCAGAGTATCATGAGAGATATCATGGTGATCCACCCCTACACTCAAAACAACATAAAACCCATATAACAAACAAGTGCAATGAGCAGTATGGATTGAGCCTACTGGGCAAGGAGGGATGGACTCAAATAGGAGCCTTATTACCTGGATGGAAGGTATCAGGCATTAAGGAAGAGGGGCTCAGCCAATATTCAAGGTGAGCTCGTGGAGAAAGGGGGTGCAGATAGTGGTGGTGCCTCACGGCAAAGCCAGGTAGGAGGAGAGGGAACCAGTGTGGGAATCAGGTCTCCTCATTTTCACAGGTAAGTACCTGGCCCAACTATGCTCAATATCACAAACTCCAGGGGAGTTACAGCTGACTTGGGAGGCTTATTTCCATATACCAATACACTGTAATCTTTTTGAGGATAGGGTGTCAGGGAGGTAAAGGATAGCACCCCAGGGTGCCCTAAACAGTGTATAACAGAAAATATACAGCAAGCCCAGGCCCTAACTCTAAAAAGAGAATGCTCATCGCAGGGAATCTAGGCGGTCATACTTATCCAGCTTAGGAAGGATCGCTTAAGTTACCAATGTGGCTAGTGCATAAATCATAGTAAAGTAAGCAGGACTAATTCAAATACAAAACAAGAAGATAACAGATTCAGACAGTAGGACGTGTGTGGTAGCATTTCAAGTGAATTATAAGATACAGACAGCTTAGATAGGAGAATGTGCACACCGGTCCTCAGGGATGCCCCGCAATGGAGAGATATGAAAGGGCAGAATTAGAAGGGACCAGAGTGGAGGGTGGTAATGACAAGTTTTGTCATCTCCAAAGCTGCATGTGATGGATAGTGGGGGAGCAAACAGAAGGAAGAAAAGCGGGAAGGCAAGAAACTGGAGAAAACTCAGATGACTGTGTGCTGAAATAAGTAACATAACATTTGAAACTTAGAGCCACGTAGTTTAATGATCATAAACATTACAAATCAGATGTTAGCTTATGTCCCCTGGCATCGGTGTCACAGAGGGAGCAGCCAGTGACAAGGGTACCATTTTGTAGGGCACCAGAGATCCATATGCAAAGGTACCAGGTAAAAGTAAGCTGAAGCAAAAATGAGTAAAGATTCGCTGTCACCCAGGCTGGGTCCTAGAACAAATTCTGGAAGATGTGTCCCAAGAGTCCCTGGGTGAGAGTTGGAGGGGTAGTGGGCAGGGGAAGTGTAGAAGGAATATTGTAGGGCAGTCAGCGAGCTATAGAAGTATAAGACGTCCAGAGTGGAAATGAGAGTGAGGAAAAAAAACACAAGTGGGCAGAAAAAAGTTCAGGCAATAGCAGGAGGTAGCAGCTTAAAGCCTATACTTAGCCATCCTGAAGAAGGAGATCAGTGGCTCAATCATTGTTACTAAGGCGGGTGTGTTGGAGACACGGTTGGGTTGGTTTAATTCAGATTCCTATGGGAGTCTGCTGACGGAGAACCAAAAGGGAGAGAGCATCAAATGCAGGTCAATTGAGGTCAAAAGTTTCCTGGTTCATGGCATAGTCAAGGGCTGGTAGCCAGAAAGTGATATACCAATCTGGTAAATCAGTCATTAGTATATTCAGACTTTCACAGAATTGTGTTAGTTCTTCAGGGACACGGAGTCATGCGGCCCATGGCTGAATCTAGCAGGCAAAAGGGAAATCCAGAATTTCCAGTGATAGATTATCCACCTGGCTCACAGAAGGTCAAGCAGTGGCCAGAGGTCTCATTGTTGTTATAATATATTATTGGAGAGATCTTGAAAAAGTTGCAGCTCAACCCTGTTATACACAATGTGACGTCTTTCCCTGACATCAGTTGCTCATGCTTCACATATTCAGACAAGTCTCTAAGGTGCAAGTTGTGGCGTCTGCCCCTATTGTTGAGATTAGAGATGAGCGAATTATTCAAAAATTCGATTCGGCTGATTCGCCGAATTTGCGGGAGAAATTCGATTCGATGCGAATTTATTCGCTGCAAATTTAACTTATTAAAAGGGTTTCTAGGCTTCAGAGAGCCTTTATATTAGTGCAGAACACTGTACCTTTAATTTAAATGCCCTTGGAGTCTGCTGGGGAAGAGAAATAATACTGTCAGTCAGTATGACATGCAGATGAGTGCCGTCGATCTTAGAATCACCGCACACTTCACTCATTTGGGCAGTCACGGGGCACGACGAAGAAGAAGAAGAAGAAGAAGAAGAAGAATGAAAAGAAAAATGAAAAGAAGAAGAAGAAGAAGAATGAAAAGAAGAAGAAGAAGAATGAAAAGAAGAATGAAAAGAAGAAGAAGAAGAATGAAAAGAAGAAGAAGAAGAATGAAAAGAAGAATGAGAAGAAGAATGAAAAGAAGAATGAAAAGAAGAATGAGAAGAATGAAAAGAAGAATGAAAAGAAGAAGAAGAAGAAGAAGAATGAAAAGAAGAAGAAGAATGAAAAGAAGAATGAGAAGAAGAATGAAAAGAAGAATGAAAAGAAGAATGAGAAGAATGAAAAGAAGAATGAAAAGAAGAAGAAGAAGAATGAAAAGAAGAAGAAGAAGAATGAAAAGAAGAATGAAAAGAAGAAGAAGAAGAATGAAAAGAAGAAGAAGAATGAAAAGAAGAAGAAGAATGAAAAGAAGAATGAAAAGAAGAAGAAGAAGAATGAAAAGAAGAAGAAGAAGAATGAAAAGAAGAAGAATGAAAAGAAGAATGAGAAGAAGAATGAAAAGAAGAATGAAAAGAAGAATGAGAAGAATGCAAAGAAGAATGAAAAGAAGAATAAGAAGAAGAATGAAAAGAAGAAGAAGAAGAATGAAAAGAAGAATGAAA
The DNA here is from genome assembly GCF_062004578.1 of Staurois parvus. Taxonomy (NCBI): domain Eukaryota; kingdom Metazoa; phylum Chordata; class Amphibia; order Anura; family Ranidae; genus Staurois; species Staurois parvus. The sequence goes on from NW_028317949.1 coordinate 11,272,587, forward strand.
AGAAGAAGAAGAAGAATGAAAAGAAGAAGAAGAATGAAAAGAAGAATGAAAAGAAGAAGAAGAAGAATGAAAAGAAGAATAAGAAGAATGAAAAGAAGAAGAAGAAGAAGAAGAATGAAAAGAAGAATGAGAAGAAGAATGAAAAGAAGAATGAGAAGAATGAAAAGAAGAATGAAAAGAAGAAGAAGAAGAATGAAAAGAAGAAGAAGAATGAAAGGAAGAATGAAAAGAAGAGGAAGAAGAATGAAAAGAAGAAGAAGAAGAAGAAGAATGAAAAGAAGAATGAGAAGAAGAATGAAAAGAAGAATAAAGAGAAGAATGAAAAGAAGAATGAAAAGAAGAAGAAGAAGAATGAAAAGAAGAAGAAGAAGAATGAAAAGAAGAATGAAAAGAAGAAGAAGAATGAAAAGAAGAAGAAGAAGAATGAAAAGAAGAATGAAAAGAAGAATGAAAAGAAGAAGAAGAAGAAGAATGAAAAGAAGAAGAAGAAGAATGAAAAGAAGAATGAGAAGAAGAATGAAAAGAAGAATGAAAAGAAGAATGAGAAGAATGAAAAGAAGAATGAAAAGAAGAAGAAGAAGAATGAAAAGAAGAATGAAAAGAAGAAGAAGAAGAATGAAAAGAAGAAGAATGAAAAGAAGAAGAAGAATGAAAAGAAGAAGAAGAAGAATGAAAAGAAGAAGAAGAATGAAAAGAAGAATGAAAAGAAGAAGAAGAAGAATGAAAATAAGAAGAAGAATGAAAAGAAGAAGAATGAAAAGAAGAATGAGAAGAAGAATGAAAAGAAGAATGAAAAGAAGAATGAGAAGAATGCAAAGAAGAATGAAAAGAAGAATAAGAAGAAGAATGAAAAGAAGAAGAAGAAGAATGAAAGAAGAAGAAGAAGAAGAATGAAAAGAAGAATGAAAAGAAGAAGAAGAAGAATGAAAAGAAGAATAAGAAGAATGAAAAGAAGAATGAGAAGAAGAATGAAAAGAATGAGAAGAATGAAAAGAAGAATGAAAAGAAGAAGAAGAAGAATGAAAAGAAGAAGAAGAAGAATGAAAAGAAGAATGAAAAGAAGAAGAAGAAGAATGAAAAGAAGAAGAAGAAGAATGAAAAGAAGAAGAAGAATGAAAAGAAGAATGAGAAGAAGAATGAAAAGAAGAATGAAAAGAAGAATGAAAAGAAGAAGAAGAAGAATGAAAAGAAGAAGAAGAAGAATGAAAAGAAGGATGAAAAGAAGAAGAAGAAGAATGAAAAGAAGAAGAAGAAGAATGAAAAGAAGAATGAAAAGAAGAAGAAGAAGAATGAAATGAAGAAGAAGAATGAAAAGAAGAAGAAGAAGAATGAAAAGAAGAAGAAGAAGAATGAAAAGAAGAAGAAGAATGAAAAGAAGAAGAATTCCAGTACAGCAAAAAGTGTATCTGCAGAGAGCTCCGCTATTTCTGACAGTTATCTGACAGTTCCTTCACATTTACAGAGGTTGAAACATTGTATCTATTTATTTCCGAATAAAAACATCTGTATCCTAAATGGAAACAAATAGATACAATGTTTCAACCGCTGTAAATGTGAAGGAACTGTCAGAGAACTGTCAGAAATAGCGGAGCTCTCTGCAGTGACACTTTTTGCCGGCTGATCGGGGAAAATTCGATTCGTGCATCTGAAGTTTGCTAAAATTCGGATTCGGTGCGAATCGAATTTTTCCTAATATTCGAAACGAATTCCACTTCGCCAAGTTCGATTCGCTCATCTCTAGTTGAGATCTTCCAAGTGCCTTTGGAGTTCTCTCATCTGCAGGGTATGCGTGCCAGCCACTCTAGACATATGCTGCATGGTTACCTCTATGGTGGGATGCCTGCTGCTCCACATTTTGCAGGCAGGAAGCTATGACCTGGCTATCCTGGTGCAGCTTCATAATCACCATTGATATGATGTTTTTATGTCAGCAGCAATATTATGTAGATCTGATAGGCTAATGGTTCGCTGGGCTGCAGCAGAGCTTGGCTGGTGATGCCCCTGGTGGCTATAGCTCAGACTCCTGCTGGAGGCATTGGGAACATGCAAGGAGACCTGAAAGGAGGCAGTCACTGCCTATTGCTGGGACTGGAAAATCTTAACTGTGTCCCGGGTCCCTGGAAGAGCGTATCTGTGAAGCAGACTTGTTGTGGTTAGATTTCCCCATGTTTGATGACGGAAACCTTTGATAAAGCCGATGGGAATCCTCTGGTGGCAGGTGTGAGCAGATTAGGTAGCCAATGCAGGTCAATTGAGGTCAAAAGTTTCCTGGTTCATGGCATAGTCAAGGGCTGGTAGCCAGAAAGTGATATACCAATCTGGTAAATCAGTCATTAGTATATTCAGACTTTCACAGAATTGTGTTAGTTCTTCAGGGACACGGAGTCATGCGGCCCATGGCTGAATCTAGCAGGCAAAAGGGAAATCCAGAATTTCCAGTGATAGATTATCCACCTGGCTCACAGAAGGTCAAGCAGTGGCCAGAGGTCTCATTGTTGTTATAATATATTATTGGAGAGATCTTGAAAAAGTTGCAGCTCAACCCTGTTATACACAATGTGACGTCTTTCCCTGACATCAGTTGCTCATGCTTCACATATTCAGACAAGTCTCTAAGGTGCAAGTTGTGGCGTCTGCCCCTATTGTTGAGATTAGAGATGAGCGAATTATTCAAAAATTCGATTCGGCTGATTCGCCGAATTTGCGGGAGAAATTCGATTCGATGCGAATTTATTCGCTGCAAATTTAACTTATTAAAAGGGTTTCTAGGCTTCAGAGAGCCTTTATATTAGTGCAGAACACTGTACCTTTAATTTAAATGCCCTTGGAGTCTGCTGGGGAAGAGAAATAATACTGTCAGTCAGTATGACATGCAGATGAGTGCCGTCGATCTTAGAATCACCGCACACTTCACTCATTTGGGCAGTCACGGGGCACGACGAAGAAGCAGAAGAAGAAGAAGAAGAAGAATGAAAAGAAAAATGAAAAGAAGAAGAAGAAGAAGAATGAAAAGAAGAAGAAGAAGAATGAAAAGAAGAATGAAAAGAAGAAGAAGAATGAAAAGAAGAAGAAGAAGAATGAAAAGAAGAATGAGAAGAAGAATGAAAAGAAGAATGAAAAGAAGAATGAGAAGAATGAAAAGAAGAATGAAAAGAAGAAGAAGAAGAAGAAGAATGAAAAGAAGAAGAAGAAGAATGAAAAGAAGAATGAGAAGAAGAATGAAAAGAAGAATGAAAAGAAGAATGAGAAGAATGAAAAGAAGAATGAAAAGAAGAATGAAAAGAAGAATGAGAAGAATGAAAAGAAGAATGAAAAGAAGAAGAAGAAGAAGAAGAATGAAAAGAAGAAGAAGAAGAATGAAAAGAAGAATGAGAAGAAGAATGAAAAGAAGAATGAAAAGAAGAATGAGAAGAATGAAAAGAAGAATGAAAAGAAGAAGAAGAAGAATGAAAAGAAGAAGAAGAAGAATGAAAAGAAGAAGAAGAAGAATGAAAAGAAGAAGAATGAAAAGAAGAAGAAGAATGAAAAGAAGAAGAAGAAGAATGAAAAGAAGAAGAAGAATGAAAAGAAGAATGAAAAGAAGAAGAAGAAGAATGAAAAGAAGAAGAAGAAGAATGAAAAGAAGAAGAATGAAAAGAAGAATGAGAAGAAGAATGAAAAGAAGAATGAAAAGAAGAATGAGAAGAATGCAAAGAAGAATGAAAAGAAGAATAAGAAGAAGAATGAAAAGAAGAAGAAAAAGAATGAAAAGAAGAATGAAAAGAAGAAGAAGAAGAATGAAAAGAAGAAGAAGAATGAAAAGAAGAATGAAAAGAAGAAGAAGAAGAATGAAAAGAAGAATAAGAAGAATGAAAAGAAGAAGAAGAAGAAGAATGAAAAGAAGAATGAGAAGAAGAATGAAAAGAAGAATGAGAAGAATGAAAAGAAGAATGAAAAGAAGAAGAAGAAGAATGAAAAGAAGAAGAAGAAGAAGAATGAAAGGAAGAATGAAAAGAAGAAGAAGAAGAATGAAAAGAAGAAGAAGAAGAAGAATGAAAAGAAGAAGAAGAAGAATGAAAAGAAGAATGAGAAGAAGAATGAAAAGAAGAATAAAGAGAAGAATGAAAAGAAGAATGAAAAGAAGAAGAAGAAGAATGAAAAGAAGAAGAAGAAGAATGAAAAGAAGAATGAAAAGAAGAAGAAGAAGAAGAATGAAAAGAAGAAGAAGAAGAATGAAAAGAAGAATGAAAAGAAGAATGAAAAGAAGAAGAAGAAGAATGAAAAGAAGAGGAAGAATGAAAAGAAGAATGAGAAGAAGAATGAAAAGAAGAATGAAAAGAAGAATGAGAAGAATGAAAAGAAGAATGAAAAGAAGAAGAAGAAGAATGAAAAGAAGAATGAAAAGAAGAAGAAGAAGAAGAATGAAAAGAAGAAGAATGAAAAGAAGAAGAAGAATGAAAAGAAGAAGAAGAAGAATGAAAAGAAGAAGAAGAAGAATGAAAAGAAGAATGAAAAGAAGAAGAAGAAGAATGAAAAGAAGAAGAAGAATGAAAAGAAGAAGAATGAAAAGAAGAATGAGAAGAAGAATGAAAAGAAGAATGAAAAGAAGAATGAGAAGAATGCAAAGAAGAATGAAAAGAAGAATAAGAAGAAGAATGAAAAGAAGAAGAAGAAGAATGAAAGAAGAAGAAGAAGAATGAAAAGAAGAATGAAAAGAAGAAGAAGAAGAATGAAAAGAAGAAGAAGAAGAATGAAAAGAAGTAGAAGAAGAAGAATGAAAAGAAGAATGAGAAGAAGAATGAAAAGAAGAATGAGAAGAATGAAAAGAAGAATGAAAAGAAGAAGAATGAAAAGAAGAAGAAGAAGAATGAAAAGAAGAATGAAAAGAAGAAGAAGAAGAATGAAAAGAAGAAGAAGAAGAATGAAAAGAAGAAGAAGAAGAATGAAAAGAAGAAGAAGAAGAAGAATGAAAAGAAGAAGAAGAAGAATGAAAAGAAGAATGAGAAGAAGAATGAAAAGAAGAATGAAAAGAAGAATGAAAAGAAGAATGAAAAGAAGAAGAAGAAGAATGAAAAGAAGAAGAAGAAGAATGAAAAGAAGGATGAAAAGAAGAAGAAGAAGAATGAAAAGAAGAAGAAGAAGAATGAAAAGAAGAATGAAAAGAAGAAGAAGAAGAATGAAAAGAAGAAGAAGAATGAAAAGAAGAAGAAGAAGAATGAAAAGAAGAAGAAGAAGAATGAAAAGAAGAAGAAGAATGAAAAGAAGAAGAATTCCAGTACAGCAAAAAGTGTATCTGCAGAGAGCTCCGCTATTTCTGACAGTTATCTGACAGTTCCTTCACATTTACAGAGGTTGAAACATTGTATCTATTTATTTCCGAATAAAAACATCTGTATCCTAAATGGAAACAAATAGATACAATGTTTCAACCGCTGTAAATGTGAAGGAACTGTCAGAGAACTGTCAGAAATAGCGGAGCTCTCTGCAGTGACACTTTTTGCCGGCTGATCGGGGAAAATTAGATTCGTGCATCTGAAGTTTGCTAAAATTCGGATTCGGTGCGAATCGAATTTTTCCTAATATTCGAAACGAATTCCACTTCGCCAAGTTCGATTCGCTCATCTCTAGTTGAGATCTTCCAAGTGCCTTTGGAGTTCTCTCATCTGCAGGGTATGCGTGCCAGCCACTCTAGACATATGCTGCATGGTTACCTCTATGGTGGGATGCCTGCTGCTCCACATTTTGCAGGCAGGAAGCTATGACCTGGCTATCCTGGTGCAGCTTCGTAATCACCATTGATATGATGTTTTTATGTCAGCAGCAATATTATGTAGATCTGATAGGCTAATGGTTCGCTGGGCTGCAGCAGAGCTTGGCTGGTGATGCCCCTGGTGGCTATAGCTCAGACTCCTGCTGGAGGCATTGGGAACATGCAAGGAGACCTGAAAGGAGGCAGTCACTGCCTATTGCTGGGACTGGAAAATCTTAACTGTGTCCCGGGTCCCTGGAAGAGCGTATCTGTGAAGCAGACTTGTTGTGGTTAGATTTCCCCATGTTTGATGACGGAAACCTTTGATAAAGCCGATGGGAATCCTCTGGTGGCAGGTGTGAGCAGATTAGGTAGCCAATGCAGGTCAATTGAGGTCAAAAGTTTCCTGGTTCATGGCATAGTCAAGGGCTGGTAGCCAGAAAGTGATATACCAATCTGGTAAATCAGTCATTAGTATATTCAGACTTTCACAGAATTGTGTTAGTTCTTCAGGGACACGGAGTCATGCGGCCCATGGCTGAATCTAGCAGGCAAAAGGGAAATCCAGAATTTCCAGTGATAGATTATCCACCTGGCTCACAGAAGGTCAAGCAGTGGCCAGAGGTCTCATTGTTGTTATAATATATTATTGGAGAGATCTTGAAAAAGTTGCAGCTCAACCCTGTTATACACAATGTGACGTCTTTCCCTGACATCAGTTGCTCATGCTTCACATATTCAGACAAGTCTCTAAGGTGCAAGTTGTGGCGTCTGCCCCTATTGTTGAGATTAGAGATGAGCGAATTATTCAAAAATTCGATTCGGCTGATTCGCCGAATTTGCGGGAGAAATTCGATTCGATGCGAATTTAACTTATTAAAAGGGTTTCTAGGCTTCAGAGAGCCTTTATATTAGTGCAGAACACTGTACCTTTAATTTAAATGCCCTTGGAGTCTGCTGGGGAAGAGAAATAATACTGTCAGTCAGTATGACATGCAGATGAGTGCCGTCGATCTTAGAATCACCGCACACTTCACTCATTTGGGCAGTCACGGGGCACGACGAAGAAGCAGAAGAAGAAGAAGAAGAAGAATGAAAAGAAAAATGAAAAGAAGAAGAAGAAGAAGAATGAAAAGAAGAAGAAGAAGAATGAAAAGAAGAATGAAAAGAAGAAGAAGAATGAAAAGAAGAAGAAGAAGAATGAAAAGAAGAATGAGAAGAAGAATGAAAAGAAGAATGAAAAGAAGAATGAGAAGAATGAAAAGAAGAATGAAAAGAAGAAGAAGAAGAAGAAGAAGAATGAAAAGAAGAAGAAGAAGAATGAAAAGAAGAATGAGAAGAAGAATGAAAAGAAGAATGAAAAGAAGAATGAGAAGAATGAAAAGAAGAATGAAAAGAAGAATGAAAAGAAGAATGAGAAGAATGAAAAGAAGAATGAAAAGAAGAAGAAGAAGAAGAAGAATGAAAAGAAGAAGAAGAAGAATGAAAAGAAGAATGAGAAGAAGAATGAAAAGAAGAATGAAAAGAAGAATGAGAAGAATGAAAAGAAGAATGAAAAGAAGAAGAAGAAGAATGAAAAGAAGAAGAAGAAGAATGAAAAGAAGAAGAAGAAGAATGAAAAGAAGAAGAATGAAAAGAAGAAGAAGAATGAAAAGAAGAAGAAGAAGAATGAAAAGAAGAAGAAGAATGAAAAGAAGAATGAAAAGAAGAAGAAGAAGAATGAAAAGAAGAAGAAGAAGAATGAAAAGAAGAAGAATGAAAAGAAGAATGAGAAGAAGAATGAAAAGAAGAATGAAAAGAAGAATGAGAAGAATGCAAAGAAGAATGAAAAGAAGAATAAGAAGAAGAATGAAAAGAAGAAGAAAAAGAATGAAAAGAAGAATGAAAAGAAGAAGAAGAAGAATGAAAAGAAGAAGAAGAATGAAAAGAAGAATGAAAAGAAGAAGAAGAAGAATGAAAAGAAGAATAAGAAGAATGAAAAGAAGAAGAAGAAGAAGAATGAAAAGAAGAATGAGAAGAAGAATGAAAAGAAGAATGAGAAGAATGAAAAGAAGAATGAAAAGAAGAAGAAGAAGAATGAAAAGAAGAAGAAGAAGAAGAATGAAAGGAAGAATGAAAAGAAGAAGAAGAAGAATGAAAAGAAGAAGAAGAAGAAGAATGAAAAGAAGAAGAAGAAGAATGAAAAGAAGAATGAGAAGAAGAATGAAAAGAAGAATAAAGAGAAGAATGAAAAGAAGAATGAAAAGAAGAAGAAGAAGAATGAAAAGAAGAAGAAGAAGAATGAAAAGAAGAATGAAAAGAAGAAGAAGAAGAAGAATGAAAAGAAGAAGAAGAAGAATGAAAAGAAGAATGAAAAGAAGAATGAAAAGAAGAAGAAGAAGAATGAAAAGAAGAGGAAGAATGAAAAGAAGAATGAGAAGAAGAATGAAAAGAAGAATGAAAAGAAGAATGAGAAGAATGAAAAGAAGAATGAAAAGAAGAAGAAGAAGAATGAAAAGAAGAATGAAAAGAAGAAGAAGAAGAAGAAGAATGAAAAGAAGAAGAATGAAAAGAAGAAGAAGAATGAAAAGAAGAAGAAGAAGAATGAAAAGAAGAAGAAGAAGAATGAAAAGAAGAATGAAAAGAAGAAGAAGAAGAATGAAAAGAAGAAGAAGAATGAAAAGAAGAAGAATGAAAAGAAGAATGAGAAGAAGAATGAAAAGAAGAATGAAAAGAAGAATGAGAAGAATGCAAAGAAGAATGAAAAGAAGAATAAGAAGAAGAATGAAAAGAAGAAGAAGAAGAATGAAAGAAGAAGAAGAAGAATGAAAAGAAGAATGAAAAGAAGAAGAAGAAGAATGAAAAGAAGAAGAAGAAGAATGAAAAGAAGTAGAAGAAGAAGAATGAAAATGAGAAGAAGAATGAAAAGAAGAATGAGAAGAATGAAAAGAAGAATGAAAAGAAGAAGAATGAAAAGAAGAAGAAGAAGAATGAAAAGAAGAATGAAAAGAAGAAGAAGAAGAATGAAAAGAAGAAGAAGAAGAATGAAAAGAAGAAGAAGAAGAATGAAAAGAAGAAGAAGAAGAAGAATGAAAAGAAGAAGAAGAAGAATGAAAAGAAGAATGAGAAGAAGAATGAAAAGAAGAATGAAAAGAAGAATGAAAAGAAGAATGAAAAGAAGAAGAAGAAGAATGAAAAGAAGAAGAAGAAGAATGAAAAGAAGGATGAAAAGAAGAAGAAGAAGAATGAAAAGAAGAAGAAGAAGAATGAAAAGAAGAATGAAAAGAAGAAGAAGAAGAATGAAAAGAAGAAGAAGAATGAAAAGAAGAAGAAGAAGAATGAAAAGAAGAAGAAGAAGAATGAAAAGAAGAAGAAGAATGAAAAGAAGAAGAATTCCAGTACAGCAAAAAGTGTATCTGCAGAGAGCTCCGCTATTTCTGACAGTTATCTGACAGTTCCTTCACATTTACAGAGGTTGAAACATTGTATCTATTTATTTCCGAATAAAAACATCTGTATCCTAAATGGAAACAAATAGATACAATGTTTCAACCGCTGTAAATGTGAAGGAACTGTCAGAGAACTGTCAGAAATAGCGGAGCTCTCTGCAGTGACACTTTTTGCCGGCTGATCGGGGAAAATTAGATTCGTGCATCTGAAGTTTGCTAAAATTCGGATTCGGTGCGAATCGAATTTTTCCTAATATTCGAAACGAATTCCACTTCGCCAAGTTCGATTCGCTCATCTCTAGTTGAGATCTTCCAAGTGCCTTTGGAGTTCTCTCATCTGCAGGGTATGCGTGCCAGCCACTCTAGACATATGCTGCATGGTTACCTCTATGGTGGGATGCCTGCTGCTCCACATTTTGCAGGCAGGAAGCTATGACCTGGCTATCCTGGTGCAGCTTCGTAATCACCATTGATATGATGTTTTTATGTCAGCAGCAATATTATGTAGATCTGATAGGCTAATGGTTCGCTGGGCTGCAGCAGAGCTTGGCTGGTGATGCCCCTGGTGGCTATAGCTCAGACTCCTGCTGGAGGCATTGGGAACATGCAAGGAGACCTGAAAGGAGGCAGTCACTGCCTATTGCTGGGACTGGAAAATCTTAACTGTGTCCCGGGTCCCTGGAAGAGCGTATCTGTGAAGCAGACTTGTTGTGGTTAGATTTCCCCATGTTTGATGACGGAAACCTTTGATAAAGCCGATGGGAATCCTCTGGTGGCAGGTGTGAGCAGATTAGGTAGCCAATGCAGATCAATTGAGGTCAAAAGTTTCCTGGTTCATGGCATAGTCAAGGGCTGGTAGCCAGAAAGTGATATACCAATCTGGTAAATCAGTCATTAGTATATTCAGACTTTCACAGAATTGTGTTAGTTCTTCAGGGACACGGAGTCATGCGGCCCATGGCTGAATCTAGCAGGCAAAAGGGAAATCCAGAATTTCCAGTGATAGATTATCCACCTGGCTCACAGAAGGTCAAGCAGTGGCCAGAGGTCTCATTGGTGTTATAATATATTATTGGAGAGATCTTGAAAAAGTTGCAGCTCAACCCTGTTATACACAATGTGACGTCTTTCCCTGACATCAGTTGCTCATGCTTCACATATTCAGACAAGTCTCTAAGGTGCAAGTTGTGGCGTCTGCCCCTATTGTTGAGATTAGAGATGAGCGAATTATTCAAAAATTCGATTCGGCTGATTCGCCGAATTTGCGGGAGAAATTCGATTCGATGCGAATTTATTCGCTGCAAATTTAACTTATTAAAAGGGTTTCTAGGCTTCAGAGAGCCTTTATATTAGTGCAGAACACTGTACCTTTAATTTAAATGCCCTTGGAGTCTGCTGGGGAAGAGAAATAATACTGTCAGTCAGTATGACATGCAGATGAGTGCCGTCGATCTTAGAATCACCGCACACTTCACTCATTTGGGCAGTCACGGGGCACGACGAAGAAGAAGAAGAAGAAGAAGAAGAAGAAGAATGAAAAGAAAAATGAAAAGAAGAATGAAAAGAAGAAGAAGAAGAATGAAAAGAAGAAGAAGAAGAATGAAAAGAAGAATGAGAAGAAGAATGAAAAGAAGAAGAAGAAGAATGAAAAGAAGAATGAGAAGAAGAATGAAAAGAAGAATGAAAAGAAGAATGAGAAGAATGAAAAGAAGAATGAAAAGAAGAAGAAGAATGAAAAGAAGAAGAAGAAGAATGAAAAGAAGAATGAGAAGAAGAATGAAAAGAAGAATGAAAAGAAGAATGAGAAGAATGAAAAGAAGAATGAAAAGAAGAAGAAGAAGAATGAAAAGAAGAAGAAGAAGAATGAAAAGAAGAATGAAAAGAAGAAGAAGAAGAATGAAAAGAAGAAGAATGAAAAGAAGAAGAAGAAGAATGAAAAGAAGAAGAAGAATGAAAAGAAGAATGAAAAGAAGAAGAAGAAGAATGAAAAGAAGAAGAAGAAGAATGAAAAGAAGAAGAATGAAAAGAAGAATGAGAAGAAGAATGAAAAGAAGAATGAAAAGAAGAATGAGAAGAATGCAAAGAAGAATGAAAAGAAGAATAAGAAGAAGAATGAAAAGAAGAAGAAGAAGAATGAAAAGAAGAATGAAAAGAAGAAGAAGAAGAATGAAAAGAAGAAGAAGAATGAAAAGAAGAATGAAAAGAAGAAGAAGAAGAATGAAAAGAAGAATAAGAAGAATGAAAAGAAGAAGAAGAAGAAGAAGAATGAAAAGAAGAATGAGAAGAAGAATGAAAAGAAGAATGAGAAGAATGAAAAGAAGAATGAAAAGAAGAAGAAGAAGAAGAATGAAAGGAAGAATGAAAAGAAGAAGAAGAATGAAAGGAAGAATGAAAAGAAGAAGAAGAAGAATGAAAAGAAGAAGAAGAATGAAAAGAAGAAGAAGAAGAATGAAAAGAAGAATGAGAAGAAGAATGAAAAGAAGAATGAAAAGAAGAATGAGAAGAATGAAAAGAAGAATGAAAAGAAGAAGAAGAAGAATGAAAAGAAGAATGAAAAGAAGAAGAAGAAGAATGAAAAGAAGAAGAATGAAAAGAAGAAGAAGAATGAAAAGAAGAAGAAGAAGAATGAAAAGAAGAAGAAGAATGAAAAGAAGAATGAAAAGAAGAAGAAGAAGAAGAATGAAAAGAAGAAGAAGAAGAATGAAAAGAAGAAGAAGAAGAATGAAAAGAAGAATGAAAAGAAGAAGAAGAAGAAGAATGAAAAGAAGAAGAAGAAGAATGAAAAGAAGAATGAAAAGAAGAATGAAAAGAAGAAGAAGAAGAAGAATGAAAAGAAGAAGAAGAAGAAGAATGAAAAGAAGAATGAGAAGAAGAATGAAAAGAAGAATGAAAAGAAGAATGAGAAGAATGAAAAGAAGAATGAAAAGAAGAAGAAGAAGAATGAAAAGAAGAAGAAGAAGAATGAAAAGAAGAAGAATGAAAAGAAGAAGAAGAATGAAAAGAAGAAGAAGAAGAATGAAAAGAAGAAGAAGAATGAAAAGAAGAAGAAGAAGAATGAAAAGAAGAAGAAGAATGAAAAGAAGAAGAATGAAAAGAAGAATGAGAAGAAGAATGAAAAGAAGAATGAAAAGAAGAATGAGAAGAATGCAAAGAAGAATGAAAAGAAGAATAAGAAGAAGAATGAAAAGAAGAAGAAGAAGAATGAAAGAAGAAGAAGAAGAATGAAAAGAAGAAGAAGAAGAATGAAAAGAAGAATAAGAAGAATGAAAAGAAGTAGAAGAAGAAGAATGAAAAGAAGAATGAGAAGAAGAATGAAAAGAATGAGAAGAATGAAAAGAAGAATGAAAAGAAGAAGAAGAAGAATGAAAAGAAGAAGAAGAAGAAGAATGAAAAGAAGAATGAAAAGAAGAAGAAGAAGAAGAATGAAAAGAAGAAGAAGAAGAATGAAAAGAAGAAGAAGAAGAATGAGAAGAAGAATGAAAAGAAGAATGAAAAGAAGAATGAGAAGAATGCAAAGAAGAATGAAAAGAAGAATAAGAAGAAGAATGAAAAGAAGAAGAAGAAGAATGAAAAGAAGAATGAAAAGAAGAAGAAGAAGAATGAAAAGAAGAAGAAGAATGAAAAGAAGAATGAAAAGAAGAAGAAGAAGAATGAAAAGAAGAAGAAGAAGAATGAAAAGAAGAAGAAGAATGAAAAGAAGAATGAGAAGAAGAATGAAAAGAAGAATGAAAAGAAGAATGAAAAGAAGAAGAAGAAGAAGAATGAAAGGAAGAATGAAAAGAAGAAGAAGAATGAAAGGAAGAATGAAAAGAAGAAGAAGAAGAATGAAAAGAAGAAGAAGAATGAAAAGAAGAAGAAGAAGAATGAAAAGAAGAATGAGAAGAAGAATGAAAAGAAGAATGAAAAGAAGAATGAAAAGAAGAATGAAAAGAAGAAGAAGAAGAATGAAAAGAAGAAGAAGAAGAATGAAAAGAAGAATGAAAAGAAGAAGAAGAAGAAGAAGAAGAATGAAAAGAAGAAGAAGAAGAATGAAAAGAAGAATGAAAAGAAGAATGAAAAGAAGAAGAAGAAGAATGAAAAGAAGAATGAGAAGAAGAATGAAAAGAAGAATGAAAAGAAGAATGAGAAGAATGAAAAGAAGAATGAAAAGAAGAAGAAGAAGAATGAAAAGAAGAATGAAAAGAAGAAGAAGAAGAATGAAAAGAAGAATAATGAAAAGAAGAAGAAGAATGAAAAGAAGAAGAAGAAGAATGAAAAGAAGAAGAAGAATGAAAAGAAGAATGAAAAGAAGAAGAAGAAGAATGAAAAGAAGAGGAATGAAAAGAAGAATGAGAAGAAGAATGAAAAGAAGAATGAAAAGAAGAATGAGAAGAATGCAAAGAAGAATGAAAAGAAGAATAAGAAGAAGAATGAAAAGAAGAATAAGAAGAAGAATGAAAGAAGAAGAAGAAGAATGAAAAGAAGAAGAAGAAGAATGAAAAGAAGAATAAGAAGAATGAAAAGAAGTAGAAGAAGAAGAATGAAAAGAAGAATGAGAAGAAGAATGAAAAGAAGAATGAGAAGAATGAAAAGAAGAATGAAAAGAAGAAGAAGAAGAATGAAAAGAAGAAGAAGAAGAATGAAAAGAAGAATGAAAAGAAGAAGAAGAAGAATGAAAAGAAGAAGAAGAAGAATGAAAAGAAGAAGAAGAAGAAGAAGAATGAAAAGAAGAAGAAGAAGAATGAAAAGAAGAATGAGAAGAAGAATGAAAAGAAGAATGAAAAGAAGAATGAAAAGAAGAATGAAAAGAAGAAGAAGAAGAATGAAAAGAAGAAGAAGAAGAATGAAAAGAAGGATGAAAAGAAGAAGAAGAAGAATGAAAAGAAGAAGAAGAAGAATGAAAAGAAGAATGAAAAGAAGAAGAAGAAGAATGAAATGAAGAAGAAGAATGAAAAGAAGAAGAAGAAGAATGAAAAGAAGAAGAAGAAGAATGAAAAGAAGAAGAAGAATGAAAAGAAGAAGAATTCCAGTACAGCAAAAAGTGTATCTGCAGAGAGCTCCGCTATTTCTGACAGTTATCTGACAGTTCCTTCACATTTACAGAGGTTGAAACATTGTATCTATTTATTTCCGAATAAAAACATCTGTATCCTAAATGGAAACAAATAGATACAATGTTTCAACCGCTGTAAATGTGAAGGAACTGTCAGAGAACTGTCAGAAATAGCGGAGCTCTCTGCAGTGACACTTTTTGCCGGCTGATCGGGGAAAATTAGATTCGTGCATCTGAAGTTTGCTAAAATTCGGATTCGGTGCGAATCGAATTTTTCCTAATATTCGAAACGAATTCCACTTCGCCAAGTTCGATTCGCTCATCTCTAGTTGAGATCTTCCAAGTGCCTTTGGAGTTCTCTCATCTGCAGGGTATGCGTGCCAGCCACTCTAGACATATGCTGCATGGTTACCTCTATGGTGGGATGCCTGCTGCTCCACATTTTGCAGGCAGGAAGCTATGACCTGGCTATCCTGGTGCAGCTTCGTAATCACCATTGATATGATGTTTTTTATGTCAGCAGCAATATTATGTAGATCTGATAGGCTAATGGTTCGCTGGGCTGCAGCAGAGCTTGGCTGGTGATGCCCCTGGTGGCTATAGCTCAGACTCCTGCTGGAGGCATTGGGAACATGCAAGGAGACCTGAAAGGAGGCAGTCACTGCCTATTGCTGGGACTGGAAAATCTTAACTGTGTCCCGGGTCCCTGGAAGAGCGTATCTGTGAAGCAGACTTGTTGTGGTTAGATTTCCCCATGTTTGATGACGGAAACCTTTGATAAAGCCGATGGGAATCCTCTGGTGGCAGGTGTGAGCAGATTAGGTAGCCATTGCGTTCAAGGTCAAACCACGCCCCTGGACTATGTGTTTTTGTGTGTTTCAGGAATGCATTCAAGTTTGTGCCTGTTCCTGCAATGCACACATTTGAACCTATCCAAACTGTCAGTACTATTGGAGGAAATTTTTCCATGACAGTGTCAAGTTTAAAAAAGCAATCATAATTCTCCTAGCTGAATGTCCCACAGATCTTTTTAACCACTTGTTGCTCTCCTACTTGCTCTTGAGTAATTTATTGGCAATTGCAATTTATCCAATGTCAAATAAATATATATACATACAGGGACTTTTGAAAAACAAGTGAGCAATGATGGCTTCCATGTTTCTATCCTGACATTTTCCTTTTAAGCAAGTGTTACTAAAGTATAAACTCCTCACTAATCAAGCTATTTTGCACACACAAGCAAAAATTAGTATTGTAGTGAGTGACTTATTTAACATCAGGAAGGTTCAGGCTAACAAAGGGAGTAAGCAATTTTGGGTCTGTAAATAGCAACAACAAATAGGACCCTAATGAAACATATGGGCTGCTTTACAATTTTTACACACAAGAATCAACATTTGTGAATTACAACATGCCTAGGATGAAAATGACTCATTAAATATATTTGATCCATACACCAGTATAAGTTATAATTCTCTTTTATGCCCTTCCTGTGGCTTCCCGTAAGATGTTGAATACAAACAGTATTTAATTATTTAAAAAAGTGAACATTTAAAAAGTGAAGCTTATCAGTAGATTCTGTTTGACAGAACTCGAACCTTTTATGCAAGAATATTTTTCAAGCAAATAGTGTTTTTTTTTTACTACTTCATACATTCATTGTGCATATTTTAAATTTAATAGATAAGGCATCGGGTATCTGTATTTTATAAAAGAGATTTGCACAACCTATTTTATTATGTCAGTTATTTAAACATTAATGATCTAAGTAAAATATTTATTTGCACTTGACAAAATTGTAAAAGCAAACTAGTGTGTTCCGAGCACTTCATAATGAATATGAATATTCTTTCACAAGGAGCATTTACAATGACTTGTAGAACAACTGAATATTATAATAACAGCATTTTTTTTTCTTTACAATTTGGCTAGATGTAGGAGAGGAAATGACCTCTGCCATTAGACTACTGAGGCTCCAAACCTCTTGCTCAGTATAGTACTAGTGGAGACAGGAAACAAAGTAAATGTTTCATTGGAGAACAATAAATTTATAATAACCATTAAACAGCTGAGGATTGCAAGGGTTTCTCAAATGATGGGAAAGCCAGCAATTTGCTATAGAGCAATAGAAAAAAAAGAAAGGTTTAACATCATCTTCCATCATATTGCACGACAGGTTGCTAATTAAACAACCTTGTTCAGACAAGCTGTCACCACAGGAATGACAAAGATCTTTACCTTTGCCCTTCCAGCATTCTGGAGAGGAGATGGATTCAGTCACAAACTGCAGGTGGCCTTAAAAAATAAAACAGAATTGTCTTTGCACATACTGGTAGAATGCTGCCAGAATATAAAACAAAGCTACTGTCCTTAATCTGCAATGTCCATCTACGTACATATACCTGTTTTAAAATGTTTTGCTTTGTGTAAAAATATGTTACTTATTATTTGCTATTACATGAAATAGCATTTTGATATATGCAAAAACATTTCAGAATTATGAATGCTATGTTATCATATATACCTAATATTGCTGTCCTATATTTAGCAGGCAGTGATCCATTTTATATGAATTGTGAATAGAACGAAAAATAAATCCATAGACTACAAACTAAGGGAGTTGACTTTATGCGTTAGGACCACGGTACTCAATCATAGATCCCCACCCCATTCTTCAAGGATTGATAGTTTTTTATTATATCCAACAGTAACAAATGACTCTGACATGAAATAAAATAGGAGGAATTTTAAGCAGTTACTGTAGTCAGAAGTAAAGACAAGAGAACATTTATGGCTCATATTCCTTGGTTTGCAATATTAAGTCAAAGCCATTAAGCTAAACAATTTTCAACAAGAGGTTATAAATCTGGAATTTAAAATTCAGCCCTATCATACTGACATGCATGTAGGATTCTTCTGCAGAGTAATGTGAACCAGTTTAGAAGCTTATGTGAGAAATGAGGTGTAAAAGGATTTTTGTTATCTTTTATAACATATCAAAGTCAAGTAGTCATATATAATGTGTATACAAGTATGAATGTGTGTATGTGTGTATAGAATATAAGTACCATGAGCCACAAAGTGTGTAACACACACATGCATAAGCGTGCGATCACGCACACACACGCACACTCACGCACACACATTTGATGATATAATATTCAATTTTTGTAACTGTTGTAAATTTTTATGGACTTTCAATAAAAAGTGGAGCAATCCCTGAATGAACTCTTTCTATACATGACTGGTGGGACTTATTGCTTAGCACACAATCTACACCCATTTAGCTGATCACGACACCTGTTTGCAATATATATATATATATAGTACAGTATATACTAGGTATGGCACTTTAAAGAAGAAATAATGTTCTTTAGCAAGTTACATACGTTCCACATTAATAATTGTGCTACCAAATTTGCCATTTGCTACAAAAATGTGCTGTAAATTCCCTCAAGCATTGTTCCAGTTTCTTCTTGCTGGAGGCTACCATTTTTCTGCCCAGAGCCCAGAGCTCCTGAATAACAGTAAATCTTTAGGCTTTCAGTAGATTGGCCTCTACATTTTTTAGCAAAAATGCCAAAAAATAGAGAGCAACTGAGCATGTGCAGTGCAGAGCAGAGCAAGACAGTGTATTACTGGATTTAAAACAGTATAGGTACTTATTTTTGATGTGCTTCTTAGCTATACCTGCAAAAGGTAAGCATGAAGTAGTTGATTGTAACACAATGTTTGCTTACCTATACACTAGCAGCTGTTTTCACCTTCAAAGCAGCCCCCATTGTGAACTGACACACTTTTCTAGATGACTGTGCCACTGCTGGAAACATTCCCGGAATTTGTTTTCTGGAACGCTGCGCAGTATCTTTGTTGCAGTGTGCTGGGTGTCCAGAATACAATCTGTGTCCAAAAGCTGCAGGATGCTAAATCAGGGTAATAAGGTGGTTGGTCACGTTTTAGAATGGATTTCTGGACCAGGAACTTGCACACACTTAAAACATCATGTATAGGAGCATTGTCATGGTGGAGAATCCAGGCCAGAATTCCTATCTTAGTGCTGTGTGGGCATTCCAAGATTTAAATGTTTTATATATATATATATATATATATAATATATACTCCCCAATATCCAACTCTCCTTTTGTATGAATGCTAGATAATGAGTTTATGTGAAATCTCCATAAACAGCTATAAATAGTATTGTAGTATAAACACATTTTAGTTAGGGTTTGATCAATGTGAGTGTGTAATATGTCTTCTGAAATGTCTCTTTTCTGGAGATAGATGTAATTTGTTTGCCAAAAAGGAATGTTATATTAACCTTTTTCTGCCTGGCCTGTAGTATGATGACGGCCGGGCAGGATCTTCGTTGATCTGGGTGAATGCCGTATGACATCCTTCCAGATCACTGCCTCACATGCACACCTGTGAGGCAATGCTGTGGTGAGATCTGTCACCGGCTGTGTCTATTGGAAACAGCCGGTGACAGATCTGTGTACCAGCCCATTGCTAGTACCATGTGAGCGCTGTGACCAATCACAGCAGGTCACATGACAAATGTAAACAATAGATGGCTTCCTTTCATGCCCTCCATTGTATAAAATTGTGTTGCTAGCTGTGATTGGTCACAAGGACCACATGGTACTGACTGGGCCAATCACAGGTATATGTGTAATGTGATTAACTGTGGCCAATCACAGCTAATCACAACAAAACAAACTGAATAAATTCATTCGATTTCACTCAGTAAAATGCTTGCTTATAGCAATGAAATTCATCAGTATAGGAAATCATAATGTGCACTAAAAAAAAATAATGATCACTTCCCCAGAGTAGTACAATAGTACTTTGGTAACATTATAAAACTCTGATGAGTGTTACAAAAACAAATATCACAAAAAAAGAAAAAAGTTATAAAAAAAATGGGGGGGGGGGGGTGTATATATATATAAAACCAGTCTGTTTCGCTGATCACTACCACACCAGTTAGATGATGATGCTGTACTGCACAAATGACAGTATGTAAAACGACAAAAGTGAAAACTTACCATGCTGCTTACTAACTACCTCAGCCTGTCTACTTTCCAAAAAAGGGGTAATTTGGGGAGTATCTGTACCATCCTGACATTTTTGGGCATCAAGAAATGAGATAGGCCATCAGTACAGCAGGAATGAATAATTTTCAGATATATACAATAGTCTATGGACTGTATAACTTTCCTACAAACTAAATAATACACACTGATTTGGGTTTTTTTCACCAAAGAAATGTAGCACTATACATTCTGGCCTACATTTGCGAAGAATAATTATTTGCAAGATTTTATAACAGAAACAAAGAATTTTTTTTTCAAAGTTTTCACTTTTTTTAACCAGCGTAAAGACAGCTCTAGTTGTGTGAACAAAATGATAAACATTTTGTTTGGGTACAGTGTTGCATGATCATGCAATGGTCAATCAACGTGCAATAGTGCTGAAAGCTGAAAATTGGCCTGGGCAGGAAGGGGGTAAAAGTGCCCAGTATTGAAGTGATTAATTACTACTGTATGTGAGAAGGCTTTTCACAGATGGGTCAGTGCCTCGCTTTGTTTATCTGAACAATGGGACCCAAACCTCTTTGTTTTATGGATATCCACTTCATAGGATCCCCTGTTTAGATATACAATGAGGGTGGCCATCCCTTCATGAATACATAATTTTCCATCCAAAAAGGATTTGCCTTAAAGGAGACGGGTTTATGCTAACTAGAAGAGATTGGGAATGGTCCAATCCTGAAGAGATGAGTCAAGTTAGAATAGATAGGCCTACCAATCAGGATGGCCCCATGCAAGCCAATGTAGGAGAGGCCTATCTAAGTTGAAGCTGTGAGGGGGAAGGAAGGAGAAGTCTTTGGAAGACCAGATATCAGAATGGGGCCCTTGTGCACAGTTCCATTGTAATTGTAGAATATATCCCTGGCACTTATCTAAATGTTTGTCTTAAGTCTTTTCATTTTTACTGTTTGGATATGATACTATGTTAGAGCTGGCATAATTGTTCTTTTTATGTAACTAGATACTGTATATTGCTTTCTGTTTGTTTTAGACCTTCCTACTATTTACCAATATTTTTCTGTTGTTGTGTTCAAGCTTTCACTAATGGTGAAGAACTCTCATGTACCAAATCTTATCAAAGAAATATTAAATCTCAAAATATATAGATTTTGGTGAACAATGAATAATAGAATATGTAAATTCAATGTAAATTCATTGTTCTTTTTCTAATTGGATGACATCTTTTTTATTGATATGTATTTTGCAGAGAATTGTATATCTGAATAGTCATGTTGCAAACTGGTATTCCAAATATATATATATTCCTTGAATCAAATCTACTCAAATATTTTCATACATTATGGGTGCTGTAATATCTGTTTGTGGTATCTGAATTAGCAAATATAAAGACCAGTGAAGTTAAGGGTGGGAAGTAGTGTAATAGTCAGGGGTGGACTGACCATTTGGAAACTCAGGCACTGCCCAAGGGCCAGGGGTCAGTAGGGGGCCCCATGAGATGCCCCTGGTACCTTTTTCATAGGCTTTTTTGAGTTTAGGCAAGGACACAGGGGTCCCATGATCCCCTATTGCCCGGGGGCCACATGAGTTGTCAGTCCACCTCTGGTAATAGTAGTAGTGAGTAGTGAAAACTACCAAACACATTAGGGCTGTTTCAAATGAAAAGTACATTTTTGCTCTCTAGTTATTTGTATATGGTTAATTACTTCAAGCATCTATGCACAATGGGCACAATAAAAAGCACATATTGTGACATTTATTCTAGTGTGCTAAATAAACAACAATATGGAATACAAGTTACTGTGGATTGAGACATGTGTGTCAAAAATAGAAACAAAATATTTGTGACATGTTGCATGAATGTGGGAATATGTGCACCATATAAATGAGAAGATTTCATATGTTTTGTGTTCAAAGAACAAGATCATTAGTCCACCAAGCAGTAGGTGGTGCAGGACCCCATGCAATGATGTATAATAAAGTATACCGTATTTTTCGCTCCATAAGATGCACTTTTTTCCCACACAAAAAAATGGGGGGAAATGTCTGTGCGTCTTATGGAGCGAATATTGAACAGGCCTCCCCCGGTCGCCGTGTTAGAATATCGGGCAGGCCGCTCAGCTCTTCTGTGGCAGAAGAGAGGAGGAGTCCGAGTCAGCAGTGCCAGGCAGGGCCCAAAGCAGCTGTCCCATTAAGCCCACGCCACCCTTAGACTGGGGCCCCGATCACTGCACTGCAGAGCCGACAGGATACTCTGAAGACATCATTGTATCTCCATCAAGCAGGGAGGGGCCGGGGCCAGGTCCAAGAGCTCCACTGACCCCGCCCCATGCAGCCCGTATGCTCGGGAGGGACCTGCTAGTAGAATCTGAGATGTGAGTGGGAGCCCTGTCTTCTGAGCCCCTCTGCCCAGGTATGTCCACCCCCCAAGGACTGTACATATGTGCAGTGCTGAAAGGTCTCTGGTCATCTCCTGTAGTATGTCTGCAGTCTTTGGTCATCTCCTGTACTATGTCTGCAGTCTCTGATCATCTACTGTAGTATGTCTGCAGTCTATGGTCATCTCCTGTACTATGTCTGCAGTCTCTGGTCATCTCCTGTACTATGTCTGCAGTCTCTGGTCATCTCCTGTGCTATGTCCGCAGTCTCTGGTCATCCCCTCTACTATGTCCTCAGTCTCTGGTCATCTCCTGTACTATGTCTGCAGTCTATGGTCATCTCCTGTACTATGTCTGCAGTCTATGGTCATCTCCTGTGCTATGTCCGCAGTCTCTGGTCATCTCCTGTACTATGTCTGCAGTCTATGGTCATCTCCTGTACTATGTCTGCAGTCTCTGGTCATCTCCTGTGCTATGTCCGCAGTCTCTGGTCATCCCCTCTACTATGTCCTCAGTCTCTGGTCATCTCCTGTACTATGTCTGCAGTCTATGGTCATCTCCTGTACTATGTCTGCAGTCTATGGTCATCTCCTGTGCTATGTCCGCAGTCTCTGGCCATCTCATGTAGTATGTCTGCAGTCTCTGGTCATCTCCTCTACTATGTCCGCAGTCTCTGGCCATCTCCTGTAGTATGTCTGCAGTCTCTGGTCATCTCCTGTACTATGTCTGCAGTCTATGGTCATCTCCTGTAGTATGTCTGCAGTCTCTGGTCATCTCCTGTACTAGTATCCTTCCAACGTTGTGTTTTCTTTTGTTTTTTTCCTGCACTCCTGAGCAGTAATATCCATTTAAGCAAGCTCCTCCCCTGTATCTGAAAAGCATTTTGATAAAACCCAATGCTAGAAAGTGCTACAGGAGAACATTAAGTAATACTTTTTAGTGCAGTCTTATTTTATTACTATTTCGTTGTCCATCATACAAATGAAAAACAAACACAGTATCAGGTTAGCCATTTGACACCTGCCCACAGTATATTTATTACAGGGTGGCAGGTATGTGTACATCATCAAGCCTGTTCCAGGTTAGAGGCAAATCACAGATCACTAGTAGTCACAGCTGTTATTTATGTAACCCATCCCTGATCACTCCCCTAGAGTATTAGTGTTACTATGGTGATACTGAACTACTCTGATGAATGTATGTAAAAAAAAATGTTAAAAAGTTTTAAAAAGTTTAAAAAATGAAATAAAATTGTTTACAAAAATGGTTTTAGCTTTCTTTTTTAACATACTGTGACCAGTCAGTGCCATTGATCGTTACCAAACCAGTCATAGGATGACACTTTACTGCACTGGGGACTGGTGGAGCCTGTGGACTATATACATTTCCTACAGACTAAATAATAAACACTGATTTGGATTATTTTCACCAAAGAAATGTAACAGAATACAATTTGGCCTAAATGTTTGGAGAAAGATGATTTATTTGCAACATTTTATTACAGAAACAAAGAAAAACACAATTTTTCAAAATGTTTGGCCTTTTTTTAATTTATTTAGCAAAAAATAAAAAACTTAGTGGTAATTAAATACTACCAAAAAAAAGCTTTATTTGTGTGAAAAAATTGTTAACATTTCATATGGGTACAATGTTGCAGGACCATGCAATTGTTATTCAAAGTGTGACAGCGCTGAAAGATGAAAATTGGCCTGGGCAGGAAGGGGGTGTATGTGCCCTGTGTTGAAGTGGTTAAAGTATAACTAAAGGATAATTTTTTTTTTTCGTTTTGGATAGAGTGCAGAGGGATTAGAACCCCTGTCAGTTTTTATTGCTGCCTCTGCTGAACTCTAGGAAGGTTCACCCTCTCTACTTAACATGTTTACCATTATCATTGAAAGTGAAAGTAAAATAATTTTTTGGGTTGTACCCAGGAAATTAATTGAGGAGAAACTTTCTTATGGGCACACTGGTTCTGGTGACCTGGGGGTCCCCAAGGAATTCCCTTAATTTGCTATGGGACAGGAAGCAATATCTCTGCAATGGGACAAAGATAGGTAAAACAATTACAAGGGTTAAAACCCTCCCTTGCGCTATCCAAAATGAAAAAAAGTTTTGCCTATAGTCCTACTTTAAGAACCTCCAGAAATGAGAAAGGCCATCAGTACATCAAAATTGATCAATTTTCAAATATATATACCATAGTTTGTAGACTCAATAGCTTTCACACAAACCAATTAATATCCAATTTTGGGATTTTTTTAACCAACGACGTAGCAAAATACATTTGGCTTACATTTTTTTTTGCTCATTTATATAATTTTTTTTTTTTTAAATCCTAGCCAGTGGTGATCAAATACCACCAAAAGAAAGATCTATTTGTGTGAAAAAAAATGATATAAATGTAATTTTCTTATAGTGTTGCATTTTCAATTGTCAGTTAAAGTAACGTAGTGCTGAATAGTGAAAAATAGTCTGGTCATGAAGGAGGTGAAACCCTCCAGAGGTCCAGTGGATAATCCAATAAGACTAAGAAAATCATTATATACACAGTATATATATATATATATATATATACTGTATATATATATAATATATATATATACCGTATTTTTCGCTCCATAAGACGCACCTGACCATAAGACGCACCTAGGTTTTAGAGGCAGAAAACAGGAAAAAAAAATTCTGAACTAATGGACTGCAGACATAGTACAGGAGATGACCAGAGACTGCAGACATAGTAAAGGAGATGACCAGAGACTGCGGACACAGTACAGGAGATGACCAGAGACTGCAGACATAGTACAGGAGATGACCAGAGACTGCGGACACAGTACAGGGATGACCAGAGACTGCGGACACAGTACAGGGATGACCAGAGACTGCGGACACAATACAGGGATGACCAGAGACTGCGGACACAGTACAGGGATGACCAGAGACTGCGGACAGCACAGGGATGACCAGAGACTGCGGACACAGTACAGGGATGACCAGAGACTGCGGACACAGTACAGGGATGACCAGAGACTGCGGACACAATACAGGGATGACCAGAGACTGCGGACACAGTACAGGGATGACCAGAGACTGCGGACAGCACAGGGATGACCAGAGACTGTGGACAGCACAGGGATGACCAGAGACTGCGGACAGCACAGGGATGACCAGAGACTGTGGATAGTACAGGGGATGACTGCTGACCTTTGGGGAGGGGGGGGAGCGGGTACCTGAATTTGACAGGTACCCGCTCCCACTCCCGCGGAGTTGTTCTTTCATCTTACCTGTTCCTCTATCCAGCCGCGTGCTGTCTTCCCAGCTTCTGTAATGGCGCTCGGCATGACAGCCGGGTGCCCAGTGCGCATGAGCGAGAAGCACTTGCGCTTTGTGATTGGTCCGGCGGCTTCTGGGATCTGTCATGTGTCCCAGGTGCCGCCTTACCATTCACAAAAAGCACCGCTTCTTGCGCATGCGCACTTGGCACCCGGCTGTCATGCCCACACTACAGAAGCTGGGAAGACAGCGCGCCGCTGGATAGAGGAACAGGTAAGATGAAAGAACAACTCCACGGAAGTGGGAGTGGGTACCTGTCAAATTCAGTTACCCGCTCCCCCTCCCTCCCCAAAGGTCAGCAGTCATCTCTATAAGGTCCCGCTGCAGAGCTGAGCAGCCAGCCTGGTATTCTGACGCAGTGGAAATATCGGACCGGTCGCTCCATATCCGCTCCATAAGACGCACTGACATTTTTCCCCCTTTTTTGGGGGGAAAAAAGTGCGTCTTATGGAGCGAAAAATACGGTATATATGTATATATAATAAATTAAAAAAAAGACTGTTGGGTAATGATAATCTATGGTTTAGTATAAGGAGAAGGAATGGCAGTTTGAAGTTCATTCTCCCACACAGATGTATGTTTAGGTTGCCCTGGGTAGGCCAAGGAGGAGAGGATTGAGTATACTTTAGATACCGCATGAGATGAAAGAGTATTGTGTGATGCTGGCCATATGTGAAAAATTGTTCAAACTTATTTTTAAATAATAAACACTTGCTCGTGATAGCAAACAATATTGCCATAATAGAATGATCGAATTCCAAAAGATAAATTGGTTAATAGACATAAAAGAAACATACAATTTTTTTTATTTTGTTTTATATGTGCAGTATGAATAGTTTGATTCTTAATTTATCATCCATTCGGCAGACATTTTCAAAACTTTTCATTCTATTTTTTTGGCTCAAAAACATCAAAACCTACTTTCTATTTTTGCCCATTAACTGGACGAAAAACAAATGACCTGTCCAAATGACAGATTTTTGAACATTTTTTCATCTAGTGTGTGGCCAGAATTAGAGAAGTTCAACAGCCGTTGGCGGAGATTGAAGTGTTGGCATATTTGGAATAGAATAAATAAACAAGTTAAGTTGTTTTCTAAGAAACCTTGAGTCTGTTGGCAGTCTCATTTGTGAGCTGCTAGATATAAGAGGGATCAGCTCCTAAGACTTGGGATAATTTGCAGTAATCTCCTTTAGCCCAAGGGTCAAAGATATTGCCCTGGTAAAGTTCCTGGATAAAAATAAACTGTCTAAATTGGTTAGATGCATTATATACAAAAATAAATTATATTTAAAAAGAATGTATTTGACAGTTTGCATGTGTATAAATAGGCCCCATAATTATGAATAGGGATGAGCCGAACTGAGAGTCTTCATTTCTCTTATCCTATTCAGGATATGTTGCTGTAAAAATAAATAATTAAAACACGGTTACAAAAATTATTTTTAAATGAATGTATCAAAACACTACATTCTACCTCAAATACACATTTAAATAAGGAAATAAAGAGTAGTTTAATTAATTAAATCTGTAATTTTGTGGCAAAATTAGTTTAGCAGGTAAATCATTTTAGGAAAATACTAGTGGAGCTCAAATCAAACCGAGACTTTTAGGTTTATATAATAAAAGAACAAATTTCAAGGATCGGAAACTGCATTTATTTTTTGACATACTCCTCTGCTATATTTATACAATTACAGTATCCCAGTGTTTAATTAATGCCTGGAAAGCTTCGGCATAGAAAGATTTGTCAGTCTGCCTGAACCATCCTAGAACAGCCTGCTTCACTTCGTCATCAGTGCTGAAATATGAAAAATTGTCTCTTGTGCAATTCCAGGACAGATTATGCATTATGCATTATGCATCGATTATCCAGGATCAGGCGTTCCATGCACTGAATGTTTACAAGAATGGCTGCTGTGGTTCCCAACCACCACATCCAGGATTGTCATTGATGGATGTACGGCCATCTTTAAAATGTTTACACAATTCAAATGTCTTACTGTGGCTGAGCATTTCATTGCCACACTGTGCATTAAGTCTTCTGTAGATATCCACGGGTTTTACTCCTTCGTTCAGAAGAAACTTCATCACCATATTCTGTTCTATGCACGCACTAACACTGTTGTCTGCCATCTTGATTAAAAGTCTCTGGACTGGCCCGCGACATGTACACCGCCTATCAATAATAGGACATGCTTGCCACTTACTACTGCATGTAGTACAGCCACGCTAGCATCCCTTTTTCTACCTGTAAAATGAAAGTCCCAGTTTGATTTGAACACCCCATGTAACTTCTCTCATCCATAGTTATAAGTGTAAAACATTTTTTGTGATAGCTGTCCTTAAAAGTGTTAATAGTGGGAGTCAATAGATATTCCAACTTGTGAAGGTTATCTAAAGAAAGTACCTGGATGCACTGCGCTCTTTGAAAGTGTCAATTTCAGGTTTATCATCTAATCATCATCACAATTAATCCTTTACAACCTCAAAACTGGCAACATCTAAATGATTATCTAATTCCTTATGCAATTAATATAACTTGTATCTTTTTTTCTTTGATATATACACGCGCAGTAACAGAAGCATTTTGGAAACATTGGAATTATACTGTATAGTTTATACTTGTTCTTTTCGGTGAGGTTTTTTTATGCTCTACTAAAACGTTGTTCATGAGTAACTATTCTTGACAAAGAAAGTTATTGGGCCTCATTCTTTTAACTCTCCTAGCAGCCTCCTCCTGGCAGTAGCATTTTGGCAAAAAAAAGGCTGACACATTTAAAAGTGTGTAATTCATTTAGCCATGTTTACCCTTGTTTACCCGTGTCAAGCATTTGGGCAATAATTAATTTTATTGGCTAGAATAAATGTATTCTAGGCATTGAAATTAATTAATGCTCAAGCTTTGAACATGCATTTGCTTGTATTTACACAGATTAACACACATCAAGCATTTTTTCTGCCAAAATACCACTGTTCCTGGACACACGTGCAGTGTTTTTGTGCCTGCCTCTAAACTCTCCTGCCACTAAATGCCTCTAAAAGTGTATGAGTTATTGGACACATAGGCTAACATGCTGGGGAGAATAGAGGCAGGAAAATAAAAATGTGAGGCACCCTTAGGGGCAGCTGTAAAAATGCCAAATGTGCATGAGGCCTTAATGACCTTTGCCAATGGGCTTTGTACCTGTGTCAAAATCACTGATTGGAAATCAGCTTGAGAGGCTTCTAAGATCATTCAGAATTAATCACTTGCCCTCCAGAGGATTTACCACCCTTCCTGACCAGGCCATTTTTTGTGATACGGAACAGCATTACTTTAACCGATAATTGTGCAGTCAGTCATGCAATGCTGCACCCAAATTAAATCTATGTCCTTTTTTCCCACAAATGGAGCTTTCTTTCGGTGATAATTAATCACCTCTGCGTTTTCTATTTTTTGTGCTCTAAACAAAAAAAGACTGACAATTTAAAAAAAAACAACAACAATATTTTTGACTTAAACAAATGTGAAATTACCTTTGAGCCACTAGAAATATATAATGTAATATATATAATGTGAAAACTATATATATTATAAAAAGTGGGTTCGCTAGCTCTTCTTTACATCCTCATATATGTATACTAAAATAAAATAAATATGTGGTGCCGCGCCCTCTATGTGAACAAGTGTCTAAATATTAATAACGGTATTAGTCATCAATAATCAAAAAAATCTAAAAAATATATATCAAATTGCAATAATGAATATGGGATCTTAAAATATATAAAAAGAATATTCAACTAATAAAAATAAGTCCGGCCAAGTCTGAAGTCCCTTCATGAGATTGACATACTCAAAAGTAGAGATGAGCGAATTATTCAAAAATTTGATTCGGCTGATTCGCCGAATTTGAGGAAGAAATTTGATTCGATGCGAATTTATTCGCTACGAATTTAACTTATAAAAAGGGTTTCTAGGCTTCAGAGAGCCTTTAAATTAGTGCAGAACACTGTACCTTTAATTTAAATGCCCTTGGAGATGAGGAAGGAGAAGGAGAAGGATGAGAAGAAAGAGAAGGAGAAGGATGAGAAGAAGGAGAAGGATGAGAAGAAGGAGAAGGATGAGAAGAAGGAGAAGGATGAGAAGAAGGAGAAGGATGAGAAGAAGGAGAAGGAGAAGGATGAGAAGAAGGAGAAGGAGAAGGATGAGAAGAAGGAGAAGGATGAGAAGAAGGAGAAGGATGAGAAGAAGGATGAGAAGAAGGAGAAGGATGAGAAGAAGGATGAGAAGAAGGAGAAGGATGAGAAGAAGAAGGATGAGAAGAAGAAGAAGGATGAGAAGAAGGAGAAGGATGAGAAGAAGAAGAAGAAGGATGAGAAGAAGAAGAAGGATGAGAAGAAGAAGAAGGATGAGAAGAAGGAGAAGGATGAGAAGAAGAAGAAGGATGAGAAGAAGAAGAAGGATGAGAAGAAGGAGAAGGATGAGAAGAAGAAGAAGGATGAGAAGAAGAAGAAGGATGAGAAGAAGGAGAATTCCAAGCCGGCAAAAAGTGTATCTGCAGAGCTCCGCTATTTCTTAGCGGAGCTCTGCAGATACACTTAGTGGAGCTCTGCAGATACACTTTTTGCCGGCTTGGAATTCTTCTTATTTTCATCCTACTTCTTCTTCTTCTTCTTCTTCATCCTCATCCTCATCCTCTTATTCTTATTCTGAGGATGAGGATGAGGATGAAGAAGAAGAAGAAGAAGTAGGATGAAAATAAGAAGAATTCTAAACCGGCAAAAAGTGTATCTGCAGAGCTCCGCTAAGTGTATCTGCAGAGCTCCTCTATTTCTGACAGTTCTCTGACATTCACATTTACAGCGGTTGAAACATTGTATCTATTTGTTTCCATAAATGGAAACAAATAGATACGATGTTTCAACCGCTGAGCTCTGCAGATACACTTAGCGGAGCTCTGCAGATACACTTAGCGGAGCTCTGCAGATACACTTTTTGCCGGCTTGGAATTCTTCTTATTTTCATCCTACTTCTTCTTCTTCTTCTTCTTCTTCTTCATCCTCATCCTCAGAAGAAGACGAAGAGGATGAGGATGAGGATGAAGAGGAAGAAGAAGAAGAAGTAGGCTATTTCTGACAGTTTCAATGTTTCAACCGCTGTATGGAGTGAATGTCAGAGAACTGTCAGAAATAGCGGAGCTCCGCTATTTCTGACAGTTCTCTGACATTCACTCCATACAGCGGTTGAAACATTGTATCTATTTGTTTCCATTTATGGAAACAAATAGATACAATGTTTCAACCGCTGTATGGAGTGAATGTCAGAGAACTGTCAGAAATAGGCTATTTCTGACAGTTCTCTGACATTCAATACTCCATACAGCGGTTGAGGAGTGAATGTCAGAGAACTGTCAGAAATAGCCTATTTCTGACAGTTCTCTGACATTCACTCCATACAGCGGTTGAAACATTGTATCTATTTGTTTCCATTTATGGAAACAAATAGATACAATGTTTCAACCACTGTATGGAGTGAATGTCAGAGAACTGTCAGAAATAGCGGAGCTCTGCAGATACACTTAGCGGAGCTCTGCAGATACACTTTTTGCCGGCTTGGAATTCTTCTTATTTTCATCCTACTTCTTCTTCTTCTTCTTCATCCTCATCCTCATCCTCTTCTTCTTCTTCCGAGGATGAGGATGAGGATGAAGAAGAAGTAGGATGAAAATAAGAAGAATTCCAAACCGGCAAAAAATGTATCTGCAGAGCTCCTCTAAGTGTATCTGCAGAATAGAGGAGCTCTGCAGATACACTTTTTGCCGGCTTGGAATTCTTCTTATTTTCATCCTACTTCTTCTTCTTCTTCATCCTCATCCTCATCCTCAGAAGAAGAAGAAGAGGATGAGGATGAGGATGAAGAATGAGAAGAATAAAAAGAAGAATGAAAAGAAGAAGAAGAAGAATGAAAAGAAGAATGAGAAGAAGAATGAAAAGAATGAAAAGAAGAATGAAAAGAAGAATGAGAAGAATGAAAAGAAGAATGAGAAGAATGAAAAGAAGTAGAAGAAGAATAATGAAAAGAAGAATGAAAAGAAGAAGAAGAATGAAAAGAAGAAGAATGAAAAGAAGAATGAAAAGAAGAAGAAGAATGAAAAGAAGAAGAAGAAGAATGAAAAGAAGAATGAAAAGAAGAATGAGAAGAATGAAAAGATTCTTCTTCTTCTTCTTTTCATTCTTCTTTTCATTCTTCTTCTTCTTTTCATTCTTCTTTTCATTCTTCTTCTTCTTTTCATTCTTCTTCTTCTTCTTTTCATTCTTCTTTTCATTCTTATCATTCTTCTTTTCATTCTTCTCATTCTTCTTCTCATTCTTCTTTTCATTCTTCTTCTCATTCTTCTTTTCATTCTTCTTCTTCTTTTCATTCTTCTTTTCATTCTTCTCATTCTTCTTTTCATTCTTCTTCTCATTCTTCTTTTCATTCTTCTTCTTCTTTTCATTCTTCTTTTCATTCTTCTTCTCATTCTTCTTTTCATGAAGAAGAAAAGAAGAATGAGAAGAATGAAAAGAAGAATGAAAAGAAGAAGAATGAAAAGAAGAATGAGAAGAAGAATGAAAAGAAGAATGAGAAGAATGAGAAGAAGAATGAAAAGAAGAATGAGAAGAATGAAAAGAAGAATGAGAAGAATGAAAAGAAGAATGAAAAGAAGAAGAATAATGAAAAGAAGAATGAAAAGAAGAAGAAGAAGAATGAAAAGAAGAAGAAGAAGAATGAAAAGAAGAATGAGAAGAATGAAAAGAAGAAGAAGAAGAATGAAAAGAAGAATGAAAAGAAGAAGAAGAATGAAAAGAAGAATGAAAAGAAGAAGAATGAAAAGAAGAATGAAAAGAAGAAGAAGAATGAAAAGAAGAAGAAGAATGAAAAGAAGAATGAGAAGAATGAAAAGATTCTTCTTCTTCTTCTTCTTTTCATTCTTCTTTTCATTCTTCTTCTTCTTTTCATTCTTCTTCTTCTTCTTTTCATTCTTCTTTTCATTCTTCTCATTCTTCTTTTCATTCTTCTCATTCTTCTTCTCATTCTTCTTTTCATTCTTCTTCTCATTCTTCTTTTCATTCTTCTTCTTCTTTTCATTCTTCTTTTCATTCTTCTTTTCATTCTTCTTCTCATTCTTCTTTTCATTCTTCTTCTTCTTTTCATTCTTCTTCTCATTCTTCTTTTCATGAAGAAGAAAAGAAGAATGAGAAGAATGAAAAGAAGAATGAAAAGAAGAACAATGAAAAGAAGAATGAGAAGAAGAATGAAAAGAAGAATGAGAAGAATGAAAAGAAGAATGAAAAGAAGAATGAGAAGAATGAAAAGAAGAATGAGAAAAATGAAAAGAAGAATGAAAAGAAGAAGAATGAAAAGAAGAAGAAGAATGAAAAGAAGAATGAAAAGAAGAAGAAGAAGAATGAAAAGAAGAAGAAGAAGAATGAAAAGAAGAATGGAAAGAAGAAGAAGAATGAAAAGAAGAATGAGAAGAATGAAAAGAAGAAGAAGAAGAATGAAAAGAAGAATGAAAAGAAGAAGAAGAATGAAAAGAAGAATGAGAAGAATGAAAAGAAGAATGAAAAGAAGAAGAAGAATGAAAAGAAGAAGAAGAAGAAGAATGAAAAGAAGAATGAAAAGAAGAATGAGAAGAATGAAAAGATTCTTCTTCTTCTTTTCATTCTTCTTTTCATTCTTCTTCTTATTTTCATTCTTCTTCTTCTTCTTCTTTTCATTCTTCTTTTCATTCTTCTCATTCTTCTTTTCATTCTTCTCATTCTTCTTCTCATTCTTCTTTTCATACTTCTTCTCATTCTTCTTTTCATTCTTCTTCTTCTTTTCATTCTTCTTTTCATTCTTCTTCTCATTCTTCTTTTCATGAAGAAGAAAAGAAGAATGAGAAGAATGAAAAGAAGAATGAAAAGAAGAATGAGAAGAAGAAGTATTCCAGTACAGCAAAAAGTGTATCTGCAGAGAGCCCTGCTATTTCTGACAGTTCTCTGACAGTTCCAGCGGTTGACAGCGGTTGAAACATTGTATCTATTTATTTCCGAATAAAAACATCTGTATCCTAAATGGAAACAAATAGATACAATGTTTCAACCGCTGTACATGTGAAGGAACTGTCAGAGAGCTGTCAGAAATAGCGGAGCTCTCTGCAGGGACACTTTTGCCGGCTGATCGGGAAAAATCCGATTCGCGCACCCGAATTATGCAAATATTCGGATTCGACGCAAATCAAATTTTTCCTGAAATTCGAAACGAATTCCACTTCGCCTGGTTCAATTCGCTCATCTCTACTCAAAAGTACTTATAGAATACTCACACTTTCGAATCAGTCTGTAAGTGCAGGTATTGATTAGAAGAGCAAAGGATTACCCTGATGTAATACTCTATTGGAAGCTGAGTGGGTTAGTCACCTCTTCACCCTTAGATATACTGCTGTGAGTAAATGTGGGATAGGAATCCTCCCTTCCTTGGGCTTTCCATTCCTGGATATACTGCTGTAAGTGAGTATGGGATATGAATCCTCCCTTCCTTAGGCTGTGTATTCCTTCTCCGCATGTGTGCTGGTGAATAAAAGAGAAAGGGATAGTGCCTTATCCTCAATAAAAAGAGATAGCTGGGTGTATATTTAGCAATCTTCACCGGGACATTGGGGGAAAGGCAGCACAAATGTAAACAAACAGTAATAGGTTCCCGCTGGAGAGGCAGGAGCCTAGGTTCCCGGGACATCAAGAAAGCCCTGGGATCCGGTAAAACACGCTGTCAATGTAGCCTAACAGGGGCGTCAAAATGCCTAAAAAAAGGGGTGGAGCAGCATGTGCAGCCAGGACCAGGGCTCCCAGGCAAATGCATAAAGACATCCATAAACATTTAACGTGATAAAAAAACAGTCAAACAATAAGTGACTTGTAGCGAATTAGAGGTTGGACTCCCAAGAAGAGTTGTGGTGACCAGTCCAAAGGGTGAAGAACAACCTCATCTAGTTGAGAAGAAAAGGGGCTGAGGGAAATCATCTGGTAGGTGGACTCAGACAGATGAAAAGCAGTAGAGTAGATCTAAATGCTCATGTATGTTTCAATCCATGGAGTCTTGGTGAGCTAGAGCAGGGGAGAAGGAGCGACCTCTTTTGTGAGCGCTAAGTTGACCTGTGGTTGAGTGGGAAGGATGGTTCTTTTGTGGAGAGCAGGATGCTGACCGTCAAAAAGAGCCGTCTGGAGATGCCACAGGTGGATGAAGCTGAAGGTTCTGCAGAGTGTCAAGAAGGTCTTCAGGGGTCTTGCAGGTGTAGTCACGGGAATGGAAGGTAAAGTGAACCGTAAATGGGAAGCTCCATCTGTCGGCGATACCATGTTGCTGGATGATCTGAAGGTGTGGTTTCATGGCTCTGCATTTAGCAATCATTGTGGGACATTAGTCCTGGAACAGCTGATAAGTATGACCTTGGAATGTCAGGGAGCCCACCGAGTGTGCTGCCTGCAGGAGCTGTTCCTTGGTACGAAAGAAGTGGAGTTTAGCGATAATATCGCGTGCCATCCGGGCGACGTGGGGCCAGAGCCCTAGGACTTTATCCATCTCTAAGCGCTCTATGGGAATTGCCAACTCCTGAAAAATGGCCATGCCTGTGGACAGAATGTCCGTGATAGATTTGGGAAGGCCATGTATGTGCAGATTTGAATGGCAAGCCCGGTTTTCAAAATCCTCCAGGCGGGATTGAAGAGTCGCATTCTCATCGCGCAGCAGTTCAAGATCGTCCGAATGTGTTTGGAGCAAAGTGTCGAGATCATTGTCCCGGTTTTCAAGGTCAGAGGTACGTTGCCCCAATTTGCAGATTTCCTTAGACAGCTTGTCAGTAATGCGGTCGGAAGTTTGTTTCAGTGCTTTGTGTAGTATCCATTCAAAGCGCTTGAGAAGGTCAGGAGAAGAAAGATCAGAGGCAGGAGCATATAGGGACGGTCCCCAGGTCAGAGTCAGACTCACCATCAGATGTGCAGAGTGGACTGGATTGTGCAGCCTGTAGTGCAGCATAGGGCTGTGTCTGTGCCTTCATATGTGGAGCAGGGACGGTCGCCATCTTGGAGGAGGCCCATGCCAGAGCCTCCTTAATAGGTTTGATGTGCGGCTGTGGCTAGTGTTTGGCCGCTTCCTGGACCATCATGACAGGTGCCAAGGGGGTTGCCACGGAGACCAGAGCAGCCACAGGGGCGGGGCTGGCCGGGAGCGGTGTCCAGGAAGCTGCTTTCTCCTCAATGCACCGGAGCCTCAGGCAGACATGTGGCGGATATGGCGGCCCTGCGCATAAGGCAAATATTTTTTACCTTAACAACATGCACTCCAGAGGATTTACCCCACTTCCTGAGCAGGCCATTTTTTGTGTTACGCCACTGCATTACTTTAACCACTTGACTACTGGGCACTCCCCCCCCTTCCTGCCCAGGCCAATTTTCAGCTTTCAGCGCTGTCGCATTTTGAATAACAAGTGTGCAGTCATGCAACATTGTATCCATATGAAATTGTTATCATTTTTTTCACACATATAGAGCTTTTTTTGGTAGTATTTAATCGCTACTGGGTGTTTTATTTTTTTTTATTATAAACAAAAAAAGAGCAAAAAATTTGAAAAAAAAGATTTTTCTTTGTTTTTATTATGAAATTTTGCAAACAGGTAATTTTTCTTCTTCACTGATGTGCGTTGATGAGGCTGCACTGATAGGCAGCACTGATGGGCACTGATGAGGTTGCATGAATAGGCAGCATTGATGGGCACTGACGAGGTGGCACGGATAGGTAGCATTGATGGGCACTGATAGGAGGCACTGATAGGTGACATTGATAGGCGGCACTGATGAGCTGCACTGATAGGTGGCACTGATGGTCAGCACTGACTGACAGTACTGCTGGGCACTGACTGACGGCAGTGCTGAGCACTGACTGGCAGCACTGATGGACAGCACTGATGGGGGCACTGCTGAGCACAGGCAGGTGGCATTGCTGGGCATAGGTGGGTGGCACTTCTAGGCACTACTAGGTACAGGTGGGTGGCACTGCTGGGCACAGGTGGGTGACAATACTGGGCACTGATTATTGGGGCACTGATCACCAGTGCCCTGATGATCAGTGCCAATCTCTTCGCTGACAATTGCAGGTTCTCGGCAGGAAAGTGCAGCCGATAACTGGCAACTGTATTTACCCAGTGACCTGCTGTCTCTGCTATGCAAAGCCATATAAAGCAGTGTGCTGGAGCCGAGAGGGGAGAGAACTGCATTGTTCTCTCCCTGTCGGTATTACTTGGTGATCACCGGGTGCCAGCAAGTAATAACTGGCCTTGACCCGGTGATTGACAGCTAAGACTGCGAATGGCGGCGCGGGTAGGGTTTGCACTCAGCCTGCGTGCACCCCCCTACCCGTAAATGCGAAATCACTTATATATACATGATTTTGCGCACTACTGCTGCCCTGTAGCAATATTTTTGCTATAGGGTGGCGGTAAAGAAGTTAATGCATTCTCCGCATTAAGGTAATAAATAAAACCTCCAAATGTCTGTGTCCCCTCTCCTCCCTAATTATTTTCCTGACACCACTCTCGGTCCAGGCTTTGTCCCCACCAGCAGCCCTACTCCCCTATTTTTACTCCAGCTATTTTTACAAAGCACACACCAACACAAAATGTTGGTGTGACCTGAGCATTGAGCTGTGTTGAGCAATTTGGCCAAATGCAGCCCTACATACATAGTTTAAATGGTCCCTTAGACAATATTATTATTATTATTATTATACAGTATTTATAAAGCGCCAATAGTTCACTCAGCGCTGTACATTACAATATAATTTTACCCTGCAACACATATATTGTAGGTTGGCCAGACAATTTCCATAAAATTTGAAACATTTGACTTGTAAATGTTTGAAAAGACCATTTCAACAGTTTAAAAAATCGCAGTTAAACACACAGAATATTTGTGTATTCTTGATGCTTACTTGCAGTGTTTTTCCTTTTCAAAAACCTTTTTTGCATACGGTATTGCTTTCTTCAGGAAGAATCAATTTCCTAGCACAGCCTTTTTTCTTCTTACACTTTATAGCTCTTTC
This sequence comes from Staurois parvus, assembly GCF_062004578.1. Lineage (NCBI taxonomy): Eukaryota > Metazoa > Chordata > Amphibia > Anura > Ranidae > Staurois > Staurois parvus. The sequence continues at coordinate 11,309,634 of NW_028317949.1, forward strand.
TTCTTTTGGAAGTGTCTAAATACTTTCTATGCTGGTCCAGCATCTCTGATTTTCCCTACAGCAACCTAGATAATCTTTTAGCCCTGGTTCATACTGAAAGCAATTTCAAAATGGTGCAATTTGGTCCCATTTTAGGAGAGATTTCAATGTAGTGCTGATACAGACACAAGTAAGGTTTCAGTGTCATTTACCTTATAGTCTATGAGAGCTAAATCACACTGAAGTGGTGAAAATGTAATGCAGGATCTATTTTTGAGACCACACTGCTTGAAATCGCACCTATTAAGACAGTGCCGAAAAATACATTAGATGCGACTTCAGGTGTGATTTGTTAATCGCATATTGAAACTGAAGTTGCAGCAGTGTGAACCAGGGCTTATATGAACAGAACATGCAGCGCTGTTGAAAATCAATCATACATGTAGAAAATAATACATTGTAAGAAGAGTGATAAGGCGACCGCTGCTAAATAATGGCCCATCAAAATGTTCATAAATTGCAATGACATAAATATCTCCAATGAGAGTGTTCTTATGGTGCACAGTGCACAATATCACAATGAAGTGGTGAACAAATGGGTGACTTCCGTGACCATATTCCTCCCACCGAAATGAGTGTAGATTGCACTAACCAGAAAGCGCAATAGAAATGCGCATTTGAGTATTAACCAACTCCTGGTCATCCGTCTATTTAAGCTGGATCACTGGGAGGGTCATCAGGCTAGCGTCCGCTGTGCAGAATATCCTAACCACAGGATCTCCAGATGTCAGGGGGTGTACACTCGTCTCACCAGCAGGGGGAGATTAATCGTTCCCAGTGTGGCCACCAGATGGTCCCCAAACAAACCTTGAAATAGGGGGGGGGCTCGCAAAAAACGAGCCAGAGCGACAAGAAGATCCAATAGTGTAGTACTTTTATTAGCCACAAGAGTAAAAGAACAAAACAGTAGATATGCTACTCACATGATATAGTAAGCAGCTGTGTATGGGGAATACCAGGAATCATCAAAAGAAGGCAATGGCCGCCGGCCGTCCACAGGGGCCGTGCGGTGTGACGTCACAGAGTATGAGGCAATCATGGGGCAACTCACTAACGCGTTTCGTGCGCTTGCACGTTTTCAAAGGGGCTTATGTAACAGCTGAGGCAGGAGAGAAAGGGAATACCATAGAGTGACACTTGAGAAACCAATCTCAGTCTGCTGAGGCTGATGACATCACATCCAAGATGACAGTGCCCAGCAGCAGTCTGTGAAAGGTATATGCTTTTACAGGTAAATCACATTAATAAAATATGTTTCTGGTAGATCTTTGTTGAAATTATTGGTCTGGAGACAGGGTCTCTTTAATGCTCCCAGTTACTTCTCAACCATTTCAACTGTGCTGCTAATAAAGAATGATGTCCCTCTTTAATGTGCCAATTTAGACATTGGACATCTTTCTTAGGTATAGCTAGATATAATAATATAGCTTTTCCCTGTTAACTTGTGCAATTCTTAGAAATTTACAATTAAAATATTTAGAATATCCTTTGCAATACAAATCAACATGATTTATGATTCTAAATGAGATAAAAATGACAAGATTATTTATTTTTTTGAACATTTATTATAAAATATGCACAAGATGTGCTATTGACTTTCTCATATAACATTGGCTTGTACATTTCTCTATTTAAAAAAGAATCATGTTTTAGTGCTTGCTCTTTCATTAATATGTCTTCTTGTTCAGCTAGGTACTGTGTATTCTTTAAAATAGTTGTTTACTTTTAGTTCAATGTATTAAAATAAAAAAAAGCTCTTTAGAGTAATAAGTAAAATCTTGTATCCTTGCAGCCAGTATTGAAAATGAATAGCTTGTACAAGTTGAAAAGAAATTCTTTGCTATTAGGTACTGTTTATGCTGACTTTATTGGCCTGATTTACTAACTAGAAATTCACAAGTGCATATAAAAATGGCTTTGAAGATAACTGGCAAGCTTCTCTTGCAGTTCACACAAGCCCATGTACCTTTATGCACCCAGTGAGTGTACTTCAGAAACTAATAACTGAAATCAAACCGTTGTTGTGCCTTATATGCAGAGAATGTGAACTAAATAATGTGTGTTAGCAAAATGCCTAAAAGAAAGAAAATCATGATTCCTTTCTAAAGTATGAAAGAAGCATGCACCAAACTAAATAGCAGCTCCAAAAAAAAAAAAACTAGATACCACTCTCTCAGAACAAAACAGTTAAAGCAGTAGTAAACCGTGTCATAAAAAAAAATCCCCTGCAAGCCTTTTCCTTTTTCCTCAGTTTTCTGTCTAGGTTCGCTACCTCTGGTCCTTTGAATAGTTGAGCCTCAATGATGTCACTCCCGCATATGCACACGGGTGTCACAATTTATTGCACCTCAGTCTCCGCCCGAATCACACACCTACTGAGCAACATATCAGACTGGATGTCGCTCCAATTCCTTAAACTGAACCTCTCCAAAACCGAGTTTCTTGTCTTCCCCCCAGCCCGGACACCACCCCCCATTGACTTCTCCATCATATCCAACAACGCCACCATCAAACCCGCCCTGCAGGCCAGAGTACTTGGTGTCATTCTGGACTCCAACCTATCCTTCCAGCCCCAAGTCCAATCTTTAACAAGCTCGTGCAGACTCCACCTCCGCAACATCACCAAAATATGCACGTTTCTAACCCCAGAAACCACTAAACAGCTCATTCACTCCCTCATCATATCACGACTCGATTACTGCAACTCCCTCCTCACTGCCCTGCCTCACCACTGGCTTCAGTCGATCCTGAATACGGCTGCCAGACTCATTCACCTTTCCAACCGCTCCGTTTCCGCCACCCCCCTCTGCCAATCCCTCCATTGGTTTCTGATTGCGCACCGGATCAAATTCAAAATCCTAACACTGACGTACAAAGCCGTCCACCATACTGCCCCGAACTACATCACTGACCTTATATCCAAGTACCACCCAACACGCACACTCCGCTCCTCACAAGACCTCCTTCTCTCTAGTTCCCTGGTCTCCTCCTCCCATGCCCGCCTCCAGGACTTCTCCAGGGTGTCACCCATCCTCTGGAACTCCCTGCCCCAACCCATCAGATTATCACCTACTCTCCTCTCCTTTAGGCACACCCTGAAAACCCACCTCTTCAGGGAAGCCTACCCCACCCCCTGCTAACTTGCCAACCTCCTCCACTCTTCCTACCACCCCATCCCCCACAGCTATCTCCTCCTGTGCCACCATCCCCTCCCTCCTAGATTGTAAGCTCGAAAGAGCAGGGCCCTTGATCCCCTCATGTTTTGCATTGTATTGTTCTGTTACATGTTCTGTCCCCCTTTGTAATGTACAGCTCTGAGCGAACTATTGGCGCTTTATAAATACTGTATAATAATAATAATGGCACAGAGCTCTGAAGGACAGCACAGTATGCGAAGATGTCACCAGCTGCATCCAGTGTGAATATCTCCTAATGACCACAAGCTTAGGAGATATTCACCGTATGTACAGTTAAGTCTTATTATAGGCTTACCTGTAGGTACAAGTTCAAAAAAGGTTTACTGCCATTTTGTTGTAAGTGTACAAGAAACAATAATGCATGAATTAGTGTGCAAGTGCTTCCTGTGTCCAAACCCTACATGTATGTGCTTTGAAAGGCTATTGAAATTTCACTGTGATTGGAGCAGAGTTTGAAACACAAGCATTTGCTAACCAGATATGAGACTGGATTGCAGGGTAATGAAAGGGTTCCATACAGGGGGCTCCAGAATGCATGTCTCAGGGAGAGAACAAGATTGTTTATTTTCTCAGGGCTTGGCAAGTCCTAGGCTGGGTCCTGGAGCCTGGAGGCTTTGCAGAGGTTTGGTTAGAATAAAACCTCCGGGGGGAGGGGGGGTGCTTGCGTGGTGCAAAGCTGGACGGTCGCTAGAAGCCAGAGCTCTGAGGGTAGTGAAGACATAACCTGCCTCCCCATTTCACACCAGATTTACTCAATTTCAACACAGACACACACACACCCACCTGGAGGACCACATAGTGTATGCCGACCCCAAGAGCTGCAAAATGAAGCCTGTACAACCGTCTCTAACCACATACCCTCTCTGGGTACAGGAGCGAAGCAGGATGCAGTAAGATGGTGCCCAGCTGGAACAAACGCAGGTGTGTCCCCTTTAACCCAGCAGAGAGTATCTACCTCACCTTACAAAAGCAGACCTTGAGGATAGCCTGGCCACCAGGTACAACAAACTGGCCCATAAGTTTCAGGCTGAGCTGTATAAATCTACCAGCACATTTAGCCAGGAAATAGCAACCCTGGGAGGCCAGATGGGTATGTTTATAGGCTAAATATGATGAGCTACATCTGGCCTATGTAGATCTCTGATAGGAACATGAGGCATTATCTGACATGGTACTACAACTACAAGCACACCTGGAAGAACTAGACAATCACAATAGGCAAAATAACATTAGGGTACGAGGTGTACCTGAAACAGTTACAGACTTGTTTCCAGCTGTTAAGAAAATCTTTTATTCTCTACTCCCAGACTGTACAGATGCCTAATTTTCTTGTGATAGAATTCATAGAGCGCTGTGACCCAAGCCACTACCGCACAAACCTTCGAGAATGTAGTATTGTGCTTGAAGGACTTTTTAGTAAGGAAAGACATTCTCCATGCAACCCATACTACCCCCTCATTACATCTGTATGGGGCTAATATTCAACTTTACCCAGATATCTCTCCAGCATCACTGGATAAAAGAAGAATGAAAAAAGTAATTTCTGTATTACAGGCTGTCAGAATTAGATATAGATGGGGATTTCTTTTTAAACTGTCTATGCCCCACAACGACACTACTTATATAGTTACCACATTGACAGAAGGGAAGGAACTCCTTGTCAAGCTGGATCTTCTTGACCCCCATACTACACCACACTTGCCTTCTACTCTTCGCCCATCTCCTATATGGGTTACTCCTCAATGTGACCACAAGAGATGACAGTAGGCCTGAGATCAGGCAGCTTGAGACCCTCTTGGACTGACCTTATCGCCTTAGTTCTCTCCTCAGACTCTTGGAGAGGGAGACTTTTCACGCATGAAGCATTATTTTATTGCAGGAAACACACTTCTCCTCCAATCAATTATTTGATAAACCTTACAAACAGCACTACTTTACCACTTTTGATTCCAAGACTAGGGGAGTGGCTTTTTTTTTTTTTTTTTTAACTCAGTGGTACTAGATGTTCACCATCTATATATTTAGATCCAGTCAGTCATAATAAAAGGTTATTAAATATTCCCTAAAAGGCCGAACAATAACTATTGCTAATGTCTATGCCCCTGCTGACTCTCAAGCCTCTTTATTTCAGGATTTATTTCTACCTGAACAAATGCTTTATGCTAATATGACACTTATCCCCAAACCCAATAAAGGTCACACCTTTCCAGGAAATTACAGACCTCTCTCAATGATGATTTAAAAATGTTGGGTCGTATGTTGGCAGACCGCTTAGCACCAATTATCACTACCTTAATATCACCAGACCAAACAAGCTATATTCCCTCTAGACAAATTACAGACAATATTTGTCTTGCTTCTAACATCCTACAAGACACAGATCTATTTTCTCGTAAACTCCTTTTACTAGAACTAAATATACACAAGGCATTTGACAGCATCTTATGGTCATATGTGGACACCATGTTAGCCAAATTCAGGTTTCAGGGAGAATTTATGCATGGCTTTAGGGCATTATACTGTAATGTGTGCATTCGAATCAAGCCATGGGCTGCTCCTCTGCTTATTTCCATCTTGGCAGAGGCACAGGACAGGGTTGCCCCCTATCACCATTTGTTTTTGCCCTGGTCATTGAACCATTGGCTAGAGCTATCAACAATGTCCCTAACATCAAAGGCTACACAAAGGGGGACCAGGAGTTCAAATAAACATGTATGCAGATGATGTGCCAATGTTTCTTTCGAACCCAGTGGCTTTTCTTCCTAACCTAGTATCCACACTAAAGATATTTCATGATCTTACTGGAATGGGAGTCAATCTAGCTAAATGTTCAGCTCTTCCTATTCATTAACCACAACCCATGATCTCTAGTATTGTAAATAGGTTTGTTTTTTCTATATGTGATGGATCTCTCCAATACCTGGGCATTCAACTAGCCACATCATTACGCTTGATGTACAATGCTAATTACCCACAAGCCTTTGCCGGAGTTAAGCAATGGCTGCAGTTATGGCCTACATTTCCAACTCTCTTTTAGGCAGAGTTAGGGCCATCAAGATGTCCATATTACCAAAACTACTTTATTTTGTTTTTAGAGCACTGCCTATTTATGTCTCTCTTCAGACTATTGGAACAATTCAAAGAGCAGTGAGCACATTTATTTGGAGGGGCAAAAAAAATACTATGGCAAGCTGTTATCTCAAGGAATATTTGGGATGCCTAATTTATGGCACTATTACTTAACAGCCAGACGTGCACAAAGCATAGGCATACCTCCCCCATGCAGATACCATGGTTCCTATTTGAGGTGACCTCATTCTGTCCATTTCACCTTCCAGGAGTATTGTGGTCTACTACTATACATCCTAGAAATATGACTCCCCTGAATAGTATAATATCTCAAACATTACATTTATGGGGATTATACCACAAAGAAATATATAAATGTGCTCTAGTTTACCTCCCTTATCCTCTTTTATGGGGGACCCAAGTTTCTCCCTGGCTTTACATACTGTCATCGACTTCTCAAGGTGGAAAATGTATGCCCTGATTATATTACACTCTCTTATGCAGAATCTACATTTCTGTTCCTTAGCTCATCTCAAACAACAATATGCCTTCCCACAATTGGAATTCTATAAATATTAACAGATTAGACATTTTTTATTCATCTCATTCACTTAGCTCACAGATTAAATTTTCCAATTTTGAATGGATTTGCCATAATTCCTACCATGATAGAGGTGTTATCGCTAGGATTTGTAGTTATTTAAATGAGCTATATTTACCTGATAAATCCTCAGCAATGATACAGTGAGAAACTGAAATTAATCAAGTTTTCTACTGAAGACTGGATGGATATGCTTACTAATATGCACATATGCACGCATTATATGATCATTAAAGAGACTTATCTCACTCCTAATAAATTATATAAGATCTTTCCTGATGTTCTAGAGACCTGCTTTAAAGGTTGCTCAGATAGCAGCAATTTCTTCCATATATTCTGGAGCTGCTCAGCCCTTAAACCTCTTTGGCTAAAGACAGTATCTAAGGTTTCCCAAATAATGGCACTCAATTTACTTTGACATTACCTATGTGCCCAATTTTTGCTCCTTTGCCAGATATACCAACCCCTAACCAAAAAGTGGTTTATATCCTTACAATTTTATGGGCCATAGCCCTTAGTTGGTGTACCTCTACAGTACCTTGGTCACTCATACTACAAATAAGGGAAACCATCAAACTGATGGAGCAAATTCATCACATAATCTTAGACACCATGCATATCTTTGAAAGTAAATGGGAACCATGGTCCTCATATGGTTCTATTGTGAAACTATTGGCTGAGATGTAATGGATATTGATGATTCATCTCTCTTTATATTTTCTTTTTTGCACCCTATTAATACCCATGTTTTGATACTGCAACTAGTCACTTCAGTGGCTGCTATTGATAGATCCTGGTTGGGACATATGGGGATTTATGTAAGCGTATTCAGAGTTTTACATCACATGTACCTTTGGCTTGATACTTTGTTCTTAACACTACTTATGTGATGTCATTTAGTTTGTATTTCTTTTTACTTTCCAATAAAAGTGATTGTAATAAAATAAAAGAATAAAGTCTCAACCCTAAGTCTAAATTTTGTTGGCAATGAACATTCAAGATTTAAGCCCTTTTGGTGTGGGAGTGACAGTAGGGTTTCCCTCAGGAAACACGGTGAACCAGTGCATCTGGGAGAGGCTGCGTGTGTGTGTATGCATGTGCACAGAGTTTGACTGGACTGCATGTGGAGGAATAGACAGAGGCCCTAAGCATGGCGTTCAGAGCAGAGGTGCTGAAACAGATAACCAGGAGACTGAATGAGTACCCATGGTAGAAAAATGCTGAATAACTCCATGCAAGGGTAGCTTTGTTTGTGTTAATTGAGTTGTTCTTTTAATATTAGTGACCTTAAACAACGATTTGGTGAGGGACTGCATCCTTGAAAATACTACATTTTAGATAATTCTCGCAGCTCATACACACTGTGATACTTACTGTGATACTTTTGTAAAATGCACTCTATGGCCTTTTACATTGTCTGTTTTTTTTTACAGTAAGACTCAATGGTATCAGTGGACACAATTAACTAAGCGTTATCTTACCACATGCGAGTATGCAGTAGGATACCGCTGAACATTTAAAAAAAAAAAGTTTGATTTCACTAAAAAATGCGGCTAAAATACCGCATGAGTTATTTTATCAAGTCATGCAGTACTTTAGTAGTAAAAACCATACGTTAATGTTCCCACTGACAACTGAGTATAAAAGAAAGAATTGTCGGCAATTAAAAAAAAAAATTAAAACAGCGTGGGGCTCCTCCTTTCATCCATACCAAGCCCTTCAGGTCTGGTATGGATTTTGAGGGGAAACCCCATGCAAATTTTTAAAAACAAAAATGTCCTGAGGGTCCTCCCCAAAATCCATACCAGACTCTTATCCGAGCATGCAGCAGGTTAGGAAAAGGGGGGGATGAATGAGAGCCCCCCCTGACTCATACAAGGTTATATGCCCTCAACATGGGGGGGTACTTTGGGGCAGGAGGGTCACCCCCAAAACACCTCGTCCCCATGTTGATGGGGACAAGGGTCTCTTTTCCACAGCCCTGGCCAGTGGTTGTGGGGGTCTGCAGGTAGGGGGATTATCAGAATCTGGAAGCCAGATCCCGGCTCCCCTATGTAAATGAGTATGGGGTATATGGTACCGCTACCCATTCACAAAAAAAAACCTGTAGTGTGAAAAAAGACAGGAGTCAGTCTTTGACAAGACCTTCATTAAAAGAAGAAAAATAAAAGCAAGTCCCCCGAAGTAGATCCAATGTCAATCACGATGCCCGCTCCTGCTGCTGACCTGTCTGATTTAAAAAAAATATATAATGTTTGGGGGTTCAAAGTAATTTTCTAACAAAAAATACTGATTCTTTCATGTGAACAAAAAGTGTCAGAGAAGGCTTGGTGTTTAGGTGGTTAGAAGAGTGAGTGATGTGTGACATAAACTTCTAATGCTGGCCATAAAATGCCCCCCCAAAAAGTAAGTGGAAAGTAAGTGTACAATCCAAACACACACGTTCCTGCACTAAAAATAGCTGTGTGTATAAGTGGGTGCTGCAGTGACCGTCGGCTGGAACCGAACAGAATCAGCAAGGGAGAATGTCACCAACACACCAAGGTTCACCAATATAGGTCCAAAAGTTTTAATGAATGATCACATAGTTACAGCAAGGCAATGTTGGGTCTCACTGGACCCCTTCATCAGGCATGTGACCATATGTGATCGTTTATTAAAACTTTTGGACCCATGTTAGTGATCCTTGCTGTGCTGGTGACATTCTCCCTTTTTGAAAAGTAGACACCCCAAACTATTTGCTGGGAGGCATGTTGAGTCAATAGAAGAATTTATTTTTTTACCACAAGTTTTTGGAAAACAACAACAAAAATTTTTTTTACACAAATTTGTCACTTAAATGATTTATTGCTCACACCTGCCATGCGTATGTGTGGAATTACTCCCCAAAATAAATTCTGCTACTTCTCCTGAGTATGGGGATACCATATGTGAGAGACTTTTTGGCAGTCTAGCCGCATACAGGACCCCAAAATCCAATAAGCATCTTCAAGCTTTTAAAAGGCTTTATTTCCTCATTACACTTTCTGACTAAGTATCACAGTTTCGGAGGCCCTGAAATGCCAGAATAGTATGAACCCCCCCCCAAATGACCCCTTTTTGGAAAGTAGACACCCCAGGAATTTGAGAAGAAGCATGGTGAGTATTTTGCAGATCTCGTTTGTTGCCACACATTTTTGGAATATGAAGAAAGAAAATAAAAACTTTCTTTTCTTTTTTTATTTTTCAAAACCTTGTGAGAAAAAAATGACATCTGCAAAATACTTACCATTCCTTGGGTTGTATACTTTCCAAAAAGGGGTCATTTGGGGAGGGGCTTGGTGCTATCCTGGCATTTCAGGGCCTCCTAAACTGTGATAGGTAGTGAGGAAGTGAAATGAGGAAATTAGCACCATCAGGCTTTCAAAGTGGTCATTGGATTTCAGGCTCCTGTATGTGGCTAGGCTCCCAAAAAGTCTCACACATGTGGTATCCCCATACTCAGTAGAAGAAGCAGAATGTATTTTAGGGTATAATTCCACATATACCCATGGCATGTGTGAGCAATATATAATTTAAGTGACAACTTTGTGCAAAAACAAAATGGTAATTTTCCAAAAACGTGTGGGAAAAAACTAAATCTTCCATGAACTCAATGTGTCTCTCAGCAGATAACTTAGGTTGTCTAATTTCCGTAAAAGGGGTCATTTGAGGGTGTTTGTACTGCCCTGATATTTTAGCACCTCAAGAAATGTGATGGGCAGTCAGAAAGTAAAAGCTGTGTAAATTCCAGTATCTATACCATAGTTCGTAGATGCTATAACTTTCACACAAACCAATTAATATGCAGTTATTGGGATTTTTTGACCAAAGACATAACTAAACACATTCTGGCCATTTATGATGAAATTTGAGTTTTTTGGACATTTTTTATGACAGAAATTGGAAAATATAGTTTTTTTTTCAAAATTTTGGGGCTTTTTTTCGTTTATAGCACACACAAAAAAAACAGAGGTGATCAAATACCAACAAAAGAAAGCTCTATTTGTGTGAAAAAAGGACATACACTTAATTTATGTACAGTATTGCATGACCGCGCAATTGTCAGTTAAACTAGCACAGCTCTGTATAGCAAAAAATGGCATAAATTGCAGTATCCATACCATAGTTTGTAGACGCTATAACATTCACACAAAGCAATCAATATACACTTATTTGGATTTTTTTACCAAAGACATGTAGCAGAATAGATTTTGGCCTAAATTTATGACTAACTTTCAGTATACTATATATTTTTATAGCCGAAATATATCTTTTTTTTTTTTCAAAATTCTCGGTCTTTTTTGTTTATAGCTTAAAAAATAAAAAGCACACAGGTGATCAAATACCACTGAAAGAAAGCTCTATTTGTGTAAAAAAAGGACATAAATTTTGTTTGGGTGCAACATTGCATGACCACACAATTACCAGTTGAAATAGCACAGTGCCAAACAAAAAAAGGGAAAGTGGTAAAAAGGGACCCATATGTATTAACTAATTTTAAATGAACTTTTAAATAAATGGGTAGGATAAATGTAGATATGAGGAGCTACCCAATAACTATACTATCTCAAAGATCTTTTACCTGTTGGTTAACATTGAAAAATACTTAATCATTTTCCTTTCTGCCTTTGGATTAGCTGTTGTTATACAGTTCTGAAGATGTAAAGAGTTTATTTTGTACCTCAATGGATGTGTGTTGATATGTAACCAACATATTCAGAACAGCTCGCTGACAATTCAAAAACTGGTGTTGATATTAACCACTTCACCTCCTGAGGATTTACCTCCCCCCCCCCTTCCTGACCAGGCCATTTTTTTGCGTTACGGCGTTGCTTTACTTTAACTGACAATTGCACGGTCATGCAATGCTGCACCCAAATGAAATTTACATCCTTTTTTTCCCATAAATTGAGCTTTCTTTAGGTCATAAAAAAAGGCTGAAAATGTTGAGAGAAAGAAAAAAACATATTTTTGACTTTTTGCTATTAAACATGTCCAGTAAAAAAATTTAAAAAATCAAATTTCATCATAAATTTAGGCCAAAATGTTTTCTGCTACATATCTTTGCTAAAAAAAATCCCAATACATGTAAATTAATTGGTTTACGTTAAAGTTATAGAGTTTACAAATGGCAGTATATATACTGATTTTTTTTTTTTTCTTATTAGTAATGGTTGCAATCAGTGAAATATACTGGGATTGCGGTGGGTATTCTTACACTGGGGGGAACTGACTTGGTGTCACTGAGATCCCCAGTGACAGCAATACAGTGATCAGTGCTAAAAAAAAACACTGGCACTGTACTAATGGCACTGGGCAGGAAGGGATTAACATGAGGGACGATCAAAGGGTTAACTGTGTGCTGGGAGTGTTTTACTGGTAGGCGGTGTGTGGGTGCTTCACTGTAAGCACACTGCTATTGATGGCTGTGCTGTGCACATCCATCCAGAGTAGTGTTCCCGAGCTGACAGGGAGGAGTAAACAAAGCAGCACTCCTCCTCGTTGGAGATCCTCGGTAATCACTGGGCGCCAATGGGTAATCACCAGCTGGGACATGGTGATTTACAGCCGCGGCCATGAATGGCAGCACTGGTAGGCTGCACGCATGGCTTGTGCGTGCACCCTACCTGGAAATACAAAATCACGTATATGTACGTGATTTTGCACACCCCTTCCACCCTGTAGCAGTATTTCTGCTATAGGGTGGCGGGGAAGTGGTTAAATGATTTGATAGCATACACTTCAAAATATGCATTAACCACTTGCCTACAGGACACTTTTACCCCCTTCCTACCCAGGCCAGTTGTCAGCTTTCGGCACTGTTGTACTTTGAATGACAATTGCGCGGTCATGCAACACTGTACCCAAACAACATTTTTATATTATTTTTTGTTTTTTTAATTTCAATAATTTTTATTTCATTAACATAACAAAATGAAATGATAACATTTGGTTCAGTAGAGAGTATATTTATACAGTATAATATTGGTAAGGATTCACCCCACCATTTGGCTGGGGTTGAAATTGGAGTTGAGGCATTAGCATCAGATGTAGACTTGGATTTACACTGAACCTTGGTGAGGTGTAGGAAATGGTGAAGGGGTATTAAACAAGGGGGGGTAATGAGGAGGATAAGGGGAGGGGGGGGAAATATAATGGGGTGGGGAAGGAGTACCAGCCTGAAATGGATGGTTAGTTCATTTTTTGTAAAATATCAGGATTGTACTGAGCAGTTAGGATTTTATAACCAGCTAGACCATTGGGAATTAAATGTGTGTTTGGTGGAGTTGTTAAGACCCAATCTTTTTTCCATTTTGCATTGGAAGTTAAGATCTGTAATTAGGGATTTGAGGGAAGGAGCAGTGGTGGTATTCCATAAACGAGTCATATTGATTTTTGCTGCGAAAAGTATATTGACAATGGTGGTACGAGAATTATATGGGAATTTTTCGATCCCGATGTGTAGAAGCGCGAGTGAAGGATTTGGGGTTATCATTGTTTTGGATACTTCAGAGATTAGTTGGAAAACGTTGTTCCAAAAGGATTTGATAGATTTACAGGACCATAATATGTGTAGTGTAGAGCCTGTGTCTCCGCATTGTCGCCAGCAAGAGGGGGAATGGTTTGGGTAATAAATAGCTAGTTTGCTAGGGGTTAGGTACCATTGGTGGAGGATTTTTAAGTAGGATTCCCAATGCAAGCTGCATAGGGAGGTTTTGTAGGTAGAGTTAAATGTAGTGTTCCATGTATGTGCTGTAATTGTTTCTGCTAGAGTTTTTTCCCAATTGGATAAGGAGGTAGATTTTAGAACAAATTGTAAGTCCGTTATGTACTTGTAGAATGTGGAAATGCCTTTACCTGGGTATTGTGGTCTGGAAAAGAAAAGATAGGCTGTAGTTGGAATCTTCATGGTACAGTATGAGGTATGTCTTTTGTTTGCATACAATGGATAATTCGTAAGTAAGTGAAGTATTCAGTGGTAGGGAGATTGAATTTGGTTTGAAGATTTTGAAATGAGTGTAGGGTGTGGTCTTTATAGAGGTCTGTTATTTTGTGTATGTTTCGTTTTTCCCATTGACATAGGTCTAGAGAGGGTGTAATGGAATGTAGTATGTCAATTGGGGTAGGGATTTGTTTGCGATTTGTGTATTTCATAGACAAAAGATTGCTCCAGGCTCAAAGAGCGGCTTGGATGCATGGGTGTTTTAGCTGGTAGTTTGTTTGTGACATTGATGGAATTAAAAGTAAATTTTGGGGTTTAAGTGGAAGGAAGGGCAAGGTTTCCATTGTAGACCAGATTTTTTCTCTGGTTGGGTTCAACCAAAAATATATTTGGTCCAGAAGAGTAGCATTATAGTAGGATTTTAGATGCAGGAAGCCTGCTCCTCCTTTGGAAGGTGGTCGTATTAAGAGATTGGTGGTACATCTAGGTTTTTTAGAGTTCCATAACAATTTGGTGAGAATCGACTGTATTTTGGAGAAAAAAGTATTAGGAACTGGTATGGGAAGTGTGCAGAAGATGTATAACATTTTTGGAAGGATGTACATTTTCAATGTCGCAACTCTGCCTAATTTAGAAAGTTCTGAGGTACGAAGATTGGCAATTTCTTGGGGTATAGTTTCGAGTAGTATTTTGTGGTTTGAGGTGAATAATTGGTCTGTTGTTGCGGTGAGTTTGATTCTTAAGTAGGGGATGTATTTTTTTCCCAAGAGAAAGGGAAGTGTTTAGCAAGTAGTGTCTGGGTTTGATATGGTGTGTGGAGATTTAAGATTGAGGATTTGGGTTCATTAAGTTTGTAGTAAGAGTCGTGTACTGTTGAAGATGTGTGCGTATTGTTTTGAGGGATTTGGCTGGGTTGGTAATCATCAATATGATGTCGTCTGCAAATAGGCTAATTTTGTGTTCAGTATTAAGGTGTTTGACGCCAGTGAACATCGGGTCGTCTCTAAGTTTAGAGGCTAAGGGTTCAATCAGTAGTGCGAATATGATGGGAGAAAGTGGGCAGCCTTGTCTAGTACCATTGGTAATATCAAAGGGATCTGATAGTGTTCCGTCTGTTAATACTCTAGATGAGGGGAAGGAGTATAGTGATAAGATGGCTGTTAACATACATCCTGTAATACCAAATTTCTGTAGAGTTAATCGCATAAATAGCCAGTGTATGCGGTCGAATGCTTTTTCAGCGTCTAAGGATAAGAGTAATGAGGGTTGTTTGGTGTGTTCTAAGTGGTGAAGAAGAGATATAAGTCTTCTTGTAGCATCAGGTGCTTGGCGGCCTGGTATGAATCCTACTTGGTCTGGGTGTATCAAGGTAGGAAGATAGGGGAGTAATCTGAGAGCTATCATTTTTGCATAGAGTTTTATGTCTGTGTTGAGTAGGGAAATCGGTCTATAATTTTGGACAAGTTGTGGGTCTTTGCCAGGTTTTGGTATTGTTGTTATTATCGACTGTAGCATGTCCTTGGGGAATGAACCGGTGGTGTCTGCGTGATTAAAGAGTTTGGTCAAGTATGATGATAGGTTAGGGGCAAATTGTTTGTAAAATTTGTTAGTATATCCGTCATTTCCTGGAGACTTGTTAAGGGGGAGTGTTTTGATGGGAATTTCTATTTCTTTGGGAGAGATCGGGGTCGATATATCGTCAAGTTTGGTTGGGGAGTGTTGGGGGAGTTTAATTGTGTGGAGGAATTGCTGTATGGATGTTGGTGTTGGTTGGATAGTGTGATAGTTGTTTTTAATGTTATATAGTTGTTGGTAATAGGTCGCAAAGGCATTGGCTATTTCTTGCGGGTTTGTGGATAAGGTGTGTGAGGTTGGGTGTTGAACTGCAGATATTTTGGATTTTAGTCGTCGTTGTTTAATCATTTTGGTTAATAGCTTTGTTGCTAAGAGAGTAAAATTTAGTTTTTGTTTTTTGGCGGTTGAGGTCATATTTACAAAGTAGGAGGGTTCTGAGTTTGTTTCTGTCTGTGGTGAGGTGGGCAGAAGTTGTGGGATTTAGGGATTTTTTATTTAATTCTTCTTTTGTTTTAATTGAGGAGAGGAGTTCGTCAATTTGTTGGTTTCTTTGTTTGGTGATATGGGAGTTTAGTTGTTTAAGAATAACTCTCATGTATGCCTTGTAAGTGGACCATAATATAGGTAGCGATATCTCAGGTGATTCATTTATGTCAAAGAACATATTATGAGCATCCAATATATGTTTTCTGTTATCTGGATTCTTCAATAGGGTCGAGTTCAGTCTCCAAATTTGAGGAATCGTAGAATGTTGATTGTGGTCTAGAGTGATGGAGGTTGGAGCGTGGTCTGACTAGGTTATGGTGCCGATCTTGGAGGAGGTGATATGTTGCAAAGTCCACTTGTCTGTGATGAAAAAGTCAATTCTGGAGTAGGAAAGGTGGGATGGGGAATAGTTGGTGTAATCTATTTCCGTGTTGGCATCGCCATACTGTATATCGTAGAGATCATTTTTGTGTAGAAAGTGGTTAAAGGTGTGCTTGGAGGAGCGTTTACTGGAAGAAGAGTCTAATAGTGGATTGCCGATGATGTTGAAGTCTCCTCCTATGAGTAGTCTGACATGTTTCTAAACGGAGATGGTTGAGTTGAGTTTGTTGTAGAATTGGAGTTGGTTGGTGTTTGGGCCATAGATGTTGACCAGGGTATATTCCGTTTATTTTGCATATCAAGATATGGTAGCGGCCTTGAGGGTCTGCAACTTCTGAGATGTATTGAAATTGGAAGGAGTCTCTTATGGCTGTGATGACGCCATTCTTTTTTTGGGGGCTGGTTGCCATATATATTGGTAAGAAGTAATTTATATAAAATTTGGGAATTTTAGTGGTGGCAAAGTGGGATTCCTGAAGGAATAGGACATCAGCTTGCAAGAAGTGAGCTTCTTTTTGTAGTAGGGATATCTTGTGAGGCGAATTAAGGCCGTGGGCATTCAAGGATGATATGTAAGTGGTTTGTATGGAGTAGTAGAGATGATTCATAGGTTGTGTAGAAAGGTAGGTTACTTTCTGCTGCCGGTGGGAAGCTTCCATAAAGAAGGAGTAATGCGCTTGATGTGGTCGCTGGCTTGATGAGGGTGTTTCATCTTGTAGTGCAGATTTTTGAAAGAAGAGCGGTTGACCTGAGCGACTGGTGGTGATAGGAGGGTAAAGGGGTAAAAAGAACTTGTGGAAAATACAAGTGATATGTATAAAACATTTTGCTACTGTGTAACGAGGGAATTTGAACATACATGACTCACGAGAGAAGAGTCACAAAAAACTTGGGGTTTAGAAATGTTTGTGTAGGGGTTGTCTGCCAGCCATTAGTGGTTCATGGATTGTTACCCAGCTTGTTGGGTGATGAATGACATCAGAAACTATTGGTTCAAGACCATTCTGCATCCATTTGTTGTGGTCGAGTAGAGGTGGATTGGTGGGAGTCCATTGGTATGATGTTCCATGTTTTCAGGAGTTCGATGTCTGCTTCTAGGGTTTTGATCGTAAATAGCTTTCCTTGCTGTTTGACAATGAGCGTCGTGGAGAAGCCCCATTGGTAGCCGATTTCGTGGTTCCACAACACTTTTGTTATGGTGACAAGTTTCTTGCGGATGAGGAGTATGGCTTTGGATAGGTCTGCGAATAATTTTATATGTGCTGGAGCTGCTGGTATTGAGGTAGTGTTTCTTGCAGCTATCATTATTTTTTCCTTCACGTGGTAGAAGTGTATGCGTTATAGGATATCCCTAGGTATTGCGGCTGTTAGGAACAATGGTTTTGGTATTCTGTGCGCACGGTCTATAGCGAGCTCCACATCTGTTAGAGAAGGAAGGAGTTGCTTCATATATTGTTGTATGTAGGGCACTATGGCGTCCATAGTGATATTTTCTGGAATTCCGCGTAATTTGATATTATTCCGCCTGAAGCGGTCTTCTAGGTCTGCCAATTTGAGGCTAATTTGTTCTATGCCGGTTCTGTGACCTGCGTGTGCGTCTATCAGGTCGTTGTGTGCTGTGAACATTTCCCCCAATTTATTCTCAATGTGGCGGATACAGTGGTCTTGTTTTTGTACCACGGTTGAGATTTGAGATAAAGTTGTTGTCAGGTCATCATGTAGTGTTTGTCGCAGCGAGAGAAGCATACTTTTCATTGAGATTTCAGTGATAGGTTGATCAGAAGTGGGAAAATTCTCTATTAAAGATGGAATAGGAGTAGTAGCAGTGAATGCAAGAGGATAGGAAGGCTGTAGAACAGAGATAGAGACTATGTCCAGCCTGGGTCTGGACTTGGCAGGGCTGCTAGTGGTGAGAGACAGAGCAGAGAGGACTCACCCGGGTCTCCTGGGTATAGTGGTTCCTTAAGCCTGGGCTCTGTGGTCTGGTCCGTGCTCCCTTCTGCCTGTGTGATATCATGCTGAGAGGATTCGGGGCCGAGAGCTGAGAAAAAGCTTGTCAGATTTCCTGGCTGCCCTGGTGATCTACGGCGACGAGGCATGTCCCTGGTGGTTTAGCGATGTCCCACATCGGGGAGAGGTGTTTACTGCTGTTGGGTCCGGAGTGTGCCGTGGTGTGACTGTTGGTGAGACGGAGCTCTCATCAGCGAGCTGCCATCTCGGAGCCGGCCGCGTATGCGCCCCACATTTTTATATCTTTTGAGACAGATAGAGCTTTTTTGGTGGTATTTAATCACCTCTGGGTTTTTTATCTTTGCTAAACAAACTAAAAAAGGTTTTCCTTAGTTTATGTTATAAAATTTGGTAAATAAGTAATTTTTCTCCTTGATTGATGTACGCTAATGAAGCTGCAGTGATGGGCACTGATAGGCTGCACTGATGGGCACTGATAGATGGCACTGATGATGAGGCACTGGTAGGTGGCACTAATGGGCATTGATGGGCATCACTGGTGGGCATTGATAGGCATCACTGATGGGCACTGAAAGCAGCACTCATATATGGCACTGATAGGCAGCACTGATGGGCCCCAATAGGCGGCACTGATAGACGGCACTAATTGGAACTGTTAGGTGGCACTGATTGGACATGTTAGGCGTCACTGACAGGCAATGATAGGCGTCACTGATGGGCACTGATAGACAGCACTGACTGGCACTGATAGGCAACACTGATTGGCAGCACTGATAGGCATCTCTGACTGGCACTGATAGTTGGTACTCTGATGGGCACTGATATGTGGCATTGATGTGCACTGGTAGGCACTGATATATGGAATTGATGTGCACTGTTGGGCACTGGTATGTGACATTGATGGGCACTGATAGGTGGCATTGATGGGCACTCACAGGCAGCACTGATGGGGCTACGCTGATCACACTGAGGAATGCTGCTTACCAGCTCTCCTCTCCTCACACGCTGTTAGCGTGAGGAAAAGACTGCCGATAACTGGCATTTCCTTGTTTACATGCGATCAGCTGTGATTGGACACAGATGATCACATGACAGAGCCAATGTCATTGGTTCTGTACTGTGATCAGTGATCCGCTGTGTCCCAGATCAAATGACCTCCTCCCAGAACAAGAGAGCCACCACCCACCCGTCATTTCCTTATATGGCGGGCGTGAAACGGTTAATAAAACTAGAAACTAAACTGCTTTAATACTTTTTAATCAGTGTAAAAATGAAAGAGCTGATGGGTTCATATATGTATCACACAAATATCTACATATTCACTTGCCACTTTGGTTATAGGTTGGCATCAGCATTACACTAAATTATTTTGAATATTCTGAATCTATGTACAATGCTCCTATATGGCAGTCTGAGCAAACACCAAACCCAATTACTATGTGCTGCACAAGCCTCATTACGTAAACAACAATTTTCTGTAAAACTGGGCATATATGGATCAGATTTATGATTCCTCCATCTACACAAGAAAGGTGGATAGAGGAATCCTCCACACTGTTCTATTGTACTCTGACAGCAGGAACTCCTCTGCTGTTAGTATACACTGATCAGTGCTGCAGCTGATTGGTTGCAGTGCTGATTGAACAAAAAATATTCCAACAAGCCCATTTGTGAGAAGTTGACAATACGTCCGTCAGTAATTCGATTTGTTATTTAGCTGTGGTGGATCCCCAAAGGTTTCTGTTTCTAGACAAACTGGTCAGGGATCCTAAGAGATGTCATTGATCAAATATGGCCATGACCATGTTTGGTCAATGATGTTACCCAGCATTTCAAGTATGTTTGTTTATCTATGTACAGACACTGGCCATAGATGTGTTATTTGAGTATCCCTTGTTAATCATTTCCAAAAAACACACAGGAAACAAGAGGAGCAGTGGTCAAGGTACTGGGAGAGCAGGATACAGGGTACAGGAAGAGTTGGATGAAGGGTACAGGAGCAGGTCATAGGAACAAGGTTCAGGGTCAGGTGCAGGTACAGGAACAAGGCTCAGGCAGGGACACAGCTTGGAGGAGGAATACTGAAGCACTGAACCTTAGCTATGGACAAAATTATATACCTCCTAGCAGCCCATATGAGGTGCAGCCTAATTGCTCGGACAGCCCAGCTGCTGGGAGACACCCACTGGTGACCACTGGAACTGCACCCTTTGAATCTGGGAACCACAGTGCCACCAACAGGTGACCCAGGTGATGACACAAACCCTGACAGTCTCCAGGCACTCCATTCTGCCTTAAACCCAGAAGTCCATTTGGATAAGTCCAAGAAGGTTTTCCTTCAGTGTCTGAAGACTCTCTTAAACTCTTTGGACCCGAGTCTTTAAACCCACTGGATAGTGTGCCACCTAAGTCTAGTAGCTAGTCATGCGCCCCACTGTCAGAGTCTGAAATCTGACTGGTTACCCCGCCACTAGAGTACAAAAGCTGTCTGGGTTCCCCACAGGTCAGATCCCTAAAGTGTTGCAACATCAGAAACGTGCTCATCCCAAATGCCGCATATGGGACCGCAAAGGCCAGCTCAAGGCCTAACACCAGTATCCCTGGTTCATACAGTTACCCTGATGCCAGGGTGTACCATTGTGAATTGACCTTCAACATCTTGGTTACCAGAAGCTGCTCTATGCTCATACAGCCATGCAGGTCTTCCCAAGGCATTTGTCACCCAGCAAGGGTCCCCTAATCCACCTGGGACTGTAGAGGTACCACGGCTTACAGAAAGAATACTGAAGCACTGAACCTCAGTTATGGCCAGAATTATATACCTCCCAGCAGCCCAAGTCTGGTGCAGCCTAATTACTGGAACAGCCAGGGGCAGACTGACAATTCATGGGGCCCCCGGGCAATAGGGGATCATGGGGCCCCTGTGTCCTTTCCCAAACTCAAAAAGCCTATGAAAAAGGTACCGGGGGCATCCCATGGGGCCCCATACTGACCCCGGGCCTTTGGGCAGTGCCCGAGTTTCCAAATGGTCAGTCCGCCCCTGGGAACAGCCCAGCTGTTGGGGGACACCCGGTGGTGATCACAGGAACTGCACCCTTTTACTATGGGAACCGCAGTGCCACCAGCAGATGACCCAAACGATGACACAAGACCTGACACCAGGCCAAGTGTTCTCTGAAGTGAGCCTATCCCCCTGAAGGACTTGGGATAAGTGTACTAGAGGTGCAGCTGCATTGGTCTTCTCTCTGGAATGACCATCAGAGTGTCATCAGCTGGATGTAGATAGCCTAAGGCAATCCAGAGTCCTCTGAGTGCGTACTAATGACTCTAGAATGAAGCGAGACTATGAAAGGAAAGATGGCTTAAGGATGAAGTATTATATGCTGGTTTCACATGTGACTGCTACAGATCATCCACTATATGTGATTGACAAAGTACTATCAAGTGATGCAAGCTAGTACTGTATGTCTGTGTAATGTGACTGTAATGCGCCATATTGTGAAGTAACACCAGTAAAGTGCAGCACCTATACTTCTTTGGTTTGGACATACCTTTCTTCAGAATACAAACTTTATTGACCCGGCATGTAAATGGGTAGGCTTTTGGCAAGGAGTGGGCCCAATATGGTGGGCTGTTGTTCTATCAAGAAGAAGCAGAGCAGGGACTTGCACCAGTTGGCACCAGCATTGGCCATTCACAAGCCCCTTTACACACTTATATCAAATATGTGAATGTACACATCAAGACATACAATATTTATATATATACAGGGTGTGTATGTGTATGTATATATATATATATATATATATATATATATATATATATAAATCTCCCTCCCTGTGAATAAGTGCAAGAACCAGAACATAAACCAAAGTCTTTTTTCCTAAAATATGTGATCTATTTATATATAATTTAAGGTTCCTCACCTCACACATTTCTAGAAGGGACCTTACATCTACAGATATTCCCGATTGGTTAAGACAAAATTTATTTAAAAAATCCATTTCTTTTATATGGACATGACTTAAATGTTTACTAATAATGGCTCAAAAATGTGAAAAAAATCATAATTGTTCTTTCTACTAAAAAGAACTCATCCTTTATTAAAAAAAAAGTATAAAATACACTCACTGAAATCTGGTGCACATCATAATAATAAAAGGGCAAACTTGAACCAAATAAGGAACTCACAGATTTTATGATGCTAACTAATAATTTAAATAAAAACCTTCACAAACTGATCAGGAGACAAGAAACAGAAAAAGGAAAAAAATTCAAAGGAACGTTACTGATTTTAGAACCGATCAAGTGTTCAAATGGCAGAATGATGTGAAGGATTTGAATTCAGCTCTTACCATTCCAGAATGGGAGACACAAGTGGAGGTAATACAAAAATAGAAGAGTCCAGAAAGAGACATAATAGACACACCTAGGAGGCCTGAATGGAACAAGGAGATCAAAAGGCCAGTTAATAGACAATGTGATAACTATAATACCCCTAAATGATGACCACCTGCAAAAAAAGAAATCGACAACAGAGGGGACAATATAACACACCCAGTAGATTGCTGACATTCATGCAGACAGAGACAAGAAAGAGTACCATATAGGAGAAACAAGGATACAATAGGGAAAAATGTAAAAATATAGTGAGCGCTCTCAATAATTAGCAGCTGAACATTCAAGGAAAACGCATAAAAGTCCCAAGAAATATATATAAGTAAAATGCAGCGCTATAAATATATCATAAATAGTTAAATAGTGATAAGACACAGTCCAGTGAAAGGTGCTCGTTGATCCCCGGTGCAAATGGTAGAAATACGCACTAACCAGAAGCGTATAGGTAATACGCATGTGAATAAATATCCTGAAGATTCCCCTCTCCTTTCTGGTCTTATCACGGGAATAGCTGGAAAGAATGAAGATCAAGCGCCCTCGTGTGGTGAAGATGTGGTCCAGCAGGTCAGAGCATGTGCAGAAGGGCAAGGGTTCATCAGCATGAGCATTTGAACAGGAGGAGAGGCAGAGAACAAAAGATCAAACAGCATTTTTACACAATGCAGAGGATTAACCCCTTAGGTTCCACACCCTGAGTGATTCCTGTGTCAGCTCCTGAGAGGGGGAACTACATCTTGGCAAAGATTTTTCTGACCTGCTGGACCACATCTTCACCACACGAGGGTGCTTGATCTTCATTCTTTCCAGCTATTCCCGTGATCAGACCAGAAAGGAGAGGGGAATCTTCAGGATTTTTATTCACATGCGTATTACCTATACGCTTCTGGTTAGTGCGTATTTCTACCATTTGCACCGGGGATCAACGAGCACCTTTCACTGGACTGTGTCTTATCACTATTTAACTATTTATGATATATTTATAGCGCTGCATTTTACTTATATATAAGGATACAATAGCCCCATGCCTATTAGGAACAGATATGAACCATTGAGGGAGGATTATAGAAGGGAAACCTCCTCAAACATTTTTTTAGACAGATGGAGAAACCCACAAACCTACAGTAGAAACACAGCGGAGAGATGGGAAGGAAAAGCACAGAAAAAAGAGGAGGTGTAGAGGGGGTAAAAGACAGCAAAAGAAAAAGAGATTTGTTTCTATGCTGTTCAAGCTAGTATTTTAACACAAGCATTGTGTTAAAACTGTAGATTGACCTGCATAAAAAGTGGGTCATATATTTCTGGTGAGGATTTCATCTACCTATTTACATATTTGAGGGTTTTATGAATGAATGTCATATGAAATGGGTTATTGACTTATGCATGACTAGTGGGTCAATTGTTTCTGGTGAGCGTTCTACTTGCTTGGTTATATAGGGGTTGAAAATTGTGAATAACTTATGCTTGAGAGTAAATTGTATGCTCATCTGAAATTATTTGAAAATTAATTTACTACACTATAAGGAAATTTTTACTTATGATACATTCCCTCTTTTGGAGATATATTCTATTTTTGAATTATAGGTCAAAACTGGAGGTGGGAACATGCTATGCTAAAAGATGAGAGAGCACAAATTAATCACCAGTATGGAACCTTGAATTGTGTATAAATAAAATATGTATTTGAGTAAAAAGACTGTATTGTAAATCTGCGCTTGTTCACAGGGTGATTTTAAGAGAGAGTGAGATTAAATATATACTACGTGTCGTGATTTGTATATTCACATATCTGAAATAAGTGTATATATTTCCCAGCATGCAGGCCCAACATCTTTTTATGCATAATTTGGGATATTCTTAATTGATATTTTTTTTAATAATATACACAGGGAGCTTCATTGCACTTTGATGAAATAGGTTTATTTACAAATGGAGGCCAGTGAGGATCTTTACTGCTGTTAAATGACAGATCCCCTCACTTGTTTACAAACAGAAATAAGCTAGGGATCTGCTATTTATTAGGGACAGTATTAATGCTGCTAAATGACAGATCCCAGTTGCTGTTTTTAACTGCTTCCCACCCACCTACTGTACATAAATGGTTGTCTAGGGCAAACACCGTTCTAAGTGGACATACCCGTACATTCTCTTAGAACTGTACCTCCTGCACGCCCCCTGGCCTCATAGTGTGACAGCTGTGTCCACCGGATCACTGATCCGAGTTCTGAGTGGTGGGACCCCGCCTTGGTACCATGTGCTCACTGTGACCAATCATGTCCAATAGGAAAGATTGCTACCATTGATGCAGCCATTTAGAACTACTGTGAGCTCTGTGATTGGTCACAGTGATCACATGGTACTGGGCCAAGCACTGCCTACCTGTACCATGTGATAGCTGCAGTCAATCACAGTCCAAGGCAGTGTTCTCAATGACCACAGGAATGCAGCCGAGGACTGTCAGAAATTATTGTTTATACAGCCATCATGGCAAAGCACATAAAATGCAAAAAAAAATGACATTCGATCTGATAAAAGCAAGGGGATGGGTATCCATTCCCCTCTGCCTGGACAGATTGGATCAGACGGCTGTCAGGTGTAAACGAATAGGCAGTCCATTTACATCTAAATGCCCATAGAGGAGTGTAGGCTGTGTCTGACATACAGACCTGTCATCCACCTGCTTAGTGGTAATCAGTGGACAGAACCCCCACTGAGCAAGCGGATTGCAGGTAGAGTCTATCCCATGAGAAAGGGAGTGATATTGAACCCTACTGCTGCACCAATCATTTTCCACAATCACCACCACCTACTCACAGCATCCCTAAGCACTGCCACACCACTCAGTGTCCCTGTTCACCACCATACTCATCATATTGTCCCTGATCACTGCCACACCAATCATATTGTCCATGATCACCACCACACCAGCCATATTGTCCTTGATTACTGCCACACCGGCCATATGGTTCCTGATCACTGCAACACCAGTCATTTTGTCCATGATCACTGACACAGCAGTTACAATTTCCCTGATCACCGCCACACCAGGTATAATATTGTCCCTTATTATCGCCACACCAGTTACAGTGTCTTTGATCTTCACCACACCAGTCATATTGCCCCTTACTACCACTATACCAGTTACAGTGTCCCTGATCTTCACCATACCAGTCATATTTCCCCTGATCACTGCCAAACCAGTTAAAGTGTCCCTGGTCACCTCCACACCAGTTGCAGTGTTACTACACCAGTTTAACAAGCAACGGTGTCCCTGAATGTTGCTACACCAGTCCCAATGTCACCTGACCAGTATAAGTAAGCAGCAGTGTTCCTGATTGCTGCCACACTAGTCCCAAGTCTCACCAGACCAGTGCAGCCAGCAACAATGTTTCTGATCATCACCACACCAATGCAGTGTTGTGTCTGCCTGCCATCTGTTATGACCCTGGCCAGTTTATTGACCAAATTTCTGCCTGTTGCTTAGACCCATCCATTTCCTGTTTGCTGACCATGTCTCTGTCTGAGGCCTGAACTGACTATGCTTCTGTGATACACCAGTCCCAGCCATCTTCTGGAACTGCTATAGGTGATGCTACACTAAGCTAAATTCCCTGACAACTCATATAGAGGTGACCATTACAGTAAATAGTTTTTTATACAATAGGACCAACCCCCAAAAATTATTCAAATATATTAATAGTAAAAAGGTCCGGTCCAAGCATGTAGGCCCTTTACAAAATAATCTAGAGTGGGTGACTGTGGACAAAGAGAAGGCCAATTTATTAAATACCTTCTTCAGCTCTGTGTATACAAAGGAGCATGGGGAAGCTCTTGTCCATAATGGGCATGGTATTGACACAGCCCCAGATGATCCACATTGGCTCACAATTTATATGATCCAAAAAATATTTAGATGGAATAAAGGTGAATTAAGCACCTGGACTGGATGTCATGCACCCACGGGTTCTTAAAGAATTGAGCTCTGTCATTTCAAAACCATTGTTTCTAATTTTTTGGGACTCTTTAATGACTGGCATAGTACCACTGGATTGGTGTAAGGCCAATGTGGTGCCAATATTTAAAAAGGGTCAAAATCTTTACCAAGTAATTATAGACCTCTTAGTTTAACGTCTGTGGTTGGGAAGATACTGGAGAGTTTAATAAAGACCACATAGATGAGTTGTTGTTGGGAACAAATATTTTAACCATTTCAAGTCCAGATACTTTCACCCCCTTCCTGCCCAGGCCAATTTTCAGCTTTCAGCGCTGTCAAACTTTGAATGACAATTACGAGGTCATCCAACACTGTACCCATATGAAGTTTTTAGCATTTTTTTGGGACAGATAAAACTTTATTTTGTGGTATTTGTTCACCACTGGAATTTTTATTTTTTTGCTATATAAATAAAATAGTACAAAAATTTTGAAAAAAAAGTGTTTTTCTTATAAACTTTTGTAAATAAATAATCTTTCTTCATAAATCTTGGCCAAAATGTATTCAGTTATCTTTTTAGTAAAAAGAAATAACCCAAATTAGTTTATAACCAAAAATTGTAATTTTTTAAAGTTTTTTTACATTTTCATTTATTACCAAGGAACACTCACAGGCTACACTGGTGGGCACCCTTTATGAACGGCAACCCGCTCCTGCACTGCTCCCGTCCAGCCGTTTATACACATTGGCCGGGTGGGAAGTGGTTAAGCAACAGACAGCATAGATTCATGAAATACAGCAGTTGTCTAACAAATCTGATTTCCTTTTATGAGGAGGTGAGCAAAACCTTGGACAGAGGGATGGCGGTGG
This sequence comes from Staurois parvus, assembly GCF_062004578.1. Lineage (NCBI taxonomy): Eukaryota > Metazoa > Chordata > Amphibia > Anura > Ranidae > Staurois > Staurois parvus. The sequence goes on from NW_028317949.1 coordinate 11,337,116, forward strand.
ACGTGGTATGCTTGGATTTTGCAAAAGCATTTGACACAGTTCCCCACACACGGCTAATGTGTAAGGTAAAGTCTACAGGTTTGGAAATATCTGTATGTAAATGGATAGAAAACTGGCTAAAAGATCGTATTCGGAGAGTAGCGGTTAATGATTCATACTCTGAATGGTCTAGGGTTGTCAGTGGTGTACCCCAAGTTTCAGTGTTGGGACCCTTACTTTTTAAAATATTTAGAAATGATATAGGGTCTGGGATTATAAATACCATTTCAGCCACCAAGCTGTGCAGTGGAATAACGTCCTTACAGGATGTCTTCAACTTACAAGCCGACCTCAATGCACTGTTTAATTGGGCAACTACAGTATGAGACAAATTAGGTTTAATGTTGATAAATGTAAGGTTATGCACTTGGGGGGCTAAGAATAAGCATGCATCATACATATTAGGGGGATTACGACTAGGGCGGGTGTCGGCAACCCGCGGCTCCGGAGCCGCATGCGGCTCTTTTTCACCTTTCCTGCGGCTCCGGAGCACACTGCCCACCAGGTGACAGGCAATAGGGTCGGCAAGCCGCGGCTCTTTTAATGCAGCTCTTCTATGTGCCGGGCGCCCGCTCCCCTCCCTCCTCCAAACATTGGCTGTCAGGATGTAGGCGGGGCAGCGTGACGAACTCCTCTCCTCTCACAGTCCGCCCTGAAGACCAGAACGGCGCGGGAACACAGCTAGAGGAACGCACGGAGCAAAGGTAAGTGAATTGACACAGGGGGGATGAATTACTATAGGGGGGATGAATTACTATGGGGGATGAATTACTATATGGGGGATGAATTACTATGGGGGATGAATTACTATATGGGGGATGAATTACTATATGGGGGATGAATTACTATAGGGGGGATGAAATACTATAGGGGGGATGAAATACTATAGGAGGGATGAATTACTATATGGGGGATGAATTACTATGGGGGATGTATTACTATATGGGGGATGAATTACTATATGGGGGATGAATTACTATGGGGGATGAATTAATTACTATATGGGGGATGAATTACTATGGGGGATGAATTACTATATGGGGGATGAATTACTATGGGGGATGAATTACTATATGGGGGATGAATTACTATATGGGGGATGAATTACTATGGGGGATGAATTACTATGGGGGATGAATTACTATAGGGGGGATGAATTACTATATGGGGGATGAATTACTATATGGGGGATGAATTACTATAGGGGGGATGAATTGCTATATGGGGGATGAATTACTATGGGGGGATGAATTACTATATGGGGGATGAATTACTATGGGGGATGAATTACTATATGGGGGATGTATTTTCAGTTTTAAAAATGTTTCTCTCAAAATAAATTTCAATCGTGGTTTTGGCGAGATTTGGCTCAGTTGAAAAAAAAGGTTGCCCACCACTGACCTAAGGCTATGATTGTGATTATGACGATACACTGTGGCCCTGGTTAACCCTTTGCTTACTGGGCCCTTAAACCCCCTTCATGACCAGAGCGCTTTTCGCAATATATGCAGTGACGGATTTGTTTTAAATGTTGCAATGGTTTTGCGGCTCCCAGTCTTTTTTTCCCTCTCGGAAACGGGTCCAAGTGGCTCTTTATGTCTTAAAGGTTGCAGACCCCTGGACTAGGGGAATCATTGGTGGAGAAGGATCTGGGAGTTCTGGTAGATCCTTTAGATTGTAAGCTCCACAAGCAGGGCCCTCACATTCCTTCTGTACTGAAAGTATTGTATTTGTACTGTCTCCCTTATATTGTAAAGCGCTGCAAAATTGTTGGTGCTATATAAATCCTGTATAATAATAATCACGACCTTAATAATGCCATGCAATGCCAAGCTGAGGTTTCTAAAGCGAGCAAAATGCTCTCTTGTATTAAAAGAGGTATAGACTCCAGAGAGAGAGATATATTTTTACCCCTGTACAAATCATTAGTAACACCTCATCTGGAATATGCAGTTCAAATTTGGGCACCAATTCACAAAAAGAACATTGGGGAACTAGAAAAAGTACAGAGAAGGGCAACCAAAGAGGCATGGATGAGCAAAACTATGAGGAAAGATGAGAGGAACTGAATTGATTCTCTCTTGAGAAGAGAAGATTAAGGGGGATATGATCAACATGTATAAATACTTCAGTGGTGTAGAATTATTCACCCTGAGGTCATCACAGAGGACAAGGGGGCACTCTTAACGTCTGGAGGAAAAGAAATGTAATCTCCAAACACAGAAAGGTTTCTTCACAGTAAGATCTGTGAAAATGTGGAATAGACTCCCTCAAGAGTTGGTTCTTGTCTGCTCAGTGTATTGCATTAAGAAAGGCCTGGATTCTTGCACATAATATAACTTGTTACTAACATTTATAGGTAAAGTTGATCCAGGGAATATCCAGTTGCCTCTCGGGGGGATCAGGAAGGAATTTGTTTCCCTGCAGGAGCAAATTGGATCATGCTTTGCTGGGTTTTTTGCCTTCCTCTGGATCAACTATGGATGTAGGATTATAACTTTTTTTTTTCTATGGTTGAACTGGATGGACTTTTGTCTTTTTTCAGCCAGACTAACTATGTAACTATGTAACAATTGATTTATTTGAGTGATACACAAGACAAACAGCCCAGACAGTGAAATAGTCTCACATATGTGGTATTGCCATACTCAGAAGGAGTAGCAGAATGTGTTTTGGAGTGTAATTTTAAGTATGTCCATGCTGTGTGTGACATATCTTATTAAATTGACAACTTTGTTTAAAAAAATTAATTAATTTTCTTTCTGCATTTTCCAAAAACTTGTGTCAAAAAATGAAGTGTTCAAAAGACTTTCCATGCTTCATAAAAAAATACTTTAGGTTGTTTACTTTCCAAAATGTGGTCATTTGTGGGTGTTTCTGCTGTCTTGGTAATCCAGGGCCTCCAAAAATGTGATAGGTAGTCAGAAAATTAGATGTGTAATTTATCCCCCTAGAACACCTGAAGGTGTTGCTTGGATTTTGGGCCCCTCTATGTGGCTAGGCTGTGAAAAACTCTTACACATGTGGTATCACCATACTCTGGAGGAGTAGCAGAATGTGTTTTGGGGTGTCATTCTAAATATGTCTGTGCTGTGTGTTAGAAATATCTTATTAATTGACAATGGAGTGTAAAAGGAAAATTTATTTTCATTTTCTTTCCTGCATTTTCCAAAGTTGTTTGGCAAAAAATGACTTACTATGCCTTTCAGAAAATACATTGGAGTGTTTGCTTTCCAAAATGGGGTCATTATTTGGGGTGTTTCCATTGTCCTGGTGCTGCAAGGTGTCCATAAATAGGTAGTCAACAAATTAGATGTGTAATTTATGCTTCTTGAAAGCCCAAATGTGCTCCATGGATTTTGGACCCCTCTATGCATCTAGGCTGAAAAAAAATCTCACAAATGCAGTATCCTTATACTCAGGAGACATAGAAGAATGTGTTTTGAGGTGTATTTATAAGGATGCCTATGCTGTGTGTGAGAAACAACTTAGAAAACTTGAAAAAAAACACATTTTATTTATTTCTTAATTTTCAAAAAATTGTGACAAAAAAAATTACAACTTTAAAAAACTCACCATGCCTCTTACTAAATAATTTTGATGGTCTACTTTACAAAAAGGGGTTAATTTGGGGGTATTTGTACTGTCCTGTCATTTTAGGGTCTCATGAAATCAGATAGGCAGTCAGTACATCAGGACTGATCAATTTTCAAATGTATATATACACCATAGTTTGCAGACTCTGTACCTTTCATACAAACTAAATAATATACAATGATATTTACCAAAGAAATATAGCAGAATACATTTTGATCTAAATTTATGAAGAAAGATTACTTATTTACAAAATTGTATAACTGAGAAAAAGTGTTTTATAGCTCAAACATAAAAAACACAGTGTTGATTAAATACCACCAAAAGAAATCTCTATTTGTGTGAAAAAAGTGATAAACATTTCCTCTGGGTACAGTTTTGCATGACTGCGCAATTGTCATTAAAAGTGTGACAACACTGAAAGATGAAAAGTGGCCTGGGCAGGAAGGGCACAAAAGCGCCCCTTAGGCAAGTGGTTAAAAGATGTGTTTTTTATGTGGCCCTTTAAGCTGCATTAAAAGACCCTCTACAGGCTAAATGGTTAATGACCACCAAATGTAGAAAATGTCCTGTCAGCAAGTTGTTATAACAAATTCATTGCTGCATCTGCAGCCATGATCTTGTTATAATTTTGTACAACTGACTCTACGGCTGTCAATCACTTTTATAGTGGTGAGAAAGGCCATCTCTCTGCCACCGCTCACCATTGTTCGCAGGCTCTCCCATTCCCTTGGTAAATGGCTGGGTAGCTAGATACAGATGAGACAGGGGAACTAATGAAGTGACAATGAGCTACAGCTAGGAAAGCACATAACCAAGCATGATCTGTGCTTGATTAGCTGCTTTTGATGGCAAGGAAGACATTTATTTACTAAAGCTGGAGAGTCCAAAATCAGACTCCCTTCTGCATAGAAACCAATCAGCTTCCAGGTTTCATTGCCAAAGCTTCATTGAACAAGCTGAGGTTAGAAGCTGATTGGTTTCTATGCAGAAGGGAGTCTGATTTTGGACTCTCCAGCTTTAGTAAATAAACCCCTGGGTGTCTAATAGACCCCTGATGTCTCAATATAGAGTACCTGTCATCTGCCTGAAGCTATGAAATAGGGGGCTTGTTAGTCCCCTTATAATGGCATTAAAGTTACAATGGAAAAATAATGTTAATAAAACAAAACAAAAATATTATAATAAATAATAAAAACATTTAAAGTACCCCATCCCCCCTTGCACACACACAAATTAAAATGCAGCAAAGGTCCCAAACGTGTATGTAAACAGTGCTTTCACCACACATATAAGGCTTTTATAGAGTTACCTATAAAAAATTGTAGGTACCATAGTTTGTTGTTATTTTAATTGTTCGTACAATTCGAATCTTGACATGTTTGCTATCGATATACTTAACACATCTTTTTATATTGTTCCAAAAATTGGGTATTGCATTGTGTTTTTGTGCACTATAATTCATGTTGGTCTTTTTTTCCTGAAAATTTGTGTTTAATAAATGGCTGCACAAATATTGTGTATCATAAGCAATTCCCACAGCCACCATCATATTCTACAGGACCTCAGAAAATATAAAATGTTTGGGGTTTTATGCAATTTTCTAGCAAAAAAAGTGTGATTTTAACATCTGTGAGAATTTTTAAAAATTGCCATGGACAGCATGTTGTTAGACAAATGCTTTTAAATTGACCCTCTAAAGGCTAGAAAAAATAACAAGATGTGGCTCTCATAGATGGCTTGGCTTTAAACATGATTAGGGTTTCCTGATGTCCTGCAAACTAAACTTTGTCAAGTTCATGCATCCCTACCCACAATGAAAAACACCTTTTCAACAAAGATGGTAAAATTAATTTTATTTCTTTCTACCATCCTGTAAACACCATGCACATAAAGACAAACAGAATGATTATTTTGGAGGGAAACAACAGACAAATCATTGCAGTTTAATATTATTTCAGAAACTGCATAACTGTGCCAGCATTGTTATAAAATCATGTAATTATATATTCTTTGAAAAACAGGATGGATCAAACCCAAAATAAAGTGAACTACAAGAAAATGAATAATATAATTAATCATAAACACCACCTGTAAATATCAAAGCCAGCCAAATTATGAAGCAAAAAAAGCAGTTAGATAACTGAAGAAGCAACTTAGAAGATATGTAAACATTATTTCTGAAAGAAAAAACATGAAATTGGTTAAATGACTAACATTTGCTTATGTTATATTTAAACATCTAATAGGAAGAATGGATACAGTGGTTTAAAATCCATGGGTCTAACAGATCCATTCAAATATATAAAAATATTTTGTTTGGATGTTGGCCTTAAACTTCAACTCTTCTGCAGAAGAAAAAAAAATGCAATGATCCATTCAAAAAAATAAAAATATTTTGTTTGGATGTTGTCTTTAAACTTCAACTCTTCTGCAGAAATAAAAAAAATGCAACTCTAATTTATATGATAAATTGTGATAAGAATTTGAACACAACATACTTACATGACTCCAGTTCTCCTTCAGTGTGACTGAGTTTCCAATGCATAATTTTTGGAACATATGTATAAATATGTATAAATACAACACAACAGTACAAAACATCAGAGACATGGGCTATGTAGTCAGCAGTGAAAAAAAAAAGACAACCCATGTATTAGTATCTTACGCTAATGCAGAGATTGCAGATAATTAGAAAGGGTATGTGTGGCATTTGCTCACATAGCATGTATAATGTATCTCTGGCATTTGATGTTGGTTTATTGCCTGCATCATTAAAGACTGTGGTCAGCTGAAATCCATTCTGAGTGTTGGAAGCAGGAAACCCTTACAATGTTTGCTGAGATTTTAGGTACTTCTGCCAGAGGTGACTAGATGAAATTGTACTCTGTCAAAGCTGTTGTGCATTGATGTGCATTGCTAAATCATTAAAAGACATTGAGGAAAGTAGATCTTAATAAAGACATAACATTAACCGGAAAGCTGTAGAGTCTGTTATTGCACTTCATATACGTACATTTTCTAGTAGAGTAACCTTTCTGGTAAACTGCTGGCAATTGAAAAATAAAAGTAGGATAAAAAAGCCTAAGAAGGATACTTTGTTGTTGTGTTGTATCCTTAGTATGGTAGTAATAATATCCCATGAGGCAGTCCATTCACAATATTTTTTTCCTTTTTCCATGAAATTATAATTTTCGAAAGCTATTACAAAGATGGTTCAGTTCAGTAATGTTTCATTATAGATAATAGATACATGACAAGGGAGTTTTGTATAATACATCTTTCTTATAAAGGTGTACTGGGAATAGCAATTATATCTACAGTGTCGTAGCCATCTGGTTTTTTTTAGTATGTGCTTCTAAACAAATAAAGTTTAAAAGGTAACATATGTTTGCATTGATCTATTGTCATTCAGAGTAAAACAGTATAATATGCAACCAATTTTATGCTCATCTGAATTTTACATAAAGCAAGGTACATCCTTTTATAGTATACAAGGACAAACAAATAATGTGTGTTTATATTAACACATACCTATATAAGAAATAACACAAAAAACAGTAAAAACTGCAGCTAAACCAAATCACTGAGACTGTTTTACACACACAAACATGCATACAGGAAGTAAATGACTGCCAGTCTTTGCACCTAGAATTTGATGGAATGGACATAGAGATTCCCTTCACTGAGTTGATATTCTCACTGTGTCCAATCCACCTGGTCCCTATATATTTTAATTGGGCAATCTGTTCTTCATAAGAGACGCGCCAAACATATCTGGATTTGGTCTGAGGTGTATTCTTAAAACGTGACTAAGGCTCAGATGCAAAATCCAAACACCAATAATGTAAATATAAGGCAAATGTTTAAAAACAATAATGTCCATTTTCTATGCTATTAGTCAATGGGTTGACAAACAAATGGCATGGGGGGGAGGGGCATGGCCACTGCCATAGGGACCATGTACCAGAGCAAAAAAGGTGATCCAGTTAGTGGAATAATGTTTTAGGGTCAACATTAATATGAAAAATGCAAATACCATGTCCAGAGGTACTTATAACCTACCTTTGAAGTGGCACATCTGTACGATGTACACATGCTTTTACAGAAAATCTGACAGTTACAAAGAAAAAAATGCAGTTAAAATTACCAGCAAATGACAGCTTTGGATGCTCTATCAAGGATTATCTTCATCTATACCAGACCTTTATCCTAGATGAGGGTCTGATAAAGATGGTATTGAAAAAAGCCAACACAAAAAACCAGCAGCATGGTATTCCCCCTAAAAATGAACATGCTAGATGAGGCTCTGGAATGGATGTCAAGGGGAGACCTAAGAGAAATCCCATAAAAAAAAAAAAGAAAAAATGATGTGTGGTCCACCCCAAATTCCTTACCAAAATTGTATCCTAACATGCAGTCTGGCCAACCAGGAACGGGGGGACAAGGATGAACCCCCTATATGATCCATACCAGGCTATATGCCCTCAACATGGGTGTAACATTTGTTGATGAGGACAAGGGCCTATCCCCACAACACTGGCCTGGAGGTTTAGGGAATCTGCAAGGGGGACTTTTACCCCTTTAACAATAAGTGGGCACCCAGCTATTGCAGCCCATGTGATTAAGTAAGGGGTATATAGTACCACTAACTATTTAGGTAAAATAAAAGTAAACAATAAATACAGACATTTACACACTTTTTGTCAAGTCTTTTATTAAAAAAGGTCTGTGATGTATAATCATCATCATTCACAATCTCCAGCAATGCAGATCCCTGTCAGTCATGATGAATGATGCCTGATGTTTGCCAAAAGACAACAAATCCAGTCAACCAACAGACATGGCATAGCCCATCACTGACTTACAGCCATGACATCTCCAGGTCCCTGATGCCAAAAGTAAACAAAGGGGTGGGTGTTCTAGGTAAGTAAGCAAACAAATATGGCTATGGCCATATTTGGACAATGTAATTGCCCAAATATGGCCATGTGGCTATATTTGGTCAGTGATGTCAAGCTATCCCTGCTCCTTTGGCTATCCCTGTTCCTTTGCATACACAGCCAGGGATTCCCAGCCAGTAAATGAGTGGGGTTAGGTGACATCACTGCTTGCTAATGACTTATTTAGCAACAAATGACTTATAGGAAGTTGTCATATACAGTATGTTAGAGGTAAAAACACTGCAACTATATATGATGTTCAGCTCTCATTAAAAGGACTAAAACATTAAAAAGCGATAGTTTGGTCCATATTTCTTTTAGCACTGAACCTTGAGTTTTTCCCTATTCTCCACTGTGGTCCAGTGTGGCTCTCACTTTTATTGAGCTACACAGTGCAAGGAATGTTAGCAGAATTAACCCTATGACCAATAAAGATATTTTTTATCACTCTTCAATAAATGGTCAACAAGAACGTGTAGGCTGAAAAGCTGAAATATGGAAATATATTTTCTTCACTTGAGAGGGTGTAAGTAAGAGAGCAAGTAAACCAAATTTCAGAGAACTTTAAGCTTCCATGTTCGAGTGCGGAACAAATTAGGGAGACCAAGGCATTGAGGGAATGAAAAGGATGAGGGCAAAAACATGCAGGAAGGTGAATGAGAGTAATACGCTGAAAGGAATGATTTTCTTTTCCCCTCAGAGACCCCCGGTCTGTGGAGAGATTCCTGGTTTATCAGCAGAATTCTGTGAACACCCCTTGAACACGGGAATAACGGCAACTTATGTTCAGAGATGTTCAAAGTTTATTAGACATTAATAAGATTATATAGACTACAGATAATAAGGGAGGGGGGAGCGAGTTTCAAAACTGTAACTTGTAAATTTCCATCATGAGCTAACTACATGAAACATAACATATACATTTCTTGGTACAAATTGTTTTGGCTAACTTTCTGAAAAACAGCCAGACAAAGACATTGTCAGGGTCATGTTAGCTTCTGTTGATACATCCTCGAACAACCAAAAACAGTTTCATTAAACTTCTAATATATCTGCAAAAAGCTAACTTAATACTTAAAATGGCGTACATAATACAAAATGGAAGTTATCTAGATCCTTTCAATCCCCTCTGAGATCATGAACATGATCTCAATTCTTTACTTCATTCATCTTTTTGTACATAGCCAGATAACCTTCATTTGTATTTTGTGGCTTGATAGCTCTAGCAATGCAATATAATGAGCATTTAAAACATAGATATAAAGATAAAACAAAAAACAATATCATGACTATGCTTACAGCGATACCTTTCATCCATGAAAAGATGGAACCAAATCCTGATCCTAACCAATCAAAAGGAGTCCATCCATCTTTTCCTATAGCTCTAGCTTCTTCCATCAAACCATCTACCTGTTCCCTGTGTTGCTTTATTATTTCATAATAATCTGGAACAGTCATTGTGGTATTATATATCCAAGTACAACATTCATAATCCTCTGTCATCTCACACAGACCTGTCAGAGCAGCACTCATACTTTCAATAGCTAATTCTTGCATCTCCAGCTGTTTTCTAATAGCTCTGGTCTCAGTATTTAGCAACCCTATGTCCTTAGAGTTCCTCTCCAGTATATCATCAATAATGTTTGTGTAATTATTTATTTTGTTCATGAGTGTTATTCCCCATCCCGTGTAAGTAGGGAACCATGACCAAACCTTATCGCCTGTAGAGAATAGATCTACCTTTTCTTGTTTGGTTTCCCTTCTCTGTCTCAGAGTTAGTTGGTATTTTGGGTATGTACTGGCTTTTACCTGATGTTCCTTTTGGTCTATAGCTGCCATGATTGGCACTAATTGGGCTACATAGCACCAGCCCTGGACATTACTTGGTATCCAAGGGTAACAGATCTTACCACAACAGATATAGGTATTGTTTCCCAAGGAGATCGGCAATTTTTGTATTGCAGAATGAAATTCAGGGGTGACAACAAGTGTAAAATAAAAAAGAAGTTTTCCAAACATAGTTTTCCCCACATTATCTTGTATCCCTTCTAAACTTTCATTCAGGGTTTTACCATTTACTTGCCAAAGTTTCACAGAAGAAGTTCCATCCCTCCTTCCAGGATCAGATATGTTTAATATGGACTGAGAGCACATTCCCTTTCCCTTGTGGGAAGTATTCCCCAGTCTAAAACACCAATCGGGGAGTTGAGTGACTCCCAGAGTTGGAAAAGATATGGTGGCATTAGAAGTAATATTGGTCAAACCAATACTTACATTCCCTTTTATTAACAAAAATATTTTGACTGGAGCGGCCAGAAGAGGAATTTCATATGTGCTAGGATGTAACTTACTACATATCCAACATTTATCATAACCTGACTTTTGAGCATAAGCATATTTAAACTGCATCATCAACATTTTTCCTGAAAAGGGATTGTTCTCTTCAAAACTTCTCATTTAAAACTAGTCCTTGACCACAGATACCTTTTATTAGACCCAAGTCCTCAGGGTGATAAATACAGTTAGTTAGGATCCATACTGGCAGGAAAAAGAGCAGTCAGTATGCTCAATAGGACCCAGAGCTTCAAAACACCATGAGGGGCAGTAAGGAATGTCATCTTCAGGGTCTTTCTCACCGACTTCACCCACTCTTCGAGGATTTTCTACTTGTCCTTCACCTCCTTTTTCCGTTTCGTATTTCTCAGGTGTTTGGTTCACCTTCTTCACTCGACTAGCATGGATCCAGGACTGGGAATTCTCCACCAGAACAGTCGTTCTGGTAACCGCTATCACCGTAGTAGGTGGTCCAAAGGGGTAGCCTTGCTTCTTGTCTTTAGCGAGTTGGCGGACCACTACGACATCTCCCACTTGGAAAAGGTGTGTTGGTTCCTGAAAAGATAAAGGAGAGGTGCGAGCAACATTTCTTTCAATCTGATCTAAAGTCTGAATCAATTTTCTCACATATTCTTGTTGTACCAGGTCAAGGTCCCCTCTTTCTAACATAAGTGGCTGTCTAGCCCAAGGAGTGGGGAACGGTCTTCCCATTAATATTTCAAAAGGAGATAACCCTGTAGTCTTATTAGGTGTCATTCTTACCTCTGCTAGAATTGCAGGTAACATCTTCTTCCACTGGGTATAGGTTCCTCCAGTGGCCTTCCTCAACTTATCCTTAATTGTCCTGTTCATCCTTTCTACTATACCCGAACTTTGAGGATGATAGGGAATATGAAATTTCCAATCTATCTTAAGTACTTTTACCAAATCTTGACATACCTTGGCCACAAAAGCTGGTCCGTTATCAGAATTTATCTGCAGCGGACATCCCCATCTGGGTATTATTTCCTGTGTAAGAATTCTGACTACAGTTTGTGCATCTTCTTTATTAGTGACAAATGCTTCCACCCATCTGCTGAACATATCCACCATTACCAACAAAAACTCTTGCCTCTGTCCTGTTTTTGGCATGTGGGTAAAATCTATTTGTAAATGGCTGAAAGGTGTAGTTGGGTACACTAGATGCTGGTGTTGTGATTTCTTTGGGTTCTGTGGATTGTTCCTTATACATGTAATGCACCTAGAAACATATTCTTTCACCAACCTAGATAAGCCTGTAATGTAAAAATCCTGCAATAATGTTTCACATGTCGTTTTCCATCCTCTATGTCCTAGACCGTGGTACTGTGCAATGAACAGTGGGGCACTTGACATGGGAATGCATGGTTTCCCCTCTAAGCACACTAGACCAGAAGCTGGATCTAGTTGTGCTCCAGAACCATCCCAGTCTGCTAGATCGACTTTTGTAGCAAATTTTTGTAAATCTGCATACATCTGGTCATGTGGGGTAGTTGTGACGCCTGAAGTGAGCAAAGGCATCTGCTCACTGGCCACCTGTTGTAATGCGGCTTCCTGTGCTACCTTATCTGCTAATGCATTTCCTTTGGCAGTATGATCTCTGCGATTTGTATGTGCCCTGCAATGTAGAATGGCTAATGTTTTTGGTATCTGTATGGCTTTGAGTAGATCAGATATCAAAGAAGAGTGAGATATGGTTTTGCCATCAGCAGCAATGAATCCTCTTCTCTCCCAAATGACCCCAAAATCATGTACAGCACCATGGGCGTACTTGGAGACTGTGTAAATGTTGACATCCTGTCCTGCAAATAATTGACATGCTCTTGTAAGGGCAATCAGTTCAGCTGCTTGGGCTGACTGATATGGGATTGGCTTTGCCTCGAGTATTTTGTCAGGAAGTTGCACAATGCTATATCCTGCATGGTAAGTATTATCATTTGGCCTAGAGCATGAGCCATCTACAAACACATCTGGGGCCCCATCAAGAGCCATAGCTGACATGTCGGACCTAGGGGAAGTGTCTTGCTGTATGTGGCTTATACAATTGTGTTCTGGTGCCACTTCATCCTGTTCCCCCTTTAGCCCCAGTAGGGCATTCAAAATTGGAGCAGGACCTGAATTTGCTGAAGAATATTTAATAATCAAGTTGGGATCAGATAGAAGAATCACTTCATGTCCGCTCAACCTTTGTGCTGACATGTGTTGAGTGTGTATGTTTTTCAGTAATAAGGACACTTGATGTGTGGTGTGTAGGGTAGTTTCATGTCCCAATGTGAAAGAAATAGCCATCTCCACCAGAATCGCGCACGATGCAACAGCTCTCAGACAAGCAGGCATGCCCTGAACCTGAGTTGGCACTACTTTGGAAAAAAAAACTACAGGGCGGAGCTTGCCTCCATGTTCCTGAGCCAGGACCCCCGCCATGGTTGTACAATTTTCCCTAGCATACAGATGAAATATTTTCTTATAATCAGGCAGTCCAAGACCAGGGGCCGTTACCATAGCATTCTTCAGGTACACAAAGGCATCAACCATTTCATTTGACCGTGTGAAAATGTCAGGTGATTCTGAAAGTGTGGCAGACCTCAGAGTGTGATCATAGAATGAACAATCAGGTATCCATTGGCGGCAGTAACCAATCATACCAAGAAAAGTTATCATGTCCTTTTTTGTTTGTGGGCAGGGCAGACCCACGAGAGCCGCAGCTCTTTTGTGACTGACATTCCTCTCACCATGACTTAGAATAAAACCAAGGTATTCAACCTGTTTTTGGCACCATTGTAATTTCTATTTAGATGCTTTGTGACCATTCCCTGACAACCATTCTAACAGAGACCAACTATCCTCCTGACTGGCCGCCTGACTTGGACTACAAATCAATAGGTCATCCACATATATAATGAGGACCGAACCATTGGGAGGGGTCTAGGACCTCAGTGTGGTCTGGAGGGCAAGTGAGTAGACTGCAAACAAATCTACAAAACCCTAGGACATTCTACACCAGCTCATCTGGCGATTTTCATAATATAAATACAAATAGCGCCCTCGTCTGGTGGTCCACAGGAACCGAAAAAAATGCATTTGTTAAATCAATCACTGTAAAATATTCTGCATCGGACGGAATGGAGGTGAGGAGTGATGGCACATCAGGCACTATTGGGGCTAATGGAACCACCAAATTATTTATGGCCCTCAAATCTTGTACAAACCTGTAAGAGCCATCCGGCTTCTTAACAGGATTGATAGGTGTGTTGTAAGGAGAAACAGTTTCTTCTAAAATACCTGTTTCTAAAAATCTTTCCACTAGAGGAGCAATCCCTTCCTCCTTCTCTGGCGACAATTTGTATTGCCTCTGTTTGTAGGGCAATGCCCCTTCCTTGAGTGTGACTGTGTATGGTGTACATGAAATTAATCCTACATCCATAGAATTTGTGGCCCAAACTGGATGTGTATCAGGAGGGGGTGTAATTAGAGATGAGCGAATTATTCAAAAATTCGATTCGGCTGATTCGCCGAATTTGAGGAAGAAATTCGATTCGATGCGAATTTATTTGCTACGAATTTAACTTATAAAAAGGGTTTCTAGGCTTCAGAGAGCCTTTAAATTAGTGCAGAACACTGTACCTTTAATTTAAATGCCCTTGGAGATGAGGAAGGAGAAGGAGAAGGAGAAGGATGAGAAGAAGGAGAAGGAGAAGGATGAGAAGAAGGAGAAGGAGAAGAAGGAGAAGAATGAGAAGAAGGAGAAGGATGAGAAGAAGGAGAAGGATGAGAAGAAGGAGAAGGATGAGAAGAAGGAGAAGGAGAAGGATGAGAAGAAGGAGAAGGGTGAGAAGAAGGAGAAGGATGAGAAGAAGGAGAAGGATGAGAAGAAGGAGAAGGATGAGAAGAAGGATGAGAAGAAGGAGAAGGATGAGAAGAAGAAGAAGGATGAGAAGAAGAAGAAGGATGAGAAGAAGGAGAAGGATGAGAAGAAGAAGAAGGATGAGAAGAAGAAGAAGGATGAGAAGAAGAAGAAGGATGAGAAGAAGGAGAAGGATGAGAAGAAGAAGAAGGATGAGAAGAAGAAGAAGGATGAGAAGAAGGAGAAGGATGAGAAGAAGAAGAAGGATGAGAAGAAGAAGAAGGATGAGAAGAAGGAGAATTCCAAGCCGGCAAAAAGTGTATCTGCAGAGCTCCGCTATTTCTTAGCGGAGCTCTGCAGATACACTTAGTGGAGCTCTGCAGATACACTTTTTGCCGGCTTGGAATTCTTCTTATTTTCATCCTACTTCTTCTTCTTCTTCTTCTTCATCCTCATCCTCATCCTCTTCTTCTTCTGAGGATGAGGATGAGGATGAAGAAGAAGAAGAAGAAGAAGTAGGATGAAAATAAGAATTCCAAACCGGCAAAAAGTGTATCTGCAGAGCTCCGCTAAGTGTATCTGCAGAGCTCCTCTATTTCTGACAGTTCTCTGACATTCACATTTACAGCGGTTGAAACATTGTATCTATTTGTTTCCATAAATGGAAACAAATAGATACAATGTTTCAACCGCTGAGCTCTGCAGATACACTTAGTGGAGCTCTGCAGATACACTTAGCGGACCTCTGCAGATACACTTTTTGCCGGCTTGGAATTCTTCTTATTTTCATCCTACTTCTTCTTCTTCCTCTTCTTCATCCTCATCCTCATCCTCAGAAGAAGAAGAAGAGGATGAGGATGAAGAGGAAGAAGAAGAAGAAGAAGAAGTAGGATGAAAATAATAAGAATTCCAAGCCGGCAAAAAGTGTATCTGCAGAGCTCCTCTATTCTGCAGATACACTTAGAGGAGCTCTGCAGATACACTTTTTGCCGGCTTGGAATTCTTCTTATTTTCATCCTACTTCTTCTTCTTCTTCTTCTTCATCCTCATCCTCAGAAGAAGAGGATGAGGATGAGGATGAAGAAGAAGAAGAAGAAGAAGTAGGATGAAAATAAGAAGAATTCCAAGCCGGCAAAAAGTGTATCTGCAGAGCTCCTCTATTCTGCAGATACACTTAGAGGAGCTCTGCAGATACACTTTTTGCCGGTTTGGAATTCTTCTTATTTTCATCCTACTTCTTCTTCTTCTTCATCCTCATCCTCATCCTCGGAAGAAGAAGAAGAGGATGAGGATGAGGATGAAGAAGAAGAAGAAGTAGGATGAAAATAAGAAGAATTCCAAGCCGGCAAAAAGTGTATCTGCAGAGCTCCGCTAAGTGTATCTGCAGAGCTCCGCTATTTCTGACAGTTCTCTGACATTCACTCCATACAGCGGTTGAAACATTGTATCTATTTGTTTCCATAAATGGAAACAAATAGATACAATGTTTCAACCACTGTATGGAGTGAATGTCAGAGAACTGTCAGAAATAGGCTGTTTCTGACAGTTTTCTGACATTCACTCCTCAACCGCTGTATGGAGTATTGAATGTCAGAGAACTGTCAGAAATAGCCTATTTCTGACAGTTCTCTGACATTCACTCCATACAGCGGTTGAAACATTGTATCTATTTGTTTCCATAAATGGAAACAAATAGATACAATGTTTCAACCGCTGAGCTCTGCAGATACACTTAGCGGAGCTCTGCAGATACACTTAGCGGAGCTCTGCAGATACACTTTTTGCCGGCTTGGAATTCTTCTTACTTTCATCCTACTTCTTCTTCTTCTTCTTCATCCTCATCCTCATCCTCAGAAGAAGAAGAAGAGGATGAGGATGAGGATGAAGAAGAAGAAGAAGAAGTAGGATGAAAATAAGAAGAATTACAAGCCGGCAAAAAGTGTATCTGCAGAGCTCCTCTATTCTGCAGATACACTTAGAGGAGCTCTGCAGATACAGTTTTTGCCGGCTTGGAATTCTTCTTATTTTCATCCTACTTCTTCTTCTTCATCCTCATCCTCTTCTTCTTCTTCTGAGGATGAGGATGAGGATGAAGAAGAAGAAGAAGAAGAAGTAGGATGAAAATAAGAAGAATTCCAAGCCGGCAAAAACTGTATCTGCAGAGCTCCTCTATTCTGCAGATACACTTAGAGGAGCTCTGCAGATACACTTTTTGCCGGCTTGGAATTCTTCTTATTTTCATCCTACTTCTTCTTCTTCTTCTTCATCCTCATCCTCAGAAGAAGAAGAAGAGGATGAGGATGAGGATGAAGAAGAAGAAGAAGTAGGATGAAAATAAGAAGAATTCCAAGCCGGCAAAAACTGTATCTGCAGAGCTCCTCTATTTCTGACAGTTCTATGTCAGAGAACTGTCAGAAATAGAGGAGCTCTGCAGATACACTTTTTGCCGGCTTGGAATTCTTCTTATTTTCATCCTACTTCTTCTTCTTCTTCATCCTCATCCTCATCCTCTTCTTCTTCTTCCGAGGATGAGGATGAGGATGAAGAAGAAGAAGAAGAAGAAGAAGTAGGATGAAAATAAGAAGAATTCCAAACCGGCAAAAAGTGTATCTGCAGAGCTCCTCTAAGTGTATCTGCAGAATAGAGGAGCTCTGCAGATACACTTTTTGCCGGCTTGGAATTCTTCTTATTTTCATCCTACTTCTTCTTCTTCTTCTTCTTCATCCTCATCCTCAGAAGAAGAAGAAGAGGATGAGGATGAGGATGAAGAAGAAGAAGCAGAAGTAGGATGAAAAGAAGAATGAAAAGAAGAAGAAGAATGAAAAGAAGAAGAATGAAAAAAAGAATGAGAAGAATGAAAAGATTCTTCTTCTTCTTTTCATTCTTCTTTTCATTCTTCTTCTTCTTTTCATTCTTCTTCTTCTTTTCATTCTTCTTTTCATTCTTCTCATTCTTCTTTTCATTCTTCTCATTCTTCTTCTCATTCTTCTCATTCTTCTTCTCATTCTTCTTTTCATTCTTCTTCTCATTCTTCTTTTCAATCTTCTTCTTCTTTTCATTCTTCTTTTCATTCTTCTCATTCTTCTTTTCATTCATTCTTCTTCTTCTTTTCATTCTTCTTCTTCTTCTTTTCATTCTTCTTCTTCTTCTTTTCATTCTTCTTCTCATTCTTCTTCTCATTCTTCTTTTCATTCTTCTTCTTCTTTTCATTCTTCTTTTCATTCTTCTCATTCTTCTTTTCATTCTTCTTTTCATTCTTCTTCTTCTTTTCATTCTTCTTTTCATTCTTCTTCTCATTCTTCTTTTCATGAAGAAGAAAAGAAGAATGAGAAGAATGAAGAAGAAGAATGAAAAGAAGAATGAGAAGAAGAATGAAAAGAAGAATGAAAAGAAGAATGAGAAGAATGAAAAGAAGAATGAGAAGAATGAAAAGAAGAATGAAAAGAAGAAGAATGAAAAGAAGAAGAAGAATGAAAAGAAGAAGAATGAAAAGAAGAAGAAGAAGAATGAGAAGAAGAATGAAAGGAAGAAGAAGAATGAAAAGAAGAAGAAGAAGAATGAAAAGAAGAAGAAGAATGAAAAGAAGAAGAAGAAGAATGAAAAGAAGAATGAAAAGAAGAATGAGAAGAATGAAAAGATTCTTCTTCTTCTTCTTTTCATTCTTCTTTTCTTTCTTCTTCTTTTCATTCTTCTTCTTCTTCTTTTCATTCTTCTTTTCATTCTTCTCATTCTTCTTTTCATTCTTCTCATTCTTCTTCTCATTCTTCTTTTCATTCTTCTTCTTCTTTTCATTCTTCTCATTCTTCTTTTCATTCTTCTTCTCATTCTTCTTTTCATTCTTCTTCTTCTTTTCATTCTTCTTTTCATTCTTCTTCTCATTCTTCTTTTCATGAAGAAGAAAAGAAGAATGAGAAGAATGAAAAGAAGAAGAATGAAAAGAATAATGAGAAGAAGAATGAAAAGAAGAATGAAAAGAAGAATGAGAAGAATGAAAAGAAGAATGAAAAGAAGAAGAAGAATGAAAAGAAGAATGAGAAGAATGAAAAGAAGAATGAAAAGAAGAAGAAGAATGAAAAGAAGAAGAAGAAGAATGAAAAGAAGAATGAAAAGAAGAATGAGAAGAATGAAAAGATTCTTCTTCTTTTCATTCTTCTTTTCATTCTTCTTCTTCTTTTCATTCTTCTTCTTCTTATTTTCATTCTTCTTTTCATTCTTCTCATTCTTCTTTTCATTCTTCTATTCATTCTTCTTTTCATTCTTCTTCTTCTTTTCATTCTTCTCATTCTTCTTTTCATTCTTCTTCTCATTCTTCTTTTCATGAAGAAGAAAAGAAGAATGAGAAGAATGAAAAGAAGAATGAAAAGAAGAAGAAAAGAAGAATGAGAAGAATGAAAAGAAGAATGAAAACAAGAAGAAGAAGAATGAAAAGAAGAATGAGAAGAAGAAGTATTCCAGTACAGCAAAAAGTGTATCTGCAGAGAGCTCCGCTATTTCTGACAGTTCTCTGACAGTTCCAGCGGTTGACAGCGGTTGAAACATTGTATCTATTTATTTCCGAATAAAAACATCTGTATCCTAAATGGAAACAAATAGATACAATGTTTCAACCGCTTTACATGTGAAGGAACTGTCAGAGAACTGTCAGAAATAGCGGAGCTCTCTGCAGTGACACTTTTGCCGGCTGATCGGGAAAAATCCGATTCGCGCACCCGAATTATGCAAATATTCGGATTCGACGCGAATCGAATTTTTCCTGAAATTCGAAACGAATTCCACTTCGCCTGGTTCGATTCGCTCATCTCTAGGTGTAATGTGTGAGGAACGACTCTCATCATTGAAATAGGCGGGTATAATGGGTACTTTGGAGGATCTGGCAACAATACCTCCTTCTGATACTCTCAGAGAAATCCCTAAAATTCCCATAAGATCTCTTCCCAACAAATTTACAGGGCAATTTGGAATGATTCTGAAACTGTGACAAGTAATGGCCTCATCCCATGTGAGGGCTGAAACGGGCAAGGGGGGAGTTTTGAGGGTTTTTGTTAGTATCCCATTTATTCCCATAGAAGGTTCAGTATTTGTAGTTTCCCCATGATACATTTCCTCACTCAGACTGCTACATGTCGCGCCTGAGTCGATTAAAAATGGAACTTCAGTGCCCCCTGCTTGTAAAGAAATGAGGGGCTGCTGCCTGTATGATGAAGAAACCAAGGGAAATGCTGGGACACCACCTTCCGGGCATCCCTATTGTCTCTGGTTCTGCTGTGGCCCCCACTGAATTGGATATTTAATATCTTGGGGTTGTGCCTGTGGTGTTTGGGGGTTGGTATCTCTGTTTGTGCTGTTGTGGCTGTCCCTGGGAGGAGGAAGGTTCATATGGACAGTTATATCTCCAGTGATCCTGTCCTCCACAGTTAAAACATCCAGTTCTTCCAGGGATTTGGAGGGGTTCAGAGTTACTTCTTCCCCTGCCAAATCCTCCCTTACCTCTGCCTCTATACCACCCTCGTCCTCTTTGTCCTTGCCCTTGATTTCCCTGTTGTGAGTCACTTTGGAAATTACTACTATTAACCTTCTCTTTTCTTACAATATATAAACATCCCGCTGCCTCCTTCTCGTAAAGAGAGGTCTGAAACTCAACAACAGTTTTAGTTGCCCAGTCAGAGACCTGCTGCTTCACGGCTAATCCTGCTTCTGGCTTAAGACCTGTTATGAATGTCTGAATCATCAATGGACTTAACTCTCCAGTTAGAGCCAGTCCTGCTTCTTGTGTCCAGACATCCTTGAACCTTTTCCAAAATTCTAATACAGTTTCTCCTACCTTCTGTTTACATGCTGTAGCAATAGGGAGGGAAGCCTTATTCTTGAAAACCCTTTTTAATTCTGTGTCAAGCTCCTCCCACATAGTTTCTCTCCCTTCTGTGGTATTTAGTTTATAGGCAGTAGCCTGTGTATTACTTGGTTCTATGTGACTAATGATTTTTACATTTATCCAATCCCAAGCTGGATTATTTCCCAGAATACCATCAATGATCAATCTCATATCTTCCTGCGTGTAATTTCTTCCTAAACATGCCTTTTTTAAATAAGCAAGTGTACCTCCAGGAGATGCTGTAGGCTTGGGACAATGTTTAACAATCTTATTAATATCTTCTAATTCTATGGGTTTTTTTAGAATTAGTTCTCCTGCTGTGAGAAAAGGTAGTGTCAATATAGCCACCTCCTTTCCTCCTATGGCCCCCTCATCTTCTCTTTTTCCCTCTAGTTTCTTATCCATGGATCTAAGCTGCATTCTAAATTCCTCCACATCTCTGCCCTTTCTATGACCGGTGTCACTTCTTCTCCATTGACTATCCTTTTTCTGTAATTTTATTATATTTACCTGTCCCTGTTCTTCGTATTCCAACTCTCCTTCATTGTCATTATTTTCCGTAAGGATGCCTTGAACTTGGCTACCCTCTTTGTCTGGTGATTTTATACTAATAATCTGTTTGGGTCTAGTGGAGGGGCCTGGCTGTATTGGTTGTAGATCCGGGACAGGAAGTGGCGCAGGGACAGGGGCAGGGACTGGAGGGGCAGGGGCAGGAGGGGCATTAGGCTGGGGAGTAATCATCCCCAAACTGATCAAAAAATCATCATCAGCAGCATTTTTAAAACCACTTAATGAAGGATATATATTATACGGAGGGGGTGGGATTGGTGTCTGAACTGTTTTCGGTCCAATCTTGGGTCTGCATGTCTTTTCAGATTAATGCTTTTCCTGGCATATTTTTAATGTATCCAATTTCAACTTCCTCTTTTGTTTTAAAGAGAAAATCAAATTGAACTTTCCCTTGCTATTATCAACCCAATATGGTGACCATTTCAACCAGTTTTCTCCACCTTTCTTCATATAAACTTGGTCCCATTGTGGGTCCCCCTCATACCAAGGAAAGGCTTGTTTGTCCCCCAAACATAATCCCTTAACCATGTCTGTATGAAAAGGATCATTTGCCCCCTTTCTTGGGAATGGGTCTGTACTCCCCATAGCTTCTGTCCAGCCTGCCATACAATCCACCCAGGGATTTATTAAATAATAGTCCATTCCACAAACTCTAGCAACATAATCCTTACAATTTTCTCCCTTTTCTGGGGGACCTGGTGGGTAACTACCTCCTTGACCCATATTTAGACAGTGGATAAGACAATTTTACCTTAAATCTTATTTTGTTCCACACAACAAATTATCTTATACTTCTACGCAACAGAAAGAAAAAGCAAAAGACAGATAAACCAGAATCTGCTCCACAGATTTATTAACCTTTTGATAACTTCCCAAAAGTTATCTCTTCACTGTTTTACCAAAAAACAGTGTGTTCTACCAGAGAACAATCTGTGTTTACCAAAAACACCTTTTTTATAGTGCACTATTTTGTAACTCTACCAAAGAGTTAAGTCTGCTTACCAAAAGCAGCTACAGGTTATCACGGGTCTATATAGACAATACAGAATGATTCAAGACCTTCCCTCAACACAGAGCAAGAAAGAGCTTTTAGTCATAAAAAGACAAAAGGTTTACTTACCAAGTGAGGTGGGTGGTCATCCCGGGCTGAGCCCCCAGCTGAAAGGAATGATTTTCTTTTCCCCTCAGAGACCCCCGGTCTGTGGAGAGATTCCTGGTTTATCAGCAGAATTCTGGGAACACCCCTTGAACACGGGAATAACGGCAGCTTATGTTCAGAGATGTTCAAAGTTTATTAGACATTAATAAGATTATATAGACTACAGATAATAAGGGAGGGGGGAGCGAGTTTCAAAACTGTAACTTGTAAATTTCCATCATGAGCTAACTACATGAAACATAACATATACATTTCTTGGTACAAATTGTTTTGGCTAACTTTCTGAAAAACAGCCAGACAAAGACATTGTCAGGGTCATGTTAGCTTCTGTTGATACATCCTTGAACAACCAAAAACAGTTTCATTAAACTTCTAATATATCTGCAAAAAGCTAACTTAATACTTAAAATGGCGTACATAATACAAAATGGAAGTTATCTAGATCCTTTCATACACTCGTACTTTTCCTTTTTGCATTTCATTAGTAATATCCATGACCATAATTATTTTACTTACTTTGATCTTTTGTAGCCTCATTCAATGTATATCATTCCTTTCTGGAATCATGGCCACCAATGACACATCTGTTGATACTGCTTACAAAAAATGTATGTAATTTTTTCAATAAACAATTTAAAAAAATATAACTCTAGCTAGAAAGCCAATTGCTCCTTTAGAGAAGACACCCTAAAATGTTTTGGTACTGTTAGAGGTTGCACTATTAGATTTGTTTAAAGAAAACCTCTACTGAAAGAAATATGGGGGCTGCCTTTGAGGACCTACTTCTGAACATGATAAATTTCTGGAAGTCACACTGCTCCAATATCTTAAAAATTTCATTATTGCTAAGAAAGGACAAGTATCTTATAGTGTTACTAAACACACAACAGTAAAATCAGTCGATATATGCGATAAAGATTTCTTGTTATACTCACTGTGGAGCCTAAGGGGCTAATACTCTGCAGTGTGTAAAAATGCATTTTGAGCCTGACTTCTCTGATCCTCCCATTCTTCTCTGTCCCCAATCGATCTGCTGATACTTCAGAGCTCTAGGAGTCACTCTGCACATGCTTAGTTTGGTGTGTATTGCTAGATATTCTTTTTTTTTCTTTGGGAGAGTGCAAGTGATGAGCACAGGGTCAATCAGTATTGACTTTACTTGTTTTATAATTGTTCCAGATCTATGATTCAGAATGTATTGAAGGCATACACATTCCAGACAACTAATATTTTTAGGAGCAGTGAATAATCATAACAGGAATTGAACACAACTTCAGGTGGAAGTCTATAGATTTTGCATTTCAGAAATCACAGACATTTTGCTATATTTGACATTATGTGCTGCAGAGCTAAACCTATGTTTAGCAAATATATGCATTATTGGATTTATGCTAAAAGACAGCTAAGCTATATCTGGCTTTGAGTTCTGGATTACTGCTCTGTCTTGGTAAGACCCACCTTATGAACTTTGTAAAAGTGAGTTATTGCTTCCTGTTTTTATCTTTTTGACCTAATCTGAAATCTCCTTCTAAAATTAAAGGAGATTACTGCTCAGGGTCAGAGAAAATGATCCTTTCAACCTTCTGAATTTTAAGATAAGAACTGAGTGGGCATGATCATCTCCTGTAATTAATAGCACAAAGGTAGGTAATTGAGCATCTATCAAGAGAGAGTTTGGTGAGGTTGAAATAAAATCCATAATATTGGGCTGATGCAAGACAGACACATAGATGAACAATGGGGACTTTTAAAAACCACAGTTATTGGCCAAGAGAAAAATATTTGGTCTGTATGAGTTGTTGCTGATTGAACACCCACTACAATACTCTTAAGCTGGCCATTAATGGATCAAAGGGCTAATTGAAAGAACTGAA
Source organism: Staurois parvus (assembly GCF_062004578.1). Classification (NCBI taxonomy): domain Eukaryota; kingdom Metazoa; phylum Chordata; class Amphibia; order Anura; family Ranidae; genus Staurois; species Staurois parvus. Next base: position 11,361,363 of record NW_028317949.1, read on the forward strand.
CTAATTCCCTTGTCTATACAAGTGAGGTGGATGGAGGAATCCTCTCTACACTAATTAGGGCTGATTGAAAGATTTTGTTTCTAAGAAGCTGGTTTAAGAGAAGTAAACCCTTGGATCAACTTCTCTGGAATTGGAGTGGACATAGATGGATCAAAATTTTGCTGGTCCCTGCTGAATCAGGTGAATTTTGAGCTAATTGTTGTCAGTTTTAGAAGGTAGGGGAGATCCAAGCAATAATGGCTTAAGCAATCATAGTCTAATCTGAGGCATGCAGTGTAACAAAAATAAGTATTGAATCAGTAAGGCAATGAAAGGAGACTAGCTATCAAACTGTGAGAGGTAGAGTCTGGGATGCAAATAAATGTAAGCAAAGAAGAGACTTATTAAAAATTCTAGAAAAAACTGAGGAAATGTCTGGATACAAGCATGAACATAGATAGAGACAACACAGTTGCAGAAAGGAAATCACACAACAAGAATGGGTCAAATCACTGCCAGAGGTGACTAAACACAGGCCAAAGCAAACTAAGAGTAAAAACCCTTTTAGGACAAAATCAGAGAATTCATAGACAAAAATTGGTTTAAATGCAAGGCAAAACAAAACTTACCAAAACTTACAGATTACCATTCAGTGTACAAACAGTGGTTGCTAACAGGCCCTGGGAAATGAAAATCATGTGATAATGGAATGAAACAGTATGGAGACATTCACAGGAGTGAAATGTAGGAGCAAAGCTGGCCTTGCACAGATTCCTGTATTGCATGGATGTGCTAATCAGCAGCTGCATCTAAATGCTTGAACATGGCTAGTTATGATTGGATGACGATGCTATTTGCATGAAAATATTCCACCAAGCTTCTTCGGTTTTTCATTCGAAGGATGTTGGGTAGCAGGAGGCTCATAGGACCACCCACTAAGTGAATTTTGGCTAGTTCATTAGGAATTCATATGGTTTATGGCTAGTTTAAGGCAGGGTGAAGACATGAACTGATGACCACTTGGCATACAACCAAAAGAGTGAAAGCCATAGTGGGTGTGAAAAAAATGTAAAGCAGAACATGTATGCATTAAGGCCATAGTAAAATTAAACCTGTGTAGAGTCATAAGTACTTATTTCAGTGCTAGAGATATAGGCCATAATATATTAACAATAGTATTAGAGTAAATTAAACTGATAAAAAGGCTCATGTTGTAGTCACCCCCTTGCTCACAAAACTTCAGTTCAGTAGGAATCTCACTTTAATTTAATGGCTGAGTAATCAATGGATTGTGAGCATTGTGATTGGGTTTCTTGCCCTTGTGATATCACTGAGCTACTAACGAATTGCTGTTAAGGAATATTTATAATGTAACCTTTTACCAGTTTAGTTACAGCAGGTAGCAGTTACCAGTAGTTATCTCAGTGGATGGTTGGATGTGAACTACATAACTAACATTAGCCTGAACTTCAGCAAGCATCTTGGTTGGTTTATGATATTAAAATGTGGTATACAGATCATAGAGGATGAAGGCACATTAAAAATGTTCATTTGAGGAACCTGAGAGTTTTAGGATTATATGGGATTGATGTGGTTTTTACAAAATGGTGGGATGCAACTGATTAAGCAGTGTACTTTTAGGATTATAAAGGAGCATATTCTCTGGGCAAATGCTTACAATGATATATTAATGATTAATTTTTTCATGAATTAAGAGTTGACATTTGTATATCAGTATTGCCTTTTCTTCAACCAATGAAGAGATTAGGAAAGTTATCTATAGTGTTGGCTAAGCATTTGAGTTTATAAATTACTTTGCTGGATTTTATTTGTTTTCAGAAAAGAATAAAAAGCGCTATGTGATCTTCTTTTTTCCTCTGTCTATCTGCCATCCCATGGATAGACACCCTCAACGTTTCTATGATGATATGTCTGGACTCTGGAATAAAGCTGGGAAATTCTCAAAGTAGTCAGTGGGAGCTGGGAGGATCTGACATTGGTGGAAGCACTTTGAACACTTCTGAAGAAGTGACAACTATATTTGTGGAACTGAATTGTTATATGCACTGGACTTTGCACTAGAACTGTGAGTTTGAATACCACGATCTTGCACAACATTTAATATCAGTTAATGACTTTTTAAATTTTTTGTATGACATTATTATGAGTGTATGTTAATGCTGATCCTATTTAACTTACCGGAAAGCATTTTATTTTTATCTGGTATAGGGGTGTGCATTATTATTATTTTGAAGAAATAGCTTCCCACTCTCTTCTAAACTAACACCACCAAAATAATGACATAGGGGTAAAGACAGACAGATTAAGGCCTAATAAAGCACATGCGCACAAAACGTGTTGTCACGGTTACCAGCTTGGCTTGTGTTCCAAGGCCAGGATCCAGCTTCTGCCCTCTCCATGGTGCTTGTTATACTCACTGTGGACGTAAGGGGTTAATCCTCTACATTGTGTAAAAAGGTTGTTTGAACCTGACTTCTCTGCTCCTCCTCTTGTTCAAATGTCCATGTCTTATCTCCTGATAAGACAGACTGAACTGTAGCCATTCTGTACATGCTCAGTTTAGTGTGTATTGATAGTTTTTTTGTTCTTCGGAGAGTGCATTTAACTAGTGCTCAGCTGAAATCACAAGACTGCTCTAACTGTTAATGAGAAAAGGTATTTAGCAGTTGTATTTACTAAATTATTTGCACTTCCATGTTGTGTACTGTAGGAGACCAGATATAGTGAATGCAGGGTCTAGTAACACTTTAAACTCTATAGGATTATTTGATAATCCATCTTTATTATTTGATAGCTATAATACATTTATTATTCACCCCGAAAGCACAAACTCCATTTTTAAAAATATGTATTTATTTATGTATATATTTTGATTGTCATTTTGATACACATTTCAATGGCTGCTGGAGATGCTTACACTTCTAATTGTATCCATTACAGACATTTTTGTTAGCTTTGATTTTCCAGTTCTGCTGCTGTGAAGTCCCGCACTTGTATAGTGAAAGACAGTGTTGTGTACTCTCCCCTCCATTCATAAAATGTCTTGTATACTTTTCACAGAATAGAAAGCATTATGTGATTGGAAAGGAAAGAGAATGTGAAAGGAGAGGTAGATAACACATGAGACTGCCCATTGTCTAATCACAGTATTCTATGAAAAGAATACAAGACATTTTATGGTTGGATGAGAGGGGAGAAAGAAGGAGAGTAAACAACACTATCCTTTACTGTACGCTAATCAAGACTCAGATCAGTAGAGCTGACACAGCTGACAGTAATATCTGGCATGAATACCATCCCAAGCAGCCATCCAAATGTAATGTGTCCAGCTTTAAAGGTGCTTCACTGGACCAATCAAAAGTATAATTTTGGGACACTTGTTGATGGTATATTTGGAATACGATGCACAGGAGATATACCTCACAAGCACATGTGAAGATATCGGATTGTTAAAGGGACAGTTCACTATTTAGAACGGTTCATTTGGTATTTGTGTACCCTATTCATTTAGCACTGGTATATGCAGTTCTATGGGTATTTATATGTATGTGTTGATATATATTTGATGTAGCACATAATATTGTCACTAGAGATGAGCGAATCGAACTTGGCGAAGTGGAATTCATTTCGAATATTAGGAAAAATTTGATTCGCATCGAATCCGAATTTTAGCCAACTTCGGATGCACGAATCGAATTTTCCCCGATCAGCCGGCAAAAGTGTCACTGCAGAGAGCTCCGCTATTTCTGACAGTTCTCTGACAGTTCTGACAGTTCATTTACAGCGGTTGAAACATTGTATCTATTTGTTTCCATTTAGGATACAGATGTTTTTATTCGGAAATAAATAGATACAATGTTTCAACCGCTGTAAATGAACTGTCAGAACTGTCTGAGAACTGTCAGAAATAGCGGAGCTCTCTGCAGATACACTTTTTGCTGTACTGGAATACTTTTTCTTTTCATTCTTCTTCTTCTTTTCATTCTTCTTCTTCTTCTTCTTTTCATTCTTCTTTTCATTCTTCTTCTTCTTCTTTTCATTCTTCTTCTTTTCATTCTTCTTTTCATTCTTCTTCTTCTTCTTTTCATTCTTCTTCTTCTTTTCATTCTTCTTCTTTTCATTCTTCTTTTCATTCTTCTTCTTCTTCTTTTCATTCTTCTTCTTCTTTTCATTCTTGTTTTCATTCTCCTTCTTTTCATTCTTCTTCTTCTTTTCATTCTTCTTTTCATTCTTCTTCTTCTTCTTTTCATTCTTCTTTTCATTCTTCTCATTCTTCTTTTCATTCTTCTTCTTCTTCTTTTCATTCTTCTTCTTTTCATTCTTCTTCTTCTTTTCATTCTTCTTTTCATTCTTCTTCTTCTTCTTTTCATTCTTCTTTTCATTCTTCTTCTTCTTCTTTTCATTCTTCTTTTCATGCTTCTTCTTCTTCTTTTCATTCTTCTTCTTCTTCTTTTCATTCTTCTTATTATTATTTTCATTCTTCTTCTTCTTATTTTCATTCTTCTTTTCATTCTTCTTCTTCTTCTTTTCATTCTTCTTCTTCTTCTTCTTTTCATTCTTCTTTTCATTCTTCTTCTTCTTCTTTTCATTCTTCTTCTTCTTTTCATTCTTCTTTTCATTCTTCTTCTTTTCATTCTTCTTCTTCTTCTTTTCATTCTTCTTCTTCTTCTTCTTCTTCTTTTCATTCTTCTTTTCATTCTTCTTCTTCTTCTTCTTCTTCTTTTCATTCTTCTTTTCATTCTTCTCATTCTTCTTTTCATTCTTCTTTTCATTCTTCTTCTCATTCTTCTTTTCATTCTTCTTCTTCTTCTTTTCATTCTTTTTCTTCTTCTTTTCATTCTTCTTTTCATTCTTCTTCTTCTTCTTTTCATTCTTCTTCTTCTTTTCATTCTTCTTCTTCTTCTTTTCATTCTTCTTTTCATTCTTCTTCTTCTTTTCATTCTTCTTCTTCTTCTTTTCATTCTTCTTTTCATTCTTCTTCTTCTTCTTTTCATTCTTTTTCTTCTTCTTTTCATTCTTCTTCTTTCCATTCTTCTTCTTCTTCTTTTCATTCTTTTTCTTCTTCTTTTCATTCTTCTTTTCATTCTTCTTCTTCTTCTTCTTCTTTTCATTCTTCTTCTTCTTCTTTTCATTCTTCTTTTCATTCTTCTTCCTCTTCTTTTCATTCTTCTTCTTCTTCTTTTCATTCTTCTTTTCATTCTTCTTCTTCTTCTTTTCATTCTTCTTCTTCTTCTTTTCATTCTTCTTTTCATTCTTCTTCTTTTCATTCTTCTTTTCATTCTTCTTCTTCTTCTTTTCATTCTTCTTCTTTTCATTCTTCTTCTTCTTTTCATTCTTCTTTTCATTCTTCTTCTTCTTTTCATTTTTCTTCTTCTTCTTTTCATTCTTCTTTTCATTCTTCTTCTTTTCATTCTTCTTCTTCTTTTCATTCTTCTTTTCATTCTTCTCGTTCTTCTTTTCATTCTTCTTTTCATTCTTCTTCTCATTCTTCTTTTCATTCTTCTTCTTCTTCTTTTCATTCTTCTTCTTCTTTTCATTCTTCTTCTTTTCATTCTTCTTTTCATTCTTCTTCTTTTCATTCTTCTTTTCATTCTTCTTCTTCTTCTTTTCATTCTTCTTCTTCTTCTTTTCATTCTTCTTTTCATTCTTCTTCTTCTTCTTTTCATTCTTCTTCTTTTCATTCTTCTTTTCATTCTTCTTCTTCTTCTTCTTCTTCTTCTTCTTCGTCGTGCCCCGTGACTGCCCAAATGAGCGAAGTGTGCGGTGATTCTAAGATCGACGGCACTCATCTGCATGTCATACTGACTGACAGTATTATTTCTCTTCCCCAGCAGACTCCAAGGGCATTTAAATTAAAGGTACAGTGTTCTGCACTAATATAAAGGCTCTCTGAAGCCTAGAAACCCTTTAAATAGGTTAAATTTGCGGCGAATAAATTCGCATCGAATCGAATTTCTCCCGCAAATTCGGCGAATCAGCCGAATCGAATTTTTGAATAATTCGCTCATCTCTAATTGTCACTAAGCACAATTTTTGTTTTCACTATTCGTTTATGTACATTGGATATTAGTAGCACCGTATTTGAGTTTATAGTACCACGCTGCATTTTTTTGCTTTATTGTGGCTAGAAGTGCCCAGAAGTGCAGTTTGCCAGTTTAGCCTAAGATTATCAGTGTAGCTTATCATTGGTTATCAATGCCCACCAGTGCAGCCTATCAGTGGCCATCAGTGCCGCCTATCAGTGCCCATCAGTGCCACCTATCAGTGTTCATCAGTGCTGCCTCATCGGTACCAACTCATTATTGCCTCCTCATCAGTGTCCATTAGTGCAGATTGTCAGTGCCCATCAGTGCCACTTTATCAGTGTCCATCAGGTCCCCCTCATAAGTGCAGCCTCGTCAGTGCCCATCAGCACAAATCAGTGCAGCCTCATTATTGCCCATCAGTGCAGCCTCATCAGTGGTCACCAGTGCAGTCTCATCAGTGCCCATCAGGACAGCCTCATTAGTTACCATCAGTGCAATTTACAAGTTCCCATCAGTGCAGCCTATCAGTGCCCATCAGTGCAGACTCATCAGTGCACATCAGTAAAGAATAGAAATTACTTATTTGCAAAATTTTGTAGCAGAAACATGTTTTTATAATTGTTGGTCTTTTTTTGTTTGTTTAGCAAAATTTTAAAAACCCAGTGGTGATTAAATACCACAAAAAGAAATCTCAATCTTTCTCAAAAAATGATAAAAAATTCATATGGGTACAGTGTTGAATGATAGTGCAATTGTAAGTCAAATTGTGACAGTGCTAAAAGCTGAAAATTGGCCTGGGCAGGAAGAAGGTGGAAGTGCCCAGTATTGAAGTCATTAAAGGCTAAGTTCACCTTTCAAAAAAAAAAAAAAATCACATCTTTTTGCTGAAAAAAATGTGCATTTATTATTTTTTTTTACAGGTGCTGCAGAGCATTGCACCCATGATCAGTGGATTGTGGGTGCAGTGTAATGTTCCTGCACACACTGCCTAGAGCTCTCTTCTGGTGTTAATGAACTATGAGCAAGCTGATCAGTGTGCCTGCAGTTCAAACTACAAGTCTATCTGCTGCAATGGAAGATGGGACTCGCAGTTTATTCATTCACAGATTCCTGTGAATGACTGATGTAGCTGAGCAGGCAGAACTATGCATAGCTGTGCTGTTTTCAAAATGTGACAGTGGGGAGAAGAGCCCCACCTGCTGTCACAACAGAAGTGAGGGGAGAAAGCGGGGGTGCTGTGTTAGTAACATGTTACATCCTAAATACACATGCAACATGCTACTAAAGGTCAACATATCCTTTAGGCTCATGCATGCTAAGAAATGTGTGAGGCTACCACTTGCAGGCATTTGTTACCTCTTACAGAGATCTCAGTCCCTGGCAATACCTCCAACTGCTTTTCTATCCAAAAGCAAAATCTTTGTTCAGGAGTCAGCTAGAGTTAGCTTCTACTTTCTGGACTGAGATGTCAAAATCTTGCCCACCTTGTGTATTGCATCTGCAGTTCTTGATTCTGCTCACAAATTGTAATTTACTGAAAAATTTAAATGTTGCAGTCTGGTAATTGAGGAAAATGGGACTCACAATAGCATCTCAGCATAGGCAGAGTCCATTTACTGGAGTTCATGTCCTGCATTTTAGATATAAAAGCTCTGGCTTTAAAAATAAAGTTTTCAAAATGATATTATTGCAGTATATTGAGACATATCAGGAATTCATACATGCAGACTTGTAAAGCTACTGAAATGTCCACTTTAACACTTTAAAACCATAATATCCACCATAATATCAAACTTAACCCTTAGCCATAATAACACTACTAACCAGGGGCGGACTGACAACTCATGGGGCCCCTGGGCAATAGTGGATCATGGGGCCCCTGTGTCCTTGCCCAAACTCAAAAAAGACTATGAAAAAGGTACCAGGGGCATCTCATGGGGCCCCCTACTGACCCCGGGCCCTCGGTCAGTGCCCCGGTTTCCAAATGGTCAGTCCGCCCCTGCTACTAACAGTAACACATTGTAAGCAATTTGACATTATATACTGTATATAAGAACATTTGTCCCAAGTCAAGAAATTGCATTCACATAATCATTATGATCAGTGTGTCCAGCAGACACAACGAATCACAGAATGGGGTACAGGGCCAATTACATTTTTACATACTGTCACCAGATCAAGTTTATTGTCACTATGGTGATATTATAGTAATCAGAGACCATGGCTGGCTACACTGGCTACTAGAGCATTAGATCATCTAACCATCTATAATAAAGTATCGCTGCTTCTCCTTTCTACCAACATCCCAAAATATATAGCGATAGATCAAAAAGTTAAGTGATAGACTTTATTGGTACTAGGGAACACATCACTTGTTTCAATAAAATCAATTTTTATTACATATATAAAAAGGTAAACTAACAAAACTCATTAAAAACAAGCTTAGGTCATCTTTCAGCTTTACAAATCATTACTCAAGTAAAAAACACTTTTCAATTCCAGTAATCCAAATGAGGTCAATGCGTTTCACATGTGTGCTTCCTCAGGACCTTCAATTGAGATTTACAGAGGTGTGACTTAACTATAAAAACATATATTATGATATTTTCTTAACTATATAATTATACGTAACTTTTAAATACATAAACACATACAAAATAGATTGGTACATAGGAAAATTATGCCATTGCATGCCATACCATAGCATCCTTACACAGGGAAACTATGTGGCTAGACTGTGAAAAAGTCTCACATCTGGTATCACTGTGTTCAAGAGGATCTGCAGCATATGTTTTAGGGTGTTATTCTAAGAATACCTATGCTACACATTGGAAAAAAAATATTAATTGACAACTTTGTGTAAATAAAAATACAATTTCATTCTGTATTTTCCAAAAACATGGCAAAAAATGAAGTCTTCAGAAGACTCTCCATGCCTCTTAGGAAATACCTCAAGATGTTTGCTGTCCAAAATGTGGTCATTTTGTGGGTATTTATACTGTCTTGGTACTCCAGGGCCTCCAAAAAGTCTGTGATAGGTAGTCAGGAAATTAGATGTATAATTTATGCCCCTAGAATTTCTGATGGAGCTGCTTGGAATTTGGTCCCTTCTATGTGGCTTGTGAAAATGTCTCACACCCGTGATATCAGGAGGAGTAGCAAAATGTGCTTTTAAGTGTAATTATAAGTATTCCTGTGCTGTGCATTAAATATCTTATTAATTGAAAACTTTCTGTAAAAATGTAGATTCATAATTAATCCTCCTTAAATACTGATAACTTGTAAAAATTACAATGTTGTGAAAAAATGAATCATTTAAGTTCTTAATTTAAAAAAAAAACTGTGACAAAAAACTACAACTTCAAAACACTCAACATGACTGAATACCTTGGACTTTTTACTTTCTAAAAAAGGATCATGTTGGGGGAATTTATACTGTCTTGGCATTTTAGAGCCTCAAGAAATGAGATAGGCAGTCAGGACTGATTAATTTTCAAATATATGTACAATAGGTACTCTATAACTTTCACACAGACTAATAGTATATACTGATTTGTTTTTTCAACAACAAAATGTAGCCGAATACATTATGGGCTAAATTTATTGAAAAAGAATATTTATTTGCAAAGTTTATAACAGAGACTAAGAAAAATAATTTACTGTATATTTTAAAAATGTAGGTCTTTATTGTTTATATAGTAAAAAGTAAAACACCAAGTCATGATTAAATACCACCAAAATAAATCTTTATCTGAAAAATTGTGTAAAATTCATTTGAGTTCAATGATGACCGAGTAATTGTCATTCAAAGTGTGACATAACTGAAAACTAAAAAAATGCCATGGACTGAAAGAGAGTGAAACAGTCTGGTTTTGATGTGGTTAATATATAAAACATGTTGAATTTGAAAGTGACTTATTTTTTTCTCATACTGCTTGTGTTCAATGTATTTAACAATGTTATTTTAAGAGAACTCTCAGCAGGTTTACTGGTGTCTATAGTTTATGTTTAATGTTTAGGTTGTTCTTTTTGTTCCAAGCAGTAAACCTTTACAGAGTTTACAATAAATGCAGTAACAGCTTCAGTATCTAGGATATTTTTACTCTCATAGGGACTTAAAAGAATTTTGGTTACTTTTGTATTTTCGTCAAAGAATATCATTGCTACTAGTACCCATAGATACAGTACATTGAAAAGGAAAAAACAATTTCACAACAGGACCTCCAGTACTAAAGCGGTAAATGCATCAACACAGGTTACGTCTTTCTTGTAAGTTTTCATTCCACCTTTTTTAGCCTTAAGCAGACATGGGTTCAGGAGAAGCTGATACATGAGCATAGTAATAATAATAATAATAATAATAACAGTAATTTACATGAGTTGTGAAAAGGGGATGACTAGTGTTCCTTATGATAGAGCACCATCATGGTCCTATGTGAGGACATAACATACATGCACCTCAAGCTGACAGACAATATTTGACCTTAGGCTCTAATAATAAGTAAAACAAGCATAAAGCTTTAAAAGGTAAATACACAAATAGCTTTAATAGGCAAATAAATACATTTTTATTTGTTTGAAATTGCATTTGTCTAATGTTAGCATGAAAGAGCAAATGCATACTCAATTCACGTGACTTCTAAGAAATACTAGAAAGACTTCCAATAACAACCTGGTACATTCCAATCACAGTTGTGTAGCCTAAAACTTACGTGTTGAACAGTTACAAGTACATATATATGAAACATCCTAAATCTTTCCAACATGATGGAGAATATTACCAAGTTGAAATCTTTTCTTCATGGAAAAGGGAATTCCAGCACTGCTTATAGTTCCTATCCAGAAGTCTTACAAAAAATGTGATGGGCACATAAATAGCACAAAGATGATATCTCTTTACTCATCATTGTCAATTATATATCTTATAGACAGCTTTTAGCTGCCTTCAGCACTCATAATTATGGCATGATGCCTGGCTTTAAGGGTCAGGTCTCTGTTAAGACTAGATGACCTGTGCAGTTCAGTGCAGTTCAGCTTTAGTGGCATCATTTCAAGAAAGTTTTTTATACATGTAGTGGTGCTGATGAGACAAACACAGCAGAGTGGGCAGACTAAGTGCAGTGGATATTAAACATTTATTAAAAAAGAGACAATTGGCAACTCATATAGAATAAATTAAAATATGCGTATCATGGTTAGATGTTTCGACTGGACAGGACATCAGGATGCTGTCAAAACAGATTCACAGCATATGGCAGCGGTAGCACCTGTAATGGCTGATAGAACACCAAAGGGTGCCAATCTAAGTAGAGTATGAATAGATGTTTAACATAGCACACAATAATTGGAAAATCACTTAAAAAGGATGAGCCTCGCAAGTAATAAATGACAAGCCTTGTGATCCTGGACTGTTACAGCAGCAAACTGATTCATTACCACCATCACCATTAATAAATATACATGCGATTCTCATCCTTTCTGAGCGAGTTTCCAATTATTGTGTGTTATATTCACCATCTGATCATACTATGCTTAGATTGGCACCCTCATGGTGTTCTCTCAGGCATTACAGGTGATACCTTTGCCATATCCTGTGTGTCTATTCTGACAGCGTGCTGGTGCCTTGTCCAGTCGAGACTTCCAACCATGAGTTATGGTAAGCATATTTTAATTTAATCCATGTGAGTTGCCAATTGTCTCTTTTTTAATAAATGTTTATGTTTAATAGTTTTTATTAACAGGTTTTGACATAACAAAGTAATTCAATACGGTTCATAGTAGGAATAACAATACATGTTATTTTGTTATAGAATCCCCACCAATTGGCTGGGGATTGTATATAGTTGTGATGCATATTCATGAGAAATACGTTATGCTAGATCTGAACCGTGTTACTGTGAGCAGGTTACAATGTGGGGGGAGGGGTGAGGGAAAGGAGTGTAAATAGTAATGGGAAGGAGGAAGGAGGAGGGGAAGGGGAAAAGTGCACCAGTCTAGGTGTAGGGGTCTAAATGTTAAAAGTAAAGATTGACGTATCAAGATTTTACAAAGCAGTTTGGGTTCTGTAACCAACGGGACCATTGAAAATTGAATGAGTGATATGTGGTTAATAAATGTTTAATATTCACTACACTTAGTCTGCACAACCTGCTATGCTTGTCTGCCATTATAGAGATCTCAGCAGTCTCCAAGAAGTGCTGCACGAAGTGTACTGGATTTAACAAGGCATAAGGATTCTCTCTTAGGACTTGCATAACATAGACTTTTTCAGTCATTTCAGACTTTGTTAACCCCCACATTACTTATTATTCTCCAACTCAGGTTATATCTGTCTGCTCCATATACTGTAGAAGAAAAAAAGGAGACAGTTACAAACTCCTGATTTTGAACACACAATTTATAAAAAGATTCCATTAAACTACATTCAATGTACTTAAATAAATATAGTAAAGGGGGTGTGGTCCTACTATCAGTAGGTTGACTATGAAAGAACCAACATTTTTGTGTAGCAGTGATAGACATTGATTGATCACTAGACAAAACAGAAGGCAATGTGGCTAAAATCTATTGCAAAGTATATATTCTTGAAAAAAAAAATTAACACTATAAACCTCAAAGAGGATGCAAACCAGTATCAAAACAAGTCACACAGAATATTTTGATCTTCTTTTCAGAACCACGCTGTACTGTGTACAAAGTTTAACAAAGTGTTAACCCAGAGTGCACCAAACACCTCAAAACCACAAACACACATGTCAGAGATGGAGCAGTTGTTAGGGTAATCTAAAACCAATACAGTGCTGTGTTTCAGAGACAATAGCCAAACTTGTGGAACAGTGACTGGAGAGTCAGCAGTTTGGAAATAAATGGCCAAGGTTGTATATAACCAGGTGGGCATTGCCACACTCATCTGTTCCATGCTCCAGCACGGAGCTAACTTTCTATTTCTTATGATGCTTCAGCCAATCACATAGGAGGCACTGTCTTAAAATGCTATCATGTGGATTGTTCAGTGTTTGAGTAACACATCCACATGCTTGCAGATAGACTCCTTGTGTTCCCAAGTAACTTGTGAAGTGATTCCCAGTGCCTCCCAGGGTTGTCCCATAAACTCTAATGTTCTTAGTGTCTGTCCAGCCTGCACCCAACTTCTCAAGGATCCCAGAATTTTCTAGTATCTTTGATCTGTCCAGCCTTCATCCCTGTGTGCTCTAGCCTACAGTACATCAAGCTTTGCAAATCAAAAATCACAAAACACAAATCAAAGTCCTACAAAGTGCCAAAGAAAATTATGTGTTCTCCTTTGTAAGCACAATCCTCCCAGTGAATACACACTACCACCGTGTCATCAAAGAGCACTTACTGGAGGAAAATGACCTCCAAAAGATTGAGTAGTCAAGTTGTAAAGTTTTGCCCTTCTCCAGGCTTGGTCAAAGACATCTTCATTTTTCTCATGTAACCATTTGTTCCAAGGAAAGGTGCTAAAGTACCTTAGTGCTAATCAGTACATTTTGAATCGCAATCAGTAGTAAGTGTAGTACATGGTTACTTCAGCCAAAACTGGGCCGTTCACAATGCAATATATATATATTTATATATATATATATATATATATATATATATATATATAGTAAAAAGAAAGGTGGATCTGCCTCTTATTCCCATACACCATTATGTTGTGGTCTGATACCAGTAATAAAAAAGCTATACTGGAGGAGACCAAAAAGAAAACAGGAAACAGGAAGCCTCCCTTGTTTCAATTTCTTGTAGTCCATTGCCATTAAAAATGAGATGAGCCATGTTGAGGAGGGTCAAAGTGGAAATCCTAAGAAGCAGGAATTCTCCCCTGTTCTGTTTTCTTGTGGTCCATTACCACTAAAAGAAAACAGGCCAAACAAGAAATAGGAAGTCTCCTCTGCACAATTTCTTATTGTCCATTGCCATTAAAACAAGATATGCTTTTTTGGAGAAGACCAAGGTGGAAATCCAAAAAAGCAGGAAGTATCCCCTGCGCCATTTTCTTGTGGTCCATTGCCATTAAAAGACAACAGGACATACCAGGGAAATCTAGGCACAAGACTGATTTGTTTACCTATGCATGAACCATATTAACAGGGCAAAAATAGATGGATCAATGAGTGACCCACACCCTTCAATAGGCGAATTAGAATAATACACTCTCATTATCACCAGAAAAGGGAAAAAAGAAACTAAAGATTCCTCACAACATCCTGTACGATCTATCAAGTTTGCACCATCTCATTTATCTCATATTTCTTTATGAATATACAAAATAAAAAAAAAAAGATCACATTATAATCAGAATCCTTTCAGGATTCTAACTTTTATTAATAAAGGCATAAACATCCCATTTAATGCCAAGTCCATGCCCGCAGCTCATAAATCCACCTTCTCTCTAATTTTGATATTTTTCTTTTAATATACAATAACTTCCTCTCCACTTAGGGGTGCACCTTTCTGTCTCCATAAATAAGGTCCCTTTAGGATCCTTAGTATGATAATTAGCATGGTGTTTGGAAACACTGTGTGCAATGAAATTCTCATTTGATATTACCTATATGCTTACTAACTCTCATTTGTAAAGTCTGGATAGTCCTCCCTATATACTATAGGCCACATGAGCACTTCAGTAACCACTTGGGGACCATCTGTCTGCAATGTACTGTAGATAGGTGGCTCGGTCAGGCAAAGCAATATACTGGTACATAATTACCTGTTTCTGGGTTTAAGTGCATGTGCATGTGCATGCACAATTCCCCAAGACACCAGCTTTGATTGTACACAGCGGGAATCTGTCAGCGAGTCCCAGCCAATGATTCATGACTGGGACCTGCTAATCAGCTAAGTACAATCACAGCCCAAAGCCCTGTGTTAACATTCAATACAGGGCTCTGTACAGAGGGATATATCTCACTGTTTCTCATTCCTGCAAAGCAGGGATGAAAAGCAAAGTGATTTCTTAGTAAAAAACAGCGCATAATACGCACATTACAGATTGGTAGGCACACATTTACCCTCTGATCAACCTAGATGTTAACCTTTTCTCAGCTAGAGTCATTAGTACAGTAACAGTGTATACTATTATCACTGTATTAGTGTCACTGGTGATGTCAGTGCCAAGTAGTCAGTTCCGACAAAGAGTCAGTTAGTGTCAGATTGCCATCCGCACTAT
Organism: Staurois parvus; assembly: GCF_062004578.1. Classification (NCBI taxonomy): domain Eukaryota; kingdom Metazoa; phylum Chordata; class Amphibia; order Anura; family Ranidae; genus Staurois; species Staurois parvus. Next base: position 11,376,582 of record NW_028317949.1, read on the forward strand.
CACAATCCCACTATAAGCTGCTAATTACCACCATTACTAGTATAAAAAAGTAAATAAATACAAATTCCAGAATATATACTGTATACCATTGTTTGTAGACACTGCAACTTTCAATCAAAACAAATAATATATATTTATTGAAATTTTTTTTCTTACCAAAGACATATAGCAGAATACATTTTGACCTACATTTATGAAGAAGTTACATTTTTAAAATTTTTTATTGAATATGTTTTAAAACAGAAAGCAAAAACAAATGTTTTTTTTTTTTAGAAATACTCAGTGGTGATCAAATACCACCAAACGAAAGCTCTATTTGTGTGAAAAAAAATAATATTTTCATCTGGGTATAGCGTTGCATGACTGCACAGTTTAACTCCTTCACGCCTAAGGCTAAAACAATCTTAAAGCCTAAGCATATTTTGCAGCTTTGACATGTGTTAGCAAAACTGTACATATCATCACAACTACTTTGTGCATCCAGGTGAATTATACCTTGATTTTTTTCAGGACAAATTGGGCTGTCATGTGGTGGTAAATGGTAGTAAATATCTCCTGATTCTTTTTTTTATTATCAAAGGAAAACTGATCCAAAATAGTAAAAAAAAATGTAGTTGTATATTTCTTGCTACTACCATAACCAACCATCAAAACACAACCTAATATAATTTTTCCTGCTCCTGATGATCACAGTGATACCACATATGTGTATGTTAGTTGTTGTTTGTATCCGTAGTATGGCCCAGAAACAATAGTGCAAATTTTGCTTTTTTTTATCCTGCCACTGACACTGATACTGATGAAAAAAAAAAAAATCCTGACAAAAAAAATACTGACCATGATCCTGACCTTTGATCTTGACCTTGACCACCCAAACACTAACCCTGGCATTGACTTGATGAAACCTTGATCTAGGTATTTTTATTTATTTTATTTTTTAATTATTATTTGTTTTTATTTATGTTTTTACAAACATTTTTTTTTCTCTCTGAAAGGACAGAGAGAGATACAATGTAATAATGTGTAAAACAAGGGGGTGGGCTTCACAGTGACTGATCACTGTGATATCCAATCAGAGGCTATCATATCACAGCGATCATGTGACCCGGAATCGGGGGTTCCAGGTCCCGATTGTTAGAACTCCCAGCAGAAAGACAGGAATGCTTATTAGCGGCCCCACAGAAAAAAGCCCAGCCCAGCTGATTTGTGTACACTAGGCGACAAAGGTTATGTGGTGCAGTGCTGAATAGCAAAACTGGCTTAGTCATGAAGATGGTAAAATCTTCCAGAGCTTATGTGGATATAATGTTTTTAGAGGCACGTAATGCAGCATTTTAGTTCATATGTCCTTTACGGTGGAATTATACTGAAAAGTCGTTATTTTTGTACCCCAAAAAAGGTTCAGACTAAACATCTCCTACAGGGAAATACCCCTTAAGCTAATTAAAAAATAGTTCATCAGATAGGCCTATTTACCCCACTAGAAGTAATTCTGTTCTTCAAAGAAGGTATCCCTCTGAAAATAAGAAATTGATGACCTGGTAATAAGGAACCCAAAATTGAATCACTCTTAAGTACCCACCACTGATTTCTTAAAGTGGAGTTCCACCTGAAAAAATAAAAATAAAAGTCAGCAGCTACAAAAACTGTTTTTTTGCCAATTTATGGATAAAAACACAGAAATGTTACATTAACTGAAATATATTTATTTTCTCCTATCATTTCACCAGATTTTCAGAGACTTTTTTGTGTATATACAATCATATACATCATTTGCTGCATTATACTCCCAATTATTCTGAGCATAATATTAATAATACAATGTACATGCATATCACAATGGTCTAATCTCTTGTTAGAACATATGTCATATGTAGTGTGAATACTTTAAAGGATAAGTTCACTTTAAAGAAAAAAATAAATAAATGCCCATTTTTTTGCAGGTAAAAATGTGCATTTCCTTTTTTCTTTTGAGTCTGGAAAGCACTGCATCAGCTATCAGCAGAACTTCTGCAAACATGCTAGTGCAGTGGTGGGCAACCTTTTTTTTCAACTGAGCTAAATCTCGCCAAAACCACGATTGAAATTTATTTTGAGAGCCACATTTTTAAAACTGAAAATACATAGGATGGTACACTGTTTTTAGTTTCAATAAGTTTTTATAGTAATTCATCCCCCATATAGTAATTCATCCCCCATATAGTAATTCATCCCCCATAGTAATTCATCCCCCATATAGTAATTCATCCCCCATAGTAATTCATCCCCCATATAGTAATTCATCCCCCATAGTAATTCATCCCCCATAGTAATTCATCCCCCATATAGTAATTCATCCCCCATAGTAATTCATCCCCCATAGTAATTCATCCCCCATAGTAATTCATCCCCCATATAGTAATTCATCCCCCATAGTAATTCATCCCCCATATAGTAATTCATCCCCCATAGTAATTCATCCCCCATATAGTAATTCATCCCCCATAGTAATTCATCCCCCATATAGTAATTCATCCCCCATATAGTAATTCATCCCCCATAGTAATTCATCCCCCATATAGTAATTCATCCCCCATATAGTAATTCATCCCCCATAGTAATTCATCCCCCCTATAGTAATTCATCCCCCATAGTAATTCATCCCCCATATTAATTCATCCCTCATATAGTAGTAGTAAGTAAGTAGCAAGTAGTAAGCCAAGTCCCCCCTGTGTCAATTCACTTACCTTTGCTCCGCGCGTTCCTCTCGCCGTGTTCCTGCGCTGTTCCGGTCTTCAGGGCGGACTGTGAGAGGAGCCTAGCTCCTCTCACGTTCGTCACGCTGCCCCGTCTACACACATCCTGACAGCCAATCACTGGCTATCAGGATGTGAGTGGCAGCGAGACTGGCCAATCATTGCATTTGAGCACGCTGCCCTGGCTGTTTTTTTTTTGGATCACGCTGCAGAGTCCCTGCTGCCCGAGAGGAGGGAGGGGAGCGGGCGCCCGGCACACAAGAGCCGCATTAAAGCGTGTAAAGAGCCGCATGTGGCTCGCGAGCCGAGGCTTGCCGACCACTGTGCTAGTGTATCCGTCTGCTTAACAGCGTTGTGGTAGTTCATTGAGAAATACAAAGACAGCGCAAAAAATTGTCAGGTGTTCTAATCCCTCAATTGTATCCATCCCAGTGGATATGTTGTCATGCAAAATAATAATTGGTTTCATTTGATAAATACCACAAATTTCGAAAAAATAGTTTGTGCCTTATTTTAAAAGCTTTGTTTAGTGAATTGAAAAAAAAATGATGCTGGTTGTGAATGGAGCCCAGTAAGTGTAAAAAATAAATTTAAAAAAATGTATTCATTTTTTACATGTTTTTCTTTATATTTTTTTACTATTTTTTTACATACTGTCATAAGAGTAGTGCAGTGTTACCATAGTGACATTGTATTTCTTTGAGGTTTTATCCTGTTTTTTTTTACACTGTTATTGCTTATAACATTCATGACATGGCTTTAATTCATGACAGCTTGCTTACTATTATGATGCTGTGATTGGCTACAGCTAATATCATGGTACAAAGTGCTGTGATTGGCCCAGGTACCATGTGATAGCTGTGGGCCATCACAAGATCACAATAGTAAGCAAATTTTCATGAATGGAAGCCATTTATGAATGTTTTGCTCACATGTAGTCATGTTATCGGTATGATTGGTTATAGTGATCGCATGATACCCCAGCCACTCACCCATTTTATTCTCCACTGTCTCTGATTAAAAAAAAAAATACTGTTCTAGGGTTATAACTAATCTTCAGTGCATTTTAATGTATGCAAAAAAACCCACAAAAACAGTTCTGGCAGCAAAAGACTCAAATCTATCATTTTCTTTCCTCCAAAGTCATGTCATGCAAGGCATAGCACTTGATGTAATAAGGAAAAATAAGCTGCTCAATTTGCAAGAGAAAAATTCCCATTAATGAATAAAGTGAAGCCTTGCTGACTTTCATTATCCAATCATGTGCAAGCAAAAACACTTGTTCATTTTCCTTGCATGTGATTTGATATTCTTTGCAAAGCGAATTTGCACCACATACACTAAGCTAAGGGAAAATGTATTTGTCTTCAGTAAATCAATCCTACAGAGAACAAATTGACATTAGAGATGTACATGATGGAAAAATGTGTTTTGTTAAGTCAATAGTTTTGTTTTGTCATATTCGTTATGTTAGAGTAATGCATTTTGATATTCACATCCATTTCATATATTCGGATTTGTTTTGTATATTAGTTATTTTCAAATTGGTTTGAAGTTTGAAACTAAAATTTGACATTCAAAATTCAAATTTCAAAAGACAGCTATATTTGTTCTAGTATATTCTGTTTTTTTTTATTCTATTCTATTTTATAAAGCAACCTTAGTAGGAATCATCATCTCATTTCATATATGTTTACTGCTGCTCAAGGAAGAGAGACTCCCAGTCTCCAAGCCCAACTACTCCTGTAGGTGCTACCCAGCTCGTGTGCTGCATAGATGAGAACAAAGGATGTCCGATCGGCTGCACTCCAAACAATCCACTTTATTGAACCAAGATAAAACCAATACAGAGAGTGGAAATACAATGTGGGGTTGGCAGGTAAATGTGTTTCACGCTAAAGTCAGCGTGTATTAATTACCCCATCATCTAATTTCACTTTTAAATCTTACTGTATATATTGCAATAGGTTTCCATTTCAAATTAATTTTCAAATTCAAATTAATTTTCAAATTCAAATTCACTTTTCAAAATCATATGCAGATAATTTGTTTATATAATATAATATGCTAGTGTTTATCTTGGATTCATTGAAATTCATTTCTATTGTGATTTTGAACTTTGGATACACCCGAATCTCTGAACAATGAAAATTTCATCTGAATTTAATTCATAACAAACCAAGTCGCACATGTCTAATAAATAATTCCATGTTCCATGTTCCAGGTAGATAGCTGTCACAAAAATGTAGAGTTTTTACTAGAGTCTATTGTTTTACTATATTTTTTTACTATATAGTAGATTACACAAATCATTGTTTAACTGTAATATATTTATTATTATATTATATATAAAGAACCGATGTTGTAAGGCTTTCATTTGTGGGATGCTGAGGCATGTTGGGACATTGTTTCTTTGAAGTGCTGTAGAAGGTAACTGTCAAGTTCAGTCTCTATAATGCTGATCATCCAATATATAAATACATCCAGTACTTGCATAGGTCTGTGATCTTTCTGGAAGTGCTTCTGTACATTTCCTGAGATATTTATTTCTTCATGTGCATGCTTCTGTTTCTTCTTCACTAAATGATGTTTGAGAAGTTCACTTCTCACGAGCTGATCAAGTTGCTCCCCTGTTGCTTCTATGTCAGTTAGATTTAGGTGAGAAAATAATTCTGCATTGCACAGCAGGGCTTAGAACGAGCAGTTTCAAATATTACTAGTGATAGACTGTGGTATAATGAGATGATTACCCCTTCCTGAGCCCTATGACCTGAATAGGCTTTAGTGGCAAATTGGATGGATCCAACAGAGCAGAGATCGTAGTCCATTTTAAGTGTGGCTTAGATCTTTTCTACAGGCTATGGACCATCACCAGGTAGGAGAAATATATTTCCTATAGGTGGTTAATTGAACTGATTTACAAAAACAGTAGACCATGTTCACTTTTAAAGTGAAATTTCACTTAGCGTAGTGAATAAGCTGAAAGAAACTGAAATTAATTTTAAAAAGTACATTTTAATTATGCATAAGTGAAATTTAAAAAATGCATTTTTCCTCACATATGATTGGATGATAAACTAAGCAAAGTGATTTTTTTTTGCAAAGAGAATTTTCACTTAGCCTAGTGCATGAGGGTAAGTTGTGCTGACTTCAGTCATCAAATCGTGTGCAAACATAAATACATTTTTAATTAGGGTGATATTAAACCCAAAATGTAATATATTGAAGCTTACCGATCATTAGATGTGGTGGCTGCATTATTCTTCATTTTAGGCTTTTTTTCCCTCTGTTTTCACTTGTGATCTGGCTAATAACAAACCTCCTGTATTAGAATGCCCCACTCTGGATGAAGGAGCTGAGAGGCACTTTTGGACAGCAACATTGTTAGTCTGAGGGGAGGGGAAGGGAGTGATAGATGCACTAGCAGATTTAGATACACTAACAAATTGAAGCTTAACTCCAGCTAACTTTTTATAAGTAGTTCCATCAAAGAGTTGTTTCCTCTTGGGGTAAACATTTTGCATAAATAAATAAAAGCTGAGTATGGAATCACCCCTATCTCACACCCGTGCCCAGCCTCCACAAGCCACAACAGATGCAAACAGGTAAAGAGAAGATCAGGAAACTCTGTGACTCCTCAGGAATTAGCAATCGTTATTATCTTCTATAAATGGGTGTACAAACCAGCATGAAAAGTGCTAACCAGTTACAGCCTTTTTCTTCCAGGAATCTCACATCTGTGAGATTCCTGGAAGAAAAAGGCTGTAGATTTGCTGAATTGAAGCCTACTATATCTAATAAATATGCCTTTATCAAGTGATTGACATGTGAGTGGCCTTAATCTCTGTTTTAAAAGGTTACTATTGTGTGACAATATTATACTATGTGAGTTTTTTCTTCTGGTTGAACGGTGGAGCCTATTCGGATGGTGAAGATTTCCTCTAGTGTGGCACCAAGGAGGGTTTAGGATCCCTAAAATTCCTCAAAGGTTTTTCACTCACCAAGTTCTGGTGAGTGTATTTGATGTTGGTTTGTGCACAGGTGGAAGGTGGAAGTTCCTTTTTTACATCTAAAGAATTTTTGAAGAAAATAAGTTTACACATTTATATAATTTTTTTAACACATGGACTTTTGGTGGTTTATTTTATTTATGAGTGAGGATAAGTACTATTAATTTATGCGTATTTTATAAGTTTTTATGAGTGATTAAGAATCTAATTTTGCGCTGTTTATTTATATTTCTACTGTATACATGTAGTTTTTATATATCTTGCTGCTCATTATTTTTATATTTGTATTCGATTTATAATGTTTTAAAATTATATCTTGTGAACCTAAAAGGGTTAATCTTTTACCTCTCCCTTATGATTTCCAAGGGTGTAGTTAAAGGAGATTATTAGAGGATGTAAATGTGTATGCTTTTTCAACTATGACTAAGGCCTCTGTGGGCTGAAACTCATTAACACTTTTGTATGCTGGTTTGCACACCCCTTTATAGAAGAATGTAAAGATTGTTGTTTCCTATGGAGTCACTGTGTTGCTGGTTCTTCTATTTACCTGTTAACATCTGCAGAACACCTTGCTCTGCTGAAAAACAACAGACTTACTAACCAGATGAAAATAAAGGAAAGAAAGCCTAAAAAGAAAACTAATGTAGCCACCTTATCTAAGAAATGGCAAGCTGCAGTATAATACATATTTGCTTTTGGGTTTAATACAATTTTAAAATTTCCTGTGATTAGATTTAATTTTAACGTGGTTTTACCTAATTCACTAAGATAAGTGGATTTTTATTTTGCAAAGTACAATTTTATTTTTAAAGTGAACATGCTATGTTCCTTTAGTAAATCATAACCAATGTGTGCCACTGAAACAGCAGATTCAGAGTTAGTTAGGAAGTTAGCAGACTCCCATTTGTTTGCACTTAATACTTTATAATGTCATAAAATACATGGACCTTGTTTGGCTACAGTACAAAAAGAGATGAATTTGAATGATTTAGTTATTAACCACTTGACCTCCAGAGGATTTACCCCCTTAATGACCAGGCCTTTTTTTGCTACTCGGTGCTGCACTAATTCAACTGATAATTGCACGGTCATGCAATGCTGCTTCCAAACAAAATTTACGCCCTTTTTTTCAGACAAATAGAGCTTTCTTTCAGTGGTATTTGATCACCTGTGAGCTTTTTATTTTTCACGCTATAAACAAAAAAAGTTCAAAAATTTTGAAGAAAAACAATATTTTTACTTTCAGCTATAAAAAATATATAGTAAACTCAAAGTTAGTTATAAATTTAGGCCAAAATGTATTCTGCTCCATGTTTTTGGTAAAAAAAATCCCAATAAGTGTATATTGATTGCTTTGTGTGGAAGTTATAGTGTCTACAAACTATGGTATAGATACTGCAATTTACACCATTTTTTTTGCTATACAGCGCTGCGCTAGTTTAACGGACAATTGTGCGATCATGCAATACGGTACATAAATGAAATTTACATCCTTTTTTTTCCCAGAAATTGAGCTTTCTTTCGGTCATATTTGATCGCCTGTGCGGTTTTTATTTTTTGCGCTATAAAAAAAAGACTGACAATTTTTAGGAAAAAAAACAATATTTTGGACTTTTTGCTATAAAACATGTCCAGTAAAAAAAAAATTTTAAAATCAAATTTAGTCATAAATTTCTGCCAAAATGCATTCTGCGACATGTCTTTGCTAAAAAAAAAATCTCAATACGTGTAAATTAATTGGTTTACGTGAAAGTTATAGCGTTTACAAATGGCGGGAAAGATACTGGGATTTTTAGTTTTTTTTTATACTAATAATGGCGGCGATCAGCGACTTATGGCGGCGATCAGCGACTTATGGCGGGACTGCGGCGGACATTCTAACATTGGGGGGTACTGACTTGGGGTCACTTCTCCAAAGTAGTACAATGTTACTATGGTAACAATATACTTCTTTGGTCATAGTGAAATATGAAAAAAAAATCTAAAAAAATAAAAAAATGTAATAAAAAATTAAAACTAATAAAAAAATATATTTTTTTTAATTATATATTTTTTTTGTACTGTCACCAGTCAGTGTCCCTGATCACCGCCATGCCAGTTATATGATGATGCTGTACTGCACTGGTGACAGTATGTAAAAAAAAATAGTGAAAATAATTTTTTTAATTTTTTAATTTTCCAAAAAATTATGATAACAAAATTAAAACTTTAAAAAACTCACCATGCCTCTTATGAAGTACGTCGGACTGTCTACTCTGCAAAAAAGGGTCATTTGGGGAATATCTGTACTGTTCTGACATTCTTGGACCTCAAAAAATTAGGTTGGCTGTCAGTACTTCAGGACTGATCAATTTTCAGATCTATACCATAGTTTGTGAACTCTATAACTTTCCTACAAACTAAATAATAAATCCTAATTTGGGTTATTTTCACCAAAGACATGTAGCAGAATACATCTTGGCCTAAATTTATGACGAACAATTATTTATTTGCAAACTTTTACAACAGAAACAAAGAAAAACGTGTTATTTTCAAAATTGTTGGTCTTTTTTTGGTAATTTAGCAAAAAATAAAAACCCCAGTGTTGATTAAATACCACCAAAAGAAAGCTCTAGTTGTGTGAAGAAAATGATAACATTTTAGTTTGGGTACAGTGTTTTATGACCGCGCAATTGTCATTCAAAGTGTGAGAGCGCTGAAACATGAAAATTGTCCTGGGCAGGAAGGGGGTAAAAGTGCCTGGTATGGAAGTGGTTAAAGAAACACTTACCACTGGAATGAATTGAACTTTTCTCATTATCTTTTTATTTATTTTTTTTTTTTTTTTGGTGGAAGTTTTTTTCTATCCGTTATCCTTTAATATCAATTGGACATTGTGTTTTGACATAGCGCTGTTTATGTGTACTTTTTTTAGTCACTGTTTATAGAAGTTCTGTTTACTACAACTGAACTCTGTAATCACTGTGGATGCACCACGCTGCACCCACATGCACATAGGCTTATTCAGGTTGCAACCTTTTGAGATTCTTGCTTTATTTGGATTATAATGATACTATTTCTGAACCCCAAAAAAAGCATAATACAAAAACTTGGTGCCCACACATTTTATAAAAGTAATGTTTCAATATATCACACTAAACATATTCAAGCTGAGACAATTTACATATAAGTTTTAATCAATAAATAAGATATGATGAAATTGTTACAAATGAGTAAAGCAGGAGCAGGCATAAGCCAATATCTTTTTATTTTTTTTACCAGCAAAGCAGTAGAAAACATTGAATCTGTGCATTTTCTGCGTTACCAGTTTAGGAATATGTGGCTTTTAACCCTGGTTTTAAAGTACCATTTTATTTGATTGCTGGAGGATATATAATGTATTTACATAATTTTCAGTAAAGGTGTTTTAAGATTAAATCAAGAATATGCTGATGTACTGAGTTTCAAGTGGAAAGAAACCAAATGGGAATGATGAATAATAGAAAAGGAATAATAAGCAAAAGTGGTTGTCTCTTTTTAGTTAACAAATGCAAACCTTCTAACAAGAAAGTTTGCAAAGTCCTCAACACATATATTTTAAAATAAGTGAACATTTTATTAAATAGATTGATTTAACAAAAAGCTATAGCAAATGTAGTTTTATACTGTTTTTATCATTACATTTTGTTCATTTTCATTACAGTCAAAAGCATGCACATTCTTAACCTAAAAATTATTTTTCTATTTTCTTGTTCTCCCTCGTGTGCTGCCTTAACTGAAAAAAGGCTCATTAGACTACTAACTCTTATACTTGTCCCAGAAGACTCATATGCATTACACATGACTGAATGGACCTCATCTCTTTTATACATCACCTGCAAAAACATAACTTATTTGAAAGCAGTTTTATTATTAACACTTCATACATATTACATTGCAGACATAGCAAAGATAAGTTATTCTTAGAAACTAGTGAGCCTGCTGGCAGAACTGATATCTCTGGATATGAAGGTGTAGTTCAAGTATTCACTGGCAATTGTCTCCCAGCAGCCATTGTGTCCCAAAAAGTAGTCTTCTGGGTGCTGGGTGGATATTTAGCCCCACCTCAGGAATTTCACAGTTCCTCATAGTTTTAGGCCTCGTGCATATTGGTTGTTTAACCCTGGTGCATGAGATTCCAGCATTTAGGTATGGGCAGAAGATAAAGGTGCACCATCCATTCTGTCTGCCAGCAGCCTGTACATGAGTGGCTGAAAGCTGCTGCAGCTGGACAGGACTGGATGGTGCTACTAACTTTTAAGGGCAGTATTCACCCAGGGCAGGGGCGGACTGACAACTCATGGGGCCCCCGGGCAATAGGGGATCATTGGGCCCCTGTGTCCTTGCCCAAACTCAAAAAAGCCTATGAAAAAGGTACCAGGGGCATCTCATGGGGCCCCCAACTGACCCCGGACCCTCGGGCAGTGCCCGAGTTTCTAAATGGTCAGTCCGCCCCTGACCCAGGGACAAATGCTCGGAACCCAAACCTTCTGCATTTTTAGTATTTGACTTAGGGAGCATACTGCCCTAAACATTAGTACCACTCAGTGAACCATCCAGCCCATTTCAGCTGCAGCAGCTGTCATCCTCTCATAGAGTTTAAAGGATGTCCAAAGCGGAGCTGGACAGTGCACCTTTGCCCTCTACCTGCACCTAAACACTAGTCTCATACATCAGGGTTAAGTGCCAATTGTGCACAAGGTGTTACTTGTGTGTCCATACTCTCTGTTCTGCTATTCCTTGTACCATTGATCCTGACCCTTCAGCATGTACCATCTCCCTGTGTACGTGGCCTCCATTCTCTTATTCTCTTGAACTTGCTGTATGTACCTTCCGCCTGTGTACCTGGCCTTCATTTTCTTGGTCCTGCTGCCTATACCTGTTTCCTGTGTGCCTGGCCTCAATTCTACTGGCACCTGGCTACTTGCTTCATGTGTACTGATCCCCGTTCTTCAGATCTTGCTGCCTCCATCTGTTTCCTGTGTTCCTGACCACCTTTTCTTGCCCTGTTTCTGACCCATTTTACCCTTTCCTTATACTGTGCCAAACCCTGATTTACCCCATTCTTCTTGCTGCTTTTTATATAACTTAGTTTGTTAGGTAGTTTGCACCAGGGGCGGACTGACAACTCATGGGGCCCCGAGCAATAGGGGATCATGGGGCCCCTGTGTCCTTGCCCAAACTCAAAAAAGCCTACGAAAAAGGTACCAGAGGCATCTCATGGGACCCCCTACTGACCCCGGGCCCTCGGGCAGTGCCCGAGTTCCCAAATGGTCAGTCAGTCCGCCCCTGGTTTGCACTTGTATATACAGTAGCCCAACAGTTACTGTACAAAAAAGTGAATTAAAGAATAAACAGAACTAGTGATACTGGCACTAGTAATACACAGTTCCTAGCTAATCTATAAATTCAGTTAATGTATGAAGCAAATGCCAAGAGAATCATAATCCATCAAAGATGTAGTGACTTGTAAAGGGATCCACTAGACCCCTATTAATTCACCTGGAGAACCATCGCTCTTTAAAATAAATCTGTGCTTTGCCTGTGAAGGGAAAATTAACAGGGTTAATATAATGAACATGGAGGGAGTCACATGCTCCTCCAAACCTGGAAGTTCTTACTACACAGAGTTGTGAAGGAAGGTTAGTAGATGCTTCTGAAAATAGATAGTACTACTGTGGCTATACTGGCATGCAAAGAAAGTAAAGGCTCTGGCCAGGGAAACAGCAGATCAAGTGCAGTGTCTGTGTGTTCTGTTTAAGTAGAGTGAAGGGAAGACATTAGTCTCTGATGTCTCCTTAACCATTTCAATACCGGGCAATTTTACACCTTCCTGCCCAGACCATTTTTCAGGTTTCAGCGCTCTTACAATTTGAATGACAATTGCGCGGTCATACAACATTGTACCCAAACTAAAATTTTATCATTTTCTTCACACAACTAGAGCTTCCTTTTGGTGGTATTTAATCACCATTGGGGTTTTTATTTTTTACTAAATTAACAAAAAAAACCATAAATTTTGAAAAAACACACGTTTTTCTTTGTTTCTGTTATAAAAGTTTACAAATAAATAATTGTTCTTCATAAATTTAGGCCGAGATGTATTCTACTACATGTCTTTGGTGAAAATAACCCAAATTAGGATGTATTATTTAGTTTGTAGGAAAGTTATAGAGTTCACAAACTATGGTATATATCTGAATATTGATCAATCCTGAAGTACTGACAGCCAATCTAATTTCTTGAGGTCCAAGAATGTCAGAACAGTACAGATATCCCCCAAATTACCCCTTTTTGAAAAGTAGACAGTCCGACGTACTTCATAAGAGGAATGGCAAGTTTTTTGAAGTTGTATTTTTTTTTGTCATAATTTTTCGGAAAATGAAAAAGTAAAAAAATTATTTTCACTATTTTTTTTTACATATTGTTACCAGTGCAGTACAGCGTCATCATATTACTGGCATGGCGGTGATCAGGGACACTGACTGGTGACAGTATGAAAAAAAAAAATATATACTTTTTTTATTATTTTTTATTAAATTGTTTTTTCTTTTTTTTAAGATTTTTTTTTCATATTTCACTATGACCAAAGTAGTACAATGTTACCATAGTAACATTGTACTACTTTGGGGAAGTGATCAGTATTTTTTTTTTTTTACACAATTTGCTTATAGCAAATAATTACTTTGCTATAAGCAAGCATTGACATCGATTCATTCAGGTGCAGGTGATTAGCTGTGACCATTCACAGCTAGACACTAGTATACAATGGATGGCATGAATGAAGCCATCCATTGTATACAACTGTCATGTGACCTGCTGTGATTGGTCACAGCAGGTCACATGGTACCGGCAACGGGGCCGATACTCAGATCTGTCATCGGCCGTGTCCGAGGCACACGGCTGGTGACAGATCGCGCCACTGTGCGGCTCTGCAGGAGCGCATATGGCGTCCACCTGGAACGCTGATGACATTTGCCAGCTGCCATTCAGCCATAGGGCGGGCGGCAAATGGTTAAAGAGAACCTTTAACCTTCATTATACTATCCCATTGATGTCTGGTCAGTCCCCTTGTAATAGCAATAAAGTCTAAAACAAACTTTTAAAAATTTTAAAAAAATTAAAGTTTGATGAACAGTTTAAAAAAAAAGTCCCCACTCCCATGTACACACACACCCCCACGCATACAAATGCAAATGAGTAAACATGTAATTGACAATTGTGCAACATATATTAAGCATTGTCATGCATGCTGGAGTGACAAGAATAATTCTAGAGCCTTAATTTATGGTTAACTTTAAACTGATGGGCTGTAAAAGATTTATGAACAATTCCAGTTTTTGTAGTTTTACACACAATTTTGAAGCTTGACACATTCAGGCTGATTTACTAAAGATGTTAAGAATTTTCACTCAATACATTGTGTGAATATTCACTTCATTAGTTTAGTAATGTGCAGAAGAAATAAGTAAACAAAGATTTACTTTTCACATGATTGGATAATTTAAGTGAATCTTCTTTATTGTGTGAACATTCTCAAATCAGTAAATCAATCTCAGTGGGTATCTATTTGCTTAAAACAACTAATATTGTCAATAAATGTTGAACTTATATTGTGTTTTTGTGCACTAAAATGATTTCAGTGCACTTTGCTGCAAATGTAGATTTGATAAACAATAGTGCAAATATCGTGTAACATACTAATATTGCAACAACCATCACTATGTTCTACCAGTGCTCTGCTGTCAGAAAATGTACAATGATTTGAGGTTTTAAAGTGTTACTAAACCCACAACAGTAAAATCAGTCTGTATATGCAGTAAAGCATGGTTGATTTACTCACTGTGGAACATAAGAGGTTAATCCTCTGCATTGTGTTGCTGATTGATCATGACTTCTCTGATCCTCCCCTTTTTCCAGTGTTCTCCTCTTGTCTCCTGATAAGGCACATCGTGTGGAGACACTCTGCACATGTTCAGTTTGGTGTGTGTTGCTAGAGAGGTGTTTTTTTTTTTCTCTTGGGAGAATGCATGTGATCAGCACAGTGTCAATCAGCACTGTCTGAACAGAGGTCACAGGTTCTGCAACCTCCTAGAGCAGAAAGAAAACTCTTCCTACAAACTTTAAACAGTTCTCTGCTAAATGATACTGTAAATGTTGCTTATTTAGCTGCATTACTAAAATTTGCTCAATTAGAGTGAGGGGGGATTTGTATGGGTATTTTGGTGTTAAAAACCAGAAACCACCTAAATGTTGCCTTTTTGAATGCCGTCAATTCATTTCACTGAAATGATGCAATTTTACCAATGCATAAAAACCCCCATGGCCAATAGCCTGCCCCGGGAATGGTATATCTGCCAATGCCAAACCCTGAATAAAAGGGGCGGTGCATCCAACAGCAATACACTCTAAAGAAAAACCCCACAAAAGGATATAACACCTCAAAGACTAATAAGCAGTATAAATGTATTAAGGATGTAACAATTAGACAAAGCGTATGATATAGTCAGACAATGCACGTACCCCATTCCTATCCATTATCCCCCCCCCCCCAAGGCTCTCCACCCCGACCAACTGACTGTAGTAGGTATACCGATATGCTCTATCTCCTCATAACATCACCAGAGCCTGTCTACTGGTCATCTAATGGGCATAATACAGGTCCAGCCTTCTAAGAAGGTACCTGATTGACTCTGTGGGGTTTATTTACTAAAGCTGGAAAGTCCAAAATCAGACTCCCTTCTGCATAGAAACCAATCAGCTACTAACCTCAGCTTGTTCAATGAAGCTTTGGCAATGAAACCTGGAAGCTGATTGGTTTCTATGCAGAAGGGAGTCTGATTTTGGACTCTCCAGCTTTAGTAAATAAACCCCTGTATGTCTATGAACCGTAGTGTAGAATCCTGAAATCATACAGTGATAAGTATGAAACAATCTCACCACGTGGAACCAGCAAGAGTCCGTGCATATGCTCACAGTAGCCAGATGACCAGTAGACAGGCTCTGGTGATGTTATGAGGAGATAGAGAATATCAGTATACCTACTACAGTCACAAACTGAGTTACACTTCATTGGAGGAACATAGGTTGCCCCGTTCAGCTGCTCTCCTCTTTCATGGTGGAACTACACCTTGTGGATTTACAATTTATGCATACAGATTAGAACTTCTCCTGTCAGCTGGATTCCATGTCCTGATATACTTACCATTACAGGCATAACTACAGAGGGACTCACGGGGGATTATTTCAACCTTCATGGGAAAGGGGGACTTCAGGGATTATAGAGAGTGGGGGGGTTGCCCTCGGTGCCCTGGACCTGGGAGTCGGGGGTGGGGAGTCTGGGGGGGAGGGACGTGGATAGGAATGGGGTACGTGCATTGTCTGACTATATGATACACTTTGTCTAATTGTTATGTCCTTAATACATTTATACTGCTTATTAGCCTTTTAGGTACTATATCCTTTTGCAGGGTTTTTCTTTAGATATTTACCAATGCACCTTAAAGGAAGGAAACTGTTGTGTATTTACTCTTGAGTGCAGCACATCTCATATAGACACTCCAAACATTTCCAGACAGTCAAGGAGGTTGAACAGAGCTTTTTCTATTTCCTCCATCAAGATTGCTCAGAGTTCTGATGTGTGTGGGTGATTAAAGCGGCATTCCACCCAAAAGTGGAAGCTCTGCTTGTTTGCCTCCTCCCCCACTGCCATATTTGGCACCTTTTGGGGGGGAGCGGGTACCTGGTTTTGACACTTCCGGCTCAGTTCACCACTGCAAAGTGAAATGGAAGTTCAGCCCCTTTCTTCCTCCAGCAGCTTCCTGGGAACCAGGGCCAATCAGGATGCGCAGCATGACTCGCGCATTCATAGTGGGCACCTGGCTGTGCAGCCGCAAGTTGAGATGCTGGTGCCGTGGAGAGAAGCAGGGGAGAAGGGACAGTGTGGGTGAGCACATCGCTGGACCTAAAAGTGTTTGTTCTCAAAAAGTGAGATTCTTATAGAAATGTTGTGTATGATCACTTAGAGGACTAAAATTCTTCTATATGGTAACTGATTTCCTAAAAGAGTGTCATTATGTGAGAAGGAAATCACTGTGATACCACATTTCATCAGTAAATAATACGTCATACAAAGATTAGCATCACTTTATGTAGTATGGTTACATTGATATGACGACCGTATGAAAGAAATGCTGGATATAATACATTAAAAAGTAATAGCACAAAGGTAAAGTATGGTAGTATGAAATAGCAATATTTCTTTTTGTCATTTTAGAAATGTAGTTTATTTCCTAGAGAACATGGCTATTAAATTAGGCATTTACAGTAAAGTTTATGACATAAGCACTAAGCATACAATTCATTACAAGGTAAAAGGTATAAAAAGTTTACCCAAGAGCTATTTTGTATACTTGAAAAATAAATCTTCATGTGTTAAAAGCGGCTTCTCCTTTGATGAGTGTCTTGGTGAACATTTCAATGACTGACCTGAAAGTTTTCAAGCTGTAAGTACAGAAACAATTTGTGATATGTTGTAACTCTGGAAACATCAGTACTGTAAAAACAGGCATTTCTATCAATGTGTGAATGTGAGTTATTGCACATTTACTGCTAAATTCCTGGTGGTCTAAGTGATTTTAAAAAACTGAGCTGTTTATAAAGACTTCTCAGGTAACATCACTTTGTAACCATATCCTTCGAACCCTTTACTGTACACTATAATGTAATTTAGAAAAAGACAGAAAGACAGTTTTAGTTAATACCATATTTTGTTCTCTCTCTCTCTCTCATCTGGAGGTAGTATTGATACTGTTACTAAATTACAGACTGGCTGTCTCAGCCTGAACTCATGTTCAGCCAAAACCCGAAGCTCATCCCTAGAGATTATTTTAGCAAGTGGTTACAGTCACCACTACTGTCATTGGTTATTGTGCTCAGACTGGGATCTCACCTGTTGAATTGACAGTGGTTCTTGGCAGGAACACATGACAATGTACAGGTATTAGGAAGAGTGGGTGTATTATGAACATATACACCTTATGTGTACAGATGTGGTCTACAATATAAATCATAGTGTGTTAAATAAATATTGAAATGCTATTCAACATTTAGCTCGTAGATTTGATTACACTAATTAAGGTGAAATAAAGTACTCAACTGTGCTTGGTTAAATCATGTTATAGTCCTATTACTGGACTTTATGTGTGCCACAAAATTATTTTTTACATTCGTATAATTAGCTACTTTACTTTTTAGTTGAATTTATCTTGGGGCAGAATTGATTTAAAATCTTCTTTTTTTGTGTGTGTGTTTGTGTGTGGGGGGGGGATGATGGTAATTAAAAAGTTTACGTTTTGCATGTCATTCCCTATGGAGAAAAGGATGTGCTTGTTAAGATCTACAACCGGGAGGAAATGACATCACAGACACCCGCCTCAATAGTAGCTGCTGACAGTGGTGTGAATAATTTATAAATATAACCCTTTGCCTCTTATGGAGGACAGTTAGCCAGACCATCATGCACATGTTTAAAGTTATAACTCTTTTAATTCATAAGGAAAGGAAAGTCCTTTAATATTCTGCTCTACAGGTGTTCAATGGAGAAGCGCACCTTATCATTAGTGTTAAGTTACACTGGTACTGCTTGGAGAGTTAGGTTGGTAGTCAGTGTAGTTTCCTTTCAAATTTGGAGGAGTATTTAAACTAGGATCGAGGGGGGAGAGAGGATTAGATTTTAATGGGGTAGACATATCAGACAGGGGTCAGTACTTATTGGTGAGTGGAATGGGGAAAGATGGGGGAAGGCTATGGCAGATGATAAGATGGTTCCCATGTTACAAACAACCAGTGGAATTGGTACCATTTGTATGAAAATAAAAAAAGGTGTCAATGAATTAAAGCATTTGTTCACCAATGCCAGAAGTCTGCCAAGCAAAATAGGTAGGTTGGAAGCTTTGGTGCATGAAGAGAATTATGATTTAATTGGTATTGCTGAATCTTGGCTTCATTCTTCACATGAAGAATGTTTTGGAGAGACAGGGTAAATAGGAAAGGTGGTGTTGTCTGTCTCTATCTGAAAAGTGATCTCAGAGCGAGTGTGAAAGAGGACCTAGTTGATGGAGAGTGTTGTGAGACTGAAGCATTATGGGTGGAACTGCACATGGGGGTGCGTACTACAAAGGTAATCATTGGAGTTTGTTATAGGCCTCCCAGTGTTAATGAGGAGGTGGAGACTCAGCTCCTTGCACAGATCAAAAAGGCTACAAGGGCTGGGACAGTGATAATAATGGGGGATTTTAATTACCCGGAAATTGACTGGAGTAATGGTAGTGCAGGAATTGTTAAATGGCAAACATTTTTAAACCTATTACAGGACAATTTTATGGTACAGTTCATAGAGGCCCCAACTAGGAATGATGCTCTGCTGGACCTTGTAATCTCAAACCATGCAGAGCTTATTATGAATGTCCATATAAAAGAACATCTGAGTAGCAGTGACCATAACATGATTTATTTTATTGTTAGCTGTAAACAGCAAGCACATACGGGAAAAATAAAAATGCTCAATTTTAAGAGAGCTAATTTTCCAAGGCTGAGAGATGCTCTCCAAGACTTAGACTGGGAGGGAATATTGGCATCAATGAACACAACACAGAAATGGGAATGTATATGAACATACTGCAAAATATATTCCCATGGGCAACAAGTTTAAAAGGCTAAAAATCAAACCTATGTGGCTTACGGCCAAAGTTAAAACAGCTATAGATAATAAGAAAAGAGCTTCTATTAAATATAAACATGAAGGAATGCTATCATTGTTTAAACATTACAAAGAGTATAACAGATTATGCAAAAAGGAAATAAAGGCCACACTCTTTACATTTGGAGGAAAAGAGATTAAATCTCCAAACATGGAAAGGTTTCTTCACAGTAAGAGCTGTGAAAATGTGGAATAGACTCCCTCAAGAGTTGGTTCTGGCCAGCTCACTGGATTGCTTTAAAAAAGGCCTGGATTCTTTCTTGGATACACAGAATATAACTGGTTATGTCAGGGATCGCGGCTCCGGACTCCTGTGTCACGACGCCGTCCCCCGCGCATGCGCACTGGCGGCGGATCGCGCCGGGACACGGGCACTAGGTCCCGGCGAGCCGCGGCTGACAGGGAGCCGCGCATGCGCAGTAGAGAGCCGCGGGCGCGCCTCAGGCGTCCAATGACAGCCGGGGGCGCGTCCTAGCCAGCCAATGACAGTGCAGGGCGCACTATTTAAAGATGCCCTGCACTGTCACCAATTGCCGCAAGGTCTTCCTGTGATCCTGAACTCCTGCACCCGTTTTGTGACCCTGTTTTTGACCCTGACTACGCTGCCTGCCCCTGTGATTGACCCGGCTTGCCCTGACTATTCTACCCGCTCCTGTGATTGACCCGGCTTGTCCTGACTATTCTGCCCGCTCCTGTGTTTTGACTCGTTTTATTCTGACTATTCTACGGACTGATTTACCTGGCTGACCCTGCATGTGACCCGACTACTCCTTGCCCGCCGATTCGGTACCCCGCTTACCCCCATGGGACCACTATCCGTACCACCCTGCTGGGGCCGCCATCCTCTTCACATCTGGCTCTCCCGGTACCTACACACATCCCCGGAGGCCTCCTCAGCCGCTGGTGGGCCCGCTCAGAGGTCGTGACCTGGCCCGGGACTGTTTCAAGTCCATCCCCACCATCAGGGGCCCTGGTGAAGGCACAGCCCGGGCTTAGACCCCACGCTCTGGGTTGGTCTGTCAGTTGGCAGCTGGAGGGCTCCGCCTGGCGGATCATAACAGGTTACTAGTATTTATAGGTAAAGTTGATCCAGGGAATATCCGATTGCCTCTTGGGGGATCAGGAAGGATTTTTTCCCCTGCAGGAGCAAATTGGATCATGCTTTGCTGTGTTTTTGCCTTCCTCTGAATCAACTGTGGGTATAGGATTATAACTTTTTTTTTTTTAATGGTTGAACTGGATGGAATTTTATCTTTTTTTCAGCCAGACTAACTATGTAACTATGTAACATTTTTGTCAGTGCAGTTCCCACTTACACTGATGCTAAATGTAGTGTACTACAATGGTGGTCATTAGAAAGGTTCCTTCTTACATTGGTGGTCAGTCAGAGAGGGATCCCCTTACATTGGAACTTATTGACAGAATAAATACACTTGATTTTGATAGGTAGTCAAGACTACATCTTCCACTGGGAGTCGATGACAGGAAGAATGGTAGTCAGTAAAATATTGCCATTTTACAGTTAAAATATTACTGGTGTCAGTGGTACTTGATTGGCAAAAGAGGTCTGTACAGCTGGCTCAGTCAGGTGACATTGGAAGTAGACCTATGTAGACACCATTGGGTCAGAGATCAATCCATCTGAACACCGTGCACACCGACAATACAATGTTATATTGTCTTCCTACCACTCTGACCTTTATACATCACTGTATAACTGTATCTAAAAATGTTAGAAGCAGTAGAAAGTTTTGCTGTCATAATAACACCTTCAGCATCATAAATCCTAACCAGTCCTCAGCAAAGGCATCACAGATTCATTTTTTATGACCTCAGTCAAACACGCTCCCACAGTTCATCCACACATTAACTTTTGAATAGACCATGACAGCATTACACAAGAAAAAATCCACTAATTCTATTTTTTCTCTTTATTTAATTTTGACACCAATCTGTTTTATTTGGTTACATACAGTATTTGAAATAAACATTAGGTCATAGAGAGTAATAAGTAAGTATATCTAACTTTACAGGTACAGTAAGTATTTATAGGTTTTGTAGTTGTAAAATGAAAACCATGAACAGTATTGTGCTACAGGGTTATGCAGTTAGTTGATGGATAAAAAAGAATGTGATTTTGCATTATTCAGCAGTGAGCACATGAGAATGAAAGTCTTCTATCTCTGTGCAAGTGTCACTGGCAATGAAACATGGAAAAGCACCACTGATGCATTATTCTCTATCATTTTAGTATCCAAGCAAATGCTAGGGATAGAAAATTGGTGGTTGAGCACAATAAAATATATCTGTCTGAATTTTCAGTTGCCTTTAATGTTATCTCACAAGGTAATCTAGCAGTAGACCAAAAACATGCAGAATGTCTTTGTAGACTTATGAAACTACAACAAAAATGTGTTAGAAAAGTAACTCCCTCCCAAATAATAGTTGTAGTACACAGAGGTAAAATCAATGCATTTTGCCAGGGAACAATATTAAACTATCAACATAATGAATTGGCTTAATACTTTCAGTGGAAAATTGGAAGAATGGTCATGTAAGTTGCCATTTCAAAGAATAACAGGATCTCTGTCAACTGTATTTATAACATTTCAAAAGAAAAAAGAGGAAATAAGCTTTGCACAATGTAGATTGTTGCAAAGGAAAAACTGTTTTTATTGAAATAAGATAAAAGCTACTATTATACATAACTGATACTGTATGTTTACAGTTTACAGGGCATTGGTTCACCAGGAGGAACCCAGGACCCACTGCACCAGTGTAGGGTCTGACAATAGTGCCAAGGATTTTATCCCAATACCTAATGGCAGTCAGGGTGTCATTGGCTAGCCTGAAGAGGTTTGTGCGTCCCTCTATGGATATGCCTCCCCAGACCATCACTGACCCACCATCAAAATGGTCATGCTGAATGATGCTACAGGCAGCATAATGTTCTCCATGGCTTCTCTAGACCCATTCATACCTGTCACATATACTCAGGGTGAACCTGCTCTCTTCTGTGAAAAGCACAGGATGCCAGTGGTGGGCCTGCCAATTCTGGTGTTCAATGGCAAATTCCAATTGAGCTCTATGGTACTGGGCAGTGAGCACAGGGCCCACTAGAAGATGTTGGGCCCTCAGGCCACCCTCATGAAGTCTGTTTCTGATTGTTTGGTCAGAGACATTTACACCAGTGGCCTACTGGAGGTCATTTTGTAGGGCTCCGGCAATGCTCAACCTGTTCCTCCTTGCACAAAGGAGCAGATACTGGTCCCACTGATGAGTTGAGGACCTTCTATGGCCCTTTCCAGCTCTCTTAGAGTAACTGATTGTCTCCTGGAATCTCCTCCATGCTCTTGAGATTGTGCTGGGAGACACAGCAAACCTTCTGGCAATGGCACATATTGATGTGCCATCCTGGAGGAATTAGACTGCCTGTGCAACCTCTGTAGGGTCCAGGTATTGTCTCATGTTGCCAGTAATGACACTGACCCTAGCCAAATGCAAGCCTAGTGAAAAACAGTCAGAAAAGATGAGAAGGGTAAAAAAATGTCATTGGCCTGCACCTGTAAAACCATTCCTGTTTTGTTGCCCATCTAGTGCACTGTTTGTTAATTTTATTAACATCAAAGCAGCTGAAACTGATTAACAACCCCCTCTGCTAATTAACTGACCAGATCAATATCCCTTGATGCTATACTGTGATTAAAAAGTGTTCCTTTAATTGTTTTGAGCAGCGTATGTTCATCAAATGAGGAACTGCAGCAATTGGTCCATGGCAGTGAAGGGGAAAACCAAAATAATAGGGAAATATTTTGCTTAAGTATTCACAAATATTCTTGCCATCAGCATGCCTTTTCACCCCCATTCACTCATGGCAGATCACAGTGCCCCCTCAACCTCAGTCCCTACCAAAAATTTGTTGCTATTAGAAGTCTACTGTTCATCATCCTTCCATTATTGAAATAGATCGCAGGGAAAGGTGCACCTTGATGGCTTCTAAAAGCGTTAGGAAAGTCTCCTTGCACCTATGCATCAAATACTAGTACATTGTGAGAGACTTACTGTACCTACAAACTGTAATTCATTTGAATTTGATTCAAGAAGGGTTCAAGTGTGAGGACAAATAGGAGGGGAGATAACGGGCACCCCTGTCTAGTCCCATTACTGATGGAGAAGACTTCCGACAGCAGACCATTGACTCTAACTTTGGCTGTTGGTGCGGTATACAGCGACATAATAAAGTTCATGAGGCACGGGGGAAGGCCAAGTCCAAGCAGAACCGCCTCCATATAGTCCCAGGCCAACCTGTGAAAGCCTTCTCTGCGTCAAGAGAGAGAAAAAAGCTATGTTGATTTGTTTGTGTCAACCAGTGATGTATATTTAGGGCTCACATTGTGTTATCCCTTTCCTCTCTACCTGGCACAAATCCCACCTGATCAGTAGATATGGTGGGTTCAATGATGGTTAAGAGACGGTTTGCTAGTATTTTAGCGAAGATTTTTAGATCAACGTTCAGAAGGGAAATTGGGCGATAGTTGGCTGTTGATGTTGTTTCCTTGCCTTCTTTTGGTATGAGTGTGATATGGGCTTCAGAAAGAAATCTAATGGACTGTCCCGGGGTGTCTAGTGAGTTAAATGCATTGAGAAAAGGCTGTGCAAAAATTTCTATAAAGGATTTGTAGTAAGTGGTCATAAATCCGTCGGGGCCTGGGCTCTTGCCCGGTTTTAATTGTGCAATGGCTTTTTGGAATTCTAAAAGTGTCAGCACCCCATCTACGTCACCTGCTTTAGAGCGTGAGATAAGTTTGGGAAGATATTGCGATAAAAATGCCTGGATAATGTCCTTGATCTATTGTCCCCTGTAGGTTTTGGGGCTTGAGGGAGATTATAAAGGGTCATGTAGTAGTTTTCAAATTCTGCAGCTATATCCTTGGATGTTTTAAGTATTCGACCTTGATGGGAATGGATTTGATGAATAGTACGAGCCGCTTTTTTCGCTTGCAGGGCCCTGGCTAAAAAATTTACCACTTTTGTTCCCATATTCATAGAACAGCTTCTGAGATAGAGCAAAGTTACACTTGGTTTTCCTTTCCACAGCTTCCAGTAGTTGTTCACGCGCAGCTGCCAGTTCGGCAGTAAGTGTCAAAGCCTGTCCACGTTTATGGGAACATCCTAGTTTATGTACTTTCTGGAGTAGTGAGTTAAAGGACGCTTGAGCTGCTCATTTTCGAGCGGCAGCAATTGTAAGTAGAAGCCCACGTGTCACACATTTGTGTGCTTCCCATTGGGTGAGTGGGGTCGTTTCTGGAGATATATTTTCCCAAAAATAGTTGATCAGACACTCATGAATTTGGAGAGTCACGGATGGGTCCATAAGGAGAAACGAGTCTAGTCGCCATATTTTGGGAGTGATTGGGACATCTGGGAGAGATATGGTCATAGTAACGGGGTGGTGGTCTGAGAGAATCATAGGTTTAATAGAGGTTGACTTCAAAGAAGGGAGATCTCTTTGTGAGAGAAAAAGATAATCAATTCTAGAATAGCGGTTATAAGGTGCAGAAAGAATGTGAAGTCTTTATCAGTTGGGTGTAGGGTGCGCCACGTATCATCCAATTTGATCTGTTTCAGTGCTCGAAATGTTTTTGGAGAGGTACCCATTGAGGTATCTTCCAAGGGGTTTAATGCCACATTAAAATCACCACCCAGGATCAAAATGCCTAATTGTAAAGAAGTTAGTGTTTTCGCGATTTTACGGAAGAAGCTGACTTGCGCCGTATTAGGGCTATAAATGTTAGCTAGTGTGATCGGCCTGTTGTGTATGAGACCTTTAAGGAAGAGGAACCAACTTTCTGGGTCCTCAAGAGAATCAGTAGCCATAAGTGGGAGTCTCTTAGACATTAAAATTGATATGCCTTTTGCTTTCACCTCTGTATTGACTGCATGATATACTGTCGGGTACA
This sequence comes from Staurois parvus, assembly GCF_062004578.1. Classification (NCBI taxonomy): domain Eukaryota; kingdom Metazoa; phylum Chordata; class Amphibia; order Anura; family Ranidae; genus Staurois; species Staurois parvus. The sequence goes on from NW_028317949.1 coordinate 11,402,065, forward strand.
TTGCGTTGGAAAATTTAGGGGTTAGTCAGCACAGAAGTGAGTTTCCTGAATGAAAAGCACATCCGCTTTAAGGCTTTTCATGTAAGTCAGTAGTTGTGAAGTTTTTTGGGTAGATTCAGACCTCTAGCGTTCAGAGATGCCAGTGAAAGCGAATGGGAAGCATGTGGTGTTTTGGAAGGCATTGTCTCCTATGTATAGAAGGGGCATCAATATGTCTTATTTATCACAAAGGGAGGTGGGTAATAAGCAGGGGAAAGTGGTCAAATATTCAGAGCGTTGCAGGGAGGAGGAGAAAAAAAAAATAAAGGGGAGGGGGGGGTAGAGTGAGGTAAAGAGCGGAGATGAAGACAGGAAAGCAGAGGAGGGGTAGAGAAGAGGGCTGGGAGGCACCTCTATTCACTCATGCAAAGTGCTTAAAAGGGTGACCAGGGGAATTGTTCAAAACAAAATAAAAAGAGAGATCCGGTGACGGGGTACTCTAGTTACTCTGTCCTTTGTTATTATCTTATGTTCTGTTATTGGTTATGATGTTTTGTTGCACTGTTTGTGTCTAAGTACGGACAAAGTCAGTCAGACTCAGGGGAGTCCACTGTGTGGGGTAGTGAGAGAGTACCGAAGACAACAGTCTGCTACTTGCGAAGTATTGAAGTGTAAATAGTTATGGAGGTGTTGATATCTGAAAGGAGGGTAGCAACAACACACGTGGGAGCAAACAGAAAAAAAGGACATTGCAAAGCTGTAGGGAGAGCATATATAGCAGTGTAAGGAACAACAGTATATGGAGTGAGCATGTCACAGCTGAGTGGCATGCAGTATCCCAATTAGTCTACCCAGCAACGGAAATGGTAGAAGAATTGGGAAGATGTGGTAAAACAGTAAAAATGGGCCCTAAAAGAGCAGCAGTGTAAAAATAAATCACGTTGTGATAGTATCATGGGGTTGTGTATCACCAAGGTAAATAGTTAAACATTAACAGTAGTACGAAGCAGCATATTAAACACAATATAAATACCTTTTGTAGTATGTCTTACTATCGGGATGCTAACCAAAAATAAGGTCCCTTTTCAAAGATCAGTTTGAGAAATGAATGTGCCAAGGTGTTTGATAAAGTTCACGTTATAGGAAATATATATATATATATATATATATCTGCATAGAAACATTCTGCGGATGGTTAAATGGCACAGGAGCATGTGAAACAATGCTAGTGTATACTAGGAGCTTTCTCAACCCAGTCAAGCGGGCGGTGACACATGCTAATTTGATCAGCACCATACAGCAGGATGTAACCCAACAACTGGGAGGGTACAGGGTCAAGGACCGCTGTGTCTTATGGTTCTCATGACAATGTAAGATGACATCCAGCTGAGAGTGTGAGGTGACAGTCAAGACAGGTACTTATTATAACACAGTAGGAACATGAACCTAACATATGGCATGGTTGAGCATTGTAGGAAATTATGAAATACACATACCCCAGAGCTTCAAAGAACAAAAAGGGGAGGAGTCAGATGGTCTTCAAGTGAGGATCAGTGGAAGACAGGATCATGGTATTGAGCAAACATTATAACAAAGAAGAGAAAAGAAAAAAGAAAAAAAATGGTAAAAACTCTGAAGTAGAGAAAACGTCATTTGTGACGAGCCTTGCAGTGAGCCAGGGATGCTGGAAGACTGTCCCCGATAGTAGGTCTGCACCTAGTTGGCGAAGATGGAGGTCGAAGGGAGGGTCTGCATCATCTTGCTCCTCCAGGGTGTCTGGATGGTTGAGCTTCCATGTGTTCATCCCCAATAGGTGATAGGCGGGGATCCCCGAACCAGTTGGGTAGATTTACTGTTGGGATATCTAGAGTCTCACAAAATGGTAGTACATCTTCCGGGAATCTCAGGATAGCTACTCGTCCCGGGTGTGAAGCTGAAAGGCCAAATGGAAATTTCCAGCGATACGGTATGGCGCAGGGGCGGAGTAGTAAGTCAAGCAAGGGACGTAAGTCCATTCTGCGTTGAAGGATAATATGAGCGAGATCTTGAAATAATTTAATTTCTGCTTCGTTTTCTTTCCCGAGCTCTGCGTAATAGTTCTTCCTTGAGTCGGAAATCCACCAGGCAGCAGATGACATCTCACGGGGGATCTGTGTCCCTGCTTTTAGGCTGCAAAGCCCTGTGGAGACATTCAATCTCAATAGAGGATTCATGAGGTCTTTCAAGAAGATCATTAAAAATGGTTAGGATTGTTTGTGTTAACTGACCCACCTCAATTGTTTCAGGGATACCACGCACCCTAAAGTTATGACGCCGTCCCCTGTTGTCCAGGTCTTCAATATGACAGTCAATTTCTCGCAGATGTGTGGCATGTGTATCTACCATTTGGCATGTATCTTGCTAGATAAGGTCCTGTGTAATAACTTTGTCCTCTACTGCTTCCAGCCTCTGTGCCACTGCCTGTGGGTCAACATGTAAATCAGCAATTGCTGCAGATAGGGTCTCTTTAATATCCATTGCCACTGCTTTAAGATCCCCCATAGTGAGAGGGGGTCCTGCTGGTGGGTGTGCTGTGGCTGCTGCGGCCGGGCTCCTGCTGCGAGAGAGGGATGCTCTGTGTGTGGAGTGGGAGGGGGCAGCAGGGGACAAGGCTGCAGTGTGCTCCAGGGCCTGGGACCGGAATAGCTCCTGTATACTGTGGCTGGGATGATCGCTCATTGGGCGGGGGGACCGCAATTGTGGGGCTTTCCGGAGGCTTCCCCATATTACCTGCGGCTCTCCCTGCGTATGTCGGATGCAGTGTCCTCCGTGTGTCGGAGCTCCGGGATTAGGCGTCCATCATCTTCCAGGGTCAAGCCACGCCCCCCCTCTTTATTTTAATGTACATTTTTTTAAAGAGCCAGTGAAAAGCCAAATCTTAATCATAACTATCTTTACAGCATTAAAATAAAGTGCAAGCAATACAAGTCTGATTCAACATAATTTGCATAAGGTATGCATTAGTACTATATTACTCAAATAGAAATCAAGAGGGCCCAAACAATTCTAAAGTGGGTTCAGTCTTAAATTAAAACTTCTATTTGTGTGTAAACTTATATTTTTAGAGCAGGGGTAGGCAATCTTGGAGAGTTGAGATCTACCTAAACACCATAAAAGAGATCAAAGATCACCAAGGTGCAGCACATTTTTTTATCAAGATATCATGGTAAAGCCTCATTAAACGTTAAGGAAGTTATAAAAGAATACTTAGAAGCATATGTAAAAGAAAAGTCAGGTGTAAGCAAGGCAGGCTGCAGAGGTCAAACGTATGTAATGCGCAGTGCAGGAGGAAGGACTAAGTAACACAATGTGCAGTCATCAGGAGTGTGTAACACATAATCCAGAGGTCAGGAATAAGTATCACAGACTTCAGATCCAGGAGTAAGTAACACAGAGTTTGAAGATCAGTAGTATGCAATGCAGACTTCAGAGGTAAGTAGTACTGTAGTAACATGGAGTGCAAGAGGTGTGTAACACAGAACTCAAAGGTCATTTGTAAGGAATTTAGAGAGCAGGATCAGGAGTATGTAACACAGAGTGCAGAAATGAGTAGTATGTAACAAGGTGTTCAGATGTCAATAGTATGTAAATTAAGAATGTGGGGTCTGGAATAAGTAATGAAGATAAGAGGCCAGTAATATGTAACACACAGTGCAGTGTTTAGAAATAACTAATGCAGAGTGCAGGGGTTAGTAGTAAAGTTCAGTTCAAAGGTCAGTAGTAAGGACTTTTTTTAATGTTTAAATATTTTCGTAAAAGAGTAGAGATACTATGTACCCATGAACATAGGGTTTTGGTAGGGTATAGTATTTTTGTATCCCCTTATTGTTAAAGGGGATTCCAATAAGCCTGTCACTTACTGACCCCAGAATCACTGGGTCAGGGTTGTGGGGAAGAGGCCCATGTTCTCATCAATATTGGGACCCCCCCCCCATGTTGAGGCATGTGGCCTGGTATGGTTCAGGAGAGGAATCTGCACACTCATCCTCCTCCCTTTCCTATAAAGCCTTTTCTTGCCAAAAATCTATACCATGGTCTGGTATGAATTGGAAGGGGGGGGGGGGCAGCTATGCTATTTTTTTTTAACTTTTTGCCTCGAGTCCACAGAATAGGCATTTTTAAAAAGACAGAATTGACTTCTGTTTACTTTAATGGGGTTTGGGTTCAGCATGCAAGTTTCCTTGGAATTCATCAAACCCTGCTTGACCCAGGGCAATTCAGCCCTTCCCTAGTAGTAATTAGCAGAGTGAATGAGTCAGGAGCAATGCAGGGTTCTAAGATCAGTAGTATGAATGAGTAAATAGTAGGTAACACAGAGTATATAGGTCAGGAGTATCTAATGCACAGTGCAAGGGTTAACAGAAAGTATTGCAGAGTGCAGGGGTCAGTCATACCATTTCTTCTTCTATAAATGACAAAGATTGCACATATCAGGAGTAAATCAGTAGTATGTAGTTCACAGTGCAGAGGTCAGTAACATATAATAACTTCAGAAGTCATTACTATATAATGCACAGTTCAGGTTAGAGGTCGGTAGTATGTGTTGCAGAGTGGGGGGGGGTTAAGCATAAGCAATGCAGAGTTCGGAGGTCAATAGAATCAGCAGTATGTAACAGAGTACAGGGTACAAGACACACTAATACAGAGTGCAGAGGCCAGTCATACGCAACACAGAGTTAAGGTGTTAGTGGTATGTAATGCAGAGTGCAGGGGTCAGGAGTAAGTAGTGAAGTATTTGAAAGTCAGTAGTATGCAACACAGAGTGAAGTTGTTAGTAAAATGTAACACAGAGTACAGGAGTCAGTTGTTTATAACCGGAGATCAGAGGTCAGTAATAATTACTGTAAAATTCGGTAATATGTACGAGGGAGTGCAGGGATCAGGAGTATGTAATACAGAGTGTAGTGGTCAGGAGTCAGTAAGAGAATGCAGATGTTGGTAGTATTTAAAAGCCTTATTTAACACAGTGCAGAGGCAAGTGCAGGGTCATCTTTAATATTGATTGGACCCTGGGCAAACATTATTTTGGGGCCCCCCTAGCCACCACCCCCCAGCCCCCCACTCTGAGACATACAATAAATAGCAGCTAGACTCAAAATCAGTTTACTGTAGCAGATCAGGCAGCGACTGGTTGCCAGAGGTTACAGCATACCACTACTACTCACTGACTAATTCCTAGAGATTACAGCATGCATTACGGCTCACTGATCAGTTGCTAGAGCTTACAACATAATTCCTGCTTGCTGATTGGTTATTAGAAGTTACTGCACATCATTACTGCTCACTGGTTAATTGCTAGAGGGTACTGCACATCCTTACCGCTCACCCATTGGTTCTTAGAGGTTATTGCACATCATTACCACTCTCCCATTGGTTCTTAGAGGTTACTGCATATCATTACCACTCACTGATTGGTTGCTAGAAGTAACTGCACATTGTTACTGCTCACTAATTTGTTGCCATGGGTTACTGCACATCATTACAGCTCACTGATTGGTTGCTAGAGATTACAGCACACAATCTCCTCCCATCCTGCACACCACAAACTACAGAGGGGACAAGACCCATCAATAGACAGAAAATTTAAGAACTTGTTATTAGCAATGAGCATAGCAGCGAACACACAACTATGAAGGTTGACTGAGTGCAGGTAGGAACAAAGCCCAATGTGAGAAGAATCTCTGAGGATGTGCTGCCAGTGTACATAAAGAAAGCAGGGTTGAAGGGTGCAGTTTGTACGAAGTTCAGGGTTGAGGGCTGTGCTGTGTAGACTTCAGGGTTGTGCTGTATATGGAGTTCAGGGTTGCGCTGTGTATGCAGTACAGGATTGAGGGGTGTGCTATGTATGCAGTGCAGGGTTGAGGGGTGCGCTATGTATGAAGGGCAGGATTGAGGGGTGTGATATGTATGAAGTGCAGGGTTGAGGGGTGCGCTATGTATGGAGTTCAGGGTTACACTGTGTATGGAGTGCAGGATTGAGGGGTGCACAGTGTACGGAGTGCAGGGTTGAGGGGTGCCTATGTACTGAGTGCAGGACTGAGGGGTGACCTATGTGCGGAGTGCAGGGTTGAGGGGTGCACTACGTGCGGTGTGCAAGGTTGAGAGGTGCGCTATGTATGCAGTGCTGGTGTGAGGGGTGCACTGTGTACAGCGTTCGGGTTACAACATGTATGGAGTACAGAATTGAGGTGTGTGCTGTGTACAGGGTGCAGGGTTGAGGGATGCACTTTGTACGGAGTGGAGGATTGAGGGGTGCTCTGTGTACGGAGTGCAGGGTTGAGTGATGCACTTTTTATGGAGTGGATTAGGGTCTGCAGACCAGAGGCTTTGAAGAGATTTGGGTGGGAAGAAGCCTCTACCTTTGTGTCCAGGTCTTACCTGAGCGAGTCCTTAAGCCCTATGTTTCTCCCTGCTGTCATCTGACCATGACCTGTTAATCAACCATGCCTCTGCCTGTCACCTGAGCTGACCACACCACTGCCTGCTACCTGTACTGCCTGTTTATGGACCATGTTTCTTCCTACTGCCAGGACCCATACTTTGGCTGAGCTTACTATGTCTCTGCCTGCTGCCTGGACAATTCCTTTGGCTGTTGCTGACCACATCTCTGCTTGCTTCCTGTACCAGTGCTTTGGCTGTGCTGCCAATATCTCTGTCTGCTGCCTGTACTGTCTATGGACAGTATTCCTGCCTGCTGCCTGGGCGAATCCTTTTCGCTGACCACATCCCTGCTTGCTGCCTGAACCAATGCTCTCCTCTGTGGATAAATGCACTACTAAAACCACAAGTAATTTTTTGTTTACCCTTTGCTTAGTAGATTTATTTTGAGGTATAATTCTTGGTATGTACATGATAGGTGTTAGAAGCCTGAAGGTGCTACTTGGATGTTCATTCTTTGTGTCAGGAATGGACTCGCCAGTGGTGGTGGGACTCACCTGCCTTGTGGGCTGCAGTACCAGGGCTAGCCAGCGGGTGCTCTCAGCAACCAGAAGCTCACTAGTCTAATCAGCCATCACCGGAGGCTAATTGCAGGAGGTGTATTTAAGGAATGGCTAGACCTGCAGTCAGTGCCTTGTTGTACTGTTTCACTTGGCCCCGGTTTCCTGATCCTGCTTGCTTCTACCCTGATTCTGCACGAACTCTGCCTGTACTGACCTCGGCTAGTCCTGACCACTCTCCCGCCTGCTCCTGGTACCTTGTTTGCCCGTTTGCCACCGACCCGGCCTGCCTGACTACGTTTAGTGTTGTATGTATGGTTGTTTGTTGGAGGTTTGGTTTGTTGCACTGTGTTATGTTTTGCACTGCGTTTATGTATTGTTAGGCTTAATAAATTGTATTGTTATACTATACCTGAAGCCTGCATTTCCCTGTGTCAGTCCACACACTTCTGGTCATACCCAGATTCCTGACACTTTGGAAGTGGCCAGGCTGTGGAAAAGTCTTAACCATGTGGTATCTCCATACTTAGGAGGCATATCAGAATGTATTTAGGGATGTAATTCTTGGTATGTATATGCTGTGTGTTAGAAATATCTTATAAAGTGACAACTTCGTGTAAAAAAGAATATGTTTTCATTTTCTTTCCACATTTTTTAAAAACTTTTGGGGAAAAAAAATGACATGTTCAAAAGACTCTTTATGCCTCATAGAATATACATTAGGGTGTTTCCTTTCCAAAATAGTCATTTTGTGGGTAATTCCTGTCAAGTACCTGGATAGTGAGCCTGACGTGAAGAGGCAGGCTTCCCGTACAACTCTGGCTCAGGGACTGCTGATGGTGAGACAGCAGTCGCAGGGCCACAGTGGGGTATGAGTGCCTGTGATCAGTCCGGTAATAGCAGGTGAGCTGATGAGTTGTAGGCAAGGAGCAGGGTTCTGATGTAGCCATGCGGGATGGATGGATACTCGAGCGCAACGTGCTGAGGATGCAGGGTCAGACGAGCCGGGTTCGGTATCGGTCATGCAGATCAGGCTTACAGCAGCAGGAGGAAGAGTAGTCAGGTCACAGTCCAGGTCAGCAACGGAAGATCAATCAGACAGGAGCGGAGACAGAAGAATAATCCAAGACAAGCCAGAGGTCAGGGCAGGAAGCAATCAAGCGGAGATCAGGAACAGGCTGGTTCGGTATCAGGAGTCAATCACAGGAATCAGGGAACATGAGCAGGGAAAAGACCATACGGCAATGGGACAACTACTGCAGCCAGTTTAAATAGCCCTTTTGGCACCAGCATTAGTGACAGGCGCGCGTCCGCATGTGCGAGTGCGCACGTTTGCGCCGATGTCCAAGTACCTGCACATCTGTTTGGCTCCTAAGCACTCTGCACATGCGCATATTTGTCCACCGCAGAACTTCACCTGCACTAATGGCAGGCCTTCCCTGACAATTCCTTTGTTCTGGTGCTCCAGGACCTTCAAAAATGCGGTAGGTAGTGAAGAAATTAGATGTGTAATTTATGACTCCAGAACGCCTGTTAGGTACTATGTGTATGTTGGGCCTCTGCATGTGGCCAGGCTGTGGAAAAGTTTTACACATGTGGTATCCCCATACTCAGGAGGAGTAGAAGAATATATTTTGTGGTGTAATTTTTGGTGTGTACATCTTATAAATGGCAGCTTTGTGTAAAAAAAATAGTTTTCCTTTTCTTTACACATATTGTGAAAACTTGTGGAAAAAAATGACCTTATTATGCCTCATAGCATATATGTTGGGGTATTTGCTTCTCAAAATGGGGTAATTTTGTGGGTAATTCCATTCTCCTGGTGCTCCAGCGCCTTTAACCACATGCCGCCCAGCCACTGTATAAATACGGCGGCAGGGCGGCACGGCTGGGCAAAAGCACGTTTTAAAATGTGTGTTTTGAAAACAGGTAGATGGTGCGCGCGAGGCACGCTGCCACCCTACCTGTCCCGTTGATCACATCCGCGGATGTCAGTCACCAGGTCACAGCCGGTCGTTACCGGCTATGTCCCGGCGATCGGTGGCAATCACTGACAGACAGCACAGCTGCAGTAGCTGTGCTTTCTGTTAGTTCCCTGACAGCTCCAGGACACACTGATCGGGACAGAAGAGTTTCTCTCTCCTGATCAGCGGTGTTCCCTGCAGTACACACCCCCGCCCCCTAGTAAAACACTCCCCTCACACAGATAACCCTTTCCTGAATAATAAACTTAACCCCTTCCTCCCCAGTGCCATTAGTACAATGTCAGTGTTTTTTTTTTTTCACTGATCACTGTATTGGTGTCACTGGGGATGTCAGTGACCCTAAGTCAGTACCCCCCCAATGTCAAAATGTCCACCACAGTCCCGCCATAAGTCGCTGATCGCCGCCATAAGTCACTGATCACCGCCATAAGTCACTGATCGCCGCCATTATTAGTATTAAAAAAACTAAAAATCCCAGTATCTTTCCCGCCATTTGTAAACGCTATAACTTTCACGAAAAACAATTAATTTACACGTATTGTTTTTTTTTTTTTTTAGCAAAGACATGTCACAGAATGCATTTTGGCAAAAATTTATGACCAAATTTGATTTTTAAATTTTTTTTTACTGGACATGTTTTATAGCAAAAAGTCCAAAATATTGTTTTTTTTCCTCAAAATTGTCAGCCTTTTTTTTATAGCACAAAAAATAAAAACTGCACAGGCGATCAAATACCACCGAAAGAAAGCACAATTTGTGGGGGAAAAAAAAGAATGTAAATTTCATTTATGTACCGTATTGCATGACCGCGCAATTGTCCGTTAAACTAGCGCAGCGCTGTATAGAAAAAAAATGGCGTAAATTGCAGTATCTATACCATAGTTTGTAGACGCTATAACTTTCACACAAAGCAATCAATATACACTTATTGGGATTTTTTTTACCAAAAACATGTAGCAGAATACATTTTGGCCTAAATTTATAACCAACTTTGAGTTTACTATATATTTTTTATAGCTGAAAGTAAAAAATATTGTTTTTCTTCAAAATTTTTGGCCTTTTTTTGTTTATAGCGTGAAAAATAAAAAGGGCACAGGTGATCAAATACCACCGAAAGAAAGCTCTATTTGTGTGAAAAAAAGGATGTAAATTTCGTTTGGGTGCAGCATTGCATGACCGCGCAATTATCAGTTGAATTAGTGCAGCACCGAGTAGCAAAAAGAGGCCTGGTCATTAAGGGGGGTAAATCCTCTGGAGGTCAAGTGGTTAAAAGTATAATAGTCAGAAAATTAAATGTGTAATTTTTGTCCCTAGAACACCTGACGGTGCTCCTTGCATGTTGGGCCTCTCTATGTGGCTAGTCTGTGAAAAAGTCTGACACATGTGGTATCACCATACTCAGGAAGAGTAGCAGAATGTGTTTTTGGGTGTAGTTGCAACTATGCATATGCTGTGTGACAGCAATAACCTGTTAATATGACAATTGTGTGAAAAAAAACACATTTTATTTACTTTATTAATTTTCAAAAAAATTGTGTGAAAAAATTAGTTTAAAAAAACTCACCATGCCACTTACTAAATACGTTGGAATGTCTACTTTCCAAAAACGGGTCATTTGGGGGGTATTTGTACTGTCCTGGCTTGTAATGCAAGCCATAGATGGTTCATTTATCGGACGATTTTTCATCCGAAAAACGAAACAGCATTCGTTCTGTAAATCGATGTTGCCACCAATGATCGTGAAAATCGGACGTTTTTCACAAAGTTTCCAGCATGACCGATAAACGAAATGAGGAGGAACCGCGAAAATCAGCCGATGCCATTTCCCCACTAACAGTGTGAAAATCGGCCGATTATTCTTTCAGATGAAAAATCGGCCGATAAACGAACCGTCTATGGCCTGCCCTAGTGTCTCAAGAAATGAGATAGGTCAGCAGTACATCAGGTTTGACCAGGTGTGATCAATTTTCAATGATTGGTACCATAGCTTGTAGACTCTTTAACTTTCACACAGACCAAATAATATACACTGATTGTGGTTATTTTTACCAAAGCAATGTAGCAGTATACATTTTGGCCAAAATGTATGAAGAAAAACTACTTATTTTAAAAATTTTACAACATAAACAAAGAAAAATTTGGGGTTTATTTTCAAAATTTTCTGTCTTTTTTCTCATTTATAGCGCAAAAAATAAAAAACCCAGTGTTGATTAAATACCATGAAAAGAAAGCTGTATTTATGAGAAAAAAGGGCAAAATATCATTTGGGTACAGTGTTTAATGACTGATTAATTATCATTCAAAGTGTGAGAGCACCGAAAGCTGAAAATTGGTCTGGGCAGGAAGGGGGTAAAAGTGCCCTGTATTGAGGTGGTTAAATTTAGCTTTCAGCTATGGATTTGTCTTTTTTGGCAATCAGTCATTGGGAGTGGATCTTATTTCAAATGTGATTATTAGAATCTGATAAACCTCATCCCCCAGATTCCCACAACCACTCGGGCAGTGTTGCGGGGAAGAGGCCTTTGTTCTCTCCACAAAGTACCCTCTCCTTCTTGAGGGCACTTGTCCTGGCATAGTTCTGGAGGAGGGATTTCACTCTTAATCCCCCTTTACTGGACAGTCTGCATGCTTAGATAAGGGTCAGGTATAGATATGGTGGGGACAGCTTGTTTTTTTTATTTTCTGCATGAGGTTTCATTTTAAAATTTATAGCAAGCCAAATGGAGTTTTTGGGGAACCTCATGCCATTTTTTTTGCCACATGAAGCCCTATTAAAATCTACACAAGACTCTTATCTAGGATAATGGTCTGGTATAGTTAAAAGGAATCTTTGATAATTTGTTTGCGAACAGAATGAAGTAGCCAGGAACTAATTTGCTGGCAATTTAAAAAATTTTTTCTCTTTTTAAATGTCAGGTTTGCTATGTTAAGTTACATACATTGTACAGATACACCACTTTACTGGCAAGTTCAGAGAATCCCCAAAGTTTGTTATTTAAAGGCATTTTAATATTTCATTTAAGCATTAATAAAATTGCTGCTCCCTGCCTAATGGAATAAAAAACGCTTTGGTACATGTCTCCCAGGGCACTGCCCAGCTCCCCATGCCCTTTGTTTAAAATTACTACTTTATATGATTCGGCTCACATTGCATTCTTCATTGGTAAAGTTTGCGAAATGTACCCCAAACAATCTAGGTAAGTTTGGCTCATCACTAAAGCAGCCTTTTTCTTACAGTATAGATTTCCTTCCATGAAATATAAAGAAAATACAGAAAAAAAGAATTTGCCTGGTGTTTACTTTTAGTTCTTTTTGCTGCAAGTATACTGCATTGCTAATGATATTGTGTTCTACTGCATATTCCGGAGGAGTAAATTTCTTTTATTAATACAGTTGAAATGTTTTAAAAGTTATACCATTTCTGGGAAAATGCAGAAGTGGGTTGACATTTTAAGAACCCAAACTCAGTACTAAAATTAAAACCAAACTGTTAATGGTGCATTAAGTGAAATGACTCTCTTGACATTAACCTGATGTACCTAGAATTTCACGCTAATGTGTGATTAGTGAATTATTAAAATAAAGCTACTGTGTATTGAAAAAGACTAATGTATTCTTAAACAAATATTGCATCAAAGCACATTTTACAAAAAAAGCAGATTTGATATAAAACAGTGCCAGTTTACTACAGAGAAAAAGGAGAGAAGCGCCTCTAAGTGCAATAAGTCTTTTAATTCAAGTCTAAATGTAGAAACACTCACATGTGTGAAGTAATCATAAGCATAAAAACCGTGGTTAACAATAGTTAACGGTGGGGTGGTAACCCGGGTGAAGAGCCGTCATCTCTCTGCGATGTGGGGAGGTCAGCTCTCGGCTGGAACAGCGTGGTGGCTGGAGGGGGAACAGTGGTGAGGCCAGCCTTCATGCACGTCCTCCCTCAAAGCCGGATGGAACGCACGCTGGAACGTAGCGGCGGCGTGGCCGTGATGACGTCAGATCCCAGGGGGCACTGCGACGCGTTTCGGAGCATGCACTGGCCGTGGAAGGCGGAAGTGCGCTCCTTTTTCAAGCCGGAAGTGCTTGAAAAAGGAGCGCACTTCCGCCTTCCACGGCCAGTGCATGCTCCGAAACGCGTCGCAGTGCACCCTGGGATCTGACGTCATCACGGCCACGCCGCCGCTACGTTCCAGCGTGCGTTCCATCCGGCTTTGAGGGAGGACGTGCATGAAGGCTGGCCTCACCACTGTTCCCCCTCCAGCCACCACGCTGTTCCAGCCGAGAGCTGACCTCCCCACATCGCAGAGAGATGACGGCTCTTCACCCGGGTTACCACCCCACCGTTAACTATTGTTAACCACGGTTTTTATGCTTATGATTACTTCACACATATGAGTGTTTCTACATTTAGACTTGAATTAAAAGACTTATTGCACTTAGAGGCGCTTCTCTCCTTTTTCTCATCTACAGAAGTTGCTACAGCTTATTTGGAAGCCTTGCCCTCAGTGCCACACGGAATCCTACGCTCTTCATACAGTAGCCACTAATACCACCATCACCCATACTACCATTTCCCAGGACTTTGCAGTGTTTGCGCTGTTACAACCCTTCCTCATTTTTTCTGAACCAGTTTACTACAGATCCTTTTGCATATAAAATGGTTTTTGATAAAAAAATATAAAATAAAAAGTGGACAGCACCAACAGGTAAAGAGAGTAAATGTGTCCCAAAACACACCACAATAAATACAAAGCACAGCATCACATGGAACATACACATTTTCTCTTATTAAAATATATTGTTTATTCACTGAGCTGAAATATGCAGTAGAAATGGAGATATAGCTATGATTAGGTCATAGATGGCTTACATTTACACAACACACTGGATACTACAGAGGTGTAAACACATGATAACCCTTACATATTTATAGCAAACCTTTAAAAACAGGGATACATGCATTACATGTTCAAGCTGGCCAGCTGCATCAATGTTTGTTCCATATTGGCACTTTATGTTCATTCTACTAAACGTATGCTATTTAGCAAGTAAGATTGGCAATCTGCAAAGAAAAGTAGGAACGGGTAAAAAAAAAAAGATCACTTTGACATAGCACTTACAGTATACAGGACATAAACTGTCTTTGGAGTATAGATTTCTGGGCTGAAATTACCCCAGTGTAGATCCATAGCTATAGTGGATGTTTTGTCTTTTCCTAATGTTTTATTTGCTCCACGTTCACATGGAGAGAGGATCAGGGCTTCAGATACCTCCAGGAGCAAATTTTCCAGCCTCAAAGTTCACTCCTGTTATCACAGTACATAAAGAGAACATGGGCCACAGTGTATCGAAAAAATAAGGGTCATCAAGCAAACACCAGCAACACTGTCGTCAGAACTTCACAGCCAGGCAGTGGGTATCTTCTAGCATACGTTCAAAGGGAGTACCAGGATCCTTTGTGGGTCAGACTCATTCCTCTTTCAGGAGAACTTCTTCCCCTGGCTCTACAACTTGGTTGCTGTACCCTCCTCAACCAGGCTACGCAGCTTAAGGAATCTGTGCTAGGCCCAAACAGGCTTCTGGTCTAGCAAGCACATACTGATGTAGCCTGGGGAGAAAGAGGACTCACCAAGACACTCCCTAAAGGTTTCTATCCTCCCCCAGCATGCACCACAGGCAATAAAATAAAACATATCCCCAAACTGCAGGGAGGGAAAGGACTTCCAGATTCAATATTCTATTACTGGGCCTCTAAACCTCTAAATATCATTCCTTGGCTGTCAAGACGTAATGTTCCCAAAACCATGCAAGACTTTCCATTTATTGGGCCAAGGATGGCATGCTTTCACGAAGTATGCAAACACCTCAATGTGTTCTTGATGCCAGGTCCATGACACCCATCTGCATGAACCTAGATCTTAATCTAGGAATTTTAATCCAGGTAATTCCTTGACAGGAGTAAACATTGATGGTGAACGATGTGCCCACCATCTCTTCAATAAAGGCAACCTACTTGACTTTACTTAATTAAATACACTTTGCCTTGAAACTCATCTGTCCCTATGGGAATATTTTCATTTGCGCCATTTCCTTCGCTCTCCCGTGCAGGCTCATGCAATACTAAGACCCCTCACCACCTTTGAGAGTCTCTGCTTCAAATATTCTCCCCAAACATAATCTCCATGATTTACAGTCTCTTCTGAATGAACAAATCTTTAGATTCTGGAAAAGCTTGTAAAACCTGGACACGTGACCTCCAGTTAGACCTTTCTCAAGAGGACTGGAATCACATTTATCGCAACATTCATAAGGGATCAGTCAATGTCTCCATCCAGGAAAACAACTTTAAGCTCTTGTTTCTCTGGTACCGGACACCCACCTTATTACACAACGTGGACCCCTCAATTCCTGATCGTTGTTGGCATTGCCATAGGGCAATTGGCACTATCTTGCATATTTGTTGGGATTGCTCACTCCTTCAATCCTTTTTGAGAGGCAGTACTCAACACAATTGCACGAGTGATGACATATAATCTTGAATATACCCCTGCTCAATTCCTCCTTCACCACTCATCTTCCCCCTCTAGGGATTACTTTAAATAACTTGCAATGCACATGGTAAATGCCGCCAAAATGTGTATTCTTGTACATTGGGGTGCTTCACAGGTACCTTCCCTTCAAGAATGGTTCAGACAAATTACCAAAATAGCAGAAATGGAAGAACTTATCTCCACAGCTCACGATTCTCCATTCAAGTTCACATCTACTTGGGCGTGCTGGCTTCACTTTCAAAGCACTGATGGCTTTCTTTGTGCATCTAGCGACTTCTAAAAGTCTTTATCACTCACAGGTTCATAGGCATTGTACAAGACTCTTTCCCATGCTGCTAAACGTTATCATATCTTCACATCTCTCAACATTTTCTAGGGGAGTTTAATGAAGCTTCTGATGGAAGATCTTCCAGGACCATCTTTACTCTTACTCCAGTTAGTGGATCTTCACTTTCACCATTATATTTGTTGTTGTTCTCTAGCTTGTAAGCTGTGCAGACTCATTGGTCAGTGTGTCAGACACCTGTTTTAATATCTTTTAAATTTTGCACATCCCTCCAACACGCAGATCCTACCTTTCCCCTTTCTAGAGTAAACTATTTTCAGCATTTCTCATCTCTCACATTAGGATTTGGATGGACCAAAACATGATATCCCAGAAGTATTCTATAGGATTTAGGTCAGGTGAGTGTGGGGGCCATTCAATGGTATCAATTTGTTCATCCTCCAGGAACTGCCTGCATACTCTCATCACATGAGGCCGGGCATTGTCATGCACCAGGAGAAACCCAGGACCCACTGCACCAGCATAGGATCTGACAATGGGTCGAAGGATTTTATCCCGATACCTAATGGCAGTCAGAGTGCTATTGTCTAGCCTGTAGAGGTCTGTGCGTCTCTCCATGAATATGCCTCCCCAGACCATCACTGACCCACCACCAAAACGGTCATGCTGAACCATGTTACAGACAGCATAACCTTCTCCACGGCTTCTCCAGACCCTTTCACATCTGGCACATGTGCTCAGGGTGAACCTGCTCTCATCTGTGGAAATCACAGGGCAGCAGGGCACTCCTGGGGTATTTCCTCCCAGATCTGGACCAGGGCATCACTGAGCTCCTGGACAGTCTGAGGTGCAAACTGGTGGCATCAGATGGACTGAAAAATGATATTCCAGAGGTGCTCTATTAGATTTAGGGTGAGTGTAGGGGCCATTCAATGATATCAATTCTTTCATCCTCCAGGAACTGCTGCATACTCTCATCACATGGCATTGTCATGCACCAGGAGTAACCCAGGATCCATTGTACCAGCGTGGGGTCTGACAATGGGTCAAAGGATTTCATCCTGATAAATAATGGCAGTCAGAGTGCCATTGTCTAGCCTGTAGAGTTTTGTGCGTCCCTCCATGGATATTTCTTCCCTGACCATCATTGACCCACAACCAAAACGGTCATACTGAACAATGTAATAGACAGCATAACCTTCTCCACGGCTTCTCCAAACCCTTTCACGTCTGTCGCATGTTCTCAGGATAAACACTCTCTCATCTGTAGCGCTATTTTCAAATTAAATATACAACTTATATTGTGACATAAATAAAATGTAAACCAAAATGTCTCTGAAATTTTTTTTCAACTGTGAAAAACGTCCATCACTAAAATAAATGTGGTAATCCACCACCAGTAGAAATGAATAAACTCACCAGAGCATATTGCTAGTTAAATTATAAACCAGCAATTGCACTTTTTGCTCTGGGAGCAATACTCTGCAGGCAAACACGGCGGTGACCAGATTTTCCTGTAAATTCACTCTCAGCTAATGGGGCAATTCTCTGTAGACCAGGGAAGCCTAGATATCTAGATACTTAATATATATCCTTTGTGGGAGCAATACTCTGCAGGTCTAGGAACTCGGCAGCAAAATCCTCCAAAAGATATTCCAAATACTTTATGTACAAGCTCAGAATGAAAAGAGAAAATAAAGCAGACGATCGTATGGTACCGTATGACACATTTATTCTTAAAAGCTCATCAAATCCACTCACATGGAAAAGTGTCTAGCCGACACTATCAACAAACACATTTGGTTAAAATCATCACAGAAAGCCGGGCACGCCGACCGCTTACAGAACGTAGTGACGTCAGTCCGAAGCTCCACCCTATGCGTTTCGTCACCTGACATCTTCACGGAGCGGAAGGATGAACATCACTACATACACAGCACAGCAATTTATACCTCGCTAGTCAGCGTGGAAACAAATTACCGGCATCTATCCTTTACAATTCTTTATGCTCAGATAATTAAGATAATTAAGCCAATACTTTAGATATATAATATTCATATAATAAAAATTTATAAAAAACATGAAACTTGAAAGTATACTCGCATTTGGGAAATATATTGCATTATCCACCCCAAAAAGATTGGTAATTAGAGTGGGACTCTACCATACGACTTTTAAAGGGCCAGTATATTAAAGAGAACCTCCAACCTGACATGATCATAAAAGGGATGATAATTAAAATGGAACTCTACCATACTGTGTAGTTATCCACTAATTACAGGAGCAGCGTGTTAAAATGAAACTCCAACAAGACAATCATGATAAAAATAAACCATGGAAAAATACATTATCCACCCCAAAAAACTAGTAATTAGTGTGGGACTCTACCATACCCTGTTAGTTATCGACTTTTAAAGGGCCAGCATGTTGAAGTGAAACTCCACCTTACATAATCATAAAAGGGCTTATAATTAAAGTGGAACTCTACTATACTAGATAGTTATTCTTTATTTTAAAGGGCCAGTATGTTAACCACTTCCATACAGGGCACGTTTACCCCCTTCCTGCCCAGGCCAATTTTCAAGTTTCAGCGCTCTCACACTTTGAATGACAATTGTGTGGTCATAAAACACTATACCCAAACTAAAATTTTATAATTTTCTTCACACAACTAGAGCTTTCTTTTGGTGGTATTTAATCATCACTAGGGTTTTTATTTTTTGCTAAATTAACAAAAAAAGACAGAAAATGTAGAAAAAAAAAAACACGTTTTTCTTTGTTTCTGTTATAAAAGTTTGCAAATAAATAATTGTCCTTCATAATTTTAGGCCAAGATGTATTCTGCTACATTTCTTTGGTGAAAATAACCAAGTTTTAGCAGAATGTTAGAAGAGATGAAAAAAAAACATAAAAAAAGAAAAAAAGAGGCTAGATAAGACATAGCAAAGGGGGGGGGGGAGGAGGACAAACCTCACCTCACAGAGGGAGTCAAGCTTGAGCTGATAGTCCTAAAACTGTTGGATAGTGATTGAGGAATCCCATGTCCAAATTCAGGCCGATATCTCTTGTTATCATTCTTAGTTCAAAAGTTTTTCTTTCCTGAATGGATTTGAAATTTCCTTTACGAACTAAAATATTGAGGTCTCCCATTGTGTGGTCTGGTTGTGCGAAATGGTGTCCCACAGGTGTGCAGAAGTCTATGTTCTGACCCAAGAGACAAAGATAAACATCTCAGGACACTAGCAGATGCCTTCCATAAGAAAGGTTACAAAGACAAAACTATCAACACCAGCATAAACACAGCCTTGAGAACCCAAAGGGAAAATCTACTTCAGTACAAAGAGAAAAAAAACAAACAAACGTGTACCTATAGTAACCACATACAACCCAGCACTAGAAGGAATAAGAAAAGTAATCAAAGATTTACAACCCATCATAACAGAGGATAGAACTCTGAAAGAAATATTCCAGCAACCCCCAATACTGGCCTTCAGACAAAAACGCTGCAAACTGTGCAACCAAATCAATCCATCAAAAGTGTCAGACACTCAAAAGGGATCTCCAATATTTCCAGATCATACAGCTGCACCTCTAGTAATGTTGTGTACCTTATCCAGTGCAGAAAATGCAGCAAAAGATCTTATGTTGGCGAAACAGGACAGAAGTTGCAAACAAGGATGAATTTGCACAGACATACCATCAAGGAACATAAAGAAGATGACTTCTGCACACCTGTGGGACACCATTTCACACAGCCGGACCACACAATGGGAGACCTCAATATTTTAGTTCTTAAAGGAAATTTCAAATCCATTCAGGAAAGAAAAACTTTTGAACTAGAATGATAATTCTATTTGACATAAGAGATAACGGTCTGAATTTGGACATGGGATTCCTCAATCATTATCCAATAGTTTTATGACTATCAGCTCAAGCTTGACTCCCTCTGTGATGTGAGTGTTGTCCTCCCCCCCCCAACCCCTCTCCCCTTGGCTGTGTCTTATCTCTAGCCTCTTTTTTTTTTCATCTCTTCTAACATTCTGCTAAACTTTGTGATTTGTATAGTACTGCTTGGACCTTGAAGAAGGAGACTCTACCCGAAAGCTTGTCCTCAAAATTGTATGTTAGTGCAAATAAAAAAAAGTATCACGGACAGTACTCAATTGTTCTGTCGCAAATGCACTAATACGGCTACAATCACCTCAAGTGAAAATAACCCAAATTAGTATTTTATTTATTATTTAGTCTGTAGGAAAGTTAGAGTTCACAAACTATGGGATATATCTGAAAATTGATCAATCCTTAAGTACTGACAGCCAATCTAATTTCTTGAGGTCCAAGAATGTCAGAACAGTACAGATATCCCCCAAATGACCCCTTTTTGCAAAGCAAACAGTCCAACATATTTCATAACAGTCATGGCAAGTTTTTTGAAGTTGTAGTTTTTTTGTCATAATTTTTTGGAAAATGAAGAAATTAAATAAATGATTTTCACTATTTTTTTTTACATACTGTTACCAGTGCAGTACAGCGTCATCATATAACTGGCATGGCAGTGATCAGGGACACTGACTGGTGACAGTATGAAAAAAAAATGATCATTTTAAAAAAATATATATTTTTTTTATTATTTTTAATTTTTTCTTACATTTTCTTCTTTTTTATAAAAATTTTTTTTTTATATTTCACTATCATTGTAACATTGTAACATTGTACTACTTTGGGGAAGTGATCAGTATTTTTTTTTTTTTTTTTTTACACAAGTTGCTTATAGGAAAGAATTACTTTGCTGTAAGCAAGCATTAACCTGAATGAAATCGATTCATTCAGGGTTTTTTTTTTTTTACTTAGCTGTGATTTGGCCACGGCTAATCACATGACACAGCTGGGCTGTGATTAGCCCAGCTTGTGCATGTGATCGCTGTGACCATTCACAGCTAGACACACTTGTATACAATGGATGGCATGAAAGGAAGCCATCCATTGTATTCAACTGACATGTGACCTGCTGTGATTGGTTACAGCAGGTCACATGGTACTGGCAACGGGGCCAGTACACAGATCTGTCATCAGCCATGTTCGAGGTAGAAGGCCGGTGACAGATTGCACCACAGAGTGGCCCTGCAGGAATGCGCAATGCGCGTTCCTGAAAGGACGCCATATGGCGTCCACCCGAAGGGACCATCTGGCTATAGGCTGGGCGGCAACTGGTTAAAGTGAAACTACAACAAGACATAATCATAATAAAGTGGTGTTCCAACATATTGAAAAAATTATATTATGCAGTCTGTTATTAAAGGGCCAATATGCAAAGTGGAACTCTACCTTACCATATTTGATACATTCTCCATTTTAGAATGAACTCTAACGATTATATATTCACAATAAAGTAGAGTTCCACCATTTTACCTCCTTATGAATATATATATATATATATATTGTGGGGTTAGCTCAGGTGGGGGATCTCCTTCCCTGGGACAAAGGTAGACCGCACAGCAGGCTTTCATCAAAATCTGACTGGTTGTCAGCTTTATTTAAAAGGTTTGCAGAAAATAAACAAAACATGAAAATAAACCCTTGCCATCCAGGCACTAACTAAACAAAAGGCATTTCCTCTCTCAGAGGTGAAGGGCTCCTCCCTGTCACCGAAATAAAACAAAAGCAAACCTTTTCTTGTAGGTATAGTACACACACAGCTCTCTCAGAACACCTCTCTGAGTCCCAGGCCACGAGCGACTCCTTGCTCCAGCCCTGCCTTATTTATACCACCTGTTGGTGGTCATCAGTGGAGCCCAAACTCTGGTCCGGACCCACCTGCTTAACTGTGGCCCCGAAAACCCGGAGTGGACTCCACCTAAACGGTCAGGTATGAGCATATGCGAGGTGACACATAGCGTCCCTCTATCACCTCGCCGTTCATCCTGTCACATATCCCCCCCCTCTGCTCAAGCCCCTGTGGCTGAGCAACTGTCCCAACCAGACAATGGACCCGGGAGAGGGCATCTACATTACTTTGCAGTTTCCCCGCTCTGTGTTCCACTGTGAATTTGAACACTTGTAGCGCGAGAAACCACCTTGTCACTCGACTGTTTTTCTCCTTATTATCACACATCCATTTGAGCGGGGCATGATCAGTAACCAACTTGAACGGTCTTCCTAACAGGTAATATTTCAGGGCCTCCAAGGCCCATTTGATGGCCAAACATTCCTTCTCCACAATGGCATAGTTTCTCTCATGTTTGTTGAGCTTTCTACTTAGGAAGACCACAGGGTGCTCCTCCCCATCTCTGATTTGGGACAGTACCGCACCTAGTCCCACGTCAGAGGCATCAGTCTGTACCACAAACTCTGTTGTGAAATCTGGAGTCACAAGCACAGGTTCAGCACAGAGAGCTCGTTTCAGCCTTTGAAATGCGGTCTCCGCCTCAGGATTCCACTTAATCATGACTGACCCCCTACCTTTTGTCAGATCTGTCAGTGGGGCTGCAATGGTGGCAAAATTGGGGATAAACCGCCTGTAGTACCCCGTGATTCCAAGAAATGCTCGGACTTGTTTTTTATTTACCGGTTGGGGCCACTTTTGAATTGCCTCAATTTTATTGATCTGAGGCCTAATGAGACCTCGACCAATGATGTAGCCAAGATATTTGGCCTCCTCTAAGCCTATGGCACACTTTCTGGGGTTGGCGGTAAGACCTGCTTCCCGCAGCGAATCTACGACCGCTTGCAAGCGGGACAAATGAGATTCCCAGTCTGGACTGTGGATGACGACATCGTCCAAATAGGCAGCTGCATATTGGCGATGTGGTCACAACGTCTTGTCCATCATCCTTTGGAATGATGCAGGAGCCCCATGCAAACCAAACGGCATCCGCTTATACTGAAAGGACCCCTCGGGGGTGGAGAATGCCGTCTTTTCTTTTGCAGCTTCCGTTAAAGGAATCTGCCAATAGCCTTTGGTCAGATCTAAGGTGGTTATGTACCGAGCCGTTCCCAACCTGTCAATGAGCTCATCCACCCGAGGCATTGGGTATGCATCAAACTTAGACACACTGTTCAGTTTCCTGAAATCATTACAGAAACGAATGGTTCCATCTGGTTTTGGGACCAACACTATGGGACTCAACCACTCACTGTGAGATTCCTCAATCACTCCCAACTCTAACATGTCCTTTATTTCCTTTGTCACCGCTTCCCGCCTGGCCTCGGGTATTCTATAGGGCTTGACATTTACACGGACCCCGGGCTGGGTAACTATGTCATGCTGTATGACCGTCGTCAGTCCAGGTAGGGGGGAGAAGAAATCTCCATTTTTCCTCACAAACTCCTTAACATCATTTTGTTGGGCTACTGACAAGGTTTCCGTTATCGGTACCTGATGGGCCACGGGAACCACGTCCTTTTGGGGGCTTGGTACTGCCAACAAACTTTCCCTGTCTTTCCAAGGTTTTAAGAGATTAACATGATAGATTTGTTCGGGTTTCCTTTTTCCTGGCTGGTAAACTTTATAATTTACTTCCCCCACTTTCTCCCTAATTTCAAAGGGACCTTGCCACTTTGCGAGGAATTTACTTTCCACGGTGGGGACTAGCACCAGCACTCTATCCCCAGGGTTGAAGGTACGGATCCTGGCACCCCGGTTATAAACCCTTCTCTGGACCTCCTGGGCTTGCTCCATGTGTTCCCGAACAAGTGGCATGACAGCTGCGATTCTATCCTGCATCTGTGAGATATGCTCGATGCCACTTCTATAGGGCGTGGACTCTGTCTCCCAGGTTTCTTTTGCAACATCTAGCAATCCCCTGGGATGTCTACCATACAGTAATTCAAAAGGTGAATATCCTGTAGATGCCTGGGGTACTTCTCGTATAGCAAACATGAGATATGGTAGCAAAAAATCCCAATTTCTCCCATCTTTGTCCACCACCTTTTTTAACATATTCTTAAGGGTCTTGTTAAACCTTTCCACAAGCCCATCGGTTTGGGGGTGGTAGACCGAGGTACGGAGATGGGAGATTTTGAACAATTTGCATAACTCTTTCATAACTCTAGACATAAACGGCGTGCCCTGATCCGTTAATATCTCCTTTGCAATACCTACATTGCTAAACACCCGGACAAGCTCTTTGGCGATATTTTTAGCGGAGGTATTACGCAAGGGGATGGCTTCAGGATACCGGGTGGCATAGTCAAGTATAACCAGTATGTGCTGATGGCTCCGGGCAGACTTTACTACTGGACCCACTAGGTCCATGCCCACTCTTTCAAACGGTACTTCAATTATGGGTAGAGGTACTAGCGGACTGCGAAAATGGGGTGAGGGCGCAGAATATTGACATTCCGGGCATGATTCACAATGTGCTTTGATGTCTCCATGTAAGCCTGGCCAGAAGAATCTCTGGGTTATTCTCTCCTTTGTTTTCTCTACACCCAGGTGTCCACCCATTATATGCCCATGGGCTAAATCCAGTACCATCCGGCGAAAGGGTTTGGGGACCACTAACTGTTCTTCCACCTCCTCCCCTTGCTTTACCACTTGATAGAGCAAGTTATTGTTAAGAGCCATGTAGGGAAAAGACACCGCTACATCATTTTCAACTGGTTCCCCATCAATCATTTTAATGTTTTCACAAGCTCTATTAAGTGTGGAATCTTTCAGTTGTTCCGTACAAAAATCCTCTTTTCTGACCTCTAGGTCAGGCACCATATTCTGTCCACTCTCACTAGAGCCAGCGATCATCTCTTGTTCTATATCCTCAATGTCTGGGGTTGGATCCAACTCCTCCTGCTCCCCAGCCATTACAGAGAAAGGGAAAAGATCTACGCCTTCCTCGGACACACCCACAGTTTCCACTTCCACTCGGCAGTCAAAGGGGTCAGGAGTGAGTTCAGGAGTTTCCGGCGTTTCCCCAGCAGGGGGAGCTCGGTCCTCCTGACTCCCCTCCTTATCCCATAATTTCCAGAAATGGGGAAAATCTCTCCCCACTATGGCTTCATGAAGCAGAGAGGGCACCACCCCCACAGAATGGGTCACAGGGCCCCAGGGAGTACCAATCTCCACCAGAGCAGTCTGGTAATTACGTGTATCACCATGAATACAAATAACCCCAATCGTGCTAGGGTGTAAGCTTGCAGGGTTTACCAAATCACGTTTAACTAAGGTCACAACACTACCCGAGTCTAGCAGAGCAGTTACTGGCTTTTCATCAATGGCAATCACACACATTTGTTTTTCCATGCGTTGCTGACATGCTGCAATACATACCACCTGTGCAAAAAGAGATATGCGTTTTCCTAAATAAGCATTTTCACATTGCATAGGTTCATCATTTAAAGGACAGTTTGCAGCAATATGACCTAACGCATGACAATGATAACAGATTATATGTTCAGTGCTTAGACCTCTAAATGGCTTTGGGAACCTTCCTGACCTATTTGGCCAGTCTCTAGGTCCTAAGCCTACAGTCTCATTATCTGACACAATAGTCTTATCATTTTTTCCTGAGCCTTTGGCCCATGGAACAGTCTTACCGGATCCTCCGGATAGTTTTCCACCCCTAGTGACCTTGGGGTACGGCCCAGGTGAATGAAAAAAGTCCTCAGCGGCTGCATATCTCTCCACCAGGTCCACCAGCTCGTTTGCAGATTTAGGGTCTCCACGGCCGACCCACTTCCTCAAAGTGGCAGGGAGTGCATGCAAATATTGGTCCATGACCACACGCTCCACAATCTGAGGGCCTGACAATACCTCTGGCTGGAGCCACTTTTTGGAGCCACTTTCAAATCAAACATCTGAGATCTGGGTGGTTTGTCAGCCCTAAAATGCCACTGATGCACCCGCTGAGCCCGGACTGCAATGGTGACACCCAGGCGTGCAAGGACCTCAGCCTTCAGTTTCTCATAGTCCTGGGCATCCCCTGGTTCCAGGTCATAATAGACTTTTTGGGATTCACCTGTCAAAAATGGTGCAAGCAGTCCTGCCCATTGCTCCTTTTTCCATCCTTCCCGAACAGCAACCCTTTCAAAAGTTGTGAGATAGGCCTCCACATCATCCGCAGGTGTCATCTTCTGCAAAACATAGCTGGCCCGCGCCATTTTCTGCTCCACTGGCAGTGGATCTGCAGATTCCTTCTTTAATTCTAATAGGTGTTGGGCCACCTGCTTAAGGAGCTGTCGGTCTGCTTCTTGGGCCTCCGCAAACTGGCGATTTGTCTCCCGTTGTGCTGCATTGGCCTGCAGCAAGGCTCTTATTATTTCCTCCATCTTCCCACTTGCTCAGGAAGTGCCCGCATCCTCCACCATATGTGGGGTTAGCTCAGGTGGGGGATCTCCTTCCCTGGGACAAAGGTAGACCGCAAAGCAGGCTTTCATCAAAATCTGACTGGTTGTCAGCTTTATTTAAAAGGTTTGCAGAAAATAAACAAAACATGAAAATAAACCCTTGCCATCCAGGCACTAACTAAACAAAAGGCATTTCCTCTCTCAGAGGTGAATGGCTCCTCCCTGTCACCAAAATATAACAAAAGCAAACCTTTTCTTGTAGGTATAGTACACACACAGCTCTCTCAGAACACCTCTCTGAGTCCCAGGCCACGAGCGACTCCTTGCTCCAGCCCTGCCCTTTTTATATCACCTGTTGGTGGTCAACAGTGGAGCCCAAACTCTGGTCCGGACCCACCTGCTTAACTGTGGCCCCGAAAACCCGGAGTGGACTCCACCTAAACGGTCAGGTATGAGCATATGCGAGGTGACACATAGCGTCCCTCTATCACCTCGCCGTTCATCCTGTCACAATATATATTCATCTAATATGGGATTGATCATTACTCCAAAAACTTAAGTAATATATCAAAACTGCAATAAGTCAACTACACCCAATAGTTACAGCTAGAGATGAGCGAATCGAACTTGGCGAAGTGGAATTCGTTTCGAATATTAGGAAAAATTCGATTCGCACCGAATCCGAATCTTAGCAAACTTCGGATGCATGAATCGAATTTTCCCCAATCAGCCGGCAAAAAGTGTCACTGCAGAGAGCTCCGCTATTTCTGACAGTTCTCTGACAGTTCCTTCACATTTACAGCGGTTGAAACATTGTATCTATTTGTTTCCATTTAGGATACAGATGTTTTTATTCGGAAATAAATAGATACAATGTTTCAACCGCTGTAAATGTGAAGGAACTGTCAGAGAACTGTCAGAAATAGCGGAGCTCTCTGCAGATACACTTTTTGCTGTACTGGAATTCTTCTTCTTTTCATTCTTCTTCTTCTTTTCATTCTTCTTATTCTTCTTCCTCTTCTTTTCATTCTTCTTCTTTTCATTCTTCTTCTTCTTTTCATTCTTCTTTTCATTCTTCTTCTTCTTCTTTTCATTCTTCTTCTTTTCATTTTTCTTTTCATTCTTCTTCTTCTTCTTTTCATTCTTCTTCTTCTTCTTTTCATTCTTCTTTTCATTCTTCTTTTCATTCTTCTTCTTCTTCTTCTTTTCATTCTTCTTTTCATTCTTCTTCTCATTCTTCTTTTCATTCTTCTTCTCATTCTTTTCATTCTTCTTCTTTTCATTCTTCTTCTTCTTCTTTTCATTTTTCTTTTCATTCTTCTTCTTCTTTTCATTCTTCTTCTCATTCTTCTTTTCATTCTTCTTCTTCTTCTTTTCATTCTTCTTCTTTTCATTCTTCTTCTTCTTCTTTTCATTTTTCTTTTCATTCTTCTTCTTCTTTTCATTCTTCTTCTCATTCTTCTTTTCATTCTTCTTCTTCTTCTTTTCATTCTTCTTCTTCTTCTTTTCATTTTTCTTTTCATTCTTCTTCTTCTTCTTTTCATTCTTCTTTTCATTCTTCTTCTTCTTTTCATTCTTCTTTTCATTCTTCTTTTCATTCTTCTTCTTCTTTTCATTCTTCTTCTTCTTCTTTTCATTCTTCTTCTTCTTCTTTTCATTCTTCTTCTTTTCATTCTTCTTTTCATTCTTCTTCTTCTTTTCATTCTTCTTCTTCTTCTTTTCATTCTTCTTTTCATTCTTCTTTTCATTCTTCTTCGTCTTCTTCTATTCATTCTTCTTCTTCTTCTTTTCATTCTTCTTTTCATTCTTTTTCTCATTCTTCTTTTCATTCTTCTTCTCATTCTTCTTTTCATTCTTCTTCTTCTTTTCATTCTTCTTCTTCTTCTTTTCATTCTTCTTTTCATTCTTCTCATTCTTCTTTTCATTCTTCTTCTTCTTCTTTTCATTCTTCTTCTTCTTCTTTTCATTCTTCTTTTCATTCTTCTCATTCTTCTTTTCATTCTTCTTCTCATTCTTCTTTTCATTCTTCTTCTTCTTCTTTTCATTCTTCTTCTTCTTCTTTTCATTCTTCTTTTCATTCTTCTCATTCTTCTTTTCATTCTTATTTTCATTCTTCTTCTCATTCTTCTTTTCATTCTTCTTCTTTTCATTCTTCTTCTTCTTCTTTTCATTCTTCTTTTCATTCTTCTCATTCTTCTTTTCATTCTTCTTCTTCTTCTTTTCATTCTTCTTTTCATTCTTCTTCTTCTTCTTTTCATTCTTCTTCTTTTCATTCTTCTTTTCATTCTTCTTCTTCTTCTTCTTCGTCATGCCCCGTGACTGCCCAAATGAGTGAAGTGTGCGGTGATTCTAAGATCGACGGCACTCATCTGCATGTCATACTGACTGACAGTATTATTTCTCTTCTCCAGCAGACTCCAAGGGCATTTAAATTAAAGGTACAGTGTTCTGCACTAATATACAGTTGCAAGAAAAAGTATGTGAACCCCTTGGGATTACGTGGAGTTTTGCATGAATTGGGCATAAAATGTGCTCTGAACGTCATCTAAGTCACAACAATAGAAGAACACAGTCTGCTGAACATAATACTACACAAACATTAGATGTTGCCATGGTTTAATTGCACATAACATGTAAACATTCACAGTGCAGGGAGGAAAAGGTATGTGAACCTTTGGACTTAATAACTGGTTGACCCTCCTTTGGCAGCAATAACCTCAACCAAACGTTTCCTGTAGTTGCAGATCAGACCTGCACAACGATCTGGAGTAATTTTGGACCACTCCTCTTCACAAAACTGTTTCAGTGTAGCAATATTCTTGGGATGTCTGGTGTGAATCGCTCTCTTAAGGTCATGCCACAGCATTTCAATCGGGTTGAGGTCAGGACTCTGACTGGGCTACTCCAGAAGGCGTATTCTGTGCTGTTGCAGCCATTGTCTTGTTGAATTACTTGTATGCTTTGGGTCATTGTCCTGTTGCATCACCCATCCTCTGCGGAGCTTCAGTTGGCGGACAGATGGTCGTATGTTTTCCTGCAAAATGTCTTGATAAACTCTGGAATTCATTTTCCCATCAATGACAACAATCCATCCAGGCCCTGAGGCAGCAAAGTAGCCCCAAACCATGATGCTCCCTCCACCATGTTTTACAGTGGGGATGAGGTTTTGATGTTGGTGTGCTGTGCCTGTTTTTCTCCACACATAGTGTTGTGTGTTCTTCCCAAACAACTCAATCTTGGTTTCATCTGTCCACAGTATATTTTGCCAGTAGTGCTGTGGAACATCCAGGTGCTCTTTTGCAAACTTCAAACGTGCTGCAATATTCTTTTTGGACAGCAATGGCTTCCTCCGTGGTGTCCTCCCATGTACACCATTCTTGTTTAATGTTTTCCTTATTGTAGATGTGTCAACAAAAATGTTAGCATGTGCCAGAGATTTCTGTAGGTCTTTAGCTGACACCCTGGGATTCTTCTTTACCTCATGCAGCATTCTGCGCTGTGCTCTTGCAGTCATTTTTACACGCCTAGGGAGATTAGCAACAGTGCTAAGCTTTCTCCATTTGTAGACAGTCTGTCTTACCGTGGACACATGAACATCAAGGCTTTTGGAGATACTTTTGTAACCCTTTCCAGCTTCATGCAAGTCAACAATTCTTGATCGTAGGTCTTCTGAGAGCTCTTTTCTGCGAGGCATGGTTCACATCAGACAGTGCTTCTTGAAACCAGTAAACCCAAAACAGGTGTGTGTTTTTTAAGGGCAGGACAGCTGTCAGCAACACATCCAATATCATCATACTGATTGGAGTCAAGGTTGGCTCACTCCCGGCTCCAATTAGCTCTGGGAGAAGTCATTAAGCTAGGGCCTCACATACTTTTTCCTCCCTGCACTGTGAATGTTTACATGTTATGTGCAATTAAACCATAGCAACATCTAATGTTTGTGTAGTATTATGTTCAGCAGACTGTGTTCTTCTATTGTTGTGACTTAGATGATGTTCAGAGCACATTTTATTCCCAATTCATGCAAAACTCCACATAATCCCAAGGGGTTCACATACTTTTTCTTGCAACTGTAAAGGCTCTCTGAAGCCTAGAAACCCTTTTAATAAGTTAAATTCGCAGCGAATAAATTCGCATCGAATCAAATTTCTCCCGCAAATTCGGCGAATCAGCCGAATCTAATTTTTGAATAATTCGCTCATCTCTAGTTACAGCAGTATTCTTTAGAAGTCTGTGAGGAAACAATTGAGATCAATGTCGATATTTAACCCTTGTGGTTTAAGGGGATCCAAATTATATATTCAAAAGGTTTCTTTTTTGGAAACTTCTTTTAACATATCAATCCCTCTCCAATGTTGGTCAATTTTATCAATACTCCAAAAAGTAAGCAAATTTGCCTTGCAATCATGATACAGTTTGAAGTGTTTGGATACACTATGCTTATCAAATAATTTTTTAATATTATATATATGTTCTCCAAATCTTGTTTTCAAAGTTCTAACTATTATTCCAACGTACTGAAAATGCCAAGGACATTCCAACATGTATACCACATGCGTAGATTCACAAGATATTAGTGATCTAATTTTATATTCCTGTTTGGTTGAAGTAGATCTGAAGTGTTTCACTACTCTATTTCTCTTTTTAGAAGTATTTTTACAGGCTTTGCATTTATTACAATAATGAAACCCTTCTAAACAGGACACAAACTCGTGCGTTTTGGTGGATCAATAATATTATGCATGATTTTTGTTCTCAAAGACTTATTTTTTCTATACACAAAATACGGTGTACTTGGAATAATATTCCTCAAAACTTCATCTCTCAAAAAAGCATCTGTGCTAAGAGATAGATTAAATACTTTTTAAATCTCTCAAGGAGCTACTGTTATGCTACTGCATTCTAGTGATCGTTTCCTGAAGACGTCTATATTGGACAAAATGCATATTGGAGTGGAGTTTCTGTGGTGACACCATTTTCGGGCTCAAGTTGGAATGCACGCTGGCTCCACAGAGAGTAGAAGGAGCATCTGCACTCCCTAAAGAGAATAGGCACTGTATACTTTGGTGCAGTCTTATGCAATGAGAACCCCCTCTTTGTCTGTATCTTTTTAAATATTAATACCATGGAGAAGAGGATAATGCTATTCCAAACCAGGAGTTCTGGAGTCGGTGGGTGAACTTGAATAAAGGGCTTCTGGACCTTCTTAAAAAATTAAGAGGTCACACATTTCCATGTGTTCTCATCCACATGGCGTGGTAGGCAACTGATCACAAACACAAATACTGATTGATGGCGCTTTCTTGTATGTTATTAAAGTTATGATTTTTAGGGTTTCTTTCAAATGTGCACGTTTCCACGTATATACTATTTGCAGTCTATGTCACTTGAAGACAAAGCCATTTCTGGCACTTTATGTTTACAAGTAAAACATTTTTTTTAAAACATTATATATTTTTTTTTAAGCAGAGAGGTTAGAGAATAAAATGGTGACCATTTTTTATGTCACAGAGTATTTGTGCAGCAGTTTTTCAAACACAAATTTTTTGGAAAAATATATATATCTTATTTCTTTTGTAAAATATGAAAAGATGATTTTACTCTGAGTAAATAGATATCTAACATATCACGCTTTAAAATTGTGCACTTTCTTAGAATGGTGACAATACATAGAATTATTGCTCTTGCTCTAACATTCGCGGTAATTTCTCACATGTGTGGTGCAAACACTGTTTACCTATGCATGCATGACTTATGTATTAGTTTGCTTCTGTGCACGAGCACGGAGGGATAGGAGCTTTTCAGTTTTTTTTCTAATTTATTTATTTATTTATTTTAACTGTCCATTTAACCACTTGCCTACTGGGCACTTTCACCCTGGGATGTAAACATCCCCTTGAATAAAAATAAAAGATGATAGGTCCTCTTTATGTAGACATCTGGGGTCAAACATCTTCTCTACCTTTAAAAGCATTAAAAATGTATTGATCTTATATTTTAAAAACAAATGTTTACACCCGGTCCAGACTAGAAGTGATGTCACAATGTTTCTCCCGTCCTCTTAGATCATAGGGGTGAGGAAAGATGATCTGGTCTTTCCTCACCTCTTTTTTCTGCCGCTGCAACCACCAAATTGGATCCTTGGCTTGCTGGAGAGAACAGCAAGCTCAAGGAACACCAGTGAGCGGTGGGAGGGGATGTCCCTCTTCTAAAAGCAATCCAGCGGCTAATTAGCTGCTCAGATCGCTTTTATGAGAAAGGAAAACAGCTGCTAAAAATAAAATACCGGGGTTATGGCTGATACCTTTATGGTCTTTATTTACACAGTTGTATACTTTTGTATATGAATTACACAGCGACGCATTGTTGGAATTTAATTTATTTATTTAAGATTTGCACTTTTGCACTCTTTTTTTTTAAAACAGGTTGATGAAATTGGTACACATCTGTATGAACTTTTTTGACATTTTCGGCACTTTAGGAGCCCTGGTATCATTTATTGACCACTGGCAATAAGTAGATGGCTAAGGGGACATAAACATTCATAACTCACAATTGCTGTCACTCCCCTGTCTATTGCCAAAGCTGCCAGTGACTCCTACTGGCAGCAGCCAGGAACAGCAGCAACACAGGAGAAAGCCAAGGGATATACTGAGATACTACAAATTAGCCTGTGCAGATTACCACCCATGATAACTAAACGAGGGTAGCTATATTTTAACTGGAATATATTATGTTCTGTGTTTAACATGTTAGCTGTAATAGCCTAGTTTTATCTGCTAACATTTATTTCTCCCTTCTTTTTTCTTCACGCTTTTCTTTGTCCTATCACAATAATATTTATGTATTATTTCATACTGTGTGGGACTTTCAAAGATGCATTAATCCCCTCATTACTTGTCATTATGATCAAATACATACCTTCATAGGGGGGTATGCCTTAATAAATAGGTTAATTTTATTGGTCCTTGCTAGTATGCCAAATTTATAATGGTTATATAGACTGGAGGTTTTTTCTTACTTTAAAGGGTTACTAAACCCACAACAGTGAAATCAGTCTGTATATGCAGGAAAGCATGCTTTTTATACTCACAGTGGAACCTAAGGGGTTAATCCTCCACATTGTGTAAAAAGGCTGTTTGAGCTTGTCTTTCCTGATCCTCCCCTTTTTCAAATATCCATCTTCTGATAGTACAGTGCTCTAGGAGTTACACTGCTCATGCTCAGGTTAGTGTGCATGGCTAGAGATATTTTTTTTTCTTTGGGAGGGTGCATTTGATCAGCACAGGGCCAATGGGCACTGTCCAGACAGAGGGTCAGGAGTTATGCAGCCTCATAGGACAGTCAGAATGAAAACTCCTACAAGATTAACTAGTGCTCAGCTGGACACTGATAGAAGTCATGAGACTGCTATATACTCCTGATGAAAAAAGGTATTTAGCAGTTTATATTTACTAAAATAATTGCATTTCCATGTTCTGTGCACTGTGGGAGACCATATATAGTGAATGCAGAGCCCTGGGTTTAGTAACACTTTAATGCTTTCCTTATGTCCCAGTGTTGCCTCCTCACCTTTCTTTATACATATACTGTATAAGCTGTGCCCTTCTGGGGTGACTCTTTCCTCTCTCTCTGCTCACAGAGGCATCAGCAGGAGCCATTGGCTTCTGCTGCTGCCATTCAAATCCTATAAGCAGACAGGGGATTGGGGCTGAGCTGCACTGTGTATGTCAATAGATGCACACAGCCAGGGCTCAAGATCGAGCACACGGGTGTGTTACTATAGATGATGGCTTCCAATGGTGGCACACAAAGAAGGGGAGGAGCCTGTATCCTTGTTGAGGACTCCAGAAGAGGAGATTTTGGACCACACTTGCATGGACTTGCACAGAGCAGCTAAGTATAACATGTTTGTTATTTTAATTAAAAAAATCTTTACAAACACTAACTAAATGATTGCTTTTTTGTTATCGACAATGTGTATATCTTGCATTGAATACATGTTTGAGAGCAATTCTTTATTGTACATACTCTTAAAAATATTCCAGTCTGATAACCTTGATCAGGACCATGAATCATGTTTTATACTTCTTTATTTGACAGAAAGATGAATATCGTCTCTCAGTACTCAGCAAAGTGTCACCTTTATTATGAGCTCTGAGATATACATAGATGATGTTAAGGCCATGACATCGAGTTAATTCAGGAATGGTCAGCTAGGGAGACCTGCTGAAATATACTGCAGCACTTATATAATCAAACAATTCTAACTTAAACTTATTCCACCCTGTTAGGAGATATATGCTTTCACACAAGCAAACAAAAACCTTACATAAGCAGTTTATTCTCTACACACAAATATAATATCCATTTGTAGGAGAATAATGGATATTAAAACAGTAATAGGTTCTTGACTACAATCTGTAGATTAATTTTCAATGCTCCATGCTGAGAAAATGTCAGTCTTTTTACTGATATAGATTGAGGAGCTTGCACCTGTGTGTGTTCCTTGCTGTGAGAACACACTTTCAGTAATGCAGGCCACACATTGGTTGAATTCTGAACAAATTTCCTTTAGAAAACGGAAATGTGCATTTTGTAATCCAATGGTGCCACCATTGATTTTGAAATTCGACCAACCAAGCTTCTATTTCACCTCATGTTGCTACAGGAAAATTTTTTTGTGACCAAGAATTTTTTTCTTTCCAGGTTGCAGCTCACACACTTTTCTTTTTCAATTACATTTCTTGGATGGTTCTCCCATCATTGATTAGAAATTTGTTCATCTTTCAAAAAATTTCCAACATCCCCAATCACTCAAATTTGCCCACTAATGGTGTGAAATTATAAAGAAAAGATTTTCGAAAGAAAATTCTTTCAGAATTCGATTCATGTATGGCCAGTTTAAGGCATTGGACTACACCAGCGGTCGCCAACCTTTTAGACCTCACGGACCAGTAAATTAATTTTAAATCCTGCAGACCACTAATATGAACTTTTTAAAAAGATAAATACATTTGTAAAATAATGATCAGAGAACTTCCATTTTATTATTATAAAATGCACTTATTTATTATAACAAAATTATAAATGCTTATTTAATCATAACAAAATCTTTAAAGGTTGTTTAATTGTAACAAAATTATTAAAGATGGTTTAATTATTACAAAATAATTTAAGCTTATTTAAGTATTACACATTTTTAGTGTGAAATATGTTCATGGTTGTTTGAAATAAGTTTATGGATTTTTGGCTCCAATGACGTTACTGCAAGACAGAGAGCTGTTTTTATTTCAAGCCGAGACTGGTACCAACAATACTGAAGCGTACTGTTTGACAACGGTTGCCTCATACAACTTGAGCCTACACTGACGTGACACTGCGCCTCTCTTGTTTTCCCCTCTCTAGAACAGTTTGTGAATTTAGTGCAATATAAAGACGGAAATTGTCATTCAGAATATAATAATTTTTTAGAATATTATTTTTGTTTTATTATTAATAAAACACAAAAAATGCAAATAATGTCCAGATTTTTCTGCGGACCACCAAAATGTTTTCGTGGACCACTAGTGGTCCACAGACCATTGGTTGGTGACCGCTGATCTATACTATTGATCAAGTTCAAATCAGAATGGTTCTGGATCTTGTGACCACCATGACAGTCAATCATAGGGTTCACATGAGGCTTTTTACAAACACACTTTTCAGCTCTCACACAGAGAGAAACACACTGAATGCTGAAGCTATCAGACACCCTTGTGCCTGTTGCAGCCTCCCCAAAACCTTCTGTTTACAGCCAGCACTCATCCGCCTTCTCTTTCCAGTCTGAGCAATAGCAGTTGTCGGGCAATAGCCCTGCACTATTGACAATGCCCCTGCATCAACAATGGCCAGTGGTGGGAGGTGTCCTCATTATCAAGTAATGGCTCAGCACTGCTTGTTCCACCAGAGCTGTGGTGCACTATTTAAATGTCACAAGCCCAGTACTCTGGGCTTGCAATAATGTTTGCTGCCTGGCCCTTGTACCTTGTGTTTTGCTTTGCCTTGACTCTGGCTCACTTAACTCACTGACCCTTGAATGGATATGGTTTATTCTTCTAACTGTCACTTGTCCTGACCCTTGCCTGGATACTGATACTTATCTGGTTGCTGCTTGCCCTGACCCTTGTTTGGATATAGATGCTCCTTTGATTTCTGCCTGCCTTGACCTTCTTGACAGGAGAATGGGCAAAGATAATATTTGCTGTCAGCTCAGACTACTGCTAGCTCTTTGACCCACCAGTCACCAGTCCTGGCAATTTCTGCCCACAGAATCTGTCTTAAACTTTACCATCCTAAAGCTACCTGACAGAGTATATAAACTCTCTCTCTCTCTGGATTTCTGGGAAGCATTACAGTTCTGAAAGCCTAGCACCATATCTTAAGACCTGGGGGAATCTAAGTACAGGTAGGCATACTAGCTTCAAAGGAAAGACAGCTGCTGTAGTTGAAACTGCACACAAGTCTCACTTTTTTTGCAGAACAGCGCATGCTTTTTTAAAACACTTTTATTAATTGTATAGCTTAAATTCATTTTTGATTCAGTTAGGCAAATTTAATATAGAGTTATTGTCAAGTTATCCAATTCTTATTAATAATGCTAAATTTGACCTTGACATATAGGCTTTAAAAAAACTTTTTTTGCAGAGTGCCCTGTATATGACTAGTGGAAATACCCAACAAACATCTCCTGGCTAATTTAAATGCACTGTCATTTTGCCTTAAATGGTCAGGTGACAATGGAGTTGACTTACTAAAGGCAACTAGCCTGTTCACTTTGCAAGGGAAGTTGCATTTTGCAAAGAAAATTGAGGTGAAACTCTGCTCACTTCCATCTTCCAATCATGTGCAAGAAAAAATGCTGTTTTGTTTATTTTCCTTGCATGTTACTGGGTATTCTTTACAAAAGTAAAATTTCACTGCTTTCACTAAGCCCTGGGGATGATTCACTTGCAAAGTGCAATGTCCCTTGCAAAGTAAACCTTTAGTAAACCAACCTCAGTGTCTTTTTAACACCTTTTTCCTGACTGATTAGAAAGTCACACTTCCACCAATCAGATATTTTAATTTTTAACAGTTCCAAGAGAGGTTAATACCAAGAAAGAAAGAAAGAAAGAAAGAAAGAAAGAAAGAAAGAAAGAAAGAAAGAAAAGAAAGAGAAAGAAAGAAAGAAAGAACGAAAGAAAGAAAGAAAGAAAGAAAGAAAATATACTGTATATATACCCCTAGAGTCACAAACTGAGTATTGCATCAATATGCAAAAATCTTAAAAAAAAAAAACTGTGTGAGCAACCATAGACTCCTGTGAATACAAATAGTGTGTATGTGATAAATGTGAATTGCCTGCCAGCACTAAATTAGTGCAGCCACAAAAAGCTTTCATAAACATATAAATTAGTGCAATGCAATTAAAAAAAATGGCAATTCTCCAGCACTTGTGTAAAAATACAATGCAAGAACATAAAGCAATCACAAAATAACAAACAAGCTTAAAAAGTAAGAATTAGAACATTAAGTGTCCATTAATAAGCATCCAAATCATAAGCTTTCTCATCCCATGTGAACTAAAATGTGCAATCAAAAAGAAAATCCAAAGTTCATGAAGTGCAAAACAGTTAAATATGAGACAACAAAACATCTTGTTTGTATGCAAACTCCTTTTGAAAATAAATGCTCTCCCAAATCCATCTAGTGAAACATATGCACATACTGCTCACCTTCTAGCAAAACTCTTACAATTCTAAGAGATCTAACTGTGCTTTTTTATAGTGAAAGATGCACTCCTCACATCCAGCTCCATAAAAGATAGGCACAATGGTAGGAAAGGGTTAACTTTTTCCACTTGATGCAGCATGACATCCATGCAAGAAAGGACAAAAATCAAGTACCATAGTTTTCACTGCATATTTAATAGGGTGTCTATCACACAATGAGCAGACTGCAATCAACTGTAGTGCTCACCCCTGAAGGAGCCGCTGGAATTAACGGGCATTTCCGTCCTTACTTCAGTGATGAACCATATATATTGAATCCACAGCACACCAGTACACCTTGTGGGAAGTTTTATAGCGGGTTTAACCCCCCTGGCGGTATTCCCGAGTGTAGCTCGGGGTTAACTTTCAGTACCAAAAGTAGTAACCCAGAGCTACACTTGGGATTACCCTGCAGCGTACTCAGGGATTCCCTCTTGCACTTACCTTGTCCTGCACTCACGTGATGTCCCCCCTGCAGTGTCCCCAGCCATGTCCTCTGGCTGATGAAGGCATCCGTCTTCTGGGTTCCGTTCCCTGCGAGCGCCGGAATGTACGGGGGACGGAATAGGTGGAAAATTAAAAAATGTTAAAAGTTACATTCACTAAAATAACATAGTAAAACATTACTGTATCAAACCATTTCACATACATTTTGTCCCTAGTGCTTTGTCCTGTGCCCTGCCTGCAATTTTACTGTTCTTTCTGCCTTGAAACTGAAAAAAGTCCATGGTGTCCAAAAAGCATCCCTTTAGGTCAAAAGCCGTTTTAGACCAGCTAGAGAACAGCGATAGTAAATCAGAACCACTTGCAGAATTGAGTGATAATGATTCGTGGGGAAATTCGTCATCAGACACTGAAAACGATTTTGCAACTTGGCGCTCTGTTTCAAATTTCAGTGTTTTTGGTTTGATTACATTATTGAATTAAATTTATTATTATTATATTATTATTTTTTATGATTATTTATTAAATTATAATTTATGATTTTGTGTTTCAAATTTTATCATACCCGGGATGTTTACTAGACTCTTGTTCGGACAGATTTCAGTGAGTTATTCCTAAGAATTACAGGCCTACAATAAAAAAACAACATATTTTCATGCAAAAAAATGTACCGCTTTGAGCACAGAAATATTGACATAATCAGACCGCTAGGGAGGTTAATAAAATGGGTAAAACTCTGCAAATAGACTGCAAATTAACTTGGAAAATAGCAGTTAAATGCACTGAATACACAAACCTTCTAGAATTGGCACAATAACATCAATAAACACAATATTCATATATATTCTATATACTGGTATAGCTATAGATCAGAATTAACCCCCTGCAACTATAGCAGCAATATGTCCCCAGCTAAACTGACATCTCTTTAGGCTCAGTCCCAAATTCACTTGTATACTGTGGGATTGTAACCCTGTGTGAGTCTATGTGTTGTACAGGCCTGTGTTAGTGAATTGGTGGAGCTCTGTTAAGGACTGACATGTCACTTGTTTAGTGTCTCCTGTTGTCTATTGTCAGTTCTGCACAATCTCTGAGGTACCTCACCTGGGATGGTCACCAGATGGTGCTCTGGTTAGATTGTTTCACTTACATGGGTATATGAGCAGTTGCTGCCATGAAGGTAGACAAAGTCCAAGCATGCCAGGGCTTTCATCCGGTCAGTGGCCATCAGGCCTTTACAATAAATGGCATAACAGGCCCTCATCTTCACACATATGCAAATGTCTCCAAAGAAGGCAATGAAGCTATCAGTCAGCATCCCAGGTAAGCATTACAGTGTTGTATTAAAACTGACTATTGATATGTTCCATTTTCTATGAGGGTCTCATATTGAATCCTGCTATTTAACAATTTAATCTTGCTAAATAAATACCCTCAGTTGCTAGAATTATTATCTTCTTAATGTTCCTGAATCACAACTTTTATAAATAAAGAATTGATGTGTAAAACCAAACCTTTTTTAGTTCTGGAGTGAGTAGGGAAGTGTTAAAAGCCTTGTCAGGTAGAATGTTATGACAGTGTAAAAGGAAATAATGCCTTTTTTTCTGTTCCGCTCCTTCTCAGGCATGTAGCACATATATAAAGTAGTGACACTTTTAGATCTTTCATCAAAAATGATTGGTTATGCTGCACAACTAAACACAGTGCAACATCATGAAATGAATTAACTTTCAGGAAAGGTGTGGAGAAACCCCTGAATTGTAGACCTCTAGCTGTGACATGTCTAATTCATTCAGCAACAGTTATCTAGTCATGCTGTATGACAGTACAACACAGGAAAGGTGTGGGCTGGGGGACAGGGATAATTTATACCAAAGTCAGTACAAATAAAATATGTTAGTCTGATGGCTCCAATTTGAAATAATTCACCATTCAGACATTGATAAAATTGGTACTCAAAGTCAGGGGCACACATTTTGCACCGTATAGCTGCTTGCTCACCATTTAGACTTTGATTACAGTTTCTGACAGAAGGAAGTCTTTTACTGCCTACTTTGTGACTCTGAGATGTCATGTGATCAGATGCCTAGAAAAGAAAAAAAGTGTGTGACAACAGTCTTTGTCAAAATTAAATTAAATTTGTTTTTCTTGGGATCTACTCAAATGATATTTGCTTAAAAAAAATCACATGGATTTGTTTACCTTTTCAGGACTTACACAGTAATAATAATAATCATCATCATCATCACAATAATAAAACATAAAATAAAGGTTCTTCCATAATCCTCAAGAAAAATATAAAGTTCACTGCAATCTTAAAAATGTATTCTTTCCTTTAGCCCTCATGCACAAACGTTAGCTATGTAAAGTCACATTAAAAAGTGAGTTTTTCAGCTTTTTTTAGCATTATTGCATTAGGGTTTAGCAGCGTTTTGTCATGATTAGTGGCATTTTCCTGTGTTTGCCTTTTGTAGCATTTGTTTGACCAAACAAAATACAAAAATGACGGTTTTACGGCATTTTGCCACTTTTTCTGCATTGGAGTGTTTTTACAGCTAAACAACTCCTCTAGAAACCCACTAGTCCTGGGTTTTTTCCAGCCAAAAAACGTCCCAGCCAAAAAATGTTGATTACAGTCTATGTGTGCATGGACACATAGGATAAAATGCTGGGGAGTTTACTAGATGTAGAAAAAAACGTCAAAAGCCAAAAACAGCAGCAGTAAAAACGTCCAGTGTGCATGATGACTTACTGTTAACATCAATTCGTTCTGTCAAATTGTGGAAATTATAACAACGTAAAGACTCTTCATTTTGGTTATCCCTATTCACTTATAAATATACTTTATGAATATGTGTAGAAATCCCAAAAATGAGTCATTCAACTTGTAACAAATGCATGCTAACTTTTATCACAATCTTTAGCACTGTTCCCACATCAAACAATTTTTGTGCCAGGTAGTCTTAAACACTTGTAGACATCTTTCATATTTTCTCCAATGTTCCTTTGAATGAGCATTTTTGAGTTTAGCAGGGCAAGATGGCCAGAGAACTTCTAATTGCCCTCAATTTATCAGCGGTCAGCAGGAAGACAATTCTAATGAGCTCAATTTCAAATGCCCCACAACCCCACCTTACATTAATTCTTGCTAAAACTACAATTTTAATTTACGTATCTACAATGCAATGGGTTAAGGCCACACTACAAAAAGTCTCCCTTATAAAGCATTTTTTTGAAACTTGAGAAAGCTTAAAGCGGAGTTCCACCTGACTTTTAAAATACAGCCACTTACTTGTCCCTTGATCCAGTGGTGTCCTCACCACCACTGGTTTCACCGGCCGTCTTCTATCCCTGGCGCTGGCATCTTTAGTGTGGGCACCCAGCTGTGACAGCTTGTGGCTTCACAGCCAGGTGCCAACTGTGCATGCGCGAGAAGCGCTGTGCTTTGTGAATGGCCCGTAGTCTTCTGGGACCTGTCACATGTGCCAGAAGACTACGGGGAGGGAGGGGGGAGGACAACTTTTGCTTCCAATTGCTTAGGCAATCTCAGCGGAAATGGGAGCAGGTACCTGTCAAATTTGGGTACCCACTCCCCCCCCCAGCTCTCCAAAGGTTCCAATACTTAATGGGGAATGGAGGACAAAGGTGGAACGTCCCCTTTTGGGTGGATATCTGCTTTAAGTTGACCACATGGTACTTAGAAAGACTCTGCAATAGTGATCCATTTATTTCTTAACCAATACCTTGAGACTTCCCACAAGCTCCTTCAAGTGGTGCAAAATGACCAGTTCACTAAATCACCAACTTACTGTATTGTATTTTTTTTTTATTTTACACCTTTGAACTGCTGTATTTGCAATTACTGTTTGTCACAATACCAATTTTTAAAACAAAGTATATAGTAATGATAAGGAGACACAATGAAGAAAAAAAGAGTCTTTTTCTTATGAGCCTGCAATCTAGAGAGATAAATAGTAAAAAGAGTTTAGGGAGCACGTAAATTATAGATAAGGTAACAGAGTCTAACTTGTCAAATAGTGAAGGAGGAAGTAAGGCTGAAAGAGCGATTGAAGAGAATATTTTCGTTAATGTATGAGTACCTCAAAAGGTGAGTTTCAAGAATGTGTTTAAAGATTGAAAGGTATGTGTAGGGATACATGTGGAAAGAAAATGATAGCGTGAAGGCATGCATAGAGCAGTGGGGGAGATCACGTGCAGAGCAAAGAATTTTTTGGGTAGTTTCTAAAACTGCACAGAGAAACAAGGCTGAAGTTACAGTCAAAAGATTTAACTGTATTCCGAGTATATTGGCAGCTAATGGAGGAACTGACAGGATTAACATTTAGAGAGTGAAAAGAGATTTGAAGTTAAACAGAGGTGTTCAGGATGCATTGGAGTGGTACTAATCTGTTCTTTCATAGAGGAGGTTGTTACAATACTCAAGCCAGCAAATAACTAAGATGTGCACTAGCATTTTAGTTGTGTCATAAATGAGTAAAGGATATATGTAGGAAGGCGTTAATGTGTGTAAGGTTTAAAAGTGAACATTAAGCAGAAACAGGCACACTATGAAAGCAGCTTTGTAATTATTGATACATCAATAAATTCATTTTTTAAATGAAAACAGTGTGAGTACCTGAATCAGGGGCGGACTGACAACTCATGGTGCCCCCGGGCAATAGGCAATCATGGGGCCCCTGTGTCCTTGCCCAAACTCAAAAAAGCCTATGAAAAACGTACCAGGGGCATCTCACGGGGCCCCCTACTGATCCCGGGCCCTCGGGCAGCGCCCGAGTTTCCAAATGGTCAGTCTGCCCCTGACCTGAATTTGATCTGGTATCAAATCGTTGCAGCCCCTGTAAAGCATTTCTGAAGGTTGAGAGGAAAGCAGCACGAGGAGACAATTATTTCATGATGATAAGAAGAGAAAGCAGATCAACGGAGAGATGAGCTCATCACTGTGCTACTTTTATGTTCATTGTCCAGACAAAGGCTGTAGCAAGTCCAGGATGCCTGAGTTCAGAAAATATGGGTTGCATGCTGCTTGCAATCAGATTAAGGGCATCTATTGCAAAAAACATAAAAAATAGTACCTCTGGATTGATGATGAATAGAGATGAGCGAATTATTCAAAAATTCGATTCGGCTGATTCGCCGAATTCGCGGAATAAATTCGATTCGAGGCGAATATATTCGCTGCGAATTTAACGTATAAAAAGGGTGTTTCTAGGCTTCAGAGAGCCTTTATATTAGTGCAGAACACTGTACCTTTAATTTAAATGCCCTTGGAGTCTGCTGGGGAAGAGAAATAATACTGTCAGTCAGTATGACATGCAGATGAGTGCCGTCGATCTTAGAATCACCGCACACTTCACTCATTTGGGCAGTCACGGGGCCAAAACCAGAGTGTAGAGCCACAGTGTGGCGGTGGAGGCAGCTGCTATGGGAGGCCGTACAGCACCCTATGACAAAATGGAACCCACCAGCAGTGTGAGGAGACCTGAAAGTGGCACATGGCAGAGTGTGGCGATGGAGACAGCAGCAATGGGAGGCCGTACAGGGACCCATGACACACTCTGGACCTGGCAGCAGCATGAGGAGGCGGTGCAGGGGCCCATGACAGATTACGGGCCTGGCAGCAGCATGAGGAGTCGGTACGGGGGCCCATGGCAGATTACGGGCCTGGCAGCAGCAATGGGAGGCCATACAGCACCCTATGACAAAATGGAACCCACCAGCAGTGTGAGGAGTCCTGAAAGTGGCACATGGCAGAGTGTGGCGATGGAGACAGCAGCAATGGGAGGCCGTACAGGGACCCATGACACACTCTGGACCTGGCAGCAGCATGAGGAGGCGGTACAGGGGCCCATGACAGATTACGGGCCTGGCAGCAGCATGAGGAGTCGGTACGGGGGCCCATGGCAGATTACGGGCCTGGCAGCAGCAATGGGAGACCATACAGCACCCTATGACAAAATGGAACCCACCAGCAGTGTGAGGAGACCTGAAAGTGGCACATGGCAGAGTGTGGCGATGGAGACAACAGCAATGGGAGGCCGTACAGGGACCCATGACACACTCTGGACATGGCAGCAGCATGAGGAGGCGGTACAGGGGCCCATGACAGATTACGGGCCTGGCAGCAGCATGAGGAGTCGGTACGGGGGCCCATGGCAGATTACGGGCCTGGCAGCAGCAATGGGAGGCCATACAGCACCCTATGACAAAATGGAACCCACCAGCAGTGTGAGGAGACCTGAAAGTGGCACATGGCAGAGTGTGGCGATGGAGACAACAGCAATGGGAGGCCGTACAGGGACCCATGACACACTCTGGACCTGGCAGCAGCATGAGGAGGCGGTACAGGGGCCCATGACAGATTACGGGCCTGGCAGCAGCATGAGGAGTCGGTACG
The DNA here is from genome assembly GCF_062004578.1 of Staurois parvus. NCBI lineage: Eukaryota > Metazoa > Chordata > Amphibia > Anura > Ranidae > Staurois > Staurois parvus. Next base: position 11,446,772 of record NW_028317949.1, read on the forward strand.
GGGCCCCATGGCAGATTACGGGCCTGGCAGCAGCAATGGGAGGCCATACAGCACCCTATGACAAAATGGAACCCACCAGCAGTGTGAGGAGACCTGAAAGTGGCACATGGCAGAGTGTGGCGATGGAGACAGCAGCAATGGGAGGCCGTACAGGGACCCATGACACACTCTGGACCTGGCAGCAGCATGAGGAGGCGGTACAGGGGCCCATGACAGATTACGGCCCTGGCAGCAGCATGAGGAGTCGGTACGGGGGCCCATGGCAGATTACGGGCCTGGCAGCAGCAATGGGAGGCCATACAGCACCCTATGACAAAATGGAACCCACCAGCAGTGTGAGGAGACCTGAAAGTGGCACATGGCAGAGTGTGGCGATGGAGACAGCAGCAATGGGAGGCTGTACAGGGACCCATGACACACTCTGGACCTGGCAGCAGCATGAGGAGGCGGTACAGGGGCCCATGACAGATTACGGGCCTGGCAGCAGCATGAGGAGTCGGTACAGGGGCCCATGGCAGATTACGGGCCTGGCAGCAGCATGAGGAGGCAGTACAGGGGCCCATGGCAGAGTGGCAGAGCGTAAGCAGCTAAAATTGAAGGCCATACAGAGGCCTATGTTAAAAAGTCCCCCCAGCAGCAGCGTGGGGAGACGACTAATAGTCGTCTCCCCACGCTGCTGCTGGGGGGACTTTTTAACATAGGCCTCTGTATGGCCTTCAATTTAAGCTGCTTACGCTTCGCCACTCTGCCATGGGCCCCTGTACCGCCTCCTCTTGCTGCTGCCAGGTCCAGAGTGTGTCATGGGTCCCTGTACGGCCTCCCATTGCTGCTGACTTCATCGCCAGACTCTGCCATGTGCCACTTTCAGGTCTCCTTACACTGTTGGTGGGTTCCATTTTGTGATAGGGTGCTGTATGGCCTTCCATTGCTGCTGCCTCCACCGCCACCCTGCACCATGTGCCTCTGTCGTCTGCTCACGCTGCTGACGGCTTCCGCTTTTTAACCGAGGCCTGTGTTTGGCTTCCGAATACTGCTGCATCCACCGCCACCCTGCGCCATGTGCCTCTGTCGTCTGCTCACGCTGCTGACGGCTTCCGCTTTTTAACCTAGGCCTGTGTATGGCTTCAGAATAATGCTGCCTACACTGCCACCCTGCGCCATGTGCCTCTGTCGTCTGCTCACGCTGCTGCCAGGTCCATACTGATTCATGGCCCCCTGTACCGGCTCCTCATGAACGTGGTTCAGCGGGTTTGCATCACTTAACGGCAAATCGTTGACAAACGCTGGCACGTTCAGTGTTGTGCGCATTAAGCCAGACACCAAAGGGCAGCACAGACCTGTTATTACTCACTCAAGCATGGCTGAACAAAACCAGTTTCTACCACAAATTGGACCCAGACCTGCCCAGGGTCTCGTAAGTAGATTGCACGGAGGAGTAGAGTTCGTTATTGGAATTAACTGTGAGGGACTTTTAAACCTAGGCCTGTGTATGGCCTTCAATTGAAGCTGCTTCTGCTCCGCCACTCTGCCATTGGACTCTTGATAGTCGTCGACCAGAGTGCCAACATGGGCCCCCTGGCCACGCTTGACTTTCTGGCCACATAGTCGACATACGGCTACGTTTACTTCCTCGGGCGGCTTAACGAAAAATTGCCACACCGCCGAGTAGGAAACTTTGCCCCCGCTACTCCTCACTGGCTGACTGCTACTTCCTCCGGGCACACCGGCACCACTACTGGCCGTGGTGGTAGGCTGCAGTGGAGCTGGTGCTCTACTCCGTGGCCGTTTGCCTCCACTGACACTGCTGCGACCCTGCTGCCTCCTGGGCAACCCACCGACTGTTTTGCTCGCTGGCAAGCTGGCACCCTCTTCTCCTGATGATGCGGAAGCAATAGCCTGATGACGACGAGGCTGCCAAGTGCGATCAGCCTCATCATCATCAATTAGGGTCTCCGCGTCACTACTAGCCCCCTCGGCTGCGTGTGGGTCAGGAGACAGACCTGTCTCTAGACCGGCTACCGAGCCACTCTCCTCGCCACTACTTCTTCGCCTGGCTGCTGAAGAGGCGGATGTCTCCCCCCGTTCCTGACCACCCTCTGTTAGCTCTTCCTCACTGTACAGTGGGGCTGAGCCCACAGCATGCGATACTTCGCTTGGTGAGGGAACACCAAAGGACAGGGGCAGGTAGAGGATGCGTGATTTCAGTGGGCTTGCTCCCGGGCCATGCCAACTAACGGTTGTGTCTGACGTACCCACCGACCGTTGGCTGTAGGTGTCAGAGGTGACCTGGGAAGAGGAAGACGACCGAGTCAACCAATCGATGACGGCAGGGTTGTCGGTGGAGACACAACCGCTGGATGACACCGGGAGCACTGGCCTCTGGCTGCGACTAGTGCTGCCTCGACCCCTTCCTCTGCTGCCACGTCTGCTCACTCCTGAAACATTGCCTCCTCTGCCACTCCTCTGCGTGTTGTCTGACATACTCTTTAATTCAATAGTGGTTGTGAAGCAGAAAGTAACGATTCTGTGTCCCTGAGTAACAATTCTGTGTCCCCGAGTAACGATTCTGTGTCCCCGAGTAACAATTCTGTGTCCCCGAGTAACGATTCTGTGTCCCCGAGTAACGATTCTGTGTCCCTGAGTAACAATTCTGTGTCCCTGAGTAACGATTCTGTGTCCCTGAGTAACGATTCTGTGTCCCTCAGTAACGATTCTGTGTCCCTGAGTAACGATTCTGTGTCCCTGAATAACGATTCTGTGTCCCTGAGTAACAATTCTGTGTCCCTCTGTAACGATTCTGTGTCCCTGAGTAACAATTCTGTGTCCCTGAGTAACAATTCTGTGTCCCTCAGTAACGATTCTGTGTCCCTCAGTAACAATTCTGTGTCCCTGAGTAACAATTCTGTGTCCCTGAGTAACGATTCTGTGTCCCTCAGTAAAAATTCTGTGTCCCTGAGTAACAATTCTGTGCCCCTGAGTAACAATTCTGTGTCCCTGAGTAACAATTCTGTGTCCCTGAGTAACAATTCTGTGTCCCTCAGTAACAATTATGTGTCTGTCCCTGAGTAACAATTCTGTGTCCATGAGTAACAATTCTGTGTCCCTGAGTAACAATTCTGTGTCCCTGAGTAACAATTCTGTGTCCCTCAGTAACAATTATGTGTCTGTCCCTGAGTAACAATTCTGTGGCCCTAAGTAACGGTTCTGTGTCCCTGAGTAACAATTCTGTGTCCCTGAGTAACGATTCTGTGTCCCTGAGTAACAATTCTGTGTCTGTCCCTGAGTAACGATTCTGTGTCCCTGAGTAACAATTCTGTGTGCCTGAGTAACGATTCTGTGTCCCTGAGTAACGATTCTGTGTCCCTGAGTAACGATTCTGTGGCCCTAAAGTCTCTCTGGCCCTAACTCTGTCCCTAATACAGACAGGTCTGTCTCTCTTGAATGACCGGAGGCTAATGGAGAATTGTAAGATGGCCGCAATTTATAGCTCCACCATTACACAGTGCTGGCTGGCTGGCTGCTGATTGGCTAATGCGATCACATGTCATGAATGAATGCATTATGGGTCAGCGCGCCTTGTCTGCGCGCCTTCCCAGAGATCCCCGCTCCGTCGCCACACATGTCGCCGCCATTTTTGGGAAAATTCGATTCGTGCATCCGAAGTTTGCTAATTTTCGGATTCGGCGCAAATCGAATTTTTCCTGATCTTCAAAACGAATTCCACTTCGCCATGTTCGATTCGCTCATCTCTACTGTCAATATGTCTAAAATAGAAATGTTTTAGTGAGTGATATTGACAATATGTTTTCATATGATCAAGGAGTGCCTTTACAGAAAAAGTGATGGGCAATTACACCATTATGAGGCCACTCATGATGTGAGAAAAATCTAGATTCTCCTGGAGGAAAATAAGGATTTCCCCTTATCATGTTTAAGGGGCCCAGGGCTGGGGAAAGAGCTGCAGATTTTGTCGCCTGCCTGAAGGAAGCTAGGGAATCTTGAATGAGAGGATGTGTTCTAACCTCTCTTGGCCAATGTTGGGTGGGTAACCAAGGGAGTGAATGAAGTGAGGTTTCTGCAAGTGATTTTTCTAAGGAGACCCATATTTTCCTGGTTGCATGGATATTCCAGTCTACTATTCTCGTAAGTTGGCAGTCTAGATAGTACTTGTGAAGGTCTGGTAGGCCAATCCACCCTTGAGTTTTGAATGTGTAATTCAGGAACACTTGATACAAGGTGGAGAGTTTCTCTAGATACATGAATAGTAAGCCTTCTTATAAGATGCAAAAAAAAGACGGAGGTAGAAGGATTGGGATAGTCTGTATCAGATATAGGAGGTGCGGGAGGATTATAAGTATGGCTGAACATCCAAACCATGAGACATTCAGTCCTGCCCAGTTTTCCAAGTCTGCTGGGATTTTATTTAAGGCTATGTGGAAATTTTGAGTATATAATTCTGACAGTTTAGTAGGAATCTGAATTCCTAGATATGTAATGGCATCCAATTTCCAAAGAAAGTCTTGGCACTGAGCAGCTATGGTTGGTGGGAGGGAGATTTTTAGGGTATGCAACTTGGAATAATTAATTTAAAAAAATAAGATCTGATAAATTGCCAAAGAGTTCTATATCTTTTAATAAGTTTGAAAAGCAGTTATAATATTGCAGTGAGAGACCCTTGGGCCCTGGAGTTTTGCTTGGTTTCATCTGCTTCAAAGCAGTCTACAATTCCTCTGAAGACAAAGGTTGTTCTGAGTCTTTAGCTTGTTGAGGAGAGACAGGTTTTGGGCACAGGGGAGGAAAAGTCTCTGAGCTTGTCCATACGATACTCAGGTGAAACACAGGATGAATGTTCAGAGCTCAAATTGTAGAGTTTTAAGTAATAAAGTTTAAATTGTTTTGCTATGGAATAAATTCTAGTGAAGAGTGTGACATGGTGGTCATGTATGTGATGCATTGTGTTAGAGGTTTTGGAAGCTTGTACCGCTCACACTAGGAGTCTGTCACTTGTAATGCCCTGTTCATAAAACACCTTCTGGCAAAGCACATAGCGTCTCAGCATGATTTGTAATTTTAAAGTTGTTTGAAAACATCCCTTCTGTAAAAACATGAGCCGAAGGAGCTGAGTATAATGCAAAAATAGCAGACTGTACTGTGCCCTTAAGACCAAATTTTTTTAATACTAGATAGGTATCCCCAATGCACTCTATCAAAAAGCCTTCTCTGCAACTAACATGAGAAGCAGAGAAGGCTCTCTTTATTGTTTTTCTTTCTGCTAACTGAACGAAATTCACCATCCTTTTAGTTGCATCCAGGGCCTGATGGCCTGAGACAAAACCCTACCTGGTCTTGTTTGATCAGATCAGACCTTAGCCAATCTGTTTGCAAGCAATTTAGCATTTATTTTCATGTCCACGTTTAGCAAAGAGATTGGATGAAAATTTTGAGGTGCATTAGGCTCTTTTCCTGGCTTAGGTAAGGACACAATTGTGGCTGTTAATATTTTGGGTGGAAAATAAGCTCTTGACACTGCGGCATTAAAGACCTGTAACAAGTAGGGTGATAACATGTCCAAAAAGTTAGTAATATCCTGATGAATATCCATCAGGTCCAGGTGATTTATTATGTGGTAGACTTTTAATCAGTTTATCTATTTTATTGATTGTAAAAAGCACTTTCAACTGTGTTAGATCTGTTCAGTCAACTTTTGGTAAAGTGATTAAAGTTAAAAAATCAGAGATAATATGGATTATTTAGCTTTCATCCTGACTTGGGGTTGTAAAGACATGAAATTTTTTGTTTAAAAATGTTTTCTTTAAAACAGAGTTCTACTCAAAAGCAGAAGCTCCGATTTTTTTCTTCCTCCCCCCTCCACTGCCATATTTGGCACCTTTTGGGGGGGGGGGGGGGGGGGAAGGTTTTGACAGGTACCTGCTCCCACTTCCGGCTTAGTTCGCCACGACGAAGTGAGCCAGACGTTCGGCCAACTCCTTGTTCCTGCAGTCTCTTGGGAACTTCCACAGGTCCCAGGAGACTGCCGGACCAATCAGGAAGTGCAGCGCAACTCATGCATGCGCAGTGGGCACCAGGCAGTGAGGCCGCAAGCTGTCACAGCCTGGTGCCCACAGTAGAGATGCCAGTGCCGTGGAGGATAAAAGGAAAGAAGAGACCAGACAGGTGAGAACATCACTGGACCCTGGGACAGGTAAGTGGGTGTTTATTAAAAGTCGGAAGCTACAGTTTTTGTAGCTGTTGACTTTTAATGAACACGAAAATGGCTGGAACTCCACTTTAAGTTGGTTGGCTAGTAATTTTTCACAACACCTTGTAGATCATACAAGCATATTCAGCTCTCAAAATGGTGATGGAATATAGCCTTGGTGAAAATCCATAGATATGTGGATCCATAGATATGTGGATAAACAATGAAAATACTATAAAAGTATCAATATACACTAAATTTGCCAAAAGTACTGTGATGCATGCCTGTACACGCACATTTATTGGCATCCCAGTCTTAGTCCATAGGGTTCAATGTAGAGTTGGCCTACCCTTCCAGCTATAACAGCTTCAACTCTTCTGGAAAGGCTGTCCACAAGGTTTAGGAATGTGTCTATGGGAATATTTGACTATTCTTCCAGAAGCGCATTTCTGAGGTCAGGCACTGAAGTCGAACGTCAAGGCCTGGCTCGCAGTCTCCACTCTAATTCATCCCAAAGGTGTTCTATCTGGTTGAGGTCAGGACAGGCCAGCCAACTTCCTCCACCCCAAACTTGCTCATCCATGTCTTTATGGACCTTGGTTTGTGTACTGGTGCGCAGTCATGTTGGAACAGGAAGGGGTCATCCCCAAACTATTCCACAAAGTTGGGAGCATGAAATTGTTCAAAATGTCTGGGTATGCTGATGCCTTAAGAGTTCCCTTCACTGGAACTAAGAGGCCAAGCCCAACCTCTGAAAAACAACCCCACACTATAATCCCCCTCCACCAAACTTTACACATGGCACAATTTAGTCAGGCAAGTACAGTTCTCCTGGAAACTGCTGAACCCAGACACATCCATCAAATTGCTAGACAGAGAAGAGTGATTTGTCACTCCAGAGAACACATCTCCACTGCTCTAGAATCCAGTGGGAGCGTGATTTACACCACTGCATTTGACACTTTGCATTGCACTTAGTGATGTAAGGCTTGGATGCAGCTGCTCGGCCATGGGAACCCATTCCATGAAGCTCTATATGCACTGTTTTTGTGCTAATCTGAACACCACACAAAGTTTGGAAGTCTTTAGCTATTGACTCTGCAGACAGTTTTCGACTTCTGCACACTATGCACTTCAGCATGCGCTGACCCCACTCTGTCATTTTACTTTGTGGCTGAGTTGCTGTTGTTCCCAGTTGCTTCCACTTTGTTGTAATACCACTAACAGTTGACCGTGGAATATTTAGTAAAAAGGAAATTTCACAGATGGACTTATTGCACAGGTGGCAACCTATCACAGTACCAGGTTTGAACACAATGAGCTTCTTAGAGCAACCTATTCTTTCACAAATGTTTTAGAAGCAGTCTGCATGCCTAGGTGCTTGGTTTTTCACACCTGTGGCCATGGAGGTGATTGGAAGGATATCAATGGATGTGGTTGTTCTATTTTTGCTATTGTAATTTTATTAAAAGAGGATGTTGTTTGAGACCCTTAATGGGTTTAGAGTAGCTGTTGGTTGGTGCAGACTACTAAAGGAGGTTGGACAGAGGGATGGAAAGAGAAAAATTATAGTGAGAACTAGCAGGGAGGAGGAGATACCAGGAAAATCCAAGCTAAAAACATAGGATGAAGGTCAGGGTAGGGAAGCAGATGCAACATGAAGTGGGGAGTAGGATACAGTAGCATGTATCCCCCATGGAATCAGGCCATAGGCTCCCATATATCAATAATAGCAGCTCAGACTATAAGAGTTAAAAGGTAGTAAGGCATAAGCAAGCCATGGTTCCCATAACCGGCATCAAATTTCATATGGTCTTGGACTTCTTGAAAGGAGATGGTGGGCTTCTTCCTGGCTTTGACTATGAGGCAAATTAAATAATTAATATTTTTTTGAATGGAACAATACTTCTTTTTTCCCCCTATGGAATGCCTTTATATATATATTGTTAAAGGGGGGCCTTCTTCCCATTAAAAAAGTATGATAAAAAAGTATTATATGCATTTCAGTTTTTCATGAAAAATTAAAAATAAAAAAAAATGCCCTACTCCAATTTGTTCCTAATCTGATGATTTTGGTTTGCATTTATCTGTGACTCTGGAGCGCTCACTTCAGGCTTCCTAAATACTATAGAAACAGAGAAAAAGAGAAAATTTCCCTTCAGATGCTCCAGGATTTACAATCCTACTGGCTTTCTACTTACCCTGTGTATGCAGCACATATAGATGGGTTCCAGGGGATTACAGAGAACATATATTAAGGTACATTAACTGAGCTGCTAATTTTTCATTGTGCCAGCATTTTCATGATACCTTTCAGAAATCCCTGATTACGTTCATCTCTTGCATGGACTTGCTCTTTAAATCAATGTAAAACTGACCATATAAAAAATAAATCTCAATTATTACATTACTATTTCAGATTAAATTACAATAACCGTCTATAAAAGAATGATACCTAAAAGAAAAAAAAATTTATCCTTATAACCACTTCAAGAAATATCCTACTGAAAGAAATTGTTGAGGCACCCCCCTTTTATTTAGTTATCTATTCAATTTACTTTTTGCAAACATTTTGTAGCACATATGTTTTCTAAGCTCGAATGCTCAAGTTTAATCTGCCAAAGAAAATAAATCATTAATATCCACAGAGTAATGATGTGATAAACACATGAAAGATATATGGGGAGCATTTCTAAGAAAAATTACATTAATTCAAAGCAAGCCTTGTTTATTCTAACAGTAAACACTAAACCTAATTATAATATACATCTTTAATTACCAGAAATATTTCTGTGGAATGTAAAATACAGACTGTTAAAATTCAGAGATCAGTTTTTTGTATGTAATATTTTATAATGTTTTTCAGTAAATAAAAAAAACAAGCTTCTTCTTCACAAATGACAACAAAACAATTTAAAATGATTAAAATATGATTTTATTAAAGGCAGAGATAGGTTAACTACAACATACAATGACATAGTAAAACCTAAATACAGTTAGGTCCATATATATTTGGACACAGGCACGATTTTAGATTTTTTCAGGTATTTATCAAAACATATTCAAGCTATAGTTATATAATGGATATGGGCTGAAAGTGCACACTCTCAGGTTTAATGTGAGGGTATGTATATCCAAATTGGAGGAAGGGTTTAGGAATTACAACTCCTAAGAATATGCATCCCCCTTTTTCAAGGGACCAAAAGTATTTGGACAATCGAATCAAAAGCTGTTTCATGGCCAGGTGGGGGCTACTACTTCATTATTTCTTCATCACTTAAGCAGGTAAAAGGTCTGAAGTTGATTCTAAATGTGGTATTTGCATTTGGAATCTATTGCTGTGAACCTACTACATCATGCGTTCAAAGGAGCTGTCCATGCAAGTGAAACAGGCCATTGTAAGGCTTCAAGAATTAAACAAATCCATCAGAGAGATAGCAACAACATTAGGAGTGGCCAAATCAACAGTTGGTACATTCTGAGGAAAGAAGAACTCACTGATGAGCTCAGCAACATAAAAAGGCATAGAAGTCCATGGAAGAAAACAATGGTGGATGATCAGAGGATCCTCTCTATAGTAAAGAAAAACCCATTCATAAAATCCAGGCAAGTGAAGGACACTCTCAAGGAGGTGGGCGTATCATTGCAAAAGTCTACAATCAAGAGAAGATTTCACAAGAGCAAATACCCAGGGTGCACTACATGGTGCAAACCATTCATAAGCCTGAAGAATAAAAAAAACAGATTAGACTTTGCCAAAAAACATCTAAAAAATCCAGACTAGTTCTGGAAAAGCATTCTTTGGACAGATGAAACTAAGATTAATCTGTACCAGAATGATGGGAAGAAAAAAGTGTGGAGAAGGCTTGGAACAGCTCATGATCGAAAGCACACAAAGTCATCAGTAAAACATGGTGGAGGCAGTGTGATGACATGGGTACAAATGGCTTCCAGTGGCACTGGGTCATTGGTGTTTATTGATGATGTGACAGAAGACAGAAGCAGCCGGATGAATTCTGCAGTGTTTAGAGATATACTGTCAGCCCAGATTCAGCCAAATGCTGCAAAGTTTATTAGACGGCGCTTCACAGTACAGATGGACAATGGATCCATAACACACTGCAAAAGCAACCTGGGAGCTTTTGAAGGAAAAGAAGTGGAATATTCTGCAATGGCCGACTCAATCACCTCATCTCAACCCAATTGAGCATGCATTTCACTTGGTAAAGGCAAAACTAAAGGTAGAAAGACCCACAAACAAAGAACAACTGAAGACAGCTGCAGTTAGAGCATGGCAAAGCATCAGAAAGGAGGAAACCCAGTCTTTGGTAATATCCATGGGTTCTAGACTTCAGGTAGTCATTGCCAGTAAAGAATTCTCAACAAAATATTAAAAATGAACATTTTATTTATGATTATATTAATTTGTCCAATTACATTTGAGCTCCTGAAAATGGAGGGAATGTGTATACAAATGCCTGCAGTTTCTAAAATTTGTACTTGAATTAAACCCCTTGAATGAAAGCTGAAAGCCTGCACTTCAAATTCATTTGGATTGTTTTGTTTTAATTTATTCTGGTGGCATACAGAGCCAAAAGTATGAAAATTGTGCCTGTCTCCAAATATATACAGTTGTGCTCAAACGTGTTAACTGGCAAAAATTGTGAAATTTTGGCATTGATATTGAAAATATGACTGATCATGCCAAAAAATGCTCTTTTATTGAAAGATGATGATCATATGAAGCCATTTCTTATCAAATAGCTGTGTGGCTCCTTTTTAAATCATAATGATGACAGAAATCACCAAAATGGCCATGATCAAAAGTTTACATACCCTGGAATGTTTGGCCTTGGTACAGACACACAAGGTGACACACGGGTTAAAATGCCAAGTAGAGGTTAATGTCCCACATCTGTGGCTTTTTAAATTGCAATTAGTGTCAGTGTATAAATAGCCAATGAGTTTGTTAGCTCTTACGTGGAAGCATTGACTAGGCTAAATACTGAGCCATGGGGATCAGAAAAGAACTGTCAGAAGTCCTGCGAAACAAGGTAAGGGAACTTTATAAAGATGGAAAAGGACATAAAAAGATGTCCAAAGCCTTGAATATGCCAATAAGTACTGTTAAATAACCTATTAAGAAGTGGGAAGTTTGGGGATCTCTTGATACCAAGCCATGGTCAGGTAGACCAAGAAAGATTGCAGCCATAACTGGCAGATTAATTGTCCGGAACTCAAAGAAAAACCCACAGGCAACCTCAAAAGAAATACAGGCTGCTCTGGAAAAAGATGGCGTGGTTGTTTAATGAACTCCTTATTCTCCTTATCCATTTAATTATTATTTTCCTGTTGATTTTTGTATTGATTTCTATTAACCATTAATATTTAAACATTGTTGCTTTTGTTTATTAATATTTTTACACCATTAACATACACTATATTTCTAAAAGTATTGGGACACCCCACCAAATCATTGGATTTAGGTGTTCCTATCACCTCCATGGCCACAGGTGTATAAAACTAAGCACCTAGGCATGCAGACTGCTTCTACAGATATTTGTGAAAGAATGGGCCACCCTCAGGAGCTCAGTGAATTCAAGTGTGATACTGTGATAAGTTGCCACCTGAGCAATAAGTCCATCTGTGAAATTTCCTTACTACTAAATATTCCACGGTCAGCTGTTAGTGGTATTATAACAAAGTGTAAGCAACTGGGAACAACAGCAACTCAGCCTCAAAGTAGTAGGCCATGTAAAATGACAGCGCAGAGTCAGCACATGCTGAAGCGCACAGTGCGCAGAAGTCACCAACTGTCTGCAGAGTCAATAGCCAAAAGACCTCCAAACTTTGTGTGGCCTTCAGATTAGCACAACAACAGTGCATAGAGAGCTTCATGGAATGATGCCTTACATCACCAAGTGCAATGCAAAGCATTGGATGCAGTGGTACAAAGCATGCCACCACTGGACTCTAAAGCAGTGGAGACGTGCTCTCTGAAGTGACGAACCATGCTTCACTATCTGGCAATTCGATAGACATGTCTAGGTTTGGCAGTTGCCAGGAGAATAGTACTTGCCTGACTGCAATGTGCCAAGTGTAAAGTTTGGTGAAGAGGGAATTGTGGTGTGGGGTTTTTTAGAGATGTCCCCTTCCTGTTCCAACATGACTGTGCACCAGTGCACAAAGCAAGTTCCATAAAGACATGGATGAGCAAGTTTGGGGTGGAGGAACTTGACTAGCCTGCACAGAGTCCTAACCTTGACCCGATAGAACACCTTTGGGATGAATTACAGGGGAGACTTCAAGCCAGGCCTTCTCAACTGACATCAGTGCCTGTCCTCACAAGTGCACTTCTGGAAAAATGGTCAAACATTCCCATAGACACACTCCTAAACCTTGTGGAAAGTCTTCCCAGAAGAGTTGATGCTGTTATAGCTGCAGAGGGTGGGCCAACTCAATATTGAAACCTAAGGACTAAGACTGGGATGCCATTAAAATTCATGTGCGTGCAAAGAAAGGCATCCCAATACTTTTGGCGTTATAGTGTATATTTACTGTATATGTTTCACATTTAAAAATGCACAACACTTAAAAGACAACTTTATTTCATTTGTAAATAACCTTGCAATGCTTTGTACCAGAATCATAATTTAATGTAAATATAAATAGGACAAATTACAGAACAAAACGCACACTTTTTATATCTGCAGCAACACTATTTATTTTTAAACTAACACTCTTTAAAAAAAGCACATATTGTTTAGCGTTGTTACATTTTAATCTAAGGATTATAAAAAAAAATCCTTGTGGCAAAACAATATCATGAAAAGAAAGCCTTGTTTATCCTTAAAAAACAATATTTTCATTACCTTTTTATCTTAAGTAACCACAAAGTTATTGCAGGTCTTTAGCAGAATTGTTCTGGTCCATAGGGGGTGAACATGTGTATAGGCAAAGTGGTTAAAGAGTTGTGGCAGAATAGAGAACCCATTATATCCAGTGGCTCCTGTGGTGGTAAGAACTACATACATATCCAAGTGTTTCTTTAACTAACATTTCCTATATTTTAAAGCATTGTTTCATTGTTATCTGATATTGCATGTTTTCCAAATGAACATATTTCTCACAGGAAGTGCTGATACACTTTGCCTCTCTTTTCCTGTTCCGTTCTCAAAACACTGACTATGTGTGGCTCTAAACGGACAGCTAAACCCTTGTCAGAATCTCCAGCAAACAGAAGCCCACTGCTTGTGTTGTCTACCAAAGAATCCAACTTTATTTTATAGGTGAAACTGAAACACAATACAATGACAGCATATCAGTATACATAGAATAACTAGTGTAGCATAAATGACAGATGACACAGAAGAAAGGCACTTACAGGTGATGATGTCTCAAGCCCCTTGGGAGAGAATCAGGCACATGCATCCACAGTGAATGGCAATCTAAAAATGGCTGAAGAACTTCCTAAACCAAGAGTCATTTCCTGTCTGAGAATGTACATATCCAGAGGAGAACTGCCATTCATGTTTGCCACTAGATGACGGTGGTACACTACATATCCCATATAAGTAACTATAATTCAATTAGCCTGTGAAGGCAACACATTTCCCTCATCTGTTCACAGGGTGCCTTGCATTCAATGTCCAGAACGCAAGCTTTTTTGTTAATGTATGAGGGTCAAAGAAGGGGAGAATGAACAACTCCGTCACTGTGCAATAGCTGAATTTGCAGCAATGCTGTAAGTAATATTCAGCCTGAATGAAACTGTTAGTTGCACAGTAACCAATAGAACTGCAAGCAATGGATACTAATGTCAACTCCTTCTAGATCCTTAGTTTTATTTCCTTATGATTTGCATTGATTATGAATGATCAAATCAGGGGCATTATAATTTCTTGAATTTTGAATTCTTTTAAATATCTGCGTGTAGATTTATCTGATCTGCAGAGAATCAGGAATTCTATGAAAACAGGTAATCATTATTTAGTAGTTGTTCATGAATGTGCTAAGTAGAATTTACCGGTTGCCAACCAAGCATAGCCTACACCATGGCTGGCCAGTTCTGCGAGGGCGTCATATGATGTCCTCCCCTGATAGTGCTTCCTGCGTGTCCCCAGCAGCATGCATTGGTAACAGTCAGTGATTGCCGTGTCCCCTAGACACAGCTCATCACTGACTGTTACCAATGCATGTAAAGGGCAAATCACAGAAGCCCTTTATCACCTGATCAAAGAATCAGTTGCAAAACTGCAAGTTTTTTTTTTCCAAACTGATTATCAGTGCCCTATCAGTGCTCATCAGTGTCTTAGAATGCCCATCAGTGAGTGCGCTTCAGTGCCCTATAGTGCCCATCAGACAGTGTTCATCAGTGCTGCCTCATCATTGCAGTTTATCAGTGTCCATTAGTGCTCTTCAGTGCCCATTAGTGCTGCCTCATCACTGCAGCTTATCAGTGCCCATCAGTGCTAATCAGTGAGTGCTAACCAATACCCAGCAGTGCTGCTTCATCACTGCAGCTTATCAGTGCCCATCAGTGCTCATCAGTGCACATCAGTGCTGCCTCATCACTGCAGCTTTTCAGTGTACAGCAGTGCCGGTTATCAGTGCACATCAGTGCCGCCCTATCAGTGGATCCTCATTTGCACCCATTAGTGCTGCCTCCTCAGTGCACATCAGTGCCAGCTTATCAGTGCAGCCTCAGTGTAGTGCATTAGGGCACATCAGTGCCACCTCATCAGTGACCATTAGTACAGCCTCATCAATTCACATCAGCGCACATCAGAGCAGTCTCATCAGCACCCATCAGTACACCCTCATCAGCACCAATAAGTGCACTCACATCAGCATCCATCAGTGCACCCTCATCAGGACCTATTAGTGCCCCCCATCAGCATTTAGCAGTGCAGCCTCACCAGCACCCAGCAGTGCAGCCTCTTCAGCACATAGCAGTGTAGCCTCATCAGCACCTGGGAGTGCAGCTTCATCAGCACCCAGCAGTGCAGCATCTTTATCACCCAGCAGTGCTGCCTCTTCAGAGCAGCCTCATCAGCACCCGTCAGTGCAGCCACATCTGTCTCAGTGTCCCCAGTCCACAATCACCAGTATCGCTAAAAATTGATGGGTGTGCTCCATAAAAAGATTCAGACAAGACACCAGTTTTTATTGTTCCCAGTGTTCTTCCCAACCAGGCCTCTGCATAGGTGACTGAATGTTATCACCGTTATCATACTTCTCTACAATATTAGTGAAGTATGATAAATGTAATTCTGAATTACTGCCTTGCCTTTACACTCCTCATGGCGCTTCCTGCTCCTGAACTGACCCTAGCCTGTTATATGACCATGTCACTGCATGCTGCTTAAACTGACCATACCTCTGCCTGCTCTGGAACTGACCCTGGCCTGTTTATTGATGATGCCTCTGCTTACCATCTGAACTATCAACCACATTTCTGCCTTTCACCTGAACTGACCTCGGTTTGTTAATTGACCACGTTTTTTGCCTGCTGCTTGCGCTGATCCTCTGCCCTTCTACTGTAGTAGTAGGATTCAAGATAACACAGGGGTCTCACATATGTGAGGGGCTTCAGAATCATATTTTTTGGAGTAGAGAAAACTAAGGTTTTGGTTTTCTCTGGGTTTTGTAATTCCCGGATAGGGGATCTGTTAGCCCAGAGGCTTTGAAGCGATTGGGTGGGATGAAGCCTCTAACCCTGTGCCCAGGTCTTACCTGACCGAGGCCCTAAGTCTGTTATTTTTGTCTGCTGTTAACTGACTTCCATCATGCCTCTGCCTGCCGCATGAACTGACCACATCTCTGCCTGCTACCAGTACTATGGACCATGTTCCTGCCTATTACCAGGACCAATATTTTGGCCGTGCTGACCATGTCTCTGCCTGGACAATTCCTTTGGCTACTACTGACCACATCTCTGCCTGCTACCTGGATCAATGCTTTGGCTGTGCTGACAATATCTTTGCCTTCTGCCTGTACTGACTATGGACTATATTCCTGCCTGCTGCCTGGACAATTCCTTTTGATGTAGCTGACCACTTCCCTGGCTGCTGCCTGGACCAATGCTCTCCTCTCTGGACAACTGCACTACTAAAACCACAGGTAATCTTTTGTTTATCTTTTGCTCAACAGAATGTATTTTGGGGTACAATTCTTGGTATGTACATGCTATGTGTTAGAAATATTAAGGGCCTTCAAAAATTATAGGTTTAAAAGAAATTAGATATGTAAATTATAACCCTAAAACACCTGATGGTGCTACTTGGATGTTGGGCCTCTGTATGTGGTCAGGCTGTGAAAAAGTCTCACACATGTGGTATTGCCATACTCAGGAGAATGTATTTTGTGTTGTATTTTTTTATATTTACATGTTATGTTAGAAATATCTTATAAATGGACAACTTTGTGTAATAAAATATGTTTTCATTTTCTTTTCACATATTTCAAAAACATTTGGAAAAAAAAAACATATTTAAAAGACTCATTACACCTCAAACAAAATATGTTGGAGTGTTTTCTTTCCAAAATGGAATCATTTTGTGGGTGTTTCTGATGTCCTTGTGCTGCAGGGCCTTCCAAAACATGATAGGTTGTCAGGAAATTAGATGTGTAGTTTTGCCCCTAGAACACCTAAAGGTGCTACTTGGATGTTGGGCCTCTCTATATGGCCAGGCTGTGGAAAAGTCTCACACATGTGGTATTGCCATACTGAGAAGTAGCAGAATGTATTTTGGTGTGTATTTTTTGGTATTTACATGCTATATGTTAGCAATATCTTATAAATGGACAACTTTTTGTAAAAAAAAAAATAATTTTAATTTTCTTTCCACATATTCCAAATACTTTTGGGAAAAAATGACATGTTCAAAACACTCATTATGCCTCATAACATATACATTGGGTTGTTTGCTTCTCAAAATGGGGTCATTTTGTTGGTAATTCCATTGTCCTGGTGCTTTAGGGCCTTCAAAAGTGTAACAGGTAATCAAGATATTACATGTGTAATTTATGTCCTTAGAACATCTGATGGTGCTCCTAGCATATTGGGGCTCTCTGTGGCCAGGCTGTGAAAAATTCCCATACATGTGGTAGCAGAATGTGTTTTGGGGTGTAGCTGCAAGTATGCATGTGCAGTGTGTGAGAAATAACTTGTTAATATGACAATTTTGTGGAAAAAATATCTTCATTTTCCAAAGAATTGTGGGAAAAAATTACAACTTCAAAAAACTTGCCATTCCTATTACTTTGGAATGTCAACTTTCCAAAAAGGGATAATTTGGGGGGGGGGGGGGTATTTGTACTGTCCTGGCATGTTAGGGCCTCAATAAATAGATATAGGCCGTCAGTACATCAGGTGTGATCAGGTGTGATCAATTTTCAATGATCGGTACTATAGCTTGTAGACTCTATAGCTTTGACACAGAACAAATAATATACACTGATTTGGGTTATTTTTACCGAAGAAATTTAGCAGTATAATTTTTGGTCAGAATTTATGAAGAAAAATTACTTATTTGCAAAATTTTATCACAGAAGCTAAGAAAAACTATTTTTTCTGTCATTATAGTGCAAACATAAAAACTCAGTGGTGATAAAATACTACCAAAAGAAAGCTCTTTTTGTGTGAAAAAAATGACGAAAATTTTATATGGGTACAGTGTTTCCTGACTGGGTAATTGTCATTCAAAGTGTGAGAGCATGAAAAGGCGAAAATTGACCTGGGCAGGAAGGGGGTATAAGTGCCCAGTATGCAAATGCTTAAAAAAGAACAATTTGCTGATTTTCTGCCTTATTTTCAAGCAAATCAGCCCATCACTAGTAAATACAGTAATTAGCTAGTCTGTAAGGTCACTCACCAGGATTAACAATCATCAACACTAAATATTGCAGTATTTTAGTAATAAAACCTCATATGACAGAAATGTGAGAAGAGTGACCAGGGTCTTACTTATATACTGTGGGCAAAAAAACAGAACAGTCCCTGTTTCCATCCTGAATTTCATAAACTGGATTTCCATGCAGCACATTTTATTGTACTACAGAAATAACACAATGGCTTTCAGAAAAAAAGGTGAATCCATTATCATAAATACCATAGGTTAAGCTTTTTATATATCTATATATGATAGATAAGAATAGGAAAATAACTGATGCAGTAATAAAGAATCTACCCCCAAGATACATCCTGCTGACAAATGTTATTCACCATATGGAAAAGTGTTTAGAATATCTTCATGAAGTCATTTTCAACAACAATGAATCCCAATGATTGATAGATGGCATAACAGAACCTTCTACAAATGACATGGAAGATTATTATATCCGCATAGCGCATTTGATTATTACTTATTTTATCTCATTTATATAATGCTGACACTTTTTTTTACAGAGCTTTACAGAAAACATTGACCATTTATATTTCTTCCTCCAATGGAACTAGCAATCAAATTTCCTGCCACAGACAAGCAAGAGGTGAAAAACAAATACAGTACATGTCATATACAATCATATCAATGTATACTGAATAGTTAGGGATATGTTATAAATGTTTATTTTGTAAACTTACTCATTGTGTGTTGACTTTGTATGGAAACCTGATAATATTTATTTTTCCCCTTTTTTATCTAGTCTTATGCAAAAGTATTCACACACATAGGAGTTGATTTACTAAAGGCAAATAGACTGTGAACTTGCAAGGTGCAGTTGTACTCTGCAAGAGCAGTTGCTCTAGAGCTTAGTAAATGGGAGGAGCTCTGCTGACTTCTATCAGCCAATCATGTACAAGCAAAAATTCTGTTTTTTTTTTATTTGGGTATTCTTTACAAAGGGAAGTTTTACCTCATTTACTATGCTTTGGAGCAACTGCACATGCAGAGTGCAACTGCACTTTACAAAGTTCACAGTCTATTTGCCTTATTAACCTCCCTAGCGGTCTGATTATTTCAGATTTTTGGTGCTGAAAGCGGTACCATTTTTTTGCATGGAAATATGTCGTTTTTTTATTGTAGGCTGTAATTTTTAGGAATAACTCACTGAAATCTGTCCGAACAAGAGTCTATTAAACATCCCGGGTATGATAAAATTTGAAACACAAAATCATAAATTATAATTTAATAAATAATCATAAAAAATAATAATATAATAATACATTTAATTCAATAATATACTCAAACCGAAAACACCGAAATTTGAAATAGACCGCCAAGTTTGCACATCGCTGAGCAAAGTCGCAAAATCGTTTTCAGTGTCTGATGACGAATTTCCCCCACAAATCATTATCACTCAATTCTGCAAGTGGTTCTGGTTTACTATCGCTGTTCTCTAGCTGATCTAAACCTGCTTTTGACCTAAAGGGACGCTTTTTGGACGCCATGGACGTTTCTCAGTTTCCAGGCAGAAAGAACAGACAAAATGTAGGCAGGGCACAGGACAAAGCACTAGGGACAAAATATATGTGAAATGGGTTGAAACAGCAATGTTTTACTATGAAAAATTTGTTTTGAAAAAAAATGAAATTTTTTTAAATTTTCAAATTTCCCGCCGCCACCGGCGCCCGTACATCCCGACGTCACAGGGACCGGAACACAGAAGCCGGATGCCGGCATCGGCCGGAGGAGATGGCCGGGGACGCTGCAGGGGACACATCGCTGGAGCGAAGGACAAGGTAAGCTCTGCAGGGACTCCCTATGCAGCGCCGCATGGTAAGCCCGAGTGTAGCTCGGGGTTACCGCTTTTGGTACTGACATTTTACCCCGAGCTACACTCGGAAATACCGCTAGGGAAGTTAAATGATCCCCTTAGTCTATACAATCTTATTTATATTAAAGGTAAAACAAACACAATTCAAATCTGATATGAACAAATACACCTTATTGGGTTAAGTTCAATAGCAGACATTATTTATAACTCTTATATTCCTAAAGTTTTTGATGTCTTTACACATATTAATGTGATCATTTGATGAAACAATAATTTTGGCATTGTAATTGTATCTAGCAATAATCAATGTTTTTTTTTACTGCCACTTTGATTTTGCAGGATTGAATCAAAGATGAAAGCAGTCTGATGGGTTACAAAATTCTACTTTTTTTTAGGATGATTGTGTTGTGTATACAGCAATTGATCAATTACAAAACAACAACAGATTTCTTTCTTTTACTTTTTTCAATACATTCTTGCCAATTAAAGTTATATTTATAATGTTGAATGAAAGAGTATCTCCACTATTGTTGAAAAAAAAAACAATCTCCTCTGGGTGGTATATGTACTGTACATTGTACGGACTTTAACAAGCTGTGTAGCAGATTCTTTCTGTTCCTGTTTTTAACCACTTGCTTACCGGGCACTTTTACCCCTTTCCTGCCCAGGCCAATTTTCATCTTTCAGCACGGTCACACTTTGAATGACAACTGCACAGTTTTGCAACACTGTACCCAAACAAAATTTGTATACTTTTTTTTTTTTTAGCCAGATAGAGCTTTCTTTTGGTGATATTTAATCACCACTGGGTTTTTTATTTTTTGCTAAGCAAACTAAAAAATACTGAAAATGTAATTTTATTTTTTTTTTAGTTTCTGTTATAAAATTTTGTAAATAAGTAATTTTTCTCCTTCACTTATGTGCACTAATGAGGCTACAGTGATGGGCAGTGATGAGGAGGCACTGATGGGCATTGACAGTCATCTTTGGTGGGCATTAAGAGGCATCACTGATGGGCACTGAAAGGCAGCACTCATATATGGCACTGATATGCGGCACTGATGGGCACTGATAAGCAGCACTGATGGGCACTGATAGGCAGCACTTGTGAACACTGATAGGTGGCACTGAATGGCACCAATTGGTGGCACTGATTGGCAGCACTGATAGGTGGCACTGATAATTGGCACTGAAAGGCAGCTCTAATGGGCACTGATATGTAGCATTGATGTACAATGATATGTGGCATTGATGTGCACTGGTATGTGGCAATGATGGGCACTGACAGGTGGCATTGATGGTGCTACACTGATCATCAGTGTCCTGATGATCAGTTTAGATGTCCCCTCTAAAGAATGTTGCTTACCAGCTCTCCTCTCCTCAAGCGCTGTCAGCGTGAGGAGAGAACTGCCGATAACCGGCTTTTTTTATTTACATGTGATCAGCTGTGATTGGACACAGCTGATCACATGATAGAGCCTAGGTCATCGGCTCTTTACTGTGATCTATGATCCGCTGTATCCCAGGGACACAGTGCACAACCGATCGCCGGGGCACGCATGCACAGCTAGAGTGGGAGGATGTCATATGACGCCCTCCCAGAATGAGAGAACCACCACCCATCAGTCATTTCCTTATATGGTGGGTGGGAGGTGGTTAAAGGATAAGTTCACCTTTTCACCAAAAATAACAAATGCACATTTTTTTGCAAGTAAAAAAATGTGCATGTATTATTTTTTGTTTCTGGATCCTCTAAAGCAATACACCAGCGATCAGTAGATCGCTGGCACCATGCTGGTCTCCTGCAGCCCTGCTTGCCCATACAGGATGCACAGGCAAGCAGATATATTTACAGGAAGAATCAATGAACTACCACGGAGTTCCACAGTGTGATGGTAGTTCATTGAGAACTACAAGCCAATAGGGGCAAAGGCTGACTTGTAGTTCATTCATTCACAGAACACCATGAATGAATGATCCGTGTTTTTTTTTATTGTGACAGCTAGCAAGGAGAAGATCCCCCCATTAGCTGTCACAACGGGGAGTGGGGAGGAGTGGAGGCTGGTCTGTTTGTAACATGTTACATATTACACTCTGAATAAGGGTGTAACATACAACATGTTACATAGGGTGAACGTATCCTTTAAGAAAGTGTTGTATGTTCAATTAAGTTCTTAGAATAATGATTTTTGAGTGAAAGTGTCTGTGTTCAATCTAATGGGCTGATGCACTTGCTGGAAAGTTCTGAGGAAAGTTGCAGTGTCTGCATCCACTTAGAAGTAATTCATCCTTATGGACTCACCAAAAATACAGCTATCTCACCAAAAATATAATACCTTTTTCAGAGGATGGGAAAATCAATTAGCCAATCACACAAGCAGGAAAGTACTTCCCTGGGCAAGTTCTGTACACTAACTGTGTACAGAAGGCCTGAAGGTTGCCATGTTGCAATGCCCTTTACAGAACATTACAGCAGCTGCAGATTGAAAAGATACTTTTTATTAACATTAACCACTTGACGACTGCCTGCAGTACTTGTACTGTAAATGGGTGGCAGCTGCAGGCAAAGCGATGTACTGGTACATCACTTTGGCTGTACTAACACGGTATAATGTGGATCCTGGTAATTGGGACCCAGTGATCATGTGATTGCTATGTGGCCACATGATCACAATGTTAGCAAAGCTGTTATGAATCAATCTGATTCTTAACAGATTTGCTTCACTTCTTGGTGAGCTTTGATTGGCCCACAGTTCTCACATGGTACATGCCAATCACTGCACCCTGTACTATGTGATTGGCTGTATCCAGTCACAGATCACTATTATTTTGAACTCTCATGATCTTAACCCATTCATGACATTTCAAAGCAAGTACAGTAATACCTCAGTTTACAAATTTAATTCGTTCTGCGGGACTTTTTACGTATAGCGAAATATTCGGAAACCGAAACACTGTTTCCCATAGAAATGCACTGAAAACCAATGAATCCATTCTGAAGGTCAGAAAAACAGTAAACACTACTAAAATACCACATGAGTTATTTTATTAACTCATGCAGTATTTTAGTATTGACAACCATGTGTTAATGTTTCCCCACTAACAGCTGAATGTAAAAGAATTGCCAGAAATTAAAAAAAATTATTTAAAAAAGGTGTGGGGTTCCCCCTCCCATCCATACCAAGTCCTTTGGGTCTGGTATGGATTTAAAGGGAAACTCCCATGCCAGAATTAAAACAAAAATGGCATGGGGGTCCCCCTCAAAATCCATACCAAACCCTTATCTGAGCATGCAGCCTGGCAGGTCAGGGAAGGGGGGGATGAGTGAGCTCTCTCCCCCTCCTGAACCATACCAGGCCACATGCCCTCAATATAGGGGTGCTTTGGGGCATGGGGGCTCCCCCACAAAGCACATTGTTCCCATGTTGATGGGGACAATGGCCTCTTCCCTACAACCATGGCCGGTGGTTGTGGGGGTCTGTGGGCAGGGGGCTTATTGGAATCTGGAAGCTCCCTTTAACAAGGGGGCCCCCAGATCCCGCCCCCCATGTGAATGAGGATGGGGTACATGGTACTCCATCCTCATTCACAAAAAACAAAAAAAGTATAGTGAAATAAAAGACAGGACAGGTCTTTGACACCGACCCGAAAAAAGAAGGGAAAAAAAAGGTTCAGTTTCTGATGCTGGCTGCCAGCCTTCTGCTCTGAGGTGGCTTGACAGTTCTTAAATATGTACGGGGTGGGGCCACTCTTAGCAAAGTCGGTTAAAAACCAAGGAACCAAAACTAGGATTAGGTCTATCCATCACCCCAAATCTAATAATACACTTTCCAACCCACTAGACATAGCAAACACGTTTGCAGACTTTTATGAGTCCCTTTACAATCTCAAAAATAACCAGAGCACCCCCCAACCTTCCCAGGAAGGTATACTGATATTTCTGAATTCAATTAACCTTCCAACCTTGTCCACACAACAACTACAAGAAATCTCTGACCCGTTTACCACTTTTGAAATTGAATTAGTAATTCACTCCCTACCTCTTCACAAATCCCCAGGCAGCGATGGTTACACAAATTAATTTTATAAATAATTCGGCAACATTCTATCGCCACATTTAGCCACTTTCTTCAATGACGCAGCTTCCAAAGGTTCCTTACCCAAAGAGATGCTGCAATTCACCATTACGACCATACCAAAACTGGGAAAAGCTCCACAAAAAGTTCAAAATTACAGATCCATATCCCTTATCAACACAGACATTAAATTATTCACCAAACTTAAAGCCTACAGACTATTCCCAATTTTAAACACATCCAGCCCAAGTTGGATTTATACCAGGTCAAAAAGACCCAGACACCATTATGCACTTAATTTCACTACTACATAACTTGCAAAACCATCAGGTGCCTTCTCTGCTCTTCTCCCTAGACGCAGGGAAGGCATTTGATCGAGTCCACTGGGGATTCATGCAAATAGTGCCACAAAAATTTGGTATAACAGGATGGTTGCAGTCAGCAATAATGTCTCTGTATTCCTCTTCATCAGCCAGGGTCTTGACAGATGACATATTATCACTCCCATTTGATATTTCTAATGGAACTAGACAGGGGTGCCCTTTATCCCCTTTAATATTTGCACTATTAATAGATCCACTTGCTGCAAAAATAAGACAAGACCCCTCAGTGACAGGCATCAAATTCCATGACTCTGAACATAAAATAAGCCTATTTGCTGATGACATCATCTTAATGCTTACAAATCTGTCCGATACTCTATATAAAATAAGAGACTTCCTATCTCAATATGCCAACATCTCATATTACAAAACAAATCCAAATCCCTCATACTCAGCTTATACACCACTGAAAAAACCCAACTTCATCTGTCAAAAGACCTTCCCTATATCTGGGAAAAGAAATCAATTCCATATCTCAAAATTAATCTGACCCCATCTCCATCCCACCTATATAATCACAACCATAAAATATTTCTACAGAATCTCCCCAAAGAGATATCCTCACTTAGAACATTTAGCCTGTCCAAAATGGGCCGTGCGACAGCCCTAAAAATGATCGTCCTCCCCAAAATCCTGTACATATTCAGAACCCTTCCCATACCCATACCTATGAAATTCTTTCACGAAACACAAAGATTCTTCTCCCAATTCTTATGGGAAGCCAAAAGACCTAGATGCTCCAACAACCTACTCATCCACCCATACTCCAAAGGGGTAATAAACCTCCCTCACTTACATACATATTACCTAACCACCCTAATGGACCAAACATACTTCTGGTGGCATCCATCAGTACAAAAAAACTGGTCGACTCTAGAAACTAATCCCACCACACCACAATCATACCTTCTTCTCTCATCCACTGAAAAAAAACCCCACCAAGTACACAAGCCTGTATCAAGGCCTCGATTGACGCTTGGTTAAACCTGTTATCCCTCCCCCTACCCTAATCCAACAAGATCCACATCCCTCTCAAAGCTCTCACCACTCTAATCCCATACATTGACTTAACAACCTGGGAACAGCTGGATATTTCCCTCATTTCAGATCTTTATGATCACCAAACTTTAGTCTCCTTCCACCAACTCCAAAGAAAATTTCCATTATCATCCAAAGACAAATTCACATATCTCCGAATCTCTCATTACCTGAAATCCAACAACTTCCCATATTCTACTACACTCCTTGCTCCAGCACTTCAGTTCTTAAATAGACCCAAATACCCTGGTAAAGGAATATCATCATTCTACTAGATTATCCTAGGGGCTAAACACACCCTTAGAACGACATCATTAACCAACTGGGAAACCTTCTTTTCCCAAAAGCTCTCAGACCAATCTTGGCAGAAAGCCTTTACCATCACCTATAAAGCCTCCCGGAGTGCTACTCACTGAGAATCGTACATTAAGCTACTCCACCAATGGTACCTAACCCCATTTAAATTATCCAGAATATACCCAACAACCTCCTCACAATGCTGGAGACTATGTGGAGAAAAAGGATCCCTTTTCCACATTATATGGTCATGTAAATCTAAAAGATGATTTTGGAATAGTATATTCAATCTAATCTCAGAAATCTCAGGGTCTCTGATTTCCCCTAGCCCAGAACTAGCAATTTTCCATATACAGTTGCAAGAAAAAGTATGTGAACCCCTTGGGATTACGTGGCGTTTTGCATGAATTGGGCATAAAATGTGCTCTGAATGTCATCTAAGTCACAACAATAGAAGAACACAGTCTGCTGAACATAATACTACACAAACATTATAATGTTATGAATGTAAACATTCACAGTGCAGGGAGGAAAAAGTATGTGAGGCCCTAGCTTAATGACTTCTCCCAGAGCTAATTGGAGCCAGGAGTGAGCCAACCTTGACTCCAAGCAGTGTGATGATATTGGATGTGTTGCTGACTGCTGTCCTGCCCTTAAAAAACACACACCTGTTTTGGGTTGACTGGTTTCAAGAAGCACTGTCTGATGTGAACCATGCCTCGCAGAAAAGAGCTCTCAGAAGACCTACGATCAAGAATTGTTGACTTGCATGAAGCTGGAAAGGGTTACAAAAGTATCTCCAAAAGCCTTGATGTTCATGTGTCCATGGTAAGACAGACTGTCTACAAATGGAGAAAGTTTAGCACTGTTGCTACTCTCCCTAGGCGTGGTCGTCCTGTAAAAATGACTGCAAGAGCACAGCGCAGAATGCTGCATGAGATAAAGAAGAATCCCAGAGTGTCAGCTAAAGACCTATAGAAATCTCTGGCACATGTTAACATTTTTGTTGACACATCTACAATAAGGAAAACATTAAACAAGAATGGAGTACATGGGAGGACACCACGGAGGAAGCCATTGCTGTCCAAAAAGAATATTTCAGCACGTTTGAAGTTTACAAAAGAGCACCTGGATGTTCCACAGCACTACTGGCAAAATATACTGTGGACAGATGAAACCAAGATTGAGTTGTTTTGGAAGAACACACAACACTATGTGTGGAGAAAAAAAGGCACAGCACACCAACATCAAAACCTCATCCTCATTGTAAAACATGGCGGAGGGAGCATCATGGTTTGGGGCTGCTTTGCTGCCTCAGGGCCTGGACAGATTTTTGTCATTGATGGGCAAATGAATTCCAGAGTTTATCAAGACATTTTGCAGGAAAACGTACGACCATCTGTCCGCCAACTGAAGCTCCGCAGAGGATGGGTGATGCAACAGGACAATGACCCAAAGCATACAAGTAATTCAACAAAACAATGGCTGCAACAGCACAGAATACGCCTTCTGGAGTGGCCCAGTCAGAGTCCTGACCTCAACCCGATTGAAATGCTGTGGCATGACCTTAAGAGAGCGATTCACATCAGACATCCCAAGAATATTGCTACACTGAAACAGTTTTGTGAAGAGGAGTGTTCCAAAATTACTCCAGATCGTTGTGCAGGTCTGATCTGCATCTACAGGAAACGTTTGGATGAGGTTTTTGCTGCCAGAGGAGGGTCAACCAGTTATTAGGTCCAAAGGTTCACATACTTTTTCCTCCCTGCACTGTGAATGTTTACATGTTATGTGCAATTAAACCATGGCAACATCTAATGTTTGTGTAGTATTATGTTTAGCAGACTGTGTTCTTCTATTGTTGTGACTTAGATGACGTTCAGAGCACATTTTATGCCCAATTCATGCAAAACTCCACGTAATCCCAAGAGGTTCACATACTTTTTCTTGCAACTGTAGGTATCAACAGATTCTCCCCAGAACTCTGAAATATCATAATACACTTCCTATAAGCAGCCAAAAACAATATAACTAGCCTATGGAAAACCACAGATTCCCCATCTCTAGAGTGAGCGCCAATCTTAGTTTTCAATGTGACATGGAAAGAAGATTTTCTGTCTCCCACCTATTATATCACAAATTATATTGATCCTGGGACCTATGGGCACTGCACCCAAAATGCACAGTTGAAGTTTGATGGCTCTTACCTTTTTTTGGAATGCACTATTAAATATGAAAATGAAATGACTGGTACTTTATAATGTTATGAATCTACAAGTTGTAATAGTTATCCCTCCCCCTTTCCTATTCCCCCTTTCCCTTCCCCCCCCCTCCCCATCCATATCCATTCCCCCCCATCCATATCCATTCCCCCCCACCCCCTCCTCCCCCTCCTCATCCCCCCCTTTCACCCTGTGGTTCATATTGTATGATTTAGAAGCAAATATATTTAGCTTACTCCAACTTGAATACCTGATTAGAAACAATTCACACAATGCTTTGTGCCTAAAATTAGGTCACAACCTGTTTGAGAAAAGGGAATGGATGAAACCATTGAAGAATCAGATACATTTCCCTCCTCATCTACAGTTTGTCTATTAATGCCTGATTTGGCTAATCTGCCTTATGATCTTAACCACCTACAGGCTCTTTTGTTTTGGAAAACCAATAGGTTCCAAGTAAATTTTTTCTTTTTCTTTTGAGTAATTTCTTGACTATGTTTCCCGAGATACTTCTTTATTTCAGTGTTCCTTTCATCAGACAGTAAATTACTTTATGCTAAAAAACTGACAATTTACCAACCAATCCTTGAATCTTCTTGTCAAGTATAGAATCCTCTGTTCATAATGCTGCTTTAGAATCTGCATCATAATCAGATAATCCTGAATCAAATGTGCCTTGCACCTCTGCTTTAATTCACTGGATACACTCTGTATTGTCAGAAAAATTGTAATGCCTAACCCCATGGGCGCAATCGTTGAATCAATGTATTGTTGAAAATAAAAAGCATGCCAAAAGTTGTTTTCAGTAATAAGAGTTGTCTAAGCCTCACAGTTAAGGGTGTAATCTCACTTTTCTTATTGTTTAATCTCCTAACATCAGTTTTAATATGGAGCATTTGACCACTCCAGAAATCTCCAAGGTAGTCAGACACTAGAGAACCCAATAGATACAATATAAAAGAGAGAAAAAAATAAGAAATTACAACATAATACGTCATGAGCAAACACATAAAAAATTACAAAGCAAGTAAAAAGCTACTCCACCATATGGTGTCTACCACCAAAAAGTAAATATGCAGATATTCCGAAAAGGTGGGTTCGTCCTTACAAGGCGGGGACAAGAATAGGACCACCAAGAGGTCACACACACATATATACAGTGGGGATCGAAAGTTTGGGCACCCCAGCTAAAAATTTGTATTAATGTGCATAAAGAAGCCAAGGAAAGATGGAAAAATATCCAAAAGGCATCAAATTACAGATTAGACATTCTTATAATATGTTAACAAAAGTTAGATTTTATTTCCATCATTTACACTTTCAAAATAACAGAAAACAAAAAAATGGCGTCTGCAAAAGTTTGGGCACCCTGCAGAATTTATAGCATACACTGCCCCCTTTGCCAAGCTGAGACCTGCCAGTGTCATGGATTGTTTTCAATCATCATCTGGGAAGACCAGGTGATGTCAATCTCAAAGGTTTTAAATGCCCAGACTCATCTGACCTTGCCCCAACAATCAGCACCATGGGTTCTTCTAAGCAGGCTTCTTTATGCACATTAGTGCAAATTTTTAGCTGGGGTGCCCAAACTTTTGATCCCCACTGTATATACATATATATATATACCAATTCAACATTTAGTGTACAATTAAATGCCAAAATAAGTTATGAATACATAAAATATGACCAAATGCAAATCATCCCAAAAATGGACATGCAATAATTTAGTATATGCTACCATCTCCTGTAGGGCGTCTAGGATCGATGTGATTTGTGAATGAACTGCATCCTCAGTATCCAGGTATATTGCATATACAGGACCACAAATAACCCATTCTACAAAGAAAAAGACAGGACATAAACAAACAAATAAAATTAAACAAAATGCATAATCCATATACACAACACATTAGACATATCACACAAAAATTAGATATATGTGTAAACATAATATATGTCATGTCACATGGTCAAAACGCATGTAAATAAAATAATACACAAGACAGATTCTGATTGGCTTTAATTTTCAAGCCAGGACTTTCAAACCACCTGTTTTCTTCAGCTTTTTTAAATCTGTTCAGCTGTGTTTCAACATTAAATAGCACCATTATACAGTATTATATAATTCTCATAATATATTTATTAAATAGAGCAATGGTTCTTAGAATTCTGTCAACATGAATGCAATAATGAAGTAGGAACATTATCTTCTACTGGCATAGTACATACAGTGAATTTAGAGACAATTTGATGAAAATGGATCTATGATTTATATTTTAGATGACCACATTCAGCAAATTTAAATAATTAATGTGCAGTTATTCCTAAGATCCACTTAAAGTGATGTAATTAACTTTTGACTTACAACATTTTGTGGCTCTTGTAATTAACAACCTCTGACAAATGTTGGAAATAGTGTTCACATAATTTCCCTTAATTTGGACATTTTAATGAAATACTGGTTATGACTGCTTATTTTATATTGCTTTGGCTTACTCTAACCACAATTGCTGTTCCTTTTGCCTCATCTATAGCTGGAAACATAAACATAAATACCTTATATGGTTTTGTAGGCAAAATTCTCACTGGATCATTTAAGTATGTCGTTTTTGTCACATAGATAAAAG
This sequence comes from Staurois parvus, assembly GCF_062004578.1. Lineage (NCBI taxonomy): Eukaryota > Metazoa > Chordata > Amphibia > Anura > Ranidae > Staurois > Staurois parvus. Next base: position 11,477,333 of record NW_028317949.1, read on the forward strand.
CTTGTTAGTCTTTGGAATGTAATAGATGCAGTACTGGAATTAGTCCTGGATGTGAACAGATGCACCAAATGAAATGTTTGTAATTTGCTTTTTACTCTATATTTTTTGTTAACTGAGCCTCTCCTGTATTATTGCAAATACTAAAATGTGTCTGCTGAGCTTATTTTTCCAATAATTATTAGATTTGAAAATGTTGTGTTATACTTTATAGGAATATCTTCATAAGAAGAATAAGTATACCAAACTGAAAATGCATTGTTAAATAATTTTTTTTGTAGATGCTTTAAGTTAAAAATATTAAATTTTACACTGTTAGACATAGATACTTAATTTGTCTATAATGTGATCAATTAAGGTAGTAATGATTTATATTTCATATATATAAAGAATGTATGTTTTAATAAATATTATTTATGAAATAAATAATATAAATGTTATTTTTGTTATTTTTATGTAAAACCATACAGTGGTTCTGACAATATGTGAATATATTTCATAAGTAGAATACCAACTACAATATCCAGCAGTGCAAAAGCCCAGCATTTCAATAATGTTTTGCAATATTTACTCCAAAATGGTTTTCATGCAATCTAATGTTTCAGGGGCATGTTGGTTCTCTTTATCAAGTTGACAAGTTTTGGCTTTGAAGCCGCTTAATAAAGGGGACTGCATATTAAAGAAATATTGGATTTGTATGGCAACAGTTTAAAAATGCTAACCATTATTGAAGTGCTAGTCTTTAAAAAAGTTTCCTTACAGGTCAGAATGTGAATGTCTCTCCAATAAGAACACAGATAAAAAGAACATATTTTTAACATAGTGGGGGAAGTTTAGTACTTCTAATAAGGTTTTTATTCCTATCTGGGCTTTCTTGTCACTATGACAACCCCCAGACAGAAAGACAAAAAGTGAGAAAAAGAATCACAAACAGAAATAACAACCTTAACCACATGCCGCCCAGCCACTGTATAAATACGGCGGCAGGGCAGCACAGCTGGGCAAAAGCACGTTTTAAAATGTGTGTTTTGTAAACAGGTAGGGGGCGCGCGCGAGGCGCGCCGCCGCCCTACCTGTCCCACCGATCACAGCCACGGATGTCAGTCGCCGGGTCACAGACGGTCGTTAACGGCTGTGTCCCGGCGATCGGCGGCAATTGCTGACAGAGAGCACAGCTGCAGTAGCTGTGCTTTCTGTCAGTTCCCTGACAGCTCCAGGACACGCTGATCAGGACAGAAGAGTTTCTCTCTCCCGATCAGCTGTGTTACCTGCAGTACACACCCCTGCCCCCTAGTAAAACACTCCCCTCACACAGTTAACCCTTTCCCTGAAAAATAAACTTAACCTCTTCCTCTCCAGTGCCATTAGTACAGTGTCAGTGTTTTTTTTTTTTTGCACTGATCACTGTATTGGTGTCACTGGGGATGTCAGTGACCCCACGTTAGTACCCCCCAATGTCAGAATGTCCGCCGCAGTCCCGCAGTCCCGCCATAAGTCGCTGATCGCCGCCATAAGTCACTGATCGCCGCCATAAGTCGCTGATCACCACCATTATTAGTATAAAAAAAAATGAAAAATCCCAATATCTTTCCCGCCATTTGTAAACACTACAACTTTCACGGAAACCAATTAATTTACACGTATTGGTTTTTTTTTTAGCAAAGACATGTCGCAGAATGCATTTTGGCAGAAATTTATGAATAAATTCGATTTTTACATTTTTTTTTACTGGCCATGTTTTATAGCAAAAAGTCCAAAATATTGTTTTTTTTTCCTCAAAATTGTCAGGCTTTTTTTTTATAGCGCAAAAAATAAAAACCGCACAGGCGATCAAATTCCACCGAAAGAAAGCTCAATTTGTGGGGAAAAAAAGGATATAAATTTAATTTATTTACCGTATTGCATGACCGTGCAATTGTCCGTTAAACTAGCGCAGCGCTGTATAGCAAAAAAATGGCGTAAATTGCAGTATCTATACCATAGTTTGTAGACGCTATAACTTTCACACAAAGCAATCAATATACACTTATTGGGATTTTTTTTTACCAAAAACATGTAGCAGAATACATTTTGGCCTAAATTTATAACTAACTTGAGTTTACTATATATTTTTTATAGCTGAAAGTAAAAAATATTGTTTTTCTTAAAAATTTTTGGTATTTTTTTGTTTATAGCGTGAAAAATAAAAAGCGCACAGGTGATCAAATACCACCGAAAGAAAGCTCTATTTGTGTGAAAAAAAGGACGTAAATTTTGTTTGGGTGCAGCATTGCATGACCGCGCAATTATCAGTTGAATTAGTGCAGCGCCGAGTAGCAAAAAGAGGCCTGGTCATTAAGGGGGGTAAATCCTCTGGAGGTCAAGTGGTTAATATGGATAGTATGCAATAAATGTTTTATGTATTACACCCATATGTAAAACATATAAATGTCTGCATTAAATTTTTTAAACATGATTTTTTTTTTTATACTGGCCTAAGTGACCACATAACAGAAGAAGAAAGCCACATTTCACAGTTGAGAAAATAAAGAATGTACACGCGCCAGGCACTTTATTAGGTACACCTTGCTAGAGACAAGAAAATATCACCCACTCCCATACACCACCACCACCACCAGCCAGAACCATTAATACAATGCAGGATACAGTAGATCTATGCTTTCATTTTGTTTACACCAAATTCTAACCCTACCATCTGAATGTTGCAGCAACCAGTCTGCCCATTCTCCTCTGACCTCTGACATCAACAAGGCATTTTTGTCCACACAACTGCCGCTCACTGGATATTCTCTGTTTTTTGGACCATTCTCTGTAAACCCTAGAGATGGTAGTGTGTGAAAATCCCAGCAGATCAGCAGTTTTTTAAATACTCAGACCAGCCCGTCTGGCACCAAATACCATGCCACATTCAAATTCACTTAAACCCCCTTTCTTCCCCATTGTCTACATGCCTAAATGCATTGAGTTGCTGCCATGTGATTGACTGACTAGCAATTTGTGTTAGCAAGCAATTGAACAGGTGTACCTAATATAATAATATAATAATAATGTATATTTCCCCAAAACATTGGAAATAATAGATGTGTGGAAAGGTCCCTATCCATTGTACACTATAATACTAAAAGTATTGGGACACCCCTCCAAACCATTGGATTCAGGTGTTCCAATTACCTCCATGGCCACATGTGTATAAAATCAAGCACCTAGGCAGGCATACTGCTTGTACAAACATTTGTGAAAGAATAGGTCACTCTCAGAAGCTCATTGAATTCAGGCATCGTACTATGATAGGTTGCCACTTGTGCAATAAATCCATCTGTGAAATCTCCTAATACTAAATATTCCACGGTCAATTGTTAGTGGTATTATAACAAAGTAGAAGTAACTGGGAACAACAGCAACGTAAAATGACAGAACGGGGTCAGCGCATGCTGAAACCCACACTGTGCAGAAGTCGCCAACTGTCTGTAGAGTCAATAGCTAAAGACTTCCAAACTTCATGTGGCCTTCAGGTTAGCACAACAACAGTGTGTAGAGAGCTTCATATGGAATGGATTTCCATGGTTGAGCAGCTGCGTCCAAGCCTTACATCACCAAGTGCAATGCAACGCATCAGATGTAATTGTGTAAAGCACATCGCCACTGTGGAGATGTGTTCTCTGGAGCTACAAATCACGCTTCTCTGTCTGGCAATCTAGTGGATGTGTCAGGTGGCTGCCAGGAGAATGGCACTTGCCTGATTACATTGTGCCAAGTGTAGAATTTGGTGGGTACATTATGGGGACATGAGGGGACATTATGGTGTGGAGTTGTCTTTCAGGGGTTGAGCTTAGCCCCTTAGTTTCAGTGAAGGGAACTCTTAAGGCATCAGCATGCCAAGACATTTTGGACAATTTCATGCTCCCAACTTTGTGGGAACAGTTTGGGGATGGCCCCTTCTTGTTCCAACATGCGTATGTGCTAGTGCACAAAGCAAGGTCCATAAAGACATGGATGAGTGAGTTTGGGGTGGAGGAACCTGCTAGAACACCTTTGGGAGGAATTAGAGCAGAGACTGTGAGCCAGGCCTTCTCGTCTGACATCAGTGCATGACCTCACAAATGAGCTTCTGGAAAAATGGTCAAACATTCCCATAGACACAACCTTCCCAGAAGAGCTGAAGCTCTTATAGCTGCAAATGGTGGGCCAACTCAATATTGAACCCTATGGAGTAAGACTGGGATGCCATTAAAGTTCACGTGTGTGTAAAGGCTGGTGTCCCAATACTCTAGGCAATATAGTGTATATGTACATTAAAATAAGTCTTTGTATTTAACAGGTTCCCACCCGGCCTATAGCCAGATGGCGGCCTGCAAAACCCCTCATCCCTCCGGGTGGACTCCATATGGCGTCCTTTCAGGCATGCGCAGTTTGCATGCCCGCAGAGCCGCGCAGACCTCGGACACGGCCGATGATAGATATGAGTACCGGCCCCATTGCCGGTACCATGTGACCTGCTGTGACCACTCACGGCAGGTCACATGACAATTGTATACAATGGATGGCTTCCTTTCATGCCATCTATTGTATACTAGTGTGTCTATCGCGATCACATGCACAAGCTGGGCCAATCACAGCCCAGCTGTGTCATGTGATTAGCCGTGGCCAAATCACAGCTAAGCACAAAAAAAACCCCTGAATGAATCAATGTCATTCAGGTAAATGCTTGCTTATAGCAAAGTAATTCTTTGCTATAAGCAAATTGTGTAAAAAAAAATACTGATCACTTCCCCAAAGTAGTACAATGTTACTATGGTAACATTGTACTACTTTGGTCATAGTGAAATATGAAAACAAATCTTAAAAAAAAGAAACAAAAATTAATAAAAAATTAAAACTAATAAAAAAAAAATATTTTTTTTTCATACTGTCACCAGTCAGTGTCCCTGATCACCGCCATGCCAGTTATATGATGATGCTGTACTGCACTGGTGACAGTATGTAACAAAAAATAGTGAAAATAATTTTTTTAATTTTTTCATTTTCCGAAAAATTATGACAAAAAAATTAAAACTTCAAAAAACTCGCCATACCTCTTATGAAATACGTCGGACTGTCTACTTTGCAAAACGTGGTCCTTTGGGGGATATCTGTACTATTCTGACATTCTTGGACCTCAAGAAATTAGATTGGCCATCAGTACTTCAGGACTGATCAATATTCAGATCTATACCATAGATTGTGAACTCTATAACTTTCCTACAGACTAAATAATACATCCTAATTTGGGTTATTTTCACCAAAGACATGTAGCAGAATACATCTTGGCCTAAATTTATGAAGAATACTTATTCATTTGCAAACTTTTATAACAGAAACAAAGAAAAACGTGTTTTTTTTTCAAAATTATTGGTCTTTTTTTGTTAATTTATCAAAAAATAAAAACCCCAGTGTTGATTAAATACCACCAAAAGAAAGCTCTAGTTCTGTGAAGAAAATGATAACATTTTAGTTTGGGTACAGTGTTTTATGACCGCGCAATTGTCATTCAAAGTGTGAGAGCGCTGAAACCTGAAAAATGGCCTGGGCAGGAAGGGGGTAAAGGTGCCTGGTATGGAAGCGCTGAAGCGGTTAATATTGCAAAGAAGAAAATTATTAAAAACATGTGAATGCTGACTGTATATATCTAACATATAACATATATCATGGATCAGTCTCTAAACAGTTGCCATTCAGTTCAATTTTTGAATAATGTCATAATATCTACATAGCAACAGTTAAGTAAAAAATGCAAACCAAATTACATGACATGGTATGGATCCAAAGTACTGTACAAAGCATAACTTTAGTAAACCTAGCCCTTGGGTCATCACCTTTATTTGGCTATCTTGCCATGGGACATCAGTCTTAAATGTAAGGTGATATTACAGTTGTCTGACATCAGGGGCGAACTGACCATTTGGAAACTCGGGCAAGCCCGAGGGCCCGTGGTCAGTAGGGGGCCCCATGAGATGCCCCTGGTACCTTTTTCATAGGCTTTTTTGAGTCTGGGCAAGGACACAGGTGCCCCATGATCCCCTATTGCCCGGGGGCCCCATGAGTTGTCAGTCAACCCCTGTCTGACATGCACTATAAAGCTCCATGTAAGCTGTAAAACAGCTATGTAGTACATCACTCGAATCCAGGTATGTGTCTTCCAGATTTAGTAAGCCTTGTATCTGGGTCAACATCCTCCAAGTATAATATGATTTAAGATTTAAGAGGCGCAACAGCATTTATCATTCACAAGATCATAAACATATCTGTCCTGGTAGGTATTGGAAGGGCATCCAGATTAAAAGGGGAAGAAGGGGGGCGTGGCTTGATGCTGTACAGAGAAGGCTGCTTAAATTCTAAGCCCTGTGGCTAAGAGGGAATTCTGCCTGCTTTTCTCCCTTTTGCAGGCGAACACGGGCAAGATCGGGTGAGAGGTGTATCTTACAAAGACTCCGCATTCGCACCTGGGTCGAAATCTACCAAAATTCTTTAGAACCCAGCCACCCAAGCTGCCAAAAGACTTGGGGCCTAGCTGCCCCTCTGACATGGCCTAGAGTAGGGCGGCAGAACCTTCTCAGGTGACAAAGAACAAGCATAGCTCTAATGCTATGCTTTCCTTAATTCAACAGATGCCTAAGATGATGGACTTAAAGTCTATTGCAGCAGATATTATATTAGGACCACCTTATCAGCTGCTGTCTCTGATCTGAAGGAGGAACTCCGATGGTATCAGACCGCTTGTCTGCGGTGGAGGAAATGGTGACCTGCCATGACACCGATATGATGGATATCAGAGACGATTCTGCCAGATGTTCTAGACACTAGAGATGAGCGAATTATTCAAAAATTCGATTCGGCTGATTCACCGAATTTGAGGAAGAAATTTGATTCGATGCGAATTAATACGCTACGAATTTAACTTATTAAAAGGGTTTCTAGGCTTCAGAGAGCCTTTAAATTAGTGCAGAACACTGTACCTTTAATTTAAATGCCCTTGGAGATGAGGAAGGACAAGGAGAAGGAGAAGGAGAAGGATGAGAAGAAGGAGAAGGATGAGAAGAAGGAGAAGGAGAAGGATGAGAAGAAGGAGAAGGAGAAGGATGAGAAGAAGGAGAAGGATGAGAAGAAGGAGAAGGAGAAGGATGAGAAGAAGGAGAAGGAGAAGGATGAGAAGAAGGAGAAGGATGAGAAGAAGGAGAAGGAGAAGGATGAGAAGAAGGAGAAGGAGAAGGATGAGAAGATGGAGAAGGATAAGGATGAGAAGAAGGAGAAGGATGAGAAGAAGGAGAAGGATGAGAAGAAGGAGAAGGAGAAGGATGAGAAGAAGGAGAAGGATGAGAAGAAGGAGAAGGAGAAGGATGAGAAGAAGGAGAAGGAGAAGGATGAGAAGAAGGAGAAGGATGAGAAGAAGGAGAAGGAGAAGGATGAGAAGAAGGAGAAGGATGAGAAGAAGGAGAAGGATGAGAAGAAGGATGAGAAGAAGGAGAAGGATGAGAAGAAGGATGAGAAGAAGAAGGATGAGAAGAAGAAGAAGGATGAGAAGAAGGAGAAGGATGAGAAGAAGGAGAAGGATGAGAAGAAGGATGAGAAGAAGGAGAAGGATGAGAAGAAGGATGAGAAGAAGGAGAAGGATGAGAAGAAGGATGAGAAGAAGGAGAAGGATGAGAAGAAGGATGAGAAGAAGGAGAAGGATGAGAAGAAGGAGAAGGAGAAGGAGAAGGATGAGAAGAAGGAGAAGGAGAAGGATGAGAAGATGGAGAAGGATGAGAAGAAGGAGAAGGATGAGAAGAAGGAGTTTCAACCGCTGTATGGAGTGAATGTCACAGAACTGTCAGAAATAGGCTATTTCTGACAGTTCTGTGACATTCCCTCCATACAGCGGTTGAAACATTGTATCTATTTGTTTCCATAAATGGAAACAAATAGATACAATGTTTCAACCGCTGTATCTATTTGTTTCCATTTATGGAAACAAATAGATACAATGTTTCAACCGCTGTATGGAGGGAATGTCACAGAACTGTCAGAAATAGGCTATTTCTGACAGTTCTGTGACATTCCCTCCATACAGCGGTTGAAACCGCTGTATGGAGTGAATGTCACAGAACTGTCAGAAATAGGCTATTTCTGACAGTTCTGTGACATTCCCTCCATACAGCGGTTGAAACATTGTATCTATTTGTTTCCATAAATGGAAACAAATAGATACAATGTTTCAACCGCTGTATGGAGGGAATGTCACAGAACTTTCAGAAATAGCGGAGCTCTGCAGATACACTTAGCGGAGCTCTGCAGATACACTTTTTGCCGGCTTGGAATTCTTCTTATTTTCATCCTACTTCTTCTTCATCCTCATCCTCATCCTCTTCTTCTTCTTCTGAGGATGAGGATGAGGATGAAGAAGAAGAAGAAGAAGTAGGATGAAAATAAGAAGAATTCCAAGCCGGCAAAAAGTGTATATGCAGAGCTCCTCTAAGTGTATCTGCAGAATAGAGGAGCTCTGCAGATACACTTTTTGCCGGCTTGGAATTCTTCTTATTTTCATCCTACTTCTTCTTCTTCTTCTTCAACCTCATCCTCAGAAGAAGAAGAAGAGGATGAAGATGAGGATGAAGAGGAAGAAGAAGAAGAAGAAGTAGGATGAAAATAAGAAGAATTCCAAGCCAGCAAAAAGTGTATCTGCAGAGCTCCTCTATTCTGCAGATACACTTAGAGGAGCTCTGCAGATACACTTTTTGCCGGCTTGGAATTCTTCTTATTTTCATCCTACTTCTTCTTCTTCTTCTTCATCCTCATCCTCTTCTTCTTCTTCTGAGGATGAGGATGAAGAAGAAGAAGAAGAAGAAGTAGGATGAAAATAAGAATAATTCCAAACCGGCAAAAAGTGTATCTGCAGAGTTCCTCTATTTCTGACAGTTCTCTGACTTTCACATTTACAGCGGTTGAAACATTGTATCTGTTTCCGAATAAAAACATCTGTATCCTAAATGGAAACAAATAGATACAATGTTTCAACCGCTGTACATGTGAAGGAACTGTCAGAGAACTGTCAGAAATAGCGGAGCTCTCTGCAGGGACACTTTTGCCGGCTGATCGGGAAAAATCCGATTCGCGCACCCGAAGTAGGCTAATATTCGGATTCGACGCGAATCAAATTTTTCCTGAAATTCGAATCGAATTCCACTTCGCCTGGTTCGATTCGCTCATCTCTACTAGACACCTATTGGATCTGTGGCCTAAGTTGGAGGACTCAAAACAATTTCTGGATCCGAGGGATGCTGGAGCCCGTGGACAGGGATCAATTGCCATTGGCCCTACAAGCTCTGCTCAATGAGTTGCTGGACTGCCCGAGAGACACCCCAGTGGAATTGGAGAGGGTGCATAGGGCCCAGGAGGGGGACCCACCCAGTGATGTGATATGTTGCCTCACTAGTTTCACACAGAAGAAGGACATTCGTAAACGAGTCTGGGAACAGGAAGAATTCACCTTCAATAACGCGGAAGTGAAGGTGTTCCAAGACTTGTCTCCAATTATGCTCCAGCATCGCCGGACATTGAGGCCTATTACACTGGCCCTTACTTCATACAACATACCTTACATGGAGATTCCCTTTTGCTCTCCAAGCCACATGGCAGTCCTGCAAACTCTGGATGACTTGGCTAAGTTTTTCAATGTTCTTCAACTGCCACAGATCTATGTTCCGGAGTGGTATAATGCCTTTCTTTACCAGAGCAACCCCAATGAATGCTCTTCTTTCCATTCTCAAGCTCATCGGGACCGTCACCCTCGGCCATACTATAGGCAGCGTATGGCGAATGAGCCTCCTCGGGTTGACTAAGAGATGGATAAATATCTCTGATCTATTGGGATAACATGATGTTCTTTTGACTCTGCTGAAGCCTTAGTCCCTTTTGTTGACTGACTTTTAGTTTGCCTCTCTATAGGATTATGATGGCCTTATATACAGTGTGCCTTAATTAACACCATTAATTCATAGTTCCTTGCTGCTAGCTATGTATCTGTTGAGTTATGGTATATTCTCTTCTATATGTTTATAAGCTATTGCATGTGCACTACATGGGACTGTGATCCCAGCCACCTACGATTTCCATGTATGTTTTGTACTGCCTAGTTTTCTGTATTGATGCAGAAGCCATTGCCCCTGGTTTCAGGTACGCGTCCCAGCTCCTACCCTTGATCTGTCAGAACATTCCATGCTCTCTGAAGCATGTGAGCAGCCTTGGGCAGGTTGGGGGGCAAGGGCCTGAAGGAGGGGTGTATTTCCAGCTTTCAGGATAACCGAATGGATGGCTATCGGGTTGGGATTGTGTTGCAGTGCCCCAGGACTTGCCTTTACAGGCGTCTCATGGGGCGTCGCTTTTTGCGATGCTTCTATGAGACCTGATATTTGTTGAGACTTGCTTGTGTAGCTATGTGTTGTTTATAGAAAAAGGGGAGGACTCTTTGCTGTTATGTATATTGTGTTCTTGTTTCTATGCAGAACCACCTTGATGTCCATTGGATGCTGTCTCCTAAATCCTACACCTGCCAGCTCCTCACACAGCCTGGTTTAAGGGCTAGGCTGATCTCCTTTTCCGCTTTGTAATGTGGGCAGGGAAGCTGGATATTCTTGTCCATCCAATTGTTCTCTCCTCACACTTTCCTGCTGTCCTTTCCTTTCTTTTCTTTTTTTTTTCCTTCTTTCTCTTTCCTCTCCCTCCTTCTCTCATTCCCTTCCCCCCCCCCTTTTTTTCTGTGCTGTGAGGATGAGGAGACGACTATTGTCTTCAAAGGTTGCGCTGTCTCTTATACCTCCTTTTCAAGCTCTCTGCATATTGTGTGTCTGGTCAGGCTTGACTATTTACTTTGCGGATTACGTCTCCCTCAGGTTTGCGGTTTTATTTGCTGAATACTAGAGTTTTTAAATATACCCGAAAAATGGTCCATGGTCCTCCAGGAACTCCACAGATGCAGAGTATATGTAGCATTTTTACAGGAGATGCACCTTAAGCAGACAAACTCCCCATCACTAACTGACCAGAGATTCCCTACGACCTACTGTGCTTCTAATCCCCTGAGTAAGACCAAGGGGGTGTCCATTATTTTTGCAAAAACAGTTAAATTTCGCCTTGAGGACCAAAAGCTTCATTCCTCAAGGCCGTTAACTCTTACTTAGGGGTATGCTTGAAAATACTCCAGTTACGCAGGCGAATGTCTATAAATGAGAAACGTGGCCTTTTCCGGTCCGTGAGAGAGGAGTTGCTGCTTTTCACCTCTGGCTTGTTGATTTTGGGGAGGATCTGAACTTACCTTTGAACCCGTCCTTGGACTCTTCTAATGGCTCCACGTCCATACCTTATAGAGCTTACCGTGCTATAAAGCAACTGTTCTCCTTCCTTCTCCTTCATGATAAGTGACAATTTCTGCAGCCGGTAGATAAAGATTTCACGTATTTCTCGGCGCCCCATCAAAAATATTCTAGACTGGATTATTTTTGTATTACCCAAGCAGATTTGTCTCAAGTCTGCAGTGCTACTATTGAACCAATGAGCCTCTCAGATCATAGCCCTATTATGATGACCTTAGATCTTTTGGAATGATGTCATACTCACAAAATCTGGATGTTTAACTCTGCTATGCTTAAGGACCTGCCTACACAACACACTGCTCTCCGGGAGTATTTGAGCACCAATGATACTATGGACGTCTCCCCTCTCATGCTCTGGAAGGCCCACAAAAGTGTGATCCGAGGTGTATGTATCTCCCTGGCTTCTAAGCATAAGAAGAAGTGGCAGGCACATGTTTTGTTGTTCTTGATGCGGATTCAGGCCATTGAGGTGGCACACAAGCAGACGTTGGCGAGCTCGACCTTGGCCAACTTGGGAAGTGCCCGAGTTTCCAAATGGTCAGTCCTCCCCTGGGTCAGGACAAGCTGGGTCAGTAACAGGTAATCAGGTGCAGATAACAAGGGGGGAGGGAGACCAATATGTCTGTTTTTCTCACACCTTGCTAATAGGTTTTACTGGTGACATGCCCCTTATTATAAGGACACTGGAAAAAATAGAAAAAACCCTAACTAGAGTGAAACTACTGGGTCTTTTTAGGCACCACAACAACGCTATATACAAATATTGTAAAAAAGTCAAAACTTTATTATACATTGTTAAAAACCATGATTGTAGTACAAAAATCGAACCTCAAAACAGAACTATTGATAAAAAAATTTAACCATTGCAAAAAAAAAACCCAGTATATTTAAATTTTAAAATTTTGGAAATTTTGGAAAAAAATATATGATCACGTGTCAGCTATACAGTCAGGGAACATATCATCCCCCATAGGTAGGCATGGCACATGTTATTATCGACAACATCCATGTGTCAGGTTTTTTGCCCTTGAAAGGGTTCATTTGGATCCCAGAAGAGTTGATGGAATTGTTGTATTCTTCAGAAAGAATCCAGATGGATACACATCCCCCTGGCTTAAATGACTCTTTAACCACTAGCCTACGGGGCACTTATACCCCCTTCCTGCCCAGGCCAATTTCCAGCTTTCAGCGCTGTCACACTTTGAATGACAATTGCGCGGTCATGCAACACTGTACCCATATGAAATTTTTAGCATTTTTTTTAGACAGACAGAGCTTTATTTTGGTGGTATTTAATCACCTCTGGATTTTTTATTTTTTCTTAAACAAACCAAAAACCACTGAAGATTTTGAAAAAAATGTTTTTTCTTAGTTTTTGTTATACAATTTTGTAAATAAGTGATTTTTCTGCTTCACTGATGTGCGCTAATGAGGCTGCAGTGATGGGCACTGATAGGCTGCACTGATGGACACTGATAGGTGGCACTTATGGGCACTGATGAGGAGGCACTGGTAGGTTGCACTGATGGACATTGACAGGCATCACTGATGGGCACTGAAAGGCAACACTGATACATGACACTGATATATGGCACTGATAGGCGGCACTGACTGGCACCGATAGGCGGCACTGACTGGCACTGATAGGCGGCACCGACTGGCACTGTTAGGCGGCACTAACTGGCACTGTTAGGCGGCACTGACTGGCACTGATAGGCGGCACTGACTGGCATTGATGCGCACTGATAGGCAGCACTGACTGGCACTGATAGGTGGCACTGCTTGGCAGCACTGATAGGTGGCACTGATTGGCATTGATAGGTGGCACTGACTGGCACTGGTGGGTGATATTGAAAGGCAGCTCAGATGGGGCACTGATATGTGGCATTGATGTGCACTGGTATGCACTATGTGACATTGATGTGGCACTGATGGGCACTGGCACGTGGCACTGATGGGCACTGGCACGTGGCACTGATGAGCATTTACAGGTGGCACATCTGGGGCCACACTGATCATCAGGGCGGACTGACCATTTGGAGATTCAGGCACTGCTCGAGGGCCCGGGGTCAGTAGGGGGCCCCATGAGATGCCCCTGGTACCTTTTTCATAGGCTTTTTTGAGTTTGGGCAAGGACACAGGGGCCCCATGATCGCCCATTGCCCGGGGGCCCCATAAGTTGTCAGTGCCCTGATGATCAGTGTACATGTCCCCTCTGCGGAAAGCCGATTACCGGCTCTCCTCTCCTCTCGTGCTGTCAGTGTGACAGCTCGAGAGGAGAGAAATGCAGATAACCGGCATTTCCATGTTTACATGTGATCAGCTGTGATTGGACACAGCTGATCACATGACCGAGCCGACATCTTCGGTTCTTTCCGTGATCCGCTTTGTCCTAGGGACCCAGCGCACCGGAGATCGCCACGCTGCGCGCTACCTGAGCTGCGCATGCCCAGTGAGAATGGTAAGACATCATATGACGTCCTATCAGGACGAGAGAACCACTTTGCGCCTGTCATTATACTATAGGGTGGGCGGAAGGTGGTTAAAGTGTAATTAAACCCACAACAGTAAAATCAGTCTGTATATGCAGTAAAGCATGCTTATTATACTCACAGTGGAATGTAAGGGGTTAAATCTCTGTCTTGTGTAAAAATGCTGGTTGATCCTTACTTCTCTGACCCTCCCATTCTTCCAGTGTCTCCCTCGTATCTCCTGATAAGACATATCACGTGGATACACTGCACATGCTCAGTTTGGTGTGTATTGCTAGAGAGGTTTTTTTTTTATCTTGCGAGAGTGAATGTGATCAGCATAGGGCCAATCAGTACTGCCCAGACAGAGGTTAGAGGTTCTGCATCCTCCTAGGGAAAACACCTCCTACAAGCTTTAACCAGTGCTCTGCTAAACACTGATATAAGCCTTCTCTAACTTCTGATGAGAAAAGGTATTTAGCAGTTTATATTTACTAAAATAATTGCATTTCCATGGTCTGTGTACTGTGGGAGAGCACCTGCCACAACTATGGTTCATTGGTTATGGGCGGTGCAGTACATGGGCAATTGTTTTGCTTTCCCTTGAGGTTTTATAGGTACTATAATTTTAGATCATTTTTATATGATCATCAAATATTTGACCAATTGCCTTCCTGTCTTTTTTCACTCTTTTTTTCTTTTCCTTTCCTTTTTTCTTTGACCTTCTCATTTATTTGTCTTTTTTCATTATTGCTAGTTTTCTTTTTGTATTTCCTTTTTGTGTGGTTGTTTGGTCTGTGTGGTGGCTTATTAGTGGCCAATCTGGGAGGTGCAAAGCAATGGAGGCGCTTGTAATATGCAAATGTCTTTAGTTGTTTATCTGTGTTCTCAAGAGTCTTTCAATATGGCCGCGGCTTAGTGATGTGTGTCCATGATGTCATGCGTCGTGACGTCACAGCGTGACATGTGCATGATGACTCCACAGCCACACATGCACAGTGCAGGTAAAAAGCCGCTTTTGGGGCCCTTTTAGCCATTTAAAGCCTCTATGGAAGAGAAAGTAAGCCTATTGCTGGGCTCCACAACTTAATATATACACCACAATTTTTCCACTTTTGGGAACTTTATGGAAACTAAAACCTGAGGCTGAAAGGGTCATCAATTATGGTAATTATTGGAAATTATTTTTATGGCTTGTTTATACTGTGTTTCCCAATAGCAAAGCTGCTAACTTGGCCTGTCATCTATCCAAACAATATGTTTTCTATCCATGTATGGATGGAGAAGTTTATTATGGGGTGATTTGGTATTCTAGATAGTGCGATTTTCTTTAATTATATATTGATACCTATTTAGTTTCTATCTAGAAGGTGGCCCCCATCGTTTTAATATATGCATGTTACTATTTGTCACTGCTTTGTTGTATTTTTCCTTTATCTATATATAATTGATTCTCATCTTTTGTCACTATTTAATCTCTTCTTTCTTTAGGTTGAATTGGCCAAATTGAATTGTCTATTGGACACACACTTTTTACAATCTTTGATGGAAGGGTCTGTCCTAAATTTGAGTGATCACAATGTCCCGGTTGATTCATAAACAACTAGATACCATCTTCCAGGAAATGTAAATATGTTTTTTTTTTTGCTGTTTCTTATGTGTTTTGTTTACTTAATATGACTCTGTGTACAATTCCAGAGATGTATGTTAAATCTACCTGAAGAAGTAGACTTTTGTCCTGTGAAACGTGTTGGAGAAAAACCTAAAAGAAACTACATATGTGCTATATATACATTTGTGGATTATATATATTATATATGGAATTTTGGAGTGATTTACAACAAGCCTGATGTTCTTTATATTCACAATATGCAATGGTTACATGCTTTTATCAATAGAGTTGTTTTGAGACTCAGGCTTTGCACTACAATCATGTTTTTTAACAATGTATAATAAAGCTTTGACTTTTTATAATATTTGTATGTAGTATTGTTGTCGTGGTGCCTAAAAAACCCCAGTAGCTTCACTCTGGTTAGGGTTTTTTCTATGTTTAACCACTTCTTGATCATGCTATAGCAGAATGACAGCTACAGCACAGTCATCCAGTTCTGGGACGGCATTATATGACATCCTCCCAGAATGCACCCCCGCTTGCCCACAGCTGCACGCATGCAATGCTCTCAGTGATCGCTGTGTCCTTTTGGACACAGCTGAACACATGACATAATAAAAGGTCGACCACAGCAGTCTTTTACCATGTGATCAGCTGAGTCCAATCACAGCTGATCACAATGAAACAACACTTCCCTGTTATCGACTGCACTTTCCTCATGCTGTTACAGTGTGCTAATAACTTGCAACTGTCAAAGGAGACATCTGCACTGATAATCAGGACACTGATTATCAGTGCAGCCCCAAAAGTGCCCATTAGTGACGAACAGTGCTGCCCATCAGTGCCATCAGTTAGTGCTGCAAGTCTGTGTAGCCAGCTAGTGCTCTATTACACCAGGCAGGCAGTACAGGGTTAAAAGGAAGTTCTGTTTTAGAAAGTGAAGTGTAAAAGACATAAAAAATATTTAAAAAAATGGCAGCAAAAAAAAAGTCATAGCAAATGTTTAAAGAGTGGCAGCAAGATGCTTGGAAGCACCCATCAGATTGTTGCGTGCTACCAAGTGTCTTGTCGCCATTTTTTTACAACTTTGTTATTAAAGACTGCCCTGCCTACATCCCAACATTTTTATTGTGGGATACAGTGACACTACAATACTTTTGAAACCAAATATACTTTTCTACTTTCAAGTTAAACATTTTTAAGTGGTTTTTAGAGTCTTGTGTTGTTCATCTTAATATACAGTTGCAAGAAAAAGTATGTGAACCCCTTGGGATTACGTGGAGTTTTGCATGAATTGGGCATAAAATGTGCTCTGAACGTCATCTAAGTCACAACAATAGAAGAACACAGTCTGCTGAACATAATACTACACAAACATTAGATGTTGCCATGGTTTAATTGCACATAACATGTAAACATTCATAGTGCAGGGAGGAAAAAGTATGTGAACCTTTGGACTTAATAACTGGTTGACTGTCCTTTGGCAGCAATAACCTCAACCAAACGTTTCCTGTAGTTGCAGATCAGACCTGCACAACGATCTGGAGTAATTTTGGACCACTCCTCTTCACAAAACTGTTTCAGTATAGCAATACTCTTGGGATGTCTGGTGTGAATCGCTCTCTTAAGGTCATGCCACAGCATTTCAATCGAGTTGAGGTCAGGACTCTGGCTGGGCCACTCCAGAAGGCGTATTCTGTGCTGTTACAGCCATTGTTTTGTTGAATTACTTGTATGCTTTGGGTCATTGCCCTGTTGCATCACCCATCCTCTGTGGAGCTTCAGTTGGCGGACAGATGTTCGTACGTTTTCCTGCAAAATGTCTTGATAAACTCTGGAATTCATTTTCCCATCAATGACAACAATCCGTCCAGGCCCTGAGGCAGCAAAGCAGCCCCAAACCATGATGCTCCCTCCGCCATGTTTTACAGTGGGGATGAGGTTTTGATGTTGGTGTTCTGCGTCTTTTTTTCTCCACACATAGTGTTGTGTGTTCTTCCCAAACAACTCAATCTTGGTTTCATCTGTCCACAGTATATTTTGCCAGTAGTGCTGTGGAACATCCAGGTGCTCTTTTGCAAACTTCAAACGTGCTGCAATATTCTTTTTGGACAGCAATGGCTTCCTCCGTGGTGTCCTCCCATGTACTCCATTCTTGTTTAATGTTTTCCTTATTGTAGATGCGTCAACAAAAATGTTAGCATGTGCCAGAGATTTCTGTAGGTCTTTAGCTGACACTCTGGGATTCTTCTTTACCTCATGCAGCATTCTGCGCTGTGCTCTTGCAGTCATTTTTACAGGATGACCACGCCTAGGGAGAGTAGCAACAGTGCTAAACTTTCTCCATTTGTAGACAGTCTGTCTTACCGTGGACACATGAACATCAAGGCTTTTGGAGATACTTTTGTAACCCTTTCCAGCTTCATGCAAGTCAACAATTCTTGATGGTAGGTCTTCTGAGAGCTCTTTTCTGCGAGGCATGGTCCACATCAGACAGTGCTTCTTGAAACCAGTAAACCCAAAACAGGTGTGTGTGTTTTTAAGGGCAGGACAGCTGTCAGCAACACATCCAATATCATCACACTGATTGGAGTCAAGTTTGGCTCACTCCTGGCTCCAATTAGCTCTGGGAGAAGTCATTAAGCTAGGGCCTCACATACCTAATCCTCCCTGCACTGTGAATGTTTACATGTTATGTGCAATTAAACCATGGCAACATCTAATGTTTGTGTAGTATTATGTTCAGCAGACTGTGTTCTTCTATTGTTGTGACTTAGATGACGTTCAGAGCACATTTTATGCCCAATTCATGCAAAAATCCACATAATCCCAAGGGGTTCACATACTTTTTCTTGCAACTGTATACTGTATATACACTGTATATATATATATATATATATATATATATATACACACACACTATAACTAGATAGATAGATAGATAGATAGATAGATAGATAGATAGATAGACACAGTACATGTGTGTGTGTGTATATATATATATATATATATATATACACACACAGTAGAGTTACTGTATCTTTTAAAATAAGTCATGTCTAAAATAACAGTTTTTCTGATTCAACCGTAAGACTATATCATCCTCCAAAGTTTAATTAATGTCTGTGTATTCAGTGACACCAGTAACACTGACAACAAAAGCTTTAAGATGAACAAGCTGTTACTAAGTAATTATTCAATTTCACAGTCACTTCTTTTCTTCCCCTTTATCCTTTACAATGACATCATTCTTGTTTTAGGACATTAGGCTCAGATAAGGAAAAAAAGAGTCACTGCCTGGAACTCCTGTAAAGATACTAATTGGTGTCACTACAGGTCAAGATGTTTTGTTACTGAGATAAAACCTGGGTGTTACAAAATGTGATATCAATGTAATACTTCATAGAAGCTGGACATAGGTAACCAAGACTACATCATTATCTATCATTAAAGGAGAACTAAGGGAATAGAAAAAAGTAAATATACATATTCTCCTCCATTCTTTAGCATCGTTACAATGCTGCAGCTGTCACCCACTGGCTCTGAGCCAGAAAACTGAGCAATCAAATGACTGCTGATCACTCAGTTCACTTAGATCTGAAAGCAGTGACTGTCAGTCACCAATATCTGCTCTGTCCCTCCAGAACTCACTGGAGCACAAGGCTTGGGAGATGACTGGTGCTGCTGACTCTGGTTCTAAATTGCACACTTAGAATCTGAACCTAAAGTGGCTCGGTGACATCACCCAACAGCAGGCTTTAGCAAAAGCAAGTGCACTCCTGTGACCCAGAAGAGGAGCAGGGCCAAAAAATATCTAGCCATAGTTCTCTTTTAAAGCCCTACTCCAGGTACCATAAAAAAATAACCTTTCAGTGGGGCCTCCTCAGACTGCAAAGGTTAAATGCACATTCGTTAAGTCTTGAAGTAGAAGAATAGGCTTTAATGCTTACTTCAGTCTTTGCTCCAGTAGGCTTTCCCTATGCTGTGCAACCAGTCCTTTAAAGCCTCCTTTCTAGGTTCTCTTGCAGCACATCATCCCATACAATACAGGACCAATAGACCTGAGCTGTATATTCGGGTGGCAAGAACCTGTTCACATCCGTACACATCAGAGAGAAGAGGTGAGTGCTAGAAGTCTGTTGGAGCAAGAAATAAGGAAAGTATTACAGTGTATTCCTTTACCTCTACAGTATATTTAATAGTCATTTCATCTGTGCAATGCGGTGGAGCCCCACGACAAAGGTATTTTTTTAATCTTGGAGTTCAGCTTTAAAGCTCAACCCCAGAATCAACTCACCTCCTCCAAGTATTTTAGCTCTTACCACAGCTACTACACCGGCTCTATTAATTTTTTATAACATTTGCCTCATTAACTATAAACAACTTTACAAATACCTGTAACATCACCATATAGCTGCCTAGCTTCCTGGAAATCCACAGGGCAACATCCTTTGATGTGCAGTACACATCATTTCCAGAAATGATATGTCCCTTATTCCTTGGGGCTCAGTGTAGTTTACGGACACGTCTGTGGGTGATGACTAGCAGCTCTTTGGATGCTGATGAACACTTCTGTGATTGGAAATGGTTGTTTGTTTAGTTACAAGCATTTTTTTGAGCAGTGATGGGAGGCTTTGAGGGTTGTGAAAGCACCTCTGTGGTTGGTATTCAGTGATCTAGGGGTAATGAATGGCTGTGGTCAGTGTGCTTTTACTGAGTGAGATTTTATGCTAATTTTCTCTTTTCACTTCCACTCAATATCAGCATTCCATAGGTAGGTACATCACTTCAGTAGTCTCTGAAACTAGAGAAGGGATTACAAATGACTAAACAGAAGGCAGAAAGTGGCTGTGTGATGCTTAGTCAGGGGCGGACTGACCATTTGGAAACTCTGGCACTGCCCGAGGGCCCGGGGTCAGTAGGGGGCCCCGTGAGATGCCCCTGGTACCTTTTCATAGGCTTTTTTGAGTTTGGGCAAGGACACAGGGGCCCCATGGCCCCCTATTGGCCGGGGGCCCCATGAGTTGTCAGTCCGCCCCGGTGCTTAGTGTCACATAGCCAGAAGGACTGCTTTGAGTGAAACCCCTATGGATGTCTGTGAGTGAAATGGAAACCAGAGCACAATTATTAAGGTAATTACAAATGCAACCATACTTTTATCAGTGAAGTTGGAGTGCTAATGTATTATCATGTATCTTAAAAGTTACAGCACAGAAAAATATCAGAGTCTATTCCATCCTTCTTTATAGAATGCAGAATGACATTTTCAAAAGTGACGACAATATTGTCTGATTAGCTATCAATTTCATTTAATAGAGTTAAACACTCATTTTAAAAAGTACATGCTTAATTGGTTATATTTGCTATAATTGCTATATAAAATTGTGAGTGGAGGTAAGTATTGAGAAATAAGCATGATAAGCAAGAAAATTATTGCAAGTTTGTTGAGATGCTTAAGCTTTGTTTTACTGAAACTTAAAAGGCTCATAGATTTGACATGTTTCATTTTTGTAATGCCCTAAAATACAATATACCATACCTGTTCAGAACTCTGCAGTTGTGCTAAGCAGGCAGGGGTGGACTGACCATTTGGAAACTCGGGCACTGCCCGAGGGCCCGGGGTCAGTAGGGGGCCCCATGAGATGCCCCTGGTACCTTTTTCATAGGCTTTTTTGAGTTTGGGCAAGGACACAGGGGCCCTATGATCCCCTATTGCCCGGGGCCCCATGAGTTGTCAGTCCGCCCCTGTAAGCAGGTATGCAATACTGAAACACAGTCAGGGAGATTTACTAAAACTGGTACCCTCAGAATCTGGTACAGCTGTGCATGGTAGCCAATCAGCTTCTAGCTTCAACATGTTCATTTAAGTTTTGGCAATAAAACCTGGAAGCTGATTGGTTTCTTTGCAGATCTGCACCAGATTTTGCATCTCCAGTTTTAGTAAATTATCCCCCCTGAAGATAAATAAATCCACTATATCTTCATAAATACAAGCTGCTTTTAGCATATTCAAAAACATACACACATATATTTCATTTTTATTTTTCTAGAATTGTTTTCACTCAAGATCTGCAGTTTGTACACCTGTGTTTGCCTACATTCCCCATAGACCATAACAAACTCTGAGCTTGCTGCATCTTGACTCATTTCAGCTCTGCAGTTGACGCTCCATGTTCCCAGCATATATTTGGCAGTTTCTTAGTAAATAGATTAGCGACTGTAAAATATTTTTTTGTCTTCAAAATATACTTGGAAACAGCTCTTTGGGAAAGACAAAACAGTGTCAGAAAAGTAGTGTAACAAAAAATGTGATACATACTGTACGCTGATGTTTTGATACCAGATAGGCATACAGTATCTACATACTGTATGAATACACGTACAAAATATTTGAATATTCTCTCAATCAGAAAAAGATTTTTCACATTGCATTCTGTTTTTTTCATCTATATAGAGCTGGAGTTTAGAATATTTTTAAGAGCCTGTTTCCACTTCTGTTTTTGTGACTTGGATTGCATGAAATGCTCACTTGGTATATAATAAATGCACTGCCATCTTTGGTGCTTTAATAAATGGATCATCTTTGCTCCTAGGTCTAATGGTCAACTTCTCTGCAATATGTCTGCAATGTACACACTTGGGGTTCTCTTATTTGAGCCCTCTTCCTTTAATTCATTCTGTCCAATATTTGTTTTATTAATCAAACTCTTTTTATCTTCCAGTATAGCTATTCTTTTTTATTTATTTATTTTTTGGCATGAATTATCCTACTATCCTATTCTATCCTAAGTCAGTGCTCATCAATGCCATCTGCCAGTGCCCATCAGTGCCACATCAATGCCACATATCAGTGCCCATCTGAGCTGCCTTTCAGTGTCACCTATCAGTGCCAGTCAGTGCCACCTATCAATGCCAGTCAGTGCCACCTATCAGTGTGCATCAGTGCCACCTATCAGTGTCTGTCAGTGCTGCCTGTCAGTGCCGCCTAACAGTGCCAGTCAGTGCCACCTAACAGTGCCAGTCAGTGCTGCCTATCAGTGCTAGTCAGTGCCGCCTATCATTGCCATATATGATTGCTGCTTTTCAGTGCCCATCAGTGTTGCCTTTCAATGCCCATCAGTGCCACCTACCAGTGCCTCCTCATCAGTGTCCATCAGTGCCACCTAAAAGTGCAGCCTATCAGTGCCCATCACTGCAGCCTCATTAGCGCACATCAGTGAAGGAGAAAAATCACTTATTTACAAAATTTTATAACAAAACTAAGAAAAAACTTTTTTTTTCAAAATTTTCAGTTGTTTTTGGTTTGTTTAGCAAAATATAAAAACCCAGAGGTGATTAAATACCACCAAAAGAAATCTCTGTCTGTCTCAAAAAGAATTATAAAAATGTCATATGGGTACAGTGTTGCATGACTGCACAATTGTCATTCAAAGTGTGACAGCACTGAAAGCTGAAAAATGGCCTGGACAGGAAGGGGGTATAAGTGCCCTGGAAGTAAGTGGTTAATGTGCTGCACTTTTCTAAGAAGGTTCTCTTTAAGTACCCAGAGACAACACTAAAATGTTACAATACAATGAACTCACCCTTGGACTAATTTACCCTGATGCCCATTCCTAACTGTGAAGTTTGACAAAACAAACATATAGACCAGAAAATCATAGGTAGTTAAAATACTATACAGCTCTTCATGACACACAAGTATACAGTATTCTACAGGAGCTCTAAATGGTATTTATTCTGTCAAGCAATCGTCCTTCTATTCTTTTATGTGAACACAGACCTGTAGTCCAAATACACCTTCATCACCTTCATCCATTTCTCTGTTCTTCACCTCAATGTTCTACATCCTGTATATCATCTGAATACTTCCCCACATATCTGAAAGAATAAATGGAACATTTCTTTGGATTTCTATCTAACATTCTTCACCTGGAACAAATTTACAAGTCCCAATTTATATTTCTTACCATCTCCTTCCTATAGATGTTTCTTTTTCTACATTCTTCATTCAAACATTAAGTTATAACACCAACTCTCAAAAGACCGTCTTTCGCATCTTCAACCCTCTCCAACTACTGTCCTGTCTCTCTTCTCCCCTTGAATGGTATATGGTTTTTCAACTCTCTCCTACTCAATATGCAAGGACATGTCTCTATTTTGCACTTTATTCATTTTATATGATTCTTTACATCATCTATCACTTTGTGTACTTCAATATTCTATTGTTAAACCCTCTGTGGTTAATGTTATGCAGGTTCAAAATAATCCCTTATTTCCTGATTTCACTTTCTTATTATTTCACATTCTCAATTGAATAATTGCTGTCTTATCACATATTTCCTATCAGTTACTTGAAGAGAACCCATCCTGATTGGGTTTATTTAGAAGGAAGCTGAATATTAATTTGAGTTGCTTTCACTGTACTGGCTTGCCTATGAAGATTTTACATTTTCACTTTTACCTAACTTTACTTACTGATTGACACTTTATCAGCAATATTGCTGCCCTTTAGCTGTCTGGCTTTAAACACTGTGTTCTTAGAAGATGGCAGGCAATGTGTGAGGTCAGTTGGTTGACAGGCAATAAGCTTACAGGGTTGGGATGACTTCTGATCCTCGGATAACTCAAGAAACTACAGTTCCCCTACTTCTATCCTGGCAGTATGGATAAAACAGAAAAAATATTTTTTTGCCTTAACAATCTGCTTCAATAACTGAGAAACAACTGCTTTTAATACTGACCAAATTCCCCAATCCACAAATCTTTGTTTTGGGGTACAATTTAATACTATCTGCTCTCGTATTTCAAGTGGAATCTGACCCAAAATGCCAAAGTAAAATGAATAGATAGAAGATAAAAAGATAGCAAAGCCAAATATTGTTGCAATATTCATCATTATAGATGAGCGAATCGAACATGGCGAAGTGGAATTCGTTTCGAAGATCAGGAAAAATTCGATTCGCGCCGAATCCGAAAATTAGCAAACTTCGGATGCACGAATCAAATTTTCCCAAAAATGGCGGCGACATGTGTGGCGACGGAGCGGGGATCTCTGGGAAGGCACGCAGACAAGGCGCGCTGACCCATAATGCATTCATTCATGACATGTGATCACATTAGCCAATCAGCAGCCAGCCAGCCAGCACTGTGTAATGGTGGAGCTATAAATTGCGGCCATCTTACAATTCTCCATTAGCCTCCGGTCATTCAAGAGAGACAGACCTGTCTGTATTAGGGACAGAGTTAGGGCCACAGAGACTTTAGGGCCACAGAATCGTTACTCAGGGACACAGAATCGTTACTCAGGGACACAGAATCGTTACTCAGGGACACAGAATTGTTACTCAGGGACACAGAATCGTTACTCAGGGACACAGAATCGTTACTCAGGGACACAGAATTGTTACTCAGGGACACAGAATCGTTACTCAGGGACAGACACAGAATTGTTACTCAGGGACACAGAATTGTTACTGAGGGACACAGAATTGTTACTCAGGGACACAGAATCGTTACTCAGGGACACAGAATCGTTACTCAGGGACACAGAATCGTTACTCAGGGACACAGAATTGTTACTCAGGGACACAGAATCGTTACTCAGGGACACAGAATCGTTACTCAGGGACACAGAATTGTTACTCAGGGACACAGAATTGTTACTCAGGGACACAGAATTGTTACTCAGGGACACATAGTCGTTACTCAGGGACACAGAATTGTTACTCAGGGACACAGAATCGTTACTGAGGGACACAGAATCGTTACTCAGGGACACAGAATCGTTACTCAGGGACACAGAATTGTTACTCAGGGACACAGAATTGTTACTGAGGGACACAGAATCGTTACTCAGGGACACAGAATCGTTACTCAGGGACACAGAATTGTTACTCAGGGACACAGAATCGTTACTCGGGGACACAGAATTGTTACTCAGGGACACAGAATCGTTACTTTCTGCTTCACAACCACTATTGAATTAAAGAGTATGTCAGACAACACGCAGAGGAGTGGCAGAGGAGGCAATGTTTCAGGAGCGAGCAGACGTGGCAGCAGAGGAAGGGGTCGAGGCAGCACTAGTCGCAGCCAGAGGCCAGTGCTCCCGGTGTCATCCAGCGGTCGTGTCTCCAACCCTGCCGTCATCGATTGGTTGACTCGGTCGTCTTCCTCTTCCCAGGTCACCTCTGACACCTACAGCCAACGGTCGGTGGGTACGTCAGACACAACCGTTAGTTGGCATGGCCCGGGAGCAAGCCCACTGAAATCACGTGTCCTCTACCTGCCCCTGTCCTTTGGTGTTCCCTCACCAAGCGAAGTATCACATGCTGTGGGCTCAGCCCCACTGTACAGTGAGGAAGAGCTAACAGAGGGTGGTCAGGAACGGGGGGAGACATCCGCCTCTTCAGCAGCCAGGCGAAGAAGTAGTGGCGAGGAGAGTGGCTTGGTAGCCGGTCTAGAGACAGGTCTGTCTCCTGACCCACACGCAGCCGAGGGGGCTAGTAGTGATGCGGAGACCCTAATTGATGATGATGAGGCTGATCGCACTTGGCAGCCTCGTCGTCATCAGGCTATTGCTTCTGCATCATCAGGAGAAGAGGGTGCCAGCTTGCCAGCGAGCAAAACAGTCGGTGGGTTGCCCAGGAGGCAGCAGGGTCGCAGCAGTGTCAGTGGAGGCAAACGGCCACGGAGTACAGCACCAGCTCCACTGCAGCCTACCACCACGGCCAGTAGTGGTGCCGGTGTGCACGGAGGAAGTAGCAGTCAGCCAGTGAGGAGTAGCGGGGGCAAAGTTTCCTACTCGGCGGTGTGGCAATTTTTCGTCAAGCCGCCCGAGGAAGTAAACGTAGCCGTATGTCGACTATGTGGCCAGAAAGTCAAGCGTGGCCAGGGGGCCCATGTTGGGACTACAGCATTGCGTCAGCATATGCAGCGTCACCATTCGGTGGCCTGGGAAAACCGTGATAAAGATACGGCGGTTCTGCCTGCCCCAGCCCCCGCTCCATCACCCGCTCCGTTACTTGCTCCGTCACCCGACGTCAATCGCCCTCTATCAGCCAGTCAAGGCTCCAACACCTCTGCTGAGGGGAGTTGTCGCTCGTTGGCATCTTCCGCTCGTTCAGATGCTCCTTCTCCTGCTACTCCTCTTCACGGATTCCGTCAGCAGTCTTTCTTGGAATCCGTTTCCAAGAGACAACAGTTTGCGAGCACGCACCCGACGGTGCAGAAGCTGAACGTCCTCCTGTCCAAGTTGCTGGTGCTGCAGTCCCTCCCTTTCCAAGTAATGGACTCAGCACCTTTCCGAGAAATGATGGCTTGTGCCGAGCCGCGGTGGAGAGTGCCAAGCCGGCATTTCTTCGCCAAAAAGGCAGTGCCAGCCCTGCATTCACATGTAGAAGAGATGGTGGGCCAGTCTTTGAGCATGTCGGTCTCTGACAAAGTGCACGGCAGCGCCGACGTGTGGAGCTGTAACTACGGTCAGGGACAGTACATGTCATTTACGGCCCACTGGGCGAACGTGGTGCCGGCACAGCCGCACCAGCAACTTGGACAGGTCACGCCGCTTTTGCCTCCACGTTTGCACATCCTTGGTCCGGCAAAGATGTCCGCCTCTACCACCTCTTCTTCCGCCGTGTCCTCAGCCGCCACCCCCGTGCCAAGTCCCATTACCCGACCGGCATATCACATGTGCAGGGCGCAACGGTGTCACGCTGTGCTGCACCTGGTATGCCTTGGCGAACGTAGTCACACAGGGGAGGAACTTCTGAGTGTAATGAACAGAGAAATCGACAGATGGCTGTCTCCGCGCAAACTGAAAATCGGAACCATGTTGACCGACAACGGAAAGAACATGGTGTCTGCTCTGCGTCAAGGAAGGTTGTGCCATGCGCCATGCATGGCTCACGTGTTCAATCTGGTTGTCAAGCGGTTCCTAAAATCCACCATCCCACTGCAAGACATCCTTAAAATGTCACGTAAACTTTGCATGCATTTCAGCCATTCCTACACCGCAAAGCACACCCTCCTTGAGCTGCAGCGGCAGAACGGAATTCCACAGCATCGCCTGATCTGCGACGTTGCAACAAGGTGGAATTCAACCCTACATATGTTAGAACGCCTTTACGAACAGCGAAAGGCCATCACCGATTTCCTGATGTTACAAGCGGATAAAGGTACTCCCCTGTGTAACTTCGATGTCAGCCATTGGCAGCTCATGCGTGACACCTGCCGCTTGCTCAGGCCCTTTGAGGAGGCCACGCTATTCATGAGTCGGCAGGACTATGGGATGAACGACGTCATTCCTCTGTTGCACGTCCTGGAACAAATGCTGTTAACAATGGCTGGTCAGGGTGCGGTAGACGTGGCGCACAGATCTCAACGCCACATGACCCCTGTGGGGGCAGGACAGGAAGAAGAGGAGGAGGTAGAGGAGGACATTGGTGCTCAGGAATTATTGAGTGAAATGGGTGGTTTTTCCACTCAGCGGACAGGAGTGGAGGAGCAGGAGCATCTGGTAGAGGAGGAGGAGACAGAGGACCCAGACGCACCGTGGCAGTATGCTGTGGAGATGGAGGCAGGGAGTCCCTCGCATTCCTTGGCACAAATGGCCCATAGCATGTTCGCTTGCTTGCGTACCGACAGCCGAATAATAACCATCAGACAGAGGGATGACTTTTGGCTGTCCACCTTGTTGGACCCTCGCTACCGTTCCAAAATGGTGGCCTTTTTCACACCTGCTGAGAGGGAGGCCAAAATAAAGTACTATAAAAACCACCTATGTAGTCAGTTGGTCTCTGCCTTTCTGCGCCAACGTCCATCCTCAGACACTGTGGGCCCTGTGCGCTCGCGTTCCGCTGCCATGGCAGCAGGGGAGGGGTGGGGTGGTAGGAGCAGTGGCAGCTCCACCAGCAGCGGCTGCCTCAGTCTGCAGTCGATGATGAGTAGCTTTCTTCACCAGCGCAGTGAGGAAACTACTAACCAGCCGCAGCAGCAGCAGCATCAGGTGGACCTGGAGCAGGACCTCAAACAACAGGCTTGGGCCTACTTGGACAGCACCCTGCCAACCGAGGTAGACAATCCCCTTGACTACTGGGCAACGAAACTTGACCTTTGGCCCCAACTAGCTGAATTTGCCCTTGAAAGGCTGTCATGCCCGGCCAGTAGCGTGGCATCGGAGCGCGTGTTTAGTGCGGCAGGAGGTATTGTAACTCCGCGGAGGACACGACTGTCCACCCAAAGTGTGGAGAGACTGACGTTTGTGAAAATGAATCAGGCGTGGATTAGTCTGGATTTCAAACCACCAGTTCCTGACACAACTGACTAAATCCGCCATGAATCATGCCCCAAACATGTTATTATTTTTAACATAGGCCTCTGTATGGCCTTCAATTTAAGCTGCTTACGCTTCGCCACTCTGCCATGGGCCCCTGTACCGCCTCCTCTTGCTGCTGCCAGGTCCAGAGTGTGTCATGGGTCCCTGTACGGCCTCCCATTGCTGCTGACTTCATCGCCAGACTCTGCCATGTGCCACTTTCAGGTCTCCTTACACTGTTGGTGGGTTCCATTTTGTGATAGGGTGCTGTATGGCCTTCCATTGCTGCTGCCTCCACCGCCACCCTGCGCCATGTGCCTCTGTCGTCTGCTCACGCTGCTGACGGCTTCCGCTTTTTAATCGAGGCCTGTGTTTGGCTTCCGAATACTGCTGCATCCACCGCCACCCTGCGCCATGTGCCTCTGTCGTCTGCTCACGCTGCTGACGGCTTCCGCTTTTTAACCTAGGCCTGTGTATGGCTTCAGAATAATGCTGCCTACACCGCCACCCTGCGCCATGTGCCTCTGACGTCTGCTCACGCTGCTGCCAGGTCCATACTGATTCATGGCCCCCTGTACCGGCTCCTCATGAACGTGGTTCAGCGGGTTTGCATCACTTAACGGCAAATCGTTGACAAACGCTGGGACGTTCAGTGTTGTGCGCATTAAGCCAGACACCAAAGGGCAGCACAGACCTGTTATTACTCGCTCAAGCATGGCTGAACAAAACCAGTCTCTACCACAAATTGGACCCAGACCTGCCCAGGGTCTCGTAAGTAGATTGCACGGAGGAGTAGAGTTCGTTATTGGAATTAACTGTGAGGGACTTTTAAACCTAGGCCTGTGTATGGCCTTCAATTGAAGCTGCTTCTGCTCCGCCACTCTGCCATTGGACTCTTGATAGTCGACGACTATCAAGAGTCCAATGGCAGAGTGGCGGAGCAGAAGCAGCTTCAATTGAAGGCCATACACAGGCCTAGGTTTAAAAGTCCCTCACAGTTAATTCCAATAACGAACTCTACTCCTCCGTGCAATCTACTTACGAGACCCTGGGCAGGTCTGGGTCCAATTTGTGGTAGAGACTGGTTTTGTTCAGCCATGCTTGAGCGAGTAATAACAGGTCTGTGCTGCCCTTTGGTGTCTGGCTTAATGCGCACAACACTGAACGTCCCAGCGTTTGTCAACGATTTGCCGTTAAGTGATGCAAACCCGCTGAACCACGTTCATGAGGAGCCGGTACAGGGGGCCATGAATCAGTATGCACCTGGCAGCAGCATGAGCAGACGACAGAGGCACATGGCGCAGGGTGGCGGTGTAGGCAGCATTATTCTGAAGCCATACACAGGCCTAGGTTAAAAAGCGGAAGCCGTCAGCAGCGTGAGCAGACGACAGAGGCACATGGCGCAGGGTGGCGGTGGATGCAGCAGTATTCGGAAGCCAAACACAGGCCTCGGTTAAAAAGCAGAAGCCGTCATCAGCGTGAGCAGACGACAGAGGCACATGGCGCAGGGTGGCGGTGGAGGCAGCAGCAATGGAAGGCCATACAGCACCCTATCACAAAATGGAACCCACCAACAGTGTAAGGAGACCTGAAAGTGGCATATGGCAGAGTCTGGCGATGAAGTCAGCAGCAATGGGAGGCCGTACAGGGACCCATGACACACTCTGGACCTGGCAGCAGCAAAAGGAGGCGGTACAGGGGCCCATGGCAGAGTGGCAAAGCGTAAGCAGCTTAAATTGAAGGCCATACAGAGGCCTATGTTAAAAAGTCCCCCCAGCAGCAGTGTGGGGAGACGACTATTAGTCGTCTCCCCACGCTGCTGCTGGGGGGACTTTTTAACATAGGCCTCTGTATGGCCTTCAATTTTAGCTGCTTACGCTCCGCCACTCTGCCATGGGCCCCTGTACCGCCTCCTCATGCTGCTGCCAGGCCCGTAATCTGCCATGGGCCCCCGTACCGACTCCTCATGCTGCTGCCAGGCCCGTAATCTGTCATGGGCCCCTGTACCGCCTCCTCATGCTGCTGCCAGGTCCAGAGTGTGTCATGGGTCCCTGTACGGCCTCCCATTGCTGTTGTCTCCATCGCCACACTCTGCCATGTGCCACTTTCAGGTCTCCTCACACTGCTGGTGGGTTCCATTTTGTCATAGGGTGCTGTATGGCCTCCCATTGCTGCTGCCAGGCCCGTAATCTGCCATGGGCCCCCGTACCGACTCCTCATGCTGCTGCCAGGCCCGTAATCTGTCATGGGCCCCTGTACCGCCTCCTCATGCTGCTGCCAGGTCCAGAGTGTGTCATGGGTCCCTGTACGGCCTCCCATTGCTGTTGTCTCCATCGCCACACTCTGCCATGTGCCACTTTCAGGTCTCCTCACACTGCTGGTGGGTTCCATTTTGTCATAGGGTGCTGTATGGCCTCCCATTGCTGCTGCCAGGCCCGTAATCTGCCATGGGCCCCAGTACCGACTCCTCATGCTGCTGCCAGGCCCGTAATCTGTCATGGGCCCCTGTACCGCCTCCTCATGCTGCTGCCAGGTCCAGAGTGTGTCATGGGTCCCTGTACGGCCTCCCATTGCTGCTGTCTCCATCGCCACACTCTGCCATGTGCCACTTTCAGGTCTCCTCACACTGCTGGTGGGTTCCATTTTGTCATAGGGTGCTGTATGGCCTCCCATTGCTGCTGCCAGGCCCGTAATCTGCCATGGGCCCCCGTACCGACTCCTCATGCTGCTGCTAGGCCCGTAATCTGTCATGGGCCCCTGTACCGCCTCCTCATGCTGCTGCCAGGTCCAGAGTGTGTCATGGGTCCCTGTACGGCCTCCCATTGCTGTTGTCTCCATCGCCACACTCTGCCATGTGCCACTTTCAGGTCTCCTCACACTGCTGGTGGGTTCCATTTTGTCATAGGATGCTGTATGGCCTCCCATTGCTGCTGCCAGGCCCGTAATCTGCCATGGGCCCCTGTACCGACTCCTCATGCTGCTGCCAGGCCCGTAATCTGTCATGGGCCCCTGTACCGCCTCCTCATGCTGCTGCCAGGTCCAGAGTGTGTCATGGGTCCCTGTACGGCCTCCCATTGCTGCTGTCTCCATCGCCACACTCTGCCATGTGCCACTTTCAGGTCTCCTCACACTGCTGGTGGGTTCCATTTTGTCATAGGGTGCTGTATGGCCTCCCATTGCTGCTGCCAGGCCCGTAATCTGCCATGGGCCCCCATACCGACTCCTCATGCTGCTGCTAGGCCCGTAATCTGTCATGGGCCCCTGTACCGCCTCCTCATGCTGCTGCCAGGTCCAGAGTGTGTCATGGGTCCCTGTACGGCCTCCCATTGCTGTTGTCTCCATCGCCACACTCTGCCATGTGCCACTTTCAGGTCTCCTCACACTGCTGGTGGGTTCCATTTTGTCATAGGATGCTGTATGGCCTCCCATTGCTGCTGCCAGGCCCGTAATCTGCCATGGGCCCCTGTACCGACTCCTCATGCTGCTGCCAGGCCCGTAATCTGTCATGGGCCCCTGTACCGCCTCCTCATGCTGCTGCCAGGTCCAGAGTGTGTCATGGGTCCCTGTACGGCCTCCCATTGCTGCTGTCTCCATCGCCACACTCTGCCATGTGCCACTTTCAGGTCTCCTCACACTGCTGGTGGGTTCCATTTTGTCATAGGGTGCTGTATGGCCTCCCATTGCTGCTGCCAGGCCCGTAATCTGCCATGGGCCCCCGTACCGACTCCTCATGCTGCTGCCAGGCCCGTAATCTGTCATGGGCCCCTGTACCGCCTCCTCATGCTGCTGCCAGGTCCAGAATGTGTCATGGGTCCCTGTACGGCCTCCCATTGCTGCTGTCTCCATCGCCACACTCTGCCATGTGCCACTTTCAGGTCTCCTCACACTGCTGGTGGGTTCCATTTTGTCATAGGGTGCTGTATGGCCTCCCATTGCTGCTGCCAGGCCCGTAATCTGCCATGGGTCCCCGTACCGACTCCTCATGCTGCTGCCAGGCCCGTAATCTGTCATGGGCCCCTGTACCGCCTCCTCATGCTGCTGCCAGGTCCAGAGTGTGTCATGGGTCCCTGTACGGCCTCCCATTGCTGCTGTCTCCATCGCCACACTCTGCCATGTGCCACTTTCAGGTCTCCTCACACTGCTGGTGGGTTCCATTTTGTCATAGGGTGTTGTATGGCCTCCCATTGCTGCTGCCTCCACCGCCACACTGTGGCTCCACACTCTGGTTTTGGCCCCGTGACTGCCCAAATGTGTGAAGTGTGCGGTGATTCTAAGATCGACGGCACTCATCTGCATGTCATACTGACTGACAGTATTATTTCTCTTCCCCAGCAGACTCCAAGGGCATTTAAATTAAAGGTACAGTGTTCTGCACTAATATAAAGGCTCTCTGAAGCCTAGAAACACCCTTTTTATACGTTAAATTCGCAGCGAATATATTCGCCTCGAATCGAATTTATTCCGCGAATTCGGCGAATCAGCCGAATCGAATTTTTGAATAATTCGCTCATCTCTAATTGACAGCTTCAAAACTGCTTTGCATCCCATGCCCCAGCAACACTGTGGTCTAGGTAACTTACTCCATTTGAATCCTTATGTACACAGAAACCGCCACAATGGAATTTCATTTGCTACATTTATACTCTACACTTAGAGGATTCTTCCCCCCACCCTGAACTCAAGTC
Organism: Staurois parvus; assembly: GCF_062004578.1. Classification (NCBI taxonomy): domain Eukaryota; kingdom Metazoa; phylum Chordata; class Amphibia; order Anura; family Ranidae; genus Staurois; species Staurois parvus. Next base: position 11,510,794 of record NW_028317949.1, read on the forward strand.
ACCTAGTGTGAGAGAAAGATCTACAGACCTCTCCTCAAGATTAGGGCTGGGGAACCATCTGTGAATATGTGCATAAAGGTTCCTTGAATGTTGCCAGGAAAACTCCTATAAAATTAAAACCAGGTAGTGTAGAACCCCAGCTCCCCTACATAAATGTTCCCCTTCTATATCTAACACCTGCTAGAAAGGCGGGGGAGCCGAATGTACAGTGCTTCATATCTGGTGGTCCTGTGAACTTTCCCTTCTGGAAAGAGGTCCATGAGCTTATTTCAAAAGTTTCCACATACACTTTAGACTATACTCCAGCACAATTCCTTTCACACCACACAACTTTATCCAGAAAAGACTACCATAAATCATTGGCCATGCATATGGTGAATGCGGCAAGACTGTGCGTTCCTATACACTGGCGATCCAAGCATGTTTCAGGGAATGGTTTGCAAGGATCTCCAAAATAGAACTCATTCATATCTCCTAAGAACGAATACAAAAATTCAAGAGGAGATGGCTTTGCTGGACTAATTTCAAAATGACTGAGCGTTTCAATTTCATTGACTCGCAATTTTAAGTGCGATGACAAGTCTTTGTCCTGGTGGAGATGGACAACCAGGCAATGGGAAACGGGCATAACACTTGGCCCTCCCAAGCCCCGACCGTTTCTATCTCCTAAGACGTTCCTTATCCACCGCCTCTCCTTTTTACATCCACTCCCCCCCCCTTTTTTTTCTTCTTCTCTTCCTCTTTCTATTTTTACTTTCTTTTCCTTTTCTTTGTTTTCCTTTCATTGTCCCCAAATGCAGGCTATATTGATTCTCGTGAGTTTTACAATGTGGGGCTGAAAAATAGTAATAACTCAGAATAACTCAGAATATGTTCAGAATTGCAGTTTTGCTGTATGTCTCACCTTTGTTTGACATTTAATTTAATAACATGATTTGAATTACTGTAATAAATTCATTGTCTCACTCAATTGCTGTGATGATATTCACCTGTTAATCGTTTTCAGTGTCTGATGACGAATTTCCCCCATGAATCATTATCACTCAATTCTGCAAGTGGTTCTGATTTACTATCGCTGTTCTCTAGCAGGTCTAAAACCGATTTTTGACCTAAAGGGACGCTTTTTGGACGCCATGGACTTTTCGAAGTTTCCAGGCAGAAAGAACAGTCAAAATGTAGGCAGGGCACAGGACAAAGCAGTAGGGACAAAATATATGTGAAATGCATTGAAACAGCAATGTTTTACTATATAATAATAATTTTTAAAAAGACATTTTTTAAAAATTTCAAATTTGCCGCCGGTTCCGGCGCCCGTACGTCCTGACGTCACAGGGACCGGAACACGGAAGCCGGCATTGGCTGGAGGAGATGGCCGGGGACACTGCAGGGGACACATCGCGGGAGCGAAGGACAAGGTAAGCGCTGCAGGGACTCCCTGAGCAACGCCGCATGGTAAGCCTGAGTGTAGCTCGGGGTTACTGCTCTTGGTACTGAAATTTTACCGAGCTACACTCGGGAATACCGCCAAGGAGTTTAAGAAGCATTCTTCCCACTAACCATCATACCAATGTATCATGAGTTGCAGGTATAGTGATTTTAAGCAGGGGTTTCTTGAGGCTGGAAAGTTCTTTCAAGGGTTCCTCTGTGTTGAAAAAGTTGAGAAAGTCTAATTGAAAGTGTAACTAAAGACAAAACATTCTTTTTCATTTTGGATAGAGTAATGGAGGGTTAGGACCCCTGTCAGCTTTTTTTTTTTTTTTGCCATCTGTGTCCCATTGGGAAGATTTCCCTTCATGTCCTGACCCATTGCCAAAACAGAAAGTGAGAGGAAATCCCTACACATTAAGGGAATCCATTGGAGGCTCCCAGGTCACCAGAACTAGTGTCCCCATTGTAAAATTTCCCTCCTATTACTTTTTTGGGACAACCCAAAATTTGTGATTTTCTTTTACTTTGACTTTCAATGATAATGGCAAACAGAACAAATAGAGAGGGTAAATCACCCTAATGGAGACAGGCAGCAACAAAAACCTAATCGGTGAGCTAATATCTCTCCACCCTATCCAAAACTAAACAAAGGTTTTTCCTTTAGTCACACTTTAAGCAAATAAAAAAAATTTCTAAATGTCAAATATTGAATAAAAATAGTACAAAAAAATCACACACATATATAAATATCCTTCTTCCATCCATAAAAGAGACAACATTTTAGAAGAAAGGTATTTATATATGTGTGTGATTTTTGATAATATTTTAATTCATTATTGACATTTAAAAGGATATTTTATATTTACCTAATTTAACTTATTTTTATATTTTGATACACCATGTGTGTCCTGTGAAAGTAGCTTCCGTTTGGCTGGTACTTTTAGCTTTTGTAACTTTATTATTATTATTATACAGGATTTATATAGCGCCAACAGTTTGCTCAGTGCTTTACAATATAACAGGAGACAATGCAGCAACAATACAGTTCAATACAAGAGTGAAAGGAGGGCCCTTCTCCTTGGAGCTTGCAATCTAGGAGGGAGGGGCTAGTGGTACAAAAGGTAGTAACTGTGGGGGATGGACTGGTTGGAAGAGTAGAAGATTCCATTGTTAGCTGAGGGCAGGATAGGCTTCCTTAAAGAGATAGGTTTTCAGAGATCGCCTAAAAGTGAGCAGAGTAGGCGATAGTCTGATAAATTGGGGTAGAGAGTTCTAGAGGATAGGGGAAGCTCTGGAAAAGTCCTGGAGATGAGCATGGGAGTAGGAGACAAGGGAGCTAGAGAGTAGGAGGTCTTGCGAGGAGTGGAGAGGACGGTGGGTGATATTTAGAGACAAGATCGTTGATGTAATTTGGGGCAGAGTTATAAATGGCTTTATAACGTATTGTTAATGGTTTGAATATTATCCGTTGGGCTATGGAAAGCCAGTGGAGGGATTGGCAGAGAGTGGTGGCAGATACAGAATGGTTAGTAAGGTGGATAGGTCTGGCAGCAGCATTCATGATAGACTGAAGAGGGGATAGCCTGTGATTTGGCAGGCCAATGAGAAGGCAATTGCAATAGTCAAGGCGAGATATAACAAGGGAGTGAATAAGTTGCTTAGTGGTTTCCATGGTTAGGAATGGGCGTATCTTCGAGATGTTGCGGAGGTGAAGTCTACAAGATTTGGACAGTGATTGGATTTGGGGGTGAAAGGACAGATGGGAATCTAGGATTACACCTAGTAACCTGGCATGAGGGGAGGGACTGATGATTGTGTTATTGATCTTGATGGAGAAGTCAGGGGAGGGGGCATGGGATGGGGGGAATACTAAGAGCACAGTTTTGAAAAGACTGAGTTTGAGTAAGTGAAGTGACATCCATGCCGATATGTCGCTTAGTAGGTTAGTAATGTGAGAGGAGACTGAAGGGCTGAGGTGAGGGGTAGAAAGATAGATTTGTGTGTCATCAGCATAGAGATGGTACTTAAAGCCATGGGAGTTTATCAAGTGACCAAGGGAGGAGGTGTAGATGGAGAAGAGAAGGGGTCCAAGGACAGAACCTTGAGGGACCCCTACAGAAAGAGGGAGTGAAGAAGAGGAGGCAGCGTTATAGGTAACGCTGAATGAGTGCTGCGATAGGTAGGAGGAGAACCAGGAGAGAGCAGAGTCTCTGAGACCAGGAGAGTGGAGTTTTTTGAGGAGGAGGGGATGGTCAACCGTATAAAAAGCCTCAGAGAAGTCAAGTAGTAAGAGTACGGAGTAGTGGCCATTGGTTTTAGCTGTTAGTAGATCATTAGTGAGTTTTAGTAGGGCAGTTTCAGTGGAGTGTAGTGAGTGAAAGCCAGAATGTCAAGGGTCAAGAAGGTTGTTGTCGGTGTGGTGGGAGCTCAGGCGATTGTAGACTAAGCGTTCTAGGAGGTAAATGGCAGCAGGGAGATGGGTCTTAAGTTGTTCAGGTTGGTGGGATCCAGGGAGGGCTTTTTAAGTATGGGAGTGATGTGCGCATGCTTTAGAGGGGAGGGGAAGGCACCAGTAGAGAGGGAAAGATTGAAGATGTGAGTGAGGGAGCATAGAATGGAAGAAGAGGGTGACCGTAGTAGTTGTGAGGGGACAGGATCCAGAGGGCAGGTAGTGAGACGGGCTTCTGAGAAAACATTAGTGACCTCTTCGGTAGTAGCAAGGTCAAAAGAGGAAAGTGTTGAGGGAGGTATAGTATAAGGTATGCTAAGTGGGATGGATGTCTGTGCAGTGGCAATGCCCTTAAAAATTGTGTCAATCTTCTTTTTGAAATGATTTGCAATCTCGTGAGCAGTGAGTGAGGTACTGGGTGGAGATGGAGAAAGTGGATAGTTAAAAGTAGAGAAGAGACGATGAGGACTGGATGACAAAGTATTAATAAGAGTGACAAAGTAGGCTTGTTTGGCAGCATGAAGGGAGGAATTGTATGTTAAGAAAGCAGATTTATATCAGGTAAATGCTTGCTGGGACTTGGTTTTACACCACAATTGCTCCAGCGCACGACTATGTCATTTAAGATTTCTGGTGTCGTCAGTCTGCCAAGGTTGTAACGGTCGGGGCCTGATGCTTCATGTTGTTAGAGGAGCAAGTGAGTCTAATGCGGATGTAGACAGCAGTGGCCAGGTCAGGGCAGGACAGGGAAGAGATTCTGTCATAGAGTTTGTCAGTTGCAGAGTGGAAAGGAGCAGGGTTCAAGTTGTGAAGGTTTCTGCGGGTAATTGTTTGCCGCTTGGAGGGATAGGTGTTTGAAGATGAGGACACTGTGAAGGTGATGAGATTGTGATCAGAGAGAGGAAAGGGGGTGTTTCTGAGGTTGTAGGGAGTGCAAAGATGGGAGAAAACAAGGTCTAATGTATTCCCATCAGAGTAAGTGGAGGATTGTATACACTGTGCTAATGAAAGCGGGACACGGGTCCAGGAGGCTGATAGAACACTTCAATCCTCAGAGAAATGGAAGAAAACAGCCGGATGCAGTGAGTCTTGAAAGAAGAGAAGGATAGAGAGGAAGGGTTAGGGAGGACTTGAAAGTTGCTCAGTGGGGATAGAAGCAAACCAACCCCACCACCTTTCCGACCACTGGGTCTGGGTGAGTGGGTCCAGATGAGGCCTCCATAGGAAAGTGCTGCGGGAGAAGCAGAATCTGCTGCTTGGAACCATCACAGGCGTGACAGATCTCGCTGCAGGACGGCGATCCGGGAGGTCATTGTATGACGCCCACCCGGATTTGCTATTGGGAACTTGTTAAGAGGGTCACATTAGTCTCTTTTTGCCCCTTCTAAGCCTACTAGCCATAGTCCATGCAGTGTCTGATGGTTTACTAAAATTCCCCTAGATGAATTTGCTTATAAAAAATCTGAAACACATACGATTCACTTTAATCTTGTAGAAGCAGAAAAACTGAACTTCATCCCTAGAATCAAATTACTAATATGCAATGAAAATGAGTTTCTATATGAATAGTGAAGTTCACTTTTAAAGTGTTTATTTACTTTTCAAAGTGAATGATAGTTATTGTCTTGAACCTATGTTGACTTTAAATATCTAATCATGTGTTAGGCAAATTAAAATAATATTTTTTTCAAGGGCATGAATGGGTGCTTACATGAACCCATTTTACCGTATTCGCTAAAATTATCTTTGCTAGGTGACCTGTAGTAATAAATGAATTAAGCATAGTTTATTTGTCTGGATGTTTGCTGAAATCCTAAAAATAAATCTGCAAACCCCACTGAAGTTTTACAAGCCAAAGCTTGTAAATTTTACTGGCCTATTTGAAGACCAATCCTTATGCTTTTGGTAAAAAAAAGGACATGGACAGCTGGACGTTGCCATGAGGAACATGTACTACTACACACATTTTTTTTAAAGAAATACCATTCAGAGGGGAACAGATTTTTTAATGCAGCTTAAAGAATAACATAAACAAAATGCAGTTCTTTACTTCCCTACAGGGCAAATATTGATATTTCTCTCTTACATGTAAAAATCATAATTATTTGCTAAACAATTACTTAATTTCCAGAAATTATATATATTTTTAGCTGAGACCCTATAGATAAAATGTGAGTGTTGCAATTTTTTATGTCACACTGTATTTGCGCAGTGGCAGTTTTTCAAATGCAAATTGTTTGAAACAAAATACAGTTTAATACAATTTAGTCCACACAAACACAATATAATACCCAATTTTTGGTAACATATTAAACATGATGTTATGCTAAGTAAATACAGTAGATACCAAACGTGTCATGCTTTAATATTGTGTACGCCCATAGAATGGTGCCAAACTATGCTACCTAAAGATTGCCGAAGGGAATGCTTTAAAAGCCTTTACAAGTTACCAGTTTAGAGTTACCCAAGAGGTCTGGAGCTAGAATTATTGCTCTCACTATATAGTTTGTTGCGATACCTCAAATGGGTTGTGTGAACACCATTTACATATGCGAACGCTACCTATGTATATGTTTGCTTTTGTGCACAAGCATGGGGGACAGGGTCACTTTGATTTGTTTTAACTATTTTTTTTATTTTTTTTTATTTTTACACTGTCCCTTTACATTTTTTGATCACTTTTATTGCTATCATATTGTGATAGGAATAAGTAGTAAGGGGTACCTTTTACTGAGAGATCTGATGTCTCCTCTTCCCCTAAAAGAATCTAGTTACACTAAGATTGGTGTGATCAAATTCTTTCCCAAGCTAAAAATGGCTATCTTTCTATCCAATGGAACCATAAGTAACAAAAAAACTTGTTGCTTCTAGTTTCTAATACCATAAAGATGATCATAGATGTTCCAGTTCACATTCAGCATCATGGTAAGGTCACTAGCGCTGGCTTAAGTCTTGGGATCCCCGATCAGACAGACGAGCCCAGGAAGGCACCGGAGAATGGCGGGCACCCCTCTTGACACTTGTAAAAGCAATCCTAGTGGCTAATTAGTATTGCCCGCAGAAACAAATGATACCAGGATGTGCCTATAGCTGCATACAATGTCCTACATTGGGAATGAGTTAAATACCATGATTTAGAATGCGTTAAAGCTGAATGATAAATTGTGATTCTACTTTGCTTATTGACAATTCATGGTGCATTTACATCATGGGACAAGTTCTTTTAATAAAATACTTTTTTCAACAGCTTGTTTGTTTCCTTTACTATATATTTGGTTTACTACTTACTTACTTTACTATTTTTTGTAAATGAGTAACAAGGAGTTTTATGTATGGGGAGCAGATATTTAGGAGTTCTCCTATTTTAAAGGTGAGCAGCAAGGCTATATGTCTGGATAAAGGTCTATTATGGTTTTTAGGAGGGATCCCAAGCCACTTTTAAAGTTTTTTTTTTGTATGGAGTCACAGACCCCTATCTACGATAAGAATCCAGTATGAGTTTAGGGATAACCCATGCCATTTGTTTTTTTCTTGCACAGTGTCCCCCTCAAACATCAAACACCAGATTCTCATCCAGACAAGCAGGAAAATAATTGCAGGCAAAAGATATGTATAATTGAATTAACCTTGAAAAAAAGGACAGTTTAGCGTTAAATGTTTATTCTAAAATACATAGTGTGTTTATATATTCTTTGCTGATTTTTTTCACCTCTGCCGCCCTGTAGCAGTATATCTGCTATAGGGTGGCGGGGATGTTGATAAAGCATGTTGGACATCTATTTACTCAGTGTAATATCAGATTTCATATTAAAAAAATTGGTTATATATTGTGTTTTATTTTTTTATATTCATTAAAGTGTATTAAAAAAAAAATGACATTTGAAAAATCGCTGCACAAATACCGTCTGCCATGAAAAATTTTAATTACTGCTGTTTTATTTTCTAGCACCTTTGCTAAAAAAAAATAATAATAATAATAAAAAAAAAAAAAAAAAAATATATATATATATATATATAATGTCAGAATTGGACCGGTAAGCAAGTGGATAAAAGACATTTTTTGGCAGCTTCTCTTAAATGTTTAGTCACTATAGTCACTATAGCCCAAATTAAGCAAGCTAAAATCTAAAACTGTTTAAAGGGTATAATACTATGCTATTATAAAGAATATTGATAAAATCTTTGATACATTGGTTCAACTATTTTAGTTTTACATTACATCAAAATATTGGACCATATCTATAGTAAATCATTCAAAACATCTTTCAGATATAGAACTGATAACAAATTGCTTCATAAATAAAAAAGAACATGTCTGTGTAGGTTCCTGAAACATGTAAGCACACTGCATTTTGGCACCAGGAAAGGAAGTGATAAAGAAGAAATAAATATTTTACTTTGAGTCAAACCTCTGTGAAGGTTATCTCAAGTGAGATTAAAAGGGCAGCAGATTGAACATCCAATATATCTGATAAATGTGCTTTTGAGACTACAAAAGATCTCTTTTTTAGATATCTTGAAAGCAGTCATCTAAGAAACAGACTTTTCTTTTTCACTCTTGAAAGCTCATCTATAAGAACACCCATGTTTTATTTTCATGACCCCTGTGATACCAACATTAATCTTCATTTCACTGCATTTTATAATTTAATGTGTGTGTCTTCACATTACTTCAGAAAATGAAAACAGTAAAAATCTTATTTTAAAGATCTATTTTACTAGGCATTTCATTTTTGCACTGAAAAATAAAAATACACATTAGCAGTATGTAAAACATATACTATTGATTTTTCTATTAATAAAAAGAAAATGGATTGGTTATTACTAAACATGATTTGCAAATACATCTAGGTGGATAATGTTAGGCTGGCTCCACAGTCAATCACCTTGAATGGCAGCTCAAAACTAATGGACCTGTTGTGGCAAAAACATTGACATTGACAGTGAATGGTTTTGAAAGTTTATTTAATGAACACTTTTTATATAGTGCCACAAGACTGTATGTACTGTACCTCTGGCTCCTGATTGACCTCTGATGGAACCAAACTGTGTAAATTATAGATGGTTTTCCCATTGGCACATCATAGTTACATAGTTAGTCTGGCTGAAAAAAGACAAAAGTCCATCCAGTTCAACCATTTAAAAAAAAAAAAAAAACCAAAAGTTATAATCCTATACCCACAGTTGATCCAGAGGACCTTATATCTTATATAAGTAACCCACATCTGCACATTCTGTTATGGCTTCAGTCCAAGTCTCAGACCCTCAGGGCTGTCACAATGTCATTCCTTAAAATGCCTGAAAATTGAATGGACAACTTAGTATGTTCCTCTTATATTCCCCAAAGCCAACTCTGAGTTTTAATTGTCTCCTGGTATGTTTCCTACCATATGAACCTACCACAAACGTTTTTCAATGCCCCATAAATTGGCATTGACATAAATTGGTTCTGTACACAACACGCACAATAAAATGTTTGTCCAGCAATGAGCTAGAAACTTTGCCATCTCTATAGATAGATTCTTCACTCTACAAGGGGTCATCAGGATCCTCAGGTCTTACAGTTTTCTATAAATGACTGTGGGTGTGTCATTGGAACTTCTTTAAAAAATCTACAGTTCAGGGTTTTATTTTATACAAAGCCCTTATTATTATATTTGGTACAGAAATTAATATCCTTCCTATCCTGCACTGATTGCTGTTAATCCCTCTTGTTATCTACATACCGTCTCCTCATATTGAACTTTATACCTCCATTAGGCTTCCTGAGTACAACTTTCATATCCATTCACCTTGCATTTCTCTTTCAAAAATTCACTCTGCTTGACATAATTTTCTGTTTAAATGAAGGCCCCCTCAAATGGCAGAACTGACAAGGAGCTATATTATGGAGATGATTTACTAAAACTAGAGAGAGCAAAACCTGGTGCAGCTATACATGGTAGCCAATCAGCTTTTGACTTCAGCTTGTTAAATTAAGCTTTGACAAAAAAAACTGGAAGCTGATTGGTTTGTATGCAGAGCTACACTGGATTTTGCACTCTCCAGTTTCAGTAAATCAACCCCTTTGTATTCAGCATGGGTGATGTACATGTGCTGCATGCAAAGCATGCAAGGTAATTGCTCAACTTGGTCTTACAATGGTCTTTGATACAAATAACCCTTCCTTCTCAAATGGTAACTCCAGATCGAGGGACACTCCACAGCTTGTGGAATCGTTAACATATTTATTTATTTCAGGTACTTATATAGCGCCGTCAATTTACGCAGCGCTTTTACATATATATTGTACATTCACATCAGTCCCTAACCCTCAAGGAGCATACAATCTAAGGTCCCTAACTCACATTCATACATACACATATTAAGGCCAATTTAGACAGGAGCCAATTAACCTACCAGCATGTCCTTGGAGAGTGGAAGGAAACCGGAGTACCCGGAGGAAACCCACGCAGGCACAGGGAGAACATGCAAACTCCAGGCAGGTGGTGCCGTGGTCAGGATTTGAACCAGCAACCCTAGTACTGCCAGGCGGAAGTACTAACCATTTAGCCACTGTGCTGCCCATATACATATAAAATGTCTAAAGGATTGCTCTGGCAATAGCTAATTAACTCTCTCAGGCTGTTATCTGATCCCTCCCAAATTATCAATATGTCATCAATATAGCTTGTATAGAGAATCATATTCACACCAAATGAATTATTAATCCAAATATGAAACTCCTCCCAGTATCCCATTAAGAGAATGGGGTAGCTCGGTGCAAACCTGACATTAATCATGGTCCATTTGATGTATTTGTAGTATTCATCCAAAAGCATAAAATAATGATGAGACAAAGTAAACTTTATACTAGATAAAATTGCATTCTTATAATGCATGCTTTTATAATAACCAGAAAAAAAATATCTGCCTGGAGACCAAATTGGTGGCTGATAGACTTACTACATGAGCAAGTGAAACCCATTGATACCCAAGATTCTACCTATATTGTGTTAGGAAATCTAGCATAAGGCCAGAATCCCTGAAACGAGGGATATAAATGAAATTCACTTTGTGTCTTCCTTATATACAGTTTATGCTTCAGGCATGAATTTAGCCTCCAGGTGAGGATTTGGTATGTTCTTTCTGTACTTGTGTGGGTCTTCTCCCACATTTCTGAAACATGTTGGGTTGGATTTGATCTAAATTTTTCCATATATATGTGTATATGTTCCTGATTAAGTGATTTTGATTAAACACTTTGGGAAGGTCCTTGGTAGGTGATGTTATCACATCAGTATGTGACTCCTCGTGTATTCCAAAGCAAGCCCTGAGCTGGGGCTGATGATCATGGTTTCTACGTTAGATTACACATGTGATTTACCCATAGTGCTGCATAATGCATATTATAATGTGAGCATATCTTATGGATGTTTTAAATAATTTTGAAAAAAAAAGTGGCAATACACTATTAGATTACTTCTGTTTGCATACTTCCCTCTTTTAATGAGCGTTTGAGAAGAGAGTGGGAGAGATGATTTTACAGTGGAATTTCCTTGGATTTGGATGATATTATGCGCAATATAATTTATAAATTGAGGTCCATCAGTTTGGTGTGTGTCACTAACGGTGGATGAAAGGTTTACAAAGTCATTTCGCCTTACATGAGCTTGTCACTTGTCACTCAGTGAAGCTAGGAAAATGTGACACAGGATTCGCATTTAGGGTGAATGCAACATTCCAGACTAGTGTTTCCGGGCAGATAAAGCTGAGGATTTGACTTTCTGTGGATTCTGCAGCTCTGAAATGGACATCCTGTGTCAGGGTTTTGCTAGATACCTGCAATCTGGCTGAGTACACAGCTGTGCTGTGTCGTTATATACTCAGGTCTGAGAATAGCTCAGAGCTCCCAGTTTGGAGACCACTCCCAGTGGGGGAGATGGAAGGTCTCATTGAGTGGTCAGAGGACCCAGCCAGAAGCCAGGAGATAGAGGTTCCAGTTCCAGGGGTAAGGTCAGATCCTATTGGGGTGTCAGGAGAACCCCCAATCCATAGGCCAGAGGTTGGCCATGCAGCAGGGTTCTCTGACTAAAGGCTAGAGAGTCAAGTATCCAAGAGAGCAGGCAGAGAGACTGTCAAGAGGAGCAACTTGATATTGCAAAGACTGAGTGAGCTTATGGGCCAGGTGGCTCTTCGTTTTCCAGTGCATTACTGCTGAAGTTGAAGCAGATCCCCTGCATGGGACGTCATTCATTTGTGAACTTTTGCTACCTTTTAAATAAAGTAGGTTACCAAACCCCTAAAAATAGTTCCTGTCGCCATGGACTCACTAAAATAACACATCTAACATGAGAGCTAACTACCCCATATCACACACTGTTTAACACTTTTGAGCCTTTTGTGAATGCAAAGGACTTATTTATTTATGTACCATCTACATTGATTCCCTCTGTGTATGCATGTGTTTATATAAGATTGTCATGTATAAACATTAGTATTGCACTGCTTATGTGTGGATAGTGTTTGTACAGGCTGGCTGCGCACATGTTGGCGTATTCTCCATTCCGGTCCCGGGCCTGTATAGGTGGAGGGTTGAGAAGACTTGGGGACCCTTCTTATAAGATATTCACTAGAAAGGTCCTGTAGAAAGGGCTCTCAGGTGCATCAGACAGGAAGCTGGCCTACAGAGTTGTTAAGAGACAGATATGACTGAACAGATACTGTATTTAACATATTTAGTATTTAATTAATACTTCATTTGGAGCATATTGCTGGGTGTATACATTTTTAACTGTGGATGCTCCACTGTGATTAGGCAGTCAAGAAGTTAAGTATAGTTTATTGCAAACAGTGCAGTTTTAGCTGCAACTTAGAGCGCAAGTAAATTATGAATTAAAGGATAAGTTCACCTTTTGCCAAAAAATAATAAATACACATTTTTTTTCAGGAAAAAAATGTGCATTTATTTTTTTGTTGCAGGTGCCTGTAAAGCATTGCACCACTGTTCAGCAGATCACTAGTGCTATGCATGTCTCCTGCAGACTAGTCAATATATCTACTTTCTTGTACAGGATGTATAGGCAAGCAGATATACTGACAGGGAAAATCAATGAACTACCATGGCGGTCCACAGCGCGTAGTAGTTCATTGAGAAGGGGGGTGGGGGAAGGTTTGGGCATGGGCCACAGCATTGGGAACATGTAACATGTTCCACTCTAAAGATGGGTGGAACATGTAAAATGTTCCCAAAGGTGAACTTATCCTTTAGCTATTGAAGACAATAGATGATTAGCGATATCAAGACAGTAAGTATATGAACAAACCAGTTGTAATAAAACAGGGTCTGTCCTTGAAACTGGTCAGCAATGATGTACACTGCCTGCATGCTCTCTAAAAGGATCTACTATATGGATCTCCTGTGTAGTGAGTATGGAGCAGATATTTTCATGGAGATTATTTTATGGAGATTATTTTATATGACAAAGCAAATTTTTAAAGAATGCTTGTGATTATCAGATTTTACTATTTTTCATAAAGGCTTTATGAAGGTGTAAGCATTTATAACACTTTGTTTGTCTGTTGTTTCATCTACATTTTTTTAGTTAGTCTCTTCACTGTGAATCTTTGCTTTGTCCATGCATGGCAGAGGTAAAGTTTATTAAAAACCTCCACAAACACACACATTTACCTTCCTTTCACTCCTCTATTGCTTTGTTCAGTCACGCAGATCAAAAATAAAGTCCTATGTAAGCTAGGAGTCATGCAGCCCATTGCTGTCACTTAGTGTAACTCAAATGCTCCTCCATACGTAGATGTACCACAGTGGGGGAGTGAAGTAAAGGGAAGTGTACACTAGGGAGGGGTGGGAGACAGGGGCGGACTGACAACTCATGGGGCCCCCCAGGCAATAGGGGATCATGGGGCCCCTGTGTCCTTGCCCAAACTCAAAAAAGCCTATGAAAAAAGTACCAGGGGCATCTCATGGGGCCCCCTACTGACCCCGGGCCCTCGGGCAGTCCCCGAGTTTCCAAATGGTCAGTCTGCCCTTGGTGGGAGATTATGTAGTAGGGAGTATTGAAAATGCCTCTATACTGACTTATATAAAGGTTGCAACCAAGCTGGACCTGTAAATGTCACCAAACAAAAGGTGCAAGTTAACAAATGAGGATACAAATAGTGATTTGTTTATGGAACGCAACTAATCAATTTATGGTTTTTAACTTTCACCCATTTCATTTGTCTGGAGAACTTGAAGGGTAATATTGTACATGATGGGGCTAACAGCTAATTTTTCTAGGTGACAGTGGTAGTAGGAAAACAAGGAAAAAATAATTGCATTTATTTATTTTAAAGTGTATTCCAAGGCAAATATTAAAATTAGCATACAAATATGCTATGTGATATACAGTTTCCTCCTAACTTTTAATTCCCCAGTTTATTTTGCCATTTCTTTGTTCACTTAATTTTCACAGGAAGATCAACAACCTTGCTGGTTTCTGGTGAAATGATCACACTGATAGCATCCACTGCAGCCCAGCACCCACAGTTCATGCCAGTTTAAAGTCATCCTGTGAACTCAAGACACCGCTAGTCCTACTAGTCCTACTAGTCCACTAGTAGAGCAATTTAAAAACATCTACGGTAATTTATAGATTTGCATAACGTACATTTTATTCATTTTGAGTGATTAGTTTCAAATAGATATCTGCACATTAACAATCTAAGCACAGGGAGAGAAAAATGCAAAAGATGTAGGGTTAAAGCAGGACTCCGATTAAATTTTTTTTTCCCCATGCATTGGGGCTGTGCCTACACTGCATGGATTAAGTGATCATTTTGTCCAGGGAGTCAAGGATAAACTGTACTTACCCATTACGCTGATCTTCCAGAAAACTGCGCTCCCCCATGTCCAGCGGGATCGGTCTTGTACTTAGAGAATCGGTAGATTGGGTAAGTATAGCTTTGCTTTCTGAGAGCCTAGATAAAAATGAACATTTAACCCATGCAGTGCAGGCACAGCCCCACTGCATAGGAAAATACTAATTTTGCCCTGAGTTCTTCTTTAAGGGTTTTTTCTTATCCACTTTTCATTTTGTTAGCATGAAAGTCAATGAAAACAAGCAGCAAAAAATTATAAAATAAAGCTTGGACATTATTGGACAAGAGATTCAAAATAAGAGTTTCACAAGCAGGGATGGTTCTGCTCAGCAGAAGACCTACTTTTACTTCCACTAGGTGTAGAGCCCAGTGTGGGCTGATGCTGCAGCCACAGAACTCAACCACACCTGGACTTTGGAGCCTTAATAAAACAGACTTCTATGTTACTGTCACAATGATTGCCTTTGTATGGATCCTTAACTGAAAAAAAGGAACAATCTGGGTGGCACATATATTTAGAGTATTATCATCCCTAGTGTCCTCTGAGGTAATTTGTCACATACCTGCCCACTTATTTAAACAAAGTGTACTTCCAGTTAATGGATCCATGATTGATGGATGCTCTACATTACCCTGCTGTTGGCTAGCTCAATGTTCTACAAACAATTTTAAACTTCACAATACAGATCACTAGGTCACATTGACATTTCTTTCCTTGTCCTGTGCAGATAACATGAAAGAAGAATGGACTGTCCTCAGCTGGAAGCAATAATAACTCAAAGCTTTAAGAAAACTCTTAAATTAATTGCTAAAACACAGGTTATCTACACAGTTAGAGGCAACTCTGAAATGCTCTCAAAGCATAAGAAGCCAGCTTGAGAACTATGGATTTCATCTTTTTGTTTAACTCTGGGTCCTTCTAGAGTAGTACCGATCAAATTAAATGTTTGATAGTGTTCCTCTATTCCCAGGAAGGTTCTGTGATTTGTTGAAACCAGTTCCTAATTGCCGTCTTAAAAAATATAAACATTTTGTTGCAGAAACTGCTCATTTCCAACATATCAGTCCTGCTGACCTTGTAACATACCTCTTTTACTTTTCATTTACTTTATATGAATCTTGCTATTTAGCAAGAAACATACTCCATACTGTTAGGGCTGGGGCAAGTGTTTAGAGTTAAAAATCCAAATTTTAGCACAATAGTTCTAAATGTGGCTTTGAGCCTCTTGTGTTAGCTTGAAGTGATCAATGATTAATAGAGTGACTGCAGAAAATGTGTTTTGCCTTTAGGATACTATTGCAGAAAGTGACCTCTAGTTTCTGTGTTTCTTTGGTCAGCAGATCATGCAGGTGTCTAACATATACCAACCTCAACAGTCAAATTTCTGAAACTTCCTGGCAGGGTTAAAGCTTGTACATTCTCTTCCCATCACATTAATATTGGCCCATATTTGACAGGCTGCTACTGGTCATCAGAAATATGTGAGGGAACAGGAAAACTGTGACAATATCACCTGGCCTTTTCTGAAGATTGGGGAGTGGGGTTAAAGCTGCATGGTGCCTGTTCTTTATACCTGTAAGCTGTTTTTTTTATTGACAGAGAGCTTTTGTTTGGGGTATTGGGGACCTACAGGAAGACAATCTCTACAAAATGAAAAACAATAGCAATCAACTAAGCTTTTCTCTCATGTTGAAAATACTCATTGAGGGCTTTTCTGTGCTTTGTCTCATATACTTTGGCTGATCACCTGATCTGACTAAAAAAAAAGGCAAGATTGGAATAGTATTACTATTACCTACTATTTTTTAGAACCTTGACATAGGAGATGGACAGGTTGGTGCTGCTTTAGAACTGAACCTTCTTTTTGTTAAGCTGTCTGAAAAATATAGAAAAAACCTTAGGTAGTATACATTTTCCTTGTACATCAGTAAGGCATTTTTACTTGGAGGGGTGTCTGATGACCCCCATCATGTACCAGTATGGAAGGAGGTTCCCAAGGTAAATAACCAGCAATGACATTGAGGAAAGCATGTGATGATGTTTGCACAGTACACCCTTTATGTTATCATCCTGTAAGTCTCAGCAAGTTAATAAAACAGCCCTGGGAGCTTACTCATTTTGCTTTCCAGAATTTTTAAATTATAGAAAGCTCAAAATGAACTGGAAATGTTATTTTAAAAAAGTTCATGTGTTTGCAGATTACAAATTAAGAAAAAAATGGTAATGCTGCCAAGTAAATATAACACGTAGATATCCTGGAGAAAGGGAGGAACCAGTGGAGCTCAGGGAGTTAGTGAGGAAGAGTGCTGGTATAGATAGATTGACAGTAAAAAAGTCCTCTAAATCAATAAAAATCCATAACGAAAGTCCATAATAACAATACCACAGATTGTTTTCAGATAGCTGCCAACTGTCAGAGTTGAAGTTCCTCTGTGAAGGAATGCAAAAAGGCAAACAAAGCAGTGCTGATCCAGCATGCAGTTGATATTTTCTAGAAAAAAGGATCTAATAGTTTTTTCCCCCCTAGAAAACTTTTTACTATCAGTTCCTTTTTTTTTAGAAAATGTCAACTGTTTTGAGCATGCTGGGTGTTTTAGTTCACCCATGAAATGAGGTATAAATGTTTCCCTGACTAATATGGCTAAGTTCCATTTTTTTCCACAAAGTTCTTTTTGTGAGTGGCTTTTATATATTTTAATACATAGTTTACATGATTTACTACACTCAGATCAGCGCTGCTTTGTTTTCCTTTTAGATATCCTGTAGATACTTTCTTGTTCACATTGCAAAAGCACCTTTATTTCTTTATAACAATTTTATAATTAGCTATTAATTTACTTGTGTTATCTTACCATAAACTGTGTTTTACATTACTACCTTTTTCTTGTTTTCACCATGAGCACATAGCCAATCTGTGGGATCCAGAATTATTGTTGGCTGGTAGGGAATCAAATGCTAATTTTACTCACTGAACTGCATCTCAATTTATAACATTTGTATCGTGTTTTTTCTGGATTTTTGGTTGATATTCCTATAATATACCTATAATAAAAATTATAGACCCTTCATTACTTTGCAAGTGGGCAAAATCTGCAGATGATCAAATACTTATTTTCTCCATTTTATTTATATACATAATGTATATCCAATAGAATTTGCTTGCTTCTGCTCTGGTACTAGATAACATTTAGCAGTGACTTCTTAGGCTCAGTAAATCTCCTCCACAATAATGATGTGATAGTTATATGTTATTTATTAGTCTTTGGCTAAATGAGGATGAACAAAGGTTTTAGTTTGAGAGTTATTGCAGATGGCAGAAGTTCCTAACCTATGATTTTTCACCGACTTTATTTATTTCAAAACTGCTCATTTCAAAGATTCTTTTCATTCCTAGGTGTATAGACAACTATATATATATATATATATATATATATATATAAAAACAAATTGGAAAATGCTCTTATAGAAATAAATGAAAACGTGCTAAAAAAATAAATATGCAGCTGTTCCTGAACTCACCATTTTAATGTACCAGTTAATGGGTAATTCTGCTGAGTTAATGGTTTCAGCCCTTTTTTTTAAGTCACTGTCCAATAAAAAGTATTTGGATTTTGAACTCTGGCTGTTCTTGTTTTGTCAGGTTTTTTTGTTTTCATTTTATGTTTATACTTTTTCTTTATTTGTATAAAACCTTTATTTTAAAAAAATAAATACAAGGAACTTCAATTACAATATGTGTTCAGACTATGCTGGGCTTTCCAAAAATAAAACTCTGCATATAAAATTGGCAAGCATACATCTAAAATTAGCCAATGAGGAGAGAGCATTTTCACCATCTGCTCGATTCACCTGTGTATGCCAAATAAACCTGAATAGCAAGAAATCAATTACTGATTAGGCTACTTCCAAAATGGCTCCCAGTCCCCAAACAGGAGTGTAGCCACCTGGTGGCTGCTGGTAGCAAATATGAAATCTTCCATTGAAATATGCTTTATTGGTATTTGCCTAAAAATGTATATTTAAATCTTTTAATTCTAAACATGTTAAATACATAAAGAAAATATGCGAAAACTCTATAATCTCCTTTTAAAAGTTTAGGTTTAATTTTAAGGGTTTATACACTGCTCAAAAAAATTAAAGGAACACTTTGAAAACACATCAGATCTCAATGGGGAAAAATATCATGCTAGATATTTATACTGATATGGACTGGATAATGTGTTAGGAATGTTAGGATGCTCCATTGTTTGATCAACAGATGGTGTCCTGGGGTATTTCTTCTTTCTGGACCAGGGCATCACTGAGCTCCTGGACAGTCTGAGGTGAAACCTGGCGGCGTTGCATGGACCGAAACATGATATCCCAGAGGTGTTGTATTAGATTTAGGTCAGACGAGCATGGTGGCCATTCAATGGTATCAATTCCTTTATCCTCCAGGAACTGCCTGCATACTCTCGCCACGTGAGGCTGGGCATTGTCATGCACCAGGAGGAACCCAGGACCCACTGCACCAGTGTAGGGTCTGACAATGGGTCCAAGGATTTAATCCCAATAACTAATGGCAGTCAGAGTGCCATTGTCTAGCCTGTAGAGGTCTGTGCGTCCCTCCATGGATATGCTTCCGCAGACCATCACTGACCCACCACCGAAACGGTCATGCTAAATGATGTTAGTGGTGAACCTACCTGGTGTCCAATGGCAAATGCCAACTGAGCTCTGTGGTACTGGGCAGTGAGCACAGGGCTCACTACAGGACGTCGGGCCCTCAGGCCTCCCTTATGAAGTCTATTTCTGATTGTTTGATCAGAGACATTCACACCAGTGGACTGCTGGAGGCCATTTTGTAGGGCTCTGGCAGTGCTAATCCTGTTCCTCCTTGCACAAAGGAGCAGATACCGGTCCTACTGATGGGTTAAAGACCTTCTACGGCCCTGTCCAGCTCTCCTAGAGTAACTGCCTGTCTCCTGGAATCTCCTCCATGCTATCGAGACTGTGCTGGAAGACACAGCAAACCTTCCCGTAACAGCACATATTGATTTGCCATCCTGGAGTAGTTGGACTGCTTGTGCAACCTCTGTAAGGTCCAGGTATCACCTCATGGTACCAGTAGTGACACTGACCCTAGCCAAATGCAAAACTAGTGAAATGCAGTCAGAAAAGATGATTAGGGACAAAAATGTCAGTGGCCTCCACATGTAAAACCATTCCTGTTTTGGGGGGTGTCTCATTGTTGCCCATCTAGTGCACCTGTTGTTAATTTCATTAACACCAAAACAGCTGAAACTGATTAACAACCCCATCTGCTACTTATCTGACCAGATCAATATCCCAGGAATTTAATTGACTTGATGCTATACTCTGATTAAAAAGTGTTCCTTTAATTTTTTTGAGCAGTGTATATTGAATTGTCGGCATATTAGTCTATGCAGCTATTATATTATCATTAATTAACATCTACAAGTACAGACCTCTCAAGTCCCCTGTGTCCACTAAGTCAAGCCTTGACAGGATCATAGTGTTTTCACAATGCTGTCTGTGCTTTGGATCTTGAAATATTAAAAGCATGTAAATAATTTGTACTTGCAATATGAACCAAGTTAAGTCACAAAGAAAGAACAAATGATAATTCTCCCTGCTTTAATTTTCATACATAGATGTATATATAATATATATATATATATTAACAGTGCAAGGCATTGTCACTGGGTGAAAATAGGTAGAAATGGTCAGAAAAATGGTACATTTGCTGAGTGCAGAACTGCAAAGCAACTGCTTTTGTAAATTTCTCTGGATTTTGATATTTCTGGATGGGGCTCCATAGTTTGGAGATTTCAAAGCACCTTGAGAGGGAATAAATCTCCAATCTAGTGTCCAGATTTTGGAAGTCAACAAGCAGGGTGTGGGCCTACGTGCACACAGCCCTTATAATGCTGGTCTGCTGAGAGTTGCAGGAGGATCTGTCCCCCTCGACGTATCTGCGCATGTGTCGGAGATCGCCGATCGGCTGCTAATGCCTGAAACTGGCACATGCACAGATACGTTGAGGGGGACAGATCCTCATAGGAGACAGATTTTCATGCTACACCGGTCTTCAGGGCGGACTGTGAGAGGAGCCTAGCGGGAACACGGCGAGAGGAACGCGCGGAGCAAAGGTAAGTGAATTGACACAGGGGGGGACTTGGGGACTTAATATGGGGGATGAATTAATATGGGGAATGAATTACTATAGGGGGGATGAATTACTATGGGGGATGAATTACTATAGGGGGGATGAATTACTATAGGGGGGATGAATTACTATATGGGGGATGAATTACTATGGGGGATGAATTACTATATGGGGGATAAATTACTATAGGGGGGATGAATTACTATATGGGGGATGAATTACTATGGGGGATGAATTACTATATGGGGGATGAATTACTATATGGGGGATGAATTACTATAGGGGGGATTAATTACTATGGGGGATGAATTACTATATGGGGGATGAATTACTATAGGGGGGATGAATTACTATGGGGGATGAATTACTATATGGGGGATGAATTACTATGGGGATGAATTACTATGGGGGATGAATTACTATATGGGGGATGAATTACTATGGGGGATGAATTACTATAGGGGGGATTAATTACTATGGGGGATTAATTACTATATGGGGGATGAATTACTATATGGGGGATGAATTACTATATGGGGGATGAATTACTATGGGGGATGAATTACTATAGGGGGGATTAATTACTATGGGGGGTGAATTACTATATGGGGGATGAATTAATATAGGGGGGATTAATTACTATAGGGGGGATGAATTACTATGGGGGATGAATTACTATATGGGGGATGAATTACTATGGGGATGAATTACTATATGGGGGATGAATTACTATATGGGGGATGAATTACTATGGGGGATGAATTACTATGGGAGATGAATTACTATATGGGGGATGAATTACTATGGGGAATGAATTACTATATGGGGGATGAATTACTATGGGGGATGAATTACTATATGGGGGATTAATTACTATGCTTACTATGGGGGAATATTACTATACTTACTATGGATATAGTACACATCATTCATCTACTCTTGGTCCGGCCCCAGGGTCCAATATATGAACCAATTGCAGCCCTCAAGTCCAAAGGTTTGCCCACCCCTGGGCTAGACAATGGTACCCTGACTGCCATTAGGTATTGAGTTAAAATCCTTGGACCCACTGTCAGATCCTACGCTTTCTATTGAACAGTCCCCACACTAACCTGACCTAAATCCAATAGAACACCTCTGGAATATCATGTTTCAGTCCATGCAACTCTGCCAGGTTGCACCTCAGACTGTCCAGGAGCTCAGTGATGCCCTGGTCCAAATCTGGGAGGAAATAACCCAGGACACCATCCATTGTTTCATTAAGAGCATGCCCCAACATTGTCAGGCATGCATACAAGTATATGCTTGGGGGCCATACAAACTACTGCGTACCATTTTGATTTGCTGCAATTTAAAAATTTGATTTTGGGGTGTCCTTGAATTCAGTCCTCTGTAGGTTGATAGCAGGGGCGGACTGACCATTTGGAAACCCCATGAGATGCCCCTGGTACCTTTTTCATAGGCTTTTTTGAGTTTGGGCAAGGACACAGGGGCCCCATGATCCCCTATTGCCCGGGGGCCCCATGAGTTGTCAGTCCGCCCCTGATTGATAATGTTCATTTCCATGAAACTATGAGGCATCCTTACATTCCTAACACATTACCCAGTCCATAGCAGTATAGATATCCAGCATGTTTTTCCCCATTGGGATCTGATGTGTTTTCAATGTGATCCTTTTAATTTTTTTGAGCAGTGTGTATGTACGTCTGTATGTATGTATGTATGTATGTATGTATGTATGTGTGTAACCTCAGTTAAACTTGTGATGTTCCAACATGTACAGTATATGGGTTATAAGGTTATAAAGTCTGCTTGTGGATTCATGTAGGGATATTTAAAATTTGCTAAAGTAGAGTGACTATAGGACACGCTTACAGTTACACCTCTACAAAACTGTCCCTTTAATATTTAATAGTTGGTAACTTTTTATTGGAAACTGGAATTCTTGTTACTTTCTGTATTGCAGTACACCATTATGCTAGTAATCTGCATCAAAGTGATACTTTCTCTAGCCTGTCCGTGCATTACTCAATTAATTTCACTGGAGGAGGAAAGTCACAGAATACCTCTAGTTATTTACCTTCTTCACACAATAAAAATAGTTTATGCCCAAACCGAATATGAAAAAAAAAAAAAACTACTAGGCCTGCGATACCAATTTGAGGCAGCTGACCAGCTTAAAGATACAGTATATTGTAATATGTTGCAATTGAGAATTTAATTTATTCAGTTAATACCAGGGACTGTGTACGTGTCAGTGTGCCGAAAGATATATTTGTTGAAATAAAAGTGGATTCCAAAGCCAACTATGAAGCAGATGTATGAACAGTTGTTCCTATACACAAGAGGTAACAGTTATGGTTGCTTGCCTTGCCAACATGTATGTTGTGCTCAGGAAGTCTTTAGTACCAGTCACATTATCGAGGTTTGAATAAATGGCATAAAAATCCTTTTTGCAGCACTACTGCATCAATGTTTTAAAAGGTTTATGAAATGTCGTCTAATGTTTGTTGCATATTTTATATGTGCAGAAAGTTTCTATTATAACGGTCATTATTCTTTTGTTGAAACTGTACAGGGAAGTAGACACACTGCTAAATGTAAAGGCTAAATTCACCTTCTCAACATGTTAAACCTTTATTTAGGGTGAAACATCTAAAACGTTCAGCAATCCCCACCTCATTGCTTGATCACCCCCTTCCCTGGGACAGTGGGCAAGTGTTTTTCCCCACACCCGCTGTCACATTTATATAAAATAAAAAAAAAAAAAACAGTGTGGTTGGTCTTGCCTGCTCAGAACAATTGTGGGTAAAATAGCAGCAAAAATGAAGGATGGTAGAGGGTATACTGAGAGAAGAGTGTTTGTTATCCAAATGACAATTATCCATCTTTTCTTTTTTTAGCATAATTGGCAGCTAGTGCAGTCCAACACTAACCCTGTGTCTAAGCCACACCAGCAGTTTACATTTGCAAAATGTTAAAAGTTAATGTAAATTATAGCACAGCATATACAACGCAGCAGTTTAAAGTATGTATTGTAGTCAGGGCCGCTGATAAGGGGGTGCCACCAGGCCTCCTGTAGGTGGCCCCAGACCTGTCACTTAACAGGGGGGGCCTGGCCAGCCAGCAGCTTCAAGCTGTCATTCTCCCACTGCTCTGTTCCAGCAGCTCCTTCTAAGGCTACGTTCACAGGCTGTAGAGAGGCGTTTGGGAAGCGTTTTTACCGCTTCCCAAACACCTCTGCCAATTCTGCAAATTGCAGCACATGGTGCTGTTCTAACAGGAGCGGTAGCGTCGCGGCAAAACGGACGCCTCTGGTCGAGTCAGGAGGCGTTGAAGCCTCCTATTCTAGCCTATGGTGCCACTCCGCAAATGCCCGGCCGTTGCGACGCGGTTGCGGGGCTTTTGCAGAGCGGTAACACCATTCAAACTTCATTATAGGCATTTGTGGGGCGTTTTTAACACTCGGCAAACGCCTAGCAACCTCCGCTAAACCGCGCATGAGGTGTTTGCGGAGCGTTTTCCGAGCGTTAAAAAATGCTCGGCAAACGCCAGACCAACGCTTGCCAAACGCTATAGGGGTGTTTGGCAAGCGTTGGTAAAACAGCCAAGTGTGAACAAACCCTTACTGCAACATATCAAGCCCTCTTCACTCCCATAACCTCGGTCTACTTCTGGGACACATCACCTTTGTTCCTTCCTGGTAAGTTTCATTCATCTATTCCGGGCTCATTTCACTTCTGCTTCATCCCCACCTCCCTCTGTGTAAACCTCTCTCGCATCCGGTACAATCCTACAGTAAGTCAGATTCTCCTTGCACCAATCCTCCTATCCTTTTTCCTCTCTCCTGTTTTTTAAGTGTGCCCTCTGCTCTCCCCATATAAATCCCTGCAGCCTCAGGTCTCAGCTCTGGGCATACCACAGACTTACACCCATCTGTGCTGACACCCTTTCCATCCCAGCTTACTCCTCTCTAATACAACAGTCCTGTCAGAATCATGCACCTAGCACATGCAGACCATAGTTGTCAACAGTCCCGAAATGCCCGGGACGCTCATGGATTTCAGAGATCTGTCACAGACAGTCCTCATCCCGGGCAGACTCATGGATTTTTGGATTAGTCCCAGACTGTCAGCTCTGTCTGTTACATTTCTTTGACTGCAGTGAGTCTGCGTTCCCTTCTGGCGATCGCCGCTATCCACAGTGTCCAGCAGTCTGATCAGAGACCAACCTGCCCTCCCCCTGCCAAGCAATGATCACTAGAAGTCATGTGAAGGCTGATGATGCCCACCTCTCTTTTCCTGATTAGTCAGCAATGTGAGGAGGTGTAGCCAGCTGAGAGTTGACCAGCCCGCTTTTGCCCTGATGAAGTCACAGGACAGTGATGTAACGCGTGGGTCTGTTAGCGGAGTGTGGTGATGGTCGCCACCATTTTGGTACACCCTGGAAGTATAAACCCATATCAATACATGTGTATGAGGCCTGATTTGCACTGATGTGATATAAGTGTTCATTTGGCATTTCTCCATTAAAGTTTTTGCTTTAAAATTACTACAATATGGGAGTGCTCTCTCTTTCTCCTCTGAGGTGCGTCTGAGCTGTGAGCTGTTCCTGTGAAAAGGATTACCAGTTTCAACACTACTGAAATCATAATGGTTATACAGTGAGGAAGGCCATATTCCTGTGATCAGTGTGATTCCATCATCTTGAATATCTATTAAGGGCCCTGGGATTGTGAGGGCTGAAAGCTGTGTGGCCCCTTGGGGTCTTCGCGTGGAGTTGAGGAGATATTTTAGACGGTGACGGAGTTATCATATATTTCGCCCAGTTGCTTTGTTCGTTTGGAGTTGGCGGTCTATTTACATGGACTTTATGCCGATTTGATGATCACTTATGTTTATTTTGATGGTCACTCATTATTTGTTATATGTCACGTTGCTTTAATTATTTTTTGTGCTTATTGACACACGTTTATTTCCACTGTGCATTTTTCACTGGCATCAATCCTGATTATAAGGTGCATTTATAGTTTCATGAACCTTTTATGATTAGTTTTGCACATATATTTCTTTGCTTTTTGATTGTTACAGTTTTCTTTGCACGGCACTTTTTGTGCCATTTTTATTTAGGACGTGTTAGTTCTATTATGTTGAATACACAATTTATGTTCACTTGATTATTGTGCACGTTGTTTTCATCACAATCCATATTGCACTTTGTTTGGTCTGGTTTCAGGCCTTTACATTTTTATGTATTATTTATGATGCGTTTTATAGTTTCATGCACTTATAATTTCATGCACCTTGTGTGAGTAGTTTTGCACATATTTTTTGTCATTTGATTTTGGCACAGTTTTCTTTGCATGGTGTTTTTTGTGCACTTTTATTTAGGACGTGTTAGTCCTATTATGTTGAAAACATTATTTATGTTCACTTGGTGACTATTGTTCACGTTGTATTTCATCACAATCTATATTTCACTTAGTTTGGTCTGGGTTCAGGTCTTTACATTTGTATGTATTATTTATGTTCACTTGCTGATTATAACTCACGTTGTCTTTGTCACAGTTCATATTGCACCTAATTAGGTCTGGATTCAGGCCTTTATACCTATCACTTTTTGTTTTGGGGTAATTTTTTCTGTCTCCACACTCTTCGAATTATTGTGTCCTTAGTACTGTTGATATTAGCGCAACACCATTTTATTTGTTTTGTTTTCTTGTGCGAGTGGTGTCTAGGTCCAGGTGTTTGCAGCTTTTTTCAATAGTCCTATCTATACCTATAGCAGCGCAGAAAGTTTTTTTTCTATTACTTTTGTTCAGTCCGCCTTTGCCTCATCAGTTGCCAGGAGCACGTGTGAGGCTGAGGAAGATGTAGCAGGAGTATTTGTGGGGACCCGGCAGAGAGAGGACTCAGGCCTGCATACACTCAGGAGGAGTCAGGACACAGCAGCAGAGAGAGGACTCAGGCCTGCAGACACTCAGGAGGAGTCAGGACACAGCAGCAGAGAGAAGACTCAGGCCTGCAGACACTCAGGAGTCAGGACACAGCAGCAGAGAGAGGACTCAAGCCTGCAGACACTCAGGAGTCAGGACACAGCAGCAGAGAGAGGACTCAGACCTGCAGACACTCAGGAGGAGTCAGGACACAGCAGCAGAGAGAGGACTCGGGCCTGCAGACACTCAGGAGTCAGGACACAGCAGCAGAGAGAGGACTCAAGCCTGCAGACACTCAGGAGTCAGGACACAGCAGCAGAGAGAGGACTCAGGCCTGCAGACACTCAGGAGGAGTCAGGACACAGCAGCAGAGAGAGGACTCAGGCCTGCAGACACTCAGGAGTCAGGACACAGCAGCAGAGAGAGGACTCAGGCCTGCAGACACTCAGGAGTCAGGACACAGCAGCAGAGAGAGGACTCAGGCCTGCAGACACTCAGGAGGAGTCAGGACACAGCAGCAGAGAGAAGACTCAGGCCTGCAGACACTCAGGAGTCAGGACACAGCAGCAGAGAGAGGACTCAAGCCTGCAGACACTCAGGAGTCAGGACACAGCAGCAGAGAGAGGACTCAGGCCTGCAGACACTCAGGAGGAGTCAGGA
This sequence comes from Staurois parvus, assembly GCF_062004578.1. Classification (NCBI taxonomy): domain Eukaryota; kingdom Metazoa; phylum Chordata; class Amphibia; order Anura; family Ranidae; genus Staurois; species Staurois parvus. Next base: position 11,538,293 of record NW_028317949.1, read on the forward strand.
CACAGCAGCAGCGAGAGGACTCAGGCCTGCAGACACTCAGGAGGGGGAGCCAGGACACAGCAGCAGAGAGAGGACTCGGGCCTGCAGACACTCAGGAGGAGTCAGGACACAGCAGCAGCGAGAGGACTCAAGCCTGCAGACACTCAGGAGGAGGAGTCAGGACACAGCAGCAGAGAGAGGACTCAGGCCTGCAGACACTCAGGAGGGGGAGCCAGGACACAGCAGCAGAGAGAGGATTCAGGCCTGCAGACACTCAGGAGGAGGAGTCAGGACACAGCAGCAGAGAGAGGACTCAGGCCTGCAGACACTCAGGAGGAGTCAGGACACAGCAGCAGCGAGAGGACTCAGGCCTGCAGACACTCAGGAGGGGGAGCCAGGACACAGCAGCAGAGAGAGGACTCAGGCCTGCAGACACTCAGGAGGAGTCAGGACACAGCAGCAGCGAGAGGACTCAGGCCTGCAGACACTCAGGAGGAGGAGTCAGGACACAGCAGCAGAGAGAGGACTTGGGCCTGAAGACACTCAGGAGGAGGAGTCAGGACACAGCAGCAGAGAGAGGACTTGGGCCTGCAGACACTCAGGAGGAGTCAGGACCAGGGGCAGACTGACCATTTGGAAACTCGGGCACTGCCTGAGGGCCCAGGGTCAGTAGGGGGCCCCATGAGCTGCCCCTGGTACCTTTTTCATAGGCTTTTTTGAGTTTGGGCAAGGACACAGGGGCCCCATGATCCCCTATTGCCTGGGGGCCCCATGAGTTGTCAGTCCACCCCTGGTCAGGACACAGCAGCAGAGAGAGGACTTGGGCCTGCAGACACTCAGGAGGAGTCAGGACACAGCAGCAGAGAGAGAGGACACACACTTCAGCAGAGGATTGTTTGACAAGAGGTGGTGTAGGTCCAACCAAGGCAGCTAGCCTGAGCGAACGAATTGGATGGTGACCCGACAACCAGCGTGAATTCAGCTAAGTTCATTTGCAGAGCTGTTGAAAGTTGTTGGGGGAGTGTGCTGAGAGCTGTCTATGCTGAGCTTGTAGCCAAGATTGATCAGGAATGTTGTCTGGAAGAGGATAGTGAAGTGCAACTTATCACAACAACATTGTTTACATCACAGCCCTGACTGCTGGGTGCAGTGCTGGAGACCACTGGGGACTAAACATGGCCGCTTTCATACATGGTGGTGTGTGTGTAGTGCAGTATGGTGGAGCATACTGTGATTTGTATGGTGGAGCATGCTGTGATATTTATGGTGGAGCATGCTGTGATAATTGTGGAGCATACTTTACTCTGACCATCCCTTGTGCCATGTCTGCAGTCTCTGAACATCTCCTGTACTAATGCCAGTAACTTCTAGCTTCCATTCAGTGAGAGGTAATGTGCTATAACCTCTAGCAACCAATCACTGAGTCTGGACGAGTTCTTTATGTTTATATTATTAAAGTTTTTGTTTAGATAAGTCTATGTGTGTGTTTATTTGTTTTTTGGGCTGTTGGGGTGGAGAGCAAAATTGTATGGGGGAGCCCAAGAAAATCTCAGACTCTATTTAACCATACCCCCTTTAAGCCACACCCAAAATTTAAAGTAATTTAAGGCACACCCACTTTTTGGTGAGAGCGCCACCATATTTTTACCTTCATGCCACACCCACAAGTGATCCCCACCCCTAATTTACATATCACTCCGCCTACACTGGCTTTCTGGACATATAGGACATACAATTAAAAAAAGTGTCCTTCAAACTGTTTTTGAAATGTTGGCAACTATGGCAGCCCTTCACTCTGCTATTCATTAACTCATACAATTAGAGTTCATTCACACTCGTGCGGTGACTGGCATTTTTCCACAGAACACCAGTCATTGCTAGGGCACATAGAACAGAACTGTTTTCTCTGTGCCTTTTTTACACTGCAACGTGGCCTAGAGGTGCCGTGCAGTAAGGTGCAATAAAATGCAGCCATGCTACATTTTATCACAGTGCACTGGATGGCACCAACATAGTTGCCAATCGGTCCTTCCAAACTTAGTGATGCAACAGCATTTTTTTCCTTCCAGTATCCCCACAGTACATATCACAAACATTGCATGTATTACAAACATGATGTCATTATTAGCAGTTTTCCAACTTCCCCCTTGGCACTGGGTGACCTTGTCCTGACACTGCACAGAGGGATCACATTCAGAAAAGTCTCAGAAAAGGTACTGTACATTATACACACACACTTCTTTCCCCATGCCCTGCCCATTGCCTATGTTGAATTATACAGCAGCAAGCAGCCAAATGTGATTATCATCGTTATCATCATGGTGATAGTCACACAGTACAGGTGCTTTGAGCCACAGCTCTTGTACTCTGTGATTGCCATGATGATCATTGCAGGTCAGTGAAATGCATCCTTAGGCCCCTATCATATGGTGCAAACTCTGCTTTACTCAACGGGGGATATGTCCACTGATCACCCACTAAGCACAGCAAAGTGGGCAGATGACAAGTTCGTGTCTGTTCAGTTTATGCAGAGCGATCATGGACCAAGCCCCCTCTGCTCTATGGGTAGTTGGGTGTAAATGGACTCCACTATCTGCTTTCACCTGACTGCCCTCTGATCCGATCTACCTAGATGGAGGAGGACAGATCCCCTTCCACTTCTTTTAGCAGACCGAATCAGATTGGAGTCCGTTTATACCTGCCTCTCCATAGAGGTGCATAGAGGGTCCAATTGGGTCAGTACTGCGTTTACCAGCCAGGAAAGCAGCTGATCAATTGCCTTGGAGGACAGGGGACAGATCAGGGGTCTAATAAATCCCTGATCTCTTCATAAAGAGGACCTATCACTGCTACAGCTGTCACAAGGGATGTTATTCATCCCCTATGATAGCAATAAAGTTGAACAAAAAAGTAAAAAATACAATAATTCTAGCACCACACCTCACCTCACCTCCTGGTAAACTTGTAACTTGTAAAGGCTTTTAGAGCTTTACCTATGGACAATTTTAGGTACTGTAGTTTGTCACAGTTTAACAGGTGTGCAGTTTTTAATCTTGCCACATTTGATATTTATTTACTCAATGCAACATCATACTATAAAATGGTTTGGGGATGGTGGCCATTCATCCTAGACCCATCCCAGTGGTGTGTGTGGGTGTTAGAGGCAGGGTTGGGGGCCCCATCGGGTAGGCTGTACAGGGCCCCATGATTTCTAACAGCGGCCCTGATTGTAGTACATAGCTCTGTGAACATATTTTAGTGAACTGGAGTAAGTTATATACAGCAGTGTACAGAATTCAGTGGTATACAGTAGCAGAAAAGCATCCCATTACATTAGCAGGCCAGTGGATCATGAGATAATTGTAGCTGTATTAGTGCACTTGGGACAGAAAAAAATGAGTACTGTCCACGATACTTTTTTATTCACACTAAGATACAATTTTTCAGGTCAAGCTAGGTATTTTTCCTTCAAGGTCCAAGCAGTACTGCTTGGATCTTGAAGAAGTTGACATACCTCGAAAGCTTTTCCTGAAAAATTGTATGTTAGTGAAAATAAAAAAAAAGTATCACGGACAGTACTCAATTGTTTCTGTCTTCAGGCCAGTGGAGAAGTCCCCCATTACTTTGAAAATCAATAAAGCTCCCCTTTATGGTCAGTGGAAGTAATGTCCTCTTACAAAAAGCAGCAGACATCATTGATGTCATTGGCTACTAAAAATGCCAGAATTATAAAAGGTATTGTTAGGACACCAGTCAATTTTTATAGCCTACTGATCAATATACCTGATTTTGGATGTGCACAGTTGATGGTTTTCCATCCAAAGCACTGTTTAATACCCTTTTGCAGAGGATACAGTATATATTATATTGTGTCCTCAGCAACATGGAGGTGGAAGACACTTTTGACAGAAAACTGCCAACTCCTTATGTAAACACAATAGACTTGCAGCTCATGGCTTCTAAATGGCCTAAGCCAAGCCTAAGTCTTACTGACACTCTGAAAAAACCCTGGTATGTGGAGTGGATTTGACAAATGACATCAAATATAAACATCAACAGAAAACATTATTTAAGTGATGTAACAACACACTATGGATCCCCACAGATTATATATAACAAGTAAGGCTGTCCAGAGAAGGCATGGGTGGGTTCCTGGTGTACCACTTCCTAATTTCCACACAACATTTGTACATGAAACTAGTTTTGCACTGTCCCAACATCAATGTTGGTTCGGTACACCAGAGGTTCAAAAGTGTTTTTGTTTCTTCTTGATGTACCCCTTAGAAAACAAAACTTTTCTGGTATGTTTTTGGTAAATTGAAGTGGGTAAGGAAACCTTTAAATGGACATTTGTTTGCAGACATGCTTCTGTAGTCCTGTCTCCAAGGTGTAATACAAATGTATGTCTGGGTGGTTGTACTAAGAACCCTGCTGTATTGCTCTTATCATTTTTCACAATACTTACAGACACAAATGTCACTGTGGGGTGGATTTAATAAAACTGGAGAGTGCAAAACGTGGTGCAGCTGTGCACAGAAACCAATCACCTTCCAGGTTTTATTGTCAAAGCTTAATTGTACAAGCTGAAGTTAAAAGCTGATTGGCTACCATGCACAGCTGCACCAGAGTGTTCTTTTTCAGTAAATCTCTCCAGGTGTCAATATTACCACTCTACATACATGTTGGGAATACAACAGCATGTACTATATAGTATTGTGTGTTAATATCACTTGACCAGTAGATGGCACTGTACACTAAAGTTACCAGTTGTGCATATGTGTAAAACTTGTTGGTTCTCTCTCTTCCTCTCTCCTCCTCTCTTCAAAACCAAGAAGTCTGCTGAAATGTGTTCTGTATGTTTGCAACTTAAGCCACACAAGTAAAACAGTGTTCTGCCTCATCACAAGCTACCAGTGTCTTCTCTAACACATAACCAACAATACATAGGGGCCTTGCAGTAAACACACATAGTAGTAATTTTAAAAATTAAACCAGCATTAATGTTTGGGTTGTTCTGGAAGTCATTACAGACCCTGATACTGTAACTATTGGAAAATCTGCAACATGTTCGTATGCCACTGTAACATTATCCATATAATAATTATTGCCTACTATAATCATGTATGGTTTCACTGGCCAAATATGCATGTTTACACCATGTGCAGTCAACTTCAGTCTGGTCTTTTTCCGGGGGAAATAGTAATTAACAATGAAAATGAATCCTAGATGCCTAAATCCTCCTTCCAAGACAGGTTGCTTTTGAGGTGTCTGCATAGGGTATGAACATCCTTCAAACATACAATCATTTGCCATCAGTTAGATTGATTGACAACCATGTTACCTCAATAGGTGTCTTAAAGCATGTCAAAACACAAGAAGAAAAGTGTAAAATATTGTGTATTTAGATATGTTTTCTTAATTGAGACTTAATTTTTGATCATTTGGAGAATATCTATTGATCTTGCCAGACATCGAGTGTTACTTTCTGCATAGGAAACTGAAATGTCAAACAATGTTATCCTCTTCCCAGTTTTCTTTAGTGAATTGCAGAACATCTTCAACATATGCTATGTTAAGAGGAGGAGGTGACAATGCTGCTCCCCAGCAGATACAGTACAGTGAGTGAGTATTATTACCCTCGTAGAGAAAGGGTGCTTCTGGCCAGATAACTACGTAAAAAAAAAAAAAGGGAACCGTTTGGAAAAAGGTAACTAATGCAGCTAAAACATCTAATCACTGGTAAGTTGCAATATATTACATTTCTGCTCATGGCTTTAGATACATTTAAAATATGACATTATGAAACTAACCATTTGTCCTTCTGAGTATTTACCCCCCCCCCCCCCCCTCTTCCTGACCAGGCCATTTTTTGTGTTACAGACTGTGTTACTTTAACTGACAATTGCACGGTCATGCAATACTGCACCCAAATGAAATTTACGTCCTTTTTTCCCCACAAATTGAGCTTTCTTTCAGTGGTATTTGATATCCTTTTTATTTTTTTCACTATGAAAAAAAGACCGATAGTTTTGAGAAAAAAATATTTTTGACTTTTTGCAACTAAAGATGTCCAGTAAAAAAAAAAAATGTCATAAATTTAGGCCAAAATGTATTCTGCTACATGTCTTTGCTAAAAAAAAATCCCAATACGTGTAAATGAATTGGTTTATGTGAAAGTTATAGCGTTTACAAATGGAATTAGTTTTTAATTTTTACTAGTAATGGCGGTGATCAGAGACTTATAGCGGGACTGTGGCAGGCATTCTGACACTGGGGAGAACTGACTTGGTGTCACTGACATCCCCAGTGACACCAATACAGTGATCAGTGCTAAAAAAAACACTGACACTGTATTAATGGCACTAGGCAGGAAGGGGATAACATGAGAGGCAATCAAAGGGTTAACTGTGTGCTGGGTGTGTTTTACTATGGGGCCGTGTGTTTGTGCTTCACTGTAAGCACATTGCTTTGTATGGCTGTGCTGTGCACAGCCATGCAAAGCAGTGTGCATGAGCTGGCAGGGAGGAGAACTGTTTTGTTTACAAACAGGGACACTGGGGTTGGTTAGCCCTGCAGTCTGTGAGTGTATATGCACTGAGCTCTACCCAAACCAAAACTTTGAAAGCTGTTGGACGATTTCAACTTAACTTTGATATTAAACTCTATGCCAAGGTTCTGCCACATGGCTCCTCCTTTTCTTCCCACTCTGGATTGCATCTGACCAAATAGGATTTATCCCCTGCAAAGAGGTCAGAGATAACTCCACCCCCACACCATCTCACATTGCCTAGGTTCACAGGCAATCTCAGTCCACCCTGTTGTATTCTGATGCTGAAAAAGGTTTTGACAGAGTGCACTGAGATTACCTTGTAATTACCATGCATTATTTTGGTCTTGAACCCAAGATCCTGCTCAGTATTGCAGCTTTATATGAGTCTTCCACAGCTTGTATCCTGGCAAATGGCACATTGAGTGAAACCTTTACTCTAAACAATGCCACCAGGCAGGGCTGTCCTTTGTCACTCCTGCTATTTGCCATTTCTCTTAAACCTTTTTATTTACAGCCATCCATGCACACATTGTCCATGTATCCTGGAATATGGTGATCACTGATTGTTCGAATCCAAAGCCATGAACTAGAATTGTCCACGTATCCAATCCTACTGGAATATGGTGATCACTGATTGTTCGAATCCAAAGTCATGCACTAGATCCCAACTCTTGGACCATATTATTTCACTGTACAAGTGAATCAACGGGTCAATATAAATGCTTTATTACTCCACAACCTTTAAATGCTGTTAAATTCTGGAAAAAACTTGTCTATTACCCAATGGTTTTAGGAAATAATGACATATGCCTCACAGAGGAACTCTCTCAAATATCCTGTCATCCCCTAAATATCACAGCAAGATATAGGCCTGCTGGTTTGTTTTTAAGATGTCTCCTACTTATATTGACCTTCTCAACCTGCCATATCCTTTATTCCACGATTCTCTGTTTTCAGTCATATTTTATTGATTTATTAAGTTTTTGTACCATCTGCTTGAGCCCTTCCCCCCTTTTATTTTGTTTCTCTTCTTCCTTTCTCTTTCCCCTCCTTACAATTTTCTTTTAGCAATCCTTATTAACCAACATGGAAATGCACAATTCTTTTTACTGAAATGTCAGACTGTTACCCATACAATCCTCTCATGTAGATATTGGTTGTTTAACATGGTTATTGGTATACTAATGACATGTACCTGTGATGCCTTTGTGTTCTTTATATCAGATACCCCCTACTGTACATGCTGTATTTACCTGTACAAAAATCTTTCTAAATAAACAAATATTGAACATAAAAAAAAAAACAACTATCAATAGCTGTGGCACCCTGACATTATCAGAGCAGAATATTTCAATGCTACTCTGGAACAACCCTGCAGAAAAATAAATATGGCAGTTGGGAAGAAACTACAGATACATTAGCTGTGGCACCATAACATTTCAGAAAAACTGGATAGGAGCTGAATAGGCAGCACAAGACTGTAATGCTGGCATACCTGCAGCAGTAGCAAAAGATAGTAATTAATGTCAGGCCAGAAGTGGTTTTGGTAGATGTTAATGATGTCCAGAGATGGTAAAAGATGGTGGAACAGCTGATACTGGTGACAGGCCAATAGCAGTGTTAAAAGATGATAATGCTGTATGGCATATTAATAATTTTGTGCCCAGATGAAAAAAAATGTTGCTAACATTAGCTGTAGGGGATTCATACTTATTGCTGAACAAGAACTGATTGATCTTTATAAAGGTTAGCCAGTCAACTGTGCATAGGGACACAACCACCCTTGCACTAATTTTCTGTTCTGACACAACATTGGCTGCAGGGCAGCCCAACTGCTTGAATGCATACCGGGCAAGCTCAGGCCACTGGCTTATCTTGAATGCCTGCCATGCCTCCATGCCACTTTGCTCTTTGTCTTTGCTAACAACTGAGCTTTGGGTATTGCTTTAGCATTGTTTGATAGGTTGCGTAGGTGGGCATTGAAGGATAGTGACCTATGTGCTGTTCCAATCTTTTCAAGTAATATTTTTTGTGATCCCATTATATCATTTGTGGTGAAATCAGGCTTAATTTGGACATTTATTGTTATGGGGATTTACATTTTATGGTTTCTAAATTGTGGTTTAGCATATACTGTATGTGAGACATGCCCTTAAAAGTGAGGAGCAACACCATGGTGCCGGCCAGCTGAGCGTAGCCAGAAGGCACCAGCATTCCAAGGCAAGCTTGTGATTCCTACAGCATGGAAACCTGCACCTACTATCCCTCCTTGGGAGCCACTACAGGTAACAGAGACAGAGGCAGGAGGAACATAAGCATTGCTTACTAAACAAGATATTGGATATGGCCAAAATGATGATCCATCTTGAGCAAACAATAAAAGATGAGATAAGTGCTATGAGAACAGATATTAAACGTGGTTTGCACAAAGTGAAGGAAGTGGAGCATCATTTAGATGACAACTGGGAAGCAAAAATGGAGCACTGAGAAAAAGAAGGATCAGTCTGGCCTGAATTAAGAAACCTGTGCTATAACTTAGAGGAACAAGTAAACAGCAATAGGTACAATAACTTATAGATCCACGGCTACTGGAGATCATGAGAGAGGGAGATCTGGAGGTGGTATCAAAAAGTTTTAAGACTAGCTCTGTTTACAAGAAAGTACTTTATTTAGCTATGTTTACACACAAACACCTTCAAAATAGTCCTTTGCACTTCAGTACAGCTGTCCCAGCACTCCTGCCACTTCTGGAATGTGTCCTGGAAGTCTTCGTTTTGAAGCATGTCAAGCACCTTCTGCTATTCGTGATGGATCTCCGCAATGTTGTGAAAACGACAACCTTTGAGCTGGATCTTCATCTTTTGGAAGAGGGCGAAGTCCCCAGTAGCCAAATCTGGTGAGTAGGGTGGGTGCGGAAGTGAGATCACTGCAGCCTGGGGATGAACTTGGCTGCAACATGGCACTTGTTCAAATCACACGTGAGGATTGCCTGTACTGTTCCTTATAACACACAGACAATGGCAGCAATTTTGTGGATTGTTCTACGACAATCATCATGCACAAGTTGCCAATTGGTTTTGACATGTCAACATTTTCAGGGGTTGACCTTGCTGAAGGTCTTCTTGATCTCTTGTCATCTTTCATTGATGTTCTTCCACTCTTGAAGCATGCCTGTCACTCACAATACCTCAAATGACTCATTTCAGCATTGCTGTAAACTTGCTGGATCATGTCAAATGTCTCTGTGGCAGATATGCCCAGTATCACACAGAATTTCACGTTTGTTCTTTGTTCTAACTTGCTGTAACAAGTAACAAGACCATGTGCTGGTGACGCACAAGGTCAGAGTAGCACCAGTTGCATATCTCCCAATGTACACAGGACAATGTCTTTTGGCACACTAAATTATGAAGGTTAGTGCTCCCTGTGATTGTACTTGCAGCCATGTGCTGCCATCTGTTGGAGTGTTACAAGATTAGCCTCAAAACGTTTGATACCATCTCGTATGTATATTGTTATGAGGACAGCACTATTTCTCAGAATGCTAAATGTGTGTACTTCTTACAATACATATACATACATACAAACATACAGATAACTACTAATAAAACAGTGAACAAACAAGACACTATAAATAGTCAAAAAATAATAATAAAAAAACCCCCAATGGAATGTGTATACCCAAAAAATTAGATAACCTCATAAAGTGCTATACAAAAATACCAATATCTGTGCTCATACAAATCACTCAATGTGTATAAAAATAACCAAAAGAAATATTTTGAGTACCAAGAGGTCCTCACATAAGCGTCCAACACTGTACAATCAGCAAAATCAAGTATGTTATTCCAATATGTGACCTATCCACATCATATTCAATACAGTGAAGTTCACAGTGAAATCCATGTGCCCAGGTGAAGAAGATGAAACGCTTACCAGAGCAACATGACCCTCAGTCACAGAGTGGTCATAACAAGAATGAAAACTGTATCAACCATCACAGCTCATCCCAGGGGCAACTCACAATGATAATATACATGAAAGCAAATAGAAAGACATGCTCAAAATGTAAATCCAGAAAGTTAATTTCATAAAAATCAAAATTAAAAACACTCACATGTTTAAATCAAAGGAGCACTTTATCTGTATAGAAAAACAGTTATGACCAGCTTTATCCATATGCATAATGAGATCATCACGTCCTGGCTCTGGTCAGCCTAATTAATCACAGTTTGACACCCTCGGGAACTCTGAGCCCATGATCCAAAAAAATGTAATCAATCCTTGGAAATGAAGCATGTACCTGTGAAAAATAGGTAAATGTTTTTTCCTTCGGATGTAATATTTGCCAGGCATCTACTAAATAGGGAAGAATACACTATTTATAATAACATCAGTAATGTCGGATCTGGATCGATAATATTTGCTTGTTAAGCAGTTCAATGCATGTTGGCTAATGTCTACTGCTCAATTTAAGCAAAAAAGCAACCAATTACTTTCCTAAAACAAATTGTTAGCAAGCTGGATGGATTTAAAGAAGGTAAAGTAATCATGGCAGGGGAATTCAACTTTGTATTTCACCCAGCCTTAGATACCCACCTGCTTTCTCTGCATTCATTGAAAGGACAATTAGGAGTGATACAATAGAGGCTAGATCAGGAGCAATTAGTAAATGCCTGAAGAATATTACATTCAAAGGAAAAAATATATATTTTAGGTACTGTACATGCTTTATATTCAAGGATTGATTACATTTTTTAGATGATCAATTAATGGAATCTTTGATATCTACAGAAAATAAAACATTTCTCTATTTGATCTTGCTCCAGTGCAACTGTCAGATTAAGGGATATGTTGCCAGCACACCAAGAATCTCTGAGGAAATGTCCAGAAGTTGTATTAAATTATCACATCACAGTGTCAGCTTTTGTTAAAAGCTTAGTTAACCATAAGATCTGAATTTCCACAAAACCCTTGGTAATGTCTTTTCCATGCTACTGGAATTTCAAGAGATAAATATGAGAACTCTCTAACACCATATTTATTAAATGCAGCAAAAGTGTTGATACCTATAAACTGGAAGACAAATAAGATACCAACTATAGCAGATTGACTTACTGAAGTGAATCAGATTTCAGTTAATGGAGTTGCTGATGCCTACTCCTAGGGACATTCAAAGGAATTGTAATGAAATCTGGACTGTCATACTTAAAATAGGTTAAAATGGATAATACTGCCATGTACAATGTCATACACAAGAGTAGTGCACCATAAATCATACAGAGAAAATCAGGACAGTCAGACAGAAAAATAAGGTCAACCCATCACAAAAAAGTTATACAAGTTAGTGGACCACGTGACAAGCATATCACAAGTGTATGTCTCACATTAACTGGAACAAGAAGGTAAGAGGATGGACAAGAAAGAAAAAAAACCCACAAACCCTGGGCTCTGAGGACATGCCCACTGGATCATAGCCATGGTAGGCTCCAAACAAACCTAGACTAACCAAAGTCAGGCCATAAATATGAATTAAAGTTGTCAGAGTCCATATGTAGCAATCATAATATATTTTAAAAGCAACATATTATGTCTACTTTTATACAACGTATAATAAAATGGTATTTGAAAACTTGTGGCAAACTGCACCAAGAGACACTTCATAACAAGGGTTAGTAACCTGTGGCTCACCTAGAAACATCAGAGGCATTCTGGAGTGCTGCTGCCATAAGCTACAATTTACAGTTCTATAAGCAATCAATTACAAGGCCTGACCTTCCCTTCTACTCTGGTGGACCACCTAACACCTAGATGGTAATAATGTTCAGGTGCCTGTCCTCCTCCCAGTACCAGTATATGCTCACCAGTGGCTGCACACAATGGTGCAAGATGTAAGCAGTTCACCTGCCTACCCTCTTTCTTCTAGAACCAACAGTTCAAGTATCTATGCATGTAAAACCTTTGCCTTTCTGATGGTGCATGATGTGATATTCTGCTGTCTTTACTTGCATGAAATGGGGCAGATCTGAGATCTGAATGTGCATTAATTGGGGCTTATTTGAGGTCTGAACATGTATGAATTTGACCTGATCTTAGCTTAACTTGCCCTTAGCAGTACTATGAGTGGAAAATTACTGCTTTGTTAGATACTGAAGAGAAGCAAAACATTATGGAAACAGCCAGTTTGACAGGTCAAGGTGATAAGTAACAGGGTTGTTCCCATATATTGTGCAGTTATGTGTTACATCAAGCAACATTTTCTAGAGGCATTAAAAGATCATAAGTGTGCTGTCTCCATCATTAGTCACAGCCAGGATTTTTTTTTTCAACCAAGTACAAGCAGAAGATCAAAGTGTTCCATTTCCCTTTCTTCTATTTTTTTATTATTATTTTACTGTTATATTCAACTTTTCTCTTTTATAACTTTCTTTTTTAAAACAATTCCTATGGGGGAATAACTCTGTAACACTTTCAGCACCTTTGAAATGTTCTATGTAGTGATAGAATAAATGTTTTTTTTTCATGTAGTACTATAATAAATACCCCATATAAGTTGTATGACCTGTTCTCTTGTTATTTGGGTATACTAGAAGCTTTTCCTTCAAACTTCTTTGCTGTGCTCTTATTTTAGCTAGTGACGTCACCAGTCTGCTCCATGCAGGCCATAATTTGTAATTATATTTGAGAGTATATAAGGCTAGATATCAAACTGGGACTATCAAGCGGCCACAAAGGCAATGCAAAAAGTAGAACTAAGTCCCTCAGCATAACAAAAGAGGCCTTCTTTTTTTTATGGTGATGGACAATTATTCTGTTTTAAGTGAGCTTTAAGAAGAACTTCAGCATTAACATAAAAGTTACAACAAAGGCACCTTTAGAAATGTTTAGTAATGGTAATCTAATAACATATATACAATTGCTGTCTTTTTATTCTTTGCTTGTCTTATTTTTATTTCTTTTTTTCTTCCTAAGGGAAGATATCTCACTTTGCTTCCTGGAACTCTGCTTAGAACCAAAGATCCATTATCTCCTGCGCTCAAGGACTCAGATCAAACAGGCGTTAGTGACAAGCAGCGTGTTGTGTATTCATCCACTGGTGATCAGAGGTTGTGCAGCTCTATCATGAAGCTGGGAAAGCTTAATAAAACTGTAGAGGAAGATGAAAGAAAGAGCGCACAAACCTTGCGCATTACCTCAATAAATAGTGACTAATGTTTAGTGTACAGGCTGAACTGCTGTAATACTGACACTCAGTGGCTGAATATCTCCTTGCCATGGGAACTCTGCCATACTGAAGTTTCTATGTGCCAAACCCAGCTCTGATGAAGAAGAGAGCACCCTTCGAAACGCGTTAGCCTTCACCCCCCCCCCCTTTTTGATTTACCTGTAACCCTGTTTGGATTATGGTTACTTATGCCTGTTATACAATCATTTTGTGAGTATATTTCCTTATTAATAAAATTAGTCACTATTTATTGAGGTAATGCGCAAGGTTTGTGCAGTCAGAACAGTACAGATATCCCCCAAATGACCCCTTTTTGCAAAGTAGACAGTCTAGTGTATTTCATAAGAGGCATGGCGAGTTTTTTGAAGTTGTAATTTTTCTTGTCAGAATTTTTTAGAAAATGAAGAAATTAAAAAACTGTTCACAATTTTTTTTTTTAGATATTGTCACCAGTGTAGTACAGCAGCATTATATAACTGATGTGGTGGTGATCAGGGACACTGACTGGTAACGGGTTAATTTTTTTTTTTTTAAGATTTTCTTTTCATATTACACTATGACCAAAGTAGTATAACATTACCATAGTAGCATTGTACTACCTTAGGGAAGTGATCAGTATTTTTTTTTTGCACAATTTGGTTGCTTATAGCATATAATTTCTTTGCTATAAGCAAGCATTTAATTAGCTGTGATTGGCCATGGCTAATTATATGACACAGATGGGCTGTGATCAGCCCAGCCTGTGCATGTGATCAATGTAACCATTCACAGCTAGACACACTTGCATACAATGGATGGCATTAAAGGAAGCCATCCATTGTATACAACTGTCACGTGGCCTACTATGATTGGTCACAGCAGGTCACATGGTACTTGCAATGGGCTCGGTACACAGATTTGTCATCAGCCGTGTCCAAGGTACACAGTCGGTGACAGATGTCGCCACAGCGGGCACGTGCAATACGCGATCCGGGAAGGACGTCATATGACGCCCCCCCGGAGGGACAAAGGTTCGACCGGCTGTCATATTACTATAGGCCGGGTGGGAAGTGGTTAAAATGGGTGGAACAAAGGCATATCATTCATTTACAGAAATCTGTGAATTAATAAAGTACAAGTCCCATGTGCCACTGTGGTATATAGACTTGTAGTATTAATGACATGCAAGCACACGGATCAGTACACTTGTAGTTCATTCACACGGCCTACAACTCAGGGACTGTCTGGTTGTACATAGATACAGGCAGAGAGCTATAGGCAGTGGGTGCAGGAGCCTGACATTGCACCCGTGATCCACTGATCGTGGGTGCAATACTCTGCATGCTCCTTTTAAAATAGTAATAAATGCACACTTTTTTATGCAAAATATTATACATTTTCTATTTTTTTTTTTTTTTGAAAAGTGAACTTAGCCTTTAAACATGTTATTTGCAAATATATAAACACATTAATGGTACTCATACGTTAATGTTTTATTTAACTGCAACATCTGTAGCATAAAAGCATCAGCTGATAACATATTAGCGCATATTGCATAACATGTTTCTTCCTGTCTTAGCTCCCCCAAAAAACAGTGTTGTGTTAATTAGTTATAAATTAATCATAGTGATGCTGCCACAAATAGACATAGTTTCTATAATGATCAACATGATTTTCCCACATTTAATTTGTATGAAGCTGGCAAATGAACATGGTATTATTAAAACATAGCAAAGTAAGCCAAATTCAGCTTGAGTGCAGACCTAAGCTTTGGCTCTGTGCTGTTCCCATTGATTTCAGAGAGCCAAAAAGAAGCTCAGCCAAAGCAATGATTCATTTTTACAACTCCAGCATCAAAGAAAAAATATGAGTCTGTTAAACTCATTGTGGTTGTAAAGAAACTTCACTGTTGGCAATGCTTCTTTGAAAAGGCTATAGTCACTGAATATTTATTCTAGTGCAATTAATTCTATGTTCTTTGAGGGAGAGGAACATTTTGCTTAGTGCATGTTAAGCTTGTTTTGTTCCCTTTATCACTGCTCCTATAGGTATGTGCTATTTATTTCAAACCCCAGCAATTAAGTGTATACTATAAAAATCATGCAGTTTTCTGATGTTAGACATGCTCTCCAAAAGCAACGCATTTCATTGTGCTCTAACAGAGACTTTCCTGTGGTTTGCTTGAGTATTTTTGCCAAGATGTAATTTCTTTTAAAGCGTATCTAAATCCAAAAATGTTATACACTGCAGCTTACAAATCCTTAGGTTTTCTGGTTGCATTATTTTCTTTTGTAAGGCTTTTTTTTATTTTCATCTAGTAATCTTGCAAGTAACAGAATTTCTGACCTAGGGGAGCTAGGTCACACTTCTATACATATCTATGGAGGAGCTGCACTATCATCCTAGGTTTCTGTGTTGATTTGGGCTACAGTTCCACTTACTTTATATTCAAATACTTTTTATTGAAGTTTTGACAAATATAGTTACAGATGAAGTAACAAGAAAACATGACAAGTTAACAGTTGTATAGACGGTTAATATAGTTGTGTAATAATTCCAGCATATAATGAGGGTAACGTCCACAAGTTTTAGTTAAGATATGCAGGAAACATTATTTTCCAGTTCCTGTACAACTAAGAACCTGAGTGGAAGGGAGGGGAAAGAATGGGGATAAGAGGAGGAGAGGAAAGGAAGACAGTAACAACTATAGAAACTAAGTTGAACATTATACCAGTCAAAGTAACATTGGATACTCCATAATGGGTGAGCTATCAGACTTGAACCGTACATTTAGGATTGTGCAACTATAGGGACCAGGAACTGGTAAATTTGGTAGGAGAGAGGTTGTTGAAGGCAAATCTCTTTTCCATATCACATCAGAAGTTTAGGTCGCTAATCACCATAGCTGTAGAGGGTGATGAGAGCGACTTCCACAGTCTGGTGCATGCTATTTTTGGATGCATATAGTATATGAATTATGATGCTACATAAGTTAATGGGGGAATCTTTCCAGACCAATATGAAATAGCGCTAATGCGGGGTCAGCACCTACTATATATCCTTTAAGTTCGGAAATTACATTAAAAACACTATTCCAGAAGGATATTAATGATTTACAAGACCATAGTAGGTGCAAGAGAGAGCCTGTTTCTCAACACTGATGCTGACATCGTGGAGAGCAGGTGGGATATATTTTCGACTAACCAGTGTTAAGTACCATTGGTGGAGGAGTTTTAGGTAGGATTCCCAGTGTGTGGTGCAGTATGAGGATTTATATGTAAGAGTGAAGGCTTTGCACAAGGTTTGGTCTGGCATTGTTTGGGAAAATATTAATTCCCAGTTTCTTATGGACGTTGTTCTTAGATTAAATTTTAAATCAGTAATGTGGGAGTAGAACAGGGAAATTCCTCTTCCTGGATATTTAGGGTTGTTGAAGTATTGGAACACTAGTCCACCTCATACATTTTCATTTTCTTTCTTCATTTTCCAAAAATTTGTGGCAACAATTTTTTAAATTATTTATTTTGCTTTTTTTTTATTTTTACACAGTTCTTTTCATTTTTTTTAATCACTTTTATTGTTATCACAGGGAATGTAACTATAGGCAATAGGCAGTGACAGGTGCTCTTTTCTGAGAAATCTGGGGTCTATTAGACTCTACATCTCTCCTCTGACCAAGATTGGTGTGATCATATGCTTTCCCAATTTAAAAATGGAGCTGTTCATAGCCGGTGAAACCAAAATGATGAAATGCTCATTGCTTCCAGTTTCTTACACCATTGATATTATTGGAGCTATTCTGGTTTCTGATCAGCTCCATGGTCAGCCGGCAGAACCGACTGCATTCTTGGGTTCCCCGGTGGAATGAGAGACCAAGAAAGGTGGGAGGAGGAAACGTTCCATCTCGCTGCTTGTGAAAGCAATCCAGTGGCTAATTAGCTGATAGAATTGCTTTTACATGAAAGCCAATTTCATAATGAAAAAGATTATACGAGGATGATGCCTGTAGTTGCAGGCATCATGCTGGTATAACCCCTCAAAGTCCAGTGCTTATATGTAACAGCAGAGAACATGGGCACATGATGAATCGGGTCAGTAGAATAATATGATCTCAATTCAGTCTTTTTTGTAATGCCCATGTTGAGAGTTAGACCCCCCAAAATGTTAAATTCTGAAACTGTGATAGGTTTCCATGCGAACTGTCTGGCAAGAGCAAAATTTGGGTGGGTAGTGATGTATTGTTGTGTGTATAAATTGCTTTGTTCCACAATCAACTGATAAAAATCTTCCATGAAAAATAGTGGAGGGGCTAAACACCAGTGCTGGCAGCAAACGGGGCTGATCCAGCTAATACTGCATTTTTGGGGACACTATACTAAGGGGGCACTAGTATAGTTCTGTTCGTGATCAATATATTGATCCGTATAAACACTATAATAGTAATGGCGGTGATCAGAGACCTGTAGCATGAGTTTGATAGTGTGTTGGCAATTTAATGCTAGCTGACCCTGGCCGGGAAGGGCGCTAACTGCTCCTGATGCTATCTGATTGTGCTAGTGAAAGTAGTGATTTAAAAAAAAAAATGTTCAAAACAATACTTTCATTAGAGTAGTTCAATGTTACCATAGTAAAATTGTACTTCTCTGGGGGAGATGATCAGGTTTTTTTTTTTTATACTTTGCATTGCAGGAGCAATAAAGACTATTGCTTCTGCAGTGCAATGCTTGCTTTGAACTGTCATCAATGGGTTACGTTCATGACAGTTCAAAATACTAGTGAACTGTGATTGGCTACATATATTCACATGGTACATAGTTAGTCTGGCTGAAAAAAGACAAAAGTCCATCCAGTTCAACAATAGGAAAAAAAAAAACAGCTCACCAGGAAGAGAAGCAAAGCTGCTATGAATTAGATTTATTAGATTTATAACAGCTTTGCTAACATTGTTTTGATTTATAGATTTATAGATTTATAACAGCTTTGCTAACATTTGCTAACATTGACACAGCAGTTGCTGGGGGGGGCATGCTGCGAGCTGGCGCGAAGCACCCCCCTGTGTTAGTACAGCCAGAGTGATATACTGTAGCTGCTGCCTGTCTGTAGTACAAGTACTGCAGTCGGTCTGCAAGTGATTACATTTAACTTTTATGTAAATGGTTAATAAGTAGTACTAATGCACCCCATACTCATTTCACTGGGGGGATAGCTGAGAGCCCCCTATCCATTTTGGGAATGGGATGTAGGGATGAAGACCTTGTCTCCTAAACATGGAAATGTAGTGCCTTGCAAAGGGGGCAGACTTAGCTTCCCCTTGCAAAGTACCATCTCAATGTTGAGAAGCAGATGGCCTAATATGACATAGGAAAGCAAATCTGCTTCCTTCCTGGCCACCAAGCTGCATGCCTGGATAATTATCTAGTTTGAATTGTAAGGGAAACCCCACTCAGATTTTCTCCAGGATTTTGTTTTTATCACTTTGTAAGGACTACATTATGTTTTGTAAAAGTATATGTAGTTTTATGGCATCTCCTAAGCATGTGTTTTTTCCCCATAAATGTTTTATTGGAATAATAAAGCAAAATACAAGGGCAAATTACAGATGATGTTCAATGAAGTGTCAAAGAGAACAACTGAATGTAGAGTAACAAAGATATAAGGAAAACCAAATGTAGCTATACAATGCACAATACTACTGTAGGTAAGTAGCTACAGCACTTTAGACTGTAAGATACTTAACAACTGTTAACAGAAAGACATTCCCCCCATAAGGTCAGGGCTAAGAAGCGTATAGTGGGCCTCCCACCTACAAAGATGAGATCAGTAGGCCGACTGGAAGAGGTCCCTAACAGGGGCCAAATGGTAGCAAAGGGGGAACAATGAGGAGAAAATAAAAAGAAACCTAAATCTACTATAAGAGCAGGGGAAAAGACAGAGGAGAGAAAGAGGGAGAAAAAAAGAGAAAGGAAATAAAGGGGGGGGGGGAGAAGAAAAGGAAAAGGGGGAGAGGAGAGGGCCGGTATGCCATATCTCTCTCTAATCCTCACAACTCTCCCCTCCTTCATAGAAGCCCATAGAAGGGTCCATTTCAACAAGTACACAGAAAGGGGGAGGGAAAGACACAATATCGTGACAGGGCCGTCTATTGTACTATTGTACGTAGTACTTGTATTGCTTGGTTGTCTTGAAATGGAACCCACAAGACCAAACAGTTGTAGACTTGTTTATTCGATCTTGGGAAATACAGATCAGTTCCTCCATCTCTTCTATTTTGTTGATTCTAGCAAACCAGTCTCTGATCAGAGGTATGCGTGTGGATTGCCAATGGACCGGGATGCAAAGTCTAACTGCATTGACCAAGTGCATAGCCAGGGATTTCCTTTACATTGTTTTAGAGAGAGATGTGTGATGTAGCAAGTATTGTTCAGGTGTGAAGTCCAGGGTATATGTGGTAAATGATGAGATAATGTCGTGGACCAATTACCAGAAAGGGCAGAGCCTCTCACATGTCCACCATATCTGGAGCATCGTGCCAACTTCCATACCACACCTCAAACATGTGTTGTGGTATTGCAAGCGAGAATTTATGTATGAGAGCGGGGGTTTTGTACCAGCATAATCAAATTTTGTAGCAATTCTCTTGGATGGCCACGTTGAGAGATCCTTTGTGAGGGTGTTCATTTATGGTTGACCAGACTTCAGCTGTAAGAGCATGTTGAAGCTCCAAATCGCTAAGCAGGTTGGGCAAGGAGGTATGAGGTTCAGACAGAAATAAGAGCAGGTCATCGGCAAAGGGCCGATTACAATTACAATGGGAGACAATACAGTAACAATACAATAAAATACACAAGGGATTCGAGGGCCCTGTTCCTTGGAGCTTACAATCTAGGAGGGAGGGGAGACTGGTACAGGATGAAATAGCTGTGGGGGATGGAGTGGTGGGGAGAGCGGAGGAGATCAGCAGTTAGGTGAGGGCGGTGTAGGCTTCTCTGAAGATATGGGTTTTCAGGGTGCGCCTAAAGGTGAGGAGGGTAGGTGACAGTCTGATGGATTGGATTCACCTCCCAGTGAACATTACAATAGAAAAGAGAAAGAACAACGCTTCAACAACGTCTTTACCATGCAGGTGAATCCTGATGTACTGACACTTGCTCAGTAGATTTAGAGCAGCAAGTTTCTGTAGGGATTTGGAACTAAAACACTCTTCAGCCACATCACACGTTTTCAGGAAACAATAACTAGTAGTATATAGTGACAGAGCTCTCTCATCAATCAGCAGCAGGAATAGGTAATTCTGAGCAGCTTGGGCTTTCCCAGATCTGTGTTACTCTGAGAATTAGAGAGCAGGCTTCCTCATGACCATTCTCCAGAGATGAACAGCAACTGCAGCAGTATCAAAATCCCCTTTCATCACAGAGTACTCACTGTTTCTGGATAGCATTAACATTAGTAGAAACTCTCTCTCTCTCTCTCTCTCTCTCTCTCTCTCTCTCTCTCGAGAGAGAGAGAGAGAGAGAGAGAGAGAGAGAGAGAGAAAGAGAGAGAGAGAGAGAGAGAGAGAGAGAGAGAGAGAGAGACACACACACACACATGCACTTGAGTGACTGTAATCCTGAGTGTCAGGCAGCACAATTCTTGGTTTTCACACTGCCCTCCTGCAACAGTTCCTCTGGGTACACACACCCAGCCCAGTTTATGGGTTCTAACAGCACAGAGAGTGAGACCTTTGTGACTTTACACAAGCAGCCCGAGCTCCATGCGGTCCCAACCCAAAATGTCTCCTTCCCCACATGTGCTTCTTAGCTCCCTTCCTCCTCTCTTCCTTCCTCAACAGCCAATCATAAGTTCAGCTACAGCAGTGCTGCTATGGGTGAATCCTTCTCAGCTGCAGCAACAGCCAATCAGATCACAGTCCTGTTTTTTCCTGTCTGTCACTCACAAAGAGGGAAAAGAGAAAAATGCTTTGCAGCTGCTGTTTAAGATTTAATGCAACTAGCACATTTCTACATGTGTACTTCGGTAGCCACATCCTTTGCAGCTCTGATGTGTCATATGACTAACTGTCAAGAGACACAAAGGAAGTTGGTAGTGAAAGATATCAAAATGTGTCACGATAAATCACCTATCCCCATGGCCACCAACTAATGCCTCATATATTGTAATCCCTAAATATAATATGCTTAGTTTATGAATGGGAAACAAAACTTTAGTACATTAAAATATTTTCAACAACTTAGCAAACCCTCTATAAAGAGAAACGTAACCATTTCTCGTTGATCATACGAATTTATGCGACTTCGGCGGGTTGGATTTAAGGCCAAGCAGCAGAATATATACCGTATATCCCTATGAAAACCTTTTACTGTACTGACAGCATGGTCCCTGCACAGTGACCAGCGAGTCATATTTGCGATTGGGAGCTTTCCGATCATGTGACTGTTTTGACTGCTAATCGGAATGCCTGCCTCTGCCACCTGGCATTTAGAAACTGTTAAAGGGCTGGGAGACAGTGGTATAAAGGGGTTAAATCTCAAAATAGAACCATACTTTGTATTGAAACAAGACTGGAGAGAAGTTATATCTACCTTGCTTGCCATAGTTATGACAAATGAATAGGATATGGCTATCACCACAATTGCTCTCTCATTTTTGCCATCAAGGACTATCAATTCTCCTCATATCTTCTCTTCTTTTCAGAGACTAGATTGGTTGCATCATTTAACAATATATTTATCCACAAGTTGTTTAGCAACAACATCATATTGTTGCTTGTAGAAGCTATATACTGAGACATGAAAAAACTACCTTTTAAAACAGCACATCAAAAATATTGCATTTTGTACACTTATAATAAAGACTTGTCACTATTAGCAGTAATGCTATTGATCTTCAGTAAATATTGGCTTCCAGATGCCCAACTGCTACATTGAAAAAATCAAGACCCAAAGAGATTACCCAAAAATAAAAAATATAAAATATATATAAAAGAACAAAAATAAAATAAAGTCCCAATATGCAAAGTGTCCAAATAATGTGTCCAAACAAAGATCAATTTCTTGACAGGAAGACGCTTCCTACTCCACTGAAGAAGATGCAAATCAATCACAGGTGCTCTTCAAATACCTCAAAAAACAAAATCTCAACATAGTATATTACCTTTTAAATCCCAGAACTAAAGTGCCACACGTGTATCATGCAAAAAAAACACTCCAGTGTCACAGCACTCATGTGAAAAGAAAATTAATAAATAACACTGCAAACTATATATAAAGTGCATAATTACCCTAAAACAAACAGATTCCAGCTTGTAATCAACCACATATGTACAGAGTGTCCTTAGATTGGTATCCTCTTGTTCCTCAGGACCTCACAAACAGACCAGGAATCAGTATGTGAATTATAATCATATATAAAATTTATTGTAGCCACTTACATATAAAAACGATAAGATCAGCAAGACAGCATCAAACTCCTCATGCCCAGTATACGATCCCCTTTCCGTGTGTAGAGGGTCTCCCGATCACCAGGTAATTCCCCCTTGCTACTCCTATCCAGCACTATCACTATGTAGCTCTGGGGGACACCTGAAGTGCACCGTTACTCTCCAGACCTCCAACACACAGGGATTCCAAAATCCAAAATGGCTGCCGCAGCACTTCCGGGAACGTCACGTGCCCTGGACGCGTTACGTCTCTTCCGGACTTTGTCAACAAGGATCCTTGATTCTGGAATCCCTGTGTGTTGGAGGTCTGGAGAGTAACGGTGCACTTCAGGTGTCCCCCAGAGCTACATAGTGATAGTGCTGGATAGGAGTAGCAAGGGGGAATTACCTGGTGATCGGGAGACCCTCTACACACGGAAAGGGGATCGTATACTGGGCATGAGGAGTTTGATGCTGTCTTGCTGATCTTATCGTTTTTATATGTAAGTGGCTACAATAAATTTTATATATGATTATAATTCACATACTGATTCCTGGTCTGTTTGTGAGGTCCTGAGGAACAAGAGGATACCAATCTAAGGACACTCTGTACATATGTGGTTGATTACAAGCTGGAATCTGTTTGTTTTAGGGTAATTATGCACTTTATATATAGTTTGCAGTGTTATTTATTAATTTTCTTTTCACATGAGTGCTGTGACACTGGAGTGTTTTTTTTGCATGATACACGTGTGGCACTTTAGTTCTGGGATTTAAAAGGTAATATACTATGTTGAGATTTTGTTTTTTGAGGTATTTGAAGAGCACCTGTGATTGATTTGCATCTTCTTCAGTGGAGTAGGAAGCGTCTTCCTATCAAGAAATTGATCTTTGTTTGGACACATTATTTGGACACTTTGCATATTGGGACTTTATTTTATTTTTGTTCTTTTATATATATTTTATATTTTTTATTTTTGGGTAATCTCTTTGGGTCTTGATTTTTTCACTATAATTGTGGGTTTTTGGGTTTAAGTCAATGAATATATGTTTTATTAGTACTTCAGGGGAAGGATATTGATATGACTTTAAGGGATTTCTGAGGATTTTATATATATACGTGTGCCGATTTATACTTATTCCAACTGCTATATTGTGAGTGTCCTTAGCAGGATCATTTTTTTTTTAAGAGTATGGGTGCCAGTCACTTTAGTAAGCTCAAAACAAGAACAGATTTATTGCACATGGCAATATAGAAGGAGAGTGAGTGTCAGGA
Organism: Staurois parvus; assembly: GCF_062004578.1. NCBI lineage: Eukaryota > Metazoa > Chordata > Amphibia > Anura > Ranidae > Staurois > Staurois parvus. The sequence continues at coordinate 11,562,720 of NW_028317949.1, forward strand.
CCTGAATCACCTGCTGATTGCCCTGTGGTTCCCATAACAGAAAGGTTTAGTTCTGGTGGTCCACCAGCAGGTGTCAGATTTAGTCCACCCAGCAGCAGACTCCAGTCCCCACCTAATGCTGACTGCAGAGAGGAAATTTTGTCCCTCCTCTACTATTCCTGTCACGCTTACCCCTAATGCAACTGGTCAGGCACTATAGCTGGCTTAATAAAATAAATAGATAAGTGCACTGCACACTAATAATAACCTGACACAATAAATAAAAAATAAACCACAAATTCACATATGCAAGTGTACAAAGAATACATATAAGGTGCTATGAATCAATGTCCATAACATAAAAGTACATAAGTCCCAAATCCAATGTGAAAGTGCTACATGCTGAATATAACCTCCAACCAAGTGCTATGGTATCCACAAGTGCTCGCCACACCAAACAAATCATCCTCTTACCGAACCAATTTGATCCCAAATGAAGTGATCAAACAAGCAGAAGGTGTCCAGATTCCACACTGACATCCGTGCTAACAATACCAAGGGAGATGGATGGACAGCTGCGGGCTCACCCGGACGAATTCCTCACACCTAACCACTCTCCATACAGTGTAGAGGATTAGAACAGAAGAGACTTCATAGTGTAACTCGATAAACTCAAAGATGTATTCAATAAAACATTTCACTTACATAGATAAGTGCATAAAGGCAGTGTAAAAATTCAAATCAACCGCAATGTCATTCCGCCGACTGGAATGAGGTGACATCACAGAAGACTCTGCCCGACGTGTTTCTCCAAAACTGGTGTCCTCTGGGATTGGAAATCAGCTGGCTTCTGTGTTCTTTACCTAGAGCAGCCCCCCTTTTCCATAAGGCAAGCAGACCTAAAGTTACTAGGTTGCCCCAAGGTCTTATACACAATGCTATAGTGCCTGGTCACCATTCCGGGGCAGGCAAGAACTAAGCACAGCACTCAGGTACTTGCAGTTGGCAAACAGGCTGAGTAGTTCAATGACAGTCCAGGTACAAGGCAAGCAAGGTTTAGAATAGTCAGGGTCAAGTCCAGTGTCAAAAGGCAGGCAGAGTTCAGAGAACAGTTGATATCCAATCCAAGGTCATCAACAATGAATTCAGACAGCAGAGCAGGACAGACAAACAGGGAGTTTGAGCACATGTGACAAGCACTATCACAAGCATGAGACCGCAGGCTTGGCTGGCTTAAATCAGGTTTGGTCTCTACCCAGCGTATGGCTACATCAATCACCTTGCAGGTGGACAGACAGGTAGAATGCACATAGCCAAAACCAGGATGCTGAAACAAGCAGATATAAAAGAGCAGGAGCAAAACATGCTCCTGACATTACATTATCTTGGACCCTTAAAGGCATTCTGGACTTCAGGCACCAGACCATAAGGCTGGGTATCCGGCACAGGACCATCGGGCTGGGCAATGGTCAGGAAGGTCAGGCTGGATAATAGGCAGAGAGTCTATGGAGCTAAATTGGAGAGCAGATAGAGAACCAGTAGCATCAGGCTGAATAGCAGGTGATATGTCACTGGAGTCAAGCTGGAGGACTTGCCTTTTGAGGACTTAGAGCAAGCATAGGTTTTGCAAGCTTTTATATAGCAACAGTGTTAGGAATGGACTGGCCAGCAATGGTGGGACTCACCTGCCTTTTGATCTGCAGTACCAGGGCTGGCCAGCGGGTGCTCCCAGCAATCAAAGACTCAACCTTTCAGCCAGCTAACACCTGGAACTGATGATACTGGGGTATTTAAGGGATGGCCAGACTTGCAGACTGTGCCTTGGTGTTGTGTTTCTCTTGGCCCTGTATCCTGTTCCTGCTCTCTGTTCCTGTCTGATTCTCTGCTACCTGTCCTGATCCCTGGCTTGTGACCCTGACCATCTCTCTGCTTGACCCTCTGTACTACGCTGCTTGCTACCTGCTGAACCTGGCCTGTGACCCCGACCATTCTCTGCTTGCTCCCCCTGTACCTACCTGCCCTATTGATATTGACCCGGCCTGCCTGACGACGCTTGCTTGTATATACTGTTATCTGTGGGTGGTTGGTTTGGTTTGGTTGCACTGTGTTATGTTTTAGTATTGCACTGCGTTTATGTTTGTATTGTTAGTGTTAATAAATTGTATTGTTTATCACATATCTGAAGTCTGCGTTTCCCTGCATCAGTCACACACCTCTGGTCATACCTGGGAGCTCTGACATTACACCAAGGCCAATCCTGACCAGAAGTGGCTGCACAGGGAAGCCATCTTGGCTTGTTGATGGGAAGGATGGATCTGGATGAGGTTGAATATTTATATCTGCTAGTGTTTGATGACAGGGAGTATGCTTATCAGACTCTGAAGGAGTATCCCCGGGATGAACTGCTAGAATGTATACGGCTCGCTCATGTTCTAGTAGATCAGGGCATAGAGTTCTCTGAGGTGCAGCCTTTGATTGAAGTTTGTGCTGAATTGGTTTCATCTGGTTCCCCCGAATGCAGGGATGAATTTTTGCCACCATTTAGTGCAGACCAGGTAGAGTCCCTGGTGTGGTTATTAGAGGATGATGTGGGTTACTTTCTGGAGCGTTATTCCACATGTTCACCACAGACACTAAGAGATTGTATAAACGCAGTGCAGTCATTGACCAGACAGGCTTTGTGTAAGCTCAGCTTTGTTCAACCCATACTGCAGACATGGACAGATTTGTTGCACCCAGCCTCAGTCAGCTTACAAAGACCCAGTCCTGCTTCTAATCTATTTCCTCAAAACTCTATTCCTGCATTCCCAACAGCTCCTCCTGCCCTGCTATCTACCGCATGTCAGTACCCTGTTCCCACTCGCTGCACCTATCCTGCCTTTAACCCTGTAAAAAAGCCCTCTGTAGCAACCGCTCCCTCTCCTGTTCCATCCTCCAGTTCTTCTCTGTCTCCAGCTGCTCCATTCGTTTGCAGACCTGCGTTTACTTGCAGTGCTCCAGTAGTTAAAACCAGAAAAAAGCGAAAATTCTTTCCAACCAATACCATCCTGCCAGTATCCAAACCGGTGAGCCTGCCTTCCGTGGTTCAGCCTGAAGCCTCTCTTCAGCCTGATGCCGGTACGCAGCCTGATGCCTCTCTTCAGCCTGATGCCTGTACGCAGCCTGATGCCTCTCTTCAGCCTGATGCCTCTACTCGGCCTGAAGCCTCTACTCGGCCTGATGCCTCTACTCGGCCTGAAGCCTCTACTCGGCCTGAAGCCTCTACTCGGCCTGATGCCTCTACTCGGCCTGATGCCTCTACTCGGCCTGATGCCTCTACTCGGCCTGATGCCTCTACTCGGCCTGAAGCCTCTACTCGGCCTGATGCCTCTACTCGGCCTGATGCCTCTACTCGGCCTGATGCCTCTACTCGGCCTGAAGCCTCTACTCGGCCTGAAGCCTCTACTTGGCCTGATGCCTCTACCCAGCATGATGAACTGATCCAGCCTGACGATCCTATTAGGCCAGTTGACTCGATGCCCGCTGTTGATCCAGATGATCCGGTACCTGATCCAGTGCCCGCTGTCCAGCCAGACGATCCAATGTCTGACCCAGTGCCCGCGGTCATACCAGTTGACTCGGAGCCCACTGCCTTGCCAGATGACGCGGTGCCCGCTGTCGAGCCAGACAATCCGGTACCTGATGACCCGGTGCTCACTGTCGTGCCTGTTGACTCGGAGCCCACTGCCTTGCCAGATGACGCGGTGCCCGCTGTCAAGCCAAATGACCTGATGCCTGGTGACCCAGTGCCCGCTGTCCAGCCAGACGATCCAATGTCTGACCCAGTGCCCGGGGTCATACCAGTTGACTCGGAGCCCACTGCCTTGCCAGATGACGCGGTGCCCGCTGTCGAGCCAAATGACCTGATGCCTGGTGACCCAGTGCCCGCTGTCCAGCCAGACGATCCAATGTCTGACCCAGTGCCAGCGGTCATCCCAGTTGACTCGGAGCCCACGGTTGTGCCTGGTGACTCGGTGCCCGCCGCCCCGCCTGGGGGCCTGAGACCTGTCGTTCCGCCTGGGGGTCCGGCACCCGCCACTCCGCCTGAGGGTCCGAGACCTGTCGCTCCACCTGGGGGTCCGGCGCCCGCCGCTCCGCCTGAGGGCCCAAGACCTGTCGCTCCATCTGGGGGTCCGGCGCCCGCCGCTCCGCCTGAGGGTCCGAGACCTGTCGCTCCGCCTGGGGCTCCGGCGCCCGCCGCTCCGCCTGAGGGCCCGAGACCTGTCGCTCCATCTGGGGGTCCGAGACCTGTCGCTCCATCCGGGGGTCCGGCGCCCGCCGCTCCGCCTGAGGGTCCGAGACCTGTTGCTCCGCCTGGGGCTCCGGCGCCCGCCGCTCCGCTTGAGGGCCCGAGACCTGTCGCTCCTCCTGGGGGTCCGGCGCCCGCCGCTCCGCCTGAGGGCCCGAGACCTGTCGCTCCGCCTGGGGGTCCGGCGCCCGCCGCTCCGCCTGAGGGCCCGAGACCTGTCGCTCCACCTGGGGGTCCGGCGCCCGCCGCTCCGCCTGAGGGCCCGAGACCTGTCGCTCCATCTGGGGGTCCGGCGCCCGCCGCTCCGCCTGAGGGCCCGAGACCTGTCGCTCCGCCTGGGGGTCCGGCGCCCGCCGCTCCGCCTGAGGGCCCGAGACCTGTCGCTCCGCCTGGGGGTCCGGCGCCCGCCGCTCCGCCTGAGGGCCCGAGACCTGTCGCTCCATCTGGGGGTCCGGCGCCCGCCGCTCTTCCTGAGGGCCCGAGACCTGTCGCTCCGCCTGGGGGTCCGGCGCCCGCCGCCCCGCCTGGGGGCACGATGCCCGTCGCCCCGCCTGGGGGCACGATCCCTGTCGCCCCGCCTGGGGGCACGATCCCTGTCGCCCCGCCTGGGGGCACGATCCCTGTCGCCCCGCCTGGGGGCACGATGCCTGTCGCCCCGCCTGGGGGCACGATGCCTGTCGCACCGCCTGGGGGCACGATGCCTGTCGCCCCGATGCCTGTCGCCCCGCCTGGGGGCACGATGCCTGTCGCCCCGCCTGGGGGCACGATGCCTGTCGCCCCGCCTGGGGGCACGATGCCTGTCGCCCCGCCTGGGGGCCCGGTGCCTGTCGCCCCGCCTGGGGGCCCGGTGCCTGTCGCCCCGCCCGGGGGCCTGGTGCCTGCTGCTCCGCCCGGGGGCCCGGTGCCTGCTGCTCCGCCCGGGGGCCCGGTGCCTGCTGCTCCGCCCGGGGGCCCGGTGCCTGCTGCTCCGCCCGGGGGCCCGGTGCCTGCTGCTCCGCCCGGGGGCCCGATGCATGTCGCCCCGCCCGGGGGCCCGGTGCCTGCTGCTCCGCCCGGGGGCCCGGTGCCTGCTGCTCCGCCCGGGGGCCCGGTGCCTGCTGCTCCGCCCGGGGGCCCGGTGCCTGCTGCTCCGCCCGGGGGCCCGGTGCCTGCTGCTCCGCCCGGGGGCCCGGTGCCTGCTGCTCCGCCCGGGGGCCCGGTGCATGCTGCTCCGCCCGGGGGCCCGATGCATGTCGCCCCGCCCGGGGGCCCGGTGCCTGCTGCTCCGCCCGGGGGCCCGGTGCCTGCTGCTCCGCCCGGGGGCCCGGTGCCTGCTGCTCCGCCCGGGGGCCCGGTGCCTGCTGCTCCGCCCGGTGGCCCGCTGCCTGCTGCTTCGCCTGGTAAACCGATGTGCCTCTGCCCGGAGTCCTGCCCGATGTGCCTCTGCCCGGAGTCCTGCCCGATGTGCCTCTGCCCGGAGTCCTGCCCGATGTGCCTCTGCCCGGAGTCCTGCCCGATGTGCCTCTGCCCGGAGTCCTGCCCGATGTGCCTCTGCCCGGAGTCCTGCCCGATGTGCCTCTGCCTGATGTGCCTCTGCCTGGTGTGCCTCTGCCCGGTGTGCCTCTGCCCGGTGTGCCTCTGCTCGATGTGCCTCTGCCCGGAGTCCTGCCCGGAGTCCTGCCCGGAGTGCTGCCCGATGTGCCTCTGCCCGGAGTGCTGCCCGATGTGCCTCTGCCTGGAGTCCTGCCCGATGTGCCTCTGCCCGATGTGCCTCTGCCCGGTGTGCCTCTGCCCGGTGTGCCTCTGCCCAATGTGCCTCTGCCCAGTGTGCCTCTGCCCAATGTGCCTCTGCCCAATGTGCCTCTGCCCGGTGTGCCTCTGCCCGGTGTGCCTCTGCCCGGTGTGCCTCTGCTCGATGTGCCTCTGCCCGGAGTCCAGCCCGGTGTGCCTCTGCCCGGAGTCCAGCCCGGTGTGCCGCTGCCCGGAGTGCCAGTCTTTGATATCCCGCCAGTTACCAGACCCGGGCGGTGGAACATTTTGCCCAGCTAGGACTGTTTGGAGCGTCCTGAGGCCGCTCCTTGAGGGGGGGGTACTGTTAGGAATGGACTGGCCAGCAATGGTGGGACTCACCTGCCTTTTGATCTGCAGTACCAGGGCTGGCCAGCGGGTGCTCCCAGCAATCAAAGACTCAACCTTTCAGCCAGCTAACACCTGGAACTGATGATACTGGGGTATTTAAGGGATGGCCAGACTTGCAGACTGTGCCTTGGTGTTGTGTTTCTCTTGGCCCTGTATCCTGTTCCTGCTCTCTGTTCCTGTCTGATTCTCTGCTACCTGTCCTGATCCCTGGCTTGTGACCCTGACCATCTCTCTGCTTGACCCTCTGTACTACGCTGCTTGCTACCTGCTGAACCTGGCCTGTGACCCCGACCATTCTCTGCTTGCTCCCCCTGTACCTACCTGCCCTATTGATATTGACCCGGCCTGCCTGACGACGCTTGCTTGTATATACTGTTATCTGTGGGTGGTTGGTTTGGTTTGGTTGCACTGTGTTATGTTTTAGTATTGCACTGCGTTTATGTTTGTATTGTTAGTGTTAATAAATTGTATTGTTTATCACATATCTGAAGTCTGCGTTTCCCTGCATCAGTCACACACCTCTGGTCATACCTGGGAGCTCTGACAAACAGAATTCCTTATGGAGAGAGGGCCAAAAAAACCCGAGAGAAACCAAAGAAAACATTTTCGTAATCCCTGGTTGCTTGGCTGTATTAGCATAATGTGCTTCTGAAAGCACTCTAAGCCTAAGGTGGAGGGGAACAAACAGCATTCTAGAGGGTAGATTGCGCAGACCACTAGACTGAGCCTTTAAAATAGAATCCAAAATGTCAGGGGAAAAGGCCACCATTACTTGTGCTGGAGTTAAGATGTTGTGAAACAAAGCTGCGAAATAGCAAGTAAGTGTGGCCTCTAGATGGAAAAGATTCAGACTAGCAATTGGCCAGAGAGTGGTCTGTCAAGGATTCAATAAACTTGTCAATGTCTTCTGCCACAAAAGATTCATATAAAGGCAAATGATTATGCAAACTGGTGTCACACTTGGGAAAGTTGTCATGATCATGATCTGAATAGGTCTGTAATAAAGCAAGTGACTGGTACTGACCACAAAAGAGTAACAAATAGGCAACTGGTCAGCAGTTTTAATGCAGTTCTGGAGACAGATCTGGGATCAGAACCTAATCTCCCTTATAGTCTTATTTATGTGTGAGCAGATATACATCTTACCCTTTCCTGCCAAATGTATGCATATATATGCAGCCTCATGAAAGTGGGCCTTAATCCCTGGGGATACATATATGCGCTATTGTGTTTGTGCTGAGAGCGTGCTGTTTGCACAGAGACTGAGCTGTCACTGACAGCTCAGAGGTTTATAGTAATGTCTAGGAACCAAGAGGACTGGTTCCCAATAACCTGATCACTGCATTAACCTCTAATTAGTGCAAAAATTAAATAAATAAAAATAATCACAAATAAATAAATGTCCGTGCAAAAATATATGTGTTTAATTTAATTTATTTTTTTTTTTGCACGGATATATTTATATATATATTTTTGCACGGACATTTATTTATTTGTGATTATTTTTATTTATTTAATTTTTGCGCTGTTTTTTGTGTTATTCATTATTGGTGGTTTTCACTGGTGCACAGCTACATAATTGTATACTTTCTTTGATTGGCGCTGGGATTTTTTAGTTTATTAACCTCTAATTGGCTGTCCCAGTGATCAGTCACCCATTCCTGTGTTTTTTTTCTCCTTTTGAATCAAGAAAATGATACACAGGCTCTAGCTGGAAGAGAATATTGTGAACAAAAAAAGTGATTAAAAAACATAATAAATTGAAGATAAAATAGCTAGATCAATGTTTTGATCTAGGTCAGTGGGGGGGGGGGGGGGGGGGTTAGGGTGCCCATATTGAGGGTTAGGCCAAAAAAAATCTTTAAATTTGGAAAACGTAATGGGTTTCCATGCGAATGGTTTGTCAAGGTTTGAATTTGGGTTTGCGGCGATAAACTGTTGTGCATAGAAATTGCTTTGATCCACAATCAATGCATACAGATCCAAAAAATCATGGGGAGCATTTAAATTTTCTGTTTCCATCTGAATTACGGGTTGAGCAGTGAATGGGGGAAGTACGGGTGCTGCAGAATTTATGGGCTGCCAATTGGGATTTGCAAGCACATCGGGAAGGATACTAGGAGCTCTATGGGCCTGTGTGCGAATTCTTGGTGGGTGCAGGACACTACTTGTGCTGACCACTGCACCAGCTTGTACTGCACTTATGGGACTTGTCACGTCACTAAGTGATACTGCAGTGCTGGTATGTGAAAGACCAGGATGTACTAGGTCGCTGGTGCTCGCCAGTTCACCAAAAGGTAGAGCAATACTAGTACTGGCACTCCGCCGCATATGAGAGTCATCATGCATTTGGAACATCTCAGCAACCTGGGAATGGAGTGGGGTATGCCTGACCTTAGCAGGGACCTCTTCTCCATCATCTGAGCTATCTGTCAGGGTGCTGCTGCTGTCTACAGGTTCGTGTTCTGATGCTGATTGTACCAGTGAGTCTTCTCCTTCGCTCTTACCTGGCATGCTCGTAATCCTGTAGGTCTCTTCACTAGAGTACCTTTTCATTGAGATTTTGGCCACTAAATTTATAGGTACCTAGTGCAACTCACGGGAAAAAGACCTGGCTATCAGGGACTGCTTGAACTGCTACAAAAAAATTTACCGCAAGTGCTAACAGAGATCAGGCCGGACTCTGCCAGCACTTTGGTTTTGTGTGCAATGTATCAAGTGACAGTGCACTTGCTGGGGGGGGGGGGGGGGGGTAAGCATAGGAGCTAAACGCAAGTGACAGGGCTGATCCCAGTAACACTGCATTTTTGAGGACACTACACTAATGTGAATACTGGTATAGTGCTGACCTGATCAAAAATATTGATTTGTTTAGACACTATACTAGCAATGGAGGTTTATTGTGTACATGAACGTGTTCCTGGCAATCAAGGGGTTAAATGTGATTACTGGTGTATTGATGGTCAATCTGATGCTATCTGGGAGGGGCGCTAACTGACGCTATGCAGTTACAAGTGATACCTCTGCATTTTGCAGACCAAGATGTATTGCCTTATTTACTAGAGTTCTCATTCTATTAATAAGCTGGCTGCACTGAATTTTGTTACCTCAGTATCTCATTCAGAGAAGAGGCCATGGAGACAAAGAGGCTACCTTATGGGACGTAGAATCTCCAGCAACACTAAGCAGACTCCGTCTAGATGACAGCAGCAGATGTGAAATGACCCAAATCCTTTTGCAAGACTGTATCTTAGCTTACAAATCACTAGTATTGAATACAATTGTCAAATGTCATGTACTTTGGAAAAGAGAATTTCTTTCAAATCAAGTGAGATTCCAGGTAGCAAGACATATCCTAAATTCATGGACAGATGGAAAGAAGAACAGATTCTGGGTGGATTGACTGAGTTTTCACTTAAAAGTATTGAACCAACAATGTTTTTTTTCGAACCCACGCCCTAAGACTGAATTAGGTTGGGATAATCATCCTTAACCCCTTGACGCCGACGTAACACAAATATGCGGCCTCACAGACCTGGGCTTTTTTCCGTGGGGCCACATATTTGCGTACCTGTCTTTGTGCTGGGAGCACGCCGCTCGGCGCGCTCCCAGCACCAAGACCGCAGTGTCACTGAGAGCCCCGGGTCCCGTTCTAACGATCGGGACCCGGGACTCCCGATTCCGGGTCACGTGATCGCTGTGATAGCCTCTGATTGGCTATCACAGTGATCAATCACTGTGCAGCCTGGCCCCCTTGTTTTATCTCTCTCTATGAATGGAGAAGAGAGATACGTTGTATTTCTCGAACTCCTGACATAGAGAGATAAAAAAAAAAGTTTGTAAAAAAAAAAGATAAATAAATATTAAAAAAAAAAAGAAAAAATAAAGAAAAATACCTAGATCAAGGTTTGATCTAGTTCAGTACCAGGGTTAGTGTTTGGGTCAAGGTCAGGGTCAAAGGTCAGGGTCAAGGGCAAAGGTCAGGGTCAAAGGTCAGGATTTAAAAAAAATTGGTATCAGTGTCAGTTAGTGTTAATGTCAATGTTAGTGACAGTGTGTTTTATGTAAAAAAAAAAAAAAAAAAGACAAAAACAAAATGCGCACTGTTGTTTCTGGACTGTACTACGGGTACAAACAACAAATAACATACACATATATGGTATCGCTGCGATCGTCAAGAACTGGAGAATGTATTTTGGGTTGTTCTTTGGTGGTAGGTTATGGTCGTAACAAGAAACACACAGTTAAATTAAAAAAAAATGATTTTTTTTTACTATTTTGGCCCAGTTTTCCTTTAATAATAAAAAAAAAATTAGGAGCTATCCATTACCATTTACCACCAAATGAAAGCCCAATTTGTCCTGAAAAAAACAAGGTATAATCCACCTGGATGTACAAAGTAGTTGTGACGATATGTACGGTTTTACTAACACGTCAACGTTGCGGAATTGTGCTTAGGCATTTAGATTTGTTTTACCCTTAGGCGTGAAGGGGTTAATCTTTGTGCAGGTTTGCTTACATTTAAAATTCCAATTCTTTACTCTTTCTCAAGATAAAAAGGTTTTAATTGGATGCATTGTGGCATGTTGTATTAGCTGCTAATGTTATCAAAATTATAAAGGTTTATGGAATCCATTCTAATTAGATGATTTAAAAAAAAGTAATTGAAAATTGTGTATATTATGTACAGAGCGAATTAGCAGCAGCTAGAGCTTTTATCTAAAAACTAAGATCTTTATAGTAGTGAGTGACTGAAGGGGAGATTTAGCAGCAAACATAACTGCTGGCACTCTGTCCCCTCTGTCACTGGCACCCTGGTAACTCTACTCCCTATAACCCAGTACATTGTTTCCCCATCCCCACGTGTATCCCACCATTCCATGCCACTTACATGCAAGGAGACCCAGTGCCTCACAAGAAGCTCCTAGTCCTACCAATACTGCTGTGGCTTGCATGCATACCACAAAGACAGGATGAAGATTCGCTCCCATTGCCACTGCAGATCCTCAGTGGACACAGTGCCTATATGAGACAAAGTATTCACTCACAAGTATGGTTCTGAGGTGGACAGACCAGAACTGGGCAGAGTCTGTTATTATGGCAGCTTATCCTTATCATCGGATTGCCTCCTGGTACGGCTGTACTGCTAGGGTTATACGTGTGCATGTACTAAAGCCCAAAGATATTTCCCTTTTTTGTTCTTTTTTGTGCCCTGTTCCTGCCTATGGATGTGAAACTATGGCATAGCTGCACAGAACATCTATCCACCAGAGTTCATGCAGTCATGCCCACTTTGCCACCTTGCTCAGCTGTCTAATCTGTTTAGATCCACTGCAGAGGAGCCAATGCAGCCAGTTGGTAGGGACTGTCAACAGCTTCAAGCATGGGTGCATTAACACTTTTTGTACCCAAATTACTATGGTTGTGATTTTGTGGATTTATTCTTTACTGCACATGATACTGCTTTGTGATTCTGATGAGTTGCCCCTTAAGTATCTAAATTTATACAGCCATGACTGGAATTTTCTCTTTCTGCATCATGTTGCTGCAATGTGAGCCTTCTGAGTTGCCCTTGCTGTACCCAAATTCTTACTGCTGTGACTTACTGCTGCAGACGTATCCCTTGCTGCACCATAACTATGCCCTGTGATCCTTCTCAGTTGTCCTTTGCTGCTCTTAAATTACTACCGTTGTATTTCTGTAGACTCATCCCTTTGCTACACTGCCTTGTGATTCTGCCAATATGTCTCTTTTTGTTTTCCCACCCATGCTAACAGTGTAGCCCCTGTCAGCCACTATTGCATTTGTGTGCCAACAGTGACCGCATCTTATGTCTGATAGGATACATAGTCTCTGTTCAGCTGTTTTCCACTCAGCTCAGTTGACTTTTAAATTGAGTTTTGATTTGTTGGGTGGTACTTGCAGGGCCATTCACAGTTCAAACATTGGCTAATTCAGTAGGAAACCACCAAAATTTGAGCCCCATATGGGGGGGTATTTAACCTTTTCCCATAGTAATTCATTTCCTGTTTACTGAACATCTTAAAAAAGAGTCCCTATGCTAAATCCTGAATCCTCTTTGTGTGCTCTGTTTCATCTACATTCCCTTCACAATACCAGTGAACACATAGAAATTATACAACTTCAGCGTGCTGGTACAATACTACTACCCTGAAAAGTTATGTAATTCTTATATGATAATAAAAAGTATTGGATCTTAGGGTTTTCACACAAAAATATATGATTAAGCCCAAAGCAAAAATGCAAAGCGCATACAGGAATTCTGGAAATTATCCATCACTTTGTAAAATTATACTGACAGAAGCCACCCTAATTAATTTTATATAAAGTGAACTCCTGGTTATAATTACACTTAAAAGCTTCAAAACTTTTGGTTCCACTGTGTTGAATGTATTGTTAAGCATCTTAACTTTATATTACCACTTGAGTTCCTGGGCCTTTTTCTCCCTTTTAACACCCCTATGTTTTCCATTTTTTTTTTAATTTTGGTGATCTTTCAATTCCACATCCTGTTCATTTTAGGTTTTGTAAGTCTACATATTATATATATATATATTTTTTTTTTTTTTGCATAGATAGGGTATTCATTTGATCAGACTTACAGACTTACTTGATCAGATACATACATTTTTATTGTCTAGGTTTTAATTGGAAAGAAACATTTTATACATTTTTAAAATATGTAATTTTTTCCAACACACCTTTTATGTAATTAGCACACCCCCAGATATGTACCCAAAAATATAACCATCAATGTCTCATGATTAAAAGTGTATCTTATAAGTGTTATTTTAACCTGTTCCTGTCTGGCCAATAGCAGACTGATGACTGAGTGGGACTCTCGTCAATCCGGGTGGGCGTCATATGATGTCCTTCCCAGGTCGTGCCTCACATGTGCCCGCGGGGCCATGCTGTGGCAAGATCTGTCACCGGCTGTGTACCTCAGACACAGCTGATGACAGATCTGTGTACCAGCCCATTGGCAGTATCATGTGACCTGCTGTGACCAATCACAGCAGGTCACATGACAATTGTAAACAATGGATGGCTTCCTTTTATGCCATCCATCGTATGCAATTGTGTCACTAGTTGTGATTGGTCACAGTATCACATGTACAGCCTGGACCAACCACAGCCCATCTGTTTCATGTGATTAGCTATGGCCAATCACAGCTAATCACAACAAAAAAACCTGAATTAATAGATTTCATTCAGTTAAATGCTTGCTTATAGTAAAGAACTTATTTGCTTTAAGCAACCATAAAGAGTAAAAAAAAAAAACTGATCACTTCCCCAAAGCAGTACAATGTTACTATTGTAACATTATACTACAATTCCACAGTGTATTATGAAAAATAAATCTTAAAAAGTAAAAAAAATGTAATAAAAAATAAAAAAATAAAAATATTTTTTTTCCGCACTATCACCAGTCAGTGTCTATGGTCACTGCCACACCAGTTATATTATGATGCTGTACTGCACTGGTATGTAAAAAAAAATTGAGATTTTTTTTTTAATTCCTTAATTTTCCAAAATCTTATAACAAAAAAATTACAACTTCAACAACCCGTTATGTCTCTTATGAGATACCCCAGACTGTCTACTTTGCAAAAAGGGTCATTTGGGCGATATCTGTACTGCTCTGACATTTGTTGGGCCTCAAGAAATTAGATTGGCTGTCAGTACTTCAGGATTGATCAATTTTCACATACATTTCACATAGGTCTTGATAACGCCCTATGAGAGGGGCGAAACGCGTTGACGCATTTCCGGTCCACACTTCATGCGCCTGACGTCATTTCCGGTGAGTGGAGCGCACGCTGAGCGGTGCGTTCCAGCGGCCATCTTGGTTCACTGTTTGGTCTAAGAGGAGTCCTGTCTTTGTTCCACTGTGGATGTGAGAGTCCTGGAAGGAAAAGTTTGTATATCTGCTGGAACTGAAGCCTTTTATACATAATAAACATGTCTTTAACAAGTGTTTAACATGTGAGTGGCCTTAATCTCCATTTGGAAAAAGTTACTATTGTGTGACAATATTATGCTATGTAAGTTTTTTTCTTTTGGTTGGATGGTGGAGTCTATTCGGAGGGTGAAGATTTTCCCTAGCGTGGCACCAAAGAGGGTTTAGGATCCCTAAAAATTCCTTAAAGGTCCTTTACTCACCAAGTTCTGGTGAGTGTATTCGATGTTGGTTTGTGCACTGGTGGAAGGTGAAAGTATTTTCTGAAGAAAAGAAGTTGGCACTTTTATTTCTACAATTTAATTATGTTTTCAACACATGGACTTTTGGGTGTTTTTGTTTAAGATTAAATGCAAACACGAATAATTTATGCACCTATTTTATATGATTTATTATATTGATTAATTATCTAAATTTGCGCTGTTTATTTATATTGTTTGTGTTTTCACGATTGGCACAGCAGCATTTTTAGAGTGTTATTTGGAAAGTCTTGGCGCAGGAATAAGTTTTCTTGTATAAACAATTTTCACATACAGTATATCCTGTAGCTTGTGAACTCTATAACTTTCCTACAGACTAAATAATAAATACTGACTTGCGTTATTTTCACCAAAGAAATGTAGCAGAATACATCTTAGCCTAAATGTATGAAGAACAATTTTTTATTTGCAAACTTTTATAACAGAAACAAAAAAGTTTTTTTTTCAAAATTTTTTACCTTATTTCGTTAATTTAGCAAAAAATAAAACCCCCAGTGGTGATTAAATACCACCAAAAGAAAGCTCTAGTTGTGTGAACAAAATTATAAAAATGTAGTTTGGGTACAATGTTGCATGACTGCGCGATTCTCATTCAAAGTAGGAGAGCGCTGAAAGCTAAAAATTGGCCTCAGCAGGAATGAGGTAAAAGTGCCCGGTATTGAAGTGGTTCACTGACAATTGCACAGTCATGCAATGCTGAACCGAAATTAAATTTATGTCCTTTTTTCCCACAGATAGATATTTACTTCAGTGGTATTTGATCACCTCTGCATTTTTTATTTTTTGCGTTATAAACAAAAAAGACTGACAGTTTTGAAAAAAAAACTATTTTTTACTTTTTGCTAAAAAACATATCCAGTGTAAAAATAAAATTTTGCCATAAATTTAGGTCAAAATGTATTCTGCTACATGTCTTTGTTAAAAAGAAAAATCCCAATATATGTAAATTAATTATAACAAAAATTGGTGAAGCGCTATGCAAATGCAACAAATCAGTGTATATACACACAAATATAGGTGAATAAATATACATTAATAAGCAATAATTAAAATGTGAGACTCCAATCTTTTAAATAATATAGAGTGACATGTGCTTAAAGCAGCAACACACTGTGCAAAAACAAGTGCCTGGTCTGCCAATCAAAGGAGCTTTCTCTTTACCCCTGTCATGCATGCCTGAGACTATTGTGTGAAAGGGATATTTGATGCGCTGAGTTATAATCGGAGCCCGATTGGAGTCAATGGAGTCGGTGGAGCCATAGTGTGGGAAGCCGTCTGGTTTGAGGATTACCCAAGGTGTTGTGGCCCTTAAGGGTCGATGTTAGGAGGTGAGGAGGCACTTTAGCCACTGTGGGATAAGTCACAAAGAGTGTCACTGAGAGCACTTATAGTGTACACTGAAGATTGAAGCACTTTTTGTTGGACTGGTCACTATCGATGTTTACACTGAATGATTTTATTCAATTGTCGTTTATTTATTTTTTTCTATTTGTGCTGTTGCACCTATCACTTGATATATTAATAATGGATATCTAATTTTTGGTATATATTTCACTCTACCTGGTGTGTATACATATTGTTTGGCAGACCAGGCATTTTTTACACAGTGTGTTGCTGTTTTTAAGCACGGGTCACTTTGTATTACCGTATTTTTCACTCCATAAGACGCACCTAGGTTTTAGAGGCTGAAAACAGGAAAAAAAATATTCTGAACTAATGGACGGCAGACATAGTACAGGAGATGACCAGAGACTGCAGACATAGTACAGGAGATAATCTGAAATCCTCCTGCGCTATGAGAATGGAAGTACTAAACCTATTCTATAGCTCCCAGCACTCAAAAACTGATACCAAAAAACAGTGTCAATAAATCATAAACAAACAGTGCAGCGCTCTAAAAAACTGTGTCTACAACTCAATGATAATAAATCAATATAAATAATATAATACAATAGTGACAAATAAAAAAATTAGTGCCAAACCATGACCATAAAGATAGTGTACACACAATTAATTATAATTAATAACACTCCAAACTTCATCCAATGAAGGAAATCTTAGCAGTGCTCACACAGTGCCACAAAGAATAAACATTTGTAAATGTATTTTGAACAATGTCCTTTTCGTGAAAAATGAAACAAATCATGCGATGTGCAGCAGTGATATTAAATAAAAATCGTGACTGTGCCAAACTCTTCCCTCGTTAACGGCTAGATTGCCTCCTCACCTCCTCCTACTGACCCCAAAGGGCCAACAGGCTTGCAGGATCACCCTGGATCCTTGATTTGCAATGGCCAGCAGCTTCCTTCCTTCCCTGGATCTCCTTTGAGGGGCTCCTAATGCCCCTAATCTGTCAGGGTGATCCTGAAGAGTAATAGCTCACCAATCTGATCAGTTGATATGGTCACAGTGATTTTTCTTTACTTGATAGCAGTTAAGCGTTTTGTTTTTACTGTGCACACGATCCAGGACCATGGACCAGCAAGGGTCAAAGATGCTGAACCTCTCATTGCAGGCCTCCAGAAACCATGGCAGGCACCTAAGGGCGGGCACGTGCTGCAGTCACACACATATGAACGCCGCACACCGCCCGGGCCGGTCTCCTTCCGCACTGAGAGTCCGCGGCTGCGCACTGAGTACAGCCAGGAGAAGGGGAGAGGACGCTGTCAGCGAAGCTGGGTCTGAGCATGCGCAGAGAGGAGAGGCGGGAATTATCAGAATTATCAGTGAAGTTTGGAGTGTTATTAATTATAATTAATTGTGTGTACACTATCTTTATGGTCATGGTTTGGCACTAATTTTTTATTTGTCACTATTGTATTATATTATTTATATTGATTATCATTGAGTTGTAGACACAGTCTTTTAGAGCGCTGCACTGTTTGTTTATGATAGTACAGGAGATGACCAGAGACTGCGCACACAGTACAGGAGATGACCAGAGACTGCGGACACAGTACAGGAGATGACCAGAGACTGCAGACATAGTACAGGAGATGATCAGAGACTGCGGACACAGTACAGGAGATGACCAGAGACTGCGGACACAGTACAGGAGATGACCAGAGACTGCAGACATAGTACAGGAGATGACCAGAGACTGCGCACACAGTACAGGAGATGACCAGAGACTGCGGACACAGTACAGGAGATGACCAGAGACTGCAGACATAGTACAGGAGATGATCAGAGACTGCGGACACAGTACAGGGATGACCAGAGACTGCGGACACAGTACAGGAGATGACCAGAGACTGCGGACAGTACAGGAGATGACTGCTGACCTTTGGGGAGGGGGGAGAGCGGGTACCTGAATTTTACAGGTACCCGCTCTTACTTCCGCGGAGTTGTTCTTTGACCTTACCTGTTCCTCTATCCAGCCGTGCGCTGTCTACCCGGCTTCTGTAGTGTGGGCGCTCGGCTTTACAGCCAGGTGCCCAGTGCGCATGAGCAAGAAGCGCTGCGCTTTGTGATTGGTCCGGCGGCTTCTGGGACCTGTCATGTGTCCCAAGTGCCGCCTTACCATTCACAAAGAGCACCGCTTCTTGCGCATGCACACTTGGCACCCAGCTGTCAAGCCCAGAGCCCACACTACAGAAGCCGGGAAGACAGCGCGCCCCTGGATAGAGGAACAGGTAAGGTCTCGCTGCAGAGCTGAGCGGCCGGCCCGGTATTCTGACACGGCGGCGGTGGAAATACCGGACCGGCCGCTCCATATTCGCTCCATAAGACGCACTGACATTTTCCCCCCTTTTTTGGAGCGAACAAAAGTGCATCTTATGGAGCGAAAAATACGGTATTTCAAGGATTGAAGTCTCACATTAATATTATTTATGTATATATCTATTTTGGGTATATATTTCATTTAACCTGGTGTGTTTATATTTTTATTGGCAGACCAGACACTTGTTTTTGCACAGTGTGTTGCTTTTTTAAGCACATGTCACTCTATATTATTTAAAAGATTGGAGTCTCACGTTTTAATTATTGCTTATTAATGTATATTTATTCACCTATATTTGTGTGTATATACACTGATTTGTTGCATTTGCATAGCGCTTCACCATTTTTTGTTATAATTTACACATCCTGAGGTATAGGGAATAGGTGATAGCAGCTGGCTATTTATTATCTAATTTCATAGTTGAGCGGAGGAGGATATTTCAATTTCAAATGTAAATTAATTGGTTTATGTGAAAGTTATGGTGTTTACACGTGGCAGTATATATACTGGAATTTATATTAATTTTTTATATACTAGTAATGGAAGCAATCAGTGACTTATAGCGGGGCTGCAGGGCTGTGGGACTGCGGTGGGCATTCTGACACTGGGGGAACTAACTGCCACTGACATCCTCGGTGACACTAATACAGTAATCAGTGCTAATATAAAAGCACTAACACTGTACTAATGGCACTGGGCAGGAAGGGGTTAACATCTGGGGTGGATCAAAGAGTTTACTGTGTGCTCTGTGCTGTTTTACTGTGTGTGTTGTGTATGTTTTATTAGGGAAACACTGCTTTGTAAGCGTGTCTAAAAATATGCAGTTAAAATATTCCAGTAATAATACAAATGCCTCTTGTATTTAGACAATATTTGCTTATCACTATCACTTATATCAGCTATGAGGAAAGATTAGAGGAACTGAATTTATTGTCTCTTGAGAAGAGGAGATTAAGGGGGGATATGATCTCCATGTATAAATAAATAAATTTTTCATATAGTGAACTGGGTATAGAGCTATTCACCCTGAGGTAATCAGAGAGGACAAGGGGGCACTCTTTACGTCTGGAGGAAAATAAATTTAGTCTCCAAACACGGAAAGGTTTCTTCACAGTGAGAGCTGTGAAAATGTGAAATATACTCCCTCAAGAGTTAGTTCTGGCCAGCTCAGTGGATTGCTTTAAAAAAGGTCTGGATTCTTTCTTAGAGACTTAGAGTTTTTTTTTTGCCTTACTCTGGATCAACAGTGGGTGTAGGATTATAACTTTTTTTTTTTCTATGGTTAAACTGGATGGACTTTTGTCTTTTTTCAGCCAGACTAACTATATAACTATGTAATCACATAGTTTATCTTTAAAAGCAATAATAATCTATATTGCACAGGAATCTGTATATATTCAAAGTTCCAGACATGGCAGATTCACTGCAAAATAGGGATGAGCTTCAGGTTTCACTCACCCAAACACCAGGCTGAGGTTTGGTTATGCTACAACCACAAGGCGACATATTCCAAGCTGGTGTGTGTGAAAATTATGCAGATGACCATATTACTATACACTCTTGTAAAATATCAAAATTAGGTTAAATTTAAATTTTACACCAAAAATGCAGAGAACATATTAAAACTCATCATGAATGCTGAGTTCTATATATGGTACAAATTTTCTTGTTTGGACATATGGATGCGTTATATACAGTATAATATTCTTATATAAGTGATTGTAATGGGTCAATTTTTTTCAATAACAAACATGTTATATATACCTGCTTTGTACAATGGTTTTGCACAGAGCAGCCCCAATCCTCCTTTTCTGCGGTTGCTTTGGATCCACCCCTCTGACAAATGCCCCCATAGCAAGCCACTTGCTATGGGGGCACTCATGCAGGCTTGCTCCCAAGTCCATTGACACACAGAGTATGGCTCAGCCGTGTCCCCACTCCCTCCTCACTGGTTGTGACTGACAGCAGCAGGAGCCAATGGCTCCAGCTGCTGCCTCTGAGCCATTGAGGAGTGAGAGCACAGTGCTGGATAAACATTGGGCTCAGGTAAGTATAAAGGGGGGCAGTGGGGAACCTATAAGCAGACTGGTTTTACTTTAATGCATAGAATGTATTAAGGTTAAAAACCTTCTGCCTTTAGAACCATTGTAACTATAGATGTTTTTGTCAGATCTTGAAAATATTTTTACTTCCCTCACTATCTGTGTCTTATTTTTTATTGCCCCTGATTTCATTCACAAAATATTATGATTATTTTTGAGCCCACATGTGCAAGATTCCTATATTTGTGGCTATCTTTGCTCGATTTTCTGACTCTTATTTTGCTATAATTTGGAGACTGTCTTTAATCTTTCTTCTCTCAATATATGGTATTTCTCATAATTCATTGCAGTTGCAAATTAGAGCGAAGAGCACATTAAAGTTTAACATGAGGCAAAACTTTTTTCAAATTTTTGGATAGAATGTAGAGGGATCGGAACATTTGTTAGGTTTTTATTGTTGTCTGTGTCCTTGTTAGAGAGATTTACCCACTCCATTCATTCTGTTTACCATTGTCACTGAAATTAAAAGAAAATCCCAAATTGTGGGTTGTCCCCAAAGAGAAATAGTGAGGATATCTTCAAATGGGGACATCAGTTTTGGTGACCCTGGTGATAACCAGGGTTTTTCTTACTTTAGAGGGATTTTCTCTCAATTCCTGTTTTGGCTATGGGACAGGAAGTGAAGGGAAATCTCCCCAATGGGAGAAAGATGGCAAAAATGAGCCTTACAGGGGGTCATAAACTTCCCTTACTCTATCCAAAATGATAAAAAAAAAGTTTTGCCTTTAGTTCTACTTTAATAGTGTAAAAAAAATCAAAAGAAGCTATACAGTCACTGCACATTCATTCATATGCATATTTAACCTTAAGCTACAGTATTTATCTCTGTTAATAACTAGCATGAAGAGATAAGTCATGTTGATGATGACAGACATTAGCACACCAATGACTTTTTCACAGGTTTGCAATTGCTAAAAAAAAATTGAAATTGTATTTACTTGAGCATCTGATTCTTTCTCATTGATCAGAATTACTGTATTTTTATTTATCTATTTTTTGCACATTTTTCCTACAATTTTTTTACACTTTTTTATTCAAGGGTGTCTGGATTTGATCAATAAAGACCATGTCCAGGCTCCCCATGCAGGTGTGCGGCAGCAGATGTCTTCAAATAATGATTTATCAATAGATCACTATAACAGAGAATAAGCTGGACAGAGCTTAAACAGTTCTGCTCAAGCCTCCATACTGACAAGAAGTGCAGTGACCTTCTGATGAAGTCTTATTGTGTGTTTTTTTGCTCTCTTTCATTAATGGCTTACCACTGGGAGTGTTGTGAGATCAACCCTTTATGAATATGTTTGTTACTACATTTGAACCTAGTTGTGAAAGTTGTTATCCCTTTATGCATCAAGCAATATTACACCTCCTAACTTCTATGCCTAAGGTAAGCAGTTTTATATTGCAAGGTGGAGTGGTATGCAGAAGCCAGAAGATATTGTCATTGGTTGAAGACTATGGCCTGCTTGACATATCCTATGCTGACCTGACCACATACCCAAAATAGCAATGTGCTGGACACCTCACCTAGAAGAAAGTGGAAACAAGGAAGACTACTAACTGCCTGGTGGTATACCTTTAATACAGACTTGAAAGCCATCAAGGACTCATTGGATGAAGTTGAATCAGCTTTAGCTGACAAAATTAAATGGAAAGCAATTGACCTAGGCTAATAACTCAGTCTAAATAAGTTTAACCAACTCCTGCCAAGTCACTGTATAGAAACAGCCAAATGGGAACTTCCTCAATTCTGGAGGAGTCACCTGTACATCTTACCATTCCCGTGCCTCATGCACACCCTCTAGGACATGCTGTGGTGCACTCCGATCTGCGACATATTAAGTCATTTAGAGGTTGAACAAAAGTTCTACGTTAGTATAATATCTTTGGTAATTAAATTGTACAGTTTAAAAAAGAGGTTGTCACGCTTCCATGCATATTGATCTGCGCCGGGTTTTGCCTCCTATCCGAGTTGTTCGGGTACCTGCCTATTCACCCTGGACCTAGGTATTTTTAAGTCTTTGCAGTCTGTTAGTGTCTTTATGTGGAAGCTGGACCCCTCTGGTTCCTGTGGTGTCCGCCGCCAATTGAGTATTCTCATATTCTGTGTGTTGTTTGATCCAGTCTTTGTTCTCAGTGTTTTCCCTCGAGCTGTACAGTTATATTCCCTTCACTTCCTGTTGCTGTGTGTGTGTCCTTCTCAGCACTGTTTCTTGTTGTTGTTTGCCCTGCAGCCCTTTTCAGCTTGCTGGGTCTCTCTCTCTCTGCACCATTGCTTAGCATCTCCCACCCTCCTGTGCTTTACGCTTGTTCCCTGCATCCTAACCCCTGGCATCCTGTCTTAGCTTTCTGCAATAGGTTACCTTGGTTCCTAGTATCCTGTGCGTACCTTGTGTCCTTCTAGCATGCTGTTTGGTTGCACTGTGCCCACATGGGTGTGTTAGAGAGCTACAACCTGGAGGCTGCCTCACAGCACAATATCCACACCTCCAATGGCTCTCTTGAAGACCTTGTGGCTCCTTAGATCCTGAGACTCTGACATACCTCAGTTTGTGTGTGGTCACACTTACCCTGTATCTGTGAGGACCAGAACCCAGGTACACCTGTTTGATTGTTTCCACTGGCCCACTAGATCTTGAGTTTACAGTCCCAGGTGGTATTATCCTTTGATCATAACAAGGGTCCATGCATTAGGTTGAAACAGGGACACTTGAGAAGGAAAGAGGGACAAATGGGTTTGGTTCCAAAAGAGGGGCTGTTGCTCAAAATAAGGGACATTGAAGAGCTGTGACTATTTTTATTTGTCAAATATTGTGCTTTTGTGATGTCCTCTTTTCAGATAGGAATGATGACAATATGCAGCTGTTTCCTTTGTCCCTTTCCCACCTTTGGGTACAGGGGTGTACAAACACATGTCCATGAAAATTTGACTGTACCATGGCATTACAAAAGTAGATTACGGTTGCTCCTCTCAAGATCAACCCAGACTGGGTGGGTGTCCTGTTATTTACAAGTACTGCCAGAATTATTTGAGCAGAACAGTGGATACATGGTTAGCATGTCCACCTTGCAGTAACTAGGGTCATTGGTTCGAATCCCAACCATGGTACCACCTTCCTGGAGTTTGTATGTTCTCCCTGTGCCCGTGTGGGTTTCCTCCGGGTACTCCAGTTTGCTCGCACACTCCAAAAGACATGCTGGTAGGTTAATTGGATCTAAATTGGCCCTAGTATGTGTATGAATGTAAGTTAGGGACTTTAGATTGTATGCCCCTTGAGGGTTAGAGACTGATGTGAATGTACTATATATATATATATATATATATATATATATATATATATGTCAAGCACTGCATAAATTGACAGTGCTATGTAAGTATATATAAAATATACAGGTGAGCGCTAGTAAAAATATTAAAGCAGCTAGCACTCAAGGTATAGGTAACAATCCCCACAAGCATATGTATAAAGAAGTGCAGCGCTGCACTTTTTTATACAAGTACTATGTAAGTATCTGTAATAAATAAATAAATAAAAATATTTGTGTCGTTGTTATTATTTGTATTAGTAGTAGTATCTTGTTGTTTATATGTTATGAGAATGAACAGCTTTAAACCTTGGGATGTGTGGGTTTATTATTTTTTATAAACTATTTTATTCATATCGCTTATATTCAGTGTGGTGTAATTTAAAAATATGTATTTCTTACCATTTCTTAGCATTTAAAATATGTATAATGTTAAAATAGGCATTATGCGATTGTGTTCTTTTAAAGGTTGTTATGACGTACCGTCTGTTAATTTTCTTTAGTGGTATTCATGCAATTTAGAAAATGTCTAGTGTGTCTTTTTACCAGCAGCTAAAGCTGAATTCATGGTATTTTTTTTAGCTGTAAGTAAATAGGTTTTTTGCAATGCATTTTAAGACTACTGAATTTGAAATGATTGAGGAATCCTTTTAAAATTTCCTTTATTATCTACTCTAAAAAAAGTCTAGTTTTTCAACCAGAGAAAATCTTTATTCAAAATATTAAAAATGCTGTTCTGGGAATCTCTATGCAGTAATACAGTTGTATTTCAATCTCACACGCAGGGCTCGGATGCACAGTACCTTGGGTGCACATAGCCCCTAAAGTGGATAAACTTTAATCCCACTTTAGAATTGTAAACCCACTAGAGTTTGAAATAGCACACAGCAGGACAAATAGATTTGCTAGTGATGAGAGGTCACTGCCGGCTGCTGGTAGGTATTATAGAAATAAAACAGGCTAGGGCAGGAGAAAGAACAAAAAATGCAAAATTCAACCTCTGTCTTAGCCAAGGAGAACCAATGTAGTAGGAGTCAGGGGAGCGGAGTTCAATGCCACAAGCAGATACCAAGCACAAAGTCATATGCAGATACCAAGTTAATAACAAGTTGTCACCAAAATATATTTTAACCATTTCAGGTCTGGACACTTTCACCCCATTTCAGTCCAGGCCAATTTTCAGCTTTCAATGCTGTCACACTTTGAGTGGCAATTACTCTGTCATGCAACACTGTAATCATATGATATGTTTAGCAGTTTTTGAGACAGATAGAGCTTTCTTTTGGTGGTATTTAATCACCATGTTTTTTTTTTTTATTTTGTGCTATATAAATGAAAAAATGTGAATATGTTGAAGAAAAATGTTTTAGGTTATTTTTTTGTTATTGTATGGCATATGGGGTGATCAGAATACTGGTATGGGGTATGGCAGTGATAAGGATGCTGATATTGGGTATGGCAGTGATAAGGATACTGATATGGGGTATGGCAGTGATAAGGATGCTGGTATGGGGTATGGGGTGATCAGAATGCGAGTATGGGGTATGGCGAGGATCAGGACCCTGATGTGGGGTATGACAGTGATCAGGATGCTGGTATGGGGTATGGTAGTGATCAGAGCACTTGTATGGTGTATGACAGTGTTTAGGTATCTGGAATGGCATATGGTGATGATCATTGCACTTGTATGGTGTATGGCAGTGATCAAGGTGCTTGGTATGGCATATGGTGGTGATCATGGTATTAGTATAGTGTATGGCAGTGATCAGGATGCTGGTATGGCAGTGATCAGGACATTGGTATGGTAAAATGCAGTGTTATTGTGAGCACTGGGACAGGTGACAGGGACTGGCTGCATTGTTTATTATGACTACACTGGGGCAGTGAGCAGGGACACTGGGGTGGCTGTCACTGCAGTCTGAGTGTACATGCATCCTGGCAGGCTGATGTACACTCGCAGGCTCCAGCAATGGTTCGCTATGCTCTCACAGTGTGACCAGAGAGAACTGATGATTGCTGTCACTTTCCATTGTTTACTATGTTATTGTTGTGATTGGACACAGAAATCACATGGTAAAACACTGTGATCACCAGGGCACAGCAGTAATTTGATTATCTGTGTCCAGGTAAACCATGAATCACAAGGCTCCCAGGAGTGCGAATTGTGAGCCACACAGGAGTCACCGACATACAGGTACTTTAGAATCCATTGGCACTGCTTCCTGTCTGCCATTTATAGGCTATGGGTGGATGGGAAGCTATTAAAAGCAAATACACAGTCTTAATAGATTCAGTTTCAGGTACTTTTTACACAGATGATCTAAAGGCACAGCCACATGGCAGAACAGATGCAAGGGAGCAGCACGGGAGATGCTGAAGTTGGATTACCTTCCTTCCTCCCTTGCAATATTAACATCAGTATGTACCCTAACATGTATAAAATGAAGAAATAATATAATTAGTGAAGTTCTCCTTATTGATGAATCACATTACTGTTTGGAAGAGCCCTAGGAAATCACTGATCTAGCCTGCTACAAATGCCTGAACATAAAAGCCACACAATACTACTTTAAAATTGGGATACACACTATAATCATTTACCACTTATTGCTACTAGTAAAAGCAATCAAGTATATGTGAGTGGAATTTCTTACAGACGAAACTCAGTTTAACCTGTGAAAAGTAATGTTCTGTATTTTTAATGGAGGGCATATTTGTTGGCAAGTTACCATCAACCAAAATGAATCATGATTCTTTTTGATATGTCCGATTCTATTTCAACAACAACCCATTTGATAAATTCTCAAAATGCAGTGCAGTATCAATGTTCTTGTCATCATTTTCAATGTTGCCCAAATACAGAAGAAAGAGCAACAATCAGTAGGTAGTATAAACTTTAGTATGTCTAGACTTTGCACGAGAATTGTAATAGCCATCAGCTGTAGGGATGGGCTTATTGTTTGCTTTTACTTTTCTGTTATTATGACAATGTACTGTATATCTTTTGTAGTGAAACTGTTTATTTTGGCTGATTGTTGCGATGGATCAGTTTGTCAGGGAATCTGGTGGAGGTGGTGCCCAAGCGTGTCGTGTGATGTCAATGATGTGCAAGGGAACCAAGTAGAGTGACCAGAGCCTCGTGTGCGGGTCTGTGGGACTGAAGCAAGGCAAGCCAGGAGTGGGACTGTCTGTGCTGTTTGGACTGAAGTGGATTAAAGGTACCACTTGCCGTGGAGAGAGACTGTCACTGGGACTCAGGAGAGGACATGTCATGTTGATGAAGTGTCATCATCATCATCTGTGGTGCTGCTGTCAGTGTCACTGTGAGAGTCAGTTTCATGTGTGTGCCTGCCCATTCTAATTTGTTGCCCTCCGGAGTCCTGTCCCTGAGCTACTTACTTACTATATTGAAAATAAAATAAGAAATTTGTTTTTTGCCTTAATATCTATCTTAAATCACATTGCTAATTGCATATTGTACTTGTTTGTAGTCTAAATACTGCAATTTGCACTTAAAACTGTAATATTTGTAAGTTTTGTTAATGCCAGTAAAAACTTGGCTGTGCCAGTAAATTTTGTATGTTGTGCCAGTGAATTTCAATCTGGGAGGTTGGCAACACTGTTATGGACTAATGTTGCTTTACTTTATCCATCTCAGATATGGACCACACTTTGCTTTTTATATGCATTTTTGCTATGTGAAACCACTAGGGACAGTGTTATGTTACAACAGCACAGCCAATTCCACCTTTGCCAAACCTCATAGCCAATTGTATGCAACTAATTGCACATGTATGTGAAAGATGTTATGAAAAAAGGGTGCACATGCTCTCAGCTCAGCCGAACAGACATGCCACGCTAGAGCTCTGCACCGCTTCAGGGATAAACAAGGCACAATAACAATCTGCTCATCCGAAAACAGCAGCTTTCCAGCTGCCCCACTTGCGGGGACATTTCAAGAAAAAATTTTTTTTAAAAAAACCCCCATATAATTTTTACCTTTCTGTTATAAAAAAATATCTAATAAACTCAAATTTAGTCATATGTTTAGGCCAAAATGTATTCTGCTACATATCTTTGGTAAAAAACAAAATCCCAATATGTTGGTATATATATTGGAATTTACGCAGCTTTTACTTTCTGACTGCCTATCACATATCTTGAAATGCCAGGACAGTATAAAAAATCCAAAATGACCAATTTTTTGGAAGTAGATACCCCAATGAATTTTCTGAGAGGCATGTTGAGTCCATGGAAGATTTAATTTTTTTGCCACACATTTTTTGAAACTGACAAGTTTTTTTTTACACAAAGTTGTCACGTAAATGATATATTGTTCACACATGTCATGGGTATAGATGGCATTACATCTCACAATACATTCTGCTACTTTTCCTGTGTAAGAGGATACCACATGTATGAGACTTTTTGGGAGCCTAGCTGCGTACAGCGCCCAAAAAGCAATGACCACATCAGGCTTTGAAAGGGTGTCATTTCCTCATTTCACTTCCTCAGTACCTATCACAGTTTCAGTACAGGCATGTTAAGTGTGTGGAAAATTATATTTTTTGCCACAAGTTTTTGAAATATGCCAATTGTTTTTTTTTTTTACATAAAGTTTTCACTTAAATGTCTCTCACATGTGGTATCCCCATATTTGGGAGAAGTAGCAGAATGTGTTTCGGGGTGTAATTCCACATATACCCATGGCATGTGTGAGCAATATATCACTAAAATGACAACTTTGTGTTCATTTTTTTTTTCATTTTCCAGAAACTTGTGGCAAAAAATAAAATCATCCATATACTCAACATGCCTCTCAGCAAATACCTTGGGGTATCTACTTTCCAAAAAGGGGGTTTATTTTGCAGGTGTTTGAACTGTCCTGGCATTTTATGCCCAAGATTAAAAGCTTATGCCACACATCACCCACTCTTCTAACCACTTAAAGATAGTGTTTTTTCTGACCCTTTTTTAAACATGAAAAATCAGTATTTTGTGCTAGCAAATTACTTTAAACCCCAACATTATATTTTTTAACCACTTCAATATTGGGCACTTTTACCCCCTTCCTGCTCAGGCCAATTTTCAGGTTTCAGCGCTCTCACACTTTGAATGACAATTACGCGATCATGCAACACTGTACGCAAACTAAAATTTTATCATTTTGTTCACTAGAGCTTTCTTTTGGTGGTATTTATTTACCACTGGGGTTTTTATTTTTTGCTAAATTAACAAAGAAGAACTGAAAATTTTGAAAAAAAAAAAAACACATTTTTCTTTGTTTCTGTTATAAAAGTTTGCAAATAATTGTTCTTCATACATTTAGGCCAAGATGTATTCTGCTACATTTCTTTGGTGAAAATAACCCAAATCAGTATTTATTATTTAGTCTGTAGGAAAGTTATAGAGCTCAAAAACTGTGGGATATATCTGAAAATTGACCAGTTCTGAGGTACTGACAGCCAATCTAATTTCTTGAGGCCCAAAAATGTCAGAACAGTACAGATATCCCCCAAATTACCCCTTTTTTTAAAGTAGACATAAGTGGCATGGCAAGTTTTTTGAAGTTGTAATTTTTTTGTCATAATTTTTCAGAAAATGAAGAAATTTAAAAATAAAGAGTCACAATTTTGTTTTTACATACTATCACCAGTGCAGTACAACATCATCATATAACTGGTGTGGCGATGATCAGGGACACTGACTGCTGACAGTATGGAAAAAAAATATATATATATTTTTTGTTATTTTTTTAAGATTTTTTTTTCATATTACACTATGACTAAAGTAGTATAATATTACCATAGTAACATTGTACTACTTTGGGGAAGTGATCAGTATTTTTTTTTTTTTACACAATTTGACTGATTATACCAAAGAATTTTTTTGCTATAAGCAAGCATTTAACTGAATTAAATAGATTCATTCAGGCTTTTTTTGTTGTGATTAGCTGTGATTGGCCACGGCTAATCACATGACACAGATGGGCTGTGATTGGCTCAGCCTGTGCATTTGATCGCTGTGACCATTCACAGCTAGACACACTTCTATACAATGGATGGCACGAAAGGAAGCCATCCACTGTATACAACTGTCATGTGACCTGCTGTGATTGGTCACAGCAGGTCTCATGTTACTGGCAACGAGGCCAGTACACAGATCTGTCATCGGCCTTGTCCGAGTAACATGGCCGGTGACAGATCTCGCCACAATGTGGCCCTGCGGGCACAAGCAAAGCGTGATCCAAGAATAACACCATATGGCCATAGGCCAGGCGGCAACTGGTTAAAGCAGAGGCTCTAGAGAATAAAATGGTGGGTGTTGTAAATATTTATTTAAAGTTTTTGTGCAGCAATTTTTAAACACAATTTTATTAGAAAAAATATACTTTTTGAATTTTAATGCACAAAAACACAATATATTGCCCAATTTTTGTTAAATTCTAAAAGATGATGTTATGCCAAGTAAATGATACCAAACATGACATGCTTTAAAATTACACATGCCCATGCAATGGCGACAAACTATGCACATTTTCATTATCCATAGGCAATGCTTTAAAAGCATCACTTTAGATTTACACAGGAGGTATAGTGTTAGAATTACTGCCCTCAATGATACCTCACATGCGTGGTGCAATCCCTGTTTACACACCACCACGGGACCGATGCTGTGTTTGTCTTTGTGTCTGGGATGGGGATGTTTAATTTTTTGTTTATTATTATTCTGCTTTTTTCATTTTTACACTGTCCTTTTAATTTTTATCTCTTTTTTGTTAATGTAAATATCCCCTATGAGAGCAATAGGCAGTGACAAGTACTCTTTTCCTGATAAATCTGGGGTCTATTAGACTCTAGATCTGACCTCTGCCCTTAAAGCATCTGATCACACCAATATTGGTGTGATCAGATGCTTTCCCAATTTAAAAATGGCAAAACCAAAGTGATGACATGCTCATAGCTTCCTGTGTCTTAGACCATAGAGATGTTTTGAGCAGTTCTGGTCTCTGATTATCTCTATGGTCAGCAAGCAAACTCACTAGCTGCATTCTCGGGTTCCCCGATGGGATGAGAGAGCCTGAGAAATCGGTGGAAGATGGCGGGGGGGGCATCCTCTCCCACTACTTGTAAAAGCAATCTAGTGGCTAATTAGCCACTAGGATTGCTTTTACATGAAAGCCGAACGCTGACTGAACAAAAGTGATACCAGGATGATGCCTGCAGCTACATCACTGGTTCTTGTTGGGCATATATGTAATGTTTTCTTTCATGCAGCCAGCTCACTGCATCTGGATTTGGGCTTTGGGCCACAGTACCTTCTAGGTATAAAAGTGCCATGATGATTTCTTCCTGAAATTTTAGGAAGGATCCATTTCATCCTGTTGCTTTGTAAATTACAAAAGTGTTAAATATAGCCAATTGAAATAAATAAATAGACACCTTTTTTTGTACCAATGTTGAACTTTGCGGGAAACTAGGTACGGATTCATCATTTGGTCAGTGAAGTCCACCCCTCCCATGTTAAGGTTATGGTCATGGATAGGGGTTTCTCAACAATGCTAGATGTCATGCTAATTTGGACTGTTGAGTCTGTGGGAATGGAAGACAGGAGAAAAACACCCCATTTGTCCTTTCACTTCACTGCAAGCAATTCATCATTTCTCAAGCTGGCTTTTCCTCCATTTCTAAGTAGGGTGTTTACAAGCCATTGTATTTTGTATTTCTACTTTCTATTTACATATTTTATCAATCCTGCCTTCAGCTAATAATGGAATTTTCTATTCCTCCTGCCATTCCATCCGCCACAGTGATTACCTTTTGTAGCACCAGCCCCCCCCTCTTAGATTGTAAGCTCCAAGGAGCAGGGTCCTCCTAACCCTCTTGTATTGAACTGTATTGCTGCTGTATTGTCTCCCTTTATATTGTAAAGCGCTGAGCAAACTGTTGAAAATTGGCCTGGGCACAGAGGGGGTAAAAGTGCCCAGTAGGCAAGTGGTTAATAGGCAAAACATGAGAAAGCATTCTTATTGGGTTTGCCAGGCTGGTTGGACTTTGACTTGCTGACCTAGGAAAATAATGATTTTATATTTCTCAATGACCATCGGAAGTACTCTCCACCAAATTTGTATGCTTTCCCATATTTAAATGGATCCTTTTGTTTGCAATGCTTGGGATCACAACTGCCTGCTAGATAGCAAGGAGGCTGCAGTTTTGCTTAAAGATGCTGAAAGAATGAAAGGTTGTAATATACATTGTTTCATAAACATTCACTTCATTTGAAGTGATATTCTTTGTGTTTATTTCCAGTGGACTATCCTGAGCTGATTATACTTACTTTATACATAGATGTTTGGGATAGTGTTCTCCTGTGAGGCAGCACCTGCTTTTTTTCCCTCGTTGTTAATGTTGATTGACAAATAATGTCTCCTTCTGCTACTAATCTGAGTATGGAGAATCTAAGAAAAAAGAAGATGTAGTTAGCCATTTTGTAAAAAAAAGTGTCAGAGAGAAAAACTCAGAAAGCTGGTACTACATCCAAACAATGGAACCCCCAATGTAATTGAGACATTTACACTGACCAGCAATGTCACAGGTGTATTTACAGTGACCTTCCCATCTCTCTGCTCATGTCTGCATTCTTATCTCCCTCTTAATACACCTTTGCATCCCAAATTCCTGCTACCTTCTGCACCCCAGCCCTCTACTCTACTAACCTCTGCACCCAACCCCCCAGCTCTCTGCTAACCTCTGCACTCCAAACCCCTTTCTGTTCAACTCTGCTCCCAAATTACTCCTCTACTAACCTCTGCCCCCCAAACCCCTCCTCTACTAACCTCTGCCTCCAAACCCTTCCTCTAGTAACCTCTACACCCCAAATCCCACCGCTGCTAACCTCTGTTCTCAACCCACTCCCCTACTAACCTCTGCACCCAAAATCCCACCTCTGCCCCCCAAACCCTTCCTCTACTAACCTCTGCACCCCAAATTCCACCTCTGCTAACCTCTACACTCCACTCTCCCCCCCTCCCTGTTTACCTCGAAATGCCCTCTTTGCTTACCTTGGCATACTAACCGCTTCTCTGCATACCTTTGTACCCTAAATTATGATCCCTTCACTGTATAACTCTGCAGCCTACCTGTACATATTTGCATCCCAGGCAATAACCCCCTTCACTTTACTCACTTCTGCTGCAAAACTGAAACCGCTTATTTACATCTTCTGTATGGGCAGCATGCAGAGGTGGGGCGTGATTTGCACATAAATCCTAGCAGGTGTTAAACTGCTGACCTAATTTACATACAAATACCTACACGATTTACATATAAATAGCAGGTGAATTTCATTTCAATGCCGATCCTGGGTATTTAATTGCAGAATCATGCCCTGTGTTTCTCTCCCTCCAGCAGCTAAAAACTGGTGGGAGGGAGATAAACCAGCTTTCAGCTGCTGCAGAGAGCAGCACAGGACATTCTTCCTGCTATTAACCCCACCGCACCAATTATCCTTCCTGCCTGGGCCCCCCTGTGTGCCAGGCCCCCTACAGACCGATCAGGGGTACCCTCCCTATTGGTGGCCCTGCTGGTGAGACATGCCAAATTCCCTTCATCTTGATTCTGCGGACTAAGCAAGCAAAGTTTAGAGGACAAAACCATAAATCAGCATGAACGTATCATATGGAGTCACCTGGGCATTCACTGTGGAGGCTAGAGGATCCCTCAATCTGGAGACAAACTTGCTCAGTTGATTACTGAACATGGAAACCAAGAGGTCCACATCCAGTGTCTTCTACATGTGATAGTGGTCTTGAAAATACCTCTGGGTGAAGAGACCAGTCTCCACAATCCAGGCATTGCTAAAGAATAAACATCATCTACCAAATTTCAACACCTGGAATGTGCATGGTAGGCAGGGCTGGAATATAAAGTGCCTCCCAAGCCAGAATCTGGTTTGCTTATATTTGAGGTGCAAGAATCTGATGGTTAATGTTTCCCAATGCTTGAGGTGATTGTAACAGTATTAGTGCACTTGCAACACTGAGTACTGTTCCTGATAATTTGCACACACATACAATTTTTCAGGACAATCTTTCAGGGTGTGCCCTCTTCATAAAGGTCCAAGAAGTACTAATGAACAAAGTTTAGCAGAGTGTTAATAAGGCAATCTCCAAGAAGAAGAATCAAACAAAAACACAAAACGTATGCAGCAAATATAAGTGGGCTTGAACAGCTGGTGAGTTAAGGCAGGAAGAGGACTATGTAATTGGAGGGGGGAAATCATGGAGGTTAGAGTATTCTAAAAAATGTTAAGTACAGTAAGTCCCCGACTTGCAAACATTCGAGTTGCAAATTTTCACAGATACGAACGGACCTTGCATTAGGAACATTTGTAGATGCGAACAAATTGCGGAAGTAGCTCACGTATCCGACGGACATTGTCACAGCTGCACATTGTCACAGTTGTGCGGCTATGTGTTTACTGTACAGTGCAATAGTGTACTGTACAGAGCCCAGGGTGTCCGGAAGCAAAAGGAAAAGCAGTGGTGATGTGGAGGGGACTGCTAAGAAGTGCAAAGCAATAACCATGAAAACAAAAGTGAAAATAAATTGAGAAACTGGACCAAGCAGAAAAGATGGTAGACATTGCTTGTTTCATATAATATGAATCGTTCAACCATTGGCACAATTCTAAAGAACAAGGCCAAGATCATGGAACATGTGAAGTCTGCTGTGCCTATTAAGTCAACAATAATATCCCAAAAGCGTGGTAAAGTGAAAGAGGAGTTGGAGAAACTTCTCAGTGCGTGGCTGTAGGATCAGCATCAGCGTCGAGTCCCACTCAGCTTAATGCTTATTCAAGAACAAGTTAAAAACCTGTTTGAAGACTTGAAGAAAAAATGGGGTGAACAGTGTGCATCTTTTACTGCCAGCCATGGATGTTTAACAGATTCAAGGCTAGAGCCAACCTTCACAATGTAAAAGTTAATATTGAGGCTGCTAGTGCAGATACCATAGCTGCCCAAGAATTTCCAGCAACACTTGGGGTAAATAATCACCTTCGCCAATAATTTCTCTAACAGGTTTTTAATGTCAATTAGACAGGATTGTACTGGAAGAGGATGCTAGAACGAAGTTACATCAGTAAAGAGGAAAAGGTGATGCCAGGCTTCAAAGCACAGACTTACTCTGTTGTTTGGTAGCAATGCTTTTGGTGACATGAAACTAAAGCCTCTCTTAGTTTACCATTCAGAGAACCCAAGAGTCCTCAAAAACATAGTCAATTGCTCTCTACTTGTTGTGTGGAAGAGTACCTCGAAAGCTTGGGTTACATAGGCCATTTTCCAGGACTGTTTTTTCCACCACATTATCAAAAACATAGAGAAATATTGTTTGGAGAAAGATATCCCATTCAACATTCTTTTGCTGCTTGACAATGCACCAGGTCAACCTCAATTCATGGATGACTTTCATCCCAAGATCAAAGTAGTGCATCTGCCACCGAATACTACGGCGCTCATCCAACCTATGGACTAAGAAGTTATTGCGACTTTCAAGAAAAATTATTTATGTCACACTTTTTGTCAGTCAGTGGAGGGTACTGATGAGACAGGAACAACCTTGGGACAATTTTGGAAGAACTAGAACATCTACAAGGCCATAAAAACATCAACTTTGCTTGGCGTGAGGTTTTGGCTGTCACTATGAATGGGGTTTGGAAGAACCTTTGCCGGCAGTTTGTTCATGAAGTTCATGGACTTGAGAAGATGGGTAAAGAGTCCAAAAGAGGTCTTCAACAACTTAGTGACCCTTAGCATGAAGCCGGAGCTAGATCTGCAAGAGGACGACTTCATTGAACTCCTTGCTGTTCAACATGAGGAGCTTACTAATGAAGACCTGATGGAATTAGATGCCCAGCAAAAAGACAAAGAGAGCCAAGAGGAAGATGTAACTGAAGAAACAAAGAGATTCAAAAACACAGGAAATGGTAAAGAGATTTCCTTTACTTGAAGAGGCACTGTTAGCTTTTGAGGCATAGGACCCCAACGTAGAAGGGTACACAAAGGTTGCAGCAGCTGTTCAGGATGCCACCCAGTGCTACAGAGTCACCTATGATGAAAAAAGAAGAGCTACTACTCAGACATCACTGGATCATTTTTTCCAGAGGGTAGACCAAATTGAATCAATCAAAAAACCTGTGTCATCAACATCAGATGCAAGTGAAATTCCATCTAGCCCTCCATTTCTTATTGTTGATGATCCTTCAGCTCCATCAACATCAGGTATGGGCCAAATTCCGTCTTGGCCTCCATCTCCTATTGCTGATGATCCTTCAGCTCCATCAACATCAGCTGAGAGCCAAATTCCATATTGCCCTCCATCTCCCATTGCTGATAATCTATCAGCTCCGTCAACATCAAGTGTGGGCCAAGTTCCATCTTGCCCTCCATCTCCTATTGCTTATGATCCTTAAACTCCAACAATATCAGGTGTGGGCCAGATTCCATCTTGCCCTGTATCTCCTATTGCTGATGATCCTTCAGCTCCACCATCTCCCACCTACTCCCTCCTCCAGTTAATAACTCTCTTCCACTACATGCCAGTTGTGGTACTGTACCACCATTTTAACTACTAGCCTACAATGCACTTATACCCCCTTCCTGCCCTGGCCAATTTCCAGCTTTCAGCGCTGTCACACTTTGAATGACAATTGCGCGGTCATGCAACATTGTACCCATATGAAATTTTTATCATTTTTTTGAGACAGATAGGGCTTTCTTTTGGTGGTATTTAATCACCTCTGGGGTTTTTATTTTTTCTTAAACAAACCAAAAACCACTGAACATTTTGAAAAGAATACATTTTTTCTTAGTTTTTGTTATACAATTTTGTAAATAAGTGATTTTTCTCCTTCACTGATGTGCGCTAATGAGGCTACAGTGATGGGCACTGATTGGTGGCACTGATGGACACTGATAGGTGGCACTGGTAGGTTGCACTGATGGGCATTGACAGGCATCACTGATAGGCACTGAAAGGCTGCACTGATACATGACACTGATATATGGCACTGGCAGGCGGCACAGACTGGCACTGATAGGCAGCACTGACTGGCACTGATAGGTGGCACTGATGGGTGACATTGAAAGGCAGCTCAGATGGGCACTGATATGGGGCATTGATGTGCACTGGTATGCACTGATATGTGGCATTGATATGGCACTGATGGGTACTGGCACGTGGCACTGATACTGACATGTGGCACTTCTGGGGCCACACTGATCATCAGGGCACACTGATCATCAGTGCCCTGATGATCAGTGTACATGTCCCCTCCGCGAAAAGCTGATTACCGGCTCTCCTCTCCTCTCGAGCTGTCAGCGTGACAGCTCGAGAGGAGAGAAATGCCGATAACCGGCATTTCCGTGTTTACATGTGATCAACTGATTGGACACAGCTTATCACATGACCGAGCCAACATCTTTGGCTCTTTCCGTGAGCCGCTGTGTCCGAGGGACACAGCGGACCGGCAATCGCCGCGCTGCGCGCACCCTGAGCCGCGCATGCTGAGTGAGAATGGTAGGACGTCATATGACGTCCTATCAGAACGAGAGAACCACCTTGCGCCCGTCATTGTACTATAGGGCGGGCGGAAGGTGGTTAAGGTAACAGTAAAAGCAAAAATATTTTATTCATATTTGTACTGTACTGTGCCACCATTTTAAGGTAAATGTAAAAGTAAAAAGTTTATTTACAGTATTTTTGTGTGTGTTTGTTTTTTTATGCTTTACATTGTATATTTGTGCCAAAGGGGTATAAGACTCACTTTGTCACACTTATGAACGAATCCGATTTACGAACATTCTCCCAGAACAGAACTCGTTCTTAAGTCGGAGACTTACTGTAGTGATTAAAAAGCTAAGGTCTACATTTAGACCATAATATTTTTTGTCAAATAGAATCATCATTCTTACTTCAAACGTTTTTCCTTTCCTGAGCAGTTTTAACGTTCTCTTTAACCACTTGCCTGCCTCGCACTTTTACCCCCTTCCTGCCCAGGCCAATTTTCAGCTTTCAGTGCTGTTGCAGTTTGAATTACAATTGCATGGTCATGCAACACTGTAGCCAAATTACATTTTTTACTTTTTTTTAGACAAATAAAGCTTTCTTTTGGTGGTATTTAATCATCACTGGGGTTTTTATTTTTTGCTAAACAAATGAAAAAAGACCAAACATTTTGAAATAAAGTTTTTTTTTCTAGTTTGGCATGGTGGGACATAATATTTGGCATGGTGGGATTTTAAGGCACAACAAAAATTATTCCCTTGAAAAACATAAAGTTTATTTGTACAAAATATCTTTAAATATAATATCCTCATCAAATTTTGTGTAGAAAACCACATTTAAATCATGTATTCTCTAATTTGCATTGCAACTCAAGTATAGTATAAAATATAACAACAGATTCAGATACTCAAACGTTCAACACGTTTCTTGGACTTTATCCATCTCATCAGGAGCTAAAGATGAATGTCTCTGAATGTGAAAACATACACCGTTAACACATATTATACACCATCCAATTGTATAAATAGTGTTCTTACTGTTCTGCCATTTACCTGAATATGCCCATAAAAGAAAAGGAAAGAGGCCCTGGCAGGGAGATGAATCTATTTTGAAGCACAGGCAAGTTGATGAAGTGAAAAAAGAATACACAGTACTATTATCTGTAATATATAAAAAAAATTACAAATAACTATCCCTTAATATATATATATATATATATATATATATATATATATATACACACACATACATACATACATACATACATACACACACACACATACACTGTATATACACACACACATCTCTTTTAGTTATTTAGTACTAGCTTCTTATCCACTTTCGGGCCGCCTGCAATGTACTGTGGACAAGCTGCAGCTACAGGTCCAGTGACATACCCATACATTGCTGGTCTTTTGCCAACACAGGGGGTGCTGCAACCCTACCCCCTCATGTCTGACGTGTCCACCGGACACAGCAGAATAAGAATCCCGGTAATCGGGACCTGGTGATCATGTGAAATATTATGTTGGTCTTTTGTAAATAAGTGAATTTTCTCCTTCACTGATGTGCACTGATTAGGCTGCACTGATGGGCATTGACAGGCTGAACTGATGGGCATTGATGAGGCTGCACCGATATGCGGCACTGACAGGCATCACTGTTGGGCACTGATAGCCAGCACTGATGGGCACTGACAGCCAACACTGAGGAGGCACCGATAGCCAACACTGAGGAGGCACCAATAGCCAGCACTGATGGGCACTGACATCCAGCACTGATACAAAGCACTGATATGCACTAATAGCAAGCACTGGCAGGCACTATTAGCCGTACTGATGGACACAGATGGGGCTACACTGATAATGATGGCACTGCTGATCAGCGCCCTGATGATCAGTGTAGACGTCCCCTCTGAGGAATGCAGCTTACGGCTCTCCTCTCATCATGTGCTGTCAGCATGAGGAGTGGACTGTCGATAACCAGCAGTTCCTTTTTACACTGTGATCCTCTGTGGTTGGACACAGCTGATCACATGGTAAAAGACTTCCCTAATTGGCTACAGAGATTACAGATCATGCCAGGTGCGTGCCCCATGGGGCGTGGGGGGGGGGGGGGCATGGTTCAGGGAGGATGTCCATGGATGCCTTCCCAGAACTAGCTGACTGTAACCATCTTTTGGCTATAGCGCGGTTGGGAACTGGTTAATAACCAAAACAGTCAGGTCTCCCATAGTGTGATTTGGTTGTGAGAAATTATGTCCTACAGGTGTACAGAAATCATCTTCCTTATGATCTTTAGTGTATACCAATGCTAAAGCATGTCAGACATATTATGGGTCAGATGACCTTGTAGTCGAGATATCCAGAAATAAGCAAATTGCTTTGAGTTTTAGTAAACTGAGTTGGAGATTAGTTTCCTCCAGCAAGCAAGTTCCTTGCACCACAAGGGTGTTCTGAACATCTTCCGAGCAAGTTAAGCTGGCATCAGTCATCAACCAGACCAATAGTTTCCTTGCTGAAAAAAGACAAAAGTCCATCCAGTTAACCCATTAAAAAAAAAAGTTATAATCCTATACCCACAGTTGATCCAGAGGAAGACAAAAAAACCAGCGAAGCATGATCAATTTGCTCCTGCAGGGAAAACAAAATCCTTCCTGATTCCCTGAGAGGCAATCGGATATTCCCTGGATCAACTTTACCTATAAATGTTAGTATCTGGTTATATTCATATTCAATGAATGAAACATTTTTTTTCGCCTGACTTCAGGATTGGATCCCCAAGTTAAAGGCCAGAGACAACCTAGTCATAGGTGTAAGGGCCCGTTGGGTGGGGGGGTGAAGGGGACTGGGCATACAGTACATAACTGTAGTGAACTAACCAAGGGGTAATCAACAAAAATGATAATGCTGTGTGTCCACAGCAGGAAATGTTCAAATGCTGGAGATATGTGGATACACAGGTAGGGATCATTGATGTAGGTAGAAGCCACAAGTCTCCCAGATAGAAAGAAATGATAACTAACTGTAAATTTTCATCTTCAAGGCTAGAATTCTTTTTCCCATTTCTTTTCCCTATTCTGGAACAACATCAATCACTCCCTAAGAGATGAGTTATGCCAAAGCAGCCAGAAAGTCTTTAACAGAATGACAGAGGTGAAGATTGAAAATCGAGCTAGCTTCAAAGCCACATCTTCTGCACATGCATATGAAATGTTTTGAATGTAGGTGGTCACAAATGCAAACAGGTATTCCCCCTCCTTCCTCCAAAACGTGGAAGCACAAACGACTGGGAGACATTTTACTAAGCATCGGAGGTAGGACCTCTTACAGCTTGGATTTTATCAATTCCCTGATCCATCCAAAAAAGAAAAAAGTTTTGGCTTTAGATATACTGTACGTGAATGTAATTTTCAACACTCCAGAGTGGGCAGTTCTATCCATCTGTATAATGTCATGAAGTACTTATGATAGTAATGCCCACAAGAACATAAAAATTCCTTATTTTAGATTAATTTGAGGGTCCAGAAAGGTGTTGTACATAGTTTACAGAAGCATTGCACCACCCTGTCTATGATTTAAAAAAATGTACAAGGGAACTTTATTATTCCAGATTGTAGAGGCTGATACAGGGGTGGACTGACCATTTGGAAACTTGGGCACTGTCCGAGGGCCCGGGGTCAGTAGGGGGGCCCATGAGATGCTCCGGTACCTTTTTCATTGGCTTTTTTGAGTTTGGGCAAGGACACAGGGGCCCCATGATCCCCTATTGCCCGGGGGCCCCATGAGTTGTCAGTCCGCCCCTGGGCTTATATATCTGTGTAAATTCACTTTTCTTGAATTTGTTGGAAAGAAAAATAAACCCTGAGAAAAGCCCACACTTTTGCCCTGAAAGATCAGACTAACTCAGGAGACTCAGTCAAGAGAGAAGTATGGGTGCTGTTACTGAATTTCATTTTATATTTGTACTTGGCCATTAATTATACAGCACAGCACCAGAATAACAACCAGAGATTAAATGTAATGCAGTAATGTCAAACTCTTAATTTCTCAGCAACATTTAGTGCCTGAAGTGGCTGCTTCAAGCAAATATTTATGCACCAAGGTGTCAATCTTTTAGTGGTGAACAAACACACATTTAACAAAAATCCAGTTACTGCTACATTGGAAAGCAAAAATCTAATAGATGATTGCTAACACACATGCACAAGGCCACTATTCTATCCTGCTTTCAGTCAGCACTCTGTTTAATGCAGATCTGTTGATCATGTTTACAGACTGAAAAGTGCTATATCTATATATACAAGATGCAAACTACCTTGCTAATTACATAGCTAGCAAGCAATAACAATAGGTTTGTTGCCTTTAAAAAAGAAAAAAAATCCTGACTGGTTTACAATACTTGTTAGTTCAGAAATAAGAATTATCATCTGTTTAGGTATGTGCAATTCGTTTAGTTATGATTCAAAATTCGAACACATTTGTTTGTTATTCAGAGATACGGATGCATCTGAATCTCTGAATCACATTAGTAACAAAGTTAAAGGAATCCAAAATAAATTATAACAAAAACAGCAAATTTATTTGTATTCATTTGTTTCATTTGTCAACAGCTTCAGAGGGTTTTGTAAGTTCAATAATATGTTTGACACTCTGTATTGTTGTGAATGGCTAAAGTCACAAACCATCAAGGTTGCAAGCAAGTCACATTGAAGTCACCAAAATAATATAGGGCATAATGAACTAATCCAAATCTTCCGAAATAACTTCCAAAAATACACATAGATTCGGAACAATAAATACAAAACTAATCCAAATATACATTGTGTCTATATACAGTACTGTCATTAACCATGTAGCAAGCATATGGCGGTGCTTGAGGCTGGAGAGGACACGAGCCCCCTGCCGGAAAGGAAGAGGGGAGCAGCATCTCAAGGTATACCGAAAACTAGGCAGTATGCAGAGAGAGAGGACGGACGCCACTCATACCTGTCCTGAGGAGTCCTGTGAAGACACTGCGATGTGAATGGCCTCAGCCTCTGTGACCAAGCCCTTTATGGGCGGGGTGAAACACGTCAACGGGCATGGCTGGAGTTACAGCTGAGGCCATTCACACCGCAGTGTCTTCACAGGACTCCTCGGGATGGGTATGAGCGGTGTCCATCCTCTCTCTCTGCACACTGACATTGACCACTTCAATACAGGGCACTTTTACCCCCTTCCTACCCAGGCCAATTTTCATGTTTCAGCGCTCTCACACTTTGAATGACAATTGCGCAGTCATGCAACACTGTACCCAAACTAAATTTTTATCATTTTGTTCACAAAACTAGAGTTTTCTTTTGGTGGTAATTAATCACCCCTGGGGTTTTTATTTTTTGCTAAATTAACAAAGACTGAAAAGTTTAGAAAAAAAACAAGTTTTTCATGGTTTCTGTTCTAAAAGTTTGCAAAGAAATAATTGTTCTTCATAAATTTAGGCCAAGATGTATTCTGCTACATTTCTTTGGTGAAAATAACCGAAAAATTTATTATTTAGTCTGTAGGAAAGTTATAGAGTTCACAAACTATGGTATATATCTGAAAATTGATCAATCCTGAAGTACTGACAGCCAATCTAATTTCTTGAGGCCCAAAAACGTCAGAACAGTACAGATATTTTTTTTTTTTTTTTTTTTTTAGGAAATGTCTCTGCTGAAGAAAAATATTGTTTCCAAGACAACAATTCTAATTGGAACTCACTCCTTGCACACAATTGACAAAGCATATGGCATGTAGGGCCCACGTGGCAAGATCACAAAGTCAATCAAAACTGGTCTAACTTGCAAGATTTAATGTGCTTCCACAAACAGGGATAAAACAATTCTTGCCTAGAAGGAAGCACATTTTTTTTTTAATTTTAAGATAACCTAAAGGCCGGTTCACATTATGCCCTGATATGAATCACACAGGAAAGCGCCGTGCGTTCCTGTACAATTCCTCTGCGGGTCTATGCGGTGCAATTTCATGCCTGTTCATGTGAATAGGATGAAATTGCACTGCACCACACCAAAAGTAGTGCATGCACTACTTTACTTAAATGCAAAGCAACCGCATTGCATGGTGCTTTGGCCGGTGCAGGCAAATGCAATGAGTGTGTCACCTGCGTTTGGAGTGTTGCTAACTTTAACAGACCATTGCCGCAGATCGCAAGGGCACTGCATTCGGAATGCAGTGCAGGATGCCACAAGGGAACGTGGCTCTCCTGCACCACATTCCAGGTGAACAAGCACTAAAGCCTGCTTGACCCTTGCATAAATACATCTTTTTTTTTTTGTTGAGAATTTGATCTACAGTAGAACTTTTTGTATATAAACTGATGGACAAGCTCAGACCTTAGAGCCCGTGTTTATGGTTTGCATCAGAATTGCTTCTCATAAATCATATCAATGGCAATTCAAAAGCCTCTTAATACAGGTTGAATCTGCTTAGAAGCAAGCCAAATGCAGGTCAGAAGGATGTCAAAGTCCCCTGTTAATGAGCTTTGAGTGATGTAAGAAGCTTCTCCAACTGAACTCAATAATGAAAGCAATCATCTGAAATCAAGCTTAATAAGCCAACTGACACTAGACATTAGGCTCTATATATCTGTATAACTCTACATTGAAATCAATCAGCTTCCAGCTTTTTTTTTATCAAAGCTTAATTGAACAAGATGATGTTAGAAACTGATTGGCTACCATGCACAGCTGCACCAAAGTTTGTTCTCTGCAGTTGTAGTAAATAAACCCCTATCTCAGAGGTACAAGCACAAACATACACAGCAATGGTGATATTAACTTGGATAGGTAGTGAGATAAGGCAGGGAGAGAGCTATGGAATGAGAGGGGGAGAGGCATACAGTAGGTGAGAGTGGTTGTAAACGTCATTCTTAGTTCAAAGGTTTTCCTTTTCTGAGTAGTTTTGAAGTTCCCCCAAACATTCATGTCTTATGGTCTGGTTGTGAGAAATGATGCCCCACAGGTGTGCAGAAATCATGTTCATTATGTTCTTTAACCTCTTCTCGACCACCCTATAGCAGAAGTACTGCTACAGGGAAGCAGGGATGCAAACAATCGTGATTTTGCATTTCCCGGTAGGAGAATCACTAATGAAAATCAGCAAGAGCAATGAACCTGTAAAGCATTGCACCAGTGCTCAACAGCTCTTGGGTACAATGCAAGGCTCTTGCAGACTGTCAGTGTAACTGTCTGCCTAAACCTCATATGGGCAGGCAGTTACTGAATGACAGGAAGAATCAATGGACTACCTAGAGCGCTCATCAGTGCCTGGTAATTTATTAAGAACTACAGATCACGCGCAATGGATGATAGTCGTATTTCTCCCATTCACAGAACTGTGAACGAATGATGTGACCGGATGGGCGAAGCCGCACATGGCTGTGTTTTTTTAAAAATTGTGACAACAGGTGAAGACCCCCTGCCTGCTGTCACAATGGGGGCTTGGGGGCTGCTCATTTAGTAACATGTGAAATGTTACACTCTGGACATGGGTGTAACATGTTATGAAAGGTGAACTTATCCTTTAAATTGGAAACAAGGTATAACAGTCATGTG
This sequence comes from Staurois parvus, assembly GCF_062004578.1. Lineage (NCBI taxonomy): Eukaryota > Metazoa > Chordata > Amphibia > Anura > Ranidae > Staurois > Staurois parvus. Next base: position 11,607,637 of record NW_028317949.1, read on the forward strand.
TGATAGGTTACCTGCCAAACATGTATCTCCCTGATTACTTACAAATAAAGGACGTGTTATCCAAAAAATATTATCCGAACTGATTCCTAAGCAAGCTGAAAACTGTGCTAATTTATGTCAGGCACATAAATCCAGGGTTCCACAAGGTTCACTAGAGAGTGCTATACAACATATCGTAACAAAGCTCCATACTGTCACAATTTGCATGTAAACAGAGTTGCCCAGGATATTGTCCCCTATATACAGTCAGTTTAGATCCACTTGTTAACTTTAAAATATACACATAGATCCATGGTAAATGTCATATCTTGTCAACCAGCAGTTACAAGTAAATGGCCACTAACATTGTCTTGTATACAGGCAGTCAAAATTAATGCAGCTATAACTCAAGATAAGAACATGCAGTTTAAAGTCATGACACTTATCATGTTCAGTTGACGAGCAAGAAATAGTGTCCACGTTGAAGTATGAGTAGGAAAATAACATCTCTCCCGAATGCCAGATGAGTCCAGTATCAGTCAGAACTCTAGAGCAGAATGGATAAGCAGAACCGTGCGTATACAAGGCCTGCATTGGACTGTTGTAACTGGTCCTCATGGGCTGTGACAAAACTGAAAGGTATAACTGAAATGTTATCCTTGGCATGGGTCCTAATAAGGAAACCAAGAAATTTATGGCCTTGCACACCATGGTCAGCTTCTACTTCTTAAAGGAACCCAGTACCAAGAGACAGCACATCTAATAAAATCATAAGAAAATTAACTCTAGCACTAAATACCACATACAGGTAAGCTAGGGAAGAAAAGGGCAATGTATATGCAACATGCTACAATATCTAATATCCCCATTCCAAAGCATTTAACCAATAGTCTCATCTACCTTCTACCGTCATCTACCTTCAGGAAACAATACTCAAAATTCAGTGTGCAAAGAATGCCTAATCATGTGCAATAAAAAAAAAGCAGCATTATGGCACATAAGTGGATGATGAAAGTTAGAACTACTTCACCTTCTTTACTAAACTAAGGGACCTTCCTATTTAACTTTCCTAATAACTTTTCAATTATACTTTTTTAGGAAAGCCTTCTCTATAGAACGTATATGTAATGCTGATCTTGTTTGACCCCCATGTCTAATAGGCAATTTACTCAACAACATCAAATTAAAAAAAAAACTATTTCCATAGCAGGCCATTGCCCTGAATTTGGGATACACAGTGCAGCCTTCCACCCTTAGGTGACTCATTGTAACATAACTACCTTTTACTTACTGTAGCAAGCATAATTTAGAGAAATAACCCTGGAAATTACATTTCAATAGTGTTGATCCTACTTCCCACGGATTTGCTTCAAGTCTTTTAATTTTTCAATTACAAGACTTAAAACTCATTTTCCTCTGATATTTCTCCTGTATGTTCTGGGTTAATTCATAATTTCCTCCAGAGCATTATCATTTAATTCAGCTTGTTTTCCTCTTATAGGTGATAATTATGGAGTGCTCTTTACCCGTTGTTTTTTTTTTTAACTGGATGGGTAAATAGCCAAACACTTTGACGATATGTACAATATGGATACTTTCTTAGCATTTCTTTCACATCTTTCTGTATTGCTACATATATAGCCAAAACACAAACTTATATTTCAAGAGTTGTCAGGATCAGCCATTGAAGGGTGATAAAAAGCTTACCTTAATTTAACAGCTGAAAACCATTTAATTATTAAAGGACCGATTCATAATCCTTCTGAGCTCATTTTATAAATCTTTTCTTTAGCTCTTATACTGCTTCTCAATTCCCATAACTGTCCTGAGAAATAGGTTTTTTTTTCTACAGTAGATATTCTTTAGATATTCTTCCTTTTAGATATCTAACACAGTGTGACATGTCTCACCTTTCAATGAACTCATAGCAACTTCTCTCTGTTGGTCAAGATGTACAGCATACTATTCCTCCGGAATAATCAGCCCATTCTGTAAGAAGCCTGTTCTCGACATTGTTCTTGGGTAAATCAAAGGCTAAATGGAGCATTGCACATAACCATCAGTCTAATATCACCAAAAAACTGCTCTGTATGCTGGAAGCTCTGGGAGAAGCTCTGGGAGACCACGACTACACCAACTAAATATCTCCCTGAAAGAGGGTCTGTGATGCATGATATGGTAATATAACTCTTTGTTTAAATACTGCACAGGAAGGCTTGCTGGTAAGGATGCCATTTGTAGCAACATGTAAGTAGATGAAGGCACTTTGTGGAATTCATATTTCAGTGAACCTAATTGTGATGACAACTGTAATATAAACTGATGGTATTGATGACACTAGATCAACTCATAGTTATTTTATAACATTAACTACTTGCCAGGGGCGGACTGACCATTCAGAAACTCGGGCACTGCCCGAGGGCCCAGGGTCAGTAAGGGGCCCCATGATATGCCCCTGGTACCTTTCATAGGCTTTTTTGGGTATGGTTTGAGTGTGGGCGAGGACACAGGGGCCCCATGATCCCCTATTGCCCGGGGGCCCGATGAGTTGTCAGTCCGCCCCTGCTACTTGCCCTCCCGAGGATTTATCCCCTTTCCTGACCAGGCCATTTTTTGCTGTTTGGCACCGCTGTTTCAACTGGTAATTGTGCGGTTGTGCAATGCTGTACCCAAAATAAATTTATGTATTTTTTTCACACAGATAGGGCTTTCTTTTGGTGGTATTTGATCACCACTGTGGTTTTTATTTTTCACTATAAACAAAAAAGACCAAACATTTTGAAAAAAAATTATATTTTTCATTTTTGGCTATTAAAAATATCCAATAAACTCAAAGTTAGTCACACATTTAGGCTAAAATGTATTCTGATATATGTCTTTGGTAAAAAAAAATCTCAATACATGTATATTAATTGGTTTGTGTGAAAGTTATAGTGTCTACAAACCATGATATATATATATATATTGGAATTTACCTAGCTTTTACTTTCTGACTGTCTAACACATTTCTCGAGGTGCTAAAACGCCAGAGCAGTACAACCCCCCCCCCCCCCGATGACTCATTTTTGTAAAGTAGACACCCCAAGGATTTTGCAGAGAGGCATGCTGAGTCCATGGAACATTTTATTTTTTACCACAGAATTTTTTGATTATCACATTTTGTTTTTTGTTTTTTTTACACAAAGTTGCCACTTTAATGACATATTGCTCATGCATGCCATGGGTATATGTGGAAAAATACCCCAAAACATATTCTCCTACTTCTTCCGAATATAGGGATACCACATATGAGAGACTTTTTGGCAGCCTATCTACATACAAGTCCCCAAAATCCAATGACCACCTCCAGGCTTTCAAAGATCATATTTCCTCATATCACTTCCCAACAACCTATCACAGTTTTGGAGGCTCTAAAATTCCTGGATAGTACAAATACCCCCCCCCAAATGACCCCTTTTTGGAAAGTAGACACCCCAAGGAATTTTATAAGCGGCATCGTGAGTATTTTACAGATATCATTTTTGTCACAGGGTTTCGAAAAAGAAAAAAAGAAAAGAAAAAATACTTTTTGTTTTCTTTCTTCCCTTTCCAAAAACATGTGGCGACAAATGAGATCTACAAAACGCTCACCATGCCTCTTAGCGAATACCTTGGAGTGTCTATTTTCCAAAAAGGGGTTATTTGGAGGGGGGCTTCTACTATTCTGGCATTTCAGGGCAAACATTAGAAGCTTATGCCACACATCACCCACTCTTGAAGACTAAGCCTTTTCTCACACTTTTTGTTCACATGAAAAAACAGGTTTTTTGCTACAAAATTACTCTGAATCCTCAAACATTATATATTTTTTTTAAATCAGAGGCCCTAGAGAATAAAACGGTGGGTGTTTAAATTTTTTACGTCACACAGTATTAGCGCAGCAATTTTTCAAACCAAATCTTTTGGGAAAAATACACTTTTTAAAATTTGAATGCACAAAAACACAATATATTGCCCAATTGTTTAATAAAATATAATGTTATGCTGAGTAAATAGATGCCAAACATGACATGCTTTAAAATTGCACATGCCCCTACAATGGCAACAAAGTACATCAATTTTTATTATCGATAGGCGATGATTTAAAAGCCTTTATAGGTCACCAATTCATATTTACTCAGGAGGTCTAGTGCTAGAATTACTGCCCTTGATCTGATGTTCACGGCCATACCTCACATGCATGGTGCTTATGCACGGCACTAAGAATGTGTGTGTGTGTAAAATATAGTGCTTTTACTCAATGCCGTGTTCTCTCCTCTTCCTGGACCAACCGCTGGGAGGGCAGTGGGGGGGCGCAGGTGCATTCACACCTCAAAATATGAAGTGACGCAAGATTATGTGGCTTTGCCAAGAGCTGCTGCTTCTCAATCTGGTATTTTTTTTTAAGTATTATTTTTTATTACTTTTATCAGAATAGTAACATTGTACTACTGTGACCGGGGGGGGGGGGTGTTGGCGATCAGGGATTTTTTTTTTATACTTTGCTTTGCAGGAGAAATAAAGATCATTTATCCTGCAATGCAAAGCTTGCTGTCATGAATCTAACGCATTCATGAACTGTCATGAACGAGTTAAGTTTTGACAACTCAGGATAGTGATCTGTGATTGGCTGGAGCTGGTCACATGGTTCAGGGTGTTGTGATTGGCCCCATGTATCATGTGACAGCTGTGGGCCAATCACAGCTCACTATGAAGAGGAGCAGGGCTGTTATGAATGAGATTGATTCATAACAGCTTTGCTTATATTGTGATCATGTGATCGCCGGATTCGTTCATCAGGATCTTCATTCCGCTGGACACAGCAGTCATGAGGGGGGAGTGCTGCGCCCCCCTGTGTTAGTACAGCCAGAGCAATGTACGGGTACATTGCTTTGCCTGTAGCTGCCGCCCTGCGACAGTACATTGCGAGCGGGTGGGCGGGAAGCGGTTAAAGAAGATTTTTATTTTTAAAAAGTTTAGTTCACAATGCAGAAATTACGACTTGTGAAAATATGCATACCTACAGTTACATTAGCATAAAATAGTCCAAACAATCCACAAAAATACACTGAAAGAAACACTACTTTCATACTGATGCATAGCAAAAGTGCAGCAAAAACACATATGCATCTTTGCTGCATATTTACAGCATTTGCGGCGTGTTTTCCATTATTATCATTAAGAAGGCGTGCTTTTGGTTCAGCCAGCCCCTGTCACCTGTCCCAGTGCTCACAATAACACCACCATACACCATACCAATGTACTGATCACCACCATACCAGCGTCCTGATCACTGCCATACACCTTATCTGCGCCCTGACCACTTCCATATGCCATACCCACATTCTGATCACTGCCATATGCCATACCAGCACCTTGATCCCCGCCATATGCCAAACCAGCACCCTGATCACCACCATACCAGTGCCCTGAATACTGCCATACCCGATACCAGTATCTTGATCACCCCATATGCCATACCAGCATTCTGATCACTACCATGCCCCATACCAGCATCCTGATAACCGCCATACACCATACCAGCACCCTGAATACTGTCATACCCCATACCAGCATCCTGATCACTCCATATGCCAGAACAGCTTCCAGATATCTGCCATACCCCATACCAGCGTCCTGATCACTCCATATGCCAGAACAGCTTCCAGATATCCGCCATACCCCATACCAGCATCCTGATCACTCCATATGCCAGAAAAGCTTCAGATATCCGCCATACCCCATACCAGCATCCTGATCACTCCATATGCCAGAACAGCTTCCATATCTCCGCCATATACCATACCAGAGTCCTGATCACCGCCATGCCCCATACCAGCATCCTGATCACCGCCATACCCCATACCAGTGTCCTGATAACCTCATATTCTATATCAGCATCCTGATCACCACCATACCAGTGTCCTGATCACCACTATATCTCATGCTAATATCCTGATCACTACCATACACCATAAGAGCGTCCTGATAACTGCCGTACATCATACCAGTGTCTGGCATTTTATGATCTCTACTGATCAATTTTTGAATACATATCCCATAGTTTGTAGACACTATGGGGTTTATTTACTGAAGCTGGAGAATGAAAAATCAGGCTCACTTCTACATGGAAACCAATCAGCTTCTAACATCTGTTTGTCCAATTAAGCTTTGGCAGTAAAACCTGGAAGATTGTTGGATTTCATGCAGAAGTGAGCCTGTTTTTGCACTCACACAAACTACATTTTTTTCATGGTTTTGGGTTATGTTTACCCCACAAATGTAGCAAAATACATTTTGGCCTACATTTATGAAGAACAATTATTTGTTTGCAAAATTGTATAACAAAAACTAAGCAATATTGTTTTTTAATTTCTATATAAAAAAAAAATCCAGTGGTGATCAGATACCACAAAAAGAAAGCTCTATCTTTCTAAAAAAATTAAATTCTAAAAATTTCATATGGGTACAGTGTTGCATGGTTGAGTAATTGTCACACAAAGTTTGATAGTGCTGAAAGCTGAAAATTGGCCTGGACTGGAAGGGGGTGAAAGTGTCCGGACTTGAAGTGGTAATGCAAAAGCAGAAGAAAAATGGATCAGTGTGTAAAGTTTACCTGTTGGATGACCTGGAAAGAAGGTTGAGATGGGTCATGGTGGTGTGAAATACATGTAAAGGTAGACCTTAGGCAAACAGCTACATACACATTAGGTATACATATATAAATCTGCTTATCAATATATGGGTTACTGAGTGCAGCTAGTCTCTTCAGCAAATGTGTGTGTGTTCTCTAAAGATTTTAAATTCACAGATCCTTGATGGTAGATAGATATCGCTGTTTGTATACCTTTTGGTTTCCATATCTCTGAAATTTCAGCATTGGTTGCACTGTTCACTTTTGGGTTGCCATGTAAAGGGAGGTATTTAGAGATCATTGATGGCAGCTTAAAATATCTCCTAATTGTACGCCATTAAGCAAAAGTATCTTGCAAGGGTAAATTGTTTTGACTTTCCACAGGTAGGGTTTTAGGATTGCAATGTAGAATAACTTTTAAGTTTCAAGGAGATACCATTTCTTTTTCTAGTGCCTTATTGGAATAATTAGAGTTTTCTAATAACCAATATATGCCAACTCTCAAAAGACAGGCTAAATTATACATTCTAATATTAGGAAGGCAAGATGCATGTTTTACTGATTTAGTTTTGCATTACCTGTGCAAATGAATCCATGTTAGAACAACAAACTTTAGATTTTGAATATAGGTCCACTTTAAACATAACATTGTTATGCATATTAATTATGGAAGATTTTGTATATCCCTTGCTTAGTTATATAAAATGATAAAATTGTAGCATTGACACTTGTCAAATATTTTATGTCAAGAAGTATATTGCTACACATTTGTTGAGCCTTGTACCAGTGATATATTTAGCATTTGCTAAACCCACTTAAATTACAAGTTGAAGTCATGCTTATATTTTAAGAATCATCCACTCAATGGGCACTATTCACTTAAGTTTATCGCATGAGTTAAGTCAGTCACATGACCACATATCGCATACGATACTGAAAATGTCAATTCACTATTGCTAGTATGAGGTATTTACCAAAAATAGCAAACGCACTTGGTAAATACTGCATAAAAAGTCAATTCACAAAAGGAAATAACTAAATGCATGCGGTAATTAAGAAGTGGTTCAGGAATTCGGTATGTACTGGTATCTGTCAGTATATGTCATGGGTTGTTAAGGAATGGGTGGCTGCAGAGTCCTCAACAACCTATGAGTCATCAGCTGCCACTGACAGCTAAATGTAAAAAAAAAAAAAAAAAAAAAAAAAAAATTGGCTGCAATTAAAAAAATATTTTTAAAAATGGCGTGGGGTCACCCCCTCCATCCATATCAAGCCCTTTGGGTCTGGTATGGGTTTTGAGGGGAACCCCCATGTCAAAATGTAAAGAAATGGCATGGGTCCCCCCCAAATTCATACCAGACCCTTATGCGAGCATGAAGCCTAGCAGGTCAGGAAAGGGGGGGGGACGGACGAGTGAGCGCCCCTACCTCCTGAACCTAAAAAATGTTGTCGTGGGGGTTCCCCCAAAATCCATACGAGACCCAAAGGGCTTGGTATGGATGGAGGGGGGACCCCACACCATTTTTTTTTAAATTATTTTTTTAATTGCCGACAATTCTTTTTCTATATTCAGCTGTCAGTGGGGAACCCCGCTGACAGCTGAAACATTAATGCATGGTTTTCACTGCTAAAATACCGCATGACTTGATAAAATAACTCAGGTGGTATTTAGTAGCTTTTTTTAGTGAATTCAACTTTTTTTTTTTTAAATGCTATGCGGTATCCTACCACATACTCAGATGCAGTAAGATACTGCTTAGTGAGTTGTGCCCAATATCCGATATTGCAAGTACAGGTGGAGTCTCATGGGTGGAACTACTACATAACTTCATATATATTTGTAAGATTTTTTTTATTGGATTTGAAAATGGTAAAAACAAGTATGCATAAATGTAAATGGGTAAACGTCAAATGACAATATCTCTTAGTGAAATGACAAGAAACAGCTGTAAAACTTCCAACACATTTCAACCATCAGCCATGATTAAAGTCTGTTGGACAGAAAGCGTTGGATGTTTTACAACTGTTTCATGTCATTTCAATAAAGTATATTGCCATTTGATGTTTAGCCGAGTGCCGACTATCCCTGGATCACAGTATACATCAGCATCAGTAGCATTTTAGTTTGAGCACTGGGTGGAGCTAGGGATTGAAGGAAGGTAGCAGAACCACTACACCATTTTGAAAGTATGCATACATACCAATACTCTAACCACAAAAATCTTTATGGTACATGTACGACAGATGAGTAAAAAAAATAAAGAAAACCACACAAATTCATTAAAAGAACTGAGTAGCTGTCACAGATCAGGTTTGATTCTTAGAAGCTTAGAAGCTGTAGTACAGCTTCTATTAATGGAAGAGTTGGACAAAAAGGGCAGTCATAGTCAGTCAAGTCTGTGACAGCTCCTCGGTTCTATTAACCACCACCAGACACAAAGATTACGATGACAGGTATGGGAGAAGGTCATGGATGGAGTAAGATTTCACCTAATAGAGGAGGCTTCTTTGGTTTTTTTTTTTTTCCTGTAACAGCAAAAGAACATTATTTACAAATATATATCCTACGACTTTGTAAATTGAATGTGAGATGTTATGCCTTTAATCCTTTTCTTTAGCCATAACCTTCCATTTTGAAATTTGCTATCAGTTTAATGTGTCATATAATCTAGTATCCAAAAGAGATACTGTTTTGTTTGGCCTAAATATTTTTAAGAGTGGGGTATATTTGGAGCTTCCCTTCTGATCTTTGTTCTTGTTTGTGTACTTTAGCTGTGACCCATTGCCATCTGTTAACATGAAATCCTTTTTATACATATTCATAAGTGTGACATTATCTTAACTGGCAAGAAGTTTTACAAGCAATAATAGAACATTCTCTGCCTCCTCAACTTGGTACATATTTAAATATTGCTTTTCAGTTAAAAATGTAAATTAAATCATTATTAAACAAAATAACAAGCTTCTCAATTGTCTAACCTATCCTCCACATATATCCAAATGCATCCAAGAACAACAAACAAAAATAACTGACTGTAAGAGCATATCAAGATATACCAGTAACTAGCAAAAGCATATTAATATGCACTGTACAGATATCTAAGGTAAATGAAACTTTTTAAGACTCCCTGGATACAGAAAATGCTTGTGTTTCATCACTGATTTTCTTGTATGGAGACAGTTATAGACCACCAGTAGTTATGATAAAAGCACACTGACAAAATATAATCCTGAGTTTTCAATGATATTATAGAAAATTATATTCACCCACATATACATATACTTTCTCTAGGGAATTCTTAGAGACATTACACTCCCCACTCTCTCTCCTTCACGGAGAGAAACAACTCGATACACCATTAACTTCACTGAAAAAACTGTCATAAACTCATATGCCAACTGGAAAGCCTAAGGTGTCTATTTTTAAATGTGCAAATGATCATTTCCATGGTAGACGTTGCAATGGACAAAATGTTGAAGTCTTTGAATGTCAGTATTGGTGTAAACATTTTATTCTTAGTTATTTTTTTTTACTTCAATATTCACTTTACTGAGAACAACTGTGCTGGCAGATTAGTGTCTTTTATTTATACGATAAATCAACCTGTGGAATTAATGTTTAGATTTAGTACATCACCTTTGGAGTGAAACTTAAAAAGCTACATATACTAGAGTTTAGTAATAAAAGTACCCAATAAGAATCATCATATGAATATTACCGCAGGGCATCTTTATCATAACACAAAATAATTTGGATTTTGTTTTTTTTAAAAATACTTTCCAAAAGATATATAGATGTATAAATATATCATGGAATATGATCAACGAAATGGACACATTAGAAAATTATAATAAGAATTCTATGACATACATACACTGTGGCCCTAACCCATGGAATAAAGGTTGAAATATACTTAAATTTCCAATGTTGGGGCATTTTTTAAAACTATGTTTGTGCCTTTTTACAGTTTTAGGGAACTCTGGGGATCTCAAATATATACCACCCAATAATGTTAGAAACATTATTGCAATAACACCTTATTACAATAATAATAAAAGCATTACGTTACAAAACTTAAGTAAGGCTGGCCATAGATGATCCAATTTTCTTGAGATTTTTGGTTTAGATTTACCAAAAAACATATATGAGGTCAAACCTAACAACACTTTCAACTGTATCCAATTAGGCAGGGTCTTGCACTACATAGTTGAAGGAAAATCTAAAGGAAATTGGGCAGAAATTGGACAGAAAATTGTATAGTGTATGGCCAGCCTAAGTGTCCCCTAGGTAACCTTCTCATGTCCCCATGAGGTCTTATTACATACTGCTCCAATATAGTATGCTACTGGATTATGTTCCACAGTTTGAGTAATTGATTGTCCAATCGGCAAAAAGAGGAAAACTTGACATGTTTTGCTGAATATTCCGCAGTCTAGTCTATATTCTAGTAGTCTTTGACATTGAACAATATAAAATACCATACTTTATTTATATAGTATCCAATAAACTACTAACCAATACAGAGATGTCCAACACTAATGAGACCCCACCACCAAACACAGTATTCAAGTTTACCCAATCTCCCTGGGGGGCAATTGGGAAAACCTGAATGCTGTATTTGATGGCCTCTTTACATGTGTTTTCAGCAGTGAAATTTATCTCCCATGTAGTGCTACCATAAAAGGGTCCGCTGTTTAATTGGGTCCGTCTTTTTCTAGAGGTGATGGCCCATTTGGGTAGTACCTAAACCAGGGGTGTATTTACCATGAGGCAAACAAAGCATTTGCCTTGGGCAGCATTTTTCAGGGGGGAGGCACTGCTATCTCTTTCTCTCATATGCAGTCTGACTGGAGCCTCCCCTCCATTTATAAATTCTGAGGCCAGAGCCTGAGCCACAACTCAGAGCTGGAGGTGAGAAATCAAGCGGAAAAAGGCCATGTCAGGCAGGAGGGCATTGTTGGCCATCACGGTGTGTGCATGGGATCCAGTAGGTTGGAGGTGTCCTGCCCATCCCACCCTTGTGGATACTCCCTGGGTATGTGTTGGGGTTGGGGAGCACCAACTGCTAAAAATCCACATTTACTCTGTGCCAGCAGGGCTTTTGAGGCATAGCATCCACACGCTGGGATCCTGGCTCATTAGCATATGGGTGTTTACTGGCTGATCAGGGAGAATTACCCAGGTGAGAGCGGGGACCAAGGCCTGGCTGGGAGGATTAATGACCAGCTGATTGTCAGGAGGGTGGACAGTGAGCCAATCAGGTAGGTAGTACATTTCCCTGCCCAGGGATACTGCCTTATACCATACCACTCCATCAGCTGTTGAGATTTTACATTGCATGGCATGGGAAAAGTAATCTGTCAGAGCCTTGTTTATTAATCTCCCCTCTGATGATGAATGTTTGTACTGTATACTGATATGTAGCCAGCAGTATGCTCCTCATTTCCCAGTTGAGAGCTGTCATGTAGCTCCATGTCATATCTCTTAAATAGTTACAAAAAAGATTGACAGCTGGTATGTATCCAGTATTTCTTAAATACACATTTACAAGAAAAATAACCTGTGACCTCTTCATTGACCTCCTCTCTAATGAGAATGTATTGCTGTATACTGATATGTAGCCAACAGTAGCTCTCTCTCTCTTTCTTCTTCTCTGTATCCTATGCTAACATGATTATTTCCATGTAAGCATAAAATAATTTTATGTTCCAATACTCCTTTCTCTCCTTTGGCTCTCATTTAGATGGGGGGGGGGGGGGGATATACACCACTGACCTAAACAACTCATTGACACAGTTTATTTTGGGGCGGGTATACCTTTCAAGAAGTTAGAAGAAAGCAACAGACAAACAGTAATTTGATGCAATATAACACTCTTACTGTATGGTTGCATAGAATGATGATTAAGATTTAGCCTTATTCACACTTACAAATGGAGCTGACTGATTACCCACAGGATTTCCTGCAAGCGCTGAAGCGCTATTCAAAACAATCAGAGACATTGCTGTTCACAGTCATTCGAATGCGATTGGTCTTGTAATGGTTACCTGCAGATGATCAGCCCTGGATGCACGTAATTGCCCCATGATCCATTACATGTGAAGGGCCGTTAATAGTGGCAGGCACTGTTAACCTCTCATTGCTTTGAATGGGGCTTCCTGCCCTCCAATAATTGTACAGAACCCCACTGAATCTCCTATGCAAAAGGTCCCATTCTAAAAGAGTAAATCAGGCCCTAGGGTACATCCTCTCTATGTGCCACAACAATTATTTATTGAGGATGTGGCAAAAAGCCATTGGAATAAACTTTGGGAAACAGTATTTTACACTATTAAAGTGGAACTAAAGGCAAAACTTTTTTTCACTTGGGACAGAGTAAGAGTTTTGCCATCTGTTTCCCACTGGGGAGATTTCCCTTCACTTCCTGTTCCATAGCCAAAGCAGGAAGTGAGAGGAAATCCCTCCAAAGTGAAGGAATCCCAGGGTGTTACCAAGGTCACCAGAACTAGTCTACATTGAAAGATTTTCTCTTTATGTTATGGCATCAACCTAAAATTTAGGATTTTCCCTTTACTTTTACTTCAATGATAATGGTAAACATTATTATTATTAGACAGGATTTATATAGAGCCAACAGTTTGTGCAGCACTTTACAATATAAGGGAGACAGTACAGTTACAATACATTTCAGTACAGAAGGAATAGGAGGGCCCTGCTCGTGGAGCTTACAATCTAAAAGGTGGCAAATTGAGTGGGGGAATCTCCCTAAGAGGGGCACAGACAGCTATAAAAACCTGGCAATTGATCTCCACTCAATCCAAAGATAAAAAAAAAGGAGTTTTGTTTTTAGTTATACTTCAAGTTATATGGTATTCACAGTTGTATTCTTTCAGAAGGCAAAAAGGATTATGCTTTAAATATGAAATGTATGTGTTTTGTTGAAAAAGTGCCATATGTCACAGCATCAGGACGTTACAAGCTTCAGTGTTTCCTCTGATACTGTAGTCACTAATAAATCAAAACATATTAAATCAAATGAACAATGACACTAACTGTTTTAAATGTGTTACATTTCTTCTAAATGTCATTTTCAACCTTGTAACATTCTGTCATACTGATAAAGTGTTATGCATCAATATATTTCCTATAGGCATTGTTGTATTTTACTCAAGTGTAACATAAAACAACTTGAACTAAATCATCAGAGATTGATATGATCCTTCTGCTACTGTTGAAAGTGCATAAAGAAACTTAGAACAGACAGCTGGTCTTAATTAGTGTTTGTGTTCTCCCACCTTGACAAAATACATTTTCACAATCTTAGATGCAGATATTAATGATACATTACTAATTGAAGGTATGAGAGGTTGGAGAAACTGATCACAGCTCATTAGATTCAAAAGATACAAAAGACAGGTCAGAAACATGCTAGCAAGTCCTTGCAGTTTCAGTCATCTCAGTAAATATTTAAGAAATGATTCCCTGCTAAAATATTAAGCACAGTTTAAGCTGATGTGCAATAAAACTCTGTGATGATTATCGGCATGATTATGATGCTTCTCTGTGGCTGTGTGTAACTAGAAGAAATACTAATGCAAATATATGGCTGTAGTCTATAAAATGCATCATAATTACTAACGAAAATAAAATGAAACATAAAATTATGCATTGATAAAGTTATGTTTAAAACTGAACTCGGGGATAAGCAATTACTTTATAAATACAAGAGACATATTTTGTACTTGAATTTTGGTCTGCCTTATATATTTCTTGCATATCCTCACAGTAATCAAGCCATATATTTGTCTTTATACAAGAGTTATCTGTAATAAAGACTGATCACAGCTGCTCTCTATCTTTGTGCAGGGTGACTGGTCTTGTATCCACTCCCCCCCTCTCGATTTTTGCATGCAACCAGTAGTGTGTGGGTGTGCTGGGTCCCTTCCATAGCTTTGTTCTGAGCTCAGGTTATGTCCAGCATGGTGGCGTTAAGATGAAATTTACATTTGGACTTCGGACATTTGGAGCTCTGCCTTACATCATTTTTATTCTTTGATTCCCATCTGTTGTTTTTATACCTTTCGGATGAGAAAGGATAGACTGGTCCCATGTTATGTTGACTGTTATTACTCCCAAAGTGATGATTGACTTCCATGGACGTAATTTGGACTATATACTAGACCTTCCCATATTTGCATATCAAAATATAATTTTTCTTTTACCTCATTAGTTAAGAAATTCCCCGTCATTTAGCAGTGTGCCCAAGGTGTAGTCTAATGTTGAGGTTCCTCTATTTAAGTCGAGTGTCTTATGTTCACATTTGTCAGACAAACTACAGTATATCAGCTAATGGATCCGTTATATCGTATTACTCTCGGTAAACCTGACAAGACAAGCAGATCTTCTTAGTGTTGATGTCCCTTATTTCAAGCTCTACTTAACAGTAATGATGTCACTGCCACGTTTACAAGGTAATATGTGGGTTTGCAATAGAATTAGGTGAATACAAAGTGTATTTATATGCCTTGTGGCTCCTGAGAAATGTGTAAATTAGGGCTTGTTTACACTTGCTTCAAAATGTGGCATTTGACACTCTTTTTTAATGTTCTTGGAATGTCAATCAAAGCACTTCTCTCT
The DNA here is from genome assembly GCF_062004578.1 of Staurois parvus. Taxonomy (NCBI): domain Eukaryota; kingdom Metazoa; phylum Chordata; class Amphibia; order Anura; family Ranidae; genus Staurois; species Staurois parvus. The sequence continues at coordinate 11,622,906 of NW_028317949.1, forward strand.
AAATAAAATGGCTACCTTACAGTTCTATATTAACAGAGATCCCCCTGCACTAATAAGGAAACCTAAATAAATAAGCAGCTGACACCTTATCCTCTACCTACAGTTGCAAGAAAAAGTATGTAAACCCCTTGGGATTACGTGGAGTTTTGCATGAATTGGGCATAAATGTGCTCTGAATGTCATCTAAGTCACAACAATAGAAGAACACAGTCTGCTGAGCATAATACTACACAAACATTAGATGGTGCCATGGTTTAATTGCACATAACATGTAAACATTCACAGTGCAGGGAGGAAAAAGTATGTGAGGCCCTAGCTTAATGACTTCTCCCAGAGCTAATTGGAGCCAGTGTGATGATATTGGATGTGTTGCTGACAGCTGTCCTGCCCTTAAAAAACACACACCTGTTTTGGGTTTTCTGGTTTCAAGAAGCACTGTCTGATGTGAACCATGCCTCGCAGAAAAGAGCTCTCAGAAGACCTACAATCAAGAATTGTTGACTTGTATGAAGCTGGAAAGGGTTACAAAAGTATCTCCAAAAGCCTTGATGTTCATGTGTCCACAGTAAGACAGACTGTCTACAAATGGAGAAAGTTTAGCACTGTTGCTACTCTCCCTAGGCGTGGTCGTCCTGTAAAAATGACTGCAAGAGCACAGCGCAGAATGCTGCATGAGGTAAAGAAGAATCCCAGAGTGTCAGCTAAAGACCTACAGAAATCTCTGGCACATGCTAACATTTTTGTTGACACCTCTACAATAAGGAAAACATTAAACAAGAATGGAGTACATGGGAGGCCACCACGGAGGAAGCCATTGCTGTCCAAAAAGAATATTGCAGCACGTTTGAAGTTTGCAAAAGAGCACCTGGATGTTCCACAGCACTACTGGCAAGAGATACTGTGGACAGGTTTGGGGCTGCTTTGCTGCCTCAGGGCCTGGACAGATTGTTGTCATTGATGGGAAAATGAATTCCAGAGTTTAACAAGACATTTTGCAGGAAAACGTACGACCATCTGTCCGTCAACTGAAGCTCCGCAGAGGATGGGTGATGCAACAGGACAATGACCCAAAGCATACAAGCAATACAACAAAACAGTGGCTGCAACAGCACAGAATACGCCTTCTGGAGTGGCCCAGTCAGAGTCCTGACCTCAACCCGATCAAAATGCTGTGGCATGACCTTAAGAGAGCGATTCACATCAGACATCCCAAGAATATTGCTACACTGAAACAGTTTTGTGAAGAGGAGTGGTCCAAAATTACTCCAGATCGTTGTGCAGGTCTGATCTTCAACTACAGGAAACGTTTGGTTGAGGTTATTGCTGCCAAAGGAGGGTCAACCAGTTATTAAGTCCAAAGGTTCACATACTTTTTCCTCCCTGCACTGTGAATGTTTACATGTTATGTGCAATTAAACCATGGCAACATCTAATGTTTGTGTAGTATTATGTTCAGCAGACTGTGTTCTTTATTATTGTGACTTAGATGACGTTCAGAGCACATGTTATGCCCAATTCATGCAAAACTCCACGTAACCCCAAGGGGTTCACATACTTTTTCTTGCAACTGTATATGTGGACAAGTGCACATGATAAATAAAATGGTGTAGCGCTAAAACTAAATGTACAAATCACACAATTAAAAAATGATGAAGAATAAATAAATCAGATACATATATGGGTGGTAGATCCTTCAAGATCTAATGATAAGTGTCTATAACAGTGATAATAACACAAAGTGCATATGATAAACTGGTCCTAATCAGGGACCCTCATAAAGTGACAACGACCAATCAAGATTGGGACAAAACCCTTCAAAAGCTAGGTGATGTATATGGTGAATCCTAAATGTGGGATATATAACAAATAAAGTGACTGGTGCTAAATGCCCAAACAAAATACACTATCATAAATAATCATAAATACACATAGAACAAATACATAAGTGTCCAAAAAGGATGCAGAAAATTGCAAAAATTGCAATAAATGCAAAGAGATGCTTTTATCTTCAAAAACGTGCTTCAGTGGTAGTGCAGATGGTGAGTAGATATCCTTAAATGGCAGGCATGCCCTCTCACTTCCTGAATGCGACCCAAATGGGTCAACATGCCTTTTGGATCACCCTGGATCCTACACAGGAAACAACTCTCCAGGCCACACAGGCTCCTCTGGTTCCACAGACCCTCTCTGGTAACTTGCTTCCAATATTGATCACTCTTCCATACACGGATAAACGTAGTGCAGGCCAATAAATGAGTACCACATTAAGGCCATGAAAGGACAAAAAACAGGTCTCCCATAGTGCAACACTGTTTATTATAGTATAAACATAAAAACGCCAAGTTATGCTCTCACATTTGGATAGATCAAAGCAGGCTGTCACACCACTAAGTATGGGTGTACTCTGTATAACCTGGTGTACCAAGAAGGTGCTCCACCGGAAGTGCATCACCACATTGCATCACGTACACGTGACTTCCTCAGGAGGATCCTGAAGTCATGTTTTGTGAAGGGGATCATATACTTATTTCCCTCATGAACATGCAAATCACTGCATAATTTGTTAGACATACATTTTTTAAATTTTTCGTTGCTGTTCTGTATCTCAGTCTTCCAATACACCTACCATTCGACTTTTAGACTGATAATTTCTTTTTGAGTGGGCAAACATTCAAAATCAGCAGGGGATCAAATACTTATTTCCTTCACTCAGTGTGTATATATATATATATATATATATATATAATGTTGATTGTTTGAATTGGGGGTGGGATAGCGCTGTTCTACACATTTTTGCACACATCGTTGTTTTGGGAGTTCACCAAAAAAGAATTTACCTACTGTCCTATTGAGGATCCCCGTTAGGTATTTGTGGCACAGCCCGATATTGTTCTCTTCTTAAAAAGCCTAATTTCAGACACCTTTTTTTATTCTGGATAAAGCGGAAATAGGTAGCATTTCTCTTTCGGTTTTTATTTCCAAAAAAAGCAGTAGTAGCCATTCAGATCTGTTTAAAACTAGCAAAACACATACCTAAGCTGTATAGCTGTTGTATGTAATTGTTCATGTCCATCTAGACATGTTTCTTCCTTTATTTTAGATAATTGCATTGTATTTGTTTTTACTTTTGTAATGTAAGAATGTATAGGTTTGTCTCACTTTGGTCTGAATAAATAAAGAATTTATCAAAAGAACGGGCTAAAAGTAAAGGTGCACATGGGCATGGCAATAAACAAAACATTACAAGAGATTTTTTCTTCTTTTGATGAACACCATCTTTGCTATTACATTAAATAACTAATTGCAACACCTGCTGTCAATATGTACATACAGCATATAGCGCTAGTGCTGCTCAGCTATTCACAGGAAGCCCTGTAACTTATGGAAGAATATCAGGCTTCCTCTGATTAATTGAGGTGGAGTGGCAAGTGGATGACTTTATGAAATTTACCATGAAGTGGGAATTCACATTTAATGGCAAATGCATGCATTTAAAACTTCTGTTTTTAACTTGTGTAGTTGAAACAAATTAGTTTTTTTTTCATTAGCGGCTAGCTTGAAAGTATTCTGGGTATGTCTTTTTCATAAATTTTATTTTTGTTTGTGATCCCATTGAAGAAAATGTTTAGCACTTCTCTGTCTCTGTGTTGTCCACATTAGAAATGGGAGGCATAGGCAACTCTGGAACAGGAAGGCATGGACTGTGATCAAAACATTTCAATTTGATCTAAAATATTTTTGAAACTATGACTAGATGTCTGATTTGGTTTCCAAGTCTCTGAGTACAATTTCAGCTTTTTGGTGTTACTTTGTAATTCCAAAAATAAAGACCAAGAGCTGAAATGATAGCTAGAAAAAATAGCTAGCATTAATTTTTCATATTCACTTGGTCTTGTCATGTGATGCTGAACCACACATCCGAATAGGTTCTTAGTTCTAAGTGTCAGAATTTACCGTCACACGCATCTGTCACTCACATAAATGCTATTTTAAAACCTTTACTCCTCTGATTTGACAATAATTTCACACCTTCAACTATATAACTTGAGAAATTGGCATGTGTCCCAGATTTCATGGCTCCATAGTGATCGGATTATATAGGGTTGTTTCATAAACTTTCCAACTTCAATCATGTTCTTGGAAAGTCAAAATCTGCCTTGACACAATGCATGGTGATTAGACAAAGGTGACTTAGTTACCTATAAATGCTATGATTTGTGAGTAGGGATATGCTGCTGGCTACTGTTTGAATTGTAAATGTATGATGTATGCACTTCCTGTTCTTATGTTTTAGGTTTTGATCTCAGCCATATGCACTGTCTATGCTGCTAAACCCCAAGCCAGAAGGGACTATTATGCAAGTATTTCTATGATCTAACATGAACATTGAATTGTATCTGCTGAGTGTATATATGAATCCTTGTGACAGACAGAATATCTCTGCCAGGGGCAGACAGACCATTTGGAAACTTGGGCACTGCCCGAGGGCCCGGGGTCAGTAGGGGGCCCCATGAGATGCCTCTGGTACCTTTTTCATAGGCTTTTTTGAGTTTGGGTAAGGACACGGGCCCCATAATCCCCTATTGCCCGGGGCCCCATAAGTGGTCAGTCCGCCCCTGATCTCTGCCCTGTCCTTGTTATTATTTCACATGCACGGTGCCCGAAAGCTATGTCTGTGCTAGTGTATGTGAAATGTTCACCTTCCAGTATATGAACCTCCCAGTAAGTGAACCTGTTTATTGTAATATAATTTATATGCAGTTCCTGTTATTCTAGTTTACATTGTTCCTTCTGGTCTAAGATGCCTAGTTTTAGCGTAGAGCTCAATTACCAGAATAGGCTGGAGCCAGGTTAGGTTTCCAATGGCCACTTCAGGATCATTAACTTAGAGGTCTGGTTGTATCAGGTACCTGGTAGCAGAGAATAATATCATGAAGAATGCCTCTCTTACACCTCTGACTGGGGGCCTGGGCCCCCTGGTAGTGTAAACAGGATGTGCATGAGTAAAGAGTGGCATGGATGTCTGTAAGTCTTGCTAGCGGCAGGGAAGGTGACCACGCCAGGCAGGTGAAGTCATCAGAAGGCTCCAGTAAGCAGGCAAGCTGGTTGGCAGCTATTAGGCAGCGGACTGAGACAGGCTGGTACCGACAACAGTGGGCAGCTGAGACAGTTGCTGGTAGCAGACTGTAGGTCAGCCAGAACAGAGGGGTGGTAGACAGGTACCAGTGATGGCAGGCAGAGTAGCAAACTAGATAGGCCAGGTCAAACACAGACAGGACAAATCAGGTACAGGACACAGGCACGACAGTGGTCAGTAAACAATCCAGGTCTGGAACTCATGAGTAAAGCAGGAGCCAATGGAGCAGAGAGAAATGGATGTCAGGGAACAAGCCAAGGTCAGTGTAGGCAGGGTTCAGAGAGTAGTCAAGACCAGCCAGGTCAGCAACTGGAATTGGGATACAGAATAACAGGATCACAGAATACACAGGAGGCAGTGAACATTAGCAGCACTAATCCTGAGCACTGGCCCAGTTTAAATAGCCAGTATGATGCCAACATCTGTCGCAAGTGCACGTGAGCATCAGTGCGCACCAGAATCTGCATGGGTATGTGCACTAGCATGTGCCCAATTCCTGCAAAAATGAAGAACATGTATTAGCCTGTGCACATAAGTCCATTCATAGAAGCCATTCCAACCTTTGTCAGGCCCTTCCTTACAGGTTGCATGTCAGATTAGAAACTGTTAGGTAAGGACTAAAGAAGTAAATAGGCTGACTTTGAGTTCCAATGCGACACCACTGTTGTTGCCAAAAAGAAGCTGCATTTCAGGCTGTTTGGACAACAGTTGGAGGATCTCCCCCTGGCAACAGATCTTGTCTTCAGGTCTCTGACACAAAGGCAGATGCTGCATCATCCTCAGGGGCCCCTGCAACTGGACTTTGTTGCAGCATTCAGCTGGAGGAATCTTTTAATTTTTTAACTATATTATACCTCAGTATATGTGTACAATTCCACCAAGACCTCTCTCTGACCCTTTGCTGGTAATATCTGTTTGTACTATTATTAATCTTTTCTTATGCTATAAAGCTTGTATTATTTCTACATTGATGTGCGTCTATATACTTATGGTCAGTGTTATATGCTAGCTGCAGTAGTTTCTCTGCTCTCAATTACTTTGATTTACTGGTTAATTTTTGAGGAAAGGAATACCCACTATTCACAGAGGTGTCCTGGATGGAAGCATTGCCAACTTTATAATCAAACCCAGCCTTTGACTGGTTCTTTTTTTACCTACTGGTTATTTCTCATAACCTCCCCAAAAAGAGGGCTACATGTGCTTCACACGTATTAGAACTAAGTAAACTACTTGGATGAGTGGTGAAACAACTTCAACATTACGAAACAGTACTTGGTACAACTGCACTAAGTAAAACGAATTATACCATGGCCTGGATATACGGTAAAAGATCTTTAACATACGTATTGACAACAAAATACGGACACATTGTTGCCTTCTGACAGTTTCTTCTTTTATTTCTTGAGGTCTTCTGTGCTATATTGTTGTGTCAACTAATGTTAGAAAGGGTTTACAATATCCTTTTTCTAGAAACTGTTCAAAAAGAAATATTCTAACTGCACTTGCTGATCTGGGCTTCATTACCCAAGGAGTTACTAACCTGGAACAAGTATGCAGATGACAAAGCATATAAACTCTGTACTCCCCTTCAGCATACTCGTTCCAGGACAGTGACGCAGTAGTAATGGAAACAAGAATAAGGGAAAAAACATTTTAAAAACAGTAATCACTAAAGAATCCCATGCTTCTATCCCTATAGCATCTACAAGCTGTATACAATATTGCGTAGAAAATATGTAATCATTTGTATACAATATACTATAAATATATTTACAAATTTAAAAACAAAATAACATTTCACTACAACTTGTGACACACATATACACTCTGTTTTAAAACAACAATTAAAAATAATGCAGTACACAAAGTAAAGACACGAGTATATTTCAAATTAAGTACTAAACTTATTATATGGTAATTTAGGAACAATGCATTTTATCAGGGGAGTTTCTGCTGTTACAGTAACAGAATCATAGCAAACATGTGTACCCAAATGCAAATTGGATAGGAAGGAAATAATACATTTTAAGCAGAAAGCAATCCGTTGAATATCATTTTAAAAATGTCAACCATATTTCCTTATAAAAATAGACAGCCAAAGGGCAATCAAGGTTGCTTTTTCAATTTATAGGTAGGTTTTACCTGCTAGAGCCTCTTGAGGATATTCCGTGCCTCAAACTAATGTCCGTTGCTTTTATTCCATATATGAGCTTCTGATGCTCATGTCCTCAAGGAGCATTAACTTTAGCCAGAGATTCATTAACAGGGCAAGATAAAAATTCTTAGTAATAGCTACTATTTTTGCTAGGTAGGCTAGATTATAGCCTTATGAAAGTTTTCCTCATTTCCTTAGCTTTCAAATGAAGGCTTGGTATATATTACAGCACATTGAAATGCCATTTAAGTCTACTTTATGAAAAGTTCAATCTTACTTGTTCTAACTTTTAGACTAGGAAATTATATTTTGAATTTGTCATAAAATGTGAACTATTAAAATAAATATATATTTTTTGTTGGCTCTGCTGTTTAATAACAGGCTGCAATATTAAGTGCAATAAACCTGTAAAATCAATTATGAATACCTTTGAGCATAAACTTACATTGAAATTTAAAATTGCATTTATTAAAGTATGTTTTTATAATACCACACTGATTTGACAGTTACACAGCCTTGCGTATTTGGTAAGTGGCACTACTGACCTGCAAGCTTTGTATAGTTTGGGCAGTTCTAACAAGGTTTTAAGCAGTCTGTCTTGCATGGCATTTTTCAAAACATCTCCCACATTGTATATAAGGGTGGGATGGAGCTAGGATGATCTATTTGGCTACAAGTATACAAGAGAGCATGGACCTGTATTCATAGTATACAGTGAGAGGCTCCATATAACCTGTACAGTGAAAAACTGAAGCTGTCTGTAAGGTAATACAACATCTCCTCACAGTCTCCTCTCTAACAATCTTGGCTAATCAAATCCTGCTTGAAATCCATGAAACCCAAACTTAGCAGGAAACCTTACTGAAGTCTATGAGTGAGAGAATTATGAAATTAAATTACGGCACTTTTCAAGGCTAAATAGCAAGCTGTTCTCAAAAAAGGGTGTGGGTAGGTGGCCACTGCCATGGTGGACATTTAACAAAATGAAAAAACATCCATACAGTGGAAAGGGTCCTTTTAATTTGAGTTTAAGTGTAATAGAAAAAGCACCAATCCAGTAAAGTGTCTGCTCACCCTAGAGACCGGGATCACATAAGCTGATAAAGAAAACACACACAGCCTCAAGCAGTTCCAGTGGCAAGCGGCTGTTCTACCCGTGACACTTTAATGTTTACATGCCGACTGTGTTTCTTTTGTTATGTGAGTATATCTGCCGTACTTTTATGTTTAATAAAGATGTCAAATGGAGAGCATTAGATGTAATATTATTACTTTAAGGGACATAGGATGCAGAATGAGTCTTCTGGATGGTATTGGTGTTTTATGGTGAATAGAGGAGTTGGGAGTGTAAGCCATCGTATAATAAAAACATTTTTTAGAATGGTTTCAAGAATCCACTAATTATTACAGGTGTCTAACCCTACAATGTGGGTGGGTTTCACCACAAACAAGCATAATGAAAAAGAAAAAAAAAAAAAAACATGGAAAACAAGACACCAACTAAATATAAAAACAAATTGTGTTCCACTGCTCTAAACCAGACTGAGCATTAAAACCACTTGTTAAATCTCCTGAACCCCTACCAACCCCATCCCAAGCCGTATAAAATCACCATCAAGCAGCAAAGGTAACAATTGTACAAAAGAAGCAAAATGCTGATCTGTCAAAATACTGCACCCATTACTCTATCAACAAACATAAATGTATAATATATAGAAAATAGTACAAAGAGTAGGAGTGCTAAATTGGGTGCTAAAATTATCACCAAACTAAATTAACAGTTAAAATTGTACAAATTTTAATACAAATAATGCATAAAATTCATTTTATTTCAATTTCACAGTTTCTCAATTTCACATTCATGGCTTCTTCAGGAAGTAAGTATGTGTATAGGTTGCTGATCAAAATGCAAAAACAATTGTACTGCAAGACGGCAATAATTCAGGTACTTACTAACAAAGAAAGCTGCCTGTGTGTGTTCCTGGCTTGCTCATGGTCTGCGGCAAGATGGTCACCAACACCCTGACTTTTGTAACTCCTCCCACCAGCGTGTGACATCACAGTGGGATGCGGATGTCCAGCTGAAACCTGTGCATGCGCAACAACATCTGGTCTAACCCATATCCACCCACAGGATCACCAAACCAAGAGCTGGAAGCACATCTCATGCACAGCATCAACTAAAGAGTGGAAGAGTAATAGATCTAAAGAGGATTATAGATGGAATAATGAAAATTCTACTTTTGTACCAGGGGAATTAACCGCATGTATGCCAAGGATTCTAAACCTCATGCCTTATCTGCTGTAGGGATCTGTGAGGAAAGAGAGGGAAACACAGTGCAAACAATTGCAGGGACTTCAGAAATTGGTGCTGAGTGTGATAGAGGGGTAGAAACCCACCTAAAATAATCATCCCAGTCACCCTGGGTGTCCGTGTGGTCACCCCAAAATGCTACTGCTCGATACCATCCCCGACATGGGGACCGAGTGGAGAAACTCCATGAATGGGTGCAAAAAATGTCATGTGTGAGTCCCAAATACAAGGTCTATGTAGGCCAATGAAACTGGCAACACCACCATCTGCAAAGGCATACACATATGTCACAACCACTAAAAACAAAATACAAAAAAGTAAAGATGAGTAACATAAGAAATACAACAAAATATCAATAAGAAAGTTGAACAAAAAAGAAAGTTATAAGGATATACATATACATTTTATTTACATTAACTACAAAATTCATCCTGGACATAAACTGTCTGTACAATGGCTGAACTGGGCTACTTTATACAGAGTAACCTATAGGAATGGATGGTAGCTAATAGAGTTGTTAAGTCCTGGGTAGTGTAAGGCCTGTAGTGAATAGATCCATCTTGTTTCAAATTGTAACAATGAGCTATCAATGTACCCCCCCATACTCATGGTAGGGGATATGTTCCAATGGTAAAAACCACCAATCAACCTTCTCCTGCTTGGGCCAGCTGTACTCCTTCCTTTTAAATGTCTCACTCAACATGTAGGGAAAGATGGTGAGAGACTACCATAGTCTGAAATCTTTAAAACCTTTTATTTATTAAAAAACACTTCCACAATGCCCACTCACATTGTTAGGTGCATACCCTTGCACCAGAATAAAAACACATGTTACATCATAAGCATAGGGATAACACAGATGTGGTTTTATCCTGGTGTAAGGGTATGCACCTAACAACGTGAGTGGGCATAATGGAAGTGGTTTTTAATGAATAAAAGGTTTTAAACATATCACACTATGGTAATTCTCTCCATCTCTTCCAACATGTTGTGTGAGACATTTAAAAGGAAAAAGTACAGCTGGCCCAAGAAGGAGAAGGCTGATGGTGGTTATTCATGATACTAAGCATTGTATGACTCACCTATAATAGGCAGTCATATAAATCTGGTGAGTGTTCTGTATTTATGGTGAAGGATTTTGGGAACACTATGGCACTGATTGTTGAAAATGGAGCACTTTTTGAGCATGGACACTTTAATAGGTTTGAAGACATTGTGCATTATACTGTGAACAATTGTAAGCACGTGAACAATTTACACATGAGCAGAGAGACTTTATTGAAGCACAAGGGACACTTTATTGAATCATATTTAATTTTTATTTAAGTATATGAGCATTGCAGAGAATATGCCTGTTTATTGCACATGTTTAAACAAACAACAGAAGTGCTGTATAAAAGATAGAATATATATATATGGGCTGATACGATTAGTATAGCACTTGGTGCAGAAGCTGTGGTGAGTTAAGGAGTCACATCCAGAGCGCTGGTTTACATTATTTAGAAAAAAAAAAAAAAAAAACACATTTAGATTAAACCCATTATAGACCCCTACATGTCAACATGTCAGCTGATGGGAGTTTCTAATTTTGTCTTTGATATCAAAGAGACATGATCTCTAATCTGCTTAAAACATGAGCGTTTATTTTTCCAACATAGAATTCTCCACATCTGAATTTCATAAGATATACCACACCAACCGATTGACACGTTGTTGTATGTCTTGGGCTCCATAGCTAATTATGGGGAAGGATACTATCTCGGCCCTTCAAGATGAATCGACAATAGTTACATCTCCTGCATGGACAGGGAATATATTCCCCTGCGGACGATGTAACTATTCTTACCATTTTCTCCATCTCTTCCCTCACTGATTTATACAGCAGACAGAGCATGAGGTTTAGACTCCTCAGCATACATTTGGTTAATTCTCCTGGTGCCAAAGTAAAGATTTCATTATTCAATCTATAATTCTCTTTAGAGCTATTACCCTTTGGTGGTGCTGTGCATGGGATGTGCTTCCAGCCCTCTATGCACTTTGGGAAACGTACGCTTTCTACTCAGTGCTTGACATTGGTTTGGTGTTCCTGTGGGTGGATATGGGTTAAAGTGGCTGATGGCATTGTGCATGTACGCGCCACAGCTCCACATCTGAGTCCAGCTGTGACATCACACGTTGGCGGTGTTGGAGGTCATAAAAGTCAGGGTGTTGGCAGCCATCTTGCAGTAGTCCATAAGCAAGCCAGAAACACAAAACAGGCAGATTTCTTTGTTAGTAAGTACCTGAACTTTGTTTAATATCATTGTTTGATATTTGTGACACTCAGAGGGGTCAGACCTATTATATTGGGTGATATCATTTGTTTATAGAACAAGAGCCTGCCACAGTGAGATCTCACCTATATAGTAAAGGTATTATACTAGTGTCATAATGTCTGCTTAAGCTTGGCTACTACTATATTGGTTATATTGTGCCTGTATATATGTCCCTTTTAGACATTTGGGGCTCCGTTTACAGCCCTGTAGCATAAACTTTCCTCACCTATACTTGATTATCACCATAGTATGAACCCAACTGGCAATTTTGAAATATATTTCTTTTTTATAGAGATTTTGCCCTATTCAAATGGAAGACCTACCACAGTGTTGCTCTGGCTCTCCCTAGTGGACTTTTTACTTTAATAAGTAATAAATCATTAGCCGATATGGTATATTACTACAGTATGAAATTGAACTCTTGAGGACTAAAACATTGTGTTACCAGGATTGTCCCTTGGCCAGTATATCTTCTCTGTGGTTGGCTCTGCTTTGTCTCCGATCCACTCCAGCTGACCGTAGGGGAAGTCCTCCTTTTTTGTTCCATTGAATGACGCTTCTTGCTGTCTGAGTCCAAGGTGTGTGGGGTTGGGGGTTTTTGTATTTTTTCTAACTGCACATGCATATATGTTTGTTATTATTTTGTTTGTTTATATCTTATATGATTGTTTTTATATTTTCATCAGTACCCTATACACATACTTACTTCCTGCACAAGCCATGATGGCGAAACATGTAAGGTTGATAAAAGGACTCTATTAACATCACCACAGTGTATACAGCAAGTGTCTACAAAGAATTTATCTGAACTTTTTATGGCTTTATGCATTATTTGTAATAAAATTTGTGCAATTTTAACTTAATTTTGTCTGCTGATGATTCTAACACCCCCAAAAAAACAACTACTGCTCTTTCTACTGTTTTCTATCTAATGCAAGAGATGTGGTGCAATTGACATACACCTTCCACCCACACTTTGAACTTGTTGACACATATGTATGATATATAGGAACCTATAGCAGCTGTACTGTCAGATTGGAGGCCTATCACATTGAGTGATAACCTATGACACCCAGATCTACCCACACACTTAGTCTATCTATTTTGATGTCAAAAAGCACCACGTGGGGCAGTCTCAGTATGAACTATTCAAACAGAAGTTGGCTTCCAGCGAGGGGCAGAAAGTGAGCAATGGTCCATTTGATTGCTTGTGGCAGTATAGGCTGGTTCCAATAGCCTGATGTAGGTGAAAACCTGTATGAACTTGATCTGTTAGGAGTCAGCCCTGTAAAGTAATTCATGCAACTGGTGAATGGATGCAGTCCAATAAAGCAGCATAACTGCTCGCTAAGCTGAACACTGGCAGAAGCCAATCTACATAGGAGCCACTGTTGGGATTATGCCGACATCGTTATTCAAGCTGTGTAAGCAGAGTGGGATGGATTGCTTGTTTGCATTTAAGCGCGAGCATGGGTGGACAGGGCACTTCAGTTTTGATTCTAATTCAAAAACATCCCCTGTGATAGCATGGGATGTGACAGCTCCTCTTTATGGAGAGATGAAACAGACCCAAGACCTCTTCCCTGGCCTCCAATGCAGCTGATCAGACACAGATCAGTCTGATCATCTCCTTCCCTGGCTGGTAACGGCCTGGTAAACAAAGAACTAAAAACATTGTTTCTGATGTCACATTAGTTTCTGTCACTGTTTGCCCAAAGCTAGATGGCACTGGTCTCATCCTTACTGGACTCCCTGTTCACTCGGCGGAAGAGCCTAGTAGAGGCAGCAGCAGTGGAGGGAGGGGAACCCCCTTCCCCTACCTAAAAAAGGTAATAAAGTGGCTCTTTAGCCATTCAGATTACTTTTGCAGGCCTTGTAATTGCCTGTTGAAAACAGTGATACCTCAGGCTTCGTTGCAACTGCAGCAATGACTGAGATATCACTCTTCCAATCCAGCAATGTACCAGTACATCCAGTGCAGAGATAAGGCTAAATTGACTGGCAGAAATAGCTGCCACAACAGTCTCCTAAAAACTATAGCAAAGTTTGTTCCTAAAAAAAATTAAATGCTAAATCCATCAGCTTCATACAAATTGGCCAGTGACAGTTTAATACCATAATTTGTTTCCCCAGTATTCCATCCACATTTTCCAAACCCCCTCCCATTCCAAAATCCCCAATTATTCCTAAAGTTATTTAAACACCTCAATACAGGGCACTTTTATCCCTTTCCTGCCCAGTCCAGTTTTCAGCTTTCAGCGCTCTCACACTTTGAATGATAATTACTCAGTCATACAACACTGTACCCAAATGAAATTCTTGTCCTTTTTTCACATAAATAGATCTTTCTTTTGGTGGTATTTAATTAGCACTGTTTTTTTTTTTTTGCGCTATAAATTAAAAAAAAAGACCAAAACGTTTGAAAAAAAAATAATTCTGTTTCTGTTATAAAATTTTGCAAATAAGTAATGTTTTTCAGAAATTTGGGCCAAAATGTATACTACTATATTGCTTTGGTAAAAATAATCCCAATCAGTGTGTATTATTTGGTCTGTGTGAAAGTTATAGAGTCTGCAAGTTATGGTACCAATCACTGAAAATTAGATATTCCAAGATATTTAATAATGGGGAGTTTTTTGAATCTGTACTTTTCCCCCCCCCCACGATTCTTTGGAAAATGCAGATAGTAAATAACATTTTTTTTTTTCACACATTTGTTATATTAACAAGTTATTCCTCTCACATTAGATTTTATTGACCAGTTTAGTCCAACTCCCAATTTGTGCTGCTAGATACTCTTATGCCTACGCTAGAATACAACTCCCATCAATACCTTACAACCAATATTAATAAATACTTGGGAATCCTAATATCAAAAAGCCTGTCAAATTGCATAATACCTAATGTGAACTCCCGGCTTGCCACCATCAAAATCAGAATACAGGTGGGGTCAAGGCTTCTGTGTACTAAGGCATTCCCAGCTACGTATACCCTTTAAATATAGAATCCCTACATAAACATTTTGTGTGGGGCAAGTATATAAACTGAACAACTATTAAAAGACCCCTAGATGTGGGCAGTTTGGTGATAGCTGACTTTAATCTGTACAAGGGCTCATGTGTATCACATAAACCCCACTGAAGGAGCACAGAACTCACTAGATTCTTACACCTATCCTCAATGCCCCTTACTGATAAGTTTTCTGATCCCTAAAAAAAGGGTATCTAAAGACTTCCAAGACACTGTTTCTAAATTCACAAGTAAACTGATGGTGATGCAGCCCCCTAAAATCCAGGATTCCACACTCCACAAACAACATATATCCACCCTACATAATCAGAACCCCCCCTTCACCTTTGAAATAATTATAACTTGCCAGAGTTTCTTTACATCCCTCACTTAGTACACTGGTAATTGGGGATCTTCTGCTTGGAAAATATTCTGCAGAACAGCAGAGTTAAATTGTTTGTGAAAATAAAAAACTCTTTCAACTTTTTCAATCATATTAACTTTCATTATATTCAACTTCGGCACACTGCCAAAACAGTTTTTTTATATCCTTGCCTGACCCAACTAAATTAAACCCTTTGTACAGCCAGGTGAGTTATACCTTGTTTTTTTCAGGACAAAATTGGGCTTTCATTTGTTGGTAAATTGTAATGGATATCTCCTGAACTTTTTTTATTATCAAATGAAAACTGGCCCAAAATAGTAAAAAAAAAAAACAAGATTTTTTTAAATTTAGCTGTGTTTCTTGTTACTACCATAACCTACCACCAAAGAGCAACCCAAAATAAATTTTCCAGCTTTTGACGATCACAGCGATACCATATATGTGTATGTTATCTGTTGTTTGTACCCGTAGTACAGTCCAGAAACAAATGTGCACATTTTGTTTGTTTTTTTTCTTACCTAAAACACACTGATGCTGAAACCAAGTTTTTTATTAATCCTGACCTTTTGACCTTTACCTTTGACCCTGACCTTGACCTAAACACTTTCCCTGGCACTGAACTAAATCAAACCTTGATCTAGGTATTTGTTCTTTATTTTTTTAATATTTATTTATCTTTTTTTTTTGTCAAACTTTTTTTTCCCTCTATGCCAGAAGTTAGAGAGATACAATGTATCTCTCTCCTCCATTCATAGAGAAAAAAAAAAAAAAAACACAAGGGGGCCGAGCTGTACAGTGACTGATCACTGTGATAGCCAATCAGGGGCTATCACAGCGATCATGTGACCTGGAATTGGGAGTCCTGGGTCCCGATTGTTAGAACAGAACCCAGGGCTCTCAGTGACACCGCAGTCTTTGTGGAAGGACAGGTATGCAAATATGCGGCCCCACGGAAAAAAGCCCAGTTCTGTGAGGCCGCATATTTGTGTTACATCAGCGTCAAGGGGTTAATTAAGGGTCTAATTTGAGGTTTGGTGAGAGTACTTAATGATATATGTGTATGACATCAGATGCTATTGATGAAGGTATTACGCTGAGCGGTGACATCATCATGCAGACACAACTGGCTGAGAAGGGCTATTGGTGTTTTTTTTATGGTGGTTGATGAGGATTATCTAAGCTTTCCCCCGTATATGCTGTCTATTTTAGGGCCATTCAGCAGCCATAGTGTGTTGCTTGTGAAAGTGTAGTGCTGCTTAAGCAATCATAACATGTTTTCTTATAAATGTTACAGTATGTTTTAATACAATGTTACTATTCTATGGGAAGCGATTTTCTCTTTTTTTGGGTGTCTGGTCCAATAATGTGACCTTATGAGCTAAGACAAAATTATAAGTTTGGGGATATAAAGCTCTAAAATTCTCTGACCAATATATTCAGTCTGACTTGATTTTCTCTTTTTTTGGGTGTCTGGTCCAATAATGTGACCTTATGAGCTAAGACAAAATTATAAGTTTGGGGATATAAAGCTCTAAAATTCTCTGACCAATATATTCAGTCTGACTTGTTGAAAGATACATGATAACCGCCAGAAGTCTATATTACACCATATGAATGTTTTGACCTTACTATATCTTGGAGGTCATAAAATCCCATGAATGTGATACCATAAGGTAGCGGCACTTGTGAAAGTAATCCTTGAAGAAAAAATTTTGCTTCACAATTCACTATATGGGCAGTATTTGCTGAGAACCCATGCTAGAAGCAAAATCAAAACAACCCTAATGAGGACTGTGCAGTGTTCAAGTGTGTTTACTTGAATATTACCTGTGTTCTATTCAATATATGGAATTTGAAATACAGTGTGGAAAATTGTGTTTTAGAACTAACACATTTTCTCAATAGGGAGTGTATTGCTCACCAAGGCCCAACGGAGAGGGAGATTCTTATAATTTTTGTTCTCATCTCTCAGAAACACCATATGCTTTTTTTCTTTAGTTAACAGAGATATGACTCCACCAGACATCAGTAATTTGTAGGCACCTTTCACACAGGGCAGAATCCACATTGTGGAGTTAGGGATCTGTCCGCTGATACTCTGCTGAGCAGAGGTGGATGGCAAGTCCATGTCTGCTCAGTTTATGCAGAGCAGGGGCATGGACATAGCCCACTCTGCTTTATGGGCAGTTGGGTGTAAACAAACTGGCTTTCTGTTTATACCTGAATACAGGGCCTTCTTAATAGCATCATGGACCCTGAGCAAAGTAATGCACTGGGGCCTTTACCAGCCTACACCAATTTACACACCTACCCTCAAGAATTAAAGTATAAATAGTTGATAGAATTAAATATGTATTTATTAGTACTTTTAATAAAATTAATTTGAAAAAATAAGAAAATGTGCCATAATTTAAAGTCTAATACTGGCCATCCCGGGAAAACTTAGTATAAAGTGTGGCTGTCTCGGCAAATACAGGACAGTTGGCAATAAATGATGTAATGCAAAAATTACCATGGGGCTCCCATGCATTTAGGGCCCCTGGGCAGTGCCCAGGGGTGCTCATGAATTTAGACAGCCTTACCCGAATACCCTCCGATCCTCAGACAGAAGGGGACCAGATCCCCTTCCAATATTTTTATTGGATTGGATCAGATTGGAAGTAGGCAGGTGTACATGCACACAAGTCTGTTTACACCCACCAGTCCATAGAGATACATGAACCATTCAATCAGGTAAGCCTGAAAAACTGAAAGTGGGACCTAATTGGAATGCCAGGGTAAAAGGAGGTGAAGACTGTTAAAGATGGTAAATATTGCTGTGTTTGTTAAAACAACTAGCTTTGAATTTACAAATAATGAATATTATCCACTTAAGGACCACTCACCCACAATGTACTGCGTATAGGTGTCCGTACTGGCACAACGACCTACCTGTACATTGCTGGGCTTTTCTGGGTACAGGGCACATGAGAGTCCCCACATGTTGACTCCCACTGTGATTGTACACTGTGGGAGTTTGTCAGCAGGTTCAGGTCAATCATTCATGGCTGGGACCTGCTGATCGGCTGTCTCCAATTACAGCCCAGAGGCCTGTGTTGACAATCAAGGGAGAAGGAACAAAGATTTTTAGAAAAAAGTAGCACATAATACGCACATTAACAATTATTATGAAAAAAATATTTCCATCCTAATTTTCGTCAGCAGCATGTTTTCAGTGATGAAAACTAAACAAAAATCAATTTGAATTTTCATTAATTGATGAAAACTATGACAAAAATCAATTCCAATTTTCATCAACTTAAGAAAACAGAATGAAAAAGGAAGGGATGCTTCTTGTAACGAAACTTAGTTTTTCTTATAAAGATATTATATCATGGCTAAATATGTCTGTGTAGTTTGTTTAAACCTTAATACCATAAATAATAACATGTTATTAGGTTTTTACTTCGGGAGTATAGAATGAGTTTGGAAATGCTTATATAATGTATTACAATTTAACTAAACCCATTCGATTTTAGTCGACTAAAATGTACTGGAGATTTTAGTAGTCTAAAATATGACTAAACAATTCAGATGACTAAAATAAGACTAAAACATTTAGTCAAAAGACTATGATCGAAATTTGACATAAAAATTAACACTGGAAAGACACACCCTCAACCCCTTGATTATCCAAGATGTTAACCCCTTCCCAGTCAGTGTCATTAGTACAGTGACAGTGTATAATATTATCACTGATCACTATATTAGTGTCATCGGTGATGTCAATGGCAGTTAGTAATTTTCCACCCAGTGTGAATTAGTGTCAGATTGCCCACCCCATTATTATATATATAGTCCCATTAATAGTCAAGGATCACTGCCATTAGTAGTTTTTTAAAAATAAAAAAAGGAAGTTCCATTTTTTTACACCATAGTTTGTAGACGCTACAACTTTCACTCAAACCAATCAATGAACACCCTTTGGGATAGCAGAATACATTGTGGTCTAAATATATGAAGAACTTTTACTTTTATTGGTTATGTTTTATAGCAGAAAGTAAAAAATATTTATTTCTAAATTTTTGGTCTTTTTTTATTTATACAATAAATAAAAACCCATTGGTGATCAGATACCACAAGAAGAAAGCTCTGTTTGAGTGAAAAAAATCATAAGGATTTTACTTAGTTACAGTGTTGCATGACCTCAAAATTACCTGTTAAAGTAGTGCAGTGCTAAATAGCATAAAATAGCCTGGTTATGAAGGTGGTAAAACCTTCCAGAGCTCAAGTGGTTAAGTGGGATCCTGCAAGACCTATAAGGCCTGCTTTTCTCTAACGTAGAAAAGTGACTTGATTCTGCCACAGTATTTTATGGAAAGTAAAACAATGGTAGTACAAGTAAACACATACCGTATATAAGCGTTTCTTTTTTATTTTAGTTAATTTTTTTTTTCTCTTTCTCATCAACAAATACCACCAATCTGTACATACAATTCTGGCCACACAGAGCTCCAAGTGTTTAAGAGAAGTTTCTGAAACACTAAAAATATATGCCTCTTTTTTTTTTTTTTTTTTAAAGAGAAGTATGGGGTTTATTTATTTTCTCTATTATACTTATCTAGGTGGATGAAGCATCAGTCCAATGCTTCATCTGTCCCCTGCTGGCTCTAAGGGTGAGAACTCAGCAATCACATTACTGCTCATCACTGAGTTCTCCTCCCCACCCTGAGCAGAGAGCGGGATTAATCAGTCACCACTCTCTGATCAGCCCCCCCAGCGCTCACTAGAGTACTAGGCTGTGAAGGGGGAGGGAGCAGCTTGCTCAGGCTGTTAGCACTTCGCTGAGAGGCTGAGCTAGGTGCCAGTACAGATTCTGGGGTGGATCCCGACTGTGAAGTCAGCATGTTTCCCCAGTCTGGACTAGCTGAGTGACGTCAACCGACAGCGGACTTCAGTCCGCTGTCAGCTGAAAATGGGTCACAGGAGTGTAGAACAAACTGCACTTTTGTGATACACATGAGAAGTACAGCCAAGAGAGCTTCGGCTGTACTTTTCCTTTAATATGCATTTGATCAAAGTAATCATGTCACCCAGGTCCATAAATATACTGCCAAGTGTCATGAAAAGAACACAAGTCAATCAAACACTAAAAAAATTAAAATATGTGCTTTTGTAATATTAAAGCAGTAATAAATACACCCCCCCCCCAAAAAAAAAAAAAATTGGGCCGTTGGGTTTAAGTCATGTGTACAGCATACTAGCTCATTATGACACTTTTACCTTAAAATAGAGCCCTCCAATGGCACATTGTCACCACTGTTGACTCTTCCATCTTCACCAGGTCTTCCTTTTGTGTATGCTCATGCGCATACGAGCCAGAGTCATGGTTGGGTCACAGCACGCTCAATGGACAGCATATCTCCCATTCAAAGTACAGTGCTCATGCGCTTGTGATGTCACCGGCCTCTACAAATGTGAATATTTCTTGAATGGTGCATGTTTAGCAGATATTCGCTATATAGAAGATATTACCTATAGGTAAGCTTTATTATAGATTTACTTGTAAATACAAGTCATAAAGAGGATTTTACTACTGCTTTATGGCAACACATGCAGTCTTTCACATGTAATAAAAGAGCATTGGTAATGATAATCGGGTCCAAATATGACTGTTACAGGTAGGCTAAGCTTGGCTTTTCAGCTGAGTTACCTTTAACATTGTGGTAAGTTTTCACAGAATGAATTTGAATAAATAAATCACTAGAGGAAAAGTGACATATCTTTTCCTTGTTCTATTCGTCATAGCAGATTATGAGTTTTACATAAAATCCTACTAATAAAGTCCAATGATTACAGAAGCTCAGCTGAAAGGCTACCATTCAGCGGGTTGAATGAAAAAAAAAAAATGACTTAATTTCCCCATCCACACACTCAATGTAGACAGGGAAATCACTCCCACTGAGCCCTCCCTGCCATCAGAACACATTGATAAGTGTTGCCGACTACAGCTGATGGCACTGATTGTTAAGGAAAAACCTAACAGAAGCTGATCCGTAGATCAGCTCCTGTACAACCAGCCTGCCCATACATGGATCAAAATTCTGACGTCCTTGCTGAAGCGACCAAATTTCAATTCATGTATGGCCACCTGAAATGTTCCACATTCTGTATGTTTTTCAAATCTTGCATTAGTCTAGGTTCACATCTATGCTTTTTTGTGCAGAAAGGCACAGCAGACCATTTAACATGATTTCCTATGGGACAGGTTCACATTTGCGTGTTTTCACCCGGTGCAATTTCTGGAAAGGATCAGGGACTTTATAGAACCAAAAATGCAACCTTTTGTATTTAGACTTTAATGGAGATGTTTCAGAAAAGCATGTAGTGCATTTTTGAAGCATTTTACATTTTATTCTTCCCAGGAACAAATTGGGAAAAAAACCCTGCAAAACACATAAAAAAATGCATCAAAAAACGTGTAAAAACATAAAAACACACCACAAAAAGCACTGCAGAAACAGAACAAATGCAAACTGCATAGGTGTGAATGTAGCCTTACTGAGCAAAGCTTTTGGTTCCATTAATGTGTGGCAGATAATTAACCTATATGTGCACAGCAAAATGCACCAAAAAAGGTGCATGCACTATTTTTTCCAATGCAGAGCAGCACAATGCACGATAGACTGAAAACGAAAAATGATATATTTTATTATAGCTTCATGGACTGTCATTTATTGATCACTGCCTACTAGTGAATGTTTAATTATCTTAATAAATTAAGTGAAGCTTTGGGAGCCTCAATCATCCAATCACATACAAGGTAAAACCCTGCATTTTTTTAAATTCCCATGCAAATGATTGGGTATTTGTGCCAAACATCCTTTGAGAAACCCCATGAGTAAATCACTTCAATATGCAAATATCTTTACATTTACAAAGAAGTGGTCACGTTAAGGAGATGTCATTTATAAAAACGTGATTGGGTATTTACATTGAATATAGCTTCACTTTGATCATTTTGTTAAGTAAACATTTACTACTTCATTAGTAAATCTCAATATCCACCTAACTACATTATTAAGGTAGCAGTCATGTTAATAAAATGTAATGTATAAACACATTTTTTGCCCTTTCCACATACAGTATATTCTTTTTTTCTCCTACATTGAGAAAGGAGTTATTCAGAACATATTCTGGTGCTAGGAAAAAAATATGCCATACTACAAACAGCATCACTAGCTTCCAGTTATTTATAGAGGAATTTCATGAAAATAATCTTGTTATGCATACTATTTCTGTCAAACAGTAAAAATAGCATAAAGGACCCTGTGTAATTTGACTATAATGTCATGCTCTCTGGAGTCAAATAAATAACAAGATATTTTTTCTAAGTCTTGCTGAACTCCCTTATAGACTTAGACAAGTAGTTCAAAAACTTTTCATGCCTT
The DNA here is from genome assembly GCF_062004578.1 of Staurois parvus. Lineage (NCBI taxonomy): Eukaryota > Metazoa > Chordata > Amphibia > Anura > Ranidae > Staurois > Staurois parvus. The sequence goes on from NW_028317949.1 coordinate 11,645,651, forward strand.
TAGAGGATTATATTTTATTATACTGTATGTTCCTGTGGTTTTTAAAGCCTCAGTTCACCCTTTGGATAAAATGGTCCATGCAGACAAAGGGGCTCCAGCAGGTTAAAACACAGTGTGCCATTTTTCAAAATATTGGTTAATTGCTTACATTCTCAGATCCTGGCTAGTTTTCTAAACAAACAAAACTTTACTATATATCCATGAATAAACTGGGCAGACATAGCTACTGTATTTTCCGGAGTATAAGACGACCCCCTACTTTTCCTGTTAAAATATAGGGTTTGGGCTATACTCGCCGTATAAGGCTCCCCCTAATGTCACTGTCCTCCCCATGTCACTGTCCTCCCCATGTCACTGTCCTCCCCATGTCACTGCCCCCCCATGTCACTGCCCCCCCCACATATCACGGCCTCCCCATGTCACTGACCCCCACATGCCACTGTCCTCCCCATGTCATTCCCCCCCACGTCACTGTCCTCCCATGTCAGTCCCCCCCCCCTCATGTCACTGGCTCCTCACATGTCACTGTCCTCCACTTGTCATGCCCCCCATATGTCACTGCCCCCCCACGTTATGGCCACCCATGTCACTGACCCCCCCACGTTTTGTCTCATTCTGATAAAATTACTTTAACCCCCTTATACTGGGCACTTTAACTCCCTTCCTGCCTAGGCTAGTTTTTAGCTTGCAGCACTGTTGCACTTTGAACAACAATTGCACATGCACCCCTTTATCCATATGACATTTTTATCATTTTTTTCTAGACACAGATAGAGCTTTCTTTTGGTAATATTTATTCACCGCTAGTTTTTTTTCATTTTTGCTAAACAAAAAAAATTTAGAAAAAAAAATTCTTAGTTTCTTTTATAAAATTTTGCAGCTAATTAATTTTGTTTCTTCACTGATGTGCACTGATGCTGCTGATCTGAGGGGCACTGATGAGGTTGCACTGATAAGCTGCATTGATGGGCACTGATATGGAGGCACTGATAGGCAGTGATAGGTGGCATCGATGGGCACTGATATGCTGCACTGAAGGGCACTGATAGGCGGCACTGATCACCTCTGACATGCTGCAAGGATGGGCACTGATAAGCTGCATGGATGGACAATAATAAGCTGCTCTGATGGCCATTGATTGGTACTGATGGGGCTGGACTAATAATCAGGGCATTGATTATTAGTAAAAAAAAAAAAAAAGTGTGCTGTCACAGGATTGCAGGTTATCGGCTTTCCTTTCTTCATACACTGACAGCACATGAGGAAAGGATATGCTGATAATTGGCATTTGTTTACATGTGATCAGCTGTGATTGGACACAACTGATCATATGGTAAAGGGCCGCTATGATTGGCCCTTCACCTTGATCTGTGATCAGCTGTGTCCAAAGTATACAGCAATCACAGAGCACACCGATGCACACTCTGGGGGCATTCAGGGGGGCAGGGTTCTTGGAGGAGGTCTATAGATGCCCTCTCAGAACTGGACAACCGCACTGTAGCTGTCTTTTTTATAGGGGTGGTGTCTGATGACATAACCCTTCTGGATTGTTTGTTGGAAAGGGTGGACTGACACAGAAGAGGGTAAGGTAAGGCAAGAAGAGGGAGCCTACCAAGGGCTATTAGGAACTGAAGATGACTTTGTCACAAACCATAAAAACATTCTGGATGATTGCCTTAAGTATCTAGTTTTATTAATGTTTCCTTTAATCAATTTGCTGTTCTATAAAGCATGTGCTCTCTTCACCTCTAATTTATCTTCTCCTAGAATGTGCAAATTAGCAGTAAATAGACATGCAAAAAAATGTTTAGTTCTTTCCAAATTCCAATTCTACCATACTTATTTAAATGTGATAGCAATGCAAAAATGCTAATCAAACAAAAAATTCAATTCACTTCATAGATTCATCCAATCAGCAATTATACTTTCCAAATATTTGTAAAATGTTGCAAATTACATAAAATTACACCCTATATTATATAGTCCCTTATGCTGAGTTTTACCTTTTTTCCAAAAAAAATGCAACAACCTAAAAAAAGATTAAACTTAAGCTGCATTTCCAATTATGTTAGCAGGCAGTATAAATACTAAAAACATGTTCTGTATAATTGGAAAGCTTTCTAATGTCACATTTTGACCCTCATAAATGTTAATGTATAACTATTTAAAGATAAGCACATTTGTTCAGGAACAGTTCAGTAAGATTATAGCTTTCTGCTATTACTGTTCAGCTGTCAAACATTGTGTTGTGCTGCTTATTATGCTAATTGAAAATCTGTTGTTGGTATTTACTAATGCAGCTTGATTATTAGAACATTTAGTATTCTAGCATATATTTCTTGATGGATACCTGTTTAGACAAGCAAATAGAGAGATACAGAGAAATACTACTGGAGTAGCAGCGGTAGTTTTTCTTTGTATGTCAGTAATGTGGCATCTGTAACTTTTCAGCTATTAAATGCCTGCTTTGTGTCCATAGTTCATGTCACTGCTGCTTGTGCTTATCATGCTATAGCTAGGATGGATATGCATGTGCATAAAGAATTAATATTCATAACTAAATATAGAATTTAGGAGCCCAGAGGAGACATGCAGGGTCTAAAACACTCTGCATGTCTCATTAAAGAGAACCTGTCACTGAAAAATCACATAGGGGACCTTGTGTCCCGTATGATGAAAAAAAAAAAGTTAAGTAAGAAAAAAAAAATGTATTGCAAAAAAATAAAGTTTTAACATTCTGCAAATAAATATTTGTTCTTCATAAATTTATGCCAAAATGTATTCTGCTACACTTCTTTGGTGAAAATAACCAAAATAAATGTATATTATTTAGTCTGTAGCAAAGTTATAAAGTCCACAAACTATTGAATATATCTGAAAATCCATCAATCTGCTGTACTGATGGCCTATCTCATATCTTGATGCCCAAAAATGTCAGGATAGTACAGATATCCCCCAAAATACCACTTTTTGGAAAGTAGGCAGGCTGAGGTATTTAGTAAGGCAAGTTTGGTGAGTTTTTTGAAGTTGTCATTTTTCGTCATAACTTTGTGGAAAATGAAGAAATAAAAACAAAACATGTTCACACTTTTTTTTTTACATACTGTCACCAGTGTAGTACAGCATCATCATAAAACTGATGTGGCAGTGATCAGCTGACTGTTGACAGGAAGAAAAAAAATATTTTTTTTTTCTTCATTTAAAAAATGGTTTATTATACGTTTTTCTTTTTTTTATTATTTGTTTATTACACACTGACTACAGTAATATAATGTTACCATAGTAACATTGTATTACTCTGTAGAAGTGATCAGTAATTTTTTTTTTTTTACACATTGAGTTTTTTCACTTTTTTTTTAACATACATTCACCAGTGACAAACGAAACCAGCGTTCAATCCTCATGCAGACCAAAGACAATTCTGAATGCCAAACAAAGAGGTGCTGCCCTTCAAAGATCGGGGAATCTAGACACTGGTGAACAAAAGCAGACAGGGGCGCACTCTCATCGTGCTTTACTGTGGTAACCCATGTATTTATTGTGTAGACAAATAGATATATACTCACAAACCAAAGGAAATTAAAAGCAAATGATGTATTCTGCAAAGACAGTCAATGCTGTGCCGTTGATAGGGATAAGCCGACGCGTTTCGGGAGACGAACCCCCTTCCTCTTTAGCGCTGAGGAAGAGGGTTCGTCTCCCGAAATGCGTCAGCTTATCCCTATTAAGGGCACAGCATTGACTGTTTTTGCGGAATACATCATTTTCTTTTAATTTCCTTTGGTTTGTGAGTATATATCTATTTGTCTACACAATAAATACGTGGTGTACCATGGCAATGCACGATGAGAGTGCTCCCTTGTCTGCTTTTGTTCATACATTCACCACTGCAGTACAGCATCATCATATAATTGGTGTGGCGGTTATAAAAGACACTGACTGGACACATTACACAAAATTATTTTTTATTACTTTTTTTATGATTTTTTTTTCTAGCATTCATTGTACTACTCTGGGGTAGTGATTTTTTTTTTTTAACACATTATGTTTGCTAATAGCAATGAATTTCATTGCTATAAACAAGCATTTTGATGAATGAAATAGATGAACTCAGTTTGTTTTGCTATGAATAGCTGTGATTGGCCACAGCTAATCACATGCCAAAGATGGGCTGTGATTGGCCCAGTCTGTGCCATATGATCATTGTGACCTATCACAGGTAGCAACACAGTTGTATACAATGGATGGCATGCAAGGAAACCACCCCTTGGTCACAGCAGTCAAATGGTAGTGGCAATAGGCCGGTACACAGATCAGTCATTGCCTGTGTCCAATGGACACAGCCGGTGACAGATCTCACCAGAGCATGGCCCCCACGGGCGTCCACCCAGACTGACAAAAGTCCCGCTTGGCCATCATTCTATGATAGGCCGGGCAGAAAGGGTTAAGCCAAGAATCTTGTCATCACCTTTTGAAAGTTCTGTATTGCACTAGGCGTGGTTTTTTTTTTTTTCTGTTCCTTTGACCTTGTCTACTGATTCTGCTGGAGGCATTATTATTTATTGATGCTTCTGACCTTATTTCTTATCTTGAAACTAGTAAGCAAATGCCCCAGACTATTTTCTTCACTGTAGCTCCTCGGAATTCAACTCTTAGAGCAAGATTCTTGATGTGCGATGGATCAAACAAGAGGAGAACCAGTAAATTTTGTAAGTTTTGCAGATCTAGTGTCTAGCTGTGAATGGTCACAGTGGTCACATGCACATGTCATGTGATTAGCCGTGGCCAAATCACAGCTAAACACAAAAAAAGAAGAAAAAAAAAACCCTGAATGAATCAATGTCATTCAGGTAAATGCTTGCTTATAAAAGGTATTTCTTTGCTATAAGCAAATTGTGTAAAAAAAAAAAAAAAATAGTACAATGTTACTATGGTAACATTACAGTATACTACTTTGGTCATAAAGAAATATGGGAAAAAAAAAAAATCTTTAAAAAAAAAATATAATTTTTTTTTCTTTTTTTTATACTGTCACCAGTCAGTGTCCCTGATCACCGCCATGCCAGTTATATGATGACGCTGTACTGTACTGGTGACAGTATGTAAAAAAAAAAAATAGTGAAATTATTTTTTTACATTTTTTCATTTTCTGAAAAATGACAAAAAAAATACAACTTCAAAAAACTTGCCATGCCTCTTATGAAATACGTCGGACTGTCTACTTTACAGAAAGAGGTCATTTGGGGGATATCTGTACTGTTCTGACATTATTGGACCTCAGGAAATTAGATTGGCTGTCAGTACATCAGGATTGATCAATATTCAGATCTATCCCATAGTTTGTGAACTCTATAACTTTCCTACAAACTAAAAAATACATCCTAATTTGGGTTATTTTCACCAAAGACATGTAGTAGAATACATCTCGGCCTAAATTTATGAAGAACAATTATTTATTTATAATAGAAACAAAGAAAAACGTGGGTTTTTTTTTCAAGATTTTCGATCTTTTTTTGATAATTTAGCAAAAAATAAAAACCCCAGCGGTGATTATATACCACCAAAAGAAAGTTCTAGTTGTGTGAAGAAAATGATACATTTTTAGTTTGGGTACAATGTTGTATGACCGCACAATTGTCATTCAAAGTGTGAGAGCGCTGAAACCTGAAAAATGGCCTGGGCAGGAAGGGGGTAAAAGTGCCCTGTATGGAAATGGTTAATTAAAAACCTCAGGCCAGGGGCAGACTGACCCGAGGGCCTGGAGTCAGTATGGGGCCCCATGAGATGTCCCTGGTACCTTTTTCATAGGCTTTTTTGAGTTTGGGCAAGGACACAGGGGCCCCATGATTCCCTATTGCCCAGGGGCCCCTTGAGTTGTCAGTCTACCCCTGCCTCAGGCACACATTAGTATAGCTGGGCAAAACATAATTTACAAATTCAACATTTTTGTGTCTACTTCATAGGAACAGAGCTGATGCTGTCACTCACAGACTATGTTGGAGCTCCTTCCCTGATAACTTTTAAGCTCATGTTGTCAGAAAAACTTGTCAGAAGTGACTCATACAGATAGCAGGGGAATGAGACAGCAGACAGATATGATCCTTAGCACTCTGGACTGAATCAAGTACACATTATATTGTGATATGCTTTGTTCATATTTCATGTCAGAGGTTTACAACCACGTTAATTTCCTTTAAACATACAAGTTTAAGATTCTATGCTAAACTGTAACTGATGATTCTGGGAAAAAAAACAAGTGGTAAAATCAGTGTTGTACAGTATATCTATGAGTGCATTACTTATGTTCCTCCACCATTATTTGAGTGTGCATTATGGTCACAAACAATGTCAAGTACATCATTACTGTTATAAAATGACATAAACTGAGTGGTAAATTGATTTGCCTCACACTGCAAAAATGGATTGTGATGACTGATAGTGCATTACAGTTACTTCCCTGCCTTTGAGAACAACATCCCCTTTTAGGATTGAATCAGTGACTCTCCTACATAATGGAAAGTAACCTGCAAATGTTCAACAGCTTCTATAAGGAATATAAATATTTCAGTGACTATACAATAACCGCTTCTGAAGAAGGGAGGGAGGCATAATCTCATTGGAGGATACATGTGGATTGTACATTAGTGGTCTGGGGAATTTAAGATTTTAATGTTAAGAAATAATCATTAAGTGACGTCAACAACAAAATCAAAGCAACATGTTTTCCTCACAAACCAGAAAAATTATAATACAGCCAACTTGAGAGTGGAGTATGTTGCAACTTGCTTGTGGGACAGAAAATTTATTTTGTAAGAAAAAGTTTGTTGGCTGTACCTATACTCTTTATGCCATCACTCCTCACACACATTATATAGAGTTTTTAACAGTCCTTGGCACAACATACAGTGCTGTTGTGTGCAAATCACTCTGACTGTTAGGCTTTTGTAAACATGATACAGCAAAATATGATGGCTTTATTTGAATCCAAATGGGAAAGGCTTATGAAGAAAATTGAGTCTAATGGTTCTTAACCACTTCAATACCAGACACTTTTACCCCCTTCCTGCCCAGGCCACTTTTCAGATCTCGCATTTTGAATAGTAAAAGGGACGAACATCCCGTTTGGTTTGCAGTCGAATATTAGAACCTAACGAAAGTTTGACCGTGAACTTCGAACAGAGACAATTCACTAAGTGATATCTTACCACATCTGAGTATGTGGTAAGATACCGCACAGCAACGGTACCACGTACCCCATACTCATTCACCTGGGGGGGGGGGGGGGAGGGTGGGATCTGGGGGCCCCCTTTTTTAAGGGAGCTTCCAGATTTCTGATAAGCCCCCCACCCGCAGACCCCCACAACCATGGTCGGTGGTTGTGGGGGCCTGCTGGTGGGGGGCTTATTAGAAGAGGTTCTTGTCCACATCAAAATGGGGACAAGGTGCTTTGGGGGGGCCCCCCCTTTCCCAAAGCACCTCCACCATGTTGAGGGCAAGTGGCCTGGTATGGTTAAGGAGAGGGAGCTCACTCATCCCCTCCTTTCCTGACCTACAGGGCTGCATGCTCGTATAAGGGTCTGGCATGGATTTGGGGGGCCCCCCATGACTTTTTTTTTTAAATCCATATCAGTCCCCAAGGGCTTGATATGAATGGGGGGGACCCCCCACACCATTTTTTTTTAATTTAATTTCTGGGAAATTCCAGCAATTCTTCTTACATTCATTTGTCAGTGGGGAACCCTGCTGACAGCTGAAACATTAAAGAATGTTTTCACTACTAAAATACCGCATGACTTAATAGTATAACTCAAGCTTGGCACGATACAGGATCATATTACACCCAGCTGGATTGACAAGAGTCCCGCTGAGCCATCATTTTGCTATTGGCCGGGTAGGAACTGGTTATAATGAAGTTCATACAGTTAAACCCCCCATATTCAGGGGGAGGACTGAAAAAAAGGATCTTTGCATATAATGCTCCTGGGCCACCACCAGATTATTTCCATGAAAGGGTATACAAAAGAAATTGGATGCCTCTAAGAGTAATCCATGCATATCACACACTGTAACTGGATGAGCATTGCACATTTATGTGATTCATTAGTAACTGATTGATAATCCTAGAGGGTCCCGTTTCTTTTGTATCACCCTTCATATTGTACCAGTTATGCAGCACAGATGGTAAAAGTGATGAAACCAGGTTCTTAACCAAGTAAGATAGTTAATACTAAAAAAAAAAAAAAAAAAAAAAAAAAAAAAGATAATCCATGGAGTTCATGGACATGAAGATGAAAAGCTCTGCATGAATCATGAGGTGGTAGAAGTGTCAGTTTAAAACATTGCTTTCACTTTTGATTCACTTTAAGAGAGTGCCTTTTTACAGAGTATTTAATAAAGCAGCCATTAAATGTCAAATAGAAAATATAGAGTATAATAACGAATATGGCTATCATTTCTAAAGTATGTGAAGTATGAAGGTACACTGTATTATTGCAATCGCAAGATTTTGTTTATATAGGTCAGTTTTTTTTTTTACATAAAGTGCCTGTATACGTTAACCAATTCCAGTCAAGAGTATGTTTTAAAATTATTTAGCAATAGGTTAAAATCAGCATTTATGGCTAGAAAATTACATGCACGCTCCAGAATATTATATGTTTCCATAAAGAAGAGAAGAATAAAAAGGAAGTGCAGTTTTTTATGTCACACGGTATTTGCACAACTGTTTATCAATGCATATTTTTAGGAAACAAATACACTAAAAAAAATGTTAGTGCAGAGGGCGTGGTCTGCCGCGGCTGGAAGATGGCCGCATAGAGAGGGAGCTCCCACCGGCCGGATCCCTCTGCATCGCCATACGACGGAGCGGGGTGAGAGGGAGCTGCCACATCATGGGGAAGACTGACCGGACCTCATCCCGTGCCCGATCGCGCTCCCCACGGAGCCAGGGTGTGCAGGAGAAACACATACAGGAGCTCTTCTGCTCCCAGCAGCAAAGGGAAGGGCCGCAGCCATCTCCTTCTCCTGCTGCATCCCCCTCCCCCCCTCTCTACGGCTGCTGAAACAATTAACCCTTCCTGCTCTGACATGCAGGCAGCTCCAGACACAGTGCCTCAGCATGATGTCCCCTCTGCCTCACAATCTCTGTCCCTAAGGGATCTTCAGGCTGTGGCCGCTGACATTAAGGCCACCCTGACAGCCACACTCACTGCAGCATTGGGGGATCTGCGCAATGATTTAAGGGCCATGGGTTCGCGATTGGACCACGTGGAATCCGTATCCAGGCAAACTGGATCCGCCATTATTGATTTACAACATCAGTCAACGATACATGCTTCAACTATCAGAGAACTCCACAGACATATTGAGGATTTAGATAACCGTGGCCGCAGGCGTAATATCAGAATCCGCGGTCTCCCAGAATCAGTAGAAAATACCGATATTCCCAAGGCAGCGATGGCCATATTCAATAACCTCCTTGGTCGCCCGCTAGCAACCCCGATTGACATCGAACGTGTGCACAGAGTGATCCGCCCCAGGAGGGGAGATGCAGACCCACCCAGGGATATCGTTTGCTGCCTAGTAAGTTTTCCGCTCAAGGAAGATGTCCTCCGATGTGCTAGAGACACATCTATATGAGGGGACAGAAATACAACTGTTTCAGGACTTATCCAGCACCACCCTGCGCCAACGGCACGCTTTACGCCCTCTTCTGGATACGCTCCGATCGCGTAACATTACGTACAGATGGAGGTTCCCCTTCTGTCTCTCTGTACAAGTTAGTGGTCATTCTTACAACCTGCGAACCCCTGAAGAACTGCCCTCTTTCTGTGCCTCCATAGACATCCCACTGATTGACCTGCCTGATTGGTTCAGCTCCATGAGACTACCGCTATCCCAGGATTTGGCAGCCGAGGATAGTGCTATGGATTGGCGCGGTCAATCTTATCGTAGAGGGCGGATGGCCCCATCGACCCCTCCGAGACCCCTCATAGGGGACACCACGACTACCTTCAGCCCGACGGCCTCTCCAGCGCACAGGAGGCCACGTCGCGAAATCTAATGGTCCCTGTTCTTCCCTCAACACTGCTACTTCGATGCATACCTTGCTGAGTGTTTACGTTCTACTGCTACTGCACACCTTTTTCGTCCACTCGCCCCAAATGTTCCAGTTGCGCACTTGCGCTCTCTGATCAATGCTCGTCGGACTCCTACTTTACTGCCTTTACTACTTATCCGTCGAGAATGCAGCCTGTGATCCATGGGACTCTGTTACTGCCCTATACGCAACTATTGGGCCTCCACAGTTCCTTCCTGCCTTACAAGAGGTCGGGCGTTGGCCTCATTCTAGCTGACTCGTCCTCATACAAGGGGGAACAGTTTCTAGGCTCTGCCTTGCTAATCGTCACCTAGTTCTCCGCATCCCACAGCGAGTCCTACGCCTCCAGTTGGTTATCGACTTGTGCCTTCTCCCAGCCTTCTATCTCCTATTACCATCCGGATGCATCCTGGGCGATGAAAGTCCTCCAGCCTCATCTTCCTGGCAAGCTCTGAAGTTCGCCCTCACGTCTTTGCGGACGTCTTGCTGCTCGCTTGGGGTTGTTCGGTGATGAATTGTTCGCCCCCCTCCGCGGGGGGTGGTTTGAGGGGAGGTGGTTATTGTATGCGGGGATGGATAACTGCTTTTTTAGGGGAGTGTAACTGTTCGTATAGTCAGCGGAATCTGATTGTGTGGATAAGCATCACCTCTCCCCGCTACTTGTTAGACATTCCAGAATGGAACCATGTCATTCTCTCCAGCCCGGCTTTCACTTGGCCGAAATGGCATACCTGAGGGCCTGCGTGCCTTTGATCACCCCCATGCTCACTTCCCTCCGCCTCCTCCTCCCCCCTCCTACGCCATTCCGAGAGAGGTGATGCTCGTCCCCTTTGCTTCCCTGGGGGCGTCAGCTACTATACTTGTGAGTGGGGGAAGGGGGAGGGGGGTTTCCTGTGTCTTATTTAGTCCCCTTGATACTTATATATTTGTGGGATTGATGACGGGCCTTGATCTTAGGGAGCTTCATTGGTAACTGATGAATAGGGGCTTATTGACATTTTATCTGTTTTTTGTCATGCTCATTCATGTTTTGATATTGTTGACTGTTATGTTTTTGCCTTGTGATGCGGTTTGCCTGTAATATGTGCGGGGTTCTTTCGCTATTCTCCGTTTAGTGAGATGCTCCTTTTATGTCTCGTGCTCACCTTGGCTTAGGCTGTCCTTCCCAATGCGTTCACTCTGTATGTGCCTTTACACTTCTTTAATACTAAGTGTAGCTAGACCCCTCGCTCGGCAACATTTCACTTGTGTTACACCTACTAAAATCGCCCTGGTCTTCTTCCTCTGCATGTTACATAACACTTCATCCCCCACGGAAGACCGGTACCCAAACCCTCTATGTGCTCCACCCCTGCGGACTTCTGACACCACTTACCTCTCTCGAACCCCGCCCCCTTGTTCTTGCCTTTTTTTCTTATAATTTTTCATAGGGGGCTACCGGCCGGCGGCTGCGCACTTCCTGGTTTTACGCCGACCTCGTTCCCCACACAGTGAGCTCGGCGAGCTTCCACTGACCCTTTTTTTTCGGCTACTATCTTATCTTTTTTCTGAGCCTCTCTTCTATCTTTGTGCTCCTCTTCCTTTTCCCCGACCTTTTCCCCTCTTCCTGTTTCTCTTTCTCTCACGTTGAACAGTGGGTCTGTTCCTCAAGCCGTATACTATCTCTAATCCTCTTTCCCCCCCCTTTTTTTTTTTCTCTTTCCCCTCCCCCCTTCTTTTTCCCATCCCCCGGATCCTCGGCATACCGAAGCTTCGGACTTAGGCTCCGCCTTCCAGTAGCCATGCTTTCTTCCGCCTCACAGACGGGACAACTGTCTCTGAAACTCCTTTCACTTAATGTCAAAGGTCTGAACATACCCGAAAAGCGCTCCATGCTCCTCTCTTACTTACACAAACAGAAAGCGGATGTGGTCTTTTTACAAGAAACGCATTTTCGCCAAGACTCCATTCCAAAGCTTTACAATTTCTGCTTCCCCACGGTCCTCCACGCCACCAACCCCCTGGCTAAGTCTAAGGGGGTTGCGATACTGTTCGCCAGACACTTCCAGTTCCATATAACAGATTCCTTGGTGGATCCTGAGGGTAGATACCTGTTTATAAAGGGAGTATTCGCTAACAGACCTATCACATTCGCCAATGTCTATGCCCCCAATGTTCAACAGGTCTCCTTCATGCGCTCACTCGTCTCTGCCCTAGCCGCTTTCCAGGAAGGGTTACTGGTACTTGGAGGCGATCTGAATGTCCCTTTGAGCCCTCTGCTAGACTCCTCCTCGGGAAGTTCTTTTTTACCCTACAAGGCTCTCAGGCAAATACATATACAATTACAGCTTCTACAATTACATGACACCTGGCGTACACTTTACCCCACTGTTAAAGATTATACTTTTTTTTCCCCACCACACAATAAGTATTCTAGGATAGACTATTTTTTTTTGTCGCAACCAGATCTCCCTCTCCTCCATGCTGCTACCATAGAACCGATGGTCCTTTCCGATCATCATCCCATCACCATGACGCTACGGTTCCCCATCTCGAACCCGCGCTCCAAATACTGGCGTCTGGATGCTTCCCTTCTTGTGGATGCCGCTATTGTTCAAGAGCTCCGCTCGAATATGGCTGAATATTTTTCCTTGACTAGCTCGTCAGACACCTCACCCATCACACAATGGGAGGCCCACAAGTGTGTCATTCGGGGCAGCCTCATAGCCATTGCGACGAGACGTAAGAAAGCCAAACAGGAGCGTCTGAAGCTCCTCTCAGATAGGATCCGCTCTTTGGAAAGAGTACACAAACAGACTCTGGCTGCGTCGACCCTTTCGGAACTCACGCATACACGCACACAGCTTCTCACGGAACTGGGTAAGGTGGTTAGAAAAAGATACATTCTTTCACATAAGCTGTATTACGAGTTCGCAAATAAGAGCGGGAAATTTCTAGCCAGAGCTCTTCGTGAGAAACGGGCTAGTATGACGGTACATAAAATCAGAGGCTCTGATGGCATTGAGGCTACATCCAACCCCGATATTGCCGCCCATTTTGAACGCTACTATAAATCTTTGTACAACCTCCCTCCGGAACGTCCCCCTGTACATTCGGACAAATCTAGAACTGCCTTGATCTCTGAATTTCTCCATCTCTACGGTTCACCCGCCCTCTCCGAGGATCTGGTGCACGCTTTGGAAAATGATCTCACCTTACTTGAACTGCAATCCGCAGTAAAACAGATGAAACCGGGGAAGAGCCCGGGCCCTGATGGTTTTTCAGTAGCCTATTACAAATCTTTTTTAGATATACTGGGTATTCCATTTCTTGCTGCCTTTAACGCTCTCGCTCAACCTTCAGGGCCGCCTAACCATCTGTTGGAGGCTCACATTACAGTTATCCCCAAAGACAGGAAGGACAACACCCAGGTCTCCAATTATAGACCCATTTCCTTGCTGAACGTGGACGTCAAACTATTCGCGAAGATCATTGCTAATCGTCTTCTTCCCTTGCTTCCCTCCCTGGTCGATTTGGACCAAGCAGGATTTATCCCTGGTAGAAAAGCAAGGAACAACACTATCAAGGCCCTTAATCTCCACCACTGGCTTCGCAGGTCTAACACTCCGGGTTTTTTCCTCTCCTTGGATGCAGAAAAGGCCTTTGACAGGATTGCCTGGGATTACTTGAACGCGTCCTTAGTGGCACTGGGTCTGGGTGAGAAGATGCTTAACTTTATAATGGCCCTCTACTCTGCCCCTACTGCCAGGGTCCGGGTAAACGGCCATCTGTCAAACTCCTTCCATCTACGGAACGGCACACGTCAGGGATGCCCCCTCTCTCCGCTTTTGTTTGTCCTATCCCTTGAGCCCCTGTTGCGGAAAATTCGTTTAAACCCTGATGTTAAAGGAATCACGGTGGCAGACAAGGAATATAAGCTTGCAGCTTATGCGGACGATATTCTCTTGTTCCTGGCGGACCCTCACATCACCCTTCCGAACCTATTGAAAGACTTTGCCCTTTTCAGATATTTGTCGAATTTTAAAATTAATTTTTCCAAATCTGCCGCCCTTAACATCACCTTGTCTGCTGAGCTAGTCTCTGCTTGTGAGGCCCAATTCCCATTTCACTGGGAAAGGGATTCCCTAACTTATCTCGGTATCCAGCTCACCAGTAACCTTGATGACCTTTATGCGAAAAACTTTCTTCCCGCTCTTCGCTCTATGCAAGAAGACCTCAATAAATGGCACTGTCCTTGTTTCTCATGGTTTGGAAGGGCAGCGATCATTAAAATGAATGTACTTCCCCGCCTCCTGTATCTCTTCCAAACATTACCAATTCACTTACCTCTTGCTTTCTTTGCTTCTTAGACTGTGTTCACTGTTCCTTTGGAGCCACAAACGTCCGCGTATTGCCTACTCCCAATTAACCCTCTCTAAACTTAAAGGGGGTATAGGATTTCCTGATCTTTACCGCTACTATTGGGCTTGTCATCTTTCCCGGATAGTTGATTGGCACGTTCACACTGCCTCTAAAGACTGGATATCTATAGAGAATGCTTGCTCGCCCTTCCCCCTGGCATCGATTCCTTGGCTTTCGCCGAAACACACGCCACAAGCTCTTCTCACCCATCCTTTGGTGGGACCTACGTTAAAAATTTTCCGTTCGGCTTGTAGATCTGCAGCCATTTCTGGCGCACCCAACCCCCTGACCCCCATATGCCTTAACCCTGACTTCCCCCCTGGAATGCATAAAGACTTTTTAATGAAACACTGGCCACACAAACAGATCTTAGTGAAACATTTTCTCCACAAGGGCAAGGTGAAAACACTCCGAGAATTGCAGGAAAGCCTGGGTATGCGCGAATTCCCTTTCTGGGTATATTTCCAGATCAGACATTATCTGCTCTCTCATAAACCCCCTCATAACTGGCATCGCTCTCTTACCCCATTTGAATCTGCATGCGCGAAGGCTGAACCGCGGAAACATCTGATCTCGGAGATCTACCCACTTCTAGTGGAGAGCCGGTCTTATGACTCCCTCCCCGCATGTCGGGCTTGGAAGAGAGATCTTAATGCTGAGCTGTCGGACTCAGATTGGGACCTGGTCTTCCAATACTCTCATAAATGTTCCCTCAATGTCTCGACACAAGAAAACAGCTACAAAATAGCCTCTAGATGGTACCGAACTCCCTCAAGAATTCATCCTTTTAACCCCGCCTTCCCCAACAGCTGCTGGAGATGCGGGACCCCAGATGGGTCCTTTCTTCACATATGGTGGTCTTGCCCGATTCTTCAACCATTTTGGCAGGAGGTCCATAGGTTAGTAGTGTCTATAACTACCTTACCCTTAGCTCTCTCTCCTGCTCAATTCCTCCTCCATCACTCTTCCCTTCCCAGGGCTCAGTACTTTAAATCATTAGCCATGCACATGATCAACGCAGCCAGACTCTGTATTCCGGTTCTGTGGGGCTCCACACGCTCTCCCTCTGTACGTGAATGGCTCACCCGAGTGGGTAAAACGGCGGACATGGAAGAACTGGTTGCGACTGCCCTCGACACTCCTACGAAATTCTCTCATGTATGGGCGTGCTGGACCCATTTTCTGACTACCCCGGAGTATCGATCCCTCATGGACCAATCTGTCTGAACCTATTTTGGACTTCCTGATAGTGTTATTTAGTGGTATTTGACCTGAGGGTGCCATCATACTCCCCCCTGTGTTACACACACATTCTTTTGAAGCCGATGATAGCTTAGGTTCCACCCACTCCCGCTACTGTTTGTATTAAGGATAAGATATTTTTGACGGTTGTCCCCTCTCTTATTTTACCGTCCCTATTTGCTTCCCTTCCTCCCCCCCTCCCCTCCCCCCTTTTTTTTTTCTCTCTTCCTCTTCCTTTCCCTTTTTTCTCGCCTTCTCTTTTCTTTTCTTTTCATATGCTTACACACGTTTCGGACAATTTTTCCAATAGAACACTGAGTATGCTGTCAGCATCACCTCCCGCAATTCGTTAGCGGTTCCCACGACAATTACTCCTACATTCACACAATTCCACCATCGTATTCTGTAGTATTGACTTTTACCTAGGCATCGTATTTGCTCTTCTCCCCCCTACAGATTTTTACCGCAAGACATTATGGTAGGAGGCCAGACGTCTCTTTATTTTTAGCACTTGACAAGCATACCTAAATATTACAGGCACAACCCTGTCGTGGCCTAGTTCATCCACACTGTTTGGTCTTGCGTCGGACCTCATTTGCTTTTGTATGATATATGCTTTGCTGTATGTTCTATGTGCTCTTCATTTGTACATTTTCGTGTGATAATTTGTATCTTGTTTTCAATAAACTTTGTTTTTTGGAAAAAAAAAAAAAATGTTAGTGCAAACAAAATGTTTTGGTAAAATATGAAAGAAGGGGTTGCATTGAGAAAATAGATAGATGTCAAGTCTTAACAGGTTCCCGCCCGGCCTATAGCCAGATGGCGGCCTGCAAAACCCCTCGTCCTTCTGGGTGGATGCTATATGGCGTCCTTTTGGGCATGCGCAACGGCACGGTCTGTCACCAGCCGTGTACCTCAGACACGGCCGATGACAGATCTGAGTACCGGCCTATTGACGGTACCATGTGACCTGCTGTGACCAATCACAGCAGGTCACATGACAGTTGTATACAATGGATGGCTTCATTCATGCCATCCATTGTATATTAGTGTGTCTAGCTGTGAATGGTCACAGCGATCACATGCACAAGCTGGGCCAATCACAGCCCAGCTGTGTCATGTGAGTAGCCGTGGCCAAATCACAGCTAAGCACAAAAAAAAAAAAAACAAAAACACCTGAATGAATCGATGTCATTCAGGTAAATGCTTGCTTATAGCAAAGTAATTCTTTGCTATAAGCAAATTGTGTAAAAAAACAAACTAATAACAAAATACTGATCACTTCCCCAAAGTAGTACAATGTTACTATGGTAACATTGTATTACTTTGGTCATGGTGAAATATGAAAAAAAAAAAAAAATTTATAAAAAATTTAAACTAATACAATTTTTTTTAAAATTAAAAAAAATATTTTTTTTTTCCCCCATACTGTCACCAGTCAGTGTCCCTGATCACTGCCACACCAATTATATGATGACGCTGTACTGCACTGGTGACAGTATGAAAAAAAAAAAAAAAGTGAAAATACATTTTTAATTTTCCGAAAAATTATGACAAAAAAATTACTTAAAAAAACTTGCCATGCCTCTTATGAAATACGTAGGACTGTTTACTTTGCAAAAATCGGTCATTTGGGGGATATCTGTACTGTTCTGACATTCTTGGACCTCAAGAAATTAGATTAATCCTGAAGTACTGACAGCCAATCAATATTCAGATATATCCCATAGTTTGTGAACTCTATAACTTTCTTACAAACTAAATAATAAATACTAATTTGGATTATTTTCACCAAAAACATGTAGTAGAATACATCTTGGCCTAAATTTATGAAGAACAATTATTTATTTGCAAACTTTTATAACAGAAACAAAGAAAAACTTTTTTTTTTTCAAAATTTTCAGTCTTTTTTTGCTAATTTAGCAAAAAATAAAAACCCCAGTGGTGATTAAATACCACCAAAAGAAAGCTCTAGTTGTGTGAAGAAAATGATGAAATTTTAGTTTGGGTACAATGTTGTATGACCGCGCATTTGTCATTCAAAATGTGAGAGCGCTGAAACCTGAAAATTGGCCTGGGCAGGAAGGGGGTAAAAGTGCCCAGTATGGAAGTGGTTAAAAATGCTTGGGCATATGACATTGTGAAAACTATGGCAGCTATGGCTTTCATAGGCAATGCTTTAAAAGCTTTTGCAGCTCAACAGTTTTGAGTTAAAGTGGCATTAAACCCAAAAACAAACATTATATTGCAACTTATCAATTCTTAGATGTGATTGCTGCATTAATTTTCTTTTTTTAGGCTTTTTTATTCTATTTTCATCTGGTGATTAAGCCAGTAAGTATGTTGTTTTTCAGAAGCTCAAGCTCTCCAGCAGAATGTATCTGTTTTAGATGAGACAAACCATTGAACACTGACATGGGGAGATTAAAAAAAAAAAAAGTTTTTTCTTACTCATGCAAAAATTGTATCCCAAAATGAAAAACTGTTGGCTGTAACTGATTATAAAGTGTGAGTTGTAGTTTGGCTTCAATTTGATTAGTGTATCTAAATCTGATAATATATTTAACACTACCCTGCTAGCAGACTGACAATACTGCTGCCTCCTGTGCCTCTTGTCTCACTGTTACTGGACAGATCACCAGGTGAAAAGAAAGGGAAAAGGTCAAAGAAAAGAAAACTCATATAGCCACCACATTTAATGATTGGTAAGTTGCAATAGAATACATTTTTGGTTTAATAATGCTTTAACCAAGAATTATGGCCCTAAAATTATTGCTATCACTCTAACATTCAGGGCAATACCTCACATGTGTGATGCAATTGCGGTCTATATACACATGCGCACTGTGCTTGCGTTTGCATTTGGGGGTGGTGTGCAGGGTGACAGGGTTGTGTTTAAAATTCTTTTAATACATTTTATTATCTTTTTTTACTCATCTACCTGGAGCCTCCGCTAGGCAACAAACGTGGAGACTTCACTAAGTTCCTAAAGTTATTGCATAAAGTGTAATCATAAAGTGCCATTGGTCTTTGGTACTGATACATTCTAGGTTTACGATTTACTCTGATTCTTCACTGACATCAGGCTCTAGCATTCTCTAAAAACTTACTTGGACACTGTTTTCCTTTTATTGGAAGTGATATGGCTATACTCAAATTTTTATTTTGGTCTTTGTCATAATGTGATTTTCAATAACATTTGTGAGACCTGGCAGTCCTGAAAACATAGCTTTATTTCTCTGTAAAAAAATGTTTGTTGAGTTATTGGTTTGGATAGGGTGGCATCAACCTGCACTAGGTGAAAAGCTGCAAGGGACTCTGAATTAATACACCAATTACAGTGATTACCTGTTTCTCATTTCTCCAGTATTTAAACAAGTTTATGTAGCAGATTTGATAGGGTGTTTTCTTTCTGGCTGATGTACCCTGTAGTTAATTGTACCCACTTTCCCTGCCATTTGGTCACAAGCTTATTCTCTACTGTGGGTATCAGTAAAGCCACAGTCTTCAACTTGAAACTCTCTGGCCTTAGGTGACCAATTGTATACCCTTCTTTGGTCTACATAATCAATTTAGAGATGTTCCCTTACTAACAGCATCATTTTAGAAACCCTCTTCCACATTTGAGAAACATGTCCTATTACCGTTTTGTTCAGCAAAGACTCACTTTCCCATTTGCCAGATCAAGCAATTCATGAGGTCCAACAACTCAAATGGGGAAAATCCTGTGGATGCTTGCAGAACCTCTCAGACGGCAAGCAACAGTGCAGAAAGCAGCAAGTCCCAATCTTTCTAGACAACTATTTTTAGGTTTACATTTTTACTAAATCTCTCAATGAGGCTGTTTATTTGTGGGTGATAGATAGATGTCCACAATTGCTTGATTTGAACAACTTTCACAAGTCTTGCTTCACCTTTGACATAAAAGGGGTGCCCTAATAGGTTAGCATGTTCTTGGGAAGTTCAGTTCTAGAGAACATCTGAAACAACTTCTGTGAAAGTGCTTTTGAAGATTTTTTTTTTTTTTTTAAAGGGACTGCCACTGGATACGTTGTTGCATAACTGAGAACCACCAGTATGTACTGATGTCACATGTTGACTTCACTAAGGGTCTCATCAGTTCAACAACAATGCACTCAAATGTCACCTTGATTATTGGTAATAGCACTACAGGGTTTCTGTTGTGTGACACCGGAGCTGGCAGGTGAGGCAGGAAGCATGGTATTAAGATAACTTCTGTATTCATCCTTGGCCAGGAAAACAGATCTATTATTCAGGTCTGTTTTCTCAGACCCCAGGTGCCCTTCCAGTGTGTCACTGTGAGTCAAATAAAGCACCATCCACCTATAAGGCTGGGGAACCAGCAACTTCTCTACAGTCTCCCCTCAGACTTCATTTACTGAATAAAGCAGATCACCATCATTATTATGAACATCATCATTAGTAGCTCTCAGTGTGGAGGACTCTGAATTGTACTCCTCAAAAGTGGGATTGGAAAGGCCCCCCTCTTCCCAACTCTCTGGGCTGTCCTAGAAGTTCACTGTGTACAGGTTCCCATAGCTCAAAAACAATGGACTTGGCCCCTATTACATCATGTATTACACTATTCACTACCACAAGATCTTGTGTAACAAAGGCACCAATGGAAATTGACACCAGGACCAGTGGGTAATCCCTAGTGTCCCCATGGATACACACAACCCAAAAAGTCTTAACTTCTAGGCCAATTTTCTTGATCATCCTGGAGTGCACTACATACTGTCAAAATCCAGAGCACTGCACCTGGGTATGGTTGCAGGAATAAGAACGACAATTCCTGCATGTCATCCATTCTCCTGGCAGGAACAGACCTTTGTGGATCTGAATAAGACAGCTCTTGAATGCTTGATTTAGGTTCTGGCCATACTTCCTTCCTAGGAGCATTATGTGGCCTTGCTGACCCAACATTTGGCAGGTCCTACCAAATCCTCCACCATGGTGTATCTCTTGACCATTTCAACAAGTTGGTCTGCTGTCCTGGGGTCTTCTTGACTCACCCAGCACTTAAGGTCATTCAGCAGGGACCTCAGGTACCAGTCCAATAGGACCCATTATCTAAGGACCAGACAACGCCTCCAGCTTGCAGCCATTTCTTGTCCAGCTGTAACAGATCATGCATCTGGGACCTTAGCAGCTGGTATCTGGAATCTGACCACATCTGAGCACTAGTTGTAAAGTTTGGGGCTGTCAGCCTCCATGGCAAACATTGGGGATCACACACAATACTATTTTTAAACAAACAGAAAATTATTTATTCTGCAAAAGGGCAAAAAAAACAAGGCTTCCACCAGCAAAGAGAAAATGGATTAGCTTCAGAAAAATGAAAAACAAAAAACAAAGTCCGTTTGCCTTCAGCACAATAACCCAAAGCAGCATTTCACCAACTCAATGCTTTCACCTGCAGAAGGGATAGCACAGTCCCAGAACATTTAGGCATCTCCCAGCAGAGTTCAATATTTTCTCAGATATATGTCTTACTCAAATCCCACTACTTCACACCTGTAGGAAATTAACTCCCTAGTGACGAATCAGGGGTGAAGAAGTCATGAACCACTGGTGATATCAAACACGTTGTCACACACAAATGTAAGTACAATATTGGATACTTAAGTGATTTTATAGAAGGTATTACACTTTAGTATGTGAGTTTTTCTTTTTTGGGGGAATACGCATGAGGAGACAAGAATAATAATAAGGAAGACACGAAGGTGTTTGGAGTGATAAGACTTTTAAGGACTCAATTACTCTTGTATGGGTCAGCAAATCCGGTAAGAGTATGAGAGTGAACTTGTGGGATATACTTACCTGTTGGGGACTAAAGAGATTGCTCTTGTGTATTTGAAGCGCCGTACAACTTGGATTTGAAGTTAACTCCCTGATGCCCATTAAAGGAACCACAACCTAATTTTGGGTAAAATATGGCATTCATTCACAACCTATCCATGGCATCCTGTACACAATGTAAAGCTGAACTCCAGAGAACACTTACTAAGCAGTTACAGAAATAGTTTTTTTCTTTCAAAAAACTAAAAAAGGTTTTACATAAATGTGAAAAAAATTAATATACTACTATGTTAATACTGGTAAAGAAGGTGTAATACTGTATGCAGTCTGTATGTCTTTTACCAAAATTTTCACTTTAAAGACCTGTTGTCCAACCACCAGCCTCAGGGAACTTTGGCCCTTGGGGCCCCTGAAGATAATACTCTGTTTTGGTGCTTAGTAAAAGGCAGTATGGAATATATTCTTTAGACTAGCTTCTAATTTTTAAATGGTTTGAATTCTCTCTTTTACATTATCTTACACATTTTTGTATTGTCCATCCCTTTTGTAATTTTATGTGTTTTTTTCCCTGCGGATCTTCTAATGGATCTTGTTAAGATGGATATCAAATGGGCCATATATAATTTTTAATGGGGTTTCAGGAAGCACACATGTGGAAGGAAAAACAAAACAACAACAATGCTCTCTAGATTTCTAACATGAGGTGTCTCCAGTCTATGACTAGCTTTTGAAGCACAACCCTTAGTCTCCAACAACTGTTATACCATGCCCCAGTCTATGGCCATCTCCTGTAACATGTAGGCAGTTTCTGACCATCTTTTGCAGCATACCATAATTTCTGTCTATCTCCTGTTGAATATCTGCAGTCTCTAACAGATTTCTATAGTGTTACATTCACTGATTATATGAGGTCCTTTGGTGATTTTGAGATCTGCTTTTGAGGTCCTCTACATCAAATAGGTTGAACGTCACTGCCCCTAAAGTGTAGGCAAACTATAACAAAATGACTTTCTTACTTCCTCTATGTGGGTATGCTAAATGTACTATTGGAATCATTTTGTTATATCTGTTCTAAGAAGACTTCATCCTCTGGTCACAATGTTTTGAAAGTTTAATTAGAGCAGAAAAGTTACAAAGTAAAAGTAAAGATTAGGAAGAAAATAAATTAAATGCAAGGAGATCCTGACTAGGGATGAGCTGAGAGTTTGATCTGAACATAAGTTCACAATTAACTTTATCTGTTCAGATGTTCTGATAAAATCAGAACTTTAAAGATGATTGGAGGGAACTGCTCTGCTGAATGTCCAATAAGCATTGAAAAATCTGTCATTGGCCAAACTCTGGTCAGGTTCAAGACTTTGGCCAACAATGGTTTTTAACACAGTTCACAACGGTGCCTCCCGGCCCTTTAAGGGGTTTCTGATGCTGGGAGGCGAGGTGGGGCTTAGGGTCATGTGACTGCCGTGATTAGCTGTCACGGCAGTCACATGATCGGAAACGTCCCGATTGCAAGGAGAGATCGAGACCTTTCAGTGGAACACCGACACATGTGCAGGGAGCGCACAGGGCAAACGCTTTCAGCATGTTTGTTTACAAATGGTGCACAAATATGATGCTGCTCGACGTCAAGTCCCACCCGCCGAGAGGCCTCATATTTGTGTACTGTCAATGTGAAGAGGTTAAAAACAGTTGCTGTCGAAGTGTGGGAGTTTAGTTTGAGGGATAGCTGACAGTATTTCAGAAAAAGATGCCAATGTAGTGTGCTCAGTGCCATATATTGTAAAAGAGCACTTGCAGTGAATTACAGTTTGTTTGGCTTGGGAGAGTGGAATGTAAGCCCACCTACATTCACTGTCCTTTCATAGGACCCTACAGTGCTTTCTGCTTTCACAAAGTTTTATTTTCAGCATAAGAAATGACAGCGGTATCACTTATTGACCTCTAACAAATGGTAAGAGTAAGAATAATAAGGCCAAAAAAACAAACAAAAAAACCCCCACCTTTTCCAATGCACGCAAACACCACATCTCCCACTTACAGCTCTTGCTATAGCTGCCAATAAAAGTAGTAATAAGCCTCATGTCACCAACTTCATGTCTGGGAATCCCAAAGAAGGAGGCATAAATGGTTTCTGTGCAGCTATCAGGAAGGGGGAGCATCTGTGTCCACTGGTCAAGGTGCAGCATCTAGAAGTGGGTCATGTGTGATCTCTTTTCTGGGAATGAATGAGTGCTCTTTACACCCAAAGCATGCAGAGGAGGTGGTGGAGAGGCAAACCAACTTCCTTCATCATCTTCTGTCTCCCAGGTGCAGAGGTCATCTCCTGTACAGCACCCTGTTCTAGCTCCTAACACACAGCTACTCCTGCTATTGCACCACCAGCTGGCATGGAGGAGCTGGTTTAGTTATTTAAACACAGAATCATCCACGTCGTGCAAGAGAATGGTGAAATTAATTGCATCCCTTGTTGAGGAGGAGAGCAATGGGAGCACATAGTGAGGTGAAGACAGGTAGTGAGAACCAA
Organism: Staurois parvus; assembly: GCF_062004578.1. Taxonomy (NCBI): domain Eukaryota; kingdom Metazoa; phylum Chordata; class Amphibia; order Anura; family Ranidae; genus Staurois; species Staurois parvus. The sequence continues at coordinate 11,669,740 of NW_028317949.1, forward strand.
TTGGTGATAATGTTTCTAAAGCTGTACTATACTAAGTTGGCTACAGTGAGGAGGAGGGAGTGGATGATGAGGTCTCTGACCATATAGCACAACATCAGCGAGGCAGGATATCATCCAGGGGCATGTAGCAGAGAAGTGAGGGAAGCAGCCATCTTATTTGACCAGAAGGCAGTGTTCAACTGGTGCAGGGCACTGTTATCTCTTGGTTCACTCCCCAGAACTTAGCAGTGTGGGCCTTTCAGCACATGTGCTGTCATAGGGCAGAAGGTAGAAACACTGCACACCGGAACCCAGCCACTACATAGAGAGGTAAAGATACAACTTTGTCTTGAACTCCTCCTGGCTATGCTCCTGTCATGTTTTGCCCCACCTACAGGGTTTAATCATATAGATAATCAGCTCTATGATTAAGCCCCATAGTCAGGGCAAAACATGTCAGAGGATCACAGCCAAGAGTTCAGGCTGGGTTCTGGTGTGTGGATTTTCCACCTTCTGTCTTCCAATTTTTTTCAGCTAGCCTGGACTGCAGGGGGAAGTTTTGCAGTTATGCTCCAAGTTTTTTTCTGTATGGGTCACATGTCCTGTCATAGTCATTTGCAATCTCAGCCTAAATCTTATCAAGCAGAATACCGTCAGTCATTTGAGTTCCACATGTATAAAGGGACACATGACTTCTCACCACACAGCTCACTGGTAGAAGCACCTGGATTCTAGCTAATGGCAGGAAAGGGGCTGCACTTCATCCAGTTCCTTCTTTTCCCTACCCTCATGATACAAGATATATCAGCAGTCCAGTGATAGGGATAACAATATTTCAAGGAGTAACATAAATAAAACAATGCTGCTCTGCAAATAAATACATGAAACAAAAAACATATATGAAGGTGTATAGAGTGTAGTATACACTAAATATGTGAATATATAATGAATGTCCATAAACCAAGTCCATATTATGTGAAATAATTAGTGATATTGTGAACAATCCAACTCTTCACAGCTCATTTGCTTCTTCATGTGCTCAAAACCTGCACCATTATACAAGTGCTACAACCATGCAGGCGGTGTCACCTCAGTGCTCATGGAACTCTCACCTCAGAGAAATCAAATTGCACTTAATAATGCCACATCAATAAGGATTCCTTCACTCTCCCAATAATTAGCCTTGTAGAAATGGTCAAACATCTTTGTATTTTAAAACAACATCAAGCCAGATATGGGATCAGGTCCATTTAAGGGGGGGGTTGTTGGAGGTCTGAGATAATCACTCCTAATGGAGAAGACAAAAAGACACTCCAATGGTGCAATATGTACTAACTAGGGTATCTTTATTATGTTAAAAAGTATTGCACTCACATGTAAATATAAGTAAGAATGCCATAAATCAGGTAAGAAACATCACCATATAAGATGCACTTCCAGGTAACATTATGATTTGCTATAAGCAATCATAATGTTTAAAAACAAAAATATTGATCACTTCCCCAGTGATAACATTATACTACTCTGGTCGCAGTGTGTTATCAATAAACAATTTATAAAATAAAAAGTAATAAAAAAATAAAGAAAAATTTGAAAGAAATTTATTTTTCGTACTGTCACCAGTCAGTGTCCCTGATCACTATCACACCAGTTACATGATGGTGCTGTACTACACTGGTGACAGTATGTAAAAAAAACAAAAAAAACCCCAAAATGTGAATTGTGTTTTTTTAATTTCTTAATTTTTCAAAAAATTAGACAAAAATGGCAACTTTAAAAAACTCACCTTACTAAATACCTCAGACTGCCTACTTTGCAAAAAGGGATCATTTGGGCCTTAAGAAATTGGCTGTCAATAATTTTGGATTGATCGATTTTCAGATATATACTGTACTGTGCCATAGTTTGTGGACTCTAGAACTTTCCTACAGACTAAATAATAAATACTGATTTGGGTTATTTTCAAAGAAATTTAGCAAAATACATTTTGGCCTAAGTTTATGAAGATTAATTATTTATTTGCAAATTTATCAGAAACAAAAGAAAAAAACTTGTTTTTTTTTCAAAATTTTCGGTCTTTTTTTGTTAATTTAGCAAAAAATAAACACCTAGTGGTGATTAAATACAACCAAAAGAAAAGTCTTATTTATCTTATCAAGGGCCCATTTACATGTAACGGTTTTGGTGAATTGCATGTTGTATGCATTAGTACGTTGAGGTTCCATTCTTTCAATGGCAACACACTTCCCCAACAGACTTCCAACTCACATATGTTGAGAGCACCAAAACACATGGTAAAGCACTACCATGCATTGTGGTGTGCTTCATCTGAGTAACTGATATATTTCATTATTCTTTATGACATGTTGATAGCCTATTCAATTTCAAAGTCTTAATGTAATACATTGACATTTTTAATTATTATATTTGATAATAATCTCTTCACATGCAGCTAGACTTATTTTTTAGTTTCTCTTAAACTTTAAAAAGGGGTAATCTTTTTTGAGATGCAGTCAGTGCCTAGAGGAGTTTTTCTTTAGGAACACATTTTTGGTTGCAAATTACAATATATTACTTCCATCCTTTCACCTTTCCTTATATTTTAAATTGTTATATGCTCATACTATTCAAATATTTAAAAAACTGGAAATACATTTGCTCCAGCTCTTTTTGACCTACAGTACATATTTCATTTCATTTGAGGAGGTTGAAATGTCCTTTGGAGATTAGTAGCAGATTAAACTTTGACACATTATCATATATAAGAAAAAAAATTAGAGGGTCATTAAGCATTCTGCTATCATAGAATGAAATATTAAGGCTTAACTCAGAAATGCTCATGTGGTCTTTCCCTAGATATTGTAATGTTATTGCACCCTCAGGGCTCACTTAGGAGTGCACACATCTATCTATAGTGTGCAGTCAGAGGACAGTCAGACATGTTAATGAAGATGCATAACCTTTAAAGTTGCAGACAATTCAGCATTTTAAGTCATATATTTGAAACTTTTCATTTCCTTATCAAGTGCCTGCTATATAAAGTTAAAGCAGTCAAAGTCCTAGAACACAAAGCTAATGCCTTAAACAAAATCTAAGAATTCACATTGTATTTCACATACAGTACTATAAATTTTAAAAGGACTCAATAAATTAGAAGAGTGTGTAAAAATTATTTTATAAAATATCAGATGTAGTACAAAAACATCTTGTGATCTATACTAACCCTGTGTATGCTATTTTACATTCTTGAAGTAGATTTTGTAGCAACATGAAATTCATAAAAATATTGGTCAAATATGTATGATAGCATTGATATTAATTAATCCTTCACATATTTTGTAGCAGATCCATGTGAAGAAAACCATTCTAAATCAGGAGTCATACAGATGTTTAATATTCTTATTTTCTTAACAATTAAGTTCTTATGCCTGCTTTCACACATGTGCCCATGGCAGCCTACACAATAGAGAAAAAGTGCCAATAAAATATATGTGCTTATATACATGTTCCTTTTTTTGCTGTTATCAGACTGGTATTAATAACAGTGGTAAAATGTAGGGGTCAAGGAAGTGATGTAATTTATCTCAGATAATAAAGATTGTAATATTTTAGAAAGCTCTTCCTGGTGTGTTAATTGTGCCTAAGCAATAACCTGAAAATCTACTTTTGCCTGAGATTCCTCCTGAAAGACAGTAGTGCATTTTCTGTGACAGGGTACCCCTCTGCTTGATATCTGCAGTGCTATACCTAAGGCAATGTAGGTAACTTGACTTGAGTCCCAAGAGTGATGTCAATATGGTTCTGCTCACACTCACAGGTTTTTCTCCAGCAAGGAGAGAAGTACCTGAAGACCTGCACTGTTTGCATCCCCTTGCTTCATATGTGTTCTGTGGATATGTACTTTTTAAACCTTTCCTGATGCTGCAGCTTGATTAATATCCCACTAGTCATCAGATAACCAGTCATCAGGCGATCTGATATGGGAAAGCAAAGCTTCAGCCAATGTGGGTGCCTTCACAAAGAGAAACATAATGGAAGAAGGCATGGTCAGGGGAATTCACCAGTGTATTTACTTGAAAGATCTGGAGTCATTCAGCTACATGCCATCTGTACACCAAATTCATTATTAACATTTTTTTGCATCTTGCACCACATAAACCAGATTCACAAAGTTTTTATTTTCATCTGTTCTTGTTATCAGTGATAACTGAAAGTCAAATTCACAAAGCTGTTCAGGCACTTCTCTGATTAAGAAATCTGAAGTTTGACAGAGATGGTGTTCTCACAGAGCTACACTTACTGGCCTAATATAGGCAATGTAGATAATGAATGTTTAAACATACACATGTACAGGTTGGCTTTTAATCAGTAGTGGACCATCCCATACTTCTGTGGGGCGGCTGTTCTGCGCTGGATCATATACATGTTTGTGATCCAGCGCTTTCCAGGTAGGGGATGTGCATGCACGCCCACCGCTCCATTTGTTCTGTCATTAAGAACAGGACAAGTCGATCAGCAAGTCCCAACCAATGACATGGCCAGGACCTGCTGACTGTCTTAGTGAATGACAGAACAGAGCCCAGTTTTTACTAACAACACAGGGCTCTGTACACAGAGCAGAGATGTAGCTTTTTTTTTCTCGCTGCAAAGCAGGAAGGAAAAACAGTGAAATTTCTTAGTAAAAGAAGCATACATTACACTTGTTAGGAGCACAGTAAACCATTTGATTGCGCCTAAATGTTGACAGCTTCTTAGCCAGTGTCCGTAGTACAGTGACAGTGTACAGTATTATCACTGATAACTGTATTAGTGTCACTGGAGATGTCAGTGTCAATTAGTCAGTTCCCAGCCAGTCTCAATGTGAGATTGCCAGCCATAGTATCACAGTTCCACTAAAAGTCGCTAATCATTGCCATTACTGGTATAAAAAATAAATATATAAAAAATTCAGTATATATACCATCATTTGTAGATGCTAAAACTTTTGTGCAAAGCCAATCAATATACACTTACTGGGATTTGTTTTTACCAGAGTCATGTAGCAGAATATATTATGGCTTGAATTTATGAAGAACTTGTTTTTTTGTTTTCCTTATTGGATATGTTTTATAGCAGAAAGTAAAAAATATTGTTTTTGTTTCAAAATTTTAAATTTTATTTATACAATAAAAAAAAAAAAAAAAAAAAAACCAGTGGTAAACAAATACCACCAAAATAAATCTCTATTTGTGTGAAAAACATTATTTAAATTTCATTTGGGTACAGTGTTGCATGACTGCACAATTGCCTTAAAGTAGTGCAGTGCTGAGTAGCTACATGTGCCCTGGTCATGAACGGTGTAAAATCTTCCGTAACTTAAGTGGTAATAAAACTTTGTTTATATTAATTTGTTTTTACCACATGCTGTATTATAAGAAAACACATTTATTGATATTCTACATTTTATCAAATAATTTGAACTATTGTAAATAATTTCATTTGTCTCGACAATATGAATATAAATATAAACTAGCTATATAAAAGTACTATTTTACTAGTAGCTACTTTAATTTTATTATTTTTTTTAATCTATTTTTATTTTAAATATATGAATTTGGTGAAAACATACATAATACAAATAACAGACGCCCATGCAGAGGCAGTGTCAAAGCCCAACAGAGTGAACATAAAAAAACAAAAAAGGTAGATAATCCAAGGGAGAAAAACAAAAAGAAGGGGGGACCACACATGATATTCCAGGTCTAATCATTTGTTAACAATATAACAGGACCATAACAGATAAAAAAAGGGAACCCAGCTCAAAAAAAAAAAAAAAAAAAAAAAAAAAAAGCACCTGGGTGACTGTTCGTCAATCAATTCCCCACATCAGCCGCCGCAGTGGTGGTAGAAATATCATCAAGCCAACATGATTAAATTTTATAAAATTTGTGGGGGCATCCTCTATCAGAATAGATAGTCTGATAAAGGGGTAAATTAGAATTCACCAGTCATTTCCAATAGGTTACGGCAAGGGGAGGCATTTTTTCCCAGCTTAGAGTGATTGTTTTGTGAGCATAAAACAACAGGACTATTAATAAGGTGTGCTTGGCCATACCAGGAGCCAGTGGTTCTACCAGCCCCAATAATTACAATTTGGGTCAAGGGGAACACTAATATGCACTACTTCTTCAATTGTATGTAATACTGCCTGCCAAAAAGACATAATAGCAGGACAGGTTCAAAAGGTATGAAAAAACTCCCTGTCTTCATGAGAACAACGCCAACATGTGGGAGAAAAAGAGGGGTTCATTCTATGTAGCCGATACAGGGTAAAGTAAGCCCCGTGTAAAATTTTAAATTGAATCAGTTTATCTCTGACAGAAAATAGGGGAGAGAAGGGATAATCCATACCAATCATCATCCAAATTAGGAATATTCGTCCTCCACTTCTGACGTAAAGATACCAATTCGGGGCTGGCTGCCACAAGAAGATATCTGTATAATACTGATAAGGGTTTTTTCCATGTGCGGTACACGAAGGACAGACTCCAACTCAGAATAGGAAAGGGAGAGCGGTCGAACAGGGAACTGACCTCTAAGGCATGGGAGACCTGAAGGTATCTGAAGTAAGAATATGGGGGCAAATTTAATTTAGCTTGGAGAGTGGGAAAAGAAAGGAGCTTTCCATGACTCGTGATGTGCTTCATGGTTTTAATATGGTATTTAGCCCATAATCGGGGGTTTGGCAGTGAGACAAAATGAAGAAGAGAAGGATTTAACCACAGTGGGGTATGCGGGGAGCAAGAATTAGGGGGGAGAGATTCCAATCTAAGCCCCACTTCCCAGGCCCAGAGCGTGGTAGGCATAGATAGGGAGACAATGTGGTGATCTGGGACCCCTAAACACTAGAAATTGTAGAGCTGCCAAGGGTTGTAGAATCACCGCCTCCAAGACAAAAGAAGTGTTGGAAAGGTCTGGCTGCATCCACCAATGTACAGTAACTAGTTGAGCAGCAAGGAAACACCGAAAACAGTCTGGCATAGCCAAACCTCTCCTGTCTGTAGGTCTAGTAAGGGTAGAAAATTGAAATCTGGGAGGCTTGGAACCCCAAAGAAAGGAAGAGAATAAGCAATTCAGTTTCACAAAGAAAGACTTAGGAAGCCACTGAGGGAAATTGCAAAACAAATAAGTAAATTTGGGGAGAATTTTCATCTTTAACAGATTACTTCGACCAATCAAAGACAGGGGTAAATTACTCCACGCCTTCAGTTTTAACCGGACCTCAGACAGAATGGGGTTGTCACGGTCTGGGTCAGGTTCAGAGACCAGTTGCTACAGCAGTGTAAGGCTTACCTGAAACCAGCAGGATAGGTACACCAGCGGGTCCCCCTGGGAATGACACAAGCTCACCTGAGGTGCGGAGTCTAAGTATTAACCAGTTTTCACCAGAGCTCCTAATGGTGGAGATGGATTTGGCTGCGTGTTAATACCAGGTCGCAGATCTTAGGATCATTCAACCAGGGAATGAGCAAGCTGGAAACCAATAGCGGATCAAACAGTTTAGGGATCAAACAGAAGCAGAGTCAGTCACAAGCCAAGGGTCGGTCATAAATGGAAGGAGATTGGGATGAGGCAAAATCGTAGTCAGTAGCAAGCCAAAGGTCAGTAACGAAGATGTAGACAGCAGCAGGACCGATAAGCAGGATATTGGCTGGGAAGGCACAATAATCTGGCAAGGAGGAAGTGCATGGACATGGCTTTTATAGGAAGTTCATGGGAGGAGCAAGGAGTTCAAGGTTCAAGACAAACAGGGCCAAGGCAGGATCATCCAAAGAATTGTCAAGGGAGCTGTCCAGCATTCCAGGTGGCTCAGTGAGAAGAAACATTGCCTCTCACCGCAGAAGGCCCACGTTCAATCCCAGGCTCTGACAGGGGTGGAGATTCAGTTCTGCATAATCCATAGCCGACCCGGAGACCACCATCACCAAATAAGTAAATTTATCTACCCATTGCAAGGGAGAATCAGGGAAGGTGGAAGCCAAGTCTCTGGCATCCATCTTAAAAAGCAATGATTTATGCCGGTTAACTTTCGGACCCGTGAAATTAGAGAATGAGTTCATAAGAGACGGTGCTCCCTGGAGAGAAGGCCCAGCATCATTAAGAAACAATAACGGGTCTTCTGCATACAGGGCCACCCTCTCCTCCAACCATCCCACCCGGAGACCAACAAGATCAAGGGAGACCCAAAGGGCCTCTGCTATAGGCTCCATCACCACAGCAAAGAGGGCTGGGGAGAGGGGGCCCCTCTGTCTAGTACCACGTTGCAAACCAAAGGCAGCTGAAAGAAGTCCACCCACCCGTATCTTAACCAAGGGTCTCAAGTAAAGGGTTCACAACCAATCAATAAAACACAAGGGAAACCCCATCTGATGCAACACTTCCCACAGGTAGGCCCATTCCACAGTATTGAAGGTGAGTCGTATGGATACTAGAGAACAGATGATGGATGTTAATATCTATAGATCTACCAGGCATAAAACCTGTCTGGTCCGAATCAATTACCGACGTGATCACCTTGTTCAGCATAATGGAAAGAAGTCAAGTAAGGATTTTAAAGTCACTGTTAAGAAGCGCAATGGGCCTATAGGAAGCGCAAAATTTGGGGTCTTTACCCGGTTTGTGAATCAACACATTATGAGCTTCAGACATAGAGGGAGGCAAGGAGCAAATATGTAGGCAATCCTTATATAAGGACGTCAGGATGGGGGCTAAAAACGCCACATGGGTCTTGTAAAAATCCATCGTAGGGGCTACGAGACGTCGTCCTTTGATGACGAAATGCGTTGGGTACAGCTTCCCTCTGACATCATCGCGCTGTCAGCCATCTTGTAAGCGGTCTTTTTGAATGCTATTAATTAAACTACAGCTTGTAAGTAGGATTTTACTTGCGCAAATAAAGGAGTTTGATATGTATTACACTATGAGAGGCATGTCTTTTCTTTCATGACATTATGTGGCACCGTTTTTCGAGTTCATTTGGGTCTGGAGGTTTGGAAGATCCCTGTTCCGGGTATGGCATGGAGAACCTGCTAATATCTCACATTGCAATGCTGGTTGGGACCCCCTATAATTAAGGGGTCTCCATTTCTGGTAAGCTTCCATTTAATTACTCTGTTGGTGGTACACATCTTGGTGAATATATGAAGGAAGACTACCCATATTGCACCTACAGCATCGATTTATAACGTTATCACTGATTGTGGAGTCTCTATTCTTATATGTTTACATGGACAATATGCCACTGTTCTGTTGATTGGATCACATTCCACAGCTTTTCCTATGTATACATATGTTTAGTGGAATTTGCACAGTATTATGTATTTATTTATTTGTTTGTTTGTTTGTATTGCCTTTCATAGGTATGTGGGTCTTCATAGTGCATATGCATGTTGTATGAAGTTTGTTGTTTTACATAGCGCAATATTTATTTTATTAAATCTTTTAAAAGTTACATTAAAAAGTATAAACAGAAAAACACACATCAGCACTAAAGTGATATAAAAATTAAAAATCCTCCTTAAGACTAATAACATAGGTATAGAGCTTCACTCCAATCGCAGGTGATGTTTCAGGATGTGCAGCCTCTAGACATGTGCAGTTTGTTTTGTTCCGTATCGAAATTTGGACGCATTTTCTGTTATTCGGAGATCTGGATGTATCCAAATTCTGAATTACAATAGTAACAAATTTAAATGAATCTGAAAAAACAAAACAAAATTTGGCCAAAATTCGAATTGATTAGAATTTGAAAAAACATTTAAAAACAAATTCAAATTCGAAACAAGCATAGAATGAAAAAGAACAGAAAATAAAGAATTGAAAATATTAGAGGAAAAAAGAACAGAATAGAATATAAAAGAATAGAACAGAATACAGTAGAAAATAATAGCGTAAAACAGAACAAAATAGCATAGAAAATAAAGGAATAGAAAAGAATAGAATACATTAGAATAGAATAGAAAATCAAAGAATAGAAATCAAATAATAGAATAGAAAAGAATCAATAAGGATAGAATAGAAAAGATTAGAATAGAAAATCAAAGAATAGAAAAAAAATAAGAGTAAAACAGAGCAAAATAGAACAGAAAATAAAGGAATAGAATAGAATCAATTAGATTTGAATATAAAAGAAAAGAACAGAATTAGAATTAGAACTGAATTAGAATAGAACAGAAAATCAAAGAATAGAATACAAAAGAATAGACAAAATTGGAATAGGAAATAAAAGAATAGAATAGAAAAACAATAGAATAGAATGAAATAGAAAGAATATAACTTCCTTACGAAAATCGAATTTTGAATAGAATGAATTTGAACAGAATACATTAGACTAGAATAAAAAATAATATAAAAGAACAGAATAAATTAGAAAAGACAAATACTTTACAAAAAAACTGTGAGCTGCACTATGGTGATGTGAGTAGTGATCAGCAAATGCAGTGTGAACATTTTGCTGAAATTGAATTTTCCAATATTCACGCAACTCTTCATATAGCCCCATATACCATCAAAAACGCATATGGATTGTGGATCATGGATTGTAACGTTAGAATTATTATCAAATCTGCTGGAATTATTTTTTAATCCGTTAGAGTTGTTTTCAAATCCATTAGAATTATTTTCAAATCTGTTAAAATTATGTTTGAATCCGTTCAAAATTTAAAATTTGGTCAAATTGTAATAAACAAAATTAATTCCGAAAAATTAATTAAAGGAATTTAACTAATCAAACGAAACAAAATTAGTAAATTATCAAACTGAAATGAAACGAAAAAAAAAAATGTTTTTTATTTTGCACTCTTCTAGCAGCCTGATTGGGGAAGTTTTCAATTCTAAATAACAAAATATCAAAAAATAGGGTGCAAAAGCCTTGTGCATGATTTTAAACCAATTTATTGATAAAAAGAAACTTACTTGCAAAATCTGTATGGCTATAAGCATTATGGAGTAACCAAAATCCCAGTAAAGGTATCAATCCCAGGCATGGATGTCACAAAAAGAGACCTGCGTCATTCAACAGCTGACATGTTTTGAGGGGCGTGCCCTCATCTTCAAAACTTTATTGGGTATGTGTTTTGCTCTATTTTATCAATAAATTATTTTAACCTAATGCATGAGGAGTTTGCTACCTCTACAAAATGACAAATCTTTGCCTGCCTAGTTGTTATAAAAAAAAAACAGCCAAGGATCCTGGGTGACATCATGACCATATATGGTTATAACCATACTTGGCCAATGACATCATCCAGGATCCCTGACCCGATTGTCTAAGAACACCAACTAGCTGAGGATCTGGTTTTTATAGTGGTAGTTGGACAGGGTGAGATAGTTAGGTGTCAGGTAATTGTGGTGTCGTATCAACATGATTGACAAGGGTTTACAACCCTGGACAACATGACTAAGGACAGATTGACTTAGGGGGGATTTGTTACTTTTTTGAATGTGATAGATAAACTCTTAATTTAAGGACATTTTCATTGTATAGGTGCACTTATCTTCATTTCTATTCTTTGGGAGGTTGATGAGTAAAAGCGGTACTAATCATTTACCTGAGGGATGGATATATGGACCCCAATAATAAAGGGGAGTTCAGATATTGACACATCATCCCCATTGCAAGGCATCTTGCCCTCATGTTGAAGAGACAAGGGCATCATTCCTACATCCTGTCCCCCCAAAACTAAAGGAGACTCTGATAAGTTCTTGATGTGGGTCTCTTTTTTCTTCAAGAGGGGAGACTGCCCCTTGCAAGTACTTTCCCAATACTAAATGTTATGTGTCCTGGTATGCTTCAGAAGCACCATTAATTTACTTTTTTTTGTTAATGTCAGCAGTTCCTTAAAAAGAACTGTGAGCGTGCTTCCTCCCTTTCTGAAACATAACAGGCCATGATTTTTTACATTAAGAGGGTACCTTGAAAGACCTTTGACTAAGCCTACCCCTTTTGCAAGGTACTTTGTCCTCATGTTGGGAGATTAAGGGCTTTATCCTGACATTCTATCCCCCCCCAAAAAATGGAGACTTTAACATTCTGAAAAGTTCCCTGCCTGCAAACCCTCACTCCCCTTAGGGACCCAATTTGGGTCCCCTTTCCCCTCAACAGAGTTAGGCTTGACTGCCCCCCTTGCAAATACCTTCCCAACATTAAAAATCATGTGGCCTAGTACACGTTTTTCATATCTGTTGTCCTTTAAAAAGAACTGTGAGCATGAATCATAACAAGCCACATGTTTTTGACATTGGGAGGGTACTTTGAAAGGACTTTGACTAAGCCTACTCCTTTGCAAGGTACCTTGTCCTCATGTCATGTCCTCAATCAGCACCTGGGTATCAATCCAAGATATCAAACTTTCCTCAAAACCACGTCAAATGATGGTACTGCTGCATTGATCTTGACAACATTATCATTAATGAAACTAGTAGGGCAGAGACAGAACACACATGATCCTACTGCAGCCATCTTGGATTTTGGAATACGAGTTGTTTATATGATATGAACAGGGGCATCCCTAGGGTTGGTGTCACCCGGAGCGGTAACACTTGGTGACACCCCCTCTGACGATCCCCTCAGAATGGTTCGGATCTGCGGATTGAGCATAATGGATTGGAGTCTGATCCATTATCCTCCCCAATCTGCAGATCCCCTCCATCTTGCGCGGATCGTCGGCATGCAACCTATACGGGGTGACACCGGACCCGCTCCATAAAAAGGGAAGTTGTAAAGAAAGCCGACAATCCCCACAGGATGGATCGGATCCATCCTGCGGGGATCGTCGGCTTGCTTTACAACTTACCTTTTTGTGGAGCGGGTCCGGTGTCACCCCGTGCGGTCGGTGTCACCCGGTGCAGGCCGCACCCCCGCACATGCCTCGGGACGCCACTGGATATGAAATGCCTGCTTGGTATCTTTTCATTGTAAGTGCATTTCCCACATTAAATTGGTGTTTTAATCATGATTACATTATGTAGAGCCTGTCTTTTTATTTTTCATGATGCTATGTCCAACTGAGTATATACTGTATGCAGAGTGATCTGATATAACGCAGCAGTACTATCATTTGACATGTGGTTCTGAGGAACGCTGGATACTTTGGATTGCTATACAAGTGCTGGTTGACTAATCTTAATTGGGGGTCAAATGATTCTGGTAAGCCTCCCTTTGTTGTACACCGAGGTGCTGTGTGGTTCATCATTAAAAAGTTTTGGTGGCGTTTGACATCCACATCTGTCATTTCACTCATAATCGAAGAACCACTGAATTTACAGTTTTTGGCTTCACATTTGGATTCCTGTATTCTTTTAATTTGTGGTGACACATAGGAGTTTGATGTATTTGCATTGCACTATTGTATAACACATACATTTTCATTTATTTTAGTGCTGCATTATTGTTTTGTGATGCTCATTATACTATGTATTATGGTATCATTCCAGTTGCTATGTTTTGTTTACATCCAACAGTGTCCTAGCGCATTTTTTTATGTCCTCAATCCTGATGTATTGACAACCTTATTTCTTGAGGCCCAAAAATGCCAGGAAAGTACAAATATCCCCCAAAGGAAAGTAGACAGTCCAAGGTATTTTTTATTATGCAAAGAAAGCTTCTACCTTCCACCCGTGCAAACCAACATCAATTACACTCACCAGATTTAGGTGAATGAAACGCCTTTTAGGAATTTTATGGGATCCTAAACCCTCTTTCGTATTCACTCTATAGGATTCCTCACCATCAGAATAGGCTCCACCATACAACCAGGGAGAGAAAATCTCAGATAGTGTAATAGCTTTCTTTGCATTTGAAGAATTTCTGGATTTTTTTGCACTAATTTTTTGTGATTCACGAACTTTTTTTGTCTATTACTATGATGGACTTTCACCACTAATATTATTTATGATATATTATGCACTTTACAGATTGATTTTATTTAGAGGTCTATGTTTGCGCTGTTTATTTATAATTGTCACATTTTGTGTGTTTTATCACATTGCACAGCAGCAGGGTAGATCCTGTAGTAGTTTTTTTCATTGGCGCAGGAAGAATTTTTAGTCCAAGGTATTTAGTAATAGGTATGGCACATTTTTAAAGTTGTAATTTTTTTTGTCACAATGTTTTGGAAAATGAAGAAATAAAATATTTTTTTCACTTTTTTTTTACATACTGTCACCAGTGCAGTACAGCATCATCATATAACTGGTGTGGCGGTGATCAGGGACACTGGCTGGTGGCAGTGAATAAAAATCATATATTTTAAAAATTAAAAAAAAAAAAAATAATTTTATTTTTTGTCCTCTTCAACATTTGTTTTACATACTGTGACCAGAGCAATACAGTGTTACCATCAGGGGCGGACTGACAACTCATGGGGCCCCTGGGCAATAGGGGATCATAAGGCCCCTGTGTCCTTGCCCAAACTCAAAAAAGCCTATGAAAAATGTACCAGGGGCATCTCATGGGGCCCCCTGCTGACCCTGGGTCCTCGGGCAGTGCCCGAGTTTCCAAATGGTCAGTCCGCCCCTGGTTACCATATTAACACTCTACTACTCTGAGGAGATTTTTTTTTTGTTTTACACACTGTGATTGCTTATAGCTGTGAATATCACATTTTTACTGAATGAAAAAGATTAATTCAGTGTGTACACAGCTAATCACATGGCACAGATGGGCTGTTATTGGTCCTGTTTTTACCATGTGATCACTATGTCTAATCAGAGCTAGCAACACAATTGTACACAATGAATGGCATGGATCAAAGCCATTCATTGTTTACTATTATCATGTGATCTTGTCAGACACCGCCCGACGGGATCTCTAGTGATCCACAGAACGGGATTCCCCAGGATGCGGAGTCTAAGTCCCAGTCTGCCTTTTCACCAGAGCCCCTGATGGTGGGGATGGACTTGGTGCAAGACTGAAACCAGCTTGCGACCCCTGAGTGCACCCAACTGTGGTAGAGGGGTCCCGCCGAGGGTATGTGCCGGGGGGTGAGCCTGATGTTATGAGGCTGACAAGTCCAGGTCCCGAGCGGGATGGATGGATGACAGTCAGGAATGAGTGTAGTCAGACTAGCCTGGTCGGTAACGGTGGAGGCAGGTAGGTACCAAGCAGTAGAAAGAGAGTAGCCAGGTCACGAGCCAAGGTTCAGCAATGGGAGGTCCAATAGTATTATAACAACAGGCAGAAGAGTAGTCAGGGACGAGCCGGGGGTCAGAGCAGGAGAAGGTCAACACAAATCAGGACAAACAGGATCGGCAACAGGAACACACTTCAGAAACACAGGTACAGGAACTAGACCTTGCGATGACCTGATCACCGCCTGGCCAGTTTAAATAGTGCGCCCTGCACCATCATTGGTGCCAGGCACGCCCGCATGTGCGAGTGCGCATGCGCAGCCGCAATTGCTGCCGCCGCCGCCCAGGTCCTAGTGCCTGCACATTAGTGCGCCTAGGCAATCTGCGCATGCGCAGACCTGTGCGCCGTGACGAGACCCGCAGTCCCTGACAGATCTGCTGTGATTGGTCACAGTGATCACATGGTACCGGCCATTGCGCGGTATACTGATCAGTCATCCACTGTGTCCGGACATATAACATCCTCCCAGAACAATAGGGCTCCCACTTGGCCATCATTTTACAGTGCCCCCGAAGGGAAGCAGCTAGTCTGTAGCAGCCCAGGAGCCTTTTATGCAGCCCAGGAGTCAGATTGGGTCTCCGCTGATCAATGTTCAGTGTTTTATGTAACAGAGCTATCTTCATTCTTACATTTATGTAATTATTCTACAGGTAAATACAAGCACGCATTGATGGTTGTACACACCTTCCCTTAGCAAAAGCTGCTTTATTGTGCTACAGTCCATGGTGATGGGAAATATAGCAGTCTTTTTAAAGATAACAGAAAAAAAAATCTCTCAAATAATTTTTTTTAATGTAAAAGGTTTCTCCAATTCTACAAGCTAACAATGAATTGAGTTTTTGTCTTAGCATGGGTTTATCTCTCATGTCTACGTTATTACAAAGCTTTTAAAGCTCAGCATCATCTTGAAACACGTAAATTACTGCAGAAGGAAATGTTCACAATCTGACAAGTGTATTTTATGTGTTGAGCTATATACTACATAGAATGGATCATACATAATGTATAAAACTAAAATCATAGGAATAGCCAAAAGTCATGCTTAACAAATCCGTGTTAATTGCAGTCATGTTTATCAACTAATGAAATGCTTTAGCTTCTTTGAATGTCACCAATATGAAATGAAGTAAAAATGCAATAGAGAAAGGAGCCTGTAATTTGTAAAAAGAAAACTCAAGCTAGCAATTGATGGTGTAATAAATCAAACTTCTCCAGTGCAAAAGATATAAAAAAATGTTGACTGCAAACACCACTTACCAAACATGTACTTTGAAAAATGAAAATCACTTTTGTTATGTGTTTTCAGGCACTGGTGAAAAACAGAACATCTAAAAGGTGGGGAGAGAAAAGTTTGTAACTAAAGGATAATTTATAAAAGTTGGTTGCATTATATTTTACAGCAGATTTGTTCTAGAAAAAGTAATTTGCAGTGGCTCTGGCTGAGAAAATATAGGTGCCAAAGTATACAGTATCTAGTGTAAGTTAAAAGAGAGTGTAAAATCTAATAAATAAATAAATAAATGAGCTCATTTTCATAAATCTAGAGGTAGACTGTTAAATATGGCATTGCCAGGAAAGACTACTTTGCCTGTTGTATTTGTGTAGATTTTAAAGTTATAATAAACCCTTACATAGGCCTACTAGCTTCAGGTGATACACAGTGATGAATTATATCCTCCCATATAAGCTGTACCTGTTTATCTGCAACCCTTTCTTCTCTATTGCTGTTCACAGTACAAAGCTCAAAAGGTATTTTGTATGGGAATAGTGATCTGTTGCCACACACCGTACAGCCCAGAGCAAAAAGTTCTGTAATCTGAAACCTGAGTGTAGGGAAAATGTCTTATCTATGGTTGACAGGGCTTCTAACTGCTTGAGTATGGATGCATGATATGCTTCTACTCAAACAGACATTTTCAATATTGTCCATTCTCTAGAGACAGTTTTTTTATATTGTGTTTTTTGATTCGTTGATCTGTTCCCACAGTGGCTTTTCTTGCTTATTTGCATTTTAGATAATTTTGGCATCCGTCCACTAGAGGGTGCTTTGTGTGTATCTCTTCCTCTTTATTAATGTGGATAAACTTTATTCACATATCATGTCTCTGGTCTGCCCGGACTGGAAGTGATGCACCTCGCCTTCTGATGCCATCTTGGATACTGGCGAATGGCGGATGAAGGGCAGCAGTCCTCCCACATTTTGTTCTGTGTTTGGGGCTTGTCCGAAGCCCTCCTCTTTTACATATTGAAGGCCCCAGATCATACTTTATTTTTTTAGTGCCGCATCCACAGTTCAAGGACAGGTTTCTGTATAGGTCCCCCTGTGAGATATGGTGGCTCTTTGTAAATATGTCCATGGGTCTTGGCTGGTATAAAATCTCATAAAGTCCTATTAAATTATGGTCTTCATTTGGCTTTTTTAGGTATCACCATGTGGATTTGTTACATGCTGCCTTGAAGATTTATCCTCATATTGGATGCTATATATTATGCACCATTTCTTTGGGGGCATCCTGTTAACATCTAATGGGGTATGAATCTGATTATTCTGATTTACCTGATCCAACTACATCATTTTTGCATTTTTGCATTTTAGTATTCTCACATGGATAACAATTTCCTTAATATCTATCATGGCTCTATTAGCATTCTATAATGCAGTCTGCCTATAGTAACTATATATATATATATATATATATATATATATATATATATATATATATATATATAAAACTAACACAGGCTGATATTTGATTATGCTGGCCACTTATGTTGATTTTACGCTTACTATACACATTAATATTGCAGTATTGACAGTTTTGCTGAGTATACTATCATGGCCAGACCTTTCCTCTTTCCTGTGCACAGTCCATTTTTATCACATATGCTTGGCTATTGCTCTGATTTTATGGTTTACATTTCAGATCCTCTACTTTTTTTTCTGGGGTTTTATATATATCTGGGGAGATCTCCCTGCCAGAAAGCGCAAAGAGTTGCGCACAAAAATTGTTCCCCATGATCATATGTTAACAAGACAGACAATCTAATGCACCACATCTAAAGTTACCCTGAAAGAGGAGCCAAGAAGTAGATAAAATAGATGTTGATGTTGTGTTATATGAGAAACATTCAAAATATATAAGCTGTATATTCATCATGCAAATGTAAAAATGAGATGTAAAAATATATATTAAAAAAAGAAATAAAACATCTAACACCTGAAAAAATGCATAATAAACCACTCACCTAAATCAATAAATGAGTGCATAGACTGTGTAAGCATGCAGCTGCCCTAATAGCGAATAATGCAATAATCACCTCATGAACCAATGATGAATAAAAGAATATGAGATATGAGAAACATTATCATATTGATTATGACTGTTTTTTCCTTGCATCACACGGACAAGGTAATATTGTATTATGAGAAAACAAAAGAACCGCTCCAGGTGGGTGCCAAATCTGTATAACTCCTCCACAGGCACGCATGTGCTGGCCCGATCCATGGTCGCAGATGCAGTGAAAAGACAAAATGGTTAGCCGCACAGACAGTGATGTAGAAGATGAAATGATTTATTGAAATCCTTTGCAGACAATGTGATAAAAACAAGATAGCTCCAAGACTGGACAGAGGAACAGTAGGCTTGTTTCACACGAACATGTGCTTAGTCATTACTGATTTTCATTTGTCAAGAGAAGCCTTAAATAGGCATATGACAGCTGATGACAATTAACAATTTAACTTGAATCAGGAATAACATAGTGAACATGACACAATGTTAAAAACATAGCACATCAATTGACAGAAATGAAAACACACCTCTGCCATGTGTCATACCTAGGACAAATCACCAATATATAAAATTGGGATAAACATAACAAACAAGGATGCATGACACTTTTTATGCGTTCCGTGCAAACAGGTAAGTAAACTGACCCAAAATGTAATAAAGAAATAAAATGAAAACATGAAAAAATAAATGCAACAGCCCTACTCATAAAAATGAGTAACATCCCACTCGGGGTTCAGCCCTTGAGGGATGCGTGACTGCAAATGAAAAATAAAAAAAAACTCCTGTTTGCACAGAACACAAAAGGTGTCACCCCCTCTTATGGGAGTCTTAACCCTTTCTATCACTTGAACACCAATAATGGAACAATCACCGCCATGTAAAGAATTGAAATGTTTAGACACATTGGTAGAACGATTATTCCTCACATCACCCAAATGTTAATGGAACCTGTCCTTCAACTTTCTGCTTGTTCGTCCCACACATTGTGTACGACTAGCAAGACAAGTGATGAGATAAATAACATGTGGTGTTACAATTGAAGAAATGTTTGATGTGAAAAACCTTTCCATTACTGGTGGAACAAAAATTGTTCCCCATGATCATATGGGAACACGACTGACAATCTAATGCACCACATCTAAAGTTACCCTGAAAGTGGAGCCAAGAAGTATATGAAATAGATGTTGGATGTTGATGTTATATGAGAAACATTCAAAATCAATATATAAGCCGTATATTCACTACGCAAATGAGATGTAAAAATATATATTGAAAAAAAGAAAAAAACATCTTACACCTGAAAAAATGCATAATAAATCATTTACCTAAACTAATTAATGAGTGCATAGAATGTGTAAACATGCAGCTGTCCTAATAGTGAATAATTCAATAATCACCCAACGATGAATAAAAGAATATGAGATATGAGAATATTAGAAACATTGTTTGCTATTATATTGATTATGACTGTTTTTTATTGCATCACACAGACAAGGTAATATTGTATATACAGTTGCAAGAAAAAGTATGTGAACCCCTTGGGATTACGTGGAGTTTTGCATGAATTGGGCATAAAATGTGCTCTGAACGTCATCTAAGTCACAACAATAGAAGAACACAGTCTGCTGAACATAATACTACACAAAACATTAGATGTTGCCATGGTTTAATTGCACATAACATGTAAACATTCACAGTTCAGGGAGGAAAAAGTATGTGAGGCCCTAGCTTATTGACTTCTCCCAGAGCTAATTGGAGCCAGGAGTGAGCCAACCTTGACTCCAATCAGTGTGATGATATTGGATGTGTTGCTGACAGCTGTCCTGCCCTTAAAAAACACACACACCTGTTTTGGGTTTACTGGTTTCAAGAAGCACTGTCTGATGTGAACCATGCCTCGCAGAAAAGAGCTCTCAGAAGACCTACAATCAAGAATTGTTGACTTGCATGAAGCTGGAAAGGGTTACAAAAGTATCTCCAAAAGCCTTGATGTTCATGTGTCCACAGTAAGACAGACTGTCTACAAATGGAGAAAGTTTAGCACTGTTGCTACTCTCCCTAGGCATGGTCGTCCTGTAAAAATGACTGCAAGAGCACAGAGCAGAATGCTGCATGAGGTAAAGAAGAATCCCAGAGTGTCAGCTAAAGACCTACAGAAATCTCTGGCACATGCTAACATTTTTGTTCACACATCTACAATAAGGAAAACATTAAACAAGAATGGAGTATATGGGAGGACACCACGGAGGAAGCCATTGCTGTCCAAAAAGAATATTGCAGCACGTTGGAAGTTTGCAAAAGAGCACCTGGATGTTCCACAGCACTACTGGCAAAATATACTGTGGACAGATGAAACCAAGATTGAGTTGTTTGGGAAGAACACACAACACTATGTGTGGAGAAAAAAAAGACACAGCACACCAACATCAAAACCTCATCCCCACTGTAAAACATGGCGGAGGGAGCATCATGGTTTGGGGCTGCTTTGCTACCTCAGGGCCTGGACGGATTGTTGTCATTGATGGGAAAATGAATTTCAGAGTTTATCAAGACATTTTGCAGGAAAACGTATGACCATCTGTCCGCCAACGGAAGCTCCGCAGAGGATGGGTGATGCAACAGGACAATGACCCAAAGCATACAAGTAATTCAACAAAACAATGGCTGCAACAGCACAGAATACGCCTTCTGGAGTGGCCCAGTCAGAGTCCTGACCTCAACCCGATTGAATTGCTGTGGCATGACCTTAAGAGAGCGATTCACACCAGACATCCCAAGAATATTGCTACACTGAAACAGTTTTGTGAAGAGGAGTGGTCCATAATTACTCCAGATCGTTGTGCAGGTCTGATCTGCAACTACAGGAAACGTTTGGTTGAGGTTATTGCTGCTAAAGGAGGGTCAACCAGTTATTAAGTCCAAAGGTTCACATACTTTTTCCTCCCTGCACTGTGAATGTTTACATGTTATGTGCAATTAAACCATGGCAACATCTAATGTTTGTGTAGTATTATGTTCAGCAGACTGTGTTCTTCTATTGTTGTGACTTAGATGACGTTCAGAGCACATTTTATGCCCAGTTCATGCAAAACTCCACGTAATCCCAAGGGGTTCACATACTTTAAGGAAAAACTACTAAAGGAGGGTGTTCCACATTATTAAGCAGAGCACCATTTTCAAGCAATATGGGGAAGAAAAAGGATCTCTCTGCTGCCGAAAAGAGTGAAATAGTTCAATGCCTTGGACGAGGTATGAAAACATTAGATATTTCATGAAAACTTAAGCGTGATCATCGCACTATTAAGAGATTTGTGGCTGATTCAGAGCACAGACGGGTTCGTGCAGATAAAGGCACATTGAGGAAGATTTCTGCCAGATCCATGCATCGGATCAAGAGAGCAGCTGCTAAAATACCATTACATAGCAGCCAACAGATATTTGAAGCTGCTGGTGCCTCTGGAGTCCCACGGACATCAAGGTGTAGAGTCCTCCAGAGTCTTGCAACTGTGCATAAACCTTCTGTTCGGCCACCACTAACCAATGCTCACAAGCAGAAACGGCTGCATTGGGCAGAAAAATACATGAAGACTAATTCTCAAACAGTCCTGTTTACTGATGAGTGCCGTGCAACCCTGGATGGTCCAGATGGATGGAGTAGTGAATGGTTGGTGGATGGCCACCCTGTTCCAACAATGCTGCAACGTCAGCAAGGCGGTGGTGGAGTCATGTTTTGGGCCAGAATCATGGGAACAGAGCTGGTTGGCCCCTTTAGGGTCCTCGAAGGTGTAAAGATGACCTCTGCAAAGTATGTGGAGTTTATGACTGACCACTTTCTTCCCTGGTACAGAAGGAAGAACTATGCTTTCCGTAATAAAATCATCTTCATGCATGACAATGCAGCATCTCATGCTGCAAAGAATACTTCTGCATCAATGGCTGCTATGGGGATAAAAGGAGAGAAAGTTATGGTGTGGCCTCCATCCTCCCCTGACCTCAATCCTATTGAGAACCTTTGGAGCATCCTCAAGCAAAAGATCTATGAGGGTGGGAGGCAGTTTACATCCAAACAGCATCTCTGGGAGGCTATTCTGACATCTTGCAAACAAATTCAAGCAGAAACTGTCCAAAAACTCACAAGTTCAATGGATGCAAGACTTGTGAAGCTGCTATCAAATAAGGGGTCCTATGTTACAATGTAACATGACCTGTTAAAATGTTTAAAAAGTTAAAATGTTGTTAAAAGTTTGATTGAAATAGCTTTTGATTTCAGTAAATATGCTGCAAACACAACAAATGACAATTTTCAGTTCTTTACAACCTATAAAGTGTTTTGAAACTTACTGTGCAGAATAATTTAGAACAGTGCATTGTAAGTTTTTTATGTTTAAAAAAAATACTGTTATCATTAGGAGGTTTGTTCAATAAAATTTGAATTGTACTCTTAATAGTTGATAACATGAGAATTATTCTGACTTATTATTTAGGTAAATGAGAAAAATATAATTTGCATAATAATTTGGAACAGTGTATATATATATATATATATATATATATATATATATATACACAGGTGAAACTCGAAAAATTAGAATATCGTGCAAAAGTTCATTTATTTCAGTAATGCAACCTAAAAGGTGAAACTAATATATGAGATAGACTCATTACATGCAAAGCAAGATAGTTCAAGCCGTGATTTCTCATAATTGTGATGATTATGGCTTACAGCTCATGAAAACCCAAATCCACAATCTCAGAAAATTAGAATATTTTGAAAAGGTGCAATATTCTCGGCTCAAAGTGTCCCACTCTAATCAGCTAATAAAGCCATAACACCTGCAAAGGGTTCCTGAGCCTTTAAATGGTCTCTCAGTCGGGTTCAGTAGGAATCACAATCATGGGAAAGACTGCTGACCTGACAGTTGTGCAGAAAACCATCATTGACACCCTCCATAAGGAGAGAAAGTCTCAAAAGGTAATTGCAAAAGAAGTTGGATGTTCCCAAAGTGCTGTATCAAACTACATTATTAGAAAGTTATGTGGAAGGGAAAAGTGTGGAAGAAAAAGGTGCACAAGCAGCAGGGATGACCGCAGCTTGGAGAGGATTGTCAGGAAAAGGCCATTCAAAAGTGTTGGGGACTTTCACAAGGAGTGGACTGAGGCTGGAGTCAGTGCATCAAGAGCCACCACACACAGACGGATCCTGGACATGGGCTTCAAATGTCGTATTCATCTTGTCAAGCCGCTCCTGAACAACAAACAACATCAGAAGCGTCTTACCTGGGCTAAAGAAAAACAGACCTGGTCTGTTGCTCAGTGGTCCAAAGTCCTCTTTTCTGATGAGAGCAACTTTTGCATCTCATTTGGAAACCAAGGACCCAGAGTATGGAGGAAGAATGGAGAGGCACACACTGCAAGATGTTTGAAGTCCAGTGTGAAGTTTCCACAGTCTGTGTTGATTTGGGGAGCCGTGTCATCTGCTGGTGCTGATCCACTGTACTTCATTAAGTCCAGGGTCAACGCAGCCGTCTACCAGGAGATTTTGGAGCACTTCATGCTTCCTTCCACAGACGAGCTTTATGGGGATGCTGACTTCATTTTCCAGCAGGACTTGGCACCTGCCCACACTGCCAAAAGCACTGAAACCTGGTTCAATGACCATGGGATTACTGTGCTTGATTGGCCAGCAAACTCACCTGACCTTAACCCCATAGAGAATCTATGGGGCATTGCTAAGAGAAAGATGAGAGACATGAGACCGAACAATGCAGAAGAGCTGAAGGCCGCTATTGAAGCATCCTGGTCTTCCATAACACCTCAGCAGTGCCACAGGCTGATAGCTTCCATGCCACGCCGCACGCATTGAGGCAGTAATTGCTGCAAAAGGGGCCCAAACATATGCATGCTTATACTTTTCAGAGGTCCGATATTGTTCTATGTACAATCCTTGTTTTATTGATTGCATGAAATATTCTAATTTTCTGAGATTGTGTATTTGGGGTTTTCATGAGCTGTAAGCCATAATCATCACAATTATGACAAATCACGGCTTGAACTATCTTGCTTTGCATGTAATGAGTCTATCTCATATATTAGTTTCACCTTTTAAGTTGCATTACTGAAATAAATGATGGTCGTACGTTTTCCTGCAAAATGTCTTGATAAACTCTGGAATTCATTTTCCCATCAATGACAACAATCCATCCAGGCCCTGAGGCAGCAAAGCAGCCCCAAACCATGATGCTCCCTCCGCCATGTTTTACAGTGGGGATGAGGTTTTGATGTTGGTGTGCTGTGCCTTTTTTTTCTCCACACATAGTGTTGTGTGTTCTTCCCAAACAACTCAATCTTGGTTTCATCTGTCCACAGTATATTTTGCCAGTAGTGCTGTGGAACATCCAGGTGCTCTTTTGCAAACTTCCAACGTGCTGCAATATTCTTTTTGGACAGCAATGGCTTCCTCCGTGGTGTCCTCCCATGTACTCCATTCTTGTTTAATGTTTTCCTTATTGTAGATGTGTCAACAAAAATGTTAGCATGTGCCAGAGATTTCTGTAGGTCTTTAGCTGACACTCTGGGATTCTTCTTTACCTCATGCAGCATTCTGCTCTGTGCTCTTGCAGTCATTTTTACAGGACGACCATGCCTAGGGAGAGTAGCAACAGTTTCCATTTGTAGACAGTCTGTCTTACCGTGGACACATGAACATCAAGGCTTTTGGAGATACTTTTGTAACCCTTTCCAGCTTCATGCAAGTCAACAATTCTTGATTGTAGGTCTTCTGAGAGCTCTTTTCTGCGAGGCATGATTCACATCAGACAGTGCTTCTTGAAACCAGTAAACCCAAAACAGGTGTGTGTTTTTTAAGGGCAGGACAGCTGTCAGCAACACATCCAATATCATCACACTGATTGGAGTCAAGGTTGGCTCACTCCTGGCTCCAATTAGCTCTGGGAGAAGTCATTAAGCTAGGGCCTCACATACTTTTTCCTCCCTGAACTGTGAATGTTTACATGTTATGTGCAGTTAAACCATGGCAACATCTAATGTTTGTGTAGTATTATGTTCAGCAGACTGTGTTCTTCTATTGTTGTGACTTAGATGACGTTCAGAGCACATTTTATGCCCAATTCATGCAAAACTCCACGTAATCCCAAGGGGATCACATACTTTTTCTTGCAACTGTAAGTATCACAATAATATTTTAAAAAGGGGGGTTGAGAGGGCACAACCCTATAAAATGTGTAAATAAATTAACACACATTGTAACACACACTATACACAATCTCCTAGATTGTAAGCTATGAGGACCTTGCCCTCCTATCCCTCTGGTATTGAACTGTATTGTTGCTGTATTGTCTCCCGTTATATTGTAAAGCGCTAAGCAAACTGTTGGCGCCATATAAATCCTGTATAATAAGAATAATAATATACACAATGTGAAAAAATATATAAGGTTGGCGCTGGCTCTTTAAACCAAATACTCAAAATATGTAATAATGTAAGACAAAATAATACAATTAAACACTATCAACTACACTAAAAATATTCAACGGATTCATAAATGCAGCATAACCAATATAAAGTCCAAAGGTGTCTTGTAAAAGTTCCCAATTACTATACATTTGAGGATATACTTAGGTGATGATTCATCTAAAAAAGAAAAAAAAAGTGTTCAACCACATGCATGTGTAATTGAATTGCTCCCTCACCACATTCCTATGGCCAACAATGTACCTGTAGCTTGAAAGCATCAGATGTCACAATCCATGATGTGGGACTGCTGTATTTAATCCAGCCATGGATGTCATTATATACTGTAGTTCTCATACACCCAAGACAAAAAAAAAATGGAAATTCCAGAGAGAGATCTGATAGTGTAGTAAGTTTTATTCTTAAGTTATTACATATTTTATGTATTTGGTTTATAGGGCCAGCGCCGACCTTACAGTATATATTTTATCACAATAATATTACAATTGTGCTATTTGACCTATCTGTAAAAAGGGGTCATAAACCTAAGGTGAGTGTTTATTTGTTTTGTGAGCACATGTGGTGAAAAATGTGGAGGATTCATTTGACAGAACAATTTCACACAAAGAACTATTGAATCAGTGTGGTGCTGGGAATTTGCACAATACTGGACTTTTTTTTGTGTTAGCTTATTCACTTTGGAGTGGTTAGTTATGTTATATTAGATATATTAGGTATATTAGAGTGTGTAAGCTCCATACCTTTATGTGTTATTATATTATTATTAGTGAATTTTCACTTGAAAGGGCAGCTGCATGTATTTATTTTGTTTGTATTCATATTTGTCATTAGGGTAGGTGCCACGATGTTGGTTAAAAAAAAACTTTTTTAATTACAGTTGCGCTGTTATGGTAACAAAGGGTAAAACATAGGAAAGGTCATTTCTAATCAGGACTCAGAAGAATGCCAACATGTACTCAAGACATTATTAGTGCCGTATGCACAATGAGTGCAGTGTGCAATACATAGGAAAAACATACAAAACAGAATACAATTATATACAGAATGTACAACTTCCTTTATATAATCTAATTTTTCTTTTAAAAAAGGTTTGTAAAGCAATATGTGACTCACTATAATACATCATCTGTGTCCTTTTCCAGCTCTTCTTCGAGAAGTTGAAACCAGCGGCTTAAATGTATTCATATTCTAAAAAGAATTGTCTGTAAATGATGACTGACTAATGTCAATTGATACATTTCCTTACAAATGTTATGTGTGGCTGACAATGCAATTTATCAAAAGAATGTGCATTAAAAGGTTTATGGAACTTATAATATTAACATTTTAATATTCAAATAGTGCAAACGCCTCCAGAGGTATACAAATGTGTGTGGGCAAATTAAGAATATTAGTTACATTATCAATCATCAGTCTTCCTAATTCAGTATTATTGTTTTACACTTTAACTCGATTTGAAGAAAGAAAAACATTTCAATAATGTATAACATAGGTTGTTCTCTGATTGCATATGTTAAATAAATTGTCCTTATTAATGTTTTCAGATTTACAAAATAAATGATATGCCACATTTTACTACACTTGGAATAGTGATTTGCAGTACAATAAGTTTCATTCTTGCCTATGCTTTATGAATAGTGTTGAGCTACATTTTCTGAACCAAGGTTTCTACTTTTGTACCCATTTTATCACTAAAAAAAGAGCAAACGTACGCTGATGTCTTTCTTCATTTTCTACTCTGCACAAAAATAATGACTGCTTGCAGTAGACAACATGATACTAATTTTAAAACAACAAAAATTGTAAAGTATGTACCAGGGGTGGACTGACAACTCATGGGGCCCCCAGGCAATAGGGGATCATGGGGCCCCTGTGTCCTCACCGACGCTCAAACCACACCCAAAAAAGCCTATGAAAGGTGCCAGGGGTATCTCATGGGGCCCCCTACTGACACGGGCCCTCGGGCAGTGCCCGAGTTCCCAAATGGTCAGTCCACCTCTGGTATGTACCTCATTAAACATCACTATAATATTTGCATTATCCTGATTGAGAAGTTAAAGCTGAATTCCAGGGAATCCAAAAATCCTGCCTTGTACTGAGGTTTTTCCTGCAAAGCATGGATTCAATGATAGTTTAGGTCTAGGGTACTGGAAAAAGCACTTTTACTTCCCTTATCCTCCACTTCCAGACTTCCTGCACACTGCTAAACCAGTTTCCACAACATTTTCTCCTTTATGCTCACACAGTTCCAGATCCTCTGACATTATCAAGTGCATTGCAGTGCACTTGGCCCTGCATTAGACATGAGAATGATGAGTGCTGAGGGACAGTCCACCCCTAGAGAGTATGAGGGTGCTGACTGCTGGGAAAGCAGGTATCAGAAAATTACAGTTCTTTTTACAGTCCCCTAGACATGAAGGATCATTTTAACTCTTTTGATACCAAGTCCTGTGCTTGACTTTTAAACTCAGATAGCCAAATAATTTTTGAAAATTTTCCAATGTTCTTTAATTTTCCCCTGAAAGACTTCAGAGGTTATTAAAAAAACCACCCAGACCAAACATTTTCTGAATGCAAAGGATCTATAGAATTAAATGACACATTTTTAGGTTGTTTAACAGTTGTACAAATTTTAGCCAAATAATATGTTTGCAATAAAATCTTTATTAGAAGACACAAACACAACATCATTTACAAAATTCCTACTAAATCTAAAAGTTAAAACTGTATTGAGTTAATAAATAACAAATATTTGTAAATTTTAAATTGTGCCTGTTTGTGAAGTAGTGAAAATCAAAGGTACTCAAAACTGTAAATGCTGTAAGTAACTTGCAATAAAAGTCTGAAAGTAATCATTTTTCACTTAGAGCTTTCAGAATTCATAAACTAAACCCCCCCCCCCCAACCCACCTTTTCTGAAAGCATAGGACTGGTAAAATAAAAAGTGCTGCAGATTTCTTAGGTCCTGCCATAGTTGAGCAAATGTTTGTCAAAATGATATTTTCACAAAAAAAAATATATAAGTCATTGTTCTTAGCAGACACAAACACAACAAAACTTACAAAATTTCTACAGAATTCCCACTAAGGCTGGCCATACATTATACAATTTTCTTGAGAATTTTGCTTTAGATTTACCTAAAACCATATACTGTACTGTAATATGAGGTTAAACATGAACAATACGTTCAATTGTATCCAATTAGACAGGCCCTTGCACTACATAGTTGAAGGTAAAGCTTAAGGAAATTGGGCAGAAATTGGACAGAAAACTGTAAGAAAATGGTATAGTGTATGGCCAGCCTAAATCTAAAATATAAAACTGTATTATGTTAACAAATGTGTCCCTTAGACACAGCACATCAAGGATTTGGGTAAAGGGCCAATTACAGCACCCTTTACCATGTGATCACTCTGTCCAATAACAGCAATCACTTTGTAAACAAAGCAAGGTGATTCCTGGGTCAGCTCTCTCCTTTCCTCACACCGATACTGAGTGAGAGGCAAGGAGAAGATTGGTTGCCACACCTTGAGTTTTTGTTACCTACTGTGCCTCTTACTGTGCTCTATAGTGCTGATCAATGACCTATTAGTGTTCAACAGTGCCCTATAGTGCCCATCAATGAGTGCTCATCAGTGCCCTACAGTATTCATCAGTGCCCTACAGTGCTCATCAGTGCCCATCAATGAGTGCTCATCAGTGCCCTACAGTATTCATCAGTGCCCTACAGTGCTCATCATTGCCCTACAGTGCTCACCAGTGACAATCAGTGCACTTTGGTGTCCAACAGCACCCGTCCTCCTTAGGAAGTCACGTGATGTAACACGTAGGGTGGGTCGATGACGTCAAGCCGCTAAGTTTATGAGCTGCCATCTTGGAAATTCCTAAATGCATTGGAATTATATTGTTACAGGCATTTTTACTGTGGCGTCCCAGCAGGACACTTTTAAATGTGAGTTATTTAAGTACTACCCTATGGCAAGCGTTTCTGTTTACATATGTGGAGGATATGTGGGATAAAGAGGAGGCAAGACCATCTGCAGCAGAGTGAAGAGGAGATTGGAGCCAATAATACATTATACCTACCTGGGTTAAAAGGGAAAGGCGGTATTTGACCTATGCAATTTGGGTCATATAAGGAGGTGAGAGTATATGTATGTCTCTGGTGGAGGAGCACCTTTAAGAATATATGTGGACACAAGAATAAAGAGCACCTGTTTGGCAAAAAATCATATATGCATGGATAAAATCACATATGAAGGACTATAAGTTGTGGTCATTGTATTCACAAGTGTCTAATAATCACAAGCTTTGGATGTTTTTGATATACTTAGGAGATTGTATATAAGTATATAGGATTATATGCGCTGCACTAACATACAATATACCTATTTGTGTGTGGAAACACATATAAGTGTGTCAAGGCTCCCAGGTGTGACCAGAGGTGTGTGACTGACGCAGGGAAACGCAGACTTCAGATATGTGATAAACAATATAATTTATTAACACTAACAATACAAACATAAACACAGTGCAATACTAAACATAATACAGTGCAAACAAACCAACCACCCACAGATAACAGTACATACAAGCAAGCGTCATCAGGCAGGCCGGGTCAATATCAATAGGGCAGGTAGGTACAGGGGGAGCAAGCGGAGATTGGTCGGGGTCACAGGCCAGGTTCAGCAGGTAGCTAGCAGCGTAGTACAGAGGGTCAGGCAGAGGGATGGTCAGGGTCACAAGCCAGGGATCAGAACAGGTAGCAGGCAGCGTAGTACAGAGGGTCAGGCAGAGGGATGGTCAGACAAGCCAGGGATCAGAACAGGTAGCAGAGAATCAGACAGGAACAGAGAGCAGGAACAGGATACAGGGCCCAAGAGAAACACAACACCAAGGCAGAGTCTGCAAGTCTGGCCATCCCTTAAATACCCCAGCATAATCAGTTCCAGGTGTTAGCTGGCTGCAAAGTTGAGTCTCTGATTGCTGGGAGCATCCGCTGGCCAGCCCTGGTACTGCAGATCAAAAGGCAGGTGAGTCCCACCATTGCTGGCTAGTCCATTCCTGACAAAGTGTCAGCAGCACTAGTATAGACAGGAGGTTGGTGTTTTTGTTGCGCTGAAGTTTTATTTGTACACAGGATCAGTTGAAGAATCACAAAATTTTTAAAATGTCACAGCATACAGTATGTGTATATATCACTTTTGAGTTCATTGCACTACACTGGAAGTTGATATTTATTTTATATTGACTTGATTATCTGTGATTTTTTACAGTGCTGCACTGATTATTTTTTTTTACCTTTGTATTATATTTTATAAGCTAAAATCACTTATTTAGTGCCAGTTTTGCTGTTCCTATTTGTTTTATTATTTATTAGTCTTGTTCCATCCATGACTGGCTTTTTTTTTTTTTTTTTTTAATTTAAATATTTATTTAATTTTTCATGTTAATACAAAAACCAGAAAAAGGGAAATAATTCTCATACAAATAAACATTTATAACATTTCTACCTTTCCCTTACTAAAAACTCTTTTCTTTCCCATCCCACTACCCCCCCTTCCCGCCCCTCATCCCCCCTCCTCCCCCTCTGCAGACTCTAGCCAATTCTAATCTCTTGAGGCTTATTAATTTTTTGCTAACATCCTAAATTCATATTTTCCTATATTTCTCTTTCAATCCTGCTCTTTCCCACTTTTCCCATCTCCTAAAATAAACTCTCATCCTATCTTCCTGCATATGGTATGATCTTTCCATTCTACCTATCTGGTTTACTCTATTAATCCAGTCTTCCTCCTTCGGTACCTCAGCTTTCCTCCAAAACTTGGGTATCAACCCTTTCGCCGCATTCAAGAAGTACCAAATACCTGAATCTTTATATTTATTTACAGGTGTCTCCACATTGTGTAGGAGGCATGTCGTTGGGTCTAACCCTATGTCAATTTCAGTTATTTCTTCAATCAATTTGACTATTATCTTCCAAAAAGCCTGGATTTTCAGACATTCCCACCATATGTGAAACACCGTGCCTATCTCTCCACATCCTCTCCAACACATATTTGAGTTTTCCCCATTCATCTTGTGCTCTACACTCGGTGTGATGTGCCATCGTGTCACACACTTATAATTAACCTCAACCTCTCTCATACTAACATTATCGTGTATCAATCTAAACATCTTTCTTTGTCTATCTTCATCAAACCCAACTCCCATATCCCTTTCCCATTTTGTAATAAAAATTAACTTTGTGTTTGTGTCTAATTCGGTGAGTATTCTATACACTTTTGAAATACCGTGCTTCCCATCCCTTCGTGTCTCTAACAACCTTTCAAACATATTCCACTCCTGTTTTATTCTCAGGGGTTTCGGTAGGTTTCCAATAAAACATTTCAATTGATGATATTTCCACTCATCTATTCTAATAAAAATATTTCCCTTCTTCTCTATTAAATCTTTAAGTGATCTCAATTCCCCCTCCACCAAAACATCTCTCAGTTGGGTATCCTCCTTTCTAAACCATCTCCCTGATATCTTATTCTTTCCCGGGGGAAAGTACTCAGTATTTGTGAGAGGCATTAATATAGAATTAAATTCCCATTTCATGTTTTTGTGTAAATTGTCCCATACCCTAAAAACATTTAAAGTGTAAATACTTGTGCTTTCTTTAATTCCCCTGAACTGTGGTGGAACCCATATCATCTGACTCAATCTAATGCCACTAAGATCATGTTCAATTGTTACCCAACTTTTCCCCTTATGGTTAAATGACCAGTCATATATTCTTGCTAAAACCACTGCTTTATAGTATCTTTTGACATCTGGTAGATCCAATCCCCCTTTCTCTTTAGTCCTACTCAATGTTTCATATGCTATTCTAGGTTTTTTATTCTTCCATATGTATCTTGTTAACATTTTTTTCATTATCTTAAAGAAGGCTTCTGGAATTTTAATTGGTACCATTTGAAATCTATACAGTATTTTAGGCATAATTACCATTTTGACCAGGTTTATACGTCCTATCCAGGATGGATTTCCTCCTTCTAGTCTTTTTAGATCTTCCCTGATCTCATTTATCAAAGAGATATAGTTAATCTATACAAATGCTTAGATGAGGCAGTGAGTTTTATTCCTAGGTATTTTATCTCTTTTTCTCTCCATATAAAGGGGAATTCTTTTTGTAGTTTTTCTTTTTCATTCTTTGATATATTAATATTCAGGATCTCTGTTTTCGTTGGATTAATTTTTAAATTTGATAGTTCCCCGTACTCCTTCAGAATCTTCATTATATTTGGAAGAGTTATTCGGGGATTCCCCACATAGAACAATAAGTCGTCCGCAAAGGCCGCTACTCTATGTTCTATGGATTCTATCTGAATTCCCTTTACCGATCCACTATTTCTTATTATTGACAACAGAGGTTCGAGTGTCAATACATATAGCAGAGGGGACAGTGGACAGCCCTGTCTTGTACCATTAGACATTCCAGTGGGTTCTGATCTCTCCCCATTTACCGTGATGGTTGCAGTAGGCTCCCTATATAATTTACTTATCCACTCTCGCATTCTATCACCTATCCCCAGCACTTTTAAGTTGTCCATCATAAAGGCCCAGTCCACTCTATCAAATGCCTTCTCTGCATCAATTGACAAGAGCACCACCGGGGCTTTCCCTTTTCTACTTTTCTGAATAAGCATCAGGGTTCTCAAGCCGTTATCTCTACCTTCTCTCCCCGGTACAAAGCCCACCTGGTCTCCATGGATCCATTCAGGCATCAGATCCCTCAACCTGTTTGCTAACACCTTTGCATACAGTTTAGTGTCAGTGTTCAATAATGAGATAGGTCTATAGCTGGAGCACTAAGATGGATCTTTTCCCTCCTTGTGAATAAGTACTACATGGGCCTGTAGGGATTCTCTCCTCACTTCCATCCCACCTCCCAGAGCATTCATATATTTCTCCAGCTTGGGTAACAGTACTTCACTAAATTTCTTAC
The DNA here is from genome assembly GCF_062004578.1 of Staurois parvus. Classification (NCBI taxonomy): domain Eukaryota; kingdom Metazoa; phylum Chordata; class Amphibia; order Anura; family Ranidae; genus Staurois; species Staurois parvus. Next base: position 11,703,665 of record NW_028317949.1, read on the forward strand.
AGTACTTAACTGTATAGCCATCCGGGCCTGGGCTTTTTACCCCCCCTGTGCTTTTTAATGCTATTTTAATTTCTTCCTGGGAAATTTCTGCGTCTAGGGAGTTCAACTGTGCTTCACTTAGTTTTGGTAATCCCGCATTTTTTAAGTATGTCATCTTTTTTTCATTAATTCCCTCTTGAGCTTCTTTTAGAGGGCCTTGGGGGCTAATATTATATAACTTTTTGTAATACTCCGTAAACACTTTAATAATCTCTTTATTTGAGTGGACCAACTCCCCCTTTGAACTTTTTATCTTTTCTATATAGTTCCTATTTTTCTTTTTATTCAAAGCTCTCATTAGATATCTTCCTGGTCTGTCTCCCCATCTATATCTCTCATTCAAAACCCTGTTGTATACTCTTCTCTTCTCCTCATCCATCAACCTCTCTAGCTCATCTTTTTTATCCAATAACTTCTGTCTCGTATCTTTTGTTATTTTCTTCTTATGGATCTGCTCCAAGTCCGATATTTCTTTTAAGAGCCCACTGACCCTCTCTCTTCTTTCCTTTTTCTTCCTTGCTCCTGCCGCAATCAAGATTCCTCTTATGAATACCTTGTGGCTTTCCCAGACTGTAGCTATCGATACTTCCTCTGTTTCATTCTCCTTAAAGTATACCTTAATCTCTTTCTCAATTTTCTGAACTACCTCCTCATCCAGAAGAAGAACCTCATTTAACCTCCACCCTAATCCTCCAGTCCACCTTCTTCCCCATCCCATTTTCATTACGACCGGAGCGTGATCCGAGAACGTCCTTGTCTCTATGTCAATTTTAACCAGATGATCTATAAGTTGATGGTCTATTAAGATGTAATCTAATCTCGAGTATATCTCATGTGCATTAGAGAAGAAGGTATAGTCTCTGTCTTTCATATGCGTTATTCTCCAGGTGTCCATTAGTTGATATTCATGCATCACTTTTTTCAAAGTTCTCAGAGACCTACTCCCCTCTCTTTGCACAGAAGAGGTATTATCCTTTTGTGGGTCCATACAGAAATTTAGGTCTCCAGCTACTATCAAACGCCCTTTTTTAAATTCCATTAATTTTTTCAACAGACCCTTCATATACATCTCTGGGTTTTTATTAGGGCAGTATATATTGGCTAAAGTACACTCAGTCCCCTGAAGTCTACCTTTTAAGAATAAAAACCTCCCCTCCGGGTCGGTTCTTCTATCCTCCAGCTCAAATCTCATATTCTTTGCCAAACCTATTGCAACCCCTTTTGCTCTTTTAATTGGAGAATCTGCATAGTACCATGTTGGGTAGTATTTGGATTTCAATTTCACGTTTGCCTCTATCTCAAAGTGCGTCTCCTGTAAAAATACCACTGATGTCGCCCTATGATGTAACTCATTAAACAACCTAAATCTCTTCCCTGGACAACTCAGCCCGTTCACATTATAGGTTATAAACTGTATTTCTTCCATCATTCCCAATTAACTCCATCTCTCTTCCAGATTGCCTCTTCCTCTTTATCCCTTCTGTCATGCAGAGTATTGACCCAATACCTCCTCCCCTCCCTCCCTCCCACCCAACTACCGACCCCTCCCCCCTCCCTCCTACCCTCCCAACCCGCCCCATTTAGGCTTTCCATTTGCCTATTCATTTTTTGAGGGACCCACCCCTCCATAGATGTAAACCTAGGGGCTGAGCTCTACCAATACACGGCGCCCTCCCCCCCCCCCCTCCCCGGATACCCTTGGATTATCTTTAAGATTTCATTAAGTTCCAGCAAAGTTCTAGAGTCTCAGAAGAAGAATATTATAAAAGAAAAAAAACCCCTTCTATATTGATAAAGAGAAGGAGAGAGGGGGGGAGAGAGGGGGAGAAGAAAAAAAAAATTCAAATCTCCCCTCTCCCCCCTATCTCCCCTATTTATGTCCTTCTTCTAACTAAATTCCACTCTTCTTTTTTTTTTCTAGCTTCACAATCCCCTCTTTCCTCCTCCCACCCTGGGATCTCCACTATTTGTAAATCGAGTCTCTTAAAAAAGTCTCTCAAGTCTTCAGGGAATCTCAAGTGAGCTGTAACTCCGTTCTTCCACCCGATTAAGGATTCTGGTATACCCCATCTATAGTGCACATTCTGCTTTCTCATTTGCTCTAATAGGGGTTTCAAAGTTCTCCTTCTCCATATTGTCTCTGATGTCAAATCCGCATAAATCTGTATATCCATATCTTTATATTTAATATTTGCTTTTCCTTTTGTCTTTTTCCAAATCTCTTCTCTATCACCTCTTATCTGGAATTGGACAATTATGTCTCTTGATTTCTTTATTCCACCTCTTTGTTGCATTCTTCCTACTCTATATGCACCTTCAAGATTCACCGCTTCTGTTTCTGGTTTATCCAATATAAAGTTTATAATTCTACATATTATGCTGCGTATCTCTTCTCCCTTTATGAGCTCTGGCACTCCTCTTACTCTGAGATTGTTTCTCCTCTCTCTATTTTCTTGTACCTCCATCTTATAGAGTAGTTTCTTTTGTTCTTTCCTGATATCGATTGTTCTCTTTTCCAATTCAGATATGTCATGGGTGTGGTTTTTAACTCTTTCCTCCGTTTCCTCTACCCTCAGTAATATCTGTCCCAAATCACTCCGAATATTGACCAGTTCATGCTTTATCGTTCTTTCTAAATTTTTAAACATATCCGCCATCTCCTTCTTATTTGGGACTTGTAGCTCCTTATCTGACTCTCTTATCTCCAAATTTTCCTTTGTTTGTTGGTTGCTATGTTGTATTACTACTGAGGGTTTAGGGCTATCTTCCAAGCTTATTTCCAGTTCACTTTTTTCCCCAATCACTTGAGACCTTTCTGGGGTCATATTACCTTGAGACGTATATTTTTTTATTGTACTTGTCTGAGACCCCTTTGTCCCACTACATTTCACGCTTTTATTTTTCATCTTCTAGGCTCTACTTTTCCTCCTTTTCTCCTTATTCGCACTTACGAAAGCTGGAACCACAGTAAAATCTAGACACCTTGGGCCTGGTGGTCAAATTTCAATCCTCTTTATTATTTTATCCGTTTTTCCAAGTTATGTCTTTTCTATATCTTCTTATCATATTTAAATCACTTGCATACTCTCCCAGGAAATCCCCCCCTTTTACGTATCCTCTTTAACTTTCCATGGACAATATATTTTTATACAGTCTTTACCATTCCAAACTGTTCACACTCACCCTCTCCTTGTAGTTCTCTCCAATGAGATTATTTGAGTCAGTTTGGGCCACCGACATAGGCCTTTAATCTTCTTTTTCTTCAGGGGGATTCCTGTGGGCTTCTCCTCCTGTAATTTGCTTCCCAGTCCTCTATCGGTTAATATCTCTTCTCCCAGGGGCGCTGGGGGCTCATTGTCTGGTTAAGACACAGTACTGGGGGGGAGAGGCATCGGCATTTCTCTCTTTCCTCGGGCCCCGGCCGGCCGGCCGGCTTTCTCCCCTTCCCAGAGCTCCTCTGCGGCAGGTCGTGTGATCACAACCCGCCTCCTCGTCCTCCCAGCAGCCCCTCTCCTTGGGTCGCACCACCTCCAACTTCCTCGTCCCGGCTCACTCCCTCTCCGATGCCGCCAGGATCGCCACCCACCGACCTGTTCACCAGCGGGCAAATCCCCGGCCCAGTGTCGGTCACCAGCGGGCAAATCCCCGGCCCAGCGTCTCCATCTCCTCAGGCATCCAAGGTAAGGCAGGGGTATCAGGGAGCACTCACTCCGTGCTCATTCACGCCGCCATAGCAAGGCTCCGCCCATCCATGACTGGCTTATTGATTGGGTTTTACTACTTAGCTGTGTAGTCTACCCACATGGAAGAGAAATATATTTCCACTATATTTAGAAAAAAAATTATATATGTGCCATATATTTCCAATATATTGGCCTACGCTAATATATTTTAGCATGTATTCTTAAAAATGTAAATTTAAATATATTTTCTAAAGGCACATATTTAAAAATATATATTTTTAAAATATATTCTTCAGATTTTTTTTAACATTTCAAAAGTCATTTTAATATATATTTTTACATATATTTGTAAAGGCATTCCAAAAATGTAGATTAAATGCATTTTCAAAGACATATATTTGAAAATGTATATTTTTCATATATTTTTTAATATATAAAAATGCATTTCAACATACAGTATATATATATATATTGAATTATATTTTTGAAATTTATTGAAAATGGCCAAAATGGTAGTATTTCAAATATGTCAATATATTTGGAAAGAATATTTTTAAAATATATTTAAAATATATTTTTCTTACACGTGGGTATCGCTGTTTATACCCTATGATTATATGACTGACAAGTTATAAATACTATGTAAATAAAAACTCATCCCCATGGGTGTAGAGGCCCATACAGCTTGTGTTATATGCCCAATAGTGACAGATGTTCTGTGCAGTCACCACCAGCAGCCTGCTATAAATGAATATCAGGCTGACAGATGCAGTGGCTCTGTGGCTCTTCCTGCACATCTGTGCAATCACATCCATACAGAGAGATGCATAGCCTTGGAACCAGACAGACTGATGGGATATTTACCAGGCTATTGGTGACAGCTGCATGGAACATCTGTCTCTCCCGAGTGCAAAAACCAAATATAACCACATGCTGTAAGGGCCTCTGAGCCCATGTGAATGTACCCAACAGTGTTTACAATGCAGGAGATTCTACCATCGGCATTTTAGTACAGGTTTTGTGGTTTAGGTAAGATCTCAACACAGGAAAGGTGAGTATGCAAAACAGGAATTAAGTTTATATAAGGAAGGGAATGTGCTTGGGTTACAAGATGAGACACACTACATGGCGTTGTTGTCTGCTACCAGAACTCTGAAAAAACTAATGATATAAATTAATTTGGTTCTGAAATCCACACTGCTCAAAAAAATTTAAGGAACACTTTGAAAACACATCAGATATGGACTGGGTAATGTGTTGGGAATTTAAGGATGCCCCATCGTTTGATGGAAATGAAAATTATCAACCTTCAGAAGACTGAATTCAAAGACCCCCAAAAATCAAAGTGAAAAAATGATGTAGCAGGTTAGTCCATTTTGCTGAAATTTCATTGCAGCAACTCAAAATGGTACTCAGTAGTTTGTATGGCCCCCACATGCTTGTATGCATGCCTGATGACATTGGGACATGCTCCTAATGAGACAACAGATTTGTACTGAGGTATTTCCTTCCAGATCTGGACCAGGGCATCACTGAGCTCCTGGACAGTCTGAAGTACAACCTGGCGGTGTCAGATGGACCGAACATGATATCCTAGAGGTGTTCTATTGGATTTAGGTCAAACGAGCATGGGGGCCATTCAATGGTATCAATTCCTTCATCCTCCAGGAACTGCCTGCATACTCTTGCCATATGAGGCCAGGCATTTTCATGCATCAGGAGGAACCCAGGACCCACTGCACCAGTGTAGAGTCTGACAATGGGTCCAAAGATTTAATCAGTCAGGGTGCCATTGTCTAGCTTGTAGAGGTCTGTGCGTCCTTCCATGCATATGCCTCCTCAGACCATAACTGACCCACCACCAAAAGGGTCATGCTGAACGATGTTACAGGCAGCATAATGTTCTCCACTGCTTCTCCAGACCCTTTCATGTCTATCACATGTGGTCAGGGTGAACCCGCTCTCATCTGTAAAAAGAACAGGGCGCCAGTGGTGGACCTGCCAAGTCTGGTGTTCAATGGCAAATGAGCACAGGGCCCACTAGAGGATGTTGGGCCCTCAGGCCACCTTCATGAAGTCTGTTTCTGATTGTTTAGTCAGAGACATTCACACCAGTGGCCTGCTGGAGGTCATTTTGTATGACTCTGGTGGTGCTCATCCTGTTCCTTCTTGCAAAAAGGAGCAGATACCAGACCTGCTCTCCTAGAGTAACTGCCTGTCTCCTGGAATCTCCTCCATGCCCTAGAGACTGTGCTGCGAGACACAGCAAACCTTCTTGTAATGGCACATATTGATGTGCCATCCTGGAGGAGTTGGAATGCCTGTGCAACCTCTGTAGGGTCCAGATACTGCCTCATGCTGCCTGTAGTGACACTGATCCTAGCCAAATGCAAAAGTAGTGAAAAATAGCCAGAAAATATGAATAGGGAAAAATGTCAGTGGCTTCCACCTGTAAAAGCATTCCTGTTTTGGTGGCCATCTCATTGTTGCCCATCTAATGCACCTGTTGTTAATTTCATTAACACCAAAGCAGCTGAAACTGATTAAAAACCCCTTTTGCTACTTAACTGACCAGATCAATATCCCAGGAGTTCAATTGACTCAAAGAAGAGACCAAGCTGTCGTTTTCAAGTATATGTTCATGTTTCTACTGTAATAAAGCAGCCAAAGAATGTAATATCTACTTGCAAATCTGAATATCAAGAGTTATATGTTTCACAGATGAAAGGTCTCTGTGTTCATTGGAAATGTGGCACCTCTTAGCCTTGAGCAGTGATTATAACAGAAGTAACAGTATATTCCTTGGTTACATGATATTGCTTTACAAGGTTGGGAAGACAAATGCTCATTGCTTTTACTCTGTCACATGATTTATGAGGCTCTGGGTATCCTGTCCCAGGAGCATTAACAAATGAGTGGTTGGTTTGCCCGCTGCTTAAATTACAATGATTCTGGTAGAAAGAAATATTTATAAGCTGAACATTGATGTACATTATAAGACACAATATGTAACAATGTGTTCATATATAGTATATATATATATATCTTTATGTATACACGTGTGTGCGTGCATACACTGTATAAAAAAGTTTATACAGTATAAATATATATATATATATATATATATATATATATATATATATACTGTATATATATCATTGTGGGGGATCATTTTCACATTCGCTCACTCAATCTTCTTTTTGTAGCTCTTTGCCTGCTTTTATTAAATAAACACACCACTTTTTTTAGTAAAAAAAATCCCAATAATTTTATTTTCATTGCTTTCTGCGAAGTTTATAGCATCTACAAACTATGGTATATACTGTATACTGGAATTTATGCAGCTTTGACTCTATACTGGTAATGGCAGTGATCAGTGACTTATAGTGGGACTGTGATAGTGTGGAGGGAAATCTGGCGCTAGCTGATGCAGGTTGAGAGAGACACTAGCTGACTAACAGACACTGACATCAGTTATGACAGTAATACAGTGATCAGTGTTAATATTGTACAATGTCACTGTACTGATGACACTAGCTGGGAAGGGGTTAACATCTAGGGGCAATCAAAGGGTTAACTGTGTGCCTAACAGTGTATAATGTGTGCAACATGTGCTGCTTTTACTAATAGACGTATACAGAACCCTATGTTGTTTGTAAACACAAGGCTCTGTGCTGTGATTGGGCACAGCTGATAAAATCGCTCTGTGTCTAACGGCAGCATGGATCAGCAGCGGGAGTGAGCATGTGCACCCCAGACACAAAAGCAGGCTGTAGCTGCCACCCTGTCACAGTAAATATACTGTGACGGGGTGGCAAGTGGTTAATCCAGGGAGTCCCTCAACTTTACTAAGATAGTTCTTTGAATTGATGATCTCTCACAGGTCTTGTTCTGTCTCTCCAATCTAAGCATTGAAAGTGTGATCTCTGTAACTTACAGTTGTAATGAGATAGCGATAACTCCAATCTTAGTTGAATAACACAGGCAGTGACTCGATCCAAACAACACCTTGTAGATCTTGTGAAGTGTATTCCATAAACTGAGAGAATCTTACAACAATAAACATCGGATAGGTCAAAAGATCATAATGTGATCTACTCCATGAGACATGAGGCTTGAGGCTGATGTGCATTACTGGGAAAATGAACAAAGGGGTGGGGATATCTATACAGCATGAACTAAACCAAAGGAAAGGGAGGAGCAAAATACAAAGAACACTTAAAGGCATGTGGCAGTCATGTGAAACAAGACAGGTCTCACACACATTTACCGAATATGTTCTTGGTGAAGCTGAACTAGGTTTATGTACATAACTTCCTTTATTGAGGAACCCCCTTTCATTACTGCTTAAAACGAGTTACCATATATGGAATTTTATTTTATTTTTATTGTAGGAACTTATATAGTGCTGTCAATTTATACAGTGCTTTACATATATACAGTATATATATTGTACAGTCACATCAGTCCGTAAACTTCAAGGGGCGTACAATCTAAAATCCCTAACTTACATTCATACATACACATACTGGGGCCAATTTAGACAGGATTCAATTAACAGGCAATGCTATCTTCATACTTGCTCTAGGACAGTGCCTCAGAAAATATAAAGGTAATTGAATCAGCATTTTTGGAAGGAGATATCAGCAATGGCAGCCTTCATATTCTCTCAGTAAAGGTTTCCTTTAACTGGTTGCCGACCAGCCACATTGTTTTTACTGCAGGGCGGCTCCTCTGCGCACAGCGCCGTCTTTTAACGTCGCTCTGCAAAACAGGTAGGGGGGGCGCGCACAAGGCACGTGCCCGCCCAAACAGTCCCGCCGATCGTGTAATGCGGGTTTCCATCACCGGATCTTTATCTTTCTCTCAGCATGTTCCTGTGAAGCACACACCCCCGCCCCCTAGTAAAACACTCCCCTCACACAGTTAACCCTTTCATTACCTAAAAAAATTTAACCCCTTCCTCCCCAGTGCCATTAGTACAGTGTCAGTGTTTTCTTTTGCACTGATCACTGTATTGGTGTCACTGGGGACGTCAGTGACCCCAAGTCAGTTCCTCCCCAGTGTCAAAATGTCCGCCGCAGTCCCGCCATAAGTCGCTGATCACTGTCATAAACCACTGATCACCGCCATAAGTTTCTGATTGCCACCAATATTAGTATAATGAAAAAGAAATCCCAGTATCTATACCGCCATTTGTAGATGCTATAACTTTCACGTAAACCAATTAATTTACACATATCAGGATTTTTTTTAGCAGACATGTCGCAGAATACGTTTTGGCAGAAATTTATGACTAAATTTGATTTGGACAAAAAGTCCAAAATATTGTTTTTATTTCACAAAATTGGCAGCCTTTTTTTTTATAGCGCAAAAAATAAAAAACGCACAGGCGATCAAATACCACCGAAAGAAAGCTCAATTTGTGGGAAAAAAGGATGTAAATTTAGTTTGGGTGCAGTGTTGCATGACCGTGCAATTGTCAGTTAAAGTAACGCAGCGCCGTAACACAAACTGCTTCTGTAACCGCTTCCTGACTGCCCTATAGCAGAAATACTACTGCAGGGCGGCATGGGTGCGCAAAATAATATATACTGTATATATATATACGTCATTTGTGCTCCCGTGGTTTTCACGCCCCTCCCAGATATCGTCAGATTGCCCGTCAGTACATTAGTCATCACATTTAACCCCTTGATTGCCAGGAGCACGCTCATGTACAATAAACCTCCATTGCTAGTATAGTGTCTGAACGGGTCAATATCTTTGATCAGATCAGCACTATAAAAGCGTTCACATTAATATAGCGTCCCCAAAAACACAGCGTTAGCGGGATCTGCCCCGGCACCAGCCAGCACCTGCGTTTAGCCCCTACACTTACTCCCCCCCTTCTCCCCCAGCAAGTGCCGTGTCAGTAGGTCACTGTCACTTGATACATTGCACACAAAACCGCAGTGTTTGCCGAATCAGGCCTGATCTCTGTTAGCACTTGCCAGTAAATTTTGATGACTCTCATGTGCAGCAGAGTGTCAGTACTAGTGCCGCTCTACCTTTTGCTGAACTGGCGAACTAGCAGTCTAGTACATCTTGGTCTTTCACATACCTCCTTGATTTTTGGAGCTGTTTTTCACAGAATATCTGTATGCTTTGATTGTGGATCAAAGCAAATTATATGCACAAAATTTATCGCCACCAACCCAAATTCAAACCTTGCCAGACCAGTCGCATGGAAACTCTTTTTCGAATTTACATTTTTTGGGGGCCTAACCCTCAACATGGGCATTACTAAAAGAAATGAATTGCGGTTGTATTGGTCCGCAGACCCGATTCATCATATGCCTGTGTTCTCTGCTGCCATGGCCAGGCATAGATATGAGAGTACAATGTGTTTTATGCATTTCTACGACAATACACTCTGTCATCCTCGGGGTAAACCTGAATTTGCTTCACAAAATTCAGCCCCTCGCAAATCACCTTAACCAAAAATTTGCAGATGTCTATACTCCCCAGCAAAACATCTGTGTTGACGAGTTCCTCATTATTTTTTCTGGCTGCCTTGCATTCAAACAATTTCTCCCCTGCAAGCGTGCCAGATATGGGGTCAAGATGTAGAAGACCTGTGAGAAGGCAACAGGTTATACTTATAAGTTTTGGATTTACGAGGGAAAAGATAGTCACGTGGAGCCCCCTGGATGCCCAGACTACATGGGGAGCAGTGGCAAGATAGTTTGGAACTTGGTGTCATCCTTTTTCCATATGGGGTACCACTTATACGTGGACAATTTTTATTCAAGTGTGCCACTATTTAGACATTTGTACAATCTTGGAACTGGCGCATGTGGCAAAGTGTGACCTAATGTGTGCCCACCATTAGAAGTAGGTGGATGCAGGGCGGTATATTCTAATGGTGGGCATACCACACACCTTTTCTGGCAGAGATTTCTTCTCATTGTTTCATTCAGTCCACAGGCTGCATACAAAAAAAAGAACATAGTATATATACCCAACAAGGACCAGCGACGTACTGGTACATCACTGGACTTTGAATGGTTATTCCAGGATGATGCCTACAGCTGCAGGCATCATCCTGGTATAGTTTTTTTCAGCCGGCGATCGGCTTTCATGTAAAAGCACTCCTAGTGCCTAATTAGCTGCAGGATTGCTTTTACAAGCAGCGGGATATGATGCCCCCCCTCCCCCGCTGCCTTCCACGGCCTTCTCGGGCAGTCTCGTGCCATCGGGGAACCTGAGAATGCAGCCGTGGTTTCTGCCAGCTGACCATAGAGCTGATTGGAGACCAGAATGGCACAATCATCTCTATAGTCTAAGAATTCGGAAGCTACAAGCATTTCATCACTTCAGTTTCGCAGGACATAAACAGCGCCATTTGTAAATTGGGAAAGCATCTGATCACACTGATTTTGGTTTGATTAGATAATGTAAGGGCAGAGGAGAGATCTAGAGTCTGATAGACCCCAGATTTCTCAAAAAAGAATATATTACAATGACCATGGAAGTTATAAGGGATATTCGCATTCCCTGTTATAGCATTAAAAGTGATCAAAAAAAAAAATGACAGGTACAATGTAGAAATAATTTAAAAAAATCAATATAACTAAAAAAAAAACAAAATCACCCCTCCCATGCGTGCACACCTGTGTGCACAAGCCTTGACCCTGTGCAGGTATGTAAACAGCGATTGCACCATACATGTGAGGTATTGCCGTGAACGTCAGATCAAGGGCAGTAATTCTAACACTAGACCTCCTCTGTAAATCTAAAATGGTAGCTTTTAAAGGCTTTTAAATCGTTGCCTATGGATATTAAAAAGGTTTGCAGTTTGTTGCCATTGCACGGGGCATGTGCAGTTTTAAAGCATGTCATGTTTGGTATCTATTTACTCGGAATACCATTATCTTTTATAGTTTACCAAATAATTGGCCAATATATTGTGTTTTTATGCATTAAAAGTAAAAAAAGTTTTTTTTTCCTTTTAAATTTGCTTTTGAAAAATCGCTGCGCGAGTACCATGTGCCATAAAACATTGTAGTACCCACCATTTTATTCACTAGGGTGTCTGCTTTAAAAAAATATATAATTTTTGGGGGTTTAAATTAATTTCCTAGCAAAAAATACTGATTTTTTTCATGTGAACAAAAAGTGTCAGAAAAGGCTTGGTCTTCAGGTGGCTAGAAGAGTGAGTGATGTGTGGCATAAACTTCTAATGCTGGGAATAGAATGCCCCCACCCCCCAAAACGACCCCTTTTTGGAAAGTAGACACCCAAAACTATTTGCTGAGAGGCACGTGGAATCAATAGAAGAATTATTTTTTTACTACAAGTTTTTGGAACATGACAAAAAAAATATATTTTTTTTTACACAAAATTGTTACTTAAATGATTTACTGCTCACACATGCCATGGGTATATGTGGAAATACTCACCAAAATACATTCTGCTACTTCTCCCAAGTATGGGGGTACCACATGTGAGAGATGTTTTGGCAGTCTAGCCAAGTACAGGACCCCAAAATCCAATAAGCACCTTCAGGCTTTTAAAGGGCTTTATTTCCTCATTACACTTCCAGACTACCTATCACAGTTTCGGAGGCCCTGAAATGCCAGGATAGCACCTAACCCCCCCAAATGACCCCTTTTTGGAAAGTAGACACCCCAAGGAATTTTATAAAAAGTACGGTAAGTGTTTTGCAGATCTCATTTGTTGCCACAAGTTTTTGGAAAATGAAGAAAAAAAAAACATATTTTTTCTATTTGTTTTTTATATTTCAAAACCTTGTGAGAAAAAATGAGATCTGCGAAATACTCACCATGCCTCTTTTTAAATTTCTTGGAGTGTCTACTTTCCAGAAAGGGGTCATTTGGGGGGGGGGGGTTTGGTGCTATCCTGGCATGTCAGGGCCTTCTAAACTGTGATAGGTAGTGAGGAAGTGTAATGAGGAAGTTATGCACCTTCAGGCTTTCAAAGTAGTCATTGGATTTCAGGCTCCTGTATGTGGCTAGGCTCCCAAAAAGTCTCACACATGTGGTATCCCCATACTCTGTAGAAGTAGCAGAATGTATTTTGGGGTGTAATTTCACATATATCCATGACTTGTGCAAGGAATAAATAATTTAAATGACAACTTCGTGTAAAAAAAGAAAACTTTTTTTTGTCATTTTCCAGAAACTTGTGGAAAAAATAAATCTTCCATGGACTCAATATGCCTCTCAGCAGATATCTTAGGGTGTCTACTTTCCGAAAAGGGGTCATTTGAGGGTGTTTGTACTATCCTGGTATTTTAGCACCTCAAGAAATGTGATGGGCAGTCAGAAAGTAAAAGCTGTGAAAATTCCATTATCTATACCATAGTTTGTAGACGCTATAACTGTCACACAAAGCAATCAATATACACTTACTGGGATTTTTTTAACCAAAAACATGTAGCAGAATACATTTTGACCTAAATTTATGACAAAATTTTAGTTTGTTGGGATATTTTTTATGACCAAAATGAGAAAATATTGTTTTTTTTAAAAAAAAAATTTTCTTCAAAGCTTTTTCTGGTTATAGTGCCAAAAATAAAAAGTGCACAGGTGATCAAATACCACCAAAAGCTCTATTTGTGTGAAAAAAGGACATAAATTTCATTTATGTACCGTATTGCATGACTGGGCAATTGTCTGTTAAATTAGCGCAGCACTGTATAGCAAAAAAATGGCGTAAATTGCAATATCTATACCATAGTTGTAGACGCTATAACTTTCACACAAAGCAATCAATATACACTTATTGGGATTTATTTTACCAAAAACATGTAGCAGAATACATTTTGGCCTAAATTTATAACTAACTTTGAGTTTACTATATATTTTTTATAGCTGAAAGTAAAACATATTGTTTTTCTTCAAAATGTTTGTATTTTTTTGTTTATAGCGTGAAAAATAAAAAGAGGTGATCAAATACCACCAAAAGAAAGCTCAATTTGTGTGAAAAAAAGGACGTAAATTTTGTTTGGGTGCAGCAATGCATGACCGCGCAATTATCAGTTGAATTGGTGCAGCACCGAGTAGCAAAAAGAGGCCTGGTCATTAAGGGGGGTAAATCCTCAGGAGGGCAAGTGGTTAAAGAATAATTCTACCTTTTATACCATGCTGCATTTTATACCCATATTTAAGGTGTACCATGTAACCTGATGCATAGCTTCCCCTCAGTCCTTACAGCATCTGGGGGGCAGGATCTGCCTGCACAGCCACACACAAACTGCATCATTCATTCACAGAGAGCTATAAATAAATAAATGATAAATGACAAGTCCCATCTGCCTCTGTGGCAGAAGGACTTGTAGTTATCAATGGAACTCGAGTGTTGTAGTCCATTGACACTTCTGTCAGCTCCATAAAAGAAAGTCTGTACCTCGGTACAGAAATAGGGATTGAGTGAGCTTCTGCAGGAGCCTATACATTGCACCAGCAATCCACTGATCATGTTTTCAATGCTTCGCAAGCTCATATTAAAAAAAATGTACTTTTTTTTTTTTGCAAATGCTGGTGTATTTATCATTTGTTTGAAAATGTGGACTTAGCCTTTAAGGCACAACATCAGTGAGTGCTAAAGGACTCTGGTGGGCTGTAAAGTAGCAATGATACTGAGCTTTTTCAGTTGTTAATAGGATAATGGTTCACAAGTGGCATGGAGGAGTTACTAATTACTGCAGACTATAAACAAGTCTGCTCAGCTAACAAAGCAACCCTTCCCTGGACTGCATACAGCTTTGATGTCTTTTATTACAGCAGTTTAACAAAGAACACTAATTCTCTGATTATGTGAGTATTATTTATGCTGGAGAGGTTATTGTTCTAAATATTGAACATTCTAGTCATCGATGAACAACATGAAACTCTTCATTTACAATCTTCTTTTCTAGAGGAAGATCTATAGAAAAAGAGAACAAAACCAGAATACAGTAAATTCCAACCCTTTCTCAGCCTTATATCTGCTCTGACCTATTTCATACGCTATATGCTCGATGCTGGTGGTGTCTACATATAGAGATTTCTTTCTAATAACTAAAAAATTAAAAATTACAAAACTGTGTGACACTTGCAGTGAATAAAATCTAAATAAATGCACAAGCAGTGAATAATAGATCTATATGTGAACAATTGTCCACACAGTGCTCCAAACCAAAACAAGGTCAAATACAGACCTAATAAGTGACTAACAAATAGTGACCCAATCCTAATGAGGGATAAATGGATAAGTGACCCTTAGTCCCCACAAGTGGGACTGTAACCTATAAATGCATTAATCCCTGTGGAGGAATGACAACAACTGGACTGTTCATTAAAATATAAATAAAGTCCAATGAGTATAACATATGAACACAGTTGCAGTCCTTCAGTCTTCTGGATCATGCAAACAACCTTGACCCACCGGTAGGTGCTCCTAAAATATGGCTGCAATGGCCTCTCACCTCCACTCAGCGACCCTTAGGGGCCACAGAGCCTTGAGGATCTCTCCTGGATAGGGTCTTCAGTTGGCCTTTACAAAAGAAGTGTTCTGCACGCACATGTTGGTAAGGCCAATGCTCAGCTAGGAAAGATGGGTGCAAGCCCAGTGGGAAATCCGGATTCATGGGTAGGGAAATAAGAGGATTAGGGGCATCTGAAATGAAAGCAGATTTGCACGCCAACCGAAAGATCTTCAAGGTCGCTCCTATCAATGGCCATTACTCCATACTCTTACTACTTGACCTCTGTCAGGGCTCCGGGTATGACCAGAGGTATGTGAACTGACGCAGGGAAGCGCAGGCT
This sequence comes from Staurois parvus, assembly GCF_062004578.1. Classification (NCBI taxonomy): domain Eukaryota; kingdom Metazoa; phylum Chordata; class Amphibia; order Anura; family Ranidae; genus Staurois; species Staurois parvus. Next base: position 11,719,200 of record NW_028317949.1, read on the forward strand.
TCAGATATGTTATAAACAATATAATTTATTAATACTAACAATACATAAACGCAGTGCAATACTAAAACATAACACAGTGCAAACGAACCAAACCAAACCACCCACAGATAACAAAACATACAATGCAAGCGTAGTCAGGCAGGCTGGGTCAATAACAATCGGGCAGGTAGGAACAGGAGGAGCAGGCAGAGAGTAGTCAGGTCACGAGCCGGGTACAGCAACTAACGGGCAGGTAGGTACAGGGGGTCAGGCAGAGAATGGTCGGGGTCACAAGCCAGGGATCAAACAGGAGAAGTCAGCAGAGGTCCGGATCAGGCAGGGTCGGCAATGAATCAGTCAGACAGGAACAGGAACAGGAACAGGAATGCAGGTAACAAGATACAGGGGTCCATGGAAAAACACACACCAAGGCACAGACTGCAGGTCTGGCCATCCCTTAAATACACCTGCAATCAGCCTCAGGTGTTTGGCTGACTTGCAGGGTTGAGTCTCTGATTGCTGAGAGCACCCGCTGGCCAGCCCTGGTACTGCAGCCCACAAGGCAGGTGAGTCCCACCATTATTGGCAAGTCCATTCCTGACAGTACCCCCCCCCCTCAAGGAGCGGCCTCAGAACGCTCCAAACAATCCTAGCTGGGCAAAATGTTCCACCGCCCGGGTCTGGTAACTGGCGGGATATCAAAGACTGGCACATCGGGCAGGACTCCGGGCAGCGGCACATCGGGCTGGACTCCGGGCAGCGGCACATCGGGCTGGACTCCGGGCAGCGGCACATCGGGCTGGACTCCGGGCAGCGGCACATCGGGCTGGACTCCGGGCAGCGGCACATCGGGCTGGACTCCGGGCAGCGGCACATCGGGCTGGACTCCGGGCAGCGGCACATCGGGCTGGACTCCGGGCAGCGGCACATCGGGCTGGACTCCGGGCAGAGGCACATCGGGCTGGACTCCGGGCAGAGGCACATCGGGCTGGACTCCGGGCAGAGGAACATCGGGCTGGACTCCGGGCAGAGGCACAGGGCCCCCAGGAGGAGCGGCAGGCACAGGGCCCCCAGGCGGAGCGGCAGGCACCGAGCCCCCAGGCGGAGCGGCAGGCACCGGGCCCCCAGGTGGAGCGGCAGGCACAGGGCCCCCAGGAGGAGCGGCAGGCACAGGGCTCCCAGGAGGAGCGGCGGGCACTGGGCCCCCAGGCGGAGCGGCGGGCGCCGGGCTCCCAGGCAGAGCGGCGGGCCCTCAGGCGGAGCGGCGGGCACCGGGCCCCCAGGAGGGGCAGCAGGCACCGGGCCCCCGGGCAGAGCGGCAGGCATCGGGCCCCCAGGTGGAGCGGCAGGCGCCAGGCCCCCAGGCGGAGCGGCGGGCGCCGGGCCCCCAGGCGGAGCGGCGGGCGCCGGGCCCCCAGGCGGAGAGGCGGGCGCCGGGCCCCCAGGCGGAGCACCGGGTGCCGGGCCCCCAGGAGGGGCGGCAGGCACCGGGCCCCCAGGCGGAGCAATGGGCACCGGGCCCCCAGGTGGAGCAGCGGGCGCCAGACCCCCAGGAGGGGCAGCAGGCACTGGGCCCCCAGGCGGAGCAGAGGGCACCGGGTCATCAGGCACGACAGCAGGCATCAGGTCACCAGGCATCAGGTCATTTGGCTCGCCAGCGGGCACCGCGTCATCTGGCAAGGCAGTGGGCACCGAGTCACTAGGCACGACAGTGGGTTCCGAGTCAACTGGCTGGACTCCGGGCAGAGGCACATCGGGCTGGACTCCGGGCAGAGGCACATCGGGCTGGACTCCGGGCAGAGGCACATCGGGCTGGACTCCGGGCAGAGGAACATCGGGCTGGACTCCGGGCAGAGGCACAGGGCCCCCAGGAGGAGCGGCAGGCACAGGGCCCCCAGGCGGAGCGGCAGGCACCGAGCCCCCAGGCGGAGCGGCAGGCACCGGGCCCCCAGGCGGATCGGCAGGCACAGGGCCCCCAGGAGGAGCGGCAGGCACAGGGCTCCCAGGAGGAGCGGCGGGCACTGGGCCCCCAGGCGGAGCGGCGGGCACCGGGCCCCCAGGAGGGGCAGCAGGCACCGGGCCCCCGGGCAGAGCGGCAGGCATCGGGCCCCCAGGTGGAGCGGCAGGCGCCAGGCCCCCAGGCGGAGCGGCGGGGCGCCGGGCCCCCAGGTGGAGAGGCGGGCGCCGGGCCCCCAGGCGGAGCACCGGGTGCCGGGCCCCCAGGAGGGGCGGCAGGCACCGGGCCCCCAGGCGGAGCAACGGGCACCGGGCCCCCAGGTGGAGCAGCGGGCGCCAGACCCCCAGGAGGGGCAGCAGGCACTGGGCCCCCAGGCGGAGCAGAGGGCACCGGGTCATCAGGCACGACAGCGGGCATCAGGTCACCAGGCATCGGGTCATTTGGCTCGCCAGCGGGCACCGCGTCATCTGGCAAGGCAGTGGGCACCGAGTCACTAGGCACGACAGTGGGTTCCGAGTCAACTGGCATGACCGCGGGCACTGGGTCAGACATTGGATCGTCTGGCTCGACAGCGGTCATCGGGTCACCAGGCATCAGGTCATTTGGCTCGACAGCGGGCACCGCGTCATCTGGCAAGGCAGTGGGCACTGAGTCACCAGGCATGACAGTGGGCTTTGAGTCAATTGGCACGACAGCGAGCACCGGGTCATCAGGTATCGGATTGTCTGGCTCGACAGCAGGCACCGGGTCATCTGGCGCTGGATCGTCTGGCTCGACAGCGAGCATCGGGTCACCAGGCATGACAGCGGGCACTGGGTCATCAGGCATTGGATCGTCTGGCTCGACAGCGGGCATCGGGTCACCAGGCATGACAGCGGGCACTGGGTCATCAGGCATTGGATCGTCTGGCTCGACAGCGGGCATCGGGTCACCAGGCTCAACAGCGGGCATCAGGATACCAGGTATGACAGCGGGCACTGGGTCACCAGGCATCAGGTCACTTGGCTCGCCTGCGGGCACCGCGTCATCTGGCAAGGCAGTGGGCATCGGGTCACCAGGCACGACAGTGGGCTCTGAGTCAACTGGCATGACCGCGGGCACTGGGTCAGACATTGGATCGTCTGGCTCGACAGCGGTCATCGGGTCACCAGGCATCAGGTCATTTGGCTCGACAGCGGGCACCGCGTCATCTGGCAAGGCAGTGGGCATCGAGTCACCAGGCACGACAGTGGGCTCTGAGTCAATTGGCACGACAGCGGGCACCGGGTCATCTGGCAAGGCAGTGGGCATCGAGTCACCAGGCACGACAGTGGGCTCAGAGTCAATTGGCATGACAGCGGGCACCGGGTCATCAGGTACCGGATCGTCTGGCTCGACAGCAGGCACCGGGTCACCAGGCATGACGGCGGGCACTGGGTCATCAGGCATTGGATTGTCTGGCTCGACAGCGGGCATCAGGTCACCAGGCATGACAGCGGGCACCGGGTCATCAGGTACCGGATCGTCTGGATCGACAGCGGGCACCGGGTCATCTAGCGTTGGATCGTCTGGCTCGACAGCGGGCATCGGGTCACCAGGCATGACAGCAGGCACTGGGTCATCAGGCGTGATAGGATCATCAGGCTGGATCAGTTCATCAGGCTGGGTACAGACATCAGGCTGGGTAGAGACATCAGGCTGAAGTGCGGGTGCCGAGGCACCAGGCTGAACCATGGAAGGCAGGTTCTCAGACGGCAGGCTCACCGGTTTGGATACTGGCAGGATGGTACTGGTTGGAAAGAATTTTCGCTTCTTTCTGGTTTTAACTACTGGAGCACTGCAAGTAAACGCAGGTCTGCAAACGAATGGAGCAGCTGAGGACAGAGAAGAGCTGGAAGATGGAACAGAGGAGGGAGCAGCCGCCACAGAGGACCTCTCTACAGGGCCAAAGAAAGGATAGTTTCAGCGAGTGGGAGCAGGGGACTGGTATGTGGTAGTTAGCAGAGTATACTGGGCCGTCACTGGGGGTGCTGTCGGGGATGCAGGAAGAGTGCCTTGAGCAGAGGAATGACGTTGCAAGCTGACTGAGGCTGGGTGCAACAAGTCTGACCATGTCTGCAGTATGGGTTGAACAAAGCTGAGCTTACACAAAGCCTGTCTGGTCAAAGACTGCACTGCGTTAATACAATCCCTTAATACCTGTGGTGAACATGCAGCATAATGCTCCAAGAAGCAATCCACATCATCCTCTAATAACCATACCAGGGACTCTACCTGGTCTGCACTAAATGGTGGCAAAAAGTCATTCCTGCTTTCAGGGGTACCAGATGAAGCCAATTCTACACAAACCTGAATCAAAGGTTGCACCTCAGAGAACTCTGTGCCCTGATCTACTAGAACATGAGCGATCCGTATACATTCTAGCAGTTGATCCCGGGTATACTCCCTCAGAGTCTGATAAGCATATTCTCTGTCATCAAAAACCAGCAGCGACAAATACACAACCTCATCAAGATCCATCCTTCCAGCAACAAGCCAAGATGGCTTCCCTGTGCAGCCACTTCTGGTCAGGATTGGCCTTGGTGTAATGTCAGGGCTCCGGGTATGACCAGAGGTATGTGAACTGACGCAGGGAAACGCAGGCTTCAGATATGTTATAAACAATATACTGTAATTTATTAATACTAACAATACATAAACGCAGTGCAATACTAAAACATAACACAGTGCAAACGAACCAAACCAACCACCCACAGATAACAATACATACAATGCAAGCGTAGTCAGGCAGGCCGGGTCAATAACAATCGGGCAGGTAGGAACAGGAGGAGCAGGCAGAGAGTAGTCAAGTCACGAGCCGGGTACAGCAACTAACGGGCAGGTAGGTACAGGGGGTCAGGCAGAGAATGGTCGGGGTCACAAGCCAGGGATCAAACAGGAGAAGTCAGCAGAGGTCCGGATCAGGCAGGGTCGGCAACGAATCAGTCAGACAGGAACAGGAACAGGAACAGGAATGCAGGTAACAAGATACAGGGGCCCATGGAAAAACACACACCAAGGCACAGACTGCAGGTCTAGCCATCCCTTAAATACACCTGCAATCAGCCTCAGGTGTTTGGCTGACTTGCAGGGTTGAGTCTCTGATTGCTGAGAGCACCCGCTGGCCAGCCCTGGTACTGCAGCCCACAAGTAAGGTGAGTCCCACCATTATTGGCAAGTCCATTCCTGACAACCTCTCTGCAGCTTTTGATACGGTTGACCATCCCCTCCTCCTCAAAGAACTCCACTCTCTTGGCCTCTGAGACTCTGCTCTCACCTGGTTCTCCTCCTACCTATCGCAGCGCTCCTTCAGCACTACCTATAACGCTGCCTCCTCCTCTTCACTCCCTCTTTCTGTAGGGGTCCCTCAAGGTTCCGTCCTTGGACCCCTACTCTTCTCCATCTACACCTCCTCCCTTGGTCACTTCATAAACTCCCATGGCTTTAAGTACCATCTCTATACTGATGACACACAAATCTATCTTTCTACCCCTCACCTCACCCCTTCAGTCTCCTCTCGCATTACTAATCTACTAAGCGACATATCGGCATGGATGTCACTCCACTTCCTCAAACTCAATCTTTCCAAAACTGAGCTCTTAGTATTCCCTCCAGCCCGTGCCCCCTCCCCTGGCTTCTCCATCAAGATCAATAACACAATCATCAGTCCCTCCCCTCATGCCAGGGTACTAGGTGTAATCCTAGACTCCCATCTGTCCTTTCATTCCCAAATCCAATCGCTGTCCAAATCTTGTAGACTTCACCTCTGCAACATCTCCAAGATACGGACGTTCTTAAGCTCGGAAACTACTAAGCAACTTATTCACTCCCTTGTTATCTCTTGCCTTGACTATTGTAACTCCCTCCTCATTGGCCTACCTCATCGCAGGCTATCCCCTCTTCAATCAATCATGAATGCTGCTGCCAGACTCATCCACCTAAGTTCTGTATCAGCCACCCCTCTCTGCCAATCCCTCCACTGGCTTCCCATTGCCCAACAGATAAAACTCAAAACATTAACAATAACATATAAAGCCACTTATTACTCTGCCCCAAATTACATCACCAATCTTGTCTCCAAATATCACCCAAACCGTACTCTCCACTCCTCGCACGACCTCCTGCTCTCTAGCTCCCTTGTCTTCTCCTCCCATGCTCGTCACCAAGACTTCTCCAGAGCTTCCACTATCCTCTGGAACTCTCTACCCCAATTTATCAGACTATCGCCTACTCTGCTCACTTTTAGGTGATCTCTTCAGGGAAGCCTATCCTGCCTTCAGCTAATAATGAAATCTTCTACTCCTCCTACCAGTCATTCCCCCCCCAGTTACTACCTTTTGTACCACTAGACTCCCTCCTAGATTGTAAGCTCCAAGGAGCAGGGCCCTCCTATCCCTCTTGTATTGAACTGTATTGTCTCCCGTTATATTATAAATCGCTAAGCAAACTGTTGGCGCTATATAAATCCTGTATAATAATAATACTAATATTATTAATAATAACTGTTTAGTGTTTTGCAGAGGGGGTTTACTAATGGGTGATTTTTTGCCTATCCCGGAGTTCTTCTTTAAGCATGGACAAAAAACCTTTATCACTAATCGAAAAACATACCACATTAAATCTTTCCAAAATTGTTCATCGCAATATATTGTTTATTGCTTGACCTGTCCCTGTGGACTCCTTATGTAGGGTGCAATATTAGGACACTTCTATTAGGTTTCGGGATTATTTGATGTTTATTGAGGAGAATACTGTGGCAGGTCAGCAACTGCAGCCAAAATCACGTATATGTACATGGTTTTGCTTGCAGGTGCTGACCTGCCCCAATATACATACTGTGGCTGGTCGGCGAGAGGTTATTGTTGTAATTATAATCACATTTTATAACTTTTGGTTTTACCAGTGTTTTTATTATTTTTTTTATTTGTGTCTTGTTTAGGAGGCTTTACAACTTTAAAATATTTTATACATACTGTTTGTATTGACCTTGCAGATGTGTTTAGATATGTTACCAAGTTTTGTTATACAGTATATTAGATAGATAGATAGATAGATAGATAGATAGATAGATAGATAGATAGATAGATAGATACCGTATTTTCCAGCATATAAGACGACTTTTTACCCCTTGAAAATCTTCTCAAAAGTCGAGGGTCGTCTTATACGCCGTTATACGGCATACTGACACTTTTTAGGGGGGCGGCGCGGTGCCACCGCCGCCCCCCCCTTCCAACGGAAGGGACACTAAGTACAGGGGTGGGCAGGGGCTGTTTCTTACCTGGCCCCGGTCCCACGACGATCCGGTCCAGGAAGCGCGGCTGCTCCTTCAGTTCGGTCACTGGATGTTCGCGCGGCTGCTCGGCTCCGCCTCCTCACCGGTGATTGGCCGCCAGAACTGTAGCTCAGGAAAGGCACGCAGGCGGCCAATCACCGGCGAGGGGGCGGAGCTGAGCGGCCCCACGAAAATCGAGTGCAGGATCAGCAGGTAAGTGTTCAGTGTAGAGGTGCTGCTGCAACCACATATGCTGGCTGCAGCAGCACCATACTAGAACAGGGTCAGCAAGTGTAATTGGTGTCAGTGGGAGGAATAGTGCCCCATCATTGGTGTCACTGATACCAATGATGGAGCACTATTCCTCCCACTGACACCAATGATGGGGCACTATTCCTCCCACTGACACCAACGATGGGGCACTATTCCTCCCCCCCACTGACACCAACGATGGGGCACTATTCCTCCCCCCCACTGACACCAACGATGGGACACTATTCCCCCCCCACTGACACCAATGATGGGGCACTATTCCACCACCCACTGACACCAATGGTGGGGCACTATTCCACCCCCCACTGACACCAATGATGGGACACCATTCCTCCCACTGACACCAATGTTGGGACACTATTCCTCCCACTGACACCAATGATGGGGCACTATTCCCCCCACTGATACTAATGATAGGGCACTATTCCTGCCACTGATACCAATGATGGGGCACTATTCCTGCCACTGATACCAATGATGGGGCACTATTCCTGCCACTGATACCAATGATGGGGCACCTATTCCCCCCACTGATACTAATGATGGGGCACTATTCCTGCCACTGATACTAATGATGGGGAATCTATTCCCCCCACTGATACTAATGATGGGGCACTATTCCTGCCACTAATGCCAATGGTGGGGCACTATTCCTGCCACTAATACCAATGATGGGGCACTATTCCTCCCACTGACACCGATGATGGGACACTATTCCTCCCACTGACACCAATGATGGGGCACTATTCCTCCCACTGGTGTGCATTGGAAGAGGGGTAGTCTTATATGGCGAGTATAGCCCAAACACTACATTTTAGCAGGAAAAGTAGGGGGTCGTCTTATACGCCCAGTCATCTTATACGCCGGAAAATACGGTAGATAGATAGATAGATCCATCCTGTTTTGTGTAATTTTATTGCTGAGCCTTTTCATAGCATTATATAGATTGCACATTGTAGAGGAGGGGACGGCTTGACAAAGAAGACAGCAACTTTGAAATGCACTGCCATGCCCCCTTATTCACCCCCAACATGTTACGTCACTTCCTGGGTTTCCCATGCAGTCATTCGGATCCTGTGGTAGCGGTGGGCTTTGGCAGGGATACCTTCCTTCACACTGAAAGCTTTACTGCAGAACAAGGACGACTGCATTTCAAGCCTAAAGAATCTAAAGAATTATTATTATTATTATACAGTATTTCTATAGCACCAACAGTTTGCTCAGCGCTGTACATTACAATGGGGGACAGTACACGAGACAGTACAGTAACAATACAGTGCAATACACGAGGGTTCAAGGGCCCTGCTCCTTGGAGATTACAATCTAGGAGGGAGGGGATAGTGGTACAGGAGGAAACAGCTGTGGGGGATTGAGTGGTAGGAAGAGTGGAGGAGATCGGCAATTAGGTGAGGTCGGGGTAGGATTCCCTGAAGAGATGGGTTTTCAGGGTGCGCCTAAAGGTGAAGAGGGTAGGTGACAGTCTGATGGATTGGGGTAGTGAGTTCCAGAGGATGGGGGAAGCTCTGGAGAAGTCCTGGAGACGGGCATGGGAGGAGGAGACCAGGGAACTAGAGAGTAGGAGGTCTTGTGAGGAGCGGAAAGTACGTTTTGGGTGGTATATGGATATCAGGTCGGTGATGTAGTTTGGGGCAGTGTTATGAACAGCTTTGTACGTCAATGTTAGTACTTTGAATTTCATGTGTTGGGCAATTGGAAGCCAGTGGAGGGAATGGCAGAGGGGGTGGCAGATACAGAGCGGTTACTAAAGTGGATGAGTCTGGACGCAGAATTCAGGATAGACTGAAGCGGGGATAGCCTCTGATGAGGTACGCCGGTGAATTATATTACATGTGATTCTGCCCACATGTTTTGTGAGTGACCATTTGTCTTTTGATTTCTAAAATAAGCATTATTATTATTATTACTACATTTAGTTTGTGTCTTCTTGTGTTTGCTATTTCTATTAGTAACGTGACTGTTACTCATCTACTCTAGCACAAATCAGGAAGCCGGAAGTACCACATTTTAACTGACAGAAGTAGGTATTTTAAGGCATTTTCAATTTAACAAAAAAAAAAAATGGTCACAGATCATGATATCAGAGATACAGGGATAAAAATAGATTTAAAAAATTGTGAGACTTATGCAGGCCATAGATGGGTCGAAAATCGGCCGATTTTTCTTTTAAAAAAACGAAAAATCGGTCGTTCAAGTGGCCGACGTTACCACCAATGGTAAAAAAAACCGGCCGATTTTCATCCCGTCTACAGCCGGCAAAAAGTGTCCCTGCAGAGAGCTCTGCTATTTCTTTGACAGTTCCTTGACATTTACAGAGGTTGCAACAATGTCTCTATTTGTATCCATTTAGGATACAGATGTTTTTATTCGGAAACAAATAGATACAATGTTGCAACCGCTATAAATGTCAAGGAACTGTCAAAGAACTGTCAAAGAAATAGCGGAGCTCTCTGCAGAGACACTTTTTGCCGGACTGGAATTCCTCTTATTTTCATCCTTCTTCTTCTCCTTCTTCATCATCATCCTCTTCTTCTTCTTCTTCTTCTTCTTCTTCATCATCCTCTTCTTCTTCTTCTACTTCTTCATCATCATCATCCTCTTCTACTTCTTCATCATCATCCTCTTCTTCTTCTTCTACTTCTTCATCATCATCATCCTCCTCCTCTTCTTCTTCTTCTTTTTCTTCATCATCACCCTCTTCTTCTACTTCTTCATCATCATCATCCTCTTCTTCATCTTCTTCTACTTCTTCATCATCATCCTCTTCTTCTTCTTCATCATCATCATCCTCTTCTTCTTCTACTTCTCCATCATCATCATCCTCTTCTTCATCTACTTCTTCATCATCATCCTCTTCTTCTACTTCTTCATCATCATCATCCTCCTCTTCTTCTTCATCATCATCATTCTCTTCTTCTTCTACTTCTTCATCATTATCATCCTCTTCTTCTTCTTCTTCTTCTTCTACTTCGTCTACTTCTTCTTCATCATCATCCTCTTCTTCTACTTCTTCATCATCATCCTCTTCTTCTTCTTCTACTTCTTCATCATCATCATCCTCCTCTTCTTCTTTTTCTTCATCATCATCATCCTCTTCTTCTTCTACTTCATCATCATCATCCTCTTCTTCATCTTCTTCTACTTCTTCATCATCATCATCCTCTTCTTCTTCTACTACTACTTCTTCATCGTCATCATCATCCTCTTCTTCTTCTTCTTTTTCTTCATCATCATCATCCTCTTCTTCTTCTTCTACTTCTTCATCATCATCATCCTCTTCTTCATCTTCTTCTACATCATCATCCTCTTCTTCTTCTTCGTCTTCTTCTTCTTCTACTACTTCTTCATCATCATCCTCTTCTTCTTCTTCTTCTTCTTCTTTATCATCATCCTCTTCTTCTTCTTTTTCTTCATCATCATCATCATCCTCATCTTCTTCTTTTTCATCATCATCCTCTTCTTCTTCTTCATCATCATCATCATCCTCTTCTTCTTCTTCATCCTCTTCTTCTTCCTCTTCTTCTTTTTCTTCTTTTTGTCTTCCTCTTGCAGGTCACTGCTCATGCGCAGTTTTTTATCGGTAAAAAATTGGCCGATTAGCCCATTATTGCCGCGAAAATCGGCCGATCGGCAAAATCGGCCGATTTTTTTTCCAACTTTCCTCTTATTTTCATCCTTCTTCTTCTCCTTCTTCATCATCATCCTCTTCTTCTTCTTCTTCTTCTTCTTCTCCTTCTCTTCTTCTTCTTCATCATCATCCTCTTCTTCTTCATCATCATCCTCTTCTTCTTCTACTTCTTCATCATCATCATCCTCTTCTACTTCTTCATCATCATCATCCTCTTCTACTTCTTCATCATCATCCTCTTCTTCTTCTTCTTCTACTTCTTCATCATCATTCTCCTCCTCTTCTTCTTTTTCTTCATCATCATCCTCTTCTTCTACTTCTTCATCATCATCATCCTCTTCTTCATCTTCTTCTACTTCTTCATCATCATCCTCTTCTTCTTCTACTTCTTCATCATCATCATCCTCTTCTTCTTCTACTTCTTCATCATCATCCTCTTCTTCTACTCCTTCATCATCATCATCCTCCTCTTCTTCTTCATCATCATCCACTTCTTCTTCTTCTTCTACTTCATCTACTTCTTCTTCATCATCATCCTCTTCTTCTACTTCTTCATCATCATCCTCTTCTTCTTCTACTTCTTCATCATCATCATCCTCCTCTTCTTCGTCTTTTTCTTCATCATCATCGTCCTCTTCTTCTTCTACTTCATCATCATCATCCTCTTCTTCATCTTCTTCTACTTCTTCATCATCATCCTCTTCTTCTTCTACTACTTCTTCATCATCATCCTCTTCTTCTTCTTCTTCTTTTTCTTCTTCATCATCATCCTCTTCTTCTTCTACTTCTTCATCATCATCATCATCCTCTTCTTCATCTTCTTCTACTTCTTCATCATCATCCTCTTCTTCTTCTTCGTCTTCTTCTTCTTCTTCTTCTACTACTACTTCTTCATCATCATCCTCTTCTTCTTCTTCTTTATCATCATCCTCTTCTTCTTCTTTTTTATCATCATCCTCTTCTTCTTCTTTTTCTTCATCATCATCATCCTCATCTTCTTCTTTTTCATCATCATCATCATCCTCTTCTTCTTCTTCATCATCATCATCCTCTTCTTCTTCTTCATCCTCTTCTTCTTTTTGTCTTCCTCTTGCAGGTCACTGCTCATGCGCTGATTTTTTATCGGTAAAAAATCGGCCGATTAGCCCATTATTGCCGCGAAAATCGGCCGATCGGCAAAATCGGCCGATTTTTTTTCCAACTTTCCCGATTAAAAAAAACGGCCAAAATACCGAAAAACGGCCGAACAAATAGCCCACTAACGATCCGAAAATCGGCCGATTTTATTTTCGGCCGAAAAATCGGCCGATTTTCGACCCATCTATGGCCTGCATTATGCAGGCCATAGACGGGGAGAAAAACGGCAGATTTTTCTTTTAAAAAACGAAAAATCGGTCGTTCAAGCGGCCGACGTTACCATCAATGGTAAAAAAAATCGGCCGATTTTCATCCTGTCTACAGCCGGCAAAAAGTGTCCCTGCAGAGAGCTCCGCTATTTCTTTGACAGTTCTTTGACATTTACAGAGGTTGCAACAATGTATCTATTTGTATCCATTTAGGATACAGATGTTTTTATTCGGAAACAAATAGATACAATGTTGCAACCTCTGTAAATGTCAAAGAACTGTCAAAGAAACAGTTGGAGTTTGACTTGCACATTGCTGTGCCTAAAATAATTGTAACAATGTTAAAAAGGGTTATTTGGGAAACTAAAATTTTTGCTTTCTCTGACCTTAAAATATTAGAATATAGCCAGGAGACATGATTACAACTATTAGAGAATGTTTTCAGATTCCCTGTCTGCACAAAAAGCTTGATATTTGACTTTATGTAACTTTGCTTTTCAATATATTGTTCTACCTTTGCTGACATCTTAAAATTTTGCAGAGTAGAAAGTCAGTTACTTACTCAGACATACTGAAATTAGCCATACAACTCCAATTTAAAAGAAAAATATACAGTATTTTAGATTGATAAAGTTTGAGCCAATTTGATATCCTTTGTGGGCCAGTCTGTCTCCTGATCCCATAGATTCCTAATGGGTTTAAATGAGCACATTCAGAAATTGGGGCAAGAAAGCCAGCCCGAAGAATATTAACTTTTTGGTGGTAAATATATAACCTGGGTGGGGTGGGAGTGGAGGCAGGGCATCTTAACTACTTTGGTTTAGGGATTTGGGGCAAAATGGTGAAAATGATTTCTTTTACCATTTCTTTACCCTTTCATGTATTTATTGTTTCATATGACCTTCACATTTTTTGTGCTTGGTCTTCTATATTGTTGTTTTTGTTATTGTAGAGGGTTGTGGCCACACAAGGGGAGCTTTACTTTAGTGAGCCATCTTACGTGGTGGGGAGAAATAGTAAGGGCTTGTTCACACTTGACTAAATTTTTAACTCTTCAAAAACTCCTCTATAATGTTAGTATGGGAGTTAGGCATTAATGGGCATTTTACAAGAGTTAAAAATCCTCCCCAAATGCCCTATGCACAGTTTTGAGGCACTTTATAAGTGTTTTACAAGCATTAAAACTGCAGCACAAATACCTACAATAAACTCTAATGGTATTAAAGCCCGGAACCACACTGAAAACACCCGGCAAATGCCTGCCAGGGCATTTAAGGAGTGTCACCATAGGCTTGAATGGGAGGCATTGAAAGGCTTCAAACTCCTGACTCAACATGAGGCTTCAATTTTGAAGCGATGCTAACACTTCATGTTTTGATAATGTGAACAGCCCTGTGTGCTGCCCATAGTATAATTTCCATAGGTGTTTGAGGAGCATTAAAAATGCCCCTCAAATGCCTGCTTTCAAAGCTAGTGTGAACTAGGCCTAATGCACAACCACTGAATATTAAAGTAAGTGTAGTCTGTGTATGTAGAGTGCAAATGCAGCTTTTCCCAAATATAAATTTTAATATGAATATTTATATCAAGCTCATCTTTTTTTTACTTATATACAGTATTAAATAAAATTCTCAGAAAAGGCTATGGCTCGAGGGAAGAAGTCGGAAGTGACGAAACGCGTCAAAGACGTGACGTCACACGCAAAACCGGAAGGAGTGGCTTGACCATTTTTATTATTGGATATTCGGCTGAAAGAACTGCTGGGACAGATGGACGGATTTTCTAATTTCTAATGTAAGATTTAATAAAATTTGTTAATTACTCTTTACACTCCACTGATGATTCTCTTCTCTACCCTCACGAGGAATTGGGGAGATGGTAATAGGCATACCCACAGGGTGGAAGCTGACATTACAAACCCTGAAGTGCTGGTCTATGCTGGTTTGTGCTGCAAGAGGGTAATTGCCTTGAATCCAACTATTGTGTGGCACCACTAAATATTAACACTTTCACATGCTGTTAAGTTTGCTGTTATTTCAAGGAGAATATAATATATGACCTCACGAGTGTGGGGAGTCAAGGAGTGTTCACTATATTTTTTTCATTGATTTATTTATTTATTTATTTTTGATGTGCTGATATTCACTTTTTGATGTGTTGGAATTTCACAGAGTGTTGTGTGAATATAATCATTTATATATAGAGGGGTTTTTTTTTTTCACTGGAATATTGGTATTGCATGTAATCACATATCACTGATTAAATATTTGAAGATTTGAAGGGTAATACACTATATCTAGTTTTATATTTTTTGAGGTACTTTGGATCTGGAGTGGTGAATTGGATATTTCATGCAATATTTGGACAATGTATTTTGGACATTTTTTGGACATTATTTGGAGTGAGGACTATTAGGGTGTTGGGATAAAGGTATTTGAGAAAAGGTTTATGGTGTTTGTACTTTCAAGGGTGAAAGTGTGACTTTTCTTTTGGGAAATGATAGGGAGTTTTTTGAAGAATTTTGCTGAGTAATCATCAGATGAAATTTGTCAGCAGTTTTCCAAAGCTATATATACATTTTGGTTTATAATAAAGAGTGGCCAATATTGCTGAGAATTCTAGACATTGCTCTGTGCGTGGACAGTGGACTTTATTATTCCAAATGATAAAAACAGATTTTTTTATATAGCAATGTAACAGTATTTATTGAACAGCTGCATGTGCAGGAGCTCTTTTATTGTGGATAATTCCTTTTAAGTATCTAGCTCATTTTGTCACTCTTCTCTAGTGTTTATAGATTGTTATATTAGAATTTGATTTTGCATTATGTCAAAGTTTTGTGAATCAGAACTGTTTTAGACCCCATCTAGAAGGTAGACCTCTTGACAGCTTGCCCTAAAATGAACCACTAGTGTAAAATGTATTACATAATGTACTGTACTAAATTGCTTTTGCTGCAAGGGTAATAATACAGATTCCATTACGTTTGATGTTGCACGGGACATTTTTATCTAGGTCATTAACAAAAATATTCCATAGCACATCATAAAAGATAAGGACTAATATTGCTACATAGCCTAAAGGGATGCTTAAAGAGGGAGTTCCCTATTTGTACTGCTTTACCAGTAAAGAACCATTTAGAGTTTAAACCTCTTTTTTTCTAACCTCAAATCATGACTGTTTATTACAAAGACTGGAGTCACCTTTGATATCTTTGTATATTGTAATCATATCCTTTCTTAAGTGCCCTTTCTCTAGAGTGACTGAAATTTATGTGATTGAGTACAAAAAATGGCCACTGCCCCAGTCTATAACTGTCTATAACTGGCCTTCACAGCAAGGAGCACATGGAAGGGTGACGCATGTCAAACAACAAAAAAGAAAAATCCCCAGCTTTAACTTTCCAGCCAGCCTGCAAACAAACCAAATTTACCTGTCTAGCAGTATGCATTAAAAACAGGGGTTTAGTTAGCACACATTTGCAAATACATGCATCAGCTACTGAGCCTCGTCACAGCACCCCAGTATTCTGTAGTTCCTAACTCTCCAATTTTAAGAGCCCCCATAGTAGAGGCACATGTATTTAATGGATATACCTAGGGCAGATGGACCTGAGGGAGCCCACCCCTCCTTAAAGGTATAGGAGCTCACTGGACACCCAGCATGTAGCACAATGGCAGCTAAGGTGTCCAGTGCGCCCCCTCAACCAGTAATTCAACTGTACAAAAAATTGCCACTTCCCCAGTTTATAACTGGCCTTCACAGCAAGGAGCACATGGAAGGGGGACACATGTCAAACAACAAAATAGAAAAACTGAATTACCCTGTCTAACAGTATGCGTCAAAAATAGGGGTTTAGTTAGCACACATTTGCAAATACATGCATAAGCTACAGAGCTGTGTCACGACACCCCAGTATTCTGTAGTTCCTAACTCTCCATTTTTAAGAGCCCCCATAGTAGAGGCACATGTATTTAATGGACAGACCAAGGGCAGATGGACTTGAGGGAGCCCACCCCTCCTTAAAGGTACAGGAGCGCAGTGGACACCCAGCATGTAGAACAATGGCAGCTAAGTTGTCCAGTGCGCCCCATCGACCAACAATTCAATCTATGTGATTGATCCTCATAGCAGAGGTCTCTTATCCTCTTTATTAATTTGGTTGATATTTAGTTATCTCTTTCTAGTTCAGCAACCTCCTTCATTAGAATTGGTGACCAAAACTGAACTGCATAACTTCAAGATGAGACTGAACTAGTGTTTTAGAAAGTGGTAGAATTATTTATTTATCTCTTGAATGTACGCTCTTTGTATTGCATGACAATAGTTTGCTACCTTTGTTAGCTGCAGCTTGGCATTGCATACTATTGGTAAATCTGGGATCTACAAGCACCCCTAGTTCCTTTTCCATCACTGATTTTCCCTAGGGAACCCCTCCTAATTTGTAATTTACATCTGTGTATTTTTTGGCACCCAAGTGCAGAACTTTATATTTTTCAAAGCTGTATCTTATTTGCTATATAGCTGCTCAATCCCCTATTTTATTAAGATCATCTTATAAGGTTGCTACATCCTATGTAAAATGTTTTTCTCAGAATTTTTGGTATCATCAGAAAATAATGAAATGAAGCTCTTAATTCTAACCTCTACATCATTAACCACTTCCTGCCCACCCACAATGTACTGCAGACAGGCAGCTTGTACAGGCAAAGCGAAGTAACAATATGTTGCTCTGGCTGTACTAACACAAGGGGGTGCTGCGCACCAGAATGATTGCACAGCACTCCCCCCTTCAGATCCCGGTAAACAGGACCCAGTAGTCATGTGATCACTATGCCATCTTATGATCACAGTGTCAGCAAAGCTGTTATGAATCAATCCGAATCCTAACAACTCTGCTTACCTTCCTAGTGAGCTGTGATTGGCCCACAGCTCTCACATGGTACATGGGACAATCACAGCACCCTGTGCCATGTGATCAGCTGTAGCCAATCACAGATCACTAATATTTTGAACTGTCGTGACTTAACCCATTCATGACAGTTCAAAGCAAGCATTGCATTGAAGGTGTAATCTCCATTGCTCCTGCAAAGCAAAGGGTACAAAGAAATCCCTGTTAACCCCCAAGAGTGGTACAATGTTACTATGGTAACATTGAACTACTCTAATGGAAGTATTTTTTTTTTAATAATAAAAAACAATGTTAAAAAATATAATACCACCTACCCAAATTAAGCTCTTGCCAGACAATTTTTAATATATTTGGGAAGAATATTTTTTAAATATATTTCAAATATATTTTTCTTCCATGTGGGTCTTACTAAATACCTTGAACTGTCTATTTTCCAAAAAATGTAATCTCTGGGGTATTTGTACTATCCTGGCGTTTTTGGGACTCAAGATTGGCCATCAGTACATTGATCAACAGTCATATACAGGTAAAACTCAAAAAATTAGAATATCGTGCAAAAGTTCATTTATTTCAGTAATGCAACTTAAAAAGTTAAACTAATATATGAGATAGACTCATTACATGCAAAGCAAGATAGGTCAAGCCGTTTTTTGTCATAATTGTGATGATTATGGCTTACAGCTCATGAATACCCCAAATCCACAATCTTAAAAAATTAGAATATTGTGAAAAGGTGCAATATTCTCATCTCAAAGTGTCCCACTCTAATCAGCTAATTAAGCCATAACACCTGCAAAGGGTTCCTGAGCCTTTAAATGGCCTCTCAGTCTGGTTCAGTAGGAATCACAATCATGGGAAAGACTGCTGACCTGACAGTTGTGCAGAAAACCATCATTGACACTCTCCACAAGGAGGGAAAGGCTCAAAAGGTAATTGCAAAAGAAGCAGGATGTTCCCAAAGTGCTGTATCAAAGCACATTAATAGAAAGTTATGTGGAAGGGAAAAGTGTGGAAGAAAAAGGTGCACAAGCAGCAGGGATGACCGCAGCTTGGAGAGGATTGTCAGGAAAAGGCCATTCAAAAGTGTTGGGGACTTTCACAAGGAGTGGACTGAGGCTGGAGTCAGTGCATCAAGAGCCACCACACACAGACGGATCCTGGACATGGGCTTCAAATGTCGTATTCATCTTTTCTGATGAGAGCAACTTTTGCATCTCACAGAATACGCCTTCTGGAGTGGCCCAGTCAGAGTCCTGACCTCAACCCGATTGAAATGCTGTGGCATGACCTTAAGAGAGCGATTCACACCTGACATCCCAAGAATATTGCTACACTGAAACAGTTTTGTGAAGAGGAGTGGTCCAAAATGACTCCAGATCGTTGTGCAGGTCTGATCTGCAACTACAGGAAATGTTTGGTTGAGGTTATTGCTGCCAAAGGAAGGTCAACCAGTTATTAAGTCCAAAGGTTCACATACTTTTTCCTCCCTGCACTGTGAATGTTTACATGTTATGTGCAATTAAACCATGGCAACATCTAGTGTTTGTGTAGTATTATGTTCAGCAGACTGTATTCTTCTATTGTTTTGACTTAGATGACGTTCAGAGCACATTTTATGCCTAATTCATGCAAAACTCCACGTAATCCCAAGGGGTTCACATACTTTTTCTTGCAACTGTACTTAATGATCCAACTAACTGCTCTATTGAAAGCATTGTGGGGAGAAAAAGATCTATAGAGAATGGCAAAAGCAAATTGCTGCTGGCAAATTAATTTTGGATTTGTGATAACTATTGCTAAACCTGCATAATTCATTTTTAAAAATTAACTCTTTAGGCTTGAGATGAAGATAATCTTGGATTTATTTGGATTGGGGCTCCTAGAACAGTGACACCAAACATTACTTTTAGTGAAATGGTGAGAGATGGCTCATGCAAGTCAAATCCAGGACAAGACTGTGACATCAGCTTGTCCTTATGCATTACTCAATATCTTTGTGTGGACTGAAGAGAACTTCAAGCTATGATGAACTCTAATAGGTTTGTGGGCCATTGATATTTGCAAAAAAGTTATATTATTTAATAACTGCTTCATGGATGTATTTTAGAGGCTGGTGAGGAGAGATGTAATCAGTTTAGATCGCAGATTATTTGTGATCCCATTATGAAGCATTCATTATATATATATATATATATATATATATATATACTCTTGAATGTTCATTGTTCATGCATAGGCCAGTGATAAGTCCATGTAAAAATTACTAGAGAAAACATCAAGACTGATAGAGTTTGCAGACTATTCCTATGTTAATTCCAGGAGTGAATAAGCCGAACAAGCTATTATTTTCTATCATAGGTAATGAAGGTATTGTACACTGTAACAGGCCTTAATTTTTGTTGTCAGTAAAATGCAAGTAGGGTCCTTTCATGTTAAGATCAAAAGTGTTTGATCAGCCAATAAGAAACCCCTCCTGCTTTACTTGCTAGTAATAATCTGTATATGAACGAAGTTTCAGTTGTTAAAAAAAGGAGGATCATGAACTGGGATTTATTATGGAAGCACAAGTCTAGAATATAACACACATTATTACATGCATGGAAGCTACCTAGATGCAAAATATAACTTTGACATACGTGCTGAATAGGTGGAGTATCTCTATGCTTGCTATGACAGAAAAGGATTAAGTATTTTGAATGGTACACTGAAGGCTTCTGATTATTGTATTATTTGCAAGTACTCTGTGGACTTTGTCATCTGTTCCGGGATCCAATAAATAGTATCTATCTGGAGAACCAAGTTGTTTCCAGGAAGAACCAATTGGCACAGATGTTTTTGCAGTTAAGATTTACCACCAAGAAGGCTCCAGTGAGAGGGAGTGAACATAAGGTCTCCGCCTGTACATGGTTGGCAGATGTGGCAGAAGAGGAAAGTGAGTAAAATTCACAACATCAGCATGCATAAAATCATGCAGAAGAAGGTCTGAAAGGAGTGGAGGGAGCAACTATTCTATTTCCCAGGATGGCAGAGGTCAGTGGGTGCAAGGAAGGGGTGTAGGCTTTTTTCAACATCTGCAGTAAACTACATATAGTCATTTGCAATCTCTGACTAAAGCATATCAATCATTTGGGTACAACGTGTATGAAGAGTCACATGACTTTTCACCATACAGCTCAGTGGAAGCAGCACCTGAATGGTAGCAGTTGGCTACCACCACTATACAAGACTTCCTATCAGCAGCCTCGAGCGTTAGGGATAAAACATTTTTAAGGGGTGTCAAAGGTTTTTCTTAATTGCTCTTCAACTGTGGAAGCATAGTGTTATACAGCATAAGGGCAAGTGTAGACTGTAACCTTGCTGTGATTCTGTTAAACCTACCTTACCTACCTTACCATCTCCAGCTATAGCATTGAGCAGCAAGTTTCTCTGCCCCAGATGCTGGAACATAATGAAAATTATGACCCCCAGCTATCCCCATGCTTAATGTCAGCTTTGCAAAATTGTTGGCTTTTCAGATCCTGCCATTATAGGGATTAAGCCTTCCTTCTTGAATTTTGTGGCCTGTGCTGTACCGCAGTGGTGAGTTTCTAGATGCTGTTTTGTAAGGCCATCCCTGCCCTCCACCATGATATAATAAGTAATGTTTCTATATCACTGGACCAAGTGATCAGTAGGATGGTCCATTTTACTACAGACATGTGATCCATCAAATATGGGCAGGAATATTATTTATCATGGCCCACTGAGTGACTCTGCTGGTAGCCAGGATGTAGGATCAGAAGCTAGTTATTCCATTCTACTTTCTCATAGCAAGTAATGGTTACAGAGCAATCCACTATATCTCTTCCTCAATGCACTCTTCAAGTGCGTTGTACTCTGAACCACTAGTTCTCCACAAGTGTTCAAGAAGCTTTTCAATGGCTCAGGGAAACTGATGCATGGGTAGGTGAAATTCAGTGGGAACTCCATATGCCCACATACTACCTGATATGCGACATGCCTACCTAGTGGTAATGCTGAGGGACTGCACATGCATCATTGGGCCATAAATGAGTACCTGTGCAAGTATGGAATGAAAACAGGCTTGAAGGAGCTGGGTTCTCTTCTGTACATTAGTGGCTCCTCATAGTTAGCATGCATAGTATTGTCACCTATTCAGGAAACAACCAAAAGAGTGAGTTATAACAAATGAATCTTCCAAGGATGGGTTTCATACCTCACAAAACTTGGGTGTTTTATGTACTGGGCTGAGGTAGCTGAAGACAATGTCATCTTCTGCCTCCAGTAAATTGTGGCAGATTGACTCATTCATGATTCAGAGCCTATTAAAGAACCTTAGAATTTGTGGCACGAAGGAGAGGGACCATTACTGGTTTGTAATCCTTTTAGATTCACGTTACAAGGGTAAAGTTACAGAGCACATCCTGATGAAACAACTGGAAGATGTGCTGCGATGCAGACCGTTAACTTCCTTTCCAGTGACTGCCAGTATACAGTCTCATGCTGTCAGTAAAAGAAGGAGCAGTGGTGGGGGTGGCATTAAAGCATTTTTCTCTACCAAGTGTCCAGGGCTGTCCACAGCAGCAATCAGCATTGACTACATCAAATTGTATGGGAATATATGGGGTCAAGGGAAGATGTTGACAGCCTTTCAATGGTCAAACTCCTTTATAATGAGGATACATCACTGTCCAGAGTTTTCTCAGTGTGCAATCAAGCTGTCCTCTTCAAACATACACTGCTCAAAAAAATTAAAGGAACACTTTGAAACACATCAGATCTCAATGGGGAAAAATATCATGTTGGATATCTATACTGATATGGACTGGGTAATGTGTTGGGAACATAAGGATGCCCCATCGTTTGATAGAAATGAAAATTATCAACTGACTGAATTCAAAGACACCCCGAAAATCAAAATGAAAAAATTATGCAGCAGGCTAGTCCATTTTGCTGAAATTTAATTACAGCAACTCAAAATGGTACTCAGTAGTTTGTATAGCCCCCCACGTGCTTGTATGTATGCCTGACAACATTGGGCGTGCTCCTAATGCGACAACGGATGGTATCCTGGGGTATTTCCTCCCAGATCTGGACCAGGGTATCACTGAGTTCCTGAACAGTCTGAGGTGCAACCTGGTGGTGTCAGATGGACCAAAACATGATATCCCAGAGGTGTTCTATTAGATTAAGGTCAGGCAAGTATGGAGAACATTCAATGGTATCAATTTCTTCATCCTCCAGGAACTACCTGCATACTCTCACCACATGGTATTTTCGTGCAGCAGGAGGAACCCAGGACCTACTGCACCAGTGTAGGCTCTGACAATGAGTCCAAGGATTTAATCCCGATACCTAATGGCAGTCAGGGTGCCATTGTCTAGCCTGTAGAGGTCTGTGCATCCCTCCATGGATATGCCTCACCAGACTATCACTGACCCACCACCACAAAAACGGTCATGCTGAATGATGTTACAGGCAGCATAATGTTTTCCATGGCTTCTGCAGACCCTTTCACGTCTGTCACATGTGCTCAGGGTGAACCTGCTCTCATCTGTGAAAAGAACAGGGCGCCAGTGGTGGACCTGCCAAGTCTGGTGTTCAATGGCAAATGCCAATCAAGCTCTGTGGTGCTGGGCAGTGAAGACAAGGTCCACTAGAGGACATCGGGCCCTCAGGCCACCCTCATGAAGTCTGTTTCTTATTGTTTAGTCAGAGACATTCACACCAGTGGCCTGCTGGAGGTCATTTTGTAGAGCTCTGGCAGTGCTCATCCTGTCCCTTCTTTCACAAAGGAGCAGATACCAGTCCTGATGATGGGTTAAGGACCTTCTATGGCCCACCCAGCTCTCCTAGAGTAACTGCCTGTCCCCTGGAATCTCCTCCATGCTCTTGAGACTGTGCTTGGAGACACAATAAACCTTCTGGCAATGGCACATATTGATGTGCCATCCTGGAGGAGTTGGACTGCCTGTGCAACCTCTGTAGGATTCAGGTATCACCTCATGCTACCAGTAGTGACACTGACCCTAGCCAAATGCAAAACTAGTGAAAAACAGACAGAAAAGATGAGTAGGGAAAAAAAATGTTAGTGGCCTCCACCTGTAAAACCATTCCTGTGTTTGGAGTTGTCTCACTGTTGCCCATCTAGTGCACCTGTTGTTAATTTCATTAACACCAAAGCAGCTGAAACTATTTAACAACCCACTCTGCTACTTAACTTACCAGATTAATATCCCTGGAGTTTAATTCACTTGATGCTATACTCTAGAGCACTCAGAATCTGGTGCAGCTGTGCTTGGTAGCTAATCAGCTGCTAACTTCAGCTTGTACAATTAAGCTTTATCAATAAAACCTTGAAGCTGATTGGTTTCTATGCAGAGTTTCACCAGTTTTTTGCAATCTCCAGCTTTAGTAAATAACCTTCACAGCATTATAAGGGAAATCATTTTTTCTGGTACCATCATGGTAAAATATACATACGTATAATATGCCTAGACATTAATGAATACAAAATCCTTGAAGTAAGGAAAAATCATGGACCCATGCAGGGGTCTCAAACAAGGACAAGTTTTGTAAAGAAGTTGCCAATATGGTTTATTACAACAGTGATAAGGTTGCATATACTGTCATGTGGTTTAATCTTCATGATGAACAGTGCCCTGATAATAGAACAAACCCACACAATCCTTGTGTCAACTAAACAATACAGGATGAAAATGGGATTAAGAAGAGGAATTGTCCTGGAAACGTGCTGATTGAGTGTTTGACCGTAAACATCAGACCTGGGTAAGCGGGATGGCAGTAGTAAGTAATCGCTGAGGTCAAAACTAAAAGAAAAAGAAAAAAAAAGAGAAGAGGGTCCTCTGGTGAGCAATAGAAAAATGGGAGCCAAATAACTCAAGAAAAGGTACCAAGGGAGGTGAAGTAAAAGAAGAAAAAAAGGGGGGTCTCGACATGGGGGGTTTGGGACGTGGATCTCTCTCAAGACGGATTGAGTGGGGAGATCGCAGAAATATAATTTACAGATGGACCAATCATGTTGTAAATCTAGAGAATGTTTGGTAATCAAGCCAGGTCTGCCACATTGACAGAAACTGGTCGTGTTCCAATACCGCCATTAGCTTTTCATTTGTAAAAACACCCTGTATTCTGGATTTCACTTCTTCAAAGTGGAATGTCAGAGATTTCAAGGCACATGCTATGGTTTGCCTAATTTTCATAAAGAAAAACTCAATCAGTGTCCTAGATTTGCATGAGATCTCTTGTAGCAGTCTATGAAGGAGAGCTTTGCTTTGATTTTTCTGCAAGTTAACATGCATGACCGAAAGGATCAAATTATCTATATTAGTCCACAAGCGGTAGGCAGTTGGGCAGGACCACCAAATATGAAACATTGTTCCTGTGTTCATGCACCCTCTGAAGCAAAGGGGCTATATCCAGGAACATACTTTTGCGTGATGGAGTAAAATACCAATGGGTGAGAGCCTTGTATGAATTTTCTAATGCCTAAATATTCAGAAAATATTTTTAGGTGGCCTGCCAGATTGGTACTCAATTCTCCAAAGATAAAAATACTTTAAAGTCCTGAGACCATTGGGCACAGTAGGAAGACAATACCTTTGTTAGATGGACATCAATGGACCCATAGATCATAGACAGGGTGCCTTTAGTGTTCACTAAGGATTTACATCTTGATTCAAATCTTGTAGGAGTCTTTGCAGATGCAAGGCTTATTACCAAGGGTTTGATGAAATGATGAAGCTGAAGAAACCAAAAGAGTTCAGTAAAAGGAATGTGGTTATTAGCAAGACATTAGGCAAATGTTCATACCACTTTCACTATTCAGCATTGAATAAATTGTCTCAAAGCACTGGGAAATCCACCAAAAAAGGAAAAGTCTTATCTGATATTCCTGATGAAACTAAGGGACAGTCAAACAATTGGAGAAGGGGTAAATGAAGAGACATTAAACACGCAGAATACTTGCAGGAGTTCCACACCTTCAGTGCATGCACAAATATTGGGTTTGCCCTAGTCATAGGGGGAAGTTATGCAAGTCAGATGAACATTCAACATGTCTATCATGACCCAAAGTGGTAAGTCTTGTCCTGAATAGAATTGAGCTAATGGTGTTATTTGGGCTGCCATATAATAGTGTGTATATTTAGGATCCCAAGCCTGCCACATATTTTTAAGGGAAACAGAATGTTACTCAACAGTCACGGGCAGCCTGCAACCCATACAATATTCAGAACTTGTCGTTTTAAAATGCACAATATACAGTGGATATAAAAAGTCTACACACCTGTGTTAAAATGTCAGGTTTCTGTGATGTAAAAAGATGAGACAAAGATAAAAATTTCTGAACTTTTTCCACTTTAATGTGACCTATAAACTGTACAACTCAATTGAAAAACAAACTGAAATCTTTTAGGAGGGGAAGTAAACATAAAAAAATAAAATAATGTGGTTGCATAAAAGTCCACACCTTCTTATAACTGAGGATGTAGCTGTGTTCAGAATTAAGAAATCACATTCAGAATCATGTTATATAGGAGTCAGTACACACCTGCAATCATTTAAAGTGTCTCTGATTAACCTCAAATAAAGTTCAGCTGTTCTAGTAGGTCTTTCCTGAGATTTTCTTAATCGCATCCTACAGCAAAAAACATGGCCAGCAGAGAGCTTCCAAAGTATCAGAGGAATCACATTGTTAAAAGGTATCAGTCAGGAGAAGGGTACAAAAGAATTTCCAAGGCATTAGATATACCATGGTACACAGTGAAGACAGTCATCACAAAGTGGAGAAAATATGGCGCAACAGTGACATTACCAAGAACTGGACGTCCCTCCAAAATTGATGAAAAGATGAGAAGAAAACTGGTCTGGGAGGCTGCCAAGAGGCCTATAGCAACATTAAAGGAGCCGCAGGCACATCTGGCAAGAACTGGCTGTATGGTACATGTGACAAAAATCTCCCGTATGCTTCATACAGTATGTCTGGGCCATGGGGTAGAGTGACAAGACGGAAGGCTTTTCTTACAAAAAAAAAAGCTAAATTTTGCAAAAACACATCTGAAGACTCCCAAAAGCATGTGGGAAAATGTGTTATGGTCTGATGAAACCAAAGTTGAACTTTTTGGCCATAATTCCAAAAAATATGTTTGGCACAAAAACAACACTGCACATCACCAAAAGAACACCATACCCACAGTGAAGCATGGTGGTGGCAGCATCATGCTTTGGGGCTGTTTTTATTCAGCTGGAACTGGGGCCTTAGTCAAGATAAAGGGAATTATGAACAGTTCCAAATACCAGTCAATATTGGCACAAAACCTTCAGGCTTCTGCTACAAAGCTGAACATGAAGAGGAACGTCATCTTTCAAAGTGACAATAACCCAAAGCATACATCCAAATCAACAAAGGAACGACTTCACCAGAAGAAGATTAAAGTTTTGGAATGGCCCAGCCAGAGCCCAGACCTGAATCCAATCAAAAATCTGTGGGGTGATCTGAAGAGGGCTGTGCACAGGAGACGCCCTCGCAATCTGACAGATTTGGAGTGTTTTTGCAAGAAAGAGTGAGCAAATATTGCCAAGTCAAGATGTGCCATGCTGATAGACTCCTACCAAAAAAGACTGAGTGCTGTAATAAAATCAAAAGGTGCTTCAATAGACTATTTGTTTAGGGGTGTGCACACTTATGCAACCATGTTATTTTAGTTTTTTATTTTTACTTCTCTCCACCTAAAATCTTTTCGGTTTGTTGTTCAACTGAATTGTACAGTTTTAACAGGGGTGTGTAACATTTTAACAGGAGTGTGTAGACTTTTTATATCCACTTTATGGGAGGGTATCCTAAGAGGTAGAACCCTAAAAGGGTAAAGTAATTTCGGAAGATATGGCATCTTGATGACATGATAAACATATACTGTCCCAAGAGGAAAACAGTTTCTGCAAGTATTGTAATCGTGGCGGTATATTTGCTTTATAAAGTGAATCATATGTGGGCATGAGGGTTATTCCCAGGTAAGGAAGGGCGTTTGTCCATAGAAGTTGGGTTTGGAGGCATTCAAGGCAATAGATTTACTGTAGATAATGTATAGGCCAGAAAGAGTTCTAAGATTATGAAGTGAAGTAGTTGGAGTTGTTAGATATTATCCGCAAAAAGTGAGGCCTTATGATGAATCTCTTTTTTCTAATAGCAGAAAGTTTTCCTAATGCCAAAACAATAAAATTGCACAGAATTTATATTTAGAGACAGGTTAAAAATTGTAAGGTTTCATGCATGGAATATCATTGTTTAAATAGTATCACACAAGTTTGAGAAGATCTATATTGGTACAAAATATTAAATTCTACTGTCAGATATATAATTTATAAATTATACAGATCAGCTGAAGAAAATCTAATTATTTCCCATAGGAGGCAATTGAAGAGAGAGTAAACAGAGTACAAGATGGTACCTGCCAGAAAAAAAGAACTTCTTTGCAACAATGAACCAGCTGGGGAAAAAAATAGAGTTTGGGGTGTTAGTGGTGCAAAAAGGACTGAAACTCTACAGTGTCTACTGAAATGCCCTTGGAATAAAAAAAGATGTTCAATTTTTATATATTAGCTAGGGAACAGCATTTTAATTTTTTATTTCTGACTGATAAATGCTTACTCTCTGCCTTCCAAAATGCATCCAAATAAAAAGGGTGAGATACAGTACTTCAAGTGTGTGCACAGTTTATATAGTGACTCTGAAAAAAAAAAGTTTTACTTATTGGTTCTGAAATATGCCTAATCTCTGCCTCCAAAACAGCCTCACATAATAAGGAATGTAGTTTTGTAAACAATATCATTTGTTTTATAAAATGCTTTTGGAAACAACACAATTTCATTTATTATTTAATTTTTATAATTAAATATTATGTCATTTCCCTGCTTCCCATATTGCCTCCCATGAAAAAGAATACAATTCTGTTAAGCAAATACGTATACTTAAATTATCTATGGTGTCTTAAAAATGCATACACTTTCTTTTAATGTTCATGCTGAAAGAGGAATATTCCTGACTCCAAGATTAGTTCCCATTTGAATAGATGAAAATCATTTTACTTAATACAATTTTCATATAGTTTATTTCTGTAAAAATACATTTGTTATTCATCTTTATGTTTCAAAAACACTGAGTTCGTACTTGCAAATGTGTCTCCTGTTAAAAAGAATGAGGTTCTGTTTTGCAAATATATGAATTTTTTAAAACCAGTGTCTGAAACAATGCAGTTTTAGATGTTTTTTCTGTCTGAACTAGGCCCAATTTCTGCCTTAAAACAATTCTCCCATTCATATTATTTCTATGCAAAGATTCTATCTAACTTCATATCAATTGCTGAAACTTGCCTGCTCTCAACCCCAGAAATAGTGATTTATATATATTAAAAAAACACTTAAAGGGTGCTGTACAATAAATCACTTACATTTCTTGCTAAGGATAAGTTATGCTTTTCCAAGATGCAATCTGCTTTTTCTCTATCTCAACATTATTGGCCTTTCCAAAAAACTATAAAATTGGTGCTGCAGTTCTTTATATTGTTTCTCTCATCTTCCTGGAAAGAAATATCCCCATTTTTGGCTGCAATCTGCTTCTTGTATAAGTGACATACTGTACAACAGCCTGTCCAAACAGTCTTAAAAGTCTTTAATTGTACCCCCTTGATTCCTTCTTGGAAATCTAGCTGCAATCTACTTGTCCTCTCCTTTTTGCCTGCCCAAAATGGATTACAAGCTTAGTTGCAAATCTGTCACATTTTACTTATCTCAGTCTGTAAAAAAGGGAGCATTTTTTTTTTTTGCTTACGGATGTTATCTGTTTAATCTCTTTTTCGGAAATTGTGGCTTATTCCATTAAAGTCTTGAAAAGTGTAGTGAAATTCTGTTCAATGTTCTAAATTTTCAATTGTAAACAAATAAAACCTCCTTTTTTTCAGTTGCAATATGCAGGTTCAGTAGCATAGAAATTATAGCTGACCAATACAAACTTGATATCGGTAGTGTAAATCTCTAACCTTTTCTCATCTTCCACTTCTACTCATTTTTTTACTTCCAGATGTAATGTGATTGCTCAGCTATTTTGGCCAATCTAAGAAAGGATTCAAAAATGTGATGCAAATCTGTATTTTTTTTTATTTTTTATTTGAAACAAATACTGTAGACAAAATGTTTTTTTCCAGATACAATATGCCAGCTCAAGCCCTAAGAAATGTTTCTTATCCATACACGTTTAATAACGTTTGTGCTAAACTGTAAAATTTAGCCTTGTCAGTCTCTGAATCTGGCGCAAGTCTATTACATATTTACCTTTTCAGTCTCCTACAAAAAAATATTTTTTATTTCCAGATGCAATGGTTGCTATCTCAGAAATTGCAGCCTAATCATATCCAAGAAAGGGTTAAATGGTGTGCTGCAAATATCTGATTTTTTTTTTTCTTTTATATTTGAGTCAAATAGATCTTGTTTTTTCTTTTCAAAACCAATATTCCAGATCAATTCATAAGAAATTTAAATCTGTCTAAAAACTCTTAATAGATAGGGTGCTAAATTAAAATTTTAGCCTTTTCAGTATTTGAACCAAGACACTATTGTTTATTTGCACAATGTAAACTCAGTCACTAAGAAATTGCAGCCTGTTTATCTTAACGTCTGTGATCTAAACACTCTTTATCAGATGTACAGTAATATGTCTGCTCAATCACCCTGAAATTGAAGCCTTTGCATACAGGTTTAATATCTATGGTGAAAATCTGTAACATTTTTCCATCTTCATCACCCTAAAAAAATTCTATGATTCTTTTTCATTTCAGAAGCAGTGTGCTGGTTCTATCCCTCAGAAATATTAGCCTATCCAAAAAGGCTAATATTTTTTGTAAGAGAATAAAACAGAAGTCTGGGGTTAGAGCCAGACAGAGTGGATTCAAACTCCAACCTGGGAGTATCGTCTGATGATTCCTGGATCACGGGAGCTCCATTTTCCCCGCATCTCAAAAGAGCTAAACCTTTGCACACCAGTTGGAGGCGCAGGAATCGTGGAGATAAGCTGCAGTCGCGGTAAGCGAAGTTCGCACAGCTTTATGGGGGATTGCTGCGCATCCAACTGCGGGTACTCACGGTAAGGAGAAATTCGTTGAAAGCGAATTTCCAAGACACAATAAAAAAACTCCCAAAAATGTTTCAAAAATCTTCCCACAACTACCCTTATTTTAATACTGTATGCAAAACTATCCCTAGTGTACACTCTCCCTCTACCATATCCCTTATACAACACAGTTTAATCATTTTCTGTCCCTCCACGCTTTCCCTCCATCAATCCACCTCAGTCACACTAAATAATAAAAGAAATGTGTGTTAGTGGAAAATATTGATCAAATTTAAGCAACCCAAGACCATTAAAGCTTAAGGCTTAGGATACAGAAAAATAAAGAACACAGGCAAAGTAAATAAATATATTTTTTTTGTTTAGAAATTATTTTATTTGGAAGGTCAAAATCAATTACAATCATGCAGAGGCATGTGCATTAATTTCTCCAAGGGCATGTTATAATGAGCCTGAAGCCTTATAATACTGAACAAACGTAGTACAAAATATATGGAAAACCGAGACAAATATATAACACAAATAAAGGTATCTACATACACTGCTCAAAAAAATTAAAGGAACGCTTTTTAATCAGAGTATAGCATCAATCAATTAAACTCCTTGGATATTTAGCTGGTAAGTTGGGTATTGAGAGGGTTGTTAATTAGTTTCAGCTGTGTCACCTACCTGACTGGAGACTGAAATGACAAGGTCGGCCTCACTTGTGTCACTAGCTCTGACCTCAGTTGTTGTTTGCAGCACTTGCAGCTGGAGTCCTTAAAAGACCGATGGACCACTGATTCAGGAACAGTAGCGATATGCAGAGCTGGTATTGTAGATCGCCAGGTGTGCACCAGAGCAAGGCAGGAAGCTGGGATGGTAGACAGGAGCAATGTCATAGGAATAGCCGGGGTCATCAATGGGTGGACAATGAGGTACCAAATCATAAGCAAGCCAAAGTCAGGAGCAAAGCTGAGGTCAGGAACAAGTATCAAGCAGGAGAGTAATCAAGAGTCAGGTCAGGAACAAGCCGGGTCAGCAACAAGGGAATCACACAGGAATAAGCAGGAAATGGGGAACAGCTGAAGACCAGTCAGCACTTAGCATAGGCCGAGGCAGCTTTTAAATAGTCCATCTGGTGCCAATCTTCACCGTGCATGTGCACGATCATGCATTTCTTTGCGCATGCGAACGACCAATCACTCCTCTCTGGACATTTCTATGCGCATGCGCATTTCTATTCGCCAATCATCTCACCGGGTTTTCCTTACAAGCTGCTTTGGTGTTAATGAAATTAACAACAGGTGCACTAGATGGGCAACAATGAGATGACCCCCAAAACAGGAATGGTTTTACAGGTGGAGGCCACTGACATTTTTTCCTATTCATCTTTTCTGACAGTTTTTCACTAATTTTGCATTTGGCTAGGGTCAGTGTCACTACTGGTAGCATGAGGCGAGACCTGGACCCTACAGAGGTTGCACAGGCAGTCCAACTCCTCCAGAATGGCATGGAGGAGATTCCAGGAGACAGGCAGTTCCTCTAGGAGAGCTGGACAGGGCCGTAGAAAATCCTTAACCCATCAGCAGGACTGGTATCTGCTCCTTTGTACAAGGAGGGACAGGATGAGCACTGTCAGAGCCCTACATAATGACCTCCAGCAGGCCACTGGTGTGAATGTCTCTGACTAAACAATCAGAAACAAACTTCATTAGGGTGGCCTGAGGTCCTCTAGTGGGTCCTGTGCTCACTGCCCGGCACCACAGAGCTCAATTGGCATTTGCCATTGAACACCAGAATTGGCAGGTCACCTTGAGCACATGCGACAGTCATGAAAGGGTCTGGAGAAGCCGTGGAGAACATTATGCTGCCTGTAACATCATTCAGCATGACTGTTTTGGAGGTGGGTCAGTGACGGTCTGGGGAGGCACATCCATGGAAGGACTCACAGACCACTACAGGCTAGACAATGGCACCCTGACTACCTTTAGGTATCGGGATTAAATCCTTGGACCCATTGTCAGACCCCCATGCTGGTGCAGTGGGTCCTGGGTTCCTCCTGGCTCACAACAATGCCGGCCCCATGTGGCAAGAGTAGGCAGGCAGTTCCTGGAGGATGAAGGAATTGATACCACTGAATGGCCCCCACGCTCGCCTAAATGCGATAGAACACCTCTGGGATATCATGTTTAGGTCCATCTGACACCGCCAGGTTGCAACTCAGACTGTCCAGGAGCTCAGTGAGGCCTAGTCCAGATCTGGCAGGAAATACCCCAGGACACCATTCGTCTTCTCATTAGGAGCATGCCCTGACATTGCCAGGCATGCATACAAGCATGTATATGGAAGCCTTACAAACTACTGAGTACCATTTAAAGTTGCTGCAAAGAAATTTCAGCAAAATGGACTAGCCTGCTGCATCATTTTTTCACTTTGATGGAAATGAAAATTATCAACCTACAGATGACTGAATTCAAAGACACCCCGAAAATCAAATGATGGGGCATCCTTATGTTCCCAACACATTACGCAGTCCATATCAGTATACAGTATCTCCCAGAAGTGAGTACACCCCTCACATTTTTTAAAATATTTCATTCTATCTTTTCATGTAACAACACTCAAGAAATGACACTTTGCTGCAATGTGACATAGCGAGTGTACAGCTTGTATAACAGTGTAAATTTGCTGTCCCCTAAAAATAACTCAACACACAGCCATTAATGTTTAAACCGCTGGCAACAAAAGTGAGTACACCCCTAAGTGACAATGTCCAAATTGGGCCCAATTAGCCATTTTCCCTCCCCGTTGTCATGTGACTCGTTAGTGTTACAGGGTCTCAGGTGTGAATGGGGAGCAGGTGTGTTGAATTTGGTGTTATCGCTCTCACTCTCTCATACTGGTCACTGGAAGTTCAACATGGCACCTCATGGCAAAGAACTCTTTGAGGATCTGAAAAAAAGAATTGTTGCTCTACATAAATATGTAGCCTAGGCTATAAGAAGATTGCCAAGACCCTGAAACTGAGCTGAAGTACGGTGGCCAAGACCATACAGAGGTTTAACAGGGCAGGTTTCACTCAGAACAGGCCTCGCCATGGTTGACCAAAGTTGAGTGATCAGCATCATATCCAGAGATTATCTTTGGGAAATAGACGTATGAGTGCTGCCAGCATTGCTGCAGAGGTTGAAGGGGTGGGGGGGGGGAGTCAGCCTGTCAGTGCTCAAACCATACTCCACACAGTGCATCAAATTGGTCTGCATGGCTGTCATCCCAGAAGGAAGTCTCTTCTAAAGATGATGCACAAGAAAGCCCACAAACAGTTTGCTGAAGACAAGCAGACTAAGGATGTGGATTACTGGAACCATGTCCTGTGGTCTGATGAGACCAAGATCAACTGATTTGGTTCAGATGGTGTCAAGTGTGTGTAGCGGCAACCAAGTGAGGAGTACAAAGACAAATGTGTGTTGCCTACAGCCAAGCATGGTGGTGGGAGCATCATGGCCTGGGGCTGCATGAGTGATACCAGCACTGGGGAGCTACAGTTCATTGAGGGAACCATGAATGCCAACATGTATTGTGACATATTGAAGCAGAGCATGATCCCTTCCCTTCGGACACTGGGCCGCAGGGCAGTGTTCCAACATGATAACGACCCCAAACACACCTCCAAGATGACCACTGCCTTGCTAAAGAAGCTGAGGGTAAAGGTGATGGACGGGCCAAGCATGTCTCCAGACCTAAACCCTATTGAAAATCTGTGGGGCATCCTCAAATGGAAGGTAGAGGAGTGCAAGGTCTCTAGCATCCACCAGCTCTGTGATGTCATCATGGAGGAGTGGAAGAGGACTCCAGTGGCAACCTGTGAAGCTCTGGTGAACTCCATGCCTAAGAGGGTTAAGGCAGTGCTAGAAAATAATGGTGGCCACACAAAATATTGACACTTTAGGCCCAATTTGGACATTGTCACTTAGGGGTGTACTCACTTTTGTTGCCAGAGATTTAGAGATTAATGGCTGTGTGTTGAGTTATTTTGAGGGGACAGCAAATTTACACTGTTATACAAGCTGTACACGCACTACTTTACATTGTAGCAAAGTGTAATTTCTTCAGTGTTGTCACATGAAAAGATATAATCAAATATTTCCAAAAATGTGAGGGGTGGACTCACTTCTGGGAGATACTGTAGATATCTAGCATGATATTTTTCCCTATTGAGATGTGATGTGCTTTCAAAGTGTTCCTTTAATTTTTTTTAAGCAGTGTATATAGATATGAAGAAGATCCATACACAAGGTAGTATTATTGTTCAAGAGTAATACAAATATGCTGATAATTATAAAATGGGACTAAAGTAGTAATCAACTGTCAAGATCAGGAAATAGGAGGATTATTATTATACAGTATTTATATAGCGCCAATAGTTTGCTCAGCGCTGTACATTATAGTGGGAGACAGTACAGTAACAATACAATGCGATACACGAGGGGTTTGAGGGCCCTGCTCCTTGGAGCTTACAATCTAGGAGGGAAGAGAGAGTGGTACAGGAGGATTCCAATGTACCCGTACATGATTAAATACATGCAATGTGTCATATAATGTATGATGGATATGTTTAGATAGTTTGATCATTTCCATTCTTGATAATACTTGTGACCAGGAAATGAACGAAGAATGCCAATTATAGGCTATCGGAACTAAAAAGGGTATGTAGTAGTTTGGCACAAGAGATAGGAATATCTGGTATTGGGGCAAATAAAAGACACATTTAAGGGGTGAGATTAATTATTTTACCTGCTATCTGAGATGATTTTGTGGTTGCCTCTCTCCATATGCCTCTCTCCATATGGAGTGTAAAAATTTGCAACTCCAAAAGATGTGTACAAACGTGCAATGATCAAGACACCCCCTGAAGCAGCATGGAGAAACAAATGGGTAAAAGGAATTGATTTTAGCAGGGGTCATATACCATCTAGTGTGTAGCTTAATAGATAATGAATGGGTATACTTAAGTAAGTTGTTAATAATGGTGCCCCAATCATCAGCAGAAAAGAGTTGTCCAAGTCAGTTTCCCATTGGAGCATAGGTGTAGATTTTTCTGGAAGGGAGAATTCATATAGGTAGATATATATATGGGAAATCAGTCCCTTATCTCTTAGTGAAGAAATAAAAATGTGTTCAAATTGTGAATATGATGTTTGAAGAGTTAGAGAGTAATGTAGTTGAAAACAAAAATAAAAATTTTTGTATAACATGAAAATTCCATTAGGGACAGATTATATTCTGATTGTAAATGCATAAAAGAGCAGAATTTGTTATCAACAGTAAGGGATTTCAAATTAGTTAGAGTATATGTTTGTCATAAACAAAAGAGCTCCAATTTCTAAATGCAGGGATGAATAGGGGATCACCCAAAAATGAGGTCAAAGGAGAGATATTGGAAGCAAAGTTAAAGTTATCTTTTAACCACTTCCAGTCCGGACACTTTTACCCCCTTCCTGACCAGGGCAATTTTCAGCTTTCAGCGCTATCACACTTTGAATGACAATTGCACGGTCATGCAACACTGTACCCATGTGAATTTTTACCATCTTTTTGAGACAGATAAAACTTTATTTTGGTGGTATTTATTCACCGTTGGGATTTTAATTTTTTTTTTGCTATGTAAATGAAAATGTCCAAAAATTTTGAAAAAAGGTGATTTTCGTATAAAATTTTGCAAATAAATAATATTTCATCATAAATCTTGGCCACAATTTATTCCGTTATCTTTTTAGTAAAAAAAAAAATAAGCCAAATTAGTTTATAACCAAAAATTATAATTTTTAAACATTTATTTTTTACATTTTTAATTTTTTTTATATTATTATTTATTTATTTATTTATTTTTTACATACTGTCACCCTAGCACACTGTACTACTTTTGGAGGGTGATGATTTTTTTTTTGTACACTGATTGCTTTTACACCCATATAGGATGTAAAAGCAATCATTTCTC
The DNA here is from genome assembly GCF_062004578.1 of Staurois parvus. NCBI lineage: Eukaryota > Metazoa > Chordata > Amphibia > Anura > Ranidae > Staurois > Staurois parvus. The sequence goes on from NW_028317949.1 coordinate 11,755,724, forward strand.
TTTATCTCTGTCTGCATTCTTGCAGTCATTGATAACTACTTAGTGAGCTGTGAGTGGTCGCAGCTTGTCACATGGTACAAGGCTGTTGTGAATAGCCTTGTACCATGTGACCTCTGTGATCATTCACAGATTTCACATGTAGTAAGCAATGATGTCACAAGTGACATCTTGCTTACTACTTTACATGTGATCACTGATTGGCCAATCAGTGATCACATGATCGGGACCTCGTACAGAGGTCACGTCCAACGATCTGTGTTTCACTGTGTCCGGAGGACACAGCGGGCACCAGTTTGCAGTGCTGCACGCTCCCGGGGAGCGCGCACAAGCAGGGTGCGGGGAGGCAATTTATAAACGGCCACCTGACCCTGCAGTGCCACCGTCTATATACAACGGCTGGTTGGGAAGTGGTTAAACAGGGGGCCATAAGTGAAAGGAGTGAGCTACAATTGTCTTCAATGAATAGATTTCATATAGGAAGACTGATTTGGACCATAGCAAGCCTTGTAAATGGAATGGGTAAATTAAATACATCTCAAAAGAGAGCCAATGTACAAAACTAAATGAGGATTACCATTGAGCTAATTGTGTAAACCTTGCAGACAGGTAATATAACCATAAATTGGGAAGGTTTAGACCTCCCACAGTTTGAGGTCTGTGTAAGAGAGATTTACCAAACCTGAGTTTTTTTTATCAAGCCAAATAAATGTATTGATATCCCTTTGGAGGGAATCTAAAGTGGTTTTAAGGACTAGTAGTGGGAATGCTCTAAAATAAAATAACAGAGAAGGGGCGCATGCGCGGCCGGCTCGGTGATGGACGTGCAGTAGTGTCAGCTCCGTCCACCCGCCAGCGATAACTCGGCACTCACCGACTCCGGGGGAAACGAACGGCACACACTGATAGCCGCAGTGTGCCCGCAGCCCACTAGACATGCCCCGCAGGAAAAAAAGCCCGGGGCAACCAGGGAAGTTAACTAACTTCTTCCCGGCCCTCATGCCGGGAAACCAAGATGGCGCCCGCATTACAGGAGTACAGGGAGGCAGCAGCGCATCTGAGGAGGACTACAGAGCCCAGTGTGCGGATCCTAGGCTGCAGCAACAGCTTTACCCAGGGGACCCTGGTGAGTTGTCACCTCCCTTATCTCCCACGACCAGCAGCCCGGCCAAATCCAGGCCACGACTGGACTGTGACGATGATACTATATTGCAGATCCCAAACCTCCCACATCAGTTACCTCATATGGCTATGCCTAACATAGACGCATTCCCTGCGTCCGATCAACCACTCACAGAGATAAGCATGAAAACATGCTTGCGTCTTTGCGGCAAACCTTGCACAACGACATATCTGCTCCACTTAATCAGCTTACCACACTAGTGCAACGGCAGGAACGTAGAATTCGCCATATTGAAACCAATATTGGAGACATAGTTGCGGCACACAATGATTTGATTGATGCCCATGCGGATCATGCGTCCGATATCGAGCAAATTCAACTAAAATTAGCCGACTTGGAAGATAGATCACGCCGTAATAATATAAAAATCAGAGGGATCTCTGAAACAATTACCAATGAGGCACTGCTGCCATATCTACAGCACTTTCTCAAACTGCTGATACCAGCACTCTCCGAAGTAGAGATCACGATCGATCGAGCACATCGACTTCCTAAGCCCTCATTTTTATCGGCCTCTATCCCTAGAGACGTGCTTATCCGCATTCACTTCTATCATATCAAAGAGAAAATTATGTTAGCAGCTAGAAACCCGCCACCGCTCCCACAGTCTCATGCGAATCTACGCTTATATGCTGACCTATCCAAAGCCACACTTTCAAACAGGAAAAAAATGATATCAATCACTAAAGCCTTAAGAAATCATGGCATTGCCTATCAATGGGGCTTCCCCACTAAGCTATTAGTATGGAACCAAGGTAGGACCTATACGATCAGGAATCTAGAGGCCGGCCTGGATCTCCTTAAAGCTTGGAGCATTTTGCCCGCTGACTCACAGGAAAATACGTCCAGTTCCATCCAAAATATGGAGGCGACCTGAAGGGCGCGAAGGCACACGCTGCATCTATACTCTATTATACCTTCCCCCGGAGGCCATCTACAGATTTTACAACTTCTGGCGATCGGCCTACATTCAATGTTTTCTGTTTTTCAAGTTTGCTACAGACATGACCCCCCTGGAGGTCAGACCCTGTTCATACCCCTCCTTTTTGACGTAGCGATCATAGCTACATTGGTTACTTGCGTTACATGCAAGTGTTTTTTTACTGTTGTTTCTCCCTCTCCCATCTTCCCTCTCTCATGGCACCACCGACTATACAGTAGTAACACAAGATTTGAAATAAAGGACTTTATATGGAATACGCTACTTATAGTTCCTATCGAGCCTCACCTGTTCTTTAGTCATTTTACCACTACTCTCCCCGGAGTGAAACCTCACACGCTTAAATACTACCAAACAACAACCCAACTAGATATGTACTCAGGAAATATTTCCAATGATCACTATCACTTCTCTTAATGCTAGAGGCCTCAACTCCCCTTTCAAGAGATCGATGCTCTCCAGAGAAATCCGGAAATCTCAAATTGACTTATTCTTTATACAAGAATCCCACTTCACTACGGAAAAGACCCCTAAACTATATCTTAACCGCTTCTCTCAATTATTTATGGCGACTAATGCCAAGAAGAAAAACGGAGTAATTATTGCCGTTAATGACTCTCTAACATTTAAACACACCTCTTCCATAGTCGACCCACAAGGGCGATATATTATATTGATATGCCAAATTAACGACATTACCTATACCCTGGTGAATGTATATGGTCCGAACAGCAAACAACTAAAATTTTTTCGCAAACTCTTCAATCTCATCTCTAAGCATAAACAAGGTAGACTCATTATTGGGGGAGACCTTAATGTTCTCAATAACTCACATATGGATTCATATTCCAACAAAAAAACCGCCAACCTAGACCTCAACCGCGTTTTACATGACCACGACCTATACGACATCTGGAGATGCCAGCATGGCTCTGAAAGAGACTACACCTATTTTTCACCACCGCACCTTTCGTACTCAAGAATCGATATGTTCCTCACGGACAAATGGACACTGCAACACGTGTCATCTTCTAATATTGGTATCATAACCTGGTCTGACCATGCCCCGATCAGCATATCCCTGGATGACAGCCAACGGTCGGCAATCCCACCCATATGGAGACTTAATTCTGCACTCCTGAAACTACCGGACAACCAGAAGTATATAATGGACGCTCATAATCTCTTTTTTGAAACTAATGCCACCCCAGATATCTCTATCACCACACTCTGGCTGACATACAAAGCATACATGAGAGGTATCCTCATACAACTAAACTCCCGTATTAAAAAGCAGAGATCCCAACAAACAGACCAACTATTGGCCTCTATACATGAAAACAAAGAAATTAACAAACAGAAACCGAACCCTTCCACATCCGCGGCCCTAAATAGGGATAGGAATAAATTACGGGCTATTTTACTACACACCTATGACACAAACCTTCAAAAAACAAAAACACAATTCTATGCACTTGGTAATAAAACAGGTTCTCTTCTCGCCAAAAACATCAAACAAAAAAGACTTAAAAACAAAATCTCCATAGTCCAACACCCAGGCTCGCGAACCCTATTGTCGAACCCACAAGACATAGCTAACGCATTTGCATGCTATTACCAAACTCTATACAACATAAAGGATGACCCAGATACAGTACAACGAATCCCTCCATTGAGAACTTTCTAAGCCACACAGCTCTTCCTCGACTCACCTCTTCCCAACTTGACTCCCTCTCTGTGCCGATTTCACCTGCAGAGATTGAGAAAATTATAAACAATTTACCCGTGAACAAATCACCAGGAAACGACGGTTTCACTAACGAATATTACAAATCGTTCGCACCCAACCTTAAGTCGTATCTCTCCGCCCTTTATAATCATGTTGCTTCTAATGGGGAATTTCCCTCTGATATGCTACAATCAATAATTACCACTATCCCAAAACCAGGTAAACACCCTCAATTAGTCCAGAACTACAGGCCGATCTCATTACTTAATACAGACTTAAAAATATACGCCAAGATAATAGCTCAATGACTGCTCCCATACCTTCCTACATTAATTCACCCTGATCAAGTGGGATTCATCCCTGGGAGACAGGCCCCCAACACGACGCGACGAATTATATCACTACTACACCACCTTGAATCTGAAAATCAACCCTCACTCCTACTTTCACTTGATGTGGAAAAAGCATTTGACCGAAACCATTGGCAATTTATGACACTTACACTCCAGAAATACGGAATAACAGACTGGATGCTGTCAGCGATTCTCTCCCTATACTCCAAACCTTCTGCTAGGGTACTTACGAACGGCACGCTCTCACAACCTTTCCCAATATCCAATGGCACCAGACAAGGATGCCCTCTTTCGCCCATACTTTTTGCGTTACTTATCGAACCACTAGCGTCCAATCTCAGACACGATCCAAATTTCACAGGAGTTAATTTTCTTAAGTGCGAACATAAAATTAGCCTCTTTGCGGATGACATTATTCTAATGATTACAAACCCCAACAAATCGCTTACATCGATTCGCACTCATATTCATGCCTACACAGCAGTCTCATACTACAAACTCAATGAACCCAAGTCTTCTATTCTAAACCTCTATACACCCGCTGCAACCCAGAAACTACTCACTAAACGGTTCCCTTTTAAATGGGAAAAACATAACATACCCTATTTTGGGATCAAACTGACTGCCAAAACAGGCCAACTCTATACAGCAAACTTCAAACCATTACTTGACACAATCCCACAAGAGCTCAGAAGCTTCCGCACAAATACCCTTTCAACACTAGGCAGAATAGCAACTATAAAAATGTGCATACTGCCCAAAATACTTTATATTTTCCGCACACTCCCTATTCCAGCCCCCTCCACCTTTTTCTCCAAACTCCAAAAAATCCTAAACAATTTCTTATGGAATTCCAAACGCCCTAGATGCACCACAAACCTCTTAATACGTCCGCCTGCCAGAGGTGGAGCAGGTCTCCCGCATATAAAATCGTATTATCAAGCCATACTACTAGATCAGCTCTTCTTCTGGTGGCACCCGTCCCCGGATAAAACTTGGACCATCATGGAGGCATCCATGCACACACCAAGCTCATTAACAAATGCCTTATTTGTGCCTTGTGCAGCCTGGAATAAACCTCTACATACACACCCATGCGTGCAAGCTTCCTTGACGGTTTGGCATGACTTCTTAACCTATACTTGCTCCCATAAGGATAATCTTCGAATCCTTACACCGCTTTCATCCTTACATTTCGTATCCCCGCATTTGAACCTGGCCTCATGGAAAATGCTTGGTATACAATATATCCAAGACCTTTTCAGCACTCATAACCCAGATTCATTCCAGACTCTCCAGAAGAAATTTCATCTCCCTGATAAAGACCAATTCACCTATATGCGAATAATCCATTCACTTCACAAAACAAACATACCACTTAAAATAGAAATCCCAGCTACTGCACATCAATTCCTAAATAGGACCATATATCCGAAGAAAGGAATATCTACTTTTTATACACTTCTAACCGTAGCGCAATTCACAACTTCTACTTCATCCTTGACTAATTGGGAAAAGACCTTAATACTCTCGACAAGCCCACACCCCTGGGAAACGACGTTCAACATTACTTATAAAGCGTCGAAATGTAGCGCCCATTGGGAATCATACTTGAAAATCCTCCACCAATGGTATCTTACCCCCACTAAATTATCTCTCTATTACCCTCAACAGTCACAGGCGTGCTGGAGACATTGTGGGGAAACTGGCTCACTCTTCCATGTGCTTTGGTCATGCAAATCTCTCAAATCTTACTGGAATAAGGTCTTCCAATTGATCTCTTCAATCACAGACACACCTGTGACCCCAGATCCTGCCCTAGCCCTCCTTCTTATAACTATAGATAAATTCCCCTCAAGCTCACGCATTATTATCTTACACATCCTAGCGGCGGCAAAGCTCAACATCACCAAACTCTGGCGATCCACATCCTCTCCTCTGCTGTCACGCCTGGTGACTGACCTCAATCTGCAGTGTGAGATGGAACGAAGAACGGCCATTCGAAACTCTACGTACCACAAATTTACGTTACACTGGTCTCGATGGTTAAATCATCCCAACTGTTCAATTACCTGATTACTAATTTCAACTTTTATAGGATACATACTTCTAAGATAAAGATAACGGTGTCTAATCCCCCTCCTCCCCCCTCTTCCTATTTCTGTCTACTCCCTATTTAAATTTATATCCACCTTTAAGATCCTTTTACTCCAACATGGTTCACATATTAATGAGCATACCTCTCATGTAAATATGAATACGATATTCAGTTCCCCGGCCACATGGTGGGGACTTGCAACACCTTCCTATTCATTACATGTTGTCAGTCTGCATATGTGTACCTTACAATTCTAATGGTTATATATTTGTATTGATGTTAAAATCCTTTTCAATAAAAATATTTGAAAATAAAATAAAATAACAATTTTGGTAAGACAGCCATTCTGCCAAGAAATTGAATGTGATAGGAAGACCATAATTTTAGTAGGGATTTGATATGTGTAAAACGTTGTGGATAGTTGGCTTGAAAAAGTGATTTATAAGAGGGAGTAAGTTGAACACCCAGATAGGGAAAAAGAATGAGTACACCAGAAAAATGGAAATCTCTACCACAAAGAAGATGATAATAAAGGTAGTATATTAATGGGCATAGCTAAACATTTGGAGAGATTAACACCCAAACCTGATACATCATGAAAAGTCTCTAGTTCAGTAATAAGGTTTAAGGGGATTTGATAAAAATAAAAGGATATTATCTGCATAAAAAACTTAGTTTGAATTCTCTTGGACCTTAAGAATATCCATTTATATTTATATTGTTTCTAATCGCACATGCAAGGGGCTCAATTGTCAAGGTGAGTAAATGAGGGGAGAGAGGGCACCCCTGTCTTGTACCCCTCCCCGAAAAGCAAAAATTCTGATTTTCTACCAGAAAGTTTGATTCTAGTTTAAAGAATCTAGTATACGGCGATAAAATCATGTAGAATTTAATTACAAAGGCCAAATTTAGAGAGTAGATAATTTAAACAGGACCAACTGACACTGTCAAAGGCCTTGTGGATATCTAGGCTAAGTATAAAAACTGATTTAAAGTGAAGATTTGAATCATGAATCGCATTAGTAACCAAATAGAGGTTGTCAGTATTTTGTCTACCTGGGATGAATCCAGTTTGATCTGGTTGAATCAAGGATGTGATGATTGTCACCAATCTATCTGCCAGCAAACAACTAAAACGTTTAAGATCATTATTTATAATGGAAATTGGGTGAAAATTCTGTGAAAGCGAATGCTCGTTATGTTGTTTGGGTAAAAGGGATATATTAGCTAAAAGCATTTCTTCTGGAAAATGGTTTCCTTGTAAAATTGAATTATATAATTTGGCTAAACAGGGGGCCAGAAGCGTGGATAAGTATTTATAATATGAGGTTGAGTAGCCATCAGGAAGTGCAGTGGAAGTTTTTAGAGATTTGATCATGTTGACTACATCAGAATCTGTGCAAGGGGTGTTAGGAGTCTCAATTTGCTGGCTGGATAGAGTGGGGAGCAAAAGCCTTTTAAGCCAATCAAGGGAGGATTGTTGGGGGATGTCCGAAAGGAAAATTTTTGTAAACGTCTGAGAAAATACCTAGAACTTCCTGAGGGTGAAAGACCAAGTTACCTGCTTCAATTCTTAATTTATACACATGAGGAGGTTTGATAGTCTGGTTCAATTTTCTGCCAAACATGGTAGAAGCAGAGTTGCTATGTAGGAGAAATTTTGCTTTGGACCAACGTAGGGCCTTATCTGTATCAGCAGATAATAAAGAATCTAGGGCTTGTCATTTGTTTTGAATTTGATTAAAAATATCAGCTGAGGGAAATTGGCTATGTTTGTTGTATAGGCAATCCAAGTCTCTGGTGAGGGTCCTTATGTCTGCTAATTTTGTCTTATTCTTGGTGGCTACAATACTAATTAAATGTTCTCTCATTACTGATCTATGGGCAAGCGAGAGATAAGTGGGAGGTATATCAGGTGTGGTGCTCTGAGTAAAATAGTTTTTCAAATGTGTAGATAATTGTTGTGTGATAACTGGGTCTGTTATTAAAGAATCATTAATACGCCACATATAAGGGGTGGGGGGAATGCCAACATGAGATGTGACAAAGGATACAATATGATGATCAGACCATGGGCATGAGTGTATATCATCTGTGGAAGAGTTCACCAAAGTATTATAGCACTGAAGATGTAGTCTAGATGGGCATAACTATCGTGAGGATGTGAATAAAATGTGTAAACTCTTGCACCTACATTATGAGTAGAGATGAGCGAATTATTCAAAAATTCAATTCGGCTGATTCGCCGAATTTGAGGAAGAAATTTGATTCGATGCGAATTAATTCGCTACGAATTTAACTTATTAAAAGGGTTTCTAGGCTTCAGAGAGCCTTTAAATTAGTGCAGAACACTGTACCTTTAATTTAAATGCCCTTGGAGATGAGGAAGGACAAGGAGAAGGAGAAGGAGAAGGATGAGAAGGAGAAGGATGAGAAGAAGGAGAAGGAGAAGGATGAGAAGAAGGAGAAGGATGAGAAGAAGGAGAAGGAGAAGGATGAGAAGAAGGAGAAGGAGAAGGATGAGAAGAAGGAGAAGGAGAAGGATGAGAAGATGGAGAAGGAGAAGGATGAGAAGAAGGAGAAGGAGAAGGATGAGAAGAAGGAGAAGGAGAAGGATGAGAAGAAGGAGAAGGAGAAGGATGAGAAGAAGGAGAAGGAGAAGGATGAGAAGAAGGAGAAGGATGAGAAGAAGGAGAAGGATGAGAAGAAGGATGAGAAGAAGGAGAAGGATGAGAAGAAGGATGAGAAGAAGGAGAAGGATGAGAAGAAGAAGGATGAGAAGAAGGAGAAGGATGAGAAGAAGGAGAAGGATGAGAAAAAGGAGAAGGATGAGAAGAAGGATGAGAAGAAGGAGAAGGATGAGAAGAAGGATGAGAAGAAGGAGAAGGATGAGAAGAAGGAGAAGGAGAAGGAGAAGGATGAGAAGAAGGAGAAGGAGAAGGATGAGAAGAAGGAGAAGGATGAGAAGAAGGAGAAGGATGAGAAGAAGGAGAAGGATGAGAAGAAGGAGAAGGAGAAGGATGAGAAGAAGGAGAAGGAGAAGGATGAGAAGAAGGAGAAGGAGAAGGATGAGAAGAAGGAGAAGGATGAGAAGAAGGAGAAGGAGAAGGATGAGAAGAAGGAGAAGGATGAGAAGAAGGATGAGAAGCAGGAGAAGGAGAAGGATGAGAAGAAGGAGAAGGAAACAAATAGATACAATGTTTCAACCGCTGTATGGAGGGAATGTCACAGAACTGTCAGAAATAGCGGAGCTCTGCAGATACACTTAGCGGAGCTCTGCAGATAGATACAGCGGTTGAAACATAGGATATGTTTCAACCGCTGTATGGAGTGAATGTCAGAGAACTGTCAGAAATAGGCTATTTCTGACAGTTCTCTGACATTCACTCCATACAGCGGTTGAAACATAGCCTATGTTTCAACCGCTGTATCTTTCTGCAGAGCTCCGCTAAGTGTATCTGCAGAGCTCCGCTATTTCTGACAGTTCTGTGACATTCCCTCCATACAGCGGTTGAAACATTGTATCTATTTGTTTCCATTTATGGAAACAAATAGATACAATGTTTCAACCGCTGTATGGAGGGAATGTCACAGAACTGTCAGAAATAGCGGAGCTCTGCAGATACACTTTTTGCCGGCTTGGAATTCTTCTTATTTTCATCCTACTTCTTCTTCTTCTTCTTTTTTATCCTCATCCTCTTCTTCTTCTTCTGAGGATGAGGATGAGGATGAAGAAGAAGAAGTAGGATGAAAATAAGAAGAATTCCAAGCCGGCAAAAAGTGTATCTGCAGAGCTCCTCTAAGTGTATCTGCAGAATAGAGGAGCTCTGCAGATACACTTTTTGCCGGCTTGGAATTCTTCTTATTTTCATCCTACTTCTTCTTCTTCTTCTTCATCCTCATCCTCAGAAGAAGAAGAAGAGGATGAGGATGAAGAGGAAGAAGAAGAAGAAGAAGAAGTAGGATGAAAATAAGAAGAATTCCAAGCTGGCAAAAAGTGTATCTGCAGAGCTCCTCTAAGTGTATCTGCAGAATAGAGGAGCTCTGCAGATACACTTTTTGCCGGCTTGGAATTCTTCTTATTTTCATCCTACTTCTTCTTCTTCTTCTTCTTCATCCTCATCCTCAGAAGAAGAAGAAGAAGAGGATGAGGATGAAGATGAAGAGGAAGAAGAAGAAGAAGAAGTAGGATGAAAATAAGAAGAATTCCAAGCCGGCAAAAAGTGTATCTGCAGAGCTCCTCTATTCTGCAGATACACTTAGAGGAGCTCTGCAGATACACTTTTTGCCGGCTTGGAATTCTTCTTATTTTCATCCTACTTCTTCTTCTTCTTCTTCTTCTTCTTCTTCATCCTCAGAAGAAGAGGATGAGGATGAAGAGGAAGAAGAAGAAGAAGAAGAAGAAGAAGAAGTAGGATGAAAATAAGAATAACTCCAAGCCGGCAAAAAGTGTATCTGCAGAGCTCCTCTAAGTGTATCTGCAGAATAGAGGAGCTCTGCAGATACACTTTTTGCCGGCTTGGAATTCTTCTTATTTTCATCCTACTTCTTCTTCTTCTTCATCCTCAGAAGAAGAAGAAGAGGATGAGGATGAGGATGAAGAGGAAGAAGAAGAAGAAGAAGAGGTAGGATGAAAATAAGAAGAATTCCAAGCCGGCAAAAAGTGTATCTGCAGAGCTCCTCTATACTGCAGATACACTTAGAGGAGCTCTGCAGATACACTTTTTGCCGGCTTGGAATTCTTCTTATTTTCATCCTATTTCTTCTTCTTCATCATCCTCATCCTCAGAAGAAGAAGAAGAGGATGAGGATGAAGAGGAAGAAGAAGAAGAAGAAGTAGGATGAAAATAAGAAGAATTCCAAGCCGGCAAAAAGTGTATCTGCAGAGCTCCTCTAAGTGTATCTGCAGAATAGAGGAGCTCTGCAGATACACTTTTTGCCGGCTTGGAATACTTCTTTTTTTCATCCTACTTCTTCTTCTTCATCCTCATCCTCAGAAGAAGAAGAAGAGGATGAGGATGAGGATGAAGAGGAAGAAGAAGAAGAAGAAGAAGAAGAAGAAGAAGAAGAAGAAGAAGTAGGATGAAAATAAGAAGAATTCCAAGCCGGCAAAAAGTGTATCTGCAGAGCTCCTCTATTCTGCAGATACACTTAGAGGAGCTCTGCAGATACACTTTTTGCCGGCTTGGAATTCTTCTTATTTTCATCCTACTTCTTCTTCTTCTTCTTCTTCTTCATCCTCATCCTCATCCTCTTCTTCTTCTGAGGATGAGGATGAAGAAGAAGAAGAAGAAGAAGAAGTAGGATGAAAATAAGAAGAATTCCAAACCGGCAAAAAGTGTATCTGCAGAGCTCCTCTATTTCTGACAGTTCTCTGACTTTCACATTTACAGCGGTTGAAACATTGTATCTGTTTCCGAATAAAAACATCTGTATCCTAAATGGAAACAAATAGATACAATGTTTCAACCGCTCTACATGTGAAGGAACTGTCAGAGAACTGTCAGAAATAGCGGAGCTCTCTGCAGGGACACTTTTGCCGGCTGATCTGGAAAAATCCGATTCGCGCACCCGAAGTAGGCTAATATTCGGATTCGGCGCGAATCGAATTTTTCCTGAAATTCGAATCGAATTCCACTTCGCCTGGTTCGATTCGCTCATCTCTAATTATGAGCTCTCCAAATGTCAATCCATTGGAGATTATTCAGATAGCGGGTAAAGATTTAGGAAAAGCTTTAGATGAGGGTACAACTCTGCTTCTCACTAGCTCTGGATGAGCAGTCAAATTAAAATTTCCTCCAATAATTAAATATTGAGAGTGATAGCGATTTAGAATCACAAAGAAACTCTTAAAACAGGAGGATAGTGAATCCTTTGGAGCATATCCCGAGGCAATTGTCAATGAACAAGCTCTAAGCGACCCTTTCCATATCAATAAATGACTATCTGGGTCTTTATAAAGATGATGTATTTCCAAAACGAATGAGTTTTGGATAAAAATAGCTACCCCACGAGATGTATATGTACGAATTAGATGTACAGTGAATTGCCTGTAGGTTCTATCAAAATATTGAGAGTAGTTGGAAGAAGAGAAGTGAATCTCTTGTATTAGTATTATATCTGTGCCCAACCTTTTAAATGACAGAATGCTTTCTTGCTTTTTTGTGGCACATTGCACATTATGTGATAACACTTTAAGTCCCATTAGAATTAGGAAGAAATAAGCTGTAAATTTTTCTTAAGAAATATAATGGGCAATGTAAATATAAATTTAGAGAGAGGGATCTGAAGGTAGAGAAAAAAAAATATAATAAAATTAATTATCTCTCCCTTTTTCTCCTCTGACCCAATCCATGCTGCTTTGACTAATATAAGATCATCTATAGAGGTATTATTTGGGTTAATCAACATAAAAAAGTGAAAAAAGATAAATAAAAGAAAAAAATGTTCCATTATTTCCCTTTTCTTTTTTTCCCCTTCTTTTAGTGGAGAATAATGTCACTTTGTCTCTCTCCATCGTTTTGCTAATATTCCCATATGTTAACTCTTTTTAATATCTTCTTTATATCTTTACATCTTCTTTATATCAAGCAGACAAGTTCTGATGATATGACTTTGTCTCAGTTTATCCTAGTTGAGTAGAAAGCGGTAGAGACGTAAGATAAAGAAATAATTTCTTCAGGCCTCCAAATCTCCAAGAGATTATCACCATCCTATTTGATTTTGTCGTGGAGATGGGGTGGTCCATATTGGTGAAGACCTTGGTGTGGATGGAGGTTGAGGTAGTGGATCGGGTTCCAATAAGCATAGTTTGACCAGAAGCTCTTTTCCTTCTGCAACAGTAAATACTGTGTATGTGGTGCCATTGTGAGGTACTGTAAATTTGAATGGAAATTCCCAGCAGCATCGTATACACGCAGATTGCAACACAGACACGACTTCCTTCATCTTCCTTCTTCTTTCTAAAGTAGCTGGAGAAATATCTGGGAATATTTGGATTTTGGTGCCATCCAGATCAATATTTTGGGTATTTCTAGAAGCCCTAAAATTATCTTCTTTTGTTAGATAGTCTTTCATACACATGATTATGTCTCAAGGAGGTTTACCTGGTGGTGGTTTAGGGAAAAGAGCTCTGTGAATTCTATTCCAGGCGAAAGCAGATAATGGTGTCTCAGGCAGGAGAGTATGAAGTAACTTAGACATGGCAGGTGTAAGCTCAGTAAGTCCTCTACTTGAGATTGTAAATATGTGAAATGTTCAGCTAAAAGCTCATATTCCTTTCTGAGATCATTATGAGCCAGAGACAGTTCATCATGCTTGGTTTCTAGAGGGTCTGTGCCTGGGGCGGACCGACCATTTGGAAACTCGTGCACTGCCCGAGGGCCAGTAGGGGGCCCCATGAGATGCCCCTTTTTCATAGGCTTTTTTGAGTTTGGGCAAGGACACAGGGGCCCCATGATCCCCTGTTGCCCGGGGGCCCCATGACTTGTCAGCCCGCGCCTGGTCTGTGCGACTACCCAGTGCTGTGATTTATTGCGTGAGAGTGCTAGCAGTTTTCTGCAATTCTATTTGAATCGTATCTGCCAACTTCTCATAAATGGCAGATAAACTAGCATCTAGGTCAGCTTTTGTGAGCTGGGTGGAATACTCACTGTCTTTCAGAGTGTTTGCTGAGTCATGCAGTGAACTGCTGGTGTCTGTATGGGTCTAGTGTGACCAGATGCCATCTTGAGCCATCCTTGTCTTGCGAAGCAAGTATGTTGTTAGGGAATGCTGTGAAGGGTGACCATGGGCCTTCTTGCCCGCAGGCATGCACAAGAGTGTCCCCCAGGGGTGCAGAGTGAAATGGATGGAAAAATGTGCAATTTAGCCCTGGAGTGTAAGCTTATCTCTCCGGACCAGCGGAGCTGTAACAGGAAGCCACTGTCTCTCATGATGCCGCACATGCGCCTTCTGCAAAGTGAATAAATTATGATTAACCAGATCAATCTTCCCATCTCTCTAAAGTTCCAGATAGCCTGTGCCTTATCATATTCACACTTTTTACTGTCCCAAAATCCATAGAACTACAATCTTCCACAGACCTTGGCCACACACTCCCCACCATTCCTGAAAACTAAAATATTTCTCACATCCCACAGACTCTCCTTTACACAGTTCACCAACAACCACAGCACTCTCATTTCCTCTTTTCCCAGTTTACATAATCAATTCAGCACCGTTTCATATGTTATCCTACCCACCCCACCCCACCCCAATCAAACCTTCCACTAACCTTGTTAAACTCTTTCACCCTTCTATCACAAAACCACACTCCCAGAGTAAATGTACAATAAATGTACAAAACTATCTGGTTCTCCTCTGAAACACTTCTGTTATTAAACAATTAGTAAACAATTATATACAGCCATCCATGCCACATTCTGCCTATCCTTCAGATCCTTACCACACATGCTTTTCCATTTCAGATGAACCACCAATAAACTCCATCTCCTCCCTCTTTTCCATCATCCTCATTACTTTCTTATTCTCAAATCACATTTCCTTACTTATCTCACTCAGACCATACCCTTGAAGGTTTTATATGGTACCTCTTTGGTGTACAGCTGCTGACACATTTGATACTATCTTAGCGCTCGCTTATTTTTTATGTGTTCATCTTTCACTAATGTTTGTAGCAGCAGTCTGCCTGCCTAGGTGCTTGATTGTATACACCTGTGGCCATGGAGGTCATTAGAACATCTGAATCCAATGATTTGGAGGGGTGTTCCAATACTTTTGGCAATATAGTGTATATAAAGAACCATACCTTTCATATAGCCACACAGGAGAACAATGCGTTGTTTTAATGTTCACCAGTAACTTTTATAGATGTACAACACTAGGTGACACTCTGAAGCATCTCACTCAAGTGCACACAAGGTGTTTGGTCATTAATATTTACAGTACAGGACAAGACTCAGAAGCTTGCCTGTGTAGTATATTAAACATTAAAAATACCACATTTAGCATTATGTTTTTGCCGGCACTGCCATTTGGACAGTGTCAAGCGATGGGAGCTGTTGTGTTTGACATGTGACTTTTTGTGTGGCTTTTTTTTGTGTGTGGATCAGTGACTGGCGTTCATTGTGATTGATGATGAATTTACATCAGGGGACATTTTTTTTAATTTGTTTATTTAAAAAGGACTTTTATAAAACTGTCTTGTGTTTTATTTAATTTTGATGTTTTTTAGTTGAATGAGTATGTACCCCATACTTATTCATCTAGGGGGAAGCCAGGGTATGGGGGTCCCCTTTATAAGCTATAAGCTAAGAGATAAGCTACTCCCTATACACCTACAACCACCTGGTCAGGGTTGTGGGGAAGAGGCATTTGTCCTTGTTCTTATGAGGACAAAGTGCTTTGCCAGGGCACTTTCCCCCAGTAAATTCCCGCCCACATGTTGAGAGCAGGAGGGGGACACTTACTTATCCTCCTTTCCTGTCCTGCCAGGATGCATGTTCGGAACATGGCCTGTTATGGATTTTGGCTGGGACTCCATTTTTGTTTTGTTTATTTTGGCCTTGGGTCCCCTTTAAAATCCATACCAGACCTAAGAGGCCTGATAAGGATTGGTGGGACCCCTAGATGATATTTTTTAAAAGTTTGTCATGTTGGCTCATTTTTTATTCTCGTTGACAGCAGGTGTGACTCACTGTTGTTAGGATGCCACTGCTTGCTGGCTCCTTAAAAACCAATGGCTCATCACTGCTGCTGATGCTGATGCTGGTGGGTGCCTGCTCCTAACAACTAGCACAAATGCACACAAAAATTCATAAAAAAATGCATGCAAATGTATGGACCACAAAATCACACTGCATCACACAAAAGTAGCACAGGACCCTTCCCCCAAAGTCACATTGTAGCTGTGCTGCATTGATGTGAACAGGCACCATTGGAAGCAATGTTATTTCCAGTGTCTTGCAATTCAGTGTGACCCAAATCACATTTGAATCACATCAGTGTGAACCCATTGATCCCTTGGTATGTAAGGATGAACAAATAAAAGTTTAATGATGAGAACTGAACATACATAATTTATTGATATAGAAATATTTTACAATGCAATAGATATATAGTATCTATGTACTTTTACTGTGTATTTTAGGTATACACATCCATTTGCTGCTTGAGGAAGTAGAATATAATTGTGAAACATTCAGCTATTGTCTGCGATCCACCCTACTGGAAAACAGCCTTTAATGAGTGACTTGTCTATCTAAGAAACTATTCCAAGTAGTAGGGGGATAGGGACATTCAGTTATATGGATGATGCAATGATATGTGACTAATGATTCTTTTAAAAGAATGTGTTTTTTAACATGTTCTCAATAAAACAGATGGATTTTATAAAAATGCATTGTATGTTGAATTCTCTGATCCTCTCATACACCAATATATGCACCTCAGAAGCCCTTATCTTTTCCTTTGTGATTGGCTTTTCAATATAAGCCTTAGATTTGTCTAGATTCTGTAATAAGAACTATCAGAGGAATTGTATGTCCACTCTCCAGAACATAACATATTCTCACATGAAATCATTTTTGTCTAAAATATTTAAAGAGTTTCTGTAGTTTCAGAGCTACACCCATTAAGCAAGAAGATAGAAATGACCAGTTGCTAGTTATTATGTAGATGCCCGGCAGCTGATCTTTTCCCCATTACTGACTTATGTTCAGTCCTGCACAGTGTCTCTGTGTGGAAGTGGCTGTGTGGAAGTAGAGGTTTTGGTTCCTCATGTCAGAGCTTTCCTATGAATCACTGGTGATCTGATGACTGATGGGGCAATATTTAGGAAGCAGCCAATATTCACAGAATGAATGAAGCCGAAGCAGAGAGAGACTAGCACTGCAGGTACCTATTCATAAATTGATGTTAAAGGATAAACTCACTGTCACAGTGTGCCTTCACCCTCCCCCCTTGCCGCGTCCTCATCCTGCAAACAGCCTCTGAAGCCAGGCTGTGCGGGATGGGGGGAGGGGACCTCTGTGGCTAGGATCACAGCTCATCCGGCAATCTAGGTGGAGGAGCTGTGACCCCTGCCAGGAGACCCCAGCGGCAGACCGCTGAGATGTCTCTGCGTGCCCCTGGTGGACACAGCGCAGGCACAGTGGCCTCCCGAGCTCTGCACCCTCCAGTGACAAAGGCCGCGCTCCCACCATGTGTGGGAGCTGTGTTGAGGCCAGACTCCACAGCCAAAGTCCCGTTGAGTCCCCGTGAGCCTGATGTCGTCCCTAGTACGCTGTGTGGGAGCTGTGTTGAGGCCAGACTCCACAGCCAAAGTTCCATTGAGCTCCCATGAGCCTGATGTCGTCCCTAGTACACTGTGTGGGAACTTTATCGAGGCCAGACTCCACAGCCAAAGTCCCGTTGAGTCCCCGTGAGCCAATGTCGTCCCTAGTATGCTGTGTGGGAGCTGTGTTGAGGCCAGACTCCACAGCCAAAGTCCCGTTGAGTTCCCATGAGCCTGATGTCGTCCCTAGTACGCTGTGTGGGAGCTTTGTCGAGGCCAGACTCCACAGCCAAAGTCCAACAGAGCTTCATAACCCCATCTCTTGACTTGTTTACATGACTTGCAGTTGATCCATGGCAAAATGGCGCCCGCATTTGCTCTTCGACAAGATGGCGCGTGCGTAACGCATAACGGCCATGCACTGTCTATTGTATATAAGCTAATGGCGCACATCATGGCAGTATTGGCAATCCCTTCTGAATAAGTGCGTGGCACAAAATGTGTCAAGGAGGGGCCAAGACGTTGTGACGTCATGCCGCCGGAGCCTTGTGAAGGTCTGGCAGCCATCTTGCATGGTGGATGGTCAGTCCCTCTCTGCACCATATTATGCTTTTATTCTTACACTGAAATTTTACCACGTGGATTCTCAATAAATTTTCATTTACAATACTGCACTATGGGCAACTCTTTGTCTGGCTCCATGCTGAGCTAAATTAATTTGCACAGTCTACCCTGGAAGTTAGCTGCAGTGTCCCACAGGATCCAGAGGAGGGAGTTTTCCACTTCAGGCTGTAAACACCCATCCATCCTATAAAGGGGACCTCTGGCAGAAATATATCCTTATACATCCAGGAGACAGCCACAGGGCTGCACACCATCCAGAGGAAGCAGAATCCGTACCCGGCTTACCTCATCCATTCCACCCTTAAAGGGGACCTCTGGATATATATATTACATTCGTATTTAAAATACGCATCTGGTGAGCACATATTTTTACCACACCTTATGGCACATCACTGAATACTGGAATAATCAGCAGTTTTGATTAGCACCTTAGCACAAATTGTCACATTTATGGACATTTAATATTGTAATATTTTAGCAATATTTTATCTTTATCTTAATGATTGGCATATTAGCACCATTTAATATTGGATTTATTATTGACTTTTAGAGCTGCACTTTTAAGTTCATATATTTTTGAGGTTTTAGCTGGTTACCTTAGTGTGCAATAGTGGCTATTTTTAAGCGCTCGCTGATTTTATACTCATTTCAAGCTATGGGAACATGTTACATATTCCACCCTAAAAACGGGTAGAACGTGTAACATGTTCCCAAAGGTGAACTCATCCTTTAAGTTCAGTAATTACTTCAACCTTACCAATATTATACTGTATTCTTCCATATTATCCTATATTCTTAGTCTGATTATCTATTTGCTGAGTTTCAGCTGGTCCCAGGGGGTGCGCTAATGTGCAGTACATCACCTGACCTGGCTGTGCAGCCCACTTGTAGTAAATCTACTGTGGACTGGCGGCAAGTGGTTAAAAATTAGAACACCTACAAACTACAACAAACGTCAGACTGCTATTTCTCCTAAACAGCGCAATAAATGACAATCAAACATTAAAATATAACAGATTGGAAAAAACACAGACAAGCAAACAAAACATTTGGTTCCTAAAATAATACGTAGATGAATAATAAATCATATTTAAACTAAACAGCAAATAGAATTATAACACTAGACAATGTGATCATTCTGATAGTCGATATAAATATTGCACTCCCAGGGGATGCTGGCATAGTATAAAAAAGCATACTTAAAGAAAAATAATTATTGCCTCGCAACACCTCTTTATTTTATGCTATGAACTGTTAACTTGATTTAGTGTAAGAAAGTCTAATCTAGCTCTCATTATTTTTTTATCATTAATCCATTTTTAAGAGAGAATATAGATCTGACTGCATGATGTATTACGACTTTAGCACTAAAATGTCAGAGATACAAGTTATAATCACAATTTTATTTTGAACTCTTCATTCACGCAATATATCATCTAACTGGATTACATGATGGTATAATTTTTAAAAATAAATTTTACTGTGGGATGAAGTTTTATTCCAAGAAATAGGATTATGGAATTACAAAATGTTTTGTATAAATTAAACTATGGTGTATTTGCAGTGAATCATTATTGAAACATTTACCTAAAAGACATTTTGAAGTGGCGTTTTACATACCTATATTTTCCATCTCAATGTATGCATGTACCTTACAGTACATGGCTATATTTCATATGTAGATCTTTATATTTGTATTCCAGCAGCTTTCGGTATAATAAAAATTACAGTTAGGATTTCTTTTATAACATATATAATATTGAATGTTTTGAATGTTCACTTTATTTTATAAGGATTTGTGAGTATGTAATATTTAGGATTTAAAGGGACAGCACACATTTTTCTTTATACAGGTTAACCATTAGCCGCCCGGCCTATAGCTGTTTGGCGGCCGCAAAAATGCATTTGATTTCCGGGGTATACGCCATTTGGCATCCTCCCGCACATGCGCAATTCGCGTGGTTGCAGAGCCTCGGACACGGCCGATGACAGGTCTGAGTACCGGCCCCTGTTGCCGGTACCATGTGACCAGCAGGTCACATGACAGTTGTATACAATGGATGGCTTCATTCATGCCATCCATTGTATACTAGTGTCTAGCTGTGAATGGTCACAGCAGGTCACATGCACATGTCATTTGATTAGCTGTGGCCAAATCACAGCTAAGCACAAAAAAAAAAAAAACCTGAATGAATCGATGTCATTCAGGTAAATGCTTGCTTATAGCAAAGTAATTCTTTGCTATAAGCAAATTGTGTAAAAAAAAAAAAAAAATACTGATCACTTCCCCAAAGTAGTACAATGTTACTAT
The DNA here is from genome assembly GCF_062004578.1 of Staurois parvus. Classification (NCBI taxonomy): domain Eukaryota; kingdom Metazoa; phylum Chordata; class Amphibia; order Anura; family Ranidae; genus Staurois; species Staurois parvus. The sequence goes on from NW_028317949.1 coordinate 11,776,234, forward strand.
GGTAACATTGTACTACTTTGGTCATAGTAAAATATGAAAAAAAATCTTAAAAAAAAAAAAATGTAATAAAAAATTAAAAATAATTAAAAAATATATATATTTTTTTTTTCATACTGTCACCAGTCAGTGTCTCTGTTCACCGCCATGCCAGTTATATGATGACGCTGTACTGCACTGGTGACAGTATGTAAAAAAAAAAATTGTGAAAATAATTTTTTTCATTTTTTCATTTTCCGAAAAATTATGACAAAAAAAATACAACTTCAAAAAACTCACCATTCCTCTTATGAAGCACTTCGGACTGTCTACTTTACAAAAAGGGGTCATTTGGGGGATATCTGTACTGTTCTGACATTCTTGGACCTCAAGAAATTAGATTGGCTGTCAGTACTTCAGGATTGATCAATATTCAGATCTATACCATAGTTTGTGAACTCTATAACTTAACTACAAACTAAAAAATACATCCTAATTTGGGTTATTTTCACCAAAGACATGTAGCAGAATACATCTTGGCCTAAATTTATGAAGAACAATTATTTATTTGTAAACTTTTATAACAGAAACAAAGAAAAACGTTTTTTTTCAATATTTTTGGTCTTTTTTTGTTAATTTAGCAAAAAATAAAAACCCACGGCGGTGATTAAATACCACCAAAAGAAAGCTCTAGTTGTTTGAAGAAAATAATAAAATTTTAGTTTGGGTACAATGTTGTATGACTGCACAATTGTCATTCAAAGTGTGAGAGCGCTGAAACCTGAAAAATGGCCTGGGCAGGAAGGTGTAAAATTGCCCGGTATTGAAATGGTTAATGTAAGTCCGGTATTCAGGATTTGTTCAGCAGCCATTTACTGATTTAACTGAGTGTGAGTTTCTTTATATATAAATTGTATTACCATAACTTACCACCAAAGAACAAATCAACATAAATTCTCTTACTTCTGCAATAACAGTGATACCATGCAGTGACACTAACTGACACTGAAAGTAATTTTAAAAATCCAGATTTTTTTTTTTTTTTAAAGAAAATGTATTGGGTTTTTAAACATAGAAAGATACAAAACATCAATGAAAACAAGGGGCTGAGGAGGGAGCTAGTCCAGATGAATAAGTATTACAGAATTCAAGAGCATATTAGTATAACAGGCCATAAATTATTATAGCATGCTGAGACACATAAGAAAAGGCCATGAGCGAGCATACAATCTTTTTATCCCTAGGATAAATATCTATAAATATAAGAGTATGGAGGGAAAGGTGGATATAAGGGGGGGGGGATGAAAAGATAGGGGGCAATGTCCAGGAATGTACTGTATAGTTATATATCTTTGGATGGGGGAGGAGGGTCTGAACTAAAAATGTGGCATGATACAAAAGAGTACCTGCTCTATAATTAGTGTTCAAATGCTAGCAGAAAAAAGAATGGGAAGGGAAGGATCCTCCAACAGCTGTACTACATAGTATAGTATAGTACTACATGGTATGTTGAAAATAGAATCTACATGGTAACTACCAGTTTGGCTCAGGTCTCCCACAACAAACATATAACAGATAATGATACAGTAAGAAAACAAATTATAATAGATAAAAGGGAATAAAATAAAATGGGGAAGGTGAGGGGGAGGGAACCATGTCACCTTTGATTGGCTAATATTAGATAAGGTGGATTTCAAGTCTAGGGGGAATGGCAATGAAGAATTACTTGTAAAATGAGACAGGGGTAGAAATTGCATCCTTTTCTGGGGCTTGATACCCCTGACAGTCAAGTGAAAGGTATGGATAGTTGGGGACTCTGATGAGGTTCTGATTTGAGGCCATTCAGGGGGATTGATTTGCTCATTTGAGGAGAGCTTTATAGCAATGAATTGGCTCCACAATGGAAGTTTTCTGTGGACCTACTATAAAATTAGAGAGATCCAAGTCTAATTTTTCCTTACAGAGCAGCCTGTTAAGATCTTAACTGACATCTGCTATTGTAAGGGGTGAAGAGGAAGTCCACTTCACCTCTGTGTATAGGCTGTTTATGTGGATATCAGACAGGGTATGTATGTCCAATGCATTATTTTGAATTGTTGCTCATACCAGAATTCATTATTTACGAAGGCGCTGATGCAGTTGTAACCCGCCAGTATGTGGTCCACTTCCATAGGAGAGTAAAAGTCCTTAATCCAAGAAGAGACAGAAGAGAACAGCAGAGTTTGATTAGCCAAAGATTTAGTAATCCGTAGATGTCTGAGATTTTGTATTGTTGACATTGCAATAGTATATCAATGAGAGAAGTGCGGAATCTCTTAAGTCTGTCAGGACCAATACTGATAACATGGTTTACCACTTGTTGAACATAAATAAAGTGATGAGGAGGTAGGTTGAACTGTTTCATAAGGTGGGGGAAGGGCAGAGCAGCACCTGATGATACATCAAATAATTGTACAACATCTCAGAGCCTGTGGGAGACCCATGTAGCATATGCTGCATACTGCTGTGACTGTGGAAAAGTTGGCTTTTTGTGAATTGGAAGATGTCGAGATACCCTGGCTGACAAACCCAATTTGCACCTGAGTTCCCTCCAAGCTATTATCATGTCTCATAAGAGTAAATTATGTTTCAGGTGAGGTGGAAGAGTACTTAAATTGCAGGTCAACAGGGCCTGCAGGCTACATGGGTCTACCATTTGGGTTTGTAAGTCAAAATTGGAGTATCTAGAGGTCTAAGAGATCCAGTTGAATTAAACTCCTAATAAATAGGAAAGGTTATACACCATTATATTTGGTAGGCTGGAACCCCCTCGCTCCTAGGGAGATATAATTTTTGGAGAGAAATGTCTCATCTCGTCAGAGGAATTTTGTCAGAGCTTTATGAAGCTTTATTATTATATCTAGGTGTCGTAGCAAGAGGGGAATAGTTTTAAGGGGATAAAGGAGTTTGGGAAAGCTGACCATTTTAACCACCTCCTGCCCAGCCAATAGGAAAATGACGGCCGGGCGGGACTCTCATCGATCTGGGAGGGCATCATATGACGTCCTTCCTGGACCGGACCTAGCGTATGCCTTGGTCTATCCTTTAAATGCATGTGCCTCTACTATGGGGACTCTCAAATTTGTAGAGTTAGGACCACAGAATATCAGGGTGCCGTGATGTAGCTCTTTGGCTTATGTATGTATTTGCAAATGTGTGTAACTAAACCCCTGTTTTTAACGCATACTGTTAGACAGATTAATTTGGTTGTTGGCAAGCTGGCTGGCGAGTTGACTTTTGAACATTTTTTTTTTAAATTTTATTATTGGTATGCCTGCAGGGCCATGCTGTGGCGAGAACTGTCACCAGTTGTGTACCTCGGACACAGCCAAAGACAAATCTGTGTACCACCCCCATTGCCAGTACCATGTGACCTGCTGAGAACAATCCCAGCAGGTCACATGACAGTTGTAAACAATGGATGGCTTCCTTTCATGCCATCCATTGTATACAAGTATGTCTAGCTATGAATGGTCACAGTGATCACATGCAGAGGCTGGGCCAATGACAGCCCATCTGTGGCATGTAATTAGCCGTGGCCAATCACAGTTAATCACAACAAAAAAAACTGAATGAATCGATTTCATTCAGTTAAATGCTTGCTTATAGCAAAGAAATGCTTTGCTATAAGCAATCAAATTTTGTAAAGAAAAAAAAAAAATACTGATCCCTTCCCCAAAGTCTTACAATGTTACTATGATAACATTATACTACTTAGGTCATAGTGTAATATGAAATAAAAATCTTAAAAAAAGATTAAATAATGTAATAAACTTTTTTTTTAAAAATTGCCTTTTTTTTGTACTGTCCCTGATCACTGCCACACCAGTTATATGATGACGCTGTACTGCACTGGTGAAAGTATGTAAAAAAAAAATTGTGAACATTTTTTTTTTTCATTTTTTTTCATTTTCCAAAAAATTATGACAAAAAAATTACATCTTCAAAAAACTCACCATGCCTCTTATGAAATACGTTGGACTGTCTACTTTGCAAAAATCGGTCATTTGGGGGATATCTGTACTGTTCTGACATTTTTGGGCCTTATTTTTGGCTGTCAGTACTTCAGGATTGGTCAGTTTTCAGATATATCCCATAATTTGTGAACTCTATAACTTTCCTACAGACTAAATAATAAATACTGATTTGGGTTATTTTCACCAAAGAAATGTAGCAGAATACATCTTGGCCTAAATTTCTGAAGAACAATTACTTATTTGCAAACTTGTATAACAGAAACAAAGAAGAACGTGTTTTTTTTTTCAACATTTCAGTCTTTTTTTGTTAATTTAGCAAACAATAAAAACCCCGGCGGTGATTAAATACCACCAAAATGAAAGCTCTAGTTGTGTGAAGAAAGTGCTAAAAATTTAGTTTGGATACAAAGTTGCATGACCGCGCAATTGTCATTCAAAGTGTGAGAGTGCGGAAACCTGAAAATTGGCCTGGGCAGGAAGGGGGTAAAAGTGCCCGATATTGAGGTGGTTAAATAAATGGCATCTCCCAAAGAGTGAGAGCAGAAGGTCCATCCACATTTCTAGCTCACCTATGATTTTTGAGATCACAGGAGGATAATTGTGGTGGTAGAGAGATGAGGGCAGTTTACCTATTTTAATGCCAAGGTATGTAATATGTTCCTTTGCCATTGTAAATATTGAGTTGTCTGCCCAAGGGGGTGTTCTGGTATGATATAGGGGAAAGATTTCACTCTTTGAGAAGTTAATCCTTAATCCTGAGCAAGATCTAAATCTTGTAAATATTTTGTGCATATGACATGTCTGACTGAGGGTTAGATGAAAAGATCAAGATATCATCCACAAATAGGGATGGCCTTGATGTTCGAGTCGAACACTGGCCATTTGTAAGTTCAGCAAACACACAAACAGTAATTTTGTTTGGTGGGCTATTTGCCCACCGTGCCTCACAATGCTCTGTGCTCTCAGTGCATTGTGACTGGCCAAAGCAATGCACCGGACCCCATGTCCGGTGCAATGCTTTGGCCAATCACAGCACAACTGGGTGAAGCTAGTGGTGATGTTACCGCTAGCTCTGCCCAATTATTTACATCTGACCCACAAATGTCAGATTGCGGCGAGTGCTTGGCAGGTACATACGGGTAAGCGGGCGTTCGGTTTTTTTTTATTTTATTTCGGCAAGTCAGCGTCATTGTGACAAATCTGGATGCCATGATTGACAATGGATTACAATGATGGAACCAATTGTTTTGTTTTTTGTTCAGTAAAGGATTTTTTCAAAAATCTGGAATATTTACTTTTTCACACTCTAACCCTTTAGTGAATGGGTAGGGGTACAAGTACCCCTTACTCATTCACAAGGGGGGGCAGCATCAGAGTTGCCTCTTATTTAAAGGGGTTCCCTGATGCTAATGAGCCCCTCTTCCCACAGACCCCCACAAACACCGAGCCATGGTTGTGGGGAAAAGGCCCTTTTCCCCATCGGCATGGGAACATCATGTTGAGGCCATGTGGCCTGGTAAGCCACAGTGAGGAAGGGGGGAGGGGTGCTCATTAATACCCCTTTCCTGGCCTGCCAGGCCTGTGCTCCCCCTAAAAGGCCTGGTATGGCTTTTAGGGGGAACCCCACGCACCCCCCCCATTTTAGGGAGGTGGGGTTCCCCTTAAAAGTCCTATCAGGTCTAAAGGGCCTGGTAGGGCTTTTAAAGGGAACCCCACACTTTTTTTTTATTTTTCACTGTAGAGTCCCTCCTAACCTTCCTACCAGACCTAAAGGGTCTGGTAAGGATTGGGGGGAACCCGTGCTGTGTTTTTTTTTTTTTTTTTTTTGTTTTTTAGAAAAATGTCATTGAAAAAAAAAATGTCAGTACTGCTGCAGCAGGTTCTACACATTATACAGATGTGCAACTTTGCATGTAGTTTAAGGGGACCCCCCCAGTCATGATATTTAAAGGATTTTTTCATTTTTTATTTTATTTTTTTTTACTTTAAGCAATGATAAATGACTGCCCCTTTAAAAAGGAACTTTTTGATTTTTTTTTTCACTGATTCATGTCCCTCAGGGCAGTACCCGTGTCCCCATACCCCTTTTATGGCCAATAACTTGCATATAAGCCTTCAAAATGGGCACTTTTGAATTTACAAGTTTGAGTCTCATAGACTTGCATTAAGTTCAAAGTCCGCAGTCGAACATTCATTAGGTTTGAATGTTTGACTATGAACCAAACAGAGGGCTGTTTGGCCCTTCACTGCTTCACTGCTATGCAGAGATCGTTTTGACCAATTGTCACCCCATGAAGATGGGATTTAAATAGTAGATAGTGAGATAAAGGCTCGAAAATGTTGATTTTTTTAAATCCTACCTAAAAAATTTCTGACCCTGACATTTGACCCCAACCTTTGACCCTGACATTTACCTTTGATCCTTGCCTGGTCCCTAAAACTAACCCTGACACTGACCTAGATCAAACCTTAATCTATTTTTTTTAACTTTTTTTATACACACTTTGTTTACATCTATTGCAGGAGAGATAGATACACTTAGGTATATTTACTAAAACAGATAAGTGCAAAATCTGGTGCAACTCTGCATAGAATCCAATCAGTTTCTAGGTTTTACTGCCAAAGCTTAATTAAACTAGCTGAAATTAGAAGCTGATTGGCTACAGCTGCACCAGATTCTGAGTGCACCAGTTTTAGTAAATCTAGCCATTCAGAAGAGAAAGAAAACACATAGCCAATCAGAGTCTATCACAGCAATCAAGTGGCTGAGAAGCAGGAGTCCCAGGTCCCGAACATTAGTACAAGACCTGGAACTCTCAGTGAGAGCCTGGGCTCTGTGCTGGGAGAGCACTGTGCGGCACGCTCCTAGCACAAACATAGGAACACATACAGTATATGTGGCACCAAGGTTTAACCATTTCCAGCCCAGCCTATGGCCGAATGGTGGCCGGCAAAAACCCTCACCTTTCCGGGTGGATGCCATATGGCGTCCTTTCGCACATGCACAGTTTGCGTGCCTGCAGAGCCACGCTGAGGCGTGATCTGTCACTGGCCGTGTACCTCGGACACGGCGAATGACAGATCTGAGCACCGGCCCCATTGCCGGTACCATGTGACCTGCTGTGACCAATCACAGCAGGTCACATGACAGTTGTATACAGTGGAGGGCTTCATTCATGCCATCCATTGTATACTAGTGTGTCTAGCTGTGAATGGTCACAGCGATCACATGCACAAGCTGGGCCAATCACAGCCCAGCTGTGTCATGTGATTAGCCGTGGCCAAATCACAGCTAAGCACAAAAAAAAAAAAAAAAAAAAAAAAAACCCCTGAATGAATCGATGTCATTCAGGTAAATGCTTGTCATTCAGGTAAATGCTATAAGCAAATTGTGTAAAAAAAAATACTGATTACTTCCCCAAAGTAGTACAATGTTACTATGGTAACATTGTACTACTTTGGTCATAGGGAAATATGAAAAAAAAATCTTAAACAAAAGAAACAAAATGTGATAAAAAATTAAAAATAATAAAAAAATATATATATATTTTTTTTTCATACTGTCACCAGTCAGTGTCCCTGATCACCGCCATGCCAGTTATATGATGACGCTGTACTGCACTAGTGACAGTATGTAAAAACAAATTGTGAAAATAATTTTTTTCATTTTTTAATTTTCCGAAAAATTATGACAAAAAAAATACAACTTCAAAAAACTTGCCATGCCTCTTATGAAGTACGTCGGACTGTCTACTTTGCAAAAAGGGGCCATTTGGGGATATCTGTACTGTTCTCACATTCTTGGACCTCAAGAAATTCGATTGGCTGTCAGTACTTCAGGATTGATCAATATTCAGATATATTCCATAGTTTGTGAACTCTATAACTTTCCTACAAACTAAAAAATACATCCTAATTTGGGTTATTTTCCCCAAAGACATGTAGCAGAATACATCTCGGCCTAAATTTATGAAGAACAATTATTTATTTGCAAACATTTATAACAGAAACAAAGAAAAATGTGTTTTTTTTGCAAACGTTTAGGTCTTTTTTTGTTAATTTAGCAAAAAATAAAAACCCCAGTGGTGATTAAATACCAGCAAAAGAAAGCTCTAGTTGTGTGAAGAAAATGATAACATTTTAGTTTGGGTACAATGTTGTATGAGCGCGCAATTGTCATTCAAACTGTGAGAGCGCTGAAACCTGAAAAATGGCCTGGGCAGAAAGGGGGTAAAAGTGCCCTGTATGGAAGTGGTTAAAGCCCAACTTCTGGAAACCACATATATTTTCATGTGTTACTGTGTCATTATGGGGTTAGACTGGACCTGCTGCCTCCAGGGACATACCACTGTCTCAGGAGGTTGCAGACAGGGAGAAGGACAGGCCTAAACATCTGTAATTCTTGCTATAATGTTACCTGTCAGAAAAAAGTAACAGCTCCCAGAAAAAAAAAAATTTCAAGAATGATAAGGAAGGTGAGAAAGGGGGAGGTGGAGGATGATTTGAACTTTTCAATAATCAATAGCAATCAATAATGAAAATGTAAAGAAGTAAACTACAATCCCAAATATGTGATGCCATAATACACAGGCACTGTCTGTGAGAATCACACAGAGCTTAAAGGCATTTCTAAAACATTCTCACCCTTGAAGTTATATGGTAATGTCCATGGCAGTGCCCAGGTTATCTTAACCTTGTTTGATGTGCCTTGAAAACGAATTGACCATTGATATAAAGGTCCCCCCATAAACTTCAATGGGGTCCAATTTTAAGTTTGGAATTTTCAGACTATGAACCTTCTGCAAACTGAACCTTGCACACTGCTTCTTCAAAATGATAATGGGAAAATTGTGATTCTTCAAGAGAAATGACAAAAGGATATGTTGCCATTAATACACACAGGACTGAACACAGTTCTAATGTATTGGTTGAGTTTAGACTTTTGCTCCAAGAAAACATTTTTTAATTAAGATACCTTAAAGATACATATTTTTCTCCACTCAAACTTTTTTTCAGATGAGTAAACTACATTTCTCACTTTATTACTGATGTTCTATGTCAGAAGGTAATTTTAGTCATATGTTTAGGATGTGCAAAGTTGGACCTTTTTACCTAGAAGTTAGACTTTGTAGTAGATACGTTTGCCTTACTTAACATTTGTAATCTTGCACTATGTATCTTAGTTATCACTGAGGATTAGGCATGAGCAAACATGGCTAGTTTTGCATCATTGAACTTTTGTCAAAATACCAACCATCTTCACTTAATTTCACCTATTTGCCTAAATGCAGTCAATGGAGGGGAGAAATATGGTTAGATGAGATGGTTAAAGTGATTCTAAAGGCAAAAGGCTTTTCTACCTTAATGCATTCTATGTATTAAGGTAAAACCCCTTCTGCATGCAGCTCCCCCCCTGCCCCCACTAAATACTTACCTGAGCCCAAACCCGATCCAGCATTGTGCGCAACAGCATCAGCTCTCTTGGCTCTTTCTCTTCTTATTGAACAGAGAGGTAGCAATGGGAACCATTGGCTCCTGCTGCTGTCCATCACAGATAGTGAGGAGAGAGTGGGGGGCAGTGCAGAACCGTGCTCTGTGTGTCGATGGACACACAGAGCTGGCTTGGGAGCAAGCATGCATGATTGCCCCCATAGCAAACATCTTGCTATGGGGGCACTCAGTAGGGAGGAGGAGCTAGGGGCATCAGTAGAGGACCCCAGAAGAGGAGAATCAGGCCTGCTTTGTGAAAAACCATTGCATGGAGCAGGTAAGTATGACATGCTTGCTATTAAATAAAAAATACCTTTAGAATCACCTTTAGTTTATGTCATAAATGTTATTTTGCTTTATTTTGGGTGTACAGGTGTACCTTGGTTTATGAATTGAATGCGTTCTCCGGGACGTTGAGAAAATTTCGGAAACTGAAACATGGTTTCCCTTAGGAATGCATTGAAAACCAATGAATCCGTTCTGGAGGTCAGAAAAAAGTTTTAAAAAAGTCGCTGTCACTATAGGTCAGTGCCGGTTTTTAAATGTAATTACCAGCTTTTGTTTTCTTCACTAGAGTTCAGAGAACCAGCTGTCACTTTCCCCCCAGTTAAAAGAAACAATGTCTCCTTATAGTTTGTTTACCGAGATAAAAGATAAAAGTATCCTTTAGCTCCGGAAAGTGACAGCTAATTCTGTGAGCTATAGAGAAGAAAAAAAAATCCAGAAATTGCATTTAAAAATCGGCACCCACATACACTTGAACCCACATACAATTTGAAAAAAAGGTGTTATTTTCAATGGATTTTCATTTGTAAACCTAAAATTATGTTAACCGAGGCATTTGTGTATTTAGTTTTTATTCAGGCGTATATTTAAGATGTTTTATGGCACAAGGTTATTTTAGTCAAAAGTCCTAGTGTTACAAAAAGTTGGACCTTTATGGTCAGGAGTTAGAAATTTTGTAGTAACAATTTTGAAGCATACACTGTTCTGTGAATTGTGATGGAATGTTATGGGGAATGTTATTCTGGGCTTTCTGTTACTTGAAGTGTTTTAGACAATAGGTGTAAACAAGATGTAAAAATATTACTTTGAAAAATTGAAAGTGGTTCTAGACGCTAACATTGTTTTACCTTAATGCGTTCCTTGCATTAACGTAAAAGATGTTTAGGCATCGGTATTGGCCCCTCACCCCCCTTCTACTTACCTGAGTTCTGCTTTGATCCAGCACTGTGCGCATGTGCAGCTCTTCTTTTCCCTCACATCCGGGTCTCACAGGCTGTGAGCAATTGGTTCCTATTGCTGTCAATAACAGCCAGTGATGAGGAATCGGGGGCCGATTCCTACTGTCTATGTCAATGGATGAAGAAGCAGAGCTTGGGAGCAAGCCCGTATGAGTGCCCCCATGATGAGTGGATTTCTATTGGGAGCAGTGGCCATAGAGGAGGAGCCAGGAGCACCAGCTTCGGACCTGAGAAGAGGAGGTTCGGGGTCACTCTGTACAATTCTATTGCACAGAGCAGGTAAGTAAAGACTTGTTTGTTATTTTTAAAAATATATTTTACAACCACTTTAAGTAGACTAAATGGTGTAGTTTTTTTGTGTGCATTTTCTGTTATTTGGTGTTTTCAAGTAAAATACATCAAAACAATGATTTTTTTTTTGTGTATGTTCCATTTTCTAAAAACTAAAAAAAACCCTGAAAAATATCTAAAACACTAAAAAGGGGAACTGTTTCATTTCTTATTGTTTTCTAATTTTTATGAGGAGTTTATAATATTTTTTGACATCATGCATGATCTTCATTACTAACCATGATTATGCACATTTTGATTAAAAAAAATGTAAAAACAAATAAAAAAAATAAAAATGTTCTTTTTTTGTCCTTTTTAGCACTTCATAGTTTTTGAAGTTTTTTAGACAACAATACATTTAATCAAAATAGCAACTTTTATACTTTTAACACTGGGCCTATATTTGTGTTACTCTCTATTTAAATGATTCATATTGCTATTTGCTTTCCTTTTTTTCAAAGCTAAAATAAATTTACTAAAAATATGGAAAAAATGACATTAAATTGTTTATTTAGCTTAGATTTTTTTTTTAACTAAATGAGCACTGATAATGAGGCTATTAGATAGAATTTTACTTTTGCATTAGATCAGAAGCGTGCACTGGCTTATGAAGTTATAGCCATGCCTTTAAATGACAATGGCAATCATTCCATTCTTTAGTACTTGTGCATGCTGTGGAAGAGTGTGCAGACATGCCAACTGCTGTAAGCAATGTGGTTATATACAGATCATTTCACTTTACTGCATTTTCCTTATGTCACACTCTAGTTAATTAAACCCACCCAAGTACATAAAGAAAAATCAGCCCAATATAAATCTTTACATGCAACTCAAGAAGTCAAAGTGTTACTAATCCCAGGACCCTGCATTCACTATATCTGGTCTCCCACAGTACACAGATCATGGAAGTGCAATTATTTTAGGAAATATAAACTGCTACATACTTTTTCTTATTAGCAGGTAGAGCAGTCTTGTGGCTTCTATCAGTGTTTAGCCGAGCACATGTTAAAGCTTGCAGGAGGAGTTTTATTTCTGCTCTAGGAGGATGCAAAACCCCTGACCTCTGTCTGATCAGTGCTGATTGGCCCTATGCTGATCACATGCACTCTCCCAAGAAAAAAAAAACCTCTCTAACAATACACACCAAACTGAGCATGTGCAAAATGCCTATGGTTCACTCTATCTTATCAGGAGATAAGAGGAGGTTGCTTGAAAAAGGGGAGGAACAGAAAAGACAGGACTTTTTACCCAATGCAGAGGAGTAACCACTTAGGTTTCACAGTGAGTATAACAAGCATGCTTTACTGTATATACAGACTGATTTTACTGTTGTGGGTTTAGTAACACTTTAATACTCTAAATGTTGAAGCATGCCTTTACTCTCACATTACCCACGCATTATTGTTGGCCTATCGCTATGATGCTTCCTCTCTAGCAAGTTGGAATATATATGACATAGGATAGGGTGAGCAAACTTTGACTCTACCTAGAAGTTCCTGAGCTATGCCAAGCAGAACTACCCAGGCTTTGGATGAAACAGGTCAGAAGTTTAGACACCCATCAGTGCTTGCACATACCATTGGAACCTGTAAAAGAGTTACTGCCACAGACATCAGCATCTTTCCTGTGCATATTTCTGTATATGCTATAATGTGGACAAAGCCCTAAAGACCGCTCCTTCAGGGTCAGTCTTTAGGCCCCATTCACACATTAGAGTAGCATTTTTGTGTGTTTTTTCATGCATTTAGGCTCGCGTTTTTATGCTAACATTTGTGAGCAATTTTTCAGGCATTTTCAGGCTTTCTGAGTGCTGGCATTTTTGTATTGGCCAAAAGAGAAAAATGGAATCAGTGACATAATATTTTCCATGCCCGGCCGTGTGACAAAACGAGTTAAAATGCATGAAAACGCATGATTTGCTTGTTTCCATATATCTCTATGGGAATGAAAACACAACAAAAACACATCAATCTGCTCGAACTGAGTTACAAAGTAGCTCCAAAACTGTTTTTGAGCTTCAGGCATTCTGCTTCAAGTGACTTGGAGTGGAGATGTGAACGCTCTCCATAGAGTAATATTGATTTTTTATCCCTGAGCATTTTGGAGCTTCGAGCTTCATGCTACAAAACGCTCAGGTGTGAATGGGGCCTAAGGCAATCAACTAAGATACCCTTTTCCCTCTTCTTTTCTTTCCTTCACTATCTCTTCCTTTTTCTTTTTCTCCTCTCCACACTTAGCATAGCAAAACCTCAAAAACAGGACATAGATTCACAGGCAGAGACCAAAGGTAGAACAGCACCCTACTGTGAAGTCCTGATTGAGTCACAGAGAACATCACTGAAATGTAATGCCCGTCTCGGTCAAGTCAGTAAGAGGAGAAACAATCATGAAGAAGTTCTGTATGAATTTCTAGCAGTAATGTTAGAATCACAGAAACCATTTCTACACCATATTTGGTCACTTACATTATCCAGGATCCTCTGTGCTGTGTTACCTTTATCACAGAGTCTGGGATTCTGTAGTCGCAGCACGTTGCAGGGTGGCTTGTCCTGAACAATGAGGATTAGTATTGCTTCACAACTGGAGAAATTATTCACTTTTGTTTGTTTTTATTTTCCTTTAATATTTCTTTTTTTTCATAGTGTCTGTGTGTGTTTGTTTACTTTTCTAATATACTTTATGTAGTGTATCTAATGTATTTACTCTACTAGTGTACCTTTTCCTTTGGGGGAAAGAGGAAATCTGGCGGCATCTTATTATAAAAGGGGCTTCCAGATTCATAAACGGTAGACCCCCCAACATACTTCCTGGGGAACAGCAAGACACTTTTTTCTTCAACATTGGAACAAAGTGCCCTGCAATGGGGAGATGGACTTTTTCCTACATACTGTCCCCAAATAAAAGGATGTGGGGGATTTATAGAACTCTAGCATTCCCGTTTATAATGGGAGCTCACAGATATCCAACTCTTTCAAAAGGAATAAGAAAAAGGGAACATTTGTACCCCTTACTAGTCATTATAAGAAACCGTAAAATTTAAATAAACTACAGGTCAGGCGCAATGAATTGGCCAATCACAGGCGAGTCGGCGTTGTTGTGACAATGCTGGATGCCGTAATTGACGATGGAACATTGATGGAACCCATTTTTTGCTTTTTTTTTAACCGCGTCCATGCCGCACTATAGCAGAAATACTGCTACAGGGCAGCACGGGTGTGAAAAATCATGTATACATACTTGATTTTGCAGTTCCGGGTAGGGGGCGCCGGTGATTCCCTGCCAGCACCCGGCGATCTCCGAGGATTTCCGACAGGGGAGAGACCTGTATGTAAACAATACAGATCTCTCCCCTGTCAGTTCCTGCACACTGCTTTGTACGGCTCTGCATAGCAGAGCCGTACAAAGCAGTGTGCTTACAGTGAAACACAGCACACAACCTCATAGTAAAAGAGCACACAGCACAAAGTTAACCCTTTGATCGCCCCACATGTTAACCCCTTTCTGCCCAGTGCCATTAGTACAGTGTCAGTGCTTTTTATTAGCACTGATCACTGTATTGGTGATACTGGGGATGTCAGTGACACCAAGTCAGCTCCCTCTAGTGTCAGAATGCCCGCCACAGTCCCGCTATAAGTTGCTGATTGCTTTCCATTACTAGTAAAAAAAAAAATCCAGTATATGTATTACACGTATTGGGCTTTTTTTTTAGCAAAGACATGTAGTAGAATACATTTTTGCTTAAATGTATGATGCAATTTGATTTTTTTGATTTTTTACTGGACATGGTTAATAGCAAAAAAGTAAAAAATATAGTTTTTTTGCAAAATTGTCAGCCATTTTTGTTTATAGCACGAAAAAATAAAAAACACAGAGGCAATCAAAAAAATCAATAACACCAAAAGAAAGCTCTATTTGTGGGTGTAGCGTTGCATGACTGCGCAATTGTCAGTTAAAGTAACGCAGTGCCGTATAGCAAATGGCCTGGTCAGGAAGGGGGGTAAATCCTCAGGAGGGCATGTAGTTAATAAAGGACTTGTCAAAAACTGTTGTGTTTTTATTTACATTGTACACTATTTTTGTTGAATGGGTATGGGTACCATGTACCCTATACTCATTCACAAGGGGGGGGGGGATCTGGGGGTTACATAAGTGATCCCCGCAGACCCCCACAACCACAGCCCAGGGTTGTGGGGAAGAGGCCCTTTTCCCCATCAACATGGAGACAAGGTGCTTTAGGGGGGAGCCCTCCTAGCCCACAGTACACCCCCCCATGTTGAGGACATGTGGCCTGGTAGAGCGTTTAGGGGGAACCTCATGCACTTTAAAAATAAAAACAAATATTGTGGGGTCTCTCGTAACCTTCCTACTAGACTGGATTTGCGGGGACCCCACGCTGTTTTTTTTTTTAAATAAAAATGGAATTTAAGAAAAAAATGTCAGTCTTGATGCAGCAGGTTCTATACATTCTACCAATGTGCAACTTTGCAGGTAGTTTAAGAGGACCCCCAGGCATGATATTTAATGGAATTTTTCCATTTTTTTTTCTTTTGGCAATGGAAAATGACTGCCCTTTTAAACCATATATTGCTTGTGATACTGAAAATGTCAATGCACTATTGCAGTGTGTGGTATTTACCAAAAATAGCAAAAATGTTTTTTAAATACCGCATAAATAGACCTTAAAGTCAATTAACTAAAGGAAATAAATAAATGTATGCGGTAATTAAGTAAGTATTGGTCTAGGCATGCGGTATGTACTGGTATCTGTCAGTAACTGTCATGGGTTGTTAAGGAATGGCTGGTAGCCATGTCCTTAACAACCTATGAATCATCAACTGTCAGCGGGGTTCCCTGCTGACAGCTGAATTTTTAATAAAAGAATTGCGGGCAATTAAAAATTTAGCAAAAAAGACCAACCCGCCCACAGATACCCACAACCACAGACCAGGGTTGTGGAGAAGAGGCCCTTATCCCCATCAACATAGGGACAAGGTGCTTTGGGAAGAGCCCCCATGCCCCAAAGTGCCCCCAATGTTGAGGGCATGTGGCCTGGTATAGTTCAGGAGGGAGGGGGCACTCGCTTATCCCCATCTTTCCTGACCTTCCAGGCTACATGTTTGGATAAGGGTCTGATATTGATTTTGAGGGGGAACCCATGCCATTTTAAGAAATAAATTTACGTGAGCAGTTCTCTTCAAAATACATACCAGACCCGAAGGGCTTGGTAAGGATGGGGGGGGACCCCATGCCATTTTTTTTAAAACAAAATACTACTACTATTACTACTACTACAGAAATAACCCCCCACCAACACACACAAGTTACATGCACACATACATACATACAGTATATGCACCGCATACATTGGGGTAATGCGTGTTGATGCATTGAAATACACTAACACACCAAAGGCCCACTAACACCAGTGGGTGCAAACTATGGTGTGCAAAATTAGCACGCCAGTGTGCTCTGTAAACATGCACTGCAGTGTGTTGTTGCAAAAAATAGCAGTGCTTGATCTTTTTCTTTATTAAAACTTTTTAAAATGGGGGTGTGTCCAGAGCATGGCGGCATGAACAGCACACTTGTGGAGCTCTCCTGAGCACCCAAACCTTACTATAGCTCCATACACTGATTGAAAAAAGTTCCTGTATGATTTCTGAGCAGTGTGGTCCTGTTCAGGTGTGGATTAAAGGCTATTGACTTCTATAGGAAGTCTAAACTGCACATGTGTGAACAGTATACAATCCTGACCTGAACCTGTCCTGAACCTGATGTAAACCTGACCTGAACCGCTAAACAACTACTGTGTAAATTAGTGGTGAAACCTGAGCTTCAATCCGCACTACACATGTATGAATCAGCTCTGATGTTCTGGCTGACCGTGTGGACAAGTCTTTCCAGGAAGATGCAGTTACTCTGCAACAAACAGCCTTCAGACTGACAGACCTCATGGACTTTGTAGAAGCTACCAGGTCAGATACCGCACAGAAACACCAGTCAATTGACTCCCAACTTGCTTCTGCCTCTCACAACTAGCTAAAATGAAACTTCATCCGGAAGATATGGAGGACCGCAGCCTCAGAAATAATATAAGAATATGGGGATTGCCAGAGGCATTCATGGCTGCTGACCTCTGTGCTACAGTACTGGGCATTTTTAGCTGTCTATTGGGAGATGTCCTCCCTGAAGACATTGAAGTTGACAGAGTCCATAGTACACTGGGACCCAGACCTGTTGACTCTAATAGATCCTAGGACATCCTCATTCATGTTTAATTTCACATGTAAAAAGAAAAACTACTATGGAAATCCTGTGCACAGCAAATCATGGACTTCAACGTCGCTTCCCTGTAGCTACTACCAGACATCTTGAGAAATACACTTCGCCAAAGAGCACTTTTGAGACCTCATCTTGACAAACAGCAAGGCGTTGGAGCGACATACCGATGGGGTTACCCGTTCCATATTACAGTGAAGAGAGAAACCAAGACCTTCCAAATACGCTCAGTGTTGGACGTTTGTGCCATGTTGAAACATTTAACCCTTTGATTGCCAGGAACACGCTCAGTACACAATAAACCTCCATTGCTAATATAGTGTCTGAACGGATCAATATCTTTGATCAGATCAGAACTATACCAGCGTTCACAATAGTATAGTGTCGCTAAAAGGACAGCATTAGCAGGACCTGCACTTGCATTTAGCCCCTATGCTTAACCCCTCCCCCTCTCTCCCCCTAGCAAGTGCAGTGTCAATAGATCATTGTCACTTGATACATTGCCCACAAAACTGCAGGGTTAGCAGGATCAAGCCTGATCTCTGCAAGCACTAGCAGGTAATTTTTTTTGTAGTGGTTCAAGCAGTCCCTGACAGCCAGGTGCTCTTTTTCCAGTGAGTCGCACTAGGTACCTATAAATTTAGTGGCCAAAATATCCAACGAAAGGTACACTAGTAAAGAGGCCTACAGGATTCTGACCATGTCAGGTGAGAGCAAAGGGGAAGCCTCACTGACAGAATCAGGCTCAGAATATGAACCTGTAGACAACAGCGGCACCCTGACAGATAGCTCAGATGATCGAGTAGAGGTCCCTGCTAAGGTCAGGCAAACCCGACCCCATTTCCAAGTTGCTGAGGTGGTACAATTGCAGGATGATTCTCATATGCAGCAGAGTGCCAGTACTAGTGCCTCTCTACCTTTTGGCAAACTGATGAGAAGAGGCCTAGTGCATTCTGGTCTTTTACATACCAGCACTGCAGTATCACTTGGTGATGTGGCAAGTCCCGTAAATGCAGTACAAGCTGGTGTGGTGGCTAGCACAAGTAGTGTCCCACAACCACCAAGAATTCAAACACGGGCCCATAGAACCCATAGTGTCCTTCCGGATGTGCTTGCAAATCCTGATTGGCAGCCCACAAATTCTGCAGCACCCTTACTTCACCCATTCACTGCCCAAGCAAGAATTCAGGTGGAAACAGCAAATTTAACTACTCCCCTTGATTTTTTGGAGCTGTTTTTCACAGAAGATCTGTATGGATTGATTGTGGATCAAAGCAATTTATATGCACAGCAATGTATCGCTGCTAACCCAAATTCAAACTTTGCCAGACGTTTGCATGGAAACCTATTATGCTTTCCAAATGAAATGTTTTTTTGGGCCTAACCCTCAAAATGGCATTACTAAAAAAAAAATTGTGGTTGTATTGGTCCAGAGACCCGATTCAACATATACCCATGTTCACTGCTGCCATGGCCAGGCATAGATATGAAAGTAGAGTGTATTGTCATTGAAATGCATAAATCACATTATGTCGTCCTTGGGGTGACCCTGAATTAGACCTTCCCCACAAAATTTGGCCCCTCGTAAGTCACCTTAACCAGAAATTTGCATATGTGTATACTCCCCAGCAAAACATCTGCATTGATGAGTCTGTCACTAATTTTTCTGGCCTCCTTGCATTCAAAAAATTTCTCCCCAGCAATTGTGCCAAATATGGGGTCAAAATGTATAAGTCCTGTGAGAGGGCAACAGGCTATATGTGTAATTTTCAGATTTACAAGGGGAAAGATAGTCATGTGGAGCCCCCCCCCCCCCCCGGTATGCTCAGACTACATGGAGAGCAGTGGCAAGATAGTTTGGGACTTGGTGTCACCCTTTTTCCATATGGGGTACCACTTATATGTGGACAATTTTTATACAAGTGTGACACTATTTAGACATTTTGTACAATCTTGGAATTGGTGCATGTTGCACAGTGCAACCTAATCGCTGGGGCTTCCCCCAACGGCTTGTAAATATCCATCTTAAAAAGGGGGAAAAAGCCTGCTTGAAAAATAATGAATTGCTCACATTGAAGTAGAAGGACAAATGGGATGTTTTCATCCTTTCTTATGCAGGCCATAGATGGGTCGAAAATCGGCCGATTTTTCGGCCGAAAATAAAATCGGCCGATTTTCGGATCGTTAGTGGGCTATTTGGTCGGCCGTTTTTCGGTATTTTGGCCGTTTTTTTTTTCTGTAAAGTTGGAAAAAAATCGGCCGATTTTGCCAATCGGCCGATTTTCGCGGCAATTAGTGGGCAAATCGGCCGATTTTTTTGCCGATTAAAAATCTGCGCATGAGCAGTGACCTGCAAGAGGAAGACAAAAAGAAGAAAAAGAAGAAGAGGAAGAAGAAGAAGAGGAAGAAGAAGAGGATGAAGAAGAAGAAGAAGAGGATGAGGAAGAAGAAGAAGAAGAGGATGAGGATGAAGAAGAAGAGGATGAGGAAGAAGAAGAAGAAGAGGATGAGGATGAAGAAGAAGAAGAAGAGGATGAGGATGAAGAAGAAGAAGAAGAGGATGAAGAAGAAGAGGAAGAGGATGAGGATGAGGAAGAAGAGGATGAGGATGAAGAAGAAGAGGATGAGGATGAAGAGGATGAGGATGAAGAAGAAGAGGATGAGGAAGAAGAAGAAGAAGAAGAG
Source organism: Staurois parvus (assembly GCF_062004578.1). Classification (NCBI taxonomy): domain Eukaryota; kingdom Metazoa; phylum Chordata; class Amphibia; order Anura; family Ranidae; genus Staurois; species Staurois parvus. The sequence continues at coordinate 11,796,254 of NW_028317949.1, forward strand.
GATAAGGATGAAGAAGAAGAAGAAGTGGATGAGGATGAGGAAGAAGAAGAGGAGGATAAGGATGCTGAAGAAGAAGAGGATGAGGATGAAGAAGAAGAAGAGGATGAGGATGAAGAAGAAGAAGAAGAAGAAGAGGACGCGGACGAGGAAGAAGAAGAAGAAGAAGAAGAAGAAGAAAAAGAGGATGAGGATGTAGAAGAAGAAGAAGAGGATGAGGATGAAGAAGAAGAGGATGAGGATGAGGAAGAAGAAGAATAAGAAGAAGAGGAGGATGAGGAGGATGAAGAAGAAGAGGATGAGGATGATGAAGAAGAAGAGGATGAGGATGAAGAAGAGGATGAGGATGAAGAAGAAGAGGATGAGGATGAAGATGAAGAAGAAGAAGAAGAAGAGGATGAGGATGATGATGAAGAAGAAGAAGAAGAAGAAGAGGATGAAGAAGAAGAAGAAGAAGAAGAAGAAGAAGAAGAAGAGGATGAGGATGAAGAAGAAGAAGTAGGATGAAAATAAGAAGAATTCCAGTCCAGCAAAAAGTGTCTCTGCAGAGAGCTCCGCTATTTCTGACAGTTCTTTGACATTTACAGCGGTTGCAACAATGTATCTATTTGTTTCTGAATAAAAACATCTGTATATGAAATGGAAACAAATAGATACAATGTTTCAACCGCTGTAAATGTGAAGGAACTGTCAGAGAACTGTCAGAAATAGCGGAGCTCTCTGCAGGGACACTTTTTGCCGGCTGTAGAAGGGATGAAAATCGGCCGATTTTTTTTACCATTGATGGTAACGTCGGCCGCTTGAACGACCAAATTTTCGTTTTTTAAAAGAAAAATCTGCCGTTTTTCTCCCCATCTATGGCCTGCATTACATTCATGCAGAAACGACCATCTAAATTTCCATGGCAGCTGGTGTTGTTAAGAAGCCCCTCTGTGTACACGATAACCGTAACTTCAACGACCAGATGATGAAGCCACACTTAGTTTTCCGAAAAGCCAGACCCTGGTACAAAAAAGTGTCTGTTTATTTATTTTAATTGGCTATATATAATGCTTTTGTGCTTTACAAAGCAACTGGAAGAAGTGGATCCTTCCTAAAATTCCAGGAAGAGATCATCACGGCCCTTTTGTATCCAGAAGGTGCTGTGGCCCCAACCTCTAATACAGATACAGTGAGCTGGCTGCATGAGAGGCATTTTCTTGATGCCATTCCTGGTACCCCAACCCATAAGGCACCCCAAAAAAGATGTTGGGTCTGTAGCAGACACAGAATTAGACATGACACCCACTTTTTTTGTCCTTCCTGTCCTGGTCAACTCGGTCTCTGCCTCAAGGCTTCTGTCACTACCATACACTAGTGGACTATAAGTATAGGGTACAACACAGCACAGTCTAGGGCACATATATACACAAGGTCTCGAAAGAAGATGTTAGGTAGTCAGGAAACTACCTAACACATTACTATCACATTTTGAGAGACCCTACCATCTGGAAGTTAAAAAAAGTTAAAAAATAAATAAAAAAGTTAAAAAAACATAAAAAGTAAAATAAATAAATACATTTAAAAAAAGTTGTCATTTTATTGTTGTCGAGTTACAGTTTTATTGTTACTGTTTTATTATTAATCATTGCTGTTATTAATCAAATACCACCAAAAGAAAGCTCTATTTGTGTGAAAAAATGACCTACATTTTGTTTGGGTAAAACGTTGCATGACTGTGCAATTACCAGTTGAAATAGCATAGTGCCGAATGGCAAAAAATGGCCTGGTAATGGAGAGGAGTTAATCCTCTGGAGAGCGAGTGGTTAATTGAATAGGTTGAAGTTAGCTACCATGCACAGCTACACCAGATTGCTCCAGTTTTAGTAAATCCCCCCCATTATGCAATTGTTCAGTCTGTCTATCACTTCACAAATCATTTGCTATTTAATGTCTTCCATAATTCTTGTGTTATTTTGTGTTTCTATATTTTGTCTTCTTTTCATTTTTTCCTGAAGATTTCACTTACTACAACCTGGGAAGTCTCAAGATTGTTTTTGATTCTTCTCCTGTCTGATGAGGCAATACAAATTGGATTTTAATTCCCTTTATGTCATTGGTTTTGCTTCTTGAATTCTGTGGTTCTATGTTCAAAATGAGTACCAGCTGCAATAGCCACTGGACAAAGTGTTAGCAGGTTGTGCCACTAGGAGACTACTGTTAGGACCCCTGCTTAGTGACCATTCTATCTAAAACAAGGAATCACCTTGCTGACATGACAACAAGGTTGTAAGCTAGAATAAATTGGAATTCTCTCTGGGTAGATAAGAAGGAACTGATTGTAATGGTCTCTGAATACATCATTAATGAAATCCTATTAAAAAGCTGGAGCACTACAAACCACAAAAAGCATCACTAGGTGTTCATCATGCCCATTCCAAGTAATAGAAATGCCGCCATTTTGCCAACTTTAATACAAACCAATTAACATACACTGCTTGGATTTTTTTTTACCAAATACATGTAGCAGAATACATTTAGGCCTAAATTTATGAAGAAATATGATTTTCTTAGTTTTTATCGGCTATGTTTTATAATAGAAAGTAGAAAATATATATTTTTTCATTTTCTGCCTTTTTTTCCTCTATATTACAAAAAAATAAAAACCCAGTGGTGATCAAATGCCACCAAAAAAAGCTCTATTTTTGTGGGAAAAAAATGATAGAAACTTCATTTGCATACAGTGTTGCATGATCATGCAGTCACCAGTTAAAGTAGCACAGTGCTGAATAGCAAAAATAATGCTCTTGTCATGAACGGGGTAAATCCTTCTGGTAAAGCTAAGTCCAACATTAAAAAAAAATAAATGCACATATTTTTGCAGGTAAAAAGTGCATGTATTATTTTTTATTAGAGTCTGCATAGCATTGCACTCACAATCAGCAGGTTGCATAATGCCAGGCTTGTGCAGACTTTCAGTATAGCTCTCTTCCTGTACCCCCCATACAGACAGACAGTTACAGGAGAGCAGGAAGATCAAGGAACTATTAGAGTGCTTACCAGCACCCTCAAAGTTCATTGAGGGCTATAAGCCATCTGCTGCACTGGCAGATAGTAGTTTCAGTTCATTGATTCCCAGAACTCTGTGAATGAATGACAAGGTCATTTGGACGGAGCCCCAAACAGCCACGTTCTTTTTAAATTGTGTCCACGAGAGAGGATCCCCTGCCTGCTGTCACATGAGTGTGGACAGGAGCTCTTAGATAATGTGCTACATATTACACCCTAAATACAGATGTAACATGTACCAATGGTGAACTTATTCTTTAACTATATCATAGACTAGTGAAAGCAGATGTGGTTCACAATGGTAATTTGTTTAGTATAAATAAACATACTGTATTTATTATGGATCCTGGAAAAATTAAGACCAGCTTGATCAACTAAGTACTGAGGATGCCAATAAGCAACTGCATAGTAAATAGAACAATTAAGTTAAAATTCCAGTGAATTTAATCTGGAATGTTTGTCTGTGCTATAGAAATATCAGATTGTGTTTTGCTAAGTTTAACTCTCTTAGGATTTTAACTTTTTCTATATGTAATGGGGCCAGCGTGTGTGTTGCCATATGGTGAAAATCCCAGCACCCCATCTTCTAGGATAGAACAGCTATTCACCTGCTGATAGTTGTATCCCTTCGCCATATTGTGCCAGCTCCTGATCATAGGTCTGCTCACAACACCTCTGGCCATAGGCATTAATATCCAAGAATAAAGCAATGTCCACACAAGAAGTGTATTTTCTGCACTTTAATGTAGTTTTCCAAAGATGGTTGTGATGTTTAACATCACATTGACATACTGACAGAATTAAGTGTGCAACATCATACTTGAGAGAAGACATTCTGCAGCTGTCATTTGGGTGCAGAATGCAAGCAAATAATTTGTAAACCATCTTCCCTTTGCACCTCCTCTCTCCTTGGGAGCACCACATACTTGGGACCACTTCATGGTGTATACTAAGTTGATAGCATTCAGCTTCCATCACTGAGTGTAATCAAGGTACCCCTATTAGTATCCCAGTCTCTCCCAATGTCCCATTCAATAGTTCTGCCCAGCCAGGCATACTTCCATATGACACACTAAAGTGTGTTAGTACTCACTTCAGAGGGCTCACAGTCTGCAGCAGACCATAAAAGAGTTGGGTGACTACAGCTGGTCCTTCTGGGTATTGAAGTACCTCACTCTGAGTTTCAGGATCCTTGACACTGTCTGACTGCATCCAAATAGCTCTGGGGTGTTTGGCTCCGATGTCCCATCTCACTAGGCTCCACACATCCTAGTACTTATATGGGCACTAACTCCACCCATTACATCACAATAGGAAGGTTTTCTCTAAAAGGGGCCTGATGCCCAATTACAAAATTCTTTCCACCACACTATATTGAGAACAGAGCAGACAAGCTAACTGCACCTGTCAACATACGTTTCTGACTCACTGGTTCATCAGCTTCCTTTCCTCAGGAGCGTAGAGAGACCACACTTGATGAGGAAGAGATAGCTGTGCAAGTTATCTGCAGTCAGATGAGTAGCCCACTACTGTCAAAATTGGTGTGTGGGCAACCAGGGAGGAGACTAATAGTATATAGCTTCTCTGGAAGACCCGTCTACTATGAGGGCCCCTTCCCAACTGGTACAAGGTAATGCTGTTTATGAGGATAATTGCCTGTAGCTATTTGTGTTCTGAACTGCTTTGTATTGACACTCAGATGGACTATTTGCTGTTATAGAGTCTTACAGAGACTAGCTATGCAACCACATGTTACCCTGATTGAGTCACAGAGACATATTGAGACAGAGACAGATTGAGTCCATCTCTGTGCAGCTTCTGTATTAATCAACATACATCCTGTTTGCTATTCTGAACCTCTTTGCATTATTGCTTCAAACTTTGCTCCTGCTTAGTAAAGTGCAAGTTACAGTTACCGTTTAATTATTTGACAGATTACCTTTTCTGTTATCTTTTTCTGATTAAGATATATATATATATGTGTGTGTGTGTGTGTGGGCAGCACAGTGGCTAACTGATTAGCACTTCTGCCTGCCAGTACTAGGGTCGTTGGTTCAAATACCAACCATGTCACCACCTGCCTGAAGTTTGCATGTTCTCCCTGTGCCTGCATGGGTTTCCTCCGGGTACTCTAGTTTCCTCCCACACTCCAAAGACATGCTGGTAGGTGAATTGGATCCTGTCTAAATTGGCCTTAGTATGTGTATGTATGAATGTAAGTTAGGGACCTTAGATTGTACACCCCTTGAGGGTTAGGGACTGATCTGAATGTACAATATATATGTAAAGCGCTGCATAAATTGACGGTGCTATATAAGTACCTGCAATAAATTTAAAAAAAAAAATATATATATATATATATATATATATATATATATATATATATATTTCATAGGAATGCAATTATCTCAAGAAAACAAGCATTCTGTATATGTCCAGTACATTTGAACTCTTTTGCATAATTACACTAATAGACATGTTCCTTTGGGCTTAATTACACTAAGGCTCATTGCATAATATTTGTGTGCATTTATCTTCATATATTAGATTTTCTACTGTTTGGATGTAAGTAACCCTCTTTTATTGGTGTCACAATATTTATATTGCAAGTTCCTGGTCATATAAATTAAAACTTAACAGATTGAAGTACATATTGGATTACTTACAGTTGAATTATTCACTTAAATAAGAATGTAGCCTAACTCCATTTCAGTTTCATAAAAAACAACCAACTGCATCTTTTTGTGATTACATACACTATACTGACAGAAGTATTGGGATACCTGCCTTTCCACACACATGAACTTAAATGGCATCCCAGTCTTAGTCCGTAGGGTTCAATATTGAGTTGGCCCACCCTTTATAGCTTTACAGCTTCAACTCTTCTGGGAAGGCTGTCCACAAGGTTTAGGAGTGTGGCTGTGGGACCTGGCTCGCAGTCTCCACTCTAATTCATCCCAAAGATGTTCTATCAGGTTGAGGTCAGGTCTCTGTGCAGGCCATTCAAGATCCTCCACCCCAGACTCGCTCATCCATGTCTTTATGGACCTTCCTTTGTGCACTGGTGCACAGGTATGTTGGAACAGGAAGGGGTCATCCCCAAACTGTTCCCACAAAGTTGGGAGCATGTAATTGTCCAAAATGTCTTGGTATGTTGACGCCTTAAGAGTTCCCTTCACTGGAACTAATGGCCAAGCCCCCCCCCCCGAAGAACAACCCCACACCATAATCCCCCTCCATCAAACTTTACACTTGGCACAATGCAGTCAGGAAAGTACTGTTCTCCTGGCAACCGCCAAACCCAGACATGTCCATCGAATTGCCAGAGATTGGTCACTCCAGAGAACACATCTCCACTGCTCTAGAGCCCAGTGGCAGAGTGCTTTACACCACTGTATCCGACGCGTTGTATGATTTTATACACCTGTGGCCATGGAGGTGATTGGAACACCTGAGTTCAATGATTTGGTGGGGTGTCCCAATACTTTTGGCAGTATATTACATGCTGGATTTGGCAGTGATTACATGCTGGATAAAAATATAGGGATGGGCAGGATGACTACATTTTGATTGTTGATGAATGCTGGTTTTAGATCTAAACTTGTGTAACCTGGAATGTAGCTGAAAGCAGCAATGGAACTTCTTCCTTTGTTGCTGTTGTATTATCCTTCTGCACTGTGGACAGGGTTAAACTGAATATTAATCAATGCAGAAGTGCAGCAGCTATCTTTAAGGAAACCATGTTGCAACGCTCATCTATAGAGTGTTTCCAGTAGAGAGGCAGCCATTCTGGCTGGGTCTGGGTTGATCCTGGAAGGATGATGGTTGGCTGATGCAACAGACCAAATAGATAATGAACTGGGCATCTGGAGAAAGGGAAGTCAAGTTATGCCACCAGCCTGCAGAAATCAGGGAGAAAGCCACTGTGTGAACCATGTGCTGGTGCAACTATTTTGCTGTGAAGAGCAGCAGAGAGAGCACCACAATGCTGCACTGAAGGGGGAAAAGTAATGTGTGGCCAGAGTTTCATGGAGCTGTCTGATGCTGTAATTCCCAGGAGAAGAGGACTGATCAGAGACTTCTGCTGTCATGATACTCTGTGCAATGTGAGGGGGCAGTCCTGGAAGCTAATAGGTGTGTGGGAAAGAGACTGAGCTGCTGCTGCTGCAGCTGCTAGATGAATGGATCTCTGCCATGCCTGACCACAATCAGGAGGGAATCCAGAGAAGCAAAGAGACTGAGAACCTTCTCCTCTGGAGAGTGTGATTTGGATGCCTAGCGATATCAGACTGTACTAGAGAGCACTTCATCACTTTTAACCACTTAAGTCATTTTCCTATTGGCCTTGTGTGACTCTCGTTGTTCCGGGTGGACGTAATAAGACGTCCTTCCAAGATTACACCTTGCGCATGCCCGCAGGGCCATACTGCAGCGAGATCTGTCCCCTTGTACCTTGGACACAGCCGATGACAGATCTGTGTACCATGTGACCTGATGTGACCAATCACAGCAGGTCACATGACAGTTGTAAACAATGGATGGTATCCTTTCATGCCATCCATTGTATACAAGTGTGTTTAGCTGTGAATGGTCACAGTGATCACATGCACAGGCTGGGCCAATCACAGCCCATCTTTGTCATGTGATTAGCCGTGGCCAATCACAGCTAATCACAACAAAAATCCTGAATTAATCTATTTCATTCAGTTAAATGCTTGCTTATTGCAAAGAAATTATTTGCTATAAGCAATCATATTGTGTAAAAAAAAAAATACTGATCACTTCCGAAAACTAGTACAATGTTGCTATGGCAACATTGTACTACTTTGGTCATAGTGTATATGAAAAAAAAATAATTAAAAAAAGAAAAAATGTAATAAAAAAATAAAAAAAATTGAAAAAAAAATTATCAATTGTTTTTCTTTTTTGTACTGTCACCAGTCAGTGTCTCTGATCACCCCCACACCAGTTATATGATGACGCTGTACTGCACTGGTGACAGTATGTTAAAAAAAAATTGTGAAAATAATTTTTTTCATTTTTTAATTTTCCAAAAAATTAGGAGAAAAAAATTACAACTTCAAAAAACTTGTCATACCTCTTATGAAATACCTCTCACTGGCTTCTTGCATAAAAGGGTAATTTGGGGGATATCTGTACTGTTCTGACATTTTTAGGGCCTCAAGAAATTAGATTGGCTGTCAGTACTTCAGGACTAATCCATTTTCAGATATATTCCATAGTTTGTAAACTCTATAACTTTCCTGCAGACTAAATAATAAATACTGATTTGGGTTATTTTCACAAAAGAAATGTAGCAGAATACATATTGGCCTAATTTTATGAAGAACAATTATTTATTTGCAAAGTTTTATAACAGAAACAAAGAAAAACATGTTTTTTATTTTCAAAATACAGTATATGGTCTTAGTTTGTTAATTTAGCAAAAAATATATATATTGCCATAAACAGGGGAAGACAAATAGTGTAATACCATTAAAAACTATGTGTTTATTAAGTAAAACAGATACTCACAAAAGCAGAAAGTGTATGGAATAGCAAGTAAGTACAACCACACTCACTCAGCAGGCATGATGACATCAGCACATTTTGTTGTGACCAATGCTGTCATGGGACTGGAGACTAGCCAGTGGCATCCATGGATGTAAATTGGTGAAACTTACCTACCTTCAATTAATGGCTATTGGTGGTTGAAACAAGTTGGGTGACAACATTTATACACAGAATACTAGTATTTAGTGCTTTTAGTGACTAGGATAGGGGTCTAGTATGGATTTCAGAGGTTACCCCATACAAAAAAAAGTGTAAGAGCCCCCCAGAATCCATACATGTCTTGATCTTATCCAAGCATGCAGCCTGGCTGGCTGGCTAGCAAAGAAGAGGCAGTTAGCATGTGGACCACTTTCTTAACCATACCAGACCACATTCCCTCAACACGGGGATGCTACCTTGCTGGGGGGGGGGCTGGCAAAGCATCTTGTCCCTATGTTGATGTGGACGAGGATTTCATCACCACATTCCTGGCCCTGTGGATGTGAGGGTCTGTGGCGAGCTTATTAGAATCAGAAATCCCAACTTAAAACAAGTGGCCTCCAGATATCTTACCTGCTATGCGAATATGTAAACTGTACATAGTACCCCTGGTTACTCATTTACAAAAAAAGTTAAATAATATAATTTATTAATAATATAATTTAACATATATTTTAAGGTCAATATTGAATAAAGAAATTTGTCCTAAAATTTTGGGGCATCAATGGGTCTTTCCCAGGCTTGGGTAACATCACTATCGTGGCTAAGAGCATTTCTGGTGGAAAATTTTCAGAGGACACAGAAGCCTGGCAAACCCTTCTATGGTGCGGAGATAGCAATGCAGAAAACAATTTGTAATATTCAGAGGAATAGCCATCTGGGCCAGGTGCTTTTTTTTGTGGTAAGGACTTAATTACCGTAGCTATTTTCTTAATAGTTAAAGGCTTGTTTAATAATTTTAGATCTTCATTAGATAGAGGTTGCCATAATAGGCACTAAATACATTGGCAATATTCTGTGCCTTATAGATTCTATTACCTGTATGGGGATGAATTAAGAAGGGTATTTTCTGGTGAGATATTTTTCTCTGGTTTGAGCAGCTAGTAACTTACTTGTTGTATTTCCACTTTGGTAATGTATAGCTTTTAATACCCTTAGATGTTGGTCATGTTGTGAGGTTACTAATACCCATAGGTCCTGTCTAGCCTGAAAGAGTTGTGACCTAACAGATGGAAAGGAATGTTTTTTGTTAATATCTTCCAGTTTGTCAATATTGCTGAGAAGGTTTGTTAGCTGCTGCTCTCTCTGCTTTTTAGTCACATAGCTTATTTTAAGCAAAACTCCCCTCATGAAAACCTTATGGGCAATCTATAGAGTCTAAGACAGAGTCCTCATTAAACTTGAAAAATTCTGTAATTGATTCAACAATAACAGATTCATTTTCTGGCATCTACATTATATATACATCATTTTTCCATCTATTCACTCTAGATTCAGGCCCCCTTCCACCCACTGTTATAGAAATGGGGGATTGGTCAGACCATGTGATGTTGTAAATTTTGGAATTAGAGAACTTTTGTAGCAGGAATTTGTAGAGAATGTAGAATCCCTCTCAGAGGCATGGTGGCATTTCCACACATCATATAAACCCAAGGATGAAAAACAGCTAAAGTGCCTCTATTATTATATGGGGTTAAATACCTTTGCCACTTCTATGAGGCTGGAGTGTTTAAATCCTTTCACCAAATGCAGAATGAATGGCGAATACCTAACTCATGGAGCTTTCAATGTGTTCAGCTAAAGCATGCCTCATTACGACAATTTGGGGCAGATATGGTGTCTCTCTAGCACTTAATTAGAAACTCTCCTTATAAGGCCAGAACATAATTAATTGATATATAGTTACTATTCGGCACTGACTTTTATAGATCACCTCCTGCTGATACTTCACTCTCCTGCTGACCCAAACACCAGGCCTGGAAGGCATGTGCACTTGTGTACATCCCGCTCCCATGTTACTTTCCTCACCCTTCTTCTTCTCCTAACCTCTGGGGATATTTCCCCAAACCCTGGTCCTTCTCCACCTCACTTACCCACTAGGCACCCTCCTACCCCCATGAACCGCCGCAACCCCCTCAACCTTATACCTGTCCCACTCCTCCCCACATCCATCCCTCCACTCTCGGTTGCACTCCTGAACGCCAGATCGGTTTGCAACAAGCTCACCGCCACCCATGACCTCTTTATCTCCCACTCCCTCAACCACCTAGCGGTCACCGAAACCTGGATCCAAGCCACTGACTCTGCCTCCCCTGTGTCACTCTCCTATGGAGGTCTCGTCTGGTCCCATTCACCCAGACCGAGTGGTCGTAGAGGTGGTGGAGTCGGCATGCTCTTGTCACCACTGACCACCTTCCAGGTCCTCCCAAACCCCCCCTCTCTATCCTTCTCCTCCTTCGAGGCCCACTGCATCTGACTCTCCCACCCCTCTGAGGATTGCAGTAATCTATATGCCTCCTGGACCTGTATCCCGCTTCCTTGACGATTTGTCCGCCTGGCTGCCCTTCTTCCTCTCCTCTGAGCCACCCACCATCATCCTTGGAGACTTCAATATCCCTATCAATGTCAACAACCCGGCCACATCCCAATTCCTCCACTTAACCTCTTCTTTTGCACTCACACAGTGCACACAGTCCTCCACCCACACCAATGAGAATACCCTGGATCTCGTTTTCTCCCATCTCTGCACCCTCCACAACCTCACAAACACCCCTTTCCCTCTCTTTGACCACAACCTCATTAGATTCTCCATTTCCCCGTCCTATAACGCCTCGCCCCCCAAACGTCAGACCATTATCAGCCGTAACCTCCGCAACCTGAATCCGGCCTCTCCACTCTGCAGCTGACCATCTGTATGACAGTATCCTTCCACTTTCATGCCCTGACCTGGCCACTACTGCGTATAATGACTCACTGTCAGCTGCCTTAGACTCTTTAGCACCCCTAACCACACGTAGCATTAGACCCCAACCGCTTCAACCCTGGCAGAACGACTACACTAAAAATCTTAAATGACGCAGTCGTGTGCTGGAGCAATTATGGTGCAAAACCAGATCCCCTCGAGCATTCTCCCTCTACAAATCCACCTTCGTTACCTACTCCTCATCCCTCCACGCCGCCAAACAAGCCTTCTTCGTAACCCTCATCAACACCCTCTTCACCTGTCCTCGCCGACTCTTCTCCACTGTCAACTCCCTACTCTCTCCCCCCACCCCCACCCAGTACCTCACTCACCGCCCACGAGATTGCCAATCACTTCCAAAATAAGATCGACGTAATCCGTAAGGACATCGCCAATGCTCAACCTACCTCCCCACCTAGCCTCCCTCCCACCATAACCCCACCAACTCTTTTCTCCGCTGACCTCGCAACCGCCCTACCCTCCACCACACCTAACGTCCCGCACACTATAACCTCCCCAACACTCTGCTCCTTCAGCCTTGCAACCACTGAGGAGGTCACGAAGGTCTTCTCAGAAGCCCGCCTCACCACTTGCCCCCTTGACCCTGTCCCCACACAACTCCTCCGGTCACCCTTCTCCTCCATTCTACGCTCCCTCACCCACATCTTCAATCTCTCCGTCTCTACTGGCACATTTCCCTCCCCTCTAAAGCACGCGCAGATCACCCCCATACTCAAAAGACCCTCCCTGGATCCCACTGACCTGAACAACCTTAGACCCATCTCCCTGCTGCCATTTACTTCCAAGTTCCTTGAGCACTTAGTCTACAATTGCCTAAGCGCCCACCTCACTGACAACAAACTGCTTGATCCACGACAGGCTGGCTTCCATCCCTACACTCCACCAAAACCGCCCTACTCAAAATCACTAATGACCTGCTAACTGCCAAAGCTAATGGCCACTACTCAGTCCTTTTACTCCTTGACCTTTCCGCGGCCTTCGACACAGTCGACCACCCCCTCCTCCTTAACAAACTACACTCCCTCGGCATCAGAGACTCTGCTCTCTCCTGGCTCTCCTCCTATCTATCCCAACGCTCCTTCAGCTTTACCTATAACGCTACCACCTCCCCCTCTCTGTTGGGGTCCCCCAAGGCTCGGTCCTCGGGCCCCTTCTCTTCTCCATCTACACCTCCTCCCTCGGCAAACTGATACACTCCCACGGCTTCAACTATCACCTCTATGCCGATGACACGCAAATTTACCTCTCCACCCCTCGCCTCACCCCTTCAGTCTCTGCCCATATCACCCACCTACTGAACGACATATCAGACTGGATGTCACTCCATTTCCTCAAATTAAACCTTTCCAAAACCGAGCTCCTGATTTTCCCCCCAGCCCGTGCCCCCCCCACCCTCTCCATCATGACCAACAACGCCACCATCAGTCCCACCCCGCAAGCCAAAGTCTTAGGTGTCACTCTAGACTCAGACCTGTCCTTTCAACCCCATGTCCAATCGTTGGCAAACTCATGCAGGCTCCACCTCCGCAACATCTCCAAAATACGTTTGTTCCTAACCCCAGACACTACTAAACAACTCGTTCACTCTCTTATTATCTCACGTCTGGTCTACTGCAACTCCCTTCTCACCGGCCTACCTCATTGCAGACTATCCCCGCTTCAGACTATCCTGAACTCAGCGGCCAGACTCATCCACCTTACCAACCGCTCCGCTTCTGACACCCCCCTCTGTTATTCCCTCCACTGGTTCCCGATTGCCCAATGCATTAAATTCAAACTACTAACACAGACATACAAAGCCATTCATAATGCTGCCCCAAACTACCTCACCGACCTGATACCCAAATACCACCCTACCCGTAATCTTCGCTTCTCACAAGACCTTCTACTTTCTAGCTCTCTGGTCTCCACCTCCCATGCCTGACTGCAGGACTTCTCCAGGACTTCCCCCATCCTCTGGAACTCACTACCCCAATCCATCAGACTGTCATCTACCCTCCTCACCTTTAGGCGCACCCTGAAAACCCATCTCTTCAGGGAAGCCTACCCTGCCCTCACCTAACAGCCGATCTCCTCCACTCCTCCTACCACTCTATCCCCCACAGCCACTTCCTCCTGTACCACTATCCCCTCCCTCCTAGATTGTAAGCTCGAAAGAGCAGAGTCCTCGAATCCCTTGTGTTTTGTTTCGTTACTGTATTGTCTCATGTTCTGTCCCCCACTATAATGTATAACGCTGAGCAAACCTTTTAGCGCTATATAAATACTGTATAATAATAATAATAATAGATGGTAGATAATGTCATAGTACTAGGGAACAATGGGCTGCACTTATACCAGACTTAACAGAAGAGATGTGGTCGGAGGTATTTAGTCCATGTGCAGCTAATGTCATCTCCTCCAAGGATAAAATGATACAGCTTCACTATTTACATCAGATGTATTATACACCATTGCATTTATTCAAGATGGGAAAACGAGACTCTGCAACCTGTCATAAGTGTTTAGCAACTGAGGGATCTTTCCATCATATCTTGTGGTACTGTGGTAAAGTTTGTCCGCTCTGATCACAAGTTACTCTAGTTACAAAAGTATAATATACTTTATAGCTGACACTTTTGATTTTCCAAATATATGTAGCCATTAATTTGCCTTCTGGGGGTAGTTGAGGATGATACTATGGATAATGATGCAAAAACTTTTTTGAGACTACTGTTTTTTTATGTAAGTAAACTGATTGTGGTACTTTGATACAAACAGATGTGCTTGGCTTGGCAGCCTGGAAAACAATTGGCTATTTTTAATGTCCCCCTACATGAGATGACCTATGAGGCTAGGGGATGCTCAAAAAATGTATGCAAATATGGTCTAGATTGGTAGAGTCATCAGACACGGTAGAGGAATGTGCTTGGGGGGTAGGATTAGTATAATGTGTACATATTTACTGTTGGTCTATCATAGAAATTTGCTTCTTTGTTGTACTAGGAGACAGTAAAGATGTAAATGCTAGCATACTGACATGAAGTTGTGGGGGGGGGGGGGAGGAGGTGATGGTAGTGGTTCATTCAGAAAGGTTTGGCTCCACTTTTCTTTTCTATTATTTTTTTTGTATGTTGCTGTGATTTTCCCAGCCCTTTCCTTTTTCCTTACATAACTTAAAAAAAATAAAAACAAGAAAATGCTGTATGTACTTATGTTGGCCTTTAATGCTATATATACAATATGAAATGGTTCTGCTGATTCCGTCTCTCTGGGAACCCAGTTAAGCTGCATTGTGGAATGTTATATGATACTTGGACATTGATTGTAGACATAGCTTTGTACTGAGATTCATTTATTATGCAACATGTTTACAGTATGTACATTTTGTGCATATGGCAATAAAACCTTTAAAAAAAAATAGTGTGCTATTTTACAAAGAACACTATTAGACCCATTTTTGTGTTCACGTTACCTTATCTGTGAATGTCGAGCAGCTGAAGGAGAGGAGTGTTTAAGTGGAATGGAGGAAATACTGCTCTGGATGGAATAACACGTGCCTTAGATGGAATACAATGCACAGTGGGAATAGTGTGTGCTATGGATGAAGGATTATACATCTATGTATATTTAAGGCTGCCACTGTGACTGTGTTTTTGGCAACTGCATGAATACTGTATATAGTTTTATACAGAGAACACTATTATTTTGATTTTGTGTTTGCGTGTATATTTACCTGTGATTCTGGAGTTGCTAGAGGATGGGGAGGTGATTACAGAGGCATGCAGGAGGAGACAACCCCTTGGTTTGGATGATTTAAGTTTTTATGACCTTGATATGGCATTGGGGTCCACATTTGGAGGTGAGAAGATATATTGCACTGTGTGGCTGGAGACCCAGCATGAAATTTTGGAATGTTTATAGAAATCTCCACATATGTAACATAATGGTGATGAACTATTGATCATCAGATGTTTGGACTTTTATATATTTCACTTTTGAAATATTTTTATTTCTTTTGTTTGCGCTTCATCATTGTGGTATTTTAATTTTAAAACACAGCTGCCTCATCTCTAAAATGTGAGTTTGTGATCTGGAGGTGTTGTAGTACATTCTGGTTTGACACATTTTGTTAAGCTTTGTGTTTTTTTTGAGTGGTACTGAAAAACAAAAAATTGTATACTCACCTTTCCGTAATTTTCATTTCCTGGTGCATCTTCATGGCAGCATGCACTGGGTGTGTGGCATCTCCCCCCGCAACCTGATAGGACTGGTTAACTATATGTTTTTATCTAAATCCCAGCACTACGTTCTCTTTATCACCTCAAGGGTGGAAATCTATTTGCTGCCATGAAGAGGCACCAGGAAAGGAAAATTATGGAAAGGTGAGTATACAATTTTCTATTTTCCTGGAGCATCATGGAGCATACACTGGGAAATAAGTTGCCAGTCGGGAAACCTGAACCAGCCTGCCTCACTTGGATAATGGACCTACCAAACTCTGCTGTTGTAAGCTGTGCCAGATCCACATGATAGTGCAAAATGAACGTATTCCTAGACAACCATGTTGCCGCCTTACAAATTGTTTCTGGAGAGACTTTTCAATATGCTGCCCAGGAGTTTGCCACTGCCCTTGTGGAATGTACCCTAAATCCCTCTGGATTTGGATGCTGCAGGATTAAGTAGGCTTTCTTTATGATCTTGATCAATGAAGAGGATATGGTGCGCAAGGATTCCACTTTCCCCATTCTGGCCCATGGGGAATTACTAGCAGGTTATCTGCTTGTCTGAATGGTTCAGTGACTGTCAGGTATGCCTTTTATTTCTTTTTATTTATTTCAGGTACTTATATAGCACCATCAATTTATGCAGCGCTTTACATATATTTATATATATTGTATATTCACATCAGTACCTAACCATCAAGGGATGTACAATCTAAGGTCCCTAACATACATTGATACATACATATACTAGGGCCAATTTAGACAGGAGCCAATAAATCTACCAGCATGTCTTTGGAGTGAGGGAGGAAACCATAGTACCAGGAAGAAACCCACGCAGGCACAGGGAGAACATGCAAACTCCAGGCAGGTGGTGCTGTGGTAGGCATTCAAACCAACAACTCTAGTACTGCCAGGTGGAAGTACTAACCATTTAGCTATTGTGCTGCCTTTTTTGTTAATCCAACATCTAGTGGAGGTATTGTTCCTTGAACATTGAGAAAGGATGGCAGAATGATCTGATTGAAGTGGAAGGCGGTAACTATCTTCAGAATACACCGTTATGATGGTTTTAGGATTACTTTTTCTGGATGTAATATAATGTGAGGCTCTTTAGTAACAAGAACTTGACTTTCAGGTACTCGCTTTGCTAAGGTTATGGAGATGAGGAAACACACTTTTAGGGTTAAGTCCTATACTGAGGTTGACTTGCAGGTGAAAAGGAGAGCATGATAATGCTTCCAGGACCACTAACTGATCCCATGTAGGGAATATCAGTTTTTTGGGTGGCCCAATTTTTAGACATTCTCTCATTAGCTGGATGACTAGGGGATTCATGGCCCATTTAATTCCTGTAATGGCTGATAGGGCTGACACCTGGACTTTTAAGGTACTTGAATTTAGGCCCTTGTCAAGACCCATTTGTAAGAATTCCAGAACTTGGGCCATTTCTGGGGATGCCAGATTCCAGGACTTCAGCTGGATGACTGAAAGGAAACCCTGCCATATTTGTTTGATACATACTGTTTGTGCAGCTTTTTCTGGCCTGAAAAAGGGTAGCTACCACCTTTTTAGAGCAACCAGACTTTATGAATCTTTGCCTCTCAGTTTCCAGGCCATCAGGTGCAGCCTCTCCAGAGCTGAGTGGAGAAACTGCCCTTGGGACAGAAGGTTTGGGGTTACTAAAAGAGACATTGGATCTTCCACACTGAGTTGTAACTCAGGCTGAATCCTCAAGGGGTGGTGAAAGCAATCTATGCCCTCTGCTGAGTGACACGGGTCCCTCAACAGAAAC
The DNA here is from genome assembly GCF_062004578.1 of Staurois parvus. Taxonomy (NCBI): domain Eukaryota; kingdom Metazoa; phylum Chordata; class Amphibia; order Anura; family Ranidae; genus Staurois; species Staurois parvus. Next base: position 11,813,832 of record NW_028317949.1, read on the forward strand.
CTTGAGCATTTAGTGTTCACTGGAGTTGCTGCCAAGTCTATTTTTGGAATGCCCCATCTCTGAGTTAAAAAGGAAAAGGCCTGTGGATTCAAAGACCACTTGATGGACAGAAAATTCTGACTCAATGAATAAGCTAGTTGGTTTTCCGCTACTTAAAGGTACACTGAAATTAGATCTATTAGGTGTGTCTCGGCCCAGTTCAGGATGGAATGGACTTCTTTCAGTACAGTGAGGCTCCTGGTACCCCCTGTCTCTGAATGTAGGTTACCGTAACCATGTTGTCCAGATGTAGGAGCACCCTCTTGCCCTCCAAAGCAGGATCAAAAATTAGCAGGGCTTGCATAGCTGCTCTGAGTTCCAGGGTATTCAAAACTATCCCCTGGGGGTTGAATGCCCAGCACCTCTGAGCTGCCTGTTGTTGATAATGTGCACCCCATCCTTCCAGACTGGCATCCAAAGTAACTACCTCTGGGTGCATAGGAACAATCGAGCAATGTTTCAAAAGGTTGCAGACCACCAAAGAGATTGTTTCACTCTGTAAGGGATGATGATTGATTGGTGCATTGGTACTCCATCCCATTTCTCAAAAAAGGAACTCTGGAAGGTTCTTGTGTGCCACTGGGCCCTTTAAATCATAGGGAACATGGAGGTCAACCCTAGGATGCTGAGACAGTATTTGACTGGCAGAGTTACTGCTGGCAGTGCAGTTTTTACTTTGTGGATTAAAGGGCTTATCTTCTCCCTTGGAAGTTGCACCATGTTGACTTGCATGTCCAGTAAAGCACCCAGAAAGACTATCCTTTGTGTAGGGTGTAAGTTGCTCTTCTTCCATTTTATTGTACAACCAAAGGTCTGAAGGGTGTAGATTAGGAGTCTCAATGTTGCACCAAAATATCCCTGCTGCTGGCAAGCTGCAGGATATCGTTCAAATAATGGTGGACCCTCAGCCCCTTCTTTCTCATGAGCATGATTAATGGAAGCAGCAACTTTGCAAAGGTCCTGGAGGGTTGTAGAAATTCCAAAAGGTGGCCTTTGAAACTGAAAGTACTGGTGATTGTTGGCTAAGCACAAGTACCTCTGAAAGGCGGGATGAATCAGCATGTGGAGATAAGCATCAGATAAGTCTAAAGACAGCATCCAGTCCCTGAGATTTATTGCCAGCAGTTATGACTGAAGGCTCTCCGTCTTGAAGGGGTTGAGACAAATGCTCTTGTTGAGGCCTTTTCGGTCTAGTACCCGGTAAAGAAACTCTGTTTTTTCCTTACTAGGAACAAAGGGGAGTAGAATCCTGTGCCCTGCTCAGATATTGACACTTGCAAGATAGGCATTTCTAAAGAGGTCCATGATGTATTTGACCATTATCTTCCTTCTCCTCTTATCTGAGGGAAACCTGGTTGATTGTAAATGATAGCTTGGGGGTCTCCCCTTGAACTGCCACTGATGGACAAATAAATGGTGGACAGCACCCAATGATCTGACACATGCTCCTCTGTGTAGTGTTTGAGTCTGGCACCTACCACCACAGACTTGGCGGGCGTGCCCTCAAACAGACTTTAGCTAGTCATCCCCTGGAGAAGATTTTGATTTCTGGAGGCCTAATAGAGAACATTGGCCTTTCTTTCAGTTCCTCTTGAATTTCCTACCTGGCCTGTAGGATCTGGCCACTCTGTACTTATCCAAAATTATTTAATATAAATGATATTAATTGTTCTGAAAAGGCTAAAAAGTGAATATTTTGCTATTTTATTATTGTCATCTGATGTAAATCAACTACTAACAATCCTATCTGAATCTCAATCTAATGTATAGCCATTCTTTAATGCTCAATGCCAATCATATTTATTTTATAATTAAAATTTGGACTAACAATGTAGTGATGACATTTCAACACAAGAGGGTGACAAAATGATGGAAATATACAAATTGTGCACTATAAAAGGAATGAGAAGAGTTATCCCCTCCCAGTTCTAATGAAGTCTGCGATGATTAGCTGACAAAACGCATCAACGTAGTGACATCATCATGCTCTGCGTCCTTCCATGGTGCGATGTCCATGAGGGGAAAGAGGAAAGCCATATGCCTCCATCTTGGATAAACACGAGGCAAGACCGTGATCATAGGGACTATGCGGATAATAAAATCTTTAAATGGCAAACGAGCATAGATGAGATGGGAGGGAGTCCTTCGGTACCCATGGATACCACTTCATATACACCCAAACCCAAGAGGAAACAAAACAGATGGCAGGGTTCTAAACAACACCCACAAGTAAATTACAATCAATATCAGCCACCTGTAAAATTACAATCTAATCAAAAATCCAATGTACCTGTCTCTAATCGCTTTGAACCGTTGAGACACATAGCGGATGACAATATTGGATCTAGGGGCTATGAATGGTACCCTAATCAAGGGTATAGAAATAATCAATTTAAAAAACCAAACAAACCTCCTTATAATAACAACAAATTCCCAAGGAACAACCAAGGGGGACCATATGGGCAGGATAATAGGAGAACACAAGGTCCCAGAACACCAAGGAATAATGGTGGGTGGCAACAATATACCTCACCACAGAGAAATAATACATATCATCCCCCAATGATAAATAATGCATCACATCAAAATGAGAACCAGAACAATGCTCCGGTTCATTTTTTAGGAGAGGGGAACTCACGCAAAAGAAGCGTTCGAGCAGAGGAAAAAGGGGAGGAAAGAGGGTCAACAGACCCAAAAAAGAGGAAATTTTAAAAGGTAAAGGGATTTTCAACCTGAGCGGTAAAGTTCTAACCCCATAGGAATTAGATCTCCTTGATAAGGGATTAAAATATGCACCCGACAACAAGTTGGATAAATTCCGCACATATATTGACCTACACAAATTTGTGAGATCGGTATCATTAAAAAAGCATTTTTTCTTGAATCCTATATCAAGGAATACTTCAAATATAACAACTTATTCCAATTTGCATAATGCGTCCTTGTTTAACCCTCCCCCTCAGTCACAAAACTATATAAATGCTTTGAAAGAAACAACATTGAAAGATTTGACAACAATCAAAGTGAAAAATTACAAAAATAACCGTGAGTCAGATAAAGCTATGGATTCTCTTTTGAACCGGAAAGATTTAGTTATAAGACCTGCCGATAAGGGTGGTGGGGTTGTAGTCTTGAGTAAAGATAACTATATTAAAGAAGTTTATAACATTCTTGAAGATAAGGATACATATTGCCCTTTAACAAAAAATCCTCTAATAACGTATTAAAAAGCTTTAAAAACCATTATTACCAGGGGTTACCAGGACAATATAATAAATAAGAAAGAAAGAGAGTTCCTATGCCCTTCAGCTCCAAGATTACCTATAATGTATATTCTTCCAAAGGTACATAAGAATCCAGAAAATCCCCCTGGTAGACCAATTATTAGTGGGATTGGGTCTTTGTGCTCAAAAGTCGGTGTATATTTCGACTATTTTTTACAGCCGTTGGTACAGAAAACTCCCTCGTACTTGAGGGACACCAAACAGGTCCTACAAGATATAAAAGATCTTTCTACAGATGATAACACGTTTTTAGTCACTGCTGATGTCACGTCTCTTTATACCAGCATTGATCATGTAGAGGGCATGCAGGCTGTAAAATTTTACCTTGACGAATCAACTCTAACAGTTTTACATCAAAATTTTATCTTGACACTTCTGGACTTCGCCATGACCAGAAATTATTTCTGGTTCGATGGCTCCTTCTACTTACAAACAAGGGGCGTCGCTATGGGAGCCAAATTCGCTCCGAGTCTGGCCAACCTGTTTATGGCCAGATGGGAGGAGGATGTCGTATATGCCAGAGATTGGCCAGAATTATATTTTTACAAACGATATATTGATGACATCCTCCTTGTATGGAAAGGAGACGAACAAGCCTTAATACATTTTTTTGGGACGCTTAATAACAATACCTTAAACATCAAATTGACATTTGAATACAGTAAAACTAAAGTTAATTTTCTAGATTTGACATTAATAAATTCGGATAATAAGATTATAACTTCATCTTTCTTTAAATCAGCAGATAGGAATGGATATATTCCCGTTAATAGTTGCCACCATCCTTTGTGGCTTTCAAACATACCGAAAGGACAATTTCTTAGAATAAGGCGAAATTGTACCTCTGTAGACACTTATTTATCCCAAGCCAACATCTTGAAAAGTAGATTTATGGAGAAGGGATATGAGGAAACGCATCTCACTCAGACTATCCAAAATGTAGCACACATGAGTAGAGAAGCGTTACTGGCTAATAATACTTCACATAAGCCACCAAAAGTCTGCCCTTTCATAACCACGTTTTCCAGACAATATAAAACAATATCTAAAATAATAAACCAAAATTGGAAAATTTTGAGAGCGGATCCGGTTTTAACAAAAATTCTGCCAGAAAAACCTGAAATAATATATAGAAAGGCACAGACTTTGAGAAACCTCATTGCCCCAAATGTCATCAACCCTCCACAGTCCGTATCTTTATTTGGGGATATAAAAGGTTTTTTTCCATGTAACAGGTGCGTTATATGCACTTGTAATGGTAAAAGGAAACGTAAAATTGAAGATTTCACCTCTACCATTACAGGAAAAACCTTTAAAATTAAGAATTTTATCTCCTGCAATAGCAGATACGTTGTTTATCTCTTGCAGTGTCCCTGCAAGAAACAGTATATTGGACGCACGACTAGGAAACTTAAGGACAGACTTAGGGAACATGTCAATAATGTGAGGAATGGTTTCAAAGATCATTCACTTTCTATGCATTATAGAACGCATCACAATAGAGACCCATCCTCTTTGATGTTTGTGGGAATAGATGCAGTTCAATCACACTGGAGGGGCACCAATAAGAAGAGAGTAGTGTCGCAGATGGAAACTAAGTGGATTTTCCAGATGGATTCTATGCGTCCTAGGGGGCTTAACATAGAATTAGATTTGAACTGCTTCATAGATAACAGTTAACGAACTCTGGCTGATAGAGACCTTCTATATTCCCGTATATATATACATAATTTGGTATTTGGTTCTCTTGCGTCTGGGAATATGTGTAAGAGGGCATTACATTATTTCATTTTTTGTTTCTTCTGGTTATGGCGAAGTCTACTTTTCTTTTTTCCTTTTCTTTTTCTTTTTCTTTGATATATATTTTAGATTTTTTAGATTTTTTAACCAATAAACACTATATAGTGTCAGGATATTTTCGCATATCTGTATAATGTTTTTATATATGCTTCATGTGGATGTCTAAATATATTTCATAGACATCATATATTTTAAGACATAGATTGTTATACTCTATGGGATATATTTCCATCTTTTATGTATCTCTGCATGTGTATATTGCTGTGTTTGTACATAGCATTATGAGTGGTTGTATACTCACATTGGATACATATTTTTATTACGATTGGGTTTTAGTCATATAACATGGATTCTATAACAATTATATAGTTTCACTGTATCCGAAGAGTATCCATTACACGATATTTTATACTGATTTTAATATGATGTTTTTTATAAACTAAGAAATTGTATGATGGAATTCGTTAGAATATATATAAAGGATCGCCTGAGATATATGTTGCCATTAACCTGGATATAGCCTAATAAATTATGGTGTGTGTTTGAGGACCTGAATAATAAAGTCCGTTTTTTCTTTTCATAGGGAGATTTGACCTTTTTGAAACATGGTAGTCATAACAACTTATTTTTGGATAAGACACACTTGTTTTGACTGATCCTCAGGATTGCACAAAGTGTGTTCTGTCCCCATGGCAACATTTCTTCCTCTGGCGATCTTGTATAGATATCCTCTGCGTTCCGACGTATGCTCGCGCATGCGCGGTAACAAGGACTATGCCAAAATGGCGCCCGTTTGTGAGGACATCTATCTTTGGGAAAATGGCGCATGTTAACGATGCGTGCATTATTCCCCTTATTTAAAGGACAGAGCGGTGTCAGCAGCTGATAGCCAAAAACCCTTTGACTAAGAGCTGTCGCTCGAAACGCGTCAGTGTCAGGCTTCAGCTGTTCGACGCTATCACCGCCGGCACCACGAGGGGTCCCGGCGGCAACTATATACTGGGTCCGTATCTTTATTCTACTTACTCCATACCTTGTACCCTTTGTTTGTATGTGGGAATAAATGCACCCATAGACATACTGCACTATTGGCCTCCTTTGCTTTTTTCTGAGCTCCTGCGGGAGCCAGGTTTATTCGGAGAGTGGTGATCACTTAAGGAGAAGGCTGATCGCAAGGTTCTGGAGAAAGAAGGGGACCTGACCAGATCTGACCAGACCCTATTTGAATGATTGGAGGTCCTTATGTTATAGAAAAGCGCACAAAGGTTGCGCATCTGGTGAGTGCGCAATTTGTACCCCCATTGTTTCACCGTGTACACAGTCGGTGTCGTCTGGAGAGCTATAGATTGTTTGAGACTTGGTTCACATCCTCACGCTGAACTCACCTTTGGATGTAACAATCCTTCCTCACGTCCTATTAGCCACAGTATAGTGGCGTATATCTGTATGCACGAAGACACTTTATATTGCATGAATTTGTACATGTATATATACTTTTATCTAATTTTGTATTAGCGCTGCACTTTTTATATACTATTGTCTGTTGGAAGGTCTTATACGGTGCCTTTGGTGTACAGCTGCTGCTATTTTGGAAGGCGCTCGCTTATTTATATGTTTTAAGACCGAAAACCACTAGTACTTATGACTCCCAGGAGTTCATTTCAAATTCAAGTGGCATTATATCACTTCCTCCAGTGGCAAGTAACCCTTGAATAGAGTTAAGTTATACCTTGCTATTTAAGTGACTCGGGACTTATATGTTCTGAGCCTCAATTGGGAATTCCAGCACTATTATATATAAATAAATTTTGGGGCCTTTTACAGGTTAATACTGATTTTTTTATCTGATAAGCATTATTATACGCAAAACGGGACGACCAGTCCTAAGAACCCTTTAAAAGAACTGCCTTGCTCTTACATAACAGAGGAATTTTTGGAGCCCTTTATAGGCAAGTTACTTAAATGTTTAGTGCCTTAGTGCACAATCAAGATATCTCTACTATAGTTCAACAATTTTTTGGTATAAAGGAGGATACATATCTCTCATCTCCACAGAGGATTTGCACAGATATATATCTCATCAGTGGAAACATTATGGTCTCTACTAGGGTAATTATTTCCTTTATTTGTAAGTGTCCATGATTTTCGTGTGAATTTGATGCCATAACTTTTATTTATTTATTTGTTCTAGAACCACAATTACTGTTATCCACAGAAAATACCTCATATAAGAAATATCTGCCGATTGAAATTGGCCACACACTGTGTATCTACTTTAATCAATCCAAGTGATGATGATGATTTGCTAAGAAGGTAATACATAATTTCATCATGTTTTATTCCTCCATCAGTGGCCATACGATTTACAAATAGGATTTATCTTGATACTGCAAATTCATGACAGGCATTTAGCTATTATTCAACGATCTTTGTATTCATTGTACATTTATTCTTCAGGATTTCTGCTACTCATGCTTCCATCACCACACTTTGATGAATTGGAAGGAATTACTTTGATACCTCTAAAAATAGAAGATACAGATTAAGAATACTGAAGAAATATACATATCTGGATTCCATATATGGACTTTCCATAATGAATACAGAAGCAGTCTTTGCCAATTCTAATCTGGCTCTTTTTGCCATACATGCAGCTAAATGAAAACACAGAACGTTTTTTTTGTTTTTTGTTTTTATGTGTCTGATTTTACTTTCATGATTGACAGTGTGTTCACCATGATATAAATGTCTTCCTTTTTATGATCCATAATTTTGTGATCTTAATAAAAATAATTGCATCCATTAAATTAGCGAATTATTACTCCGCATGAGATTCGTTATATACCGCTTTGTGGCAGGTCTGCCCTTGTCAGCAGCTAATATCTATTTAGCTAGTCATTCCCTGGAGAAGATTTTGATTTCTGGAGGCCTAATAGAGAACATTTGCCTTTCTTTCAGTTCCTCTTCAATTCCCTACCTGGCCTGTAGGATCTGGCTGCTCTGTACTTATCCAAAGGATTGTGTCTGTAGGAGGGACCCCTAAAGTTATTTAGATTTCTTGTCTGACAGAATTAGACCTGACTTACCACCTGTCACTTTGGAAATGGCAGCTTAGAGCCGACAAGAAACTTTTCAACGTTGGATGTCCAACTGGAAACAGTCTTCCCAACTGCCGTCAACGCAATGGTCAGTCTACAGGTGCCTCCTGTCGAATATGCTTGTTTCATTTTGGAAACTATTTTGTGAATAAATTTGTCAAGAGTGCCATCTATGCCCACCTTTTCCACCCCCTCCTCCATTCATAGACTAAGTTTAGATAGATATTAAATATAATATCAATATCAAAAAGAAAATTTAAACTCTGTGTGTCTGAAAAACAGCAAAACATTAATATACCCAAGTGTTTCCATAGGCGTTGCTTTAAAAACTTTTATAGCTCAATAATAAACCATGAATAACGATACCAAAGATATGTAGTGCAATCATGACTTCTATATGCAGGCACGTACTATATACCTGTTTGTGTTTATGTGTGTGGGTGTGGGGGGGGCAAGCTTTTTTTTAATCTATTTTTAGCCACTTTTTTTTCATTTAATATTATTAGCCACAACATTACTGCTGTATAAAAGTGCTCATGCTGATTTGCTGCCACCCAAAACACTTCTCTGACAGAGATCAAAGCTGGCTATCCAACATGTAAACAAGTTGAGTCTACAATAGCAGCTGTATAGCTGTCTGAATCACTTCTAATAGGAAGGCCAAAGCTAGCTTTACAGAAAGAAAAAAACAAACAAACAGCTGACTGTAAAAAAACAAACAAACAGCAGTACATTGTAACCACACCGCATTACACTTTGCAAGACTCTGTTCACATCAATGCAGTTCCAATGCAGTGCACATTTTTACATAATGTTTTGTAAGTTTCTGCATCACATTTAGGGCAGCCCATGCCTTTTAATAGACTGCCTGCACACAAACATTGTACAAAATAAGTGCATGGCCCTTTCTTTTAAACCAAGCTGCACTGAAATGCAGAGTATTTTGCAAATATTAGCAAGGTGCACTGAGGTTCCATTAAGTATTAATTGCACTGCTGCATGCCTGCAAAAGGGATGCAGATTTTTTTGTGCATTGCTAGAACACACATGATTTTGCATGCATTCACACAATCCACAAATATGAACCTAGCCTTTGACTTATCTTTGCCTAATTAGATTGGCTTATTTAAGGGGCTGAGCTTGTTCACATAGCAAACAAAATGTTCACTTAGCTTAGTGAGTAAAGAAAATATGTATTCATCAATTTACCTTAGTATATCACTGAGTATTTAAAGTATATGTTTACCTTTAGTAACATGTGACATTTTATACCCATATTCAGGGTGTAATGTGTCACATGTTACTAAATCACCTAGCAGCAACCCAACTCCACTTTGAGACAGTGGGAAGGGAATCTTCTACCTTCAGCAGTTGTCACAATTCAAATACAGTACGGTTGTGTGGGGCTTCGCCTACACAGCCGGGATATTCCGTCACAGAGTTTGAGTACCTTCAGCTATTATGGCAGATGGCTTGTAGTTCTTAACGAACTGTGAGGACATTGGTAAACACTCTCCTAGTTCATCCTAGATCTAGTTCTCCTAGATCTTCCAGGAGTTCAGTAACTGCTTGCCCAGGGGCGGACTGACAACTCATGGGGCCCTCGGGCAATAGGGGATCATGAGGCCCCTGTGTCCTCACCCACACTCAAATCACACCCAAAAAAGCCTATGAAAGGTACCAGGGGCATCTCATGGGGCCCCCTATTGCCCCCGGGCTTTGCCTCTCTTTTGACGCACACTGTGCTCGCTGCATTGCATACATGTGATATTTCATACCTTTGGTATAATTTTTGGGAATTCCCTTCTATGGGATAGAACCTATATGGTTATGACACATGTTTTTATATTCATTACATGTGACACTGTATACCTATGGTATAATTTTTGTGTACACCTCCTTCGGGAAGTGTTAACCTATGTGCCAGTGCTGCAAATACTTTAGACTTTTTGTGGTCATTGTCTCTGCACCACATTTATTCAGACCGGTTTTGGTGTTATTTTATATGGTTTTAGGTCTGTGTGAATTGTCTCATACTGAGGTGATGGTAAACCAGGGCGATTGCCCATATGTCAAATATTTATATGTAATAAAGCATAATTTTTTGAAATTTTTCTGAGTATCACATTCTGTTCATAATGTAGCCGCTTTCCTGTGAATTCCTTTTCACAAACCCTTCTTTTTTGTATGCCTCTTTGGGCTACTGAATGTAAGCCATATATTGGGTGATACAGTAATTTATTTTGTAACCTCTTATAAACTATCTTTAGTTAATGTGTCTTTTGGGTTCCTATGGACCTTTTCTTATAGAGGTTATTTAACTTTATTAATTTGGTTTACCATCGCCTCGGTTTATGAGTTTTTATTTTTTAAGGTGACTGGAATACATTGATTGGAAAGGCTTGTCCTCATGGCATTTATACCAGGAGAAGAGGTTGAGCTAGAAATGCATCAAGCTTTTGTAGCTGAAGGTTCAGGTCACTTTACTGAGGATGAGGATATAAAAATAAAGTTTTGGGAACATAAAAAGCTTGTTATTAAACGTCTCAACCGGAAGTGGGATGTATGCTTCTTGGAAGCCTACATCAAACAGAGTATTATCCCACACGGTTTGAGAAGCAAGGTAGTCCCGGCTGAACATTTACATAATGAGAGGTTTCTAGAGAAATGGAAAATGCTATGCATAGAACATGGGATTAATGGTATGAAACTCATAGTTGAGGAAGAAAAATTGCAACTTGAAGAATTAGATGTGGCCATAAGTAAGAGTGTATTAGGATTAGATCCCTTTAAAAATCAGGAGAACTTTGAAAAGTACAATGAACAACTTAAAAAGGAAGTTGAAAAAGTTCAAAAAAATCTTAGAACCACTAAGCAAACTAAATTTAGGCGTGACCTTAAAGATTGGGAAACAGGAGAGATTTTTGATCTCACAACAAAAAGAAGTAGAAGTCGATCTAAACGAAGAACATTTCGTTCAAATTCTAGATCAATGGGGGAAACTGTGTCTAGTGAAAGTGATTCTGAAAATCTTGGGAAATCTGTATCTTTTTTAGACCAACAAGATGGGGAATCTCCCTGAATCAATCAACTTCAGATGGGAAGGGGATCCAAAAAGAAAACAGAGGAATCCTCAAAAAGCAAACATCAGGAGGACAAGGGCAGAACAAGAAGTCAGAGGAGGCAGTAGATGAAATTACCCATGACAGGAAGGTAATCAATTTGGCTAACTTTCCACTCAGAAGGGAACATATCTCTTTACTTAATAAGGGTATGTCCTTTTCACCAGTGACCCCCATGGATGAGTTTGAAGTATTTAAAGATGTTAATTTATTTTTGAGAAAAGTCTTTTTAAGAATGATACATGGCAATCCCGTTGTACTGGAGGATATGGCTTCTGACTCTACCATGGAGGATCGCAAGATGCTCGATGTGTTGATGTCTCTCGTGGAGGAAAGTGAGGATGGTGATGAAAATGAATTAGATCTGGATAATCACAATGAGGTGATTAGAAAAGTTGATCTAAATATTAGGTTGACTAAAATGCCGAAAATACGTTCTAACATGAGGATATCGACATTTCTAGATTTTGTTGCTGATGATCTTAAAAATCTTGAGTGGAAAATGCCAATTGGTGATAACCTTACAAAGAAGGAAAGAAAAGCCCTCAAAGAATTAAAAGAGACCAAGAATATTGTAATTAAGAGAAGTGATAAGGGAGGCAATGTAGTTATTTTAAATGAACAAAACTATGTTAAAGAGGTGAAGCGCCTATTGGGAGATTCATCTACGTATAGGAAAGTAGCCACTAATCCGTTTCATGTGGTGGCAAAAAAATTAAATTCCATCTTAACATTGGGAAAAGAGGTGGGCCTTTTAACTAAAAAAGAGTATGAATATCTGAAAATTGAAGAATTTAATCACCCCACCTTTTATATTATCCCCAAAATACATAAAAATCAGGAAAATTCCCCAGGTAGACCCATCGTTTCTGCCATTAATGGCCCCCTAGATAAAACAGGGAAATATATTGACCTGTTTCTTAAAGATATGGTTCCTAATCTTCCCTCCTATGTAAGAGACACTAAAGATGTGTTGGCTAAAATTGAAAATTTAATTATTAATGAAAATTCCATTCTTGTGGGAATAGATGTGGAATCACTTTACACATCGATCCCACATGAATGTGGCTTGAGATCGGCTTTTTATTTCCTTGATAAAACATACCCCACTTTGGGAGGACAGAATGAATTTATTAGTGAGTTGCTGGACTTTGCGTTACGACATAATTTTTTCCAATTTAATAATACCTTTTATCAACAGATCAGAGGTACTAGTATGGGAGCACCGTGGGCTCCGGCCTATGCATGTTTGCATTTAGGTTTTTGGGAGGAGCAGGTCGTTTTCAGATCAACAAGGTTCCGTGTTAATGTCCAGATGTGGTTAAGATATATAGATGATGTGTTCCTCGTATGGAGAGGAACATCAGAGGAATTAAAACTTTTTATGGAGGAGTTAAATCAAAATCCCTTTAACATTGGACTCACGTATGTGTTTGATGAAAGGTGTATTTCCTTCCTGGACTTGGAAATTAGACTTGAGAACGGAAGACTCCTCACAAAAACATATAGGAAACCTACTGCTGCCAATACTTTACTAGAGGCCAGAAGCTATCACCCACGTTCACTGATTTCAGGAATTCCAGTGGGACAGTTTCTGAGATGTCGGAGAAATTGTTGGAATATTCATGACTTTAGGATGGAAGCACAGGATCTTTATAGAAGATTTAGGGAACGGGGATACTCTCACTCTCAAATCAGAAAAGCTCGGAGACGGGCATATCAAACTGACCGTAAGGATTTATTATCTCCTAAAAAGGAGGAGAAGGTCAAATTAAGTGAGCAACCTGTTAGAATGATAACTCAATTTGGAGCCCAATGGCAAGCTGTAAAACAAATATTAGAAAAACATTGGAAGATTTTAACTCAATGTCCCAAATTGAATAAAATTGTAGGTGAGCGCCCCCAAATGGTAGCAAGAAGAGCACCAAATCTTGGTGACCTCCTTATTCATTCTGACTATCAACCGTTAAAACAGACAACATAGTTAAAATCACGTACTAAAGGGATGTTTAAATGTGGAAAATGTCAAATCTGTAAATATGTGGATCGTACAGACTCTTTTTTTGACTCAAGGAATAGCACTCATTATAAAATTCAAAGCCTTATAAATTGTTCTACAGTGAGAGTATTATACATTTTGACTTGTCCCTGCAAGAAGATGTATATTGGTAAGACCAAAAGACAACTTAAAGTACGAATAGGTGAACATTTCAGAGATATTAGATCTAATGACCCTGAAAGTAATCTTGCCCAGCACTATGCTAAATATCATGGAGGTAAATTGGATGGTACAAAAGTGAAAGGTTTCTATGCATTGTATTTTCCTCAAAGGAGAGGTGATTTTGATAGAGAACTGCTAAAAAAGGAGAAATATTGGATATATAAACTTGATACACTGTACCCTAAGGGGTTAAATGTGGAATGTGATCTCCAAGTATTTTTGGATAAATAGATCTGTTTGGATATATTTTCTTATATTGCCACATGTTGGTCAATCTGTGGCAACTCTTCACTCCTGTTAATGGCTGGACAACGTGTTAATTGAATTATTGAGGATAATATGTTAAATAAATAATTAAGGTTAACCTTCTCTGGGGAGATATTTAATGACCTGATGGTACACATTGGAATATAGGTCTAGAAATGTAGAAGGGATTAATTTTTGAATCATTTTCCCCTCCTTTGAGATTAAATGTACACTAATAAGTGGTTAATTTGAAGTTTAGGAACCCTGGCTAAAATAACCCATAGAGGGATTTGTTAATTAACATCGCCATCTTCTGGTGGTTTTGCGGTAATTTTTACTGTGTTCCTGTGCATCTTTGACCTAATTAATAGATTTGGAGACTTTTTCATTAATACTGCCATCTTCTGGTGAAAGTGTGGTAATTTTCAATTGAATATAATTTTTGTTTTTTTACTTTTGGGTGCATTGCTGTAATTGTCAAGTCTTTCCTCTCTCTGATATTTCCAGTCATCTGTCTTTTTAATTTTAATTTAATTATGACCAGCGGTTGTGCTAAGTATTTAGCCTTTTTCTTCCATTGGGGATAACTGCAATGTAATTTTTGCATAAGTGGGTGGGTCTTAATCCACCTTAAATAGAGGGTTGAAATGCAGGAATCCCATTGGTCCTGATGAAGCTGAGTGAGATACGCCCATCGGCGAAACGCGTTGACGTCATACGTCAGATACGTCACTTCCGGTCATGCGCACTAGGTGGAACGCACGCTGACCTACAAGGAGGTAGCCATCTTCACATGCCATGAAGCATGCTTAGGCGGCACAGGCGCCATGGAGAGGTCAGAACCCGTGGTATGTCGGCTGATGTAAGCGGTGGTTCCCTGGTTCCATACAGCAGTACTTTTTGAAGGGCAGTCTTCATGAAGGATATCCTTTTCTTTCCTACTACCCATTGCACAGGTGGTGAGTGGACTGTTACAGGACATTAGATTAAAGGTCCCTTGTGACCTATATGGCATAAACGACCATTATAGAGTGAAAGCTCTTACAGTGACTTCCCTCATAATGCCATGCCACATATATTTCAACGGGCGGAGGAGCCGCTGGGCCTTATCTTGTTTTCAACAAAAAGTGATGTGTAGTCCACATGCTGTGGTGAAGAAATCACTTAAAGCAGTGTTCTGCTACTTGCATCTGTTTCTCCATCCAGGCGACAATTGGGGCGTTATTTACATCTAAGAGTCCTAAGAATCAGTCACTTATATTACAGATGAATGGGCCCCAACCACATGTGCCGGCATGGGACTGTACTTTATTTTATATGTGATATCCTTTTGCTGCCTAATATAGGCTGATGGCTTTGCCTCTCTTTTGACGCACACTGTGCTCGCTGCATTGCATACATGTGATATTTCATACCTTTGGTATAATTTTGGGGAATTCCCTTCTATGGGATAGAACCTATATGGTTATGACACATGTTTTTATATTCATTACATGTGACACTGTATACCTATGGTATAATTTTTGTGTACATCTCCTTCGGGAAGTGTTAACCTATGTGCCAGTGCTGCAAAGACTTTAGACTTTTTGTGGTCATTGTCTCTGCACCACATTTATTCAGACCGGTTTTGGTGTTATTTTATATGGTTTTAGGTCTGTGTGAATTGTCTCATACTGAGGTGATGGTAAACCAGGGCGATAGCCCATATGTCAAATATTTATATGTAATAAAGCATAATTTTTTGAAATTTTTCTGAGTATCACATTCTGTTCATAATGTAGCCGCTTTCCTGTGAATTCCTTTTCACAAACCCTTCTTTTTTTGTATGCATCTCATGGGGCCCCCTATTGCCCCCGGGCCCTTGGGCAGTGCCCGAGTTCCCAAATGGTCAGTCCGCCCCTGTGCCTGCCTATTCAGGAGGTACGGACACACAGCATACTGAGAGCCTGCAGGAGCATGACTGATCTTGCGTGCAATACAGGCTTCTAAAAAAATAAATGCACACTGTTTTACCTGTACTTATTTTTTTAAAAGGTGAACTTAGACTTTAAAGTTAACAAAACTTCATCCTTTTAATTAAGCTATTCTACTCTTTCGTAAACAAACCTCATTGCCTTTGGGCCTGAGTATTTTTCTATTCAAAAGTACAGGATTTTCAGTACTTTTCATACCAGCCTTAAAAAATATGATAAGATCTTATCACTCCATAGATTTATTGTTTCCTGGATCTTATACAACATTCCTCACCAATAAAATTCAGAGAGATAAAGACAAGCAAAGAACATGATTCTACTAGGAAACTAAATGATGTTAATGGATAAAACAGCTTACAAACATCTACAAAAACTAAAATATCATTTTCACCACATACCAATGTTTTATTGTAAAGCACAAAGACCGTATAGCCTTCTTTATTTTTGGTACCTTGTTTTTTTAAAGAAGAAGAAAGCACATGCTTCCCACCAAGAGTTTCAATTCAATATATTAGCTGGGTAGTATATTTCATTCTGAACTTGTTTCTTTATCATCAGGAATATGTAGCTGAGGCATTGTTTGGCAGAAATAATTACATAACACATAAAGAACAGGTTAAAGTAAATGAGGCATGCAATTTTAAATTGTACAAATGTATTGGTCATGCAGACTGCTATTGTCTTCTTTGAGAAACCGGAGAAAGAAAAAAAATCATGTAAGTAAGATGTATTGGCAGAAAGCCAGAAACATCCACCAGCTGCAGAGCCAGTTGGGACATTATGTTTCTTGACAGAAAATGTGTCATTCAAGTGCACAGTGCCATTGTATTCTCACAGCGTGAAGTGTGTTTTGGATGGGTAAATGGGTATGTTAGTTACAATTAATCCTTTTGTCAGCCAAGGCTTTGGTAGCTTCTTGTGTTACTGAGTGCTAAAAATATGTATGTGAACACTAGAAAACAAGTGACTCCCCTTGGAAAACCAAGCATTTAAAGTCAGTCTTATAAATTCATTTATAAGCAAAAATGAGGTCTTCCTCATAGGATAGCAAAAACAAGATGACTTGAAGTATATCACCAGCTCATTTTCCTGAAGCAGCCACATTTGTAGCTACAGGAATTCCTCAATTGTTTTGAATGATAAACAAATAAATCAGGTCATGAAAAATGCATTGAAATCATGAAGGCATAGAAATAAATATTTTGCACATAAGATTATATGCATTTTCTGGTAGCAGGTGTCCTTAGGGGGTAAGACTTTGGATGTAACAGTTTCTGGAAGGCCTTTAAAAATGTAGAACAATACTCTAAAATATATTTAATATGATTTGAAAAATAAGCTCTATCTTTTCCATTTGATAAAAAATATCACAATTTTAAAGAACTCCAGGCAAATAGCTAAATACACTTTTTAAATACATATGTATTAGCTGTTTTACCTGGCAAAAGATTTGTAATATTGGCCAACCAGCCCTAAGATTTAAACCAAGTGACAAAACAGCAAAATACTTATGAGTCATTGTTATGCTCTCTCCTTTTGTTACTTAATTCCTTGTCAACACATATGTTTGTAGTGCACCTTTTTTGAATACTGATGTACAAGAGATCAATAGAAGCTGATACTTACGGTAGTCAAATCCAGACACTGAACTAGCTACATTTAAAAATAAATTCAATTGTATGGGCAGCTCAGTGGCTAATGATTAGCACATCTACCTAGCAGCACCAGGATTGTTGGTAGAAATCTCAACCATGACACAACCTGCCTGGAGTTTGCATGTTCTCCCTGTGCATGTGTGGGTTTTCTCTGGGTACTCCAGTTTCCTTCCACACTCCAAAGACATGCTGGTAGGTTAATTGGCTTCTGTCTGAATTGGCCCTAGAATATGAGTTAGGGACCTTAGATTAGAGGCTCCTTGGTGGCAGGGACTGATGTGAATGTACAATGTGTGTAAAACGCTGTGTAAATTGACGGTGCTATATAAATACCTGTAATAAATAAACGGCCTTCAAATTATGCAATAATAGCTAGAGGGTTAGTCTAAGACTCCTAGGTCCTCCATATACAGCAAGTGAGAAAGTAATTACAGGAGTCTGACTCACCCGCTATCTATGCATCATTTTTTATGCAATATATTATTATTGAAGCTTCCAATAAAGAGTAGAAAGAAGAAAGAAAAAGAGGGGGGTGGGGGTAAAGCTACATAATTGAGTTTAAACATTGGAAGTCAGTTATGGAGTCTTCCATATAATAATGGAAACATATAGTGTATAATATTGCATAGTTTAGGTGTCTCATTGGTTTTGTGAAAAAAAAAAATGGGGATTGCATTATATAATATAAAACATTAGAAATTTAGAAAAACACAGATTCAGAGTAAGGTGACCCTAAAGTATTCCAGGGTGTCTACTGCAACTGTGTAGAAATTCTGATAGAAGCAATAGAAAGAATAAGATTAGAAAGTGACCAGAAAGGAGGAAAAGACAGGAACAGGGAAGGTAGGTTAATTTGAGCAAGATCACAGTAGAGGAGAAATAGCCTGTGATCTCACAAATGAGTGTTCAAAGAAATATGTATATTTTCTAGATTTTGAAATAGAAGCTCTTGGTAGGGCCTTGAAATCATCAATGTCCATATAAAGAATCAATGGGGTCCATTTGACATACTTCAACTATCTCTTTTCCAATTGTAGGGGTTATGGTTGCGTGCTAATGTTATGTATTAGTGCTCAAGCTGTGCAGATATTGCTCCATCATTTGACCTGGTGTGTCACCACCAACTGGATTGACCACGCATCCTCAATCTCACCCACATTAACTCTCATTCATGACTACAGTTTCTATTACTTGACTGAAATGTTAGTTTCTAGTTAACAAATGAACAGAAGTGACTATACTGTTTGTTTGGTACTTCCTTAGAGTGCTAGACCATAGCAGCTCTTTCTTTGTAGAAGCTATGATGTCACGGGATTTAGAAAGGTATTTATCGCCTAAACTGTAAATTTTAATATAAAAAAACTGAAGTTTTATTATGCAAATATGTAGTGCAAATATTACAGCAAATGTACTTGTATCACAGGATGCAGATTTGAATTGAGCATAATCTGATTATAGGTGTGCAAATGTTTAAAATCATGTATCATTATTTAACATTTTCAGTATGATCTTATCTAAGGTTTACACAGCTTGATTTCCTTATATATTTTATGAAGAAGTTGTTTTCTTTCCTTGGCATTTCCTGGCTTCAAGATACAGCTGAATTTTAAAGCTGATGAGCTGATACAAGTAATGTTGCAAAACAGATGCACTTAGAACCTGAGTTTTAAAAATCTTAACAGCATATCAAAAGAACAACTTGGAGCACAGACATCTTAAGTGATGCAGCCTGGAGCTTACAGATCAAGGCATGTTTCTATTGACTCCACAAGTTAGAACCTAGATACTTTAATATAGTATCAGAGAAATACTTGCAATTTGGGGTTAAGTGAGCAAAAATGGACTCAGGTATTCTTGGGTTTGTATTATACTACAGTGTGAGGTATTAAATTAATTCAAAACTTAAAAAATAAATAAATAAAAAAAAAAAATATATATATATATATATATATATATCTTGAAAATATTCCAGTGGAGCCAATATGTTGTTTCTTTCGCCTTGGGTGAAATAGAAAAGAGGTACATTGTTTGGAAACATAGTGAATAAAAAAGACCAAAAGGGTTCCAAAAATGTTATAAAGAAAGTAAACCAGCTAATTTATGGATAATCAGTGAGGGCCTTCTTCTGGCTTATTATGTTTCATTCGCCTGTCCCAGGTTACATTTGTGGATACATGTATAGCTACATTAACTGCAACAGATATTTAGTAGACGCATCTACTCACAAATCAAGTAGCGTATATAAGACTTAAGCTGGCCATGCCTCATGCCAAGTTCAACAGGGCACAGACAAATTTTAATCCATGTGTGGCCACTGCTGTTGAACAGAAGTCGATCTACTGATAAGTTATGTTCGATATGTTGGATAAAAGTCACTCAATCAGCACTGCAGGAAATAGGCTGCAGTGCTGATCTGTGTATTCTGAGTCCAAAGAACAAAGGTATTCCGCTCAGGCAAACAATCCAGATCAATCCACAACAGGTGCAGGCTCTGGCTCGCCACCACACACGATGCAATAGGAAGAAGGGTCAGCCACACACCGGAGGATAGATGAATATAGTGTGTATTTATTGATCCATAGGACACACAAAACACCAGGACATGAATACAGGACTTGTTAACGTGTTTCATGTGCTTAATGATCATGTGAAATGCGTTAAAAGGTCCTGTATTCATGTCCTGGTGTTTTGTGTGTCCTATGGATCAATAAATACACATTATATTCATCTATCCTCCGGTGTGCAGCTGACCCTGCTTTCTATTGCATTGTGTATTTGACAGCAGGAAAGTCTCACCACTGTCAGAATACAATAGTACAATGGTGATGATTTCTCCATCCACCTCAAATGTGTGGATGCGTAAACTGGTTCCATTTTTCTCATAACAGCACACTGAATGAACAGCAAAAACAGAACAATGTATTGTATGGCCAGCTTTATTTACTACTTACCTTCTAGTGGTCATAATGGTATAGGAACAATAAACCAGCAACACACTTTGACCTGTGTAAATAAAAACACTGTCAATATAATTTATAAAATATCAGTATCCTCTCAATATCTGAGAAAAAAAAACCTTTCCTATATAGAGAAGCATTTCAATGCATACTGTATGACTGCAAGCCGCTCATGCTGAGCTTCACAGAAAAAAATATCTCTATGTATTTACAAAGTAAATATACTGTATGTGACACTTTATATTATTGTAGATACTCATGCATTCTTTTCCCCTTCCTTCTATTAAACTGTGACAATATTCCTTCAGTTCAGTCTAATGTTAATTAGAATTATTTCTCTGAATGTAAATCATTGGGTACATTTCACTTCTATTACTAAGAGCTAGGAATGCATGTTACTTATTATTCATTTGCAGTTTTATTTCACTTTACACTACTGAGGCTACTAAAAAGAAAGCAAACCAAATGGATGAAGATTAAATAATAAAGAGTACATTCAACTGCTTCACTAATATTTGAATTTATGGTTGGCAAGTTGCTAATAAATTCAATGGGTGTAAAATTTTACACATATAATGAAAATTAAGTCTTACTTTTTAAGAAGCTGCTTTTCATTTTATTTAATTTCTTTTGTCAGTCACTCTTATTACCAAATAACATTAAATATTTGATTTGTGGGTCAGAACCAGAGAAAGATGAGTGAGCCAATTTCTGCAACTCAGAGATTATAGGACCCTTTAAATTTGGGAACATGTTTGTTGATAATTAGTAATCTGTGTCACCCATGTTCACAACATTTTGCAGCCATGTTTGTGTTTATTGTGACAGTGGAAGACCTTTTTATCATCCCCAGTTTCTCTTCAAATGTTTTGCTATCATACAAAGAACCCAATCAGCAGCGATGAATTGCATGGGTACTCACCCCACCTTAATGCTGAGAATACAGGCTCACAATCCCATTTCATGTCCTATGGATTGAAGAGCAGGGCAGAAGAAGGTAGTGTGGTTCTTGAAAGGTAGGCAGAGTAGAAATATTTCCAGGAGAGTCTGTTAGCTGTTTTACAGTATCTTCTAAAGATGTTTTATCATTTTTCTCTGCAAGTCACTTTAACATTAGCGAATAGTTAGATTACTGAGTGGCTCATTTCCTCAGCAATTATGTTCACTACTGGACTCAAAGCCTGTAAAATTGTATTCTTTTCTAACATTTTAGACATGATATAATATCTAATTATTACCTGACATGGGTATACAGAACGTGTTTGTTGTAGCTGCATTGTTTATGCAGTCTGTATATTTTGATTTAACATGTATAAGAGATACAGAAACAATAGGAAAATCAATCAGATGTATAAGGTACGTGAAAACACTGGGCAGCTTACAGCACAAAATAACATCAATTGTTCAATAACAAAACAGTCAGCAATCGAGGAATACAGATACTGATGAGTATTAGAATAAGTAATTTCTGAAGAAAACATGTTTTTGACTTGACTGTGACTAGAAGTCAGCACTGCAAACAATAGTTCAACATGACAGACCCCTTCTCTTCAAGTACCTGTATGAGGTAGGTGGAAAGCTAGAGAGGGTTTAATAGGGGAATCCTAGTGAGAATAAGGCATACTCTGTATGGTGAGGTCAAAATTTAAGGGTGGCAATTTTCATCTAGGAAGGCCAATAATGAAAAGATAGAGGGAAGACAAGAATATAGTGAAAAAAAAAGCAAAGGCAGGAAAGTGGAGATCAGGAATTAGCCAGCGTGGAACTTTGTGGTTCAGAAAAGAATGCAATGGGATAGCTGTTAAGGTGGGCCATGTTTTACTGAGTCTCCAGGTCCCTTGGACTTCAACTGTTTAAAGCTATCTTTACATGTGTAATCTAGGCAATAGAACCAGGTGGAAGTAAATTTAGACTGTGTACTTTTTAATAAGGCAGTAAGACTTTCCATAATCCTAATGTCCTCCACTCATTTGATCCACTGTTGGATGGTCAGTGAAGAGGAGGATTACATAGAGTTTGAATACAGAAACAAGAAATATATGTCAGATGTTGAAGGACAGATACACGGTATGTCTTTGGCAGGAAGAACTTGTGATGCAGGAGTTAAAATGCAGGTGATTTATTAACTGGCCTATCTGTGAAAGAATAATATCATGTACTTGAGGCCAAAAGGAGTCTAGGGCAGAGCAGATCCAAAACATATGTAGTAGATTTCCCATGCCTTGTCCACAGTATTAAGAAATGTCTGGGGTTAAGGGTTACATGGCATGACGTGCTGTTGGGGTGAGTCACCAGTGGGTAACCAAGACCTGGTTGTTATGACAACGCATTTCGCACAGATAGGTGTCTATGGGAATGTTTGACTATTCTTCCAGAAGCACATTTGTGAGGTGAGGCACTGATGTCAGACGAGAAGGCCTGCCTTGTGTTCTATGGGGTTGAGGTCAGGACTCTGTGCACACAAGTTCCTTCACCCCAAACTCGCTCATCCATGTCTTTATGGACCTTGATATTGATATATATATATATATATAAAACCTTAAAATAATGTAGCACTCAGAAAAAGTAAATACTAACCTAATGCTGAGCAATTCATAAGTGTAAATATTTTGTGCTCATAAATAGATAAGTAAAACAATGATAAATATTTTGTACTCATCAAATAAAGAGTTCATCTATGAAAGTCCCATCTTACTGTAAAAATCTTCTATAGAGTAACTGGATACTCTTCAGGTGGTGGAATAATGAAAACATGTTATCAGAACATGCAAATGTGTCACCCCACACAGTACTCAGAAAAGGCTTACCAGATGTGTTTGACCCTCCTTTTACTGAGTAGTCAAAAACAGCTCAATGGTATCAGATAACATCAGTCACAACTCCCTCCACACCATCAAATATGACTCCTTAATTCTCAGCATGCTTCATAGAGAACACCCACTCTCAATATATCAGGCTTCCAATTGTGACATATGGGAAGCAAAAAGGCTTCCTAAAAAAAAAAAATTCCTAAAATTGTTTTATTAAAACAAAATTGCATTTACAAAGTACCAGGTATAAAACAGCACTGTACAAACAAACTCACATCAAAGATGGCCACGAAGATGCACGCATGCATGGTGACGTACGCCTTGGCTCCGTCCAACACGTTTCATCAGATGTGACGTCACCAGGGATCAAAGGTGTAAGTCTACCACCACAAACTTATATAGGAAAACACTGGAGAGAAGACCGGCATTGACTGGTATTCCCCCTATGACTGCAATTGGTTGCTATAGGACACAATATAAACTACACTACCAGAGGGAATATTATACACTCTTGGCCCCTTAGTGGTAACAAACGTAACTGAAAAAAACATATATCATAATGGTATTTCAGGGTCCCCTATAGGTAAATATTGCAATTACATTATACCCTAACAATAATTGGTTGCCACGGAACACGTTGCAACCCCCTAGTGATATAAAAAAAGTATTTTCCTAGATTGTAAGCCTCGAACCTCTCGTACATTGTTTTGTTACTGTATTGTCTCATGTACTGTCCCCCACTATATTGTACAGCGCTGAGCAAACTTTTTGGCGCAATATAAACACTGTATAATAATAATAATAATATTAGAAAAGTAATTTTAAAAATAATTAATTGGGTTGTTTAGCACACCCTTTATATAGGCCTTTTGAGCCTCTCACAGAGTGTGACGAGGTATGACCAGAGATTGATTGAGTTTAAATTATGAGTTAATCTCTTGTTCCAGGTCTTCTTTAACCCTAGAGACTTATAGTAAGTCCTCATTAAGTCTCCAGCAAGAGGAGGGAGAGGTTGATGGTTCTAGACAAAATGTAAATGTGATGGGTGAGTGATCAGAAAGGCTGATACTACCAATATCTGTTTGCCCCATAAGTCCATACATTGATGTAAATCCTGGGTTTTGCAAATTCTTCTGTGGGCTATTGTGGAGAAATGGGAGGTAGAACTGAAAGCATCATCTGAGGGATCTAAGACAAATTCAAAGTTCCCTCTCTATAGTGTGACACCTTCCGCAAAGTCTGCTAAGGCATCCAAGGCAGAGTCAAGGAAAGTGATTTGATTCTTATTTTGAACACTATTTGTTAATTAAGCAGGCCTTTAATAGAGAGGCATTGTCTTTCTTTGTCCTGGTATTTGGCTACGGTAGTCCATGGAATTGAAGCAGCTATAAGGATACAAACTCCTCTTGATCTCTTGTGAGGGGAAAGAGTGTGGAAATACTTAGGGTATCTGCTTTCTCTAAAACAGGGGTCTCAGAAGCAAAGTGCATTTCTTGGAGGAAGACTATTTGAATCTTAAATTTATGGAGATCTGTCAATATTGTTTGTCATTTTTCCTCTCATATTTACATTTAGAGATGTGATGTGGACATGTTGAAGGCATAGTATGTATAAGATGATTATAAGTGTGTCAATGCTTACAATTACAGTATAAAGGTAAGCCTGGGTTTTGGCTCCTGCTGCTCCTCTGTGGAAAATAGAAAACGGGGAGAAGAGCGGGATGTCAAGAGAAGGGAAACAGAAAACAGGAGAAAAAAGACCAGGAAAATTTGAAAAGAAGGAAACCAGAAGGAAGATAGAGAATATACAGTATATCAAGGGAAGCTAGGTAGGAAGGGAAAGAACCCTGGGCAGACTAGTTGGGAACCAGTTTAAGCCTATAGGGGAGAGGATCAAACCATAGACAATGAGAGCAACAGAAGGCCTGACCCATAGATTAGGCAAAAAAAAGTCAGCATAGGCTGATGAGCCACAGTGCTCTATAGAAGGGTGTCCCAGGAAGAAAAGTTATGTATGAAAGGCTGATTGGAACCAAAGCAAGGGGAGAATTGGTTTTCCATATGGCCCTAAATAGCCATATAAGCAGCAGGGCAAAGGTATAGAGTTACCAGGACTCAGAGAAAAGTGCCTATATTGATAATATTAACCTTAAATGTATGAATATAAAAGGCTCTAAGTGATGGGTTAGACCCCCCACCCCCTTACCAGAGGGCTTCCCAAGTGCAACAAAGTAGGTAAGCTACTAAGATGAGAGAACCACATCAAAAGGTGACTAACCCTCAGTAAACAGCCTCTATCTGTTTTTAAGATTTGAAGTGCACACAGACCTTAAGAGAGACTCATTGTAGTCAAAAGTAAACGAGGTGGGCAAATGAGCAAGTCCCCAGCAATCTAGATAAAGCCTCTCAATGGGATGGCAATATGGAAATAATTTGGGTAGGATAATAGCCCACTTGAGGTCTTGTAGATCCAATGCAGCTCCCATTATCTACAAACAGAAGGACAAGAGTGCCATAGGAACTGTAAAGATGGGCGAATAAAATAGGGGATCACCCCTCATAGGTATGAACTATGGAAACTTTTATTAAGCACTTCCTGGAGAATATGGCAATTCTGCTCCATTTATAAAACAATATTACCCAACAGACAAAATGAGGCAACGACAAGCTAAATAAAGGGAAGCCTAAACCATTATAGTGAGAAGATCAATAGATTGGTCCACATCAGCAAGAGACACACATTGGTGAGGCCCGTGCATGAAGACAGGGCAGTAAGTGCCACAACCTCTCCAGTCTAGCATGTCATAAAAGAAAACCCAATACCACTACTATGATCCCTAGGTGTCCAAAAGGAGAGCCTAACTCTGTGAAAAGGTAGAATTATGTACCTCCACTTCTCCTCCAATCAACAATTGTTCAGGTTTTTGTCAGTAGGCAATATGTTCCTCCAATTGGACAACAAATAACTTTGCTACGCTGGGTGTGAATTTTGCACCCATTATTATGCCCATCAATTGCTTGTAGTATTTACTATTGTACCAAAAATAGCTGTGACCTAAACAAAATTGTAAGCACTTTAAGAGATATTTTCCTTGTCTTGTAATTCTTTGAATTATGTTTTTTTGTCTTTATTGCTGATGCAGGTGAACGATGGCTCAGAGTCATCCACAAACAGAGAGCAAAGGAGCTAAATAAAGTGCTTTATCATTTTTGTATAGAAAACAACAATGTAAAAAGATAGTTGATCAAATATTTTTCAATCTTTTACCTTCATTTTTGAAAGGTTTCAGTTTGTTTAGGTTTTCTTTAGGTGTAAACCAGGGCGGACTGACCATTTGGAAACTCGGGCACTGCCCGAGGGCTCGGGGTCAGTAGGGGCCCCATGAGATGCCCCTGGTACCTTTTTTATAGGCTTTTTTGAGTTTGGGCAAGGACACAGGGGCCCCATGATCCCCTATTGCCCGGGGGCCCCATGAGTTGTCAGTCCGCCCCTGGTGTAAACTAATGGTTGTCAACTTGGTAAATACGGAGAGGGGAATTGATTTTATTTTGTAAATATTGTATTATTACTATTTACAATATTTGAATGTATTGTTTACATTTTCTGTCTATTCTAACATATTAGACATTTTTTTATCTTTTTGTTGCAGAACAGATAAGGCTTTCAGTTAGCAGCAGATTCGGTACATGCTTTTTCATCTCTTAAAGTTATATAGAGTTTTCTAACTTAACCTCCCTGGCGGTATGATTATTTCAGATTTTTGGTGCTGAAAGCGGTACCATTTTTTTGCATGGAAATATGTATTTTTTTTATTGTAGGCTGTAATTTTTAGGAAAAACTCACTGAAATCTGTCCGAACAAGAGTCTAGTAAACATCCCGGGTATGATAAAATTTGAAACACAAAATCATAAATTATAATTTAATAAATAATCATAAAAATAATATAAAAATAAAAAATTTAATTCAATAATATAATCAAACCAAAAACACTGAAATGTGAAATAGAGCGCCAAGTTCGCACATCGCTGAGCTCAGTCGCAAAATCGTTTTCAGTTTCTGATGACGAATTTCCCCACGAATCATTATCACTCAATTCTGAAAGTGGTTCTAATTTACTATCGCTGTTCTCTAGCTGATCTAAACCGCTTTTGACCTAAAGGGACACTTTTTGGACGCCATGGACATTTCTCAGTTTCCAGGCAGAAAGAACAGACAAAATGCAGGCAGGGCGCAGGACAAAGCACTAGGGACAATATGTATGTGAAATAGGTTGAAACAGCAATGTTTTACTGTGTAAAATGTAAAAAAAAAAAAATGACATTTTTTAAAATTTTTAAATTTCCCGCCGGCGGCGGCGCCCGTACGTCCCGACGTCACAGGGACAGGACACAGAAGCCGGATGCCGGCATCGGCCGGAGGAGATGGCCGGGGACGCTGCAGGGGACACATCGTGGGAGCGCAGGGTAAGGTAAGTGAAGAACACTTGCCGGAGCAGTGCCGCATGGTAAGCCCGAGTGTAGCTCGGGGTTACCGCTTTTGGTACTGAAATGTTACCCCGAGCTACACTCGGGAATACCGTCAGGGAGGTTAATTACTTGCCACTCGCCTACAGTAGTTTTACTGCAGGTAAGCGCCACAGCCCCACCAGACAAAATACACACATGTTGCCAGGATTTCCAGGTTTATGGGTGTGCATATGCCCCCGCCCCCATGGCTGACCCATGCTGTCATTGGCTACAGCACAAGTTTGTCAGCAGGTCCCTGCCAATGATTTTTGGCTGGGACCTGGTGATCGGCTGTAGCCATTCACAGACCAATCCTGTGTCTTGTTTGTAAACATAGACACAGGATGTTCTCAGTTTTTCTCTTCCTGAATCCTTTTCAATTCAGAAGGAGAAGAGAGAAACACCAGAGTGGTTGAAACAGCACCTTTGCACACACTTATTAGGCACATTTGATTCCCCTCTATTAACCCTTTGATCACCCTTGTCACCCAGCCATGATCTCTGTATAAGTGTCACTAGCAACATCAAATAGCGTCAGATAGTATCAGGATCAGTTAGCATCCCTCCCAGCAAAGAGTCATATCAGTATTCTGCTCATGATCAGAAATATACAAGTGTCCCCATTAGTAGAGTGTCCCCAAAAATGCAGCATTAACAGGATCAGATCCGATCATTATTAGCATTTAGTTCCCCCACCCTCCCTCCAACAAGTACAGTGTCAGTATAATTTTTCTGATCACTGCCATCTCTGATACATTTTACACAAAACCGCAGCGTTAGCAGGATGAAGCCTAATCTCTGCTAGCATTAGCAGCTTTATTTCTAGTGCACAAGCAGTCCCTAATTGCTAGCCAGGAAGTCTTTTTCCATTAAGTAACTATACATTTAGCTCCCAAAATGTCCCATAAAAAGGTACACTAGTGAGAAGGCCTACAGGATTCTGAGAATGTCAGATGTCAGCAAAAACCTCACTTACAGAATCTGCCTCAGAATACGAAAATGTAGAAAGCAGTGGCATGCTTACAGGTAGCTCAGATGATAGAGAACAGGCCCTTGCTAAAGCCAGCAGTACCAGACCTCAGGTGCTAGAAATGAATAGTTATGCAGCTGGCTCTGCACTGCCCTGCCCTTGGTGATCTAGCAAGCACCAGTGGCCTAGTACAAATTGAAGACTAATTGGTGCTGTGCTAGCTCTAGGTGATAAATAAATGCCTGTGATGTTAATACCCCACACAGTGTAAAACTTGTAAATAAATATATACATAAACCAAAAATTATTGAATGGAATGCACATGAAAAACATCCAAATTGTGAATAATAGTGACTATCACCCAAACCTAAAAAGGTATAACCTAGGTACACCACTAGAAATTAAATAGGTGACTATGGGTGAACAAAACACATAATTACACAAAACAAAAATTATTGAATAGAATGCACATGAAAACATCCAAATAGTGGATAATAGTGAATACCACCCAAACGTAAAAGGTGTAACCTAGGTACACCCCTAGAAATAAAATAGGTGACTATGGGTGAACAAAACACATAATTACAAAGTAAATATATATATGAATATATATTACTTCTTTTTGAATTGAGCCCAAAAAAAATGTGATATGATCCTATTGAGGATCCCAAAACTCAGTGATACAAATACAACACAAATAATATCCTGCAACTGATTAGTTGCTATAGGAAATGCTCCCAAAATTTAAGTGTTCATGGTGAACATAATAAAGAATAGGTGGAAGTGAAAAAAATAAAATCTAAATAAATAAATTAATTAATAAACAGTAGAAACTGGTGTGGAAAAATAAAATAAACTGCAAAGTAATTTCTGCAACACACATCTATTACTGAAATCTGCTGAAACTTATGGATTCAAGTGAGATTTGTGAAAAAAATAAATGAACGTGAAATCACAAAACAGTGACCCCTAAATCAGGGGTATGTGAAATAGATGGTGTATAAGTGATATAAATAATATGAACACAATGGGTCATGAATATCATACAAAAGACCCAATGGCAACAAGTCCCATGAACTACATATACTCCAGCCAAAAACGTGAAGTCCAATACACCTATAGACGGTGAAGGTGTCTTGTAGTTCTTAAATAGTGCTGGTATTGTGAAGGTGAATACGCAATGTAATAAGATCCAACACTAGGCAAAATGCCCCCTCATCTCCATGATGTGACCCTGCAGGGCCAAAAAGCCTTTCTCATATATTATTGCATCAACCAGGAACCAGGATCTACTTCCACAGATATCAGGTCAGCAGATGGGTCAATCCCCCTCACTGATGGATATAAGCACAGCAGAAGCCCTCTCCAGAGTAGTAGGTATAGGAACAGCCAAAACTCATACAGCCGGATTCATACAGCCAGAAGGAATGTAAAAGAAAATGTTCCCTTAGTGTAATAATGTTATGGATTTAATAAAAGAAACAATCAAATGCCCACTCACATGTAATTAATATCATATAAGCTTTAAACCACATGCTGTGGGTGTACTTGTATGGGTTTGTATTGGAGTCCCAAGATGGTGTCCGCACAGTAAATTACATCACCATGTCCTACGCATTACATCACGCTAACACGTGACTTTCTCAGGGTCTGACCAGTTTCTACTGTTTATTCATTTATTTAGATTTTATTTTTTCACTTCCACCTATCCTATATTATGTTCACTGTGAACACTTACATTTTGGGAACATTTCCTATAGCAACTAATCAGTTGCAGGATATTATTTGCGTTATAAAGAAAAAAACAGTGAAGCGCTTAAATTATATAAAAGTGAAAATACACTAAAAGTTGTGGTAAAATATATACCATTTCCAAATGTGATAACGTAATATCATATACAGTCATGGCCGAAATTGTTGGCACCCTTGATATTTTTCCTGAAAATCAAGTATTTCACACAAAAAAGGTATTGCATTAACACATGTTTTGCTATACACATGTTTATTCCCTTTGTATGTATTGGAACAAATATAAAACAGAGGCAGAAAAGCAAATATGACATAATGTCACACAAAACCCCAAAAATGGGCTGGACAAAAGTATTGGCACCCTTAACTTAATATTTGGTTGCACACCCTTTGGAAAACATAACTGAAATCAGTCGCTTCCTATAACCATCAATAAGCTTCTGACACCTCTCACCCGGAATTTTGGACCACTCTTCCTTTGCAAACAGCTCCAGGTCTCTCTTATTGGAAGGACACCTTTTCCCAACAGCAATTTTAAGATCTCTCCACAGGTGTTCAATGGGATTTAGATCTGGGCTCATTGCTGGCCACTTCAGAACTCTCCAGCGCTTCTTTGCCATCCATTTCTGAGTGCTTTTTGACGTATGTTTGGGGTCATTGTCCTGCTGGAAGACCCAGGATCTTGGACGCAAACCCAGCTTTCTGACACTGGGCCCTACAGTGCGACCCAAAATCCTTTGGTAATCCTCAGATTTCATGATGCCTTGCACACAGTCAAGGCACCCAGTGCCAGAGGCAGCAAAACAACCCCAAAACATCATTGAACCTCCACCATATTTTACCGTAGGTACTGTGTTTTGTTCTTTGTAGGCCTCATTCCGTTTTCGGTAAACAGTAGAATGATGTGCTTTACCGAAAAGCTCTATCTTGGTCTCATCTGTCCACAAGACGTTTTCCCAGAAGGCTTTTGGCTTACTCAAGTACATTTTGGCAAACTGTAGTCTTGCTTTTTTATGTCTCTGTGTCAGCAGTGGGGTCCTCCTGGGTCTCCTGCCATAGCGTTTCATTTCATTTAAATGTCGACGGATAGTTCGCGCTGACACTGATGCTCCCTGAGCCTGCAGGACAGCTTGAATGTCTTTGGAACATGTTTGGGGCTGCTTATCCACCATCCGGACTATTCTGCGTTGCAATCTTTCATCAATTTTCCTCATCCGTCCACGACCAGGGAGATTAGCTACAGTGCCATGGGTTGCAAACTTCTTGATAATGTTGCGCACTGTGGACAAAGGCAAATCTAGTTCTCTGGAGATGGACTTGTAACCTTGAGATTGTTGATATTTTGCCACAATTTTGGTTCTCAGGTCCTCAGACAGTTCTCGTCTCCTCTTTCTGTTGTCCATGCTTAGTGTGGCACAGACAGACACACAATGCAAAGGTTAAGTGAACGTCTCTCCTTTTTATCTGCTTTCAGGTGTGATTTCTATATTGCCCACACCTGTTACTTGCCCCAGGTGAGTTTACAGGAGCATCACATGCTTGTAACATTCTTATTTATCCGCAGTTGTGAAAGGGTGCCAATACTTTTGTCCAGCCCATTTTTGGAGGTTTGTGTGACATTATGTCGAATTTGCTTTCTTTCCTCCCTTTTTTTGTTTTGTCCCAATACACACAAAGGGAATAAACATGTGTATAGCAAAACATGTGTTAATGCAATACGTTTCGTGAGAAATACATGATTTCCTGGAGAAATATCAAGGGTGCCAACAATTTCGGCCATGACTGTATATTACTACCACCCCCCAGTGGGGAAAGGTGGAACAGTGTAACCAAATATATATACAATTAGTGAATTGACACACACAGTGTGAAACCTACTTACAGTGCATATATTCCACAAATCAAAGTAAACAATTAATGAAACTAACCAGTGAGTAAAAATCACATGTGATATATTAATTTGTTCACTTTCATTAGTGCTCTATATCAATAAACCATATCTACATCATTAGTGAAAAAAATCCATGCATGTGACTCTGTGCTTCAAAACCACACGTGTTCTCCACTTCTAAGTGAAAACTTGGATCCTCCAAATGGCAGCAATGCCTGCTCACCTCCCCTCCTTGACCCACACAGGGCCACAGCTTTTTCCACCTCAGTGGTATATCCTTTCTGGCAAACTCCTTATTGCATCTCCTTCATTGTTTCTCCACTCTAGATACAAGTGGGTCAGAGGCATGAAGGCAAGTGAATGTCATCCTGGTGGAGTTCCAGAGGCAGAGAGGAGAGGGTGAATGGACATCTGGGGGCCAGGTCTCCTGACTCACATTGAGTCCTCTACAGTGTGTTGCAGGCTGTGTCTCTATCGGAACCAGGCAGGAACACAGATGGCTGCCGGTTGGAAGTGACGTCACCACGGGATTACATTCCATTCCAAAAGGATGTTCCATTGAATTTTGCAGAAAGGGTTGGATTACTCTTGGACAATTGCATCTCTTTAATATGCAAGAAATGGATGCATGCCCGAACATCCCATGGAATTTGCTTAGGGAGAAAGGGTGGCTTAGGCTGGCAATGTACTCTATTTATGAAAAGTTTCCAATCTTTGGCCTCAGGCAACAATTTCAAAAGTAACAAAATTGTGAAGTAATGGCTGATTCACCATTTCGGACAAGCCTCTGAATTTAATATTGTTGCACCGGGACCTGTCCTACAAGTCAACAAGTTTGGTGTTCATTTGTTGTATTTTAGAGGTATGTTTAGCATGTTATTCAACAAGATCATTATGTGCATTACAGAGCTCACTTGTTTTAGTTTCAATATGAGAAACTCTGGAGCTCAGTTGTCTTATTGGGGGTTATTTGCTAAAACTGGAGAGTGCAAAATCTGGTGCAGCTCTGCATGGAAACCAATCAGCTTCCAGGTTTTATTGCCGAAGCTTAATTAAACAAGCTGAGGTTACAAGCTGATTGGCTACCATGCCCAGCTGCAACAGATTCTGAGTTCACCAGTTTTAGTAAATCTACCCCATTGTGTCAGAAACACTATTAAGCATATGTGAGAATTCAGTGTAAAAGGGAATCCCTCAGAGAAATAAGCATATCTTTCAGATCAGTGATGGAAGCAGGCTGGTTTAAAGCTGGAAACTCCTCCAAGGAGGGAGCCTGAGAAACATGTGAAATAGGCACATATGGTATAGAAATGTCATCAACCTTGTAAGCTTGTAAGAGTAGGGCCCTCTTACCCCTCGTACGTTGTTTGTTGTTGTTGTACTGTGCCATGTATTGTCCCCCCTATTGTACAGCGCTGAGCAAACCCTTTGGCGCTATATAAACTCGTAGTAATAATAATAATAATAACCTGCTTAGATTTTTTACATTTAGCAGGGCTTCTGGCAGAAGGACTATCAGGGGGAGACTAATCATGCAGGTTCTAAGAGCTACAGGAGATCAC
Source organism: Staurois parvus (assembly GCF_062004578.1). Classification (NCBI taxonomy): domain Eukaryota; kingdom Metazoa; phylum Chordata; class Amphibia; order Anura; family Ranidae; genus Staurois; species Staurois parvus. Next base: position 11,847,715 of record NW_028317949.1, read on the forward strand.
TGTACTGGATGATGAGTCAGGTCCTGTGTCTTCCGTGGAGGAATCAGAGTGCTGGGAACCTCTGCCTGCTGTGCTGTCACCATCATCCAGTCCTGAACAGCCTGGGGTGGGAAAAAGGCTATCAGTCTTTTCGGAGCAGAGCAGGAGTTCTGTCTTTTAGCCATGATTCTGAGGATTCCCAGAGACAATCCTTGTCAGTAACGATTGGGACTGAGCTCCCAGATCCTCTATGGAGTCGCCATTAAGTGCAGGGAGAATGGAGCTATTTCACAGCACTGCCATCCCACTCCCAGCTGGACACGCCACTGTGTCCTCAGTTTTTAATAGGAAAGCAGAGGGACTGGCAGGAACACCAGGGATTTCACATGAAGGAAGCAATACAAAGAGAATGGGATACTTTTTCATAGTACATTTTACAGCAGGCACATATCAGAAATGCCTGTTGCTTATTCCAACTGCTTTCAAGCCCCTCCCCCCTTTTTTTCTGGGAAAAAAGAATTTATATTTTAGATATCTAATTTTATTTCTTTTAAAATGATGTACGTTGAATTAAGGAATTTAGTTCCCCACTCTTCATTTTGTATTTCTTTTTTCATTCACCAGCAGCAGTAGACCAAATATACAATATGTATTGTATGTTAGTGCTAGTATCCTTTGTGTTTTTTCTGTACTCAGTGTGCTGTCCTGTTGCAAGTACTGCACCAAGCATTGGACAGCAAAAAATATGGGCACACTGGGGTTTATTTACTAAAGCTGGTTCACTCAGAATCCCGTGCACTTCTGCATGGAAACCGTCGGCTTCCAGGTTTTATTGCTAAAGCTTAATTGAACAAGCTGAGGTTAGAAGCTGATTGCCTTCCATGCAGAGGTGCACCAGAATTTGAGTGAATCAGCTTTAGCAAAGCTTCCCTACTGTCTCAAAATGTTGTTGGTCTTACAATACCACATTTATGTCTGATTCAGCTAAGAAAGCTAACAGTTCCCAACACTTTTTTGCTTTATGTACTGGCACCTAAAAAAGTATCTCCAATGCAAAGGTACTTATTATTATTATTATTTCAGGTACTTATATAGCACCCTTGGTTTACACAGCACTTTACATATATATTGTACATTCACATCAGTCCCTAACCCTCAAGGGGTGTACAATGTAAGGTCCCTAACTCACATTCATACATACACATACTAGGGCCAATTTAGACAGGATCAAATTAACCTACCAGCATGTCTTTGGAGTGTGGGAGGAAACTGAAGTACCTGGAGGAAACCCACGTAGGCACAGGGAGAACATGTTAATATTATTGAAACAAGGCAAGAACCTGAATAAAATTGGTTTCGTAATTATAATAAATATGGCTCTCTTTTTATGAATAGCCCTTTACAAGGCAAGAAGATTGAAGTACTCAGCACCAGTAGTCCAGGGCTGACATTGACAACCATGCCAGCTCTCAGCCAACCACCTTTTTGATCTATAATGAGCAAGGATTCATGCCAAACACATCGAATGTCATAGAGCTGCTTTTTGTGTCAGCTGATAGGTAGACATGGTGGTATCCTGTGTTTTCTTCTGGAACCTCCATTCTTCATAGTCACAAAAAGGTCAGCTGACAGCCTATGGCAGCAGTCGAAGTCTGCCCAGGACTGTTGCTGTGAATACGGTAGATTTTGATACCCTCATGAGACAGGTCTTGCACAAATGTCAGACAGAAACGTTCAGTATTGTATCTGACAATTCAAATGGTAAATGGTTTCAGCAGCACCTGTAAGTGTGAGCTCTGTGGCCCAGCCACTTCAGACACTATTCCTTCCCTTGTTGAGTAGGTGGTACCAATAGGGTCTCATCTGTCTTAAAAACTCTGCCTGTCAGCTGATTTTTTTGATACTCAGGTTTACTATCACTTTAAAGAATTGATGACTCAAAAGTATACCGGGAATTATACAATAACGTTTGCCATATTTTATGTGCAAGCAAGTAGATCTAAACCTTAACTGAATGACATGTATAGTACTATATCCCTATTAATAATGAAAAATTGTGTTTTATTTTAGAAAATACTATTTTTTTTTTTATCATTACTTGTGCTTGTGCTTCAATATACAGATAAAATACATATATTGGAGCTCTTATACCTGTCATCCATCCCTTATCTGGATCTAATATGAATACTATACTGCAATTGTGTATTATTCTGACTAATTAGGTTTTATAAAACAGCTAATTTGTATTACAGGTGGCATTTCTAACTGGTGGCATATTCCACATTTAAACCAAGAGTTTTCTGTTTTCCAATTCTTTAATAACACAATTCATCATCATAATATAAAGCAGCAAGCACATGCAATCAATATACTGTAATTTTCACACAAACTCATGTGTGCTCTGTTTAAATTTTATTTGCAAATCAAAAGGCCTCATGACCCCAGATCCCAACCTTATTCATAAATGAGGGATGGGTTGGAGTCTCCAGTATCACACAGAATATTCATTTAAACATTCCATCACTTGGATTATAAACTCTAAAAACCAAACATCATCTTATTCTCAATAAACCCACTAGAAGCTGTCTCCCATTTCTATACCATATTGTATTGTATAAAATCCATACACTAAAAAACCAAGTACCACAAATCCTTCTGAGGATTTACCCCCCTTCCTGACCAGGCCATTTTTTGCGAATACGGTGCTGCGTTACTTTAACTGACAGATGCGCTGTCATGCAATGCTGCATCCAAATGCAATTTATGTCCTTTTTTTCTGATGAATTGATATTCCTTTCAGTGGTATTTGATTGCCTGTGCAGTTTTTAATTTTTGCGCTATCAAAAAAAAAAAAAGACAGTTTTGAGATAAAACCAATATGATTGACTTACTGCTAATAAACATGTCCAGTACAAAAATGTAAAAAAATCAACTTTTGTCATAAATTTACACCAAAATGTATTCTGCGACATGTGTTTGCTAAAAAAAAATCCCAATACGTGTAAATTAATTGGTTTATGTGAAAGTGATAGTGTTTACAAATAGTGGTATACTGGGATTTTTTTTTTTTAATTTTTACTAGTAATGGCGGTGATCAGTGACTTATAGCAGGACATTCTGACACTGGGGGGAACTGACTTGGTGTCACTGACATCCCCAGTGACACCAATACAGTGATCAGTGCTATAAAAAAAGCACTGACACTATACTAATTACACTGGGTAGGAAGGGGTTAACATGAGGGGTGATCAAAGGGTTAATTGTGTGCTGGGAGGGTTTTCTGAGGGGGCTGTGTCCTTGTGCTTCACTGTAAACACACTGCTTTGGATGGCTGTGCTGTAGTTCTCCAGGCTGTGTGGATGCTTTTTGGAGGTGGACAGATATGATGTGGGTCTCTGTTTGCAGGTACATTAAAGCCATTTGATGAAGAAGTGCTCATTTTGGCCAGACATTGTCATGTGCAGGAGGACTTATGCTCTTTTTTGTTCTCTGATTTTAGGGAACATATAATTATCTTTGGTGCTGTGAAATTTTAAAAGGGGATTGATTCACCATGGTTATATGAAGGGAACAGGATTTCTTTATCTAAAAGATGAGATCTGGGTAGCTGCTGCTGGACACATAGCATATTGCTGCTGCCATAACATATGCATGTATGGTGGATGTATGATTTCCCATATGTTTATATTTTAATTTTTTATAGATAACTGCTCTGTGATGTTTTATACACCTGTTATGGTTGTATGACTGACTGGAAAGCTGAGCACACCTGATAGATAATTAAGGTGGGGTATGCAGGATCTATGAAAGCCCTGACAGGAATTGCTCACTTTATGAGATGTGTTTATGTTTATTTATATATATATATATATATATATATATATATATATATATATATATATGTATTCTCTTTATAGATTCATGCTTCCAATGGTTATCCGCGGTGAGAGCAGTGAATCCTGCATTGTGTATCCCTATTCAACTTTTCAGTCCAGCTTTCATTTGAGTATTTTGTGAAATTAAGTTATGGTGCACCTGTTTTTCTCTTTGATCAAATATTGACAGTAGGATAATTTATGTTCAGTATAGATATAATATTGTTATCATGGTGTGTTAGGAATGTTTGGATGTCCCATCGTTTGATGGAAGTGAAAATCATGAACCTACATCAGACTGAGTTCAAAGACACCCTGAAAATCAAAGTGAAAAAATGATGCAGCAGGTTAGTCCATTTTGCTGAAATTTAATTACAGCAACTCAAAATGGTACTCAGTAGTTTGTATGGCCCCCACGTGCTTGTATGCATGCCTGATAAGGTTGGGGCATGCTCCTAATGAGACAACGGATTTTGTCCTGGGGTATTTCCTCCCAGATCTGAACAAGGGCATCACTTAGCTCTTGCATAGTCTCAAGTGAAACCTGGTGGCGTTGGATGGACTGAAACATGATATCCCAGAGGTGTTCTATTGGATTTAGGTCAGGCAAGTGTGGGGACCATTCGAATGGTATCAATGCCTTCATCCTCCAGGAACTTCCTGCATACTCTCGCCACGAGGCAAGGCATTGTTGTGCACCAGGAGGAACCCAGGACCCACTGCACCAGCGTAGGGTCTAAAAATGGGTCCAAGGATTTAATCCCGATACTTAATGGTAGTCAAAGTGCCATTGTTTAACTTGTAGAGGTCTGTGCATTCATCCATAGATATGCCTCCCCAGACCATCACTGACCCATTACCAAAATGATCATGCTGAACGATGTTACAGGCAACATAACCTTCTCCATAGCTTCTCCAGATCCTTTCACGTCTGTCACATGTGCTTAGGGTGAACCTGCTCTCATCTGTGAAAAGCACCAGTAGTAGACCTGTCAATTATGGTGTTCGATGGCAAATACCAATCGAGCTCTGTGGTGCCAGGCAGTGAGCACAGGGCCCACTTGAGGATGTTGAGCCCTCAGACCACCCTCATGAAGTCTGCTTCTGATTGGTCAGAGATATTCACACCAGTAGCCTACTTGAGGTCATTTTTTAGGGCTCTGGCAGTGCCTATCCTATTCCTCTTTGCACAAAGGAGCAGATACTGGTTCTGCTGATGGGTTAAGGACCTTCTACATCCCTGTCCAGCTCTCCTAGAGTAACTGCCTTTCTCCTGGAATTTCCTCCATGCTCTTGAGACTGTTCTGGGAGACACAGCAAACCTTCTTGCAATGGCACGTATTGATATGCCATCATGGAGGAGTTGGACTGCCTGTGCTAACTTTGTAGGGTCCAGATATCGCCTCATGCTACCAGTAGTTGTTAATTTCATTAACACCAAAGTAGCTGAAACCGATTAACAACCCCCTCTGCTACTTAACTGACCAGATCAATATCCCAGGAGTTTAATTGATTTGATGCTACACTGATTAAAAAGTGTTACTTTAATTTTTTTGAGAAGTGTGTATACTTATCAAATACTCCTGAGGAAGCGGTCACACTGCAAAACATGTTGATAATAACTGGCCAAATGTATATAAATCTATACCATCTGTATTGAGATGCCCTATAAGTGGTTTTCTCATGACATAGTCCAGTCCTGAGAGAATATAAATTGCAGAATATTCTAAATATGTGAATTGTATGTTTTTATACATATGTTTGTTGTAATAAAATTTCTATTTTTATAAAAAAATTTGTAAATCTATGACGGTACCATGAAAGTCCACTTTTTGTCTCAAAGTTTATTTTTTCATAAGTATAGTCTCTGGGACGTGGGTACCTAATATAATTGAATAACCTCTTTAGTACAATATTTTGACTATATTGAAGATCACTTAAAACTGCATATTCAGATATAGTTATTTTTTTTTTTCTCAACTTTCCAAGCATCAAGGACTCACTTTCCTCACAAAGCAATTTTCACCTCCTTCAATTTGGTGCCCCATGTCTGGTCATCAAAGGAACAAGTCCCAATACCATTAAACTCATAACTAGATCAAGAGCAACTTGTAAGAACTTTTCCACTGAAATGTCCACAAGTCCCTCATTCCATAGATCTACTTGATATTTGAGAGTCTTGTTCTCCCACCTACTCAATTGGGACCAATCCCCCAGGGTACATTCCAAAGGGGGCCCTTTTTTGCATGTATTGACCGTAAAATCAAGCTTTGAGAGATACATGTTCTTTGCTGCCTCAAATTGGTACCCTCTCATAGTGGGGCAACACATTAGGCTTTTCAAAAGGTACTACTTCTGACTGGAAGAAACTACACATGTGCACAAACTGACTACCTTAACATCTACTTCCCCTTCCTGTTCACCAAGTATTGACTCATTCCATACATTTTGGGATTGTGTACTATCTGTGGTGTATCCACCCAAATTTTCTGTCTCTGTGTGTTGTCCACATCTCCATCCCTGTATTGCATCTCTTCATTGTGCCTTCAAATAAACCCACCTATGATTCTCTTCCTCCTCCTCTTTCTTGTGCCCCACTTTTTGATTGAGTCAAAACCCTTTAAACACAATTAAATATTCTCCTGTGTGTGATTCACTCTACTTATGTGCTTCTACACCTAATGTGCAATCCAACTTTTCAATAATCCCATTTGCCCTATTAAATGTACCCCCCCTCAAACCCACCCCTTATTTTTTTATTTTACTAAATTGTTTGCTCACTATCCCCTGTGAATCAGACTCAGAAAAACTACTACTATCTTAATGTTTAATGTGTCCTTTCCCATTTTTCTTAATTCTTCTGTTTGGATAATTTTGGGATCTACATTTATATTATTATTATTACATCGAGTTTATATAGCGCCAAAGGATTTGTCAGCGCTGTACAATAGAGGGGGGGGACAATACATGAAACAGTACAGTAACAACAAACAGCACACGAGGGGTTAGAGGGCCCTACTCTTTCGAGCTTACAATCTAGGAGGAAGGGGGTAGTGGTACAGGAGGAAGTGGCTGTGGGGGATGGAGTGGTAGGAGGAATGAAGGAGGACGGCTGTTAGGTAAGGGTGGGGTAGGCTTCCCTGAAGAGGTGGGTTTTCAGGGAGCGCCTGAAGGTGAAGAGGGAAGGTGACAATCTGATGGATTGGGGTAGTGAGTTCCAGAGGATGGGGGAGGACCTGGAGAAGTCTTGCAGTCGTGCGTGGGAAGAGGAGACCAGGGAGCAAGACAGAAGGAGGTCCTGTGAGGAGCGAAGGGTATGGGTAGGGTGGTACTTGGGAATCAGGTTGGTGAGGTAGTTAGGGGCAGTGTTGTGAATGGTTTTGTAGGTCAGGGTTAGCAGTTTGAATTTGATGCGATGGGCAACCGGGAGCCAGTGGAGGGATAGGCAGAGGGGGGTGGTAGAGGCGGAACGGTTGGTGAGGTGGATGAGTCTAGCCGCTGAGTTCAGGATGGTCTGAAGCGGGAAGAGCCTGCGCTGGGGCAGGCCAGTGAGAAGGGAGTTGCAGTAGTCAAAGTGCGAGACAATCAGGGAGTGGACGAGTAGCTTAGTGGTGTCGTGGGTAAGGAAGGAGCGTATCTTGGCGATGTTGCGGAGGTGGAGCCTGCATGTGTTTGTAAGTGATTTGACATGGAAATGGAATTTTATTGCTTTTCCAGACAAATACATGAATATGTTCCTCTCTAAGTTAAAATTATTTCCAACCAGGATCTCCTTTTTAAGCCCTCAATAAAATTGTCTAACCTCTTTCCTTTTTGTTAAAAATATTACATGGCTATTCATAGGAGCTAATGACTAATGACTTCAGGAGAGTCTCCAATTCTTAAAAACAGCATTTCTATCATCATTCTTATACATTTTTTTAGATTTTCTTCCCAAGTTCATATACTGTAAATGCATGAATTATTTCTTTAATCTTTGGAATTATTTGTATTGTTAGTCATTGTGGGCATCTATTATCTTTCAAGCATTTCCTAAAGAATATGATGTTTCTCCAGGCCCTAGATTTCCTCTCATAAATATTTTATTTGTATAGAAGCATCAATAATGATCTTTATTATAGGTTGTCTTTGAAGAACAGGCTTCTCTCAAGTTGTACTTTATTAAGCATATCCTCCCAAATGGCTGAACACAGTTTGAGTATGTGAAATATCCCATTAGCAGCACAGATGTTTATAGTAAAAAAGGACTCAATCAAAATAGGATTAATCCTCCCAATAGATCAATTCTAAATACCAGGCCTTATGGCTTCAGATCCTTGAATGATAAATTATTGCTATTGTTCAATGAGGGATGGTTTGAATTTTATGATACCACATGAAATATTCCAATAATTGCCCCACCACCTTTTTTATACACTGTACAAACCAAACATATCAATCTTCTTCTCAATAAACCCACTAGAAGTCATGTCTCATTTCATATACCATATTTTACTTCAGAAAACCCATACACTGAAGATAAAATATATGTTAAAAGAAATTACACAAATAAAAGAAACCCTCTACCTCTTTGACAGTACAGTGCTTGCAATTAAGGGTATTATAAATCTTATAGCATTTTGAGAATACCCAAATGTACAACTCCATGGGAGTATAATGTTTTTCCCTAGAGAACTATTACACTCTTGTTACATTTCAGTTCCTGTATAAGGTAAAATGTTCCATCTTGTGGATTAGAAATAATATGGACAGTACTCCACGATAAATGTATTTAAAAAGAGAATAGGAATTTTATACACAATTCACAAGCTTAAAATGATTGGCATTGCATATTGTAGATAAAGGTCTTTTTGTTCATACAAATACATCTGACAAAAATCAAGGTCATGCTTTCATACAACCTTATAGAGATTCCAGAAAGTTTCTGAAATCTTATCCAGGAAACCATTCACTGAAAGTAGCCTTATGCCTGAGAAGATGTGTTGAATAGGGTGTAACGTAATATGGCTGCAGTAGTATTTTCACAATGATTAGCAAATGTATATGCTGTCAATACATTTTATTAGCTTTTTTAGTTAAACAGTTACATAAAATAAATATTTATGTAAAGCTATACAAAAAAATCAGTGCCAGGTGGTAAAAATAAGGTAAACATGGCACCACATCCTGAGAACTATGTACTAGAGAAAAATATATGTAAGGATTGGATTTTTTTGGTACTTCCTTAGACAGAATACAATAAAAATCTTTAAAATCAATCAAATTTTATTACAATTATGTTAAAATGATTCCTATGGATTCCAGACATTACAACAACATGCATATAAAAGCATTACTCCCTGGCAGCTTTTATCCACACAGCCCTCAATCTCCATCTCAGCTGTCTCAGCTGCGTTGAAAGAATGAATAGGAATAGCTCTGTACAGAGCTTCTCCTCCATTCACATACTGAAGCATAATAAACACACACACAAACAGTTTATTATGTTTCAGTTACAAATGGATGGTATGGATCACTGACTCTCCATTCAGAAAAGGAAGAGGCTGGTTAATGATACCCAGTCTCCATCCTGACAGATCCTCCTTAGCAGCCAGTGAGAGAGGGGAGGGGGAACCTGACAGAGCTGTGAGGGATTAGGGGGGGAAAGAGCTCAGGAGGGCTGGAAGGCACACGGGGGCAGCAGAAAAAAGCTGCAGCTGCAGGAGGAACATGGAGAGATCAGTTCCTCTATATGCAGCTGCCCCCACCACTCATCCTATCCAGGTGTACAGGGGGACTGCACAGGCCTACTGCAGCATGGGGCAGGGTTGCAATTGCAACCACTGTAGGTATGACTGCCTCCAGGTCATGCAAAGTCTTTTGCCATCTTGCATGAATTGCACGTTTGAGATCTTCCCAGAGTAGCTTGATGATATTAAAGTCAGGAGATTGCCACTCTAGAACCTTCCCCTTTTTCCTGCTGGAAGCACTGGAGGGTCATCTTGGCTTGACATGCCTCACAGTGGGGATGGTATTCTTGTCGCTATAGGCTTTGTTGACCAAACATAGTGCTTATGATAGTGACCACAAAGCTCTATGTTGGTCTTGTCATTCCAGATCAGTGTGCCAGAAGCTGTGAGGCGTGGCAAGGTGTTGTCAGGCAAACTGTATCTTGGCTTTTTTGTGGCATTGGCAGAGTAAAGGCTTCTTTTTGGCAATTTGACCAGCAGCTCATTTTTGTTCAAATATTGTTGTATTGTGCTCCTTAAAACAATCACAACCATCTTTTTCCAGAGCAGCCTCTATTTCTCATAAGGTTATCTTTGTATACCAAATGATTCTTCTGACAGTTGTGGTGCAATCTCTCAGTCTGCTTGGCATCAAGAGATCCCTGAATTTTTCACTTTTTAATAAAGTGACTGAACAGTAATACTGGCATATTCAGGGCTTTGGATTTATTTTATACCCTTTTCCATCTTCATAAAGCTCCATTACCATTAGACACAGGTCTTTTGACAGTTCTTTTCTGCTCCCCATGGCTCAGTATCTAGCCTGCTCAGTGCATCCATGTGAGAGTTAATATACTCATTGACTATTTATACACAGACACTGATTGCAATTTAAAAAGTCACAGATGCGATAAATTAACCTTGAATTGACATTTTAACCTGTGTGTGTCACCTTGTGTGTCTGTACCAAGGCCAAACATTCCAGAGTATGAAAACTTTTGATCAGGGCCATTTGGGCAATTTCTGTTATCATTACAATTTAACCACTTCAATACAGGGCACTTTTACCCCCCTTCCTGCCCAGGCCAATTTTCAGCTCTCAGTGCTCATAGTAACATTGTACTACTCTGTGGAAGTGATTAGTATTTTTTTTTTTTCATTTTACACATTATGATTGCCTATAGCAGGCAATTTCACTGCTATAGTCAAGCATTTAACTGAATTAAATCATTGCATTCAGGGTTTTGTTGTGATTCACTGTGATTAGCCACAGCAAACCACATGACACAGATGAGCTGTGATTAGCCCAGTCTGTACCATGTGATCACTGTGACCAATCCCAGCTAGAAACACTATTGTATAAATTGGATCGCATGAAAGGAAGCTATCCATTGTTTACAATTGTCATGTGACCTACTGTGAATGGTCAGAGCGGTCACATGGTACTGACAACAGACAAGTGGACACAGGTGGTCACAGCAGTCACATGGTACCGACAATGGTCAAGTGGACACAGGCAGGGACAAATCTTGCCACAGAGTCGCTCATGAGTCGAGCATGAGCGAGCTGGAAATCTGGGACGACGTTATATGACGCCCACCCGGCTCGATAAAAGTCCCCCTTAGCTGTCAATTTGCTATTGGCTGGGTGGGAACCAGTTAAAAAGGAGTCAAACAACTATGTGATAATAAATGGTTCTATATGATCACTATCCTTAAATAAAAGACAAATGTTTGGCATAATTAGTCAGATTTTCAATATCAATGCCAAAATTTCACAATTTATGCCAGGGCATGCAAACCTGTGAGCACAACCATAACTATCCTTGCAATAATAAAATGCTTTTGAAGGTTACTTTTGAACTGGTGGTTGAGGTCATGCCACCATGTTTCTGATCTCCGCTTCATATTCTAAAAAAATCTTCTGATCCATCTTTAAGTTTCCTACATCCCCTCATCTAAGCTTTCTACCCCACCAGAACTATTTACTATATTTTTTCAGTGCTTTCTGTACGGCCAGAATCTGTAGAACAAGACTATTCTAGGAAGTCACCATTTTCTGAGGTTGCCACCATTACCTGCCATTACATGGCCAGAACTGCTTCAAGCACACAGCTAAGCAGGTTAGATATTGGATTGAGCTTGTATACATACATACTATATTATGACGGTTTCTAAGGAAGCACCCACAAAATCCTTAGCAACCATTGATGTTACCCAGCCCCATTCATTTACTGTTTAGGAATCCCTGACCATGTAAACAAAGGGGTGGGGTTAGTGTGACATCTTAGGTAATGACACTGACCAAATATGACCATGACATCACCCAGGAGACACACCTTGTTTACATTTAGAAATGTAGAAATCCAGGAATGTCATTTGATGCTAGTCAATGATTTGATTGGATAAGTCTGTTGGCTGGCAGGTTTTTTTTTATTTCAACAGGCATGGTCCATCATGATTAATGTGAATCTGCATTGCAGAAGGACTTGATCGATGCATTTACATCATGGGACTTTTGGGGTTTTGAAAGAACTTGTCAGAACTCATGTTCTGTGATCCCAAATCAAACCAAACCCAGGTATGTTCAGCTCATCCTTAGTTTGGACCAAACAGGGAGAGAAAACAGATGGAGAGAGGATGCAGATAAAAGGCACATAGGGAGGCAAAAATAAAAAAAATTAAAATATAGTTTTAGGGGAGGATACTGTATATGTATTGTGTGCAGCAGTACAATAACTAAAACATAAAAGATAAGGTTTTAATCTTAGGATGGAAATATGCCCCTAGGAAATCACTTATATTACACATTATATTATCTACAGAAATGTAATCACTTCGATGCCCAAAACATTCACCTTCTTTCTAGGCCAACTTTCAGATTTCAGCACTGTCACACTCTGAATGACAATTACTCAGGCATGCTACACTGTACCCAAATTAAAGTGCTATTTTTTTTTAGACAGATATAGATATATTGTTGGTGGTATTTAATAACCAGTTTTTTTTTCTTATAACGTTTTGCAAAAAAGTAAATGTTCTTCATAAATTTAGGCCAAAATTTAATTGGCTACATTTTTGGTAAAAATAATCCAAAGTGTATTTTATTTAGTCTGTGTGAAAGGTATAGAGTCTACAAGCTACAGTATATTTATTTGAAAACGGATCAATCCTAATACACTGACTGCCTATCTCATTTCTCGTGGCCCTAAAATGCCAGGACAGCACAAATTCCCCCCCATATGACCCCTTGTTTAGTAGGTAGACTCTTCAAAGTATTTAGTAAGAAGCATGGTAAACGTTTTGAATTTGCAGTTTTTCCCACAGTTTTGGAAAATGAAGGAATTAAATAAAATGTGTATTTTTCCCCAAAATTGTCATTACAACAAGTTATTTCTCACACACCACATAGGTATACTTGCAATTACACCTCAAGACACATTCTTCTGCTCCTCCCAAATAAGAGGATACCATATGTGTGCGGCTTTCACAGTCTAGATGCATAGAAAGGTCAAAAATCCAAGGAGGGCTTTGGGCTTTCAAGGAGCATACATTATGAATCTAAATTTCCTCACTACCTATCACATTTTTGAAGACTTTGGAGCACCAGGAAAATGAAAACATGCACAAAATTACCCAGTTTGGAAAACAAGAGAGAGAAAATTAAAACTTTTTTTTTTTAACACAAAGTTGTCAATTTATAAGATATTTCTAACACACAGCATGGACATACTAAGAATTACACCCAAAAACTCGTTCTCTCCTGAGTATGGCAATATAACATGTCCAAGACTTTTTCACAGCCTAGCCACAAAGAGGGGACCAAAATCCAAGAAGCACCTTTGGGCTTTCAAGGAGCATAAATTAGGCATACATTATGCATCTAATTTCCTGACTACCTATCAGATTTTTGAGGCCCTGGAGCACCAGGACAGAGGAAACACCCATGTCTTTTTTGCCACACGTTTTTGTGGATAAAAAAATGAAACATTTTTTTCACACAAAGTTGTCAATTTAAAATATATTTCTAACTCAGCATGGACATAGTTAGTATTACACCCCAAAATAGATTCTTCTACTTCTCCTGAGTATGGAATTTCATGGGTTCATACTCCGAATCCAAATCAGACAGTAAGAGCTCCCTGCTGCTCTCATCTGTCATGCTGACGATTTGAAATGTCTTCTCGCTTCTGCAGAATTTTTTTTGGACATGGCTTCCTCTGGAGACATCATACTGCTGTGAAGGTGACACTGGGGCAGATGTGGCTGAATCAGAGCACTGACAACAGCTGCACTGGTGTGCTTGACCAGGACACTGATGAGGCTGCACTAGCATGGCTGATCAGGACACTGATAAGGATGCACTGGCTTGGCTGATCAGGACACTGATGAGAAGGCACTGGCATGGCTGCACTAGCATGGTTGATCAGAACACTGATGAGGCTGAACTAGCTGATCAGGGTACTGATGAGGCTGCACTGCCATGGCTGATCGCGACACAGATAAGGCTGTATTGGCGTGGCTCATCAGGACACTGATGAGGCTGCGTTGGCATGGCTGCAGTAGCATGGCTGAATGGCTGATCAGGACACTGATGAGGCTGCATTTCTTTGGCTGAACTGGTGAGGTTCATCACGAGAATGATGAGGCTGCACTGGCATGGCTGATCAGGGCACTAATGAGGTTGCAGTGGAGTGACTGCACTGGCATGGCTGATCAAGACACTGATAAGGCTGTATTGGCATAGCTGCACTGGAGTGACTGGCCAGGACACCGATGAGGCTGCACTAGTTTGGATGATCAGGGCTCTGATGAGGCTGTACTGGTGTGGGTGAATGATGTGGCTGATCAGGGCTCTAATGTGGTTTCACTGGTGTGTGACACGTTGTATAAACACACTTTGTAATCTTGCACAGATCAGCTCTCTTTCCCTTGCATGTGGGGAAAGGAGAGCTGCTTTCATGCAAAGGACAATATGTTTATTTACACTGTGATAGCTGTGATTCGACACAGTAGATCACATGGTAAAGCGCTGCTGTGATTGGCCCTTTATCCTGATCTGTGATGTGCTATATCCAAGGCACACAGCACACACAGAGCACTCCCAATGAGTGCCTCAGAGGGTGTGTGGGAACCGCGCATATGGGAGGACATCCAGGGATAGCCTCCCAGAACTAGGGAGCCATAGTGAGCCTGTATATCCACTATATGACTGGCAGCAAATAGTTAAACATAAACTTAATATTAAGCCATATAGTATTATATACATATCTTGGATCTACATTGAAGAGTAACAGTGTTCCAGCTTGTCAGTGTAGACATAAGGGTCTTGCCAACGGGTCTATTCTTAATACACAATGGATTTCAAATCAATTTTTAGAAGTTTAAGAAAATACTTGATAATGATAATAGGAATCTAAAGGATAGGTTCACCATGTGGACATGTTACATCTTCACCTTCATTTAGGGTGTAACATGTTCAAACAGACCACCCTCTCCCCCTTAGCCCCCACATTCCTGTTAATGTGGTCAGGGGTTCCTCTCCTCTGCAGCTGCTGTCACATTTAAAATAGGTGCAGCTGTGTCACGGTCTGGGTCAGGTTCAGAGACCAGTTGCTATTGCAGTGTAAGGCTTACCTTAAACCAGCAGGATAGGTACACAGGCAGGCCACCCCAGGAAATCACGCAGGGTCACCTGAGGTGCGGGGTCTAAGCATTAACCGGTTTTCACCAGAGCTCCTAATGGTGGAGATGGATTTGGCTGCGTGTCAATACCAGGTCGCAGATCTCAGGATCACCCCACCAGGGAATGAGCAAGCCGGTAACCGATAGCGGATCAAACAGATTAGGGATAAGCAGAGTCAAACAAGCCAGGGGTCGGTCACAGATGGTAGTGGATGAGGATGAGACAAAATCGTGGTCAGGAACAAGCCAAAGGTCGGTAGCAGCGGTATAGACAGCAGCAGGCACAATAAGCGGGATATTGGCTGGTAAGGCACAATAATCTGGCAACCAGGAAGTGCAGAGACATGGCTTTTATAGGAAGTTTATGGGAGGAGCAAGGAGTTCAAGGGTCAAGAGAAAACAGGGCCAAGGCAGGATCATCCAAAGAATTGTCAAGGGAGCTGTCCAGCATTCCAGGTGGCTCAGTGAGAAGAAACATTGTCTCTCATTGCAAAAGGCCCAGGTTCAATCCCAGGCTCTGACAAGCTGTGTACACGCCCACATGTCATTCATTCACAGTGATCTGTGAATGAATAAACAAGTAATGTCTGCCACTGCAGTTTTGTATGGTAGAGATTGATAACTTTTTTTTTGTAATTAACTTTTTATTTAATGTTCAAACATTTACAACAAACAAGTTGCATAGGCAAAGATAAAGCAGTAGAAGAGAAAAAAAGATACAATGTCAATACAGAACAGTGAAATGGCAATCCATGTCAAACAATTTGAACAGACAAGTCAGAGGTATAAGTATCCCATGGGTCCCAAACTGCCTCAAATGCAGGAACAGAATTAGTGTGTAAAGCAGTTAGGTACTCCATTTTTCTAATCTCTGCTATAACCTTCATCAATTCCAGTAATATGGGGGGGGGGGGGGTGTAGAAGAAGGCCAATGCATAGGAATGGTTCTCCTGGCTGCCATTAAAACATGAGAGGAAAGTTTACTTGCACATTTAGAGAGGCCTGAAAAAGGTAGGCCTAACAAAAAGTAAATGGGCTCAAATGGGATACAATCCTGAAAAAGTAACCATAGTAGGGCAAGGACCTCTTCCCAAAAGAGCGCAACATACTGGCAAGCCCAGAAAATGTTGAAAGCAGAGCCAGTTTCCTTGCCACAATGCCAGCAGACAGAAGAAACATTTGGGTTACACGCATGGAGAACCTCAGGGGTCCTATACCAAAACATCATGATTTTATAAGTATTTTCTTTATATACCACACACATAAAATATCTGGAGGCGGCCTCCCAAATCCTGTTCCATTGATCTAAAGCAATATCGCATCGGAGGAATCGGGGCCATTTACGCATGTAAAGGTGGGTATGAATAGAAAGGGGGCAGGCATCTAAAAGCAGCTTATACATGGAGGAAGTTATGCCCCATTGGTATGGGCCTTGAGTACAGATACGCTGAAAGGAGGTAGGCTTCTCAAGAATCAGAGAAGAGGATTTAGAGGAAAAAAAATGACGTATCTGTAGATAAACAAAGTATTAGTGGAGTGGCATACAAGTGGCTTTTTGAATGTCAGGGAAGGATTTAAGCTTGCGAGTCGCTGGATTGACCAAATGTTGCAGCTGGAATAGGTTGGCCTCGGTCCAGGGACGTACACGAGCCATGGCCAGGCTATCTGGAAGGCATGGATTTAATAGGACATTAGTCAAGGGGGGGGATACGGAGGCCAGGGTGAATCCAACCCTGCACCGCCTCTATATAGATAACGTGAACTGCATGGGTCCAAGCAGGAAACATTTGTAAGAGGAGATGTCAGCGTTGGTCATAAACCAGAGGAGAGAACAAGGGCGTGTTGGACTAAGTTGCAGTGATTCATTCTCGGTCCATTTATCAGGGGGTGCTGGGAGGACCACAAGACTAGAGCTGGAGATGGGTAGCTAAGTAGTATGTCACAATGTCTGGGGCCCCCAGATCCCCTGTAGATTGAGGAGAGAGGAGGACAGTACGGGCAATCCAATGCAACTTCTTATGCCAGATGAAGTGGAGGAAAGACTTCTGAAGAGAGTGCATTTTGGGCATGGGGATAGGAACAGGAAGTTCAAACAGATACAAAAGCTTGGGCAAGATAATCATTTTTAGTACATTGATCCATCCAAGGAAAGAAATGGGAAGGTTGTCCCAGGATTTTAAGGATTGGGAAATGGAATGAAACAGAGGAGGGAAGTTAGCCGCATAAATGGAATGGTGGTATGAGGAAGTAAGGTTGGTACCCAGTATTTCAGGGAGTGGGGGCACCACCTGTAAGGATAATTTAACTGAAGGGAAGATAGAACTGTAGGTGAGATATGGAGTGGTAATGCTTCAGTTTTAGATGCATTAACTTTATATCGACAAGGCACTAAAAAGTTGTAAAGTACAGTGCAAAACAGGTAAGGAAGTATGAGGCTCCGTCAGCGTCAACAAGATATCATTGGCAAACAGTGACAATTTAAAATTACAGTCATGAGTGTGTATCCCCTGTATATCTGGATGGGGGTGGAGTATAGAGTTTTCAGGGCTGCCATAAATGGACCGCCAAACCCAAATCTCTCCTGGACTTATTTTCAGATATAGAGACCTACACATTTTCAGGAGAATACCCTATTATTAAATACAAAAAATGGGTTAATAATGTACTAAAATAGGGTAACAGAGTAAATATTTGTGACACGAAAGAGAGTATATATTTAGTTCAGTTTACTGAAATTCCTGCAATATTTTACTTCTACAAAGTATATAGAAATATAGACAATCCACCAGGATGTCCACTTACACAGACGTGGTATAGGCTTATTTTCTGAAAGATTGAGAGACTATATTGAGTTTTATCTGCATCCCTAAGTGCAACTACAGGTTTTATCATTTCTATATAATATTCTCTGTGTGGGGGATTATTGTTTTTTGACAATACAGTTTATATAAATTCCTTATACACCAACATAAGATAATCAGAGTCATTGGATGTAATTCATTGTTTTTCAAATGAAGTATCTGAGCTAGAAAAAGAACAAATTGGTTTTTAATTACATTTTTGAAGTTTTCTAGGTCCCATAATTATTTTGGTATTATAATACCTTTTACTTACATACTAAGGGAGTGGAGATGTGAGCCAAGTTTGCTTCTAATGTGGCCAATTTATTCATTGCTAAGTAGAAAAATAAGTGCATTAACCTAAAACTTGGCTCAATTTTATATTTTATAGGGGATTTATAGATAATATTTTCATTATTTGGAAATGAACACCAAATTCCAAAATTTTAAGAATAGTTAAATAACAAAATCTATCATTTTTTTCTGGTACATGGGATCAAAAGGCCATTAGTTTCCTGCATTTGGTAATCTATAACGATTCTGGCAGGTTATGTATGAAAACATTTTAAGGATACAGACAGGAACAGCTATATCCCCATTCCCAGCTTTCACCATCCAAGGTAGATTATGGATATATGTAAGGAACAGAGGACTAGAATTGGAAAAAAAGACTGATAATATAAAATATTTTAAAACATAAAAATAGACATAGATATTTTAACATGGCATTTTTTTGTTAAAAGGGTATAAGAAATAATTTTTTTAGAGTTAGAAGTTTGCCAATATGGACAGAAGGGTTTTATAAGAGGATGATATTTTGAAGAGTTGCACATGACAATTGTGAATGTGCATTTATTACTACATTTAGCATTAATTAAAAGCAAATATAGGGGATTCCAGGGAAGCATCAGCCAATTCTATTAAGAAACAACATACTGGGTCCAATATTGCCAAAGAAATCAAGTATCATACATATTAGGGCTGTAGCACTGCAGTTTAAATTGGCACTGAATGTGAATAATTCCTTGGAGCGAAACATGACTTTATAAAATAGAAAATATTTTTTTATGTAAAAAATATATCTTGTGTAGAACAGTGGATGTTAGTACTTGGAAGAAAGAAGAACTTGTATCCAATAATAGTGAGAAAGCCTATTATATTGATAGATTTATTTTATGTGATACAACACATATGACCTACTTGCTGGAGTGCCCTTGTTGCAGGGCTAGGAAGCTATGTAAGAGAATAGGGGAACATATCCATAGCATAAAGAAGGGTATAGATAAACATAGTGTGTCAAAGCTCTTCAAGCAAGTGCACCAAAGAAGGTATTAACAATTTGTGGGATAGATTCTGCCTTTAGACATTTGAGCAGGTCCAATATGAGGCAAGGAATATAATCACAAAATGTAAGCAAATATTTTTTGGACACAATGTACCCTAAAGGGTTTCACATTGATGTAGACCTGAATAGTTTTTTTGTCTGAATTTGAATATTTTTAATAGATGTTAGGCACTTTGTACTGTAGTTTTAATGGGAATTGTATGCATTTGTTTCTTATCTTTGTTTATTTGCAAAATATGTTGTTAACATTATGCATCCTGACCTAGCAGAAAAAACTGCAAGCATAAGCGTGTTATCTATATATATTTGTAATAGGGTTACAGTTAATGATTGTTTTTTCATATAGACAGAGAGTGTGATTAGCCTTGTTTGTACTAAGGTGCATGCCTTGTACAGCTGCAACAGTATGGAGCTTCTAGAAATAAGCAAGGTTTTGTGGGAGTATTTATAGTGCAAGAAGCATCATGGGGGTTTGCCACTCCTGATGAAGTCATTTAGCCACTTGCCGACTGCAGATAGCCGAATGATGGCTTCACTGCGGCTGGCCAGTTCTTGGAGGGTGTCATATGATGTCCTCCCAGAACGGTCCCTCCCGCGCACCTGGCAATCTCTGTGATCACTGTGTCCTATGGACACAGCTGATCACGTGATGTGGTAAAAGGCAAATCACAGCGGCCTTTTACCACATGATCAGCCGTGTCCAACGACACAGCAGATCACCGGAAAATGCAGTTGCCGGTTATCAGCTGCACTTTCCTCACACTGTCACAGTGTGAGGAAAGTACTGCCGATAACCAGAAATTGTCAGAGGACGGATTGTCACTGATCATCAGGGCACTGGTGATCAGTGCCCTGATTATTGATGCCTAGCAGTGCCACCTACCAGTGCCTCCCACAAGTGCCCACCAGTGCCGCCCACAAGTGCCCAGCAGTGCCACCAACCTATGCCCAGCAGTGCCACCCATCAGGGCCCAGCAGTGCCACCCATCAGGGCCCAGCAGTGCCACCCATTAGTGCCCAGTGGTGCCACCAGTCAGTGCTTAGCAGTGCCGTCAGTCAGTGACACCCATCAATGCCCAGTGGTGCCACCAGTTAGTGCCTAGCAGTGCCGTCAGTCAGTGCCACCCATCAGTGCCGCCTATCAGTGCCCATCATTGTTGATCATCAGTACCACCTATCAGTGCTGCCTATCGGTGTCCATCAGTGCCGCCTATCAGTGCCCAGCAGTTCCACCCACCAGTGCAGCCCATCTGTGCCCAGCAGTCCTGCCCACAAGTGCCCAGCAGTGCCACCCATCAATGCCCAGCAGTGCCATCCATCAGTGCACATCAGTGACACCCATCAGTGCCCAGCGGTGCTGCCAGTCAGTGCCGTCAGTCAGTGCCACCTATCAGTGTCCATCATTGTTGTATATCAGTGCCAGCTCATCAATGCCACATATCAGTGCTGCCTATCAGTGCCCATCAGTGTCGCCTATCAGTGCCCATCAGTGCTGCCTATCAGTGCAGCCTCATCAACGCACATCAGTGAAGGAGAAAAATTACCTGTTTTCACATTTTTATAATAGAAACAATGAAATTTATTTTTTTTTTCAAAATGTTTGCTCTTTTTTTTTTTCTAGTGCAAAAAATAAAACACCCAGTGGCAAGTACATACCATCAAAAGTAAGCTCTATTTGTGTGAAAAAATTATAAAAATGTCATATGGGTACAGTGTTGCAAGACTCAAAGTGTGACAGCACTGAAAGCTGAAAATTGGCCTGGGCAGGAAGGGAGTATAAGTGCCCAGTAGGCAAGTGGTTAGGCAAAACATACCGGGCAGCTGGAACCCTGCAACATCATCATGCTTGTGAAGCCAAACGCATGTATTGGATTGGGGATGAGAAGGTGCAGTCCTCCTATACAAGTTTGGCCATTCCTTTTTCTTAGTTCCGACTGGCCACGCGAAAAGCTGTAAGCACACTTTATTTTTATATTATTGGATGTTTTAATAAATAAGTTTGCACAAAGAAGCTTCTATATGAATTGCAAATTTGTCCTGCTACATGTATTATATTTTGAATCTTTATATATGTTTATTTGTGTTTGTTTTGATTTTGGATTAGTGCTGTTCTTTAGAATTATGCATACTTTATATTTCAATTTGCAGCCATATGATTTGCTGTCTTGCTATTTTTGCCAGTCAGCAATGATAGCTAATAGTAGCCCTGAGTGTTTATGGCAGAATGAATTCTGATTTCCCTGTTTCTTAACTGCGATATGCATTGGGGTTGATTTACTAAAACTGGAGAATGCAAAATGCATTGCAGCTCTGCATAGAAACCAACCAGCTTCTAACTTCAGCTTGTTCAATTAAGCTTCAATAACAAAACAAAATGGAAGCTGATTGGTTTCTATGCAGAGCTGCACCAGATTTAGAAAATCAAGCCAATTGAATGTTTACTAGGATATTTGTGAACACAGTTTCTTAAACACAGATAAACAGGTAATTACTGCATTGGTGTATTAAATGTCGTAAGTAGACAATGTTCATTTTACATACTAAAATTCAATTTGCAAAGTAAACATACACTTTGCAAACTTTACTTTTTTGGTAAATAAGCCCTAATGGCTGTGAATTTAGTTGATCATCATATTATAGTTTGTACCAATCAGTATATTATATATCATTATAGATAATAGCATTTTCATGACATTCCTGATAATATATCATGTCTACGTTTTACCACTGTGAACT
This sequence comes from Staurois parvus, assembly GCF_062004578.1. Classification (NCBI taxonomy): domain Eukaryota; kingdom Metazoa; phylum Chordata; class Amphibia; order Anura; family Ranidae; genus Staurois; species Staurois parvus. Next base: position 11,869,882 of record NW_028317949.1, read on the forward strand.
ATTGACATTACTTCTGGCACTTATTTTAATGTTCCTGATTTTTGTTTGTAAAATACAGTCCCCTAACCACCGATCTCTGGATCACATCTGTGCTACAATAACTTAGTACAGTTTTCAGCTTGTCTGATATCAAACTACATATCGATTATACATCAGAAGCATTTGTCAACTCCAAATGACAAATTATGCAAAATTCACAGTTCACACTCCAAAGAAAAATGTGAAGATAAATGTGATGTTCTAATAGGTAAGGTTGCAAAGGGTGCACTGTGTTCAAGTCAAAAACATAGCAAAAGAATTAAAAATCAATTCAGACTTAAATCTGTTCAGCATTCATCAAACGTTCATACAAACTGTATGTGAGCAGTGCAGTCACTTGCAGTGCCATCTAGTGTCAATATAGGAAATTAAGTGTTTTGCACAAAGTATCCATTAATAATGTCATTTCCAGCAGCTAAATAGAAAAAATACATTTTAGATTTTTTTTTTTTTACTTATCATCCTAATACTTAAAAAAAGTTGTCAATATTTCATGTATTTTAAATGTTTCTAGATCTTATTTAATAACTGTTGTCATGTTTTATAGTTTTTAGATTAAATTGATTTAGCTAAAACTGATGCTTTGAAAATAGTTGGACTGATTTTTATACCTAAAACAGCGGAGGGGAAGAAAATGCATTTTGGGTAAGAGGGGCAATTAATATTAGGGTAAAACATTGCAAGAAGCATCTTAGCATAACAAGATCATATGCAATTGTGTGCTTGTTATTGCCATCAGTGCATAGCAGGGGTAGATTGACCATTTGGAAACTCGGGCACTGCCCGAGGGCCCGGGTCAGTAGGGAGCCCCATGAGTTGCCCCTGGTACCTTTTTCATAGGCTTTTTTGAGTTTGGGCAAGGACACAGGGGCCCCATGATCCCCTATTGCCCAAGGGCCCCATGATTTGTCATTCTGCCCCTGGTGCATAGTCTCATGTTCTTACACCTCTTAGAGAGCAAGAAGCATTTATTTCAATGTGATATAATTATTTAACTAAATAGTAATGCCTGCTAAACATTTATTGGTAGATGTTCTCAAAATTTTCTTCTGACATTATTTAAGGAAGGAAAAAAAATCTGTTCTTGCAAAACAACATAACCAATGTTGATAAACTTCATCAGTTAAACCCAAAAACAAGAAAAAAATATATTGCAGCTTACCAGTTTTTAGATGTGGTGGCTGCATTTTCTTTTTTTTTTAGGGCTTTTGTTCAACTTCCTTTATCAGATCCAGCTGTCTACAATAGGCATTTAGAGTATTGAGACAAACCATTTAACAGTGACAGGGGTGTGAAAAATGGTCAGCTTTTATTCATTTATGTAAAACCTTTATTATAAAAGGAGAAGCAATGTTGCTTTAACTGCCTTTAAAAGTGTTAGCTGGAATTCAGCTTTAATTTGTCTAGTTCATCTACATTTGCTAGTACTTTTAATGCTACTCCTCCCCAGACAGACAATGCTGCTACCAAAAGGTGTCTCCGTTGTTGAGAGTAGAGACATCCTAAGGAAAGCATTGTCTTACTGGTAGCACCACCAAATGAAAATAAGAGAAAAAATCCTGAAAATAAAACGAATGCAGACACCACATTTAAAGGAGAAGTAGGGCTAAGTTATTTTGTTCTTAGTTCTGCACTCCTGTGACCCATATTCAGCCAACAAAGGGCTAAAGTCTGCTGCCAGCTGACACCACTCAACCTTTCCAGACTCTGGAGGGATCTTGACTTGAACCACTTCCTGTCTCACTACAATACATTTACTGCAGCACAGGGCGGCAGGTGCAGGCACAGTAACACTTTGTCAGCTAGTCCTGGCCAATGATTTTGGCTGTGACCTTGCTGATCAGCTGTAGCCAATCACAGCAGGGTCCTGTGTCTTGTTTTGTAAATACAGACACAAAATCTTCTCGATTCTTCTCTTCCTGACTCATTTTCAGTTCAGAAAAGAAGGCAGGATCACAGGGAGTTGAAGCAGCACAATTTCACTAACACGCACTTGTTAGGTACATTTAGCCCTTTGATAGCCCTCGGTTTACCCTCTGATCACTCTTGTCACCCAGCCAGTGCCATTAATACAGTGTCAGTGTACAGTATTTATCACTGTATTAGTGTTACTTGCAACATAAGATAAGTGTCAGATAGCATCATGGTCAATTAGGCTCACTCCCAGTCAGGGTTAGTTTGCGCTAGGATTGCCAGCACATTATTGCAGTTAAACTACAAGTCGCTGATCACTGCCATTGCTAGTATAGTGTCTGTAAGGATCATGAACAAAACTATGCTAGCGTCCCCAAAAATGCAGCATTAGCAGGACCAGCCCTGATGCCTGCCAGCACTAGCATTTAGCCCCCCTAAGTGCAGTGTCGGTATAATTTTTCTGATTACTGCTACCTCTGATACATTGTACACAAAACCGCAGTGTTAGAAGATCAGGCCTGAACTCCGCTAGAATTAACAGGTAAATTTTATTTCTAGCGTGCAAGCAGTACCTGACAGCCAGGTGCTGTTATTCCCCTAGTTGCTCTAGGTACCTGTAAATTTAGTGCCCAAAATGTCCCACAAAAGGTACACTAGGGAAGAGGCCTACAGGATTCAGTATAGGGGTTACACTCCCAAAAAGTCTCACATATATAGTATCCCATACTTTGGAGAAGTAGCAGAGTGTGTTTTGAGGTGTAATTCCATGTATACCCATGGCATGTGTGAGAAATATCATATTAAAATGACAACTTTGTGTAAACAAAAAAAAATGGCTGTCATTTTCCAAAAATTGTGGCAAAAAATGAAATCTTCCATGGACTCAACATGCCTCTTAATGTCTACATTCCAAAAAGGGGTCATTTTTGGGGGTGTTTGTACTGCTCCAGAATTTTAGCACCTCAAGAAATATGATAGGCAGTCAAAAAGTAAAAGCAGCTTAAATTCCAGTTAATACACTTATTGGAATTTTTATTGGACTTTTTGTTATCAAAGACTTGTAGCTGAATATATTTTGCCTAAATGTATGACAAACATTTTTATATATATATATATATATATATATATATTTTATTTTTTTTTTTATAACAGAAAGTAGAAATTATTGGTTTTTTTTTTCAAAACTGTCGGTCTTTTTTCATTTATATAATACAAAATAAAAAAAATCTAGTCGAGATCAAATACCACCAAAAGAAAGTTCTATTTATGTGAAAAAAAAGATGTACAGTGTTGCATGACCGAGCAATTGCCAGTAAAAGTAGTGCAGTGCTGAATAGCAAAAAAAATGTCCTGGTCATGAAGGCGGTAAAACCTTCAAGTTTGAATGTTTAATGTCATGATCCACCCAGATGCCTGATAGGCATCTGAATCAGTGGAGAGCCTGAGCCAGTTGCTCCCACCCCCCTCCGCAGCTTGGTGCTCTAGAGAGTGATGAAGGGGCAGAGTAGAGAGCCAGTAACTGGCAATCACCAGCTTTCTGTTCACTGAAGAACTGAGAAGCAAGAGTTGAGTGATCAGTGGCCTTAGTGGTGGCCGGGGACAGATGTAGCATTGGCTGATACTATGTCCACCTAGATGAGAATGATTTTTTATTTTTTTTTTACATCCCACACTTCTTTTTCAAGGATTTGTAAGCTACAATATATTACATTTTTGTTTTTGAGGTTTAATTCCACTATATGTTTCTACGGATTATTTGCTGAAATATTAACTGATGGTTCTTAAAAAATAGTTAGCTTGAATAGGCAAAACTACAGAAACACATTTTCCCATCATTCATAATGTTACAAAAATAACAGTAAGTTACTAGGACTGCTCCCACTAATGTGCTTCACCCAGTCTAATGTGTTTTACTCTGTCCTGATTGGCTGAAACTCACTAGCGGGAATAATCCTAGGGCAGGGACTATCAATGCCATGCTTGTGGACATTTCTTTCAATAAATGTGGATTTTAGGCACTTAATCAGTATGCAGTGACTTTCTCCTTTTTGCACTCAATTACTGAGTGTCTTGGATAACACCCTGGAGAAGGGAGAAACACGTCAACATATTTTCGGTTCCAGTAGGTGCGTGGTGATGTCAATTCTGGTGAGTGGAACGTATGCTGGATTGCGGCGTTCCAGAGTGATTTCCTGCTATTTGGAAAGGGATTTTGATTTATCTTTGCCAGTCCACTTCTACAAATAAATTAAGCCTTATAATGAGCCTTTGTGCCTATTATGAAAGCCTGAATACTATTTTAAACATGTGAGTGCATAGAAGGCAGACTTTTTTTTATAAAATTAAAACTTTTTTACAGTATTGCACTATTTGTTGCTTTTTGTTTTGTTTTCTATTGTCATCCAATCCTGGGAGTCGTTTCTGGAGGAGATTGAGTACAGAGTTATCTGGGAGGACATGCTCGGTCACTTTAAGCATGTTTGACTCATTTGCCATACCAGCAAAGAGTCCACTCCACCTGGTGAGTGTGGATAGAGCATTAATCACGGATGGTGTGAGCACATTTGTTTGAAGAATTTTGGAGCACATTTCTTTTTGGGATTGAGAACAATTTATATTTTTTTTGTGGACTTTATATATTATTTTTATTTTGGGACTTTTATCTTTAGTATTTTAATTTTTATATTTAATTTATTTGCGCTGTGGAGTGTTTAAAACAATTACTGAGTGTGTTTAGTGATGGTGGGGAGGATCTACTTAGGGATGAGCTCTCTTGGTTCAATGAAATACACTTTCTGTTTGCCTACTAAGTTGTCCACAAGCTTTGCAAGGTATTACAACTTGTTTTTATCTAAAGAGAATACAGAAATAGAAAATAAATCTACTGTTCTGCACTTCTGAGCTATGTTACACATATAGCAAAAAACAATTTAAAGCAGTTAAACTTTATTTCAGGGCCACCAGCCACATTGACAACTAATTACTGAAAGTATGGGTAGAGAGGAAGAGACAAAAGTGCAAAGTTCTTTTCTGCAATGTCTTTATTTTCCAGAATAGACTACCTCTAACACATTTTTATATCATTTAATAGATAACAGCTCTCTGGCACTTGGCAACTAGATATGTATTTACTTAAAGCAACTTTTATTAAAGCAAACTTTCTGTGTTGTTAAAGAGACCCTGTCCACATACTATTTATTTTAGAAACAATCTTTCCAAAAGATTTGATGTCAAATTACCTAGTTTGGTGTTTTTAATCTGGCTGTAATGTTTGATGATATGATATACTGTATACCAGGCCTGACATTGTTGTTGGGTGCCACAGTCTTGGGTGTGACATCGTCAGCCCCAGTCAGAACTGCCACTTATTTGAAACTGTAGAATTCCTCTGCTGTGATTTGTAACTTTTGAGGTTCACTGAACAGCCTGTCATTTATATGACGGCAAAGCAGACAACCTGATAGTAGAAGCTTGTGCACTACAGAGTATTGAAAAGTGGCAGCAGTGACACTTCGGGGTTTATTTACTAAAGCTGGAGAGTCCAAAATCAGACTCACTTCTGCATAGAAACCAATCAGCTTCCAGGTTTCATTGCCAAAGCTTCATTGAACAAGCTGAGGTTAGAAGCTGATTGGTTTCTATGCAGAAGGGAGTCTGATTTTGCACTCTCCAGCTTTAGTAAATAAACCCCTTCATGTCCTCTCTACATATAACAATTAGCTCCTGGTTTGTTTACATAGTTGTGTACTAATAACCATGCTCTAACTGGCACTTTTAATTATTTCACAAGTGCACAGACAATAAATCCCTGACCTTTGCTGAATACTAACATTTGATAAGTAGCTGTATGATGTGAGGTCCAGTGACAGGACCACTTTAACCACTTGCCCTCCTGAGGATTTACCCCCCTTAATGACCAGGCCTCTTTTTGCTACTCGGCGCTGCACTTATTAAACTAATAATTGCGCGGTCATGCAATGCTGCACCCAAACAAAATTTACGTCCTTTTTTTCACACAAATAGAGCTTTCTTTCGGTGGTATTTGATCACCTGTGCGCTTTTTATTTTTCACGCTATAAACAAAAAAAGGCCAAAAATTTTAAAGAAAAACAATATTTTTTAATTTCAGCTATAAAAAATATATAGTAAACTCAAAGTTGGTTTTAAATTTAGGCCAAAATGTATTCTGCTCCATGTTTTCGGTAAAAAAAATCCCAATAAGTGTATATTGATTGCTTTGTGTGACAGTTATAGCGTCTACAACTATGGTATAGTTACTGCAATTTACGCCAATTGTTTGCTATACAGCGCTGCGCTAGTTTAACGGACAATTGCGCGGTCATGCAATATGGTACATAAATGAAATTTACATCCTTTTTTTACCACAAATTGAGCTTTCTTTCGGTGGTATTTGATCGCCTGTGTGGTTTTTATTTTTTGCGCTATAAAAAAAAAGGCTGACAATTTTGAGGAAAAAAAACTATATTTTGGACTTTTTGCTATAAAACATGTCCAGTAAAAAAAAATTTAAAAATCAAATTTAGTCATAAATTTCTGCCAAAATGCATTCTGCGACATGTCTTTGCTAAAAAAAAAACCCAATACGTGTAAATTAATTGGTTTACATGAAAGTTATAGCGTTTACAAATGGCGGGAAAGATACTGGGATTTTTAGGTTTTTTTATACTAATAATGGCGGCGATCAGCGACTTATGGCGGCGATCAGTGATTTATGGTGGCGATCAGCGACTTATGGTAGGACTGCGGCGGACATTCTGACATTGGGGGGTACTGACTTGGGGTCACTGACATCCCCAGTGACACCAATACAGTGATCAGTGCAAAAAAAAACACTGACACTGTACTAATGGCACTGGGGAGGAAGGGGTTAAGTTTATTTTTCAGGGAAAGGGTTAACTGTGTGAGGGGAGTGTTTTAATAGGGGGCGGGGGTGTGTACTGCAGGGAACACCGCTGATCTGGAGAGAGAAACTCTTCTGTCCCGATCAGCGTGTCCTGGAGCTGTCAAGGAACTGACAGAAAGCACAGCTACTGCAGCTGTGCTCTCTGTTAGAGATTGCCACCGATCGCTGGGACATAGCCGGTAACAACCGGCTGTGACCCGGAGACTGACATCCGCGGCTGTGATCAGCGGGACAGGTAAGGTGGCGGCGCGCCTCGCGTGTGCCCCCTACCTGTTTTAAAATGTGCTTTTGCCCAGCCATGCAGCCCTGCCGCCGTATTTATACAGTGGCTGGGCGGCATGTGGTTAAGAAAAAAAAGCAATATACTGTGTGTGTGTATGTGTGTGTATATATATCTATATATCTATCTATATATATATATATATTAACATTGTTGTTTAACTTTATTGCAGTTGCAGATGCTTACTACTACTGTAGTACTGCTAATGCAGGTCTACTATAGGTATGCTTGATTTCTAATTTCTTGATTTTCGAAATGCAAAGTGAGTCTGGATTGATTACCCCCCTTTCAGGTTCTGTTGTTTTTGATAATGTGACACCCTCAACATTCCTTTATTATTAATAATATTATTATACTGAATTTATATAGCGCCAACAGTTTGCACATGATTTGATGATGGAAGTTAGCAGTGCTTCCCCTCATTTACTAAGCTCTGGAGCAAATGCCCTTTCAGAGCGTAACTTCCTGCACATGCAAAGTGCATAGTCGATTAACCTTTAGTAAATCCAACCCATTGAGATAATTACATATGATTACAAAAGCAAATAAATGTGACTCCTAGCATTTTCTGTACACAGATCACAGTTGCCATGCCAACATAGAAGAAAAATAGTGAATATTATGGCAATTTTAGAAACTCATATCTGCCCTCATGTTAAATATTTCAAATAACATTACATCATGATATTGTTACAGCAAGTTCCCTGGAATTGTTTTTTAATACAGATGATCTTCAGATTTGGGTTGAATATGACTTTGATCTGAACCCAGCTGCAGTTGTCTGCAGTTTAGCAAACAAACTGGCCATATTTGGCTAGTTCTCCCAAACCTTTGGATGACTTTTGTAAGCAAACATCAGCTGTAAGTCTTTCATTTAGCTGCTCTTGGGTACACAGATCAAAATATGGTCAGTTCAGCAAGGACTGGCCCAATTTGGATCTGTGTGTATTACCCCCTCCCCCATTCAGCAAAAGCCAATCATTAGATAGGCTTCAGTTAAATAGACCTGCTTGATATTGTTTTCCAGAACACATTTATTGAAGGTGTTACCATAAACCATTACATACAACAACATCAATTACAGTATAGAGGTAATACATGTTCAATGCAGTCATGATGAGAGTCTGCAACCCCTTATGGCAAGTGAAAGAAGGGCATTACAATGGCTTATCTTTCCTGATAAGGAGCATATGCACTGCCATAGTCAATGAATTGTGAGATATAAAATAGGGTAGAAGTCAGAAATAACAAATAATAGCCAAATGAGATTGACATAAAGAAAGAAGTGTGTCCTTAACAGTACTGGAAAGGGATTAAAGAAAAAAATGGGGAGGGGGAGAAAAAAAAGAGGGTCAGGAGATAGGAAAGGGAAATAAAGACACAATTCCCATATAACATAAATTCAGTTGTCAGCTAAATCCAAAGAAAACAATAAACTAAGGCACCAACAGCTATAATGACACCAAAAGCCAAAAACACAGTGGTAACCTCATCACATCATACCATTGAGCCTTGAGAGTCAATCCCAATCTACCAGATTTTATCAATTTTTTTTTAGGACAGTTGAAACTGCATAATGTAATTTATATAAAGGCAATACCATTAATTAACTGTCTTCCAATACCATGAGATGTGGTATTCCACTCATGCACAGAAGTAGGAGCTCAAAATTTCCATTTCAGCAGAATCTCCCTCCATGCATATCCTTCAATGTTCAGCAGATGCTAATTTTTAGATTGGCGTCAGTTAATGGATCTGCTAGAAAGTTTCATTTGATCAGCGGCTGCAGTTGATCAGGTGCAGTACTGATCAGTGTATTGTGACAGTGCTGGACAACTTTCCAGGCTGAAAGAGTACTTGGATATATTTAATTTTGAGGGCAGTTGAGCCTTTTAGTAATCATAGTAACCCTTAATAGCAATCCATGCCCTTGGGTTGTGGTATGTGGCCAGGATACTGACCCTACCCCATATATATCTTCACTTAAACAAATAAATTAACCAATGGCAGCTAAAGATATACTTCTGTCTGGTCGTTGTCTTCCTATAATGAAGGAAGTTATATATCTGTTCCATCGTTTTGTATTTTTTCACTAACTCCAAATTTCCCTGTAAGATTAAACACATTTCATCCTTATGACTTCCTTTCATTTTCTACATTATGAGTTTTAGACAGTTATGAGTACAAGTGAAGTTTTAGGTCATAGTGGGTTTGGTGCGTGGTTATAGGACACCCCTGTTGTTTCTTTATTTAAGTGTTACTAAACCCACAACAGTAAAATCAGTCTGTATATGCAGTAAAACATGCTTGTTATACTCACTGTGGAAGCTCAGGGGTTAATCCTCTGCATTGTAGAAAAACGCTGTTTGATTCTGACTTCTCTGATCCTCCCTTTCTTCCAGTGTCTCGCTCTTATCTCCTGATAAGACATATCAGTGTGGAGTCACGCTGCACATGCTCAGTTTGGTGTGCATTGCTAAAGGGTTATTTTTTTCTTCTTCAGAGGGTGCATGTGATAAACACAGGGCCAATCAGCACCAGGTAAAGGTCAGGTGTTCTGCATCACCTAGAGCAAAATTAAAACTCCTCCTACAAGCTTTAACAAGTGCTCTGCTGGACACTGATAGAAGTCACAAGACTGCTCTAACTGCTGATGAGAAAATGTATTTTGTAGTTTATATTTACTAAAGTAATTGAACTTCCAAGATCCCTGTACTGTGGGAGACCAGATATAGCGTATGCAGGGTCCTGTGATTAGTAACACTTTAATATTTAACACATAAAGGCCAATCTTACAGTATAAGTATACTTCAGGTAGTTTTTAGTTTGTTATGAATTTTAGTGCTGGTCAACTTGATTGATGGTGGATTTACATTGTGGGACATTATTTATTTGTTTATTTGCAATAAAGGGCTATTTAACAGTGTGGATGCTTTTATTTACTTTTTACCTTTCTTTGGTAAATGAGTAAGAACATTGGAAAACAAGATTAAGCTCCCATAGACTTCAATGGGGTTCAGATGGCTTTCCTGCTGAACTGAACCTGCAAACCGAATTTTGTCCGTTTTGGTTTAAAACTGATTGGCATACCCAGTCTGTGTAGAGTAGTTTTACAGTGATACTTCTGCCTAAATGGCAGAAAAAACTGAAAATGTTTGACCTTTGGGTGAAACACATTCATATGATCTTTTAATTGTCAGGTCAATATCCTGTGGATTAACCACTTGCCCTCCTGAGGATTTACCCCCCTTAATGACCAGGCCTCTTTTTGCTACTCGGCGCTGCACTAATTCAGCTGATAATTGCGCGGTCATGCAATGCTGCACCCAAACTAAATTTACGTCCTTTTTTTAAGACAAATAGAGCTTTCTTTCGGTGTTATTCGATCACCTGTGCGCATTTTATTTTTCACGTTGTAAACAAAAAAAGACCAAAAATTTTAAAGAAAAACAATATTTTTTAATTTCAGCTATAAAAAATATATAGTAAACTCAAAGTTAGTTATAAATTTAGGCCAAAATGTATTCTGCTACATGTTTTTGGTAAAAAAATTCCAATAAGTGTATATTGATTGCTTTGTGTGAAAGTTATAGCGTCTACAAACTATGGTATAAATACTGCAATTTACGCCATTTTTCTGCTATACAGCGCTGCGCTAGTTTAACGGACAATTGTGCGGTCATGCAATACGGTCCATAAATTAAATTTATGCCCTTTTTTTCACACAAATAGAGCTTTCTTTTGATGGTATTTGATCGCCTGTGCGTTTTTTATTTTTTGCGCTAAAAAAAAAAAAGGCTGACAATTTTGAGGAAAAAAAACAATATTTTGGACTTTTTGCTATAAAACATGTCCAGTAAAAAAAAATTTAAAAATCAAATTTCGTCATAAATTTGGGCCAAAATGCATTCTGAGACATATCTTTGCTAAAAAAAAACCCCAACACGTGTAAATTAATTGGTTTATGTGAAAGTTATAGCATTTACAAATGGCGGGAAAGATACTGGGATTTAAAAAATTTTTTATACTAATAATGGCGGCGATCAGCGACTTATGGCGGTGATCAGTGACTTATGGCGGCGATCAGCGACTTATGGCGGGACTGCGGCGGACATTCTGACACTGGGGGGGAACAGACTTGGGGTCACTGACATCCCCAGTGACACCAATACAGTGATTAGTGCAAAAAAAAAAAAACACTGACACTGTACTAATGGCACTGGGGAGGAAGGGGTTAACTTTTTTATTTACTGAAAGGGTTAACTGTGTGAGGGGAGTGTTTTACTAGGGGGCGGGGGTGTGTACTGCAGGGGGGGGGGACGACACGCTGAACGGGAGAGATAAACTCTTCTCTCCAGCTCAGCATGTCGGGAACTGACAGAAAGCAGAGCTACTGCAGCCCTGCTCTCTGTCAGTGATTGCTGCTAATCGGCAGGACACAGCCGGCAACGACCGGCTGTGACCCGGCGACTGACATCCGCGGCCATGATCGGCGGGACAGGTAGGGCGGTGGTGCACCTCATGCACGCCCCCTACCTGTTTTGCAAACACACGTTTTAAAACGTGGTTTTGCCCAGCTGTGCCGCCCTGCCAACGTATTTCTACAGTGGGTGGGCGGCATGTGGTTAAAGAATTGCTCTACATAAAAGTGTACAGTAGTGTGATACAGTTATTAGTGAGTAAAAGGCTGGTATTGACTTAAACTATGTGATTATATGAAAAGTTGAGTACACCTTTTCTAACTATATGCTATACATACTGTATATCCTTGAAAATAAGATGTGTTAGCCTGTTGCAGGGAAAAGGGGAAGGGAATGCCAACAGCAGAGGGGCCATGGGAGCCTGAGGGTGAAGTCATGGCTCTGAGAATTCACTCTTTGTGGAGCACTCCAGTACATAGAGGAGCTGGAGTTGCTGAATCACTTCACCAGAATGAACTGGTACACAGATTTTTTTTAATATGAGGTATACAGGAAATGTAGGAGAAGGATGGAGGGAACATTTTTAAAAAATATTTGTAGTTAGCCTTTAATTTTAAGTAAATGCTTTCAAACAGTTGAGGGTTTCGAGTAACCTCACATGTATGAAAGTTAGCATTTATTTAGGTGCTATGTACTGCAAATACTTGGAAAGTATGTGCAGTAGATAGCCATCCAAAGAAAACAAAAAAACCTTTATTTTATAAAAAGGTGAAACTGATATGTTTTTCTTGTTTCATAAATATTTGAAAGATCACAATTTATGGTTTAAAAAAATAAGTTTTTCATTGGTAATTACCTTAATTCTAGACAGACTGGTTCAATTTAGTTTTTTTATGGGAATGGGAATAAACTGTGATAGAATAAAAAAATAGTTCTAGGACTGCTTCTGATCTGATTAGTGTATTTGTATTTTTTATTTCAAGAACAAGATGGATAAGTCCAATACATTATCTTTAAATAAGGTTATTGCAAAAGTTTTTTTTTCTTTGCTTTAAGTCACGTACTATTTTTACACCTATGAACTGACATCAAAGGCACATTCATATTAGCATGCCACTATGCATGTTTTGCTTCTCCTAACATTCGCAATCAAAATCTAAGAATTTACAGTAGTTGAAAAGCTTACAATTAGAGCAAAAGTATCGACATATTTATAATATATTCCTATACCTTTGTAATGACTGTTATACACTAATATGTACAGTATGTGGGCATGTAGTAAAACATGATGTACTTTAACACGTTTTGCATCACTAAACATATGGTGTCCCAACAATGATTTGCAAAGTTACAATATATGAAATCTAATAAACTTTTATTCACTTTTTTTTTTTATTTCAAAATATTTTCAATTCTACATTATAATATCTGATGTCCCAAACAAGCAGCTCCCTGCTTGTTTTGTATTTGCATACTGCTCAGCTGGTAAAAGCTCTCGTTTTCAGCTGCCATCACTAGTTGCCTGGAGACAGAAGATAATGGATTGTTTGCATTGCAGGTAATTTGATTTTTTCCCTAATTCTTTTTATTGTTTCCAAGTATTTTTTTCCCTCATTCCTTTCCTAGCTAAAGTAGAAAAGCAAACCATGTCTTTCAGACCTCCTTAGCAGACTTCAAGGTCACAGAAAGATATTGTATTGTATTGTCTATCCTAATTGATAAACCATTTAGGTAATAACTGTGGAATTTGAATTTCTGAATTCAGAACTAAGGTCAGTTATAAACAGATAAATGTCTCCTTGAGAAGCATAGGTGGGAGGGGTATTTTCCCCTTCTCCTGTAACATCAGCCCACACATGGACCCAACAAGCTGGAAAATATTTGTGTAGGATAATGAATGTGTCCCGTGTGATGAGAAAGTATAATATATACTGTACATATAGATGACTATATATTGCTAGCCTTTAGTCTATGTTCACACCTATGGATTTTCCACTGTGGTTTGCAGAAACGCACAGCAGTCCATTTAACATAATTTCCTATGGGACAGGTTCACATCTCTGCATTTTCACCAGGTGAGTTTTTTGGAAAGGGTCAGGGACTTTTTTAAACTCAAAACATTGAGTTTTTGGTTCTATAGACTTCAATGGAAATGCTGCAGAAAAGCATGTAGTGCGTTTTTGATGTGTTTTGCATTTTATTCTGCCCAGCAACAAGTTGAAAAAAAAAGCATCAAAAACGTGGCAAAAACGCAAAATGCACCGCAAAAAGCACTGCAGAAATGGATCAAATGCAAACTGCATATGTGTGAATCTAGACCTATTGTTTAAGATCTGAGATATACAGGGTGCGGCAACATAACTTCCTTTTTTCAAAACACAATAAAACCCATTTTATGAATCAGAATTGTTTTTACTGTCTTTAATAATGTAGGTACATATCTAAAGTTCTGTTTTACACAGTTTTGAAAATCATATCAGGTAGGTGACGCCCCTCATTGTCCATACACTGAATAAGCCGATTTCTGGCGTTTTTCATGACCCTTACCAGCATAGCAGCGGGTATGTTGGCAATTTCTGCGCAGATGTTGGCCTTCAGGTCTTGTAGGGTCCTTGGACAGTTTACATAAATGCGGGATTTCAAAAAACCCCACAAAAAAAAGTCGCAAGGGGCCAAATCGGGGGAGCGAGTTGGCCACTCCAAATCGCCCCTTATTGAGATGAGGCGCTCCGGGAAGTGTTCCCTTACAACAGCCATTGATGCTTTTGAAGTGTGAGCCGTTGCTCCGTCCTGTTGGAACCAAATGTCCCCTAAGTCCAATTCATCAAGTCGTGGAAAAACAAATTCCTCCAACATGTTCACATACCGGTCTGAATTCACTGTCACTGTGACCTCATTTTCTTCAAAGAACCAGGGACCAATAATCCCAGCTGAGGCAATTGCACACCACACTGTGACTTTAGATGAATGCAAAGGCCTTTGATGCAATTCTCGAGGATTGGTGTCGGCCCAATAGCGCATGTTCGGTTTGTTGACGCATCCAGTCAAGTGAAAATGGGCTTCATTACTGTAAAAAACAATTGCGTCCTCAGGGATGTTTTCGAGTACTGCCTCACATGCGTTCCTCCGAGAATTGAAGTCGCGTTCGGAGAGTTCCTGCACAATCGCCAACTTGTACGGATGGTAATGAAGGTCATCGTGAAGAATTCGCCTCACTGAACTATCCGAAAATCCAAGGGCAGACGCATGTTTGCGCGCAACGGGGCTACATTGAATTGATGCCGGAAGGCGCGTTGGGTTGCGATCACAGAAAATCCATTCGAAAAGTAGGCCTCTACGGCAAACGCACGCTGCTCACTGTTCCAACGCATGATGATGACTGACCTGGAAGAGAACAAAAACTTTAGAACTACGCCTGTCACCTGAGACCACTCCCGCCCCGCTATGGTTGCTACAGCCTGAATGGCACGCATTTCAAAAAAGGAAGTTATGTTGCTGCACCCTGTATATATATATATATTAGTATATGCATATTATATATTTTAGACAGCAGCATACCTAAGCCTATATTAAGAGGAACATGTAGTATGGCATAGCTGACCTACTTCTAAAAATGCTAGTTTCCTGGCATTTTCAGATGTCAGTACATTCAGGAGGGAATAGCAATTGCAGCATATTTTCTACAGTACAATTTTCCTATAACTATAGTACAAGGTACTGTTGCCCTCCTCTCCTCTATGTTGTTTGACATTATAATTAAGTCTTTGGCGAAGGTTACTTTGAAATATTTCTACATTATTGACATTGACACACAGCTTTGATCTGAACAGTTTAAGGCTGCTTTTTATACTAGGGTCATTGATTTGTCTCATTTCAAACTTGTGACTCATTTCAAACTTGTGCCCACTCACACGCCAAAAGTGATTAGATAATAAAGAGAACCAAGTGAGCGACTACAGGCAAATCTGCTATCTTTCAGCAAGATTTCTTTTCATGACGAAGTATGCAAGAAAAAATGAGTGGCTGTGGATATAGTATACTCAGATTTTGCCAAAGCATTTGACACAGTTGGGCACACAAAGCAAATGTGTAAATTGAAGTCTACAGGCTTAGAAAATTAGTTTGTATATTAGGTAGAAAACTGGCTAATCAACCATGTTCAGAGAGTAATGGTTAATGATTCATACTCTGA
Source organism: Staurois parvus (assembly GCF_062004578.1). NCBI lineage: Eukaryota > Metazoa > Chordata > Amphibia > Anura > Ranidae > Staurois > Staurois parvus. The sequence continues at coordinate 11,885,652 of NW_028317949.1, forward strand.
ATGGTCTAAGGTTATTAGTGGTGTACCACAAAGTTCAGTGTTGGGACCCTTAGGCTTAGTTTACACTAGCTTTGAAAGCAGGCATTTGAGGGGCGTTTTTAATGCTCTTCAAATGCCTATGGAAATTATACTATGGGCAGCACACAGCGCTGTTCACATTAGCAAAACATGGAGTGTTAGCATTGCGTTGCTTCAATATTGAAGCCTCATGTCGAGTCAGGAGGAGTGAAGCCTTTCAATTCCTCCCATTCAAGTCTATGGTGATGTTCCTCAAACGCCTGGCAGGCATTTGCGGGGCATTTGCAAGGCATTTGCGAGGTGTTAATATCATTAAAATTTATTATAGGCATTTATAGTACAGTTTTACCGCTTGCAAAATGCCTATAAAATGCCTCAAAACTGCACATAGGGCGTTTGGGGAGCATTTCTAATGCTTGCAGAATGCCTGTACTAAAGCTCATTAATGCCTGTCTAACGCTATAGGGGCATTTTGGAAGAGTTAGAAATTTAGTCAAGTGTGAACGAGCCCTTACTTTTACCTGTGTTTATAAACGATATAGGGTCTGGGATTAAAAGTATAATTTCAGTGTTTGCAGATGACACCACGCTATGTAGTGGAATTACACCCCTCCTTGATCTCTCTGACTTAAAAGCTGACCTCAATGTGGCAATGAGTTTTAATATTGATAAATGTAAATATGTACTATGTTATGTACTCGGGAGCTAAGAGCATGCAGGCATTATATACACTAGAAGGAGAACAGCTGGGGGAGTCAATGGTGGAGATGAACCTGGGTGTTCTGGTGGAGCACAGACTTATTAATAGCATGCCAATGCTAAGCTGCAGTTTCCTAAGCTAGTAAAATACTTTCTTATATTACAAGAGGTATAGACTTCATAGAGAGGCATCATTTTCCCCTTTAGTAACACTTCATCTAGAACATACAGTTCACTTTTGGGCACCAGTTCGCAAAAACAATATCAGCAAACAGGAGAAAGTGCAGAAAACAGCAACCAAACTGATAAGAGACACGGAGGAGCTCAGCTCCGAAGATTAGCTGAACTGAATTTATTGTCTCTTTAGAAGAGGAGATTGAGGGGGGATATGATTAACATGTATAAATACATAAGTGGTCCATATAGGGAACTTGCTGTAGAGTTATTCACTTTCAGTTTTTCACTTGCTTTACAGAGGACAAGAGAGCACGCTTAACGTCTGGAGGAAAAGAGATTTAGCCTTCACATATGGTATGGCTTCTTTACAGTAAGAGCTGTGAAAATGTGGAAAAAACTCCCTCAAGATCTGCTTTTAGCCAGTTCAGTTGATTGTTTTAAAAAAGAGCTGGATGAATTCCTAAATACACAAAATATAACCGGATATTAATATTTAGAGGTAAAAACTAAAGGGGTAGTTGATCCAGGGGGTAACTAATTGTCTCATGGAGGTTTAGGAAGGATTTTTCCCTCACTGGAACAAATTAGACCAGCTTTTTAGTTTTTTTTTTCTTCCTCTGGATCAACTGTGGGTAAAGGACAATATATATAAAGGTTTTAAAATTGTGGGTTTATATATATATATATATATATATATATATATATATATATATATTGGTTGAACTAAATGGACTAGTGTCTTTTTTTCAACCTGAATAATTGTGTAAGTATGTATGAAAAGGGTGCATTAACAGTACTTGTTCTTAAGGGTGCAATGCAATGCACCCTTAAGAACAAGGAGGAAAATGTCACATAAACAAAATCTAAAATAAAGTTATTATTATTATTATTATTATAAAGGATTTATATAGCATCAACAGATTGCTCAGCACTTTACAACATAAAGGGGGAGACAATACAGCAATGATACAGTTCAATACAAGAGGGTTAGGAGAGCCCTACTCCTTGGAGCTTACAATCTAAGAGGGAGGGACTGGTGGTACAAAATGTAATAGCTTTTGGGGAGGAACTGATAGGAGGAATAGAGGATTATGTTATTAGCTGAAGGCAGGATAGGCTTTCCTGAAGCGATAGGTTTTCAGAGATCGCCTAAAAGTGGACAGAGTAGGCGATAGACGGATAGATTGGGGTACAGAGTTCCAGAGGATGGGGGGGAGCTCTGGAGAAGTCCTGGAGATGAGCATGGGAGGAGGAGACAGAATGTGGTGGGAGGAGTGGAGAGGATGGTTTGAGTGATATTTGGAGACAAGATTGGTGATGTAATTTGAGGCAGAGTTATACAGTAAATGGCTTTATATGTTATTGTTAGTGTTTTGAATTTTATTTGTTTGGCAGTGAGAAGCCAGTGGAGGGATTGGCAGAGAGGGGTGGCAGATACAGGACGGTTAGTAAGGTGGATGAGTCTGGCAGCAGCTTTCATGATAGACTGAAAAGGGGATAGCCTGCAAATGAGGTAGACCAATGAGGTTGGAGTTACAATAGTCAAGGCGAGAGATAACATAGGGGTGAATAAGTCGCTTAGTGGTTTTAGAGGTTAAGAATGGGCGTATCTTGGAGATGTTGCAGAGGTGAAGTCTACAAGATTTAGACAGTGATTGGATTTGGGGCTGAAAGGACAGATGGGAGTCCAGGATTACACCTAGTACCCTGGCATGAGGGGAGGGACTGATGGTTGTATTATTGATCTTGATGGAGAAGTCAGGGGAGGGGGCACGGGCTAGAGGGAATAGTATGAGCTCAGTTTTGAAAAGATTTAGTTTGAGGAAATGGAGTGACATCCATGCTGATATGTCACTTGGTAGGTTAGTAATGCAAGAGGAGACTGAAGGGGTGAGGTGAGGAGTAGAAAGATAGATTTGTGTGTGTCATCAGCATAGAGATGGTATTTAAAGCCATGGGAGTTTATCAAGTGACCAAAGGAGGAGGTGTGATCTTGAGGGACCCCTACAGAATAAGGAAGTGGAGAGGAGGAGACAGAGTTATAGGAAACGCTGAAGGAGCATTGCGATAGGTAGGAGGAGAACCAGGAGAGAGTCTCCGAGGCCAAGAGAGTGGAGTTTTTTGAGGAGGGGATGGTCAACAGTATCAAAAGCCAAACAGAGGTCAAGTAGTAAGAGTATGGAGTAGTGACCATTGGTTTTAGCAGTTAGTAAATCGTTAGTGAGTTTTATTAGGGCAGTTTCAGTGGAGTGTAGTGAGCGAAAGCCAGACTGTAAAGGGTCAAGAAGGTTGTTGTCAGTGAGGTAGGAGCTCAGGCGATTGTAGACTAAGCATTCTAAGAGTTTAGAGGCAAACAGGAGCGGGGAGATGGGTCTTAAGTTGTTCAGGTTGGTGGGGTCCAGTAAGGGTTTTTTTAGGTATGGGAGTGATGTGTGCATGATTTAGAGGGGTGGGGAAGGCACCATTACAGAGGGAGAGATTGAAGATGTGAGTGAGGGAGCATAGGACAGAAGAAGAATGTGACCGTAGTAGTTGAGAGGGGACAGGATCGAGGGAGCACGTGGTGAGACGGGCTTCTGAGAAAACTTTAGTGACCTCTTCAGTAGTAGCAAGGTCAAAAGAGGAAAATGTTGAGGGAGGTTTAGTATAAGGTATGCTAAGTGGTATAGATGTCTGTGTAGCGGAGATGCCCCTAAGAATTGCATCAGTCTTGTTTTTTAAATTATTTGCAATCTCGTAAGCAGTGCGTGAGGTACTGGGTGAAGGTGGAGAAAGTAGAGAGTTAAAAGTAGAGAAGAAATGATGAGGACTGGATGACAAGGTATTAATAAGAGTGACAAAGTAGGCTTGTTTGGCAGCATGGAGGGAGCATGGAGGGAGGAATTGTATTTTAAGAAAGCAAAGTTATGTAGGGCGAATGCTTGCTGAGGTTTGGTTTTACACCACAATCGCTCCAGTGCACGACTGTGTCGCTTAAGATTTGTCATCAGTCTGCCACGGTTGTAATGGTCAGGGACTGATACTTTGTGTAGTTAGAGGAGCAAGTGAGTCTAGTGTGGATGAAGGCGAACTGTTATAGACAGCAGTGTCTTCCTACTGATTGAGTTATCCTGCTTTAGTTAAACTGCTGTGTTCAACTGCTGTTTTGCACTCTAGCAGAAAGTGCACTCACGCAGGACAATGCCCCCCATCTGCAGCTGCACCCCCTGTCTGTTACCTCCCTCATAAGCTGGTCTAAATTTATAGGGAGATGGTCAAATGAGCAACTTCTCTCCGCCCCAATTAGGTACTGATAAGGATGAATTAATTTGGGGGGAGGTTGGTCAAAACCAGACCAGACACAGGCAAAAGTCATAAAAGGTGATTGATCACAGAAAGGCAAAGGAGGTGAGAATCAATCACCACAAACAGATATAGGACTAATTATCCTGAGTTTTGCAGAAAGTCAATGAATATCAGGGAGACAGTTTAAGATTGAGATCACATAACAGCATTTACCCAAAGTTTGCAGAATGCTTGTGGAATTTTGCAAAACTATGGTACTTAAAAATCTCCATAGGCGATGCGCTAAACATTTTTATAGGTTACCAGTTTATAGTTACAGGGGAGGTCTACGGCTAGAATTATTGCTCTCGCTATAACATTTGCAGTGCATGTGTGGTGGAAACACTGTTTACATATTTGGGCGTGACCTATGTATGCGTTTGCTACTGCATACAGACAATGGGATGAGGGCCCCACTGGAGAACCACAGGAAAACTGCGTCAAGTGACGCAGCAGCTAATCAGCCACTCATAACACTTTTTGAGAGAGAGCAGAAAGTTTTAATAGTGAGGTTATGGCATACTGCTGCAGCCATAAGCCTGGTAAACCACTTCAAAACTGCAACATATTGTAAGTATTGAGGTCTTGAAGTGGTTACCTGTCTTTGGTAGCAACCTATTACATTTTCTTTTTTTTATGTGACTAATGTAAGCAAGGCTGCTGTTAGGCTGCACGTGGCTCCGTGATTCCTATCTGACAGGCCCTTCCCAAAAATATCAAACAATATTTTTCAAAAAAATTACATTAAAAATTACATTAAAACTGTTATTAGTGGACACAGTAACCAAAATACCTACTAAATCTCTGTGTGTAAATTAGGTATTGGGGCTCATTCATATGGGCACTGTGGCCTGTACAGTGTAAATTTGTGGCTTGCTTGTGTGGCTGGAGACCTACACACAGCTCCAGGCAGCCAATGTTACTCTGTACGAACACAGTCACCGGTCCTAATTTGACAGGATGGTGGGCGCAGGTGTACAGGCCCAAACAAAGAGAGTGTGCATTTAGGGCCACTCACCCACGTGCTCATACAACCACTGCACCACTTAGAGTAACAGGCGAATCCAGCCTCATGAACAATCTACTCATTGACATGGACAGAGTACCTGTGTGAATGAGTCCTTAAGGACCATTCACTTGTAAGGTTTGGGAATGGTAAATACCCTGCATTCACTATATCTCATCCCCCACAGTACACAGAACATGGAAATGCAAATATTTTAGAAAATATAAACTGCTAAATACCTTTTCTCATCAAGAGTTAGAGCAGTCTTGTGACTTCTATCAGTGTCTAGTAGAGCACATGTTAAAGCTTGTAGGAGGAGTTTTATTTCTGCTCTAGTAGGACGTAGAACCCCTGACCTCTGTCTGGAGAGTGCTGATTGGCCCTGTGCTGATCACATACACCACTCCCCCAAGGAAAAAAAAAAGCTCTCTAGCAATAAACACCAAACTGACCATGTGCAGAATGACTCCAAACAATGGTGTCCGTTTATGACACAGAGAATAGCTGCGATTCAGAGGATCGCAGCTATTCTCTGGTCATTCACAGTTTATGACACTCAGGAGATCAGTGGAGAACTGTTCAGCTCTTTGCTGGAGATCTGTGTTCTCCCTCCAGATTCTCCAGCCCAGAGCTGGAGAATCGGAGGAACCGCAAACTAAGCAGCGCTAATTTAACTATGCTTAGTAAACTGATCTCTTACTGTAATCTTGCGAGAGTATAGCGTCCAGCGTTTGTAGACCGTTCTCCCTTCGTTTGGAGAACTGATCTACACCGCTTCATAAAAGGCATTCACGGGAGAACTGTGTTCTCCGAGAATTCCGGAGAACTGAGCAGCGATCATTTACCGCTGGTTCATAAACGGACACCAATATGTTTTTTCAGGAGATATGAGGGGGACACTGGAAGAAGAGGAGGATCAGAGAAGTCAGGATCAAACAGCATTTTTACACAATGCAGAAGATTAACCCCTTAGGTTCCACAGTGAGTATAACAAGCATGCTTTATTGCAAATACAGACTGATTTTGCTGTTGTGGGTTTAGTAACACTTTAATATAGAGCACCCAGGAAGCACACATATTATTGCAGTAAATAGTTTATTTGGGCTAGCTTATCCCAAATAAACTATTTAAGGGACACTGGGCACAATTCACTAAGCGGTAGGATACGGCACAGCATTTAAAAAAATAAAATTTGAATTCACTAAAAAAACCCTACTAAAATATTGCATGAGTGGTATGTGGTATTTTAGTAATGAAAACCATGCGTTAAATGTTTCAGCTGTCAGAGAGGTTCCCCACTGACAGCTGAATGTAGAAGAAAGATATGCTGGCAATTAAAAAATAATTAAAAAATTTGGCATGGGGTTCCCCCCCTCCATCCATACCAAGCCCTTCACGTCCGGTATGGATTGAGGGGAACACCATGCCAAATTTCTATTAAAAATGGCTTGGGGGTCCCCCCTAAAATCCATACCAGACCCTTATCCAAGCATGCAGTCCGGCAGGTCAGGAAAGGGGGGACAAGTGAGCACCCCCCCAAACCATACCAGGACACATACCCTTAACATGGGGGATGCTTTGGGGCAGGGGGGCTCCCCCCAAAGCACTTTACCCCCATGTTGATGGGGACAAGGGCCTCTTCCCCACAACCCTGGCTGGTGGTTGTGAGGGTCTGCGGGTGGGGGAATTATCAGAATTTGGAAGCCCCCTTTAAAAAGGGGGCGCCCAGATCACGGCTCCCCTATGTAAATGAGTATGGGGTATATGGTACCGCTACCCATTCATGAAAAAAACCTTGTAGTGTGAAAAAAGACAGGAGACAGGCTTGACAAGTCATTTATTAAAAGAAGGGACATGCTGGGTCAATGATGTCACGGGGGGGCCACATGCTTGATGTCACTGGGTGGTCCCGCCCCTTACATATTTAAAAACTGTCAAGCCAGCAGAGCAGTCAGATGGCTGGGAGCCAGCATTGGGAGCTGAGCCTTTTTTTCTTTTTTTAGGTAGCGGCGGTGGGCATCGTGATTGACATTGGATCTACTTCGGAGGACATTTTTTTATTTTCCTTCTTTTAATAAAGGACTTGTCAAAGCCTGTCTCCTGTATTTTTTCACACTACAGGATTTTTTTTGTGAATGGGTAGTGGTACCATGCCCCCATACTCATTCACATAGGGGAGGGGCCAGGATCTGGAGGCAGCCTTGTTAAAGGGGACTTCCAGATTCCGATAAGCCTCCTGCTCGCAGACCTCCACAACCACCGGCCAGGGTTGTGGGGAAGAGGCCCTTGTCCCCATCAACAAGGTGCTTTGGGGGTGATCTCCCCTGCCCCAAAGCATCCCCCCTTGTTGAGGGCATGTGTCCTGGTATGGTTAAGAGGGGGCACTCATTTTCCCCCCCTTTCCTGATCTGCCATGCTGCATGCTCCGATAAGGGTCTGGTATGGATTTTGGGGGGACCCCACACCAAGACCCAAAGGGCTTGGTATGGATGGAGGGGGGACCCCATGTTTTTAAAATTATTTTTTAATTGCCGTCAATGTTTTTGTTTGTTTACATTCAGCTGTCAGTGGGGGCCCCATTGACTGCTAATGACTCATAGGTTGTCAGGGACTCGGCTGCCACCCATTACTTAACAACCCATGACAGTTACTGACAGATAACAGTACATACTGCAAGCCTGGACAACTACTTAATTACCGCATTAATTTAATTATTTATTTACTTTTGTGAATTGACTTTAAGGTCTTTTTATGTGGTATTTACAGAGTGTTTTTGCTTTTTTCGGTAAATACCGCATATTAGCAATGGTGAATTGATATTTTCAGTATCTCATGCGTTATGTGGTTATGTGACTGACTTAACTTGAGATAAGCTTTAGTGAATTGTGTGCACTGATTGTGGAAATTGGATTTAAGACAATTCTCACAGAAGTGAGATAGCCCTGAAATGGAGACAACCAATATAGCCATCCAAGCTAGATTTCTGCAAACTTATTAATCATGGCCAAATCATGGAATACTTTACAGCAATCATTAATTTTCCTACTTAAAGCTGGCCATACAATATACAATCTGATTGTACAAACTATGTGCAATATTCTGACTTACCAAAACTACAGCATGTAATATGAGGACAGACCTAAACAATCCATTCTTTAAAATAAAGCAGGCCATTGTACTACATAGTTGATGGTAGATCTAAGGGATATTGTACAATCAGTTTGTTAAATGTATGGTCTCCTTTAAGAAAATAAACCAAGATCTGAATTTCTTGGACAAACATTTATAAAACAAAACCGCACATTTGACCTCTTACAATAAGGGGGGGGGGTCTCTACATTATTACACTATCTAGAGTCATCACCAGATCATATTTTAGTCTTTCCCACAAGTGAAATAGAACATGAATATCCAAGATCTGGTTTACTTTTGCGGTATAAAAAGATGAGCAGCATACAGAGGAAGGGAGAGAGGAGCAGCAGGAGAAAGCTTCTGGTGTAGTATTGTAACGCAAAAACTGTTTTCATAATAAAAAAGATTGCATATCACCAACATCTGAAGAGGTTGTGATGACCACATGGGTGGTGTATGCAACCTTGGATGCTCACATGTGGAGAATACTCTGTCCCAATGCACGTCTTATGGGAAGATCACACTAAATGCTCTGTGATTGCTGAATCCAGTTCTTCTTAAAGAACTCCACAATGGTTAAGTAGTAAGGATAGAAATTGTAAAAGAAAAAAAACATTGGTCCAGACTCGAATAAATAATCATAATCAATCCACAGGATATTGATTTCTCAAAGGTTGCAGCTGTCCATAGAAGACTAAGGGTTTTTTTTATCATCTAGTGGGCTGATCAAAAAATAAAAACTCAATAGATTCCTCCAATCACCCCACTTGTGTGAGAACTCCTGCCCTGTTAGAATACATTGAGCAGTGATGCAAATGATTGGCTGCAGGTGCCAACAGAATGAAAATTTAGGAGCAAAAAGTAAATACTTGGCCTTGAATGTCAACCTCCCTGTGTGATAGACTAAAATAATCTTTTCACTTTCAATGGCAGGACTATTCTCTTCCATATTTAGGAATGTTCTTATTCTCCTCGATATCCCATTTATATCGCCTTAAGTATCGTCCCTTTTCAGATGCCTGGAGGAGAAACTCAGCAAATGGTCTCTGTTTGATCCCTCATGGTTTAAATGGTTACATATGGGGAAAATGACAGTTTTTACAGAAGGTGATGTACCTCTTCACTATTGCTCTTAACCGTTTTGAATTGCTCTGCTTCTGGTAGCACCAGAACAAATTTATTTTGGGCCGGAAGGGACAATGTTTTACAAAACAGATCCTATATGCACCGAGGGCCTGGGGTGGGTTGGGTGCTCCAAATGTATGGTTGTATTATCAGGTGGCACAATTAACACAACTGGTGGTCTTCTCTAATCGTGAAAAAATTTACTGCGTATGGCTGGAAAGACAAGCTACCACTTACTATAGACTTTGTAATCTGGCAAGCCTCTAAGGCCCAATCAGTGATTATGATCCCGAAACTGTCTCATTCCACAGAGCTGTGGGATATATTAATGGCGCATAACAATTTAATTTCATGATTCAACCCTCTAGTTCACAGCTTAGATAATCCCAGATTAACTCCAGGCATCAATGATAGGGCATTTAAGTGGTGGCTGGACAAAGGCGTTCAAAGAATTGGGAATTACTTTACCTCAACTGAATCCTTCACCTTGACCCACTGGGGTTTATTTACTAAAGCTGGAGAGTGCAAAATCAGACTCACGTCCGCATAGAAACCAATCAGCTTCTAACCTCAGCTTGTTCAATTAAGCTTTGGCAATAAAACCTGGAAGCGGATTGGTTTCTGTGCAGAAGTGAGCTTCATGTTGCACTCTCCAGCATTAGTAAATAAACCACACTGTGTCTCTCAGTTAGAGAACCACTGTCTGAATTTTTTTGCTTCTCTGAAACGTCTAATTTTTTTATACCATTATGCTCAACTAAAGCCCCTCCTTTACCTTCTATGAAAAATGGTGTAAGATGGATAAAGGACAGAGAGGAGGAATCTCACTGATATACAGTTTGTTACTGACCTCTCAGGCTAAATTATCTTACATGGCAGATTGGGACTGGGACCTGTCCTCAGACACCTCTTTGGAGACATGGCATGCCTGGTTTCGTGCTGCCTTCTGAAGCATTGTGAATATCTCTCTCATTGAGGCAAATCTCAAGGTTATAACACATTGGTACCTAGATTGTAAGCTCAAAAGAGCAGGGCCCTCAATCCCCTCATGTTTTGCATTGTATTGGTATTGTTCTGTCACATGTTCTGTCCCCCTTTGTAATGTACAGCGCTGAGCAAACTATTGGCGCTTTATAAATACTGTATAATAATAATAATAGTCCCGACCAACCTAGCTAAGATGTTCAGTGCCTGTTCCCCATGGTGTCTTCTAGGTTGCTTTATGAAGGGCACTCTGTATCATATACGATGGGAGTGCCCAAATATTACGGAGTATTGGAATAGGGAATTCTTATTACTTGTTTATTTTACTGGCAAGAATATTACCTAGCTACCCCAATATGCTTTGCTAAATAAGTCTATTCCCACCCTATCCCACTGTGAACAAAGATTTACCGTCTTTTTCTTTCGAGCAGCTAAAGGCACGATTGCAGGTGCGTAGAAGAGGCAGACCATGTCATTTGCCCATACTAAACATAAGGTATTGTGAATTATTATAAATACTAAATATTGGATGAAGTGCTCTGCTATAATAGTGCTATACACAAAACCATAATATTATACAAAAGAATATAAAGACGAAAGTGACTAGTGCTTAATAATATATGTGTAAAAATATATATATACTGTATATAATTAATATAAAACCAGTCTGCCCCCAAGTGGCTAAACTGGTTATACATGTGCACACACAACTGAACAAAAGTGACCAAGTGCTTAATTACATAAATAGTGTCTTAATAAATATAATAAAAATCACAGTGAATAATCAAAAAGTGCCAAGTGTTTAAATTGCAATCAATATACATGTATTATCATCATGTGCAAAATCATGCTATCACTCTTTTGTGAAAAAATAATGATATATATAAATAAGTGCTTCTTCATCCAAATTGTGCTCAGACCAAGGTGTCACTCCAGTGCATCAATCCTAAATATCCAGAGTGCCTCCTCACCTCCAACATTCGACCCCTAGAGGTCACAGATCATTTATTTAAATGATGTTCCAGACCGACACCAGGATGTACCTTGACCCCACGACTCAAAATCTTATTATATAAGATGCCTCAGCCATATGTCCATGGACCATGGAAGATTAAGCAAAAAGAGAGATCTCCATAGCGCAATATGTAGCTTTATTAAGTATAAAAACCAGATGAAAAACTCACATGCTCCTAGTAGTAAACAAACAATTCCCCCATATCCTATGGGTGTAATAGAAAATCACGTTTGGCGAAAACCAGAAGTGCGTCATCGGAAACACGTCACCGAGCTCCACCCGGAAATGACGTCAATGCGCTCCACGCGTTACACCACTGTCATGTGGCTTCTTCATTTAAATAAATTTTTTATTCTGTGTGTCCCATGGTATAGGGTGTAGATGTTAGCAGCTAGCTATATTTAGGCAGTCTGTGGAGCGCAGGAGGATACTTATATTATCTATTGTGAATTATGATACCTGGGAAAATAGCATGTGTATTTAACGATAAGGTAAATCAATTTAACAGCATGTGGTCACCTTGGGCTTCTTATCTACATATACCCTTAGAGGACTAATATAGGTGGCTCATTCTCTCTGGATCTGTTCTTGCCCCATTCTTATCCCTCTTTTGTTTTATTTCTTCTACTCTTCCTTTGCACTCTCTGCTGCCTCCCCAATTTTGAATACCTAGGCTTCTGGTTTGCAGGGTTTGAGATAACACATCTACCGTTCTACTCTTCTTTGCACACTTTGTTGATGTTTTATGGATCTTACAGAATGCTGATATGGCCTTTTTTAGATCATTGTTATGCTTTAGGGATGCAGTTTTGACATGCAAAACCCTAAAATGCTTTAATGAATATCATTGTTATATGATGCCTAGTGCTCTTGATTTTCTTTTTCTGTTTGTAATGCATCCTTGCCTATTGCAGCTCTTTGTACTCTTTGTCTTATTAACTGAAAAATGTTGTAATAAACATTTTGAACAAGAAAATTTACCAGCAATCCCATTCATTAGATCAAAATTTGGCCGGCCACTGCTGAGCTGGCTGATTTTCAATCCATCTATAGCTAGCTTTAGTTTTTAAACACAAAATAATTTTTTTTTTATTAGTTGTTACCTTTTCAGAAAACAGAGTAACACAAACTCTATAATGTAAAGGAATGGTATAGTAAAAAGGATATCAATAAAATAAAGTCAATGTATATAGATACAATTGCAGTAGTAATAAATATAGACAGATTTAAATTAAACTGGTATCTCAAGAGATCTGTATGGTTATAGATATGGGTAGTAACATACATAAATAGCACAGTAAAAAGTTGTATTAAAAGCATGTTATCATATTGTTGTGCCTGTATGGGTCAGTAAATTGACATCTATTGTAAATGGGGGCAGATTGATGTGATACAAATAGTGGAGAATGTAGCAAAACAAACAGAATGAGAGATCACTCCCTTTCTTTTCAGACTGTTTTGCTCCTTTATAATTAATTCTTATTCCCTGACATAATCATATTCTACGATAGTGACACAAAATACTTACAGCTGGTAACAGAATAAATTTTTTGGGTGTTCAATACATTAACCTTTTAAGAAATTGATGTTCTCTTTGGAGTGATGGTGATCGTTCACTTGTGCGTCTCTGCTACTGAACAGATTATTTTTGCTACTCTTCTTTCTTTTTTTATTATTTTTATCTGGATTTGTTTACAGTTCTTTAATACACTTATAAAAATATTAATCAGAATATTTTAACACTTAGAATAGCTTTATTCAAAACAGTACTTGGACACAATAGTCATATTGTACATACCACCACAGACTAAAAGTATGACGTTTTGTTTTCTATAAAAAAAGAATACATGTGCTCATCTAATATATTAACTGAAAATTGTTTTATTTATTTTTTTTTTATTGTTATGTTATTATTAATTATTGTAAATTTCAAAAAATAGTTGAATACTGTGGTAAAATGCTGTCCAAAAAAAGGCCTAAATGTCACACATTGTATATGGTGTAAGATATTAATTCCCAGAAGAAATGTAAAAAAACTTACTTACCTATATACTATCAGTTGTTGTCACCTTCAAAGTAGTCCCCTTGTGAAGTGACAGTTTTCCAGATTTGTTTTCCAGAAAACTGTGTAGAATCTTAGTCACAGTATGCTGCATGCCTGGAGAGTCATCAAATCTGTGTACTTTTAAGGTATTTTTTTAATTTTAGAAACAGCCAAAAGTCGCAGGGTGCTATTTAAGAGGAGTAAGGTGGTTGGTCAAATTTGGGAATAGATTTCAGGGCTAGGAACTCACAAAACACATGTGTAGAAGTCTTTTCATGGTGGAGAATCCAGTTGTCAACAATATTGGTTGACCATTGTACCATGATCTATGAACTTATAGTTAACTACAAACTAGTTAAAAAAGCTATAAATTATAAGAAAAGCGCTTTTAAAAAATATAAAAATGAAGAAACACTATCATTTAATTATTGCAAGGAACATAACAGAATATGTAAAAAAGAAATCAAGGTCACAAAAATTCAAAACGAACAACAGATTGCAAAAGAGAGTAAGACTAAGAAATTCTTCAAATATATTAATAGCAAAAAGGTCAGGTCTGAGAATGTACACCATTTGCAAAATAATCTTGACTGGAGTGGATGACTGGAGACAAAGAGAAGGCAAATTTATTAAATAATTTCTTCGGCTCTGTGTATACACATGAGCATGGGGGAGCTCATGTCCATAATGGGGATGATATTGACACAGACCCAAATGATCCACAATGGCTCAAAATTGATATGATCCAGATATATTTAGACAGAATAAAGGTGAATAAGGCACCTGGACTGAATGGCGTACACTCACATGTACTAAAAGAATTGAGTTCAGCAATTTCAAAGCCATTGTTTCTAATGTTTGGGGACTCTTTAATAACTGCCATTGTACCATGAATTGGTATAAGGCCAGTGTGATACCTACTGTATATTTAAAAAGGGGTCAAAGTCTTGTAACTATAGACCTGTTTATTTATGGTACTAATATAGTACCAAAATTAAATAATTTATTTGACATCCAAAGGGAAGTCATTTGTGATTTAAGACTATCTGGCACCTTGGGATTGAACAAAAAGGCCAGCTTAGGCAAGATATTAATTTTAATAGATGTGATGCATCCCAACCAAGAAAATGATGTTCCCATTGAACCAGTAATACTGTTAGAGAGATAAACAACCGTTTATACTTCATCTCATACAAAGATTCTTAGGTAGAAGTAATGTGGACGCGGTGGACCGCCATGCATACAAGAAGCACCTGGACAGATGTTGAACTTCTAGGGGGTGATATTAAGCAGTAAAGCTTCTGATTTGGAAGAGTTCTGATTTGGAAGAATTTTATAACCTGACAGGAAGCTATAGCCGTCAAACAATCTGTGAAGTTTCGTAAGGGTCACTCTGGGTTGGGTCAATGTAAGAAGGACATCATCCACAAAGAGTGAGATTTTAAATTCTTTCCTCTGGACAGATATCCCATGTACATTTGGATCACAGCAAATATAGGCCGCCAGAGGCTCAATGCACATAGCGAAAAGAACAAGAGAAAGCAGGCAACCTTGTTTCATTCCATTTAAGATAGAAAAGGGAGACGAGGTAGCATACGGTGTTTTAACCTGCGCTGATGGTGATGAGTATAGATGCCTGATCTCACAGAGGAAAGGGCCCTTGAAGCCTATATATTCAAAATGTATGAACAAAAAAGGCTAGCTCCGTCTGTCAAAGGCTTTCTCAGCATCTAAACTTAGCAGAAGTGCCACTGTCTTATACCTGTTAATAAGATCTATAAGAATAATCATTACTCTTCTGGTATTATCTCCAATCTGTCATCAAGGAACAAAAACCACCTGGTCCTTATGAATTAATGTAAGGTAAGACCTCATTCAATCTAAGTGAAAGTAGTTTAGTGAAATTGTTAGAGACAAATTCAATAAAGCAATTGACCTATAATGCGTACATCAGGAATGATCTTTATTTGGTTTAGGGATTAGGGTGGTGTAGGAGGATTACATGTCCCTTCGAATTAACTCTTTAGAAGCCGTAAAGAGCTGAGTCATATATGAAAGAAGAATAGGCATGACAATTTTGTAATATTCATAAGGGTGGCCATCAGGGCCCGGAGCCTTATGGGTAGGAAGCATTTTAATGGTTGCCTCCATCTCTTCTCCCATGATCAGTGCATTAAAGGATTGTAAGGAAGAGGCCTTCAACTTGGGAATACAGCTTTAGAGAAGATAATTATATATGCATGCACAAAGTTCATCTCTAAGTGGAATATTCAGGATAGTCGGATTATTGTAAAGATATGAATAGAAATCTCTAAAAATGCGAACTATGTGTTCAGGATGAGAGCACAAGACCCCATTAGCAACACAAACCACCTGAGAAGCCGCAGTACAGGTTTTGTCCCAAAGCTCATAAGCTAAAAGGGCGTGTGCCTAATTCCCCTATCATAAAACACTGACACAGACCTGTAAGGGTTTTCTCGATTTTACCTGGTGCAAGTTCTGTCAACGTACTGCATAGCTTGACTATATCATGCAATAGTTGTATAGATGGGGCAATTTGCAAACGGGACTCCAAAGTCCAAAGCTTAAGTTCCATTTATTGTTGGAGAAGTTGGGATTTTTTTTCAGAGCTGTTGAGAAGACAATGCACTGACTTCTTAAAACCGTTTTATTAGCTTCCCAGAGGATACCACAAGACACGCCAAAGGAACCATTCTCAGCAAAATAAAGCTTCAATGTGGATTTTAGTTCAATTCTGGTAGCATCATACTTAAGCAAAAAATTGTTAACTTGCCATTGACATTGCTTGATCCTTGCTGGATCCAGAGCTAGCGTCATACAAACTGGGGCATGATCAGACCAGGAAATGAGCAAAATGGACATCCTATCAGTATCAGTGAGGACCCGCTCGGCCAGTGGCTGTGGGAATGATGGAATGCAGGAAACAATATGGCCACCGCACTTCTGGGGTCAGCGTCAAACACACGCACCAGATGTGACATTAGAATAGGGGGCAGTAATGTGTTTCAGAGCATGCCATGAAGCTCCTTCTACAAACCTCTCTGGTTCCTGTGTTCCACCGATCCCGCAGCAGCTGGCCAGCTGAGTGGGTCATTGTTGATACTCACAGAAGTTTGATTGATTTTGAAGAGCTTGTATCCTATGATACAATGTAAGTGGTTTTAATCTTGTGTCCTAATAAACCATCTACTGCACTTAGAAATGCCTTCCTTGTTTTTCAATTTTCTAAGTCCTCCAAATGCCTCTGCATGTCACAAAGAATATGACGAACATCGAGGAGCTGTGACTGCACTAGGTGGACTGCTAGTTTTGTATATTGTAAATCCTTCTGCACATACATACTCCATGTGGTTACCGAGGTGGTGGAAATCAGTTTGAAGGGCTTTAATTTCACTGCAGCAGGTCTCTTTGACATCCATAATCAGTTGTTTGAAGTCTTCCTTAGTGGCTATTGAATGCAGTTGTTTTCTCAATGTTGTAATATCATCCACAGAGAGAGAATTAAGAGCACCCAAGGAGGGTAAAACAGATCTGCTTGTGGAAGTAGGGGAGTCCCAGAGTTCATACCAAGCTTGTGAATGGTAAAGGTGTGATAGGCCAGTTGACCGAGCCGAGGTCGCATCAATGGAAGTCTCAGATGTTAAGAGTGGAGGAGAGATATGATGGCTGCCCTGGGTTAGACTAGCATCTTAGGAATGCAGCACCCTCTGGGGCTTGGGTGGGGTTGGGGCCGAGGCAGAGGTCCATCTCTGGGCCTGCCCAAATGGCACCCGGGGCACAAAGTTTGATTGGGGAGAGAAACCGCATGGAGGTGTGGAGGCCTGGTGGGCCGAGAATGGATTAAGCAGGTGGCTTTGGGCAGATACAGTCTCCAGCATGGCCAGGGTTGATGAAGAAAAGCTCACTTAGTTCTGTTGTGACCAGTCTCCAAGTGAATCAGTCCAAGATGGTCGCAGGGCTTCATGTTCAGCACTCTTAAGCCCAGACTCCATAATGGCAGATGGCTACAGCTGGCTATAATAAGACACTTCCTGATACAGATCAGGAATCCCTGGATGTTGCTAGAGCTGGCATGTACCTGAAGTCTGAGAGGAAGGAGCCGCATCTAGCATCAGAGGTTGTGTGAGAGGAGGCAAAGGCTGTGGTGAGTGAGCCGGCGCCATCTTGGCTTCCTCTTGCAGTTATGGGCCAGAAAGTGTCTCTAATCAGTTGGACTGATGAGGGTGGCAGCATAACCTGTCCCTCTAGCTTCTGAGAGTGGGGGGATCGAGATTTGCCCATTTAGCTAAGGAGGTGTCATCCGAAAAAGGCAAAAATATTGCAGGTCCAAGGAAAGCTGCAGGCTCACACGTCCATACCGCTCAGCTTCCAGCCACACCCCCTGGGTTTACATATTCTTTAAGCATGTTAAACATAAACAAATTCCATTTGTTTTATGATACCGTCCTTTAAGCACAAGACTATTTTCTGTTGTAAAAAGCTGGCATGTTTTGACACAGATACAGTGGTGATGAGGACAATGCTAGACCAAGGAACAGGTAGAACCAAGGAGCAGGTTCTGCTGCACAGAAGAGCCTAGGGGCCGGCCCGGTATGCTAACACAGCGGAGGCGACAGGGGGCCTACCGGGAGGGCCACTCCATATTCACTCCATAAGACGCACATACATTTT
Source organism: Staurois parvus (assembly GCF_062004578.1). Classification (NCBI taxonomy): domain Eukaryota; kingdom Metazoa; phylum Chordata; class Amphibia; order Anura; family Ranidae; genus Staurois; species Staurois parvus. Next base: position 11,903,868 of record NW_028317949.1, read on the forward strand.
CCCCATTTTTGGGGGGGGGAAATGAGCATCTTATGGAGCGAAAAATGCGGTAAATCAATTTATGCCAGGGGTACAACACAAAAGGTAAAGGATCAGATTTCAAAACACAGGCACTTCATTCAGAAGAAAAATCCTGGCAGTGTCAAGGCGATTTTCTTCATGTGGACACACAGGACTTGATTTACTAAAACTAGAGTACAAAATCCGGTGCAGCTCTGTACAGAAACCAATCAGATTCCAGTTTTCTTTTCAAAGCTTAATTGAACAAGCTGACGTTAGAAGTTGATTGGCTACCGTGCACCAGATTTTGCACTCTGTAATTTTAGTAAATCAAAATCATAGTCTGATTTGCACTTCAAAATTTACCAAAATTAATGTGTCAAAATATTTCCCATTTCAGAATTCCTTCTTGCTGGACTATCATATTTTTTTCAACACTCCACCTTCATTTGATACAGAGGTTAATCAAACTTAGAAACCTACTAAGTGTCAGAATAGGAGAAAAATCAAATGAAATCAGCTAGATTTATTAAACAGAAAAATCAAGTGGAAAAAGAAGTAAAGGATAGGGATGATGGGGGTAAAAAAGGGGGAATTTTGGAAGTAAAAACCAATATACTATATGGTTGAAGTTGACCTTACAGTAAAATCCAAGGACTGCTTTATTCGTGTTTCAGGGCCACCTTCCCTATTAAAAAAGCAGGCGTGGGAAAAAAATGTCAAACTTTACTACAGTATATCACTTCTAGTTGTCACTCATGGTGCTTAGGCAAGGGTGACCAATAGAGATGAGCTCAAAGTTCAGTCTGGCCACAAGTTGGGACTGAACTTTGGTTGTTCAGAACATGTCTTGGTGGCAGCATTTTTTTTTTCACTTTCAGTGAGTTAAAGTCAGTGCTAAAATAAAAAATCACTGCTCCTGGCTGATTGGAAGTTTTAAAAAAATTTGCATTGGTACATGTACAGCATGTATAAGTGGACTGAAACCAGTATTACCTGAACCCAGAGCAATTCGGCTCATCAATAGTGACCGCATAAACCTTCTAGTAAAACTGCAAGGAATGATGAATATTCCAAATTTCATGAGAAGACACTCTTGCATTGTACTGGCATATTCTGCTGTGTATTTGGGAAACTTAGCATTCCCCAGAATCTCACTTGAAGATAATGATGTTAAACTTTGAAATACAGAAGCCAGATTAGGGTACTATATTTACTAACTTTTAAGCTGCTATTTATTATGCAGGATTGAGACATAATACTTTCAGTTGCCCTCGATTTTTACTTCAAGGTCGACTTTAACATTTTCTACAACAATGTTTGTGTGTTCACATTATTAAAAATGACAAAATATTTTATTCTTGGTTGATTTGTTGGAGGTCTCCAAGATTTCTGAGGGCTTCATACAAGAATATGATCAGTTCTTTCAACCTCCAACTACTTTAATTATATCCTTACAGTATTGTGTCAGCACATCGTTTTGTCTCCTCTCTGTTCAAGCATTCAGTGTCCCCAGTATACTGTACTACATTCCTTTCATTATTTTCTCAATGCTTTCTGGAAAATGGTAAAATCATATTAGTACAAAAAGAAACATATAACTGAGACAATGGCTTTTTAGAAGCTTTTTCAACTCTGAATTGAAAGGGTAAATTATTTTTAGTGAAGCTGGCTGCTGGTTAACTCTGCATGTCTTGTGATTCTATCCTTCCTTCACAGTCATTCTTGCTTTTTCAAGTTCCATATTGTTTTGATTAATGGTGTGGGTGAGGAATCCTGCTGCCCATGAAAAATTTAAAAGTCTGTTTAAGATAGCATTATGAAAAACTAAACACGCTATGTTCATCTCAAAAAAAAGATTTACACATCATTTACACTGCTTCAAAGAAGTCAGTTTATAAAAGCTGCAAGTTTCATGTTCAATAGGATTTTCTTTAACACAAGGCAATAGAATATTCTCAATAGTTTTCAAGTTTCAGTTCTTTAACCTAGAAATATATGTATAAAGAGGGAAAGTAAGTATCTGTGCAGATACGATAATAATAATAATACCAACAACAATAATAATTGTGTAAACAAATCAGCATCAACCTATATCAAACCAATTAACTCTTGGTTTAACATTTCGTAATCTGAAGAGCATTTTTCTGTAAAATCCTTGCAATTGTGAAGCTGGGGTTACACTTACCCTCCTATGTTACCCTATGTCCCTTTATGTTTCCTTGCTGCTTTCCCAGTCTCACCTTTTACATCATCCTTACTCTTCTACAGCCAGTTGACTGACAATAGAAAATGCTCATCTGTACAGTATAGCTAAGAGTATAAAAAAGACTGCAAATTGTCTGTGAAATATGAACATGATTATAATATCAACCCACACTTCAAAGACATGCTGGTAGGTTAGTTGGATCCTGTCTAAATTGGTCCTAGTATGTGTATGCATGAATGTAAGTTAGGGACCTAAGAATGTACGCCCCTTGAGGGTTAGGGACTGATGTGAATGTACAATATATATATGTAAAGTGCTGCATAAATTGACAGCGCTATATAAGTACCTTTAATAATAATAATAATATTGTGTGCTGTATTCTTTGGGGAGAACACATGCACCATTACTATTGCCAATCATTTAGCAGTGCTAGCATCCACAAAATGATCACCTATTCTTTTTTATTTAGTTTCTGCTCATTGTGATTTGACAACTGCCACACAGGTACAGCAAATTTTAAAGAGGGCCAGATATACATACAATTTGCCAGTTTCTGTGGCTCACTGTAAGATCAGGATGCAATTTGATAGAGATAGGGGTAAATACAGAAGATTGGGGATGGTCTGTAAATTGTGTGCATACGAGTTCTCAAAATAAAAAAAAATTGTCCTTCTCTCCAAAATGATTTTAATTTATTACTGCTAGCGGAAAAATATTCATTATTTTCTACGTAACATTAATAATCAAAGTGTAATTCTAATAATAAAGAAAATAAAGACCTTGTTTTATTCTTTTATTTTTTTAAAAATCTGTTACTGCCATGGGTGTAAGGGTTACATTGGATCTGATTTGTTTCCAAATGGCCAGACCAGCAAGCCATCAACCACATTCATATCCTTTTTACAGCTCCCCCATGCAGCTGCACCTACTCCTGAATTGTAAACAAAACATTAGTATAATTTTTATCAATCTTTCTACATAAGAAAAGTGAATCAGAAGTGTTCAATATTATTCAGTGTAGTTAAGGGGGCTGGAGATTAAGGGCAACACAGTCTAATGTGCCTAAACATTCACATAACCCGTTTTGCTAATGCAGAGCACCACAATGTTCTACTACCAGGGGCGGACTGACAACTCATGGGGCCCCCGGGCAATAGGGGATCATGGGGCCCCTGTGTCCTTGTCCAAACTCAAAAAAGCCTATGAAAAAGGTACCAGGGGCATCTCATGGGACCCCAGGCCCTCGGGCAGTGCCCGAGTTTCCAAATGGTCAGTCCACCCCTGTCTACTACACTTTATGTTGCCTTAGTGTGTTGTGGTGTTATTCAAATGAATGCTACTGCCACACATCACACTTAAGATTGTGATTTACCAGAATACATAATTGCAAAGCCAGCCTTAAGATACCACTTACCACTGACTCCAGAGGCCCTTTGAGGGGTTCTTAAGACGGGAGGCATTTTGTGGTCTTCCTGTTATTGTTACCACTTTGTCTGGATGTCATAGTGGTCACATAATTGGGTGTCTGTCCTACTCAATCGTGATGTAAACAGTGACAGTCTCCAGGTTAAAGTGTATGTAAAAGAAAAAACTTTTAGATTTAGTAGGAAATTGTTGGATGTACCGGGCATTTTTACCCCCTTCCTGCACAGACTGATTTTCAGCTTTCAGCGCTGTAGCACTTTGAATGGCACTTTGGATGGCAAATAGAGCTTTTTTTTGGTGGTATTTAATCGCTACTGAGTTTTTTAATTTTTGCTAAATGAAAAAAAACTGAAACTTTGGAAAAAACTATTTTTTCTTTGTTTCTGTTATAACATTTGCAAATAAATAACATTTCTTCATAAATTTAGGTCAAAATGCATTCTGCTACATTTCTTTGGTGAAAATACCCCAAATTAGTGTATATTATTTAGTCTGTAGGAAAGTTAGAGTCCACAAACCAAAGTATATATATCTAAGAATCAATCCTGATCTCATTTATTGAAACGCCAGAATGATACAAATACCCCCAAATCACCCATTTTTGGAAAATAGACAGTTCAAGGTATTTGGTAAGAGGCATGGTGAGTTTTTTGGAGGCTGTAATTTTTTGGAAAATGTAGAAATTAAAAAAAAAAAAAAAATCAAAATTTTTTTTTTTTACATATTGTCACCAGTCCAGTACAGCCTTATCATATAACTGGTGTGGCGGTGATCAGAGACACTGACTATTGACAGTATGTAGAAAAATAAAAATGATAATAATTTTAATTTGTTTTATTTTTCTATTTTTTTATTACATTATTTTTTCTTTTTTTTACTATTTTTTTTATAACACACTGTGACCAAAGCAATACAGTGTTACCATAGTAACATTGAACTACTCTGGGAAAGCGGTTGCTAATACCAATGTATTTCGTTGATATTTCCAATCATTGTTACTGAATGAAACTGATTCATTCAGTCTTTTATTGTGATTAGCTGTGATTGGGCAAAGCTCATCTCATGATACAGATGGGCTGTGATTGGCCCTGTCTGTATAATGTGACTTCGACCATTTACAACTAACAACATAATTGTTTACAATGGATGGCATGACAGGTAGCCATCCATTGTATACAATTGACATGTAATCTGCTGTGTTTGGTCACAGCATTCACATGACACTGGCAAGGGGCCAGTGTAGTGATATGTTATCTGGACACAGCCGTCACAACGAGGAGTGTCCAACCAGGCCGTCAATCTGCTATAGGCCGGGCGGGAAGGTGTTAAATTCACTGGCTGTAGTTTTTTTTTTTTTTGTGGTCAAAGTAATTAATGTCTAGGGATTTCAAAACCAATAGGGTGACCAGCCCATGACGGAAAAAAAACATTACATTTGGTAAACGCTATTAGAACCCTTCAGAATGAACTTGTTGTCAGGATATAGACATTCAACAATTAAATGTTCTTAAAATGGTAGTAAATGCTTCTTATACATTTTCCTATATATATATATATATATATATATATATATATATATACATATACACATGCACACACACACACACATATTCTTATATGTCCACAACAGGTGCAGGCTCTGGCTCACCACCACAAACAATGCAATAGGAAGAAGGGTCAGCCGCACACTGGAGGATAGATGAATATAGTGTATATTTATTGATCCATAGGAGACACAAAACACCAGGACATGAATAAAGGACCTGTTGACGCAGTTCACACTATCTCTTGCTTAATCATAATCATATGATTAAGCACGAGATCGCGTGAAACGCGTTAACAGGTCCTTTATTCATGTCCTGGTGTTTTGTGTCTCCTATGGATCAATAAATACACACTATATTAATTTATCCTCTGGTGTGCAGCTGACCCTTCTTTTTATTTCAAGATGGCTACTGCCAGAAATGCCAAGAGGTGTTTTTCAAAATGCTCTCTCAGCAAAAGAAAACATGGAGACATGGATAGATGGAGTAGTTTGTTTTGAATATTGAAATGAATTGTATAGCACTTTTGCTTTGTGGTAGTCAGATGCAGTGCAGTTCCACTTTACTGGCCATAAATGATCTTTAAAACAAGACATCACTGACATCTGTAGCTGAAGGTACTGTGGAGTAATTCATTCTCAAATTTACAGGTTGTCTAAGTACGACTTTTGTTTTTCCATAGCTCCTGCTCTGTGTTTACATTAGAGATTAGAAGTCTGGAAGGTTGTCAGGTTAATGTTGGGCTTTGCTGGTTTAGAATATTTGAGTGCCTCTGCAGTAAACTTTGAGGGTAAACTGTTCCACAGTGTCCACAGATATATGGGTCAGTGGGGCTTCATTTGTAAAGCACATTTACTGCTTTTTAAGAATGTGTAAATATTTAAATATCACAGGTTTAATTTTAGCTAAATATATTTCTTTGTCCTGATTACAGGATCCATCAGAAAAGAGAATTGTGTGGCCTCTTCATGCTGGGCTGTTGCTGTCTTTAACCTCTTCAATACCGGGCACTTTCACCCTCTTTCTGCCCAGGCCAATTTTCAGCTTTCACCACGGTCACACTTTGAATGACAATTGCTCGATCATGCAACAATGTGCCTAAATTAAATTTTTTATCATTTATTTCACACAAATAGTGTTTTTGTGGCATTCAGTCACCACTGTTTTTTTTTTATTTTTTGCTAAATAAACAAAAAATAATAACAATTGCATTTTCCTACATTTTTGTTATAACATTTTGCAAATAAATAATCTTTCTTCATAATATTAGGCAAAACTGTATTCTGCTATGTTTCTTTGGTGAAAATAACCAAAAACTGCTTATTATTTAGTCTATAGAAATGTTATAGAGTTCATAAGCTATGGTATATATATTTATATATATGAAATTTCCTCAGTCCTGATGTACTGATGGCCTATCGCATTTCTTGAGGCCCAAAAATGCCAGGACAGTACAAATATCTCCAAAATGACCCCTTTTTAGAAAGTAGAAGGTCCACGGTATTTAGTAAGAGGTATGGTGTGCTTTTTGAAGAAATATTAACCTCTTCCTGTCTGCCTATTCTACATAAATGGTGGATGGAAGGCGCCGATGTGGGCTAATGTTCCTGTATTGATGGCTCTCGCACGGCTCACAGAGCCCAGTGATCAAGGTGTCGCCTGGACACATCGGATCACATTACCGCTGTGTTCGGGTGGTCACATGGTGTTTTACCATGTGACTGCTGTGACCAATCACAGCACTTACATAGTAAACAATGAAACTGAAAGTAAAGATCGCTTCTCTCTGCTCTCAGTGTGCCAGTCACCCCAGTGCCCTAGTTTAGTGCCCCTGATCACTGCCCCACAATATCAATAATAAATAATGCAGGGTGGCCCTGTTGCCTGTCCCAGTGCGCACAAACAGCCCCATACACCATACCAATGTCCTAATCACAGCCATACCGTGTGCTGATCACCGCAATACCCCAAACCAACACCCTGGTCACTGCCATATGCCATACCAGCACCCTGATCACCTCCATACACCATACCAGCACCATGATCATCATCATACACCATACCAGTGCCCTGATCACCGCCTTACTCCACAAAAGCATCCTGATGAGTGCCATACCCAATACCAGCATCCTGACCACCACCATGCCTATACCAGCATCCTGATCACCCCATATGCCATACCCCATACCAGCATCCTGATCACCGCCATACCTCAGACCATCACCCTAATCACCACCATACCCCATACCAGCGTTCTTATCACTGCCATACACTATACTAGCATTTTAATCACCGCTATACCCTATACCAGCATCCTGATCACAGCCAAACCCCATACCAGCATTCTGATCACCCCCATACCCCATAACAGCATCCTGGGTACTGCCATACCAGCGTCCTGATCACCGCCATACCTCATGCTAATGTCCTGATCACCCCCATACCAGAGTACTGATCACTACCATATTTGTTATTTCCAAATAATCGTACCACTATCCCCTCCCTCCTAGATTGTAAGCTCCAAGGAGCAGGGCCCACGAACCCCTCATGTATCGCATTGTATTGTTATTGTACTGTCTCATGTATTGTCTCCCATTGTAATGTACAGCACTGAGTGAACTGTTGGCACTATATAAATACTGTATAATAATCACAATTTTTTCTTCAAACCCAAATATTGATAATCAGTTTACATTGAACTTAAACTGCAGTGCATGTACTGAACCCATATCTTTCAAACCCAATGTCATATCTAACCTTAGACAGCATATAAACATAATGTACATATGTTTAATATCTATACCACTGTCTATGCATTTATTTAGAATTTCTTTCATTTACAGTTGTGTCCAAAATTATTCAACCCCCACTGAAATTGAGTGTTTTGGCCAGTTTGACATTGCTTTTGATCATTCAGTCATCTTGCTTACATTTACATTAAAGAGGCACTTGTAGGTCAGACAAATATAACATAACAGTTATAATGAAATAACCACAAATGTCTTTTCTGTGCTCACAGCATTATCAGTTTTATTCAACCCCCAAGTGACATTCAATCTTAGTACTTAGTACAGCATCCTTTTACAGTTATAACAGCTTTTAAACGTGAAGCATAGCTTGACACAAGTGTCTTGCAGCGATCTACGGGTATCTTCGCCCATTCTTCATGGGCAAAGGCCTCCAGTTCAGTCACATTCTTAGGCTTGCGCACTGCAACTGCTTTCTTTAAGTCCCACCAGAGGTTCTCAATCGGATTTAAGTCTGGTGACTGCGATGGCCACTCCAAAATGTTCCAGCCTTTCCTCTGCAACCATGCTCTAGTGGACTTGGAGGTATGCTTGGGATCATTGTCCTGTTGAAAGGTCCAACGTCTCCCAAGCCTCAGGTGTGTGACGGACTGCATCACGTTTCCATCCAATATCTCCTGGTACTGAAGAGAATTCATGGTACCTTGCACACGCTGAAGCTTCCCTGTACCTGCAGAAGCAAAACAGCCCCAAAGCATGATTGACCCTCCACCATGCTTCACAGTAGGCAAGGTGTTCTTTTCATCATAGGCCTTGTTCTTCCTCCTCCAAACATAGCGTTGATCCATGGGCCCAAACAGTTCTAATTTTGTTTCATCAGTCCACAGAACACTATCCCACAACTTTTGTGGTTTGTCCACATGGCTTTTGGCATACTGCAGTCGACTCTTCTTATTCTTTGGAGACAGCAAGGGGGTACGCCTGGGAGTTCTGGCACGGAGGCCTTCATTACGCAGTGTGCGTCTTATTGTCTGGGCTGAAACTTCTGTACCCACATCTGACAAATCTTTTCTCAGTTCCTCAGCAGTCACACGGGGACTTCTCTCCACTCTACGCTTCAGGTAGCGCACAGCAGTCGAAGTCAGCATCTTCTTTCTGCCACGACCAGGTAGCGTTTCAACAGTGCCCTTTGCCTTGAATTTGCGAATGATGCTTCCTAAGGTGTCTCTTGGTATGTTTAACATCTTTGCAATCTTCTTATAGCCATTGCCCTTCCTGTGAAGAGAAATCACCTCTTCTCTTGTCTTCCTGGACCATTCTCTTGCCTTCACCATGTTTGTAACCACACCAGTAAATGTCTAGAAGGAGCTGAGTATCACAGTCATTTTAAAGCTGCCTAATTGGTGCTTATTATGCTTGATTGCTGCTCGGTGACATCCACAGGTGTTTTCAATACCTGATGGAAAGCACCTGTATGAACCTCTGTTCTTCAGAGTGGTAGTCTTTAAGGGGTTGAATAATTGTGGCAATGAAGAAACCACATAAGAACCATTTACTACTGTATTACATAAACAATTGATGTCATTTTAGTTGCATTTGGGTAGTTACAACGTCCTTGTAGGATTTGATTCTGAATACAATTCCAAATGTACACTATAGTCCCTAAACCCCTTTACAGCATTGGGGGTTGAATAATTTTGGACACAACTGTAGTTCTTTTTTTAATCGTTTTTTTTCTTTACTTACATGCATACAGTAGCAAATCTCCTGTTTGTTTCCTCCTGCATTATCTTACAGGGAATCAGTCAATGGTAAGAACATTTCCAATACACTTCTTTCTGACATTCTAACATGTTCCCTGTATGATTTACAGCTTATTGGAAATATCTACTAAGAAAATATAGACAACTCATTGCTAACTTCTTTCTAAGAATACTTTTTCTTGGCACAGGCTTCAGTAATTTCTGTATTACTGAACTTCCATTTTGTGAAATTTTGTTGAAGTTTGATTTTGATTGACTGCAATACTTTTTGCAGAAAATATCCCAAACAATATTTCTCATCCATAGAGAAATGAGTGAAATGAAGCCTAAGTTGCTGAAAGTATATTCGGTGATCTGGGTGACATTTGTGTTTGGTGTACAAGCATCAAAATCTCACTTAAAGAGGAGTTCCAGTGAAAATGAAAAAATAAAAGTCAGCAGCTACAAAAACTGTAACTGCTGACTTTTAAAAAATGGACACTTACCTGTCCCTCAATCCCGTGGTTCCCCCCCCCCCCACACCAAAGCCAGTTTCACTGGCAGTTCAGTGTTCCCGGCTCCAGCATCTTTAGTTTGGGCACCAGGCTTTGACAGCTTGGAGCTTCACAACCGGGTGCTCACTGCAAATGTGCGAGTAGCGCTGCGCTTTGTGAATGGTCCCGTAGTCTTCTGGGACATGTCATGTGTCCTAGAAGACTATGGGAAGGGAGGGGGCAGGACAACTTCAGCTTCCGATTGCATAGGCAATGGCAGCGGAAGTGGGTACCTGTCAATTTCAGGTACCTGCCCCCCCCCCCCCCCCACAGGTGCCAATCCTTAATGAGAAGTGGGGGACAAAGCCTTAGAGTGGAATGTCCCCTTTTGGGTGGAGCTTTGCTTTAAGTGAATGCGAGGTCATTAAAATCTTTAGTGTTCACAAACCTGTAAAAATAGTGGCAGTCCTACTAGTTTGTGCCTTCATCAACCAAAACCTAAAGTTATCTCAATGTTACACTAACTATTTGCACAAACTTTTTTTCCCCTCACATGCATGGCAATGTAGCATCAAAATGGAACAAAGCTCTTCTACAGTAAAACATATCCATTTACTTTGAGCTTTACTATCCCCCATGTTACATAAAAGTAAAACTAATGTGATATAATTTTAAATAAAACCTTCCATCTATAATTGTTGCGCTCCTATTATCCAATTATATAAAGTGTAACAAATATATTATATTAAATACAAAAATATTTTTTTTCCAATTAACCGCATGCCGCCCAGCCGCTGTACATATACGGCGGCAGGGTGGCACACGCAGGCAAAACCACGTTTTAAAATGAGTGTTTTGTAAACAAATAGGAGGCGCACGAGGCGCGCCACCGCCCTATTTGTCCCTCGGATCACCGCCGCAGATGTCAGTCGCCGGGTCACAGCCGCTCCTTAGCGGCTATGTCCCGGCGATCGGCGGCAAACAGTGACAGAGAGCACAGGTGCAGTAGCTGTGCTGTCTGCCACTTCCCTATCAGCTCGAGGATGAGCTGATCGAGAAAGAACAGTTTCTCTCTTTCTCGATCAGCCTTGTCCCGCCCAGTACACACCCCCGCCCCCTAGTAAAACACTCCCCTCACTCCTATAACCCTTCCCTGCTAAATAAAGTTAACCCCTTCCTCCCCAGTGCCATTAGTACAGTGTCAGTTTTTTTTTTTTTGCACTGATCACTGTATTAGTGTTTTTGGGGATGTCAGTGACCCCAAGTCAGTATCCCCCAATGTCAGAATGTCCGCCGCAGTCCCACCATAAGTCGCTGGTCACTGCCATAAGTCCCTGATTGCTGCCATTATTAGTATAAAAAAACCCCAAAAATCCCAGTATTTTTCTCGCCATTTGTAAACGCTATAACTTTCATGTAAACTAATTAATTTACATGTATTGGGTTTTTTTTTTAGCAAAGACATGTCGCAGAATGCATTTTGGCAGAAATTTATGACTAAATTTGATTTTTAAATTTTTTTTTTACTGGACATGTTTTATAGCAAAAAGTCCAAAATATTGTTTTTTTTTCCTCAAAATTGTCAGCCTTTTTTTTTTATAGCGCAAAAAATAAAAACCACACAGGCGATCAAATACCACCAAAAGAAAGTTCAATTTGTGGGAAAAAAAAGGATGTAAATTTAATTTATGTACCGTATTGCATGACCGCGCAATTTTCTGTTAAACTAGCGCAGCACTGTAAAGCAGAAAAATGGCGTAAATTGCAGTATTTATACCATAGTTTGTAGACGCTATAACTTTCACACAAAGCAATCAATATACACTTATTGGGATTTTTTTTACCAAAAACATGGAGCAGAATACATTTTGGCCTAAATTTATAACCAACTTTGAGTTTACTATATATTTTTTATAACAAGTGTAATAAAAGCGCCACACCCTTAATACTTTAAAGCAGCAATTCCACCTCAAAGAAACCAAATAAATTTCTTAGTGCTATAACTTAAATAAAGGAATGCGCTAAAACCACAAACTATTCCTAATTTAGTGTAGAAACATTAGTGCAAAAGAGATATATATATATATCTATTCTCAATTAATATCAAAAAATATCAAAATTATGTGCAAAACTATTTTTTAGTGCATAAGTAATTTAAATAATTAAATTTGTGAATATAAAAAAATGTCCAATTCTGAATTTCTTCAAATGTCCAAACAAATCCTTTTCAAATTCAGGTGCTCTCAAAGAAATTGTGCCAAAATCCACCACCAAAGTAAAGTTGGGTAACTCACCAGAGCTCCATGCTGATCAATCTCTAGATCAGCAAAAAACGCTTTTTGCTCTGGGAGCAGATGCAATCAATCAACTTCTCAGGTGTGATGATCAGTAGCTACACAATCATCCATAAGGTAGGTATCCACCACTCAATATAACGGTTCCAGGAGCATTATATCACTCTCTCTTTTTATATCTCTCCACCGAGGTCATGTTTGGGAATGAAAGAGAAAATCATGGTGCAGCCAGTTTTTTTATAAAAGTATCCAACAATTTAATAAAGATTTACACTCACAAAAAGGGTGTCTTCACCGACACCAGTATAACAGCATAAAACAGCAAATGGTATAACAGTCTCCTGTTCCCCGCACACTCACTACAGCGCTCGTGACTCAATTTTCTCCGCAAACATCAGCATCCAGCAAGCCCTACTAGTTTCGTCATGAATGACGTCTTCAAGGGGCGGTCTGGATGCAGACGTCGGCTCCTCTCTAATATACCACCCGCACTCTGCATTGCTGAGCAGCTTAACCAATCACATTAACAACTCCATGAATATGCATCTCCAATTACAGAATGTTACGGCGAAGCAGCACAATCTCCAAACAAGCTTCCAACCTCGCCTTACACCCTGCAATTCCTTTTTAAAAAACATCCACAAATATCCCAGGCCATATAACAGCATCAAAATACTAAAAAAGCAGCATAAAATGTTAACATCGTACATTTAAAGGGCCATACCCACATTAAAGAAGAACTCTACAATCAAAATGTATCTATATAAAAAAATACATATATGAATGTGTAAAAAAAATACATAAAATATCTCTAAAAAATACAAACCAAAAACTATACATAAAATGAAACAAGTAATCCTCCTTTATATATCAAAAAATTCCTTCACAATCCCCATATATCACAAATTCCGTTTTTTTCTTTTTTCTTAACGCAAAGCATGTAGAATATCCAAGAAGTATTCTTTCAAAAGTTTGTCAAAAAACAGTTAAGATCAATATCTATATTCATACCTTTTGGTTTTAAACAGTCCAATTCATATATCCAATATGTTTCCTTCTTTGATATTTCTTTAATCATATCAGACCCCTTCCAATGCTCATTAATTTTCTCAATGCCATAAAAAGTTGCTAAACTTGGGTCACTATTATGTTTTAATTTAAAATGCTTCGACACACTATGTTTTTCAAAACCTTTTTTTATATTATTTAAATGTTCTGCAATCCTCGTCTTCAAATGTCTCCCTGTTCTTCCTACGTATTGGAGGCGACACGGGCACTCCAAAACATAGATCACATGTGTTGAATTACATGAGATAAACGAGTCGATATTATATTCTTTATTAGTTGTACTTGAACAGAACTTTTTCTTACTTTTTTCACTGAATGCACTCCTTTGTTTTTTATCCCTGCAATGTTCCCACCAGGTGACTAAGGCATATTAATATGATTTCCTTGTGTATGGGAGAACTATCTGAACATACTGCTTGATACAGTTTTTACTATGCCATCGTTGTGTTTGCAAAATCTGTCACTGAATTTACTCTTTTGTAGAAATTTTGTATATCATTTTTTTTCTTACTTTTGTTGCCTATTACATTCTGAAAAAAATGTGGTTCTAAGTTCAAGTTATACCCCTTGCCCCAAACCTTGAAGATATTTTATTTTTTAAATAAAGTCATTTTGAAGTAGTTTCTGGGATCCTGCAACTCCTGAGCTATTCTAAATGCAATAAGGTGCCAAAAAGGACGTGTCAGTTGACAGCCAGAATGCACTTCCTTATTTCTGAGCCCTGCCATGTTCCCACCACGTGGGGGTTCCTCTCCCTTCACTGTTGTCACATTCACAGCCCATGGCCTCAACATTCATTTACAGCATTCTGTAAATGAATGGCACAGCGGTAGATGGACTTGAATTTCAATGGACTGCAGGGGTGCTGTTGAGAGCTCTCATCATATATTTTGCCATTTGTTTTTATTTGATTACAGACAGTTTTATGCCTTCAACATCACTTTTTTCATAATTTTCACCATTATTCCCTTATTTTTGTTTTATTTTTGTAGTAAAACAAAAAGTGTAGCCCTACCCCAATAAGAATCGCTTGTTTCTTGAGCAGGCTTTCCCATAGAACTTCATCCGCAGCCAAGCACACAGTATTTCATAATAATCACTTTAGGGGTTGTAGTTTTTGTTTTTTTTATTTGTTGTTTTATAACTGAGATAGGGAGGAGATATAGTGGGATACTTCAAATTGAGCTATGCACAATTGAGGACAGCTTTCTCTAAATGGATCTGTGATTTTCCTTAGTGGATCTGTGTAGCAGACTGTACAAAGAATGGAGTAAAGTCACTGTGTAGAAATGCAGAACTTAGTGGACAGTTTCACTTCTGGACACAAGCCTCTGTCCCCTCTAGCTTACACCCAGCAGCTGACTATAAACAGTATCTTACAGAAGTGAGTACACCCCTCACATTTTTGTAAATATTTTATTCTATCTTTTCATGTGACAACACTGAAGAAATGACACTTTGCTACAATGTAAAGTAGTGAGCGTACAGCTTGTGTAACAGTGTAAATGTGCTGTCCCCTCAAAATAACTCAACACACAGCCATTAATGTTTAAACCACTGGCAACAAAAGTGAGTACACCCCTAAGTGAAAATGTTCAAGTTGGACCCAGGGTGTCAATATTTTGTGTGTCCACCATTATTTTCCAGCAATACCTTAACCCTCTTGAGCATGGAGTTCACCAGAGCTTCACAGGTTGCCAATGAAGTCCTCTTCCACTCCTCCATGACGACATCATGGAGCTGGTGGATGTTAGAGACCTTGCGCTCCTCCACCTTCCGTTTGAGGATGACCCACAGATTGCAAAAAAGGTCTTTAGACATGCTTGGCCAGTCCATCACGTTTACCCTCAGCTTCTTTAGCAAGGCAGTGGCCATCTTGGAGGTGTGCTTGGGGTCATTATCATGTTGGAACACTGCCCTGTGGCCCAGTCTCTGAAGGGAGGGGATCATGCTCTGCTTCAGTATGTCACAGTATATGTTGGCATTCATGGTTCCCTCAATGAACTGTATCTCCCCATTGCCAGCAGCACTCATGCATTCCCAGACCATGACACTCCCACCACCATGCTTGACTGTACCTACATAGATTTAAAATAGATTTTTCTTCCATTTTAAAAAATATCATTCCCAAATATATTGTCATATTTTTGAAATACTACAATTTTGGCCATATTTTATATATATATATATATATATATGTCTATTGTGCAGCGCTGAGCAAACCCTTTGGCGCTATATAAACTCGATAAATAAATATATATATATATATATATATATATATATATATATATATATATATATATACACACTGCATGTTGAAATGCATTTTTAAAATATTTCAAATATACTCTATGTCTTTAAAAATACAAATCTACATGTTTTTAATGCATATACAATTGTATGTAAAAATACATGTTACAATGACTTTTTTATATGTTAAAAAAAATCTGAATAATATATTTTAAAAAAATATGTTTGCACTTCCTGATGATGATCAAAACATGTCAAGGTTTGATGGTGCAACTTCCGCTGATGTCACTTCTGCCCTTTGGAATGCACGCTGGAACGCAGCGGCCATCTTGATTTCCATTCACAAGCGACAAGGCTGAATACACTGAGTGCCAGGTTATGGGCACTTTGCTTGTGAGTTGTATTTTTACATTTTCTCCCCAATATTAAAAGTTTTATGCTTTCACACTATGGGATGTTCGTTTTTGTCTCTATTTGTATGCTAATACCTGCTTGTGGAGGAGAGGAGGAATTCTGATACAGCCCCTCTGGAGTTACACTGTTACCATTAGCAACACTGTTTAAATCCTGTGATATAACATCTGTTACCACTAGCAACGCTGCTGTCAGGGCAGGAGCTGAGGAACGGACAGGCAGGCCTAACAATGTAACGCACTGGCTGACGACAACCACCACCCACAGACCAAAGTCCCTCAGGGCGCGGAGTCTAAGTCCCAGGCTGCCCTTCACCAGGGCCCCTGATGGTGGGGATGGACTTGACGCAGCCAGGAACCAGGTCGCGGCCCCCGAGACACCTCAGCTGCGGTAATGGCCGCCGCCAATGGCGTGTAGCTGGTGGAAGAAACAAAAGAGTAGTCAGACAAGCCGGGGTCAACAACAACAGGACAAAACAGTACAGGACAGCAGACGAGAATCACAGGTCACAAGCCGGGTTCAGCAACAGAGGGTCAGATCAAAGGAGAATACAAAGAATAGTCAAGTCACAAGCCGAATCAGAATACCAGGAGAGTCACGAGAGTCAGAACACAGTAATAGTAACACAAAGACACAAGACACAAGTGCAAAGAGCATGTGCGGGCCACAGGCTTATATGTCATCAGCCACGCCCCTCTGGGGGGTGGACCTCAGAGACCTGAAGACATAAAAAGGATTCCCATCATGCACAGCACAATCCAAGATGGACGCCAGCACATGGAGTAACATAACCTCAGGGAAAAGGTAGGACCTTGACAGCTGCATACCCCCCCCCCCCCAGGAAGGATTATTAGTTATCATTTCTACGCAACACACTGGGATAGTCCCAAACAAAATGCATAAGTCCATCCTAGAGACAGGTGGTCACAAGATGACGGTGAGTGCAAATCCATGTGGGGCACCGGTTTGAGCACAGTGGAACACCTGTCATTTTATAACAGAATTCACAATGAAGCATTTAGTACTTTTTGCACCTTATTCTCACGAACTGGGACTGAATAATATTATCAATATAATATATGTGTACAGCTTGCTTTTGCCCACAAATTTTGTCCATATGTATAGAACGCCCCAGACTCCAATTCTTCTTGATAAACAAGAATTGTTGCGACAGCTCAGGATTAGGCTGGTTCCTTAGGGGTTTTGACACATACAGAAATTCCCATATCTTGTCCTCACACCATTGGACACTTTTTTGACTCAATCTCTTCCATGATCTCCCTGGGGACATATGGGAAACCATACCTGTACTCAGGGGCGGACTGACCATTTGGAAACTCGGGCACTGCCCGAGGGCCCGGGGTCAGTAGGGGGCCCCATGAGATGCCCCTGGTACCTTTTTCATAGGCTTTTTTGAGTTTGGCCAAGGACACAGGGGCCCCATGATCCCCTATTGCTCGGGGGCCCCATGAGTTGTCAGTCCGCCCCGCCTGTACTTCAGAGAGACATGCCTTTGAACTGTTCTCTGGAAATGGAAAAGTTGTGGCAGTTCATCTCGGTCTCCTCCTCACAACGTTCCTTATGTACTGCTTGTAAGCCATGTTTTGCGTTTGGGCCCTGGTAAGGGTGTGAGGAGAGGACAAATCAGGCCTCCTTTCTACATAGGCCTGACAAAATCCAAGTTCTTCAGCACACTGGATCAACTGGGCATTGTGCTCCCTCTCCTCACTGTTCAGTCTGTAGCACTGGGAGTCACTCTCAGTTTCACAGTTCTACACTGACTCTATTGCTGACTCCCTGTCTCCTATGTCCTCCTCAATGGACCCAAATGTGTGCTCAAATTTTGGGGATCACACATCCACGATTCCTGGCTTCCCCTCTCCTGAGGAACTAACAAACTCTGCACTGGATCTCCTTCGTCCCCGCAATCAGCAGGCTGATTGCTAATTATGCCACACTAGTTACAGGTTGTTGGCCATCCCTATCTGGCAAAGACACTTCTCATGGGTTTGACGAAGTGTAGTCTGGGGGTACAGTCCTGGCCCCAGCTGCTCTCTCTGCAATGTCATCTCCCATCTGAGTATTCTTTACTCCTGTAGCATAACCTGTGTTCCAGTTAACTAGCAGAATCACTGACTGTTTGCCACTGGGCAATCTCTTCAACAGTAACTCCCCACAGTGACCACACTACCCCCACATGTGCAGCTTCACAGTAATCTGCTAGCATCTGCAACATACCAGTCCCAGGTGTTCCGTATCGCCATTGCAGCACTGTGCCAAACTCTCTTGGGGTAGCAGCTGCTCTCCAGTGTCTGTCAGTGCTCTGCCAGGCAGATCAGTCAGCTTCACTAAGGACTCCCCATGAACCACGGATCTCCTCAGCTACACCAAGATATGCCATTCTTCCACCCCTCTCTCTGGATTGGCTGATCCCGTGCATGTGCTCTGCCTGCTCCTCTCAGTTAGCTGACTCCCTAGCAACCATTACTCCTATTACTCCTGTTGGGCAGAACACTCAACGCTCCTTTTACCACACTCTCTTTCACCACCACACTCTTTTGCAGTGCCAGTCCATGCTGAATTGCTGCCATTAGAAGACCATGCTGCATTATGCTGAGTGGCACACCTCCCTCTGTCCTCTAAAAGAAGTTTTTTGCGCTCACTTCACCATACCTGGGGTTAAGTCTTTCAACGTTGCCTGCTACTTCACCATTATCAAGCTGTGTTGACATGTTGGCATGTTGACTGCCATAAACAGTCCGAGCTGATATGTAGAGTGTAGCACACTACTGCAGTAAATGCACACAGTCCTGAGTCAACCCCTTCATTGTCATCAGTCACACAAGTGTTAACAAGCCTTGCTGAAATACTTTGTTATCATTTGTAGTCCCTGCTGAAATGTAGATAGTGACATATCTTCCTGTAGTGAACACTCAACTTTTTTAGTTAGCTCCTACCCTTCTGTCCACTAACCCAGTATATTCAATCTGTGCTGACACACTTGCTTTCCCATTATCAATCCTTGTTGTAATGCATACATTTTATTTGGGTACAGTGTTGCATGATTGCGTAATTATAAGTTAAAGTAACGCAGCGCCGTATGGCAAAAAGTGGCCTGGTCAGAAAGGGGAGTACCTCTTCCAGAAGGCAAGTGGTTAAGTATATCATATCGCTAGTAAAATTATGCAGCTTATCACATTTAGCACTTTAATTTTTCACCTAATTCTAAGCAATATACCTCATTTAAGAACGTTCAAATTGCAACTATCAAAGTCTGCATTGTCTCTCTTTTTCATTAGCGTATCATGCTGTTTACTGTAGATTGTTTATCATCAAGAGGCTTTCCTAAAACACATAAAGTTAGATTCCATCTGGTTGTAACATCTTACTTGATATTATAGAATAGTAAATGTTTCAGTTCTTTTCAGGTCGATGTTTTCTTCATGTTGCTACTGAATTAAAGAAATTACAATAAAACCTTTTTGCCTCTGTGAGCATACCTCAAAACCTTAAACTTTAAGACAGAGAGACAGGGTCAAGGATACAGTAGTGTGCCACAGTGAAAAATAGGTGTAGTTAAATTATGCTAAATTTTGGAAGTGGGTTAATAGAGGCTGAGCTATCTTTCACAGTAGTTAGGTACAATATAGCAAGCAGTAACTGACGGGCCAATGAACACTGTGGTTAGAAGTATGTAATGTACAGCTTTACAGCACAGATTGCTGAATGCCATGGTTAGGTCTGTAAAACATAAATACAAGTGTATACATTTTAGAAACTAGGAGCTTGTATTGTACAAAATAGCCTAAAATAGTAAAAATAAGGAGCAGAACACACAGGACAAGAAACAAGTGCAAAGAGGAGTAGGTAACATAATACTGCTGGCTGCTTAGTGGGAGGCAAAAATGTCCCAGTGTTTGCAGTCCATTGGAGGGGGGGGGAGGAGGAAACACAAAGAATGTGGAGGTCAGTAGAAGGAAACTAGTAGAAGTAGAAGGGGAAATTGTGTGAAGTGTTCTTGCTTCCACCAGTAGTCTACAACTGGAGTGGGCAGAGTAACTGGGTGGAGTGGCTTGTCAATCTGCTGCCTGCTCACACACCTCAGTTCCTATGGCAACTCAATCTACAGCAAGGGCAGAGAAGAGCGATTAAAAACAAACTGCTCCAACTTGCTCACTTCACTGGCGGTTGCCATCTTCAAACGGTTGTAGTTTAAAAATTATAAATCCTACATTATAAATCCTATCCTATTGTGAGAATCACAAGACCCAGACCTACATTTTGATACATAGTATGTCTCTGAAATATTAAAAATGAAGGCACAGTTGCAGTTTAGAAATTGCCCTTCAAATTTGAGGTGACTAGAGTGGAGTTTCAATGAATTTTCAATGGGCGGCGTGAGTTGCAAACAAATGGTCATATTGTGAAAACTATCAGGACTATGGCTTAGCCGTGGACATTTTTAGCGGTAGCAGGGATAGCTGAACGTTTTGATATAAGATTTGTGTAGGTGGGCTTGAAAATGAGGGAGTGATGGCAGTTTAGAAATCATGTCCTGATTCTTCAGCTCACACTCTAGCTTTTGTCAGCTCCCACTCTAGTTTTGCACATTCTGCCATTCATTGCTATGGGACCAATTTCACCACAAAAACGCCGATATTTTGTGAACCATTCGGGGAAACGTTCCACAAAGTAATAGCACACCAATCGGGAACAATCCGCAGGTTTCGGTATATTCTATGTATGTCTATGTAGTGTAAAAACTGTGGGAGGCGTTAGGGTGGTAAATTTGGCTATAATAATAAGAATATATATGTGAGATAACAGTAAGTGGTCTTGCCATGGAAGAACAGTTAATAAAGACTACGGTCAGTGGGTGAAAAAATTACTCACTGCTAATGGCAATGAGAGGACATCAGTGGAAGAATTCCCCCTTCCATGCCACAGGTAGTCAAACACCTACAGTAGATTGATTTCACACAGCAATTACCTGCTTAATAATTACTGAGATTTGACTTTGATATTCCAAAAAAAAAATCATAATCTAACAAATAAGCAAAGTGCATATGTTCAGCAAACCTCAACCTTTGCTGCATGATCAACAACTTCCTTGTACAATATTGAGGTTAAGCTACCATGTGCATTATGGTTTAGTAAATGCAAACTATAGATATCTTTCCTTTTACTGCTCTCTTAATAACTCTCAGTGCCAACATATCAGGGGTTCCTTTGAAAAACGGTATTGGCATACAAGCAGGGGCGAACTGACAACTCATGGGGCCCCCGGGCAATAGGGGATCATGGGGCCCCTGTGTCCTTGCCCAAACTCAAAAAAGCCTATGAAAAAGGTACCAGGGGCATCTCATGGGGCCCCCTACTGACCCCAGGCCCTCGGGCAGTGCCCAAGTTTCCAAATGTTCAGTCCGCCCCTGCATACAAGTACAATTATTGGGCAAGCCCTCCGTGTGAATACCATGGCAACTTTGATCAATATTTAATTTTTCCTGTGAGTAGGATTAGAAGTGAATCTGGTGGTCTCTGGGGGATGGAGACAAGTGAGATATTCCCTGCAGTTTGGGAGAGGAGAATAGGAAGAAATAACAAGTGACTGCATGGATTTTTCTGCTGCCTGATTAAACCCATACACTTTTATATTGTAAAAAATAAACCTATTGGCTGACTCATTTCTGGTGTGACATCATTGTGCAGACGTTGCATAGCTACATTTTCCATTGTGTCCTCCAGTCGAGTGGACACAACCACTATTCGTAGTTACAGGCCACCCATGTCACATGACCATAAACAGAAAATGGGTATTGCTTTTCCCAACTCACCTGTACTTGCACCAGTCAGACATCAGCATTAGGTGCTGGAAAAAGAATTTATAGGTCAAGAGAACCTCATGATTTGGTTAAATTCCTGAGCAGTTCTACAGAAATTAGGAAGGTGGGGAAGTATACTGTTAGATCTTCAAACATAGCTGAGGTTTTTAAGAAAGAAAGAAATTTTATGCAGATTACACAAATCTCTGCATATTCACTTCAGCTTCAGAAGGTTCCCCTTCACAACCAGGCCATTCTATTCTATACCGTACTGCACTGCTGGTAATTGCACGGTCATGCAACACTGTACCCAGACACAATTTATATACTTTTTGCACACAAATAGAGCTTTTTTGGGGGGTATTTTATCACCACTAGTTTTTTTTATTGTTTGTGATATAAATGAAAGGACCAACAGTTTTGAAAACAAAAAAATAATATTTTTTACTTCCTACTATAAAACATATCCAATAAAAATACTGATAAAATGTAATTTCTTCATAAATTTTAGCCAAAATGTATTCTGCTATATGTTTTTGATTAAATAAATCCCAATAAGTGTATATTGATTGGTTTGCATGAAAGGTATAGCGTCTACAAATTAAGGTATATATACTGGATTTTTTTTTTATATATACTATTAATGGTGATGATTAGTGTCTTATAATGGGACTGTGGGATGTGGTGGGTAATCTGCCACTAACTGCCACTGACATCACCAGTGACATTAATACAGTGATCAGTGATAATACTATACATTGTCACTGTACTAATGACACCTGCTGGGAAGGGGTAAACATATGGGGCGATCAAGGGGTTAAATGTGTGCCTAACTATGCATAATGTGTGTAAAGTGTGCTTATTTTACTGAACGATCTCTACGTTTCTAAGGATGAGTAACTTATAGATTGCTCCCTCTGTGCAGAGCTCTGTGTTGTTTACCAACACAGAGCTCTGAGCTGTGATTGCACACAGCCGATTAGCACATCCCAGCCAGGAATCCTTGTCCGTGACTTGCTGATAGGCTGTAAAATCACAGTAAGTGCTGGCGGGGGGCACACCTGAAACCCGGAAGTAGGCAGCAAAGTACCCATATGTTACTTTGCCTACAGCTGCCTCCCATCCGCAGTACATTACAGGCGGGTGTGTGTAAATTGGTTATCTTACAGATTTGAGTACAAATATCTAAATAAACCAAAATTATCTGATCACTAATTCTTCTGTTTTATGTGTCACTATTAGAGATGAGCGAATTATTCAAAAATTAGATTCGGCTGATTCGCCGAATTTGCGGGAGAAATTCGATTCGATGCGAATTTATTCGCCGCGAATTTAACTTATTAAAAGGGTTTCTAGGCTTCAGAGAGCCTTTATATTAGTGCAGAACACTGTACCTTTAATTTAAATGCCCTTGGAGTCTGCTGGGGAAGAGAAATAATACTGTCAGTCAGTATGACATGCAGATGAGTGCCGTCGATCTTAGAATCACCGCACACTTCACTCATTTGGGCAGTCACGGGGCACGACGAAGAAGAAGAAGAAGAAGAATGAAAAGAATGAACAGAAGAAGAAGAAGAATGAAAAGAAGAATGAGAAGAAGAATGAAAAGAAGAATGAGAAGAAGAATGAAAAGAAGAAGAAGAAGAATGAAAAGAAGAAGAAGAAGAATGAAAAGAAGAAGAAGAATGAAAAGAAGAAGAAGAATGAAAAGAAGAATGAAAAGAAGAAGAAGAAGAATGAAAAGAAGAATGAAAAGAAGAAGAAGAATGAAAAGAAGAATGAAAAGAAGAATGAAAAGAAGAAGAAGAAGAATGAAAAGAAGAATGAAAAGAAGAAGAAGAATGAAAAGAAGAATGAAAAGAAGAAGAAGAATGAAAAGAAGAATGAAAAGAAGAAGAAGAATGAAAAGAAGAAGAAGAATGAAAAGAAGAAGAAGAATGAAAAGAAGAAGTATTCCAGTACAGCAAAAAGTGTATCTGCAGAGAGCTCCGCTATTTCTGACAGTTCTCTGACAGATCCTTCACATTTACAGCGGTTGAAACATTGTATCTATTTATTTCCGAATAAAAACATCTGTATCCTAAATGGAAACAAATAGATACAATGTTTCAACCGCTGTAAATGAACTGTCAGAACTGTCAGAAATAGCGGAGCTCTCTGCAGTGACACTTTTGCTGGCTGATCGGGAAAAATTCGATTCGTGCACCCGAAGTTTGCTAAAATTCAGATTCGATGCGAATCAAATTTTTCCCGATATTCGAAACGAATTCCACTTCGCCTGGTTCGATTCGCTCATCTCTAGTCACTATCAATTTGCATAGAAGGCTAGTATTGGATGATTGTTCATCCATTAATACAAATCTGATTATACTGAAAATAAAGTCTTGTGGCCTGTAAAAGAGTAATAGCAGAAAATTATCAATTTGTAGTAAATGCTTACAGACTTAAACGGAGCAAAGGTATATTAACAGAAGGCTATGCATTCACTACATCATTTTCATTTGTGAGAATAATTTGCAATAACTGCATTGTGTTGAGGTCAATAAACAAGAAACAACATACACTTCTCTACAGTAAAGTCCTTGATGTCAATCACATATATTTATGCTTGAAAACACCTGTGAAACCCATTGAGCCAGATAGTGTGAAGAGAACTGGCAGCCTCGACAATAAAAATAAGCAGATGTTGGGTCTTCAATTGCATCTGTTTAAATGCGAGTATGGTCATCTTGTGTTATACAATTGCCTTTAATGAAGGTCTGTTTTGTATTTCCTTTAATAATGGCTAATATAAAGAAAACAGAAACAGAGAGAGTCACTTAGTGAGTCCAGATGGAGGTTTTTTAAACAAATGAATTTATCCAAATCTGCTATACCTGAAATCTTCCTAGCCTATTTAAACATTTGATATCAACATGCTTGCATCTTGTAATCGACAAGTATATTTTTCAGTTTTTATATCTTATATTCCAAGGTCTATTTTAATTAAGTGCCCCAAATATATGCTCTGTTGACCCTGTATCTAATATGGTCATCTTGTGGTATAGAATTGTCTTTTCTGAAGGGCTGTTTCTGTCTTTCCTTAAATAATGGCTAATATGAAGAAAAAAAAAAACAGAAGCAGAGAAGACAAAATGCCATGTTATACCCATATTAAGAAGGTTTTCAGTATGCATGGCATACTGATACCAGAATGCTTAACCCTCAGCATGAAAAGAGTGCCTCAAAAAGGGGACCACCAAAAGTATCATGAAAAGGGATGCAGGAGTTTAAAGATTTATGTGCAGTTTCCTTCTACTTTCAGCCCCATGTTCCCTGTATATTATAAATAAAAGTGCAGCGCTAAGTAATAAATCTGAAAATTGTCCACTGTAAGTCCAGTTCATATAAACGTGCCAGGTGACAAATGGCAATCCACAATGGTGATCCGTGAGGAAGTAGCAGAAATGCGCACTCCCCAGAAGGCGGATATATATAAGCAGTATATATCAAAAGCTCATGGATCCTTGGTCAAGAAGAAACAGGTCTGGTCACTGTGGATTGGCCTTTCCTTTCCTCAGGGTGCAGAGCAAAATTCTTCCTCCTCTTAGGTGGATGCTTGAATTCCTAATAAGGACTCTGCAAAGAGGTAGTCCTACTTTTGTGTATTTATTCATACCTTCCATAAGGGTATTCTTGATTTTCTTTCCTGCAACTGTGCTCGCCTTACCAGTGGGCCTCCATTATTTTCCACACAGTCATTTTCATTTTCCTGTATATGGCTAAAGGAGTACCTTTAAAACCTAATGTAAATGACACTAAAGCCAATCCTATCTAGGGGTTAAAAAATGTAAACATAGAACCCTGTCATACAAGCAACTTTATACTTACCTCCCCAGTGGACTGTTTGCTGAAGTTTCTCTCTGTAGCAGATCTTTTGGTGCCTATCCTCTTTGGCTCCTTGGGCTGGATAAATGGTGGGTTTGCCCTGCTGGCCCTTGTGGTTCCTACAGTTTACCCCTAGCACCTGTAAGATATAGTACTGATATAGGGATCATCTAAAAGAAGCACAGCAGCCAGTGGTGGAAAAGCTCTTACAAAAAACGTTCGCTTGGGGTACTGGATCAGCAGTGTGAGCTCTGCTACAGAGCAATATTTCTGCCTATGAACAGGTAAATATTAAGCTGCTTTTAACACAGGGTTCTGCAATTTTACTTTTTTTTAATCCACTAAGAGGGTCACCTTAAAATATATATGTATTCATAAATGTCTGGGGCTTCCATTGTTGACATTAAAGAATTCAAGTTGCCATTATTTCTCTGGCTTCAATGTCTTTAGATGCTGACCTAGAGCAAGAATGCAAATGAGGAAAATAAAGGCATCTATGTAGAAAAAAAATCTACACAGCGAATGATCACCATATTGTTTGTAATATGAATATTTCCTATGATCATCAGCTCCATCTAATGGCCATACTGCTGTATTTTTTATTGAAGCATTTCAGAAAATACTTATTATGACTGCTAGATGGAGATGATGATCATAGGAGATAATCATATCACAAATAATACTTTAACCAGACGTTGTGACTATGTGAATGTTTAAACACACAGAACATTTTTTATACATAGATCCCAAAGTGAAGTCAGAATTCCTAATCTGCACATTCATTTTAGATCAGTGACAATGAAATATTAAAGATACTATATCATTATGGCAGTCAGGGAAGCAATATTTTCAGAGATAGCAACCTCCATACGCCTCTCTGCACCTTGTTTTTAAAGGAAAACCCCAGTCTGCAGCAAAATATATTTATATACGTTCCTTTACATTTATATGAAGTTTTCTATCTTAAAAATGGAAAGGAAACAATTGAAGCCACATGGCCACCATTGATTTTTTTCATCCTGCTCTACACTGGCCTATAGGAGGGGTCAAGTGAAGCCAACACATCACCTCTGCAATACCTATTCAATAGTGAGCATTTACAAAACATCATGCCTCAACTAATATACACAGCGTTGCCTAAATGTGAACAGTATAAGACAAAACCAAATGTTGTGTGTTACACGTGTCTGGAGTCCAGATCACACTGCACAACAAAAATGACTAGTCTAAGCTCCCCTTCCATTACTGCTTCTGTGTAAGTCAGTGGTTCTCAACCTTCCTAATGCCATGACCCTTTAATACAGTTCCTCATGTTGTGGTGACCCCCAACCATAAAATTATTTACCCAGTAATTATAATTCATGAGTGTCGTTTTACCTCCAAATACTGCTGCTTTCAACACAGTAGCTGCTTTTAACAGAGTAGCTGCTTTCAACACAGCAGCTGCTTTCTACACAGTAGCTGCTCTTTACACATCGGAAATATGTGTTTTCTGATGGTCTTAGGGGACCCCTGTGAAAGGGTCGTTTGACCCCCAAAGGGGTCGCGACCCACAGGTTGAGAACCACTGGTGTAAGTGGATGTAACAGAACATATTGTCACAATAGTTTGTAAAATGCTGCTAAAATTGTTGGCACTATATAAATACTGTATAGTACTACTACTATTAACAATCATCATCATCTCATACAATAAGGAGCACAGTTGGGTTGATTTACTAAAGAAAAATAGCCTATTCATTTTTCAAGGGAGGTTGCACTTTGCAAAGGAATTTTTCACAGAATGTAATGAATAACGTGAAGCTCTACTGACTTCCATCATCCAATGATGTGCAAGAAAAAGCACTTCTTTCGATTTTCCTTGCACATGATTAATTACTATTTTCAAAATTAAACTTCAGCACATTCATTAGGCTCTGGGGCAAATTCCATTGCAAATTGCAATTTCCCTTTCAAAAGTGAACAGCCCTATTTGCCTTTAGTAAAATAAACCCCAGTAGGTCCATTTTACTGATCTGGAAACAACATTGAATTTACACATAGAGAGAAACACAACAACTAACAAAATACTATTACGTTTTGCTCCTAGGATTCAGTGTTTGCAAGGTATACTGTGAAGTTTATAATTGGCTCTTCAGTTTCTCATTGTGAATGATACCCCCTGAAGCACAGGGAGTGCTTAGAACAGTTTAGACAGTCAGTGGGTTTTGTGGGAGACTGGGTACCAGCATGCAGAAAGTGTACCTGCTGCAATGCTTTTCCATGAATTTTTGAATAGGAAAAGGGAGAAAATTATAGAGCAACGCAGTTTTCTATCAAGCACTAGAAGAAACAGATGAACCAGAAACAGGTGAAAATGGAGTCTGCTTTAAGATGTCCATTCTTCCCCATGCCAATTCTCCTCTTCACTGAAAATCCCTATTTGAGATTAAAATATTGTGGGAAAATCTTTGACATCTTTCTGTTATTTGTTCAGCTGGCAGACAGATTGCCAAAACATTAAATTCAAATATCTGTGATTCTGGAATTATGTGCATGTAATAATTCTTCATTCTCATTCTTTGTGTCTTCTCATCTAACATCGTAGCATAGAGATGAAGGTAAGACATGCTTGTAAATAAAGAGATTAAAATAGCTTTTTTCTTTGTGTACACAGCTTTACTTTCCAGCTTGCCATCTGTGGATATCTTGTGTTATGTTATCAACTAAATGTATGTGTTTTTCTGCAACACATAAAATGAATCTTAATTGCAAAAGAATGATTTGCATTTGTGTGCTTTTTTAAAAGATTAATTATTGTATAAATATACAAGAAATATATTTCTCTTGAAAAAAAAATACATCATATGGGTGTTTTATATACTATTCCAACAATTGTCTCTTAGTGGCTATTATATAGTTTTTGTATTTGGTGCTCACAATTAGTAATTTGAAAAATACAAAATGGTGTTCACAAGTGATTTGCCAAACTGTTCGAGCAGGGTTCAGTGAAGTTCAGATGACAAATCCGAACCTCACTGAAATAAAGGGGAGCCAAATCTGTCAAATTAAATACCTATTTTCTGGGCTAATAGGCAAGGGAGTGTAAAATATAGGGATGGGGTTTGGGTACTGTCCTGGAGAATTTGAACCAATGCAATAAAAATGTTTAAATTTAATTTGGCCAGGAACAGTGATTTTTAAAGCACTGACAATCACAAAGAAAAAAAGAGTTTGAAATTGCTGGCAAATAGTATCTCCCTTCTGCTTTTTTTTGTTTTCTAAGAAAAATGGCATACAGACTGCAAAGGCATTTTGTTATTAAAGTCAGTAATGATGTTTTCTTTGCTGGGAACTTAAACTGTCATTTTTTTTTTTAAAATGTTACTTTGCTATAGCATGTTCTACTACAAGAATGACAAAAAATGTGTAGAGTCTCCCCCAAAATGCATACCAGGCCCTTTGGGTCTCATGTGGCTTTTAAGGGGGTACCTCAAAATATACGATGTCTCCCAGGACATCCATACCAGACATTAGGCTCCATTTCCCACAGCTTCTAGGAATGAAACAATCTATGAATGAATGGGGCAGGCATTTGAATTATATGTCCATCCTGTTTCATCTTTTAAGTTGTTAATGGAATTTTCTCAATAAGCATTAAGTAAAAGAAAAAAAATTTATCAAGCACAGGAGAAAGGCTAATAATATTCATTTTTACCCCATTCCTACACAGTGAATGCACATGCACTTCACTGAATGAACTGCTATGCACATTTAAAAAAAATACATCCTAAATATCATAATAATGTAGAATAAATACTGCATATGTTACATATAGTTAGTCTGGCTGAAAAAAAGACAAAAGTCCATCCAGTTCAACTAAAAAAAAAGTTATAATCCTACACCCACAGTTGATACAGAGGAAGGCAAAAACATCCAGCAAAACATGATTCAATTAGCTCCTGCAGGGGAACAATTCCTTCCTGATCCCCAGAAAGGCAATCAGATATTCCCTGGATCAACTTTACTTATAAATGTTAGTAACCAGTTATATTCTGTGTATCTAAGAGAGAATCCAGACCCTTTTTAAAGGAATCCACTGAGCTGTCCAGAACCAACTCTTGAGGGAGTCTATTCCACATTTTCACAGCTCTTACTGTGAAGAAACCTTTCCATATTTGGAGATTAAATTTCTTTATCTCCGGATGTAAAACGTGCCCCCTTGTATTCTGTGATGACCTCAGGGTGAATAGCTCTACATCAGGTTCACTTTATGAACCATTGATTTATTTATACATGTTGATCATATCCCCCCTTAATCTCCTCTTCTCAAGAAACAATAAATTCAGTTCCTCTAATCTTTCCTCATAGCTGATAAGTGATAGTGATAAGCAAATATTGTCTAAATACAAGAGGCAGTTGTATTATTACTTAAATATTTTAACTGAATATTTTTAGACACGCTTAATAAAAGTAGGAGGCTCTAACCAACATACCAGTTCCAACACCACACTCAATACTCTCCTCCTTTGGCTCTGTTACCACCGAGGAGGTTGTGAAACTCCTTTCCGAGGCTTACCTCACCACCTGTCCCCTATATCCTTTCCCTTTACAATTATTGTGGCCTCCTTCCTGCTCTATTATAAACTCTATTATAAACTCTATAACCCACATCTTCAACCTCTTCCTCTACACTGCCATCTTTCCCTCCCCACTAAACATGCACTAGTTACACCACACTTAAAAAAATACCCCACCTGCTTGAATAACTTAAGGCCCATCTCCCTGCTCCTGTTTGCTTCCAAGCTTCTCGAGCACCTTGTCCACAACCATATGAGTTGCTACCTCAATGACAACAACCTTTTCGATCCCCTAGAGTCTGGCTTCTGCCTATAACATTCCACTAAAACTGCCCTACTAAAACTCACTAACAACCTACTAACTGTTAAAACCAATAGTTATTTCTCCATAGTCATACTCTTAGTCCTTTCTGCCTTTGATATAGTTGACCACCTACTCTTCCTCAGCAAACTTCACTCCCTTGGCCTCCATGACTCTGCTATTTCCTGGTTCTCTTCTTACCTTTCTCAGTGCACTTTCAGCATCACATATATCACCAACTCCTCTGCTCCTTTTCCTATTTCTGTTGGGGTACCCCAAGGCTCTGTCCTTGGGCTCCTATTTATATCCTTTTCTCTCTCTACACCTTCTCCCTGGGCCAGTCGTCTAATAGCGCCTCTATGCTAACAACACCCAGATCTATCTCTTCACTCCCCAGCTCACCCCCTTGATCTCCTCACGTACCACAAATATACAGAGCAACATATCAGTGTGGGTGCCACTCCACTTCCTCAAACTCAATCTTTCTTAAACCGATCTTGTAATATTTACTCCTCTCCAATCCCCCACTCATTACTTTACCATTAACAGCAGAACCATTGGTCCCTCCCCACATGCCAGGGTTCTATGCATAATCCTAGACTCTGACCTCTCCTTCAGGCCCCACATCCAATCACTGGCTAAATCCTACCTCTGCAACATTTCCAGAATTTGTAACTCCCTCCTCACTAGCCTACCTTTACACAGGCTATCCCCCCTTCAGTCTAATATGAATGCTGCTGCTAGACTTATACACCTTACCAACTGATCAGCAACTGCTGTCCCTCCCTGCCAATCCCTCCACTGGCTTCCACTAGCCCAACATATAAAATTCAAAATACTAACCACAATGTACAAAACCATCCACAATGCTGCCCTTAGCTACATCACCAACCTCATTCGCAGATATCTAAATCATCCACTCGGCTCCTTCCAAGACATCTTGCTCTCTAGCTCCCTTTTCACTTACTCCCATGTTTTCCTCCAGGAGTACTTCAGAATCTCTCCCATCCTCTGGAACTCCCTACCCCAGTATGTCCAGTCAGCCCCACCCTGTCCTCATTTAGGCGATCTTTGAAAACTCACCTATTCAAGGAAGCCTATCCCACCTCCACATAAGAATTGCATTTAAATCACCTCCATCCATCCATCCATCCAGGGGCAGACTGACCATTCGAGCACTCAGGCATTTTTTGGGTGTGCTTGGAGTGTGGGCAAGGACACAGGGGCCCCATGACCCGCTATTGTCTGGGGGCCCCATGAGTTGTCAGTCCACCCATCTCCATCATATCATCCCTCACAGCTATCACCTTTTGTATCACCCTTCCTTCCTTTATTTATTTATTTCAGGTACTTATACAGCGCCATCAATTTACACAGCGCTTTACACATATATATTGTACATTCACATCAGTCCCTAACCCTCAAGGGGTGTACAATCTAAGGTCCCTAACTTTCATTCATACATACACATATTAGGGCCAATTTAGACAGGATCCAATTAACCTACCAGCATGTCTTTGGAGTGTGGGAGGAAACCGGAGTACCCGGAGGAAACCTACACAGGCACAGGGAGAACATGCAAACTCCAGGCAGGTGGTGCCGTGGCTGGGATTCGAACCAATGACCCTAGTACTGCCAGGTGGAAGTGCTAACCATTTAGCCACTGTGCTGCCCGATTGTAAGCTCCATATGCAGGGCCCTCCTGTTTCTTCTGTATTAAACTGTATTGTACTGTATATTACATTTATTGTTTATACGTATAAATATATACTTACATCTATTTTTTTCTTTATAGTTTCTCATTAGGTTCATTGTTATTACCTACATATGTCTCCTTGTAAAAGTGAATTTGGCTCTGTCAAACATATTGGATGGATATCAACATATGCAGTACTTGTATCATATCTCTATGACATTACATTCTACATATACTGTATACTTCGTGTACAGATTGGTTTGGTCTTTGTGATACTGAGAGAATTGTTTGATTGTAGTATTTTTGAATAAAGCATTTTTTTTTAATCTTGTCTTCAACTGTTGCCTGCCATATAATGCCCCCACTAAATTTATGCTATTTTCATTTAAAACTTTCATTTATAACTCAGTGATGGACTTAAATACAATCCAGCCACTTTGGGATCAACACAACCAAAGACCCTGTCCTCGCATAGAACCATAATTGTTTCAAATTGATACTTTTAGAGATGTGTCAGTTTTGCTGCATCCATTTTTCACCTTTGTGAAGTATGCTGTTTTTAAAAGACAAATATGGCTTAAATTATGTAGCACATTTGAATATCTATAAATCAGTTTTAAAGGATTAAGTAGAAAGAGATAGAGAAACATATGAACTACAGTGATTTTGTCTACTGCTACTTTCATGTAACCATTACAAACCCAGAGGTTTACTAAAAATGTCATTGTCTAGTAAGACTACCCTTTGGGTTCTCTTTTTCTGCAGTGTAATATAATTGTACAGCACATAATATGAAGTTTCTGCTTCCAGTTAAATAAAACATTCTCTTTTAACACAACAGCAAAGAATATGTTTGCATATATCAGTGGTGAAATATTAGCATAAACACAAACTAAGACAGTGGTTCTGTTTTTAAGAATTTTTAAATCACAATAGCTCTAAATGACATTGGCATATTCTTACAGTATATGAGCATTTCATGTTCATGCAAAGCTAGTATTAACCCAGCAAGCTGCCATGTAACTGTGTTTAAAAAATAGGAGTAAATTAACCATGTTGTTTATTGTAATTTTTTGGGTTCTTTATTTTGGAAAAAGTCAGGGAGAACATTTATACAGCCACCCTAGCTACCTCTATTGAAATATTGTTAATTGTTGTTAATTGATAGTAGATCAATATGCATAGATCTGTTACTGCAAAGTGAGACTGTGCATGTAAATAGAAAAAAGAAAATAGCATGAAACATAAAAGGAAAACAGTTAGGTTAACCTAAGTAAGCAAGAATTGGTAGAGCTTAAAAATTAGTATATACTGCATCCTGTAGTAATGTAGTAGCTGGCAGGTGGAAATGGTCCTCAGGGGATGCAGTATCTAACATAGAATCAAAGATATCAGCAGAATTCTATTAGAGAACAAAGCTTGGAGTTGCCTCTGAGTAGAAATATAGG
Organism: Staurois parvus; assembly: GCF_062004578.1. Classification (NCBI taxonomy): domain Eukaryota; kingdom Metazoa; phylum Chordata; class Amphibia; order Anura; family Ranidae; genus Staurois; species Staurois parvus. The sequence continues at coordinate 11,937,747 of NW_028317949.1, forward strand.
GGTCAGATAATGAATGTTCTAATGTACACATATACAAGTATATATATATATATATATATATATATATACAGGGGCGGACTGACAACTCGGGCCCCATGAGTTGTCAGTCCTCCCTTGGTCTGGTTAAAGTATTGTTTGTAATATGAATATTTCCTATGATTATCAGCTCCATCTAATGGCCATACTGCTGTATTTTTTATTAAAGCATTTCAGAAAATACTCATTATGACTGCTAGATGGAGGTGATGATCATAAGAGATAATCATATCACAAACAATACTTTAACCAGACCAGGGGCGGACTGGCAACTCATGGGGCCACAGGGCAATAGGAGATCATGGGGCCCCTGTGTCTTTGCCCAAACTCAAAAAAGCCTGTGAAAAAGCTACCAGGGGCATATCATGGGGCCCCCCACTGACCCCAGGCCCTTGGGCAGAGCCTGAGTTTCCAAATGCTCAGTCCGCCCCTGTATATATATATATTTGAGAGTTTTTACTGCAGTTCCTCTTTTTCCTTTCAGGAAATGTGATTTGAAGTATATGTCTGTGATGTAAACAGCTAGTCGGCTAGAAAATGTTAACTTCCTCTTTCAAGGATAAGAAAAACATCTTATGGTCAAACCAGTTTGAAGCAGCAACTGTCATGATGGATGCTATTTTGTACTGATCATGTTCTATTAACCCGCACTTAACTCTGAGTTTACTGTTAAGCATATGGAGATTTGATTGGATCAAAACTATATGACCACGCCTGAATTTCTGTACGATCACGCCCGGACTTTGTCTATATATGTAATAGTCTAAAGCTTAAGAGACAGATATATTTTGTGTTACCTTAGTTCAGGGGTGTCCAAACTTTTTTCAAAGAGGGCCAGATTGGATGAAGTGGACATGGTGGAGGGCCGAACATTTTTCCGAACATTCTTTGAACCATTACAATTAAATGCAAATAAATTATTTTATGCCAAGTTAATTGCAAACGACATACTTTTCATTTCATAACGTTAAGATCAACTGACAGCTGAGTTTTCACAATGTATTGAAAATAAATTTAAAAAAAACTTACCTGCACTAATGTGAAGGGTGAAAAAGGTAGCTGGAGCTGAAGTCTCTGCTCAGCAGCCGGGAGGGGAAGAGAAACACACTTCACGCTGGAAGCCCGGCCCTGACGTCACCGCCCTCTGTCGCTCCCAGCGCTGCGCAGTCACGCATGCGCACTGCTCTCAAGCAGAAGACTGTCTGCCACAGAAGGGAGGGCCGTGCGACAGCCGCATTTACACAGACCAGGGAGAACGCGCCGCAGTCAGGCATGCGCACTGCCCTCTGCTCTCAAGCAGAAGACTGTCTGCCATAGAAGGGAGGGCCGTGGGAGGGCCACATTACACAGAGCAGGGAGGGCTGTTGGAGGGCCATATTAAACCGACCCCCGGGCCGTAAATGGCCCACGGGCCGGACTTTGGACATGCCTGCCTTAGTTCATCTCACATGAGGTGAACCTTTGTATGCTATATTATCTCTACTGCCATGTAATAAATGCACCTTTCTTTATCAATCTGGATCTGCTATCTCATCTAGAAGGTCTCACTTGTGTAACCTCAAGTTATACCTCTCATCAGACTGGTACTGTCAGTATTCTTCTTCTCTTACAGCTTGGTTCTAATTTGCTTGTTTATTTAATTGTTTTTGTTTTATGCTTAGACAAGGTCAAGAACTGCTGGACATCAAAAACTACTGGTTTTGCAGTGTAGTGTAGTGTAGTATGGTGGTCTGCCTCATTCTGGGCTGTATGGTCAGCATCTGTACTCATTAACTAATTCATGTCGGAATAAAAAATGGTCCCCCAAGCAGGCAGTGATACGCTCAACTTAACAGCTCATGAAGCAATTCCCCTTTGCCTTTGTTCACTCTCTTTAGAGACATCTGGACTGACATAGGCTGCTTTTTCCAGCTGTCCTTCACTGTTCCCCTACAAGTCTTAGACTACGTTCACACTAGCGTTGTGTGCAGGCGGCAGAGAGGCGTTTGGGAAGCGTTTTTACCGCTTTTACTCTGCCAATTCTGCACATTACAGCACATGGTGCTGTTCTAATGGGAGCATTTTCATTGCGTTGCGTTGCGTCGCGGCAAAACGGATGCCTCTGTTCAAGTCAGGAGGCGTTGAAGTCTCCTATTCTAGTCTATGGTGCCGCTCTGCAAACGCCCGGCCGGTGTTTGCGGTGCGGTTGCGACGCGGTTGCAGGGCGTTTGCGGAGACGTAACACCATTCAAACTGCATTATAGGCATTTGTGGGGCGTTTTTAATGCTCGGCAAACACCTAGCAACCGCCACTAAACCGCGTATGCGGCATTTGCGGAGCGTTTGCCGAGCATTAAAAAACGCTCCGCAAACGCCGGACCAACGCTTCCCAAACGCTATTGGGGCGTTTGGCAAGCATTGGTAAAACAGCCAAGTGTGATCGAGCCCTAACAGTAGCAGATCAACACAGCAGTCAACACTCAAACCAATAAGTTACCAGAAAATGTTTCCATGTTAGGATTAGTAAAAGGAATTGTTCTTGTCTTTTCTTTAAAGGTTTGACTGAACTGCACTACCTAGCCTCTGTACTCTGTGTCTTATACTTGCACCATCATTTTGAAACCAATTAAAAATAAAGAAGTGTCCAAAATCAGAAAGTCTTTTAACTATTTTCTTGAACAATTACCCCCAGTTCACATATCCGCGTTCCTGCGGTCCGCGTTTTTCGTGGGCACGAGAGCCCATTCATTTGAATGGACTCCCGTGCCCCTGGGCACGCAGGGAAGAAGTCACTGCACTTCTTCTGAAAACGCAGCCCACATGGGAACCTTGGTTCCCCGTACAGTTGCAATCTCCAGTGCATTAATTAATAGAATTAATGGCACCCGCATGCAGGTCCGCATTCCTCTGTGCGGGTGGTGCGGCTGCACAAATTTTTGTGCAGATCCCCAGCGGCACCACCCGCACATATGTGAACCTAGCCTTAGTCACATTCATATACTCATAAGAATCACCATGGTCCTAGGAGACGGCACATTGCTTCTTTTGCAATCAAGAGCATTTGATAGAGAGAGATAAAGTGTGTTTAGGAGTAACCTGTACCTTACAGGGGTTGCCTGGAGTCCTGCAACCTTAGCCTGGAATGTGCATAATCCATAAAGTCTTGCTCCTCTCATTACCTGCTTTCCCTATAAGAGGGAGCTAAGAAATAGATCCTTACAGCCTATATCCTGCTGTAGCTTGGTTCTTACTGCTTCCTTTAATGAAAAGAGAGAGAGAGAAAAAAGAAGACCTTCCATAGGAACACATTCTATCTCTTTGGTTATGCAAATTTGGATCTCAAAATGCACAAGTGTGAACCAGGGCTAATACATTTTGACATTTTTAAAGCAGGGACACAGGAGGGGAGGCGTACCTGACTACTCAGAAGAATTGTGCAGCTTCATACTAAATTACCATTGATGTCTGGGAATACCTTTACCTGCATTGTTTTACAGAGTAATTGATATTATGTGATACAAGTCTTTTAAACAAAGAATAGTGTTTTTTTATTATTTTTTTTTGAGTAAGCTTTGTACTGTTCTTTGATCTTGGCATTCCATTGGTAATTATCATGAAGCTAATCTGCATTGTTGAAAATAAGACCACAGTTATTCCTTAAAGTGTTACTAAAGTCAGATTAAAAAAAAAATACAATTACAAACATGTAATGCTCACCTGATCTGTGCAATGGTATTGCACAGAGCACCCCTGATCCTCCTCTTCTCAGTTCTCCTGCCAGTGATCCTGGCTCCTCCTCTTCTTTGTGTGTCCCCATAGCAAGCTAATTGCTAGGGGACTCGTGCTGTGTGCTTGCTCCCAACCTGTGTGCCTATGGAGCCACGCTCCATAGACGCACACAGAGGTACTTAACCCCCCCACACTTCCTCTTCACCACATTTGATTTACAGCAGCAAGAGCCAATGGATCCTGCTGCTGTTCAAGTCCCTGTGTGCAGAGGAAGCAAGGGGAGAAGAGATGCAGTCGTGCAGAGCTCTAATCTCTTCTCCCCTCTCTTCCCCTTCACACAGAAGGGGGAGCACAAGGAAACTAAAAATGCATTAAGGTAAAAAAGATGATTTTACTTTTAGTATCACTTTAAGATTTCCATAGTAGAATTTTGTGTTGAAATTTTAATTTTCAGAACGTTTGTTCAAATTCTCTATCTTTTAATAGTGGGGTCAAAGCAAGGTTCATTTTTGACTGCAGTGATGAAAAAATATAAAGCAGGATGGAAATTTCTTCCTCAAATGAACTGTAAATGCAGTTTTCTTTCAGAAAAAATCATATGAAAAGTCATACAAATTGTATGGATTATATTTAAATGAAATTAGTCAACTTAATGATGGCATTAAATAACACTTTAAGAATGTTCTGCTGAGAATTTCCATGTTTTTATGTGAAAGTCTACTAATGTATGGTCAGCTTTACAACTTACAGGTGCTATTGTTTTTTCTAATCTCAGTGGGTTTAATCTGTGAAGGTTCTCATTTATCAAGGTCATAGTTAGAGATGTGCACAACAAAAAAATGTGTGTCATTTCATTTCAGATTATTTGTTAAGTAAATAATTTAATTTCATCATATTCATTATATTAAAATGATTAGTTTTCAGAATCTGGATTAAGATTTGTATTGTATATTCATTATATCTGAGAAGACGAAAGCTGGTAAGCAGCATTTCTCAGAGGGGACATCTACACTGATGATCAGAGCACTGATCAATCAATGTACATTAGTGCCGCCTATCAATGCACATCAGTGCTCATCAGTGTCTAATATCAGTGCAGCCTCATCAGTGCCTCCTCATCAGTGCCGATCAGTGCATCCTATCAATGCCCATCATTGCAGCCTCATCAGTGTACATCAGTGAAGGAGAAAACGTACATATTTACAAAACTTAACAGAAGCTAAGAAAATTTTTTTTTTACATTTTTAGTCTTTTTTTATTTGTTTAGTAAAAAAAAACAAAAACTTAGTGGTGATCAAATACCACCAAAAGAAAGCTCTATTTGTCTAAAAAAAAATTATAAAAATGTACTTTGGTCACAGTGTTACATGATCGTGTGCTTGTCATTCAAAGTGCAATAGGGCGGGAAGGGTAGGCAAGTGGTTAATAATAGGTTTACCAATACGGGTGATTTTTGAGCTTGGACCAAAGTTGAATCTCATCTGAATTTTCCAATTTTGGCTTTCTAGCAACTAGTGATATATTGTATTTCCACCTGGCCATTCAGATGTCAGCCAGGGATTTAAATCTGGCTGCTGAATGTAAACAAATGGGGCAGGGATTGCGCCAGGCAATAGTATCTAAATATGGCCACGCCATATTTGTTTAATGGTCGTATTTGGTGACTGACACTTGCCAACCATCTCCATTTTCAATTCAGATGTTAGTCTGTGAGTTGACATTCAGTACAAATCTGCAAGTTTCAATGGATTTACATTTTGGGGCTTTTTTTTAAATAAAGGGCTTGTAAAAGTGTGTGCTGTGTTTATTTACTGTTATCATTTTTTTGTGAGTGTGTAGGGGTGTTATGCACCCCTTATTCATTCAAATGGAGGTGGTATCTGTTCCCCTTTATTTATAAAGGTTCCTAAAAGCCCCACACCCACAGTCCACCACAACCACCAGGCCAGGGTGTGGGAAGAGGTCCTTGTCCTCATCTAAGGCTACGTTCACACTAAAGTTGTGTGTGGGCGGCAGAGAGACATTTGGGAAGCGTTTTTACCACTTCCCAAACGCCTCTGACAATTCTGCACATTGCAGCACATGATGCTGTTCTAACGGGAGTGTTAGCGTCGCGTCGCAGCAAAACGGACACCTCTGGTCGAGTCAGGAGGCGTTGAAGCCTCCTATTCTAGTCTATGGTGCCGCTCCACAAACGCCCGGCTGGCGTTTGCGGTGCAGTTGCGACGCGGTTGCAGGGCATTTTCAGAGCTGTAACACCATTCAAACTTCATTATAGGCGTTTGTGGGGTGTTTTTAACGCTCGGCAAATGCCTAGCAACCGCCGCTAAACCGCGCATGCGGCGTTTGCGGAGCGTTTGCCGAGCGTTAAAAAACGCTCCGCAAACACCGGACCAACGCTTGCCAAACGCTATAGGGGCGTTTGGTAAGCGTTGGTAAAACAGTCAAGTGTGAACGAGCCCTAAAGGGGAGCTAGATGCTCCGGTACCCTTTCCATGTTAACCACTTGCCCACTGAAAGATTTATCCCCCTCAGGCCATTTTTTGCTATTCAGCACTGCGCTATTTCAACTGGTAATTGTGCGGTAATGCACAGTTGTACCCAAATGCAATGTATGTCCTTTTTTCACACAAATAGAGCTTTCTTTGGTGGTATTTGATCACCACTGGGTTTTTTATTTTTTGTGATATGAACAAAAAAAACCAACATTTTTGAAAAAAAAGGGTATTTTATAATTTTGGTTACAAAAAATATCCAATAAATTCAAAGTTAGACATAAATTTAAGCCAAAATGTATTCTACTACATGTCTTTGTTAAAAAAATAATCCCAGTACGTATTTATTAATTGGTTTGTGTGAAAGTTACAAACTATGGTGTATATATTGGAATTTACACAACTTTTACTTTTTGCCTATCACATTTATTGAAGTGCTAAAATGCCAGGGCAGTACAACAACCCCAAATGACCCATTCTTGGGAAGTAGACACCCCAAGAAATTTTCTGAGAGGCATGTTGAGTCCATGGCAGATTTTATTTTTTTGCCACAAATTTTTTTTACACAAAGTTGTGACTTAAATGATATATTGCTCATGTGCACCATGGCTATATGTGGAATACCACCCTAAAACACATTCTATTACTTTTTCCGAGTATGGGGATACCAAATGTGAAGGACTTTCTGGCAGCCTATCCACATACAGGCCCCAAAAATCCAGTGACCACTTTCAGGCTTTCCTCATAACACTTCCTCGCTATCTATCACAGTTTTGGAGGCCCTAAAATGCCAGGATAGTACAAACACTCCACCAAATGACTCCTTTTTGGAAAGTAGACAATCCAAGGATATTGATAATATATTTTGCAGATATCATTTTTGTTACAGGGTTTTGAAAAAGAAGAAATACATTTTTCAAAAACTTGTGGCAACAAACTAGATCTGCCAAATACTCACCTTGCCCTTAGCAAATATCTTGGAGTGTCTTCTTTCCAAAAAGGGATCATTTGGGGAGAGGGGGGTGCTTCTACTATCCTTGCATTTCAGGATCAACATTAGAAGCTCATGCCACACATCACTCAATCTTCTAACCACTTGAAGAACAAGCCTTTTCTAACACTTCTTGTTTACATGAAAAAAAAATGTTTTTGCTAGAAAATTACTTTGAATCCCCAAACATTATATATTTTTTTAAAGCAATGGCCATAGAGAATACAATGGTGGGTGTTGCAATTTTTTTGATGTCACACTGTATTTGCAAATTGTTTAGAAAAATACACTTTTTTTAATCTAAATGCATAAAAACACAATACATAGCCCAATTATTTGATACGATGTAAAAGATAACATTACACCAAATAAATAGATACTGAACATGACATGCTTCAAAATTGTTCATGCCTGTGCAATGGGAACAAACTACGTACATTTTTCATATTGATAGGCAACGCTTGAAAAGCCTATACAGGGTACCACTTTATATTTACACAGGAAGTCTAGTGCTAAAATGACTGCCCTCAATCTGACATTCGCGTTGATACCTCACATGCATGATGTAATCTCTATTTACATACCGACATGGGACTGACGCCTGCGAACGCATGACCACGGGAAAGGGAGCCAGGCAGGGGTGATTTTTTTTTAATTTTTACACGGTTCATTTCTTCCTTCTTTTGGTCACTTTTATTGATATCACAGGGAATGTAAACATTCCCTGTGATAGCAATAGGCAATGACAGTTATTCTTTTGTGAGAAATCTAAGGTTTAAATTCATAAACCGTAGTAGATTTCCATGTGAATTGTCTGGCAAGAGCTGAATTTGGTGGGCGGCCATGTATTGTTGTGCGTACAAATTGCTTTGGCACACAATCAATTGATACAAATCTTCTGTGAAAAACAGCTAAATGCTAGTGCTGGCAGTGAATGGAGCTGATCCTGCTAACACTGCATTTTTGGGGACAAAAGAGGCACTAATATAGTTCTGTTCGTGATCAATATATTGATCCGTACAAACACTATACTAGTAATAGCAGTGATCAGCAACCTATAGCATGAGTGTGATAGTGTGCTGGCAACCTAATTGTAGCTGACCCTGGCTGGGAGGGGCGCTAACTGACCCTGACGCTATCTGATGCAGCTATTGGCAGTAATGCAGTGATCAGTGAAAAATTCTATATATTGACATTGTACTAATGGAACTGGCTGAGTGAAGGGGTGATCAAAGTGTTAATAGGGGTGATCAAAGGGTTAAATGTGCTTATGTAATGTGTGCATGTAAAATGTAGTGCTTTCACTCACAGTAGTGCTTTTACTCACAATGCGGTGTTCTCTCTTCTTTCCCTGGACCAACAGAGGTAGCAGCGGGGGGTGCAGGCACATTCACAATCCAAAATAGATAGCAACGTAAGGTTACGTTGCTTTGCTTAGAGCTGCTGCTTGCCCAGGCAGGCGGTCCATAAGTGGTTACAAAAAAAACCCCTTAACCTCCCTAGTGGTATTCCCGAGTGTAGCTCGGGGTAAAGCTTCAGCACCACAAGCAGTAACACCGAGCTACACTCGGTCTTACTATGCGGCGCTACTCCGCGATTCCTCAATCACTTACCTTGTCCTTCGCTCCCGCGATGTCCCTCCTGCAGTGTCCCCGGCAATGTAATCTGGCGGATGCCGGCATCTGTCATCTGGGTTCCGTCTCCTGGGAGCGCCGGGACGTTCGGGGGACGTAACGGGGGGAAATTTGAAAATGACAAAAAGTGACATTCACTAAAATCACTAAAATAACATAGTAAAACATTAATGTATGAAACCATTTCACAAACATTTTGTCCCTAGTGCTTTGTCCTGTGCCCTGCCTGCATTTTTACTGTTCTTTCTACCTGGAAACTGAGAAACGTCCATGGCGTCCAAAAAGTGTTTCTTTATGTCAAAAGCGGTTTAAGCCCAGCTAGAGAACAGTGATAGCAAATTAGAACTACTTGCAGAATTGAGTGATAATGATTCATGGGAAATTCATCATCAGACACTAAAAACGATTTTGTGACTTTGCTCAGTGATGTGCGAACTTGGCGCTATATTTCAAATTTTAGTGTTTTTGATTTGATTATATTATTGAATTAAATTTATTATATTATTTTTTATGATTATTTATTAAGTTATAATTTATGATTTTGTGTTTTACGTTTTATCCTATCCGGGATGTTTACTAGACTCTTGCTCGGACAGATTTCAGTGAGTTATTCCTAAAAATTACAGGTCTACAATAAAAAAAATACATATTTCCATGCAAAAAAATTTACCGCTTTGAGCACAGAAATATGGACATAATCAGACCGCTAGGGAGGTTAAAAAAAATTAAAAAAAAATTCTCAATACAGTATATTTTTATTTTATTTTTTACATTTTACCATAGTAACATTGTACTATCCTTCGGGGGGGGGCGTGTGATCAGGGATTTTTTTTCCACTTTGCTTTGAAGATTTTTGTTCTGCAATGCAAAGCCTGCTTTGAATTGTTATGAATGAGTTAAGTTCATGACAGTTCAATATAATAGTGATCTGTGATTGGCTAGAGCTGGTCACATGGCACAGGGTGATGTGATTAGCCCCAGGTATCCTGTGAGATCATAGCGATTGTATAGCGATCACACGATCACCGGGCCCTGTACATGATTTAGCCTGTAGCTGCCATCCGTTCACAGTACATTGTGGGTGGGCGACAAGCAGTTAAGGACATGCAGCCTGATATGGTTCAGGAGGGGAGCTGCATGCTCTTCCCCTCCTTTCCTGGCCAGCCAGGTTGCATATTCAGATCAAGATTAGATATAGATTTGGGTGAAACCCCACATATTTTATTTTTAATTCATACCAGTCCCTCACCAACAAAAAGGTTCTGGTATGATTTTTGATTTTTTTTTAATGTAATTATTGCTATAGGATGTACTACAAATGTAAATTTTGCTGCAGTATTTTACATACTGTACATCATACAGGTGTGCCACTTCACAAGCAATACTGGCATTCCCTAGGGTGTTTGTAACAATTGGGTGCAATATAGACATGAAAGCTCTACGCAACAGCCATTTTATTAAGGTCTCAGACATTTTTGTTTTTCAAAGCAATAATATTTCTCCCCTCCCCCCTCCTCCCTCCTGCCGAAAACTGGAATTTGTAGCTGTAACTTGTAACGAACTTCAAAAGAGCTTCTTATCCTAATTAAAACACAAATAGACACCAACATCCAAGGCTGTAAACTGCTAATTAGTCTTGGCAGGATGTCTGTTTTCCATGAACCATGGAAATCACTTTCCTCTGCCCTATTGTAAAACAATAATAACTCAGTCAAGCAGTCACACATGACCTGTAAGGCCATTAGAGCTCTAGGAATGCAGAGCATGCCATAAAATGTCTATTCCACGTTACAATTCCACATACAATTCATAAGAATTCTACAGGAACAGAGCACATTAATATTAGGTATATATTTGAATAGGGAATATCATACCAAACAAATCAAGGTCATACATGACTGTTAGCACATAGGAAAATAGAGAAAGCAGTGTCTTTCCTCTTGGGTGACAAAGGTATGTTGTGTTTGGTATCCCTGGGTTCAAAATATAATTCTGAATATTAATCTGCCAGTTGCTAGAATACCACCTGCACATATTGGAAGTTATTAATATTAGTGTAAAACTATATTTGGGAATTGTTCATAAATTTGGTGACCTCCTAGCACCCATCCCTTAAACTGGATTATTGGTCAGTTGGTCTCTGTGCACGCCCCCTTGATATCATAGAAAGGGACTGACAGGACTTGTGAAAGGGGAGCTCTCATTTAACATCAATCAAGGAACATCTTAATGGACTTGAGTGCCAAGGCAATGTTTGTGCTCGGACAATTGGACTCTACTAAAACCAGGACTTTTCAGGTATTCTGCCTTCTTAGCTCCATTCTTTTATTTCTCTGTTGCTTTATTGTTCCCTTTATGTCTTTGTAACATCTCTTTCTGTAAATATTTAAATTGCACCATGTTGACCTTTTTAATAATAAACCCTATTTTAAAAAGTGTTGAACCTGTCTCTAAAGCTTTTAATGCAAACTAAAGAATCCCTGTCTCTTGAAGAGTGCTACTATATAATAATCCTCTGAATATACGTGTCTGTGGTGACAGTGTGTGTTACAGACGTTTGTTCACATTTGTTCTTTATAACATTGTGAAGGGTTGATAGTCCCAAAACTAGCAAGTGGCAGTTTGGAGTTTGAAGGGATAATTGTGTAATTAACCTAACCCAGTGACAATCGCTCTCAGGCTGCTGGCACATAGATTGTGGTCTCACGAGCTGGAAAAATGTGTGTAGAGTGCAGCTGAGAGTGGCATTGTTATGCGAGTGACAGTGGGGTGTGAGATTGGCTGGTCCTTTGTCACGAGATACTGAGAATGGTAGGGATCGGGTGCCGCATTTGTCACAGTGTTTGCTTTCCAAAATGGGTTCATTTTGTGGGTAGTTCCAATGTCCTGGTGCTTCAGGCCCTTAAAATGGGATGGATAGTCAGGAAATGAGATGTGTAATTTGTGCCTTTTTTATGCCCCTAGAATGCCTGATGGTCCTACTTGGATGTTGGGCCCCTCTATGTGGCTAAGCTGTGGAAAAGTCTCCCATATGTGGTATTGCCATACTTAGGAGCAGATCAAGCGAGAATGTATTTTGGGATGCAATTCTTGGTTTGTACATCCTGTGTGTTAGAAATATCTTAAAAATTGGCAGTTTTTGTGAAAAAAAAAAATATTTTAATTTTCTTTCCATATTTTCCATAAACATTTATTCAAAAGACACATTATGCCTCATAAAATATATGTTGGTGTGTTTGCTTTCCAAAATGTGGTCATTTTGTGGGTAATTGCAATGTCCTGGTGCTCCAGGGCCTTCAAAACTGTGATAGGTAGTCAGGAAATTAGATGTGCTATTTATGCCCCTTTTGTGCCCTTAGAATGCCAGAAGGTGCTACTTGGATGTTGAATCTCTGTGCATGGCCAAGCTATGGAAAAGCCTCACACATTTTGTATTGCTATACTTAGGAGAAGTAGCAGAATGTATTTTGGGGTGCAATTGCAAGTATGCCTATGCCGTGTGTGAGAAATAACTTGTTAATATGACAATTTTGTGTAAAAAAAAAAACACAACAATTTCTCTGCTACTTTAACTGGACCTTGTTTATAGATTACTGCCCATTATGGACTCTGGTATTGGAAATGATTTTTGTATGGACTTGCTTCCTAATTCAGGAACGACTACTTCCCTAAGATGCATTTGAGAACTGATCCTTTGTTACCTTTAATTGTTTCAGCAAAAGATATTTATTTTTCATCTAATTTTCTTGGTTTGAAGTCTTTAAAGGGGTGCATGTAAGGCGTATCACAAAACAGGGCTTACAACAAAGGACTGGAAGAGTTATAATAGATAGAGTACAAAGTTTAATGAGCAGAGAAGCTGTCCTGAGAAGGCTTGGTGACTACTGTACTTGTGTCAATTGCTAAAGCAAACAACCAGCCAGGAAACTGGCGACATGGCAGGGGTGATGGATACTCTGGTAGTAAAGGGGTGTTATGCTTTGCTCCTTCGCTAGTGACCAGTTCCCCACATACTGGGACCAACCTTGGGGCACATAATACTAGCCTGAAGTTAAGGAGAGAGATGTAGAGGGGCCTGGGTGGAGAACAGGCATAGACTTATGAAGTGTGTTTCCTGGATCCAGTAGTAACATACAGAACATTGTCACTGGAAGTGAGGGGCTGCTGAGTTGGTGGAGATTGGTACAAGCTCTGCAGTACTGACTTAGAAATCCTGGGAAGAGATCATTTCTAAGGCTAGGTTCACACCTATACAGGTTGAGTTTGAGCCATTTCTGCATTGCGTTTTGCACCTGCGTTTTTGTCGCATTTTGATGCGTTTTTTATTTTCCTTGTTGCTAGGCAGATTTAAAACGCATCAAAAATGCACTACACAATGCAGCATTTCCATTGAAGTCTATATAACCAAAAACGCTACTTTTTGTGTTAAAAAAAGTCCCTGACCATTACCAAAAAATGCAAACGTGGAAATGTAAACATGTCCCATAGGATATCATGTTAAATGGACTGTACTGCATTTCTGCAAAATGCTGCGGAAAATGCTTAGGTGTGAACCTAGGATAACAGAAATTTTGTCTGCAGTGCATTAGTTTCAACAGTGTAAAAAGTATAGCCATGGATTGCACAGAAATGTTTTTGTCCAGAATGAATATCAACATAGGATTTACTTGACAGAAAAAAAAACTTTATACAATGTAAAGCGTGTTTGCTAAATTTTTTCTTGGGGACAATCTAAATTGCAATTTTCAAAGACAATTTATGTATTGTCAGCTGAAAGAAAAGACACCTAGGCATAAACCAGAACTTACTGGTCCAAGAAATTTGATATAGTCCTATCACATAATCATATCACTATATATATACACTGTATACCAAGGTGTAATAAAAGGTATTAGAAAGAAAATTGAAAATGCATATTAAATTTAATGAGCTGACATGTTATCACCAATTGCAAAATGCCAGCTATTTTTAGTTTGTTTGTCCACATAATTTGGAGAACAGCTAAATTAGTTTAGTGCACAATTTCTGTTTGCATTTCTAAATCTTGACTGATATACTCATGATAAGTAAGTACCATACTTTATTGCTAGGAGTTTTCCAGCCATTGCACAAGATTGTCGTTGATTTGTGCAAGTACTGGGTTGGAAAAAACATTGCTTCAGGCAACATAATAATTAGGTCCATCTCTTGTAAGGGCAGACAAAATAACTTTGTGTGTCAAGAAAATATGCCTATTTATTATAGTAGATTGTTCAGTTTCGCACAACTTTCCAGCCAATGGCGATGATATTTTGAAAGAGTTATCATCACCATCACCACAAGCTTTGAAAAATTCAGATATATATGTCTTACTGCATATTATTATGTACAGAGATAGAGAGGTATTTTCCATATATATATACAGTCATGGCCAAATTGGCAATCCTGAAATTCTGTCAGATGATGCACCACTTAGCCCAGAAAATTGTCGCAGTTACAAATGTTTAGGTATTCTTGTGTTAATTTTGGTTGTTTGTATTGGTATGACACAAAAAAGAAGTGGAGAGATAAAAAGCCAAATATGTATGTACACTGCTCAAGAAAATTAAAGGAACAGAGTATGGCATCAAGTGAAATAAACTCCTGAGATATTGATCTGCTCAGTTAAGTAGCAGAGGGGTTTTTTAATAATTTTCAACTGCTTTGGTGTTAATGAAATTAACAGCAGGTGCACTAGATGGGCAACAATAAGGTGACCACCAAAACAAGAATGGTTTTATAGATGGAGGCCACTGGTGTGAATGTCTCTGACCAAAAAATCAGAAACAGACTTCATGAGGGTGGCCTGAGGGCCCGACATCCTCTAGTGGACCCTGTCCTCACTACCCGGCACTATAGAGCTCGATTGGCATTTGCCATTGAACACCAGAATTGGCAGGTCCATCATTGGCGCCCTATGCTTTTCACAGGTGAGAGCAGGTTCACCCTGAGCACATGTGACAGATGTGAAAGGGTCTGGAGAAGCCATGGAGAATGTTATGCTGCCTGTAACATTGTTCAGCATGACCATTTTGGTGGTGGGTCAGTGAAGGTCTGGGGAGGCATACCCATGGGGGGACACAGACCTCTACAGGCTAGACAATGGTACCCTGACTGCCATTAAGTATCAGGATGAAATCCTTGGACCCATTCTCAGACCCTACACTGACTTTGATTTTCGGGGTGTTTTTGAATTCAGTCCATTGTAGGTTGATAATTTTAATTTCCATCAAACGATGGGGCATCCTTATGTTCCTAACACATTACCCAGTCCATATCAGTATAGATATCTAGCATGATATTTTTCTGCATTGAGATCTGATGTATTCAAAGTGTTCCTTTAATTTTTTTGAGCAGTGTATATAATGCATAGCACTATGGAATATTTTACATTCCCTCTCTGCCTTGTTTATTTATTTATGTATTCATTCATTTTGATAGCCATTTTACTTTGTGGACTCTGATCCAATTATTTTAGTGTACTATTAGGTACAGAACATTTGGTTAAAGAAATTACATTAAGGTGAACATTAAAGGTGCATATGTGGTGGTAATTATATAAACTACCAATACAAATATGTCACAAGAAATTGAGAACAATGAATACATAATGAGGCTAAGGGATAATTTACACAAGCATTGCTCTTTGAAGAATAATCTGCAATGGGTTGCTTTTAAGGGTGTTTGACATGTCACTGAATATGCTTATGGTGCATCCCTTTCACTTGCAAGGGTTGAAGTTAGCAGTGGTACTGCTTGCTGACCATAACAGAGGTGGTCATTTTTGCCATGATCTGTGTATTCTCCTGTATGGCTATCTTTGCAGATTTGTTTTTAGCTACCTCCCAACTGCAAGTGTAACATAAACCTATTTTTTCAATTTACCTAATAATGTAAAATGAATTATTGTTTACTTTTTTCATCTGCACATGATTGAATAATTTAAGTGATTAGATTAGTGATTAAAACATATGTACCCAGCCTCTGGATTCTCCAACTTTCCACTGCCAAAACACCACCAAATGGTGCTAACCCAGCCCCTTTTATCTACTTCCACACCACAAACTGCCCCCAACCAGCTCAAAAATAGCAGCAGGAAGTGACGCCATTGCGGTGCATGCATCTAACATTATCACACATATGCATTGCGCAATGTGTGTAACACTGAACTCATGGATTGTGCCCTCCCATCCAACATTGCGAGGGCGCACAGCCACAGAGTAAAACAGCCCGCTCACAGATGGACAAAGGGGCAGGACTGCACCTCCTAAACATAAGGCCAGACATTACCCATAGGTAATACCCCTAGGTGGGTATTAAGTGGGATAAAGGACGCATATACGCACCAGCCAAGAAACAGAGCCACATATGGGTCACAAAGCAAATTACCTAGAAGAACATAGACAATACACTGAATTAAGCCAACTATAGTATCATGTCTATGTTTAAGCCTGACAGGTCTGCTAATCGGTGCAGATAATTTATATGTAATAAATATGATCTTTGATCCTATCTCAGAATTGGTGTTTAGTTTTACCGATATAAAATGCCCCACACTCACAAAACATATACACTATGCCAGTGGTCTGACAGTCTACATCAGGGGTCCTCAAACTTTTTAAACAGGGGGCCAGTTCACTGTCCCTCAAACCGTTGGAGGGCCGGACTATAGTTTAAAAAAAAAACAAAAAAACTATGAACAAATGTGGACACAGTACAGGAGATGACCAGAGACTGCAGACAGTACAGGAGATGACCAGAGACTGTGGACATACAACGTCGCCGGGAATACTGGACCGGCCGCTCCATAAGACGCACAGACATTTCCCCCCAAGTGTGTCGCATGGAGCGAAAAAATGCCCCATCATTGGTGTCAGTGGGAGGAATAGTGCCCCATCGTTGGTGTCAGTGGGAAGAAACGTGCCCCATCATTGGTGTTAGTGGGAGGAATAGTGCCCCATCATTGGTGTCAGTGGGAGGAATAGTGCCCCATCATTAGTGTCAGTGGGGGGAGGAATAGTGCCCCATTGTTGGTGTCAGTGGGGGGAGGAATAGTGCCCCATCGTTGGTGTCAGTGTGGGGGGGGGGAAATAGTGCCCCGTCATTGGTGTCAGTGGGGGAAGGGGATAGTGTCCCATCATTGGTTTCAGTAGGAGGAATAGTGTCCCATCATTGGTTTCAGTAGGAGGAATAGTGTCCCATCATTGGTGTCAGTGGGAAGAATAGTGCCCCATCTTTGGTGTCAGTGGGAGGAATAGTATGTCATTGGTGTCATTGGGGGGGAATAGTGCCCCATCATTGGTGTCAATGGGGGGGGATAGTGTCCCAACATTGGTGTCAGTAGGAGGAATAGTACCCCATCATTGGTGTCAGTGGGGGAAGGAATAGTGTTCCATCGTTGGTGTCAGTGGGGGGTGGAGTAGTGCCCCATCGTTGGTGTCAGTGGGGGGTGGAGTAGTGCCCCATCGTTGGTGTCAGTGGGGGGGAGGAATAGTGCCCCATCATTGGTGTCAGTGGGAGGAATAATGCCCCATCATTAGTATCAGTGACACCAATGATGGGGCACTATTCCTCCCACTGACACCAATGACACTTAACTTGCTGACCCCTGTTCCAGCATGGTGCTGCTGCAGCCAGCATACCTGCTTGCAGCAGCACCATCTGCACGGCACACTTACCTGTCAGGTGTCCTTCTTCACTCCAGCTTCTCCCTCACTCGATGTTCGCGGGGCCGCTCGGCTCTGCCTCCTCACAGGTGATTGGCCGCCTGTGTGCCTTTCCTGAACTACAGTTCTGGCGCCCAATCACCGGTGAGGAGGGGGAGCCGAGCGGCAGCGCAAACATCGAGTGAGGGAGTGGCCGGAGTGAATGAAGGAGCAGTGCTTCCTGGACTGGATCGTCGTGGGACTGGGACACGGAGCCAGGTAAGATACAGCAGCCCCCTGCCTGCCCATGTACTTATTGTTCCTTCCTTGCGGCAAATACGCCCCTGCCGGCGGGCTGGTTAGATGTCCTCGGCGGGCCGCATGTGGCCCGCGGGCCGTAGTTTGAGGACCCCTGGTGTACATATTGAGAAATTCACCATTGGGTAAATAACTGGTCTGATTTTTGAAAAATCCAATTAAATAATTACACCTGCCACATTTCCAGGTACACTTAGTTAGAGGGGCCTCTGCATCCTGAGCAGTCTCAAAATGACTGCTAGTTTATCAATCCTTGAGTGATCACCCTCTTCTATATGTGATCTCTGGTCAGTCTTTAACATACGTTTTTAATATAGGGTCATTAGTAAAAAGATACCAATGCTTCTGTAATATATTTCTTATTTACAAATGTAGTCTGTTTTATGAAGTTATCAATCTCACTGTCTCCAAATTGGTTTTGTATCTCAGTTTTACTTTGGGGAACACAGGATTTTATTCCATTAAAAAAGACATTGGAGGACTTTAAGGAATAGTTATGTTGATATTGTGGAATTCCACCATTTGCCTTTGCAGTCATTCATGAAGGCTAGATTTCTCTGAAACATAATTTTCATATGTCGTTTAATTTTAAAGATGAAAGAATAGATCTAATACATTTCTGAGACCTAAGAATAACGGATCATTTCAATGTTTAACATGCACACAATGCTCTAGTATGATAAAAGATACCACTTTTACACGTCGTCACACTAGGAGAAATATTTGCATTAAAGGTTCTTACATGTGCCAGAGTTCATTTGTAGTCTACATTTCAAAGTGTCTTTGTGGCCTTTATTATGTATGGGAGACTGCACAGAAAATTAAAGACAGAAATTCACAGCATAAGTCATCTAATAGATCCCATAAATCTGATTTGCCAATTGCACAACATTTCAAACAATGCAGACATACACCATTCGGGTGGACCGGATCAGAGGTAGCCGGGTGTAAATAGACAGCAGAGTCCATTTACTCCCGGCTGCCCATAGAGTATAATGGGCTCTGTCCCATTTAGCAGTGGATCAGTGGACAGATCCCCTGCTGATTGGAACAGAAGGTGCCCATGTGAAAGGGCTTTTAAAATTAAAATAGCCTGAAGTAAGATGGATTGCACTTGACACTGTAATGCCTAAAGGTTTGAATACGGATTTTGATTTACCTATTTTTTTGTAGGATGCATCTTGGTCGCACCTTGTTTTCATATTGTTTATATTGTGTTTATCTTTAGTTTGATCTTTTGATACAGATGGAATGTGATTGTAACATTGTAGTATCTCCTAGGAATCATTAGTTGATTCAGTTAAGTAATGTCTGTGAATTAATGCATCACCTGCTTCTTAGTCCTCATGCACACAATGCTCTAGTATGATAAAAGATACCACTTTTACACATCGTCACACTAGGAGAAATATTTGCATTAAAGGTTCTTACATGTGCCAGAGTTCATTTGTAGTCTACATTTCAAAGTGTCTTTGTGGCCTTTATTATGTATGGGAGACTGCACAGAAAATTAAAGACAGAAATTCACAGCATAAGTCATCTAATAGATCCTATAAATCTGATTTGCCAATTGCACAACATTTCAAACAATGCAGACATACACCAGCACAGCTCAGGTTTTTGAGAAAAGATCATTTTTGAGGAGGGGGTAGTAGAGAGTTAGTGACCTTTCACAATAGCAATCCATTCAGGTTTTACAAGTAGATCTGATTGGAAGGTCCATGCATTCTTATGGACCAGTGGGTGTAAATGGCATTGTTTATGTTTACACCTGCTTACCTCTCCAATAAAAAAAATTAAAGAGGACTAAGTCCTCTTCCATTTGGGTTGACCAGATCAGAGGTAGCCAGGTGTAAATAGACAGCAGAGTCCATTTACTCCTGGCTGCCCATAGAGTAGAGTGGGCTCTGTCCATATCTGCTCTGCATAAACTGAACAGACTAGGAGATGCTCTGCCCCATTTAGCAGTGGATCAGTGGGCAGATCCCCTGCTGATTGGAACAAAAGGTGCCCATGTGAAAGGGCTCTTAAAATTAAAATAGCCTGAAGTAAGATGGATTGCACTTGACATTTTAATGCCTAAAGGTTTGAATAGTGATTATGATTTACCTATTTTTATAGGACGCATCTTGGTCGCACCTTGTTTTCATATTGTTCATATTGTGTTTATCTTTAGTTTGATCTTTAGACACAGATGGAATGTGTTTGTAACATTGTAGTATCTCCTAGGAATCGTTAGCTGATTCAGTTAAGTAATGTCTGTGAATTAATGCATCACCTGCTTCTTAGTCCTCATGCACACTTGATGTTTTTACAGCGGCTGTTTTTGGCTTTTAATGTTTTTTTCTAAAGCTAGTAAACTCCCAAGCATGTTATCCTATGTGTCCATACACACAGACTGTAATCAATGTTTTTTGGCATGGACATTTTTTGGCTGAAAAAAAAACAAGGACTAGTGGGTGCTCTAACGCTGAAAAATGCTGAAAAACTGGTGTTTTTGGACTTTTTTTGACCAAAAAAATTTTCTTTTTGGTAAAAAAATATGCTAGAAAATGCAAATGTAGAAACATGCGGGAAAATGCTGCTAAATGTGGCAAAATGCCACTAAACGCTAATGCAAAAAAGCTAAAAAAAGCTGAATAACTCACGTTTGTAACGTGACTTTACACAGCTAATGTTACCAACATTATCAAAACGTCCCGTGTGCATGAGGACTTATTCCCAGTCAAATGAGGATATGATTTTAATGCATGCTTGCATTACCCTTTGTACCTGATTCTTGTGGGGTCTGAAACTGTTGTATTGTTGAAAGCACTATAAAAATTTAAAATAAAGGATAAAGTGCTGGGATTGGACTTTGTTTCCTTTTATACAAGTGAGCCTGAGCTGGCTCTTTATCTGCAATGCACACACATTATCTGCATCTATTGGGTGAGTGCTACCTACAATAATTGGAACTTTAGTAAATCAGCCTCAATATATTTTAACTTTGTGTTTTATTCAGGTCAGATACTTATCCAGTTTAGCCCATTTGCCTTTCTATGTTGGGATACTACAAGCAGGCAAACTCATAAAATAACCTGCAAAAAAACATATACAGCAGTTGTGGTGTGGAGCTAAGAGGGCACTTTACGAATACAAACTATTGTAAAAGTTGCAGTGTTCCAAATGTGGGTACTTCCACCAGGTTTTCAAATATTTATAAATACTAATAACAGTATAGAACAGTGCTTGTGTAAAAGTTGTACATAGAAATCGACAGAACAATATCTGCGTCATATAAACCTTTAGCAGTACCTGCAGGAGATATCTAAAATAAATGCGGTCTTGCCTATTGCTCAGGTTCAGCCCAGTATATTGAAAGGCTTCTTAAGTATTCTTTGGATTAGTGTGAGTGTTTGGACTCCATAGGGATACAGATAAACACAACGTAGCAGCAGCTCTGTCAGCCTAGTACATACAATGAAAATATCCGATGAATGATCATCTGTTTTTTTTGCATGCTAGTCTCCATATAGAAAGATGAAGAGGTTACTCAACTTACGAAAATTCTCGTATGACAGAATAGAATTTTGGGAAGTGATATCATGTTTAGTGTTGTATTTGTATTGTATTATTAAATCATAAAAAATAAAGTGCAGCGCTGCAATCTAGGATAAAACAATAGTTTGTGCAATCTTCATATGGATCTTATATAGAGACCCTGAAGGAAACCTTGAAGAAAATCTCTTCCTTGCAATGTGTTGGTGACTGGAACTCTATAGAAAAAATGCGCACTCACCGACCGCGCATTGTAAATGCGCATGTATATGACCATCAATCCAGGTAGCCAGCAATCACACGGTTCATCCCTCAGAGGTAAATCATCAGCCTCAATCGATATCCAAGCGTAACAACGTAATGGAGCTCCATCTTGTAGCAGACGACCGGTGAGGAAAAGGCGTCCCTTGGAGCTCTCGGCTTAGCGGGAATTACGTCGTTACACTCGGATATCGATTGAGGCTGATGATTTACCTCTGAGGGATGAACCGTGTGATTG
This sequence comes from Staurois parvus, assembly GCF_062004578.1. Taxonomy (NCBI): domain Eukaryota; kingdom Metazoa; phylum Chordata; class Amphibia; order Anura; family Ranidae; genus Staurois; species Staurois parvus. The sequence goes on from NW_028317949.1 coordinate 11,959,631, forward strand.
CTGGCTACCTGGATTGATGGTCATATACATGCACATTTACAATGCGCAGTCGGTGAGTGCGCATTTTTTCTATAGAGTTCCAGTCACCAACACATTGCAAGGAAGAGATTTTCTTCAAGGTTTCCTTCAGGGTCTCTATATAAGATCCATATGAAGATTGCACAAATTATTCTTTTATTCCAGATTGCAGCGCTGCACTTTATTTTTTATGATTTATTATACAAGGACCTTTGTGATTCCTTTGAGTGTTCCAGCAGCTGAATATATGAGCACTCGCTTTACTCCTTTATCTTTGTATTGTATTATTGGATGAATAGTTTACTGATTAAACAAAAATTGTATGCTCAGGTATCGTACGAGAAAAATGTTTGCGCTTGTAATTTTGGTTATTGTTGCATTAACTGTCGTGATCGTCTCTTGAAAGCTGTATACTAATGATCAGATTACCATACGATCGCTCCTCGTATGAGAATTTTTGTACGATTTTCTTATCATGTGTACAGTATGGGCCTTTCCAACAATGCTTGTCAGATGGAAGAGAAAATCTTGCCTCAAAGGAACAATGTATGTCAATAAAGACATATACTCACTTGTTCAGCAACTGTATCAGCTTGCTATGAATCTGCTCATGATAATGAGGGAGTAGTTGTGTCAGTCTGATGACGAAATTTTATAAAATTGTGTAGCGCTCCACTGATATTCCCAATTGTGGTATATGAACCAAATAATCTGAATATAAATCATTACAATAATTCTAATTATAAATTAAAAATATTAAACCAGTGCTTATAATGACAGAATTAAAATTGTTATTCAAATGTGATAATCAAAAAAAAATAGAAAATTGTAAAATATGAATTTTGTTTTATATAATTATGTGCACATAAATCCACTTTGTGATAGTGTTGAAAAAAATCCAATATTGCTTCTCCTTTATACGCTCACCTTAATGTTTTGACCAAAACTTTAAGCCAGGTCAAAACAGCTTGTGTCCTGTAAATGGACCCGTGGGTATTTTCCAGACTAAATCTGTAAATCAGATGGATGGATGGATCGATGAGTGTAGTGGTGTGCTTTTTCCACTGGGGGTCTCGCCGTCCTCCACACCACTGTAAAGGTGAATCAGGATGGATGGATGGATGGACATCTCCCTCTTTCCTCCAGGGGGTCTCTCCACTTCCTGCTTCTCTCTTTATTACACCATCCACAGTACTGCTAACATGTGGGGAACAAGCACTGGTTTAATATTTTTAAGTTATTATTAGAATTATTATAATCATTTATATTCAGATTATTTGGTTCATATACCACAATTGGGAATATCAGTGGAGGGCTAGATAATTTTATAAAATTTCATCTTCTAGAGGCACACATTAAAATGAGTATGTGTAGGGTGTAAGCGAACCACAAATATATTGTTTATTGGAATATTAATTTATTTATTTAAATACACCATAGTAGCTCACAAGCACTTTCATTATTTTAGTTGTGTCAGTCTGCTAGGAGCTGTGTGTGATATACTCTAGTCTGCAAGGCTGTTTATAACTTGTGCTTCTGGAAGTGCTCCCTCATAGGATTCAGATTCCAGTATTTGCAATCTTTGAATCCTTGCATAGGTAAGATGAAAATTCAATGCTATGAATTATTAGAAATCCAAATGTTTAACGTTTAGTCCAAAAGACATTTGCTGATCTGTGGCTAGCAGTTCAGAAAATATGTCTCCAAGATAGTCTGGTCCATGCATGGTTGTGAATGGCAGCTTTTACACATCAACAACTGTCACATTGTAATTATTTGTATCCCTTTGGGATTCAAGCAAACAATTGATTACCCTAAGCAGCTTTTCAGTACATAGGGTTGAATATGATCAATATACAAGACTGCATTTAATTTAGATATCTCCTGTAGGTGACAACATATTTTTATATGACACAAGAATTGTTGATTTCTCTATTTACAACTTATTTGCAAGTGATAGTTTATGAAATAACCTCTATACAACAGGTCAAAACCCTGTATTGTTTTTTTTTTTATTATTTAAAATTATATTTTTTTTTACAACATAACAACACTTCATTTTCAGAATAAATATATTTAACAGTTAGTTTGTCCTTTATGGATCAAAATAGTAGAACTTTAACATTAACAAATAAATAGTATCAGCGCTAGAAATCAACATACTGTATCTCAGTCCATAGTACAACTAATACGTTATGGAAAACTTGCAATTACAAAATAGTGATTAAAAAAATCACAATAATGATGTTAATAATGTGCTGTGTGTGTCTTTAAATTTAGTTTCTTTAAATTCTGTGACACCTCCTATGTATATACTGGTAACACAGTGTGAATGACCACCAATCTCTGGTCATTCACACAGTGGTACCAGTATATACACAGGAGGTGTGATGGAATTTAAAGAAACTAAATTTAAAGACATGTCACTATTTCTGTAATTGCAAGTTTTACATGATATATTAGTTTGAATGTATTATTGCACCATTGAGTGAGAAATGTTTATTGCTAGCGCCTGATGCTACTTTTTTTGTTGTTATTATCACTATTATGAGAGTCATGGGTGTCTAGTGGCTAGTATATTTTATGTTTGAGATTCATTCTTTTATTTTTTGTTTTTGGGTTTTATTTTTTTTTACACATATCTGAATTAATATTGGGAAAACAGTTTGCCATTGAAGCTCACAAGTTTTGTGTATAACATTAGAACTTTAATATTATATTTGTTAAAGATTCTTCCTATACTCCAGCTCCACTCCACAAGCTTTTCTTACACGTTGCTTGATAGCCCCATGTTATTGTTAGACCATGTAGATGTTTTTTTGAAGAGATGTATATTGTACATTTGATTTGCCACAATTTAATGTTAAACAGAAGGTTATTTTGAATATGGTTAATGAAGAGAAATCTTATTTTGAAAATGGTTAACACAGAGAGAACATTGTAAATAAAGAAATCAATAGAACAATATCTGTTTTCTATAAAATTATACCTGTACCTGTGGGAGTTTTCTAAAAAAAAATGCAATCTTGCCTATTGCTCAGTTTCAGCCCTGTGCGCTGAAAGGCTTCTTGAGGTATTCAATTGAATAGTACCTGTTGCTTCATAAAATAAACTCTATATGCAAATATACAAAAGGCCAAAACCCTTCGCTATTTTTAATTTTTGTCACAACATAACCTTTAAATCTCAAAATAAATATTTTTAACATCAATTTGTATTTGCCCTTTATGCAAAAATAAATACATACATAGATACATACATACAGTACATAACAATACATTTGCTTCAGTATTATCAATGAAGCTTTGATTTCTATAATTCCAAAGTCCCAAGATACACTGTATGTGTTCTGTTTGCATTGACACTTCCACTCACTGCTGTAGCATCCAATACACATTAATTGTAAACCACCTCCTTAATATCCAGTTGTCCTCTACACCCTTTATTTGCAGATTTTATGAACAGGCCAAGGACATGGGATACAATGGCATTTTCATACACTCTAGCCTGTGTACTAGAATGCATTCAGATGGGTTGAATACTTTCTTATTTTGGCTTTACAGTATATAGAAATACTTTTATGTCAGGGGCTTCAACTGCTTTTCAAGAAGTCACAAATGTTACATTATTTACATAGGAAGGGCATACAGATTGCCCTATTACAAGAAACCCACTTCATTTATGGGCAATTTCCCAAGATGAAAGAATAGATATTATATTATATTATATTATATTATATGGCATCACAGTAAATTGCTATTTACAAATCATTACAAACAAGTTACAGAGACAAAATAGATCCCAGAGGTGGATACCTGTTTTTAACAGTTACCTATAGTAATTACACATTTACTATTGCCAACCTTTATTTACCCAACACCACACAAATTCCCTATTGTTTGCATTATCTTAACCTCATGCAAGGGTTTGTTGAAGGACATAGTATATTAGGAGGCAGCCTTGATTTTCCCTTGACACCTCCACTGGGAAAACACCTATAATGCTCTTTGTTCAGCATAAACACTCATTTGAAACTACTCACCTTTGGTGCACCCTTCATTCATTAGAGAAGGATGTATTGGCCTGAAAATTTGTCCAGAACACTACCCTGTTTTCTGTACCCTCAATTTAGGTAACCCGACCCCTAAGCCCTTTAACTTTCTTCCAAACTATAACTTGCTACATGACACAGTGTGTGTTGTGAAATTACCACAACTATCAAAGTCTTTTAGAAACATTACTCCAATTATCCGATCTCCCTTCCCATGTTGTCAGGAGGCATGCGCTTAAAAAAGCAGGAGCCTTACAAATAGGATCTATATGTTTTTTCCAGCAGGAGTTATAACCTCTTTTACTATGAAGCTTCAATGCAGTTTCACCTAAACACTAATTTCTGCCTCAAGCTGTGGTAGCTCAAATCTCTGTCATTTTAAATATTGCAAAGATGAGACTGGGGAGCTACAGACCAATCTCTCTATTGAATGATGAAATTGGACTTTGTTATCCCAATATGTTTACTGTCAATAGATGCTGATAAAGAATTTGACAGTAGACTTGGACTTCTTCCACAGGACTCTAGTCTGCATTGGCCTGTGTAATCATCTGACTACTTACATGTTGGCCCTATATTTCTACCCATCTATGGTAAGTCTAATGATTCCCTATCCTTCGGTGTTACCATTGCTAATGGTGCGCATATGGGCTGCCTGTTGTTCCCTTTTACAGTATGCACTCACAATGAAATGTTTGGCAAATGTTCTTCATCAGAATATATCTATCTGAAGCATTCATATAGGCACTACTGAATATAAGTTAGCACTTAATTTAAATGATCATTTAATGTATGTCACCTCACTAATGCTCAGCTTTCAAGCTATTTTAAAAGAATGCCAGTAATTTGAAGATTTTAGTAATTTAAAAGTGTACTTAGAAATCTGAACTATTTAAAGGGGTCAATTAACTAAAGGCAAACAGACTGTGTAGTTTGCAAGTGCACTTGTTCCAGAGCTTAGTCAATGAGGTGAAGCTTCACTTTGAAAACAATACCAAAACACATGAAAAAAAAAAATAAACAAAAAAACTGCATTTTTGCTTGCAGGATTGGATGATGGACATTATTAGAGCTTCTCCTTATTTACCAAGCTCTGGAGAAACTGCACTTTCAAACTACACAGCCTATTTTCTTTTAGTAAATCAACCCAAATGTATTCTTTCCAGATTCTACAGTAACATTTTTCACCTTTAAATGACAACCTACAGTATATCCTTAAATAAATTATTATGGCATATGCAAAGATATAAGACTTTTCCCTTTCACAAATAAGTGACAAAATAATAAAACATACAAAGAAAAATGAAAAAAAATTAAAAAAATGGTCCAAAATATCAAAATATCCAAAATACAAAATACAAAAATAATCCAAAATAATATCCAAAATTCAAAAATAATCCCCACAGGTGTAAATAATTTTCTTTCTTTTTTCAAAAGCGTCGATACGTCTGACATCACGTGTCCCTGAAAAAGTCATAGGAAGTGACGAAACGCGTCAGACACACGTGACGTCAGACGTATCGACGCTGACCGGAAGTGCGATCGCGGCCATCTTGGAAGTGGGAACATGTGGCCAATGTTTCCCTGATTCTGTCTACACTTGGATTCCATGTGAGGAGGAGCTGTTTTCACTGAAATGTGTATGTGAGTTACCAAATAAAGGAGGATATTTTATACAGTATCTGGGATTGTGGATTTACTGGAGGATAATGGAAGAAAAACCCTAATATTGGATGAAATCGTGATGAGGAGAAATCTAACCCTGAGTGGTGTTGTGCCTTGATATTTCTTATATAGGGTAATTACCCATCAGTATATGTGTTGGAGAGTGTCGTTTCACTGATCACTGATGTATACAGGGTGTGGTGATACACACTTGCAGTGATGTGTTGGAGCTGTTTTACACTTTGGGCTTAGGACACTATTCTATGTGAGAGTGTTTCACATATATTTATTCACTATAATATATACATGTGTATTGTATACTCGTGTATAGAGTATACACACATATAGAATTTGCATGCTGCACAGTGAGTGGCACGTGTGATTTATTATTTAAAAGGTATGACACTATGTTGAGTTTTTTCTTTTTGAGGTGAACTGTCATCAGGATTTGCGGGTATTGAGAAGGAGTTTTTGAAAGAAGAAAGAAAATTATTTACACCTGTGGGGATTATTTTTGAATTTTGGATATTATTTTGGATTATTTTTGTATTTTGGATATTTTGATATTTTGGACCATTTTTTTCATTTTTTTTTCATTTTTATTTGTATGTTTTATTATTTTGTCACTTATTTGTGAAAGGGAAAAGTCTTATATCTTTGTTTAATTAACCTTCAAGGGTGGAGGTGATAACTTTTCTGGGATATTATAAGGTGATTTGTTGCTGTGCATAAATTTAAGTATTTTGGCATATGGCCTCCCTTACCTTAAATTTACTAATTTAATATGCTGAAAGGATCAAGGAGGCACAAGTCTTCCTGACTGTGTTCTCTAACCTGAAATAGCACTGCTCAACTGATTATTAGATTGGATCCACAAAAAGCATCAAAACAATGGGTTAAATAAAAAAAAATAAATTCTCTTCAGCATCACAAAGCTCTCTTATGGATAGACAAATTATATAAACATGAATTGCATCATTGTTGCTTCTTACTGCAGCCACTGGCAATTGCTGGTTTCACATATTTGAAAAATTCAGCCTTTCTACTATCCATTACCATTTCTACTGGATAACCAACAATTCCACTATGGCCTTCAGGTCCTGAAATAAGAATATGACATATTGCCATTTGGTCTTAAGTGAAACATCACCATCATCAACCTAGTCATCCTGCCTGCAGAACTTTAATCCAAGTGCTCAAGTCAGGGCCATCTTTAATATTGATTGGACCCTGGGCAAATATTTTCTTGCCCGCCCACCAGAGCTGGATCTAGACAGTCTAGTGTAGGGGAGCAGTAAAAAATCTCTTGGGGGGCAGAGGATGTAAGGTCAGTAGGGTAGTGTACAGAGGGCCAGCAGGGCAGAGGATAGGGTCAGCAGTTGATAGGGCAGTCTACAGAGGTCATTCGTTTGTACAACAGTGTACAGTGAATACAAATCAATAACTCCTGCGCTATTAGTCATATAGCACACTAAGCAGCCAGCACACTAGTGCCACAACCTAGGCACCAAAAAATACAACAGAAAATAGGTCTAATAGTAGTGCAGCGCTAACAAATATCTATGCATAAAACATATTAAGACATGCATTAAGTGGGAAAAACATATAATACCCCTTGCAAGACCTCATGCATAACAGGGGGCTTTTCCTGATGGTATATACCAGTGGTGGGCAACCTTTTTTTTCAACTGAGCCAAATCTCGCCAAAACCATGATTGAAATTTATTTTGAGAGCCACATTTTTAAAACTGAAAATACATCTCCCATATAGTAATTCATCCCCCATAGTAATTCATCCCCCATATAGTAATTCATCCTCCATAGTGTAATTCATCCCCCATAGTAATTCATCCCCCATATAGTAATTCATCCCCCATCGTAATTCATCCCCCATAGTAATTCATCCCCCATAGTAATTCATCCCCCATATAGTAATTCATCCTCCATATAGTAATTCATCCCCCATATAGTAATTCATCCCCCATATAGTAATTCATCCCCCATAGTAATTCATCCCCCATAGCAATTCATCCCCCGTATAGTATTTCATCCCCCGTATAGTATTTCATCCCTCATATAGTATTTCATCCCTCATATAGTATTTCATCCCTCATATAGTATTTCATCCCCCATATAGTAATTCATCCCTCATATAGTATTTCATCCCTCATATAGTATTTCATCCCCCCATATAGTATTTCATCCCCCCATATAGTATTTCATCCCTCATATAGTAATTCATCCCTCATATAGTATTTCATCCCTCATATAGTATTTCATCCCCCCATATAGTATTTCATCCCTCATATAGTATTTCATCCCTCATATAGTAATTCATCCCTCATATAGTATTTCATCCCTCATATAGTATTTCATCCCCCCATATAGTATTTCATCCCTCATATAGTAATTCATCCCTCATATAGTATTTCATCCCTCATATAGTATTTCATCCCCCCATATAGTAATTCATCCCTCATATAGTATTTCATCCCTCATATAGTATTTCATCCCCCCATATAGTAATTCATCCCTCATATAGTAATTCATCCCCCATATAGTAATTCATCCCCCATATAGTAATTCATCCCTCATATAGTAATTCATCCCTCATATAGGATTTCATCCCCCCATATAGTATTTCATCCCCCCATATAGTATTTCATCCCCCCATATAGTATTTCATCCCCCATATAGTAATTCATCCCTCATAAAGTAATTCATCCCTCATATAGTATTTCATCCCCTCATATAGTATTTCATCCCCCCATATAGTATTTCATCCCTCATATAGTAATTCATCCCTCATATAGTATTTCATCCCTCATATAGTATTTCATCCCCCCATATAGTAATTCATCCCTCATATAGTATTTCATCCCTCATATAGTATTTCATCCCCCCATATAGTAATTCATCCCTCATATAGTAATTCATCCCTCATATAGTAATTCATCCCCCATATAGTAATTCATCCCCCATATAGTAATTCATCCCTCATATAGGATTTCATCCCCCCATATAGTATTTCATCCCCCCATATAGTATTTCATCCCCCCATATAGTATTTCATCCCCCATATAGTAATTCATCCCTCATAAAGTAATTCATCCCTCATATAGTATTTCATCCCCTCATATAGTATTTCATCCCCCCATATAGTATTTCATCCCTCATATAGTAATTCATCCCTCATATAGTATTTCATCCCTCATATAGTATTTCATCCCCCCATATAGTAATTCATCCCTCATAAAGTAATTCATCCCTCATATAGTATTTCATCCCCCACAGTACTATCCCCCCCCCCTTCTAGTAAGCCAAGTCCCCCGTGTCAATTCACTTACCTTTTGCGTTCCTCTCGCTGTCTTCCCGCGCCGTTCGGGTCTTCAGGGCGGACTGTGAGAGGAGCCTAGCTCCCCTCCCCTCACGTTCGGCACGCTGCCCCGCCTACACACATCCTGACAGCCACATCCGCGGGCCGGATTAAAAGGTCCGCGCGGACTTTTGGGGCTGCCAACCGAGAGGAGGCAGGGGAGCGGCCGACCGAGAGGAGGGAGGGGAGCAGGCGCCCGGCACACAGAAGAGCCGCATTAGAGTGGGTAAAGAGCCGCATGTGGCTCGCGAGCCGCGGCTTGCCGACCACTGGTATATACAATGTCAAATGAGTGAGTCCCCAATAGGCAAGTGTCCTTATAGGTGATTAAATACACCACAATCAAAAACTCTTCATGCAGTTGCTTTGTGTGAATCCACAATAACAGGGGTGCCCCCTCACCTTCCTGCCCAGGCCCCTCAGGACCATTGAGCTAGATATGCCTCTTTATGATCCTCCAGAAGGGTGGAGTCCTTTATAGCTGGGGTATCACAACTCTTTCCTCCTCTAGTAGATGAATATCCAGATGCTATATCCTATTCGGATTAGTACCACTCCATAGACATTCCCAGTGAAGCAAAGAGATCCAACATACGTAGTATAAAACCCTTTATTACAATCCTGGCTGATCCTCATGGAAGATGGATGTCACTGTACTAGGCACAGCTGCTACAGTGATTGCTCTGTGTCCCAAGGTCCAGTGAGTTATCGGAGCAGAGGACAGTGTGCAGGAGGTCAGCAGGGGAGTATACAAGAGACAGTGTACAGAGGGTCAGCAGAACAGAGAACAAGGGTTAGCAGGGTGGAGAAGAGGGGTTGTCAGGTCAGCAGTGCAGAGGACAGGAGTCAGCAGGGCATAAGACATTGGTCAGCAGAGAAGAGGACAGGGTCACTACTGGCAGAGCACTCAGCAGGTCTCCTCCTCCCTTCTCCACACTGCAAACAGCCTGTGTACTCAGATCTCCTCCACCCCACACAGCACATAGCCAAGATCAGATTCCCTTACAGACACTGCATCCATCTGCACAGTGTGTAGCTGGCTTTGTCTGTAAGGAAATCCAATCTCAGCTATGTGATTTGAGGAGAGGGGATATATTGAATGTATATATCAAATAAAATGGTGCAGCGCTTAATAATAGAACACAGTTTATACACACACTATATGCCCATGCGTGATATCACTCTGATGGTGATCCATAAATACAAAAGTTCAATATAATTGTGCGGATCATGGAGAGATCCTAATTCCTGGTGAGTGGACGTCCTGATCCAAGGTGTGATGATAAGTGTGAACCACACAAATAGGTGAAAAACGCACTCACCAGATGTGCGTTTAATATACGCAATATGTAATCCTGCGTCACCAGGCCATAGATGGCGGGCGCATTAGGCAAAATTGCCATTCACATTTATAAATAGCATCTAAGAGGATGTCCTGGCTAGCCCTGAACCCTATGAATACGTGCATCTCACAAAACGCGTCAGAGGGGCAGCAGCAGCAGGACACCTAACCACCGTTGGTGGACACCCTGAAAAACATATGGTCAGTAAACTTTTCGTTTATAATCTTTCATGTACCCCACACCAACCAACCCTGGATAAAGGTATCTTAAGCAGTATCACGCTATGAGGTCTCTTATTGGGCACTCTGTGTGAGTGCTATCATTCGCAGTGCCCATCTGGAGGACTCAGGACCCTGGTGGTGATACCTGGTAGCTGTTTCGGATGACCTTACTTCTGTGGAGCCGTGATGGTGATCTGGGTGCAATCTGATCTGGGATCTGATGATCGTTCTATGGCCTGGTGACACTTATCATCACACCTTGGATCAGGACATCCACTCACCTGGAATTAGGATCTCTCCATGATCCGCACAATTATATTGAACTTTTGTATTTATGGATCACCATCAGAGTGATATCACGCATGGGCATATAGTGTGTGTATAAACTGTGTTCTATTATTAAGCGCTGCACCATTTTATTTGATATATATACGTTTGATTGGAGGTTTTTGTTTGGTTACCTTTTTGGTGTATCAGCTTCTTAGTAGCGTTGTTGTGTATACATATTTATACACCTTTTCATCTAAGTCGCGCTTATATATTGAATGCCCTCATTTCATGTCTCTGCATAAATCTCTCCTCCTCAGAAAAGACAAACAGTACTGATGAGCACGCTCACACCCTAAGCATAACTTCTGTCTGCACAATTGAATAATTCCCCCTCCTCCTAGTCCTAATCCCTCCTCTCAACACAAATCTTTGCGGCTCAATTCCCCCTCCCAGCTCAAATCTCCAATTCCCCATGCAAAAATCTCCCCTACCCAAATAATCCCCCCTCTAGCACACATGTTCTTTTCCTCACATTTCTCATCCTAGCATCCCATCCTATTACTCTTTCCAGCACAAGTCCTCCTTCCCCACCCAAACCCCCCAAATTCCCCTTCCTAGCACAAATCCTCCCCTACCCCCTCCTATTAACCCAAATTCCCCCAACTTCTCCTAGCATAACATCCTCCCCAATCCCCCTCTTAGCCCAAACCCCCCATCCCCTCTTAGCAAAAACAAAGGGGGAAAAATGAGGGACAATATGGAGATTCTTAACAAAATGGAGGACTGCGTCAGTCTCTGGGTATACGCTTGCCACAGCACATATTCCCCAATCCTCTCACATAGCACATATCCTTCATCTCCTAGCACATATCCTTCCCCATCTAACACATATCCCCCTCAATCCGCCCTCATAGCACATACCACTCAATCCCCCCTTCAAGTACATATTCCCCCCTTAGGACATATTCCCCCAAATCCCTTCTCCTTGCACATATCCCCCTCAATCTTTTCTCCTTGCACATATCCCCCCCAATCCCTCCTCCTTGCACATATCCCCCCTAAACCTTCCTCCTTGCACATATCCCCCCTAATCCCTCCTCCTTGCACATATCCCCCCAATTCCTCCTCCTCACATAAATCCCCCCTAATTGCTCCTCCTTGCACATATCCCCCCGTAATCAGGGATGGACTGACAACTCACGGGCACCTGGGCATAAGGGGATCATGGGGCCCCTGTGTCCTTGCCCAAACTCAAAAAAGCCTATGAAAAAGGTACCAGGGGCATCTCATGGGAGCCCCTACTGACCTCGGGCCTTCGGGCAGTGCCCGAGTTTCCAAATGGTCAGTCCGCCCCTGCCCGTAATCCTTCCTCCTTGTACATATACCCCCAATCCTTTCTCCTCAATCATATCCCCCTAATTTCTCCTCCTCATGCATATCCCCCCTAATTCCTCCTCCTCGTACATATCCCTCCTAATTCCTCCTCCTTGTACATATCCTCCCTAATTCCTCCTCCTCATACATATCCCCCCGAATTCCTCCTCCTCATACATATCCCTCATAATTCCTCCTCCTCGTACTTATCCTCCTAATTCCTCCTCCTTGTACATATCCCCCACAATCCCCTCTCCTTGTACATATCCCCCCTAATCCCTCCTCCTTGCGCATATCCCCCCTAATTCCCCCCCCTCGTACATATCCCCACTAAATCCTCACTCTTGTGCTTATCCCCCCTAATTCCTCCTCCTTGTACATAACCCCCATAATTTCTCCTCCTCCTCATGCATACCCTCCAATCCCCTCTCCTTGTACATATCCCCCCAACCCCCCCTCCTTGTACATATCCCCCCTAATTCCTCCTCGTTGCACATATCCCTCCCCCCTCGCACATATCCCCCCTCGCACATATCCCCCCTAATTCCTCCTCCTTGTACATATCCACCCAATCCCTCATATGTAGAGTATTCATAATATAGCAGCAGGTATAAGCTTACTGATTTACAAAAATTCTCCTAAATTCAAAGCCCCTGTGTCTTCTTACCATGGATGTAATTTAGTAGTCCTGAAAACAATCTCCACTTTTACTTTCCATGTTTCCTTTCCTCTTTGCACCTCATCCTCAACATTCATGTTCTCATTCTCTCTTTTATCTTTATCTTGCTCTAAAATTTCTACTCTCATGTATATGTAAAAAATACCCCAGAAGATTGGTCACTATGACATGGTTCACTGCAATTCAAAAATATTCCTTGAAACGTTTGCCTCTCATGTTGACTAAATAACATCTGCTGACCTGATTATGTATTTTGCTAAATGCCAGCATGTTCTTTGTACTGATATGCAACCTGTGCTTCTCTCAACAAAATCTGCCTGTAAGAATAAATAGAAATTACTTTGGAAGACAACACTGCCAGGAAAATCTTGTTTCTCATAAGATAGAACTAATGTGTCTTACTTTGACATCGTAAGTAATGCAAAGTAATTGATAACTCAGAAGGCCAATAGTTTACAACAATGTTCTGATCCATAGGGGATACAATGATCCTTGGCTTATATGATCTTGTGAGGATTGGGATGATTTACTAAAGGCAAATAGGCTTTTCACTTTGCAAGGTAAAATGCCCTTTGCAGGGATATTTCCCCAAGAGCTTAGTGCATGAGGCGGACCTTTGATGGCTTCCATCATTCAATTGTGTGCAAGCAACAATGCTGTTTTTAAAATTTTCCTTGCAACTGATAGGGTATTCTTTGCAAAGTGAAATTTCACCACATTCACTAACCTCTGGGGAAAGTGATCGTTCAAAGTGCAATTTCCCTTGCAAAGTGAGAAACCTAATTGATTTATCAGCCCCCATGTTTCTGATATATCCACACTTTCTAGAATGGAACAGAGTTGACATATTTACATCTAGAAACCACACAAAACTCACTAAGTAAACAATTGTTGACTAGTTTAAGTGTATACAGTATATGAATACACTGCAATCACTATATGACTATTTACATAAACACACCTAGATGTGATTATTCTTAGATAAAAGATGTAGTTCAATATGCAATGTACAATAATTGATAGGGTTACATAATATTTACAAATAACACAGTAAACAATATTTACTTCAGAACGTACAGTAAAAGTGTAGTGGGTTGCATGATGTTTTCAAATTCCACACAAAGCATATTACAATATAATGTACATTTCATGTATGGAGTTAGTTTACATTTCAGCTTTAGGTTTGTCATACTGAGTGCTGTTATGTCCCAGCATAACGAGAGCACAGCTTGATAACAATTCATTATTTAGCCCTCTCCTTTCTGTACAGTGTGAATACAGAATAAGATATACCTGTAGGCCCCTGCACCTAGCTAATGTACATGGGGCACAGGCTGATTGGAGGATTTCACCGCCTCCTGCCCGCTATATAAGGAAATGACGGATGGGTGGCAGCACTCTCATTCTGGGAGGACATCATATGAGGACATCATATGATGTCCTCCCACTCTAGCTGTGCATGCGCACCACTGGGAGCACGTAGCACGGTGATAAGTGCTGCACTGTATCCCTGGGACACAGTGGATTACCGACTGCAGTAAAGAGCCAATGACATAGGCTCTATCATGTGATCAGCTGATCGCATGTAAATAGGAAATGCCACTTATCGGCAGTCCTCTCCTCACGCTGACAGCGCATGAGGAGAGGAGAGCGGCATTCCTGATTATCAGTGTAGCCCCATCAGTGCCACTTGTCAGTGCCCATAATTGCCACTTGTCAGTGCCCATCAATGCCACATACCAGTGCCCATCAGTGAACACCAATGCCACATATCAGTGCCCATAAGAATTGCCTATCAGTGCCAGTCAGTGCCGCCTATCAGTGTTCGTCAGTGCTGCCTGTCAGTGCCCATCAGTGCCACCTAACAATTCCAATAAGTGCCAGTCAGTGCCACATATCAGTATTAGTCAGTGCTGCATATCAGTGCCCACCAGTGCCACCTAACAATTCCAGTCAGTGCCGTCTATCAGTGCCAGTCAGTGCTGCCTATCAGGGATGCCTATCAGTGCCACCTATCAGTGCCATATATGAGTGCTGCCTTTCAGTGCCCATCATGATGCCTGTCAATGCCCACCAGTGATGCCTATCAGTGCCTCCTCATCAGTGCCCATCACTGCAGCCTCATTAGTGCACCTCAGTGAAGGAGAAACATTACTTATTTACAAAATTTTATAACAGAAACCAAGAATAACTTAAAAAAAAAAGTTTCAGTTTTTAGTTTGTTTAGCAAAAAATAAAAAAAAAACAGTGGTGATTAAATACTACCAAAAGAAAGCTCTATCTGTCTCAAAAAAATGATAACAATTTTGTTGGGGTACAGTGTTGCTTGACAACTTTCATTCAAAGTGTGACAGCGCTGAAAGCTGAAAATTTGCCTGGGCAGGAAGGGGGTAAAATTGCCTGGTAGGCAAGCGGTTTACCATTTGCCCGCCGCCCTATAGCAGATATACTGCAACAGAGCAGCAGGGGTGCGCAACATCACATATATATACATAATTTTGCATTTCTGGGTAGCGGGCATGCACGAGCCGCGTGCGCGCTCTACCTGCGCCTCCATTCGCAGCCGTGGCTGTCAATCACCGGGTGCTGGTTGGTAATTACCAGCCAGTGCCCGGTGCTTATCGAGCATCTCCGATGGGGAGGAGGACTGTTTCCTACACATAGTTAACCCTTTAATCCCCATCATATGAACCCCTTCCTGCCCAGTGCCATTAGTACAGTGTCAGTACTTTTTTTTTAGCACTGATCACTGTATTGGTGTCACTGGGGATGTCAGTGATACAAATTCAGTTCTCCCCAATGTCACAATCCCTCTAAAAGTCGCTGATTGCCACCATTACTAGCAAAAAAAAAATCCCAGTATCTATACCACCATTTGTAAACACTAATTTTTCACGTATACCAATTAATTTACATGTATTGGAATTTTTTTTTAGCAAAGACATGTAGCAGAATACATTTTGGCCTAAATTTATGAAATTCAGTAAAACATTAGATTTTTTTAAAAAAAATTTACTGAACATGTTTAATAGCAAAAAGTGAAAAATATAGTTTTTTTCTCAAAATTGTTGGTCTTTTTTTTTTATAGTGCAAAAAATAAAAACTGCACAGGTGATCAAATACCACCGAAAGAAAGCTAAATTTGTGGGGAAAAAAGGACATAAATTTCATTTGAGTGCAGCGTTGCATGACCGCGGAATTGTCAGTTAAAGTAACGCAAAAAAAGGCCTGGTCAGGAAGGGGGGTAAATCCTCAGGAGGGTAAGTGGCTAAATAATGTTGCTGTTTACAATCCATGTGAGCTATCATAAGAAGACAAACAATGGCCGGCCTGGTCATTGAAGTAAAAAGATATTCAATAACACCAATTTGAAGCAGGGAGAGTTATAATGGAGAAACACACTCATTGATCTAAATATATTATCATATATCAGAAGACATATTAAAAATATTACACAAGCAAAGCTTTATATAGTAACACTCATGCCTTTAACTCTTTTAGGTCTCAAGATATTTAAAACGCTTATGGTTTATTTACAATAACTCTTTAATCACTTTGAATACCACAATTATTTTCACATTATATTTTAGTACATATGAAGCATTAATTGGGTAACTTATTAAAAGAATACTATTAATATATACTTTATAGTCATAGTTGAGAGGGGATAAAAGGCTGCTATTCTCTATAAAAAAGAAAAAGATTTCCTTATACCTTTTTGCTCCAAGGTTACCTGTAATATATTGTTTACCAAAAATACATAAAAATATGGATAACCCTCCAGGTCGAGTCCTATCTTACCGGAACGTCCCTCTATCATCTTTAGGGGTGCAGGGAAATCTCAGGAATAAAGTGGCACCAAATGTGATGGATCCACCCATTAGACATGTGTTTTTTGCCAATTTAGAGGGCTATTGCCTTTGTAGAAAGCGTAAAGCCTGCCAGGTTAACTCGTTTAGGGGTAGGAAAGTAACTGAATTTACTGGTACATTGACAGGCACAACATATACATTCGATAGTGTATATCATGTGCTACTAGACATATGGTTTACATGTTGAAATGCCCATGTGGTTTAGAATATGTGGGGCGTACGACACGCACCCTCCATGTTCGTTTAACCTCCTCGGCGGTATGATTCTTTCCGATTTTTTGTGCTGAAAGTGGTACCATTTTTTTGCATGCAAATATGTAGTTTTTTATTGTAGGCTGTAATTTTTAGGAATAACTCACTGAAATCTGTCCGAACAAGAGTCTAGTAAACATCCCGGGTAGGATAAAATTTGAAACACAAAATCATAAATTATAAGTTAATAAATAATCATAAAAAATAATAATATAATAATAATAAATTTAATTCAATAATATAATCAAACCAAAAACACTGAAATTTGAAATACAGAGGCAAATTCGCACATCGCTGAGCAAAGTCGCAAAATCGTTTTCAGTGTCTGATGACGAATTTCCCCCACGAATCATTATCACTCAATTCTGCAAGTGGTTCTGATTTACTATCGTTGTTCTAAAACCGCTTTTGACGTAAAGGGACACTTTTTGGACGCCATGGACTTTTCTAAGTTTCCAGGCAGAAAGAACAGTCAAAATGCAGGCAGGGCACAGGACAAATCAGTAGGGACAAAATATATGTGAAATGCATTGAAACAGCAATGACAGCAAAAATCACATTTTTAAAAAATTTCAAATTTCCCACCGGTTCCGGCGCCCGTACGTCCCGACGTCACAGGGACCAGAACACGGAAGCCGGATGCCGGCATCGGCCGGAGGAGATGGCCGGGGACGTACAGGGGACACATCGCAGGAGCGGAGGACAAGGTAAGTGCTGCAGGGACCCCCAGAGCAACGCCGCATGGTAAGCCCGAGTGTAGCTCGGGGTTACAGCTCTTGGTATAGAAATTTTACCCCGAGCTACACTCGGGAATACTGCTAAGGAGGTTAAGTGAACACATTGGCAATATAAAGAAGGGTTTCAAGGAACATAGTGTATCCAAGCATTATGCCCTGAAACATAATAGTAACCCCGAAGGTACCACCTTTATTGCTCTACAGTACATTCCGGATTGGCGAGGGAGTAATGCAAAAAGAACTCTCTCTAAAGCCGAGACCAGTTGAATTTATCGGCTTAAGAGTTGTTCGCCGTGGGGTCTTAATAACAGTTAACTATTACTTTATGTATAATTTTTTGTGTTTACAATTGTTTGATGCTTTAGTCACAGAGGATTAGCTTCTGATATATATATATATATATATATATATATATATATATATATATATATATATATACCCTTAGACATTTGAGAAAGAAGGGGTCTTTTTTATTGTTGATCTTTTGATCTTTCTTAATTTATATATTTTTCAATTTTTAATTTTTATAATTCTGTTATATTTTGACATTAAACATTTTTGTGGTTCTGTATAAGAACTTTAGATGGTGCTCTAATAGTCAGCTTCAGCAGGCTGGTTTATTGATTGATAAACGTTTCAATGATTTTGATTGTTACCACAGGGTAGTGCTGTTTCATTTTTTGCACACCTTTGGTGGACTTACTGTATATAAAATGTTATAATCTTTGGACTGCCATCTGATCTTCAGGCACTAGATGACGATGTTCCTAGTTGATTAGAGCAGATTACTTTTCAGGTGTACTTCCTGCTTTATTTGCCAAGTGTGGCTAATCAAGTGTGATCCTCTGGGGCTTCAGGTACTATATAAGGAGCGTGGTTCAGCGTGTGGTCGTGCCCCTGATGCAGGGGCGGACTGACCATTTGGAAACTCGGGCACCGCCCGAGGGCCCGGGGTCAGTAGGGGGCCCCATGAGATGCCCCTGGGACCTTTTTCATAGGCTTTTTTGAGTTTGGGCAAGGACACAGGGGCCCCACGAATTGTCAGTCTGCCCCTGCCTTGATAACATTACCTATGTTGAAACGCATAGGGCTGAGCCACACACACACGCTACTGCGCATGCGCAACTGGCCAGTGGCCATTTTGGAAACTCGAAAATTTGGATTTTTTTGCCAATCAATGCCTAACGATGTTTGCTGACATGTGAGTGCAACCATACTTTAAATAAATGTTGTGATTATAGTTTTACACTATGTGGAGCGCTCTTTCTTTGCATGTTTTCTACTAGGAGTCCAAGCTTTATTCTAAGCGGTTTAGCTTCCCTAACTCAAATCCATTGTTTGGAAGATCCTTATCTGCTATTTTGGAGATCTGGAGGAGGATTCGAGTGATTGGCTTTCTGGATGGTTTAACAAAGCACTATTGACCACTCTTTACAGGGGGTCATGCCTTTCTGGTAAGCCTTCTGTAGTAGTGGTTGGTGATATAACAACTGTGCTTGGATTTCTTTTGTTTCATTACAGCCTCTGGGACTTTTCTTTCATTTAATTTTTGGATAGACTATTTTTTGGCACACTTTTCACTGTTTTTTTTTATGATTATTTGTCACTTTTTTAAGTGCTGCACTCTTATGTACGTAATGCTGATTGCCTAGTATCAGGGTTTTTGTGGTCAGCTGCTATGTTTCACAACTCATTTTTGGATTATTGATTTATTGCTTTTTTGTAGCGCAGTTTTATAAATGTATTTATAAATAGAGGATGCTTTAAAACAAGGACACTAATTCTGAGTTAAACTCAAATGAGAGTCTTAAAATTATTATTCTATCTCGTGTGTGTGTGTTTGTGTGTGTAGATGTGTTTCGTGTAATAGATGTTTATGTTTGCATGTGCATCCTGATCACATATGTGTGTGTCTGTGTGTAAAAAGGTGAGGAGGGGGGTGTTTATTTTTTATTTACTATTTTATCATTTCAATATTATTTCCAATTTTTTTTCCTTAATGGCTAATATCAAAAGGGAACTGATAAGGCCATTATCTGATAGTAGTGACTGGTATGCTTTACAAAGTCATAAAGGTTCTATTAGACCCCAGTGTCTCCCCTGTCACTGATGCAAACAGATTTAGGACAGAAGTTATGATCTGCTTGTTAACGTAGCTAACATCAGCCAGGATTTTACAGCATATATTTGTTTTGTATATCCATTGTTCCAAATCCATTCATATTTTTGGAAGTTATTTTGGATGATTGGCTATATAATTATTTTACCTTGTTATTTCGTTATATCAGGAGAATACTTATGCACTCTGAGTCATGACTGCTAGTCCAACCCACAAAGAGAAACGGAATGAGCTGATTGGACAATATTGACTGGAATAATGAAAATAACAAATTGAACAATATTATTTTGGATTTAATTATTATCTTATGATACGGAGATTCTGATGTATCCATCTCCATCCAACCCAAATACAATATGTAGGGATCATCATCTTATTTCACTTTTATACCTTGCTGTATTTATTGCATTATGTTTCTATTTCATATGTAGTTAATTTTTTTTATAATACTGAAAAACATTAATGCAAAATAAAAACAGCATGGATCTGAATCAACTGGAATCATTTGTTATGTTGTTAGGTGATTTTGGATACTCAAAACATTAACAAAAAGCCCAAACTATAGCATCATGTCATCCAAATGAAACAAATTGATACAAATTAATTACTTGTTTCATTATACTTTCTTTTGGATTCATTGAAATTCATTACCATTGTGATTCAGAGATTCAGATAGATAAGAATAATGAAAACTTTGTCTGAATTTTGATTCATAATAAAACGAATCGCACATGTCTATAAATAAGTCCTTCTTAACAAATACAGTAGCTGTATGGGCGTAACAAACGCCCCCCCCCACCGGTAATTCATCCCCAGTAATGAAAAACTTGCCTCCTTTTTCTCTCAGTAATTACACAAGAATTATACAGAAAAATAAGTTATTGACATATTAAGGGCTTCTGTTAGCATCTTGACCTTGAAAAAATATATCATAGAAAAATATTGTCAGCTCCTGGTACTGAAATGGAAAAACATCTTTTAAAAAAGGCCTCTATTTTCCCCAAAAAATTCCAGCCTTGAGAACATTGAGTTTAATCACTTTTCGCATTTCCACCCCTTTGCTGCCCAGGCCAATTTTCAGCTTTCAGCACTGTCAAAATTTAATGACAATTGTATGGTTATGCAACACTGTACCCAAATGAAATTTGTATAATTTTGTTCATGCAAATAGAGCTTTCTCCTCGAAGTATTTAATCACCACTGGTTTTTATTTTTTTTGCTAAATAAATAAATAAACCCTAAAATTAAAAAAAAAAAATTTTCTTCATTTTTGTTATGTTTTCCAATAAATAATCTTTCTTCATAAATTAAGGCCAAAATGTATTCTGATACATTTCTTTGGTAAAAATAGCCCAAATCAGTATATATTATTTAGTCTGTAGCAGAGGCGGACTGACAACTCATGGGGCCCCCGGGCAATAGGGGATCATGGGGCCCCTGTGTCCATGCCCAAACTCAAAAAAGCCTATGAAAAAGGTACCAGGGGCATCTCATGGGGCCCCCTACTGACCACGGGCCCTCGGGCAGTGCCCGAATTTCCAAATGGTCAGTCCGCCCCTGGTCTGTAGGAAAGTTATAGAGTCTACAAACTATAGTATATACTGTATATCTGAACATTGATCAATCCTGATGTACTTCCAGCCTATTTTTTTTCTTCAAAAATGCCAGGACAGTACAAATACCCCCCAAATGACCCCATTTTGAAAAGCAGACAGTCTGAGGCATTTAGTAAGGGGCATGGAAAGACTTTTGAAGTTTTGTCACAATTTTGGGGAAAATTAAGACATTTAAACTTTTTTTTTTCACAAATTATTTTTTAGCATACTGTCACCAGTGCAGTACAGCATCATCATATAACTGATGTGTTGGTGATCGGGGACACTGACTGGTGACCAGTATGTAAAAAAAGTTTGTTATTTTTTCAGTTGTATTTTCTCTCTCTTTCTCTCTCTCTCTCTTTCTTTCCTTTCCTTCTTTTTCTGTAAGCAGAGCAATACAGTGTAGTATACTATAGTAACACTGTACTACTCTGGGGAGGTGATCAGATTTTTTTTTTGTTTTTACACATTATGATCACTTATAACAGAGAATATCACTATTATAAACAACCATTTTAACTTAATGAAATTGCTTCATTCAGTGTGAACCAAAAATGTATAAAAGAGGCACTAACCTATTGAAAGCAGCCTCACAAGGAAACCAACTGAAGCATATTGTGAAAGATGTAAAAAACAACCTTTATTAAATACAGATCACATATAAAAATTAATCACCATCAAAAGGCAAATATAACTGAATGTTCCCAAATCACTTTTAAAATAGGGACTGACAACGTTGTCACCTCAATATTTCTCCATTTGAGTCCGGGCTGTCACACGCTACAGTCATACCCATATGTATATCACTCAATACTGAGTATTTGAAACAGCACAACTTGTTTTCAATACCACAAAATTGTACCACAGGGGATGCTCCAACACTAGCCGATTTATATAATTGCCATCTCATATGAGATATCAGGTACTTAGAAGTTGATATTCCCTGTGATATACTATTATTATTATTATACAGTATTTATAAAGTGCCAACAGTTCGCTCAGTGCTGTACATTACAAAGGGGGACAGAACATGTGACAGAACAATACCAATACAATGCAATACATGAAGGGTTCGAGGGCCCTGCTCCTTGGAGCTTACAATCTAGGAGGGAGGGGATAGTGGTACAGGAGGAAATAGCTGTGGGGGATGGAGTGGTAGGAAAAGTGGAAGAGGTCGGGAATTAGCAGGGGGTGGGGTAAGCTTCCCTGAAGAGGTGGGTTTTCAAGGTACACCTAAAGGAGAGGAGAGTAGGTGATAGTCTAATGGATTGGGGTAGGGAGTTCCAGAGTATGGGTGACGCCCTGGAGAAGTCCTGGAGGCGGGCATGGGAGGAGGAGACTAGGGAACTAGAGAGAAGGAGGTCTTGTGAGGAGAGGAGAGTACGTGTTGGGTGGTACTTGGATATTAGGTCGGTGATGTAGTTTGGGGCAGTATGATGGACAGCTTTGTAAGTCAGTGTTAGGATTTTGAATTTGGTCCGTTGGGCAATCGGAAGCCAGTGGAGGGATTGGCAGAGGGGGGTGGCGGAAACGGAGCGGTTGGTAAGGTGGATGAGTCTGGCTGCCATATTCAGGATCGACTGAAGCGGTGGTGAGGCAGGCCAGTGAGGAGGGAGTTGTAGTAAAAGCAAGTAAAGGCAAACACCTAGATGCATGAAGGGAAGATATTAAACAGCAGTGCTTCCTATACTAATGGTGCAGATGGCAACAGAGATACTAATTGCATGGGTAACTATACTAATAAAATGTCCAAAAGAAGATCGGATTCAAAAAAGATTAATTGCCTCATAACGCATGTAGGCATTCATTCAAAGGCAGATCATTGCTGCACCACTATGGATAGACCCAGCTAGATCAATAGGCATTGAATAGGCTGTTGTATTGATACAATGGCCAGCCACAAATGAGGAGCAGATTAGGCATTAGGTGACATTGAGTAGACCAGTGGCATGCATCTGAGTGAGGAAAACAAAGCCATAGTAATGCCTGTATTCAGACATTCCAAATGCCCATGGCACTTATCCTTTGTGTATAAAGTTTCTCATAACCCATTAGCATGTCAAATCTTCAGTACATGGAAGCTCTCACCCATTCAGCACCTGGAGCAATGATTGCACCTGTCAGTCTCCACCTTGTCTCTCATCTCAGGGCATCCTGCTGTGGCCAGAAGAATCCTTAGCCTGTGACTAGTCCTGTCATTATTTGGTGCAAACTTAGCTGGTGCAGCTACAAGGGGCCGCCAACATGGACAAAGCCAGAGCTCACAGACACTATCGCCGTCAATGCATTTCACTCACTGAAACATGAGCTTCGCCATGTATTGTTCTGATTAGCTGTAATTGTCTACAGCTAATCACATGGTACAGATGGACTGTGATTGGCCCTGTCTGTACTATGTGATCACTGTGATCAAAACAATATTCATATGATGTCCACCCAGAATGCTGAATGTCCCGCCCAACCGTCATTTGTTTATAGGCTGGACAGGAAGCAGTTAAAAATAAAATGTCATCTCCTAGCACTAGAACAGCCATTTACTTCAGTAAAAACAAATCTTTACAATAAGCCTCAGTTTGAAAATAAATTGCTACAATGTCAGGCCTCTCTCTTCCAGCAAGGACAGTCTATTGATAGTTCCTATGTCTAAAACAACAAGGTCTTTTAGCAAAACATGCCTCACTTTTTTACATCAAATAAACTTTAACTATTTACTTTACAGGAGTTTGACATTGATTTTCTGTTATGAGCCAAAAACAGCATTTTAAAAAACAGCAAACCCCTATTCTTTCTAAAATAGGTGTAGTTTTTCATACACTGACTTTGGAAAAAAATTGTTAGACCTCTATATTCTTAAATATCACCATATTTTGGCAAAACTAACTCTACTTTTGCTAAACAGTGCAGCACACTTGGGTTTATTTACTAAAACTGGAAAGTGCAAAATCTGATGCACCTCTGCATAGAAACCAATCAGGTTCCAGATTTTTTTTTGTTGAAGCTTAATTAACCACTTGGCAACCAGGCTATAGCTGAATGCAGCTACAGCGCCGTTGTCCAGTTCTGAGAGGGCGTCACCTCTCAGAACCTCCGGCGGCACTCACCCAGTGATCTCCATGATTGCTGTGTCCTAAGGACACAGCTGATCACGTGATGTGATAAAAGGTCAATCACAGCGGCATTTTACCACGTGATCAGCTGTGTCCAATGACACAGCAGATCACCGGGTAAATGCAGTTGCCGTTTGTCGGCTGCACTTTCCTCATGCTGTCACAGTGTAAGGAAAACACTGCAGAGAACTGGCAATTGTCAGAAAAGAGATCAGCACTGATCATCAGGGCACTGATGATCAGTGCCCTCATGATCAGTGTCCACCAGTGCCACCCAGCAGTGCCACCCACCTGTGCCTAGCAGTGTCACCCACAAGTGCCAAGCAGTGCCACTCACCTGTGCCCATCAGTGCCCAGCAGTGCCACCCATCAGTTCCTAGCAGTGCCACCAACCTGTGCCCAGTAGTGCCACCAACCAGTGCCCCCCATCAGTGCTACCCACCAGTGCCACCCACCTGTGCCCAGCAGTGCCACCCACAAGTGCCAAGCAGTGCCATCCATCTGTGCCCATCAGTGCCCAGAAGTGACATCCATCTGTGCCTATCAGTGCTTAGCAGTGCCACCCACCTGTGCCCAGCAGTGCCCCCCAGCAGTGCCGCCAGTCAGTGCCACTCATCAGTGCAAATCAGTGCTGCCTATCAGTGCCCCATATCAGGGCCCATCATTGCTGCATATCAGTGCAGCATCATCAGTGCCAGCTCTTCAGTGCTGCCTATCAGTGCTGCTTATCAGTGCCCATCAGTGCTGCCAATCCATGTGGCCTATCAGTGCCCATCAATGCTGCCTATCAGTGCCCATCAGTACTGCCCATCAATGCAGCCTCAACAATGCACATCAGTGAAGGAAACAAATTACCTGTTTGCAACATTTTATAATAGAAACAAATAAAAAAAAATTTCCAATTTTTTTGCTCTTTTTTTGTTTATAGCACAAAAAATAAAACACCCAATTGTGATTAAATACCACCAAAAGAAAGCTCTATTTGTGTGAAAAAAAATGATAAAATTTTCATATGGGTACAGTGTTGTATGACCTCTCAATTGTCATTTAAAGTGTGACAGCGCTGAAAACTGAAAATTGGCCTGGGCAGGAAGTGCCCAGCAGGCAAGTTGTTAAACAAGCTGATTGGCTACCATGCACAGCTGCACCAGATTCCGAGTTCACCAATGATAGTAAGACTTCTAGGGCCTATTCAGCAATGTACCATATTTTGCTTCTTCAAATACAGCAGATTATACTACAGTGAGTTTGGGAATGGTTTTAAAAATAGTAATACTGCATATGTTTGTAATCTGCCACCTGCCTGCCAAATGCATATATTGTTTGTGTTAGGTGTTTCTGCGGGGAAGTACTAAATATTTCACTATGGTGAATGATCCTCAAGATAGGCAGGCTGTAATTTGGTTCAGAAGGAATGCAAAGGATAGAGGGCGGACTCACACATTTAAAAAAAATGCATGTGCACTTTAAAAATGTAGTGAGTTACAGAACCACATCAAAAATCACTTTTTATCCAGGAACTCTGATTTACCAGTATGTCAGGATTTGCCATGAATTTGATTTTCTCATTCTGGTATACTTTTTTTTTATGTAGTAATGATAACAAAATAAAGAGTTGAACAGTTAGGTCCCACAGAGGGGACTAAATCACAAAGGAAAACAGCTAGTTGCAAATGCATAGCATGTTTGGAAAACCCAAAACAACAAAGGACTAAAGCATCTATAGGACTATAGCCAGTGCTGGAAAAGGCAACATACTTCTGGGTACAAAGACCCAGCTATTGGTAACTTAGGAAGGGTGGGCATTCCCAACCTCATGGAGAAGTGATTTTCTCATTCATACCTAACAAGATATTGCATACTGTAAGTATTGCATACATGTTGAGATCCATGTACACTAATCAAATGTCATATTCCTAAAGTGATTCTAAAGGTTACATTTAAACAAAATAGAAGTTATACTTACCTGCTTTGCGCAATGGTTTTGCACAGAGCAGTCCTGATTCTCTTTTTTTCGGGTCCCCCACTGGTGGTCCTGGCTGCTCCCCTAGCTGACTGCTTCCAATAGCAAGCCTCTTGCTATGGGAGCACTGAAGCGGGCTTGCTCTTGAGCCGTGCTCCTGTGAATGGACATTGTCTGTCTATACACAGATTGTGGCTCGGCCCTGCTCCCTGCACAGCCATCCAAAGCAGTGTGCCTGAGCTAACGGAGGAGAACTGTTAGTAAACAAAACAGTTCTCCTCCCCGTCGGAGATCCTCAATAAGCACCTGGCACCGGCGAAGAATCACTGGGCGGGACCTGGTGATTGACAGCCGCGGCCGTGAATGGCGGCCCTGGTAGGGCATGTGCACAGTATTTCTGCTATAGGGCTGTCAGGAAACAGTTAAATAACAGAATTCAGTCTATTGTTTTTGTTATGTACTTACATAACTACAGTAAATTCATTTGGCACAATGGAACATAAAGAGTGTTGACATAACATTACATATTCATAAGTCAATGTTCAGGTAAGGTTTGCATAAATTGTACCTAAAGCATACCCACTGTGCTATTTAATTAAAGAAATAAAGTACATGTACTTGCAATTTTCTGTCATAATTAAAACATACTTTTAAAATAAAGGCTACATATTTTTCTGTATTATACTTATATCATCTTAATCATTAAGATGTAGATTGCAGTTAATTAAATATTATAAATGAAGTAAAGTACTGTATGTACACTTTTTTTTATTTGAATTGTATCAATATTTTTTACTTTAACTTTATGGCAGGGGAGATTTGCTCCACCCATTCTGCCACAATTTTACATACTAGTGCGTTTATTGATCCACAATGCACTGGATATACTGGATAATAAGATAATAATAAACTCAAGGAATTGATTCCAAGGCTCTAAATTATGATTTCTGCAGATACTCTATCTCACTCCCAAGGTTTTTGAGAATCTGTTATAACTGGCAGGTGATTCAGCTCAAGTATTAATGCACTAACTTTAAAGATGACAAAATATTATTTTTAGCTCTACTATTGCAAAGTCAAGGGTGATCTTTAAAGCAAAATAGTTAGAGGCAGAAGGGTTTTTTTTACCTTAATTTTTTCCTCCTCTTTGTAAGGGTTTTTCTTGCCTAATTTTATTAAAAGAAAGAAAAAAAAACATAAAAAGGGTTTCCCATGCAAGGGTATTCAGAATTTGTCTTCCATCCAAGAAAACAAACATTCAGCCCTTCTGGTTGCACTTGGAGCTCTTCCACTCCAGCGTTCCACTCTAGGAACTTGTCTGTTTACAGACTGTTGGCTCAACTCTGTCCACACAGCCAGCAGTCCCTTGCTACTTGGGCTCCCACCTCTCTCCTAGGTGGAGTCATTCTGACTTTTGGGAAACAGCCTCCTGTCTGCCGGGGTGGAGCCCAGAACCATCATCAGGCCACTACTAAAAGCCCAGCACAACCCTGACCAATTAGTGTACTGGCTATTCACAAAACCTGGACAAAGTATTGGATATTTCATCCCTCCTGGATCACTTTGAAATCTCCAAGCTCCAGATTCCAAAACAGACTTTACTAAACACTGACGAAACTGAAAAGCTAGTTTCCTCTGCATGACACAACCTCCTTGGAGTCCCTCAACCTGCCTGGCTAAGAATCCTGGATCATAACCTCTATTTAGACACAGGCAGGGTGCCACTCTGCCACAGGAGATTAAGTATAACTGAGAAGGGCCTTGGGTGCATATACTGTAGATTCAAAGCTGGAAGTGAAATCAAAGGTAACGTAGTGGAAACGTAATGTTTGAACCAAAGAAATTAGTAAAAAAGTTGTTTAGGTAGGCCCTTCTGAACAACCTATAGGTCCTCAAAGGAATGTAATGTGTGTGTAACTTAACTAAATGTTTCAACTGGAACACATTGGCTTGGCCCCAGGGTAGTATATGTGTATGAGATAAATAGTCTGGGATTTCTGGAGTATAGATAACTTGATCAAAGGTGAACAAGAGGAGACAATGGGATATTTACTAATGCACAAATTCCAAATCTGCATAATTGTCTAAGTAATTAATGAAATCTTGGATTAACAAACTGAAATTTACCTTATTCAGCATTTAAAAAGATACTTAGTAGGATATTGACACCAGTTATACAGGTAAATAGCTTGACTGTTTTACAAATATGGGTAATATTACTGAAATCTAAATTTAGAAATGTAAAACCCAAGTATTGAGAGATTGCCATTAGCAGACTTTTTCTGTACTGAGGTGAATGTCTGAGCAAATGCAAATGGGCAAAGTATTTTTATAAATGCAGTAAACCTTTTGAGGGTACGCAGCAAATGATCAGTGAATTGATCATTTTTTTGCTTCATAAAATATGCCCTCATATTCAGTGTAGACAGTCCAATTCATTAGACTTGTAGTTATTCAGAAAGTAATGTGCATAGATTGCCAGCTCTAGGTTAGTGCACTTTGCACATCATTACTTTTACACTTTTTTACTGAATATGCCTTATAATTACAGTATACAGTATTTTGCTGGATCCTTGAGTTTTACAGCATTCCTCTTGACCTCAGTTAGACTATAGTCAACCTGCAAATAATTCTTTCTCATTTCGTAATTTTTTCTTTCATTTGTTTTCACCTGAGGTTATAAATTATTAGCCTTCTGCTTAGTAAAATCTTTAGATATCTACTTATCACTTCCAGTTTACTATTATTATTATTATGTTACAGGATTTATATAGCGCCAACAGTTTACACAGCACTTTACAACATAAAAGTACAATTACAATACAAATTAATACAGGAGGATTCAGAGGGGCCTGATCGTAAGAGCTTACAATCTAAGAGGGAGGGTTGAGAGGTACAAAAGGTAATACCTGTGGGGGATGGGCTGATGGACAAAATACATGTACAGTTGTTAGGTGGGGGCAGGATAGGTCTCTCTGAAGAGATGAGTTTTCAGGGATTATCTAAAAGACAAGAGAATTAGAGATAGCCGGATACATTGAGGAAGGGAGTTCCAGAGGGTTGGAGAGGCGCTTGAGAAATCCTGGAGGCGAGCTTGGAAGGAGGTGATAAGGGAGCTATAGAGCAGGAGGTCTTTGAAGGAATGAAGACAATGATTTGGTTGGTATTTTGAGACCAGGTTAGTGATGTAACTAGGGGCTGAGTTGTGGATGGCTTTATAAGTTGTTGTAAGTATCTTGAATTTTATTTGTTGGGTGAGTGGGAGCCAGTGAAGGGATTGGCAAAGAAGGGTGGCAGACACTGAATGGTTGCTTAGATGGATGAGTCTGGCAGCCGCATTCATAATGGACTGGAAGAGAGGTAGCCTATGCAAAGCCAAGCCAATGAGGAGGGAGTTGCAGTAGTCATGGTGGAAGATGACCAGGGAGTGAATAAGAAGCGTTGTGGTGTCATTGGTTAGGTAGGGATGCATCTTGGAGATGTTGTGGTGGTTGAGGTGGCAAACTTTGGACATAGATTGTATGTGGGGCTGAAAGGATAGTTCAGAGTCCAGGATTCCACCTAGCAACCTGGCATCTGGGGATGGGTTGATGGTTGAGCCGTATATTTTGACAGAGAACTAAGTGGAAGGGGAACCTCAGGGAGGAAATATTATGAGCTCAGTTTTGGATAGATTTATTTTTAGGAAGTGGTGTGACATCCAGACAGATATGCCTGTTAGTAGATTAGTGATACATGAGGAGACTTATGGAGTGAGCTGAGGGGTAGAGATAGATTTGGGTGTCATTAGCATAGAAATGGTATTGGAAGCCATGGGAGGCAATCAATTGACCCAGAGAGGAAGTGTAGATTGAGAACAGGAGGGGTCCCAGAACAGAACCTTGGGGAATCCCAATGGAAAAAGGAAGAGGAAAGGAGGAAGTAGAATTGTAAGTGACACTGAAGGTGCGGTGTGATAGGTAGTGCAGGTAGGTAGGTGGTCTTTTTCCTGTTCCTTGGGGGCCCCTCAGGATACCATTGGTCATCTCAGTTGCAATTGCAAACACTTCAGATTTATTGGCATAACATCAGGATTTTTATACTGTAGCCTTTGGGCAGACACACTTTCAGGCCATCCAATCAAATACATGTACATTATCTTTACCTTAACTCAACAATTATTTGTATGATGTCTGCATTTACATTCAAGTTTCTGCCTTATCTTTCACACCATATCTGGTCTAACGACCAGACTATGGCTATAATCTGGCCAACTGGCTGTGGTTACAACTTTTCAGAAATGAGAGTAAAGGTTATCTCCTTTTTTGTAAAGTTTGCAAATACACTTATTTCTACATAAAGTTGGCATAGGCAGTTTTGTTAGTGTGTACAAAGTTCATATATATGTGTATGTTAAACAAGCATCTTGTACTAGTGTGTACAAAATGTATTCGGTTATATTTCATTAATCCTTTCAGGTAGGATGAGAACCAATGAAGGGCACAGTCATGGAGATCAAAGGAGTAGAGTCAAAGGCAGCAGAGAGGTCCAGGAGTAAGAGTACAGAATAGTGTCCATTGGTTTTAGCCGTTAGTAGATTGTTTGTAAGTTTGAGGAGAGCAGTTTCCATAGAGTGCTGAGAGTGAAATCCTGACTGAAGGGAATCAAGAAGGTTATTCTCAGTGGGGTGGTTGCTCAGCTGGTTGTAGACTAGGTATTCAAGTAGTTTGGAGGAGTATGGGGGTGACTAGTGCCTGTTTTAGAGAATTGCGGAAGATGATGGAAGATAGGGAGAGATTGAAGATATGAGTTACAGAGTGTAGGATAGAGCCAGAGGGTGACCATAGCATTTGCAACAGAACAGGGCCCAGGGGGCACATGGTTACGTGGGCGTTAGAAAAACATTTAGCAACCTCGTCTATAGTAATGGGGTTGAATGCGGGAAATAGTGATTGTCCCTGTGGATGTGGATTGTTAAGTAGGGGAGGTATCTGCGCATCGGAGATCTCCTCGTGAATTGTATCGATTTTGTTTTTTAAGTGATTGGCGATCTCCTTGGTAGTGAGTGAGTTAGTGAGTAAAGGCAGTGGAGGATGAAGAAGAGAGTTGAAGGTGGAGAAGATTGACGGGGACTGGATTAATGATTAAAGGTGTTAATGAGAGTAATTAAATAGGTCTGCTTGGCAGTGTGGAGGCAGGAATAGTGTTTCTGGAAGGCAGATTTATATTAGTTGTGTAATTTTGAGACTTAGTCTTATGCCACAGATGCTCAAAAGACCTCTGGTAAAGTGAATAGATGTGTAAACACATGCCCGTGAAACAATCTAGTGATAAAAAACTATGAGAAATGTGTCCACTTCTAGAGTGTGCAAAATAGATACCCTTACCAAAAAAATATATAAGCACAAGCTTAGTAATCCTCCAGGTAGGGTACTAATATATAATAAGTTCCTCCAGAGGGATCTTCACAGCCACAGTATTATACTCTTCTCCACATCAGTCTCCAAACGATGCCAACCATAAATTAAACCACAATAGTGTAATTCTGTAAAAACTTAAACAGAATATACTTTATTTATTTGCTTACATATATCTTCATCTTTGAAATTGCCATCAAACAAGAAATCAGCCCAGCCAGACCTCCAGAAATCCTCAGCAGATCCTCTCCTGTGTCTCAAATAGAGATTTCCAGGATCCAAAATGGCCGCTTGATCACTTCCGGTTCAGCTGTGCGTCTGACGTCACTTCCCTTAAAGGGATTTCCAGAGGTCTGGCTGGGCTGATTTCTTGTTTGATGGCAATTTTAAAGATGAAGATATATGTAAGCACATAAATAAAGTATATTCTGTTTAAGTTTTTACAGAATTACACTATTGTGGTTCCATTTATGGTGGGCATCGTTTGGAGACTGATGTGGAGAGGAGTATAATACTGTGGCTGTGAAGATCCCTCTGAAGGAACTTATTATATATCAGTACCCTGCCTGGAGGGCTTGTGTTTATATATTTTTTTGGTAAGGGTATCTATTTTGCACACTCTAGAAGTGGACAAGTTTTTTACAGTTTTTTATCACTAGATTGTTTCACGGGCACGTGTTTACACATCTATTCACTTTACCATATAGTGATCACGAGTGTTTTTGTGTGAATCACATGCGTTATGGAATGAATAATTCATGTTGTTAAGGATAATACACTATGTGCATTTTCCTTTCTTTTTTTTTAGGTTTTTTTGGTTTCAGAAATTACTTTGGAGGCTGTCTTCACCTGGAGGTCGATTTTGAGATTTTGAATGACTTTGATATTTTGAAGGACTCATTTTTTTATTTTGGGACTTGTGTGTTTTTTGTTTTTGTTTTGAGCACTTATTATGTCTGTATTTATACTTGGGATACTAAGCATATTTCATAGGATTATCTCACTTTTTGGGGTTTAAAGTGTTTGTATGCGTTTTGGGGAAGTTTATGAATAAGGGAAGGGTACACCGTGTTTGATTGTCATTATTTTGCACTAGGAGAGTTTATTTGTATTTATACTTGGGATACTAAGCATACTTCATAAAACTCTTATATAAAGTTATCAGGGAGTTATCCCAATGATTTATGCACTTGGAGTGTTTGATGGTAAAAGCTAAGGCTCCTTTCCATTCTGAGGAGTTATATGTTTTGTGGAGGGTTTTTCCCAAGACAACATATGAGAGTTTTGACAAATTTTTCAGTAAATTGTAGGTAAGCATATAATCTAGATAGTCCCCTCTTCTTATATGGTCTTCCCTTTACTGCTTGCAAAATTAAACTATTCACTTCTACCCAGGGGTGGACTGACCATTTGGAAACTCGGGCAGTGCCCGAGGGTGTGGGGTCAGTAGGGGGCCCCATGAGATACCCCTGGTATTTTTTTCATAGGCTTTTTTGAGTTTGGGCAAGGACACAGGGGCCCCATGATCCCCTATTGCCTGGGGGGCCCATGAGTTTTCAGTCCACCCCTGCTTCTACCTCTTCTTACCTCACTCTGTAACAGGAGGGCTTGGCAGGGCTGGAGCAGAGCTATCCATTTCATCAGGGCTGTCAGAACCACAAGTGTTGCTATCTCCCTCATGTTGTAGCTGTTCTGTGTGTGACAGGCTGTGCCTGTGTGTCTGTGAGCTGTGGAACGCTCCAACGCCATCTTGTCGTTTCTGCATAGCTGAGAAAGAGAAGAAATCTGTCAAATGGCGGGAAGCTGAGGAATACTTTTTCTTCCTAGACTTGCTGAGGGTGATGCCCAGGAGCCAAAAGAGAAAGAGGTAAGTGCAGTGAGCCGCTGGATATCCCCCCTAGAGAGCAGAGCTCTGGAATCAGGCTGCCATCCTGGTTCACAGCTAGACACACCTCCCCCTAGAGACCTATTTTATGTTGATTGTGCGCTACATTGATACCAGTTACATCAGAGTTAGATCTAATGGTCTCCGCTAAAGGCTTCATTATTAAAGTGAACATTAAAGGGGATTGAGGGCATCCCTGTCTGGTTCCATTAGTGATAAGGAAGGTGTCAGAAAGTACATTGGATGTAAAAACATTAGCCGAAGGAGTAGTGTATAAAGCAGAAATAGCTGAAAGGACAAAACCCTGAAAGCCACATTTATGCAAGGAAGCTTGCAGATAGCCCCAATGAACTCTGTCAAAGGCCTTTTTGGCGTTGAGAGTAAGGAACACTGCAGATATTTTACGCATTTCAACTATCTTAAGAAGATTAAGCAAGCGACCTGTGCCATCTAAGGCTTGTCTACCTTTCACAAAACCTACTTGCTCAGATTTGATACAGTGGGGAGTGATTATAGCTAATCTATTAGCAAGCAATTTTGAATACATTTTTAGATCCAAATTTAGAAGGGAAATGGGATGGAAATTTTGGGGACAATCAGGTGTCTTCCCTGGTTTGGGCAATGTTACAATAGTAGCCTGTAACATTTCCTGGAGAAATGATGCAGAGGATGCAGCTAGGTTTAATATTTGAGATAAGTATGGTACTGGAACTTCTTGATAGGTTTTGTAATATTTGGCTGTAAAGCCATCAGCCCCTGGAGATTTGTTGTTTGGCATGGTTTTTATAACAGCTAGAATTCAGCATCTGTGATAGGAGAATGTAACTTTTCTAGAACTTCTTCAGAAAAAGATGGCAGAGAAACTGAGTTTAAAAATGTAGATATCAACTCCTCAGTTGGTTGGGGAGTATGAGGGTCATGTTTGAAGTTGTATAGATTACTGTAATATTTTTCAAAAGCATTGGCGATGTGTTTCAGGTGAAACACCTTAGTATGAGTTTCAAGATTGAGCATGGAGGACAATTTGGTTCTACTTTGTCTTTTTTTTAAACAAGGCCGGATCTAGCCTGTCTGATCTGGCGGTGCAGTAAAAAAAAAGTCAGAGGGCATAATGTCAGTAATGTGACAGGGATGCATGGAACCAGTATTCCCTGTTCACTCGGCACACTTTTGTACCACAGAGTCATAACCTGGAAATAACATCCTACAGGTAGTGAAGAGGTGATGCAGGAGTGAACTGGGAATGCTGTCATTAGTTTAGGGTGATTAAACAGACCCTGTGCCCCTTGTATCAAGTGTCCCTAACAGAGTCCCTCCTTATATCAGGAGTTCTTCTCAGAGTGCCCCCTTACATCAACTGTCTCCATCACAATGTGCCTTACATCAACTTTCCCCATCAGAGTCACCCTTACATCAATTTCCCCCCTCAGAGTGCCCCCTTACATCAATTGTCCCCATCAGAGTGCCCTCTTACATCAACTGTCCCCATAAGAGTGCCCTCTTACATCAACTGTCCCCATCAGAGTCCCCCTTACTTCAACTGTGCCCGTAGGAGTGTCCCTTACATCAACTGTCCCCATCAGAGTTCCCCTTACATCAACTGTCTCCATCAGATGGCCCCCTTACATCAGGTCTCATAGATTTGTGAATTCACTGTCAGAGTTGTGAGGGCACACAACTAAAATCTGGAGGGGCATAGCCCACCCCAGCACCAACCCTAGATCCGGGTCTGGTTTTAAGTAGTGTGCTAAAAATGTGCCTACCTTGTTACCTTGGGAATAATGTAAGGCTTTAAACCTGAGGAATTTTTCATAATCAGAAATTAGTAATGATTTCAAAGAGTCAACATTGTTGTAATTCTTGTAATTTATCTCTAGATAGTGTGTTTTTCTGCTGAGATTCCAGTGTTGATTTTATTTACCAGATCAGTCATATTTTGCATCCTGTGCCTGTTGCTCAACAACAGGAGAAAGAGGAGGAAAGTCTGTCAGTGCAGACCAAGCCTGCAAAAGATTGTCTGAAGGAAATGCAGGAGTAGACATAAGAATATGTTTAAAATTGTCAGCAAAACTATTAAATTAACCACTTCCCATCCAGCCGTTGTATATAAACGGCCGGATGTTGGCAGTGCAGGGGCAGAGAGGGGTTGCCGTTCATAAATGGCGCCCACCATTTTTGACTGTGCAGGCTCCCTAGGAACGCGTGGCACCACTGAACGGGACCTCTGTGTGAGGTCCCAATCATGTGATTACTGATTGGCCAATCAGTGATCACATGAATAGGTGTAAGCAAGATGTCACTTCTGACATCATTGCTTACTACGTGTGAAATCTGTGAATGATCACAGAGATCACATGGTACAAGACTATTCACAACAGCCTTGTGCCATGTGACAAGCTGTGACCAATCACAGCTCACACAGTATTTCTCAATGGCTGCAAGAATGCAGCCAGAGAGAAGGAGAAATTTTTGCTTTTACAGCCTTTTTGGCCAAGATTAATGAAGAATGATTATTACTTTGCAAAACACTATTTTTCAATTTTTTTTTACTTTTTCATTTATATAGCAAATAAAATAAAAAATAAAAACCCCCAGTGGTGAATAAATACCACCAAAATAAAGTTTTATCTGTCTCAAAAAAAATTCATATGGGTACAGTGTTGCATGACCAATTGTCATTCAAAGTGTGACAGCGCTGAAAGCTGAAAATTGGTCTGGGCAGGAAGGGGGTAAAAGTGTCCGGACATGAAGTGGTAAATTATCTACTGTAAATTCAACAGTAAATGTTGATTTAAAGTCTCACCTTCAAAATTAGTAGGCACACTCAGAGCAGCATTCAATGACGCACTATTATCAACAAAAGCAGCAGTTTCAGGTACAGCTGTAACAGGCACTTCCTGCCTCATATCAGGAAGGTAATGAGGCACAGAGAGGGGAGAAACACAATTAGAAGCAGGCGGAATAATATGCCTCCCCTGCTTATTAATGTGTACAATTGTAGAGTTAAAGAGCAAAGAAGGAACTTTTCCAGCACCCTTACCCTTGTCCGTTTGCTGGGAAGAAGGGGAAGTGATCCTGCGGCTCCTCTTCAGCTGTGCTGTCCCAGTCCTGCCAGGCCATTCTGTGCATGCACAGCCCATGCTGGTAAGCTCAGGGCTAGTGATAATTGCAGTAGAGGATTGGGCTGAAGCAGGGGCAGACTGACAACTCATGGGGCCCCCGTGCAATTGGGGATCATGGGGCCCCTGTGTCCTTGCCCACACTCAAAACACACCCAAAAAAGCCTAAAAAAGGTACCAGGGGCATTTTATGGGGCCCCTAATGACCCAGGGCCCTCGGGCAGTGCCCAAGTGCTCGAATGGTCAGTCCACCCCTGGGCTGAAGACATTGATGGAGGAGGGGGTGGAAGCTGTGTACTAGAAATTGGTGCTGTGGACTCTTCCTGTCAAGCTGGAAGGGAAGAGGACATAGTAGCCAGACGCACTGAAGGAAGTTTTGGGGGCTGGATGGTAGCTGCTGTGCATGGAGCAGTGAGAGGCAGAGCTGCATCCATTCACCTCTAACCAGAGCCAAGGCCTGTTCCATCAGCTCAAGCAGCAGAAATTCCATGGTGAGGAGCGCAGGGTGGATCTTCTTCTCTGTCACTGCTGCTTCTAACATCTAATGTTTTCTTTTTTCACCTTTTATAGGCTCTCCTCCAGACTCCTGACCAATGGCTGAGTTTCAAGACAGGTAAGTAACCAATCAATTTAAAACTGTAATTTTTGTTTTTTTGTAAACTGACACTCAGGGTCTGTCCCAGTCCCATAGGTAGGGGTCACTAGTGAGCTCCCCCTACTTTTAGGGGAATGATTTGCGTGTGCATTTAGGAGGATATCTGGCCACCAATGTGTTTCTCGCACACAAATGACATCTCCTTTAAGACTGTTAGCTTCTTGCCACATAGCCTTATGTTTGAAAGGGCTCTTTATAGAGATAACCTTAAGAGTCATTAATAAGGGTCACTGTTTGATTGGTTTTGTTGGTCTCGTACTTCCAGTGCATGTAAATTTTTCGGACCTCTGGCTGTAAACTTTTTTGTATCACTAACCATAGGCGTAGTTCCCATAAAGGTTGTGTCATCAACTTGTTTTCTTAAATAGTAACTTGGTTTCATAGGTGTCAGCAATTAAACTAAAAACCATCCAACAATAACAAGAAAAAAACAAGTCAAAAACATGAGATAGTACCGCATATGCATAGGGGGCAGGGGCGGACTGACCATTTGGAAACTTGGGCACTGGGCCCGGGGTCAGTAGAGGGCCCCATGAGATGCCCCTGGTACCTTTTTCATAGGCTTTTTTGAGTTTGGGCAAGGACACAGGGGCCCCATGATTCCCTATTGCCCAGGGGCCCCATGAGTTGTCAGTCTGCCCCTGCCCTGATGACGTTAGCTGTGATGAAATGCATAGGGCTGAGCCGCACACACGCTACTGCGCATGAGCGAATGGCCAGTGGCCATTTTGGAAACTCGAAAATTTGAATTTTTTTTGCCAATCAATGCCTAATGATGTTTGCTGGCATGTGTGTGCAAAAATACTTTAAATAAATGTTGTGATTATGGTTTTACACTATGTGGAGCGCTCCAGTAGAGGGCCCCATGAGATGCCCCTGGTACCTTTTTCATAGGATTTTTTGAGTTTGGGCAAGGACACAGGGGCCCCATAATCCCCTATGGCCCGGAGGCCCCATGAGTTGTCAGTCTGCCCCTGATAGGGGGGTATTCGCTCATTAGAGCAACAGAGTATACCAGAACATATTAAGCACCTGCCACATCTGGACATTGATAAATTGGTTGTGTGTCATAATCATCAGGGGATTTATCCCACAATGGTTCCACCCTGGAGGGAGTTGCTTTAGCAGATACAGCTTTCTCATCAGTGTGCAATATGCCCCTGTTAGGAATGGACTGGCCAGCAATGGTGGGACTCACCTGCCTTTTGATCTGCAGTACCAGGGCTGGCCAGCGGGTGCTCCCAGCAATCAGAGACTCAACCTTTCAGCCAGCTAACACCTGGAACTGATGATACTGGTGTATTTAAGGGATGGCCAGACTTGCAGACTCTGCCTTGGTGTTGTGTTTGTCCTGGGCCCTGTATCTGTCCTGCATCCTGTTTCTGTTCCTTTGCTGACTTCTCCTGCTCTGATCCTGGCTTGTGACCCTGACCATCCCTCTGTCTGACCCTCTGTACTACGCTGCTTGCTACCTGTTCTGATCCCTGGCTTGTGACCCGGACCATCCCTCTGCCTGACCCTCTGTACTATGCTGCTTGCTACCTGCTGAACCTGGCCTGTGACCCTGACCATTCTCCGCTTGCTCCCCCTGTACCTACCTGCCCAATTGATATTGACCCGGCCTGCCTGACGACGCTTGCTTGTATATACTGTTATCTGTGGGTGGTTTGGTTTGGTTTGTTTGCACCGTATTATGTTTTAGTATTGCACTGCGTTTATGTTTGTACTGTTAGTGTTAATAAATTATATTGTTTATAACATATCTGAGGTCTGCGTTTCCCTGCTTCAGTCACACACCTCTGGTCATACCTGGGAGCCCTGACAGCCCCATTGTTTAGCAAGCCTCATTCCTTCTTCCACCAAGGACACAGTGTATGTTTTCTGTTCCCAGGTGACTATCCACTTAGCTGGGAACCCCCAGTGGTAAATAAGATTGTTGTTGCTCTATAATTTGGTGAGAGAGATCCATTTTTAACGGCCATCATAGTATGTTGTGACAAGTCCGCATAGAGAGTAAGCCATGTATAGGGTTCAGGCAAAGGGTGCGTTTGTCTGGTGTAATGCATTAATGCCTCTTTGACGTGGTAGAAGTGTATCCTGGCTATGAAGTCATGAGGCACGTTGTCAGGAAGATAAACTGGCTTAACCATTAGCCGTCCGGCCTATAGCCGTTTGGCGGCCGCAAAAATGCTTCAGCTTTCCGGGCGCACGCCATTTTGCGTGCTCCCGCACATGCGCAGCGGCACGATCTGTCACCGACCGTGTACCTCGGAAACGGCCGATGACAGATCTGAGTACCGGCCCCCGTTGCTGGTACCATGTGACCTGCTGTGACCAATCACAGCAGGTCACATGACAGTTGTATACAATGGATGGCTTCATTCATGCCATCCATTGTATACTAGTGCCTAGCTGTGAATGGTCACAGCAGGTCACATGCACATGTCATGTGATTAGCTGTGACCAAATCACAGCTAAGCACAAGAAAAAAAAAAAAAGAACCTGAATGAATCGATTTCATTCAGGTAAATGCTTGCTTATAGCAAAGTAATTCTTTGCTATAAGCAAATTGTGTAAAAAAAAAAAAATACTGATCACTTCCCCAAAGTAGTACAATGTTACTATGGTAACATTGTACTACTTGGGTCATAGCAAAATCTGAAAAAAAAATCTGAAAAAAATGTAATAAAAAATTAAAAATAATAATAAAAAAAATATATTTTTTTTTTCATACTGTCACAAGTCAGTGTCCCTGTTCACCGCCATGCCAGTTATATGATGACGCTGTACTGCACTGGTGACAGTATGTAAAAAAAAAAAATAGTGAAAATGATTTTTTTAATTTTTAAATTTTCCGAAAAATTATGACAAAAATAATACAACTTCAAAAAACTTGCCATTCCTCTTATGAAGTACATCCGACTGTCTACTCTGCAAAAAGGGGTCATTTGGGGGATATCTGTACTATTCTGACATTCTTGGATCTCAAGAAATTAGATTGGCTGTCAGTACTTCAGGATTGATCAATTTTCAGATCTATACCATAGTTTGTGAACTCTAACTTTTCTACAAACTAAATAATACATCCTAATTTGGGTTATTTTCACCAAAGACGTAGCAGAATACATCTCGGCCTAAATTTATGAAGAACAATTATTTATTTGTAAACTTTTATAACTGAAACAAAGAAAAACATGTTTTTTTTCAAATTTTTTGGTCTTTTTGTTAATTTAGCAAAAAATAAAAACCCCAGCGGTGATTAAATACCACCAAAAAAAATTGTCATTCAAAGTGTGAGAGCGCTGAAACGTGAAAAATGGCCTGGGCAGGAAGGTGTAAAATTGCCCGGTATTGAAATGGTTAAAGAGCCTGTGGGCTCTATCTATGGTTATCTCCCGTTTAGGTGTGTCAGGTAAAAGTGTAGAGATTAATTGCTGAATATAGTTGCGAAGATCTGATGGAGGGATTAATTCAGATATGCACCAACATTTAACATTATTCCTCCTTGAGCGATCATCCAGATCTGCAACTTTCAGTTCAGGGCATTAATATTATCATCAGCTGCATTGTGGGCATCCACTAATTGATTGTGTGCGTTTGCAAATTCCTCCATCTTGTTTTCTGTATGGTTTATTCTCTCACCAAGTGTATCCACACTAATGGCCTAATGTGGGGTAGTCATCAATGTATTCCATATATTCTCTAGTAGAGTCTCCTGAAGTATCCCCTTTAAGTTGCTCACCTGCATATTGATGAGAGGGAGACATGCGGGAGCTGGCTTTTACAAGGCTGTTAAGTGGAGTTCCTATTTGTGAAGAACGGTCGTTTCCTCTGGAGTGAGAGCTGTGTAATGAGCTGCTGATGGAAGAGGTGTGTGGTTTACTGAAGCCTGCGCCATCTTGAGATGCCGGAGCTCCGGTGTAACAGACAAATTCTGTTCCTTTGCAGGGCCCTCCTGCTGTTTTCCTTTTCCCCATTATGTTTGTGGGGTGTTTACGGTCCCCTGGATGATAGCAGAATGGTGGTATGCTTCCCCGTATCATTGAGTATTGCTGTATACTGCTGTGTGCTCTGGGAGCTTTCTCCTCAAGCAGTCATTTTCTTGGTATTCCCCTCCGTTTGGTGCTTTTCAATGCAGTTTGCAGAGTCTGAAGTGTAAATCACTTGTATAAAGCATCACTTCTAGAAAGAATCACTAAAGGAAAGAGCCCCAGAGATGTTCCCCTCAGCAAAGTGCCCCCAGCAAAGTGCTTCCCCATAAAGGTGCTCTAGATTTATAATATTAAGGGTGGAGTTTTTGGTTGTTAATTAATTAATCATGAGCTAATATAAAGATGGCTGGATAGCAAAGCAAGCTTTTGACATCTAAGCCAGGCTGGCAAGAGGGCAGAGAAAGTTGTAAAGATAAGACAAACCATAACACAGGTAAGACACTTACAGAGCAACAAAAACATAATGATGAAATGAGGACAACAGATGGTGAAGGCAGTAACATACCAAAATGCACAAAGACACAGTGAAAATAAACAGTGTTCAGTTCTGGGTGGATGTAGGCAGCAACATACCAAAATGCACAAAGACACAATGAAAATAAACAGTCAGTGTTCAGTTCTGGGTGGATGCAGGCAGCAACATACCAAAATGCACAAAGACACAGTGAAAATAAACAGTGTTCAGTTCTGGGTGGATGTAAGTAGGCATATCAATGTTCATCAAGTCTGAGTGTCATATCTCTTCACTGTATTCTCAACAGGTTTACAGGACCAGAGTGTATCATGTGTATCGTGCTCATTGCATTTAAGTATTATTAAAAATGCCAAATTACAGAACAAAGCAGATTATTCCCTTTGATTTTCAAAAAGCAGGAACTTTTGAGTCCATTGGACAAAAAACAGAATAGATCCCCAGAGAAAGTATGTGTCCCAATTTTGGATTCTCTTTGATAATGTTCCAATGATGTGTATCACAAAAAATAATAATTTCATAAATGTATGAGGTTGGTACATGTAACTATACTATTCAGCAAACTGTATTAATCATTTATTATCTGCATGCCTTTTTTGCACATTGTTCACATTTTCATTCAAACTAAGGTGATCAGAATCAAAAGTCAAAGTGACGGGAGGTTTTGGGTTCCTGGGGATATTCTTATCTTAAGCATACTTAAGTCCACTGGTATGATAGACATTGTCAGAGGGATCAGCTAATGTTGGTATCTGTCTCTACTTTCATTTATCTGTTGGGTCCTTAATATATTCTCTTCATAAGGTATGCCATGAGAGAGTAATCAGTAAAAAAAAAAGAAAAAATGGGGGCATGGCGACCGTTTAGCAAGATGGACGCTTAACTCTGGAGCTCCACTCTGCTCCTGGGCAAATCTACACCTACAGCTGCCTCTAGTTTTTTAACTGCCCTAACCCACGACTCCTCGGACATCTGAACCCCCGATCCTTCC
The DNA here is from genome assembly GCF_062004578.1 of Staurois parvus. Lineage (NCBI taxonomy): Eukaryota > Metazoa > Chordata > Amphibia > Anura > Ranidae > Staurois > Staurois parvus. The sequence continues at coordinate 12,002,786 of NW_028317949.1, forward strand.
TGTGGTATGTGGCGATGCCAGCAAGAACAAGCACCAGAAAAGAAACTTTCTAGCTTCTTCTTGACCAATGAACCCCAGACTACACCAAAATGGTGGTGGAGACCACTCACCTCAAGGAGATCCTGGACCTTTAGCAGCTGCTTCAGAGTTACAGTCAGACAGAGAGCTCAGCATGGGACCAGTGGTGAACACCCAGCAATCGGGACATTCTACCCCATCAGGCAGAGGCATGATGAGACTTGTAGTTCACCAACAGCTGGAGGGCCACAGTTGCCCACCTCTGCTCCACACAAATCTTTACATCTGGTCTTCTTCCTAAGCTCTTCCCAATTTCAAACGGTACCCGTCGGGGATGCCCCCTATCCCTGTCAATATTCAACTTCATGATTAAACCTTTAGCCAAAACAATCTCACCTCCACATCTCTGAGCTTAAATGTAACCATACTCGTATAATTACATAATAAATCTCTTTGCAGATGATGTAATCCTTATTCTATTTCACCCCTCATATCGCTTCCCTTTGCCCATCAAGTCTTACAAGACTTTAGTACAGTATCCTACTACAAAGTAAATTTTACAAAGTCCATAATATTAGACCATGGTATTCATAAGGAAACATGCAACCACCTGTTCTCACAATTGCCTTACACATGGGCGGAACACAGCATCCCCTATTTAGGAATCAATTTAACATCCTCTACTACTAAGCTGCCAGAAGCCAATTTCAAACCTCTCATTACAACAATGCGGAAAGACACACAACGGTTTGCCAAAGTTAAATTATCACGGGCCAGGAAACTAGCAACATTCAAAATGCAGATTCTTCCAAAAATCCTGTATTTATTCTACAACTTGCCATTTCCACCAACTACATTACATATTTCTACACAATATCCTCACCAAAAACCTTTTTTTGGAAAGGCAAGAGAGCATGCTGAGCTTACCACCACCCTATTAAACATAGACAAGCAGGTGGATTTAGACTTCCAGATATTGAAGATTATCTTCATGCCTCACAACTAGTCTCCCTCAAGCCTTGGTTTCAAATGTCTCAGAATATACTGTGGATAAATATAGAGTCTACACTTACACACTCCCATAACCTACATCTCCTTTTATTAGCAAGCACCTGGAGACCCCTGAGTCTTAGCTCCCTTCAATACCTGCACGCATCTCCATCTTGACATGGAGAAAACTATTATCCCAATCCTCCCAGGGCATTTGCACGCACTGTCTTCATTATCCAATACAAACTTTAGAAGTTCTCATAGGCGGGCATGCAGTGGGTTGATAATAGAATATATGGGCTGATATAGAATATGGCATACCGAAATTATAAGTAACAGTTATAGGTAAAGTTGATCCAGGGAATATCCGATTGCCTCTCAGGGGATCAGGAAGGATTTTGTTTCCCTGCAGGAGCAAATTGGCTTCCTCTGGATCAACTGTGGGTATAGGATTATAACTTTTTTTTTTAATAGTTGAACTGGATGGACCTTTGTCTTTTTTCAGCCAGACTAACTATTTAACTATGAAATCCATGGTCTATATACATACATTTCTTGAATAAAAATCCCCTTCCATGCATAATAGTCCCTGAGAAAATTTGGCAATTTTTTTCCTCTTCATGATCCACATCCAAAGGTATCTCCCTTTTCTATAGCACCCTACAATATAAACTGACATTCCTGATGACACTTCTTATGCAGAAATGGGAAGCTGGCCTTCAGAAATCCTTCTCTGAGACAAAATGGACTGCAGCAATCAGCTGTACCTATAACCTGTCACATTGCATATCTCAAAAATTGCTCACTCACTGGAACCTAACACCCTACCAACTAGCAACATTTTTTGCTGGAGGGGATGTGGACATTTGGAAAACCCAGTTAGCATCTTCTGGGCCTGTAAAAGCTTTACTAGCCTTTGGAGAAATGTTTTCTTGAACATCTCAGGGATTAAAGGAGTGCTGGTGATGCCAGATCCTGCGCAAGCTATCCTACAACTCCTGGCAAAAAGTATGGAATCACCACTCTTGGAAAATGTTCATTCAGTTGTTTATGGGGCATTCAACATTACCAAGTAAGCTTCCATTAACCACCTCTTGTCTGGTCGTTGTAAATAAAATCTGGATGGTGGCAGTGCAGGGTCGGGTGGCCGTTTATAAATGGTCTCCCCACCCCCTGCTTGTACGCGCTCCCTGGGAGCGCGCAGCACCCCGATCCGGTGCCCGCTGTGTCCTCCGGACACAGTGGAACACCGATCATCATACGGGACCTCTGTGCGAGGTCCCGATCATGTGATCACTGATTGGCCAATGGTTATGGTCTCATGGTCGGATCATGTAATGTCAAAGATAGTGGCTAAGGACACCCATTGTAGGAGTAATTTATCTTGAGTATTTATAGACATTATATTGAATCCCAATGGTGCATGAGAAGCTGGAAATGAATCAAGTCACCCTTCCCCAAATGATGAGGGCAAATGGATATAGAAAATCCTGAACATCTCCCACTCAGGGCAATCAAACTAGGAAGCAAAATGATCAAACTATAGCAACTGAAAAGGTAGGTATTGAAAATAAAAGTTAGTAAAACGACTGTTCTGAAATGGGACCAAAGGCAGTACTCACCACTTTTCCAAATCAGAAGTAGAGCAAGATGGAAAATGCTCTGGTAACTGGGGATCTAGAAACAACAAGACTCTCATGTAGTAGCTCATGAGCCCCCTGTTGATTTGGAGATCGTCACTGTTGTACTTTCTACTATTCTGGGGACATCTGGCATGGGTTATCAGATGGAGACTGGTGAGGCAAAGGGTCAGGGATTATATTAAGCTGCAAAGTAATTGCAGGTCTTCCTGCAGCTTAGAGATGGTTTTAGTCAGCCTGTTCTGCCTGATAGTTAGCTTGACAGGATATTTCCAACTGTGCAGCATCTTGTGTTTGCACAGGGCCTTGGGGGCCTTGGTAATGTTGAGAAGGTTGCTACAAAGCTGAAGTTTATGCATGGAGCGGTCAGGCAAAAGCTATAGCTTCAAGAATTGCTCAGGAAGTTGTTCTGATCTATGGAACACTATCTTTGATAGAAGTGTACACAAAGTATGACATCCCTATGGACCTGGGATGGGAGATATACTTGTTTAGGGATCCGATGGATCTGATCAATGGTTAAATTCACAGAGTTAAGTGATGACAGGATAGACAGGAAGAGATCCCTTGCAAATTGCTGTAATTGAGCTTGTTGGACCTACTCTGCAATGCAGCGTATCTTTAGATTGTTGCAACAGGATCTGTCTTCTAAGTTAGCAACTTTATATGTTGTCTTTATATGTTAACTTTATATGTGCCATGTTGTTGGAGACAAGCAAGGAGCCTGGAGAAGGAGCCACCCAACTTGCTGAGCTGTGAGTCTCAGCATCTGTGGGGCATACGTGAGGGTTGTCCAAGGCTGTGGAGGTTGTAACCACTGCTGTAGTGTGTGTGGGGCCTCTGAAAAAGGCTTTGATCCCTGGCAGCAGAGCGGAGCTCCTCTAGCAAGCAGCCATTAAGCAGCATGGTCACCACGCCCCCCCCCTCCCCACACACACACACACACGCACACAGTACTTCAGTTGCATTTTTAGTACTTTGGAGATCCTTTTAAAGTCTGACATATTTTTCAGGAGACTTAGATTTTTAAATTGACATATATATTTTCCTGACCTTGCTGACAATTTCAAAAATGAATTTTACAGTTTGTAACTGCCTAAGAGTTTCAGAATTTCTTATCATTAAATACTGTACATGGTTTCAAAATGGAGTCTTTATTAACAATCTACTTAGACTTGGGTAACATTAAATGTTAAGTTTACTAACAGAATTTTTAATGACACCAACCAGTTATTATAGTATGTTCAAAAAATTAGAATATTTATGCAAAGTAGAACTTTGGTGCCAAACTAATTAAAGTGGTTGTGAACACTTGCATATACTCTGTGAAGTGACTGGCCTCAGGTGATACACAAAGATGACAAAAAAAATGAGTTTACATAGGTTGTACCTGTTTATCTACAGTGTTCTTCTCTCTATATCCAAAGTCCATAATTTATAAAGCTTATCTGAGCTATCAGAAGACAGGGGGCAGAGAGCTGAAATTACACACTGCAGAGCTCCGTGATGAGAGTTCTAAGAGCTGACTGCATGGAAGGGAGTTGAGGCTGTCAGTCATGGGCTATGTGCTGGAGTTCCCTCCCCTGTCACCTTTTTTCTCTTGGTGTCAGGAAAACTTGTCAGAAACAATTCATGCTGATAGCAGATGGACAAAACAGCAGACAAAAATGACAGTTAGTCCTCTTAAGTACACACTATAGAGGGATATGCTTTGTTAATACTTCATATCTGAGGTTTACAGCCACTTTAAACATGGTCCAAAAATGAAACTAAACAATATCCATATTTTCAAGACAAAAGAAATCTGGGTGGTTGTACTCCCTGATGTGAGATCCAAAAAGCCTTTATTCGATCAATCCATGAAATGCACACAGATGTACAAGCAGAGAAGGGTAGATGTTAACACATTTCATACTTACACTGTGCTTTCTCAAAACCAAAACTGCCAAAACGGCTGACACATATATATCTGCTGAGTAACACCCAGGTGTGTGTAATCGGCAGGTTAACCAATTCTACCCATGTAGAAAATGCGTTTTAAAAAATATATGTCAAATATATCAAATCCAAATATTTGCGTTCCATAAAATTCTACCAAAACAATAACAAACAGAAAAAAGAGGAAATGTATAAAAACATAAATCTGGTACAGTCAGCTCGTTATTAGCTCACTGTTCTATAGACAGTTACATAGTTGTTATAATGTTATCAAGAGCATGATATTATGATGAGGTGTCATGTGAAAATATCAACTTATACTACCATAATTAATTATATATGATCCATTTCTACAGTATTCCAATAACATTGCATATGAGACACATGAAACCTCATTCATTATAGTGAGTGAGATCCCATTCAAATTTCAACCCTATTGGAATCCTGGTTTGAACATGGAAGATCCAAAACACTTCACTAGTTCACAGTCTCTAATTTCTAATTCATCTGGGGAGCAAGCAAGAGAAGGTGGATACATTTCTACATACAGTGGGACAATGAGGAATGAACATAGCCACCTTTCTAAGAAGACATCAGATCACAGCAGCAAAAACACAGGAATTTGAAGATATAAAGGAGGATGAGAACAATAGAAGGTACTTTTTTAAGTTAAGAATGCATACTTGAATAGAATTTAGAGTCACTTAAAGCTTGCAATAGAAAACGTATATGCCTAGTGGTTTGTTATATCACAAAAATAATTATATATTTTCTAACTTTTTTTGAATAATTACACTGACATGATCACAACTGTTCTTATTTCATTTCAAATATTGGATTGGAAAAAGATAATTCTTCACCATAAACTAAATGCTACAGATATCTCAGAGTTCTTTAAATGTATTTGGCTCAAGAAATGAAAAGGTCTTATCTTGATTTCACAAATATTGGAACACGTCTTGAGAAATGGGGACACAAGATGTCATTCAGATGATCCCTGCCGTTAAGGTAAACAAAGAATAGAGATCATTTGAAGGACATCTCCAGGTCTCCTCTGCTAAAGTAAACAAGGGGGTGGGGGTCACATGGTGATGTCATTGACCAAATATTGACCTAGTAATGCGTAGAACACAGGCCAGATCAGGCATTTGGCCTGTGTGTACAGTAGCCTGTCTGACAGAAGCCAGCCAAACGTTTGGCTTCTGTAGAACGGGCATGCTGGAAAACATATGCCGTTCGGCATCCACTGGCTGCAAGTGCTGACCAGTGTGTTCTGGTGGTGGTGGGGGGGGGGTAGTCCCCCTGTTAGAACATGATAGCGCAGTGGGGAGATTGCTGTACTCACATTATATAGTAAGTACAGAGACTTTCTCACAAGCTCCTCAAACTTTTCTGGTCAGCCCACTGGGCTGACGAAAAAAAAAAAGCCTCATAGTGTGTACCAAGCTCAAGTTTTGAATAAGTTATATCTGTTTAAAGAGCAAACAAAAAATAGGGAATCTGAAATAAATAAAGAAGGAATGCTGGGGGGGGGGGGGGGCGTTACTCAGTTACAGTCATGGCCGAAATTGTTGGCACCCTTGATATTTTTCCTGAAAATCAAGTATTTCACACAAAAAAGGTATTGCATTAACACATGTTTTGCTATACACATGTTTATTCCCTTTGTATGTATTGGAACAAATATAAAACAGAGGCAGAAAAGCAAATATGACATAATGTCACACAAAACCCCAAAAATGGGCTGGACAAAAGTATTGGCACCCTTAACTTAATATTTGGTTGCACACCCTTTGGAAAACATAACTGAAATCAGTCGCTTCCTATAACCATCAATAAGCTTCTGACACCTCTCACCCGGAATTTTGGACCACTCTTCCTTTGCAAACAGCTCCAGGTCTCTCTTATTGGAAGGACACCTTTTCCCAACAGCAATTTTAAGATCTCTCCACAGGTGTTCAATGGGATTTAGATCTGGGCTCATTGCTGGCCACTTCAGAACTCTCCAGCGCTTCTTTGCCATCCATTTCTGAGTGCTTTTTGACGTATGTTTGGGGTCATTGTCCTGCTGGAAGACCCAGGATCTTGGACGCAAACCCAGCTTTCTGACACTGGGCCCTACAGTGCGACCCAAAATCCTTTGGTAATCCTCAGATTTCATGATGCCTTGCACACAGTCAAGGCACCCAGTGCCAGAGGCAGCAAAACAACCCCAAAACATCATTGAACCTCCACCATATTTTACCGTAGGTACTGTGTTTTGTTCTTTGTAGGCCTCATTCCGTTTTCGGTAAACAGTAGAATGATGTGCTTTACCGAAAAGCTCTATCTTGGTCTCATCTGTCCACAAGACGTTTTCCCAGAAGGCTTTTGGCTTACTCAAGTACATTTTGGCAAACTGTAGTCTTGCTTTTTTATGTCTCTGTGTCAGCAGTGGGGTCCTCCTGGGTCTCCTGCCATAGCGTTTCATTTCATTTAAATGTCGACGGATAGTTCGCGCTGACACTGATGCTCCCTGAGCCTGCAGGACAGCTTGAATGTCTTTGGAACATGTTTGGGGCTGCTTATCCACCATCCGGACTATTCTGCGTTGCAATCTTTCATCAATTTTCCTCATCCGTCCACGACCAGGGAGATTAGCTACAGTGCCATGGGTTGCAAACTTCTTGATAATGTTGCGCACTGTGGACAAAGGCAAATCTAGTTCTCTGGAGATGGACTTGTAACCTTGAGATTGTTGATATTTTGCCACAATTTTGGTTCTCAGGTCCTCAGACAGTTCTCGTCTCCTCTTTCTGTTGTCCATGCTTAGTGTGGCACAGACAGACACACAATGCAAAGGTTAAGTGAACGTCTCTCCTTTTTATCTGCTTTCAGGTGTGATTTCTATATTGCCCACACCTGTTACTTGCCCCAGGTGAGTTTACAGGAGCATCACATGCTTGTAACATTCTTATTTATCCGCAGTTGTGAAAGGGTGCCAATACTTTTGTCCAGCCCATTTTTGGAGGTTTGTGTGACATTATGTCGAATTTGCTTTCTTTCCTCCCTTTTTTTGTTTTGTCCCAATACACACAAAGGGAATAAACATGTGTATAGCAAAACATGTGTTAATGCAATACGTTTCGTGAGAAATACATGATTTCCTGGAGAAATATCAAGGGTGCCAACAATTTCGGCCATGACTGTATGTGGTGTGACGGTGAGGATACTGTGAAAATGCCTATAATAAAACTTGTTTATAGAGAAAATTGCTTCAACTAAGATCACTGAAAGAACCTGCTTCTGCAGACATCACTGGTTTGACTGTTGTAATCAGCATTATAAACACGTATCTGTTCTAGCTTTAATTCATGCATCATAGCTATTGCAGAAAATAAAGCAGCCATTTGAAATCAAGAGGCCATTTACTACTTAATGCTTAAGGTCCTTAACCACTACTACATGCTATTTTGATAATGTAAATGACATACAGCTTTTTGTTTTTACATTTCTAAGAAGGTTAAAATCTGTAGTCTTGATTAATTCAACAGTTTTTTTTTTGCCTTTGCATACTTAAAAAAAAAAAAAAATGAAAGAATTCTGTGTTTGGTGTAAATGAGAGCTACAAATACTTCTGCCAGCAAGCATAAGAAAGTGACAGGAGCCCTCACAAATATCCACAAACAGATATCAAATAACATTATACATAAGAATGTGTGGTGCTATACATTTAAAAAATATTCAAGCCACAAAATGTGTAAAATAACACAACTAAACCTGGGATCACACTGATGCTGTGCGGAATTCACAGCGGTTTCTGTGCGAATTCTGCACCACATCACAATCGCACCCTGTTCATGCGAACCGCTGCAGGTGTGTATGCAGGAGCGGACTGACAACTTATGGGGCCCCCGGGCAATAAGGGATCATGGGACCCCTGTACCCTTCCCCAAACTCAAAAAAGCCTATGAAAAAGGTACTAGGGGCATCTCATGGGGCCCCCTACTGACCCGGGGCCCTCGGGCAGTGCCCGAGTTTCCAAATGGTCAGTCCGCTCCTGTGTGTATGTTAAGAACACATATAACCAAAAGCATATGCCACACATATAGGTACAAAAACCTACAGTTATATTTCCTTGGCTCACCAACATTATAGGTGTGGGTTATGATCCGAATATAAATTGTACAAGAAAAAAAGCTGTTGTCAAGAACAAACTACAAAAAGTCGGTATTATTAAATCCCAGGCAGAGTAAATAGTGCTTCAATTGGAATGCAAACTTTATTGTATGATCCTAAGGATCATATGAAGAATCAGCTCAAAGTGAACATAAAAAACAGCCAAACAACATTAAAAGACAAGGTAGTTAAAAACATTTGTCAATGCCATGCATGTAGCCTATATATGATAATAGCATCAAATTAGCTAGGACACTCCTTTTTATGACTATATCTTTAGCATTCCATAATTCATCTAGAGCAATTCTTTCTACTTTAGTCAAATTGTCAGGACGATTCTTTCCCCAATCAATTTTCAATAGATCAGAGTGTACTAGATCAAGAAAAAGGCTAAGCCATTTATTTTCACTAATATTAGGCATTCTTTTAGAAGAATAGCTAATGTGATACTATTATCATATATAGGCTACGTGTATAGCATGGACAAATGTTTTTAACTACATTTTCTTTTAATGTTGTTTGGCTGTTTTGTATGTTCACTTTGAGAAGAGCTGATTCTTCATATGATCCTTGGGATCATACAATAAAGTTGTTTTTTGAATTCCAATTGATGCACTAAGTTAACAACACCCAAAAATCGGTCCGCAAAACGAGATGTGATGTGCAAATTTACAAATAAACATTTCTGACATTTGAAAAAAAAATCAGTGAGAGATATTGCCACTCTTATTTTAAATAAGAGTCATAAGTTTTCCATTCATGGAGTCTGTCAGTTTCTTGATCTGTTGATGATCAATTTTTTGTGCAGCAGCAACTACAGCCTCCCAGACACTGTTCAGAGAGCTGTACTGTTTTCCTTCTCCGTAAATCTCCTGTTTAAAAAGGGCCTACAAGTTCTCAAAAGAGTTTAGGTCAGGTGAGGAAGGGGGCCATGTCATTATTCTTTCATCTTTAAGGCCTTTGCTGGTTAGCCACGCAGTGGAGTACTTCAAATGCAATGGAGCATTGTCCTGCATAATTATCATAGTCTTCTTGAAAGATGCAGACTTTTTCCTGCACCACTGCTTGAAAAAAGTGTCTTCTAAAAACTGGCAGTAGATTTGGGAGTTGATTTGGAGTCCATATTTAGCCTACAAAGGTCCATATAGCTCATCTTTAATAGTACCAGCCCATACCAGTACCCCACCTCCACCTTGCTGGTGTCTGAGTTGAAGTGGAGCTCTGTGCCCGTTACTTATACAGCCATGGGTCCATCCATCTGGTCCGTCAAGAGTCACTCTCATTTCATTAGTCCATAAAATCTTTGTAAAACCTGTTTTCAAATATTTCTTGGCCCAGTCTTGATGTTTATTTGTCTTGTTCAATGGTGGTTGGGTTTCAGCCCTCCTTACCTTGGCCATGTCTCTGAGCACTGAATACCTTGTATTTCTGGGCACTCCAGGTAGGTTGCAGTTCTGGAACATGACAGTGCTGGAGAATACTGTGTTCCTGGTAGCTTCACGTTTGATTCTTCTCAAATCTTTCGCAGTTAATTTGAGTCTTTTTTTCTCAACACGATTCTTTTGACCCTGTTGACTATTTGCAACAAAATATTTTGATGGTTCTGTGATCATGCCCTAATATCTTAGCAATTTCAGGAGTGCTACTTCCCTCTGAAAGACTTTTTACAATTTCTGACTTTTCAAAGTCAGTTAAATCTCTTTTGGCCTAATTTGCCTGAGGAAAAGAAGATGCCTAATAATTATGCACACCTTGATATAGGGAGTTGATATCCTTAAGCCTTATCCTCCCTCATTATACAAATACACATTACCTGATATGCGCAAATCCAATGAGCATTCAAGGTTATATAGCTTGGAGTTGGACAATATGCATAAAAATGATGAGTTGGTCAAAATACTAATTTTCCTAATTGTGCACACATTGTATACTCACTAAGATGTGTAGTAAAACAGCATGTACACAATATCACACTACTTATCGTGCTTGCTCAATGATGTTAGATCGTATGCATACAATTTGACATAATTGCGCACACACTCTAAGAGCTGTGATATGGTTTACATGCTATTTTACTGCACATCTTTGTAGTAGATGCTTTACCAAAAATAATTGATTTGAGGTATAATGCTATGTGTGGTTTATTTTTCTTCTGAATGAGTCATGGTTCAGACTGGTTCTTGGAGCCATTCTGAGGAGCAGAGAGTCTGTTTGTGGAATCCACTGCCTGTTACATTTTACTTCATATAATTAAAGGGTCTCATCCAGGGGTGGACTGACCATTTGGAAACTCGGGCACTGCCCGAGGGCTCGGGGGTCAGTAGGGGGCCCTATGAGATGCCCCTGGTACCTTTTTCATAGGCCTATTTGAGTTTGGGATAGGACACAGGGGCCCCATGATCCCCTATTGCCCAGGGGCCCCATGAGTTGTCAGTCCGCCCCTGGTCTCATCTTCTGGTAAGTTGTGCATGACCTATGGTGGTGGTAGATAAGAGTGTCACCTTGCTGCATCATAAACAGTGCATATGATGCAGTTGCATATCATTTTCTCATTGTTTGTTTGTGTATGTTTATGTACTATTTATCTATAAATTATTTTTGCTGCACTAAGTTGCACATCTCCTAAGGGGATAACATTAAACATCTTTCATATATATTTCTTGTAAGTTCTTCAGTTCTTCACCATTTATGTTGGATAATTTGTCCAAAGAATATAAGTTGCATTATGTTACTCATTTCTGGTTTGATTATACATGTTCATATCTAATTAAAAAATGCTATTTAATTTCTATTGCATCCTATAAAATAAAATTCTTGAAATTTAAGTGTGTACATCTTTTGTTGAGGAAAACAATTACCATTTTTGTTGAAAATTTGATCTATTTTTGTTGAAAAATGTGTTCAGTTTGCTGAATATTTTCTGGAAGAACTTTTTATACTGTATATTTTGGTTTCTGCATGGAATGTAACATACTGTACATTCTGGTTTTCTGGGTCTATCCTAGTAGATTTATCCACCAGCCCCCTATGATAGTAACACATTTTCTGTTTTTATGGAAGCCCTGCAGTAAAATATCTGCATATAAAAATATATAAAACATAAAAAGTAAATATGGATTAATTACATAACACATATTCCACTTTACCATTATTTCTAATTAGCTACTTCTCATGCTGTACTAAACACAATAACAATTATTTCTGTAAAAATATTTTAATTGATTTTGAAATGTTTTTGCATTACATTGACAGAAACAAAAACATATCCAAACATAACATAACCTCTTGTCTCATTATTCAATGGTAAAAAAAGTAATGTATACATAATAATGTTGTTGAAATCATTAAAGATGAAACATTGTGTGGGTATATGCAATCTTAGGTTCCTATAGTTTATTACATATTTTTTGGTTATCTTTTAACTGATGAATGTTTAAAAATATTAAAGCTAATCAGGTATCTTCTCACTTCTAGAGAAGGAAACAAAGGTCCATTCCATGTTCATAGGATCACCTTTTTAGTGCAGAAACAAATGATTCACGCTAGCTTTTGAAGTATTTAGGGATAGTTAGATCTCCAAAATACACAAAAGACAGTTTTAATAATTACTTATACAGGGAATTTCCAGTGCAGTGAAGATGAAGTTGTTAACATTCAACCAGAATTGAATTTAGCAGCCTGTCCATACACAATGAAGCCTTCACCCCACTCCAACAAAAACATAGGAAGAACTTGGATCCAACACATATGATTTCACTGGGGTGTTGTGTACTTGCTCAAACAGTTTTCATTGAATCACTCTATCTCTGGAAAATATTACTAAACCCTTATATGTATTGGATTATTGGGGTTTTCCATTTTGCTCTTTTCATACCTAGAGCTGGAGGTGCTACTAAGGAATACTTAATATATAGAGGCCAGTTTGATTGTATCTGGCTGTCAAAGTATTGTATCAAACTCAGTCAGTTCCAAAGAAATCTTTTGTGCACCAAACTGAGTGTGGGTCACATGTCTAAGCTGTTGGTAGCTAAATAAAAATTTGGAAAAAAGTCCAATCTCTTCCTGGAGTTCATCGATTGGCTTTATGTTTCCCAATGAGTTGGTGAACAAATTTCACCGACCAAATGAGGACCAGTGTTTTGCATCAGGGATGGATAAGAATTCAGACAGGGAAGTGTTTTGCAACAAGGGGTTTTAGTTGGAACTTTCTCACTCTAAAAATAAACCAAAGGCGCATGCGTGGCCGGCTACGCGATGGACGCGTATTAAGACCCGCTCCGTCCACCCGCCAGCAGTAAACCGGCACTCACAGGCTCCGGGGGTAACAAATCACCCCACGACCATCCGGACACCTGCCCGCACCTCAGCAGCCATGCCCCGCAGGAGGAGAGCCCCGGATCACCCCGGGAAACTAACTAACTTCTTCCCTGCCCTGGGAAGCCAAGATTGCGGCCACAGCAGCAATGGGAGAGGAGACAGCAGACACGAGGAGGAGGAATACAGAGCCCAGCACAGAGACCCGAGGCTCCAGGCATCGCTGTATCCAGGGGACCCTGGTGAGTTGTCACCCCCTGTGTCCCCCACGACTAGCAGCCCTGCCAAATCCAGACCTCGTCTGGACCAGGACCAGGACCCTCCCTGCCAACCCATAAATTATCTGCCTTCATCCCCTACTATAGACCTCCCTGACATAGGGGCATTCCCTGCAACCGACCAACCGCTCACAGAGGTGACGATGAAGCACATACTGATGTCCTTGCGTCAATCCCTGCAAAACGACATACTTACATCATTACACCAAATTTCTAATGCGGTACAGCACCAAGAACGCAGAATAGGCCACATTGAAAACAGCTTGGGTGACATAATAACAGCCCACAACGATTTGATTGACGCTCATGGGGATCACTCGTCTGACATCAAACAAATTAACCTAAAATTAGCCGACTTGGAAGATCGCTCGCGACGCAACAACATTAAAATTAGAGGGATCCCTGAATCAGTAACGAGCGAAACTCTACTTCCCTACATACAACAATACGTCAAACTACTCCTCCCAACACTCCCTGACATAGAGCTCGCGATTGATCAAGCCCACCGGTTGCCCAAGCCAGCGTTTCTGTCAGCTTCTATCCCGAGAGATGTACTAACCAGAGTACACTTCTACCACGTAAAGGAAAGAATTATGACGGCGGTCAGAAACATGCCTCCTCTCCCGCCATCACACGCAAATCTCCGCCTCTATGCGGACCTATCCAAAGCCACGCTCCTCAATAGGAAGAAAATGATTTCCATCACCAAGGCCCTAAGAAATCATGGTATAGCATACCAATGGGGTTTCCCAACCAAACTAATAGTGCGGCGTCAAGGCAGAATATTCACAGTTAAGAACCTGGAAGCAGGCATTGATCTGCTTAAAACATGGAACATTCTTCCTAAAGATACACAGGACAATTTTTCTAACTCTGTCCAACACATGGAAGCAACCTGAGTGACTACATGAAGCATTTCAGGTGCAGACACCTGTCCTACCCCCCTAGGGGCCTATGATTAATGTCCAAATGTCTGGCGATCGGCCCTCATTTGAAAATGACTGTTCTACTTATTTTTGTTTGGCATGACCCTCTCCGTGGTCAAAGCCCATTTCTACCCCTCAATTCTAAAGTAGCGCTGTTGGCTACTTGGCCTACCTGCTTTTTCTGCAGAACTGTTTTTATTACCTTGTTTGTCTCCACCTCCCTTCTTTTACGGCACCATCGACTACTCCTCCTTACCTCTACACTCGCATTCCTAGAGTCTACATGGAACCACAATTCCATAGCCGCTATTCGAGCCATTCTGGTACCACAAGTATACTACCAATTTCCATTCCTGGGAGTCCACCGAGTCTTGACCCTCTTAAACAACAACCCGACACTATACTTTCAACGAATAATTCCTTACAAATGATTAATATCACATCTCTCAACGTCAGAGGCCTAAACTCCCCTTTTAAGAGATCACTACTCCTTAAAGAAACCCGGAAATCTGAAGCTGACATTTTCTTCATACAAGAAACCCATTTCGCCACTGAAAAAGCACCTAAGCTACACCTCCACCACTTCTCACAAGTATTTATGTCAACCAACCCCAAGAAGAAAAATGGAGTCATCACAGCCATTAGCGATTCCCTCCCTTTCCGCATTATCTCACAAACAGCTGACCCACTTGGACGCTTTCACATCCTCATCTGTCAGATCAATGACATAACTCACACATTGGTGAATGTCTATGGGCCGAACAACAACCAATTACAATTCTATCGGAAACTATACAAAACTATCTCTACCCATAAACAAGGCAGACTCATAATTGGCAGAGATCTCAATGTTATGAGCAACCCACTTGTTGATTCATCCTCCAAGAAACAACCTACTAAATATACCTTTAATCAATTTCTACACGACCACGACTTATATGACATTTGGAGATGCCACCATGGCTCCGAGAGACTACACTTACTACTCCCCCGCACATCTTTCCTACTCAAGGATAGATATGTTTATCACCGATAAATGGACACTACAACAAGCGACTACATCGAACATTGGCATCATTTCTTGGTCAGATCATGCTCCAATCAGCCTATCCATAGATGATGATAGACGTTCGGCACTTTCGCCGATCTGGAGACTTAATTCATCACTCCTACACTTCCCGGACAATCAGAAGCATATTTTAGAAGCTCACAATTTATTTTTTGCTACCAACACCACTCCGGACATCTCAATCACCACACTCTGGCAAACATACAAGGCCTACATGAGAGGTATTCTCATACAATTAAATTTGCGTATAAAAAAACAGCGCTCCCAACAAATTGACCAACTCCTAACCTCCATTAAATTAAATGAAGAACTCATAAAAATAACCCTAACTACTCCACCGCCGCGACCCTAAACCAAGAAAGAAACAAACTGCGCAACCTTTTACTCCACTTATACGACACCAATCTCCAAAAAACAAAGACCAAATTTTATGCATTAGGAAATAAAGCAAGTTCTCTTCTTGCGAAGATCATTAAACAAAGACGACTCAAGACCAAAATATCTACACTACAACACCCGACCACGCGCTCACCTCTTACGAACCCGCAAGATATAGTCAATGCTTTTGCAACATACTATCAAAAGCTATATAATATAAAAGACGACCCCAATACAACCCAACCCACGTCTTCCACCATTGAAGGTTTCCTACATAACTCCAATCTCGCCCATATCACCCCTTCTCAACTTGAATCTCTATCGGCGCCATTCTCATCCGCAGAAATTGAAAAAGTTATCTCTATTTTACCCTTAAACAAATCGCCAGGGAACGATGGATTCACTAATGAGTTCTACAAAATATTTGCACCCGACCTTAAGTCACACTTATCTGCCCTTTATAATCACGCTGCATCTAACGGTAAATTCCCTTCTGACATGTTGCAGTCGATAATCACCACTATCCCGAAACCGGGTAAAGACCCACAACTCACTCAAAATTACAGACCGATCTCGTTAATCAACACAGACATAAAAATATACGCCAAGTTAATTGCCCAAAGACTGCTCCCTTATCTGCCTAAACTGATACACCCAGATCAAGTTGGTTTTATACCTGGTAGACAGGCCCCAGATGCTACTAGATGAATAATATCTCTTCTGCACCACCTAGAAACTGATAGACGTCCCTCTCTCCTTTTATCACTAGATGCGGAAAAGGCTTTCGACAGGATTCACTGGCAATTCATGACACTTACACTACAAAAATTTGACATTACTGGCTGGATACTATCGGCGATTCTCGCCCTTTACTCCCAACCATCTGCTAGAGTATTGACTAAAGGCACACTTTCACAACCCTTCTTCATATCAAATGGAACCAGACAAGGGTGCCCCTTATCCCCCCTAATCTTCGCCTTACTAATAGAACCACTAGCGACCAAGCTCAGAAATGACCCAAAGTTCACGGGAGTCGAATATCATTCTACCGAACACAAAATCAGTCTCTTTGCAGATGACATCATACTGATAGTCACAAATCCATATAAATCTCTTCAGACGATACGTACACATATTAGTGATTATTCAGCGGTTTCATACTATAAACTTAATGAACCCAAATCATCAATTTTAAACCTATTCACACCGCCCATAACCCAAGACTTACTTTCTAAACAGCTCCCCTTTCCTTGGGAAAACTACAGCATCCCATATTTGGGGATTAAACTCACTGCCAATACTAGCCAACTCTACACAATTAACTACAGACCGCTTCTCGAAACTATCCCACAAGATATCGAAAGCCTTCGCACTACTACTCTATCGACACTAGGTAGAACAGCAACCCTAAAAATGTGTATACTTCCTAAAATACTTTACATTTTTCGAACACTACCTATTCCAGTCCCCTACTCTTTTTTCACCAAACTCCAGGTGATATTAAACAAATTCTTATGGAACTTAAAAAAGCCTAGATGCACCACAAATCTACTAATACGCCCTACCTCCAGAGGGGGAGCAGGCCTTCCATATGTGAAATCCTACTACCAAGCTGTTCTACTAGACCAGCTCTTCTTCTGGTGGCACCCTTCCCCTGAAAAAATATGGACCACCATGGAAACATCTTTATACTACCCACATGTTTTAACGGACATAATGTTTCTACCCCGCACCGCTCAGAATCAAACGCACCACAAGCATCCATGTATTCAGGCCTCCTTAACAGCCTGGTATGACTTTATTGACTATAACAAACCGGGGAACCACAATGTCCAAACTCTCACCCCACTATCATCTCTTCTCCACCTCATCCCCCACTTAAACTTAAGAACATGGACGGCCCTTGGCATACTCCATATTCAAGACATATACACCTCAGACACATTAGATTCCTTCCACATCATCCAAAATAAATTCCACCTTCCTGACAACGAACAATTTACCTATATCCGCATAGCCCATGCACTATGCAAAACTAATATCCCACTTATCATGGAAATCCCTGCACCGGTTAATCATTTCTTTCATAGAACCACCTACCCAAAGAAAGGAATTTCCACATTCTACACCTTTATAATCGAAAAGCAATTCACAACGTACACGTCTTCCTTAACCAACTGGGAGAAAAACTTACACCAATCCTTTTCCCCAAATGTATGGGAAAAAACATTTACTATTACCTACAAGGCCTCGAAATGTTCCTCCCACTGGGAAACATATTTAAAAATTCTACACGAATGGTATATGACCCCTACTAAGCTATCATTATTTTACACACAACATTCGCGAGCTTGCTGGAGACATTGCGGAGAGGCTGGTTCACTTTTCCATATACTTTGGAATTGTAAGTCAATTAAATCTTACTGGAACAAAGTCTTTAAAACACTATCCTCAATTACAGATACGTTAGTTACTCCAAACCCCGCTTTGGCTCTCCTACACATTGGCATAGATAAATTCCCCATAAATTCACGGACCATCAGTCTACATACTTTAGCAGCTGCAAAAACCAACATTACCAGATTATGGCACTCTAACACTACCCCCCTTCTGTCTCGCCTCTTTCAAGACCTAAATCTCCAATGTGAAATGGAAAGAAGAATAGCCTTCCACAACTCATCTTCCCAAAAATTTACAGCTCAATGATCTCGATGGTTAAAACATCCAAACTGCTCCGTAAAATGATTACTACTACGACCGGATCTTATATATAAAACGAGTATTCCTTTGTGCCGCCCCCTCCCGTTTCCTTCCCCCTTCCCAATTCCTATCTCTTCTTTAATTAAAACCTATTTACCTCGAGAAAGGTTCACTTGACAATGAGCATACCTCTCATGTAACACCTGGAATCTAAATATCCCCGGCCTATTGGTGGGGATCCTTCATGCCTATTTACATTTGTGTGTCTATGATTTCCTAAGTGAACTTTATATTCTCATTTACCGTGTTTTTCTTTTCTGTATGTTTCAAAAACCTTTCAATAAATAATATTTGAATATAAAAATAAACCAAAACAATATTTCCTTGTGACATAGAGGAAAATAGAAAGTTAAGTTAAGTTGTTGCTGAGTAATGTTGTTTCCAGGATAGAGGGAACTGATTGCCTATCCACTATATTAAAAAGGAGTTCATAGGAACTAATAATGGTAGCTTTGGTTGTAGTATAGACATTATCAGGTTGGAATAAATCTATCACAAGTTATCACAATTTGCATTGCTAGGCAGTAGGTTTTAACCAGTTCCCATCCAGTCTATAGCAAAATGACCATCAGACACAGCCAATGACTGATCAATGTACCAGCCTGCTGTTGGTACCATGTGATTTCTGTGATCAAACACAGCAGGTCACATGACAATTGTAAACAATGGATGACTACCTTTCATGCCATCCATTGTCTACAATTGTGTTGCTAGCTGTGATTAGTCAAAGTGATCACATAGTACTGTGTCATGTGAGTAGTTGTGGCCAATCATAGCTAATCACAACAAAAGAAACTGAATCAATCAATTTCATTCAGTAAAATGCTTGCATATAGCAATGATATTCATTGGTATAAGCAATCATAATGTGTAGAAAAAAAAGTACTGATCACTTCCCTTGAGTAGTACAATGTTATTATGGTAGCATTATATTGCACTGGACACAGTGTGTAAAATAAATAAATAAGTAAATAAATAAATAAAAAAATTCATAAAAAAAAAAAAAAAAAAATACTTTTTTTTCATACTGTCACCAGTCAGTGTCCCTGATCACTGGCATACCAGTGATATGATGATGCTGTACTGCACTGGGGATAGTATGTAAAAAAAAAATTTTTGTTTTTTATTTCTTCATTTCCCCAAAAGTATGACAAAAAATACTTAAAAAAACTTGCCATGCCTCTTACTAAATACTTCGGACTATCTACTTTTCAAGAAGGGGTAATTAGGGGGATATCTGTAGTGTCCTGACATTTTTGGGCCTCAAGAATTAGATAGGTGGTCAGTACATTAGGATTGATTTTCAGATATATACCATCGTTTGTTCTATAAGTTTCCTACAGACTAAATAATATGCACTAATTTTTGTTTATGTTCACCAAAGAAATATAGCAGAATACATTTTGGCCTAAATGTATAAATAACAAGTATTTATTTGCCAAATTTTATAACTGAAACAAAACAATGTTGGCCTTTTTCCATTTATTTAGCAAAGAATAAAAACCCCAGTGGTGATTGAATACCACTAAATGAAAGCTCTAGTTGTGTGAACAAAATGATAAAAATTTAATTTTGCAGAAAGTTGCATGACTGTGCAATTGTCAGTCAAATTGCAACAGTACTGAAAGCTGAAAATTGGCCTGGTCACGAAAGGGGCAAAAGTACCCAGTATTGAAGTGGTTAATAGGGGAAATCTGGCAACTGTATAGGGAGTCTCAAGATATCTGATGCAATCCTAAGACAAAGGAAGGTGGTGCAAATGCTATCAATTTTCCTAAACATGTATACTGCAGAGAGAATTAGCCAAGATATGCAATGATTTGGGGAGAAAGATCATTTAAAAAAAAAAAATACTCTGCCCCATCTTGCCCAGATGTAGGCTCATGCAATGATTTTCTCTTGGAGTGTGGTTGGGACAATATGATGGATGTTATTACTAGTAAAAAATTGTAAAGGCATCATCATTCCCAAGTACCTAAAAAAATCCACAGTTTGGAGTTATTCTATTGCCAAAAGCTCATGGATTAAATTGGATTGATTTATGTCAGCCTGATACACAAAAGTATAATCTATGTATAGTGATATATATTCTTCCAATGAGTTAAGGGCCAGACCCTTGATACTGGGGAAGGAAAGAACCAATGTTGGTAATAAACCAAATACTAGGGTGAATAATAGGGGGGTAGAGGCCAGTCTTGTTGTGTACTCCAGTAAATAGAAATGGTGACAGAGATGCAATTATTATGCCTCTGGATCTATGTAGAGGAGTGCCACCTGATTTATTAGATGGGACCCAAAACCAAAGAGAATATTTTTAGTAATTAGGTCCATTAGACACTGTCAAAGGTCTTATGAGTATCCAAAGAGACGACAACCTTAATTCCTGAGAGTGCACTGGGGAAACCAAAGATTGAGGAAATGTCTTTGAATATTTATATTGATGGAATTAATTTAGTTTTTTTGAGATTGAAAAAATAGAGCTCATGCTGCCCTTATTTTTAATCCAGTATTTATGCTTATCTGGTGTGGGAACATTAGCATGTCGTTTCAGCTTTGCACATTGTCTTCTCTATAGTGGCAGTAAAAGCTTTTGCATTTTTTCAAAGTATCCGTTTTATAGACATAAATTTTCCATTTAATTTGACTTCCAGACAGTGTCTTGAGAAGATATATTAGAATAAAGATTCCAGCATTCAGTGATATAATTAATACATGCTCCTACAACTATGGAGTCATTCAGCCAGTGTATGAATTTAAAGTGGTTATAAAGCTTAACATTTTTACCTTAACGCATTTCTTGCATTAAGGTCAAAATGTTTAGGTAGTAGTATCTTATGTCTTATCTTAGTATCTAGTAGGCTTATGTCTTAGTGAACTTAGCAACGCAAAAAAATGTGAAAAAGCAGCAGCACATAGAAAGGTACAGGGCACACCAAATAAATATAAACACTTCAAAACTTATGCCATGCTACTAAAGTGATAAATCAGTATATTAAAACAAATAAACAGTCCAACAAATAGTAAAAGTCCATGCAAAGTAATACATCCACCACTTGTGCAATGATTTTCCAAATAATGGTGCTCTTCAAACATAAAATCACCTGAGTGATCCCTCAACAATGGCAAACACATGTGCCTATCACAGTGAGTGTTACTCTCTGCAATAGAGAAGACAAAACACGCTTATATGAAGATCCTATGTTCCAAAGCCTCACTTGGATGAACACTCGGTATGTCAGCACCTGTGGTAGTGAGCTCTCAAATCCACAACTTGGGGTTCCCCAGGGCGTGGAGTCTAAGCCCCATCCTGCTTATTCACCAGAGCCCCTGATGGTGGGGATGGACTTGGAGCAGGCTGGAACCAGGTCGCGGCCCCCAGGTACACCCAGCTGAGGTAGAAGAGACCGCTAGCAGGAGCAGGGTACAATGGGAGTAGAACACAGGAGATCCAGTTGGCAAGCCAAGGTCAGGACAGGCGGAAAGCTAGCAATATCAGGAACGAAGCTGGGGTCGGTACACGGATAGACAATATAGGAGGAATGCCAGGGACGAAGTCGGGGTCGGTACACAGATACAATAACAGATACTCAGTAGAGCACAGGGAAGCTCCAACAACAAACGTTGCTCAGGCAAAGTGAGACAGACTGAGCATGTCTTAAATAGACCAGCCAGGAGGCGGGCCAGGAAGTGATGAAAGGGAAGGACATAAAACCCAGGGAATAGCAGACGACCCCCATAGGTGAGCACAGAGAAACACACATGAAGGAAACAAAAACAGCAAGGCGTTAAGACTAAACAAACAAGAGGCTGCAGGCTAACTTGTGACACAGCACTCCTCAGATAACTTCAGAAATCCTCAATAATGCTCAGAGAGATAAAAGGAAAGAAGCAAGGATGCTCACATAGTGTAAATCTGTATATAACGTTTATTTAAAATTTGTTAAAATCACTCACATTCTCAAAGAGAAAAGCTGGCCTTCAATATTACAGTCCCGGGATCCTGATAGTGGCCATACATGCATGGTAACGTCACGATCTTCTATCCCGCCCTACGTACGTTTCATTATAAATGATGTCTCTATACCCATGAATAACATTTACAACATGTGCAATGAACTTGTATATTTTAAAATAACTTATTTTAATGTGATTGAATAAAATTTGTACAACTTTACATTATTATCAATTCACAATATAACCACTGATTAATGACATGACTAGGCATATTTTGCCCATATTCCCCTTTTTTTTTAGTTTTGCAAATTTGAGGTCGACTTGCACCTCACATGCAATCCCTTACAATATCTCTGGTACAACTGAATTTTTTGAGAGTTTTCTCTGCTATATTAACACCTATACAGTAAAGTTACTTTCTCTAGTAGGGTCAGTTCAAAGGGGGGCATATATATACTTACTTAGATTAGCTTTCTGCCTGCTATCTGTAAAATAGTGTCAAGACTCCTCTGAAGTATCAGGTATTATTATTATTATTATAAAGTATTTATAAAGCGCTGATAGTTCGCTGAGCACTGTACATTACAAAGGGGGACAGAACATGTGACACAACCATAACAATACAATGCAAAACATGAGGGGATTGAGGGCCCTGCTCTTTCAAGCTTACAATCTAGGAGGGAGGAGATGGTGGCACAGGAGGAGATAGCTGTGGGGGATGGAGTGGTAGGAAGAGTGGAGGAGGTCAGCAAGTTAGCAGGGGGTGGGGTAGGCTTCCCTGAAGAGATGGGTTTTCAAGGTGCTCCTAAAGGAGAGTAGGTGATAATCTGATGAGTTGGGGTAAGGAGTTCCAGAGGATGGGTGACACCCTGGAAAAGTCCTGGAGGCGGGCATGGGAGGAGGAGACCAGGGAACTAGAGAGAAGGAGGTCTTGTGAGGAGCGGAGTGTGTGTGCTGGGTGGTACTTGGATATTAGGTCGGTGATGTAATTCGGGGCAGTATGGTGGGCGGCTTTGTACGTCAGTGTTAGGATTTTGAATTTGATCCATTGTGCAATCGGAAGCCAGTGGAGGGATTGGCAGAGGGGGGTGGCAGATATGGTGCGGTTGGAAAGGTGAATGAGTCTGGCTGCCGTGTTCAGGATCGACTGAAGCGGGGATAGCCAGCGGCGAGGCAGGCCAGTAAGGAGGGAGTTGCAGTAATCGGTATGGTGCCTTTTATGGTTTTGGCTCTCCAGTGTTTTTTAATCCCTAGGATTTTAGAACCCACCAAGTTAGTTTCCTGTAAACATATATTATGCAATTTATGTTTCTTAAGGAAATTGAACACAGATGATGGATCAAAATTCAGCAGGAACAGCAGGGATCCAGTTCCAGAAAAGCTTATGAAATGATCGAAATCTTCCAAACTGATTTGTTGGAAAACTTTCTTTGATCAGCAATGCAGACAATTGGTGGCAGCGCTGGTCAGTGTATTCTGACAGTGAAGGAGGATTCCTCCATCTACCTTGCTTGTGTGGATGGTGAAATAAATTTAGTTTTTTTACAGCCTGCTTAGGACCTAACTTTTATATAAGCTCCTTGTTCTAGGATTTTTGAATATAAGCTCATTGTCGTAGGATTTCTGAATAATGATAGTATGCATCCAGACCTTTAAAGCTTGAGGTTGAAGGATAAAAAGGTTTTATTTTGAAATGTCTAAATTGCACAGAATATAAATTTGTGATCCAAGGTCTATAGTGACATATGGAAAACTTCAAAAATGTCATACATATCTGTTGCTATCTACTGTTTTGAAAAATGTTTAAAGTTTTATTATAGTATTGGGAATTTCATGAAGACTGATATCAAGAAAACAATCTCTGAGTGTGTATACATATAAGAAAAGGGTCCCAAATGATTATTATTATTATACAGAAAAAAACAAGATCCATAGTTTTTCTGTTGCAAAACACTAAGCTTTTGGCAAATGTGTTTTCTCCAAACATCTTCATGTCCACAATAATACAAACATACAAAATGTGATTACCATAGCTTTTCTGAGTATTTTCAAGTGCAAGATGTCAATAAAAGTAGAATAATTATGGGGTTGTAATGACGTTGATGGTGTCTAAAATAAAACACACACAGTATACAGGTATCAAAGGAAGTGATGTCAGTTCTGAAACTTCTAATCCTTTGGCATGTGATATGAATATAATGTTATAAAAATACAAATTAGGCAAGTGTCAAGTGAATTCATTTCTGCATAAATTATTGGTCTACCAGGGGCACTTGTGAGATGTTTGTATATCTTTGACAACGTAATGTTATAGACTAGAGAATAACAAATATTTTCTCCTTTTTATAAATTATATATGCTACAACTAATTCAAGAAAAGTGGGTGTGCTGTCTCTTAAAAATTCCAAAGTCCATTTGTGCATACAATATAACTATATCAAATCATGTTTTTTATAAGAAAATGATAATAGTGTAAACTCAATACATGCAATAACCTAAAAAAATATAGAAATTGAAAAACAAATAAAAACACAAATAAAATTGTGCCATATACTTAAAAAGCATTCAAACATTAACACATGTGTAATATAACACCATACTCTATGTTCAAAATAAAGATAAACATAGAAGACTGTATATACAGTACGTGCAGATGGACAAATGTGTATATGGACAATGACAAGCTCAAAAGCACTCAAACATTAAAGTGTATATAATATAACATAGTACTCCACTCTCAAAATAGAAATAAACATAAAGAAATGTATATATTCTCAGACTGGCAAATGTACATATGGACAATAATAAAAAACATAAATAAAAATATGTTACTTAATATTGCAAACAAAGATGAATAAAGCAAACAAATGTGCAAAATGTCTGTACAGGTGGATAAATATCCTGACCTGACTCCAGCCTCAGTCCACTCCTTGTGAAAGTCCCCAACACTTTTGAATGGCCTTTTCCTGACAATCCTCTCCAGGGTGCGGTCATCCCTGCTGCTTGTGCACCTTTTTCTTCCACACTTTTCCCTTCCACATAACTTTCTATTAATGTGCTTTGATACAGCACTTTGGGAACATCCAACTTCTTTTGCAATTACCTTTTGAGGCTTTCCCTCCATATGGAGGGTGTCAATGATGTTTTTCTGCACAACTGTCAGGTCAGCAGCCTTTCCCATGATTGTGATTCCTACTGAACCAGACTGAGAGACCATTTAAAGGCTCAGGAACCCTTTGCAGGTGTTATGGCTTAATTAGCTGATTAGAGTGGGACACTTTGAGCCTAGAATATTGCACCTTTTCACAATATTCTAATTTTCTGAGATTGTGGATTTGGGGTTTTCATGAGCTGTAAGCCATAATCATCACAATTATGACAAATCAGGGCTTGAACTATCTTGCTTTGCATGTAATGAGTCTATCTCATATATTAGTTTCACCTTTTAAGTTGCATTACTGAAATTAATGAACTTTTGCACGATATTCTAATTTTTCAAGTTTCACCTGTATATTGAAATATATTTGGAAGTATATTGAATATGGCCAAAATTGTTATATTTCAAATATGTCAATATATTTGGCAAGAATATTTTAATATATTTAAAATATATTTTACATCCATATGGGTTGCAGCTGTAATTGCAGAGAAAGTTGGTTCTACAAAGTATTGACTCATGGGGGCTGAATACAAATACACACCAAACTTTTCAGATATTTATTTGTAAAAATTTTTTAAAACCATTCATCATTTTTCTTCCACTTCACAATTATGTGTCACTTTGTGTTGGTCTATCACATAAAATCCCAATAAAATACATTTACATCTTTGGTTGTAACATGACAAAATATGGAAAATTTAAATGTGTATGAATACTTTTTCACGGCACTGTACCTAAGATGTTTCTATTATATTAATTGCAAAAACTATTTTTCTAGTAAATATATAAATAAAAAGTAATGTTATTACTATTATTACTACTGCTGCTACTACTACTAATACTAATAATAATAATAATGAGTTTAATTCAAAATAAGCACTGTATCTTTAGCAGCTTTGAGAACTGACCTTGAAGTGTCCTTTAAACAATTATCAGCAGGATAATAAACACTTTTGGAAAGTCTCCAGATTATGAAGTTCCATTTTCCTACTATTTATTTTCTTTCGTTAGATAATATAGGTTTTATATTACAAATAGTGATATCTTTTAATCAGGAGCCCAGGCGTCTGATTTAAAAAGTGTCTGCAGCTGGCAGATATTCTGCAATGTAATGAGGGCATCCAATCTTTATTGACCCTAAGATAATACTAAGAAATATATATACATACACTTTAGTGCTAAACCATGAAAAAAAATCAATACAATAGCTTAAAGGCCATACACTATTGATGTTCACATTCGATATAGTTTATGATACAGTGCACTGTATTTTCTCTTAAGGATAAGTTCAAGAATTAAGGAGAAAAGAAACTTTGAGTACTTTAGCTGTTTATTGTTCAAACTATCATTTTCAGCAAAAAATGATGACGACTGGGAAATTAAATGTATAATTAATAAGAGTATGATGCATTTTCTGTACCTGCAGGCTATTTGCTTTTAATCTTGTATTTTAGTGAAGCTTTTCTAAATTTATGAAGCTCACACTTCAATAATAACCCCGTGTGCTTTTCACAATCTACAGTATCATGTACGTTCTCTTTTCAATGGAAACCCCTGGGAATCCAAAAGCAAGTACATTTGGCACATCAATCAAGATATTATTGTATAAACAGGCATGCATCAAAAAAGCCTAAGGTGCTATGCATTCAAATATTTTTCAAAACAAAACAATTAAAGTAATGTTTCTTTCAGGTTGTTTTAATGTATTAGGCATGCATTGACAACATTAATAAACTGTTCATGATCAACAGATTAATTAACTTGTATAATTTTATAGGACAATACGATTGTTTATATACATTTTGAGAGATGTTTGAATTGCTAAGCATGAATTATATATATTTTGAAGGTCACAAAAAAAATCCAGTTGAAAAGATAACTTCCCTTGTCGAGTAGAGGTTTTCATTGGCATGGTTCTTGCAGGCTTCATAAAATGCTACGTAAAGTTTCAGACTTTTGTGTTGATGGTAACATGCAAAACAAATGATTTTAAAACAATCCCAATGCAACTGGCTACTGCATCACAGCACATGTACAGTACATTTTAGTGCACTACATTGCAGTAATGTGAATCATTTGTGAACTGTAATTAGGGATGAGTTCTCTCTTCAGTCTGAACAGAAGTTGAGACTAAACGTTTCTTGTCCATGAATTCATCCAAATGCTGGACCTTTAGTGGGAGCCAAATATCATATATCATATTAGTTTTTCTACTGTTACTATATACAGTATGACAAAATTCTCCTTCTGCTGTCAAGGGATATTAATGAAATAGTGGGTGTCAGGGTTCCTGTCCCCATTCAATGTGGCTTTATGGTCATCTATGGGCAATGCCATTGACCAAGTAATGCTCAAATTTTGTCAATGACATCACTAGGTATAACGCTCTCTTTGGTAAATTTAGCAGCTTGATTAAGAGTTGTTATTTGTGGCAGGTGTGGCACAATTTTTTTTTGGCAAGGCCCTCAATATGATTGGTGAGGGCCTGCATTACTGGAAAAAGTGGGAACAATTTTGTAGGTTTTTTTGTAGTGTGTTTATTTATATTTACCTTTTTGTAAATGAGTAGGTGTACTATGTACCAGATGTCCTCAATCTTCGGGTTTAATGACTTCAAATATAATATTGGATACTCACAATTTGTATATCAGTAAAGAAAAAACTTAAAAGTAAGATATCATCAAGCTAGCATTCATTAATTATGTGTGAAAATGTAAGCCAAGACAAATTAGTAAGAATATATTTTACATTTAGTCTGCATTCTCTATCAATGTACTACAAAGTGTGGTAAGCAGAAATCTATTAAAATACAGAAACCTATCTTTGATACATAGTTATTATCAAATAAACTCCTGTCAAATCAAATTAATTGACTGGAAAAAGCACAATTGTAAATATGTAGAAAATGGTATTGAACAGATGCAATTTACACAGTCCAGCACACATGGGTTAATAAGCAAAAGATGATATAAAATAGGGTCCCAATGGAACCACTATACAGATGGAAAATAATCTGCAAAGGCAATAAATTTACACATTTCATGCAATTAGTACTGGTGTGCTTTGGAATGAGATAATACCATGGAAAATCATAACGCTTTCTTACATTTTCCAAATAGAAAAATTAATTTGCAGAGATAGTTCACATAATAACCAGTTCAACCACAAAATAGATATTCTTCGGCAATATATCAATAAAAATATACTGTATAATCCAGTTGTTGCCACTACACATATATCCAAGAGAAAATGGGCAGGGTGCTCAGCAAGGCATTAGATACATAAGCTAAGGTAGCACTCCTGGGGCTTGAAAGGTGTACACTCAGTGATAAGGTTAATTTTGATGTTTAAGCAAGGAACAAGCTTGTCTTCCTTGGGTCCTAAGGAAGATGAGCTAGTGTCTTGTTGAAATTTTGAATAAACCTTATCATGGGATGTTCAGATTGAAGCTCCATGAGTGACACCTTATGTTTTGAATAGCAAATATAGTTATATAATGTTCTGATATAATTACAATATTTGACCTGTTATATTTTAAAAGATTTCAAGGCTTTAGTTTTTCTGCCAAATTGACATTTATTTGTATGTGGAATTTGAATTTAAAAACTTGAGAACCGGAAGATTTTTTACTGCAGAAAAGACATTCTTCAATTAATGCTTCTTAACTTCTCTCACATAAGATACTGTAAAATGTACACTGACAAAAGTGCATTCTTGGCATAAGAAGGAATCAGATGCATATTGTGCCTATAGTATTACTAAGAACTGTTTTGCCATACCACTCCATATACTGGAACAATGTCATTAATTATGTTTTTTTGAGCTAGTTAGAGTAATTTCCATGAAGGCCCAATGTCTGATAAATAAATGGTTCTTAGGATTAAAGTTCTATAATTCTGGGCCTGGTTGTTCCCTGTACATTAAGATTTTTAACTTTTTTTTATTATTTCAGCTAAGGTAGGCCCTATAGGAATAACTTTTTAGGATTACTCAGTGAGAAACTAATAGACTAATATGGATCCTTTGCAAATACCAGTACAAGTGGGTCATTAAAGATATGGTGGTGTGTTACCCCATATACATAGTTAGCAACTGATCCCAAAAAATTGGATCTATGTGGGCAGGACCAGAAACAGCGAGATAGAGATGGTTGACATATACCACAGAAAGGAGAATTACATGTTTGAATAGTGTCTTTATCCATGATCAAAGAGACAAGGGCTCTGTTGATTCATTTGATATGATATTCTCTCCAACAGTCATTAATAATACTTCTCTGATTTGTATTATAGCCCTCAAGGATTTTATCAATAAGAGTATCATCTGTAAAGTCCTTGTTCAAAGTTTTTTTGGGATTTTGTATTTGATTTTGTTAAGAAATAGTTTAGAGTTTGGTGTATATCTGAAATGGAAAAGGATTGTTTTTAAAGCAGGCAGTCCACCAATGAAAGTTGAAATATTTTAGTTTTATCCTGACAAGATTTAGCATAATCTTGGAATTGTAAGTAGTACAAAAAATTATTCAGTGGCAAGAACTTGTAAGTATTCCAATTCAAAAGCATCTGGCAATGTACAAAATGGAAGCCTGTGTAAGCCCTTTGGATTTTCAGAGTGAGAAGGTCTCATGTTGCATGATTTGTGAAAACATGAGGTTATCATGAATATACAGATAGCTGGTGATATAAGATTAGAGCCCCAATTTCTTTTCCTGCAATTCATACTTTTATCCCATATCAACATGTTGTAGGTTTGCAGGTAACATTTTTTATTTTATTATGTAAGAGTGCTGGTAGGCTAAAAGGAGGTACAATTTCTGATTCTAAAGCAAAATTTGTATAATGGGAGTACTGCAGCACTCAGTCCATGGCTATGCGTAGGAGACATGCTAGATTATACAATCTAAGATTTGGTAAGCCTACTCCCCACCTTAAAAAGGGAGCACCTTGCTCTTAATAATCTTTATGCAAAGGCCTGAAGAGAGCAAAAGGTATAATATATTTTTATACTGCATTCATGTCTGAAAGGAATCTGATGTAAATATCAAAATGTCATCTGTGAAAAGTGCTGAGCTAAACTCATCATGCCCTACTTTTATGCCGTGTAGAAGGGCCAATAGGTTTATATATTTAGAAAAGAGGGCAAGATTGAACAACAGTGGTGATAGTGGCCTCCCTGTCTAGTCCCTTTATGTGAAAGAAAACTGTCAGTAACAATACCTACCGCAATTAGTCTAACCAAGGGTAAGAGTATACAGTGGGTATAGAGAAGAATCACCCCCCTTTAAAATAATCAAATTTTTTTGCTTTGCAGCCTGAAATGCAGACAGGCACAGTTTTTGTTTTATCCAGCTGCATTTACTCAATGCAACTTATAACATCCAAGTGAAAGATATTACACCAACATTTCAGAAAAAAAAATCTAAAGCAGAATAACTGAGTTGTAAAAAGAATCACCCCCTTGTGTCAGTTTTTTGTTGAACCATATTTTTCTTTAAATGCAGCCTTTAGTCTGTTGGGATATGTTTCTACTGACTTTGCATTTCTAGGCTTTGCAATATTTTTTCACTCTTCTTTGCAGAACTGCTCAAGTTCACTTAAATTTGAAGGTGACAGTTTGTGGACTGCAGTCTTCAAGTCATTACACAAGTTTTCAATGGGGTATAAGTCTGGGCTCTGACTAGGTCATGCAAGGACATTCACCTTTTTCTCCTTCAACCACCGTGTGGTCATTTTTGCTGTGTGCTTTGGGTCATTGTCATGTTGGAAGGTAAACCTTCTTCCGCATGACAACTTTCTGGCAGAGGGCACTAGATTTTCTTCAAGAATTTGACAGTATTTTTCCACATCCATTTTTCCTTTTATCCTGACAAGTGCTCCAATCCCTGCTGCAGAGAAACACACCCATAACAGGGTATTACTACCTTTATGCTTTACTGTAGGATTGATGTTATTTGGATGGTGAGCTGTATTGGAATTCCCCCAGATATATCTTTTAGAGTTAGGGCCAAATATTTCAATATTAGACTCATCTGAGCATAACACTTCCAGGTGGCCTCAAAATCTTCAAGGTGCAAAGCTCAGCTATGACTGCACGTGGCCTTTCTTGAGGAGTGGCTTTTTTCTTGCACATTTGTGGAGAATTTGTGATATTGTTGGCACATTCACAATAACCATTATTTGCCATAAATTCCTGCAACTGCTTCAGAGTTGTTGTCGACCTCTTGGTAGCCTCTCTGACTAGTTTCCTCCTAGCTCTTTCATCCAGTTCTGAGCAAAGTTCTGATCCGGAGATGGTCTGTGTTGTGCCAAATACCTTCTGCTTTTTAATAATAGACTTCAGTGCTTCTAGGTGATTGATGAAGCCTTTTAATTGTTTTTTTTTCAGTGCATAGCACAGCATTGGCAGAGTGGCATCACCAAAGACCAGAATGCAACACGATGCATTTCGGGGCAGGCACCATGCCCTAGTGGGGCATGTGAGCTCCTTTGCCAGGTATGAAGAAGTCTATGGGAGCTCCGATTTTTTACCAGCTGGCCAGAAGTGGACTATAAGAACCGGATGGCTTTTACGTTAAATCATCACAAATCAAACAATATACATGATAGTAATATAGATACAAAAATAAAAGGTTATTAAAAGTAAAAATACAATAAATTAAAAAATTCTAGCTAATGAAAATAAATAATTATATAAAATATGTCCACCTAATTAAAAAATCTATCACAACAAAAGTAAAAATATATACGGTGTCTATCCTGATATGAGACATTTCATCTGGAACATTTCATCTGAAGAATAATAATATTGCTAACATGATAATTCCCCACTTGAACAAGCTGTAACTATACTATATGTATTAGGTAAATTGAAAGAATATAAATATAATTATAAACAGACATTTTATGAATAAATAAAAAAAAAATATATATGAACCAATGCACAGATAAATGGATCCACTGTGTTTAGATTACTTTATGCTATGTGGGTACTTACTATTATGTTATGGACAAGACCATCCCACACTAGAAGAGTTTTGCCTGTAAATAATAATAATGGATTTGGTTATAATAAATTGGTAATTGAAATGAAGCATAGTTCATCCAAATCCCTCATCCTTGCCTCCAAAATCTCTCCTAGAGGTTTGCAGGTATTAAAAACATGTTCCTTTCTCGATCCCGAACACCAAAAACCTGGTCTAGTATATCTTGAATTTTGCACCTCCAAGTGGATCGAGGTTCTTATCACCCAAAGACATTTTAACTCTTTTGCATCTTTTGCAGCCAGGTTCATACATTGTAAGGACCTGAAAGGTGGGGGGTGTTTATACACAATCCAGTGGCTGCAGCCCCTGAGATGTCTATGAAACTGACAGGTAGACTCCTGCCCCTACCATGTGCATACTCCCATCATGTATCTGGGCCCTGCTTGCCCATCTGCGGACCTGGGGAGCATCATGGTGGGTGCCAGTGGGTTGAGAGGAGAGTGGAAAAATGTCCGTTCTCCTCCCCTTCTTTTGGTGACTTGGAAGGCAACGTGTGAGATGTCACTTGTCACTTTCTCAGCTAGCACAGTCGAGATGTATTGCAAAGTGCTCTGCATTGCAATACATTGAGTGGCAGCCAGAAGATACAAGCATGTATCCTGCATGTCTCAATAAAGAGAACCAACCTGTCACCTAAATAATCATCACATAGGGAACTTTGTGTCCCCATGTGATGAAAAAAAATGTTAAGTACATTTTATTTTTTAATTGCAAAAAAATAAAGTTGCACCCAAGCACATAACATCTCCCCCCTAAGAAATGTTGAGGCACCCCGCCCCCAAAAATACACATGTATGAACCTAAATGGACGAGTCAGGGCGTCTATACAGGAAAACGTTGGTTGCGATACACATGTTACATATCGGCGCACATGCCAAAGTGAGAGGAATAATTCTAGCACAAGACCTCTTTAACACTAAACTGATGATCTATAGGGGCTTTTAAAGCATCACCTATAGAAAATATAGGGTACTGAAGTTTGTTTGCATTCCATAGTCCCACACAAATTTAAGGTTTGGCATGTTGGATATCTATTTACTATTTTGTACAACCTTGTAATTTATATTTTAGAAACAAAAATGGCGATTTATTGCGTTTGTTTGCTCTAAAATTTACTTTAGTGTGTTTTGTACTGAAATATTGTGTTTCTTAGACCTTTGCGGTAATATGTGACATAAAAGACTGGAACTAGAAATATTTTATTCTCAAGGGCATCTTCTTTTAGAAAATATATGTTTTAGGGGTTCTGTGTAATCTTCAGGACTAAAATTTATTTTTTAAAGATGTTTGCAAAAAATACTAAAACGGCTCTGGCAGAAAAAGGGTTAAATTTCAACAACTTACACATCTAGCACAAAATACATCCCAATAAATTGTTGATGTTGGTTCAGACACCCCTATCTCTTGGTAAGATACCGTTAAAAAAGAACACCAAGAACAAGGAAGATTTCCTAATCAGAACTAAATTGGGTAAGTTCCTGCAAGACCCGGATGACTTTAACAATAATAGAGTGTTCTCATTGAAATCTCAGATTATTAGGGTAGTCTTTTCTGTCTTTATCAAGCTATGTCAGAATTCTCATAACAATAGAAATGATATCTCCAATAATCTAAAACCATGTGAAACTCAGTTTCAAAAAACCCAAGATAGCATCATAAATATCTGACTCCTTAACCGAAGCATATAGACTACTTTCGGATATTTGCACTTACCAGACGTTGAAGCGATTCTAAAGGTAATTTTTTTTTGGTAAAATAACAAACATGTCTATATTTACCTGCTCTGTGTAGTGCTTTTGCACAAGGCAGCTTGGAGCTTCCTCTTCTTGGGTCCCCTGCAGGCTCTTCTGGCTCTTCCTGTCTGTCGGTTGCCCCCACAACAAGCAGCTTGCTATGGGGGCACCTGCTGCTCCATGTGTCCATTTACACATGGAACTATGGCTTGGAGCCACCCCCTCTCTCCTCATTGACTGACTGGCTGTGGTTGACAGCAGTGGGAGGCTGCCATTCACATCGCTGGATTGCGATGAGGCTTAGGTAAGCATTGAGAGGGCTGTAGGAGCTGCTGCACACAGAAGGTTTTTTTACCTTTGTGCATAGAATTCATGAAAGTAAAAAACCTTCAGCCTATACAACCTCTTTAACCAAGGACCCAATACCTGATTTTAAAATGAAAGCTAATTGTTTGGTTACACATGCATTACAAGATGGGGTCACTGATAAATCTGATACATCTTTTTTATCTAAGAAGTTTTATGAAACTCAATATTCTTCTCACTTATCTAAAATACTCAAAAACCAGCAAAATCCTCCAGGTAGACCAATAGCCGCAGCAGTGAACAGCATCACAAGTGGGTTTTCACTATATACATATACATGTATTTCTTCAGCCTCTTGCACAAAATCAGCAGTCATGCATCAGAGATGGTACTTATCTATTAGAACTCCTATACCACCATATACCTGGGAACAAAACTATCTTTGGGTATCACTAGATGTCCATTCTTTATACACATGTATTCCCGTCCAGGGGCGACCTGACCATTTGGGAACTCGGGCACTGCCCGAGGGCCCGGGGTCAGTAGGGGGCCCCATGAGATGCCCCTGGTACCTTTCGTAGGCTTTTTTGGGTGTGGTTTGAGTGTAGGCAAGGACACAGGGGCCCCATGATCCCCTATTGCCCGGGGGCCCCATGAGCTGTCAGTCCACCCCTGTTCCCGTCAATGTATGTTTATCTGCCATATGACATTTCTTGTTCCAAGATCCATTGCTTAATCCCAAACAAGCTGCTTTTACTTTAGATGCCACCTCATTTTGTCTCACACATAATTATTTCTTACTTAATAGTGAATACTACTTACAAATTCACAGCACTTCTATGGTTACAAATTTTTCACCATCTTATGCCAGCGTAACCATGATTTTTTGCCAAGAGAAACACTTTTGGCATAATAATCTGTTCACGACCAACATCATCTTCTAAGGTTGCTTTGTTGGTGATGTTTTAATCATCTGGGAGAGTTCCCCTGCTTTAGTGGAAGAATTCTTAATTTATTGCAACAACAACAACCTGGGTCTTTCTTTCACCTCAGTTAAAGACAGAGATTCACTAACTTTTTTGGATTTGGAAATGTACCATGTAGGACATACCATCCATGTGAAAAACTATACAAAATCAACCACTGGAAATCCTTTTTTACATTACAGTAGTTCTCACCACCCAAGATGTATTAACATCCCTAAAGGACAGTTCTGCCGCCTCAGACAAAATTGCATAAACAACTTAGATTACATCTTTCAAAGTGTCCTCCTTAGAAATACATTTTTGGAAAAGGGGTACCCCGATAGATTAGTGGATACAGCATATTCTACATACTTCCATGGTAAACCACCAAAAACCCAATTGAACAAAGATGAATAGTCTGCTAGATTTATTACCCAGTTTCACAACTAACACTGGACTATCCTCCTTCAGGATCCTCATTTCCAGGTCATTATCAATAACAATCCTAAAATAACAGAATAAAGAAGAGCATCTAATCTGAAAAATAAAATAGCAGCCTCACTCCATAACTTACCCCAGTTTAATTCCCTTCAAAGGCATGTGCCATAAACCTTTATGTACAAAAAGCTTTGTACACCACAGACAGAACGATTTCACTGTGAAAGGCAAAACCTATTCTTTAAATTACTTTTATTGCTGCCCTTCTGACCATGTTGTACATTGTTTGACCTTCCCCGGTGGTCTGTTTTATATAGGTCATACTATTAGACCTCTATGCAAAAGATTTGGCAAACATCGCCACTTAATAGAGGAGGGGAAGGATAAGCATAGCGTACCCTGTCACTTCTACAAATTCCACAGTAAATCCACGGATGGTTTTTTGGGTCAGGGTAATTAAGGCCATGCCCAGGGGTCTCCTTGAAGCAGAGCATTTTCAGAGCACTTGGATTTTTGTCTTGGATGCCCTCTCCCCTTGGTGGAATACATGAACAATCAGATGTTAGCACCATCATTTAGTATCATATAGGTTTTTTGTTTGTTTCTGATTAACCACATGCCGCCCAGCCACTGTAGAAATACGGAGGCAGGGCGGCACGGCTGGGCAAAACCACGTTTTAAAACGTGTGTTTTTAAAACAGGCAGGGGCATGCGAGAGGCGCATCGCCACCCTACCTGTCCCGCTGATCACGGCTGCGGATGTCAGTCGCTGGGTCACAGCCGGTCGTTACCAGCTATGTCCCGGCGATTAGCGGCAATCAGTGACAGAGAGCACAGCTGCAGTAGCTCTGCTCTCTGTCAGTTCCCTGACAGCTCCTGACACGCTGATCGGGACAGAAGAGTTTATCTGTCCCGATCAGCGGTATTCCCTGCAGTACACACCCCCGCCCTCTAGTAAAACACTCCCCTCACACAGTTAACCCTTTCACTGAATAATAAAGTTAACCCCTTCTTCCCCAGTGCCATTAGTACAGTGTCAGTGGGTTTTTTTTGCACTGATCACTGTATTGGTGTCACTGGGGATGTCAGTGACCCCATGTCAGTTCCCCCCCAGTGTCAGAATGTCCGCCGCAGTCCTGCCATAAGTCGCTGATGGCTGCCATAAGTCACTGATCGCCGCCATAAGTCCCTGATTGCCGCCATTATTAGTATAAAAAAAAACTAAAAATCCCAGTATCTTTCCTGCCATTTGGCTATAACTTTCACATAAACCAATTAATTTACACGTATTTGGGTTTTTTGTAGCAAAGACATGTCGCAGAATGCATTTTGGCAGAAATTTATGACTAAATTTGATTTTTAAATTTTTTTTTACTGGACATGTTTTATAGCAAAAAGTCCAAAATATTGTTTTTTTTCCTCAAAATTGTCAGCCTTTTTTTTTATAGCGCAAAAAATGAAAAACACAGGCGATCAAATACCACCGAAAGAAATCTCAATTTGTGGGGAAAAAAAAGATGTAAATTTCATTTATGTATCGTATTGCATGACCGCACAATTGTCCGTTAAACTAGAGCAGCGCTGTATAGCAGAAAAATGGCGTAAATTGCAGTATCTATACCATAGTTTGTAGACGCTATAACTTTCACACAAAGCAATCAATATACACTTATTGGGATTTTACCAAAAACATGTAGCAGAATACATTTTGGCCTAAATATATAAACAACTTTGAGTTTCCTATATATTTTTTATAGCTGAAAGTAAAAAATATTGTTTTTCTTCAAAATTTTTGGTCTTTTTTTGTTTATAGCGTGAAAAATAAAAAGGTGATCAAATACCACCGAAAGAAAGCTCAATTTGTGTGAAAATAAGGACGTAAATTTTGTTTGGAAGCAGCATTGCATGACCGCGCAATTATCAGTTGAATTAGTGCAGCGCCGAGTAGCAAAGAGAGGCCTGGTCATTAAGGGGGGTAAATCCTCAGGAGGGCAAGTGGTTAAAGGTATCATAATATTGACATACACCAAAATATAGGACTTTCAGTTTTCTGTTCTCTTTTTAGTTTTTTAAAAATGGAAACATCTTTTTGTAGGTCTGGTTTATTTTATTTGTTTGGGCACTAGATTTCATCCGTTTCTGTTATTGGATTACTATGGGCTTCAATGTTATGTTGGTAATGGTTAGCCACCTATTTTGTGGAGGCGCTATCCCGGTTTCCCTTTTTATATATAATAAAGGACATAGCGGCCAGTGTCAAATATGGTGATGCTGGAGTATACGTATATAGCACTCATTTGTGAAGAGCTGTCTTATTAGCACATCCCCCAGACAATGTAATCACTGACAAACTGCGTAGGGTGGGGTCTACAAAGGTAATGTCAACATGCACAAGACCATTGACTGACAGTTGGGTCCAGAAGCTGGGGAGAAGCATGTAAGAATACCATACAAATATTGTTATACCTGTGAAGCTCTTGTGGTTACTGCTTTCATGTGAGTGCAATAAAAATGTTTTTTAATAAACATTTGGTACATACTGTTTTGCACTTTGGAAGTACTTTTGGCATTCTATCTTTCAGCAACCAAGCTACTATCTCTTATGTATGTCCTGGTGGAAGAAACTATATGGTCTGAGAAAGATCTTAACCTTTTGAATGCAGTTTGACCACCTGTAACACAGTGGTCTTTTTATCTGGTAGGGAGCTTTGTTCCTTTGGCACACTTGGGCATTCTTCCCCTTTTAATTTGGAGTAACAGCATACTGGTGCCTTTCCAACACATGGTCATTTCTATCTCAGCATGTGAAGATTCCCTGTAATTCTACATTAACTATACAATCTTTGTGGACGTTTATATTTTTCCTCTTATGTATTTATGTATGTATTTATTTATGTATTTGTTTTATGGACTCACTGATTGTGTAGATGATTTCTCCTCTTTTTCACTTTGCGGTTTGGCACATTTGTATATGTATTTACGCTTTATACTGTATGAATTCTATATAGTTGTTTTTTTTTTGCACTTATTTATTGAATTTTTATTTATTGATTTATGGATTTATGATTTGTATATTTTAACCTTATTTTGATAATTTAGCACTTCACTTTATTTATATATACTGACATATATGCATATTAATATTTGGATAAAATATGCTTTTTTTCCATCATCAATTTACTATAACTAAACCTATCATTATTATTTACAGGCCACACTGTTCTAGCCTGGGCTTGTCTTGTTTATAACATAATATTAAGTACCCACATAGCATAAAGTAATCTACACACATAGTGGATCCATTTATCTGTGCACTGGTTCTTATACAGTATATATTTTGTTTATTTATTCCCCCTCTTTTACATAAAATCTCTATTTATACTTCTAGTTTTTCAATTTACTTACTACATACAGTATAGTTACAACTTGTTCAGGTGGTGAATCCTCATGTTAACAATATTTTTATTATTAATATTTCAGATGAAATGTTCCAGATAAAATGTCTCATCATCAGGATATACATTGTATATATTTGTATTATTGTTGTGATATTTTTTTTTATTAGGTGGACATACTTTATTTTATATATTTATTTACTTTCATTAGCTAGAAATGTTTATATAATTTATTTTATGTCTTCTTTCATTGCCATTTATTTTTGTATCTCTCTTATTATCATATATACTTTTCGATTTGTGATCTTGTAGTCCACCTCCGACTGGCTGGTATAAACTTGGAGCTCCCATGGATTTCCTTATGCCTGACAAAGGAGTGCACATGCCCCACTACAGTGCAGATGACAATGGCACTCCGCTCAACGGATCACTGAGGGGGCACAGAAAGGCTTCTTCCTTGTTCCTGGTGCATGTACAGTGGGACACCCGTTGTCCCTGACCAATCTCCCTCTTGGCACCCCTGACCTCTAGCTCCATGATGATCCTGTTTTAAAATGTGAGTTGCCCTAATTTATCTTTATTAAATGTATTGGTCCTACTGTACTTAGAGGCAATTCTTCCTTTGCTTTTATCTTCCATGTGCTTCTGCTTCAGCTTTTGGAAGAGCTTGCCCTAATGAAAGACCTTTCTTTGGAGCTTTTTGGACTTCTTGTTTTTCATCATTAAGTGTTCTTGCATGGCAAGACCACTTACTGTTATCTCACATATATATTCTTATTATTATAGCTGAAATTACCACCCTAACTCCTCCCACAGTTTTTACACTACATAGACAAGTAATATACCGAAACGTGCGGATTGTTCCCGATTGGTATGCTTTTACTTTGTGGAATGTTTCGCTGAATGGTTCAAGAAATATCACCGTTTTTGTGGTGAAATTGGTCCCATAGGAATGAATGGTGGAATGTTCAAAACTAGAGTGGGAGCTGACAAAAGCTAGAGTGTGAGCTGAAAAATCAGGACATGATTTCTAAACTGCCATCACTCCCTCATTTTCAAGCCCACCTACACGAATCTTATATCAAAATGTTCAGCTATCCCTGCTGCCACTAAAAATGTCCATGGCTAAGCCATAGTCCTGATAGTTTTCACAATATGACCATTTGTTTGCAACTCATGCCGCCCATTGACATTCATTGAAACTCCACTCTAGCCACCTCAAATGTGAAGGGCAATTTTTAAACTGCGACTGTGCTTTCATTTTTAATATTTCAGAGACATACTATGCATCAAAATGTAGGTCTGGGTCTTGTGATTCTCACAATATAAAGCTATTCAGTGTAGGATTTATAATTTTAAAACTACAACCATTTGAAAATGGCAACCACCAGTGAAGTAAGCAACTTGGAGCAGTTTGTTTTTAACTGCTCCTCTGCCCTTGCTGTAGAGTGAGTTGCCATAGGAACCCAGGTGTGTGAGCAGGCAGCAGAGTGACAAAAGCTACTCCGCCCACTCCAGTTGTTGGTGGAGGAAAGAACACTTCACACAATTTCCCCAGAAATTGTAGATTTTCTAGTTATTATTGTAATTGCTGATTTCTCAGAGGAGCTCTGCCTTTGTGCCTACTATCCTCTCCTACTTTTTCTGAAATGCTCAAGGAAAGCTCTTTTCATGCTTAACTAATCAAAATGACCACAGCTGATCAGAGTTTACAGTAAAATGGCATTGTGTGACATTGAGAAGGTGATTAGCTACACCTGATTGAGTTTAGGAGGGGGTGATTCTGTTTTTTATTTCTTTTTTAATTTCTGACATGTTGGTGTTATATCTTTTACTTGGATGTTAGAAGTTGCAAGTAAATACTGCTGGATAAATAACAAAACTTTAGAATGTCTTCATTCAGGCTGTGAAGCAACAAAATTTGATTATTTTACAGGGGGTAATTCTTTTTTTATACCCACTGTATATTATTTATGAAATGTGTGAAATAGCCTGAGAAGCCCAATTTGCATAGAACTAAGGAAAGCCATTGACAACTAACATTATTGAAGGCTTTTGCAGCATCCAGCGTAATGTAGCACTACTCCTGTGGGAGCCACTAGATTTGGTTAGGTTCACCTAAGCTCTGCATGGCCAGGCAACATGCATTTTCCACATTTCCACACTTAGAGTCAGCAAGACAGTCCTTGAGCTGGTTTTTAGTTGTTTTATTGAGGGATTAACAACTTGGATGGGGTCTAGGAGTATATGGTATTCCCAAGGAACTGAAAAATTGAGGTTAACTTCTTAACAGCAATACTGGGCAAAAATGTGGCTTAAAAAAAAGCACTGTCCCTTTAGGAGCACTGAAGTCCCCTTGTTGCACCTTCTCAGATCCCAGATGTATCCTTCCTCTTCACCCTGCTGTATTGAGGGTATCCCTGTGCAAGGGATTCCAAGAGCTGACATTTAAGTAGTCCCAGATGAGAACTAGTTGGGTTTTGCACCCGAACCCCTTCTCCCTTTGTTTGGCCCAGGGGGTGTAGAAGTACTCACACTGTCCTGTCCTGTCAAGTGATGGGTTGGTAACTGCTTTCAAGCCTTATGCTGGGCTGGTTCCTTCCCTGCTGCAAAGGATGTCCTCCCTAAGAGACCTTGGGCAGTGGAGATCCTTCTTTCCAGCATCCTGCCTGTATGTAAGATCCCCTCCCTAGGGCCCCCTCTCAAGCTCCACACTTCAGCTTTCTCTCAGTCCATATTTCACCTGGCTCCAACAACTAACCTACTGCACAGGCTCTGTCACATTTAAGGGTTGTCTTTGGCCACCATGCCCAGCCTCCTGCCTGGGGTTTTGCCAAGCTTCCTAAAACATGAAGATTTGAGGCTCCTCCCCTCCTCCACTCCTATTTCAGAAGGTTATCAGAGTTTCTGGAAGGGTGGGAAGGCTACAGAAGCCCTGACCTGTGCAACCGCTTCCAGCCTCTAACTAACAAAACAACAAATCCTAGCTACCTAGAGGGCAATAATATCCCAAACTTGTAAAGGATGTTATTGAGCGTATTCTAGCACTGGCATTGCTTTACATATATTGGAAGAAGCTGATATGCCCTTAACAAAATCTTCCATTACCAGATGAATTAAGGAAGGCATTGTATCTGATAGTCAGAAGGCAATAATTTTGGACATGATGTTTATGTTGAAGTTTAATAATGAAATAGATTGATAACATCCAGGCTCAGAATGATCCTTGCCTTTTTTAGCAATTAGTTTTATGTAAGCTTGAGTTCCTGTGAGTAAGTATGGACCTCCAGTCCACATATTGTTGCATGCAGTACCTATGGCAGAGTTGGTAGAATTGCTTCCGTAGTCATAGTATAGAATTCCTGCATATAGACATCTTGGCCTGGACCCTTATTATTTCCTAGACCTTTTATAATATTGGAAATGAATTCCTGAGCTATAGGCACATTAAGAATATTACAGTAAACTGAAAAGGTACAGTATATTATTAGGCAAATTTAGCTTAGCTAGAAAAGATGAATCTATAGTCTTGTCAATTGGGTCAATTGCATAAAGATTAGCATAAAGCAAAAGATTACCAGACTTCTGTTTTGTTCTGAGGATGAGGTAGGGTTGCCTTGGTGATCTTTAACCACCTCGATATCAGACACTTTTGCTCCCTTCCTGCCCAGGCCATTTTTAAGCTTTTGGTGCTGTCTTTGAATGACAATTACTCAGTCATGCAATACTGTATCCAACTTAATTGTTTTATCATTTTTTGGGACAGATAGGGATTCCTTTGGTGGTATTGAATCTCCACTGGGGTTTTTATTGTTTGCTATATAAATGAAAAAATGAAGACAATTTAAAAAAATGTGTTTCTGCTATAACATTTTGCAAATAAATAATCTATCTTCATAAATGTAGGTGAAAATGTATTTTGCTACAGGTTCTTGGTAAAATAATCCAAGTCAGTGTATATTATTTAGTCTGTATGAAAGTTTTACAGTCTACAAACTATGGCATATATTGTATATGAAAACTGATCAATCCTGATGTACTGACCGCCTATCTCATTTCTTGAGGCCCTAAAATGCCAGGACAGTACAAACACCCCCCAAATGAACCCTATTTGAAAACAGTCCAAGGTATTTAGTAAGATGCATTGCATGTTTTTTAACCACTTGCCGCCCAGCCACCGCATCTAAACGGTGGCAGGGCGGCGCTCGTAGGCAAAAGCACGTTTTAAAACGGCTGCCTTCAAAACAGGTAGGGGGTGCGCGCCGCCCTACCTGTCCCATGGGTGTCAGCAGCGGGTGTCAGCCGACGGGTCACGGTCGGTTTTTACCAGCCGTTTCCCGCGATTGCCGGTGATCGCTAACACAAAGCAGGGCTGCATTGTTTACACACAGCCCTGTTCTGTCTCAGTTCTCCGACAGCTTGTGAGAAGCTGCAGAGTTTCTCTCCCTCGATCAGCTCCCCCCTCCCTCCCCCCGTCCAGTACACACCATCGCCCCCTAGTAAAACACTCCCCTTACACTGCAAATTCTAAAAATGTTAACCCCTTCCTCCCCAGTGACATTAGTACAGTTTCAGTGGTTTTTTTTCACTGATCACTGTATTGGTGTCACTGGGGATGTCAGTAACCCCAAGTCAGTTCCCCCCCCAGTGTCAAAATGTCCGCCGCTGTCCTGCAGTACTGCCATAAGTCGCTGGTCACCGCAATATGTTGCTGATTGTCGCCAAAAGTCGCTGATCGGCGCTGTTATTAGTATAAATAAAAATTAAAAATCCCAGTATCTTTCCCGCCATTTGTAA
The DNA here is from genome assembly GCF_062004578.1 of Staurois parvus. Lineage (NCBI taxonomy): Eukaryota > Metazoa > Chordata > Amphibia > Anura > Ranidae > Staurois > Staurois parvus. The sequence continues at coordinate 12,047,045 of NW_028317949.1, forward strand.
ACGCTATAACTTTCACGTAAACCAATTAATTTACACGTATTGGGATTTTTTTTAGCAAAGGCATGTCGCAGAATACATTTTGGCAGAAATTTATGACTAAATTTGATTTTTGCATTTTTTTTTCACTGGACACGTTTTATAGAAAAAAGTCCAAAATATTGTTTTTTTTCCTCAAAATTGTCAGCCTTTTTTTTATAGCTCAAAAAATAAAATCGGCACAGGCGATCAAATACCACCGAAAGAAAGCTCAATTTGTGGGGGAAAAAAGGATGTAAATTTCATTTATGTACCGTATTGCATGACCGTGCAATTGTCCGTTAAACTAGCGCAGCGCTGTATAGCAGAAAAATGGCGTAAATTGCAGTATTTATACCTTAGTTTGTAGACGTTATAACTTCCACACAAAGCAATCAATATACACTTATTGGAATTTTTTTTACCAAAAACATGGAGCAGAATACATTTTGGCCTACATTTATAACCAACTTTGAGTTTACTATATATTTTTTATAGCTGAAAGTAAAAAATATTGTTTTTCTTCAAAATTTTTGGCCTTTTTTTGTTTATAGCGTGAAAAATAAAAAGCGCACAGGTGATCAAATTACACTGAAAGAAAGCTCTATTTGTGTGAAAAAAAGGATGTAAATTTCGTTTGGGTGCAGCATTGCATGACCGTAGCAAAAAGAGGCCTGGTCATTAAGGGGGGTAAATCTCCAGGTGCTCAAGTGGTTAAGGTTGTAATTTTTTGTCACTTGTTTTGGAAAATGAAGAAACTGAATATTTTGTTTTCACAAAAGTACCACACACAACATAGGCACACTTATAATTACACCCCAAAGCATGTTCTGTTATGCCTCCCAAGTATGGGATACTATATGTGTGAGATTTCTTTTTTACAGCTTAAATGCAAAGAGGAGCCCAAAATGCAAGGGCTTCTAAAGAACATAAATTATGCATCCAATTTTCTAACCTGTAAAAACTTTGGAGTCCTTGAAGCACCAGGACAGTGGAAAAACTCATCAAATGGCCACATTTTGGACCACAAACACTCCAAGGTATTTTCCAGCTGGTGGTAATGGGGGTCTGGGGGTGGAGGGCTTATCAAAATCTATAAGCACCCTTTAACAAGGGTTCCCTAGTTCCCACCCCCCATGTGAATAAGTATGGGGTACAAGGTACCGCTACTCATTCACAAAAAAAGTGTAGTGTAAAAAATGACATTAGACAGTCTTTGACAAGTCCTTTATTAAAAACAAAAATAAAAAATCTCCCCAAAAGTAGATCCAACATCAATAACATTGCCCACTGCCAGCACTGCCTTGAAAAAAAAAACCTGCTGTGCTCTCTACGCTGACTGCCGCCAGCTGACAGCTGCACTGGGATGACAGTTCTTAAATACTGTGATGATGTCATGGGGGGGTCACCCCCACCCCCTTGTGACGTCATCATGAGCTGTGATTGGCCAAAGCATTTTACTTGACCTGTGGTCAGGTGCATTGCTTTGGCCAATTACAATGCTTGGTCAGGGTGCAGTGCATTGTGCGGCACAGTGGGTGAACAGCCCACTGAACGCCCTTACCATTCATGTGTTCACTGAACACATGGACAGCTGATGTTCAAGTCGAACTAACGTTAAACTCGAACACATAGCCCATTACCATTGAACATTAAGTAACACCAAAAATTGAATGGTAAAGGCCATGAAATGTGTTGAAAGTACAGTGCAAAAACTCACTCCCTAGGGAGGAGGAGTTGTAATACCCTCTTGTATTGAAGAATATGACTTGTTACAGAAAACTATATAATTAATATGTGACTTGTTGGTACACTAAGATTATTTGTGAAGATTAACAAACCATTATTTACTGAGCTGGTAGACTTCAGTTATAGTTTGCACTTTCTGCCCTTATACAGTTGTGGCAAAACATTAATAGCATGTGTTATTTGTAATTCTTTAAAAGTTTACTTCCTGCTATCTCACTATGAACAACTTAATGCATACCTTGCCCTGTGGGCACCATGCACTTTCTAGTTTCATAAATCATTTGCTTTCAAACATGACAATATAGCTGTCAGTATGCAAATTAGGGTATTTATTTATTTATTTGTGGAGAATCTAATGACAGTGGGTGGTACTCCCTCTTGGGTACAGGCATAATAGAATTTAAACCACCTTTCTGCAGCATATACACTTTTTCCTTAACCTGCTGAGTTACAACAATGAAAACAGAATTTTAAAGTATAAAGAAACACATACTTTGCCTAACATTTGTAATTTTGATAATGAATGTTGTACTAAGATTTGTTATAATAATATAAATATTTGCGATATGAAGATAGGGAAGCTATTATAACACACTTGTTAATGGATAAAACATAGGAGCTACCTGTGCCGACCTCCTTGAAAATGCTTCATCTTTTATAAGTCACAATCTTGGAACCTCTATACTTGTTTAATTAGTATCTCAGAAAGTATAGAAGCCAAAGTATCACTATGACAGCCAGGCAATTAGCATTTTGAGAAAGAGAGGTCATAACGGCAGCTGACTTTTTTTAACAGGTTTCCATTACCATCAGTTGGTACAGGAACACTTCTTGAATCTGTACTTCTAGGTCAGTTTAAATTACCTCTTTTATTTTTCAAAGTTTTAAGAAACTTTGGACTTATGTGATCTATTTATTTTACCCACAACAGGCCCACACAAAATTAGTGAGCTACAATACTTCTCCTGTGTGTCCCTAGAGACCCAGATATTTCCTGATTGGGTATAGTCATCTTTTCTCTCATACTGGAAAGTTTGTTTTGAAGAAAATATTTTAACCAATGACATTAATCTATCTCCTATCTGTGATGATAATTCATTCTTTCTATAATAAATTGTACATTTTTAAGTAGTTAAGCTTTACAAATTTTACAGGAATGACCAAAGCATAAGAAGATACAGTAGCACAATGCATTGATTTACACACAATGAGATATTTCAGCGAGTAGCTAGAGTATGTCTGCACATTACTCCGACACACATTACAAAAGCAAGTTTGACAAACATTTGCAAGTTTGTGAAACAAATGACAAATATTAAAGGTAGGAAGAACAGCAGGAAATAAGAATGTTGGGGAATAGAAGGGGTCGGGACAGAGGAGGACTGACAACTCATGGGGCCCCCGGGCAATAGGGGATCATGGGGACCCTGTGTCCTCACCCACACTCAAACCACACCCAAAAAAGCCTATGAAATGTACTAGGGGCATCTCATGGGGACCCCTTCTGACCCTGAACCCTCGGGCAGTGCCCAAGTTCCCAATTGGTCAGTCCGCCCCTGGGTAGGGATAGGATGAAGAAGGTCTCCAAGAGGGATGGGCACCACTGGAGCATTGTGGTTATGGTCATGTCCGCCAAGTCAAATCAACTTATAAAGGTGTGCGTATTCTAAGAAGGTGCAAAAATGTCTGGAGTTTAAAAAAGCAAACTAAACACTCTAGGTCTTAATGCATTTTTAAATATCTGTTGATACTTGAGCTGTGATTTCCTTTAGCTGCATTAACTGATTAAACTCTGCTACGCATTCACTAATTAAGGGGGTCAGTGTATAATTCAAAGGTTTAGGTATCAATGCTCCGTCTGTCAGTGACAGGAGTAAAAGGATCCCTCTTTGAATTGTTGAAAGTAACCACAGTAGATTAGGGACAGATTACTTATTAGGACCATTGTCTCATTGTTTATTTAGTCTCTCTGCATTGCATGCACAGTTCAGGGATCAAGGGGAAAATGCATAAAGTATGACCAGACAATAGCAGCATGTAATGAGTTTGAAACTTTGCTACACATGGATTTGAAAAGGGAAAGGACCCTTTGTATTGGGCCCTGGGTTTTGAGATGTTCTAAAAAGTGTCATAATTGGAAATAGTGAAGTCAGAGTCTTGAGTAAGGCTGTTGGTCAGAGAAGAGGTCCACCAGGTGTTTAAGGCCATTTGTGGCAAGAGCTTAACAAATAGGAGAAAGTAAGTTAGGCCAAGATGTAATTCAGGGTTGCTCAGTGTAGCGTTAGGTCAGTGGTGGGCAACCTTTTTTTTCAACTGAGCCAAATCTCGCCAAAACCATGATTGAAATTTATTTTGAGAGCCACATTTTTAAAACTGAAAATACATCTCCCATATAGTAATTCATCCCCCATAGTAATTCATCCCCCATATAGTAATTCATCCCCCATAGTGTAATTCATCCCCCATATAGTAATTCATCCCCCATCGTAATTCATCCCCCATAGTAATTCATCCCCCATATAGTAATTCATCCTCCATATAGTAATTCATCCCCCATATAGTAATTCATCCCCCATATAGTAATTCATCCCCCATAGTAATTCATCCCCCATATAGTAATTCATCCCCCATAGTAATTCATCCCCCATATAGTAATTCATCCCCCATAGCAATTCATCCCCCGTATAGTATTTCATCCCTCGTATAGTATTTCATCCCCCGTATAGTATTTCATCCCTCATATAGTATTTCATCCCTCATATAGTATTTCATCCCCCATATAGTAATTCATCCCTCATATAGTATTTCATCCCTCATATAGTATTTCATCCCCCCATATAGTATTTCATCCCCCCATATAGTATTTCATCCCTCATATAGTAATTCATCCCTCATATAGTATTTCATCCCTCATATAGTATTTCATCCCCCCATATAGTATTTCATCCCTCATATAGTATTTCATCCCTCATATAGTATTTCATCCCTCATATAGTAATTCATCCCTCATATAGTATTTCATCCCTCATATAGTATTTCATCCCCCCATATAGTATTTCATCCCTCATATAGTAATTCATCCCTCATATAGTATTTCATCCCTCATATAGTATTTCATCCCCCCATATAGTAATTCATCCCTCATATAGTATTTCATCCCTCATATAGTATTTCATCCCCCCATATAGTAATTCATCCCTCATATAGTAATTCATCCCTCATATAGTAATTCATCCCCCATATAGTAATTCATCCCCCATATAGTAATTCATCCCTCATATAGTAATTCATCCCTCATATAGTATTTCATCCCCCCATATAGTATTTCATCCCCCCATATAGTATTTCATCCCCCCATATAGTATTTCATCCCCCATATAGTAATTCATCCCTCATAAAGTAATTCATCCCTCATATAGTATTTCATCCCCCCATATAGTATTTCATCCCTCATATAGTAATTCATCCCTCATATAGTATTTCATCCCTCATATAGTATTTCATCCCCCCATATAGTAATTCATCCCTCATAAAGTAATTCATCCCTCATAAAGTAATTCATTCCTCATATAGTATTTCATCCCCCACAGTACTATCCCCCCCCCCTTCTAGTAAGCCAAGTCCCCCGTGTCAATTCACTTACCTTTTGCGTTCCTCTCGCTGTCTTCCCGCGCCGTTCGGGTCTTCAGGGCGGACTGTGAGAGGAGCCTAGCTCCCCTCCCCTCACGTTCGGCACGCTGCCCCGCCTACACACATCCTGACAGCCACATCCGCGGGCCGGATTAAAAGGTCCGCGCGGACTTTTGGGGCTGCCAACCGAGAGGAGGCAGGGGAGCGGCCGACCGAGAGGAGGGAGGGGAGCAGGCGCCCGTCACACAGAAGAGCCGCATTAGAGTGGGTAACGAGCCGCATGTGGCTCGCGAGCCGCGGCTTGCCGACCACTGCGTTAGGTAGTCTTGCATGAGAGGAGAACCTATGGTCAGCGAATGAAGTGTCTCATATCTAAAGCAATTATGTTAATTTCAGATTTAAGCCATTGGAAGGGAGCTAGGCATAAACATATTTAAATGTTGGTTCAATACTTGATACTTGGTACAAAGGAACCTGTCAGGTCTGGATATATTCCCACATGGTAGGAAAGCAATTGTGACCATGATCCCCTGGTCCATAAAGGGGGCTTCTATGAATGATTACATTTTTTTAATCTAACACTGGAAACCTAGTGGTTGCTATATATGCCTACAGTATAGCTTTGTTTGCAAGTCCAGCTCAAAGGGGAGTATTATTTTCTTGTGCAGCTCCAGGCAACACAAGAATTTGTTGACCCCCCTCCCCCTCCTTGCCACCACTCTTCTGCACCACTAAAAGCAACCAAACCACCAAAAGCCCCCCCCCCCCCCCCGAATGCTGCTGCCAACACCTTGTTTACCTTATTTGGAAGAAGAATGGGAGAAAAACGCTGGTTAGGGGCTGCAGAGGAGGAGGTGAATTATTGCTCTGTGTAATATCAATGCACAGCAGGTAAGTATAACAACGTTTTTAATTAAAAGAAGTAACCTTTACAATCACTTTAAGGAGAAGAGGCAATTATTTTTGTATTGAGGTCAGCCCTGTTTTTCCAGTCTAGGATTCCTAGGTCACTGAGCAGTGACTGACACATCTCCAGAAAATCATTTGAAATGTAGTCAGCTCTATAGTAGGACCATCAATGGGCATGCTGGAACTTGTAGTTCTATGAGGGTACCAACCCCTCTCAGCAGTAGTGTGGGATGTACAGGCTTGTCTCTGCAGGCAGCTGGGCTCATACATCCCTTTTGTAGTAGGTTGTGAGGAGCCGCCAACAGGGACAGTCCAGGATCCTTCCACATCAGCTGTCTTCCTGGGTCACCTCCTCTACCTGCCCAACACCCCCCGACCACCAACAACTGATCATTCACCAACACTCTCTCATTGCCACCACCCTTAGCCACAGCAGCCAACAACCACCCCCCACCTCTAGCTCTAACAAGAATGCTATATCTAACAAGAATTCACATGCACAAGAAGGAGCCAGCCATCCACATACTCTCCAGCAGTGATCAGCCTCCTCACCAGGTCCCTGACCCTCCTGCCACTTCTTCCAGGGAGCAGCATTTGCTTTCCCAGGTAATTGTTTGCCTTGTGGTAAATATGCCATTGCTTGTGCTTATAATAAAGAATCTTGAAGTATTTTGTGAAACTATTTATACTTCTGACATTAAGTCACCAAGGGTGTTAGTGTGGATAGGTACTGTAAGCATATAATAGATGTAGAACTGATGGGGGAAGGGAGAGTTAAGGAAAGAAGAGTGAAAAAGTGATAAAAGAAAAGAGTGAGAGAGTAGGCTCCCATAAGGTGTAACCCTGTAGCAAATAATTGGCTTGGGGTTTGTTAACGGGCCACTAAGGGGTGTGAGGGAGGGGAAGATGGGAGATGCAGTATGGGAATCATCCCATAGGAAGAAACCAAATGTGTCCTAATGACAAATAATTTTTGCTTATGCGGGAGAGGAGGTCTACCAATGGGCAGTTGAAACAACAAAGGAATTATTTTTGTGAAGTACAGTTGGGAATCCTAGGAAGAGCGAGAACAGGTGCATGGAGTCCAGTACAAAAGCACATGCGCTGCTTTGGATATCAAGGAGTAAAAAAGAAAAGCTTGAATTTATAAGCAAAACTATACAGATTACCTGCAAGATTACTGCATTTGGTTAGGAAGCTGATGTAGCTTGGACTGCACAGAACCAATGGAAAGGACCTGAACCTGGAACCCAGTATAACTATAATGCACAAGCATGTTAATACCTGGCAAGGAGCCATATCATGAGGGTGGCTCCTGGCCATCTATTCACAAAAGAGTGACATAATGTTCGATCAGGGAAAGGATCCGGTACTGCTGGCTTTAGTAGCGAGACATGAAAAACTGGGTGAATCTTCCAGGTCCCTGGTAACAAAAGTTCATATGCCACCTTGTTAATCTTTCGTTTGACCAGAAATGGGCCCATAAACTTGGGTGCCAATTTCCTCGAAGGACAAGACAACTTTAAGTTGGTAGTTGCCAGCCAGACCTGATCCCCTGGTTTCAAGATCAGTTCCCCTCTTCTTTTCCTGTCAAAAGCCCTGTTACTGTCTTCTTGAGCCTTCATGATTGCTTCTTGAAGCACCTTGTTATTGGCAGAAAAAAAACTCAGCATATCCTGCGTGGCAGGAACTGGACCTTCAGGAATTAGGTCAGGCAAGAATGTGGGGTGGAACCCATAATTTTCAAAGAATGGGGATTGCCCGGTCGCGGAGTGATTCGCGTTGTTGTGCGCGAATTCGGCCAATGGCAAGAGCGTCAACCAATCGTCCTGGAGGAAGGATGTATAACATCTCAAGTACTGCTCAAGTGTCTGATTTGTCCTCTCTGCCTGCCCATTGGTCTATGGGTGGTAGGCAGACGAAAATGATAGTTGACTACCCAGAATCTCGCATAGCGCCTTCCAAAACTTCGAGGTAAACTGGACGCCACGGTCAGAAACGATGTCTTCTGGAATCCCGTGAAGCCTTACTATTTCCTTCACGAAAATCTTTGATGTTTCCAGGGCCGAGGGCATGCCCCTTAGTGGCAAGACATGGGCCATCTTTGATAGACGATCAACAACCACAAAAGTTGCTGAATGGTTTTGAGATGGGGGAAGCTCCACTATGAAATCCATAGCAATCATCTGCCACGGCCGACTCGGTATAGGTAAAGGTCGTAGTAAACCCCATGCCTTGCTTCTGGTGGGCTTGTTCCTCTGACAGATGGTGCAGGACTTTACATACTGCTCACAATCTTTGACCATGCTCGGCCACCAGAAGGTGCGCTGGAGCAACTCTAGGGTCTTGGTGATTCCAAAATGGCCCGCTAATGGGTGATCATGACAATATCCTATAACTGAAGTTCGGACTTCCTCGGATACCACAACTCGCCCTTCCTTCCAAAGGAGACCCTCCTTGTTCTGTAGAGAAACCTTGGGGGGGCTTGCCATTTCCACGGTTGCAGACTGAAGCCTAGAGCGGAGCTCCGTTTGGAGGGCAAGAAAGTTCCCAGGGGACAGAATCGTGTCGGGTTTAGTGGTTTCTTCTGGATCCTCAAACATTCGGGAGAGGGCGTCCGGTTTGGTGTTCTTGGACCCGGGCCTATACGTGATGTGGAACACGAATCGGGAAAAGAAAAGTGCCCATCTAGCTTGGCGTGGTCTCAGGCGTTTGGCTGTCCTCAAGTATTCCAAATTCTTGTGGTCTGTAAAGATTAGTATTGGATGTGTGGCCCCCTCCAGCAGATACCTCCATTCCTCTAGTGCCGTTTTAATGGTCAAGAGTTCCCGGTCACCGATATCGTAATTTCTTCCGGCGGATGTAAGTTTCCTAGAAAAGAATTCCACTGGGTGCATGAGCTCCTTGGTCCCTTTCCTCTGGGACAGGATGGCCCCTACCACGTTCTCAGACGCATCAACCTCCAGGATGTAGGGAAGCGAGGAATCAGGATGACTCAGAATGGGGGCTGTAGTGAACAGTTTCTTCAGGATCTCGAATGCGGACTGTGCCTTGGGCGTCCACCAAAAACGTACCCCTTGTTTGGTAAGCTGGGTGATGGGGGAGACCAGGCCTGAGAAGTTCCTGATAAATTTCCGATAGAAATTTGCAAACCCAATGAAGCGTTGTACACCCTTTTTGTCCGTGGGCACTGGCCATTCAAGAATTGCCGAAACTTTTTGAGGATCTATCACAACCACCGTGGTGGAGATAATCAGCCCCAGAAATGCAATACTGTGCTGCTCAAAACTGCATTTGTCCGCCTTAGCGTACAACCCATGTTGGCGTAGACGCTCCAACATACTTCTAACATGACCCCTATAGGACTCCAGGGAAGGCGAGAAAATTAGAATATCGTCTAAGTAGACGACAACAAAAATGTCCAGGTAGTCCTTAAACACGTCATTGAAGAAGTGCTGGAACGTGGCTGGGGCGTTACAAAGTCCGAAGGTCATGACGAGGTACTCGAAGTACCCAAATCGAGTACGAAACGCGGTCTTCCACTCATCCCCCTCTCTTATGCGGACCAGGTTATACGCGCCCCTCAAGTCTAACTTAGTAAACAGTACCACTGACTTTAACCTCTGAAAAAGCTCTGGGACCAAAGGGAGGGGATAGCGGTTCTTAGCCGTAATTTTATTTAAGTCCCGGTAGTCTATGCATGGTCTTAAGGACTTGTCTTTCTTCTCCACGAAAAAGATTCCAGCACCGGCTGGTAAAGTGGAGGGCCGAATGAACCCCTTCTGTAGGTTTTCATCTATGTACTCCTTGAGTACCCCCAGTTCCCATTCTGACAAAGGGAATATCCATCCAAACGGGATCTCAGATCCGGGCAGAGGGTCAATGGGGCAGTCATAGGTCCGGTGGGGAGGAAGAATGTCTGCCCTCCGCTTACTAAAGACATCTAAGAAGTCATGATAGGCCGGGGGAATAATTTGGACTAACTCGGCGTCTCCGTCTAAACATAGAAGGGGCTGGGGAGCCGAGGAAGTTGGGACGTGACAGTGTTCCTGGCAGTAAGGTGACCGGAACTGGATGGTCCCGGTTTTCCAATCAATCTGGGGGTTGTGGGCCCGCAGCCACGGAAGTCCCAGAATGATTGGAAATAATGGGGACGCAATGGCGTCCAGTTGGAGAAACTCCTGATGATGATTGGTCACTGTGGTGCAAATAGGCGGGGTCTACTACCCCTGACTTAATGCGTGACCCGTCGGCTAAGAAGATATTTAACCTTGATTCCCTGGTCTGGAGGGGGATTCTCTGTTGCGTGGCAAAATCCAAATCAATAAAACAACTACATGCCCCAGAGTCAACAATTGCGGTCATTGACACGGTTCCTCCTGGGAGCTGCAAGAGAACAGGCAACGCTAGGTAACTTAAATGACTAGCATGTGAAGCCGATACAGAGAAAAAAACAGTGTGGCACTTACTCATTTTCTCTGGGCAAGAATGTACCATGTGACGGGCTTCCCCGCAATAGAGACACAGGCTATTCACCCGTCGTCTCTGGCGTTCTTCCGAGCTGCATGGGTTCAGGGGTGTCATCATGTTCCATGCTCCGGTTCCCTCCAGGTGGGGGTTGAAGAGGAAGTACCCATGCAGGCCTCTGATCCTGGTTGGACCTTTCTGCCCTGCGCTCACGTAGTCTGCGGTCAATTTGAATGGACAGGGTGATGAGGTTCTCCAATGAATCAGGAAGGCCCACCCTGGCCAACTCATCTTTAAGGGACTCAGATAGACCCATCCAAAATTGGTGACGTAAAGCAGCGTCATTCCATTGGGTGTCCCCCATCCAGCGTCTGAACTCAGCGACGTATCCCTCCGCTGCCCGGCGGCCCTGCCTGAGGGCGTACAATGCTGTTTCTGCGGAGCCAGTGCGATGCGGGTCGTCATATAAGACTGCCATCGCATTGAAAAACCCTGTTACCGTTTCCAGCTGGGGGTCCTGGGTTTCCATTAGTCGGTGGGCCCAGCCCTGGGGTTCATCCTGGAGCAGCGAGATGATGAACCCCACCTTCACTGACTCGGATGAAAATGTCCGTGGCTGTAACCTGAAGTACAGCAGACATGCGTTATGGAAGGCCCTGAATTTGGCCCGATTCCCATTAAAGCATTCCGGCAGAGGCACACGGGGTTCCAGAGGGGGCAGAGAGACCGTTGCCCCGGAAGGAGGTCCTGAAGGTTCTTTTGCTGCGGCAGGAGGGACTGGATTCTGGACCGCGGTGGCTGGTGCGGCCAGCGTCTGGACACGGCCCTCAAGGTGCGTGTACCCTTCTTGTAATACCTTGACGGCTTGAGATAGAGTCGACAGGTGCTGACAGATTTCCTCCAGCGGGGTCAATCCTCTTGCAGGCTCCGTCATGGCCGTATGGTTCTGTTATGGACCACCTGGTGTACTCTAGCAGTCCACAGGACAGGATTCCCCAGGGCGCGGAGTCTAAGCCCCAATCCGCTTGTTCAGCAGAGCCCCTGATGGTGGGGATGGGCTTGGAGCAGACAGTGACCAGGTCGCGGCCCCTGAGTACACCCACCAGAGGTAGAGGAATCACCAGAGGTAATGACAGGTAGAGAGCCTGGTGTGAAGAGGCAGACAGGTCTGGAGAATAGCAGCTAATCCGTGCGGGTCGGATGGATGGCTGAGCAATAGCATGGTCAAACGGGCCAGGTCGGTAACAGAGGGGTCAGCGTAGTACAAGGCAGCAGGCAGAAGAATAGTCAGGTCACTCGCCGGGGTCGGTACTAGTAGTTCAGATCATGTAGGGATATCCAAAAGAGAGGTCAAACTTAGCCAGGGGTCAGAGCAGGAGAAGTCAGCAGGGGTCAGGTCCAGGCAGGTCAGCAACGAATCTCAAACAACGGGAATACAGGAACACAGGAACAAGATCAGACCATACGGCAACTTGTGTCTGTGCAGGGCTGGTTTAATTAGCCCGCCCTGCACCTGACAGGCGCAGCCTAGGTCCTAGTGCCTGCCCAGCACCGTCATAGGTGACGGGTGTGCCTGGGTCCTAGTCCCCTGCTGCCTGCATGTCTTGACAGACACCTACGCATGTGCAGACCCATGCGTCGCGATGGTCCCTGACAGTAGGTAGAGAAAACAAGCGACTGAGAGAGGAGTTCATCTCTGTGCTACTTCTCTTTTCACTGCCCAGTCACAGGCTGGGGCATAGAGAAAGTGAGTTAATGATGGCCATCAGCCTGAGGACATCTAGCAGTAGAAAAATGTACTGTGGTAATCTCTGGACTGAATGTATACATCACAGTAAATGCTGGTTTTGTAGTTTTATCTTTTTAAAGATTTTGGTTATTTTTGGCTAGAGTTCTTCTTTAACCTTCATATAATAATTTATCAAATCTCAGGCACTTTGAGTTGACTGGGCTTAGCTGTGTTTCTGAATGCTCCCGATTTAGTTGAGGAATGTGTGCTTTGACAGCTTTAAAAGCTGCAGGAGAGGAGAGCACAGGAAGAATCTTGGCACAGGAAGAATCTTGGCACTTTAATATTCTTTGTTGTCTAACTAACAGCCAGGTGACATAGAGAGCTGCACCAGTGAACAATGGTATCAGCATCCTGGAACTGCAGTCTAGCAGGGGTGCATCAATTACAAATATTTTGAAATATAAAACAGTTCACATATATGTATACCAACTATGGAGTTGATTTACTAAAGGCAAATAGACTGTGCACTTTGCCAATTGCAGTTGCACTCTTCAAGTGCAGTTGCTCTAGAACTTAATAATAATAGTAAATGAGAATAAAATATCCAATCACGTGCAAGGAAAATAAAAAAAACAGCATTTTTGCTTGCACATGATTGGATGTTGGAAGTCAGCAGAGCTTCTGCTCATTTACTAAGCTCTGGAGCAACTGCACTTACAGAGTGCAACTGCACTTTGCAAAGTGCACAGTCTATTTGCCTTTAGTAAATCAACACCTATGTTTTTAGCAGTTTGAACAGAATTCCACATTAAAGTAGTTAAGCCTGAAGATTTTTTACCTTCATGCATTCTATGCCTGAAGGTTTTTTACCTTCATGCATTCTATGCACGAAAGCAAAAAGCGTTCAGTATTTAGCACCCCCCCACAGCCCCCGTAATACTTGTCCGAGCCCGACCCCGATCCAGTGATGTGCACAAGAGCTTTTGCTGTCCCGACTCTATGCCTCCTCAATGTCTCAGAGCCATTGGCTCCTACTGCTGTCAATCAAACCCAGTGAGGAGGGAGCAGGGGCAGGAATAAGTCCCGTTCTGCGTGTCTTAAGGGCACACAGAGTGGGGTTTGGGAGCAAGCAGGCATGAGTGCCCCTCTAGCAAGTGGCTTGCTATGGGGGCAATTGGCAGGGAGGAGGAGCCTAGAGTCCGGCCAGTGGACCTGAGAATAGGGTTGCTCTGTGCAAAACTCTTGAAATATAACATGTTTATTATTTCCAAAAAAATAAAAAAGCCTTTAGTATCACTTTAAGCATTACTAGAGCATAACATACAACATGAAAATTCCTTGTAAAATCATTAAGAAAGGTGAAATTTAACTTGTTTGTAATTGGTTGTTCTAGTAGTATGTATTTTTCATTACATGTCCAGTTTATAACTCACAGTCATTTCCCAGTAAGTCCTCAAGCACACTGGACATTTTTAGAGCAGCTGTTTTTGGCTTTTGATGTTTTTTTTCTACAGCCAGTAAACTCCCCAGCATGTTATCCTATGTGTCCATGTACACATAGACTGTAACCAGCGATTTTTGACAGGGGCGTTTTTTTGTCTGGAAAAAAACCCAGAACTAGCGGGTTTCTAGAGGAATTTTGTAGCTGTAAAAATGCTCTAATGCTGAAAAATGCTGCAAAACTCAGTAAAACATGGTCTGGTGGTGTATCTATGGGCATCATGTGGAGGTGTTTGAAGCCCCTTAAAGGGGAAGAAGGCACATTTTGACCTATTTATACATGTACTGTAGGTCCACATCTCCAGGTGAAAGCACAGAGTAAAAGGTAGTGGAGCAAATCACTGGAACAGTGGATAATAATTAGAAAAAGCAAATGTTCCAAAGATCTGTTTAGTGTGAAGGACTATTAATACTGTGTTATTATTGATTTTAGCACATATGTAAGTGTACACAGTATGTTTCTTTTTAATTTAATTTGATTTATATAAAAATAGGGGTGTTTCACAAAACAATATGTAGCTTATGTTATTGAAATTGTGGGTATTACATAGTTGGGCAGCACTTTTATAATATAAGTAACTTGTGGATATAGGGAACACATGTCAGTGTTAGAGGCAACTTTAAGATATACAGGTATTAATAAAGAGAGGCACTGAATGCTCAGAGGGTCACTTGGTTAACATTATGCTGTAGTAGTTCTATTGCCATTAAGTCACATATCCATATCCAGACTATGTTATTTACAACAGCTAGGGAGAATATTGGATGGTAGTGCAATGAAGTGACAACATTGGGCAGTGGGTGTCATTATCGACACATAATCTACATTGCTCAACAACGTGATTGACAAAATTTGATTAATTACATCACCCAGCATTAGAGATGAGCGAAGTATTCAAAAATTCGATTCGACTGATTCGGCGAATTCGTGGACAATATTCGATTCGAGTCGAATATATTCGCTGTGAATTTAACTTAAAAAAGGGTGTTTCTAGGCTTCAGAGAGACTTAATATTAGTGCAGAACACTGTACCTTTAATTTAAATGCCCTTGGAGTCTGCTGGGGAAAAGAAATAATACTGTCAGTCAGTATGACATGCAGATGAGTGCCGTCGATCTTAGAATCACCGCACACTTCACTCATTTGGCCAGTCACGGGGCCAAAACCAGTGTTTGGAGCCACAGTGTGGCGATGGAGGCAGCAGCAATGGGAGGCCATACAGCAACCTATGACAAAATGGAAACCAGCAGGAGTGTGAGGAGACCTCAAAGTGGCACATGGCAGAGTGGGAGCAATGGGAGGCGGTACGGGGACCCATGTCACACTGTGGACCCAGCAGCAGCGTGACCAGGCGGTACGGGGGCCCATGGCAGATTTGGGGCCTGGCAGCACCTATGGGAGGCCTGTAATCTGCCAGCAACCTATGACAAAATGGAAACCAGCAGGAGTGTGAGGAGACCTGAAAGTGGCACATGGCAGAGTGGGAGCAATGGGAGGCGGTACAGGGACCCATGTCACACTGTGGACCCAGCAGCAGCGTGACCAGGCGGTACGGGGGCCCATGGCAGATTACAGGCCTGGCAGCAGCAATGGGAGGCCCGTAATCTGCCAGCACCCTATGACAAAAAATGGAACACACCAGCAGTGTGTGAGGAGACCTGAAAGTGGCACATGGCAGAGTGTGGCGATGGAGACAGCAGCAATGGGAGGCCGTACAGGGACCCATGAGAGACTGTGGACCTGGCAGCAGCATGAGGAGGCGGTATAGAGGCCCATGGCAGATTAGGGGCCTGGCAGCAGCTATAGGAGGCCCGTAATCTGCCAGCACCCTATGACAAAAAATTGAACACACCAGCAGTGTGTGAGGAGACCTGAAAGTGGCACATGGCAGAGTGTGGCGATGGAGACAGCAGCAATGGGAGGCCGTACAGGGACCCATGAGAGACTCTGGACCTGGCAGCAGCATGAGGAGGCGGTATATAGGGGCCCATGGCAGATTAGGGGCCTGGCAGCAGCTATGGGAGGCCCGTAATCTGCCAGCACCCTGTGTCAAAAAATTCAACACACCAGCAGTGTGAGGAGACCTGAAAGTGGCACATGGCAGAGTGTGGCGATGGAGACAGCAGCAATGGGAGGCCGTACAGGGACCCATGACAGACTCTGGACTTGGCAGCAGCATGAGGAGGCGGTATAGGGGCCCATGGCAGATTAGGGGCCTGGCAGCAGCTATGGGAGGCCCGTAATCTGCCAGCACCCTATGTCAAAAAATTCAACACACCAGTAGTGTGTGAGGAGACCTGAAAGTGGCACATGGCAGAGTGTGGCGATGGAGACAGCAGCAATGGGAGGCCGTACAGGGACCCATGAGAGACTCTGGACTTGGCAGCAGCATGAGGAGGCGGTATAGGGGCCCATGGCAGATTAGGGGCCTGGCAGCAGCTATGGGAGGCCCGTAATCTGCCAGCACCCTATGACAAAAAATGGAACACACCAGCAGTGTGAGGAGACCTGAAAGTGGCACATGTTTGGGGCATGATTCATGGCGGATTTAGTCAGTTGTGTCAGGAACTGGTGGTTTGAAATCCAGACTAATCCACGCCTGATTCATTTTCACAAACGTGAGTCTCTCCACACTTTGGGTGGACAGTCGTGTCCTCCGCGGAGTTGCAATACCTCCTGCCGCACTAAACACGCGCTCCGATGCCACGCTACTGGCCGGGCATGACAGCCTTTCAAGGGCAAATTCAGCTAGTTGGGGCCAAAGGTCAAGTTTCGTTGCCCAGTACTCAAGGGGATTGTCTACCTTGGTTGGCAGGGTGCTGTCCAAGTAGGCCTAAGCCTGTTGTTTGAGGTCCTGCTCCAGGTCCACCTGATGCTGCTGCTGCTGCAAAGGCCACCATTTTGGAACGGTAGCGAGGGTCCAACAAGGTGGACAGCCAAAAGTCATCCCTCTGTCTGATGGTTATTATTCGGCTGTCGCTACGCAAGCAACCGAGCATGCTATGGGCCATTTGTGCCAAGGAATGTGAGGGACTCCCTGCCTCCATCTCCACAGCATACTGCCACGGTGCGTCTGGGTCCTCTGTCTCCTCCTCCTCTTCCTCTACCAGATGCTCCTGCTCCTCCACTCCTGTCCGCTGAGTGGAAAAACCACCCATTTCACTCAATAATTCCTGAGCACAAATGTCCTCCTCTACCTCCTCCTCTTCTTCCTGTCCTGCCCCCACAGGGGTCATGTGGCGTTGAGATCTGTGCGCCACGTCTACCGCACCCTGACCAGCCATTGTTAACAGCATTTGTTCCAGGACGTGCAACAGAGGAATGACGTCGTTCATCCCATAGTCCTGCCGACTCACGAATAGCGTGGCCTCCTCAAAGGGCCTGAGCAAGCGCAGGTGTCACGCATGAGCTGCCAATGGCTGACATCAAAGTTACACAGGGGAGTACCTTTATCCGCTTGTAACATCAGGAAATCGGTGATGGCCTTTCGCTGTTCGTAAAGGCGGTCTAACATGTGTAGGGTTGAATTCCACCTTGTTGCAACGTCGCAGATCAGGCGATGCTGTGGAATTCCGTTCTGCCGCTGCAGCTCAAGGAGGGTGTGCTTTGCGGTGTAGGAATGGCTGAAATGCATGCAAAGTTTACGTGACATTTTAAGGATGTCTTGCAGTGGGATGGTGGATTTTAGGAACCGCTTGACAACCAGATTGAACACGTGAGCCATGCATGGCGCATGGCACAACCTTCCTTGACGCAGAGCAGACACCATGTTCTTTCGGTCAACATGGTTCCGATTTTCAGTTTGCGCGGAGACAGCCATCTGTCGATTTCTCTGTTCATTACACTGAGAAGTTCCTCCCCTGTGTGACTACGTTCGCCAAGGCATACCAGGTGCAGCACAGCGTGACACCGTTGCGCCCTGCACATGTGATATGCCGGTCGTGTAATGGGACTTGGCACGGGGGTGGCGGCTGAGGACACGGCGGAAGAAGAGGTGGTAGAGGCGGACATCTTTTGTGGACCAAGGACGTGCAAACGTGGAGGCAAAAGCGGCGTGACCTGTCCAAGTTGCTGGTGCGGCTGTGACGGCACCACGTTCACCCAGTGGGCCGTAAATGACATGTACTGTCCCTGACCGTAGTTACAGCTCCACACGTCTGCGCTGCCGTGCACTTTGGCAGAGACCGACATGCTCAAAGACTGGCCCACCATCTCTTCTACATGTGAATGCAGGGCTGGCACTGCCTTTTTGGCGAAGAAATGACGGCTTGGCACTCTCCACCGCGGCGCGGCACAAGCCATCATTTCTCGGAAAGGTGCTGAGTCCACCACTTGGAAAGGGAGGGACTGCAGCACCAGCAACTTGGACAGGAGGACGTTCAGCTTTTGCACCGTCGGGTGCGTGCTCGCAAACTGTTGTCTCTTGGAAACGGATTCCAAGAAAGACTGCTGACGGAATCCGTGAAGAGGAGTAGCAGGAGAAGGAGCATCTGAACGAGCGGAAGATGCCAACGAGCGACAACTCCCCTCAGCAGAGGTGTTGGAGCCTTGACTGGCTGATGGAGGGCGATTGACGTCGGGTGACGGAGCAAGTAACGGAGCGGGTGATGGAGCGGGGGCTGGGGCGGGCAGAACCTCCGTATCTTTATCACGGTTTTCCCAGGCCACCAAATGGCGACGCTGCATATGCTGCCGCAACGCTGTAGTCCCAACATGGGCCCCCTGGCCACGATTGACTTTCTGGCCACATAGTCGACATACGGCTACGTTTACTTCCTCGGGCGGCTTGACGAAAAATTGCCACACCGCCGAGTAGGAAACTTTGCCCCCGATACTCCTCACTGGCTGACTGCTGCTTCCTCCGTGCACACCGGCACCACTACTGGCCGTGGTGGTAGGCTGCAGTGGAGCTGGTGCTCTACTCTGTGGCCGTTTGGCTCCACTGACACTGCTGCGACCCTGCTGCCTCCTGGGCAACCCACCGACTGTTTCGCTCGCTGCCAAGCTGCCACCCTCTTCTCCTGATGATGCGGAAGAAATTGCCTGATGACGACGAGGCTGCCAAGTGCGATCAACCTCCTCATCATCAAGTAGGGTCTCCGCCTCACTACTAGCCCCCTCGGCTGCGTGTGGGTCAGGAGACAGACCTGTCTCTAGACCGGCTACCGAGCCACTCTCCTCGCCACTACTTCTTCGCCTGGCTGCTGAAAAGGCGGATGTCTCCCCCCGTTCCTGACCGCCCTCTGTTAGCTCTTCCTCACTGTACAGTGGGGCTGAGCCCACAGCATGCGATACTTCGCTTGGTGAGGGAACACCAAAGGACAGGGGCAGGTAGAGGACACGTGATTTCAGTGGGCTTGCTCCCGGGCCATGCCAACTAACGGTTGTGTCTGACGTACCCACCGACCGTTGGCTGTAGGTGTCAGAGGTGACCTGGGAAGAGGAAGACGACCGAGCCAACCAATCGATGACGGCAGGGTTGTCGGTGGAGACACGACCGCTGGATGACACCGGGAGTACTGGCCTCTGGCTGCGAATAGTGCTGCCTCGACCCCTTCCTCTGCTGCCACGTCTGCTCGCTCCTAAAACATTGCCTCCTCTGCCACTCCTCTGCATGTTGTCTGACATACTCTTTAATTCAACGATTCTGTGTCCCTGAGTAACAATTCTGTGTCCCTGAGTAACAATTCTGTGTCTGTCCCTGAGTAACAATTCTGTGGCCCTAAGTAACGGTTCTGTGGCCCTCAGTAACAATTCTGTGTCCCTGAATAACGTTTCTGTGGCCCTAAGTAACGGTTCTGTGGCCCTCAGTAACAATTCTGTGTCCCTGAGTAACAATTCTGTGTCTGTCCCTGAGTAACAATTCTGTGGCCCTAAGTAACGGTTCTGTGGCCCTCAGTAACAATTCTGTGTCCCTGAGTAACAATTCTGTGTCTGTCCCTGAGTAACAATTCTGTGGCCCTAAGTAACGGTTCTGTGGCCCTCAGTAACAATTCTGTGTCCCTGAGTAACGTTTCTGTGGCCCTAAGTAACGGTTCTGTGGCCCTAAGTAACGGTTCTGTGGCCCTCAGTAACAATTCTGTGTCCCTGAGTAACAATTCTGTGTCTGTCCCTGAGTAACAATTATGTGGCCCTAAGTAACGGTTCTGTGGCCCTCAGTAACAATTCTGTGTCCCTGAGTAACAATTCTGTGGCCCTAAGTAACGGTTCTGTGGCCCTCAGTAACAATTCTGTGTCCCTGAGTAACGTTTCTGTGGCCCTAAGTAACGGTTCTGTGGCCCTCAGTAACAATTCTGTGTCCCTGAGTAACAATTCTGTGTCTGTCCCTGAGTAACAATTCTGTGGCCCTAAGTAACGGTTCTGTGGCCCTCAGTAACAATTCTGTGTCCCTCAGTAACAATTCTGTGTCTGTCCCTCAGTAACAATTCTGTGGCCCTAAGTAACGGTTCTGTGGCCCTCAGTAACAATTCTGTGTCCCTGAGTAACGTTTCTGTGGCCCTAAGTAACAATTCTGTGGCCCTCAGTAACAATTCTGTGTCTGTCCCTGAGTAACAATTCTGTGGCCCTAAGTAACGGTTCTGTGGCCCTCTGTAACAAATCTGTGTCCCTGAGTAACGTTTCTGTGGCCCTAAGTAACAATTCTGTGGCCCTCAGTAACAATTCTGTGTCTGTCCCTGAGTAACAATTCTGTGGCCCTAAGTAACAGTTCTGTGGCCCTCAGTAACAATTCTGTGTCCCTAAGTAACAATTCTGTGGCCCTCAGTAACAATTCTCTGTCTGTCCCTGAGTAACAATTCTGTGGCCCTAAGTAACGGTTCTGTGGCCCTCAGTAACAATTCTGTGTCCCTGAGTAACGTTTCTGTGGCCCTAAGTAACGGTTCTGTGGCCCTAAGTAACGGTTCTGTGGCCCTAAGTAACGGTTCTGTGGCCCTCAGTAACAATTCTGTGTCCCTGAGTAACAATTCTGTGTCTGTCCCTGAGTAACAATTATGTGGCCCTAAGTAACGGTTCTGTGGCCCTCAGTAACAATTCTGTGTCCCTCAGTAACAATTCTGTGGCCCTAAGTAACAGTTCTGTGGCCCTCAGTAACAATTCTGTGTCCCTCGGTAACAATTCTGTGTCTGTCCCTGAGTAACAATTCTGTGGCCCTAAGTAACGGTTCTGTGGCCCTAAGTAACGGTTCTGTGGCCCTCAGTAACAATTCTGTGTCCCTGAGTATCGTTTCTGTGGCCCTAAGTAACAATTCTGTGGCCCTCAGTAACAATTCTGTGTCTGTCCCTGAGTAACAATTCTGTGGCCCTAAGTAACGGTTCTGTGGCCCTAACTAACAATTCTGTGTCCCTGAGTAACGTTTCTGTGGCCCTAAGTAACAATTCTGTGGCCCTCAGTAACAATTCTGTGTCTGTCCCTGAGTAACAATTCTGTGGCCCTAAGTAACGGTTCTGTGGCCCTCAGTAACAATTCTGTGTCCCTGAGTAACGTTTCTGTGGCCCTAAGTAACAATTCTGTGGCCCTCAGTAACAATTCTGTGTCTGTCCCTGAGTACCAATTCTGTGGCCCTAAGTAACGGTTCTGTGGCCCTCAGTAACAATTCTGTTTCCCTGAGTAACGTTTCTGTTGCCCTAAGTAACGGTTCTGTGGCCCTCAGTAACAATTCTGTGTCCCTGAGTAACAATTCTGTGTCTGTCCCTGAGTAACAATTCTGTGGCCCTAAGTAACGGTTCTGTGGCCCTCAGTAACAATTCTGTGTCCCTGAGTAACAATTCTGTGTCCCTGAGTAACAATTCTGTGGCCCTAAGTAACAGTTCTGTGGCCCTCAGTAACAATTCTGTGTCCCTCAGTAACAATTCTGTGTCTGTCCCTGAGTAACAGTTCTGTGTCTGTCCCTGAGTAACAATTCTGTGGCCCTAAGTAACGGTTCTGTGGCCCTCAGTAACAATTCTGTGTCCCTGAGTAACGTTTCTGTGGCCCTAAGTAACAATTCTGTGGCCCTCAGTAACAATTCTGTGTCTGTCCCTGAGTAACAATTCTGTGGCCCTAAGTAACGGTTCTGTGGCCCTCAGTAACAATTCTGTGTCCCTGAGTAACGTTTCTGTGGCCCTAAGTAACAATTCTGTGGCCCTTAGTAACAATTCTGTGTCTGTCCCTGAGTAACACTTCTGTGGCCCTAAGTAACGGTTCTGTGGCCCTCAGTAGCAATTCTGTGTCCCTCAGTAACAATTCTGTGGCCCTAAGTAACGGTTCTGTGGCCCTCAGTAACAATTCTGTGTCCCTGAGTAACAATTCTGTGGCCCTAAGTAACAATTCTGTGGCCCTTAGTAACAATTCTGTGTCTGTCTCTGAGTAACAATTCTGTGGCCCTAAGTAACGGTTCTGTGGCCCTCAGTAACAATTCTGTGTCCCTCAGTAACAATTCTGTGGCCCTAAGTAACGGTTCTGTGGCCCTCAGTAACAATTCTGTGTCCCTGAGTAACAATTCTGTGTCTGTCCCTGAGTAACAATTCTGTGGCCCTAAGTAACGGTTCTGTGGCCCTCAGTAACAATTCTGTGTCCCTGAGTAACAATTCTGTGGCCCTAAGTAACGGTTCTGTGGCCCTCAGTAACAATTCTGTGTCCCTGAGTAACAATTCTGTGTCTGTCCCTGAGTAACAATTCTGTGGCCCTAAGTAACGGTTCTGTGTCCCTCAGTAACAATTCTGTGTCCCTGAGTAACAATTCTGTGGCCCTAAGTAACAGTTCTGTGGCCCTCAGTAACAATTCTGTGTCCCTCAGTAACAATTCTGTGTCTGTCCCTGAGTAACAATTCTGTGGCCCTAACTAACGTTTCTGTGGCCCTAAGTAACAGTTCTGTGGCCCTCAGTAACAATTCTGTGTCCCTGAGTAATGTTTCTGTGGTCCTAAGTAACAATTCTGTTGCCCTAAGTAACAATTCTGTGTCTGTCCCTGAGTAACAATTCTGTGGCCCTAACTAATGTTTCTGTGGCCCTAAGTAACAGTTCTGTGGCCCTCAGTAACAATTCTGTGGCCCTGAGTAACGTTTCTGTGGCCCTAAGTAACAATTCTGTGGCCCTCAGTAACAATTCTGTCTGTCCCTGAGTAACAATTCTGTGGCCCTAACTAGCGTTTCTGTGGCCCTAAGTAACGATTCTGTTGCCCTCACTAACAATTCTGTGTCCCTGAGTAATGTTTCTCTGTCCCTAAGTAACGTTTCTCTGTCCCCAAGTAACGTTTCTGTGGCCCTAACTCTGTCCCTAATACAGAGCGGTCTGCCTCTCTTGAATGACTTTAGGCAAATGAAGAATTCTAAAATGGCCGCCATTTATAGCTCGACCATTACACAGTGCTGGCTGGCTGGCTGCTGATTGGCTAATGCGATCACATGTCATTAAGGAATGCATTATGGGTCAGCGCGCCTTGTCTGCGCGCCTTCCCAGACATCCCCGCTCCGTCGCCGCACATGTCCGCCGCCATTTTAGGAAAAATTTCAATTTGCGCGTCCGAAGTAGGCTATTTTTCGGATTCGGCGCGAATCGAAAATTTTCCAATATTCGAAACGAATTCCACTTCGCCTACTTCGATTCGCTCATCTCTACCCAGCATCTCTGGCTGGTTTGTTTAGAAATGCCAGCTTTCTGGGGATCTGTCATTTAGAGAACATAAAATGTTTGGGCAATGACATCACCCTGGATCTATAACAGGATTGCTTAGAAGCAGAAGCCAGGGATCTGACTGTCATTTAGCTTTGGTAGTGAAACAGGGCACCATCATTGAGCATTAGGTTATTGTAGCAGTGGAGATACACCAGCTGGAGGTGGATATTTGTAACTAATACAGAATCTACATCACTGGACAATGTAATTGACAATGAATTTATATCAGGGAACATTGTTTACATGTTCTACGGAATTTTTTAAAGGCCTTTTTCATGGGTTGTGTCTGTTTATTAACATTTTCTCTTGTTGGGAATGAGTAACCAGTAATTCTAATATTCTTTGAACTTAGTCCTCTGTGGAGGGCAAGATATGTGGGGTGCTTCTTATTCTAAAGGGGTATCCAGATTCCTATAAGTCCCACCACAAATCCCCACAGACTTTCAGGGACTAGAAGTGAGAAAAGAGACCCTTGCCCCCAACATTGAAAAAAGTTTCTTTGCAAAGTACCCCTACTTGAAGGGTACTCACCTATGTTGAAATCCATGAAGCCCGATATGGCACAGGAAAGGGGCCTGCATGATTACTAAAATACTTTTGCGACGAACTAGGCAGGCTGCATGCATGTTTAAAGGTCTACTTTGTGTTTAACAGGGACCAACACCATTTTATTATTTTTTTAAAATGTCACTTTTAAAGGATTACCTCATACTGTTCATTAACCCTAAAAGCATTCCTCCAAGCACGACAAATTAGCATATTTATATTATGGCCCTTTAAGTCACATTATTTTTTTTCATTAGTTACTGTCCCTTTCAAAATAATAGCTTGCAAACTAGCCTTAAAAAAGACAAAAAAATAAAAAAAAACCTAGCAAGATTTGACTCTTTTAGATTTAAATGGAGATTAGTGCTATTTCGGGGGTTCATGGGCCTTTCAATGTTTTGCTGAACCTCCTGAAAACTTTGCTCATCCATAATACGTATCTTGTTATTCTTGGGCAATAATTTACAGCAGAAGTTCAATAAAAAATTAATCAGCATTTTGTATGTTGTATGGAAGATATCTTTATCACAATTGGTTTTAACTGAAAACATGTTTATTTCTACATATGTTATCAAAACTGCAGTATAAAATAGAATTACCACCAAACTGGCATCTTACATGGATACAGGGGTGTTTTATGACTTTAGTGAGTTGTGTGCAAGATAATAAGTTGGGCCCCATTGCTTATTTAAAAAAAAGTGGTATGCTTATGTGCTGTGGAGAAGAGGGGGCATGGTTTTTATTGTGCCAATGTTGTCGCTAGGATTGTAAAAGACATGGGACACCTTTGGGGACCTCAAGCATAGTGGCAATGCGGCACGCGTGGCGAACAGTGGTTGTGGTCAAATTGTGTTAACAATGGGAGGGGCTTAAAGGGTTGTGGTAAATAAAACACAAGCCTTCTTGTACTCATAAAATATGCCTAGATTTCCTCAAGCATAGTGGCAATGCGACACGCGTGGCGAACAGTGGTTGTGGTCAAATTGTGTTAACAATGGGAGGGGCTTAAAGGGGTGTGGTGAATAAAACACAAGCCTTCTTGTACTCATAAAATATGCCTAGATTTGTGTGCTACATGTAGGAGTCTCACAGACATGTATAAACCACATCATAATCATTATTTTAAAAATAAAACACTGCCATTACATATGATTTTGTATACACTGAAAGAGACTTTTTGGCAGTCTTGCCAAGTACAGGCCCACAATATCCAATAAGCACCTTCAGGCTTTTATAGGGCTTTATTTCCTCATTACACTCCCTGACTACCTATTACAGTTTTGGAGGCCCTGAAATGCCAGGATAGCACCAAACCCCCCCAAATAACCCCTTTTTGGAAAGTAGACGCCCCAAGGAATTTGATGAGAAGCATGGTGAGTATTTTGCAGATCTCGTTTGTTTCCATAAGTTTTTGGAAAATTAAGAAAGAAAACAAAAACATATTTTTTCTCTTCTTTTTTATATTTCAAAACCTTGTGAGAAAAATGAAATCTAAAAATACTCACCATGCCTCTTTTTAAATACCTTGGGGTGTCTACTTTCCAAAAAGGGCTTATATGGGGGGGGGGGGGGTTGGTGCTATGAAACTGCATTGACCTTTTCCTGACAGGATCTTCAGAAAATCCCAGCTTCAGTTATTCGTTCCATAACCTGGTCAGATCAGTCTCCTGTAAGTATTACTATTGAGAATCTCCACATGCTATTCCCACCTTTCTATTGTAGATGAACTCCCGTATCCTACAATCATCTCCCTACATAGAAACATTAAGAAACCATTTGGAGTACTTTCTTCATATCAAAAAGAACTCGGTAACAAATCCTACCACACTATGGGTAGCACATAAAGCCTTTATGTCTGGTATTTGTATTCAACAAGGGGCTAAAGCTAAGAAAAAGAAATTGCAGCGTATTGACAGCTTATTGCAAGAGATCCAACACATAGAGTCTTTAAAGAAATAACAGGTCAATCCGAAACCTAAAAACAAATTGGGTCACCTTACGTTAGACCTCAGTTCCCCACTATTAGAGCAATTTGAATATTCCCATAGGTGCTTTAAAACGACTTTCTATGCTACTGGTAACAAGACGCGTAAGCTATTAGCCCAACAAATCAAAGGTTATCAACTTAAAACATCCATTCCAAATCTCTACCACCCAATCACTAAATAAAAATTGCTTAATCCTATAGACATAGCCACGCATTCAGTACATCTTACAGTTCTCTCAGCAATCTTGAGAACAACCCTAGCATTACCCGACCTACTGCCCACAACATAAATTACTTTGTAAAGGACATTCCTCTACTGAGCCTATCCTCTTCCTAGTTGGAGACTCTGAACTCACAATTTACTAGTTTTGAAATGGGTAAAGCCATTGATTCTCTCCCAAACAAGAAATCACCAGGGCCTGGTGGTTTTTGGGGTGAGTATTGAAAACATTTTAAATCCCACCTTCTGGACCTTCTCACCTCTCTGTTCAATGCTGCAGCTTCTTCTTATTTTCCAGATGTAAATTATTGCTTTAATAATCACATTATAAAAACCAGAGAAGGATCTTAGATCTCCCAAAAATGTCTGTCACATCTCTTTACTGATCCACAACCTAAAATTATATGCCAAAGTGATAGCTAATAGGATTGATCTGCTTCCCACTCTAAGACAGACTACAGATGCTACATGTTGTTTAATTAACGTTATCCACCATGGTGAAGTCTCCAAAATACCTTCTCTGCTTCTATCTTTAAATGCAGAGAAGTCATTTGATAGACCACACTGGAACTATGTATCTCTAATACTCCAAAAATTTGGGTTTCAAGATCACATATTGCAAAATATATTCCCATGGGCAACACGTTTAAAAGGCTAAAAATCAAACCTATGTGGCATACGGCCAAAGTTAAAAAGGCTATAGATAATAAAAAAAGAGCTTTTATTTAATATAAAAATGAAGGAACACTATCATCGTTTAAACATTACAAAGAATATAACAGAATATGCAAAAAGGAAATAAAGGCTGCAAAAATTGAAAACGAATGACAAATTGAGAAAGATAGCAAAAATTCTTCAAATATATTAATAGTAAAAAGGTTTGGTCCGAGCATGTAGGCCCTTTACAAAATAATCTAGAGTTTTTGACTGGGGACAAAGAGAAGGCAAATTTATTTAATACATTCTTCAGCTCTGTATATACAAAGGAGCATGGGGGAACTCTTGTGCATAATGGGCAAGGTATAGACACAACTCCAGATGATCCACATTGGCTCACAATTGATATGATCCAAAAATATTTAGACAGAATAAAGGTGAATAAAGCACCTGGACCGGATGACATGCACCCACGAGTCCTTAAAGAATTGAGCTCTGTCATTTCAAAGCCATTGTTTCTAATTTTTAGGGACTCTTTAATGACTGGCATAGTACCACTGGATTGGTATAAGGCCAATGTGGTGCCAATATTTAAAAAGGGGTCAAAATCTTTACCAAGTAATTACAGACTTGTTAGTTTAACTTCTATATTTGGGAAGATACTGGAGAGTTTAATAAAAGATCACATAGATGAGTTCTTGCTGGAAAAAAATATTTTAAACAACAGACAGCATGGATTCATGAAAGACAGAAGTTGTCAAACAAATCTGATTTATTTTTATGAGGAGGTGAGCAAAACCTTGGACAGAGGGGTGGCGGTGGACGTGGTATACTTGGATTTTTCAAAAGCGTTTGACACAGTTCCCCACACACATCTAATATGTAAGGTAAAGTCTAAGGGCTTGGAAAAATCCATATGTAAATGCATAAAAAACTGGCTAAAAGATCGTATTCAGAGAGTAGTGGTTAATGATTCATACTCTAAATGGTCTGGGGTCATCAGTGGTGTACCCCAGAGTTCAGTGTTGGGACCCTTACTTTTTAATATATTTATAAATGATACAAGGTCTGAGATTACAAATCCTATTTCAGTCTTTGCAGATGACACCAAGCTGTGCAGTGGAATAACGTCCTTACATGATGTCTCCAACTTACAAGCCGACCTCAATGCACTGTTTAATTGGGCAACTATGTGGCAAATGAGATTTAATGTTGATAAATGTAAGGTTATGCACTTGGGGTTTAAAAATATGCATGCATCATACATACTAGGGGGGTACAACTGGGGGAATCAATGGTGGAGAAGGATCTGGGAGTTCTGGTAGATCACAAGCTTAATAATGGCATGCAATGCTAAGCTGCGGCTTCTAAAGCGAGCAAAATCCTCTCTTGTATTAAAAGAGTTATAGACTCTAGAGAGAGAGATATCATATTACCCCTGTACAAATCATTAGTAAGACCTCATCTGGAATATGCAGTTCAGTTTTGGACACCAATTCACAAAAAGAACATTGGGGAACTGGAGAAAGTACAGAGAAGGGCAACTAAACTGATATGAGGCATGGAGGAGCTCAGCTATGAGGAAAGATTAGAGGAACTGAATTTATTCTCTCTTGAGAAGAGGAGGTTAAGGGGGGATATGATCTCCATGTATAAATACATCAGTGGTTCATATAGTGAACTCGGTGTAGAGCTATTCACCCTGAGGTCAACACAGAGGACAAGGGGGCACTCTTTACATCTGAAAAGAAATTTAATCTCCAAACACGGAAAGGTTTCTTCTCAGTGAGAGCTGTGAAAATGTGGAATAGACTCCCTCAAGAGCTGGTTCTGGCAAGCTCAGTGGATTGCTTCAAAAAAAGGCCTGGATTATGTTTTAGATACACAGAATATAACAGGATACTAGCATTTATAGGTAAAATTGATCCAGGGAATATCCAATTTCCTCTCGGGGGATCAGGAAGGAATTTTTTTCCCAGCAGGTGAAAATTGGAACATGCTTTGCTGGGTTTATTTTTGCCTTTCTCTGGATCAACTGTGGGTATAGAATTATAACTTTTTTTTTTCTATGGTTGAACTGGATGGACTTTTGTCTTTTTTCTGCCAGACTAACTATGTAACTATGTAACATACTCTTCACAATTTTAACCTTATATTCTCACTCATCAGCACAAGTGTATTGCTCAGCTATGTTATTCTGCACCTTCCACATCACAAATTTCACTAGGCATGGTTGCCCTCTGTCTCCACTCTTCTTCAATCTTCTTATAGAGCCCTTAGCAGAAAAAGTAAGTTCCTCATCAGCTATTTCAGGTTTCAAGCTTGGTCCCGAGAACATAAAATCAACCTCTTTGCCAACAATGTCATTTTTCTGTTGACCAATCCTGATCCTTCCCTGGCTGTGGCTCAAAAAAAGTTATCTAACTTTGGCACAATCCCATATTATAAGGTAAATGAATCTAAGTCATATATCATAGACCTTGGTTTCTATACCTCCTCAAAAGTGTTACCCCTATATTTGGGCCGAGGACAACCTTTACCTCTTTATTCCGGGCAAATTGTGTTCCCTTTTTATAATATTTGAAAAATGATTATTGCACTTATCCAAATGTACCTTATTTTGGTCTGGTAGGTTAGCAGCTATTAAAATGTTCCAACTACCACAGTTTTTATATATTTTTTTTTAATACATAGGATACATAGGCCTACTTTAACAAACTTCAAGCATTGCTTAATCATTTTGTTTGGCAAGGTAAAAAGTCCAGATGCTCCCATATCAAACTTATCAAACATAGGTCAGTAGGGGGTTTGGAAAATGTGGACTTTGGAGATAATTATAATGCTACCTTAATGACACTGATTAAATCATGGTTCAAGCCTAGCACCCTCAACCTATGGAAAGAAATAGAACCTCTCCAGGTTCAAGCCAACTGCCTCTACACTAGTATAATTAGTAACCTCCAAGTATGGTCCACAGGAAGCTTTCTTTCCCAGATTATAGTAGCTACCCACTCCATTTTTAAATACTTTATTTCTAAAAGATCCAACAACATCTCTTCTATACCAATGCCAATTCCCTTCTCTGTCCTTGCAATCCTTATACCTAACTTTTCACTAAAAATGTGCATCAAAAAAGGTATAACGCACACCTTGGACCTTAACTCTGTAAATTCACTTAAACCATTTGCCGTATTGCAAAAGGAGTACAATCTTCCATCCTCAGACAATTTCTGGTATTTCCAAGCAAACCATTACTTGCTTCACTCTCCAGTCCTGTTCCAGCACATTCAAAAGTAAGCATGGAAATTTCTGACCGGGGAGAGTCCACATACAAAAAGCATGACACTTTTTATGGCCTGTTACAGAACAAACTAGTATTAAAAGCTCCACTCAAAGACACAAAATACTCCATTTGGAATTTATTCATAAAAGTACCCTTTGCTGGCACATAACTCTGCATATCCTTCACAAGATGAACCCTTCTGTCTCCTCTTTGTGCTGGAGAGGATGCTTGTACATTGGCAAGTTGTACAACATCTTTTGGTCATGTTCAAAATTATCTACATACTGGTCAGTCGTTTTCCATTTAATCCATGAGATAACCAATCTCAAAATAAATCCTTCTCCAGAACTGGCGCTACTAAACATTGGTATAAAGAATATCCCTTCCCCTTTCCAATGATTCATTCTTCAAATTTTTTTAGCTGCAAAATTAGTGAGTGTGAGGCATTGGCAGTCTAATTCCCCTTCTACTAGATTTGAAGTTACCACTCTAATCCATGGTATATAAGAATGTTTATTTGTGTCCGGTAAAGGTCATCTCTGCTCAACGCAAATGTACCGGTCTCTGTGGCTTTCCTGGTGGAAAAAGAAAAATGATATAGACTGATTACTAGAGGGCCATAGCCCTCCATTGAAACCATTTTGTTGCATCCAAATATTAGGGCTACTACCTTGTACTATTGTATACCTGTTATTACTGTTAATAGAATGTATATCTTTATTAAGTGATAAGGATTACATGTGACTCCTAAGCAACAACATATTGGGCTTGATTTACTAAAGGAAAATAGGCTGTGCACTGCAAGTGCACTTGGAAGCGCAAGTGCAGTTGCTCTAGGTCGTAGACATGTGCAGTTCGTTTTGTTCCGAATCAAAATTCAGGCAAATTTTCAGTTATTCAGAGGTTCTGATGTCTGATGTATTCGAATTCCAAATTACAATAGTAACAAATTTAAACAAACTTCCGCTGAAATTTGAATTGTTTTGATAGATGGCTGTTTGATCTCCCTGTCCTGCTCCACTGGAACATTTACCTCGCATATCAGGCTTCTAATCCCTACGCACTGGTACAAAGGTCGGAAGTGCTTGTGGAACACCTGGCCTATGCTTGAAGATGCATCGCACCACGTGCAATAAGCCTAAACACCGGGCCCAGCAAAAAGACTCCCCGCCCCGGCAGCCTGACAGATGGCACCCAGCCCTCCTGAGCCCGATGCCACCATGCGGCTTACAGGGGATTCGGATTCAGGTGGGGACAGTCAGCACCAGTTTCCCTCTGTTTTAACTAGTTCTTTTGAGCACAATCCTGAAGCTTTACTACCTAAAGTTTGCTCCATTGTGCGGGAAGAGACTACAACTGCCTCTCGCAAACTGTCCTCCGATCTGGTAAAAGGTCTAAAGGAATTGGGCCATCGTGCTCATCAATTAGAACAGCGTATGAATCTGGTGACTACAGTCTTGGAGGGCCATGAGCAGGAGGTGGAGGATTTACATGCAGAGCTGGACACTCTAAAAGATAAATTGGAAGATTTAGAGAATAGGGCCCGTAGAGATAACCTCCGCATTCGTGGAGTACCTGAAGTGGTAACTGATTTACAGGGTACTGCTACTGCCCTTTTTCAAGAACTGGCTCCTGAGATCACTCTGCAATGTTTGGAATTTGATTGCATCCACAGAGCTTTAGCCCTCAAACCCATGGAGGGCCCCCAAAGGGACATTATTATTAAGTTCCACTATTACTGCACTAAAGAACACCTCTTGCAGGCAGCTCAAAACCAGCCAACATTGGAACTTCAGGGTAACTCCCTTCAGCTGTTTGCTGATTTGTCTCCAGTCACAATAGCAAACTTACCGTACCCTGAGACCCTATCTACAAATTCTACAGTCTGTTGATATCAAATATAGATGGGGTTGTCTGTTTAAGCTCTCCTTTTCCTATAAAGATCGTCAGCTCCAGGCTTCTTCTCCTGCGGATCTTCGTTGTGACTTCCAGGAACTGAAACTTGTCTTGCCACAATCCCAGGATGAGGAGGCCTCTATCCCTGCACGTTTGTGGGGATCCCAATCTTCACGCAAGTCGCCTCCCTTGAGTAAAAACAGCTATCAAGCTCTTCGAACCCTTCAAGCTCAACGCTTCCAGGAAGTCTCCGCAAACTAACAATTTGTATCCTGTTGAAATGTACTACTTTTTTCCATTTTAGCAGTACAGGCGACACTGCCCTTGAATGCTCTTTTTTGTTAGTCTCCAGTTCCCGAGTAGTCACTTGATACATTTCCTCTTTTACTGGGGCCTAGGCTCTTCAGACATGTTAGCTTTGCTTAGTTGTCCCCACTTCTCTTGCTGATAGTGGGCGGCACCGGGGGGTGGATATTCTGCTATGGACGTGACCCTGCTTATTGGGCTGGACCCATGAGCGGTCTCGCACCTATGGCTATCCTGGGTTTTTTCCCCATTGTCTGCAGTTCTTATGGTCTTAGTCACCATATGATGATTACTAGATAGTGGAGCAACTTAGCCTATGTTGTTTGCTAAATCATTTTCTGTTTTAGTTTAGTGGGTTTATACCACACAGCTGGTTGTTATGCTATTTGTGCTGATCTTATTGTGATAAAATGTATATTGCTTGTATACGAGATGGTTTTATGTCTTCTTTCTTTCTTGCCTTTATTTCCTTTTTCTGGTCTGTTGTTCTGTGTACCTTGTGGTTTTACGTTATCTTTTTCATTGTTCCCAGGGATCGTGACAGAGGCTATCCTCTTCTTTTTCGGTTGTCATGTCGCTAAATTGGTTGTCCCTGAATGTTCAGGGTATGAACTCCCCCCAAAAGAGAATGAATATATTTAAGTTCCTCTGGGCTTGCCATGTGGATATTGCTTACCTACAGGAAACTCACTTTTCTGCTACCTCCAGCCCAAAGTATTTAGATGCCGGTTATCCTCAGGTTTTCAGGCTACTGGCCCTACAAAGCAAAGGGGAGTCCTCATTGCTTTCCATAAGAAAACCCCATTTGTTTGAGTGAAGCATATTGCGGACCCAAATTTTAGGTATCTTTTATTGCAGGGTACAATTCAGAATTTAGACGTTACACTTTTGACTTACTATGCTCCCAATGTTAATCCTGGACCTTATTCTTATTGCATATCTGCTCCTTTTTGGCGGTCCATCAACGAGGCATTCTTCTGGTAGCGGGGGACTCAAATTTAGTTCTGAATCCTATCCTTTATAAGTATCCCCCAGAGCACTCTAATCCCTCTACTGCAGCCAAATCTTTTGCTCAAACCTTACGGACAATTTAGTAGACTTATGGCATGAGCGCCACCCTGGGGGGAAAGACTACAGTCATTACTCTCACCCTCATCACTCCCACTCCCACTCCAGAATTGACCAGGCCCTAGTGTTACGAAAACAACTTCCTCTTGTGCGCTCCATTTCTATTCTTACTGTGCTGTGGTCTGATCGATCCCTTCTTTGCAAGCCTTCCTACTCTTCTTGGGTTATGAACGACTCCCTGCTTTCGCTGAAAGAGGTTAAGGTGGACCTTTTGCGCAAATCTGAAGAATATTTTCAGCTCAATTCTGGTTCTGACTCTTCTTCAGTGACACTGTGGGAAGCTTACAAGGCAGTCCTTGAGGTCATATTATTCAAGTAGCTTCAAGGCGCAAACGGGAGAGGCAACATAACCAGTGTCAGCTTGAATCACAATTACCTACTGTGTCACCTCTATTTAAACAATCACTGACTCCCTCCAACCAAGTTTGTTGGACCAGGCTCACCTGGAATTGGATATTTGCTTAACAGATGATGCCGAGCTCTCCTTATGCTGGATGCGTCAGAAGTGGTACAGTAAATTAAAAGAAACCAGATTCTATGCTAGCGCGTAGATTGTGTTCTTTTATGCACACCCCTAAACTGATTTCCCTGCGTACTCATCATAATGTCCTAACTAGTAATCCTGCAAAGGTGTTGGAGGAGTTTCTGTACCACCTTGCTAAACTTTACACAGACCCCACTCGGGCTGAACCCCATGCTATCTCTGATGTTTTGTCTCGACTGTCTTTGCCTACTTTGATTCAAGCTCATAGAGATTTGATGGACCGTGATATTCAAGTATCGGAAGTCTTGTGCTGTATCGCCATTTTTAAGACAAGCAAACGTCCAGGACCTGATGGTTACGCAGCTTTGTACCATAAGAAACTGGCTGATGTTCTGGCCCCTCACCTCGCAGCCATGTTTAATGTGGTGAAAGGTGGTTCAGCCTTTTCCCCGACTTGCTGACTGCTAATGTAATCATGATCCCGAAACCGGACCAGGACCATTCCTCTTGGGCGAATTATAGACCAATCTCTCTTATTAACGTTGATATGAAAATCCTTACAAAAATTTTACCTGCACGATTGAACTCTTTTCTTTCTCGTCTGATCAAAAAAAAACAGGTGGGCTTTGTCCCCCATAGGCAAGCAGGGGATGCAATCAGACAAATTTTACAGCTACAACACCAGGCTCACATCTGCAAAATTGAAATGATGCTCTTATCTTTGTATGTTAATAAGGCCTTTGACACCTTATCCTGGCCTTATCTCATGTCGGTCTTTCACCATTTTGGTTTTGGTCCCTCGTTCTTGCGTTGGATTTCATTACTATATACGTGCCCCCAAGCAAAACTTAAATACTATGGTTTTGAGTCGTCAACGTTTTTGATTGGTAGAGGAACTAGACAGGTCTGCCCGCTCTCTCCCAAATTATTCATTTTGGCTTTGGAGCCCCTGGCAGAAGCTATCCTTATGCATCCTGATATTAAGGGGCAGGATGTAGCCGGTTCCCAGCATAAGTTGTCATTGTTTGTGGACGATATATTGTTGTCAGCTACGAATCAGGGGGTTACCCTGCCCAACCTACTGGCGGTTCTGGACTCCTTCGCTGTTCTTTCATTCCTTTATGTCAATTCTGCTAAATCTACAGCCATGTCTATTACCCTTTCCCCTTCGCTGCTGCCAACACTGAAGCAATTGTTTTCTTTTCAATGGCTTTTTGTCTTGCCATACTTGGGGATTAAGCTCACCCCATCTTACGAAGGACTTTATCAGGCTAATCTTCCCTCTGTCTTTAAGGATTTGATGGAGATGTTGTCTTCTTGGGCTCATTTCCTGCTTTTGTGGTTCGGTAGAATTAATGAGACCCATATGACTTCTTTCCCTGAATTATTATATGTGTTTTGGGTTTTACCAGACCCTGTCCCTTTGCATATCTTACAGATTCATCAACGGAAGCTTCTGTCTTTTATCTGGGGCTCCTAGAATTAATAAAATAAATTTATTTGCCCATAGGACTGAGGGTGGACTGTCTGTCCCGAATCTTCATGCTTACTACCTAGTGGAGAATATCACTCCACTAGCCCATCTTCACATGAGTCCCAATATTCCACTGTGGGCCACAGTAGATCTGATGGACTCCCACCCGACGCCAATTTCTTCTTTGCCATTGCTCCCTCCTGTTCGTCGCCCTTTGCCTCTTAGTCCAACATTAGCACACACACTTCAACTTTGGGACTCCATCAAATATTCCACTGGTCTCATTTCTGCTCACTTACCTTTGATGCGCCTACTCCACAATGCATTGTTTCCCCCGGGCTTTGACAATCTTGGATAGTTTGCATGGTAGCCAGCTCATGACTTCTATGATGTACACTCCTTGCTCTCTCCTACTGGGATACTTACTTTTGAGACTCTGCATTCTTCTCATGACATCAAGTAGAGGGAGCATTTTGGCTACCTTCAACTCCGTTACTTTTTACTACATTATTGCGAACCCATTCGGGACTCTATAGGCTGACTCCCTTCGAAAGTCTTTGCAGGCACAGGCCTCATGCGCCAGGCTTGATCTCCCTTGTCTACTCCACTATTATTTTTTATAGGACACCCCCAGTTTGCTCTTATCAGCTTTGGCAATTGGAATGCGAGGGTTGTCTAGATCAGCAAGACTGGAGGATAATGACTCAAGCATTGTCTAAATGTTTGAGGAATGTTATATTAGAAAATGCCTACAAGGTCCTTTACAGATGGTATTATATGCCTGCCTGGATGGCTCGTTTTATCCCCTCATATTCTCCGACTTTCTTTTGGGGTTGTCAGCAAATAAGCACCATGGCTCATATTTGGTGGACTTGCCCCAAGGTGTGCAGACTATGGATTAGGGTTTATGCCCTTCTCTGCACTATGCCACACACAGATATTAAGCACAACCCATATGAGGAACTATTATTTAAACCATTAGTAGGCCTACTCCGTCCTGAGCGACAGCTGGCATCGCATCTATTTATGGCTACCAAACTGGCAATCGCGAGAGCTTGGAAAATACCTCTTCTTAGCTTCGAAGCCGTTAAGGACCAGATGAATTTTATAATGGTTATTAAGAAGGTAACGGCCATGCTGTTAGACACCCACCAAAAGTTTTTACAGACCTGGCATCCCTGGATCGATGTGGCTCAACCGTCTAGATTTGACCAGACCTTTCTGTCGATATAAGGCTCTCCTGGTGCGATCCCCTGGAGCCATTTTTTTGTATTTACTATTCTTGTTTCTCCCTTCTTCGCTTTTCTCTTTTATTTTTCTTTCTTTCCTTTGTTTTTGTTAGTCTTCATGTTACTTGAGCTGATTTAATACTCCTAGAGAATCATGCCTGTAATGTTTTATATACCTGTCGGACTTTCTTGAGAGTCCTTGGTGTAGTCCTTGGTTTATAGTTCCGATGTGCATCCAGTGAGACTCCATGCACAGCTTTTCCCACCCTCTGTATGCGATTTTGGTGATTAGCCTTGGCCTTTGCCTACTAGCTCATTGGTCATTACCTATTTGCTGTTAACACAACTTATAAGGTTTCATTCCATGCCTTTATATATTGTGTTTATGTACTACATTCCTCTCCGTGTCAATACTTCAGTGCATTTTTTATGTCCATCACCATAAGAATTGTACACCTTATTCTTTTGTGTCAATGATCTTGCTTTTGACTGTTTCTTTGTTGTTGTGTTGTCTATAATAAAAATCTATTGTAAAAGAAATTTTAATCGACTTGAATTCGAAAACACAATATATCAGTGCCCATCATTGCTACATATCAGTGCATCATCAGTGCCTCCTCATCAATGCCCACCAGTGCCGCCTCATCAGCACCACCTCATCAGTGCCACCTCATTAGTGCAGCCTATCAGTGCTCATCAGTGCTACCTATCAGTGCCCATCAGAGCTGCCTATCAGTGCCCACCAGTGCTGCCTTTCAGTTCAGCCTTATCAACGCACATCAGTGAAGCAGAAAAATTACCTGTTTGCATAGTTTTATAATCAAAACAAAAAAAAAAAAATTTTTTCAAAATTTTTGCTCTTTTTTTGTTTATAGTACAAACAATAAAAACCCCGGTAGCAATTAAATACCACCAAAAGAAATCTCTATTTGTGTGAAAAGAATGATAAAAATTACATATGGGTACAGTGTTGCATGACCGCATAATTGTCATTCAAAGTGCAACAGCACTGAAAGTTAAAAATTGGCCTGGGCAGGAAGGGGGTAAAAGTGCCCGATAGGCAAGTGGTTAATAGTGAGGGTGAATATCCCATGTGTGAATATTGACAGCAATAAATACCTGAAAGGGGTTCTAACTGGTTCATATTTTTAACACTTAAACATTTGTACATTTCAGGTTAGTGAATTAGGCTAAATCAAAACAAAATAATTACTTTTTCCTAATCCATATTGTTAAATATACTTAAAGTACATATACATATTTGAAAGATAATACTTCAGGTATCTCAGTGCTCATGTTTACATAAAAACTGGCATACCCTTTAAATTTTAGAAAGGATCAATACAATTGTTGTTTTTTTTTTAACCTTTGTGAGCAGTTTGGGATGCAATGTAGTGTCCATTTATGAAACAGAGATACAGTAAGCTACAATATTGAGATACAGTAAGCCACAATAATGACTATGGCAGTTTATCTCCACTGTGTAGAAGTTTATGTAGCTGTCATGAGGTGTAGAGATGCTGTTCTCTGCTTCCTATCGCAACACAATGAGAAGCTTTAATAAATATGCTCCTCTGAGAGTTTTATACACAGAGAATAGCCTTGAAGTATAAAGACCGGCAAGATCATGCCTTATTAAATAGTCACCTGTGTCTGTTAACTATTGACAGCTATAAAAGCATTGCATTGGATGTTAAACGCATTAACTGAACATTGGGACTGCATGCTATGCATTTACCATTAGCGTGTGATTTTCTCAATAGGTTCAGGGATTCTGATCATTATGCACATGTATATCTGCATTTTTATACAATTCTGAACTGCATACTTCAGAATAGCATTTTATGCCTCCTCTTGTTAACTCTCTACCGAATTCTTTGACAAAGACTGTTAACCTAGCAAAGTGAATGTTCGCTTCACTTACAAAATATGGGGGGCACTGTTCAATATAGCTATCCAGTCATCTACAAGGAAACAAAAAAAAATATTTTTACTTGCACAGGAGTGAATGAATATAATGAGCACAGCTTCACTTTTTTCACTACAGGAAATGGCATGGCATGGAATCTAGTACAATGAATGTTGTGTGACTGTCCATGCACATTCATGGTTGAGCACATCATGTCATGGTCAGTTTCGTAGGGGGTTTGTGAAATCCTACATGAAGTCGGAAAATTCCAAATTTGAAATCAAACCCCACAACAGTCTATGGGGGAAGGCAGTGATTCTTTATACTAAATTCTGTTCATTTTCAAGATTAATAGACAAGGGATTGTCCACAAAGAGCCTTGGGAGCTGGGCACTGTTGTAGGGAACATGTAGCAATGCAAAAGCCAAAATTAAAAATACAGAGAAGGTTCTTCCTTTAACACAACTTAAAGGACAACATGAGAAAAATGATCAACCCTTTAAATTTCATGCTTTGAAGATACAGTAACTTTGAGCTGAATGCGGTGTCACAAAACAGTACAATTTTCAAATAATCCAACAGCAGGGTGTAGCGCTCGAATAAAAATAAAAATACATATAAAACCAAAAATTAAAATAAAACCTTAATCATGTCTAAATAACGTAATTCAAGCATCAATAAATATCACTGGCACTCCTAAAAATCACAGAGTGAGTGATAAAGTGACATAGTGCAGATATATATAAATAAAATAAGTGTAGTACGTCACTAATCAGTGATTTGCTATGTGCACAGTGCCATGTATAAGTCCAAATGTTAAAGTGCCTAGGAGTCTTCCGAATCCAAATTACTGGTCCTAATATTGGTGATGAGGAAAAAGTGTAAACACTGCGCACTCACCAGATACGCAATCACACTGCGCATTTAGAGATATCTATCCCAAAGAACCAGGGTGTCCCCTTTAAGGTCTGGTCAGGTCTGGTGTCCCTCTTTAAGCCGACATCTACTGCCCATGGGTAGCTCGCCTCCTCTGTGGATGGTAAGAGCTCGTGGAGAGCTCAGAAAAGAGGAGGCTAATAGCATAATAATGTTTAAACAGAGGGTGCTTAATTAGCCAAATAAAAGTACAAGAAACCACTGACCAGTAATGGTGTTCCAAGGTGGCTGCCGGGACCAATATTAATGCCTGCAGCGTGGCGTCCTAGTGCTGTAGCCCCGGCGCGTTTCGTGCGATGGCACGTATTCATAGGGGGTCTGCATACAGCCAGAGGACGCTTATGCTGTGCTTTAAATAGAGAAAACGGCCAAAGTACAATTTTCAAGGAAAGCATTAGTGGCATTGCAGTCTATCACCATATATTTTGGGTGTGTATTTTTTTTAACATTTACATTATAGCTTGGCCTAAACACATCAGTCTGGCATTCTAAACTGATTCATTACAACTAAAAAAAAACATTTTTTGATTTTGGCTATGACACTTGATTTGGTATCAAACCATAAAAAATTAGAATTTACAGTAAAATTTGCTCTCTAAATAGCTAAAACCCTCAACTGAGTAGAAATTTGCTAGTGGCACACCAGTTTAGTAGTATAGTTTGTTGTGAGCTTCTTTTTTACAGTAATATACTGCATTGTCTTAAAAGTGTAATATAATGTCAAAACATAGTGCACAAAAGCACTTGCATTCCTTAAACACCCATCCATACCTATATTCCCAATTATTCCCCACAAGTGTTAAATATAGACTTCAGGTATGTATTTAATAGAAATATGCTAGTGTCAGGAAAGTGACCAAGCACTTGAATAGGTATCACAAAAGAGATAAGACTGGTATTATCTTTCAAAAAAGATTAGCGTGTATTACCTGAGAGACAATAGGCACACATTTTTCAATGGCTGGACAGTATGTAAGTAGCTTTGTAAAGCCACAGTAAAATTTGCTTTCTAAAAAGCTAAAACCCTCAAATTAATAGAAATTTGCTAGTGGCACACCAGCATAGTAGTATAGTTTGTTTTGAATTTCTTTTTCACAGTACTATACTGCATTGTCTTAAAATTTTAATAACATGTCAAAACAGAAGGCACAAAAGCACTTTAATTAAAACAATGACCCTGTCAATGGTCAGGCAGGCCGTATGGGTCTGTAATGCACCGTCTGGCGGTACCTCTAGCAACCCACGGAATAGGATTCCCCAGAGTGAGGAGCCTAAGTCCCAGTTTGCTTGTTCACCAGGGCCCCTGATGGTGGGCATGGACTTGGAGCAGACAGAGACCAGGTCGCGGCCCCTGAGTACACCCACCTGTGGTAGAGGGATCCGCCAGAGGTATATTCTGGAGGAGAGCCTGACATGAAGAGGCGGATGGGTCCGTGCAGGACGGATGGATGGCTGAGCAGAAGCGTAGTCCGACAGGCCGGATCAGTATCGGTGGGGACGGCGCGGTACAAGGCAGCAGGCACAGAATAGTCGGGTCACTCGCCGGGTCAGTAACAGGAGATCAGATCCAATGAGGGTATCCAAGAGAAGTCAGACAGGCCAGGGATCAGGGCAGGAGAAGTCAGCAGAGGTCAGGATCAAAGCAGGGTCAGCAACAAATCAGATAGGCAGATATGCAGGAACACAAGGCACTGACTGCAGGCCTGGCCATTGCTTAAATACACCTCCTGCAATCAGCCTCAGGTGATGGCTTGATTGCAGGAGTGAGATTCTGGCTGCTAAGAGCACCCGCTGGCCAGCACTGGTACTGCAGCCCACAAGGCACGTGAGCCCCAGCACCACCTGTGCTGAGCCCATTCCTGACAGACCCCAAATTCCCTAAACACTCTTCCATACCTATGTTCCCAATTATTCCCCACAAGTTTTAAATATAGACTTCAGGTATGTTTTTAATAGAAATTGACTAGTGTCAGGAAAGTAATATCAAATAGAAAGAGATAAGGCAGGTTTATTCTTTCAAAAAAGATTCAAGTGTGTTACCTGAAATACAATAGGCACACATTTTGTTCAGTGGTTGGACAGTATGTAAGCAGCTTTGTAAAGCCACAGTATAAGAGCTAGAGACTATTTGTTGTTCAGTGGCTGGACAGTGCAGTTCCAGATGGCACCTGGCATGAAAAAGCTATTATTAAATCATCCTGAAGTCCAGTAGTTTAAACCCCACTTTGTACAAGTTCTTTGCACTGCAACCAATTCCATATAATCTAATATAAATTTCCTGGCCTGGATTTCCTCAAAGTGGCAGATTCCAAACTACATTTTTTGTTTATACTTATGTAATTTTTTACTTTCCTAAGTATTTATATTTTTTTCTTGTATTTTATTGTAGTGGTTGGGGTGCACTCTAAGCTCCTGTTGTATATGGTGTCTGGTGAGTGAGTTTGTTAAAATGAAGATATGTGCTGAGGGTTCTGTACCTTGAGGGAATAGATGGTATCTGTACTGGGGGTTCTGTACTTGGGGGGAATAGGGGATGTCTGTACTGGGAGGATGGGGTGTGTCTCTATTGAGAGTTTTGTACTGGGGAGGGGGGAATAGAGGTGTCTGTATTGAGGGATCTGTACTGGAGAGGTTGGTTGTACTCTGTAAAGTGTCCTGTGCATTACACACTCTTAACCCCGGCACTATAGACACTTAAGCAAATTTATCAAAATTACAGCAGCCATAATCTGAGGAGCTGTACATGGCATCCAATCAGCTTATAGCTTTCATTTTCAAAGATTAACTGAATATGCTCATGATAGAAGCTAATTGGTTGCCATGCACAGCTGCTCAAACTTTGCTAAATTCCACCACTCTGTTTTACATTTCACATTACTGACTACTGCACTCTATACCCTGGGGTGCATATACTATACTCCCATACTCTGTAAAAAAAAGATCAGCCCTGGGTGCCAAAAGCATTCCTTGGTGTCTACTAAATAACACACTTAAACATGAGAGGCAGTCTGGAGAGGCACTGGGGAGCTGGATTTGTTTTTCACAGTGGTGAATCTCACAGGAGGTAGGGAAGTAGCTGGTAAAGCCTTTCTTATCTTTCTATTACCAGGTGCATAGCAGCCACTTTTTTAATACTCAGAGAAAACTATATACTTTTTTTAGTACTGCTAATGCACTTTTTCCTTCCTGTTCCTCAAGGAAGGATTGCAGGTACCACCAACTGTTTCTTATGCGCCCGTTTGCTCACTCCCTACTAATCTTGCCCCGGCCCTGCCAACTGGCTATCAGGAGTTTGTGGAATGTTTTTAGACCATGCTATCCCAAGTGCAAAGAACTCTGCAATGTATTTGTATCTGCTGCTGGATTGTAAAAAATGTCCCTCAAAAGACACCCTAGCATCTTATTACCAGCTTTATTAAACTTTCCTTTATGTGAAATTTTGGCCTTTGATACGCTGCAGTGGCAAGTATCCAAAAATCATTCTTTTGTTCAAAATATAATTTTGCCGAAATTAGACAGTAGGAGGCAGAGAATGAATACTAGGAGGGGGGGGGGGGGTTACAGTTCTGGAATTGAGGAGAAGGAGGGTTGGGGTGCTAGTAGTGAGGAGGCATGTTGGTGTTCTGGTGGTGAGAAGGAGGAAAAATCTTGTGATACTAGAGGTGACGAGGAGGAGGGTCCAGGTGCTAGTGGTGAGGAGGAAATTTTAGAAGGATTCAAGGGGCAAAGTTTACCACTCACATGTACAAAATTAAAATCATTGGATCCAGGAGGTAGTTCAAAATGCTGCAATTTATGTGGTTTTGTGAAGAACCCCTGTGCCATGTTTCCTAATAGTGGTGGGATTCAAAACACTGAATGTATAGCTGCAGGGGAAAACCCTATGTCCATAGGCTGCCCACCCTTCAAAAACAACACAAGGATAATGGCAGGCAGCAGCAAATGGATAAAGGGGGTTCCTATGGCTAAGAGAAAGGGCAAGGGGGTAGAAAATAATTAATGAAGAATCTTATAGACTTCCTGTCTTTTCCCAAATATTTTTTGGGATATATATACACTATATTGCCAAAAGTATTGGGATGCCCCTCCAAATCATTTAATTCAGGTGTTCCAGTCACCTCCATAGCCACAAGTGTATACATTCAAGCACCTAGGCAAGCAGACTGCTTCTATAAAAACATTTGTGACAGAATGGGTGGCTCTCAGGAACTCAGTAAATTCAAGTGTGGTGCCGTGATAGGTTGCCACCTGTGCAATAAGTCCATCCATAAAATTTAATTTTTACTAAATATTCCAC
This sequence comes from Staurois parvus, assembly GCF_062004578.1. Taxonomy (NCBI): domain Eukaryota; kingdom Metazoa; phylum Chordata; class Amphibia; order Anura; family Ranidae; genus Staurois; species Staurois parvus. The sequence continues at coordinate 12,091,050 of NW_028317949.1, forward strand.
GGTCAACTGTTAGTGGTATTATAACAAAGCGGAAGCAATTGGGAACAACAGCAACTCAGCCACAAAGTGGTAGGTTACATAAAAAGACAGCGGGGTCAGCGCATGCTGAAAAGCACTGTGTGCAGAAGTCGCCAACTGTCTACAGAGTCAATAGCTAAAGGTCTTTAAACTTCATGTGGCCTTCAGATTAGCACAACAGTGTGTACAGAGCTTCATGTTATGGGTTTCCATGGCCGAGCAGCTGCATCCAAGCTTTACATCACCAAGTGCAATGCAAAGCATCGGATGCAGTAGTGTAAAGCATGCCACCACTGGACTAAATCACGCTTCTCATTCTTGCCAGGAAAACGGTACTTGTCTGACTGCATTGTGCTAGGTGTAAAGTTTGGTGGAGGGGGGATTATGGTGTGGGGTTGTTTTTCGGGGGTTGGGCTTGGCTGATTAGTTCGAGTGAAGGGAACTCTTAAGGCGATGCAATGTAACTCATGGATGGTATCTCCACCTCTCTTTGATGTGGAGAGTTAATCTCAGCAATATGATATTTTTACCTAAGTTTCTTTATTTTTATTGGAATACGCCATTGGCTGTTCTAAAAGCATTTTTTCAAATGTTTGGACTGGGTGGTGGATTTGTTATTCCTATGAACTACCAGATGAGTAGGATCTTAGTGACTGCGAGGTTCTTTTGATTTTGAATATGCCTGCTATGGCTTGGGGAATTTATCCCAGTCAGAGTACAGATATACCAAGGTGAATGCCTTAGGAATTATTATGAGCTTGGTATTGAGGTTTATCATGCCAACCTGCTTACTGTGAATGTTGTTGTTGTTCACTCCTTTCCTTCAATTTTTTTTCCTCTCTCTTCCTTGTCTGCCTCTCTGTTCATTTAATATGTTTTCTGTTATTCATGAGTCTGTATACCTCTAGTGTATAGGGAGGCTGAGAACATCATGTTGTCTCTGTGATGACTACCAGCTCAACCACTTATTCCTACCTTGTGGTTTCCTTCTCATTTACTCTCACAGGTCCCTTTCCTGAAAGTTTTACTCCCCCAGCCCCCTCCCCCTTTTTTTCTTTCTAACAATATTCACAACTAATCCAAACCTGTTGGGTAATTATCACCAGCCTGTAAATCCCCATACCACATGCTCTCCAAAAGGACCAAAGGAAAAAATAAACTTTGTGATGATGATGTACATTAGCCAAGAATATTACACAGTTGTCATCATTTAATAAAGGCCAAATAATAAAATTTCAGCCTGCAAAAACATATGCAGCGTGTTATCTGTGTAGTACATGTGGACAAGGATAGACTGTAAAAATAACTGATTACAGACAGCAATAATTGGGATGTATGCCCTATGAAAAACAACACACCCAGCCTGTAATGAAAGTAGTGCATGTAGACAGGATATCAAATCAGAACTTAAGTTCTGCTATGATACAATGTGAGCAGGCAGGCATTTTATTGCAATGCAAATGTAATTTCTTGCATGCAGTAAAACACAACTGCCTGTTCACAGCAATCCCTGGAATGTAAACTGAGCTGTGCCTGTGCAGCTCAGCTTGCAGCTACCAGGCTGATCCCTTGTGCTAGGATAACTAGCACCTGCCCATGCGCAGGAGTGACATCATCCCACACCAGTCAATAAAGATGGCTGAAACCCAGCACACAGGCACCAGCGTGGGAGTTTTGGCAAGATGAGCACTCTTCCCTTAGTTCCACTTTGAGAAGGTGTAGGACATCAGTAACATTAGGATGTACAAATTCTGCTCTCCCCTCTTCCCACCTCTATATTCTCAAACACACACAGCATTTTGCTGACTAAACAACATTCAGTAAAGCCTAGTACACACAATGAGAAAATCAGACGAATAATATCATTGTTGGAGCAATCTCCCAATAATCTGATCTTTAGTACACAGCTTTCGTGAGCCGATCATGACAGTTCATGCCAAATTATCTGAAGGGATAAGCATAAACATTTTTCTTGTACGATACCAGAACTAACTACCCAAGACCGCGCATGCTTGGAAAAGAAAGAATCAATACAATAGAATACATTACATCACTTCTGAAGTTGTATTCTGTCCTTCTGAGAATTTTTAGTAACCTCTTCATTTTCAATATGAGACTAGCATGCAAAAATACAGACGATCATTTGTCCAATATTCTCATCATGTGAGAGCTTAAGGATTGCCTCTACTTTCAAAGACCAGTGCCCACAAGCCCTACACTAAATTGTCTCTATACACTTTATCATCAGCACTTCGTATGCTTTATCTATCACAGCTAAGCACAATTGGTTGCTTTGGTGATGATATTGCACATTAGTTCACTTGGTCTGAAAACAGCAAATGGGCTGGGTTTGCCTTGAACCCAAGCTCAACCTGAACCCAAACCCTATCCCTAATACACACCAAGATATATACCGCCTTATGTCCCATTAAAGCTCTTAAATCCTTGAATGATAGTAGTGTATTTTAATATAGTTTAATTCCTACATTGTATGTGCTTTAAAAAAATGTTACAATTAAAGTGGTTGTAAAGGCTCATTGTTTTCTACCTTCATGCATTCTATACACGAAGGTAAAAATTTGTGTGTGTGCATCACCCCCCCCCCCCAAACCCTCTCTAATACTTACCTGAGCCAGATCCCTTTGTTCCAGAGATGTGTGTAAGAGCCTTGGTTTTCCAGGGACTTTCCTTATTGACTGAGAGCCATTGGCTCCCCCTGATGTCAATCACAGCCAGTTAGCCAATGAGGAGAGGGGGGTGAGGCCAAGCCACAGCTCTGTGTGTGAGTAGACACATAGAGCAGCGACTAAGGAGAGAGCCTGCTTGGATTCCCCCATAGCAAGCTGCTTGCTCTGGGGGCACTCGGCAGAAGGGAGGGGGAAGGAGTGCTGACAGGGGACCCAAGAAGAGGAGTATCAGGGCTGCTCTGTGTAAAACCACTGCAAAGAACAGGTAAGTATAACATGTTTTTTTTTAATTGCCTTTAATATCACTTTAAGTTTAATAGTCCAAAATATATAAAAGAAAAATCTAATTTTTTTAGCTATGCTACATTCCACAGCAAAACACACTTGCTATTAAATTCAGTACATGTAGGCTGCAGGCAGTATATACTGTACATGTGAATGTTGCAAATGCATAGAAAAATTAATAGGAATACCATTTGGCTTGCATATCTTTTGATAAATATAATAAGACTAGAAAATATAGTAATCTGAGACTATTTAAATAATGAATAAATGTGACTTCTGTTATGTACATATATTTATTTGTATATACTCTGTATATGTATATATAATATATATATATATATATATATATATATATATATACTGTGCAGAGAAATTTTGGCATTAACGTATTATTATTACTTCATTTAAGTAGATTTTCAAATACATAGGGCATATTTTCTTTTACTTGAGTACAAAACAGTTTTACTTTTTACAGATGCTAGAACACATTTTGATACTTTTACATTTACTTAAAGTATCAAATATACTAACTTTTCTATGATACCATTACATTCTCTGATGAATACAATAAATCCATGTAAAATTCATGAATGCCATTCCAGCAGGGAACGGGACCACTAAGCAACAGATTTCCTAAGAAAGAATTACAAACAGACCTCATTGTAAATAACCTGTCATGGGAGGTCAAAACTGATAAACCTTCTTTTTATAATAAAACAGAAAAGATGAAATTGGATTTCCGAGTCATTATTTTCCCAGATGACCATGCTAAACCTGCAGAAGCAAATGTCACATTCTCAAAGAGAATTGACATTTCCTCCATTTTGCATGCTTGCAATGAAAGCCCTTAAGGCATATGTGAAATGAGTGCGGACAACATCTATAATCAGACTATTTATGGATATATTATGACTCTCAACTCCATTTTGGCTATGTTAAAAAAGAAAGCGTTAAAAGCAATTATTTAAATAGTTAACAAAGGTAAAATATTACAAAAATGTATTAAGTAAAAAATATAAAATTTTAACATTATCTCTCACTAGTACCTACTGTGTGTAAATACTACTGTTTTTTTTGTACAAATGCACATTGCCCTGACCCCAGGACCATCCCTCTAACCTGTTTCATCCTATGGGCTTGCCCATATGTGTTGAAGCTTGTCAGCTGAATAAAGTTTTGCCTGTGACAAATACATCTTTACTGTGCATTTTTTCCTTTGAATTCTACCAAACTATGTGTGGAGGAGTAACATACTCCAAAAGAGCACCAGAACCTTAGCTCATCCTTAGTCTTCCTCCTTCTACAGGGATGGGGTCTCAAGTAGTGATGAGTAAATGAATTTGAGAACCATTTGTCCATCCGCGGCAGGTGGGACCTGTGTGACAAAATCACGCTGGGAGGGGTAGGCACCATCTTGCTGAACTGGCAGAGCTACACTGTGTATATGCATGCTGTAAATAAGCACTTGTATGTGTTTCTGAGCATTGTGAATGTTACTTCTTGTTATTTTTTTTATTAGAAAGATAAGAAACTAGCAATACTGCACTATTGGAACTTTTTTGTATGTATCTTTGTAAACAATAACATTTGCATTCCTAAATTCTCTACACGGATCACTCATTATCTAATAGTTAGTGCTGTGCCTACAGCAAACACATGTAATGCAGCACCAATAGAAAAACATTGTGCACTAAAGCAGGGGCTGACTGACAACTATTGATCCCCTATTGCAGGGGGCCCCTGGGCAATAGGGGATCATGGGGCCCCTGTGTCCTTGCCCAAACTCAAAAAAAGCTATGAAAAAGGTACCAGGGGCATCTCATGGGGCCCCCTACTGACCCCGGGCTCTCGGGCAGTGCCCGAGTTTCCAAATGGTCAGTCCGCCCCTGCACTAGAGATACTGGGATTGCCATGCCATCCTTCCTTCATTCCACAGTAGAAAATTCATGACATATATGATAATTATTACGGCCATCACATGTGCCTGGAGAACTTATTTAACCACTTCAAGTCCGGACACTTTCACCCCCTTCTAGTCCAGGCTAATTTTCAGCTTTCAGCACTATCACACTTTGAGTAACAATTACTCAGTCATACAATACTGCACCCATATGAATTTTTTTTATCATTTTTGGTACAGATAGAGCTTTCTTTTTGGTGGTTTTTGATCACCACTGGGTTTTTTTTTTATTTTTTGCTATATAAAATGAAAAAAGACTGACAATTTAGAAAAAAATATATTTTTTGCTTAGTTTTTGTTATAAAATGTTGGAAAGTGGGGAGCTGGCTATGAAGAACCAAGGAATCACAGCGGTTTTCCCACAGTAAACATGGCAGTGCTGGGGACCCTAAGACTGGAAAAGAGCATTGTGGGGAGCCAGCTGTGAAGCCACAAGGAATCAGAGAAGAGTAAAGCACCAGAGATCCAAAGACCGGCGAAGAGCTGGCTTGGATGAGGACAACCATGAATTCCTGGACAAGTATCCTTTTTTTTAAAGTCAGCAGCTACAGTTTGTAGCTTTTGGCTTTTCATTTGTTTTACAAACTGGCTGAAACTCCCCTCTAAAAGCAACAGACAGTGGTCTATATTTCCACAATCCCCCAGATAGTGATACTGAGGCCTCTGATCCATGTTTGCTTTCTTTGTACTGAAGATAAGACTGTGTATTCAAATGTAATGGCACTCACGTACACCCTTTTATTAAAGCAGTTCAAAAAATATATATGTGATAAATAGAATTTAAAAATATTTAGCCTATCATCATTTTAAAGCAATCAAACAATAGACCATAATAGATGGATGGTTTCTAGAAGATAATGCATTTTCACAATAAACATGAAGAAAAACCCTTCCAATATCAGTAAATACAGAAACCTGTGCCAGAAGACAAATTCTTAAAGTGCAAAGGCCCTTTGAGAGAATAACATAAAAAGAAAAAACTAAACAATGAAAATAAAACAGGGAAACACTGTAATTCTTCAAACAACACCTTTGCAAGGCATTAGAAGCACAGTGTTGTCCAACAAAACATAAATAATTTTGTTTGTGTGCTTCTATTTCATAAAACATTAACATATGATTAATGACATTTTCTTTGTGAAGTATCACAGTCATCACTAGTGAAATTACTTTTAGTCTGCCCTCTGGCTATAAATAATAGTGCTCCTTTTTATACTTGTGCCTCCTTTTATTTTTTATTCATTTGCCCTCTTTATGAAATTCAGAGATTACAAAGGAGAAATAAATATGCATACGAAATGTACTATGAAAGGAATATAGCTTTACATAAATATATACAGATAGATTTAAATTTAAAACAAGCAGTGCATCATTGTAATATATATTTAAATTAAACACTGGGTTCCTTTTTAGCAGCACTGAAGTGAGTGAGAAATAATTGTTAATCATATTCGAGACTTCCAAACTGACAGCTAAAGCATAAGTGGTTTCTGTAGTAGTTAGATCTTAAGGAAGCCTATAAATTATATGATTAAGCTTCAATGGTCCCTTAATAGGGTGCTTTAATCAGTCTGAGGAACCAAACTGTCAAAGAGATTGAAAATATATGGGACAAACACACTATAATTTTCATGGAGTGTAGTTCTTATTTTCAAGTAAATTACCTTTTGCAGCATGCAATTTGCAAAAAGAAATCAATTGAAGCCAGTCATCAATAAAGCAGTGAGCTGATACCTTACATTTTATTTCAGAACATTAATGTTATATGAAAAATTGATATTCATGTAATTTTAACACTAGCGTAATCATTAACAGTCCTAAGAAAATAAATACCTGCAAAATCATCAATTTTTACAATTTTTTTTTCAAATACACAGGTTAATGAAAAGTGGAAGAAAATGTTTCAGCCCTGTGATGTCTTTATGTGAATTTCTTTATGATTTATAGGAGGTTTTGCACAGTTTGCTTTCTTGTTGGCCAAATGCATTTTTTTCTAAAAAAAAAAGTCACTATTTATATAATGTAACTAATCATGAAATCATATTTTTAGTATCCTAATTGTGGTGATAGCATACAGGCAGTTGACTGCATTTTTTGTGTGTCTAAAAAGAAAACTTGACAGATCCATGGTTGTCTAACTGAATACATTTACATATATAAATAAACACCACTGCTCCATATCCCTTTATGGACAAGAAATATATTAAATATATTTATATATTATTGGTATCTAAACCTGTAATCTATTTCATTCTATACATGATCAATTTACACTGGAAGACCAGGAAAACCAAGAAAAGTTTTTTCAAAACATGACAGCAATTATCCATTAATTCACCAAAAAATGAAAATATTGTCACATGGCTAAACATGATGTTCCCTGAGCTATTTCAGATAATTGGCTTACCCACCTCTGAAAAGAAATCCACAATGAACCACTATTCATAGGGGGTATAGCAGCACCTGACAGGCACATTAAGTAGGTGCTACTGCTGTCTCCTGATGCCATTTTTTTAAAACTTTTTTAAATTGTCAAATGGTAAATTAAAGTAGATGTAAAGGCTAGCATCCTCCCCATCCTCCTTAATACCTGAACCCCATCGTGATCCTTCAATATGCACAAGAGCTTTGACTCTCCCGGGACTGTCCCTCTGGCTGAGCCATTGAGGAGGGAGAGGGGGTGGGGCCAAGCCACGGCTGTGTGTATGAATGGACATGCAGAGCAGCAGCTTGGGAGTGAGCCTGCTTGGGTGCCCCCATAGAAATCTGCTTGCTTTGAAGGTACTTGACAGAAGGCAGAGGCCAGGAGTGCCAGCAGGGGACCCGAGAAGAAAAGTATCGGGACTGCTCTGTGCAAAACCACTGCACAGAGCAGGGTAAGTATGAAATGTTTGTTATTATTTTTAATTACCTTAAATATCACTATCACTATAACATTGCCGGACACAATTGTGACCCAGGGGTTTGGCTTGCAGTTGAAATGCAGCCCCATTGATCTCAATGGGTGATTTTGACAGTGGTGCCCCTGTCAAACTCTGCATCCTGAGTCAAATTTCAGCTGTGAAGCATTGCGGCCATGGCATGTGTACAGCCCTGCTAGGCTGTAATTTTAGAATTCTGGTTAACAAGGGTGAGCAGTAAACCCGCTGCTCTGCTGCCTGGGTTTTCCTACCCCCTGGCCACTCATGTAAAAGATCCTTTCTTTCAATTGAGCCTAATATGTCATACATAAATGTGCCAGAACAATTTCTTAAGATTCCATCAATTCTTGAAAAAAGTTTGAGCTTTCACATACAGTGCTTCTATTTACTTTGAAAGTGCTTACTTTTTTTTCTTAAATCTGATCTTTGGGAATGTAGGGGTTGTGGTTCAGATGAAGAGGGGATTCCCCTTGAAACAGATCCAGGTCTTCCCATAATAGGGAACATGTGCAGTAGATCGGGCAACATTGACTTTGGATGATGAGCTTGCAGTATAGAGTCATTTGTGAGTATACATCTATTTGTTTTTTTTAACAAATGTTTTGTTTACAAAGATACTTCACTAGGTTAGTGCACCCTTTTTCAGTGTTATGGCATCGGGTCATCCCCAGTCCTAAGCGGGAAGCAAAGCATAGTGTAGACGTGCGATTTGTTTTGTTACTAATCAAAATTTGGACGTAATTTTCTTGATTTGACGATTCGGATGTATCCGAATTTCTGAATCACAATAGTAATGAATTTAGATGAATCCAAAATAAATTATAATGAAAACAACAAATTTATTCATATTCATTTGGATGACATGATTTAATAGTTTCTAGTAAGCATAGCGTGAATATAATAATAATCAGCCGATTCTTTTTGCATTAACATTTTTCATTATTACAAAATATGCACTACATTTGAAATGGAAACAAATTGCAATAAACACAGTGAAATATAATTTAATATAAAAAATAAATAGGATGATTTCTGCTTATTGTGTTTCGGTGGGATGTATGTGGCTCTATCGGAATCTCTGTAACATAGCATAATGAATTCATCTGAAATTAATTTTGTTCCATTCCTTACTTTCAGATGTATGCAACCCCAGCCAATATTGTTCAATCAATTAATTAATATCAATTAATTCCATTTTTCTTTGTGGGTTGGAGCTAGCAGAGATGACTCAGAGTACATAAGTAATCTCCAAAAATAACAAATTAACAATAAAATGAATATAGCCAGTCTTCCAAAAGAATAACAGAACTTCTGAAAATACGAATCATTTCAGAAAAGATATATACTCTCTCAAAATAACAAAAAGTTTAGAAAATTAATCATTCTAACATGATGAATATGACAAAATGAAAATATTTACTTGACAAATGAGTGTCATGGTGCATGGTGGCCTTTTTATGCCCCATGAAGTGAATGAGTGAGAAACAACCAGGGTCTGAACCTCACACTGGTGTGCAGGAGGTTGCCTGTATTGTCTTTGGGAATGCGTCTTGTCCTACTACTACCTTTAATCACATTCTAATTAAGCACTGAGTTAAAAAATGCTACCTCAAATCTTATTTTACTTACCTTAATTGGTGGTCCTCTATCACTCCTATTGTAGTGTGTCTAGAGACTGTCTTCATAGTTGGCCATACAGTCATTGAGATATGGCTGGTTCAGAAGGAAACAGCTGAATTTCAATCCGTGTGTGGCTGTATGTGCTCGTCATTTGATTGACTTCTCTCAAAAGAACAAGTTGGATTTTTTTTTTCTTTTTGATCAGTGGCTGTGAACTTATCAGTGCATTCTTATAGCAGTACCAGATGGTGTTAGAATATGATGTCCTAGGTGAGGAACTTTTTCCATCCACCTTTTTCCACCATGGCTTAGAGAAAAAAAAAGTTCTGTGGGGTGGAAAATTATAATATATTGATGGAAATTTAGGGGTCTATGTTCAGGTCAGGTGCAATGCTTTGGTCAATCATAGCTGAGTTCACAATCAGAGCCATGATTGGCCAAAGTCTCAGTGCCTTTGGCCAATCATGGCTCAGTGCCTTTGGCCAATCATGGCTCACAGCAATTGGACAGAGCTAGAGGAGACATCACCACTAGCTCTGCCCAAATGTTAATGACACTTATGACAGTTGCCATTCAGACGTACACAAGTGACTGGAGCTAATGGTGACATCTGACTCGCATGTTTACATCTGATTTGCAATTGTCAGATTGCGGTGAGTGTGCAGACAGGTCAGCAGGCGCTGTTTTTTTTTATTTCTGGGAGTTGGTGTCATCATAACAACGTTGCATGTCATGATTGACCAGGGATTACAATGCTGGAACCAATTTTTGCCTTTTTTTAAATAAAGGACTTGTCAAAAACTGTTTATTTTTTGATCAATAAAGGATTTTTTCATGTCTGATCTCTTTATTTTTTCACACTTTTAACCCTTTAGTGAATGGGTAGGGGTACAAGTACCCCTTACTCATTCACAAGGGGGGGCAGCATCAGGGCCCCCCTTATTTATAGGGGTACCCTGATGCTAATGAGCCCCCTGACAGTAGATCCCCACAACTGCCAGGCCAGTGTTATGGGGAAGAGGCTCATGCCCTCATCAACATGGGGACACTGTCCAAATGCCGAAGGCACATGGCCTGGTAAGGCCCAAGGAGGGGGGTGATCATTTGTCCCCCCTTTCCTGGCCTGCTAGGCCTGTGCTCAGACCCCCACACTTCTTATTCCCAATTTAGGGAGGTGAGGTTTCTCTTTAAAGTCCTACTAGACCTAAAGGGTCTGTTATAGATTGGGGGGGACCCCACGCTGTTTTTTCTTTTTTTTTAATAAAACATTTTTTAAAAATGTCAGTTCTGCTGCAACAGGTTCTATACATAGTACAAATGTACTATGCAGCTAGTTTAGGGGACTCCCCAGGCAGGATATTTAAAGGATTTTTTTTTTTAACTTTTAACTGCCCCTTTAAAAAACTATACTTTTTGAATTTTTTTTTAACTGATTCATGTCCCTCAGAGCAGTTCCCAAGTCCCCATACCCCTTTTATGGCTAATAACTTGCAGATAAGCCTTCAAACTGGGCACTTTTGAATTTACAAGTTCGAGTCCCATAGACTTGCATTATGCTCAATGTTCGCAGTAGAACCTTCTTTAGGTTCAAATGTTCTACTGCGAGATGATGGGTTATATAAAATAATGTGAGAAACAAATAGCACAGCAACACTGAGCAGCTAGCTTGAACAGCCCTAGCTGTCAAATAACCCTGCAATAACCTGTACTATAATCAAGGGTAGTAATATATCTGGCAGCATTCTATCAACTATTGCAAGTGGGGCATGGGATAAGCATCAAATTTTTATATTTTATTTAGGTTCCTGAAGTGGTTGCAGAACCATGGCTGTCTTCTGTCTTAGGGATGAACAGTAAGGGAGTAGACCACTCACTGTTGTATTCCTATATAATCCAAGCGCTAAAATTTTCTGTACCTTTGCTGTAATGTTTTTTTTTCTTCTGAGCTTCAGGTGTCCAATAAGTTCTTAACTGTACTTTGACATGAGGCGTAGTCACAATGTTATGTGGACAAGTAATTCTGAAAGCAACTTTCAATTTTTCTGCAAGAATTCTCTCACCTCTTTATTCTGAAAAGCAGACAGGGTCTCTCAACCCCTAGCTTCTGATAAACATTTTACAGTTAATACTTTAGAATTGCTTTCTACTGAAAGACCCTTCCAGGGTTTGTTTTATGTTAGCATAGTATGGTTAACATAGCTTTCTGTTTCTGGGCTGGTATATGTGGCAGTTGGCATCACAAAATTTCTCTCTGAACTCAGAGGCCCTGCTACTATCTCAGAAATGTAATCTCAAAAGTGGGAACCTAAACTAAGACTCTGTCTCCTGGGTTAATGGTTCTAATTTTAGCAGAGCTGTTGTAAATGCTGACCTGTGCCTCTTGGGCTTTCTGAGAATGTTTCCAAACTATGAGTATAACTGCTGCTATCCTTTTCTGTATCTGAGCAAAGTGTTTGATTAAACTTTTGTGAGTTGTAACCTTGCTTCCATGTTTCCCTGCCTATGCCCAGGAGTCCTTGGCAAATCTACAGTACAAAAGTTAAAAAATTAAAAACTCAGTAGACAACTGCGGCACTTTCCTTACTAAAAGCATTATGTATGGTAACAATAAGTCCTAGCCTTTTCATTTGATCTACTGAACCGTTCTACTAGCCCATCAGTTTAGGTGTGTTACACTGAGATGTACAAGGGGAATCATTTTCAACAATCAAAGTAGCTTTTTAGTTACTTTTGACATAATGGGAATCCTTGGTTTATCAAAATTTCTTAAGGAACACCAGCATGAGAAAATATGTAGAACAGCTCTTTCACTATAACTTTAGAAGACATGTTTCTAAATGGGAATTGCTTCTGGATACTGGGTAGCATAGTCAAAGACTACTAAAATGGGCTGAAGCCCCTTGGAAAACCTCTACAATGGCCTAACTAGATCACCAGACTAGGTTAATCTCTTTCTGGTCATCTGTTTTATACACTCATTAATTTTGTTCTGGAATAGGTGTCTGTCTTTAGGCTCTGTGCTAAACATGCCAAGTAATAAATAAACAAAAAAAAATAATAAAAAAAACTAGCAACTGCAGTAAAATTTAAATATTAAATATTTGCCAAACTATGAATAAAACAAAAATACATAGATTCTTAAAAAACTAAAGTGTTAAGTTCAAAGTTCAACCAGAGTAAATTGTGTAAGTACGTAGCAACCAATGTTCAAAAACAATGTGTAATCCAAACAAATGTGAACTTGTTGATTATTGGTGGAAAAGAGCAACCAATTATTTATTGACTTTGCATAAAGTGTTAAATGTGAATTGTCCAAACCAAAGTAATCTCTCAGTTTGTGATATTGACAGTAAGTATTTCTTGGCCACCGCAGATACTTTTTGTGTTCAATCAAATATTTAATATCCAATAGCTACCTTGTATATACCCAAGCTCTCTACCCAAGTGCTGTCTTGTTACCTCCCCAGATTGGGTTAACTCATCAAATATTATTAACCATCTAGCAAGAAAGGTCTAACAATGCTACCCATAACAGGGCAATATTATACTCCTTGTATTCAAACTATTCTTAGAAACACAGATCACCATTTCTCAAATTAATGTATCTATCAAAGAGAAAACAGGAGAATCTCATGTATCTACAATGATGAAACACATTCAGAGGGGAGCAGTGACATCAATATGTATAGTAAATATGTTCCTCACTCTCAGACCAGGAAAAGAGGACATTAGCAATAAATACATATTTGGTTTGACTACCCTTTGCAGCTGGAGAGCTGCACATTCACAGTTACCTTGATATTTGGATAACAGGGACAATATTTACCTGCAGGTTTTCAAATCTTAATTAATATTGTACATGTGAGATTGTTTAACTGTTCCACAAATAGCTGCATTTGCTTGCCACTCATCCTGTTGTAAATAGGGTGAATGTGATTGTGGAATGCAGGGTGAATCTTCTTGAAAATCACTTGGGTGAATATCTTTTTCATCATTTACTAGGCAAATTGCCTAATGGTCCACTGAGAAATACTGTATATGTTTAAATGATTTCCTGAGGTTCCACAATAATATTAATAATCTAAATGTGTTTGGGTTCAAAGGGTGGGATGTATGTGGAAACTCAATAGAAATATTTTTAGCCTTTTAGGAGCTTCCTATTGTGGGCAAGTTAATTCACACAATTTTTTTTTCTGGTGATATTAAGTCCAACCAATGTTTGCACATATTGCTCAGCAAATGCTTGTCTTGCATGTTCCACATTCGTTAGAGTATAACCAATAATAATATTGGTAGGCAATATTGTTTTTAACATAAATGCCCATTATGTTCTCAAATTTGACACAATGAAAACAATAGGAGGAGGTATTTGGAATGGGTTGCTAAAGTTGGAGAGCCATTCTTCCAATGCCTTCTCAACTGCACATGCAAGCAAGCCTAACTTAATATATTTTGTAGTACAAGATTTTGACAATACTCAATCATTTATTTTCTTCCATTTTCACTAACGTTTTAGATCTAACAAATTTATCTTCAATTCAGACTCAGCTCTCAGTACAGCCAACTGTGTCGTTGATTTCTCAATGGGTAGATTGGTGAATACTCCCTCTGCTATTATGGAGGAGCTAGTTCACAATTATATGGACCTCTACTCATCAAAATCTTCTTACATATTTGAGGCCTTGGACAAATATGTTCAAAATACCCCTTTACCTACAATCTCTTCTGCCCAAAAATTACTCCTGGACTCACCTATTACAATAGAGGAGCTTGCCAAGGCAACCAGTCTGTTCCTCAATAATAAATCCCAGAGAGAGGATGGTCTTCCGATGGAGGTCTATAAGATATATGCTGATTCTATGTTGTCATGACTATTAGTGGTCCTTCAAGCAGCCTATGGCAGACACAGTTTACCAGACTTCATGACCAGGGCCACAGTGGTACTGCTGCTGAAGCCAGACAAGGTAGCCACTGATCACAATTCCTATATACCTATCTCTTTTTTACAGCTGGATGTGAAGATCTTAGCCAAAGTATTAGCACATAGATTAAATTAAATCATCACCACAATAGTGCACCCTGATCAGGCAGGTTTTATGCCACAGACATCTACTGCTGTAAATTTATGTAGATTATTTATTGATATGCAAATGACAACATGGGTTCCAGAGCACTGTTGTCACTTGATGCAGCTAAGGCGTTTGATAGTGTAGAATGGGACTATTTGTGGAGGATTCTAGAGAAGTATGGATTCGGCGAGCATTTTATAACCTGGATAAAGCTTTTATATCATTCTCCCTGTGCAGTTATCAGACAAGGCGGAGCAACTTTTCAGCTAGCTAGGAATACCCAACAGGGATGTCCCCTCTCTCCACTATTGTTTGCATTGGCCATTGAACCTCTGGTGGTGCAAATTCAGGCTAGTGAGAAGGTGGTGGATTTGGTGACATCCACGAGAAAATATTGTTGTATGACGACAACGTATTGCTTCTGCTTGGCAATACAGGCTCATCCTTACAAACAGCCAAGCATATAATCTTTCAATTTGGCGAATATTCTGGGCTAATAATTAACTGGTCTAACTTGGCCCTACTGCCACTTGATGGGGTCATGGATCCAGCAATGTCTACTTTCTGTCTGGTTACAATAACATCCTCCTTTAACACCTTCCCGCCCAGCCTATAGCAGATTGATGGCCGGGCAGGACACTCCTCATTGTGACTGCGCATCATATAACATCCTGTGAAAACGAGCCGCTTATGCAACCATTGGGCCGCGCAGCAGCGCGATCTGTCACCGGCTGTATCCACGGGACACAGCCGATGACATATCACTGCACCAGCTCGTTGCCAGTATCATGTGACCGCTGTGACCAATCACAGCAGATCACGTCACAATGGATGGCTTCCTGTCATGCCATCCATTGTATACAATTATGTTGTTAGCTGTGACTGATTAAAGCAGTCACATGATACAGACAGGGCAAATCACAGCCCATCTGTATCATGTGATGGGCTTTGCTCAATCACAGCTAATCACAGCAGAAGACTGAATGAATCAGTTTTATTCAGTAACATTGATTGCAAATATCAATGAAATACAATGGTATTAGTAATCATAATGTGTTTAAAAAAATGTTCAATGTTACTATGGTAACATTGTACTGCTTTGGTCACAGTGTGTTAAAAAAAAAAAGAAAAAAGAATGTAATAAAAATTAAAAAATAATAGAGAAAATGTTTAAAAATACAAATGTAATTATTGTTATTTGTTATGTTTTACATACTGTCACCAGTCAGTGTCTCTGATCACTGCCACACCAGTTATATAATAAAGCTATACTGGACTGGTGACAATATGTAAAAAGAAAGAAAATTTGATTTTTTTATTTTAATTTCTACATTTTCCAGAAAACTGTAACAAAAAATTACAACCTCCATAAAACTCACCATGACTCTTACTAAATACCTTGAACTGTCTATTTTCCAAAAATGGGTGACTTGGGGGGTATTTGTACTATTCTGGTATTTGTACTATTCTGACATTTTTGGGCCTCAAGAAGTGAGAGTGAGGCCATCAGTACATCAGGATTGTCAGAAATATATACCTTGCTTTGTGGACTCTATAACTTTCCTACAGACTAAATAATATACACTAATTTGGGTTATTTTCACCAAAGAAATGTAGCAGAATACATTGACCTAATTTTATGAAGAAATGTTATTTATTTGCAAAATGTTATAACAGACGCGAAGAAAAATGTGTTTTTTTTTCAAAAGTTTCAGTTTTTTTTGTTTTATTTAGCAGAAAATAAAAAACTCATTGGTGATTAAATACCACCAAAAGAAAGCTCTATTTGTGTGAAAAAAAATGATAAAAACTTCATATGGGTATAGTGTTGCATGACCGCGTAATTGTCATTCAAAGTGCGAAAGAGCTGAAAACTGGCCTGGGCAGGAAAGGGGAAAAAGTGCCCGGTAGGCAATTGGTTAAATACCTGGGTATTCTCATTAGTTCCAATTTACTAGACTACTGTCGATTAAATTTAGCCCCGTTGTTGACTCGCTTTAAAGACAAGGTGAAGATATGGTCTAAGTTCTGGTTGTCTTTGGCAGGTAGAGCAAACCTTATAAAAATTATATTTATGCCCCAATTGCTGTATTTTCTTCACAATTCAGCAGTAATGATTCCGGTGGAAACTTCTTGATTATAAATACTATATTTTGCTCCTTACTTTGGGGAAACCGCTCACCACGGATATGGATAGAACAGTTACAGCATCTTAAGGATAGAAGGGGGATAGCTTTGCCCAATCCCCAATTGTATTATCTGGCTAGCCAGGTGCAACATTTGCGTAAAGGTATGGCAGAAGGAGGCACCACTAATGCCACAGCTAATGATTCTACACTACAAGTGATGTTGCATTGTACAGCCTCTGGATCATTACCGGAAGGTCTTGAGGCTCAATCTTTTTGTAAACCAAACAAGTCCTTCCCTACCTATCGTCTAATTCACAAAATGTGGGTCAAGGTCAAGCAGCTGCAGCAGGTTACAGGTCACACTGCAAATAGTCCCATATGGAATAATGCGGCATTACCAGAACTGGCCGAGCTACAATATGCCTCTAAGTGGAGATCCTATGGGATAACTCATTGGAAACATATATTCGACAATGGTCAACTCATGTCATTTGATACATTGAAGTTCAATTATAATTTACCATCTACAATACTATTTTATTACATGTAGTTAAAGCATGCAGTTTCAGCTCAAGGCCCGTCAGCTGTATGGCACTCCTCCCCCACCCCCACCCTCATTTTTAATTATTTGCAGTCAGCTACAACTACTAAAGGGATTATTTCTCGCTGCTATACCATGCTTCTGTTAGATTACTTAGAAAAATACCCAAATAGAGCTAGTGGGCAGTGGAAGCGAGATGTGAGGGCTTTTGAAGAAGACCAGTGGAGGCTGCTCTGCAGTCTATCCATCTTAGCTCGTTGACGGTTTCTCACTGTATATAACACCACCTCATTATACACCAGCTAAAATATGTACGATGGGGCTACGCCAGGACCCTTTGTGGCAGATGTAAGCGGGACCATGGGGATCTTATTCACATGCTATGGTGATGTCCGAAACTTCATCGATACTGGGAGGAAGTGCTCAACACTCTTAATTTGGTGTTTCAGACTAACCTACTTCTAGACCCTAAACAATGTCTTTAAGGTATTTTAGATAATGTTACCCAAGATACATTTATACTAGAAGCCCTCTCCAAGGCCCTGTTCCAGGCAAGCAAGGCTATTCTTGTGTGTTGGAAATCAGAAACTCCCCCTACTATGGAGGATTTGAGGCAGAATATGGGAAGCATCTTGCGATACAATCACTTCATTTACCAACATCGCGGGTGTCCAGGTAAATTTGAGAAACTTTGGGAAGCACGGTTCACCACTCTGGGTTAGCCCTATTGGATTTATTAATACATAGGCTGTTGTAATTATCCTTTCAAGATGTGCTGTGCCTGTTGTGTTATTTGCTTCGATTATCATGTAGGAAGATTTATCTACTGTATTTTCCACTGGTCCACTGTTGGAGGGGGATTTCTTCTGCTCTGTGTCTGTGGGGTTCCGCATGTGCCTTTACTGCATAATCTCCTAGATTGTAAGCTCCAAGGAGCAGGGCCCTCTAATCCCTCTTGTATTGAACTGTATTGTTACTGTACTGTCTCCCTCCATAATGTAAAGCGCTGAGCAAACTGTCGGCGCTATATAAATCCTGTATAATAATACCACAATCTTGTTGTGCTTGTTTGTTTATTGAACAACTGGTAACACTGGAAATTTTCTGTTAATACTCTTGTTCTTTTTGTTAATGGCTGATTCTTTCATATTATGTTATATTTGGTAATGCATTATGTACTATGTATGCCTTAAATGTTAATAAATAATATTTCTGATTTAAAAAAAAAAACAAATGTATCTTCTTTAAATTAGTTATATTATCTTGGATGTTTATTTGTATGATCGTTCTGAAGAGTTTTTTGTGCTAATAATTATTAACATAGATAACAAAGCATTTATTGTCCAAGATCGTTTTAACATGAAAAGGTGTAGAAAGCTGCACATTCTGTGAAAGTTCTGAGCAGTAATGGAAGTAAAAGCTATTTTTTCATGAAGGACTGGTTTTTGATTATTCATATAATAAACTCATATGTCTGAAACAAATAAAAGACCACTATAGATTCCGGAAGACACAGTAGTACTGCTTACAGCATCATTTTAAATTACCGTATTTTCCGGCGTATAAGACGACTTTTTACCCCTTGAAAATCTTCTCAAAAGTCGGGGGTCGTCTTATACGCCGGTATACGGCATACTGACACTTTTTAGGGGGGCGGCGCGGTGCCGCCGCCGCCCCCTCCCTTCCAACGGAAGGGATACTAAGTACAGGGGTGGACAGGGGCTGTTTCTTACCTGGCTCCAGTCCCACGACGATCCGGTCCAGGAAGCGCGGCTGCTCCTTCAGTTCGGCCACTGGATGTTCGCGCAGCTGCTCGGCTCCGCCTCCTCACCGGTGATTGGCCGCCAGAACTGTAGCTCAGGAAAGGCACACAGACGGCCAATCACCGGTGAGGGGGCGGAGCCGAGCGGCCCCGCGAAAATCGAGTGCAGGAGCAGCAGGTAAGTATTCAGTGTAGACGTGCTGCTGCAACCACATATGCTGGCTGCAGCAGAACCATACTAGAACAGGGTCAGCAAGTGTAATTGATGTCAGTGGCAGGAATAGTGCCACATCATTGGTGTCACTGATACCAATGATGGAGCACTATTCCTCCCACTGACACCAATAATGGGGCACTATTCCTCCCACTGACACCAACGATGGGGCACTATTCCTCCCCCCCACTGACACCAATGATGGGGCACTATCCCCCCCCCACTGACACCAATGATGGGGCACTATTCCTCCCCCCACTGACACCAATGATGGGGCACTATTCCACCCCCCACAGACACCAATGATGGGACACCATTCCTCCCACTGACACCAATGTTGGGACACTATTCCTCCCACTGACACCAATGATGGGGCACTATTCCTCCCAATGACACCAATGTTGGGACACTATTCCACCCACTGACACCAATGATGGGGCACTATTCCTCCCACTGACACCAATGTTGGGACACTATTCCTCCCACTGATACCAATGATGGGGCACTATTCCCCCCACTGATACTAATGGTGGGGCACTATTCCTGCCACTGATACCAATGATGGGGCACTATTCCTCCCACTGATACCAATGATGGGGCACTATTCCTGCCACTGATACCAATGATGGGGCACCTATTCCCCCCACTGATACTAATGATGGGGCACTATTCCTGCCACTAATACCAATGATGGGGCACTATTCCTCCCACTGACACCGATGATGGGGCACTATTCCTCCCACTGGTGTGCATTGGAAGAGGGGTAGTCTTATACGGCGAGTATAGCCCAAACACTACATTTTAGCAGGAAAAGTAGGGGGTCGTCTTATACGCCCAGTCGTCTTATACGCCGGCAAATACGGTAATTAATACCAGGGGTCAGCAATCAGTAGATCATAGCCAGGTGACTGGCAGATCTCTATCTGGGCTTGCTTATCCATTATCCAAGAGCATCAAACAGAGTGCAATGCAGAGAGACTACTTTTAAATCTGGACCTGTAGTGGGATACAAAAGACACATAAGCTGATGTCTCCTCTGTAGAGCCGGCTCCTGTCCCATGCGGTGTGATACCAACTGCACTCCATCTCTTATCCCAGCTAGCAGCCTCCAGAGTGGTGCCAGCAGCAGGAAAGAAGAGATCTTCAGGTCAGAGTGAAGCAATACACTGGGCATAATAGTATAGGGCTGATTTCGCATTGATGTGCTGCGATCTACAGACACTGTGGATGCAGTTCAGTGTGGGTTTGCTGAACTTAGCCATAGACTTCTACTATATCCTATGGGTTTGGCACAGTGTCTGAAAGCGCGCACAAACTCCTGAATGCAGGAGTTCAGGTGTGCTTTCAGAAAGTGCACCACACCTGAGGGACATAATAGAAGTCTATGGCAAAGCACAGTCACAGATGCACTGCGGTAAACTGAAGCCCCTTAGTTTGAAAACAGCCTTGCAGGAGGATCAGAACAGTAAGAGTTCATTTACATTTTCAGTTTGGGAGGTGGTAAAACCCCATAATTTAAGATGTGTTTTTACCACCCCCACCCACACTACATCCCCTTTAGCTGCTGTGGCCAGGGGTATACACATGTCACAGCCGTAGCATGAGTTATATGCTCTGTCATGGTTGGTGGTTGTGGCACCTTCCAAGCATGACCCATTCGAGTGAATGATGCAGCTTTTCAAGTGCCCTGCAACTTTGTGTAGTACAGCAAACCAGGAGTTAAAATGCTGATTTATCACTACCTGATTTAACCCCTTGAACCCCACAGAAGCGTGCAGTTGCATGGCACTTGCAGAGTGGTCCCATTTACTTGAATGGATCATGATTGGCAGGTGGTAGCACCCACCAAAAGCAACAGGGGTTTAATTCCTGCTGCGGCATGTGTACACCTTTGGCTGCTGCTAAAGGGGTATGGTTTGAGGGTGGTAAAACCATGACTCAGCTGCCGGGTTTTACCATCCAAATTTATGCATGAATGAGTCTTAAGGGTGCTGCTGCAGTATGCCTGAGGGCTCATTCACAAGTGCAGCAGGCACTGTTGCTCCTCTGAAAAGCAATCCAAGTGTGTTTGTCAGGTGGTGAGGAAGTGATTTGTTGCCTCCCCACTAACTAATTTAAACCCACAATTGTCATGCAAAGGTAGATTGCCACCTTAAGGTTGCCTACCCCTGCTTAATACAAATGGTGCTCATTGGTAAAGCAAATTACATGCATAAAAATACCTATTGTATGAAACTGTACAAGGAATCCAGAAATGCTTAAAATGACAATTTTTTTTAAATGAACCTAAGAAAAATATTTCTTACAAGCAGTGCTCTATGTAGCCTTTGTGTGTCTCTATATAAAAACATTTTTTAACCACTGCTGAATCTATGAAAATAAATGTGGGTATATATTCCAACATCTATAGTAAAAAAAAAGCCAAGTGCAATCTAATGAAAATGCATACATAAGACACAAACATGCTATTATTTATTTACCAATTCAATTATATCCCAGAATGTCATTCAAAGTCATATTTACTTCACTTAGATAATACAATATTGATTATTTACAATAGTTTATTGTTTTTTTCTTTCTTTAACATTGATCTCTTTCTAATTTGCCTTCTTGGAATGTGATATTATATTATGTACATAATATTTTGTAATGAAAAAGATATTTTATGCCACATACTAAATATCTGTATAATGCTGTAAACCAGTCTCATAATAGAAAATTTTATGAACGGAAAATAAATCTTAAATATTACATAATGATGGATTCATACACAGGAGGTAGATCACATCATAGAACAGTTGTTAGTAATAAGCAATAATTATGCTAGAATAAAAAAAAAAGTTTGATTAATGAATAAAGATGGCTGAATATGTAGGGTTAAGGTTTGGATTCTCTGCTACCATGGGTTTGCAACGAACCCTACCTGTTCAAGGTTTGCAGACTTGGTGAATTTACCAAACCAAATTCTCATAATCATAATGCAGTGCCCAGCCTTTGAACTTAGTTCAGCTTGTTTTGAAAGACCAAAACGATATCTGCAAAAAGGTGAGATTCTGTGAAGTGTCACATCGGTACAATATATACAACCTACTACAGAATAACTGACAATTACATTTATTGAAGAAATGATTATTAATCTATATCAGGGTCTGATAAAAATGCTAATGAGGGAACCCACAGGCAAAAAAGAAAATGGCTTGGAGTTCCCCTTAAAATGCATACAGACCCTTAACCTCTTCATGATCAGGGCCAAAACAATCCTTAATGCCCAAACCCAATTTCGCAATTTTGACATGGCAATATAACTGTACATATTATTACCACTACTCAGTGTATTCAGGTGGACTATACCCTGTTTTTTCAGGTCAGATTGGGAATTTAATTTTGTTAAATTTTAATTGAAATCTCCTGATTCTGTTTTATTATGAGAATACTGGCCCAAAATAGTGAAAAAAAAAATTTTTTTTAAATGTAGCTTATTTTTTTTATGCTATTACCATGACTCACCACCAAAAACATGCAAAATAAATTATCCTAGGCCTGACAGTCATTTTTTCTTTGTACCCTTAGTAGAGGCAAGAAAAAAATGGATGCATTTTTTTCCTACCTAAACACACTGGCATTAACACTAACACTCACTCTAAGTATAAAACAGTTTTTTCTTACCTAAAACACTTTGGCCCTAACACTGCCCTAAATGACACTAACACTGCCACTAAATGACACTAACACCTCCACTAAGTGACACTTACACTGCCACTAACACCATTGTGTATAAAATGTAATGTGCTAAAATTAATTAACTTTTAAATGTGTGAAATTTCAAGTGTGTCTAAACAAATTAACTCTGTTATGGTGCAGACTAACAGATGGCCAATGAGGCCTTAAAACAATCTGGAATCCAAGATGTATCTTATGGATATGCAGGTATTCACAGCAGGCGAGGTGTAGGTTTTTGCAGAAACCTACACAACAATGTAATACCAACCACTTTTCATACAGTAGATAACTGAAAGTGTTTCCTTCTCTTCCTCCCAAGAAGCTGAAGAAAGAAAAATACCCTCAACCTCTGAAATGCAGCTGAGATTCATCATGTATGTTCTTGTGTGGTAATACCCTATCCTCCTAATCTCATTGGGGTTGATTTACTAAAACTAGAGAATGAAAAATATGGTGTAGCTCTTTATAGAAACCAATCAGATTCCAGGTTTTAATATCAAAGCTTAATTGAACAAGTTAGCAGCTGATTGGCTACCATGCACAGCTGCACCAGATTTTGCACTCTCCAGTTTTAGTAAATCAACCCCATTGTGTCTGTTGACACAAATACTGTTTATTACCCAGGGCAAAAATATAAAGATACTTCTCCTGAGCTCCAAATCTCTAAAACTACATGTACAAAACCTCAATTATGTGTGCTTACAGTTCAATGATCTCTTTTGACTTAGTATAGAGAGCAGCAAATGTATGTATCCAGTGACTACCACGCCAGTGCATGCAGGGCCAATGTGTAATGATATACAGTACATAACCTAGAACATAGAAATCAGGGTGAAGTGAATCATGCTTATCTGTGTGAGAAGGTTCTCTATCAAGTGTTTTTCTTAAAAAACAATCTGCTAGGCTTGACTGCAGCCCGTGATGGCTGCTTGAACTTGGAGCTCTAGCACATGGAGGACTACTAATCACCACTATGGGAGTCCCCAGCTTTCGTTCGCTATGGGAAAGTCAAGCAGGAGCACCACTTCCCCCCTGCACACCCCAGGAAACAGGTACTCAGCTTAGCCGGAATAACCCGGAGTTGTTCCACACTCAGCTCTTTGAGAGCCGCATGGCTTCACAGGCCTCGACCTACCACTCTCCCACCAGTGGCTCTGAGGCCCTGACAGACAGCGAGGGAATGATATTTGCTCCAGCTACCTTACTGCCCAGCTTATTGGACGTACAAACGGAAGCTTTAGATATAAAAAATACCTTAATGGCTGAAATTACAGATCTCCACTCGGATGTGCAGGGTATCGCTTCCCGCCTAGGAGAGGTGGAAAATACGACCCATATACATATCGACACTATCCGCCAGGTGCAATGGACATATGACTCTCAACTACCACATCTATTAGAGTTGCACGGGCATCTTGAAGACCTGGATAACTGAGGCAGCAGTGCAAAATTAGAATACGGAACTGCCCGAGGCTGTGGACTTTGCAACTCTGGATCAAACATTGTGCTCCATCTTTAACAATCTGCTATCCCCCCCGCCTCTAGTCACCTCTAGAAATTGAGAGAATCCATAGAGCATTGCGCCCCAGAATCAGGGAAATGGAACTGAACCAAGATGTTATCTGTTGTTTGGCCAACTTTCCTCTGAAAGAGAAGATACTTCACAAAGCTAGAAAGAGGGATCCCATTCTTTACCATGAGACTGAAATAAAACTTTTTCAAGATCTCTCTCAAATTACACTTCAGAACAAGTGAGCCCTACGCCCCATGTTGGACATCCTCCGAACATGTAGAATTCCTTACAGATGGAAGTTTCCATTTTGCCTTTATGCCATCTATAGGGGGCATACAGCTCTCCTGCAAATACCAGAAGATTTGCACAACTGCTTGGAATCTCTCATGCTACCATCTGTAGAGCTTCCAGATTGGTATTCTTTTTTCTTTCCTTCAGAACTGTAGCAATCTGTATTCTGCAACTCTTCTCTAAAAGCACAGAGGCACAGAACCCACAGACGCCAACTGGATCCCATCTCTCCTGCCCATGGCTCTGCTAGACAGGACACAGCTTGACACAGCCCAAATGTGTCTCCCACACATCGTTGAGCCTCAAGAGCTTACAGTCAACTCTGCTTCTGGATGCAGTTAACTACTGCTTTAATTTTACCTGTTTTGCTTAGTCTTGCTATTCCCTGCATATAGCATATGTCTTTCTTTTTTGGAGAATTAGCTCTCTCTCCATATCCATATGAGAGTGACTAACTTCTATAACCAGTCATCCAGCCTCTCTCTACATACATACACTACCCAGGTGCATGAGCAGGTTTTAGCTACAATAGACCTTGCTGATTCCTGGAACATTCTTTATAATGCTGATAACACAGATGCTACAACAGTTGAGACCACTTGAATCTAGCTGGGCCACTTCCTCAGCCCTTACACTTTCTCCCATGACAAGGTAGAAGATGGTTTGCCCTGGAAGTTATTTGAAGATGATGATGGTTGGAAGTACTCTTCACCATCTGTGATGCTGTTATTTCTATATCACTCTTCCACATATGATAGTATTACCTATTGTGATTTGGTAACTGTTCATGATTATTAGTAGAGAAACAAACTTTCTATTTCAGATGCTAGACAGGGTTACTGTTTGCTGGTTACTGCCGTCCCTCTCCCTTTCCCTGTCCTGTTCTCTTCCCCATCCTTCTAGGCATTACTCCCCTTCACCCATCCCCTTCTCCCCCTTCCATACCTTCCTCTCCCCTTTCCCTCCCTCCTCCCCTTCCCTTTCCCTTCTCTTCTCCTCCATTCCTAAGTTGAGTGCAGACTGGTGCTTTTCTTATATTAGTTTTTTACTTTTAGCTCTTATATTACATTATCTCTTTAGAGCTTTAGTGTTTAGGATTATATGATGCAAAGGTTACCCGGATCCTCAAGTATAGTTACTTGAAGGGGTTTTGGCACAGTCCCTCGCTGATGGAGAGGTTTAACTGACTCCTCCTAAAATGTATCTAATTTACATGAGACACGTGCCACCTAGAACAGTTTTTCTCAAGTTTTAACCGCCTCCCACCCACCATATAAGATAATGATGGGTGGGCAGTTTTCTCATTCTGGGAGGACATCATATGACATCCTCCCACTCTAACTCTGCATGCGCACCCTCGGAGGTCAATGGCACGGCGATCGGTGGTACGCTGTGTCCCTGTCCAATCACAGCTGATCACATGTCAATAGGAAATTCTGGTTATGAGCAGTCCTCTCCTCCCACTGACAGCTTGTGAGGAGGGGACATGTACACTGATCATCAGGGCACTGATGATCAGTGCACTGATGATTAGTGTAGCCCCATCAATGCCACATACCAGTGCACATCAATGCCACATATCAGTGCCCATCAGAGCTGCCTTTCAGTGCTGCCTATCCATGTCAGTCAGTGCTGCCTATCAGTGCCAGTCAGTATCGCCTATCAGTGCCACCTCTCAGTGCCAGTCAGTGCCACCTATCAGTGCCCATCAGTGCTGCATATCAGTGCCTGTCAGTGGTGCCTAACAGTTCCAATCAGTACCGCCTATCAGTGTCAGTCAGTGCCCATCAGTGATGCCTGTCAATGCCGATCAGTACCACCTATCAATGCCTCTTCATCAGTGCCTCCTCATCAGTGCCACCTGTCAATGCCCATCAATTCTGCCTCATTAGTGCACATCAGTAAAGGAGAAAAATTACTTATTTACAAAATTTTATAACAGAAACTAAGAAAAAACTTATTTTTCAAAATGTTCAGATTTTTTAGTTTGTTTACCAAAAAATAAAAACCCCACTGGTTATTAAAACCACCAAAAGAAAGCTCTATCTGTCTCAAAAAAATGCTAAAAATTTTGTTTGGGTACAGTGTTGCATGACCACGCAATTGTCATTCAAAGTGTGACAGCACTGAAAGCTGAAAATTGGCCTGGGCAAGAAGGGGGTAAAGTGCCTGGTAGGCAAGTGGTTAAAGAGAAGTGAATTTTGAGGTTGTCAGTGGTGAGGGACCTGAGCTGGCCTCCACTAAGTTCTACCCTTTGTTATATGTTCTATATTTTTCTTCATTGAGGTACCATTGGGGATCCTGATAACAGATGACCTGGCTACACTTGAGGATGCAGTGACGATGACGCTAATCAACCTTGATTGGCCCCAATGACAATTATTACTTTAATAATCTGTGGTGAGATTGCCGTTTGGAATGTCAGTCTTACCAAATTCAATGGTTCTCAATATGTGCTCTGGATCGCCTCTCTCTCAAGTGACACAGGCTCTGCGATAAGATTACATGATGTTGTGTTGCCCTTTGTGTTATTATAATCCTTTAGCAATCTTCCAAGTCAATCTCAGTATCTGTTTTTTGTTACAAGTGCTTTAGCATATCTGATGTGTATATAGCATGACACTGAGTTGCACTTAGATGAAGAATGATTCTATTGGTCTAAGGTTTCCCATACATATTGTACTCCTCCAACTCTGACTTCCATTATTCCCTTTCATATGCAGCTTAAGTCCTCCTATGTGCAAATCTCAAGATCGCCTCAGTCCTTCTCACAACCCCACACAGCACCACCCTGGTGGGTAACTGAACCCCCGGCCCTTTCCTTCCTCTCATTAGGTGAAGTAATAGACTTATTTCCACCTCCTTGTTTAAGGCAATCGGCTTGGGCCCAAGTGTGCTACTATTCTAGTTTAATACTCTACTCTATCAGCCAAAGTGAGAGTTAAAAGAAATTTCCAAATTATGTTAGAGAAAATTCAAAGTGATCTTAAGCAATGGAGCAGCCTCAATGTGTCATGGTTTCGACCCTCAGCCTTAAATAAAATGGCCATTCTCCTGCTCCAATCCACCTTCCACCATCCTTTTTCTCCACAGCTGTTCACATTTTATCTGGAAGAACTTTCCTCCATGTATTCACGTCTTACCTCAATGGTACAATATTTCAGTGCTTTATTCTCTGCTGACCCAAGCTGCTCCTGCACCACTGGATTGCGCCCGACAAGCGTATAAAAGGGAATTACAACATTCCTTATCTGGCGAAGACTGGGAAACTGTCAACAAGCATGTCCATAAAAGCTCGCTGAATGTAGCAATCCAGGAAAACTGCTACAAAATCCAAACGTGGTGTTACATGACTCCTGCTATTCTATACAAATTCTCCCCCTCAATCCTGAATATTTGCTGGAGATGTGGCTCTGCAGTGGGCACCATGCTACATATCTGGTGGAGTTGTGATTAAATACATTCTTTCTGGCAAATGGTACATGACACGATTGCACATTTCACAACTTATGCTTTAGACTACACCAGAACAATATTTGCTACACCTCTCCTCTCTTTCCAATAAGGTTTACAGGAAATCCCTCACTATGCATATGGTCAATGCAGCCAGATTATGCATTCTAGTTCATTGGAGATCCATGTATGTCCCTTCGGCAAGGGAATGGTTTAACAGAATTAATAAAATAGAGGAAATGGAAGAACTGATTCATATCTCACAAGACCGCCTTCCTAGGTTTACTTCCAAATGGCTTCGCTGGTCTCATTTCAAAACAACTGAGCAATACAGTACAGCAATAAGATATACTGTATCTACAGTAGATTGTGAGGTTTTCCAGATTAGAGTCCCCTGCATATTACTTATTCTGTAGGGCATTAAAAACAGTAATGCTCTCCTGGTATCATGTACTGACTTGGAGGTTATGAGGCAATGGGGGTAAGAGTGGGACAGGGTTTGCCAAAATGTTTGATTTGCCATTTCATTAAATGAAACATATATCCAACACAAACAATAAAGAACAGAATGCAAGATCCATGAAAGAAAATGTTTTATTCTCGTGTCCTGCAAATCTGAATCACAAAATTGTGTCTCAGAACACACATTTATACATAGTATTTTACTTGTTGCTTTGGATTTAATTTTGGCCATAGGTGTAAAGACTCATCTGCAGAGGTGGAGTAGTCCATATTACAAAAAAGTAGATGGTTCCTTATTACAGGATACATTTATAAAAAATGTAATTTTCTTTTTAAAAAATTGCAGCGCTAATTATTCTTTGAAACTGCATGTATGTTCAGTCTGTGTTAATGGTAGCAAAATTGAATGTTACTAGTCTACAGTGGGGCCAGAGAATCTCAAAGGAGTCTGCCACAAAATGTGCTGGCCCCACAAATTCCTATTGGGCTGCCTTCCAATCTGCCATTATTTGTATTCAGATTGAATTGCCTTCTCTTTCTCTGTTTGCGTGACTATAGACAGCCTTACGGGGCAAAAAAATAATTACATTAATACAAATTATTAAAAATTAAACTTATAAAGAAAAATTTATATATATATATATAAAACATGTGATGGATTTGCCAAGGCAATGAACCATAGGAAAGGGATGTTCTCATCAATTCTTAACCACGTATGCATTTTCTGACAATGGTCCCCATATTACTTCAACTTTCTAGAGCCTTCCCTTATGCAATAATCACATAGAAGGAGGAGGATGGTCCTGATTTCGCATGCAGCCTATTTTAGCCTTTTTATAGATTCTACATTTAAAGTAAATTTATGGTCAAAATGTAAACTTATATTTTCATTTCTATATTCTATTTCAATCAGAATTAGCAACTCTAAAAGCTACTCGGTAGTTTGTATGGCCCCCACATGCTTGTATGCATGCCTGACAATGTTGGGGCATGCTCCTAATGAGACAACAGATGGTGTCCTGGGGTATTTCCTCACAGATCTTGACCGGAGCATCACTGAGCTCCTGGACAGTCTAAGGTGCAACCTGGCGGTGTCAGATGCACCGAAACATGATATACCAGAGGGGTTCTATTAGATTTAGGTCAGGCAAGCGCGGGGGCAATTCAGTGGTATCAATTCCTTCATCCTCTAGGAACTTGTGGTACTGAAACTTTACCCCGAGCTACACTCTGGAATACCGCCAGGGAGGTTAAAACATTTCTGTTTTGGGGGTTGTCTCATTGTTGCCCATCTAGTGCACCTGTTGTTAATTTCATTAACACCAAAGCAGCTGAAATTGATTAACAACCCCCTCTGCTACCTAACTGATCAGATCAATATCTCAGGAGTTTAACTGACTTGATGCTATACTTTGCTTAAAAAGCGTTCCTTTAATTTTTTCGAGCATGTATATGGAAGGGGTTGCAGTGCAAAATGCTTGGACAAAGTGTGGCTAAGATAGCTGGACTTGGGACTGGTTATAGCAAAGCTATTTTTGGAGCTCCATATGGCAGCTGTTGCCCACTGCCATATGAAGCACCACTATACAGCTACTGAACAATATTTATGACTATTTTCCCTCAGATAATACTCTCAAATTTTTACTGTATAATAAAACTTGCCCTTTTTCTTTCTATTTGCTGCCTAGTCAAGTGCTGTCCATAGCCTCCCTGGCGGTATTCCCGAGTGTAGCTCGGGGTAAAGTTTTAGTACCACAAGCGGTAACCACAAGCTACACTCGGGCTTACCATGCAGCGCTGCTCCAGGATCCCTTGATCACTTACCTTGTCCTGCGCTCCCGCGATGTCCCTCTTGCAGTGTCCCCTGTAATGTCCTCCGGCGGATGCCGCCATCTGTCATCTGGGTTCCATCCCCTGCGAGCGTCAGGACGTACGGGGATGGAACTGACGTGAAATTTGAAAATGACAAAAAGTGACATTCACTAAATTCACTAAAATCACATAGTAAAACATTACTGTATCAAACCATTTCACATACATTTTATCCCTAGTGCTTTGTCCTGTGCCCTGCCTGCATTTTTACCATTCTTTCTGCCTGGAAACTGAAAACCGTCCATTGCATCCAAAAAGCGTCCCTTTAGGTCAAAAGCGGTTTTAGACCGGCTAGAGAACAGCGATAGTAAATCAGAACCACTTGCAGAATTGAGTGATAATGATTTGTGGGGAAATAGTCATCAGACACTGAAAACGATTCTGCGACTTTGCTCAGTGATGTGCGAACTTGGCGCTATATTTCAAATTTCAGTGTTTTTGGTTTGATTATATTATTGAATTAAATTTATTATTAAATTATTATATTTTATGATTATTTATTCAATTATAATTTATGATTTCGTGTTTCAAATTTTAACATACCCGGGATGTTTACTAGACTCTTGTTCGGACAGATTTCAGTGAGTTATTCCTAAAAATTACAGGCCTACAATAAAAAAATACATATTACCATGCAAAGAAATGTACCGCTTTGAGCACAGAAATATGGACATATAATCAGACCGCTAGGGAGGTTAAGCCACTTTCTACCAAATACAAACCTCAAAGACAAAACCCATATTTCCTTTCACTTTAAATACTGTAGTTTGTGTGGGTCAGCTGACCGAAATAAAATATTTCCATAGCTGTCAGCGTTGTATCATACCATGCCTGGATCTAGGGGAGTGCTGGGGTGGGCTGTGCCCCCACAAATTTCAGTTGCATCCCCCCAAAGTCAAAGAATTGGTCCTGGTTCACACCTGCTGAGCAGACCCCTGCTTTGCCTTGCCCAGGACTCTTTGGGAGAAGGAGTAGAAGCTTGCTTGTGCTTGTCCAGCCCCCAACCTAGTCTATCCCAGTGCTTTAAGTTCTCTTCAGCCAAGTAATGCTGGTAGCTGTGCTTACATACAGTACTCTCTCTCTGTCCTAATACGTGTGGGCCTGGGGGAAGGGGGCAGCCTATGTGGGAGTGTTCTCTGGGGCAGTCTCTGGGAGTACTGGCAATCTCTGTGTGGCAATCAGTCACTTACACTCATTTAGTTTGCCAGTCACTCTTTCAGGGTACACTGGTGTAAAGGGGGAGTAAGGACACTGATGTAGGAAGGGGGGGTATTGATGTAAGGAAGAGTGGGGAAACTGATACAAAGGGGAAGTCTTTTGACTCTGATGTGAAGTGAACTCTGATGTAAGCCCTCCCCCCCTTACATCAGAGTCCCCTTCACATCAGAGTCAATAGACTTCCCCTTTATATCAGTTTCCCCACTCTTCCTTACATCAATGCCCAGATTCCCTCTCTTCATCGAGGTTCCTAGAGCATCCCCCCCCCCCAGCTCCAGGAACCTCGATAAAGGGAGGAAATCTGGGCACCCTGATGTATAGAGGAAAACTGGGGGCTTTGATGAAAAGGGGGATTCTGCAAACTCTGATATAAAGGAGGATTGCTGAGGGGCCCTGATGTAAGGGTATAACTCAGGGGACTCTGATGTGAATGGGGTGCTCATCCTGATTACTGCACTGTATATGTTGTTGTGGTTGTTACTTACTTGCACTCTATACATTATGTTGTACATAGTCCTGACCAAGGTGTCTATTATCTCAACAGTTGCTGGTTTTAATTAAATTCTTCTTTAAGGTAGAATCAGGCAGACAAGGTGATCACTTTGTGTGTAGAAAAGCAGTGATTAAATGTTTAAAAATGATCTTTCGTTCTGAGGTTTATGTGTACCTGTGAGACTGTCACTTGGGACATAGTAAGTTGAAGTATTTTGTGAGTACAAGGAGTGTGGTATATGAGTGAGTGTATATACCAAGTAGGCACAGATTCTGTTTATTCATCCCCCTTTAGGTCCCTCCCACTGTTAGGCAAAATCTGTCCTCTCCCTTAGATCAGTCTGCAGAGTCCCCCTTACAGTGTAAGAGAACTGAGTTCAGATGTAAAGGGTCTCTCTACAGATTCAGATTTAAAGGGGAACTCTGTGAGTTCAGATGTAAAGGGGAGCTCTGCATATTCAGATTTATGTTGAATATATTTGTATTATTATTATCAAAGATTTCCAAGATAATATGAAAAATAGTTCACAAAAAAAATTGTGAACATAATATGACAGTATTTGCAAAAATATGTTAAATTGACAATTGCAAAAGCAAAGTAGATAAACTGAATAATCACAAAATGAAATGTGGATATTTGCATATAGTCACGTCATGAATGACATAGGAGTGGGAACGTCTGTCCCATTCCTGCATTTCTAAAAAAAGATGACATCTAATATTGATAAAGAACAGCAGTTAATGTTGTTCAGAAAAGAAGAGAAAAGTAAGAAAAGCACAGGAAAAAGAGAAAAGAAAAAAGAAATAACAGAACTGAAAAAGTGTGAGGGGGAACGAGTCCTACTGTTCAAAATTACTCTTTGACTGGATATGGTAGAAAAAAGGATATAGTCATATATATGCTTAAAGTGTGCGTTGTAGTTTCTCAGAAGCAGAATAGTACATCTAAATGTACCATAAGGAGTAGAACATTTCCCAGGTATCTGTTTCACCAGCCTGCATTTCTTCCATCAACATAGTGTAATTTATTATAGCCACCCATTGGGATAAGGGAGGGCTAGTTGTGTATTTCCAGAGTATGGAGGTGAGTTGCCATGCAGATGAAAGAAAAAAATCATCAAAGGCTCGCTTTCTGAGATTTTGTGCCTGGTAGAATAGATAAAAATCGTAGGCCAAAACTGGCAAATGAGGTCACATTCCCATCAGATGTGTAGGTACGTTCCTTTCTCCCTTTGACAGCACCAGCAGATGTCCAACGATGAAGGGAAAATACAGTTGATGGAAAACGGGTCACAATACCATCTAAAGAGTAGTTTAAAGTTCTTTTCTTGTATGTAATTAGAAATTGAGGCTTTATGAGTGAAAATGAATGCTTTTAGCCAGTCTTAAGAGGAAATGTCTAACCCTAGATCCCTAGACCAGATTTTAGTATAAAGTGGAGGTGTATTATGAGTGTGGGTCAGAATGAATTTGTATACTTTGGGCAATGTGGCTATCTCCGATAAAAGGCACATATACTCAAAGTCCAATACAGGTCTATGTATTTTACCAGATTAGTGTAGAGCTTTACAGGAGGTCGATAATAGTAATTATGTCAAGCAATTCACAAAAAGCGACACCGAAGTGAGTGGACTAACAAAAGAGGGGAACTCTGCAAGTTCAGATGTAAAGAGGAAACTGCTTTCTTCAGATGTGAAGGGGAACTCTGTGTATTCAGATATAAAGGGGGAATTCTGTGGACTGTGATGTAAGAGGGGACGCTTATATGATTAGAAAGGTTATTTAATAAAAAAAATATGTATAGTGTATAATACGAAAACAATCTTGGCAGTGTGCGGCTTAAGTATTTGGGTTTGGCTTGAAGAAAAGGTAGCAAACCTACCCAAGACAGCAGGAAGGAGGCCTGCTGCAGAACATGTGAAAGGGTCCCACTGTGGGACCATAATAAAGGACCCTGTGACAGGATTAAAAGACCTTGGGGTCATTGGTAAAGGCCCCAGGGCTCAGCAGGAAGGGACCCAGGATCAGTGGGAAGGGCCCCACGGCTCAAAGGGAAGGACCCTGGGACCAGAGGTCAGGGTGCCCTTCATGGTTTTGTGCTCTGGGACCTTGGAGTTTCTAGTTACACCTTTGATATGGTGGATTTGCCCCAAGGTCAGATATTCCTGACTGCAAGTGCATTCCTTGATATATTCAGTCACCATTGTGAATATTACTAAAAGTTCTCAGGTTGCCCTTTTAAAAGAACATATTGATGATATTCCCAGACATACTCAATTAATTTAATATATGTTCTTGGATGTCAAAGTTGTGATAGCCAATGCATGGAGGAGTTTAACGTCAGACCTATCCTTTGTGAAACAAGCTGCAATGGATAACGCTTAAAAAGAAAATGGTTAGTATACTAAAGATCACACAATCAAAGTTTGAGAGGGTCTGGAATCCTTGGATAATTTATATACAATTGCCTCCCTGAAGGTGGAATGTGACATGGATGGACATCCAGACAGATTATTTCTTCTTTGTACTTTCCTTTTTCTCTCTTCATCTTTTTCCTCTTATTTAATTGTTATTCTGGGAAGTATTTTGTATTGTACACAGGGATGGACTGACAACTCATGGGGCCCCGGGTAATAGGGGATCATGGGGCCCGTGTCCTTGCCCAAACTCAAAAAAGCCTATGAAAAACGTACTAGGGGCATCTCATGGGGCCCCCTACTGACCCCGGGCCCTCGGGAAGTGCCCGAGTTTCCGAATGGTCAGTCCGCCCCTGATTGTACCCAATTATTTCAATAGCTGAAGGCCATGCATACAGTGAGGGAGAAACTGGTACACTGTGCATGGTAGCCAATCCACATTTTTCAATTACTGTAAGCTTTGGCAATAAAACCTTGTAGCTGATTGGTTTCTATGCAGAACTGCACCAGATCTTGCACGTTCCAGTTTTAGTAAATAACACCCAATTTATTTATTTTTTTCAGTGATATGTGATTGCTCACTTTATTTTTGAGATTAAGATCTTAATTGCTGATTAAGGCTGTGACCTTGATTTCTAATGTTATATACCTCATATACCTTTGAGTATTCTTGGCCATTTATCTTTCATAAGATATGCTATTATGTACATTGTACCACATATTACATTATAGCCTAGAAGATATTGGATCATGATCTTCTTCTGATTTTACTATGTTTTAAATATTTGGGTGGTATTTTATGACCCCTTTATTTTATTTGTAAAAGCTTTTCTGGAAAACTTAATAAATACCATTGAAAAAGAAAAGATAAAAATGCCAGAACAGTATAAACACACTCAGCATGACCCCTTTTTTGGAAAGTATACTTCCCATGGTGATATAATTTTTTGCATGCTAATACTGAGGTGGTTAAATGCCAACTATGTTTTATCTACATAAGAATCAGAGAGGAACACGGAACACTTTTCAGGATAAAAAAGCATCAGTAAATGTACTTAGGCAGGGCTTTCACTTTTAGGTTTAATTTAATGCCATTTATACTATTAACTTGAAACTAAATATTTACAAAGATTGCCATTTAGACTATTTCAATACCAAATAGTCACTGGGTATATCTGAAGAATGGAGCTCCTATTACCTATTATTGTTTTATGTTGTTGTTATTACTATACTGTGATCTGCTTCCAGAGCTTCAAGTAAAATGTAGAACTGAAAAAGTGTGCAAAGTACAGCAGTCACAGCCACTGGGAGAGGAAGAGGAGGGCTCTCTAAATGTAAACCAGTAACCAATGTTTACAATTGTGATCATTGTGATTGGTTCACAGCTATCACAAGATGCATAGCCACTTTAATTGGCTCTGCGCATTTTACCTGTGAACTGCATCATCCAATAACAGTATGATGACAGGCATTGTTCACACATTTGAAGTGCAAACACACTCCAAAAATATTATAAATATCCATTTGGAAAAACAGCTGCCCCGGCAGGCCATTTAGCTACAATGGCCAGTCAGGAGGTGGTTAAACAGCACAAACAGAGAGCATGAGGACAGTCAGCAGTAACACAATGGTTAAATGATTTACAGTTATAAATATAAAATATGTTTCAGTAACTCTGTGATGTGGCAACTAAAACAGAAACAGCGGTCCATGTCCCCATTAGCAAAAGTGAACTTTTAAACATAAGAATTTATATG
Organism: Staurois parvus; assembly: GCF_062004578.1. Classification (NCBI taxonomy): domain Eukaryota; kingdom Metazoa; phylum Chordata; class Amphibia; order Anura; family Ranidae; genus Staurois; species Staurois parvus. The sequence goes on from NW_028317949.1 coordinate 12,127,451, forward strand.
GGCAGCATTTGTAAATCCAGAACAAAATTGCAGCAATATGTTTTTGTTCAAACACAACTTGATGCAAGATAGAGCATCAATATGCATGTAGATATTTATAATCCACAGGGTATTTGCCCAGAAGGAAAGATATATTGTATGTTTGACATAAGTAATGCCATACATCTATACTTTAACTATATTAGAAGAAAGGAATCCATACATTTACTATGTAATTCATATAAAAACCCCTAAGTCTTATACTTAGAACAGTGAATCCATCAATGCTAGCTTGACATATAGACTTATGCAGCATATCTCCAACAACTTTGTAACACATAGAATCTTGCAAATAGAAGTATAAAAAGTACATGTATCTTGCCAAAAAAGCTGTATATATTTGTGCTAGATACACCTCCGGTAAGCAAATTGGTGAATTAGAATGATTGCACTGAACATGCAGTAAGTGTAGATAAGTGCTCTTTTACTCACCATTAGAGATGAGCGAATCGAAGTATCCGAAGTGGAATTCGAGTCGAATATCGGAAAAATTTCGATTCGTGCCGAATCCGAAAAACAGCCTAATTCGGACGCGCGAATCGAAATTTTTCCGAAAATGGCGGCTGACATGTGCGGCGACGGAGCGGGGATGTCGGGGAAGGCGCGCAGACAAGGCGCGCTGCCCCATAATGCATTCCTCAACGACATGTGATCGCATCAGCCAATCAGCAGCCAGCCAGCCAGCACTGTGTAATGGTCGAGGTATATATAGCGGCCATTTTGGAAATCTTCATTTGCCTGCAGTCATTGAACAGAGGCAGACCGCTCTGTACTAGGGACAGGGACAGAGTTAGGGCCACAGAAACGAGAATTGGGGACAGAGAGAAGTTACTTAGGGACAGAGAACCATTACTCAGGGACACAGACTTGTTAATGAGGGCCACAGAATCGTTATTTAGGGACAAAGAAACGCTAGTTAGGGCCACAGAATTCATACTCAGGGACAGACAGAATTGTTACTCAGTGCCAGAGAATTGTTACTTAGGGCCACAGAAACGTTATTAGGGCCACAGAATTTTTACTCAGGGACAGACAGAATTGTTACTGAGTGCCAGAGAATTGTTACTCAGGGACAGACAGAATTGTTACTGAGTGCCAGAGAATTCTTACTCAGGGCCACAGAATTCATTCTCAGGGACAGACAGAATTGTTACTCAGGGACAGACAGAATTGTTACTGAGTGCCAGAGAATTGTTACTCAGGGACAGACAGAATTGTTACTGAGTGCCAGAGAATTGTTACTCAGGGACAGACAGAATTGTTACTGAGTGCCAGAGAATTGTTACTCAGGGACAGACAGAATTGTTACTGAGTGCCAGAGAATTGTTACTCAGGGACAGACAGAATTGTTACTGAGTGCCAGAGAATTGATACTCAGGGACAGACAGAATTGTTACTGAGTGCCAGAGAATTGTTACTCAGGGACAGACAGAATTGTTACTGAGTGCCAGAGAATTGTTACTCGCACAGACACAAAATTGTTACTTGCACAGACACAGAATTGTTACTCGCGCAGACACAGAATTGTTACTCAGGGCCACAGAATTCATACTCAGGGACAGACAGAATTGTTACTGAGTGCCAGAGAATTGTTACTCAGGGACAGACAGAATTGTTACTGAGTGCCAGAGAATTGTTACTCAGGGACAGACAGAATTGTTACTGAGTGCCAGAGAATTGTTACTCGCACAGACACAAAATTGTTACTTGCACAGACACAGAATTGTTACTCGCACAGACACAGAATTGTTACTCAGGGCCACAGAATTCATACTCAGGGACAGACAGAATTGTTACTGAGCGCCAGAGAATTGTTACTCAGGGACAGACAGAATTGTTACTGAGTGCCAGAGAATTGTTACTCAGGGACAGACAGAATTGTTACTGAGTGCCAGAGAATTGTTACTCAGGGACAGACAGAATTGTTACTGAGTGCCAGAGAATTGTTACTCAGGGACAGACAGAATTGTTACTGAGTGCCAGAGAATTGTTACTCGCACAGACACAAAATTGTTACTTGCACAGACACAGAATTGTTACTCGCACAGACACAGAATTGTTACTCAGGGCCACAGAATTCATACTCAGGGACAGACAGAATTGTTACTGAGTGCCAGAGAATTGTTACTCAGGGACAGACAGAATTGTTACTGAGTGCCAGAGAATTGTTACTCAGGGACAGACAGAATTGTTACTGAGTGCCAGAGAATTGTTACTCGCACAGACACAAAATTGTTACTTGCACAGACACAGAATTGTTACTCGCACAGACACAGAATTGTTACTCAGGGCCACAGAATTCATACTCAGGGACAGACAGAATTGTTACTGAGTGCCAGAGAATTGTTACTCAGGGACAGACAGAATTGTTACTGAGTGCCAGAGAATTGTTACTCAGGGACAGACAGAATTGTTACTGAGTGCCAGAGAATTGTTACTCGCACAGACACAAAATTGTTACTTGCACAGACACAGAATTGTTACTCGCGCAGACACAGAATTGTTACTCAGGGCCACAGAATTCATACTCAGGGACAGACAGAATTGTTACTGAGTGCCAGAGAATTGTTACTCAGGGACAGACAGAATTGTTACTGAGTGCCAGAGAATTGTTACTCAGGGACAGACAGAATTGTTACTGAGTGCCAGAGAATTGTTACTCAGGGACAGACAGAATTGTTACTGAGTGCCAGAGAATTGTTACTCGCACAGACACAAAATTGTTACTTGCACAGACACAGAATTGTTACTCGCACAGACACAGAATTGTTACTCAGGGCCACAGAATTCATACTCAGGGACAGACAGAATTGTTACTGAGCGCCAGAGAATTGTTACTCAGGGACAGACAGAATTGTTACTGAGTGCCAGAGAATTGTTACTCAGGGACAGACAGAATTGTTACTGAGTGCCAGAGAATTGTTACTCAGGGACAGACAGAATTGTTACTGAGTGCCAGAGAATTGTTACTCAGGGACAGACAGAATTGTTACTGAGTGCCAGAGAATTGTTACTCGCACAGACACAAAATTGTTACTTGCACAGACACAGAATTGTTACTCGCACAGACACAGAATTGTTACTCAGGGCCACAGAATTCATACTCAGGGACAGACAGAATTGTTACTGAGCGCCAGAGAATTGTTACTCAGGGACAGACAGAATTGTTACTGAGTGCCAGAGAATTGTTACTCGCACAGACACAAAATTGTTACTTGCACAGACACAGAATTGTTACTCGCGCAGACACAGAATTGTTACTCAGGGCCACAGAATTCATACTCAGGGACAGACAGAATTGTTACTGAGTGCCAGAGAATTGTTACTCAGGGACAGACAGAATTGTTACTGAGTGCCAGAGAATTGTTACTCAGGGACAGACAGAATTGTTACTGAGTGCCAGAGAATTGTTACTCGCACAGACACAAAATTGTTACTTGCACAGACACAGAATTGTTACTCGCACAGACACAGAATTGTTACTCAGGGCCACAGAATTCATACTCAGGGACAGACAGAATTGTTACTGAGCGCCAGAGAATTGTTACTCAGGGACAGACAGAATTGTTACTGAGTGCCAGAGAATTGTTACTCAGGGACAGACAGAATTGTTACTGAGTGCCAGAGAATTGTTACTCAGGGACAGACAGAATTGTTACTGAGTGCCAGAGAATTGTTACTCAGGGACAGACAGAATTGTTACTGAGTGCCAGAGAATTGTTACTCGCACAGACACAAAATTGTTACTTGCACAGACACAGAATTGTTACTCGCACAGACACAGAATTGTTACTCAGGGCCACAGAATTCATACTCAGGGACAGACAGAATTGTTACTGAGTGCCAGAGAATTGTTACTCAGGGACAGACAGAATTGTTACTGAGTGCCAGAGAATTGTTACTCAGGGACAGACAGAATTGTTACTGAGTGCCAGAGAATTGTTACTCGCACAGACACAAAATTGTTACTTGCACAGACACAGAATTGTTACTCGCACAGACACAGAATTGTTACTCGCACAGACACAGAATTGTTACTCAGGGCCACAGAATTCATACTCAGGGACAGACAGAATTGTTACTGAGTGCCAGAGAATTGTTACTCAGGGACACCTAATCGTTGAATTAAATAGTATGTCAGACAACATGCAGAGGAGTGGCAGAGGAGGCAATGTTTTAGGAGCGAGCAGACGTGGCAGCAGAGGAAGGGGTCGAGGCAGCAGTATTCGCAGCCAGAGGCCAGTGCTCCCGGTGTCATCCAGCGGTCGTGTCTCCACCGACAACCCTGCCGTCATTGATTGGTTGGCTCGGTCGTCTTCCTCTTCCCAGGTCACCTCTGACACCTACAGCCAACGGTCGGTGGGTACGTCAGACACAACCGTTAGTTGGCATGGCCCGGGACCAAGCCCACTGAAATCACGTGTCCTCTACCTGCCCCTGTCCTTTGCTGTTCCCTCACCAAGCGAAGTATCGCATGCTGTGGGCTCAGCCCCACTGTACAGTGAGGAAGAGCTAACAGAGGGCGGTCAGGAACGGGGGGAGACATCGGCCTTTTCAGCAGCCAAGCGAACAAGTACTGGCGAGGAGAGTGGCTCGGTAGCCGGTCTAGAGACAGGTCTGTCTCCTGACCCAGACGCAGCCGAGGGGGCTAGTAGTGAGGCGGAGACCCTACTTGATGATGAGGAGGTTGATCGCACTTGGCAGCCTCGTCGTCATCAGGCAATTTCTTCCGCATCATCAGGAGAAGAGGGTGGCAGCTTGGCAGCGAGCAAAACAGTCGGTGGGTTGCCCAGGAGACAGCAGCAGGGTCGCATCAGTGTCAGTGGAGCCAAACGTCCACGGAGTAGAGCACCAGCTCCACTGCAGCCTACCACCACGGCCAGTAGTGGTGCCGGTGCGCACGGAGGAAGTAGCAGTCAGCCAGTGAAGAGTAGCGGGGGCAAAGTTTCCTACTCGGTGGTGTGGCAATTTTTCCTCAAGCCGCCCGAGGAAGTAAACGTAGCCGTATGTCGACTATGTGGCCAGAAATGCAAGCGTGGCCAGGGGGCCCATGTTGGGACTACAGCGTTGCGTCAGCATATGCAGCGTCACCATTCGGTGGCCTGGGAAAACCGTGATAAACATACGGCGGTTCTGCCTGCCCCAGCCCCCGCTCCATCACCCGCTCCGTTACTTGCTCCGTCACCCGACGTCGTCAATCGCCCTCTATCAGCCAGTCAAGGCTCCAACACCTCTGCTGAGGGGAGTTGTCGCTCATTGGCATCTTCCGCTCGTTCAGATGCTCCTTCTCCTGCTACTCCTCTTCTCGGATTCCGTCAACAGTCTTTCTTGGAATCCGTATCCAAGAGACAACAGTTTGCGAGCACGCACCCGACGGTGCAAAAGCTGAACGTCCTCCTGTCCAAGTTGCTGGTGCTGCAGTCCCTCCCTTTCCAACTGGTGGACTCAGCACCTTTCCGAGAAATGATGGCTTGTGCCGCGCCGCGGTGGAGAGTGCCAAGCCGTCATTTCTTTGCCCAAAAGGCAGTGCCAGCCCTGCATTCACATGTAGAAGAGATGGTGGGCCAGTCTTTGAGCATGTCGGTCTCTGCCAAAGTGCACGGCAGCGCCGACGTGTGGAGCTGTAACTACGGTCAGGGACAGTACATGTCATTTACGGCCCACTGGGTGAACGTGGTGCCGGCACAGCCGCACCAGCAACTTGGACAGGTCACGACGCTTTTGCCTCCACGTTTGCACGTCCTTGGTCCAGCAAGCATGTCCGCCTCTACCACCTCTTTTTCCGCCGTGTCCTCAGCCGCCACCCCCGTGCCAAGTCCCATTACCCGACCGGCATATCACATGTGCAGGGCGCAACGGTGTCACGCTGTGCTGCACCTGGTATGCCTTGGCGAACGTAGTCACACAGGGGAGGAACTGCTGAGTGTAATGAACAGAGAAATCGACAGATGGCTGTCTCCGCGCAAACTAAAAATCGGAACCATGTTGACTGACAACGGAAAGAACATGGTGTCTGCTCTGCGTCAAGGAAGGTTGTGCCATGCGCCATGCATGGCTCACGTGTTCAATCTGGTTGTCAAGCGGTTCCTAAAATCCACCATCCCACTGCAAGACATCCTTAAAATGTCACGTAAACTGTGCATGCATTTCAGCCATTCCTACACCGCAAAGAACACCCTCATTGAGCTGCAGCGGCAGAACGGAATTCCACAGCATCGCCTGATCTGCGACGTTGCAACAAGGTGGAATTCAACCCTACACATGTTAGACCGCCTTTACGAGCAGCGAAAGGCCATCACCGATTTCCTGATGTTACAAGCGGATAAAGGTACTCCCCTGTGTAACTTAGATGTCAGCCATTGGCAGCTCATGCGTGACACCTGCCGCTTGCTCAGGCCCTTTGAGGAGGCCACGCTATTCGTGAGTCGGCAGGACTATGGGATGAACGACGTCATTCCTCTGTTGCACGTCCTGGAACAAATGCTGTTAACAATGGCTGGTCAGGGTGCGGTAGACGTGGCGCACAGATCTCAACGCCACATGACCCCTGTGGGGGCAGGACAGGAAGAAGAGGAGGAGGTAGAGGAGGACATTTGTGCTCAGGAATTATTGAGTGAAATGGGTGGTTTTTCCACTCAGCGGACAGGAGTGGAGGAGCAGGAGCATCTGGTAGAGGAGGAGGAGGAGGAGACAGAGGACCCAGACGCACCGTGGCAGTATGCTGTGGAGATGGAGGCAGGGAGTCCCTCGCATTCCTTGGCACAAATGGCCCATAGCATGCTCGGTTGCTTGCGTAGCGACAGCCGAATAATAACCATCAGACAGAGGGATGACTTTTGGCTGTCCACCTTGTTGGACCCTCGCTACCGGTCCAAAATGGTGGCCTTTTTCACACCTGCTGAGAGGGAGGCCAAAATTACGTACTATAAAAACCACCTATGTAGTCAGTTGGTCTCTGCCTTTGTGCGCCAACGTCCATCCTCAGACACTGTGGGCCCTGTGCGCTCGCGTTCCGCTGGCATGGCAGCAGGGGAGGGGTGGGGTGGTAGGAGCAGTGGCAGCTCCACCAGCAGCGGCTGCCTCAGTCTGCAGTCGATGATGAGTAGCTTTCTTCACCAGCGCAGTGAGGAAACTACTAACCAGCCGCAGCAGCAGCAGCAGCATCAGGTGGACCTGGAGCAGGAGCTCAAACAACAGGCTTGGGCCTACTTGGACAGCACCCTGCCAACCGAGGTAGACAATCCCCTTGACTACTGGGCAACGAAACTTGACCTTTGGCCCCAACTAGCTGAATTTGCCCTTGAAAGGCTGTCATGCCCGGCCAGTAGCGTGGCATCGGAGCGCGTGTTTAGTGCGGCAGGAGGTATTGTAACTCCGCGGAGGACACGACTGTCCACCCAAAGTGTGGAGAGACTCACGTTTGTGAAAATGAATCAGGCGTGGATTAGTCTGGATTTCAAACCACCAGTTCCTGACACAACTGACTAAATCCGCCATGAATCATGCCTCAAACATGTGCCACTTTCAGGTCTCCTCACACTGCTGGTGTGTTAAATTTTTTGACATAGGGTGCAGGCAGATTACGGGCCTCCTATAGCTGCTGCCAGGCCCCTAATCTGCCATGGGCCCCTATATACCGCCTCCTCATGCTGCTGCCAAGTCCAGAGTCTGTCATGGGTCCCTGTACGGCCTCCCATTGCTGCTGTCTCCATCGCCACACTCTGCTGCCATGTGCCACTTTCAGGTCTCTTCACACTGCTGGTGTGTTAAATTTTTTGACATAGGGTGCAGGCAGATTACGGGCCTCACATAGCTGCTGCCAGGCCCCTAATCTGCCATGGGCCCCTATATACCGCCTCCTCATGCTGCTGCCAAGTCTAGAGTCTCTCATGGGTCCCTGTACGGCCTCCCATTGCTGCTGTCTCCATCGCCACACTCTGCTGCCATGTGCCACTTTCAGGTCTCTTCACACTGCTGGTGTGTTTAATTTTTTGACATAGGGTGCAGGCAGATTACGGGCCTCACATAGCTGCTGCCAGGCCCCTAATCTGCCATGGGCCCCTATATACCGCCTCCTCATGCTGCTGCCAAGTCCAGAGTCTGTCATGGGTCCCTGTACGGCCTCCCATTGCTGCTGTCTCCATCGCCACACTCTGCTGCCATGTGCCACTTTCAGGTCTCTTCACACTGCTGGTGTGTTAAATTTTTTGACATAGGGTGCAGGCAGATTACGGGCCTCACATAGCTGCTGCCAGGCCCCTAATCTGCCATGGGCCCCTATATACCGCCTCCTCATGCTGCTGCCAAGTCTAGAGTCTCTCATGGGTCCCTGTACGGCCTCCCATTGCTGCTGTCTCCATCGCCACACTCTGCTGCCATGTGCCACTTTCAGGTCTCTTCACACTGCTGGTGTGTTTAATTTTTTGACATAGGGTGCAGGCAGATTACGGGCCTCACATAGCTGCTGCCAGGCCCCTAATCTGCCATGGGCCCCTATATACCGCCTCCTCATGCTGCTGCCAAGTCCAGAGTCTGTCATGGGTCCCTGTACGGCCTCCCATTGCTGCTGTCTCCATCGCCACACTCTGCTGCCATGTGCCACTTTCAGGTCTCTTCACACTGCTGGTGTGTTAAATTTTTTGACATAGGGTGCAGGCAGATTACGGGCCTCACATAGCTGCTGCCAGGCCCCTAATCTGCCATGGGCCCCTATATACCGCCTCCTCATGCTGCTGCCAAGTCTAGAGTCTCTCATGGGTCCCTGTACGGCCTCCCATTGCTGCTGTCTCCATCGCCACACTCTGCTGCCATGTGCCACTTTCAGGTCTCTTCACACTGCTGGTGTGTTAAATTTTTTGACATAGGGTGCAGGCAGATTACGGGCCTCACATAGCTGCTGCCAGGCCCCTAATCTGCCATGGGCCCCTATATACCGCCTCCTCATGCTGCTGCCAAGTCTAGAGTCTCTCATGGGTCCCTGTACGGCCTCCCATTGCTGCTGTCTCCATCGCCACACTCTGCTGCCATGTGCCACTTTCAGGTCTCTTCACACTGCTGGTGTGTTAAATTTTTTGACATAGGGTGCAGGCAGATTACGGGCCTCACATAGCTGCTGGCAGGCCCCTAATCTGCCATGGGCCCCTATATACCGCCTCCTCATGCTGCTGCCAAGTCCAGAGTCTGTCATGGTCCCTGTACGGCCTCCCATTGCTGCTGTCTCCATCGCCACACTCTGCTGCCATGTGCCACTTTCAGGTCTCTTCACACTGCTGGTGTGTTTAATTTTTTGACATAGGGTGCAGGCAGATTACGGGCCTCACATAGCTGCTGCCAGGCCCCTAATCTGCCATGGGCCCCTATATACCGCCTCCTCATGCTGCTGCCAAGTCTAGAGTCTCTCATGGGTCCCTGTACGGCCTCCCATTGCTGCTGTCTCCATCGCCACACTCTGCTGCCATGTGCCACTTTCAGGTCTCTTCACACTGCTGGTGTGTTTAATTTTTTGACATAGGGTGCAGGCAGATTACGGGCCTCACATAGCTGCTGCCAGGCCCCTAATCTGCCATGGGCCCCTATATACCGCCTCCTCATGCTGCTGCCAAGTCCAGAGTCTGTCATGGGTCCCTGTACGGCCTCCCATTGCTGCTGTCTCCATCGCCACACTCTGCTGCCATGTGCCACTTTCAGGTCTCTTCACACTGCTGGTGTGTTAAATTTTTTGACATAGGGTGCAGGCAGATTACGGGCCTCACATAGCTGCTGCCAGGCCCCTAATCTGCCATGGGCCCCTATATACCGCCTCCTCATGCTGCTGCCAAGTCTAGAGTCTCTCATGGGTCCCTGTACGGCCTCCCATTGCTGCTGTCTCCATCGCCACACTCTGCTGCCATGTGCCACTTTCAGGTCTCTTCACACTGCTGGTGTGTTAAATTTTTTGACATAGGGTGCAGGCAGATTACGGGCCTCACATAGCTGCTGCCAGGCCCCTAATCTGCCATGGGCCCCTATATACCGCCTCCTCATGCTGCTGCCAAGTCTAGAGTCTCTCATGGGTCCCTGTACGGCCTCCCATTGCTGCTGTCTCCATCGCCACACTCTGCTGCCATGTGCCACTTTCAGGTCTCTTCACACTGCTGGTGTGTTAAATTTTTTGACATAGGGTGCAGGCAGATTACGGGCCTCACATAGCTGCTGGCAGGCCCCTAATCTGCCATGGGCCCCTATATACCGCCTCCTCATGCTGCTGCCAAGTCCAGAGTCTGTCATGGTCCCTGTACGGCCTCCCATTGCTGCTGTCTCCATCGCCACACTCTGCTGCCATGTGCCACTTTCAGGTCTCTTCACACTGCTGGTGTGTTAAATTTTTTGACATAGGGTGCAGGCAGATTACGGGCCTCACATAGCTGCTGCCAGGCCCCTAATCTGCCATGGGCCCCTATATACCGCCTCCTCATGCTGCTGCCAAGTCCAGAGTCTGTCATGGTCCCTGTACGGCCTCCCATTGCTGCTGTCTCCATCGCCACAGTCTGCTGCCATGTGCCACTTTCAGGTCTCTTCACACTGCTGGTGTGTTAAATTTTTTGACATAGGGTGCAGGCAGATTACGGGCCTCACATAGCTGCTGCCAGGCCCCTAATCTGCCATGGGCCCCTATATACCGCCTCCTCATGCTGCTGCCAAGTTCAGAGTCTGTCATGGGTCCCTGTACGGCCTCCCATTGCTGCTGTCTCCATCGCCACACTCTGCCATGTGCCACTTTCAGGTCTCCTCACACTGCTGGTGTGTTGAATTTTTTGACATAGGGTGCTGGCAGATTACGGGCCTCCTATAGCTGCTGCCAGGCCCCTAATCTGCCATGGGCCCCTATATACCGCCTCCTCATGCTGCTGCCAAGTCCAGAGTCTGTCATGGGTCCCTGTACGGCCTCCCATTGCTGCTGTCTCCATCGCCACACTCTGCTGCCATGTGCCACTTTCAGGTCTCTTCACACTGCTGGTGTGTTAAATTTTTTGACATAGGGTGCAGGCAGATTACGGGCCTCACATAGCTGCTGGCAGGCCCCTAATCTGCCATGGGCCCCTATATACCGCCTCCTCATGCTGCTGCCAAGTCCAGAGTCTGTCATGGTCCCTGTACGGCCTCCCATTGCTGCTGTCTCCATCGCCACACTCTGCTGCCATGTGCCACTTTCAGGTCTCTTCACACTGCTGGTGTGTTTAATTTTTTGACATAGGGTGCAGGCAGATTACGGGCCTCACATAGCTGCTGCCAGGCCCCTAATCTGCCATGGGCCCCTATATACCGCCTCCTCATGCTGCTGCCAAGTCCAGAGTCTGTCATGGGTCCCTGTACGGCCTCCCATTGCTGCTGTCTCCATCGCCACACTCTGCCATGTGCCACTTTCATTTCTCCTCACACACTGCTGGTGTGTTGAATTTTTTGACATAGGGTGCTGGCAGATTACGGGCCTCCTATAGCTGCTGCCAGGCCCCTAATCTGCCATGGGCCCCTATATACCGCCTCCTCATGCTGCTGCCAAGTCTAGAGTCTCTCATGGGTCCCTGTACGGCCTCCCATTGCTGCTGTCTCCATCGCCACACTCTGCTGCCATGTGCCACTTTCAGGTCTCTTCACACTGCTGGTGTGTTAAATTTTTTGACATAGGGTGCAGGCAGATTACGGGCCTCACATAGCTGCTGGCAGGCCCCTAATCTGCCATGGGCCCCTATATACCGCCTCCTCATGCTGCTGCCAAGTCCAGAGTCTGTCATGGTCCCTGTACGGCCTCCCATTGCTGCTGTCTCCATCGCCACAGTCTGCTGCCATGTGCCACTTTCAGGTCTCTTCACACTGCTGGTGTGTTAAATTTTTTGACATAGGGTGCAGGCAGATTACGGGCCTCCCATAGCTGCTGCCAGGCCCCTAATCTGCCATGGGCCCCTATATACCGCCTCCTCATGCTGCTGCCAAGTCCAGAGTCTGTCATGGGTCCCTGTACGGCCTCCCATTGCTGCTGTCTCCATCGCCACACTCTGCCATGTGCCACTTTCAGGTCTCCTCACACACTGCTGGTGTGTAGAATTTTTTGACATAGGGTGCTGGCAGATTACGGGCCTCCCATAGCTGCTGCCAGGCCCCTAATCTGCCATGGGCCCCTATATACCGCCTCCTCATGCTGCTGCCAAGTTCAGAGTCTGTCATGGGTCCCTGTACGGCCTCCCATTGCTGCTGTCTCCATCGCCACACTCTGCCATGTGCCACTTTCAGGTCTCCTCACACTGCTGGTGTGTTGAATTTTTTGACATAGGGTGCTGGCAGATTACGGGCCTCCTATAGCTGCTGCCAGGCCCCTAATCTGCCATGGGCCCCTATATACCGCCTCCTCATGCTGCTGCCAAGTCCAGAGTCTGTCATGGGTCCCTGTACGGCCTCCCATTGCTGCTGTCTCCATCGCCACACTCTGCCATGTGCCACTTTCAGGTCTCCTCACACACTGCTGGTGTGTTGAATTTTTTGACATAGGGTGCTGGCAGATTACGGGCCTCCTATAGCTGCTGCCAGGCCCCTAATCTGCCGTAGGCCCCTATATACCGCCTCCTCATGCTGCTGCCAGGTCCAGAGTCTCTCATGGGTCCCTGTACGGCCTCCCATTGCTGCTGTCTCCATCGCCACACTCTGCCATGTGCCACTTTCAGGTCTCCTCACACTGCTGGTGTGTTCCATTTTTTGTCATAGGGTGCTGGCAGATTATGGGCCTCCCATAACTGCTGCCAGGCCCCTAATCTGCCATGGGCCCCTATACCGACTCCTCATGCTGTGACGTTGCAACAACGTGGAATTCAACCCTACATATGTTAGACCGCCTTTACGAACAGCAAAAGGCCATCACAGATTTCCTGATGTTAAAAGCAGATAAAGGTACTCCCTGTGTAACTTAGATGTCAGCCATTGGCAGCTCATGCGTGACACCTGCGCTTGCTCAGGCCCTTTGAGGAGGCCACGCTATTCGTGAGTCGGCAGGACTATGGGATGAACGACGTCATTCCTCTGTTGCACGTCCTGGAACAAATGCTGTTAACAATGGCTGGTCAGGGTGCGGTAGACGTGGCGCACAGATCTCAACGCCACATGGCCCCTGTGGGGGCAGGACTGGAAGAAGAGGAGGAGGTAGAGGAGGACATTGGTGCTCAGGAATTATTGAGTGAAATGGGTGGTTTTTCCACTCAGCGGACAGGAGTGGAGGAGCAGGAGCATCTGGTAGAGGAGGAGGAAGAGGAGACAGAGGACCTAGACGCACCGTGGCAGTATGCTGTGGAGATGGAGGCAGGGAGTCCCTCGCATTCCTTGGCACAAATGGCCCATAGCATGCTCGGTTGCTTGCGTAGCGACAGCCGAATAATAACCATCAGACAGAGGGATGACTTTTGGCTGTCCACCTTGTTGGACCCTCGCTACCGTTCAAAAATGGTGGCCTTTTTCACACCTGCTGAGAGGGAGGCCAAAATAACGTACTATAAAAAACACCTATGTAGTCAGCTGGTCTCTGCCTGTCTGCGCCAACGTCCATCCTCAGACACTGTGGGCCCTGTGCGCTCGTGTTCCGCTGCCATGGCAGCAGGGGAGGGGTGGGGTGGTAGGAGCAGTGGCAGCTCCACCAGCAGCGGCTGCCTCAGTCTGCAGTCGATGATGAGTAGCTTTCTTCACCAGCGCAGTGAGGAAACTACTAACCAGCCGCAGCAGCAGCAGCAGCATCAGGTGGACCTGGAGCAGGACCTCAAACAACAGGCTTAGGCCTACTTGGACAGCACCCTGCCAACCGAGGTAGACAATCCCCTTGACTACTGGGCAACGAAACTTGACCTTTGGCCCCAACTAGCTGAATTTGCCCTTGAAAGGCTGTCATGCCCGGCCAGTAGCGTGGCATCGGAGCGCGTGTTTAGTGCGGCAGGAGGTATTGCAACTCCGCGGAGGACACGACTGTCCACCCAAAGTGTGGAGAGACTCACGTTTGTGAAAATGAATCAGGCGTGGATTAGTCTGGATTTCAAACCACCAGTTCCTGACACAACTGACTAAATCCGCCATGAATCATGCCCCAAACATGTGCCACTTTCAGGTCTCCTCACACTGCTGGTGTGTTCCATTTTTTGTCATAGGGTGCTGGCAGATTACGGGCCTCCCATAGCTGCTGCCAGGCCCCTAATCTGCCATGGGCCCCTATACCGCCTCCTCATGCTGCTGCCAAGTCCAGAGTCTCTCATGGGTCCCTGTACGGCCTCCCATTGCTGCTGCCTCCATCGCCACACTCTGCCATGTGCCACTTTCAGGTCTCCTCACACTGCTGGTGTGTTCCATTTTTTGTCATAGGGTGCTGGCAGATTACGGGCCTCCCATAGCTGCTGCCAGGCCCCTAATCTGCCATGGACCCCTATACCGCCTCCTCATGCTGCTGCCAGGTCCAGAGTCTCTCATGGGTCCCTGTACGGCCTCCCATTGCTGCTGTCTCCATCGCCACACTCTGCCATGTGCCACTTTCAGGTCTCCTCACACTGCTGGTGGGTTCCATTTTTTGTCATAGGGTGCTGGCAGATTACGGGCCTCCCATAGCTGCTGCCAGGCCCGTAATCTGCCATGGGCCCCCGTACCGACTCCTCATGCTGCTGCCAGGCCCGTAATCTGTCATGGGCCCCTGTTGTCGCTTGTTGGCATATTCCGCTCGTTCAGATGCTCCTTCTCCTGCTACTCATCTTCACGGATTCCGTCAGCAGTCTTTCTTGGAATCCGTTTCCAAGAGACAACAGTTTGCGAGCACGCACCCGACGGTGCAGAAGCTGAACGTCCTCCTGTCCAAGTTGCTGCTGCCAGGCTCGTAATCTGTCATGCGCCCCTGTACCGCCTCCTCATGCTGCTGCCAGGTCCAGAGTGTGTCATGGGCCCCCGTACCGACTCCTCATGCTGCTGCCAGGCCCGTAATCTGTCATGGGCCCCTGTACCGCCTCCCCATGCTGCTGCCAGGTCCAGAGTGTGTCATGGGTCCCTGTACGGCCTCCCATTGCTGCTGCCAGGCCCGTAATCTGCCATGGGCCCCTGTACCGACTCCTCATGCTGCTGCCAGGCCCGTAATCTGTCATGGGCCCCTGTACCGCCTCCTCATGCTGCTGCCAGGTCCAGAGTGTGTCATGGGTCCCTGTACGGCCTCCCATTGCTGCTGTCTCTATCGCCACACTCTGCCATGTGCCACTTTCAGGTCTCCTCACACTGCTGGTGGTTTCCATTTTTGTCATAGGGTGCTGTATGGCCTCCCATTGCTGCTGCCTCCACCGCCACACTGTGGCTCCACACTCTGGTTTTGGCCCCGTGACTGCCCAAATGAGTGAAGTGTGCGGTGATTCTAAGATCGACGGCACTCATCTGCATGTCATACTGACTGACAGTATTATTTCTCTTCCCCAGCAGACTCCAAGGGCATTTAAATTAAAGGTACAGTGTTCTGCACTAATATTAAGTCTCTCTGAAGCCTAGAAACACCCTTTTTTAAGTTAAATTCACAGCGAATTTATTCGACTCGAATCGAATATTGTCCACGAATTCGCCGAATCAGTCGAATCGAATTTTTCATTTCTTCGCTCATCTCTACTCACCATGTTTAGATGTAGGCATGGACCCCTTTAACTCTATTGTCTACATTTCTCTTGGTTCCTGGACAAACTTAGGAAAGATGAGTTCTTCAATTTCCTTTATCAAGCAGCTTAGAGCCGTCACCCCTAATGAGGCAGAGGTAGCTGGAAATGTTATTTGCAGGTTAGTGGCCCCCACTCTCAGAATTAGCATGCAGATAGCTGGATAGGAACATAAAAGCATGCAACTTCTCCAGAAGGCTCCAGCTATTATGGGCAATATCTCCCAAATTGCTACTACAGTCCTCCAGTTCTAGTGGTTCAGTCCTTTATCTGTGGGCATTGGATCCCTCCCATTGTTTATCAGACCTCTCTGGACTTCCTGAGGGGGGGTGCTTTTTAAGGATAATCACATGCAGCAGTTTGTGCTCTGGACTGTTTTACTGAAGTCATGATTCTAACATAGACTATGCCAGGCAGCCACATCTTACTTTAACTGATCCACAGAGACACTGCTGGTATGTTTGTGAAGATTTCATAGTCTGTTTTATACTATCCTGTAGTGTTTATATGCTCTTTTCCATCTTGAACCTCTTTTTCATTATTGCTTCTAACTTTGCACCTTATAAAAGTGAACTGTACGTTGCAATTACTCCATGTTTGATAATTTGACTGAAGACTTTTTCTGTTAAAATTTGCATTACAAATATGATCAGCCATATCAGACAATGGTGATGGGTGTGATATGATAGTTCTTGGTATTACTACTCCAGAAGGAAACAGGCAACATATTTCCCCTGCAAAAAATACCTCATTATTATCATCAGGATTTTTAAAACAACAATTACCAAAATACACAGGGTCGGGGAAGGACTTGGGTGTCTGGGTCAAGAGATTTGGGGGTCTGAATCTGTCATATGAGATCCCACCTGGTCAGCAGGCAGAACTGGCCACTAAAGCCCTAGAGGGCAAGCAAAAACAATAATCATTCACTTGCCAGGGTAAGACTGAAATTCCTTTGACAGGATAGTCAACAGATGGCTCCATGGGAGGTGGCCATCTGGAAATTGACTGAAGTGATGACCCAGGTCCAGAAGATATAAGCATTTCATCAAGCACTGAGCCCATCTCTCAGCCTCAATTGAAAAGATACTGTATGAGATAGCCGAGGGTGTGCATGAATGTGGAGTGGGGTTTAGAGACACAGGAGGCATTTGACTTCTTGAAGCTGATATTGGCTTTTATGCTGGCTTTTCCTGATTAATCCCTTCTGCTTTGGCTGAAAACGTATTATACTACTCAGGGTTTTTTTTTTTGGGGGGGGGGCATACTTTACAAGGTACAAGATGGCCAGGAGATGGTCATCACCTACACCAGACAAAACCTACATGAGACTGAGAGAAACACTGAAAACTGAGAGAACTGTTGGCCTTGGTGTGGGTAATCACTAAATGCTTTATAAAGTAACAGACAAAAGCCAAGTTCGAAGTCTGCAGGAAATACAATGATTTGGTCTACCTCCAAACAGCTAAATTTGGTGCTCTGAAGAAAAATAGAGAAGGTGGCAGAAGCCTGATCAGGTTACTTCCTAGCTAGGGCTCACCAAGATATGGATAAAGCTGAAGAGACAAAAGTTGCTGATTTGACTGGAGAAAATCCTAATAGTAAGCTTCAGCTGAGTCTAATAAATGTACAGGAAGAGTATAAATGGGCAGAGAAATCAAGATAGGTTTCATTGGCTGTCCCCCTAATAGAGGTGACATGGTTAGGGCAGTGGCCCAGTCCCAGTTCCAGAGAGAGATCAAAGAAACTTTCTGCTACCAGAAACCAACAAACTGTTGAATGATTGGTCCCATAGCATCCTGAGGGATTGTATATTATATCACAGAATAATTTCCCCCCATGACTTGTCAGTGATCTACCAGGTCACACTATTAAGAGCATATGCCCACTCTGTGTCAGAGATAAGCCACATGCAAGTGTGACAATGGGGTGTCCACAAGATGTTCACCAGTTTCAGGAGACGTGGGTCTTTTCTAGTTGGTTAAACAGGCTTGCTGTTCAGGGATGAAGGATACTTAGCCCTGAATTCTACATCTGAGTTGGCACACAGCTGCCCCACTGGACATACTGACCATCATCTTTGTTACACTTGACATGTTATAAGATGGATACCATCACTTCTGATTATGGATGTGCTTTAGTTTGAGGTGGCAATACTGACCCACAACCACAAAGCCAGGACCACTGCCCAGATATTGTGGAAGCCCTTCTGTCTTTTTTATGGCAGCCCACAGAAGATACATTTAGACTAGCATCCCTATTAGAAAGAAACTTCTTCCACAAATTGTGTCACTCAAAAGGAATCAAGAAGTCACACACTACCCTGTATCACACACAAGACAATAGGGCATGTGAGAGGTCCAATTGCACCCTTGTACAACTGCTTAGTGGGTTAGTTTGTTACAAATAAAATAAAATAAATTCATTACTTAGCCAAAGTAGTAGGGAAATAACACCATACAGTACATTCGTTGAAAGGCTACTCACCCTACCATGTTCTGTTTGGCCATAATCACAAAAGTTCCCTCAGAAGACCTGGACCACAATCCAACTTTCTAGATTCAGAAGTTAAAGCAAACCTGTTTAAAGTCTAACAGTTTAGGAAAGACCAGTTCTGAAGAAGTGCAATCATGAGAAAATTTATGAAAGACCAATCAAAATTTTACCTTAAACCTAGGTATAGAACAATGCAATGTAAAGGCACATACAAGCAAGAAAAATTGCAAATACCACTTGAAGAGGTTCTTGACATTGTCCTAAAAAATAATTCCAGGCAAGCCAGTCTATGAAATCAACAGAGAAAGAATCCAAGTAAATTTAGAAGCCTATACCATAAACTCTTAAAACCCACCAGGAAGCACAGAGAGACCCATAAAGGGGGGTTTCAACTGATCTTTTCATGATCCAAAAGCATCTGTGACACCAAAGGTTTAATAGTGGTTGTCTTTTGCTTTTTTTGAAATTATCTCCAGGATTCCAAGGAGCAGCCATTAATCTTGACAATATTATGAAGCCTAGTGGTCATCTACCTCACGTCCATGCTCCTGCGGTGTAGGCCTTTAAACCACCCTCCACTGAAGTGCATAAAGACAGACACTTTGTCACTTGTTGCAGAAGATGGAACCAAGACTAGGCCCCTGAGGAACTCCAAGAAACCTAACTTTTAAAGACCTCCTGTTCACTTTCCTGTACACTTTGCACAGAATTTGAATGCTTTGTCAATTTGTCAGGAACAGCAAGTTCAAGTGTGGTGGTGTCTAATTAGGTGTCCATGTTCAGATGCAGACACAGGCCTTTATAAGCAGCACAGAAAGGCCACATCCAAAAAGACAGAGAAAGCCAGGTGAACGGCCCTCCACTGGCAGAACTGGAGTGTGAGCAGTTAGGAAGAAGCATAATAGCAGGTACTTTTTCTGGAAGTCCCAAAGGGATGCTATTTGCAAGAAGCTCTTTGTGTTTTAAATTGGTTTTACTATCATGTTAATTCACCCATTTGTTCCCCAATGGGGCAACTAGCAGAAATACTGTATATACAGCTTTTTTTGTAAGATATATGCACAGTTGGTTACTTATCCCCTTTACAACCCTGTAACACATACTGTATATGCAGCATCCAGGAGGTGGCACATACTGTATATGTGTTATATTTGTGCTGGGAGTGTGTTCACACAACATACTCCCTGCAGAGACCGATCTCTCATCACGAATATCTTACTAATGATTGGGAGCCATGACTCCTGGTTCCTGGTCACCTGATCACTGCGATAGCCTCTGATTTGCTATCAAACTGATGAGTCACTGTGCAGCTCTTCCCTGTGTTTTCTTTCTCCTCTGAATGTATTAAAGTATTATTCTCCTCTTTCAGGGCAAAAAGATGCAAACGAACAAAAATATGTAACAAAAAAAAAAAACATTACAAAGTTTGATCTAGGTCAGTGTCAGGATTAGTGTTAGGGTCAATGTAAGAGTTAACGGTCAAGGCCAATGTCAATGGTCAGGGTCAAATGTCTGGGTCAAAGGTCAGGGTCTAAATATTTTAGGTAGGATTTTTTGTAAAAGGCATTTTTTAAATTAATATAGTTGTCAGTTAGTGTCAGTGTGTTTTAGGCAGGACTAAAAAAAAACAAATGCCTTTATGGGCCCTACTACGGTACATACAACAAATAACATACACATATGTGGTATCACTGCAATCTTCAGGAGCAATTGCATTTGTTTTGGGTTATTCTTTGGTGGTAGTTTATGGTAATAGCAAGAACTATACAGCTAAATGTAAAAATAAAATGTTTGTTTGTTTGTTTAAACAAATAAATAAAAGGAATGCGCTAAATAATAATGTGAAAATATATATATAAAAAATTATATCTAAAAAATGTATTCATAAATCATTAAATATTCAAAATCAAAAAGTCTTCAAATAATGTCCATACTGTGTTGAAGCCACCACCAAAAAATGTTGAATCACTCACCAGAGCTAAATGCTGAACAATTGGACTCACAACAAGCACTTTGTGCTCTGGGGCAATATATAGCAGTCCAATTCCTGAATACAATGCTGAGCAAATAAATGAACTCTCCTCAGATAAATAGCCACCATTCAAGGATATAGGAAATTTCATGGTGCAGCAAGTTTCACACATGTAACAAATTTTTAATGAACGAATAAAACTCACAAGTGAGGTGTCTGCACCGACACCAGTGTTACAAGCATTAGTTTAGGCAGCGGTATACGAACGAATCACCTCCCTTCAGATTACAGAGACTATCTCAGACGTCGGCATCCAGTAGGCCACGCCCTACGCGTTTCGTCACCAACGACGTCCTCACGGGGTGGAGGTGTATGAAAGAAAGATGAGCTGTATCCCGGGAGTTTCCTATATCCTTGAATGGTGGCTATTTATCTGAGGAGAGTTTGTTTATTTTGCACAGCATTGTATTCAGGAATTGGACTGCTATATATTGCCACAGAGCAAAAAGTGCTTGTTGTGAGTCCAATTGTTCAGCATTTAGCTCTGGTGAGTGATTCAACATTTTTTGGTGGTGGCTTCAACACAGTATGGACATTATTTGAAGACTTTTTGATTTTGTTTTTGATTTTGAATATTTAATGATTTATGAATAAATTTTTTATATATAATTTTTTATATATATTTTTTCACATTATTATTTAGCGCATTCCTTTTATTTATTTGTTTGAACAAAAAATTTATTTGTGATTTTTTGAAGTGGAATTTGCTGCTTTAGAGATTTAGGGTGTGGCGCTTTTCAAAAAACACTATTGTTTGTTTGTTTTGGTTTTTTTTACTATTTTGGGTCAGTTTTCCTTTCATAATAAAAAGGGATATATCCATTACCATTTACCACCAAAAAAAGTCCAATTTGTCCTGAAAAAAAAAACAAGGTAACATCCACATGGATACACTAATCAGTTGCAATCATACTGTATGTGCAGTTTTTACATATGTAAAACATATGTAAAAATAGCAAAATTGTGTTTGGGCGTTAAAGTTTGTTTTACCCTCATCGACAAAGGGATTAGATTTTCAAGAACCTCCTGTGTCATAAAGTTGTTCGAGCTGATGATGCATATGGCCATAAGCCAAGCTTACACTGTTGGATTCACCTTGCACATATTAGCAGCCTTAGTTTTTTCTTATATGGACTACATAGCAAATATATGGAACCCTTTCTTCTTTTTTTATAAAGTACATACATATTGAATTTTTACATGTGTTAGTAAAACTGTACATACAGTATGATTGCAACTACTTAGTGTATCCATGTGGATTTTACCTTGTTTTTTTTCAGGACAAATTGGACTACGTTTGGTGGTAAATGGTAATGGAAATTTCCTTTAAATTATCAAAGGAAAACTGACCCAAAATAGTAAAAAAACAAACAAGCAAAAAACATTTACATTTAGCTGTATAGTTCTTGCTATTACCATAAGCTACAACCAAAGAACAACCCAAAACAAATGCTATTGCTCCTGACCATTGCAGTGATACCACATATGTGTATATATCCTTCCTTCTTACATACATCAATACATGCATATTAATTATTATTATTATCATACAGTATTTATATAGCGCCAACAGTTTGCTCAGCATATTAATGCTCCATTGTGAGTCGGGCAGTGTTTGGGGGATAACATATTGGTGCAATTGTGTTCTGGATTTGTTTTGCTCAAATAAATTCCTTTGTTGCAAGGTAAACTTTTCTTAATGGAGTATTTTGGATGTGAGCAATGATACTGATAATTTCACGGTTTGGTTTTTAGGTGCCACATTGTATATTCACTGAAAACACTTTTTTTTTTTAATTTGCAGCTGTAAGTCTTTTAACCATTGCATTGTGTTATTGCTGTCTATCCTCTGGCTTTCCATTGTGTGTTATTAGGGGAGATCCAGTGGATGCTTTTAATTTTAAGTGAATGTAATAAAAACCTTTCCTACTATTTCCCAGATCACACATCCTGAAATTTCTTTACCCTAATTTCCCTTGACTTGAAAATGAAATGACCAAGAATCCAAGAATGCAATGTATTCTGAAAATAAGTACACAGATCTGAATTTGTCTACTGTTTTACTTAAATGATATGCTCACCTTTCCACAAAAAATAATAAATGCACAGCTTCAGGTAAAAAAAGTGAATTTATTATTTTTTGTGTTAGGAGCTTGTAAAGCATCTGCTGATCGCTGGTGCCATGCAGGTCTCCTGCACACTGTCAGTGTATCTGCTTGCTCGTCCCATACGGGCAAGCCTATACCTGCTGAAAGGATGACTCAATGAGTTACCACAGTGCTCACAGCACCACGTTAGTTCATTTTGGACTACAAGCCACCAGCCGCCAGGGCTGTTGGGACTTGAAGTCCATTCATTCACAGAAAACTGACAGCTAGTACAGGTAACTTCTCCCCATACTCCTGTCAAGGGGAGGGGACAGCGGGAGCGGCTGCAGGATCGGAAACATGTTACATGTTCCACCCTAAAAACAGGTGGAACATGTAACATGTTCCCAAAGGTGAACTTATCCTTTAAAGT
This sequence comes from Staurois parvus, assembly GCF_062004578.1. Lineage (NCBI taxonomy): Eukaryota > Metazoa > Chordata > Amphibia > Anura > Ranidae > Staurois > Staurois parvus. The sequence goes on from NW_028317949.1 coordinate 12,150,218, forward strand.
ACAAGATTCTATTTTTCTGTATTCTTAAAGTGTATGTACTGTATAATCCTTGCATGTATAAAAAAAAATGGGTTTATCTCCCAAGCAGGGGAATAGACAGCAATTACAACTTCAGCATGACTCAAACCCTTCCTCATTTCATCTAACACTAGCCTTTACACAACTTTAAATTACAGCAGTAAGTGAATAACTTGCATTACACAATTTATTTACATAGTCAAAAATATTAGGTAAAGCCTAATATTAGGTATATATGTTATAAGGAAGCATTCATGAATAATAGGATCAATCCTGTAATAAATACACGAGAGGATAATGGACAATGACGTGTGTGTGTGTGGGGGGAGGTGGATGGTGACAATTAGAGATGAGCGAAGTATTCAAAAATTCGATTCGGCTGATTCGGCGAATTCGAGGAATAAATTCGATTCGATGCGAATATATTCGCTGCGAATTTAACTTATAAAAAGGGTTTCTAGGCTTCAGAGAGCCTTTATATTAGTGCAGAACACTGTACCTTTAATTTAAATGCCCTTGGAGTCTGCTGGGGAAGAGAAATAATACTGCCAGTCAGTATGACATGCAGATGAGTGCCGTCGATCTTAGAATCACCGCACACTTCACTCATTTGGGCAGTCACGGGGCCAAAACCAGAGTGTGGAGCCACAGTGTGGTGGTGGAGGCAGCAGCAATGGGAGGCCATACAGCACCCTATGACAAAAATGGAACCCACCAGCAGTGTGAGGAGACCTGAAAGTGGCACATGGCAGAGTGTGGCGATGGAGACAGCAGCAATGGGAGGCCGTACAGGGACCCATGACACACTCTGGACCTGGCAGCAGCATGAGGAGGCGGTACGGGGGCCCATGGCAGATTACGGGCCTGGCAGCAGCAATGGGAGGCCTGTAATCTGCCAGCACCCTATGACAAAATGGAACTCACCAGCAGTGTGAGGAGACCTGAAAGTGGCACATGGCAGAGTGTGGCGATAGAGACAGCAGCAATGGGAGGCCGTACAGGGACCCATGACACACTCTGAACCTGGCAGCAGCATGAGGAGGCGGTACAGGGGCCCATGGCAGATTACGGGCCTGGCAGCAGCAATGGGAGGCCCGTAATCTGCCAGCACCCTATGACAAAATGGAACCCACCAGCAGTGTGAGGAGACCTGAAAGTGGCACATGGCAGAGTGTGGCGATGGAGACAGCAGCAATGGGAGGCCGTACAGGGACCCATGAGAGACTCTGGACCTGGCAGCAGCATGAGGAGGCGGTACGGGGGCCCATGGCAGATTACGGGCCTGGCAGCAGCAATGGGAGGCCCGTAATCTGCCAGCACCCTATGACAAAATGGAACCCACCAGCAGTGTGAGGAGGCCTGAAAGTGGCACATGGCAGAGTGTGGCGATGGAGACAGCAGCAATGGGAGGCCGTACAGGGACCCATGAGAGACTCTGGACCTGGCAGCAGCATGAGGAGGCGGTACGGGGGCCCATGGCAGATTACGGGCCTGGCAGCAGCAATGGGAGGCCCGTAATCTGCCAGCACCCTATGACAAAATGGAACCCACCAGCAGTGTGAGGAGACCTGAAAGTGACACATGGCAGAGTGTGGCGATGGAGACAGCAGCAATGGGAGGCCGTACAGGAACCCATGAGACACTCTGGACCTGGCAGCAGCATGAGGAGGCGGTACGGGGCCCATGGCAGATTACGGGCCTGGCAGCAGCAATGGGAGGCCCGTAATCTGCCAGCACCCTATGACAAAATGGAACCCACCAGCAGTGTGAGGAGACCTGAAAGTGGCACATGGCAGAGTGTGGCGATGGAGACAGCAGCAATGGGAGGCCGTACAGGGACCCATGAGAGACTCTGGACCTGGCAGCAGCATGAGGAGGCGGTACGGGGGCCCATGGCAGATTACAGGCCTGGCAGCAGCTATGGGAGGCCCGTAATCTGCCAGCATCCTATGACAAAATGGAACACACCAGCAGTGTGAGGAGACCTGAAAGTGGCACATGGCAGAGTGTGGCGATGGAGACAGCAGCAATGGGGGGCCGTACAGGGACCCATGAGAGACTCTGGACCTGGCAGCAGCATGAGGAGGCGGTACGGGGGCCCATGGCAGATTACGGGCCTGGCAGCAGCAATGGGAGGCCCGTAATCTGCCAGCACCCTATGACAAAATGGAACCCACCAGCAGTGTGAGGAGACCTGAAAGTGGCACATGTTTGGGGCATGATTCATGGCGGATTTAGTCAGTTGTGTCAGGAACTGGTGGTTTGAAATCCAGACTAATCCACGCCTGATTCATTTTCACAAACGTGAGTCTCTCCACACTTTGGGTGTGGAGTTACAATACCTCCTGCCGCACTAAACACGCGCTCCGATGCCACGCTACTGGCCGGGCATGACAGCCTTTCAAGGGCAAATTCAGCTAGTTGGGGCAAAAGGTCAAGTTTCGTTGCCCAGTAGTCAAGGGGATTGTCTACCTCGGTTGGCAGGGTGCTGTCCAAGTAGGCCCAAGCCTGTTGTTTGAGGTCCTGCTCCAGGTCCACCTGATGCTGCTGCGGCTGGTTTGTAGTTTCCTCACTGCGCTGGTGAAGAAAGCTACTCATCATCGACTGCAGACTGTGGCAGCCGCTGCTGGTGGAGCTGCCACTGCTCCTACCACCCCACCCCTCCCCTGCTGCCATGGCAGCGGAACGTGAGCGCACATGGCCCACAGTGTCTGAGGATGGACGTTGGCGCAGAAAGGCAGAGACCAACTGACTACATAGGTGTTTTTTATAGTACGTTATTTTGGCCTCCCTCTCAGCAGGTGTGAAAAAGGCCACCATTTTTGAATGGTAGCGAGGGTCCAACAAGGTGGACAGCCAAAAGTCATCCCTCTGTCTGATGGTTATTATTCGGCTGTCGCTACGCAAGCAACCGAGCATGCTATGGGCCATTTGTGCCAAGGAATGCGAGTGACTCCCTGCCTCCATCTTCACAGCATACTGCCACGGTGCGTCTGGGTCCTCTGTCTCCTCCTCCTCCTCCTCTACCAGATGCTCCTACTCCTCCACTCCTGTCCGCTGAGTGGAAAAACCACCCATTTCACTCAATAATTCCTGAGCACCAATGTCCTCCTCTACCTCCTCCTCTTCTTCCTGTCCTGCCCCCACAGGGGTCATGTGGCGTTGAGATCTGTGCGCCACGTCTACCGCACCCTGACCAGCCATTGTTAACAGCATTTGTTCCAGGACGTGCAACAGAGGAATGACGTCGTTCATTCCATAGTCCTGCCGACTCACGAATAGCGTGGCCTCCTCAAAGGGCCTGAGCAAGCGGCAGGTGTCACGCATGAGCTGCCAGTGGCTGACATCGAAGTTACACAGGGGAGTACCTTTATCCGCTTGTAACATCAGGAAATCGGTGATGGCCTTTCGCTGTTCGTAAAGGCGGTCTAACATGTGTAGGGTTGAATTCCACCTTGTTGCAACGTCGCAGATCAGGCGATGCTGTGGAATTCCGTTCTGCCGCTGCAACTCAAGGAGGGTGTGCTTTGCGGTGTAGGAATGGCTGAAATGCATGCAAAGTTTACGTGACATTTTAAGGATGTCTTGCAGTGGGATGGTGGATTTTAGGAACCGCTTGACAACCAGATTGAACACGTGAGCCATGCATGGCGCATGGCACAACCTTCCTTGACGCAGAGCAGACACCATGTTCTTTCCGTTGTCGGTCAACATGGTTCCGATTTTCAGTTTGCGCGGAGACAGCCATCTGTCGATTTCTCTGTTCATTACACTCAGAAGTTCCTCCCCTGTGTGACTACGTTCGCCAAGGCATACCAGGTGCAGCACAGCGTGACACCGTTGCGCCCTGCACATGTGATATGCCGGTCGGGTAATGGGACTTGGCACGGGGGTGGCGGCTGAGGACACGGCGGAAGAAGAGGTGGTAGAGGCGGACATCTTTGCTGGACCAAGGACGTGCAAACGTGGAGGCAAAAGCGGCGTGACCTGTCCAAGTTGCTGGTGTGGCTGTGCCGGCACCACGTTCACCCAGTGGGCCGTAAATGACATGTACTGTCCCTGACCGTAGTTACAGCTCCACACGTCGGCGCTGCCGTGCACTTTGGCAGAGACCGACATGCTCAAAGACTGGCCCACCATGTCTTCTACATGTGAATGCAGGGCTGGCACTGCCTTTTTGGCGAAGAAATGACGGCTTGGCACTCTCCACCGCGGCGCGGCACAAGCCATCATTTCTCGGAAAGGTGCTGAGTCCACCACTTGGAAAGTGAGGGACTGCAGCACCAGCAACTTGGACAGGAGGACGTTCAGCTTCTGCACCGTCGGGTGCGTGCTCGCAAACTGTTGTCTCTTGGAAACGGATTCCAAGAAAGACTGCTGACGGAATCCGTGAAGAGGAGTAGCAGGAGAAGGAGCATCTGAACGAGCGGAAGATGCCAACGAGTGACAACTCCCCTCAGCAGAGGTGTTGGAGCCTTGACTGGCTGATAGAGGGCGATTGACGTCGGGTGACGGAGCAAGTAATGGAGCGGGTGATGGAGCGGGGGCTGGGGCAGGCAGAACCGCCGTATCTTTATCACGGTTTTCCCAGGCCACCAAATGGCGACGCTGCATATGCTGCCGCAACGCTGTAGTCCCAACATGGGCCCCCTGGCCACGCTTGACTTTCTGGCCACATAGTCGACATACGGCTACGTTTACTTCCTCGGGCGGCTTGACGAAAAATTGCCACACCGCCGAGTAGGAAACTTTGCCCCCGCTACTCCTCACTGGCTGACTGCTACTTCCTCCGTGCACACCGGCACCACTACTGGCCGTGGTGGTAGGCTGCAGTGGAGCTGGTGCTCTACTCCATGGCCGTTTGCCTCCACTGACACTGCTGCGACCCTGCTGCCTCCTGGGCAACCCACCGACTGTTTTGCTCGCTGCCAAGCTGGCACCCTCTTCTCCTGATGATGCGGAAGCAATAGCCTGATGACGACGAGGCTGCCAAGTGCGATCAGCCTCATAATCATCAATTAGGGTCTCCGCCTCACTACTAGCCCCCTCGGCTGCGTGTGGGTCAGGAGACAGACCTGTCTCTAGACCGGCTACCGAGCCACTCTCCTCGCCACTACTTCTTCGCCTGGCTGCTGAAGAGGCGGATGTCTCCCCCCGTTCCTGACCGCCCTCTGTTAGCTCTTCCTCACTGTACAGTGGGGCTGAGCCCACAGCATGCGATACTTCGCTTGGTGAGGGAACACCAAAGGACAGGGGCAGGTAGAGGACACGTGATTTCAGTGGGCTTGCTCCCGGGCCATGCCAACTAACGGTTGTGTCTGACGTACCCACCGACCGTTGGCTGTAGGTGTCAGAGGTGACCTGGGAAGAGGAAGACGACCGAGCCAACCAATCGATGACGGCAGGGTTGTCAGTGGAGACTCGACCGCTGGATGACACCGGGAGCACTGGCCTCTGGCTGCGACTAGTGCTGCCTCGACCCCTTCCTCTGCTGCCACGTCTGCTCGCTCCTAAAACATTGCCTCCTCTGCCACTCCTCTGCATGTTGTCTGACATACTCTTTAATTCAACGATTCTGTGTCCCTCAGTAACAATTCTGTGTCCCTGAGTAACAATTCTGTGTCCCTCAGTAACAATTCTGTGTCTGTCCCTGAGTAACAATTCTGTGTCTGTCCCTGAGTAACAATTCTGTGTCCCTCAGTAACAATTCTGTGTCTGTCCCTGAGTAACAATTCTGTGTCCCTGAGTAACAATTCTGTGTCCCTCAGTAACAATTCTGTGTCCCTCAGTAACAATTCTGTGTCTGTCCCTGAGTAACAATTCTGTGTCCCCGAGTAACAATTCTGTGTCCCTCAGTAACAATTGTGTGTCCCTCAGTAACAATTCTGTGTCCCTCAGTAACAATTCTGTGTCTGTCCCTGAGTAACAATTCTGTGTCCCCGAGTAACAATTCTGTGTCCCCGAGTAACAATTCTGTGTCCCTCAGTAACAATTGTGTGTCCCTCAGTAACAATTCTGTGTCCCTCAGTAACAATTCTGTGTCTGTCCCTGAGTAACAATTCTGTGTCTGTCCCTGAGTAACAATTCTGTGTCCCTCAGTAACAATTCTGTGTCTGTCCCTGAGTAACAATTCTGTGTCCCTGAGTAACAATTCTGTGTCCCTCAGTAACAATTCTGTGTCCCTCAGTAACAATTCTGTGTCCCTGAGTAACAATTCTGTGTCTGTCCCTGAGTAACAATTCTGTGTCTGTCCCTGAGTAACAATTCTGTGTCCCTCAGTAACAATTCTGTGTCCCTCAGTAACAATTCTGTGTCCCTCAGTAACAATTCTGTGTCTGTCCCTGAGTAACAATACTGTGTCCCTCAGTAACGATTCTGTGTCCCTCAGTAACAATTCTGTGTCTGTCCCTGAGTAACAATTCTGTGTCCCTCAGTAACAATTCTGTGTCTGTCTCTGAGTAACAATTCTGTGTCCCTCAGTAACAATTCTGTGTCTGTCCCTGAGTAACAATTCTGTGTCCCTCAGTAACAATTCTGTGTCCCTCAGTAACAATTCTGTGTCCCTCAGTAACAATTCTGTGTCTGTCCCTGAGTAACAATTCTGTGTCCCTGAGTAACAATTCTGTGTCCCTCAGTAACAATTCTGTGTCCCTCAGTAACAATTCTGTGTCCCTCAGTAACAATTCTGTGTCTGTCCCTGAGTAACAATTCTGTGTCCCTGAGTAACAATTCTTTGTCCCTGAGTAACAATTCTGTGTCCCTGAGTAACAATTCTGTGTCCCTGAGTAACAATTCTGTGACCCTGAGTAACAATTCTGTGTCCCTGAGTAACGATTCTGTGTCCCTGAGTAACAATTCTGTGTCCCTGAGTAACAATTCTGTGTCCCAGAGTAACAATTCTGTGTCCCTCAGTAACAATTCTGTGTCCCTCAGTAACAATTCTGTGTCTGTCCCTGAGTAACAATTCTGTGTCTGTCCCTGAGTAACAATTCTGTGTCTGTCCCTGAGTAACAATTCTGTGTCTGTCCCTGAGTAACAATTCTGTGTCCCTAAGTAACGGTTCTGTTTCCCTAAGTAACGGTTCTTTGTCCCTAAGTAACGATTGTGTGTCCCTAAGTAACGGTTCTGTGTCCCTAAGTAACGGTTCTGTGTCCCTAATACAGAGAGATATGTCTCTCTTGAATGACCAGAGGCAAATGGAGAATTGTAAGATGGCCGCAATTTATAGCTCCACCATTACACAGTGCTGACTGGCTGGCTGCTGATTGGCTAATGCGATCACATGTCATGAATGAATGCATTATGGGTCAGCGCGCCTTGTCTGCGCGCCTTCCCAGAGATCCCTGCTCCGTCGCCGCACATGTCACCGCCATTTTTGGAAAAATTTCGATTCGCGCATCCGAAGTCTGCTAATTTTCGGATTCGGAATCGAAATTTTTCTAAAATTCGAAACGAATTCCACTTCGCCGAGTTCGATTCGCTCATCTCTAGTGACAATAAAATATAGTCATGAAATCAGTAAAACAGAATGTTCTCCTTCCTGTAAAGGCAACGCATGGGTGACAATTACCAGTTGTATCCACTGTGGGTCACTCAACATCTTGCATGCCTTTTTCTCAACTTCCAGCACACACTGTGGTACAGATTATTTTTAATGGTAAAGTGTAAATGCAGAAATGTGCTGTCATGCCTATGAAATGTACTGGTCTTGGACCCTTTGTTTCATGGGGAATTTTTACAATAAAGCATCGTTGCTCATATGCCAGAAGCACGAGAAATTACATTGATGTTATTTCTCTAGGTTAAAGGAACAGAGTCACAAGACATTAGACTGCTTAAAGCAGATAAGAAGTGTTTGTGGGATTGAACGTGTTTGTGACATCTAGAAATGTTACATTAGACTGCTTAAATTACATAAGAACTTGTTTGTGCAATAAAACATGTTTAAATCTTTAGGATTTAAGTTTAGGATAGATAAGAAGCTGTTTTGTGGCAAAAATGTGTGATATTACTAGATAAGACATTGTTTGCTAGTAAAGTGGCTGGGTGGGACTAACGGAACCTTTCTTCTGGCTCCTGCTAGAGTGGGCGTGGCACCCCGCCAATTTTGGGAAAGATTCCAGAAACGGTATAAAATGGGAAGCCTGAATGCAGTCAGTGGAGATCCTTCCTATGCGAAAGAGGATGCTCTGATGCTGGGACTCTTGCCAAGACTATATGGGCTCATCGATTGGTCATGTTTAAGGCTTCTCTGTGACCCCCTGTGCATTATGGTTCCAATGGGGTCTGTTCCTTCCCGTCTTCCCATAGCTTTGGTAATGTTTTAATTCTATGCTGTGAGGCTGTCAAAAGATGTGTCTATTTCATGCTGTAGTGCTCACATTATTATTGGTGTGTGTTATTATGCAGATGATGATGACTATAAGATATATCCTCCTGTGTGTCATGTGATAATAAAAGTGGAGGTTTTGACAGTGCAAGAATACTGCAGTTGGATTCTGTTATTTCTTGGAGTAAATGCTATGATGTGCCAGGGCAGGTGTTCATTTGGTAGTGGGTCTCTCATATGCTTAGAATATTGGTGTAAGTGCTGGCTAAACGTACCTGTGTATTGTGTGAGTGACTACCTGTGACTTGCTTTTGGTTACGGTGTCCAGCATTGTTTTACATGTGCTTAATAAAACATTGTGCTTGCACACTGCCATTATGATTTGAACACAAGTTGAATAATCAAATCATACGTATTCAGAATTGACTAAGTGTGCGATGTGCACAGGGAGGCACACATCAGTCCCAGTATATATATGCCACATTTATTTAAAATACTACACAATGTATACTTCAGTATCCCCGCATATGCCAAAGGTGATATACATTATCATAAACATACAAAAAAAAAATAAAGATTTAGCTATTTTGTATGAGCTTTGCTTGCAAGAACAAGACTGTGTGAAGTATGCAGGGATATTCACTAATTAAGACTGTACAAAATGCTTCATCAAGGTTAATGTAAACACAGGGTATATTGACTAAAATGAAATCTTTGGCCAAAGCAGGCAGACAAACACAATTGTATATGCTGAACACCGGTTGTTACACTGCCTTATTTGCAGAGGATAAAGGGGTTTTTGTTGGATTTTCCTTTGGTGCATGTTTTTATCATGCCTTAGTGGGCAATGTGGTGTCCATCATACTTATACATGTTGTGACAGTGCAGCTTCCTGTCATGGTATTTTAAAGGGTTTTGTGTCACCCAGGGTTCTCACCCATGCAGGTTAAGGGGCATCATGATGCTTTCCCCAGGAATTTGTAACTCCTGGATTGATTCCTGGGGCCCATTGGCTTTGTAGAATATTGAGATGGATGAAGCTCCCAGATCTGGGTCTACATTATCCTGACAACTAAAATCATGATTGTGCAGCTGGGCAGTGTGGGGACAAAGGAGATCTCAGAAATCAGGGCATAGACCAGTGCAGCAGGAAGATTGTGCATATGAGCACAGAACTCATGTGAGACTGTCTTAAGCATACAGACAGGGACCTAGGGATTTAGCCAGAGCAGCAGAACAGTACAAGAGTCAGCCAGGAGGCTGGTAAAATTTGTGTGTTTTTTTTTCTCTTTGGAGAAAGAATGTAAGATATCCCTGCAATTGCTACCTTATATGTTTTTGTGTGCTTGAAAATATAAGTGTAATAAGGGGGTGCCAACACACAATTGTAATAATAAAGTGAAACTGGCCCTTTAAGTGTAAGCAACACTATATACTGTGATAAAATAATATAAAGGTAGGAGCTACTTCTTAATGACTGACTGTCATTAGGTATCGGGATGAAATCCTTGGACCCATTGTTAGACCCTTAAGCTGGTGCAGTGGGTACTGGGTTCCTCCTGTGCACAACAAGGCAAGAGTATGCAAGCAGTTCCTGGAGGATGAAGGAATTGATACCATTGAACAGCCCCCACGCTCATCTGACCTAAATCCCACCTCTGGGATATCATGTTTCAGTCCATCTGATGCTGCCAGGTTGCACCTCAGACTGTCCAGGAGCTCAGTGATGCCCTGGTCCAGATCTGTGAGGAAATACCCCAAGACACCGTCTGTCATCTCATTAAGAGCATGCCCCAATGTTGTCAGGCATGCATACAAGCACGTGGGGGCCATACAAACTACTGAGTACCATTTTGAGTTGCTGCAATGAAATTTCAGTAAAATGGACTAGCCTGCTGCATAATTTTTTCACTTTGATTTTTGGGGTGCCTTTTAATTCAGTCCTCTGTAGGTTGGTAAGTTTCATTTGCATCAAACGATGGGGCATCTTTATGTTCCTAACACATTACCCAGTCCATATCAGTATAGATATCCAGTATGATATTTCCCCCCATTGAGATTTTATGTGTTTTTAAATGTGTTCCTTTAATTTTTTTGAGCAGTGTACATACATCCAATAAGTTTGATTTTTGTAAAATTTACCTACAATCACCATAATGAAAGGTTCATCACTTTTTGTAATTACATACAGTATATCTTTTTATTATATATATTTTCCACCCTGAGAAATCATATTGAAAATGTTTTTGTCATACTGTACTCCTTTTCTTGACTACGTGGTCACTAAAGAGCCATGAAACCCGTTGATGGTGTTTTAGATACTATCCCATCTGAATAATCCATTTGGAAGCACCTTAATTATTTAAAAGGTGTCTCTGCTGACCACACATTGGTTCCATTTTGTAACACATCTTTTTTACCTTCTCTCAATAAGACTGTAGATCTCTAATAGAAATTTCACGCAAAACAAGAAGGATGAGGGCATGATTTACTGTTCTGATTTATTCAGCTATGTCTCTCCATTCAGCTTCTACTCTTGAGCCCTATACCAGGCCTTTGTAAGCAAATCAATTGTGAAAAGCCAGACAAATATGCAAAAGAAAAGAAAGTTTACTTACAGTAGTAACTTTGAAATAGTCAAATGTAATGAAAACAATTAAACGGATATTCCATATTCTCCCAAACTGCACCTAATCAATAAAGAAAGAAAAACAATTGTACATTAAAATACTACACAATTTTTTTGTAAGGGATATCAACTTAAAAACTATGTAATGTTTAATGAATATCATGTTTCTATCTTTAAAATTAGTTATTCACATAAATGGTTACCATTTTTTTATGTGCAGTGATCTCCCCTTCTGAGAAACCAGTCTTGCATCATACAATGCAACTGCTTAGGTAAAAGCTTTAATCTTATAGAACAATTCTGATTGATTACTACAGGAAACAATTTCACTTTTGAGCTCAGTTTTTTTAGCCATAATGAATTAATCTCAATGGAGGGGTTAAGGTTGAGAAATTCAACCTTACAGAAACCACAATAAAAACCTTTATACCCAAACATACAGAATTGAACAAAAAGTCAAGCTATCATTGTAAAAGCAGATATATAGTATAGTAAAGGTCATATGAATAAATCTTTTTGACACAATATAGTATTAATTATGCTGTCCCACCTCATAATGAAAATGTTCACAAAAGTGACTCCTTAACCTATTCTTTGCATACCAGTTGCAAAAAAACCCACCTTGGTCCAGTGTAAAACTTATGGGATGTGCTTCCACTGTGTTTACACATCACCACTTCAGAGAGGCACATTCACCTAGAGAGATGAGCCCAGGCCTGGACGGGCCATAGGGCACATTGGGAATTTCAGGGTCACCGGGCCGCATGTCTTAACAAGAGCTGGCTGTGACATGTAGGGCCATCCGTGGGTAGATGTGCCAACTAGGCATGCACTGCCAACAATTACCGCATATGATAGGAGGTGGTGGGAGGAACGGAAAGAGTCTCTCCATTCCCCCACCCACCAAGCTGCTCCATGACAACCGATAGTTCCAGTTTGTGCATGTGCCCCACAGCCACCGGTCACCTGGCAACCAGGACACCAGGAGTGGAGGAGGGATGGTGAAGCCGAGGCCAAGGCCTTCCCACACATGAAAGCCGGTGAGGTGCTGTGGCCACATATAGAGAAAGCATTGTGTCTGGTGTACACCCACCTCTCTTATTGCCCACTTCTTTTCCCACTGGTGAAGGGGTCAGATCTGATTCTCCAGGGCCAGATACTCCTTTTTTTAATGGTAATTATGCACGTTTTTTCTCCTCTGTAACTGCAGTCTTCCAATTAGCAGACTCATGGCCAGGCTTTTCTATTCAGCTTGCACCTGCTCTGTGCCTGGCTCAAGCTGATGGGGGGACTGTTCTACCCAGGAAAGTTGACTGGAGATAAGTATTTAACAGGCTTTACAAGCACTACTAAAAAGCATTACTCAAAAATCCAGTTATAAAGCAACATTTCTTTATAACTGGCTCTGTAAGTGATGCTTTACAACTGGCTTTGCAGTATTGACAAAGCTAATTATAAGACATTTCTCACAAAGCCAGTTATAAAGGAGTTTTACTTAATAACTGGCTTTATGAGTAATGCTTAATGAGTGGCTCTGTGAGTAATGCTTAATGACTGGCTTTTCAATAGTCACAAAGCCAGTTATTTAGCAAAACTCCTTTATGTCTTGCTTTTTGAGTATTGCTTTATAACTGGCTATGTAGTACTCACAAAGCCAGTTACTAAGCATTACTCACAGAGCCAGTTACTGAGCATTACTCACAGAGCCAGTTACTAAGCATTACTCACAGAGCCAGTTAAAAGGGCTGTTTGATCCTTTCTTCTCTGCCCCTCCTCTTGTTGAAATGTTCACCTGATGCAGACTGAATCTGTAGTCACATGCACATGCTCAGTTTGGTGTATATTGTTAGAGAGGTTTTTTTTTTCTTGGGAGAGTGCATGTGATCAGCACAGGGCCAATCAGCACTGTCCAGACAGAGGGTCAAGGGTTTCACATCCTCCTAGAGCAGAAAGAAAACTCCTCCTACAAGCTTTAACTAGTTCTCTGCTTTCCTGAAGAGAAAAGGTATTTAGCAGTTTATATTTACTAAAATAATTGCATTTCCATGTTCTGTGTACTGTGGGAGACCAAATATAGTGAATGCATGCTCCTGGGTTTAGTATTACTTTAACACCTTCCTGCCCAGCCTATAGCAGATTGATGGCTGGACAGGACACTGCTCATTGTGACTGGGCGTCATATCACATCCTGTCAAAATGAGCCACTAATGTGGCCGCGGGGAACATATTTGGCCCGTTTACTGGTGATGTACTGTTTGATTCCATGCCTTCCAGTAAAGTGGACTAGGGATTCATCTGTGAGATGGGGAAACAGCTCTCATTGTTTGAACACTGTTTTTGTGGAGTAAATTAAATGTTCTGGACTGACATTCTGCAGTTTAGCCACAAGATGCCACTGTTTTCCTAACACAGCCTCAGACTGCATAGATATTTCTATATTCATAAAGAGGTGAGGTTTTCACTCAGAGTTTTTAGAGAACAGGGAGAAGAGAGAGAGAGGAGCCATGTTTGGAGGATGGTGAATGAAGGAGCCGGGTGAGCAGAGAATCTGATGGCATCCAGGTGTGAGAGCATCCCTCAGTAACCAGAGCTGCAGCTAAGTGAAGCTGATCATGTCCAAGACCCTGATCCTGTTCAGAGAAAGGAAGATTGCTGCCAGGAATGCTGATGAGAGCAGAGGAACAAAGCAACATACACTTGTTGGAGAGACATTTGTTATGTTCAGAGTCACCAGCAGATGCAAAGCAGACCCAGGTTGGTAAGATTGTGCATGCACCTCATTTCAGTGTTGGCGCCTAGAGGGTCTCTGTTTGTGTCAGGCCACAAGTGTTATTACTGATCATTAGAAGGGCTTCATAACTTAAAGCGACATTTCACATTGGAGAGCTGATAAAATCCCACAAACTCAAGCCAGACTGGCGTTTTGCTCAGAAGGAATACTCAGGCACGTGCTACAGGACCAGTTATGGGAGGGGGGATACTGTAGATTTGTGTAATATTGTAAGCTGTTGTGCTGCACCGCAGGCTAGCTCATACCGTACACCCATACACTGATTCCTGCTCTTTTAGGGTAATAGCGGGTAAAGTGTGGCAGCTTAGTTGTGCCTGCCAGTAGAAAAATTACTACACTTTCTACCTTAATCCATCAGAAGTGCCGTGCTGTGCAGCACAAGGGTCTCAGCCTTTGGGCTGGGTGTATGTAAATTTATTGTATGTTCTCAGCATTTGTGGTTGTGTTTATTTGCCACATCTAAATAAAATTCTGTTGTGGCAAAATCTGGTGTTGGGGTTGCTTTCCTCGTCCGTGACTTCACTGTATCCTGGGGAGCCCAACCCGGTACACGGCTTACACATCCACACAAATATTTTTGCAGGGGGTAAACATTTTCTTGGTACAGCAAAAAAAAGTTGATTAGTGGCTAAATTTTTAATAGCTTATCATAATCAGGATGATTTCGAGGAGGGCACTTGATATTATTATTGAAATGCAAAAAACCTCATTATCAGCTAGCATCAAAGCGTGTTCTAGGCATACAAGATGAATATAAACTATAAATGGGGTATGCAGCGCTAGAGAACAGATAATAAACACGGGACTGTTTGTGATATGAAGTACCAATACAGCAGTTCATATACTAGTTCATATATTCCAGCCTGAAAAGATGGAAGTGATCCAATGATGTTCCAGATCACAAACGATGCAATAAGAGAAATTAGTGAGGTTGTGCGCTTACCACAAGTACACACAATATGAGCATTGTATGTAATTAACAGCAACCGGGCATCATGGTCTGGTCAACCGTATCCTGGGCACCATCTGGTCATATATGGACATCCGGGTCACAGGTACAACGCTATCCAGGCCCCTTCTGGCTTTCAAATCCAAAACGCCACCTTGCATAAGCTCATTAAAAACGAGCCGGGAGGCAAGAGAGCGCTAATAGTAAAGTATGTTTATTTAAGAACATAAAACAAAAGCCAAGCAGCCCGGACTCACATTGATATATTATAAATCCAGGCCCACATCAATCAGCTCCCTGATGGTCAGTGGTACACTCAACATGCAGCGCATAACAGATCAAAGTTCAATCGATAGGACCCTGGTGGTCAGTGGTATCACAAATACATAGCCATAGAGTATAGTGAGTATGGTGAGTATTGACAGAAATATACTCATCCAGGTCAGGTGAGGTAGTTCCCTGGTGGCTAGTGGATCTCTAGTAACAAAGGCGTCAATAGGGTGGATCCCCTAACATGTTTCGAGCTAAAGCTCGTTTTCAAAGGGGTGAATCCTGCCCCTAGACGCCGATTTAAAAATGCCGCGGTCGCGCATGCGCATTACGCACCACGCGCCGCTCCGGAATACTGCGCATGCGCGAATGACGTCACACGCTAACTCGTAACGACTGCGCATGCGCGGGCGCATCATCAACTGAGGCCCAATGTTGAAGTCTGCCCACACATAGGCAGGGTTAGGGCGGGTCTGGACGGCTGCTCTTGTACTCCATAGAAGCGGAGACCAGAGCAGCAGCTATTGTTAATATAAACTCGATCTAGATAAACTAGATCACCAGGGAAATATATCAAAGTCATAACAACATATACCAATGGAATGAATCTAAAACCATAACATTTAAAAGAACAGCATATGTTAAATATACAAATGCACACTGATGGATCACATATAATTAGAGTCCTTACACTGATCCATTAGTTATTGTTCCCCAGAAATAACATGAAGAGTCTTAAATGAAACACTATAATCATAACACATTAAAATCACTTATATGTGCTATTATCAGAAATAAGTGTCACATATTCCTGACAAACGGTCAAGCGATACTGAAAATCATGTAATATCATGTAAAGAGATTATAAATGTACGGTATTATTGATACTGACATTATTATTGTTCGATATACAAAAGCTAACATTCAAAGGTGCAAAAACCGGAAATAGCACATATATTAAAATTAGATTAAAACCCTAATAAAAATAGCACTGTGGACAGGATAAAAGTCTAAAAACATAAAAAACCTTAAAACGGAAAAAACTATAAACCTCCTCAAACAGAAATCAACTATTGTCAATATAACAGTCGATGTCTAGGTCTACATTCAGGCCTCTGGGTTGAAGGGACTTGAGCTCTACAATCCACTTCGTCTCAAGACGGGACACTGCTCTCCTCTTGTGCCCCCCCCTCCAATGCTGATCTATCACATCTATAGCTGTACATTTCAGAGATGAAGGGTCTTTAGCATGACAATCTTTATAATGCTTTGATAATGAATGGTGCTCAAAGCCCTTTTTTATTTTATTGTAATGCTCCCTGAGTCGATCCCTCAGACGTCTGGTAGTTCTACCCACATACTGGAGATTACAGGGACATTGTAAAAGGTATACTGTATGTGTAGTATTGCATGTGATAGTTCGATGTATGGTATATCTTTTACCGGTAATGCTAGAACCAAACTCCTTGACTTTAGTTTTATGTACCCCATTATATCTACAGGCGATACATTTATTGCACGGGAATGAATCGCAATAAATGTATCGCCTGTAGATATAATGGGGTACATAAAACTAAAGTCAAGGAGTTTGGTTCTAGCATTACCGGTAAAAGATATACCATACATCGAACTATCACATGCAATACTACACATACAGTATACCTTTTACAATGTCCCTGTAATCTCCAGTATGTGGGTAGAACTACCAGACGTCTGAGGGATCGACTCAGGGAGCATTACAATAAAATAAAAAAGGGCTTTGAGCACCATTCATTATCAAAGCATTATAAAGATTGTCATGCTAAAGACCCTTCATCTCTGAAATGTACAGCTATAGATGTGATAGATCAGCATTGGAGGGGGGGGCACAAGAGGAGAGCAGTGTCCCGTCTTGAGACGAAGTGGATTGTAGAGCTCAAGTCCCTTCAACCCAGAGGCCTGAATGTAGACCTAGACATCGACTGTTATATTGACAATAGTTGATTTCTGTTTGAGGAGGTTTATAGTTTTTTCCGTTTTAAGGTTTTTTATGTTTTTAGGCTTTTATCCTGTCCACAGTGCTATTTTTATTAGGGTTTTAATCTAATTTTAATATATGTGCTATTTCCGGTTTTTGCACCTTTGAATGTTAGCTTTTGTATATCGAACAATAATAATGTCAGTATCAATAATACCGTACATTTATAATCTCTTTACATGATATTACATGATTTTCAGTATCGCTTGACCGTTTGTCAGGAATATGTGACACTTATTTCTGATAATAGCACATATAAGTGATTTTAATGTGTTATGATTATAGTGTTTCATTTAAGACTCTTCATGTTATTTCTGGGGAACAATAACTAATGGATCAGTGTAAGGACTCTAATTATATGTGATCCATCAGTGTGCATTTGTATATTTAACATATGCTGTTCTTTTAAATGTTATGGTTTTAGATTCATTCCATTGGTATATGTTGTTATGACTTTGATATATTTCCCTGGTGATCTAGTTTATCTAGATCGAGTTTATATTAACAATAGCTGCTGCTCTGGTCTCCGCTTCTATGGAGTACAAGAGCAGCCGTCCAGACCCGCCCTAACCCTGCCTATGTGTGGGCAGACTTCAACATTGGGCCTCAGTTGATGATGCGCCCGCGCATGCGCAGTCGTTACGAGTTAGCGTGTGACGTCATTCGCGCATGCGCAGTATTCCGGAGCGGCACGTGGTGCGTAATACGCATGCGCGACCGCGGCATTTTTAAATCGGCGTCTAGGGGCAGGATTCACCCCTTTGAAAACGAGCTTTAGCTCGAAACATGTTAGGGGATCCACCCTATTGACGCCTTTGTTACTAGAGATCCACTAGCCACCAGGGAACTACCTCACCTGACCTGGATGAGTATATTTCTGTCAATACTCACCATACTCACTATACTCTATGGCTATGTATTTGTGATACCACTGACCACCAGGGTCCTATCGATTGAACTTTGATCTGTTATGCGCTGCATGTTGAGTGTACCACTGACCATCAGGGAGCTGATTGATGTGGGCCTGGATTTATAATATATCAATGTGAGTCCGGGCTGCTTGGCTTTTGTTTTATGTTCTTAAATAAACGTACTTTACTATTAGCGCTCTCTTGCCTCCCGCCTCGTTTTTAATGAGCTTATGCAAGGTGGCGTTTTGGATTTGAAAGCCAGAAGGGGCCTGGATAGCGTTGTACCTGTGACCCGGATGTCCATATATGACCAGATGGTGCCCAGGATACGGTTGACCAGACCATGATGCCCGGTTGCTGTTAATTACATACAATGCTCATATTGTGTGTACTTGTGGTAAGCGCACAACCTCACTAATTTCTCTTATTGCATCGTTTGTGATCTGGAACATCATTGGATCACTTCCATCTTTTCAGGCTGGAATATATGAACTAGTATATGAACTGCTGTATTGGTACTTCATATCACAAACAGTCCCGTGTTTATTATCTGTTCTCTAGCGCTGCATACCCCATTTATAGTTTATGTTCCAAGGTATTGAGGATTACCCTGTATGTTAGCTGCTTATTTGATCCGTTTGCGCTCACTTACCCACCTTTGATATCTGTGCCATTTATACAAGATGAATAGACTGACATATGATGTATAGGTTGGGTAGACCAGTAGGCATGTCCCATGTTCAGAGTAAGCCCAAGAAAAATTGTAAATTGCTCCACAATGAGGGATTTCCACAGAAAGAGAGGGCATATGATGAATTGGGATTGCTGGCTATATATTGGCTGGCATACAGGTTACTCTTCTTCACAATGTAATTTCGCAGATCATTAGTAAAAATAAATGAAAAAAACAAATTGGGGTATAATCTTCTGCTTGTATCTGAGGGCCTGGCTGTGCTGAAAAAGGGGGAATTGTAGGTTCTGTCTAATTAGCAGGAAGCCATGTGGGATATTAAAGTATGTCTGGGAGGCTAGTATGGACCATACCTCATTGTGGATGAGAAACTCTGCTACTAGAGGTTGTACTGGCCATGGTACCAGGATTTGTAGAGCTACTGGTGGATGCCTGCCTATCTTCTGGGAGTGCTGCACTGCTTGTACTCACCACTGTGCTGCTGGTGAATGCCTGCTTCTCCTCAGATCTCCTGAACCTCTTTGTTTGGACTCTCCTCTTCAGAATCCATTGCTAACCCTCTGCTTTCAACTGGCTCATACTCAGAATCTGAGTCTGACAGAGAGAGTCCTCTGCTACTCTCGTCCGTCATACTCAGAATCTTGAAAGCTTCCTCGCTGGTGTATATTTTTTTTAGATATTTTGATGTTCACTGGTACAGATGTTTATCACTTCAACAGATGTGAATTTGACACGGATACGATGTGACAGATAATGATCACTGGTACTGATGTGGATTTGACACTGGTACACTGTGACATATATTGATCAGTGGTACAGGTGTGGATTTTGCCCTGGTACACTGTGACAGATGTTATTCACTGGTACTGATGTGGATTTTACACTAGTACTGTGACAGATATTGAGCACTGGTAAACTGTGACAGATGTGGATCACTGATAAATATGTGGATTACTAGTACACCATGACAGATGTGGATCACTGGTGCAGATGTGGAATTTTACACTGGTATGCTTTGACAGATGTGGATCACTGGTACAGATGTGGAATTTACACTGGTACACTGTGACAATGTGGATCACTAGTACAGATGTGGAATTTACACTGGTACACTGTGACAATGTGGATCACTAGTACAGATGTGGAATTTACACTGGTACACCATTACAGATGTCAATCACTGGTACAGCTGTGGATTTTACACTGGTACACCGTGACAGATGTTGATCACTGGTACAGATATAGATGACCACTGGTACTGTGTGACAGATGTTGATCACTGGTACTGTGTGGCAGATATGATCATTGGTACTGTGACAGATGTTGATCACTGGTACCGTGGAACAGATGTTGATCACTGGTACCATGGAACAGATGTTGATCACTGGTACTGTGTGACAGATGTTGATCACTGGTACTGTATGACAAATGTGGATCACTGGTACTGTGACAGATGTTGATCACTGGTGCACTAACAGCTGTGTGGGGGACACTATGGGGTGATATGTGTGTGGTAACTCATAGTTTTCACAGATCGGCTCTGCTTCTCCTCACTAGTGGGCTTTGTGTGAGGTAAGGCAGAGCCGATCAACTGAATAGCAGCAGTGTTGATTGGACACAGCCATCATGTGATCAGAAGGGCCAATCAGAGAGCCCTTCTGCCAAACTGAGTTGCGCTGTGTCCAGGGGACACAGGCACAACAAGAGCACACAGCTGCTCAGCCATGAAAGCGCGCAACTGCGAAGGTATGAGGCAATGCACGTGCCCATGTTCTGAGGAACATTCCTGAACATCCACTCAGCGAAGCTCCCACCTGGACATTTATGTGCAGTGGCCAGGTGGGAAGCAGTTAAAAATCCACTCACAAAATTAGGCTTTTAACAGGGTCATATAAGAAACTGCAATAACGCTTTATTCACTGATCCTCCAGCTGGACATCTCTTTATAGGCATGATGAAGAAGACACATGGGCAGTGCCAAATATTGATGCATTGCATCACCAGGTGGGACATCATAAGAGATAAAGGTATACGTGATTTTTGGATTGTGGTTTGTGTGTTAATGAATAGAAAATCACAACAAGCTATGCTCTGTGATTTACTTTGCCACTGTTAGTCAATTTATATGAGGTTGATGGTTTTAGTCTTTTTTGTTTCACGTGTTTACTGAAATTTCTTTGGAAATATTTTTTTGGGTTGCTGCTGTTGCATATTAGCCAAGCAATTATGTAAAAATAAAGTAAATTAATAGACATGAAATTTATGTGATGCCAGAATATTGTGCCACTGACGCTGTCCATGAGAGTCATAACACTCTGTTATACCATGTACAGCTTTAAGACATCTCACAGCCATGGTATTTAAAGGAATTGCATATTTTTTTATATTGCCCTTTGAGCTACTTCAAAATGGTTTCTCTGTGTCAAACATTTACAGTTCTTTCCTTTGGTATACAGTATGTCTCTCAGGTCAGTGCTCACCTCCTCACATGCCCTTTCTTTGTCAGTTCCTTGACTTTTTAGCTTAGAAAATGTCCTTTACTGAAATGGAAAATTCAGCTCCCATTGATTTCAATGAGGTTTGCATTCTTAATTTGAACTTTGAAAATGTTTACTGAACCAAACTCGGGTATGTTTCTGCTTGTTCTTTCTCACAAAGGAGAGTTCTCTTAAAGTTCTGTCTGACAACAGTCACCTGGAAAGGTAATGAAGGAAAATCTCCCTCATGAGGATATAGACAGCAATAAAATCCTGACAGAGGTTCTATAGGCTGGATGGAAGGATACATTTAACATTCAGGAACATAAACAACAATAAAAAGTTGGCATGGAATAATACTCTTACCCACTTTATCCAAAACAAATGCAAACATAAATAAATAAATAAATACATACATAAATAATTAATTAATAATAAATATGCATGGCATTTGACTTTAAAATGTATCCCAGTTACATTTATGAAGCTTTGCAAATTCTTTCTCAAATGGAAAGCTATTTATTTAAACAAGTTTTACTGCTGGAGGCAGAAGCTGCACAATTACAACTTTTACTGCAGCAAACTTATTACGCAGCTTTTAGAAAGTCTATCAGTTTTGCAATTGGAAATTATGAAAGTGATGCCATAATCTATATACTAAATACCACATAAAAACCAAGAGATGTTTTCTCCTTAGTAATGCAACTCACTAACTTCATCTTCCACATTGTATCTTCAGAGAAAACATGTTTTAGAAGTCCTCAATAATGCAAATCTTCATTTTAAAAATGAAAATAATCACTCCCTTTCTTCCATGCTGATATTGTCTTCATTGAAAAATTCAAATCTACTCTGTTCACGTTTTTAAGTTTTTGTAAATTTCAATTAGCAGCCTAGTTTGGCTGTGAAACTTACACCAGCAGTTTAATGCCAGTTAAGCACCAATAGGAAGGGAAGCTTTAAAAGTGTAAGTCTTTCACTGGCCACTAGTGTAACAAGGACTGTTACTATAAAGGCATAATAGACCACCACTAAAACCCAGTGCAAATTAGGCTTTTAATTGAGGTGAAAAAAAGGCTACAACTGTCCACCAATGACAATAGTCTGTAATCAGAGAGTGTTTTTAAGCTGAAGACTTTTGATTCATGGAGTATCCAATTGATTTAGGGATCTGGAAGGATTTTTTCCCTGTTAGAGCAGATATATACGTTTTTTTTGCCTTCCTCTGCACTGACTGTAGGTTAAGGATTCTGAAGATGCAGATTTTCAATTTATTTATTTTTGGTTGAACTTTATGTACGTTTGTTTTTTCATTCGTACTATAGCTGGCCATACACTATATGAATATCCTCAGGAACTGGCCTAAATTCACTCAGTTGGTGGTCCAGTCAGATGCCTTCTGAGGTCATCCCTGTACTGAGTAAACTAAAATTGTTTGTTCTGTGTGTGAGGTACATTTTCTTTCTTGTCTTCTCATATAATTGCATTTGAACTGTCGCAATCGGCTCTCGAAAGCAGTGTACGAATGATCAGATTATCGGATGATCGCTCCAAAAGTGTTTTTTTGAGTTTGATTTTCTCATCATGTGTACTAGGCTTTAGAGAGTTCCAGACCTCCTTACCACTGGACTTCCGTCATTAGGACTTAGAACATGAAACCACAAGTGTTCAGGGCTGGAAATCTATAGATTCCTTTAAGAGGGAGAGAATGGGTAAATTAAAGTTTACTAATTATCACTTAAGTCAATCCCTTTTTGGGACTCAAGAGTAGGTTCAGAACCTACCTTTTATTGTCACTATACAGAATCTTCATTATTCGCTTTCTTGGAGAGTAGAAAACTGTATACTTTAAAGAAAATATATTGTTTCTCTTAATTTACTCCATGAAGTGCTATTTATGACCATTTGATGTATTACAGCAGAAGCCAGCACATATGCAATATGCATAAGCTTAAGAGCATTGTGCTATGTTTATTAGAATACATTCATTTAAAGAGGCTTAGAGAAAATCTTGCCTGACTTTAAAATGCTTGTGTAAGAGGAAAGCAGACATCATTGTTTACCACTAATGTTAATTTCATGATGCAATAAATCAAAGGAGAAAGGCAATATTCATGCTCTGGTTGTGACTTACATGGAAGATAAATGCAAAAGGCACATATTGTGGATAAGTTATACATCAACCCTGAAATTAATTATTTATATAGATATTTTAAGGAGATGCTTCAACATATTTTCTCACTGAGCTAAAAATGGGGGGGAAAAGTAGCTACACTTAAATGTATTAATGCTTGATTTACTTTTATTTATATGTTCCTGTTTTATGTTAACAGATAAGGTCATGCATAAAAAGTGACTGTAGGAGAGAAGCAACAATCAATGCTGATGAGTGATGTTCTTTTAAATCATATATATTGCTATGTTGCTATTGGGCAGAAAAATGCATTATCATTTTTGATAAAAGCTTTGTGTTAAAAATAGTTTGTAGGTTGCACATAACATATTTTTGCACAAAGCATCGGTGACATTTTAATGTAATGCACATTTCTTTGGCAGTGAGAGTAAAAGAAAAAATACAGTAAATACCTTTTTTCGGTAAATACTTTTCCTCTGCTTATAAAATTATTACATATAACAAAGATTCTGTAGTTAGAAAGATTGTAATATTTTTTCTTTTGTGTTTAAAAGAAATTAAAATTCACATTACACTTCAAAACTGCAAATTAATAAAATACTAATTATTAAAACTTTAGTTGTACCTTCAACCCAGCCTTGGACATCTTAAATGTGTGGCCCTGCGCAGCATCACGCAGCCTTTTCAAAAATAAAATTATTTCCTTAATTAAAAAAAATTAATAATTAAAATAAATGAACAACAACCTACCTTACTAATTATGCAGAAATATTTAACTTGTGGGTTTTTGCTGTTGATGCAAAGCATTCACCAAGCATCAACCTATTGTTGAGAAAGATGATTTTTGTTTCTGCTTCTGACACATCACCTAAGACAATTTTATTTAAAAAAAATACTATTTGGAAAGAAGAGCACATGTGGATTGGGTGCTGCTTAAAAATTCTAGTGCCATCTTATTACTTAATAAATATGTTGGAGGCAGAAGCAAAAGTAACAGTACCAAGCCAACAGCAGTAGCAAGAAAGAAAAGGCAGTTCTGGAAACTGTATCAACAACACTGTAACTTGTTAAGTGATCCAAGCTGAAGAAATGTCAACAGGATGTCTTGTTCACTGCTGGTCTTTTCATAGGATAGTTAATCTAAGAGTACGTTTTCATGCAATTTCCTTACCCTCATCATTTCCTAGCAGTCTTCCTCAGCATAAACGTTTATCTTCATCTCAGTCTCCTCTAATGTGTGGTGGTACTTAAAAAAGACTGGTGGTGATAGAGCTCACAATTACTCAAAATATATTCATACTGTAAACTACATTTATACAAAGGATATGCCATTCATAAGTTACAAAAAGCTATGCTATCCTTTCAGTGGCACAATTAAAAACAAACACATGTAGCCTTATCTAAATTGTATCTTTTGAACAATGAAGGGAGGGTAAACCTTCCAAATATCAGAATTTATAACCTTGTTTGCCTTTCATGTAATGTGTGGCCTGGATTGGATACTGCAAGCATAATTATACTCTAGAATCAGGAATAGTGACCCCTTTGATCTAAAATTGAGTCCTTGCCTAGACACCTACAAAGTAATGTGTTAATTCATGACAGCATGGAGAGAAATATAGAATAACCTAGGTTTATCACTGTCTATCTCTAGATACCTTCCTATCCATGACTACTCTATGTTCCCACAAAGCAAGGGATGTGAGGCTTTCTCTGTCGGCTGATCCAAAGGTCTTACAAAGGTCTTTCCTCCAGTTCTCCTCGAACCCTGTTGAATCAAATTTTATCCAGGAGCTGTTTACTGAATATGACTTACCAGGCCATCACCTTTTTAAACTACAATAAAGTTTTAAACTATACAAGATCTGCTGTCTGAACAGAATCAAAGCCTTCTAACTCTCCTTAATAGTCCACCTGCTACAAAATTGTGCCTACTCAATGTTTGATATATAACAGCCACTAAACTCTCATTTGAAAGACCTTTCTGATGACTTTTGCTGACAAACTGCTTACAGGATATTTTAAACTTCAGAGACTGGTTGTAAACAAATGTTGCAGAGAATCTCAATTTAAGATTATTTACAAGGCATTTTTGCCATTTCTTTTGGATAACAGTAATCTTGAAGCTTTCTGATTCTCTTTTTGTGGCTCTCAATGTTCTTATCTCATACATCACTTTTGGTCATGTTCTAATATTTCTTATTCTGGGATCAAGTTATCCAATACATATCTGGAGTCACAAAGGAAAACTATACCTAAAGACCCTCTTCTACTACTACTACTACTACTACTACTACTACTACTACTACTACTACTTAGATCACCAACCAGACTCCACAAACTTCTTTTTATTTTCAATAGACCCATCTATGGTTTCTGGCAGTTTGGAGTCTGATCCTCAAACCATGGATATTCCCAACTGTCTCGACCATCACAGCCATAAAAAAGGAACTCAAACTCTAGATACATTGAAAAAAACAAGACATAGAACTACAACATTTCTCTCCAATCAAGCGTTTCTTTGCCAGGTGGCAAGCCTTTATGGAAATAACTGTCAGACTTTGTAAAAAGTGCACTGATGATCACCTTCCAATACACAGAATGGTATGCCTAGAGAATACTTTGAGAAGACTCAACATTTAACATTCTCCTTTGCCAAGCCCTTGATGGTGGAAATCTCTTGCAGATGCCTTTGAGATTGATGCTAAATTGCAGTCTCAGTTTTGTCCATTTTCATAGCTTTTTGTTTATTTCCTTGGGATAGTTGTCTTCCTATGAATATACATTGTCTTCCTTTTTTGGGTATCTCCAGTCCACGCCACCCTCCACCCCTCCCTCCCACTTCCACTCTCTTCCTCCTGCTCTTCATTTCTTTTCTTTTCTTTTTTACACAGTCTCTGAACAATTACTTCCTTAATTCCCCAGTTACCATGTTCCATTTTCTCTTTTACTATCCTGAATTATATAAGGCCTTGATATCTATTCCTTCAACTTGTAACTAGTCTTTTATAGGGAACACTTTCCATGTTTGCAGAAGGTCGATTTATTTATGTATTTATCTACTTATGTTCTCATTTAGTCTTTTATTTGTTTCTTATTTTTAGCACCTCAGTTCATTTTCTGCTCCTATAAATAGGGCAACATTTATCCCTACACTATGCTTTTTATCTATTGGTGGATTTATATATCAACTTTGTGCACTGTGTGTATTGTACTTTGAAAATTGAATTAAGGTCCTGCGTAAAAAAAACAAAAAAAAAACATTATAATGATCTGCTGACTGGAAATGTTGAACCAGGATGACCTGCCATTCTGAAGGATCTTTCTTCCAGCTACTTCCGTATCCTTGGCTGACTGCTGTATGTCAACAAACTGGCCAGGAATTCAGGGTGATATAATTGACCAAATATGATGGATGATCATAGGCACTACATCTGTACAATATCAAAAATATACAATCACTTTCAATTGGATGTTTTTGGTGCCAGACACTTATTACTCCGACTTCCTGGTGCCCAGTTTCCCCCTTACTGTTTATCCTCTGTTTGGAAACCCTGGCTATAGCTATCAGATCCAATTCTGACATCAAAGGGATACATACCCACAATAGTAATTTTAAGCTGTCTTTGTTCACTGATGATATCTTGTTAACACTGATGGAGCCCCACACTACTCTCCCTGTTCTAAATCATACTCTCCAGCTCTTTGGTGCCCTGTCAGGTTATAAGGTTAACACATCTAAAACTGAAGCGTTACTGCTCCACATACCTCCTACCTTTTTATCTTCAGTTAAATTTTCCATATCGCTGGTGCTCCCACTCCTTGAGGTATTTATGTACCAACCTTACCTCTTCCTACCATTCCCTTTATGAAGTAAATTTTTCCCCCTCTTTTTATGCTATTCCTCAATCCTTAAAATCTTGGGACAACCTTGCCATCTCCTTCCTCGGAAGGATTACTATACTAAAAATGACCATACTGCCCAAGCTTGTGTATCTGTTTGAGATGCTTCCTGTACCTATTCTCATGTCCAAGCAATGTTCCCTTCATAAATCCTTCCTTCACTTTATCTGGCATAATAAATCTCAACAAATTGCCCATACAGTCCTTCTCTCACCACGATCTAGGGGAGGTCTGGGGGCTCTGGACCTTGTGTTGTTTTATCTGGCCACTCACCTCCATACTCTTGTTTTGTGGTCCCCTAATAAATGGTGTGAGATTGAATGGTTACAACTGTGTCCATTGCACCCTTGTTCCCTACTCTGGTCTATGATTAACACTGAAATCACCTCCCATAAGCATTTTTTGCTCGGTCCCATGCATTTTACATTGTCTATATGGAGGCAGTGTAGGGGTAGATTTGCCCTTTCCTATCTTTGCTCACCTCCTGACCAATGTCATACTTAATCCTAGTCCCCCTGATAGTTTGACCCCAGCCCGTATAAGTCCATGGGCCAAAGCTAACCTATTTCAACTGCGACACTTGGTCCACCAAGTGATCTGAAAGCTTAGACCCTTTTTTGAGTTGCAAAAACCTACACACATGCCTCCTCATCAGTATTATGTCTACCTACAGACACAAAACTTCTTTTCCTCCAAGATTCCTTCCCTGACCCTAGAGAAGCCTACTCGTTTCAAACGCATACGCATTCAGGGTCCATACCAATGGGGCCTAATTTTCTCTATCTACAAGTTGCTTTAAGACACCTGTCCCCTTTCTTATGATATACACCTTTATATGCAAAAGTGGCCCTGAATCCTTCAACAAGATACCCCCTTGGATCAATGGACCAGGATCTGGGAGGCCACCTCTAGGTCTTCTCTGTGTGGTATATAAATAAAACACCTATACAATTTTGATGTTTTGGTATAAGACTCCTGAGGTTCTCCATGCTCGCAATCTGAGTGTTTCTCCTGTCTGCTGGCGATGTGGCGAGGAAATTGGCACTCTTTTCCACATTTTCTGGCTTTGCGACACATTGCACCTTTCTGGAGAGAGGTCCTTAGCCTTTTGCAGCTACTTCTACGGGTCCATATCCCATTTGATCCCATTCACTTTTTACTGGGCCTACATTTTACAGGCCTCTCCAAATCTGCCAAGAAACTATCCTCTCATGTTTTAACAGTGGCCAGGAGAACCATTCTTATGTTTTGGCTATCTACTATGCCTCCTACATGGTCAGAACTGGGGGAGGTTATCACTGAGATTAGAAGAATGGAGTACCTCACTGCTATGCATGCTAACTTTGTCCCCCTTTTTGAAGCAGTTTAGGAACCATGGGATTTTTCATTTCTGATATGTCTATTCAGATGTCTGATAATGCTGGCTAATCCACTGTTATGCACTGACATTGTGTGTATATGCATTCCATCGATTAACTTATTTAATTCCTTCTTTTGTTGATTTGTGACTGTTATTTCACAACTCTATGCAACATTTTGCTTGCTGTATGTCCTTTGAAACTCAATAAAAAATAAATGATATTAAAAAAAAAAAATATATATATATATATATATATATATATATATATATATATATATATATATATATACACACTGTATATAAATATATAATATACAGTTAGATTCATATATATTTGGACACAGGAACAATTTTAGATTTTTTCAGGTATTTACTAATACATATTCAAGCTATAGTTAAATAATGGATATGGGCTGAAACTGTACACTCTCAGGTTTAATTTGAGGGTATGTACATCCAAATTGGAGGAAGGGTTTAGGAATTACAGCTCTTAAGAGTAGCCACCCCCCTTTTTCAAGTGAACAAAAGTAATTGGACAATTGAATCACAAGCTGTTTCATGGCCAGGTGTGGGCTACTCCTTCACTATTTATTCATCAATTAAGCAGGTAAAAAGTCTGGAGTTGATTCTAAGTGTGGTATTTGCATTTGGAATCTATTGCTGTGAACCTACATCATGCGTTCAAAGGAACTGTCCATGTAAATGAAACAGGCCATTGTAAGGCTTTAAAAATGAAACAAATCCATCAGAGAGATAGCAGCAACATTAGGAGTGACCAGATCAACAGTTTGGTGCATTCTGAGGAAAGAAGAACACACTGGTGAGCTCAGCAACATAAAAAAGCCATGGAAGACCACAGTGGTGGATGATTGCTTGATCACCTCTATTGTAAAGAAAAACCCGTTCACAACATCCAGACAAGTGTAGGACAATCTCCAGGAGGATATATATATATATATATATATATATATATATATATTTGTATCTCCTTCCCACCCAGCCTATTGCAATATGATGGCCGAGCGGAAACCCTATTATCTTGAGAGGACATCACATGGCATTCTTCCAGGATCACACCTTGCACATGCCCCATGGACTGCGCTCCAGTATGATCTGTCACCAGTTGTGTCCTACAAGACACAGAGGATTAAGGATCAGTACACTGTCCCTCTGTAAATGTCATGTGATCACTGAGCAATCATAAGAGATTATATGATGATGCTGTACTGCAGTGGTGATAGTATGCAGAAAAAAAAATGTGAAAATGTTTTTTTCATTTCTTTATTTTCCACAAAATTATGACAACAAATGACAACTTCAAAAAACTCATCATGCCTCTTACTAAATACCTCAGACTGTCTACTTTCTGAAAAGTGGTCATTTTCAGGGTATTTTTATTGTCCTGGTGTTTTTGGGCCTCAAGAAAAGAGATTAGCCATCAGTACATCAGGATTTATCGATTTTTAGATACAGTATATACTATTGTTTGTGGACTCTATGAATTTATTTTTTTTTATTTTTGGGTTTATTTTCGTTTATAGGGCAAAAAATAAAAAGAAACAGTGGTAATTAAATGCAAACAAAAGAAATCTTTATTTGTGTGAAAAAAATTATACAAATTTCATATGGGTAATGTTGCATGACAGCACAATTGTCATTTAACAACTTCCATACAGGGCACTTTTACCCCAAGAGATTATAAACTTTCCACTTCTTAATAGGTGATTTAACAGTACTGATTGGCATATTGAAGGCTTTGGACATCTTTTTATGTCCTTTTCCATCTTTATAAAGTTCCATTACCTTGTTACGCAGGACTTTTTACAGTTCTTTTCTAATCCCCATGGCTCAGTATCTAGTCTAGTCAGTGCTTCCACGTAAGAGCTAACAGACTCATTGACTATTTATACACTTACACTAATTGCAATTTAACCACTTGCCGCCCTGCCACTGTAGAAATACGACGGCAGGGCGGCACTGGCAGGCCGCCCTATCTGTCCCGCCGATCACCGCCATGGATGTCAGTCGCTAGGTCACAGCCGGTCCTTAGTGGCTGTTTCCCAGCGATCTGCGGTAAACAGTGACAGAGAGCACAGCTGCAGTAGCTGTGCTGTCTGTCACTTCCTTGTCAGCTCGAGGACGAGCTGATCGGGACAGAAAAGTTTCTCTCTCTCGATCAGCCTTGTCCTGTCCAGCACACACCCCCGCCCCCTAGTAAAACACTCCCCCTCACTCAGATAACCCTTCCCTGCAAAATAAAGTTAACCCCTTCCTCCCCATTGCCATTAGTACAGTGTCAGTGTTTTTCTTTTTGCACTGATCACTGTATTAGTGTTTGTGGGGATGTCAGTGACCCCAAGTCAGTACCTCCTAATGTCAGAATGTCCGCCGCAGTCCCGCCATAAGTCGCTGCCATAAGTCACTGATCGCCGCCATTATTAGTATAAAAAAAACCCTAAAAATCCCAGTATCTTTCCCGCCATTTGTAAATGCTATAACTTTCACGTAAACCAATTAATTTACACGTATCGTTTTTTTTTTAACAAAGACATGTCGCAGAATGCATTTTGGCAGAAATTTATGACTAAATTTGATTTTTGCATTTTTTTTTTACTGGACATGTTTTATAGCAAAAAGTCCAAAATATTGTTTGTTTTTTTTCCTCAAAATTGTCAGCCTTTTTTTTATAGCGCAAAATTTAAAAACCGCACAGGCGATCAAATACCACCGAAAGAAAGCTCAATTTGTGGGGAAAAAAAGAATGTAAATTTCATTTATGTACCGTATTGCATGACCGCGCAATTGTCAGTTAAACTAGCGCAGCGCTGTATAGCAGAAAAATGGCGTAAATTGCAGTATCTATACCATAGTTTGTAGACGCTATAACTTCCACACAAAGCAATCAATATACACTTATTGGGATTTTGTTTACCAAAAACATGGAGCAGAATACATTTTGGCCTAAATTTATAACCAACTTTGAGTTTACTATATATTTTTTATAGCTGAAAGTAAAAAATATTGTTTTTCTTCGAAATTTTTGGCCTTTTTTTGTTTATAGCGTGACCATAAATAAAAAGCACACAGATGATCAAATACCACCGAAAGAAAGCTCTATTTGTGTGAAAAAAAGGACGTAAATTTCGTTTGGATGCAGCATTGCATGACCGCGCAATTATCAGTTGAATTAGTGCAGCGCCGAGTAGCAAAAAGAGGCCTGGTCATTAAGGGGGGTAAATCCTCTGGAGGTCAAGTGGTTAAAAAGCCACAGATGTGGGACATTAACCTCTAATTGGCATTTTAACCCGTGTGTGTCACCTTGTGTGTCTGTACCAAGGCCAAACATTCCAGGGTGATTTCTGTTATCATTATAATTTAAAAAGGAGCAAAACAACTATTTGATAATAAATGGCTTCATATGATCATCATCCTTTAATAAAAATGTCAAAATGTCACAATTTCTGCCAGGGTATGCAAACTTTTGAGCACAACTGTATATAGGTGATAAATTGCAACCAAAATAAAGCTCTGTTTGTCTAAAAAAAATTTATTTGGGCACAGTTTTGCATGACTGAATAATTGTCATTCAAATTGTGATAGCGCTGAAATCTGAAAATTGGCCTGGGAAGGAGGGGAGGGGGGGGGTGTGAATGTGTCTAGTGTTGAAGTGGTTAAAGGTGCTACTTTTAAATTTGCATTTATTTTTACTATTGTTAAGGCCCTTCCACCTGGGGATTCTTCTTTGCAAATGCTTTCCACATGAAGCATACGTATATGTATCATGTCTAATACATTAACAGTTTGTGGAAGTTCAATGGGTTCTTCCATTTAAAAGCAGAATACCCTTTTTGTTCTGGTGGATCATTGCAGATGTAAAGATTTCTTCAATGCCATATATTCCAACCCAGGATTTGGAATATATATTTTTTTCTTACATCCACATAATTTTTATGATATGTGAAATTTTCTGTTTAGGTTTATAGAGTTGAATAGCCATACATGTAGATTATAAGCGCTAGAGAGCCCTCTGACTCCTCTTGCATTGAATTGCATTGTAGCTGTCTCCTTCCATTTTGTAACAAAATGCGCAAACTGTTGGTGCTATATAAATCCTGTATTATAATAATAAATAATAAAATGCACTTGGATACATTGGTGGTACGTATTATATACTGTACATATGATTTCTCATTGAATCTTTTAAATTAGCATTGATAGTGCATGATTTGATGTCCTTAAAGTGGAATGTTGGAAAAAAACATGGACAACAGGCAGATTGAGAAGAGACACACTGTGTTGCTTATGCATTAAATGTTCTTACCTCCCTATCTGCACTGTACAATGAGTTGCACACACGCAGCTCAGTGCACAATTTTGCCATCTGTTCAGATGAATAGACTCCTGCACATGTTTGGTAGTGACATCATCTTGGCCAGGGCAATAAAACTGGTCAAAGATCAGAAACCTGGAAGAAGACCAGCTGAAGATGATAGAGGCAGATGATGGAGCTCAATGACACTGAATCACTTGAGTGGAGTTGAGTATAGCTCATCTACTTTCCAAGCATCCACAGCCTAAGGTAAGACAATGTGGTCAATATTTTTTCTAACTCATGTAATGGTAATCTTGTATTTTGGGAACATTGACTTCTCTCCTATGTGCAAAAATTCTGTTCACTGTTTTCAGTCCCAGTTACTGTAAGCTACTTGCTGTCTTTTCTAGGGAAACTTTTAAAGTTTACTGCAAACTTTCCTGGGTAGCATTATTTTATTTTATTTACTTGATGCCAAGAGTGTACCATACCATAATTGGTGGCAATTTCCAAACTTGGTAACAATTTTATATGACAGAGGCTATATTCTTAGTGCTGTTTCTCCTTTGCACCTTTACCACTTAAAACTGCATTTTATTTTTTAATTTGTAATCTTGTTAGCCAACCCCAGACTCCCTTGGTCATTTGATTACAGGAAGCTGTTCTCTAGATGGCGAATGCTTGTATAACTGTTACCAACTGCATTGCATCTCATTAAAAATGGTACAAGATAGCAAAACAATAGTAACTGCAGATTTTCATCTGCTAAAGCTATTTTCTCTTCTAATAAGCATTGTGATGGATGCAGTGCCTGACCCCTGCCCTTCTCCCCAACCTGTGACAAAGGACTGGCCAATCTCACACTGTGCTGTAACTTGTGTACAATGCCATTCTCAGCTGCGCCCTGCACAAAGATTTTACAGCTCACCGGGCCACAATCTTTCACTATGGTAGGGTAATTTGCAATTAACCCTCTAAACGCCACCACCTCCTTTTTACCAGGAAGGAGAAAACTCACAATCTTTGCAATAACAAATATGAAAAATAAATGTCTGTATACACTGTCACTGCAGACAGGTATATTCAGAGATTTATCATAAGCAGTAGAGCTCTTCAAGAGACAGAGATTCTTTAATTTTGCATTAAAGGCTTTAGAGACAATTTCAACACTTCTCCAAATGAGGTTTAAAATAGAAAAAAAAATGGTGCAAATAAAATATTTACAGAAGATGTTACAAAGAAATAAGGAAACCATAAAGCAACAGAGAAATAAAAAGGAGGGGAAAATGAGGAATACTTGCATTTAGCAGAGTTCAGTCAATAAGCAAGGTGTTATCGACTCTCATACAACATGCAGACAGTAACAACTTTGTATGGATAATTATTTAAAATGCTGTTTGTTAATATACTGTATGAATGAGAATGTTAAAGCTTTCAAGACCCCAAAAGTTGTAATATGTTATACACAGTGAAAGAGTAACCAATCCCATATGTGACCTCTCATCACAATCATCTGTCATTGTGCATTTAAGATAAAAGAACCACATTAAATCATTTTGCTGTGTATTCTAATGTGCCCTTAAAACTAATTTTCTCATCCAGGACCTAACTGAATGCCTTCTTGTGGAACCAGATGTATCAAGGTGCAATTGCTACCTAATATTGTGGAATTCTTAATGTAACAGCATGTTCATACACACAGTTACAAATAAATAGGTCAGTTAATAAACACATAAATAAAATGATCACTAGAGTCAGAAAATAAATATATTGAAAAAAAAAACAAACACCAAATTTTTTTCCTAGATTTATACTGCAATTATAATTATTGTCCCTTGTCTTCTTAGTATAAATAGGTATACTTACATTTCAGCACAGCTATGATTAAAAATACATTTAAAAAGTAAAACAAATTTGTTGAAAAGGTCAGTGTGACTCCTAAGAAATGAAAACTTTTCAAGACAGACTTTATTAATAATTGCTTTGACATAAGTAAAATATGAAACATCTTAAGTATTAAATATCAAAAAAATATAATTTGAAATGAAAGGGGTAACTGAGCCTTGACTATTCTTCTGTATTCAGTGAGGTAATATATGGAATAGAAGATTTACCAGCTTCTGTAATAGTGAATTTTCCTTTTGCAAAGTATTGTGCCTTCACAGGCTGTTGAACCTATTCGAGTACAGTTGTTAGAAAGTATTGTGGTAGTGATAAATGTCTATTTGAATTAAATATCTTATGGGTAAAATCTTTAAAGAGCAACTTTTATTTTATGAACCTTATACAGATGATCCATCATAAAACAATTTTTGAATTATTATGTTAACTGAACTTTTCCCCCCTCATTGTATTCTGTACAAAAAAATTACTAAAAAAGAAACATTCTTGTTTTATAGCGCAGTCATATGCTGCATAAAAACATGGATTACTTCTGATAAGTAATTTACTGTATTCTCACATTTGATTATGCAAACTACAATGGTTTGGTGCCAATTTTATACTATTTTATTTATTCATTTTTTTCACATTATAAGACTTTAAAAATATGGGGGGGGGGTATCAAAACTGGAGTAATCAGAATTTGGAGATGCTTTGCATGGCAATCAATCAGCTTTTAACTTTATTTTCAAAGCTTTACTGAATAAAGCAGACACTAAAAACTGATTGGTTGCTATGCACAGCTGCTCCAGATTTGGTCTGCTCCAGTTGATAACTTTTCCTCATAATATCTCTCTATTGTATCCATATAACATCTCTCTTTATTAATAATAACAATAAAAAAAAATAATGTAGTATCCACCATGACACAAGATTCACAGAGCAATGAGGGTTTTCTAAGAACAGAATATATCAGAAGCTGTTTGCCCATCTCTTTCTGGCTGACTATTGGTATGCAGATTTCTTTCTATGCTGGCAGAGATGGGTAGAGAGAATTAAAATGTATTTCTTTAATTCATTCCTATGTGTATGTTTTAGCTTGTGCAATTGGGTTCTGCTGCATGTTAAAAATATCTTAATAATTGACAACTTTGTATAAAAAAATTACAATTTAATTTTCTTTCTTCATTTTCCAAAAGCTTGTGGAAAAAATATGATCTTCAAAAGAATCACCATACCTTAAAAGTTTCACACATGTTGTTTCTTGATACTCAGGAGGAGTAGCAGAATGTGTTGTCATGTGTATCCCCATGTTGTGTGTAAGCCATATCTAATTACAAAGACAACTATGTAAAAAAATATATTTTTTTATTTTCTTTCCACATTTCCATAAAACGTGGCACAAAAATGAAATCTACAAAAATACCCTTTTGTATCTCCATACTTGGGGGGGGGGTTACAGTAGCAGAATGTGTTTTGTGGTTTTATGCCCATGTTGTGATTAAGAAATATCTTTAAAGTGACAACTTTGTAAAAAAAATACATTTTCATTTTATTTCCACATTTTCCAAAAACATTTGGCAGAGAAATTAAATCTTCTAAAGACTCGCTGTGCCTCTTAAACTGTTCCCACTCTGTCTGTGGCAGAATGGCAGCCCATCAGAGTACCTGTCGTGCATCCCATCAGTGTACCTGTTAGCACAGCCCATCAGTGTACCTGTCAGCAGAGTCCATCAGTATACCTTTCATGCAGACCATCAACATACCTGGCAGCACATGCCATCAGTTTACCTGTCATGCAGCCCGTCACACAGCCCATCAGTGTACCTTTCATGCAGCCCATGAGCATACCTGTCAGCATATCCCATCAGTGTAACTGTCGTGCAGCCCATCAGCAAAGCCTATCCATTGATGGGCTTTGCTGATCTTAATTGCTAAATGCAAGTTTGCTAAATGCAAGTATTCCTCATTTTCCCCTCCTTTTTATTTCTCTGTTGCTTTATGGTTTCCTATATTTTTGTAACATCTTCTGTAAATATTTCATTTGCACCATTTTGACCTTTTCAATATTAAACCACATTTGGAGAAGTGTTGAAATTGTCTCTAAAGCCTTTAATGCAAATTTAAAGAATCTCTGTCTCTTGAAGAGCTCTACTGCTTATGATAAATCTCTGAATATACCTGTCTGCAGTGACAGTGTATACAGACATTTATTTTTCATATTTGTTATTGCTAAGATTGTGAGTTTTCTCCTTCTTGGTAAAAAGGAGGTGGTGGCGTTTAGAGGGTTAATTGCAAAGTAACCTACCATAGTGAAAGATTGTGGCCCAGTGAGCTGGAAAATCTTTGTGCAGGGTGCAGCTGAGAATGGCATTGTACACAAGTTACAGCGCAGTGTGAGAAGGGCAGGAGTCAGGCACTGCATTCATCACACTTCTTATTAGAAGAGAAAATAGCTTTAGCAGATGAAAATCTGCAGTTACTATTGTTTTGCTATCTTGTACCATTTCTAATGAGATGCAATGCAGTTGGTAACAGTTATACAAGCATTCCCCATCTAGAGAACAGCTTCCTGAGTTTACCTGTCATGCAGATGAGTTTACCTGTCATGCAGCCCATCACACAGCCCATCAGTGTACCTTTCATGCAGCCCATCAGCGTACCTGTCAGCACATCCCATCAGTGTACTTGTTGTGCAGTCCATCAGTGTACTTGTCAACACAGCCCATCAGTGTTCCTGTCAGCACATACACCAGTGCAGCCCATCAGTGTACCTGTCAACACAGCCCATCAGTGTTCCTGTCAGCACATACACCAGTGCAGCCTATCAGTGTACATGTCATCAGCGCAGCCTAATCAGCATACCCATCAAAGAGCCGCCATCAATGCCGTCCATCAGCAATGTACCTATCACAGTTGCCCATCAGCAATTTACCTGTCATAAAGCCAAGATGTCCAAAAAATATTACATTAGTAAGGAGGCATTTAAAATCCTAAGCATGATGGACAAGAGCAGTGGGGAGCTCTCACAATCCGATTCCAACTCTGAAGAGCATGCAACCACAAGTACCCCAATGGTCCAATACGTGGACATAACTGGAGCACCTGATTATTTTTAGGAGCTGCCTAGGCTTCAGAGGGCATACAAAGACCTGACTAGGAAAACATGGTGCTTGTATTTTGATTTTATTGTTGTGGACACGAGGAAGCCACTCTTCTTTGCTGAGGGAACAGTTCTGCGTCAAGTCAACACAGATAATGGAAATTTGAAAATTGGAACTTACACAGGTCCCCACCAGTACTGTGCAGTGTACTCTGGAGGCCACCTTTGATGCCTGACAACGCATGCATTGATGGTCAATACGGAGTAGGCGAACGTTGTTTAAGCCATATTTGGATATAGAAAAGGCTTGATTGGCTGTTAATCTTCATCTTTGAGCTGACTTTGGCAACTCTATAACATGATGGTCAAATATATCTGGTAAGCCTTTATATGAGCACGGAGTGGGGTGACAAGTGTTTGCATAGATAGTGTTTAGTCATTTAGCAATTGAAGATTCACATTTGCACTTCTGATTTATTTTTTTGAATTCGGTCTCACATTTAAGAACTATTATCACATTTATTTTGTATATCATTGTATATATCCTTGTGATATTGATATGTAGTTTGAATATCATCATATTGAGTTTCACAGGCTAATGACTGGGATTGCACCATTACATACATTTTTCTTTTTCAGCGCTACACTTTATATATATATATATATTTGTATTTGTTAGATTCTTGCATCAGAATTTAGTGTTAGTGGGTTGTTATATAGTTTGAACCGGTGCACAATTTTTATAGTTTGTTAAACCTATTATGGCTGCCTTCTAGGATCAGATACAATCGGGGGTGCTGCCCAACACAGAACATTTTTCTCAGACTGATTTTTTAAGTTTATTTTTCACTGATAATTTCCTTCAATTTATTGTGGACCAGACTAACCTTTTTTGTTGTTTCATAAAGTTTGTATTGTACATAAAGTATATTTGCACAAACAGAATAATAATCTTGACAGATTAATAACAACGTTCAAGGAGTATATATTATTAGAGATGAGCGAATCGAAGTATCCGAAGTGGAATTCGAGTCGAATATCGGAAAAATTTCGATTCGTGCCGAATCCGAAAAACAGCCTAATTCGGACGCGCGAATCGAAATTTTTCCGAAAATGGCGGCTGACATGTGCGGCGACGGAGCGGGGATGTCGGGGAAGGCGCGCAGACAAGGCGCGCTGCCCCATAATGCATTCCTCAACGACATGTGATCGCATCAGCCAATCAGCAGCCAGCCAGCCAGCACTGTGTAATGGTCGAGGTATATATAGCGGCCATTTTGGAAATCTTCATTTGCCTGCAGTCATTGAACAGAGGCAGACCGCTCTGTACTAGGGACAGGGACAGAGTTAGGGCCACAGAAACGAGAATTGGGGACAGAGAGAAGTTACTTAGGGACAGAGAACCATTACTCAGGGACACAGACTTGTTAATGAGGGCCACAGAATCGTTATTTAGGGACAAAGAAACGCTAGTTAGGGCCACAGAATTCATACTCAGGGACAGACAGAATTTTCACTCAGTGCCAGAGAATTGTTACTTAGGGCCACAGAAACGTTATTAGGGCCACAGAATTTTTACTCAGGGACAGACAGAATTGTTACTGAGTGCCAGAGAATTGTTACTCAGGGACAGACAGAATTGTTACTGAGTGCCAGAGAATTCTTACTCAGGGCCACAGAATTCATTCTCAGGGACAGACAGAATTGTTACTCAGGGACAGACAGAATTGTTACTGAGTGCCAGAGAATTGTTACTCAGGGACAGACAGAATTGTTACTGAGTGCCAGAGAATTGTTACTCAGGGACAGACAGAATTGTTACTGAGTGCCAGAGAATTGTTACTCGCACAGACACAAAATTGTTACTTGCACAGACACAGAATTGTTACTCGCACAGACACAGAATTGTTACTCAGGGCCACAGAATTCATACTCAGGGACAGACAGAATTGTTACTGAGTGCCAGAGAATTGTTACTCAGGGACAGACAGAATTGTTACTGAGTGCCAGAGAATTGTTACTCAGGGACACACAGAATTGTTACTGAGTGCCAGAGAATTGTTACTCGCACAGACACAAAATTGTTACTTGCACAGACACAGAATTGTTACTCGCACAGACACAGAATTGTTACTCAGGGCCACAGAATTCATACTCAGGGACAGACAGAATTGTTACTGAGTGCCAGAGAATTGTTACTCAGGGACAGACAGAATTGTTACTGAGTGCCAGAGAATTGTTACTCAGGGACAGACAGAATTGTTACTGAGTGCCAGAGAATTGTTACTCAGGGACAGACAGAATTGTTACTGAGTGCCAGAGAATTGTTACTCAGGGACAGACAGAATTGTTACTGAGTGCCAGAGAATTGTTACTCGCACAGACACAAAATTGTTACTTGCACAGACACAGAATTGTTACTCGCACAGACACAGAATTGTTACTCAGGGCCACAGAATTCATACTCAGGGACAGACAGAATTGTTACTGAGTGCCAGAGAATTGTTACTCGCACAGACACAAAATTGTTACTTGCACAGACACAGAATTGTTACTCGCACAGACACAGAATTGTTACTCAGGGCCACAGAATTCATACTCAGGGACAGACAGAATTGTTACTGAGTGCCAGAGAATTGTTACTCAGGGACAGACAGAATTGTTACTGAGTGCCAGAGAATTGTTACTCAGGGACAGACAGAATTGTTACTGAGTGCCAGAGAATTGTTACTCGCACAGACACAAAATTGTTACTTGCACAGACACAGAATTGTTACTCGCACAGACACAGAATTGTTACTCAGGGCCACAGAATTCATACTCAGGGACAGACAGAATTGTTACTGAGTGCCAGAGAATTGTTACTTAGGGACAGACAGAATTGTTACTGAGTGCCAGAGAATTGTTACTCAGGGACAGACAGAATTGTTACTGAGTGCCAGAGAATTGTTACTCGCACAGACACAAAATTGTTACTTGCACAGACACAGAATTGTTACTCGCACAGACACAGAATTGTTACTCAGGGCCACAGAATTCATACTCAGGGACAGACAGAATTGTTACTGAGTGCCAGAGAATTGTTACTCAGGGACAGACAGAATTGTTACTGAGTGCCAGAGAATTGTTACTCAGGGACAGACAGAATTGTTACTGAGTGCCAGAGAATTGTTACTCAGGGACAGACAGAATTGTTACTGAGTGCCAGAGAATTGTTACTCAGGGACAGACAGAATTGTTACTGAGTGCCAGAGAATTGTTACTCGCACAGACACAAAATTGTTACTTGCACAGACACAGAATTGTTACTCGCACAGACACAGAATTGTTACTCAGGGCCACAGAATTCATACTCAGGGACAGACAGAATTGTTACTGAGTGCCAGAGAATTGTTACTCAGGGACAGACAGAATTGTTACTGAGTGCCAGAGAATTGTTACTCAGGGACAGACAGAATTGTTACTGAGTGCCAGAGAATTGTTACTCGCACAGACACAAAATTGTTACTTGCACAGACACAGAATTGTTACTCGCACAGACACAGAATTGTTACTGAGTGCCAGAGAATTGTTACTCAGGGACAGACAGAATTGTTACTGAGTGCCAGAGAATTGTTACTCAGGGACAGACAGAATTGTTACTGAGTGCCAGAGAATTGTTACTCAGGGACAGACAGAATTGTTACTGAGTGCCAGAGAATTGTTACTCGCACAGACACAAAATTGTTACTTGCACAGACACAGAATTGTTACTCGCACAGACACAGAATTGTTACTCAGGGCCACAGAATTCATACTCAGGGACAGACAGAATTGTTACTGAGTGCCAGAGAATTGTTACTCAGGGACAGACAGAATTGTTACTGAGTGCCAGAGAATTGTTACTCGCACAGACACAAAATTGTTACTTGCACAGACACAGAATTGTTACTCGCACAGACACAGAATTGTTGCTCAGGGCCACAGAATTCATACTCAGGGACAGACAGAATTGTTACTGAGTGCCAGAGAATTGTTACTCAGGGACAGACAGAATTGTTACTGAGTGCCAGAGAATTGTTACTCAGGGACAGACAGAATTGTTACTGAGTGCCAGAGAATTGTTACTCGCACAGACACAAAATTGTTACTTGCACAGACACAGAATTGTTACTCGCACAGACACAGAATTGTTACTCAGGGCCACAGAATTCATACTCAGGGACAGACAGAATTGTTACTGAGTGCCAGAGAATTGTTACTCAGGGACAGACAGAATTGTTACTGAGTGCCAGAGAATTGTTACTCAGGGACAGACAGAATTGTTACTGAGTGCCAGAGAATTGTTACTCGCACAGACACAAAATTGTTACTTGCACAGACACAGAATTGTTACTCGCACAGACACAGAATTGTTACTCAGGGCCACAGAATTCATACTCAGGGACAGACAGAATTGTTACTGAGTGCCAGAGAATTGTTACTTAGGGACAGACAGAATTGTTACTGAGTGCCAGAGAATTGTTACTCAGGGACAGACAGAATTGTTACTGAGTGCCAGAGAATTGTTACTCGCACAGACACAAAATTGTTACTTGCACAGACACAGAATTGTTACTCGCACAGACACAGAATTGTTACTCAGGGCCACAGAATTCATACTCAGGGACAGACAGAATTGTTACTGAGTGCCAGAGAATTGTTACTCAGGGACAGACAGAATTGTTACTGAGTGCCAGAGAATTGTTACTCAGGGACAGACAGAATTGTTACTGAGTGCCAGAGAATTGTTACTCAGGGACAGACAGAATTGTTACTGAGTGCCAGAGAATTGTTACTCAGGGACAGACAGAATTGTTACTGAGTGCCAGAGAATTGTTACTCGCACAGACACAAAATTGTTACTTGCACAGACACAGAATTGTTACTCGCACAGACACAGAATTGTTACTCAGGGCCACAGAATTCATACTCAGGGACAGACAGAATTGTTACTGAGTGCCAGAGAATTGTTACTCAGGGACAGACAGAATTGTTACTGAGTGCCAGAGAATTGTTACTCAGGGACAGACAGAATTGTTACTGAGTGCCAGAGAATTGTTACTCGCACAGACACAAAATTGTTACTTGCACAGACACAGAATT
Organism: Staurois parvus; assembly: GCF_062004578.1. Lineage (NCBI taxonomy): Eukaryota > Metazoa > Chordata > Amphibia > Anura > Ranidae > Staurois > Staurois parvus. The sequence continues at coordinate 12,193,117 of NW_028317949.1, forward strand.
GTTACTCGCACAGACACAGAATTGTTACTGAGTGCCAGAGAATTGTTACTCAGGGACAGACAGAATTGTTACTGAGTGCCAGAGAATTGTTACTCAGGGACAGACAGAATTGTTACTGAGTGCCAGAGAATTGTTACTCAGGGACAGACAGAATTGTTACTGAGTGCCAGAGAATTGTTACTCGCACAGACACAAAATTGTTACTTGCACAGACACAGAATTGTTACTCGCACAGACACAGAATTGTTACTCAGGGCCACAGAATTCATACTCAGGGACAGACAGAATTGTTACTGAGTGCCAGAGAATTGTTACTCAGGGACAGACAGAATTGTTACTGAGTGCCAGAGAATTGTTACTCGCACAGACACAAAATTGTTACTTGCACAGACACAGAATTGTTACTCGCACAGACACAGAATTGTTGCTCAGGGCCACAGAATTCATACTCAGGGACAGACAGAATTGTTACTGAGTGCCAGAGAATTGTTACTCAGGGACAGACAGAATTGTTACTGAGTGCCAGAGAATTGTTACTCAGGGACAGACAGAATTGTTACTGAGTGCCAGAGAATTGTTACTCGCACAGACACAAAATTGTTACTTGCACAGACACAGAATTGTTACTCGCACAGACACAGAATTGTTACTCGCACAGACACAGAATTGTTACTCAGGGCCACAGAATTCATACTCAGGGACAGACAGAATTGTTACTGAGTGCCAGAGAATTGTTACTCAGGGACACCTAATCGTTGAATTAAATAGTATGTCAGACAACATGCAGAGGAGTGGCAGAGGAGGCAATGTTTTAGGAGCGAGCAGACGTGGCAGCAGAGGAAGGGGTCGAGGCAGCAGTATTCGCAGCCAGAGGCCAGTGCTCCCGGTGTCATCCAGCGGTCGTGTCTCCACCGACAACCCTGCCGTCATTGATTGGTTGGCTCGGTCGTCTTCCTCTTCCCAGGTCACCTCTGACACCTACAGCCAACGGTCGGTGGGTACGTCAGACACAACCGTTAGTTGGCATGGCCCGGGACCAAGCCCACTGAAATCACGTGTCCTCTACCTGCCCCTGTCCTTTGCTGTTCCCTCACCAAGCGAAGTATCGCATGCTGTGGGCTCAGCCCCACTGTACAGTGAGGAAGAGCTAACAGAGGGCGGTCAGGAACGGGGGGAGACATCGGCCTTTTCAGCAGCCAAGCGAACAAGTACTGGCGAGGAGAGTGGCTCGGTAGCCGGTCTAGAGACAGGTCTGTCTCCTGACCCAGACGCAGCCGAGGGGGCTAGTAGTGAGGCGGAGACCCTACTTGATGATGAGGAGGTTGATCGCACTTGGCAGCCTCGTCGTCATCAGGCAATTTCTTCCGCATCATCAGGAGAAGAGGGTGGCAGCTTGGCAGCGAGCAAAACAGTCGGTGGGTTGCCCAGGAGACAGCAGCAGGGTCGCATCAGTGTCAGTGGAGCCAAACGTCCACGGAGTAGAGCACCAGCTCCACTGCAGCCTACCACCACGGCCAGTAGTGGTGCCGGTGCGCACGGAGGAAGTAGCAGTCAGCCAGTGAAGAGTAGCGGGGGCAAAGTTTCCTACTCGGTGGTGTGGCAATTTTTCCTCAAGCCGCCCGAGGAAGTAAACGTAGCCGTATGTCGACTATGTGGCCAGAAATGCAAGCGTGGCCAGGGGGCCCATGTTGGGACTACAGCGTTGCGTCAGCATATGCAGCGTCACCATTCGGTGGCCTGGGAAAACCGTGATAAACATACGGCGGTTCTGCCTGCCCCAGCCCCCGCTCCATCACCCGCTCCGTTACTTGCTCCGTCACCCGACGTCGTCAATCGCCCTCTATCAGCCAGTCAAGGCTCCAACACCTCTGCTGAGGGGAGTTGTCGCTCATTGGCATCTTCCGCTCGTTCAGATGCTCCTTCTCCTGCTACTCCTCTTCTCGGATTCCGTCAACAGTCTTTCTTGGAATCCGTATCCAAGAGACAACAGTTTGCGAGCACGCACCCGACGGTGCAAAAGCTGAACGTCCTCCTGTCCAAGTTGCTGGTGCTGCAGTCCCTCCCTTTCCAACTGGTGGACTCAGCACCTTTCCGAGAAATGATGGCTTGTGCCGCGCCGCGGTGGAGAGTGCCAAGCCGTCATTTCTTTGCCCAAAAGGCAGTGCCAGCCCTGCATTCACATGTAGAAGAGATGGTGGGCCAGTCTTTGAGCATGTCGGTCTCTGCCAAAGTGCACGGCAGCGCCGACGTGTGGAGCTGTAACTACGGTCAGGGACAGTACATGTCATTTACGGCCCACTGGGTGAACGTGGTGCCGGCACAGCCGCACCAGCAACTTGGACAGGTCACGACGCTTTTGCCTCCACGTTTGCACGTCCTTGGTCCAGCAAGCATGTCCGCCTCTACCACCTCTTTTTCCGCCGTGTCCTCAGCCGCCACCCCCGTGCCAAGTCCCATTACCCGACCGGCATATCACATGTGCAGGGCGCAACGGTGTCACGCTGTGCTGCACCTGGTATGCCTTGGCGAACGTAGTCACACAGGGGAGGAACTGCTGAGTGTAATGAACAGAGAAATCGACAGATGGCTGTCTCCGCGCAAACTAAAAATCGGAACCATGTTGACTGACAACGGAAAGAACATGGTGTCTGCTCTGCGTCAAGGAAGGTTGTGCCATGCGCCATGCATGGCTCACGTGTTCAATCTGGTTGTCAAGCGGTTCCTAAAATCCACCATCCCACTGCAAGACATCCTTAAAATGTCACGTAAACTGTGCATGCATTTCAGCCATTCCTACACCGCAAAGAACACCCTCATTGAGCTGCAGCGGCAGAACGGAATTCCACAGCATCGCCTGATCTGCGACGTTGCAACAAGGTGGAATTCAACCCTACACATGTTAGACCGCCTTTACGAGCAGCGAAAGGCCATCACCGATTTCCTGATGTTACAAGCGGATAAAGGTACTCCCCTGTGTAACTTAGATGTCAGCCATTGGCAGCTCATGCGTGACACCTGCCGCTTGCTCAGGCCCTTTGAGGAGGCCACGCTATTCGTGAGTCGGCAGGACTATGGGATGAACGACGTCATTCCTCTGTTGCACGTCCTGGAACAAATGCTGTTAACAATGGCTGGTCAGGGTGCGGTAGACGTGGCGCACAGATCTCAACGCCACATGACCCCTGTGGGGGCAGGACAGGAAGAAGAGGAGGAGGTAGAGGAGGACATTTGTGCTCAGGAATTATTGAGTGAAATGGGTGGTTTTTCCACTCAGCGGACAGGAGTGGAGGAGCAGGAGCATCTGGTAGAGGAGGAGGAGGAGGAGACAGAGGACCCAGACGCACCGTGGCAGTATGCTGTGGAGATGGAGGCAGGGAGTCCCTCGCATTCCTTGGCACAAATGGCCCATAGCATGCTCGGTTGCTTGCGTAGCGACAGCCGAATAATAACCATCAGACAGAGGGATGACTTTTGGCTGTCCACCTTGTTGGACCCTCGCTACCGGTCCAAAATGGTGGCCTTTTTCACACCTGCTGAGAGGGAGGCCAAAATTACGTACTATAAAAACCACCTATGTAGTCAGTTGGTCTCTGCCTTTGTGCGCCAACGTCCATCCTCAGACACTGTGGGCCCTGTGCGCTCGCGTTCCGCTGGCATGGCAGCAGGGGAGGGGTGGGGTGGTAGGAGCAGTGGCAGCTCCACCAGCAGCGGCTGCCTCAGTCTGCAGTCGATGATGAGTAGCTTTCTTCACCAGCGCAGTGAGGAAACTACTAACCAGCCGCAGCAGCAGCAGCAGCATCAGGTGGACCTGGAGCAGGAGCTCAAACAACAGGCTTGGGCCTACTTGGACAGCACCCTGCCAACCGAGGTAGACAATCCCCTTGACTACTGGGCAACGAAACTTGACCTTTGGCCCCAACTAGCTGAATTTGCCCTTGAAAGGCTGTCATGCCCGGCCAGTAGCGTGGCATCGGAGCGCGTGTTTAGTGCGGCAGGAGGTATTGTAACTCCGCGGAGGACACGACTGTCCACCCAAAGTGTGGAGAGACTCACGTTTGTGAAAATGAATCAGGCGTGGATTAGTCTGGATTTCAAACCACCAGTTCCTGACACAACTGACTAAATCCGCCATGAATCATGCCTCAAACATGTGCCACTTTCAGGTCTCCTCACACTGCTGGTGTGTTTAATTTTTTGACATAGGGTGCTGGCAGATTACGGGCCTCCTATAGCTGCTGCCAGGCCCCTAATCTGCCATAGGCCCCTATATACCGCCTCCTCATGCTGCTGCTAGGTCCAGAGTCTCTCATGGGTCCCTGTACGGCCTCCCATTGCTGCTGTCTCCATCGCCACACTCTGCTGCCATGTGCCACTTTCAGGTCTCTTCACACTGCTGGTGTGTTAAATTTTTTGACATAGGGTGCAGGCAGATTACGGGCCTCACATAGCTGCTGCCAGGCCCCTAATCTGCCATGGGCCCCTATATACCGCCTCCTCATGCTGCTGCCAAGTCCAGAGTCTCTCATGGGTCCCTGTACGGCCTCCCATTGCTGCTGTCTCCATCGCCACACTCTGCTGCCATGTGCCACTTTCAGGTCTCTTCACACTGCTGGTGTGTTAAATTTTTTGACATAGGGTGCAGGCAGATTACGGGCCTCACATAGCTGCTGCCAGGCCCCTAATCTGCCATGGGCCCCTATATACCGCCTCCTCATGCTGCTGCCAAGTCTAGAGTCTCTCATGGGTCCCTGTACGGCCTCCCATTGCTGCTGTCTCCATCGCCACACTCTGCTGCCATGTGCCACTTTCAGGTCTCTTCACACTGCTGGTGTGTTAAATTTTTTGACATAGGGTGCAGGCAGATTACGGGCCTCACATAGCTGCTGCCAGGCCCCTAATCTGCCATGGGCCCCTATATACCGCCTCCTCATGCTGCTGCCAAGTCCAGAGTCTCTCATGGGTCCCTGTACGGCCTCCCATTGCTGCTGTCTCCATCGCCACACTCTGCTGCCATGTGCCACTTTCAGGTCTCTTCACACTGCTGGTGTGTTAAATTTTTTGACATAGGGTGCAGGCAGATTACGGGCCTCACATAGCTGCTGCCAGGCCCCTAATCTGCCATGGGCCCCTATATACCGCCTCCTCATGCTGCTGCCAAGTCTAGAGTCTGTCATGGGTCCCTGTACGGCCTCCCATTGCTGCTGTCTCCATCGCCACACTCTGCCATGTGCCACTTTCAGGTCTCTTCACACTGCTGGTGTGTTTAATTTTTTGACATAGGGTGCAGGCAGATTACGGGCCTCACATAGCTGCTGCCAGGCCCCTAATCTGCCATGGGCCCCTATATACCGCCTCCTCATGCTGCTGCCAAGTCCAGAGTCTCTCATGGGTCCCTGTACGGCCTCCCATTGCTGCTGTCTCCATCGCCACACTCTGCTGCCATGTGCCACTTTCAGGTCTCTTCACACTGCTGGTGTGTTAAATTTTTTGACATAGGGTGCAGGCAGATTACGGGCCTCACATAGCTGCTGCCAGGCCCCTAATCTGCCATGGGCCCCTATATACCGCCTCCTCATGCTGCTGCCAAGTCTAGAGTCTGTCATGGGTCCCTGTACGGCCTCCCATTGCTGCTGTCTCCATCGCCACACTCTGCCATGTGCCACTTTCAGGTCTCTTCACACTGCTGGTGTGTTTAATTTTTTGACATAGGGTGCAGGCAGATTACGGGCCTCACATAGCTGCTGCCAGGCCCCTAATCTGCCATGGGCCCCTATATACCGCCTCCTCATGCTGCTGCCAAGTCCAGAGTCTCTCATGGGTCCCTGTACGGCCTCCCATTGCTGCTGTCTCCATCGCCACACTCTGCTGCCATGTGCCACTTTCAGGTCTCTTCACACTGCTGGTGTGTTAAATTTTTTGACATAGGGTGCAGGCAGATTACGGGCCTCACATAGCTGCTGCCAGGCCCCTAATCTGCCATGGGCCCCTATATACCGCCTCCTCATGCTGCTGCCAAGTCTAGAGTCTGTCATGGGTCCCTGTACGGCCTCCCATTGCTGCTGTCTCCATCGCCACACTCTGCCATGTGCCACTTTCAGGTCTCTTCACACTGCTGGTGTGTTTAATTTTTTGACATAGGGTGCAGGCAGATTACGGGCCTCACATAGCTGCTGCCAGGCCCCTAATCTGCCATGGGCCCCTATATACCGCCTCCTCATGCTGCTGCCAAGTCTAGAGTCTGTCATGGGTCCCTGTACGGCCTCCCATTGCTGCTGTCTCCATCGCCACACTCTGCCATGTGCCACTTTCAGGTCTCTTCACACTGCTGGTGTGTTTAATTTTTTGACATAGGGTGCAGGCAGATTACGGGCCTCACATAGCTGCTGCCAGGCCCCTAATCTGCCATGGGCCCCTATATACCGCCTCCTCATGCTGCTGCCAAGTCCAGAGTCTCTCATGGGTCCCTGTACGGCCTCCCATTGCTGCTGTCTCCATCGCCACACTCTGCTGCCATGTGCCACTTTCAGGTCTCTTCACACTGCTGGTGTGTTAAATTTTTTGACATAGGGTGCAGGCAGATTACGGGCCTCACATAGCTGCTGCCAGGCCCCTAATCTGCCATGGGCCCCTATATACCGCCTCCTCATGCTGCTGCCAAGTCTAGAGTCTGTCATGGGTCCCTGTACGGCCTCCCATTGCTGCTGTCTCCATCGCCACACTCTGCCATGTGCCACTTTCAGGTCTCTTCACACTGCTGGTGTGTTTAATTTTTTGACATAGGGTGCAGGCAGATTACGGGCCTCACATAGCTGCTGCCAGGCCCCTAATCTGCCATGGGCCCCTATATACCGCCTCCTCATGCTGCTGCCAAGTCCAGAGTCTCTCATGGGTCCCTGTACGGCCTCCCATTGCTGCTGTCTCCATCGCCACACTCTGCTGCCATGTGCCACTTTCAGGTCTCTTCACACTGCTGGTGTGTTAAATTTTTTGACATAGGGTGCAGGCAGATTACGGGCCTCACATAGCTGCTGCCAGGCCCCTAATCTGCCATGGGCCCCTATATACCGCCTCCTCATGCTGCTGCCAAGTCTAGAGTCTGTCATGGGTCCCTGTACGGCCTCCCATTGCTGCTGTCTCCATCGCCACACTCTGCCATGTGCCACTTTCAGGTCTCTTCACACTGCTGGTGTGTTTAATTTTTTGACATAGGGTGCAGGCAGATTACGGGCCTCACATAGCTGCTGCCAGGCCCCTAATCTGCCATGGGCCCCTATATACCGCCTCCTCATGCTGCTGCCAAGTCTAGAGTCTCTCATGGGTCCCTGTACGGCCTCCCATTGCTGCTGTCTCCATCGCCACACTCTGCCATGTGCCACTTTCAGGTCTCTTCACACTGCTGGTGTGTTTAATTTTTTGACATAGGGTGCAGGCAGATTACGGGCCTCACATAGCTGCTGCCAGGCCCCTAATCTGCCATGGGCCCCTATATACCGCCTCCTCATGCTGCTGCCAAGTCCAGAGTCTCTCATGGGTCCCTGTACGGCCTCCCATTGCTGCTGTCTCCATCGCCACACTCTGCTGCCATGTGCCACTTTCAGGTCTCTTCACACTGCTGGTGTGTTAAATTTTTTGACATAGGGTGCAGGCAGATTACGGGCCTCACATAGCTGCTGCCAGGCCCCTAATCTGCCATGGGCCCCTATATACCGCCTCCTCATGCTGCTGCCAAGTCTAGAGTCTGTCATGGGTCCCTGTACGGCCTCCCATTGCTGCTGTCTCCATCGCCACACTCTGCCATGTGCCACTTTCAGGTCTCTTCACACTGCTGGTGTGTTTAATTTTTTGACATAGGGTGCAGGCAGATTACGGGCCTCACATAGCTGCTGCCAGGCCCCTAATCTGCCATGGGCCCCTATATACCGCCTCCTCATGCTGCTGCCAAGTCCAGAGTCTCTCATGGGTCCCTGTACGGCCTCCCATTGCTGCTGTCTCCATCGCCACACTCTGCTGCCATGTGCCACTTTCAGGTCTCTTCACACTGCTGGTGTGTTAAATTTTTTGACATAGGGTGCTGGCAGATTACGGGCCTCCCATTGCTGCTGCCAGACATGTAATCTGCCATGGGCCCCCGTACCGACTCCTCATGCTGTGACGTTGCAACAAGGTGTAATTCAACCCTACATATGTTAGACCGCCTTTACGAACAGCTAAAGGCCATCACAGATTTCCTGATGTTAAAAGCGGATAAAGGTACTCCCTGTGTAACTTAGATGTCAGCCATTGTCAGCTCATGTGTGACACCTGCGCTTGCTCAGGCCCTTTGAGGAGGCCACGCTATTCGTGAGTCGGCAGGACTATGGGATGAATGAGGTCAAATCGGCCATGGGCCCCCGTACCGCCTGTTCACGCTGATGCTGGTCCCACAGTGTGACCTGGGTCCCTGTACGGCCTCCCATTGCTTCCACTCTGCCATGTGCCACTTTGAAATCTCCTCACACTCCTGCGGTTGTCCATTTTGTCATAGGTTGCTGGCAGATTACAGGCCTTCCATAGGTGCCACCAAGCCCCATATCGGCCATGGGCCCCCGTACCGCCTGGTCACGCTGCTGCTGGGCCCACAGTGTGACCTGGGTCCCTGTACCGCCTCCCATTGCTCCCACTCTGCCATGTGCCACTTTCAGGTCTCCTCACGCTCCTGCTGGTTTCCATTTTGTCATAGGTTGCTGTATGGCCTCCCATTGCTGCTGCCTCCACCGCCACACTGTGGCTCCAAACACTGGTTTTGGCCCCGTGACTGGCCAAAGGAGTGAAGTGTGCAGTGATTCTAAGATCGACGGCACTCATCTGCATGTCATACTGACAGACAGTATTATTTCTCTTCCCCAGCAGACTCCAAGGGCATTTAAATTAAAGGTACAGTGTTCTGCACTAATATTAAGTCTCTCTGAAGCCTAGAAACACCCTTTTTTAAGTTAAATTCACAGCGAATTTATTCGACTCGAATCGAATATTGTCCACGAATTCGCCGAATCAGTCGAATCGAATTTTTCATTTCTTCGCTCATCTCTATATATTATTATAATGTTGAGTGGTAGACACTCCAAGCAAATACAATGCAGGCTAAGAAATTCCACAAGGCTTTGGTATAAACAAACAGTAATAACACAGGGGTCTGAAATTCGAGGTGAATACAGTACTATTCAGGCATACACCTAAAAAAGGAACAAGCCAATAAATGTCCCAACTAATGGCCATATAATGTGAGGGTATGGAAGGAGAAAGAAATGTCTGCAGTTTCATCCTCTCACCATTTGTAGGTATCTCTTAAATGAAACACGCATAGAGCCACCAGTCCCAAACTATATAAAGAGCTGTAAAATATGGGGCAATCTTAACCACTTGCCAACTGTGCTATAGCTGAATGATGGCTACAGCGTGGTTGTCTAGTTCTGGGAGGGCATCATATGGAGTCCTCCCAGAATGCACCCTCCAGTGCTCCCCCAGTGGTACACACCCAGCGCTCTCCATGATCGCAATGTCCGATGGACACAGCTGATCACATGATGAGTTAAAAGGCCAATCACAGCCGCCTTTTACCACCAGACCATCTGTGTCCAATGACACAGCAGATCACAATGTAAGCATGAGGAAAGTACTGCCGATAACCAGCAAATGACACAGAGAACATCTGCACTGATCCTCAGGGCACTGGTCAACAGTGCCCTGATTATCAGTGCCTAGCAGTGCCACCCACCATTGCCTAGTGCCACCCATCAGTGCCACTCATCAGTGCTGCCCAGCAGTGCCACCCAGCAGGTGCACCCATCAGTGCCCAGCAGTGCCGCCCATCAGTGCCCATCAGTGCTGCTAGTCAGTGCCATCAGTCATCGCTGCCAATCAGTGCTGCCCATCAGCGCTGCCTATCAGTGCCCATCATTGCTGCATATCAGTGCAGAATCATCAGCACCTCCTCATCAATGCTTACCTGTGCTGCCTCATCAGTGCCACCTAATCAGTGCAGCCTATCAGTGCCGCTCAGTGCTTCCTATCGGTGCCACCTCATCAGTGCCCATCAGTACTGTCTATCAGTGCAGCTTCATCAACTTACACCAGTGAAGGAAAAAAATTACCTGTTTGCAAAATTTTATTTGTTTTTAGTGCAAAAAATAAAACACCAAGTGGTGATTAAATACCACCAAAAGAAAACTCTATTTGTGTGAAAAAAATATATAAAAATTTAATATGGGTACAATGTTGCATGACCGAGAAAATGTCATTCAAAGTGCGACAGAACTGAAAGCTGAAAATTGGCCTGGGCACGAAGGGGGTAAAAGTGCCCGGTAGGCAAGTGTTTTAAAAAAGAAAAGAGAGAAACAGATTTAAAAAAGGTGGGGGGGGGGGGTTAGGGTGAGGGAGGAAGCAAGGGAAGAAAGGAAGGGAAAGGGAGAGCCTTCTCTTCAGTTTTGGGTCTTAATTTGAATCATCTTCTTATGCACTACAAGAACGAGAAACAAAGGTGTTTTCTCCAGTGTGGAGATGATCAAATGTCCATCTAAAATAAACCTACTCCAGGACAATTAGCCAGTCATGACCACTTTGTAGGCATCTGAGGTTTGGTAGTCCATCCAGCAAGCCCACACCTTGTTAAATTTTGCTATAGAGATAGCTATTAACGCCTCTATTTCAGCTATCCTATTAACTCTCAGGAACCAGTCTTTCAGAGATGGAAGAGAGGCTTGTCTCCAATACAATGGCACACACTGCTGAGCAACATTAATCATATGCATAGTTAAAGATTTATGAAATGCATGTCCCATAACAGAGGAATGATTCAATAGGAATCGAGCAGGTGTAAACTCCAGGGGCTATGAGGTTACTTTGGAAACAACATCATGCACCCTTCACCAATATATTTGGAGTTTTGGACAACTCCACTATATATGGAGGAAGGTCCCAACATTCTGTTCACATCTTCAGCATTTGTCTGGTATATTAGGTGACATTTTATGTAAAACCGAAGGCACTCTATACTTTCTGGAGTAAACATTATAACAATTTTCCTGTATAGCAACATTCAAGGAGCCCTAGTGTAATGTCAGACTAGCCGCTGTCCATTCCTCTTCAGAAAGTGAAGTGGGCAACTCCTCATTCCACGATAGCATTGCTATATCTTGGCTGGAGTGGCCATAATTAGCCAATATCATATATATGCTGGTAGGTGAATTGGCTCCTAGTATGTGTATGTATGTAGGTGAGTTAGGGACCTTAGATTGTACGCCCCTTGAGGGTTAGGGACTGATGTGAATATACAATATATATGTAAAGCGCTGCGTAAATTGATGGCGCTATATAAGTACCTGAAATAAATAAATATATTGAGCAGATAAGGTAACTTTTAAGAGAGCGGGACAAACATAAGTCCGCAAAGGTAGTTTAAGGTCTCTCCATCGCCTCTCTCCTAGAAGAACTAGTCAAGAAGGAATATCTCTGTAGATAGGACCTAATCAGAAAAGTAGGCTTCCCTGTCCAGGATGAAAGGAAATGCCGAGAGATAAATGCACCCTTCACAAAAAATTCACCTACTTTGGAGTTCTGCTGAAGGGCACATTGCTGGAAAAAATAAGTTCACAGACCAGGAATGATGTCAGGGTCTTGAGCAATTGAGGCCATGGGGCCTGAAATGAAAGATATAGAGGTTGATCTAAACAGCATTCCGAAGCAACTTATTGTGGACGGAATCAATGGGTGATCTTTTAATGAAATACTGGAAATAGATCTGGCATTCTACAGAAGCAAAGTCGAAGAGATAGAGGAAAATGCTTGTTCCTGGGACACCCATGATCTAAGGTCATCATGGGTGTGTCAGTCAACCATACATACCATAAGACATTCCTAATAATAACGTTTAACCACTTGCCCTCTGGAAGATTTACCCCCGTAATGACCAGGAAATTTTCTTTCTTATTGGCACTGCACTATTTCAACTGGTAATTGCGCTGTCATACAATTCTGTGCCCAAATGAAAATGATGTCCTTTTTTTCACACAAATAGACCTTTCTTTTGGTGGTATTTGATCATCAATGTTTTTTTTTATTTTTTGTGATATAAACAAAAAAAACTAAGCAAAAAAAAAACATTTATTTTCGGTTATAAAAATATACAGTATAGTAAACTCAAAGTTAGTCATAAATTTAGGACAAAATGTTTTGCTACTTGTCTTTGGTAAAAAAAAAAAACAATACATGTATATTAATGGGTTTGTGTGAAAGTTATAGCATCTACAAACTATAGTATATATATATATTGGAATTTATGCAGCATTTACTTTCTGACAGCCTATCACATTTCTTGAGGTGCCAAAATGCCAGGGCAGTAAAAAACCCCCCAAATTACCATTTTTTTGAAAGTAGACACCCCAAGGAATTTGTGGAGTCCATGAAACATTTTATTTTTTGCCACAAATTTATGGAAAATTACAAAAACATTTTTTTGCAATGTGTATATGTTGAATAACACCCCAAAACATATTCTGCTACTTCTCCTGAGTATGAAGATGCCACATGTGATAGACATTTTGGCAGCCTAGCCACATACATGCCCCCAAAATCCAATGACCACCTCCAGGCTTTCAAAGAGCATATTCCTCATATCACTTCCTCACTACCTATCACAGTTTCAGAGGTCCTAAAATTCCAGGATAGTATACCCCCCCCCAAAAAAATTACCCCTTTTTGGAAAGCAGATGCCTCAAGGAATTATATAAGAAGCATGGTGAATATTTTGCAGAAAGAATTTTTGTCACAGGGTTTTGAAAAGAATAAAATAAAACATACATTTTCACTTCCTATCTTCGTTTTCCAAAAACTTGTAGCAACAAATGAGATCTACTAAATACTCACCATGCCTCTTAGCAAATACCTTGGATTGTCTACTTTCCAAAAAGTGCTAATTTGGGGGGGGGGGGTGCTTCTGTTATCCTGGCATTTCAGGGTCAACAATTGAAGACCAAACCTTTCGGAACACTTTTTTAAAGCAGAGCCCCTAGAGAATAAAACAGTTGGTGTTGAAATTTTTTTTATCACACAGTATTTGTTCAGCAATTTTTCAAACACAAATGTTTTTGGAAAAATACACTTTTTTAGAATTTTAATGCACAAAAACGCAATATATTTCCCAATTGTTTGATATAATATAAAAGATGATGTTGCACTGAGTAAATGAAGACCAAACATGACATGCTTTAAAATTGCACATGCCCATGCAAATGCAACAAATTACATAAATTTGTAAAGTGCTGAACATATAGTAATGAAACTGAAGTGCAACAAAATAATTGAATGTCTGTAATATCAGAAAACAGGTTCCTGGCAGGCTAAAATGGCAGCTGGTGCTATTAGGTGCTGAGGAGACCGGACAGAAGAGGCAGACATGGCTAATGCTGGATAAGGAGGGGTGGTCATCTGTTCTCTACCTGGCCAGGCAGCCTCATCCACCAAGTGTTGGTTGCAAATGAGAATGGAAGACATGTCTCTATCTGGCCTGGATAACAGTAAACTAGAGAGTCTCATGTAAAGATACATGCGCTTCTCCTTAAAAATATGGGCGTTTATGCTGTTGTAGTGGCAGTCATATTTTATGGTCAGTTTTCAATTCACTGGGAGATGGTGATGGCAATTTTGATTGGCGTTGTTTTGCTACAAGCAAGAACAAAGCGTGCGGCGATCATGGGTGCGCGGTGTCCCTCGCACACAGCAGATCACCGATCAACGGAAAGAGCCGAAGATGTCGGCTCAGTCATGTGATCAGCTGTGTCCAATCACAGCTGATCACATGTAAACAGAGAAATGCCAGTTATCAGCATTTCTCTCCTCACGAGCTGTCATGCTGACAGCTCGTGAGGCGAGGAGAGCCGGTAATCGGCATTCCTCGGAGGGGACATGTACACAGATGATCAGTGTGCCCTGATGATCTGTGTAGCCCCGGGAGTGCCACCTGTCAGTGTCCATCAGTGCAAGCTGTCAGTGCTCATCCATGCCACCTGCCAGTGCCCAACAGTGCCACATCAATGCCTACCAGTGCACATCAATGGCACATATCAATGCCCATTCGAGATGCCTTTCAGTGTCACCCATCATTGCCAGTCAGTGCCACCTATCAATTCCAGTCAGTGCCACCTATCAGTGCTGCCACTCAGTGCCACATATCAGTGTGCATCAGTGCTGCCTATCAGTGCCCATCAGTGCTGCCTATCAGTGCCACCTAACAGTGACAGTCAGTGACACCTAACAGTGCCAGTCAGTGCCGCCTATCAATGCCAGTCAGTGCTGCCTATCAGTGCCGCCTATCAGTGCCATATATGAGTGCTGCCTTTCAGTGCCCATCAGTGATGCCTGTCAATGCCCATCAGTGCCACCTACCAGTGCCTCATCATCAGTGCCCATCAGTGCCACCTATCAGTGTATATCAGTGCAGCCTATCAGTGCCCATCACTGCAGCCTCATTAGCGCACATCAGTGAAGGAGAAAAATCACTTATTTACAAAATTTTATAACAAAAACTAAGAAAACTTTTTTTTTCAAAATTTTTAGCGGTTTTTGCTTTGTTTAAGAAAAAATTAAAAACCCAGAGGTGATTAAATACCACCAAAGTAAAGCTCTATCTATCACAAAAAAATGATAAAAAGTTCATATGGGTACAGTGTTGCATGACCGCACAATTGTCATTCAAAGTGCAACAGCGCTGAGAGCTGGAAATTGGCCTGGGCAGGAAGGGGGTATAAGTGTCCTGTAGCTGACGCCCATCCGCAGTACATTGCGGGCAGGTAGCCCAAAAGTGGTTACAATTGGGAAAGCTAATGCCTCCCTTAGACTTCGGATGAGCCAAATGTATTAAGCTCACTTTAAGGGTCTATCCTTGCCATACAAATGTAGTCAATAGGCCTTGTAAAGATTTGAAGAATGAATTGGCAAAGCCTATAGGAATCACCTGCATTACATAAAAAAACCATGGGAGAACCACCCAAACAAACATGAAGGGCTTCCCACAAAATTTAGTGAACACAAGGCTACAAAGAGGGAAATCTGCAAGTCTGAGGAAAGAGGAAGTGCTGGCAGTGAAGTGGAGGGATAGGAGAGATGTTTATGCCCTGTCCATTATCCACAATGGCATCATGGTGGAAATTCATGGAAGACGAGGGCCCATCCGAAAACCAGAGTGTACCTACAATTACAATTGATTCATGGGGGGGTAGATTTAAACGATCAGATGCTGCAGCCCTATTTATTAACAAGGAAGTTCCTCCTTTGGTATAAAGAAGTTGCAATATACCTTTTCCATACGCCCATTTTTAATGCATACAACACCTATCAAAAGTCAATAGAAAGACCTACCACCTTCCTCAAATTTATAGAAGATGTTGTCACTTTCCTAATCTATCAGCAAGGATCTCCAAAAGAAAGTATTTGCTCCGATTGTGTCAGCAGACTTCATAAACACCATTTCCCTGAAGATTCTACCATCAGAAACTGGAAGAAGACACCAAAAAAATGTATGGTATGCCACAGAGGAGGAATTAGGAGAGACACCAGTTTTCATTGTCCCCAATGTCCCTCCCAACCAGACCTATGCATCGGAGATTGCTTCCGACAATATCACACATCACTAAAATATTAGTTCCCCTTATTTTTAACAGTCTGCCATTTCTCCATTTTTGTTATCTGTGCTGATCTTAAGTCTGCTACCATGATTCACTATGCCTCTGCCTTTCATCTTAACTGACCCTGGCCTGTTTGCCGACAATGCCCCTGCCTGCCATCTGGATTGTTTCTAAACTACATTTCTGCCTTCCACCTGAACTGATCCTGGCATGTTTATTGACTATGCCTCTGCCTGCCATCTGGATTGTTTTCAACCACATTTCTGCCTTCCACCTGAATGACCTCAGCCTGTTTATCAACTATGTTTTTTTGCCTGCCGCATGGACTGATGTTTTACCCTGCTACTTTAGTAGTGAGATTCAAGATAACACAGGGGTTTCACATAAATGAGGGGCTTCAGAGTAGAGTTCTGAGTACAAAAAAACAGTTTTTGGTTTTCTCCGGGTTTTGTAATTCCCGGATCAGGACCTGTTAGTCCAGAGGCTTCAAAGGGATTTGGTGGGACAAAGCCTCTACCCCTGTGCCCCAGGCTTACCTGACTAAGGCCCTAAGCCTGATGTTCCTGCCTGCTACCTGGACCAATATTGTGGCTGTGTATATCTCTGCCTGCTTCCTGTACTGACCAATGACTTTTTATGGACCATGTTCCTGCCTGTTCCCTGGACCAATATGCTGTGCTGACCATATCTCCTCTTGCTGCTTGTAATGACCCTTGACTTTTTATGGACCATGTTCATGCCTGCTGCCAGGATGTCAGCCTGCTGCCTGTTCTGACCCTGACCTGTTTATCGAACATTTTCCTGCCTGCTGCCTTGACGATTCCTGTGGCTGTTGCCCGCTTCCTTGTCCAATGCTCTCCTCTCTGGACAACTGCTCTACTAAAACCACAGGTAATATTTTGTCAAAATGTTATATGGTGAGCACTGTGTGTGTCAATAAAGCAGTTAGCACAAGAGATAATGACAGCAAATCTCACAGTAACATATGTGCACAAAGTGCAGTGCTAAAAAATATATATGCAGTATATATATATAGCATCAAAGAATATTATAACGCACCAAATAAATTTATATACACATTGGTACAAAACAAGTGAAATCATATACCTCGGGGGGCGGAGCCTGACTATGGCGGCGGCGGAGAGATCGTGGACCCCCCCCCTTGGACTCTAAAATTCCCCCCTAGCAGATGGAGCTCTAGAGGGTAGAGACCTACCTCGACCGGGCGGGCTCCTCTGGCTGAGCGGCTCCCCGGAGTTGAGAGCGGAGACCAGTGGAGTGAGGCAGGGATGCTGAGCCTGGACGCCGAGCCTAGTTGCCGGGTGACAGGGAGGCGCGGCCGGGACATGTGACCGGCCGCAGTGCACCTCTGGGAGGCAAGAAAGCCGGCCGCCCGGCCGGAGGCTGACAGGGAGCAGGAGAGATTCCGCTCTGTCGGACGACCTGCAATCCAGGGAGCCCTAACAGGTGGTCGATGGGGAGCCTCCCCAACAAAGACAAAGAAGAAGAGCATGGAGGAAAGTCCTGGAGGGTCCCCGTGAGAGGAAGAGAGCGGACCTGCTGAAGGAATTGGAGGAAGGAGCCTGGAGCCGTCTCACGAGAAGCGTTGGAGGGGTGAGTGAGTCTGGCGGTGGCCCCAAACACAAAAATTGTATAGAGTTGGAGGAAAGCAGGGAGAGAAAGAAAAGGGGGGGACCCCCAGAGAGCAAGAATAAAAATAGGAGAAGAACGCAAGGTGCAGGCAAAGGCATATAGAAAGGTGGGAAGACAAAGCTGGGAATTCTATTTCTACACCTTATTAACTTTTTCGTTTTGCAAAGTATAAGTTTATAAGAGAAAATAAAGGTTACAGAAGAAATGAAAAATAAAAGTGCAAAGGGAACCGGGCCTAAAGGGACACAAACAGGGACAATTAAAAAGTACACATCCCAGGGAAATGTGACCCCAGAAAGGCCCCAGAGCAGAGAAGACAAAGGAGAGTCTGATTTAAGTATGCAAAATAGTCCTAAACAGTCAATGGAATTGGATATCAGTAATCAACAAATATCAGAGACAGAAAAAGAACTACAAATCCCAAATAAAAGAGAGATGACAGAAATGTTCAAAGACCTGGAGAGAACAATAAAGCAAGAAATGGCAAAAATTCGGAATGATCTGGGGCAGTTGTTGTTAAGAGTGCAAGAAACGGAGCAGAAAGTTAAAAGCCAGACCCAGATTATTTCCGAATTAGAGAAGAAGATAATTAATATGGAAAAAGCTCAGGAAAAATTGCAGTACAAGGTGGAAATTCAAGAAAATAGAGAAAGAAGGAGAAATATAAGGATAAGAGGGGTACCGGAAAGTTTAAAAGGAGAAATACTAGAAGAGATGGTTTGCAAAATACTGAATTTTATAATGGGAAACTCTGAAATCGAAAGGACTAATATAGAAGGATTCTCTAGAAACGGGAAACTCCAGGGGAATCATGAGAAAGACAGGCCGAGAGACATACTTGTAAAATTTTATGAATTACAACAAAGGGAAAAAATCTGGAGGAACACTAAGGGAAAATCAGTAATAAAGTATGGAGAAATGGATATTCAAATATATGCGGACTTGTCATCAGAGACTCTCCGGAGGAGGAGAGCTCTGAGGCCTTTGCTGGAGCAGATGAAAAAACAGAAGGTGCAATATAGATGGGGAGTTCCGGAGTGTTTAATAGGATGGAAAAATGGAATAACAGCCCATTTGAGGTTCCCAGAGGACTTGAGAATTTTTTGCAATAGACTTGAAATGCAGAAAATTGAAATAAAGGGTTGGGAAGAAGAATCTGGGGAAGAAAGAGCAGAAGGAAGGGAGGGTGGAGACGGATGGGGGAGAGGGGGAGGGGCAGGGAGGGAGAGTGAAGGGGAGAGAGGTGTGTTGTTTTTTTTTTTTCCCTTTCTCTCTCCTTGCTCCCATTTCATCGCCTCTTTTTTTTTCCCTTGTCCCTCCAGCTTGACTCCTGTTTCCTCCTATAGAAAGATGAGTAGAGAGGGGGTCAAGGGGGGGATCCGGATGGAGGGGAGGCTGTCCATGGGAAGAGTGAAGCCCTAAGGTTTAAGTCAAAGGTGGATGCTACTTCCACAAATGACGGTTAGGCAAAGTTAAGGCCTAAAAAGAGGGGGGAGGGAGGGGGTGAGAGGTGGGGTGGGAGGGGGAGGGAGGGGGGGGGAGAGGAAAGGGAATGGGGGGAGTATTGGGAGAGGGGGGGAGGGAGAGGGAGAGAGAAAAGGGTAGAGGGATAAAAACGCTCTATAGGAATAAGAAAGAGGAAGGGAAGGAGGAAGAGGGAGACGGTAGGAAAAGAGTAAGATGGAAGAAATCCAATATATAACCTATAATGTAAAAGGGTTAAGCTGCCCAGGAAAGAGATTCAAAGAACTTCAACATAGAAAATCCTCAGTGGTATTTTTGCAGGAAACACATCTAGAGATAGAGTCGAAGGTTAGACTGAAGACTAGACATTTTCCAACATGGTTCTATGCGGATTCACCAACTAAAAGAGCAAAAGGAGTTGCTATAGGCTTCACAAAGAATATAAGGTTCGAGGTGGAGGAGAGATTAACGGATCCAGAGGGGAGGTTTTTATTTTTGAGAGGTAAACTACAGGGAATTGAGTGTACAATAGCAAATATATACAGTCCAAATAAGATACCAGCGAGGTTTATGAGAGAAGTGCTGAAGAGATTGATGGATTTTAAAAGTGGGTGTAAGTAGCGGGAGACTTTAAAATCTGTATGGACCCACGGATAGATACCACTTCCTCTGTGAGGAGGGAGGAAAGCAAATCCTTGAGAATGTTAAAGAAATTGATGCATGAGTGTCAGTTGGTGGACATCTGGAGAATTAGGAATATGAAGGAGAGAGATTATACTTTCTTTTCGCACGTTCATGAGACTTATTCTAGACTGGATTACATATTGGTAGAACATCGAGTGATAGAGTGGGTGGTAGAGGTAAAAGTTGAAGGAAGCACCCTGTCGGATCATGCCCCAGTTGCTATGAAGTTAAGATGGGGTAGAGAAGGGAGAGAAGGTTATGTATGGTGGTTGAATGAGGCACTTCTCATGGAGGAAGAGATTGGTCAAAGAATTGAGAGAGAAATTGAATGGTTTTTTGATGAGAATGAAACAGAGGATGTGTCGGTTGCAACGGTGTGGGAAGCACATAAAGCTTACATCAGTGGTCTACTTATTGCAATGGGGGCAAAAAAGAAAAAAGAAAGGAGAGAAAAGATAAATAGATTATTAAATGAAATATATGATCTTGAACAGGTGCATAAAAGGGAAAGAACTAAGGAGATAGTGCAGAGGTTAATAAAGAAGAAAGAAGAATTAGAGAATGTAATGGAGGAGGAAAAAAGAAGAGTCTTTAATAAAATAACAAGTGAAAGGTACAGATGAGGAGATAGGCCGGGAAAGTATTTAATGAGAACTTTAAGAAAGAAGAAAAAGAGAAATTATATTGAGAAAATAAGAAACCCCAAGGGGGAATTTGTACACTCAACCAAGGATATTGCTAGAATATTTAAAGAGTATTATAATGAGTTGTATAATATCATACCTCAGGATAAGTTTAGGAAAACGGAAACAGTAAATAGAGAGAAAAGAAAGATATACCTAGAGGAGGCAGGCCTACCAAAATTAAGAGAAACACAACTGAACTCTCTAGAGGCAGAAATAACCCCAGAGGAAATAAAATTAGCATTAGAAAGCATGGCGGGAGGGAAAAGCCCAGGTCCGGATGGATATACGGCCAAATACTATAAAAAATATAAAGAGCTTTTAATTCCCAAAATGAAGATTTATATGAACGCCTTGGGGAACGGGATGAAGATAAGGGGAGAGTCTTTACAGGCGAATATAGTATTGATACAGAAAGAAGATAAAGATCCCTCACAATGTGCGAGTTATCGTCCCATAGCGCTGCTGAATGTAGACACTAAAATATATGCAAAGGTTTTGGCAAATAGACTGAAAGAGCTGATGCCGGAGTGGGTACATGGAGACCAGGTGGGGTTTGTCTCGGGAAGAGAGGGTAGAGATAATGCTCTGAGATCACTGTTGCTTATACAGGAGGGCAAAAAAGGGAAAACCCCAATGATACTGATGTCGATAGATGCTGAGAAGGCATTCGACAGAGTGAGTTGGGGTTTTATGATGGACACTCTGGAAGCGTTGAGAGTGGGAGATAGAATGAGAGGGTGGATTGGAGAGTTGTACAGAGGGCCTACCGCTACCATAATGGTAAATGGAGGAAGATCAGAGTACTTTAAGATGTCAAATGGTACAAGACAGGGATGCCCATTGTCCCCACTGCTATACGTGTTATCACTGGAGCCCTTACTGTCCATGATTAGAAAGAACATAGACATAAAAGGAATAAAGATAGGCGATAGAGAACACAAGGTAGTGGCCTATGCGGACGACCTGATGTTTTATGTTGGAAACCCTAGAACATCACTTCCAAATTTAATGAAAGCATTGAGGGAGTACGGAGACCTGTCGAATCTGAAAATTAACCCGACAAAGACCGAAATCTTAAACATAAAGCTCAAAAACAGTGAAAAAGAAAGACTACAAGAGGAATTCCCTTTCCTTTGGAGAGACAAAGAATTAAAATATCTAGGAATAAAACTATCAACCTCAAATAAAAACCTTTATAAAGCCAATTATATAATGTTATTGAATAAAATTAAGGAGGAGTTGAGGAGAGTGGGAAATGGAAATCCATCGTGGATAGGTCGTATAAACTTGATAAAGATGGTAATTGTCCCCAAAGTATTATATAAATTTCAAATGATCCCAATCAAACTCCCAGAGGCATATTTTAAAGAATTGAGGAGAATGATAATAAAATGTATATGGAGGAATAAAAAGCCTAGAATAGGGTATGAAACGTTGACTAGAAGTAAAGAAAGAGGAGGACTGGGGGTACCAGATTTTAGGAGATATTACAAAGCAGGGATTATCGCAAGAATTTTCGACTGGATTCATAATCCGGAGAAAAGTTGGGTCAAAATTGAGAATACACTGAGTGGAATAAGTTTGAGTAATAGTATCTGGGTGCCTGCACAATACAGAGAATTAGAGGAGAGCACAAGCACGTACACTCTTATTGTTTTAAAAGAATGGGATTTATTACATAGACAAAAGGGGTGGGTTTTTAATTCACAACTAATACCACTTAGGAACACAAAATATTTCATCCCGGGTAAAGATAGCATAGCAGGGAAATGGATTATAAAATAGGAGGCGCAATTGAGAGATATAATGGTAGGAGAGGAAATTGGGTCATATAAGGATATGGAGGAAAGAAAGGGTGAAGTCTTTAATAAGATGGATAGATTAAGATATTACCAACTGAAGAACTTTTTTGAAAGCCTTCCAAAACCTATAAGAACTAGAAAAGACTGGAATCCATTCGAGAGAATTTTTGAGTTACGGGGAAATGGTAGACACGGAACGGCAAAAATACACAAGATATTAATGGAACTTGACACAGACACAAAATTAATGCACATAGAGAAATGGGAAAGAGATATGGGAAGAAAAATAGAGGAGGAGGAGAAGAAGAAGATGTTCACATTAATTCACGAAAATATTAGTATGAGAGAAGTGGAAATAAATTATAAGTGTTTGAATAGATGGCACATTACCCCTTACCTGGAGCACAAGATGAATATGGAAATTTCACAGATGTGTTGGAGAGATTGTGGAGAGGTGGGCACGTGGTATCATATGTGGTGGGAGTGTCCAGAAATACAGGTGTTCTGGCGAAGAATAGTTTATTTGATAGGGAAGATTACTAAAATCAATATAGGATTAGACCCAGAATTATGCCTCCTCCATATCTCAGAACTCCCAGTGAAAGTATATAAAAGGTCAGGGATATGGTATTACTTAACCGCAGCAAAGAGCTTGATACCCAGGTACTGGAAGAAAAGAGAGGTGCCAACTGAGGAAGACTGGATGGGTAGAGTAAACCAGATTTCTGGGACAGAAAAATTGTATTATATGCATGAGGATAAGCTGGAGATGTACAATAAAAAATGGAAAGGATGGGGAGAATATAAAGAAATGGCGAAAAAGGTGAAGAGATAAGGTCCCGGGTAGTCGGTTTAGAATTGGATTTAGGAATAACAGAATAATATGGAGTAAATGAAGAGAGAATATAGAGCGTGGGAAGGTGAGGGAGGGAAGGGAGGGGACGGGGAGATGGAGGGGGGGGGTGTTTGGGAGGGGGGGATGGTATGAAAAGAAAGTCATATATAGGAATAAATTTTATAAGGAGAAAATATGTTTTTGATAACTATTTTAACAGATATGTTGAAATGACTTGTATATGGATTGAAAACTAATAAATATTTATAAAAAAAAATTAAAAAAAATCATATACCTCAGTGAAACGATAAACAAATAGAGTCCATACAGTGTGTATTAGTGGTACTGTAAGACACAGCAACAATGTGACAAAATATAGTCCATACAGTGAGCAAATTATGTGTCAGTGATACTCAAAGACACAACAGCAACGTGTCCGATTCCAAACAGTGCTAGAAAATCCAGTGAACACTCCGCCACCACTAAGCACTCACCAGAATGCTACTAGTATAGTAGCAATAATCCATGGTCAATCAAATACAATATTCAGAATCCTTAGCCAGAAAAATTCTTAGGAAAAAGTTCACCATCTGGAGGCCAAAAAGTGATTTATACTGTAGTATTTATTAATAAGCAAATAAAAACATTCCACGTGGAAAAAATGGAAACGTGTGAATTCATATACCAAGACAGCCACTGCTCCGAATCGTGGACACAACAGCATGACGTCAGCATGTAGGCTCCACCCAACCCATTTTGTGCTCATGTACATCCTCAGAGGTACGCCCATTGCTGACGTCAAGAGCAGATACCATTTAAATAGCCAGCAGGGTGCGCATATAATTATCGGGTGCCAGTTTCTCGTAGCCCGTAGTCTAGGACTCTCACATTTTAACATGTAAGCTAAACCATAATGAAAACGCCATTTTCTCAAGGTCCAAATCACTGAACATTCATTGCTGACATAGAAGTTAAAAAGCAGTGAAAGGAAAAATGTAAACTACTATGGGAATCAATCTTTTGAGTCCGTGAATGCCTCTGCACAAAAACAAAAAAAAATAATAAATAACTGCTGAGGTATTAATATATGGAAATTAATGTAAAAATAATTATGGGGCATTTAAAGGTGACTGGCACCTTTTTTTAGAGGTCCAAAGACCAATACAAAAATTATAATACAAACATAAATGTACGGAATCAATAAATATCAAAATAGTAATTAGAATATCCATGACTTACATGGGAATAAAAAATCAAATAAAAAGCAAGCCATTTAAATATATAACATTTACACTATAACCATCAATAAAACATATAAGTCACATATCAACTATTATCTATGAAGCAATTGATATCAATGTCTACATTCAAGTCCTTAGGCGTTAGTGAGCGTATTTCGTATATCCATTTGGTTTTGAGCTGATTACATCCCCACCAATGGGAATCAAGGATATCAATGCCTGTAAATCTAATACTATAAGTATTTCTTCTATGACAATCCCTGAAGTGTTTGGATAAGGAATGCTCCTTGTATTCTTTCCTGATATTATAAAGGTGTTCCCTCATCCTGTCTTTCATATGCCTGGTCATCCTTCCTGCATACTGTTTGTTCCAGGAACATTCTAATAAGTATACCACATGACTGTTACAGGAGATGAAAGAATTAATAGTATAACTTTTCTTGCTGACCTTGGTGCATCTATTTCCCCCTAGTTGGCAAATCATACAACGATTGCAAGGGAAAAAAACCTTTATGGTCTACAAAGAGAGAAATCTGCTTAGGGGGGTTAACCACATTTTGCACAGTCTTATCCCTCAGAGTGGGAGCCCTCCAGAAAATAACCTAAGACTTCTCCGGTAGGAAATCCTTAAGAAAAGACTCCCTCAAAAAATACAAAACCCAGTGTGATTAAATACCATCAAAAGAAAGCTCTATTTGTGTAAAAAAAATTATAAAAAATGTTCACATTTTGGCCTACATTTATGAAGAGTATTTCTTTGCAAAGTTTTATAGCAGAATTAAAGGTAATCGTTTTTGTTTTAAAAGTGTCAGTCTTTTTTCCTCTATATAGTAAAAAAAAAATAAAAAAAGCAGTGGTGATTAAATACCATAAAAAAAAATTCTGGCTGTCTCAAAATATTATATGAAATGTATTTGGGTACAGTGTTCTATGCCTGAGTATTTGTTAGTAAAAGTATCACAGGGCTGTGACTGAAAAATGGCCCGGACAGGAAGAGGGTTTAACATGCTGCTCCTCAAGTGGTTAAAGAGCAGCAACCAGGGGTGGACTGACCATTTTGGAACTCGGGCACTGCCCGAGGGCCCGGGGCCAGTAGGGGGCCCCATGAGATGCCCTTGGTACCTTTCATAGGCTTTTTTTTGTGTGGTTTGAGTGTGGGCGAGGACACATGATTCCCTATTGCCCGGGGGCCCCATGAGTTGTCAGTCCACCCCTGGCAGCAACCCAATAACTTTTAAAGAGAATAGAATGATAAACACCAATTACACTGAAAATATATCTGGCATAAAATACTTGCTGAGTGATGCAATGCCTATTGTGAATGCTAATAGGTTGAAGGTTTTTTTAGGTGGAAAAAATTCTGTGCAACTAGTCATGACTTTTTCGAACAGCTTAATATAATGTACAACACAGTGTACACAGTGTACAACATAGTGAATGAAGTGCAGGGGTTCAATGTATAAAGTACTGCATAGCCTACACAGTGCTGGGGCCAGGAATATAATTTAAACAATAGCAGCAATATACAGTACAGGGTTCAGGACTATAACGTGCAAAATAATGTAGTGGTGCTGGGTTCAATACTATGTCAAACAACATAGTGTGTACAATGCCAGGGTCAGTAGTATAATGTGTATATACAGTGCAGGAGTCAGGGGCATACCATACAACACAGAATATACATTGTGGGGATCCCGGCTACAAAATGCAACATAGTATATAATTGGTTATTTTGTTAAAAAAAAACCTCAATGTGTATAGATTGAACCATTACAGATTTTTTCTTTGTTTTTTTTAAATAGCCTACGTCGTACATTGTAAGCTGTCCCTGTATGCAGCTTTAATGACGAGTGTTGCACATAAAGTAAGTGCCCTTGTCTTTAAAGTAATATTTTTAGTTCAAGAGATTGGTGGGCATCTACAGTAAATTAATATAGTCCAGGTTTGCCCATGTGGTCTTTGTGTACCCATGTGAAAATCTGAGATGGAGATGCATGCCCTGGCAGACTAGAGATGAGTCTGAATTTTAAATGGCTGATGAAACTGTAAACATACAATTGATATATAAGCAGAAGTTAATGTCTGTATCATTATATTGTTGTACTATGCATTAGTATTGATACACTCTCCAATTCATTCTAGAGTGACATATCCTTATCCCTGAGGAAGATAAAGACAAGGATATTGGAATGTATTAGGTCTCCCAGTTAGAGGACTTTAATAAAGAAATAAGATATAATTTATATGTATACAAACCTTTCTGGGTTAGGATTATTGTCAGCTACTATGTAATAACTTTACATATATTTTTCAGCCATGAATGTTTTCAACAATTTTTCAGCCATGTATGTTTTGGTTGGTTTTAAATGTGACGTGTGTTTTATATTGTATATAAATAAAGAAAATTGTTTTACCTGTAATATAAACTTGTTGCACTCAAAGTGTTACTAAACCCAAGACCCTGCATTCACTAAATCTGGTCTCCCACAGTTCACAGAACATGGAAGTGCAATTATTTTAGTAAATATAAACTGCTAAATACCTTTTCTCATCAGCAGTTAGAGCAGTCTTCTGACTTCAGCAGAGCACTGGTTAAAGCTTGTAGGAGAAGTTTTCTTTCTGCTCTTGGAGGATGCAAAACTCCGGACCCTCTGTCTGGACAGTTCTGATTGGCCCTGTGCTGAACACCAAACTGAACATGTGCATGTGGTTACGGGTTAATTTTTCCTTATCAGGAGATAAGATGTAGACATTTGAACAAGAGAAGGGCAGAGAGTGAGTATAACAAGCATGCTTTACTGCATACACAGACTGATTTTACTGTTGTGGGTTTTGTAACACTTTAAAGTCCCAATGGGGAAAATTTGAAAGTAGAAATTGAAGTATTGAAGAGATGGTGGCAACTCCAAAGGGTGTCTACATCCTCCTCTCTTTAAAATATTGACTAGCATACATATTTGTATGCTAGGTTACTAAAGAACAGAGAGAGATTAGTCCAGGGGTGGTGTTTTGAGAAAAAACTATTAGCCCTTAGTTGGTAGTTGACAGTAAAACTCAGTCCGGTGTGTCAGGTTATTTGAATTTAATGCACTTTGTAAATACAGATTAGGAAGCAACTGCATATTAAAATTAACCTGCCCTTAGCCTCAAACCTACCTCACATACTTTTTAATCTGAGCTCCAAGAAGATGGTAATTTACTCTTGCAACGAGGCCCTCTACACTACAAGGGTTAATTTCTGATTTTGTCTAGTGGGTATGATTAAGCAGCTATACTTACATTATTCTTCTCTTCACAGGCTTCCTCTAAATAGTATGATTGGTCCCCCAAAGTGCTTCCCTTTGCCAGTTCTATATTGTATGTTAGAACAGTGAGGGTTCTCCATCATCCTGGAAGCATCAGAGAGTGCTAGCTGCCATTAGAATGAGGAATTAGGTAAGTATAGCTGCTTCTCCTTTTTACCCCAGACAAGGCTGCATAAAATATTTACAATGTGGGAGGGGGATCATACTGCAATTGTCATTTTTAAAAATAATCCTGGACTTTAGCTTTAAAGAAAAAAAGCAAGTATGCATCACACAAAGGTAAATAGAATAAGTCTTCTTTAAATGTATGCAGTATATGCTCTTCCATCCATAGGCTATTTGTCATTTATCTAAAGTTAATTTGGGGAATTCAAGACACTATAAGAATTCAACTGTACCTGCGCATGTTACGGGTGACAAATCCACATGAATCTGGGACATGTATCATGTGCAGAGGTACACTGAGACTGGGGTGTCAATAAAGACACTCCATCCTCATTGCAGCTGTTTCCTCCTGTCATTGCAGTTGTCAGACAGAGCAGCAGTTGAGGACTTTAAAGCCAGGTGGTTGGAGCCTGATGGGGATTTATAGACATTAGTTCCCCAACATGTCTGCTCCCCTGGTGATTGATAAGCAGTGGGTCAATCCATAGTCAATAGACAGCCTGCTAATAGCTATGAAATCCACCCATTGTCTGCTGTCAAAAGAGAGAGCTGACCTCATGGGGAACGAGTGTCCCAGCTTCCCCCATCAGCTAGGGGACTGTTGGTTGTGAAGGACACGGTGTTCTTTAGCAAGAGACATACATTCCACATTATGCTACCAAAATTACTGTGTGCTGTAAATTGCCTCCAGCATTGTTATTGCTTGTTCTTGCTGGAGAATGCCATTTTGCCAGAGCCCCTGAGCAGCATTATATTTTTAGGCTGTCAGCAGATCAGCCTCTAGTGGCTCTTATTTTTGGCACAGTGCCAAAAAAGATCGCAACTGAGCATATGCAGAGCAGGGTGAGACAGTGTATTACTGCATTTTAACCCCTTTATGTTGCACCTCCCAACCCTTTAAGAGGTTTCTGATGCCAAGAGTTGGGGCAGGGTTTATGATCATGTGACCACCGTGATGGTCTGTCACAACAGTCACATGATCAGAAAGCTCCCTATCATAAGTAGTGATCATGAGCTTTCCGTTAGGTGCCAGTAACTGTGCTGGGAATGCGCAGGGCATGCGCTCTTGGCACAGACATATTTACATTTGGGCACGCAAATATGTGGTCTCACAGTGTCAAGGCCCACCCACCAAGAGGCCGCCTATTTATGTACTCTCAGCACAAAGGGTTTAAACATAACAGGCACTTATTTTTAATATTTTATATAGCTTTACCTGTAAAAGTGGCCAGCCTGAAGTGATCTAGTAGGACTTCATTTTTTGACTAAAGTTCCACTATAACAACAAGTGACAGGTAGGAAAGAGGTAACCACTGGCTACATACTGTAGCGCGCTGCCTGCCTCTATATACCAACGTAAAGCTGGTCATCTGTAGTTTTGTTATCTACAATGTGGAGGTAATTATTTTGTATTTGGTAATCACACTACTTTGTAAAAAAAGAGGTTATTAAGAACTACCTGAATCCGCTGCACATGTCGGTAAAGCTACCTATAAGGGTCACAGAGATTTTTTCAATCTGATTCATATTAAAGGGCTATACTGCCTGAAAGGTGTTTGTAAGACTTTGTTGAATTCCCCAGACTATGTTTTGTATTTTGATATTAAATAAAGATAATATATATCATCTGAAATGTTGCGGGCTGCCCGTCTGCAATGTACTGCCGATGAGCAGCCCACATAGACAAAGGAACATACTGTACCTGTACATCACTGCCTGCTTTAGGGTTGGGGGCACACCCCCTCCCCAGCACCACTGTGATTTTACACAGCAGGAGCCTGTCAGCAAGTCCAAGCCAATTATTCACAGCTGGGATCTGCTGTATACAATCACAGCCCAGAGCTCTATGTTGACAATCAACACAGAGCTCTGTACAGAGGGAACAATTTCTCTGTTTCTCATCCCTGCAAAGCAGCACAGTGTCATTAGTACAGTGACATGTATAGTATTATCGCTGATCACTGTATTAATGGCACTGGTGATGTCAGTGGGAGTTAGTCAGTTCCCCCCAGCATCAGTTAGAGTCAGATTGGCCATCGTACTATCACAGTCCCATTATAAATTGCTGATCAATGTCATTGGTAGTATTACAAAAAAATCCAGTGTGTATATGTATATATATATATATATATATATATATACTCTCCGGCCACTTTATTAGGTACACCTGTTTAATTGCTTAGTAACACAAATTGCTGATCAGCCAAGCATATGGCAGCAACTCAATGCATTTAGGCATCTACTGTAGATGTGATGAAGACGACTTGCTGAAGTTCAAATCGAGCATTAGAATGAGGAAGAAAGGGGACTTAAGCAACTCAATGTGGCATGGTTGTTGGTGCCAGACGGGCTGGTTTGAGCATTTCAAAAACTGCTGATCTACTGGGATTTCCACGCACAACAATCTCTATGGTTTACAGAGAATGGTCCTGTCACAGATCCACACTGCACACACACGCCCACAGTGACTAGCTAACCGAGGCTTGCACATTCGGCCGTGACCGGGGCAAAGAGGGAATGAGGGGGACTTATTCTGAATATATAAGACTGGCCGTGATACACTTTCACAGCCCGCTCTACCTCTGGCCACCACTAGAGGGAGACTCCACTCCAATCCAGCTGGCTGACCACACACAGGCAGATACAAATCTTATATACAATCTGGTGCACTATTAGGGTTGGGGGGCAATCTAGCAATTGGCACACCCTTCTAGGATTCCTCCAGCTATCCTACAAGCTAGAACTCCGGTGTTAATCACTCTTCCACTGTCCACACACCCCCACACCAGACTCACAACAAACAGTAGCCTACCACCACCCAACAGTTTATCCGCAGACTGGTCTGCTGGGCCACCACACACACACACACATCTCCGTCTGGCAGATCTGCTACTTTACAATCTGCATGCAATCTGCCAACATGCAGTGCAATTGCACACAGATTGGCAATAAACTTGACTGAGCATATAAAGACACTGCAATACAATATAATACAATCTCTCTGGAGATATGAGCCCGAGCTTAAGTACCCATAAGTCACTTATTAATTTTATGATTTAATATCCCGAAAGTGGGCAGTGCATAAAATATGCACAAAGAAAAAACAATTACAGAGAATGCAAAAAGACACACAATTGGCTATTGACTATAATATAAAAGGGAATAAAAACAGAAATACAACTTTTACCAAGAGTTATCCTGCAACTGGAGCAAGTCAGAGAAAGTCCGCCCATATCTCAGGGTCCTCAATTTATTGAAAGTCGATTGGACCAGGAAACATTTGAATGACCAAGTCAGGGATAGAATTTCCGACACCAGCGCATCAGTCCGATCACTACAGAACCATTCACTGTTCAGTTGTCGCAATCAGGTGCCATATAACCATTTTCTGTGTTTCTCTGGGATTTCACAGAGGCTACAAATACGGTTTTAAGTTTTTTGTGTGGACGAAAACACCTTGATAATGTCAGAGGTCAGAGGAGGATGAGCAGACTGGTTCAGCTGCAACATTTAGATGATAGGATCAGAATCTGGCATACACAACATGACAGCATGGATCCATTCTACCTTGTATCAATGGTTCAGGCTGATGGTGGTGGTGTAATGGTGTGGGGGATATTTTCTTGACATTAGCAAGGTGTACCTAATAACGTGGCCAGTGAGTGTATTTATATATTATATAAACCATAGTTTGTAGATGCTATAACTTTCATGCAACTAATCAATATACACTTACTGGGATTTTTTTGATCAAATACACGTAGCAGAATACATTTTGGCCAACTTTTTTTTAATCGATACATTTTGTAGCAGAAAGTAAAAAAAATAAAAAAATAAAATGTATGTACATTATTATTATTATACAGTATTTATAAAGCGCCGATAGTTTGCTCAGCGCTGTACATTACAAAGGGGGACAGAACATGTGACAGAACAATAACAATACAATGCAAAACATGAGGGGATTGAGGGCCCTGCTCTTTCGAGCTTACAATCTAGGAGGGAGGGGATGGTGGCACAGGAGGAGATAGCTGTCGGGGATGGGGTGGTAGGAAGAGTGGAGGAGGTTGGCAAGTTAGCAGGGGGTGGGGTAGGCTTCCCTGAAGAGGTGGGTTTTCAGGGTGCGCCTAAAGGAGAGGAGAGTAGGTGATAATCTTATGGGTTGGGGCAGGGAGTTCCAGAGGATGGGTGACGCCCTGGAGAAATCCTGGAGGCGGGCATGGGAGGAGGAGACCAGGGAACTAGAGAGAAGGAGGTCTTGTGAGGAGTGGAGTGTGCGTGCTGGGTGGTACTTGGATATTAGGTCAGTGATGTAGTTCGGGGCAGTGTGGTGGATGGCTTTGTACGTCAGTGTTAGGATTTTGATCCGTTGCGCAATCAGAAGCCAGTGGAGGGATTTGCAGAGGGGGTGGCGGAGAGGGGGAGGTGGAGATGGAGCGGTTGGAAAGGTGAATGAGTCTGGCTGCCGTATTCAGGATCGACTGAAGTGGGGATAGCCAGCGGCGAGGCAGGTCAGTAAGGAGGGAGTTGCAGTAATTGAGTCGTGATATGATGAGGGAGTGGATGAGCTGTTTAGTGGTTTCTGGGGTTAGGAACGTGCGTATTTTATATGATATATATATGTTCCCTGTTTTTGTTTATATCACAACTAATAAAAAAAACAATGGTGATTGAATATAACAAAAGAAAAGCTCTATCTGTGGGGAAAGAAATTATATACACTTAATTTGGGTGCAGCATTGCATGACAGCACAATTACTAGTTAACATAGTGCAGTGCTATAGGCAAAAAAAGGCCTGGTCATGAAGGGGGTAAAATCTTCTGGAGCTTAAGTGGTTAAAGACTGCAGATTATTAGTTTGATCTGTTTCTATTTATTTTATGACTGTAGATGACCATGCTGCAGTATATTGAACATAAGTCAATACATTTATTATATCAATAACATATATGCAGCCTTAATACTAGATGGTAGTAATGATTGTCTTCTTTTTTTTTAGATATGTATGTAAGAATTTATCAGGTACATACAACTCATTTCATGAATCCATTCCAATGGCAAAGAAGGTACCTTATGTTTTAGTAAAGGAAGAAAGACTGTCAGTTATTGTATTTTTGAACAAATACTTTTTCCTTTCTTAGTCAAAACAAAATGTGAAAGCTATAATTTGAAATCTTCAAGTCACAGGAAATGTCAGGACAGACCTCTGTGCTCATGGTGAATATTTATTTCAGTCATGTACCTTTGACAGACGCTGAGTAACTCCCACAGCTTAAGCTATGCTATTTTGTCTGAGAACACAGCAACAAACAAAAAAAGCCTGCACAAAAGAAAAGGATTAAAAGTCTTAGATCACAATAATAAGAAATAAGACCACAGACTTTTGTACAGAGACTGTGTAACAAATGAAACTGATAAAATTCTAGATGAGTTCAGAGGGATTATTTTCAAATTCTGTCTGTTCTTCTGCAAGAACAATTTGTCGAAACAAAACAACCACATGCTGTTTTTGTGAATTGTGCACATCCCATTGTGTTATTGCTATGTGATACTTGATGCTTTGCCAATTTGCAGGATGTTTACCGTGCAGCTTTAAATTCAGTTTATAGTAGAAAAGGTTAAAGCAAATGAAAGTTTCTTTTCAAATGTGTAATTGCTTTTTGCAATAAGATATAAAAATGCTTGTTTGTTAGGCTTTGATTGTGAAATTACATATAAAGTCATGCTTATATTTTTTGAATAATAGTTTTGTTATTAAACGGTGCTGGAGATTACGCATTGTACATTCCATTATTTTGACCAACTTTATCATTTGCTGGCAATAGTTTTGTTACATTTATATTTACATGGCCATAATATAAAGGCTTCTGCATTTTATGTAGTTTTAAAGCTAAAGTCTAGTTTACAAATGTGTTGTGTGTAGTGCACTGGGGACTTAACTTACCACTAATGAAGTGTATCCTGCTGCCTGCTGCTTACTGTAGAATTCTAACCTTCCCTAATGCTGAATACTCCCCACAATGGGTTAATATCACATGTTATGACTGTGAAGCATTCGCTCCACTTCCTTATCTGTTGCCCATACACACAACTCCTGGGGGTTGATTTACCAAAACTGGAGAGTGCAAAATCTGGTGCAGTTCTAAGACATTAGAAACATACTTTTTCCTCCCTGCACTGTGAATGTTTACATGTTATGTGCAATTAAACCATGGCAACATCTAATGTTTGTGTAGTATTATGTTCAGCAGACTGTGTTCTTCAATTGTTGTGACTTAGATGACATTCAGAGCACATTTTATGCCCAATTCATGCAAAACTCCACATAATCCCAAGGGGTTCACATACTTTTTCTTGCAACTGTATATACCTGGGTATATGTGCACAATTCCACCAGGACTCCTGTTGGGTCACTTGCCGAAAATACCATTTTGTACATTGGATGTTTGTGCTATTGTTAACATTTTATTATATAAAACTCATTATTTCCATACTTATGGTTTATATTATATGCTGGCTACAATAGTTCAGCTGCTCCCAATTACTTTGAATAGTTGACTGGTTATTTTCCCAGGAAGGGACTCCCCTCTGTTCACAGAGGCCTTGTCCTGGGTGGAGGCACTTCCAACTTTATATTCAAACCCACTCTTTCACTTAAGGAAGGCTCTTTTTCTTCATTTACCTGCAGGTTTAGTGCAATATCTTGTTTGGGGAGATCTACAGTAATATACTGTATATCCACCATACTTTCAACCCTGTTTCTCCATTTATTCATCAGAAATTATACTTGGTTCTCCCAAATATGGAGAAGCAAATGACTCACTCTTCTTCCTTTCATATGACTGCTTTGGTGTTTTGCTCCTAACCACTCCCAAATATTGGAGGGGATAGTAACCTTGTGTAAGTTCTGTTTCACTTTGAGCTTACAAAGAGCTATCTTTCTTCACAAATGATAGGGAAGTGAAGAAAATGTACATAGGTTTGCACAGTTAGAGAGTAGTATGAAACAGAATAATTTATTTGTCCATGCATGGTTAAAGCAGAGGTCCACTTCCAAAGGGAAAAACCCTGACAGTTATTTAGCTTCCACGTGATATGGCTTAATTTGCAGCATTTTAAATCATTAATCTAAAGCTGAACCCTACAGAACTTAAAATTCTGTTCTCTAAGTTCAGAAAGTTTGGAGTTAAGTGATACAATTTTCTATTTAGTTTTATTATCTTTACTAATTTACTGAATTGCTAATTAAAAAATTTCAAAATGCGCCACCACCCTACCTGTCCCACCGAACACAGCCACGGATGTCAGTCGCCGGGTCACAGCCGGTCGTTACTGGCTATGTCCTAGCGATCGGTGGCAATCGCTGACAGAGAGCACAGCTGCAGTAGCTGTGCTTTCTGTCAGTTCCCTGACAGCTCCTGACAGGCTGATCGGGACAGAAGAGTTTCTCTCTCCCGATCAGCAGTGTTCCCTGCAGTACACACCCCGCCCCCTAGTAAAAAACACTCCCCTCACACAGTTAACCCATTCGCTGAATAATAAACTTAACCCCTTCCTCCCCAGTGCCATTAGTACAGTGTCAGTGGTTTTTTTTTTTGCACTGATCACTGTATTGGTGTCACTGGGGATGTCAATGACCCCAAGTCAGTATCCCCCAATGTAAGAATGTCCGCCGCAGTCCCGCAGCCCCGCCATAAGTCGCTGATCGCCGCCATAAGTCACTGATCGCCGCCATTATTAGTATAAAAAACCATAAAAATCCCAGTATCTTTCCCGCCATTTGTAAACGCTATAACTTTCACATAAACCAATTAATTTACACGTATTTGGGTTTTTTTTTAGCAAAGACATGTCGCAGAATGCATTTTGGCAGAAATTTATGCCTAAATTAGATTTTTTTTAAAAATTTTTTTACTGGACATGTTTTATAGCAAAAAGTCCAAAATATTGTTTTTTTTCCTCAAAATTGTCAGCCTTTTTTTTTATAGCGCAAAAAATAAAAACCGCACAGGCAATCAAATACCACCGAAAGAAAGCTCAATTTGTGGGGAAAAAAAAGGATGGAAATTTCATTTATGTACCATATTGCATGACCGCGCAATTGTCCATTAAACTAGCGCAGCGCTGTATAGCAAAAAAATGGCGTAAATTGCAGTATCTATACCATAGTTTGTAGACGCTATAACTGTCACACAAAGCAATCAATATACACTTATTGGGATTTTTTTTTTACCAAAAACATGTAGCAGAATACATTTTGGCCTAAATGTATAACCAACTTTGAGTTTACTATATATTTTTTATAGCTGAAAGTAAAAAAATATTGTTTTTCTTCAAAATTTTTGGTTTTTTTTTGTTTATAGCGTGAAAAATAAAAAGCACACAGGTGATCAAATACCACCGAAAGAAAGCTCTATTTGTGTGAAAAAAAGGACGTAAATTTTGTTTGGGTGCAGCATTGCATGACCGCTCAATTATCAGTTAAATTAGTGTAGCGCCGAGTAGCAAAAAGAGGCCTGGTCATTAAGGGGGGTAAATCCTCTGGAGGTCAAGTGGTTAAAAATCAATAAAATATAAAGATTAATTAGTGAGCAAACCCAGCCTGAAATCTGCAAACCCTAAACATACAGACCCAAACCCCATTGAAATATGAGAGTCAAATCTTTAAATTTTTTTTATGTCCTATATCAAAGTCATTTTGCAAGCTTTTGGTAAAACCTGCATAGGCAATTGAGAACTGCCATGGGGACAGAACAAAACTGTTTACAGCTGGCCAGCTTATTAGGTATGTGTCCTCTGTCTTCCATACTGCAATAAGCCCATGATCAGCCTATAATAGAAAGGTCCCTCAGATCCCTCTCACTAATGAATTGCTGTGATCAGCTGTGAGGTGCACCCCCTCCTCTGCTGCTATTGTTACTCTGGCTTTCATTTATCCTCCCACTATGCTCTTGCAGTCTGCTCTCCTCTGTGTCTGCACAGCCATTTCACTCACTGCTTAGCCCGCTGTCTGCTCTGTGCCCTCCAATCTAAATTCTGTGTGTATGTCGAAAATTTACCAAAACTTCACTTTCTTATATGAACAGCAAAGAGTTCTCGGCTGATCACTCCTGGGTCCTCAATCTTTTTCTCAAAAGAGAAATATCAGGGATCTGTTCAGACCCTTAATATTTCAATAAAGCCCCTCTAATAAAAATATTAAATAACAAAATTAAAACAAAACACAGAAATAAGCCCTATCTGAGATGTGGGACCGCACACAACACCATGTGCATGAAAATGCATGTTGTTGTTGTTAGTGAACTGCAGTGCCGTTCGTTGTTAACCGATTGCTGACCCACCGCAGTACATATACTGCGACGGTGCGGCTCGTACAGGCACAGCAACATACCTGTATGATGCTGTCTGTTTCTGGGTTTCAGCCCCTGCCTACCTACTCCCCTGTGATTTGACACAGCGGTTGTTTATCAGCAGATCCCTGCCAATAATTCATAACTAGGACCTGCTTAACAGCTGTTTTGATTCAAAGCCCAAAGCCCTGTACAGAGGGAACAAATTGCTTGGTTTCTTTTCCCTGGAAATTAAACAAATTGGTCTGTAGTAAAAAGTGGCACATATTACACACATTACACTTGTTAGGCAAACAAGTAACCCCTTGTTTGCCCTTAGGTGTTAACCCCTGCCCTTCCAGTGACATTAGTACAGTGACAGTGTATATTATTAGCACTGATCACTGTATTAGTGCCACTTGAGATGTCAGTGGCAGTTATTCAGTTCCCACAAAGTGTTAGTGTCATATTGCCATTGCATTATCCAGTTCCCAAGTTACTGATCTCCATCATTGCTAGTATGAAAAAAAAAAATTAAAGTATGTAGACCATTGTTTGTAGACGCTATATAACTTTCACGCAAACCAATAACTACAAACCTATTGGGATTTTTAACAGCAGAATACATTTTGTCTTACTTTTATAAAGAAATTTTATTTTTTAAATCTATTATTGAATATGTTTTATTGCGGAATGTAAAAAAAAAAATATTTTTCTAAATTTTCAGCCTTTTTTTTGCTTATATAATAAAAAATAAAAAAAAACAGTGGTGATGAAATGCCACCAAAAAAAGTCAATGACATCACCAACTACAATTTGATTTGTAAGCTGTCATTTAGTGTTGGCAGCAAACTGGCCAAATCTGACTATTTAGCTTGCCCATTCAGTAAAGTGAGAACAGCTTGGGTTCAAGTTAAACTCATGGTTAGCATAAACCAATAGTTTATCTCTATTATTATTGGGTTAGGAGTAACCTTACCACTTGCCAACCAGCCACAGTATATATACTATGGCAGGTTGGCACCTGCAGGCAAAAATCACATACTGTACATGTACATAATATAATAAAATAAAACACCTTTTTTGTGCCAGTCAATAAACTGAAATGCAAAATAAAGTCCACAAAAATAATTACAAAAAATTATTCTTCTGTGTCCAATTTGCACCTCCACATAAATCCAGTGTGTACCTCAAAAAAATAAAAAAATACTACATAGTGCATTACCCTTGATAACAGCTAGTATATACTTTAAACAAACAATAAGTATATACTAAACACAATAGCGTGCAAAAATAAACAAGATTCAAATCGTGAGCAACACGTGAATCGTGAAATCACTCCGTGTACACCTTAAATATATAAATAAACGTGAACAATCACTGTACACTCAAAAATATAAATAAATTTAATAAAATAAAAATAAACAAAAACAAAATAATAAAATAAAATAAATAAATAAATAGTGCACTTTCCATGAAGACTTCTAGAGCTGAAATGCATACAATTACCCTCTCAAAGTGATAGCAAGCCTTGTAGAGTATACCCTGGACTCTCACTCCAGTGTAGTAGTCACTCCCTGGACTCTCACTCCAATAAACACAGGCGGGTTCCACTTTTAGGCAAGTATCTAGTGTCTCCTCATCCTTATAAAATAGAAAGGAAGCCCATGTAGTGTGGTATCAAAGAGCATAAACATTTACTAAGTAATTCTTACATAGGAAACTTTATCTGTCAGCTGCACATATCACTGCCATAGCCTGAGCTGCTTCCTGGACCGTCTTTTGCTGTTTTCCAGTAGTAAAGATGGGCGCTCTGCCACTTCCAGTCTGCGCCGTTACAGTAGACGTCACGTCAACTGATGCGTTTCGTCACTTCTGGACTTCTTCTGAAGGGGTGAAAGTGTGACTTTTTTGGACTCTCTTTTAGGTTTTGTGGGACTTTGTTTGATTTACACAGCTTTAAGGATTTTTATTATTAATCTATATAATTTCTTGGATACTGAAATTATATATTTGCATGTACATAATATAACCTGCATTGGCTAAAGGGGGGCGCTGTGCGGATCCCGGTATTTGGGGCCCAGTGATCATGTGATTGCTATGAGATCACATGATCATAATGTCAACACAGCTGTTATGAAGTAATCCATTCATAACAGCTGTGTTGACTATGTTGTGATGCATTCATGACAGTTGAAAACTTTGATAGAATGATTTTCATTGTAACAGCAAACAGTTTAAAAAAGAAATCCCTGATCACAACCTCATAGTAGTGAAGTGTTACTATGGTAACTGATCAAAGTATGTAAAAAAAAAAGTAAAACATTAAAAAAGTTAAAGCATCATTTCTTTTTTTAATTGAATAAAAAATTATGATTATTATTATTTTTTAAATACTGTCACCAGTCAGTGTCCCTGATCACCACCACATCAGTCATATGATGATACTATACTTCACTGGCCACACCATGTAAAAAAACATTTTTTAAAAAACTTACTAAGTGCCTCAGACTGTCTAATTTCCAAAAAGCGGTCATTTGGGGGGAATTTGTACTGTTCACCTCAAGAAATAAGGTGAATCAGTACATCAGGATCAAATATATACCAGTTTGTAGAAGCTATAACTTTTACACAAACTAATTAATATACACTTATTGGGATTTTTTTTTACCAAAGACATGTAGCAGAATACATTTTGGTCTAAATTTATGACAAAATTTGATGTGCTTTACACCAGAAAGCAGAAAATATAATTTTGGGTCTTTTTTCATTTATAATACAAACAAAATTAAAAACCCAGTGGCAATCAAATACCAAAAGAAAGCTTTATTTGTGTGAAAGAAAATAAAAAAATTCACTTGTGTACAGTATTGCATGACTGAGCAATTGGCAGTTAAAGTAGCACAGTGCTGAACAGCAAAAAAATGCCCTGGTCATGAAGAAAGCTTTATTTGTGTGAAAGAAAATAAAAAAATTAATTTGCATAGAGTATTGCATGACTGAGCAATTGGCAGAGCAATGCCAAACAGCAAAAAATGCCCTGGTCATGAAGGGGGTAAAATCTTCTGGAGCTCAAGTGGTTAAAATCTCTGTCTACAGGTCTTTTTTTCAACAGAACATTTTGGATTAGTAAAAAAAATACCTGTACATAATACTGCGTATGAGTATAACTGCCTTGAAAAAAAAAAATAAAATGTTCACAGACAGGTAGCAAATTTGGATAAATATTAAATTGAAGTTCAAAGATGGTTATTTAGAAATGAATAGCAAAATGAATATTGTGTAAAACTGTGAAGCTGACAACTTGCTTCAATTTTCTCATTGCAAACAGCTTGTTAACCGCCCTGCATAGCAACATTGCCAGGTGCGGAAATCAGCACAATTTCCACTCTGCTTCATGAAAGGCCTGTTTGATGTTAAAATGTGCCATCATTTAAATTATCTATTTAGTCACATTTTTCTATAGAGAAGTTTATTGTGTGTGTTTCAATTAGGTATGGGATTTTCAGGGTCTAACAAACTCTGAATTTGAAATTCAAATGTAATTTCACATTATACTGTATTTTAATGTTCATCTTTTTACTCTTTCAAAGAATATTTTACAGCTTGACCCTGCTGAACAAGAAGCTAGTTTACCCAAAGCCGTTTATTAAATACTTGCAAATGCTGTACCAGTTTTTGGTAGCTCAGATAGTTACTGCATCCTTTAATATCTAGCACTGAGGATGCTGAATTATTTGACTTTTGGAGAGTAATAATTAAAATCACTAGTTTTACTGTACATTAAAATTGTACATATATTTAATAATTAATTCTTTTTGGGGTGATGTCAGATGGTTGTTTTGGCTCTCTGAAAGTGTCTTAATTCAGAATTTCAGTATGCCGGTCTTATTTTTGTGTAACAGTTTTCCATGTATCATGTGTGAATACCATGACAACATTCTAATACATACTGTATGTATTGTAGATGCTTATTTCCAAATGGAATTGGTGAGACCACATTAGATAACTAATAACCTCCATAATACAAACTTTCTGTTATAGTGCAGCATGTGGCAGCAGCAGGAGAGTGGAGTTCCCCCCTGACCAAAGGAAAAGTCTATACAAAACCAGGTAATCTACAAGCAGTATTCTCTTGTGCCTCTGCAGGACATCAGCATATCTCTATTTGCCATTTTCTATCAAAGCATCAGGTGAGATCGCTTTTTGTACCACAACTTTCACACAGTGTAATCCAAATTGTAAAACCAAAATGGCCACCACATGACACCAGACATGATCATTTATGAGCAGTCTCCTGCTATCTCTTATTAAGATGTTTAAGGTAATTATGCTAAAATCGAAATCCGCTGAAGTAGCGGATGGGTAGCACTATAAATCAGGCAACTGAAGCAGGATTTGAAAGTGAAAGCCAAGAAATGGTAAATCATTGCAAGAAAAATCAGCTTCGTTTTTGTGGACTCCACTCTCAGCAATAAATCGCAGCTTTTTTTCATAGAGATAGTATGCTAGAAAAGCAAGCACCTGTATAAGGTAGTCAAAGAT
Source organism: Staurois parvus (assembly GCF_062004578.1). Lineage (NCBI taxonomy): Eukaryota > Metazoa > Chordata > Amphibia > Anura > Ranidae > Staurois > Staurois parvus. The sequence continues at coordinate 12,234,482 of NW_028317949.1, forward strand.
GCTCTGTTTATGAAAAGGCATCCACAGACAAACTCATAGACCAGCATAATAGTTCCAGGATTATGAGCATAATTAAATACTTTGCTGGAATCAAAAGGGTTGGCAGGTTAGAGATGCAGTCACAGCATGTGGCAAATACAAACAGGCTGATGTTCAAATAAGTCAATCTGGAGGTAATCAGAGTAGAATATTAATTCATTCACAGCGCTAAGGAGTGATCATGCAAAACAAGTTTGAGTAAAATTATATCCTTTAATCTCCCTAGCGGTCTGATTATGTCCATATTTCTGTGCTCAAAGCAGTAAATTGTTTTTCATGGAAATATGTTGTTTTTTTATTGTAGGCCTGTAATTCTTAGGAATAACTCACTGAAATCTGTCTGAACAAGAGTCTAGTAAACATCCTGGGTAGGATAAAATTTGAAACATGAAATCATAAATTATAATATATTAAATAATCATCAAAAAAATACATTTAATTTAATAATGCAACCAAATCAAAAACACTGAAATTTGAAATAGCGCGCCAAGTTCGCACATCACTGAGCTTAGTCTCAAAATCGTTTTCAGTGCCTGATGACGAATTTCCCTACAAATCATTATCACTCAATTCTGCAAGTGGTTCTAATTTACTATCTCTGTTCTCTAGCTGGTCTAAAATCGCTTTTGACCTAAAGGGACGCTTTTTGGATGCTATGGACGTTTCTTAGTTTCCAGGCAGAAAGAACAGTAAAAATGCAGGCAGGGCACAGGACAAAGCAGTAGGGCCAACATGTATGTGAAATGGTTTGATACAGTAATGTTATACTATGAAATTTTAGTGTATTGAGTGAATGTCACTTTTAAATTTTTTTTTATTTCCTGCCGGTTCTGTCCTCCATACGCCCTGACGCTCGCAGGGAACGGAATCTGGAAGACATCGTCTGGAGGAGATGGCCCGGGGACGCTGTAGGGGGGACATCGCAGAAGCGAAGGACAAGGTAAGTGCAAGAGGGAATACCTGAGCAACGTTGCAGGGTAATCTCGAGTGTAGCTTGGGGTTATTGCTTTTGGTACTGAAAGTTAACCCCGAACAACACTCGGTAATACCACCAGGGAGGTTAAGAGCCACTGAATTGATAAGCCCTCTGAGATTAGTCTAGTACCCATGTTACTTGTCTTACTACCTTGACCAGCCTGACACTACCTTATTCAATAGGATAAGTAACACAATGTGAAATAAACAACATACTGTATATTTATTAACGTCAAATGGTTTAAACAAGGTCAAAATACCACAATCAGCAAGTAAGAAAATGTAGTGACCCCAACACTATACAGACACCTTCTATGCTACAGTTGTTTGGAGAAAGTAAGGCAAGGAATAGCCGGGCGTGAGTTTCACCAACATTCATATAAGCTTAAACTGTAACGGGGAGTGCAACTGTCACAAGGAGTGCAACAAGAGCAGCTTGGCAAGTATAGCACAAATCTTCCTGGAGCTATGCTGCCATTAGACCCCTGAAGTGACCAGGCTAAGTTCAGAGTGCCTACAGGACAGTATGCACAATAGGGGACCCCCCCAAAAAAAAAATGAATATTTAGATGGTAAAGTCTGTGTAGATAAATATGGGGCAGGTTGGGGTAGTCCCACAATTGTTTCTGCTGGCTTTGTTGGGGCCCTTACTGAGGTTACACAGTTACATAGTTAGTCTGGCTGAATGTTCCCCAGGGTAGTGTGGAGCCCCAATGCCCTTTGGTTGTCAATTTATGTTTGAAAACAGCCAGAATTGTTTTACAGTTCATCAAATCTTCAGAGAACCAACATCTACGTGCATTCACCATAATAGGTGCCTCCAATTGAATTTTTATCCTCTCCCTCTTTCCAAATCTTTCAAAAACAGTGTTGTTCTTGCACGCACTTTAAAACATTTATCTGTACCTAGTTACATAGTTAGTCTGGCTGAAAAAAGACAAAAGTCCATCCAGTTCAACTATAAAAAAAAGTTATAATCCTATACCCACTGTTGATCCAGAGGAAGGCAAAAAACCCAGCAAAGCATAATGCAATTTGCTCCTGCAGGGGAAAAAATCCTTCCTGATACCCGAGAAGAAAACATTCAAATATATTTATAAACAATATACAGACCATATATTGTTTACAAATATATTAAAAAGTAAGGGTCCCAACACTAAACCTTGGAGTACACCACTGACAACCCTAGACCATTCAGAGTATGAATCATTAACCACTACTCTCTGAATACAATCTTTTAGCCAGTTTTCTATCCATTTACATATAGATTTTTCCAAGCTTGTAGATTTTACCTTACACATTAGCCATGTGTGGGGAACTGTGTCAAACGCTTTTGCAAAATCCAAGTATACCACGTCCACCGCCACCCCTCTGTCCAAGGTTTTGTTCACCTTCTCATAAAAAGAAATCAGATTTGTTTGACAGCTTTTGTCTTTCATGAATCCATGCTGTCTGTTGCTTAAAATATTTTTTTCCAGCAAGTACTCATCTATGTGGTCTTTTATTAAACTCTCCGGTATCTTCCCAACTATGGAAGTTAAACTAACAAGTCTATAATTACTTGGTAAAGATTTTGACCCCTTTTTAAATATTGGCTCCACATTGGCCTTACGCTAATCCAGTGGTACTATGCCAGTCATTAAAGAGTCCCTAAAAATTAGAAACAATGGCTTTGAAATAACAGAGCTCAACTCTTTAACTCTTTGGGTGTATGCCATCTGGTCCAGGTGCTTTATTCTGTCTAAATAGTTCTGGATCATATCAATTGTAAGCGAATGGGGATCATCTGTAGCTGTGTCAATACCATGCCCATTATGGACAAGACCTACTTCATGCCCCTTTGTATACACATAGCTGAAGAAGGTATTTAATATATTTGCCTTCTCTTTGTCCCCAGTCACCTACTCTAGATTATTTTGTAAAGGGCCTGCATGGTCATACCTGAACTTTTTGTTATGCATATATTTGAAGAATTTTCGGGGGTTTGTACTGCTATCTTTTGCAATCTGTCCTTCGGTTTCAATTTTTGCAGCCTTTATTTCCTTTTTGCGTATTCTGTTATATTCTTTGTAATGTTTAAATGATAATAGCATTCCTTCATTTTGTATATTTAATAAAAGCTGTTTTGTTATTATTTATAGCTTTTTTAACTTTGACCGTAAGCCACATAGGTTTGATTTTTAGCCTTTTAAACTTGTTGCCCACGGGAATTTTGTAGGTGTACAAATGGTGGAGCTTGGTAATTTCTGTCTGCTTTAAGTCAGGAAGATAACTGCAGTAAAAGTAATTAGAGGGGTTAACTCATAGTAGAACTCAAACTAGTATTGGATCTACAAGAATGTCAGTGGGCGATCCTAGGTTATTAGTGTACTTCTGAGAAATGTAGGTAGTAGTACTAGGAGTAGACTGAATAGGTTGGGTGAGTAGAGAGGTAAGGCAGTGATAAGCTAGAATTTCAGTTTTTGATGTACGGTACATGCAATGGGTTTACAACCCTCTTACCAGATTCCTGCACCTCAGGAGTTGCAGTGCACCTAGGTAGTTGCAATCTCCTCATGGATTGATGCACTGAGTTTCAGTGTCTGGCACCAAGTGATCTAGACCTCCCAGGGCACTACATAAAGACTCTCCCTTCTCCTCCCAGATCACTCAGACAGCTGGGAACTGTAGTTTCCTTTCAGCAAGGAGCAGTTCTACCTATGCATAATGGAACTACACCTCCCAAAGTTCAATTCTCAACAGTATTTGCTCCTTGCTATCCAGTGCTGAATAATCAAGGGAAAGCATAAGAAAGTCAATGGGATCACAGCAAGTGGACATGCCGGAACTTGCTGTCCCATAAACGGTTTGGTGTAGTTAACTTAAACTTTCCTTAATGGGTCTTTATGTCAGCACTTGGTTACAACTGCTTCTAAAAATGGAATCTCCAATATTATATGCAAACCAGTAAGAAGTTTAGAGCTGCCCAACCTAAACTAATTGAATCTATCACTATTGTTCACAAATAGATATGGCATGAAGTTAAGCAAAAAAAAAGAAAATGTGGCTAGATAGGTACAAACAAACTAAGACCTTTTATAGAGATCTACTATACCATAATTATGGGAATGTAATGTTATCCAGCTTAACTAAAGGACCATAGTTTCTGGCATATATACATAAATTGGCAAAGACCTCAAGTCATTCCTAAGAGAGAATATAACAATGCTTGAAGACTGCTATAGATAATTATATTTTAATGACTGTCCTGACCCTCTGGAAGGCTCCACCTTTTACTGTATCCAAACTCCATGTTCTATGTTCTATGTGTGACTACAACACTATTGATATGCTTATTTTCAAAATAATGTTGAAACCATCATTACAGGACTGGAAAAACTCATATAGGTATTCCCCTGAAATGATAAAATTCTGAAAACATAGGTAACTGGTATATTGACTTTACTTACAATATGTGGGATGTGGGAACATATTTGAAAACTGGGAAGCTTACAGTAAGAAAAAGACCCTGCCCATTCCTGGATCATACAAACCTATCTCACTAATAAATATAGATGTTAAACTTTTATCTAAAATAATAGCAATTTGTCTAGCCAATATACTGCTTCATATAATGTATCCCTCCTATGTAAGTATTTCCAAGGGCAGATCCAGAGCAACAAATACCCACACAGTGATTGTGGTGTTTGAATATGCTAAGGAACATTCACTGACAGATATTTCTATTAGGTGAGAGATGCCAAAAAAGGCTTTCAACAACGTGAAACTCCAGTGGCTGTTGCAAGTTATGATCTTGTTATATGTTTTAGGGTTGTATAATACAACTCTTACAAAATATGTATACCTTCCCTACAGCTAGAATTTGCACACCTGAGCACCTGTCAGCACCATTTATTCTATATAAAGGTTAATGGCAGGGATGTCCCTTGTTGCCTCTCCTATCTGATTTAGCAACAGAGTGCCTTTCATGATATTTAAACTCTCATGACCTACTGCAAGAAAAGACTGAAGAAAGCTTGGAACTGAGGATGGCATTCTTTGCTGACAATGTCTCTCTCTTAACATCCAGATCTCAAAAGGACATTGTAGCCATACAACACATTCTGAATTATTTTAAACTAAAAAAAAGTTTAAAATATTGAATATATATTTTACATACTGTCACCAGTAAATCTCTGATCACCATGTTAACTAAGTTACATGTATATGAAAACACCCACAAAATGACCCCGTTCTGGATATCAAACACTCCGAGGCATATAGAGTCTTTTGAAAATGTCATTTCGGGTGTGGTCTGGCCATGCAGGAGAGTGGCTGCTGATTTGTGCAGCTCTTGCAGCCATCAATGCTAGCATCAGCTTTGTCAGCCTTTTTATCACAAGACAGGCCTCGCTGTCATGAAGGAAGAAGGGAGAGCTTGACCCTGCTACTGATCCCTCTAAAGCAAAGAAAGGGGGGGGTCGTAGCCTACCTAGTGAACAGCAAAGCCATGGAAACAGCCAACCTCAACATGGTGGATCCTCCTCCCCCTCTCTGTCTAGAGAGATATCCTTTTTTGAGGGAAGATACTCAGATGCAAGCCTCTGCAATGGGTGAGTCCCTTGACATCTCCTCTTCTCTATCCTGCATGGGAGAATTACTTGATGCATTAAACCCCACAAAGAGCAGGGGGCTCCCAATGGACTTGTACTAATATTTTAAGGATCTATCTACAAAGGTAGACCTTGTAGCTTTTATTAAGCAAGTGGAAGCCACTTATAAGGCAGGCTTCTTTGAATTTAAGTCAGAAACCTCACAGTTGGGAGCTAAGGTGGAATCTCTGGAGAATCAGAACCAGATCTGCTATACAATATTTGCAGGTTACACTGGAACAATAAGAATGTAAAATAGAAGCCCTCTTTTCACAACTTGATTATGAGAATAGAAGTCGCAGGAAATATATTCAAATGCAAGGTTTGCCAGAAATGATGAAAACCCTGGACTTAATTTCAACCTTGCTATCCATGTTCAAAAAAGCACCGGATAGTCACCTCCAACATTCCATAGAAATTTTCATGTGCCCATAGGGAATTGGTATCTTAAAATCCAGAAGTGAACAAACCAAGAGACGGGATTTGTAAACTCTTACATTTTAAGGATAAAGACTTCATCATGAAAGGCATGCGAAGGAGGTCCCATCTGGACTTTAAAGGGATAAAACTTTTATTTTTTTCCTGATCTCTCATATTGCACGCTGGTGCTTTGTAACGCTGTATGTCTTCTTATAGAGGCTCATTAACAGGTTGCAGCCATGTACAGGTGGGGCTTTCCCTTTTGGTTAATTGCTTCTGAAGAGGGGGTCACTGCATCTCTTCAGGACAAGCTCTCTCATTTTTCTGTAATCTCTTAATCTATCAGATGTGGACTACCTAGATTGAAGGGGCTTGGAAGGCTTTCCACAACTAAGCACCCAGCCAGTGTGGCAGGAAAGTGAAAAGAATCTGTAACCAACCTCTCTCTCTTCTGGAAGGCACCAGGAAGCAATAAATTGTGGCCTCAGAGTCCCCCTTTCAATTTTATTAGGAGGTTTCTTGCAATAGACTTCTATCTCTAGGCCTTTCTCTGAACCATTTGCAAGCCGAACTATTGTGTATTTTCGGAACTCCAGCTACATCTGCTGACAATATACATTATTTGTCTCTCCCTACTAGTGATTATCTGAACCTATTAGTTTGTTACATTGTATTCTTGCTCATCCTTTTTCAAAAGGATGATGTTTACTTTTTTTTTCTTATGTTATGATTGTTATGCTTCTGCTAGAGCTGTTGCACGTCCACGGCCAGGTCACTTCTACTCCATAGGCCCGTCTGGGTAGTCTAATTCGAGAGTGATTACCCTTACAGGTCATGGTCTCTGGGGCCCCTGAGTTTTGCTGGGAAGTGGTTGCTGAGGAGGACACATTTAGTTTGTGTTAGTCTGATACCTTTTTTTGGTTTCTGAGCTTTCATTGAAGCATGTATCCCTAGAGGAAGCACATTTTGAGCTGTATTATTTCAATATTTAACATCTCTATGTCAAAATTAGTGACTTAAAATGTTAGAGGCTTGGGTTCTTCATTTAAACGTAGCTGAATTTGGTGGGAATTGAGATCCTTCAAACCCAAATTCTGATGCTTTAGGAAACTAATTTCAGTACTGGGTAGATTCCTAAATCATGTATCTTTACGATTGTTGGTTCCACAGTACTTCTCCCATTAAAAAGGTGAAGGGTGTAGCCATACCTATACACAAGAACTGTTCCTTTGCACCAGACAACTACTATGGTAACATTATACTACTTTGGTCATAGTAAAATATGAAAAACAAATCTTAAAAAAAAAAATGTAATAAAAAATTAAAAATAATAAAAAATAAATATATATATATATTTTCTTTCATATACGGTCACCAGTCAGTGTCCCTGTTCACCGACATGCCAGTTATATGATGATGCTGTACTGCACTGGTGACAGTATGTAAAAAAAAAAGTGAAAAACATTTTTTTAATTTTTTCATTTTCCGAAAAATTATGACAAAAAAAATACAACTTCAAAAAACTCGCCATTCCTCTTATGAAGTACGTCGGACTGTCTACTCTGCAAAAAGGGGTCATTTGGGGATATCTGTACTGTTCTGACATTCTTGGACCTCAAGAAATTAGATTGGCTGTCAGTACTTCAGGATTGATCAATTTTCAGATCTATACCATAGTTTGTGAACTCTATAACTTTCCCACAAACTAAAAAATACATCTTATTTTGGGTTATTTTCACCAAAGACATGTAGCAGAATACATCTTGGCCTAAATTTATGAAGAACAATTATTTATTTGCAAACTTTTATAACAGAAACAAAGAAAAACGTGTTTTTATTTCAAAATTTTCGGTCTTTTTTTGTTAATTTAGCAAAAATAAAAACCCCGGCGGTGATTACCACCAAAAGAAAGCTCTAGTTGTGTGAAGAAAATGATAAAATTTTAGTTTGGGTACAATGTTGTATGACCGCACAATTGTCATTCAAAGTGTGAGAGCGTTGAAACCTGAAAAATGGCCTGGGCAGGAAGGTGTAAAATTGCCCGGTATTGAAATGGTTAATCACCACTGGGGTTTTTATTTTTTGCTAAATTAACATAAAAAAGACCGAAAATTTAGAAAAAAAAGTTTCTTTGTTTCTGTTATAAAATTTTGCAACTAAATAATTTTTATTCATAAATTTAGGCCAATATGAGTCCTGCTACATTTCTTTGGTGAAAATAACCTAAATTAGTATTTATTATTTAGTCTAATGACCCCTTTTTTGCAAAGTAGACAGTCCGATGTATTTCATAAGAGGCATGGCAAGTTTTTTGATGTTAATTTTTTTGCAAACATTTTTCAGAAATTGAAGAAATTAAAAAAAATTATTTTCACTATTTTTTTATTTTACATACTGTCACCAGTGCAGTACCATCATATAACTTACATGGCGGTGATCAGGAACACTGACTGGTGACAGTACAAAAAAAAAAAATGATAATTTGTTTTACATTTTTTTTTAATTGTTTTATTTTTAATTTTTTATTAAATTTTTTTTCTCTTTAAGATTTTGTTTTTATATTTCAATATGACCAAAGTAATACAATGTTACCATAGTAACATTGTACTACTTTGGGGAAGTGATCAGTATTTCTTTGCTATAAGCATTTACCTGAATGAAATTGATTCATTCAGGGGGGTTTTTTGTGATTAGCTGTGATTTGGCCACGGCTAATCACATGACACAGCTGGGCTGTGATTGGCCCAGCTTGTGCATGTGATCACTATGACCATTTACAGCTAGACACACTTGTATACAATGGATGGCATGAAAGGAATCCATCCATTGTATACAACTGTCATGTGACCTGTTGTGATTGGTCACAGCAGGTCACATGGTACTGGCAATGGGGCCGGTACACAGATTTGTCATCGGCCGTGTCAGAGGTACACAGCCTGTGACAGATCGTGCCACAGCGCGGCCCTACGGGCATGCACAATGCGCATTCCAGAAAGGGCGCCATATGGCGTCCACCCGGAGGGATGAGCTGTGCGCCCAGCCGCCATCTGGTTATAGGTCGGGCGGCAACTGGTTAAGCTATTGTAGGATTGACTAACAGTTATACACAGGGGAACATATGCACATCTGAGGAGATCGGAGTTATTCCCTCATTAATAAAACTGGATAAGTCAAGGAATCCACTGTCTGCATGTTCTTGATCAGAAAATAAAAGGATATTTAATCTGCTAGCTCCTTTGAAGAGCACAGTTCATAAAGCGGTATAAAACCTAAAACCCAAAACCAACAATGTATTATATTGCAGTTTACCAGTCATTAGATGTGGTGGCTGCATTAATTTTCTTTTCTTATGCTTTTATCCTTCAGTTTTAATTGGGTAATCTGTAACCAGTAACATACCTTCTTTATTAGAGTGCCCCCATTGTGGATGAATGAGCACAGAGGACACATTTTGACAGAAGCAATATCAATATGGTGGGGGGGGGGGGAGTGTTAGATGCACTAGCAGATTTAAATACACTAAAAAATGTTAAGCTTAAATTACAGCTAACACTTTACAGTATATTCAACTACAGCAAATGTTTTTTTTTCTTTTTGTGATAAAGGGTTTACATAAATAAATAAAAGCTGACAATTGTAAGAACCCTGCTTTGTCAGAGTTAAATAGTTTGAATCATCTCTGACTCAATCTTCTGCTGGAGAGCTTTTTCTTTTTTAAAAACAACAGACTTACTGACAGGATTACCAGATGAAATTAAAAGAAAGAAAGCCTAAAAAAAAAGAAAATCAATGCACCCATCACATCTATGAAATGGTAAGTTGCAATAGAAGAAATGTTTGCTCTTGGGTGTAATACCACTTTAAGATCAAGATCAGAAGGAGAAAGGTACTGTACATAACATTAATAACTTTTTTTGTGTGCAAACTAATCGAGCCATTTTTTAAAATGATACTAATATATATATATACTAATATACATATATATACACACACAGGGGCGGGCTGACAACTCATGGGGCCCCCGGCAATAGGGGATCATGGGGCCCCTGTGTCCTTGCCAAAACTCAAAAAAGCCTATGAAAAAGGTACCAGGGGCATCTCATGGGGCCCCTTACTGACCCCCAGCCCTCGGGCAGCGTCCGAGCTTCCAAATGGTCAGGCCGCCCCTGTATATATGTATTTATATATATATTGTGACATTATGAAAAGTGAGGTGATTTATGGACACTATGGGGTTTACTTACTAAAGCTGGAGAGTGCAAAATCAGGCTCACGTCTGCACAATAACCAGATTCTAAACTCAGTTTATTTAATTAAGCTTTGGCAATTACATTTGGAAGTTGATTGGTTTCTCAGCAGAAGTGAGCCTGATTATACACTCTCCAGCTTTGGTAAATAAACCCCCCATGTGTCAACTTGCATGCTTTCATATCTAGGAGACTAAGGTGGAGTCCAGTCCGGGTTTTCCAAGCCACTTTGGCAGAGTTGGTTCCGGACCCAATTTTGTGGTCCACTGATAACCACCAGCAGGTGGTATAAATAAAGCAGGACTGGAGCAAGAAGTTGCTCTTGGCCTGAGTCTCGGAGCCATACCTGAGAGAGCTGTGGAAAAAATAGTTTGCTTTGTGCAAGAAAGGAAAAGGTTTGCACATCGTTTTGTTCTGTTGATGACTGAGAAGCTCTTCACCTGTGAGATAGGAATCCCCTCCCCTGACTTCTCCATCAAGATCAATAATACAACCATCAGTCCCTCCCCTCATGCCAGGGTACTAGGTGCAATCCTGGACTCCCATCTGTCCTTTCAGCCCAAATCCAATCACTGTCCACAACATCTCCAAGATATGCCCATTCTTAATCTCGAAAACTACTAAGCAACTTATTCACTCCCTTGTTATTTGTCACCTTGACTATTGTAACTCCCTCCTCATTGGCCTACCTCATCGCAGGCTATCCCCTCTTCAGTCTATCATGATTACTGCTGCCAGACTCATCCACCTTACTAACCTTTCCATATCTGCCATCCCTCTCTGCCAATCCCTCCACTGGCTTCCCATTGCCCAATGGATAACATTCAAAACATTAACAATCACATATAAAGCCATTTATAACTCTGCCCCAAATTACATCACTAATCTTGTCTCCAAATATCAATCAAACCGTACTCTACGCTCCTCGCACGACCTCCTGCTCTCTAGCTCCCTTGTCTCCTCCTCCCATGCTCGTCTCCAGGACTTTTCCAGAGCTTCCCCCATCCTCTGGAACTCTCTAACCCAATTTATCAGACTATCTCCTACTCTGCTCTTTTTTTAGGCGATCTCTGAAAACCTCTCTCTTCAGGGAAGCCTATCCTGCTCTCAGCTAATAATGGAATCTTCTACTCTTCCAACCAGTTCATCCCCCACAGTTATTACCTTTTGTACCACTAGCCCCTCCCTCTTAGATTGTAAGCTCCAAACCCCCTTGTATTGAACTGTATTGTCTCCCGTTATATTGTAAAGCACTGAGCAACCTGTTGGAGATATATAAATCTTGTATAATAATAATAATAATCTCTTCTGTTTAGTTAGTGCCTGGATAGCAAGGATTTATTTTCAGTTCTGTTTTGTTTATGATGCATGCAACCTTTTAAATAAAACTGGCTACAAGTCAGATTTTTAAGAAAGACCTGCCGTCTGGACTACCTTTTTCCCAGGGAAGGTGATCCCCCACCTGAGCTAACCCCCATAATATATATAGTAACACTGGTGCCACAGTCTGTATTTTCAATATACATTTTATGAATAATATATACGTTTATAGAATTATGTTTTTTAACATATGCAGCCATTCTGTTTTGTAAACTGAAAGAATGTTCTCTTTACTACAATATGTTACATTTAGTAACTGGCTGTTAGCGTAATTACAGTAGTGTCGTTTCTCTTTGAAGACATGGTAATTTTATGTTTACCTTTTTATCTTCCAAGTTGTTTAAAATATTTTAGAAAAATCAGAACAAGGTCATGTAGCTGGCAGAATGACAGTATCTTTTATTTGTAGTCTCCCAAGAAAATATTGCTTTTCTAATTTTTTTATTTGCTTTGTAGTGTCAGTCTTCATTATACCACCATTGCTTTTATTTGCTTTGTAAAATCTTAAAAGTGTTACTAAACCCACAATAGTAAAATCAGTCTGTTTATGCAATAAATTATGCTTGTTATACTCACTGTGGAACCTAAGGGGTTATTCCTCTGCATTGTGTAAAAACACTGTTTGATCCTGACTTCTCCAATCCTCCCCTTCTTCCAGTGTAACCCTCTTATTTCCTGATAAGGCATATTGTGTGGAGTCACTCTGCACATGCTCAGTTTGGTGTGTATTGCTAGAGAGGTTTATTTTTACTTGGGAGAGTGCATGTTATTAGCACAGGGCTAATCATCACTGTCCAGACAGAGGTCAGGGGTTCTGCATCCTCCTAGTGCATAATGAAAACTCCTCCTACAAGCTTAACATGTGCTCTGCTGGACACTGATAGAAGTCAACAGTCTAACTGCTGATGAGAAAATGTATTTAGCAGTTAATATTTACTAATATAATTGCACTTCCATGTTCTGTGTACTGTGGGAGCCCAGATATAGTGAATGCAGGGTCCTGAGTTTAGTAACACATTAACATTCAATGATAAGATGAGTCATACCTTGATGTTCATTCTCCCTATAAATTAAAATAGTCAAGAAATATACTATAAGGCTTGAAATTAGAATATAGGGATATTTGTAAAACATTTTATCCTATGCTAGTTAAATAATTAAATATTTTTGTGACAGATACTGTATAATATGCTCAGTGTACCAAAGGAGTAAAGCATGTTCAATTTGCAAAGTGAATTGATGCTTTGCAAGGAAAAATTTCACTTAACTTATTAAATTAGATGAATCTGCACTAATGTTATTATTTTACTTGCGCCTGATTGGGTATTTTTTGCTAAGTGAATTATTACATTTACTGAGGAAATAGAAAAATTCCCTTGCAAAGTGAAAATTCACTTTAAAAAGTGTATAGGCCTTAATCTTTTAGTAAATAAGTCACAATGCATATTTGATATTTTTCTACAGTATATTACTATATCATATGAATGAAAATGTTAATGCAGATATGTTTATGCTTTTGTCTCCTATTTCCAATATTGTATTTAAATACATACTGTGTTTTTGCACTCATTCTCCGGGTATTCTGTGTACATCAGGTGGGAAAACAGCATTCTTGTGTAATTGCAGAGACAAAAAATAATGATGTATAAGCCAAAACAATACTCTATTGTTTTTTAAGTTTTGTGTGTTGGAGTAGCAATGGGAAAAAAAAGAATAAAACATAATCAATGTGCAGCAGACAGAATCAAGACAGAATCAAACCCTGCACATATAATGAGGAAAAGTGTTTCCCCTTGTTACCATATCCAACTGCAAATTATACAGTGAAATAAGTTAATTGTAATTTTAAAACACACTTATAAAATTAATTATTCTACCACTAATGACCAGAACATCCTACGTTCATGTGAGGAATGGGCATTTTTAGTGTTTCTTTAATGGTAGGAAGTGCTAATTATTTGTCACATATATTTTTCAACTTGTTGGAAAGTATCTATCTAGCCTACCAGATCCTTTCCCACTCTGAGATGGTTCTGAGGATTTACAAGATGAGGACAGTGAGGTGGAGGGACTTACCTGACTCCATTGTAGAATCCACAGGGCGGCACCATCAGTAAGAGCAGTGCTGCCTATCCTGCATTTTTCCCAGCCACCAGCAAAATGACCTCTGTTGTGTGAAGAATATGTATTATCCCAGCTCATGCTTATTGGACCAGCTGTCTGTGGTCATGTGGAACCTGCTGCTGACAGTGTGGTCCACCTACATGGACATATTACTTTCCATAAAATTGGTGAAGAGCAGGGATGGATTTATGGACAAACTAATGTCAACTTAGTACCTGTCATTGTGGTGTAGCACAGGCCATAAACATGCAGAAGGGGGGTGACTATGAGCTGCAATTGGAGCAGCTGCAAAAACAGCAGTTTTGCCAAGGTGGCATTAGAACGCTGGGCATGGGGTGATTCAGTCAAGCAGCTGTGATGGAGACACCTGCTTGGTCAAAGATGCTGCTTGAGAAGACGGGTGGAGTGAGGAGACTTCTGATGAGGTTAAAGCCTTTGTGTGACCCTACCCAGAGTAGATCCATGGTACTCTTCCTAATTTGATATTGCATTATGTAAGCCTCCTAAACCCCTTGTGAGGGTTCCCTCCCTATCACTAGAGGCTGTAAACTTTGCAGTAGATGCAGCCAGAGAATTCTTTCAAGGAGATGGACATGCCTCCTTATATGTGTGCTACCAAAATTGCTGGTAGTTTTATCCCAGCTGAAAAGCCCCAGGCAGAGGCTGAAGATGACGATGGTGCTGTCATCAGTTATGTTAAAAGTCCTAAACTGCAGACTAGCCCTGGGAATAGAAGGGACCTGTAATTGTGTTGCAGTGCTGTTTGGTGGATTAGGACCACTGCTTCCTCCAGTCCTTCTCAAGTTCCCACTGCTTTTGATCTGTCCCTTTTCTTTCTGTCTTTCCCTCACTTTCCTCCTCTTCAAACCCTGGCACCCATGTACCATCTGTCACCTGCTTCCCCTCCTTCCCCATTGCTAGTTCCCACTTGGCAGTAAACTGTAGAAACATAACTGCCTTTTTCTGCTCCTTGCTGTCTATTAAGTCACTAACAATTTAACATCCATGTGGGTGTGGGTACATGTCCGTGAATTCTATCACTATCACACCATCTGCATTCAAGGACATGCAACACATGTACACTTAAGTGTGACCAACTGAAAGAGCAAAATATCCACTCCAGGTGAGTGCTGAATCTGCATAGCCAATCCACAGAAATGCAGGTGCTGGCCCGATCCGTGATCACAGATGCAATGGAAAACAGAATGGTTGGCCACACAAACAGCAATGTGGTGGATTAAATCCTTTATTGAAATCGTTTACATGCAATATGTTAAGAACATGACAGTTCCAAGACAGGACAGAGAAACAGTAAACGCGTTTCACATGACTAAGCACGTGTTCGTGTGAAACGCGTTTGCTGCTCCTCTGTCCGGTCTTGGAGCTATCAGGTTCCTTTATTGCATGTAAAGGATTCTAATAAAGAATTTCATCCACTGCATTGCTGTTTGTGCGGCCAACCATCCTGTTTTTCCATTACACTTAACCTCTTCCATACCGGGCACTTTTACCCCCTTCCTGCCCAGGCCAATTTTCAGGTTTCAGCACTCTCACAATTTGAATGACAATTGCGCGGTCATACAACATTGTATCCAAACTAAAATTTTATCATTTTCTTCACACAACTAGAGCTTTCTTTTGGTGGTATTTAATCACCACTGGAGTTTTTATTTTTTGCTAAATTACCAAAAAAAGACCGAAAATTTTGAAATAAAAACACGTTTTTCTTTGTTTCTGTTATAAAAGTTTGCAAATAAATAATTGTTCTTCATAAATTTAGGCCAAGATGTATTCTGCTACATGTCTTTGGTGAAAATAACCCAAATTAGGATGTATTTTTTAGTTTGTAGGAAAGTTAGTTCACAAACTATGGGATATCTGAATATTGATCAATCCTGAAGTACTGACAGCCAATCTAATTTCTTGAGGTCCAAGAATGTCAGAACAGTACAGATATCCCCAAATGACCCCTTTTTGCAGAGTAGACAGTCCGACATATTTCATAGGAGGCATGGCAAGTTTTTTTAAGTTGTATTTTTTTTGTCATAATTTTTTGGAAACTGAAAAAACTGGAAAAAATTATTTTCACTATTTTTTTTTCTACATACTGTCACCAGTCCAGTACAGCGTCATCATATAACTGGCATGGCAGTGATCAGGGACACTGACTGGTGACAGTATGAAAAAAAATTTTTTTTTTATTTCTTTTTATTCTTTTTAATTTTTTTCATATTTCACTATGACCAAAGTAGTACAATGTTACCATAATAACATTGTACTACTTTGGGGAAGTGATCAGTATTTTTTTTTTTTTTTTACACAATTTGCTTATAGCAAAGAATTATTTTGCTATAAGCAAGCATTTACCTGAATGACATCGATTCATTTAGGGTTTTTTTTTCGTGCTTAGCTGTGATTTGGCCATGACTAATCACATGACACATCTGGGCTGTGATTGGCTCAGCTTGTGCATGTGATCGCTGTGACCATTCACAGCTAGACACACTAGTATACAATGGATGGCATGAATGAAGCCATCCATTGTATACAGCTGTCATGTGACCTGCTTTTATTGGTCACAGCAGGTCACATGGTACCAGCAACGGGGCCGGTACTCAGATCTGTCATAGGCCGTGTCCGAGGTACATGGACGGTGACAGATTGCGCCGCTGCGTGGCTCTGCAGGCACGCAAACTGTGCATGCCCAAAAGGACGCCATATGGCGTCCACCCAGAAAGGAGAAGGATTTTGCTGGCTGCCATTCGGCCATAGGCCAGGCGGGAAGAGGTTAAGTATGTCCATGTGAATGAGGCCTTAGAAACAAGTGTACAATGCAAACCCTGAAAAGAAAAAAGGCCCCGGAAAATAAATAAATAACATATTTCTCCCTAAAAAAGAAACTCACAAAACACTAAACCATATATTTTTATTAACCTAGCAGTAGATATAAAAAATATGAAAAAAAAATAAATAAATCAATAAATAAAGACAGTAGCTAAACAGCAGCTCCAGTTGTTACTAATATACACAAAAGTCAGTCCTAAAAAAAGGATTGGTCTTTGTCTCCACTGTGAACACAATGCAAGCCATTAATATTGGCCATTCTAAGCCTCCAGAACCAAATTCAAAGGCCAGGAAATGCATTACACAGACCAACACACATTTTGGTTCCTCTAATATTAGACCCATTCCTGGGTATATTTGACTTGCTAATTCCAAAAACAACAAAGTAATTTATTCCTACTTCCTTTCTTAGATGTCAATAACTTCCTCTATTAGCCAGGTTTGCCATGCAGCAACCAATCACATTCAAACCTGAGCTAAAAATGTTGGAAAATCAAAGTTTGCATTTCATTGGCTGTGATTAGGGATGGGCTGTGTTTGGGTTGAACATGAGTTTGACCCAAACCCAGCTTATCCACAGTTCAATGAATGGGTAAAAAAAACTGGTACATTTTTCACCTAACAGAACAAACATTAGCTTGTAAACAAACAGCTGGAAGTCTGTTATTTAATGGCCATAGCATACAAAGCCTCCTCCCTATCAAGGCACCTTCTTCCCATGTTGATGGGGACAGAGACCACATCCACACATCCTGTCTCCTAAAAGGATTTGTGGTCTGTGGGGGGGACTTATAAAAACTGCCTTGTAGAATAAACACCTCCCCAATATCCACCCCTCAGGTGAATAAGTGTGAGGTACATAGTACCCTTTGTAACTCATTCAAAAATAAATGTAAATAGTATATAAAACACTGTCACTGAAAGTTTTTTAGTATAAAAAATTAAAACAATTCAATTAAAAATTATACAATCCTTTGATGTAAACTGATCATTGTGTAATGCTGCAGTTTTATGTAATTTTGGTGAGCAATTAATATAGGAATAAAGAGCAACTGTTTTTAACTATACTACACTATGGTCCCTTTGTATTGCTCCATTGCACGAGCTTTATTTTGTACAGCTATTTGGCACCATTTGGCCCTGACTGGGGAGGTGAGGAAGCTGGAGTTGCCTTAAAGGGGCCATCATATTTTCAATCGTTATTCCGC
The DNA here is from genome assembly GCF_062004578.1 of Staurois parvus. NCBI lineage: Eukaryota > Metazoa > Chordata > Amphibia > Anura > Ranidae > Staurois > Staurois parvus. The sequence goes on from NW_028317949.1 coordinate 12,252,350, forward strand.
TTATCAATGGGGGGGTAATATTTCTAGTGAGTCTGTATTCTGTATGTGATCAGTGTAACACCTCAAGGATATATATACAGTACACATTGTGGTCATATCCACAATTATATTTGGTGAGCAGTGTGTATAAGTAGTAATTTATTGTTGATTTAAATAATACACTATTTTACTCCTTTTGTTGCTCTGGTATGTGAGCTGTGTCTGATATATCTGATATACCTGTAGTAGAGTCAAAGATTTGGAGGAGCTGGACAGAGGCATTAAAGGTGATTTAAAGGTGGATTTGAAGGTGAACCCTACTTATTACATACATGTGTTTTTGCTGCCTGTAGTTGGATTTTGCATTTGCATTTGATTTTGGCGAGTCTTCACTTTGATGGGCAATTGAAGTTTTATGAATCTTTATTTGGTGCACGTGTTAAAGCTGAATAGGAAAGAGACCTTTTCACACTATTTGTATAGGTATTTATTGTTTTTCTGGTGCTTCATTTTCACTTTGTAAATTCCATATATGATTAGCTGGTACTAAATCAAAGTGTCTCCCTTCTTTTATTAATATTCTTAATATTAAAACACGTTTTGCTACTTTTCTAGAGTATGGGAACACCAGATTTGTGAGGTGTTTTTAGCTGCTAACTGCAAAGGAGGGCCCAAAATCCAAGGACCACCTTCAGGCTTTCATGGGGCATACTGTATATTATTTATTTGATTCCCTGACTTCTTGTCATATTTTGGGGGGCCATGAATTGTCAAGACATTAAAAACACCACAAAATTAGCAGATCCCCCATGGTATTTGCTAAGAGGAATGTTGAGTATTTTTTAAGATTACATTTACAGTATTTCCACAAGTTTATGGAAAATACAGAAAGAAAATGGAAATTTATTTTTTACATAAAGGTTTTATTTTAAAGGACATTTTTCACACACGGCATCGGTATTCTTAGAATAGGAATCTGAATGTTGCGCATGCGCAGTGCGGGCCATTGTGTCTCTCAAAAAAAATGAAAAAAAGGAAAAAACAGCGCAAACATAGACCTTTACATGAAATCAATATTACAAAGTGCAAACATAAGTGAAAAATTGATCAGTGGTAAAGTCCATCAAAATAAACCAAAGTTCAAAAAATATTAGTGCAAAAAAGAAAAAAAGAAAAAAATATTTTCAAATTCTTCTTCTAATATAGAGGAACTTCCACCTTCCACCCGTGAAAACCAATATCAAATGCACTCACCAGATAAAGGTGAAAAAAACGCCTCTTAGGAATTTTATGGGATCCTACACCCTCTTTCGTATCCACTCTATAGGAATCCTCCTCTCCACCATAGGCTCCACCATCCGACCAGGGAGAAAAAAATCTCAGATAGTGTAATATTGTAAGACACCATTCATAAGTGAAATCAAGGATTAAGGTCACTCACATTCAATTCAATTTAAAAAGGCATATTTATTAGGATCAGCTTCTTCCAAATAAACAGTAGATGCAAGGCAACCTCCCACGGAATCTCACATCACAGCTCCAGGTTTCAGCAGAAGCTCTACAGAGACACCGCATATACAGATCCCAAAAGATGGCCGCTGGAACGCACCGCTCAGCGTGCGCTCCACTCACCGGAAGTGACGTCAGACGTACGGAGTACAAACCGGAAATGCGTCAACGCGTTTCGCCCCTCCCATCGGGCGTTCTCAAGACGTTCATTTCCTGTCTGAAGCTCCCTTATATACCCAGCAGAGACCCACCCCTCCGTTTCAATTGGTCAAAACTCTTCCCCGGGATGATCAAACAAACCACTCCTCCTGTAACGTGACGTGAGAGTCCCTTACAGATGAGGTAAATGCCTATACAATTAGAAATCTTTTTTCATGTTATTCCTGACACTATTAAATTATCTCCCAGAAGCGACATGTATATTACCACATGTCCCCAGTGGGAAAAAACACGAACAAAGTATTAAAACAATGCCTCACTATTACAAAAAACATTCTTTAATATATGAGCAATGAATACTAAATAGTATAAAAATGAAAATAAATGTAAATGTAATGAAAATAAAAAATATAAAATAAAAATAAAAATAAAAATGAAATAAAATAAAATATAAAAATAAAAATAAATAAAAAATAAAATAAAATATAAAAATAAAATGAAAACAAATATAAAACCAATAACAAAAATAATAAAAAAATTTTAAAAAATGCAATAGCATTACAATGTGTGAAAAAACTATTAATAAGACACCTGAGGAATTTTTAATGGAAATAGTCTATGCTCTTACCAATTAGACAAAAAACAATTAATGTCTATGTCCGAATTCAACCCTTTGGGGTACAAAGATCCTAATTGAAAGATCCATTTTGTTTCATTCTGCGAGATACTCTTGACCATATCTCCCCCCCTCCAATGGGAAACGATCCGATCAATCCCGCAGAATTTCAAACACGATGGATCCCTATTATGACACATTCTGAAATGATAGGAAAGACTGTGATGTTTATATCCTTTTTTAATATTTCTAATGTGTTCACCTAATCTCACCGACAATTTCCTAGACGTTCTACCTACGTATTGGAGATGACAAGAGCACTCCAACACATACGTAACAAAGGAACTATCACAAGTTATAAAATTATTTATTTTATAAGAGGAACCCGTAGAACAAGAATGAAACGAATCATATCTCCTCTTAGTATCTCCTCTCATATTTCTACATGCCATACACCTTTTACATTTATAAAACCCCACAGTATCCAAAAAAGTTGCCTTTTTCTTCGGAATATCTGGGATATTTTTTGCTAACTTCATTCTCAATGTGGGTGGTTTTCTGTAAATGAATGAAGGTTTCTCAGGTATTAAATCATGGAGAACATCATCCCTCTTCAGAATCGACCAGTGTTTCCTTATAATATTTTCAATAACCTTATGTTGATTAGAGTAACCCGTGATAAAAGCCAGTTCACCTACTTTCTTCTTGTTCTTTCTATTTATTAATAATTCATCTCTATTAATCCTCCTCACTTGATCCATTGCACCTGTTAGAATATTTTCTTCATAGCCTTTTTCTCTAAACCTTTCCAACAACATATTTGCTTGCTCTTGAAATATCTTATTGTCATCACAGTTCCGCTTGAGTCTAATCAATTGGCTTTTAGGAATGGATCTCAACCAATTTCTATGATGGCAACTGTGGATTGGGATGTAAGCATTCCTATCCACTTGTTTAAAATATGTTTTTGTGTGAAGATAGTCCCCCTGTCTATAGATGACTAAATCAAGAAAGTCTATAGATTCCATACCGATATGGTTAGTGAATGTGATGTTATAAGGATTACACTCCATTCCACGGATGTACTCCTCTAAACCATTCCTGGTTCCCTTCCAAATTATCACGATGTCATCTATAAACCTTCTAAAGAGTAGTAATTTCTCATTCATCTTTCCAAATATAGCTTTATCTTCCCACATACTCATAAAAAGGTTGGCTACTGATGGAGCATATTTTGCTCCCATCGCGACTCCAGTGCACTGCCTATAATAATTGTTGGAATGCCAAAAATAGTTATTTGACATTGCTAGGTCAAGACAATCTAGCAAAAAATCAATTTGATCACCTTTTAAACCCGATTTTTTCTCCAATGCCCATCTCACCGCTGTTAAAGCATCCTCATGTCTAATGTTGGTGTATAGTGCATTCACATCAACACTGGCCAAAACTCAGTTCTCTTTAATCCTTATTTTTTTCAAAACTGAGATCAAATCTCCACTATCCTTAAGGTAAGATGGAAAACCTGATACCAGAGGTTGTAGGAATTCATCCACATATTCCCCTAGTCTCGAAAACAGTGAGTCAATCCCATTGACAATGGGTCTTCCAGGGGGTTTTAATAAACTTTTATGTATCTTGGGTAGTTGATATATAACAGGTGTAACAGGTGCTTTTGGTACCAAAAGCACCTGTTACACCTGTTATATACCAACTACCCAAGATACATAAAAGTTTATTAAAACCCCCTGGAAGACCCATTGTCAATGGGATTGACTCACTGTTTTCGAGACTAGGGGAATATGTGGATGAATTCCTACAACCTCTGGTATCAGGTTTTCCATCTTACCTTAAGGATAGTGGAGATTTGATCTCAGTTTTGAAAAAAATAAGGATTAAAGAACTGTGTTTTGGCCAGTGTTGATGTGAATGCACTATACACCAACATTAGACATGAGGATGCTTTAACAGCGGTGAGATGGGCATTGGAGAAAAAATCGGGTTTAAAAGGTGATCAAATTGATTTTTTGCTAGATTGTCTTGACCTAGCAATGTCAAATAACTATTTTTGGCATTCCAACAATTATTATAGGCAGTGCACTGGAGTCGCGATGGGAGCAAAATATGCTCCATCAGTAGCCAACCTTTTTATGAGTATGTGGGAAGATAAAGCTATATTTGGAAAGATGAATGAGAAATTACTACTCTTTAGAAGGTTTATAGATGACATCGTGATAATTTGGAAGGGAACCAGGAATGGTTTAGAGGAGTACATCCGTGGAATGGAGTGTAATCCTTATAACATCACATTCACTAACCATATCGGTATGGAATCTATAGACTTTCTTGATTTAGTCATCTATAGACAGGGGGACTATCTTCACACAAAAACATATTTTAAACAAGTGGATAGGAATGCTTACATCCCAATCCACAGTTGCCATCATAGAAATTGGTTGAGATCCATTCCTAAAAGCCAATTGATTAGACTCAAGCGGAACTGTGATGACAATAAGATATTTCAAGAGCAAGCAAATATGTTGTTGGAAAGGTTTAGAGAAAAAGGCTATGAAGAAAATATTCTAACAGGTGCAATGGATCAAGTGAGGAGGATTAATAGAGATGAATTATTAATAAATAGAAAGAGCAAGAAGAAAGTAGGTGAACTGGCTTTTATCACGGGTTACTCTAATCAACATAAGGTTATTGAAAATATTATAAGGAAACACTGGTCGATTCTGAAGAGGGATGATGTTCTCCATGATTTAATACCTGAGAAACCTTCATTCATTTACAGAAAACCACCCACATTGAGAATGAAGTTAGCAAAAAATATCCCAGATATTCCGAAGAAAAAGGCAACTTTTTTGGATACTGTGGGGTTTTATAAATGTAAAAGGTGTATGGCATGTAGAAATATGAGAGGAGATACTAAGAGGAGATATGATTCGTTTCATTCTTGTTCTACGGGTTCCTCTTATAAAATAAATAATTTTATAACTTGTGATAGTTCCTTTGTTACGTATGTGTTGGAGTGCTCTTGTCATCTCCAATACGTAGGTAGAACGTCTAGGAAATTGTCGGTGAGATTAGGTGAACACATTAGAAATATTAAAAAAGGATATAAACATCACAGTCTTTCCTATCATTTCAGAATGTGTCATAATAGGGATCCATCGTGTTTGAAATTCTGCGGGATTGATCGGATCGTTTCCCATTGGAGGGGGGGAGATATGGTCAAGAGTATCTCGCAGAATGAAACAAAATGGATCTTTCAATTAGGATCTTTGTACCCCAAAGGGTTGAATTCGGACATAGACATTAATTGTTTTTTGTCTAATTGGTAAGAGCATAGACTATTTCCATGAAAAATTCCTCAGGTGTCTTATTAATAGTTTTTTCACACATTGTAATGCTATTGCATTTTTTAAAAATTTTTTATTATTTTTGTTATTGGTTTTATATTTGTTTTCATTTTATTTTTATATTTTATTTTATTTTTTATTTATTTTTATTTTTATTTTTATTTTATTTCATTTTTATTTTTATTTTTATTTTAATTTTATATTTTTTATTTTCATTACATTTACATTTATTTTCATTTTTATACTATTTAGTATTCATTGCTCATATATTAAAGAATGTTTTTTTGTAATAGTGAGGCATTGTTTTAATACTTTGTTCGTGCTTTTTCCCACTGGGGACATGTGGTAATATACATGTCGCTTCTGGGAGATAATTTAATAGTGTCAGGAATAACATGAAAAAAGATTTCTAATTGTATAGGCATTTACCTCATCTGTAAGGGACTCTCACGTCACGTTACAGGAGGAGTGGTTTGTTTGATCATCCCGGGGAAGAGTTTTGACCAATTGAAACGGAGGGGTGGGTCTCTGCTGGGTATATAAGGGAGCTTCAGACAGGAAATGAACGTCTTGAGAACGCCCGATGGGAGGGGCGAAACGCGTTGACGCATTTCCGGTTTGTACTCCGTACGTCTGACGTCACTTCCGGTGAGTGGAGCGCACGCTGAGCGGTGCGTTCCAGCGGCCATCTTTTGGGATCTGTATATGCGGTGTCTCTGTAGAGCTTCTGCTGAAACCTGGAGCTGTGATGTGAGATTCCGTGGGAGGTTGCCTTGCATCTACTGTTTATTTGGAAGAAGCTGATCCTAATAAATATGCCTTTTTAAATTGAATTGAATGTGAGTGACCTTAATCCTTGATTTCACTTATGAATGGTGTCTTACAATATTACACTATCTGAGATTTTTTTCTCCCTGGTCGGATGGTGGAGCCTATGGTGGAGAGGAGGATTCCTATAGAGTGGATACGAAAGAGGGTGTAGGATCCCATAAAATTCCTAAGAGGCGTTTTTTTCACCTTTATCTGGTGAGTGCATTTGATATTGGTTTTCACGGGTGGAAGGTGGAAGTTCCTCTATATTAGAAGAAGAATTTGAAAATATTTTTTTCTTTTTTTCTTTTTTGCACTAATATTTTTTGAACTTTGGTTTATTTTGATGGACTTTACCACTGATCAATTTTTCACTTATGTTTGCACTTTGTAATATTGATTTCATGTAAAGGTCTATGTTTGCGCTGTTTTTTCCTTTTTTTCATTGTTTGTGTTGATCACAGTGCACAGCAGCAGGATAGAACCTGTATTAGAGTGTTTTACTAGGCGCAGGAAGAATTTTTTAGTTTCATTGTGTCTCTCAGACAAGATGGCAGTAAAGGTCTGTGTGGGTTGGAGGAATAAATAAAAGAAGCTAAATTAATTTGCAGAGTCTACCCTTGAAGTTAGCTGCAGTATCCCACAGGATCCAGAGGAGGGAGTTTTCCCCTTCAGGCTGTAAACATCCATCCATCCTATAAAGGGGACCTCTGGCAGAAATATATCCTTATACATCCAGGAGGCATCCACAGGGCTGCACACCATCCAGAGGAAGGAGAATCCGTACTCGCCTTACCTCATTCATTCCACCCTTAAAGGGTACCTCTGGCTATATACAGTATATTACATGCATATTTAAAATACGCATGTGGTGAGTGCGTATTTATCACACCTTATGGCACTTCTCTGAATACTGGAATAATTATCAGTTTCGATCAGCACCTTAGCACAAACTGTCACACTTATGGACATTTAAAATTGTAATATTTTAACAATATTTTATCTTTATGATTGACATATTAGCACCTAATAATATTGGATTTATTATTGACTTTTAGTACTGCACCTTTAAGTTCTTATATTTGTTGAGGTTTTATCTGGTTACCTTAGTGTGCAATAGCGGCTACTTTTAACTTGAGTATGGGGAATACTACATGTGTGAGACTTTTTCAATATATAGACAGATTATGTACCTGACATTGTATCCTGTGTATCACAAAAAAACAAATAATATCGTTTCATATATATAATATTGTGTACAATAAACTGTCTCTTTGTATGGTATTGAAATACAACCACAAAAACAATTACAGTTTAAAAATAAAAGTGCCAAATATAAACCACTTCAAATATGTGCAATCATTAATCCAATGGAAACACTAGCACTGGCATTGACAGTGATCAGCATTCAAATGGGAATGTCATCAGCAAAAAACATACAACTAAGACATAAGGGGACATAAATGTTTAAAGAACACAGTATTAAAATAAAATCAAGCATTATGGAATATTTAGTAGATAGACTGGTACCACATATGGGAAAATTAAGCATACATACTCTAAATTGTAACTCTATCATATGATACTTACTATAGAAGTCTGACCAATTGTAAACATACCCCCATATGACATAGTGGGTCCAAAATTTTCTGAGGGAGGGCCATAAGGGTCCACTGTAAGAAAAAGGTGAAATATATTGAAAAAAAACCCCCATAAAGTTAAAGATAAAGGCATCAATGTTAATGTTTATCTCAGTAATTGAAGGGACCATCATGACACTATATGCATGTATATAGAGAATAATAAAAAGATATTTATAGCAATGTGTGTCAAGTAATCTCCCAGGAGTAAGGGTACTGAGTAAATATATCCAATAGGTCTCCTGTTGGCATACATGCTTAATGCGTTCAGCCGCAGGTAGAGATTTGGGATGCCCTCAGTTACTCATACTTTTAGCCCTACAGTGGACTTCTGATGGTGGTCAAGGAAGTGTCTCGGGACACTATGCTTATAGCATCCATCTTCAATGAACTGTCTGTGTTCCCCAAATCATTTTCACAAAGTCCTAATGGTTCTTCCTACATAAAGTATCTGAGTATCCTTTATCTGAAAGTATTTTGGCAACAATTTGGCCATGGGTTAGATAATCCTCATTTCTGCTACAGTTGTTTCAATACTGACTTCTAGGAATATTTTTCATCCACCTAGGATGGTGACAACTTTGATAGTCGTTATATGAATTGCCAGCTGTTGGTTTTGTACACTTTTTTGCAAATATTTTATCTCCTTCATGGCATAGTTCTAATTCTAAAGAAGCTAAAGACTGGGTAGTCCAGTACATGAGTAAAGGATAGTCCCAGGTTATTACAATTGCAGTATTGTGCAAAGGTATCAACCAACTGGGCTGGATCATCCCATATGATCACAATGTCATCTATGTACCGACCATAGTAAACTACGTGAGCAGCATAAGGGTTGTTATTGGTTATATAGAGATGTTCCCAGTAGACCATAGTCAGATTGGCATAGCTGAGGGAAAAATTTGCCCCCTAGCTGTGCCATTGGTTTTGAGATAATAAATGCCATCAAACTCAAAATAGTTATGCTGAGAGTGTCACTATTTGGCTTCTCCATCTACATAGACTCTATACTTCTATCCCCCGAGAAGTAGGCCTTCAGGCTACCCAACATTTTCTTGCAGAGGACCCTCTAATGAACTCAAGACAAGCCCAGTTAATTCTAGATGCTGCCAAGTTTTGCCTCCAGCATAACTATTTTGTTGACCTAATTTTGTGGTGCCTTTTAATATATAGAATTGCCTTTTGGAGATGTGATGATTCAGGAGTTTACAAGCTCATTGGTAGCTCCAAACAATGAATTTTCTCCACACCAGAGATATTTAAAACAAGCAACAGTTCAAAAAAAGAATTCCCATGTAGGGGTTCTTACTAGAGATGAGCGAATCGAACCAGGCGAAGTGGAATTCGATTCGAATTTCAGGAAAAATTTTTCCCGATCAGCCGGCAAAAGTGTCCCTGCAGAGAGCTCCGCTATTTCTGACAGTTCTCTGACAGTTCCTTCACATGTACAGCGGTTGAAACATTGTATCTATTTGTTTCCATTTAGGATACAGATGTTTTTATTCGGAAACAGATACAATGTTTCAACCGCTGTAAATGTGAAAGTCAGAGAACTGTCAGAAATAGAGGAACTCTGCAGATACACTTTTTGCCGGTTTGGAATTATTCTTATTTTCATCCTACTTCTTCTTCTTCTTCTTCTTCCTCTTCATCCTCATCCTCATCCTCTTCTTCTGAGGATGAGGATGAAGAAGAAGAAGAAGAAGTAGGATGAAAATAAGAAGAATTCCAAGCCGGCAAAAAGTGTATCTGCAGAGCTCCTCTGTTCTGCAGATACACTTAGAGGAGTTCTGCAGATACACTTTTTGCCGGCTTGGAATTCTTCTTATTTTCATCCTACTTCTTCTTCTTCTTCTTCATCCTCATCCTCAGAAGAAGAGGATGAGGATGAGGATGGAGGATGAAGAAGAAGAAGAAGAAGTAGGATGAAAATAAGAAGAATTCCAAGCCGGCAAAAAGTGTATCTGCAGAGCTCCTCTAAGTGTATCTGCAGAACAGAGGAGCTCTGCAGGAAACACTTTTTGCCGGCTTGGAATTCTTCTTATTTTCATCCTACTTCTTCTTCTTCTTCCTCTTCATCCTCATCCTCAGAAGAAGAAGAAGAGGATGAAAATAAGAAGAATTCCAAGCCAGCAAAAAGTGTATCTGCAGAGCTCCTCTAAGTGTATCTGCAGAATAGAGGAGCTCTGCAGATACACTTTTTGCCGGCTTGGAATTCTTCTTGATTTCATCCTACTTCTTCTTCTTCTTCCTCTTAATCCTCATCCTCATCCTCTTCTTCTTCTTCTGAGGATGAGGATGAAGAAGAAGAAGAAGAAGTAGGATGAAAATAAGAAGAATTCCAAGCCGGCAAAAAGTGTATCTGCAGAGCTCCTCTATTCTGCAGATACACTTAGAGGAGCTCTGCAGATACACTTTTTGCCGGCTTGGAATTCTTCTTATTTTCATCCTACTTCTTCTTCTTCTTCATCCTCAGAAGAAGAAGAAGAGGATGAGGATGAGGATGAAGAAGAAGAAGAAGAAGTAGGATGAAAATAAGAAGAATTCCAAGCCGGCAAAAAGTGTATCTGCAGAGCTCCGCTAAGTGTATCTGCAGAGCTCCGTTATTTCTGACAGTTCTGTGACATTCCCTCCATACAGCGGTTGAAACATTGTATCTATTTGTTTCCATAAATGGAAACAAATAGATACAATGTTTCAACCGCTGTATGGAGGGAATGTCACAGAACTGTCAGAAATAGCCTATTTCTGACAGTTCTGTGACATTCCCTCCATACAGCGGTTTAAACATTGTATCTATTTGTTTCCATAAATGGAAACAAATAGATACAATGTTTCAACCGCTGTATGGAGGGAATGTCACAGAACTGTCAGAAATAGCGGAGCTCTGCAGATACACTTAGCGGAGCTCTGCAGATAGATACAGCGGTTGAAACATAGGCTATGTTTCAACCGCTGTATGGAGTGAATGTCAGAGAACTGTCAGAAATAGCCTATTTCCATCTTCTCATCCTTCTTCTTCTCATCCTTCTCCTTCTCCTTCTCCTTCTTCTCATCCTTCTCATCCTTCTCCTTCTTCTCATCCTTCTCATCCTTCTCCTTCTCATCCTTCTCCTTCTTCTCATCTTTCTCCTTCTCCTTCTTCTCATCCTTCTCCTTCTCCTTCTTCTCATCCTTCTCCTTCTCCTTCTTTTCATCCTTCTCCTTCTCCTTCTTTTCATCCTTCTCCTTCTCCTTCTTTTCATCCTTCTCCTTCTCCTTCTTTTCATCCTTCTCCTTCTCCTTCTTTTCATCCTTCTCCTTCTCCTTCTTTTCATCCTTCTCCTTCTCCTTCTTCTCATCCTTCTCCTTCTCCTTCTTCTCATCCTTCTCCTTCTCCTTCTTCTCATCCTTCTCCTTCTCCTTCTTCTCATCCTTCTCCTTCTCATCCTTCTCCTTCTTCTCATCCTTCTCCTTCTTCTCATCCTTCTCCTTCTTCTCATCCTTCTCCTTCTTCTCATCCTTCTCCTTCTTCTCATCCTTCTCCTTCTTCTCATCCTTCTCCTTCTTCTCATCCTTCTCCTTCTCCTTCTTCTCATCCTTCTCCTTCTCCTTCTTCTCATCCTTCTTCTTCTCCTTCTTCTCATCCTTCTTCTTCTCATCCTTCTCCTTCTCCTCATCCTTCTCCTTCTCCTTGTCCTTCCTCATCTCCAAGGGCATTTAAATTAAAGGTACAGTGTTCTGCACTAATTTAAAGGCTCTCTGAAGCCTAGAAACCCTTTTAATAAGTTAAATTCGTAGCGAATTAATTTGCATCGAATCGAATTTCTTCCTCAAATTCGGCGAATCAGCCGAATCGAATTTTTGAATAATTCGCTCATCTCTAGTTCTTACCATCAGTCATGCATAACAGTATTCAGTCTTGTGGCTCTTTATGCAGCTTTGGACCACAGCTCAGCAGTGTTGGTCCTCCTGACCATCAAACAGATCCAGTGCTTGTGAATTAACTGCTGTACCTTAGCTCTGTGTCCTTTCTGCAGCATCCCAGCTGCTTTGTCCCTTGCAGTCACTGAACCCCTCAGGAGGGTGGGGCCCTGAGCTCTAATCCCAGCTCCAATATGAAGGAAGCACACATCTGGCTCATAATGTGCTTGTTTCCTCCAAAATCTGGCCTAAACTGCCTAATCACACAATTGTATGGCCACACCCTGCCACAGAGGGCATAGGGAATTGTCACTAAATTGCAAAAATCTCAGTATAATTTGATATCACGTCCTTGGCTTAAAAATATATAATGGCATGTGGTGGGTTTAGTGGGTGGGCCAATATGATAGCAGCCTATTTTTTTTGGTTACTATTGTTTTAAATTCTGTTATGGTAACAGGCTTCCTCTAAAATGCTCTGGCATAATTGGAATCTTTATTATTAGCAGTGAACTGTGGGATGTTACATTGATCTACCCCTAAATGCAATAGCTCATGGGTAAAAAAAAATGTATAGGTTTAAAATTATCGGTTTCCACCATAAAACCTAGTGGAGCTGTAAATGGGTATATAACAGGCATTACTGAAACTGTAGGGCAGCTACAAAGGATTTAAAGCACCTCTGGGACACTAATTCTTCTTGGCTAATGTTGTTAACACCCACCTGCTAGTGCTTACCTCTACACTTCAATAGGATGTATAGCACTGCCTGGTGACATAGTGCAGCTGACTATTTTCACAGGGTAGCTGATTATGTACCTCTGTTTTCAACATTTTCATAATCTGGGGTCTTTATGATGCTGTCATTAGTCATACTAAAAATTGTATATACCACCTAACTACTGTACTTTTTTGGATATTGGGGCAGTACAAGAAAACAAACTTGCACAAAAGGAAAACAATTGCACTGGCTCTGATCATCAACACTGGAGACACTGGCATTGGCCATTGTCCATAACTTTGGAAATAGTAGAGAAAGGGCACTGACAGTGATCAGAAAACTTGAAATAATTGCAATGGTTGTGATCAGCAAACTGTAAACACTAGTGCCTGCTATGATCAGCAGTCTGGAAACACTGATGAATACTGTGATCAGGAAACTGTAAACTCTTGCACTTCCTGCATAGTCAGCTATGATCCACAGTTTGGAAACACTGGTGCTGGCTGTGATCTACAAACTGGAAGCACTTATGTTGGTGGCAGTGAGAGGGTTATGCCACAATTAAAGATCACAAGTTCCCATGGCAGTGTACAGTTACTGTGATCTGCTAACTGGAAAAAATGGTTCTGACTGTGATCAGCAAATGGGAAACACTGGTGCAGGATGTGAATAAGAAACTGGAAACACCAGTTTTGATTGTGGTAGGGAAACTGGAAAAACTGACGCCTGTGATTTGCAAACCGAAAACACCGGTTTCCAGTAAATTGGAAACATTGGCACTGGTTGTGATCAGAAAACTGGAAAAACTGCACTGACTGTGATCCACAAACTGGAAACATTGGCACTGCCTGTGATCAGTAAACCAGAAACACTTGTGCTGGCTGTGATCAGCAAACTAAAAATATTGGCACTGCCTGTGATTAGCAACACTGGCACCACATGTGATCATCAAACGGTAAACCCTGGCATGGGCTGTGATCAGCATACTGAAAATACTAGTGCTGCCTGTGATCAGGAACACTGGCACTGCCTGTGCTCTGCAAACTGGAAATACTGGCACTGACTGTGTAATCAGCAAAATGGAAACACTGGCACCAGGGGCGGACTGACAACTCATGGGGCCCCTGGGCAATAGGGGATCATGGGGCCCCTGTGTCCTTGGCCAAACTCAAAAAAGCCTATGAAAAAGGTACCAGGGGCATCTCATGGGGCCCCCTACTGACCCCGGGCCCTCGTGCAGTGCCCGAGTTTCCAAATGGTCAGTCCGCCCCTGACTGGCATTGACTGTGTGATCAGCAAACTGGAAACACTGGTGCTGGTTGTGATCAGCAAAATAGAAACTCTAGCACTTGGAAACAATTTTATGTGGCAGTGAACGGGATAAGTCACAAGAAAGACACTCTGCATGCGAAACAATATATATATATATATAATTTTTTTTCCTTTTAACTTGACATTGATACATGCCCATACCCATGCCCCCTTTTTAGCAAAACCTTGTACATTGACCATTTAAATACAGGCCAGCCAAATAATAAGACCAGGTGGTGTTTGGTGCTGTATTAGCAGATTTATTTGCTGGTTTTACTGATCCTCCTGAAAACCAAAGTTTTCCAGGTTCACTCATTCCTAATTGATGATAACATACAGTATTTCATACATCAGGTACTTATATACACTGTAAACCTGTACAATAGATTGTATATTTCTTATATAGAGCACCATGAAAGAATACATAATACATTTAGCTCATTGTCAGCCGGAGGCCAGAGTTCATAAGGCTCATGAGAGCATATATTCTGCACATTAAGCATTATTTTATGTTAATTACAACATTAAGTGGAATATACAGTAATTCATTTAACTGTATAACTTTTCACAGATGTACACCCGTGTTAATTTTTATCGCTTTAGTCTTATCAAATTATATATTGGGAATCAAACCAATACATACAGTATTTTCTAGGACACAACATCTATTTTCTTGTAAAGGTTTTAGATTTGTTGTTGATGGGAACATTACAGCAATTAAAGATGAGCGGCATATTTAGCATTAGAAATAATATTTGATGGTCTCTATAAGCTTTTACTTAGTATTCATTTTGCTGAATGAAAAAATTGTACAAGCACTTTATCAAATAAATGACACTTAAGCTGCAGATTTCAATGTTGTAATAAAGCAATAAATCTTCAATGATACAAGCACTATAAAACATAGCAAACTGAAAGAGAAAATATCTCCTGATACCACCCCTTCAGTCTGCTTTAGAATTAGTTAATGGGCCATGATGTGTAGTTGATAAGTTGATACATCACAAATGCCTCAGGGGAGTGTGTATACTCTCAAACCAGTTCTACTTGAAAGGATATTTGCAGCCCTCAATATTGATGTGATTAAAATTCTATCATACAATCTACAAAGATAAAATACCTTGAAGACTTTTATAATCACGTTTAGAAATTATATATTCCCATGGTATGTACACAATACTGGCAGGTATCATTTCACTTTTTAAAGTTTTATAGTAAACTGAAAATATTACAAGACTGAATATAATTATATATATAACAAACATTTACATTAATTCAAGCCCCATGAGGGATAATTGTTAAAGGGGTGGCATGTGGAGGGCATGGTGTGCCATGGTGAAACTTGAGCATGGCCAGTGAAAAGAGTGTGACCATATGAATGTGCTTTAACCACTTGCCCTTCGGAAGATTTTACCCCCTTCCCAGGGGCGGACTGACCATTTGTCAGTAGGTCAGTAGGGGGCCCCATGAGATGCCCCTAGTACCTTTCATAGGCTTTTTTGGGTGTGGTTTAAGTGTGGGTGAGGACACAGGGGCCCCTTGATCCCCTATTGCCCGGGGGCCCCATGAGTTGTCAGTCCACCCCTGCCCCTTCCTGACCAGACCATTTTTTGCGATTCTGCACTGCACTACTTCAGTTGACAAATGTGCGGTCATGAAACACTGTACCCAAATGAAATCTTATATCTTTTTTTTTTTTACACAAAAAAAGCTCTCTTTTGGTGGCATTTGATCTCCACTTGATTTTTAATTTTTGCACTATAAACAAAAAAAGACCAAAAATGTAAAAAAAAAACATAATTTTTTTACTTTTTGCTATAAAACATATCCAACAAAAATAATTTAAAAAATCTAATTTCTTCAAAATTCGGGCCAAAAAAATCCCAATAAGCGTATATTTTGCATGAAAGTTATAGCCTCTACAAACTATTTGATATATGCTGGAATTTTTATCTATTATTTTTATACAAGTAATGATGGCAATCAGTGACTTACAGCTGGACTGTGATAGTGCGGTGGGTAATCTGACACTTTGTGGGAACTGACTGACACTGACTTCTCCAGTGACACCAATACAGTAATCAATGCTAATAATATACACTGACACTGTACTAATGATTCTGGCTGGGAAGGGGTTAATATATTGGCCAATCAATAGGTTAACTGTGTGCCTAACAAGTATTTATGTGTATAATGTGTGCTATTTTACGAAGGCATGTGACAAATTTAATTCCCTTTGCAGGGAGACAAAAACTGCCACATCCCTGCTGACAATAGAGAGTCAATAGATAAAGACCTCCAAACTTTGTGTGGCCTTCAGATTAGCACAACAGTGTGTAGAGAGCTTCCAAGTGTAAAGTTTGGTGGAGGGGGGATTATGGTGTGGGGTTGTTTTTCAGGGGCTGAGCTTGGCTCCTTAATTCCAGTGAAGGGAACTCTTGAGGCATCAGTTTACAAAGACATTTTGGAAAATGTCATGCTCATAATTTTGTGGAAACAGTTTGGGGATGGCATCTTCCTGCTCCAACTTGACTGCGCACCAGTGCACAAATCAAGGTCCATAAAGGCATGGATGAGTGAGTTTGGGGTGGAGGAACTTGACTGGCCTGCACAGAGTCCTGACCTCAACCTGATAGAACACCTTTGTGATGAATTAGAATGGAGACTGCGAGCCAGGCCTTCTTGTCCAACATCAGAGCCTGACCTCACAAATATGCTTCTGGAAGAATGGTCAAACATTCTCATAGACACACTCCTAAACCTTGAGGACAGCCTTCCCAGAAGAGCTGAAGCTATCATAGCTGCAAATATTGGACCAACTCAATACTGAACCATACAGACTAAGACTGGGATGCCATTGAAGTTCATGTGCGTGTAAAGACAGGTGTCCCAAAGCGTTTGACAATATAGTGTGTGTGTGTGTGTGTGTGTGTGTGTGTGTGTGTGTGTATATATGCTTAATTCAGAATAAACAAAAAATTGAAGAATAGGACAGAGGGGAAATTGTGACACAGTTGACATTGGGAATGGAGGAAAAATACATGCTCTCCTTTTCTCTGTTAAACATCTGGAAGCACTCCATTGAAAGCCTTAATTGCCTGACCTATGTTTCAATTATACAAAGATTTCTACAGAATAATCCCTGGTTAACATCCTGGTCACATCAAGCCCAACTTTGAAATTGTGCGAATTACAGTGAATTTGCACAATTTTAAAGTCAAGGGACATGCTGATTTCAGGTGCAATTTGTAAGACACCTGACACAGATGTCTATGCGAATCGCACCAAAAGAAGTACATGTACTACTTTAGAAATCAGTACGGCTGCGACCAAGTCAAAACGGCACAGATTTGACCGCTGTAATTGTGGACAATAGGGTGCGACTTACGATTTGCAAATCGCATGCTAAGTTGCACCCAATGTAACCGGGGTGTTAGTTATTTTCCACTGAGTAGGAAAGAAGTATTGGTTTGTTACATTTCAACACAGAATATTTTTTATTTTAGTAAAGTGTACACAAAGCCTAACAATAAACTTCTCTTATATGCTCCCATTTGGTTTGGTAAATATAACATTTAACATGTTTTTTTTATGTATATGTTTGATAAATGCAAAACAGATACCTGTTGATAATGTAAACAATCCAGAGCTTTTCTAAACCTGGTCGTACATTAATCTTTTTGATTTGCTCCACCAGTGGGTTGAAAGTAAAAAATCATTTGATTCCACCATCCACACATTTGATGTGTATAGGATAGGGGTGGGCAACTGTGGCCCTGCAGCTGTTGGTGAACTACAAGTCCCATTATGCCTCTGTCTTTGGGAGTCATGCTTGTAACTGTCAGTTTTGCAATGCCTCATTGTACTTGTAGTTCTACAACAGCTGGAGGGCCCAACCCTGGTATAGGGGAATCACTCCCGCTTTGCTATTGTGTTCTTATGGCGGGGAGCCTTCTTCCCTGTCAGACCCCACTGATCAGTGTTACCTGCTATATCTGACAGCACTGATCGTTCAGGAAAAACCCAACAGGCTGGTTGTTTAGAAGTTAATCGGTAGATCGACTTCTTTACAACCTGCCTGCCCATACATGGAGCAAACTTCACCCGGTCCCTGCTGAACAGACTTTAGTCTTGTGCTCATTTCCTGTTGTTTCAAGGAAAGCTACTAGCCCTCCAAGTTATTAACCAGTTGCCACCCTGCCTATAGCCTGATGGCGAACGGGTGAACAGTTCGTCCCTCCGGGTGGACGCCATATGGCATCCTTTCCAGAACGCGCATTGCACATGCCCGCAGGGCTGCGCTTTGGCGAGATCTGTCACCGGCCGTGTACCTTGGACACAGCCGATGACAGATCTGTGTACCGGCCCCGTTGTCAGTACCATGTGACCTGCTGTGACCAATCACAGCAGGTCACATGACAGTTGTATACAATGGATGGCTTCCTTTAATGCCATCCATTGTATACAAGTGTGTCTAGCTGTGAATGGTCACAGCAATCAAATGCACAAGCTGAGCCAATCACAGCCCAGCTGTGTCATGTGATTAGCCTTGGCCAAATCACAGCTAATCACAAAAAAAACCCCTGAATGAATCAATTTCATTCAGGTAAATGCTTGCTTATAGCAGATTAATTCTTTGCTATAGGCAAATTGTGTAAAAAAAAAAAAAAATACTGATCACTTCCCCAAAGTAGTACAATGTTACTATGATAACATTGTACTACTTTGGTCATAGTGGAATATGAAAAAAAATCTTAAAAAAAGAGAAAAAAATGTAAAATAAAAAAAAAAATATAAAAAAATTTGAAAAAAAAGATAATTTTTTTTTTGTACTGTCACGAGTCAGTGTCTCTGATCACCGCCATGCCAGTTATATGATTATGCTGTACTGTACTGGTGACATTATGTAAAAAAAAATATAGTGAAAATCATTTTTTTAATTTATGACAAAAAAATTACAACTTCAAAAAACTTGCCATGCCTGTTATGAAATACGTCGGGCTGTCTACTTTGCAAAAAAGGGGTCATTTGGGGCATATCTGTACTGTTCTGACATTCTTGGACCTCAAGAAAATAGATTGGCTGTCAGTACTTCAGGATTGATCAATTTTAAGATATATCCCATAGTTTGTGAACTCTATGACTTTCCTACAAACTAAATAATAAATACTAATTTGGGTAATTTTCACCAAACACATGTATACAGAAAACCCCCTGATGAAGCCACGTGACCAGTGGCGTAACGCGTAGGGGTGGGGCTGCAACGTCACTCGGAGATAGCCGGATTGTTTGACAGACGGCGGGTGCATGACCTAACGGTCGGCGGAGGATTCGTTACACACAAATTGCCTTATATTGAATGCAGTAAATGTGAGTGTACTACTTGGAAGGAATAAAGCAGTATTTTAAAAGGATAAAACACTATGTCTGGTAATTTTTCCCTATATGTGGAGAGACGCATGTAGAGGAGAGTATAAGGGGCTTGTATCATCGTGAGGAGGGATTAATCCCAGAGGGGATAATCAGTGATAAAGGATATCCTTATTCCATAATCTAAAGAGGAGAAATCTTAATCAAGCAGGTTCCAAAGGAGGTGAACCAAAAGCGCATATAGCCTAATTGTAGGCAGATAAGGAGGTGAGCTTACATCTGCACTAATTGGAGGATTAACAAACAGTCACGGATTGAAGATTAAATAAAGCACAGAGTCACTATTTTTATGATTAATGGGACACTGTTTCATCACAATATTAATTAATTATATATGAGTATTTATTCATTTTTTTAATATTTATATTTTTTCATTAATAATGGTGTACAATTGGTTCTATAATAATTAGTTTTGTAATCACGGATACGTATTAATATTATGAATTATTGAGGTTTTTATTAGAATATTTTTTAAATATATTAAGTTATTATTATATATGAATTTTTGGTAATGGTATGAACACATGTTTAAATATTTTTGCAAATTAGATCACTTGTTTATATATGATTATTAATTTTGGGTATAAATAAGGGATTATAAGTATTGAAGAGATATTAATTAATAGGAGCGCAACACAATATGGTGAAAGAATACATCTTGACCTAAATTTATGAAAAACAATTATTTATTTGCAAACTTTTATAACAGAATCAAAGAAAAACGTGTTTTTTTTTCTACATTTTCAGTCTTTTTTATGTTAATTTAGCAAAAAATAAAAACCCCAGTGGTGATTAAATACCACCAAAAGAAAGCTCTAGTTGTGTGAAGAAAATTATAAAATTTTAGTTTGGGTACAGTGTTGCATGACCACGCAATTGTCATTCAAAGTGTGAAAGCACTGAAACCTGAAAATTGAAAAAGTGCCCGGTATGGAAGTGGTTAACTTGGAACTACAGAATAATTAGGCTTTATTATGTGGGGTGGGAGTAGTTGCGTAGTTTAGCAAAAGGAAACCAATCACTCCACAGGAATGCTGTGCATATCTGCCTACAACAGGAGCTAAGTGCATTTCTGGGCAACGAGTATTTATAATATTAACACATACTTTCTAGTTCCAAGAATGCCCCTGGGGTGCACAGTAGTGTGATCTGTGATCTCTGTATCCACTGGACACAAAGGGTCACAGTTGTTAGTACTGGGCCTCTGTAATTGGTCCAGGTACCATGTGATCTCTGTGAATAATCACAGCGAGCGCATGTCCACTGTGAATGGCATCCTTCCTTGACAACATTGTTTACTATTGTGATCTCTGTGATTGGTCACTGTGATCACATGGTCCAATCACAGCAGCCTTGTAGCATGTGATAGCTATGCCAATCACACCAATCACAATAGTAAACAATGAATCATGAATGAAGGCCATTCATGACAGTTACAATGATTGTTTTTACAATGATCAGCAATGTAATAGGCAATCATTGTGTAAAAAGAAAAAAATACCAATCACCTCTCCAGAGCAGTACAGTGCAACTATGGTGAAACTACACTAGTCTTGCAACAGTATGTAATAAAAAAAATAGTAAAAAAAATATCCCCATGGCCCTAGTCATCACCTTGCACTCACAGCGCTAATCACCGCTGCATAAAGGGATTGCTGCATGCTGCACTGGCTGCATAAAGGGATTGCTGCATGCTGCACTGGCTGCATAAAGGGATTGCTGCATGCTGCACTGGCTGCATAAAGGGGTTGCTGAGCACTGGACTGGCTATATAGAATGGTTGTTGCTCATTACACAGACATGCTGCACAAGCAGCATATAAGGGTTGCCCTGCCCTGCACAAGCAGCATATAAGGGTTGCCCTGCCCTGCCCATGCTGCATATAAGGGTTGCCCTGCCCTGCACAAGCAGCATATAAGGGTTGCCCTGCCCTGCCCATGCTGCATATAAGGGTTGCCCTGCCCTGCACAAGCAGCATATAAGGGTTGCCCTGCCCTGCCCATGCTGCATATAAGGGTTGCCCTGCCCTGCACATGCTGCATATAAGGGTTGCCCTGCCCTGCCCATGCTGCATATAAGGGTTGTCATACAGTGGACAAGATGAATATAGGGATTGTAGAGCACTCCATAGTCTGAATACTGGGGTTGTCCTGCACTACACAGGCTACATATAGGGGTTGCCATGTGCTGCAAAGGCCAGATATTGAGGTTGCCGTGTGGTACATAGACTTCATATACGGAGTGCTGCATGCTGAACAGGCTACATATAGGGGCTGCCGTGCACCTCACAGATTGCATATAAGAGATTCCTCACCCTGCATGAACTGCATATAAGAGTTGGTGTGCACTGCAAAAGCTGCATATAGGGACTGCAGATGACTTCAAAGGCTACATATAGGGATTACCATGCACTGCTGAAGCTGAAAATAAGAATTGCTGTGCACTGTGCAAGCTGCATATAGGGGTTGTTGTGCACTGCAGAGGCTGCATGTAGGCTTTGTCCCTTGGATTTTGAGCCTGAGGTGTGAGGCTGTACAAAAGTTTCACACATATAGCATCCCTATACTCTAAAGGAGTAGCAGTATGTGTTTTGGGGTGTAATTCTATGTATACTTATGATGCGTTTTAGAAATATCTTATTAATTAGACAACTTCATGTATAAAATACAATCTTATTTTCTTTCCTGCATTTTCCAAAAACTTGTGGCAAAAATAGCATTTTCAAAATATTCATTATGTCTCTTATAAAAAAAAAGCTTGGGAGTATTTGCTTTCCAAAATGGTATCATTTTGTTGTGTTTCCACTGTCCTGGCGCAGAAAGTCAAATAAACTCCTGGAATATTGATCTGGTCAGTTAAGTAGCAGAGGGGGTTGTTAATCATTTTCAGCTGCTTTGCTGTTAATGAAATTAACAAGTGCACTAGATGGGCAACAATGAGATGACCCTCAAAACAGGAATGGTTGTACAGCTGGAGGCCAATGAAATGTTTTTACCTACTCATCTTTTCTGATTGTTTTTCGCTAGTTTTCATTTGGCTAGGATCAGTGTCACTACTGGTAGCATGAGATGATACCTGGACCCTACAGAGGTTGTGCAGGCAGTCCAACTCCTCCTCAAGAGCAAGGAGGAGATTCCAGGAAACAGGCAGTTACTCTAGGAGAGCTGGACAGGGCCGTAGAAGGTCCTTAACCCATCAGCAGGACCGGTATCTGCTACTTTGTGCAACGAGGAATAGGATGAGCATTGCCAGCGCCCTATAAAAAATGACCTCCAGCAGGCCACTGGAGTAAATGTCTTTGACCAAACAATCAGAAACAGACTTCATAAGGATGGCCTGACAGCCCATCATCCTCTAGTGGGCCCCGTACTGACTTCCCAGCAGCATGTAGCTCGCTTGGCATTTGCCATTGAACACCAGAATTGACAGGTCCACCACTGGCATTCTGTGGTTTTTACAGAGGAGAGCAGGTTCACCCTGAGCACATGTGACAGATGTGAAAGGGTCTGGAAAAGCCGTCGAGAATGTTCTGCTGCCTGTAACATCGTTCAGCATGACCGTTTTGGTGGTGGGCCAGTGATGGTCTGGGGAGTCATATCCACGGAGGGATGCACAGACCTCTACAAGCTTGACCAGGGGTCCTCAAACTTTTTAAACAGGGGGCTAATTCACTGACCTTAATACTGTTGGGGGTCTAGACTATAGTTTGAAAAAAACATGAACAAATTCTTATGCACACCGCACAGATCTTATTTGTAGTGCAAAAAACAGGAAATGTACTGAACACTTTAATGCACTTGACACCGTAATACACTGTACACTGTAATGTACTGGACACCACAATGCGCTGTACACTGTTATGCACTGTACACCGCAATACACTGCACTCTGTAACGCACTGCACTCTGTAACGCGCTATACCTGGTGCCTGTGTGCTCTCCTCCTCCTCTCCTGTTGCTCCTCTGGCTGTAGAGAAATCAGCCTGACGTCAGGGAGTGATCCTTCACAAGGTTGCCGCTCGCTGGGTTCTCATGGCTGAGGACCCAGCGAGCAGCCTAGTTATTTGCTGGTGCCGTTTCTTTTTTCGGCTAGCCCGACAGGCTGGGTGAATAACTTTGGTGGGCTGGATTCGGCCTGCGAGCTGTAGCTCAAGGACTCCTGGGCTAGATAATGACACTTTTACTGCCATTAGGTATCGGGAGGAAATCTTTGGACCCATTGTCAGACTCTATGCTGGTGCAGTGGGTCAGGACTGGGTTTCTCCTGCTGCATGGCAATCCCTCACGTGGCGAGAGTATACAGGCATTTCCTGTAGGATGAAGGAATTGATACCATTGAATGGCCCCCACTCTCACCTGACTTAAATTCAATTGAACACCTCTGGGATATCATGTTTCTGTCCCTCCAACCCCGCCAGGCTGCACCTCAGACTGTCCAGGAGTTTAGTGATGCCCTGGTCCAGATCTGGGAGGGAATACCCCAGGACACCATCTGTTATCTCATTAGGAGCATGTCCAGACCTTGCCAGGCATGCATACAAGCACATGGGGGCCATCAATACTACTGAGTATCATTTTGAGTTGCTGCAATTAAATTTCAGCAAAATGGACTCGCCTGCTGCATCATTTTTTCACTTTGATTTTCGGGGTGTCTTTGAATTCAGTCCTCTGTAGGTTGATAATTTTCATTTCCATCAAACGATGGGGCATCCTTATGTTCCTATTCTAACACATTACCCAGTCCATATGAGTATAAATATCCAGCATGATATTTTTCCCCATTGAGATCTGATGTGTTTTCAAAGTGTTATTTTAATTTTTTTGAGCAGTATATAATAGGTAGTCAGAAAATAAGATGAATAATGTATGCTCCTTAAAAACCCAAAGGTGATTCATGGATTTTGGGCCCATCTGTGCACCAAGGCTGTGAAAAATGTCTCATACATCTGATATCACCTTACTTGGTTGGCAGAGCAGAATGTGCTTTAAAGTGTAATTATAAGTATGTCTATGCTGTATGTGAGACATAGCTTTTTAAAATTACAATTTTGTGGAAAAAATATTTTATTTCTTAATTTTCCAAACAAATTTAACAAAACATTACAACTTCAAAAAACTCACCGTGCCTCTTACTAAATTATGTGAAGTTTCTACTTTCCACAAAGGGGTAATTTGGGGGTATTTGTACTGTCCTGGCATTTTAGAGCCACTTTTAATTCCTTCCTGCCCAGGCCGATTTTCACCATTCAGTGTTGTCATACTTTGAATGGCAATTGCGCACTCATGCAACACTGTACCCATATGAAATTTTTATAACTTTTTTCACACAAATAGAGATTTCTTTTGGTGGTATTTACTCACCACTGAGTTTTTTAATTGTTTGTGTTATAAATGAAAAAGACTAAAAAAAAACACATTTCTGTTATAATATTTTGCAAATAAAGAATCTGT
The DNA here is from genome assembly GCF_062004578.1 of Staurois parvus. Lineage (NCBI taxonomy): Eukaryota > Metazoa > Chordata > Amphibia > Anura > Ranidae > Staurois > Staurois parvus. The sequence goes on from NW_028317949.1 coordinate 12,277,239, forward strand.
CTACATAAATTTAGACCAAAATGTATTCTGCTGCATTTCTTTGGTGAAAATAACCCAAAGCAGTGTTTATTATTTACTCTGTAGGTAAGTTATAGCATCCACAAACTATGGTATATATCTAAAAATCAATAAATCCTGATGTACTGATGGCCCATTTCATTTCTTGAGGACCCAAAACACTAGAACATTACAATTAACCATTTTTTGGAAAGTAGACAGTCTGAGGTATTTAGTAAGAGGCATGGCGAGTTATTTGAAGTTGTTATTGTTTGTCATAATTTTGTGGAAAATGAAGAAATGAAAAATAATTCTCAATTTTTTTTTTTTACATACTGTCACCAATGCAGTACAGCATCATAGAACTGGTGTAGTGGTGACTGGCAGCAGTATGTCAAAAAACAAAGCAAAAATAATAACAATAATTTTTTTTTAGTTTTTACATTTTGTTTTTTTATGATTTTTTTTTTCCTACTCCTGTGACCAGAGCAATAAAATGTTACCATAGTAACATTGCACTACACTGGGCAAGTGATCAGCATTTTTCATTGGTATAAGCAAGTATTTTTACCAAATGAGACTGGTTCATTCAGTAGATTTTGTTGTGTTGGTCACAGCTCATCACATGCTACAGATGAACTGTGATTGGCCCAGTCTGTGCATGTGACCACTGTGACCAATCACAGCTAGCAACACAGTTGTAAACAATGAATGGCATGAAAAAAGCCATTCATCGTTAACAACTGTTATGTGATCTGTTGTGATTGGTCACAGCGATCACATCAGACTGGTAGTGGGATTGTTGTAGTGATCTGTCATTGGACGTGTCCAGTGGACACGGCCAATGACAGATTGCTATGGAGCGCAGCCTATAGGGCGCACGCGAGACCTGATCCTGGGAGGACATTATAATATAATTATAATAGGGATTCTGCTCGGCCATCATTTTACAATCAGCTGGGCAAGAAGGAGTTAATGTGCAGCATGGGAGCCATAGTGGATAAAAATATTAAAATAATTCCAGCCTGCTGTTCTGAACCCCCCTTCAGTGGCCTCCCTCAATGATCCATGGCAGCCACTCCATGCAGCGCTGGTGAACGGCTTATACTTCACCCCCTCCTTCTGGCTGCAGCTGCTGTTCTGGAGATTATTATCAGGATAGAGAGTCGGGAGGGGGTTGCCAGCCCCCTTCCTTTCCTGAATGAACACAGTGAGTAGTCGGTACCGATCAGTCCTGTGTTCAGTCATCACTAAAGTATAGTAAATAGTGTTTACTATGCTTCAGTTTGTGAATGAATAGGAGTCTCTATACAGAGACTTCCATTCATTCATCCATAGTGCAGCTGAGGCACAGAGAAAGACACTGTCTTTAGTTGTTTTCTCTGTCTCACAAAAGAGACATTAGAGGTCTGATGTTTCACCAAAGCCCCCTCCCCTGCCCACTAATTGCTACAAGCCACAGGCTTGAAACTAAGTAACACAGCCACAGCATATAAACACTCCTGTCTGCTGCCTATTGCAGCTTAAGGAGAGACAGTTGGTGGGTAGCAAAAACGCAGCTCAAGCATTTTTGCAGACCCCCAACCACAAGTCTAAATGAAGCCTAAGGTCTTCTGTGTGTTCTGTGCATTCCCAAGCAGGCAGTCCTATTAATGTCAATTGGGACACAGTGGCTGCATGGACACAACCACTGCTCCAAACTTGACATCTGTGTTGGTGCATGAACTTACAGAACTTACACTGTCTGTGTTTGGGGCCATGCACCTACACCTGCATGGATCAGCCATTGCATCCTATTTGACACGAATAGGACTGTCTGCACATGGATGTACAGAACACCTTTGCATCTTTGTATCCTTGTGAAGATAAACTCAGCCCTCCATGGGTGTAGTCTTTAGTACATCCCATATGAATGAGGCCTTAGTAGGAATTTAGCAGGAATTTTGTAAGTTATGTTGTGTTTATGTGTGCAAATAGGAATTTCAGTGTAGTGAAAATAGTGATTTGATAAACGTTTGTGCAACTATTCTAGGGCCTTAAAAAAGTAAGTAGAACAGGTTTTATGCTTTCAGAAAATGTATGGTTTAGTGGGGTTGTTTACAAACTCTGAAAAACCTCCAGGTTTTTAGAGAAAGTTGGTTATTTACAGTTTTGCATACAGTAGATTCCATTTTCACCATTTCACAAAAAAGCAGCAATTTAAAATTTACAAACATTTGTTATTAACTCAGTTTAGCTTTTATATTTAATAAGAATTTAGCAGGAATTGTGTAAAATACACTGTATTTCTATCTTCTAATGGTGATTTTAGTGTATTTTTAGCAAAAATATTGTTTTGATAAATGTTTGTGCAAATTTCAAGGGACCTTTAAAATCGCTAGCATATTCTTTTTTATCTACTGATCATTTGATTTCAGAAAATTTATGGTTTGGCTTTTTTTTTTTACAAACTCTGAAAGCTGTAAGGGAAAATCAAAATCTCCAGTTTTTTAGAGCAATTTGGTTATCTAACGTTTTGCATACTTTCCATTTTCACCAGTTTCCAAAAAGGTGCAATTTAAAATTTACTAATTTTTTGTTATTAACTCCATACAGGTTTAGATTTTATATTTAGAAGGAATTTAGCAGGGATTTTGCAAAATTGTCTGTGTTTGTATCTGCTAATAATTATTTTAGTGTATTTTTATCAAAAATATTGATTTGATAAACATTTGTGCTGACATCACGGGGTCTTAACCACTTGCCCTCCAGAGGATTACCCCCCGCCCCCTTCCTGACCAGGCCATTTTTTACAAAACATCACTGTGTTACTTTAACTTACAATCGCTTGGTCATGCAACACTGCACCCAAATGAAATTTATGTCCTTTTTTTCCCCACAAATGGAGCTTTCTTTTGATGGTATTTGATCGCCCATGCGTTTTTACTTTTTGAGCTATAAACAAAAAAAAACAATATTTTTGACTTTTTGCTATAAAACATATCCAGTAACAAAAATGTTAAAAATCAAATTTTGTCTTAAATTTAGGCCAAAATGTATTCTGTATTATATATATATATATATATATATATATATATATATATATATATATATATGTGATCTAGAGCAGCCTTGCTGCCCTGTAGCAGTAGCTCTGCTATAGGGTGGTCAGGAAGCTGTTAAAAAGCATTAGCACCTTCTTTTTATTTTACTGGTTATGTGGTTTCAGAAAATGTATGGTTTGGGGGGTCTTTTCCATACTCTGAAAGCCGTAAGGGAAATATAAAAAGCAAAAGGAAAATGGTCTGGGCATCTGAGCTTAACCACTTGTTGATTGTGCTATAGCCGAATGACAGCTACAACACAGTCGTCTAGTTCTGGGAAGGCATCATATGATGTTCTCCCCAAACCGTGCCCCCCATATGCCCCCAGCGGCGCTCATTTTGTTGTCTCTGTGTTTGCTGTGTCCTTTGGACACAGCTGATCACATGACATGGTAAAGGACCAATAACAGTGGCCTTTAACCACTTGATCAGCTGTATCCAATCACAGCTGATCTCCATTGAAACACACGTGTTGGTTATCAGCAGCACTTGCTTCACGCTGTCACCGTGTGAGGAAAGTACTGCCGATAACCAGCAAATGTGAAAGGAGACATCTACACTGATAATCAGGGCAATGATTACCAGTGCCCTGATTATCAGTGCAGCCCCAAAAGTGCCCAGCAGTCCTCATCAGTGCTGCCAATCTGTGCCCATCAGTGCCACCCACCTATCACTTCTGTCAATCAGTTCCACCTATCAGTGCCACCAGTAAGTTCCACCTATCATTGCCCTACAGTGCAGCTTATTAGTGCCCATCAGTGCCACATATCAGTGCAGCCTCATCAGTGTCTCCTCATCAATGCCCATCAGTGCCGTCTCATCAGTTTGTCATTCAATTGTCATTCAAAGTGTGATAAAGCTAAAAACTGCCCTGGGCAGGAAGGGCAAAAGTTCCCAGTAGGCAAGTGGTTAAAAGTGGGGAGCATGGCCAGATGTCAGTATGGATGGCCAATAGCGATGGGCTGAACTGCCCTGGCTTTGGTTCAGCAGGAGTTTGGTAAACCTCAAAGAAGTCACACCTGAACCCCAATAAATCAATGGGAGTCAAATCTGTGATAAAAAAATTCCCATTTCCTGTACTAATAGGCAAGGAAGTGTCAAAAAATTCCATGGAGTGTACATTTCCCTGGGGAACACGTGCTGCAAAACATTTTTTTTTAATTCCATACAGTTGGAAACAATGATTTTTTTCACTGACATTTACAAAGTAGATTTTAAGTAGGTTTTAACATTCTGAACAAATTACTTTACCAGTGTCTTTAATTTTTTTAGACAGATTAAAGCAGAAAGATGACTTGATCTGTTTCAATTTGGTGTGCCACATCCATAGCCATCATATCAATTTGTTTTTTAGGCACCCAGAAAAAATAAACATGAAAAATTAATAATAAATAATGTTTTACAAAATGTATTTAACCTCCGGAAGATTTACCCCCCTTCATGACCAGGCCATTTTTGCTATACAGAGCTGCTCTACTTTAACTGCTATTTGCGCTGTCATGCAACACTGTACCCAAATTCAATTTATTTAATGTTTTTCACACAATTAGAGCTTTCATTTGGTGGTATATAATCACCACTGTTTTTTTTATTTTTTGTGATATAAACAAAAAAAGATCAAACATTTTGGAAAAAAGGATATTTTCTCATTTCTGTTATAAAAAAAATCCAATAAACTCAAAATGTGTCATAAATGTAGGCCAAAAGGTATTCTGCTACGTGTCTTTGGTAAAAAAATGCCAACAAGTGTATATTAATTGGTTTGTGTTAAAGTTATAGAGATTACAAACTATGGCATAGATACTGGAAGTTACGCAGCTTTTACTTTCTGACTGCCTATCACGTCTTGGGGTGCTAAAATGCCAGGGAAGTACAAACACCCACCCAAATGACCCATTTTTGGAAAGTAGACACTCCAAACTATTTGCTAAGGGGCATGGTGAGTCAATGGAAGATTTTTTTCTGCCATCATTTTTTTTTAACACAAAGTTTGTCAATTAAATGATATATTGCTCACACATGCCATGGGTATATTTGGAATTACACCCCAAAATATATTCTGCTACTTCTCCTGAGTATGGGGATACCCCATGTGAAAGACTTTTTGGGAGCCTAGCTGCATACAGGAGCCAGAAATCCAAAGACCCCTTTGAAAGCCTAAATGTGCATAATTTCCTCATTTCACTTCCTCATTACCTGTCACATTTTTGGAAGCCCTGAAATTCCAGCACAAAATATATTTACCAATTGCTTGGTAAATATAAAAGATGATGGTAAATAGATTCCAAACTTGACATGCTTTAAAACTATGCACGCTCCGTGCAATGGTGACAAACTACATACTTTTTTTGTTTTATAACTATTGTTTTTTATTGGGCATTTGATTGTTTACAACAATTAACAGTATTGTCCCAATTACCATTACCATTAATGTGTTAAATATTGAAAAGGATTACTGACATGTCATATTGTGAAGAGGTGTGAAGGAAGTGAAGCAGTTAAAAAAAAGTTATCTAAAGTAGCGAAAGTTTGTAAGCTGAAGGTCAGCGTTGCCTGGCATAAATTATTGTAGGAACAGAGAGGAATTTTATGTGATAAAGGTTTACTGAACGTGACAGAAGCTTGGTAAAAAAATAAATAAATAAATAAACTGCAAAAGCGTTGCATAAAGAAGGATGGTTGGAAGAAATTCAATAAAATGGCGATTGTATAATGTATCATAAAAGTGAAAATGGAAGTGTGCTAAAACCACCGCCCTATGATGATAGAATTCAGAACAAAGGAGGCCAGGAACAGCCCTGCCCTTCATCTAACGCCCACTTTATGCCCACCACCCCAGCCCTGCCCAGTACACTTCCTGCTAGCAGCCATCTTGCTACACCTGTATGGTCACTTCCTGCCCTGCCCAGTACTCTTCCCGCTAGCAGCCATATTGCTACACCTGCTTTGTCCCTTCCTGCCCAGCCCAGTACAATTCCTGATGGCAGCCATCTTGCTGCGCCTGCTTTGTCCCTTCCTGCTTAGCCCAGTACACTTCCTGGAGGCGGCCATATTGGTACAACAAATTAGACAAATGGAAGGCCAACGCCTCGAGTGAGCCGCCTCTACCCAGTGTGTCCGGTCTTACAAGTCAATGGTACATTCTACGTAGCACCGGATGTGCTGAGCAGAATCCCAAGTTGTCTATGGTCCACAGGACCCGAAGATATTGGACGTTTAAAAGGTACCCCCAATTATGGTGGAACTGAAGCCTGGGGCTCCCCTACCCAGGAAACCACAGTACCCACTGAAACCAGTGCATTCCAAGGCCATTTCGAAGCAGGTCAAGTCCCTTGTGGCAAATTGTGCACTCATACCTTGTACCTCTCCGTGTAATACACTTTTGTTTCCGATAAAAAAAGAAGACACCCAAAGGAGAACCAGAGAAGTACAGGATGGTACAGGACCTCCGAGCAGTGAATGAAGCCACTGTCTTAGAGACACCTATCGTTCCAAATCCCCACATTTTACTCACAGGGGTACCTCCAACAGCAAAGTATTTCACCGTGGTGGACCTGGCAAATGCATTCTCCAGCGTTCCCTTGTATCCTCCCTGCAGATACTTCTTCGTTTTTATCCATGAGGGGCAGCAATACACCTGGGCAGTTATGCCACAAAGGGGCACAAAATTCTCCGAGCCAGTTTGCCAAAGCCATGACCACCATACTGGGCACGTGGCAAAAGGAACATTCGGCAGTGGTCCTTCTTCAATATGTGGATGACTTTCTCCTCTGTGCTGATGACCTGCCCACGGCTGAAGAAGCCTCAGAGAGTTTACTATGTTACTTGGCACACCAACGCTGTAAGGCCTCTAAACCGAAGTTGCAATGGTGCTCTACAACAGTCGTGTTCTTGGGCCACTGCCTCTCACATGGAACAAGGCATCTTACGGAGGAAAGAGTTAAGGCCATCCAGAACTTGCCACTGCCGTTAGGCCAGAAGCCACTCCACGCTTTTTTTTTTGGTTTCATATCCTACTGTAGGTCATGGATTCCTGATGTTTCTTGGTTTATGCAACCACTCTACGATGCTCTCAAGTCTGAGCCCCTCCATCTGTCCGAAGAGGCCAACTCCAACTTTTTTTGGCTCTAAAATGCTTACTTTCTTCAGCCCCAGCCCTAGGTCTACTAGACTACGAGAAATTTTTTCAAACTGTTCATGTCTGAACGCCAAGGCCATGGCACAGGAGTATTGGCCCAGTCCCACGGAAACTGCCTACGACCTGTAGGCTACTACTCATGCCGTTTGGACCCAGTGGCTAGAGGAGCACCCTCGTGTCTGCGTGCAGTTTTTCGCTGCTCCAGCTCTGCTGGATAAGACCTCTGATATCGTACTGGGACATGAACTTGTTCTTCTGGCACCGTATGCCATTGCTGCCATTTTAAACCAAGTCCAACCTAAACATTTGTCCACAGCGAGGCATCTTAGACTACATTGTTCCCTCCAATTTCCTGGTAACGTCACTCTCCTACGTTGCCAAACCCTGAATCCGGCCACTCTCCTCCCAATTGCTAAGGGGGGTAATGAAGGTAATGAAGAAAGTGGAGAGGATAATGGAGCCACTGAGCCTCATTATTGTCTTGAAGTGATGAAAATGGAAACCTTCCATCTCCCCACAGTGAGTGAAACACCACTGCAGGACCCAGACTTCACCTTTTTTGTTGATGGTTCCAGATATGCAGACGATGGAGGCAAATATTATACAGGATTTGCGGTCACTACTGCAGACACAGTCCTACAGGCAAGAGCCCTATCGCCAGCAATATCTGCACAAGGAGCAGAACTTCAAGCACTCACAACAGCATGCCAGATGGCGGAAGGAAAAAGGGCCAATATCTACACAGACTCCAGATATGCCTTTGGGGTGGCCCGTGACTTTGGACCCATATGGAAGGCAAGAGGATTTATGACTGTGGCAGGTACGTCCATAAGACATGGAGCAGCCATTAGACGACTGCCGGAAGCACTCCTTCTACCCATTCAAGTGGCTATTCTGAAGGTAAAAGCTCATGGGAAATTAAACTCTTCAGAAGCCAAAGGCAATAATCTGGTAGATTTGGCGGCAAAACGAGCGGCCATGGGACCACCAGAAATGGAAGGAGAGGTGACCGGAGAATGGGAACCAATATTCACCTTACAGACCTTACCTGTGGACAGAAGCTACCTCAAGGAATTCCAAGAAGCAGCAAGTCAAGAAGAAAAAGAAAGCTGGAGACGGAGAGGAGCTATTCTCAAAGACGGTCTGTTTGAGTGCAACAAGAGGCTTTGTTTACCCAGGAACATGTTCCCAGCTGTAGTCCAGTGGGCACACGGAGCAGCCCATCTGTCAAAGAGCCTCATGAACTCTTTTATCAACAAGTACGATATAGCGCCTGGAATCACCACATTGACAAACAATTTTTGCAGAACATGTGCCATCTGTGCAAAGTGCAATCCGGGACGCACAGAGAAGACACCACAGAAACACTTGGCCAAACCCCTATACCCTTTTCATAGGATACAAATTGATCATATCCAGATGCCAAAGAGTGGGCGGTTGAGTACACCCTAGTGGTGTTGGACATGTTTTCCAGTTGAACCAAATGCGATATCTCCTGCGCTCCGGGACCCAGACCGGTGGTGAGTAGATGGAATCAAACTCCAAAAAGGAAGGAACCACCGGAATAGACAAGGTTGTGCAGCTCCACACCAAGGCTGGGGAAACCCAAACAAAACTGTGAAGAAGAACAACAAAAAGGAGCGCACCAACCTTGCGCATTGCCTCAGTAACCAAAATTTATTTAGTAAAAGAATGGTACTCACAAACAGCGAATAAAAACAGGCATGCAAGTCCTCAAAGGGACTTTAAAGGCAAGATGCCAATGCAAATCCCATCATGGAGGAAGCCACTCAGTACAACTGACGCGTTTCGAAGGACATGCCTTCTTCCTCAGAGCTGACTGGACTGAGAGTGTGTGTTCCCATTTATGCCTCCAGACTGAAATAAGGCCCTCCCGGGTGTCAACAAAATGCAATAAGTAATCATCAAGGTTTACATAGAACCATATAGAAATACAATGTATATACATATAAGGAATCAAATAATGCTAAAAAATGCTAAAAAATTCCTTCATTAATAAATGCAGCTTGTAAATGCATGAATAGAAGTTAAAAAGTTTAAAAAATGAACTAATTAAAAAAATTATTATTATATTGTTATTATTATTGTCATTGCACTGACGGTCAAAATGCATACAATAAATATAGAAAAAGAGAGGAACTCACACAGTTAAATGAACCATTCATGGCCAATGATTTCAGGATTGTTCCCACAAGGTGGACAATGCAGCCAAAGTATTTTGCTAAAAATGGTAAGATCAATGGTAACAGTTTAAGGAAAAGCAATGTTGCTATAAAAATACAACTGAACATAACTGTAGGAGGAGGGTTTTGTATGGAAGTACATTCATGTGATCCAGCAAGGGGATAACTCCTATGGATGGTAGGGGGGACACAGTATATTCCAAATGAATCCGCATTACCTGTGTTGCTAATGGTGTGTGCTGATTATTCGGCAGCAGAGGGAGATCTTGCCCACATGATGCAGCTGCAGATGGAATCTGCCCGTGAAATGCACGCCGCTGTGGCGTGGCAGCAAATGCGCATGCGCAGACCATCACGCGCCTGCGCACTAGGACGGCAACAGCGCGATCTCAATGGCACATATCTAGTAGCCATTGCGCGCGCAGCAGGCAGCGCTGCTCAATCACCACAGGGTCCCAGTCTCTCCATCCCCCACTCACTGCTGCCCGATCAGGTACACACCAAAGGGTTGAATGTGTATGTGTCTCCAAACTTCCCACACACAACGAATCGTTGGTGCAAATGCCAACCCCTATAGCTACAATCCCACCATCAACTCTCTACATGAAGAGCACTTTTCTGAAGTATACATGTATATATATGTGTCTCCACAACAATACATGTACACATACACATGGATATATTAAATCATTAAATAATTTATTAGAAATGTATTAAAAATATATAAAAAATATATATATATAATAATAATAATATAATAATAATGATAAAAAAAGTAGAACCAGTATAAATGTACACCAATGCACACACATATGAAAAACACCTACACCCATATTCACATATATATATATATGCATACATATATAAATATTGCAAATTGTCTTTTCCACATATATATATACAAAAACAACAAATAACGACTAATGTTAATATAACAGGTGTGACAGGATGAACGGCGAGGTGATAGAGGGACGCTATGTGTCACCTCGCATATGCTCATACCTGACCGTTTAGGTGGAGTCCACTCCGGGTTTTCGGGGCCACAGTTAAGCAAGTGGGTCCGGACCAGAGTTTGGGCTCCACTGATGACCACCAACAGGTGATATAAATAAGGCAGGGCTGGAGCAAGGAGTTGCTCGTGGCCTGGAACTTAGAGAGGTGTTCTGAGAGAGCTGTGTGTGTACTATACCTTCAAGAAAAGGTTTGCTTTTGTTTTATTTCGGTGACAGGGAGAAGCCCTTCACCTCTGAGAGAGGAAATGCCTTTTGTTTAGTTAGTGCCTGGATGGCAAGGGTTTATTTTCATGTTTTGTTTATTTTCTGCAAACCTTTTAAATAAAGCTGACAACCAGTCATATTTTGATGAAAGCCTGCTGTGCGGTCTACCTTTGTCCCAGGGAAGGAGATCCCCCACCTGAGCTAACCCCACACAGGATATACCGGCAAAAAGACATAGAACTATACATATATACATACATACACATGTGTATATATACATACATATATATATGCACACCAGACATATCTCTCACTAGCAGAAAGCTAGATGAGAGTATGTATTTCAAGGTCATCATTAAGACCTCCAGGGGACAGAGTACCCAATGTAAAAATCCAAAAGCTCTCCCTCTTGGATAGCTCTTGATGTCTCCTCCCACTATCCAGGTCCTTAGTGATGGCCTCAATCCCGAACACTTTCATACCAAGATAGTGGCTCGAATGCTTTTCTTTGAAATGGCGGGGGACTGAATACTTATCTTTCCCTAGTTTGATACTGCTCTTATGCTCAGAGATTCTAATCCTAAGGCACCGTGAAGTGCGGCCCACGTACAATAAGCCACATGGACAGAGTATGCCATAGATGACAAAGGAGGTGCCGCAATTAATAAATTGTTTGATGGGATACCTTTTCCCATCAGTACTTGTGAACTCTCGTTTTCGATGGCATATAATCTCACAAGTACCACAGTTTGAAATGCCACATCTATAGCTGCCCTTTTGATCGAATAACATTGACCATGGGCCCGGGTTAGCTGTCGTGGTTTTACGCACTCTGCTTGGTGCTATTTGACTCCTAAGATCTCTCAGTTTTCTAAAGATGAGCGTGGGCTTATCAGGAAGTGTATTCCCAAGAGTGGGGTCATTCTTAAGGATATTCCAATTTCTGGATAAAATTTGTTTGATATGCCAGGACTTACTGCTGAATCTGGTACAAAAACGTGCTTCCTTATTGTTAAAAGTGACAGTGGGTTTTTTGGAGTTATGTTCGGTTTCTGTAAGGACACTGGAGTCATACATCACTAAATATTTATTGCAGGCCGTCTCTACAAGACTTTCCTTATAACCTTTATCTTTGAATTTCTGTTTAAGGATAAGTCTCTGTTCAATATAATCTTGTTTGAGCGTACATGTGTGTTTCAGCCTACAAAACTGTCCAAAAGGGACATTCTGGATCCATTGGGGGTGGTGGTTACTCTTAGCGTGAAGATAAGAGTTACCTGCTGTCGGTTTAAAATGCGTTTTTGAGCATATCACACCATTACTCTTGTGTCTAAGTTCTAGATCCAGGAATACCAGTGTGTCATTATCAATCACATGAGTGAAGGAAATGTTGTATGGGTTATTTCTGCAGTGATTTAAGAATCCATCAAGTTCTAGATCGGTACCATTCCAGATAATAATGATATTGTCTATGTATCTTCCGTACAACACTAGATTTGCGCTAAAGGGATTATTGCTCCAAATATACTTATTTTCCCAAAAAACCATAAATATGTTCACATAACTGGGAGCAAATCGAGCTCCCATAGCAGTGCCCTGGATCTGGCGGTAATGTTTATCTAGAAAAGAAAAGTAATTATGTTCCAGTGCAAATTGAATGCAATTGAACAAAAATTGGATTTGAGTATAATGGAGTGATGAATCTTTTGCCAAAAAATATGGATGGCTTGGAGGCCAAAGTCATGTTGGATGGATGTGTAAAGAGACACTATGTCTAGGGACAGCCATCTATACCCCTGTTCCCATTTATATCCTGCTAGTATCTCCAATATGTGGCTGGAGTCTCTGACGAATGATGAGAGATTTGTGACTATGTCTTTTAAGAAATGGTCAATATATCTGCCTAAATTGCTTGTCAGGCTGCCTATGCCAGAGATGATGGGTCTACCAGGGGGGTTATCTTTGTTTTTATGTATTTTCGGAATATGATAAAAAAATGGAGTAGCAGAATGTTTGATGTATAAAAAAAGGAATTCCTCTTTAGTGAGTATACCATCTGATAGTGCCATTTCCAGCAGTAGTTTATATTTTGCTTGGTACTGGACAGTGGGATCAATGGGGAGGACCTCATAGGTCTGACGATCGTTCAGAAATCTTAAGGCCTCGCTAATGTAGGTAGCTCTGTCTTGAATAACCAGACCACCTCCTTTATCAGCTTGTCTAATATTTAAATTTTTATTTTCTTTAATGATTTTGAGGGTGGCTTTAAGTGGGTCCTGTTGTAGGTACTGTTTCTGTGTAGATGCACTGGTGTTACAGATTTTCTTGAATTCTGTAAGCACTGATTTATAAAAAGTAGGTAAATGGTGACCTTTGACCCAATGGGGATAGAAAGTGGATTTTGGTTTAAAACTGGTGTGCATAATTTCTCCCTGAGACCCAAGCGCCATTTCAGTAAGGTTGAGAAACTCGGATGTATTGTCCATAGATACACCCTCTATATACAGGTTTTCTAGAATGTCTAGCATAGGCATTTCTAATGACATCTCCGTCAAGGAGGAATCGGGGGAGAGATGTAAATGATTTTCCTTCTCACTAGGCGTATTGTCTTTTAACAGAAAGAACCGCTTAACTGTCAGGTTTCTGATAAATTTATTCAGATCTACAAAAAGATCAAACAGATTGGGTGGATTGGGAAGGGCAAAATTCAGACCTTTTTTCAGGAGTTCAAGTTCAGAATCCGAGAAGGTTGATTGTGATAAGTTATAGATTTTGATAGTGGGGAGGGGAGCTTCTATAATTGTCTCCTTCCTCTTTTTGTGTCCCTTTCCTCCTCTCTTTCCTCGTCTCGTACGCTTTCCCTCATTTTCCTTTCTGGGATTGACGTAGTTAACTGATCTGATGGGGCTGCGGATGTTGGATGAATCGCAGCCCCCTCCCTTAAAAAATTGGGTTGATTTCGGTCTGGGTGTATATTGCCTCGCCCATCAGTATCTATTTGTCCCTTTTGAATTGGATGATAAATGGGACCAGTGGAGGTGTTAACAATGGTATCTTGGTGTGAGCTTGAAAGGTTTTGGTCCACCCTATAATTGTAGGGAGATAGGGGTCTCAATGATGTATTTTTGTACGCCAAAGGCCCTCTAGAATTGGGGCCTGTAGGATACCCTGTAGATGTCCCAGCTGGACCCCTAGAATGATTATTGTGTGACAAAGTAGTTTTATGATAAGTGGGTCTAGAATTATAATTCGTAGCGGGCCCCTTTTGAGAATGGTGATTCTTATTATTAGAATGATAATTCTTGTTATCAGTGTAGGTGTTATGGTGTTTGGTTTTGGGTTGGTGATAGATCTGTTTAGAGCCCTTTTGATGCTGGGCATTAGAAAAATCATTGAAGTTATGAGCTGGATTATTATTCACAGTGTGTTGTCTAGGTGTGTTTGGGCAATTCCCTGGAGTCCTGGGCAACAACATGGGTACACTGGAGGATTTGTGCTTCCAGTTGAATTTGCGCCCATAGGTATAATCCTGTCTGTCTCTTTCAAATTTGTCAGACTTATTACTTATGATATTTGTTTCAAGATGCATGATCTGATCATTTACTCTAGCATCCCATTCGTTAAAAGTGGGGATATCTGTATAGAGGGCCAATTCATTTTGTAGACTAGCAATATCTGATTTAATATTTGTTAGATTCCTTTCTCTCTGTTGGATGATTAAATTCACCCAGATTCTATTACATTTGCGGAGTTCCTCTTTCCAACTGATATCTAAATCCTCATCTAGGAAGCTGCACAGTTTAGTTATTCTAAGACCTCTAGGGATCCTATTGTTTTCTAGATATTTCTGCAATAGTAATATGTCCCACCATTGGACAATCTCTTTCTCTAAAGAATGTTTCAATTTATAAAAGAGTGACACCATTTTATCTTCCCTCATAGCAAAGTCCAAGGTGTTACTCGTACTGGTCTCTTCCATGTTGGATCCTTTTGACTGTTGTTCAAATGCATTAATACTACATGTAAACCTTTCGCTAGGGAAGTTCTTCTAACTTCCCTTTCCTCAATAGATAAAACCATTATAGTCTAGTGAGTCCAAATGTTCAAAGGTTTTGTGGTGAAAATGACTGTCTTAGATGAGGAGTAGCGGGACTGCGTCCAGGCTGCAAGAGCCCCAAAACCAAGACAATGAACCAAATGCGATATCTCCTGCAATCCGGGACCCAGACCGGTGGTGAGTAGATGGAATCAAACTCCAAAAAGGAAGGAACCACCGGAATAGACAAGGTCATGCAGCTCCACACCAAGGCTGGGGAAGCCCAAACAAAACCGTGAAGAAGAACAACAAAAAGAAGCGCACCAACCTTGCGCATTACCTCAGTAACCAAAATTTATTTGGTAAAAGAATGGTAATCACAAACAGCGAATAAAAACAGGCATGTAAGTCCTCAAAGGGACTTTAAAGGCAAGATGCCAAAGCGAATCCCATCATGGAGGAAGCCACTCAGTACAGCTGACGCGTTTCGAAGGACATGCCTTCTTCCTCAGAGCTGACTGGACTGAGAGTGTGTGTTCCCATTTATGCCTCCAGACTGAAATAAGGCCCTCCCCAATGGGTTGGGCTGTCCTGGGCAGGGAGGAAGGGCCCGGGTGTCAACAAAATGCAATAAGTAATCATCAAGGTTTACATAGAACCATATAGAAATACAATGTATATACATATAAGGAATCAAATAATGCTAAAAAATTCCTTCATTAATAAATGCAGCTTGTAAATGCATGAATAGAAGTTAAAAAGTTTAAAAAATGAACTAATTAAAAAAATTATTATTATATTGTTATTATTATTGTCATTGCACTGACGGTCAAAATGCATACAATAAATATAGAAAAAGAGAGGAACTCACACAGTTAAATGAACCATTCATGGCCAATGATTTCAGGATTGTTCCCACAAGGTGGACAATGCAGCCAAAGTATTTTGCTAAAAATGGTAAGATCAATGGTAACAGTTTAAGGAAAAACAATGTTGCTATAAAAATACAACTGAACATAACTGTAGGAGGAGGGTTTTGTATGGAAGTACATTCATGTGATCCAGCAAGGGGATAACTCCTATGGATGGTAGGGGGGACACAGTATATTCCAAATGAATCCGCATTACCTGTGTTGCTAATGGTGTGTGCTGATTGTTCGGCAGCAGAGGGAGATCTTGCCCACATGATTCAGCTGCAGATGGAATCTGCCCGTGAAACGCACGCCGCTGTGGCGTGGCAGCAAATGTGCATGCGCAGACCATCACGCGCCTGCGCACTAGGACGGCAACAGCGCGATCTCAATGGCACATATCTAGTAGCCATTGCGCGCGCAGCAGGCAGCGCTGCTCAATCACCACAGGGTCCCAGTCTCTCCATCCCCCACTCACTGCTGCCCGATCAGGTACACACCAAAGGGTTGAATGTGTATGTGTCTCCAAACTTCCCACACACAACGAATCGTTGGTGCAAATGCCAACCCCTATAGCTACAATCCCACCATCAACTCTCTACATGAAGAGCACTTTTCTGAAGTATACATGTATATATATGTGTCTCCACAACAATACATATACACATACACATGGATATATTAAATCATTAAATAATTAATTAGAAATGTATTAAAATATATAATAAAAATATATAAAATATATATATATATAATAATAATATAATAATAATGATAAAAATAGTAGAACCAGGATAAATGTGCACCAATGCACACACATATGAAAAACACCTACACCCATATTCACATATATATATATATATATATATACACATATATATATATATATATATATATATATATATATATGTGCATACATATATAAATATTGCAAATTGTCTTTTCCACACATATATATATATATATATATATATACAAAAACAACAAATAACGATTAATGTTAATATAACAGGATATACCGGCAAAAAGACATAGAACTATACATATATACATACATACACATGTGTATATATACATACATATATATATGCACACCAGACATATCTCTCACTAGCAGAAAGCTAGATGAGAGTATGTATTTCAAGGTCATCATTAAGACCTCCAGGGGACAGAGTACCCAATGTAAAAATCCAAAAGCTCTCCCTCTTGGATAGCTCTTGATGTCTCCTCCCACTATCCAGGTCCTTAGTGATGGCCTCAATCCCGAACACTTTCATACCAAGATAGTTGTTTTCCAGTTGGCCAGAGGCCTTTGCTGTAACTAACATGACTGCTAAAACAACTGCGAAGAAACTCCCCACTGAGGTTGTATGCAGATATGGGCTTCCAGAGGTGATAGAGAGTGACCAGGGCCCCGCTTTCACAGCTTCAGTAACCAAAGAAATTTGGGCGGCATTAGGAGTCACTCTGGCGTTCCATACCCCCTATCACCCCCAAAGTAGTGGGAAAGTAGAAAGAATGCTAAAAGTAGCCCAAGAGACTGGCATGAGTTGGCCAGACAGTCTCCATATTGCCCTATTTAGTGTCAGATACACACCAAGGGGAGAACACTCCCTATCCCCTTATGAGATTTTGTTTAGCTCAGCCCCCAGATTTGGTTGTTATTTTCCACAACAGTTGCAATTACAGTCTGATGTGTTAACTGATTATGTGACTGTATTATCACGTGAATTAACCCGTATCCATGTCCAAGTGTTTTCTCCATTCCAGATTCTGAGTCAGATACAGGAACTCACAGCCTATTACCCGGAGATTGGGTATTAGTAAAGAAATTTATGAGGAAACATTCCCTTGAGCCAAGATATGATGGTCCCTTCCATGTTCTGCTGACCACAGCCCCTTCTGACAAGGTGGCCGGGAAGAACACTTGGATACACGCCTCCCACTGCAAGAAAGTCCCAAACCCTGAGGGAAAGGCGTCATCTACACCATGACAACTATGTTGTATATCCTTTCTCTAATGAGTCTGACAGAGGCTCAACAGGTGGATATCACCGAAATAGGTGACACCACTATATTTTGGTACAACTCATCCAACACTCATGTAGCTATTTTCACCTTTGATTTCTGTAGTATAGATCCCATGTGGTGCTATGACCATAATCTATATGATCTTGACACAACGAGCATGTTCCGATAGCAGTGACCAGGTATACATATATGTCATGGATGATTACTGGGGACCAAAAGATTAGAATCAGATTGGAAGGGATTTGAACTGAGTACACCCTTGCAAAGGTCATTATGCCTCTCCACATCCTAGCAGAAAATACCCCTGACCCAACGCCTGGCCGTAGGAGGAAACGAAAATCTCCTTCTGGCAGTTTTGACCCACATGTGTATATAGATGCTATTGGAGTCCCAAGGGGGGTGCCTAATAAATTTAAAGCCAGAGACCAAGTAAAGCAGGTTTTGAATCCCTGATTCCCATGATAACTGTTAATAAAAATGTAGATTAGATAAATTACATGTACTACAACCAACAGAGGTTTGTGAATTACACCAGGGATGCCCTTCAAGGAATCGTTGACCAGCTAGCCCCTACATCCTACATGACATTCCAGAATAGAATGGCTCTGGACATGATTTTAGCAGAAAAAGGAGGTGTCTGTAAAATGATAGAAGGAACCGGAACATGTTGTACATATATTCCTGACAATACTGGCCCGAATGGTAAGGTTACTCTGTCTATAAAGAAATTTGAAGATCTGTCAGTTGAGTTGAAAAAGAATTCAGGGATCACAGACTTGTGGGATCAATATTTCAGTTGGATGAGTGGGTGGCAAAAAATACTTGCCCAAATAGGGGTAACTGTATTAATAATTCTGATTCTCCTGGCCCTGGTTGTATGCTGTGTTATACCATGTGTGAGGAAATTGATGAGCAAAGCTGTAGACAACAGAACACCTACCTTCCTGAACCAGGAGCAAGAGGATCTCCATATGATAGATGAAGAAAATCCTTATACCCCATTACGGTCCCTCTCCGCCAATAGTAATTTCACAATTTTGTAGGGATAGCATCTGACTTCCTTATGTACAAAGCCTGTGGCAAGGGGGGTGATGAAATAGTCATCACCTGTCTAACGTGCAGCATAAAAGAGTTCCAAGGTACATAAGGACAGATGAGCTAGGCTTTATAGGGACAGAGTAAAATAGTCATTTTAAGGGGGGACTGTGATGGATTTGGTAAAATGCCTATTTCGTTTCCTATTGAATATATATATATATATATATATATATATATATATATATATATATATATATACGCTATTTCTATAAGTTTTATAAATATTTACTTTTATACTTTAATACATATGTTGTGTGAATATTTTCTGCCTGCTGGGCTTTGTGCTACTATAAGAAATCCTTGCTTAAGAAATGTGTGCTCACACACACAGACCCCCTCCCACCGTGTGATTTGGGAAACAAAGGAATGTTTTTCTTCTCTATAAGATAAGATGGAAGAAAATCACACCTATACCATGATGGAGATTGTTTTCGTGTGGAAATGACCAATCAAAAACTAATATAATGCTTATGCTGTTGTCACATGACTCTCGCATCATTCTGCATATATAAGTTCACTTTCTCATTATAATAAACTAGAAGCATTCATAGACTGAACTTGTGTGTCAGCGTGAGTTTCTTCCAGTGTGCGCACATTCCAAAGCTAGCGTCATAAATTAGGACAGGAACAGATAAGCACTGGACGATTAAGTCCTCGACTAAAACAGTACCACTATCAAAATATGCATTAGCACAGTTCTGGACTGATGGCCAGGAGTCTATTCCTATTCCCAAAAGTGCCAGGGCTGGATCATGAATTGGTGAGGAGTTTGTAATTGATGTTATAAAGGTGAAGATATTTGACCAGAATGGAGTAATTTGTGGACATTCCCACCATATATGGTACAGGGATCCTTGTTGGTTACAGTTCTTCCAGCATAATGAGGGGTAGTGGTTGGATGAACGTGCTGCCAAATGTTGTGGAGTTATGTACCATCTGTGTAATATATTTTGGGCTGATTCCCAATGGTTAATGCATCTGGTAGTTTTCCAGTCCAGTTTCCTGCTGTTTACCATTGTTGAATCTGGAATTGTTTCCCAATGTCTCGTTCCCATTTATGCATCGTTGGTAATTTTCCTTGGTGACGATGTTGAAGAAGGATATTATATATAAATGACATACCTTGTTTGTGAGAATCTATTCTTTCATAAAAGTTGGTCAAAGATCTGAGGAGAGAATCCTCTTGGTATTCCAGGTTGTGTAATGCATGACAAATTCTCAGATATTTGAAAAAGTCCTTATGCGTAATTTTGTATCTTTCAGAAAGTTGTTGAAATGTTCGTAGGGTACCATTGGCATATAGTTGGGCAAGATTTTGAAGGCCTGCTTTTGACCAGGATTTAAGTTCTAGATCAGGTGTCATCAATGATATGGAGAGTAGAGGAATGAAGCCATTAATTGTAGGGCGATTTCCCTTTGAGATTCGTAGAATAGACACCCAGGTGCTGAGAGTCACATTGCTTCTGTCTAGGCAGTATCTTGGGGCTCTGTGAGTGAGAGTAAAAGCTCCCAATGTGGCTTGAGTGTCACTATGGATAAGGGACTGTTCTATCTGTACCCATCGTTTGTCTATTTGAGGTGACCACCAATGCTGTGCCTGATCCAACACTATTGCTTTATAGTATAATTGTAGATTGAGGGCTCCCATACCTAAATTTGATCGAGAAGTGTATAGTCTCAATTTGTTGACCCATGCCTTTTTGTGTTCCCAGATGTAGGTGTTTAATAGTGATTGTAGTTTTCATGATGTGGCCCATGAGAAGAGGGAGATTGATGAAATTTGTTTGTCAGGGCTCCCGGGTATGACCAGAGGTGTGTGACTGACGCAGGGAAACGCAGACTTCAGATAAGTTATAAACAATTTATTAACACTAACAATACAAACATAAACGCAGTGCAATACTAAAACATAACACAGTGCAAACGAACCAATCCAAACCACCCACAGATAACAGTACATACAGTGCAAGCGTCGTCAGGCAGGCCGGGTCAATATCAATCGGGCAGGTAGGTACAGGGGGAGCAAGCGGAGAATAGTCAGGTCACGAGCAGGGTACAGCAACTAACAGGCAGGTAGGTACAGGGGGTCAGGCAGAGAATGGTCGGGGTCACAAGCCAGGGATCAGAACAGGAGAAGTCAGCAGAGGTCAGAATCAAGCCGGGTCAGCAACAAGACAGGAACAGGAGCAGGATGCAGGAACAAGATACAGGGCCCAGGAAAAACACAACACCAAGGCAGAGTCTGCAGGTCTGAATGTCCCTTAAATACACCAGTATAATTAGTTCCAGGTGTTTGACTGGCTGCAAGGTTGAGTCTCTGATTGCTAGGAGCACCCGCTGGCCAGCCCTGGTACTGCAGCTCATAAGGCAGATGAGTCCCACTATTGCTGGCCAGTCCATTCCTGACAGTACCCCCCCCTCAAGGAGCAGCCTCAGGACGCTCCAAACAGTCCTAGCTGGGCAAAAAGTTCCACCGCTCGGGTCTGGTAACTGCCGGGCAGCGGCACACCGGGCAGGGGCACACCGGGCAGAGGCACACCGGCAGAGGCACATCGGGCTGGACTCCGGGCAGAGGCACATCGGGCTGGACTCCGGGCAGAGGCACATCGGGCTGGACTCCGGGCAGAGGCACATCGGGCTGGACTCCGGGCAGAGGCACATCGGGCTGGACTCCGGGCAGAGGCACATCGGGCTGGACTCCGGGCAGAGGCACATCGGGCTGGACTCCGGGCAGAGGCACATCGGGCTGGACTCCGGGCAGAGGCACATCGGGCTGGACTCCGGGCAGAGGCACATCGGGCTGGACTCCGGGCAGAGGCACATCGGGCAGGACTCCGGGCAGAGGCACTCCGGGCAGGACTCCGGGCAGAGGCACTCCGGGCAGGACTCCGGGCAGAGGCACATCGGATTACCAGGTGAAGCAGCAGGCACCGGGCCCCCCGGCGGGGCGACAGGCATCGGGCCCCCAAGCGGAGCGGCGGGCGCCGGGTCCCCAGGAGGGGCGACAGGCATCGGGCCCCCAGGTGGGGCGACAGGCATCGGGCCCCCAGGCGGGGCGACAGGCATCGGGCCCCCAGGCGGGGCGACAGGTCTCGGGCCCCCAGGCGGAGCGGCGGGCGCTGGACCCCCAGGCGGAGCGACAGGTCTCAGGCTCCCAGGCGGAGCGATAGGTCTCAGGCTCCCAGGCGGAGCTACAGGTCTCAGGCTCCCAGGCGGAGCTACAGGTCTCAGGCTCCCAGGCGGAGCGACAGGTCTCAGGCTCCCAGGCGGAGCGACAGGTCTCAGGCTCCCAGGCGGAGCGACAGGTCTCAGGCTCCCAGGCGGAGCGACAGGTCTCAGGCTCCCAGGCGGAGCGACAGGTCTCAGGCCCCCAGGCGGAGCGACGGGCACCGAGTCACCAGGCACGACAGTGGGCACAGAGTCGTCTGGCAAGACTGCGGGCACCGAGTCGTCTGACAAGACTGCGGGCACCGAGTCGTCTGGCAAGACTGTGGGCACCGAGTCGTCTGGCAAGACTGCGGGCACCGAGTCGTCTGGCGGAACAGCGGGCACCGAGTCGTCTGGCAAGACTGCGGGCACTGAGTCAACTGGCGGAACAGCGGGCATCGAGTCAACTGGCGGAACTGCGGGCACCGAGTCGTCTGGCAAGACTGCGGGCACCGAGTCATCTGGCAAGACTGCGGGCACCGAGTCGTCTGGCGGAACAGCGGGCATCGAGTCAACTGGCGGAACAGCGGGCACCGAGTCAACTGGCGGAACAGCGGGCACCGAGTCGTCTGGCAAGACTGCGGGCACCGAGTCGTCTGGCAAGACTGCGGGCACCGAGTCAACTGGCGGAACAGCGGGCATCGAGTCAACTGGTGGAACTGCGGGCACAGAGTCGTCTGGCAAGACTGCGGGCACCGAGTCGTCTGGCGGAACAGCGGGCATCGAGTCAACTGGCGGAACTGCGGGCACCGAGTCGTCTGGCAAGACTGCGGGCACCGAGTCGTTTGGCAAGACTGCGGGCACCGAGTCAACTGGCAGAACAGCGGGCATCGAGTCAACTGGCGGAACTGCGGGCACCGAGTCGTCTGGCAAGACTGCGGGCACCGAGTCGTCTGGCAAGACTGCGGGCACCGAGTCGTCTGGCAAGACTGCGGGCACCGAGTCGTCTGGCGGAACAGCGGGCATCGAGTCAACTGGCGGAACAGCGGGCACCGAGTCGTCTGGCAAGACTGCGGGCACCGAGTCGTCTGGCAAGACTGCGGGCACCGAGTCACCTGGCAAGACTGCGGGCACCGAGTCGTCTGGCAAGACTGCGGGCACTGAGTCGTCTGGCAAGACTGCGGGCACCGAGTCGTCTGGCAAGACTGCGGGCACCGAGTCGTCTGGCAAGACTGCGGGCACCGAGTCGTCTGGCATTGGATCGTCTGCCTCGACAGCGGGCATCGGGTCACCAGGTATGACAGCGGGCACTGGGTCACAAGGCATCAGGTCATTTGGCTCGCCAGCGGGCACCGCGTCATCTGGCAAGGCAGTGGGCACCGAGTCACCAGGTACGACAGCGGGCTCTGAGTCAATTGGCATGACAGCGGGCACCGGATCAGGTACCGGATCATCTGGATCAACAGCGGGCATCGAGTCAACTGGCCTAATAGGATCATCAGGCTGGATCAGTTCATTATGCTGGGTAGAAGCATCCGGCTGAGTAGAGGCATCCGGCTGAGTAGAGGCTTCAGGCTGAGTAGAGGCTTCAGGCTGAGTAGAGGCATCAGGCTGAGTAGAGGCATCAGGCTGAGTTGAGGCATCAGGCTGAGTAGAGGCATCAGGCTGAAGAGAGGCATCAGGCTGAACCACGGAAGGCAGGTTCTCAGACGGTAGGCTCACCGGTTTGGATACTGGCAGGATGGTACTGGTTGGAAAGAAATTTCGCTTTTTTCTGGTTTTAACTACTGGGGCACTGCAAGTAAACGCAGGTCTGCAAATGAATGGAGCAGCTGGAGACAGAGAAGAGCTGGAGGATGGAACAGGGGAAGGAACAGTCGCTACAGAGGGCTTCTTTACAGGGTTAAAGGCAGGATAGGTGCAGCGAGTGGGAACAGGGTACTGACATGCGGTAGATAGCCAAGTATACTGGGCTGTAACTGGAGGAGCTGTTGGGAATACAGGAGTAGAGCTTTGAGGAGATAGATTAGAAGCAGGTCTGGGTCTTTGTAAGCTGACTGAGGCTGGGTGTAACAAATCTGTCCATGTCTGCAGTATGGGTTGAACAAAGCTGAGCTTACACAAAGCCTGTCTGACCAAAGACTGCACTGCGTTTATACAATCTCTTAGTACCTGTGGTGAACATGTGGAATAACGCTCCAGAAAGTAACCCACATCATCCTCTAATAACCATACCAGGGACTCTACCTGGTCTGCAATAAATGGTGGCAAAAATTCATCCCTGCATTCGGGGGTACCAGATGAAACCAACTCAGCACAAACCTCAATCAATGGCTGCACCTCAGAGAACTCTGTGCCCTGATCTACTAGAACATGAGCGAGCCGTATACATTCTAGCAGTTCATCCCGGGGATACTCCTTCAGAGTTTGATAAGCATACTCCCTGTCATCAAACACTAGCAGATATAAATACGCAACCTCATCCAGATCCATCCTTCCCATCAACAAACCAAGATGGCTTCCCTGTGCAGCCACTTCTGGTCAGGATTGGCCTTGGTGTAATGTCAGGGCTCCCGGGTATGACCAGAGGTGTGTGACTGATGCAGGGAAACGCAGACTTCAGATAAGTTATAAACAATTTATTAACACTAACAATACAAACATAAACGCAGTGCAATACTAAAACATAACACAGTGCAAACAAACCAAACCACCCACAGATAACAGTGCATACAGTGCAAGCGTCGTCAGGCAGGCCGGGTCAATATCAATCGGGCAGGTAGGTACAGGGGGAGCAAGCGGAGAATAGTCAGGTCACGAGCAGGGTACAGCAACTAACAGGCAGGTAGGTACAGGGGGTCAGGCAGAGAATGGTCGGGGTCACAAGCCAGGGATCAGAACAGGAGAAGTCAGCAGAGGTCAGAATCAAGCCGGGTCAGCAACAAGACAGGAACAGGAGCAGGATGCAGGAACAAGATACAGGGCCCAGGAAAAACACAACACCAAGGCAGAGTCTGCAGGTCTGAATGTCCCTTAAATACACCAGTATAATTAGTTCCAGGTGTTTGACTGGCTGCAAGGTTGAGTCTCTGATTGCTGGGAGCACCCGCTGGCCAGCCCTGGTACTGCAGCTCATAAGGCAGATGAGTCCCACTATTGCTGGCCAGTCCATTCCTGACATTGTTTATGTAGTTTAGGTGGGATTGCTATCGGCAACATGGAGGATTTGGCTTCATTTACTTTGTACATGGATAATAAGCTAAATTGCGAGATAACCTTTTGCAATGCTATTATTGAGATGATGGGGTCGGTCATAGCAATTATGATGTCATCAGCGTATAGTCCTATTTTATGTGTTTCGTGACCTATATTGATACCTTCAATGTCAGGTTGTATACGTATCGCTTCTGCCAATGGTTCTATGCATAAAGCAAAGATTAAAGGTGATAAGGGACACCCTTGCCTTGTACCATTCGATATCTGGAATGGGTCAGAGAGTATACCAGATGACCATACTCTAGATTCCAGTAGATGGCCAGTAGATTCTGTCAAACGCCTTTTCTGCATCTAATGAGATGAGTAGAGATGGTGTTTGTGTGTAATTTGCCCATTGAGCTAAATTTATGAATCTACGTGTGCTGTCTGGTGCTTGACATCCGTTGATAAATCCAACCTGATCTGAATTAATTAGTTTTGGTAATAATGATTGAAGTCGGTTGGCTAGAAGTTTGGGATAAATCTTCGTATCTGTATTTAAAAGTGATATAGGTCTAAAGTTGGCTTGTGATGTAAGAGGTTTGCCTGGTTTTGGCAGTGTGATAATAAGGACTTCTAATGTTTCTTTTGGGATATTTTCAGATGTTGTGAATTTATTAACAGAAACAATTGAGTACTGTCCGTGATACTTTTTTTATTTGCACTAACATACAATTTTGAGGACAAGCTTTCGGGGAGTGTCCCCTTCTTCAAGGTCCAAGCAGTACTATACAAATCACAAAGTTTAGCAAAATGTTAGAAGAGATGAAAAAAAAAAAAAAGAGGCTAGAGATAACACACAGCAAAAGCAAAAGGGGGGGGGGGGGGGGGATACAACACTCACACAGAGGGAGTCAAGCTTGAGCTGATAGTCATAAAACTGTTGGATAATGATTGAGGAATCCCATGTCCAAATTCAGGCCGTTATCTTTTGTGTCAAATAGAATTATCATTCTTAGTTCAAAAGTTTTTCTTTCCTGAATGGATTTGAAATTTCCTTTAAGAACTAAAATATTGAGGTCTCCCATTGTGTGGTCTGGTTGTGCGAAATGGTATCCCACAGGTGTGAAAAAGTCATCTTCTTTATGTTCCTTGATGGTATGTCTGTGCACATTCATCCTTGTTTGCAACTTCTGTCCTGTTTCGCCAACATAAGATCCTTTGTTACATTTTCTGCACTGGATAAGGTACACATTACTAGAGGTGCAGCTGTATGTTCCGGAGATATTGAAGATCCCTTTTGAGTGTCTGACACTTTTTGATGGATTGATTTGGTTGCACAGTTTGCAGAGTTTTCCATTGCAGGGGTTGCTTCCATTATTTGTGACATCTTGATCAGTAGGAAGTTTCCTACTGATTAGTTTATTTCTGAGGTTGGGGGGTTGTCTGAAGGCCAGTATTGGGGGTTGCTGGAATATTTCTTTCAGGTTCCATCCTCTGTTATGATGGGTTGTAAATCTTTGATTATTTTTCTTATCCCTTCTAGTGCTGGGTTGTATGTGGTTACTAGAGTTACTAGAGTTTTGTCCTTGTAACCTTTCTTATGGAAGGCGTCTGCTAGTGTCCCGAGATGTTTATCTCTGTCTCTTGGGTCAGAACATATTCGGTGGTATCTAATGGCCTGACTGTGTATGATGGCACGTTTTGTGTGTTGGGGGTGGAAGCTGGAATTGTGGAGGTAGTTGCATCTGTCAGTGGGTCTCCTGTATATTGAGGTGTGAAGCGTATCATTCCTGATGTATACTGTGGTGTTTAGGAAGTTGATGTGTGTTTGAGTATTCCATTTTTAGTTTGATTGATGGATGAAAAGTGTTGATCAGTGAGTAAAATTGTTTTAGGTGTTCTTCACCTTCTGTCCATATGATGAAAATATCATCAATATAGCGATAGTATCTGTATGGTTTTTGTTCCATGCTGTTCATGAATTTTTCCTCCAGGTCAGCCATAAATAAATTGGCATATTGGGGTGCCATTTTACTTCCCATCGCAGTACCCATACATTGAAGATAGATGTCTTTATTGAAGGCAAAGTAGTTGTGTGTAAGTATGAATTCAATGAGCTGTGTAACATCCTCTGCAGTGTATTTGTGGTTTGGTGAGGATGATCAGGATCTGTGACATGCAGCTAATCCATCCTTGTGAGGGATATTACTATACAGGGATACTACATCCATAGTCACTAGAAGTGTATTAGATGGTAATTGCTGTATGTTGTTGATCTTGTTCAGAAAGTCAGTTGTGTCTTGCAGGAAACTAGCAGTATTCTTGACTAACGGTTTAAAAAAAATTTCTACAAAGCCTGAGATTTGTTCGGTGAGTGTATTCATACCTGTTATGATGGGTCTGCCTGGATTTCCTGGCTTGTGGATTTTGGGAAGCATGTAGAAGTCATCGATTTCTGGATGAAATGGAATCCAGAAAAATGAACGAGGGACTCTTCAAAATACACATTTTGCTGGGGAGTATATACATTTGCAAATTTCTGGTTAAGGTGATTTAATAGGGGCTGAATTTTGTGGAGCCTATCATATTCAGGGTCACCCCGAGGACGACAGATTGTATTGTCGCTGAAATGCATAAATCGTATTATATTCTCATATCTATGCCTGGCCATGACAGCAGAGAACACAGGCATATGATGAATTGGACAAAAAATGGCAACCATCCCAACCTATAACCAGCCTTAGCAGTAAGGTGCACATGGAAGGGCAATGCACATTGCAAACAAAGCATTTCTACTCCACTATCTATGGTGGGCGACTTGTGCGTGATTGTCGCTGACTCTCGGACCTCTGCATTGTTAATTGTTAATTGTCCCACGTTAAGGGTCCTCTGTATGCTGTGTACTTAACTAAAATCTCCAATGCCTCCATAGTAGGAGCACATGCATCATTGGATAGGTTAAGGGCAGTTGTGCCTGGAGGAGACTATCCCTCCTTAAAGGTACAGGGACATATGTGACGCCCAGCTATACCAAAATTACAGCAAAGGCATCCAGTGTGTCCCTGCATCCAAATTAGCCAACTACACAAAAAATGACAACCATCCCGACCTATAACCAGCTTTAGCAGTAAGGTGCACATGGAGGGCAATGCACATTGCAAACAAACAAAGGATTCCACTCCACTATCCCACAAGTCACCCACTACTATGGTGGGTGACTTGTGCGGGGTTGTCGCTGACTCTCGGACCTCTGCATTGTTAATATTGGCTGGGTGAATATGTATTGCAATAAACTGATGGACAGAGTATATATGAAGTTCCATTTGTTTCCCATGAGGAAGATAACTTGTAATTGAAATGTATTTGGACTTACCATTCGCTATGATCCTTTATTATTTCATCCACTTTGTATCTGTACTTACTTGCTGATTGGAATATAAAGTTGATGCAGCGCTAAAAAGACTAAAGACAAAATATAATGAGACCAGATAATAATAACATGACCCAGGATCGCCTGGGGATACAAAAGACAATAGCCCTTATGAGACTAATAACGGTGATAAGTGGTTTAAGTGCAGGCTAAGGTGTCCATAGTTCATACAGGGGTGTAAGTGAATCACAGCACACTCCAAAAAAGGTGACCCCGGGCAGTCTTGCTGCAGTGGCCTCTCACCTCCACTCCACGACCCTACAGGGCCATAAAGCGTAATGTAGATCACCACGAAATCCTCCAATAAGAACTCTTAAGATGAATGAATGAACAGGAACAGATTTCCTCCAAGCCAGTGGATGCATAGAAGGCACTCTCCTCCGATATCACAGCCGCTCATATGCCCATAAATGAGGAGATAAACACAATCCTCATAGTGTATTACCGCTTTATTTGAGTATAAACAGCAAACAAAGAAAGGGAGGTAATCCACTTACATAAAAACGGCTTGTATGGAGATGCAATGCTGGGTGTAAGCAGGATCAAAAAGGTGCACCAAGATGGCGTCCCGCCGGAAATGCGTCACCACGCTATTGCCGTCGACGCGTTGCGTCACGTACCTCGTGACTTCATCAGGACAGCGTGATAGGCCGACAGCACTTCCTTATAAAGGCCGAAAACCGCACCCACCAGGGTCACAATGGGCGGTGCGATCGCGGCCATATTCTCATAGTCCGACATGCCAAACAGGAACCCCGGCGGCCATATAAATGAAGTCTGTTAGAGACCAACCTTAAACAATTAGGTCTGGCAAACCCATTGAAGCCATACACCATAAAAAACGCACTACACATCAATGTCTCTCCAAACACAGCACATAGAGGGACTGATATGTGAAAAATGTGTATGAATAAAGAAAAAAGAAAAACGCATAATTAAATTTAATAAAAATGAGTAAAAATGGATAAAAAACGAGCATAATCAATAATGCCCCATATAAGATACACTATCAAATATAAAAAATATATATATATAAAACATATATATATTAAATAAAATACTGAAAAAACGCTCCTTTGTAATCCTGCATAGACTCTATATATCGAGTACTAAACACACATAATATATTCATGGGAAAAGTTATCGATCGCTGATAAAACAGTTCAAGTCGAACTCAATATTGAGTCCCATCGGAGTAAATGTATCCATAAGGAAAATATATTTTGATTCGATCTGGCTTAAAGATCTCACTTTGTGGGACCCTCTCCAGTGTTTTTTATATTTCTCAACTCCCCAGAATTTAAGACCAGAGGGGTCCTGATTATGATAAAGCCGGAAATGATTAGATAGACAGTGTTTTGGAAAGCCCTTTTTTATCTTCTGGACATGTTCTCTCAACCGGACCCATAAAGGTCTTTTTGTCCTTCCAACGTATTGTAAGCCACATCCACATTGGAGAACATACACAACCCCCTCCGTTCTACACGATATGAAGTCCTTAATTTGAAAGGACCTACCATTACTAGTGGCTGAAAAAGAACTCAATCTAGTATTAGAACCCCTGGTGGCTCTACAGGTGTAGCAGTTCTTACACGGGAAAAACCCTTTATGATCAAGAAACGTAGCCTTAGGACTTTTTATAGGGGGGTTCAATACACTACGAACCAATTTAGACCTGAGAGAAGGGGCCTTCCTATATATGAATTTAGGTGTAGCCGGTAATAGTTTAGAAAAAATAGGGTCGGTAATTAGAATGGGCCAATAACGTTTGAATACACTCTCTATCTGTTTATAATTAGTGGTGAAATCCAGAATAATCGCCGTGTGATCCCTTTTATCTTCCGTCTTGGGTTTATCAACAAGAAAATTACTCCTCATCGTTGTTCCCACTTCTACGATTTTATTTTTAATCATTTCTCTGGAATAACCTTTACTGTAGAACCTCTCTTCCATAATATTGGCCTGCTCATAATATTCCTTGATATCTGTGCAATTCCTTCTAAGTCTGACCAGCTGTCCTTTCGGAATATTCATCAGCCAAGGAGGGAAATGACAACTGTCTAGTGGAATATATCCATTCCGATCTACTTTTTTGAAAAAAGTTTTAGTATGCAGATTGTTATCCTTCACCGAGATGCATAAATCCAAATAATTAATGGAAATACCACTTATTTCCCATGACAATTTAATGCATTTATCATTACTATTTAACTGATTTAGAAAACATAATAAATCAGATTCCAATCCATCCCAGATGATAATAACATCGTCAATAAACCTTTTGTAAAGGAGCAATTGTCTAGGGGGATTCCGATACACTGCCTCTTCCTCCCAGTGGGCCATAAAAAGATTGGCCACACTGGGAGCAAACCTGGCTCCCATAGCTACTCCCTTCATTTGATTGTAAAACTGGTTGTTGTACCAGAAATAGTTATGGGAGAGGCAGTAATCCAAACTTTCCAAAATAAATTTCCTCTGTGGCCATAAAAGGTCACTAAACGATCTAATACCCCAGCCCACCGAGTCCATAGCATCCTTATGATCAATGACGGTATATAAAGCAGACACATCTGCACTCGCAAGCAAAATACCATCCTTGATATGGATCCCATCTAACAATTGTATAAGGTGTTTCGTGTCTCTCAGGTAGGCCTTAGTTTGTATAACGAGGGGTTGGAGGAAGGTATCAATATATTGACCCATCCTAGACATTACTGATTGTATCCCATTGACGATGGGTCGCCCTGGTGGATTCAAGGGATCTTTATGCATCTTCGGTAGGGTATAGATAACTGGCAATCTACATACATCTGGTACCAGATATAATGCTTCTTTTTTATTCAGTACCTTAGTGTCCTTTCCTTTCTTGACTAATGCAACGAGATCCTTTTTAAATTGACTCGTCGGATCTTTTGATAAGGGGAGATATGTATTGGTGTCACCTAATTGTGACTCCAATTCTTTTTCATAATACTCCCTAGAGAGTATCACAATACTCCCCCCTTTATCAGCAGGTTACTTGCTGATTAGTCAGTGGATCACTGATGTTTACAGTGAAGGAAATAAGTATTTGATCCCCTGTTGATTTTGAATGTTTGCCCACTCACAAAGAAATGATCAGTCTGAAAAATCGAATGGTAGGTGTATTGTAACACTGAGAGACAGAATAGTAACAAAAAATTCAAAAGAAATGCATGTCTAACAGATTATGCACTATCCGCTATCATTCAGCAGGATTTCTGGCTACCAGGTGTCTTTCATACAGGTAACAAGCTGAGATTAGAAGCAGTCTCTTAAAGGGAGTGCTGCTAATCTCATGTTGTTTCCTGTATAAGACACCTGTCCACAGGAGTAATCAGATTCCAAACTCTCCACCATGGAAAAGACCAAAGAGCTGTCCAAGGATGTCATGGACAAGATTGTAGACCTACACAAGGATGTACTGGGCTATCAAACTATCGCCAAGCAGCTTGGTGAGAAGGTAACCACAGTTGGTGCAATCATTTGCAAATGGAAGAAACACAAAACTGTCAGTCTCCCTAGGTCTGGTGCACCATGCAAGATCTCACCACATGGAGTGTCAATGATCATGAGAACAGTGAGGAATCATTCCAGAACTATACGTGAGGATCTTGTCAATGATCACCAGGCAGCTGGGACCACAGTCACCAAGAAAACAATTGGTAACACACTACTCCGACAAAGATTGAAATCCTGCAGTGCCCACAAGGTCCCTCTGCTCAAGAAAACACATGTCCAGGCCCGTCTGAAGCTTGCCACTGAATATCTGAATGATGCAGAAGAGAACTGGTTGAAAGTGTTGCGGTCAGATGAGGCCAAAATCGAGCTCTTTGGCATCAACTCAACTCGCTGTGTTTGGAGGAGGAGGAATGCTGCCTATGACCCCAAGAACACCATCCCAACTGTCAAACATGGTGGTGGAAACATTCTGCTTTGGGGGTGTTTTTCTGCTGAGGGGACAGGACAACTTCACCGCATCAAAGGGACGATGGACGGGGCAATGTACGGTCAAATCTTGGGTGAGAACCTTCTTCCCTCAGCCAGGGCATTGAAAATGGGTCATGGATTGGTGTTCCAGCATTACAATTACCCAAAACACATGGCCAAGGCAACAAAGGAGTGGCTCAAGAAAAAGCACATTAAGGTCCTAGAGTGGCCTAGCTAGTCTCCTGACTTTAATCTGATTGAAAATCTGTGGAGGGAGCTGAAAGTTCGAGTTGCCAAATGTCAGCCATCAAACCTTAATGACTTGGAGAGGATCTGCCAAGAAGAGTGGGCCAAAATCCCTCCTGAGATGTGTGCAAATCTGGAGGCCAACAAGGGATTTGCCACCAAGTACTAAATAATGTTTTGTGAAGAGGATCAAATACTTATTTCTCTCATGAACATGCAAATCAGTGCATCATTTGTTAGACATGCATTTCTTTTGAATTTTTTGTTGCTATTCTGTCTCTCAGTGTTACAATACACCTACCATTTTTAGACTAATCATTTCTTTGTAAGTGGGCAAACATTCAAAATCAGCAGGGGATCAATACTTATTTCCTTCACTGTATATAGATTTTACATGTAATATTGGTTCATTTTGATAGATGGGTATACCCATCAGTGATCTACACTGTGAAATTCAGTATATGTATTGTGAGATGGTTAACAATCTATCTTTGACCCAACACTTCAAAATCAGCAAATACACTACTTTTAATAATTTTTATGGCCTTTGCAATCAAGTTTGTAGAAAAAAAACCTTTTATAACTATTTTATAACAATTTTTCTTGTGTCTTTCTTGGGTGCTTAAAAAAGTCCTCTATATTTAAAGTTTAAAAAAAAACACACACCCAAGGGTCTGGTATGTATTTTGGGGAACGTTTTAAGGAGTATCTGTGTGTGTTTGTTTGTTTGTAAGAAGCTGGAGGTTAATGTCATTTGCTGGTAATTTGAACATTTTCATTTTTATTTTCTTTGTAAAAGTAATTTTTGCTATATTAGATCCTACAGCAAGAATAGAAAAAAGCCTTAGTTAGCTCATATGACAAAAACCTGTGCACAAATGACTAATAATGGGGTCTTACTGCCTGGTAGGACATACGCCCAGGATAGGTGCTTATTCCCACCCGAAAGCTAACAAAGCCTCCATGCTCCAGAACCCAGAACACATATTGACTAAACGTTTGGTACTCCAAATAATTCCATTTTGTCTCCAAATAATCCCAATTTGCCTTTAAACAAGTAAAACAGGCAAGTAGGTAAAATATACTATTATTTATTCCACAGTCACTTTTACTTACTTAATCTCTAGCCCCAAACTCAGATGGTGCTCACATTTTCTCCCTCAGGCTCCAGCTTGTTGGTGATCCCTTGGCATTCTAACATATAATGCAGGGCTATTGACCCCTGATTTTATTTGATGACATCACAGCGCCTGCTATAGTGGAAGCATAAGGGAGAAGAGGGCACAGTGACCTGGTCTTGTAGTTGTTACAACAGTTTTTGCTTCCTTAAAAAACACCTAAACCACCTCTATTTTCCTTCCTAATAAAACCCAATGCATTTCACCAAAATGACAAAATGTTCTGTAAAGCAAACTCTTAGTTTTGCCCTACTCCAGTGACCAGGGTCATAATGTGCTCATTTTAATTTGAAACACAACTTACATTAGGCATCATTGTTTTATCCATCATACCAGTAAAGCGCTTTGAAGACCTATCTACCAAAAAACACAAACAGCCCATATGAAGTAGATATTAATTAACCAAGTGATTGTAAAAAAGAATAGAATGCGATCATATTAATTTATGACCAGAAACTAATTGTGAAACGTTATCAATTAATGCAATTCCTCATAAGATCAGAACAAATTTCCACTGACATGCCACTTCCACATGGGGCGGGCTCTGTCAGGAGTCTGCTTGCTCACTGAGGAATCTGTCCACTGATCCCAGCTGAGCAAGCAGATGACTGGTCCATGTCCACTCTACTTAAGCTCTACCTCAGATTTAAATGGACAGTCTATCTGTTTACACCCAACTGCCTCCTGATCTGCTAGATGGATGGAAAATGAATATCCACCCTCTTGCTTTTGCCGGATAGGATTGGATTTAGGTGATTGTAAATGGACATCGAGGATAATGGAGGGTCTGATCAGGTCCACCTAAAAAACTGACTGGCGGACCCAATAGGTCCACCCATGTGAAAGGGGCCAAGCGGGCTACATTCTGGCAGTAAATATCATGGCTTAACTATCTTCACAGCAAATAACCTTAGTAAACAAGTGGTGAAACTCCTATTTTCAGGGTGCCACTAATAACTTTTGGTAATATATTTGTAAGACAAAGTTTTTTGTAGAAATTTTTTTTCACATCTTTACATGAGAAAATATACTTATTTTTAAAAATATATAATTAGAGTAATCAACCCCAACTCTGATTATAGCTTGCAATACTTGGATCTTTCCACTGTTAGTGAAAATTGTGTCATTTATGATCAGCCAAGGATATTTTAGCAGCTTAGGAGTTAATGTAGGTATACTTAATAAAAACATACTAAAGGCCCCATCTGTTACCATAGTCTGTTATGTCCAATGTATGTTTTAGGTGTAATAAAATGCATTCTCCTCTTCATCTTGATGGAGCCATTTGGCCCCAGGGGTTCCATACAGTCATTTACACAGAAATGCTACTTTAATTTGTTTTTAGATATTTATTTAGATACTGGTATTCCCTCTCCTATGCATATCTGTAGCTCATATGTAATAAACAGTTGCTTAATAAATATTAGATTACAGAAATGCACAGGGCACCAGCAATGGTAAATAAACATCAAGGAATCTTTTTAAATCTTTACTGTTAGATAAAAAATATATGGACATGTTTTTCCTTATGTTAAGCAGTGATGTTTCTATTTACGTTTACAGATGTAATATATTAAAATATTTAGATATGAAAAGCAAACTGTAAGTATGTTTAGTTAGTCACAGCTGTGAATTTTTTTTGAGAAAAAAAATATTAAGTTCATACTTTACGCAATATGAGCTGTTTAAAGCAGCAGAATATTTCCCCAGAGCTTACACTATATGAAGGTTTATGTATTTCTGTTTCTATGCCAGAATATATTATATTAATATACATACTGACAAAAAAGCTCAAAGGCAACACTTGCATGCTTTGAAACAACCTGGAAAATGTATTGAATTGATACAGATAATTATTGTTCTATAAGCCCTGGTTCAAATCATTGCGGCTTTGAAGTTGTGATTTCAAAGCCGAAGATCAGTGAGATTTTAATTTGCGATTTCATTGCAGCTCTTGACTTCATTAAACAGATGTTAATGCAAGTTGCAATACAATCACACAAAAATAGTGCAGGAGCCTTTTTCAAAGTCTCTCAGACTTGAGTCACAGTGCTTAGAACAGTTCCATTGCTGCAAATTGGGTGTGACTTATCATGTGATTTTCAATGGTCAAGTTGCATAAGTCGCACTGGTGTGAACCAGGGCTTATAGTGAGGCTTTGGTTTGCCCAAGCATAAACTTGCAGAAAATTTGTGGTTTTTCATGTTCTTTTAACAGGCAAATGTTGGGTGAATTTGCAGTATCAGACCTGGATTATCTATAAAATTCTATGAGTCTATAGGAAAACACAGACACATATACTGTATATGTGATTTAATGACTCAAGGGCACCATTCAAAGGGATTGTGTTTTGGGATCTGATGAAGAGAGTGAATAATCAATTAGCTTTCTGATAGAAGTAAGTGTTGAGTTTAGAAGTAGCTTTCCAGGTTGAAGTCCATGTTATTTTCTTTGTGAGTTGCACTGCCTGTATTAACCACACTGTGAAATTTTCCTGAAGTCCATTCTCAGTAGAGTGAATGGGAGAACAACTTGGCCATTTTTGTGGCCAGTTCAATTGCTTGAACCCTTGTTTACAAACATCAGCTAGGGGTTCAGGCAGTCAACCCTGTCAAATTTGAATTGTTTACAAACATCCACCAGAAGCCTGTATCTTTTTGGTGGTAGCTACTGCTGCAAAATGACAAATCCCAAACCAGTTGGGGTTTGTAATCAGACTGGCAGGGGATCTTGGGTCCCATCATTGATCAAATATGGTCATGATCATAAATGATCAATGATATTAATGCCATCCAAGATCCCTTTCTAAGTTGTTTACAAACAGGAAACAGATAAGGATCTGCCATTTAGCAGCAATTATTTTTTTATGCCATGGCAATTTCCAGCTACCAACAATAGCTTTAACATGGAAAATGGCCTGAACAAAATTAGCAAGATTTGGCTCCCATGCGCTTCAATAGAGTTCAGCAATATATGTGGGGTTTGTGGACTTCCTGCTTGATGGATTTGCCTGTGAATGGAACATTGCTTGCTTTCCTTGTCCCTAGTTAGGACACTAGAACACAAACCTCTCTCATCACCTCCATAACGTAGGGTGAAGGTAAATTGGTCAGGGAGGATACAAATATATGAGATAACATTCCATGTTTTTGGGAGATCCCTGGATTTCTGAGAGACTTAAAGTGAGTAAATAGGGCGCATGCACGGCCGGCTCCTGGATGGACGCAAGATAAGATCCGCTCCGTCCACCCGCCAGAGTTGACGCGCCACACACCCGCACCGAGGGACACCGCAACTTCAGGGAGAGAGATAAGAGGTGTACACACCTCAGCAACCATGCCACGCCGCCACAAAGCCCCTGGACCACCAGGGAAGCTCACTCACTTTTTCCCTCCTGTCATGGCTGGAATTCAAGATGGCGCTAGCGGCAGCACAGACGATCACAGCAGCCATGAGAAGGATCACACAGCTCAGCCCACAGATGCCAGGCTGCGATACCCACTATACCCTGGGGACCCTGGTGAGTCTTCTCCTCCTCTGTCCCCCACTACACACAGCCCAGCCAAATCCAAGCCACGTTTGGACACAGACCCCGCAGCTGATTACCAGACCCTCAGCCAGCCACCTCCTCACTTCAACACTGACATGCCAGTGATAGAGTCATTCCCTGCAACAGACCAGCCTCTCACAGAAATATGCATGAAAAACATGCTACTATCGCTCAGACAGACCCTACATAGCGACCTAACGTCATCACTAGTTCAGATTACGTCCGTGGTCCAAAAGCAAGAACGTAGATTACACCATATTGAATCCAGAATGGAAGAAATAATTGTAGCGCATAACGACCTGATTGACGCACATACTGACCACATGGTTGACATCGAACAAATAAATCTGAAACTAGTGGATCTAGAAGATAGATCACGACGCAACAACATCAAGTTCAGAGGTATCCCTGAAAACGTCCCTAACAAGGCCATATTATCCTATATACAACAATATATAAAATACCTCATCACTGACCTTAACTTCCAATGCGAGATGGAAAAAAAGTCAACCTTTCACAATTCCTCCTATCAAAAATTCAAATACCAATGGTCTCGATGGTTACAGAACCCCAATTGTACTATAAATTGATATCCATATAACCATATCTTACTAAAAACTATGCAACTGACTGGTGTCCAGTTTCCCCCTCCCCCTAGCCCCCCCCTCCCCTTTCCCTTCTTCTATTCCTTACCCACTTTATATACAATATTTTACCTAACCTCGGTTCACACCACACCAAGCATACCTCTCAGGTAAACTAACCTACGTTTATGCTGTCCCTAGCCAATTGGTGGGGAATCTACTACGAATATACCTTGTTGTACTTAATGTGAACCACACTACTGTAATATGTTGTTTTGTTGAAAATCTTTCAATAAAAATATTTGAATATAAAGTGAGTAAATAGGAAAGTTATATACACTTTAAAAATAACTCTATTTATTCAGTAAGAGTTAAAACAGTATTGTATTTGTATTCATGATTAAAAATAAAAATTGTAGTCAGCCTGTTATGTGCATACTTATTAACCAGTTGGTGACCGCCTGCAGCACATATACTGGCTAAGTGATGTACCTGTAAATCGCTTAGCACATGTGCACTAGTGCATCCCCTGGAGCCAGAGCCACCGATAAAAGGGTACACTGGGCCTCCTGTAAGGGGCCCAGGCACACAGTGGGGCCTGGAGAGCAGGGGGATTGGTGAGGGGAGAATTACAGAACAATGCACTATGTCTCTCTCTCCATTAGCTGAAAGCTGGTGTCTGCCCCTCTCTTTCCCACCAGATTTCAGGCGCTGGAGGGAGAGACACAATGCATCATTCTGTAATTCTCCCCTCACCAATCTCTCTCTCTGTGCTACCAACATCTGATTCCCCCTGTGTACCTGGGCCCCCCTCATCAACCCTGCAGCGCTGGCTCTAATGTTAGCTGTGCTCAGACTGTTACCTTTGATTATCTGTAACTTTGTTTCTCACCAATAACCCCCCCCCTCCATCACTTTAGATGCTTACCCTGCTCACTCCCCTTCCCTATCTCTGCAAACACATTCTGATCTTTCCTCTTCTCAGTCCCATTGATTGTGCCTCAGTCCTTCCTTCCTGCACTCCTCATCCCATCTCATCTTTCCTGTCTCTCTCATCCCGATGCTCCAACTGACCAGATTGTATTTTCTTTTCTACTCTCTTCCCCCATTGCTCTGTCTCCCTTACATAGTCACAGCTGATCAGCTACATTCCTATGTAATGACAAATTTACTGTTAGACCATGCTATAGCTGCCTTTATCTTGTCCCAGTGCAGCTTACAGTAGTGTGCTTTATGTTGCTGGGCTTCCTCTTTCCCAGGTGTAGCCATTTACTAACTGATCTATTTAAAGCAGTAGTAAATGCAGATTTGTTTCTTGTACCTATAGCTAAGCCTATAGTAAAGCTTACCTGGAGGTACAGTGAATATTTCCTAAACATGCGCTATTAAGAAATATTTACATCTGTAGCAGCTGGTGATGTGGCCTACACATGTGCATTGTACTCTCATGCCGTCCATTGAGAGAGTTGTGCTGCAACCATGACTCCCACATGTATGCATGGGAGTGACATCATCACAGCTTGGCCATTTAATTGATCAGAGCCTAAGAACCCAGAAGGAAGATGAAGATTTAGGCCCTGTTAGTGGTGACAATGCACCACTGGAAAGATGTGTTTTTAGGTAGGTCTATAATAAAGATATGTCATCAAAGCCCATCCTCCTTACCAACAGGGTTGTTAAAA
This sequence comes from Staurois parvus, assembly GCF_062004578.1. Lineage (NCBI taxonomy): Eukaryota > Metazoa > Chordata > Amphibia > Anura > Ranidae > Staurois > Staurois parvus. The sequence continues at coordinate 12,316,917 of NW_028317949.1, forward strand.
ATATATAATTAAGCACTCATTCACACAGGTACTCTGGCTGTGTGAAGGAGGGGTTTGGGCTGGAGCTGGCTGTCATTCTGTGGAGATGCAGCAGCTGTATGAACGCAACTACAGGTTCTAATTTGACAGATGTGCAGGTGTGGGTGGCCCCAAATGCACACTGTTTGTGTTTGGGGCTGTACATCTGTATCCACACACCTATCAAATTAGGACCTTTGGCTGTGTTTGTACAGTGCCAGGTAGCTCCATCCACATAAATGAACCACTGATTCACACTGTACAGGCTACAGCATCCATGTGAATGAGCCCCACACCTCATCCACAAAGACCTTTATTTATTACCGCAATACAGATATATATTTGAACCACCTCAATACAGGGCACTTTTACCCCAATTTTCAGATTTCAGTGCTAGCAAATTTTTGTCCTTTTTATCACACAAATACAGCTTTCTTTTGGTGGTATTCAATTGGCACTGGGTTTTTTACTTTTTGCGCTATAAATTGAAAAAGACCAAAAAAAAACATTTTTTTTGTTTCTGTTATGAAATTTTGCAAATAATATTGCTTTGGTAAAAATAAATCTAATCTGTGTATAACTTTCACACAGGCCAAATAATACAGAGTCTACAAGCTATGGTGCCAATCATTGAAAATTGATCCCACCTGATCAAACCTGATGTACTGATGGCCTATCTCGTTTCTTGAGACAATAACATGCCAGGACAGTACAAATACATTTTTTTTATTATTATTTATTTGTTTTGTGCACTGGTACACTGACAATGTTTTTGTGCACTGTACACTGACAGATGTTGACATGTGGATAGGGACAAATGGTGCTTGGTGCACTGGTGTGGGATGGCTGCAGATCTGTGTAACTGATGAATAAAATTATCAGCTATCACAGATCAACTGTCACAGTCTGCAGCATCCCCCACTTCACCCCTCATTGAGCTCTCATAGAGCTCAGCAGAGGGAAACAACTGCAGAGACACGTATCTATGTTGACATTCTGAGATGACTGCGATTGGACACAGCCATCATGAGATCGGGAGGGCCAATCAAAGAGCCCATATCTTGATTCAAGATGGAATGTGTCCGAGGGACGCAGCCACCACAGAATCATGCTGCTGCAGGCGCATGTTCTGAGGGACGTACAGGAATGTCCACTCAGAACAGGGAAGCTCCCACCTGGCCATTTATGTATATTGGCCATGTGGGAGGTGGTTAAATTTAGCCGGAATTGTGTAAGTTATGTTGTGTTTGTGTCTGTTAATAAAGATTTTCATGTATTTTTTGTGAAATATCACAATTTTTTTTCTTAAGAAGGCCCTGTCAGGTAGCCTGTATGGGGCCCTGTGATTTCTATCAGCAGCCCTGCCTAGGGCATGCAGTGCATTGCTCCCTCAACTTCTGTGTCCATAGGACATAGTGGATTGTGACTCTCAGTACCCAGCCGCTTTAATCGGCTGACGGGTTATGTGATCAGGATGCAATCCGATTATCACAATGTCAACAAAGCTGTTATGAATGAATTTAATTCATAACAGCTGCGATTTATATAGTGATGCAGTGATTGGTCCACAGCTATCACATGGCACCTGGGCCATTCATAGCACACTGTACCATGTGATTAGCTGTAGCCAATCACAGATGTTATGAATGTAACCCATTCATGACAGTGTAAAACATTGCTGTTACAGTGATCATCACTGTAACATTAAATCAAAGATCACCTCCCTCAGAGTAGTACAGTGTCACAATGGTGGCACTGAACTACTCTGATTAAAGTATGTAAAGCAAACTAAATAAATAAATAAATAATTGAATGAAAATTAATTATTTTTTTTAAACATACTGTCACAAGTCAGTATCCCTGATCACCATTACACCAGTTATATGTTGGTGCTGTCCTTCACTGGCAACAATATATTTAAAAAATGTGAAAAAGAAAAGTATTTAATTCTTCATATTCCAAAAATTTGTGACAAAAAATTACAACTTCAGAAAACTTTCCGTGCCTCTTACTAATAACCTCAGACTGTCTACTTTCCAAAAATGAATCATGTGGGGGGTATTTGTACTGTCCTGGCTTTTTAAGGGCCCCAAGAAATTACATAGGCCATCAGTACATCAGAATTGATGAATGTTCAAATCTACAGTACATACCATAGTTTGTAGACGCTACACCTTTCATACAAACTAATTAATATACACTTATTTTGATGTTATTTTACCAAAGACATGTAGCAGAATAGATGTTGGCCTAAATTTATGAAGAAATTATTTTATAAAAGTATAAAATATTGTTTTTTTTCCCAACATTTTCCATCTTTTTTTATTTATATACTACAATAATTAAAAAAAAACAGCGGTGATCAAATACCACCAAAAGAAAGCTCTATTTGTGTGAAATAAATATTGAATTTGCATACAGTGTTGCATGATCGTGCAATTGCCAATTAAATTAGCACAGTGTCCTATAACAAAAAATGTCCTGGTCATAAAGGGGGTGAAACCTTCCAGAATTCATCCATTAGCACATTTCCTTTCTTGCTGATATCAGTGGGTTTTCATTCCACAAAGCAAACCTCTTTTATTAAATTTTTTGTGTGCTATAGGATTACTCAATGACTTGAATAAAAGTCTATTTAGGAACATCTGCCAGACATGAAAAGGCAGCATATGGCAGGCGAATATAGAGCAGAACCTTACGATAACTATACTGCAGAATAGTAAGTAAATACCCTGACCCACTCCACCCTCTTTTCATAGGAGTAATTCACCTTTAAGGACATTTCTTGGCAGCATGACTTCCATTTGAATACCAAACTGCCAATCATGGAACATTTAAATGTGAATACAAAATTACATTTACATTTGCTAAGTTGTAAATAAAGGTGAATATATTAGGCTCAATGCATGGAACTAACATGTCAAGATAAGACATTTTTTATTACAAAATCATGAGTTATTTTCAGCTTAATGAGATTTGAAAATAAATTTCACATGATTTGAATAATAAGATGCTTATCCTTGTATCAAAGATTGAGCCTATTACACTAAGAAGTATTGTAAATATTCTGTAAAAATGTAAAAGAAAAAAAAACTCTAAAAATTAAATTCAAGACACTAAAAACACTAATAAAAACTAATAAAAACACAAAAACACTAATAATGCAAATAACCCTGTCATGTGTTTCTTGATTAAACATGTAATTCTGTTTCAGAAATACTTAGGGCATAGAAGTGGTCTTTTTATAAACCTCAGAAAAAATATTGATTAAACACATTTGAATTTCAGTACTTATTTACAATAAAACTGGCTATGTTATGTGACATGAGAAGTAATTGTTCTCTGTACATTATATTTATGTACCAGATGGACCGGTGATCATTTGAATAACATCCAAGCAATAAGTTTTGTTTGAATCATTTAGCCAGCTGGCTGGAAGTTTAAACTTGAACATTTTTCAAGTGTATCCAATATTCCAGCTGGTACTTTTCTACTATGAAAAATATCAAATAGGGCTTTAATTGTCATTGGTCACACGGCATTAGCATATCTTCCCAAGTACTTGAGTTTGCCAAATAATAATTTTCTGTAATAATTAAATATGGTATAAACATGCCTTCACTGATTTGACTATTGTGAACTTCTCTTTTTTTTCTCCTAAGGAACAAAACCTTACTCTACTAGCCAAGGCTATTAACTAAAATTACCAACATGCTTGTTTTATGGTATCAGCAATGACACAAAAGTCAAACTTGACTGCTAATTAAAGCTGATGTATCAGTAATTGTTGTAAATGTATTAATGTATGCATATTGAGCTGGCATAAATCAACATTAATATTGACATCTGACAACGACGTTCACTAATCAAGATTTCACTTTGAGCTTGCAAAGCATACTTATACGACTTCTCATAATAGCGTACCTTCTTTCAAGAAACATAAGATTTTTGCAATCTACCAAAGGATTTAATTCAGGCTGTTGAAACATTCATCAAGCTAGTGTCTTAAAGATGTATTTGCTGCCATCCTAGTAATCCTTAACATTTAAATAAAACTATATTTTTTTTAACCTTAGTGTCCCAAACTGTCCATACACATGTCATTTCAACATTTAGCAGCAAATGATCACATGGCATACACATCCACTATTTAATGCAAGTACTACTCCTGTCCATTGTTTTAACATACCACTCTATTGTGACTACTAACAATTCATGTTTTCCAGATCTCTTTACAGTGTCAAAGGCCAAATAATTTCCATACTCATTTTTTAAATGCTACTATTCCAGTGTACTGTCTTGCAGTCTTGAAGAAGTTTTAGTGGTCACTATGGAATTAATACACACTGCTGTAGGTTGTAGAGCTGGATTATATCAGTAGCACATTTTGTAAATGCTTTCTTGTTTCCATGGTGACAAGTGTATTACCAACATTAAAAAGAGTAATAACAACTAGATAACTATGTAGGCAAAATGCAGATATTTAGTAGGAATTTGGAGAGGAAATCTAATTTTAAAACATTATCAAGTAGGGCCACAATCACCACTTTTGAGGGTTGAGATCCCATCTCTCTGCTTTGTCACACCTCCTCATCCTCCAAAGCACTACCAGACAAACTAGATTTATTAAATGTATTTATTATTTACCTACATCTGTTACAGTAAGGCAAAGAAATTCACTTAACATGTATGCTTTGATTTAAAAGATAGTTTGGCTATCCATTCTGGAGCTGAATGTAGAACCACAGGCATGCTCCTGCTATACCAGGGAGAAATCCTATATGTAAACCTGCATCCCGCTCCCCATTAAAGTGCCAACACTGTCATCACCCCACAGCTCGCTATGGAGCATTTTCTATCTAAAGAATGGGGTCACTCACATTCTGTGCCCTGGATCTCCTCACACCCTGTCCCCAGGGAGGAAGCCAATATGGCCACCACACCTGCTACTGCCTGAGTAGCCACACCACAACCACTTTTGAAGAGGAGATCTCTGTAAGTAATCAATCAACAGCCTCCGCAGTGGCCACAATACTGACTCCTACTATTGAAGCAGCTGTAGATGAGGCAATGCAGAGTGGCATTCTGCAGCTGATACAGGAGTTGCAGGCATAGACACAAAAGCTGAATGATGCTGAATACAGGATTTTCTCTGGATAATCCATTGATGCAAACACAGACACTCCTGGACTCTGCCATTAAACAAAACCCATATATCATGGCTGCACTAAACGTTCCAGCAGTAGCAATATCAGAATCATTGATACAGCAAAATCTGTTAAGGCTTCATTTTTAAGTGAATTTCAATCCACCCACAATCCTGCTGCCCTGGGAATTGATGGGTCATTTGCAGTAGAAAATGCCCACAGATAAGGAGCACCTATCCCAGGCCACAAAACTCCACTGCCGGTTATAATGAAACACTGAAATTGTGCAAACAAAGCAACCATTTGACAGCATTTTCACAAAACCAATGTTTTAATGCTTGATAGAGCTAAACGGTTACCGTTTGTGGATTATTCTGCCAAGGTCTAACAAAAAGCAATGCTTTTAGCAAAGTCTGCACAGGCTTTATCTACCCATACCATTAGATTCACTTTTGTCTATTCACCTGTGCTTCATTTCCAGTTGTCTGATGGCCAGTATATTCAGAGAAACTCCTGAACAGCCTGCCTTTATCTGCAGAAGATCCTCCACTTACTCCAAAACAGCAACATACTCCTCATGTGAAGTCTAAACCTAAGGACAAATGTCAGGAGAGCCCAACACAAAGGAGGAGACTGACCGATCCCAAAAAGCTTACACCATTATGCACGGCCTGAAACATATAGTGGATGAGAACACTTTACTTTGGAGTCTCATGTTTAAATGGTTTTCAAATGTATCTGTTATCTTTCTCTATACTGACTTACAGTAATTAGCAGCTCCCTAGAAACTCTTCTCTACAGGGCTGTAAACTTACTTTCCACTTATTTCTCACATTCACTCCAGGGCTTTCCACTGGAATAAGAGACGTACTTTGATCTGCTCACCTACTGAGGATAAAAAAGCGAAGCCACAGTATGGTTATAGTTACTATTTTAAGTTGGATAATTCTATCTTTAGAGGAGATAACAGATTTAATATACTGTAGGTATCACTGAATTCGGACCAGTCTGCCTCCTCAAATGGTATGTCGATTGAAACCCAACTAGCCTGGGCAACCTGAAATCTAGGATTGGAGTCTGCATTAGAGCAGAATAATAAATAGAGATCAACTTAATAGGGGCAGGTTGTCTTAATGACTTTTCTAAGGGGGTAATATGCAAAGGGATATCTAAATTCCCAAATTGCGTGCGCACTGCATGTCGAATGATAATAATAAAATAAGTAGTAGGGGAGTAGGTCAAACTCCACTCTCAGTTGTTGGAATGTCTTAAAACCCAGGGCAGTAAACAAATGGCATAGATATTTAATTACTCTAGAACACCATCGCTGGGGGTCCAGCAGGGAATAGAGTTCTTGCAAAGTGAGATTAAGCCACAGAGGATTATTGGGAGATACGATCCAGAAGGTCTTAAATATTTGGGTCAGCACAACAGTAAACAAGGATAAGGATGTGCGTAACATAGTAGTACCAGGACGGACAGGTACCTGGCATCAATAAATAATATTATACAGGGCTTCAAAGGATGAAGCGATAGCTACCTCAGTAGTAGTGCAGGCATTCGCGGAATTAGGGAACAGTCAGTCGTGCATATGAACCATTTGGGATGTCACGTAATATAGATAGAAGTTAGGGAAGGCCAGTCCCACCAAAGAAGCAGCCTCAAAACCTCCATTTCCATCCTGGGGGGCGATGTTTCCAGAGAAACACAGTACAAATTATATTTAGTTGTTTAAATAGGGATTTAGGTATTTTGAAAGGGGAATAAGCTAGCACATACAACAGCATAGGGAGATAAATCATCTTGAGGATATTAACCCTTCCCATAAAGTCTAATGGCAAATCCATCCACTGCCTGGTATGGATCTGCAAGTGGGTAATCAATGGACATATATCAGTGGTGTCCAAACTGTGGTCCAAGGGCTGAATGTGGCCCTTTGCTAGCCTTTATCTGGCCCTTGGGGCAGCATTCCTCTGACATCAACAGTGGGGCATAATTCCTGCCCTGACACCAATGATGGGGTATTATTCTTCACACTAATACCAATGATGGAGCACTACTCCTCCTGTTTCTGACCACCAACCCCTAGGCCATGTTTATTCTTACTAATGCTGGGCCCAGGACATTTTCTACCCCCACTGGCCACAATCTGGCCCCCCAAAAGTCTGAAGGACAGTAAATTGGCCCTTTGTTTGAAAAGTTTGGAGACCCCTGACATATATTGTTAGGAATGTGGGAGGAGAACGGCAGTTGTATCGTAATCCCTATATATCTGAACGTGGTAACAACTTGTAGTTTAGACTATAGGTGAATCACAAACACAGCACCAGGATCAAGCGGGAATAAGCTAGATTTATCCCAATTTACCTGGAAGCCAGAGTAATCACCAAAGTATACAATGGGGGTCAACTAAATATACAAAGGTATCGTCAGCATAAAGGGAAATGCGTTCCATTAGGAAGACCTCTAATAGAAGGGGAATTACGGATACAAATAGCAAGTGGCTTTATCGCTAGTGCAAATAATAGGAAAGATAAGGGGAAACCCTGCCTGGTGCCCCTATGTATCGGAAAAGCATCAGTAACATAGGAATTCACTCTAATTCTGGCCACAGGTTCCGTGTAGAGCAGACGTATCCAGGCTATCATACATGGGCCAAAGCCGTAGAGGGAGGTAGTACCTGAAAGAGATAGGGCTATTCCTCACTATCAAAGGCCTTACAGGAGTCCAGAGAGACATGTGTAGAGGAGCAGTCATGAGGGTATTGCAAATTATGAAACAATCTACGAATGTTCATTCTAATGGAACGACCAGGTATAAATCCACCCTGGTCTCCCTTCACCAGAGTCTCCACTACATCATTCATATGATTGGCCAATACTTTCAGCAGAATTTTAACATCAACATGAATGAGGGAAATCAGCTATAGGAATCACATTTGAAAGGGTCTTTATGAGATATCAAAATAAGTACAATCAATGCCTCTCGCATAGTGGGAGGCAGGACACCTGTCTCTAGGGCTTCATTAAACATCCAAAGGAATGGGCTAATCAGTGATCTGAAATAGGCATACCACTAAGGTGGAAAGCCATCAAGGCCTGGGGTCTTATCAGCTGATAATTGTGAAATCGCAGGTCTATCTCCTCAACTGAGGTGGGTACTTCCAGATCCCCTCGCACACTCGGGGACAAGGAAGGGAGGGTAACCCGTGCCAAATAGTGAAGTAACTGATCTGTGGAGTAGTGGGCCAAAGTAGCATAAAGATCAGTGTACTATGACAGAAAGGTATCCGAAACTGCCAGGGGTATAGTACCTAACTGTCCAGAAGGAAAACATGTCCAGGGAATAGAAGTAGGGGCATATTCAGGCCTAGTTAAATAAGCCAGTAGGTGGCCAGCCTTGTTATCATATTAAAAAAAATTATTTGGGCAGTGTATAGCATCTTTTTTTTAGTAAGGTCTAACAAGCGTTCATATTCTCTACGTTTCAACAGCCATTCCACTCTAATAAGGGGACCAGGGTTAGCATTATAATTACTTTCAGTTGTCATCATGGTGGACTCCAGTTCCTTGGTGCCCACCTGAACAATTTTACGTAACATACCAGTAACAGACATAAAGATTCCAGGGAGGGTAGTTTTAAATGCCTCCCACTCCGTGGAGGAGTCAACAGTGCCCAAATTTGTAGTACAATAATCAGCAACACCTTGAGCACACTCTCCTTGTACCACCCCATCCTCCAACCATTGCGGATTCAAACGCCACAGTGCAGAGCAAATGCACGGGAGCAGGAGGAGGCCCATGCAGAGAGGGAAATGATCCCAAATACCCCTAGGTAAACAGCCAACTGCCAAGATCACAGGAAGCGTGGTTACAGAAGCAAAGGCCATATCAAGATGTGACATAGTATTAAAGGAATCAGAGTGGCAGGAGTATTGACAAGCATCAGGGTGTTTCCACCGCCATATTTCAGTAAGATCGTATACCTGTGCCCAATCCAGGAGCGACTGATATATTTTACTACCACCCCCCAAGCAGTCATCAGTAGGATCTAAGACTGCACTGAAATCTCCAACATAGAGTAAGGGATCATTAATAAGACATAAAGTCATAAGGGACAATTTAGTTAGGAGATCCGGGGAGAACGGAGGTAGAATATAAACATTGACTAAAGTAAACATAATAGAGGCAAATTGAATGGTAAGGACAACAAATTTCCCTTCTGCATCTAGTTTTTCCTGGATAATATCGGCTGGGAGGGATTTAGCCAGCAGCACAGAGACCCCACGGGAGTAGGAGGTATGGGTAGAATAGAAGGACCTAGCTATCCAATGACGCTTAAGAGCCAGAATTGTGGAGCCAATTAAATGGGTTTCCTGGAGACATACAATATGTGGTCTATGCTTTTTTTTTTAGAAAAGAGAACACCAGTGACCACTTCTGGGGTGAGTTTAACCATTTAGTATTCCATGAAAGGACCCTCAGTGGTACAGACATAAAAAATCAGTAGAAACATCAGCATAATCACATGATAATCACGTAACATACAGTACATCCATACAGCCAGACCGTGAAACTGTGGAGAAAAGGCATGTGAGACTAGGAAAAAAAAAAACCACCAAGAATTGCCCATTCCCACCAGAGAACTTCCAAAAAACCCTCCCTGCCCACCCCACTCTTCCATCCCCAACTTAGAGAGCTTAAATCCCATGAACTCTTGAACATCCAGTGGCCTCGCCACCAACAGGTCGGAAGGTATGCTGAAATCCAGATGGCTCTTTACATTAGAAGTCAAATCCTCTAAAAGAGTAGAGAAAGTCCCTGAGGCAGGACCAAAAAGACAAAAGTGGGCAGTCCATTGTTACAAAAGGAATTCAGTGGGAGTCAGAGGCACTAGGATCCACCCGTACAACCGAGGGAGTGCAAAGCGAGTTCCAAAATCGCTGAAACCGAGTATGGGCACAGGAGAGTCTCATAGGGTCAACGTTGCCCACACCTGGGCTCCAGACCAAAGCAGTCATCCAGATCCAGCCAAGACATCACCTCCTTTGGAGTAGCATAAAAATGAGCTTTCCCATCATGAATAATGCATAACTTGCCTGAAAAGAACATAGCATATTGCAGCTTATGATACTGGAGGAGTGCTTTAACAGTGGCATAAGAAGCGCGTTGACGGTGTACATCTGCTGAAGAGTATGGATAAATAGAAATAGTAGCACTGTTGTACCTAAGTACCCACTTCTCCCTGTCACTACGGAGGATAAGAACTTTATCTTGAAAGTTGAGGATTCGTGCAATCATGGAGGAGGGGAGCCAAAAGGAGGTAGGCGTGGTGGTGTACGATAGCCTGTTCAATCACAAAATCGGAGGGTAACGTTTCAGCCCCAAAGCTGTCCTTCAGCCAGGAAGAAAGAAACTGTTCAGGAGATGAGCCCTCTGAGCATTCAGGAAATCCCACAAATCTTAGGTTATCCCTACAGGACCGATTTTCTAAATCGTCCAGTTTGGGCTTGAGAGCCGCCATTTCATCAGTAGCTGAATACACATAGGCGGTCAAAGGATAAAGAGTATTCTCCAGGGAATTGATGCGGTCTTCAGCTGCCTCCTTTCTATCCTTAAGATTGTGTACATCTTTTTTTAACAAAGAAAATCCAACATGGATGGTCTCTATCTGTGTAGTCAAGGAGCTCTTGCAGTCATTGCCTGCATAGTCTGAGATAATGAAGTTCAGATGGTTGCTGAACAGTATCCCCTTCAGTATCGGAAGCAGGAGGGGACCCCAAAGGAGAGGAGAGGGCTGCAGGCACATCAGAGACTTCAGGGGAAGAAGTACTCACCAATCCAGCAGGAGCCAGCTGGGAGAGAGCAGGAGGAAACAGCGTGGAAGGGACAACGTGCATGGAGCTGGTGCCATCTTGTCTGTGAAAGCGAACCAGCTGTTCTGTCGTCGAGGGCACCTTTGCTTGCCTGATTTTAACCATGATGGTGATACAGTGAGGTGCCTGCCATCAGGAGGAACAAATCAATGTGTTTGGAGTGAGGATTCAACGCAGGATGTCTGAAGGATACCGAGAAAGAGCCAGAGCCATCGGGTTAAGCTGCCGCTCGGTCCAGCATCAGGCCACCCCGTCCTTTCTTAAGCATTTTTTATATGTTTTCAATATGTTTAAACTATATTTGTATAAATAAAGGACAGTTTGTAATTTTAGTGGTGTTCATGGTGCCTATAAAGTCCAATTAACTTAATGTGTATATAGCAACAATTCTTTGGTAAGGCAGATATTACTTATAGCATTGACAACACTTTACCTCCTAAGAAAGCGAAAGCGGTTTAGCCCTTGCCAAACTTGAAAGTTTATAATTTAGTCTGTCAGAAGCAGCACACACTTGACTGGATATCCAATACCTCCATATACTCAAATATCACTCTGGAACAAATGATGGTTGCCCCTTGAGTTACATAACAATGTCCTTATCAAAGACAGTATCATCTCTTGGAGGGAGAAGAGGAAAGCAGCGGGCCTCTCCTCATATATATCCTGCTTTTCTGCAATGCAACAGAACCCAATATTTCTCCCGGGTTCTGACCAACTTGTCTTTTGTACATGGCACAGCTCAAGCCTCCAGACCCTTCTTATTCTTTGAGGATACCAACAGTCCATAGCCTCTCAAAACCTTATCTGAGGAACACAACTAGAGATGAGCGAATCGAAGTATCCGAAGTGGAATTCGAGTCGAATATCGGAAAAATTTCGATTCGTGCCGAATCCGAAAAACAGCCTAATTCGGACGCGCGAATCGAAATTTTTCCGAAAATGGCGGCTGACATGTGCGGCGACGGAGCGGGGATGTCGGGGAAGGCGCGCAGACAAGGCGCGCTGCCCCATAATGCATTCCTCAACGACATGTGATCGCATCAGCCAATCAGCAGCCAGCCAGCCAGCACTGTGTAATGGTCGAGGTATATATAGCGGCCATTTTGGAAATCTTCATTTGCCTGCAGTCATTGAACAGAGGCAGACCGCTCTGTACTAGGGACAGGGACAGAGTTAGGGCCACAGAAACGAGAATTGGGGACAGAGAGAAGTTACTTAGGGACAGAGAACCATTACTCAGGGACACAGACTTGTTAATGAGGGCCACAGAATCGTTATTTAGGGACAAAGAAACGCTAGTTAGGGCCACAGAATTCATACTCAGGGACAGACAGAATTTTCACTCAGTGCCAGAGAATTGTTACTTAGGGCCACAGAAACGTTATTAGGGCCACAGAATTTTTACTCAGGGACAGACAGAATTGTTACTGAGTGCCAGAGAATTGTTACTCAGGGACAGACAGAATTGTTACTGAGTGCCAGAGAATTCTTACTCAGGGCCACAGAATTCATTCTCAGGGACAGACAGAATTGTTACTCAGGGACAGACAGAATTGTTACTGAGTGCCAGAGAATTGTTACTCAGGGACAGACAGAATTGTTACTGAGTGCCAGAGAATTGTTACTCAGGGACAGACAGAATTGTTACTGAGTGCCAGAGAATTGTTACTCAGGGACAGACAGAATTGTTACTGAGTGCCAGAGAATTGTTACTCGCACAGACACAAAATTGTTACTTGCACAGACACAGAATTGTTACTCGCACAGACACAGAATTGTTACTCAGGGCCACAGAATTCATACTCAGGGACAGACAGAATTGTTACTGAGTGCCAGAGAATTGTTACTCAGGGACAGACAGAATTGTTACTGAGTGCCAGAGAATTGTTACTCAGGGACAGACAGAATTGTTACTGAGTGCCAGAGAATTGTTACTCGCACAGACACAAAATTGTTACTTGCACAGACACAGAATTGTTACTCGCACAGACACAGAATTGTTACTCAGGGCCACAGAATTCATACTCAGGGACAGACAGAATTGTTACTGAGTGCCAGAGAATTGTTACTCAGGGACAGACAGAATTGTTACTGAGTGCCAGAGAATTGTTACTCAGGGACAGACAGAATTGTTACTGAGTGCCAGAGAATTGTTACTCGCACAGACACAAAATTGTTACTTGCACAGACACAGAATTGTTACTCGCACAGACACAGAATTGTTACTGAGTGCCAGAGAATTGTTACTCAGGGACAGACAGAATTGTTACTGAGTGCCAGAGAATTGTTACTCAGGGACAGACAGAATTGTTACTGAGTGCCAGAGAATTGTTACTCAGGGACAGACAGAATTGTTACTGAGTGCCAGAGAATTGTTACTCGCACAGACACAAAATTGTTACTTGCACAGACACAGAATTGTTACTCGCACAGACACAGAATTGTTACTCAGGGCCACAGAATTCATACTCAGGGACAGACAGAATTGTTACTGAGTGCCAGAGAATTGTTACTCAGGGACAGACAGAATTGTTACTGAGTGCCAGAGAATTGTTACTCAGGGACAGACAGAATTGTTACTGAGTGCCAGAGAATTGTTACTCAGGGACAGACAGAATTGTTACTGAGTGCCAGAGAATTGTTACTCAGGGACAGACAGAATTGTTACTGAGTGCCAGAGAATTGTTACTCAGGGACAGACAGAATTGTTACTGAGTGCCAGAGAATTGTTACTCAGGGACAGACAGAATTGTTACTGAGTGCCAGAGAATTGTTACTCAGGGACAGACAGAATTGTTACTGAGTGCCAGAGAATTGTTACTCAGGGACAGACAGAATTGTTACTGAGTGCCAGAGAATTGTTACTCAGGGACAGACAGAATTGTTACTGAGTGCCAGAGAATTGTTACTCAGGGACAGACAGAATTGTTACTGAGTGCCAGAGAATTGTTACTCAGGGACAGACAGAATTGTTACTGAGTGCCAGAGAATTGTTACTCGCACAGACACAAAATTGTTACTTGCACAGACACAGAATTGTTACTCGCACAGACACAGAATTGTTACTCAGGGCCACAGAATTCATACTCAGGGACAGACAGAATTGTTACTGAGTGCAAGAGAATTGTTACTCAGGGACAGACAGAATTGTTACTGAGTGCCAGAGAATTGTTACTCAGGGACAGACAGAATTGTTACTGAGTGCCAGAGAATTGTTACTCGCACAGACACAAAATTGTTACTTGCACAGACACAGAATTGTTACTCGCACAGACACAGAATTGTTACTGAGTGCCAGAGAATTGTTACTCAGGGACAGACAGAATTGTTACTGAGTGCCAGAGAATTGTTACTCAGGGACAGACAGAATTGTTACTGAGTGCCAGAGAATTGTTACTCAGGGACAGACAGAATTGTTACTGAGTGCCAGAGAATTGTTACTCGCACAGACACAAAATTGTTACTTGCACAGACACAGAATTGTTACTCGCACAGACACAGAATTGTTACTCAGGGCCACAGAATTCATACTCAGGGACAGACAGAATTGTTACTGAGTGCCAGAGAATTGTTACTCAGGGACAGACAGAATTGTTACTGAGTGCCAGAGAATTGTTACTCGCACAGACACAAAATTGTTACTTGCACAGACACAGAATTGTTACTCGCACAGACACAGAATTGTTACTCAGGGCCACAGAATTCATACTCAGGGACAGACAGAATTGTTACTGAGTGCCAGAGAATTGTTACTCAGGGACAGACAGAATTGTTACTGAGTGCCAGAGAATTGTTACTCAGGGACAGACAGAATTGTTACTGAGTGCCAGAGAATTGTTACTCGCACAGACACAAAATTGTTACTTGCACAGACACAGAATTGTTACTCGCACAGACACAGAATTGTTACTCGCACAGACACAGAATTGTTACTCAGGGCCACAGAATTCATACTCAGGGACAGACAGAATTGTTACTGAGTGCCAGAGAATTGTTACTCAGGGACACCTAATCGTTGAATTAAATAGTATGTCAGACAACATGCAGAGGAGTGGCAGAGGAGGCAATGTTTTAGGAGCGAGCAGACGTGGCAGCAGAGGAAGGGGTCGAGGCAGCAGTATTCGCAGCCAGAGGCCAGTGCTCCCGGTGTCATCCAGCGGTCGTGTCTCCACCGACAACCCTGCCGTCATTGATTGGTTGGCTCGGTCGTCTTCCTCTTCCCAGGTCACCTCTGACACCTACAGCCAACGGTCGGTGGGTACGTCAGACACAACCGTTAGTTGGCATGGCCCGGGACCAAGCCCACTGAAATCACGTGTCCTCTACCTGCCCCTGTCCTTTGCTGTTCCCTCACCAAGCGAAGTATCGCATGCTGTGGGCTCAGCCCCACTGTACAGTGAGGAAGAGCTAACAGAGGGCGGTCAGGAACGGGGGGAGACATCGGCCTTTTCAGCAGCCAAGCGAACAAGTACTGGCGAGGAGAGTGGCTCGGTAGCCGGTCTAGAGACAGGTCTGTCTCCTGACCCAGACGCAGCCGAGGGGGCTAGTAGTGAGGCGGAGACCCTACTTGATGATGAGGAGGTTGATCGCACTTGGCAGCCTCGTCGTCATCAGGCAATTTCTTCCGCATCATCAGGAGAAGAGGGTGGCAGCTTGGCAGCGAGCAAAACAGTCGGTGGGTTGCCCAGGAGACAGCAGCAGGGTCGCATCAGTGTCAGTGGAGCCAAACGTCCACGGAGTAGAGCACCAGCTCCACTGCAGCCTACCACCACGGCCAGTAGTGGTGCCGGTGCGCACGGAGGAAGTAGCAGTCAGCCAGTGAAGAGTAGCGGGGGCAAAGTTTCCTACTCGGTGGTGTGGCAATTTTTCCTCAAGCCGCCCGAGGAAGTAAACGTAGCCGTATGTCGACTATGTGGCCAGAAATGCAAGCGTGGCCAGGGGGCCCATGTTGGGACTACAGCGTTGCGTCAGCATATGCAGCGTCACCATTCGGTGGCCTGGGAAAACCGTGATAAACATACGGCGGTTCTGCCTGCCCCAGCCCCCGCTCCATCACCCGCTCCGTTACTTGCTCCGTCACCCGACGTCGTCAATCGCCCTCTATCAGCCAGTCAAGGCTCCAACACCTCTGCTGAGGGGAGTTGTCGCTCATTGGCATCTTCCGCTCGTTCAGATGCTCCTTCTCCTGCTACTCCTCTTCTCGGATTCCGTCAACAGTCTTTCTTGGAATCCGTATCCAAGAGACAACAGTTTGCGAGCACGCACCCGACGGTGCAAAAGCTGAACGTCCTCCTGTCCAAGTTGCTGGTGCTGCAGTCCCTCCCTTTCCAACTGGTGGACTCAGCACCTTTCCGAGAAATGATGGCTTGTGCCGCGCCGCGGTGGAGAGTGCCAAGCCGTCATTTCTTTGCCCAAAAGGCAGTGCCAGCCCTGCATTCACATGTAGAAGAGATGGTGGGCCAGTCTTTGAGCATGTCGGTCTCTGCCAAAGTGCACGGCAGCGCCGACGTGTGGAGCTGTAACTACGGTCAGGGACAGTACATGTCATTTACGGCCCACTGGGTGAACGTGGTGCCGGCACAGCCGCACCAGCAACTTGGACAGGTCACGACGCTTTTGCCTCCACGTTTGCACGTCCTTGGTCCAGCAAGCATGTCCGCCTCTACCACCTCTTTTTCCGCCGTGTCCTCAGCCGCCACCCCCGTGCCAAGTCCCATTACCCGACCGGCATATCACATGTGCAGGGCGCAACGGTGTCACGCTGTGCTGCACCTGGTATGCCTTGGCGAACGTAGTCACACAGGGGAGGAACTGCTGAGTGTAATGAACAGAGAAATCGACAGATGGCTGTCTCCGCGCAAACTAAAAATCGGAACCATGTTGACTGACAACGGAAAGAACATGGTGTCTGCTCTGCGTCAAGGAAGGTTGTGCCATGCGCCATGCATGGCTCACGTGTTCAATCTGGTTGTCAAGCGGTTCCTAAAATCCACCATCCCACTGCAAGACATCCTTAAAATGTCACGTAAACTGTGCATGCATTTCAGCCATTCCTACACCGCAAAGAACACCCTCATTGAGCTGCAGCGGCAGAACGGAATTCCACAGCATCGCCTGATCTGCGACGTTGCAACAAGGTGGAATTCAACCCTACACATGTTAGACCGCCTTTACGAGCAGCGAAAGGCCATCACCGATTTCCTGATGTTACAAGCGGATAAAGGTACTCCCCTGTGTAACTTAGATGTCAGCCATTGGCAGCTCATGCGTGACACCTGCCGCTTGCTCAGGCCCTTTGAGGAGGCCACGCTATTCGTGAGTCGGCAGGACTATGGGATGAACGACGTCATTCCTCTGTTGCACGTCCTGGAACAAATGCTGTTAACAATGGCTGGTCAGGGTGCGGTAGATGTGGCGCACAGATCTCAACGCCACATGACCCCTGTGGGGGCAGGACAGGAAGAAGAGGAGGAGGTAGAGGAGGACATTTGTGCTCAGGAATTATTGAGTGAAATGGGTGGTTTTTCCACTCAGCGGACAGGAGTGGAGGAGCAGGAGCATCTGGTAGAGGAGGAGGAGGAGGAGACAGAGGACCCAGACGCACCGTGGCAGTATGCTGTGGAGATGGAGGCAGGGAGTCCCTCGCATTCCTTGGCACAAATGGCCCATAGCATGCTCGGTTGCTTGCGTAGCGACAGCCGAATAATAACCATCAGACAGAGGGATGACTTTTGGCTGTCCACCTTGTTGGACCCTCGCTATCGGTCCAAAATGGTGGCCTTTTTCACACCTGCTGAGAGGGAGGCCAAAATTACGTACTATAAAAACCACCTATGTAGTCAGTTGGTCTCTGCCTTTGTGCGCCAACGTCCATCCTCAGACACTGTGGGCCCTGTGCGCTCACGTTCCGCTGGCATGGCAGCAGGGGAGGGGTGGGGTGGTAGGAGCAGTGGCAGCTCCACCAGCAGTGGCTGCCTCAGTCTGCAGTCGATGATGAGTAGCTTTCTTCACCAGCGCAGTGAGGAAACTACTAACCAGCCGCAGCAGCAGCAGCAGCATCAGGTGGACCTGGAGCAGGAGCTCAAACAACAGGCTTGGGCCTACTTGGACAGCACCCTGCCAACCGAGGTAGACAATCCCCTTGACTACTGGGCAACGAAACTTGACCTTTGGCCCCAACTAGCTGAATTTGCCCTTGAAAGGCTGTCATGCCCGGCCAGTAGCGTGGCATCGGAGCGCGTGTTTAGTGCGGCAGGAGGTATTGTAACTCCGCGGAGGACACGACTGTCCACCCAAAGTGTGGAGAGACTCACGTTTGTGAAAATGAATCAGGCGTGGATTAGTCTGGATTTCAAACCACCAGTTCCTGACACAACTGACTAAATCCGCCATGAATCATGCCTCAAACATGTGCCACTTTCAGGTCTCCTCACACTGCTGGTGTGTTTAATTTTTTGACATAGGGTGCTGGCAGATTACGGGCCTCCTATAGCTGCTGCCAGGCCCCTAATCTGCCATAGGCCCCTATATACCGCCTCCTCATGCTGCTGCTAGGTCCAGAGTCTCTCATGGGTCCCTGTACGGCCTCCCATTGCTGCTGTCTCCATCGCCACACTCTGCTGCCATGTGCCACTTTCAGGTCTCTTCACACTGCTGGTGTGTTAAATTTTTTGACATAGGGTGCAGGCAGATTACGGGCCTCACATAGCTGCTGCCAGGCCCCTAATCTGCCATGGGCCCCTATATACCGCCTCCTCATGCTGCTGCCAAGTCCAGAGTCTCTCATGGGTCCCTGTACGGCCTCCCATTGCTGCTGTCTCCATCGCCACACTCTGCTGCCATGTGCCACTTTCAGGTCTCTTCACACTGCTGGTGTGTTAAATTTTTTGACATAGGGTGCAGGCAGATTACGGGCCTCACATAGCTGCTGCCAGGCCCCTAATCTGCCATGGGCCCCTATATACCGCCTCCTCATGCTGCTGCCAAGTCTAGAGTCTGTCATGGGTCCCTGTACGGCCTCCCATTGCTGATGTCTCCATCGCCACACTCTGCTGCCATGTGCCACTTTCAGGTCTCTTCACACTGCTGGTGTGTTTAATTTTTTGACATAGGGTGCAGGCAGATTACGGGCCTCACATAGCTGCTGCCAGGCCCCTAATCTGCCATGGGCCCCTATATACCGCCTCCTCATGCTGCTGCCAAGTCCAGAGTCTCTCATGGGTCCCTGTACGGCCTCCCATTGCTGCTGTCTCCATCGCCACACTCTGCTGCCATGTGCCACTTTCAGGTCTCTTCACACTGCTGGTGTGTTAAATTTTTTGACATAGGGTGCAGGCAGATTACGGGCCTCACATAGCTGCTGCCAGGCCCCTAATCTGCCATGGGCCCCTATATACCGCCTCCTCATGCTGCTGCCAAGTCTAGAGTCTGTCATGGGTCCCTGTACGGCCTCCCATTGCTGCTGTCTCCATCGCCACACTCTGCCATGTGCCACTTTCAGGTCTCTTCACACTGCTGGTGTGTTTAATTTTTTGACATAGGGTGCAGGCAGATTACGGGCCTCACATAGCTGCTGCCAGGCCCCTAATCTGCCATGGGCCCCTATATACCGCCTCCTCATGCTGCTGCCAAGTCCAGAGTCTCTCATGGGTCCCTGTACGGCCTCCCATTGCTGCTGTCTCCATCGCCACACTCTGCTGCCATGTGCCACTTTCAGGTCTCTTCACACTGCTGGTGTGTTAAATTTTTTGACATAGGGTGCAGGCAGATTACGGGCCTCACATAGCTGCTGCCAGGCCCCTAATCTGCCATGGGCCCCTATATACCGCCTCCTCATGCTGCTGCCAAGTCTAGAGTCTGTCATGGGTCCCTGTACGGCCTCCCATTGCTGCTGTCTCCATCGCCACACTCTGCTGCCATGTGCCACTTTCAGGTCTCTTCACACTGCTGGTGTGTTTAATTTTTTGACATAGGGTGCAGGCAGATTACGGGCCTCACATAGCTGCTGCCAGGCCCCTAATCTGCCATGGGCCCCTATATACCGCCTCCTCATGCTGCTGCCAAGTCTAGAGTCTCTCATGGGTCCCTGTACGGCCTCCCATTGCTGCTGTCTCCATCGCCACACTCTGCTGCCATGTGCCACTTTCAGGTCTCTTCACACTGCTGGTGTGTTAAATTTTTTGACATAGGGTGCAGGCAGATTACGGGCCTCACATAGCTGCTGCCAGGCCCCTAATCTGCCATGGGCCCCTATATACCGCCTCCTCATGCTGCTGCCAAGTCTAGAGTCTGTCATGGGTCCCTGTACGGCCTCCCATTGCTGCTGTCTCCATCGCCACACTCTGCCATGTGCCACTTTCAGGTCTCTTCACACTGCTGGTGTGTTTAATTTTTTGACATAGGGTGCAGGCAGATTACGGGCCTCACATAGCTGCTGCCAGGCCCCTAATCTGCCATGGGCCCCTATATACCGCCTCCTCATGCTGCTGCCAAGTCTAGAGTCTGTCATGGGTCCCTGTACGGCCTCCCATTGCTGCTGTCTCCATCGCCACACTCTGCTGCCATGTGCCACTTTCAGGTCTCTTCACACTGCTGGTGTGTTAAATTTTTTGACATAGGGTGCAGGCAGATTACGGGCCTCACATAGCTGCTGCCAGGCCCCTAATCTGCCATGGGCCCCTATATACCGCCTCCTCATGCTGCTGCCAAGTCTAGAGTCTGTCATGGGTCCCTGTACGGCCTCCCATTGCTGCTGTCTCCATCGCCACACTCTGCCATGTGCCACTTTCAGGTCTCTTCACACTGCTGGTGTGTTTAATTTTTTGACATAGGGTGCAGGCAGATTACGGGCCTCACATAGCTGCTGCCAGGCCCCTAATCTGCCATGGGCCCCTATATACCGCCTCCTCATGCTGCTGCCAAGTCCAGAGTCTCTCATGGGTCCCTGTACGGCCTCCCATTGCTGCTGTCTCCATCGCCACACTCTGCTGCCATGTGCCACTTTCAGGTCTCTTCACACTGCTGGTGTGTTAAATTTTTTGACATAGGGTGCAGGCAGATTACGGGCCTCACATAGCTGCTGCCAGGCCCCTAATCTGCCATGGGCCCCTATATACCGCCTCCTCATGCTGCTGCCAAGTCCAGAGTCTCTCATGGGTCCCTGTACGGCCTCCCATTGCTGCTGTCTCCATCGCCACACTCTGCTGCCATGTGCCACTTTCAGGTCTCTTCACACTGCTGGTGTGTTAAATTTTTTGACATAGGGTGCAGGCAGATTACGGGCCTCACATAGCTGCTGCCAGGCCCCTAATCTGCCATGGGCCCCTATATACCGCCTCCTCATGCTGCTGCCAAGTCTAGAGTCTGTCATGGGTCCCTGTACGGCCTCCCATTGCTGCTGTCTCCATCGCCACACTCTGCCATGTGCCACTTTCAGGTCTCTTCACACTGCTGGTGTGTTTAATTTTTTGACATAGGGTGCAGGCAGATTACGGGCCTCACATAGCTGCTGCCAGGCCCCTAATCTGCCATGGGCCCCTATATACCGCCTCCTCATGCTGCTGCCAAGTCTAGAGTCTGTCATGGGTCCCTGTACGGCCTCCCATTGCTGCTGTCTCCATCGCCACACTCTGCCATGTGCCACTTTCAGGTCTCTTCATACTGCTGGTGTGTTTAATTTTTTGACATAGGGTGCAGGCAGATTACGGGCCTCACATAGCTGCTGCCAGGCCCCTAATCTGCCATGGGCCCCTATATACCGCCTCCTCATGCTGCTGCCAAGTCCAGAGTCTCTCATGGGTCCCTGTACGGCCTCCCATTGCTGCTGTCTCCATCGCCACACTCTGCTGCCATGTGCCACTTTCAGGTCTCTTCACACTGCTGGTGTGTTTAATTTTTTGACATAGGGTGCAGGCAGATTACGGGCCTCACATAGCTGCTGCCAGGCCCCTAATCTGCCATGGGCCCCTATATACCGCCTCCTCATGCTGCTGCCAAGTCTAGAGTCTGTCATGGGTCCCTGTACGGCCTCCCATTGCTGCTGTCTCCATCGCCACACTCTGCTGCCATGTGCCACTTTCAGGTCTCTTCACACTGCTGGTGTGTTAAATTTTTTGACATAGGGTGCTGGCAGATTACGGGCCTCCCATTGCTGCTGCCAGACATGTAATCTGCCATGGGCCCCCGTACCGACTCCTCATGCTGTGACGTTGCAACAAGGTGTAATTCAACCCTACATATGTTAGACCGCCTTTACGAACAGCTAAAGGCCATCACAGATTTCCTGATGTTAAAAGCGGATAAAGGTACTCCCTGTGTAACTTAGATGTCAGCCATTGTCAGCTCATGTGTGACACCTGCGCTTGCTCAGGCCCTTTGAGGAGGCCACGCTATTCGTGAGTCGGCAGGACTATGGGATGAATGAGGTCAAATCGGCCATGGGCCCCCGTACCGCCTGTTCACGCTGATGCTGGTCCCACAGTGTGACCTGGGTCCCTGTACGGCCTCCCATTGCTTCCACTCTGCCATGTGCCACTTTGAAATCTCCTCACACTCCTGCGGTTGTCCATTTTGTCATAGGTTGCTGGCAGATTACAGGCCTTCCATTGGTGCCACCAAGCCCCATATCGGCCATGGGCCCCCGTACCGCCTGGTCACGCTGCTGCTGGGCCCACAGTGTGACCTGGGTCCCTGTACCGCCTCCCATTGCTCCCACTCTGCCATGTGCCACTTTCAGGTCTCCTCACGCTCCTGCTGGTTTCCATTTTGTCATAGGTTGCTGTATGGCCTCCCATTGCTGCTGCCTCCACCGCCACACTGTGGCTCCAAACACTGGTTTTGGCCCCGTGACTGGCCAAAGGAGTGAAGTGTGCAGTGATTCTAAGATCGACGGCACTCATCTGCATGTCATACTGACAGACAGTATTATTTCTCTTCCCCAGCAGACTCCAAGGGCATTTAAATTAAAGGTACAGTGTTCTGCACTAATATTAAGTCTCTCTGAAGCCTAGAAACACCCTTTTTTAAGTTAAATTCACAGCGAATTTATTCGACTCGAATCGAATATTGTCCACGAATTCGCCGAATCAGTCGAATCGAATTTTTCATTTCTTCGCTCATCTCTAAACACAACCTACCTCATGTATTTCATTTCCACCAACTTACTAGCTTTTGGAAAACTCTCACTAAAAAGATTAGGAAAGATCTATAGCCAATATTTCTGAATACCCTGATGCAGTGAGGTACTACCTCAATCTTTAACATATTTACTCTTCTACTTTCCGTTTTCACCAAAAGCTTAGAGGGGTCCAATGTTGTTGTTAAATAGGCCAAATACTTTCCTACTGTCAACCTTGTAGAAAAATTATTGAAAGGCTAACACACCACTGTCTCCTCTGTGATTAGTGAAACGTGGAGAGAAATGCTATTTAAACTACTTCATTGTGCAAATATTCCATACTTTATTAACCAAAAGTTCTGCTCAGGCCCCCCCAATTCTATTTGCCCAAATTGTATAAACTCACTGTTTATAGACCTGCCAGCCAATCATAAGCTTTTGGAACCAGATGAGTATGTACGTCCTGTATATTACCCACTGCTACCATAAGACCCCTTTCTTCTATTATTTGGCTTTAAAGACAATACGGTCACATGTATCCTCACTTGACCCCTCATCAATTGCAAGATAATTCAGATAATTTAGTATAAAGACAATGTTCAGATAATTGGACTGTACTAGAAGAGAGATACAAAATATTAGTAGCAATACATTAGTGAAAATTTGTTTTTATTTATATATCTGGAGTTGTTCTTTAATTGCAGATACTATAGGATTCTTTTTTGCAGAATTTAAAAAAATAATTCCCAACACTAAGCATCCATATACATATTTCAAGCCAATAAAATATCCTCGTTTCTTACTGTAAATCAGTGATTCTTGCAAAATAGTGTTATGAGTCTCTAATATATAAACTCTTATGGGAAAAGTAGTCATTATTTTTCTTTCTATGACCTAATATTTCTGTTAATAATCTGAAAATAGAGAGGAAAAAAAATTGAAACCTCTTTTTGAGATGTGCTTGCAGAACAACTCAGTATAAATCATCCTTTCCTATGGGCAAAGATGATCTGAGGTCTGCCCTGAATGATTGTTGCTTGTATATTTTAAGATTCATTGGCACTGACCTTCAGTCTTATGACATTATGTATAATAAAAAATGAAGGACATGCCAGTATTATTAATCATTATATGCTGCCCACTCCACAAGGTATACAAAGCGTTTGTTATGACAGTAACAGTATTCTGTATGCTATTTACAAAAATATGAACATTAAATGGTAATTGAAAAAATAAATAAAACACCCACATAACTTTTACAGCAAGATATAAAATAGCCCCATGTGTATTTTATTTACCAGCATTAAGAAAGGGCATATTACCAACAGATTTTAATATTTAAACTATACACAGTGCCATGTGATTAATTGAACAATACAATGTATACTATCCAGATAGTCAGCACAAAAAGCTTTTTTAAACTGTTTGTAAAGTTTAAGTTAAACGTTTTTGTTGCACACATTTGCAATTGTAATTTGTGTTGGAAAACAGGAAAACTAACCAAAGATCCAGCTTCTTTGAAACTGAAACCCTTCCTACCTGCCAGAAAAGCTCCATTGTGTAAGTCTTCTCTACAACTAAAGGAGCAAGTAACTCTTGCAGTATAGACGCAGCCCTGCAGCAAGCAATAATTTTTAAATTTACCTGAGTTGGGCTTTAACAAAAATGGTGAATACCCCAATTTATAACTAGCACCCATGTTGAAGCATATTTAACAGTGGATAAATTAAGGGCAGGAGTACCTGGAGGCATTCCTCCTTGAAGGTGCAGGGACACACCAAAAGTCCAGCAGAGCCCAATGGTAGCTGAAGGCATCCAATGTATCTCTGTGGTGCTGGAATTCTGATGGGTCCCTGCAATTTTAAGGGGGATTGGGCTACCTTGAACTGTAAAGCTGATATCCATTATTCTATCAATGAATACAAAACTTCCTTTGAGTGGGGTCACTTCATGCTGAAGCGCACAGTGCACAGAAGTCGCTAACTGTCTGCAGAGTCAATAGCTAAAGACCTCTAAACTTCATGTGGCCTTTAGATTAACACCACAACAGTGCGTAGAGAGCTTCATGAAACTGGTTTCCATGCCCAAGCAGCTGCATCCAAGCCGTACATCACCAAGTGCAATTCAAAGCATTGGATGCAGTGGCGTAAAGCACAATCGCCACTGGACTCTAGATCAGTGGAGACGTGTTCTCTGGAGTGACGAATCACGCTTCTCTATCTGGCAATCCGATGGATGTGTCGGGGTTTGGTGGCTGCCAGGAGAACGGTACTTGTCTGACTGCATTGTGCCAAGTGTATTGTATGGTGAAGTGGGAATTATGTAGTGGGGTTGTTTTTCAGGGGTTGGGCTTGGCCCCTTAGTTCCAATGAAGGGAACTCTTAAGGCATCAGCATACCAAGTCATGCTGGACAATTTTATGCTCCCAACTTTGTAGGAACAGTTTGAAGATAGCCCCTTCCTGTTCCAACATAACTGCGCACCAGTGCACAAAACAAGGTCCATAAATACATGGATGACAGAGTTTAGGGTGCAGGAACTTGACCTCAACTTGATAGAACACCTTTGGGATGAATTAGAGCCGAGACTGCGAGCCAGGCCTTCTTGTCTGGCATCAGTGCCTGACCTCACAAATGCGCTTCTGGAAGAATGGTAAAAAATTCCCATAGACATACTCCTAAACCTTGTGGACAGCCTTCCCAGAAGAGTTGAAGCTGTTATAGATGCAAAAGGTGGGCCAACTTAATATTGAACCCGACGGACTAAGACTGGGATGCCATTAAAGTTAATGTGCGAGTAAAGGCAGGTGTCCCAATACTTTTGGCAATATAGTGTATTTGGTAATTAGAGGGGTCCATCACATATACCATTACCTCCTCCCACCCTCATATTCAAGAAACCATTGCTTCCCATTTCTGAATTTTTATCTCCTAGATGTTTTAGAACCAGTTGTTGACTTGTGTGGCAGCTTGCCTTATCCATATTCACAAGTTAATATATTCACCTAATCAGAACAAATAAAGTGATAAAAAAATAAGTGAATTATGACAGCCCATAATCTACCTAGATCAGGTTTAACATCCCAAACATCATTACTTTGTCACTGTGGTAGCTAGGCTCATGAATAAACCACACAATTTCCTCTAGAGCATTTAGAGTATATTCCAGGATGAGCAGCGGATCTCTTCTCTGGAGGACAAGGTCATTGCCACTTCAGCAGGTATGGTACAAGTCATCCATACTCAGAGAGAGCTTCAGGACAAGCTAGATGACTTCAAGAACCATTTGAGGTGCAATAGCCTACACATTGTGGGCCTTCCAGAATTGTGAGTGTGGAAAGGGCTCACCTCATTGAAACAACCTTTGAATCCCACACGAAACCTAGGTTGGTAATTGTTTGTTATCTCAATTATGCTGGCAAGCATGCTATTCTGCAATTGTATAGGAAACCATGAGGTCTTTCCATAGAGGGCCATCCACTGCTGCTTTTTGATGACTACTCTGTTGAAGTGACGCAACAAGGGAAGGCTTTGTCTTCAATTTGTTCTACTCTATCAAAAATGTATTAAACTAATTTTGGCCTATCCTGCTGTCCTGCATGCCCAATCATCAGTGGGAGAAAACCTCTCTTTTCAATCTCTTTCAGAGGAGGAGCACTACATCAACTCATCGGACAATATGGAAACTGACCACGGAGAGGCTATCTCCTCATCTCTTGCATGCTCTCCCACAGCCCACCCTGGCAAGGAACCAGCATATCCTCTCAAACGAGTTTGCTATGCTCCTCAAGATGGACATTCAAATGCTCGCTGAGTTTCCTAGGTCACTCTGTGTTTTCTGATTAGTCCCATGGGGTGAGTTTCCACTCTTCTGTACGATGGTGAGATAATGTAGGCTGATACTGCTCACTAGGGCTCTGTGTTAGGTATGTGGGTCTGTTTTTTGGATTAATGCTCCCTAGACAACTCCTTACTCCTTCTTTCTTTTTCACCCCCTTCCCCTACTTCTTGTCCCTCCCCCCATTTTCTTTTTTTTCTCTTTTGGGTTTACTGCACTCTATAAGAGTTATTTCATCGAGGAGCTAAGCAATTGGTTATAGCTTTTTGAAGGATAACTCCATGTGGAAAAAGGTGAAGTCTGTAATGGTTGTTTGTGGGTCTCTGTTTGTTTATTGTTTAGTTTAACTGTTATGTAAGTTACAATGTCATTTTTGTATTCTACTCTACATCTGCATCTCTTACAGTGGTCCCTGTTGGGGGGTAATGCCAATTGCGGTGATTGCGTGCATCTGGCTTTCTTTGAGATCTTTACCTCAGCTGACATGGCTCCCCAGTTCAGATATAATAATCTGAAGATAATCCCTTGGAATGTCAAGGGCCTCTGTTTTTCCCCATAAATGCATACAAGTTTTGAGGCATTTAAAGCATCTTCAGGCAGATGTGGCTCTCTTACAGCCTCTCTAAATTATGGGTGGACGAGGTGACTGGCTACACAGCCATCGACTACAAGGCAGGAGTGATTTATCCTTTTCCATAAAAAACTCAGGTCTGTTGATGTGGATACTGAGGGATATGATTTGACTGTTCATATAATGCTTACCTCTTGTGACATTGCTATAACCAATATCTATGCAGTCAACTCCTTGAGTGTGTCTTTCTTCCAGGACCTGCCGTGTTGGATCTTTCAGGCTCCTGAGACCTGCCACTTACTTGGTTGTAATTTTAATTCCATTATGCATCTGTCTGAAGATTGGGCTGGCTCCTCGACCACTGGGTCTTGGAGATGAGGTGCACGTACTCGCTCTCCAACCCTCATGGCTCAAACCATTTTCTCAATGTGTGGCATCTATCCCACAATACTGATAAAGATTTTAAATGTTTCTCATCTCCGCATGGCTCATTAGTGTGTATTAATTCTTTTTTTAGTTCACCATCTTTACTTCCCCTGGTAAATGCAGCTTCCATAGGGGATATGGTTATCTCAGATCAGTCACACCACAGTTGAGCTTATGGGTTTAAGTGCTCCACATTCCCCAGCTTCCTGACTCTTCCCATCATAGCTTGTGAACAATAATGACTTTAACCACTTGCCCTCCAGAGGACTTTCCCCCCTTCCTGATCAAGCAATCTTTTGCGTTATGTTGATGCGTTACTTTAACTAAAAATTGCACGGTCATGCAACGTTGCACACAAATGAAATGTATGTCCTTTTCTTCCCACAAATAGAGGTTTCTTTTGGTGGTATTTGATCACCTGTGCTTTTTTTTATTTTTTGCATTATAAAAAAAAAATGGCAATTTTGAGGGAAAAAAAATATTTTTGACTTTTTGCTATTAAACATGTCTAGTAAAAAAAAATTCAAAAATCAAATGTCGTCATAAATTTAGACCAAACTGTGTTCTGTTACATGTCTCTGCCAAAAAAAAATCTCAATACATGTAAATTAATTGGTTTACGTGAAAGTTATAGCATTTACAAATGGTGGTATAGATACTGTGATTTTTATATATGTTTTTATTTTTACTAGTAATGGTGGTGATCAGCGACTTATAGCGAGACTGCACGACTGTGGTGGGCATTCAGACACTGGGGGGGAACTGACTTGGTGTCCCTGACATCACCAGTGACACCAATACAGTGATCAGTGCTAATAAAAAACAATGACACTGTACTAATGGCACTTGGCAGGAAAGAGTTAACATGAGGGGCGATCAAAGGGTTAACTGTGTGCTGTTTTGCATACTGGGCTGTGTTTATGCTTCATTGTAAGCACACTGCTTTGCATGGCTTTGATATGCACATCCATGCAAAGCAGTGTTCAGGAGCTGACAGGGTAAAGAACTGTTTTGCTTACAAATAGTTCTCTCCCCCATTGGAGATGCTCGGCAATCACCGGGCGCCAGTGAGTAATCACCTGCCGGGACATATTGATTGACAGCCAAGGCCCCTACCTGGAAATGCAAAATTATGTATATACGTGCCCTCCAGTAGAAGTACTTCTGCATTAGGGCAGATGGGAAGCAGTTAAACATGTTTTGTATTCTGCCTGAGCTGAGTATGCTGCACTTATGGAGCTCCCCTGACCAATCCCAATTTGTTTTGGGAAGCAGGCATTATTTATTTGTAAACTGTTATAACAGAAACAAAGAAAAACGTGTTTTTTTTTCAAAATCTTTGGTCTTTTTTTGTTAATTTAGCAAAAAATAAAAACCCCAGTGGTGATTAAATACCACCAAAAGAAAGCTCTAGTTGTGTGAAGAAAATGATAAAATTTTAGTTTGGGTACAATGTTGTATGATCGCGCAATTGTCATTCAAAGTGTGAGAGCGCTGAAACGTGAAAACTGGCCTGGGCAGGAAGGTGTAAAATTGCCCGGTATTGAAATGATTAATGGTAAAGTCATCAGTGGGGGATTGGGGGGGAGGAAATATTACAAGCTCTGTTTTAGAAAGATTGAGTTTAAGGTAGTGAGGTGACATCCATGCTGATATGTCGCTTACTAGATTTGTGATACATGAGGAGAATGAGGGGGTGAGCTGGGGAGTGGAGAGATAGATCTGGATGTCATCAGCATAGAGGTGGTTTTGGAAGCCATGTGAGGTTATAAGTTGGCCCAGGGAGGAGGTGTAGAGAGAGAAAAGGAGAGTCCCAAGGACAGAACCTTGGGGTACCCCAACAGAAAGAGGAGGAGGAGCGGAGGAGGAAGAGTTGTATGTGACACTGAAAGTGCACTGAGAAAGGTAAAAGGAGATCAAGGAGACAGCAGAGTCATGGAGGCCGATTGAGTGGAGTTTACTGAGGAGGATTGGGTGGTCGACTGTGTCAAAGGCAGCGGAAAGCTGTTGGCCAAGCTTTGTCTGGGTCCCTGTTGCCCTACTTGCATCAATGCTTTGAAGACCCCCTCAGGATCTCTTATCACTACCCTTCCCCAAAGTCAATGCTTTTCTGACAGAGTACGATAAATTCCTCTACTCAGAGGATCCGATAGTTTGATCGGCTGCTACAGACCTGCTGGCTAAATTGAGTCTTCCACAACTTTCTATGGTCCATCCGCATGCACTCAATGCTCCTATGTTGGAAAACATCCAAGTTACTATCAAATAGCTGTTGATATTTAAAGCCCCAGGTCTGGATGGTTAAACAGCTGAATTTTGTAACTTAATGTGTGAGTTTATTCCTGAGACCTTGAAGCATGTCTACACTGATATCTGGGCTGACAGCCGGTATCTTTATATGTGTTCCCAGGTCCATATTAAACTAATTTCTAAAAAAAAAAGTAAAGACTCTCTTTAATCAGGCTCTTATAAGCCAATTTCCTTCATCAACATTGATGCTAAAATATATTCAAAAATTGTTGCATTCCAATTTACACTCTGTTCAGGCAGGTTTTGTTCAAGGGCATTCAGCCACCTTGAACATTTGCAAGGTAATTTTGGCGCTCGAATATGCTGAAAAGGCTTCGATAACATCAGCTTCTCCTGGTTGTTCTTGGTATTTGGGGAATTTGGCTTCTCGGGCCCCATTCTTGCCTTTGTTCTGCAGATATATGCCTCACCTATGGCCTGTTTGGTCAGTTCAGACTTTATTTCAGAAGCCATACGTCTACCCAAGGGGACATGACAAGGCTCCCCTTCTCTTTAATATCACAATTGAACCTCTTTCATGGCTCCTCAATACAGCCTGTTGGGTGAGCAAACAGACGGTGCACTCAGGATTTGTTTGCTAACAATGTCCTTTTGTTCTCTTCTGATTGCTCCTTGGATATCGGTAAAATACATGACTTATTTAGTACTTTCCAAGTCTATTCATGGCTACGGATTCATTTTCACAGTGAAATTCTCAACCCTGAATCCCTCCGTGTCCACACACTGGATTTCTTCTTCTCCATTTACTATCACAAAGCATCATATTACTTAACTGGGTATATGGGTTGGAAGCAAGGCCAGATCTAGGGGGGTTCAGGGATGGGATATGCCCCACTCAGATTTCAGTGCCCCCCCCCCCCCAAGCCAATTGCCTCCCTCTTCCAATACAAATGATTAGCTGTGCAGGGAGGGAGCACACCAGGATGGGGAGGCTGCCTATAACATTCCCCAGTCATCTAATCTGGGGAATCTACAATGTCTCCCAAGGCAGCTGCTGTTGGTGGGTGAAGCTTGAGGTGTGGCTGCCTCCTCCACTCCTTCCACAAACCCCTTCACTGAGGTTGATCTGGCAGCTAAAGAAGAGCAAAGCGGAGGAGGAAACAGCAGCCTGAGAATCTTTGATTACAAGCCATGCAGTAACATCATGAAACCACATACTGCCCTAGAATAGCACTTTACTGCACTAAACTGGCACTATACTGCACTAACCTTCCACTATACTGCACTAATCTTCTCCTATACTGCTACTATACTGCACTAACCTGCCATTAACTTGCCACTGTACTGCATCAACCTGCCCCTAACCTGCCACTATACTGCACTAACCTGTCACTAACCTGTCAATATACTGCACTAACCTGCACTCCACTGTACTGACACTATACTGCGCTAGCCCTCTACTGCACTATAATGCCACAATACTGCACTAAGCTGCCACTCTTCTACACTAACCTGCCACTATAATGCACTAACCTGCAACTATACTGCCACTATACTACACTGACGTGCCACTAACACTATACTGCACTAACCTGCTACTATACTGTACTATATGCCACAATACTGCACTAACCTGCCACTATACTGCCACAATACTGCACTAACCTGCCCCTATACTGCCACAATACTGCACTAGCCTGCCACTATACTGTAATAACCTTCCACTAACACTATCCTGCCACTAACCTGCTACTCTACTGCAGTAACCTGCCACTATACTGCACTATACTGCCACAATACTACACTAACCTGCCACTATAATGCACTAACCTGCCACTATACTGCACTATACTGCCACAATACTACACTAACCTGCCACTATATTGCACTAACCTGCCACTATACTGCACTGACCTGCCAGTAACACTATACTGCACTAATCTGCCATTAACCTGCCACTACACTGCACTAACCTGCCACTAACGTGCCACTATAGTGCACTAACCTGCCACTATACTGCAGTATACTGGCGCTATACTGCATTAACTTGCAACTATACTGTACTAACCTGTTACTAACCTGCCACTCTACTGCACTAGCCTGCCACTATACTGCACTAACCTGCCCCTATACTGCACTAACCTGCCCCTATACTGCACTAACCTGTCACTAACCTGCCAATACACTGCACTAACCCGCCACTATGTTGCCACTATACTGCACTAACCTGCCCCTATACTGCACTAACCTGTCACTAACCTGCCAATATACTGCACTAACCTGCCATTATGCTGCCACTATACTTCACTAGCCTGCCACTAACCTGCCACTCTACTGCACTAACCTTCCACTATACTGCCAAATAATAATAAAAAAAGACCCCACCCCCCCCCGAGTTCAAGCACAAATGCAAAGGTATATATAGGTCCAGCATTTATATGTAAATAATGATCAAACCACACGTGCTGTAATTTTGTATTGCCATAAGCATCAGACCAAGAGCAATAATTCTAGTACTAGACCTTCTGTGTAACTCTAAACTGATATAACATAAAAGCTTTTAAATTCGCCTATGAAGACTTTTAGGTATTTTTGTTGTCTCCATTCCACAGGTGTGCACAGTTTTAAAGTGTGACATGTTAGGTATCTATTTACTTAGCATAACATCATCTTTTATATTTTAACAAAAATTGTGTAAATTACTGTGCCATAAAAAGAAAGCAAGAACAACCATTTATAATGTGCTGGGGTTCTAAGTAGATTTCTAGATAAAAATGCAGATTTTTACATATATGTGAGGAGTGTCAGAATTCGCTTGGACAACAAGTGATTAATTAAATGGTGCCTTAATTATATTTGCCTGGCATAAAAGGCACATGGACAGGTATCTTCATGTTAAAAGAGCTGATATCTTTTATGTATAGTGGCCTGTGCATTAAAGTGGACGTAAACTCTTCTTTTTAACTTTCACCTACAGGTAAGCCTAATATAAGGCGTACCTGTAGGTACAGTAAATATATCTTAAACTTGCACTGCTTCTGAGATATTCACTCCCAATGCAGCTGGTGACATCACGCTCTGAAGGCATACCCTTGCCTGAGATGGCTTAGGTTTTATTCAGCTATGTCTCTTAAGCCCTTCCCACTGCTAGTGTAATTTGACCACACCCACAATTGGATGCTGCATGTTCATCTTTATTGCTTTAAATATTTTTTTGTGGGGGGTGTCAAAAAAGAAAAGATTGCCCCTAGGTGCCAGATATCCTAGGTAAACTACAGGTTTTAACGCTTAGCAACTGTGATCAAGAATTTTCCTTTTAATCAAAGCTTTTTCTTTGCTTTTTCCACCACAAATTCCTAATCACTACAATGTTTACTTTAAATGGTCAATTACAAAGATTAGCTATTTCCTTAAAGCGGTTTAATAGGTTTAATAATGTGTTTTTAATACCATTACAGAGTGCTTTATAATTGCATTGCAAGCAATGGAAACCATTTAAGTCCTTAACATACAGCCTGCACTCTAGGTCTTACCTGCAATACTACCCTGTTTACTTTAAAGGAGAATTCCCTCCCCGTGACAGTGGGCAGGGATCTTCTCTCTGCACCCGCTGTCACAGTTTGAAAAGAGCATGACCATGCAGGACTCTGCCCACATGGTTGAATCATTCTTTAACAGTTTCCTGTGAACGAATGCCTACAATCATCTTCAGCTATTGTGGCAGATGACTTGTAGTTCTCGTCATCCATTGATCTTCCTGCTCTCAGGCAACTGCCTGCCTGTACAAGGTACAAGCAGACAGCTATCTTGAAAGTCTGCAGGACCCTAAGAGTGTATCCTTGATCTGATGATTTTGGGTTCAATCCTCTGTAGGATTCTTAGAAAAACATTAAATGCACTTTTTTTTACCTGCAAAAATTTGCATTTACTATTATTTTTTTCAAAAGGTGAACTTATCCTTTAAATGGTCATTTACAAAGAATAAATATTTCCCTATAGTAGTTTATTAATGTGTTTTTATACCATTACATAGTGCTTTATGCTTTCATTGCAAGCATGTGAAACCCTTTAAGCCCTTTACATACAACCAGCATTCTAGGTCTTCCCTGCAACAGAGCTGCCTATGTAAATTGGCAGCATAGGTCTTTATTTTGTCCTTTTCCACAATAGCAAATTCTCCCCACTAGTTCTAAAAATAACTCATGGTATACAGCTTGAAACTGGTCAATCATTGAGCAAATGCGCATATTGTGAGATGACAATAGAAGTGATTGTACATAAGCCGCATACCAGCATTGCTGTAGCTCCATACAATGCCTTCTTCAATAACAGGTACTGCAAATTAAAATGTACGATTTTTTTCAAATTTTTTTGTACTATTTTTATGTTAACTGAGAACAGAAACAATATCAAGTTACAGTTTTATTTTTAAGTGAAATGCATTCCACATGTGAGCATCATACTGTAAATAATTGTGATTATAAATATATCTAAAATAAACCTGATTGCTTGAAAATGGCTAGGATTCTGTTTAAGGATGTAAAACAAGAAAAAAATAAGTAAAATGGGTTGCAAACATTGCAGATGATCCAAAAAAAGTCCTAAAAACTACAGTTTGTAGGTGTTATAAATGATATGTTAAACTTAAGAAAGGTCTCAGTAATGTGTGATGTCTTTTTGCTGATAGATACTAGCAGCTGGGAAATATGTCATTACCAGAAGCAATGTCACTCAGGTTTGTATCTAATCATCTGAAAATAAATGAAAATAACATTTTCTGTAGAGGTTCCTTCATGGATTTAAATCTGCATGTCATTTTTCTCCAATAGGTGATAGAAAGACACATGTTAGCAAGTAATTTTAGCCACAAATGTACACCATGGTCTTCTGAAGTGCAAAAAGGCAAATCCATTTTAAAAGTCACCTGAGCAGTGAAATGTAAAAATCACAAATTACCATCAAACCTATTTATTAAAAAGAACAAAAACATACCATCACATGTTCCATTGCTTTTATGTCACTTTGGCATATTTTGCAGAATAACAGCTCCAGAATTTTGTAAACCACAACTTACTCTATCTGATATTAAATTATACTGTGTAAACCTGCCATTTTTCAGCTGTCATTTTACATTTTTGTTTATCAGCATGAAAACAGATTTCAAGACCTCAACCAATCCTACTTTTAGGCTCAGAAATGAATGACTTTATGTAAATTATTCAACAAATTAAAGTATATATAAACCCTAAATATATTTTCCATGTGTTTGGCATCATGCCTCACTGCATACAGTTTTCCAATGCAAATCTTTATTGTGTGGTCATTTTGAGGATCCTACCAGTAACAACATATCCCATTACAGGATGACAACACAAACTCACTGCCTTGCAGTTAGCATTAGCTTTTTCAGTCTGTCATTCAATGATTATTGGGCTGCCTATCTTAAAAAACCTGATCGGAAACTCAATGGCCAACTGAAAGAGTTGTGACTTAGCATTTTCATCCTGCATAAAAAAATATTTTAAAGTTTAAATGCAGTAAGGCATACTGCCTAATATACTAAAATTAGATGTTATGTTTCAGATGCTTTAAGCCTAACTCATCTGTCTTTCATCAATATTCACAGCAGTTTAACATTATTCTTCATTTATAAAAAAAAGCTTTAATTTGCTACAATTTTACTACTGCTAATGTCCTTTATATGATTTATTACATTAATGTTTAGTATTACACAAGCCATAGATAAGTAGTAGGTACTTTAGTGATGAGATTGTTCTTATAATGTTCATTGATTATTCCCTATGCTTTTTCTCCCTCCTTGGTGAAAAAACTATGTTACTTGATATATAAGCAGGGGAAATTCACTTATTTTTTTCAGAAAAGGAAACTACGGCACAATTATTTACAGAGATTTCACAGTACACTTGAAGTCCTGTACCAATGGCTTTACATTTGACTTCTGTGAAATCAGTTCCCAACACATTTTGATTATAGACATTGTGACAGTATGGTACCCTCTCATAGTATAAAAAAGGGTTTTGTAGATGTTGAGTTATAACGAAAAAAAAAGGACTTTCAATTTCCTCAAGAACTAGAGAAAGGTATTGTCAGGAATGGACTCGCCAATAGTGGTGGGACTCACCTGCCTTGTGGGTTGCAGTACCAGGACTGGCCAGCGGGTGCTCTCAGCAAGCAGAGGCTCACTCCTGCAGTCAGCCAAAACACCTGAGGCTGATTGCAGGAGGTGCATATAAGGAATGGCCAGACTTTCAATCAGGGCCTTGGTGTAATGTCAGGGCTCCGGGTATGACCAGAGGTGTGTGGACTGACACAGGGAAACGCAGGCTTCAGATATAGTATAAACAATATAATTTATTTAAGACTAAACAATACATAAACGCAGTGCAAGACTAAACATAGACACAGTGCAAACAAACCAAACCAAAACCCCCAACAGATAACAAAAGAACAATACTAAGCATAGTCAGGCAGGCCGGGTCGGTAGCAAACGGGCAGGCAAGGTACAAAGGAGCAGGCAGAGCGTAGTCAGACGGGCCGGGTCAGGAACAATCAGGCAGACAAGGTACCAAAGGAGCAGACTGGAGAGTGGTCAGGAATAGCAGAGGTCAGGACAGGCGGAGTTTAATCAGAGTCAGGGATCAAGGAGGATCAGACAGGAAGCAGACAGGATGCAGGTACAGGGGCTCTTGGGAAACATACACCAAAGCGCTGATTGCAAGTCTGGCCATTCCTTATATGCACCTCCTGCAATCAGCCTCAGGTGTTTTGGCTGACTGCAGGAGTGAGCCTCTGGTTGCTGAGAGCACCCGCTGGCCAGTCCTGGTACTGCAACCCACAAGGCAGGTGAGTCCCACCACTATTGGCGAGTCCATTCCTGACAGGTATGTTCTTATAAGTTGCATTGCTCACAAGAATCAGACTGTGTAAAGGTCAGACCAGGGGCGAACTGACAACTCATGGGGCCCTCGGGCAATAAGGGATAATGGGGCCCCTGTGTCCTTGCCCAAACTCAAAAAAGCCTATGAATAAGGTACCAGGGGCATCTCATGGGGCCCCCTACTGACTACGGGCCCTCGGGCAGTGCCCGAGTTTCCAAATGGTCAGTCCGCTCCTGGGTCAGACCATGGGGGTGCTTGAGGCAAAAACTAAAATGAGCACAAAAGTGAAGCTGTTGTCAATTGTCAATAGCAACCTGTCAGGTTTAGCCTTGCATTTATTGGAAAAATGAGACTGGTGTTCTAGGTGGTAACTCCACTTCATTTTTGTGCTAATTTTCTTCATTTCAGGTTTACTGAATCTGTCCTTATGTATTTCATGTAACTATGGAAAGCAGAATGATAATAATGCTTTGGTTTACAAGTGGTTTTCAAAGAGAAAAAGAGAAAAAAAACCTCTTTAATTCTTTCCCCGCCAGTGGAAATTTAACAGTGGACTACTAGCACATAGCTAAGTAATCTTGAAATTAATGGAATGTTGCACCCTTTCTATTGCAGAGTCCAAGTACATGTAAATATTTTTTTTGTTTACAAACGTTTTTATTTTGCAAAATAGACTGTAAAACAGTACAGTTTCAAATGATATTAACAGCAAAACAAGGCACTTTTGAAAAGTACAATACATAAAATTATATTAATATAAGAAAGAGAGGAAATAGAAAAAAATAAATTGCAAGTACATGAAATGTGTGGATGATTAAGTAGGCGATACATTACTTCTGTCAGCAGTATATACCAGTCAATCTTTACTTGGGATGTTATTAAACATGTAATAAATGTCTATAATCCTTCCAAGATTCCCATTTTTTATCAAATAAGCGCATCTTATCCAATAGGGTATAATGAATACGTTCCATGAGCATCACAGCATCAACTGTATGCAAAACTGTGGTTAAGGGTACAGTGTTGGACTTCCAATGTGAGGCAATATCCCACAAAGTGGCAATACAAATAGTAAGTATTAATCTCATAATGTCATTAGAGACCCCTGGGATATGAGCCCCCAATAAACAGGTCTGTATAGACAATTGCACTGGGATACCCACCAATGAGGTAGCCACCTCAGATAACTTGCGCCAAATCGGAGATATGGTCGGACAATCCCAAAATATGTGAACCAAAGTACCTGTAAGGCCACAGCCCCAGAAATATAAAGGGGATGTTTGTGGGAACAATACATGTAGTCTTGATGGGGTATAATACTGTCAGGGATCACGGCCCATGGAGCCGCGATCGCGGCTCCGTCCCTCGCGCATGCGCGGTGGCGGCAGATCGCGCCGGGACACAGGCACCAGGGCCCGGCGAGCCGCGGCTGACAGGACGCCGCGCATGCGCAGTAGGAGCCGCGGGCGCGCCTCAGGCGTCCAATGACAGCCGGGGGCGTGTCCTAGCCGGCCAATGACAGTGCAGGGCGCACTATTTAAAGATGCCCTGCACTGTCACAAGTTGCCGCAAGGTCTTCCTGTGATCCTGAAGTTCCTGTACCTGCCTGAGACCCTGATTGACCCTGACTACGCTGCCTGCCCCTGTGATTGACCCGGATTGACCCTGACTATTCTGCCTGCCCCTGCGTTTTGACCTGGATTGACCCTGACTATTCTGCCTGCTCCTGCGTTTGACCCGGATTGCCCTGACCATTCTACGGATTGATACCCCCTGCTGACCCTGCGTGTGACCCGACTACTCTTGGCCTACCGATTCTGTACCCCGCTTACCCTCACGGGCTCACGATCAGTTGTTACCCTGCTAGGGCCGTTAGCCACTTCACATCTGGCTCTCCCGGTACCTGTCCCCAAAGGTCTCCTCGGCCACTGGGGGGCCTGCTCGGAGGTCGTGACCTGGCCCGGGACTGTTTTAAGTCCATCCCCACCATCAGGGGCCCTGGTGAAAGCACAGCCCGGGCTTAGACCCCACGCTCTGAGTAGGTCCGCCAGTTGGCAGCCTGAGGCACCACCGGCGGATCATAACAGTACCTTGCGGCCATGACAGAGCCAGGAAGTGTACCGGCGTCCCTAGAGGATATTTGTCAGCACCTGGCAACCTTGACCCAAGCTTTCCAGAACTTCCACAGTCGCTGCGCCCGACTGGAGGACCGCATGGATTCATTAGCTCCCCTGACTCCCCCTGCTCAGAGTCCTCCACCTGCAGAACCTCCCGCTAACCCGGGATCCGGAGCGGTTGCCACACCCCTAGCTCCCGAACCCCGCGTTCCCCTGCCAGAGCGATTCCGTGGTGACCGGAACCGCTTCCGAGCCTTCCGAAGTGCGTGTACCCTGTACTTTGACTTACAGCCCCGCACGTTCACCACCGAGTCCATCAAGGTGGGGTTTATAGTCTCTCTCCTGCAGGATGAGCCCCAGGATTGGGCTCATCGTCTGATGGAGGGGCACGACCCACATCTTGACTCCGTGACCGAGTTCTTTCGGGCCATGGCCGTCTTGTATGACGACCCTCAGCGGGCTGCATCCGCAGAGACTACCCTATACTCACTGCGGCAGGGCCGCCGGGCAGCCGAGGAATATGCGGCCGACTTTAGACGTTGCATGGGAGACACCAGATGGAACGATGCGGCCTTATGTCACCAGTTCCGCATCGGGCTGTCTGAGTCTCTCAAAGACGAACTCGCACGAGTAGGTCTACCTGACACCCTGGAAAAACTGATCGAATTGGCCATACAAATTGACCGTAGACTAAGGGAACGTCGGCTGGAAAGGAGCAGCCAGGGTCAAAGGGTGGCATGGATTCCGTCCAGAGATACAGCTCCAACCCCAGGGAACCATCCGCGAAGCACGGAAACAGGGGACAACCCGGAACCCATGCAACTGGGATTGGCCCGTTCCCACTTATCGGTCGAGGAACGTCAGAGGAGACTATCACGGAACCTATGTCTGTACTCCGGGGAAGCTGGTCATCAGGTGCGCTCGTGTCCTGCTAAAATGAGTAAGTCCACGCCCGTTTCTCTTACTTTACCTGCAGGAAGGGATGATCAGTCGAGTTACCTGGCCATTCCTGTGTCTTTGCAGCTCCCCGGAGGAACATTGTCGGTGACCGCAATCGTTGACTCAGGAGCCTGTAGTTGCTTCATCGACCTGACCTTTGCCCACCGGCAAAAGATCCCACTCCAGACCAAAGAAAGGGGGTTCAACATCTTCTTGGCAGATGGGTCCCGTATAAAATCAGGGGTGGTGGACCAGGAGACACCACCCATTTTCACCACAATGGCAGACCATCACCAGGAGTTCCTCCGCCTGGATGCCATCGCATCCCCCCTTTTTCCAGTCATTCTGGGGCTCCCTTGGCTGAGGGCCCATAACCCCCAGATTGACTGGGAAAGGGGGACAATTCAATTTCGCTCCCCTTATTGTTTGAGTCACTGCCACGTCACAGGACCCATGGTGCCCCGGTTCCTCCTGTGCTTGGATGGCGACACCAATCTATCCCAGGTTATTCCTCCGGCCTACCACGACTTCTTAGACGTCTTTAGTAAGCGAGGAGCAGATGTTCTCCCTCCGCACCGTTCCTACGACTGCCCCATAGACCTCCTACCCGGATCTGAAATCTCATTCGGCCGTATCTTCCCCTTGTCCGAAACAGAATCGGGTGTGCTGAGGGATTATATTGACGAAAACCTACGGAAGGGATTTATTCGTCCATCCACATCCCCAGCCGGGGCCGGATTATTCTTCGTAGAGAAGAAAGACAAATCGTTACGGCCTTGCATTGACTACCGTGACCTGAACAAAATAACAGTAAAAAATCGTTATCCTTTGCCCCTAGTCCCCGAGCTCCTCCAGAGATTGAGATCCGCAACGATATTTACTAAATTAGACCTGCGGGGGGCCTATAACCTAGTCCGTATCAGGGAAGGGGATGAGTGGAAGACGGCATTCCGTACGAGATTCGGCCACTATGAATATTTGGTGATGCCGTTCGGGCTCTGTAATGCTCCGGCGACCTTTCAGCACTTTATCAACGATGTTTTTCGTGATTTTCTCGACATTTTCGTGGTGGTCTACTTGGATGACATCCTAATTTTTTCCCCCTCACGGGAGGTTCATCGGGGTCACGTAATACGGGTACTAGAACGGTTGCGTCTACACGGGCTATACGCGAAGGCAGAAAAATGCTGTTTTGAACAGCACGAGATAACGTTCTTGGGACTGGTTCTCTCTTCCGCGGGGGTCGCGATGGATCCCCAGAAGGTCACGGCGATCTTGGATTGGCCAATACCCGCCGACAAAAAAGGGGTACAGCGCTTCATTGGGTTCTCTAACTTTTACAGGAAGTTTATTAGGAACTTCTCCGGTCTGGTCTCCCCAATCACACAACTGACGAAACTAGGGGTCCGCTTTAAGTGGACTCCCGAAGCGCAGACGGCATTTGAAAGACTCAAAGAATTGTTCACCTCTGCTCCCATTCTCTGCCATCCAGATTCTTCCCTCCCATATGTTTTGGAAGTGGACGCCTCCGAAAATGCGGTAGGAGCGGTGTTATCCCAAAGGAATGGTACCAAGGAACTACTGCACCCCGTGGCGTTCTTCTCCAGGAAGTTGACACCAGCGGAACGTAACTATGACATTGGAGATCGGGAGCTTCTGGCCATAAAAACTGCTCTTGAGGAATGGAGGTATTTATTGGAGGGAGCCACGCACCCAATTCTAATATTCACAGATCACAAAAACCTTGAATATTTAAGAACGGCGAAACGACTGAGACCTCGCCAAGCAAGATGGGCCCTTTTCTTTTCTCGATTCTCATTCCATATAACGTACCGACCCGGGTCTAAGAACACTAAACCAGACGCTCTGTCCCGCATGTTCGAGGACCCCGACGACGCTGTGCTGCCGGACACCA
Organism: Staurois parvus; assembly: GCF_062004578.1. Lineage (NCBI taxonomy): Eukaryota > Metazoa > Chordata > Amphibia > Anura > Ranidae > Staurois > Staurois parvus. The sequence continues at coordinate 12,359,026 of NW_028317949.1, forward strand.
TCTTGCCTTCTGGGAGTTTCCTCGCTCTACAAACGGAACTTCGCTCCCGGCTTCTCGATGCTTCCGTAGGATTACCAGTTCCGTCTGGGTCACCCCTCCAGAGCCAGGGGGGGCTGTTTTGGAAGGAAAACCGGATCATGGTCCCAGAAGAAGTGCGAACCTTGGTCCTGGGGCACTGCCACGACCATCCAATGGCGGGCCACTTCGGGGTAACGAAAACTCTGGATCTATTACGGCGCTCGTTCTGGTGGCCAGACATGATCAAGGATTGTGAGCATTACGTCCGAACTTGTCCCACCTGTCAAAGGAACAAGCCCTCCAGAACTAGGGCATGGGGACTGTTACGTCCATTGCCCATACCCAAGCGGTCCTGGCAGATGATAGCCATGGATTTCGTGGTCGAACTTCCACCATCCCAGGGCTACACTGCAATAATGGTGGTCGTCGACCGCTTTTCAAAGATGGCACATTTCGTGCCCTTGGAGAAGACCCCATCAGCACCAGAAACGGCACGGATCTTCATCAAGGAAGTGGTGAGGCTTCATGGGGTTCCCGAAGATATAGTGTCCGATCGGGGGGTCCAATTCACCTCCAGATTCTGGAAAGCCTTATGTGAATCGCTGGGAATCAAGCTATCGCTTTCATCCGCCTACCATCCACAGACCAACGGCCAAACTGAGAGGACCAACCAGACGATGGAACAATACTTGCGGTGCTACACGTCTTACCTCCAGGATGACTGGCTGTCGTTGCTGCCTTCCGCGGAATTCTCGTACAATAACTCGAGTCATTCAGCTACGGGTCAATCCCCGTTCTATGCCAATTACGGGTATCATCCCACATTCCTCCCTGACCTTATGCCTGAGAATCCGGTACCGGCATCTCAAGACATCTTGGAATTCCTTTCAGTCAATAACAAGACAATTCAGGAAGCCATCGCTAAAGCCCAAGAGGACAGTAAACGAGCATTCGACGGTAAGAGAAGAGGAGAATTACTGCTTCGACCAGGAGATCGGGTTTGGCTAGCAACAACCAATTTGAAGATGCTGTGCCCTTCAAGGAAGCTGGGACCCAAGTACATTGGCCCGTTTCCTGTAAAACGAGTCATCAACAGGGTGGCCTACGAGCTCGAGCTTCCGCAGACACTCAGGATACATCCTGTGTTCCATGTGTCCCTCCTGAAGCCATCTAGACCGGATCCCTTCCCGGACCGTGAATCTAGACCTCCCGAGGCAGTCACCATAGGTGACCAGGAGGAATATGAAGTGGAGACTGTCCTCAGTTGCCGAAGGAGGGGAGGCCAGACGCAGTTCCTGATAAAATGGAAGGGGTATGGTCCTGAGGAGAACTCATGGGAACCCGCCCGGAACGTTCACGCGCCCAGGCTCATCCGGGAGTTTTTTCGTGCTCACCCGCGGTGGAGAGATCAGTGGGGCTCCCGGAGGGTGCCCGTTGGGGGGGGGCAATGTCAGGGATCACGGCCCATGGAGCCGCGATCGCGGCTCCGTCCCTCGCGCATGCGCGGTGGCGGCAGATCGCGCCGGGACACAGGCACCAGGGCCCGGCGAGCCGCGGCTGACAGGACGCCGCGCATGCGCAGTAGGAGCCGCGGGCGCGCCTCAGGCGTCCAATGACAGCCGGGGGCGCGTCCTAGCCGGCCAATGACAGTGCAGGGCGCACTATTTAAAGATGCCCTGCACTGTCACAAGTTGCCGCAAGGTCTTCCTGTGATCCTGAAGTTCCTGTACCTGCCTGAGACCCTGATTGACCCTGACTACGCTGCCTGCCCCTGTGATTGACCCGGATTGACCCTGACTATTCTGCCTGCCCCTGCGTTTTGACCTGGATTGACCCTGACTATTCTGCCTGCTCCTGCGTTTGACCCGGATTGCCCTGACCATTCTACGGATTGATACCCCCTGCTGACCCTGCGTGTGACCCGACTACTCTTGGCCTACCGATTCTGTACCCCGCTTACCCTCACGGGCTCACGATCAGTTGTTACCCTGCTAGGGCCGTTAGCCACTTCACATCTGGCTCTCCCGGTACCTGTCCCCAAAGGTCTCCTCGGCCACTGGGGGGCCTGCTCGGAGGTCGTGACCTGGCCCGGGACTGTTTTAAGTCCATCCCCACCATCAGGGGCCCTGGTGAAAGCACAGCCCGGGCTTAGACCCCACGCTCTGAGTAGGTCCGCCAGTTGGCAGCCTGAGGCACCACCGGCGGATCATAACAAATACCATCTGGTTAAAACCTTAAGGGCAGTCTCTCGAACTGAAAGAGATCTAGAACACTTACATATGTTATCCACCATGGAATTTGTTCTGTCCCCACATGAAGGCGAATGAAGGTATAACTGACAATAGCTGTGTAACTTCCTACCTTCGTATCCAAGCAGTGGAGCAGACCGGACCGGCAGATGTTCAGGTTAGACGGATCCAAACGTATACATGGGAATGAAATCAGCGTGGGTTTATTTGATCCAAATACAGCGACAAGCGGTGATACAATTCTGTAAGGTAGTAGAGGTATTGATGCTGTCCTGTTATATCTTTCCTGAGGCTACCTACTGGTCAAAAACTGATGCCTTCACAAGCCCAGGGTATTGGATGTCCTGTCACACAGCTATAAAGCACATAAAAATGGTTGCAGGAAATGACCAGAACCAAGGCTTGCCTAAAACCACGCCCAGCAGAGAAAAAACTTTAATAGCAAGAATAGAGGCATGCAACATGCAAATTCTGGCTAGCAGATGGCAGCAACAGATCAAGACATAGAAACAAACGTGGTGAAATAAGAATTTGTGATACAATGCACAGTTAAATAACAATTATGAGGAGAACAGCACAGAATCCCAGTCCTCATCTGAAAAAATGATACCGCTATCCTCCTCCCATTTTTGTCTATATAAAGGAGGTGTAGGCGAGGAACAGATTAAAAATTGGTGATAAAGATCAGAAATAAGACCCCCACCCCTAGGAGAGTCACGGCTGATATGTTCAAAAAATGAAGTCTGAGAAGAGGGTATAAGGCCAAAATGTGATTTAAATAAATATCTAATCTGTCGGCAATGATGGTATTCACTAAAAGGAACATCAAAACACGCGCAGAGCATATCAAAAGTAATATAACATCCTCTTCTTTGAAAGTCAGATAATCTAATGAAAGAGTAATCATACCAGCAACGAAACGCTTGAGGAGAGGAGAAGGCTACATTAAAAGTAGGATTACAAAAAATGAGGCACCTGGGGGGACAGAAGAGACCAGGTTTAATTTAAATTTGTATTTGGACCAAAGTGTCAGTGAATGAAACACTGTGGAGTTATGAAAAGTAAGTGATCGAGGGGACATTTTGGACCACAGAATACCCGGTAAGTAAAATGGGCGTATAGATTGAGATTCAAATTTGATCCACGGGATCTGAGAGGTAATAGTTGCCCATTGTGATAACTGCGCAAAGCGAGCTGAGAGATAATATAGCCAAAAATTGGGAAGGCCGAGACCTCCCGTCCATTGCGAGCGGTACAAAACAGATTAAGTAAAACGTGGACGTTTATTACCCCAGATAAAGTTATTAATAGTCCGCTGAAAATGATCCAAAAACGTTTTTGAGATTAGGACTGGAAGTGCTCGAAAAAGATAAAGTAGTTTGGGCAAAATATTCATTTTAACCGCCGTGACTCTACCTAGGAAGGATATAGGGTAACCATGCCAAATCTTTAATAGAGTAGTGAGACGTGATATACATGGTGGATAATTAGCAGCAAATATATCCAAGTATCTAGGGGTGAGATTGATACCCAAATAGGAAATCCGATCCGTAACCCAACAAAATGGAAACGAACTACGGAGATATGCACCCAGGGAATCAGGAACATTTACAGGCATAATCACAGATTTGGTAAAATTAACAGTGAGACCTGACACTATAGCAAAATCATTCAGTACAGCACATAAATTAGGCAATGAAGTTAACGGATTAGTAAGGAAAACCATAACATCATCAGCATACATGCATATTTTGAAATGTGAAACTAATAATGGATAGCCAGAGATATCTGAATGTGATCTAATTGCTATTGCCAAGGGTTCCAACACCAGCGCAAACAAAAGGGGTGATAGAGGACAGCCCTGACAGGTGCCTCTACCCAATGTAAAAAAATCAGAGTTACATCCAGGAAGCCTTATTCTTGTTTTAGGAGAGTCATATAAGGTGTGTATACCAGCCAAAAACTCATCACTGAAGCCCATTTTCTGTAACAAGGAAAACAAATAGGGCCAAAGAACACTGTCAAAGGCCTTGTTTATGTCCAGGCTCAGCAACAGAACCTCTTTGGAGTATAAATTAGCATCTTGAATAACATTTAGTGTGAGGCGAATGTTATCAGTAATAAATCTGTCTGGAATAAAACCCAATTAGTCCGGAGAGACCAAAGAGGAGATGATAGGGGCCAGCCTGTTTGCCCAAATGCGGCTAAATATTTTCAGATCGTTCTTCATTACTGAGATTGGTCTATAGTTTTGTGGTAAATGGTGGTCCTTCTGTGGTTTGGGTATTAAAGACATATTAGCCAACAGCATCTCCTCGGGGAACTTACCACCTCGCAAGACATCATTAAATAAAGTTATCAAATGGGGAGCCAACGTCGGGGCAAAGTGTTTATAATAATTAGCGGTGAATCCGTCAGGACCCGGCGCAGTAGAACTTTTTAGCGCGCTAATCGCACAAGTTATTTCCTCTACGGTACAAGGGGCATTAAGAGAAGCTATCTGAGAGGGTGTGAGAGCAGGAAGGGGTATAAAATCCAACCATGAATCGGAAGGTGGAACAGAATTCAACAATGGAGGAGCTAAAAGGTTAGAATAAAACTTTTCAAAAATACCCAAAACCTCTTGGGGTAGAGATGAAATATTGCTCGAGTTAGTGGGCAGCTTATAAATATGTGGGGGGCGTAGAGAGTGATTCAATTTCCTGGCAAATATAGTGGATGCTGAGTTACTGTGCAACAAGAACGAGGCCTTCAACCAAGAGCTTTTTCAGTATTTTGGGAAAGTAGGGTATTCAATTCCAAATACTTTTGAGATACTAATTGTTTGTTAAGAAGCGATGGATTAGCAGTGTGACTTCTATAATGTGCTTCTAATTCTCGGGTAAGTTGGAGAATTTACTGCCATCGTTTTCTATTTCTGGAAGATGCCATAGAGATAAGGCGGCAACGTAGGACCGCCTTATGAGCTACCCATAATGTGGCTGGAGATATATCAGGGGTAGAGTTAGACTGAAAGTATTCCAGAATGGAAGCAACCAACTCTTGGCGAGAGTCAATATCCATAAGCATTAAGTCTCCAAGAGTAGGGGGTAGGTGCCAATCCTATAAACGTGATTGATAAGGCTATAATATTGTGATCTGACCAGGGGCTCAAGTGAATGCAAGCTTTCCTAGAGTTAGCTAATAAAATAGGGGTACAATAGATATAGTCTAATCTAGCATAAGAGTCATGTGGGTGGGAATAAAATTAATAACTTCTGGCTCCCGCATTATGAGCCCTCCAGGTGTCAACCAGCTGGAGGGTATCCAATTTTTTGGTAAGGGATTTTGGGAAAGCCTGGGAGGATTGTGAGGAAGAGCTTCGGTCCAAAAGAGGGTTTGCTACTAGGTTAAAATTGCCTCCCACCAGTAGATGAGGGGACAAAAACCTATCCAAAATATTAAAAAATTTAGAAAAGAAGGAGGCTTGTGCTGAATTCGGTGCATAAAGATTAACAATCGTGAGTTCACAACCCGAGAGGGTGCCTTTAAGAATGATAAACCTACTATCCGGATCACGATACACATGTTGAACCTCAAAGGGGAATGAGTTATGTAGAAAAATAGCTACTCTACATTTAGAGGAATATAAGGTATAATACCCCTGCTTATAGGATTTGTGAAAATATGTCGGATGTTTTGCGGCAGCAAAATGTGTTTCCTGTAGTAAAACGATTTTAGCTCCTAGTCTTCTATATTGGAGGAAGGGTACATGTAAATATTTACATATTTAGTGTAGTTATCCAATACCTGCATATTCCACATGTACAAATGGTGCACATTCCCATGATTTGTACTTTTAAGAAACTCTGCAAGCACAGAAAAAAAAACTTTGTATCCTGCTAGAAAATCCTTTTACTGCAGCTTCAAGGCTGACTTCGGAAAAAACACCAATCCTTTAAATTACATGCTTGGGTATGCCTTTAAGCTGTAGGTAATATTACAGAGCAATACAATTTTCAAGGACAGCATTGGCAACAGAATTCTGTATCCACATAAAGAGACACACATATTCATTGTATCAAAAAATATAACAGTTTTTTACAAAATCAAGAAAACATCATTAACGGCATTGTAACAGCACACATTCTTATAACCACAAAGTTATTAACATCTTCTAGTCTCAACCAAATGTTGCCTCCCTTCCATATTATCTTGGTATGTACAGTAGTATTTCATGTCAAAAAAGTCCTCGATATCATAAAGAAGATGTAGAAAAAGGCTAGGGTTCCATACTAATTTCTGGATCAATATCTATCTCATAGAGGTGTTTATATACATAATTATGTGCCTAGGATTATTTATTCTTGAATAATCATATATATTCTGCTGTGCAGCACCCTTGGGGAAGAGGCTGGGAGGGTTTGCTCATATAGTCCTCATACAGTTAGTCTGGCTAAAAAAAAGACAAAAGTCCATCCAGTTCAATCATTAAAAAAGCACAAAAAAAAGTTATAATTCTATACAGTACATGACCAAGTATGATCCAATTTGCTCCTGAAGGGAAAAAAATTCCTTTCTGATCCCCTGAGAGGCAATTGGATCTTCCCTGGATCAACTTTACCTATAAATGTTAGTATTCAGTTATATTCTGTGTATCTAAGAAAGAATCCAGGCCTTTTTTAAAGCAATCCACTGAGCTGGCCAGAACCAACTCTTGAGGGAGTCTATTCCTCATTTTCACAACTCTCACTGTGAAGAAACCTTTCTCTGTTTGGAGATTACATTTCTTTTCCTCCAGATGTAAAGAGTGCCCCCTTGTCCTCTGTGATAACCTCAGGGTGAATAACTCTACACCGAGTTCTCTATATGAACCACTGATGTATTTATACATGTTGAACATATCCTTCCTTAATCTCCTTTTCTCAAGAGAGAATACATTCAGTTCCTCTAATCTTTCCTCATAGCTGAGCTCCTCCATGCCTCTTATCAGTTTGGTTGCCCTCCTCTGTACTTTCTCCAGTTCTCCAATGTTCTTTTTTGAATTGGTGCTCAAAACTGAACTGCATATTCCAGATGAGGTGTTATTGATGATTTGTACAGGGGTAATATGACATCTCTCTCTCTGGAGTCTACTCTTTGAATACGATCTTTCAGCCAGTTTTCTATTCATTTACATACAGATTTTTCCAAGCCATAGACTTTACCTTACTGTGGGGAACTATGGCAAACGCTTTTGCAAAATCCAAGTATACCACGTCCACCGCCACCCCTCTGTCCAAGGTTTTGCTCACCCCCTCATAAAAAAAATTAAATTTATTTGACAACTTCTGTCTTTCATGAATCCATGCTGTCTGTTGCTTAAAATATTTTTTTCCAGCAAGAACTCATCTATGTGGTCTTTTATTAAACTCTCCAGTATCTTCCCAACTATAGAAGATAAACTAACAGGTCTATAATTACTTGGTAAAGATTTTGACCACTTATTAAATATTTGCGCCACATTGGCCTTACGCCAATCCAGTGGTACATTGCCAGTCATCAAAGAGTCCCTAAAAATTAGAAACAATGGCTTTGAAATGACAGAGTTCAATTCTTTAAGGACCCGTTGGTGTATGCCATCCAGTTCAGGTGCTTTACTCACCTTTATTCTGTCTAAATATTTCTGGATCATATCAATTGTGAGCCAATGTGGATCATCTGGAGCTGCGTCAATACCATGCCCATTATGGACAAGAGCTCCCCCATGCTCCTTTGTATACACAGAGCTGAAGAAGGTATTTAATAAATTTGCCTTCTCTTTGTCCCTAGTCACCCACTCTAGATTATTTTGTAAAGGGCCTACATGCTTGGACCGGACCTTTTTACTATTAATATATTTGAAGAATTTTTGGGGGTTGGTCCTGCTATCTTTTGCAATCGGTCGTTCATTATCAATTTTTGCGGCTTTTATTTCCTTTTTGCATATTCTGACATATTCTTTGTAATGTTTAAACGATGATAGCATTACTTCATTTTTATATTTAATAAAAGCTCTTTTCTTATTTATAGCTTTTTTAAACTTTGGCCGTAAGCAACATAGGTTTGATTTTTAGCCTTTTAAACTTGTTGCCAGGGGGCGCATGTGCGGCTGGCTCCGGGGATGGACGCTCAGTGAGGAGAGCTCCATCCACCCGCCAGCACGATCGCGGCACAATACTACCCCAGGGAATAAAAATCACCTCAGCTGAAGCATTAACCCCTCGCCATCCAAAAGGGCTATGACCCGACGTAGGAAAATGCTGGGACATCCTGGAAAAATGACGAGCTTCTTTCCTGCTCTCGCCCCCTGCAGCCAAGATGGCGCCGGCTGCATGCAGAACGGCCACTCAACACAGCAAGCACAGCAGGAAGAGAACGCAGATCTCCAGGCAACATATACTCCAGACCCCAGGCTGAAGGGATCGCTGTATCCAGGGGATCCGGGTGAGTCTTCTCCCCCCCTGTCTCCTACGTCCAGCAGCCCGGCAAAATCCAGACCCAGACTGGATACAGGTTCATTCTCTGACAGACAGTCTTCTCTCTCAGCTACTATTCTATCAGCTAATGATCCATCTCTAATCGAATCCTATCCTGCTTCTGACCAACTTATCACAGAGATTTCAATGAAAAACAGGTTCCTTTCTCTGCAACAAACGCTACATAATGACCTGAAGGCATCATTATCTCAAATTTCAAATAGGGTCCAAAATCAAGAAAAACGCATCCGCCATATCGAGAACAAACTAGGGGAAATGTGCACTGCACATAACGACCTCATAGATGCACACACAGACCATGAGACAAGCAAAACAACATCAAATTCTGTGGGATCCCATAATCCATCACCACAGACGCCATAGTCCCATACATAAAAATATATGAAAACTCTCATCCCTACCCTCACGGATGTAGAATTGGCTATAGATCGAGCACATCGAATCCCCAAACCGCCATTTCTGCCAGCGACGGTCCCCAGAGATATATTGGTGCGCATACACTTTTTCCACGTGAAGGAAAGAATAATGATGGCAGCAAGAAATTTGACCTCCATTCCTCCAGCCCAAGCAAACATCAAATTGTTTGCAGACCTATCCAAAGCCACACTCTCCAACCGGAAGAAGCTCATCAGCATAACTAAAGCATTACGGAATCATGGAATCAGATATCAATGGGGTTTCCCTACAAAACTGAATATCAAACGCCAAGGCAGATTTTACACAATTAAATCCCTAGAAGCAGGCATCGAATTGCTGAAATCGTGGAACATCATCCCAGCAGACTCCCATCAACTAGCATCAAACCGGCCACAACAGATGGAAGCAGAATGGTCATAACCTGCGCTCAAGCATAATACCTCCAAGCCCAATTCCCTGGGCCTCACTCTTTAACACACAAGCTGGCAACCGGCCCCTGATCGAATATGTTGATCGCCCAAGTTTGTCTCAAGCATGAGCTATCGAAAGAGTCATGCTTTCTCGTGCCTCCACTCTACATAGTAGCAGATACTGCTACACATGTTACTTGTGTTTTTTGCAAGTCTTTTTTACCCCTATTTTTACGCTTGTTCATACCCCAAGCTACCAGTCATCAGTCGCTAGAACCACCTCTTAACAACCCCCTCCACACAATTGAACACTCAATCCACAACAATGACAAACCCATGCTCACAAAGCCACACACCTGGTGGTCCATCAGCTCCATCATGCGGAAAATCACTTACCTCCATAACACCTGAAACAACACAGCTACGGAATCCAAACCATCTACAATCAACAAAATGATTACTATATCTTTGCTAAATGTCTTAGGTCTCAACTCTCCCTTCAAAAGGTCCTTGCTCTCAAGAGAAATCCGCTCCATTCAACCTGACATCGTATTCCTACAGGAGACCCACTTTGCCTCATCCAAAATCTATAAACTCAATATTCCTCACCTCTCCACAGTATATAGGGCAACAAACCGAAAAAGAAAAACGGAGTCATTACAGCCATAAGAGACTCCCTGCAGTTCCAATTTATCTCAGCAACAGCAGACCCACAAGGCCGCTACCACATATTGATCTGCAAAATCAACGACACTACATATACATTGGTGAACGTCTATGGTCCTACCACCAATCAACTCCAGTTCTTCAACAAACTTAACTCCATCATAAATCAACACAGAAAAGGTAGACTACTCATTGGCGGAGACTTTAACACTATCGGGAACCCTCTTCTTGACACATCATCCAAGACAAGATCTTCAAAACAGTTCTTCAACCAATTTCTTCATTTCAACAATCTCTAGGACATCTGGAGATGCCAACATAGTACAGAAAATGACTATGTCTACTATTCTCCATCCCACTTATCCTATTCTAGAATTGACTTCTTCATCACCGATAAATGGACTCTACAAAACGTCACCTCCTCCAAGATTGGTACCATCACTTGGTCAGACCATGCTCTGATCACTATCTCCCTTGACAGCAAACAACATTCGTCGATACCCCGATTATGGCGATTGAACTCGACCTTGCTGAAAAACCAAGACTACAAGCAACAAATAATTGATGCACACAGCACATTTTTTGAATTTAACAATACCCCTGATATATCCATAACCACTTTGTGGTCAACCTATAAAGCATACATGGGAGGTATTCTGATACAACTAAACGCTCGCGTCAACAAAAACAGAACCCAATAAATAGATAATCTCCTAACCTCAATCAAAACAAATGAGGAAAAAAACAAAAAATCCCAAGACCCAACAATCTCTTCGTCCCTGACAGTATATAGAAATAAATTAAGATTCCTTCTACCTTACAAATATGATCTAAATCTCAAAAAAATTAAAGCAAAATTCTACTCACTAGGTAACAAAGCCAGCTCGTTTGTAAAGAAATCTTGCGAGCCAAATGATAAATGAATTCCTATTGTTGGATCGCTAACCTCTAGCACATAACTACCAATGTGAAAAACGTAAAATAAAAATAAATATAGTGTTGCGCTCTCAACCCTTCAATCAATACATATAAAAATAGTGTATTAATAAACATATATACTAATGCTTGTGAATCTATTTGAATCCACTCAAAATAAACAATGTGCATAGGACAGTGATAAATGAACAATTATATGAAATAGAAAAATATAAAAAATATATAAAATATATATATATTTATATATATATAATATTAAATAATGTCCCAAAAAGTGACTTTGTGCTGTAAAAATCTTCAATAAATCGGTGACTGCTTGTGACTCTTCCCTTAAGTGAAGATATGCGCTCACCTCATAAATAGCCTGCAATTAGGCTATTATAGCTTGCGGTTCACCTCCTTTGGAACCTACTTGTTTAGGAACTCCTATTGTTAAGATATCCGTGGAATGTGACATGTGCTATGGAAAAATCTCCTCTCATATGGTGCCACTCCTCTGTCTTCCTGTCTCCATGCGGTTCTCCATAAAACAAAAAGATCCTGACATGGTGCTTTATCGTTTTTAAAAGCTTGACTTTAATTTGCTTTCAGGTGGCACTCACATATATTCGTATAGTGGTAGTACAATTGTTATTCCAGATTGCCGCTGACTGCCGGAGCTGTGCGATCGTGGTCCGGCAAACGGACTAACTCCCTCCGAGTGACGTATACAGTCCCACCCCTACGCGTTACGCCACTGGTCACGTGGCTTCATCAGGGGGATTTGATTGGTCGGTCACTCGTGTACTGCCGGCTTATAAAGCACGGCTCCGCCATTTTGTTGGCTATCTAATGGGGGCAGCCATTTTCCTAGAGATTAATGCCTAACTTTGTATGATTCTATCAACACTGTAATCATCCCAGAGGGGTACATAACATCACAACTCCGCAGTCAGCTCAGATATAATCTATTATTATTCCACATCATAAATACTTCTCTTTGTGGAATAACTCACATCCTAAATAACACCTCTTTATGGAATATATAAATATCGACAAATTGCAAGACATATAAAATTAAATTACAAATTACAAAAATGCATTAATTTAATCCATATTACAATAAAAATCAAAATAAAAATAAAAAAATAATAATAATAATAAAAAAATATAAATAAAAATAAAAACAAAAATAAATAAAAATAAAAAAATAAAAAATATATAAAAATAATATAAAAAATATTATAATAAAATAAAATAAAAATAAAAAATATATAATATATCAAGTTTATATATCAAAAATAATTATATCAAAAATATAATAATACCAAAATGTTAAAAAGTATATATATAATTGGTAGAAATTTTTTCACCGGTCCATGTGCCAACACACATGTATATATAAAAGTGTCCACACTAATGAGAGGCTGACGCAATGAGGTGCCCACACAGCGAAGCCAGAGTGGGCTCCACTGCCACCACGCCACATCCTACCACCAAGTGTATACACACATGTATATATATCATTAATGAATCCGGCGCACATTCCCCAATCTACATATCACTAATAAAACATGATAAATCAAAATCTTTATTTAATCCTCCTGGCACTAAACTACCCAACTCATAAATCCAAAATGATTCTTTTTTACTTATTTCACGTACTAAATTATCCCCTCTCCAGTGTGAAGAGTGTTTAGTGATACCCCAAAATTCAATTTTATCTGCATCTTGATTGTGGTGCGTTTTAAAGTGTACTGATAGGTGGTGGTATTTGAATCCTATCTCTATGTTATGTACATGTTCTTGCATGCGTTCTTTCAGACTCCTCTTTGTACGACCTATATATAGATAATTACAGGGACATTTTAAGGCATACACTACACCTGTACTGTCACAAGAAATAAATTGATCTATTTTATATTGTTTGCCGTTCCTTGGATTTGTAAATGACTCTCTATGTCTTGGGTTTAAATGTGTTTTCCTGCAACTGTAGCACCGACCACACTTATAAAACCCGATTCCACTAAAAAAATTTTTGTGTGGGCACCTCATTGCGTCAGTCTCTCATTAGTGTGGACACTTTTATATATACATGTGTGTTGGCACATGGACCGGTGAAAAAATTTCTACCAATTATATATATACTTTTTAACATTTTGGTATTATTATATTTTTGATATAATTATTTTTGATATATAAACTTGATATATTATATATTTTTTATTTTTATTTTATTTTATTATAATATTTTTTATATTATTTTTATATATTTTTTATTTTTTTATTTTTATTTATTTTTGTTTTTATTTTTATTTATATTTTTTTATTTTTATTTTGATTTTTATTGTAATATGGATTAAATTAATGCATTTTTGTAATTTGTAATTTAATTTTATATGTCTTGCAATTTGTCGATATTTATATATTCCATAAAGAGGTGTTATTTAGGATGTGAGTTATTCCACAAAGAAGTATTTATGATGTGGAATAATAATAGATTATATCTGAGCTGACTGCGGAGTTGTGATGTTATGTACCCCTCTGGGATGATTACAGTGTTGATAGAATCATACAAAGTTAGGCATTAATCTCTAGGAAAATGGCTGCCCCCATTAGATAGCCAACAAAATGGCGGAGCCGTGCTTTATAAGCCGGCAGTACACGAGTGACCGACCAATCAAATCCCCCTGATGAAGCCACGTGACCAGTGGCGTAACGCGTAGGGGTGGGACTGTATACGTCACTCGGAGGGAGTTAGTCCGTTTGCCGGACCACGATCGCACAGCTCCGGCAGTCAGCGGCAATCTGGAATAACAATTGTACTACCACTATACGAATATATGTGAGTGCCACCTGAAAGCAAATTAAAGTCAAGCTTTTAAAAACGATAAAGCACCATGTCAGGATCTTTTTGTTTTATGGAGAACCGCATGGAGACAGGAAGACAGAGGAGTGGCACCATATGAGAGGAGATTTTTCCATAGCACATGTCACATTCCACGGATATCTTAACAATAGGAGTTCCTAAACAAGTAGGTTCCAAAGGAGGTGAACCGCAAGCTATAATAGCCTAATTGCAGGCTATTTATGAGGTGAGCGCATATCTTCACTTAAGGGAAGAGTCACAAGCAGTCACCGATTTATTGAAGATTTTTACAGCACAAAGTCACTTTTTGGGACATTATTTAATATTATATATATAAATATATATATATTTTATATATTTTTTATATTTTTCTATTTCATATAATTGTTCATTTATCACTGTCCTATGCACATTGTTTATTTTGAGTGGATTCAAATAGATTCACAAGCATTAGTATATATGTTTATTAATACACTATTTTTATATGTATTGATTGAAGGGTTGAGAGCGCAACACTATATTTATTTTTATAAAGCCAGCTCGTTGTTAGCCAAATCGGTAAAACAAAAACGACTGAAATCCAAAATAGCCCCAATTAAACACCCATCTACGAATATCCTAAACACAAACCCACAAGACATAGCTAACACCTTTGCAGAATACTACCAAAACCTATATAACCTTAAAAATGACCCTGACACCATTCAACCAACAATCACATCCATACAACAATTTCTCCAAACGACCAATCTCCCTCAACTATCCTCAGACCAACTTGACACCATTTCTACCCCAATATCACCCAAAGAAATAGAAACAACCATTACAACACTCCCAAATAACAAATCACCAGGAAACGATGGATACACTAACAAATACTATAAACACCTTTCCACAGACTTATCACCACACCTGACCAAACTCTTCAATCACGCTGCCACCACAGGCTCATTCCCCAAAGACATGTTGCAATCCATCATAATGACTATACCAAAACCTGGTAAAGACCTCCAACTTGTCCAAAACTACAGGCCAATTTCGTTACTCAATACCGACATAAAAATGTACGCGAAAATCATATCCCAAAGAATTCTTCCCTTCCTCCCCACCCTAATTTACGCAGATCAAGTAGGTTTTATCCCAGGTCGCCATGCACCCGATGCTACCAGAAGAATTATCTCCCTTTTACACAACTTACAAAGTACTAAGAGCCCCACCTTATTCCTGTCTCTAGAGGCAGAGAAAGCATTCAACCAGATACTTTGGCAATTCATGCAACTCACTCTTCAAAAATTTGGCATCACAGGTTGGATGCTGAAAGCCATCTTGTCATATTCACATCCATCCACTAGAGTACTGACAGATGGCACATTATCTGACCCCTTTGACATCTCAAACGGTACAAGACAAGGCTGTCTACTCTCCCCAATAATATTTACACTCCTTATTGAACCCCTAGCATCCAAACTCAGAGAGGACCGATAATTTACAGGAATCACACACCTTAACATGGAACACAAAATTAGCCCATTTGCGGACAATATTATATTAATGGTGACCAACCCAAAAAAATCCCTCAAAACGATTCGCACACACCTATATACCTACACAACAGTCTCATATTACAAACTTAACAAACCCAAATCTTTCATACTTAACGTTCACATCTCATCCCAACTCCAAACCCAACGATTCCCATTTTTATGGGTAACGACCAACTATACACAGCAAATCATAAAATCTTGCTTGAAACTATCCCCCGAGAACTAAACACTTTACGCACTTCAGAACTCTCCAAACTAGGATGAGTGGCAACTCTGAAAGTGTACATTTTACCCAAAATATTATACATATTCCGCACACTCCCCATACCAATCCCTAACTCATTCTTTTCTAGCTACAAACGATCCTCACAAAGTTCCTATGGAACTCGAAAAAACCAAGATGTACCACCAACCTCTTAATACGCACTACAGCTAAAGGAGGAGCAGGTCTCCCACACCTCAAGTCTTATTACACAGCTACTCTTTTAGACCAATCATATTTCTGGTGGAACCCATTGAAAGAAAAAATTTGGTCCATAATGGAAAGCCTCCCTTTTTAACCACTTATATAAATATAATCCTGACTCCCTCGCTAGACTTATCTCAATGGACAAAACAAGGGATAACCAATATAACAGACCTCTATATCAATCAATCTATATGCCCCTTCCACATTCTCCAAACCAAATACTGTATAATCTCCTTACTACTGAAAACTTTACATACCTAAGAATTGCTCACTGTCTACAAACATCTATCTTACTCCACACCACTATGATACCAATTACAGCCTACATCTTCTTAACCAAACCTCAATACCCAGGTAAAGGTATATCCACCTTCTATACATATCTCATAAACTTACAATTTACTCTACAAACAACCTCCCTAACCTACTGGGAAAAAATCCTATCAGACCAAACAACTTAAAAATGCTGGGAAAATACCTTCAACATCACCTATAAAGCTACCTGATGCAGCTCCCACTGGGAGTCATATTTAAAAATACTCCACCAATGGTACTTGACCCCAGTCAAAATCTCCATCTACTACCCGAAACAGTGTCCTACACGCTGGAGACAATATGGTGAGCCAGGCTCACCACTACATATTCTTTGGTCATGTAAGTCATTTAGATCCTTCTGGAATACTACTTTTCAATTAATATCTTAAATAAACAAAATTTTGATAACCCCAAACCCCTCATTAGCACTCCTACACATCGGGATCTAGAAACTCCCTCCTCATTCCCGAACAATTATTACCCACATACTCTTTGCCGCCAAAATTACCATTACCAGATTATGGAACACAAATAATACCCCCTCAAACACTTCATTAATTACAGACCTTAACACCAATGTGAAATGGAAAAATTATCCGAAATTAACAATTCTTCCTATCACAAATTTAATAACCAATGGACCCAATGGCTAAATCACCCAAAATGTTCTGTACAACCTTCTGTGTTCTGTACAATGACACTTTATTAGTTGAAATTACCTCAGAAACCAAGACTGGTATTTCCTCAATTACCCAGTTATATCCCTCCTCTCCCATTCCTCCCCTCCCCTACCCCTCCACCAAAACTCCCCTAACACCCCAAACTCCTCATCAAGGTTCATCATACACATACGAATACCTCTGATGATATTGCTAAACAAGATCTACACCTCCACCTAACAATGGGTGGAACAACAGCAAAAATGCTCAACTATATTTATCGTCTATTGCAATATTGTATGAATGAACCATATCTCATTTCCTTGTTTTTCTCTGAAAATGTAATAAAAATATTGAAACATAAACTTGTTGCCCATGGGAATATACACCCTGTTCCAAATTATTATGCAAATGATATTTTTCTCATTTGCCCAAATAATTGATGTAAATAACAGTCAGCATAATTCTCATGTTATCAACTATTAAGAGTACAATTCAAATTTTATTGAACAAACCTCCTAATGATAACAGTATTTTTGTTAAACATAAAACACTTACAATGCGCTGTTCCAAATTATTACGCACAGTAAGTTACAAAACACTTTATAGGTTGTAAAGAACTGAAAATTGTCATTTGTTGTGTTTACAGCATATTTACTGAAATCGAAAGCTTTTTCAATCAAATTTTTAACAACATTTTAACTTTTTGAACATTTTAACAGGTCAAGTTACATTGTAACATAGGACCCCTTATTTGATAGCAGCTTCACAAGTCTTGCATCCATTGAACTTGTGAGTTTGTGGATAGTTTCTGCTTGAATTTGTTTGCAAGATGTCAGAATAGCCTCCCAGAGCTGCTGTTTGGATGTAAACTGCCTCCCACCCTCATAGATCTTTTGCTTGAGGATGCTCCAAAGGTTCTCAATAGGATTGAGGTCAGGGGAGGATGGAGGCCACACCATGACTTTCTCTCCTTTTATTCCCATAACAGCCATTGATGAAGAGGTATTATTTGCAGCATGAGATGGTGCATTGTCATGCATGAAGATGATTTTGTTACGGAAAGCATAGTTCTTCCTTCTGTACCAGGGAAGAAAGTGGTCAGTCAAACTCCACATACTTTGCAGAGGTCATCTTTACACCTTTACACCAGCTCTGTTCCCATGATTCCGGCCCAAAACATGACTCCACCACCGCCTTGCTGACGTTGCAGCCTTGTTGGAACAGGGTGGCCATCCACCAACCATCCACTACTCTATCCATCTGGGCCATCCAGGGTTGCACGGCACTCATCAGTGAACAGGACTGTTTGAAAATTAGTCTTCATGTATTTTTCTGCTCAATGCAGCAGTTTCTGCTTGTGAGCATTGGTTATTGGTGGCCGAATAGAAGGTTTATGCACAGTTGCAAGACTCTGGAGGACTCTACACCTTGCTGTCCGTGGGACTCCAGAGGCACCAGCAGCTTCAAATATCTGTTTGCTGCTATGTAATGGTATTTTAGCAGCTGCTCTCTTGATCCGATGCATGGATCTGGCAGAAATGTTCCTCAATGTGCATTTATCTGCACAAACCCATCTGTGCTCTGAATCAGCCACAAATCTCTTAACAGTGCGATGATCACGCTTAGGTTTTCGTGAAATATCTAATGTTTTCATACCTCGTTCAAGGCATTGAGCTATTTCACTCTTTTTAGCAGCAGAGAGATCCTTTTTCTTCCCCATATTACTTGAAAATGGTGCTCTGCTTAATAATGTGGAACACCCTCCTTTATTAGTTTTTCCTTAAATTGGGCTCACCGGTCAATCTAATTATCACAGGTGTCCAAAATTGTTTTCAGTGATCAAAAGAGCCCTGAGACACAATGCCATCCATGAGTTAAACTGAAAAACAAAATATTTAATCTTTGTGACACTTAAATAGAATTTGCATAATAATTTGGAACACGGTGTATTTTGCAATGTTCACATACAGTATTTTGAAGAACTCCCATTTCTGTGTTGCGTTCATCAATGCCAATATTCCCTCCCAGTGTAAGTCTTGGAGAGAAGCTCTCAGCCTTGGAAAATTAGCTCTCTTAAAATTGAGCATTTTTATTTTTTTTGTATGTGCTCGCTATTTACAGCTAACAATAAATTAAATCATGTTATGGTCACTGCTACTAAGAAGTTATTTTATATGGACATTCGTAATAAGCTCTGCATGGTTTGAGATTACCAGGTCCAGCAGAGCATCATTCCTAGTAGGGGCTTCTGTGATCTGTACCATAAAATTGTCCTGTAGTAGGTTTAAAAATGACCTTTAACTGTTCCTGCAGTACCATTACTCAAGTCAATTTCCGGGTAGTTAACCACTTGCCGACCAGCCACTGTAGAAATACGGTGGCAGGTCAGCACAGCTGCGCAAAACCACGTTTTAAAACGTGCTTTTGCAAAACAGGTAGGGGGCATGTGCGAGGCGCGCCACCGCCCTACCTGCGCCGCAGATCGGGGCCGCGGGTGACAGTCACCGGGTCACGGCCAGTCATTACCTACCGTGTCCCGGCGATTAGCGGCAATCACTAACAGAGAGGACAGCTGCAGTGTTTACACTGCAGCTGTGCTTTCTGTCAGTTCCCTGTCAGCTCCTGACATGCTGATCCGGAGACAAGAGTTTCTCTCTCCGGATCAGCGTGTTCCCGTGCAGTACACACCCTCCGCCCCCCTAGTAAAACACTCCCCTCACACAGTTAACCCTTTCAGTGAATAAAAAAGTTAACCCCTTCCTCCCCAGTGCCATTAGTACAGTGTCAGTGTTTTGTTTTTGCACTGATCACTGTATTGGTGTCACTGGGGATGTCAGTGACCCCAAGCAAAAAAATGGCGTAAATTGCAGTATCTATACCATAGTTTGTAGACGCTATAACTTTCACACAAAGCAATCAATATACACTTATTGGGATTTTTTTTACCAAAAAACATGTAGCAGAGTACATTTTGGTCTAAAGTTCTAACTAACTTTGAGTTTACTATATATTTTTATAGCTGAAAGTAAAAAAATATTGTTTTTCTTCAAAATGTTTGGTATTTTTTTGTTTATAGTGTGAAAAATAAAAAGCGCACAGGTGATCAAATACCACCAAAAGAAAGCTCTATTTGTGTGAAAAAAAGGACGTAAATTTAATTTGGATGCAGCATTGCATGACCGCGCAATTATCAGTTGAATTAGTGCAGCGCCGAGTAGCAAAAAGAGGCCTGGTCATTAAGGGAGGTAAATACTCAGGAGGGCAAGTGGTTAAAATCCCCCATTATTATCAATGTCCCATGCCCTTGCGGCCCTTTCGATCTGTGCAAGGAGCTGAGAGGCCTATACTGACACTGAGAGGCCTATAACAAACTCCAATGATTACCTTTGTAGTACGCACCCCCATGTGCAGCTCCACCCATAATACTTCAGCCTCATTACACTCTCCATCAACTAGGTCCTCTTTCACACTCGCTCTGAGATCTGAGATCACTTCTCACATAGAAACAGACACCACAACCTTTCCTATTTACCCTGTCTCTCCAAAAGAGAACATAGCCAGGAATATTAATGGCCCAGTCATGTGAAGAATGAAGCCAAGATTCATCAATACCAATTAAATCATAGTTCTCTTCATGCACCAAAGCTACCAGCCTATTTTGCTTGGCAGACTTCTGGAATTGGTGAACAAACACTTTAATGCATTGACACCTTGTGCAAACGTACTTTGCATATTTTTTATTTTCATACAAATTGTACCAATTCCACTGGTTGTTTGTAACATGGGAACCTTCTTATCATCTGCCATAGCCCTCCCCCCATCTTTCCCCATTCCACCCACTAATAAGTACTGACCCTTGTCTGATCTGTCTACCCCATTATAATCTAATTCTCCCTCCCCCCTTGATCCTAGTTTAAATACTCCTTCAGCCTTCCCATAGACATCCCCCCCAGCACAGCAGACCCCATTCCATTTAGGTGCAAACCATCTCTAGCATATAGGCTGCATACAAATGAAAAGTCAACCTAGTGCTCTAGAAGCCCAAATCCTTCCCTCTTACACCAGGTATTTAGTCATGCATTGAGTTCTGTAATCTCCCCCTGTCTTTCATTGCAAGATCACTATCCAGTGTATTGTGCCTTAACAAGACAGGAACATAATGTTTTTAGGTTTACAACTTTAAGGCTCTACAGGTTTACTGTAGGTGGCATTTAGTTATTTGTTTCCATTGATGTGAAAAATATCTAGAAGTACTTCATGAATGTAAGCATTTTAAACTCATCATATGAGGATGTTTTTAAACTTAAAAGTACAATTAATCTGCATTTCCCTACTAATAATTATACATTTTTATAACCCATTCACATTGATAAAGATGTTTTATTTTTGTATAATATATGTACAATTGTTAAATGTAGAGACTGTATTGAGCAATTTTGTTATTTATTAGAACTGACTCTGAAAATAAATATGTTTTCTTGTCATCAAAATTGATCATACTATATGCTGAATATGAATGAAGTTAGATTTGTTCCTGATTTTTCTTAAATGTCAAGGTCAACCAAATATAGATTCATAGAATGAGTAGAAGTCTGTAATAGTAGCAAAGGCAATATTAAAAATGCATTAAATATCCCTTTCATTATATTGATGTTAATCTATACCATATTTTACCAAGACACAGTCATACAATTTCAGTAACAAATAATGTATAACTGAAATCTGAAGCAAGATAATATAGAGTAGTGAAATACGAAATAGCCAGCTCTACTATATGTCCTCTAAAGTATCTATTTTCCTTGTTTTTCTTGACACTTTCTCTGAGTGGGTTTTTGTAGATTTCTTTTCAAATAGCAAGAATGAATTAGAGACTGAGTTAAAGACTGAATGCTGACTTTCCTGAGCATTCTTAGAGGACAATGGGAGAGAGCAGCAGCTCCTGTGAGTAAACAGGAAAAGTGTTGCATTTGCTCAACCTTATAATAACTTACACCAGTTAATTTGTAGTAAAAAGGATAAAGCCTCCCTTATTCAGCTTTAATCTTCTTAAAAGTTGAAAAAAAAATACCAAATTTCTCCTGGAATGAATCTCTAATTTGCTTCTACATTTTAAGTACAATTGCGTCTGCAGCCTAGCATAGGGATTCATAGAAATTAGTTTTTCCATTTGCCACACAGTGAGTTTGCTGCAAATCCAGGTTCCAGTTTTGTGGTACAGGCACATTTATGATAAAATTTGCTGTACCAAAGTTTAAAAGACCTACTGTATAATGTCCTTTGTGACTTTGCAACTGAGGTCATCAGGGTTATAATCACCAATAATGGGGACCTTGTTATGTGCTAGTCCCTTTACTTTAATCCTTTTACTTCCAAAGCTGATTTTGCATGTTTTTCAAAATAATTTTAGGCTGAAAGATTAGTTAAAACCTCCAAACAGTATACATTTCTTGAAATCAGAGATCCTGGAAATAAAATAGTGGTGTTTTAATTTATTTAGGTTACAATACATTTCCACAATATTTTATCCAGCAGAAATGTTCAGTTAAAAATGCACTAATGTTAATTGTAGAGCACACACAAGCAACATATTGTTATTTAATATTTAAGTAGAATATGGAGAATGAGGTTACACCCAGTAAATAGATACCCATCTTCCTGATGATGTCCAGTGTGAGAAAACATGTTGACCAGGGCTGGGCACTGTAAAGGTGATACACATATGGAACAAGACCGGATCAAGGGGGGGGTGCTGGGGTGAGCTGTGCCCACCCAGATTTTATCTGTGCCCCCCCCCCAGGACACCTGATGTAAGGGGTACTCTGTTGGGGACACCTGATGTAAGCTCGGATAGGGACCCTTATGTAAGGGGGCACATTGATGAGGAGGCTGATGGAATGGGGCACTCTGTTGGGGACCAGTGTTGCAAGGGGGAACTCTGATGGGGAGGCTGATATAAGGGGGCACTCTGATGGGGACCCTGATGTAAGGGGGTACGCTGATGGGGACCAATGATGTAAGGGGGAACTCTGATGGGGACACCTGATGTAAGGAGGCAAGGTGATGAGAACCCTATGTAAAAAGAGACTCTGATGAGAACTCCTGATTTAAAGGGGAACTCTGACAGGGACATCTGATATAAGGAGGACAGGTTCCGTGTCAGCCTAATACACACTAGTGTTTCCCAGGTCAGGATGCTGTGTGACAGACTCTCAGTGACTCTCACACAGTGTTGGCATTATGCCCCTGACTTTCTTAGTGCACCCCCAGACCTGATGGGCTAGATCTGGCCCTGATATGGAAGGGGCCTGCATTCACTGGATTTGTGATATGAAAGCTTCTGTAGTGGTGTGTTGTTTGAGAGACATTTGCTGAAGGCTGTTTATCCTGAGGGCTGAATCAGGCCATAGATAATGCAATGTTATCTTGAATACCTGCTGCAGAGCTATTATGTTGACTGGGCAGGGGGGTGTGGGGAGCCATCCCTGCCAGGAGAACACAATGATTACTCCTAGCGGCTATAGCTACTGGCAATAATCACATGCTAAATATCCAACATGACTAAGGGGTCCTGTGTGACTGAAAAATTGCACTCTCCTGCTTGTGATGTGTTCATACTTCATTATAGCAGTTTGAACAACTTGAAGATTTGTGATGCATTGGCAAATATCTACATTAGGTCAAAAGATGATGTTAAGTTGAGATGTGGCCGGACTTTAACTTTAACATGAATGTTATGGTAACCAAGCAGAGAAGTCATTAAGAATGTGTGATACTGGTCCAGAAGGCTAATAAATGACTGTAATTCTCATAGAAACTGAAGAAAACAGATGTATATAGTGGTTCTCAAAAAAGGTGAGGGATTGAGGAGAGGTAGAAAGGATTTGAAAGGTGCTCAATGGGGATGGAAGGAATCCAACTGCACCCCCTTTCCAACCACTGAGTCTGGGTGAGTGAGTCCAATGGAAGCCACCATGGGAGAGGGCAGCTGGAGTCAGATTCTTGAAGCCAGGTTTCAGTAATGGTTAGTATGTTAAGGGAATGAGAGATAAATAGGTCATGCACAGATGTGTGATTGTTACAGACAGAGCAGGTATTCTAGACGGCAAAATCATATGGGGGGGGGGGTTGGAAGAAGGTGGATAGAGATTAACCACTTGCCTACCAGGCACTTATACCCCCTTATTTACCAGGCCAATTTTCAGCTTTCAGCGCTGCCGCACTTTGATTGACAATTGCGTGGTCATGCAACATTGTACCCATATGAAATTTTGATCATTTTTTTCTCACAAATAGAGCTTTCTTTTGGTGATATTTAATCGCCACTGGGCACTTTACTTTTTGCGCTATAAATAAAAAAGGTGCAAAAAATTTGAAAAAAAAAAGTTTCTTTGTTTCTATTATAAAATTTTTCAAACAGGTAATTTTTCTCCTTCACTGATGTGCGTTGATGAGGCAGCACTGATGGGCACTGATAGGCAGCACTAAAGGGCACTGATAGGCAGTACTAATGAGGTGGCACGGATAGGCGGCACTAATATGCAGCACTGATAGGCGGCACTGATGATGGGTACTGATAGACGGCACTGACTGGCATCACTGCTGGGCACTGACTGGCGGCACTGACTGGCACAACCGCTGGGCACTGACTGGCAGCACTGCTGGGCTACACTGGTGGGTGGCACTGGTGGGCAGCACTGGTGGGTGGGCACAGGTGGGTGGCACTGGTGGGCACAGGTGGGTGGCACTGCTGGGCACAGGTAGGTGGCACTTCTGGGCACAGGTGTGTGACACTGCAGAGTGGCACAGGTGGATGCACTGCTGGGCACAGGTGGGTGATCTGCTGGGCACAGGTGGGCGGAGTTAGTGGGCGCACTGCTGGGCACAGGTGGGCGGAACTTGCGGGTGGCACTGCTGGGCATTGATCATCAGGGCACTGATCATCAGTGCCTTGATGATCGGTGCCGATCCCCGCTCTGACAACTGCCGGTTCTCGGCAGTACTTTCCTCACGATCTGACAGCGTGAGGAAAGTGCAGCCGAGAACCGGCACTTGCATTTCCCTCTGATCAGCGTGTCATTGGACACCGCTGATCAGGTGGTAAAAGGCCGCTGTGATTGGCCTTTTACCACATCACGTGATCAGCTGTGTCCGTAGGACACAGCGATCACGGAGATCGCCGGGTGCACGCCCCCTGGGGCGCGCAGGAGAGCGCGTTCTGGTGGGACGTCATATGACGTCCACCCAAAACTGGCCGGCCGCAGTGCAGCCATCATTCGGCTATCTGCGGTCGGCTACTAGTTAACTGAGTGGATTCCAGCTGTTTCCAGAGGAGGAAGGGGGATGTTAGAGAAAAGAGGGCCAGGATTAGGAAAAATTTCCCCAAAGATTAGGAGAAGAGGGAGGGTGTGGAAACTGCAATGGGAGTCGGATGTACTTTATATGAGTGCACATACCTCACTGTCCAGGTGTTTAGGGCAGTATGTGGGTTTAGTATTTACAGGTTGTGATGAGTGCAGTAATAGGGAGAGGGTAGGAGTGAGGGCAAAATATATAAGCTGTGGGGTGGAGAGCAGGGGTAAAGTTAGGTGAATTTGAGGACAAAAGACACAAGTTTGAGAAAGAAGGGTAGACTTAGAATATTGGAGAGGAAAAAAGAGTGGGAATCAGACTTAGTGAGAAATTAATTACAAAATGTTGGTTTGTTTGCAGTCTTTCAGGAGTGGAGCATAGCTCTTCTTGTATCTTCTTACTGCTTTAGTTAAACTGCTCTGTAGAAACTGTTTGAACAATTGTTCAAAATAAAACTCCCTATCTTTGACCCCTGTATGCGACTTCTTCATAACCTCATCTAAATATATAAGGAGATGGGGCAGGGAAGCATTTGTTGAATGATCAATTCCTGTGAGCTTAAAATAAAGGAAAAACAACTTTATTTTTCTTCTGTAGACTACCAATCCAACCAGCATCAATGCAGCATAGATGAATAGTTGCATGCCTCTTTCAATAAAACACTTTGCAATTGGTTTTAAAAACGCTACACCAAAATGAGTTTCAGTCATGTCAATAATTAAATGTTGGATGTGCGATGATTCTTAGTAATTAGAAAGCTGCTTTGCAATTATAATTTCTTTGTTGCGTTTAAAAAATGAAAAGTTATTTTCATCCAACTGGTTCTCTGACGTTTTCTAGTTGACATGTTAATGAAAACATGATACACTGGAAGATTGAATATGGCTATCCAGGTAAAGGTAATGTGTAATTCACAGGATTACCAGGTGAAAAAATAAAAAAGTCTGAGAATAAAGCAGGTACCTTGTCTAAAAATTGATATTTATATGTGCTTTAAAGACTGCTCAACCATCAGTGCAGATTATGAAATGAGAAGGATTCCCCTGAACTGTCTTGATTATTGCTTTCTGCTGTATACAGACATTGAATCCTCCACTGCTGGTCTCCTTTAGGACTGGTTTGCAGAACGTTCCTCACTTACACCCAAGTGATAGGAATGAGCCTGAATTATCAGTAATCCATGTTATATCTATCATCCACTTACAGAGGTTTAAAATAAGGAAATGTTAATTTTAGCTGGGGGACAGCAATTATGTCAAGTCCAGCCACTCTTTTGAAGTACTGTATATATAATATATACACCTGAAATATCGCTTCTGTATTGTTACTAAGCCCACAACAGTAAAATCAGTATGTATATGCAGTAAAGCATCCGTGTTATACTCATTTGGAACCTAAGGGGTTAATCCTCTGCATTGTGTAAAAGGCTGTTTGATCCTTTCTTCTCTGCCCCTCCTCTTGTTGAAATGTCCACCTGATACAGACTGAATCTATAGTCACATGCACATGCTCAGTTTGGTGTGTATTGCTAGAGTGTTTTTTTTTCTTGTTGGAGTGCATGTGATCAGCACAGGGCCAATTAACACTGTCCAGACAGAGGGTCCTGGGTTTAGTAACACTTTAGAAGTACTTTAAAGTATTACTTCCATTTCAACAATGCTTACTTCTGAGTTACTATTGCTCCAGTGGTCAATCCATTATCTCTCACCCATCCTACAAGCCAAATGCTACAAAGGCTGTTGGGACTTGTAGTTTTCCCATTCACAGGATAATGTGGCTGAGTGGGCAGAGCCCTGCACGGCCGCTTTTTTTTAAAATTGTGACAGCTAGCGTGGAGGAGAAAATCCCCTGCTAGCTGTCACAATGGGTTTCGGGGTGCTGGGGCTGGTCCGTTCATAACTTGTTACACCCCGATTATGGGTGTAACATGTAACATGCTATGAAAGGTGAACATATTCTTTAAGATGAAAATATTTCCCTAATTTCTGTATCTGTTCAAAACTGCATCAGTTTTTCTTCCCTGTACTTTCTTTATGCAACTACGCCCTGCTTCATTCCAATATATTTGGAGGGAAATACTTTCACCTGAGTTATAATATTTTGGTTAAGTGCAAAATCTCAGGAGAAGTGGTACTTTCATACCTAGAATTATATTATAAATCTTCACCTACTCTGCCATATTCTCTCTTTCTCTTGGATACAACCTGCAGATCATCCTAAAACTTCTGCTCTCCTATTTAGTCTGGGACTCTCTCTTAAATTCCTCTTAACCTTTCACATATATCGTCCCTTTGACACCTGGCATGGGAAATCCAAGCCTCCGGCCAGGCATTCTCAAACATATGTTTTTCTTATGGGATGCTCACCCTATACACCCATAAACTCTGCATTAGAAGCATCTAAAAACATCTTAAACCTTCACCCTCTTTATTATCTTCAAGCTCTTGATCTGATGGTATAGGTCCCCCCTATACACTACGTACATAGAATAATACCTTTCATCTTGGATGCCTGCTGGATATGCTACCTGATATGATATACTGTATGGTGGGATTACCCATGTACAGTATTAATCCCTTCTGGACAAACATCTCCATATTTCAATATATCACTGTGTAAAACACACCACAAACTCCTCAAATTGCATTATTATCAATTTTACCGTTTCTCACATTTAAAATGGTCTTTTTTTTTCTTGTTGTCAGCTTGTACTATTATACTGCACCATTGGAAATCTTTGGTGAGCTCCATGGTCGCTGAATGGGCTAAAGACTTATGTTATATCATTGGAATTGAAGATTTGACAGCCCAGTAACATGAAAAACTAAGACTCATTTTAAAACCTGGTGTCCCTGGTTGTTATACTGTTTATGTACTCTGAAAACTACAAATCATACCTAAAGTTTAGACATGGCTGATATAAATTATGATGTTGTACACCTTGGATGATGGCAACTGGTCATGTGCTCATAATCCTGTGTATCCTCTCACTGTGCTTTCCTTTTCTTATCTCCCACCCCCACCCTTATCCTCTTTATCCCTAAACGCATTCCTTGTGTTCTTAATTGATGTTTCATGGGTTTGTATAGCATAACATTCTCATGAAGTAGGATTTTTTTTTGCTAACTCGTGTTTTAAGCTATCTAATGATATAGTATTTGGGGGCATTTTACATGTTACAAAATGTATGGCATATTGTACCCTATGGACTGTGATTGGATTGTGTACCTTATCCTTATGCACAAGTTTGCATTTCTTTTTTCTCCTATCTGTCTAAATTGAAAATAAACATAAAAACCAGTTCCAACCAGATATGCACAGTGCCCTTTTTCTCCCTCACATAACTCTGAGTTCTAGAATCTAAAGTATGTAAAATAACCAGATTTTTTTTCTTTTTTCAATAAGTTTTTATTGGGTTTTCAAAACATAACAAGGGAAAAAGACAGTATGACAGATAGTACCAATACAGTATGGATATGACTAATGGATATGTGTGTCAATACAGTGGGTAAAGACTATATCTATATTAGTCAACTTAAAATCCATACAGCAAGTAGAAAAAAAAAGAAAAGGTACATTTATATCTATGAATTACCAGCAGATTACAGATGGGGTTCGAAATCTATTAGCAAGTCTATTGAAAACATTTTTAGCTCTTAAACAGCATACCACATAGCCCAAGAGTGTAAGATTGCAGTGCTAACATTCTCTCATGTATGTAATGCTGATGTGTAATGTGTACAACTTCAGATGGATTGGGGCAGAGTCTTTGATTGTTTATTTTGCTAACTCAATATCTAGATTTAGGATGGCTAAGGCAGGATTAGGGGGGGGGTCAAAATACCCGTTAGTTCAGGTACAACTTGAAAATGTTTCCTCCAGAAGCAGCAAACATTTTTACATGACCAAATTATATGTATAATGTTTCCCGTGGAGCCACCACCTCTATAGCACAAACAGGAACTAATAGGGGTAGAAATGATCTAACCTTTGTGGAATGACATACTAGAGTGTAAATAGTTTCAAAGCAAGCTCCCAGTGGTTTACACAATGAGAGATAGAGTGTGAGTAGCGTATGGCTTGTAGCCATTGAGGGGTATTGAAAGAGATATTTAGGTCTTTCCCCCTTGCCAATAGAGATTTTGATTTACTAAATTTAGCTTTATGCTGCAGTAAGTTATAGGATAAAGATATGCCCTTAATGGATGGTGGGAAATGTGTACAAAAACTGCCATATCTTGGGGAAAAGACCTACAGGTGGTGGATTGGATCTTAAAATGTGGCAAATGTGAAGCATCATGGAGAACTGTGTATGTGAAAGATAGAATTTACGTAGCAACATTGCCGGGTCCCCGGGTTTGCCTCCTATTAGAAGATCTTCAACCCATTTGATGCCATAATTATTCCAATCTTTCAGATATAAATATGGGAGAAAACTTTCCAATGGTACCAGTGGGAATTTAATTGCAGGATTATGTAAAGCATGAGTACTGGGAAGGGATATTACTCTCCAGGCTAATATAGATGCTCTAATGGTATATGGTAAAGAAGTAAGGTGTAACGGCCTCCATAGGTCACCCAATAGGAGGTTACTTAGGTCTAAGGTATTCAATATGTATTTTTCAATATCTGCCCATAAAGGTGAATTCTGAGTGGAGAACCAATGTTTCAGCTGGTCTATTTATTAGAACTGCGTAACAGTTTATGTCAATCATACCCATACCACCAACT
Organism: Staurois parvus; assembly: GCF_062004578.1. Taxonomy (NCBI): domain Eukaryota; kingdom Metazoa; phylum Chordata; class Amphibia; order Anura; family Ranidae; genus Staurois; species Staurois parvus. The sequence continues at coordinate 12,389,137 of NW_028317949.1, forward strand.
TTCTTGTGTTTGATTAATTGGGTGTGTGGGCAGTGTGCCCGTTTCCCTTGCCGCACATATTTTTTGAGGAGAGTACCACATCTCTGGGAATTTCTGTTGGAGGGAAGGAAGGTTTAGGAACGTGGTGTATATGATCAATGGTGAGGTCTTCTAAAGTTAGCGTGGACATAGCAGACTGAAAAAGATCTTTCACATATCCAGATCTGCCACTTTATATTTTAACCAAGCTATTTCCTCATTTTGTGCATCCACCATGGTATTATGAGATGTAATACAAGCACTTACACTTTCTTCAACCTGACTAATCCTCTCTTATAGATCTTGGAATTCTGCAGCTTGTCTGCAGAAGCATGAAAGTATCTCTGTGTGTAATGAGAACTGGAGTGATATTAACATCTCCTTCAGCATGGTGTCTGAGACCGGTTGGCCAGCTGTGGGAAAAAGGAGGCAATAGGATCTTTATGCTGCTCATTTTTTGAGGTCTGAGTAGAGGCAAGTCTTCCCATCTAGGCCTTGCTTTCACCAGGCTCTGCGTGCTAGGGGTGGAGGGTGCTGAGCCATCTGCTTCTCGTTGTGTTGTGATCAAGTCTGCATAGGAGAATAAAGCGGCCACCACTAGAGGACTCATGGCAGTCACTGTATGAGGTCTCCCAGCGCCACTTTGGTGTGGACCATGTTGAATTAGTGGGAAGAAACCCAACAGTTTGTTAAGTTTTGGGGGTTCTCTCTGGTGGTGTGGTATTGCTAGGGTGTTAATCAGGCTGCAAAGTTGAAGTGAGAGGAGCAGCTGTGGTCAGGCATGGATGTAGGTATTTCCAGAAGATTAGAGGAGCCAGTGAATGACATGGCCATCCTAGATGAGTGGTAGCCACACCCCCCACCACAGTTTTTTCAAAGGGGAGAAATATTTCAATATCTTAGCAATGGCCAATCATGGTCCATCTTTGGTGCAAGTAGACAGATTTCAGGTCCCCTACAGTCTGTTCGCTAGATCCCTATGCATCTCTGTTTGTCCTGAACAATTTTCACAGCTTTTTGTGTAGCACAACTAGCAGAAAGTGCTATGGAGAAAAATGTTTCATTTGAAAATTAGTGCAACCAACGTCCCCAAATGTAGTGCTAAGCAACATTTATTTTATCTTTTACAGTCATAAGAGCTATGATAATGTTTTGTACTTTTACTAAACACAAATGTATGCTTATATACAAGCTGAAAGGTAAAAGGGGGGGGGGGGGGGCATTCATAGAAAAATAGACTGTGAAGGCTTATTCTACAGTATGTTCCCTTAGACAGCTCATCTGAAAAACTTCAACAAACCAGCCAAGAAAGAAAATGCATTTCAATTTAGTAGTTGATTACGTAAGGAATAGACTGACACATGTTCACTCATGAGTGAATTGTCCCTTGGCTTCACCTCAATCAATAAACTAGTGAAAATCCACATACAGTAAATAGAGTTTGCATATGCTAATAATTCTGTGTTCTGAGTTTCCATATAACAGATAAAGGTAGAAAAACATGGCTGCAGCCTCTGTTGTCCTTAAACTGTTCACATGGTAAGTAATCTGAGTACATCTGTTTATTTGTGGAATAACCCCTGACTGAAGGGTAGGTTTGGCTTGGACAGGTCATGCAGATATCCATGAACATATTCCGTTTACATTTTTATTTCAATATTTGCATTATTTGAATGTGATAGAGAGGATGAAGAGTCCGTTGAAAGGAACAAATCCTTTTTATGTGCTAGTAAATTGTATGCATCAACTCTTAATGAAATCACAGCTTTTGAAGGGTATAGACCCAAAACTGGTCCAATCTAACTAGTGAAAACAATAAGAAGGATGAGGAAGATTGTTTAGGGACATAAAAAGGATCAATTTCACATGTTTACCCATTTAGTATTTACTTTGCATATATATATATATATATATATATATATATATATATATATATATATACATACAGTATATATGCTACTTTTGTTTGTGATTGCATATTATCATCTCATACTGCATCCAGCTATCTGTTATATATGTACTAAATAAAGGAGGGCAAGCCATCCTAGACTGTTTGAATTGGAGCAAAAAAAATGCTTTTACATTAGCAAGCTAGTGTGCATTATGTTGTCAGGCTGCAGCTCAGGAATGATGGAAGTAAATCATGTTGTCAATCCTTTGTCTAGTTCAGTTTCAGTATATTATGATGTCCTTAAGTTTTTGATGCAGTAGTATGGTCTAAAGCATTTTGCTGCAGCACTTCGCAAATAAGCAGAAGGCACCAGTGATTATATAGGTATAGACTATGCAGTCTACTAATTAATTAACATTATGTGAGACAACTCTGCAAAGAAACTGAAAAAGGTTTTACATCACATGTTATCATGTGCTATCTACTAAAAATATACATTAATAATACATCACATTAAAACAGTCATGATACAAAACTGCAGATGTATACAATGAGATTCAAATTCCCTGCACTTCCTTAATTATTGATCTTTATAATGAAAATATATTTATAAACATCTGATATGCCATAGGTAAGTCTAAATATACTGTTTCATAATGCAAGATAAATTTTCACAAAATGGTTTGCATCCAAAGAATGTCTTTACCTACAACAGTCAGTATAAATGTGACAGCTCCTGTCCATCCTGTCTGATACTTAGAATGATAACATTATAGGCCATGTTGTGCTGTCATAATATTTTCTCTAAAATAACCAGTGTTTGCTGTGGTAACACACTTTTCCACACTATTATAAAGTGTTGTTTTGCTGCTCCAGAGGTGCTTATATGGGACATCCATGCATCAAATTCAATAAAATTTATCAACAATCCCACTTGTAAGGAAATACTATTGAATGAACGTATGCACTGCTAACCTCTTTTCAATAAAACACAAATAATCAGTAGCTTGCTCACACTGTTATGTATTTCACACTTTAAATATGACAAATCACTATAAACATTAGTGCAGCACTACTCCCAAATGATGACATACATTACTGTGCAAAAGTTTTAGGCAGGAGTAAATAAATTATGTAAATTAAGACAGCTTTAAGAAATAGAAGCACTAATACTTTTTTTTTTAATCAATTAATAAAATTGAAAGAAAATGAACAAAATAAGAAATTCAAATCAAATTAATATTTGCATTCGGAACAGCATCAATTCTTCTAGATACACTTGCACACAATTTTTGAAGGAACTCGACAGATAAATTGTTCCAAATATCTTAGAGAACTAACCAAGGATCTTCTGTGGACGCAGGCTGCCTGAAATGTTTTTGTCTCTTCATGTAATCCCAGATAGACTTGAAGTGTATTAAGATCAGGGTTCTGTGGGGCCAAACTATCACTTCCAGGACTCATTGTTCTTCTTTACACTGAAGGTAGTTCTTAACGACATTGGCTGTATGTTTGGGGTCATTATCCAGATGCAGAATACATTTGGGTCCAAGCACATGCCTCCCTGATGGTATGGCAAGATGGATAAGTATCTGCCTGTATTTCTCAGCACTGAGGACACCATTGCCATTGATCTTGACCAAATCTCCAACTCCATTTGCAGAAATGTTGACCCAAACTTGCAAGCAACCGCCACCATGCATCACTGTTACCTGCGGACACTCATTATTGTGCTGCTCTCTAGCCCTTCGGCAAAGAAACTGCCTCCTGCTACAGCCAAATATTTCCAATTTTCACTCATCAGTCCAAAGCATTTGCTGCCATTTTTCTGCAACCCCAGTTCCTATGTTTTTATGCATAGTTGAGTGGCTTCACCTTGTTTCCATATTGGAGGTATTGCTTTTTGGCTGCAATTCTTCCATGAAGACCATTTATGGCCAGACTTCTTCGGACAGTAGGTGGGTGTACCCAGGTCCCACTGGTTTCCACCAGTTCTGTGCTGATGTTGATGAGCTGTGCTGATGGACATCTTCTAATGTTGAAGGGAAGTAAGCATAATGTGTCTATAATCTGCTGCATTGAGTTCCCATGCAGACTACCGTGCCTATTGTCCTCAACGCTACCTGTTTCTTTGTGTTTCTTAAAAGAGCTTGAACTGCACATCTTGAAACCCCAGTCTACTTTGAAATCTTCACCTGGGAGAGACTTCACTAAGGCAGCATAACTACCTTGTGTCTTGTTGATGTGCTCAGTCTTGCCATAGTGTATGCCCTGTGGCATGAAAGTGTCTTCTACAACCCCACTTTAGTAGCAGAGTTGGGTTGTTCCTCACCCAGTTTTAAGCCTTCTACACAGCTGTTTCTGTTTCAGTTAATGACTGTTACAACATACATCTGAAATTAATGATTATTAACACCTGCTTAGTATAATTGGTTAATCAACCTGACTCTAATCCTACAAAATCCCTGATGTTGCGCAAAAGTACAAACTGTGCAAGTGTAAGTCTGATGCTGGTTTGAAGACAAGGGGTAGTCACACCAAATATTGATTTAATGTAGATTTGTCTTCTGTTCACTCACACTTTGTATTTTGTAAATTGTTAAAAATTATAATATATATTTTTGAAATACATACAGCATATACTTTACAGCATTTCTTCACATCTGCCTAAAAGTTTTGCACAGTATTGTATATCGTGTGAAAAGCAATAGTCCACCATATATTAAAATAAAGATTAAACTTAAATCTTTATGTGACCACAGAAAACCAAATTGTATAAGATCAATAAACAATACTGTATTGTCAGTCCCACATACATTTCTTATCACTTTGTGCAAATCTTCTCTGTGATTCACTTCACTCCTTCTCCAATAAAAGTGCTCCATTGCAGATGTGCTTTCATTTTAACAGTATGACCTGCACAATATAGAGGACATAGAAAGTCTTTCCCCCTTCCTAGGGTCCATAGATCTCAGAAAATGTCCACTTCTCCTCATAATCACTCAAAACAGAGCAAAAAATAAACTACATATTGTTTTCCATTTAAAAAATAAAAATGTATTCAAGCCCATAAAAATCACACAATTACTTGCCACTGTTATGTCAGTACAGATTTTCCCTGATCATGAAGTTTTTACACTTGACAAAAATACTCATCCTGCACCAAATCTAAAGAAAATTTAGGAAGTATCTCAAATGATTCTACAGAATGTGCCCAAAAGAGATATCAGCATGGATGAAAGTCTAATGGCCTACAAGGGAAGGCTCAGCTGGGTGCAATACATTGCATCAAAGAAAGCACGATTTGGTGTAAAATCCCACATGCTATGCAAATTGTCAACTGGCTGCATTTGGAATTCAGTGATATACACTGGAAAAGGAACTAAATTCAATCCAAAATACAGCAACTATGGAATGGCAACATCTTCCATTCTTTCACTAATTGAACCATTGCTAAATCAGGACTATTGCGTAACAACTGACAACTTTTATGTGTCCTGAATTTTATGTGTTTCTTCTAAAAAACAAAACCGATGCCTATGGAACTGTTAGGGCTAACAGGCACGACATGCCGCCACTGTTCGGCAATAAGAAGCCTGAAGACTGGAGAAATAGTTGCCTGGCAGAAAGGCAAAATGATGGCACTACAATGGCATGACAAGAAAGATGTGTGCCTAATGAGTACGATTCACAATACCTCCACTGTTATGGTACGCACAAAAGGTGGGACAGAAATCATGAAGCCACAAGTAGTGATAGACTACAATAACACCATGAGAGGTGTTGACAGAGCCAACCAAGCAATGACATTCTACCCAGCAATGAGGAAACAGCAAAAAAGGTACTACAAAAAGATCTCCAGGCATCTTCTTGAACAATGCTTGTGGGATGCCTACATTCTGCTCAAAAAACAGAGTGACAAGCCTGTGATTCATTTGGACTTCATTTGGAAAATTGCCAAACTAATCTTTGTAAACCACCAAACACCATCAACAGCTGTGAATAGAGGTTGCCGTGCTGTTGGCATTGTCAACCCAGAACGCCTGACTGGTCGACACTTCATGGACTACATCTCACCAACTGAGAAAAAGTCAGCACTTACTAGGATGTGCGTGGTTTGTTGCTCGAAGCGAGATGATAGTGGAAGGAAAATCAGAAAGGAAACTAGTTTCCATTGTCCTGATTGTGACATCGGACTTTGTGCAGTTCCATGTTTCAAAATATTTCATACCCTGGAGGTTTATTAAACCATTATGTAGTGTCTAGTAATATTGCACCCTTGTTTGGACAAATGTCAATGTTTTTGGTTTGATTAGATTATTGAAATCAAATTATTATTATAATTATTTATTATATTATAATTCATGATTTCGTGTTTCAAACTTTATCATACCGGGGATGTTTACTAGACTCTTGTTTGGACAGATATAATTGAGTTATTTCTAAGCCTACAATATAAAACAACAAATTTCCATGCAAAACAATGTACTGCTTTGGATTCAAAAATACTGACATAATCTGACTGCCAAGGAGGTTAAAGGATAGTGATCATATAAAGCCATTTATTATCACATAGTTGTTTGGCTTCTTTTTACATCACAATGATAACAGAAATCACCCAATTAGCCCTGATCAAAAGTTTACATACCCTGGAGTGTTTGGTCTTGGTACAGACACACAAGGTGACACACACGCAATTAAAAGGTTAATTTCCCACATTTGCAACTTTTTAAATTGCAATTAGTGTATAAATAGTCAGTGAGTTTGTTAGCTCTCACATGGATGCACTGAGAAGGATAGATACTGAGCCATGGAAAACAGAAAATAGCTTTCAAAAGACCTGTATAACAAGGTAATTGTCACAATATAAGGTCAGGTTCAGAGACCAGTTGCTATAGCAGTAAAAGGCTTACCTGAAATCAGCAGGATAGGTTCACCAGCGGATCCCCCTGGGAATGACGCAGGCTCACCTGAGGTGCGGGGTCTAAGTATTAACCGGTATTCACCAGAGCTTCTAATGGTGGAGATGGATTGGGCTGCGTGTTAATATCAGGTCGCAGATCTCAGGATCACCCCACCAGGGAATGAGCAGACTGGGAACCAATAGCGAATCAACAGGTTAGGGATCACACGAAACCAGAGTCAGTCACAAGCCAAGGGTCGGTCACAAATGGTAGCAGATCAATCGTAGTACGTTAGGATGAGACAAAATCGTGGTCAGGAACAAGCCAAAGGTCAGTAGTGGAGGTGTAGACAGCAGCAGGAACAGTAGCGGGATATTGGCTGGAAAGGCACAATAATCTGGCAAGGAGGAAGTGCATGGACATGGCTTTTATAAGGAAGTTCATGGGAGGAGCAAGGAGTTCAAGGTTCAAGAGTAATCAAGGCACAAGGCAGGATTATCCAAGAATTGTCAAGGGAGCTGTCCAGCATTCCAGATAGCTCAATGAGAAGAGACATTGCCTCTCACTACAGAAGGACCAGGTTTGATCCCAGGCTCTGACAGTAATGGAGCTTTCTAAAAATGGAAAATATATAAAAAGATATCCAAAGCCTTGAATATGCCAGTTGTACTGTTCAATCATGTATTAAGAAGTCGAAAGTTCAGGGATCTCTTGATACTAAGTCAAGGTCAGATAGACCAAGAAAGATTGCAGCAACAACTGCCAGAAGAATTGTTTGGGATACAAAGAAAACCCCACAGGTAAGTTCAAGAGGAATACAGGCTGCTCTGGAAAAAGACTGTGAGTTTCTTTTAAGGAGCACGATACAACAATACTTGAACAAAAATTAGCTGCATTGTTGAGTTGACAGAAAGAAGCCTTTACTGCACCAATGCCACAAAAAAAGCCCAGTTACAATATGCTAGACATCACCTTGACATGCCTCACTGGCCTTTTTAGTGGCATTGGTGCAGTAAAGGCTTCTTTCAGGCAGTATTGGGATTATTATCAAGTGATCCCCTAACATTCCACTTCTTATTAAGCAATTGAACAGTACTGACTAGCATATTCAAGGCTTTGGATCTCTTTTTATATCCTTTTCCATCTTTGTAAACTTCCACTACCTTGTTACGCACGTCTTATGACAGTTATTTTCTGCTCTCCGTGGCTCAGTATCTAGCCTGCTCAGTGCATTCATGTGAGTGCTAACAAACTCACTGACTATTTATACATGCTGTAAACACTAATTGCAATTCAAAAAGTTAAAGTTGTGGGAAATTAACTTTTAACTGCCATTTTAACCTGTGTGTGTAATTGTGTATGTAAACTTTTGATCAGGGCTATTTAGGTGATTTATATTATTGTTATGATTTAAAAAGGAGCCCAACAACTATGGGATAATAAATGGCTTCAAATGATCACTGACCTTAAATAAAAGACAGTTTTCTAGCATGAACGGTCATATTTTTAATATCAGTGCCAAAACATCACAATTTCTGCCAGTGTATGCAAACCTTTGAGCACAACAGTACGGTGGATTTTTTTTACATGAAATATCATCATTTGAGAGCAGCAATACAGTAAAGTATATAGTGAATCCCACTTGTATTCTGTAGATATACTAGATATGTTTCTTTTATTATAAATAGGAGCAGAATAATCACACTGCCACACTAAGCTATATGCATCCCTATGCAATGTTATCATTCATTTTCTTAACAGCTTTCATGCATTCAAAAAGAATTCCCAAGAAAACCAAATAACTGCAGATCCATCCTACCTTTGAATACATTAGTGTGCATTACTTAACAATTACAACAAAAATGAAAACCGGAAAAGTGCACCACAGTTTAGTAAGGTTACACAAAAGCACATCAACCGTCTACTAAAAAGCATGTGGAAAAGTTAATGATATACAGTATGAAAGAATATTCTTTGGTGTAAATGTAAAAAAAAATTACATCAGCATGTTTAACTATGCAGCAGTAGATCAATGAGAAGCAAGCAAGTTGGCCAATGTCATGATAAACATTTTTTGTATATGAACACTGGACAAGTGAAAACTAGCAACAAGTAGGCATTGAAATTAGACTAACAAGAAATGACTTTTTATGAGAGAAAAATAATCAGCAGGGTAAGATAGGAGAATATTCTTTTTTGCACAGTTGCATGGAGTAGACATTGCAAGAGGAAACACAAAATGTTGGTTAGCTTTGCATCATTAAAAGTCATCTTTTAACATTTGTGTTGATAAATGTGGGATTTTTAGAGTCTAATAATTTAGCCCATTCTCCTATTGTATGTGGCATATGGTACAAAAGCCTGCAGTTTCTTTTTCTTCATACTGCTTTTACCAAAGATAAGTATGCTGTTCATTTCATTTTGTTTGGAACACTTTTTTTTTTATAACTAACAATTTTTATTTAACATTTTCATTATTTATACAAAGTACAGTTATACAGAGAAAATAATAAGAGAACAGATATACAAGAACTGTGGACATAGCTCAGCAAAAAAAAAAAGAAAAAAGATCTTAGCACTTCCAAAAAAAAAATGAACACAAGGAAAGTACATCACACAAGTGATATACACATTTCAAATTACCATTCTGAGAAGAGACCATTACCATTCAGGAAGCATAATAATTATCTTTGCAGAAATGACTATAGAAAACTGGTATGTAGCTGATACAAGTGATCACTATTGTAAGATGTTTAGAATTCTCATGTTGTAGCAATAGGTCACAAAATCAAAATTAAGGCTATACAACCAGCTGAAACCACAGTAAGATAAAGATTTTATAATGTATATATATATATATATATATACTGTATATATGGGGGTGTGGCTTGATCTCAGAGGATGATGGCTGCCTGATCCTCCTGCTTCAGCACACACAGGTCCTAATAGCCCTCTTTTAGCAAAAGGATCAAGCCTCAGCATGGGGTAAGCTGACTGCAAGGCATCTACCAACTGATCGTGGTCCCCCTGCACACAGAGCAGTCAGCTGAGCTGCAGCATACCGGACTTATTCCAGACCCAGGCCCGGGAAGCCACAACCTCCCCTCACTCCATGGACGGAGCCTCCTGCTCCAGCAATAGCAGTCTGGCTGAATCCTCCACATCCCAAACAGCTACCGCTAACCCACCAAAAGGGAAACCGGTCACTATTGCATACCTTTGTGCGGTGGCCTCTGACATAAAGGACAACAATAGCAGATTTACATCTTGATTTACAGGCTGTAGCACAGAGACTTGAGGAAGTGGAGGAAATAACTAACCGCCATGACATTGCCATCCAAGACACACGCCAGATGGTTGACATCCACACTATTCATCTCCGCAAGATACACCAACATATTGAGGAACTTGATAATAGGGGGCGCCGCCACAACCTACGTGTAAGAGGTCTCCCTGGGACAACTGAATACGGCCAATTGTCATAAGTTATTCTTACCATCTTCAATGATCTCCTTGAAAGAACACATGAATCACGTATTGAGATAGAACATCTCCACAGAGCACTCTGAACCAGGGGCAGAGACGCTGATCCCTCACGAGATGTGGTATGTTGCATAGTGAACTTCAGGCTTAAGGAAGAGATACTACAGAGAGCGAGAAAAAGAAATCAAATTCTTTTCAATGAAGCAGAGATCAAACTATATCAAGATCTATCCCATATTAGTCGTCAACACAAAAGATTTGCATCCCTTGCTCGTGCTTGCTTCAAGCACGTGGAATACCTTATCGCTGGAAATTCCCATTCGGTCTCTCAGCCTCTCACATGGGCCGAATGGCAATCATGCGATTTTCTGAAGAAGTACAAACCTTTTGTGAGGCTTTGAATGTCCCGTCAGTAGATCTGCCAGACTTGTACAGTGGACTCTGTTTCCCACCCTTCTTAGGAGCCAAACCTATAGATGATCAACGGCCCAGAGAACCTGTTATCTCCAGACGCTGCAGAACACCACCTCATGATACCCCCAAATTGGCAGAGGTCCACACTCGGAGATAGCCTTCCAGTCTCTCCAGCTCACCATAAGGCACATCATGTCTAATACCAAATTCGAGGGAAAACTTCATCAACATAACAACTGATGCTCAGTCAGCGTACTTTTTGAAGCTCTTCGCTAGATATGGTCTGACTACATCTCTCTACTCTCCTAAAATCCTAGGGTATGTGTATAATATCTGACTCTCCCAACGATTTGATGTGATGTGTGCTATGTTTTTCTCCCTTGTTTTGCTTTGGCATGCTATCCCATATATTGAACACCTGAAATCTGTACTAGATGCTATGCTGCAGATCCTACATGTTACAGTTATTTATAGGCCTACACACTTCTAACGTAAGAGGGGTGACTCTCACATGACACCATAAATATTGCCAGGATATCTCTGCATTATACTCATTGCATTGGTTCTTGGTTAAGGTGTGTTGACTATCTTATTGTCTCTTTGACTACATGAGTATTACTGATATGCTTCAAATATGTACCCAATACTGTTAAAGGAAACACTCCCTCTCATACAGTCCCTGCATTAATGCCATGTACGTGTTAACCTCTTATGGGTATGGGAGTCAATTTGGTGGCATTATCTCCAACAGAGTCCTCTCCCTGAGGGGTGTATACAATATTATATTATATACTGTATGCCTGAACACATACAATATATGCCTGCTGTTTCGATCTCCACAAGGGCCTACCTAAACTAGTGAGCCATTTGGCTGCCTCTAGTTCTGCAGGCAGGAATCTAACTGTAATCACCAATGAGAAGACAAGTTAAGCCATAGATGATAGGGAGTGGCGCCAGCCTTGTGGAATCTGTCCGTGACTTATGTGGAAAACATTGTACCATTAGATTATGGGACTGTACGTCCCTGTCTATTTTCTTGAGAAATACTGTCTCAACTTTTTGTCACAGCTGCAGACGGCTGACTAACCTAACTATGTATTAAAGTATGAATATATTTTCAACTCAATCTGATTCTGAATTGTGTAGCATACATGATTGCTCTCTATCGTTCACTGTATACCCCAGAGATTTTACCCCTATATGTAATTGTATATAACTAGATTGTAGGTTTTTGAAGTAATCTTAATGCTTTGTAGATATGATACTGATGACATACACATAAGGATGATTGGGTTTCAGATGGACCCATACACATCCCCAATATGGTACCTTATTTTACCATGTCTGGACATTTCAGGTATGTGGTAATACTTAACCAGCCCCCCCACAATAAGAAACGGTGTGCCTTATATCTCGTCATACATTGAAGATGCAATGCTCACCACGACTTCCAATCAGCTAACAGAGCAATCTATGCTGCTTATGATCTCTCTTACAGTCTTACCACTGACCTTCCCTTCCTCTTATGTGCCAGTGCTCCTTATGTATAGTTTTTTCCTCCATCTGTGCCTGTGTGCTTCACACAGGGAGTTCCTGATCACCATCCTCTGGACTCTACTGTGCCCCACGCAGTAGATTCTTCTGAATCTGACTGACCTAGTCCAAACCTTCTTGCTGAGGGCGGGTTAGCCGGCCTACTCCATCTCCCAATACTTGTATAACCCACTTATTTTCTTCTACATCCCCACCTCCATCTTGCCAAGGATCTACAGTATTTCTACTCCTCTTCCCCATCCTTGAAACTTTCAATAAGCCCCACCTTTTTTTTTCTTTTTTCTCTCTCTCTTCCTCTTACCTCACTCATCTTCTCTTACTCCTGCTTTCTTAACTCATCTCTGGTTCCTGCAATTCTCTGAGGTGCCTTGATGACCCTCCGCATAAACCTGTCACTTGCATCCACACTCTCACTAACAGGTTGGAGTTCCTGACATACGCTCACAATTATTTACTTATATGAGGAGTCTATAAGCAGATGTGCTTTTTATTTAGGAAGCACACTTTTGCGCTGACCATATTCCCAAATTCTTGAACTCGATATACCAGACAGTGTTTCATGCAGTTAATACAGAGGTCAAAGCTAAAGGTGTCTCCATTCTGATTTCTAAATGACTCCCATTAAGGATTGAGGATCCCATTGCTGATGAATAAGGTAGATTCTTATTTTTAAAAGGATCCCTTCATGACAGATCAATCACTTTGGCCAATATATATAGCCTGAACTCAGCTCAGGTTGTTTTTTTCACTCAAACGCTAGCTTCCTTTCAGTCAGGCTTCTTAATTCTGGGGGGAGATTTTAATGTAGCCTTAAATCCCTTGGAAGATACTTCAACCGACACCTCTTCTAAGCTATACAAAGCTCTTAAACAATTCAAGCTGCATCTGGAAGATCTGCTATTAGATGATAACTGGTGTACACTGCACCCGACTGAAAAAAGACTATACAATTTTCTCCACTCCGCATAATCGCTATTCGAGAATCGACTACCTACCCTAAGCGTGGCCACCATTAAAACAATGGTCCTGCTTCTGGTTCCGGCGCCGGATGCTGTGACACGCGGGTCCCGCGGCTCCCGGGATCCCGGTATATAAAACCCGCTGATAGCCTCGGGGACCCCGCCTTTCAGTCCTTGGGTGTCCCCCACCCTCTGGCAGTGGCCCTGGCATGGAGAGGTACCTTTTGCCGGCGCAGTCCGGTCACGATTCGGCGGCCAGAGCGGAGGGATGCGGCTCTCCCCCTCCTGCAGCCAAGATGGCCGCCGACGATGCCTGTCACGTCATGGACACAGGCAAGGAGCGGGATCTCAGTCTGGAAGCAGGTCTGTTAGAGTCTCCCTCCCATCTCCTCACTGCCTCTGCATTCCCCTGTGGCGCTGACTGCCTAAATGAGCAGTATACTAAGATAGCACAGGCAGTGTCAGCTATCTTGCTCCCTAATATCACTCAGGCTGTGGATAGAGCTGTCACAATGGGCATTGATCAGCTGAGAAAAGATCTCAGCGACCATTCTAAACGATTATCTGAGGCTGAACAGCGCTTATCTGATTTAGAGGATGAAGTCCATTCCATGCAAGCGGGTACATCACAATCTAATAGTATACAGCAAAGTATTTTGGATAAAATCGAAGATCTGGAAAATCGCTCACGTAGGAATAATTTACGCATTGTGGGTCTTCCAGAATCTTTTAATACCGGATCTCTCCCTGACCTATGCTCTGCACGGATCCCGGCGGCGCTAGGCCTTTCTTACTCCTGCCAGGTTGAGAGAGCTCATCGCCTGGGGCCTCCGTCTACCGAGCGCCGAACGCCACGTTCAGTGATTGTCCGCTATCTAAATTATGCTGACCGCGTAGCGATCCTCACTTCTTTTCGCAACTCACGGTCTTTGCAGATTGAGGGTCACAAATTATTGTTATTTGCGGACTACTCGCAGGAAGTGTCGCGCAAACGGAAAGCATTTCAACAAGTATGTGCTAGTCTTTATCAGAAAGGAATAAAGTTCACATTGGCGTATCCGGCCACTTTACGATTCACTACACCATCTGGGGTCTCCAAGTCTTTTGTTCATCCTGAAGAAGCCCACCAATATCTCCGAGATCACCTAGCCGTAGGGGATCCGGCGACGCAGCCTGCGGGCAGAAATTGCGGTCCCAGAGATCAACGCAGTCCTCGTAAAGACCCACCTAAACGTCAGCGCATTACTTCATCTTCCTCTAAAGCCCGTCCGCCTTGAAGACCTGTGAGGCCATCGGTCTCAACATAAAAGCTTCAAGCTTTTCTTTCAACCCGATGGGCTCAGATGAAAGAGCTTCTCTATTTTTCATAATTTCCTTGAGTGGTACCTTTTAACCTTTTACTTTACTGAAATGCTCCCACATTTTACAGTTTGGGCCTTGTCGGTTGTTCAGCTCTAATTGTTCAAGTATTATTTGTCTGGCACAGGGCCCTTGCTCTGCCATTTATTTCGATGTCATGCTTTATTTACGATTATGCCTGATTTTAATTTAATTTAACTTCCTCTTTCCCGCACATGCCTTGTTCCTTACATCAGCAGGGCTGCGGGAGGTGGGGTGTTGGAGCCGCTGTCGGGGGTACGTTTGAGGGACGCCCTCACGTATCTCAGCAATTGTAACTAGGTCCCTGGGGCTGGCTCCTATCATCTCCACTCCCGGTCACGCTGATATTGGTGGTTACAGCATGCGGAATGACGTGAAGTCCTTTATACTGTTATTGTATATTATATGTTTTGAATCTTTGTTGGGCCTTGCTAGGGCCCTTGATACTGCCTTTACTCTCTCTCCTCTTTTTTCCTTCCAATTTCACCTTTATTTCTTTGGAGATCTCCGTCGTCCACTGAGACCAGATTTACACAACTCCCATCTGTCTAATGTAGCAGCGCTAAATGTTGATACACTTCTAATTGGTAAGTCCCATATCTTTTTATTACACACTTCACTTCAGCTAGAATGACACGTATTTTTTCCTGGAATGTTAAAGGCCTCAGGTCCCCTCACAAACGCATGGCAGTATTAAGACATCTGCGGCGCTTACGCACGGATATAGCTCTACTCCAAGAGACACATCTCACACAACCTGACTTTGTCCGTATGCGAAAACTCTGGGTGGCTCACGCCTTCGGCTCCTCCTCCATTAATAATAAAGCAGGGGTACTTATTCTTATCCACAAGCGACTTAATCCTGAATTGGTCTCTATGGAGGCAGACACCGAGGGCCGCTTCGTAGCTATACATGTCAAATTAGGCTCTCAGGAATTGGTTGTTGCCAACATATATGCACCCAACTCCCCGACAAGGCAGGTGTTTCAAGGCTTGTCTTCACGGCTGGCACCATATATTCATAAGCCGCTTGTCATGGGAGGTGACTTTAATTCTGTTATGCAGGAGCAGGAGGATAAATCGCAGAGTGTTGACCAAGATTCTCGCTCCACCCAACCTCCCCGTCCAACGCCCACTTTACTTGGTAGCTTCGTAGAAGCAATGCAACTTACTGATATATGGCGTTTGACCCATCCGGACGGTAGAGACTACACTTTTTACTCTCCCGTTCACCATTCCTTATCTTGAATCGATTATATTTTTGGCAACCCCATTACATTGCAACATGTGGTGTCATCTACCATACATGATATAGCCATTTCGGATCACGCCCCAATTTCTATTACTATAAATCTTCTAGATTCTACACCACACCCTAGGATATGGCGCTTCCCCTCATTTTTGGCGAACAATCAGAAGCTTTCTCGACAGTTACAAGACACCTGGGCAGATTTCCAAATTAATAATGCGGCTCATGTCACCAATCCAAATTTATATTGGGATACGGGAAAGGCGGTGCTACGTGGCAAAATTATTGCCTTTACATCTGCATATAAAAAAAAATTTTTGCATAATTTCACCGAGGCTAGTAACCTTCTTAGACTGACTCAGCGAAAGATGACGGAATTCAATTCGCAGGACAATAGGAAAGCTTGGGCGGATGCTAAAAACCAGTTCGACACATGGGCGGCTGCTCAGGAAACACTACATCACTCATACCTTGATTTACAGTATCACAGGTTTGGTAACAAACCAGGCAAACGTCTGGCGCGCATGTGTAGGAAGCCTTTTACCCCCACGCAATTCACCTCTCTAAAAGATTCTCAGGGGATACTTCAACAATCTCCAGAGGGAATTATATCTATTCTGGAAAGCTATTACGCAAATTTATATGGGTCGGACCCTATAGACCAGGCACGGGCACACTCCTTTCTCGACAGCGTACATCTACCACAAATAGATCCAATAGCACTGCAATCACTAAATGCCCCGATATCACAAGCGGATATTAGTCAGGCTATTACCTCTCTAGCCAATGGCAAAGTCCCAGGTCCAGATGGGTACACTTCTGAATTTTATAAACTTATGGATAAAACCCTCTCTCCTACTCTACAGCGGGTTTATCAATCTATTCAGGAGAGTGGGGTGTATCTTCCATCAGCTTCCCAAGCCCACATTAAATTAATAGCAAAAAAAGGCAAAGACCCTTCGGAGCCTGGTTCTTATCGTCCCATTTCTCTCCTTAATCTAGATGCAAAGATTCTTTCTAAAATTGTAGCTAATCGATTGGCTATTATCTTACCCTCCCTTATTCACCTTTCTCAAGCAGGCTTTATAAAGGGGCGCTCGGCCACATCAAACATTCGCAAGGTGCTTACAGTTTTACATCAGGCTAAAAATAACCCATGCCAGGACCTAGCGATTATTTCCCTCGACGCTGAAAAAGCTTTTGACAATGTAAGTTTTGAGTGGCTTCACTTAGTCCTTGCTAAATTTGGCTTTTCCGGTCCATTCACACGTTTAATTCAGGCTATGTACTCCGCTCCGACAGCTCAGGTAGTGGCGGCGGGGAACATATCCAACTCCATTCCGCTACATAAGGGCACAAGACAAGGCTGTCCTTTGTCCCCCCTGCTTTTCAATCTAGCCTTAGAACCCTTGGCCCGCTTCTTGTTGTTTCAGTCACAACTTCATGGCATTCAAATTGCCCAACAAGATCTTCGCCTAGCTTTATTTGCAGACGACATACTGATATTCACCTCCAACCCGTCTTTAGATTTACCGTACATTCAATCCGTTTTCGCAGATTTTCGGAATTGCTCAGGTCTCCGTATAAACTTTGCGAAAAGTGAGGTTTTGCCCTTGTATCACGCTCGACTCCCTGAGTGGGCTGACAACTCACTTTTTAAAATTAATACAAACCATATCACCTATCTAGGTATTAAAATTGGGAAATTAGCTTCGTCCCTCTATTCTCTTAACTTCTCGCCAGTAATACAAAAAATATTAGGGGAATTAGAGATGTGGAAAGAATTGCCGTTATCACTTATGGGTAGAGCCCACCTCTTCAAGATGACGAGTTTTCCGAAGCTTTTATATCCTCTCCAAACTATCCCTCTCCTGCTCAAGCGCACGGATATTGTCAGGTTGAACAAAGCGATTTCTAGTTTCTTATGGAGGGGGCGCCGACCGCGCATAGCTATATACAAGTTGTTTCTCCCTAGATGTGAGGGTGGTCTGGGCCTTCCCAACATCAGGCTCTATAACTTATCCTGTATCTTACGGGTATGTATAGATTGGATCTCCCATTCGTCCAGGTTTTCCAATTACCAACTCGAATCTGCTATGGTGAGTCCGTTTGACCTGTCGGCCGTTTTACATTCCAATTCCACTTCACTCCCTCCACAACTTAAACACAACCCACTCATACGGGATACACTATTTACATGGAGAGAGGTCAGACGTAGATTAGGAGTTTCTCCCTGGCTGTCCAGTTTTCTCCCTATTCACTACAATCCTTCCTTTTCTGTCTCTCAACATCATGCAGCCTATGACAAGTGGTATAACCAGGGCCTTAGACTTGTAAGTCAACTGTATGACGCAGCATCAGGATCCCCCCTTCCGCTCCAACATATTCTTAGCTCGTTTGATCTTCCTTCCCACCATTTTTTGTATATTTTGCAAGTCAGGAATTATGTGAAATCTATAGCACAAAATACGTCCACTCGATTTTGCTCGACTATGATAGAAGTCCTTGTAAGAAATCAAAAATACAACATATCCAATATATATGGTCATTTGTCTATGCACTATGCTAAACCGATGGAATCTTATTCTTCCGCTAAAACATGGATACGAGACTTTGACAATGCTTTTACCGCGGAGCAGATGCTCACAGGTTTTAATACTACCTGTGCGTTCAATACGAACGAATTTTGGAGGGAGCAGCAATTTAAAATTATGCACCATGCTTATATGCCCTGCCTGTACTCCCGAGCAGACTCAAGGATCTCTACATGTCCGCTCTGTGGATCATATAAACCGTCACTTCACCACAGATTCTGGAATTGCCCATTGGTCTGTACATTCTGGACTCAACTTTTGGATTTTGTGCTCTTCATCACTACTCTTCAGTTACCTAGAGACCCGCTGCTACTTCTTTTTGGCAACTTGGAAGTTTCAGTGTCTGCTGCCCCACACCGCCATCTTGCTTTGCTCAGAGCAGCCAAACCATGGCTATCCATTTGCTTGATGGCGGCAAGAAGGGCTATTTTGAAAAAATGGGTCTCCACCTCTCCACCTACCATCTCAGATGTCAAAATGGAACTTAACTTTCTACTTCGACTGGATCGGCTCGGCATGCATATAGCTCCTTCTACAACAGCAGTGGAAAAGTTCAACCGCAAGTGGGGTCAATATGTTCCAAAAGTTCTCCCTACTGTGGAGCCCCAGCACCCCTCTCTTAGATTTTTAAATTAGTCATTAGCTAGCTTCTAGGGTACTCCTGATGCATGGTGTTGTTATTGTCTAAAGGGTTAACTGATTCTTATTTTATGAATGCTGTGTCTTTCTCAGAAATCTCCTTTTCTGTTTATGCTATGTCCTCCTCTCATTTCGGTGCCCTGGCATATCATTCGCTCTCTTATCCTCCTTGCTGACCTATGTGAAGTGGTCTCCTGCTAGCTCACCTTTATACATACTGATGCGCTGCTCCTACCTATTTACTACTTACTACTTACACCTTACTATATGACTACTCGTTCATTCTATTTTTTTTTTTTTTTTCTGCTTAACTCTCTATATCTTGGCAGGTTCCCATGGTCCTCTGGCCTCAGAATTCAGGCACGTGACTGCTTGTTCTCTATTTCTCCTTCTTCCCTTCTTTGATGGTATACTCTCTATATGCTGGCCTTTTCAGCTCTGTTGTCTTACTTTCTAACTGGTCTATTTCTACCCTATCTTTTACATTTCTTCATTATTTCCTACTTTTTTGCACAATGACCTCCCTGTTGGTCGTTACGACAAATGGTCAACATTGCTCTCATCGCTTATTCTTTTTGCTCTTATGTCTGATTACATTATGTATACGTGACTCTCTACACTTAGTATATTTACACTTTAAGCCCTTGTATCCTGCTACATTACATGCTCTATACTTTTTTCATAGAAACTCTTTTCTTCCTAAACTTATCTAATTTCTTATCTGATTTGTTCAGGGCTTCTGTAACGAGTCTATGAGTAAAATTGTTATCTTGGAATTTATTCACCTGATTTGGCATGTTGCCACGCTATGATTACTGTCGTATTTCATCGTTGGTTATTTTGTATGCACAATAAAACCCAATAAAGTTTCTTTAAAAAAAAAAAAAAACAATGGTCCTGTCCGATCATCAACCAATAACTTTGACCTTGCACCTTCCTGGTACCCATACCACCTCCAAAATTTGGCAGCTAGACCCCTTCCTCCTCACAAACCCAATTGTTGTATCTAAAACCTGAGACTGTTTGCTTAACTTTTTTCATGAAAACATTACCTCCGACACCACTTTTCTCATGCAGTGGGAAATACACAAATGTGTGGCACGTAGACTCCTACTCACAATCGCAGCTTCCCACAAATGAGCAGCTCAAGCTTCACTAGATTCTTTACTTCAGAAAGTACGCAAATGAGAGATTATCCACAAATGCTCACAAGCCCTAAACACTGGTACCGATCTCACAGCCACGCGAAAGAAATTATTGGAGGAACTAGGACGGAAAACTAAGTGTAAATACATATTATCCAAAAAACTTTTCTATGAACATGATAATAAAAGTGGCAAATACCTAGCAAGGGCACTACAAGCTAAGAAAGTTGCATTGACGATATACCAAATACATTCCCAGCAAAGCCACACCCTAAAAGCCTACTCGAAGATAGCAGCAGAAATCATTCGGGACTATCTGTCCCAATACTCCCCCAAACCTATCTCCCAAGTGAAAGCGCATGAACTGGATGGCCCGTTGACTTTTTAGGAACTTAAAACAGCAATTTTTCAGCTGAAACCTGGCAAAAGTCCGGGTCCTGACAGGTTTACTGCAGCATTCTATAAATCATTCCTGGACATTCTTTCACAGCCTTTCTTGCGTGCATTCAACTCTCTCGCTACCCCAGGCCAGTCGATGCTGAATCTATCAGAAGCTCACATATCACTTATACCGAAAGGAGGAAAAGATGCTCTGTTGGTAGTCAATTATTGACCAATCTCCCTACTTAATGTAGATATAAAAATCTTCACCAAAATATTGTCAAACAACCTCATATGTATGATTGACTCTCTCATCTCGACTGACCATGTTGAGTTTGTGCCAAGAAGGGAGGCAAGATATAATACTGTCAGAGCAATAAATACACACCACTGCCTGATGCATTAGAAGTGGTAGGGTTTCTTTCTTTCACTCGATGCGGAGAAGGCATTTGACAGATTGGCCTGGGACTACATGGAAGCAGTTCTACGGAAAATTGGCTTACATTCCCTCTTGATCAACCTGATTATGTCTTTATACGCTACACCCACAGTTAGAGTTAGGGTCAAATGCTTCCTGTCAAATGCCTTTTCCATTCACAATGGAACTAGACAGGGATGCCCATTATCCCCCCTTCTATTCACAAATCACATTATAACCTTTACTACAACGCATCCACGTGAATGAAAACATCAAAGGCATCACAATAGCAGGCAAATAACACAAACTAGCGGCTTTCGCCAATGATATCCTGCTTTTCCTCTCAGAACCACACATTAAACTTCCCAACCTTTTCAGGATTTCAACATCTTTCAATACATCTCTAATTAAAAAATAAACTTTAATAAGTCACACGCATTAAATATCACTTTACCCACGTCGATGGTTATACAATGCCAAACCAACTTCCCCTTCACTTGGCAACCTGAGGCTATTACCTACTTAGGAATTCAGCTTCCAAGTCGCCTCGCAGAACTTTATGTGAGAAACTTTCTACCCATTCTCTGGAACATAACAAAAGATCTCCAGACTTGTGAGAAACCAATATTCTCTTGGTTTGGAAGAGCTGCTATCCTTAAGATGAATGTGCTCCCACATCTATTATACATCTTACAAGCAGTTCCAATTGGACTTCCCACCACATTTTTTGGCTCATACAAGAAGCTATGCACCATATTTCTGTGGTGCCATAAACATCCTCGACTTAGTTATGAGCAGCTAACACTGCCCAAATGGAAGGGAGGAATCGGACTCCATGACATATGTCAATACTACTGGTCTTGCCACTTGGCAAGAATAGTGGATTGGACCTCAAATCATTCAAGGAAGGCATGGGTAAACCTAGAAGCCTCCTTTACTGTCGTTCCTTTATGCACGTATCCATGGTTAGTGAGGCAACATATCCTGATTACACTGAAAGAGCACCCACTTATCGGGCCCATGTTGATCTGCTTTTGATTGGCGTGTGCGAAGTTGGGACAATGCACAACCCCAGGCCCTCTTACACCTGTCCGAATGAATCCTGACTTCCCACCTGGAATGTCCTCTTCATTTATGTCAGGGTCTTCACCTAATGTTATTCTAAGATCCTATCATTTCTTTAGAGATGGCGCAATCCTTACAGGTGAGTGCCTAGCAGCTAAAGGGCCGGAGGTCTGTCTGTCGATATAACATTTCGTGCAGAAAATGGGATAATTTTACATCTATGGTTACTTCCAAACAGTATTCTATAAAATCATTTATCGCATGTACTTCCAAAAATGTGGTATATTTAATAATTAGTCCTTGTGGGAAACAATATGTATGTAGAACCATTAGGTTCTCTTCAGTATGAGTGAGTGAACACATTAACAACATCAAAAAAGGGATTAAGGAACATAGTGTTCCCAAACACTATGCTTTTCATCATAGTAAGATTATAAGGGGACCAAATTTTTGGCGATAGATAGAAAGCACCATGGCGTGGGGGTTCCCACAAATGGGGAGTGTCTCAATTAGAGACATGGTGGATTTATGAGCTTTTTCCTCCTATGGCATGAATGTTGAGTGGGACATTAATTCTTTTATCAGTAATGCTTAAATTATGTAAATGTATATGACTAATTTGTATATAGTGTGTAGATTGAGCTGTATCCATCCATAGAGGGTCTGAATTACAATTTTCATTTATAATTTTATAATATGATTGTTTTTAAATAATTATAAATTCATTCACAATGTATTTAAGTTTATTTGAGGCGATATATTAATTCATTAATCACTGTGGAAGAGACATAATTTATTAGGCATTCCACATAAGACAAGTAATGACGGCAGCCATGTTGGAGTCCAATCCCCAGACTGAGGATTGGTGGTATTATTTTTACTATGACATCTAGACCGAGGCTTGGTTTAGCCAAGCGGTGGCCATTTTTAAATGATGTGCACTGATATGTGGCATTGATGGGCACTGACAGGTGGCAATTATGGGCACTGAAAGGCAGCACTGATCTTCAAGGCACTGATGATCAGTGCCCTGATGATCAGTGTAGATGTCCCCTCTGAGAAATGTTGCTTAGCGGCTCTCTTCTCTTCACACATTGTCAGCATGAGGAGAGGACTGCTGATAACCAGTATTTACTATTTACATGTGATCAGCTGTGATTGGACACAATTGATTACATGGTAGAGCCTATGTCATTGGCTCTTTACTGTGATACAGTGCACCACTGATTGCTGCACTGCGCTGCGCACCCCCGGGGCACACATGTGCATCTAGAGTGGGAGGAAGTCACACAACGTCCTCCCAAAATGAGAGACTCACCACCCTCCCTTCATTTCCTTATATGGCAGGCGGGAGGTGGTAAAAACAAAATCAGGTGATGGTAGGTGGTGTCAAAATTGCTTACCACTCTTTAGGAATAGTTAAATAGTTACATAGTTACATATATGGTAAGGTTGTATAAAGATACATGTCCATCCAGTTCAACCTTTATGTGTGTGTATTTCTGTGACACTACCAATTTCCATATCTCTGCATATTTTGTCCAGTGTTCAGGTCTTTGCATTGATCATCATACTGGACTGCATAAATTACTTTTCTTGTGGTGGGAGTCTTTTGGCTGTATATGCTTCTGTTTTAGTGTGGTGCTGGACTTTAAATGAAGAAGCTACTTGGATGAGATGCAGACATTAACAATACAGAAGAAATTTAGTTGAATGTGAGTAACTACTACTAGGTATACTATGATCAGGGGGCCCTGCCAGAGGAGCACATGCTTGTGATTAATGATTAGGGAAATATTCACAGCTTTTTGAGGTTGTTATGTATATAGTTAGTCTGGCTGAAAAAAGTCCATCCAGTTCAACCATAAAAAAAAGAAAAAGTTATAATCCTACACCCACAGTTGATCCAGAGGAAGGCAAAAAATCCAGCAAAGCATGATCTAATTTGCTCCTGCAGGGGAAAAAATCCCTTCCTGATCCCCCGAGAGGCAATCAAATTTTATTTGGATCAACTTTACCTATAAATGTTAGTATCCAGTTATATTCTGTGTATCCAAGAAAGAATCCAGGCCTTTTTTAAAGCAACCCACTGAGCTGGCCAGAACCAACTCTTGAGGGAGTCTATTCCACATTTTCACAGCTCTCACTGTGAAGAAACCTTTCCGTGTTTGGAGATAACATTTCTTTTCCGCCAGACATAAGAGTTCCCCCTTGTCCTCTGTGATGACCTCAGGGTGAATAACTCTACACCGAGTTCTCTATATGAACCACTGATGTATTTATACATGTTGATCAAATCCCCCTTTAATCTCCTCTTCTCAAGAGAGAATAAATTCAATATGAAGATGAGATTAATGTAATTTACTGTATCATTTTCCAGCCTTCATGCGGTGACTTGTTTCTTTTGGAAATCTAGACTGCCCATAATAGTGATGGTGTAACAAAAACTCAGAAAGCAACAAAGGGAAGGTTAGAGCTATGGACTAACCTGACATATTGAAAGTTGTTTGTGTTAACATCTTGAAATATGGGGCAACCAGGCTGTTGAAGATATCATGTAAATTTATGCATATACACTGTTCTGAGACATTGCTGTAGTTTTTGAGCTCAGTACCTTTATTGTAATGACAAATGTTCCATAATGTACAGATTCCAAAATGTGAGTGTTAAAAATCTATTTATAGTTTCTTGATAGGACACCAATATTTCCTTACATATGCAGACTACACTTCTTGCATAACAATACAATGCAATTACAATGCTTGATTGTGTCTCTCTCTCTCTCTGATCTGGATGAAATGCAAACTCTCTATATTGTTAAAAGAGCTTATTTCAAAATATACAAGGAATGCTAAATACCACCCCGACATACAAATAGGGTTACCACTTGGCCAGTATACTAATACAGAATGTTACAGAACATTTCCTGAAACAAGAAGACACCAGATAGTTGTAATTTAGGACCAAATGCCACTGAAGAAGATAAAGAATGGTCAAAGTTATGGTGGTGATTTTTAGTTTTGTTTTTCTCTCTGTCTAGAAGGAATGTTCTTTTATTGCTTCTTTGCAAATTTTAGTGACTTGTCTGTATACATTCTCAAATAGATAAAAAGTGCACTGATATAAAAGCATAAAATGTATTTCCTGACTGACTCCATCACAGCATACATTTGGGTAGACTCTTCCCTTGCTCCTACCCCATAGAACTCCATTCCCATAAATGTTGATGCTGAGCCAGGATACATGTTCCTTTTTGTCCTCCTCATGGGACCTATCCAGATGATGTTATCTTAACTTTGTTGGTTTACTGATGGGTGTCAGTTACTGGAACTCTGGAAGGGTCGTGAGTGGAGATGAGCTGTCCTCGGCTATCAGTGGGGCAATCACAATATCATACCTTGTTCCCCAGCTATCAGTGGGGTTGAATTCATGGCATATAGAAAATGAGGATTAGCATTGTCAGTCATAAGTGGTACTGTGTGATACCATACTCCCTACTATCAATGGGATAGAGCCAGGATGAGCCCAGATTCCCAAACAAACAGTATTTTGGGGGTATTCATGCCCCATATGTTGTGAGGAGCATTTCTGAGAGCATTCCTGCCACTAGCTGGGCTATGTTTGACCAAATGTCCAACTAACAGTGGGTGGTCCAGAGAGTACCCAGCATGTGTATTGATTGCCCTGTGGAAGAGGTCTAGAATGCATATATATGTGATTTACACTCAGCACAAGGCATTTGACCAGATACCACGTTGGTGCAGGAGCAACTCCACTTTTGTTTAAAAAAAATGGAGATGACTTTCCTTTCTGAGTGATCAATGTACATTGCAGCATGCTATCAGTGTTTGGTGCAGTTTCCTACCTGATCTTTTTCTGTTCTTAACATATTACTGTTTGTTTAATGCTGTGTTTCTTTATGTATGACAGTGACTGGTTCATTAGCCACCTGTGGAATCATGATGCTCTTACGTGGAAAGCCAAAGTGTCAGCATCCCTTTATCAGTAGTTAACTCATTAGAAACAACTTTTAGGGTTTTTTTTTACAGCTTTTAGAAATGTTAGCAGCTGCAATTTTAATTGGGAAGGTAATTTGTAATGTTTATTATATGTTTGTTCCATTAATGAAGTTACTACATGGCTTGAGTAGCATATTTACATGTTCTATTTTTTTTCTCTTGTGTGAAGTTCTCATTTAAACTTGCATAGTATTCCTTTTTGGCAGGGATTTGTTTCTTTAACTGTGACAGATCATTTTGCAGCCAGCAGTCTTTGATCCTGCCTTAACCCACGCCCCCCTTCCAATGTAGTAGTAGTTGGGATGGAGAATATTAGTTCTACTCTAAAGTGAGAGATCTTGTCTGTGTTGCAAGAGCTGAAACTGTCCTCTTCAATGACAAATTACAACTGATAGCAAAGAGCTGGGATTGCATTTAGTCTGGCCTCCTGCCTCGGAGTAAATGTTTGTTGAGTGCAAGAAGACTGCAGTTCAACAATTGGTATCTAATTCACTCAGAGGAGGCTTACCCCCGCATTTTCATCTTAGAGTCCAGGAAGAACTGGAAAAAGAAGTCCTCAGAAATAAGCAAAGAGCCCCACTTTTTTTCCAACATATTACTGAAAAGGGGTTTTATAAGACAACAATACAATACAAAGAAAAGGGTAAAGGTGGTACAGGAGTTGCAGGCCACATGGCCAAAACAATAATGTAGAAAAAGAAGAAATGTTTATGTACAATTTTAGTCTAAACACATACTGTAACTGATATCAGTGTAATCATACAGACATTGGGAGGAGAATGGATATATCCTTTTTTGTTTGAATCCTATGGGGTTACCATAGAAGAAAAGGTCTATTTAAGGAAGCGTCATGGCAAACTTAAGTTTATAGAGAAATGGGGAGTGAAGAAAAAAAAAAGGGGGAGGGTGAAAGAGATGCAGTTGGGTGAAGGATAGGGAAAGGGAGAAGAGGTGGGGAGAAGGAGGCCCTGTTCTCATGGCTCTCTCCCTTAGATCCTAAAGTTGTAAGTGTTCTGCATCTCTAGCAGTGCATCTAGGTTAATATTACATGTTGGGATGATAGGGGCACTTCCATTTCTGCTATTTTGTTCACTTGATGGATCCATTCCAATAATTATGGGGGTTCAGTGGAGCGCCAGGCTGCAGCGGTGCATAGCCTGGCAACATTCACCAGGTGCATGGCCAGAGATTTGAAGTATGTGTTTTTGGGTAGGGGGGTGGTGCAGGAGAAATTGTGCTGGAGTAAAGTTTAAGGTGTATGTAGTGATTTGGGATATTAGTTTATGAATTTCTGTCCAGAAGGGCTGTATGTTAGGGCAGGACAACCATACAGTAATGAGCCTGTATCTGTAGAGCAATGCCAGCAAGAAGAGAGATTTGTTGAAGAGATTCTATGGAGTAGGAGGGGGGATTCTATACCCTTTTGAAAACACTTTATACCCATTTTCTTGGGTGTTTACATTTATTGAGCCCTTATGCAGGTAGAGAAAATACCTTTCCCACTCTTCAGCAGCCAGATTAAGGTTCAAGTCCCTCTCCAACATTTGGCAAGCTTTGCTATTCTTGAGTTGGTACTTAGAAAATAGGATTGTGTATAAATTAGAAATCAAATGACGTTGGGGGGAATTTCTAGAACAGAGAGCTTCAAAAGGTGTATGGGGTACCACGTAGCTATGTTCTTTTGTCCACCAAAAATGTGGCGGAGCTGGATGTAAGTCCAGAAGGGAAAAGTTTGTCCTACCATGCGGGAAGACAAGGAGGTATGGGACATCACAGAAATTGTCTGCACAAACTTGAGGGTGAGGCCAGATTTCCATAAGGAATTTGTCAGACATTCTTGGCGGGAATTCTGGGTTTGACGGAGTGGAGTCAGGGGAGGATGAAAGATCACATTTTTTGCAGGCCATATGAAAGATTTGAATAGTTGGGTTTATCAATAGGTGCTCCTTATACGGAGTCTGAACATTGCAGGGAAATCCAAGGAATAATGTGTAGAGTCTGTTTTGCAAACAATTTTTCCAGCAGAACCCATGCCTTAACTCGTGAATGTACATCCCAATCCACCATTCTAGATAAGTGACATGCCCTGTAATATCTAAGAATGTCACACAGGCTGATGCCGCCCCTTTAGTTTGGGGATGGTAAGTGCATTACAACTAAGTTGGGGATGTTTGGAGCCCCAGAGGAATGTAGTGCATGCCGATCTGTATGACGTGAAGAAGGCTGTAGGTAATTGTATTGGGATCATTTGGAAAAGATATAAGAGTCTGGGTAGTACATTCATTTTAATAATAGCCGCCCTGCCAAACCAGGAAAATAGCCTGGGAAACCACATAATTGGGTCTCGCTGTATGTAAGTTTTGAAGGAGAGGAAAGTAGTTTCTAGCATATACTGTATATATAAGTCAGCTAGATGTGTTGGTAGCTGCATACCAAGATATGAAATCACATCTGGTTTCCAGATAAAAGGAAAGTGGACTGATAGTGTTTGAGTGTGCATTGTGGCAGAGTAACATTTAGAGTGAACAATTTTGAAAAGTTGATCTGTAGGTTCGACATATTTTTAAATATGAATAAGAAAAATCTAAGAGTAGGTTAGGGATGGTGATATTTAGTTAGGAGAGGAAGAGCAGAATATCATCTGCAAATGATATGGGCCTCAATAAGATTTTCTGCATAGTTAATGGAGTGTAGATGTTAGATAGTTTGTATTTTTGACTTTGTACCAAGGTGTCAATTAGTCAGTTGCGGAACCTGGTGGTTTTGATTGGAGCAATTGAGTTCATGAAGTTCAGAACTTGCAAAATATATAAGAATTGGTGGGAAGGTAGGTTGAAGCTCCGCAGAGCATGGTGTAGAGGCATGGGAGAACCAGAAGAGGTATCAAACAATTGCATTACATATACAAGATTTTGTGTGACCCAAGTTGCATAAGCAGCGTATTGTTCAGAGAGACGAAAAGAAGGATTGTTGTGAATTGGGAGGTATAGGGATAACTATGGGGAAACCCCTAACTTGCATCTGACCTCTTTCCATGTTATGAGAGTGTCCCAAGTGAGTTGTGTTTTGACCACTTCATGTTCGGACACTTTTTCCCCCTTCCTGCCTAGGCCAATTTTCAGCTTTCAGTGCTGTCACACTTTGAATGACAATTGCGCGGTCATGCAACACTGTACCCATATGAATTTTTTAGCATTCTTTTGAGACAGATAAAATTTTATTTTGGTGGTATTTATTCACCACTGTAATTTTTATTTTTTTTGCTATATAAATGAAAATGTCCAAACATTTTTAAAAAAGTGTTTTTCTTATAAAATTTTGCAAATAAATAATCTTTCTTCATAAATCTTGGCCACAATGTATTCAGTTATTGTTTTAGTAAACAAAAATAATCCAAATTAGTTTATAACCAAAAATTATAATTTTTAAAACTTTTTTTTTACATTTTTCTATTTTTTTTTCTATTATTATTTATGGTTTTTGTTTAACATACTGTCACCCTAGCAGTAAATTGTCACCATAGTGACACTGTACTACTTGTGGAGGTAATGAAGATTTTTTTTTTACACTGATTGCTTTTAAACCCCTTAAAGCTGTAAAAGCAATCATTTCTCCTTCTCTCTGGCTGCATTCTTGCAGCCATTGAGAAATACTGTGTGAGCTGTGATTGGTCACTGCTTGTCACATGGTACAAGGCTGTTGTGAATAGCCTTGTACCATGTGATCTCTGATCATTCACAGATTTTACTAGTAGTCAGCAATGATGTCAGAAGTGACATCTCGCTTACACATATTCATGTGATCACTGATTGGCCAATCAGTGATCACATGATCGGGACCTCACACAGAGGTCCCGTACAGCGATCGGTGTTCCGCTGTGTCCGGAGGACACAGCATGCGCCGGATCGCGGTGCCGTGCGCTCCCAGGGAGTGCACACAATCCAAAATGGCGGGTGCTGTTTATGAACGGCAACCCGCCCCTGCCCTGCCACCGTCCGGGCATTTGTATACAGCGGCCGGACGGGAAGTATTTAAGTGTGATGGAAGTGAGTTGAAATTAGAATGCAAAAAGGCCGTTAGGTTTTATGGATGGACCATAGCCGTTCCAGTTGATAGTTAGAATATTTAGGGGACTGGGTCAGCCAGTCTAAGCAAATATATAGTAGTCAGGAGAGGTTATAAATGTGTATATTAGGTAGCCCAGATCCCCCCTCGCTCCGTGGAAGAAATAATTTGTTTAAAGTGATGTGCGAGCGCCAGCCTTTCCACAGAAAATGGGATATTGTTCTATTTAATTTTGTTATATCTCCATGTCTAAGGAGGAGTGGGATGGTCTGAAGAGGATATAATAGTTTTGGGAAGCTCACCATCTTGAAGAGATGGGATCTTTCAAGGAGTGATAATGGTAGGTCTTTCCATATCTCCAATTCGCCTATAATTTTAGCTATCTTTGGTGTGAAATTCAGCATGTACAATGTCGAGGTGAGTTTCCCTATCTTTATACCAAGTATGTGATATAGGTTTTAGCAAGTTTAAAAAGCGAGTTTTGTGTCCAAGTGGGGGGACGAATATGAATTAAAGGGAGTATTTCACTTTTGGAAAAGTTGATGCGGAGGCCTGAGCAGTGGCGAAAGTCGGAGAATACATCACAAATAAATGGTATGTCTAGGGTCAGATTGGAAGTGAAGATTAGAATATCATCTGCAAATAACACAATGCACAAAACTTGTTGACCTATTTGAATTCCATTAATTTGGGATTTGAACAGTATGAAGCGGGTTAATGGTTCCAGAGCTAGATTAAATAGTAGAGGGGAAAGAGGACAACCTTGTCTTGTCCCCTTATGAAGATGGATGGGGTCTGATGTGCAATCTGCAGCTATGACTTGTGTCGTTGGTGCAGAGTACATTGCTTGGATCAAATGTGTGAAGGGGCCTGCAAAGCCGAATTTCTGTAATGTTAAGTGAAGCCACGTGAAAATTACATTGTCGAATGCTTTCTCAGCATCAAGGGATATGATTGCTAAATCTTGGAGTGGGTTGTGTTTAGCATGATACAAAACTGCAAGGACTTTGAGTATAATTGAGGCGGTCGAACATCCCTGAATGAATCCTGCTTGGGAAGGGTGGCTAAGGGAAGGTAGAATGGTAGCCAATCTGTTTGCGATTATTTTAGATAGTATTTTCGCATCTAGATTTAAAAGGGAGATCAGTCGATATGAGTCCTGATCAGCGGGATCTTTACCTTTGTTTGCTATTAATTTGATATGGGCTTGGAAGCCTGATGAAATATAATCGCCTCCTTCCTGAATTGATTGAAATACTGACTGTAGGGTTGGGGTGAGGGTTTTAACCATAAGCTTGTAAAACTCAGCAGTGTAACTGTCAGGGCCAGGGGCCATGCCATTCTCTACGGATTGTATAGCCGAGAAGATATCCAACTGTGTTATCAGGGCGTTGAGGGATTGTAATGCCACGGGATCAATTTGAGGAAGGGTAATTTGATCTAGAAATGAGTTGGCTTGTGGAATGTTTATGGGATTCGGGACATATACAGTCATGGCCGAAATTGTTGGCACCCTTGATATTTTTCCTGAAAATCAAGTATTTCACACAAAAAAGGTATTGCATTAACACATGTTTTGCTATACACATGTTTATTCCCTTTGTATGTATTGGAACAAATATAAAACAGAGGCAGAAAAGCAAATATGACATAATGTCACACAAAACCCCAAAAATGGGCTGGACAAAAGTATTGGCACCCTTAACTTAATATTTGGTTGCACACCCTTTGGAAAACATAACTGAAATCAGTCGCTTCCTATAACCATCAATAAGCTTCTGACACCTCTCACCCGGAATTTTGGACCACTCTTCCTTTGCAAACAGCTCCAGGTCTCTCTTATTGGAAGGACACCTTTTCCCAACAGCAATTTTAAGATCTCTCCACAGGTGTTCAATGGGATTTAGATCTGGGCTCATTGCTGGCCACTTCAGAACTCTCCAGCGCTTCTTTGCCATCCATTTCTGAGTGCTTTTTGACGTATGTTTGGGGTCATTGTCCTGCTGGAAGACCCAGGATCTTGGACGCAAACCCAGCTTTCTGACACTGGGCCCTACAGTGCGACCCAAAATCCTTTGGTAATCCTCAGATTTCATGATGCCTTGCACACAGTCAAGGCACCCAGTGCCAGAGGCAGCAAAACAACCCCAAAACATCATTGAACCTCCACCATATTTTACCGTAGGTACTGTGTTTTGTTCTTTGTAGGCCTCATTCCGTTTTCGGTAAACAGTAGAATGATGTGCTTTACCGAAAAGCTCTATCTTGGTCTCATCTGTCCACAAGACGTTTTCCCAGAAGGCTTTTGGCTTACTCAAGTACATTTTGGCAAACTGTAGTCTTGCTTTTTTATGTCTCTGTGTCAGCAGTGGGGTCCTCCTGGGTCTCCTGCCATAGCGTTTCATTTCATTTAAATGTCGACGGATAGTTCGCGCTGACACTGATGCTCCCTGAGCCTGCAGGACAGCTTGAATGTCTTTGGAACATGTTTGGGGCTGCTTATCCACCATCCGGACTATTCTGCGTTGCAATCTTTCATCAATTTTCCTCATCCGTCCACGACCAGGGAGATTAGCTACAGTGCCATGGGTTGCAAACTTCTTGATAATGTTGCGCACTGTGGACAAAGGCAAATCTAGTTCTCTGGAGATGGACTTGTAACCTTGAGATTGTTGATATTTTGCCACAATTTTGGTTCTCAGGTCCTCAGACAGTTCTCGTCTCCTCTTTCTGTTGTCCATGCTTAGTGTGGCACAGACAGACACACAATGCAAAGGTTAAGTGAACGTCTCTCCTTTTTATCTGCTTTCAGGTGTGATTTCTATATTGCCCACACCTGTTACTTGCCCCAGGTGAGTTTACAGGAGCATCACATGCTTGTAACATTCTTATTTATCCGCAGTTGTGAAAGGGTGCCAATACTTTTGTCCAGCCCATTTTTGGAGGTTTGTGTGACATTATGTCGAATTTGCTTTCTTTCCTCCCTTTTTTTGTTTTGTCCCAATACACACAAAGGGAATAAACATGTGTATAGCAAAACATGTGTTAATGCAATACGTTTCGTGAGAAATACATGATTTCCTGGAGAAATATCAAGGGTGCCAACAATTTCGGCCATGACTGTAAGTGAGTGAAGAAACGTTCCAGGACTGAAATGATTTCTTCTGGTGTTTTTTTGAGGGTGCCCTGTGAGTCCCTCAGTGCTGTGAATTGAGTGGGAGTGAAGGGTTTTTGACACAAATGGGCCAACAGTTTGCCCGGTTTATTGCCAAATTTATGGTATTGGAGGTCGAGGTAGGATTGGTGTATGGATTCTTGGGCCTATGCCCACATATCAAATTGATGTTTAGCATCCATCCATGTTTTTCTATTTTCGTGGGAATTAGATTCTGCCAAATTTCTCTAGGCCTGTCTAAGCTGGTCACTAGCTTCTTTGAGTTTGTGGAAGAGTTTATTTTTGAAAGCGGATGCGTATGCGATTATTCTGCGTCTTGGTACCACTTTGCCTGTTTCCCAAAAGAGGTCCAGGTTAGATTGGTGGGTCTCATTGGTGGTCAGAAAATCTGACCAGGTTGTATCTAATAGCTGAAGTAGCTCTTGGTTGTCTGCCAAGAATGATGGGAAACGCCATATTCTCAGAGAGCTAGTTGCATTTAAATGGTTTAATGCGATGGAGATTGGTGAGTGATCGGAGATAGCTATGTCATGTATGGTAGATTCTGTGATGTAATGTAGCAGAGTTGAATTGCAGAAAAAATTATCGATTCTGGATAATGTGTGATAGACATGAGAATAAAAGGTGTATTCCTTGCTATCTGGGTGAGCTAAACGCCAAGTGTCTGTGAGTTGTAAAGCTTCCATAAAATTAAATAGCATCGTTGGAGCCGGGGGTCTGGAATTGGGAGATTGTCGGCTATGGTCGTGACTTTCAGATGTGCCCTCCTGTCCATTCATGTAAGAATTAAAGTCACCTCCTATAACAAGAGGGAGATGGATGTATTTTGATAATCTCAAGGATATCTCTTGGAAAAATTGTTTAGTTGGTGAGTTTGGAGCATATATTTTAGAAAGGACTAGAGTGTTAGTGCCAAGTTTGATATGGACGGCGGTGAAACGCCCAGCATCGTCCAATTCAGTAGATATGATTTCAGGGGAGAGTCACTTGTGTATGAGTATGATTACTCCTGCTTTGTTGTTGAGCGAAAGGGATCCTAATACCTGTCCCACCCATAGTTTTTTCATGCAGACAAAGTCTGATTAGGTCAGGTGGGTTTCTTGAAATAATGCTATATCGGCTTTTAGTCGCCTGAGATGGTGAAGTATCACTATGCGTTTATGGGGTGATCTTAGGCTTTTGACATTCCATGAGAGTATGCGTGTCATAATGTTGTAGGTGTTGAGATGAGTGTGAAGGTGTAATGAACATAAGTATTTAATAGAGATCTACCTGCCTCTACACTAGATGCTGATATATACCAAAGGAGATAAAGTGGGGCGGTGGAAGTTGTCCGGGGAAGTGTGAGAGAGTGGAAAAGTAGGAGAGTAAAAGAAGAAAGACTGTATCTGCCCAACAGGGGCCCGACAGATAATCAAAATATACATCAAACCATAATAATAATCACGTTTTTCTGCATAATACTCCCATACTACAACCAGCGTAACCGGAGGTGTCAAGAAATGAACACACAGCGGGGTTGTGCTGGTGATGAGGGTGAGGTCATTCCCTCGATCAAATAAGGCAATTTAGGGCAGGATCAAAGAAAGAGTAAATACCATTTACCAATGACAGTGCGATGGTCGGAATATGTAAGATCATGCCCATAAGAGACATAACAGAGAACTAGTTTAGGTCTGTCTACATGACCCTTTAAAGCAAAATATATTGCAAGTAACATATCAACATGTGGTAAAAGTAATAATGTGTTTGTGGATGTCTAACAGAATAACGTTTGATGTCTCATGTGGAGACATTATAATGACATAAGGCAAGGTGGCCAAATGGCCAGGTTGTCTCTAGAATAGTGACCTAGGCATAGGGATGGAGGCTCCCTCAGGGCAGCCACATTTTGGTT
Source organism: Staurois parvus (assembly GCF_062004578.1). NCBI lineage: Eukaryota > Metazoa > Chordata > Amphibia > Anura > Ranidae > Staurois > Staurois parvus. The sequence continues at coordinate 12,424,387 of NW_028317949.1, forward strand.
GTTGAGTGGTTGATCCGATGTCGCTTAAGAGGATCTGTGTGAGGACTGCACTGATCCTGTGGACCCTGGTCTTGATTGAGGTGTAGGGGACTCGATGAAGCATTGGGGTCATTCAGGTGGGTCTGTATGAACTGTAAGGCTTCCTCTGGGTGATTAAATGTTTTTGATTCTCCTGAAGGAGTAGTGAAGCGAGTGTAGATGGATAGGCTAGGGTAAATTTTACGCCATTTTGGAATAGTGAGGCACATTTGCTGTAAGGCTTTTCGTAGGGGACTCGATGAAGCATTGGGGTCATTCAGGTGGGTCTGTATGAACTGTAAGGCTTCCTCTGGGTGATTAAATGTTTTTGATTCTCCTGAAGGAGTAGTGAAGCGAGTGTAGATGGATAGGCTAGGGTAAATTTTACGCCATTTTGGAATAGTGAGGCACATTTGCTGTAAGGCTTTTCGTTGCTTGAAACTTCTTGCAAATAATCTGCAAATAAGAGCAGTTTATGCCCATCTATTTGTAACGAGCGGGAATTGCGGAATGAATTGAGGATGGCCACTCTATCAGCGTAATTAAGGTATTTGGCGATCACAGACCACGGCGTGTATCTGTCATTGGAAGGTGCTCCTAGGCGGTGTGCTCTCTTTACATGGCGTGATGAGGGTAATCCCAGGGCCGCAGGGATGTGTGTAGTGCATAGCTCCCACAATGTCCCAGTCCCACAATGTGCAGGTTATCCTGCGTGAGCGATTTTCCAAGTCATCTAGCTTTTCTAAAATACTTTGTTGTGTGTGTTTGGTCTGAAGTGCCCCCTCTTGTATGGAATGTACCTCATCCTCTAGATCAGAGAGGCGCTGTTCCATTTCAGATAAGCGTTTAGCATGATCACCAAAATCTTTTCTAAGTTGCTCTATGCCCATTGATACTGCTCTGTCCACAGCTTGAGTAATAGTAGGTGAGAGTAATGTAGCAACAGCCGGTGCTATTTTCACATATTGATCTGTTGGGCAATGAGTGTCAGGATGTCCTGGAAATGCATCTGCCTGTGTCTCTGTCATACCTGTGTCCATGCTGTTGGCCATCTTGGCTGCAGGAGGGGGAGAGCTGCATCCCTCAGTCTGTGTGGCGGGACCTGAGCTGGGAGGAGCCGGCAAAAGGTACCAGTCCATGCAGGGGGGGTGCCAGTATGCAGGGGGGACACTCTGGTGGCGTTTGGCGGGTGTCCCACGAGCGGGGAGCAGAGGTTGGGTGGAGCCGGTGCCGGAAACGGAAGTACCGTTATTCATCTTGAGAGGAAAAACATAATCAGCCTTGACTGTTTTTTCTCTAAGATGATATCTATAGTCCTGGAGGATTGTGAAGTATAATTTTCTACAACAGGATTTGAGCAAAGCTTGTTCAGTTTTGACTACTTTGGATTCTTTTGCTTCAGTCTTCAGGTCCAGTATATTCTGGAATTCTAATGATCTTCAGCTCTCTTATGCACTCCCTGTCATCTCCAGTGTCTCAATACCATAAAGAGGTGCTGCATCTAAGACTCGGGGGGAGATCCAAGGCTCCCTAAGTGGGATTTACTACTTGCTTTGGACTTCCTTGCCAGCTACAGATGAGATTTATTTTCTGTCCAGCTTAAGAAAAGATTGAGACATGAAGACAGCCTCTCTAAGGGCTATAAAATAAGCCCGGTTTATCCAGATCAGAGCCTCCAAGGATTCCTATGGTGGTTTGCAACCCCAGGTAGGATCACCTGCAGCCCGGTTTGACTGAGCCATAAAGAAAACCTCTGTAAGAGCTCTATCCTCAGCCAGGAAGTTTGCTAGGGTCAAGGCCTTAGGCTATCAAGGGCCCTTTGGCAGCCTGAAGCTCCAGATGGGATCACTTTTGATCCAGTTTTGAGTAAAAGCTCTCTCATGAAGGCAGCCTCTAAGGGCCTTTTCTTCAGCCAGGAAGTTAGGATCAGGGTACTAGGTACCCTATGGCATATTTCAGCTCCAAATGGGATCACTTTCAGGACAGTTTTGAGTAAAGGTTCAGTCATGAAGGCAGTCATGAAGGCAGTCTCTCTAATCATGTTTTCTTTACCCAGGACTTTTCCAGGATCAGGGCCAAATGCTATGAGAGACCCATTTTTTGGAATTCTGCCTTGTCTGGGCAGTGCTTTTATCTATACTGGGATGCAATACGAGGTGGGATTGGCATCCTATGAGAACAAAAGTATTGTTTTCCCTACATGAAGGATCACTAAGGATGACTGGATCTATGTCCTGGATATTGGGACTACTTTGAGCTTGCTCACAAGCTACTGAATTGATTAGAGATTTAGGTTATCTCCTGGTCACTCTCTCTAGCAGAAGGGATGGAGGTGTCATCCAGAATCATTACTAGATGGGTATTATTGCAAGCCCAGCTGGTCAGGAAATTCATCACAACAAAGACCTAGTTAGCTTATGACTGAAGTGTATTTACACATCAGGTACAGAAATTCTTGCCACTATATGAAATAAATATGTTTAGATATTTATTATATATTCTTTATACATACTCATTATATTTGAAAACCTGCTTTCAACCACAATAATACCCCATAACTTACTACATATAACTCACTTGGATCAGTTCTGACCAGAATCAATCCACAAAACATGAACAGATTTTATATTATTAACTAGAATGATTACATTGATCTTTATGAAGCAATTAATTATTTGCAATAGCTGATACAAAATAAGTCCACCTGTTCCCTTCAAATGAGTTTTGGATCAAAACTTGTCCATTTTCATCTTACAATAACTCAAAAACAAACAAAAAATTTAACAGTCTGATGCATTTGTAAATTAAATATTAATAAAACATTGTTATTGTTTTTCAAAATTTGTTACTGTGTCGATGCTAATGTAGATACTTATAATCTCATAATCAATGTAACAATCATAATCTATGATGCTAGTTGCATATTAATTATTTGGCCATATTTTCTGGCACTCCCAGTAACCATAACAAGGTTCTCATAGCTGGGTGTGACCCCTATCAGTAAGTCAGGATATGACGAAATGCGTCAGAGCGTGATGGTGCTTCAGACTGGAAGTGACGCAGATCCGTAACCGGAAGTGACATGACAGTGTTCTGTCCGACAGTTCCGTAGGTGGTGAGAGCACCATGCGGTATCTGCTGGTCACAAAGACACACTAGTTGGGCTTGTTTATGTTTTTAACATTGTAAGCAAATTACTTAGAGTAAATAAATTTATCTATCTACAATAATATACTATTGGAGCGGATTCTTTGTTCTTCTCATGATATTGTGGAATAGAGTTTTGAATTATCCTGGCAATCAATCATTAAGTGGGCTGTCCTTAGAGGAACATCCTGGCCATATTAATGGATATCCTCTTGAGTATGCTATAATAAAGGTAATATCTGGTGAGTGCACACCTGAGTGGGGATGCATGGTGGGCACTGCACAAGGCTTTCTATACCTTTAAAGTTTTTCTTCACTGGACTTTAATTTCGTTTTCATCTTTTCATCAAGGGACTTTATTTATAAATTGTATATATGTTTTATTTCTTTAATTTATTATATATATATATATATTTTTTTTAATTCCATAAAAGTTTATTTAGAAGTGACAACATGTTACAGGAAAATATAAAGAAATGCACATACAGCATCAATCAGGTCATAGTTACAGCTTAAACCAAAATACAGGAAGAAACAACATGGTAGAGTGCGACACTGTGGATAACATAAGCATGGCAAATTACGGCAGAGATAGGCCTGTAGTACTCAAGGTTCAAAAATGTACAATAGAGAAGGTAATAACAGCTTACTTCCACCAAGTGAATATCGGCGTACTGGCCTATGCATGGAGAAAATGAACCTTCAGAGCCTAAACCAAAAGCAGTACGCTATCATGAGGCCAAATGAGCATCGCAGTATAAGAGAAGATGTCATGAGTACCATTGACTATCCTAGAAGAGATAAGCTAACCATATACCAAGTAATCCTGGATAAAATGAAGACTAAGCCTGATCGAAGACTAAGAGGTTGTCGAGAAAGAAAAGAAAAAAGGGGAATAGAAAGAAAGAAAAGGATAAGAAAAGGAAAAGAATGGGAGTCATAGTAGATAGAGAGAAGAGAAAGAAGGGAAAAAAAAAAAAAAAAAAAAGGGGGGGGGGGGGGGGAAAGCAAGGGAAGCGAAAGGTCCAGGCTGCGAAGTTTGTGTCAACAGTGTTAATGGAGATCAGAAATGAGAGTGTCAAGAATTTAAACACACACCAAAGCTAAGCAGGCAAATATAAATTACCGGAAAGAAGGTCATAACCACGCAGATCAGGAAAGAACCAAGGGCATAACCAGAGGTAGGGCTGAGCTCAATCAGGTATCCCGACCCATGAGAGATCCGAATTCAGGGGTAGTTACAAAGTGGGTCCAGCAGGCCCAAACATGTGAGTATTTAGTTGGCATGTCAAGTGCAGTCGCAATCAGTTCCTCCATTTCCGCCCCTTTGCTTATTCGATTGAGCCAATCGCGTATAGTTGGGGGGTGAGTGGAGCCCCATAGCACAGGAAGACAGAGTCTGGCTGCGTTGATCATATGCATCGCTAGGGACTTGAAATATTGACTCCTAGGAATGGGGGTATGATGAAGCAATAGCTGAGCAGCAGAGAAAACTATGGGCAAAGTGGTCACTGAAGTCACCAACCGATGGACCTCCAGCCAGAATGGTTGAATAAGTGGACAGGACCACCAAATATGCAAGAAAGAGCCATCAGGTGTCCCACATCTCCAGCACACGTCAGGGACAGAAGAGTTAAACAGATGAAGTCTGGAGGGAGTACGATACCATCTAGTGGCTAATTTGTAGCCATTTTCCTGCGTCGAGACATTACTCGAGCAGGAGTGGGAGTACATAAAAATGCGGTCCCATATATATATAATTTTTATGTCAATTACTTTTTTTGAGATATCACATCATGTGTTGCATTTATTAATTTTTATTTTTTGTTACAGAGATAATGTTTAGGATATATATTTAATGAATGGGTGATGATTGGAGATTTATCACTAATGTTTCAATGATAACACTGTGAATTGTATGCACCGCTTGAATTCACTAAATTTGGGTGATACTCACATTTTGATCTTTTAAAGCAAGGTATAGTGGCAGCAATAAGTTTTCAGATATTTTATTGATTTTTGTTTTTTGGGTGGTATTTATTTGTATCAAGCGTGATATAGTGACATTTGGATACAATTTTCAAAGTGATCACTTACATAGTATATATCTGGTGGCAGATGCTTGGTAAGTTTGCTCTGCCTACTTGAGCATCATCTCCCATAATATCCTCATGAAAACACAAAATTCACGAATCAAAAGGCAACATCATCGTCACCAGTCATGCCTTGTGTAAAGTGGAAAATGGAAAGCCGGCAACATATTTATCCAAATATGATGATTTTATTAATGCAGGTAAAGTACATAAAGTACAAACACTTAAGCCTTATCCATAGCCATCAGTCATGCATTGTATGCCTAAATCAAAGTCTAAACAGAAGTTTGCACCAAAAACCTATTCTGTGTACCTCTCCAAAATGACTATATTTAGTAGACTCCACCTCCCTAGATGTCATTGTGCACTAATCACACCAGGTGACCCTATATATGAAGCATTTCTGCACAAATTCAGGTGCATTATGCAGGAAAACTGCCTCACATAAGCTTTGAGCTGAGTTACTACTAAAAGAGTGAGGTCACTGTATTTTGAAAATCAAATGGACAGCTCCACAGCAGTCTTAGAGAGGCAGGAAAAGGAAATTAAAGATCTCCACACTGAATTCAAGCTCCTCAAGGACAAACAAAACAATTCTGAGAGTAGAGCTTGCCAAGAAAACATGAAAGTTGAAGGCGTACTTCAGTCAGTGACCAATCTGTAAGATCCTATTACTGTCCTTTTTGAAGAATCATTCCAAGAACCTACCACATAAACACCTAAAGTTTGACTAAACCAATTGGTCCCCAACACCTAGGCAGCCTAACAGTACCTTTTGGGGTGTGAATAATAATTTGGGATGTGATTATTACGTTTAACTCCAACCATACAGAAGCATGAGAAACAAGAGCTTAATTCCATAATCACAGTCTGCAATTGTTTATTCATTTTCTATTGCCTGTTCAAATGCTTTTCAGAAATTGTATTGAAAACATGATCCATGATGACCTTTCAAACCTACAGAACCTCAACTCGTCCACTCTATTTTCCCACCTAAATAATCTTCCCACACACTAAGAACTCAGCTCTAAAAACCCAGGGTTTTCAAGAACTTTGCTGCCTACAGTTACAGAGCCTCCAAGAATTCTGGATTGGCTGTGTATTTTATTGTTCTCCCTGGTTTTACTATTTTATTTGGAGACATAGTTCCAAGTTGTCCCAGGTCAACCATGTTGGTCAAATTGTTGCACTACTTTTAACTGTTTCTCACATCACAGCCTGCATATCATTTACAATGGCATTGGCTCATGAGGTTAGAACTTATACAACCTCTCTTTGCGAAATGATCAAACATATGTCCTACATCGACAGTTGTGGAGTCACACTAGACACTTACTGCGGAGTTGGTCACCTCAAAAAATACTCATGTATGAAAATTGTTGAAGTAGTTGAGCAAATCAACATCAGAAAGAAATCCAATTTGTGAATGGTATATGCACACGTCTCAATTTTTCATCCCTGAACAAAAAGGTGATTGGCTCATTTAGTGAAAAGGACCTCCAGAAGAAGAACCCACATAAAGGTCTGCCAAACACGTAGCTCTATGGCTGAGCTGAGAACAGCATGTTTGTCACTTTACCTACTCTTGAGTCTGTAGGTAGCAAATCTACATTATATATAACAGTGTTTCACTTAGTTTTCTCTTTTTTTCAGTTACATTATGGAACTACAGTACATCCACCATTAACAGCTTAGCTTGAGACATCAATCACCTGGTATCCCTCATCAATCCTAATGCACCAGTTGAGATATTTAAAACTCTGACCATTCTGCACTCAATTTTACACCTATACCATCATGATATTATGTATCCAATACACCGGTTTAGAATAGATTTCATTTCAAAGCATATGAGCAATCTTCAGACCTCTTTCTGTGCCCAGGTCCCAAAACCTTAGGGCCCATTTACCAGCGGATTTATATTGAGAACCTTACTTTACAAATCATTTGTTATGGTTGCAATTTTGTTCAATTGCTTTTCAGAACTCCCACATTCTTCCTTATTTTGTGCAGCTGATTATGGCTTATCCCCCAAATCACCCCCTGATTTTGGACTATGCTTTTGTACTTGACACTGAGTGAAGTTACATGACGTACAACCTATAAAGAAAAAAAATACTATGTGACTTTACTGATACAGTTTAGGACAAACTCAAATTCATAAAATTCCACATTTTATTACAACTATAAAATTGTAATTGTATAAAGTTTGGAATTTTATTCATTTGACTTTGTCCTATATTGTACCAGTAAAGTCCCATAGTATTTTTTTCTTTATAGTTACAAATTAGATATGAGGTACTAAGCAGTTTATAATATAATATTCTATATGATTTACAATCTGTGTATCTTTGTGGAATGATTTTGCATTTCTCTGATCCTGTACAATTGCAATATTTCTTTGAAAATATAATGATAAGGACCACATTGGTAGGAGGAGAAGGCAGAGACATCAGCTCATCAGTCTGTTTCTGCTTCTTCACTGTTCAAATGCAGGCTAGGTGCAGAAAAGGGACTTTATTTCTTATTGCTGTATTTCTTATATGCAGTAGAGGAAAGTTAGGTCATGGCCCTGACTGTGCTTTCCGGCAAAGCTGTGCAAAACCAAGAAATTATTGGAAAGAAAAACAAATCCTTTGGCAGGTAAGTTTGGTATATGTATTTAAGCTATATTGAGTTGTTTGCCTGCATACTTTCTAGTTCTTTGGCACTGTTGTCAAATTGACAATTTAGCAATAGAGTAACAGTTGAGTTAAATGAGGCAATGACCTTTGGTCACAAAAGGGTTAATTTCTCGTATATACAACTTTGTAGCTAACCTATTTTGCCTATATCCTTTCAACCACTCCCTCATCTTACTTGTCCCTACAGCTCCTTTTTACATACAGTACTTCTTCAACTCATCAGTCATATTTTCTCTTAAAACTTTTTTTTATGCAAACACAACTTTAAAATGAAGCCTGTATTTAACGCAGAGCCTATGGGAAATCAGTACATTTCTCTGAAACCAAAATGTTTCCTTTCTAAGTCATTTACAGTATATGACTCCTAGTAAGGTAATTTAGATTTTTTTTAATCCAGCCATGTCAAGCTCAAATGATACATAGGGACAAATGTCATACTAGATCTGTTATGAGCAACAATACCTGATCCATAAAAATCCTGAAAACATTTAACCACTTGCAGACCAGCTAAAGTAAATGTAAGTTGCAGGTTCCCAAGCTTATAGCTTACAGATGCAGATATCAATCTGGTATTTTTTTTATCTGCAGGAGATTCTTTGTTTTGTAAAAGCAACCTGAGTGGATCAGGTGGTGGGAGGCCTCCCTCCTGCACTCTTCCAATGCCGCTCCGGCTTTTTGTCACACCAGAGAACATGGAACTGAAGCTGGCACTTCCAGAAGCTTACCATAGAGTTCATCGGGGCCAGAATATCCCTGATCATCTTTATGGTATTAGAGAGCAGAAGAGAAGCGTATATTGTTACTTTTGGGTTTCCATGTTTTGTTTACAAGCTATTACCAGCTTGTACAAGCTTTGGATCAGATCAGTATTGGTCTGATCTAAAGCTGTTAAGGGAAGAAGAGACATTGGGGATCTAATAGACCCCAGATGTCTCAGTAAAGAGGACATGTCACTGCTTATTGTTATCACAAGAGATATTTACATTGGTTGTGATAACAATAAATGTAATTTAAAAAATTAAAGGGACAGTGTAAAAAAAATAATAAAAAAATGTTAAAGTGCAAAGGCAAACGCATGCACAGGTCATGCATATGTAAATGATGTTCGCACCACACATGTTCGGTATTGTCAAGAACGTTACAGTGAGAGCAAAAATTCTAGTTCTAGATCGCCTTTGTAACTCTAAGGCCCTATGTACACGGGACATTTCTGAATGATGGAAACTGACTGCTGGAAAATGTAGGTTAAAAAAGGTCTCTTTAGTGGCGTTTGCATAACGCGTTTATGCACGGTTGCGTTTAGAAGCAATTTTTTTTAAAGATAAGCACAGGGGAACCTCCCAAATGCTCAGAACGCACTGAAAAGTGATAAATTATTAACTATTTCAGACTGTTTCAGAGAAATACAGAGAGTAGCAGCAGAGACAGCAGTATACGTTGAGATTAGCTTAGGTGTGAGTTGCTCATTAACATTTCTTTTGTTTCCAAAACAAACGCTGATAAAATCGACTGCTGTATGCAAGTTTTCTGCATTCCAATAAAGGACTGCAGACTCAAATGCCTGTAAACTACTGTAAATGAAGATGTGTACATGGACACATAGGACAACATTAGGGTGAGTTCAGGGGCTGCTGAAAAAAAACGCTGAACAGCTCCTAAACATGAGTTTATCAGCTGCAGTGTACATGAGCACTAAACTGATTACCTGTAAAAAAAAATTAAAGCATTGCCTATGGAGATTTTTAAGTATCATAGTTTGTTGCCATTCCACGAATGTCTACACTTTAAAAGCATGACATGACTAGGCATGCGCGGCCGGCTCCGGGGATGGACGCTCACTGATTAGAGCTCCATCCACCCGCCAGCAAAACACTGGCACATTCCGATCCCAGAAGCCACCAGGCACACAGAATGAATACTAAGGATCATGACCCGCCACTGCAAAGCTCCCGGGCACCCAAGGAAGCTGACAAATTTATTCCCTGCTCTCAGCCCCCTGCAGCCAAGATGCGCCAGCTGAATGACAAGCAGCCTCCTCATACAAGCAGGGGAAGACACATCACAGATCCAGGATCCCAGGTTCAGGGCACCACTGTACCCAGGAGACCCGGGTGATTCCTCTCCTTCCCTTTCTCCTACTACTAGCAGTCCTGCTAAATCTAGACCTAGACTGGACACAGACATCACTTCTGACAGACAGCCTTCCTTCTCAACTAAAACTCCTGAAAACAACTCTCCATCTTTAATTGAAACCTTTCCTGCCTCTGACCAACCTATCACAGAAATTTCCATGAAAAATATGCTTCTTTCTCTGCGACAAACATTGCACAGCGATCTGACAGCATCATTATCCCAAATCTCAAGTACGGTACAAAAACAAGAACACCGTATTCGCCATGTTGAGAACAAAATGGGAGAAATGTGTACGGCACACAATGATCTCATAGATGCACACACAGGCCATGAAGCTGATATTGAGCAAATCAATCTCAAACTGACAGACCTAGAAGACCGGTTCAGACTAAATAAAATCAAATTCCACGGTATACCAGAATCCATTACTATGGATGCCATAGTCCCATATATTCAACAATTCATGAAACACTTTATTCCTACACTCACAGATGTAGAGCTTGCCATAGACCGCGCACACAGAATACCCAAACCATCATTCCTACCGGCCACAGTATCCAGAGATACATTGGTGCGCATACATTTCTATCACGTGAAAGAGAAAATAATGATAGCTGCTAGAAATCCTACTTCAATCCCAGCAGCCAAAGCAAATATCAAATTATTTGCTGATCTATACAGAGCTACACTCCTCAACCGCAAGAAGCTTGTCACCATAACGAAAGCACTACAGAACCATAGAATTGGGTACCAATGGGGTTTCCCTACAAAGCTCACCATCAAACACCAAGGAAGGCTTTACACAATCAAAACCCTAGAAGCAGGCATCGAACTCCTGAAAACATGGAACATCATTCCGGTGGACTCTCACCAACCCGCCTCTAACCGTCTGCAACAAATGGACGCAGAATGGTCATAACCTCACATCTACCTGTATCTTTCAACACCCAACAAACTGGGCATCACTTCACAAACAGCTAAGGCTGGCAGACGGCCCCTATCTGAACATTTTCAGATTCCACATTTTCTTCTAGCATGATCTCTCCAACGAGTCATGCTTGCTCAAGCCTCCACTTTATGCAGTAGCATACGATGCTACATGTTACTTGTATATTTTATAAGTCTTTTTTATCCCTCTCCCCTCCCCGCACTACTAGTCAACCAATTCAAAGTTGCCCCGCTCAAAGACCTTCACTACAAGATGGAAAACCTTTCTCACAACAGCGACCAAATCAAGCCCACAGCACCACATCCTTGGAAGACCACCACCTACATCATGAAGAAACTCACCCTCCTCCACAATCTATAAAACAACATCACTACTTCATACAATTCACCAACAACATAATATTCGCATTGCTCATTGAACCCTTAGCGTCTAAACTCAGAGACGACCCAACATTTACTGGCATCAAACACCTTAACATGGAACATAAAATCAGTCTATTTGCAGACGACATCATATTCATGGTGACCAACCAAAACAAATCCCTTAAAACGATTCGCACCTACCTCCACAATTACTCGACGGTCTCCTATTACAAACTTAATGAACCGAAATCCTCGATACTAAATCTCCATACACCACCCCAAGACCAAATATTACTAACTAAACAATTCCCATTCTCTTAGGAAAAAAACAGTATTCCCTATCTAGGAATCAGACTCACTGAATCAACAGATCAACTATACACCTCAAACCACAAGATACTGCTAGAAAGTATCCCCCAAGAAATTGCCACTCTTCGCACCTCAGAACTCTCTAAGCTGGGACGAGTAGCAACACTGAAAATGTACATCCTACCCAAAATCTTATATATCTTTTGCACACTTCCTATACCAATCCCCAACTCATTCTTCTCCAAACTGCAAACAATTCTTGCAAATTTCTTATGGAATTCCAATAAACCTGGGTGCACCATCAATCATCTAATACGCCCCACATCCAGAGGAGGAGCAGGCCTTCCCCACCTGAAATCTTACTACAATGCCACTCTTCTTGACCAAATATACTTTTGGTGGAATCCATCAAGAGAAAAAATCTGGTCCACAATGGAAACCCTTCCATTTCACCAGCTTAAACCCCAAAATTTAATCCTAATACCATCCACACCCCAAATCGAATATCAGCTGAAACACCCATGTATCCAAGCCACTCTACAAGCATGGTACAGAATCATCCACTGCCTACAAACAATTATACCTCACTCCACAAAGATCCCAATTAATGCCTATCACTTCTTTACCAAACCACAATACCCAGGTAAGGGTATCTCCACTTTCTACACATACCTCACAAACTTAAAATTCACTTAATAATCAACCTCCCTAACTAATTGGGAACAAATAAAAACACAACCATGGGAAAAAGCATTTAGTATCACCCATAAATCCACTCGATGCAGCTCGCATTGGGAGTCGTACTTAAAAATCCTTCACCAATGGTATCTAACCCCTGTCAAACTTTCTATTTACTACCCAAAACACTCCTCTTCCTGCTGATGACAATGCGGTGAAGTAGGCTCAACACTACACATCCTTTGGTCCTGTAAATCAATTAGATCCTTTTGGAATAGTGTCTTCCAGTTAATCTCTGAAATATCCGGAATCCTGATAGCCCCAGATCCCTCACTGGCAATCCTACACATTGGAATTGAAAAATGTCCTCATAATTCTCGTACTATTATTACCCATACACTCTTCGCAGCCAAAATAAACATCACCAGATTATGGAACACTACCAACGCTCCCTCCCTCACATCACTGGTGATGGATCTTAATTTCCAAATGGAAAAGAGATCCGCATTCAACAATTCTTCCCAACACAAATTCAAACCCCAATGGGCTCACTGGGTACAAAATTCAAATTGCTCCGTACAATCCTGATAACCTAATCACAAACGAAACTATCCACCAAACCTAGACTGGTATTTCATCTTCCACCCAGTTATACCTACCCCTCTCCCTTCCCCCCCCCCCATTTAATATCCCCTCAACATCCCATGCACCTCACCAAGGTTCAACACACTCTCAAGAATACCTCTGATGATATCGTTTTACAGACCATTACCACCCCCAGCCAACCGGTGGGGTAAATATTCAATGTTACGCTGCATTACAATGCATTATTGATGAACTGTATATCCTTACCCTGTTATGCAAGCCATTTCAATAAATCAGTGCAAGGAGAAATTACATGTACCAAAAGTATCGGTAATTGCAAGTAATCAGATTTTCAATACTGTTTTCTGAGGAGTAACTGCTTACTGCTAATTACTTATCTTTGTGTGTTGCTCTCATTTATTTTTTTATATGACTGTTTAACGCTCCTCACCTCTGGCAGTGTTTGGGTTGGTTTACCAAAGAAATATAGACTACTCACTTAAAAAATAGCGAATGTTTACTTTGCAACATGGCTGATCACTAAATTTAGTAAGTATCATGATGCTGTTTTCAGTTAGGCAATCATGTTAAAAAATTTCCCTCTTGCATGGTTGGGCTTGAAGAGTGAACACGTTTACATTTACTTTTAAAAGCTGAACCTTTACTTTCCTAAATGAACAGCCCTAGTTGTATAGTAAATCAACCCTACTATGTACATGTCAGCAATTGCCAACATATAGCTTTTTATGTTCTGTTCTTCTGTCAGTGGAAATAAAAAGCTATGGATCTCACAATCCCATGTGTTTCCAGTGTCACTTAGTAAACACCATAATCTTTGTATGTGTACAACACACACAGAAAAAGAGAAGGAATGCAGTATATATATTAAAATGTAGTGTATTTGGCATGACAAAAACATATCTCACAATATCTCACTAATATTTAATTCCATGAGTAGGTATATATACTGCCATATAACAATTTGCAGATCTCAGAGGTGATTTGTTAATTGTAAAGAATTGGAATCACAATCACAGATTTTATACCACTTGTGTGTTATAAATAAACCCAGAAAACAGTTTGACTTTTACCATGTTAGCCATCAATTATTGCAAAAAGTTTGGAGTTTATGAGATAGCATTTATTGGATAACTTAAGTTAAGTAAGGTGAGAGCTTTCTGGACTCCTTAAATCCTTCTTTCAGGCTATGATATATATATATATATATATATATATATATATATATATATATATATATATATATAAATGTACTGTCATTTGTCTTTTTCTGATTTAAGACATTTTTCTTTAGCTTTCTTTTCATTTATTCTTATCAAGTTTATTAAGCATACACAAACTATGAAAACTATTAACAATAATGAAAAAGAAAAGTAGGAACTCCACGCTGTTAACCCTTGATAAAGATTTTGCAATTATTTACCTTTTCATAAACACTATTGATGCTAATTTCAGTTCAGTATTCACAATCCTGTATTACTCACAAGAGTCCAGGAGATGGCAGTGTTTCCTTTTTTTTCTCTACTTTGAATGCTAATAAAACAACAAGCACCCAATTCTGTATCTTATGAGCTGAAAATTATTGACTATATTCTCACAATGGAAGATGTTAATTCAGCTCTGCTCCTCAGGCTGCCACATTTACAAATAATTTGCATAATATTTCCACCAAAGAGATTACAGAATGTACTACTTCACACGTAATGTCACATTAATGTAACCTGATATGTTAAAATAATTCCAGTTAGCTTCTTCAAGAACACTCGAATGTCTAAAGTACATGCAATTGGAATGAAAAAATAGATAACTCAAGGACATGTACAGTTTTTCAATAAAAATGTAATGTGATATTCTGTATGTGTTATTATATCTGTTCTGCATTTGTACTATATATCATGACTTATTTTCTATCTATCTATCTATCTATCTATCTATCTATCTATCTATCTATCTATCTATCTATCTATCTATCTATCTATCTATCTATCTATCTCACAACTCCTTTCTTTCTTTCTCTTTCTCTCTTTCTTTCTTTCTTTCTTTCTTTCTTTCTTTCTTTCTTTCTTTCTCTCTCTCTCTTTCCAATTGTGGTATTTGTTAACCTCCCTAGCGGTATTCCCGAGTGTAGCTCGGGGTAAAATGTCAGTACCAAAAGCGGTAACCCCAAGCTACACTTGGGCTTACCATGCGGCGCTGCATAGGGAGTCCCTGCAGCACTTACCTTGTCCTTCGCTCCTGCGAAGTGTCCCCTGCAGCGTCCCTGGCCATCTCCTCCGGCCGATGCCGGCATCCGGCTTCTGTGTTCCGGTCCCTGTGACGTCGGGGTGTACGGGCGCCGGCGGGAAATTTGAAAATTTAAAAAAAATCTCATTTTTTTAAAAACAATTTTACATAGTAAAACATTGCTGTTTCAACCCATTTCACATACATTTTGTCCATAGTGCTCTGTCCTGTCCCGTCTGCATTTTGACTGTTCTTTCTGCCTGAAAACTTAGAAAAGTCCATGGCGTCCAAAAAGTGTCCTTTTAGGTCAAAATTGGTTTTAGACCAGCTAGAGAACAGCGATAGTAAATCAGAACCACTTGCAGAATTGAGTGATAATGATTCGTGGGGAAATTCGTCATCGGACACTGAAAACGATTTTGCGACTTTGCTCAGCGATGTGCGAACTTGGCGCTATATTTCAAATTTCAGTGTTTTTGGTTTGATTATATTTTTGAATTAAATGTATTATTATTATATTATTATTTTTTATGATTATTAAATTATAATTTATGATTTTGTGTTTCAAATTTTATCATACCCGGGATGTTTACTAGACTCTTGTTCGGACAGATTTCAGTAAGTTATTCCTAAATATTACAGCCTACAATAAAAAAAACTACATATTTCCATGCAAAATAATGGTACCGCTTTCAGCACCAAAAATCTGAAATAATCATACCGCTAGGGAGGTTAAGGAGTGTTTATATGATTGGTGCTAATAGTATTCTACTTATTCTTACAAATAAATGAAAGATAAATCCGCAAAGTATGTACTTTGTTAATCAACCTATTTTTTTTAATATAGTAATATGTACACTATTTAATGAAGTGCTTTTAGGGATCACCTTCTTGCTTCTGAACAGCTATAGCAGTACTCTCTCCTGTAATTGCCTAACCAACTACTGGCCTCCTGGATTTCAAACTCACCAGTTCCAATCTAAGTTTCCTTTATAAGGTTTGAACCTGCCGATATGAGTTGCCTGTGATTATAGCGCTGACACTAAACTCTCTCTCACCT
This sequence comes from Staurois parvus, assembly GCF_062004578.1. Taxonomy (NCBI): domain Eukaryota; kingdom Metazoa; phylum Chordata; class Amphibia; order Anura; family Ranidae; genus Staurois; species Staurois parvus. The sequence continues at coordinate 12,440,646 of NW_028317949.1, forward strand.
CCTAAATCTTGAATAAATCAGAAAATCTAACTGCATTGTGTATTGAAATTTGTATCACATAAACAAATAGCTGTAAAAAAGGGAAATGTATGGTGTTATGAGCAATGATGATTTGCAGAGACAAATAAGAGATTCATTCTGATCAGTTGATACGGATTCCTGCCCCTTGTTCTACTAATTAATCCCACAACTGAAGTGTTCTATGAGCTATAACATTAAGTCTCAGCTGATATGATTTAGTTGTTTGCAAAATGATTTATGTAAGGTATGCACTGTTGCAACATTTGCTAAAGCACAATCCGCGGTCCACTGAGTGACAGTGCCATTCATTTTGAATGGCACTTCAGCACATTTGCAGATACACCTCAACAATCACCTTGGATGCTCATATGTTTCAGCCCACTGCAACACACATATTGGAACCATCTGTGCATTTTTGTGAGCTGTGTTATAAAAAAAAAGATCGATGTTCATTTTTTTGTCGTGCTTTGACAGCTTATTGGCGGACTTATTCCAACTCACTTTGCCGCACAACGTAACACGTTAACATAAATATAAATATCAAGTGTAGGCGAGCTCTGGAACTATAAAGCAGCTAGCACCAAGGTATAGGTAACAACTCCTTATGGATAAATATATAGAAAGTTCAGCGCTAAAATAAGTGAATAATATTATAGTGAAAATAAAATGCAAAGTCAATCAGACATCTACTGGTAAACAGCATGTAAGCACATCTCATCTGGGTACAGGTAACAGCAATGAAGCCTCTGCAAGGGATGCTCAACCAAAGGCAAAAAACGCAGGTGGACCCTCTCCTATGAGGAATAGCTCACCACAGGAGCCAAAAGTAGTGTATAGTGTAGTATTTTATTAAATAATGAACAAAAGACAATCCATGTGGAAACAAGTAAGAATAAAGGTAAAATGGAGTATCAAGATGGCTGCCAATCCGACCTTTGGCAACGGCGGCGTGACGTCAGCAAGTGTAGCTAACATGCGACAATGTACCAGATAGGCACAAAAGGGGGATTAAGTATTCACACTTTCAAATAAAACTCCAGTTATTTTTTTCTTTAGGTGAGAAATATAAATAGCAAGCATTTTAGCAAAACTCTTTGCAAATTCTTACCTCCTACTTCTACAGAGGCAAGGCATACTTGTGAGCTAGCTGCAAAGCCACTGCTAAATGGACAGTCTACCTCTTATCATCACATGGCCACTATCTGTGTTGTATAAAGAAACTCTCTACAACATAACTTTTAGCTCACAGCACACTTAACAAATATCAAAGAGAAAACCATTTATGACAGTAAAACTAAGCAAATTGCTGCAATTCTACAGCTTTTTAAGTTTTTGCAGACTTCTGGTAAATGCAGAGTCAATTACATAAGCATTTATAGGAAGTCCTGAAAACTGTCACCATCATTGCAATTGTGAAATGATTTTTAAGTTTAGAAATTTAAAGCTAGCTGCGGATTGTAATGAAATAGCAATTACAAAACAACTTCCTATTTGAAGTTTCCTTTTAATTTTGATTATTTGGTTTAAGAGATATTATGAGGCACTGGATTGTGGACAGTGTGTATTTGTCAATGAATCATCTAGGTTTCTTACATTCACACTGTGTAGGGCTCCAGGATGTATGGCTGATGTGCAAAAACAAATACAAATATGTTGTTTTCTCAGAATCCTAATAAGTTCTTTTCTGGCTCCTGGAGCCTGGAGGCTTTGCAGAGATTTGGCAGGATATAGCCTCCATTCCTAAAACCACATTTTATCTGGTTGCCAGATTTGAATATTAGTCTAATATGTCCACAGACTTTTATATATGCTTTTATACATGACTTTTATATATTCATATAAGCTGACTAATTTTCAAGGCTCTTTTTCACTCTTTCTTTTGGTTAGTGAAAAGACTGAGGGCTGACATAACATTAAAAAAATTTGGAGAATCCAACACTCACTTTGCAAGTCAGGAACTGACATGAATTTAGTTAGCAGCTTGGCCAAGCAGATTTTTTTTTTGTGTGTTGTTTTTTTTTAATGGACTTGCTATACAAAGCCCTCTTGCATTGAAATTATGTTTTGCTGCCTTGCTAAATAAAAGTGAAGGACAAACCTTCTTGTACTGTTCCTGAGCGTCCCTGTCCTGTACTGCCAATACCAGTTGAGCATGTCCCCTCACTAAAGACCTGAAAAAAGAATTTAGGATGTGGAGAGGGGTTTCCACAATCCCCTTTAAAACATACAAATTCTTCAAATATCACCTATATCAGGACTTTTACATCCTTGTGGGACTCTGTGATGGTGGCCTGGGTGCACAGCTCTTCCTTTGAACCAGTGGAAGGACATCTGTTATATATGGTTGTTTCCAATAGTAATAAAAGTGTGACAGGACTATTTAAAGTTGCAGTGTGCACATAATATGTATGTAATATGTATATTTTGCTTTTTATTTTTGAAATTATCCTTTGCTCAATTGCAGAAGGGGTGAAACCCCAAAAGAAAAAAAAGTGAAAAATGCTTTCAAACGCAATAGATTACCCAGCATATGGCCTTTTTATACTGCAGCAATTTATGCTATAAGTCTGGTTTGGGTTTGGGGGTACTCACTGCATATACAAATGGACTGTGCAGATAGCCATGTTGGTTTACAAATTATATCCTCAGTGGTGTTGCCATATCATGAGTTTTAATATTGTATACAATAACATTTATACGTTTTAGTAATTGAGTTTGGTTGCCTAAAAAGCCCCAATGGATGTGATGTTTGAAGTTTCCCTACTAGAGACCTGAAGTGAATCATAGGGTGAATGGTTAATGCTATACTTCAGATGATTACATTATTTATTTCAGGTACTTATATAGCGCCGTCAATTTACGCAGCGCTTTACATATATATATTGTACATTCACATCAGTCCCTAACCCTCAAGAGGTGTATAAGGTCCCTAACTCACATTCATATGCAAGGGCCAATTTAGACAGGATCCAATAAACCTACCAACATGTCTTTGGGGTGTGGGAGGAAACCCACACAGGCACAGGGAGAACATGCAAACTCCAGGCAGGAGGTGCCATGGCTGGGATTCGAATCAACAACCCTAGTACTGCCAGGCGGAAGTGCTAACCATTTAGCCACTGTGCTGCCCATTGGGTCTGATTTATAAAGAAAGGTGAATAGAAACATATCTCTATATCCTATTTCTACCTGCCAGGTACCAATTTTATTTTTTCTAAAAAATACAATAAATAAGTGATTGATCACTATTGAAACACATTTTGGATTAGTTTTGACAACCCATTCCTGTGTGATACGTAAAGGAATATGTCCCCTATTAGTTACAGAAAATGAAATGCTGATTGTACTAACGTTGGTGATAAATGTGGCAATACCTCTTTATATGTGATTTGCTGTTTGTAATGCATTACATGTGCACAATTTATTTCAAGTAATAGTAAATTCCATCTTCTTCATTATCTACAAGCTGCAAGCTGCTAAATCTTACAACTTAATGTGTCATGTATTATTAAAAAGCGAGAGAACTAAGCAGACATTGAAATGTTCTGAAATGACCTATATTAAACCATTGCTTTTACAACTTGTGTTGGGTTCCAACTTACAGTAGAGATGTTATTTTGTAGCTCCTCAGAAAATATACAGATTTGCATATATATGAGATATCTTGCTTTTTTTTTTTAAGTTTCTAAGGTTTTTTAGCCGTATTTCCTTGACAGTTGTTGAGGCACTAATATGTAAAAATGGAAATGCTCTGTAATAAGACACAATTATGTATATGCATACATATTTTAAACCTAGAGGTTTAGGATCATTCAGAAATTGATGTTCAAATTGTGACCACTCTCCAAGTACTCACGTTTGTGTTGTGGTTAAAAAAAGAATGTTCTAACCTATTTACAGAATGCACATCTTTCCCTGTTGCTGAACACATATCTTAAAGCATATAGTAAACTCTTGCTGTCTTAAAGTACAGCCTAATAAATCTTAAGTGACATCTTCAGTGCTAATGTAAGTTGACACACTTTATGTATCTTAAATCAATGCAGTATAATTTATTCTTTAAACAGCATGACCATTTTGCAGCTTATTTCCTGGAATTAATATATTGTACATATTAATGAGTTAAAGTAGAAGGAAAGGTAAAATAAATAAAGTGTAAAGACTTGGCTACCCACTGTTGATATGTTGCATACAGTCTTCAATAAATCACAGTGGAAATAGTTTTTTTTTTTATGTGTGTGTGTGGTCACATGATCACACAGCTCCCTCTGCTGTGTGTCAGTGAAATAACACAGGTCTGCAAAAAAATTTTTTTCAAGAGCTGTTTTGGTTATTCCACATAATCTTTATGTTTTTTGGTGCGCTGAATCCGAAAATGACCTCCATTTTGTCATAGGACATCACGTTTCCTGACAATTTAGGTAACTATGTTATATAAGGCAATACCTCAAAATAAATGGAAATAGACTTATAAAATTAAAGTTGTATTACAATTTTTTCATGAAAATCCTTTTTTGAACTGAAATGAGCTCACCTACACACACCAAACTCGATTCTTCTTCCCTGTGAGGCTCCTCTTGGTGCATTTACGCTTGTGAGTAGCATCTGGAATGTCTCTCTGAAGCATCCAACAGTAGTCTGCCATCATTGTAATGCTCCATTTTCCCTGGTATCTCCTTTCCACGTCTTTAATATCTTGGTGGAAACGTTCAGCTTGTTCCTTACTCACAGCTCCCAAATTTTCAGGAAAGTAGTCAAGGTGGGACTGGAGGAAATGCACTTTCAAACTCATCAGGCAACCTAAAGCTTGAAATGCTTTCAGCATTCGTCCGACGATCTTTTTGTAGTGAGGATCTTTGTTATTGCCTAAAAATTTCTGTATGACTTCTTTAAATGCAATCCACCCTTCTTTTTGAGGATCCATCATGGAATTGACAAACTCTTGATCAACTATAAGCCTTCTAATGTCTGGTCCGACGAATGCACCTTTCTTCAATTTTGCCTCCGACAGGCCTCGAAACTTGGTGACCAAGTATTTGAAGCATTCTCCATCTCTTGGAAGTGATTTTATGAATTGCTTCATCAATCCCAATTTTATATGGAGAGGTGGTAGAAGAACTTTATGGGAAGGTACCAAAGTTTCTCCGAGGACATTTTTTTCACCGACTGTTAGCACCCTCGGCTGCCAACTCTTCTTGGTCCAGTGATTTTGCCGGTCTCGACTGTCCCATAGACACAGAAAACAAGGGTATTGGTATACCCAGCTTGTTGCCCAAGCAGCATGCACAAGACCTTCAAGTCCCCACACACTTGCCAACCATGGCCTTCATATTTAAGTTTACAAAGAACCAATTCCAAGTTCTCGTAGGTTTCCTTCAAGTGTACGGAATGACCTACAGGTATGGAAGCGTAAAAACCACCGTTGTGGAGTAAAACTGCTTTGAGACTTCTTTTTGAAGAATCTATAAAAAGACGCCATTGCTCTGAATCATATAGGATTTTAAATTGATCCATCAGACCTTCGACATCGATGCAATAAACCAACTTGTCTTCCTGGGCGAAGTAAGGAACAAACTTCTTTTCACGATGTCTGAATTATGAAGATGACACTCCTGGCAACAATAAATTCCTGCTTTTCAGCCTTGATCCAAGTAACTCAGCGGCATCTTTGTGAAGATTCAAGTCTCTTACCAAATCATTCATCTCCTCCTGAGAAAACAATTTTGGTCTTGTATCATCTTCAAAGTCAGAACTTGATTCGTCATCTAGTTCAGGTATGACTTCACCTTTATCGGAGCTAGGTATCTCTTCCAAGGTAGCAGGGGGCTTGGGTACTGGTATATCTGTGCCATGGGGGATGGGATGAAGATTGGGGTATGAAATGCTTCCATTTGGAATTAAACCCTTTCACATCGCATGAACAAAAGTAACAGTCGTCACTATGGTTCTTTTGCTCTCGCCATACCATAGGAATCCCATAACGGAAAGATTTTTTCTTACCCTTGAACCAGTTTCGGTGGTCCTCAACACACCGTTTGCACACTTTATGAGGCGCCTAAACTTTATCTTGATCTCCAATTTTTAGTCCAAAGTATGCAAAGTATACTTATTTCACAAAGTCTGTAATATTCTGCTGTTGCTTCAACATTGTATATTCACCACAGATGAAACAGAAACTGTCTGGCGAATTAATACTCTTTTGCGGAGCCATAACATAACGGTTGAAGAATGACAAGCTAACACGAACTGCGATGAAAAAGTGTGAACAGCCTAGAACCAAGAACCTGATGATGATTCGTGCACAAGTGTGGACTGCAGGAGAGAGCAGCTCTGTGTCTGTACACGAGATGTCACATTGCTGGCCACGTCCCCCTGCACTGACCAGAGCTGCTGCTATCTGCCCTGTGTCTCCCTCCCACTGAATTCTTCAGGAAAGATTAACCCCTTCTACCATTAGAAGCACAGACTCAGGGCTGAGGCTTACACATACAGCATGCTGCTGAGTATCCCAGTAGTCAGACATGTCACTCAGAGCAGCACATGTATTCACCCCCTTTGCAGGGGGGGGAGGGGCAGAAATTGTTTACCTGCAAATAACAACAAAGGGCCAGAAGAGAACTAGGGAAATGAGGAAATAGAATTTTTTTTCCCTAAAACTTGCTTAGCTTGTGTATATTTTTTTGGCATTGTATATCTTAAATGCACTTATGTGAATTAATTAATAGTAATTTGAACTTTAAATTTGGTTAAAAACCCATAATATAACAAAAATACCAAAATTTAAAAACATTTGATACATTTGAAGACAATTTTGCATTTTGTGGTAAATCATGACGTCTAGGAGTTTTTTCAATATTTTATTTGTTTTCAGCACACCAAAATACATGGAAATTAGATGAAAATAATCAAACAGCTTTTTAGCCGCAGACCTGTGTAATTGATGTCTGTGTGCAATTAACTGACCTGTGACATTACCCACTGGCTTCCAGAGTGATATTCATTGTCTTGGGGGATAAGAATGCTCTCCTACCAGCCACAGCAAAACTCTAAAAAAACCAAACAATTCTGTGTGTTTAGTGCAAAAAGGGAAATGCACAATCCTCAATAATCCAAACACAGGAAAATGCAAGAGTTGGAGATCCTGTTAAACTGTTGATTGATCGAATGTGACCGGAAGGTGGCAGTGAACCTTGGAGGACCTCATTTGGGTGTCTGAGGAACTCTTGATCTGTTACATCTAGAGATCATTGATATCTGTTAAGAATGTGGCACGCCTGGTTTTTCAGTGGTTCAGGAACACTGCATGATGGATTTATGCATACAATATATGTATATGCAGATATTAAATTGTCCTCTGGGGCCTTAAATTGGACACTGGGAGTGGTCTTTTTAATCCATTACTATTTTTTCACCAATTGTGTTTCTGAAATGCCTTATTGTTTTATATATTGATTATTTTAGTGTAAATATATCATTAGTTTTTACTTTTCATGTCATTTGTTTTTAAATTATGAATGTGAAAATGAATCCATCTCCTATAAAATTCCTGGAACTCAGCCTAGAACTCTGGGTCTTATTGGTCTTGACCTTGGAACATGTGAAAAGAAGTTCCTAGGATGCAGCTGTAAGCCCAGGGTGGCATCACCAGTGTCTTAAAGAAAGAAAGAAAGAAAGAAGTGGGAAAACAGTAGTTGTAAGTAAAAGAAAAAAAATGTTTAACTAACTAATGAATATAAGATCATTTCAGACTGTATGCTGTTGTGTTTTTTAGTGAATTGGGGGGAGGGGGGTTCCACTTAACATTACTAAAAAAATTATAGTTTTCCTCACAATTATTCCTGATTTATGCCTGTGAAGGACTGGAACTTGACAGATTTGCCTAAACATTATTTTTAGGCAATGAACAGGCAAAAATCATATTTTAATTGTATTACTTAACCACTTGATGAGCAGGCTATAGCTGAATGACAGCTCCAGCGCGGTCATCCAGTTCTGGGAGGGCGTCATGCGACGTTCTCCCAGAACCGTGCCTTTGGCGTGCCCCCTGGGGAGTGCACCCGGCGCGCTCTGTGATTCACTGTGTCTATTAGACACAGCTAATCACAGATCATGGTAAAGGGCCAATCACAGAGGCCCTTTAAAACACGATCAGCTGTGTCCAATGACATAACTGATCACAATGTAAACACACTGGCACAGAGTAAGGAAAGTACTGCCAATAACCGGCAAGTGTGAAAGAGGACATCAGTGCAGCCCCAAGGGGACTTCAGTGCAGCCCAAACAGTGTCCATCAGTTCATTCCAAACAATATTCATCAGTGCTGACTATCAATGTCCATCAGTGCTGCCAATCAGTGTTCCTCAGGTCTGCTAGTCAGTGTCCATCAGTGCCACCAGTCAGTGTCCATCAGTGCTGCCAGTCATCGTCCATTAGTGCTCCATTCAGCATCCATCAATGCCACCAGTCAATGTTTATTAGTGCCACCCAGTCAGTGCCACCTATCAGCACCCATAAGTGCCACATATCAGTGCAGCTTCATCAGTGCCCATAAGTGCTGCTTATCAGCTCATCCTCATCGGTGCTACCTCATCAGTGCAGCCTATAAGTGCCCATCATTGCTGCATATCAGTGCCCATCAGTGCATCCTCATCAGTGCACATCAGTGAAAGACAAAAAAATACCTATTTGCAAAATTTTATAACAGAAACTAAGGGAAAAAACATTTTTTTAAAACTTTTTGGTCTTTTTTCATTTGTTTAGCAAACAATACAAAATCCGGTGGTGATTAAATACCACTAAAAGCAAGCACTATCTTTAAAAAAAAATAATAAAAATTTAATTTGGGTATAGTGTTGTCTGACCGCGCAACTGTCATTCAAAGTGCAACAGCACTGAAAGCTGAAAATTGACTCGGGCAGGAAGGGGGTGAAAGTGTCCAGTGGTTAAGGTGCATGAGTACTTATAAAAAAATGATTGTGCTGTACAGTCAATAGGACAGTGGGCTCCATTTATTAAAGATTATCGCATGTTGGTCACGTGCTAAATATCACATGTGATCACTTCACTATCGCTTTATGCAGTTTTTACTACAAAACTAAAAAATGTTAGGTACATAACTCATAAAATAGCATTAAAGTCAATTCACTAAAATAAATACATAAATAAATATGATAACTAAGTAGTGGTCGGGGCATGTATGTAAGAAATGGATGGAAGACATCTGTCAAAGACCCAGCACAGGAGGTCAAGAATAAGAAACAGACCAGTAAAATTCACCACAGGGTGCAGTCCAGCAACTGGCAGTCTATGGTGTCAGCCTGATGTGGACAGAGGTACATTACAATTCACAAAGATCCTGCAGCTTGCCAGGTGAAGATCCGGGTAGGTCCAGGGAGCTCAAATAATAAAGGAATAGCAGTAAAATATTGACAATCAACATGGATGGAAGATGAAAACACCGCAGGGTTGTCAGCAGTGTGATGTATGGAAAAACTGCAAAGCTGTCAGCATATACAAGTCAGTCCTATCCCTCTAGCTGGCTGCACAGAGATAAGATCCGAACAGCTGACAGAAAGCTTACCAGTCATTGGCGTTCTGTGCAAGAGCAGTGTACTCTCCTGGCAACCCCTGCCATCACACTGCTGACAACCCTGTGGTGTTTTCATCCTCCATCCATGTTGATTGCCAAGATTTTAACATGTAAGTGTACTATTTATTTTTTATGGAATAAGTTACTTTATCATTCTAATGAGGATCTGCCACAGGAGGTCAGGGATTGATTTAAAAAAAATAGGGGGGAGTACAAGCTGGTCCAGGTGGCAGCTGATTCCACTCATGAGTTCTCTCAGGAGGCTGGCAGACCACACAGCACAGAATATGAATCCCTTTGAATCCATTCTCATGGAATGTAAAGTTATGCAGGCACAGGAGAAGATCTAGAGTGGTAGTTTTAAGGAAAATGTTGTTGAAGGAGTGCACATTGCTGTACAATTACAGGAATGCTGATACCCTCCAGAAGTTCTGGTTATCCAAGGTACTAAATATGGAGCTATAGCCCAATTTAGAGGTTACCTTTGAGCCCTTACCCTAGCAAAGTCATGCCATACCAGCCATGACTACTGTAAATTGTTGGCTGTACAATAGGTTTGTGATAACTGCATGGTTTTATGCGGTAATTACCGCATATTGCAGAAAATTGATGCATGCAGTACTTATGTAGTTTTTCTTTGTATTTGGATGCAGTAATATAATGCTTTGTGAATGTCAGTAATCTAACAGGGTAAAATTATGAGAATACCAACTAACAAACTAATTCAAACAGAAAAAAAACGGGGGTCAAAAGAAGGTTACAAAGACCAATAAAGATGTAGTACAATGAATAATATTGCTCACCTAGGGCTTGCATCTAAGTACAGAAAACCTTAGTTGACCTTGGTTGATACAAATAAAAGAGTGTGTGCACAAAAGGTATACCACTAGCTAAGCACTCCTCTAATGATCAATGTCCATAGTGAAAATGAATCACAATCCAGAGATAGGATGAGATGGGGATCAGAGGTGCCAATTAACTCCTACAGCTCCCAAAAAGAACAGGAATGTGCCTCTAAATATGATCAGAAAGAAGCAGAGAATGGAGCTGGAATTAATCAAACTAATGTAACACTATTTATCAAAAACAAGCACACTTTATTAAAAACAGACCACAGATGTAAGTGTGCTTGTTTTAATAAATGGTGTTACGTTCAGTTTGATTAATTCCAGTGCCATTCTCTGCTTCTTTATGACCTTGGTTGATGCTTAAGCAAATAGGTGTTGGCTTTCTGGGGAAAAAGAAAGATTAAGGAATTGTCAGGAGGAGTACCAGGATTATTTTGAGAAGTAGTAAGTACCCGTAAGTGTGGAAACTACACATCATATAACATACATGCATTTGCTCTGAAAACAGATCTATAAGGTTGTTCACTTGAGGATTACTATTACATTGTTCATAAAAATTAATATTCATGTAGGGTTCATTCACACTATTTGTAGTGATCTTAATTTTCCCACACTGGTTTGAACCAGGTTACCACTAGGGTACATAGAAAGCAATTGTTACTAATGTGCCCCAGCATTATGGTGTAATGAGTGGTACAGTCAATGCAGAACAATGCAGCATGTCTATATTTTTCCACACTGCTCTAGATGGAACCACTTGTCATTGCACAGTGTACCATGCTGCTGTGGAGTGACATCAATGAAGTGTCCATACTTGACACTACATATAAAAGTCAAGTAGAGTAATTCTCTGATGTGTGCATTGCACTGCTCCCTGCCACAGCTGGTACTACACTAGCTTGAACCGTAAAATTCAGCAATTTACCATGCAGGCTAGTGTGCACATAGCCTAACACCTGGGAAGGAAAAGTAACAAAATGCTTAACAGACATATCATTATTATTATTATACAGGGTATATATAGAGCCAACAGTTTGTGTAGCGCTTTACAACAGAAGGGTAGCCAGTACAGTTACAGTACATCTCAATACAGGAGGAATCAGAGGACACTGCTCATTAGAGCTTATGTTCTTAAAGGGAGAGTCAAGTGAAAGATGTAAATAGTATGTAATAACTGTTGGGGATGAGCTAATGGAGAAAGTGAAGATATAGTTTTAGGTGGAGGTGGGATAGGCTTTTCTGAAAAGAAGGGTTTTCAGGGATGGCTTAAAAGTGGACAGAGTAGGAGATAGTTGGACAGATTGTGGTAGGGAGTTCCATAGGATGGGAGAGGCTCAAAAGAAGTCCTGGAGGTGAACATGGGAGAAGGTGTCAAGGGAGCTAAAGCAGGAATGAAGAGAACAATTGGGTTAGTGATGTATCTGTGGACCAAATTGTTGATGGATTTTTAAGCTATTGTTAGTATTTTGAATTGAATTTGTTGGGTGAGCAGAAGCCAATGGAGGGAATGGCAGAGAGGGGTAGCAGACACTGATCAGTTGGTAAAGTGGATAAGTCTGACAGCAGCATTGATGGTGAAGTGAAGGGGGGTAGCCTATGTAAAGGTAAGCCAATGAGGAGAGGGTTTCAGTAATCAAGGCAAGAAATAACCAGGGAGTGAATTAGGAGCTTTGTGACGTCATTGACTAGGAAGGGGCGTATTTTGGAAATGTTGTGGAGTTTACAAGCTTTAGACAATGAGTGTATGTGGAGCCGAAAGGAGAGTTCAGAGTCCATGATTACATCTAGCACCCTGGCATTCTGGAACGGGTTGACAGTTGTGCCATTGATCTTGACTGAGAAGTCAGGGGATGGGGCTTGTGAGGGATATATTTTTCTATTTATCAGACTTTGATTCCACAGACTAAGAACATATATGACATCTACTAACATCTTAGTATATTATGTCTTTCACAAGAACTCAATATTTGTTTTGGCTTCTAACAATTTACAATATTTTTACATTTTTTGACAGCATCAATCATTTCATTTCATTACAATGCCTTTCTTCATTTAGAATTATTTTTCCACTGAAAAATTATACCTCTATAAAACTAAATGGAAGGACAGGTTTGTTCATAATCACCAAGCACCTGCAGAGATTTCCTTGCAAATTTAAAAATATTTTCACAGTCTCACAAGTAACAGCTTTAAATCTACTGTACAGCATTTTAGTTGATATTAGAAGTAAGTGAATCAAACAGGATTGATTGGAATTCAACCTGTATAGCCTAATGCTTTACTTCAACAGAATATTAAGGAGATGACATGGTCAGCCATACTGTGATGAATTGGGATTTGACATAGATGACTTGCATGTTTGTGAGTATTTTTAAGTAAAAATTTAAGTTTTAACATTTCTATTAAAAACATTTCCTTTTTACTAAAGGCAATTAGACTGTTCACTTTGCATAGAAATGTCACCAGAGCTTAGTGAATGAGATGAAGCTCTGATAACTTCCATCATTCAATCATTTGCAAGCAAAAATGCTTCTTTTTTTAAAGCAAGGAAAATTAGAAATCAAGAGCTGGAAAAAAAAGTTGATTAAAGTGTTGGGTAAAGTCTCAAAAACAAACAATAGTGGGGCATTGGGGAGCCCCTCATAGTTAGGAATCTCCATAAGTTTTGGTAATTTACAAAAGGATTCTATTATGATAGTCTAAATACCATGACATGAGTAGGTGGCAAGCTGGATGGTCCAGATTACCTAAGAAAAAATAAGAATAAGAAGAAAGGAAAACTGGAAAGAAGAAAGAGGGGAAGAAAAAGAGGAGAAAGTGAGGTGGAAAAGGAAAGGTGGGAGGCTAAGATCCCGGGAGTCTATAGGGAGTAGGTATGAGGTAGCTGGCTCTGGATTATTAGATATTAGGTTGTCAGCATGGAAGCAAAAGTGTGGTGTCAAAGTTCAGAGGAATGCAATGATCCACCAAAGGTTGATCAACCTTTGGTATAGCGTGCAACCCTATCACACAGGGCAACCCTCGACTTTAGCATGAACCATAGCTTGTGTTACTCTATTTTTAACTTCAACCAGGTTCAATGAGAGGGATTTCAAGAATGGGCTATGGTTTGTTTAGCGGCTGTCATTATCTGTAAAAGCAAAGCAAACTAATTTTAGTGATGGTATTTGGTTTGCGGTTCAAGAGAGCTACCAATGGATCAGAGTTGACCAAATGCACAAACAAGGTAAAGAGTATCTAAAACATTTCTAACCAAAATGAACCGACTATGGGGCAGGACCACCATATATGAAAATGAGTGCCTGGGTTTCTGCAGCCACGGAAACAAGTTGTTGAGCAGTGTGGGACAAATTCAGAGAACCTGGAGGGATACCAACATGTCATAATTTTATAGTTGGCTTCTGGTTCTGTGATATTTTCAGATGAGGATTTAGTATTATTCCATATTGCATTTCAGTCATCCAATGTAAATGTGACCCCCCCATTCTGAATTTTTTTAATTACTTTACTAAGGAAGTTGAGAATCTTCATTGAAGAAACATTTTTATGTTTTATACATGCTTGGCTAACTGAAGTGAATATTCACAGATACTTTTAGTGAAGATTCCAAGTTATTTAGCAAATCAGCATCAAAGTCTCTATAATAGCTGGAGACTATAAAGAGAAGAAACTAGAGGCATGCAGAGCATTAAGAAAACTAGAAAATGGCTAATGTTGGCTAATATTGACATTTTCCTGTGTGTGTTTTGTGTGAGTGATGTTCTGGATCCCAGAGAGGGAGGAGTAGTGAGGCAATGTATTGCATGCTTAAAGTGTATCATTAGATAAAAAATAGGACAGGAGCTGGAGAGACATATAATCTCACTTGTTGTTGTATATTGGTTTTATAGGTGCCACACCCCTAATTAATCAGACAGATATAAAAACCCTAACAGAGAAAAAACTAATGGGGTTTTTAAAGCACCATACCATATGGAAGTATAAAGATGCAGAACATGAAAACACTAGATAAAATAGAACATGGTTTATTGTAATTTTATAAAATAACCACATAAGTGGTAAGAGAGACCAATTGGCCAACCAAAATAGACACATGCATAATAAAGCAGAAAAAACATAGTATAAATCTATAAGTAACAAAAAGGGGGGGAAAGGCTCTGGCCCGGGATGCAAGGGTGTCACGAACAAGAGTCTAAAAGCCCCAACAATACCATCAGATACATAGATTGTCAATAGGTAAATGTATTTCCATAAAGTTGAATTATTGATCCAGAAATCCAACATGTTTCATGGGATAAGACCCACTCCCGTCAGGAAATTTGGAAAAACAAAATACAAGTACCGATGATGATGCTCTGTACAATAGTAACACCTGATGTAGATGAAGATCAATATTGGTAGAAAATACATACAAGCCTTATTCAGCGGACACCGGGGGGGGGGGGGGGTCGGACCATCAGTCCAAGAGTACTTCTGGTCCTATTAGGGATCCATTAATCCAAGAGTACCTATGGTCAGATAAACAGCAGAAAGCCAAACCAATGTTCGTTCCAATTGTGCAAGCCTGCAGTAACCAATCATCAAAATTCAACGATGAACCCAAAGCTTAGCCATATTCAGATGGTAAAAGAGCAAACGTCCCAGCAAAGGACAAAAAGAGGGCAAACCCTGCCCAAGCAAGAGCTCCAGTGTAGGACTATTTTGTTTTCCTGTCTATTTTGGTTGACCAGTTGGTCTTTCTTACCACTTATGTGTTTTTTTTTCTTACAAAATTACAATAAAACATGTTCTATTTTATCTAGTGTTTTCATGTTGTTGTGCATCTTTATACTTTCATCTGGTATGGTGCTTTAAAAACCCAATTCGTTTTTTTCTCTGTTAGGGTTTTTATATCTTTCTGCTTAAAATGTATCACCTGCACTCTGAGTGTCTTCTGAGAGTGCAAAGGCAGTATAACATGTAAAATAAAATGACTGGAAGCTTGTATACCTGGATGTGCTCTTCACTTAGGCACAGAAGAGTGATATGTCTCTTACAAGATTGATCTGCTTATTATGTTCTCTCCCTCTTCTCATTAGTTACCTACTGTACTGAGCTCCTACTATTGTAAAACCAAAACAGAAAGACAAAATCACCATTAACTGTTAATGTTATCTGATAACATGTTATCTAATACTTACTCTCTGAAATGTGCATTTTCACAGATGTGCACCTATCCTCTTTGGGATAGGAAAATGACTTGGTTGGAAAAGGTATTAACTAATATAATATTATGAAGAATGTGTGCAGTTTTCAGAATGATTCCTGTATAATGTGCACAGACTTGACTGCCTCCTGTACAATATGTGCAGTCCCTGACAACTTACAGTATGTAGGATGTTTGCAGTCCCTGACAATCTCATGTTGCATGTGCATAGTCCCTAACCTTATCATCTAGGATGTGCTCTGGCCCTGGCCACATCCATTAGATTGTGTGCAGGATTATGGGAGTGGTTACCAATAAAAAAGGTACTCCGTTACAGCCTGGAAGGGGAGGGAGAGAATGATCAGTACTTTCCTTTTAAGTTTCACTTTAACGTATATGTGAAAATCTTTTCAAAGATCCTTGTCCCCCCTTAGCAAAAATGCTTTATAACCAGACAAGAGATGAGAGATGATTCCATTAGAACTGTACCACTCACCTATTACCTGAAACACAACCCTCTCACCTTGCCTTCTTATTTCAACTAATGCAGTGAAGACTTTTGACATGGTAGACTGGCTCGTCCTGCAGTAGGGCTTGATTAGGGATGAGCTCAATATTTGTTCTTACCATGGCCATATTTGGGCAATAATGTCACTACAATCCCTACCCCTTCCCTTATATAGCTGATGACAGTTGGGGGAAATTGGACCTGACCTCCATCATCAGGGGGTGTTTTTTGGTGAGTCTGCAGACAATAGGCATTATGATTGATGATGGATTTACAACAATGGACTTTTTTTAGGGTTTTTATTTTTCTTATAAAGTACTTACCAGATGTTTGGATGTCTTTATTTCTAGGTGATATCTTTTTTTGTGTAGGGGTATTATGTGTGGGGGGGATGTAATTATTATTAAAAGGGGATTTAATATTCTTATAGGCCCTCCCCCACAGACCCCCACAACCATCAGCCTGGTTTTGTGGCAAAGAGGCCCTTATCATCAGCATGGGAACAAGGGGTCCCCCATGCTCAGACTTTGTAGCCAGATTCAGGAGGTGGGGTGCATTAATAAAGAACAAACAGAACACAGGCCCCATGCAAAGGATCCTCTTATGGTTCACCAGATGCAGTATTAATTTTTTTTTGCCTGGAAATCTAGTTCCCTGAAATGTTTAGGTATTCACCTAAATGATTACTACAGTATAGCTGATTCTACTCACAAACTTATGCAGGTCCTTCATAGGGATATCTTTGAGTGGGAAAAGGCCTCCTTTATGTGGTTAGGCAGAATAAATATATTGAAAAAGACAGCTTTGCCATTAATCTCATTCATCTAACAGACGATCCCCATTAAGGTGCCCCGGACCTTTTTACATCAGCTCAAAGTTTTATTTATACAGCTTGTTTGGAATAAAAGAAAACCCTGTCTGGTTTTCTCTGTAATCACAAGGCCTAAGATATTGAGAATCCATATCCTCTCTGCCTGTCTATGGCCTGGTGGTGTGGGATGTATCCAACCAGGAAGGCACTCTTTACCCACCCATATTTCCACTTTCTCCAGTTGGTGGGTTCGTTTGGTTCCCCCCAGGCAACCTCCCTGGGTTCTTTAAGACATGTGCAGTTGATGGGGATGCCTGCTGCTATACAAAGAGGGTCAATTTTATTGGAAAATGTAATAGAGCATTTTGAGAGCTTCCATATGGACCACTGTAGGTATTTATAGTTACAACACTTTTTCTGCTCTCAGCCATCCCCGAAACTCCCCGTGCCATCCTTGACTGAGTTTACACAGCTATGAAATTTGTGGCAACCTCCAGTTAAACTAGAATCCTTTCTATAGAAGCAGCACCACAGTTGTTCCATATAGTTCAGTTAACCCTCACCTCTTTGATAGATTCTAGCAGACAAGAAACCTGCCATAAAGTCCTCACTTATTGGTAAAGAGTTCCAGCCTTGTGGACTGCATTTTCCCCATCTACATTACCAATTTCCAGGAGGGGCTGTAGCTTGGTTCAAACCTTGCAACATATTTTGATGGAGTGCCCTCGGATGTTTCCTTTTTTAGTAAGACAGTGGCTCAAAAATTAAAAAGATTCTAGACATGGACTTGCTGAATGTCCTGGGCCATTCCCTCATACATGTGCCCCCTATGTCCATTGAACAGTATAAAAAAAGTGCATTACCCCCACCTGTTGAACACTGTTGAGTGTTTGATTCCATTTCTCAGGAGACAAAGTACCTAAAGTACCTTTGGGCTACCAAGATCTAAGGTATGATTGATTTTCTATTGGTTTTGAAAGGTGATGAGATGATAAAAGCAAAATGATGTTGGGAGACTGGTAGATATCAATATGAAATCAGTACAGTATATGATACAGTATTTTGGGCTACTTTGATTCATAATACCCTTCTGGACTGGATACAGGATCCTGACCTTTTTCTTTTTCTTATTTTCATTTATCATTTTGGACTGGTGATGAAGATCCTTATGGGTGTTTGTCCGACATGGCAATTGTTGCATATTGAATGCCCCCCACTATCCTTGTCTCACCAAATAAATAGTAGTGTTGATCCACACTAGATGCAGTTATTTCCTGTTAATATTTGTTTTGGTTAATGTTCTTCTCTGTGGCTGCATCTTTTATCCCAGTGTTGTCAAACACTGGAGTTGTTTGTCCATAGCCTTATTTTTATTGTGAGTTTTGTAATTGCAAAAAAAACTTTAGAATGATGCATATATTGGAAATGTGAGTGCTCACTTTAGATTGTACTTGCTCTATTTCATTAACAAAAAAAATTATATAAAAATGTAAACTAGTAATATTCCTAACAAAAAGTAAGACAGCATAATGTATAAAAAAAAATCCTGAACAACAAATGACATGTATCATAAATAATAATAAAGCAAGAAATAAAAACAAGACTACAAAAACATACCTGACTGCCAACTACAGTATTTGTAATTCTACATTATCTCTTGTAAGTCACATATCAAAACATTATTAGAGCTGCCCTGCTTATGTCAGGGTGTAACATGAGACACACCATCAAAAAAATATTGCAGCCAGATATAAAGGTTAGCAGACATGAGACAAAGATAGAGGAAGGTACTATTGTCTCAGATCTGTTTACCTCACTTGGCTTCTATGTATTATTGTGCTGTTTTTCCCATTCAAGCCTGACTTTTAAGAATAAACTCATGAATCGGATAATTATCAAGAATTACAGTCTTTTTACCAAAAGCAAAGGTGATACTGTGCAGTGTCCACACATTGATGATTTATGCAGGTACTTAGGATACAGTACTCCCAGCACACAGAATTATAAACGTGCACTGGTGCCAATTCTATGGAGAGAAACATGAAAACAAATACTGAAAATTAAATCTAGTATACAGAACTACAGAAGTGATGTTGTGCAGTATCTGTAGATACATAATTAGGACAGATATGGATAATTAAAGGCAACGTGCAAAACAAGAGAAGCTGCTATTATGCAGTCTCTATATTAACAAAATAAGACCAGGTTATTACACCAAGAATGTAGAGCAAGAGACTTTGATTGTGCTGCACTGATACATGCAGAATACGGTATACTGATAACTACACTGAGCATAAACAATAAGGACATACTGTACATATCCTCTACATAGCCTTCAAATACTGAATAAGAAAGGATAATCATGTAGGTTTCCTGACATCTACGGGTGGGTGGGGGGTGAGTAGGTGGTGAGTCTGCCCCCCCCCCAACTTGACCAGATTCCTTTTTGTACTCTTTCTCTCTCTTTCCTTTTCCCTTCTCTCACCCCCCCTTCCCCCCTTTTTTCTCTCTTTTCCCTCTCCTATCCTTCCCTACTCCCCCCCGTCAGGAATGGACTCAGCACTGGTTGTGGGACTCACCTGCCATGTGGGCTGCAGTACCAGGGCTTACCAGCGGGTGCACTCAGCAGCCAGAAGCTCACTCCTGCAGTCAGCCAACACCTGGGGCTGATTACAGGAGGTGTATTTAAGGAATGACCAGGCCTGTGTTCAGTGCCTTGGTGTATGTTTCCCATGAGCCCCTGTACCTGGTATCCTGTGTTCCTGCTTTGATCCTGACCTCTGCTGACCATCTCCTGTTGAACCCCTGGCTTGCCTGACCATCGTTCTGCCTGATCCTTTGTACCGCGCTGCCCGTGAGTTACTGAACCCGGCTTGTGACCCTGACTATTCTCTGCCTGCTCCTCCGGTACCTCACTGTCCACACGTTGCTGACCTGGCCTGCCTGACTACGCCTGACGCTACCCAGACGATCCATCCATCCCGCACGGATCCAGTCACTACTGTCCAAACCTGCCAGCCCCTTCACATCAGGCTTTCCCCCGGTACATACCCTCGGCGGACCCCTCTACCACAGTTGGGTGCACTCAGGGGCCGCGACCTGGTCTCAGTCCTGCGCCAAGTCCATCCCCACCATCAGGGGCTCTGGTGAAAAGGCAGACTGGGCTTAGACTCCGCGCCCTGGGGAATCCTGTTCTGTGGGTCACTAGAGATCCTGCCGGGCGGTGCCTGACAGTACATTATGGCCCGCTTGACCATTCCACCTCTCCAGCCCCGACTACGCCTGTGTTCCTGAAGCCTGCTACTTCCCTGTGTCAGTCCACACATTTCTGGTCATGCCCGGATCTCTAACACCCCCCCTTCCCTTTTTGCCTCTAGCCAATCCACTAATCCAACCCAAGGCTGTCAGCAGGACTGTCAGCTTTTCAGGTGCTTCTATCCTTAAACAAAATCACATATCCTTGTTCTCCCCATCTGTAAATAATCCCTTCACCAGTCTTTAGGTGCTTTTCTGCCCTCTCCCTTCTATCTCAAGACTCCATCTCAACACATATGTTATATGTTTTTGACTTGGTTTTGACCTTCTTGATGCCCCAGGGATCCCGGGCCATATCAATGTTATGCTCTTTTACATTCTGAATTCTTTGCAATTTAATGAACTTTATCAGCCTTCATGTGGCTGTACTTTATTCTTACAAATTTATACTACTGTTGACTACTGTTACTGCCCTTGAATACATTCTCAGGCCTTTGGGCCCCTGCATCCTTACCTCATTTTTTTAAAAAAAAAAACTCTTGTGAAAAAAAAGGATACTGGAAATGGAAAGGAAAAAAGTTATCTTCAAAATTGGATAACGTCCTCTGATATACTGTAGTTCAAGGCAAAAACATTTACAACAGTTAACATAAAAAGTAAGGTCCAATGTTCTACAACAGGTAAGAAATGATTTCATGATCCCCAAGACAACTGGATAACTCTCTGAATCAGAATTCTGCAGTGGTAATTTTTGTATTGATCTGAGTAGCCATTTTTATTTTTTGCATTTAGAAACACATCCAGCTTTGTGAAAACAAACTATGGAATCAGCTAGATCCAGCTCCTTTGGAAGACTATTCCACATTTTTACAGATTTTAGAATAAAAGAACCCCTTTCTGTATGCACAAGTTAAACATCTTTTAGTCCATTTCAGAATTTCAAAAGCAGGAGATACTGTATGTCCTCAAAAAGTTCAACAAATTTCTAGAACATATCTCCTACCTCCAACAAATGGCCTTCTGTTGTGGCTCACCCTTTCACAATTACCAGTAATCACTGGCTGTTAAAATTACTTCTGGTAATTTCTATGTATTACACAGTAGGAGTGGCTGTCCAAATGCAGTCCCTTTTTGTGTAAAGCCCCACTCGCAGAGAGTCATATTAATTTTTTCAACTGTTCATTGAGTTTTCTATAACCTTTGCTTCTTTTCAAGGGTGTATTTATTATCATTTAGCTGGCTCCTCCATGAATACTTCTTAGTGCCACAAATTCTCTATTGCGAACTGGTCCTCAAAACTATGCTGCATATTCAAGAACCTATTAAATGAGGGCAAATTATGTACAAGAAGTTGCAATAATAAACAAAGCCCCTGATATGATAAATGATAAATGGTAGGCCTTATTCTGTCAAATAATTTCAGGTTATAGCAGGGGTATTATAACAGCCTGATGTCTGGTCCGTTCTGTTGGTTATCTGACCATATGCTATGGTTCTCTTGTTTATAATCATTGCTGCAGCCTGCATGGAGTGCCAGTTGAAGGTGCAACAGTCAGGGTGTTTTATTTAGAGGGGCTGGTCATTCATCTTGGAGCCCAAGGAACATTTTTAAACTCTGTGTAATCTGATTTCTTTCAAACATCAGTTAAAGTGACTCTAAACCCAATATATCCACTTGAACACCATAAAGGTTTATCACCTTCATGACCAGGCCATTTTTTGCTATTCAGCACTGTGTTACTTTAACTGGCAATTACTTGGTCATGGAGCACTGTACCCCAATGAAATTTGTATATTTTTTTTTCACACAAATAGAGCTTAGCTTTCCTTTAATGGTATTTCATCACCACTGGTTTTTATTTTTGTTATATGTATAAAAAAAATCAAAGATTTTGAAAAAAAAATAATTTCTTTGTTTCTGTTATAAAATTTTGTAAACAAATAATCTTTCTTCAAAAATTTAGGCCATAAAGGTAGTCTGCTACATTTCCATGGTAAAAATAACCCAAATAAGTGTATATTATTTAGTCTCTGTAAGTTTAGTTATAGAGTCTGCAACCTATGATATACAGTATGTTCCCTGCTCAAAAAAATTAAAGGAATACTTTTTAATCACAGTATAGCATCAAGTCAGTTGAACTCCTGGGATATTGATCAGGTCAGCAAAATAGCAGAGAGGGTGGAATGGCTTTATAGGTGGAGGCCACTGACAGTTTATTTCCCTACTCATCTTTTTTGACTGTTTTTCACTAGTTTTGCATTTGGCTAGGGTCAGTGTCACTACTGATAGCATGAGGCGATGCCTGGAACCAACAGAGGTTGCACAGGCAGTTCAACTCCTCCAGGATGGCACATCAATACGTGCCCTTGCCAGAAGATTTGCTGTGCACAGTCTCAAGAGCATAGATGGGATTCCAGGAGACAGCCAGTTACTCTAGGAGAGCTGTACAGGGCTGTAGAAGGTCCTTAACCCATTAGCAGGGTCGGTATCTGCTCCTTTGTGCAAGGAGGAACAGGATGAGTACTGCCAGAGCCCTACAAAAGGAGCTCCAGCAGGCCACTGGTGTGAATGTCTCTGACCAAACAATCAGAAACAGACTTCATAAGGGTGGCCTGAGGGCCCGACATCCTCTAGGGGGCCCTGGGCTCACTGGCAGGCACCTTAGAGCTCTATTGGCATTTTCCATTGAACATTAGAATTGACAGGTCCACCACTGGCACCTTGTGCTTTTCACAGATGAGAGCAGGTTCACCCTGCGCACATGTGACAAACGTGAAAGGGTCTGGAGAAGCCATGAAGAACAATATGCTGCCTGTAACATCGTTAAACATGACCGTTTTGGTGGAGGGTCAGTGATGGTCTGGGAAAGCATATCCATGAAGGGACGCACAGACCTCTACAGGCTAGACAATGGCTCCCTGACTGCCATTAGGTATTGGGATGAAAGCCTGGGACCCACTGTCAGACCCTACGCTGGGGCAGTGGGTCCTGGCTTCTTCATAGTGTATGACAATGCTTGGCCTCATGTGGCAAGAGTATGCGGACAGTTCCTGAAGGATGAAGGAATTGATAACATTAAATGGCCCCCATGCTTTCCTGACCTAAATTCAATAAAGCACCTCTGGGATATCATGTTTCAGTCCATCTGACACCTCCAGATTGCACCTCAGGCTGTCCAGGAGCTCAGTGAGGCCCTGGTCCAGATCTGGGAGGTAATACCCCAGGACACCGTCTTCTCATTAGGAGAATGCCCCGACGTTGTCAGGCATGCATACAAGCATGTGGAAGGCATGCATACAAGCATGTGGGAACCATACAAACTACTGAGTACCATTGCGAGTTGCTGCAATGAAATTTCAGTAAACTGGACTGGCCTGCTGCATCATTTTTTCACTTTGATTTTTGGGATGTCTTTGAATATTTTTCAGTTCCATCAAACGATGGGGCATCCTTACATTCCTAACACATTACCCAGTCCATATCAGTATATATATCCAGTATGATATTTTTTCAAAGTGTTCCTTTAATTTTTTTGAGCAGGGTATTTGAAAATTGATCAGTCCTGATGCACTGATGGACTATGTTACTTCCTATTTCCAGGACGGTAAAAATACCCCCCAAATGACCCTTTTAGGAAAGTATGCAGGTATTTAGTAGGATGCATGGCAATTTTTTTTAAGTTGTAATTTTTTTGTCACAATTTTAAGAAAATGAAGAAAAGAAATAAAATTTGGGGTTTTGTTTCACAATTATTTTTCTTTTACATACTGTCACCAGTGCAGTACAGCATCATCATATGACTGGTGTAGTGGCGATCAAGGATACTGACTGGTGACAGTATCTAAAAATTATTATATCTACATACTTTTTTTAAACATGTTTTCCTTTTTTAACATTTTTTAACATATTGTCAGCAGAGAAGTTCAGATTCTCCATAGTGACACTTTACTACTCTGAGGAGTGATCAATGATTTTTTTTTTAGACTGTTATTATTTATAACAGTTATGATCACTGTTATAAGCAATAGTTTTAACTGTCATGAATGGCTTTCCATTCATGACAGCTTGCTTACTGTAAATATGCTGTAATTGGCTATAGCTAATCACATGGTACAGGGTGCCAGATACCATTTGAGAACTGTGGGCCAATCACAGCGTCACAAAATTAAGCATGCTGTTCATGAATGAAAGACCCATTGGGGTGTGTTTACTAAAGATGTAGAGTGCAAAATCAGGCTCATTGATGCATTGAAACCAATCAGCTTCCAGGTTTTACTGCCAAAGCTTAATTTAACAAGCTGATGTTAGAAGCTGATTGGTTTCTATGCAGAAGTGAGACCAAAACAGCTTTGGCCATTCTGTTCTTTTAACAGGGCTTCCTCCTTCCTGGTTGCAATGATCTGCAGATGTAATTTTATTGCAGGCACTTTTATAGTGCTGTCAATTTACAAAGTGTTTTTACATATATATTGTACATTCACATCAGTCCCTGCCCTCAAGGAGCTTACAATCTACAGTCCCTAACTCTTGGAGTGTGTGAGGAAACTGGAGTACTCAGAGGAAACCGATGCAGGCAGAGGAAGAACATGCAAACTCAGGCCGGTAGTGTCACGGTTGGGATTTGAACTGACAACACTAGTGCTACCAAACAGTAGTGATAACCACTTAGCCTCTGTGCTGCCCCTCGTAGGTCCTGCAAATCATTGCCACCACAGTGTGCATGTTCCCCATTTAAATGTAAGTAATGTATTACTATACATGGCTTACTTGCTCGGTCACAATGATACCAATCTCTATTATCTTCACAGCATGACCTGGGAGGGGGCTCCACAACAGCGAGTACATGTCCTGTGACATCACTTTAGCTAATCCATACCCTCTTTTTCTGGGCCATGCAGAATGGAGTGCACTGTCAGTGAGGTATGTGCTCCACCCTTTAGGCAGATCAGATGCTTTAACCAATTCAATACCAGGCAATTTTACACCTTCCTGCCCAGGCCATTTTTCAGGTTTCAGCGCTCTTACACTTTGAATGACAATTGCGCGGTCATACAACATTGTACCCAAACTAAAATTGTATCATTTTCTTCACAGAACTAGAGCTTTCTTTTGGTGGTATTTACTTTTTGCGGGGTTTGGTGGTAATTACTTTTTGCAGGGTTTTTATTTTTTGCTAAATTAACAAAAAAAGATCAAAATTTTAGAAAAAAAAACACGTTTTTCTTTGTTTCTGTTATAAACGTTTACAAATAAATAATTGTTCTTCATAAATTTAGGCCGAGATGTATTCTGCTACATGTCTTTGGTGAAAATAACCCAAATTAGGATGTATTATTTAGTTTGTAGGAAAGTTATAGAGTTCACAAACTATGGTATAGATCTGAAAATTGATCAATCCTGAAGTACTGACAGCCAATCTAATTTCTTGAGGTCCAAGAATGTCAGAACAGTACAGATATCCCCCAAATGACCCCTTTTTGTAAAGTAGACAGTCCGACATACTTCATAAGAGGAATGGCGAGTTTTTTGAAGTTGTAATTTTTTTGTCACAATTTTTTGGAAAATGAAAAAATTAAAAAAATTATTCACTATTTTTTTTTACATACTGTCACCAGTGCAGTACAGCATCAACATATAACTGGCATGGCGGTGAGCAGGGACACTGATCGGTGACAGTATGAAAAAAAAAAATATATATATATATTTTTATTTTATTTTATTTTTTTATTACATTTTTTTTATTTTTAAGATTTTTTTTCATATTTTACTATGACCAAAGTAGTACAATGTTACCATAGTAACATTTTTTTTTCTTTTACACAATTTGCTTATAACAAAGAATTACTTTGCTATAAGCAAGCATTTACCTGAATGAAATCGATTCATTCAGGTTTTTTTTTTTTTTTGTGCTTAGCTGTGATTTGGCCACAGCTAATCACATGACATGTGCATGTGATTAGCTGTGACCATTCACAGCTAGACACTAGTATACAATGGATGGCATGAATGAAGCCATCCATTGTATACAACTGTCATGTGACCTGCTGTGATTGGTCACAGCAGGTCACAGCAGGTCACATGGTACCGGCAACAGGGGCCGGTACTCGGATCTGTCATCGACCGTGTCCGAGGTATACGGCCGGTGACAGATCGTGCCGCTGCGCGGCTCTGCAACCGCGCAAACTGCGCATGTGCGGGAGGACGCCAAATGGCATACACCCCGGAAAGGTAATGCATTTTTGCGGCCGCCAAACGGCTATAGGCCGGGCGGCAAATGGTTAAAGACAGTCGACTCTTCTTTAAATGGTATGGAAGGAGAGGGAGTATAAAAGCTAAAGCAATGTCATGGAACACGTGACTTGCTGCTGTGTAACTCCGCTCCCTCCCAGGCAGTATTGTAATGTTAATAGGGACCTACACAAAAAAAAACCTAAACAAAAAAATGAAAAAAAAAAAGGTAAAGATAACATTATTTTTAAAGCTTGTGTATATACACATGTGGCTGCATGTGTGCCCTACTTCCCAATCGAGGGAAAGATAAATGACTGAAGTACCAAGTTAGGGTTTTCATCTATCTAGTTCATGGTATAGGTAGTAGTAGTTAGTAACATTCAGTGTGGAATGTTGTGCAATGTTTAAGTCATGTTGTAGCTTACCTAAGCCACTTCTTCAGTATTAATGAGTGTCAGGAACTTTACCCAGCATTTATATCCACATAGGTAGTACAGGTTAATCCAATCACCATCAAATGAGACAAAACAGATGTTGATTGTCCAAGAACTGAACGGGAAGGTGTGTGTGAACGTTTTGGAACAACCCTATTGTAGTTATATAAGCCCAGCCTTGGTGTCAGAAAGTCTGTATATGCTTTACATTTCCTTCATATTTACATTTATATGCATAAAGGTGTGAAACTTCCAAGGTAGAAGTGTTACAATGGCACTATTAATGGACAGCAGATGGCATTGAAGGTCCCCACCCCTGTTCAGGAAGGTTGTTCCAACTTGACATAGCCTCTTTCAAGCCTCTTGCAAACCAGTTGCACTCTCTGCCCAAAATGTGCATGTCACTGTCCTTAAAAAATATTCTTTTGATGCAGATTGATGTCCTGTCATAAGGTGCCGCTTACATGGCAGCAGGGCCATGCAGCGGTGCAATCTGTCACAGCCGATGACAGATCAGTACACCTGGCCATCAACAGTGTCATTCAACAGTCGACAACACTGAAAGCTGAAAATTGCCCTGGACAGGAAGGGGGTAAAAGTGCCCAGTATTGAAAGGGTTAAGGTGTAGGAAAACTGTTGAGTCTTGACCTTTTTGTCCTCCTATGTTTAAAGTTTTTGAGTGGTTGTTATGTTTCTCCAATGTACGGGTCTTTACATTCCTCAATATACTGCACTGAATAAACTAAGTTAATTCACTTATGTTTGTGTGTTGGGTCTTTTGGGATGCACACACTTCTGTTTCAGTGTGGTTGATTTATTAACTACATGCCGTCCAGCCACTGTAAATATACGGCGGTAGGGTGGCACTCGCAGGCAAAACCACGTTTTAAAACGTGTGTTTTGTAAACAAATAGGGGGCGCACGTGAGGCGCGCCACCGCCCTATCTGTCCCGCGGATCACCGCCGCAGATGTCAGTCGCCAGGTCACAGCCGCTCCTTAGCGGCTGTTTCCCGGCGATCGGCGGCAAACAGTGACAGAGAGCACAGCTGCAGTAGCTGTGCTGTCTGTCACTTCCCTGTCAGCTCAAGGATGATCTGATCGAGAAAGAACAGTTTCTCTTTCTCGATCAGCCTTGTCCCATCCAGTACACACCCCCGCCCCCTAATAAAACACTCCCCTCACTCCTATAACCCTTCCCTGCAAAATAAAGTTAACTCCTTCCTCCCCATTGCCATTAGTACAGTGTCAGTGTTTTTTTTTTTGCACTGATTACTGTATTAGTGTTTTTGGGGATGTCAGTGACCCCAAGTCAGTACCCCCCAATGTCAGAATGTCCGCCATAAGTCGCTGGTCGCTGCCATAATTCGCTGATCGCCACCATTATTAGTAAAAAAAAACCCCTAAAAATCCCAGTATCTTTCCCACCATTTGTAAACGCTATAACTTTCACGTAAACCAATTAATTTACACGTATTGGGTTTTTTTTTTAGCAAAGATATGTCGCAGAATGCATTTTGGCAGAAATTTGTGACTAAATTTGATTTTTGCATTTTTTTTTACTGGACATGTTTTATAGCAAAAAGTCCAAAATATTGTTTTTTTTTCCCTCAAAATTGTCCGGCTTTTTTTTTTATAGCGCAAAAAAACGCACAGGCAATCAAATACCACCGAAAGAAAGCTCAATTAGTGGGGAAAAAAGGGATGTAAATTTCATTTATGTACCATATTGCATGACCGCGCAATTGTCCGTTAAACTAGCGCAGCGCTGTATAGCAGAAAAATGGCGTAAATTGCAGTATTTATACCATAGATTGTAGACACTATAACTTTCACACAAAGCAATCAATATACACTTATTGGGATTTTTTTTTACCAAAAACATGTAGCAGAATACATTTTGGCCTAAATTTATAACCAACTTTGAGTTTACTATATATTTTTTATAGCTGAAAGTAAAAATATTGTTTTTCTTCAAAAATTGTTGGCTTTTTTGTTTATAGCGTGAAAAATAAAAAGCGCACAGGTGATCAAATTACACCGAAAGAAAGCTCTATTTGTGTGAAAAAAAGGACGTAAATTTTGTTTGGGTGCAGCATTGCATGACCGCGCAATTATCAGTTGAATTAGTGCAGCACCAAGTAGCAAAAAGAGGCCTGGTCATTAAGGGGGGTAAATCCTCTGGAGCTCAAGTGGTTAAATGAGTAAAGCATTGTCACTTTGCAAAGTGCATTTTCTCTATATAAGTGTGTGAATGACAAACAATTGTAAAGCATTACAACTCTGAAATAACTCAGAACAAGAACAACAGCTCCTAATTCCAGCATTCAGCCACACACCTTACCTAGACAATATCTCATCTAACTATGGAGACACTGACATAGGAACTCCAATGAAACAATAAAAAATAAAGACTATAAAGTGTGCTGCCAACAAGACTTATAGATGCATCGGCGCACACATGGAGCAATCGTGCATGTGGGTGTGCGAGTGTGTGAATCATTGGGTGAGCATGAGCGGTGGAAGGTGCAGGGTGCAATAGATTCTTGTGCCCATTTGCCTTTAAAAGGACAGTAGCTCTGGCCACTAGTTGCTGGATGATCATCAGCCCCCTGTGTTCCTGTGCTTCTGCCTTGTGATTATTTTTCTTCCCGTTGATGACCCGGATTGCCTCTGACCTGCCTTGTCTATTCTCCTGGTTCTCACCTCTGGCTTGTTCAACTGAATCTTCTGCTGCCTGATTACCTGAGTATGGTAATCAGAAGATACGCCTGCTGCCAAGTTATGCTTGCTACGTCTAGAGAACATCAGCTCTGCAGCCACTCCTGCTGATCCTGACATCCTCAAGTGATCATCATCTCAGCTCTTCAGGCTCCAACAACTGGCAATCCATGCTTCTCTGGATCAAGCATCTCCTATTCCTACCTTCAGGGGTGTTCAGCACTCAGCAGCAAGGGGAGCCCTCTCAGCACTCTGGCCTCTGAACAGGTACATGACAAATAGTAAAAAAAAAGTATCATACAGAGTACTTTTTAACATATCCCACACTGACTTATACTGCCATTTTCTTATTCCTTTGCTAAGCTAAGGGCATTTTTCAGTACTATAACATTTCTGGAGAAAACTGTACATTGCTCCTAAACTGGAACAAGCATTTTCAATACAAAATGCAGGTTACAGACATTACACATGTAAAAGAGGCACAGGTATAAAATATAGAAGGTCTCGGGCCCAGCAGGAATTTTTTCTTTCCCTAGACACTGAAAAGGCAATCAATAGGATGGCCTGGGACTACATTGAAACAGTCCTTAGTTCCACTATATTATTGCCACATATATGTTCATGCTTTACCTCAACCCAAGAGCAAGAGTAAACTGCCATCTTTCGGACGCCTTTGATTTGAGCAACAGCACTAGGCAGGGGGTGCCCCCTATCCCTATTCCTAGTCATCCTACTCTTGGAATCCTTTCTAAATAGACTTTACCAGAAACCAGAGATCAAGGGAATACAGGTCAAAGACTGTATATATAAAAAAGTGGCTTTTGCAGATGACATGCTGCTTCTTATAACTGATCACCAATGTCACCTTGCCAAATTTACTCTGGGATTTATAACACTTTCAACAATTATCAAACCTAAAAATTAACTACTCTAAGTCATGTACCCTCAATGCATCATGCTCCTCTGACAATGTTTTATTTTGTAAATCCACTGTGCCCTTTCAGTGGGCATCTGACGCTATTACATACCTGGGAATAACAGTACCCGTCAAGCTGTCGGGGTTATACTTGAAGAAATATGCATCTGCACTGGATGTTTTGTACAAGGATCTGTAGCACTGGACCTACCTGAAGGTCTTTTGGTTTGGTAGAGCAGCCCTTATTAATATGATGGTGCTTTCTAGACTTCTCTATATCATGCAGACCATACCAATTCACTTCTGCTTATCTTTCATTCCTACATTCAAATGGCTTTGTTCAATCCTGATTTTGGTTCCCTTAACCCCTTACATCTTAATCCCTCCTTTCTAACAGGCATGACAACAAATTTCTCGATTTCCATATGGCCTTATAGGGGCGTTCAGACTCTACACTTCTACAGATGTGGCAAAATGATTTCCCTCGCTGACGTCAACGCTATACTTGAACCAAACTTGATGCCACTTTGAACTTACATGAAAATACCACACTTCTTAACTTTCCATGGTAACCATACTCCCTGAATAACATGCTTGAAATACTCTGTGGCAGTGGTATCTTATTTCTCTGTTTTATTCCTCACTGTTTGAGGAATTTTCTGCTTTCTTAAGCTCCTCCAGCTTGACGTGGAAACGTGCTCTGGGGATATTGACTGGGAATTCATTTGTTCCCAAGTCTATAAGCTCTTTCATAATGTGGCCACTCTGGAGTGTAGCTATAAAATATACACCTGCTTTTATTGGACTCCTGCTTTATTGCATAAATTCTCTCCAGTGATTCCAGATTGCTGCAAAAAGGAAGTGGGGACAATACTATGCATATAGTGGTCATGCTCCAAACTGCAGCCTTTTTGGAAAAGGGTACATGAGATCACTAAAGTACTTACTATCAAAACTCTTGATTACTCCCCAGTGCAGTCTTCTTCACCACACATTGATCCCAAGAAGAATTGATTAGCATTTTTCAAAACAACATGTCTAAATGTATTTCCACATGGTACTGTTGGATTCATTTTAAAGCTACTCAACAATATCTTGACTCTTAGTGGCATTTTACTAACATTGGAGGTAAATTTGAACCTCCTAGTACTGTAGAGAACCTGACTGCCAGGCGTGACTTGGCTTCTGGAAATGAACAATGTTTGTTGGAGACCGGGTGGGGGCTCTTTTCCTTAGCTATTCTCCTTTCTCCCTCTTTCAACCTACTTTACAAATTATCGGCTTGACACTCAGCTTTTATTGTGATACCCAATATGATTTTAGACTGGATATAATTACAGCACTTGGGGTTACTGCAAGTTTATTATCCTTCTCTTTATCGTTAAACATGTCAATGCTGTAACAAGTGCCCTTAAAAACACTTAGTATACATTAGTCTTGTAAGTGCTTTCCTACTTGTCTCTTTTTTTATCTTCGATCTTATGTGATTGAAGCTGTACATTTCTCTTTGACATTTCAATAAACATTTATGTTTACACACAAAGTGCAGCGCTATCATAAAACATAAACAGTGGCCAATACAATAAATAAAAAGGTGAAAATAAAAGTAAAAGCAAAAATCAGTATTTAAAAAAAAAACATCCGTATTCAGGTGCTGAAAAATAACAAAATCCATTACGGTGCAGGAAGTTTTTCCAAATTCCAAAAGGGGGACACCCATTAATCCAGTAGAGCTAACTCCAGAGAAAAGCTCACCAGAAATCCAGTGAGGATAAAAGTGAGATTGGGTGCTTACCGGAATTATTTGGCTATCAAACAAATGAAAAGCCATTAGCGCTTTAGGGATAAACCCCAAACAAATCCACAGTGAATGAAGGAACAGCACTCTGACCCCCAGCTCAACTCCTACTTCAATTACAATCAGTAGGAACATATAAAATACAAATGCTCATAATGTCGTATATCCTTATATAAAATGTATTAAGATGAGAAATTACACTCACATTTATTATAAGATAAAAAGACATCACAATCCATAAGCTGCAATGATCATAGTGTCTACATTGGGCTCCTTTTGGCCTCAGAAACAGGTAAACCTCATCCAGTAGAACAAGTGCATTAAAATGTCTCCTCCCTAACTTTCAAGATGGCTGCAAGACTTTCCATATGGTGCAGGTCGTTCATTTTCACAAACTATATAGGTACGGTAGGAGGGTATTCCTGCATCCAGAAAGACTGGAATGCAAACTCTGGCAGCATTTAAGAGATGGATCGAAATTCCCAGTTTTTAAAGTAAGGATTATGTCACAAGTTAGCCTGCAGTTTCTTGTTTGTGTATTCTTACTTAAATATATTAAGTGAATGTCGCGCCCCTAATTAATATCAAGTTATTGCAAATTTGAACCAACACAGTTTATCACTAAAGCAAATTAAAAGAATTATTAAACATAATATATTTTAGTGATAACTAAATGGTGATAGTCCCAAAAGCATAATGTGATCAAAAAAACAAGATGTGATAAAAAAAAAACATAAATGGTGAATACAGCAAAAAAAAAGTCTCTGGTGATGAAAACAGTGGCAAATACCAATATTGTGATTCAAAATAAATAATTGAAACAGCGCCATCGGAGTGCCTCATCCCTACCGGATTCCAGATGACCACCAGTGCCCTATATACTACATGCGTTTAACCATTGTATGTCTGGTGAGTGCAAGCACACCCCTTTTTTGCCTATCACTAAAGTCACAAGCACCATAATCTGTGATGGAAGCTGGTGGGGACTAATTGATATTTCCTGATCTGGGAATATTGATGCA
The DNA here is from genome assembly GCF_062004578.1 of Staurois parvus. NCBI lineage: Eukaryota > Metazoa > Chordata > Amphibia > Anura > Ranidae > Staurois > Staurois parvus. The sequence goes on from NW_028317949.1 coordinate 12,473,984, forward strand.
CCTTTATGGACATTTATACATTTATTTATTAATTTAATGTGTTTACATGGTAGAGTTGTCACTTTATAAATAGATATTGTCTTCATCAAAGACATCACTACTTTCAGCACTTATGAGCGCATTATTTTGCGTGTTCATCACTTTGTCACTTTAGCAATATTTGAGCGCTGCATTTTTGATCATATAATGGTTCCACCCATGCTTCTTCACTATCACTGACATGAACAAGATGCACAACAACAAATATACTGTAGAGGTTGAAAATACGTTGCTTCCCAGCACCCAACAACTATCACGGAAAAATAAGAAGAATTCCACTTTTTTGCTTTGCCTAGAGTGGGTAAGTGTTAAACGTACTGTCAGATTTGTATTTCCTTTGCCAAAATTTCCCTCACTTCTTTTCCCAATGACATCCATTTAAGTAATGGGAGTCGCAGTTGTCAATGGGACAGAAAGGCACAGTAGCACTAAAAACAAGGACAAAAGTTGCTTTCACGCTTTAATATTTACATGTTTTTTTTTAGTTGTGTGTGTCTTGGGAAGAGACTTCAAATGGCTTCCTTTCCAAAACTGTGTTTACCTGTGGATGAGTGATTATAAGATGTTGGGTACTATTATGATTAGTTTTCCTACAACTCAAATGAACCGTTAGCTAGTTTAACCAGCTGAACTCAAACTTTAACCTTTTTGTTTTTCATTGGATAAAGAAGGAGAGTTGGAATCTCTGTTTAGTTTTTTTGCTGTCTGTTTTCCTATTGGGGTATAACTAGGGGGTTCTCGGCTCCCCTGTTACAGTTGCAGTTTTGATTTGATTATTTGGTAAGAGGCTGCACAAGTGGTGGGTGGAGAACTTTTTCACTGGTGGTGCACTGATGTTGGTATATTCACATGTGAGCACAATATAGATATGTTTGTTTCCATTTATTTATAAAATACTACACCAAGGCTAGAAAAAGCCACTCGCCCGCTCGCCAAATGCGAGGAGAAATTCCTCTGTGGCGAGCCGCGAGCACAGATGAAGCATGGAGCGACTGCACCTGTGCTCCAAGCCTCATTGTGAAGCCGAGTTCCTGTTTACAACTTCCGGTTTCCGTCTTCTTCGGATCCGCTGAGAGGAGACATCCTCTCCACTGCCACGGGGGACTCAAAAGGGACTAAGAGTAAATACTGTATACAACATGTCATATCACTATAATGGAGTACAGGGGAGCTGGGATATACATACTGTATGCATGTCATATCTCTATAATCAAGTACTCCAGTATAGTGATATGACATGTATACAGTAATGATTACTGTATACATGTCACATCACTATAATGGAGTACAGGGGAGCTGGGATATACATTACTGTGTACAGTTTTATATTTTGGACTCTTTATGCTAAAGAAAAATGTAATTTCATAAGCTTTAAGGGGGTGTGGTTGGGAGCGGGCCATGGGTGGGGTTGGGGGCAAGCCTGGACAAGGTTGAGTGGGGCAACTGGTGGAGAGTAAGTTTTGTTACCGGCTAGTAGGTCTGGACTCGAAATTTTAACCCCTGTACTACACTATATGAGTTTCTTTTGGGGATCACATTTGATGAATTGAAGATATTTGGGAATCAAAGGTTTATTTGATCCATTTGGCATAAGTGGATTGGAAATCAGCTAAGAAGCTTGAAAAGTTATCTACAGAATAACACTCACTTTTTATAATTGTTCCTGAAGCACTGGACATTCTCTTGAATTTTTTAACTGAGCACGCCAAGGGGCGTTGGTGGTCTGTCTGTTGCTAGGGAGGCTCTGGGAGGAACTTGTGTGCTGGTGGACTCTTTAAGGTTGCTGCCAGTGACTGTGTGTGACCAAAATGCTGTTACAGTTGTTCAAAAAATGATATATTATACTTTACAATGGGATGAGAAGGGAGTTTTTTTGGATTCAAACTGTTTTCCAAAGATTAGTTTTAAGTTATGCTTTCATATACACTTACAGAAGATAAAACCTTGAAACTATTAAATATGTCAGCATGGGTCTTTGAAAAATATTTTCTTCACAACCTTATTCAAATAAATTCCACATTTATTTTTGAATAGTACAAATAAACCTATTATTAGTATTTTGAAGTGAACATTTTATGTATAATAGATGTATAAGCTTTTGTTATTCCTTACTGTCATACTGGGTTTCACAGGCAACATATTCAACAAAATATTTTCCAACCTTTGACTGCAATGTATTATAAACATAAAAATTAAGATATGCGTATAAAATGTCAGGGACCACCTGATAATAAATCTTGTTAAGTTCTTCCAGTACTAAACAATTACTAAAGTTTGTTATAAATTGCAGGGTTTGCTTTCATCTTTGTAAGGTCAATGTTAAGATTATAAAGCAAAACCTTTTCCATTATAGACATTTCTGTATGGTACAAACACACGTCTTATGTTGTGGTAATAACCTTGATTTCACATTGCTACAATTTTCAACTATTCACACATTTAGTACTCTATGAAAACAGCACAGCACTCTACTTTCACTGACATAGTTTTCTTTTAATTGCATTTCAAAGTATGTCATAATGATTATGAATACAACCCTTATGAAATGCATTACTTTTATTGATACAATCAAGTCTTTTTCTTGCAAATTGTTGATAGTTTTTCATACAATTCATATAGTTATTATAAGCATTAAATATTGTTTTAGTACAGTACTAAGATACTGTGCTTATAAAATAATAAAGAAAGTAATTTTCCTTGCGAAACTGTGTATTATCTAAAATGCAACTGCAATGTTTATGTTTGAAGTACATGATATATAAAAGGATCTAGTTCTTTATTAAAATGCCAATCTATACCAGTTAGAAATGCACGAAAGCTCTTTGCAGAATGCATATGACCTTTGATTAAACTGAACTCCAGGCAGTTAAAAATACATACATTCACGCAGCTATGTATTCATCAACACATCATTAAATGTATTTTATAAATGCAGCAGTGCACATACCTTAAATTGATCTAGTATTTGCCTTTTGCAATCCTCCTACAGCAGAACATACACTAGAAGATTTAAAGGTAGCACTAGGAGGTTATTTGGAGTGCCAATAGTGCATGTTTTCAAAAGGAGCAAGTTGACAGGATAATTAAATAGCAGAGTGAACAGCATTTATTTGCCTCTGCTAGTACACTGTCTACTCACAGGTTGTGTGCAGGGAAGTGTCAGTATATTTATTAACTGTAAAAATAGGGTCACTAGAGTGATAGTCCCTGACTATTTCTGGCTTTGAAACATGGCATCCTTGTTTGAAGTATTGTGTTCCCAGCCTGGGGGCATTGCATTAAAACTTCCTGTGTAATTTAGTTGAAGCATTGGCAACCTGGAGGAGGAGAAGGAAAGAAATGGGTGTTTGCATTATATCCAGATTTCTTGATGCTGCTGCCAGGTACTAATTGGTCCTCAGAGATTTACCTTCCCAACCTCCTGGCTTGTGCAGCCATAGTGGAAGGTGAAGAGGTAAAGGATAAAGGGTATGATGCCTTGTTTAAGGATTGGTTAGATACATCTGGGGTGGAAAGCACCCTGGGACATCCTATGTGGGGCTTCTGGGCCTTTGTGAACCCCATCTTTGTCTTTTTAACTGGCACTATAAAATAGGGACATGTCTTACTGACATTTTTCCATTTTAATTTGTCTGCTTTCTGGCACCAATAATACATATACTGTACTCCTGTAAACATCTCTCCTGCATTGATAGCACCAATTTTAAGAGCATTTTACTGTTGATTTCAAAGATCATTGGGTTGATAAATAATATGACTGAAAAGAGTTTAACTTTTTGAACATTTGGGCATGTACACTATTTTTTACATTATCTTTAGATTAATTTTATCTCCTCCCTAGGCCCTTGTACTGGTAACACTCCATAAATGGCGTCTCTGTATCATTCAATGCATTGGCTTTTGACCTCATTGTACCCACATCTCTACTAGTCTTGACAACATCTATTTATACACGTAAGACTTTAACCATACTAAGCTTTTAACTCGTATAAAATTCAATTCAGAGAGGGGGATGTGTCCAGTCGGCGGAGAAGATGGTCTCTTAACCCCACAGATCTGGGTGCCTTCCTCACCAGCAGTGATAAAAGCAACTCTTGGGGTGCATACCCAATCTCCTGAACATCCCCCGCAGTTGTATACACACCTGGGTGAGAAGTCTAAACTAAGCAAGCCCGCTAAACCTCCGCAGAGACTCACAGACCTCTAGCCAGCAGCCAGGCAGCAGGACAGGCAACATGGTGCCGACGGTGGCTCTGGAGGAACATCCCACTCCTATCCTGGCTCCCACACTCGGAACCACTAGGATAAGGAGATGATACTGGACACAGGTGAGTTATCTCCCCCCTCCACACCTACCCCCCCTCAGCCCAGCAAAATCTTGGCACAGGAGAGATGAAAATACTGGCATTCCTCGGTGTCAGACTGACACAGGGGAAGACACACAGGCTATGCAACACAAGTCTTTTATTGAATCCTTCCAGCTGCTGATCATCCTATCTCAGAGCATACTATGAAAAACTCAAAAATTCATTGAGGTTCACTTTATTTAATGATTTCTCAAAAATGCTGGCTACTCTTACTGACATGGTACAAACCTATTCAGATAAATAAAATATAGTGCTGTTGCGCTTAGGAATAAATATTCATGCAACTTTGATAAGTATACGCTGCAGTCCTAATGTGTGAACCAATAATAAAAAAACAAACAAAATACCATGTGGACCACGCATAAATTAGGTGCATTAATTTTGACAATACATGGATAATAATGATTCACATATACAAAGTGAATAATTGTAACATTCAGTCCAAATTCGGAAAAATATAGTGCCCAAGTGTTGAATACTAATTGGTGAACTTCAGAAAATAATTTCTCCACATCATTAAAGTTTTTTTATGGTTTTACACTATGGGATGTTTGCTTTTGTTTCTGTTCACATGCTGAAACTTGGTTTACTGCCTGGGAGGAGAGGAGAAATTTTAAAAAGGCTCTTTTGAAACTACACTGTCATTCATATCCACGCTGGTCATCATCCTATTGGTTATTATCAGCCAGATCTCATGATTCTCAGGAATGAATATTGATGCCATTCTTGCCATCATGCATTGGGCTAGTCCCAAACCAAGCGCTTAAGACCAACCTAGAGACAGGTGGTCCATGGCTAATGGTGAGTGCACATCCATGTGGAGCACCAATTGAGCACAGAGGAGCACCTGTCATTTTCTGCACGAAGTTCACCAATTAGTATTCAACACTTGGCCACTTTATTTTTCTGAATTTGGACTGAATGTTACAATTATTCACTTTGTATATGTGAAGCAGTAGTACTCATCTATTGTCAAAATTAATGCACTTAATTTATGCACGGTCCACATGGTATGTTGTTCTATGCAGATAAAATACAGCATATCGGGGGCGCATGCGCGGCAGGCTCCGGGATGACAGCTCTGTGAAGAGAGTTCCGCATCCCTGGCAGCCATAACTCGGCACTCACCAATCCCAGCAGCGGCACGGACCTCTCCCCTCGCTAAAAAGGGGATGCAAGTCTCCACTGGATCCCCAGGGAATATGCCCCAACGCTGCAGATCACTAGGGAACCTGGGAAAGCTGACAAGCTTTTTCCCAGCTTTCAGACCCTGCAGCCAAGATGGCTCCGGCTCCTCCTCACAGACAGAAGCCTCACAGATAGAACGGAGACAAGAGCACACCACAGACCCCAGGCTCAAAGCAACATTATACCCTGGAGACCCTGGTGAGTCCTCTCCGTCCCTGTCTCCCACCACAAGTAGCCATGCTAAGTCCAGACCTAGGCTGGACATAGAAAATCCTCCTGTCACTCAGCCTTCCTATTCTACACTCAATTCTGCTATTTCTGCTCCATCCTTAATAGAAAAATGTCCTGCTTCAGACCAACCTATCACTGAACTGTCTATGAAAAGTATGCTTCTCTCACTGCGACAAACATTACATGATGACCTGACGACGACACTATTGCAAATTTCAACCGCGGTACAACAACAGGACCACCGTATCTGCCATATTGAAAATAAAATGGGGGAAATGTTCGCAGCTCACAACGACCTAATAGACGCATAAACCAACCAGGGCACCGACATAGAACAGATTAATCTCAAACTAGCGTATCTTGAAGGCCGCTCTAGACGGAACATCAAATTCGCTGGAATCCCAGAAAGCATCAATTCGGACGCCATAGTATCATTTTTACACCAATACATGAAAAACCTCATTCCTTCCCTATCAGATGTAGAACTCGCTATAGATCGTGCGCACAGGTTACCAAAACCGTCGTTCCTACTGGCCGCAGTTCCTAGGGACATCCTGGCACGCATCCACTTTTACCATGTAAAAGAAAAAATTATGATAGCCGCGAGAAACACTGCATCGCTACCACCAGACCAAGCGAATATAAAATTATTTGCAGACCTATCTAAAGCCACTCTTCTCAACCGCAAGAAGCTTGTCACCATAACAAAATTGCGGAGCCACGGAATGGGCTACCAATGGGATTTCCCCCACAAAGCTCATTGTTAAACAGCAAGAAAGGCTCTTTACAATTAAATCTCTTGAAGCAGGCATCGACCTCTTGAAAGTCTGGAAGATCCTACCAGCGGACTACCACCAACCCACTTCCAACCATACGCAACACATGGAAGCAGAATGGTCCAGATCCTAAGATCACCACCACCAGCAACCACCCAACAAGCTTGGACCCTATCAACCACTAATGGCTGGCAGACGGCCCCATTATGATCACCCTCGAACACCTAATTATTCGTCAACATGACTTACCACGTAGGTCATGTATGTTCAAATCCCCCCGTTACATAGTAGCAATAAGTGCTACACATACCACTTGTGTTTTCAACAATTTTTTTTACCCCTTTACCCTCTTGCCTATACCAGTCTATTGACTCAACCCCTCCTCATTCGAAATAACGACTTACAAGATGAAACATCCTCATCAAACCAGCGACCGCATCCACCACATCACCTCCTTTTGTGGAAAATTCTCCAAAACAACATGAAATACCTCTGCTACTTCGAACAACTTGCCTATATCCAAGACTATGATCAAAATATCATCCTTAAATGTCCGTGGCCTCAACTCACCATTCAAAAGATCTCTACTACAAAAAGAAGCTCACTCGTTGCAGGCTGATGTCCTATTCCTTCAAGAATCCCTCTTTGCCACCAACAAAATCACCAAATTTCACATACACCATTTTTCTCCAATCTATATGGCAACCAGCCCCAAAAAGAAGAACGGAGTCATCACAGCTATTAGAGACTCTCTCCAATACCACTTAATTTCAGAAATTGCAGACCCTCAAGGACGCTACCATATCCTGATATACAAAATGAATGGAATCCTGTACACCCTGGTCAACATCTATGGACCAAACACCAATCAGCTCCAATTCTACAACAAAATAAATTCCACTATTTCCGTTCAGAAACAAGGCAGACTAATTATAGGAGGAGACTTCAACATTATCGGCAACCCACTCCTGGACTCTTCCTCTAGCAAACGCTCCTCCAAACAATCTTTTAATGACTTTCTACACAAAAATTACCTCTACAACATCTGGCGATGCCATCACAGTACGGAAAAAGACTACACCTACTACTCCCCCTCTCAGCTCCCCTACTCCAGAATTGACTTTTTCATCATGGACAAGTGGCCTTTACAACACGCCACATCCTCCGAAATTGGTACCATAACCTGGTCAGATCACGTTCCAATTTCCATCTCCTTAAATCACAATCAACACTCTTCAATACCGTGAATTTGGAGACTTAACACATTCTTATTGAAGAACCCAGACCAAAAAAAAACTCATATTGGACGCTCACAATATGTTTTTTGACATAAATGACTCACCTGAAACATCGATATACACATTATGGTCCACATATAAGGCGTACATGAGAGGTATCATACAATTAAATTCCTGAATCTCCAAACAGAGAAACCAACAAATCGACAAACTCCCCCTCTCCATTAAAACAAAAGAAGAATTAAACAAAAAATCCCCAAGCTCCGCAACATCTGCCCAACTCACCACTGACAGAAACAAACTTAGAACCCTCCTGCTCTATAAATATGACCTCAACCTTCAAAAAACAAAAACTACATTCTACTCCCTTAGCAACAAAGCCAACTCCTTACTAATCAAAATGATTAAACAACGATGACTAAGAAATAAAATATCTTCAGTTTATCATCCATCCTCACGATCCCTAACCACAAACCCTTGGGACATAGCTAATGCCTTCGCAACCTTTTACCAACAACTATACAACCTTAAAGACTACCACAACACCATTCAACCAACACCTACGTCCTTACAACAATTCCTCCACACAATTAAACTTCCTCAACTTTCCTCAACCCAACTTGACGACATATCAACTCCGATCACTCCCACTGAAATAGAATCCACTATTAAAACACTTCCTCTTAACAAGTCTCCAGGAAATGACGGTTATATAAACGAGTACTACAAACAATTTGCCCCTAATCTATCGCCATATCTGAGCAGACTCTTTAACCATGCGGCCACCACTGGCACATTCCCCAAGGACATGCTACAATCGACAATAACCACAATACCAACGATCCACAGTTTGTCCAAAATTACAGACCAATTTCCCTACTTAACACAGACGTCAAACTCTATGCAAAAATTATAGCACACAGACTACTCCCCTATCTCCCCACTTTGATACACCCAGACCAAGTAGGATTCATACCAGGCCGCCAGGCACCTGACGCTACTTGAAGACTCATATCCCTCATCCATCACTTAGAACACACCAAACAACCCTCATTGCTTTTATCACTGGACGCTGAAAAAGCATTCGACCGTATACACTGGTTATTCTTGCACATGACCTTGCAGAAATTTGGCATCACAGGTTGGATGTTAACAGCCACTTTAGCACTGTACTCCCTCCCATCAGCCAGAGTATTAACGGACGGAACACTATCAGACCCCTTTGATATTACCAATGGCACCAGACAAGGCTGCCCCCTATCTCTGATCATATTTGCATTGCTTATTGAACCCCTAGCCTCTAAACATCGAGACAACCCACTGTTCACTGGCATACGATACCTTAACACTGAGTACAAAATCAGCCTATTCGCCTATTTGCAGACGACAGCATACTGATGATTACCAACCCAGCCAAATCCCTCCAAACAATATGTACCTATCTTCCACAATATACGACGGCATCCTATTATAAACTAAATGAGCCCAAATACTCAATTTTAAACCTCCACACACCATATCTCACTCAACTATCCCTTGCTAAACAATTTACCTTCACTTGGGAAAAAAATAATATCCCATATTTAGGAATCAAACTCTTGGCCACAACAGACCAGCTATTTTCCTTGAACCACAAAAAATTACTTGAAACTATACCCCAATTAATTGCCAACCTTCGTACCTCAGAACTATCTAAATTAGGCAGGGTGGCGACATTAAAAATGCTCATCCTACCGAAAATTCTCTATATTTTCCGCACACTCCCAATACCGATCCCCAATACTTTCTTCTCCAAACTCCAATCGATATTTATCAGATTCCTATGGAATTCCAAAAAACCTAGATGTACCACCAAACTCTTAATCAGACCACCCTCCAAAGGAGGCGCTGAACTTCCACACCTTAAATCCTACTATAATGCCACTCTCCTGGACCAAATATATTTTTTCTGGCACCCAACCAGAGAAAAGTCCTGGTCCGCAATGGAAACCTCACCTTTTTTCCCACTTAAACCACACTACTCTTAACTACAATATTCTCGCAAACAACCTATTATTTAAAGCACCCATGTATCCAAGCCACCCTTCAAACTTGGAAAGATTACGCAGACTAAAAACAACTCCAGACCCCACTCAATATATTACATTCCATTACACCCTCCCTAGATTTAACCCAGTGGGAAAAACGAAACATACATCATACAGCAGATCTTTACAAAAATCACATCCTGCACCCATTTCATTATCTCCAAGCCACATTTAATCCCCCTGACGCTGAATACTTCACCTACCTACGAATCACACACTGCATCCAAACAACAACATACCCCATACCATAAGAATCCCGGCTACGGCCTACACTTATTTCTCCAGACCGCATTACCCAAGTAAAGGCATCTCTACCTTCTACAAATATTTAATGGACCTGCAATTTACTTTAAAATCTACTTCTTTATCCAACTGGGAAAAAACCCTAGCAGAAACCATTCCAACTCACACATGGACTACCGCATTTAAATCCACCTACAAATCCTCTCACTGCAACTCACATTGGGAATCCTACTTGAAAATACTTTATCAGTGGTACCTAACCCCTACCAAAGTAGCCATTTTCTACCCAAATCATCCCCCTTCTTGCTGGCGACAATGCGGGGACATAGGCTCCACTCTTCACATACTATGGTCCTGCAAATCTATTAAATCTTTTTGGAATAGTATATTCCGACTAATAACCGAAGTTTCCAAAATAACGACAACCCCTAATCCGGCACTTGCACTCTTACACATCGGGATTAACAATTTCCCTTGTACCTCCCGTACCATCATTGTCCACATACTTTTTGCAGCTAAACTAAATATGACCCGATTATGGAATACAACCTCAGCTCTTTCCCTCCAATCGCTAATTTCAGATCTCAACTTCCAATGCGAAATGGAAAAAAGACTGGCTATCAATAACTCCACCCAACCTAAGTTTAATTCCTTATGGTCTAACTGGTTACAAAACCCTAACTGCTCCGTAAAACCCTGATACCTTACAATCAATCGCTCTACTTATCCACGTCAGACTGGTATTCCTTCCCTATTCTACCACAAGTTCTCCCCCCCTCCCCGCTACCCTCCCTCTATTATTTTCTCCCTGTTTATTACCCCCTTACTACTCATTACTCCTCCTTACGGTTCAGTCCACCCCTAGCATACCTCTGATGTCTATGTAGTAACTATATTTCCAACCCTAGCCAAAAGTTGGGGTAACATCTTAATACAGCTGTATTGTGTGCTTACATTTATACTGAACCAAATGTTTTCTCCCTGTTACATTTTTTAAAAACTATCAATAAAAATTATTGAAATTAAAATGAAAAAAATTATGGATATTTACGCTGCGCACAACAACATGGTGGATGCCTACACAGACCAGTTTGCTGAAGTACAGAAATTACAATCTAAAATACAGTAGCTGAAGATCACTCACGGCAAACTAATATCATGTTTTGGGACATCCCTGAATCCATCTCCTTTGCTAACCTTACAAATTTTATTCAGTGGCTTATGAAAGCTCTTATTCCTTCACTCAATGATCCAGAACTATGCATGCACAGAGCCCACACAATTTCCAAACCTGCTTTTTTTGCCTGACATAGCCCCCAGAGACATTCTGGCACGTATTCATTTTTTTTCATGTGAAAGATCGAGTCATGATGGCAGCTAAACAGAATCAGGTACTTCTTGATGAGTTCTCTGGCATATCCCTCTATGCTTATATATCCCAGCAAATGGCTCTGAATAGGAAAACTTTTTCTCCTCTGACCAAAATTCTACAGAACAACACCATCCCCTACCAATGGGGATTCCCCACGACACTACTTGTGACCAGGAATGACAAAAACAATCCTATTTTCAGTGTGGAGAATGGCCTACAAATTTTCAAGCAATTGCAACTGCTCCCTTCGGAGGCCCAGCCGGCGCATTCACAACTACAAACTCACCTTGATATGAAATGGACTTGATCCACAGGGCAAACTCAAAAATCATAGCTTGTCATCCCAATACATCCCTAGTCTCCACTTCCTGGAAGGCACTGAGCTTATTTATGCTCCTACCTTCTGTTTTTTTTTCTTCCTGTTTCATTTTAACTGGCATTTTGTGGCTCTTTTTGTGTACACACCCCAGGATATAACAGTAGCTTAGGCTGCCCATGATGCCTGACTTTTTTGCAGGTTTTTCTTACTATGATCCCCCATTTTTTATTGGTGTTTCACTGCAGGTAACTGTCATCACCACCTCTACCACCGTGAAGCAGAATATCCTAATTGTCAACAATGTCAGTTACAGCTGATTCACTCTCTGGTTCACATCTGCAAGGTATATCGGCATGTCTATACCTACCTCCCATCGATGTTTCAAAACCTACTAGCGGGTGCTTTTCTATCATTATACCATTGAAACTTCTGCCTCTCTGCATAAAAGGTGTCAACAGCCCCTTTAAAAGGAATGCTTTTATGAAAGAAGCTGGGAACCTTGGGGGGATATTCTTTTTTTCCCAGGAAATGCACTTTGCTTCTTCAAAATGCCCACGCTTTCACTTCAAGCAATATCCACACTTATACATGGCTAATGGGCCAAAGAAAACCTATGGTGTCCTTATAGCTGTTGAAGACTCTACAGAATTGTATCATATCCTAGATATCTTGGATCCTTATGGCTGTTACCTTATCCTTATTTGTGAACTCAACCGCTCATCTACACATTGGTAAACCTTTATGCTCCAAATACGAAATAAAAGAAATTCCTAGCAGCCCTGCTATCCTGAATTTCAGAGGTGCAACAAGGAACAATATTAATAGGAGGAGACTTTAATGTTATTATCAACCCGAGCTTAGATATTTCATCCACCAAACGGAAACTGACACAGTCCATTCTTACCTTATTACACAAATCTGACCTCTATGATATTTGGCAATGTTTCCATGGATCCAAAAAGGACTTTACCTTCTGGTCTATGCCCCACACTTCTTATTCTAGAATTTACTTTTTCTTTACAGATAAAAGATCTCTGCAAAATGTTCTGTGCTCAGAAATTGGTATAATATCCCGGTCAGACAATGCCCCTGTAACTATAGATTTTGATAAGCTTAGCAATTCTCCTTCTCCTATGTGGAGACTTAACACATCCCTTGCCACAAACAGTGTGGCCAGGCAGTGGGGAAAATGAATAGAATCTGGGATGCATCACTAGAGGTGTCACCAGCGGGACACATCTCATGCCACTGCCACAAACAGTGTGGCCAGGCAGTAGGGAAAATGAATAGAATCTGGGATGCATCACTAGAGGTGTCACCAGCAGGACACATCTCATGCCACTGCCACAAACAGTGTGGCCAGGCAGTTGGGACAGGGAATAGAATTCTAGGATACATCACTGGAGGGTTCACTAGAGGGGTCACCAGCAGAAGGAAGGAGGTTCTGATTCCCCTATATAGATCTTTAGTTAGACCTCATTTAAAATACTGAGTTCAGTTCTGAAGACCTGACTTACAAAAATATATTGATAAGATAGAACGAGTCCAGAGACGGATAACGAAAATGGTGAAAGGTCTGGGGGATAAAGCATATCAAGAGTGACTTCAGGAACTTAACATGTACAGTCTGGAGGAAAGAAAGGAAAGGGGAGACATGATTGAAACCTTTAAATACATCAAGGGAGTGAATAAGAGCTATTCCAAAAAACAACTCATTTCTGGTATCTTATCCCTTTTAGACTATCAAAAATATATTCTCCTCCCATAGTGCTTCCTGTTGGAGACACTGTGGAGAGGTAGGATCCTTATATCATACATTGTGGTTGTGTAAATCTCTGACATTCTTTTGGAATAAAATCTTCACTACTGTGAAGTGAAGAACTGACTGGCACTGTTCTGGCATTATGGTGTGTTCTTTTGAGCATTGGCCCTTGTTATTCCCCCTTTCCCTTCTCCCTCTTTCCCCTACTCCCTTCCAGGTTTCTCCCTCCGGCTTCCCAACCTTACCCTTTGCCCCTTTCCTTTAAAGGTGAGTTTTCTACTAGTTAATGCTTCTGACAGATACTTAAGACTTACATTGTCCTATTAGTAAAATTTTACATGCCATGTTTATGTCTTAATGATTGTACCAAATCGCTCACCTGTTTTGTAATAACCAGTTTAATGTCTAATAAAAATATATTTAAATTAAAATTCAATTCAATATTCATTTTTTACCATCATTATAAATTCATACCCCATTAAAAAACATGTAACATTATTACAAGGTTGGAAATATTTATCATAGTGAGGTGTCTTGCATACAACTCACAACATATTATTAGCGCATTCAAGTAATACAAATTGCATAACTGTTTCCTACAAGTCTAGCAAAATCTCTACACATTTTAGGAACAATGGTCACTTCTTCAGAAGAGTATCAGTTCTTGGTAAATGTATGGACAAAACCAGCCTATATGTTAAAACATCAAGATCCATTAGATTACCTAATGGGGGCATTGGATAATATCCCCTGAGGCTGTTCGGGCTGGCACTCACAGAACAACCCGCATGAAATGTTTCAATGTATATCTTGGTTTTGTCTTTATATTTAGAATTATGTAATTTGTAATATTTGAACGTCTGATGTGTGTATAAATGGATGTTGCCCTTGCACCATTGATCCATCTTTGTTTTCAACTACTGGCTCATCTCTACCAGACTTTAAGGTACAGAGTCTCATATATTGGTTTTATTTGAACATAAGCAGGAATAAGATACACTATCAGTAAAAATCCTAAATGCAGAAAGAAAAAAAGCTAAGTGCTGATATCCTGTAAAATACTTTTACGATAGACACAGAAATAAAATACTAGCAACAATGATAGCAGGTAGGGGTCATTTCTTAAATGTACTCTTAATTACATGCCTTATATTTGGAGAATCTTCTGAGCAAAATATTCTGGATAGTGTAGTCTATGCACTTTTAGATGTGGATGTTGTTGCCAAAATATATAATGATAAATTTAACCTAAAAAGTAAGGAAATATAACAGCAGCTTGGATGCCTGCCTTACCAGAAATGGTATATCTATCTTTGATGGCTAGGGTTCATTAGTGGTCTGATTGATCCAGGAAATTCAATGGTCTCACTGAGAGTTTGCTTCATTATTGTCTTAATCTAAAGCTTTGCAAAAAATGATCCTTTTTAACTAAGCCCTTAAATCTATGTGAACTATTATTAGTATTATTATTATTATTATTATTGCCATCCTTATTATATGTTATTAATACTAGTTCTATAGAGACGCTAACTCAATTGAATTGTCTATTTATATAAAATGATTGATTGCCACTTTGAAATTTAAAATGTTGCAGAGGGATTTAAAAGTAATTTAGCTAAATAAAAATCTGTATTCCTTGCACAGGTTCTCTTGAAATCAATGTATGTAATTATCTGTTTATTTTAAGCGGTGACATTTGCTCTTCAGATGTTTTATCTTAGAGAAGATGCATTTTTTCCTTCTTCTGCCACAGCTTGATGCAAAGGTATGCAATGTGAAATGACATGAATCAATATAAAATGTCATGCTTCACTGTATCCTAATGTAATGGATATAACATATTTCTGGTTTGGAACTTGACATATTTGAATTATTTTCAAGCTGTCATATATCCTGCTGATGAGTGTTGGGTTCTATTTAGTCATTGTGATTGTCACCTGTCTAAAAAAGAAAAGAGATCCTTATTTAACACTAACAAAATACCTGTCATTTTATGTCATTTCTTTGATAGCTGTCCAAATAGATATCATTACATTCTGGTCACATTTAAACCCCAAGATGCTGTTTTTACTGTCAAGAGGCACTTTGAGAATGATGTCAATACAGAGAAAATAATTATAGAAAGAGAGACGATAACATTTATTGGCTTTTAAAGTTGTTCATTATTTCCCAGAGTTGTAATAATGTACAAATCTACCCTATTACATCTGAGGAGTGAAATTTCCCTTTTCTTGAAATGACTATGGACGAAGTGTGAAAAGACATTTAAACATCCATGAATGGCTTCATGGTGGCAGTTGCCTTGATACCTTTTAGTATGTGATACCTCTATGCAGCTGCTTGATTTAAAGTGTAACTGTCACCTTCTCACAGGAGTAGCAGACATTTTGTGGTTGAAACATTATTCATAAATATACAACCTACAGAATAACTAACAAATGGTACATTGGGAATATTTGCTTTAAGGTAGATAAGTAATTTTACTATATATATATATACACACACACACTATGTTGACAAAAGTATTGGTATACCCCTCCAAGTCATTGTATTCAGGTGTTCCAATCACCTCCATGGCCACAGGTGTATAAAAGTAAGCACCTAGGCATGCAGACTGCTTCTACAGATATTTGTGGAAGAATGGGTTGCTCTCAGGAGCTCAGGGAATTCAAGTGTGGTACTGTGATTGGTTGCAACTTGTGCAATAAGTCCATCCATGAAGATTCCTTACTACTAAATATTCCACGGTGGTCAACTATTAGTGGTATTATATCAAAGTGGAATCAATTGGGAACAATGGAAACTCAGCCACAAAGTGGTAGGCCATGTAAAATGACAGGGCGGGGTCAGTGCATGCTGAAGCACACAGTGCGCAGGAGTCAAGAACTGTCTGCATAGTCAATAGCTAAAGACCTCCAAACTTTGTTTGGCCTTCAGATTAGCACAACAACAGTGCATAGAGAGCGTCAGAGCTTCATGAAATGGGTTTCCATGGCCGAGCAGCTGCATCCAAGCCTTACATCTCCAAGTGCAATGCAAAGCGTCAGATGCAGTGGCGTAAAGCATGGCGCCACTGGACTCTGGAGCAGTGGAGATGTGTTCTCTGGAGTGATGAACCATGCTTCTCTGTCCGAAAATCTTATGGATTTGTCTGGGTTTGGTGGTTGCCAGGAGAATGGTGCTTGCGTGACTGCATTGAGCCAAGTGTAAATTTGGTTGAGGGGGGATTATGGTGTGGGGTTATTTTTCAGGGGTTGGGCTTGGACCCTTAGTTTCACTGAAGGGAACTCTTAAGGCATCAGCATACAAAGACATTTTGGTCAATTTCATGCTCCCAACTTTGTGGGATGGGTTGGAGGATGGCCACTTCCTGTTCCAACATGACTGCGCCCCAGTGCACAAAGCAAGGTCCATAAAAACATGGATGAGTGAGTTTGTGGTGGAGGAACTTGACTGGCCTGCACCTCAACTGGTGGACTGGATGGACGTTTGTCTTTTTTCAGCCGGACTAACTTTGTAACTATGTAACCCGATAAAACACCTTTGGGATGAATTAGAGTGGAGACTGCGAGCCAGGCCTTCTCTTCTGACATCAGTGCCAGACCTCACAAATGTGCTTCTGGAAGAATGGTCAAACATTCCCATAGACACACTCCTAAACCTTATGGACAGCCTTCCCAGAAGATTTGAAGCTGTTTATAGCTGCAAAGGGTGGGCCAACTCAATATTAAACCCTACAGACTAAGATTGGAATGACGTTAAAGTTCATGTACTTGTAAAGTTGGCCAATACTTTTGGCAATATAGTGTATATATATATGTATATATATATATATATATATATATATATATATATATATATGTATATATATATATGTGTTATCTTTTGCTAAAAGCTGAATTTTTTTTCCTATGTACAGTCCTTGTTTTATTGATTGCATGTAATATTCTAATTTTCTGAGATTGTGGATTTGGGGTTTTCATGAGCTGTAAGCCATAATCATCACAATTATGACAAATCACGGCTTGAACTATCTTGCTTTGCATGTAATGAGTCTATCTCATATATTAGTTTCACCTTTTAAGTTGCATTACTGAAAATTAATGAACTTTTGCACGATATTCTAATTTTTTGAGTTTCACCTGTATCTGGGAGCCCCATGATGTGTTTAGATTTATGAAGGAATGTGTCAGTTGTGGATGTATTTTTTCTCTTTCAATTAAAGGACTTTTTGATGTGTCTGTGCTTATTCATATTGAACGCCTTCATGAAATGATTTTTAATGTGTACTTATGTTCCTTGTATTCTTCTTTCAAGGTATTTGTAGATTCCGTGCCCCCTTCACATATTTTGTCAGGGCCTTCCAAATTCTGATGATACTGCAAATTTTCACCTTGATTTCTTGGGGGTAGGGGGGGTTGGTGCACCTTCATTGCTGTTCCTTTCCTGTCCACCCAAGATGAAAGAATTGACTGTTTTTAATAGAAGCATGAACCTCATGGTTTTTGGTATGTTTTTAGAAAGTTGTGACTTTCAGAAGAAAATATAATCCTGCTTTGTTACAGTATTTATATGATTGTGTTTTCTCAACTGTGGATCAGTAAACTGAATGCAAGGGATCTCTGCTTGATAAATGTTGAATATTTTGGCTTGAGGAACATATACATGTGTCTATTGGCACTGCCCAGCTCAACTGCCTAGATGAGGAAATCACGTGGATTCTCAAGTTCAGCTCACAGAGCTGAAAGAAAAGAATCTAACCCTGTCTAGCTAGTATAAATTGTGTTTTCTTCAATTTAGTGTGCTATGCCTAGCACACTATGCATATGTCATCTAGGCTTAAGGTGACCATATGCTATTCAATCTGATTGTACAATCCTCTTTACATCTTCCATTAACTATGTAATATGCAGGCCTGCCTAATTTCAGAAACAATGCAATGATTTTCATAATTTTGTAAGTCTAAAGGAAAATGAACAGAGGCTGAGATATTAGATTTATATACACAAATCAGCGCACAACTATCTTTCAATAAGACCAAAGATTTTCATATATTCTCACCAGATTCTTCCCATTAACCATTTGCCTATCGAGCACTTTTCCCCCTTCCTGCCCAGACCAATTTTTAGCTTTCAGAGCTCTCATACTTTGAATGACAATTGTGGTCATGCAACACTGTACCCAAACTAAATTTTTATAATTTTTTTAGACAAATAGTACACTTTCTTTTGGTGTTATTTGATCACCACTGGGGTTTTTATTTTTTGCTAAACAAACTAAAAAAGACCAAACATTTTGAAAAAAAAAAGTTTTTCTTAGTTTGTTATAAAGTTTTATAAATAAGTAATTTTGCTCCTTCACTAATTGCACTGATAGGCTACACTGATGGGCACTGATGAGGCTGCACTGATAGGTGGCACTGTTAGGCAGCACTGGTGGGCACTGTTAGGGAGCACAGATGGGCAGCACTGATGGGCAGTGTTAGGCAGCACTGATGGGCAGCACTGATGGGCACTGATAGGTGGCACTGATGGGCACTTTTAGGTGGCACTGATGGACAGCACCGATGGACACTGTTAGGTGGCACTGATGGGTGGCACCGATGGGCAATGTTAGGTGGCACTGATGGGCACTATTAGGCAGCACTGATGGGCACTGATAGGCAGCACCGATGGGCACTGATAGGTTGCACTGATGGGCACTGTTAGGTGGCAGTAATGGGCATTGATAACGGTACTGATGTGTACTGTTAGGTGGCACTGATGGGTGGCACTGTTAGGCAGCACTGATTCAACTGATAGGCACCGATTTCCAGCACTGATTGTCAGCACAGATGGGCACTATTGGCCGCACTGATGGGGCTACACTGCTCACCAGGACACTGATGATTAGTGCCCTGATGATCAGTGTAGATGTCCCCCTGTGAAATGCCTCTTACCGGCTCTCCTCTCCTCATGCACTGTCAGTTTGAGGAGAGGACTGCCGATAACTGGCATTTCCCATTTACCTGGTGATCAGCTGTGATTGGACACAGCTGGTCACATGGTAAAAGCTGCTGTGATTGGCCCATTCCTTAGTCATGTGATCAACTGTGTCCGAAGGATACAGTGATCACAGATTTGTGCCAGTGCATGTATCAGGGGGCATGGCTCTAGGAGGATGTCCATGGATGCCCTCCCAGAACTAGCCGACCATGCTGTAGCCAACGTTTTGCTATAGCACGGTCGGGAACTGATTAAGCATGCGTTGTATCCCCATCTACAAAAAACAAAATAAACTAATATAGTGTAGTAAATTTGGATATACTATGATTCGTGATACACCTGTGTGCCAACTATACACAGCCAAAAACATGTTCAGACTTAAAAATACCACTTTGTGAATATTATCCACCACTATCCACACAAATTACTTTTACCCTCGCAGGGTGAATTATGTGCATATAGTCAGGATATCACTCCCCATCAATATATCTTAAACTCTTGATTGAAGTATAACCGTGCACCGGGGGGCGTGTCCAAGATGGCGCCGGGAGCAGATGCATTTCTGAAAGCTCCGGCTCTCTGAACCCCTATCCACTGCCATCCGGGGGGAAAACAGTCTCCCGTTGCAGATCCCGTGCTACCCGGACCTTACCCGACACTTGAGGAGGGGTACTGAGCAACTTTGCCCCTTCTCCGACCATCCGGGGCGCGGGGAGGCTTGCGGCCTACCGCGGCGTGTGAAGCCGCGGTCTATCCTGAATACGCGGACGGGGCGGATCGCGGCCGTGATCGGATCGCTACGTCACCGCTCTGCTCCTCCGGGCTTGGAGACAGGTCGGATACTAGGACAGCCTGGGTGAGTCCCCCTCGTCCTCCCTGTGGCCCTGTAAACCGCACCAGCTTCCTGCAAAGTCCCAGAGGGGAACTGGAGATCGGTTTTGTTGCGGGGGTGGTGCTGGATGGGTGAAGAGGCTCCTTCAGTCCCCATTCTGAGTGGATGAATCAGGGGTGCCTGGGGCACATATGGATGGATTCCACAAAGCCTGTACACCTGGCCCAGATATAACCATCTGCTTCTCCTTGGATGTACTATTAGAATGAATCTTATGTGAGCACCCCCCCCGGTGGGGGACACATACACGTGCCAGGAGGGAATGCTTGAGTGACCTCCCTGGCCGTGCCACCGAAATATTTCTCTCGGCAAGTGGGCTTTCACACCATAGTATATTACTTCAATAGTCTGAAGGTGATCTGGAACTCTTTGGACCACTCCTAGCAATCCACCGCACTCCCCGCACCAAACTAAAACATCGGGCCCAGCAGCAATCCCCCCCGCAGGGCCATGCCGCTAAGTTGCTGCCTAGCCCACCTGAACCTGATGACAACACTCAGCTCCCGGGGGATCCTGAGTCTGATGGTGATAGTCAGCGGCAATTTCCATCGGGGATAGTGGATTCCCTTGAACAAAATCCTGAAACCCTACTACACAAGTTCCGTGCTATAGTGCGAGAGGAGATTACCGCCGCCTCACGTAAATTGTCTTCTGATCTGACGAGAGGCCTAAAGGAGTTGGGCCTTCGTGCTCATCAATTGGAACAACGTATGGATCTGGCAACTACAGTCCTAGAGGGTCATGAACAGGAAGTGGAGGATCTGCATGCTGAGCTGGACACTTTGAAAGATAAGCTGGAGGATGCTGAGAATAGAGCACGTAGAGATAATCTCCGCATCCGCGGAGTTCCCGAGGCAATCATAGATTTGCAGGGTACTGCTACCGCTCTTTCCCAGGAGTTAGCCCCTGAGATTCCTCTGGAGCGGTTAGAGTTTGATCGTATTCATAGAGCTTTAGCTCCTAAGCTCCCGGAGGGCCCCCCCAGAGACATTATCATTAAATTACACTTCTACCGCACTAAAGAACGCCTGCTGCAAGCAGCTCGGAGCCGTTCGGTTTTGGAATTTCAGGGACACTCTATTCATCTGTTTGCGGATTTGTCTCCAGTCACAATTGCCAAACGCCGTACTTTGAGACCCTATCTCCAAATTCTTCAATCTGCAGATATTAGGTACAGATGGGGCTTCCCTTTCAAACTCTCATTCTCCTATCAAGGTCGTCAATTCCACGCCTCGTCACCAGCAGATCTTCAACGCCACTTTCTGGAGCTTAATCTCGAGCTGCCGCATTCCCAGAGTGAGGAGGCTTCAGTCTCTACACGTCCACGACAATCCCAGCCTCCGCGTAAATCTCCTCCTAGTCAAAGTGGCTCTCAGGCCCTTCGCTCTCTACAGGCCCAGCGTTTTCAGGAAGTCTCTGCGACTTGATGTTTAGAGGCTGTCTGCCAGTGTGCAGTCTCGTCATAAGGGGACTTCTACCGTCACTTCCTAGATTTAAATCTAGAGTTGTTCAAGGGTCTCATGACCTCCAGGTGCTTTATCTCTTCCAGTTAAGAGTAGATGTTTATTTTCTCACAGATTGATCGAGATCTTCCTTGTCCTGCGAGTTTTGGACTGAACATTTACAGGTGTATTAGCCTAAGTTGTTTACATAATGTTTTTATATCTTCTTTTTTGATTAATGCCGAGTTATTCCGGTGGACTAACGTGTCCCCCTCGGAGTTGGCTAGCGGTATGGTTTTTTGTCCAGCCTGCTACCCAGCTTCTATGTGGGTGTTTTACCCACAGTTAACTGCTATGATGTTTGAATTAACCTTACTGCTTCACAAATATAATGTTTGTATATCAGATGTCTCTTTGTTTTCTTCTTTCTTTCTCTTTTCCTTTTCTTTGTCTTTTGTCATGTGTGTTTCCGTAAAAAAATTTTTTTAGGGCTCCTGGGGATCACGGTGGATTTGATCTTTTGTCTTATAGATCGCCATGTCGTTGAAATGGTTATCATTGAATGTCCAGGGGATGAACTCTCCGCAGAAACGGATAAAGATTTTTAAGTTTCTTCGGGCTCGTCAAGTTGATATTGCTTGTTTGCAAGAAACTCACTTTTCTACTACTTCCGCCCCAAAATACTTTGATGCTCGTTACCCTCAGATTTTTCAGGCTACTGGCCCCACTAAACAGAGAGGTGTTTTGGTCGCCTTCCATAGCAAAACTCCATTTGTCTGTGTGAGGCGTATTGCTGATCCTAATGGCAGATATCTTCTGCTTCAGGGCACGATCCATGGTATAGAGGTTAACATAGTATCCTATTATGCTCCCAACGTTAACCCTGGACCTTTTCTGTCACACCTTTGTTCTCTCCTGGCTACACATCAACGGGGTACTCTTTTGATGGCAGGGGACTCCAATTTAGTGTTAAACCCTGCATTAGATAAATATCCAGCAGAATTCTCTGACCCTTCTGCATCAGCAAAGTCCTTTACCCGTACGTTACGTACCCATGATCTGGTGGATTTATGGCGTGAACTTCATCCTAGGGGGATGGATTATACCTACTATTCTCACCCTCATCATTCTCACTCCAGAATTGATCACGCTTTTGTATCTCGTAAACACCTTCCTTTGGTTCGTTCTATTTCTATTCTCACGGTACCGTGGTCTGATCATGAGCCTATTTTGGTGGTCTGTCGACCTCTTCTGAGTAGGCCGGCCTTTTCTTTGTGGATAATGAATGACTCCTTGCTTTCGCTGAAGGAGATTCAGGCGGAACTCCATCGCAAATCTCAGGAATATTTTCAATTAAACTCGGGTTCTGTCTCTTCTTCAGTAATGTTATGGGAAGCGTATAAGGCAGTCCTTAGGGGACATATTATCCAGCTGGCTTCAAGGCGTAAGAAGGAAAGACAGCTTAAACAATCTCAGTTGGAATCACAGTTAGCTTCCATATCGGCTTTATTTAAACAGTCACCTACCCCGTCGAACCGTAGATCGTTGGATCAGGCCCATTTAGAATTGGATCTTTGCTTAACAGATGAGGCTGAGCGCTCCTTACGCTGGACACGCCAGAAGTGGTATAGTAAAGCAAACAAACCGGACTCCATGTTGGCTCGTAGATTACGTTCTTTTGCGCATCATCCCAAACCGATATCTTTACGTACTCGTCACAATACACTTACGAGCAATCCGGTGGCGTTTTTGGAAGAGTTCCGGTATCGTCTTGCCAAACTTTATACTGACCCTACACGGGCTGACTCTCAGTCAATTTCTGACTTCTTAAATCGTCTGTCCCTGTCTACTTTGACTCCGGCCCATAAGGACCTAATGGACCGTGATATCCAAATAGCTGAGGTTGCAATGAGAAATGCATAGCAGACCTGAAGACGGGCAAGCGCCCAGGTCCTGATGGATACAAGGCACTATACTATAAAAAATTAGCTGATGTGCTCGCTCCTCACCTTGCCACTATGTTTAATGCGGTGAAGAAAGGTTCGAACTTTTCCCCGGATTCTTTAACCGCTAATGTGGTTATGATCCCTAAACGAGATCGAGATCACTCTTCTTGGGCAAACTATAGACCCATTTCTCTTATTAATATTGATATGAAGATTCTCACTAAGATTTTGGCCACTCGATTGAATTCCTTCCTTTCTCGTCTGATTAAAAAGGACCAGGTGGGATTTGTTCCCCACAGACAAGCCGGGGATGCTATCAGATGTATTTTACAATTACAACATTTAGCCCATACTCGTAAACTCGACATGACGCTCTTATCCTTAGATATCAACAAAGCCTTTGACACTTTATCCTGGCCGTATCTCCTATCGGTACTTCACCACTTTGGATTTGGTCCTTCGTTTCTAAGATGGATCTCTTCGCTATATACTTCCCCTCAAGCAAAGCTTAAATACTACGGATTTGAGTCCTCTACGTTCTCGGTTGCCAGAGGCACTAGGCAAGGTTGTCCGCTCTCCCCTATACTGTTTATCCTAGCCTTGGAACCATTGGCGGAAGCCATTCGTATGCATCCTGATATTAAGGGGATTGATGTGGCGGGCTCCCAACATAAATTGTCTCTTTTCGCCGACGATATAATATTGTCAATTTTGAATCCGGGGGTTACTCTACCTAATTTATTAGCAGTTCTCGATTCCTTTGCAAGTCTTTCGGGTCTTCACGTCAACCCGGCCAAATCAAAAGCTATGTCGATTACCCTCCCAACATCACTTTTGACGACTTTGAAACAAACGTTTCCTTTCCAATGGCTTTCGGCCTTACCATATTTAGGAATTAAGCTCACCCCGACATATGGCGGACTGTATCAGGCTAACTTTCCCACTGTCTTTCAGGAGCTGACTGAGCTATTGATCTCTTGGTCTCATTTTTCGCTTTCTTGGTTCGGCAGAATAAATGCAATCCGTATGACTTATCTCCCCAAACTACTGTACTTATTTCGTGTTTTGCCAATTCCAGTACCTTCGCATATACTGCGTATTCATCAGCGAAAGCTTTTGTCCTTTATCTGGAGTTCTTCTCGACCCAGAATTAGTAAACACATCTTATTTGCGCGAAGGAGTGAGGGTGGGTTATCTGTCCCAAATCTCCAGTCTTACTACCTGGCAGCTAATATTGCCCCTCTGGCTCATATTCATGCTTCTCATCATTTTCCCTTGTGGGCTGTTGTGGATATGATGGACTCCCATCTGATACCGCTCTCCTCCTTGCCGTGGCTTCCCACTTCTCTACGTCCGTCTACTCTTAGTCCGACATTGACGCTCTCGCTCCGTCTTTGGGATTCTATCAAGTATTCTGCTGGCCTTATTTCTGACCATCTGCCGTTGTTACGTCTGTTGCATAACCCGTTATTCCCTCCAGGCCGGGATAACCCTAGGCAGTTTACCTGGTGGCAGACGCATGGTTTCTACGATGTACATTCGCTTCTAGCCCCCACTCGAATACTTACCTTTGAAACTCTGCGTTCTTCTTATAATATTCCTCTGCGGGAACACTTTGGATATCTTCAACTTCGTCACTTTGTTAATACACTAATACGTATGCATTCAGGGCCTTATCGTTTGTCCCCCTTTGAAAGTCAGTGCAGGCACAGACTTCATGCTCCGGGTTTGATTTCCCTGATTTACTCTTCCATTATTTCCTATAGAACCCCCCCGGTTCGTTCTTATCATCAGCGTTGGCAGTCTAAATTAGGGGGGTCTCTGGATCAACAGGATTGGCGGACCATGACCCAAGCATTATCTAAATATTCTAGGAATGTCATTATTCTTGAGAATGCCTACAAAATCCTTTACCGATGGTACTATACGCCTGCACGTCTAGCCCGTTTTATCCCTACCTATTCCCCGGTTTGTTTTCGAGGATGCCAACAATTGGGTACCATGGCCCACATCTGGTGGACTTGCCCTAAAGTAAGCAGGTTGTGGATCAGGGTGTATGCCCTCCTCCGCACTATTCTTCATACAGACATCAAACGCAATCCATATGAAGCGCTTCTATTTAAACCAATAGAGGGCCTTCTTCGCTCTGAACGGCAGCTGGCATCACATTTATTTATGGCAACTAAATTGACGATTGCGAGGGCTTGGAAGACTCCTGTCCTTAGCTTTGAGGCTGTCAAAAATCGGATGAACTTCATAATGGTCAATGAAAAACTGACGGCCATATTGTTGGATACCCATACGAAATTTCTGCAGATTTGGCGTCCCTGGGTGGATATAGCTCAGCCCTCGAGATTCGGCCAGTCCCTTCTATCGATATGAGGATGGATCCTGCTGTGACCCCCCCCCCCCCCCCCCGGAGCCCTTCCCTCCCCCTTTTTTTTTTTTTTTGTGTGTGTGTGTTGTCCATGTCTCTCTACTATTTGTCTTTTTCTACTCTTTTGTTTTCTCTGTCCTTCAACACAATTTACGGATTGTGCCCGCTGTTTTCTGCGTTACTTCCGCACTACTATTTATGCAATCTAGATTTCTTCCTAAACTCTAGGTCATGAATATGTACTGTTTTATTTTTTGATGCGACCTCTTCGCGGGCCTCTCCTGCTTTTTATAATGTTGATGTAGCAAAACTTCTCTTTAAAGTTTACATTATCATTGACCCACAAAGATCTGTTACCTGTTCCCTTCCAACCTCCCTCCCTACCCCTTCCCTCAGGGCACCCATATACACTTTTCAGATTATGCTTTTATCGATACATGCCTTGCACCAGCTTCCCTTCATTTATTGTACTACGTAACTGTTGGTCATTGAATTTTTGCTTCGACTGTCTGTTTATTTTTGCTTCTTATTCAATAAAGCCTTTTGTAAAAGAAGTATAACCGTGCACCATCCACCTCCAGTGTTCAAACAAATCCACGTGCTCTTCCCTTCCCCTTTTAGGCATGCACCTTACCCTGCAAACATCGATATATGCCTTCAATCCTTAATACAATTTTTACCCTACTCCTCTCCTTAATGAATCTTCATATACTCTTGATCACCATATAAAATCAAATATACAAGTCCATAGTGCAGCAGTAACCTAAAATGACATATTCATTATTAAAATTGCGCTTACATGGATGAAGAATGGAAACAACCTGTTCCAAAATGGCCACTGTGGCACTTTTGGTTACGTCTATTGTCACTTTTGCCAACTAGTGAGGGCAATTGGCTCCTCCTGCTTTCAATCACAGCCAGTGAGGAGGGAGCTGGGCAGAGTTAAACCATGCTCTGTGTGTCTTATTGACACACAAGGCCAGCTCAGAAGTGAGCACGCACCCTCAGAGAGGGGGGGCACCAGTGAAGGACATGATAGCAGGAGGATCAGGGCTGCTCTGTGCAAAACCAATGCACAGAGCAAGTAAGTATGACATGTTTGTTATTTTAAAGTTAAAAAATGTAAACATTTAGTATCAATATTCTACAATGGGCTGTGAAAATATCACAAATATTTATACAAAGCTAAACACAGAGGAAAGGGATGGCGAGTTTGCTGTTCTACTTTCAAACCACCTCTAGCATGGTGGTTTTGCAAGTCTTTGATGCCATTATTGCTTTGCACCAACAATAAATCAACTTTCAAAAAACACATGAGGACCTCAATATGGCTTCCTCCCAGAACCACAAGCAGTACCACATCTGAAATGCCAGCATCCAGACTGTGCTAACAGGCTTTCCATAGTACATGCCAAGATATCAACAGATACAAGGCTGTTATGAATCTAAAAAGAAACAGAAACATGTTTTAAAGTATTACAGTAGATAGTATACAGTATATTAATTTCAATATAACACAATCCCTCTCCTCCTTTGGATTATTCTTTAAATTCATAACATTTGTGGTCTTAACTATTATCTTTATATTATCCAGTACCTCTAAATAAGGTCCAATAGCTACCTCCCCCCAACACAATCCAATACATAATAGAGAGAGGGAGAGAGAGAGCTAGAAAGATAAATTAGAATGAAAAAATAAAATTATTTCAACTATCTTCAACTTAACTGGCCAAACATTGTTTGTTTTTGTCAATGTGTAACATAAACTGTTTAGAATTAGCACCTATGTGTGAACAAGTTGGCAATAAGCTCATGCCCTTGTGTACAGCTCGGGTGCTCTGGCTTGTTGGGACAGGCAGCCGGACCACCTCTGGCTCTGGCTCCTCAGTCAGCTTTCAGGAATCATGCTGCTCAATGCAGATACTATAGAGCACACCCACCGCAAGCCAGAATAATCCTGGGTGCCTTCTGAGGAGAGTAGAGAAGTTTACCCCAGGCCAGGCAAGGCATAGAATTTTTGTACTGAGGAGACCAATTATCATCTCCACACATGCTCAGGTGCTCTGCAAGGCCTTATTGTAGCAATGTTCTGCTTCAATCCAGGGTAACCGAATGAGATCCATGAGCCATGCCAACTGTGGATAGCCTCCATCTCATAGAAAAGGAAAAGCAATGCAGCTAATTACTTTTAATATAATAACAGGCATCATAACCTCCACAAAAACTGTTCAGTTCAATTGAAAATGGGTTCAAATTCTTACCTAAGCTAAGTGAGCATTCATTCTACTAGGTGACTAGTAACTCTTTGTTCCCTTGTTATTTCCATTTTGAAGCAAACATGTACACTCACACACAAACTTGAGTACTACATAAAAAAAGAAGACAAATAGAACAACTATGTATATTTAATTTGGTAAAACAATGCCTTCATCCTTTCCCATGCTTGATTTAGCACCGTTTCATTTGAAACATTTGTACTAATGGAAATTTTAAAATCTACTCCCTTCCTAGATTATTGATTATTTTTGCAAACCAGTAAACAAACACAAAAATATCCCTTTTTTCTAAAAAAAAATCCAAATACATCCACCACTATTTAAAGTAGAACTATAGGCAAACCTTTTTTTTCATTTTGGATAGTGCAAGGGAGGGGTATAACCCCTGTCAGATTTTTTTTCACCATTTGTATCCCATTGGGGAGATTCTCCTTAACTTTTTGTCCCGTAGACAAACAGAAAATCCCTGCAAATTAAGGTAATTCCTTGGGGACCTCCAGATCACCAAATCTAGTGCCCCATTTGAAGATTTACCCTCTAGTACTTTTTTTTGGGGGGGACAACCCAAAACATGGGATTTTCTTTTACTTTCAATGATAATGATAAACAAGATAAAAAGAGTTTTGTCTTTAGTTATACTTTAATGACTCTGTAATGTGTTTTTCATTGAATCGTTTCTTACTGAGTTGTTATGTCTCCTTGTGACATCCTCCTTGAGCTTCCAACCTTTCCATTATCCCTCTCACTTCTGCTTGTTTGTAATGAACAATGAATGTTGCAGTCACATACACTTTTCTATTCCCCATCTGCTGTAGAAGAGCTGCCTGACAGTTCTGTTAGAATGGAATGCTTACTACCTTGAGCTTTCTGATTTGTGTCACCCATTTCCAGAAACCAGCATTTCCTGCCTCACCGGCATATTTTGCCACAAACTTGGAGCTCGCCTTTGTATCATATCCATAAAATTAAAGCAAGATGTCCTTTTGTTAATTTCTGTTAATGCCAACACCAATCTTAGAATTCCACTATTTCCTAGAAAAAACAATGTAACTTCTCTAACCAGCCTGGTATATGTTGCCTCAAATACAGTGTGGAAAACTTGCAACCACTTCTGGATTTTTACTGCTCTGTGTGGCTTCATTCCAGAATTTTCATGTCACTTCCTGGCTATTTGACAATGTACTAACAAATAAATGACAGACACTTTCCAACAGTAACTCAGATCTCAACACTGTAAATGATTTAAAATGTTTACAACGTAGGATGGAGAATATTGGCCACATACAGTACTTATCCAGTGTGTATCTTGGTAGCTGTATGATTTTGTGTAATTCTTTAATAAACTGTGTTTTATTTCACACTGGAACACTCTTTTATCCTTTGTATATAAGACCTAGATGTATATTAACTAAAGGCAAATAGCTTGGTTATTTTGTAAGGGAATTTGCACTTTTCAGTTACATTTTCCTTGAGCTCACTGAATTTGGAGAAAATGCTATATGCAAATAGCCAAGTGCTATGAAAGTCACTTGGCTTGCAAATGATCAGCAGAGCATCACCTCATTCACAAAGCTAAAGTTAAGATCCCTTACCAAGAAGTATCCCCTTGCAAAATGAACAGCTTACCTATCTTCTGTAAATCAGCCCCTTCAAATGTATGTACATACATTTTTTCTGTATACTGTGGGGTAGAGTGGGGAATGATTCCAGGCCTTACTGACTTTTTTTTGCTGCCCTTGACTCCATTACAAATATTTATTAACACTTCCTGTTCTGGTGACACTATTTGAACAAGAGAAAGTGACTGAAACTATACAAATGAAACACAGACACTAGTAAAACCCCATTTTTAAGTTTAGTAGTGGAAGGCTCTAACCTCTGTTGACTTTAGGATTTTTGTCAGTTAACTTGCAAATTTTTCCTCACCAGAACAAAAAGTCACACCAAATCTTTGTAACAGAGCCCAAAAGAGCAGTCAAAAATATATATAGCATGTTGAATAGTGGGATTGTTTAAATTATGTAGTGGGAGGGTCTAAAAGGGTCATGGTTAAATAGAAACTGAGACTATCCACTGTATACAAAGCACACATATGCTAGAGTACTTGTACCTACACCCCTAGAAACGCATCATGCACAGGTTACTGCACAGAATACAATAGAAAATTATTCACTCCTGCCAGTATGAATTCCACCTCTCCAAACCCATATCACACGCAGTACATATGCCAACCAATGGTCCCAATCTCTCCCCAGTACAGATCTTCCCCCACAGTCCTGCATCCCCTCTCCTAGACCACTACCTCAGTACAAACCCCTTCACAGCCTAACTTTTCAGTCCATACCCTCCCAGTATAGACCCCCCAGTATCCTCTCTACTAGCCTAACCTTTTAGTACAGAGCCCCCAGTAAAAAATTCCCTCAGTACAGACTACCTTTAGCACAGAAATCTTTCATTAAAAACTCCCTTAGTATAGACTCTCTCCAGTAGAGACCTCCCTCAGTACAGACTTTCCCAGTAGAGATGGCCTTTAGTACAGACCCCTTCAGTACAGACTCGGCTAGTACAGACAGTCCTCTCTACAGACATCCCCTCATGTAGAAACCCCTCAGTACAGCCCTACTTAATAGAGCCCCCCCCCCATACACACTTCCCCTAGTAAAGATTCTCCCCATGCAGATACACCAATAAAGACACCACACAGCAAAATCTCCCCATGTAAAGATTCCCACAGTACAGACCCCCCAGTATAGTCTCCCTCCACTACAGACCCCCTCAGTATAGACAACCCTCAATAAAGACACCTCATTACCAAAGGCAGGTAGTCCAGAGTGAGAGAATTCCTCCTCTTGGCTATATCATGGGACCAAAGTTGAGGGAATGAGGAAATGAGAATCCCCTTGGCTCTGAACTGCCACTGTCAGACAGGCAGAAGTGGACTAACAGTGGTATTTTCCCAAAACAATTTATTACATTACAATAACAATATCAGCACTAGTAATCAACATGTCTCACTACTTTACCACATTCAAACCAATACTTTTAATAAAACTTTCAATTTCAAATAGTGATAATAAAGTCTTTCACAATAATGATGTTAATAATGTGCTGTGTCTTTAAATTCTATTTCTTTAAATTTCATGACACCTCCTGTGTTTAAAACAATAACACTGTGTGAATGACTACCACCAGTTTTGCGCTCACCTCTACTATCCAACCTCACAATCTATGCTCAGTCAAACAAAAGCTTTTGTCCCTTAAGATGGACCCTGATGGATTCCACAGAATGGCGCTGTAAACTTCCTCAGCCTAGAGATCCATTCTACCTTAAACCCCTCTCCACCACTTTTATAAGTTACCAGATCACACCAGATGTATACAGTTACCACACTGCCACTTCAGAATGAGCTTTGTGACATTAATCAAGGTCCCGCCCCTATGCATTTCATCACCACACATGTGACTTCCTCAGGGGGATTTTATTTCACCACACACCAATCTCTGTGTATATATATACAGTTGTGTTCAAAATAATAGCAGTCAGACATCACTAACCTGATCAATCACTGTTTTTGGTAGAAATTATATTTCTACATGGCAAATAATTTACTAGCAGGTGTAGTAGAATAATATAAATCCAACAGACCCAACAGTCATGACATGCATGCTGCTGATTTTGTGTAATTGAATCACTAATTGAAAGGGGCATGTTCAAAATAATAGCAGTGTGGAGTTCTATTAGTGAGGTCATTCATTCTTTGAAAAACAGGTGGCAATTATTGTCCTTATTTGGGGAAAGAAAGCAGAAAATGTTGTACATGCTCGTTACAGTGCATTTCTCTCTGAAATTCTGAGGAAAATGGGTCGTTCCAGACATTGTTCAGAATTACAGCGTACCTTGATTAAAAAGTTGATTGGAGAGGGGAAAACATATAAAGAAGTGCAGAAAATGATAGGCTGCTCAGCTAAAATGATCGCAAATGCTTTAAAATGGCAACCAAAACCTAAAAGACGTGGAAGAAAGCAAAAAACTACCATTCGAATGGATAGAAGAATAGCCAAAATGACAAGGACTCAGCCAACAATCAGCTCCAGGAAGATCAAAGAAGGTGTAAAGTTACCTGTGAGTACTGTTACAATTAGAAGACGCCTATTTGAAGCCAAGCTACCTGCAAGAAGCCCCCGCAAAGTCCCACTGTTGAAAAAAAGACGTGCTGAAGAGGTTACAATTTGCCAAAGAGCACATTGACTGACCTAAAGAGAAATGACGCAACATTTTGTGGACTGATGAAGGTAAGATTGTTCTTTTTGGGTCTAGTGGCTGGAGACAGTTTGTCAGACGACCCCTAAACACTGAATTCAAGCCACAGTACACTGTGAAGACAGTGAAGCATGGTTGCGCAAGCATCATAATATGGGGATGTTTCTCATACTACGGTGTTGGGCCTATTTATCGCATACCAGGGATCATGGATCAGTTTGAATACATCAGAATACTTGAAGAGGTCATGCTGCCTTATGCTGAAGAGGAAATGCCCTTGAAATGGGTGTTCCAACAAGACAACGACCCCAAACACACCAGTAAACGTGCAACATCTTGGTTCCAGACCAACAAGATTGACGTTATGGAGTGGCCAGCCCAATCCCCGGATATTAATCCAATAGAAAACTTGTGGGGTGACATCAAAAATGCAGTTTCTGAGGCAAAACCAAGAAATAGAGAAGAACTGTGGAATGTAGTCCAATCATCCTGGGCTGGAATACCTGTTCACAGGTGCCAGACATTGGTTGACTCCATGCAACACAGATGTACAGCAGTTCTCAGAAACAGTGCTTATACAACTAAATATTTATTAAGTGATTCAAAGGAAAGCAAAATCTTCAAACAATTTTCAGTTTATATAGTGAATGTTTGAGTTTGTAAAGAAGAATGCAAACACTGCTATTTCTTTTGAACAGTCTAATATTCACTTTTCTTAAATTTTTTTAGAGGAACAACACAAATTTGATATATTTTTCTTCATGTTTTGATTTGGAATAGAATGTGTAGTGTTCCCAATACATTTGTGTGTATGGAAATAAAAGCCATTAGAAGGATTTTGAGCTTTATTCACTTTTTTCAACACACTGCTATTATTTTGAACACAACTGTATATATATATATATATATATATATATATATATATATATATATATATATACACACAGGTGAAACTCAAAAAATTAGAATATAGTGCAAAAGTTAATTTATTTCAGTAATGCAACTTAAAAGGTGAAACTAATATATGAGATAGACTCATTACATGCAAAGCAAGATAGTTCAAGTCGTGATTTGTCATAATTGTGATGATTATGGCTTACAGATCATGAAAACCCCAAATCCACAATATCAGAAAATGAGAATATTGTGAAAAGGTGCAATATTCTCGGCTCAAAGTGTCCCACTCTAATCAGCTAATTAAGCCATAACACCTGCAAAGGTTTCCTGAGCCTTTAAATGGTCTCTCAGTCTGGTTCAGTAGGAATCACAATCATGGAAAAGACTGCTGACCTGACAGTTGTGCAGAAAACCATCACTGACACCCTCCATAAGGAGGGAAAGCCTCAAAAGGTAATTGCAAAAGAAGTTAGATGTTCCCAAAGTGTTGTATCAAAGCACATTAATAGAAAGTTATGTGGAAGGGAAAAGTGTGGAAGAAAAAGGTGCACAAGCAGCAGGGATGACCACAGCCTGGAGAGGATTGTCAGGAAAAGGCCATTCAAAAGTGTTGGGGACTTTCACAAGGAGTGGACTAAGGCTGGAGTCAGTGCATCAAGAGCCACCACACACAGACGGATACTGGACATGGGCTTCAAATGTCGTATTCCTCTTTTCAAGCCGCTCCTGAACAACAAACAACGTCAGAAGCGTCTTACCTGCGCTAAAGAAAAACAGACCTGGTCTGTTGCTCAGTGGTCCAAAGTCCTCTTTTCTGATGAGAGCAACGTTTGCACCTTATTTGTAAACCAAGGACCCAGAGTATGAAGGAAGAATGGAGAGGCACACACTACAAGATGCTTGAAGTCCAGTGTGAAGTTTCCACAGTCTGTGTTGATTTGGGGAGCCATGTCATCTGCTGGCGTTGGTCCACTGTGCTGCATTAAGTCCAGGGTCAACGCAGCCGTCTACCAGGAGATTTTGGAGCACTTCGTGCTTCCTTCTGCAGATGAGCTTTATGGGGATCCTGACTTCATTTTCCAGCTGGACTTGGCACCTGCCCACACTGCCAAAAGCACCAAAACCTGGTTCAATGACCGTGGGATTACTGTGCTTGATTGGCCAGCAAACTCGCCTGACCTGAACCCCATAGAGAATCTATGGGGCATTGCCAAGAGAAAGATGAGAGACATGAGACCGGACAATGCAGAAGAGCTGAAGGCCACTATTGAAGCATCCTGGTCTTCCATAACACCTCAGCAGTGCCACAGGCTGTTAGCTTCCATGCCACGCCGCATTGAGGCAGTAATTGCTGCAAAAGGGGCCCATACCAAGTACTGAGTACATATGCATGCTTATACTTTTCAGAGGTCCGATATTGTTCTATGTACAATCCTTGTTTTATTGATTGCATGTAATATTCTAATTTTCTAAGATTGTGGATTTGGGGTTTTCATGAGCTGTAAGCCATAATCATCACAATTATGACAAATCACGGCTTGAACTATCTTGCTTTGCATGTAATGAGTCTATATCATATATTAGTTTCACCTTTTAAGTTGCATTACTGAAATAAATTAACTTTTGCACGATTGTCTAATTTTTCGAGTTTCACCTGTATATACTGTATAAATCCAGAGCCATTTTGCTGTAGCCCATCATATTAACTTAACTTGTGGGCACCATTTTCTTGTGGCTAACCAACCTGAATGTGTACCTAACTAAAGATGTACAAATCACTAAGCTTTCATATGCTTATTTTTCATACGTTTTGCTAAACCTTCACAAAAAATGTATATACAAAACTGTAATAAATATAACATATAACAAATGTACTGCAAATACAATAATGAATGTAAAAATTCCCCAAAACACTCACTATGGAATTAAATATATTCATATTGTTAATAATTTAGAATATATAAAATGATCAATGTATATCACTTATTAAAACACTATGAGAAGAGAATGCAATATGTGAAATAAAATAAAGTAAAAATAATAATAATAAAAACAAAAATAAAAAAGCATAAAACCTATAGGCCTCTAACTCCCCCTAGCTGCAAATGATGAGATCACTCAGTAAACAATTCAAATCAAAATCCTTGATTGATGTCGCAACGCTCGTTCCAAGACGGCAGTATGGTAACTGTTTGGCGTTTATATGCGATTCTGCACAGGTTTATAAAATTTGGGGTTTTTTAAGTGATCTGGCACCTTAAAAAATTTGGAGGAGTGGAGTTTAAGGTGGAATGGATCTCTAGGCTGAGGAGGTTTACAGCGCCATTCTAAGGAATCCATCGAGGTCCATCCTAAGGGGCAAAAGCTTTTGTTGGACCAAGCATAGAGTATGAAGTCAAATAGTGGAGATGAGCACAAAATTGGTGGTGGCCATTCACACAGTGTTATCATTATAAACGCAAGAGGTGTCATGGAATATAAAGAAACATAATTTATAGACACAGCACATTATTAACATCATTATTGTGAAGATCTTTATTATCATTATTTGAAATTGCACGTTTAATGAAATTTATTGGTTTGAAAGTGGTATTGCACTATGGAGTGAGACATGTTGATTACTAGCGATGATGCTGTTTTTTTCATGGGTGTCTAGCAGCTAGTAAATTTTTTTTTATTTTATTTTATCTATTCTATTTTATTTTTATTTTTGGGGTTTCATTTGTTACACGTTTATGAGTTAACACTAGGAAAAACTTGTCCATAGAAGCTTTCAAGTTTTTGTGTATAATATTGGCCAAAACAACCTATTTTACAGAGGTGTTTTTCAAGTCCAGAGTTTGCAGATTTAGATACCTCAACAAGATCAAGAAGCAGCAACAATACCAATGCTATTACAATAATTTGTTATTGAAATTCCCACTTCCTCCACCTCATCACATCATCACCACAATACACCAAACTTCTCCATCCCTCAAATACATTCACATCTTGACCACTTACGTATGTCATCTTAGTGTAGACCAGAACATCTTATCTCTTCCATTCCCTATATATCATCATGATTCCACACCAATTAACCTTACAGCACACCCTTACAACCTGACACAGTAAAAGTTCCTAATCAATAATCATTTTTATCCTCTGCCACCCTCCCTCAGTGCCTGGCACCTGTAGATTCATGTACCTGTTTCCAACAAGTACAAGAGTAGGGTGCAGGCACCAACACTTTCGGTGCTGTACACTGACAGAATTCTAAAGGGCATCTACAATAACCTTTATAAATTCCCCAAGAGTGTTTCTGGAATACAAAAAAGAAAGGCAAAGTGGGAAGAGGAGCAGGTAAGAAATGAAAAAATAATTATTTTCCATGCAGCATTTTTGTTATAAGATGAAAGTATGACAATATCTCTGCTCAAATGAGACCCCAAAATATGTTCTCATTACCTCCAAAAAACCACTCCTAAACTCAGATAAGGCCTGCTTTAGTACAATAAGGCCATTACAGGACAATCCTGGAAGACATACCAGCTCTGCTGAGTTAACAAGATTTTGGATTTTGGAAGTAAGGAAAGGAAGTTCTGTATATGTTCCATGTCAGAACTTACACAGAGATATGAACTAGCTTTTCATCTTCAGGTGTAAGTGTAAGCCATGTACCGGGGTGGGCTCCCCAGGATACAGTGAAGTCACAAACGAGGAAGGCAACCCCAACACCAGGTTTTGCCACAACAGAATTTTACTTAGATGTGGCAAATAAACACAACCACAAATGCTGGGAACATACAATAAATTTACATACACCCAGCCCAAAGGCTGAGACCCTTGTGCTGCACAGCACGGCCCTTCTGATGGATGACGGTAGAAAGCGAAGTAATTTACCTTTTGGTGGGCACAAATAAGCTGCCACACCTTATTTGTTATTACCCTAAAAGAGCAAGAATCACTGTATGGGTTTATGGTATGGGCTAGCCTGCGGTGCAGCACAACAGCTTACAATCTTACACAAATCTACAGTATTCCCTCTCCCATAACTGGTCCTGTAGCACGTGCATGAGTATTCCTTCTGAGCAAAACGCCAGTCTGGCTTGAGTTTGTGGGATGTTATCAGCTCTCCAATGTGAAATGTCACTTTAAGTTGTGGAGTCATTCCAATGACCAGTAACAACACTTGTGGCCTGACACAAACAGAGACCCTAACTAACTATAGGCCTGTCTCAGTCTCTGGAGGTGCCAACACCGAAATGAGGTGCGTGCACGATCTTACCGACCTGGGTCTGCCTTTCATCCGCTGGTGACTCAGAACAGAACAATTGTCTCTCCAACAAGCATGCGATCGCATCAGCCTTCCTGGCAGAGATCTTCCTTTCTCTGAACAGGATCAGCGTCTTGAACACCATCAGCTTCACTAGCTGAAGTTCTCACACCTGGATGCCAACAGATTCTCTGCTCACGTGGCTCTTTTCCTTCACCATCATTAAAACATGGCTGCAGTCTCTCTTCCTGTTTACTGAGCTCCCATGTGTAAAACCCCACCCCTTCCTGAATATAGAAATATCTATGCAGTCTGAGGCAGTGTTAGAAAACAGTGACATCTTGTGGCTAAATTGCAGAATGTCAGTAAAACATTTCAAAACATTTAATTCACATTGAGAGCTGTTTCCCCATCTCACATAAGCACTGGGCCAATAAAAAAGAACCAGCACTGTCATATGGGAGGAAGGAAAGTGAGTTGTGCTTCTTAATGCCCAAAAGTGCTGGAGATTTTCTTCAGTCCTAGGAGAATTTGACTGGTGAAGGAGCGAGGGAGGGGTGAGCATGTGTTTTGGGGAGGGGGTAGTAAGTGAACATGTTGCTCTTTCCTGCATGGACAGAACACAGATGTGCTAGTCTTAGACCTGTTCCTAGTGCAGAAGGTAATTAATTAAAATGAAACTAAGTTCACATCTTTTTATGAAACATACTAAATGCCATATGGCTTAATTTAACCAGTATGTAACTTCTCTCTTTCTTCCTTTGTTTCATCTCTCAATCTTTTTCTGTTTTTTCTGCTATTCTCAGACTGCCAGTTCTAGGGTGGCTACATTTGTTCTATATACCACATGTGAATGTAGCCGCCCTTTCCTGCTTGCCCCCAAGATGGACTACATATCTACCTGCAGCTACAATACACATAGAGCGGAGCATGTGACCAGAAATAACAGAATTGCAGAAGCAGTGAGATGCATTGCTGAAGGACAGGGAGCATGCAGAGGCCAAAAAAAGCCAGGAAACAATGGTAAAAGGCTTAAAAAAAAGAGCAGTGGTATACTTGATATTTTAGAACAACTGATATTGTAAACAAAACATTGAGTTTAGAGTTTTGCCCTCCAAAGGATTTACTCCCCTTCCTGACCAGGCCATTTTTTGCGATACGCGCTGCAGTACTTTAACTGACAATTGCACAGTCATACAATACTGCAAGTGGAATTTATGTCCCATTTTCCCCACAAATAGAGCTTTCTTTTGGTGGTATTTCATCGCCTCTGTGTTTTTTTTTTAATTTTTGGTGGTATATAAAAATAAAGACTGACAATTGTGAGAAAAAAAACAATATTTTTTACTTTTTGCTATTAAACATGCCCAGTAAAAAAAAATTTAATCTAATTTCGTCATAAATTTAGGTAAAAATGTAAAATAAATTGAATAACTCAAGCGCTAACTATGGTGAAATAAAAACAAAAAATTACAATTAAATGCTGTAGCAGCAAGTGCGAACAACCCGTGTCTCAGTGGGGTAAATTAAACAATCATGTGAAGTGAAAAAATGTTGCACTACATGAAACAATGGTACAAACCATTATATAACCAAAATACAAAGTGAAGAAATAAATATATATTAGAAGAGAAAATAGTAGAAAAAATATTAATATTGAAAAAAAAAAAAAAAAAAATATATATATATATATATATATATATATATATATAAAATCAAAAACACAAAAAATAAAAAATAAAGAATATTTTTAAGTATAAATCAAACAAGTCATTCAAAAAACCAAGTTGAATCAATAAAGTGTTAATTCAGTGAACCCTCCTTTGGATAATGAAAAATATGTGCTTCTGTCATAAATTCCCATGCAAAGACATCATCCACCATATATCTGCTCACCTCATGCAGTGTGACCTCACATTATACAATGTTACGGTCTAACTGCGCTTTTGATCCCATGTGGACTCAGAAGATCAGCTTGCTGAATGAAGACTCCAAAGTAAGCTCCCTCATTTTAAGCGTCTTTGTATCAGCCATTTGGTATAAACCTCCTGCGCTTAGATGTGTACAACAAATCAACGAATAATGGCTGCTGACACCCACAACTTATTATCTATAAGTGGATGGTGCAAAATTATATATAAATTGGTGTAGCGTCCATACATCAAATATGAATAAGTAATCAAATAATCATATATAATTACACAGTGATAACTACATAGTGACCTGATCCCCTCTGGGATCTGAAAGTGACACAAAATAGTGGGTGAAAAAATCAAAAATCAAAAACTAAAAATTGTGGTCTCAAATTAGACCCAATGTGGTATATCAAAAGTGCTCACAAGTACCCAGATCCTAAATTAGGATCAGTGACTGAACATAACCTATCAATCAAAAAATAAGTGACATAAACAAGTGATCCCAGCACTGGGGGATATATTTTCTAAATATAGTGAATAGTGCTCAGTGAAAAAAATCACTCCAAAAATCAGAACTGAACTCTGAGAAAATCAGGAGGATCAGTGGCCTGTAGGATTATCCAGGAGGGTCCATTTGGTGGTGACAAGATTATTCCTGGAAAAGCGCATTTTTCCCTAAAGTGAGCTGGCCCTTGTGGTCACTGCAAGCAGGTGAGGGGGCACTTTGGCTATCTGTGGATTCACAAGTTGTTTAGCACTGGATTCACGTTGTGCTGTATTTTTTACACTCTAGTCATTGTTGTGGATCACGAGTTATTATTTGTATAGCGTGTGGACTATCATTTGGATTGGACATTTATCATTTTCACTGAGTGTGTACACTTGCACCTTTATTTCAAGTGGGATCATATTGCCCACATTTGTCTGATTCCCCTAGTTGGGGGAACCCTTCCACATTTATTGTTGTGTTTTGCACTGTTTTCACTTTATGTTAACACGGTATTATTAGTGGTATTTACATTATTTATATTTGTTTTATATGAGCATGTTAGTATTTATTGTTTACTTGCACTTTGTGGTTGAAAGTAGATGTTAGCAGCTTAGGGTAGGGTATCTTCATTTGAGCGCAGGGGTTTCTTCTTATCTATAAGCTCCAGAAGTGCACCACCCAGAGATATCTGCTGTCTTTCCAATTTTCACTTAAAGGATGACATCCTCTCCAAAGCTAGGCAAAGTGAGCTTAGCATGTTTAACAAAGACGCTATTAAGTTTATTCAAGATCTTTCACCCATCACATTGAATAATAGAAGGGCCCCCTGCTGGAGGTCCTGAGGGATAAAGGCATCACGTATAAATGGCGATTTCCCTTTTGCACTGAAAGCTACATTAAATGGCAAACAACATCTGCTCAGAACACCCGAAGAGCTGAAATACTTTTTGCTCTGCTTTACCCATACACTGATCTACCAGAATGGTACCAGGAGTTTAAACTACCTGCTCCTGTCTCTGACTTCTCAGATTCACCCCATAACTCACCCAACAAAACACCTCACAAAAAGGGAAGAAACTACAAACCTCTTCTTCTGAATCTACATTATCCTCCCCAAGGTC
Source organism: Staurois parvus (assembly GCF_062004578.1). NCBI lineage: Eukaryota > Metazoa > Chordata > Amphibia > Anura > Ranidae > Staurois > Staurois parvus. The sequence continues at coordinate 12,515,463 of NW_028317949.1, forward strand.
AAAGCTGAGAGGATACTTGACTCATAGCCCTGGAAAAGTTTTGTAAACCTTTGCTTTTTCTTTTTCTTTTTCCTTGTCGCCCTGGGCCTATCAGGATGTCCACATCTATGGAATATTATGGTCTTCACCGTAGAACCATAAAACATGTATGTTTGAATATGTGGAACTGAGCTTGATTATTAAACATGCCTAAAATGCCTTAAAGCAATTCTAAAGCTTCTTTTTTTTGTTGCAAAATAACAAACATGTCAAAACAGTGGTTTTGCACAAATCAGCCTGGATCTCCCTCTTCTTGGGTCCCCCACAGGCTCTTCTAGCTCCTCCTGTCAGTCAGGTGCCCACACAGCAAGAAGTTTGCTATGGGGCACCCTCTGTTCCATGTGTCCATATACACACGGAGCCACAGTTTGGCCCCACCCCCCTCTTTCCTCATTGGCTGACTGGCTGTGATTGACAGCAGTGGGAGAAAATGGCTCCTGCTTGCTGTCTCAGCCAATGGGGAGGCAAAAACCCAGGAAAACCGAGGCTGTCATTCACATCGCGGGATCGTGATGAGGGTCAGGCAAGTATTGAGGGGGCTGGGGGAGCTGCTGCACACAAAAGTTTTTTACCTTCATGCATAGAATGCATGAAAGTAAAAGTCTTCAGCCTTTACAACCACTTTAATGACTGACCTGACCTGCCAGTCCTGCTATACACTTATAGGATTCATAGTTCAATGACTCTTTTATGTACAGATCATTCTTCTGAGATTCATCTTTACTAGTAGGGAAGTACGCTCGCTTAGAACATCATTTCTGTTGTTATGGGCAAGTTATGAACCCCTTGAGCATACTCAGACAACTATAAGTATGCTTATCCTGGGGCTCCATTGCATATATAATTTATGTTACAGATAATAGACTTTATTATTGTCTGTGAAGATTTTTTTGCCCAATTGGGTTTATAATAAGCTCTAAAGCTTAGATTTCTAAGTACATATATTAGCACCTGAGGCATTCATTCATTGTCTGTATTATCAACTAACACAACCAGTATAATTATAAATATGAAACCCTTATGTGCCATTAAACACATAGTTGTAAATCTGGGAGAAGTTCTTTCATATAGCCTAAGATTATCAGTGGGGGAATGGTCTTAGTATCTCTTCTAATGATAAATGACGTGGATTTATATCTCTAAATCCAATGGGATTAACCGCTTCCTGACCGCCCTATAGCAGAAGTACTGATACAGGGTGGCAGGACTATGAAAAATCACATATACGTATATACGTGGTTTTACATTTCTGAGTAGGAAGCGCATTCCATTAGCGGCTACAGATGTTGAATACTGGGTCCCGACCGGAGATTCCCCACCGGCACCAGGCGATCGCCGGGTATCACTGACAGGGGAGAGACCTGTGTGTAAACAACAGAGGCCTCTCTCCTGCCAGCAGTAACATGCTGCTGTGTATTTCTCTGCACAGCAGAAAAATACACAGTAGTAGGGGCAGAATGACAACTCATGGGGCCCCCGGGCAATAGGGGATCATGGGGCCCCTGTGTCCTTGTCCACACTCAAAGCACACCCAAAAAAGCCTATAAAAAGGTACCAGGGGCATTTCATGGGGCCCCTAACTGACCACGGGCCCTCAGGCAGTGCCCAAGTGCTCGAATGGTCAGTCCGCCTTGCACAATAGTATGCTTTCCTAGTAAAACACACACAGCACACACAGTGCAACAGCCCTCAGAACACAGTTAACCCTTTAATCGCCCCAGATGTTAACCCTTTCTTGCCCAGTGTCATTAGGGGAGTGTCAGTGCTTTTTATTAGCACTGATCACTGTATTAGTGTCATTGGGATGTCAGTGGCAGTTAGCCAGTTTCCCCCTAGTTGCAGAATGGCTGCCGCAGTCCCGCAGTCCTGCAATAAGTCGTTGATCGCTACCATTACTAGTATGGAAAAAAAAATTCCAGTATATATACTGCCATTTGTAGATGCTATAACTTTCACGTAAACCAATTAATTTACATGTATTGGGATTTTTTTTAACAAAGACATGTAGCAGAATACATTTTGGCCTAAATTTATGACAAAATGAGATTTTTAAAAAATTTTTTACTGGATATGTTTAAAGCAAAAAGTCAAAAATATTGTGGTTTTTTTTTTCAAAATTGTTGGTCTTTTTTTGCTTATAACGCAAAAAATTAAAAATGCAAAGGTGATTAAATACCACCAAATGAAAGCTCTATTTGTGGGGAAAAATTACATACATTTTATTTATGTACAGTGCTGCATGAATGCGCAATTTTCACTTGAAGTAACGCAGTACTGTATTGCAAAAAATGGCCTGGTCAGGAAGGGGGTAAATCCTCTGGAGGGCAAGTGATTAATGGTTATCCTTACAATTATGGTGATAATCTGTTAACTCCTCTTCTTCCCCCTGCAGCTCTTGATCCACCCAGTTGTCCAGACACACGGGACACTATGATCCCTCCCATTATTGCACCTCCCCTGATGGTTAATTTGCCTGGTTTGAAGTTTGAATGCCATACATGCTTAATATGCTTTCACAAATGTGCTGCTTTGTCAGTCCTGAATTATATATATATTTTTTTATTTTTGGTTTATACCTCAACTATTACTGGTTACTAGTACCATACCAGAATACTCCCCTGAGTTTCCCCATCAACCGCCTCAGGTGGGAAATATGATATCAGAACTTATCACCTATGTCTTTATCAGTGTATTATGATCTGTACAAATATACTCAGACTTGTTTAGTTATGCTCATATAGAGGTCTTGATGCATATAATACTCATGTAAATAGATAAGATTCTTTACAGCTGTTTATTATTGTTTCCCACCCAAATGGGTTAATAATAATTGCTGAAGTTTAGTATTGAAAGTGCTTTCTTCCTGATACTGAAGGTTCTCACTAATTGTGTACAATACCAGCTAACACAATTATTCTATGTAAGATTTGAACCTCTGGTTCACTTTTCAGTGTGATGCTGTGCCCCAGGTGTTGGCTTACCCATATGGCTTAAAGTAATATTGGAAGAGAGGTTCTAGTATCTTTACTACTGATAAGTGATTCTGATTCTTATTGTCTTAATATTTAATAGAATCATACAAAATATTATATATTGGTTTAAATTACTGATTATGCTATATATTGCCTCAACAGACTGAATAAGTTACAGATGAAAGTTTACTTTACATCTAATATAGCTGCTATAGACTTTCTGTGAGCGGCTTGTTCATACAGGTCTTGAGCACTCCCATTCTCCCACCCAAACTGTAGATTTTACCTAAATGCTATATTGGATCTATCTATTACTCTTTAACTACAGCCTGCCTGCCTTGGGATACTCTTTTGACTAATAGCATCAAAAGTATTGTCACATGTCTTTAATCTTCTACCCCCTTTTTTTCTCTCTTTCTTCCTTCTCAGTATATAGACATTAGGTTTAAAGACCTAAGGCCAATAATATGTCTGTTACATCCTCGAATCATTAACTGTGTATTTCATTTCCTTCAAAACAACTTGGCTTAAAGCTACAATGGCTTACTGGGAACAAAGCCTCTTCTAATTTTACATAATGTTAAGGGATTAAATATTCCTGAGAAGAGATTGACTCTTCTGAGAGAATTTAGCAAAGTGAAACCTAAGGTGGTTTTTATACAAGAAACACACTTTAACCACTTGATGAACCGGGCTAATGCTGAATGACAGCTACAGCATGGTTGTCTAGTTCTAGGAGGGCATCATATGACGTCCTCCCAGAACACTCTCCCAGCAGTGCGCACCCAGGGCTCTCTGTGATTGATGTTTCCTTCGTAAACAGCTGATCACATGACATGGTAAAGGTCCAATCCCTGCTCCCTTTTACCACATGATCAGCTGTGTCCAATGATGCAGCTGGTCACAATGTAAATACAGTTGTCAGTTATCTGCTGTACTTTTTTCACACTGTCACAGTGTGAGGAGGGAGGAAAGCCGGTAATCACCAACTGTACATACACATCAGGACATCAGTGCAGCCCCAGGGGGACATCAGTGCAGCCCCAAGGGGCCATCAGTACAGCCCCAACAATGTCATCAGTGCAGTCCTAGAAGTGTCCATCAGTGCAGTCCAACAGTTTCCATCAGTGCTGTCAGTCAGTGTCCATCAGTGCTGCCAGTCAATGTCCATCAGTGCCACCAGTCATTGTCCATCAGTGCCTCCAGGTAGTGACCATCAGTGTTGCCGGTCAGTGCCCATTAGTATCACCAGTCAGTGCAGTCTATCAGTGACCTTCAGTGCCTACCAGTGCCCATCAGTGTTGCAGATCAGTGCAGCCTCATTAGTGCTTCTTCATCAGTGCCCATCAGTGGTGCCTCATCAGTGCAGTCTATATGTGCCTATCAGTGCAGCCTCATCATCAAATGTTGTTTTTCCAAATTCTGGGTCTTTTGTTGTTTTTTTAGCAAAAAATAAAAACCCAGTGGTGATTAAATACTACCAAAAGAAAGCTCTATATGTCTAAAAAAAATATGATAAAAACTTCATTTGGGTACTGTGTTGTTTGACCGCGCAATAGAGTCATTCAAAGTGTGACAGCACTGAAAGCTGAAAATTGGGCCGGGCAGGAAGGGGTTTAAAGTTCCCGGTAGGCAAATTGTTAAAACACATAATATTTCTAAACTCTGTGACAATTACTTTATAAAAGCTTTTCATTCAACAAATACTTTAGCCAAAATGAAAGGAGTCTCCATACTATTAGGCAAAGAGGCCGCCTTTTCCTTAACCGATAAACTAGTAGATCTGTGACAGAAGGTATCTCCTTCTCAAAGGAACTTTAAATGGCATATCTACCACTCTGGCAAGTGTCGACTTCCTGAATTTGGCCCATATATCAGTCTGCCAAAAAATTGTGGCTAAATTAAAATGGTTTTCCACAGGATGTGTTATTCTAGGAGTGGATTTCAATATACCCCTCAACCCGTTTCAGGATACCTCATTCGGCAAAACTTGTATCTTTTACAGAGTACTTAAGAGAATTAAGTGCATGCTGAGATTTCTTACATTGATTGACTCTTGGAGGTCCATATATCCAATAGATAAAGATTACAGATTTTGCCCACCTCCACATTAACGATATTCACGGATAGAGTACATCTTCATCTCTCAGAGAGCTCTTTCCATTCTAACAGAAGCTAAACTGGGAATCCAATCCCTTTCTGATCACACACCAATCTCCTTAACATTAGACACTTTAAAACAACCTCCTAAAACCTGCAATTGGAGATTAAATACATCATTACGCACTGATTACACTATTCACAAACATGTAAAGGAGGCCACTAAAAGTTATTTCACTCCTAAATTAAATGACTATCTCTCCCTGTTAACAATCTGGGAAGCCCATAAATATGTGGTAAGAGGAGAATTAATTAAATGGGGTTCAAGACGCAAATAAGAAAAGCTATTGAATGAGTTTTCTGCTAAAATTGCCAACCTTGAATCACTACATAAACTCTCCCTCTCGACCCAATTGGCAACAGAGTTGGTAGAAACTAGAATAGCTTTAAAAAACATTCTAGATCAAAAATCCAAATGCTCGCTATTCTTCAAAAAACACATTTATTATGACAAGAGCGGTAAGTTCCTTGCCAAATCTCTGCAGTACTCTAAGATATTGGAAAATATCTTCTCTATCAACACAGTGGATGGCAAACCAGGTCATGCCCTGAAAAAATTGCTTTGCAATTTCACCACTTTTATTCTAAGCTGTATACCTTACCCACCTCCATAAATCAACCACCCTACAAGGTAATAGAGACCAAATAATTAAAACTTTTTAAGACAGAGTAACTTTCCCTCATTATCTCAGACTGTTGTTAATGACTTAGAGCGCAATTTCACAGAAGATAAACTATTACTTGCCAATAAAGACTTAAAATCATGAAAAAGCCCAGGGCCTGATGGTATGACATCTCAGTATTACAAAACATTTACAGATTTATTGACATTTCCACTTCTCTAAGCATTAAATTCTTTATCTTCACAACAAGTTCCCAAATCTTTCCTCCTAGCTCATATTTCCATGATACCTAAGGCTAACAAGGACCCTTTGGAATGTTTCAACTACAGATGGATATTTCTTCTTAACATTGACCTGAAACGTTTAGCTAAGTTGATTGCAGACTGTCTTCAGCCTTTGTTGGGAAGGTTAATTGGAGCAGCACAGTGGCTAAATGGTTAGCACTTTTCCCTGGCAGCCCTAGGGTTTGAATCTTAACCATGACACCACCTGCCTGAAGTCTGCATGTTCTCCCTGTGCCTGTGTGGGTTTCCTCCGGTTTCCTCTCACACCGCAAAGACATGCTGGTAGGTTAAGTGGATCCTGTCTAAATTGGCCCTAGTATGTGTATATATGAATGTAAGCTAGGAACCTTAGATTATACGTCCCTTGATGGTTAGGGACTGATGTGAATGTACAATATATAGGTAAATAAAGCATTGCATAAATTGACAGTGCTATATAAGTACCTGAAATAAAAAAAAAATTGGACCAGAGCAAATTAGATTTATGCCTGGTAGGGAGGGGACAATATCACTAAAGCACTTATTCTTATTTACAGGGCTAAGTTTGATTTAAAAAAAAGACTTCTTCTGTCTACTGACACCAAAAAGGACTTTGACAGGGTCGCCTGGGACTACATGTTCACCATGTGCTTCCATATAGGCCTGAAACAAAAGATGTCATCTTGGATCTCCACTATGTATAGATCAGCTACAGCACAAATCAAAATAAATGGAATTCTTGCAGACAAGATCATTATTAAAAATGGTATGAGACAGGGATGCCCCATATCCCCATTGCTCTTTATTTTAGCATTAGAACCCTTAATTTGCATCATCAATCAAAATAATTCTATTCAGGGATTTTGCATCTCTGGCAGAGAGTATAAAATTGTTGCTCATGCAGATGACTTGCTGCTATTTGTCGCAACCAAATACATAAATCCCAAACCTACTGCAAACTTTCCACATTTTTTGATACCTATCCAATTTCAAAGTGAATTATAGCAGGTCAGAAATTCTCAATCTTTTACTCTCTCCGGAAATTTTAAAGTCCACCCAGCAAAACTGCACTTTTTGATGGGAGCAGGAAGCCCTGAAATATTTAGCTATCTGGCTTATTCATAGAGGGTCTTTATGCTCAAAATCTCAATCCACTTCTGAAAAATATAGAACAAGATCTTAAAAATTGGAACACTGAAAATTTGTTATCAAAATTACTATCAAAATGACAATCCTACCCAGACTGTTATATTGTATGCACACTTTACCCATCAAACTGCCTTCTAGCTTCTTTAAAGGACTAAAACAAATACAAAGACAATTTATTTTAAGTTCAGAAAAAGCTTTTTATCCATTTTTTTTCACTAGATCTAAAAAGGTGAGTGGTAAGGGCCTCCCTGATTTAATATTTTCCTACTATGCTAGACATTTGGCCAGAGCGGTAGATTGGCACTGTCATGTAAGGAATAAAGACTGGATAACCGTAGAGGATTTCTCGATCCCACTCCCACTTCAGTTTGTACCCTGGATATGTAAACTCTTTTACCCTAAACAGGCTACACAACACCCTACAATTGGTGCCACAGTTAACACGATCCTGGGGCTAATGCACCATTCCCTTTAACACCTATAGCTGACAACCCCGAGTTCCCACCGTGTATACATACAGTATCACAAACAACCAAAAGCCTTCCCTTATTAGCCTAACACTGCACTACAGTAAATGGAATGGTATCTTGAGAGGTACTGAAGGTTATATGTGGTGGTAATATAATACCTTTTTGGACTTACTTTCAAATGCATGATTACCTTTACAATCACAAACATTTTGCTTGAGGTGATTGTAGCCGTATTAGTGCATTTGCGACAGAAACAATTGAGTACTGTCCATGATACTTTTTTTATTTGCACTAACATACAATTTTGAGGACAAGCTTTCGGGGTATGTCCCCTTCTTCAAACTTTGAAGAAGGGGACATTCCCCCGAAAGCTTGTCCTCAAAATTGTATGTTAGTGCAAATAAAAAAAGTATCACAGACAGTACTCAATTGTTTCAATCACAAACAAAAACTTTCCTTCTCTAAGGCTCTTACCGAATTAGAGGCAATTTGCCTCAAAGGAGCTGAGTCTAGGAAGACGAGATCCTTAACTTACTCATGGCTTTAATCAAAATCCTATGAGAAACAAAATAATTTTAGAAATCTAATGGGAAAATCTTTGGATACCTTTTCAGATGATCAATGGCAAAATGCATGCTCACTAGTACACACGTTTTCTCTCAGTACAAGAATGCAAGAGATGTTATACAAGTTACTTACACATTGGTATGCTACACCTGACAAAGTACATAGATGGTGCCCCCCCAAACCCTGGAGATGTAGTTTTAACAGGTGCACTCTCTTACATAGTTGGGGACATTGCCTCCTTATCTTTTCTTTTTGGGATGAAATTCGTGCTCGTACTATAAAAATGACTAAAACTAAACTGAATTTAGGTTGCAGCCTGTTGCCTACTACACTTCTCTCAAACCTCTTACAGAAACTATAAAAATTCCTTGACAAAACACTTACTTAATGCAGTCAAATCTCTATTTCATAAATGTTGGAAAGCAACCATAACTCCTTTGGTAAAGGATTGGATATGAGAAGTGGATCACATGGAAGAAACTCTGACTATGACAAATGGCCGTCTGACCAGGTATCACAAAACCTGGAATGCCTGGTTCATTTTCATTTATTCTGATGATATAAAAAGCTAATGGGTTAACGAATGACTTAAATTCCAACACGAAAAATACTTGTAATTCTAGCTATTCAATCTGCTGAATTTAAAATAATGCTTTGAAATGGTATTGCTCAAGTCACCCTATATGTAAATAAATCCTGATACTCTGTCGTTTTTTTTTTTTTTTTTCTCCTTCTCTTCTGATGTTCCTATTCACTATTTATTTTTCATATATAAATGAATAAACACTCAAATTTCAACACGAGTCTAATGAATATCGAATCACTCAACTTATTGTATCAAACTCCTGTTATGCAGAATTATATAATTTTGTATGTTTCTTGTCAAGACCCTATTGGGTCCTTCCTATTATTATTATTATTAATATTATTATTATACAGGATTTGTATAGCGCCAACAGTTTGCTCAGAACTTTACAATATAAAGGGAGACAATACAGCAACAATATAGTTCAATACAAGAGGGTTAGGAGAGCCCTGCTCTGTGGAGCTTACAATCTAAGAGGGAGGGGCTGGTGGTACAAAAGGTAATAACTGTGGGGGATGGACTGGTAGGAGGAATAGAAGATTTCATTATTAGCTGAAGGCAGGATAGGCTTCCTTGAAGAGATAGGTTTTCAGAGATCGCCTAAAAGTGGGCAGAATAGGCGATAGTCTGATAGATTTGGGTATAGAGTTCCAGAAGATGGGGGAGGCTCTGGAGAAGTCCTGGAGACTAGCATGGGAGGAGGAAACAAGGGAGTTAGAGAGCAGGAGGTTATGGGAGGAGCGGAGATGATGGTTTGGGTGATATTTGGAGACAAGATTGATGATGTAATTTGGGGTAGAGTTAATAATGGCTTTATATGTTTTTGTTAATGTTTTGAATTTTATTCGTTGGGCAATTGGAAGCTAGGGGAGGGATTGGCAGAGAGGGGTGGCAGATATGGAATGGTTAGTAAGATGGATGAGTCTGGCGGCAGCATTCATGATAGACTGAAGAGGGGATAATCTGCAAATAGGTAGGCCAATGAGGAGGGAGTTACAATAATCAAAGCGAGAGATAACCAGGGAGTGAATAAGTTGCTTAGTAGTTTCCAAGGTTAAGAACGGGCGTATCTTGGAGATGTTGTGGAGGTGAAGTCTACAAGATTTGGACAGTGATTGGATTTGGGGCTGAAAGGACAGATTGGAGTCTAGGATTACACCTAGTACCCTGGCATGAGGGGAGGTATTTGTTTTTCAAAATGTTCAGACTTTTTTGTTTATCTAGCCAAAAATAAAAACCCCGGTGGTGATTAAATACCACCAAAAGAAAACTCTATTTGTGTGAACACAATGATAAAAAAATATTGTTTGGGTACAGTGTTGCATGACCACGCAATTGGCATTCAAAGTGTGAGAGCGCTAAAACCTGAAAATTGGCCTGGGCAGGAAGGGAGTAAAAGAGCCCAGTATTGAAGTGGTTCATTGCCATTCATTTTAAAGGAAAACTGTAGTTTTATTTAATTTTTTTAATTTTAGCAGGCACATATTTCAAATTTTCAGTTGTTTAATCCTTATGTGTGCAGAGTTTATTAGTACCTACATGGCCCGGCCCAAATTTAGCAGTGTCATCATACAGTGCATAGGTTAACTTGATAACAATGGCTGGTATTCTGTTATTTTTATTATTATTATTCTGTACCTGACAATTACATATTAAATTGATGCCACTGTTGCCTGAAAGAGGCAGTGTTTAAATAAATCATAGTGATCACATGAACAGAAACCACTCTAAATTGGTCTCTGAGCTGTTGGTGACAGGAATGAGAGCTACATTTTGTCAACACTAACTTTAGTTAGTCTTATCAGACTGATTTAAATGCACTAAAGGTAAGAAAAATAACATCTATTCATGTGCAGAGCTTTAAAGCAGGAAGAACAGTCTATATTTCACAGTAATCTAATCAAAATGGATTCGAGGGAAGAGATGGACAGGAGAAAAAGGAGAGATGAGGTACTGACACATTAGCGGATACAATCCCAAGAAAGTGATTTGTATAACACATCCTTTCAGTAATAGGATGGATGGTTTCTGAGGAATAAATCTACAATGGTCATTTAATTAATTAATAATGGCCATATAGAATTAAGAAAAGTTTTGGTATTTCTTTATAGGTAGTAGGAGAGATTGGTAGGTGTAGACTTCTGTTAATCATCATCTCTTGGCAGTGAACCAGTCCTATAACATATACTGTTTACATGTCCTGTGTAAAAGTAATGAGAGAGTTACCTTTTTAAGCCCCTGGGCCAAAGATATTTTTAAATATGTTAGCATAGTTCATGTATTTTTTTTTTTTTGAAGGGACGTTTAGTGTGCAGCATCCTTGTAATATAAGATATTGTATAGATCATGTGGTTACTATTGTAAAGGTCCAACTATAGACAGACCTAGAGAAATGACTGGGGAGAGTATAGGTGCAAGAGGTATTGCCTGATTGGAGTTTGATGGTTGAGGAAGAGGTTAGGAGGAGCCACAGCGGTAGGAGCAGTGGTGATTGCTGTAAGATCATTCCAGAAATGTGGACAAGAGGAGAAAATTGTCCCACACATTTCTTGTACATCAAATGGATCAAGTTATAGGAAGATTTGTAATAACAGATTGGTGGCAAGGGGGGATCTTTAGGAGTCTTGGAATAGTAAGTTACTTCCCTTTTAGGTACCGCTTGTCTTTATTGGAGCTTAATCCATTGGGATAGCCAAAATGTTCAGTTTGGAACTGACCTCAAAGCTGGAGGGGTGTGGTTGGAGTTTGATCATAATCAATCCTTTATGCTAAAGAACTCCTTCTTAGAATTCAACAGTTGTCATGGAAATTATTGGGTATGATTTATTTTGTTTTGTTATTTATTACGTTGGTAATTGTTTCATTGGATAAATAAAGGGATGCTGCTGATATTTTATTGAGAAGGTTATGTATTTATTGGGGATCGGTGGAGGGACAAAGCTTATGAATCCAGCAATCAAGTTTGTAAGGACAAGCCTGTCCCATGTACATTAGTTTTGCAACATAAAATCTCAAGATGTGATACTTAAATGACCTTTTCTTAGAAGATATTACAGAATCTTGATCTAATAGCATTCTACTGCCTGAGGTTTTTTTTTTTTTTTTTTTAACAGGCACAGAAATGGATTGCTTAATTATAATCTCTAAATTAATTCTAAACACAGCAATCCCCAGTAACTGGAAATATATTTATTAAAGCAGTACAAATTACTATGTACAATTGTAATGTATGTTCGCCTCCAGTTAAATCCCTTATTTCTTGTCATGTTATTTACCACTTTGTGTGATAAAGTGGGAGGTAGCTGAAGGCTGGGATGGGAAATAATATATTGTCATATTATGCCTGCCCTACAAATGATTATTCTGCAGGGATTATTCCTTATAGTAGGGGTGCTCTGTTTCTCATGGATTGTTTTCACTGTATATACCTATTTCACTATCTCTGTGCTAAATCTGTATATTTTGTTTGGGTGCAGATGATGTCAAACTTGCCATCAATCCAACTGTAAAAAAAATTGGGGTGTGGTTGAATGATGACTCAAAAAGTTGCATAACTAGTAAATAAGTTAACTTTAGGTGGTTAGGGGGGCAGAGCCAGACTTAAAGGAGAAATACTGCCAAAACTCGTTTTTCTCTGTTTTCAGCTGACAGAGGGCCATTGCCTGCTGTCAGATGATGTCACTCAGGCAGTATAGGCTGGGGAAAGATCCCAGCTTCAAAGTTGGGATCCACACAAGAGTCTGGAGAGACAACTGGCTCAGCCTGTCAGCGAGCCACTGAAAGCCTGAGCCAGTTGCACCCTCCCTCTCCACAGCCCAGTGCTCCGGTGAGCGCCGGGGGGCAGAAGAGACAGTGGTGACTGACAGTCACTGCTCCCTATTCAGAGCATCTGTGAGTTCCCACACATAGAGATGGTGGGGAACAGATGCAGAATCGGACTGATGCTGCATCCACCTAAGTATAATTGGGAAAAAAGTCCATACTTCTCTTTTAAGCTGAGTCTTACAGAAAAAAGCTATTTTTTTTAATTTTTACTACTGCCGTATAAAAGGTTTATGTAAATATGTAACAACTGTACATACAATAGCAAGTGGAAATGGTAACCTCAAGTCCCATATGAATATGAACACAAAAATTTACCTATGTTTTTGTTTTATGCCCAACATTTGAACACAATTGCTACTATATATATAGTGCCATGGCATACAGAGTAATAACACTATATAAATAAAATAAACATAATTATCACTCTATGCCCCAAGCAGAGCTTACAATTTAAAGTGGTTGTAAACCTCAGACATTAAATATGACCAAAGACTTTCCCAAGATACCAAGAGAAGGTGACAGAGAAGGGACTTCCAGCAGATTGACAGCCTCAGGTCTGTTCCAGTGTGCTGTGTGAAGTGGTATGTGTCCCTTCCCTTAAATCAGTTCCTAGAGCTTTCCTCAATGAGTGTAACTTCAGCTCCCTGAAGTTGAGATCAGAGTAGAGATCCTATGTAAATTCTGCACTTTGAATGGATATAGGGGAAATATGGCTGTAGATAAACAGGTACAACTTATGTAGGAGGATTTGTGTCATCTTTGTGTATCACCTGAGGCCAGTCACTTCACTGGGTATATGTAAATGTGTGTGTTTAAGGTTTATAAGGTAATTAATCAACCACACACACACACACACACACACACACACACACACACACACACACACATATATATAGTGAAGGAAATAAGTATTTGATTCCCTACTGATTTTGAATGTTTGCCCACTCACAGAGAAATGATCAGTCTGAAAATTGAATGGAAGGTGTATTTAACAGTGAGAGACAGAATATCAACAAAAAATTCAAAAGAAATGCATGTCTAACAAATGATGCACTGATTTGCATGTTCATGAGGGAAATATGTATTTGATCCCCTATCATTCAGTAGGATTTCTGGCTACCAGGTGTCTTTGATACAGGTAACAAGCTGAGATTAGAAGCAGTCTCTTAAAGGGAGTGCTGCTAATCTAATTTTGTTACCCGTATAAAAGACACCTGTCCACAGGAGCAATCAAACAATCAGATTCCAAACTCTCCACCAGAGAGTGGGTGTTAGGAATGGACTTGCCAGTAATGGTGGGACTCACCTGCCTTGTGGGCTGCAGTACCAGGGCTGGCCAGCGGGTGCTCCCAGCAATCAGAGACTCAACCCTGCAGCCAGCCAAACACCTGAAACTGCCTATACAGGTGTATTTAAGTGATGGCCAGACCTGCAGTCTGGGCCTTGGTGTGTGTGTTTTTCCTGGGCCCTGTATCTTGTAATCCTGCATTCTTGTTCCTGTTCCTGTGTTCCTGCTAGTACGTTTCCTTGTTGCCAAACTCTGCCTGTTCTGATTACGCTGACCCTCTCCTGGTCTGACCCCGGCTCGTTCCTGACCATCCCTCTGCCTGACCCTCTGTACCACGCTGCCAGCTACCTGCTGAACCTGGCTTGTGACCCCGACCATTCTCCGCTTGCTCCCCCTGTACCTACCTGCCCGATTGTTATTGACCCGGCCTGCCTGACGACGCTTGCATTGTATGTACTGTTATCTGTGGGTGGTTGGTTTGGTTTGTTTGCACTGTGTTATGTTTTAGTATTGCACTGCTTTTATGTTTGTATTGTTAGTCTTTAATAAATTATATTGTTTATAACATGAAGTCTGCGTTTCCCTGAGTCAGTCACATACCTCTGGTCATACCCGGGAGCTCTGACATTACACCAAGGCCAATCCTGATCAGAAGTGGCTGCACAGGGAAGCCATCTTGGTTTGTTGATGGGAAGGATGGATCTTGATGAGGTTGTGTTTTTATATCTGCTAGTGTTTGATGACAGAGAATATGCTTATCAGACTCTGAAGGAGTATCCCAGGGATGAACTGCTAGAATGTATACGGCTCGCTCATGTTCTAGTAGATCAGGGCACAGAATTCTCTGAGGTGCAGCCATTGATTCAGGTTTGTGCGGAGTTGGTTTCATCTGGTACCCCCGAATGCAGGGATGAATTTTTGCCACCATTTAGTGCCGACCAGGTAGAGTCCCTGGTATGGTTATTAGAGGATGATGTGGATTACTTTCTGGAGCGTTATTCTGCATGTTCACCACAGATACTAAGAGATTGTATAAACGCAGTGCAGTCTTTGACCAGACAGGCTTTGTGTAAGCTCAGCTTTGTTCAACCCATACTGCAGACATGGACAGATTTGTTGCACCCAGCCTCAGTCAGCTTGCAAAAACCCAGTCCTGCTTCTAATCTATTTCCTCAAAGCTCTATTCCTGCATTCCCAACAGCTCCTCCTGCCCTGCTATCTACCGCATGTCAGTACCCTGTTCCCACTCGCTGCACCTATCCTGCCTTTAACCCTGTAAAGAAGTCCTCTGTAGCAACTGTTCCCTCCCCTGTTCCATCCTCCAGCTCTTCTCTGTCTCCAGCTGCTCCATTCGTTTGTAGACCTGTGTTTACTTGCAGTGCTCCAGTAGTTAAAACCAGAAAAAAGTGAAGATTCTTTCCAACCAATACCATCCTGCCAGTATCCAAACCGGTGAGCCTGCCGTCTGAGAACCGGCCTTCCGTGGTTCAGCCTGGTGCCTCGGCACCCGCACTTCAACCTGATGTCTGTACCCAGCCTGATGTCTGTACCCAGCCTGATGCCTGTACCCAGCCTGATGCCTCCATTCAGCCTGATTCCTCCATTCAGCCCGATGCCTCTACCCGGCCTGATGCCTCTATTCAGCCTGATGCCTCTATTCAGCCTGATGCCTCTATTCAGCCTGATGCCTCTACTCAGCCTGATGCCTCTACCCAGCATGATGTTTCTACCCAGCCTGATGAACTGATCCAGCCTGATGATCCTATTAGGCCAGTTGACTCGATGCCCGCTGTTGATCCAGACGATCCGGTACCTGATGACCCGGTGCCCGCTGTCATACCTGGTGACCCGATGCCCTCTGTCGAGCCAGACGATCCAATGCCTGATGACCCAGTGCCCGCTGTCATGCCTGGTGACCCGATGCCCGCTGTCGAGCCAGACGATCCAATGCCTGATGACCCAGTGCCCGCTGTCATGCCTGGTGACCCAATGCCCGCTGTCGAGCCAGACGATCCAGCGCCAGATGACCCGGTGCCTGCTGTTGAGCCAGACGATCCGGTACCTGATCCGGTGCCCGCTGTCGTGCCAATTGACTCAGAGCCCGCTGTCGTGCCTGGTGACTCGGTGCCCACTGCCTTGCCAGATGACGCGGTGCCCGCTGGCGAGCCAAATGACCTGATGCCTGGTGACCCAGTGCCCGCTTTCATACCTGGTGACCCGATGCCCGCTGTCAAGCCAGACAATCCGGTACCTGATGACCCGGTGCCCGCTGTCATGCCAATTGACTCAGAGCCCACTGTCGTGCCTGGTGACTTGGTGCCCACTGCCTTGCCAGATGACGCGGTGCCCGCTGTCGAGCCAAATGACCTGATGCCTGGTGACCCGATGCCCGCTGTCCAGCCAGACAATCCAATGTCTGACCCAGTGCCCGCGGTCATGCCAGTTGACTCGGAGCCCACTGCCTTGCCAGATGACGCGGTGCCCGCTGTCGAGCCAAATGACCTGATGCCTGGTGACCCGATGCCCGCTGTTTAGCCAGACGATCCAATGTCTGACCCAGTGCCAGCGGTCATGCCAGTTGACTCGGAGCCCACTGTTGTGCCTGGTGACTTGGTGCCTGTCACTCCGCCTTGGGGTCCGGCGCCCGCCGCTCCGCCTGGGGGCCCGAGACCTGTCGCTCCGTCTGGGGGTCCGGCACCCGCCGCTCCGCTTGGGGGCCCGAGACCTGTCGCTCCGCCTGGGGGTCTGGCGCCCGCCGCTCTGCCAGGGGGCCCGAGACCTGTCGCTCCACCTGGGGGTCCGGTGCCCGCCTCTCCGCCTGGGGGCCCGAGACCTGTCGCTCCGCCTGGGGGTCCGGTGCCCGCCGCTCCGCCTGGGGGCCCGAGACCTGTCGTTCCGCCTGGGGGTCCGGCGCCCGCCGCTCCGCCTGGGGGCCCGAGGCCTGTCGCTCCGTCTAGGGGTCCGGCGCCCGCCGCTCCGCCTGGGGGCCCGATGCCTGTCGCCCCGCCTGGGGGCCTGATGGCTGTCGCCCCGCCTGGGGGCCCAATGCCTGTCGCCCCGCCTGGGGGCCCAATGCCTGTCGCCCCGCCTGGGGGCCCGGTGCCTGCTGCTCCGCCTGGTGGCCCGGTGCCTGCTGCTCCGCATGGTGGCCCGGTGCCTACTGCTTCGCCTGGTGATCCGATGTGCCTCTGCCCAGAGTCCAGCCCGATGTGCCTCTGCCCGGAGTCCAGCCCGATGTGCCTCTGCCCGGAGTCCTGCCCGATGTGCCTCTGCCCGGAGTCCAGCCCGATGTGCCTCTGCCCGGAGTCCAGCCCGATGTGCCGCTGCCCGGAGTCCAGCCCGATGTGCCTCTGCCCGGAGTCCAGCCCGATGTGCCTCTGCCCAGAGTCCAGCCCGATGTGCCGCTGCCCGGAGTCCAGCCCGATGTGCCGTTGCCCGGAGTCCAGCCCGATGTGCCGCTGCCCGGAGTCCTGCCCGATGTGCCACTGCCCGGAGTCCTGCCCGATGTGCCGCTGCCCGGAGTCCTGCCCGATGTGCCGCTGCCCGGTGTGCCATTGCCCGGAGTCCTGCCCGGTGTGCCGCTGCCCGGAGTCCTGCCCGATGTGCCAGTCTTTGATATCCCGCCAGTTACCAGACCCGGGCGGTGGAACATTTTGCCCAGCTAGGACTGTTTGGAGCGTCCTGAGGCCGCTCCTTGAGGGGGGGGTACTGTTAGGAATGGACTTGCCAGTAGTGGTGGGACTCACCTGCCTTGTGGGCTGCAGTACCAGGGCTGGCCAGCGAGTGCTCCCAGCAATCAGAGACTCAACCCTACAGCCAGCCAAACACCTGAAACTGCTTATACAGGTGTATTTAAGTGATGGCCAGACCTGCAGTCTGGGCCTTGGTGTGTGTGTTTTTCCTGGGCCCTGTATCTTGTAATCCTGCATTCTTGTTCCTGTTCCTGTGTTCCTGCTAGTACGTTTCCTTGTTGCCAAACTCTGCCTGTTCTGATTACGCTGACCCTCTCCTGCTCTGACCCCAGCTCGTTCCTGACCATCCCTCTGCTTGACCCTCTGTACCACGCTGCCCGCTACCTGCTGAACCTGGCTTGTGACCCCGACCATTCTCCGCTTGCTCCCCCTGTACCTACCTGCCCGATTGTTATTGACCCGGCCTGCCTGACGACGCTTGCATTGTATGTACTGTTATCTGTGGGTGGTTGGTTTGGTTTGTTTGCACTGTGTTATGTTTTAGTATTGCACTGCGTTTATGTTTGTATTGTTAGTCTTTAATAAATTATATTGTTTATAACATATCTGAAGTCTGCGTTTCCCTGCGTCAGTCACATACCTCTGGTCATACCCGGGAGCTCTGACAGTGGGCCAAAATCCCTCCTGAGATGTGTGCAAACCTGGTGGCCAACTACAGGAAACGTCTGACCTCTGTGATGGACAACAAGGGATTTTCCACCAAGTACTAAGTCATGTTTTGTGAAGGGGATCAAATACTTATTTCCCTCATGAACATGCAAATCAGTGCATAATGTGTTAGACATGCATTTATTTTGAAATTTTTGTTGGTGTCCTGTCTCTCAGTGTTACAATACACCTACCATTTGATTTTTAGATTGATCATTTGTGAGTGGGCAAACATTCAAAATCAGCAAGGGATCAAATACTTATTTCCTTCACTATATATATATATATATATATATATATATACCCAAAATACACCTGCACAAATACAGTTAAAAATATAATATGTACATACTAATTTAATTCACATGGGGATTGATCCCAGAATCCCAGCACTGCCATAATAATTAGCTATGGTATTCTGAAAAATATTAACGTGTATGTATAGCCAAACGTTTTCTTGTTTCTTGGTTTGGCATAGAGTGGGAGGGATCAGAACACCTGATCGGTTATTTTTTATGTCTGTGTACCATTAGAGAAATGTCCCTTCACTTCCTGCCATTACAAAGTAAGTGAAATTCTCCCAAAGTGAGTGGAAATCCCCTTTAGACAGCAGTCCAAAGAGCAAGTGTCTACAACTGGAAGATTTCCCCTCACCTTGCTCTAAACTGATGCATTCCCCCTCACTTTCTCTCTTGGTGAAAATGGTAACAAGTAGAGGATCAAATCTATTCAATGGGGACAACAATAAAAACCTCACAGATTGTGTAATTCTTCCTCATTTTCTTCAAACTATAAAAAATGTTTTGCCTAGATGTTCTGTATTCATAACATTGTGTTGAGTAGTGAACCATCTATTGGGTAATGCACCCTTTCTGTATTTTTATCAATAGAGATCAGGAAGTGTCTTATGTGTTAAAAATAAAGATTTCTCATCTACCACTGCATTTCCAATTTAGCTTCCAAAAGAACACACCAGTGAAGGCCTCCTTTCTCTCTTAAATACACATGTGCTTGTAAGTTAATTTATTGTGTTTGTTAAAGTCATGTACTGTATATATCTAGATTGCATTTAAATGTATTTAATGTGATTTGTATGTAGCTGTTTGTACAAAATGTGTTCATTGTATGCATTTGTAAAGGACATGTATACAAGCATTTTGTAACTTCAGTTTATGCATTTATTGCAGTTTTACAGAACTGTTCATAGAAGTAAATTCAGCTTTGGAATGAAACACAATGCTGCTTCTGTCAGTGTTTGTTAGCTAGCTGTCGGCTAACCATTATTAGGACAGCATACTAGAGGTGCACAGATCTTTTGTAAAATGTAACTATTTTAGGTTTGTTAGTTGGTAATTCATTGCCTGTTCTTTGTTCTATTTTATCACTTCTTTATTTATAGAAAAGACAGACACATTTTGTACATGTATCTATGGCCAATTTGGTATTCTATCCTAGAACCCAGAATAACTTTTATACTGCTACATGTTTAAACTGCAAACTGCCTATCTCTTCCTCTGCAGTCACATCTGACTAAAATATATTCATTTTTGTATGTTTACTATTACCAATTCATTTAAAAGGTTCTCTTTAATTCTTTCATTTTCCTTTCATCTAGTAAAAAAGAAATAGAAAAATACAATCTTTGTGTTTTTTCCCACATGTCCATCCTATATGAATGAGGAACAACATGCATTTGTATAGATATAATTCTAAACAAAATGGTTGTCCTTCAATAAATGTGTTCTGTTGTGGTTTCTATTTCCCAGAGGGCCAGGATTGTTCTGTGTCTCAGTAAGAAGGAGCAACATCAAATGTAATCAGACATTAGTATGCATAGTCATAGACTTTCATCTTACAAGATTGTAGCTCAGCGGAACACTTGCAATAGTGCAGCAATGTAATGTCTGATTGAAAAATGCCTAAAAGAGCAAACCATTTATCACAGTAGCAGTTCATGGCTAAAGTACAACGAACTCCCCAGAGTAAATAGATATATTGGTTTGCAGAAAAAAGTGTGTTTCTTGTGGCAGTTTTGTATCTTGTGTTGCATAGAAAATGCTGCAATGCACAAAGTAAAATATTGCCATGGTGACTTAGTAAATTTAAAATCTGAAGATGTCACTCTGTATATTATTTGTGGAAATCTCTGATTAGCTTGTGCAATAACTTACAAAGCATAAAACCTGTGCCATAATGTATGAAGTGTACAATAAGTGCAATCAGCGTATAAATCATACAACACACTTTGCGGTGTGTGTGCTATTGTAATGTTAAAATGAACATTTACTTCTGCTAAATCTGGCAGTTTCCCTTTTGCCCTCCTCATAAGTACCTCATAAAGGACTAATTTAAAGTAGATTTATAGATGTTCAGCTACAGGGCAAAGCCGCTGTGTAGTAAAATATTGGTCTGTTATGGTCTATGTGTGTAGCACATTAGGTCTCCCTCTTAAAGATAACAAATGTAACAGTAAACAAATTTAAACCTCCATTTGCTGATGGAGAAAGATGAGTGGAAGCATGAAAGAAAATTCTTATCTTTGAATTCTTCATATTTTTAGAGAAATGCAATGTTATGATGTGCACTGACATGTTAATCTGCTTATCAGCATTTTATGCTGATAACAGTAATGTATGGCATCTTAAATTGATCTGAATTTATCAGCGATCATGAGTTTGAATGCACATACAGTATTTATATAATTATAATTACTTTCCTGTATGGCAGTGCATTTGTATATTCTTGTAGCATTAACACAGCTCCCCCATGCTGTCTTCTCTCCACTAATCCAAATATAAAATATACTGCACCTCGTACATAAAGTTATAAAGTTATTTAAAGTGGTTGTAAACCTCAGACACAAAATATGAACAAAACTTATCTTTGTATAGTGTGTACTTGTCTCAATTGAGAGCACTAAGTGTCACTTCTGTCTGCTACTTCATTCCTCATTCATATCTGCATGAATCACTGACACCAAGAGAAAAATGGTGACATTGGAGGGACCCTCAGCAGAATGACAGACTAAGATCTTTTCAATTGACCATTCAGGCCCAAGCACTACATCATGGGGGGAGGTAACATGTGCCCCCATATCTGGAAAAAATAAATATTTAATAGTATTTTAACAGTAAGGGAGCCTGTGAAAGTATAAGAGGAGTGACTAGACAGCATCTCTTTAACACCTTCCAGCCCAGCCTAAAGCAGATCGGTGCCTGGGCGGAACATTTCTCCTCCTGAGTGGGAGTCATATGACGTCCTCTAAGAAGTCGCCGCTTGTGGGGCCATGCAGCAGTGCAATTTGTCACTGACTGTGTCCACTAGACACAGCCGATGACTGATCACTATACCTGCCCGCTGCCAACGTCATGTGATCACTGTAACTAATCACAGCAGATCACATGACAATTGTAAATGATGGATGGCTTTATTTAATTTCATCCATTGTATACAATTGTGTTGCTAGCTGCGATCACATGGTACAGACAAGGCCAATCACAGCTCATCTGTACCATGTAATTAGCTTGGGCCAATTACAGCTAAACACAACAAAAGACACTGAATGAATCAGCTTCATTCAGTAAAAATGGTTTATTATATCAATTAAATACATTGGTATAAGCAATCATAATGTGTAAAAAAAAATAAATCCTGATCACTTTCCAAGAGTAGTACAGTGTTACTATGGAAACACTGTATTGGTCTGGTCACAGTGTGTTAAAAAAACAAATCATAAAAAATAGAAAAACATTTAATAAATTATTTTCTTTTCATACTGTCACCAGTCAGTGTCCCTGATCACCGCCACGCCAATTATATGATGATGCTGTACTGCACTGGTGACAGTATGTAAAATAAAAAAGTGAAAAAAACCTATTTTTAATTTGTCATTTTCCAAAAAATTGTGACAAAAAATTACAACTTCAAAAAACTCATCATACCTCTTACTAAATACCTTGGACTATCCATTTTCCAAAAATGAGTAATTTTGGGGATATTTATACTATCCTGGCATTTGCAGGCCTCAAGAAATGAAATAGGCCATCAATACATCAGGACTGATCAATTTTCAGATATTATTATACAGTATTTATAAAGCGCCAATAGTTCACTCAGCGCTGTACATTACAAAGGGGGACAGAACATGTGACAGAACAAGAACAATACAATGCAAAACATGAGGGGATTGAGGGCCCTGCTCCTTGGAGATATACTGTATATACCATAGTTTGTGGACTATAACTTTTCTACAAACTAAATAATATACACTGATTTGAGTTATTTTCACCAAAGAAAGGTAACAGAATACATTTTGACTTAAATTTATGAAGAAAGGTTATTTATTTAAAAATTTTCATAACAGTAAAAAAGAAATTTATTATTTCCACATTTTTGGTCTTTTTTTATTTAGAAAAAGGTTTTAAAAACTCAGTGATGATTAAATACCACCAAAAAAACACTATTTGTGTGAAAAAAAAATTATAAAAATGTAATATGGGTACAGTGTTGCATGACCGCGCAATTGTCATTCAAAGTGTGATAGTGCTGAAAATTGGCCTGGGCAGGAAGGGGGTAAAAATACCATGTATTGAAGTGGTTAAACTCCAATATAAATGTTGACATTTCTTCCCCACACGATAGGATATTACTCAACTTGCTTTGAAAAACTGTTTTATGTGCTGGTGGTATCATTGAATTTCATCCATATAGTTTCTGTCCCCTTGTCCTCTTGCTTGGAATGAAATTTTGATCCAATCAATCAGTGATTATTTTTATAGATATTGAGCCTGAACTTGATCCTTACATTCAGTCATGTACAGGTATACACACTCCTCTGAAATTGATCACTTTGATTTCAATGTACACTGTGAGCTTCTCACACTGTGCATTAGAAGCGGCAACAAGTCAGACAGAGCTTGCCTTATTGCCTGGCTGGAGCCAATCCAGTATTATTGGGCTGTCCTTGTCCTTGTATCATGAAAGCTTAGCTACTGCAGTAACAGCCATATGTGTAAAGTGCCAAGAGGCAAAACATGTAAGATTAGGGGAAAGATAGGCATTTTAGCTTGAGAGGATACCAAGCAAAAAAGAATAACTAGGAAAAGGAGGAAGATAAAGAGAAATTTGATAATCATAAGGTTTTTTGGGGGTAGAAAGCTTGGAAGAATTAAAGTTAGGTTTTAAATAACTGATGGGTAGATACTGTATGCAAATAAGTAATGTATGTCAAAATCCATTACACTAAACATTCATTAATTTCATGCAAATCCAATGTGCCTAAGAACAACCCCTCCAGATTGATAACCATAAAGGTATTTTGATATTTGCATAGCTCCTCTCAAGATTTATTCCACTACTTGCGTTTGGGCTGAGGGCTCTCAAAAGGACTTCTGAGGAATAATGCTGTGATGTGTTCAGGAAGCTACAGCATGTATAGCACCCTACTGAAAAGCACAGAGATCAGGGATGATGTCATTAGATGTAAAATAAAGTAAGCAATGAATATTGAGTTTGATTTAAAAATAAAATGTGCTTGATGATGAAAGGGGCAAAAGGAAGGACAAAATATAGGCAGAATAAACTTCAGCTTTAACTATTTTACTAGGCAAACAATGTGCCTTTTTTTCCATGCTAAACTATGTTCCTAAAAAAATATTATAAGTTAAACCTCTTATCTTCATATTTAATTTGATCTCCTTCGTAATGCTGTATACCCTTACTACAGGATGCTGCCCAAAACTATACCTATCCAAGCCATACCCTTACAAACAGTCTATACCTGTAGGGCCACATCATCTTTCATTCCCCAGTTAGTACAACTCAGCATTTAAAACCCAACTGCACTTTTTCTTTTGTTCATTCTTGTATTAGCCCAGCCATTATTGAAAAAAAAAAGAAAAAAAACTCTGCTTGTGACACTTACCCCCGAAACCATATCTTCTTGACCATTACATTTTTGCAGGCTTTCTGCACTCACAATACAATGATTCAAAGAACGGATGTCTTCTGCTTTGTTCATCAGTGCATACTACAAGTCACAAAGGAAAAGGTGAAGAGAAAGAGGATCTTGAGTATCACATGACAGGCCTGATGACATACAAAAATTAGGTAAATAAAAAAGAAAAAGAGGGACTGACCTCTGGAGTTAGGTTGAATTCATATTCTTACTACACATTACCCCCCGCCATATTTTTTTTTCTTTTTTCTGTGCCACACCCTCCCCTACACTGTTTTTCCTCCCATCTCCACTCCCCCTCCACCCCTTTTTTCCCCTCTAGCTTTTTTCCAGCTATTCTTCTCTCTCTTCTCCCCCTTTTCTTTTTTACTTGTTCCATACACTTCTCTTTTCTTTACCTATATACCTTAGTGAGTTAATTTGATGTCTTGATTATCCCTCTCTCGCCTTCTTTCTATATATTGGATTCTGGCTTAGAGCCCCTTCATATACATTGCCCTCCTTGGTGGGTCTTTACTGCACCTATAGTATCAAGAGTAGGGCTTCTTACGTGTGTTTGTTGTTTATAATGTTCTCAATATTGGTCTTTAGGAATGATCACTACACCTTTATTTTAGCTGCCTTTGCCCATTCCTTTTCTTTGGCTTGTTTGTGTTTCTTTACTTGTTCAATGTCAATCATTTACGGATACCTTATTGAAACTGTATCTCGTTATGCTTTGACTCTTACTGATGCAGTGTAAGTGTAGTGGAATCTTGTACTCTTTAAAAAAAACTAAATTAAGTCTTTATGGAAAAAAAGGGCTGCATCCAGTGGGAGCGCTGGATGATGAGAGAGTGAAGGGTAGAATTGAGCTTTATATTGTTGACAAGCACAATGTTATGCATGTGGTAATGAAAAGATGTGAATAGGCCTTGTAGTATTCTACATAAAGAAGAAACAACAGAACGGCATTAAAAAAGGCATGGATTCTTTCTTAGATAAACAGAATATAACTGGTTACTATTTATAGGTAAAGTTGATCCAGGGAATATCCGATTTCCTCTCGGGGGATCAGGAAGGATTTTTTTCCCCTGCAGGAGCAAATTGGATCATGCTTTGCTGGGTTTTTTGCCTTTCTCTGGATCACCTTTGGGTGTAGGATTATAACTTTTTTTTTTATGGTTGAACTTTCATGGACTTTTGTCTTTTTTCAGCCAGAATAACTATATAACTATGTAACGGCAAAAATGGAAATGTGTAATATTTTATCCACTAGGTTATTAATGAAAAAGACAAAAAGAGCATTGCCACATTCTGATCCACATGGCAAATCACTTTTAACTTTAGCACATTGTGAATTGTTTTTTTTAAACTATTATTTTTCTTTTGTCTGACTATAAGGTCTTTACCAGTATACATAGGTTGTCCCTTAGACTTTGCATCCACTACTTTTGTGCTAGGTAGCTCCAAAACAGGGGCGGACTGACCATTTGGAAACCCGGGCACTGCCCGTGGGCCCAGGGTCAGTAGGGGGCCCCATGAGATGCCTCTGGTACCTTTTTCATAGGCTTTTTTGAGTTTGGGCAAGGACACAGTGGCCCCATGATCCCCTATTGCCCGGGGGCCCCATGAGTTGTCAGTCCGTCCCTGCTCCAAAA
The DNA here is from genome assembly GCF_062004578.1 of Staurois parvus. NCBI lineage: Eukaryota > Metazoa > Chordata > Amphibia > Anura > Ranidae > Staurois > Staurois parvus. The sequence continues at coordinate 12,541,401 of NW_028317949.1, forward strand.
TATTTGTTTTAATTCAAAATCATCCCACCAATAGCAATAGTCTGATATGTTGAATCTGTCTTATTCAATGATCCTTTTCTATACTTTGTTTTGGATATTATCTGTCCCTTCATCTGAAAATCCCATAGTTCTCACATTCACCTTCTTAGGGGGCTAGTCTTGATGCAGATGCCCAAAGATCCAAGGTTTACTATTCCATTGTATATTCTCTCTTTTTTTTTAAATGCCTTATTCTTAAAATTATTTCTTCAAGTCTGGAGGCAGAAAGGTAGGAAATTACTATCTCTCCTATTCCTGTTTAGTGCCATGGGGTTTATTGAAAATATTGGATGCTTTCTTCATAATCTGCTAAAACAGAGCCAGTTATTAAACATCTGCTGCATTTCATGCTTACCAAATAGCTGACATGACTAGCACTTTTTATATATATTGTCACAAATATTGTAATGATTTTTTTTTTACTAAACCATTAATTATTTCTGGGTTAGTGCTGTATCTTTCTTTTCCACTACATACATTTAAAGGTGAATGATAGAAAGTGCAGCTGAATACGTTATGCAACATTTGACAGGTTATACATAGTCATTGTAGATTGTTAACATGCAAATCTCAGCAGTTCTGGTCAGATCTTGATATAACATTCACTCAGTGATTCTACATTCTTCTTGTTCTTAAGAAGGTGCTACAAATCTATATAAATACTATATTCAATTACCTTTAATAATACATCCTCATTACCATTGACATGTAGTGTGTAATTACTGTCAAATCACAAGAAATGATGTGAATTATCTTTAGAAGTTTAGAAGGCAGAAAAGAGCTCTACAAAATAAAAGAGACATGAGATGACCATCCAGATATAATCATGAACATGTTATACTTTACTGAGAAATTCCTTCATAAGAGCTGTGTTCTGAATCAGTAAATTTGCTGTTCATGCTGTCTTAAATATTCATAGACATTTGTATTTCCCTACATGATAGCAGCTTCATACATCCATTAAAAATAATATATAGAGGGAACTATTGAATTATGCCCTATAGTCAACGTAAAGATGAATTACTGATGTTAGGGTGTTGAATCTGAACCCCATTGGAGTCAAAGGGAGCTGAATATAAAAATACAGTAATGGACATTTTTTAGGCTGCTGTCAGCCAACAACAATTTTAATGTATAAAAAACTTGCAAAATGCAAAATTCCTTTAAATAACATGTCTGAGAGCGCCCTTAGCTTACCTGTGAAGTGGTGCATCTATACAATGTATACAAGTGCACTGGAACTGACATTTACAAAGAAAAAAAGTGCCATTTTAATTCAAGGCAGATGACAGTTCAAAGTGAATCGCCTGAAGCTTCCTTTCCTCTATACCAGATCTTTATACTAAATTATGATCTGGAATAGATGCTAATTTGAAACCCCACAGAAAAATGATGCGAGGCTCCCCTAAAAATACATATTGGACACTTATCCTAGATGAGGGCCTTGTATGGATGTCAAGCGGGACCCCACATGCAAAATATAACAGCATGGGTTCCCCCCAAATTCCATACCAGACCATTTTGTCTTTCCCCCTGAACTATACCAGACCACATACCCTCAGCATGGAGGGGTACCTTTTTACTGGGCCCCTTTGGCAAAGCACCTTGTCACCAAGCTCATAAGGTCAAGGGTGCTAGCACAGTAAGGGAGGAGCTATAATGTCAGAAAACTATATTATTTGAGGGAATAGGACTTTCTCGGTGCTGATAAACAACCATACAACAAAAACTTTTTATATCAAAGGCAAATACTTTTTTATCACAAAAAACACATGCTTATATTAAAAAACATATAATCAGTCATGTTTACAATAGATTCCTATATGAACTGTAAAGCCATACCCATGTGTTGGGTGATCATAACTGATTTAACAAAAACATATTACTTGATGTAGCAACAGATGCCATGAGATAAATACAGCAAAGATGCATGGGAAATATACAACAAAATCCTCCTGAGCTTAGAAAGGAAGGGTCCCCTGACGTAAAGCTGCCAACACTCTAAACTGATACCCAAACAGTGTATACAAATAATGAAAAATAGTGCAGTGCTTCTCCCAATAATTCAAATAAATAAACAAATATGTGTACATATATAAATAAACACACAATGCAGTGCCAAAAACAATGTGCCACGGTCACCTAAGTGACCTATAAACGTGATATCCGCAACAAATGTGCCAAGATGGTGTCCGATGCCGGAAGATACCATAGTTTGTAGACGCTATAACTTTCACACAAAGCAATCAATATACACTTATTGGGATTTTTTTTTACCAAAAACATGTATCAGAATACATTTTGGCCTAAATTTATAACTAACTTTGAGTTTACTATATATTTTTTATAGCTGGAAGTAAAAAATATTGTTTTTCTTCAAAATTTCTGGCCTTTTTTGTTTATAGAAAGAAAGCTCTATTTGTGTGAAAAAAAGAACGTACATTTCGTTCGGGTGCAGCATTGCATGACCGCGCAATTATCAGTTGAATTAGTGCAGCGCCGAGTAGCAAAAAGAGGCCTGGTCATTAAGGGGGTAAATCCTCAGGAGGTCAAGTGGTTAAAATCTACTCCAGACCCAAAGGTGGAGCTTTCCTAAAACTGGCACACTCAGAATCTGGTGCAGCTGTGTATGGTAGCTAATCAGCTTCTTACTTCAGCTTCTTCAATTAATCTTTGCCAAAAAAAAAACTAGAAGCTGATTTCTATGCAGAGTTGAACCAGATTCTCCACTCTCTAGCTTTAGCAAATAACCCCCCAAAAAGTCTGACATGCAGTTTGCTATTTTTTTCTTATTCCTGCTGTAGGCAATGGCACAGTAAAAATTACATTTACAAATTTAAAAAATGGCATCTTTTAAATTACTGACAAATAAAACTTCATAAAACAGAACACAGATCCCTCCAAAGTTCCCCCACACAATACATAACAGACTGGCTGCATAGATTTTTTTTTTTTAAAGCTTGTTCCTCAGGGCAGTGTCCACCCCCTCACACTATTTATTTTACACCCCCTTGGCTAATAGCCTGGAAAATCAGCATTTTTAATTTGACAGATTTGACTGCCTTTGATTTCAGTAGGGATTGGGTTTGGCTTTAAAGTTTGCCGAACTTGCTTGAACTGAACCTGGGGTCTGTGTATAATCGAAGACTTGTTCCATGTGAAATGTAGGTGACAATTTTTCTTCAAATAGGTGAAAATGACAACCACTGTGACATTATTACCAAATCTAATTTGTTACATGGTAATCAAATCTATTTATTTTGTGCAAAGTAACCATTATATGTAAATTCCTTATTTATTATACATGTTTTAATTTTGTCTAATATTTAGAAAAAGATAATTGCCCATAAGAAAAAAATCAGAAGTATGCTATAGCAATTTTGCTTATCTTGCTTAATCATGTACATCTAGCTATCCAGCATTTTTATATCAAAACTCTGTGTAATACAACTTGGAATTCAATCTGAAGAACCACAACCTGCTAATCAATCTTCTGCATAGTGTCAAAGGGCTTTCTAAAATCTAGATAAGACAAGTCTGCTGTTCCACTGTGATTTCATATTTGGTTACAGGAAAATCAATTAGATTAATTTGACCTTTTTGTTCGGTTGCAAACCATTGCTAAATTGGGTCATTGACTTCAGATATTGAAAAATTCTGTTTAGTTTGTGCTTCCATGTACTTCTAGTTGAATCCCACTCACTGCAAATATTTGAAAAACATTCAGACTAGGAATTTAAATATGGTCATTTATTTGTTTACCCTTTAGGTTTGCTTAAATTGTATTTTATTTATTACAGGTTTATTACAGGCAGCGATTTGCATATATTTTGTACATTCATAGCAGTCCCTGCCCTCAAAAGATTTACAATCTAAGGTCCCTAAGTCACGTACATACGGTATATACACATACTATTATTCATGTTAATGAAATGTAGGTGTCTAAATAATATTGTATTTAATAATAATTTAAAAGCAGAATTTCCAAAAATATATGCATTGTAGTTGAAATTTATTTTTGTTTTTGTAACAATGAGTTGTTGGTCAATAATATTTTTCGGCTCTTTATTAATTTAATAGAAAAACAATGCCCAATTTTCTTTGCCTCTCCTCTTGTTGAAATGACCACCTGATACAGACTGAACCTGTAGCCCTTCTGCACATGCTCAGTTTGGTGTGTATTGCTAGAGTTTTTTTTTTTCTTGGTAGAGTGCATGCGAAAAGCACAGGGCCAACCAGCAATGTCCAGGCAGAGGTAAGGGGATTTACATCCTCCTAGAGCAGAAAGAAAATTCCTCCTAAAAACTTTAGCTAGTGGTGGGCTGGACACAGATAAAAGTCACAAGACTGCTCTAACTGCTGATGAAAAATAGCAGTTTATATTTACTAAAATAATTGTATTTCCATGTTCTGTGTACTGTGGGAGACCAGATATAGTGAATGCAGGGTCCTGCGTTTAGTAACACTTTAAGTCTACCAAAGCCAAGTTTATTATATTATATGGTCTACATAATGTATCTTGTGGCTATTCAAGATCAAAAAGATAAGATTAATAATAGTAATCATAGTTACATAGTTAGTCTAGCTAATAAAAGACAAAGGTCCATCCAGTTCAACCATTAAAAAAAAAAAGTATAATCCTATACCCACAGTTGATCCAGAGGAAGGCAAAAAAAACCCAGCAAAACATGATCCAATTTGCTCCTGCAGGAAAAAAAAATCCTTCCGGATCCCCTGAGAGGCAATCAGATATTTCCTGGATCAACTTTACCTATAAATGCTAGTATCCAGTTATATTCTGTGTATCCAAGAAAGAATCCAGGCCTTTTTTAAAGCAATCCACTGAACTGGCCAGAACCAAATCTTGAGGGAGTCTATTCCACATTTTCACAGCTCTCACTGTGAAGAAACCTTTCCGTGTATGGAGATTACATTTCTTTTCCTCCAGACATAAAGAGTGCCACCTTGTCCTCTGTGATGACCTCAGGGTGAATAGCTCCACACTGAGTTCACTATATGGACCACTGATGTATTTATACATGTTGATCATATCCCCCCTAATCTCCTCTTCTCAAGAGAGAATAAATTCAGTTCCTCTAACCTTTCCTCATAGCTGATCTCCTCCATGCCTCTTATCAGTTTGGTTGCCCTTCTCTGTACTTTCTCCAGTTCCCCAACGTTCTTTTTGTGAATTGATGCCCAAAACTGAACTGCATATTCCAGATGAGGTATTACTAATGATTTGTACAGGGGTAATATGATATCTCTCTCTCTGGAGTCTATACCTCTTTTAATACAAGAGAGGTCTTTGCACGCTTTAGAAGCCGCAGCTTGGCATTGCATGCCATTATTAAGCTTGTGATCTACCAGAACTCCCAGATCCTTCTCCACCATTGATTCCCTCAGTTGTACATTTTTATTGATTAGAATTGAGGGTGTGTAATATTTCTATTGTTGTATAATTGTATGTTATTTAAAGGATATACATAACGTATTTTCATTGTTGTCCTTAAAGCTGCATAAAAAGACATTCTAACTGAAAAAAAGACAAGAACAAGATGTTCATCATAGTGGTTACAAGAAAAGGACTGTGCGGTAAACCATTTCACAGTAATTGTGTGAAACAATGTAATTTTATTATGATTCAGAATGTAAATACATAAAATTGCCAATCAGTACACATAAAGAAAATATTAAACACCAATATCCAATATCCATCACCTCACCCCAGACAACGTTGTCTGTGTCACCATTAAAAATTATACATGAAATCATGGTTTGGCCTTTTGTATACAAGAATATTTAGCACGGCAGCGACAACCACCATTCATCTGTCGGGCTATTTCTAAACACCCTCTGGGCTAGCAACAACGGGATATTCTAGCATGAACTTTTATCTTAACAAAAACTTGTCCATTAGTAGCTTTGCAAATCCAATGATTCCTAGTTGGAAATATGTGAGACATAAAGTCCAAGTGGTACTGCTGGGGTACTAATAAGAAAACAATCCTAATTAGGATATGGTTGCATCTCTAATCCCACAGCATAAGTCACTGGACAAAATGGTATGCAAAGCAGGCAACTGTTGGCATAGACATGAATAGGTAGGTAAATCGCAACCAACAAGATAGTAACGGCAGGAGTTCATGAGCTCAGAAGGACTAGGTGAGCATAGGCAATAGGGCATGAGTTCATTGTAGTGAGGCAGTCAAGCTGAGATAAACAGCTATGAATGCTGACAGAGCTTTGCCACTCACCATCAAGCTGGAACCAAAATGCAAGTTCACTCACCCTTTCTGCTGGTGAAGTTCCGTCCTTTGTGGAAATGCTGTATTGTGCAAGTTGCCTGGGAGAGTTTGTCAATAGCCTTACCATCCAGGAAGGGTATTGTCATGTTACACTACTGTGCCGCTAAGCATGTTACCACCATGTTGTAGTGAGTCCATGCCCGTTGCCCTCCAGAGGATTTACCTCCCTTCCTGACCAGGCCATTTTTTCCGTTACAGCACTGTGTTACTTTAACTGACAATTGCACGGTCATGCAATGCTGCACCCAAATTAAATTTACGCCCTTTTTTCCCACAAACAGCTTTCTTTCAGTGGAATTTGATTGCCTGTGCGGTTTTTTTTGTGCTATAAAAAAAAGACTGACAATTTTGAGAAAACAAAAAACAATATTTTTGCTATAAAACATGTCCAGCAAATTAATTGGTTTACATGAAAGTTATAGCATTTACAAATGGCGGGCTTTTTTTTTTTTTACTAGTAATGGTGGTGATCAGCAACTTATAGCGTTACTGCGGGGGGCATTCTGACACTGGGGGGAACTGGCTTGGTGTCTCTGACATCCCCAGTGACACCAATACAGTGATCTGTGCTAATAAAAAGCACTCACACTGTACTCATGGCACTGGGCATGAATGGCTTAACATCTGGGATAATCAAAGGGTTAACTGTGTGCTGTGTGCTGTTTTACAGGATGTACTGTTTGTGCTTCACTGGAAGCACACTGCTTTGCATGGCTGTGCTGTGTACAGCCATGCAAAGCAATCTGCTAGAGCTGACAGGGAGAACTGTTTTGTTTACTAGCAGTTCTCCACCCACGTAGGAGATCCTCGGCTATCACCAGGTGCCGGTGAGTAATCACTGGGCAGGAATCAGTGAATGACAGCCACGGCCACGAATGGTGGTGCGGGTAGGGAGTGCGCACACCTCGTGCATGCCCCCCACCTGGAAATGCAAAATCACGTATATACATGTGTGATTTTGTGCACAGTATTTCTGCTGTGGGGCGGAGCTGAAGCAGTTAAACTAGTGTACCAATACAGTATTTCTTAGCTTAGAATACAGCAAATGAAACATACTACTACTACTACTACTACTACAATAGCACAACACAGATGAAAGGGTCTATCTTTATCTGGAGTCAATCCTGTCTGCTTGCTATATCTCTCAACATTTTTTTTTTACTATGCCTTTCAGATCACACATTGTTTATGAGCCCTTGCTATAAGGTATATGTTAACCAAGTAGTTAAGATCCTGCATTCCTGTTAAGATAGCATGTAAATCCTTTTTAGGAATCCTTGTCCTACACACTGGTATTGTGTTGAATCCCGAACTTGACCTTTGCTCCTGTTTTCTGTTTGGTCCTGATTCAGGGTTTGCCTTCCTTATTTGTATTCGCTTTTTTAGGGTCAGTTCACCTTGCTTAGTTTTCTCTAGCTATTCCACTGTTCTCAGCAATCTTCTTAACCCCTTGATATTCTTGGGAACAGTCTTTGTCACCCAAATTATGAACCTGCTTCTGTCTACTTCTACTTAGCTTTTTCCTTGTTCTGTTTGTTTTTTCTGTGCTTCTATATTTTTTTTTTCATTTACCACCCATGTTTTTCCTTTTTTCTTCTGTCTTGTCCATCTCTGCAGCCAGGCCAGGCTCTTCAGAAATGTTCCATATACATGATCAATGGCTCTAGTGAATATTGATCACTCCTTCGTTCTGCACCTCAGTGAGAGATGTATGGCTTTTTTCAGCATTCAGATATTTTCACCTTCAAATTCCTTCTTTATCGTTGCTTTTGGTTACTGTTCCAGTGCTAAGAGCGTGCAAAACCTCTGATCCTGGCAAAAAAGTCAAACTGAATCCAATGAATATGGTTCTGCAAATGAAACAGGAAAATTCTGACTGAAACCAGAAATCTGATTTATTATTTTCTGCAGGTGGGGCAATGTTCAATGTCACATTTAACTTTGAACATGTGCATTGTGTTTAAAAAAATTAATTCTTATTTGACATTTAATATAATAAATAATGTTTTCATTTCAGCAATGTTTTTGCTTCTGTTCATTTATGACATGCATATTATACAGTATTATTGATTTTCAATTGTAATATGTCTTTGTTAGGGTATTTCAAGAAATAAACAACATAATAAACTTGCAAATAGAAAATTAAGTGTACAGGTATTGTCTACGTGTACAGATTGCAAATATATACAAGGACAGTAAATTCAGTTTTCTTACATAGAATGTAAGACACAAGATACAGTAATGCCAGAGTGTTAAGACAACATAAAATAACAATTGTAACAACAAAAAAGAGGAATAGGAACTAAAGTCACAAGAATATTCACAATTATTTTAGGGTAAAGTACAGTCATACAAGAGAGCATACTTATATAGCAAAAGAAAATATTCAATCTTAATTTTAATAATTAGCAAGAAACAAAGTATTCCAAGCCTGAAGCAGCACAAGCATATTTCCCAATGCTCAAAGCCAGCATAGCCAGAATTGTGCAAGTAAAATTGCACAATTCTAATAGTTTCAGACATGTCAGGTAAAAGATTTGATTTCCAATGTCTCGCTATAGACAACCTGGCCACTAAAATAACACGGGTCACCACAGTTCATTATAGAGGAGGAATGTTCTCAATAGCTAAATTCAGAATTGCAAACCCTGGGGAAATGGATAAAGGTAGTGAAATTACTTGCAAAATTATGCAGAAAATCTTAGACCAGAAATTAGACATGTTTACATGCCAAAAAAATGTGATAAACAGTACCAATTTGCTAGAGCTGATCCCAGATGTTGGTGGGAATGCACCAAAAAAAGCACATACCCACACCTATGGTGGCGCTGCCCAAAATTAAAAAAACTCTGGATGGAAATTTCTCCTTGGATTCATAAAACTAGCCTTCTATCCTCTCTGCACCAATTTCATCCCAGCCTTCATCTCTCAAGTCATACAATAATAGTGTTACCTCTTAAATGCTGCTGATAAACTTATACCCACATTTTGAAACCAGACCCTACAGGATTAGCTGGGAGAAGTAGGAAGGGTAACAGAGGCTGAAAGGTGGGTATTCACCTCTAAAAGTAGAGAACTGGAAATTGACAAACTAGATCCCAATAACCCTTAATTACAGGTCGGCTACTCTATGACTGTTCCATCACCTGGCTCTTCGGGATATTACTGTCTTTATTTCCATAGAGATGACTTTCTTTCATACAGATGTTGATATTTCTGAATTTTAGACATGTATTGGAATAATTAAAATGGTAAAGATTTATGCGCTGCTATGTTCCAACTATAGTAATAACATCAGGGAAGAAGATTGCTGCGCTCACTAATCTGGTGTACTCACACTCAAAATTAAATAAATGAAAAAAATAAAACCATAAGCTTTAGTAACATAAAGTGACAGTCCAAGAATTTTTCTTTTCAGATAATAAACGTCCAATCCAGAATATGTTGTGTTATCATCCAGCAATAATCAACACCGTGCTTGACTTATGGCCCCACTCCCTGCTCACCTTGGCCATTGACCTATAGATTATAATAGGCCAAAAACACACTTTGTAGAGTTAGGACCACAGAATATCGGGGTACCGTGATGTGGCTCTATTGGTTTACGTTTGTATTTGCAAATGTGTGCTAACTAAACCTCTGTTTTTAACGCATACTGTTAGACAGGTTAATTCGGTTGTTGGCAAGCTGGCTGGCAAGTTGACTTGGAACTTTCTTTTCTCCTTTTTTTTTTACATGCGTTGCCCATTCATGTGTCCTTCCTGCAAAAGCCAGTTATAGACTGGGGCAGTGGCCATTTTTTGTACAAAAACACACTTTATAAGGAAAATGTGTCTCCAAATTTTTGATCCATGTTGTGTTCCTTCCAAGTATTATACTTCTTTAAACTCCAGATCCGTGCAAAATAAAACAAAAATCCATTGGATTTTGTTTTTTTAAATTTCTCTGATCATGTGTGACCCCCTCCAATATCTATCTACTTTGTCTATGGCAAGGAAGGACAAATTTGAGGGATCCTTGTCCCCTCACATTTCTCCTTCCTTGCCATAGACAAAGTAGATAGACATTGAAGGGGGTCACACATGATCAGAGAAATAAAAAAAAAAAAAATCCAATGGATTTATGAACTCCAGACATTATCACCAGAAAGGTTAAATGTGGAAATTGACTTAAACAGTTTTTTTGGAGTTACCGTAATCCAGTTTTTTTTTAAATTTTCATTATTTATTTATTATTGGGGTATTTTACTCTATTTTTACTTTAAAATACATGTATGTATTTGGTTTGCCATGGATGTATCTGATTAACCCATGTGAGTGGGCACATAATGGCATTTATATTATATATTTTTTTAATAATATTTTGCTTCATTTTAATTTAGTGCATTCACTTTGACCCATACGTTTAAGACATTTATTATGGATTTCCCTCTCTAAGAACGGCATTGTTCCATTATGTTGATTGTAGGTACATGAAATTAACCACTTAAATGGTATTATGGATAGGTATTATTCATTTATTTATTAATTTTTATAATTGTATATATTTTTTTATTCCATTGTCCACCAGTGTGGATACAGCAGCTATCCCGTTATTTTTCCAAAGTTATTAAATATAGTTTTTTACTTCATTCCTGACTGCAGTGATGCAGCAGGGATAATTTTTTAATTTATCTACTGATTCTGCCGTTTATAAATGTATTTACCCTATTTCTGTGTATAGAACACCACTATGTGCCAAATAGATTTTGTATATGTGTAATTAGCATCAGTGTAATAGTTTAACTATATTCCATTGGGCGCTGCCTGTATTCAGCAATGTTGTAGTTATTGTTAAAAACCGAGTGCCATAGCTGCAGTATGATTGAGCAATTGATTGGTGATTTAAGGGTATAAATGCCATCTTCAAAATGGTGGATTTTGCACTTCCTGAAGACGATCTATTGGTTGAAACGCGTTGAGGTTTTATGACGCAACTTCCGCCAATGTCACTTCTGCCGTTTGGAACGCACACTGGAACACGATGGCCATTTTAACTTCCATTCATATACAATAAGGCTGGGCTGAATACACCTAGTGCCAGGAAAGGCACTTTTTTGTGAGTGGAATTTTTATTATTTGACCCCATTATTAAAGCTCTTACGGTTTTACACTATGGGATGTCTGGTTTTGTTTTATTTTATGCTGAGAATATGAATTACTGCCTGTGGAGGAGAGGAGCTTTCTATTATTGGTGCAGCCCTAGTGGAAGGTCACCGATTACCACCAGCAACTTCGGTTAAGAGTGTGAAGGAATACCGGCCAACAATATCATATTGCATACTGGGATAGTCCCAAAAGTGCACTTGACTAACCTAACAATAGGTGGTAATGGGAATATGGTGTGTTTACATCCATGTGGGACACCAGTGTGAGCACAGTGAAGCACTTGTTACCTCAGTACGGAGGTTCACCATTAAGGATACACTACTACTGCACTTAAATTCTCATGTTGGGACTGAATACCAACATTTTATTTGTTTTTGTCCATTGTTATCACTATAATTTGTACACTGTTACTTAGTTGTATGACCTAAGCGTGGTCTATATGAAATATTTGAGGCACGGGATATAGCTGGTTCTTCTCTCCCTGGAACCATTTTGTTCCAGGGAGAGAAAAAAAGAGACATCACAAGTGAGTAAAAGCAATACACTGCACCCACACATGGTAGATAGAGATATTTTAACCCCTTGATTGCCACATTTAACCCTTTGATTTCCCCCTGCCACCCTGCCAGTGCCATTAGTACAGTGTCAGTGTACAGTATTTTTCACTGATAACTGTATTAGTGCCACTAGCGACGTCAAATAATGTCAGATAGTGTCAGGGTCAGTTAGTGACCCTCCCAGCTAGGGTCAGCTAGTGTTAGATTGCCTGCACACTATCGCACTCACGCTATAGGTCACTGATCGCCGTCATTACCAGTATAGTGTTTGCATGAACAAAATTATACCAGTGCCCCCTTAGTATTAGTATCCCCAAAAGCGCAGTGTTAGCAGGATCATCACTGTTCACTGCCAGCACTAGCGTTTAGCCCCAATGCTCCCCCCACCCCTAACAAGAAGTGCAGTGTCAGTATAATTTCTGATCACTGTCACCTGTAAAGCATTGCACACAAAACCGCAGTGTGGGCAGAATCAGGCCTGATCTCTGCCAGGACTAGCAGGTGAATTTTATTGGTAGCGGTTCAAGCAGTCCCTGACAGCCTGGTGATCTTTTCCCCATGAGTCACACTACATACCTGTAAAATGTCCAATGAAAGGTACACTAGTGAAGAGGCCCACAGGAGTCTGAGCATGTCAGATGAGAGCAAAGGGGAAGCCTCTCTGACAGAATCTGCCTGAGAATATGAAGTTGTAGACAGCAGTGGCACCCTGACAGGTAGCTTGGACGATCAAGAAGAGGTCCCTGTTAAGATCAGGCGTACCCGGCCCCATGAAGCTGAAGTGCTAGGATCACATGACTTGTCTCATATGCAGCAGAGTGCCAGTACTAATGCCACATTACCTTTTGGTGAACTGGTGAGCACCAATGGCCTAGTATATCCTGTTTTTTTTATACCAGCACTGCAGTATCACTTGGTGACGTGGCGAGTCCCATAAGTGCAGTACAAGCTGGTGCAGTGGCGAGCACAAGTAGCGTCCCACAGCCACCAAGAATTTGCACAGAGGCCGTAGAGCTCCTAGTGCTCTTTCCTGACATGCTTGCAAGTCCTGATTGACAGCCCACAGATTATGTAGCACCCGTATTTCCTCCATTCACTGTACGACCCTGAATTCATTTGTAAACAGCAAATTTAACTCCCTTTGATTTTATGGAACTGTTTTTCACAGAATAATTGTACAATTTGATTATGGGCCAAAGCAATTTATATGTTCAACAATATATTGCCGCAAACCCAAATTCAAACCTTGCCAGACCATTTGCATAGAAACCTATTACAGTTTCCGAATTTAAAACTTCTCTGGGCCTAACTCTCAACATAGGCATTACAAAAAAGAATAATTTGTGGTCTTATTGTCCCACAGACCCGATTCATCATATGCCTGTGTTCTCTGCTGCCATGGCCAGGCATAGATATGTGACCATAATGCGCTTCATGCATTTCAGTGATAACACACTCTGTCATCCTCGGGATGACCCTGAACATGACAGGCTCTACAAAATTCAGCCCCTTATAAACCACCTCACTGAGAAATTTGCAGATGTGTATACGCCCCAGCAAAACATCTGCATGGATGAGTCCCTCCTTGCATTCAAACAGTATATCCCCAGCAAGCGTGCCAGATATGGGGTCAAATTGTATAAGCTCTGTGAGAGGGCCACAGGCTATACATACAAATGTAAGGTTTATGAAGGAATAGACAGTGAAGTAGAGCCCCCCAAGATAGTTTGGTACTTGGTGTCATCTTTGTTCCATAAGGTGTACCACTTATACATGGACAATTCTTATACAAGCGTGCCACTATTTAGACATTTGTACAATCTTGGAATTGGCTCATGTGGTACCATGTGACCTAATCAACGAGGCTTCCCCCAACGATTTGTACATACCCAACTTAGAAAGGGGGAGAAAGCCTGCTTGAGCAATGGTGAATTGCTCGCAGTAAAGTGGAAGGACAAACGGGATGTTATTTCGCCCTGTCTTCCATTTACGCAGCCGCGACAGTCCAAATTAACACGGTATCTGGCATTGTTGAGAAACCCTTCTGTGTTCACGACTATAACCTTAACATGGGAGGGGTGAACTTCAATGACCAAATGATTAATCCATACCTAGTTTCTCGGATAGCCCAACACTGGTACAAAAACGTGTCTATTCACTTATTTTAATTGCCTATATATAACGCTTTTGTAATTTACAAAGCAACTGGACGAAGTGGATCCTTCCTAAAATTTCAGGAAGAGATCATCATGGCCCTTTTGTATCCAGAAGGTGCTGTGGCCCAATCCTCAAATCCAGATGCAGTTAGACGCCTGCATGAGAGGCATTTTCCGGATGTCCACTCTGGTACCCCAACCCAAAGGTCACCCAAAAGAAGATGTTGTGTCGGTAGCAGACACAGAATAAGACGTAACGCCCACTTTTTTTTCCCCTCCTGTCCTGGTCAACCTGGTCTCTGTCTCAAGGACTGCTTCTGTCACTACCATACACTAGTGGAGTATTAGTATACGGTACAGCATGGCACAGTACAGGGCACATATTCACCATTCTCACAAATAGTCTCAAAAGATGTTAGATAGTCAGGAAACTGTCCATCACATTCTGAGAGAAACTCAGAGATTGTTACAAAAAAGTTTGAAAAAAAATAAAATAAAGTTAAAAAAAAAAAAAAATGTTTTTATCAAGTTTTTCTGAGTTGAGTTCTATTGTTACTTTGTTTTATTGGTAACTGTTTTCTTTACAGGAACACCATTCACTTGTTAGTTTATTGAGTAAATGTTCTATTGTTACTTTGTTTTATTGTTCACCATTGTTTGCTTTGTAGGAACACCATTCAACTGCAGCACCGATCTGTTTATTCTGACAGCAACAGGGTCTTGCTCTCAGAATATACATAAGTAGGTGTGTGCAGCACTGTTGGATGAGAAAAAGAGCATATATACAGAAGCATGGCAGCCTGGGGTGGCCAGCGGGTGGATGGCCACTATGCTTCGGCATATATATTGTATAATATTTTTGACACATATTTCAATAAAAAAGTTGTTTTATTGAGTTGTTTTATTTTTAACCATTGCTGTTTTCTTTGCAGGAATGCCATTCAGCTGCAGCACCAACTTGTTTATTCTGGTAGGAACAGGGTCTTGCTCTCAGAATATACATAAGTAGGTGTGTGCAGTGCTGTCGGATGATATTTTTTATCCGAAGCATGGGAGCCTAGTGTGGCCAGTGGGTGGATGGCCCCTATGCTTTGGTATATATTTAAAAAAAAATGTTGACAGAGATTTCTTTATCCACATCGACCAATGTGAATAGAGGAATCTGTTAGCTTGAGCTGAATGACAAACAAAGAACATTTCATGTGTGCCCACCATTAAAAGTGGGTGGATGCAGGGTGGTATATTCTAATGGTGGGCATACCACACACTTTTTCTGGCAGAGATTTCTTGTCTTTTTTTCATTCATCCCACAGGCTTCATAAAAAATAGAACATAGCATATACACCCAACAAGGACCAGCGATGTACTGGTACATCACTGGATTTTGAATGGTTATACCAGAAGGATGTCTACAGCTGCAGGCATCATCCTGGTATCGTTTTTTTTCAGCCGGCGATCGGTTTTCATGTAAAAGCAATCCTAGTGGCTAATTAGCTGCAGGATTGCTTTTACAAGCAGCCAGGGAAGATGAACCCCTCCCTGCAGCTTTCCACTGCCTACTTGGGCAGTCCCATGCCATTGGGGGAACCTGAGAATGCAGCTGGTGTTTCTGTCAGTTGACCATAGAGCTGATTGGAGACCAGAATGGTGCCAATCATCTCTATAGTCTAAGAAATTGGAAGCTACGAGCATTTCATCACTTCAGTTTAGCAGGATATAAACAGCGTCATTTGTAAATTGGGAAAGCATCTGATCACACCGATCTTGGTGAGATTAGATAATGTAAGGGCAGATGAGATATCTAGACTCTGATAGACCCCAGATTTCTCAAAAAAGAATATATGACAATGCCCATTGAAGATATAGGGGATATTTGCATTCCCTGTGATAGCAGGAAAGGTGATAAAAAAAAATGAAAGGAACAGTGTAAAAAAAACAAAAAAAGGACCCTCGCCCCACGCTCACATGCAAACTAGTGTGCGCGAGCATTGACCCCATGCCAGTATGTAAACAATGGTTTCACCATGAATGTGAGGTATGGCCATGAACATCAGATCAAGGGCAGTAATTCTAGAACTAGACCTCCTCTGTAAATCCAAAATGGTAGCTTGTAGAGGCACTTAAAGCGTTGCCTTTGGATATTAAAAATGTATGCAGTTTGTTGCCATTGCACAGTGAGTGCATATTTTTACAGCATGCCATGTTTGGAATCTATTTACTCAACATACCATTATATTTTATATTTTACAAAAACAATTAGCCAATATATTGTGTTTTAGTAATTAAAAGTAAAAAAAAGTGTATTTTTGTTTTTAATTTGCATTTAAATAGTCACTGCATGAGTAATATGTGACATAAAAAATTGCAGCACCCACCATTTTATTCGCTACAGTGTATGCTTTAAAAAATATAATAATAATGTTTGGGAGTTCAAAGTAATTTCCTAGCAAAATATACAGATTTTTTTCATGTGAACAAAAAGTGTCAAAAAAGGCTTGGTTTGCTGGTGGTTAGAAGAGTGAGTAATGTGTGACATAAACTTCTAATACTGGGCATAAAATGACCCCTTTTTGGAAAGTAGACCCCCCCCCCCCAAACTATTTGCTGAGAGGCATGTTGAGTCTATAGAATTTATTTTTTTTACCACAAGTTTTTGCAAAATAACAAAAAAAATAATAGATTTTTTTACACAAAATTGTCACTTAAATTATGTATTTCTCACACATGCCATGGGTATATGTAGAATTACTCCCAAAAATACATTCTGCTACTTTTCCCGTGTATGGGGGTACCACATGTGAGAGACTTTTTGTCAGTCTAGCCAAGTAAAGGACACAAAAATCCAAAAAGCACCTTCAGGCTTTTAAAGGGCTTTATTTTCTCATTACACTTCCTGACTAACTATCACAGTTTCGGAGGCCCTGAAATGCCTGAATAGCATCAAACCTCCCCCAAATGACCCTTTTTGAGAAGTAGACACCCCAAGGAATTTGATAAGCATGGTGAGTATTTTGCAGATCTCGTTTGTTGCCACAAGGTTTTGGAAAATGAAGAAAGAAAACAAAACATATTTTTTCTTTTTTTTTTAATAGTTCAAAACCTTGTGAGAAAAAATGAGATCTGCAAAATATTCACCATGCCTCTTTCTAAATTCCTTGGGGTATCTACTTTCCAAAAAGGGGTCATTTGGAGGGGGGGGGGGGTTGGTACTCTCCTGTCATTTCAGGGCCTCCAAAACTGTGATAGGTAGTGAGGAGGTGAAATGAGGAAGTTACGCACCTTCAGGCTTTCAAAGTGGTCATTGGATTTCAGGCTCCTGTATGTGGCTAGGCTCCCAAAAAGTCTCACACATGTGGTATCCCCATACTCGGTAGAAGAAGCAGAATGTATTTTGGGGTGTAATTCCACATATACCCATGGCTTGTGTGAGCAATATATCATTTAAGTGACAAATTTGTGTAAAAAAAAATGTTTTTGTCATTTTCCAAAAACATGTGGAAAAAAAAAACTTCCATGGACTCAATATGCCTCTCAACAGATAGCTTAGGGTGTCTACTTTCCAAAAAGGGGTCATTTTGGGGTGTTTTCACTTTCCTGGTATTTTAGCACCTCATGAAATGTGATAGGCAGTCGGAAAGTAAAATCTGTGTGAATTCCATTATCTATACCAGGGGTCTCCAAACTTTCTCAACAAAAGACCAGTTTACTGTCCTTCAGACTTTGAGGAGGCTGGACTTTAGCCTGTGTGAGTAGAAAATGCCCCAGCATCAATGAAAATAAACAATGCCTTGTCCTTGGTATTAGTGGGAGTAATAGTGATCCATTGTTGATAGTAGGGGAAAAAAATAGTGCCCCATTGTTGGGATCAGGGAAAGGAATAGTGCCCCATTGTTGGGATCAGGGAAAGGAATAATGCCCCATCATTGGTGTCAGTGGGAAGAATAGTTCCATACCATTGGTCACAATGAGAGGAATAGTTTAATAACATTGGCGTCAGTGGTAGGAATAGTACTCCATCATTGGTGTTCGTTGGAAGAATAGTTGCATAATATTGGTGTCAGTGGTAGGAATAGTGTCCCATAATTAGTGTCAGTTGTAGGAATAGTACCCTATTATTGGCATCAGTAAAAGTAATTATACCCAATTGTTGGTGTCATTAGAAGGAATAGTGCCTTGTCTCAGTGGGTGGAATAATGCCCCAAGGGCCTGATAAAGGCAAGAAAAGGGCCACATCCAGCCCTCGGGCTGCAGTTTGGAGGCCACTGATCTATACCATAGTTTGTAGATGCTATAACTTTCACACAAACCAATTAATATGCAGTTATTGGGATTTATTTACCAAAGACATGTAGAAAAATAACATTTTTTTTTTACCAAAAACATGTAGCAGAATACATTTTGGCCAAAATGTATGACTACCTTTGAGTTTAAGCCTACAGGGCACTTATACCCCCTTCCTGCCCAGGCCAATTTCCAGCTTTCAGCACTGTTGCATTTTGAATGACAATTGCGCGGTCATGCAACACTGTACCCATATGAAATTTTTATCATTTTTTGTGACAGATAGAGCTTTATTTTGGTGGTATTTAATCACCTCTGGGTTTTTTATTTTTTCTTAAACCAAAAACCACTGAACATTTTGAAAAAAAAAAAAGTTTTTTCTTAGTTTTTGTTATAAAATTTTGTAAATAAGTGATTTTTCTCCTTCACTGATGTGTGCTAATGAGGCTGCACTGATGGACACTGATAGGCTGCACTGATGGACACTGATAGGTGGCACTGATAGGTGGCACTGATAGGCGGCACTGACTGGCATTGATAGGCAGCACTGACTGGCACTGTTAGGTTGCACTGACTGGCACTATTAGGCGGCACTGATAGGCAGCACTGACAGGCACTGATAGGTGGCACTGATGCACACTAATAGGCGGCACTGACTGGCACCGATAGGCGGCACTGACTGGCACTGATAGACGGCACTGATTGGCAGCACTGATAGGTGGCACTGACTGGCACTGATGGGTGACACTGAAAGACAGCTCAGATGGGCACTGATATGTGGCATTGATGTGGCACTGATGGGCACTGAAATGTGGCACTGATGGGAACTGGCAGGTGGCATGGATGAGCACAGAGCTGGCACTGATGGACACTGACAGGTGGCGCTGCTGGGGCTACACAGATCATCAGGGCACACTGATCATCAGTGCTCTGATGATCTGTGTACATGTCCCCTCCGAGGAATGCCGATTACCGGCTCTCCTCTCCTCTCGAGCTGTCAGCGTGACAGCTCGTGAGGAGAGAAATGCCAATAACCGGCATTTCCCTGTTTACATGTGATCAGCTGTGATTGGACACGGCTGATCACATGACCGAGCCGACATCTTCACCTCTTTCCATGGATCGGTGATCCTCTGTGTCCGAGGGACACAGCACACCGCCGATCGCCGCGCTGCACACTCACGGAGCCACGCATGCGTGGTGAGAATGGGAGGACGTCCTTCCAGAATGAGAGAACCGCCTTGCGTCCATCATATTACTATATGGCGGGCGGGAGGCTGTTAATATATATATTTTTTACAGCCTAAAGTAAAAACATATTGTTTATTTTCAAAATTTTCCATCTTTTTTTTTTATGGCACAAAAAATAAAAAGTGCACAGATGATCAAATGCCACTGAAAGAAAGCTCTATTTGTGTGAAAAAAGTACATACATTTCCTTTGGGTACAGCATTGCATAACTGCACAATTACCAATTGAAATAGCAAGAAAAAAAGGCCTGGTCAGGAAGGAGGGTAAATCCTCAGAAGGGCAAGTGGTTAAACAGCCAATGCTGTTATGTATCATTGAGTTGATTTCACAAATGTGTTATTGTTATAGATTATATGTACACATTATATACTGCTGTAAGTGTCAAAATGCAGAAATGATTGAAACAATCTTTTTGTCTCCCCTTCTGCAACTCATCTTTATTATTGTGTTTTTTTTAAAACATTAAAAAAAGAAATAATGCAAAAAAAAATATCAATTTGTCCACAGCCCTTCCAAAATTCTGGGAAAGTATTAGTGTTAAATTTGGATGCCATTTGTAATTTTTTGTGTTAGTTCCCATAAATTATCACTTCTAGTGGCAGTATAGATGGCGAGGTGGGCTCCCTCTGATTCAAATACTGTATAATATGGTATTCCTCCTTTATGTTTGATTACTGATTTGTACTGAGTTTGCATTTGATATGAAAGTGGTGCTTCAAATAAAATGAGAGTTGGAAGTATCTAAAGTATTAAGTATTTGACAAGTTAAATTCAGCTTGTAAAATATTAAAGGATCTACATTCAGTACCAGCAAACTGGTTTTCTAGCATGTTAGTACCACCTGAAATCTAATGACTCAATGATATATCAGGTTTAACCATTTGTCGCCCGCCCTATGGCCGAATAGCGGCCAGCAAATGTCATCAGCGTTCCGGGTGGACGCCATATGGCATCCTCCCGCACATGCGCAGATTGCGCTCCTGCAGAGCCGCGCAGTGGCGCGATCTGTCACCGGCCGTGTACCTTGGACACGGCCGAGGACGGATCTGAGTATCGGCCTCTGTTGCCGGTACCATGTGACCTGCTGTGACCGATCACAGCAGGTCACATGACAGTTGTATACATATATTTTTTTTTTTCATACTGTCACCAGTCAGTGTCCCTGATCACCGCCATGCCAGTTATATGATGTACTGCACTGGTGACAATATGTAAAAAACAAATAGTGAAACAAATTTTTTTCATTTTTTCATTTTCCGAAAAATGACAAAAAAAATACAACTTCAAAAAACTCGCCATGCCTCTTATGAAGTACATTGGACTTTCTACTTTGCAAAAAGGGGTCATTTGGGGATATCTGTACTGTTCTGACATTCTTGGACCTCAAGAAATTAGATTGGCTGTCAGTACTTCAGGATTGATCAATATTCAGATCTATACCATAGTTTGTGAACTCTATAACTTTCCTACAAACTAAAAAATACATCCTAATTTGGGTTATTTTCACCAAAGACACGTAGTAGAATACATCTTGGCCTAAATTTATAAAGAACAATTATTTATTTGCAAACTTTTATAACAGAAACAAAAAAAGTGTGTTTTTTTCAAAATTTTTGGTGTTTTTTTGTTAATTTAGCAAAAAATAAAAATCCCAGCAGTGATTAAATACCACCAAAAGAAAGCTCTAGTTGTGTGAAGAAATTGATAAAATTTTAGTTTGGGTACAATGTTGTATGACCGCGCAATTGTCATTCAAAGTATGAGAGTGCTGAAACCTGAAAACTGGCCTGGGCAGGAAGGTGTAAAATTGGCCGGTATTGAATTGGTTAAGGAGGCTGAGAGTGGACAGAGGGATGGGGAAAGAGGTCATGCGTGAATCTGATAGAAATGCAGGTCTTGCCATGCCCTCATGGAAACACAAATTGTTGGAGAGAGACATTTTGGCTTTATATATTGGACGAATCATTAATAATAACACACACAAAAAAAAAATGTCAGTGTCTGCCTCTGTGAGAAAAGTGACAAACCAGTAAGTGGACCTTGTTGATGGAGAGAGTGATGGAGAAGAGATATTAATAGTGGAGTCACAGTACATATAGCTTTGTATAATGCAAAGATTATTATTGAAGTTTCTTTCAGTTTCTCCTCTCCCACTCTTCTCAGTGTTAATGAAAAGATGAAGACTGAATTGTTACTCAAATAGAAAGGACTGCAAGGGAGGTGAGCATGCACGGAGCCGACAGGACAGACATGTCCGTCTGAGACTCCAACACATAGCGGGGAAATGAGCCTCGCAGACACCACTCCTGGCCCCCACAGTCCTGCATCACCGCTGGTCACCATAGCAATGCCCCCGGCACCTGTCAAATGTGAAGCACCAGCTGCAGCCATTGGAGAAACCTATCAAAGAGGCATTGGTTCGGGCCTCCTCTAAGATGGCAGCCATCCCTGCATCCCTCACACAGGCACAGTCCTATTCTGCACTGCAAGATACTCGTACCAGATCCCACTGTACGTCAGATGGTGAGTCTGATTCTGACCTGGGGACCCCCAACACACCCCCACCTCTGACCTCTCTTCTCCGGACATTCTCAAACAATTTGAGCGGATCCTACACAAAGCCCTGAAACATACCTCAGACTGCATTACTGACAAGCTATCTAAGGAAATCCGCAAACTGGGGCAGCACACCTCTGACCTTGAACACCGGGTAGACGACCTCGACGCTACCCTCCAAACCCATTCAGATGATCTTAAGCTCCTCTGTGATGAAAATGCGACTCTACATGCCCATTTGGAGGACTTTGAAAATAGGGCCGTCGCTCGCATTTGCGCATTCGTGGCCTACCAGAATCCATCACATCACAGAATTCATTCAATGAAGGAGGTGTGGTCCAGAGTGATGCACACAACCTATCACACCCTCTTCTGTGATGCAACAAGGAAGTGAAGGCTTCTGGGAAGTGGCTTACGGGAAGTGAATGCTGAGAGATCATCAACAGGAAATGATCAATCTGAAAATCCATTCTAAATCTCACAAACTGACAAAAAAATGAAATATCCTGTTAATGAGAGTAGAAATCTGAAACAGCCCAGACACAGCAGTTAATCCCTTCTGAAGACACGGTAGTACAACAGCGTCTTACAACAGCGTCTTACCTTTCACTGCCGCGAAAGGTCTGCAATGCACACTGCAAACGATAAAGAGATGACATAAAGGATGATGGAAATGTGAGCTGTTTGCCTAAGGATTGGAACCCTATCTGTGACATACTGGAGTGAGCAGGAGCAGACTGACAACTCATGGGGCCCCCGGGCATTAGGGGATCATGGGGCCCCTGTGTCCTTGCCCAAACTCAAAAAAGCCTATGAAAAAGGTACCAGGGGCATCTCATGGGGCCCCCTACTGACCCCGGGCCCTCGGGCAGTGCCCGAGTTTCCAAATGGTCAGTCCGCCCCTAGTCCAGGGAGTGACAGCAACACTGGAGTGAGAGTCCAGGGTGTACTCTTTAAAGGCTTTCTATTACTCTATTGAGGGTAATTGTATGCATTTCAGCTATTTAGAAGTGTTCACAGAGTGTTCACAATTTTATTTCATGTTTATGAGTGTATGTTCTCAGAATGTTCATATATATATATATATATATATATATATATTGTACACGGAGTGATTTCACGATTCACGTGTTGCTCGCGATTTGAATCTTTTTTTGCTTTACACATATTTTAAAGTTTATACTTATTGTTTAGTAAAGTATATACCTCTTTATATTGACGGTAATACACTATTTCATTTTCTATTTTTTTTTTGAGGTACACAACTTATCTGGATTTATGGGGATGTTAAAGTTGAACATGGAGGAATAATTTATTTGGACTGCATTTTCGGACTTTACACATTGACTGGCACAAAAAAGGTTTTTATATAATTTAACTTTCAGGGGTGAAAGTGTGACGTTTTTAGAGTTCTACTCAGGGTATTTTAATTCACTATAATTTTTGGATACAGATTATATTTATTATTATTTGGAGAAATCACGATTGGAATTGGATCTCTTTCTCACGGATCAGGTGGAACTTTCCCTGTGCAAGTCTCAGCATAAATACTATACCAAAGTGAATAAACCGGACACATTCCTAGCCCTCTCACTTCGTAGACTTGATTGAACCACTAAACCAATCCAGTTGAGCGTATCTCCTGACAATTACACTAGCAACCCAATGCACATCTTACAAGTTTTTCATAAACATTTGTCTCAACTGTATTCCTCAATGGATCCTTTGATCAATCCAGTGCTGAAGCACTGCTAGCCAACCTTACTTTCCCGAAATTATCAGACCACCAATTGGAAGTTCGCGAGCGGCCAATTACATCAACTGAAACCCTAAACGCTATCAAGGACCTGAAGCCCTACAAACGCCCTGGTCCAGATGGCTTCTCCACCACTTACTACAAGAAGTTTGTACCTACCTACTCTCCCAGTTTTAACAAATACTTTCAATTCCATCCTGGCCGGTCATTCTTTTAGCCCTGACACAGTGAAGGCCAATATTTCTATGATCCCGAAGTCCAACTCAGATGATTCTATATGGTTCAATTAGAGACCAATTTCCCTCCTTAATATTGATATCAAACTCCTCTCAAAAATCCTCTTCACCTGTCTTAACCCTTATATAGGCTCTCTCATCCACAATGACCAAGTAGGCTTTTTAACAACTCGCCAAGCGGGCGATAATGTTAGACGTGCAGTCCTCCTTTCCCATTTAGCCCATTCTTGCAACATCCCCACTTGCTGTTTGCACTTAGATATTAGAAAGGCTTTTAACATGGTCTCGTGGTCTTATCTTGACTCTATCCTGCATCACTGGGGCTTTGGATCTAATTTTTTTACATGGATTTCCTCCTTATATTGTGAACCATCGGTTAGAGTCAGATACTTGGGACACAAATCAGCATTGTTTCCAATCCTGCAAGGCACCTGCCAAGGTTGCCCACTTTCTCCCTTGCTTTTTGTACTAGCCATAGAGCCCGTGGCCCTCCTGATAAGATCCAACCTGGAAATACAAGGACTTGAACTAAGAGGTTCTCACCACAAGCTTTGCCTCTTTGCAGACGACATGCTCCTCTTTCTCACCTCTCCTTTGACCTCCACTCCAACTCTTCTTCGACTCCTTCAGGATTTTGGCTTTATTTCCGACCTTCACATCAACAGGGGGCCTTATTTCTGACATCTATAGTCACCTCACTACTTCGGAGACCTTGCCCAACCCTCCTTATGTCGATAGGTGGGAGAAAGACCTGGGAATCCAGTTGAGCCCAACGGAGTGGGACCGCATTTGGTCTGCTACCAAATCATCCTCCCAGAATGTGGTGGCTTTAGATACTAATTACAAAGTTTTGACTAGGTTGTACTTAGTCCCAGTGAGGATTGCTAAATAAACCCCCAATTAATCTTCTGAATGTTTTTGGGGTTGCGTGATGGTAGGGACTTACTTCCATGTTTGGTGGTCCTGGCCGGTTGCCCAAACCTTTTGGGCTGAAGTTTTCCATATGTTATCCCAGCTTTTTGCAAAATCATTACCACCAGACCCAACTGTGGCACTTTTAAACTTGCACCCCACCTCTATTTCCAAATCCGAATGTAAACTTCTCCTACAAATCACTACCGCAGGTAAACAGATCATGGCCAAATCGTGGAAGTCACCATCTCTGTGTATACTAGCTGTTCAAAACAAGGTCACACAAGCAATGATCCATGCCAAAGTTGAGGCCACCATTTTAGATTCGGTCCCTAAGTTCCTGTCAACCTGGACCCCATGGGTGGAATGTTTCATCCCACCAAACGTCAATGACTCGCTGATCCTTCCGTGATATTTTCTAATCCTGCATTGTGATAGTCCTAAGAGCCATGTCTTGCATTGTCCTGGTCCTCAGATTTTCTATTCTCTTCTGGTAGTCACACGCCCTTTCCCTCTCTCTTCCACTCTCTTCATCAACCTCTCCTAATTCTCCCCCCCCTCTCTTTTTTTTTTCTTCTTTCCGTTGACTTTTGTCTCCATCCTAATGTCTCATACGTAACCCTCAAATAGTCATTGGGAACAGTGCTTCCTTTCAGTTGCTCATTCAGGTCCCATATTCCCTTGTACCACTGTGCCCCTTTATGTTTTCCTATGGTTCCTCGCAACAAGTCTTGTATGCAATAATCCTCCTTCTCCATAGGACACCATGTTTTCTTTTTGTATTAATTTATGTCTGTACATGTTAATGGACTGTCCTACACCTGTTTCTTCTTCATGTTTCTGAAATTAATAAAAAGTTTGAACAAGAAAGGACTGCAAGGACTGGCATATTGATGATGATGGGGGATTTTAACTACCTTGAAATTGCCTGGTGTAATGCCACTGCTTCAACAGTGCAAGGGAGAAAATTTCCAACCTTATTTTAAAGTACAATTTTTCGAAGATAATCTAGAGTATACTCTGTGCAATACTCTTAGTGGATAAAAGTACCAAATCAACATTACAAAAACAACAAAAACAAGTTGCTGCTAGCACTCTAATGTGTATTCCCCCGCCATTAGTGATATAAAAAAAATGAAAAGTGTTGAGCAACTCAATGTTCACTCTAAATCACCAACAACACGTGTGACAGCTCATGCATTGCTGTGCAGAAACACATGAATTGTGACCAATAAATTACTGTAAATAAAATCCAAAAAAACCTTCTTACTAACATAATATTCACTCTAAATCACCAACAATGTCACACGTGACAGTCCATGCATAGATTTGCATAAACATTAATAATAACAACTAAATGAATGTTAATACAGACGGAAAACCTTCTTAGACTATAATCAGTGACTTACAAAGCAATTACACAATAAGACAAAAAATGTATAAATGAACAATAATGTCCAGTAGTAATCTCTCTTTAATGTGTTTCAGCTTAGTTCTCTAATTAGTGCAATCTTCATACATTCTTAAAGTGAATAGAACAGTGCAAAGGGCCCCACCACTATTCACACCTCACTCTCACCTTAAGAATTGTACCTATTTGTGTAAAAATAGGTCAGATATGCATTCCCTTTAGGGGTCCACCCCAATGGCACCACTGCTCTCCTTCGGTCCTCCCCAATGGCTCTTGGATATTAACTCTCCAGTGTCAAACAACCTCCAGGACTCCGCTGCTGAAAAATGTGAGAGGGTAAAATAGTTGAATACTATAAAACCATCAACATCTTTATTAAAAGTAAAAAATAAATCACAGTCACATGTAAACTACATTAAAATGGGCTAGTGACATCATCACCCCCACCAGAAAGTGTGGCTGAATTTGATGGATCATGTGATGTCTCAGCCTTAAGGGGACATTGTACCTGTACATGCAACAGTGCTTTTAAATTGGTACACTACTCCTTTAGTGCACTTTACTTGTGATTTGTTTTTTTGCTTTTAATAAAGATTGTGGTGATTTTTTTTTTAGAGTATTACACTACTTGAGCCTCTTTTTTGAATGGAGGAACCCTGAAGTTTGTTTGACTCTTGAAAATTTATAGAAGCCCTAACTAAAAATAATGTTCTGTTGGACCAGTGGGTTTCAAATCATGTGGAGCATTTTACAAATGCAAAATACTCTGGTCTGAGCATGTAGGTCCCTTACAAGACAACTGGGGAGGTGGGTGACTGGGGACAAAAAGAATTGCCTTCTTTTTGTCCCTAGTCACCTATTGAATACCTTTTTCAGTGGCATGCAAGTCCATAATGGGGATAGTATTGCCACAGCCTAAAATGAACCACAATAGCTCAAAATTGATATGCTCCAGAAAAAGAAAAAGGAAAAGATGAAAAAAACACCTGGACAGATGACTTCCCCCCACATGTTCTTAAAAAGGTATTTCTAATTTTTAAAGACTCTGTGATGACTGGCTTGGTACCAGTATTTTGATGAAAGACTAGCATGGAGCATATACTTAAAGAGGGATCAAAGTTTTTATCAAATAGCTACAGACCTGTACATTTAAAGTGGTTATAAACCCTTACTTATACCCAGTGAAGTGACTATCCTTAGGTGATACACAGAGGTGAAGCAAATCCTCCTACACAAGTTGTACCTGTTTATTTGCAGCTATTTGTCCTGTACATCTTTGTAAAATTCAGAGATAAAAATTATTTTTCACATATTCGCAAAGCACAGGGCGAATGACTGCAGTTATACACCGTACAAGAGCTCTGAGAGCTAATTGAAGGGAAGGGACACACCCCTTTACACAGGAACTGAGCTGAGGCTGTCAATCACAGGCTGTGTGCTAGAGATCATTCCCCTTTCACCTTTTTAATCTTGGAGACTTGAAAACTTGTCAGAAGTGACTCGTGTTGATAACAGAGAAACTAGATATCAGAGAAAAATGGCACTTGCTTTGGAGAGATGTAAGTAAACACTATAGAAATAGGAGTTTTGTTGAGCGTTCATTTCTGAGATTTACAACCACTTTAACTTCTATAGACAGGAAGATACTTGAGAGTTTGAAAAAAAACACATAGAAGAGTTTAGCTAGAAAACAGTCTTATAAAGGAGAGTCAGCAATGATTTATGGAAGGCTGGAGTTGTCAAACAAGAATGCTTTCATTTTATGATGAGATATGCAAAACATTTAGACAAAGAACTGGCTCTTACTATGGTATACTTGTACATTTCAAAAGCACTTGACACACTTTCCCACAGATGGATAATGTGTAAATTAAGTTGAGATATGTAGGCTTAGGAAATCCATTCAGTAAATGGATAGAAAACCTGCCTAAAGACCATATTTAGAGAGTAATGATTAATGCTTCAATGTCTGAATGGCCTAAGGTTGTTTGTAGTGTTAGGACCATTACCTTTTTACTGTGTAATAGCAAAAAAGTAAAAAAAAAAATAAGAAAGTGTAAGAAAAAATAAAATAAACAAAATAATTAAAAAAATGAAAAGCACCCTTGTCCCCCTGAACTCACACTCAAATGCAAGCACTCACATAGGTGCGGCACACATATGTAAATGGTGATTGCACCCACACATGTGGGGTATTGTAAATGTAGGCATTAAAACAATAATTGCCATAGATCATTCTAAACTGAGTTTAGAGCATGTACAGTATGTGAAATATAAAAAATTGCCCCGGTAGTTAAAGTGACTTACTATTAGAATTTCCATTTTAGTTATGTTTATCCCAACATCTGCTATATCTATATTTCAGAGAAATATGATCTATTCACATGTTGAACGTCATTATAAATAAAGAATTATCTTGTCATCTCTAACCTTTGGCACATTATCTTTTTAAAAATCCTTTATCTGAACAACTCATAAACATATTTATCATTTGTAAGGTTACAACATATTCCTCTATGTTATGACATGTTGTACTTTAAATGTATATACAACATGTTCTGCACGTATCACTCAAGTTGTATGTCATCAAGTAAGCAGTATTTTATTTCAATCAGATGAGGTAATGTCTGCAATGCTTTCAAGCTCAAAATATAGAATATAGTTTAAAAAGGACAAATACTTCTAGGTGAGAAATTGTGATTTAAGATGCTTTCTGGGTCTTAAGAATTACAATGAAAAATCGATCCATTGTTTAAACAAATACCTTTGTGGTTTTCCATTTAATGTATAGGTTGCATTTTTAGAATTGCAGATGTTTTATTTTGTTAGTATGATAACCACCTTATAACTGATAATTGATAGCTGGACTCGAGCCATGTTCTTCACCGTATTCCTTAAGAACCACACAAAAATTAATGTCTAATTTCATTACTTCCTCTTCGGCGCTTGCACTGAATAAATGTGCAAGAGTGCAGTCTGCAAAACTAAGAAATATAATATCCAAATTGCTTATTTTTACGGACAGGAAAGATATGATTAGAAATTACTGACATTACATTTGTTTTAAACTCCTGCTGAGATCTGGTTTGAATAGGCATAGCCAATGCTGGAAAATTTGGAAAGAAAAGTGTATCGTGAAGTACTGGTTCCCTTGGCAACTAAAAAAGTATGAAAACTTTCCCCTAGTCCTGTGTAACTGGTGAAAAAAGTATCATGTTTTTAAATCAATTTTATCTTTGTTCTCTATATCAATCTGGCTAAGAATTTGCTTTCTACAGTATAGGCTCATATACAAGTTTTCTTTAATAAACTATTGGGTATAAAAAAATGTGACAGCGGAAAGATTAATGGTATACAGTAGCCCACAAAAACATAATTCAATTTTAACTTTAAACAGATCGAGCAGTTAGGATAATATAACAGTACAGCTGGTTGATTGCTATGTGCTGAACAGGGCACTTTACAAATAAAAGATTAAAATATCAAATCAATAAACTGTATGTGTGATTTAACTGCATTAGTTATATTATAATTTAATAATTTTCATTTTTATTTTCCATGAGCAAGTATTTTATTTCTAGGTCAAATGTTCCTTTTTCTCTTCTCAGAAGATGTAGGGGTTGATTTACTAAAACTGGAAAGTGCAAAATCTGGTGCAGCTCTGCATAGAGACCAATCAGCTTCCACAATTTTTTTGTCAAAGCCTAAGTGAACAGAAACTGATTGACTACCATGCAGAACTGTACCAGATTTTGCACTCTCCAGTTTTAGTAAATCAACCCTAATGTTATAGAGTTAGACTGAGAAAAGACGCAAGTACATGGAGTTCAACCAATGAAAAAAAAAAATAAACTAAAGACCTCCATCTACAGAATCCCATACCCAAAGGTTATCCCGAGGAAGGCAAAAATCCATTTCAAGCAAGTACAATTTGTTCTAATAGGGTAAAAAAAATCCTTCCTGATCTTTTAAGGCAATAGTACAGTCCATGGATCAACAATCTCTAGTGTTATCAATTGAAAATATTAATGGTTGGGGCGCTGTTGAGCAGCCGAAGACGATGGTCGCCTGATAGATCAGTTCTTCACCGCCCAGGAGTGCAACTCTAATAAACACTCTCTGGAGTAGTGCCTGACACCCCCACACCTGACCCATAGCTTCCCCGGGGCCCAGCGGATCTGCCTAGGGCATTTAGCAGCTTTGGACTGTCTTGACATTGGCCCCTGGTTACTGGACCATTCCGACTGGAGGGATCCTGCTGCAAGAGGGACGTGGAGGCTGACCCCCTCCTGCAATCTGTGTAAGTGTTATTGGCCTCCTTTCCATGGTTCCATGGACAGTCTGTGCACCCCCTTGGCCGGCCTCAGCTTCTTACCTGCTTCCTGGACTGGCTCCCAATCTGCACTCAGCCCGGGTCGACATCGCAGGCTCGGCCCTCCACCACGATTACTGCCAGTGCACACGCCCAGCCTAGGCATCTAATTACCCCATAGCTAGGCAGGATCAACTGCTCCCTATACGGCTGTGGTACAGGCTGTACTTGGCAGAGCATTCCAATAACACCCGAGGTGTGCGGCCTAGGTTCCACCACAGCTTTCCTCCTTCCACATCCATACACGTGGAATCCAGTGGCCATCTTTCCTATCCTAAACTCTGTCAGGTATCCTGTCCCAGGTGGTGCACTTAAACCTTATTCCACATCTCACTGTGGGACTCTGTCGGGGACTGTTTTCCACCTCCTCTCCCCCCTCCCTCCCCCCCCCCGCTCTGCTGGACAATGGCACTTGGCTCATATCCAGTGATTCTCCTTCTATCATATGCTATTTTGCCATCTCTGGAATTAAACCATAGCCCTTGATATCTATGCAATCACTGCTGTGTTTGGACACTCTTTTATTCAAAACCCATGGGTTCATCCGAGACCATGGGACAATACTACACCACTACTCAGGCTAAGTCTACCAAATCATCTGTGGGTACCTCCAAGACCTCACCTGGTCCTGCTAAATAGGCCCCACCTAAAATGGCCTCTCCACAACCTTCTCCTGAACACCTACTCTCTTCTCAGGAGCTCATATCTCAACTAGACGACTCTTCTACTGACTGTTCATGATTCAGCTCTTCTAGAGAAATTCAAACTCCTTCTTCAACATTAATTAAACACTGCTAAGGTACAACTCGCAACCAAAATCACCCACAAAATAAGGGACATAGGTTTTTGTATCGATGATCTTGAACATAAAATGGACGATACTATCCTAGTGATCAATAATAGAGATGAGCGAATCGAACTTGGCGAAGTGGAATTCGTTTCGAATATTAGGAAAATTTCGATTCGCGACGAATCCGAAAATTAGCAGACTTCGGATGCGCGAATCGAAATTTTGCCTAAAATGGCGGCGACATGTGCGGCGACGGAGCGGGGATCTCTGGGAAGGCGCGCAGACAAGGCGCGCTGACCCATTATGCATTCATTCATGACGTGATCGCATTAGCCAATCAGCAGCCAGCCAGCCAGCACTGTGTAATGGTCAAGCTATAAATTGCGGCCATTTTAGAATTCTGCATTAGCCTCCAGTCATTCAAGAGAGGCAGAGCTGTCTGTATTCAGGGAGAGAGTTAGGGCCACAGAATCGTTACTTAGGGACACAGAATCGTTACTTAGGGACACAGAACCGTTACTTAGGGACACAGAACCGTTACTTAGGGCCACAGAACCGTTACTTAGGGCCACAGAAACGTTACTTAGGGACACAGAACCGTTACTTAGGGACACAGAATCGTTACTTAGGGACACAGAACTGTTACTTAGGGCCACAGAATCGTTACTTAGGGCCACAGAACCGTTACTTAGGGCCACAGAAACGTTACTTAGGGCCACAGAACCGTTACTTAGGGCCACAGAACCGTTACTTAGGGCCACAGAACCATTACTTAGGGACACAGAATTGTTACTTAGGGACACAGAACCGTTACTTAGGGCCACAGAACCGTTACTTAGGGACACAGAACCGTTACTTAGGGACACAGAATTGTTACTTAGGGACACAGAATTGTTACTTAGGGCCACAGAACCGTTACTTAGGGCCACAGAACCGCTACTTAGGGACACAGAATTGTTACTTAGGGACACAGAATTGTTACTCAGGGACAGACACAGAATTGTTACTGAGGGACACAGAATTGTTACTGAGGGACACAGAATTGTTACTCAGGGACACAGAATTGTTACTCAGGGACACAGAATTGTTACTCAGGGACAGACACAGAATTGTTACTGAGGGACACAGAATTGTTACTGAGGGACACAGAATTGTTACTGAGGGACACAGAATTGTTACTCAGGGACAGACACAGAATTGTTACTGAGGGACACAGAATTGTTACTGAGGGACACAGAATAGCTACTCAGGGACACAGAATTGTTACTCAGGGACAGACACAGAATTGTTACTGAGGGACACAGAATTGTTACTGAGGGACACAGAATTGTTACTGAGGGACACAGAATTGTTACTCAGGGACACAGAATTGTTACTCAGGGACAGACACAGAATTGTTACTGAGGGACACAGAATTGTTAATGAGGGACACAGAATTGTTACTGAGGGACACAGAATTGTTACTCAGGGACACAGAATTGTTACTCAGGGACAGACACAGAATTGTTACTCAGGGACGGACACAGAATTGTTACTCAGGGACAGACACAGAATTGTTACTCAGGGACAGACACAGAATTGTTACTGAGGGACACAGAATTGTTACTGAGGGACACAGAATTGTTACTTAGGGACACAGAATTGTTACTCAGGGACAGACACAGAATTGTTACTGAGGGACACAGAATTGTTACTGAGGGACACAGAATTGTTACTGAGGGACACAGAATTGTTACTCAGGGACACAGAATTGTTACTCAGGGACAGACACAGAATTGTTACAGAGGGACACAGAATTGTTACACAGGGACAGACACAGAATTGTTACTGAGGGACACAGAATTGTTACTGAGGGACACAGAATTTTTACTCAGGGACACAGAATTGTTACTCAGGGACAGACACAGAATTGTTACTAAGGGACACAGAATTGTTACTGAGGGACACAGAATTGTTACTCAGGGACAGACACAGAATTGTTACTGAGGGACACAGAATTGTTACTGTGGGACACAGAATTGCTACTGAGGGACACAGAATTGTTACTGAGGGACACAGAATTGTTACTCAGGGACACAGAATTGTTACTCAGGGACACAGAATTGTTACTCAGGGACAGACACAGAATTGCTACTGAGGGACACAGAATTGTTACTGAGGGAAACAGAATTGTTACTGAGGGACACAGAATTGTTACTCAGGGACACAGAATTGTTACTCAGGGACACAGAATTGTTACTGAGGGACACAGAATTGTTACTGAGGGACACAGAATTGTTACTCAGGGACACAGAATTGTTACTCAGGGACAGACACAGAATTGTTACTCAGGGACAGACACAGAATTGTTACTCAGGGACAGACACAGAATTGTTACTGAGGGACACAGAATTGTTACTGAGGGACACAGAATTGTTACTGAGGGACACAGAATTGTTACCCAGGGACAGACACAGAATTGTTACTCAGGGACAGACACAGAATTGTTACTCAGGGACACAGAATTGTTACTCAGGGAAAGACACAGAATTGTTACAGAGGGACACAGAATTGTTACACAGGGACAGACACAGAATTGTTACTGAGGGACACAGAATTGTTACTCAGGGACACAGAATTGTTACTCAGGGACAGACACAGAATTGTTACTGAGGGACACAGAATTGTTACTGAGGGACACAGAATTGTTACTCAGGGACAGACACAGAATTGTTACTCAGGGACAGACACAGAATTGTTACTGAGGGACACAGAATTGTTACTGAGGGACACAGAATTGTTACTCAGGGACACAGAATTGTTACTCAGGGACAGACACAGAATTGTTACTGAGGGACAGACACAGAATTGTTACTGAGGGACACAGAATTGTTACTGAGGGACACAGAATTGTTACTGAGGGACAGACACAGAATTGTTACTGAGGGACACAGAATTGTTACTGAGGGACACAGAATTGTTACTGAGGGACACAGAATTGTTACTCAGGGACAGACACAGAATTGTTACTGAGGGACAGACACAGAATTGTTACTGAGGGACACAGAATTGTTACTGAGGGACACAGAATTGTTACCCAGGGACAGACACAGAATTGTTACTCAGGGACAGACACAGAATTGTTACTCAGGGACACAGAATTGTTACTCAGGGACACAGAATTGTTACAGAGGGACACAGAATTGTTACTGAGGGACACAGAATTGTTACACAGGGACAGACACAGAATTGTTACTGAGGGACACAGAATTGTTACTCAGGGACACAGAATTGTTACACAGGGACAGACACAGAATTGTTACTGAGGGACACAGAATTGTTACTCAGGGACACAGAATTGTTACTCAGGGACAGACACAGAATTGTTACTGAGGGACACAGAATTGTTACTGAGGGACACAGAATTGTTACTCAGGGACAGACACAGAATTGTTACTCAGGGACAGACACAGAATTGTTACTGAGGGACACAGAATTGTTACGAAGGGACACAGAATTGTTACTCAGGGACACAGAATTGTTACTCAGGGACACAGAATTGTTACTCAGGGACAGAGACAGAATTGTTACTGAGGGACACAGAATTGTTACTCAGGGACACAGAATTGTTACTTAGGGACAGACACAGAATTGTTACTGAGGGACACAGAATTGTTACTCAGGGACACAGAATCGTTTAATTAAAGAGTATGTCAGACAACACGCAGAGGAGTGGCAGAGGAGGCAATGTTTTAGGAGCGAGCAGACGTGGCAGCAGAGGAAGGGGTGGAGGCAGCACTAGTCGCAGCCAGAGGCCAGTGCTCCCGGTGTCATCCAGCGGTCGTGTCTCCACCGACAACCCTGCCGTCATCGATTGGTTAGCTCGGTCGTCTTCCTCTTCCCAGGTCACCTCTGACACCTAAAGCCAACGGTCGGTGGGTACGTCAGACACAACCGTTAGTTGGCATGGCCCGGGACCAAGCCCACTGAAATCACGTGTCCTCTACCTGCCCCTGTCCTTTGGTGTTCCCTCACCAAGCGAAGTATCGCATGCTGTGGGCTCAGCCCCACTGTACAGTGAGGAAGAGCTAACAGAGGGCGGTCAGGAACGGGGGGAGACATCCGCCTCTTCAGCAGCCAGGCGAAGAAGTACTGGCGAGGAGAGTGGCTCGGTAGCCGGTCTAGAGACAGGTCTGTCTCCTGACCCACACGCAGCCGAGGGGGCTAGTAGTGAGGCGGAGACCCTAATTGATGATGATGAGGCTGATCGCACTTGGCAGCCTCGTCGTCATCAGGCTATTGCTTCCGCATCATCAGGAGAAGAGGGTGCCAGCTTGCCAGCGAGCAAAACAGTCGGTGGGTTGCCCAGGAGGCAGCAGGGTCGCAGCAGTGTCAGTGGAGGCAAACGGCCACGGAGTAGAGCACCAGCTCCACTGCAGCCTACCGCCATGGCCAGTAGTGGTGCCGGTGTGCACAGAGGAAGTAGCAGTCAGCCAGTGAGGAGTATCGGGGGCAAAGTTTCCTACTCGGCGGTGTGGCAATTTTTCGTCAAGCCGCCCGAGGAAGTAATCGTAGCCGTATGTCGACTATGTGGCCAGAAAGTCAAGCGTGGCCAGGGGGCCCATGTTGGGACTAAAGCGTTGCGTCAGCATATGCAGCGTCGCCATTTGGTGGCCTGGGAAAACCGTGATAAAGATACGGCGGTTCTGCCTGCCCCAGCCCCCGCTCCATCACCCGCTCCGTTACTTGCTCAGTCACCCGACGTCAATCGCCCTCTATCAGCCAGTCAAGGCTCCAACACCTCTGCTGAGGGGAGTTGTCGCTCGTTGGCATCTTCCGCTCGTTCAGATGCTCCTTCTCCTGCTACTCCTCTTCACGGATTCCGTCAGCAGTCTTTCTTGGAATCCGTTTCCAAGAGACAACAGTTTGCGAGCACGCACCCGACGGTGCAAAAGCTGAACGTCCTCCTGTCCAAGTTGCTGGTGCTGCAGTCCCTCCCTTTCCAAGTGGTGGACTCAGCACCTTTCCGAGAAATGATGGCTTGTGCCGCGCCGCGGTGGAGAGTGCCAAGCCGGCATTTCTTTGCCAAAAAGGCAGTGCCAGCCCTGCATTCACATGTAGAAGAGATGGTGGGCCAGTCTTTGAGCATGTCGGTCTCTGCCAAAGTGCACGGCAGCGCCGACGTGTGGAGCTGTAACTACGGTCAGGGACAGTACATGTCATTTACGGCCCACTGGGTGAACGTGGTGCCGGCAGAGCCGCACCAGCAACTTGGACAGGTCACGCCGCTTTTGCCTCCACGTTTGCACGTCCTTGGTCCACAAAAGATGTCCGCCTCTACCACCTCTTCTTCCGCCGTGTCCTCAGCCGCCACCCCCGTGCCAAGTCCTATTACCCGACCGGCATATCACATGTGCAGGGCGCAATGGTGTCACGCTGTGCTGCACCTGGTATGCCTTGGCGAACGTAGTCACACAGGGGAGGAACTTCTGAGTGTAATGAACAGAGAAATCGACAGATGGCTGTCTCCGCGCAAACTGAAAATCGGAACCATGTTGACCGACAACGGAAAGAACATGGTGTCTGCTCTGCGTCAAGGAAGGTTGTGCCATGCGCCATGCATGGCTCACGTGTTCAATCTGGTTGTCAAGCGGTTCCTAAAATCCACCATCCCACTGCAAGACATCCTTAAAATGTCACGTAAACTTTGCATGCATTTCAGCCATTCCTACACCGCAAAGCACACCCTCCTTGAGCTGCAGCGGCAGAACGGAATTCCACAGCATCGCCTGATCTGCGACGTTGCAACAAGGTGGAATTCAACCCTACACATGTTAGACCGCCTTTACGAACAGCGAAAGGCCATCACCGATTTCCTGATGTTACAAGCGGATAAAGGTACTCCCTGTGTAACTTCGATGTCAGCCATTGGCAGCTCATGCGTGACACCTGCCGCTTGCTGAGGCCCTTTGAGGAGGCCACGCTATTCGTGAGTCGGCAGGACTATGGGATGAACGACGTCATTCCTCTGTTGCACGTCCTGGAACAAATGCTGTTAACAATGGCTGGTCAGGGTGCGGTAGACGTGGCGCACAGATCTCAATGCCACATGACCCCTGTGGGGGCAGGACAGGAAGAAGAGGAGGAGGTAGAGGAGGACATTTGTGCTCAGGAATTATTGAGTGAAATGGGTGGTTTTTCCACTCAGCGGACAGGAGTGGAGGAGCAGGAGCATCTGGTAGAGGAGGAGGAGGAGGAGACAGAGGACCCAGACGTACCGTGGCAGTATGAAGTGGAGATGGAGGCAGGGAGTCCCTTGCATTCCTTGGCACAAATGGCCCACAGCATGCTCGGTTGCTTGCGTAGCGACAGCCGAATAATAACCATCAGACAGAGGGATGACTTTTGGCTGTCCACCTTGTTGGACCCTCGCTACCGTTCAAAAATGGTGGCCTTTTTCACACCTGCTGAGAGGGAGGCCAAAATAACGTATTATAAAAACCACCTATGTAGTCAGTTGGTCTCTGCCTTTCTGTGCCAACGTCCATCCTCAGACACTGTGGGCCCTGTGCGCTCGCGTTCCGCTGCCATGGCAGCAGGGGAGGGGTGGGGTGGTAGGAGCAGTGGCAGCTGCACCAGCAGCGGCTGCCTCAGTCTGCAGTTGATGATGAGTAGCTTTCTTCACCAGCGCAGTGAGGAAACTACTAACCAGCCGCAGCAGCAGCAGCATCAGGTGGACCTGGAGCAGGACCTCAAACAACAGGCTTGGGCCTACTTGGACAGCACCCTGCCAACCGAGGTAGACAATCCCCTTGACTACTGGGCAACGAAACTTGACCTTTGGCCCCAACTAGCTGAATTTGCCCTTGAAAGGCTGTCATGCCCGGCCAGTAGCGTGGCATCGGAGCGCGTGTTTAGTGCGGCAGGAGGTATTGTAACTCCGCGGAGGACACGACTGTCCACCCAAAGTGTGGAGAGACTCACGTTTGTGAAAATGAATCAGGCGTGGATTAGTCTGGATTTCAAACCACCAGTTCCTGACACAACTGACTAAATCCGCCATGAATCATGCCCCAAACATGTGCCACTTTCAGGTCTCCTCACACTGCTGGTGCTGTCCATTTTGTCATAGGGTGCTGGCAGATTACGGGCCTCCCATTGCTGCTGCCAGGCCCGTAATCTGCCATGGGCCCCTGTACCGCCTCCTCATGCTACTGCCAGGTCCAGAGTGTCTCATGGGTCCCTGTACGGCCTCCCATTGCTGCTGTCTCCATCGCCACACTCTGCCATGTGCCACTTTCAGGTCTCCTCACACTGCTGGTGTGTTGCATTTTGTCATAGTGTGCTGGCAGATTACGGGCCTCCCATTGCTGCTGCCAGGCCTGTAATCTGCCATGGGCCCCTGTACCACCTCCTCATGCTGCTGCCAGGTCCAGAGTGTCTCATGGGTCCCTGTACGGCCTCCCATTGCTGCTGTCTCCATCGCCACACTCTGCCATGTGCCACTTTCAGGTCTCCTCACACTGCTGGTGTGTTCCATTTTGTCATAGGGTGCTGGCAGATTACGGGCCTCCCATTGCTGCTGCCAGGCCTGTAACCTGCCATGGGCCCCTGTACCGCCTCCTCATGCTGCTGCCAGGTCCAGAGTGTCTCATGGGTCCCTGTACGGCCTCCCATTGCTGCTGTCTCCATCGCCACACTATGCCATGTGCCACTTTCAGGTCTCCTCACACTGCTGGTGTGTTCCATTTTGTCATAGGGTGCTGGCAGATTACGGGCCTCCCATTGCTGCTGCCAGGCCTGTAATCTGCCATGGGCCCCTGTACCGCCTCCTCATGCTGCTGCCAGGTCCAGAGTGTGTCATGGGTCCCTGTACGGCCTCCCATTGCTGCTGTCTCCATAGCCACACTCTGCCATGTGCCACTTTCAGGTCTCCTCACACTGCTGGTGGGTTCCATTTTTGTCATAGGGTGCTGTATGGCCTCCCATTGCTGCTGCCTCCACCGCCACACTGTGGCTCCACACTCTGGTTTTGGCCCCGTGACTGCCCAAATGAGTGAAGTGTGCGGTGATTCTAAGATCGACGGCACTCATCTGCATGTCATACTGACTGACAGTATTATTTCTCTTCCCCAGCAGACTCCAAGGGCATTTAAATTAAAGGTACAGTGTTATGCACTAATATAAAGGCTCTCTGAAGCCTAGAAACACCCTTTTATAAGTTAAATTTGCAGCGAATATATTCGCATCGAATCGAATTTATTCCTCGAATTCGCCGAATCAGCCGAATCGAATTTTTGAATACTTCGCTCATCTCTAATCAATAACTATGAACAAGATATGAACACCGTCAAATTGCATCTTACTTCTGCCCTCCAAAAACTTGAGGACTTAGAGACCTGCAGCAGGAGAGGAAACTTTTGAATCAGAGAACTTCCTGAATCTATAGATGACTTAAAATCTACAGTTACTGCCTTGTTACAGGAGCTCATCACTGGAACCCCAATTGAAGGAC
Source organism: Staurois parvus (assembly GCF_062004578.1). Taxonomy (NCBI): domain Eukaryota; kingdom Metazoa; phylum Chordata; class Amphibia; order Anura; family Ranidae; genus Staurois; species Staurois parvus. Next base: position 12,581,667 of record NW_028317949.1, read on the forward strand.
TGGAATTTGACAGAATCCATAGGGCCCTTGGCCAGAACAGACCTTATGGACCTCATTGTGATATTGTAGTCAAACCCACTTTTTACAGGACCAAGGAAGCTGTCATGCAAGTGGCCTGGTCCAAGAGAGATCTGACTTTTCAAATGCACAAATATCAAATTTTCTCCAACTTAGCGCCACAAACACTTTTACAAAGCAAAGAACTGAAATGTTACAAAACCATCACATTTAATACCGCTGGAATTTCCCATTAAAATTATCCTTTTCCTTTCTAGGCCACCCTTATGCCTTCTCTAGGCCAGAAAAAGCTCAGACAGTTCTTACCAAACTGCAGCTCATGCTCCCGACTTCAACTGGCTCACAGGCCTCACAGTCTTTATCTCGAAAATCTCCTCGCCTTACCCCTCTCTGGGAACCCCTGCCTTGGAGATATTGTCCCACATTGTAGCAAACCAGATCAGCCCCAGACCTGATGTTCCGGACGAAGACTGAATATCTGTTATGCTCCTTTTTTTGTCTCTTTTTCTGCCTCCCTGTTAGGCCAGGTTATCTTTTTTGGACTCCACACACCTATCATTAGGGTGTTTAGGGATATTTCCCTTGTTATGGATATACTGATTTGCAAATACTCATTGATGGTTTCTCATGTTACTGTTTCCCATCATTTTTGTGCATGTGCATTTTATTTCTGGAGGCTTGCTTTCGTCCATGGGGACCCTCTAGGGCTTTTATTAGGCATTAACTACCCCAAGCCAGATGCACAGTGGGTGTTGGAACCCATTGGCAGTCTTTCCCTCTAACCCCCTTGGATTGACAGCAACCCCCCTTTATTTTCCCCCTTTGTTGTGGGGGCATGCATATGTACGTATGCGCCCATACATATATAGGAATTCATATTTATTTCACCTCTCGATCCCCCTCCCCTCCCTCCCCTCCCCCCCCCCACAGCCTTCCATACCCTCCCTTCCTTCCCTTCTTTTTTCCCTTCTGTATTCTCACCCCCTCCCTTCTCTTTCCCCTCCCTCCCATCTTTTTTTTTGCCTCTCCTTCTTTCCTATGAACCTAATGTCAGGCAAAAGTTTCATTATACTTATCCTTTATGTTATTTGCTATCATTTCATACAGTGCACACCCGGTCAGCTCATGCTACCCCTACCTATGGCAGTGTATTTAATCACCACCACAGGTTGTTTAGGCAACTTCTTCTTTAACATCCCTGTTGTTGAGCCTTTTTTGTTTCCTTTTCTCTCTTCCTGCTTTCCCATTCTGTTTCTATCCTTTATTCAATTTTCTTGGATATCGAAACGCCTGGACCTGATACTTTAATGTTGGACTGGACCTCTGCCACATTCCCTAGCTGTCCTGCCCTTTACCCTCCATGATGGCTACCTCCAAATTTGCTATAGTGTCACACAATGTACAGGGCTTTAATTCCCCCCAGAAACATAAGTGTGCCTTAACCTTTCATGCCTCGCTTCGAACCCATATTATTGGACTGCAGGAAACCAGGTTTTCTACTTCCTCTTTTCCTAAATACTTTGATAAAAATTACCCCCAGGTGACCTTTGAGGAAAAGAAGAGGGTTGCCTTAGTAGCATTTCATAAAATCATTCCCTATATTTACTTGCTTGGTCGATACTTGCTACTCCAGGGAACTATCAAGGATGTAGAAGTCACCATAGTCAATCATTATTATTACTATTTTCTCTCATTTGTTATGTGTGATCTCCTCTAATAGGAAGGGAGATGGGAGATAGTAACATGATATTGAATAGACTGTTGGATAGATCCCCCTCAAACACCTCCCACACAATCTCCAAGCTCAACTTAAAGCCTCTCATTCTATACGTAAAAAGTTGGATGCCACTAGGGTGGAACTAAACCTTCTCCTTAATGACAAGATGGAGAAACAGATTAGATGGTCTCGGCACAAAAATTATGCCAATAAGCCAGGCCCGATGTTAGCTAACCTCCTTGAGGAGAACATCCGAGATATCAAATCGATCTTGTTACGTCTGCCCAACAATGTTATCACTGCCAACCCTTCCAAGATTGTGGAAACATTTAAGTCAGTTTTGTCCACATTAAACCAACCTTCACAGCCTTTTCGATGGAATTTGGCAGACGCTCTATTTCAAAACACTCATCTTCCTAGCCTTTCTCAATCTATGTCAGACACAATGAAGGCCAATATAACTACCTATAAATATAAGTCCTTGCGGCATTCAAATCACTAAAAACACAAAAAAACTCCTGACCCGACGGCTTCTCGGCATTGTATTACAAAAAAGGTTCTGATATCCTAGCCCATCATTTGACCATCTTATTTAATCACCCATGTTCTCATTCTGACCTACACCCATCGTCAACGGTATCCCAAATAGTCATGATACCAAAACCTAGAAAGGATTCTCAGGATCCATTTAACTTTCAACCCATCTCCCTGTTGAATATAGATATTAAAATTCTCGCTAAAATCATTGCCACTAGAATAAATCTGTTTCAACACAACCTTATCCACAAAGATCAAGTGGGCTTTGTCCCCCTTCGGCAGGCTCCTGACAATAACCACAGAGTGATTAATCTAATTCACCGGATGGATCAGAACCAAATTCCTGGTATGGTTCTTAGCTTGGATATACACAAGGCATTTGATTCCCTATCTTGGGAATGCATATACCATGTCTTGGACAAGTGGGGTTTTCCTGCCGCTTTTACAACCTGTCTAGGGTCTCTGTACCACACAGATGTCCCCTATTCCCCATACTCTTTACTCTAGCTTTGGAGCCTTTATTGCATCTTATCATATCTAACCCCAATATTAAATATTACAGTTGGCCAACAGTCGTTCAAAGTCAGCTCATTTGCAGACGATATGCTTCTAACTCTGACTCAACCTCATACCACGCTTCCTATACTTTTTTCTGCTCTCACACGCTTTTCTAATATCTCTGGCTTAAAAGTGAACAAAGACAAATCTTCTGCTCTTAACATTTCCTTTCCCGAGGCAGAGATTGCTTTATTGAAGCAAAACTATAAATTTACCTTGTCTAACACTCACTAGAACTATCTAGAACTTACAAATGCTTTTAATATAAGAAATTATTTTGCTTGCTTTAGATACTGCAGGTTTGCATTACATGTTAGTTTTAAGTCCGTAATCTGCCCCAAGATCCTTGCCGATTACTGACTACCCCAGTTGTACTTCTCTTAGTATGTATGATGAATGCATGTTTTAGTCCCCAAATGTTTAACTTTACATTTATCAAATTAAACCTAAATTTCATCACAGTTGCTCAATCAAATTGTATATTCAGGTCTGTTTGTGAGTTAGAGACATCCTGTCAACCCTCTTCTCATCATGTACCCAACAAAATATTTCTGGATGCTGATTGACAACAAATTCACTTGAGGACATTATTGATGAATGATTTACATCTGGGGATAATACTTACATCTCTTTTGTACATTTGTCTGTATTGTTGTTAAAGAAAATATTCCCAAGGTGGCAGTGTGTTTATTTACATTTTACATAATCCTAATGTTTTTTGCTATCTTATAACAAACAAACTAAGTACAACCAAAAAATCTACCCCTCAGGTGCTGCTTAAAGAAAGCATATCAAAACACCCAAAACAATTAATAATAAACCTGTGTGAACCAAATGCAATAATATAAACAAAATACACACTTTTTATACTTTATGCAAAACTCCTCAACAGTTCCTTGTATAGGTATCCTATCTTTATTTTTTTCAAATGCCATTAAGTGATGATAACTCCAAAAATAAAATTATTGTGCTGCCTCACACCAGTGCCCTCCTGGAGCTCCTGATAATGTCATATTATTTAAGAACAATTATTATTATTTTAAAACTGAAAAAAAAAGTTGTACTTACATGTCTTTGTGCTACTCTCATCACTAGTATATAATGCTCAATCTCATATCCTTCATCTGCCACTTCCATCACTTGCATGTTAGGATTGCTCAGCATCTTTCACCTGCCTCACAGCTCACCCTAACTCAAATCTGACAACTCCCAACACTACTTCTCTGCAGCTAGATAAGGTGATGAAAGCCAAACTCCTTCCAATACAAATTTCATCTTCTGGACATTGGGACACGGTGCTTGCAAGCAGTGGAGATGCCAGAAGGCGGGCCAGGGTTACTGATCATGTGACATCCATGATTGGCTATCACAGAGGTCACGTGATCAGAAAGATCCCAATCGCAAGTAGATATCGGGGAGCTTTCTGTTAGCTGCTGGTAATTGTGCAGAGAGCACACAAGGTGCACGCTGATAGCACAGTTCTGTTTTTCTTTGGGTTTGCATAAATGCAGCCTCTTGGCATTAAGACCCACCAACTGAGAGGCCACATATATGCATCTTTTTTTTTAAGATACAATACACATCAAACTCCAACCAGTCCTTTATCCATGTATGCAGTCTGAGTGGCCAGAAAATGGAAGGCAAGGAGTGTGTAGGACCCCATTCCTGATACAGATTAAGTCACATGTCTTTCAAATTTGGAGGGTACCTTGTGAAGGAGGGCTGCAAAGCTTCCCCCACTTGCAAGGCCCCTTGCCCCAATCTTGAGGGACAGGAACCTTTTCTCCTTATATGGTCCCCCAAAATAATGATGGGGGTTGTTGGGGTTTGGGATGAACTGAACTGCCTTGGGTTTAGTTCAAGCATGGTTTGGCTAACTTCAAAGAGGTTTGTATGCCAAACCCAGACCCAACTGAAATTGCTAAGAGCCAAATTTGTCAAAATGCCCATTTTCTGAGCTAATAGGCAACCGATGTCAAAAGGCAGCATTGGGATGGGCACTAACCTGGGGAACAAGTACCAATGAAAAAAAAAAAAATTAAAAATTAAAATTTCATTAAGTCAGAAGAAGTCATTTTTAAATGCTTAAAGTGAAACATTAAAATTGCCTAATTCCATTAAATAACATGCCCGGGGGGTGTCCTAATCCAGCATGTGAGGGGCTGCATCATTGTGATATACAGAAAGTACTGCAGCAGCACTGTTATTTACAAAGGAAAAAATTATTTCAAATTGAAGGAAAAATAAAATTTCATTGCAGGCAAGAAAAAAAAAACTCCAGTTGTTGGAACAAGAAAAAATGGTTGAAGGTGATAACCATTTAAATTCTTAACTCTGGCAAGGTGAAAGAGTCTCATGATTGTCTCTATACATCTATTAACAATTTTCAACAAAGGTCCAGAATATTCAAAATCTCAAGATAAGCATCATGTTAAATGAATATATCATAAAAGTGCTCTTCAGGAAACGTGTTTTATTATATTTTTAATTTGTTTGTACCCACAATAGTAAAGCATAATTTCAGAAAACTGGGAGAGCTGATCCAAAGGCCTTTTTAAAAATATATGGTACCAAACTAAAATTGCCATGGAAGGATGTCCAAGAAGCAAGATCTTTAATATCTTTGTATTATGGACTTATTACATCCACAGCAAGTAATGGACTACCAATATTGAGATCCAGAGATCAGGGGTTTAACAAATCTATTTAAAGAGTTTTATTTTTCATATACAATGACAAAGCTCTGAATATTAAAGGAGATTACACATAAACTATTATTTAATGTGTGAGCTAGTTATGTGAAATCTCCATTAAGAGATATAAATACTATTTTATTTATGAATATATTTTATATTCCAATATTTTTATTGAATTTTTCAGGGAAGAAAAAGCAAACGAATGAGACATTTTTCATTCATACAATATTGCAAAAAAATAAAAAACATTTTACAGTTGAGCATTGTTGTTATTCCATTCATTAGGCAATGGCGGGGTTGGTCTCATTTAGCGATATCATCAGAGGTATTTATATATGTATGAAGAACCTTGGTGAGGAGTTGGGTTGTTAGGGGGGTTATTGGTAGGGGAGATGGAGGTGGGGGGGAAAGATATAACTGGGTGGATAAGGATGTACCAGTCTAGATTTAGGATTTGTTTTTTACTATTTGAGTGTTATCTGGGTTGTACAGAACATTTTGGGTGATTTAACCATCGGGTCCATTTCTGGTTAAATTTAAGGTGGGAGGAAGTATTGATTGCAGATTTTTTCTCCATTTAGCATTGGAAGTTGAGGTCTATAATTAGTGAGGTAATTGAGGGGGCGTTATTTGTGTTCCATAATCTGGGGATGTTTATTTTGGCAGCAAAAAGTGTGTGGGTGACAATTGTGCGGGAGTGAGGGGGGAATTTCTTGATTTCGATAAGTAGGAGTGCTAATGAGGGGTTCGGGGTAATCACAATTTTGGTTATATCAGATATTAGTTGGAAGGTAGCATTCCAGAAGGATCTAAGTGATTTACATGACCAGAGAATATGTATTGTTGAGCCTGTTTCCCCATATTGTCTCCAGCATGTAGGAGAGTGTTTTGGGTAGTAGAGAGAGTTTGACTGGAGTCAGGTACCATTGGTGGAGTATTTTTAGATATGACTCCCAGTGGGAGCTGCATCGGGTAGCTTTATATGTAATGTTGAAAGCATTTTCCCAGCATTGTAAGGTTATTTGTTCTGGTAGGATTTTTTATGAATATATTTTAGTTAGATGGAAATATACTTAAACCATTGATGGTGTTACTTCTTCCAGCTTCTTCTGCAATGTTACTTTTTCTACCGAAACGTTTTAGCAGTTATTGTTCTTATCACATTTCACATGAGTTATTAACAGCAGCCTTCTTTGAATTCTCTATTCCAGATATTTATATGCTAGGCCCAATATTTATATGCTAGGTACAGTGACCAGTTATGGAGCCTTATTGTATATTAGCCACTGTGCAGAAAGGAGAGGGGGTAAAATAAACTATTACCAAGGTGTGCACTCTCTTTGTCCGGGTCACACAGGTATTCAGTATGACCACACCTGAAGCTGAGAGGTAAACTAACTTAATTCTTGTACATTCACATTGTACTGTAAATATAGTTTTGTGGGCAATTTGTAAATATCATGTAACCCCATGTACTTTGTTTTGTAATTACTGTTTAGTGTGTAATTTGAATATATTATTTAACCTTATCAATAAATGGATATTGTAGTTTGAACTACCTCCTTTGTTCAAAAATCTTCAAATCTATCTGTGTATACAGTTGCAAGAAAAAGTATGTGAACCCCTTGGGATTACGTGGAGTTTTGCATGAATTGGGCATAAAATGTGCTCTGAACGTCATCTAAGTCACAACAATAGAAGAACACAGTCTGCTGAACATAATACTACACAAACATTAGATGTTGCCATGGTTTAATTGCACATAACATGTAAACATTCACAGTGCAGGGAGGAAAAAGTATGTGAACCTTTGGACTTAATAACTGGTTGACCCTCCTTTGGCAGCAATAACCTCAACCAAACATTTCCTGTAATTGCAGATCAGACCTGCACAACGATCTGGAGTAATTTTGGACCACTCCTCTTCACAAAACTGTTTCAGTGTAGCAATATTCTTGGGATGTCTGGTGTGAATCACTCTCTTAAGGTCATGCCACAGCATTTCAATCCGGTTGAGGTCAGGACTCTGACTGGGCCACTCCAGAAGGCGTATTCTGTGCTGTTGCAGCCATTGTTTTGTTGAATTACTTGTATGCTTTGGGTCATTGTCCTGTTGCATCACCCATCCTCTGCGGAGCTTCAGTTGGCGGACAGATGGTCATACGTTTTCCTGCAAAATGTCTTGATAAACTCTGGAATTCATTTTCCCATCAATGACAACAATCCGTCCAGGCCCTGAGGCAGCAAAGCAGCCCCAAACCATGATGCTCCCTCCGCCATGTTTTACAGTGGGGATGAGGTTTTGATGTTGGTGTGCTGTGCCTTTTTTTCTCCACACATAGTGTTGTGTGTTCTTCCCAAACAACTCAATCTTGGTTTCATCTGTCCACAGTATATTTTGCCAGTAGTGCTGTGGAACATCCAGGTGCTCTTTTGCAAACTTCAAACATGCTGCAATATTCTTTTTGGACAGCAATGGCTTCCTCCGTGGTGTCCTCCCATGTACTCCATTCTTGTTTAATGTTTTCCTTATTGTAGATGTGTCAACAAAAATGTTAGCATGTGCCAGAGATTTCTGTAGGTCTTTAGCTGACACTCTGAGATTCTTCTTTACCTCATGCAGCATTCTGCGCTGTGCTCTTGCAGTCATTTTTACAGGACGACCAGGCCTAGGGAAAGTAGCAACAGTGCTAAACTTTCTCCATTTGTAGACAGTCTGTCTTACCATGGACACATGAACATCAAGGCTTTTGGAGATACTTTTGTAACCCTTTCCAGCTTCATGCAAGTCAACAATTCTTGATCGTAGGTCTTCTGAGAGCTCTTTTCTGCGAGGCATGGTTCACATCAGACAGTGCTTCTTGAAACCAGTAAACCCAAAACAGGTGTGTGTTTTTTAAGGGCAGGACAGCTGTCAGCAACACATCCAATATCATCACACTGATTGGAGTCAAGGTTGGCTCACTCCTGGCTCCAATTAGCTCTGGGAGAAGTCATTAACCTAGGGCCTCACATACTTTTTCCTCCCTGCACTGTGAATGTTTACATGTTATGTGCAATTAAACCATGGCAACATCTAATGTTTGTGTAGTATTATGTTCAGCAGACTGTGTTCTTCTATTGTTGTGACTTAGATGACGTTCAGAGCACATTTTATGCCCAATTCATGCAAAATTCCATGTAATCCCAAGGGGTTCACATACTTTTTCTTGCAACTGTAAGTGAATACTCCTATAGTGATTGAAGTATATTTGCATATACACTTAACCTAGTTAACACAATGGTATTTTTGAATGGAGTCCGAGTGCTATTTTTTTCTTTGTAAATGAAATACATCCTACAGCAAGAATGAAAAAAAAATCACACAGAAGCTTCCCAAAATAGATATCAGACCTTTGAGTCTGGTATGAATGTTAAAGAGGTGAGGTCCTCCAGGAAATCCATACCAGACCCATAATCCAAGCATGCAATCTGGCTAGTCAGGAAAGGGAGAGATAAGCATGCACTCCCTCCTAAACCATACCAGGCCACAGGGAGCATGTGTTTCCAGCAGAGACCCCCCACCTTGCAAAGCACCTTGTCTCTATGTTGATTTAGAAGGGCTTCTTCCCCTCATCCCTGCATTGTGGTTGTGAAGTTTATGGATGGTGGCTTATGGAAAGCCCCCCTTTTTAAAAAAAAAAGAAGACCACAGATATCAGTAGCCCCACGTGAATAGGTATGGGGTACAATGTACCCCTACTTATTCACAAACAAAAAATATGTCATATAAAAATAAAGATGTACAAACATTTGACAAAACTTTTATAGAAAAAAGCCCTTTGTTGAAAATTCACTGTCAATCATGATACCCACCACTAGCAGATTTGCTGATTTAAAAACCTGACAACCTAACACACATGACAGATCCCAATGGTACCATTAGATGAATGTCAGCTCCCTAAGCTGCCATGAGCTATATAAGGGAAGGAGTGAATACAGAGGTGACATTATTGCCCAAATATGGCCAGTGGCCATATATGGGCAGAGATGTCACGGTTATCCATGCAAGCACCCATTGCTTCCTTAGGAACCTGTGACAGAGAGAAGCTGTCATATATAGAATTGCTATAAATACCACTTATAAATATGATGTTTGGCTCCTAAATAAAAGGGCTGGGTTAGTAAAATGTTGGGTGTCCAGAAGAACAGGCACAGTTTGGTCTGAACCTAGGTTAGGACCAACCTGTTGGCTTATCTTTAGTGAAGATATTCTTAAAAAGATATTTTTAAGCTCCCTATATAATAAGGGGGCCCAGATATCAGCCCCCTCTTGAAGGAATGAGAACAGGGGAACATCAATACTTTTTACACACCCACATCATGAAAAAGTCATTTTTAAGTGTAAAAATTCCCCTTGATAATCACATCAATCATCAATGTAGATCAATTGTCAGTTAGGGTGCTCAGTAATGTAAATCCTTGTTAATCACAACAAACCACCCTCAATGATGTTTCAATGCCTTTCTCCAATTTCTAAATGACAGATCTCCAGTATTATATAATATAAACACAGCGGTGGAGATCCTGGGTGATATCATTGACCAAATATGTTCAATTACCTAATTTGGTCAATGATATTACCAGTGATTCAATTAGGGAAGACTACAAAATAGTTTTCCCAATCTGTGAATGTTGAATGGCCTGGGTTTGCCTTGAATCCAGGTGAGACCTGAATCTCAATAATAATAATAATATTAATAATAATATACTGTGAACATGGAATTTTATTAATTGTATGTTTGAGTTTTTTATTAAAATGTACACACATTATTTAAAATTATTTATTTGTTTGAATATTTAAAGCAAATGTGAACTTCAGAGTGTATTTAGCAATTTTCATTTAGAAAGTATTCAGACTCTTCTGTTTTTCATGCCACAACATGCAAACAATTTGAATACCTATGAACAATAAATTAATCATTTCTGCTCAAAGGACTATATTTATTTCTATTTTAAACACCTCATAATTTAATTCAAAATGCAACTGCTGCTGGGGCTATAGGTTATCCTGTGTCAGAATATGACACCTAAATAATACTGTTCTAATTCAGGTCTAATTCCTAGGCAATAGAGGTTGTATGAATCTATTAACAAAAATGAGGCCAGAGAAAGAAAATCTGTACAGAAATGAAAAACTAACATATTCAGCACAATTTCTTATTAAAATATGTTGATAAAGGAAATGTAAAAGTGAAAGAGAAAAGGGCAGAGCATTAGCTAATATCAATATTTTTGTGAACTTCAGCTAAACTTTTTTCACCTTCATTATATAAAGACCTTGTATGACATTGCATTTTAATACACTCCAAGCTAAATTATACATTTAGCTAAACTTTTCCCATCTATAGTATTATGAGTGTTTAAGTATCTCTTATGCTATTGTGGACCTTCAAATGATAATGTAAAATTTCTGTATATATTATATTAATACTTTCAATAGTATATTTTCAGAAAGTAGACAGTTTGAGGTTTTTAGTAAGAGGCATAGCGAGTTTTTTGAAGATGTAATTTTTTTGTCACAATTTTGTGGAAAATTAAGAAATGAAAAAAATCACAATTATTTTTTTTCTTACTGGGCACAATTTACTAAGTGGCATCTTTCCGCATTCAGGTATGTGGTAGGATACCACACAGCATTTAAAAAAAAAATTGAATTCACTAAAAAACGCTACTAAAATACCCCTTAAGTTATTTTATCAAGTCATGCGGTATTTTAGTATTGAAACCCATGAGTTAATGTTTCAGCTGTCAGCGGGGTCCCCACTGATAGCTGAATGTAAAAGCAGGAATTACTGGCAATTAAACAAAATAATTAAAAAACAGGTGTGGGGTTCCCCCCTCCATCCATGCCAAGCCCTTTGGGTCTGAGGGGAAGCCCCATGCCAAAATTAAAAAAAAATGGCGTGGGGTCCCCCCCTAAGATCCATACCAGACCCTCATCTGAGCATGCAGCTCAGCAGGTCAGGAAAGGGGGGGATGAGTGAGCGCCCCCCCACCTCCTGAACCATATCAGGACACATGCCCTCAACATGAGGGGGTGCTTTGAGGTGGAGTGTGCTCCCTCCCCAAAGCACCTTTTCCCTATGTTGATGGGGACAAAGGCCTGTTCCCCAAAACCCTGGCCGGTGGTTGTGGGGGTCTGCGAGCAGGGGAATTTATCAGAATCTGGAAGCCCCTTTTAGCAAGGGGGTCCTCAGATACCGCCCCCCCCCATGTGAATGAGCATGCTGTACATGGTACCAATTCACTAAAAAAAACCTGTGGTGTGAAAAAGACAGGAGAGTCTTTGACAAATAAAAGAATGTCCCCTGAAGTAGATCCAAGTTCAATCATGATGCTCACCACCACCGCTACCCGAAAAAAAAGTTCCGCTCTTGACGCTGGCTCCCATCGTCTGACTGCTCTGCTGGCTTGACAGTTCTTAAATATGTAAGGTGTGTGGCTGCCCGTCGATATCACGCATGTGACCCTGACCCTTGTGACATCATGGTCCGGGGCATGCTGGGTCAATGATGTCACATGGGGGCACATACGTGATTTCACTGGGTGGCCCCTCCCCTTACATATTTAAGAACTGTCAAGTCAGCGGAGCAGTCAGATGGCAGGAGCCAGCATTGAGAGCTGAACCTTTATTTGGGGGGGGGGGGGTCGTCGGTATTATGATTGACATTAAATCTGCTTCGGGGGATATTCTTTTATTTACCTTCTTTTAATAAACGACATATCAAAGACTGTCTCCTGTCTTTTTTTACACTACACTTTTTTTTGTGAATGGGTAGTGGTACCATGTACCACATACTTATTCACATGGGAGGAGAGTGGGATCTAAGGGTCCCCTTGCTAAAGGGGGCTTTCAGATTCCAATAAGCCCCCCACCCACAGACCTCCACAACCACCGGCCACGGTTGTGGGGAAGAGGCCCTTGTCCTCATCAACATGGGGACAAGGTGCTTTGGGGGGAGCCCACCCCAAAGCCCCCCCATGTTAAGGGTATGTGGTCTCGTGTGGTTCAGGAAGGGGGAGGCCCTCGCTTGTCCCCCCCCCTTTCCTGACTTGCCGGGTCCCCCCTCCATCCATAGCAAGCCCATCGGCTATGGTATGGATTTTGGGGGGACCCCCGCCATTTTATTTCATTTGAGTGTGGGGGCTCCCCTCAAAACCCATACCAGACCCTGCTGACAGCTGATGACTCGTGGGTTGTTAAGGACTCTGCGGCCACCCATTCCTTAACCACTGCAATACCAGGCACTTATATCCCCTTCCTGCTCAGGCCAATTTTCAGGTTTCAGCGTTCTTACACTTTGAATGATAATTGATAACTGCACCCAAACTAAATGTTATCATTTTCTTCACACAACTAGAGCTTTCTTTTGGTGATATTTAATCACCAGTGAGGTTTTTATTTTTTGCTAAATTAGCAAAAAAAGACCGAACATTTTGAAAAAAAAACACGTTTTTCTTTGTTTATAAAAGTTTGCAAATAAATAATTGTTCTTCATAAATGCTAAATTTCTTTGGTGAAAATAACCCAAATCAGTATTTATTATTTAGTCTGTAGGAAAGTTATAGAGTTCACAAAATATGGGATGTATCTGAAAATCGATCAATCCTGAAGTACTGACAGCCAATCTAATTTCTTGAGGCCCAAAAATGTCAGAACAGTACAGATATCCCCCAAATGACCCCTTTTTGCAGAGTAGACATTCTGACGTACATACTGTCAACAGAGCAGTACAGCATCATCATATAACCGTGTGGTGGTGATCAGGGACACTGACTGGTGACAGTATGAAAGAAAAAATGTATTTTTTATTTTTTTATTTTATTATTTTTTAGGTTTTTAAGATTTGTTTTCATATTTCACTATGACCAAAGTAGTATAATGTTACCATAGTAATATTGTACTACTTTAGGGAAGTGATAATTTTTTTATTTTTTTACACAATTTGATTGCTTATAGCAAATAATTTCTTTGCTATAAGCAAGCATTTAACTGAGTGAAATCAATTCATTCAGGTTTTTTTGTTGTGATTAGCTGTGATTGGCCACGGCTAATCACATGACACAGATGAACTGTGATTGGCCCAGCCTGTGCATGTGATCACTGTGATCATTCACAGCTAGACACACTTGTATACAATGGATGGCATTAAAGGAAGCCATCCATTGTTTACAACAGTCATGTGACCTGCTGTGATTGGTCACAGCAGGTCACATGGTCGTGACAATGGGTACTGCTCTGGGTGAGTGATTTTTTTTTTATACATTATGATTTCTTACAAACAAATTTCATTGGTATAATCAAGCATTTTTACTGAACAAAACTGATTAATTCAGTAGTATTTGTTGTGATCAGCTTTGATGGGCTATGATTGGCCCAGTCTGTACATGTGATTCCTGTGACCAATCACAGCTAGCAGCACAATTGTAAGCAATGAATGGCATGAAATAAAGGCATTCATTGTTTACAACTGTCATGTGATCTGCTGTGATTGGTCACAGTGATCACATGACACTGACAGGGTGGATACAGCTGGTGGCAGATCACACCAGAGATCCCAATAATCTTACAATAGGCTGGGCGGTAAGGAGTTAAATTGTAAGAGAGAGGTAAACATTTGATATACTGAATCAAATTATATTTTTGCATGATATAAAAACTTGGCTGATACCCAAAGTCTTCATCATCCCAAGCTATTTCAACAATCTAATGATTGCATGGTCTAAGCTTCTGTACACTACCCTTGACAGTGAACACTTGTAAGTATAATATGTAAAGCATTTATCTATAGATATGTGAAAATATAATTGCCAGTTACTCAATTGCCACACAAATATCTTCTAACTTTTCTCAGAATTTGGGCTCACCCAACACATTTGGAGCACACTTAAGTTTAACAACAACAGTGTATATTTTACTATGAGCTCTCGTTTCTGTACGTAATGCTGATTTTCCTCTACAGAGGAGTGTATCCAGAAATCATCGTATAATGTACCCATGTCTATTCTCTTTACATGGAGGTATACTTTGCCTTTTAAAGGTACCAAATAATGAAATCTGAAAATCCTGTCTATCTGCTTCCCAGTTTCCAAGGACAATGACTATTCAAAGGGGTTTGCAATTAAAGTTTTTATCTAATATTTACATTTACTTACTATTAGTAAATACTTACAAGTTTTTTGCTATGCTGGGTAGGAGACGCACTATCACTTGATATTTTTTTCTGGGTGACTGTTTGTCTCCATAATAGTTTCTATGTGTCAGGTACCAGCTGGCTAGGGCTCTAGATACCCACAGACCGGGATTCCCCACAGTGCGGAGTCTAAGCCCCAGACTGCTTGTTCACCAGAGCCCCAGGTTGCGGACCCCCGAGTACACCCAGCTGTGGTAGAGATAATTGCCAGTGGTACCTAGCGGGTAGGAGCCTGCTGTGAAGAAGCGGAGCAGACCTAGGCAGTAGCAGATGGACCCGAGCAGGATGGATGGATCCGTGCAGGATGGATGGATCCGAGCAGGATGGATGGATCCGAGCAGGATCAGCAAAGTCAGACAGGCCAGGTCGGTAACAGCGGAGGCAGACGGTACAGAGCAGCAGGCTAAGAGTAATCAGGTCACAGGCCAGGTTCAGCAACGGGAGGTCAGATAATCAGGATCAGGCAGATAATAGTCAAAATGAGCCAAGGGTCAGAGCAGGAGACGGTCAACAGAATCAGGGTCAGGCTGGGTCGGCAACAAGGCAATCACAGGAACAGAACGGGCAGGAACACAGGAACAAAGACCATATGGCAATTTGAGTATGCACAGGACCAGTTTAAATAGTGCGCCCTGTGCTGTCATTGGTGCCAGGCACATGTCCGCGATCGCGAGTGCGCATGCGCGGCCGCCGCTTTTGCCACGGTTGCCGATGTCCTGATGCCCGCCGGCTAATGCGCATTGGCATTCTGCACATGCGCAGACCCGTGCACCGCCACGAGCCCTGGGATTCCTGACACTATGTCACTGTGTAGTTCACCTGGATGTTTGTAATACTGTATATTGATAACCTTGCAGAGCAAGCTGCTACATGTGACTACTAGGTTCCCCTCTATAGCGCTTCAGTGCCCCCGAAGCTCTGCTGTTACTGTATAGTGCTTTATTGATTGGGCTATTTTGCCTTTTGTGTTATTTGACAATCACAACCCTTGGAGGCACTCATATATACACTATTATCTCCTTTCACATACAATTATCTACTTGTGATGCTGATCTGTTTGATTTGCCTCCAGGAGATGTTTTGCTTGATTCATGGAACAGTTTTTTTTAAATGTTTTTTCTCATTGCTCTTTTTCTATTCTCCTCCCCTTTCCTTTCCTTACCCCACTCCTCTGCTCTGGATACAATTACTTTTCCTCTTTTTTTCGCCCTTCCTACGTATAAATGGCATTTATGTCTGATCTCAGATTGTCTTCCTTTAACTTCAGGGGCCTCAATACTCCTGAAAAGAGGGAACAAATTCTTTAGCATTTTAACAAGAGCCAGACCAAGATTTTCCTTTTTCAGGAGACTCACTTTAAAACTCACAGGATTCTTCTTCTCCAAAGCAGACATTTTACCACCTGGTTTCATAGTACAAATCCTGTGTGGAAATCCAAGGGTGCTTCTATTGCACTTCACCGGGCGCTATATTTTCTCAAACTACAATTTTGTCAATCTGTCTTTATGTTTGTTTTCCCAACCAGGATGTGATTCCTCTTTCTGGTTCTCTCCAAATTAGAGGCCTTTAACCCTGGACCCGTCATTCTGGGTCGTGATCCCAGCATCCTATTGATTCCCAGGTTACACCTTTCTTTGGTAAGTGTACAAACTCTCCCACAATGTTATCTTAAATCTGCAAAACTTTACAAGATTTCCATTAGGTACTGTAGATGTGTGATTCATATTACACCCTTCTAAATGAGACTACAGTTTTTACTCCTAAGCACATTACATGTACAGTAGAATAGATTATTTTCTGATTGTTCAGACTTTATTAGATTATTTTCCACATGCTTCCATAGGCCATTACTTATGGTTGGATCATTCCACCATACACCTGCACCTAGACAGCCCTGGCTTGAGTATGGCGTAGAGATTGAATGCCAGTCTGTTAGGGGCTTAACATGCATAGTTTTCTCATAGCTCCCCATTTCTTAGATTTCTCAAGCAATCCGGGAGTTTATCATTACCCATACCTCAGATGACACTCATCCACTTATTAAGTGGGAGGAATTAAAATGCATCTTATGCAGGGTATTCATACAGCATGGGGCTCATTTGAAATGAGAGCATACATTGAAGATACACAAATTGTTGACTGTTATCTCCACTCTAAAAGCCTCCCATAAACAAACACTGGATGTGGCCACTCTGTTGGCTCTCTCGAGTGCTAGGCATGATCTTCTACACACCCTTAAAGCAAAGTCTTTCATTGCTCATGACAAAATGAAGAGCAAATTTTATTTCTTGGCTAACAAGTGTCACTGCCACCTAACATGTACTCGGAGACAGAAAATGTCTTTCCTCACTTCCACTTCAGACTCCAAAATATATAGAGACTCCAAAATAAAAGAGTAATTCTGTAATTATTATTCAAAACTATATAATTGTCTTTGCCAAGGGGATCCTCTATCTCCCTTTCTTATCTTAAGTATATGCGAGATTGTATTAACCATTTTTGGGCCACCCACCTGGAATGTACTGCGCACGAGCGGCAGCTACAGGAATCAGAATCAATCTGATTAATAAAAGCTTTGCTTCTGTTCCTGGAGAGTTGTGATTGGTCAACAGCTCTCACATGACACATGGGGCCAATCACAGCACCCTGTACCATGTGACTAGCTGGAGCCAATCACAGATCACTATTATATTGAACTGTTATGAACTTAATACCTTCATGACAGTTCAAAGCAAGTATTGCATTGCAGAGCAATGATCTTCATTGCTCCTGCAATGCAAAGTGTAAAAACAAGAATCCCTGATCACCCTCCCAGAGTAGTACAATGTTACTATGGTAAGATTGCATTACTCTGATGAAAGTATTAAAAAATAGTAAAAAAAAAAGAAAAATACTGTGTAAAAGAATAAAAAATGTAAAAAAAAATATTGAGAGAATTTTGTTTTATTTTTTTAACTACAGTGCTCAGCATAAATGAGTGCACCCCTTTTGAAAAGTAAGATTTTAATGAATATCTCAACACAAGAACAATTTCCAAAATTTTGACAAAACTGAGTTTTATATAACATTTGTTGCTCTGGGTGAGTGATTTTTTTTATACATTATGATTTCTTATACAAACAATTTTCATTGGTATAATCAAGTATTTTTACTAAATGAAACTGATTAATTCAGTAGTATTTGTTGTGATCAGTTTTGATGGGCTGTGATTGGCCCAGTCTGTACATGTGATCCCTGTGATGATAGCATCTTCTCTTTCAATTTAGAGCAGTACATCTGTGAATTCATGATACCATCAATGAAATGCAGCTCCCCAACATCAGCGCACTCATGCAGCCCCACAGAAGGACACTGCCAACACCATGTTTCACTGTTGGTACCATGCATTTTTCTTTGTACTCCTCACCTTTGTGACACCATACAGTTGTGATTCCAATAGTTCCAAAACATTTATCTTGGTCTCATCACTCCAGGGTACAATAGTCTTCTTTTTCAGCATGGGCCTTGGGAAATTCTAGGTGGGCTTTTTTGTGCATGGGTCTAGGAGAGGCTTCATTCATGGATGACACCCATGCATGCCATTCCTCTGCAGTGTATGCCATATTGTGTCACAGGAAACAATCACCCTAGTTTGGCTTTCTACTTCTTTAGCTAACTACAGTGCATGGCGATTTTCTTTAACCTTTCTCATTAGAAGACACTCCTGTCAATGTTTTAACTTATATGGACAGCCCAGAAGTCTCTGTGAGACAGTTGCAGTTTCAACTTTGTTACATTTTTGTGTCTTTTTTGCTACAGTATTCTGACTGATAAGTAAAGATTTGCTGATCTTCTTGTAGCCTTCACCTTTCTTGTGCAAAGAAATTAATTTCTTTCTCAGGCCTTGTGACATTTCCCATGTGGTGACACCATGAGATGGGATGTATACAGTAGAGAAGTCCTCTTGTTGATGAGATTTTGAAGGCACAGGTTTGTCAATTAATGAACTGATAAATCAGCAGTTAAAAAATAACAATCAATTTTTATTTTATACAATCTTAAAAAAGACATGACAGGTTGCAGTACAAAAATGTGGTGGTATCAAGAATTGATGACTTAGTACTGATAATGGAAGATCAGTCATGCATGTGTTACAACTGATGCATTTCGAGACCATTCGTCATGTCTTCCTCAGAGGTGCTCAAAAGGCATGATGCCTGCAATAAACATACATATATGTAAACATACAATATATGTATTTGTATATAGAAATTTTCAACTTGGAGTGTAGTTAAACAATTACATAGTCTCGTGTGGGGGCAGGGAAAATGGAAATTAACCGCCAGAGAATTAAAAGGCATTCATTTCCATGGATACAGCCAAGGATATTCATAAGCCTCTCACAGCAATGATGATCAGAGAATGCAAAGAAAGAAAATGATAGCTGCTGTTCAAACGTCTCCTGAGGGGGGTGGGGGGGGGCCCGCCTAACCATATCAGTGGCGGACCAGATATTTGTCTGCACAAGGATTCTGATGAGATGGTGCTGTGTTATAATAAATTATAACACACATAAATATGGGTAATTAAGGTAATAAAGATATGCAAACAAGAATAAAGCTTCACTAACCGTTTTGTAATAAATCCACTTACATCGAAAAAAAGGGGGGGGGTAAAAGTGACTTAACACCAAAAAACTTCAAAGAGAGTTTCTCAAGCAAAGGAAAAGACCACTTCTGGATTGTTTACCTATAACAAGCAAAAATATTAACAAAGATATTCAAAAAGACTAAGTGCTCAGCAAATATAGTCACTACTGTGCCTTTAAGTGTGTCCCTGGATTGGTCAAGCAAAATGTATAGGTCATATCATACCCAGTTATTGTGATGTGTGGACAAGCCAGGCTGCATCAGCCATGCGTTAGCTTGTCGGCCATGGTATATATCCCTTAGGGGGCTTGAAAATGCTCCAATGGGGTTACATTAGAGAGTGAGAGGCCAGAAAAGACCCTATCATAGCGCCTGGGTGTGCAGCGTGCCGCGTCATCATGTCACCATGGCATGATGATGGCACACCACCGCCGATGCATGGACCTTAACCAGGGAGGAGAGCAGCCAGGGAAGAGTGCAACCAAGCCTCTCTCTGATGGCCCAATACTGTGCCTCCTCCCACACTCGGTCATCTCAGCTGCAGACCGCAGAAGCGGGGTTCGCGGACCCCCCGTACGCCGGGGAGACGTGAAAGCAGCAGAGACACCAACAGGAAAATGATGCAATCTTCTCTCCCTGGGCACATTGCGTCCCAGAGAGAGAAAACAGATCCACATGAGTAAAAACAGTACACACACACACACAGTAAAATCACAGCTAGGTTATATTTAACCTCCTGATCGATCCCCAGTTAACCCCTTCACTGTCCTGTCACCAGTGTCATTAGTACAGTGTACACATTTTTTTACTGGTCACTGTATTAGTATCCCCAGCGACTTCAGATAGCATTAGCATCCATTAGCGTCCCTCCCAGATTGCCCTCCACTACATCAGTCATCACATTTAACCTCTTGATTGCCAGGAACATGCTCACATACACAATAAACCTCCATTGCTAGTATAGTGTCTGAATAGATCAATATCTTTGATTATGTCAGCACTGTACCAGCGTTCACAATAGTATAGTGTCCCCAAAAACACAATGTTAGTGGGATCAACCCTGTCAGCACCTGCATTTAGCCCCTACACTTAACCCCCTCCTTCTCCACCAGCAAGTGCAGTGTCAGTAGATCACTGTCACTTGATACATTGCACACAAAACCACAGTGTTCGCAGAATCAGGCTTGATCTCTGTTAGCACTTGCAGGTACATTTTATTGTAGTAGTTCAAGAAGTCCCTGATAAGCAGGTGCTCTTTTTCTCATGAGTCGCACTAGGTACCTATACATTTTGTGACCAAAATGTCCAGTGAAAGGAACTCCAGTGAAGAGGTCTACAGGATTCTGACGATGTCACATATGAGTGAAGGGGAAGCCTCACTGACAGAATTAGGTTCAGAATATGAACCTGTAGGCAGCAACGGCACCCTAACAGATAGCTCAGATGATGGAGTAGAGGTTCCTGCTAAGGTCAGGCATACACGACCCCATTCTCATGTTGCTGAGGTGGTACAATTGCATGATGATTCTCATATGCAGCAGAGTGACAGTACTAGTGCCGCTCTACCTTTTGGTGAACTGGAGAGCACCAGCAGCCTAGTACATCCTGGTCTTACACATACCACCACTGCAGAATCACTTGGTGACGTGGTGAGTCCCATAAGTGTAGTACAAGCTGGTGCAGTGGCTAGCACGAATAGTGTCCTGCAGACACCAAGAATTTAAACACAGGCCCTTAGAGCCCATAGTGCCCTTCTGGATGTGCTTGCAAATCCTGATTGGCAGCCCACAAATTCTCCAACATCCGTACTTTCTCCAGTCACTGCCCAACCCAGAATTCAGGTGGAATTTTCAAATGTAACTACTCCCCTTGATTTTTTGGAGCTGTTTTTCATGGACAATCTGTATGCATTGATTGGGGATCAAAGCAATTTATAAGAACAACAATTTATCCAGCCAACCAAAATTCAAACTTTGCCAGACCATTTGTATGGAAACCTATTACGGTTTCCAAATTTAAAGTTTTTTTGGACATAACCCTCAACATGGGCATTATTAAAAAAAATGAATTGTGGTTGTACTGGTCCACAGACCCGATTCATCATATGCCCGTTTCTTCTGCTACCATGGCCAGGCATAGATATGAGAATATAATGAGATTTATGCATTTCAACAACAAGACACTCTGTCATCCTTGGGGTGACCCTGAATTTGACCGGCTCCACAAAATTTGGCCCCTCGTAAATCACCTTAACCAAAAATTTGCAGATGTTTATACTCCCCAGCAAAACATCTGTGTTGATTAGTCCCTCATTATTTTTTCTGGCTGCCTTGCATTCAAACAATTTCTCCCCAGCAAGTGTGCCAGATATGGGGTCAAGATGTATAAGATCTATGAGAGGGTAAAAGGCTTTGCATGCAAGTTTCGGATTTACGTGGGAAAAGATAGTCACATGGAGCACCCCGGATGCCCAGACTACATGGGGAACAGTGGCAAGATAGTTTGGGACTTAGTGTCATCCTTTTTCCATATGGGGTACCAGCTATATGTGGACAATTTTTATTTAAGCGTGCCACTATTTAGACATTTGTACAATCTTGGAATTGGCGTATGTGGCACCGTGCGACCTAATCACCAGGGCTTCCCCCCACGGCTTGTAAAAGGGGGAAAAAGCCTGCTTGAGAAATAATAAATTATTTAGAGTGAAGTAGAAGGACAAACGGGATGTTTTCATCCTGTCTTCTATTCACACAGGTATGACCATCCAAATTTCCATGGCAGCTGGTGTTGTTGAAAGCCCCTCTGTGTCCACGACTATAACCTTAACATGGGAGGGCTGGACTTCAACAATCAAATGATGAAGCCATACTTAATTTCCCATAAATTAAAATGCTGGTACAAAAAGTGTCTGTTTATTTATTTCAGTTGGCTCTATATAACGCTGTTGTGCTTTGCAAAGCAACTGGATGTATTGGATCCTTCCTAACATTCCAGGAAGAGATCATCACAACCTTTTTGTATCCGGAGAGTGCTGTGGCCCAAACCCCCAACCCAGATGCAGTTAGCTGACTGCATGAGAAGCATTTTCTCGATGCCATGCTTGGTACATCAATCCAAAGGACACTCCAAAACAAATGTTGTGTTTGTAGCAGACACGGAGTTAGGCGTGACACCCACTTTTTTTGTCCCTCCTGTCCTAGCTAACCTCCAAAGACATGCTGGTAGGTTAATTGGATCCTGTCTAAATTGACCCTAGTATGGGTATGTATGAATGTGAGTTAGGGACCTTAGATTGTATGCCCCTTGAGGGTTAGGGACCGATGTGAATGTACAATATATATGTAAAAGCACTGTGTAAATTGACGGTGCTATATAAGTACCTGTAAAAATACATAAATAATAAATAAATAAACCTGGTCTCTGCTCAAGGACTGCTTCCATTAGTACCATGCACTAGTGGACTATTAGTATAGGGTACAGCAGAGCACAGTCCAGGGTACACATTTACACAGGATTCACAAGATATTAGGTAGTCAGGAAACTGGCTATTGCATTTTGAGAAACCCTAACATCTAGAAGTTTAAAAATAAATAAATAAAAAATAAATAAACAGTAAAAAAAAAAAATTAAAAAAACAAAAATAGTTGTCATTTTATTGTTGTCAAGTTATTGTTTACCTATTTAATACTGTTTACAGTATTAAATATTAATAAAACAGAGTGAGCACTTCCTGATATAGCAGCTGGCACATCAAGGTAACCAAATGAAACCCACAAAGTACAATGTATATAATAAAGTGCAGTGCTGAATAGTTAATAATATGATCACGATGAGATTTCAGCATAGATAAGTCTGTAGACATATGACGTGATAACATCCAAGTGAGCCAAAGATCAAGATGGTAGTGCTCGTGAGAAATGGTAAAATTGTGAACTTACCAGATGCGCATAGGGTATGCGCATTAATATATCCACCTCAGGATGAGGTATGGTAGGTGAAGATCCTCCTTCAAGGTATGGGCGGCACAGCGGTATGTGGGTGAAGACTGTAAATCCAGAGGTCTCCTTTAGGATAGACTGGGTCTGCAACCTGCTTACAGGGATTCCCTTTCTCTGGGTACTGTGTCAATCAGCAAATATCCACTGGTTCTGCAACTTAATGGCTCAGTAGAAAAGCCATAGAAAAGGTGCCCATGGTGTAGTATTTCAAGGTAACTTTAATATGAATCACAGTAAAACTGAGTAAAGGTACAAGGTAAACTAACCCTTATCTAAGATGGCCAGCGGACCAACTCGTGGCTCCGGCAGCGTGATGTCACAGCCTCCATAGGAGGCTCAACACGCTGTGACGTCATGCCGCCGGAGCCATGAGTTGGTCCGGCGGCCATCTTAGATAAGGGTTAGTTTACCTTGTACCTTTACTCAATTTTACTGTGATTCATAATAAAGTTACCTTGAAATACTACACTATGGTAAGAGTATTTAGGGGAAGAGGGGCACATGCTTTTGTGTCTTGCACATAGTGGTTTGAACATTGTTTGAGTTTAAACATACTACACTATATTAGTTTTTCTTCTTGGAGTTTTGTATCAGCACAGTGGAAGATCATTGTTAGATGGGACAAAACTAACTGTCTGAAAGAGGATTTTCAGCAAAGACTTCTGTTATACAATAAAGAAGGTGGTATTAATAGAATATTCCCTTTGGCGACTATGGTATCTATAGAACAGGAATTTATGGGAATAAATATTGCACACATAGACTGATACAGCTCTAACTGAAACATATTCATAATTACACTATTATTTACAGTGTTTAATGGAGATTTCACATAAACTCATTATCTAACAACACGCCAACAGATTTGTCAGAAAACCTTTACTTTCCTTTCAGAATTAACATTTTCTATGGGACACTATACTACAAAATACTCCCACAAATGCAGCCCATTGATTGCAAACAAGATTTGTTAATTTGCATACAGAAAAAAGTATTTTTCCTAAAAAATTAATTCAAGACCATGTTGCAAAAATGAATACACTCCAATGAAAGTCATAGGAGCACAGCTAAATTTTAGGCAACAAAATCCTATTTAGCCACTTGCTATGAAGTAGTCATAAATATCTACTATATCCATACTTTCTGCATTTCTATGTTTAAAAAGCAATATTTGGGTACATCTAGGTCTAGTAGTCTTCCATACAAATTGTCTGAGAAAAGGATTTAAAGCTAACAGATGGTTTTGAGGTAGTAATAACATTTTAGGTTGAATATATGTTATTATCAAGGTAAGCAAATATGTCACAAGCAGTCAAAAAGCAGTGAATGAAAATGTATGAAAGTGTCAACAGACACAATATTGCAAGAGAGCAAACATCATAAATTCCAGAAAAAATTGTTTACAGAAGTATTCTGGGCAGTAAGCTGCCTGTAAATAGCACAACATGCAACAATGCAATTTCGGCCATTTGGAATTTATTCTCCCTTAAGGTCTCTCTACTTGGAGCTCCCTTATTCCTTTACCCTTTCTCTCCTCCTCCCCCTCTTCCTCTGGTTTTAATTTTTTTTGAGTAATTTTTTTAATTTTATTTCTACCCATGTAAAATGTTACTGAATGTTTTTTGGCAAATTTGGTCCTACAATTGAAGCTATTCTTCAGCAATGTTGTGCTATTTACAGGCAGCTTACTGCCCAGAATACTTCTGTAAACAATTTTTTCTGGAATTTATGATGTTTGCTCTCTTGCAATATTGTGTCTGTTGACACTTTCATACATTTTCATTCACTGCTTTTTTACTGCTTGTGACATATTTGCTTACCTTGATAATAACATATATTCAACCTAAAATGTTATTACTACCGCAGATCCATCTGTTAGCTTTAAATCCTTTTCTCAGACAATTTGTATGGAAGACTACTAGACCTAGATGTACCCAAATATTGCTTTTTAAACATAGAAATGCAGGAGGTATGGATATAGTAGATATTTATGACTAATCAAAAAAACAAAGTAAGTGAGCGCTTGAATGAATATGCAAATAAACAGCAGCTGTATACCAAAAAAGGCACCATATACAACCTTCAGAGACGTAAATATAAAAAGAGGGGGAGGTGCAGCGCTATATGACTTAGTAGACAATAATAAAATCAAACACACATAATAAACAGTGACTATGTGCTGATAATATAAAGCCACTAGGTGGTGGCTGTGAAGTAAAGGAAGTGCAAAATAAATAAAAAAGTCCAATAAAGGGGTGCTCTTAAGATCCGAGATGATCGGCGGTGTTCCTTCCTGCATTCTCCGCCCTGGTGTTTGTCTGCTCTCTTCCTGTCTCACGCACCGCTGGTTGGTTGAACAGCTTAAACAGGAATTTAACTTAACACCGAAAGATTACTATACTTATCTCCAAATATCTAATTTTATTCAATCAATTAATTCCCCTGATTTTTTTATCCCAACACAAGCTTGGCAATACTATATTAATTCTCCCCACCCGGGTAAAGGTATCTCTAGGTATCTCCAGAGCTGCTCCCAACCTCTGGAACTCCCTTCCCCCATGTATTCGATTATCTCCATCTCTGTCCACTTTTAGACGATCCCTGAAAACCCATCTCTTCAGAGAGGCCTATCCTGCCAGCACCTAACAACTGTACATGTATTGTGTCCATCAGCCCATCCCCCACAGTTATTACCTTTTGTATCTCTCGATTCTCTCTCTTAGAGTGTAAGCTCTAATGAGTAGAGCACTCTGAATCCTACTGTATCAATTTGTTTTGTAACTGTACTCTCTGCCCTTATGTTGTAAAGTGTCATGTAAACTGTTGGTGTTATATAAACCTGTATAATAATAATAATCTCTGTAATTTCCTCTAAGACAAACTAACCTTTTACAAATCATCCCCATATTTAAAGTGGGAAACTGACTTTGGGGAAACCTTCATCACCAAATAATGGCAACTAGCCTCCAGAGTGATTTTTCAAGCCTCTAAATGTGTTAATCATTGGGAGCTGTCTCAAAAAATTGCTCTGAGATGGAGGGGAGCATGGCCACTTAAGATCAGCACAGCCAACTGGAGATCTCCAGTAATATAACAGGAACCCCACAGCTATACAGTTTCCACACAGTTCACATGCAGTGGTAGATCCCCTACTAGTAATATCCTGCAAACAAAAGGACGAGCGGTTCCCGAAGAAACTCAAGGCATTCTTCATTCAGCCGGCAACAAGGGGGAAGAAACACTAAGATGGCACCGTCACACCAGCCTTGCGCTCTTCCTCCTTATAAACTGACCTACCTGATGCTGATTTGGAAGACTTGGACAGTGGGACAACACCTCTATCCCCTCACCATTCACCAACCAGCCTGGTCTCAGACAGCCAAGCAAAAGTCAGGGTGCAGATGAATTCTCCTCTCCGGGCTGCAACTGAAGTGTGTACAGAGACACAGCCAGGGCACACATGCATTAATCTGCAATCCTCTATAACTGCTTTCTCTACATCAGGACAGCAAGTCCTGGATACAACTATGAAGGATATGGTCCTCTCGTTGCAAACCTCCCTCTAATGATGGACCAGGGGCGGACTGACAACTCATGGAGCCCCCTGGCAATTGGGGATCATGGGGCCCCTGTGTCCTTGCCCAAACTAAACAAAACGTATGAAAAAGGTACCAGGGGCATCTCATGGGGCCCCCTACTGACCCTGGGCCCTCGGGCAGTGCCCGAGTTTCCAAATGGTCAGTCTGCCCCTGTGACAGACTTATCCTCCCTCATCCATAAGTTCACCACTGATATGCAATCTATGGGAGAGTAAGTGCATTATATAGAAAATAAAATGGAGGAATGCACTAATACAGTGAATGATCTGATTGATGCCTACGTGGCAGAGAAATATGACAATATTTGGATAAAAGCAAAATTAGTGGATCTTGAAAACCACTTATGTCGCAATAACGTTAAACTGTGGAGCATCTCAGAATCCATACTTCCTTCAGATCTCAAAAAAATATGCCAGTGATCTGGTTTCCACTATACTACCTGAATTGTCAGCGATAGAACTCACCATAGACCACATACCCAGAATCCTTAAACCACAACATCTGGTGGATTCAATGCCCAGAGATGTCCTAATGAGGGTACACTCTTACTCAGTAAAAGAGCAATTGTTCTCTAAAGTGAGAACACTCAGTACTCTCACTGCACCATACATTGCGGTACAAATATACACAGATTTGTCACAATGTAATTGAAGAGGCAATTGAAAACAGAGACCAAGACCCTTAACAACCACAAAATAACCTACAAATGGCACCACTCTGATACTATGCTAGTTAACCATAACAGCACTTTCCACTCCATTTTCCACTTAGATACCTGAGACCACTAACTGAAAGTCTGACTCTCTATCTTGTGCAACACCACTATATACTCCACTATAACCTTCATTATTATATCCCTGAATGCAAAAGTCTTGAACCACCCGTTGAAATGCTCCATTTCCATCAATCAGTGCCATGGTGTTCCCGAAATCCTCCATCATAAACACAGAACCATCATCAGCCTTCTCCTTTTTGGGCCAGCTGCACTCCTTTTAATGTCTCACACAACATGTAGGGAGAGATGGAGTGAGACTACCATATTGTAAAATCTTTAAAAGACAGCTGACCCAAGAAGGAGAAGGCTGATGGTGGTTATCCTTAATACTGAATGCTGTATGACTCTTCTGTGATAGGGTACACTATGGCACTGATTGTTAGAAATGGAGCACTTTTTTGAGCATGGACACTTTAATAAGTTTTGAAGGCATTGTGCATTATACTGTGAATAACTGAAAGAATTTGGACACTTTATATGCACATCTTTGAAAATACTACTCCTAAGTCCTTTAAGACCCTCCAAAATGAATAAATCTAGAAAATCAGGACACATACCACTATATACGTACAACCTTCTTCAACACTCCCAAACTGGCCTTGCATAATCATTCGATCAGCATGGGCCTTTTTCAATGCTCTCACACCACATCAGAAGGGGATCTCACTCTTTTAAAATATCCTTCAACAAAAACTCAGCTTTATCAAAACTGTCCTCCTCCGACAATGGGAAACTGATCTAGGAAGAGCAAACACTAATGCTCAGTGGGTTAAGGTATGTAAAACCATATATAAAGTGACTTGTTCTACATTATGAGAACTTTCCTTTAAAATAACCCAACGTTGGTACATGACCACAGACAAAATCTCTCGCATTGTAATCAATGTTAATGAAATTGCAGCCAAAAAGGAAATATATTTCACATCTTTTGGGGTTGCACTAAAATGACATCATACTGGAATATCCATATTGAATCTTTTGTCTGCCAACACCCTCATTTCCCCAACAGCAAGCCTGGCACTACTCGTTTGATACTGAAATCCTCTTACCTTCTCCTTGTAGCAATACTTAACATCACTAAAAAGCGGAGGAGCTCCAACCCTCCCACACTAATAGATCTGACCCAACTGCATTGCTCCTAGGAACAAGCAATGGCATATAGCTCCAGCAGAATGGATCACGTCTCAGCTATGGTACTCCTGGCATGATAGGCAATCCTCACATTTCTGATCTCTGTCTCTTAAAATACTTCAAACAAGGCTGTTGTTGATTTCATATATTCATAGAGCCAATATGCAATTATCTCTCTCTTACCTAAATAAAACGAATAACCAGTTTTGGATCTCCTCCCATTATTAAGAGCTGGAGGATATCTTACCCCACAGAAGAAGATCCCTCATATTAAATAATATCTTTAGTATTATTGTTCTTTATAGTGACAAATATACAGTGTCTTTGCACACTTTTGGTTACTTGATTTTTTTACAATCTGTTAATGTTTTTGTATGCACCAAACATTCAATAAACACTTATTGATATAAAAACATTGCTCTGAGGTGGTATCTCACTCCGTATAGGATCACAAAGTTTCTACCCTCTCCATCTGCATTAAGTTGGAGAGGATGCGGCTCCGTAGGCAACCTCATGCATATCTATTGGACTTGCAAACACCTATCGAGCTTCTGGAACAAAGTCTTCAGTATTATTATTATTATACAGGATTTATAAAGCACCAACAGTTTGCGCAGCACTTTACAAAATGAAGGTAGACTGTACAGTTACAATACAATTTGGTACAAAAGGAAACAGAGGTCCCTGCTCGTTAGAGCTTACAATCTAAGAGGAAGGGTTGAGTGATACAAAAGGTAATAGCTGTGGGAGATGAGCTGATGGAGGAAATAAAAGGCAGTTTACTAGTTAGAAGCAGAATGGGCTTCTTTAAAGAGAAAAGTTTTCAGGGATCATCTAAAGGTGGATATATTAGGAGATAGCCAGACAGATTGGGGTAGGGAGTTCCATAGGATGTGAGAAGCTCAGGAGAAGTCCTGGAGGCGAGCATGGGAAGAGGTGACATGGGAATTAGAGAGCAGAAGGTCTTGGGAGGATTGAAGAGAGTGGTTTGGTTGATATTTTGATATCAGGTTGGTGATGTAGCTGGGGGCAGTGTTATGGGTGGCTTTGTAAGTTGTTGTTAGTATTTTGAATTTTATTCATTAGGTGAGAAGTCAGTAGAGGGATTGGCAGAGAGGGGTAGCAGACACTGAATGGTTGGTAAGGTGGATGACCCTGGCAGCAGCATCCATGATGGACTGAAAGGGGATAGCCTATGTAAAGGTAATCCAATGGGGAGGGAGTTGCAGTAGTCGAGACAAGAGATAACCAGGGAGGGAATTAGGAGCTTTGTAGTATCATTGGTTAAAAAGGGGGCATATTCTGGAGATATTGCGGAGGTTTAGACAACATTATTTGGATAGGGATTGGATGTGGGCCTGAAAGGACTTTTCAGAATCAAGGGTTATTACTAGCACCCTGGAATACGGGGATGGTCTGATAGTTGTGCTATTGATCCTGACCAAGAAATCAGGGGAAGAGGCATGTAGGGGAGAAAATATTATGAGCTGAGTTTTGGATAAATTGAATTTGAGGAAGTGGTGTGACATCAAGTCTGAAATGTCTGTTTGTAAATCAGTGATACGTGAGGAAATTGATGGAGTGAGCTGAGGGGTAGAGAGATAGTTTTGTGTGTCATGAGCATAGAAATGGTATTGGAAACCATGAGAAGCTATCAGCTGACCCAGGGAAGAGGTGTAGATTGAGAATAGGATAGGTCCATGGACAGAACCTTGGGGGACCCCGATGGTAAGAGGAATAGGAGAGGAGGATGTAGAGTTGTGAGTGACACAGAAGGTGTGGTGAGATAATATGGTAATATTTGAACCAACAGAGAGTACAGTCATAGAAATGAAGGAAATAGAGTTTTTTGAGGAGGAGGTGGTCATCTGTATCAAAAGCAGTGGAGGGGTCCAAGAGTAAAAGTACAGGATAGTTACTATTGGTTTTAGCTGTTAGTATGTCGTTTGTGAGATTTGAGAAGTTTCTGTGGAGTGTTGCGGGCAAAATCCAGACTGAAGGGGATCAAAAAAGTTATTCTCAATGAGGTGGTAGCTCAACCAGTTGTACACTAGACATTCAAGGAGTTTGGAGGCAAAAGGTAGTAATGAGATAAAATAAGGCTAAACCTTTTAATTTTATAGCAATTGCCATAGCATAGAATGTTATCTTCTTTAAGTTCTGTACTACACTGTTTTGTCTACAAAGTTTAATATAATGTCAACACAGAGTTCACAAAAGCACCTCAAGATCCATAATCCAACATTTCAGAGATGAGGCAATTGTTATGAAGAAAAAAAATTACAGAGCCATATTTCAGAGACATTAGTCAGATATAAAGCACAGTGGCTGGAGAGTATTTAAGCAGTTTGTTTGGGCAGTAATGTAAGTTTATGATAAACACTAAAATTAAAATTACAGTGCATTATGTCAGAGAAAAGAGGCAGAAATATTGAAAAGACACATTGCACATCATGCAAGCCATTTCAGTAGGCTGTATTTGAAGACAAAGAGACAAAAAATTTTTAATTCAGAAATAAAATTTACATTGGATGCTAGAGAAGCAGCAATGTTACAGACACATGCTGCACATCATGTAAGCCTTTGTAGTAGGCTGCATTTATTTATTGCAGGTACTTATATAGTGCCGTCCATTTACGCAGCACTTTACACACATATATATATATATTGTACATTCACATCAGTCCTTAACCCTCAAGGGGTGTACAATCTAAGGTCCCTAACTCATATTCATACTTACACATATTAAAGGCAATTTAGACAGGATCCAATTAACCTACCATCATGTCTTTGGAGTGTGTGAGGAAACCGGAGTACCCAGAGGAAACCCACGCAGGCACAAGGAGAACACGCAAACTCCAGGCAGGTGGTACCGTGGCTGGGATTCGAACCAACGACCCTAGTACTGCCAGGCAGAAGTGCTAACCATTTAGCCACTGTGCTGCCCATATTTTTGAGATTTGCATTTACAGAGAAAGAAACATTGTCCACACTGCATAAGTGTTATTTCTACCATTTATCATTAGCCCAATTATCAAAACCACATCCCAAATTTATGTTAGAGAAACAAAATCAATTTAAGTTTTCTTTTCTTTTTGTTTGAAGATTAGATTAGAAAGAATATGCTGCTCACAGCGTGTGTAATATTTACACAATTTAATGTAACTCATTGGCTAGGCAATATCCACCCACAAAAAGGTAATATTTACATTTTTTAGTTTCCAATGCATCATTTGTACTATTTTTCCAATTTCTTGTAGACCACATTTGCTAAATCACATCCCCATTTTTCGTTGGAGAAATCCAAAAAAATCTAACATTAGTATTTTTCTGATTCTGATAGAATTAAGATGATACACACTGCATGCACAATAATTCTACATTTCCTCTTAGACATCATTGGCTAAACCATATCCCTATTTATTTTTTGAGTGTCCACAAAAATGCAAAGTACATTTTTATCATTAGAATGGGAGAAATACATTTCTGGAAAGCCTCATTTGATAAAACACTTTTCTCATGCAGCATGTGAGAAAAAAAACATAAAAATGTGTAATTTTTTTGGGGGCGTGGCCGAGCCGCGAGTGAAGATGGCCGCGTAATCACGGAGCTCCCGCCGGCCGGTTCCTACCTTGCTGCCGCTCTGCACTGACGGGTGAGACATCTCCCCTCTGCTATGGGGAAGACCGACAGGGCACCCTCTGGGGCCAGATCGCGGTCCCCGCGGGGTCAGAACGCTCAGGGGAGGCATATAAAGGAGCTCTTCCGCTCCCAGCTGAAAGACGGGCCGCAGCCCTCTCCCTCTGCAGCGTCCTCCCCCTCTCCCCCTCCCTCTGCAGTCTCTGACACAGGCTCTGCAAGCACAGCCGAATATGCTGTGCTGGACACAGTGCCACAGCTGGATTCCTCACATTCCTCACGTGCTACACATTCCCTATCATTAAGGGACCTCCAGGCTGTGGCAGCTGACATAAAGACCACTTTAACCACCACATTAACCTCTGCCCTCTCTGAATTAAGGGATGACATCCGCTCTATGGGCACAAGGGTGGAGCGGGTGGAGCTGGATACCAGGCAGAATCAGGCGGCAATTTCTGATTTACAACAACAATCAGCGCTGCATGTGTCGACCATTCGAGATTTTTATAGACACATTGAGGACTTAGACAATCGTGGACGCAGACGCAACATCAGGGTCCGGGGCCTTCTTGAATCAGTGGAACCTTGTGATGTCCCTAAAGCGGTAATAGCTATCTTTAATGACCTCCTAGGTCGCCCACCTTCAACCATGATTGCCATTGAACGTGTACACCGGGCGACCCGTCCTAGGGGGGAAAACACAGACCCTCCCAGGGACGTAATTTGCTGTCTTGAAAGTTACCCGCTTAAAGAGGATATCCTCAAATGCGCCAGGGGGAGAAGACATCTTGCTTATGAGGGGGCGGAGATACAGCTATATCAGGACCTCTCCAATCTGACCCTGCAACAAAGGCGGGCGCTGCGCCCCCTATTGGATACTCTCCGCACGCGCAACATCCCCTATAGATGGCGGTTTCCGTTCTGCCTTTCTGCTCAAGTGAATGGCCGTAATTTCAACCTACGTGTTCCTGAAGAACTGCCATCTTTTTGCTCTGCTTTGGATATTCCTCCGATTGCCTTACCCGATTGGAACGGGTCTATGAGGTTGCCACGTGCCCCAGATCTGAGAGCTGAAGATGGTGCAACGGGCGGGCCTAACCCTGCTCAGCGACGGCGCCGGATGGTCCCTTCGACACCTCCACGATTCCCTGCAGGGGCCTCTATGGACACTTCCAGTCCCACGGCCTCCCCGGCGCACAGGAAGCCTCAGCACGAGAACCAATGATCCGCTACACCAGCAGGCTTTCAGCCTCCGTTTTTCCAGTTTTCCTGTTGATTTGTGATTGGCCAGCTACTTTTGCTTTGAGTAGGGCTCTACTGGTTTGCCCCAACGGTTACTGTTGCCTCGTTACAGTCGCTCTCGCAGGCTTTAGTCATCCATGTTGATATGCCACCTCCCCAGGTTTTGGGGTGATATTTATTAGCGTACAGGTCAGGAGACTTGTTCAAGATCGACACCCGGTATACACCCCATTGGTTTGCGGATTCTCCTTGCTCTAACAAGCATACTGCTCTTGCTCTGGATCTCTGCGCCTATCGCATCATGGAGTTACCTCCCCGCAGTATATTGCCTACTGAAGAAGAGTGGTCTTGCTCCTACGGCAGGGGTCTCTATCTCCTTCCGGGTGCCCGGTTCACTTCCTGTCTTAAGCTCCTCTTGTTCCGGTTTGGTGAAAGCTCTCGGGAAGGCCGGCTCCTTTCAGTTTGTACTGCACTACAAGCCCAGGCCGCGACCCGGCTTCATCTGAAGGATTTTTGCAGCCTTTTGGGGTCTATTTGACCTGAGGGAGTTGCCTCTGCTCCTGCTTCGGACACGTGCTCTATATGATACCCGTGGTTACTTTTGATATCCTTTTTGAGTTCTGCACTAGATACGGGATTTTGATGAGGGGCAGTTGTTATTTAGGGGGAGGGGGGTGGGACGGGGGGGAGAGGGATCTACCTCACAATGCTGCTGCCAGGGGATTGATGGGAGCCCTGTTACATTCTGAACGATGCCGCGTGAATGACCATCACCTCTGCGCACTTTGTTTGAGGCCTCACGGAGCAGGTTGGTGTACTCCCCTGTGACCTGCTTTTATGTAAGCGCTTACGGCTGTCTTGGGGCTCTATGCTTCCCCCCAGTCCTGGGGGTGTGCCCCCCCCTCCTTTCAGCATTGGTTATGGGAGAGGTGCTGCTCATTCTCGTGGGTGTCACAGGGGTTTTGGTAGAATCCGTTCCATATTTTGCTATAATTAGATGAGCTCGTCTCCACGGGGTAACAGTTCTGGCACTGAGTCTGGGGATCCTGAGTAGTACGGATGCCTGAAGCTGGGGTATACTGTTTTCTAGGGTTCTCTCCTGACCTCAGTTTTTGTATTGAAATTTGTTTTTCCTGTATGGCATTTGTTCATATGTTATGTTGTATTATTGCTTCTTTAATTGATAAGCCTGTATTACTCCTTACGGCCTCTCACAGATCTATTGTTTTACATGTCCTGCCTGTAGGTTCTGATCTTATACGGATATAATTTGCCCTGTCCTCATGCAGGATTGGTTAGCCCCTCGATTTTTCTCAATCCGTATAATGGAATATCTGTGACCTATTATCCCGTCACTGTTGCCCCTTTTTGCCAGCGTGCCCGCTGCGGGCACCCGCATACGCCTCCTGGCTTATCACCTCTTGGGGTTGTCCAAGGTCTTTTCCCTTTTGGCTTGGCCTTTACTGTACACAGTATTACATGCCTTGCTTGAGCCCCCCCTTTTTCAACACTCACCCTCCTTTAGTTTTGTCTTTTTGATTATGCACTTTGCGAGGCGACCGGCCGGCGGTTGCTTCACTCTTGGCTCAACGCTTACTTCGTTCCCCACACAGTGAGCTCTGTGAGCTTTCACTGACCTCCTACATTAGGCTACTATTATTAGTTTCCTCTCCTCTACTTTTTCTTTTCTCTCGTTTTCCTTCCCTTTTTTTCTTTTTTGGCTCTGATCTCTTTCTACTTCTAACTTTCCTCCCTCTTTCTGTACTCTTCCTTTCATACGTGGACTAGCTGGTCTTCTCCCCGAGCCGTGTAGTACTTTCACCCCTTTTCTTCTCTCTCTTTTTTTTTTTTTTTTTTTCTTCTTCTCTCTCTCTTGGGAGTTCTCTTATTCCTTCTCTTTTTTCTTGCTCTCTACCCCCTTACTTCTCTCCCTTTTCTCCTACTCCCCCCCCCCTTTTTTTTTTTTTTTTTTTTCTTCTCCCTGCTCGTTTGTAGTTGTGTCATCAGGCTTCCGCGATCAAGCTCTGCAGTCATGCTTTCTCCCGCCTCTAATGCGGGACTGCTGTCCTTAAAAATTCTTTCACTCAATGTTCAGGGTCTGAACACTCCCGAAAAGAGATCTATGTTACTTTCTTACGCGCATAAGCTAAAGGCGGATATACTCCTCCTCCAGGAGACGCATTTTCGCCGGGACTCCATACCCAAGCTTTTTAACTTCAGATACCCTACTGTTCTTCATGCCACCAATCCACTGGCTAAATCGAAAGGAGTGGCTATCCTGTTTGCCAGACATCTCCCATTTGTGCTACAGGATTCCCTTGCTGACCCGGAGGGCAGATATCTGTTTGTCAAGGGCTCTTTTTCCAACAGACCCATCACACTTGCCAATATTTATGCTCCCAATACCAAACAGGTTACGTTTATGCGTATGACTGCTGCTACTTTGGCTGAGTTTCAATCGGGTATGCTGATAATGGGGGGGGACTTGAATGTCCCATTAAACCCATTGCTAGACTCCTCTTCGGGCAGTTCATTTTTGCCTTTTAAGGCCCTCAGGCAGATACATTTGCAGTTGCAACACTTGCAATTACATGACTCCTGGCGCACACTCCACCCCACTGTTAAGGATTACACGTTCTTTTCTCCGCCGCACAATAAGTATTCTAGGATTGATTACCTTTTTCTGTCACAGTCGGACCTCCCATTTCTACATGCTGCATCTATAGAGCCGATGGTTCTCTCCGATCACCACCCCATAACCGTAACCTTGCGGCTCCCGGAGAAACTTGCTCGCTCGAAGCTGTGGCGCTTAGACGCCTCGCTTCTTGCAGACTGTGCTATTGAACAAGATATTCGCTCTCATCTGTGTGAATATTTCTCTTTGAATGGCTCTTCGGATACCTCCCCCCTTACGCAATGGGAAGCTCATAAATGTGTTATCCGGGGTTGCCTTATAGCGGCAGCAACGAGACGTAAGAAAGACAGACAGCAACGTTTGAAGCTACTTACAGATAGGATACGCTCTCTGGAGAGGGCACATAAACAGACTCTGGCTGCGTCGACTCTTTCAGAACTCACAAGTGCTCGCTTGCGACTTCTTACTGAGCTGGGCAAAGTGGTCAAGAAAAGATTCATCCTCTCCCAAAAGCTTTATTATGAGTTTGCCAATAAAAGTGGGAGGTTTCTTGCTCGGGCTCTTCGGGAAAAACGATCCCATATGACTATACATAAAATAAGAGGCCCTGACGGTGTGATGGCCACGTCCAATCCTGATATTGCCTCTCAGTTCGAACATTTTTATAAGTCCCTTTATAATCTTCCACCAGAACGTCCCCCGATGCACATTGACAGGCCTAGAGCGTCCCTAATCTCTGAATTTCTTCGTCTTCATGGTCCAAACGCTCTCTCTGAGGAGACGGTTCTATCGCTGGACCAAGATTTGACCTTAAGCGAATTGCAGTGCGCGGTACGGCAGTTGAAAACGGGCAAAAGTCCGGGTCCTGACGGCTTCTCTGCAGCTTATTATAAATCCTTTCTGGACATTCTGAGTACTCCATTTCTTTCCGCTTTCAATACTCTTTCTCAGTCCCCTAGGCCACACCATAGGCTGTTGGAAGCACACATTTCCGTCATCCCCAAAAGCGGTAAAGATACCTCCCAGGTATCTAATTACAGACCCATCTCCCTGCTAAATGTGGATATTAAGTTGTTTGCAAAGATGCTTGCTAACCGACTTCTCCCTTTGCTCCCTTCCCTCATTGACTTGGATCAGGTGGGATTTATCCCTGGTAGAGAAGCTAGGGACAACACTATCAAGGCCCTTAATCTCCAACACTGGCTTTGCAAATCTAACTCTCCGGCCTTCTTCCTTTCATTGGATGCTGAGAAGGCCTTTGACAGGATTGCCTGGGATTATTTGCAGGGATCACTGATGGCTTTGGGCCTGGGCGAGAAAATGATAAACTTTATTATGACCCTATACTCGGGCCCTACAGCTCAAGTTCGGGTCAATGGACACTTATCGAACCCTTTCCGCCTGGGAAATGGCACTCGTCAGGGTTGCCCCCTATCCCCGCTTCTGTTCGTCATTTCCCTTGAACCTCTTCTGAGACAAATTCGCGCTAACCCAGATATTAAGGGGATCAGGATAGCAGACAAAGAATACAAACTTGCTGCTTATGCGGATGATATCCTCCTTTTTTTGGCTGACCCTCGCACCACCCTACCGAGTTTGCTGAAAGACTTTGCTTTTTTCCGCTTTTTGTCAAACTTGAAAATTAATTTTTCAAAGTCATACACCCTCAACATAACCCTTCCCACTGATCTCGTCTCCTTCTGTGAGTCTCATTTTCCATTTCAGTGGGTGAAGGATGCCCTTCCATATCTTGGTGTACAACTTACTCGCAATCTGGACGACCTTTATGCCAAAAATTTCTTACCGGTTTTCAAAGTCATTCAGGAAGACCTAAACAAGTGGCATCGCCCCTGCTTCTCTTGGTTTGGTAGGGCTGCCATTATTAAAATGAATATACTTCCGCGTCTCCTTTATCTCTTCCAAACTTTGCCAATTCAACTTCCATTGACATTCTTTGCTTCTTGCAAGAAACTATGTTCCTTATTTTTATGGAATCACAAGCGTCCGCGGGTCTCGTTCTCTCAGCTGACTCGTCCCAAACTCAGCGGGGGCATTGGGCTCCCTGACCTGCACCGCTATTACTGGGCGTGTCATCTTTCCCGCATAGTCGATTGGCACATTCATTCTGCTTCCAAAGACTGGGTCCTTTTGGAGAAGGCTTTTTCGCCCACTCCCCTACCATCGATCCCTTGGCTATTGCCGAAACACACACCTCAAGTTCTCCTCTCCCATCCTTTGATAGGTCCCACGTTGGAAGTTTTCCGTAAGGCCTGTAAAACGTCTTCCGTTTCGGACTCTCCTAGTCCCTTGACGTCGATCCGCCTGAATCCAGATTTTCCCCCAGGGTTGCACAAGGATTTTTTATCAAATTACTGGCCATACGCTCAGATTTTAGTTAAACATTTTCTTCACTCCGGCAAGGTGAAAACATTACAGGAGCTGAAGGTTAGCTTGAATATCCGCGAATTCCCTCTCTGGGCTTTTCTTCAGATTAGACACTTCCTGCTTTTCCATAAATCCCGCCATAATTGGACTCGCCCTGTTACTCCATTTGAATCCTTATGCTCTCAATCCGAACCGCGGAAGCATTTGATCTCTGAGATTTATCCTCTCCTAGGGGACAGCAGGACTTGCACTTCTTTCCCCTCTTGCCGTGCGTGGAACAGAGACCTAAAGACGGATTTATCAGAGTCGGATTGGGACCGCATTTTTATGTACTCCCACTCCTGCTCGAGTAATGTTTCGACGCAGGAAAATGGCTTCAAATTAGCCACTAGATGGTATCGTACTCCCTCCAGAATTCATCGGTTTAACTCTTCTGTCCCTGACGTGTGCTGGAGATGTGGGACACCTGATGGCTCTTTCTTGCATATTTGGTGGTCCTGTCCACTTGTTCAACCATTCTGGCAGGAGGTCCACCGGTTGGTGACTTCAGTGACCACTCTGCCCATAGTTTTCTCTGCTGCTCAGCTATTGCTTCATCATACCCCCATTCCTAGGAGTCAATATTTCAAGTCCCTAGCGATGCATATGATCAACGCAGCCAGACTCTGTCTTCCTGTGCTATGGGGCTCCACTCACCCCCCAACTATACGCGATTGGCTCAATCGAGTAGGCAAAGTGGCGGAAATGGAGGAACTGATTGCGACTGCACTTGATCTGCCAACTAAATACTCACATGTTTGGGCCTGCTGGACCCACTTTGTAACTACCCCTGAATTCGGATCTCTCATGGGTCGGGATACCTGATTGAGCTCAGCCCTACCTCTGGTTATGCCCTTGGTTCTCTCATAATCTGTGTGGTTATGACCTCTTTTCCGGTAATTTATATTTGCCTGCTTAGGTGAGTGTTTAAATTCTTGACACTCTCATTTATGATCTCCAATAACAATGCTGACACGAACGTCGCAGCCCGGACCCTTTGCTTCCCTTGCTTCCCCCCCTTTTTTTTTTTTTTTTGCCTCTTATTCCCCCTTCTCCCTCTCCCCTTACTCTACCCCCCCACCCCCTTTTTTTTTTTTTCTCTCCCCCTCTTTCTCTTCTCTCTCTCTACTATGACTCCCATTCTTTTCCTTTTCTTATCCTTTTCTTTCTTTCTATTCCCCTTTTTTCTTTTCTTTCTCGACAACCTCTTAGTCTTCGATCAGGCTTAATCTTCATTTTATCCAGGATTACTTGGTATATGGTTAGCTTCTCTCCTCTAGGATAGTCAATGGTACTCACGACGTCTTCTCTTATACTACAATGCTCACTTAGCCTCATGATAGTGTACTGCTTTTGGTTTAGGCTCTGAAGGTTCATTTCCTCCATGCTTAGGCCAGTACGCCAATATTCACTTGGTGGAAGTAAGCTGTTATCACCTTCTATATTGTACATTTTTGAATCTTGAGTACTACAGGCATATCTCTGCCGTAATTTGCCATGCTTATGTTATCCATAGTGTCGCACTCTACCATGTTGTTTCTTCCTGTATTTTGGTTTAAGCTGTGTCTATGACCTGATTGATGCTGCGTGTGCATTTCTTTATATTTTCCTGTAACATGTTGTCACTTCTAAATAAACTTTTATGGAATAAAAAAAAAATGTGTAATTTTTTTAACTCTGAAAAAAAAGGTTTATAGTGCATACTGCAAGGACACCGTTACAAAAATCTTTTAGTTTGCATTTTTGAAATGACAGTACATATGCAGTTTGGCAGACCAAAAATACATTTTTAAATATATGTATATTTCATTTTGAACAGAAGGGGCCACAGTCAGCATTTAAACAAATCTTTTTAAGTTGTGTTTTCCCCAGAAAAAAAGCAAAATATAATGGTAACTCACTGTACATTAATAAAAAAAAGAAGCGGCCGGCTACGAGATGGACGCTCTGTAGTGTGAGCTCCGTCCACCCGCCAGCATCGTAGTGGCACACACCAGCCCTGGAGGGGGAAATTACCTCAGCTGCCTTCCTGAAGCATGCCCGCACCTCACGAGTCATGCCCCGCAGGAGGAAAACCCCGGGGCAGCCGGGGAAACTCACCCAATTCTTCCCGGCTGTCATGCCGGGAATCCAAGATGGCGCCCGCAATTCTCACAAGCAGGGGGATGGAAGCGGCCACGAGGAGGACTACAGGGCCCAGCAAAAGGATCCGAGGCTGCAACACCAACTATACCCAGGGGACCCTGGTGAGTTGTCACCCCCAATGTCCCCCACGACTAGCAGCCCTGCCAAATCTCGGCCATGACTTGACCAGGACCCTGACCCCTCATACCAGGCCTCAAACCTCCCTCCTCAGTCACCTCATATAAGCCTGCCTCACATAGACGCATTCCCAGCAGCAGACCAACCACTAACGGAAATATGTATGAAAAATATGCTAGCGTCACTACGTCAAACACTGCACAATGACATCTCTGCATCATTAAATCAAATTACTAACGTAATACAACGACAAGATCACAGAATTCGCCACATTGAATCTAGCATGGGTGACATAATCACGGCTCATAATGATATGATTGACGCGCATGCAAACCGCTCATCTGATATAGAACAAATCAACCTCAAGTTAGCCGACTTAGAAGATCGATCTCGCCGTAACAATATCAAATTCAGAGGGATCCCTGAATCAATCACCAACGATTCATTACTACTTTACCTACAGCAATTCATTAAAATCCTCATTCCGTCACTCTCTGATATAGAACTGGCGATTGATCGAGCTCACCGATTACCTAAACCCTCATTCTTGGAGGCATCTATCCCAAGAGATGTACTAGGCCGAATACACTTCTACCACATCAAAGAGAAAATTATGACGACGGCCAGAAACCCTCCACCATTACCGCCATCCCACACAAACCTCAGATTGTATGCAGACCTGTCCAAAGCCACACTTCTTAACAGGAAAAAAATGGTCTCTATTACTAAAGCTTTAAGAAACCATGGTATAGCATACCAATGGGGCTTCCCCACAAAATTAACGGTACGACAACAAGGCAGGATCTATACTATCAAATCCCTAGAAGCAGGCTTAGATCTACTCAAAGTCTGGAATATCCTACCCGCAGACCCACAAGAAAATGCACCTGGCTCTATCCAAAATATGGAGGCATCATAACGGGCACCATGGCAATTTCTATCCTCAAGCGCTTCTGCATCTCCCTCCAGAGGCCACCTTTCGATATATCAATATCTGGCGATCGGCCTAGACCCAACGAAGATTACTACACCAGTTTACAGTTGGCATGACCCTTCAGGAGGTCAAAGCCTGTTCATACCCCCCATCTTTGTAGTAGCAATGCATGCTACTCGGTTTACTTGCGTTTTACGCAAGTGGTTTTTTATCGTTCCTTACTTCCTTACCCTTCTCCCTTTAAGGCACAACCAGCTACGCATCTGTGCCACAAGTTCCACAACCTTCAAATTTACAAGGAAAATACACTCTGCCTCTCCAATCGAGCTTATTTTATACCATAGCTACACTATCACTTTCCTCCTCAGCGAGACATCTACTGAGTCAATAATCTCTCAAACAACAACCCAACTAAATAGATACCTAGCAAATAGATTTATTAATGATTAACATTACATCTCTTAACGTCCAAGGCCTAAACTCTCCTTTCAAGAGATCGATGCTCTCCAGAGAAGCCCGAAAATCCCAAGCTGACATTCTTTTCATACAAGAGTCCCATTTTGCTACTGAGAAAACCCCTACGCTATATCTCCACCATTTCTCTCAATTGTTCATGGCTACCAACATCAAAAAGAAAAATGGAGTTATCACTGCCATTAATGACTCTCTCTCATTTCGCACTATTTCCAGCATAGCCGACCCACAAGGACGCTACCATGTCTTGATTTGCCAAATAAATGGCATAACCCACACCCTGGTGAACATATACGGTCCAAATAGTAAACAGATGCAATTCTACCGCAAACTCTACAAAATCATCTCGCAGTATAAACAAGGCAGACTCATCATAGGTGGTGATTTTAATGTTCTGGGTAACCCACTTATGGACTCATCTTCCAACAAAAAACCTGCCAAACTTAACTTTAACCAGTTCCTACATGACCATGACTTGTACGACACCTGGAGATGTCAACACGGAACCGAGAAGGATTATACCTACTACTCACCCCCACACCTATCATACTCAAGAATTGATATGTTCGTTACCGACAAATGGACATTACAACAAGTGACATCCTCCACTATTGGAACTATAACATGGTCGGACCACGCTCCAATCAACATATCTTTAGACGACAATCGACGCACAACGATCCCGCCTATTTGGAGACTTGATTCTTCAATCCTGAAATTTCCAGAAAATCAGAAACATATACTTGAAGCCCATAATCTCTTCTTTGAAACTAATGCCACCCCTGATATCTCTATTACTACACTTTGGCTAACATACAAAGCTTACATGAGAGGTATCCTCATACAACAAAACTCTCGTATCAAAAGACAACGGTCCCAACAAATTGACCAGCTATTGACTTCCATCCACATAAATGAAGAAATTAACAAAAAGAACCCAAATTCTTCCACATCCGCAGCCCTAAACACTGACAGAAATAAATTGCGCACCATTTTACTACACACGTATGACACTAATCTCCAAAAAACGAAAAC
Organism: Staurois parvus; assembly: GCF_062004578.1. Classification (NCBI taxonomy): domain Eukaryota; kingdom Metazoa; phylum Chordata; class Amphibia; order Anura; family Ranidae; genus Staurois; species Staurois parvus. The sequence continues at coordinate 12,625,205 of NW_028317949.1, forward strand.
CAAATTTTACTCGCTTAGTAACAAACCAAACTCCCTCCTCATTAAAATCATCAAACAAAGACGACTCAAATCTAAAATATTCACGATTCATCATCCTGCCACACACTCTCCAGTGACAAACCCATTAGATATAGCCAACGCTTTTGCATCTTACTATCAGAACCTATACAATATAAAAGACGATCCGAACACTGTCCAACCAACAATTCCCTCTATTGAAAAATTTCTACAGACCACGAATCTCCCCCAGCTTACCTTATCACAACTTGAATCTATCTCTGTGCCAATTTCACCCACAGAGATTGGAAAAACCATAAACTCCCTACCTCTAAACAAATCGCCAGGGAATGATGGATTCACTAACGAATTTTACAAAACATTTGCATCTAACCTTACATCACATCTCTCTGTCCTATATAACCACGTTGCCTCTAATGGGAAATTCCCCCCTGACATGCTACAATCATTAATTACCACTATTCCAAAACCGGGCAAAGACCCCCAATTAGTCCAGAATTACAGACCGATCTCATTACTCAATACGGATATAAAAATATATGCCAAAATAATTGCCTTGCGTCTACTCCCATATCTACCCACACTAATTCACCCAGACCAAGTGGGATTTATACCTGGTAGACAGGCCCCTGATGCTACTAGACGAATCATATCCCTAATACACCACCTAGAATCTGATAACCAACCTTCACTTTTTCTATCACTCGATGCAGAAAAGGCATTTGATCGAATTCACTGGCAATTCATGATACTTACACTCCGGAAATACGGAATAACAGACTGGATGCTATCGGCGATCCTATCCCTTTACTCTAACCCTACTGCTAGAGTACTGACCAATGGCACACTTTCACAGCCCTTCTGCATATCAAACGGAACCAGACAAGGTTGCCCACTTTCCCCTATTATTTTTGCCTTACTCATTGAACCACTAGCATCCAATCTTAGAGACGACCCAAATTTTACAGGAATTAAATTTCTTAAAAATGAACACAAAATTAGTCTATTTGCAGACAATATTATTCTAATGATCACAAACCCCTATAAATCGCTCCAATCGATATATATCCACAACTACGCAGCAGTCTCATACTACAAACTGAATGAATCTAAATCAACTATGCTAAACCTCTATACGCCCACAGTAACCCAGAACTTACTCTCTAAAACTTCCCCTTTACTTGGGAAAAACATAGCATCCCCTACCTGGGAATTAAAATTACAGCCAAAACTAACCAACTTTACACCTCTAACTTCAAACCATTACTTGACACAATCCCCCAGGACCTTAAGAGCTTACGCACTACTACTCTGTCGATACTAGGCAGAGTAGCAACCATAAAAATGTGCATACTACCTAAAATACTCTATATATTTCGTACACTCCCTATACCAGTTCCTTGCTCTTTCTTCTCTAAACTTCAAAAAATACTGAACAAATTTCTTTGGAATGCAAAAAGATCCAGGTACAATACAAATCTCCTAATACGTCCGCCCTCCAGAGGTGGAGCTGGTCTACCTCATTTAAAATCATATTACCAAGCCGCCTTACTGGACCAACTCTTCTTCTGGTGGCACCCTACTATTGAAAAAACCTGGACTACCATGGAAACCTCCTTGCACCTACCTCACTCACTACCAGATATACTATTCATACCTCGAACATTTCAGTCCCACTCTTTGCATAATCACCCCTGCATACAAGCCTCTTTGATGGCCTGGCATGACTTCCTAGCTTGTAATCAAGCACATAAAGACAACATACATATTCTATCCCCACTTTCATCCCTGCACCTCATCTCTCCTCACTTAAATCTGACATCATGGAATGCTCTGGGCATACATTACATCCGAGATCTTTATACTATACATAAACTAAACTCATTTCATACAACACAAGAGAAATTTCACCTTCCGGACAAAGAACTATTCACTTATTTGCGTATAACACACGCCCTTTACAAAACAAATCCACCATTCGAAATAGAAATTCCTGCAACTGCACACCAATTCTTTCATAGGACAAATCACCCTAAGAAAGGAATCTCAACTTTCTACACACTTATAACTGGAACGCTATTCACCACATATACCTCATCCTTAAGTAATTGGGAAAAAAACTTTATCCAACCAATAACCCAGCATACCTGGGAAAAAACATTCACAATTACTTTTAAAGCTTCAAAGTGTAGTTCCCACTGGGAAACGTACCTTAAAATTCTACACCAATGGTATCTAACCCCCACTAAACTATCCATATATTACCCTCAGCACTCCCAGACCTGCTGGAGACACTGCGGAGAAATTGGCTCACTCCTTCATTTACTATGGACATGTAAGTCTCTCAAATCCTACTGGAACAAAGTTTTCCAAATAATTTCCTCAATTACAAGAATTCCAGTTTCCCCAAATCCGGCCTTTGCCCTCCTCCACATCGGAATAGATAAATTCCCCATAAACTCACGCACCATCATCATACATATTCTAGCAGCTGCAAAGACCAAGATTACTAAATTATGGCGATCCCCTACCATTCCACTCCTGTCCCGCCTCATGGCTGATCTCAACTTTCAATGTGAGATGGACAGAAGAACAGCCCTTCAAAATTCCTCATATCAGAAATTTGCAATACAATGGTCTCGATGGTTGAAAAATCCTAATTGCTCAATAAACTGAATACTACCCTATAATGCTATAAGGTACTTATCTATGCTACAAGTGTGTCTTCCCTCCCTCCTCCTCCCCCCATCTCGTAACCCTCCCCCATCTACAACTTATTGGTTCTTAAAAGGTTCACAGGATACCGAGCATACTTCTCATGTAAGCATAATTAAGACTTACGATTTCTCCAGCCAGATGGTGGGGAACCTCCACTCTTATCTGTTTCCTGTATTACTGCTCTCTAATGTGCACCACTCAAAGCTGTTGTTTGTATATTCCCTTGTTATGTTATAATCTTTCAATAAAAATCATTTAAATATAAAACTAAGAATCTAAGATTCTGAAAATACATATGAGAGTTTTCATGACCTTAGGTTCTTGGTTTTATATTTTATTCCTTGATTTTTTAAAATAAAGAAAAAAAAAAAGAAGCACCATTGTCCATGTTTTGAAGAGCAGAGACAACAGGCAACTGGAAATAAAAACATCAGTATTTGAGTGCATTATTTAGCTCAGACACGCTTTATAAATTCTGCATATAAACAGGCACAACTTACGTAGAAGGATTTGTTTTATCTTTGTGTATCACCTGAGGCTAGTAATTTTACTGTGTATATATAATGGTTTACTACCACTTCTCTGCAATAAGGTGAAAAAAACATACAATGGTAGCTTCTATGCAGCTCCCTAAATACTTACCTGAGCTTAATTTCCATCCAGCACTGTGCACATCTTCAGCAGTCCTTCTCTCCTCTCCCCTGTCCCACAGGCTTGACTGACAGCAGTGGGAACCATTGGCTTCTGCTGCTGTCAGTCAAAAGGGTAGGGGGTGGCTGTGTGTCTACATAGTTGCAAACAGCCACGCTTGGCATTGAGCAAAAATGAGGGTCCCCATAGGAAGCATCTTTCTATGGGACACTCAGGATGGGGGAAAAAGCCAGGAGCGCTGGTGGAGGACCCCAGAATTGGAGTATCAGGGCCAATTTGTGCAAAATGTTAATGTTTTAATGTAAAAAAAATGTAAAGTAAAAGAAAAATTAAAGTTTACAATCACTTAATTATTATTGGGACCAGCTTTACCAGCTTTGCTTTTGGCGCTCAGTGAAATAAGCCAAAATGAATAAACATCCTTGCTAAGACTCAAACCATAACCAGTCAAAAAAACTCATTGGTTCCTTATTCAGGAAAACTGTGAATGAGAAAAATTGGAGAATTAGGGATTGCAGGTCAGAGTAGGCTGAAACAGCCACCAGAACCCAACCCAGCGGCAAACCTGAACCACCTCCCTATTCATTTGTAGAGACAATAGAAACAGCAAGGATTTCATCTCTAGGCTCTGAAACAGTGATCAACACACATACACTATGGGTGCAAAATCTGGTGTAGCTGTGCATGATAGCCAATCAGCTTCTAGCTTCTGCTTATTCAGTTAGGCTTTGGCAAAAAAGCTGATTGGTTTCTATGAAAGCTGCACCAGATTTTGCTCTCTCCAGTTTTTATAAATAAATTCCATAGTATATCCCCCCACAAGATCAAATTTATCAAATCAGAGGAAACTAGTACAAGCATGCCCAAAAGTGTATCCTCAAAATGACTTTTGGCAGGCACATGTTGAAAGAACGTAGAATGTATTCATCTATGGCTTCATTTTATGAATAAATAGTAACCATTCCCTAAACATTTTTCCCTGATAAAAATAGTAGGAATGATGACTGTGGCATGGTGAAAAGATTTGTATTGAAAAATAAATATCAGTTTTTTGACATAAACACAAATATTTGGAGCTACAAAGGAATGCATTAATAGCAAGGTGCTCGTCTTACAGTCCTAAAACACTCAATACAGTTCTCCGATCGTTCTTTCTAAATATACATTTTCCTAAACTTCAGAAAATCTGATGATCAGGGATCTAAATAACCAATCTCACAACAGAGGCTCCATTACAGCAATAATACCAGTCACCTTTGATATGGATATAAAGGAGTCCTGACAATGCTTGTCAAAGGCAATAACACTAACATTTCACAAAAAAACAAAAAAAAAACACGACAATTGAGATTTGTTCTCTCCACTTAAACTTAAAAAAATATTACTTCTCTTTCATACCTTGACAGCGTCTCTTTTAAAAGTCAAGTAAATGGAAGGCAGGATGGGATTTTCAAATTTCCAAAATTATTGTAATGCTACCCACCTGGCGAGAATTATTGATTGGAATTGCCACTTTTGAAATAAAGATATCAAGAAAAAGAAAGAGGGGATACAAAGAAAAAGAAAAAAGAGGAGAATAAACTCCTCACTGGTGAAAACAAGAGTAAATGGGACTTTAAAGGTGCCATAAAAATTAAGAAAAACTAAAACTAAAAATTATAATGTTTATTACAATCATTTGAATAATCTCATATAAAAGAAATACAATTTAAGTATCCCAAACTTGATGATGATATTTTAGTCAGTGTTACATATTCGGTGCAATAATTTTCAACATGTTTTGCCTGATTAAGGCTTCTCCAGGAGAATTTGTATGTAGCACCAGCTGGTTCAATAGGACACTTGGATATGCAAAACACTTGGTTGATAGAGAAGCCCATATACAGGTGAAACTCAAAAAATTAGAATATCGTGCAAAAGTTCATTTATTTCAGTAATGCAACTTAAAAGGTGAAACTAATATATGAAATAGACTCATTACATGCAAAGCAAGATAGTTCAAGCCGTGATTTGTCATAATTGTGATGATTATGGCTTACAGCTCATGAAAACCCCAAATCCACAATCTCAGAAAATTAGAATATTGTGAAAAGGTGCAATATTCTAGGCTCAAAGTGTCCCACTCTAATCAACTAATTAAGCCATAACACCTGCAAAGGGTTCCTGAGCCTTTAAATGGTCTCTCAGTCTGGTTGTCAGGAATGGACTGGCCAGCAATAGTGGGACTCAGCTGCCTTATGAGCTGCAGTACCAGGGCTGGCCAGCGGGTGCTCCCAGCAATCAGAGACTCAACCTTGCAGCCAGTCAAACACCTGGAACTAATTATACTGGTGTATTTAAGGGACATTCAGACCTGCAGACTCTGCCTTGGTGTTATGTTTCTCTTGGGCCCTGTATCCTGTTCCTGCTCTCTGTTCCTGTCTGATTCTCTGCTGACCCTGCTCTGATCCCTGGCTTGTCTGACCATTCTCCTCTGCCTGACCCTCTGTACCACGCTGCTCGCTACCTGCTGAACCTGGCCTGTGACCCCGACCATTCTCCGCTTACTCCCCCTGTACCTACCTGCCCGACTGATATTGACCCGGCCTGCCTGACGACGCTTGCATTGTATGTACTGTTATCTGTGGGTGGTTGGTTGGTTTGTTTGCACTGTGTTATGTTTTAGTATTGCACTGCGTTTATGTTTGTATGGTTAGTGTTAATAAATTATATTGTTTATAACATATCTGAAGTCTGCGTTTCCCTGCGTCAGTCACACACCTCTGGTCATACCCGGGAGCCCTGACATTACACCAAGGCCAATCCTGACCAGAAGTGGCTGCACAGGGAAGCCATCTTGGTTTGTTGATGGGAAAGATGGATCTTGATGAGGTTGTGTATTTATATCTGCTAGTGTTTGATGACAGGGAGTATGCTTATCAAACTCTGAAGGAGTATACCCGGGATGAACTGCTAGAATGTATACGGCTCGCTCATGTTCTAGTAGATCAGGGCACAGAATTCTCTGAGGTGCAGCCATTGATTGAGGTTTGTGCTGAGTTGGTTTCATCTGGTACCTCCGAATGCAGGGATGAATTTTTGCCACCATTTAGTGCAGACAAGGTAGAGTCCCTGGTATGGTTATTAGAGGATGATGTGGGTTACTTTCTGGAGCGTTATTCCACATGTTCACCACAGGTATTAAGGGATTGTATAAACGCAGTGCAGTCTTTGGTCAGACAGGCTTTGTGTAAGCTCAGCTTTGTTCAACCCGTACTGCAGACATGGACAGATTTGTTACACCCAGCCTCAGTCAGCTTACAAAGACCCAGTCCTGCTTCTAATCTATCTCCTCAAAGCTCTACTCCTGTATTCCCAAAAGCTCCTCCAGTTACAGCCCAGTATACTTGGCTATCTACCGCATGTCAGTACCCTGTTCCCACTCGCTGCACCTATCCTGCCTTTAACCCTGTAAAGAAGCTCTCTGTAGCGACTGTTCCTTCCCCTGTTCCATCCTCCAGCTCTTCTCTGTCTCCAGCTGCTCCATTCATTTGCAGACCTGCGTTTACTTGCAGTGCTCCAGTAGTTAAAACCAGAAAAAAGCGAAAATTCTTTCCCACCAGTACCATCCTGCCAGTATCCAAACCGGTGAACCTGCCTTCCGTGGTTCAGCCTGAAGCCTCTACTCAGCCTGAATCCTCTACTCAGCCTGATGCCTGTACGCAGCCTGATGCCTGTACGCAGCCTGATGCCTCTACTCGGCCTGATGCCTGTACGCAGCCTGATGCCTCTCTTCAGCCTGAAGCCTCTACTCGGCCTGAAGCCTCTATTCGGCCTGATTCCTCTATTCGGCCTGATTCCTCTATTCGGCCTGATGTCTCTACTCGGCCTGAAGCCTCTATTCGGCCTGATGCCTCTATTCGGCCTGATGCCTCTACTCGGCCTGAAGCCTCTACTCGGCCTGAAGCCTCTATTCAGCCTGAAGCCTCTACTCAGCCTGAAGCCTCTACTCAGCCTGAAGCCTCTACTCAGCCGGACGCCGGCATTCAGCCTGATGCCTCTACCCAGCGTGATGAACTGATCCAGCCTGACGATCCTATTAGGCCAGTTGACTCGATGCCCGCTGTTGATCCAGATGATCCGGTACCTGATCCGGTGCCCGCTGTCGTGCCAATTGACTCAGAGCCCGCTGTCGTACCTGGTGACCTGGTGCCCACTGCCTTGCCAGATGACGCGGTGCCCGCTGGCGAGCCAAATGACCTGATGCCTGGTGACCCAGTGCCCGCTGTCATACCTGGTGACCCGATGCCCGCTGTCGAGCCAGACGATCCAATGCCTGGTGACCCGGTGCCCACTGCCTTGCCAGATGATGCGGTGCCCGCTGGCAAGCCAAATGACCTGATGCCTGGTGACCCAGTGCCCGCTGTCATACCTGGTGACCCGATGCCCGCTGTCGAGCCAGACGATCCAATGCCTGGTGACCCGGTGCCCACTGCCTTGCCAGATGACGCGGTGCCCGCTGGCAAGCCAAATGACCTGATGCCTGGTGACCCAGTGCCCGCTGTCATACCTGGTGACCCGATGCCCGCTGTCGAGCCAGACAATCCGGTACCTGATGACCCGGTGCCCACTGTCGTGCCTGTTGACTCGGAGCCCACTGCCTTGCCAGATGACGCGGTGCCCGCTGTCGAGCCAAATGACCTGATGCCTGGTGACCCGATGCCCGCTGTCCAGCCAGACGATTCAATGTCTGACCCAGTGCCCGCAGTCATACCAGTTGACTCGGAGCCCACTGCCTTGCCAGATGACGCGGTGCCCGCTGTCGAGCCAAATGACCTGATGCCTGGTGACCCGATGTCCGCTGTCCAGCCAGACGATCCAATGTCTGACCCAGTGCCAGCGGTCATGCCAGTTGAGTCGGAGCCCACTGTCGTGCCTGGTGACTCGGTGCCCGCCGCTTCGCCTGGGGGCCCGAGACCTGTCGCTCCGCCTGGGGGTCCGGCGCCCGCCGCTCCGCCTGGGGGTCCAGCGCCCGCCGCCCCGCCTGGGGGCCCGAGACCTGTCGCTCCGCCTGGGGGTCCGGCGCCCGCCGCTCCGCCTGAGGGCCCGAGACCTGTTGCTCCGCCTGGGGGCCCGAGACCTGTCGCTCCGCCTGGGGGCCCGGCGCCCGCCGCTCCACCTGAGGGCCCGAGACCTGTCGCTCCACCTGGGGGTCTGGCGCCCGCCGCTCCGCCTGAGGGCCCGAGACCTGTCGCTCCGCCTGGGGGTCCAGCGCCCGCCGCTCCGCCTGAGGGCCCGAGACCTGTCGCTCCGCCTGGGGGTCCAGCGCCCGCCGCCCCGCCTGGGGGCCCGAGACCTGTCGCTCCGCCTGGGGGTCCGGCGCCCGCCGCTCCGCCTGAGGGCCCGAGACCTGTTGCTCCGCCTGGGGGCCCGAGACCTGTCGCTCCGCCTGGGGGCCCGGCGCCCGCCGCTCCACCTGAGGGCCCGAGACCTGTCGCTCCACCTGGGGGTCTGGCGCCCGCCGCTCCGCCTGAGGGCCCGAGACCTGTCGCTCCGCCTGGGGGTCCAGCGCCCGCCGCTCCGCCTGAGGGCCCGAGACCTGTCGCTCCGCCTGGGGGTCCGGCGCCCGCCGCTCCGCCTGAGGGCCCGAGACCTGTCGCTCCGCCTGGGGTCCGGCGCCTGCCGCTCCGCCTGGGGGCCCGATGCCTGTCGCCCCTCCTGGGGGCCCGGCACCCGCCGCTCCGCCTGGGGGCCCGATGCCTGTCGCCCCGCCTGGGGGCCCGAAGCCTGTCGCCCCTCCTGGGGGCCCGGCGCCCGCCGCTCCACCTAGGGGCCTGATGCCGGTCGCCCCGCCTAGGGACCCGATGCCTGTTGCCCCGCCCGGGGGCCCGATGCCTGTTGCCCCGCCCAGGGGCCCGCTGCCTGCTGCTCCGCCCGGGGGCCCGGTGCCTGCTGCTCTGCCCGGGGGCCTGCTGCTTCGCCTGGTAATCCGATGTACCTCTGCCCGGAGTCCTGCCCGATGTGCCTCTGCCCGGAGTCCTGCCCGATGTGCCTCTGCCCGGAGTCCAGCCCAGTGTGCCTCTGCCCGGTGTGCCTCTGCCCGATGTGCCTCTGCCCGGAGTCCAGCCCGATGTGCCTCTGCCCGGAGTCCAGCCCGATGTGCCTCTGCCCGGAGTCCAGCCCAATGTGCCTCTGCCCGGAGTCCAGCCCGATGTGCCTCTGCCCGGAGTCCAGCCCGATGTGCCTCTGCCCGGTGTGCCGCTGCCCGGAGTCCTGCCCGGTGTGCCAGTCTTTGATATCCCGCCAGTTACCAGACCCGGGCGGTGGAACATTTTGCCCAGCTAGGACTGTTTGGAGCGTCCTGAGGCCGCTCCTTGAGGGGGGGGTACTGTCAGGAATGGACTGGCCAGCAATAGTGGGACTCAGCTGCCTTATGAGCTGCAGTACCAGGGCTGGCCAGCGGGTGCTCCCAGCAATCAGAGACTCAACCTTACAGCCAGTCAAACACCTGGAACTAATTATACTGGTGTATTTAAGGGACATTCAGACCTGCAGACTCTGCCTTGGTGTTGTGTTTCTCTTGGGCCCTGTATCCTGTTCCTGCTCTCTGTTCCTGTCTGATTCTCTGCTGACCCTGCTCTGATCCCTGGCTTGTCTGACCATTCTCCTCTGCCTGACCCTCTGTACCACGCTGCCCGCTACCTGCTGAACCTGGCCTGTGACCCCGACCATTCTCCGCTTGCTCCCCCTGTACCTACCTGCCCGACTGATATTGACCCGGCCTGCCTGACGACGCTTGCATTGTATGTACTGTTATCTGTGGGTGGTTGGTTGGTTTGTTTGCACTGTGTTATGTTTGTATGGTTAGTGTTAATAAATTACATTGTTTATAACATATCTGAAGTCTGCGTTTCCCTGCGTCAGTCACACACCTCTGGTCACACCCGGGAGCCCTGACACTGGTTCAGTAGGAATCACAATCATGGGAAAGACTGCTGACCTGACAGTTGTGCAGAAAACCATCACTGAAACCTTCCATAAGGAGGGAAAGCCTCAAAAGGTAATTGCAAAAGAAGTTGGATGTTCCCAAAGTGCTGTATCAAAGCACATTAATAGAAAGTTATGTGGAAGGGAAAAGTGTGGAAGAAAAAGGTGCACAAGCAGCAGGAATGACCACAGCCTGGAGAGGATTGTCAGGAAAAGGCCATTCAAAAGTGTTGGGGACTTTCACAAGGAGTGGACTGAGGCTGGAGTCAGTGCATTAAGAGCCACCACACACAGACGGATCCTGGACATAGGCTTCAAATGTTGTATTCCTCTTGTCAAGCCGCTCCTGAACAACAAACAACGTCAGAAGCGTCTTACCTGGGCTAAAGAAAAACAGACCTGGTCTGTTGCTCAGTGGTCCAAAGTCCTCTTTTCTGATGAAAGCAACTTTTGCATCTCATTTGGAAACCAAGGACCCAGAGTATGGAGGAAGAATGGAGAGGCACACACTGCAAGATGCTTGAAGTCCAGTGTGAAGTTTCCACAGTCTGTGTTGATTTGGGGAGCCATGTCATCTGCTGGTGTTGGCCCACTGTGCTTCATTAAGTCCAGGGTCAACGCAGCCATCTACCAGGAGATTTTGGAGCACTTAATGCTTCCTTCTGCAGAGGAGCTTTATGGGGATGCTGACTTCATTTTCCATCAGGATTTGACACCTGCCCACACTGCCAAAAGCACCAAAACCTGGTTCAATGACCGTGGGATTACTGTGCTTGATTGGCCAGCAAACTCTCCTGATCTGAACCCCATAAAGAATCTATGGGGCATTGCCAAGAGAAAGATGAGAGGCATGAGACCGAACAATGCAGAAGAGCTGAAGGCCGCTATTGAAGCATCCTGGTCTTCCATAACACCTCAGCAGTGCCACAGGCTGATAGCTTCCATGCCACGCCGCATTGAGGCAGTAATTGCTGCAAAAGGGGTCCAAACCAAGTACTGAGTACATATGCATGCTTATACTTTTCAGAGGTCCAATATTGTTCTATGTACAATCCTTGTTTTATTGATTGCATGTAATATTCTAATTTTCTGAGATTGTGGATTTGGGATTTTCATGAGCTGTAAGCCATAATCATCACAATTATGACAAATCATGGCTTGAACTATCTTGCTTTGCATGTTATGAGTCTATCTCATATACTAGTTTCACTTTTTAAGTTGCATTACTGAAATAAATGAACTTTTGCACGATATTCAAATTTTTCGAGTTTCACCTGTAGGCTCACTTTTAGAGATGGAAGTATATTAAACAAATAGCTGCTCAGTGGGCACTAATTATCACCACCACATTGGTAGCATTGCATCAAACAAAGAGCCAAAAATATTGGTCCAAATGGAAAACTCAATTGTTCACTTAGAAATATGAAAGGGGAAGGTGGCAGCAATCAACCATGGCCCCATAAGAGGCCAATCCTCAAAGGGAGAGAAAGGCAGAGCATGCACCAATGCCACAACACAAAATGCCCTATTGACCTTAAACAACACCCACTGATAAATGCTAGTGATGGTCTGAAAACCCCCACTTGGGCACTGTCCTTAGGCACATGAATCAGAGTTTTTTTTTTTTTTTTAAAGTACCGTTTTTAAAGGGGTAGTAATTTTTCATAGCTTAAATATTATGCCTGGGGGTCCCCTTAAACTATCTGCAAAGTTGCATATTTGTACAGTGTATAGAGCCTGTTGCAGCAGGACTGACATTTTTTTTTAATAAAATTTATATTAAAACAAATCCAAAAAAACAGTGTGGGGTCCCCCTAATGTATACCAGATTCTTTAGGTCTGGTAGGAAAGTTATATGGGACCCCAGACTAATTTTTTTTTTAAGTGTCTGGGGTTCCCCTAAAAGCCTTACCAGACCCTTTAGGTCTGGTAGGACTTTTAAGGGGAACCCCACCTCCAAAAATGGGGGGTGGAGTTCATGGGGTTCCCCCTAGAAGCCATATCAGGCCCTTGATCTGAGCACAGGCTTTGCAGGCCAGGAAAGGGGGGGGACAAATGAGTGCCTCCCCCTCCCTGGCCCTTACCAGGCCACGTACTATCAGTTTTGGGATGGTGTCCCCATGCCAATGAGGATAATGGCCTCTTCCCCACAACCCTGGCCCGGAGGTTTTGGGGGTCTGCGGGCAGGGGAGTCATTAGCATCAGGGTACCCCTTTAAATAAGGGGTCACCCTGATGCTGCCCCCCTCTGTGAATGAGTAAGTGGCACATGTACACCTACCCATTCACTTAAGGGTTAAAAGTGTGAAAAAATAAAGATACCAGACTTTTGAAAAAATCCTTTATTGAACAAAAAGCAAAGAAACTTTTTCGACAAGTCCATTATTAACGTCCCTGGCAATATTCCCGAGAGAAGCTCGGGGTAAAGTTTCAGCAGCACAGGCGGTAACCCCGAGCTACACTCGGGAATACCCTGCAGCGCTGCTCCGTGATCTCTTCTTCACTTACCTTGTCCTGTGCTCCCACGATGTCCCCCCTGCAGTGTCCCCGGCAATGTCCTCTGGCAGATGCTGGAATCTGTCTTCTGTGTTCCGTTCCCTGCAATGTCGGGACGTACGGGGGACGGAACTGGTGAGAAATTTGAAAGTTGTAAAAGTGACATTCACTAAATTCACTAAAATCACATTGTAAAACATTACTGTATCAAAGCATTTCACATACATTTTGTTCCTAGTGCTTTGTCCTGTGCCCTGCCTGCATTTTTACTGTTCTTTCTGCCTGGAAACTGAGAAATGTCCATGGCGTCCAAAAAGCGTCCCTTTAGGTCACAAGCGGTTTTAGACAGCTAGAGAACAGCGATAGTAAATTAGAACTACTTGTAGAATTCAGTGATAATGATTTGTGGGGAAATTTGTCATCAGACACTGAAAACTATTTTTTTGCGTCTTTGCTCAGTGATGTGCAAACTTGGTGCTATATTTCAAATTTCAGTGCTTTTGTTTTGATATTATTTAATTAAATTTATTATATTATAATTTTTTTATGATTATTTATTAAATTATAATTTATGATTTTGTGTTTCAAATTGTAACATACCCGGGATGTTTACTAGATTCTTGTGCGGAAAGATTTCAGTGAGTTATTCCTAAAAATTACAGGCCTACAATAAAAAAATACATATTTCCATGCAAAAAAATGTACCGCTTTGAGCACAGAAATATGGATATAATCAGACCGCTAGGGAGGCTACAAAAAAAAGCACAAAAAAAAATGTTTCCAGCATTGTAATCCATCGTCAGTCATGGCATCCAGCATTGTCATGACGATGCCAACTTATTGAAATAAAAAAAAACGCCCACTGACCCATCCACACCCGCCAAGCGCTAGCTGCTGACATTTGAAAATCAGAAGCATACAATTGGGCGGAGCTAGCGGTGATGTCACCACTAGCTCCACCCAATTGTCATGAGATATGAATGGCCAAAGTCACTGAGACTTTATCCAATTTTGGCTCTTATTGTGAACTCAGCTGTGGTCATGTTGAATGCTTTGGCCAATCACAATCGATGCCAGAGTGCATTGCATTGTGGGGCATACGGGCGCACTGCCCACCGAACACCCTAGATGTTCATGTTCAGCGAACACAAGAACATCCAATGTTTGAGTCAAACATATGTTCAACTCGAACATATAGACCATCCCTAATAAACACTACTCTATCCATCTTTCACAAGATCAACCAATCCTATACAATTTCTTGTCTCTGAGCCCCTTAACACTGCTCACTAGTAATCCAGATTTTCCCCAGAGACTATATTCTACAACCTTTCCAATGAAGGAAACGCGTACCCCCTTATTGGTGACTCACTGTGTTGCTAAAAAACGGTTATTACCATAAGCTAGATTTTTGGTGACCTTACTCCATCTACCACAACGCCATGGTCATATAGACAACTTTGCCACTTTATCTCCTCCCACGCAAAGACAACTGACTTTTATCGCCCCCTTACAGCTTTTGAATCCCTATCACTAATATGTTCTTGGCTATAAGGCTCACATGATGAAGAATCTGACAGATTTAGAGCTCTGTGGGAATCTACATTTCAAACTCAATTATAAAAACCCAATAGGAACATGAATGCATTTTAGCACACAAATGCTCATTTAGCACCTGCACTCAGGAGACTTCCTATAAGATCCTGAACTAATGGTATTCTACTCCTTCCAAAGTCAAGAAATGGCACCCACAAACCTCAGATCTGTGTTGGAGATGTAGAAGTGCATTAGGGGATATGTTACACATATGGTGGGACTGACTACACTTTTTTGGAAGAAGGCCTGTGATAAGATACTCCATATCACAGAGACACAAATTAAACTTACCCTAGCGTGCCATCTATGACACATCTCAAATTATTCTCTAGGCAGACAAGCGCACTTTAACAAAACACTTACTTGACACTGCCAAATCTTTGTTCACTAAATTTTGGAAGTTCTCCAATATCCCTTCAATCAAAGATTGGATTAGGATAGTTGATAATATTTATGAGATAGAAGAGTAGCTATAGAATGGGAACACACAAAAAAAATTAATAAAACATTGACTGTCTGGTTCTTATTCCAACTCTCCAATGATTATGCTAAGTTAACAACAGGATGATTTGATATCTAATTAAATATCTGACAGAAACAGAACACCTTGAACGACTGTCTCAGCTATGACCCTATCAGCTTTAATTCTGTTTTGATTTTTAATTCTGTTTTTATTTTATTCTTTTTCTCTTGTTTTTTTTTATTACTTTACTTAGTATGATCTTATATGATGTATGATGCTATATGAAGATCTTTAACCATATTAGACCTTTGTTTTTTTGATACACATATTTTGAAGGTTTGACATTTAGACTTCTTGCTCTATAAATAATTATACTGTAGGTATGTAAGACTACAGACCCACATGTGTATTCTGTCTGAGTCATACCATTTACATAACCTGCTAAATATTACTGTACCAAAGCTACATAGAGTTTGTATTTAGGATATTTGTTGTGTTATACCCTTTTTTTGGTTTCTTCTGTACTTATAACTATAAATGTTTTGCTTTTCATGTGCCTGTAAGACATCTATTTTATCAATAAAAATGTATTGAGAAAAAAAAGTTATTCTTTTCCACATTTACTTATTATTTTTTAAGATACTGAAATACTTTTATGCAGAAGGTGTCTGATCTAACATGTAATATTTAACTTTTGTACTGAAGGGAACATTTACTTAAGGGAACATTTACACCTGAGCTAGTTACCACAAAGAGAAAACCATATAAAGACAATATTTACAATTTATATGTTTCAAGGTGTCTTTTTTTCTTTTAACCCCCAAATATTGGCTACAGTTCTTTGTCATATTTTGAATAAAGAACATATTTCAAATAATGCAATTGTTTGTGCAACTTAAGACACTCAAACCACTTAGATGAAAATAATATTTATCAATAACAATACCCAAAGTTATCACAAATAAAAATGCACTAGAGTCCCCTGCTGCTCTTGGCTCCTTTTTGTCTGATCTTTCATATCTCTTGGGTTACTTTATAAATAATATCACCACCTTGTCAAAATTACATTCTTAAAGTGGTTCTCTGCAATAAGGTAAAAAACCATCAGTGTGCTGTTCCCCCCTCCCCTAGCACGACCGTATACTTTCCTGGGTCAGATCTTGATCCAGCGATGTGCATGAGAGCAGCATCTTTCTCTTTTCATTGGACAGAGGCAGCAGTGGGCACCATTGGCTCCTGCTGCTGTCAATCACAGCCAGTGATGAATCGACTTGGGTACAACCAACCTGCCTGTAGATGGTTAAAATTTTGTCTGATCCCAGATGAACTGGCCATAATTTGATCCATATATGGCCAGGAGTCAGTCTATTTGTCCAGTGTAAAAGAAAATAAAGCAAAACTTGCCTGACCCTGGAATCAGGAGCTTTGAATAATTGCCAGTTCCATGGGTGGGACAGCTGGCCCGCTCCCCCATTTACATTCACTCACATTCTAGCTCTTCTCTTATTTTCTGCTGTACTGAAACAGACACTTAAAATCACATTAAATAAATATCTGAACCCTATCTGCAGAAAAGACCTATATTTATCAATAATTTTCATGTTACCTAATTAAACCATAGTTACAAATCATAGTTTTTATCATAGTTACAATAAATAAACTTTGTCTCTGACAAATCAAAGCAGACACACATCAATACTTTAATTTAACCACTTCAATATCAGGCATGTTCACCCCCTTCCCCCCCAGGCCAATTTTCAGCTTTCAGCGCGGTCACACTTTGAAATACAATTGCATGGTCATGCAACACTGTACCTGTATTAAAGTTTTTGGAAAACGTGGAAAAAAAGGAAAACTTATTTTTATTCACACAAAGTTGTCCATTTATAACATATTTCTAATACATAGCAAGTAGATTCCAAAAATTAAACCCAAAAATACATTTTTCTACTCCTCCTGGGTATGGCGATACTACATGTGTGAGACTTTTCCACAGTCCTGCTGCAAACTGGCTGCTTCCCCTTTTTTTAGTTTTATTATGAATAATCTTTGTGGGAAGCCCTTGCAGTTGGCTCGTGCTGTCCCACAGGCCACATTTTTCTTTAGATAGAGGTGGAGGAATAGTGGGAGATTTGTGTAGAAATTGTCTACATACAGATGGTAACCCTTCGTGAACAGCAGTTCTATAAGTTGTCAAACAATTTTGCCACTTGTCCCCATATAGGTAGGGCATCTAGGGGGGTCTTGCTGGCTGTCCTTTCCCTCATACATTTTGAAGTTGTAGGTATATTCCATGTCCCTGTTGCATGCCTTGTAGAATTTTACCCATAATTTGGCCCATTTACTAGGGATGTATTGTTTAATGCCAAGCCTTCCAATGAAGTGGACTAGGGATTCATCCACACAAATATTTTTGTCGGGATTAAACATTTCCTGGAAGATATAGCAAAAAAATCTAATTAATGGCCGAATTTTGAACAGTTTGTCATAATCAGGATGCTTTTGAGGAGGGCACTGGGTATTATTATTGAAATGTAAAAACCTCATTATCATCTCGTAGCATGTTCTGGGCATACAAGATAAATAGACTGGCATATGATGTATAGGTTTAATAGACCAGTAGGCATGGATTTCATTTTATTTGTCAGTCCCATGTTCAAAGTAGGCCAAAAAAAATGTTCAATTCCTCCACGTTGAGGGGTTTCCACACAAATTAGTGTGAATTAATTATGATGAATTAGGATTGCTGGCAATATATTGGCTAGCATACAAATTACACTAATCCACAATGTAATTTAGAAGATCATCAGTAAAACATAAACAAAAAAAAGTAAATTGGGGTTGCATTTTCTGCTTGTATCTGAGGGTCTGGCTGTGCTGTAAAAGGAGGAATTGTAGGTTCTACCAAATAAGCAGGCATCCACGTGGGATATAAAAGAACATCTGGGAGGCTAGTATGGGCCCTACCTCGTTGTGGGCAGGAGACCCCGCTATAGTGCCTGACTTATCATTTGGGAATGCGGCCCTGCTTGTACTTGCCACTACACCAGAATTTGCAGTGATACTGGTGTATGCCTGCCTATCTTCTGGGAGTGCTGCACTGCTTGTACTCACCACTGTGCTACGGATGAATGCCTGCTCCTCCTCAGAAATCCTGAACCTCTTTGTTTGGACTCTCTCCTCCTCAGAATCTGTTTCTGACCCACTGCTTTCAATTTGCTCATACTCAGAAACTGAGTCTAACAAAAAGAGTTCCCCACTACTCTTGTCTGTCATACTCAGTATCTGGAAAGCCTCCTCACTGCTGTATAATTTTTTTAGACATGTTTTTGCTGCACTGCTGATATTGCTGATGTTGATTTTGATGTTCACTGGTACACTGTGACAGGTGTTGATCACTGGTACGCTGGGACAGATGTGGATTTAACATTTATACGCAGTGACAGATGTTGATCACTGATACAGATGTGGATTTGACACCGGTACTATGTGACATATGTTGATTACAGGTACGATACAGATGTTGATTTGACACTGACAGATGTTGACCACTGGTACACTGTGACAGATGTGGATCACTGGTACAGATGTGAATGACCACTGGTGCACTGTGACAGATGTAGATCACTGGTACAGATGTGGATGACCACTGGTGCACTGTGACAGATGTAGATCACTGGTACAGATGTGGATGACCACTGGTGCACTGTGACAGATGTGGATCACTGGTACAGATGTGAATGACCACTGGTGCACTGTGACAGATGTAGATCACTGGTACAGATGTGGATGACCACTGGTGCACTGTGACAGATGTAGATCACTGGTACAGATGTGAATGACCACTGGTCCACTGTGACAGATGTAGATCACTGGTACAGATGTGGATGACCACTGGTGCCCTGTGACAGATGTAGATCACTGGTACAGATGTGGATGGCCAATGGTGCTCTGTGACAGATATGGATCACTGGTACAGATGTGGATGGCCACTGGTACACTGACAGATGTGGGTCACTGGTACAGATGTGGATAACCACTGGTACACTGACAGATGTGGATCACTGGTACAGATGTGGCTGACAACTGGTACACTGTGACAGCTGTGGATCACTGGCACAGCTGTGGATAACTACTGGTACACTGACAGATGTGGGTGTTCACTGTGACAGATGTGTAGGGGACACTATCTGGGTGATCTTTGTGTGTGTGTGTGTTTGAAAACTCACTGGCTCACAAATCAGCTCTGCTTCTCCTCACTGGCCAGCTTTGTGTGAGGAGAAGCAGAGCAGATCAACTGACAGGCAATGTTGTTTACATTACATGATGGCTGTGATTGGACACAGCCATCATATGATCAGAAGGGCCAATCACAGAGTCCTTCTGCTGAGCAGTGTTGTGCTGTGTCCAGGGGACACAGGCACACTGAGTGTGTGCAGCTGTGCGGCCATGCAGCCACGCATGTTCCCACATTCTGAGGGACGTACAGGATTGTCCCCTCTGAACGCCAAAGCTCACCAGTGCCCATTTAGGTGCAGTGGCTATATGGGAAGCAGTTAATCACCACTGCTTTTTTATTGTTTGCAAAATAAATTAAAAAAGACCAACATTTTGGGAAAACAATTTGGTTTTTTTTCATTGCTGCAAATAATCTTTGTTCATAAATTCAGGACAACATGTATTCTGCTACATTTCTTTGGTGAAAATAACTCAAATCAATGTATATTATTTAGTCTTTAGGAACGTTATAGAGTCTGCAAACTATGGTATACAGTATATATATGAAAACTGATCATTTCTGATGTACTGATGGCCTCATTTCTTGTGGCCCGAAAATGCCGGGACAGTACAAATATCCCCCAAATGACCCATTTTGAAAAGTAGACAGTCAAAGGTATTTAGTAAAAGGCTTGGCAAGTTTTTTGAAGTTGTAAATTTTTGTTAAATTTTTTGGAAAACGAAGAAATTAAGAAGTAATTTCTTTACATTTTACATACTTCCACCAGTGCAGTAGAGCATTATCATATAACTGATATGGCAATGATCATGGACACGGACTTGTCACAGTATGTAATTTTTTTCAAATGTTTTTCTTTGTATTACTTTTTTCTTTTTTTCTTTAACCTACTGTGACCAGAGCAATACAGTGTTACCATAGTAAAACTCTACTACTCTGGGGAGGTGATCAGGATTTTTTTTAACACACTTTGATTGCTTATGCTAGTGAATTTCACTGTTATAAGCAACCTTTTTTACTGAATGAAGTCAATTCATTCAGGGTTTTACTACTGTGGTCAGCTGAGATTGGTCACAGGTAATCACATGGTACAGATGATCTGTAATTGGCACTGTCTGTACCATTTGATCACTGTGACCAATCACAGAGATCAACACAGCAGTACACAATGAATGTCATGATTCAACACCATCCATTCTGTAAAATTGTTATGTGATTTGCCATGATTGGTCATAGCAATCACATGGTGCCGGCAGCAGCTGTTACACTGATAGTCACTCGCGTTGTCTAGTGGGGCTTGTGTGAGGTGCGTTCTGGTGGGCATTGTTTGTCTATTGGCCGGTGGGAACTAGTTAAAAAGGAGCATATTCACATAAGTAACAGAAGCTTACATGCTGCAGCATGAATATGTACATTTTATTTCTCAGATTGCTCTTAGTTATTACTTGTTTTTTCACTGCATACTGTAATTCCATACTTCTGCCCTCTTAATTCTTGTAAAGACTTTTTTCAATTTTTATTATTCTCTGGCTATCTATTTTAACCATTTGATGCTATCTGCTTGAGTATTAACTGGACTTGTTTCTCTCATGTGAAAGTTCATGATCACAGTAAGGTTATTGCACAGATCCCCAATGCTTTGAACACAACTGACGTGTCTTCCTCTTTGACCTCGTAACCCTTTCACTGTCAGAGACATTTTTTAATTTTTTTTCTATGGATGTTTGAAAACCATTTTGGGCTGAAAGATTAGTTAAACCGCCAAGCATTAAATGTTTTCTGAAAGCAGACACCCTGAAAAATAAGACCGTGTTTTACGATCATGTGATCTTTGCAGTGTGGTTTATCAAGCACAAAGTTTTTAGTAAAAAGTACTGAGGTTCATTTTAGTACACACATGCATGCTACTCAATTTTTTGAATTAAAATGAATTATTAATTATAAAGGATGAGGAGTAAATACATACTCAACATGTTAAGCTTTAAAATTGTGTATGATAGTAAACGACAATAAACTGCATATTTTCCATGGGCAACATTTTAAAAGCCTGCACAGGTTATTATTTTACACCTAACAATAAATATTGGCCCTAAAATGATTGCTCTTACTCCAGTGTGCACAACAATATGTAACATGTAGCACAAGTGATATTGTCGTATATAGGCACCCATAATGAGTGGGTTTACATCATTCCTGTCAGAGCATACATGTGGAAAGGGGTAGACTCAAAGTTTTTTAGGAGGGAGTTTCTAAGTGCCTAGGTGTAATATTTTTTGACACTTTTTTTCCCAAAAACTTCATCACAATTAAAAAAGCAAAAAGAAAGTGATCTAATATATACAGTGCCAAAAGTGCAACAAAGTCCAATAAAGTGCAGAAAAGTGTCCACTCCACCATACAATCCGGATATGCTCCACCCACAATTGGATAGTCAAATTATATGACTTTCTAGATTAAACAGTGAAAATTCCACTGTTTAATGGGATGTCTCATTCTCCTATAAAGACTTTGATAACTCCGCTAACAAATGGAAAAATAACAGAGGGGGGATTTGTCGCATACAACCATTAAAAAATCTACTTTAGTTTACCATAAAAACATAGATGCACTCACATTTGTTGGTGCCCTGTAAGCAATGGCACAAAAAAACAATATATATATATATTATATATATATATATACACACACACACACACACATCTATATATATATATATAGTGGAAACTGTGGCCGCTCCACTCTGGTTATGGGAGTCGGCGTGCGCTCCACTTTGGTTAGCCAGCAGTTCAGCCAACCGGATGTGATGTCAAAACTGACAGGACACACCGCCGATATGTTTTACCTATGGGCATCCTCAGCAGATGGAACCAGGTGGAGACATCACATGCAGTTTATACACTGTGTATTAACCCTTTACCCAAGCATTGTTCGGATGACAGAGAATACAGAGCACATATCGGCTACTCAGATAGCCTCATATGGGGAAACAGAACCACACAAGAGGACTATCAAAAAGAACAATCTGCATGTGCTGACAGTCTCACATCTACCCAAGCAAAACCACTTAAATAAATAAAAGCAAATAAAGATTATAATAAAAAACATGGTTTACTCACATTTCCAAGAATCATATACTGTAGGCAAATGTATAAAAAAATTAAACTACAATAATACACATGTAAGAACAATATGGGACCATACAATTGTTTTCATGTACTTAAATCTCCATGCACTATGTAACTACACCACATCTAATAATAGCAAGGAATTAATTATATTGAAAGACTAGAAAAAAAATAATAATTGGAAATAAAACAGTTTAAGCCTATATCAGTATTAAGACCCACTGGCTGTAGTATTTTGGGTTCAAATATCCAGCGGGTCTCATTTTGGGATATAATTTTTTCTGAGTAGTACCTCTCCAGGTTTCCTCAGTCCTATCTATACCACAGAAAATAAGCCCCCGTGGATCTCTATTATGGTAGACTCAAAGTGATTTGTGAAGCTTTTTTATACCTATATTTATGTTGTTATTGTGTTCTTTTAATCTTATGGACAATATTCTAGTGGTTCTTGCCACATATTGATAATCCCATGGACATGCTAATAAATATGTGACATGCCTTGTGTCACATGAGATACATTTTTTTTTCAATAAGTTTTTTATTGGTTATTACAATGTTACAACAAAGGAACACAGCGTAGTGATACAGTGCACATCTCAAAGTACATACATGTGTCTGTCATATTTTCAAAGAACAGTCAAATAGCATTCAAAACTCAATGTACAATATATTTATTCATAGGTATAGTTGTTCTGAACAGTTTGTACTACTTCAGAAGAGTTTGGTGTCTTTTTGGACTTCCAGGGGTTTATTTACTAAAGCTGGAGAGTCCAAAATCAGACTCCCTTCTGCATAGAAACCAATCAGCTTCTAACCTCAGCTTGTTCAATGAAGCTTTGGCAATGAAACCTGGAAGCTGATTGGTTTCTATGCAGAAGGGAGTCTGATTTTGGACTCTCCAGCTTTAGTAAATAAACCCCCCAGTGTCTGAGGACTAGAGATCAAGCAGATGATAGGGTATACATTACAACTGGTCTAGATAGATGTGGGAGTTTGTCAATACCAGTGTTGAGTAGGGCCAGTGCCGGGCAGGGAGATATCAATACCCCTGTACATATGGAGAGGAATTGGAAAATGTTTCTCCAAAAGCTGGTGAGATTGGAGCAACCACACAGGATATGAAGTAGGTGACCCATTTAATCACAGTTATACCAGCATAGAGGAGAGCATTCAGGGGATAATTTGGACATGCAAAAGGGTGTGTAGTACCACCTGTTAGTGATTTTTAGTGCTATTTCCCAATGGTTGGCACAATGTGATGCCACGGATATGGATCGACAGGCATTTTGCCATTGGGTAGGGGTGAATGCTGATTGGAGATCATTCTCCCAATTGAGCATCATGCTGGATTTGCCAAAGATGGTTTTGGCTTGTAGAATGTTGTAGAACAGGGAGATTCCTTTGTTTTTTTGATTATCATAGGTGTAAAAGAACCATGATTTATGGTGGGTGGTGAATATCGGGATGGGGTGTTTGTGCAGGAAATGTAGAATATGAGCAAATGTGAATATTTTTTGTTTTGGGCAGGCTAAATTCCTTTTCCAGCTCCTCTAATTTTTTAGGGGTATTTTGAATTAGCAAATCTGAGACATTAGAGATGCCCGCATGTATTAGAAGTGTGGTGTTGAGCATATGCATCATAGAATCTAGAACATTTAGAGACAGTGACATCATGTTAGATATGTCATAATTTGTTGGTGCATTGTGGAGATGTCTCCAAGCTAGTAAGGAGGCTTGGGTAGTTGAGGGTAGGGGAGCCAGGTCCCAGGGTCTCCATATGTCAATTAGGAGGAGTAGATGTAAGTCTCCCGTGGGTGATAGGGCTGATTCAACCATAGTAGTGATTCCTTTGATGGGATAGTGGGCATCCCTGTCGAGTCCTGTTGGATATTCTGAAAGGTTTTGACAGTAAACCAGATGTGAATACTTGTGCTGAGGGGGTAGAGTACAATGCCAGAATTGCAGAGTGGATAGTGTCTTGAAAACCAAATTTAGTTAACACCATTGACATGTATTGACAGTGAACTCTATCGCCTCAGTGGATAACAGCAGAGAAGAGGTTCAATTTTTCTCCTTGTAGCATCTGAAGTTTGTCTTCTTGCAATAAAACTCATCTGTGGGGGGAAGTGTGGTGACTGAGTTACTTTAGTGAAGACATCTGTCATAAACAGGATAAAAGTAGAACAAAATGTTTTGTAGTACTCCTTGGAGAAGCCATCAGGCCTAGATGATTTGCCATTAGGTAAAGAATATATTATGTTGGATATTTCAGTAGTAGAAAACAGGGTATTTAAGAGAAGTTTTTCTTCCAAAGGAGTGAGGTATATTTTATACAAAAACTGTTTGATGTCAAAGGAGGAGGGTTGGGGAGTTGCAGGGTCCTAACAAAGTGTTCCATAACAGTCAGAAAATGTGTCTGCTATTTCCTGTGGGTTGATTATTTTGTGTTTAAGGGTAGGGTGGATAAGGTGCAAGATTCTTTATCTAGCTTGGTGATTTTTTATTGTATTTGCTAAGTATTTCCCCGCCTTATTCGCATTTGCATATGAGTTTAGTTTGAATCATCTGAGGTGTTTATCATTTTGATCTGCTAGGTGGGATCTTAATTCCCCCCTTAGCTTAGAAAGGGAATTGGAGATAGGTTGTTTAGCGTGCTTTTGTTTTGAAGTTCCAGAGCATGAATCTCTGAGAGGAGGTTGGTCAGTAGAGATGAGCGAATCGAACCAGGCGAAGTGGAATTCGTTTCGAATTTCAGGAAAAATTTGATTCGCGGCGAATCCGAATATTAGCATACTTCGGGTGCGCGAATCGGATTTTTCCCGATCAGCCGGCAAAAGTGTCCCTGCAGAGAGCTCCGCTATTTCTGACAGTTCTCTGACAGTTCCTTCACATGTACAGCGGTTGAAACATTGTATCTATTTGTTTCCATTTAGGATACAGATGTTTTTATTCGGAAATAGATACAATGTTTCAACCGCTGTAAATGTGAAGGAACTGTCAGAGAACTGTCAGAAATAGCGGAGCTCTCTGCAGATACACTTTTTGCTGTACTGGAATACTTCTTCTTTTCATTCTTCTTTTCATTCTTCTCATTCTTCTTTTCATTCTTCTTCTCATTCTTCTTCTTCTTTTCATTCTTCTCATTCTTCTTTTCTTCTTCATGAAAAGAAGAATGAGAAGAAGAATGAAAAGAAGAATGAAAAGAAGAATGAGAAGAATGAAAAGAAGAATGAAAAGAAGAAGAAGAATGAAAAGAAGAATGAGAAGAAGAATGAAAAGAAGAATGAGAAGAAGAACGAGAAGAATGAAAAGAAGAATGAGAAGAATGAAAAGAAGAATGAAAAGAAGAAGAAGAAGAATGAAAAGAAGAATGAAAAGAAGAAGAAGAATGAAAAGAAGAATGAGAAGAAGAATGAAAAGAAGAATGAAAAGAAGAATGAGAAGAATGAAAAGAAGAATGAAAAGAAGAATGAAAAGAAGAAGAAGAATGAAAAGAAGAATGAGAAGAAGAATGAAAAGAAGAATGAGAAGAAGAATGAGAAGAATGAAAAGAAGAATGAGAAGAATGAAAAGAAGAATGAAAAGAAGAAGAAGAATGAAAAGAAGAAGAATCTTTTCATTCTTCTCATTCTTCTTTTCATTCTTCTTTTCATTCTTCTTCTTTCTCTTTTCATTCTTCTTCTTCTTTTCATTCTTCTTTTCATTCTTCTTTTCATTCTTCTTCTTCTTCTTTTCATTCTTCTTTTCATTCTTCTTTTCATTCTTCTCATTCTTCTTTTCATTCTTCTTCTTTTCATTCTTCTTCTTTTCATTCTTCTGCTTCTTTTCATTCTTCTTTTCATTCTTCTTCTTCTTCTTTTCATTCTTCTTCTTCTTTTCATTCTTCTTTTCATTCTTCTTCTTCTTTTCATTCTTCTTCTTCTTTTCATTCTTCTTCTTCTTCTTCTTTTCATTCTTCTTTTCATTCTTCTCATTCTTCTTTTCATTCTTCTTCTCATTCTTCTTTTCATTCTTCTTCTCATTCTTCTTTTCATTCTTCTTCTTTTCATTCTTCTTTTCATTCTTCTCATTCTTCTTTTCTTCTTCATGAAAAGAAGAATGAGAAGAAGAATGAAAAGAAGAATGAAAAGAAGAAGAAGAATGAAAAGAAGAATGAGAAGAAGAATGAAAAGAAGAATGAAAAGAAGAAGAAGAATGAAAAGAAGAATGAGAAGAAGAATGAAAAGAAGAATGAGAAGAAGAATGAGAAGAATGAAAAGAAGAATGAGAAGAATGAAAAGAAGAATGAAAAGAAGAAGAATGAAAAGAAGAAGAAGAATGAAAAGAAGAATGAAAAGAAGAAGAATCTTTTCATTCTTCTTTTCATTCTTCTTTTCATTCTTCTTCTTCTTCTTTTCATTCTTCTTCTTCTTTTCATTCTTCTTCTTCTTCTTTTCATTCTTCTTCTTCTTTTCATTCTTCTTCTTCTTTTCATTCTTCTTCTTTTTCTTTTCATTCTTCTTCTTTTTCTTTTCATTCTTCTTCTTCTTTTCATTCTTCTTTTCATTCTTCTTTTCATTCTTCTTCTTCTTCTTTTCATTCTTCTTCTTCTTTTCATTCTTCTTCTTCTTTTCATTCTTCTTCTTCTTCTTTTCATTCTTCTTTTCATTCTTCTTCTCATTCTTCTTCTCATTCTTCTTCTCATTCTTCTTTTCATTCTTCTTCTTCTTCTTTTCATTCTTCTTTTCATTCTTCTCATTCTTCTTTTCTTCTTCATGAAAAGAAGAATGAGAAGAAGAATGAGAAGAAGAATGAAAAGAAGAAGAAGAATGAAAAGAAGAATGAGAAGAAGAATGAAAAGAAGAATGAGAAGAAGAATGAGAAGAATGAAAAGAAGAATGAGAAGAATGAAAAGAAGAATGAAAAGAAGAAGAAGAAGAATGAAAAGAAGAAGAAGAAGAAGAATGAAAAGAAGAATGAAAAGAAGAAGAAGAATGAAAAGAAGAATGAGAAGAAGAATGA
The DNA here is from genome assembly GCF_062004578.1 of Staurois parvus. Classification (NCBI taxonomy): domain Eukaryota; kingdom Metazoa; phylum Chordata; class Amphibia; order Anura; family Ranidae; genus Staurois; species Staurois parvus. Next base: position 12,652,475 of record NW_028317949.1, read on the forward strand.
AAAGAATAATGAGAAGAATGAAAAGAAGAATGAGAAGAATGAAAAGAAGAATGAAAAGAAGAAGAAGAAGAATGAAAAGAAGAATAAGAATGAAAAGAAGAATGAAAAGAAGAAGAAGAAGAATCTTTTCATTCTTCTCATTCTTCTTTTCATTCTTCTTCTTCTTTTCATTCTTCTTCTTCTTTTCATTCTTCTTTTCATTCTTCTTCTTCTTCTGAGGATGAGGATGAAGAAGAAGAAGAAGAAGAAGAAGTAGGATGAAAATAAGAAGAATTCCAAGCCGGCAAAAAGTGTATCTGCAGAGCTCCTCTATTTCTGACAGTTCTCTGACATTCACATTTACAGCGGTTGAAACATTGTATCTATTTGTTTCCATTTATGGAAACAAATAGATACAATGTTTCAACCGCTGTAAATATGAATGTCAGAGAACTGTCAGAAATAGCGGAGCTCTGCAGATACACTTAGCGGAGCTCTGCAGATACACTTTTTGCCGGCTTGGAATTCTTCTTATTTTCATCCTACTTCTTCTTCTTCTTCTTCATCCTCATCCTCATCCTCAGAAGAAGAAGAAGAGGATGAGGATGAGGATGAAGAAGAAGAAGAAGAAGAAGAAGTAGGATGAAAATAAGAAGAATTCCAAGCCGGCAAAAAGTGTATCTGCAGAGCTCCGCTAAGTGTATCTGCAGAGCTCCGCTATTTCTGACAGTTCTCTGACATTCACTCCATACAGCGGTTGAAACATTGTATCTATTTGTTTCCATTTATGGAAACAAATAGATACAATGTTTCAACCGCTGTATGGAATGAATGTCAGAGAACTGTCAGAAATAGCGGAGCTCTGCAGATACACTTAGCGGAGCTCTGCAGATACACTTTTTGCCGGCTTGGAATTCTTCTTATTTTCATCCTACTTCTTCTTCTTCTTCTTCTTCATCCTCATCCTCATCCTCTTCTTCTTCTTCTGAGGATGAGGATGAGGATGAAGAAGAAGAAGAAGAAGTAGGATGAAAATAAGAAGAATTCCAAGCCGGCAAAAGTGTATCTGCAGAGCTCCGCTAAGTGTATCTGCAGAGCTCCGCTAAGAAATAGCGGAGCTCTGCAGATACACTTTTTGCCGGCTTGGAATTCTCCTTCTTCTCATCCTTCTTCTTCTTCTCATCCTTCTTCTTCTTCTCATCCTTCTCCTTCTTCTCATCCTTCTTCTTCTTCTTCTCATCCTTCTTCTTCTTCTCATCCTTCTTCTTCTTCTCATCCTTCTTCTCCTTCTCATCCTTCTTCTTCTTCTCATCCTTCTCCTTCTTCTCATCCTTCTCCTTCTTCTCATCCTTCTCCTTCTTCTCATCCTTCTTCTTCTTCTCATCCTTCTTCTTCTTCTCATCCTTTTCCTTCTTCTCATCCTTCTTCTTCTTCTCATCCTTCTTCTTCTTCTCATCCTTCTTCTTCTTCTCATCCTTCTTCTTCTTCTCATCCTTCTCCTTCTTCTCATCCTTCTTCTTCTTCTCATCCTTCTTCTTCTTCTCATCCTTCTTCTTCTCATCCTTCTCCTTCTTCTCATCCTTCTTCTCATCCTTCTTCTCATCCTTCTTCTCATCCTTCTTCTCATCCTTCTCCTTCTTCTCATCCTTCTCCTTCTTCTCATCCTTCTCCTTCTTCTCATCCTTCTCCTTCTCCTTCTCCTTCTTCTCATCCTTCTCCTTCTTCTCATCCTTCTCCTTCTCCTTCTTCTCATCCTTCTCCTTCTCCTTCTTCTCATCCTTCTCCTTCTCCTTCTCCTTCCTCATCTCCAAGGGCATTTAAATTAAAGGTACAGTGTTCTGCACTAATATAAAGGCTGTCTGAAGCCTAGAAAGCCTTTTTATAAGTTGAATTCGTAGCGAATAAATTTGCATCGAATCGAATTTCTTCCTCAAATTCGGCGAATCAGCCGAATCGAATTTTTGAATAATTCGCTCATCTCTATTGGTCAGTTTACGATTGTATAAATTTTTGGTTCTAGAACCTTGTTGGATGCATATACTTCTCATGAAAACCTTATGGGTGTTCCACAATACATATGGGTCTGTGAATGAGTCTTTATTGTTTAGAAAATATTCCTGGAGATGCTGAGAGATTGTTGGGGCAGAAGCAGGGTCCTGCAGTACTGTGACATTGCAACGCCATACATGCATTTTGTGTCTAGGTTCCTTTTCCTCTATCATCATAGTTATTACCGTGTGGTCTGACCACGTAATATTGTGGATGGAGGAGGATGAAACAATTTGGAAAAGCTATTTGGAAATTTTGGAAAAGCTATTTGTCAGTTGCAAATAAATCGATGCGGGAGTAAGTATGGTGTCTGGAGACCTCCAGACATCGTAGACCTCCTCTGCATGAAACAATAACCTTAGTGAAGGGTTACAACCTTTAGAGGGAGAACTCAAATCTAGGTTTAGGTCAACCATATGATTAAAGTCTCCGCACACTAAAAGGTGACAATATTTAACAGATGATATTCTTTTAAAGACTTTACACATGTAGTGGAGTTGTTGAGAGTTAGGTGCATATATAGTTACTATGGTATATGGTGTTTCATTAATATCACAAGTGAGAGTGATATATCGGCCCTCATCGTCTAGTGTGTAGCTTTTGAATCGGAATGTGACATTGTTCTGAATAGCTATAAGGACTCACTTCTTTTTTCTGCTGCACAAGCCAAGAAGATATTTGGGTAGTCCTTATGGGAGCATTTAGGAGCAGCTATTGCTTGGAAGTGTGTCTCTTGAACACATACTATGCCAGCCTTGTTCTGGGATGCTTCTTTCCAGATTGTAAAACCCTTGTAAGGCGATTAAGCCCCTTAGCTTTGATTGACATGCAATTAAGAGTCATTATAGATCTCGTGGGGTTATGGAAGCATTGTTGCAAATTACCTTGGGTGTTGGTGGGGGTGTTGAGTTGTACGTCCCAGGTAGTCTTGGGGTTGGAGACGGTACGGAAGTGTCAGTGGTGCGATGTACTTCTGGGTAGTCGATCACCTTCTGTGAAGGTGTATAGTCTCGGAGAGGTGCACTTGTACTAAGAAACTGGGTAGAAGAGGAAACATGGGTTGCAGAAAACAAAAACAAGAGAGAATCTGTAGAAAAAAAGACCCTGAAGAGGGTCGTGAGCGGGATCATCCACAGTAGCATTCATGGGGAACTGCAAAAGGTGACCATCACTTTCCTGTGCCCAGAACTTGTGAGGGTAGTGGTGATTTTCAGAAGTCTTCATTGGTGGATTTCTTTAAAGATCTCTTGTGTGTTACTACTTGCCATTCGTCGGAAGGGTTGGTGGTCTTGGAGGACTGGAAGTTGCAGCAGGAGAATTGGGGAGTATTCCCCATTTCCTCAAGGTTTGCAGGCCTTCCTCCAGTGTGGTCACTTGAGAGGTCACCCCATTATAGGTAATGAAGAGGGTCGCTGGATACTTTCATCTGTGGGGGATATTGTGGTTCCTTGTTACCGTAGCCAGATTTCTGCAGCAGTATTGAGTATTGTTCCGGGGGACTAATCAGCTTGTCTGAAGACTGATAGGATTTTTTTCTTTAGTCTGGTAGAAATGCATTTTTTTATGTCTTACATATTTTTATTGCAACTTTACATAAAAAGAACTTACAAACATTCACGATTAATATTTTCTTTCATATTTTAACTTACATATTAACATCATAATGCACTACTTTCCTGCTGTCACTTAATATATACCACCCTTGCTTTCCTTATTGTTTCATCCACTGTCCTCTCCCATTCCTTACGTGAGGGTGGCATCTTTGCAAGCCACCTCTGCGCAATCAGTTTGCAAGCCTGAAATAAACAACAAGTGATTACCTCCCGTACCTCCTTCACTGCCTTGCATAGTATTGGGTCTAACCCACAGGTTACCCCATACGCCACTTTAATTGTATCTAAAACATTTACCCAATACCTATGCAACTTTGGGCATCTCCATACCATGAGAATGAGGTCTCCTTTCGGATCTCGGCATCTGACATACTGTCTTTACCCAAACAAAATATATGTATCCACTGTTTATCTGTAATATTTCCTATGTCCTCCTCCCATTTACTCCTACATGAAAGTACTTTCTTCCCTTCTATTGCCACCTTATGTACACCAACATATAACTCTGTAATCAATCCCTTAGTTACTCTTTTTATTTATTTATTTCAGGTACTTTTATAGTGCCATCAATTTACGCAGCGCTTTACATATATATTGTACATTCACATCAGTTCCTAGCCCTCAAGGAGCATACAATCTAAAGTCCCTAACTCACATTCATACATACACATACTAGGGACAATTTAGACAGGAGCCAATTAACCTACCAGCATGTCTTTGGAGTGTGGGAGGAAACCGGAATACCCGGAGGAAACCCACGCAGTCACAGGGAAAACATGCAAACTCCAGGCAGGTGGTGCCGGGGTTGGGATTCGAACCAGCGACCCTAGTACTGCCTTGTGTTAATTACTTTACAGAGAAGTGGCATCTCACACCATCCTAATACAATCTCTTTAAACTGCACACTCAGAGCATGTCTAATTTGAAGATACCTAAAGAAAGAGTGGCTTGGGGTGCTTATTCCTCAAGCAGGTCCTGGAAGGATTTGAAAATCCCTGACCTGTATAGCTGTGAAAGATATTTAACCTCACATTTTTCCCATTCCTTGACTTTCCCTATTTTATATATTTCCTGCAGATAATTATTATCCCAAAGAGGGGAATATTCCGTATATCCTTTATAACCCATCCACTCTTTAGAAATGCATTTTTAGTAGGACATCACTAGGTACCCCTTGTGGCAGGAAAGAGGGTTTTGGCAGTCAGTGGATGCTATCTATGGTGAGCTCCAATTCATTGAGTGTAGGCACTAAGGATTTGAATAGATATTGTTGTAGCTGCAAAGCAGGTACAGATTCGGGGACCCCTCTGATCTTGATGTTGTTTCTCCTTGACCTATTTTCCAAGTCTGCTGATTTAGCTTTTAGCCAGGATATTTCTTCTGATTGAGCTGTATATGAATCAACCAGTGTGTTGAAAGAAGAGGTTATTCTCCCATGGAGGATTTCATGTGATCTATTCTGTCTCCTAGGCCCTGGACCTCATATCTGAATTGATTTGCACATGCTTGTAGATCAGAGTGCAGGGATGATCTTAGGGATATCAGCATCTCCTTTAGAGTGGTATTAGAGATAGGTTGGCCCAGTGTGGGGAAGGAATCTATTGGGTCTGTGGCTGGGATGGTGTTTACCTAGTTGTGAGGACTGTGTAACGGTCACCTCCACTTCAGGGTCCAGTTCTGGCCCCTGATGACTCTACTGCCCTGGTACCTTGCCGTCTGCCTTTTCTGGGCAGTCTTGTGGTCCTGCTGCATGTTGGTAGCGGCACCGTTCTAGCTCTGTGGCCTGTGCTCGCCACCATTTTGGTGTGGACCACAGCCTGAGGGCTGGAAGAACCCTGTTAACTTGTGAGTTTGCAGCTGCTCCTTTCGTTGTAGGGTGTTGTAGCAGTTGGCAGGAGCTGTGTATGGGTAGCGGAGGCCCCGATGTTGGTGGATGTTCCCGGCAGCCAAGTGGAGTTACAGGCTCAAGCAGCCATCTTCGAGCGTGGTTGCCACATCCCGCCCATGAGATACATTTTTGATTTTATACCTTACCTGTAACTTTATATACAGATCCTGTTTTAATCCCTTCTGTATCATACAATGTTCTACACATTTTACATCATTTACAATTAAAGAAATCTTTAAGGTGCAAAAATGTGATATTCTTTTTTGGGGGATTAGGAAGGTTATGTACTAATTTTGAACATACATTTGGAGCTTTCCTGTACATAAATTAGGTTTTAGGTAATAATTTATTTAGGGTGTTATCACTGAAAATAATTGGCCAGTGTTTAATTATAATTTTGTGTGAATTGTTTATACTGTATGTTACAATCTGTAATAAAGGCTTGTTCTCCATATTTATTAATAACTGATGTATTCTTCAGCAACTGATTTTTATCTAAATCTCCTATTTATCTTCTGATTTCTTCTATATTGTGTTTACAATACCCTTTAGCTACAAATCTCTTAACCAATAACTTACTTTGATGTTCATAATCTTTATCCAGACGATAGTTCCTCCTAATGTGACAAACTGGCTTTTAGGAATATTTTTCAACCAAGTGCGATGATGACAACTCCCCTTTGGTATAAAACTGTTGTGCTCTGTACCTTTAAAAAATGTTCTTGTGCTCAACTAAAATAAATTTTTAAAGATCACCAAACCAGAAAATGTTATTATTCACATGTATTATTTACTGTGAATACGATTTTATATTTATTGTTATTCAGAAATGTTAGACATTTCTCCTAGGAATTCCAATTTCCACTCCCAAATTATGATGATATCATCTATAAAGTGACTGCAAAATTTTAAACAATCCTATTGATTGCTAAAAATGTCTTCTATTTTCCATTTATTTAAAAAAGGGTTTTCCAGACTGGGCCAATACTTTGCATCCATTATGACATGCTTTATCTGATTAAACAAGGTCCTATAGTACTCAAAAATATATTTTTTCCATAGTTAGCTTTAGTGATTCTAAAATAAAATTGATTTGAGCTTGTTGAAAGTTAGAGAACTTATGTAATGTCCACTCAACTCATGTTCTTGCTTTATACACTGCTCAAAAACTTTAAAGGAACACTTTGAAAACACATCAGATCTCAATAGGGAAAAATATCATGCTGGATATCTATACTGATATGGACTGGGTAATGTGTTAGGAACGTAAGGATGTCCCATTGTTTGATGGAAATGAAAATGATCAACCTACAGAGGACTAAATTCAAAGACACCCCGAAAATCAAAGTGAAAAAATGATGCAGCAGGCTAGTCCATTTTGCTGAAATTTCATTGCAGCAACTCATAATGGTACCCAGTAGTTTGTATGGCCCCCATGTGCTTGTGTGCATGCCTGACAACATCGGGGCATGCTCCTAATGAGATGACGGATGGGGTATTTCCTCCCAGGTCTGGACCAGGGCATCACTGAGCTCCATGACAGTCTGAGGTGCAACCTGGCAGTATCAGATGGACTGAGACATGTTATCCCAGAGGTGTTCTATTGGATTTAGGTCAGACAAGCATGGGGGCCATTCGGTAGTATCAATTCCTTCATCCTCCAGGAACTGCCTGCATACTCTTACCTTATGAGGCCGCACATTGTCGTACACCAGGAGGAACCCAGGACTGCACCAGCGTAGGGTCTAACAATGGGTCCAAGGATTTCAGCCCAATACCTAATGGCAGTCAGGGTGCCATTGTCTAGCCTGTAGAGGTCTTTACATCCCTCCATTGATATACCTTCCCAGACCATCAGTGACCCACCACCAAAACGGTCATTCTGAATGATGTTACAGGCAGCATAACATTCTCCACTGCTTCTCCAGGCCCTTTCACGTCTGCCACATGTGCTCAGGGTGAACCTGCTCTCATCTGTGAAAAGCACAGGGTGACAGTGGCAGAAGCCACATCTGGTGTTCATTCCTGTTTTGGGGGACGTCTCATTGTTGCCCATCTATTGCACCTGTTGTTAATTTCATTAACACCAAAGCAGCTGAAACTGATTAACTCCCTCTGCTACTTAACTGACCAGATCTATATCCCAGGAGTTTATTTGACTTGATGCTATACTCTGAATAAAAAGTGTTCCTTTAAAGTGGTTGTAAACCCCAAAAAATCAAAATTGAAATGACCAGTCTACCTCACACAGAACAGCAGCAGAAGTCATATGTCCCCAGTTTGGCCAGGAAAGGAGTAGTTAGTCATCTGAAAACCTCTTTGCCTTCCTACAGCAAAAAAACCTGACACATGATAAAAAAAATTTGTGTTACCACACCCCCTCTCCTCTGACTGACAGACTAATTAGGAGTCTCATGCATGAACATGAGAGAAGGGGGAATGTGTCACAGCCATAAGACGGGATTAGCGCTGTCTCACTTATTAATAAACATAAATTCTTTGTGACAAGTTCTCTTTATTGAGACATCAGGGGTCTTACCTTCCATTGACATTTCCATTTACACTTTCCATCTGATATATGACATTGAATTTTTCATTTGACATTTCCATTTCCTTGCATTCCGTGGACCTACCTTCCACTGAAGCTATCTGAGTGTCTGAGTGAATTCTTCTTTGGCCATACCAGCTGTAGAAAGTGATACCAAAAAACAGAAGTGATGTTATGCACATCACATCCAGGTTCTTTGCAGCTAAGGGGGATCAGAAAATGTTAGCTGGTCTCCCTACCCTCCACCTGGTAATATCTGCAATGCAGGCACCAGGCCTGCAGGAGGAAAAGCGGAGCCCGAGTAAGTTGCATGGGGGGCACAGTTCTGGAGGTCACAGAAACCTGACAGATTGCATTCATCAAAAAGATGGAAGTCAGCCTGTGGAGTGAACACAAACTCCTGACTGCTGTAGTAGCCAGGAGTGTGTGAAAAGCCCACCTTGCTCTCACCAACTTATGACATATGTCAATGTCAATAACAGGGTAAAGGATTCTTTTGCCTGCATTTTTTTTCTGTCAGGTGGGGTCTCTAGCAATTGTTCATAAGTGGTAACATTTCTTTGCTATGACGTGGCCACTTCACCCCGAAGAGTCCACTGAGTAATACATTTTGATGGGAACTTTGAGGGCAAAAAGTCCCATGAGCATCATTTGCCTCATGCAACTGGACTGTCACTGTTATATTCTCCACCATCTGTTACATACCACTCAAAAGAAGTTCAGACCCTTTAGGATAAATCTTCAGCAGACTTTATTTCTTTTAGAATGCAGTAAAGCAGAACAACAATCAAAGCAATAGTAGAACAGAAGGGAGAATGAGATAATGTTTGTTCTGTCGTATCAAAGTTAGTTGAAAGCATATATACCCTTCATATATCAACTTAGAAAGCATTCATTTGAAAAGTTTACAGTCTAATTAAATGAAGCCAGATGCCTCCCCTTGATTGATACAAAAAAATTGCCAACTCATGTCATTTATAGGGGAACTCTACATTACATATTCTAAGTACAATATACATATCGAAAATGAACGACAAAAATGGAATTCAGCGACACCTTTCTTGTTAACAGTCATCATCCTACCACAAGATCCTGGGGAATGCTTAGTACTCTAAATCTCTCTAGAAGACAATGCAGCACAATGCAGGATGATCTCAGTGAGATTTTGGCTACTCTACATTTCCCAGAAAATCCCCAGAAAGATGATTTGTCTATATTCACCTAAGGATCATGAACTGAACAGGGGATATGTAAATATGTTATCTGACGTTCCCCCCAGAATTGTTTTTATTTGTCCGGAGCAGTGTTTTACCCTGAGATAAGCTGACCTTGCTTTTTAGGTGCACTGGGAAAAATAGGAAAGGACAAAATAAAATGATGGGCTCCATTCACTAAAGCAGATTGCATGTGGCATTTAGGTGTCTGGACACATTTTCCCTAAATATCACATGCAATCCTGAAATTGTCAATTCACTATGACATTTTGCAGTATTTACCACAAAATGCTGAAACCACTCGGTAAATACCAGATAAAAAGGAGTTAAATTATATTTACAGAAAGGAATAAATAAATAAATGCATGCAGTGATTAAGTAGTGGTCCAGGCATGCTGCATTTAAGAAATGAAAAAATATCATGCCTAATTTTGAGTAGTCTCTGCCTTTTTGGATCAGTTCACTCAATGGTAATGCATAGAAACCTAAATATGGAAATATGGAAATCATTGGGGTTGATTTATTAACCACTTGCCTACCAGGCACTTTCAGCCCCTTCCTGCCCAGGCCAATTTTCAGTTTTCAGCACTGTCGCACTTTGAATGACTATTGCACGGTCATGCAACACTGTAACCAGTTTAGATTTTTATAAGTTTTTTGAGACATATAGAGCTTTATTTTGGTGGTATTTAATCACCACTGGGTTTTTTATTTTTTTGCTAAACAAACAAAAATAGACCAAACATTTTGAAAAAACTTTTTTTTTTCTTAGTTTTGGTTATAAACTTTTGCAAACAAGAAATTTTTCTCCTTCATTAATGTGCACTTATGAGACTGCCCTGATGGGCACTGATATGCAGTACTGATGGGCACTGATAGGCTGCACTGATGGGTACTGATGAGGTGGCAAGGATGAGGCAGCACTGATTGGCACTGATAGGCTGCACTGATGGCACTGATGAGTCTGCACTGATATGTGGCACTGATGCACACTGATAGGTGGCACTGAAGGTCACTGATAGATGGCACTGACTGGCGGCACTGAAGGACACTGACTGGCAGCACTAATGGACACTGAGAGGCAGCACTGATGGACACTGTTGTGACTGCACTGATGGACTTTATTGGGGCTGCACTGATGTCCCCTTGGGGCTGCACTGGTTTCCTGATGTGCATATACAGATGCCGATTACGTGCTCTCCTCATGCTGTGACTGTGTGAGCAAAGTGTAGCTGATAACCGGCAACTGAATTTACATTGTGATCAGCGGTGTCATTGAACACAGCTGATCATGTGGTAAAATGATGTTGTGATTGGCCCTTTACCATGTCATGTGATCAGCTGTGTCCAAAGTGCCAGGTGCGCACCGCTGGGGGGTGCACGAGGGGAGTGTTCTGGGAGGACGTCATATGTCGTCCTCCCGGAACTAGACAACCATGCCGTAGCCGTCGTTCAGCTATAGCTCAGTCGTCAAGGGGTTAAAGTATAACTAAAGGATTTTTTTTAGTTATGGATAGAGTGGAGGTGGATTAGAACACTTTTTGGGTGTTTTTGTTGTCTCTGCCCCCATTACGGAGATGCACCCTCTCTATTGTCTTGTTTACCATTATCCTTTAAATTGAAAGTAAAGGAACATCCCAAATTTTGGGTTGTACCCAGAACAGCAATATAGGGGACATTTTCCAATGAGACACAGGTTCTGATGACCTGGTGAGCCCTAAATGATTCCTTTAATATGTAGGGATTTCCTCTCACTTTCTGTGTTGGCTATGGTACAGGAAGTGAATGTAAATCTCCCTCATGGGAAACAAATGGCAAAAAAAATAAAAAAAAAACATTACAGGGGTTATAACCCTCACTTTATCCAAAATGAAAAAAAAAAAGTTTTTGCATATATTTCTACTTTAGAGCAAATACACTGTGCACTTTGCTAGTTGCTCCAGAGCTTAGTAACTGAGGTAAAGCGTCACTTTACAAAAGAATACCCAATCATATAAAAGGAAACATGGTCAGTCTATGTGCCTTTAGTAAATTTAACCCCATTCCATGTAGTAAAATCTGTATATTTTCTCCTGTCATTTTGCCAGATTTTAGATACTGTTTTGTGTATATACAAGCATATACATCATTTGCTGCAAAAAAACTCCCAATCACGTCAAACATAATACAATGTACATGTATATCACAATGGTCTAATCCCTTGTTAGAACATATGTCATATGTAGTGGGGATACTTTCCTTTTTCACAATTATTTCCCACTGACACGTTTACACTGACATCAAGGGGGTAATTCTTCCCAGTGATCACAAGTGTAAGGTATATCATGAGTTGTCACTATAGTCATTTTTATTAAGGGTTTCCTGAGACTGGAAAGTTATTTCAAGTGTTTCTATTGTGTCTTTTATGCTTGGTTCCAGTCTAGACCAAGTTTTGTTTCTACTTGCCTCAAATTACTGCAGTTGTGTTCAGAGACACAACCAGGGTAGGTTTGTAGCAGAGATCTTTCTCTCTGTCCTGTATCACCAACACCTTCATAAACAATGTTAGGCTAGGTTCACACCTAGGTTACCATAGGTTTACACCTATGCAGTCTGCGTTTTAACCATTTTGGCAGTGCTTTTTGCGGTGCATTTTTGCACATGCATTTTTGATGCATATCTGATGCGTTTTTGAGGCGTTTTCCTTTTTTTCCCAACTTGTTGCTGGGCAGATTAAAATGCAAAACACATCACAAAGTGCAGCAAAAATGAATCAAAACACACTACATGCATTTTTGTAGCATCTCCATTGAAGTTTAATAAACCGAAAATGCTAATTTTTGCGTTTAAAAAAGTCCCTGACCCTTTCCAAAAAACGCACCAGGTGAAAACGCGGAGATGTGAAACTGTTTCATAGGAAATCATGTTAAATGGACTGTATTGTGTTTCTGCAAAACGCAACGGAAAATGCATAGGTGTGAACCTAGACTTAGTAAGGTTGCTAGATAGAAACTTTTTTGAGTAATTTTTGAGTTGCCTGGGTCTAAAAAAACACTTACCTTTGTTTGGTGATGGTGATGGTGTATACTGCAGGATACTACCAATCTGCTGTAGTTAAAATTGATACACCCTGGGGTGCTAAAAAATATTTGTTTGGTTTAGTAACCTTATTACATTATGAAGCCATGGTGGGGAGGGATTTTCCACTAGTGTCAAGTCTGGATCTGTCTGTTAGTTTTCCAGACACATCCATATTGAACCACAATGTTTGTATTTGTACGAACAGATGTAAACGTCTGTTTACGTCCACTTACGATGGAGTCAGTTCATGTCTACAGGAAAAAATAGAAAAAGTCTTCATCATTCTCTGTTTTTGTGAGCATAAGCATAAATGGATGAAAACTGATGTATATTAATATAAACTGAAGTAAAATGAACTGAACAAAAGACAGAAGTACAAACTGATGAAGACTGATGTAAACCGAATCAATCCATTGTTTCTTAGCAAAAAATGTGAATGCACTGATGATGCCCATGTGAAAGGACTAAACCTGTTGAAAACAGCCCTGACCCTTTTGACATTTGTCAAAAGGGGGAACTGTTGGCATGACCAGTGAAGCCAATATACCATTACATTTTTCAGTAATGGCTCTGAGGTTATGATGTACAAAATGTTACGTCTTGCTCTAAGGGTGAAGGTTGAAAAGATTATTTGCCTAACCCAGGCATCAGAGAAGAAAATTTTGGTACAAGAAAATGTAAACATGATAGATGGGAAATCCGCTTATCCTGCACTACTGCCCTTCTGATGCATGGGTCTTGAAAATTAGTTGTTTAATAATAATAATAATGCTCAATAAAACACATTGTATGGCTTGCAGTTTTGCTGTCTTTGAAATCCACTGGGGACTGGATGCACCAGATTTGATTCAATATTGCTGCACTACACATCTATGATCTATCATTTCATGGTTCACCTAATACCCACCTAACCGCTGGACTGAAATAGAAATTTTGCAGCTTTAGTCCACACACCCCTGTTCATTAATGTTCCTTGCTTCTATGCTTTTTACACTGTTGATTTGGACTAAATGCATCTTGAGGTATTTTCTGTCTTCACCTTGTTCACCTTTGATTAACGTTTTATACAATCTGGTGCTCCCTGATTACCCCATGGTTGTATGATGCCATGGTCTAAGACTGCATTTTTTTAAATTACATCATCTCATTAACCCTGTGACCCGCAAGCATCTCACTTTTGAAGACATGCACTTTTAAAACATTCAGCCATCCGCCTTTACTATTCATATCTCCAAATTAAACATTTCCTCACACTAATAGCTCCCTTTCTTTCTCTTGAGAAGTCCACCAAATTTGAATATATCTGTGCCCAAGGCCCACATCAATTATATTTAATCTCTTACATTTACAAAATAATTCAAGAAGAATTCCCTTTGACTGAGGATTCCCACTTATACATATGTAAGTGGACGCATATTCTTCAACAATCAGTCCCTCAAATGCTGAGAAAAAAACGGACACTTTGCCTCCAAATCATTCTATTGTGTGGTACATTTAAAAAGTTGATGTTTTGGTGTAAAACTCCTGATATGTTACACACTCACTACCCAACAATACTGGGAGCATGTTAAAGTTGTGGTCAAAGAAACGTCTCATTTTGTCACATTTTCTGGCGATGCTCTCGTATCCAATCCTTCTGGTCCAGTGATGTTGATTTTGCAGTAACTTTTCCATATGTCTTTCCATTTAGATCCAATTCACTCCCTTTTAGGCCTAGAATTTCCTGGCATCTCCAAAAATTCCAAAAGACTGATTTTCCATGGTTTAACTGCTGCTAGGAAAGATATTCCATTACACTGGTTGTCTACAGACACCCTATATCACACAAAGTTATTAAATATCATTTTGGATATTAGAAGTATGGATCATCACAAGGCCAAAATTTGGGATACCCTAGAACAATTTAACAATTTATGGGTCTTTTGGGATCAGTCCACTTTTGGCCCACCTTCTCTCTCCTGCCCATCTTTCTTAGCCAGGCTTGGATCTGGTATGCCATATACAAATATGTTTATTTTTGTTCACCACTGATATGCACACAAATTGACCCTTCCTTCCCCTATTTCTTTGTACTTAATATTTTCTCTGGATGTGCATGGGCCAGTGCTGGTCTCACCCAATCAGTTGACATATAATGAATATTAGTTTGCCCTGCTATTTTCATTGTTTTTGTCATGTCATGATCCAATATCAGCTTTTGATCTCTCTGTTTATCTATATTACAAATAGCATGGAGTCATTGAAGGAGATACATTTGTCCATGATTTTTGTCATATGTGAGAGATTAAGACCTGTAACCATTGCTCTGCTTTATTTTGTATAATATCACTTGTATGGGATTCTGGTCCAGGAGAGGATTTGTATCTACTGGCCTCTAACTGTCTCTCTCTCTCTCATGAATTATTCATGAGTTGTATAGTGCTATCACATTAGGTGATTGTTAAATAAACAGTGAATATAAGGAAGCCATAAGGCATGCTTTGCAGTGAGTAGCATAGGGGGAGATTTACTAAAACTGGAGCACTTAGAATCTGGTGCACCTGTGCATGGTAGCCAATCAGTTTCTAACTTCAGCTTGTTCAGTTAAGCTTTTAAAATAAAACCTGGACACTGATTGGTTTCTATGCAGAGCTGTACCAGATTGAAATGAAAATATACATATTCATATGCTCTCACTTTTGCAATTGCATGTTCTAATGTCATGTACATAGCCAAATATCTTCCCAGAGCTTAGCATTAGGGTTCTTTTGGTACTGGTTTTTTGGTTGCATTCATGTGTATTTCATATCCCTTTGAGCAACCATTTGTAGTGTTTGCTACATTGATGTTTTTTACATTATATTATTTCTAATATTAGAAGAAAAATGCACTTACTACCTCCCACATTATTTTACTAGATGCATAATACCTGTATCATAGCATTTCAATCATTTCTTCTGTGCACTTGTCATGCTTATGTGGTAACTCCCCATAGACTTCTATGAAACATTATCCAGAGTATTTCCATCCTTGAACAGGGCAATATAGAAGTCTACATATTACTGTGTAGCTGCAAGTCCACAGAATACCAGTAAGTAAGCATTTAGGGAAGGCTGTGAAAATATTTAGTCCTCACTGTTGCATTCTCATCTTATGAGGTATGAACACTGTTCAGTGCAATAGCATTCTGAGTCCAGGATGTATTTTGATGCTACCCCAGGGGGCTGGCTCATGACTCTTTTAGGGCCAATTCACACTACGTGTGCTTCAGTTGCTTTTTTCTGCATCCAAAGTGCACAGAAAGTAGGTTATATGGTTGAAAAAAAAAAGAAGTAGAACAGGCTGCATTTTTTCTGCACAGAACTGTACTGGTACACAGTAAAACACATAAAAAATGCACCGGAACACACCAAAACACAAAAAAAACACACTGGACCGCACATGTCCTTATTTAAATTGAAGAAAAAAAAAGGGGAAACAATTTACTGGAATGCATAAAAAATGTACTGGAATGCGTAAAAAACACATCACATACACACCAGAACGCGTCAAAAACATGCATAAGGAAACACATCCGGTATGCATCTGGCCCTTAATGGGACAGTAATTTTATAAGCTGATGTTTAAAATATATACACATTAAAAAAAATTGTCTTATTCTACAGTCTTTTAAATTCCATGTTCCATTGTGCCTAAAAATACATTACATTTTCAGTTATATACTAAATAAAAACTACAAAGCACTATATTGACTCAGCAATTTATAGCTGCCAGCTCAACTTCTTATTTGATTGAGTTTCAAACAAAGAATTATTTCAGACATTTGGCTATCATTCTTTTTTTGTATGTTTTCATCTGAGATTCTTGAAAAACAGCTGTTGTTTTATTTCACAAAAATATGTTTCAGCATATACAGTATGACCAAAGGGCACTAATCAAATACTAATTTGTAGAATATAATCTGTAAATACAATGAGGTGTAACACTGTAATAATTTAGATTTCACAGTTCTTTTTCCCAGATTCTTTGAATGTTTCTTACTATGATAGCAGTTATATACAAATTTAGACACAAGCAATTTACATCGATTTCTACTGACATATTTTGTATGTTTTTGCTCCAGGACATTGCCATGCCCAAGGCATGTATAACAAAATTACAGTATAATTATTTATATACACTGTTGTCTAAAAAACACTACCAATAAAAGAAGGGTTAACATTCTACCATGTTTCTAGTGACAAGTCCTGTGCTACATTATTTCTAAAAGTCAATTTTTATTGTTATTTATATTTTTTTTGTCAGCAAATAGGTTGTGCATTAGCATGTTGTATCAAAATACAGTCTACTAATAAAAAAATGTAAATATAGCACAAATGTAAAAAAAATGTCAAAATACTAAACGGTAACGGTTTTCATTAGCTGTAAGCCGTAATCCTCAAAATAAAAGAAAGAAATGCTTGAAATATTTCCCTCTGTGTGTAATGAATCACTTTTTTTAATTGAATTACTGAAACAAATTAACTTTTTTATGATATTCTAATTTATTGAGATGCACCTGTATGTATGTACTGTAACTGTTAGGATCATCAGTTGAAATTAAAGGAAAAAAAAAGAAAAGAAATGCAGCCATCACATCTATGGACCTACAAACTTAAATTAATTAAATGTGTATTCTTTAAATACATTTTAATTATTGCTTTATCTATAATATGGTTTATTTATGGAAAAGATTTTTGAAGTTATATATTGTTTTTAAGTGTTAAGCTGTGTTCCAAGTACTGAAATAAATTACTGAAATAAATTAACTTTTTGATGATATTCTAATATAGTGAGATGCATTTGTACATTATGAAGGAAAGAAAATTGCTTGATTTCCCCAGCTATAATGTGTTTTGCCAGTAGGGAGCACAGGAAACCTTCCCCACCCGCAGAATACAATGATTTTTGCTGGCTGCTATAGCTGCCAGCAGTAATCTCATGGGAAAAAAATAGGCTGTCTGTACTGAAGTAGATCAATGGATCGATTTCAGTACAACCAGTCTGTCTATAGATGGATCAAAATTCAGCTGGCTTCTGCTGAATTGTCTAAACTTCAGTCTGCCAGGGGGCGTGGCTTGGAGCATGGCGTGTTAATATCCTGAAACAGCAAGCTTCCGTCCACCCGGGTCTATCAGTGGCCTCAGCAGGGCTCAGACGCCTTCGGAACGCCAATCAGATTACACTGATGGGGAAGCATGGCACCAGGGAAGGCAGGAAGGGTAATAACTTGACTCCCATTAATACTTACTTTGTCTATTCTGCCTTTGCCTCCCGTCATCAGCGTCCTTCCAAGATGGCTGATTGTCTACACTGCCCACACTAGAAGTGCTTCTCCAACATCGGTATGCTCCAGGGATGGCTGCAACATTGAGGCCTATCTAAAATCACTACCTACTAAGTGGGACTTTGACTCACTGGTTGCCAGACTAGAACGCACCTACAAACCAGAGATTGCTGATTTTAAGAAAGATATCGGTTCTAGGTTGGAAGACCTGGAGCAGGTCTCGGATGAATATGCTAGAGCTTTGAATGTGCATAAGGTTACCATGAATGAAAATACAGTCCTTATTCATCAGTTATTGTACCAACAGGATGACATTGCAAAAAGGAATAGACGCAATAATATCCGCATTCATGGATTACCAGAATCTGTTGATCATAAAGATCTTTCATCAGCAGCCCATGTCATCTTTAATCAGCTTCTGCAGAAACCCAAGGATTCTCCTATTGAGATTCATCGCATCCACAGGGCCCTGGGCCCCAAGAATATGGACGCAGCTTCTCCTAGAGATGTTATCTGTAGAATCCACTTCTATAATCCAATGACACCCCTGTCATGCTTTTACCTGACCTGTCCCGCCTCACTTTGACTATGCGTAAAGCTCTTAAACCTATCACAACAGTCTTAGTTGCTAAGAACATTAAATATTTGTGGGGTTTTCCTTTTCATCTGAAAGATCGCAAGACTGCTTTTTTCGTTCTTTGGGAGACATTCTGGATTTTCTGGGAAAGCTAGATTTACCTGCCATCACTTTGCCTGACTGGCCTCTGAAAACCTCATCATCAGGCCTACCTTTGACCTCTTCTGATCAGCAGTAGCATTGCCCATCTAGGAAGAAGTGCCCCCACTCCACTCCTCGAGGATCGTTGGATGACTGATTTTCTTTGGTTCAGACGGATATTCCTTCATAACATAGGTTATTGTAGTCACACTCCTTTCTTTCCTCTGTGAATGGCCTAGGCACCATAGTCGCTTCCCTTTTCATATCTGTTTTATATCTGCTTTCCCAGGTTCATGTGGTATCAAAATAGAATTTATTCTCTGTGTGTGCTGTAAGTTGTTAGGCCCCAACAACAAGACATTTCAGGTTGAATACCGGTGTCTCCTGTTTACATTCATGTGTGGTTGTTCCTGCCATCTTCTCCATGGGGTACATCTAATGCAGGTACTACTGTGGGGGATATGGACGGAACATTCAAGGTGGTTGCAATGCTATCTCCATATGTCCTACCTCCTGTGTTTCTTATAGCCTAACTGTATGGTTCACTTTTCCTCTCTCCCTAAGTACCGCATACCATAAAGATGTCCTTTTTACTTGTGTACAGGCCGTATTATGTGCCTCCTATTCTCCCCTATAGGCTCACAGGTTTGCTTAACAATTGTTATTGCATTTTGAGGGTTTCCCCCTCATATATTTTTCTTGTACACTGCCCTGTGTTGATACTTTTCACATTGTGGGGTCTCTATACTATTTTTGACCCCGAAGCTAGTTTAACGAGCCAGATACTGGCTTATACCATCTCCATGTGTTTACATATGTTTATTATGACCTTTCAGGATTCTTCCTTTCTCTCCCTTATGTTTTTTCTATCCTTTTCTTTTTCTTTCCTTTTTTTCTTTTCCTTTTATGAGGTAAATCTGGATTCCTCTCATTGAACGGTTTATATTGTTGTATTGATTTCTCATGGCTAATGTGCATTTATGTTTGTCTTCTCTTAATTGTAGAGGGTACAAAATCCCGGAGAAGAGGCAAAAAAAATCTGTATCACTTCCATAAGAGCAAAACTAAGATCGTATTTTTGCAGGAAACGCATTTCCGTAAAGGGTCTGTACCGACCATTAATTTGAAATATTATCCTCTGTGGTTTCATAATACTAACCCTGTGTCCAAATCTAAGGGTGTGTCGGTGGCTTTCCATTCCTGATATTGTTTACTCACTCATAGACAAAGGGGGCTGTTATATTTTTCTCAAGTTGAAAGTGAATGAGATTTTTTTATACGTTAGCTAATATTTATCTTCCCAACCAGGACCAAACGCGTTTTTTCACCGCCATCACCTTGAAACTCGAAACTTTTGGCACTCACAATCTCATACTCGGCAGAGACCTGAATTTGGTGTGGGCCCCAGCGGTGGATTCTTCTTTGGGTAGGTCTTCCATTTCCTGTTCCTCATTGCAACAATTTAGAGCCCTGTTGTATAAACTATATTTAGTTGACGTATGGCGCATTTTACACCCCTCTGATCGGGCTTCACTATTTCCTCATTTCTCAAGCTTTGCTAGCTTTATCCCCCTCTGCCTGTATAGGACTAAGATTGTGGTCTGATCACGCTCTGGTCTCGCACACTCTCGGTAAAATTACCCCCTGTGCGTGGCTCTTTCTCTTGGCATTTTAATGATAATTTATTACTCGATTCCGTATGTGTAGTGGACATTATACAGACCATCCATACTTTTGTGTGCACTCATGCTCAGGATGATACTCATGCTTTGATTAAATGGGAGGCTCTTAAATGTACTATCCGCGGGGTATTTATCAAACATGGAGCGCGTTTGAAAAACCAAGAGCTCATGACATTTCCTCACCTCTTTCCACTATATCTCGCTTGGAAATCCTCCATAAAAGGCATTTGGATGCTTCCACTTTACTGGCACTTTCTAAAGCTCATCGGGAGCTTTAACTTCTTACTGAACAGTACTCATTAACAGCTAGAGATAGAGCACATAAAACTCATTATGCCCTAGCCAATAAATGTCATCAACCTTTGTCAACATGGCTGCCATATCGGAGACGTTTCGTCAATATTATTCTTCTCTTTATAATCCCTCTATCTCTCTTACATACAGGAAACAGCGGTCCCGATCATAGATCTAGAAGAGGCTAAGGAACTGAAATCTCCCCTTTCCATTCTGGAGTTTCTTCTCACCATTAAATCTTTGAAAACTGGTAAGTGCCTGGGTCATGATGGGTTTACTCCTCAGTTTTATAAAAAAATTTGTGGATCTTCTTGCTGCTATTATGACCCAGACTTTTAATTCCATTGACAATACTCATTCTCCATCTTCACAACTACTTTCGGCCAACATAGCATTAATACTTAAACCAGGGATGGACCCTTCTAGCTGCAGCAGTTATAAGCCCATCTCCTTATTAAACATAGACATGAAAATGTATTCGAAGATATTGGTTTCCAGACTCTCCTCTCTACTCCCCGATCTTATTCATCCTGATCAAGTTGGTTTTGTCCCTGGCCGTGAGCCCAGGATTATACAACTATTATTATTATTATACAGGATTTATATAGTGCCAACAGTTTGCACAACGCTTTACAATATAAGGGAGACAGTACATTTACAATACATTTCAGTACAGAAGGAATATGAGTGCCCTGCTCGTGGAGCTTACAATCTAAAGGAAGTGGGAGGTGATACAAAAGGTGATAGCTGCGGGGGATGATCTGGTGGAGGTGACTCAATTACAGTTCTTTGGTGGAGGTGGGGTAGGCTTCCCTGAAGAAGTGAGTTTTCAAAGATCGCCTAAAGTCAGACAGGGTGGGGGCTGACCGGACATGATATTCTAGGGAGTTTCAGAGGATGGGGGAGGCTCTGGAGAAGTCCTGGAGGAGAGCATGGTAGGAGGTGATGAGGGAGCTAGAGAGGAAGATATCTTGGGAGGAGCGGAGTGGGCGATTTGGGCGGTATCTGCGGATGAGGTTGGCGATATACTATAGCTAGGGGCAATGTTGTGGATGGCTTTGTAAGCTGTGGTTAGTATTTTTAATTTTATACGGTGGGTTAGTGGAAGCCAGTGAAGGGATTAGCAGAGAGGGGCAGCAGTCGCTGATCGGTTGGTAAGGTGTATGAATCTAGCAGCAGAATTCATAATAGACTGAAGGGGGGATAGCCTGTGTAACGGTAGACCAGTGAGGAGGGAGTTGCAGTAATGAAGGCGGGATATATCCAAGGCATGGATAAGTTGTTTTGCTGTGTCATTGGTCAGAAAGGGGCGGATTTTGTAAATGTTCCGGAGGTTGAGGCGGCAGGATTTAGCCAGTGATTGGATGTGGGGCCCAAAGGAGAGGTCAGAATCTAGGATTACGCCTAGCACCCTGGCATGAGGGGAATGACCACTGGTTGTGCTGTTGATCTTAATGGTAAAATCATGAGTAGGGGATCGGGGAGGAAGAAATATTACAAGCTCGGTTTTGGAAAGATTGAGTTTAAGGTAGTAATGTGACATCAATGCTGATATGTCGCTTACTAGATTTGTGATACGTGAGGAGATTGAGGAGCTGGGGAGCGGAGAGATAGATCTCTGTGTCATCAGTATAGAGGTGGTATTGGAAGCCATGGGAGGTTAGCCCAGGGAGGAGGTATAGAGAGAGAAAAGGAGGGGCCCAAGGACAGAACCTTGGGGTACCCCAACAGAAAGAGGAAGAGGAGTGGAGGAGTTGTATGTGACACTGAAAGTGCGCTGAGAAAGGTAAGAGGAGAACCAGGAGAGAGCAGAGTCATGGAGCCTGATGGAGTGGAGCTTACTGAGGAGCGGGTGGTCGACTGTGTCAAAGGCAGCGAAAACGTCAAGGAGTATGAGTATGGAGTAATGACCGTTGGTTTTAGCAGTTAGTAGGTCATTAGTGAGTTTTAGTATGGCAGTTTCTGTGGAATGTTGTGGGCAGAAGCCAGACTGTCGGGGATCAAGAAGGTTGTTGTCGGTGAGGTAGCAGTTCATACGGTTGTGAACAAGGTGCTCGAGAAGCTTAGAGGCAAACGGGAGTAGGGAGATGGGTCTTAAGTTATTCAAACAGGTGGGATCCAGCGAGGGTTTTTTGAGAATGGGGGTAACCAGTGCATGTTTGAGTGGGGAGGGAAAGGTGCCCATGGAGAGTGAGAGGTTGAAGATGTGGGTTAGGATAGTGCAGGAAGGAGGCTGCAACAGTCATGAGGGGACAGGATCCAGGGGACAGGTGGTGAAGTGGGCCTTGGAAAGGAGTTCGGTAACTTCCTTGGTGGTAACAGAACTTGGTGGTAACTAAAACTTTGAACCTCATATCCTACATTTAAAAACATAATCTCCAATCTTGTATCTTATGTAGCCGAGAAGGCCTTTGATAGGGTTAGTTGACCTTTTCTACATCTTTCTTTGGAACAAATTGGTTTGGGTCCCACTTTCATTACCAAAATCATGGCTCTATATTCTTCTCCGTCTGCATCAGTTTTGGTTAATGGGATGTGCTCTAAGCCTTTTTTGATAGCCAATGGCACCCATCAGGGGTGTCCTCTTTCTCCCCTCTTATTTGTCTTTGTTGTTGAACATCTAGCTCAGGCTATCAGACAAAACCCTTGTATAATTATAATACCCATATTTAACAATCACTATAAAAGTTCTCTTTATGCCGACAACATACTCTTATACATGCAATACCCATATACTAGCCTACTATATCTGTTTTGTGAATTTCAGCGATTTGGGGCCTAACTTTAAACTCAATATCTCTAAGATGGAAGCTTTAAATATTTCCCTCTCACCCTCTTTCACATCAATTTTCCATTCCACTGGTCCGACCACTCAATTAATTATTTGGAAACTGCGATTCCTGCCCACTTAGCAGATGTATTTTCGCTCAATTTTAGCCCAATGCTGTCTCAACTTTGAAAGGATCTGGATACTTGGCACACTAGACCAATACCATGGTTTAAAAGAGTAAACACTCTCAAGAAGGATACGCTCCCCAAGCTTCTATATCTCTTTCAAACCCTTCTTGCTGCACTCGTGCCCGTGCATGCGCACTGTCACTTATGCTGGCGCCAAGTGGGCTATTTAAACTGGCTGCTGTGGATGTCTCATTGCCGTATGGTCTTTTCCCCTGCTTGTGTTCCTCACTTCTGTGATTGATCCCTGTTGCCAAAACCAGCCTGTTCCTGACTTCTGATTGATCGTCTCCTGCCCTGACTTCTGCCCTGTCCTTGGATTACTCTTCTGCCTGTTCCTGATTGATTGACCTCCTGTTGCTGAACCTGGCCTGTGATCCGACTATTCTCCTGCCTGCTGTCCATGCCTGATCTGTATCGTCTAATACCGAACCCGGCCCGTCAGACACTGTTTCTTGCTACACAGTGCACCCACATCCATCCATCCTGCACGGATCCATCTGCACCCTGCTCTGGTCTGCTACTCTCCAGTCCAACAGCTATCACCGGACAGATCCCCAGGCCCTCTTGCCCCACCGAGCTCCTGCGACCGCTGTCCCACTCCCAGCGGTTCCCGAACCGTGGTTGTACGAGAAGTCTGCCTCTTCACGTCAGGCTCACTACCCAGGTACATGACAGATCGTAACCCACTTACTCCACTGTTTGATAATCCCACTTTTCAAAGGGGCTGTCATATACAGGCTATAAGGGGTTTCCAAAGATCTACATGGCCTCAAGCTCGCCATATTTTGTCCTCTCCCCTAGTGGCTTAATTATGCTCAGGGTTAAATTGGTTTACATCACATCAGTTCGGAACGTTTTTAAATGGCTTCATTCCTCTTCTCAGGTACGACGCCCCCTCACAGAGTTTGAACAGTTGTATTCTCTTGTGCAGCCCCCCAAACACATGGGCCCTGATTCACTATTGGGCGTGGGCGCATATTTATGGGCTTAAGCCCAATTTTCATGGGCGTCCGTCCATTTTTGACCCTGCAACCTAATTCACTATTGAGCAGAGCCCATAAGCAGATGCCCAATCTAATTCACAAAAAGACACACGCCCGGAATCAGACTCACAAAAGCAGACTTGCTAAGAAGCACGTCTAACACCATGAAAAATCACTGTAGAGACATGTTCACTTAGAAATTTGCTTTGCCAAATATCAGGACTTCACTTTAAACAATATCTGCTATTTCCAAAAAAATTAAGAATGTGTTAAAAAACGTTTTTCTCAAGGAAATCGACACAGTAAAAATCTAGATGCCCGTGCAGTGTCTTTGGCAGATAGAACTGAGCATGTGCAGAACACATTTTAGTCCTCTGCCATGGGCGTTTGCTTTTTAGCCACTGACTAATAGTGAATCTGATTGTGGATTCCTCTGACAGCCGGCACTCGGTCGCGACTACTGTGTTTAATAAACAGCATTAAGCATATTTTCATGTAATCTAATTAGATTTCCTTCGTTTTAGTGATTATATTTTTGTTTCTTATCCTTTATAATTATTTCTGTTATGATTTTACTTATTTTGAAGGTCTAGATAAAATTTATTTTGAAAGCTGAATGTAAAAATAAAGGTCCGCAATAAAAAAAAATAAAATAAAAATAACAGCGTGGGTCCCCCCTCTCATCCATACCAAGCCCTTCGGGTCTGGTATGGATATCAAGGGGGAACTCCATGCTGAAATTTAAAAAAAAAACAGCGTGGGTCCCCCTGAATATCCATACCAGACCTTTATCCGAGCATGCAGCCCGGCAGGTCAGGAAAGGGGGGGGGGGGACGAGCGAGCGCCCCCCCCCTCCTGAACCATACCAGGCCACATGCCCTCAACATGGGGGGGTGCTTTGGGGCAGGGGGGCTCCCCCCCCAAAGCACCTTGTCCCCATGTTGATGAGGACAAGGGCCTCTTCCCCACAACCCTGGCCGGTGGTTGTGGGGGTCTGCGGGCGGGGGGCTTATCAGAATCTGGAAGCCCCCTTTAACAAGGGGGCCCCCAGATCCCGCCCCCCCCCCTACGTGAATGATTCTGCGGTACACGGTCCGCAGACTCATTCACAAAAAAACTAAGTGTGGTGTAAAAAAAACACAGTACAGGGTCTTTGACAAGTCCTTTATTAAAACAATGTCCCCCGAAGTAGATCCAACGTCAATCACGGCGGCGGCGGCGGCGGCAGGGACCCGAAAAAAGAAAAAAAAAAAAGGTTCCGCTCCAGTCCGAGGCTTCCAGCCTAGTGAAGAAGAGGCTAGCTGACAGTTCTTATATAGGTATGGGGCGGGGCCAGCCGGGCACATCATCCCCGCCCCTTACCTATTTGAGAAATGTCACCCTGTCTCTCCACTGAGGCTAACTAGCTGAATGCAGGAGACAGTCTGACATTTCTTATATAGGTATGGGGCGGGGCCAGCCGGGAACAGCAAGCATGTGACATGGGGCGGGTCACTCAGATGATGTCCCCGGCTGGCCCCGCCCCATACCTATATAAGAACTGTCAGCTAGCCTCTTCTTCACTAGGCTGGAAGCCTCCGACGGGAGCGGAACTTTTATTTTTTTTTTCGGGTCCCTGCCGCCGCCGCGATTGACGTTGGATCTACTTCGGGGGACATTGTTTTAATAAAGGACTTGTCAAAGACCCTGTACTGTGTTTTTTTTACACCACACTTAGTTTTTTTGTGAATGAGTCTGCGGACCGTGTACCGCAGAATCATTCACGTAGGGGGGGGGCGGGATCTGGGGGCCCCCTTGTTAAAGGGGGCTTCCAGATTCTGATAAGCCCCCCGCCCGCAGACCCCCACAACCACCGGCCAGGGTTGTGGGGAAGAGGCCCTTGTCCTCATCAACATGGGGACAAGGTGCTTTGGGGGGGAGCCCCCCCTGCCCCAAAGCACCCCCCCCATG
The DNA here is from genome assembly GCF_062004578.1 of Staurois parvus. Classification (NCBI taxonomy): domain Eukaryota; kingdom Metazoa; phylum Chordata; class Amphibia; order Anura; family Ranidae; genus Staurois; species Staurois parvus. Next base: position 12,678,716 of record NW_028317949.1, read on the forward strand.
TTGAGGGCATGTGGCCTGGTATGGTTCAGGAGGGGGGGTGCTCGCTCGTCCCCCCCCCCTTCCCTGACCTGCCGGGCTGCATGCTTGGATAAGGGTCTGGTATGGATATTGAGGGGACCCACGCTGTTTTTTTTTTTTACATTTCGACGTGGAGTTCCCCCTTAATATCCATACTAGATCCGAAGGGCTTGGTACAGATGGGAGGGGGGACCCACACTTTTTTTCTATTATTTATGCAATAAAGGGAATTATTTTACATTCAGCTGTCAGTGGGGAACCCCGCTGACAGATGAAACATTAACTCATGGCTGTCGCTCCTACAATCCCGCATGAGTTATGTTATCAACTCATGCGGCGTTTTAGTAGTGAAAACCAATGCAGCGCTCATGTTTCAGCTGTCGGCGGATTTCCCCACTGACAGTTGAATGTCAAAGTATTGCAGGGATTTAGAAACAGTTCTTTAAATAACTGGCGTGGGGTCCCCCCTCCCATCCATACTAAGCCCTTCGGGTCTCGTATGGATGTTAAGGGGTACCTCCACGCTGAAATTAAATAAAAAACAGCATGGGGTACCCCCCAAAATCCATAACACATACTTATCCGAGCATGCAGCCCGGCAGGTCAGGAAAGGGGGGGGGGACGAGCGAGCGCCTCCCCCCCTCCTGAACCATACCAGGCCACATGCCCATACCAAATTATTCAAACATTTGTAAACAGACCAATTAACTGAAATGGTTTGGCATTTGTACCCCAAATATGACGTTCCCTGAGGCGTTGGTAAACCGAGGTACGCCTGTATTAGTATTGCAATCCTTTGTATTGGGATACATAGAACCATCATACATGTGAATTGGCAACATAGCACAACATTTGTGTCACATTGGAGATATCTGGCTAGTTAAACTGACCATGCCCAGGGACCTAGGATTGATTCACAGCACAGAAATACAGGCTGGGTTAGCAATGTAGCTCCGTGGGTTAGTGGTTAGCACTGCTGCCTCACAACTCTAGGGTTGTCGGTTCGAATCCCAACCCCGGCGAGGTAGTAGCATGATCTCCGTGTGTGGCTGTCTTCACATACATGTTCTGGCAACATCTTTGCATTCTGTCTAAATGATCCCTAAAATGTGAATTAGAATGAGGCCTTGTCTGTTGAAACACCTTCAAAGCTGCACCTTATGTGAATGTCATACAATGGTATAAGATAAGGGCCTGAATCACTAATAGATTTGATAATGATGGTTTACACTCCACCCACTTTTGTGAAGGATTTGGCAAGCAAAGAGCTGACAGAGAGAGAGAAGAGTGAGACGAAGAAGAGTGAGCAAGAGATACATATGAAGAGTGATAAAGAGAGACATTCAGAAGAGTGAGCGAGAGAGAAGAGCGAGCCAGTGAGACGAAGAAGAGTGAGCGAGAGAGAAGAGCGAGCCAGTGAGACGAAGAAGAGTGAGCGAGAGATACATACTGAGGAGTGATAAAGAGAGACATTCAGAAGAGTGAGCGAGAGAGAAAAGACTCGGTTGGTGAATCCACACATCAAACTTGTCACAAATCCTGGCGTGCATTTTTCCCCCAAATGCATAGCAGACCCTTATCCCAGCAGGCAGGTACCGCACGCCTTCAAAGATTTATTTCCTTTGTTGATTTTCCTGCTTCGCTCACACTATATGCAATTGAAAATTACTCTTTAAGTTGCCAATTTTACTGTGTTTTCTAGAGAATTACTAACTAGTTGTGTTTTCAATTGTGTGTAGCATTGCGATTTCTATTTGAGTCTAGATGTTAAATTGCTAATAAATGGCCACAATTCTCAAATACCTTTGAACTCTCGCTGCAACAAATGGTGTATGTTAATACACTCACATTCATTATATCCAATATCAGGTACGATGTCAATGCACAAATCGCACCTGAAATTGCACACCCTGGATGTGACTTGTCATGTGATTGGCATGGCCAGCAGCTTGCTCTTTGCATGGCAAATTGCACCCAATGTTACTGGGGGCCAACACCACTGTCACATCTAATCCGATGCGGCAATTGTCTAACTTACAGTGAAGTTGCACGAGTTCACAATCCAATTGGATGTGAACAGAGCCTACAGTGGCCAATAGGGTGCGACTTGGTCTACGATTTGCAAGTCGCCTGTCATGCCAATTGCATGGCAATCGCAAACAATGTTACTGGGGGCTACCCGGTCACATTAAAGCAGATTTCTAAGTGGTGTTATTGACACCACAGTCACATCATGTGACTTGCATAGAAGTTGCATGATTTCAAAGTCGGGGTACATGGTGATTTCAAGTGCAATTTGCAAGACATTCGACATCGATCTCTCAGCAAATTGCATGAAAAGTAGTGTATTCATTACTCTATTATTACTTGCGGCTCCTACCAAGTTTGAACCACAACAATATGAACGCTCCAATAGCGTGCTCATTGAGTGGGACTTGGCATGTGATTTGCACAACATGCAAGTTGTAAATCGTCTGCAAAGTCGCACCCTATTGTCTGCTATTAGAGTGACCACATGGGTGCGTTTCAAACACTGATTTCTATAGTAGTACATGTACTACTTTAGTGGCAATTTGCATAGAGATCTGTGTCAGATGTCTTGAAAATTGCATTGAAATGGTCAACTTTACTGTAAGTTGCATGATTTGTAAATCAGCTTTGCCCAGAGTGTAATGTTTGGTGATGTTTGATTTCTGGAGTGTTTTACCAATTGATGGGAAATTCACCATACTAGTCAAATCGATTTGTCATTTTCAGTATTGCATACAAGATGTGGTCATGTGACTGTCTTAACTCATGCGAGAATCTGGAGGGAATTGTGACCATAGTAGCAATAAAGGTTCCAATTGGGGTTCCCTTTCACATCCCTGCTCAATGTTCTGTTGTATGCTGCACACGTACATTTCACTGTATATATCTTTCTGATTTGTGGGGCCTGTATACCAAGGGTTAATGCAGGTAGGAAGCGGATTCATCAGGTGAAAACACTTTCACTGACCAAACTAAGGTCAGTGGTGGGTGTGGCTTCATTGGGTGTGGGGCCTTGTTTGGCACGCTCCAAATACAACCTAGCTTATATAAAGATGTGCAGTAGGGAGTGATTTGGCCTGTTACTAGGCCGGGTGGTTTGTGACTAAGTCCTTGCTTGTAGTGGTTTGGGGGAGGAAGAGATTTTGTGCTGAATTGCCCCAGACACCACTCAGGCTGTGTTTGGAAGTGGGCTGGAAATGTTTGCATATTTTTGCCCTTGTAAAGTGTGTTTGTGTGTTATTGCACAATGATTGTGTTTTTTTCTCTTTGCATTGAAAGCCTCACACATGTCAATCGTTTTGTTTAAAATCTGCTCTTGTTTTAATTTTGCTTGCTTATTTAGACTCAAATGCTTTTTTTCTTACAAACCTGCTGACAAATGTATGTGTAGGGTGTTTGTAGAGGTGGGAGGGGATTTGTAGAGGTGGGAGGGGATTTGTAGAGGTGGGAGGGGTTTTTCACATATGTCTTGTTTTCTTTATATTTTGATGTGTAGACTTTTTTTGTGAATGGATCTTTATACTAAATGATTGTGTAAGTAAACCTTATGTGCACGAAAATGTTACTTGATTCATCTTCCCCTTTGTTTCCTGCTATAACCTGAGCACACACAGTTCATTAGAAGTATCTTTAGATTGTAAGCTCTTATGAGCAGGAGTGTTTTATTTTTGCCACATCAATCCTATTTTTGTGACTCACCAAGATATTGACTGTACCTACTTGTTCCTGCTGACCAAATAAATGAAGATATATTTGATCAATAAATGTTTCACCGATGTTTTTGTGTTTATTTTATGTTCAATATATGAACAACCTTAATAGTTACTTTGTATACTTATATAATCTGCTCAAATGTAGCTTGTAAGAGCGTGAATATGCAAGTGGGTGCAAACTGGCTTTTTCAAAACCAAACAAAAAAATAAAAAACCTGCTTGCACCACAATATTATGTACTAATGAATATGTCACATTCACTGTGCAGCCAGCTACAGGTTTTCTACAATTTGATTTACAGTAATAAAAATAATCCCCACTGTATGTTGATTTTTGGCCTTTGGCAACAAATATATATTAGCCAAGGTTTAAAAAGAAAAAAATCACTAAAACACACATTCGCGAAAGCTATCATAGCCGTGCATAGAAATGAGCGATCGTGCATAGATCTGCGCGATCGTGCACAAATAAACGCCAAACAGGTGTCCCCCATGGCGCACGAGCAGCTATCCTCCTGGAAGTCCGTCATCTGGTGCGCGCGCACCCGGAAGTGGTTGTGGGGAGTGTAAGTGGATGAGAAGTGGTTGGAGGTTTTGTGTTGGTTGAAAATTTTGATAACTTTATTGGCATTTGGACATGGCGAGAGCACAGTTCTCAACTGAGGAGATGATCCTTATATGTAAAGTAACTGTGGCCATTGCAAATATGTTTATAACATGTGAGGGACAAGTAATTGTAATTTTGTGGGTGGGGCCTAGCAGAATCTCACTTGGGGCACATGCTACTTATCTGTACATTAGCTCCTGGGTATTGATGGGTCAATGATATTAACCACTTGCCTACTGGGTACTCATACCCCCTTCCTGTCCTGGCCAATTTTCATCTTTCTGCAGTTACCCTTTGAATGACAATTGTGCGGTCATGCCACATTGTACCCATCTTAAATTTGTATCAGTTTTTTCAGACAAATAGAGCTTTCTTTGGGTGGTATTGACTTGCTGCTGTGAGTTTCACTTTTTGCTCGATAAACCACAAAATAGCTCATAATGAATAAAAGTCTGTTTATATTATAACATTTGGTAAACTGGTAATTTAGCAACACTGATGTGCGTTGATGAGGCGGCACTGCTGGCCACAGGTGGGCGGAACTGTTGGGTGGCACTGGTGGGCACTGATCATCGGGGCCGACCCCTGCTTTGATAACTGCTGGTTCTCGGCAGTACTTTCCACACATTCTGACAGTGTGATGAAAGTGCAGCCAAGACCCGGCAAATGCATTTCCCGGTGATCAGCGTGTCATTGGACATGGCTGATCACATGGTAAAAAGCCGCTGTGATTGGTCTTTACCACATCACGTGATCAGCTGTGTCCTTAGGACACAGCAATCATGGAGAGCGCGTTCTGCCAGGATGTCATATGACACCCTCCCAGAGCTGCCTGGATGCAGTGTAGCGTTATTCGGCTATCTGCGGTCGCCAAATAGGTAACCAGCTAGGCCTTCATGGCTAATCTTTGAATATCTGGACATGTATACTGCGTATAATGCATTACATTCTACAATGTGTTGGTGTACATGGTATAACAGTGTGCAATGCGTTGCTGGATTCTGCATGACAGTGGACAGCGTATCACAGTGTGCAATGCGTAGCTCCAGCCTGCATGACAGTGTACAGTGCATTACAGTCTACAATGTGTGGGTGTACACGGTATCACAGTGTGCAATGCGTTGCTCCATCCTGCATGACAGAGTACAGTGCATTACAGTCTACAATGTGTGGGTGTACACGGTATTACTTTGTACAGAGTATTACAGTGTGCAATGCGTTGTACACTGCAGTGTGCACTAAAGCATTTTACACTCATGCACTGTACACACTAACGCATTTGACATTTCTAGTGTGCAATGCGTTAGTGTGCAATTGCTTGGACAGTACAATGCATTTGCAGTATTGGTGTATGTTTATGAAGCACAGATAATTCATCTGATTTTAGTTATCAAGGAGAAGTCTTCTCTGTCCCCCTGTTTATGAGGTGGAGGACAATTGTTTTCCGAAGAGGAGAGGAGACTTTTTTTCAAGGAGATCTGTATAGATTTCCAGAGATATGTGTAGATGGTTGAGGGGCTGCATGTGATCTCCGGAGATAATTGTGATTAATGATCACCTGAGTTAAACCAGTGAATGAAAAGTGTAAAAAAACATGGATTGAAAATAATCTGCACTGACCACTGTGCTTTGTCAAGCCACATATTGGCACATTCTGTTGTCACACAGATGCGATGTGAAATTTGCAGTGTTTTCTGTGCAAGCGCTGCACCGCATCACAACCGCAACCCCTTCATGCCACCTGCTGCGGCTTTCTAGGTGAAGTTACCAACACACCAATATTGGTACACAAAGCGTATTGCGATTTGCCAAATTGGATGGCATGCCTATTCACACCCATGTGCATACCCTGAAAAAGGGTCCTGCACATTTTTGGCCCGGATGCGGTGCAATTTGAGGTGTGCAAAATGTTTGTCTCTAATTGCAACGCACACAAATTGCATGTGATTTGCCCAGGAGTGCGGTGTTAGACCACAATGCATGTATGTGAAGCCAGAATAAAAGGATGTGGATTTTGTCTATTTTTACTTGCGCATGTTAACATTATGGAAGTGCGTTATTCTTCTGTTTAACATGCTATAGAAATGCAACATGCATTTGGATGTAGTGTTTTTGTATGTGCATTTTGGAAGTATTCTAAACACACATTGACCCTAGGGCCACACCATATCTTATGCAGGCCATAGATGGGTCGAAAATCGGCCGATTTTTCGGCCGAAAATAAAATCGGCCGATTTTCGGATCGTTAGTGGGCTATTTGTTCGGCCGTTTTTCGGTATTTTGGCAGATTTTTTTTTTTGGTAAAGTTGGAAAAAAACGGCCGAATTTGCCGATCGGCCGATTTTCGCGACAATGATGGGCAAATCGGCCGATTTTTTTACTGATAAAAAATCTGCACATGAGCAATGACCTGCAAGAGGAAGACAAAAAGAAGAAAAAGAAGAAGAGGATGATGATGATGAAGATGATGAAGAAGAGGATGATGATGATGAAGAAGAAGAAGAAGATGATGAAGAGGAAGAAGAGGATGATGATGAAGAAGAAGAGGAAGAAGAAGAGGAAGAAGAAGGATGAAAAATGAGAGGAATTCCAGTATGGCAAAAAGTGTCCCTGCAGAGAGCTCCGCTATTTCTTTGACAGTTCCTTGACATTTACAGCGGTTGCAACATTGTATCTATTTGTTTCCGAATAAAAACATCTGTATCCGAAATGGATACAAATACATTGTTGCAACCGCTATAAATGTCAAAGAACTGTCAAAGAAATAGCGGAGCTCTCTGCAGGGACACTTTTTGCCGGCTGTAGACGGGATGAAAATCGGCCGATTTTTTTTTTACCATTGCTGGTAACGTCGGCCGCTTGAACAACCGATTTTTCATTTTTTAAAAGAAAAATCGTCTGTTTTTCTCCCCGTCTATGGCCTGCATAAGCATTAGTGTGCCTGGGGGAGGGGGGGGCCTTTGGCCTTTCCAAACACAGTAGATGCTCCAAGAATGTTTCCTTGAACTCTTGAAATGGTTAAAAAGGAAAGACACTCTAGATAGCCTGCACTGAGAATTGACTGTCATGATGACGTGTCAATGATTATTTGCTCTCATTTTTCAGGAGTGGTACTGCTTGCGGTTGAAGCTGGTAGAAATCCACCTTCACGTCCTCCACTCACCTTCACTTGTGGCCAGTGGATATTTTGTGGCCGCAGGCAAGAACTGGCATCGAGGACCTGCATAATGACCCTGGCATGCCAGAGGTGGTTTGGAAGCAGCACAGCAATTTGACCATCCCTTTCCTCTATGTTGGTTTTAGGGTGCAGAATTGCTTCTCGTTCGTGAACGGACTGTCGCCGGATATCAGAGTCCCCATATTTTCAAGATATGTTTTAGCCATGTTGGCTTATTTTTATGTTATTTTCCAAGTGTGTCGCACCTAACCGCACAATAGTGTGGTGCCATGCGTATTTGTGGCTGTGAATGGGGCTGTTTTTAATAGACGTGTGTAGGTACAACAACGTTTTCATCATGGTACCTGCGCACATCTACATAGGGCATTGCATTTCTTTGCTGTGCTGGAAAATGTGTGTTCTTGCATGCGTTTCTGCACCACCAATGGTGTGAACAAGTCCTAAGGGCTGGTTCACACTATAGAAACAGTCTAGATGTGTTCCTGATGGGGTTTTTCCATGCCCTTTTGGCATGCATGTTTAGTGTGTTCCAGTACATTTTGGATGCGTTTTGGACATGTTTACATTGCATTTTTGTATCCCTTCCACTTATTTTTTTCTATTTTCTTTGTATTCAATGTAGTTAGGGACATGTGCGTTTTAGTACATTCAAGGACGTTTCAATGTGTTCCAGTACAGTTCTGTGCAGAAACAATGCAGCGCTGATGTGAACTATGACATTGACAACCATATAACCTTCTTTCTGTGCGTTTGTGATGCTGAAAAAGCAACTGAAACACATGTAGTGTGAACTGGCCCTAAAGGTTATTAGAGGTCAGGGAACAGGACTGACCAGGAATTGTGAATTCAATCAGACTAGTGGTGAGATACAATCAGCAATTGTATAATAATGTGAGATCTGAGCTGTAGCTGATAGAAAATGAGACACATTCACTTGATCAGTAAATAGATAGTTAAAGAGTGGGGCGGTGATCCATAGATTTGCATATGGGACAGGTGATGATGGGGTGGGGGAGGGGGTCAAGTTGTATAAGGAGACAGATTTAAAAGAGAAAAAAGTTACAATGAAATATACACGGCATGAAACTTGCACATGACCTAATTGGCAGAAGAACAGTACGCAAGTAACATTCATCCACTTTCTAGTCACTAGGCAAAATCATAATTGATTGATCAATATTCCTGCCACAACCCAGAAAATTGATCTCCATTTTTTTGGGATGTTGCCAAGACTGGGATTAGAACCCATGACCCAAGTGCTGTAAGTTCTGAGCTCTAACCACTAAACCACTGTGGGAAACACAGTTTGAGCTATAATGTAGAATAGTTACATTGTTTAAAAATGATAAAGCGAGCGCTGGTCAAATGATATAGACTAGTAAAATGGTATTACACAAGATAAATATAACCACGAACAGTAGTGCATGAACTCGTGAAAGGTCATCCACCCCTGTGACAGTGTACTACACTATTGAGCACCTTTCTGGCTCCTGTGGCTGAGCTAATTCCTCCCCAGGACCATTTGGGCACCCACCCTGATGGATGGATGGATGGAGCTGGATGACTAACCCATAGCTGCCAGCATACCGCTGCACCCCCAGATGTGCGATGTGTATAACCCATGCACATTAATACTTTTTTTCTGGTGAGTGTAGACCAGTCCCAAGGGTGGTTTACCTTTCACGAGTTCATGCACTACTGTCCGTCACGGAGAGACCACACGTGCCATTCATAGGCACTCTCTGAGTTGGTACTCTCACACGAAGGACATTCCATTATTCAGGAATGATTCTATGAACTTATTTTAGCACGATTTACCAGTTTACATCATTATTGCAATTCTTTGCACTTTTTGGTTTTTACATGCGTTCATTATTGATCACATGCATTTATAGCGCTGCACTTGTCTTTAACATAGAATAGTTATGTGATTAAAGAGAATGAAGATATATAACTATATTGGGAAATTAGAAGTATATAAATTATTTGAGATATAAGTGTGAAAATGTTTAACATTTGAATATAGAATGTATGACATTCATTAGTAAATGCAATACTTTCCTGATCATTTTGGAGAAACAGCAAAAAAAAAAACATAGCAAAAGAGAATTTTCAGAATGTAATAGTACAGCTGTATTAGAATTTTCTATCAGGAAAACGCCAATGTTAATAAAGCCCGCGCTTATGCGCCATCTAGCGAATATATCCGGTATTGCACCTAAAGATGTGCCAGACGGGATACCTCATTCACTAATGGCAAAGTAGTCAGTAGACGCTCGTTAATGAGCTTGCTAGACGCTGGTCAGACGACTGATTGATTGACCGGAGTCTGCCTGAATGGTCAGACTCTGCTGATAGACTCACATCTTAGTGAATCAGGGCCATGTTGTCCACAATCTATAAGATTCTTCAACCTTCAGACTTCTCGCCCCCACCTTCCTTTGTGGTGGCATGAAATCAGGATATGGGCAGGGAGTTAGATTGAGTGGGCTAAGGCATTTAATTTCATTCACAAATTTAGTGTCTTCTGTTATACTCAAGTGAAAAATTTTTAAATTATTTCTAGATGATATAAAGATCTGGTTGTTCTCTACCATATTTTTTCTCAGGTCTCGGAGATGTGTTGGTGTTGTAACCTCTCTAGGGGTACATACCTTCATATATGGTGGGACTGTTGCAAAATCCAAACATTTTGGGCAAAAATGTTTACTGTTTACAACAAAATATATGGTGAGTAACTTTCCCCTGCTCCTGAGATTGCTTTGTTATCCCTTTTACCGGGGTCCATACGTAAACAAAAAAAGCACTTCATTTTTTTTTGTCTGCTGGTTGTCAATTGATACTCTCTTTGTGGAGATCCTCTGACACAACATCCCTTATACACTGGGTACATGTTGTGAATGACATTATGAGAATGGAAGAACTTTTAGCTCAAGACTCTGAGAGCTCGGAACAGTTTTTTGCTCTTTGGAAGATATGGATGGTCTATTCTTCTTCTGCTGCGTTTAACAGATATACTGTATTTGTGAAACAAATTGAGAGACAGCTTTTCTTTTCTTTGATCTTTATTATACTTCAATAGCCACATTTGCAAACATCATTCCCTGAGATTCTTCAGATACCCCTTTAGTCTCTTCCTCTTTTCTTTATGTGCCTATTTCTCTTGATTCTCCCTTATTTTTTCCTTCTTTTTCCTTTCTTACTTAATTCCTATTTATATCTCTTTTTCTTTGCTTTTATGTGATACTATCAATGGATCGAGACTTCAAGGGGCATCCACTGTTGCTCGGCTCTTTAATGGCCATAATACGGGCATGGTAGAGAGATTTATATCTATCTCTTATTTGAGACATGATTAAGACATCTTTAATCTACCATTATGTACAGAAACTGGTTTTGTGTCAGTACATCTATATGGCTATATGATTGTTATGCTTTATTGATACATGTCATCTCAGGGCCTGGCTCTTTGGTCTTTTGATGAATATGTACCACATTTTTTACTGTAAACTGTATTCATTCTATATGTCTTCCTGTTTGTATATTCTAACAAAAACTATCTAATAATAATAAAAATATATTGAACATTAAAGTTAAGTCTGTCTATGGCTGGCTTTACTCACCATAATGTATTAATGGAAAAACGTGTTGTCAGCATAGGATAGGACTACTATACAGTAGATTCACCATCTTCTCCACAACATAGAGTGGGAGTTTTGTAACCCTAAGAGATAGCTGGGAATAATGTAACTGATATCAGCAGAGGCAGAGGGCACAGAAAGTTATCAGCTGGTAAGTTTTCTGGAAGGATCAACAGGTAACACTAATCACTTTCAATGGTATAGTTAAAGCTGACCTCCAGCTTTTAGGCCCAGTTCACATCTTACAATTTGGGATTGTGGGCATAATTGCTTCAATTTTCTCTGTGATCTCACAATGTGCAACACGCATTTGGGTATCATTATGCCTAAATAGCAACCCAAATGTGATGGGATTCAGCCTCAACTGTCACGTAACAGGATAGCATGTCAGTTGCAGCAAATCGTGCCTTTCAAAATCACGTGAAGCTTGTTACCCAAAAAAAGAACAGGAACTTCTTTACCGGTGACAAACCATCATGGGGCAACCAATTCAAGTGAATGGGCTGATCCTATGCAACACTCAAAATAGTGGGCAAATTTCTATGAAAATCTCTAGCAAGAAATGTTTGTTCCCACTACATTGAAGTGTGAATGGGGCCTCAGTGACCCTTACGCATAAGCAAAGAAATGAAGTGAACTTTTTCTCATGGCACCAGGCTGACACTATCTGAAAGCAGGAATACGTAAGTTAGTTTGTGATGGTCAAGCTGGTCATTGTATAGCAATGATAATACGTTGTTATTATCTAAAACAAGAATCACACTGTGAGTTTATTTTTAGAAGTTGTTGGGTTGTAACCCCCATCAGTATACAATCTTTTTTATGATAGGATTATCCACTCTCACCTAACATACCTTTATAGATGTGATAGATGCACAGGAAATATGAATATCTTTGGAAAATATGAGAATTTTCAATAAAATAAAATACATAACCCAGCTGACAGAAAAGGGCAGCGAGAAGAAAAATAAAGGCGCACTAAATTAATTTTTAAGAATGCCAAAAGCAATGTCTTGAAGATAAAATGTTAAAAGGCATTTTTCTTTGACTCTGCCTTTTAACACATTACGGTATGCATAATTTATGCTGCACAGCATTAGTTTTCATTGCCCATGTCCAAAGGACTAGTAATTTTTTTTTTCAATAGCTTAAATAAAATTCACATTTTACTGAAAACATCTTTTTTTTCTTGCATAGCACTACTGTACAGTACAGTGCCACCGAGGTAAGCCACCCATAACTCAGTAACCATACTATAAATCTGACTAGAAGATAAAGTGATAGACCTAGCATCACCACATGATCACATAACAACAACAAAAGGTGTCATGTAGAGAAATTCAGAAGTATATGAATATTTCAGGCAGTGACATGAAAAGAAACTATAAGATTTATTTGGATAGATGCTAAACCACAGTTAAGAGCAAGTTACATAGGGAATTCTACTGCCATATTTAATAGGGCAAAGAGCAAAGTACAAACCATAGCAACCAAATGTTCAGAAACCTGACCTCATTAAATAAAATCTGATTGATTAGCATGAGTTACTGGACCGTATATATAATTATTGTTTTTTTATATTACCTTATTAAATAAGTCAAAAAGGTTTGACAAGGGCTAAAAAAGTTTGTCCAGTATTTGCACTTATTTCAACTGCAGTATCATATTGTGCCATTATCTGGAATCCTGCTGCTGTTCAAATTCTGTTACCACATAAGATGATAAGTAGGGATGCTGTTCAGTAACTACACATTTGAATCATTTGGCCAACCTCAGAGCTTTTGTTGGTGTTCAGTGGGAATGCCAAGCCAAATATGCCATAATGCATTGTACTATGAACTCTGATGAGGTGTAATAATTAAAAATATGTTATGGACAAAGACCCAGCCCCCTCACTATAAGGCCCCATTTACACTTGCAAATAGGGCTGTTTGTGGTTAATTGTGGGAGACCCCGTGGGGAATCCATGAGATTTGTTGTGAGCAGGAAGCCTCAGTGGATGCAATTGCAATGCTGTTATACACAGCCAATATCATGTAATCACTCAAGCAACAGATTGAAGCAGTCTGTATCCAGGGCTGATTACTTAATGCCATTCCCAGATATGGCCCATGACTATATTTGGGAACTGATTTCTTTGCTATCTCTGTGCCCCTTTTTTATGTGGCCAGGAGTTCCTATGCCAGTGACGTCAGCTATTTGCCATGGACGTGTCAGGTGCAAGCACCTGCTGCTTCCTTAGCAGCCACTGACAGTGGGAATCATAGATTGTATATTATATCATAGATTGAAGTTAAATGTCTACCACTTCAATATACTGTATGATGTATGGCTCCCACTGTTCATGGCACGAATGGGCAAAGGTCCAAACAGCTGAAGCTTGGTTCACACTTAGATGCGGATTGTACCATTGCCTCACCTCTATCTGCAAGTTTTCACTGTGAACAGACCCAGAAGCCCTTTTAGGACTACCCCTTTTTGCTTTTTTATGTGTTTCAGCAACAAGTTCTATTTTTGAGTTGCTGCAGTACTCCATTTTAAAAGTTTTTTAAGTCTTTTATTCCATTCTAGTTTGTATTAACTCTTTTTTATTTTGCTTTTTTCATTTATAAAAAAATGTCAAACAAAGAGGTTTTTGTTTTGCTGTATGTTTTTTGGATTAGTGTTTGGGGTTAGATTTTTATTTTTTTTTTTTCCTATAAGGTATGTTTGATTTTACATGATTTTACTCACAATCTTTCATTGTTTGTTTTGCAACCAGGGGAAGTGGGTTTTTTTCACCAATCAGTAGCTTTTTATTCAGGATGCATGTACCATGTTGTCACTGTTTGAGAAGGCAACCAGTATAATGAGTCACTTGCAGGCATCAGTAGTGTTCCTTCTGTGTGGTGTAATATACCAGACACCACAGTGGGAGTAAAAGGAAGACTTCCAGGTGCCTCAGGGCCCATTTTATCTTGACACCATCCTTTAAAGCCACATCAGGTACAATAGGGGCACTAGATAGATACAGAGGGTTGCTTTTACCTCCCTTCCAGAGAGTGGCAGTATACAGCCAACATGGCTTGGGGCATTCTGTCAGTAAAAGAAGGATCAGCAGGGCAGTGACCTAATGAGGCTTTCATACTTTGGTACATGGTGCCCAGCTACTGACAGCAACTATATGCACCTCCTTAAATATATTGTGCCAATTTACATGTATTCAAGGGTGGATGTTGAAACCCTCAGCATAGATTACATCCTTAAAGTGATACATTTTCTTATAAATTAACACACATGTCTATACTTACCTGCTCTGCACAGTAGTTTTGAACAGAACAGCCCCAATCCTCTTCTTTTCAGGTCTCCGTTGGTGCTCCTGGCTCCTTCCCCTCAAGCAGTTCCTCCAAGAAAAGCCAATCACCCTGGGGGCACCACTGCATGCTCGTCCCTGAGTCACTGCTCTATGCATCCACAAGATACATATACCCGTGGGTTCAGCCTCGCCCTCCGCTCTCTCCTCATTGGCTCACTGGGTGTGATTGAGATCAGTGGGAGTCAAGTGGCTCCCACTGCTGTCTCAGCCAATGAGGAGGAAGAGTCCCCAGACAAGAGAGGCTGTTGAGAACATCACTGGATCAGAGGGGGCTCACATAAGAATTTGGGGGCCGCTATACACAGAAAGTTGTTAACCTTCATGCATAGAATACGTAAAAGTAAAATAACTTGAGCCTTTAGAACAACTTTAACTATTGGATATTGAGGATGAATCACTGTCTAGAACTTGTGATGTTGACTTGAAATTGAGCTGCAGAGCTTTCCTGCATATGTAGTGTGTCGGAGGGTTTTGTTACACAAAAAAGAATCTGCTTTTCCCCAGACACAGTTGACTGCCTTGCCATAAAAATGGTTCTGGACAAATGTTAACTAACAAACCTATTCTGCAGTTGATAATGAATAAATAGTGTTTTGGATTTTGGTCCAATAACAATATTATGCACTACAGCCTCAGTATCCCCTTTTACCATTTCCACACTAAAACAAATATCACCAACTGCCTCTGTTAGAAAAATCTGCCACCAATGATACCTCCTACCGCTAATAGCTAGACAGCACAACCATCTTTTGCCATCACAGTATTCCTGCAGGTATTACCATCTTGTACTGCCTCATTGCTGTAGTTTGCTACTGCGTCACTTTAAATTTTGATCAAATAATTTTCTGTAGAAGTTTCATTTTTTTTTGCCAGGGTCATTCATATGCTCTGCATGAACATCTGTTGGGTTACAGTGCTTTGGTACTAAAATTACCCATCACTGAATGTTTTTGCATCTGTTCAACAGATGTAAAAGCTATTTAATGTTTTATGCAGGTTAAATTCTGCTTTGACAATTGATGTTTGTGTTGCATTTGCTGCATCAACATTACCAAAAGCACTTAAAGTTTCTGCATGCTCTTTCTCAGTTGGCAATTTTTCTAACTTAGTGCAGGATAAATCATGCATTTTGTTTCAATTTTCTGGGCCTAGTGCAGTAAACTGGGTAGTGTAATGTTTCAACCCTTTCAATACCAGACACTTGTATCTCCTTCTGCCCAGGCCAAATTTCAGCTTTAAGTGCTGTCACACTTTAAATGACAATTACTCAGCCATGTAACACTGTACCCAAACAAACTTTTTATCATTTTTTGATATAGATAGAGCTTTCTTTTTCTGGTATTTAGGTATACGTTTATCAAGCAGTGGTAAATTACTAATTTTTGTATGAATGTACACTTGAAGTAAAGAAAGAATTTTTGCAACTTGGAGATCTTGTTCTCATTTGTTTATATATACACTGCTCAAAAAAATTAAAGGGACACTTTGAAAACACATCAGATCTCAATGGGGAAAAATATGCTGGATACCTACACTGATATGGACTGGGTAATGTATTAGGAATGTAAGGATGCCCTATTGTTTTATGGAAATGAAAATTATCAACCTACAGAGGACTGAATTCAAAGACACCCCGGAAATCAAAGTAAAAAAATGATGCAGCAGGCTAGTCCATTTTGCTGAAATGTTATTGAAGCAACTGCAAATGGTACTCGGTAGTTTGTATGGCCCCCGCGTCCTTGTATGCATGTCTGACAATGTCGGGGCATGCACCTAATGAGACGACAGATGGTGTCCTGGGGAATTTCCACTCAGATCTGGACCAGGGCATCACTGAGCTCCTGGACAGTGTGAGGTGCAACCTGGCAGCGTCGGATGGACCAAAACATGATATCCCAGAGGTTTTCTAATTGGATTTAGGTCAGGTGAGTGTGGGGGCCATTCCGTGGTATCAATTCCTTCATCCTCCAGGAACTGCCTGCATACTCTCACCACATGAGGCCGGGCATTATCGTGCACCAGGAGGAACCCAGGGACCCACTGCACCAGCGTAGGTTCTGACAATGGGTCCAAGGATTGTGGATATGCCTCCCCAGATCTTCACTGACCCACCACCAAAATGGCCAGGCTGAACGAGGTTACAGGCAGCATAACGTTCTCCACGGCTTCTCCAGACCCTTTCACGTCTGTCACATGTGCTCAGGGTAAACCTGCTCTCATCAGTGAAAAGCACAGGGCATCAGTAGCAGACCTGCCAATTCTGGTGTTTAATGGCAAATGCCAGTCAAGCTCTATGGTGCTGGGCAGTGAGCACAGGGCCCACTAGAGGATGTCAGGCTCTCAGGCCACTCTCATGAAGTCTGTTTCTGATTGTTTGTTCAGAGACATTCACACCAGTGGCCTGCTGGAGGCCATTTTGTAGGCCTGTGGCAGTGCTCATCCTGTTCCTCCTTGCACAAAGGAGCAGATACAGGGCCTGCTGATGGGTTAAGGACCTTCTACAGCCCTGTCCAGCTCTCCTAGAGTAACTGCCTGTGCTGGGAGACACCGCAGATCTTCTGGTAATGGCATGTATTGATGTGCCATCCTGGAGGAGTTGGACTACCTGTGCAACCTCAGTAGGGTCCAGGTATTGCCTCATGCTACCAGTAGTGACACTAACCCTAGCCAAATGCAAAACTAATGAAAAAAAGTAAAAAAAAATTAGTATGGGAAAAAAATGTCAGTGACCTCCACTTGTAAAACCATTACTGTTTTGGGGATCGCCCATCTAGTGCACCTGGTTTTAATTTCATTAACACCAAAGCAGCTGAAACTGACAACCCCCTCTGGTACTCAACTGACCAATATCCCAGGAGTTTAATTGACTTTATGCTATACTCTGATTAAAAAGTGTTCCTTTAATTTTTGTGAGCACTGTATATATATATATATATATATATATAGTTTCAGAAACAGCTCTAGGATTTGGAGGGGGTTGTGAAAGGAGGCTCTAAAGGAAGAAGAAGAAAGTCCAAAAACGTCCTCCTTCCTTCTCAGTACTCACTCTTCTCTCCCCAATTCTCCTCCACTGAGCTGGAGACTCTAGGAAGGAGAATTTCCACACAGATTGCCAGTGAAAGGCTGACATCGGCACTTCATAAACTGGCAATTTCTGTGCACAAGAGTGACAGCTTCTCAGAATATTGAGATGATCATCTCTGTTTCATAAAATCATCGTTGCTGATCTCAGTTTCACAAATGGACACCTTAATCACCCCTGTTTTTTCTTTATTTTTTGTGATATAAGTGAAAAAAATGCCTACAATTTTTGGGAAGAAAAACACTTTTTTTTAAGTTTCTATTATAAAATTTTGCAAATAAGTAATTTTTCTTCATAAATTTAGGCCAACATTTATCCTTATACATTTCTTGGGTAAAAATAACCCAAATCAGTGTATATTATTTAGTCTGTGTGAAAGCATTAGAGTCTACAAGCTGTGGTATGTGTCATTGAAAATTGATCAACCCTGTTGTACTGGCTGCCAATTTAATTTCTTCAGGCCCTAAGATACCAGGACAGTACTAATAACTACATGTAGACAGTACAAGGTATTTAATAAAAGGCATGATGAGTTTCTTGAAGTTGTAATGTTTCCCCACTAGTCTTTGGGAAAAAAAAGAAATTAAATACTTTCATTTTTGTTTCACAAAAATGTCATATTAACAAGTTATTTCTCAGACATGACATACATGCAATTACACCCCAAAACAAATTCCGCTACTCCTGAGTATGGGGATACCACATGTGTGAGACTTTTTCACAGCCTATCCACATAGAGAGGTCCAACATCCAAGGAGCACATTCAGGCGTTCTAGGGGCATAAATTGCTAATTTCCTGACTACATATCACATTTTGAAGACCCTGGAGCACCAGAATAATGAAATTACTTACAAAATGGAAAATTTTGGAAAGCAAGCACCCCAACATATTTTTTGGAAAATGTGGAAATAAAATGAGAATATATTTTTTTGCACAAAGTTGGCAATTTATAAGATGTCTTTAACACACAGCAAGGACATAGCAAGAAATACACTTCAAAATACATTCTGCTACTCCTCCTGAGTATGTAAATACCACATGTGAGACTTTTCCACAGCCTGGCCATATAGAGAGGCCCAATGAAATCAAAGAAGCACCTTCAGGTGTTCTAGGGGACATAAATTACTCATTTAATTTTTTGACAACCTATCACAATTTTGGAGGCCCTGGAGCACCAGGACAGTAGAAACCCTCCTCAAAATTACCCCCTTTTTTAAGCAAACGCCACACCACATTTTCTAAGAGGCATAGTTAATCTTTTGAACATGTCATTTTTTTTGCCACAAATTTTGAAAAATGTGGAAAGAAAATAAAAATGTATTTTTTTAAAACAAAGTTGTTAATCTATAAGACATTTCTAACAAACAGCATAGACACACTTAGAATTACATCGCAACAAACATTCTGCTACTCCTCTCAATTATGGTAATACTACATGTGTAAGACCTTTTCAATTTCTGAACACATTATGGACCCAACATTGCAACCTGTGTAACACAAAAATTAACTAACACTGTATAGAAAACAATGTGCTGTAATGGACACCACAGTAAGAGTGGTCAGTGAATATACCATAGTATAGCTTCACGTACAGCCCTTCCTGTTCCTAATGGTCCATAAATAGTCCTGGGTCAATACAGGGCAGGCAAAAGAGATATGATCAGCACAGCCAAAGTATTCCAGGAAGCAGGCAGGAACATGGTTCATAAAAAGTCATGGAACAGTCCAGGCAAAAGGCAGACATATGGTCAGCACAGCAATAGTATTGGTCCAGACAGCAGGCAGGAACATGGTTCATAAAAAGTCCTGGGTCATTACAGGCAGTAGGCAGAGAAATGGTCTTCATAGCCAAAGTATTCGTCCAGCCAGCAAGCAGGAACATCAGGTTTAGGGCCTCAGTCAGATAAGACTGGGGCACAGGAGTAGAGGCTTTTCCCCTCCAAAGTCTCTATGAAGTCTCCAGACTCCAGACCCTGATCTGGAAATTACAAAACTGGAGAAAAACAAAAACTGTTTTTCTCTATTCAGAACACTACTCTGCTCACATATGTGAGACCGCTGTATTATCTTGAATCCCACTACTACAGTAGCTGGGCAAAAGATTAGTCCAAGCAGCAGGCAAAAAACATGGTTGACTAACAGGCCAAGTTCAGTTTGGGTGGAAGGCAGATATGTGATTGATAAACAATCCAGACAGCAGGCAGAGGCATCATCAACAAACAGGCCAGGGTCAATTCAGATGGAAGGCAGAAATGTGGTTGATAAACAATGCAGACAGCAGGCAGAGGCATAGTCAAAAAACAGGCAAAGGTCAGTTAACATGGAATGCAGAGGCACGGTCAGTCAAGGCAGCAGGCAAATGGTCAGCACATATATTAGAAACAGGGAAATGGCAGGCTGTCACAAATATGGGCACTAATATTTTAGTGATGTGTGATAATGATGGAAGCAGTCTACGATGCACAGGCACGGTTGAGAGGGACACTGAGGACAATGAAGACTGGTGTCTTCTAGTTCCCCCTTTTCTGCATATGCTTTTTCTGAGGATGTCTTTGGCCTGCTTCTGTTGGTGAAATGTTCTCTGAAAAATATCACTCATGAAGTCAGCTTACAGAATCAGAGCAAATGTTTTCTGCTAGTGATTCTTGCTGGTAGATAAGGGAAGTGACAATATTTTCCATGAATTTGAGAAAGGTGTTGGGTCTTTCCATAGATTTGTAATATTTGACATATGCATTATAAGTTACCAAATTAAAAAGATAAATTTCAACTTTTTTCTACCAGAAATGGGACCTTATTGTTACTAAACAGGACTATAGCATCTGATCTTTGAAATTCCCCCCTCTCCCATGTAGAGATTATGATCTTGAATGCACACAGGCTTTTGGATGGTAAATAGAAAAAAGGCGCAAAGTAAGCGATCACTTCCAAAATTACAGAGGCCAGTAATAATAGTCCCAGTATTATGAAGGAAGTACATCCATTGCTAGGGTAATTAGGAAAAATGTCCATCCACTATGGGCAAGCCTCTTGTAGAAAGCAAAAGCAACTTCCAATGCATGGAAATGAAAAGGGGTAACACAGAAGCACCTCTAAATGTAGATGTTAAAAGAAAATGTATTGTTAAAACAATAAAACTGGCAACTCAAATTTGAGTAGATAAAATAGGCATATCATGATCCACCACAGGCGCAAGGTCAACAGAAGCACTGGTCATTTGCCAATGCCACTCGTGTGGACTCAGGAAGTTGGCTGTGGAAAGTGGAAGACTGTGACTGTGACTGAGGGTTGGAGCACTCTAGGACCACAGGCTTGAATGAGCAGTGCGTGTGATGACCTCCCACTGGTGGTGGATCATGATATGTCTGTTTTTACCTACTCAAATGTGAGTTGCCAATTGTATTGCTTTAACAATACATTTTATTTTAACGTCTAGGCGCTTGTGTTTTCCCTTTTCTTTTACAGACTTCTGGATGGGACTATATTGTCTGTGGATTTCCACAGCGATTTTATTGTGAATGGTGGACAGGACATACACATCTCTCTTATCCCTCCACTTTACAGCCAACACTTCATCCTTCCTCAAGCTTGCTGATTCCTCTCTATATAGCCATGTAGTTACCATACTTTGTGGGAAGCCTTCTTGTTTGTTCAGATGGTACTGCAGGCCAAGGTTTTCTTTAACCGCTTCCCACCTGGCCACTGCACATAGACAGCCAGGTGGGAGCTTCTCCATTCTGAGTGGACGTTCCTGAACCTCCCTCAGAACATGGGCTTGCGTGGCCTCGTGGCCGCACAGCTGCCCACTCACGATGTGCCTGTGTCCCCTGAACACAGCACAATGTCGCTCGGCAGAAGGGCTCTCTGATTAACCCTTCTGATCACATGATGGCTGTCTCCAATCACAGCCATCATGTGATGTCAACAAAGACACCATTCAGTTGAACGGCTCTGCCTCTCCTTACACAGACCCTGCTAGTGAGGAGAAGCAGAGCTGATCTGTGAAACAGACAAACACACATCACATACACATTACCCTGTCACAGTACCAGTGATCCACATCTGTCACAGTGCCAGTGATCCACATCTGTCACGGTGCCAGTGATCCACATCTGTCACAGTGCCAGTGATCCACATCTGTCACAGTACCAGCAATCAACATCTGTCACGGTACCAGTGATCAACATCTGTCACAGTGCCAGTGATCAACATCTGTCAAACGGTATCAGTGATCAACATCAGTCACATAGTACAAGTGGTTATCCGTATCTGTACCAGTGATCCACGTCTGTCACGGCACCAGTGATCCACGTCTGTCACGGCACCAGTGATCCACGTCTGTCACGGCACCAGTGATCCACGTCTGTCACGGCACCAGTGATCCACGTCTGTCACGGCACCAGTGATCCACATCTGTCACGGCACCAGTGATCCACATCCGTCACGGCACCAGTGATCCACATCCAAAAAACAAGAGATCCCTGTGCTCAAATCCATACAGCTAGTGCATGCATTTATCCATCAGGTGCTAAAGGGGTGTAACCACATTAACTCTAGAAATTCTGAAGGACCCTCTGCACACTGGTATATACCCTTTCAAGCAAACTATGCAACAAATAGGGATATTTGGTTCACACATATTGCAATACATGTTTAAGCTGGCCAACTGCGTCAAAGTAATCCCTCTATGGCCAGTCCTACTCTGCCCTGCCTACGCAAGTGCTACTGTGGACACAATGCTAACATAGGGGAAAATACACAATGGGGAGAGCTACAAGGTTCAGGTCTGGCTACTGACCCAACAATACAACAAACAAGAGATCCCTGTGCTCAAATCCATACAGCTAGTGCATGCATTTATCCATCAGGTGCTAAAGGGGTGTAACCACATTAACTCTAGAAATTCTGACGCAGTTGGCCAGCTTAAACATGTATTGCAATATGTGTGAACCAAATATCCCTATTTGTTGCATAGTTTGCTTGAAAGGGTATATACCAGTGTGCAGAGGGTCCTTCAGAATTTCTAGAGTTAATGTGGTTACACCCCTTTAGCACCTGATGGATAAATGCATGCACTAGCTGTATGGATTTGAGCACAGGGATCTCTTGTTTGTTGTATTGTTGGGTCAGTAGCCAGACCTGAACCTTGTAGCTCTCCCCATTGTGTCTTTTCCCCTATGTTAGCATTGTGTCCACAGTAGCACTTGCGTAGGCAGGGCAGAGTAGGACTGGCCATAGAGGGATTACTTTGATGCAGTTGGCCAGCTTAAACATGTATTGCAATATGTGTGAACCAAATATCCCTATTTGTTGCATAGTTTGCTTGAAAGGGTATATACCAGTGTGCAGAGGGTCCTTCAGAATTTCTAGTGATCCACATCCGTCACGGCACCAGTGATCCACATCCGTCACGGCACCAGTGATCCACATCTGTCACGGCACCAGTGATCCACATCCGTCACGGCGTAGCAGTGGTCACCCACATCTGTACCAGTGATCCACAACTGTCATGGTGTACCAGTGAAAAATCCACATATGTACCAGTGATCCACATCTGTACCAGTGATCCACATCTGTACCAGTGTACCATTGTAAGATCCACAACTGTCACAATGTACCAGTGTAAATTCCACATCTGTACCAGTGATCTACATCTGTCACGGTGTACCAGTGGTCATCCATATCAGTACCAGTGATCTACATCTGTCACGATGTACCAGTGTAAAATTCACAACTGTACTAGTGTTCCACATCTGTCATGGTGTACCAATGTAAAATTCACATGTGCACCAGTGATCCACATCTGTCATGGTATACCAGTGGTCATCCACTTCTATACCAGTGATCAACATCTGTCACGGCCTACCAGTGTCAAATCCACATCTGTCACAGTGTACCAGTGCTCATCCACTTCTGTACCAATGATCAACATCTGTCAATGCCTACCATTGTCAAATCAACATCTGTTACAGTTTACCAGTGCTCAATATCTGTCACGCAGTGCTAGTGTAAAGTCTGCATCAGTACCAGTGAATAACATCTGTCACAGTGTACCAGAGTAAAATCTACACCTGTACCAGTGTTAGATAATGAGTTTATGTGAAATCTCCATTAATGGATGCAAATAATGTTATAATTACAAGTATATTTTAGTTAGATGGAAATATACAGTATTTAAATCATTGAGTGTTTTTCAGCATCAAACTTTCTAGCTTCCATACTGGTGTAAATATATATAGAATTTTCCACTATACAAGTTCTGGTCTTTTGTTGTCCCCTTACCACATCTCACATGAGTGGTAAACAGCAGGTCCTTTGAACTTCCGATCAGGCTGTGCCCAATATACATTGGCTAGGTACAGTGTCCAATTAGTGAGCATTATATTAGCCACAGTACAGAAAGGAATGGGGGGGCAGAGGAGTAGCTGGGGGGGGCAGGGGGGTACATATGTACCCAGGCGCCAAGGTACAGGGGTGCCAAAATGAGGTCACAAGATCACTGCAGCAGCTGCAGCAGACGTGTCATCTGATATGTCTGCCATCCACAGTGAATTATGAGAGGAGAGAGGAGCCGGCCGGGAAAGGAGTGGAGAGGAGGGCAGTGAGGCAGGCATATGCCAGAGGGAACGAGGGGAGAGCCGGGTGAGCAGTGCCATGGATGAAGGGGGGGGGGCAATGTGATTGGGACGGGGGGTGTCTACAGGGACCATATGAAGTGGGGGGGTGTCATGAGGTGGCCATTTGTCCTCGGGCGCAAAATATCCTAGCTACGCCTCTGGGGGGGGATATAAAGCCTGGTCACTAAGCTGTGGGTCTCTTTGTGTTGGGACACACAGCAGGCAGCATGACCAGACCTGAAGTTAAGAGGTAAACTAACTTCATACTTGTATTGTACATTGTAATGTAAACATGGTTTTGTGGGTAAATTGTAAATATCGTATAAGTCAAGGGACTTAAGCTGTACATTGTGTTGTAAATACTGCTTAGCGTGTAATTTGTATATATTATGTAACTCTATCAATAAATGTATATTGCAGATGGAACTACCTCTTTTGTGTAGGAACTCTCAGATCTAGCTGGGTACATGTAAATACTTCTACAAGGATTGGGTGTATTCACAAATACACGTAACCTAGTCAACACCAGTGATCAACATATGTCACAGTGTACCTGTTCAAATCCACATCTGTACCAGTGATCAATAACTGTCACAGAGTACCAGTCTCAAATACACATCAGTACCAGTGATCAATATCTGTCACAGCGTATCAGTGACAAATCCACATCTGTACCAGTGATAAACATCTGTACCAGTGAACATAAAAATGTCTAAAAAATTTTATACCAGTGAGGTGGCTTTCCAGATACTAAAGTATGCCAGACGAGAGTAGCGGGGAACTCTCTCTGTCAGACTCAGATTCTGAGTATGAGCCAGTTGAAAACAGTGGGTCAGCAACAGATTCTGAGGAGGAGAGAGTCCAAACAAAGAGGTTCGGGAGATCTGAGGAGGAGCAGGCATCCACCAGTAGCACAGTGACAAGTACAAGCAGTGCAGCACACCCAGAATATAGGCACGCATCCACCGGTAGCACTGCAAATCCTGGTGCTGTGGCAAGTACAAGCAGGACCACATTCCCAGATGACAGGCTAGGCACTAGTAGCAGGGTTTCCCGTCCACAGTGAGGTAGGGCCCATACTAGCCACCCATATGTACTTTTACATCCCACGTGGTTGCCTGCTAATTTGGTAGAACCTATAATTCCCCCTTTTACAGCACAGCCAGGCCTTCAGATACAAGCAGAAAATGTTAGCCCAATTTGTTTTTTTAATTAATTTTTTACTAATCTGCTATATTACATTGTTGAGCAGTGTAACCTGTATGCCAGCCAATATATAGCCAGCAATCCCAATTTGTCATATGCCCGCCCATTTGTGTGGAAACCCCTCACCGTGGAGGAATTTAAAATTTTTCTTGGACTTACTTTGAACATGGGACTGACAAAAAAAAAAAAATGAAGTCCATGCCTACTGGTCTACCCAACCTATACATCATATGCCAGTCTATTGATCTTGTATGCCCAGAACACATTATGAGATGATAATTAGGTTTTTTCATTTCTATAATACCCAGTGCCCTCCTCAAAATCATACTTATTATAATAAGCTATTCATAATGTGGCCACTAATCAACTTGTTTTGCTGTACCTTCAAGGAAATGTTTACCTCCGACAACAATATTTCTGTGGATGAATCCCTTTTCCACTTTACTGGAAGGCTTGGCATCAAACAGTACATCCCCAGTAAACGGGCCAAATATGGAGTAAAATTCTACAAGGCATGTGGCAGGGCCATGGGATATACCTACAACCTCAAGATTTATGAGGGAAAGGACAGCCAGTTAGACCCCCCTGGATGCCTTACCTACATGGAGACAAGTGGCAAAATTGTTTAGCAGCTTATAGAACCGCTGTTCGAGAAGGATTGCCATTTGTATATAGATAATGTCTACACAAGTCTCCCATTCCGCCATCTCTTTTTGCATAAAACTGTGGCCTGTGGGACAGCATGGGCCAACCGCAAGGGCTTCCCTCAACGATTGGTCACTAAAAAATTAAAACGGGGTGAAACAGCCAGTTTTCGAAATGAAGAGATCCTATCCCTAAAGTGGAAAGATAAAAGAGATGTCTATATCAGAGGTGGACTGACAACTCATGGGGCCCCCGAGCAATAGGGGATCATGGGGCCCCTTTGTCCTTGCCCACAATCAAAAAAGCCTATAAAAAAGGTACCAGGGGCATTTCATGGGGCCCCTACTGACCCCAGGCCTTTGGGCAGTGCCCGAGTGCTCGAATGGTCAGTCTGCCCCTGGTCTAAATCCTTTCCTCAATTCATGATGACACCTTGGTAGAACTTCAAACAAGACAAGGTTCCATCCAGAAACCAACATGCATGCACGACTATAACCAGTTCATGGGGGGGGAGGTGGATATGAATGACCAGATGTTATAGCCATACTTAGCCAACAGGAAATCAATCTATTGTTATAAAAAAGTTGCTATCTACTTGTTTCAGTTAGCCCTTTACAATTCATATGTCATCTTTTCTAAGTGCACACAAAGATCACTAACCTACCTAAAGTATCAAGAGGATATTGTTACAGCCCGTGCCCCTGAACAATTTCACTCTGATTCATTTACCAGACTAGTGTGTGTTCCAGTAACCAAATTTGCTATGACACGTGATACTACTGTCCCAAGAGTCCTTCCCAGTGAGGACTCTGTATTGGAGAGTGCTTCCGGATCTATCACACATCACTACACTATTAGTCAAGATATTTTTCCAGTGTCCACTATCTGCTATTTCCACTGTTTATCAACAGTGCCTCTGCTTGCCGCCTGAACTGACCTTGGACTGTTTAATGATGATGCCTCTGCCTGCCGCTTCAACTATCAACCATGTTACTGCATGTGGACAAAGGCACTACTAAAACTACAGGTAATTTGTTTCTATTTACCCTTTGCACAGCAGAATGTACTTTTGGGGTGTAATTCTTGGTATGTACATGCTATGAGTTAGAAGCCTGAAGGTTCTTCTTGGATATTGGGCCACTGGATGTGGCCAGGCTGTAGAAAAGTCTTATCCATGTGGTATCCTCATACTCAGTATGAACAGCAAAATGTAGTTTGGTGTGTAATTTTTGGTATGTACATGCTATTTGTTAGAAATATCTTATAAATTGACAACTTTGTGTAAAAAAGACTCATTATGCCTCGCAGAATATGCATTGGGGTGTTAGCCTTCCAAAATGTTGTCATTTTGTGAGTAATTCCATTGTCCTGGTGCTCCAGGGCCTTCAAAAATGTGGTAGGTAGTTAGGAAATGAGATGTGTCATTTATGCCTCTAGATCACCTGTAGGTACTACTTGGATGTTGGGCCTCTGTATGTGGCCAGGCTTTGGAAAAGTCTTACACATGTGGTATCCCCATACTCAGGAGGAGCAGCAGAATGTGTTTTGGGGTGAAGCTGCAAGTATGCATATGCCATGTGAGAGGAATAACCTGTTCATATAACAGTTTTTTGCAAAACAAAAAATTATTTATTTTCTTCATTTTCCAAAGAATTGTGGGGAAAAAAAATACAGGCCCAAAAAACTCATCATGTATCTTACTAAATACCTTGGAATGTCTACTTTCCAAAAAGGAGTCATTTGAGGGGTATTTGTACTGTTCTGGCTTGTTAGTGTCTGTGGAAAGAGATAAGCCATGAGGTTTGATCAAGTGTGATCAATTTTCAATGATTGGTACCATAGCTTGTAGACTCTGTAACTTTCACACCAACCAAATAATACGCACCGATTGTTATTAATTTTACCAAAGCAATGCAGCAGTATACATTTTGGCTCAAATTTATGAAGAAAATTAACTTTTTTGCAAAACGTTATAACAAAAATGAAGAAAATAGTGTTTTGTTTTCAAACTTTTCGGTCTTTTTTAATTTATAGTGCAAAAAATAAAAAAAACTTTATGTGTGTGAAAAAAAAGGCAAACATTTAATTTGGGTGCAGTGTTACATGACTGAGTAATTATCATTCAAATTGTGAGAGTGCTGAAAGCTGAAAATTGGTCT
Organism: Staurois parvus; assembly: GCF_062004578.1. Taxonomy (NCBI): domain Eukaryota; kingdom Metazoa; phylum Chordata; class Amphibia; order Anura; family Ranidae; genus Staurois; species Staurois parvus. Next base: position 12,706,967 of record NW_028317949.1, read on the forward strand.
GGGCAGGAAGAGGGTAAAAGTGCCCTGGTGGTTAAGTACAGGTTGTTGAAAAGGAGCAGACTTGTGTAGAAATTATCCAGATAAATGTGATACCCCTTTTTGAATAGTGGAAATGCCAGGTCTCAAAACATTTTTCCACTTGTGCTGATGTACGTTGGGCAATCAGGGGGTGGAGCTGGGAATCTTTGCCTTCATACACATGGGACACATACAAACACCATGTGGCTCTTACACACATGTAGAGCTTTACTCTATATCTATCCCATTTACTGAGAATGTACTGCTTGATTCCCAACTGACCACTGAAGTGAACAAGGAACTCATACACATATATTTCCTTGTCAGGGACATACACTTCAGCAAATCTCTGGGGAAAAAATGAAGTAGTGGTTGAATTTTGTAGAGCTTATCATAGCCAGGCTGATCTTGGGAGGACACTGTGTATTGTCGCTGAAATAGAGGAAGCACATGATCATTTCATTACACCTGAATAAATGGGCATGTGATGGATAGGATTGGTGGACCAGTAAACATATCCTTCATTTTTTTTGTAACCCCCATGTTAATTGGCCCAAAAATAATTTTAATTTCTCCACTGTGAGGCATCTCCATTTAAACAGACAAGCAGAGGATGCATTGGGGTTATTTTCAATATATTGTTGGAAAAAAAGTTTGGTCTGATCCACAATGAACTGAAATAAACTCTCAGGCAAAAATACATTTAAAAAATCAATTTCTGAAAAGTTTTCAGCATTGGCCTAAACACTTGGCTATACAGTGAAATGGGGGATGCTTGCTGATCCCGAGTTGGAGGGCAGCCATGATGGGTTCATAAGTGCATCTGAGAGATTTGTATAGGCCCTAATTCTTGGGCTCTGATATGATACCTCAGCACTAGTACTGGGCATTTCATACAGGGGTCTAACATAGTTGGTGTTTGCCGATTCACCATTGGGGTGTACGCCGCTGCTGGGTGGCTGCCTGGTTTTTAAAGCATCTTATCTTTTAGGAGGGACTGTTTCCTCCTCCAATTCGGTTGCTGATCTACTGCTTTCTGCGGGTTTGTACTCTGGATTTGAAATGGGATGGTAAGAGTTCCCGGCTGATATCATCCATCATACTGAGGATTTGTAATGTCTCCTCACCAGTGTAACATTTTTGGACATGGCTGGCTCTGGTGACACTGAGACAGGTAGGCTGCTGATGGGAGGCTGTGTGATGGGTAAACTGCTGATGGATGGCAGTGTGATGGGTAGACTGCTGATAAGCTGCTGTGTAATGGGTAGACTGCTGATGGGTGAATATGCCGGGTACACCGCTGATGACAGCACTGATGGCTGCTGTGCGACATGTACACTGCTAATGGGCACTGATGAGTGATGTACAACAGGTACACTGCTGATGGGCACTCATGGGCACTGATGTGAGACAGGTACACTGCTGACGGCATCACTGATGGGGGATGTGCGCCAAGTACACTGCTGATGGGCACTAATGGGCAATGTGCAATAAGTACTCTGCTGATGGGCACTGATGAGCGACAGGTACACTGTTGATGGTGGTGTTTGACAGGTACACTTTATTCTTAGGTGTTTTACACAGAAATGACAGTTAGATTGGTAACTTACAGTTCCCAGACTCTCCTCACTCAGAATCTGTGTTTGAGGAGAAGAAACCGTTAACAGTGAGTTATCCATCTTTGCTTACACTCATGATCAGCTGTGATTGGACACAGCGATCATGTGGTAAAGAGTAGCTGTCATTGGCTCTTTACCTCAAATTGGTGATGCGCTGTGTCTAAGGGACACAGCGCACCACTGATCGCCATGCTGCGTGCTCCCGGGGGGTGCACGTGTATGGCAAGTCTGGGAGAGCTGTCCCACCCAGCTGTGATCCTCCTAAGGCCTGGGAAGGTCTAAAAGACCCTGAATTTCTTCTCTTGGCTCCACTGAATGTATTGCAATGCAGATTGCATAGATATATTGCAATGCAGATTGCATTGCAATATATCTATCCCTGACTATTTTAGATGGGAAAAGTGACAGATGTGACCCAGAAGTGATGTCATACATGTAGCTCTCTGGGGCACAGCAAGAAGGGGAAGAGAGTGGATGTTTATCCACTCTCCTCTCTCCCCTCCACCCGCCGGCACCTGACATGTTGGCCCCAGGCCCACAGATGGACAAATGTAGCCCGGAATACATGTCAGGAGTGCACACTCAGTCAGGCGGGCAAGTTATCTGGGGCTATGGAAGTAATCAAGTGGCAGCAAAGCTGCCCAACTGATTACACCTGACAGGCAGGAGTCTGCCTCTCAGTTTTATACACAATACCAGTGACTGCAGCCACCATATTGTGTGTGAAACCCCCCACTGTCAGGTCCATATGATGTATGGACCTGGCAGAGAAATGGTTAAGGAAAGTGGTCCCCAACTATCAACTTTAACCACTTGGTAACCATACTATAGCGAAATGATGGCTAAAGCATGCTTACCCAGTTCTAGGAGGGCATCATATGACATCCTCCTAGCACACGCTCTCAGGGGCATGCACCCTGAGATCTCTGTGATCGCTGTGTCCTATGGACACAGCTGATCATGTGATATGGTAAAAGGCCAATGACAGCTGCCTTTTACCACATGATCAGCTGTGTCCAATGACATAGCAGATCACCGGGTAAATACAATTGCTGGCTATTGGCTGCACTTTCCTCATGCTGTCACAGCATGAGGAAAGTACTGCTGAGAACTGACAATTGTCAGAGAATGGATCGGCACTGATCATCAGGGCACTGATCATCAGTGCCCTGATGATCAGTGCCCATCAGTTCTACCCAGCGGTGCCACCCACCTGTGCCCATCGGTGCCCTGCTGTGCCACCCACCTGTTCCCAGCAGTGCCTAGCAGTGCCACCCACCTATGCCACCCACCTGTGCCCAGCAGTGCCACCCATAAGTGCCAGCAGTGCCACCCATAAGTGCTGCCAGTTTGTGCCCAGGAGTTCCGTCAGTCTGTGCCAACCATCAGTGCTGCCCAACAGTGCCACCTATCAGTGCCCATCAGTGCTGCCTCATCAGTGCCACCTATCAATGCCACCTCATCAGTGCCCATCAGTGCTGCCTATCATTGCTCATCAGTGCTGCCTATCAGTGCAGCCTCATCAATGCACCGCAGTGAAGGATATATAACAGAAACAAAGAAAAAACTTTTTTTGCAAATTTGTTGCTCTTTTTTTGTTTATAGCGCAAAAAAAAAAAACACTCAGTGGTGATTAAATGCTACCATAAGAAAGCTCTATTTGTGTGAAAAAAAGATAAAATGTTATATGGGTACAAAGTTGCATGACAGCGCAACTGACATTCAAAGTGCAACAGAGCTGAAAGCTGAAAATTGGCCTGGGTGCGAATGGGGTATAAGTGCCTAGTAGGCAACTGGTTAAGGATCCCCCTAGAAACATGTCATGTATTGTTTCCATGACTACTCAAAAGGCAAAGAAAACAGTCAGTTATGGTAACTGTGAGAATAATGACACCTCAAAGAACAAATTGTATACAAAAGATAAAAACACTGTTAATAAATTTCATTTGGAAATAACAAATGAAAGAAATATCATACAGAATATTTGTATTGTAACTCTTTACAATCAAATACAGTTCAACAAATGTTGTTTGAGGCCAAAGCTGTGTATAGTGTCAATCCTGATTCTCTTTCTAGGTACTGTATCTTTTCTTCAGGGCTGTCTCTGCAACAATCAGCAGGAGAAATACAGTAGAGATGAGCAGAATGACAAATCTTTTCATAGATGACATAGATTGCTATATTACTGTGATTTTCTTCAAAAGTAGAAAAATAATAGCTTATTGTACCTGTTTTGTCAATGGTTACTGTGGGTTAAGGAATCTTTTTTTTAAAAAAAAAGGAGTCTTCATTTGCTTATATTTTGACCCTAGATATTTTAATGACCATGGCATATTGTATCTCAACAACTTCCTGTTACTTGTCCACCTAGTATAATGATTACCCACATAGTGCAATTATTGTCAATTTGTTTCTCCTGTATCGTAATGACTGCCAGTTTGATGCCAGTTTTCTCTCTCTCTCTCTCTCTCTCTCTCTCTCTCTCTCTCTCTCTCTCTCTCTCTCGTATAGTCACAATTGCCCTTTTTTTTGCAGTACATTGTAATAACTGCCCCCTTTTTGCACATGTATTGGCAGAGTTGTCAGATAGTTGCTAATGTATTAATTTGTTACCCACATATTGTCGTGATTGTGTATTCTCTCTCTGGTATTGTAACAATTGGTCATTTGTTTTCTGATGGTTGTAATAATTATTGTTTTTGTTGCTTGTGTATTGTCACAGTTACCTGTTTGCTACCTAAATTTAGTTAAGATTGCTTTATATTGTCTGTGTATTATCATGATTGACATTTTTTTCCCACGTTATTAAATTGCCAGCTTATTGCCTATAGATTGCATTGAGTAGCTGTTTGTTTTCTGTGTATTGTCAGGATTGCCTATTTGTTGCTCATATATAATGATTAGATGAAAGTCTGGGGTTAAGATTAAAGGTAAACTTTTGAACTTATTAAGTATGTTTTGCTGAATCTGAGGCCCATTAAAGTCAACTGGAGCTGGATAGTAAAAACAGTAATGGTCATTCTCTAGGACAATAGGCAAGGGATTATTAAACAAATGACACATGAGTCTGTGCCCTGCTGTGGAGAACATAAACCAAATCAAAGATAAATAAATTACTTATTTAAATTTCATTTGGTAGGGGGCAGGGATTATAATAATGCTTAAAGGACAACATCTGGATGATGTATAAAAATCTACAACAACAAAAAAGTAACATTTTCAAAAATGCAGTTTAAATTCCAAATAAATGGCAACTCTTGAATGCTTCATTTTGTCTGTAAACAAACAGCTGGGGATTCCCTTAATCTATAATAGATCCTTACCCTAGATGAGAGGCTGGTATAGATTTTAACAGGGGACTTTTTGCACAAAAAAAGGCACAGGGTTCTCCCTAAAAACACATACTAGACTTTTATCCTTGGTGAGGGCTTGGTATGGATGTCAAGAGGTACCTACACTTTTGAGAGGGAACTCCAAGCTAAAGACAAGAACAAAGCATGAGGTTTCCTCCCAAAGTCTATACCAGACCCTTATCTGAGCATGCAGTCTGTTTAACCTGAAAAAGGAGGGGGCATGCATGCACCCCCCCCCTCGAGAAACATACCAGGCCATATACCCCAAACATTGGGGAGGGTACCTTGACCCTCTTGACAAAACACATTACCTCCAGGTTTATGAGGACAAGATTGTGATTGCTGGCTCCCTAACAACCAGGAGCCCTGAGCAGGAAGCTGCTAAATGTATCTCCCTATTGCATCTGGAGGTTTAACATGGTTGAACATCCATTTAGTTTGACTGTTCATCAAAGCTCCTGAACAGCTGAAATTTGGCCTGAACTAGGGTCACATTGAATCCACAGCTCATCCCTGCTCACGTGTTGTCACTATTGTCTGTTTACTTTCTGAGTATTGTCAGGATTACACATTAGTTGCCTACATATTGTCATGTTTGCCAACATATTGCAATGATTTCTCAATTACTGCCAAAGTATTTGTCCATGTATTTTCAAGGCAGTGCTTTTGTTTAGAGGACCATATTAGTATAGTTAAATTTGTTGCAGTCTTTTCATTAGCAACTATGCTAACATTTAGTCCACCAAGCAACTGTTAGTGCTTCGTTTTGTACAAGTAAAACAGAGAATATTTGCATGTAGAAGGTCACTGTTTATCACATTGGTAAGACATGTTGGAGAACTACAAAAGTGGATAGATGATTGGATACACTTTATGGAGAATTGATCTCAATAAAACCGTATGGAAAACGTTTTGATTATTTTCTATTTACTATTTTCTTTGCCTTACATTTTCTTTTCCTCACATCTTATCCTACTTGCGTAATCACATTCACAACATATTCTGCTGTCAGCCTCCTACCTTTTTTTTTCTGTCATATTATATTCTGTAATAACATAATTGAACATGTATCAACACTGCTCCATGTCCTTTACCAATACCAGTGCTAAACTGTATTTTCTTTTCTTGTAAGTCTTTTTGTTTATGATTTTGAATTGTGTATCAGCCTTTATCAACCTTGGATATTTTATGAATGTTTTCCTTTCACTTCTTTCCATAACTAAAAGGTGATGGTCATTCCCAAACTCTGTTATTTGAGCATAAATGCTATTTCTTAAGCTAGATAATAATTACATATAAGCAAACATATGACAAGTAGACCAAGGGAAGGTCTACAGTGTATTAAAAACATTTGTCCTGTGGCTACTATCTATCCTGATCAGGGGCGGACTGACAACTCATGGGGCCCCCGGGCAATAGGGGATCATGGAGCCCCTGTGTCCTTGCCCAAACTCAAAAAAGCCTATGAAAAAGGTACCAGGGGCATCTCATGGGGCCCCCTACTGACCCCGGGCCCTCGGGCAGTGCCCAAGTTTCCAAATGGTTAGTCCACCCCTGATCCTGATACTGGCAGTTTCTCCAACTGTGAAAGTACAGCTGTTTAAAGGAAGAGACACTGGAAGAGACATAATAGAGAGCAAGTCTATCACTTAAATACACTGCTCAAAAAATTAAAGGAACACCTTTTAATCAGAGTATAGCATCAAGTCAATTAAACTCCTGGGATATTGATCTGGTCAGTTAAGTAGCAGAGGGGGTTGTTAATCAGTTTCAGCTGTTTTGGTGTTAATGAAATTAACAACAGGTGCACTAGATGGGCAACAATGAGACGACCCCCAAAACAAGAATGGGTTTTACAGGTGGAAGCCACTGACATTTTTTCCCTACTCATCTTTTATGACTGTTTTTCACTAGTTTTTCATTTAGCTAGGGTCAGTGTCACTACTGGTAGCATGAGACCATACCTGGACCCTACAGAGGTTGCACAGGCAGTCCAACTCCTCCTGGATGGCACATCAATATGTGCCACTGCCAGAAGGTTTGCTGAGTCTCCAAACACAGTCTCAAGAGCATGGAGGAGATACCAGGAGACAGGCAGTTAATTTAGGAAAGCTGGACAGGGCTGTAGAAGGTCCTTAACCCATCAGCAGGACCTGTATCTGCTCCTTTTTGCAAGAAGGAACAGGATGAGCACTGCCAGATCTCTACAAAATTACCTCCAGCAAGCCACTGGTGTGAATGTCTCTGACCAAACAATCAGAAACAGACTTCATGAGGGTGGCCTGAGGGCCCGACATCCTCTAGTGGGCCCTGTGCTTACTGTCCTGACCAATAGAGCTTCATTGGCCTTTGCCATTGAACACCAGAATTGACAGGTCCACCAGTGGTGCCCTGTGCTTTCCACAGGTGAGAGCAGGTTCACCCTGAGCACATGTGACAGACGTTAAAGGATCTGGAGAAGCCATGGAGAACGTTATGCTGCCTGTAACATTGTTCAGTATGACCATTTTGGTGGTGGGTCAGTCTGGGGAGCCATATCCATGGAGAGGGACACAGACCTCTACAGGCTAGACAGTGGCACCCTGACTGCCATTAGGTTTTGGGATGAAATCCTTGGACCCATTGTCAGTCTCTATGCTGGTGCAGTGGGTCCTGACCTCATGTGGCCAGAGTATATAGGCAGTTCCCAGAGGATGAAGGAATTAATACCATTGAATGACCTCCACACTCACCTGACCTAAATCCAACAGAACACCTCTGGGATATCATGTTTTGTTCTATTCAATGCCACTAGGTTGCACCTCAGACTGTCCAGGAGCTCAGTGATGCCCTGGTCCAGATCTGGGAGGAAATACCCCAGGACATCATCCATCATCTCATTAGGAGCATGCCCTGATGTTGACAGGCATGCATACAAGCACATGGGGGCCATACAAACTACTGAGTACCATTTTGAGTTGCTGCAATGAAATTTAAGCAAAATGGACTAGCTTGCTGCATTATTTTTTCACTTTGATTTTCAGGGTGTCTTTGAATTCAGTCCTCTGTAGGTTGATAATTTTAATTTCCATCAAACAATGGGGTATTCTTACATTCCTAACACATTACCCAGTCAATTTCAGTATAGATATCCAGCATTATATTTTCCCCCATTGAGATCTGATGTGTTTACAAAGTGTTCCTTTAATTTTTGAACAGTGTATGGTCAGATGCTGCAGCCTGCTTTGCTGCTGATCAGTCATTTCTGTTCCCAAAGACCGGTGAGTATGCTGTTACATGTAGTGATATTGATTTACCCTGAAGGGTTCTGCTGTTATCTTCTATCTCACAAGATTTGTGTTCCAGAATGGTTATCCACCTGCTGCTGATCTGACTAGTTAGAAGCCTACCCAGCCAGGTCCTCGCCATTTCTATTTAAGCTGGGCTCTGGCTTAGTATTCTGAGCACAAGGTAACCCAGTGACTTTGCATTTCTGAGGAGATTTCAAGTGTACCTCAGTGTTTCCTAGTGGAAAAGTTTCCTAGTGTCTCCCAGTACTTACTAGTGGAGTAAATTCCTAGTTCCCTCCAATGCTGCCTACTGCAAAAAAAAAAATTCAAGTGTTCCTCGATGCTTCCCAGTGGAGATGATTCCAAGTGTTTCTTTGTGCATCCTAGTGGAGAAGATTGTAAGTGTTCCCCATTGCTTCCAAGTGAGGAAAAGTCTAAGTGTTCCTTTGTGTTTCCTAGTAGAGAGGAATCCTACTGCCCCCTAATGTCAGGGATCCAACCGCGGTAGCCTCTAGCACTCCACAGACCGGATTCCCCCAAGGCGTGGAATCTAAGCTCCGACCTGCTTGTTCACCAGGGCCCCTGATGGTGGGGATGGACTTGGAGCAGGTCGAGACCAGGTCGCGGCCCCTGGGTTCACCCAGCTGTGGTAGAAGCACTGCTGGAGGTGTATAGCAGGTGAGAGTCTGATGTGAGGAGGTAACAGGAGCAGTGTCAGGCAGGCCGGGTCGGTAACAGTGGTGGCAGCGTAGTACAAAATCAGCAGGCAGAGGAATAAACAGGTCACAAGCCGGGTTCATTAACAGGAGGTCAGAACGTACAGGGTGAAGCAGGAGAATGGTCAGACAAGCCAGGGATCAGAGCAGGAGACGGACAGCAAATCAGGGTCAGGCAGGGTCGGCAACAAAATCTACAGGAAAACAGGTAAGACCACAGAGCATTTGAGCATTGCAAGAGCCGAGTTTAAATAGCCCGCCCGACTCCTGACAGGTGCTCCTGGGTCCTAGTGCTTGCCCAGGCGCCGTCATTGGTGACAGGCACGCCTGGGTCCTAGTGCCCGCCTGCATGTTTTGTCAGGATTCTACGCATGTGCAGATTCGATCGCTGCGGCGATCTTCCCATTCCCTGACACCTAATGTTTCCTAGTAGAGAAGAATCCAAGTGCCTCCCAGTGCTTTCTTGTAGATAAGATTCCAATTGTTTCCTTATGTCCCTAGCTTTCTGAGAAGACATTTTATGTCCCTGACTTTATATGAGACTCATAGTGATCCTGAGATTGTTATTGATCCTGTAGTTTGGCCCCTCTGATTCCTTACGACTTCACAAGCTGCCAGTGCCGTCCAGTGGGATCTCTGTAGCACCCAGCACTCCCAATGTCTGTATCCTGTTTCCAGCGACTGCCAGCTACCTATACCCTGAAACATTTCTATTCTCTGTGCATTCCAGTGTACTGGTGCAACTGTTCCCCTTTTGTTCCTCTTCCAGCTTTCATCCTTCCTGCACCTCCATGATCTCCTGTGAGTCTCAGCCTGCCTTTCATTATCATCACCTGTGTCTGCAGTCTGCTTCCGTGTCAATGTCCCCATACATTTCTGCCTGCTTCTAGTAATTCTTGTGCATTACTACTCCTAATGATTATCTGTGTGCTACTACTGTTCCCAGTACCTTTGTTTCCATGCACCTATGCATGGAACTACATACTGACCTGTGTTCCCTGTGTCCCACTGCTTTAAGGAATGCATATCTGCATATTATCCCTTAGTTCACCATAGCTGCCTTGGTGAGTTAGAGAATTGTAACCTGGGAATCATATGCAGCACAACCCACTCCACCTTCATGAACTTTGGAGAAGATTAGGTGGTTCTTTAAAATATGTGCCTTGGCCCTTCCAAGGGCTTTCCCTTTCTCAGTATGTGTAAGAATGCTGTGTTCTCCTGCAGCAGTACCAATAAGTATCCTCCCTGTCCTAGACTCCTTGTGTACCCCCACTGTATCCAGTATACCTGAATTCCTTGGAGCCCCTATGTACCTGTGTTTCTTATATATATGCTTAGTACTGTGTTAATGTAAGCTCAGCATCCCACTGCTGTAAGATACTCCAGTCCACCTGTAAGACAACCACCCCAATGCTGGACTATATTCCTGCCATTCCTGTGAGTCTTGTACTCCATGCTTTCCCAGATCCTCTTCCTTAGTACATTCCTGTAACAGGTCAGCTGCAGCCTGTATGGGTGTGCTGTGTGAACACACCACAATTTAGTGTACGTGCTGCATGGAAGGTCCATGATCACAACCATTCATGATTGTCCCATTCTTAACAACACTTATATTGATGTGCTATTACATTTAGCAGCAGTAAATGGCTGTAATCAATCTAAGCAGCTCAATGTAGAAATGCCAAAATTATAATAAATATTATGATAGCCATTCAGAATGTGTCTGTGGATTGCAAAGATCCACCAGTTAGATAGTGGCTGTTTAATAGGCGATTTTCAAGAGATGAATCAGATCACTGTGTTTTAATCTACTTACATCTTGAAAAACAAGAATACCAGGACAGGTGCTCTTGAACTCCAGTATAAAAATTCCTCCTCCTAATACTCCATATTCAAATGACCATGTAAGAGAAAAACGAGAAAGCTCCAATGGTTCAGTACCAACTGTGCAGCAGGAACAACACAGCAAGACTCAAGTCAACTTCTAAACGCAGCTAAACGTGGCTAACTGCGTTTATAAGCGTTTGCTACATTTTTTTAACTCTTCCATTTCCAGATGCTGTCCAGAACCTTTTTTCATCATGAAAAATGCATGCAAAACCTTTTCCTGATACTCAAATTGACCTGGTACACCATACTTTGAGGTTTCGCATGAAAGAAAATATGTTAGACACTGCTGCATTAATTTCTGCACAGAAATGAGCTGGAACACATCCAAACACAAAAAAAAAAAAAAGACAACTAATCTCAACAAATACCGCTCTCTCTGCTTCTGCTCTCCCTATTTCTCTCAAAATGTCTGAAATAGTTAATTTTTTACTGTTTTTCAGTGCATTCTGGGCATTTTGAAAGGTCTCCTGAGGTTATCTTTAAATAACGCTTCTAAACGCAAACACGCATAAACACGGTATGCAAACGCAGCTAAACAGACTTTTTTAACCTACGTTTTCCAGCAGTCAGTTTCCATCGTTCAGAAGTGTCCCGTGTACATGGAGCCTATTAGTGATTTCAGTTTCAGGGATCCTACAGCGGTAGCCTCTAGCGCTCCACAGACCGGATTCCCCCAAGGCGCGGAATCTAAGTCCCTACCTGCTTGTTCACCAGGGCCCCTGATGGTGGGGATGGACTTGGAGCAGGCCGAGACCAGGTCGCGGCCCCTGGGTTCACCCAGCTGTGGTAGAAGCACCACTGGAGGTTTATAGCAGGTGAGAGTCTGATGTGAGGAGGTCACAAGAGCAGCATCGGGCAGGCAGGGTCGGTAACAGTGGTGGCGGCGTGGTACAAAATCAGCAGGCAGAGGAATAAACAGGTCACAAGCCGGGTTTGTTAACAGGAGATCAGAACGTGCAGGGTTAAGCAGGAGAATGGTCAGACAAGCCAGGGATCAGAACAGGAGACAGACAGCAAATCAGGGTCAGGCAGGGTCGGCAACAAGACAATCTACTAAACAGGAATTTCAGGAAACAGGTAAGACCATACGGCACTTGAGCATTGCAGGACCTGGGTTTAAATAGCCCGCCCGACTCCTGACAAGCGCTCCTGGGTCCTAGTGCCTGCCCAGCGCAGTCATTGGTGACAGGCCCGCCTGGGTCCTAGTGCCTGCCTGCCTGTATCTTTTGTCAGGATTCTACACATGTGCAGATTAGATCGCCAAGGCGATCTTCCCATTCCCTGACATTCAGTCCCTCATTTTACTCTATGTATACCTATAAGAACCACAAACAAGGCGGGGAGGGGGTACTTTAGTCCTACTTTCACTTTAGGTAAAAAAAAAAAACCTATGGTGTGATGGTCCATTTAACATATTTTTAACAACAAATGGTGTCGCAGGTATGCAAGATGTGAACAAAACAAAAATGTATTCCTAAAATGAATATTCATTAGGCTCTCTAAACAGCATTAGGTTTGCATTATTTGTCTCCTCTGCATTTATCAGTTCTATAATGTGGCTTGAAGAATTGTGATGTCACAATGTGTTGTGTATATGCTAGATATAAACTTTAAGTATGGGTTGATCTGAACCTGTGTAAAAAGAGCAAGAATGGTGGCATTTGCACAGAAATAAAAAACTACAGCTTGCTTTAGTTGACCCAGGAATTGCTTTTGTCTTGAAACAGGTGACCAAAATCAGAGAACTAAAAAGGTAAAAATCATTTTAGTCTTGCATAACATTCAAGCAAGTCTACTTCATGGGATTCAGGCCTGCCTTAAGGCCACTAAAAAAATAGACATTGACCATAAAGAACCATGTATGTCATTAACAAAAGAAAAAAAAATGTAAATTGAATTTATATAACCTAGCATTGTATTGAGATGCAGGCATGGCTCCAGCAGCAGGAACCTGTGGGAGTTAATCTTTTGCGAAGGGCTGACATGTTTTTACTGTGAATCAAGCAAATGCTGTTTTGAAGATCTGTTGTGCAGCATTTTCAGCTTGACTCACAAATTATGAAAAAATAGAATTATGCTCCTAGCTGGAGAGCAGCCAGTGTCATGAGTATAAGATGGTGCCATATGACAGAAAGGTGGTTCACAGCCAGGAGACCACCAGGAGACTGACAACACAGGGCAGATGGTACAAAAATGAATATAAAAACATCCATAAAGTCAAGACAATATAAAAGATAAATATTTTTTGGCCTCTGAAAAAAATAAGATTCAATTAGATCATAACTTGAGAGAAAGTAGAAAACTATTTTTAAAAAGGTGCAATATTTTTTTTTTTTACTTACTGGTTTGCCAGTCATCTGAATCATCCTAGATCAGCCCATCCCAGAGACTGTTTCAGGCCAATGACTGCCAACAATATCTGTTTGCACTCCCTTAGTTCCTGCAGGGGCATAGTTGAATCTCTGTTTTTTTAGGCCTCTAGGCCAAGCACCTCCTTAATGTGGCTCACAATATCTGACACACATTTCTTACACTATTCTATGACGTATTTACGTTTAGCTAACTGTATTAACTCTTCTTGCAACTTCATTGAGAGTCAGAGGCTCTTTCTCATAGTTGACGAGAATTTGAATTATACTCGTAAGACCCCCTAACATTTTTTGCAAGGGTCTTGTTATCAAAAGAAAAACAGCTACTCCAGCTACTGGATTCTCTGGAATCATCCTCTGGGCTCAAAGGAGAAGTGTATTGGGGACTCAAAATTTGTATGCTATTGTATTTTCCTTTAGAAAAAACTACTTGCCTGGAGAAGTCCCTCTTTGCCTGGCTGCTGGAGCATTCATGGAGACAGACCTAAAGACTTCCTGCCCTGAAGTGTCTGCTCTGTGAGAAGTGGCTGAAGTGCCCTTTTTTTGACTTGGCTGCTCTTTAATGACTTTACTAATTTTTTTCAGGTTAGTAAGTCTTAAAAGATGTCTGAGTGATAGATGAAAAGTTCAGCGAGGTTGCCTTCTTTTGAGTTTTTAAAGCTGGCCTTACATCAGTCAGTTTTTGCAGCTCAGCCAGCAGGTTGAACAAATGAAAAACATGCTTGATTCCCCTATCCACACATTCAATTAGGATGCAGAAATCCACCCAGCTGTGTCATTGTATTCTGAAATTGGAGAGGCTCCCCCATTGTCACAATACACTGATCATTGCTCAAGCCAATCAAGTGAAAATATTCAGACAGTGTATTTGAATAGAAGTCGATTGGTAGATCCAGATTTGGTCAGTCCCTGCTGAACTGGCTGAATTTTGATCCATATATGGCCTACTTAAGGTCTATGCTGATAAGTTAATTAGTTAGAATCTGAGATAAATCCCAACATGTTTTGTATGGTAATTGGTCATGTTTGTTTAATAGTTTGACAATTTATGTAGTTAGGCTTGTGCATGTGAGAAATAAAATGATAACCCAGTGTTCAGAAATACAAATGTATTTGCAAGTAAAAGTATGAAAGCAATGGTTTGATCTCACAGAAGAGGAGTATTTGGGAAAAATAAGGTAGATGATAACACACATTATCCATTGTGGAGTTAATCATGCACTTATACTACTTGCTTATTAATTTAAGAGGTAATTTACCTTAGGTGAGCTTATCCCAGAGAGAGGTATAATGTGCAGATGGGAGTCACTAGGTTTGAATTTCACATTGGAAGCACTTAAGAAATAATTTTTTTAAACATAGAAATAGTTTTTTGCACTTTAGTGGACTTAGCTCTGCCATGATGTGGAAATGGATTTGTATTACCCAGGATATCCAGGCAGATTGAAGGTGTGTGTTGCATTCAGAGGAAACTGGTTTTTCAGGGTCTTCTATGGTTGGTATAACCCAGTTTGGGACATGGAGTCTGGAGGCTTGGTAAAGATTTGGGAAAGATTAAATCTCCATACCCAATGATCAGGCGTGTGCTGGGTAACACTTAAGACATCAAAATAATTACTATTCATCATGTATATCGGGTGAGAGGTTATGAGCATTGTATTTTGGATTTGTACCACTCATTCAGTGTTCAACTAATCTGTGATGCCAAACAGAGAATAATGAGTGTCTTCAGGTTTCCAACAGTCATGTCCTTGCACATACAGTATATTCTTTGCTGCATAGTTCTGTATTGGAAACTTCAAAGACAAATACCATATGGCTGGGTTTTTGAGTGAAATTAATTTTTGGAGTTTGGGTTAAAAAATGGATAGATTTGTGTAAATTAGTAAAAAAGCCAAAATCTAGGAATCTTAATCAGGAAATTAAACAGAAAGGAACCTAATAGAATGAAAGTATGACCCAGAGAGTGATAATGGACAGAGGGTAGGCATAACTAAAGGGAGGAACAGGTCCGAGACAGATTAAAATCTGGGGAGTTTAGTGGTGAAGGGGTGTAGTTTTTGTGGGTGTGCATTTATAAGCAGATAATTATAATGGTGAGCATTGATGATGAGGCACTGATGATACAGCACTGATATGCAGCTGTTAGGGATCCGGGTATGACCAGAAATGTGTGGACTGACACAGGGAAGTAGCAGGCTTCAGGAACACAGGCGTAGTCAGGCTGGAGAGGTGGAATGGTCAGGCAGGCCGTAAGGTACTGTCAGGTGCCTCCTGGCAGTGTCTCTAGCAGCCCACAGCACGGATTTCCTCAGGGCGCGGGGTCCCAGCCTGCTATTCACCAGGGCCCCTGATGGTGGGGATGGACTTGGTGCAGACTGGAACCAGGTCGCGACCCCTGAGTGCGTCCGGCTGTGGTAGAGAGTACTGGCAGGGGAGTGCAGGAACGGAGTCTGATGGGAAGAGGCAGGCAGACTTACTAAAGGTGATCCATGCGGGATGGATGGATTGTCGGGTTAAGTAAGCGTAGTCAGACAGGCCGCGTCAGTATCATGCGGGCAGCGTGGTACAGGAGGAGCAAGCAGAGAATGGTCGGGGTCACAAGCCAGGTTCAGCAGGTAGCGGGCAGCGCGGTACCGAGGATCAGGCAGAAGGATGGTCAGGCAAGCCAGGGGCTCAACAGGAGATGGTCAGCAGAGGTCAGTATCAAAGCAGGGTCAGCAACGAGGCAGGAACACAGGATACCAGGTACAGGGGCTCATGGGAAACATACACCAAGGCCCTAATCACAGGCCTGGTCATTCCTTAAATACACCTCCTGCAATCAGCGCCAGGTGCTGGCTGACTGCAGGAGTGAGCTTCTGGCTGCTGAGAGCACCCGCTGGTCAGCCCTGGTACTGCAGCCCACACAGCAGGTGAGTCCCACCACCAGTGCTGAGTCCATTCCTGACAGCAGCATTGATGGGTATTGATAAGTGGCACTGAAGGGCACTAATAGGTAGCACTGAAGGACATTGACTGGCAGCACTGATTGGCAGCACTGCTGGTCAGCATAATTGGGACCTGGTGGGCAGCACTGTTGGGCACTAATGGACAGCGTGTTGGGCAGCATTGATGGGCAGCACTGTTGAGCACTTTTGGGGCTGCACTGATAATCAAGGCACTGATTATCAGTGCTTATGTCTGCTTTGACAGTTGCCGGTTACCAGCAGTACTTCCCTTATGCTGTGAAAGCATGAGGAAAGTACTGCCAATAACCAGAAAGTGTATTTACATAGTGGTCAGCTGTGATTGCACACAGCTGATCATGTGGTAAAATGCTGCTGTGATTGGCCTTTTACCATGTCATTTGACTAGCTGTGTCCAAAGGATACAGCGATCACAGACAGCACCGGATGTGCACCGCTGGGAGCACATTTTGGGAGGACAGTACTGTGACAGTACTACCAATAACCAGCAAGTGTATTTACATGGTGATCAGCTGTGATTGGACACAGCTGACAACGTGGCAAAAGGCCACTGTGATTGGCCTTTTACCATGTCATGTGATCAACAGTGTCCAAAGGACATAATGATCACAGACAGCGGTGGGTGCATGTCGCTGGGGGCATGTGGGGGGCGCATTCTGGGAGGATGTCATATGACGCCCTCCCAGAACTGGAGTTCCGTGCTGTAGCCATCATTGGCTATATTGGGCAGCACAGTGGCTTAGTGGTTAGCACGTCTGCCTTGCAGTAAATGGGTGTCATGGGTTCGATTCCCAACCATGTCACCTCCTGCATGGAGTTTGCATGTTCTCCCTGTGCTTGTGTGGGTTTCCTCCGGGTACTCCGGTTTCCTCCCACACTCCAAATATATGCTGGTAGGTGAATCGATTCCTGTCCAAATTGTCCCTAGTATGTGTATGTATGAATGTGAGTTAGGGACCTTAGATTGTATGCCCCTTGAGGGTTAGGGACTGATGTGAATGTACAATATATATGTAAAGCGCTGCGTAAATTGACAGCGCTATATAAGTACCTGAAATAAATAAATATTGCGATAGTAAAGTGGTTAACATCAAGAATCCTGGGAGGTGACTCAGGAGAGGAAGCCTAAGCTACACCAGGTGTCAGGGAACAGAGACTGGATGCTTGGCAAGGGCAGAAGCTTCTAACTTCTTTACACCCATGTACTGCTTGTAAGCATTTTATGATAGATATTTCACCTCCCTCTCAACATCTGCAGATTTTTTTTTATATCCACTACTCCTATGATAAATCAGAGCCAGTGAGTGGTGATTTGAATGTTTAATTTGGATCAGTTTGGTGCATAGGGAAATGTACAATGAAGCAAAAACATGTAGAAGAAAAATATTATTATTATTATACAGGATTTATATATCGCCAACAGTTTGCTCAGTGCTTTACAATATAACGGGAGACAATACAGCAACAATACAGTTCAATACAAGAGGGTTTGGAGGGCCCTGCTCCTTGGGGCTTACAATCTAGGAGTAGGTAGGACAGAAAATCAAAGAACACAATTTCTTTGCTTCTAGTAGACTATCTTTGTCTTTCACCCCAAATGGCGAGTTGATGTTTGAAGCAAATTTATAGTCTTTGAAGAACAGTAAATTTATATCATCCACCATATGATTTCTTCACTGTAACTTGTAATTCTGACCTTGTTTAACTATAGAACTTCTTCATAGCCAAAGTTCATTTGTAGGAATATTACTTAAAAGAAATGCAGTTACATATTCATTAGCTGGCTTCACTGAAGTACTTAATCTGCCTCAGCTGCTTGAAGTGGATACAATTTAATAATTTGTTCAGCAAATACATTTTGCTTTTAGAAGCAGTAGTCCTATCTCCTTTCTCTAATCTTGCAGCAATATTAAGTTGAGCTGCTTCAACCGACTTGAGCTCCACTTAAGTTTGATGACTTTAAGTCTTCATGACTAGTAAGACTATTTGTTCAGCTATTCTGTTAGATACACAATATGGCTCAATTTAAATGGCTGATTGAACTGTCTGAGCTGTCTGACCAAATCTTTAATAACTTTCCAAGATATACCTTTTGGTAATTACGATATAGGTGAAGTGTACATAAGGTATACGTTTTGTTTACAATTCTGATAGCTGATGCAGTTTCCATTAATCCCCTTCCATTGTTAGTACTGTACTTGCCAGCTATAGTTTTTCTTTTTAGTACTGCAAAACAGTTTGGGCAGTAGATTTTCCTGTACGCAGCATTGTATAATGACTAACAGGTTTGTTTTTTGTTTTTTTCAAAAGATCCACTTGTCTTGTTTGGTCACAGCTTGTAGGCACATTGTCCAATGTTTCATGTAAAAGCATTTGAAAAATTATTATGATCTTATCTTAAGTTGTATTTTGACCATGATCAAAAATCCATCAACTGATCCTCTGCTCTGATCCTATTTGATTTCTGACAGGACTGTCATTGTTTGATGATTAATCAAATGAAATGCATTTTTCAGATTTTTGTCCATTTATAAAAAGACTTAATACAAATATGTTTGTCAAACAAATTGTGATTTTTAAAAAAAACATTTTTATTTATTATGAAAGATTCATCAATACAGTAAAAAACAATCCAAAATGTGTATAAAAGTCTTCCCAGTTATGGGACATTATAGATTGAGGAAACTGTTGAAAGAGCAGTCCACTGTCATGAGAATATAAACTGGGATGTTCTGACAACCCCTTGCTCAATCCAGGTGCAGAATATCTGGTCATTCTGCCCAGGAAGGAATCTGGAATATCCAGTGATGGGTGTCATGGTAGAGGGGAGGCTCTTAAAATTATTCTAGGAGAAAAAAATGATCAGAGGATGTTTGACCAGAGATCAAGGTAACTGTTGTCTTGCCCAGAGAACGCCTTATAAAAGGAACAGAAGAGGTGTCTTGCTCAATCGGGACCCATAGTTTGTAATCGCCATATCTGCACCAGTTGATTACCCTGGCTAAATGAGCTGTGGTATAATAATACGTGAGGTCAGGTAGTCTCACTCCACCTTTCTGTTTCAGCCTCATCAGAATTTCTCATCCTACACAAGGTGCCCTGCTACACCAGACAAATTTAATGAAATGTGTCTTCAGAGTTTACAATAGAAGCACCAAAATACCAGCTAATTTTTTTTTTATTCAGCAGACATTTGGCATCCCATGGGTCTTCTTATGCAAACAAACACCAGGTGATATAAACTGTTAGAAACTGACCAAAATCTATTTCTAGAATCTCTGTTGGGATCTTTGGGATGAATTACTTTAAAGAAAATGAAGCTAGAGGTGTAAGTGAGTTTTTTTTGTAAAGCTCTTACATTGTCTGTTAAGAATATGTAAATATTTAATAATTTTAGTATGGGCACAGGTTCACTTTAGGTCTCAATCAATTACTGTCAAAAGAAGGAAACTGGTGAAGGAACTTTCCTCAGTTTGAAAGAACTGGCATTTGCTTTTACTTACAATGACATGGTTTACACCCTTTTCTAAACATAGGGTCGTGAATGCACCTTTTACATGTGTGTTTGTAAAATAATAATTTAAGAAAAGTGTTACAATAATCTAAAACAGGGGTATCGAATTAAAATTCATCGAGGTCCGGGCAGTAAAATTTTCATGCATCCGAATTTCATGTAGACCCCTGTGGGGCATTTTTATGTGCGATTTTGAAAAAAAAAGAGTCAGGGACTTCTTTGTGTTTCTTGCAGGTAATGCCACCCATTAAAATGAATGGGCTGACCTACCCACGATGTGTGCACCAAATGAACATGTCCGGATCTGAATCTGTACTTACATCAGTGTCCTCAATCCCCACTGCACATCACAGTCTCCTCCTCATTCACAGCAAGATCCCCTTTTGATGAGGGTCCTCACCTCCCCCTTATCTCCCCCCTCCACCCCTTTCACAGTAGTGTTCTCACATTTCCACCCCCATACAGTACTGTCCTCTGTACCCTTCACTGAAGAGTACTCTGTTCCTTTTTACATCATGTCCTCACATTACTATCCTCAGACTCCCCCCAGCACACTACTGTTCTTACTCAACCCCCCACATTACTGTCCTAAGCCCCCCCATGTTACTATCCTCAGCCCCCACATTACTGTCCTCAGCCCCCCATGTTACTGTCCTCAGCCCCCACATTAATGTCCTCACCCCCCATGTTACTGTCCTCAGACCCGCATTACTGTCCTCAGCCCCCCCCCAACATTACTGTCCTCAGCCACCCCACATTATTGTCTTCAGCCTCACATTACAGTTCTTAGCCCCCCTTTTTTACTCTCCTTGGCCCCCAACATTACTGTCCTCAGCCCCTCACATTTAATTTCTCAGCTCCTCCACTTTATTTTAATGTCCTCAACCCCCCCACTTAATGCCTCAGCTCTTCCCAACAGTACTATTCTAAGTCCCCCCCCCCCACATTCAGTCCTCAGTCCGCCTACATTCAGTCCTCAGCTCCTTTTTACATCAGCCCTCCTTCACACTAATGTCCTTAGCCCCTTTAACGTTGCCCCCCCCACTGTCCTACATTACACAGACAGTGATTGACAGACAGAAATTGATTGCTAAGACTGCCTTTCATCCTAGCAACCAATCACCTGCTTGTTAACCTTGGGCAACTCCCGCCCTCTAACCAGAACTGTCCTGCCTCTGACTGTCACCTCTGTGAGACGGGTGGGAAAAGAAAAGGCTCCTAAATGGTGGGAGCGCATGGGTCTGGTTGGGATGGTGACTCAGTTTGCATCCGGACCCCGATCCGCATTTAGTGATGCCTGATGTAAAACATCAATTAGTACACTGAGCTTTTGAAACAAATGCATATTAACCAACACAACTAAAGGTTAAGTTCACCTTTTGGGCAAAACTACAAGCCAACAGCCGCTAATGCTGTCGGGACTTGTAGGCACTCATTCACAGAAACTTTGTGAATGAGTGATGCGGCCATGTGGGCCGTGCCCCGCATGGCCGCTCTGTTTTTAAATCTAACAGATAGTACGGGGAGAAGTTTCCTCATACTATCTGTCAGAGGGAGGGAGTGGCGGGCACGGGTGCAGGTATGGGAACATGTTACATGTTCCACTATGAAAGCATGTTCTAAAGGTGAACTTATCCTTTAAAGCTTCCTTTGCTAGACTGTTGTAAACTCAGCCAGTCTTTTGGAGAGAGTCTTTAAACTAAAAGGAGAATGAAGGTTCCAATTTTTTTTACAGTTTTTTTTTTCATGTAACTGAAGCACAGTTTTATGCTGACTGCTATGTCCTGCTATGAAATTTACTTCCACCTTACTCTAAAATTTAGTATTTAACTTTAAAGTAGCTTATTCAAGATACTTGTTGTACTAAATAAGCCAGTTGGTCTAAAATATATAAGTGTAACTCCAGTATTTCTGAGATAAAATAAATCCTCCCAGAGCTTAGCTATACACATTAAAAATACACATTTTAAAAAATGCTGCTATGTTATTTTTTTTTTTCAAAATTAAGTAATATAGCGGTCAGTTTTTTTTTTGGTTTTAAAATAGCAAACATATATTTACCTGCTCTGTGCAATGGTTTTGCATAGAACAGCCCTGATCCTCTTTCTTCTGGGGTTCCCGCCCCATGCTCCTGGCTCTTCTCCCCACCGAGTGCCCCCATAGCAAGCTACTTGCTATGGGAGCGCTTGTGAATACTCATTCCCAAGCCCTGCTCTGTGTGTCCCACTCCCTCGCCACTAACTTTGATTGACAGCAGCAGGAGACAATGGATCCTGCTGATGTATCTGAGCCAATGAAGAGCGAGGGAGCCGAGAGAAACTCAGCGCTCATGTACATTGCTAGTTCAAGATCAGGCTCAAGTATGTATTTAGTGAGGGCTTTGGGGTAAGCTGCATGCAGAAGTTTTTTTACAGATATATGAAATGCAGCGCTGTATAGTAGTAAACTAAAAATAGAAGATCACACAATGAATACAGTCCTGTTTTGGTGCTCATTGTTTTTCCAGTGCAAATGATAGAAATGCTCACTAACCAGAAGCGTATAGGTAATACGCAGATATATAATTATCCTGAATATTCCCCTCTCTTTCTGGTCAGAGTGTAGATTAGGAACTGGAAAATGTGAGGATGAAGCGCCCTCGTGTGGTGAAGATGAGATCCAACAGGCCAGAAGTGTCCTTGCAGAGATGCATGAAACGATCCCCCTCTCTGAAGCTGGTATAAAGATCATAACGGGGCTGTAAAGGTTGAAAGGCTCCTCACAGGAGACACAGGGAGAAACTCATAGTGTAGTATGTAAACCAATGCTTTATTCACAAATAGACGTGGGTAAAATAATCACAATAGTGCCAGATGCAATAGTGCCAGATGCATGTGAATGACTGACCCTTCCAAGATCAAAGATGGCCACCGGGCCTCCACGTGGCGTGATGTCATGACGTCCTGGGCTCCATCTGACGCGTTTCTTCTGAGGTAGAGACTGTGGAGGCCCGGCGGCCATCTTTGATCTTGGAAGGGTCAGTCATTCACATGCATCTGGCACTATTGCATCTGGCACTGCATTTCATATATCTGTATTTATATTGGGATTTTATGTGCGTTTTCCTTTAATGTTCAGCTGCTGACAGTTTGGAGCGCTCACTGTAGCATTTCTTTCTAGAAGTTTTTTTTACCTTACTGCATATAGAACACAGTAAGGTAAAAAAACCTTCTGCCTTTACAATCACTTGAAGTTTTTTCCTTAAAACATACAAATAGTATGAACAATCCTAGTTCTCTCTGAGCTGACACACACGAGCTTTGACATGCTGCAGGTTTCTGTCCTTTTCTGTGTAGGTTGGAGAGCAGTATCCTTATGGGTTTTGAACTGAGAAGCATATGTACGTCTATTTCTGTGAACCATTGAACATGGTTGCTTGCAGTGCTGTAGGTTGGTCCTGTATACATGAGAGCACCATATCCAGGGCTCTTTGACAAATCAAAAAGGAGTGAAGAGACCCCCTAAAGGAGAGTGGGATAAGTCCATCCATCCATCCATATCCAGGAAAACAGGTCTCTGGGAAACAGAAAGACCCCCTGCTGCAAAAAGGGAAATACTCCATCTATCCATCCATATTGTCCATTTAAAGGGACACAGACTGTTTTTGACCTCACTTAATGGTTTGGTCATATAAATCAGGTGAGCGCACACTGGTGAAGGAGCACATGAGAAGAAGTTTTTTGTGTGGATTTTCACTAGTGGAAGATATCACAAATAGTCACGGATTGTTTTTGGGAATGCATTTGTAGCAGAATTGCTACTTATATACGCCAATTAAAAACAATTTAAAATTAATTTATAATTAATTTGTAATATATATTGTATATGTATAAAAAGATTTTTAGTTTTTTCACAATTTTTATTTAGTGGAGCGTGGCACATTTTTTTTTATACAAATAGTTGTAATCTGGATAGATGTCTGTGACAAACACTGCAGGCTTAAAAAATCATCACTAGTGTCTGTGCCAATAGGCTCTTGTATGCATTGGATGGGTTTTGCATTCCCACACCAGTCTATATCAATCAATAAAACACAAGTCAGAAGGAAATTCAACTAAAGGTCACATGCACCTGTTAATGAAATATGAATGATTACAGAAGCCTCTCTAATGTCAAATGAATGCCATCGTCACAAGCCCAAAGACCATCCACAAGACTTAAATTATAACTAAAAGCAAAACCATGACCACACAATTGCCAGTTATAGTAGCACAGTGCTGAATAGGAAAAACATAGCCTGGGTCATGAAGGGTATTAAAACCTTACGAAGGTTAAGTGGTTACATTTCTGCCTGTATTGCTGTTGGAGAGTTCCTCTCACTTCCTTTTTGGTAAAATATCCATAGGACAGGAAATTAGGGTAAATCTCTCTGACAAACACCCAGATTGCAGTAAAAACTTAACAGGGGTTCTAGCCTTTCCCTACTCTCTCCAAAGCAAAGAAAAAGATTTGACTGGACATACACTTTGTTGCCACCTATGAAGGTGCTAAGTCACCTGAATATCAGCAGTTGTATGCTGCACATGTAAAACAAAATAGTACATAACAAAGTTATAGAAGTTTACAAAGTTACATAATTAATTGATAGTGAAATAGCTTTTTATAAAAAAAATAATTTAAATCTCCCTGAATGCCATACCATTTTGTTATCAGTATTAAGACATAGACTGAATACAGGGATGTGATGTGAGAAGTAATGATATTTTTTTTTTCATTTCATTGTCATATTAGGTAAAAGGCCACATGCAATATTGGACAAAGTCTGCAAAACATAAGCCAATTGTATCATTAAAGTGTATCTCTAGACAAACATTTTTTTCGATGGGGTTAAAGGTCTTGCTTTTTTTTCTGCTGTCTGAATGCTATTGGGGAAAGTTCCTGTTTCAAGATTAAATTAAAAAAAAAGAATATAATGTCCCGGAGGGGTGGATTCCTCCATCCAGCTCATTTGTGTAAATGGAGGAATCTGTTGGCTGAAAAAAAAAAAGACAACTGTGCATGAACAACTTTAGAGAGTTTTTCCAGGATCAGGTGTCTCCTTTGAAGGATTTATTTTCGCTTCTTATTCCAAGGACAACATAAACATTTGTGATTTTCTCCCACTTTACTTTTTTGTGACAATCACAAATAGAGGAGGAATGTCTCCAATGGGGACCTAGACAGCAACCACAATTTGACAGGGGATTGAACCTTTCCCTGCCTCTATTATAAAAACAATTGCATAGGGATTAAATGCTTGAACTGCCCATGATTTTTCTATATGGAGGAGTGTGGAATGTGGCACTGGGAACCAACTCACAATCATGTTGCTTCCTTGACTCTCATCAAATATAAGACTTTACAAAGGTGTAATACAATCATATAACTTTGAAAGCATATTGAAAAACAGATCAGCTAACAACTACAAACAGTAATAAAAAGAAAAAAAATAACAATGTGGTAATTTTCTTCCACAAGCAACAAAAATAACCAGGTTTCTAGTAGACTGTAGTTAAGTGAAGAGGTTTGAAAATATCAAACACTCTCTTTAGACACTATTGAAAAAAATATTTCTATATAAACTTTACTAAAATGCAATTGGTGACAAGGGAAACATTAAAATTCTACCTTGAATGACAAAAAAAACAAAAAACAAAAGCAGTACTGTCAAGCTATCTCAAGAAATGTAAACAAACAATATACACAGTAGTAAAAAGCTTCATACTAGAATTTCCATCACTAAATTACTACTTTTGGACTTTTACATTATGGTGCTCTTGCAAAAACAAATTACATTTATAAATTAAATGTGTTTTAAAATAATTAAAAATTACTTTTTGATCCCTGTAATTAGAGATGAGCGAATCGAACCAGGCGAACCGGAATTCGATACGAATTTCAGGAAAAATTCGATTTGCGTTGAATCCGAATATTTGCCTACTTCGGGTGCGCGAATCGGATTTTTCCCGATCAGCCGGCAAAAGTGTCCCTGCAGAGAGCTCCGCTATTTCTGACAGTTCTCTGACAGAAGGAACACATGTACAGCGGTTGAAACATTGTATCTATTAGTTTCCATTTAGGATACAGATGTTTCAACCGCTGTACATGTGAAGAAGCTGTCAGAGAACTGTCAGAAATAGAGGAACTCTGCACATACACTTTTTGCCGGTTTGGAATTCTTATTTTCATCCTACTTCTTCTTCTACTTCTTCATCCTCATCCTCAGAAGAAGAGGATGAGGATGAGGATGAAGAAGAAGAAGAAGAAGAAGTAGGATGAAAATAAGAATAATTCCAAGCCGGCAAAAAGTGTATGTGCAGAGTTCCTCTATTCTGCAGATACACTTAGAGGAGCTCTGCAGATACACTTAGAGGAGCTCTGCACATACACTTTTTGCCGGCTTGGAATTAATCCTATTTTCATCCTACATCTTCTTCTTCTTCTTCTTCATCCTCATCCTCAGAAGAAGAAGAAGAGGATGAGGATGAGTATGAAGAAGAAGAAGAAGAAGAAGAAGTAGGATGAAAATAAGAATAATTCCAAGCCAGCAAAAAGTGTATGTGCAGAGTTCCTCTATTCTGCAGATACACTTAGAGGAGCTCTGCACATACACTTTTTGCCGGCTTGGAATTAATCTTATTTTCATCCTACTTCTTCTTCTTCTTCTTCATCCTCATCCTCAGAAGAAGAAGAAGAGGATGAGGATGAAGAAGAATAAGAAGAAGTAGGATGAAAATAAGAATAATTCCAAGCCGGCAAAAAGTGTATGTGCAGAGTTCCTCTATTCTGCAGATACACTTAGAGGAGCTCTGCAGATACACTTAGAGGAGCTCTGCACATACACTTTTTGCCGGCTTGGAATTAATCTTATTTTCATCCTACTTCTTCTTCTTCTTCTTCTTCATCCTCATCCTCAGAAGAAGAAGAAGAGGATGAGGATGAAGAAGAAGAAGAAGGATGAAAATAAGAATAATTCCAAGCCGGCAAAAAGTGTATGTGCAGAGTTCCTCTATTCTGCAGATACACTTAGAGGAGCTATGCAGATACACTTAGAGGAGCTCTGCACATACACTTTTTGCCGGCTTGGAATTAATCTTGTTTTCATCCTACTTCTTCTTCTTCTTCTTCATCCTCATCCTCAGAAGAAGAAGAAGAGGATGAGGATGAAGAAGAATAAGAAGAAGTAGGATGAAAATAAGAATAATTCCAAGCCGGCAAAAAGTGTATGTGCAGAGTTCCTCTATTCTGCAGATACACTTAGAGGAGCTCTGCAGATACACTTAGAGGAGCTCTGCACATACACTTTTTGCCGGCTTGGAATTAATCTTATTTTCATCCTACTTCTTCTTCTTCTTCTTCTTCATCCTCATCCTCAGAAGAAGAAGAAGAGGATGAGGATGAGGATGAAGAAGAAGAAGAAGTAGGATGAAAATAAGAATAATTCCAAGCCGGCAAAAAGTGTATCTGCAGAGCTCCTCTAAGTGTATCTGCAGAATGTCATTTATGGAAACAAATAGATACAATGTTTCAACCGCTGTATGGAGTGAATGTCCCAGAACTGTCAGAAATAGACTATTTATGACAGTTCTGGGACATTCCCTCCATACAGCGGTTGAAACCGCTGTATGGAGTGAATGTCCCACAACTGTCAGAAATAGACTATTTATGACAGTTCTGGGACATTCCCTCCATACAGCGGTTGAAACCGCTGTATGGAGGGAATGTCCCACAACTGTCAGAAATAGACTATTTCTGACAGTTCTGGGAAATTCACTCCATACATGTCCCAGAACTGTCAGAAATAGACTATTTCTGACAGTTCTGGGACATTCCCTCAATACAGCGGTTGAAACCGCTGTATGGAGTGAATGTCACAGAACTGTCAGAAATAGACAGAAACTGTCACAGAACTGTCCTTTTTTCATCCTTCTCCTTCTTCTCATCCTTCTTCTCATCCTTCTTCTCATCCTTCTCCTTCTTCTCATCCTTCTCCTTCTCCTTCTTCTCATCCTTCTCCTTCTTCTCATCCTTCTTCTCATCCTTCTCCTTCTTCTCATCCTTCTTCTCATCCTTCTCCTTCTCCTCCTTCTCCTTCTCCTTCTCCTTCTTCTCATCCTTCTTCTCATCCTTCTCCTTCTTCTCATCCTTCTCCTTCTTCTCATCCTTCTCCTTCTTCTCATCCTTCTCCTTCTTCTTCTCATCCTTCTCCTTCTCCTTCTTCTCATCCTTCTCCTTCTCCTTCTTCTCATCCTTCTCCTTCTCCTCCTTCTCCTTCTTCTCATCCTTCTCCTTCTTCTCATCCTTCTCCTTCTCCTTCCTCATCTCCAAGGGCATTTAAATTAAAGGTACAGTGTTCTGCACTAATTTAAAGGCTCTCTGAAGCCTAGAAACCCTTTTTATAAGTTAACTTCGTAGCGAATTAATTCGCATCGAATCGAATTTCTTCCTGGAATTCGCCGAATCAGCCGAATCGAATTTTTGAAAAATTCGCTCATCTCTACCTGTAATATAATAAAGCTGATCTTTGGCTCTTGGTGAAGTTTAATCACTTCCTACCTGTAGGATGTCCCTGTATGTCCTCAAGTTTCAGTGGTTATACCGGAGTCATGACTGAAGCTGCAGTAATGATCCCAGTATCATATTTTCAGCCTGCATTGCTGAAAAAAGTGATCCAAGGGTCCCCCTCCCACTGCCTTCCACTGATGGAACGGGAGAACCTGGGACTGAAGCAGATGGTTTTTTGGGTTTACCATAGAGACCAAAACTTCCCCAATCATCTTTATGGTCTTAGAAACTAGAAGCAATGAGGATTTTTACACTTACGGTTTCACTGAGAAGTAAACTGATCTCGGTGTGATCACATACTTTTAAGGGCAGAGAAGAGATCTTTGGTCTAATAGGCCCCAGATGTCTCAGTAAAGAGAAGCTTTCACTGCCCACGCTATCACACAGGATGTTGTTCATCCCTAATGATAGCAATAAAAATGATTAAAAAATATAAAGAGACATCAAATATATATATAAAACAAAGTAAATAAAATAAATAATATATATATATATATAAAAAAAAATGTAAGCACCCCCCCATGCCCACGTGTAAAGGCAAACACAGAAATGAACGGTGTTTGTACCACATACTGTATGTGAGGTATTGCCACAAAAGTTACAGCACCAATAATTCTAACAGCAGACCTCCTGTGTAACTCTAAACTGATATTCTGTAAAGGCTTTTAAAGTGTTGACTATTGAGATTTTTAAGTACCATATATACCATATTATATTAATGATAATTCATTAATGAACAAATGTTTTATATCAGTTGGTATTTTCTTTTTTTTTCAGCCCAGCTAAGTGACCAAATAGAGATGGACATTTTTGCACAGCTGGAAGGTAATTGGTATGCTTTCATACTGAGGAGAATTCAATAAAGATGCTCTGATACTTTTTTTGGTGGTATGGACCCTTTAAAATAGCCTGTGCTTAACTCAGGAAAGTCTTGGAACAATTTCTCAAAGATTTACGACACATGCACCACAGTCAGGTAGTGTTCAGTGCTATCACTTTAAGTAAAGGCTGTCACATATTCCAGAAGAATTACTCCCATTTTGCAGATAGGAAAACTGTCAGTATTTAAACCAACTCTAACCTGGTGCACGGGAAATGTCAGTCCTTAAAGTGGAGTATTTTGTGTTGGGAAGTTCTCATGAATGCCATCCTTTGCCTCATTCAGCTGCCGGGGGCAAATTCCCCAGCTGACAGTTGAATTTTAAGGGGAGGGGATACTAGTGAAATATTTTTCCAAATATGTTAATGGACATATACCCAAGTATATAATATTTGCTCACTATATAAGCAGGTTCTGCCTCCCGCTTGGAAGACAATTCACTGGTGACATCATTGTTCAGATATGTTATTATCCAGATACCAAGGCATGTACATATTTGTTCACTACATAAGCAGGCTCTGCTTCCCATTTGATAGACAATTCACCTCTCTGTGGGAGTGATAATTGATCTCAGCAGCTGCATGTCAAGGAAGGGAATGATTACAAGAAAGTAACAGCCACCAGACTAGAGAGAATCTAAAAAGTGTATGTTATACCATACCACCCAACGATTCCAGTTTCCTCAGGACTGTCCCATAATTTTGAGCACTCTTGCCAGCTTCTGGGGCATGTAAAAGGCTGGCAGCAGCGCTGTACCTCGCTAACTGTACCAACATGATGTCACCATCTGGGTGGTGTTCAATGTCATTCATTGATGCTAGGATATGTGGTGTCAGCATAGAAAATGATGGGGGAAAGCTTAGCACAAGCGGAGATTCTGATGATATCATGGTCCAGATAGGGCAATTGCTCTATTCAAACTATGATGTTAACAGTATCATCGCCCCTTTGTTTACTTTCTACTGTTGACCAGAGAGTCTCCTGGTCAGTGATGGAATGGAGTCATCTGTTTTATTATGCTGTCCGCTGCACAGCAAGATGTTTAAGAGAGACTTTCAAAGATTAGGTGATTTCTATCTTATATGAGCATATCTCCACTGGAATATTACAAATCTCACCATCAGCTATTTCGTAACTAGTGTTGAGCTTGAGCATGTTTGGATCATAGCCAAAAGCCCATGTGAGTGAGCCCACTAGGGAAATGTCAATGTAGTGGACCAATCATAAGCTACTTATGCATCCCCCACCTGAAGGCATACATATATAAGCAAAATGTATACATGTTGCTGTGGGACTAGGAATGGCTCGGCCACTTATGATTGGCCCAGTACAGTGACAGATTCCTATCAGACATGCTCACGATAGTTCAGACCAAGATTTGAACATACCCAAGTTCGCCCCTACTCAAAAAAATAAAAAAAAAACACAAAAAAATAAAGTAAAAATAGAGAACTAAAACTGTGTTTGAGCTTACCTTGAAGAGAAACAAAAACGTTGTTAATGAAATTAACAACAGGTGCACTAGACAGCAACAATGAGACTACTCCCAAAACAGAAGTGGTTTTACTGGTGGTGGCCACTGACATTTTTTACCTACTCATCTTTCTGTTTTTCACAAGTTTTGCTTTTGGCTAGGGTCAGTGTCACTACTGGTAGCATGAGGCGATACCTGGAGCCTAGAGTTTGAACAGGCAGTCCAACTCCTCCAGGATGGCACATCAGTACTTGCCATTGCCAGAAAGTTTTCTTTGTCTACAAACACAGTCTCAAGAGCATGGAGAAGATTACAGGAGACAGGCAGTTACTCTAGGAGAGCTGGACAAGGCTGTAGAAGTTCCTTAACTCATCAGCAGGTATCTGCTCCTTTGTGCAAGGAGGAACAGATTAAGCACTTCCAGAGCCCTACAAAATGACCTCCAGCAGGCCACTGGTGTGAATGTATCTGACCAAACAATCAGAAACAGACTTCATGAGGGTGGCCTGAGGGCCTGGCATCCTCTAGTGGGCCCTGTGCTCACTGCCCAGCCCCATAGAGCTCGACTGACATCTGCAATTGAACATCAGAATTGGCAGGTCTTCCACTAGCGCCCTGTGCTTTTTACAGATGAGAGCAAAAGAAAAATGGACTAGCTTGATGCATTTTTTTCCCTTTGATTTTTGATGTCTTTGAATTCAGTCTTCTGTAGGTTGATAAATTTCATTTTCATCAAATGATGGGGCATCCTTATGTTCCTAACACATTACCCAGACCATATCAGTATAGATGTCCAGCATCATATTTTTCCCATTGAGATCTGATGTGTTTTCAAAGTGTTCCTTTAATTTTTTTGAGCAGTGTATTTATTTTTTCACTTTATTGGGGCACAGATTTCAAGTTTTTTTTTTTTGGTTAATGTTACTGTATATCATTACTACTTTTTTACTGTTAGTAAATAATGCATTGAAGGAGTCTCTCCATTGCCTCAGGAACCTCATCTGAACTAGCCTGATAATCTATTGAGAACATTTGACCCAATATCATCATCCCAATTAGTCTGAAGCACTGTGATAATGATTAATGGTGACTGGACAGTACTGCTTGCACCCTTGCCTTTGATATTCACATCTTGTTTGCCAGCAGTTCTACTGAGCTCTTACTGTATTCAGTGCGGTTCCCAAAGAGACCTTCTCTGAGATGGAACTAGCTGGATATTCCAGGTCATGATCAATCTAAACTTGTCTAAGTATTGAGTCAGCAGCCTTCCATGTCCCAGGAGAGTCGGAAGACATTAAACCAACAAGAGAATATTAGGGGGCATGGTTTGACCTCAAAGGAAGATGGCCACTTATACTCAGAGCTCCCGCCACCAGAGGAACACCATTGGCACTCAGAGAAGTTTCACCTCTCAGTCCATTCATGGGGATGTCATGCTGAAGCTCTTCAGGCACCACTCTCCATGGGACTCTAGCAGCAAGCAAAGCCAGAGTATGCCTGAGATCTTCCACATGGTGACAAACAACATACTGGCTATGGCACAGAACCACACACAATCAGCCAGCTACCACCCTCACTATGGGATCACAGAGCTTACCACAATCCACTAACACTGCAGAAAGCTGGATTCCACAGCAGCCTAGCCTAGCCTAACTTACCTCCTTACCATAGCAAGGACACCTTGTCAACTGCAATCATAGACCTGCACCATGACATTCAGGCACTGACTAGCTATATACAGGAGGCAGAGATAATGGCTGCACAGCAAGGGGTAATCATTCACTGAGTGGTTCAGACAGTGGACACACACACCCTCCAGCTTTGTGACATGCACCGCCCCTGGATAACCAGGGAAGATGCCATAACCTGAGGCTCCATGACTTACCTGAATCAGCTGACCAGGAACAACTATTTCCCACAATAGTATCCATCTCCAATAATCTTTTAGACAGACCCCTAGCCACCTCCATAGAAATGGAATGTATTCACTGAGTGCTAGGGCCAAAATGCAGGGACATAACCCACCAAGGAATGTGGTTTGCTGTTTTGTGATCTACCTGCTAAAAGGAAGAGATTTTGCACAAGGCTCGCAACAGAATACATACAGTATTATGCATGTGGGAGCCGACATTGGCATCTTCCAGGATCCCTCCAACATAACTCTCCAACACCTCAGAGACCTTCGGCCTTTATTGGATCTGCTCCACACCAAGGGCATACACTACATGTGGAAATTTCCCTTCTGCTTCTCAGCTTCTACACAAGGTTGCGTTGCATTCCTCTGGGTCCCAAAAGATCTACATTAATTTTATGACACCCAGGATATCCCTAGGGTGGATGTGCCTAACTGGTATGCCAAATTCCACACCCTATCTTTGAGGTCCACGCCAGAGTGGGAACAAGAAGCCACCCAAAATCAAATCTCTCAGGCCCACAGCAAGGAGCAAGTTTTACTAAATCTGCCGATCATAGGAGAACCTGCCGTAATCACTGAAGTGTGAATACTTCTCTCAGGCTGAGTCAGATAAGTAACTGATCCCCCCTAACTTCTTTGTTTTTCTACTACTCCCCTGTAAGCCTGACCGGAATCTTGTCTCAATTAAGTACATCAGCTTTATTCAGCCCCCTTGATCCCTCATAAAACTTTTCAGCACTGTTGACCCCCATAACCCATTTTCATGCTAAGAACAATTCCGATTCGATGACCTGAGGTCCTCAATACATACTGACTTTACTACCCTTCACTGGCCCGTATGTTAGATCACCCACATACCTACAGTATCTACCCTCTGAACTATGTTCACTCTGAATGTTTTATTTTATCTGAGGAACTCATATCTCTCCAAGGAAATGTTCCCTCTCCTCCTCCCAATCCTGCCAGTTACCCTTTCCATTTGGCCTTCTTGCCCCATCCTGAATATTTTCTTAATGTCTTGTTATCAAACATATTGTGCTTTTTTAGGTCGCTGGTCAATTGCTTGATATATAGTTCTCAGAGATATATACCTCCATCCAGCCTTATCCTTTTTGACCATACTTTTTAGACCACCTGTTCCTTGGTCCTTATTGATGCTTAACTATTCCTGGGGGTTTCACCCCACTTAGTTTGTACCAACCAAAATTCTTTTTCACTCATATAAATTCCTGAGAGCTACACCAAACAACTCCAGCAGCAGAGAAAGTTATTGATGCCACTGTCCATAAAGGAGTATAGTATTTCCTCATCCGGCTTCCTACTGTATCCTGATTTTCCTTATACTGGTGCTGGTGTGCTTATTTATACAAATATATAGGTACAGTAATATCTCCACCATCAATTGCTTAAAGGCTAGCCTTCAGGGATCTACAGAATACAAGCATTTCAAAACTTGCTTGTATACTGATATATCTCTCTGGCTGTATTGGTAGTTCTTAATATATGTGATCTTATCTATAACACACTGAAAACATACAAGTGAGCTGATAGCCAGTCTTTTGCTTATGTCCCTCCTTAACATCACTGGGTCTCATCTCCTTTCCCCCAACCCCAACCAGGACACTGGTACCTGGGATTCTCCAGTCGGCCCTTCTTTCCTCACTGTATCCTCCCATTTTCGTTCTTCCCTCTCCCCCTTCTCCTCCCATCTCTTTCATTCTCTCCCTCACCCCCTCCCCTCTCCATCCCCCACTATTGGACTTCAGCTTCCCTACAGTTTAGCTCCTACTAAACACTGCACTTTACAGCTCCTAATTAAAATGTATTCCCTAATGCAATGTCTCACCAATTAAAGCTTGCCAACAGCTCCACAACCTTGAATCATATCGCATAAGCTATACTTTTTTTTTGGATGACACTGTTCAGCTTCGGATACTCTTCATGTTTCTCAGACTAACTGGTGCAACAAATGATAAAGATCTGTATTGCAACTGTTGTCTCTGAGAATCCTGAAGAACACATCTTGGAAAACTGACCAATCTTATTACTACTACTATATGTCTGTTTAGTAACTCCTAGACTTAACATTGATAGGACCTGTAGTTTACTTAACTTTATGATGCATACATAGATCACACCTCGCAACCCATGGTCTCCCCTTCTGTTGCGTTTTAGCATAAGGTGGATCATTCCTCAAAAATATGTAGAATGCATAAAAATAGTACCATTGCCAACCTTGAAGTCATATACCCGGCACATAATTGAGTTAGATGGGACTTTTATTATGCCTCTGCAATGACCCACATTACCTTGCTAAGACAAAAGCCAAGGCTGTCTCAATTATCATGAGCACAGTGCAGACTCCCCGCTGCATAAATTGCTTCTAAACCGTGATTACACATTCTGCTATCCCTATCTAGAAAGAAAATACTTCTAGATGCAGCCTCTATACACATATGCATATAGCTCCTCTGGTTGGTCAGGTGCACCAGCTATCCTTTGTTTTTCTTATCTACCCCCTATACAGTGCACCTGCACCATAACTTTTTTTTAAACTCCACCACTGATGTAACCTTTTAGAGGCTATATAGTCACCAAGACAGGTGAACAGACTCTCACCTGCCCCTGGAACATTACACTTGGGCTGCATAGCCCACATCTTTACTTCCTCTCTCTCTCTCTCTCTCTCTCTCTCTCTCTCTCTCTCACTTCTTTGATACTAACGTCCCCCCCCCCTTTTTTTTTCTCCTCTTTCTCCCACACGCATCCTTCCACTCCTCCCCTTATCCTTCCCCCCTTTTGCTCTAAAGATAATTTGCATTACCAACTCATCCAAATGTACTACTGACTCCCATGGTCACTCTCTGGCGTTTACATGACAAGCTACGTCTAACATTAATTTAGTTTAATGCTCAGGGCCTTAATATACCAGAAAAGAGGACACAACTTCTGTTCTCTATTCATAAGAACAAAGCTGACATTATCTTTTTGCAGGAGACCCACTTTAGAACTGATTCCATCCCCATGCTTACCAATTTTTCCTATCCCATAGTGTTTCATGCTATCAATGATGACTCAAAGTCTAAAGGGTGTCCATCCTTATTTCCAAAAGTTGTCATATGCGGATCTTTGACTCTCTTGTGGCTAAGGAGAGAAGATACCTCTTTTTAAAAGGAAAACTCCATGGGAAACCTATCACATTGGCAAACATTTATGCCCCTAACACCCACCAGGTGTCCTTCTTTTGAACAGTTCTACAGCTCCTTACACCCTTTCATTGGGGTATTTTAATTTTGGGAGGTAATTTCAACCTCTTTATCCATCGAATGGGATCTCCTCTCTCTCCTACAGAGCTTTGTGAGCAATAAAATCGCAATTCAGAGAACTACTTCTACACGACATGTGGCATACATTACATCCCAAGGTTTGAGATTATACCTATTATTCAACTCCCCATCAAAGATACTCAAGGCTAGACCATTTCTACCTCTTCTTCTCCCATTGTTGACATCGGCATCAATTGACTCTATGTTTTTATATGATCACCATCCCATTTTCATGATGCTACATTTATCAGATGTAGCTTCCCATCCTCTGATATGGTGTCTCAATCCCTCGCTGCTTACACATCTCACAATTGTGTCCTCTATACACTAGCGCTTACAGCAATACTTTTCGGGAAGCACATAAGTGCATCATACATCCATCATACGAGGTCAGCTAATTGTTATTGCTTCCAACCAACAAAAGGACCATCAACTTTGAACACTTAATCACATTTCCTCACTTGAAGGAACCCACAAGCAGTCATAAGCAGCTAACGATCTTCAGGATCTCACACAGGCTAGGACAGAGCATCTCGATGAACTAAGATGACTATGTGCAATTTTGTGTAATCCCAAAAAGTATTCTTTTTTTTTCCCAAATATTTCTTTATTAACGTATATGTACACATACAAATACAGATAGCGCAAGTTAGATTCAGTATATTTACCATTACAAGTAGGCATAGAATAATAAGCTATGAACAATACAACATAACTCGAAGCCTATATTGTGACAAAAAAAAGTACAAGATTATACGTTCTTTTACAAATATAAGGAAGGGTAAAAAGATGGGTGGAATGAGGGGAGGGAAAGGGGGGGCAGGGTAGAATAAGGGTTGGGGGGGTAGGAAAGAGGGGAAAGAGTGGGATAAAACCTAGGAGTAGAATGTAGCAGCTAGCATTCCGTGGATTAGACAGCATAATCACTAATAATTAAGATAGGCAGGTGTTATATATCAGTTAGAGTCAACAGTACATTTTAGGTTGTTTAACCATAATGACCATAACTTGCGGAACTTAGAAAATGTAAGGTTAGTAATAGATAACAGTTTCTCCATTTCACATTGGTGGTTAAGCATGGATATACGGTCTAAGACAAAAGGATTTTGATTGGAGTTCCACAATCTAGTGATTGTAAGTTTAGCTGCAAGAAATAGGTGTATGAGAACTAACCTACTGTTGGGAGGGAAATCATGGATGCCCAGGTGTAATAGATCTAAGGCAGGGTCAGGATCTATCGGAGCTCCTGTTATGAGAGATCCTATGTGAAAGATTTGGTTCCAAAAGGACCATAAGGATTTGCATTGACAAAAAACTTGGTATAGAAAACCGGTTTCTTCACAATTCCTCCAGCACTGGGCATTATGAGTAGGATAAAATTTAGAGAGTTTGTATGGTGTAATATACCACTGATTTATGGATTTTTTATATAATTCCCAGAGACAGTGCAGTGGGAGGAGGAGTATGTAAAAGAAAAGTCTCTTTGCCATGTTTTCTCAGAAAAGGCAGTACCTAATATGCATTCCCATTTTAAGATAGTATTTGTTTTAGAAAATTGCACCAATTGTAAAATAGTAATATGTCTTTTATAGGGTATGAGGATTCTTGAAGGAATCTATTAAGTGGAACAGGTAGTGACAGGTGCAA
Source organism: Staurois parvus (assembly GCF_062004578.1). Taxonomy (NCBI): domain Eukaryota; kingdom Metazoa; phylum Chordata; class Amphibia; order Anura; family Ranidae; genus Staurois; species Staurois parvus. The sequence continues at coordinate 12,744,509 of NW_028317949.1, forward strand.
GGGTATTGGGTAAGCATGGAGAAAATTACGGATTTGTAGATAGGTAATAAAGGAAGAAGGGGGGGGGGGAGAGAAATGGTCTCTAATGTGTTCAAAGGTGTGGAGGTAGTCATTATCATGTATGTCCACAAGGTATTTGATACCTTTGGATTGCCATATAGTAAGGTTGAAATGCTGGATAAAGTGGTATAGAACCGAGAGGGGGACTAGAACCTTCTGTGTGGGTGTATTTGGTAAGGAAAGAGGATTGAAATCTGACCATACTTTAAAGGTTCTGAGTACTGGAAGGATCTTGATAGGTGGGTACGGAACTCCTAGTTTGATGGCGATTAGTAGAGATTTTATATCTCCTACTGGAAGAGTGGAGGATTGTATGTGCGCCCAAAGTTTGTGGTCTGGGAGAGTCCACCAGTGTTTACGTTGGTCGGGGACACACGCTTTGTAATAATTAATTATATTGGGTAGACCCATACCTCCATTTTTCTTGTGTCTCATCATAGTACTGGATGAGAATCTGGGGGGTTTATGTTTCCATACGAACTGGTTAAATATCTTTTGAAGTTGACTTAAGAATGCATTTGAAAGTGGAATGGTGAGAGTGCGAAACAAATATAATAACATTGGAAGGATTATCATTTTTAGGGCCACTATTCTACCAGAAGTAGATAAAGCTTGCGTGCAGAGATTGTCCAGGAGTTTGGGAAGCGAGGATAAAAAGGGTTGATAATTGTAGTGGAATAGTTGAGTTAGAGACTCTGTTAATTGTATCTCTTAGAAGGTGATAGAGGAAGATGCCCATATAAAACGGAACTGTGTAGATAAGGTGTATTTTAGGTAATTATAATAGGACACCTCGCTAAATTGGTCTAAAGTATGTTGTGTTTCCAGGAGCGATATTTCGGGATTGGAGAGTAGTAGCATGACATCGTCCGCAAAAAGACTTTTCTTGAGTTGTTTGCCAGCCAAATGGAGACCCTTGATGTTGGGTTAGTTCTTATTTTTTACGCAAGGGGCTCCATAACTAAAGTGAATATGATGGGTGAAAGGGGGCACCCCTGTCTAGTGCCATTGGATATAGTTATGGGGTTAGACAATAATCCTGAAACAAGAACACTTGCTGATGGATTGGAGTAAAAAGGACATAATGGCAGAGTGCATCCAGCCCATAATACCGAATTTGGAGAGTACTTTTTGGAGGAAGCCCCAGTGTACCCTATCGAATTCCTTCTCCGCGTCCAAGGAGGGGAGCAGAGAAGGCATCCGGGAGGCCCCAGCGGAGGTTGTTAAGTTGATTAGATGTCTAGTGCCATCTGGGGCTTGACGGACTGGTACAAAGCCTACTTGGTCTGGGTAGATAAGGTAAGGCAGAATTTTTTGTAGCCTTAAAGCGAGTAGTTTGGCAAATATTTTAACATCAGAATTTAAGAGGGATATTGGCCTGTAATTGGCAGGTTTTAAATATTTAAATATTTATTAATTTTTTAGATAAACAAGTTATACAAACATGCTCATTAAAACCTTAGCATATTATCAAAACATTTATCGTTTCATCCCTTTCCCCCCGTCCCCCCCTCCCCCTACCTATAAACCACCCATCCCCCCCTCCATCCAATCCCTGAACCCTTCTGCTCTGCATTTTGCTGTTCATTTCTGGAGATCGTAATCCCTATAAAGGAAGAACAAAATATGTTCCCATATTATTCTACGTTAATCCCCCATAACCTCTAAGGCTAGCCTTGACTTTTTGAATTCCTCCCATTTGTTCCATCTTGTTTGGTGACTCTCCATCTTATCTTCATTCAAATGATAAAGTTCCTCCAATTTACATATTTGATCCACCCAGTCCTTTATTTTCCGCACCTCCTGTCTCCTCCAATACTTGGGTATCAGTCCCTTTGCTGCATTCAAATAGTAAAATAAACCAGATTCTTTGCATTTTTTAACTGAAAGTGTAGTACTATGAAAAAGGCAAATCTCTGGGCCTACTAGAATATCAACCTCTGTAATTTTCTGAATCAAACTTACTATTTTCCCGCAATACTCTTGTATTTTAGAACACTCCCACCATATGTGATACATTGTGCCTCTATCTCCACATCCACGCCAACAAAAAGGTGAATTATTTCCACTCAATCTATGTGCCACACTTGGTGTGATATACCATCTTGCCAAACACTTATAATTCATTTCATAATTAAAAAAGAAATAGAGCAATTTTTTGAGGAAAATGATTCTGGGGAAGTGTTCGTAGCAACAGTGTGGGAGGCTCATAAGGCCTATATTAGAGTAATCCTGATAGCGATTGGAGCAAAAAAGAAGAGGAAAAGAAGAAAAAAAATAAATACGCTTCTTAGTGAACTCTGTGAGTTAGAGCAGATACATAAACATAAAGTAACAAAAGAGATTATGCAGAGGGTAATAAATAAAAGAGAAGAATTAAATACATTTCTGGAAGAAGATAAGAGAAGAGTGTTCAATAAAATGATAAGTGAGAGATACAGATGGGGAGATAGGCCAGGAAAGTATTTAATGAGTGCTCAGAGAAAAATAGAATCTAGGAACTATATAGAGAATATAAGAGACCACAACGGAAATTTAATGTATTCAACTAAAGATATAGCTAAAGTGTTTAACCACTTGAGCTCTAGAGGATTTACCCCCCTTAATGACCAGGCCTCATTTTGCTACTCGGCGCTGCACTAATTCAACTGATAATTGCGTGGTTATGCAATGCTGTACCCAAACGAAATTTATGTCCTTTTTTCACACAAATAGAGCTTTCTTTTGGTGGTATTTGATCACCTGTGCGCTTTTTATTTTTCACGCTATAAACAAAAAAAGGCCAAAAATTTTGAAGAAAAACAATATTTTTTACTTTCAGCTATAAAAAATATATAGTAAACTCAAAGTTGGTTATAAATTTAGGTCAAAATGTATTCTGCTACATGTTTTTGGTAAAAAAAATCCCAATAAGTGTATATTGATTGCTTTGTGTGAAAGTTATAGCGTCTACAAACTATGGTATAAATACTGCAATTTACGCCATTTTTCTGCTATACAGTGCTGCGCTAGTTTAACGGACAATTGCGTGGCCATGCAATACGGTACATAAATGAAATTTACATCCTTTTTTTCCCCACAAATTGAGCTTTCTTTTGGTGGTATTTGATCGCCTGTGTGGTTTTTATTTTTTGCGCTATAAAAAAAAAGGCTGACAATTTTGAGGAAAAAAAAACAATATTTTGGACTTTTTGCTATAAAACATGTCCAGTAAAAAAAATGCAAAAATCAAATTTAGTCATAAATTTCTGCCAAAATGCATTCTGTGACATGTCTTTGCTAAAAAAAAACCCAATTCGTGTAAATTAATTGGTTTACGTGAATGTTATAGCTAGAGATGAGCGAAGTATTCAAAAATTCGATTCGACTGATTCGGCGAATTCGTGGACAATATTCGATTCGAGTCGAATATATTCGCTGTGAATTTAACTTAAAAAAGGGTGTTTCTAGGCTTCAGAGAGACTTAATATTAGTGCATAACACTGTACCTTTAATTTAAATGCCCTTGGAGTCTGCTGGGGAAGAGAAATAATACTGTCAGTCAGTATGACATGCAGATGAGTGCCGTCGATCTTAGAATCACCGCACACTTCACTCATTTGGCCAGTCACGGGGCCAAAACCAGTGTTTGGAGCCACAGTGTGGCGGTGGAGGCAGCAGCAATGGGAGGCCATACAGCAACCTATGACAAAATGGAAACCAGCAGGAGTGTGAGGAGACCTCAAAGTGGCACATGGCAGAGTGGGAGCAATGGGAGGCGGTACAGGGACCCATGTCACACTGTGGACCCAGCAGCAGCGTGACGAGGCGGTACGGGGGCCCATGGCAGATTTGGGGCCTGGCAGCAGCAATGGGAGGCCCGTAATCTGCCAGCACCCTATGACAAAAAATGGAACACACCAGCAGTGTGTGAGGAGACCTGAAAAGTGGCACATGGCAGAGTGTGGCGATGGAGACAGCAGCAATGGGAGGCCGTACAGGGACCCATGAGAGACTCTGGACCTGGCAGCAGCATGAGGAGGCGGTATAGGGGCCCATGGCAGATTAGGGGCCTGGCAGCAGCTATAGGAGGCCCGTAATCTGCCAGCACCCTATGTCAAAAAATTCAACACACCAGCAGTGTGAGGAGACCTAAAAGTGGCACATGGCAGAGTGTGGCGATGGAGACAGCAGCAATGGGAGGCCGTACAGGGACCCATGACAGACTCTGGACTTGGCAGCAGCATGAGGAGGCGGTATAGGGGCCCATGGCAGATTAGGGGCCTGGCAGCAGCTATGGGAGGCCCGTAATCTGCCAGCACCCTATGTCAAAAAATTCAACACACCAGCAGTGTGAGGAGACCTAAAAGTGGCACATGGCAGAGTGTGGCGATGGAGACAGCAGCAATGGGAGGCCGTACAGGGACCCATGACAGACTCTGGACTTGGCAGCAGCATGAGGAGGCGGTATAGGGGCCCATGGCAGATTAGGGGCCTGGCAGCAGCTATGGGAGGCCCGTAATCTGCCAGCACCCTATGTCAAAAAATTCAACACACCAGCAGTGTGAGGAGACCTGAAAGTGGCACATGGCAGAGTGTGGCGATGGAGACAGCAGCAATGGGAGGCCGTACAGGGACCCATGACAGACTCTGGACTTGGCAGCAGCATGAGGAGGCGGTATAGGGGCCCATGGCAGATTAGGGGCCTGGCAGCAGCTATGGGAGGCCCGTAATCTGCCAGCACCCTATGTCAAAAAATTCAACACACCAGCAGTGTGAGGAGACCTGAAAGTGGCACATGGCAGAGTGTGGCGATGGAGACAGCAGCAATGGGAGGCCGTACAGGGACCCATGAGAGACTCCGGACTTGGCAGCAGCATGAGGAGGCGGTATAGGGGCCCATGGCAGATTAGGGGCCTGGCAGCAGCTATGGGAGGCCCGTAATCTGCCAGCACCCTATGACAAAAAATGGAACACACCAGCAGTGTGAGGAGACCTGAAAGTGGCACATGGCAGAGTGTGGCGATGGAGACAGCAGCAATGGGAGGCCGTACAGGAACCCATGAGAGACTCTGGACTTGGCAGCAGCATGAGGAGGTGGTATAGGGGCCCATGGCAGATTAGGGGCCTGGCAGCAGCTATGGGAGGCCCGTAATCTGCCAGCACCCTATGACAAAAAATGGAACACACCAGCAGTGTGAGGAGACCTGAAAGTGGCACATGGCAGAGTGTGGCGATGGAGACAGCAGCAATGGGAGGCCGTACAGGGACCCATGAGAGACTCTGGACTTGGCAGCAGCATGAGGAGGCGGTATAGGGGCCCATGGCAGATTAGGGGCCTGGCAGCAGCTATGGGAGGCCCGTAATCTGCCAGCACCCTATGTCAAAAAATTCAACACACCAGCAGTGTGTGAGGAGACCTGAAAGTGGCACATGGCAGAGTGTGGCGATGGAGACAGCAGCAATGGGAGGCCGTACAGGGACCCATGAGAGACTCTGGACTTGGCAGCAGCATGAGGAGGCGGTATAGGGGCCCATGGCAGATTAGGGGCCTGGCAGCAGCTATGCCCCCTCGGCTGCGTGTGGGTCAGGAGACAGACCTGTCTCTAGACCGGCTACCGAGCCACTCTCCTCGCCACTACTTCTTCGCCTGGCTGCTGAAGAGGTGGATGTCTCCCCCCGTTCCTGACTGCCCTCTGTTAGCTCTTCCTCACTGTACTGGATGACACCGGGAGCACTAGCCTCTGGCTGCGAATAGTGCTGCCTCGACCCCTTCCTCTGCTGCCACGTCTGCTTGCTCCTAAAACATTGCCTCCTCTGCCACTCCTCTGCATGTTGTCTGACATACTCTTTAATTAAACGATTCTGTGTCCCTGAGTAACAATTCTGTGTCCCTGAGTAACGTTTCTGTGGCCCTAAGTAACAGTTCTGTGGCCCTCAGTAACAATTCTGTGTCCCTCAGTAACAATTCTGTGTCCCTCAGTAACAATTCTGTGTCTGTCCCTGAGTAAGAATTCTGTGTCCCTGAGTAAGAATTCTGTGTCCCTGAGTAACGTTTCTGTGGCCCTAAGTAACAGTTCTGTGGCCCTCAGTAACAATTCTGTCTGTCCCTGAGTAACAATTCTGTGTCTGTCCCTCAGTAACAATTCTGTGTCCCTGAGTAACAATTCTGTGTCTGTCCCTGAGTAAGAATTCTGTGTCTGTCCCTGAGTAACAATTCTGTGGCCCTAAGTAATGGTTCTGTGGCCCTCAGTAACAATTCTGTGTCCCTGAGTAACGTTTCTGGCCCTAAGTAACGGTTCTGTGGCCCTCAGTAACAATTCTGTGTCCCTGAGTAACAATTCTGTGTCTGTCCCTCAGTAACAATTCTGTGGCCCTAAGTAACGGTTCTGTGGCCCTCAGTAACAATTCTGTGTCCCTCAGTAACAATTCTGTGGCCCTAAGTAACGATTCTGTGGCCCTCAGTAACAATTCTGTGTCCCTGAGTAACAATTCTGTGTCTGTCCCTGAGTAACAATTCTGTGGCCCTAAGTAACAGTTCTGTGGCCCTCAGTAACAATTCTGTGTCCCTGAGCAACATTTCTGTGGCCCTAAGTAACGGTTCTGTGGCCCTCAGTAACAATTCTGTGTCCCTGAGTAACAATTCTGTGTCTGTCCCTGAGTAACAATTCTGTGGCCCTAAGTAACGGTTCTGTGGCCCTCAGTAACAATTCTGTGTCCCTGAGTAACGTTTCTGTGGCCCTAAGTAACAATTCTGTGGCCCTCAGTAACAATTCTGTGTCTGTCCCTGAGTAACAATTATGTGGCCCTAAGTAACGGTTCTGTGGCCCTCAGTAACAATTCTGTGTCCCTGAGTAACGTTTCTGTGGCCCTAAGTAACGGTTCTGTGGCCCTCAGTAACAATTCTGTGTCCCTGAGTAAGAATTCTGTGTCTGTCCCTGAGTAACAATTCTGTGGCCCTAAGTAACGGTTCTGTGGCCCTCAGTAACAATTCTGTGTCCCTGAGTAACGTTTCTGTGGCCCTAAGTAACGGTTCTGTGGCCCTCAGTAACAATTCTGTGTCCCTGAGTAACAATTCTGTGTCTGTCCCTGAGTAACAATTCTGTGGCCCTAAGTAACGGTTCTGTGGCCCTCAGTAACAATTCTGTGTCCCTGAGTAACAATTCTGTGGCCCTAAGTAACGGTTCTGTGGCCCTCAGTAACAATTCTGTGTCCCTGAGTAACAATTCTGTGGCCCTAAGTAACGGTTCTGTGGCACTCAGTAACAATTCTGTGTCCCTGAGTAACAAATCTGTGGCCCTAAGTAACGGTTCTGTGGCCCTCAATAACAATTCTGTGTCCCTGAGTAACAATTCTGTTGTCCTAAGTAACGGTTCTGTGGCCCTCAGTAACAATTCTGTGTCCCTGAGTAACAATTCTGTGTCTGTCCCTGAATAACAATTCTGTGGCCCTAAGTAACGGTTCTGTGGCCCTCAGTAACAATTCTGTGTCCCTGAGTAACAATTCTGTGTCTGTCCCTGAGTAACAATTCTGTGGCCCTAACTAACGTTTCTGTGGCCCTAAGTAACAGTTCTGTGGCCCTCAGTAACAATTCTGTGTCCCTGAGTAACGTTTCTGTGGCCCTAAGTAACAATTCTGTGGCCCTCAGTAACAATTCTGTGTCTGTCCCTGAGTAACAATTCTGTAGCCCTAACTAACGTTTCTGTGGCCCTAAGTAACAGTTCTGTGGCCCTCAGTAACAATTCTGTGGCCCTGAGTAACGTTTCTGTGGCCCTAAGTAACAATTCTGTGGCCCTCAGTAACAATTCTGTCTGTCCCTGAGTAACAATTCTGTGGCCCTAACTAGCGTTTCTGTGGCCCTAAGTAACGATTCTGTGGCCCTCACTAACAATTCTGTGTCCCTGAGTAATGTTTCTCTGTCCCTAAGTAACGTTTCTCTGTCCCTAAGTAACGTTTCTCTGTCCCCAAGTAACGTTTCTGTGGCCCTAACTCTGTCCCTAATACAGAGCGGTCTGCCTCTCTTGAATGACTGGAGGCAAATGAAGAATTCTAAAATGGCCGCTATTTATAGCTTGACCATTACACAGTGCTGGCTGGCTGGCTGCTGATTGGCTAATGTATTAATGGCAATGAGGAGGAAGGGGTTAACTTTATTTTGCAGGGAAGGGTTATATGAGTGAGGGGAGTGTTTTACTAGGGGGCGGGGGTGTGTACTGGACGGGACAAGGCTGATCGAGAAAGAGAAACTGTTCTTTCTCGATCAGCTCATCCTCGAGCTGACAGGGAAGTGGCAGACAGCACAGCTACTGCAGCTGTGCTGTCTGTCACTGTTTGCCGCCGATCGCCGGGAGATAGCTGCTAAGGAGCGGCTGTGACCTGGCGACTCACATCTGCGGCGGTGATCGGCGGGACAAATAGGGCGGCGGCGCGCCTCGCGCGCACCCCCTATTTGTTTACAAAACACACGTTTTAAATTGTGGTTTTGCCTGCGAGTGCCGCCCTGCCGCCGTATATGTACAGTGGCTGGGCGGCATGCGGTTAAATAATATTATAATAAGATATATAATATTATCCACCAAGGCTGCTAATTTGATCAGAATGCCTCTCATATAAACTTTATAGGTGTTCTAAAGTGTAAATCTATCAGTTTAAGGTCTGTTGTTATTCTGAAAATAGTTATGATGCTCTTGTTTGATCTGTTGGTACAGTTGTTTGTTCGCTAAGAGTAAGGAATTGAGTCTCCAAATGGATGGAGGGATACTGCGGAGATTGCCATCAAACTCAAGAGTAATGGGAGCATGATCAGACCAAGTGATTGTACCAATGTCGGATTGTAAGACATTTTGTAAAGAAGATTTATCAGCTAAAAAAGGTCAATACGAAAATAGGATAAGTGTGGTGAGGAAAAAAACAAAGTTCTTTTTTTGAACCATGGAAGCATCTCCATACATCATATAGGTTATACTTATTGAGTAGCAAAGATATAGATTGGGTGGATCTCTTACATGCGGTGGTGGAGTCCATAGCAGGCTCCACTGTAGTATTAAAGTCTCCTCCAATAATAAGAGATCCTTGACGTAGGTCTAATACTTTGGAAAAGGGGGAGTCCAGGAATTTGTGTTGGTTGTTGTTCAGGACATAAAGTTTTACTATCGTAAATACGGAATGGTTGATTTCACATATAAAAATTAAATAGCAACCCTCTGAATTTGAGATCGTATGGATATGATGAAAAGTTGTTGAGTCTTTGATTGCTATCAGGACTCCACAGGTTTTTTTTGGACCATTATAAATTAGAGAAGTGTCGGAACGATAGATAAGGGCATTTTAGGGCCACAAAGTGAGTCTGTTGACAATCAAGACATCTTCTTTTAGGAGTGGGTCTCCTTTAGAAGGATGTTCTGTTTGAAGGGACTGTTGAGGCCTTTAGCATTTAGGGACATTATTTTTAGTGGCATGCTAGAGGAGAAGTCATTTGTTATAATAATTTGCTGGTAGAGGTCATGGTTAATGTTGGTGTAGTAGAGGGTGAAGGGTCTCAGAGTAGGGCGGTCCGTAAGTAGTGGAGAATGTTGGTGGTCGTGATGAGAGATAGCCTCATCTTCAAAATTATGGTCATTATGGTAGTTGGTGCTTCTTGCGAGTCCATGAGAGGTGATCGGGTGAAGGATATAATTAGAGATGAGCGAATTTTTCAAAAATTCGATTCGGCTGATTCGGCGAATTCCAGGAAGAAATTTGATTCGATGCGAATTAATTCGCTACGAAGTTAACTTATAAAAAGGGTTTCTAGGCTTCAGAGAGCCTTTAAATTAGTGCAGAACACTGTACCTTTAATTTAAATGCCCTTGGAGATGAGGAAGGAGAAGGAGAAGGATGAGAAGAAGGAGAAGGAGAAGGATGAGAAGAAGGAGAAGGATGAGAAGAAGGAGAAGGATGAGAAGAAGGAGAAGGAGAAGGAGAAGGAGAAGGAGGAGAAGGAGAAGGATGAGAAGAAATAGAAGGAGAAGGATGAGAAGAAGGAGAAGGAGAAGGATGAGAAGAAGGAGAAGGATGAGAAGAAGGAGAAGGATGAGAAGAAGGAGAAGGAGAAGGATGAGAAGAAGGAGAAGGATGAGAAGAAGGATGAGAAGAAGGATGAGAAGAAGGAGAAGGATGAGAAGAAGGATGAGAAGAAGGAGAAGGATGAGAAGAAGGATGAGAAGAAGAGAAGGATGAGAAGAAGGAGAAGGATGAGAAGAAGGAGAAGGAGAAGGATGAGAAGAAGGAGAAGGAGAAGGATGAGAAGAAGGAGAAGGATGAGAAGAAGGAGAAGGATGAGAAGAAGGATGAGAAGAAGGATGAGAAGAAGGAGAAGGATGAGAAGAAGGACAGTTCTGTGACAGTTTCTGTCTATTTCTGACAGTTCTGTGACATTCACTCCATACAGCGGTTTCAACCGCTGTATGGAGGGAATGTCCCAGAACTGTCAGAAATAGTCTATTTCTGACATTTCTGGGACATGTATGGAGTGAATGTCCCAGAACTGTCAGAAATAGTCTATTTCTGACAGTTCTGGGACATTCCCTCCATATAGCGGTTTCAACCGCTGTATGGAGGGAATGTCCCAGAACTGTCATAAATAGTCTATTTCTGACAGTTCTGGGACATTCACTCCATACAGCGGTTGAAACATTGTATCTATTTGTTTCCATAAATGGATCCATTTATGGAAACAAATAGATACAATGTTTCAACCGCTGTATGGAGGGAATGTCCCAGAACTGTCAGAAATAGTCTATTTCTGACAGTTCTGGGACATTCACTCCATACAGCGGTTTAAACCGCTGTATGGAGGGAATGTCCCAGAACTGTCATAAATAGTCTATTTCTGACAGTTCTGGGACATTCCCTCCATACAGCGGTTGAAACATTGTATCTATTTGTTTCCATAAATGGATCCATTTATGGAAACAAATAGATACAATGTTTCAACCGCTGTATGGATGGAATGTCCCAGAACTGTCATAAATAGTCTATTTCTGACAGTTCTGGGACATTCCCTCCATACAGCGGTTGAAACATTGTATCTATTTGTTTCCATAAATGGATCCATTTATGGAAACAAATAGATACAATGTTTCAACCGCTGTATGGAGGGAATGTCCCAGAACTGTCAGAAATAGTCTATTTCTGACAGTTCTGGGACATTCACTCCATACAGCGGTTGAAACATTGTATCTATTTCTTTCCATAAATGACATTCTGCAGATACACTTAGAGGAGCTCTGCAGATACACTTTTTGCCGGCTTGGAATTATTCTTATTTTCATCCTACTTCTTCTTCTTCTTCTTCCTCTTCATCCTCATCCTCATCCTCTTCTTCTTCTTCTGAGGATGAGGATGAAGAAGAAGAAGAAGTAGGATGAAAATAAGATTAATTCCAAGCCGGCAAAAAGTGTATCTGCAGAGCTCCTCTAAGTGTATCTGCAGAATAGAGGAACTCTGCACATACACTTTTTGCCGGCTTGGAATTATTCTTATTTTCATCCTACTTCTTCTTCTTCTTCATCCTCATCCTCTTCTTCTTCTTCTGAGGATGAGGATGAGGATGAAGAAGAAGAAGAAGAAGAAGTAGGATGAAAATAAGATTAATTCCAAGCCGGCAAAAAGTGTATGTGCAGAGCTCCTCTAAGTGTATCAGCAGAGCTCCTCTAAGTGTATCTGCAGAATAGAGGAACTCTGCACATACACTTTTTGCCGGCTTGGAATTATTCTTATTTTCATCCTACTTCTTCTTCTTCATCCTCATCCTCTTCTTCTTCTTCTGAGGATGAGGATGAGGATGAAGAAGAAGAAGAAGTAGGATGAAAATAAGATTAATTCCAAGCCGGCAAAAAGTGTATCTGCAGAGCTCCTCTAAGTGTATCTGCAGAGCTCCTCTAAGTGTATCTGCAGAATAGAGGAACTCTGCACATACACTTTTTGCCGGCTTGGAATTATTCTTATTTTCATCCTACTTCTTCTTCTTCTTCTTCTTCATCCTCATCCTCATCCTCTTCTTCTTCTTCTGAGGATGAGGATGAGGATGAAGAAGAAGAAGAAGAAGAAGTAGGATGAAAATAAGATTAATTCCAAGCCGGCAAAAAGTGTATCTGCAGAGCTCCTCTAAGTGTATCTGCAGAGCTCCTCTAAGTGTATCTGCAGAATAGAGGAACTCTGCACATACACTTTTTGCCGGCTTGGAATTATTCTTATTTTCATCCTACTTCTTCTTCTTCTTCTTCATCCTCATCCTCTTCTTCTGAGGATGAGGATGAGGATGAAGAAGAAGAAGAAGAAGTAGGATGAAAATAAGATTATTTCCAAGCCGGCAAAAAGTGTATGTGCAGAGCTCCTCTAAGTGTATCAGCAGAGCTCCTCTAAGTGTATCTGCAGAATAGAGGAACTCTGCACATACACTTTTTGCCGGCTTGGAATTATTCTTATTTTCATCCTACTTCTTCTTCTTCTTATTCTTCATCCTCATCCTCTTCTTCTTCTTCTGAGGATGAGGATGAAGAAGAAGAAGAAGAAGAAGAAGTAGGATGAAAATAAGATTAATTCCAAGCCGGCAAAAAGTGTATCTGCAGAGCTCCTCTAAGTGTATCAGCAGAGCTCCTCTAAGTGTATCTGCAGAATAGAGGAACTCTGCACATACACTTTTTGCCGGCTTGGAATTATTCTTATTTTCATCCTACTTCTTCTTCTTCTTCTTCATCCTCATCCTCTTCTTCTTCTTCTGAGGATGAAGATGAGGATGAAGAAGAAGAAGAAGTAGGATGAAAATAAGAATTCCAAACCGGCAAAAAGTGTATGTGCAGAGTTCCTCTATTTCTGACAGTTCTCTGACAGCTTCTTCACATGTACAGCGGTTGAAACATCTGTATCCTAAATGGAAACTAATAGATACAATGTTTCAACCGCTGTACATGTGTTCCTTCTGTCAGAGAACTGTCAGAAATAGCGGAGCTCTCTGCAGGGACACTTTTGCCGGCTGATCGGGAAAAATCCGATTCGCGCACCCGAAGTAGGCAAATATTCGGATTCGCCGCGAATCAAATTTTTCCTGAAATTCGTATCGAATTCCGGTTCGCCTGGTTCGATTCGCTCATCTCTAGATATAATCTTGGAGTTTCCACGGAAGATGCTGAGCTGCTTTTAAAACCAGGAGGGGTAGCAAAAGAAGGAGAAAATGATACATATTAAGAAAAAACCTGTATCAAAAAACAGGGAAAATGGGCAGCTGAGCTGCTTGTAACTAGGGGCAAAAATGGGTAGTATCTTGGATACCTTTCTGTAAGAGGAAATGAGCTTATGAGCTCCATGCTTCTCACTAGAAATGTTATTTAGCTGTAGTGGGGAGATTCCTGTATCCTTAAAGGGGACATCTATGCTCCTAGGACCATTCTGTGTCCAATTTCTCAGGTGGAGTAGGAATATCAAGCTGAGCTCCAGTGGGGAGTAAGCATCATTGCTTGAGCAGTTGAAAACCGTTTTCCACACTGTATGTTGGAATTTTCTTACCATTCCATATGACTTTTAGTTTCGTGGGGAATCCCCATCTATAGGGAACATTATAGTTCCGTAAAGCTTTGGTTAGTTGTGCAAGTTTCTTTCGATTGACTTCAGTTTGTTGTGATATGTCTGTGTATAGAGAGATCCTGGCAAACTCATCTGAGGTTACTGGGTTTTGTTTGGCGGCCATCATGATTCGATCTTTGACATGGAAATAATGGATCCTTGCCAAGGTATCTCTAGCTGCTGTAGCCGGAAGGAATATAGGCTTAGGGATACAATGCGCTCTGTCAATACATAGTTCAATGTCGCTCAGAGTAGGGATTAAAGCTTTCATAAGGTGCTGGATATGCTGTATGTGGTTAACTCAAGAGGTGCGACTGATTCTGGAATGCTTCTAAACTTTATGTTGTTGCATCTTGAGCGGTCTTTCAAATCAGCGATCTTGTTATGTAATTGTTGAATCTCAGACTCTTGATCAGCATATGCATCCATTAAATCGTTATGGGCTGAACAGAGGTCTGCCATTTTAGATTCCATATGATTTATCTTGTCTTCATGGGATTGTACAGTAGCAAACATATCTGAAAAATCTGCCAAGAGGGATCTTTTCATAGAGAATAACACATTCCTTCTGTGTCCCGCTGCAGAGTAGAAGTCAGTGAGGTGTTGAGGCTGTTTGGACTGTTTCCTCTGCTTGGACATAGTGCAGGTGCAGTTCAGAGAAGCAGAGGAAGTAGAAACGGGTGAAAGTAATCTCCCGTAGTCGCTGCAATAGCCGTTGTGAGAAGGGAGACATCTTTCCTGCCGGCCAGACATGCCCCCCCAAAAAAGTATTCTATGAGTATGGAAACAAATCAGGAAAACGTATGGTGAGAGCATTACAATCTAAAAAGGCAGCCGTGACAGCACACTCCTTAATTAATTCTACAGGTGACACTGGTTTCAAATGAGGAAATTGCAAAACAATTTGTGAACTATTATTCTAAAATGTACACTCTTTCCTCCTCAAAGCAATCTTTGGGTGACACAATTAGGCACGGAACCATCACTGACTTTTTATGACAATACAGCCCTAAGCCTATAATGACCAATTAGGCCGCACATCTTAAATGCCCTCTTTCATTGTAAAAGGTGACTGTAGCTCTTAAACAGTTGAAGACAGGCAAGAGCCCCGGACCAGATGGCCTTACCGTGAGCTACTACAAAACTTTTGCGGACACCCTCTTACCCAGGTTCTGCTTTCAATCATTTATCCTCCCTCGCCCCCTCTTCCCAGAACTTACTATAAGCACACATAATGGTGATCCCCAAGCGAGGCAAAGACCCCGTCTTCGTCGCTAAGTAAAGACCAATTTCATTCTTGAACGTAGACCTCAAATTATTCGCAAAAATACTGCCATTACTGCTGAAACTTATCAATCTTGACCAAGTTGGGAGAGGCGATAATACTTTAAAGTCCATAAACATACACCACTGTCTCACCTCCTCTCACCACCTAGGCTTCTTTATTACTTTGAATGCAGAGAAGGCTTTTGACAGAGTGGCATGGGATTACATGACTGCGGTGCTCAAGGCACTTGGAATACAGGATCACATGCTTTGCTTTATCTTGCCTTTATATTTGAATCCCACAACAAAAGTCTGAGTTAACGGTCACCTGCCGGATGCCTTCTCTATATTCAATGGAACTCAGCAGGGCTGCCCCCTATCTCCTTTAATGTTTGTCCTAATATTGGAACCATTACATTGTCAGCTCAGGGCGAACCCAGATATCAAAAATTATATACGGTATCCCCTTCAATAATGTTATACAAAAAATCCCAAAACGCATTGAAACACTTTCACCCCAAAAAGTGTAGTAATCTGTGAAGAATAATATGCTTACTAATAAAATCAATCGAACCCAGATATCAAAGGGGTCACTATCTCAAGCCACACCCACAAAAACTCTGTCTTAGCAGACAATATCCTCTTATTTCTAACGGAACCTCATAAAACCATTCCCAACCTACTTAAAGATGTTGCATTGTATAATTCCTTTAATGAATTTACAAATCCCAAACTCTGAGCATGACCCTATGACAAGATATTATCTCGCAATGTCAAACCAACTTCCCTTTTGGATGGCAACGTAATGCGATATAGGTCCCTACAAGGCTCTCAGACCTATATGCCCTAATTTACTTACCAATACTTAAAAAAATCCTTAACACCCCCCCCCCTTTTCCCACTTCTCATCCTCTTGCTCCTCCCTTCCTTCTTTTCCTTTTCAACCTATTGATGTCACCACTCATAATCAGCAGACAAGAAAGATTAATTTTACTCTTTTCCCTTACCATCTACCAGGGGCAGACTGACCATTTGGAAACTCGGGCACTGCCCGAGGGCCCCGGGTCAGTAGGGGGCCCCATGAGATGCCCCTGGTACCTTTTTCATAGGTTTTTTTGAGTTTGGGCAAGGACACAGGGGCCCCATGATCCCCTATTGCCCAGGGGCCCCATGAGTTTTCAGTCCGCCCCTGCCATCTACCATGTTATCACCTTGAGTTTGGTACATCCCCGTGCTTATGACCTGGCACATACTAGAGAGACCCATACCTCATCCATATCTTCTCTGACAGGTTACTTCTCCAGGTTAGGAGTTTTCACTTTTTGGTTGTTTCTAGTTAATGTTACTTTGTGGTAAGCTATGAGGTTTTCTAACAAATTCAGCTTACTCTAATGTACTGATTGTAATGAGGGGAGAGAGTGATTCACGGCTGCCTCCACCATATTTCTTTGGTTGGTGAACTGATCTTCCCCATATTCTATTTCATATGGGAAATGTTTGATACCATTTGACTGATTGAGCACTGATTATGTCACTGTTTGCTGACTTCTATGTATTTATCCTTTCAAAACTTGAATACATTTCTTGAAAATAACACAAGAATATGAGAGACCAGATAATAGTAAACCTTTAACCCTTGTTGAATTATCTTTGAAAATTCCCTTGGCCATGCTGATCAGCTGAATGAGAGAGAAAAATGAACTGTCCATGTAGGGGAAGAATGGGATTCTGAGTTTGTGAGAAAATTGCTTTCTGACACTAGAAGCCAACACCATACTATTAAGCATACGTCCAATAAGCCTCACACAGCTTGTATGGGGTCTCTCCTGGGTGTTTCTTGCATATATCTCTGTTCCCTATAAGTGATGGAGGCAACCAGTGGAGAGGCTTACAACACATGGACCATTGGTTTTAAAGCATATGTGGCTGACTGTGTACAAACTTATTACCCTCTGCATATCTTTCACTCTATCCGATGAAGAATTAATAAATTGAAATACAGTATGTTGGATTATCCACATGGCTGTCATTATCTGTTGTTACTATCAAGGTTTTGTGGACCATAGAGTGTTGAAACAAATGTAACCATATGAGGGTCTAGTACTTTCCTTCAGTCTTGAATTTTTATGCAATAATTTTATTGACGTTTGTTTAATAATCTTTGATGAATTTATGTAATATGTGGTATGAAAACCTAGCATGTTTCCCTAGAGTAGACACTACCAGCCAAGAACACTGCTAACTCTTTTTCTTGGTATAAGCATCTGCTGTTACTGTTAGTACACTTTTTTTTTTTTTTTAGAAATTGCACAGCTACCGATTCTTTGGCACAACTCCTATCCCTAAAAAGTGGGGCAGTATTCTCAGTACATTAAGTTATTATTTACAGGTATGTACAGTATATCCTTACTGGATGGATAAAGATGGAATATCAGACACACAACCCAAAACACATTGGTAAACAAGGCTAATAACACCATAGAACTGACAGAAACAACTCTTAATGTCTGTTGAACATGCAACCCTGTGTAGCACTGTTACCGCACTTTCAGCACCTGTTAATATTATGTGATCTCAATCAACATCCCATCATTTATCATCCACCTATTAATCTCTAGACATTTACTGCCCTTCATTCATTTTATCTATCATCTGAGCCCCTTCTCAATCCAACGATGTGCACTGAAGTCTCGACTATCCAGGGGCACCCTCTCCTCATTTGGCTGAGACAGCAGCAGGATCCATTGGCTCCCACTGCTGTCAATTACAGCCATTAAGCCAATGAAAAGAGAGGGGGGGAGGTGCCGAGCATGGCTCCGTGTGTGAATGGACACACGGGAGTAGTGGCTGGAGAGTGCGCATGTTTGGGTGCCCCACAACAAGCTGCTTGCTGTGGAAGAACCCTACAGGAGGGAGGGGCCAGGAGCGCTGGCAGGGGGACCTAAGAAGAGGAGGATCCAGGAGGATCTGTGTAAAACCACTGCACTGAGCAGGTAAGTATGACATGTTTGTTGTTTTTTTTTAAATGTAAGCCTTTAGAGTCATTTAAATTTAACACATGTCCTATCACTTGGCACTCACTGCCATTCTTATAACTTAATCTTTAAAGTTAATGCAAAAGCAAAGATGTTTTTAGTTGGGATGGAGCAGGGAAAATTTAGACTCTTTTTAGGTTTTTATTTATGTCTTTTCAGACCATTGTAACCAAGACAGAAAGTGACACAGGTGAAGATAATAATCTAATAGGGACAAATATTTTGGTAGCACTTCTCTGAAAAGTAATTTCCCCTCAATTTATTAAAACCGTTTCTCATTTCCTGTTATTTCTCTAGGACAGAAAGTGAAGGGAAAGCTCCCCACACGAACACAAAAATAATCACACAGCAGTTTTTAACATTTTCCTACTCGATCCAAAATGCAAAAGTTAAACCAGCCTTGTAATAATTTTATATGCTTAAATATATAGCTGCAATAATCCAATGTATTCCCCTTTTTTCCTGATGTTGCTGTAAATAGCTGTGCTAACAGGATAGCTACAAGAAGATCCTGAGGGATATGGTAGGTGGGTCAGAGCAGGGGTTTCATGTAATTTCCCACAAAAAAGCAAAAACTGCTAATTAACTGTTTCACAGCAGTACTGTGGGTATTCAGGTTATAAATTGCTGTGTTTCTTAATCTATTTTATTATGTCCATGCTGGGAGGTTTGTAGAAGCATTACAGGCATATACATTGAATTGTAAAAATTATTATTTGAATATAGTAATTCTCAGTAAATCACAGTTTGCTGCTAAGCCTACCAAAGTCTGAGTCTCCCCCAGTGTAGCGGAATAGTGGAGAGGTGCAAAGCTTATATCCATCAGAGCTACCTCTGGTGAGATGTGTGTTATAAAGACTGCATATCCAAAATTCTGAGCAAACTGTTTTACTATTCTACTGTGCTTTTTTTTTGTAATTGCAAGTACATTTTTTTATTGCAATAAAAGAATAATTTTACATTGAATTACATAAATTGGTTTAGACAGACTTTACAAAGCTCTGCTCACTGGAGGGAGCCATAGCCGGTGCACCTTTCCATTATTCAGCAATAGGGAGGGGGATCGCCACAACTAATTTCATCTCCTGTTGTCAACCACAACCACAGGAGATTGGCGCAACTTCAATATGACTGTCAGTGTGGAGGTAAGTTATCAGAATTGACAGTACTGATATCCCACCACTCATGTCCTCTCACACATCTGAACTTTAACATTGTAGGAAAGAGTAGCAACACTGCAGTGATTTCACGCTGTTAAACTAAGTGCTGGTTTAAATGATCTACTGGCAGTGAGTCTACTTTGATAAAAAGAAAGTTTCCATATATTACATTACTGCTTTGGCACACTGCAGTATATACTGTATTTATTTATTTTTTTTGTCCATAATTCACTATAAAATGTTTACTCATTTTTCCATATCTTCTTTCTATACATAAAATAATGCAGGGCTATATTGTTGGTCTTTGTAATGCTTTCTTGAAAATGAAAAATGTAATTTAAAAAAATCTTAAATAATGAATCTAAACTGATATTGCACTTACATTTTAGTGAAAGGTGAGATATAGCTATAGCATAATTTACTTGAAGTCTCTATTGTTGAATTGTCCATGGTAATGTTCCACATTACAAGACCCAGAGTCCATCAATCATTATTTAACGACTGCTTTCTCTAGCACAAATAGAAAATATCTGTGCTTTATGGAAACTAAAATGATTTAAAGTTTCATTGCTTGGTCAGCGGCTTAAGCTTTCTCTAGATGTCCCACACTCCTACTGTGCCTCAAAAATATCATCTGCCAAGCTTACTCTTCTTGAATATGTTCTTTTTTTGTAAGCAAGTGTCATGAAATGGGCAAGAAGTGTAGGAAATCCTTACAGCTTAGAATGGGCTGCCATATTAAAAAGCACTAATACCTGTATAAACTAGGTTACTTATGAATTCAGAATTTTGGCACCATTCCAAATAAAGCAAGGTCTTTATGTTATTAAAACTAGTCATACAAAATAATGGCAGTTATACATGCATACATGATCCATCCATTTAAGAATTATTTTAATTTGTCATGGCATATTGATAGTACCTTAGATTTTACAATCAAAGAGGAGGGAGCTGAACATTTCCCGAAAACTATGCCAATTATTGATTTTAGTGCAGCCTAAAGCTCAACCCTTGCAACTGGAGAGAAACATCAATTAAACGGTGAAACTGAGGGGGCATGTCCGGCAGGTTCCGTGGATGGCTGTGCTCTAAAAGCTCACCACAGCACATCAGCTGACATAGCGGCCACATAACGACTTTGTTGGGTATTGTTTTGCGCTATTATATAATTTTTATGATTTGGTGTTTACACTAGTGCACAGCAGCATTTCAAATTTTAGGGGTGGGGATTGTTCTGTGGCGCAGGAGTATATATTTATTTATTTATTATTGGTGCAGACTTTAACGTTATTGGCAACCCACTTCTGGATTCCTCCACCAACAGGCGCTCCTGCAAACATAATTTCAACCGCTTTTTACACGACCATGATCTCTACGATATCTGGCGATGTCAACATAGCACATACTACTCCCTCTCTCATCTATCGTACTCCAGAATTGATTTCTTCGTCACAGATAAATGGACTCTTCAACACGTAACTTCTTCCAACATTGGTACTATAACTTGGTCAGATCACGGTCCAATCAGCATAACCTTAGACAGCAACCGACAATCCCCAATCCCTCGTCTCTGGAGACTGAACTCATCGATACTGAACAACCCTGATGATAAGAAACATTTACCAGACGCACACAACATATTTTTTGAATGCAATGACACATCTGATATTTCTATAACCACACTGTGGTCCGCTTACAAGGCATACATGAGAGGTATCCTCATACAATTAAACTCCCGCATTACTAAACCGTGAACCCAACAAATTGACCAACTCATGACTTCCATAAATCTAAAATAAGAAATGAACAAAAAAAATCCAAGTCCCTCCACTTCTACATCCCTGGCCTCAGATAGAAATAAACTCCGAGCCCTTGTACTCTATAAATATGACCTTAACTTACAAAAAGGTAAAACAAAATTCTTCTCCTTAGGCAATAAAGCTAACTCCTTTTTAACAAAATTAATCAAACAACGATGCCTAAAATCTAAAATCTCCTCAATTCAACATCCAACTACCCATATCTCTCTCACAAACCCGCAAGATATAGCTAATGCTTTTGCAACATACTATCAAAAACTATCAAAAACTTTACAATCTCAAAATAGACCCAAACACAACACAACCAACAACCACTTCCATACAAAAATTTCTAAACTCTGCAAAACTACCCCAACTTACTCCAACACAACTCGCATCTATATCCAAACCATTATCTCCTAAGGAGATAGAAAAAGTCATCAAAACTTTACCTTTACCCATAAAGGCTGTAAAAGCAATCATTTCTCCTTCTCTCTGGCTGCATTCTTGCAGCCATTGAGAAATACTGTGAGAGCTGTGATTGGTCACAGCTTGTCACATGGTACAAGGCTGTTGTGAATAGCCTTGTACCATGTGATCTCTGTAAACATTCACAGATTTTACTAGTAGTAAGCAATGATGTCAGAAGTGACATCTTGGTTACTGCTATTTATGTGATCACTGATTGGCCAATCAGCGATCACATGATCGGGGCCTCACACAGAGGTCCCGTACAGCAGTCAGTGTTCCATTGTGTCTGGAGGACACAGCGGGCACCGGATAGCGGTGCCGTGCACTCCCAGGGAGCGTGCACAACCTGAAAATGCGGGCGCCGTTTATCAATGGCAACCCATTCCTGCACTGCTCCCATCCGGCCGTTTATGTACATAGTCTGGAAGGGAAGTGGTTAAGGGCTACTTCTGGGTAAAAATGATTGAGAAAGGCTGCCTTAGACTGTCTGAGACACAATAAACCTGGTTATGACTCAGACCAAGTTTCCAATTATAATCAAAGAAGACTTTCTTGTGTGAAGGGTAACTGTATAGCCTTGATTAGAAGGCCATCGGTGTTATATATAGTATTAAAATCTACCACTCTAAAGTTTCTAAATGTATTACTAAAAGTGCTTTTTGTGAAATTGTCTTTAATTTGTATTCAGTTATCTTGATTTTGTTTTTACTTATATCTAATATTTAGGCCTGAACTCTGGGATTTGCAGAACAAAATTCCTTTTAAAGGGGTCCCTCACATTGCAAGGGTTAAATGCATTTGAAAGCTGTGGGGTAGAGGAAAGGGTTATACCAGTTAAGCTGGCCATACACTGATTGAAATGCTACTACAGCTCTCTCCAAATCCAGTGAGGGCTCTGTCTCTATCTTATTTCCACACTGCAGGCATATTGATCGAATAATACAGAATGATGGTATTTAAGGACTTCTGTGTCAAGATGCTGCCAAAATCTCAAAGGTTTTCAGTATCCATTAAGACATGCCGTTCCCCCAAGATGGATGCCTGGAGTATATAGCAAGGGACAAATTATTCCTCAGTGATCTCCTGCCAGCCTGAAGAAAAAGTACAGTGCCAACATCAGGTTGGGGGATATACTGCACCCTACACCTGCAGCTGCTGATAAGTGTATTCTGATAATGTCCCAGTGGGGGGGATTCCTCCATCCACCTCATTTGTATGGATGGAGGAATATGTTAGGATTTTTATATTTTTTTAGCCTGCTGACTGACGAAAAAAAAAGAAACTAAGTGTATGGTCAGCTTACCTCTTCCTAACTCCCTCTGCTGCCATTGTTCATCTTTTCTCTCTAATGCTTCTGGTAGTAGGTGGGCTCTTGGTGTCTTCACATACAAAGTTCTTGATGTGACAGCTGGCAGGAGCACCTTATAGAAGAAGCTGTGGGGGATTGGTAACACAGGATAGAGGAAGGCTACTGGGACAAGGAATAAGGTAGGTATTATAACTTATTCTTCTACCTTAGACCTGACAGGTATTTACCCCTTGCACGAAAGCCCCACTGCAAGGGTATTTTTTTTTTCTAGTGCTCTTTAAACCTAATGGTGAATTTTTGATATGCAGTGTATAGTGTGTTCATTTTATTAGCAGCTTGACTGAAATTATTCACTTACATTAAACTGACCACCTATGTAAGTGGGTACTACACTGACCACCAATGTAAGAGGGCACTACGGTGACCATTAATGAAAGGCGGGGACTATACTGACCACTAATTTAGCCCAGCACTAAACTGACCACCACTGTAAGGTAGCACTAAATTGACAACTAAATTCAAGTACATGATCAGTGAGTGACCTATAGGCACCAAATTGTGACAATGTAATTAGCAACAGATAAAATCAGTTATTTTTTAACTGCTGATGATTACATTGACACAATTGTTATGACTCCCATCCAAAAACACGTTGCACCAGATCAGACATAGATCTTTTTAATTGTAGTTTTTTTTAGTCCATTCAAGTCCTTATTCAATTTTTCTAAGCCCTGGTGTAGAGGGATTTTTGTTGAGAAAGACCTGATTTGCAGCACGTTTTTCTCTGGCATACAAGACCCTCTTGATGCCACTTCAAAACAGATGCATCCCTTGGTTTGGCAGCACTGGTTGGCAGAGCCTCACTCATGCAGCTTGCTAATTGGTGCTGATTCTTGTTCCCCACAATCCAAGCACATTGCTTATTTCTGCTCTGGCCTGAATGGTGTTTGGAAAATGTATGCTGCTTGCTGAGATAGCAAAACTGTTTTTCTCAGCACAACTGTGCTGATAGAACAGAACAGTTCATGAAGGGATTTCTGGTGGATAGGAAGCTTTTTGGGCCTACCACAGGCAACCCCTCATGACCCGATGGGAATGGACCCATTTTGTGATGGCTGTTTGTACCCCCCCTATAAAGAACCGTGCCCCATCCTCATCTCCATACTTCCATCCTCATTTCCATAACCCCCTTAGCTCCCCCCATCCTCATCCCCAGAACACCATCTCATCTCTCTCTATCCTCATCTCTTTAACTCCTCATCTGCCCTCCATCCTCTTCTCAATAACCCCTTCCTACTTCCCATCAACATCATCTCCAAAACCTCATGTCATCTCTCCCCATCCTCATCTCTATAACTCCTCATCATGCCACCCCCCCCATCCTCTTGTCTATAGCCTCTCCTTATCTTCCCCCCAACCTCACCTCCATAACTCCATCTCATCTCTCCCCATTCTCCTCTTTATAACCTGTTATAGTGCTCAGGTAGAGAGCACAGTTAGTAATCAGTTCGCAAGATTTCTGATAATATCAACTGTTATTTTTTGCAATTATTGAACACTTTCAATTGTATATTTAACAGACCAAAAGGAAACAAATAAGAAATTAATTGTTATTCTGGCCATAGACAGCTCGAAATTAGACTCATGGGTGCTGGTGCCAGCATCTTCCAGTTCAAAATACTTCAATTGAACAATTGAAGGGGCTGGTTGGAAATCTGTTAGCTCAACAGTATCTGCATGCTTTTAAATACAGGCACTGTTCAGATAATCAGACAGCTGTGGATGCCAGCTGTTGGAATATAATAGCCACAAGGGAGATTCCTCAATCTACATTGTTTAGCATTCGGGGCTTGTGTTGTTTCTCTCCTTCGGCCATCTGTGGCTAGCTTTAAGGTTTGCATGTACAGTACTTTAAAGAACACATACTTCCTGCCTTGCCTCTGATCAAAAGTATCCCACCCTCCACCACCCCAGATACCTATTTACCTACCATATTTATCTAATATGACAGACACAGCTTTTTGAAAATGAAGAAATGGCCTCATTCAGAAGTCTGAGGACCTTGTAGGCGTGGTCAGTGTCAAGAACAATTTTGGCCACAGACTATAAATTTTGAGTAATCCTATGACCAACTAGACTTATATTAAATGTTTTTCTATGTACCAGTTTTCAGGGTTTTGATAGACTAGGTCGGCCATTCTGAACTAGGATTCCATGGAACTCTAGAGTTCCTTCAAAGTTTCATATCTGTGATGTCTTTGGATAAGAAATGGCTTCTATCCAGGATTCACTGCTGGGGTCCTACTACCCTATCCTCTGCACTGGGAATACTTTAAAGTAGTTGTAAAGGCAGAAGGTTTTTGACCTTCATGCATTCTTTGAATGAAGCTTAAAACCTTCCGCATGCAGCCCCCCCCCCCCATACTTACATGAACCTGATCTCGATCCAGCAATGAAAAGAAGAGGCTGTCTCCATCCTCATTGGCTTGGACATAGCAACTCCTGTCAATCACAGCTAGTGAGGAGGGAGTGGGCGTAGTGCCAAGCCGTGCTCTGTGTATCTGATACTAGAAATTCTGGATAAAACCTCTGCACACTGCTATACAGTATACCCTTTTTAGCAAACTTTAAAATGAAAAACAGGGATTTTTTTGTTCACAGCATTGTGCAGATGGTTTATCCAGAATTTCTAGTGTTAATATTTGGTCACACACCTCTAGCACCTGATAGATTATATGCATATAAAAGCTATTGGGATCTGATCACAGGTATATCTTGTTTCTGTGTGTCCTATAGACACACAGAACTGGCTCATGAGTGAGTGTGCAGGTGTGCCACCATAGGGAATGACTTCCTGTGGTGGCAAACCCAGAAAAGGAGGAACCAAGAACCCGAGAAGAGGAGGATTGAGGCTACTCTGTGCAAAACCATTGCACAGAGCAGGTGAGTATATCATGTTTGTTATTTAAAAAAAGAAAAAAAAAAAGGTTTACAATCACTTTAAGGAAAGTTAATCCTTTGTGCATGTAGCAAGTCTGTTCATTTGTAGATATAGAGACCATACTGTCCTCTATGTGTTAGCTCTGTGTATGGCATGAACAAAGACCAAGCTAAACTCCTATCAAAATAAAACTACACTTACTAGCATGTCCCACTTCTATCTTTCCTTTTTCAATAAAGCCTGTTCCAGTGTGGTTCATCATTTGCCTTAAGTCCAATAATTTTCCAGTAGTGTCACTTTTGATTGTCACTAACTTATAACCATGGCTATATTCATATATTTATGGCTCTCTGAATCTGTAAAATATAGGTTTATCTGAATTTTTCTGAGTTCGAGCAGATTAATATTTTTTTTCATTAGCGTCCAGCATTCTGAAAGAGGAGACATTACCTAACTGTTGAGAAAAACAGCACTGTGATAATACATCCGAAACATTTTTCTTATTAATTCCCAGAAACACAAAGCATTAAACTGCATAATTTTTTTACAAATTTAGAAAAGGTCAGGAAACCTTTTTCATTTAAAAAAAATGCTGTCATTTTACACAATATGCTGCTCAAACATCTGACATTTTAAATTAAATAAAAACTTAACTTAAGCATGCTTAAACAATAGCTTGTGAAATTGCATAGGGCATATATATTATTTGAAATCATTGCCAAATCTTTGGGGGGTGGGGGTCAATGCATAATTGGTATGACCTGCAGTAACATTTGATATTTGCTAAATCAACCGGAGCTCTCACTGCCCAAATATAATCTCAGACACAGCAGCCCTTTGACACCTACTAGATTACAAATCTGAGTCAGGATGTATTTTCTACCCTCACTACTAGTATTTCCATTTTTCTATATCTTTTTATAAAATAGAAAATAAAAATAATGTTTTTTAACTTTGATTTTTCTTTGGAAGGAATCTCCTGAATAATTTAATAATTTTGGAGAAAACATCAAGTTTATTATTAGCAGACATTACAAATATTAATATATAAAACATCAAACAGCATAAATAAAATATAATAAATATTAAATGAAATAAATAAACCAAAAAAACTTATAATGCATAAAAAAATAAAAAAAAAGTATATAAATTAAATAGAATAGTCCCACTCCAAATGATTAAAAGGAATAAGGTGAATGAAATATAATTGAAAAGTCCTTCTCCAAAAAGCCTTTGACCCATGTTGACACAGTGTTAATGCTCAGATAACATACTGCACTCACCAGATATTAGTGAAAAAAACGCCTTTTTAGGGTTTTTTTTGGGATCCTGGACCCAATCAGTACAGCCTCCAGTCACCGAGTTTAACATGGACTTCCCCCACTCCAGATAGGATATAAGCCTTAGACCTCCAAAACAGGATATAAACCATCCTCCAACCTCCAGGATCAACAGAAATCACTTGCCAAAAAGGATATGATTGCAGTCTTCAGATGTGGTGGCTGCATTAGTTTTCTTTCAGGACAAGAACATTTTCAACAAGTCCAGAAAATAACTGTTGACCTGACCAGAAATGCAGTGTCCTTGTCAGTTCCTGTGAGCTGAACCCTGCAGGAGCAGCTTGGTATGATGGGTTCTCTGATCTTTGCCATAGCTCTGCAAACAGCTCTCAGAGCTGTTTGCAGAGCCGTGGCAAAGAGCAGAGGACCCATCATACAAAGTTAAACCCGGTGATTGGAGGCTGTACTGATTGGGTCTAGGATCCCCCAAAAAAACTAAAAAGGCATTTTTTTCAGCCAATATCTGGTGAGTGTGGTATGTTATCTGAGCACTAACACAGTGTCAACAAGGGTCAAAGGCTTTTTGGAGAAGGACTTTTCAATCATATTTCATTCACCTTATTCCTTTTAATAATTTGGAATGGGACTATTCTATTTAATTTATATAAATTCTCTCTTTATTTCTTTCATTTAATATTTATTATATTTTATTTGTGCTGTTTGATGTTTTATATTTTTTTCGGTGTTTACACTAATGAGCAGCAGCATTTACTTAGGAATTATTTCATGTTTTTATGGCGCTGGTGATTCTTTGTATAAAAATATTAATAGATCTTACATTTGTTTTGATACAAGAAATCATAAGCATTCCTTCCTGTGTTCGTCTTATATTTTCAGTAATTTCCTAGAGAGTGAAATACGACCAAGAAATAATTATATAATATTATCTAATTATTTCTATGAATAGCTCTTGCAAGGAAAGAGTCACATGCATGTCAGAAGCTAAAATAAAAGAAGCGATGCTGCACTTATGGGTGCTGTGTGGGAGATTGTGACTGGAGTTCTCAAGTTTTGTAAAGCAAGATCTAAGAAGGCTGAGAAATAGTTAAGGATGGTGGCAATGAGGCAGTGAATCTGGTTCAAGAAAAGAAACTGAAAGATGCTGAAGTATTTTGCATATTCAGGTGAATGAATCATTTCTGAATTTGTGGGAGAGCATATGAAATTATTTTCACTGTGAACCTTACAGTATATCCTGTATAAAATATTCTTTACTTTCTTGCATTTGACATTTCACTAGGACAGGGAATATGTCATTCTAAAAATAAATCTCTCTCCATAGAAAATTATTATTTTGTAACGGCAGAACAGAATATCCTGAACCCAATGGAAAAGGCAGCATAATGCCACAGTAAAAATGCAATCATTGAGTATACAGAACATTAATCTTTGTTGAAACCATGAAGACTGACATATTACATGTGTGACTCTCCGTCTTAGAAGAGTATCTCTTGTAACGCTGCATCACCTGTGACAGAACACAGTGCTGTAAGTGAGGCTTGGATGGAACCTGCCTTGCTCTTTAGGTGAATTGGTTGTGAACTAGCGACCTTTTGCAATGAATGTAATGCTGGTGTGTGAAAGATGTATAGGAAATAGATTGTGTAGCCTTCTCCACATGATTGATGTTGTGGTTCAGTAGATATTAATGCCACGAGGCTGTAGCTGTATGCACAGCTGATAAGGGCATATATTCTTTCAGGTTCTACATAAGATGTCAGCAGAAAACCATTATTTTGTTATTACAGATCAAAAGAAAAGAATGACTCAATATAGCTCTGGTTATAGACGTAATGAAAATAAAGTCTGTTTTGGTTTGTAGGTGGCCAGATCTACTCTCATTGTGAAGATGGGAAGAAAAGCTGAACTAAAAGCAGTACGTGCTTCAAGGAAAACGTTGAGATGTTTAAGATATTATACATATTTTAAACATGCTTCTGGCACTAGACTCCAAATACAGTAATGTATTATAAATAACAGTGCATTGGGAAATATGATGTATTCTCTCAACTGGGTGAATAGTACAAGAAAGAAGACACAACATTATTTTTTTATGTTATTTTCCTTTTAAAAGGCATCCATGTTCTACACAAAGCAAACATTTAAGTGTGACAGCACCTTGACAGTTCTGACCTAAATTTTCAGTTTGATAAAATAGTAAACAAATGTGTTTCGCATCCATCTACATTCTGCCGTATTATTTTAATGTTACCAGCATAATATAGTCATTATTATAAACTGTATTGGGGAAAAATAGTATAATCCCATAGAGTGAGCATTTTGGGTGTCACAGCAGGTCACATCATACACAGAGAATTAAACAAGCTTACTGTATGTAAAATAACAGTCGAAAGAAAAGATAATAAAATGCTTTAATACCAGTGTGTATACACTATATTGCCAGAAGTATTAGGATGCCTGCCTTTACACACACACAAACTTTAATGGCATCCCACTCTTAGTCTGTAAGGTTCAATATTGAGTTGATCCACCTTTTGCAGCTATAATAACTTCAAAACGTCTGGGAAGGCTGTCCACAAGGTTTAGGAGTGTGTCTATGGGAATGTTTGACCATTCTTCCAGAAGCACATTTGTGAGGTCAGGCACTGATGTTGGACAAGAAGGTCTGTCTTGCAGTCTCCACTCTAATTCATTCCATAGGTGGTGTGTCGGGTTGAAGTCAGGACTCTGTGCAGGCCAGTCAAGTTCCTCCACCCCATACACGCTCATCCATGTCTTTATGGACCTTGCTTTGTGCACTGGTGCACAGTCATGTTGGAACAGGAAGGGGCCATCCCCAAACTGTTCCCACAAAACTGGGTGCATGAAATTTTCCAAAATGTCTTGGCATGCTGTCGCCTTAAGATTTCCCTTCACTGGAACTAAGGGGCCAAGCTCAACCCCTGAAAAACAACCCCACACCAAAATTCTCCCTCCACTAAACTGTACACTTAGCACAATGCAGTCACGTAAGTACCGTTCTTCTGGCAACCGCCAAACCCAGACACGTCCAACAGACTGCCAGACAAAGAAGTGTGATTCATCACTCCAGAAAACATGTTTCCACTGCTCTAGAGTCCAGTGGCGGTGTGCTTTACACCACTGCATCTGATGCTTTGCATTGCAGTTGGTGATGTAAGGCTTGGATGCAGCTGCTCGGCCATGGAAACCCACTCCATGAAGCTCTCTGTGCTTGTTGTTGTGCTAATCTGAAGGCCACACCAAGTTTAGAGGTCTTTAGCTATTTTAGACTTCTGCACACTGTGTGCTTCAGCATGTGCTGACCACGCTGTCATTTTACATGGCCTACCACTTCGTGACCGAGTTGCTGTTGTTCCCAGTTGCTATCATTTTGTTATAATACCACTAACAGCTGACCGTGGCATATTTAGTAGCAAGGAAATTTCATGGATGGACGTATTGCACAGGTGACAACCTACGGTACCAAGCTTGAATTCATTGAGCTGAGAGTGACCCATTCTTTCACAAATGTTTGTAGAAGCAGTCTGCATGCCTAGGTGCTTGATTTTATATACCTGTGGCCATGGAGGTAATTGTAACAGATGAATCCAATGATTTGGAGGGGTGTCCAAATACTTTTGGCAATATAGTGTATGTCAGTTGATATTCCTTCTAAAGATTTACCCCACACCTACCTGAATACTCATAACCTAACCTGTAAAACCAGTCCTTAGCATTTATTTATTACAGGTACTTATATATAGCGCCATCAATCTACGCAGCGCTTTACATACTATATATATATATATATATATATATATATATATATATATATCTATTTCATTCACATCAGTCCCTGCCCTCAAGGAGCTTATAATCTAAGGTCCCTAACTCACATTCATACATACACATACTAGGGCCAATTTAGACAGGAGTCAATTAACATACCAGCATGTCTTCAGAGAGTGGGAGGAAACTGGAGTACCCAGAGGAAACCCAATCAAGCATAGGAAGAACATGCAAACTCCAAACTAACGATCCTAGTGCTGCCAGGCAGAAGTGCTAACCACTTAGCCGCTGTGCTGCCCTATTCCCAAAGCTTAAAATCTTAAATCAGACTTTCACTTAAAGTACAACTAAAGGCAATACATTTTTTTAGTCTTAAACAGAGATTAGAACACCTGTCAGTTTTTATTGAGGTCTGCGCCCCTTTTAGGGAGATTCATCCTCTCTATTTGTCCTGTTTACTGTTATCATCAAAAGTGAAAGTAAAAGAAAATCACAATTTTTGGGTTGATACTAGAACAGTAATATAGGGAAAATGTTATGATGGGGGTATTGGTTCTGGCGACCCTGGTGACACCCATAGATTACCTCATTTGGAGGGATTTCTTCTCATGTCCTGGCTATGAGGCAGGAAGTGAAGGGAAACCTCCCCAACAGGACACACATGGCAAAAAACTGACAGGCGTTTTAACCCTCCCTTACTCTATCCAGAATTAAAAAAAAAATGTTGTCTTTAGTTCAGCTTTAAAAGTTAAAGTACCGCTCATCCTGCTCTAACTTATTTGTTTTTTATTGGAAGAGGTACCTTTTTCTGGTAGTCACCTGCTCCCACAGCCACAATTATTGCCAAGGCATACCACCCCTTCCCCCACCTGCAATCTCCTGGGACATATTACATGACAATCCGACAGCACCACACATGATGCATGTGCAGTGGAGAGCTGGCAGTGAAACAGCAGGAAGATACAGCTGGTCCTCACATCCAAGGTGGCAGCATCAAAGATCTGAAACCTGGGAAAGAATCACGTATGGTGAAGACAGTGATGGACTCCTAGGCTGGTAAGTGTCTGGTAAAGTTTATTTAACCCTTAAACGTGACGAAAGTCTGCTTATTTCTTTTTTTTTGGATGATGGTTTAGAACTCCTGCTAGGTTTTTATTGCTTTCTGTATCTCCACTTGAGAAATTCACCCTCTCTGTTTATCATGGTGACCATCGTCACTGGGAAGGAGGCAGAATACAAAATGCAAGGTTGTCAGACAGGAATAAAATGGGAACTGTTCCAATTGAGACATTTTTCCAGTGACTACTGTCTAAAAGGGGATTTATCTTACTTTTAGAGATTTACTGTCATTAACTTTTGATTCTACAGGAAAGGGAATAAATAGAAACCTCTTGAATGGTGCACAGATGGCAAGAGGTACTTGCTACAGTATATTAAAAAAAAGTGTTGGCTTTAAAATAAAACTTTGGACAAAAATAACAAGATAAACTAGAAAAGCTACAATTTCTGGGGAAATTGTGTGAAGTGTTTTTGCCTCCACCAGTAGTCTACAACTGGAGTGGGCAGAGTAATTGGGTGGAGTGGCTTGTCACTCTGCTGCCTGCTCACACACCTGGGATCCTATGGCAACTCACTCTACAGCAAGGGCAGAGAAGAGTGATTAAAAACAAACTGCTCCAACTTGCTCACTTCACTGGCGGTGGCCATCTTCAAACGGTTGTAGTTTAAACATTATAAATCGTACACCAAAGATTCTTATATTGTAAGAATCACAAGACCCAGACCTACATTTTGATGCATAGTATGTCTGTGAAATATTAAAAATGAAGGCACAGTCGCAGTTTAGAAATTGCCCTTCAAATTTGAGGTGGCTAGAGTGGAGTTTCAATAAATGTCAATGGGCGGCATGAGTTGCAAACAAATGGTCATATTGTGAAAACTGTCAGGACTATGGCTTAGCCATGGATATTTTTAGTGGCAGTAGGGATAGCTGAACGTTTTGATATAAGATTTGTGTAGGTGGGCTTGAAAATGAGGGAGTGATGGCAGTTTAGAAATCATGTCCTGATTTTTCAGCTCACACTCTAGCTTTGTCAGCTCCTACTCTAGTTTTGAACATTCCGCCATTCATTCCTATGGGACCAATTTAACCACAAAAACGCTGATATTTCGTGAACCATTTGGCGAAATGTTCCACAAAGTAATAGCACACCAATCGGGAACAATCCGCACGTTTCGGTATATTACTGTCTATGCAGTGTAAAAACTGTGGGAGGAGTTAGGGTGGTACATTTGGCTATAATAATAAGAATATATATGTGAGATAACAGTAAGTGGTCTTGCCATGCAAGAACACTTAATGATAACATAACAAAAGCAACCTTTGTTGCATTATTCAGCTTTATTTCAGGGATTTCCTCTGTAGTACTTATTTTATGATGTCCTCAGTCTGATGGCCATTATCATTTAATCAACTTCCTCCAAACCCACCTCAGCTTATCTCTGTCACTCTGCTTTCACTTTCTATTAGCATGATTCTTTGTGAGCACAACATCTGATTGACTTCTTTGCTGCTACTCCCCCACAGCCAGAACTCTCCTCTACTCCCCTATGTTCTGACAGAGGAAAGTCCTTTGATGTCCTCATGCCCAGTGCAGTGCTGTGGACCCTGTGTTGGACTTGATGACACTGTTCAACAGGTAAAAAGTTTTGGGCATAAAATTAGCTAATCTTACATAATTTTGGGGTGCTGAAAACGAAAATGACCCTAAAAAATGTTGATTGGCTCTAGTTTTCATGATATATTCACCCATCTAATGACGTAAGCCATTCAAAATTATGATGCAACTTCAGCTGCATATTGCGCAATTGATACTGGTGACCAATAGAAAATTGCATGTATACTGAGATGATGCAGTATTAGCCTTTAATTGCATCACTTCACTGCATAAAAGCTGCAGTATCTGTAGCTGATTGTAGTTCGACAGCGTCTTTACATTTCGTTTTATGCTTATATAGGCTACTCAGTAATGCCTCGAACTTGTGTGAATAAAGCAGATAATTTCTGCTATATCTGCGGTGAAATAACTTTTATCTCACAAAAAAGGAGGATAACAGGAATGATTAAGAAAGCCTACAACTTGTATTTTGGCTGCAAGATAGGAGACCAGGACAAGAGCTGGGCACCACATATATGCTGCAATTCTTGTGGGACGGCACTGGAGCAATGATCAGGGAACCTGCAACCACCAGAACATAAGGAAGGAGACGCTGCAGGAATTGATCTTACAGCCTGGAGGGAGTCCGGAGAAGTAGAGCTTTGGGTAAAGTAAAACTGTTTTTTGTGGCTTCCTAGAGCCAAATGAGCCTTTGAACCCTGAAGTGTGGGGCAGCCCCACTATAAGAGAGTATATTTTTCCTTTCCCTAAAGTTCAACTTTAAAATTCACTTTGCAAAGAACACCCAACCACATTGCCTCTTTAAACTGCTATAATTTTAGCAATTTTAAGATATGTGAAAGTGGATTAGCAGTAACACAGGTTTGCATGAATAAATGAATACATTTACATGAAGACAGACTTTTTAGGTACTTAATTAAGACACTTTCTAGTATTATAAAATCATAATTTTATTAATAACATGTAAAACCTGTTAATAAAAATTATGTGCTGCAGAAACTTTTAACGGTATAAAGTCTCAGATTATTTTTGTTCCATTCAACACCTTTAGCTATCTATGTATACTGTGTCTAACTCATACATCAGTGAAAATCACATTGTGATGCACAAGGAGTAAAAAATGATGTATTTAGTAAAATTGTGGTGGCATACTAGCATAATCAGGGCTTTTTGAAAAAAAAACATTTCAGAGGCATGTAGGCAAGATATAAGTACAATTATAAAGTAGATGTCTTTATGGTAAATAAAGTTCAGTTTTACTATACACTGAGATACATAGGATTATGGCTGGGACCTCTAAGAATATTCCTGGGGCAAGGGTAGGTACACCAAAGCAGAGGGCATCAGGTGCTTGGGCCCCGCCACGGACCCTTGTGGTTCAAAAGTAATTTCTGTAAAGATTGTGTGATATACAGTACATTAGTATGTGTTATGGTGGTCAGGGACAGATAAGTCTGCCTGACACACTTTACTTTAGAATCAGCTGTTATTGGGGGTGATTGCATCCCTCAGGTTTTCAATAAAATGATATCTCCAAATGTGTGTGTTAAGGGAGACTGGAGTGGAACAATTAAACATTAATATATATTGTTCCTGGAATAGCCTATTTTATTACATAGGCTCCATCATACTTCCCAACACAGATATACAAAAGATAATCTTAACCACTTCAATACCAGGTCGTTTTATCCCCTTCCTGCCCAGGTAAATATTCAGCTTTCAGTGCTCTCACACTTTGAATGACAATTGCGTGGTCATGCAACACTGTACCCAAACAAAAATTGATCAATGTTAAAACGTATAGGAGGATTTTTCATTTTGCTCTAGGAGGATTCAGAACCCCTGGCATCTGTTTGGACAGTGCTGATTGGTCCTATGCTGATCACATGCACTCTCCCAAGAAAAAAAAACTCTTGCAATACACACCATACTGAGCATGTGCAGAGTGACTCCACACAATATGTCTTATCAGGAAATAAGAGGGGAACACTGGAAGAAGGGGAGGATCAGAGAAGAGAGGATCAAACAGCGTTTTTACACAATGCAGGGGATTAACCCCTTAGGTTCAACAATGACTATAACAAGCCTGCTTTATGCATATTCAGACTGATTTTACGGTTGTGGGTTTAGTAACACTTTTAGCACTGGGTCTCTAAGTACATCAGTTTTACATAATGTCTAGAGCAATTGCATAGCATAAAGTTAATCTTCCTTCAAATAGGAAAATTTATCCAGCTATAGAGGACAGAAAACAGATGTGCAAGACCTGCCAGAACCCAAAAGTCACCTAGAACAGATATGGTCACATGCTCCCTACTTCTGGCAGTCATACCACCACCACCAGGATCTGCCACATATTGTGGCCACAAGCATAGGGGCTACATGGGGAGAGGCCAAAAGAGGAAGGCAGGATGGACGAACATAAAGAACCACCCACCACTACCTAATGAGAGCCTTGATGGAATATGCACAGTACATATGTCCATATGCTCACCCAAAAGGACTAACAGTGGCCATTTACAGTAGCTCCAATGCAGTATAGCCACTTAACATTTAATTTTTTTTTAGCAAATACATAATCTTTGACACCTATGTGTCTTTCACTGTTGAGAGGATTGGATATGCATAGCTAAAAAAAAAATTCTGGATCCCTCAGGAACTAGTCCTGGACAGCTCATGTTTTTAGGAACTGCTGGATGCATTCCTAAATGCACAAAATATAACTGGATATTTCCATTTATAGGTAATAACATCAGGAATTGTTGAACCGGAGAATATCCGATAATATGAGGGGGGGATCAGGAAGTAATTTATTTTTTCTCTACTGGAGCAAATTGGTCCATGCTTTATGGGTTTTTTGCCATCTTCTGAGGCAACTGTGGAAGTAGGATTCTGTATATGGAAGTTTTCTATTTATTTATTTATTCATTCTGCTTTTTTTTTCTATTGGTTGAACTTGTTGGGCTTGTTACAACCTGACTTACTATGCAACTATGGATGGGGACAATATAATGCTAGACTTTATACTGTTATTAAAAATAATGTTCAATAGAAGCTTTTAATGTGTTTAATATATGACTTTATAAACTTTGGAAAGTTTCATCTGGAAACCTAAAAATGTTGTATAGCTAGTCATTTATATGTAAGCCATTATTGTATATAAATGTGGTACAACATATATCAAACACACCTCTATTTTCTTGAATATTATTACTAATAATACTACATAATAATATAATTAATATTAAAAAATTTTTTGTAATAAATAAATAATCATGTCATGATATACAGCAACATAAAGCATTTTCAAAGCAGCTTTTCACATTTAAAAGCGGTGCCCAAGCTTTGGTCCAGTGGCTGTGTCTAAGGGGACATTTGGGAAAATATTTGTAGCACACCCGTGGGTGTTAGCAATATATTGGTATATGATGTGGGTTTCACAGCTCTTACCTGGACTGACGACACAGCAGAATCCAATGAAACACACTGGCTTTAAGAGATAAAATTTCCCTGGGGGATTTATTCCATCTAGAAACAGGGTGTAAATATCACCTATGACTCTAAGCGTAGTGAATCTTAGTAATCGTATTGGATAATCATGTATATTAATTTATGGATATAAGATGTCCTATACCAAACACATATAATAACAAGTATAAATGTTACTACATAAAATAGTTACCAACACTTAACTATAATGAGTGCCAAACACTCCCCTTGTCTCCTGATATCTGACCAGAACAAAAGTTCCAAAAATGCAGTCTCTAGATGGGGCCCGTTGGAGCTCTTTTTAACATAGGTGAACTGTTAAACAGAATGTGGCTAATTTCATCAGCAAATCCTATAAAAATGTCTGAAAAATATAGTAGCAATCCTGGGTAAATGGCTTGTTCTCACTTCAGCACATATCTCTCATTTAGGGATTACTCTGTAATTTCACTGTCTCCGATATATGTATTCAGACTTTGCAGACAACCGAGGGAGACGACACACACTTTACTAGTCTCTGGTGCTGGTAAGATCAGTACAGCAACTTGGTGGGAAATTCCACTGGGTATCTCTCTCTGTGTCAGTGTGTCTCTAAAATGGCGACTCAGCAGAGTAACACCAACCTCATGGAGGGAGTTGCAGACAGCAGTACTCACTTCCTATATGATCTTTCACTCAGTTCAACTGTTCAGCCTCCTCTCAGTCCTCTAAGGTCCTGCAGCTCTGTCTCTGGTGTCCAACAATGACAACGGGTTCCTCTTTTCGCCAGCCCCTTTGCAGTGACCTTCACCTCTCCTCACCAAATCGTCTCTCTCCTTCCCTTTTTACCAGTGTCCTCCCTCCTAGACTTCCTGTGCCAAGCCGATCATAGAGCTGGATCTGGAACTGTTGCTAGTGGCATCTTGTGGCCGAATAAGATATTGCATCAAATTCACATAAGGTACTATAATGTCTGCAGTTCTATTATTGGTAATAAGAGGTTGTTACATATTGATAGTCTTACAGGCAAAAGAAAGCTTTTCCTCAGTCTCGACTCTTCATTGAGCACTCATACTGTAACATTTTGAGTTTGTAGCAAATCAAAATGGAAGAGGCAGCAACAGGAAGCTGATCTGTGTGAGACAAGATGTGTAAATATATTTGACTGTCACCTTTGGGCAAAATTTGCAGACCAAGCAGTAGATGCAGACACTGGATGATATCTAAACAAAGACCTACCTTCTACCTTCTGGAAAGAACAGAAGATAATTACATTATTAGAATAACTACTGTGCAGGAATGAGAGAAGCATGAGAGAAGCAGACAAAGTTCAATACAAAGGCAGGTTCAGTGCACCCAGGAAAAAAACATAAAATCACCAAACAACTTGAATATAAAGTGAAATCCCGCTGAAGTTTATGGGAAACTTATCTTCTTTGTTTTTTTCTGGCCTTTTTAAGGGTCAGTAAAAAATGGGCAGCTTGGCACTGCCATGGAAAACATATACCAATAGAAACATTTATTATTTAAAAATACAGCTCAGCTGGGAGAGGGTCTTTTAATGTGACTTAAAGGGCAATGCAAAAATCCTTTAACCACTTGCCTACCAGGCACTTATACCCCCTTCCTTACCAGGCCAATTTTCAGCTTTCAGCACTGCCGCACTTTGATTGACAATTGCGCGGTCATGCAACATTGTACCCATATGAAATTTTGATCATTTTTTTCTCACAAATAGAGCTTTCTTTTGGTGGTATTTAATCGCCACTGGGCGCTTAAATTTTTGCGCTATAAATAAAAAAAGTGCAAAAAATTTGAAAAAAAAAAAAAGTTTATTTGTTTCTTTTATAAAATTTTTCAAACAGGTATTTTTTCTCCTTCACTGATGTGCGTTGATGAGGCAGCACTGATGGGCACTGATAGGCGGCACTGATGGGCACTGATAGGCAGCACTAAAGGGCACTGATAGGCAGTACTAATGAGGTGGCACGGATAGGCGGCACTGATAGACAGCACTAATTAGGGGTCACGGATAGGCGGCACTGATATGCAGCACTGATAGGCGGCACTGATAGGTGACACTGATTATGGGTACTGATAGACGGCACTGACTGGCATCACTGCTGGGCACTGACTGGAGGCACTGACTGGCACAACCCTTGGGCACTGACTGGTGGCACTGACTGGCAGCACTGCTGGGCTGCACTGGTGGGTGGCACTGGTGGGTAGCACTGGTGGGTGGGCACAGGTGGGTGGCACTGGTGGGCACAGGTGGGTGGCACTGGTGGGCACAGGTGGGTGGGCACAGGTGGGTGGCACTGCTGGGCACATGTAGGTGGCACTTCTGGGCACAGGTAGGTGGCACTGCAGAGTGGCACAGGTGGGTGCACTGCTGGGCACAGGTGGGGGCACTGCTGGGCACAGGTGGGTGCGCTGCTGGGCACGGGTGGGCGGAGCTAGTGGGCGCACTGCTGGGCGGAACTTGCGGGTGTCACTGCTGGGCACTGATCATCAGGGCACTGATCATCAGTGCCCTGATGATCGGTGCCGATCCCCGCTCTGACAACTGCCGGTTCTCGGCAGTACTTTCCTCACGATCTGACAGCGTGAGGAAATTGCAGCCGAGAACCGGCACTTGCATTTCCCTGTGATCAGCGTGTCATTGGATACCGCTGATCACGTGGTAAAAGGCCGCTGTGATTGGCCTTTTACCACATCACGTGATCAGCTGTGTCCGTAGGACACAGCAATCACGGAGATCGCCGGGTGCGCGCCCCCTGGGGTGCGCAGGAGAGCGCGTTCTGGGAGGACGTCATATGACGTCCACCCAGAACTGGCCGGCCGCGGTGAAGCCGTCATTCGGCTATGCGCGGTTGGCAAGAGGTTAAACATGCTTTAGGAATGCCTCAACTTGAACCTTAGGTTAGATGGCACCTTAGCCACTTGTCCTGCAGAGGATTTACCCCCCTTCCTGACCAGGCCGTTTTTTGCATTACTGCGCTGCGTTACTTTAACTGACAATTGAGCACTCATGCAACACTGCACCCACATTAAATGTGTGACATTTTTTTCTCCACGAATAGAGCTTTCTTTCGATGGTATTTTATTGCCTGTGCATTTTTATTTTTTGCACTATAAAAATAAAAGCCCGACAATTTTGAAAAAAAAAACAATATTTTTTACTTTTTGCTATGAAACATGTCCAGTAAAAAAAAAAAAAAAAAAATCAGACTTCATCATAAATGTAGGCCAAAATGTATTCTGCTACATGTCTTTGCTAAAAATCCCAATATGTGTAAATTAATTGGTTTACGTGAAAGTTATAGCGTTTACAAATGGCGGGAAAGATACTGGGATTTTTAATTTTTATTTATACTAATGGTGGCGGTATATATACTAGGATTTTGTTTTGATTTTTACTAGTAATGGCGGTGATCAGCGACTTATAGCTGGACTGCGGCGGGCATTCTGACACTGGGGGGAACTGACTTGGTGTCACTAACATCCCCAGTGACACCAATACAGTGATCAGTGCTAATAAAAAGCACTGACACTGTACTAATGGCACTGGACAGGAATGGGTTAACAT
This sequence comes from Staurois parvus, assembly GCF_062004578.1. NCBI lineage: Eukaryota > Metazoa > Chordata > Amphibia > Anura > Ranidae > Staurois > Staurois parvus. The sequence goes on from NW_028317949.1 coordinate 12,784,956, forward strand.
GTGGGGCGATCAAAGGGTTAACTGTGTGCTGTTTTACAGTGTGCTGTGTGTGTGTGCTTCACTGCAAGCACAAGCCATGCATAGCTGTGTGCAGGAGATGACAGGGGAGAGAACTGTATTGTTTACTTACAGTTCTCTCTCTCTGTCGTTAATCCTGCTCGATCGCCGGGTGCCGACGAGTAATCACTGGCCAAGACCCGGTGATTGACAGCCGAGGTCTTGAAAATGCATAATCATGGATATATACTTGTGATTTTGCACACCCCTGATGCCCTGTAGCAGTATATCTGCTATAGGGCAGCGGGAAATGGTTAATTTAGATGGTATCCTTTAAAAAAATATATATATATATATTATATAAGATGCCACTAGCAACAGTTCCAGATCCAGCTCTATGATCGGCTGGGCACAGGAAGTCTAGGAGGGAGGACACTGGTAAAAAGGGAAGGAGAGAGACGATTTTGCTCACCTGAAAAATCCCTCTATTCAGTCATTTAGCATCTTTAAGCTCTCCAAGCCTACCCTGCATGACCCACACCGAGACAAAGGAGTAATTCTGGCCTATAGTAGCCATCCCCACATAACTCCCTTCTTTACATTCCACCTGACACCCCAATCCACCATAGGGAGGACTAGACCAGGGGCAGACTGACCATTTGGGCATTGCCCGAGGGCCTGGGGTCAGTAGGGGACCCCATGAGATGCCCCTGGTACTTTTTTCATAGGCTTTTTTGAGTTTGGGCAAGGACACAGGGGCCCTATGATCCCCTATTGCCCGGGGGCCCCATGAGTTGTCAGTCTGCCCCTGGACCAGACTATACTTCTACAGGCCACAGGGAAGAGTAAGGGATGGCCACTCCCTCCCCCCACCACCACTCACCTCTCCCATTACCCCACCCCTTCCCATCACACCCATCCCCCCCTTTTTTCCCTTTTTTTACATTTTTTGTAATTCCACTATGGACCACATGCTATTCACCATCCTTAACCAGGAAGAGCTCTACCTTCCACACCCTATGCAGACTTATTATAAACACCTGCGGAATTCCATTTTCCACCCCTTGTCAGATATGAGCCTGATTACTCTCCCTCAGAGGAACACCCACTCCAAATCATACCTAGATCACTCGAACAGGCAGGTCTGTACGTGAAACTTGCATTCTAGGGATCGCCCAATCATCACCCCCATGGCCTTCTGCCAGAGGCTTAAATAGAACACCAATCCCTGGCTGGAGACTTGGTTGATCACTTTACCTGATGCTCAATACATGAGCAGCTCAAAAGTTGCAGTCATTTATTGTTGTCTGAGATCTTTCTCCAAAAAAGGATACGTTCACGGTACATTTAAGCTTTCGGGTTGGTTTGACAAAAAAATATTTATCTGGTCGTTAAAGTTTTCCAATATCAAGCTTTCGTGCCTCAATCAATTTGACAAAATTGTCTCTCGTGTATGATGTCTTGTAAAAAAATATTCTATGGTTGCTCTTGTTCACAAAATACCATGGTGTTTGTTTTCTCCAAAGTTCTGGTAGAGAAAAGACAGACAGATTTTAGTGCACATTATTCAAACATCACATTGCACTAAAAAATAGGTTATTATTTTTAGATCACAGAGTCAAAATATTTCTTAGGCAGTGCTAGTCATGCAACACCAAGCTGCTGTGTCAGGTCAGTTAAAAACACAATCTCCATCATATACTGTGTTTTTCTTTTTTTACCATTAGAAAATACAGTAAATTAGTCTCAGTAATTAGTACTCAGTAATTTACTTTCCAATGTGTTATTGCTAGTTAACAAATAATGCCCATGTTTTATCATGAAGTCATATTATGAAAGAGATTCTGTTATAAGTATATATCTTAGGATCTTAAATCCACAGCTTACATTGGTATTCATACAGTGAATATAAAAAGACTACACATCCCTGTTAAAATGTCAGCTGTCTATGATGTAAAAAAAAAAATTAGACAAAGATAAATAATTTCAGAACTTTTTCCACCTTTAATGTAACCTATAAACTGTACAACAAACTGAAATCTTTTAGGTAGAGGGAAGTAAAAATAAAAAACTAAAATAATGTGGTTGCATAAGTGTGCACACCCTTAAACTAATACTTTGTTGAAGAACCTTTTGATTTTATTCCAGCACTCAGTATTTTTGTGTATGAGTCTATCAGCATGGCACATCTTGACTTGGCAATATTTACTCACTCCTCCTTTGCAAAAACACTCTCTTCAGATCACCTCACAGATTTTTGATCGGATTCAGGTCTGGGCTCTGGCTGGGCCATTCCAAAACTTTAATTTTCTTCTGGTGAAGCCTTTTCCTTTTTTGATTTGGATGTATGTTTTATGTCGTTGTCATGCTGAAAGATGTTCAGCTTTCTAGCAGAAGCCTGAAGGTTTTGTGCCAATATTGACTGGTATTTGGAACTGTTCATAATTCCCTCTACCTTGACTAAGGTCCCAGTTCCAACTTAAGAAAAACAGCCCCAAAGTATGATGATGCTGTCACCACCATGCTTCACTGTGGGTATGGTGTTCTTTAGGTGATGTACAGTGTTGTTTTTGCACCAAACATATCTTCTGGAATTATGGCCAAAAAGTTCAACGTTGGTTTCATCAGACCATAAGACATTTTCCTACTTGCTTTTGGGAGACTTCAGATGTGTTTTTGCTAAATTTAGCTGGGCTTGGATGTTTTTCTTTGTAAGAAAAAGCTTCCGTCTTGCCACTCTACCCCATACATATGAAGAATACGGGAGATTGTTGTCACATATACCACACAGCCAGTACTTGCCAGATATTCTTGCAGCTCCTTTAAAATTGCTGTAGGCCTCTTGGCAGCCTCTCTGACCAGTTTTCTTTTCTCCACTTGATGATGACTGTCTTCACTGTGTTCCATGGTATATCTTTTGCCATGAAAATTCTTTTGTACCCTTCTCCTGACTGATACATTTTAACAATGAGATCCCTCTGATGCTTTGGAAGCTCTCTGTGGACCATGGCTTTTGTTGTAGGATGCAACTAAGAAAATGTCAGGAAAGACCTACTAGAGCAGTTGAACTTTATTTGGAGTTAATCAGAGACACTTTAAATGATGGTAGGTGTGTACTGACTCCTATTTAACATGATTTTGAATGTGATTGCCTAATATTGCAAAAAAGCTACATCCCCAGTTATAAGAGGGTGTGCACACGTATGCAACCACATTATTTTAGTTTTTTATGTTTACTTCCCCCCATAAAATATTTCAGTTTGTTTTTCAATTAAGTTGTACAGTTTATAGGTCACATTAAAGGTAGAAAAAGTTCTGAAATTATTTATCTTTTTCTCATTTTTTTTACATCACAGAAATCTGACATTGCAAGCGTGATATGAGAAAGGACGCAGCTCTAACCGCTCGTGGAATATTGTATGAAGCCCCAACAGTATGGAATGAGCTTTTCTTGCAGGATAGAGGTAACTTGAGCAAATGATCTTCTGGTGCGGGCTGTAGCAGCCAAGATATCAGAGAAGATAGAGATTGCTGTGTAGGGTGCTGGCAGTGCATTAGTGGCTCTAGTTGCTTTGAGAAGTCTTTCCTTTATGTGGAAGAAGTGTATTCTAGCCAGAACATCTCTCAGGATGCCATCAGGGAGGTGCTGTGGCTTTTGGATTCTGTGTGCGCGGTCAATCGTGAACTCTCGAGTAGAAAGGTTGCAGGTAATCGTGCGAAATAGCTGTTGTAAGTGTGGGATAAGGTCAGCAGGTTTAATGGATTCAGGGATACCTCTGAATTTTAGATTATTTCACCTAGAGCGATCTTCAAGGTCCACTAGTTTGAGTTGTATTTGTTGAATATGGCGGCTAGATCATCCTGAGTATCAACCACCGCATTGTGAGTGTGAGCCATTTCAGACATCTGTTGTTTAGTCGTATTCAGGGGCGGACTGACAACTCATGGGGCCCCTGGGCAATAGAGGATCATGGGGCCCCTGTATCCTTGCCCAAACTAAAAAAAGCCTATGAAAAAGGTACCAGGGGCATCTCATGGGGCCCCCTACTGACCCCGGGCCCTCGGGCAGTGCCGAGTTTCCAAATGGTCAGTCCGCCCCTGGTCGTATCTGTGCGTTCTTCTATGTGTTGCATTCTGTGGTGTATTTGTTGAAGGGAGATTCTTAAATCTTTCTGTATGTCCGCTTGCAGCGTGAGGAGCATAGATTTTAGGGAATTTTCAGATGCTGGGTTGTTGGATGTGGGAAATGCGGCTAAGGCTGTGTATGAGCCTGCAGCTGCATCAGGGAGTTCATTATCTGTCCCATGTTGTTTTTTATATGCAGGGGATTTAGCTGGGGAACAAGCAGGTGATTCTGCAGCTCTATATATAAAAAAAAACCTCAGTGCAATATGGTGTTAATGATTATACAGTGATGTGTAAAATAAATAAAGTGCATATGGTATAGGAAAACAGCATTCAAACACACAAAGAGTTTATCCTGCAGTGTCCCACACTATTAAATGTGAGCGGAAATGTTTGTATTTTAATAAAGGTGTTTTTATTTATAAATATGAGGAGCATCTTTTTCATATGTATGGAGCGGAGTTGGAGGAGATAGTAAGCTGACGGTGGAAGAGCAGTTACATCAATATACCTACCCGGTTCAAAGGGAAAAGCGCAGTTTGACTTGGCATACAGGTCAGACATTAAGGTGAGTGCAATAGTGTGTCGGGGGTGTTTAGACACTGAAGAGGGACACCTTTGCGCTTCGGTTGGATTTGAAAATCACATGAAGCACTGCAGTATTAAAGGCACAATTCACTACAAAAACTGTTTGTTTAATAGCGTATGGTCAATTTCAAACACAGCACACATCAACTTCATCACACGGATGTATGATACTGGGAGTGATTTATGATGAATTTGGCACTTATTAGGTCTTATTTTTTTTTGATGGACATATGATTATTTTTGGATAATTCAACGCACGTTTGGGCACATGCGTTTGTCACTTATGACACAAGGATTTGCATGTTTTTGTATGTATATTTGGTATTGAGTATATCTGTTCACTATGCACAATGATATGTGTTTATAGTATACATCTACCTATAACACTAATATATTAGAGCATTATTTGTGTGCTGCATATGCACTTTATTTATTTAACCGCCTCCCGTCATATGACGTCCTCCCATTCTAACCACGCATGCGCGGCTCTGGGAGTGTGCAGCGATCGGCGGTGCGCTGTGTCCCTTGGACACAGCGGATCACCAAGCAACGGAAAGAGCCGAAGATGTCGGCTCGGTCATGTGATCAGCTGTGTCCAATCACAGCTGATCACATGTAAACAGGGAAATGCCAGTTATTGGCATTTCTCTCCTCACAAACTGTCACACTGACTGATCGAGAGGAGAGCCAGTAATTGGCATCCCTCAGAAGGGACATGTACACTGATCATCAGGGCACTGATGATCAGTGTGCTTTGATGATCTGTGTAGCCCCAACAGTGCCACCTGTCAGTACCCATCAGTGCCAGCTGTCAGTGATCATCCATGCCACCTGCCAGTGCCCATCAGTGGCACATCAATGCCACATATCAGTGCCTACCAGTGCACATCAATACCATATATCAGTGCCCATCTGAGCTGCCTTTCAGTGCCACCCATCAGTGCCTGTCAGTGCCACCTATCAATGCCAGTCAGTGCCACCTATCAATGCCAGTCAGTTCCGCCTATCAGTGCTATATATCATTGCTGCCTTTCAGTGCCCATCAGTTATGCCTGTCAATGCCCATCAGTGCCACCTACCAGTGCCTCCTCATCAGTGCCACCTATCAGTGCAGCCTTTCAGTGTCCATCACTGCAGCCTCATTAGTGCACATCAGTAAAGGAGAAAAATCACTTATATACAAAATTTTATAACAAAAACTAAGAAAAAACATTTTTTTTTTCTAAAATTTCAGTGGTTTTTGGTTTGTTTAAGAAAAAATAAAAAACCCAGAGGTGATTAAATACCACCAAAACAAAGCTCTGTCACAAAAAAATGATAAAAATTTCATATGGGTACGGTGTTGCATGACCGCGCAATTGTCATTCAAAGTGCAACAGAGCTGAAAGCTGGAAATTGGCCCGGGCAGGAAGGGGGTATAAGTGCACTGTAGGCTAGTGGTTAATGATTCTGCAGCTCTCTTACATCTTTCATGATGTTCTGAGCCAGCTCAGGGTCCCCTTGAGCGTTATCTTCTTCCATGTCACTGAGAGCAGCAGTCCCCTGCTCTGAGTGTGTGTCTGCTAGCATGTCTGTGAAGCAGTTCTCCCCACTGGTGCCATCTTGGATGGGTCTGTAAGGTGGCTTCATAAAGAAATACTTATAATATAAAAGTTTCCTGGGTCTGTGTAGCAGCGTTTTTTTCCTGGACATGTCCAGGAGGGTCTCTAGAGCTAGTACCTCCATTTTGGAGGAATTGGTGCGGGCACTGATGCTCTGTAGTTGCCGTTGTGCCCCAGCTGGTACACAGCAAGAAAGCTAGGTGGCCATCTTGGGTTGCAGCCAGACCACACCCCTCATAAAATATAAACGTTATTGAAAATTGGAAGTTAACAATTATGAAGAAGTAAAACATAATAAAAAATTAGCAGTAATATACAATTTTAATATAAAGAAAAATATAGACTAAGCCTAGGAAATATTTCCTTTTCTTATTGCTTACTACCATTTTTTATTTTCTGTTCTATTTTTTTTGTCCTATATGACATCCCTGATTAGGACAGCAATCCTCTAATTTTATCATTTGCACACAATTTTCTAGGCTTGGTCTATATTTTTCTTTATATTAAATTTTTATATTACTGTTCATTTTTTACTTCTTCATAAATGTTAAAAAAAAAAAAATTAAAAATTTTTTCACACATCCAACGACTTCCTTTTTTCCACATACACTGCACACTTTTATATTTGCATCAACGCTTATGGTTTCCAATTTTCATGCACACCAGACTCATTTTCACCTCATTTTAATTTCTATTTATTTTTGTATGTTTTTTATCACACATTTTTCATTCTTTTTCCTTTTTTTATTTTTTTTAAAAAATTTTTATTTTATTTTTCTCATTACTGTTTCTAGGATCATCCTCTCAATAATTTTATATTTCTTTATTATTTCTCCCTTTCTTTCTCTCGTCTTAATCCATTATAATCTGTTATACTTATTATCTTTCTCATTAGCACTCACTTGTGGATTCTCATCCATTTCACAGCCAATGACGCATTTATAATGCCTGGCGCTCATTGTCTCTCACTGCTCCAAGTCCCGGTGGACAGGGTGAAATGCATCAGCGGGCATGGCCGGAGTGACGGCTGAGGCCTTCTTCATACAAGATACCACGAGCAATTAGAGTGGTGTCCTTTGTCATTTCATGCTTGCAAGACTGGAAACTTTTGTGGACACTGCTTCCCCTTTATACCGGTGAGGTGATCATTGAGCTTCAACTTGGACCGGCGCCATCACGCAACACATATCGGCAAAACAGAAACCTGACATTTTAATAGGGGTGTGTGTCTTTTTATATCCACTGTATGTAATTTTACAATGAGTAGATTGCTTATGTAACAATAGTAAAACATGCATCAAATTAAAGGAAGTATTTGATGGTATTGATCACTAATATTTATCCAGAGTAAATGTCACTTTCTTAGTTTCTAGCCTCCTGGATTCCTTGTCAGACTTGGGGCAGATGGAGACCATGGTAGAATGATCCCCCCTAATTTCATTTTCCCTTCCTTTCTTTTGTTGCCATCTTCCCCTGGCTTTTACTTCCTTGAACTTCCTGTCCCCGTAACCTGCCACTGCTCTCTCTTACCTCTTGCTCCCCCTGGGGGAGTACCTGCTCAGGTTTGACCACTTTGGCCTTTATCTCAAGAAAAATGTCTCAGTACACATATTCAGCATCTTATCAGTACAATTAACCATGCTAAATGTGAGAGGTCTCAGTGTTCTAAAAAATAAAATTTCTCTCTATTTACAGACCAATGAAGAGCATATACTCAAATCACATTCATAGAGACACATTTCTACCAAAATAAACTTCCCAAAATCATCAACCTTCAATACACTACAATTTATCCTAGTCTCTTACAACTTCAAATGAGTTTGAATTCTCATTTTCCAAGCAGTCTCCATGGAAGTGTATAGATAAATGCAAAGTAAAAGGAGAACGTTATTGCCAACAGTTTACTCTAGATAACCAGCCAGGTGGATAGAAGTGGCTGGATTTGCTGAGGACATTTGGATTGTGCGAGCAATTTTACCTGTTCCCAGATGTCTCTAGATGGACTCACCCACTCTCAAAATAAATGTAGTAAAAGGCCTTATATTCATTCCAGCTGACTGATGCTTGGAGGCTTAATCACCCACAAGGAGGAGACTACATATAGTGTTCTCCACTACATCAACTATTTTCCTTCTCTGACAAGCCACACTTCTTGAGTAAACAAAACCTTGATAGGGTCAATTGTATTATTGGATCATTCACCAGTATATCTGGCACTTCAGTTCATTGATATTACTCATAGAACTGGACAGCAAACGTTTAATTAGTCCCTAATGCAGATCTTAATATTGCTTATGAAATCAGACACCAACTACATCAATTTTCCTCACAAACATACAAGATCAGAATCTGCTTGCACTATGGGAAATATGGAAATGCTATATCAGGAGGGCTCTCTAAAACTGATGAAGTCATGTAACCTTGATGTAATGCGTAGGTCGGAGAGCGGAATGTGGTGACGCCATTTCCAATAGGAACGGCCGCAGCCATATTGGTATACCCAGTACACCCATTTCAGCACATGTGATTGATGCCTTGTTTGATCTGCTCCCATGTAAGTGCACATTTGTCTTTACAATAAATTTGATTAATTTACAATATTACACTATGGAAGCACTTTTTCTTGTCTCTCTGGGAGGGCTGTGAGCTGATGTTTTTTTCTGGTACAACAAACCCCTGGCAAGAGTTCTGTGCACTGGCTGATTTCCATGTCCAAAGGTGAAATATGTATTACCACCACTGAACAGTATGGTCCACCAGTGAGGGGGATATCATCCCTACATCACCGTTTAGGATTCCACTTAGATGGCCCCTGCAGTGAGTGTCCTGAAAGCCTTTTGGCCCCTTGGGGACTAGGCGTGGAGGTAAGGAGGCAATTTAGCTGGTGTGGGATTCACTAATCATTTACCTATCCACGTTGTTTTTGTTTTGTTTTTTTCTTTGATGCATTTTTGTTTGACGTTTTTGCACATGAACTTTATGTCGCATTTATTATTTTTTTTGTCACATGTTATTTATTTCTTCATTGTGTTATTGTATTTTACAGTGCACAGTAATACATTCATTTGGTTTCACTGTGCGTTTGTATCACCATTTTCTGCTTTATACTAGTTGCACTCTATATATGTTTGCCACATTTATCTATGGTATTTATATGGTCACTTATTAGTCGTTTTATGTCACATGGCCTTTTGATGCACATTGTGTTATGACCCTTTAGTCGCATTGTCACATTTTTTGGCCTCCCTGTGCATTGTTATTGTCATTCTTCTGTGATAAATGGTTTGTCCACTTTTAATATTTAAGCACTTCATTTTGTATTTTTCACATTTTACTCCACTTTCTCATCAGTTGTATTCACGTTATTCCATTTATGTTATGACGGATTCATATGTCCCACTATTACTGTGATTTAGTTAATACTTTATTTTTCCCTGATCATTTCCGTGCGTTTTGCCCACGGTCACGGTTTATTGTCTGTTACACATTTTTGGTCCTCATTTTGATTATGTTATGGTGTATTGTCTATTGTCTTCTCATCTCATTTTTTGTTTTGGAATATCTGTGGCATTATTGTGATTAGAGCAACATCAGTCTTATGGAACTAACCCAAACCATAGCTGAGCTTAAAGTGTACGTATGGTCAAAATTTTAAATAATTTAATTTCAAAATTGTGTTTCAGTTGCTGCTAGCCTTCTCCTATTAATCTGAATGATACTAAAGTTATAAACTCACCTTTCAAAGAATCCTACAAATTTAATTCACTATTCCCTATGAATATGCACTGTGGTGTCACACATTTCACAGAGTCTGCCTTCTGAACTACATACTGTACAGTACTGAGAGCAGGAGTTTCAGGGGCAGATCAGTGCAGAAATCACTGTTTGTAGACAGCAAGGTACCATGGGATATGTAGTCTCCTAAAATCAAAATAAAAGCAAAGGAATGAGCAGAGTAGAAGTTGCAAAGTATGCAGATAATTCAGGAAGATGTGAAAAGAAATGGCCAGAAGACAAGCAACAATCATAACAAAAAAGGAGATTTTTTTCAATTTGGCTTATATTAGATTGCCAAAAATAACATTTTGTACTGCCATTACAATAATAAAATATAAATTTATATGAAAATTAATATAAAATAATCATATTCAATATAAAATGAAAGTGTATGCTGTGACTATATGTAGATCATCTTTTGAAAGGGTATGATGCAATGTGCAGAGGGTTCATACAGAATTTCTAAGTTTGGACAGGGTGAGCTAAAAGCAAACATACTATTTATGAACTAGGCAATAAGCTGGACAGAATATTGGCCAGTGCATTGAAAGCCTGTAAATTGCACAACTATATAACTCGGTTCCTATTGAGTTAAAATCAGCTCCTATCCAAATTGATAGAGGTTGCTAGGCAGGTTTGCACATTTTAAAACAAATTGTATAATCTCTTCCTAGCAAATAGTGATCACACTATCAAATTTACTTTAGAATCAGTTCTGTTGTGCCTAATCTTCATGAAAATTGTGACCAACAGACTGCTACCTCTCATCCATAAAGTCATTAGTGCAGAACAAGTGGATTTTGTTCTTTCTGGTGAGGTGACAGATAACACAATCTGAAGTAACTATGCCCAGTTCAAATATATTGTGCTCCTTGTCCTGTCTGAGGATGTGGAGAAGGCATTTGAATGGGTAGACTGTAACGTTCTTCATTAAAACCCTACAACAAATAGGGTTTGGGGTAAATATGAAGCAATAGATCAGTTCATTTTATTCCACCCCTTCTGCAGTTCCTAAAATTAAGGAAAAATTTGTGACCTATTTCTATAGGAAATGGTATGCACAAGGGCTGTCTCCTCTCACCTTTAATTCTTGCTCTGGGGCCCCTGATCTGAGCCATCCAGATCTCAGCCAACAACACTGGACTTGCAGCCCACTAAAGTCACCATAAAAGTTAAGCTTATGAAGACAGCCTTCTATTTTACGTTACACTTCTATTTTGTATAGGCATATTTTCCATTTGCCCCAGTAGATCTCAATAAGATTTGCCTTTTAAAATATCTTAACAATGTCATAACAAAAAGACATCATAGAAGACCTAAACATTTTGGTCCATGAAATTTTAAGGTAGTTTGTGTGCAATAATGTAATAGAAATTACTACTCAACCCTAGATGCTATATTTGTTGCAATAAAAGTATCTTCAGTATACAAAAATGTGCTTGATTTTAATTTATTTTATATAGTGTAATATGGGGGATGCTGAGCTCAATGGTAGATGCGTTTGTAAGTGAGTTCATGACAGACAGGAACTAAAATGAAGGGCCTGGTAGCTCAATTTTAATTATAGGATAAATTAAAAGTCCTTCCAGGACAAGGTTTTCCCTCACAGGATGTTTCAAATTCACTCAAAATAATACACAATGAAAATGCTGAACCATCTGGCTCTCTGGTTAGCAGTACCTCTGCTTGGCTTGGTCTCCCAGACTACTGGCTATTCAGGCTCTGTCAACCTAGGTGACAGCTCCTTGCTGTTCAGGCCCCACATGGCCTCTTGGCAGAGTTTTCCCTGTACCTCAGCTTGCTTCCTCCTGAGACTCACGGATTCCCTCCAGACCCTTGGACTCACTGGCCTCTGCAGCTTCCTCAGCCTCCCAGACCCTCTCTTGGTCTCCCATACTCTCATAGCTGGCCAGACTTTCCCAGTCTTTGGGCCCAGAATCTCCCTCACAAGGGTTGTAGTCTCCACCAGGATCTTTCAGCTCTCCTGACATGGCTCTGTCTTCAGGCTTTCAGCAATAGCAACTGCTATTCCACCTCCACCACTTTTGAACTATGCTTACACATGCCTTATAATGAGTGTGTGCACCTGGACACACACACACCCTGAAGAATGTCTGAAAAACCTGGACACAAGACTGAAGACTCCCTCTAACCCAATCCTCTTTGGAACCTTCAAACTTACACCCCCGATTCAGATTTACTAAATCCTGGGACAGCTTAAAACATAGCTTTCTCTGCTCGCAAAGCATTTGCTGGAGCCTCACAAAATCATTGTTTGATGGTCCTGTGTCCTTTTCAAACTCATTTCCTCAGTGACTGTCACCATGGGCGAATGAAAGAATGCAATATTAACAAAATCTACTCTGAATATCTGGTTCTCAGATGCATCTTTACCATGTAAACAAAGTAGTTTAGCAAAAGTGACATTTACAAAGGAAATGTCAACATAGACAAACAAATACAACATAGACATTACAAAGTAGTTAACCGCTTTCCCACCACCCTATAGCAGATATACTGCTGGGTTACCTCTAAAATCAATACCAGACCCTTTAAAATAAAATGGCATGCCCCCTTCCCCACAATCCAAGCCAGACCCTCTGCATCTGGTATGGATTTTAGGGTAAACCCAGAGCAGTAAAATAATGGCATCTCCCACCCCAGATCAATAGCATGCAAGAGCCTCTTCCACACAACCCTGTCTCAGTGGCTGTGGAGGTGCAGGGTGGAGTTCAACCTCTTCTCCTCCACCCATTCTACATAGACAGTGGACAGAAAGCAGCGCTGAAATGGGCTGACGTTCCTGTACATCAGCCTGCATCGATAGCTCCTGCACGGCTCAGAGCATGCACCACGGAGCCCGGTGATTGGTGAGTCACCCAGACACAGTGGATCATATTATCGCTGTGTTTGGGTGATCACGTGGTGTTTTACCATGTGACTCCTGTGACTAATCACAGCACTCACATAGTAAACACTAGAAACTGAAAGTAAATATCCATTCTCTCTGCTCTCACTGTGAGAGCAGAAAGAAGCGATCCTGCAGTGTATGAGTGTACAGCAGCCTGTCAGGCTGCCTGTACACTTGCACACTGAAGTGCCAGCCACCCCAGTGAGCCAGTTTAGTGCCCCTGTGTCCCCGATCACTGGCTCACAGTAACAATAATAAATAATGCAGGGAGGCCCTGTCACCTGTTCCAGTGTGCACAAAACACCCCCATACACCATACCAGTGTCCTGATCACCGACATACCCCAAACCAACACCTTATCACTGCCATATGTCAAACCAGCACCCTGATCACCTCCATACACCATACCAGTGCCTTGATCACCGCCATACACCATATTAGTGCCCTGATCACAACCTTACCCCATTCCAGCGCCCTGATTACCCCATACCCCATACCAGCATCCTGATCACTGCAATTCTCCATACCAGCATCCTGATCACCACTATACCTCATTCCATCACCCTGATCACAACCATACCCCATACTAACATTCTGGTCACTGCCATACCCCATACCAGTGTTTTGATCACTGCCTTACCCTATACCAGCATGCTGATCACAGCCATACTAGCATCCTGATCATCCCCCATACCCCATAACAGCATCCCGGCTACTGCCATACCAGCATCCTGATCACCGCCATACCTCATGCTAATGTCCTGGTCACTGCCATATCCCATATCAGCATCCTGATCACTGCCATATGCTATACCAGCATCCGGTATTTTAGGATCTCAACTGATTAATTTTCAAATATATATCCCATAGTTTGTAGATTCTATAGCTTTCACATAAACTAAATAATATAAACTGTTTTGGGTTATTTGAATCCCCAAAATATAACAGAATACATTTTGGCTTACATTTATGAAGATAAGTTATCTATTTGCAAAATGTTATAACAAAAACTTATTTTTTTTCAAAATGTAATTTTTTTTTCATTTATATAACAAAAAATAGAAAACCCAGTGGTGATCAAATACCACCAAAAAAAATCACTATCTGTCTCAAAAAAAGGATAAAAATCTCATATGGGTACAGTGATGCATGACTGAGTAATTGTCACTCAAATTGTGATAGTGCTGAAAATTGGCCTGGACTGGAAGGGGGTGGAAGTGTATGGACTTGAAGTGGTTAAGATGAGGGCACTTCCAGACATCTAGCCCCCATATGCAGGACGCAGTACTGCTAATAAATCACAAAAAAGTCAGTTGTAACTAAACACACACACGTTTTGAACAAATTATTTTATAAAAAGGAATTTTAAAAATCCAGTTGGGTAAATCCAGCATCAATCATGATGGATGCCACCCTCCGTCCATATGTCACTATGCCAACCACCAACCCACGCCACACTCCCACACTAATGAGATGTCTTTGGACTTATATACAAGAGGGCAGGGATGGTGAAACCACTGACCAAATATAGACATGGTTATATTTGATTTATGGCTATGGCCATATTTGGTCAATGATGTCACCCCTTTATTTACAATTTGTCAGATCCTTTGCTTACATGGTTGGGTATTCCCCGACATGTAAGTGATTGGAGCCAGTGATGTCACTGGTTGTTAAGGACTTGGCAGTGCCTGCACTCGTTGAGTTCCTTAACAGCTACTGGCAGCGGAAATATTTCATGTATAACAGTGTTAGTAATATCACTGTTACACATAACGCTTGGTAGTCACTATTATACATGATTATGCATAATACTATTATACATGAGCAGTTGTCCAAATGTCTGAGCAGTCAAAGTTTGGTTTGAACTTATGTTCAGACCAAACCTTAAGCTCATGTCCACTGGTGATATATTGACTTCATATGGCCACATGACCATATTTTAACAATGTCATTGACCAAATATAGCCATATAGCCATATTGGGTCAGTGATGTCACCAGCATTCACATCTCTTTTTTACATGTGGCGGTATGGTAGGGAATTCCATGGCTACAGCTCACAGGGAATGTGGCCTGCTGTCATGTTACAGTTTACTGTGGGTTTGGGTCAAACTCAGTTTGGCGTGAACCTTAGCCCATCTTTACTTACAGTATATACAAAACTCCTACTGACATCCTGCTTGAACCCATTGACTAGATCAATAATGAAAATTATAGCAATTGCATTTTTTTGTCTCTCCTCAATTCCAAGGCCACAATTCTTTGCTTGTCTTAAACTCTCACATATTGCATTTATGTCCACTCTGTGAACCCTACTATACCATTTACTAAAGAACGGCAATGGGTTTTGTTAGAGGAAATCAAGTGCAAAACACAATAGGCTGGATTTAGTATCATGACCAACTGGTATAGAGTCCCAACCATCCTTCATAAAAATGTTCCCATCTTGAACCAGTCAGTACCTATTGGAGATATCATGAAAATTCATGCATTTTGCATACCTTTGGAGACTGCAATTTTGAAACAATACTGTCTGAAAGGTAAAAATCTCATCTACAATTTAATGGATGTTCATTTTGACTTACAACTGACATTATAGCTTCAAAAGATTCTCAAAAAAATGAAATTCTTTGCTGATATACATTCTAAATACTGCTAGGGCATGTGCGCTGGTACTTTGAAACAGTCTAGCCCACCAACCGTGGACATGTGTTGTTTATCCTGCACACAACTACTTCCTTATATAACAAATTTGATAACTTAAGAGCTGTAAGGGACACTTGGATCAGATTCACCTCTTCAAAAGTTCATCAGAACATTTGCATCTTAACAAATATAATAGGGACATGGCATCTTGTTGAGGGGTCAGGGGTGAGCAAGACATTGACTCATACTCCTAGTCTTGTCCACACTCCTTTTACCCTTCTCATTCCTTCCTTTTCCCTAATAGTCCTCACACCCTCCGCACCTGGATCATTCCCTTTCTCTGCTTTTTACCTTTACAACCCAACCCCCCCCCCCCCCTTCAACTCTAGTTTTTACATTTCCCACCTATATTATTTACTCATCTGTACCCCCATAAATGATGGTAAACACAAGAATCCCAGAAGACACACAAGAATCCCAAAAATATGAGCAAAAGGGGTGTTTATGCATTTCAAAGACTCGCTTAATTTTGGTTTCCACAGAGATGGCATGTTTAATAATGTATTATTTTCCCTGCATTTTATATGAATGTGTATTTGCACTGCACCACCAGAACCTTAAACAATGTGTTTGTATTGTTTTCTCCGGTGCATAACAAAAAAGAAAGCAAAAAAACACTCAGTGTTGCCAGCTAAAAGAGCTGCATCTGGGGAGCTGGAAAGCACAGCCCATTTCTGCAACATCTTTCCCTTATCCTAAGGGTCACGGTAAATGTAGGAATAACAGCTCACACATACGTGCCTTTATAGCATAAAAAACCTTAGAAGAAAGTCTGTTACTATGACAGACTACCAAAACCTTCTCTATAAGTTGCTGACAGAGAAAAAAACACGTACAGTATATTCAGCCTTAGAAAGAATCAAGTATTTAAAATATGCTAAAACAATGTCGCATCCAGAAATAAAACAATGAAATTGTTAAATTCATTTCAAGTCTTCAAGTTCAAGACGTATTGTCAAATGTAATATTCAAGTACACCTACACAGCAGAAAACTGTTTTTTTAGTTGTCAAAACTTTTCTGTAGTTTCCAAAACTGTGTCTAGAGAAGGTAAAAAAAGAATAAACTTAAACACAATAAATAATTGTTGCCCAATTACTTAGTCTCTATATATCTATACGCACACACCGAGGAGTCTATTTTGTTGTTTGTTATTTACCTTAGGCGATCTTTTGATCATCTGTGAAGGGTTTCAGTCCAGTAAACTTGTCAAACAATAGTGTTCCATCTCTGCAACATTGTATCAATTCTGTACAGCAGTTTCTTTTTTCTGCAGTAGCTGGTTCATTACATTGTTGATGATGAGCATAGCAATCTCTGAACATTCTGTGCACACTGCAGAGGTTTCCATCATATTAAGTCCTCTTCTTATTAAATGTTTTAAGTCTATACTGCTAGACATTTTTCTGTATTGGTCAAATGTTTTTAACTCTTGATGATGTTTCTCAACATTTTTTTCTCTCAATATTGAATGTTAGAGAATTATATATTCACCCTGCGAAAAGCAAAAAAAAATTAAATTTACATATTACATATGTACACATTATTTACATATTATTTTTGACTTTTATGTGAATGCTGAAGCATTCACATAGATTTTTTTTTTCATAAATAGAGGCCCAGGTGTTAACGTTTTGTCATTCTATTTTAAAATTACAGAATAGAATTCTTAATTGTAAAACATGAACAATTCAGTTCACATACACCAGTTTGGCAAACTATGGATAAGATCAGCTAGCACCATGGCTGGAGGTTTGTATCATGATACCGCTGGGTAAATATAATGATATGCGATGCTCAAAAGTACTGAGCTCTTCTACTCATCTTGTGTCCAGATCTTAGTGGTGGTAGTGGTAGACATGAGTTTCAAGTTCAAGTCAACCATGAGTTTGACCCAAACTCAAGTCTATCTCAGTTTGAAAAAATAGAAAAGTGATGGGGCTATTTGCCACTATGGCAACATCTAACAATGACAACAGTTATACAATGCTGCTGATTTGTGCTATATACAGTAATACGATGATGTATTATGCTAAATTATTATAGTGAATTGCTGTGTGGTGGGCCACAAAGTCAAGGACACAACTGTCCTTTTTTAACTACATTTTTGTGTGTGTCAGCAACAACTTTAGTGTTACAGGGCTGGGGTTTAAGGTTTGGTGTCTTTGGGTAGTGTTTTAGGTTTCATAATTCTGAGGGATTTATATTTTATTTAAATATACTTTTGCTTGGGTTTTTTTATGACACTGACAATGCTGTCTTTTTTTTCAGCACATCACTGCATATTAACCAATTTACAACTTCTCTATTACCAAAAGATGGCTACAGCGCCGTTGTATAGTTCTGGGAGGGAATCATATGACGTCCTCCCAGAACGTGCCCCCACACGCCCCAGCGGCACTCCCAGCACGGTCAGTGACCTCTGTGTCCTACTAACACATCTGGTCACGTGATCAGGTAAAAGGCTAATCACACCACATGATCAGCTGTGTCCAATGACACAGCTGTTCACAAAGTAAATACAGTTGCCAGTTATCAGCAGCACTTTCCTCACACTTTGACAGGGTTCACCAGGTTGTCTGCTGACTTGAGGTTCCCTTGGCTCAGTTGACCTGAGGTCACTACCAATTCTCCAGGGAAATTGGTAGTGACCTCAGGAATCACTCCATGACCACACTCTGCACTGTTTGTAAACTGGACAGGGATTCTGGCTGCAGCCATTTCTGTACCAGTTGGATTAGGTCAAACATTTGTGATCCTGGTCCATTGTGTCCGAACGGCCAAGGTGACACTAAGACACAACAAGATTTCCTGCTTGACCTTCTCATAATCCCATGCTGTTGCCGACTCCAGATCTTAGTAGACCTTCTGAAATTCTCACTTCCTGTATGTCTATGGGATGGCGCATCTCCCCAATAGGACATTGACATTGAGAAAAAAACTGACAAGGATTATAACCCTCCCTTACTCTTTGCAAAATAAAAAAAAAATGGTTTTGCCTATAGTTCTACTTTACGTATCGTCTAATAAAGTGTCTGGAAGCTGGAAGAGGCAAACACAGGAACCCATAATGTTTAGTAATGTATCCATGGTTTCTTCATGATATTTGGGATTGTAGCAGCTGCCACATTTATACTACTTTACATTTGTTTATCTAGATTTACTTAAAGCTCTGCATTCTCTGAACAATTTACAGTATGTGCAGCTCTTATCTTTTGAAAATGTAGGCTACGTCAATTGTTTGCAGTTTGTTTATATAGTCTGAATAACAATAATGCTTCATTTTTTGTGAAATAGGAACTTCATAATGTAGATTTTTAAGAAGAAAATCGACATGGTGCACATTCTTTTGAAAATGCAACCCACCCAAAGTGTTTAACCACTTCAACATCAGGCCCCTCCTGCCCAGGCCAATTTTCAGCTTTCAGAGCTCTCACAGTTTGAATAACAATTGTGTGGTCATGCAACACTGTACCCACACTACGTTTTTATCATTTTGTTCATGTAACTAGAGCTTTCTTTTGGTGGTATTTAATCGGCACTGGGTTTTCTAATTTTTGTTAAATACTGAACATTAAAACAAAAATTCTTTATTTCTGTTATAAACTTTTGCAAATAAATAATTGTTCTTCATAAATTTAGGCCAAAATGTATACTGCTACATTTCTTTGGTGAAAATTATCCAAATTAGTGTATATTTTTTAGTCTGTAGGAACGTTATAGAGCCCATAGACTATTGTATATATCTGAAAATCAATCCTGCTGTATTGAAGGCCTATCTCATTTCTTGAGGCCCACAAATAGCAGCACAGAACAGATATTCCCCAAATGACCCCTTTTTGGAAAGTAGACAGTAGTAGAGGTGATCAGGGACTGGTGACTAAGATTTGTTTTTTATTTTGTTGTTTTTTATTGCATTTTTTTTAAGATTTTTTTTTTATAAAACACTGTGACCAGAGTAATATAATGTTACCATAATAACATTGTACTATGCTGGGAAAGTGATCAATATATATAATTTTTTACACATTATTGTGTATAGCAGTGAATTTCACTTCTATAGGCAAGCATTTAACTGAATGAAATTGATTTATTCAGTGTTTTTTTTTGTGATCAGCTGTGATTGGAAACAGTTAATCACATGACACAGATAGGCTGTGATTGGCCCAATCTGTAACATGTGACCATTGTGACCAATCACAGCTAGCAACACAATTGTATACAATGCATGGAATGAAAGAAAGCCATCCATTGTTTTCAATTGTCATGTGACCTGCTGTGATCCAGGTGGACATCATATGATTGAAGGTAGTTTTTTAGAGGTTGCAAAATAAATTACCGTATCACCCAATAGATGGCTTCCATTCAGTAGCCCAAAAAGGCATGCAGAAAAGAAGGGTTTGTGAAAAGGAATTCACAGAAAAGCGGCTACATTATGAACAGAATGTGATACTCAGAAAAATTTCCAAAAATTATACTTTATTACATATAAATATTTGACATATGGGCAATCGCCCTGGTTTACCATCACCTCAGTATGAGACAATACACACAGACCTAAAACCATATAAAATGACACCAAGACCGGTCTGGATAAATGTGCAACAAAGACAATGACCGCTAAAGTCTAAAGTCTTTGTAGCACTGGCACATAGGTTAACACTTCCTAAAGGAGGTGTATACAAAAATTATACCATAGGTATGCAATGTCACATGTTATAAATATAGAGACATATGTCATAACCATATAGGTTATATCCCATGAAGGGGAATTTCCAAACATTATACCAAGGGTATGAAATATCACATGCATGCAATACAGCGATCACAGTGTGCGTCAAAAGAGAGGCATAACCATAAGCCTATATTAGGCAACAAATGGATATCACATATAAAATGCAGTACAGTCCTATGTCGGCACATGTGGTTGGGGCCCATTCATCTGTAATAAAAGTGACTGATTCTTAGGACTCTTAAATGAAAACCATACCCTTGGTATAATTTTTGGAAATTCCCCTTCATGGGATATAACCTATATGGTTATGACATATGTCTCTATATTTATAACATGTGACATTGCATACCTATGGTATAATTTTTGTATACACCTCCTTTAGGAAGTGTTAACCTATGTGCCAGTGCTACAAAGACTTTAGACTTTAGCGGTCATTGTCTTTGTTGCACATTTATCCAGACCGCTCTTGGTGTCATTTTATATGGTTTTAGGTCTGTGTGTATTGTCTCATACTGAGGTGATGGTAAACCAGGGCGATTGCCCATATGTCAAATATTTATATGTAATAAAGTATAATTTTTGGAAATTTTTCTGAGTATCACATTCTGTTCATAATGTAGCCGCTTTTCTGTGAATTCCTTTTCACAAACCCTTCTTTTCTGCGAACATCATATAATGCCCACAAGGATTGAAAAAGTCCTGCTTGGCTGTCATTTTGCTGTTGGCCAGGCAGGAACTGGTTTAATATTGCCTATAGTGTCTGTGCAATATTACTTACTTTTCTCTATGTAATATATACACTCTATTGTGAATTTTCAGGATATAACTCTACATATAGTGTGTCCTTTTGGAAATGTGGCCTATTCCAAGTGCTTAAATATCTATTGAATTTTTACAATGTTTCTGGCTGTTGTCTCATAAATAATACACTCTCTTTGTATTTCATAATAAAAACTGCCTCATTTCTTCTTTTTACATTGCAGCTAAATCAAGCTGCTTACATACTCTCCTGCCATTGTGCAACAAGCATGGCCGAATCTAGGGGGGTGCTGGGATGAACTGCGCACCCCCCCCCAGATTTCAGTTGCGCCCCCCCCAAGCCTTCAGCTCCCCCACTCCCACCTTCAGGGCTGCTGATAAGGGGATAGTTGGACACGGGTCCCATAAAGTCTGCGGGAGAGAGAGGGGTGGCGAGGCGGCAGGTAAGCTGTACATAGAGTTGCCACTATCTCCTGTATTAGAATCGGCTGGGTGTCAAGGGGGAGGGGCTTAAAAGAGGAATTTAGCTACCCATTGGTTGAAGAGGCAGCAGGGGGTGGGCAGCACTACCTCCCACTGCCTCTCCAGCCAATAGGTACACAGGGTACACTGTCCATCACTACAATCAAGTCTCCATCCCACGGGCTTCTTGCATTGTGAGGGATGGATCAGCTCTGCCATGAAGATCATGCAGTGATTAAGGTGAGGGAGGAGTACAGTGTAAGGAGGGGGACTTTGGGGACCCTGATGTAAGGAGGGGGACTATGGGGACCCTGATATAAGGAGGGCACTATGTGGACCCTGTTGTAAGGAGGGGGACTATGGGGACCCTGATGTAAAGAGGGGACTATGGGGACCCTGATTTAAGAAGGGAGGCTAAGGGGACCCTGATGTAATGAGGGGAGATAAGGGGACCCTGATGTAAGGAGGGGGACTGTGGGGAACCTGATGTAATGGGGGAAGATAAGGGGAACCTGATATAAGAAGGGGGACTAAGGGGACCCTGATTAATGTAAGGAGGGGGACAGGGGTGGACTGACCATTTGGAAACTTGGGCACTGCCCGTGGGGCCGGGGTCAGTAGGGGGCCCCATGAGATGCCCCTGGTACCTTTTTCATAGGCTTTTTGAGTTTGGGCAAGGACACAGGGGTCCCATGATCCCCTATTGCACGGTGGCCCCATGAGTTGTCAGTCTGCCCCTGGAGGGGGGCGAAGGGGACCCTGATGTAAGGAGAGGGACCATGGGGACCCTGATGTAAGGAAATGGACCAAGGGGACCTTGATTGGTGTAAGGAGGGGGACTAATGGGACCCTGATGTAAGGAGGGGGGCTAAAGTGACCCTGATGTAAGGAGGGGGGATAAAGGGACCCTAATGTAAGAAGGGGGACTATGGGGACCTTTATTTAAGGAGGATGACTATGGGGACCCTGATGTAAGGAGGGGAGATAAGGGGACCCTGATGTAAGGAGGGGGGCTATGGAGACCCTGATGTAAGGAAGGGGACTATGGGGACCCTGATGTAAGATGTGGGACTATGGGGACCCTGATGTAAATAGGGGGACTAAGGGCACCCTGATGTAAGGAGGGGGACTATGGGGACCCTGATGTAAGGAGGGGGGCTATGGGGATCTTGTTGTGAGAAGGGGGACTATGGGTACCCTGATGTAAGGAGGGGGAGTAAGGGGACCCGAATGTAAGGAGTGGGGATAAAGGGACCCTAATGTAAGAAGGGGGGCTATGGGGATCCTGATGTAAGGAGGGTGACTATGGGGACCCTGATGTAAGGAGGGGGGATAAGGGGACCCTGATGTAAGGAGGGGGCTATGGGGACCCTGATGTAAGATGTGGGACTATGGGGACCCTGATGTAAGGAGAGGGACTAAGGGGACCCTGATGTAAGGAGAGGGACTAAGGGGACCCTGATCTAATTAGGGGGACTATGGGGACCCTGATGTAAGGAGGGGGACTATGGGGACCTTGTTGTAAGAAGGGGGACTATGGGGACCCTGATGTAAGGAGAGGCAGTAAGGGGACCCTGATGTAAGGAGGGGGACCATGGGGACCCTGATGTAAGAGGGGGGGACTAAGGTGACCCTGATGTAAGGAGGGGACTAAGGAGACCCTGATTTAGGTAGGGGACTAAGGGGACCCTGATGTAAGGAGAGGGACTATGGGGACCCTGATTGATGTAAGGAGGGGGGCTAAGGGGACCCTGTTGTAAGGAGGGGGGCTAAGGGGACCCTGATGTAATGAGGGGACTAAGGGACCCTGATTGATGTAAGAAGAGGGACTATGGAGACCCTGATTGATGTAAAGAGGAGGACTATGGGGACCCTGATGTAAGGAGTGTGATTATGGGTACCCTGATCTAAGAAGAGGGCTATTGGGACCCTGATGTAAGGAGGCAGACTATGGGTACCCTGATGTAAGGAGGGGGACTATGGACACCCTGATGTAAGGAGAGGGGCTATGGGGACCCTGATTAAAGGTGGGGGACTGTGGGGACCCTGATTTTTTGTTGATTGATGTAAGGAGTATTGTGATGGATCAGCTCTGCCATGAAGATCTTGCAGTGATTAAGGCGAGGGAGGAGTGGAGTGTAAGGAGAGGGACTTTGGAGACCCTGCTGTAAGGAGGGGAACTATGGGGACTCTGATGTAAGGTGGGGGACTATGGGGACCCTGAGTTTTTGTTTTTGTGACACTTTATTACCACTTTAATATAAGGGGGACTCTGGGGATCCAGATGTTAGGGGAAATGACTCTGGGGACCCTGATGTAAGGGTGGTGACTCGGGGGACCCTGATTTAAGGGGGACTTTTGGGACCTTGATGTAAATGAGAGGATGTAATGTAGAGAGGAGACTCTGTGGACTCTGTTTGAGGGGGAAATCTTAAAGGGATTCTTGATGTAAGGGGTAATACTAATGTGAACAGGTAGGCTTGTCCTGATGTAGCATTTTATATGTTATTTTGAATGTTACTTACTCCTGACCCCTGCACTCTATACATTATGTTGTACATTATGTAGTCCTGACCAGAGTGTTTATTGTCCCAACAGTTGCTGATTTTAATGAAGTTCTTCTTTAGGGTCGGCTCAGACAGACAAAATCACTTTTGTGTACAGAAAAGAATATGTGATGGAAACGTTTAAATATTTTAAAACAATTCTTCATTCTGAGGTTTGTGAATCTGTGAGATTGTCACTTGTGACATAATAAATAGGAGTATTATCTGGGTACGGGGACTGTGATATATGTGTGCAAAGTATACAGTGACTAGACACAGATTTTGTTTAATCAATTCTCTTGAAGCTGCTCCCATTGTTAGGCAAAATTTGTCCTCTGCATCACTTTTTACAGGCCCCTGAACTCTGCAAACTTACTACTAACCTGTAAAGTCTGCCTCATATACTCCTGACCCTTGTCCTCTGCCCTGCTGACCCCTGTACCCTGTCCTACAAACTAATGACCTCTGTACACTGCACACAAACTTCTGACCCTATCCTCTGCCCTGCTTACCCTCTATACACTGCCATGCTGACCTTCCATCTTCTGCCCCCCTGACTTTTTTTTACTGCACCCCCACATCACATTTTATTATAATTTTAGGGTAAAACCTGCTTCATCTCTATAATGTGTGGTTGTCATTTTGAAATGTGTTCTAGACTCTGTGTTCTAAATACAAAACAGTGTGGTACTGCAAAAAAGATCACAACCATGCAGCTGTTTTTTCACTTTCCAATCATTATGAAATTGAGAGCTTTAGCTTTATTTTTTGTTTCTTAAGAGCAAAGTTTTCTATAGGCTTTGAACCTGCTGTGGCTGCAGCTTCCAGTGCTTAATATTTAATAAAGTCTGTTATTCCTAGATATAATATAAAATTATTATTTTTTTATAATTCTTATTAAATTATTTTGATTGTACAGAGCATACAAAAGATATAGAGGCCATAAAGTATACAATAGCTTATGACAGGCAAAACAGTTTGTGACCGAAAGTGAGATGATAATCACTGTAAAGAACACAATATAGTTGAAACATATTGTAAAAAGAAGAAGATAATGAAAACAGTGCTATAAAGGTAAGTGTTCCCCACCATACAATATATAGCCACAGCAAGGTGGGTCAATGTGACTTATGTGGATGAAGGTAAGGGTGCTAACCTCAAGAAAAAACAAACAAACTATAGTATGGATAGAGGTTAACAGGTTAACGTATTTCCATATGAGGAAGGAAGAATTCAATAGATGTTTACTAAGATAGAACCATAGCATCTTACTCAGAGCAGAAAAATCTTAATCTATTAACTTGTTGTAAGACCACCTGGGAATACAAATCAGAAATGGTGTATGTACCACAATGAATTGCAGTGTCAATATACAGTGTGATCTTTGAAATTGATATTTTCGATGGTTGTAACAGGATTTGGCACATCCCACCACCTTATAGTAATGAAATAAATGGTACTGAGGTAAGTGGAATTCATTTGAGAGTTCCATGAAGTTAAGAAAGAGGACACCTGTGTTAAACCATGGGCACTCCAGTGGAGAAGCCCAGGAGATTCTGTATCTCACGCCATGCTATTATTGTGTCCCTGATCAGTAAATTATGTCACCAGGAGGTTGGTAGAGATCCAAACTTAAATTGAAGCACTGCAGAAAAATCATAGGAAGATACTAAAGCAGATTCCAAAGCATAATTAGTGTATCTAAATTTGCCAGTAATCCAATTCCCTGACATTGCAAACAAGACAAATGATACAGTCTACTATTTGGTAGTCGCTGTGACGATACGCGGCGCCCGACCCCTGCCCTACTCACCAACTCGTGACCGAAGGACCTGCACAAAGATTTTCCAGCTTGCGGGACTACAATCTATGTGCCAGAAGCCTGAGAGCGATTGTTACTGGGTCAGGTTAATTATGCAATTAACCCTTCACACTGCCACCACCACCTTTTTAAGGAGAAGGAGGAAACTCACACATCCTAGCAGGAACGCTAGGATATTAGCATAAGTGTCTGTAATACACACTGTCACCACAGACAGATATATTCAGAGGATTATTACATACAGTAGCACTCTTCAAGAGACAGGGATTCTTTAGTTTGCATTAAAAGCTTTAGAGACAGTTAAAAGCTTTAGAGACAGTTTTAACACTTTTCAAAATAGGATTTATTACTAAAAAGGTCAAAATGGTGTAATTAAAATATTTACAAAAAAAGATGTTATAAAGATATAAAGAGAGCAATAAAACAACAGAGAAGTAAAATAAATGAGTTCAGAAGGCAGAATACTTGCAATGTCCTTGGTTTGAGCAGAGTCCAGTTGTCCAAACAAAAAGGCTGCCTTGGCTCTCAAGTCCGTTAGATGTTTCCTGATTGATGTTAAACGAGAGCTGTCTTCTCCAGGCCTGCCAGTCTGTTTCTATCATATTAAAGGGGTGTCGCCTGAGAACAAATGACCAATCGTCCAGTTTGGGGATGGGTGTTAGGCGGTAACCAAGGTTATGACCAAGTCGCCTTCCAATTTCCTACTAAGGTTAATAACCTCCAATAGGTACAGGTAGCATCCTAGCAACTGGCAGATTAATATTCAGAATTATATTTCAAACTCAGATATATCAAACACAGCGTATCCTTGTCACCCAGGAGGAAAGAGACTGTTTTCTTCTCTCTTATTGGTGCTAATATAGTCATGCATGGTCTTGTGTGACTCATATTAAAATGATCTATCCAAATTTATACCTAATATTAATGTGCCCAGTTCCTGCTGAACTTTATGAATTGTATGAAAAATGACTCATGTGGAATGTATGTTTTATGGCACGCTCTAGACCTAATGGCCTAACAGGTCATGACTGACTGAGTTATTGTTTTATGATCGGACAGAGGAAAGTGGTTTTCAAAGCAGACCCATTGAAAAAGACTAATTAGTGGTTTACAGCCCTGGAGCTTTATCTAGCTGTGTTTTATTTAAGATAAGAGGCCCTTTTGACCTCCATTCAACTTACAGCTATAGATTCCATTCAAAAGGGAGGAGGGAGGACAGGAGAGACAACATGGCTGAGACCTAACAAGATGGCTGTCACGTACAGCGCCATGTCTCTATGGTGCATAATCGTCACAGACCCATCCTGCCCTCACTCTCAGGGAGGTAGAGTTTTTGAACCCCCCTGGCGATATTCCCGAGTGTAGCTCAGCGTTAACTTTCAGTACCAGAAGCGGTAACCCCGAGCTGCACTCAGGATTTCCCTGCAGCGTTGCTCAGGGATCCCTCCATCACTTACCTTGTCCTGCGCTCCAGTGATGTCCCCCGGCAGCATCCCCAGCCATGTCCTCCAGCCGATATCCGTCTTCCGGGTTCCTTCCCCTGTGAGCGTTGGGACGTACGAGACGTACGGGGGACGGAACCTGTGGGAAATTCAAAAATGTAAAAATGTGACATTCACTTAATACACTAAAATCTTATAGTATTACATTACTGTATCAAACCATTTCACATACATTTTGTCCCTAGTGCTTTGTCCTGTGCCCTGCCTGCATTTTTACTGTTCTTTTTGTCCCTTTAGGTCAATAGTGGTTTTAGACCAGCTAGAGAACAGCGATAGTAAATTAGAACCACTTGCAGAATTGAGTAATGATGATTTGTGGGGAAATTCGTCCTCAGAAACTGAAAACGATTTTGCGATTAAGCTCAGTGATGTGCAAACGTGGCGCTCTATTTCAAATTTCAGTGTTTTTGGTTTGATTATATTATTGAATTAACTTTATTATTATTATATTATTATTTTTTATGATTATTTAATATATTATAATTTATTATTTCATGTTTCAAGTTTTATCATACCCGGGATGTTTACTAGAATCTTGTTCGGACAGATTTCAGTGAATTATTCCTAAGAATTACAGGCCTACAATAAAAAAAACAACATATTTCCATTGAAAACAATGTACTACTTTGAGCACAAAAATATTGACATAATCAGACCGCTAGGGAGGTTAATTGCCGTGACGGGCTTTTTAGTGCTCCAAGGAAGACCCCCAATGCCATGGTTAGAATATTCACATAAGAAAGTGTGAGCAGAAGAAGTAAAGTTTGGAGAGGATATAAAAGTCTGGCAAATTATACAATTTTGAACAAATGGCAAATCCCAAAGAGTGACAGGGGAGAGGTATCCACACTTATAATTCTTACACAATCTTGGCAATCAAAGGGAGATAGTTTAACCACTTGACCTCCAGAAGATTTACTCCCCTTCCTGACCAGACCATTTATTGCAATATTGCACTGTTACTTTAACTGACAATTGCATGGACATGCAACACTGTCCATAAATTAAATTTAGGTCTTTTTTCCCCACAAATAGAGCTATCTTTTGGTGGTATTTGATCACCAATGCATTTTTTATTTTTTTGTGTTATAAACAAAGAAAAGACCAATAATTTTGAAAAAAAAGCAAAACTATTTTGTTTTCTGCTATAAAATATATGTAATAAAAAAAAATTAAAAATCAAATTTCTAAATAAATTTAGGCCAACATGTATTCTGCTACATATTTTGGATAACAAAATCCCAATAAGCATATACTGATTGGTTTGCACATAGGTTACAGTGAGGAAAAGTAGTAGAACACCCTGCGATTTTGCAAGTTCTGCCACTTAGAAATCATGGAGGGGTCTGAAATTCACACTGTAGGTGCATTCCCACTCTGAGAGACAGAATTAAAAAAAAAATTCAGGAAATCACTTTGTATGATTTTTAAAGAATTTATTTGTTTTGCACTGCTGAACATAAGTATTTGAACACCTGAGAAAATCAGTGTTAATATTTAGTACAGAAGCCTTTGTTTGCAATTACAGAGGTCAAATGTTTCCTGTAGTTCTTGACCAGGTTTGCACACACTGCAACAGGGATTTTGGCCCACTCCTCCACACAGATCTCCTCTAGATCTGTCAGGTTTCGGGGCTGTCGCTGAGCAACACGGAGTTTCAGCTCCCTCCAAAGATGTTCTATTGGATTTAGGTCTGGAGACTGGCTAGGCCACTCCAGAACCTTGATATGCTTCTTACGGAGCCACTCCTTGGTTATCCTGGCTGTGTGCTTCAGGTTTTTGTCATGTTGGAAGACCCAGCCACGACCCATCTTCAATGCTCTGATTGAGGGAAGGAGGTTGTTGCTCAAAATCTCACAATAAATGGCCCCATTCATCCTCTCCTTAATACAATGCAGTCGTCCTGTCCCCTTCGCAGAAAAGCACCCCCAAAGCATGATGTTACCACCCCCATGCTTCACAGTAGGGATGGGGTTCTTGGGATGCAACTCATCCTTCTTTTTCCTCCAAACACGACGAGTGAAGTTTAGACCAAAAAGTTCTACTTTGTTCTCATCTGACCACATGACTTTCTCCCATGCCTCCTCTGGATCATCCAGATGGTCATTGGCAAACTTAGGATGGGCCTGGACATGTGATGACTTGAGCAGGGGAACCTTCCGTGCAATGCATGATTTGAAACCATGACGGCGTAGTGTTCTACCGACAGTGACCTTTGAAACTGTGGTCCCTGCTCTCTTCATGTCATTGACCAGCTCCTTCTTTGTAGTTCTGGGCTGATTCCTCACCTTTCTTATCATCAGTGATACCCCACGAGGTGAGATCTTGCATGGAGCCCCAGTCTGAGGGAGACTGACAGTCGTATTTAGCCTCTTCCATTTTCTAACAATTGCTCCAACAGTTGATCTATTTTCACCAAGCTGCTTGGCAATTGCCCCGTAGCCCTTTCCAGCCTTGCGGAGGTCCATAATTTTGTCTCTGGTGTCTTTTGACAGTTCTTTGGTCTTGTCCATGGTAGTAGTTGGCGTCTGACTGACTGTGGGGTGGACAAGTGTCTTTAAATAGCTCAGACAGGTGCTACTAAGTTACATTAATAAGTGGAGTAGAGGTGGACTTTTTAAAGGCACAATAACAGGCCTTTGAGAGCCAGAATTCTTGCTGTTTCTTAGGTGTTCAAATACTTATGTTCAGCAGTGAAAGACAAATAAATTCTTTAAAAATCATACAATGTGATTTCCTGAATTTTTCTTTTAATTCTGTCTCTCAGAGTGGGAATGCACCTACAATGTGAATTCCCGACCCCTCCATGATTTCTAAGTGGGAGAACTTGCAAAATCGCAAGGTGTTCAAATACTTCTGTTCCTCACTGTATATAGTCTACAAACTATGAGATATATACTGAATTTTATACTACTAATGGTAGCGATCAGTGACTTATAGTGGGACTGAAATATTGTGGTGGACATTTTTACACTAACTGACACTTTGTGGGAACCAGTGACACTAATACAGTGGTCAGTGCTAAAAATATGGACTGACATTGTACTAATGACACTGGCTGGGAAAGGGGTACACATTTAGAACAATGAAAAGGGTTAACATTGTACCTAGCTATGTGTTTTTGTACACTGTTTGCTGCTTTTTCTAAGGGAAGAAATGGACATTTTTCCCTGCTTTGCAGGGACACAAGAGCCATCACTTCCCCCCTATCAGAATGTAGCTCTGCCTATTTACATAGGCAGAGCTTTGTTCTGTGTCGCTGCCTGAGCTTGGTTTTGTGTGGGTGTCCGAGGGTGGACCTACTTTGTGTGCTCGCTAAACCACACATCTCTGGGTCAGGTCCAGGGTCTCTGGGATGTGAAAGCCATCGAGATCCATGAAGGAATCAGCCTTGTAAGATTCCGGAAGGCCAATCACTTTAGGAATATTCCTCTTAGGACAATTTTCAAGATCATAAATTTTATCTAGGCGTGCCTGTTGTGCAGATTCATGTGTTGTAAAGGCAGCAGTTGCATTATTAAATCATCCTCTAGGGTTGAGATGCACTGCTCTGTGTGCTGGATATGCTAGGCATGATCAGTGAGTGATCAGTAAATGCTCCAGGCTCTGCTGCACCTCTCTGACCACAGGGTCAACAAGGCTACTACTTGCTTGAGCAATGTGGACATGGGAGGAAGAATCATCAACATCCAGGGAGGGAGAAAAGAAGGAACCGCCATGCTTTCCCCTGTGCTCGGTGTTGGCACCATCTTGGGTGTCATCTCGGCTTCAGCCTCTGGGAGTTGGCAGGGAAGAGACTGGGACTTGGAGTGCTAGAGGTCTAGAAAACGATCCATGGAGCTCACCTGGGAGGCAGGCAGCAGAGCTGTTAGGCATGAAAGGGGTTTTGGCTGGTTTTTATTCCGGTGCGTGAGGAGGTCAGCAAAAGCTATGGTGACCACCTCCGATGCATGTGTCCCCAGAACTGGAAGTAAAAAAAACTTGTTCTTAATTAGAAAAGAATCAGATTGGGTTAGATTTAAGCCAATCTAAACGTAAAACTAAAAAAAAAATAAAAAATGAATTGCAAATTAAAACCTGTGATGCCAGAATACAGAGTTGCTAATGTTGTCCGTGAGAATTGTACTTTTCTGTAACACTATATATATCTCAAATCTCCCAAACATGTATTAGAAAATATTCAATACAAAAAACAACCATAGAAACCCCCTAGGACTTTAAAGGCAGAATCACACATACTGTAGATATCATCTAAAATGCATTTGAGGATTATTTTAAGGAGGGTATTAATCCTTATGGATTGCATCAAGAAGGGAAATAAGGCCCGGGGTGCCCGGACACTGTTGGCAAAGCAGTTCAAAGGCAGATTTCTGGTACGGGAAAGTGGAAGTGCCCCGCAGCGAGGTCAACCAAAGCCGCAATTGAAGGTAATGTAAAAATTCTGCCGGAGGGACATCCCATGACTCCCAAAAAGAATTCCAAGTGGGGAAGGACTGAGAAGTCAAAAAGTGTCGCACCTGTGAAAAACCATTGGCCACCCACCAAGAAAACGCCCTTGGTTGATCTAAATCCGGTGGGAAGAGAGGGTTGTTAATAATTGGGAGCAAAGGTAGGAAAGGTGACATCAGGCCACTGGAGTAGCGTACTGAGTCCCACACTTGTAAGCCATGGTGCAAAATCGGACTCAGTGCCATAGAGCATAGGGCAGGGGGAAGCGATAGACGTGTCGATGTCACAAAAGGGGCACAATTAGGTAGTTCCAGCAGGACCCAGAGAGGAACGTCTGCGGAAGCATGCAGCATAGACAGCAGGGCAATTTGGCTCGCCTGTTAATACTTAGTTATATTAGGCATCCCAAGACCACCCTGGAGTCTATGAACAAAAGCATATTTCTGGAGACTCTGGGGTGCTTATCGACCCAGTAAAACTCATAATCTTCGCCTGAATCAACCGCAGAAAATGAGGAGGAACCCGCACTGGGAGGGTGCCAAAATAGTATAAAAATTTCAGCAAGATGGTCATTTTCACTGAATTAACCCATCCTATCCAAGACAGCTGCGGAAATTGCCAGGAATGCATAAGAGAGGACACAGAGCGAAGCAATGGATAATAATTTGCAGCAAACAACGAGCCATAGGTAGGGGTCAAGCGAATGCCTAGGTATTCAAGATAAGAGGAAGCCCATTTGTAAAGGAAGTGGGACTGTAGACGGGAAACTAAATCTGAGGCCAAAGTAATAAGAAGAGCGACAGTCTTATCCAAATTAATACGGAGGCCCAAAATCAAGGAGAAGCGCACAAGAACCTGTTGCAAATTTGGAAGCATCGTCAGGGGATTAGTGAGGGTCAAGAGGGCATCGTTTTCAAAAAGGTTCAACTTGAACTCCTGTCCCACATATTGAACACCCAATATATTACAATTGGCCCGGAGCACTAAAGCCAGCTGCTCAAGCGTCAGGACAAAGAGCACTGGGGACAGAGGGCAGCCCTGTCTCATCCCTCGCCAAATAGGAAAGGGATCTGAGAAATACCCAGTGTATTTAACGGAAGCCAAAGGGGAAGAATACAAGGCTTGAATCCAAAAAAGAATAGAATCCCCAAAACCCCAACGTGATAGCACAAACTGCAGATATTCCCAGGTTAGAGAATAAAAGGCTTTATATATGCCTAAGGACAGTAAGAATCCCAGGATTTTCCACTGTTGTAGAAAGTGTATAAGATGGACCACCTTACGAACATTATCACCCTCCTGCCTCACAGGGACGAAACCTACTTGGTTCCTGTGGACCAGACTATGCAAATATTTATTGATACGAAGATTAAGGATCTTGCCCAATATCTTCAGGTCTTCATTAAGAAGATAAATGGGCCGGAAGGCTTGCGGTTCCTGCACATCATTGGTCATTTTAGGAATCATGGAGATATGAGCTCTAAGCGCATCCGAAAAGGGCAAAGAGCCCTGTCGTAACTCGTTGAAATAATCAGCCAAGAAGGGCACCAACAGGGTTACAAATTTCTTGTAATAGAGACCGGAAAAGCCATCAGAACCTGGGGCCACGGTGGACCGTAGAGATTTGATAGCTTGGAGCACCTCCGATACTGTGACAATGGCGTTAAGGGCCTTCTGCGCTGCCTCGGATAATCCAGGAAGTCGGAGCTCTTGGAAGAATGCCTCTGCCTGAGCCACAGGGAAGGGATCTGGTTTAGTGTAAAGGTGTGAAAGGAAGTCTGTGAAACGGCAAACAATCTGCTGGGGATTAGAAGTACAGCCACCCGCGGGAAGTCGCAATCGGATCGGTTTATGGGGTTTCCCCACAGAATTGAGTTTCCTGGCCAGAATTGGACCCGGATTATTAGCACAGGAATAAAATTTGTGTTTGGTCCAACCTCATTTTCTTTGGTCCAAGAAGCAAGTAGGTCAAACTCTGCAGCCAGAGCGCCCCGTGCGTGTTTATCGACCCAGAGAGGGCAAGGAGGAGTACCAAGGAATCATGGTCTGACCAGGGCAAGGAGAGAATAGATATCTGCCTGACCAAGGAAAGCTGCTGGAAATGCATGAATGTATGGTCAATTCTACAAAAACTGTCATGAGGATTGGAATAGAATGTAAAGTCGTGCTCAGTTTGGTGAAGTTCCCTCCAGACCTCCGCCAGCCCCGCCATCTGCAAGAGACTGTCATGAGGATTGGAATAGAATGTAAAGTCGTGCACAGTTGGGTGAAGTTTCCTCCAGACGTCCACCAGCCCCGCTGTCTGCAAGAGAGAGCGCATTCCTCTAGCACTAAGTCATGAGAAGGCGCCACCGCCCGGGCATAGCACCAATCCATTGTGGAATCCAAGGAAACATTTGAATCTCCCAAAAGAAGAAGAAGACCATTGGAGTGTTGGTAAACGATGGTGCAAAGATGAGAAAATAATTTATGCTGAAAGTGATGGAGCGCATAGTAAGAGACAAAAGTAACCTCCTAGTCCCAAAGGGTGCCCTGAAGAAGCAAATACCTGCCCGTGGGGTCCGCTATATTCCCAGCACAAACAAAGGGGAGATGTCAGGGATCTCTGCGATCCCCGCAGCGATGGTCCCGGCGCAGGCGCAGTGCGCCGCCCTGTGCAGGGACGCGGGCACTAGGTCCGGACCGGCCGCGGCGTTCGAGTTCGCGCATGCGCAGTAGAAGCCGCGGCCGCCTGCTGGGCACTAATGGCAGTGCAGGGCGCGATATTTAAACGGCCCTGAGCTGTCATCCAGTGCCTTCTTGTCTTACCTGCATTCCTGTATCTGCGAACCTGTGCCTTGTGAGTTGTGACCCGGATTGTACCTGACATTGCCATATTCTGCTGTCCTGACCCTTGCTTTGTCTTACCTCTCTCCTGGATGCCCCCTATCAGATCTGACCTGCTGTTGCTGACCTGGCGTGTGACCCGACTATTCTCTGCCCGCTGCCTTGTACCGCACCGTCCTCTCTGTTACCGACCCGGCCTGTCTGACCTTGCTATTGCTCAACCATCCATCCCTCGCAGTGGGGTCTTCAGACCTCCTCATATCAGACTCTTTCCCGTGGGAGCCCTCGGCGTATACCACTACCACTGACGGACGTACCCAGTAGCCACGACCTGGTCTCGGGGTGCTCCAAGTCCATCCCCACCATCAGGGGCCCTGGTGAACAAGCACTCTGGGACTTAGATTCCGTGCGCTGGGGACGCCTATTCAGTGGAGTGCTAGTGGTACCGCCGGGCGGTCCCTTACAGGAGATTGCGTTTGAAAGCTATCAGTACACCCCAGCGTTTCTCAGGAGCCGAGGCCATGTAAAAAGTGGGATAATGAGGCGAAAGATACCGTGGGGTGGAGGACTGTGAAAACCTGGTCTCCTGTAAACATAACATGTCAATTTGTTGCGATTTGAGGTGAGGTAAAACTTTATCCCACTTCTGAGGCAAATTGAAGCCTTGAACAAGGGGTGAGGCCATGATGGCATCAGCACAGCACGCTCAGCAGAAAAAGCATAAGTCAGCCAACAATTTCCACTCCCAATGGTGGTTGGACCATCGTATCACGCCAATGGTGACATGCATCCTACGCTTAAAGGATACCAGTTGGGGGTGGCTCCATCACCGGACACATGGCTGCAAATGAAAACATTAGAAACATAATCCCTCAGGGGCCAAAAAGGCAATAAACACAATGAAACGGGGTACCAAGTAATAAAAAGAAGTGAGAACATTTGCGAATAGCTCCCCATTGGAGACCCAACTAAACTTGGGGGCCAACCCCCTCCAGGAGAATGACTACAGGCCGCCATGGTACCTCTCAACACAGCCCAAGAGGTACCCCACCAACCTCCCAGTAGAACCGACACCCAACCCGGGCCTACCTGGGCCAACCTCCCAAATTGTTTCCATCTTTTAATAATATTGTTACTGATTTTAAGCTAGCATGGGAAATTAATCTGAAATAATGTTCTGAGACCATGATATCATTACTAAACAAAGAATATCAGAAACGGTTAAAAGATTTGAATAATAAAATTGATAAACTACAAAGTTAACTTACATCTGTGAAAACACATCCTTTGTTCCCTGAGTCTGAGATCAGACTCGAGCAACATCTAGAGAAATTTAATAAGGATAAACTCATGAAGAAAGACAAAAAGTTCCAACAGGACAAAAGAGCCTTTCAGGAAGGCAAGGTGTATAGGTGGCATCATG
The DNA here is from genome assembly GCF_062004578.1 of Staurois parvus. NCBI lineage: Eukaryota > Metazoa > Chordata > Amphibia > Anura > Ranidae > Staurois > Staurois parvus. The sequence goes on from NW_028317949.1 coordinate 12,821,185, forward strand.
GACAGAACATTAGGAAATGACATAGCAATGAATCTAGAGTAGTTAATAATTCTATTGCATTTGAACCTTCTACTTGTTCATCTGTGTCTTCTTTTCTTATCAGCATTTCTCCAATCAGCACAAAAGTAACAGGTGACAGAAAAGTTGCAAACATGGTGGTGGGTCATATAATAATTCTCCTACTCTGGAATATTGCTCTTTTACATGCTTAGGTAATCTACATGGGATTTGATCCCAGAGCTATGCACGTGGTGATATGATAATTTCTCACGATTCTAGACCTGAAGTTGAAGTCCCTCACAACATATTTTTATCTAACACCGAATTCGTGGCTATGCAACCCTTCTCAAGTACAAGGAGTCATTTTTTTTTAGCACAGATGTGTAGCAACACATCAGGGGTACTTAAAAACGTTTGTCAAAAAGATTACAAAATCCAACACAAACTTCACTAAACATCATCAATGTTTCCTTTCACATACTATCTCGGGATGAAATAAGTGTAGTATCTAAGGGTCTCACATTTTGCCAAGACCATCATCTGGACAAGTTTGAGGTTACCAAACATCTGCATTTGTTCGCAGCAACTTGCTTCTTAGATGTTTGTATGCAAAACAACAGTCCTCCCATGACTCTTTGGGGTTTATTTACTAAAGCTGGAGAGTCCAAAATCAGACTCCCTTCTGCATAGAAACCAATCAGCTTCTAACCTCAGCTTGTTCAATGAAGCTTTGGCAATGAAACCTGGAAGCTGATTGGTTTCAATGCAGAAGGGAGTCTGATTTTGGACTCTCCAGCTTTAGTAAATAAACCCCTTTATGTTCAAACAATGATCTTCAAGCATTCACTCATTTAATCTCACTGCTCAGAAAACAAACCGATTTCGATTGACACGATCGATATTGAAAAATTATTGGAAACACCAGACAGGTAATGGGGAGCTCATGCATCCGATATGCCAACTGGTGTCCTTAAGAGAAAGTCTAAATTATTTCCCCCTCCTGGTTCTAATCACAATGTGGCCACCTTTTTCAAAATGACTTGCAAAGGAAGTTGTGATCTTAGGACTCCCAAGATTACAAAAAATAATTTTAGCAACGGTGAAAAATCTAAACTGTTATCCCCGGCCAATGATCAGGCTATAACAATAAAACCCTCAGACAAAGGGGGCAACATTATCATTATGGGCAACAATAAATATGTCCACCTGTGCAACAGGATCTTGGCCAACGCTGACCGATATTGCCTAATACCAAAGTCAATAGTGGATACCTTAAACAATGAATTTTATCTTTTGGTGGACAGAGCATATTATAATAACATTATTCCCAAAAACCACATGGGATTTCATTAGAACCAGTTTCCCATGGGCTGACATCTTCTATGCTCTCCCCAAAGTACACAAAAATACCTCAAACCCCCCGGTAGACCTATAATATCAGGTAGAGGAGCCTTTGCTGAAAATTACTGTTAGGTTGTGGACAACCATCTCAGACCTTTTATAACCAGTCTACGTTTGTCTGTTCATGACACCATTTATATTTGAATCCAAGATGGGATCCACATTGGTGGGGACACATTTCTTGTCACTATTGACGTGGAAGCCCTATATAGCTCCATCCATGATAAGGGCCTCTAGGTGATATGCCATGTTTTGTCACAGAAAAGCCAACTCAAACAGCAGTTCAGCAATTATATTATTCTTTCTTTGGATTTCATCCTGAGGCACAATGTCTTCACATTCCATGGATCCCATTTTCTCCAAATGCAGGGGGTGGCTACAAAGACCTGTTTTGCCCCCTCATATGCCAACCTGTACCTGGGGGAATGGTAGCACATACTGCTAATGGATGATTACTTCTCAATATTTGCGGACCATGTTTTGGCATGGTACCACTATATCGATTACATTTTTGTATTATGGGATGAGTCAGAAGACCTACTGAGGGAGTGCCTAATATCCATGAATGTGAATGAATTAAATCTTAAATTTACCATGTCTTTCAGCAAATTCAACACTTCTTTCTTGGATGTCAATATCCAAAAAAGTGCAAATGACCAACTATTTAATGAACTCTTCTGCAAACCCACAGCAGGTAATTTTATTTTGTACGGCTCTAGTTTCCATCCTAAGCCCCTTCTGGCCTCCAATCCCTACAGCCTGTGTTTGAGGGCCAGATGAAACTGCTCTAATGATGCACTGTTCCAAAAAGAGGTGGATGTCTGCCTACTAAATGGAGGGTACACTAATACCTCCCTCAAAGAGGCATACGGATGGGCCCTCAATATATCATGCCATGACCTTCGGATTACCCATAGATAGGTCAAAAAGGATGACACCCTTAGAATTATCACGAAATATACTACACAGCACAAACAAGTGAAGTGTATTATAAAGAAGTACTGGCATTTGTTGAGCATGGATCCCTCTGTAGGACCTTTCATACCTGAAAAGCCAGCTATTATATACAGAAGAGTCCCATTAATTGATGATAGGCTGGTACATAGTGAGTTTCAGGAAATCAGAGATGATTAGTGCAAAAGGCTTGGCCCTTTTCCTTGTGGAGAATTTGTATATTGTTAATATATGGCCACACGATCCCATGTTAAACTACCTAAGTAAACTCCCAAAGGTAATCATTGGAGTTTGTTATAGGTCTCCCAGTATTAATGAAGAGGTGGATACTCATCACAGATCAAAATGGCTGCAATGGCTGTGACAGTGATAATAATTGGGGATTTTAACTACCCAGAAATTGACTGGAGTAATGGTACTGCAGGAACAGGGCAAACATTTTTAAACCTACTACAGGACAATTTTATGGTACAGTTCATAGAGGCCCCGGCTAGGAATGATCCTCTGCTGGACCTGGTAATCTCAAACCATGCAGAGCTTATTACGAATGTCCATATAAAAGAACATTTGGGTAGCAGTTACCATAACACTAAAGCTGTAAACAGCGAGCACATACGGGAAAAATAAAAACACTCAGTTTTAAGAGAGCTAATTTTCCAATGCTGAGAGCTGCTCTCCAAGACTTAGACTGGGATGGAATATTGGCATCAATGAACACAACACAGAAATGGGAGTTCTTCAAAAAGACTGTATGCGAACACACTGCAAAATATATTCCCATGGGCAACACGTTTAAGGCTAAAAATCAAACCTATGTGGCTTACGGCCAAAGTTACAAAAGCTATAGATAATAAGAAAAGCGCTTTTATTAAATATAAGAATGAAGGAATGCGATCATCATTTAAACATTACAAAGAATATAACAGAATATGCAAAAAAGAAATTAAGGCTGCAAAAATTTAAAATGAATGACAGATTGCAAAAGATAGCAGGACCAACCCCCCACAAATTATTCAACTATATTAACAGTAAAAAGGTCCGGTCCGAGCATGTTGGCCCTTTACAAAATCATCTAGAGTGGGTGACTGGAGACAAAGAGAAGGCAAATTAATTAAATACCGTCTTCTGTGTATACAAAGGAGCATGGGGGAGTTCTTGTCCATAATGGGCATGGTATTGACACAGCTCCAGATGATCCACATTGGCTCACAATTGATCCAAAAATATTTAGACAGAATAGGAGTGAATAAAGCACCTGGACCGGATGGCATACACCCACGGGTCCATAAATAATTGAGCTCTGTCATTTCAAAGCCATTGCTTCTAATTTTTAGGGACTCTTTAACTTGTTGCCGACCGCAGATAGCCGAATGATGGCTGCACTGCGGCCGGCCAGTTCTGAGTGGACGTCATATGACGTCCCCCCAGAACGCGCTCTCCAGCGTGCCCCAGGGGGCGCGCACCCGGCGATCTCCATGATTGCTGTGTCCTACGGACACAGCTGATCACGTGATGTGGTAAAAGGCCAATCACAGCGGCCTTTTACCACATGATCAGCGGTGTCCAATGACACGCTGATCAGAGGGAAATGCAAGTGCCGGTTCTCGGCTGCACTTTCCTCACGCTGTCAGATCGTGAGGAAAGTACTGCCGAGAACCGGCAGTTGTCAGAGCGGGGATCGGCACCGATCATCAGGGCACTGATGATCAGTGCCCTGATGATCGGTGCCCAGCAGTGCCACCCGCAAGTTCCGCCCACCTGTGCCCAGCAGTGCGCCCACTAGCTCCGTCCACCTGTGCCCAGCAGATCACCCACCTGTGCCCAGCAGTGCACCCACCTGAGCCCAGCAGTGCACCCACCTGTGCCACTCTGCAATGTCACACACCTGTGCCCAGAAGTGCCACCTACCTGTGCCCAGCAGTGCCACCCACCTGTGCCCACCCACCTGTGCCCACCAGTGCCACCCACCTGTGCCCACCCACCAGTGCCGCCCACCAGTGCCACCGACTAGCGCAGCCCAGCAGTGCTGCCAGTCAGTGCCGCCAGTCAGTGCCCAGCGGCTGTGCCAGTCAGTGCCGCCAGTCAGTGCCCAGCAGTGATGCCAGTCAGTGCCGTCTATCAGTACCCATCATCAGTGTCACCTATCAGTGCCGCCTATCAGTGCTGCATATTAGTGCCGCCTATCCGTGACACCTCATTAGTGCTATCTATCAGTGCCGCCTATCCGTGCCACCTCATTAGTACTGCCTATCAGTGCCCTTTAGTGCTGCCTATCAGTGCCCATCAGTGCTGCCTCATCAACGCACATCAGTGAAGGAGAAAAATTACCTGTTTGAAAAATTTTATAATAGAAACAAAGAAACTTTTTTTTTTTCTTCAAATTTTTGGCAATTTTTTATTTATAGCGCAAAAAGTAAAGTGCCCAGTGGCGATTAAATACCACCAAAAGAAAGCTCTATTTGTGAGAAAAAAATGATCAAAATTTCATATGGGTACAATGTTGCATGACCGCGCAATTGTCAATCAAAGTGCGGCAGCGCTGAAAGCTGAAAATTGGCCTGGTAAATAAGGGGGTATAAGTGCCTGGTAGGCAAGTGGTTAATGACTGGCATAGTACCACTGGATTGATGTAAGGCCAATGTGGTGCCAATATTTAAAAAGGGGTCAAAATCTTTACCAAGTAATTATAGACCTGTTAGTGTAACTTCTATAGTTGGGAAGATACTGGAGAGTTTAATAAAAGACCACAAAGATGAGTTCTTGCTGGAAAAAATATTTTAAGCAACAGACAGCATGGATTCATGAAAGACAGAAGTTGTCAAACAAATCCGATTTCTTTTTATGAGGAGGTGAGCAAAACCTTGGACAGAGGGGTGGAGGTGGACGTGGTATACTTGGACAGAGGGGTGGAGGTGGATGTGGTATACTTGGATTTTGCAAAAGCGTTTGACACAGTTCCCCCACACGGCTAATGTGTAAGGTAAAGTCTACATGCTTGGAAAAATCCATATGTAAATGGATAGAAAACTGGCTAAAAGATCATATTCAAAGAGTAGTAGTTAATGATTCATACTCTGAATGGTCTAGGGTTGTCAGTGGTGTACCCCAAGGTTCAGTGTTGGGACCCCTACTTTTTAATATATTTATAAACAATATAGGGTCTGGGATTAAAAATCCCATTTCAGTCTTTGCAGATGACACCAAGCTGTGCAGTGGAATGACGTCCTTACAGGATGTCTTCAACTTACAAGCTGACCTCAATGCACTGCTTAATTGGGCAACTATATGGCAAATGAGGTTTAGTGTTGATAAATGTAAGGTTATGCAGTTGGGGGCTAAGAATATGCATGCATCATACATACTAGGGGGAGTGCAACTGGGGGAATCAATGGTGGAGAAGGATCTGGGAGTTCTGATAGATCACAAGCTTAATAATGGCATGCAATGCCAAGCTGTGGTTTCTAAAGCGAGCAAAATCCTCTCTTGTATTAAAAGAGGTATAGACTCCAGAGAGAGAGATATCATATTACCCCGGTACAAATCATTAGTAATACCTCATCTGGAATATGCAGTTTAGTTTTAGGCACCAATTCCCAAAAAGAACATTGGGGAACTGGAAAAAGTACAGAGAAGGGCAACCAAACTGATAAGAGGCATGGAGGAGCTCAGCTATGAGGAAAGATTAGAGAAACTGAATGTATTCTCTCTTCTCAGGAGATTAAGGGGGGATATGATCAAAATGTATAAATACATCAGTGGTTCATATAGTGAACACGGTGTAGAGATATTCACCCTGAGGTCATCATAGAGGACAAGGGGGCACTCTTTACATCTGGAGGAAAAGAAATGTAATCTCCAAACACAGAAAGGTTTCTTCACAGTGAGAGTTGTGAAAATGTGGAATAGACTCCCTCAAGAGTTGGTTCTGGCCAACTCAGTGGATTACTTTAAAAAAGGCCTGGATTATTTCTTAGATACACAGAATATAACTGGATACTAAAATTTTAAAGGTAAAGTTGATCCAGGGAATATCCGATTGCCTCTCGGGGGATCAGGAAGGAATTTTTTTCCCAGCAGGAGCAAATTGGTTCATGCTTTGCTGGGTTTTTTTTTTGCCTTCCTCTGGATCAACTGTGGGTATAGAATTATAACTTTTTTTTTTTTAAATGGTTGATATGGATGGGCTTTTGTCTTTTTTTCAGCCAGACTAACTATGTAACTATGTAACTAATGGACATACAGTATCTTCCATCCTAAACATTACATGATTTTCAGGACTCCTGGAATTATTTACTTGCTTACCTGTGAATGCGGGTGTTTTTATGTTGGAAAAACAAAACTTGAATTTTAAAGGCGTGTCTACCGACATGTTGCTAGCATATGTAAAAGAGATGCAGAATAACCAGTGAGCTGACATATGGCTCTGTTACATGGTGAATCCATTCCCACTGTGCATTTTCTGACACTGGATCGGATCCACCTCAGCCCCAGAGGAGGGGATTTCAACAAAACCCTCTTGCAGCATGAGTTCGGGTGGAACTCAACACCACTTCACCCCCTGGGTTGAATGAAGCATTCCACTTCAAACCTTTTTTGCAGGGGTTTATGTCAGGCGGTTGTGAACTAAATATGTGATCTGATTTATATTTTGGGGTTCTTTATTTTTTCCCCTTTTTTTGTTTTTATTTTTCTCTTTACTTTTTTCTTTTTCTTTCTTTTCTTTTTTTTTTGTTTTGTAATTTGCATTACTTCGAATTTTGCACTGTGATTACATACCTGTATGTAAATATGGGGCTGTAGTTCCCTGATCTTCCACTGGGGTATTGGTGGGCTCCACTTTAGGTGCAGCAGGCATCACTTGACACACAAAGGCCTCCCCTGCCTGTTCGTGCTGAGGCTGCCTGCTGTGACAAGTAATGTCATTCTGCCGTTGGGCATCTCTATTTATGTGGGTGGCCACCACAAAGTGTTTGGTGGGCTGCTCAGGCCCATTATCCAGCTTTTTGAACTGTTTGTCAATATTGGGAGTGCTTCCTCTGAAGATATTATAGATACACTGTCCACCACACCAGCATACCTTCCTTACAGACCTAACCTATTGGATCATGAGGTTTCCCCTACATCCAAGGGACTGGTGAGATTTATTTGTTTTGGCTGGTTTCCATTATGGTCAGTTTAGGTTTACCCTTATACAAATGTAATATTTTCTGAATTTCTACAGACCCTAGACTTGTCTTCCTAGTACCACTCTCTGAGATCCTTGTGGTTGCCTGCTGGATTTGTTGGTGCCTCCCCCTGCCAACTCTTGAATATGCGGGTGAACATCAGCTCTATCTAATTCATTGATGATTTTAACAAGTTCCCTCCTGGACAATAGCAAAATGATGGCTGAGTGGGACTTTCACCAATCCGGGTGGGCGTCATGTGATGTCCTTCTGAATCACCGCCTCACGTACCCGTGTGGCCATGCTGCGGAGAGATCTGTCACTGGCTGTGTCCATCAGACACAGCAGATAACCAATTTGTGTACTGGCCCATTGCCGGTACCATGTGACCGCTGTGACCAATCACAGCAGGTCACATGACAATTGTAAACAATGGATGGCTTCCTTTCATGCCATCCATTGTAAACAGTTATGTTGCTAGCTGTGATTGGTCACAGTGATCACATGGTACAGACTGGACCAATCACAGCCCATCTGTGTCATGTAATTAGCTGTGGCCAATCACAGATAATCACAACAAAAAACATTGAATGAATCAATTTCATTTGGTTAAATGCTTCCCTATAGCAGTGAAATTTACTGGTATAGGCAATCATAATGTGTAAAAAAAATTACTTTGATCACTTCCCCAGAGTAGTACAATGTTACCATGGTAACATTATATTACTCTGGTCACAGTGTTACAGTATATAAAAAAAAATTAAAAAAAGAACAAAATGTAATAAAATGAAAAAATATTAATTATTTTTTATACTGTCACCAATCAATCAATGTCCCCGATCTCCTCCACACCAGTTATTTGATGACACTGTACTGCACTGGTGACAATATGTAAAAGAATGGTGAACATTTTTTTTTCATTTCTTTATTTTCCAAAAAATTATGACAAAAATTACAACTTCAAAAAACTCACCATGTCTCTTACTAAATACTGCAGACTGTCAATTTTCAAAATAGGAGTAATTTGGAGTATATTTGTACTGTCCTTACATTTTTGGGCCTCAGGAAATGAGGTACAGCAGGATTGATTGATTTTCAGATATATACCATAGTTTGCAGACTCTATAACTTTCCTACAGACTAAATAATATACACTAATTTGAGTTAATTTCACCAAAGAAATATAGCAGTATATATTTTGGCCTAAATTTATGAAGAACAATTATTTATTTACACAAATTTATAATTGAAACAAATAAAAAACTTTTTTTTTTCAAAATGTTCGGTCTTTTTTCATTTATTTAACAAAAAATACCCAGTGGCAATTAAATGCCACCAAAAGAAAGCTCTAATTGTTTGAACAAAAAGATAAAAATTTAGTTTGGGTACAGTGTTGCAGAACCGCACAGTTGTCATTCTAACTGTGAGAGTGCAGAAAGCTGGAAATTGACCTGGGCAGGAAGGGGATAAAAGTGCCTGGTATTGAAGTGGTTAATGTAATACTCCATACACACAGTTAAATGAAAGTCTAGTACATAACAGCCTAATCTGTTTTTGTATGCACATTTATATTTGATAAATCATTGTCTTTTTTTGTGAAGTGCTACTAATTGTGATACATTTTATTGTAGAAATACCTATACCCATGTTCTTCCCTGAAGAAGGAAATCATTTTCTTTGTTTACAAACGATTTTATTGTACATAAGTAGACAGTAAAACAACAGCACAGTATGAAAGTGATATTGTCAACAAAAATATGGCACATTTGAAACGTACAATACATAAAAGTATATTAACATAAAAAAGAAGATAGAGGAAGAAAGAAAGTTATGAGAGCATGAGATACATAAGTGATAAAACAGATTGAGTGATACAGCTATCAACAATATATGTCAGCCATTCTTTACCGGGGATGTTGTCAATCATGCAATAAATGTCTACAATCCTTCCATGACTCCCATTTTTTATCGTATAAGTGCATCTTATCCAGTAGTGTATAATGAATACGTTCCATAAGCATTACAGCGTCAATTCTGTGTAAAACAGAGTCCAAGGGTACAGCATTAGACCGCCAATGCAGGGCAATGGACCACAAAGTGGCAATACATAATGTATGTAGCAATCTCAGAGTGGCATCAGAGACCCCTGGGATATGAACCCCCAATAAACAGGTCTGTATAGACAACTGTATCGGGTTGCCCGATAGTGAGGTAGCCACCTCAGATATCTTACGCCAGATCAAAGATATGTTTGGGCAATCCCAAAACATATGGACCAAAGTACCTGTGCGGCCACAGCCCCGGAAACATAAAGGGGATGTTTGTGGAAACATTGTATGTAGTCTGGACAGAGTATAATACCATCTGGTTAAAACTTTAAGGGCCGTCTCACGAACCGAAAGAGATCTAGAGCTCTTGCATATATTATCCACCATGGAGTCCCAATCCTCATCCGAAAAAGTGATACCACAATCCTCCTCCCACCTCTGCCTGTACATAGGAGGAGCATGAAAAAGACAGATCAAAAATTGGTGATAAAGATCTGAAATAAGACCCCTACCTCTAGGAGAGTCACGGCTGACACGCTCAAAAAAAGAGATCGGAGAAGACGGGGTAAGGCCAAAGTGCGCATTAAAAAAGTGCCTAATCTGTCTATAACGAAGGTACTCACGAAGAGGAACATCAAATAGCACGCGCAGCATATCGAAGGTAATATAAGATCCTCCTCTTTGGAAATCAGACAATCTGATAAAGGATCGATCATACCACCAACGAAACATGCGAGGGGAAGAAAAGGCTACAACAAAAGTAGGATCCCCAAAAAATGAAACACCTGGGGGAATATGAGAGACTAAACTCAGCTTAGCCTTGTATTTGGACCAGAGTGTCAGTGAGTGGGTCACTATAGAGTTATGAAAAGTAAGCGATCGGGGGGAGATTTTAGACCATAAAATTCCCGGTAAATAAAAAGGACGTATCGACTGAGACTCAAACTTAATCCATGGGATTTGAGAGTTAATAGTAGCCCATTGTGATAATTGCGCAAAACGAGAGGTAATATAGCCAAAAGTTGGGAAGACCAAGACCTCCTGTCCGTTGTGAGCGATACAAAATGGATGAGGCAAAACGTGGATGCTTATTTCCCCAAATAAAATTGTTAATAATCCACTGAAAATGATCCAAAAACGTTTTTGAAACCGGAACTGGAAGTGCTCTAAAAAGATAAAGCAGTTTGGGCAAGATATTCATTTTAACCGCCGTGACTCTACCCAGAAAGGAGATATGATAACCATGCCAAATCTTCAGTAGAGTAGAGAGACGTGACACACATGGTGGATAATTAGCCACAAACATATCCGAGTATCTGGGAGCAAGATTAATCCCCAAATAGGATATCCTGTCCTTGACCCAGCGAAATGGAAAAGAACTACGGAGAGATGCACTTAGGGAGTCAGGAACATTAACAGGCATAATTACCGATTTGGTAAAATTAACGGTGAGGCCTGACACTTTAGCAAAATCATTCAATACGACACACAAATTGGGCAAAGAAGTCAACGGGTTAGTAATAAAAAGCATAACATCATCAGCATACATGCTCAGCTTAAAGTGTGAAACTAATAACGAATAGCCAGAAATATCCGAATGTGATTTGATCGCCAATGTCAAAGGTTCCAACACCAGCGCAAACAAAAGGGGCGAAAGAGGACAACCCTGACGGGTACCTCTACCCAATGTAAAAAAGTCAGAGTTACAGCCAGGAAGCCTTACTCTTGTTTTAGGAGAGTCGTATAGGGCATGTATGCCTGCCAAAAACCCATCACTGAAGCCCATTTTCTGTAACAAAGAGAACAAGTAGGGCCAAAGGACACTGTCAAAGGCCTTGTTTATGTCTAAACTCATCAACAGAACCTCTTTGGAATGTAAATTGGCATCTTGAATAACGTTTAGAGTGAGACGAATGTTATCAGTAATAAATCTGTCGGGAATAAAACCCGACTGGTCTGGAGATACCAAAGAGGAGATAATAGGAGCCAACCTGTTCGCCAAAATGCGGCTAAATATCTTCAGATCATTATTCATTACTGAGATTGGTCTATAGTTTTGCTGCAAACAGTGGTCTTTCTGTGGCTTGGGTATTAGAGACATGTTAGCTAACAACATCTCCTCGGGGAATTTACCCCCCTGTAAAACATCATTAAATAGTGTTATCAAGTATGGAGCCAATGTAGAGGCAAAATGTTTATAATAGCCAGCAGTAAATCCATCAGGACCCGGTGCAGTAGAGTGTTTCAGCGTTCCTATTGCACATGTTATTTCCTCTAAAGTACAGGGGGCATTAAGAGAGGCAATCTGAGAAGGTGTGAGAGCAGGAAGGGGTATAGAATCTAGCCATGAATCTGATAGAGAAACAGAATCCGACTGTGGAGAAGCCAGTAGTTTAGAATAAAAATTTTCAAAAATACCCAAAACTTCCTGAGGTAATGATGAGATAGCACCTGAATTAGTACGCAATTTATACACATGTGGGGGGCGCAAAGAATGGTTCAATTTCCTAGCAAACATGGTAGATGCTGAGTTGCTATGTAATAGGAACGAGGCCTTCGACCAGCGGAGGGCCTTTTCAGTTTTTTGGGAAAGTAGGGCATTCAGTTCCAAGCGTTTTTGGGACAACAGCTGTTTATTAAGTAAAGATGGATCAGCTACATGGCTTCTATAGTGTGCTTCTAATTCTCGGGTTAAAAGTAGTATCTGCTGCCAACGTTTTTTATTTCTGGCCGAAGCCATAGAGATAAGTCGGCCCCGTAGGACCGCCTTGTGGGCTACCCAGAGTGTGGCTGGGGAAATATCAGGAGTTGAATTAGATTGAAAGTATTCCTTAAGAGATGTAACCACCTCCTGCCGAGAGTCAGTATCAGTTAGCATAGAATCATTAAGTCTCCATGAAAAGGGAGTAGGTGCCAATCCCACAAACGTGATAGATAAGGCCATAATACTGTGATCCGACCAGGTGCTCAAATGAATACTATCCATCCTAGAATTAGCTAGCAAAATAGGGGTACAAAAGATATAGACTAGTCTAGCATAAGAGTCATGTGGGTGGGAATAAAATGTGTAATCCCTGGCTCCCGTGTTGTGCGCCCTCCAAGCATCCACCAACTGGAGGGCATCTAGTTTCTTAGTAAGGGATTTTGGGAAAGCTTGGGAAGTGTGCGAGGCGGAGCTACGGTCCAAAAGAGGATTTGCCACCAGATTAAAATCACCACCCACCAATAGATGGGGGGACAAAAATTTATCCAGAGCACCAAAAAATTTAGAAAAAAAGGTAGCCTGTGCCGAATTTGGTGCATAGACATTAGCAATTGTAAGTTCTCGACCTGAAAGGGTGCCCTTAAGAATAATAAACCTACTGTCTGGATCACGATACACATGTTGAACCTCAAAAGGAAATGAGTTATGTAGAAAAATGGCCACTCCCCTACTCTTGGAGGAATGCAGGGTATAATACCCCTGCCTATAGGATCTATGAAAAAAGGTCGGGTGTTTTGCGGCTGCAAAATGTGTTTCCTGTAATAAGATGATTTTTGCTCCTAATCTTTTATATTGAAGAAAGGCTGTTTTGCGCTTATTTGGCGAATTGAAACCCTGGACATTATGTGAAATACATTGCATTACCATAATAAACAGAGCTTGCCACTATCATCATAAAAGTACACATTACAAGGATATCCCCTAAAGTTATTTGACTAGACATAGAAACCTGCAAGTCTGCACCAGACAGACATACAGGTGGCAGAACCAGCCTAGGGGACCTCCAGACCCCAACATATGAGTCGTGACGTCCACAGACCGACATAATACCATCCACATGCACTAAAGTTTTAAGAAAAGAAAAAGCGAAAAACAATGGAGAAGAAGCTTTAACATCTTCTATATTTGAAAGGGTAACTGAAGAACGTGGATCAGGCAGAAAAGTCGTCATACCTGATAAAACAAAAAGTTCAAACATTAAGGGGCCACATGGGCCCATACCCTGTCTCCTTAGAACATGGAAAACAGAGCTGCCACCCCACAATCGGGCGGCGACACCTCCGGCCATGTCAGGAGGCAGGGTGGGGTAACGTGTCAAAGAGTAGTACAACCATGAATCAATGGGCGCAATTAGGAGGGTCCAATGACCCTTGTTATACCTTAACCCGTACAGTTATCAATGCAAGGCATACAAAATATTCAGTATTGCAAAAATATCACAGCAACAACCACAGAAATACACAACCTGACAATGTAAAAAATAGAGAGCAAAATCCCTGTGTCCCAAATCTTAGTAAAGTCATAAAAAACAATAGACCAAACCAAAGACTATCAAGACAATGAGTATTAGGCAAGTGAAAGTGGACACGTCAACCCGGTTCTTGTCTGACTCTCCTTCTATCCCTCCGTGGGGAAGGGGTATGCCAAATGGGAGAAATACGAGGGGTGGAGGGTGGACGTTGAGGTGATGGGGCATCCGCCAAGCCCAATTTGGCCAAGATTGCTCTACCTTCGGGAGGGGATGTAGCTATATATGTGCTCCCATTGTGTGGAACTATCAGCTTAAAAGGGAAGCCCCACTTGTAGCGGATACGAGCTGAGAACAGGGCAGTTGTAACTTCTTTCATCTTTCTACGTTTCTCCAACATGGCCGGGGAAACATCAGGATAGATTTGTAAAACCGAGCCTTCAAAGGAGATTGTTGGAGTATTGCGAGCAGCTCTGAGGATTTCTTCCTTGGTCAGAAAATCCTTCATGCACAAGACAATATCCCTAGGCGGCTTGTCAACAGGAGGTTTAGGGCGTAGGGCTCTGTGGATGCGGTCACAAGCAAAAGATCCAGGGTCACGATCTGGGAGGAGTGACTTGAACAACTTGGTTATAATTAATGAAAGATCTGACATAGACTCCGGGATTCCCCTGATTCGCAGATTATTCCTGCGATTGCGATTGTCAAGATCCTCGACCTGCGCCTGCAGCCTCAACCCAAGCTGACCTCAGCATATCGTTGTAGACAGCAAAATATATATCACTGTATGACATTGTGCTACATGTGTATGTTATCATCCTGAAAAGCAATTATATTTTATCGATATGGCAATGTGGTCCTTTATCGTAAATTTTTTATTTCTACAATAAAATTTGGCAATTTGCATTTTAGATTAATTTTATGTGTGGTTATGCCTTTAAAGTCCCAGGGAGTTCCTGTTGTTGTTGTTTTTTGTATTGTATACTGTATATTTGGGATGTTGACAGCATTTTGATCGCTCAGCTTTATCCTCCTTTATATAGTATTAGAAACTATTGGTGTTTTCCCATGTCACTATCAAGGTTGCTTAGAAAGGGGGACTCTCTCCTCACTGAAAAGTATTTCTTTTTTTTTTAATATTGATATATGTGTTCCATGGCGGTGCCTATCTTCCTATATTCTTTTGTTTGACAATCCATTGCCCATCAACCTTAAAAATAGCCAGAATTGATTTTCAAAATTTTCTCTCCTGTTGATTTCAATAGGGTTTGAATCAAAGTTCACAATTTGTAGAATTTACAATTAGTTTGCTGAATTCCCCTGTGGATCAAATACAGTTTGGTTTGCTCATTCTAGTGGTAAGGTCTTTTGTGCAACGTTTTTATCCCAATTGGAAAGTAGACACACTGCTAATCCTACCTGATAAGCTGAGTAAAAAAAAAAAAATGCCATTGAAAATTGTATTTGATTATTTGTATATATTATAACATTTAGATTTGTTATATTTTTAAATGCAAGAGTTTTTTTAGGCAACTAACCAAAGAATGATGGATAACTCAACAGTATTATAGCTACAACACTGTAATATTAAACTGCCAAAATGATAGGATAGTCTAAATTTTGAAATCAGTTTCTTTTTATGCAAAACACAATCAGATATGACATGTATATATTTTGATAGATTTATATGAAAATTAGGTGAGTTTTTTTGTCACATGAAGAACTCCTATTATGTAAGTATCCATTAAATATTTTGTGTATCAGGATTCTAAGTGATACAAATGTGATCATTCGATATAAGCATTTATTTATTTTTTTATAAACTTCACATGCGACCTCAGTTTGTATGCTTTTTATGGATTGCTGGTTCATTTCTATGCAGTTTCAACCTTTGTAAATATGTCCACATATAGACAATGAGAGATTCATAATTTTTTAATAATTATCTCCTAGATTGTAAGCTTGAAAGAGTAGGGCCCTCTTACCCCTCGTACCCTGTCTGTTTTTGTTGTACTGTGCCATGTATTGTCCCCCCTATTGTACAGCGCTGAACAAACCCTTTGGCGCTATATAAACTCGATGTAATAATAATAATAATAATAATAATAATAAGAGCCTTTCCTACAAATGCAATACTTTGAACTGCAACGGAACCCCATGCTACATTTGTGGTGCGTTAACATAGGTTTTACAAATACCTCAATTGATATGGTATCTTGCAATGCAACACAGTGTCTAATATATGTATCAATAAAACTGGGTTTATACACATATTTGGCTAGTTAAGTACCAGATAGATTTCTGTTACTTGCAGTATTGCTATTTTTTATGTTTTACTACATTAGCATGAACTGCATTTATTTTAGCTCCAATATGCCAATGCCTAGTTAAGGTATCAGTGTTCATGTATTCTTACTGCATGCATTAGTAAGTTGAGTAATAACTCTTTACTAAATTATATTCATTATAATTATGTTATTATTTATGAATGTTTTGAAAAATAGTGCTTTACATTTTATAATTGCACTTTTTAGTTATTTGTATTGATTAAAAGGAAAGTACTGTAGGCACAAAGGGAAAAAACAAGGCTTTAGGATTATAGGATATGCAGCAATCACAGAAGATTATAAAAACAGTCCATTAAAAGTCCAAATGCATAGTACATTCACTTAGGGCAAGTTTATCCAAGAGAGGAAGCCAACTCTGTAGAATGACATACAAAGACCAAAAAGGGGAAAAGCACCTCTAAGTGTAATAAGTTAAAGTATGTTTATTAAAAGCTACAAATTGGTCACTCACATTTAATGAGCCATAACAGGCTCATCTATCCAGTGAGCATTCACTAGATATCGCTGGAAGATCCAAAAACAGGCTTAGCATCAGCCATAATGCCAGCAAGTAAGGCTGGGCACTCTCTTCCAGATCACGGGCTGCTTCATGATGTAACCATAAAGGGGATGTGCAACACGTTTCAGAGCATGTGCAGTACCACCTCTGCACATGCACACACCTTTCTCAAGCTGGATGGTGTATGTAATGGAACCATATTTATACATGTAACTAAGGGGTAATCAATTGAGAACAGCTGACAATAGTTTGTCAATAAAGGCATCATAAAACATGTATTAGGTACATTATTGCGAGCAAGAGGGATGCTTAAATGCATGTGCAAAACTAAGGATACCCCTCTCTAACACACTAACACACTAAAAGCATGATTAATTATAAATACATAAAAAATAGTAATTACAACAATTAATAAGTATACCAAATTAAAAAACAAACAACATCATTATAAGCTAAATCATAATAGCAAACAAAAAATAAATATCGGTTTAAAAAACATTATTGTAGGCTAGCTCATAATAACAGTAAAAAAACATGAAAGTAAGGGAATATATATATATATATATATATATATTCATTTTTTTACTATGAACTATTATGAAATATATATACATATATATATATATATATATATATATATATATATATATATATCAACACAGAGGAATTCATAAATAGACTAACAAGAGCTTTGTTACATGCAGCACAGCCATATAGTATACATATACTTATCTAAAGTTGTGCTCAGAAAAATTGCTGGCATCAACAATAGTCCCTAGTGATAAGTAATAAGTGAACTGCAATAATTGCACCAACAAAAATGAAAACTAATAATATTTGTATCACAGGAGATTCAATAATCCTAGTAATACTAGTAGCTGTAAAGATCAAGAAACCCACACATTCATTTTGTTGTTAAACCCGCTAAAAATTATACATTTCTTCATTCATTACGTCTGCTCTGCACTCCATCCCGTGACCTGGAAGAGAGTGGCCGATGTTCCTTCCCAGGATTGCGGTTGATACTAAGCCTGTTTATGGATCTTCCAGCGATATCCAGTGGATGCCCACTGGATTTATGAGCCTGTTATGGTTAATTAAATGTGAGTAGCCCCTTTGTAGCTTTTAATAAATGTGTTTTAACTTTTCCTGTTTTTTGTTCTTATTTGTATTGAATGACTGTAGTCATTTGTGTATAAAAAAACGTGAAAACACCCTCAGAAAATTGCAAAGATGTAGAATTATTGCTGTCCCTGTTTCAATTTTCCATAATACATTCATGTGGATTATGACAGTGTTACACTGCTTCTGATGGATTCTTTGTAGGAAAAAAAAAGAAGCTACTGGATGATTTCAACATAAAAGAATCCATGCAAAAAATATGTAACAATTTTATCTAGAAAAACACTTTAAAGGATTAGTAACAGCCAAATTGGGGTAGATATGGTTGGCTAATTACCTATAGGATTTTTATAAATGTTAGGGGCCAAAGCAAGCTCATTCCACCAAAGTCCCACACTCTTCTATTCGCTGCATACATCCTTTTTCTCCTGATGCTGCATTTTTTATGATATAAAACCAACATCCAACAGGAGAAAATGGCTGAGGTGCTTGGGAGAGATGAAATTTTAGATCAGAGATATCATATCCAAAGTTCCTAAGAGATAAAAGAAACTATCAAGTTCAAATTATCAGTATTCATCTTTAACTATGATGAAGCTTTGATGAAGAAACCAAGAACACTACATATACCCCTAATTAAACATAATACTGTTTTGTTCCAGTTTAAAATAAACACCAAATGTCCAAATAAAAATTTAATATAGATGAAAAATGATTTTATATTTGGGAGATTGTAGCTTTAGCTTTAATACTTTGCATGATTAGAAGACATTCTGAATTCATCTACATATTATTTCAGTCACAGCAAAAAAAAGCCAGAAGGTGAAATCTCTACGCTTGATAAACTAACAATAGCAAATTGCAAACTTGCAGCTCCAATTGATAATGAGCCAGATGGCAACTGAAAATTCTCATACCTTGCCATTAATCTCTTAAAGACATGGGCAATAATTCTGCACATGTCTCAAAAATCATGTATAAAGGCAAATCTTTGGTTTATGAAGGCAGCAAAGACTCAGATGTAATAGCACTCATAAATGGCTGCAAATTAATGATACATGCTCTTTACTAAAATATTGTGCTTGCTAAAAAACAAGAAAGTGTTGTTGTATATAAAGTATCAACAAATGGTAGTGCTTGAAAAATGAGAACATAGAAAAATGTATTTGTTTTTTCTTTCTAAAACTGACTTTACCAAATTAAAATAAAATCTGAAAAAAGTAATATTGAGTGTCTGTTAAACTTGGTATTTTCCCTAACCCACACCAAACCTAAAAGTAAGCAATTAAACAATTTAACTAAACTTAAAATGGAACTGTAGGTCTCCTGCTTTTACTATATTGTCTAAGTATGCACAGAATATTTGTACAATATAGCAG
This sequence comes from Staurois parvus, assembly GCF_062004578.1. Lineage (NCBI taxonomy): Eukaryota > Metazoa > Chordata > Amphibia > Anura > Ranidae > Staurois > Staurois parvus. Next base: position 12,840,333 of record NW_028317949.1, read on the forward strand.
ACTCAACCCACTGTCCTCCTCTAGTGCTAACAAATCAGAGCTGTCCCCCTGCCATTCTCTGCCAATGAAGGGTAAGTAGGAGTCATAGGTTGGCTGAAAGGTAATTATACTGCCCTCTTCTCTTACCTTCTCTTACAGGGAGTATTCCCACACAGTAGAAAACAACAAAAACACCTTCATTGAGAGAGTGGTTTAAAGTTACTGAGATGAAGGAACTCATCCATTTAGCCCATTACAGAATAACAAAGTATACTAAGACCTGGGACTGTTGGTGTCGCTACAAATTGACTTCTGAATACATGAACAGCATGTCACAATCTGTATAATTGTCCACAATGCTGAGTCTTAGGATCTCCAGTTTTCATCCCAGATGTAAACATGAGCTAGGTCTGGTCTTAAGAGCCCTGTCAGGCTGGAGGGGGGATAAACAGTCAACTTATGCAGGACTCTCCTGAGGCCCTTTACCCCCCCCCCCTTTTTGTATTTCTTTCTATTCATCCTTCCATTTCTTCCAGCTTCCCCAATATTTCCTTGCATGCCCTTTACCCCTACCCTCACTATGTCCACCTGTCCAACCTATACACTCTACACCCTTTCCAAGACTTATCCATCATGAAATCCCTCCCGACTTGGTACTTATAGCTCTGGTTCTAGTTTACAAATTACAGTACCTCTATTTTAACACCAAGGCATACCCATAAATCAGCAAGCTATAGTGATGGGGCTGACACACTCTACCCTTGACATTTTGGAACTTACTTAGAACAATTGGAGGTGCATGTAGGATCAGAAGGCCAACCCAGAACACCACCCATGTCACAACTGTTGCACTGACCCTGTGTGTATACTGGACTTCCATGTTTCACTTCCAGTATAGCTCTGTAAACTGTAACATGGGCACTAAGCCACAAATGAAATTGTTCAATAAAAATAAATATAGAAAATTTAAAACAACCTAGCCATGATAATGTCTTTTATAAGAGTAAAAACGTAAGCAATGTTCGTGATCTAAATTTAATAGCAATGACATTGTCCAGCAATATAAATCCTTGTAAATCCACTGTGATGACTTCCCTGTCACAACATGTCCAAAAGGGCCTTTTCCCCACATATGGCCCCCTTAAAAGGATGTGAGGGTTTGCAAAGTCTTATGGGAATCTGGAAGGGGAATGAGCACAGTGGTACATTAGTATTCCTTATTACTCATACTGAAAACAAAAATCAAAATGTAAATAAACACATCAACATCATGAAAAATTCCTTTAACCACTTGCCATCATGAGAATTTACCCCCCTTCCTGACCAGGCCTCTTTTTGCTATTTCAACTGGTAATTGCGCAGTCATGCACTACTGTACCCAAACAAAATCTATGTTCTTTTTTTAACACAAATAGAGATTTCTTTTGGTGTAATTTGATCACCTGTGCGCTTTTTATTTTTTGTGCTATAAACAAAAAAAGGTCGAAATTTAAGAAAAAAACTATATTGTTTTACTTTCGGCTATAAAAAATATATCATAAACACAAAGCTAGTTATAAATTTAGGCCTAAATGTATTTTGCTACATAATTTTAGTAAATAAAATCCCAATAAGTGTATAACACCCCCAAATGACCCCTTTTCAGAAAGTACACACCCAGAGCTATCTGCTGAGAGGCATATTGAGTCCATGGAAGATTTTTTTTTTTCCACAAGTTTTTGGAAAATGACAAAAACACTTTTTTTACACAAAGTTGTCACTTAAATTATATATTTCTCACAAAAGCCATGGGTATATGTGGAATTACACCCCAAAATACATTTTGCTACTTCTAAAAGGGCCATTCTATCGGAGATTTATATGGCGCCGCTGCTGTGAGCTAGCAGAGGGAAACAGCAGGATACATGCATAAGAAGTAATCAAGATGGCTGCTCCAGGAAAACAGGCCCTGGTATAATGTATATACCAATGAGTTGTACTGCGGTGACCAACATTTGAAAGGAGAGCCAGAGCTGAGGTTAAGTGGAGCCATTGGAGCCAGGTTCATATGATTCCACATGGTGTGGAGTGGTTTGCTGTGTAAAGCGTTGAGGCCCTTAGGGGTCACGGTAAGGAGGTGAGGAGGCAATCTGGCCATTTATGGATATTGATCCACCTGAGTGTTGCACAAGCACAGAAGGTTTTTGGAGTTAAAACTGAAGCACAATCTGCAATTCCTGCATGGATTTTTTTGCACATATAGAATTTTGCACATGTTTTGTGGACATTATTATTGCAAAATATTTATTTATATATCGGTTTATAACAATCAGCACTAGTCACTTTTAGTTAGTTCAGTTGCTTGATAATCACTTTATCACCTAATTGTCCCTAATCGGGATTGAGGGAGGTATTGTTGTACTTTATTTAGGTCCTATATTTGGGACCAGTTTTTTGCACAGTATCACTGGATGTGTTATCATCTTTTTTTGGGCAGTTACAGCACTAATCACTTGCAGTGATTTTATTACATCGCTTTGTATCCCAATTTGGGATTATATGTGTGTGTATTTGCACTTTGTAAGGGTCCTTATTTTTGGACCAGTTTGTTTGCACAATATCACTTGTACTGTCACGCAATTAGCACTTTGTAGTATTTATTTATTATATTATATATTGTATTCATTTATAGCGCTTCACCATCATTATTTATCAACAATTTGCACCTGTGGTATAGGTAAAGGTGATAGCTGCTTGTATTTATATATTTATGTTTCAATATTTTTATTGACTTTTTCAGGGAAAAGGAGAACAAGGGAATAGGACATTGTTCATTCATACGATAATGCAATAAAATAAAACATTGTACATATTGCAATAAAATAAAACATGTACATTGTAGCTATATCATAAGAGGTATTTATATTTGAATTAAAAACTTTGGTGAGGGGTTGGGATGTTAGGGGGGTTATTGGTAGGGGAGATGGAGGAGAGGGGGGTGGGAAAGGTATAACTAGGTGGAGAAGGATGTACCAGTCAGGGATTACAGTTGCAAGAAAAAGTATGTGAACCCCTTGGGATTACGTGGAATTGGGCATAAAATGTGCTCTGAACGTCATCTAAGTCACAACAATAAAAGAACACAGTCTGCTGAACATAATACTACACAAACATCAGATGTTGCCATGGTTTAATTGCACATAACATGTAAACATTCACAGTGCAGGGAGCAAAAAGTATGTGAACCTTTGGACTTAATAACCTGTTGACCCTCCTTTGGCAGCAATAACCTCAACCAAACGTTTCCTGTAGTTGCAGATCAGACCTGCACAACGATCTGGAGTAATTTTGGACCACTCCATTTCACAAAACTGTTTCAGTGTAGCAATATTTTTGAGATGTCTGGTGTGAATCGCTCTCTTAAGGTCATGCCACAGCATTTCAATCGGGTTGAGGTCAGGACTCTGACTGGGGCACTCCAGAAAGCGTATTCTGTGCTGTTGCAGCCATTGTTTTGTTGAATTACTTGTATGCTTTGGGTCATTGTCCTGTTGCATCAATCATCCTCTGCGGACCTTCAGTTGGCGGACAGATGGTCATACGTTTTCCTGCAAAATGTCTTGATAAACTCTGGAATTCATTTTCCCATCAATGACAACAATCCGTCCAGGCCCTGAGGCAGCAAAGCAGCCCCAAACCATGATGCTCCCTCCGCCATGTTTTACAGTGGGGATGAGGTTTTGATGTTGGTGTGCTGTGCCTTTTTTTCTCCACATATAGTGTTGTGTGTTCTTCCCAAACAACTCAGTCTTGGTTTCACCTGTCTACAATATATTTTGCCAGTAGTGCTGTGGAACATCCAGGTGCTCTTTTGCAAACTTCAAACGTGCTGCAATATTCTTTTTGGACAGCAGTGGCTTCCTCCGTGGTGTCCTCCCATGTACTCCATTCTTGTTTAATGTTTTCCTTATTGTAGATGTGTCAACAAAAATGTTAGCATGTGCCAGAGATTTCTGTAGGTCTTTAGCTGACACTCTGGGATTCTTCTTTACAGGACGACCACGCCTAGGGAGAGTAGCAACAGTGCTAAACTTTCTCCATTTGTAGACAGTCTGTCTTACCATGGACACATGAACATCAAGGCTTTTGGAGATACTTTTGTAACCCTTTCCAGCTTCATGGAAGTCAACAATTCTTGATCGTAGGTCTTCTGAGAGCTCTTTTCTGTGAGGCATGGTTCACATCAGACAGTGCTTCTTGAAACCAGTAAACCCAAAACAGGTGTGTGTTTTTTAAGGGCAGGACAGCTGTCAGCAACACATCCAATATCATCACACTGATTGGAGTCAAGGTTGGCTCACTCTTGGCTCCAGTTAGCTCTGGGAGAAGTCATTAAGCTAGGGCCTCACATACTTTTTCCTCCCTGCACTGTGAATGTTTACATGTTATGTGCAATTAAACCATGGCAACATCTAATGTTTGTGTAGTATTATGTTCAGCAGACTGTGTTCTTCTATTGTTGTGACTTAGATGACATTCAGAGCACATTTTATGCCCAATTCATGCAAACCTCCACGTAATCCCAAGGGGTTCACATACTTTTTCTTGCAACTGTAGGTGATGTTTTTAAATGTTGAGTGTTATCAGGGTTGTACAGAGCATTTTGGGTGACTTAACCATCTAGTCCATTTGTGGCTGAATTTAAGGAGGGAGGAAATGTTGATTGCAAATTTTTTCTCCATTTCGCATTGGAAGTTGAAGTCTGTAATCAGTGAGGTGATTGAGGGGGTGTTTTTTGAGTTCCATAGTCTAGTGATGTTTATTTTGGCAGCAAAGAGAATGTGGGTGATAATTGTGTGGGAGTGAGAGGGAAATTTTTCAATCTCAATATGTAGGAGTGCTAATGAGGGATTTGGGGCAATCACACTTTTGGTTATGTCAGATATTAGTTGGAAGGTAGTATTCCAGAAGGATCTAAGTGATTTACAAGACCACAGGATATGTATCGTTGAGCCTGTTTCCCCGCATTGTCTCCAGCATGTAGGGGAGTGTTTTGGGCAGTAGAGAGAGAGTTTGACTGGAGTCAGATACCATTGGTGGAGTATTTTTAGATATGACTCCCAGTGGGAGCTACATCGGGTAGCTTTATATGTATTTTTGAAAGCATTTTCCCAGCTTTGTGAGGTTATTGGTTCTGGTAGGATTTTTTCCCAGTTGGTAAGAGAGGTAGTTTGTAGCATGAATTGTAGGTTAGTGAGGTACGCATAAAAGGTAGAGATGCCTTTACCTGGGTATTTAGATTTGGTAAGAAAAAGGTATGCTGTAGATGGTAATTTGGTAGTGTGAGGTATTATTGTTGTTTGTAGGCAGTGAGTAATTCTTAGGTATGTGAAGTTTTCAGATATAGGTAGATTATAGTTTGTTTGAAGATCATGAAAAGGGCGTATAGATTGGTTGGTGTAGAGGTCTGAAATCTTAATTATGCCTTTTTTTGTCCAATGCGATAGTTCTAATGAGGGTATAAACAGATGTAGTAAATTAGTTGGAGTGGGGATTTGTTTGATGTCTTTGAAATTGGTGGACAGGAGGTCACGCCAGGCTTGTAGGGAGGCTTGTATGCAGGGGTGTTTTATTTTTTGTTCTATGCAGTTGGTTGGTGGAATTAGGGTTAAATTTTGGGGTTTCAGGGGGTAAAAGGAGAGGGTTTCCATTATGGACAAAATTTTTTCTTTCGATGGGTTCCACCAAAAATACATTTGATCCAGGAGAGTCGCGGTGTAGTAAGATTTAAGGTGTGGGAGTCCTGCTCATCCTTTCGTTGTAGGGCGTATTAAGAGGTTTGTGGTGCATCTGGGCTTTTTCGAATTCCATAGGAATTTTGTGAAAATTGTTTGTAGGCTAGAAAAGAATGAGTTGGGAATTGTTATTGGGAGTGTACGAATATGTATAGGATTTTGGGTAGAATGAACATTTTTAGGGTTGCCACTCGGCCTAATTTGGAGAGTTCCAAAGTACGGAGTGTGGTTAGTTCTCGAGGAATAGTTTCAAGTAGAGTTTTGTGGTTTGCGGAGTATAGTTGATCCGTTGCTGGTGTGAGTTTGATACCTAAGTAAGGGATGTGGTTTGTTTCCCATGAGAAGGGGAATTTGGTCGTTAGTAGGGTTTGGAGATGCGGTGGAATGTGAAGGTTTAGTATGGAGGATTTGGGTTTGTTGAGTTTATAGTATGATACTATCGAGTAGTCATGGAGGTGTGAGCGAATCGTTTTAAGGGACGTTTTTGGGTTGGTTACAATCAGTATGATATTGTCTGCAAATAGGCTAATTTTGTGTTCTACGTTGAGATGCGTGATGCCTGAGAAAGATTGGTCTTCTCTGAGTTTGGATGCTAGGGGTTCAATAAGGAGTGTAAATATTATTGGGGAGAGTGGACAACCTTGTCTGGTGCCATTAGAGATGTCGAAGGGGTCAGACAATGTGCCGTCTGTCAAAACTCTAGCGGATGGTTGTGAGTATAATGATAAGATGGCGTTAAGCATCCAGCCTGTGATACCAAATTTTTGGAGAGTGAGTTGCATAAATTGCCAATGTATCCGGTCGAATGCTTTTTCTGCGTCCAGAGATAAGAGTGAGGAGGGGTATTTGGTGTTTTCTAAATTGTATATGAGGGAAATAAGTCTTCTGGTCACATCAGGTGCTTGGCGACCTGGGATGAAACCTACTTGGTCTGGGTGGATAATAGTGGGGAGGTATGGGAGAAGTCTTCAAGATGTAATTTTCGCATATAATTTTATGTCAGTATTGAGTAGTGAGATTGGTCTGTAATTTTGTACAAGTTGAGGGTCTTTGCCGGGTTTTGGAATGGTCGTTATAATGGATTGTAGCATGTCCTTGGGAAATGAGCTTGTTGCGGCGGCGTGGTTAAAAAGTTTGGACAGATATGGGGATAGGTCTGTGGATAGATGTTTGTAGTATTCGTTAGGGTATCCGTCATTTCCTGGAGATTTGTTGAGTGGGAGTGTTTTGATGTTTGTTTCTATTTCTTTGGGGGAAATAGGGATAGAGATGGCATCAAGTTGGCCCGAGGATAATTGGGGGAGGTTGGTCGTGTGGAGAAATTGTTGAATGGATGTGATTGTCGGTTGGGTGGTGTTTGTGTCATTTTTGAGGTTGTATAGGTTTTGATAATATTCTGCAAAGGTGTTCGCTATCTCTTGTGGGTTAGTGTGAAGGGAATTTGTAGATGGATGTTTAATTGAAGCTATTTTGGATTTTAAACATTTTTGTTTTATTGTTTTGGATAATAGTGAGCTGGCTTTGTTACCTGATGAATAGAATTTGGCTTTCATTTTTTGGAGATTTAGATCATATTTGTATAGTAGGAGGGATCTTAGTTTGTTTCTGTCTGCAGTGAGGGATGCAGAGGTTGCTTGGTCTGGGGATTTTTTGTTTTTTCCTCATTTGATTTAATTGATGCGAGGAGTTTGTCTATTTGTTGGATTCTATTTTTGGTAATACGGGAATTTAATTGAATCAAAATACCTCTCATGTATGCTTTATAGGTTGACCAAAGAATGGATATGGAAATATCAGGTGTATCGTTAAGTTCAAAAAATGTCTTGTGGGCATCTAGTATTCGTTGTTTGTAGTCACGATTTTTCAACAAGGTCGCATTTAGACACCATATTCGGGGAATCTTGGAATGTTGTATGTCATCAAGGGAGATGGTGATTGAAGCATGGTCTGACCATGTAATAGTTCCGATCTTGGAGGAAGTGACGTGTTGTAGGGTCCACTTGTCAGTGATGAAGAAGTCGATTCTTGAGTAGGAAAAGTGGGATGGAGAGTAATAAATATAGTCCTTTTCTGCAGAAATCTCCAGAAATCGTAAAGGTTATTGGAATGAATAAATTGGTTAAGGGACTGTTTTGAAGCTCTTTTTTTGGATGAGGAGTCCAGAAGAGGGTTGCCAATGATGTTAAAATCTTCGCCGATGAGTATTCTGCCTTTTCTATGTTTAACGATGAAGGAATTAAGTTTGTTGAAGAATTGGAGTTGGTTGGTGTTGGGACCATAGACGTTCACCAGTGTGTATGAAGTATCGCTAATTTTGCAGATTAATATGTGGTAGCGTCCCTGTGGGTCTGATATTTCAGAGATGAGTTGGAATTGTAGGGAGTCTTTTATGGCTGTAATGACACCATTTTTCTTTTTGGGATTTGTTGCCATGTACATTGTGGAGAAGTGGAGAATGTTGAGTTTAGGAATTTTGGATGATGCAAAGTGGGTCTCTTGTAGGAACAGAATATCAGGTTGTATGGAGCGGATTTCTCTTGAGAGCAAAGATCTTTTGAAAGGGGGGTTGAGGCCCCGGACGTTTAGCGAGGTTATAGTAATCATATTGTTGGTAGTAGATGGGTAGAATCTCGTTGTGGTTCAGGAATTGTGAAGATGTGCATTGTTCCTCTTGACGGAGGTGGTGGACCGTTGAGTATGTAGTTTACTGGGTTTGGGTTGGTCTTAGTTGTAGTGAGAGTGTTCACTTGCGTAAGTGGGTTCGTTAAGAGGGGTGATGTTGGCGACTGTTCACTGGTAGGTTGGGGATAGAACAGGGGTAAAAAAGACCTGTAAAAAACACAGGTAACATGTGTAGCAAAAACAGCTACTGTAGACTGAGGAGGCACGGATAAGCATGACTCACACGGGAGCTCATGCTTGAGATGAACTTAAAAGATTGACGTATTCGATCTAGGGCCGATCGCCAGCTAATGCTTTGGTGAGGCCCAGAGTATTGGGCTAGAAGAGAGTAGATTTGTGTGTGGGTTTATGACCATTCTGCTTCCATCCGTTGTGGCCTGTTGGGTGTTGGTTGGTGGGAGTCCACTGGAATGATGTTCCACGTTTTCAGTAACTTGATGGCTGCTTCTAGAGATTTGATTGTGTAAAATTTGCCTTGGTGTTTGACATTTAGCTTTGTGGGAAAGCCCCATTGGTATCCAATCCCATTTCCGTAAAGCTTTAGTTATGGTGACAAGCTTTTTATGGTTGGCGAGTGTGGCTTTGGATAGGTTTGCTTGGTCTGAGGGAGTTGAGGTGGAATTTCTTGCTGCGAGCATAATTTTTTCTTTTACATGATAAAAATGTATACGCGCCAGTGTATCTCTGGGTACCAACGCTGGTATAAATGACGGTTAGGGGATTTGATGTGCTCGATCTATTGCTAGCTCCACATCTGTGAGGGCAGGGATTAAATTTTTCATATACTGTTGAATATATGGGACAATGGCTTCTGAGGTAACGGATTCCGGTATGCCACGGAATTTGATGTTGTTTCGCCTGGAGTGATCTTCTAAATCTGTCAATTTGAGATTGATTTGTTCGATGTCATCTGTATGATCTGTGGGGGCATCTATGAGGTCATTGTGTGTGGTACACATTTCTCCTAGTTTTTTCTCAATATGGCGGATGCGCTTCTCATGCATTTGAACCGTATTTGAGATTTGCGATAATGATGTCATCATGTCATTATGTATTGTTTGGCGCAGAGATAGGAGCATGTTTTTCATGGCAATCTCTGTGATAGGCTGGTCAGAGGTAGGGTAGGATTCAATTAAAGATTGAGCGCTTTCTGTCAGAATTGCGGCTGGTGGGGATGACTGTCTGTCAGGGGGTGATCCTGTGTCCAGTCTGGGCCTGGATTTAGCAGGGCTACTAGATGTGGGGGACAGGGGGGGAGACAACTCACCCGGGTCCCCTAGGTATAAGGATCTCCTCAGCCTGGCATTTGGATGACATGCTGTCTGTGATCCTGTGTTCTCCTCCTGCTGTGCTGTGAGACCATTTACTGTGCAGCCAGCGCCATCTTGGGAACCTGAGGAGATTGCAGGGAAGAAGCTTGTAATTTTCCCTGGATTCCCTGGGGTCTTGCGGTGGCGGGTCATTGCCCGTTCGGATGGTGAGGGGTAAGTGAGCAGTCCGCAGTGGTTTGATTCCCTGGGGTCTGAGTGTGCCGCTGTCAGGCTGGCGGGAGGACAGAGCTCTCCTTACTGAGCATCCATCTCCCGTAGCCGGCCGCGCATTTATATATATATTTATATATTTAATATATCTGTTGAGCGCAGGAGGAATATATCCTTATCTTTCTGCCACACATCACTCACTCTTCTAACCACCTGAAGACCAACCCTTTTCTCACATTTTTTGTTCACGTAAAATATCAGTATTTTTTGCTAGGAAATTACTTTGAACCCCAAACATTATATAATATATATATATATATATATATATATATATTTTTTTTTTTTTTTTTTTTTTAAAGCAGACACCCTAGTGAATATAATGGTGGGTGCTTCAATTTTTTCATGTCACATAGTAATTGCGCAGCGATTTTTCAAATGAAAATTGTTTGAATAAAATAAACTTTTTTTTACTTTTAATGCACAAAAACACAATATATTGGCCAATTATTTGGTAAACTATAAAAGATGATGGTATGATGAGTAAATAAACACCAAACATGACATGCTTTAAAACTGTGCATGCCTTGTGCAATGGCAACAAATTGCATACATTTTTAATATCCATAGGCAACGCTTTAAAAGCCTTCACAAGATACCATTTTAAATTTACTTAGGAGTTCTATTGCTAGAATTACTGCCCTTGATCTGATGTTCAAGGCGATACCTCACATGCATCGTGCAACCGCTGTTTACATACTGGCACAGGGTCAACGCTCACTTACGCAGGTGCGTGCCCCATGGGGGACGAGGGTGCTTTTTTTTTTAGGTTATTTTGATTTTTTAAATTATTTTTACAGTGTCCCTTTCATTTTTTTTTATCACTTTTAATGCTATCACAGTGAATGCAAAAATCCGCTATAACAATGGCCATTGTTATAGATTCTTTTTTTTAACCACCTCAATACCGGGCACTTTTGCCCCCTTTGTGCCCAGACCAATTTTCAGCTTTCAGCGCTCTCACACTTTGAATGATAATTACTCAGTCATGCAACACTGTGCCCAAATTACATTTTTGCCCTTTTTTCACACAAATAGAGCTTTATTTTGGTGGTATTTAATTAGCACAGTTTTTTTTTTATTTTTTGCACTATAAAATAAAAAAGACCTAAAAGCTTGAAAAAAATGTATTTTTCTGTTATAAAATTGTGCAAATAAGTAATTTATCTTCTTAAAGTTGGGCCAAAATGTATACTGCTACATTGCTTTGGCAAAAATAATCCAAAATGGCATGTATTCTGTGGTCTGTGTGAAGGTTATAGAGTCTACAAGCTATGGTACCAATCATTGAAAATTGATCCCACTTGATCAAACCTGATATACTGATGGCCTATCTCAATTCTTGGGACACTAACAAGCTAGGACAGTACAAATACACCCCAAATGACCCCTTTTTGGAAAGCAGACATTCCAAGGTGCATGGTGAGTTTTTACAACCTGTAATTTTGTTCCCACAATTCTTTGGAAAATGAAGTAAATCATTTTTTTCACACAATTGTTATATTAACAGGTTATTCCTCTCACACAGCATATGCATACTTGCAGCTTCACCCCAAAGCACATTCTGCTACTCCTCCTGAGTATGGGGATACCACATGTGTAAGACTATTCCAGAGGCTGGCCAACATCCAAGTAGTACCTACAGACGTTCTGGAGGCATAAATGACACATCTCATTTCCTGACTACCTATCACATTTTTGAACGCCCTGGAAAATGAAAATGTATTTTTTTTACACAAAGTTACTCCAGTCCATCATACTCAGTATCTGGAAAACCTCCTTGCTGGTGTATAAGTTTTTAGACATGTTTATGCTGCATTGCTGATATTGCTGATGTTGATTTTGATGTTCACTGGTAGAGATGTTTATCACTGGTACAGATGTGGATTTCACACTGATACTCTGTGACAGATATTGATCACTGGTACAGATGTGGATTTGACACTGGTATACTGTGACAAATGTTGATCACTGGCATTGATGTTGGTTTTACACTAGTACTGTGTGACAGATATTGATCACTGGTAAACTGACAGATGTGGATTTGACACTGGTAGGTCATGGCAGATGTTGGCAGATGTTGATCACTGGTACAGAAGTAGATGAACACTGGTACACTGTGACAGATGTGGATCACTGGTACAGATGTGGAATTTACACTGGTACGTTGTGACATATGTGGATCACTGGCACAAAAGTGGACTTTACACTGGTACGCTGTAACAGATGTGGATCACTGGTACTGTGTGACAGACGTTGATCACTGGTACTGTGTGACAGATGTTTATGTATGCGTATGAGACCAATGCGTGCATTCATCTTTGCACATGGGAAAGGGGGGACGGGGTACATTTTTTTATTATTACTTATTTGTTTTGTGCACTGTACACTGTGACAGATGTTGGCTGATGTTTGTGGGGCACTGTGACAGATGTTGACATGTGGGCTGTGGACAGGGACAAATGGTGCTTGGTGCACTGGTGTGGGATGGCTGTAGATCTGTGATGAATAAAATCATCAGCTACACAGATCAACTGTCACAGTCTGCAGCTTCCCCCACTCCCCTCTCCCTTCTCCCCTCGCTGAGCTCTCACGGAGCTCTGGCAGGGAATAAACTGCAGAGACACGTGTCTCTGTTGACATTCTGAGATGGCTGTGATTGGACATAGCCATCACGTGATTGGGAGGGCCAATCAGAAAGCCATATCCTGATCCAAGATGGACTGTGTACGAGGTACACAGCCAGCACAGAATCGTGCTGCAGCGCAGCCTCGGGGCTGTGCGCAGGCACATTTTCTGAGGGACGTACAGGAATGTCTGCTCAGGATGAGGAAGCTCCCACCTGGCTGTTTATGTACATTAGCCAGGTGAGAGGTGGTTTAATCTGGGGTCTATCAGACTCTAAATATCTCCTCTGCCCTTACATATCTAATCTCACCAAGATCGGTGTGATGAGATCCTTTCCCAATTCACAAATGGCGCTGTTTATATCCTGCAAAACTGAAGTGATGAAATGCTCGTAGCTTCCAATTTCTTAGACTATAAAGATGATTGGCACCATTCATCGGGACTGCTGGACAAGGCCGTGGAAGGCAGCGGGGGAGGGGGTCATCATATCCCGCTGCTTGTAAAAGCAATCCTGCAGCTAATTAGCCACTAGGATTGCTTTTACATGAAATCCGATCGCTGGCTGAAAAAAACAATAATAGGATGATGCCTGCAGCTGCAGACATAATCCTAGTATAACCACTCAAAGTCCAGTGATGTACCAGTATGTCGCTGGTCTGTATTGGGTGTATATGCTATGTTCTTTTTTTTTATGTGGACTGAATGAAAAAAAGAGAAGAAATCTCTGCCAGAAAAAAGTGTGTGGTATGCCCACGGTTAGAATATATCGCCCTGCATCCACCCACTTCTAATGTGCCAATAAATATTACAAAATATATATGTCAAAGCATAGGGGCTACCCACCTACTGGCCACCCCAGACCCCCATGCTTCGGCATATATGCTCTTTTTTTAACTTGATGAAAAATCTCATCCAAAAGTGCTTCCCGCACTGACTTGTGTATATTCTGTGACAAGACCCTTTTGCTGTCAGAATAAACAAGTCAGTGCTCCAGCTGAATGACATCCTCATTTCTCAAGCAGGCTTTTTCCCCCTCTCTAAGATGGGTATTTACAAGCCGTTAGGGGAAGCCCCGGCGATTAGGTCGCAAGGTGCCACGTGTGCCATTTACAAGATTGTACAAATGTCTAAATAGTGGCACGCTTGAATAAAAATTGTCCACGTATAAGTGGTACCCCATATGGAAAAAGGATGACACCAAGTCCCAAACTATCTTGCTACTGCTCCCCAAGTAGTCTGGGCATCTTGGGGGCTCCATGTGACTATCTTTTCCCTCGTAAATCCAAAACTTATATGTATAGCCTGTTGCCCTCTCACAGGTCTTATACATCTTGACCCCATATTAATGAGGAACTCATCAAAGCAGATGTTTTGCTGGGGAGTATAGACATCTGCAAATTTTGGTTAAGGTGATTTACGAGAGGCTGAATTTTGTGGATTTGGTCAAATTCAGGGTCAGCCCGAGGACGACAGAGTGCGTTGTCATTGAAATGCATAAAACACATTATTCTCTCATATATATGCCTGGCCATGGCAGCAGAGAACACGGGCATATGGTGAATCAGGTCAATACAACCACAATTCATTTTTTTTAGTAATGCCCATGTTGAGGTTTAGGTCCAAATAACTTTAAATTCGGAAACCGTAATGGGTTTCCATGTGAATGGTCTGGCAAGGTTTGAATCTGGGTTGGCGGACATAAACTGTTGTGTGTATAAACTGCTTTGATCCACAATCAATGCATACAGATCTTCTGTGAAAAACAGCTCCAAAAAATCAAGGGGAATATTTAAATTTTCTGTTTCCACCTGAATTCCAGCTTGGGCAGTGAATGGGGGAAGTATGGGTGCTGCAGAATTTGTGGGCTGCCAATCAGGATTGGCAAGCACGTCCGAAAGGACACTAGGGGCTCTACGGGCCTGTGTGAAAATTCTTGGTGGCTGCAGGATAATATTTGTGCTTGCCACTGCACCAGCTTGTACTGCACTTATGTGACACGCCACGTCACCAAGTGATACTGCAATGCTGGTAAAAAAAGACCAGGATATACTAGGCCACTGGTGATCACCAGTTCACCAAAAGGTAGCCTCACTAGTACTGGCACTCTGCTACATCTCAGCAACCTGGGAATGGGGTTGGGTATGCTTGATCTTAGCAGGGACCTCTTCTCCATCTTCTGAGCTATCTGTAAGGGTGCTGCTGCTGTCTACAGGTTCACATTCTGAGCTGGATTCTGACAGTGAGTCTTCCCCTTCGCTCTCACCTGACGTGCTCAGAATCCTGTAGGCCGCTTCACTGGTGTACCTTTCATTGGACATTTTGCCCACTAAGTTTATAGGTACCTAGTGTGACACATGGGAAAAAGAGTACCTGGCTGTCAGGGACTGTTTGAACCGTTACAAAAAATTTACTGGCAAATGCTAACAGAGATCAGGCCTGATTCTGCGAACACTGCGGTTTTGGGTGCAATGTATCAAGTGACAGTGACCTACTGACACTGCACTTGCTGGGGGAGAAGGGGGGGGAGCGTAGGGGCTAAATGCAGCTGCTGACAGGTGGCAGGGCTGATCCCGCTCAAAGATATTGATCCGTTCAGACACTATACTATCAATGGAGGTTTATTGTGTATGTGAGCGTGTTCCTGGCAATCAAGGGGTTAAATGTAAATAAATATATATAGTGTGGCGCTCAAAATAAATAAATAAATATCAATATCTGATCAATTAATATACAAAAATAGCATATAATGATTAATAAATACTCCATAAAAATAATGACAATAATACCTCAAGTGATCACACTCTAAAAAATCAAAGTGTCTCAAATAAATATATAAGTGCATCCATAAATAACTCAAGTGATCACACTCTAAAATGAATCAAGTGACTTAAATAAATCACATGCTTATAATTACCATATAGGTGATCAAAGAATTAATACCAACTTATTAAAAAGTGTAAAAGTGCCAAAAAATAGTGCAAAAAAAATGCATAAATGTCCGTTCCTTCAAAAAATCAAATATAATAATGTTCTTCAGGTGATAAATCAATTCATGCAATAAACGGTGATAATTAATGGGTGATTTGTGCCAAAATCTTCTCCAAACAGTGGCTAAAATGCCTCCTCACCTCCTCCCTGCGACCCCTAAGGGCCAACAGGCTTGTAGGATCAACCTGGATCCTAGAATCAAAAGAGGGCCAACAACTTTTCCTTCCTTCTTTGTCTTTCCTGGTGGGCCTCCTATTTCCCTTATGCAGCCAAGGTGCCTTAAAGAACAATGGCTCACCGATCCAGTGAGCCAAAGAAGAAAACACCCTCTAAGTGTAGTATTAAAGACTCCTTTATTTCCAAAATGCAAAGTAGCAGAACTCACATATCGCAGCAGACCTCCCTCCTCACCGATGTGTGGGTACACTGCATGTGAATTGGGACTTCCTGGTGTAACAAGATGGCGTTGCACGCCGGAAGTGCGTCACCGCGCACCGGAGACTGCGGACTCGTAAACCTACGCGTTACGTCACTGACAACTCGTGACTTCCTCGGGGTAACAGCTATCAGACGCAGTTCCTCCCTATATACTGGACAAATCAACCCTCATCAATCGCGGCCCGCCTCTTACATACTCGGCGGTGCCCGCGCCATTTTTAAGAAGACTAATCTCCTTCTGACCGCGGCCATTTTATTGGTGTCATCTTACACACATAGTTATATGGGGACATAATTAAAACGCCTTGTTACTCACATGAAAAAAACTACATCGAGTAACATGCTTATTAAGGAGCCCTAATAAATAAATCAATAAAATATTAAAAAAGGGGAAGATGACAACCTTTATTATATAATCATCTAATCCCTTTTAAAAAACATTTAACAAAAATCTATATAAGAATAAAAAATAGGAATTAAAAATTATGACAAAAGTCCATAAGAAAAATTTAAAAATCCGGGAATAGCCTATGAAATCAACACTCATTAAAAATTAAAAATTATTACCACCTAAATTCCATTGAGGCTTAGATATAGGTGAAAATATCCCTTCTACATGTAATCTACCCACACATTTACAGAATAAAATCTACCTCCATACACAATATAACATAATATTCACTGTCATTGATATCCATCAATGCAGAATAATTCATAAAAATGTAAAACATTAAAATATATTTAAAAATACCAACAAGTACCATTTCTATATACCAGTGTACATGCTCATGAAAATGTCTAAAAACGGTAATTAATGTTACTATAACTTCAAAAATCACTTATGAAGCAATTCAAATCAAATTCGACATTTAACCCTTTAGGGACCTGGGTGTTCATATAATAAATCCACCTGGACTCCGCCTTGCTTAGGGATTTTATTTTATTATTCCCTCTCCATTGCCTCTTAAATTTTTCGATCCCCCAAAATTTTAATGTACTGGGGTCCTTGTTATGATATTTGGCAAAATGCCTAGAGACACTATGTTTCGGGAATCCCTTGATGATGTTCTGGACGTGCTCCCTAAGTCTTTTCCACAGGGGCCTCTTAGTTCTGCCTACGTATTGGAGTCCACAATCACACTCCAGGCAATACACAACCCCCTCTGTTTTGCATGTTATAAATTCATTGATCTGATAAGCCTGACCAGTAGCAGTAGCAGTAAAATTATTTCTTCTTTTATTCCGTCTTTTTGTAGCGACACAAGTAAAACAATTTCTGCATGGAAAAAAACCTTTTTCATTGAGGAAAGTGATGTGATTAGTTTTGGGGGGGTCTAATATATTCCTGACCACCTTTGACCTAATATTAGGTGCTTTCCTATAAATAAATCTGGGACCATCTGGTAGTAACTCTCCTATGACAGGATCCAATTTGAGAATACTCCAATGCTTTTTGTAAATACTTTCTATCTTTTTGTAATGCGTATTAAAATCAAGGATAACCGCAACCTGTGATTCAATCTGTTTATCCTTGTTCCTGTCTACCAAAAAATTTTCCCTGTCCACATTGCCTACTTCCTTAATTTTGATCTCAATATCTTCTTTCAAGTATCCTTTTTCAATAAATCTGGACCCCAATATCTCAGCTTGTTGGAAATAATCATATGCATAGGTGCAGTTCCTTCTAATTCTAACAAACTGACCTTTAGGGATATTGAAGATCCAAGGTGGGTAGTGACAACTCCCCCTAGGAATATAACCATTACGGTCAACTTTTTTGAAATGAGTGGTAGTAGTAATATGACCATTACTTATCCCAATACTAAGATCCAAAAAATTAATAGTGCTATCACTAAACTCCCATGTGAATCTAATATTTTTACCGTTATCATTAAGTTTATTCAAAAATGTGGATAAGGTACTTTCCTCCCCCTCCCAGATTATGATCACATCATCGATGTACCTTTTATAAACTTTCAACTCCTCTGGGTGATATTGATATAAGTCCTTACTTTCCCAATACCCCATAAAAATATTCGCAACACTTGGCGCATATCTTGCACCCATCGCTACTCCTTTTATCTGTTTGTAATATTTGTTGTCATACCAGAAATAGTTATGACTTAGACAGAACTCAAGGCAATCCAATATATATTTTCTCTGGGTCCTGGATAAGTCACTGTAAGTCCTGAGCCCCCAAGTTACTGCTTCCATTGCATCATCATGGCTAATGATAGTGTACAATGAGGATACGTCCGCACTGGCCAGAAAAAGTTTCTGTCCCCCTTTAAAATTTTTTAATATTTGTATGAGTTGCTTCGTATTTCTCAAATATGATTTCATTTGCTTGACTACTGGCTGCAGAAACTCATCAATATATTGTCCCATTCTAGCCAAGACCGATTGTATGCCATTTACAATTGGCCTCCCTGGTGGATTCAGTTCATCTTTGTGGATTTTGGGGACAGTATATATAACTGGTATTCTACATGTGTCTGGTACCAGATATCTAGCTTCCTTTTTATTTAAAATACCTTTCTCTACTCCTCTTTTAACTAATACTTCTAATTGGTTTTTATATTGTACCGTGGGATTTTTTGTTAATAACAAATAAGTATGGACATCCTCCAATTGGGTGGCCAATTCTCTCTTATAATAATCTTTCGACAAGACTACAATGCCTCCTCCCTTGTCGGCTGGTCTTACAACTAAGTCTTCCCTCTTCCTCAATTTTTTAATACCGATTTCAATACCAATATTTCTACTCATCTTGGGGATGACCAGTTTATCCAAATCATTGGTAACCATTCTTTTAAAAGCATCAATTTGACTATTATTGGGAATCTGAGGATTAAAAAAGTGATTTATTTTTAAAATTAGTGTGGGTGATTATATTACTCGGGGCATTACTTAACACATTCTTAGCCCCTGGTTGTCCTAAAAAGTATTTTTTAATATTGAGCTTCCTAACGAATTTCAGAGTGTCAATGTAAGTGTTGAATTTATTAGCAGGTGCAGGGGGGACAGCAATAATGCACCGATCCGTAAAGAAAATGCGAGAGGACACAACCAGACAGTAAACAATCAATATCCACAGACACATTATACACCTAAAAATGGATGGCAACCTAGAAATGGGAAGAAGGGTTATAAGAAACCTCAAGGGAAGGGTCCGCCTTACAATCAGAGGCCTTATTATCAGAATTATAGGCCCAATTATTATCCACCACCCAATCAATATCCCCTTCCCAGACCTTATTATCCTAGGATGCCTAATGTTAACATGTATGAGGGGCAATACCCAGATGGGAGGTGGGAATATCAGCGACATGAAGAAAGGAGTCCCATCCCAATGTTCAATAGGTTTGACCCATTGAGGTCGGATTATCCACAAGGGGATTTTTTAGAGAGAGATCCAAGGGGGAGGAGTCCCCCGAGAGAAGGATGGAGAAGTCCAGGAAGAGGAGAGGATGTAGGGCAGGCTACCAAAAACAAAAGAAAAAGAGAATAGTAGGGGAAGGGGTTTTCAATGTAAGTGGTATTACCTTATCGAGGGAAGAATTGTTGGTCCTTGATAAGGGCCTTAAATATGCCCCCCCTGCACCTGCTAATAAATTCAACACTTACATTGACACTCTGAAATTCGTTAGGAAGCTCAATATTAAAAAATACTTTTTAGGACAACCAGGGGCTAAGAATGTGTTAAGTAATGCCCCGAGTAATATAATCACCCACACTAATTTTAAAAATAAATCACTTTTTAATCCTCAGATTCCCAATAATAGTCAAATTGATGCTTTTAAAAGAATGGTTACCAATGATTTGGATAAACTGGTCATCCCCAAGATGAGTAGAAATATTGGTATTGAAATCGGTATTAAAAAATTGAGGAAGAGGGAAGACTTAGTTGTAAGACCAGCCGACAAGGGAGGAGGCATTGTAGTCTTGTCGAAAGATTATTATAAGAGAGAATTGGCCACCCAATTGGAGGATGTCCATACTTATTTGTTATTAACAAAAAATCCCACGGTACAATATAAAAACCAATTAGAAGTATTAGTTAAAAGAGGAGTAGAGAAAGGTATTTTAAATAAAAAGGAAGCTAGATATCTGGTACCAGACACATGTAGAATACCAGTTATATATACTGTCCCCAAAATCCACAAAGATGAACTGAATCCACCAGGGAGGCCAATTGTAAATGGCATACAATCGGTCTTGGCTAGAATGGGACAATATATTGATGAGTTTTTGCAGCCAGTAGTCAAGCAAATGAAATCATATTTGAGAGATACGAAGCAACTCATACAAATATTAAAAAATTTTAAAGGGGGACAGAAACTTTTTCTGGCCAGTGCGGACGTATCCTCATTGTACACTATCATTAGCCATGATGATGCAATGGAAGCAGTAACTTGGGGGCTCAGGACTTACAGTGACTTATCCAGGACCCAGAGAAAATATATATTGGATTGCCTTGAGTTCTGTCTAAGTCATAACTATTTCTGGTATGACAACAAATATTACAAACAGATAAAAGGAGTAGCGATGGGTGCAAGATATGCGCCAAGTGTTGCGAATATTTTTATGGGGTATTGGGAAAGTAAGGACTTATATCAATATCACCCAGAGGAGTTGAAAGTTTATAAAAGGTACATCGATGATGTGATCATAATCTGGGAGGGGGAGGAAAGTACCTTATCCACATTTTTGAATAAACTTAATGATAACGGTAAAAATATTAGATTCACATGGGAGTTTAGTGATAGCACTATTAATTTTTTGGATCTTAGTATTGGGATAAGTAATGGTCATATTACTACTACCACTCATTTCAAAAAAGTTGACCGTAATGGTTATATTCCTAGGGGGAGTTGTCACTACCCACCTTGGATCTTCAATATCCCTAAAGGTCAGTTTGTTAGAATTAGAAGGAACTGCACCTATGCATATGATTATTTCCAACAAGCTGAGATATTGGGGTCCAGATTTATTGAAAAAGGATACTTGAAAGAAGATATTGAGATCAAAATTAAGGAAGTAGGCAATGTGGACAGGGAAAATTTTTTGGTAGACAGGAACAAGGATAAACAGATTGAATCACAGGTTGCGGTTATCCTTGATTTTAATACGCATTACAAAAAGATAGAAAGTATTTACAAAAAGCATTGGAGTATTCTCAAATTGGATCCTGTCATAGGAGAGTTGCTACCAGATGGTCCCAGATTTATTTATAGGAAAGCACCTAATATTAGGTCAAAGGTGGTCAGGAATATATTAGACCCCCCCAAAACTAATCACATCACTTTCCTCAATGAAAAAGGTTTTTTTCCATGCAGAAATTGTTTTACTTGTGTCGCTACAAAAAGACGGAATAAAAGAAGGAATAATTTTACTGCTACTGCTACTGGTCAGGCTTATCAGATCAATGAATTTATAACATGCAAAACAGAGGGGGTTGTGTATTGCCTGGAGTGTGATTGTGGACTCCAATACGTAGGCAGAACTAAGAGGCCCCTGTGGAAAAGACTTAGGGAGCACGTCCAGAACATCATCAAGGGATTCCCGAAACATAGTGTCTCTAGGCATTTTGCCAAATATCATAACAAGGACCCCAGTACATTAAAATTTTGGGGGATCGAAAAATTTAAGAGGCAATGGAGAGGGAATAATAAAATAAAATCCCTAAGCAAGGCGGAGTCCAGGTGGATTTATTATATGAACACCCAGGTCCCTAAAGGGTTAAATGTTGAATTTGATTTGAATTGCTTCATAAGTGATTTTTGAAGTTATAGTAACATTAATTACCGTTTTTAGACATTTTCATGAGCATGTACACTGGTATATAGAAATGGTACTTGTTGGTATTTTTAAATATATTTTAATGTTTTACATTTTTATGAATTATTCTGCATTGATGGATATCAATGACAGTGAATATTATGTTATATTGTGTATGGAGGTAGATTTTATTCTGTAAATGTGTGGATAGATTACATGTAGAAGGGATATTTTCACCTATATCTAAGCCTCAATGGAATTTAGGTGGTAATAATTTTTAATTTTTAATGAGTGTTGATTTCATAGGCTATTCCCGGATTTTTAAATTTTTCTTATGGACTTTTGTCATAATTTTTAATTCCTATTTTTTATTCTTATATAGATTTTTGTTAAATGTTTTTTAAAAGGGATTAGATGATTATATAATAAAGGTTGTCATCTTCCCCCTTTTTTAATATTTTATTGATTTATTTATTATGGCTCCTTAATAAGCATGTTACTCGATGTAGTTTTTTTCATGTGGGTAACAAGGCGTTTTAATTATGTCCCCATATAACTATGTGTGTAAGATGACACCAATAAAATGGCCGCGGTCAGAAGGAGATTAGTCTTCTTAAAAATGGCGCGGGCACCGCCGAGTATGTAAGAGGCGGGCCGCGATTGATGAGGGTTGATTTGTCCAGTATATAGGGAGGAACTGCGTCTGATAGCTGTTACCCCGAGGAAGTCACGAGTTGTCAGTGACGTAACGCGTAGGTTTACGAGTCCGCAGTCTCCGGTGCGCGGTGACGCACTTCCGGCGTGCAACGCCATCTTGTTACACCAGGAAGTCCCAATTCACATGCAGTGTACCCACACATCGGTGAGGAGGGAGGTCTGCTGCGATATGTGAGTTCTGCTACTTTGCATTTTGGAAATAAAGGAGTCTTTAATACTACACTTAGAGGGTGTTTTCTTCTTTGGCTCACTGGATCGGTGAGCCATTGTTCTTTAAGGCACCTTGGCTGCATAAGGGAAATAGGAGGCCCACCAGGAAAGACAAAGAAGGAAGGAAAAGTTGTTGGCCCTCTTTTGATTCTAGGATCCAGGTTGATCCTACAAGCCTGTTGGCCCTTAGGGGTCGCAGGGAGGAGGTGAGGAGGCATTTTAGCCACTGTTTGGAGAAGATTTTGGCACAAATCACCCATTAATTATCACCGTTTATTGCATGAATTGATTTATCACCTGAAGAACATTATTATATTTGATTTTTTGAAGGAACGGACATTTATGCATTTTTTTTGCACTATTTTTTGGCACTTTTACACTTTTTAATAAGTTGGTATTAATTCTTTGATCACCTATATGGTAATTATAAGCATGTGATTTATTTAAGTCACTTGATTCATTTTAGAGTGTGATCACTTGAGTTATTTATGGATGCACTTATATATTTATTTGAGACACTTTGATTTTTTAGAGTGTGATCACTTGAGGTATTATTGTCATTATTTTTATGGAGTATTTATTAATCATTATATGCTATTTTTGTATATTAATTGATCAGATATTGATATTTATTTATTTATTTTGAGCGCCACACTATATATATTTATTTATGTTTGTACACTACACTAGGTATTAGTAGGAGAGTGTTGGCAGCTGTACTAGTTGTTCACCATTCTTAGCGCAAGAGGATTTTTTACACTATTTTAAGGGGTTAAATGTGATTACTGGTGTATTAACAGGTAATCTGATGCTATCTGAGAGGAGCCTAAACTGACGCTAACTGACACTAGTGCTATCTGAAGTCACCAGTGACACTAATACAGTGATCAGTAAAAAATCTGTACACTGTACTAATGACACTGGTGACAGGGCAGTAAATGGGGTTAACTGGGGGGGGGGGTGCGATCAAGGGGTTAAATGTGTCCTAGACTGTGCTAACTGTGTAAGTGTAGTGCTTTTACTCACATTTGTGTTAATTCTTATCTCTCTGGGACAGAATCTGTGTAACTGTCAACACAGTTGACAGATAGGACAGTGTAAGGGACCGCCCGGCGGTACCACTAGCACTCCACTGATCGGATGTTCCCAGCGCACGGAGTCTAAGCCCCAGGGTACTTGTTCACCAGGGCCCCTGATGGTGGGGATGGACTTGGAGTACCCCAGGACCAGGTCGTGACTACTGAGGACACCCGTCAGTGGTAGGGGTATTCGCCAGGGGCTCCCACGGGAGAGAGCCAGGTATGAGGAGGTCTGGAGACCCCGTAGAGAGGGACGGATGGATGGATGGATGGATGGCTGAGCAGGAGCAGGGTCATACAAGCCGGGTCGGTAACTATGGGGACGGTGCGGTACAGAGCAGCGGGCAGAGAATAGTCGGGTCACACGCCAGGTCAGCAACAGCAGGTCAGATCCAATAGGGGGCATTCAGGAGAGAGGTCAGGCAAGCAAGGGTCAAAACAGGAGAAAACAGCAAGGTCAGGGCACAATCCGGGTCAGCAACTTACTTCAAACAGGTTCACAGGTTCACAGGATACAAAAGACCAAAAGGCACTGAACGACAGCTCAGGGCCGTTCAAATATCCCTCCCTGCGCTGTCATTGGTGCCAGGCGCGTGCCCGCGGTCACTATTGCGCATGCGCGAACCTGATTGCCGCGGTCGGCCAAGTCCCGGCGCTCGCGTACAGGGAGGTGTACTGCGCCTGCGCCGAGCCCAGCGGCGCGACGGTCTCCGACATTGCCCCCCCCCCTACGGGCAACCTCCGGATGCCCACCCGATCTCTCCACCACGGGTGATCACGAAGAAACTCCCGGACAAGTCTAGGTGCGTGGACATTATGAGCCGGTTCCCAAGAATTATCCTCAGGACCATAGCCCTTCCACTTAATTAGGAATTGGGTCTGGCCCCCCCTTCTTCGGCACTTAAGGATCGTTTCCACCTCAAATTCCTCTTGTCCTTCGACCGTTATGGCCTCTGGGGGTCTGGATTCTCGTTCCGGGAAGGCATCTGGGATCACCGGCTTCAGCAGAGATACATGGAAGACTGGATGAATTCTGAACGTGGCCGGAAGGATCAGCTCATATGCCACTTCGTTGACCTTCCGCTTTACCTGAAAAGGCCCCACAAATTTAGGTCCCAATTTTTTCGAGGGACAAAGCATCTTTAAGTTGGTTGTGGCCAACCACACCTTCTGCCCAGGCCGCAACGCCAAATCCCCTCTTCGTTTCTTGTTAAACCCCTTCTTATTGTCCTCTTGGGCCCGAGCGATGGCTTCCTGGAGTAATTTGTTATTGACGGAGAAGAAGGTCAACGCATCCTGCGTTGCTGGAACTGGGCATTCAGAGACCAAATCAGGGAGAAAGACAGGGTGAAACCCATAATTCAAAAAGAATGGGGACTGCCCCGTTGCCGAATGGCTTGCATTGTTATAAGCGAACTCCGCCAAGGGTAAAAGAGACAGCCAATCATCCTGCAGGAAAGACGTGTAGCAACGCAAGTATTGCTCCAGGGTCTGGTTCGTCCTCTCGGTCTGACCGTTGGTCTGAGGGTGGAACGCGGAGGAGAGGGACAACTTGATGTCCAGGGCCTTGCACAGAGCCCTCCAAAACTTAGATGTAAACTGGACCCCTCGATCAGAGACGATGTCCTCGGGTACTCCATGAAGTCTAACGATCTCCCGGATAAATATTCGCGCCGTCTCGGTTGCTGACGGAGTCTTCCTTAGTGGCACGAAGTGAGCCATCTTGGATAGGCGATCAATGACCACCAGAATTGCTGTGTGGTCTTGTGACGGTGGGAGCTCGACTATGAAGTCCATCGCGATCTTCTGCCAAGGCCGTTCGGGAATCGGCAAAGGTCGCAACAGCCCCCAGGCTTTGCTCCTTGACGGTTTGCTCTTCTGGCAGATGGTACAGGATCTCACGTAGCGCTTGCAATTCTTAGCCATGTTTGGCCACCAAAACGAGCGCCGGAGAAGCTCCAGAGTCTTGACTGGGCCAAAGTGACCTGCCAGCGGGTGATCGTGGCAATGCCCCAAAACCAGGGTCCGGACTTCCTCAGGTACCACGATAGAATCCTCCTTCCACAGGAGTCCCCCTTTGTTCTGGAGGGATACCCCAACTGGGGTTGGTGTGGCCGTAGATGCTTCTATTAACTTGGAGCGAAGGTCCGTCTGGAGCGCCAAGAAGTTCCCTGAGGACAAGATAGTGTCGGGTACCAGTTCTTCTTCGGAGTCCTCAAACATACGAGATAGCGCGTCAGGCTTCGTATTTTTAGATCCGGGCCTGTAAGTAATATGAAAATTGAATCTGGAAAAGAATAGGGCCCATCTTGCCTGCCGTGGGCGTAGACGCTTGGCAGTCCTCAGATATTCCAGATTCTTGTGGTCTGTGAAAATCAATATAGGGTGTGAGGCACCTTCCAGCAGGTATCTCCATTCTTCTAGCGCTGCTTTGATAGCCAGCAGCTCTCGATCCCCGATATCGTAATTCTTCTCTGCTGGGGTGAGTTTCCTCGAGAAGAATGCTACGGGATGGAGTAACTCTTTGGTGCCTTTCCGCTGAGACAGGATGGATCCTACCGCATTCTCCGATGCATCTACCTCCAAGATGTATGGCAGGGCCGCGTCCGGGTGGCCCAGGATGGGTGCCGAGGTAAACAGCTTTTTCAGAGCTTCGAAAGCTCTTTGAGCCTCTGGTGTCCATTTGAACCGGGTTCCAAGTTTGGTTAGTTGGGTAATGGGGGAGACCAGACCCGAGAAGTTTTTGATGAACTTCCGATAAAAGTTCGCGAACCCTATAAACCGTTGGACACCTTTTTTGTCCGTGGGTTTAGGCCAATCTAAAATTGCGGAGACCTTCTGGGGGTCCATCGCGACCCCCGCAGTGGAGATAATCAGGCCTAGAAACGTGATGCTAGATTGCTCAAAGCAACATTTCTCCGCCTTAGCATATAACCCATGCTGCCGCAATCGCCCCAAAACTTTTGCCACATGTATCCTATGATCCTCTAGAGAGGGTGAAAAAATTAGTATGTCGTCCAAGTAGACGATAACGAAGACATCCAAAAAATCCCTGAAGATGTCGTTCACAAAGTGTTGGAAGGTGGCTGGTGCATTGCACAGCCCAAATGGCATGACCAAGTATTCAAAGTGGCCAAACCGGGTACGGAAAGCTGTTTTCCACTCGTCCCCCTCTCTTATGCGTACCAGGTTATAGGCCCCCCTTAAATCAAGCTTTGTGAAAATAACCGCAGCCTTTAGGCTCTGAAACAGTTCTGGTACCAATGGCAATGGGTAACGATTTTTTATCGTGACCCTGTTCAGCTCCCGGTAGTCAATACAAGGTCTCAGGGTTTTGTCTTTTTTCTCCACGAAGAAGATTCCCGCTCCTGCTGGAGAAGTGGAGGGGCGGATGAATCCCTTCTGGAGGCTGTCCTCGATATATTCCTTCAGGGCCCCCAATTCAAGCTCAGATAGGGGGAAAATACGCCCAAAAGGGATTTCAGAGCCTGGTAACAGGTCGATTGGACAGTCATATGGGCGGTGGGGGGGCAGAGTGTCGGCTCCCCGCTTACTGAACACGTCCAGGAACCCATGATAGGCTGCGGGAATAACCTGTTTCAAGTCGGAGTCTCCTTCGGAGCAAAGGAGAACTCGGGGCCCTGCGGGGCCCGAAGTGTGACAATGTTCCCGACAGTATGGGGAAGGGAACGAGATTGACCCGGTCTCCCAGTCAATCTGGGGGTTATGGGCCCGTAACCATGGGAGCCCCAGAATGACTGGGAAAAGAGGTGATGCAATAGCGTCCAGGCGGAGGAACTCCTGGTGCTGGTTGGCAATGATAGTGGCAATGGGGGGAGTTTCCTGATTAACTACCCCCGATTTTATCTGGGAACCATCAGCCAAGAAGATGTTGAAGCCCTTCTGTCTGTGTTGGAGAGGGATACCCTGTTGGTGAGCAAACTCTAGATCCAGGAAACAGCTGCATGCCCCCGAATCAACTATGGCTGTCACCTCCACGATCTTTCCTGGAAGCTGAAAGGAGAGGGGCACTACTAAGTATTGCGAAGGGCAGGTATTGCTAATAGACAAGGAAGAAAAACGGGTGCACTTACTCATTTTCTGAGGGCAGGATCGCACCATATGACCAGCTTCACCGCAGTAAAGGCAGAGGTTCTGGGCTCGTCTGCGCTGGCGTTCCTCCGGGGATAATTTAGGCCGTGCCAGACCTAGCTGCATAGGTTCCGGAACATCTCCTGGTGGTGGGTTCTGGATGCTTTGTCGGGTTGGTGGGCTGGGGCCTAGGAATGGACCCCAGGTATTTCCGCGACCCTGGCCGGACCTCTCAAGCCTGCGTTCCCGAAGTCTTCGGTCAATCTTAATTGTCAGGGCAATAAGGTCTTCTAGAGACTCGGGAACCTCCACCCGGGCCAGCTCATCTTTCAAGGGATCGGAGAGCCCCATACGGAACTGGTGCAATAGAGCGAACTCATTCCAGCGTGTGTCCCCCATCCACCGCCTGAAATCAGAGGCGTATTCCTCTGCCGCCCGCCGGCCCTGTCGGAGCGCATATAAGGTCGCTTCGGCAGAGGCTGCCCGCTGTGGGTCATCATACAAGATGGCCATTGCTTCAAAGAAACTATTGACCGATCCCAGGTGAGGATCATTGTTTCCCCTTATCCGGTGGGCCCAATCCTGGGGTTCCCCCTGTAGTAGTGAAATAATGAATCCTACCTTCACGTTTTCGGTCAGGAAGGTACGGGGTTGTAGCTCAAAGAACAAGAGACAGGAATCGCGGAATGACCGGAAGCGTGTGCGGTCCCCGTGAAAACGCTCCGGTAGGGGTACTCGGGGTTCTGCCATAGGGAGCGGGGCGGAAGCCCCTGAGACTGGCTCCTGAGCTACCAGGGCCGGGGGTGCAGAAACCGGGGCCTGTGGGGCAGGGTCAGAAATAGAGCCAGTCTGGATGCGATTCTCCAGCTGCATGCATCTGTCCTGCAGGACCGTTACGGCCTGCGTCAAATTAGCTAGGTGCCTGCAAATTTCCTCTAGCGGGGAGGGCCCTCCTCTAGGCTCAGTCATGGCCTTTTGGTACTGTAAGGGACCGCCCGGTGGTACCACTAGCACTCCACTGATCGGATGTTCCCAGCGCACGGAGTCTAAGCCCCAGGGTACTTGTTCACCAGGGCCCCTGATGGTGGGGATGGACTTGGAGTACCCCAGGACCAGGTCGTGACTACTGAGGACACCCGTCAGTGGTAGGGGTATTCGCCAGGGGCTCCCACGGGAGAGAGCCAGGTATGAGGAGGTCTGGAGACCCCGTAGAGAGGGACGGATGGATGGATGGATGGCTGAGCAGGAGCAGGGTCATACAAGCCGGGTCGGTAACTATGGGGACGGTGCGGTACAGAGCAGCGGGCAGAGAATAGTCGGGTCACACGCCAGGTCAGCAACAGCAGGTCAGATCCAATAGGGGGCATTCAGGAGAGAGGTCAGGCAAGCAAGGGTCAAAACAGGAGAAAACAGCAAGGTCAGGGCACAATCCGGGTCAGCAACTTACTTCAAACAGGTTCACAGGTTCACAGGATACAAAAGACCAAAAGGCACTGAATGACAGCTCAGGGCCGTTTAAATACCTGCGCTGTCATTGGTGCCAGGCGCGCGCCCGTGGTCACTATTGCGCATGCGCAAACCTGATTTCCGCGGTCGGCCAAGTCCCGGCGCTCGCGTACAGGGAGGTGTACTGCGCCTGCGCCGAGCCCAGCGGCGCGACGGTCTCCGACAGACAGGGAGGGATCATCCGACTTGGGCCAGACATCACTGTCCTAAATCAGATGATTGATCTCACGGGGATCAAATCACGGCACCCATGGGTCAGCGGGGGTGCGTGCGCAAAAACCGCGGGAACGCGAATCATGTATATATACATGATCCTGCACACAGGGGCCACCCTGTAGCAGTAAATGTACTGTGAGCAGTCCTTAAGCAGTTAATAAGCACATGTTTACTTTTTCACTCTGAAAAGAAAAAACATTACACATAATCCCTTACTTTCTGCTAAGATACATATGAAATAAAAGTCCAGGACAAAAAACCCCAAATTGACCTATTTTTGGAAAGTGGACACCCCAAGGTAATCATATCTTTGCCACAATTTTTTGAAAATAAATAAACATTCTGAAGATGAGGGGGTTAATGTGC
The DNA here is from genome assembly GCF_062004578.1 of Staurois parvus. NCBI lineage: Eukaryota > Metazoa > Chordata > Amphibia > Anura > Ranidae > Staurois > Staurois parvus. The sequence continues at coordinate 12,870,327 of NW_028317949.1, forward strand.
ACAGTGTCAGCGGTATTTTAAGCAAGGTCCTAGCATTTCTTCCTTCTCTCTGTAGTAGATATTCCCAGACCAACCTGGGTTTATCCCTGACAGAAAAGCCAAGGACAGAAATTCTTTGCAAAATGTGTTCATTATAGTCCATGCACATCAGCAGTCCCATACTTATTTCCACAAATGCAGAAAAAGTATTTTAAAGAGTGGACTGGGTCTATGATTACCACTTTAAAGCATTTTGACCTGGGCCTTAAGCAGCATTTTGACCTGGGTCTATTTGATGACCACTTAACAGCATTTTGACCTGGGCTGCTGCCCTGTAAGAATCACCATAAGCTCAGGTCCATATCTATGGCATTGTGAATGAACCTTTTGTTTTGTATAATGACACGAGACAAGGGTGCCCTATGCCCTTCCTGCTGTTTAGCATCTCTTTGAAACAGTTTTTAACAACAATTTGTACTAACAGGAAGCCAAGTGCATAAAGCTGGCCATAGATGGAACAAAATGTGGTTGGTTTAGCAAGGACTCCCTGAGTTTCAATCCATCTATGGCCATTCCCATTTGTGAAAAATTGATATGATGATATAATGGCCTTGGGTAATGTCTGTTGCCTGTCCCTCTTACTTGAGTTCACCCCATGCTGCTGTTGGGGGATATGTAAGAAATTTGGTCTTCCTAATCTGTCTTTGTGACTAGTTGTGGGTGAGTTGGACAGAGGTATGGTGGCCAAGGCACCAGAGGCTCCAAACACTGTGAAGCTGGTTGTTGCAGAGCCTAAGCATGACTCCATTGGGCTTTTCGTGGTGCAGAAAAAGGTAATTGAGGAATTGCTTGGTATGTCAAGGGAGAGTATTTATGCATGCAGTGTTTTTCTAGTTTTGAATGGTACTGAAGGGGTCTATATCTTTTGGTTGAGAGTTGAGTCCCTGAGACCCTGGGGGCAGATGACAGGAGAAGGATGAGGAGGGGTAGAGGAGTAGATCAGCCATCATTTTTATATTTCAATGTTTTTATTAATTTATAAACAGTTTAAGAAGACAGGAGAAACAAGACACGCCCACACAGGGGCCATCAATTGCACATAAAAAAAGAAAACAGTGCTCTAACATCAACAGAGCAAAAGGTGCACCCACACAGGGGCTATCATGGGCACATAAATGACGAAAACATTGGTATAACACCTACAGTAACTCAAACCAAAGGCAGTTATCCACCGCCACACCAAAAACAAACAGAAATAGAAAAGGAAGGAGGAGTACATAAATAAAAAGATGACAAGACCATGAGCAGGGACCCGGGAACGCCAATACCGAGCAACATCACAACCCCAAACTAGCTGGAGGGAGCATGGGAAGGGCATATTGTAACCATGGCTCCCATATTTTCAAAAAATTCCATTGGGAGTCGTTACAGATACTCGACATCTGTTCATTAAGCATCATAGTGGTCATACAGTTCCGCACCCGCTGAAGAGGGACAAACGGGCACTTCCATGCCTGAGCAACTGTTCTAGTGGCTGACAAAAACAAATAGGAAGCCATCTTCTGCTGGTGAGCCAAGAGGCCCGGTATGAGACAATGAAACAAAGTGTACCGAGCATCCCGGCATATGGGGAGATGGAACAAGGTGAAAAGGAGACCAAACACACAAGACCAAAAACCAATCAGTCCTGGGCATGACCACCAGATATGCAATACATTGCCATGATGGCCACAACCCCGAAAGCATCAATCACTGCAGGTAGGGTTTGCCTAGACCAAATGAGCCAGAACCCAATACCAATGAAGCAATACTTTGTATGCCACCTCCAGCGTGGTCGTATTAAATGAACATTTAGCTATAAACGATCAGGCCCTATTCCAGTCCTCCAGATCCATGACTGCCCCCAGGTCGCACTCCCATTGAGCGACATATGAGAGAGAAGTATGCGTCGAGCGTCTGTTCAAAGCTTCATAAAGAAGGGAAATAAGGCCCGGGGCGCCCAGACGCTGTTGGTAAAGCTGTTCAAAGGCATATTTCCAATATGGGAAAACAGAAGTGCCCCGCAGTGAGGTCAGCCAATGCCGCAATTGAAGGTAATAATTGTCATAGGGGGGACATCCTATGACTCCCAAAGAGAATTTCAGGTGGGGAAGGACCAAGAAGTCAAAAAGTATTGCACCTGTGAAAAAACATTGGCCATCCACCAAGAAAATGCCTTTGGTTGATCTAAACCTGGTGGGAAAGAGGGTTGTTAATATTTGAAAGCAAAGGTAGGAAAGGTGACACCAGGCTACTGGAGTAGCATACCAAGTCCCACACTTGTAGGCCATGGAGCAAAATCAGATTGAGTGTCATAGGGCGTAGGGCAGGGGGAAGCCATAGAAGTGTTGATTTCACAATAGAGGCACAATTAGGTAGTTCCAGCAGGACCCAGAGAGGAATGTCACAGGAAGTATGCAACACAGACAGCAGGGCAATCTGGCTTGCCTGATAATACTTAGCAATGGATAATAATTTGCAGCAAACAACGAGTCATAGGTGGGGGTCAAGCGAATGTCTAGGTATTCAAGAGTAGAGGAAGCCCATTTGTAAGGGAAGTGGGATTGTAGGAGTGAAACCAAATCTGAGGCCAAAGTAATATTGAGAGCGACAGTCTTATGCAAATTAATACGGAGACCCGAAATCAAGGTGAAGCGCACAAGAACCTGTTGCAAATTTGGAAGCGTCGCCAGGACAAAGAACGCTGGGGACAGGGGGCAGCCCTGTCTCATCCCTCGCCAAATAGGAAAGGGATCTGAAAAATACCCAGCATATTTAACGGAAGTCAAGGGGGAAGAATGCAAGGCTTGAATCCAAGAAAGAATAGAATCCCCAAAACCCCAATGAGTTAAGGTGGACATTGAAAAAAGTCAAAGCAGCGATGGCGAGACCTACACACCCACCCATATGGAATATCAAGTATCCAGGAGCGAAGAAAAAATCTGGAGATGACCCTCAAATGGAAACCATGAAAAAAAGTAAGGAAGACAAGGAAAGAAAAGAAAAGAAACAAAAGACGCTGAGCCCAGAAAATGGCTAACATCAGCCCGAATGGCAACACAATAATATGTGGCATAAAACAGTAGAATACCAAATATCCCAGACACAAGGTCAAGGAATGGAAGAGTCTTCCCCAAAGCAAAGCAGTGCAGAGAGTCTTTTGATTAGGGAGAGCGCATAGACTCTTCCCGGTGCCATGGGGTCTGTAAGAAACATGTACAATAAAGGTTCCTAACACCAGAAATGTAGAGTAGCTGGCCCATAAACAATCTAGCCAATAAACAGAGTAAGGCAATGTAACCAGAGATCACAACATACGCAATAACAATTAAGAAAACAAAGGCGGAGGCCAATGTCCCATAACAGGACCAAGGAGAGGTCCCCGCCAAATATAAATCAGCTAGTAGCCAGCAGAGTCCTCGAGGAACCTGACATGGAGTAGCAGGTTTCTTATTCCTGGGAGAGGGGGACCACAGAGGAAAAAGTGGGGGAGGAAAACCAACAGCTTTGGATTGGTTCTGTGGAGAGGGGCTAAGGTAAATAAAGCCCAAGCTCAACAAACGTTTATCTTCTTCAGAGAATGTAGAAAAGGCGTAGGATTTGCCACTGTAAGCAAATTGTAAGCAAAATAGGTAGTTCCATCGATAACGAATGGGTAAGCAACGGTAACAATGGTAAAAGCAAAGGTGCGAACGCCCTCCATTTTTGTATTGTAGCTTGAGAAATGTCTGCAAAGACTTGAATCTTGTACCCATTGATATCCAAATCTGGATATTGCATCATCCCCTCCTTAATTCTGAAAAATGAGGTTTGACAATTATGTCCTGAGGGGGCCCATCCAGTTTTAAGGGGACCAGAGCTCTATGGATACAATCTATTTCCATGTGGATTTCATCGGCATCCAGCTCTGCTGATAGTATAAGGGAGTGGGCAACTGAGGCAATATCCTTAACTGTTTCCAGTAGGCCTCTAATCCGGAAATTGTACCTGCGAGCGCAGTTCTCAAGATCATCTATTTTCGTATAGGCTTCATCCAGGCTGGCTTGTAGGTCAGCAATCCTGTTAGAATTCTGAGACACTCTGTGAACTGTATGATCAGCTTTAGATTCAATGTTCTCCAGGTCGTTTCCAATCTCCGTGAAATCCTGCTTTAGATCAGAGGCCAATTTAGTGGTAGCTTTTTCCAATTCCCTCTGAGCACAGATGGATAAGCAAGAGAGTCCACTGGACCATCAGGAGATGAATCATGACTGCTAAGTAGACTGGTGAAGATGTCAGCCATTTCCCTATCTTGCAGGGAAGAAGCCTTGGAATCGTGGCCTGGTGACAGGGCCGCAGCCTGAGGAGGAGACCTGGTAGGGCTAGAGGGGGACCTGGAGGGAGCAGAATGGACACCCACGTGAGCCTGGGACCCAGGGGAGTCATCACTGTGTGTCCCAGGACTAGAGGAGAGAAGTTGGGCCCGCTGTGGTGGAGGCTGTGTTACCTCTACAGCTCAAGATCTCCGGGAGCTGATGCAGCCACCATCTTGCCGCCCCCTCCCCTCCTCATCGTGGCAGCGTGGGAGACGCTTTCTGATTTCACAGCCGGTCGGGTGAGCATTGGAGGTCCCCCACCTCCTTCGCAAGTCAGTCAGGTGAGCGGCAGGGAGGATTGGGGTTGGGAGCCGCTGATTTATCCCCCTAGGGTGCCAGAAATGTACATGCACTCTCTTTTAAAAACCTTTAAAAAAAATTAAGGAAAAAAAAAAAAGCTCTTTTACCCCTAATAGTACATGTGCAGTCCTATCTGCACCTGGATCATCCACAAGATCCATTTTTTATGCCTCATTTCTGTATGGTTTTTGTTCTTAAGGACTATGTTTTTTATAGCTCCAATAGGTTTTTATTAGACATTTTTAAGAACAAACTTATACAAAAGGACAACAAGATGTACAGTATGTCACAGTGATAGAATAATCAATCAACAAGAAAAAGTAATTATACAGTTTCATGGATTGAAGTATGATATTAACAATGTGAATATATGTAAGGACATAAGATTGTTACATCAAAGTGGAGAAGAGTTTGTTACATCTTGTTCAATGGGGGACAGGAGTAGAAGGGCAGAGTAGGAAAGTAAGGGGAGGAGTAAGTAATTGGTATTGGAAGGGTGAGGCAGAGATGGGTAGGGGAAGGTATGAAACCAATCAAAACAGGCATACCTGAAATAATAAGTAACAATATAGCAACAAAAGGGAAATAACAAAAACAGTAAGCTCCAGTCATTGAAAAGAGAAGAAATTAAGATGCAAATTGTTATCAAACTATCAACCAATCAAATTGGGGTTCAATACCCAAACAGACCAATGATAAATACATTAACCAAAGCCATTACTTTTTCCAATATGCACTGATGCTGGTTGATGTCCGAAAGTGTATTCTTTATGGTGGGCTTTGTATTGTAGGTCTACAACCTAGCGATATTACGTTTTGCAGGTAGGAGTAGGTGGATGGAAACTGTTCTAGTTTCAAGGGGCAGTTTATCACTGCCTAAATGTTAAAGTGCTATAGCAGGGTCAGGGGATATATGGACCTGTGAATAGAAGGAGATTAACGTGTGTTTACTATGGGGGCACTTGAAAGGGGGAGGGAATGGGAGCACCAGTGGGGGACCCCAGAAGAGGAGGATCAGGGCTGCTCTGTGCAAAACCATTGCATACAGCAGGTATGTATAACGTGTATTATTTAAAATGAGAAAAAAAATCATTTGGAATAATTTTAAGTAATTTCATTTATAACACCATCAACAATCTCCATCAATATATTCATCTGTCACACAAACCTAAATATGAAAGGTAGAATAGATACACCCTTCACCACCTTTCCTATTTACCTTGTTCCTATGAAAGAAAGCATAGTTGTGAATATTAACAGCCCAGGCTTGTAAAAAATCAATCCATGGTTTCCATGACAACAATTGTTACATTATGCATAGGATTAGATAAATCATAGGTAATATAAATTTGCAATATAAAGAAAGGAAAATAAAAATGATGTAGATATATCTGCAGCATTCTATCAAACATTTTTGTTGAGGCTAAACCTCTGGCCATTTGAGGGGGGTTAAGCTTTTCTTATTAATGCCGAAGCATGCCAGCCTTTTTCTGTCTCCTGTACAATTTGCCTGTAGGTATTTACCTATAACACAAGGGTCTGGGAGAATGCTACATGTACAGTGTGTGCAAATACCACCTTCAGACGTTTTTCATTTCATTTTAATGACAGAGTCTCTTAAAAATGTGAGGGAAAAGGTGTTTTAAACATGGCAGGAAAAAATGATTTAAGAAGTGACAGAAAAGTACTTAAAATTTAGAAGTAATAAGCATCCTTTCTTATACTGAGACACTCTCACATTGCAGAGAAAATTACACAAGCAGCAGTAAAAGTCCTTCTTTTTATTGTAAGCCCAGTATGAGCTCTGCATTTGAATATAAAGCAGGTGAAGACTCCTAGCCTGGTCCCTCAATCATGGGCACTAAAAAAAGTGAGAAAAAAAAGTTATTTAAATAGTGACAGAAAAAAAGTAATTTCAAAAGCTAAAAGCATACTTTAAATCAGGACAGGAGGTATACTAATCCCCAGACAATCACACAGCAGAGAATATAACACAACCAGCAGCAACACTCCAGTTTCTTTGATTTATTTGCATACAAGCCCCTTGGTCTACTAAATCAAATATAAGCAGTTGGCACAAAATAATTTGGTAAATGAACTACCCGGAATAATATTATTTGGCATATGCACAGTTTTACATTCAGATATACTGTACGTATCCAAATCAATTAATTGCAGGAGATGCTAATATTGATCTGCATGCCACAATAACATGACAGCAATAAAGACCTACGTTTTTTTTTCAAGCTGTTAAATATGTAAGGCAAAATATTAAAACATGATATTGTTTTCTTACATTGGGTTTGTAGAGACAAATTCTAACCTTTTTTTAATAACTATATTTTTTTCATTTTATTTTTTTTTGCACCATGGAATATTGCATTACTAAGAAACATTGAAGGTTCCTCTATGCTGCATACTTTAAGTTTCAAAAGCACCAAGGGCCTCCAATCATTATCACTTCTGCATTCAATAAAATTATATAATGAGAAAGCATTGAATCTAACAGATGTGGTTTTAAGCCTAATCCAAAGGTCCACCTGTATTGTAATCCTACACCAAACCCTTTGGGTTAACATAAGTTAAAGCTGAACTTGCATTGAGCCCTCTTCATCTACAATCACTGCCTTTTGCCTGTGAAAAAAAACTGTGGAAAAATATTTTAAAATATACTGTACTGAAGTGTCACCTCCATCTACTTGAAGATCAAAGTGAAGAGGTCCAGCTTCCTGAAACAACACACACTAAACATACATTAAAACATACAGAAAAGTAAGACCCCTTTTGCACTACACATAACAATAGCAACCATTTCAGGGGCATTGTTCTAGTATAACTGCAAATACACAAAGTAGTAATGGTGTTTAGGGTACATACCTTCATTTCAGTTTTGCATACTGTCAGTGTTCACTGTTCTGTGAAAATGTATCATATTAAATATACGCATATTAGTCAATGATTACTAACACACCCTATTATATTTTATATGTTATGGGAGTTTATGTTGTGTTTGTGTGCACTAATAATTGTTTTTTGTAATCTGTATATGCTAAATCAGTAGTACTATTGTTTAATTATATATTCATGTGGGTTCAGTATATATGGTTTGGAAAGCTTTGTTGTAAAATGTCAAGTTTTTATATATTCAAATTTATTATATTTCACTGAAACTTCATATCTTATCTGTTTAGAAATTGATCAGTTGCTTGTGTATGAACTATGGAACTAAGGTCTCCCCAAAGCATATTTTTTCTCATTATGGACTTACCATGCCTTGCTCTGTAATATGTCTCTGTGTGGAGTTGGCCATTTTGGTAGAGGCAAGTATTTGCATTCTCATAGCATAACCCATAGCAAGGAAAACAGTGGGACGCACAGTAGTGATATCATCAAACCTCAATTACAATCTCATGAGATCAGCAATTAGAGGCAGCAGTGCCTTAAAAATGATCACACTACAGATACACAGCTATGAGGTTGTATGCACATGGGGGCAAACAGAAAGTAGATTTTCAGAGTACTGCTTAGGCTGGCCATACATTTAACAATTTTGTGGTACAATTTTCCCTTAGAATTCCAAAACCATAGAATATACGGTCAAACCTTAACACTTTCAGTATGCATGCAATCAGACAGGCCCTTGCACTACTTAGGTAAAGATAAATCTAAAATAATTTGAATAAGAAAATTGTATAATGTATGACCAGCTTTAGGCACAATTAACACTATTAGATGTTGCCTATAACACTTTGCAAACATAACGTCTTTTTCTGAGTTCATGTTTACTTAAATGTTGATTTGCAATATTTAAGACATTTATAAAATGAACAAAAAATTAACAAAAAAATTTTTTTACAAAAAATGACAGAAACATTGAACCTCAAACCTCACATACCTCAAATTAAAAAAGTATATATATGTATATATTTTCATATATATATATATATATATATATATATATATATATACTGTATATACATATATATATGATGCAGCATAGGAGCGATCCAGCAACTGACCACCTGCTCACAACAGCAGGAATAATTAGTACCACTGTACATGTATACTTAGTGTGTGTGTGTGGGGTGCTAAAAACTCAACTATGATTTTTTACCACCCCAAACTGCAAGTGTAAACATAAACAAGGCCTAGGTTCACACTCATCCACTGCATTAATGTGCATTATGTTAGGGCAAACATTTCATTGTCAATGGGCTAATAACACCCCCAATGTGGCAAAAATGCAACATACTTTTGCAGGAATGCCATGCACTGCTATGCATGGTAGTTAATTTCTGTTAATTGCCCTAGTGTGTTGGGGTGTCATTAAAAATGCATGGCACTGCAATGCACCAACTCAGATACCATGTTACCGTAACACCAAACCTAGCACCAAGTATCATACTAAGCCAATGTTGCCAACCGTCTGTTGCACTCAGACCATTGTGGCTTATTTTTTAGTGCCATGAATTTTTGACACCAGGTCATTTTTTTCTCACCACTGATCACAGATGCAGGTTTTTTTTCCCCACTCAGGATACACTAATATACATTATATAGTACATTGTATACTCCTGACCACTACACTCCATAGGCCATAGGAACTGTCACTTTTTTTGGAAAAAAAAGATCCTTATTCTGGTGTCTCTCACTGTATATTATATGTGATGTGTTCCATATTTCTGATTAAAGTGTTTATTTTCTCATCGTTGCCAATTGCTGTGTAGTTTGCAACATTTTGTTCATCTTCAAGGTAGGCTCAGACAAAGTTTTAGTATGCTATTTTTAATTAATTTATTTTTTTAATTATTTACGTTTATGAGTAGGGATGAGCTTAGGTATGTTCAAATCTTGGTGGTCTGAACTATTGAGAGCATGTCTGCTAGGAATCTGTCATTGTCTGAGGTTTGTAATATTCCAGTGGATATATACCCACGTGAGACAAGAAAATCATCTAATCTTCGAACGTTTCTCTTCTCCATCTTGCTGTGCAGCTGACAGCATAATAACAACAGAAAGTAAATATAAGTGCGATTACACTGTTGACATCATAGATCAAATAGAGCAATTGCTCTACCTGGACCATGATGTCATCAGAATCCCTGCTTGTACTGAGCTTTCCCCCCTTCATTTTCTATGCTGACACCACCTATTCTGGCATTAATGAATGACATTACATGACACCATACACATGGTGACATCATATAGTGCTCAAAATTATGGGACAGTCCTGAGGAAACTGAAATTGTTGGGTGGAATGGTATAACATAGAGATTTCTAGATTCTCTCTAGTCTGGTGGCTGTTACTTTCTTGTAATCACTGCCTTCCTTGACATGCATCTGCTGAGATTGATTACACTGTTCAACAGGTAAAAAGTTTTGGGCATAAAATTAGCTAATCTTACATAATTTTGGGGTGCTGAAAACGAAAATGACCCTAAAAAATGTTGATTGGCTCTAGTTTCCATGATATATTCACCCATCTAATGACGTAAGCCATTCAAAATTATGATGCAACTTCAGCTGCATATTGCGCAATTGATACTGGTGACCAATAGAAAATTGCATGTATACTGAGATGATGCAATATTAGCCTTTAATTGCATCACTTCACTGCATAAAAGCTGCAGTATCTGTAGCTGATTGTAGTTCGACAGCGTCTTTACATTTCGTTTTATGCTTATATAGGCTACTCCGTAATGCCTCGAACTTGTGTGAATAAAGCAGATAATTTCTGCTTTATCTGCGGTGAAATAACTTTTATCTCACAAAAAAGGAGGATAACAAGAATGATTAACCCCTTGACGCCGACGTAACACAAATATGCGGCCTCACGGACCTGGGCTTTTTTCCGTGGGGCCGCATATTTGCGTACCTGTCTTTGTGCGGGGAGCGCGCCGCTCGGTGCGCTCCCAGCACCAAGACCGCGGTGTCACTGAGAGCCCCGGGTCCCGTTCTAACGATCGGGACCCGGGACTCCCGATTCCGGGTCACGTGATCGCTGTGATAGCCTCTGATTGGCTATCACAGTGATCAATCACTGTGCAGCCCGGCCCCCTTGTTTTCTCTCTCTCTATGAATGGAGAAGAGAGATACATTGTATCTCTCGAACTCCTGACATAGAGAGATAAAAAAAAAGTTTGTAAAAAAAAAAAAAAAAGGATAAATAAATATTAAAAAATAAAAGAAAAAATAAAGAAAAATACCTAGATCAAGGTTTGATCTAGTTCAGTACCAGGGTTAGTGTTTGGGTCAAAGGTCAGGGTCAAAGGTCAGGGTCAAGGGCAAAGGTCAGGGTCAAAGGTCAGGATTTAAAAAAAAATTGGTATCAGTGTCAGTTAGTGTTAATGTCAATGTCAGTGACAGTGTGTTTTATGTAAAAAAAAAAATAAAAAAAAAGACAAACACAAAATGCGCACTGTTGTTTCTGGACTGTACTACGGGTACAAACAACAAATAACATACACATATATGGTATCGCTGTGATCGTCAAGAACTGGAGAATGTATTTTGGGTTGTTCTTTGGTGGTAGGTTATGGTCGTAACAAGAAACACACAGTTAAATAAAAAAAAAATTATTTTTTTTACTATTTTGGCCCAGTTTTCCTTTAATAATAATAAAAAAATTAGGAGCTATCCATGACCATTTACCACCAAATGAAAGCCCAATTTGTCCTGAAAAAAACAAGGTATAATTCACCTGGATGTACAAAGTAGTTGTGACGATATGTACGGTTTTACTAACACGTCAACGTTGCAGAATTGTGCTTAGCCATTTAGATTTGTTTTACCCTTAGGCGTGAAGGGGTTAAGAAAGCCTACAACTTGTATTTTGGCTGCAAGATAGGAGACCAGGACAAGAGCTGGGCACCACATATATGCTGCAATTCTTGTGGGACGGCACTGGAGCAATGGTTGAATGGAAAAAAGGCATCTATGCCTTTCGCTGTGCCAATGATTTGGAGACAGCCAACAGATCATGTTAGTAATTGTTACTTTTGTATGGTGCCTCCAATTGTAAAAGGGCTAAATAAGAAGAAAAAGTTATCTGTGCACTATCCAAATATTCCATCGGCAATACGTCCAGTTCCTCATGGAGAGGGGCTACCAATTCCTAAAGCACCAGAATGCTTCGTGGTTGAGTCAAGTGAGGAAGAACCTGAAGCATGTAGTCATCAACCGTCAACCTCACATGACCCAGACTTTCTTCCATCCACACCCACTGAACCACACCTCATTACACAAGGGGAATTGAGCGATCTTATCAGAGACCTGGATCTTCCGAAGAACAAGGCAGAGCTTTTGGGGTCAAGACTACAACAGTGGAATCTCCTAGCAAGTGATGTTCGTACGTCTTTCTACCGTCATCGTCAGAAAGATCTGATCCCATTCTTCGTCCAGGAAGGTGATATTGCTGTATGTAACAATGTACATGGTTTAATCTCAGCCATCGGCGTATGCTATGATCCCGATGAGTGGAGGCTGTTCATTGATGCTTCAAAGGCGAGTCTTAAAGCTGTTTTGCTCCATAATGGCAATCAGCTGCCGTCAGTTCCAGTTGCTTACGCAGTTTCAATGAAAGAAACGTATGAAAACTTGAAAGAGCTTTTAAGGTGCATCAACTATGATGAACATCAATGGTCGATTTGTGGTGACCTGAAGGTGATTGCTATCCTACTTGGACTTCAAGGTGGATATACTAAGTACTGCTGCTTCCTCTGTGAGTGGGACAGTCGTGCGAGAGAAATGCACTATGCCAAAAGAGACTGGCCATTACGCCAGTCATTGCAGCCTGGAGAAAAAAATGTTAACTATCCAGCACTTGTAGACAGCAATAAGATCTTATTACCTCCATTACACATCAAGTTGGGATTAATGAAAAACTTTGTTAAGGCAATGGACAAGAATAAAGCAGGTTTCAAGTACCTGATTAGCAAATTTCCAGCACTTAGTGCTGCAAAAATAAATGAAGGAATCTTTGTTGGGCCACAGATTCGTAAACTTATTCATGATGATGAGTTTCTTTCTCTGTTGCGTGGAAAGGAAAAGGCTGCCTGGACAGCATTTGTATCAGTGACATCAAATTTTCTTGGAAACAATAAAACACCAGACTACAAGAAAGTGGTAGAAAAACTCATCCAGACTTACAGAAATCTGGGTTGCAACATGTCTCTAAAAATTCATTTTCTACATTCGCATCTGGATTTTTTCCCACCAAACTGTGGAGCAGTGAGTGATGAACATGGAGAGCGCTTCCATCAAGACATTGCAGCTATGGAAAGAAGATATCAAGGTAAATGGAGCCCATCAATGCTTGCTGACTATTGCTGGACAGTTGTAAGAGATAGCCCTTTCCTCGAATACAAGAGAAAAGCCAAGAGAAGCAAAACCGACACAAACTGAAGACAAAACTAGTGAGAATCCTAAGTATTAAAATTATTCAACTTAGCTTATGGCTATAATTTTTCTTGGTAATCCTATGCAATATATTATGCCATTTAGGCTTTGTTATGTAGTCAATATCACTTGCTTTATATTTGTGGAAAGACATCTATCTATATAATTATTGTGCATTATGTAGTCATTATGCCTATAGTAGAAAACTTTCCGTTTACAGAAAAACTAGAGCCAATTGACAAATTTCATTGTTATATTTGAACTCAGAATGTGAAATTCATTAAGAAATGGATCCTTTTGTTTCCAAAACTGGCAAAAAATAAAAATTTGTTGAACCGTGTTATCATTCACACAGAGAAGTGAATTGTCTATCAAATGGGAAACAAAGCATGCTTACCTAGTGAGTAAATATGTACATGCCTTGGTTTCTAGACAATAACGTATTTGGACAATGATGTCACCAGTGAATTGTCTACAAAGCGAGAGGCAGAACCTGCTTAAATAGTGAGCAAATATTACATACTTGGGTATATGGCCATTAACATATTTGGAAAAATATTTTACCAGTATCCCCCTCCCCTTAACATTCAACTGTCTGTCAGCTAGAAAATTTGCCTCCGGCAGATAAATGAGGCAAAGGATGGCATTCATGAGAACTTCCCAACATAAAATACTCCACTTTAGGCACTGACATTTCCCGTGCACCAGGTTAGAGTTGGTTTAAATACTGCCAGTTTTCCTATCTGCAAGGTGGGAGAAATTCTTTTAGAATATGTGACAGCCCTTACTTAAAGTGATAGCAATGAACACTACCTGACTGTGGTGCTTGTGTCATAAATCTTTGAGAAATTGTTCCAAGACTTTCCTGAGTTAGGCACAGGCTATGTTAAAGGGGCCATACCACCAAAAAAGTATCATAGCTTCTTTATTGAATTCTCCTCAGTATGGAACAGTACCAATTACCTTCTAGCTGTGCAAAAATGTCCATCTCTATTTGGTGACCTTGCTGGGTATGAAAAAAAAGAAAATACTAACTGATATAAAACATTTGTTTATTAATTAATTCTCATTAACCACTTGCCCTGCTAAGGATTTACCCCCCTTCCTGACCAGGCCTCTTTTTGCTACTCGGCGCTACACTAATTCAACTGATAATTGCGCGGTCATGCAATGCTGCACCCAAACAAATAGAGCTTTGTTTCGGTGGTATTTGATCACCTGTGCGCTTTTTATTTTTCACGCTATAAACAAAAAAGGACAAAAATTTTGAAGAAAAACAATATTTTTTACTTTCAGCTATAAAAAATATATAGTAAACTCAAAGTTAGTTATAAATTTAGACCAAAATGTATTCTGCTACATGTTTTTGGTAAAAAAAATCCCAATAAGTGTATATTGATTGCTTTGTGTGAAAGTTATAGCGTCTACAAACTATGGTATAGATACTGCAATTTACGCCATTTTTTTGCTATACAGCCCTGCTCTTGTTTAACGGACAATTGCGTGGTCATGCAATATGGTACATAAATGAAATTTATGTCCTTTTTTCACACAAATAGAGCTTTCTTTTGGTGGTATTTGATCACCTGTGCGCTTTTTATTTTTGAAGCTATAACCAGAAACATTTTTGAAGAAAAAAACATTTTTGGAAAAAAACAATATTTTCTCATTTCTGTCATAAAAAATATCCAAAAAAACTAAAATATTGTCATAAATTTAGGCCAAAATGTATTCTGCTACATGTTTTTGGTTAAAAAATTCCCAATAAGTGTATATTGATTGCTTTGTGTGAAAGTTATAGTCTACAAAATATGGTATAGATAATGGAATTTACACAGCTTTTACTTTCTGACTGCCCATCACATTTCTTGAGCTGCTAAAATACCAGGATAGTACAAACACCCTCAAATGACCCCTTTTCGGAAAGTAGACACCCTAAGCTATCTGCTGAAAGGCATATTGGCCCTGATTCACTATTGGGCGTGGGCGCATATTTATGGGCTTAAGCCCAATTTTCATGGGCGTCCGTCCATTTTTGACCCTGCAACCTAATTCACTATTGAGCAGAGCCCATAAGCAGACGCCCAATCTAATTCACAAAAAGACACACGCCCGGAATCAGACTCACAAAAGCAGACTTGCTAAGAAGCACGTCTAACACCATGAAAAATCACTGTAGAGACATGTTCACTTAGAAATTTGCTTTGCCAAATATCAGGACTTCACTTTAAACAATATCTGCTATTTCCAAAAAAATTAAGAATGTGTTAAAAATCGTTTTTTTCAAGGAAATCGACACAGTAAAAATCTAGATGCCCGTGCAGTGTCTTTGGCAGATAGAACTGAGCATGTGCAGAACACCTTTTAGACTTCTGCCATGGGCGTTTGCTTTTTAGCCACTGACTAATAGTGAATCTGATTGTGGATTCCTCTGACAGCCGCCACTCGGTCGTGACTACTGTGTTTAATAAACAGCATTAAGCATATCTTCATGTAATCTAATTAGATTTCCTTCGTTTTAGTGATTATATTTTTGTTTCTTATCCTTTATAATTATTTCTGTTATGATTTTACTTATTTTGAAGGTCTAGATAAAATTTATTTTGAAAGCTGAATGTAAAAATAAAGGTCCGCAATAAAAAAAAAAAAAAAAAAAAAAACAGCGTGGGTCCCCCCTCTCATCCATACCAAGCCCTTCGGGTCTGGTATGGATATCAAGGGGGAACTCCATGCTGAAATTTAAAAAAAAAACAGCGTGGGTCCCCCTCAATATCCATACCAGACCTTTATCCGAGCATGCAGCCCGGCAGGTCAGGAAAGGGGGGGGGGGACGAGCGAGCGCCCCCCCCCTCCTGAACCATACCAGGCCACATGCCCTCAACATGGGGGGGGTGCTTTGGGGCAGGGGGGCTCCCCCCCCAAAGCACCTTGTCCCCATGTTGATGAGGACAAGGGCCTCTTCCCCACAACCCTGGCCGGTGGTTGTGGGGGTCTGCGGGCGGGGGGCTTATCAGAATCTGGAAGCCCCCTTTAACAAGGGGGCCCCCAGATCCCGCCCCCCCCTACATGAATGATTCTGCGGTACAGGGTCCGCAGACTCATTCACAAAAAAACTAAGTGTGGTGTAAAAAAAACACAGTACAGGGTCTTTGACAAGTCCTTTATTAAAACAATGTCCCCCGAAGTAGATCCAACGTCAATCACGGCGGCGGCGGCAGGGACCCGAAAAAAGAAAAAAAAAAAAAGGTTCCGCTCCAGTCCGAGGCTTCCAGCCTTGTGAAGAAGAGGCTAGCTAACAGTTCTTATAGCCGGGCACATCATCGCCCGAAAAAAGAAAAAAAAAAAAAGGTTCCGCTCCAGTCCGAGGCTTCCAGCCTTGTGAAGAAGAGGCTAGCTAACAGCCGGGCACATCATCCCCGCCCCTTACCTATTTGAGAAATGTCACCCTGTCTCTCCACTGAGGCTAACTAGCTGAATGCAGGAGACAGTCTGACATTTCTTATATAGGTATGGGGCGGGGCCAGCCGGGAACAGCAAGCATGTGACATGGGGCGGGTCACTCAGATGATGTCCCCGGCTGGCCCCGCCCCATACCTATATAAGAACTGTCAGCTAGCCTCTTCTTCACTAGGCTGGAAGCCTCCGACGGGAACGGAACTTTTATTTTTTTTTTCGGGTCCCTGCCGCCGCCGCGATTGACGTTGGATCTACTTCGGGGGACATTGTTTTAATAAAGGACTTGTCAAAGACCCTGTACTGTGTTTTTTTTACACCACACTTAGTTTTTTTGTGAATGAGTCTGCGGACCGTGTACCGCAGAATCATTCACGTAGGGGGGGGGCGGGATCTGGGGGCCCCCTTGTTAAAGGGGGCTTCCAGATTCTGATAAGCCCCCCGCCCGCAGACCCCCACAACCACCGGCCAGGGTTGTGGGGAAGAGGCCCTTGTCCTCATCAACATGGGGACAAGGTGCTTTGGGGGGGGGAGCCCCCCCTGCCCCAAAGCACCCCCCCATGTTGAGGGCATGTGGCCTGGTATGGTTCAGGAGGGGGGGGGTGCTCGCTCGTCCCCCCCCCCCTTCCCTTACCTGCCGGGCTGCATGCTTGGATAAGGGTCTGGTATGGATATTGAGGGGGACCCACGCTGTTTTTTTTTTTACATTTCGACGTGGAGTTCCCCCTTAATATCCATACTAGATCCGAAGGGCTTGGTACAGATGGGAGGGGGGACCCACACTTTTTTTCTATTATTTATGCAATAAAGGGAATTATTTTACATTCAGCTGTCAGTGGGGAACCCCGCTGACAGATGAAACATTAACTCATGGCTGTCGCTCCTACAATCCCGCATGAGTTATGTTATCAACTCATGCGGCGTTTTAGTAGTGAAAACCAATGCAGCGCTCATGTTTCAGCTGTCGGCGGATTTCCCCACTGACAGTTGAATGTCAAAGTATTGCAGGGATTTAGAAACAGTTCTTTAAATAACTGGCGTGGGGTCCCCCCTCCCATCCACACTAAGCCCTTCGGGTCTCGTATGGATGTTAAGGGGTACCTCCACGCTGAAATTAAATAAAAAACAGCATGGGGTACCCCCCAAAATCCATAACACATACTTATCCGAGCATGCAGCCCGGCAGGTCAGGAAAGGGGGGGGGGGGACGAGCGAGCGCCTCCCCCCCTCCTGAACCATACCAGGCCACATGCCCATACCAAATTATTCAAACATTTGTAAACAGACCAATTAACTGAAATGGTTTGGCATTTGTACCCCAAATATGACGTTCCCTGAGGCGTTGGTAAACCGAGGTACGCCTGTATTAGTATTGCAATCCTTTGTATTGGGATACATAGAACCAACATACATCTGAATTGGCAACATAGCACAACATTTGTGTCACATTGGAGATATCTGGCTAGTTATACTGACCATGCCCAGGGACCTAGGATTGATTCACAGCACAGAAATACAGGCTGGGTTAGCAATGTAGCTCCGTGGGTTAGTGGTTAGCACTGCTGCCTCACAACTCTAGGGTTGTCGGTTCGAATCCCAACCCCGGCGAGGTAGTAGCATGATCTCCGTGTGTGGCTGTCTTCACATACATGTTCTGGCAACATCTTTGCATTCTGTCTAAATGATCCCTAAAATGTGAATTAGAATGAGGCCTTGTCTGTTGAAACACCTTCAAAGCTGCACCTTATGTGAATGTCATACAATGGTATAAGATAAGGGCCTGAATCACTAATAGATTTGATAATGATGGTTTACACTCCACCCACTTTTGTGAAGGATTTGGCAAGCAAAGAGCTGACAGAGAGAGAGAAGAGTGAGACGAAGAAGAGTGAGCGAGAGATACATATGAAGAGTGATAAAGAGAGACATTCAGAAGAGTGAGCGAGAGAGAAGAGCGAGCCAGTGAGATGAAGAAGAGTGAGCGAGAGAGAAGAGCGAGCCAGTGAGACGAAGAAGAGTGAGCGAGAGATACATACTGAGGAGTGATAAAGAGAGACATTCAGAAGAGTGAGCGAGAGAGAAAAGACTCGGTTGGTGAATCCACACATCAAACTTGTCACAAATCCTGGCGTGCATTTTTCCCCCAAATGCATAGCAGACCCTTATCCCAGCAGGCAGGTACCGCACGCCTTCAAAGATTTATTTCCTTTGTTGATTTTCCTGCTTCGCTCACACTATATGCAATTGAAAATTACTCTTTAAGTTGCCAATTTTACTGTGTTTTCTAGAGAATTACTAACTAGTTGTGTTTTCAATTGTGTGTAGCATTGCGATTTCTATTTGAGTCTAGATGTTAAATTGCTAATAAATGGCCACAATTCTCAAATACCTTTGAACTCTCGCTGCAACAAATGGTGTATGTTAATACACTCACATTCATTATATCCAATATCAGGTACGATGTCAATGCACAAATCGCACCTGAAATTGCACACCCTGGATGTGACTTGTCATGTGATTGGCATGGCCAGCAGCTTGCTCTTTGCATGGCAAATTGCACCCAATGTTACTGGGGGCCAACACCACTGTCACATCTAATCCGATGCGGCAATTGTCCAACTTACAGTGAAGTTGCACGAGTTCACAATCCAATTGGATGTGAACAGAGCCTACAGTGGCCAATAGGGTGCGACTTGGTCTACGATTTGCAAGTCGCCTGTCATGCCAATTGCATGGCAATCGCAAACAATGTTACTGGGGGCTACCCGGTCACATTAAAGCAGATTTCTAAGTGGTGTTATTGACACCACAGTCACATCATGTGACTTGCATAGAAGTTGCATGATTTCAAAGTCGGGGTACATGGTGATTTCAAGTGCAATTTGCAAGACATTCGACATCGATCTCTCAGCAAATTGCATGAAAAGTAGTGTATTCATTACTCTATTATTACTTGCGGCTCCTACCAAGTTTGAACCACAACAATATGAACGCTCCAATAGCGTGCTCATTGAGTGGGACTTGGCATGTGATTTGCACAACATGCAAGCTGTAAATCGTCTGCAAAGTCGCACCCTATTGTCTGCTATTAGAGCGACCACATGGGTGTGTTTCAAACACTGATTTCTATAGTAGTACATGTACTACTTTAGTGGCAATTTGCATAGAGATCTGTGTCAGATGTCTTGAAAATTGCATTGAAATGGTCAACTTTACTGTAAGTTGCATGATTTGTAAATCAGCTTTGCCCAGAGTGTAATGTTTGGTGATGTTTGATTTCTGGAGTGTTTTACCAATTGATGGGAAATTCACCATACTAGTCAAATCGATTTGTCATTTTCAGTATTGCATACAAGATGTGGTCATGTGACTGTCTTAACTCATGCGAGAATCTGGAGGGAATTGTGACCATAGTAGCAATAAAGGTTCCAATTGGGGTTCCCTTTCACATCCCTGCTCAATGTTCTGTTGTATGCTGCACACGTACATTTCACTGTATATATCTTTCTGATTTGTGGGGCCTGTATACCAAGGGTTAATGCAGGTAGGAAGCCGATTCATCAGGTGAAAACACTTTCACTGACCAAATTAAGGTCAGTGGTGGGTGTGGCTTCATTGGGTGTGGGGCCTTGTTTGGCGCGCTCCAAATACAACCTAGCTTATATAAAGACGTGCAGTAGGGAGTGATTTGGCCTTTTACTAGGCCGGGTGGTTTGTGACTAAGTCCTTGCTTGTAGTGGTTTGGGGGAGGAAGAGATTTTGTGCTGAATTGCCCCAGACACCACTCAGGCTGTGTTTGGAAGTGGGCTGGAAATGTTTGCATATTTTTGTCCTTGTAAAGTGTTTGTGTGTTATTGCACAATGATTGTGTTTTTTTCTCTTTGCATTGAAAGCCTCACACATGTCAATCGTTTTGTTTAAAATCTGCTCTTGTTTTAATTTTGCTTGCTTATTTAGACTCCAATGCATTTTTCTGACAAACCTGCTGACAAATGTATGTGTAGGGGATTTGTAGAGGTGGGAGGGGATTTGTAGAGGTGGGAGGGGTTTTTCACATATGTCTTGTTTTCTTTATATTTTGATGTGTAGACTTTTTTTGTGAATGGATCTTTATACTAAATGATTGTGTAAGTAAATCCTATGTGCATGAAAATGTTACTTGATTCATCTTCCCCTTTGTTTCCTGCTATAACCTGAGCACACACAGTTCATTAGAAGTATCTTTAGATTGTAAGCTCTTATGAGCAGGAGTGTTTTATTTTTGCCACATCAATCCTATTTTTGTGACTCACCAAGATATTGACTGTACCTACTTGTTCCTGCTGACCCAATAAATGAAGATATATTTGATCAATAAATGTTTCACCGATGTTTTTGTGTTTATTTTATGTTCAATATATGAACAACCTTAATAGTTACTTTGTATACTTATATAATCTGCTCAAATGTAGCTTGTAAGAGCGTGAATATGCAAGTGGGTGCAAACTGGCTTTTTCAAAACCAAACAAAAAAATAAAAAACCTGCTTGCACCACAATATTGTTATGTACTAATGAATATGTCACATTCACTGTGCAGCCAGCTACAGGTTTTCTACAATTTGATTTACAGTAATAAAATAGTCCCCACTGTATGTTAATTTTTGGCCTTTGGCAACAAATCTATATTAGCCAAGGTTTAAAAAGAAAAAAATCACTAAAACACACATTCGCGAAAGCTATCATAGCCGTGCATAGAAATGAGCGATCGTGCATAGATATGCGCGATCGTGCACAAATAAACGCCAAACAGGTGTCCCCCATGGCGCACGAGCAGCTATCCTCCTGGAAGTCCGTCATCTGGTGCGCACGCACCCGGAAGTGGTTGTGGGGAGTGTAAGTGGATGAGAAGTGGTTGGAGGTTTTGTGTTGGTTGAAAATTTTGATAACTTTATTGGCATTTGGACATGGCGAGAGCACAGTTCTCAACTGAGGAGATGATCCTTATATGTAAAGTAACTGTGGCCATTGCAAATATGTTTATAACATGTGAGGGACAAGTAATTGTAATTTTGTGGGTGGGGCCTAGCAGAACCTCACTTGGTGCACATGCTACTTATCTGTACATTAGCTCCTGGGTATTGATGGGTCAATTATATTAACCACTTGCCTACTGGGTACTCATACCCCCTTCCTGTCCTGGCCAATTTTCATCTTTCTGCACTGTTACCCTTTGAATGACAATTGTGCGGTCATGCCACATTGTACCCATCTTAAATTTGTATCAGTTTTTTCAGACGAATAGAGCTTTCTTTGGGTAGTATTGACTTGCTGCTGTGAGTTTTATTTTTTGCTCGATAAACCACAAAATAGCTCATAATGAATAAAAGTCTGTTTATATTATAACATTTGGTAAACTGGTAATTTAGCAACACTGATGTGCGTTGATGAGGCGGCACTGCTGGCCACAGGTGGGCGGAACTGTTGGGTGGCACTGGTGGGCACTGATCATCGGGGCCGACCCCTGCTTTGATAACTGCTGGTTCTCGGCAGTACTTTCCACACATTCTGACAGCGTGATGAAAGTGCAGCCAAGACCCGGCAAATGCATTTCCCGGTGATCAGCGTGTCATTGGACATGGCTGATCACATGGTAAAAAGCCGCTGTGATTGGTCTTTACCACATCACGTGATCAGCTGTGTCCTTAGGACACAGCAATCACGGAGAGCGCGTTCTGCCAGGATGTCATATGACACCCTCCCAGAGCTGCCTGGATGCAGTGTAGCGTTATTCGGCTATCTGCGGTCGCCAAATAGGTAACCAGCTAGGCCTTCATGGCTAATCTTTGAATATCTGGACATGTATACTGCGTATAATGCATTACATTCTACAATGTGTTGGTGTACATGGTATAACAGTGTGCAATGCGTTGCTGGATTCTGCATGACAGTGGACAGCGTATCACAGTGTGCAATGCGTAGCTCCAGCCTGCATGACAGTGTACAGTGCATTACAGTCTACAATGTGTGGGTGTACACGGTATCACAGTGTGCAATGCGTTGCTCCATCCTGCATGACAGAGTACAGTGCATTACAGTCTACAATGTGTGGGTGTACACGGTATTACAGTGTATTACAGTGTGCAATGCGTTGTACACTGCAGTGTGCACTAAAGCATTTTACACTCATGCACTGTACACACTAACGCATTTGACATTTCTAGTGTGCAATGCGTTAGTGTGCAATGCCTTGGACAGTACAATGCATTTGCAGTATTGGTGTATGTTTATTAAGCACAGATAATTCATCTGATTTTAGTTATCAAGGAGAAGTCTTCTCTATCCCCCTGTTTATGAGGTGGAGGACAATTGTTTTCCGAAGAGGAGAGGAGACATTTTTTCAAGGAGATCTGTATAGATTTCCAGAGATATGTGTAGATGGTTGAGGGGCTGCATGTGATCTCCGGAGATAATTGTGATTAATGATCACCTGAGTTAAACCAGTGAATGAAAAGTGTAAAAAAACATGGATTGAAAATAATCTGCACTGACCACTGTGCTTTGTCAAGCCACATATTGGCACATTCTGGTGTCACACAGATGCGATGTGAAATTTGCAGTGTTTTCTGTGCAAGCGCTGCACCGCATCACAACCGCAACCCCTTCATGCCACCTGCTGCGGCTTTCTAGGTGAAGTTACCAACACACCAATATTGGTACACAAAGCGTATTGCGATTTGCCAAATTGGATGGCATGCCTATTCACACCCATGTGCATACCCTGAAAAAGGGTCCTGCACATTTTTGGCCCGGATGCGGTGCAATTTGAGGTGTGCAAAATGTTTGTCTCTAATTGCAACGCACACAAATTGCATGTGATTTGCCCAGGAGTGCGGTGTTAGACCACAATGCATGTATGTGAAGCCAGAATAAAAGGATGTGGATTTTGTCTATTTTTACTTGCGCATGTTAACATTATGGAAGTGCGTTATTCTTCTGTTTAACATGCTATAGAAATGCAACATGCATTTGGATGGAGTGTTTTTGTATGTGCATTTTGGAAGTATTCTAACCACACATTGACCCTAGGGCCACACCATATCTTATGCAGGCCATAGATGGGTCGAAAATCGGCCGATTTTTCGGCCGAAAATAAAATCGGCCGATTTTCGGATCGTTAGTGGGCTATTTGTTCGGCCGTTTTTCGGTATTTTGGCAGATTTTTTTTTTCGGTAAAGTTGGAAAAAAACGGCCGAATTTGCCGATCGGCCGATTTTCGCGGCAATGATGGGCAAATCGGCCGATTTTTTTACTGATAAAAAATCTGCACATGAGCAGTGACCTGCAAGAGGAAGACAAAAAGAAGAAAAAGAAGAAGAGGATGAGGATGATGAAGATGATGAAGAAGAGGATGATGATGAAGAAGAAGAAGAAGAAGATGATGAAGAGGAAGAAGAGGATGATGATGAAGAAGAAGAGGAAGAAGAAGGATGAAAAATGAGAGGAATTCCAGTATGGCAAAAAGTGTCCCTGCAGAGAGCTCCGCTATTTCTTTGACAGTTCCTTGACATTTACAGCGGTTGCAACATTGTATCTATTTGTTTCCGAATAAAAACATCTGTATCCGAAATGGATACAAATACATTGTTGCAACCGCTATAAATGTCAAAGAACTGTCAAAGAAATAGCGGAGCTCTCTGCAGGGACACTTTTTGCCGGCTGTAGACGGGATGAAAATCGGCCGATTTTTTTTTTACCATTGCTGGTAACGTCGGCCGCTTGAACAACTGATTTTTCATTTTTTAAAAGAAAAATCGGCTGTTTTTCTCCCCGTCTATGGCCTGCATAAGCATTAGTGTGCCTGGGGGAGGGGGGGACCTTTGGCCTTTCCAAACACAGTAGATGCTCCAAGAATGTTTCCTTGAACTCTTGAAATGGTTAAAAAGGAAAGACACTCTAGATAGCCTGCACTGAGAATTGACTGTCATGATGACGTGTCAATGATTATTTGCTCTCATTTTTCAGGAGTGGTACTGCTTGCGGTTGAAGCTGGTAGAAATCCACCTTCACGTCCTCCACTCACCTTCACTTGTGGCCAGTGGATATTTTGTGGCCGCAGGCAAGAACTGGCATCGAGGACCTGCATAATGACCCTGGCATGCCAGAGGTGGTTTGGAAGCAGCACAGCAATTTGACCATCCCTTTCCTCTATGTTGGTTTTAGGGTGCAGAATTGCTTCTCGTTCGTGAACGGACTGTCGCCGGATATCAGAGTCCCCATATTTTCAAGATATGTTTTAGCCATGTTGGCTTATTTTTATGTTATTTTCCAAGTGTGTCGCACCTAACAGCACAGTAGTGTGGTGCCATGCGTATTTGTGGCTGTGAATGGGGCTGTTTTTAATAGACGTGTGTAGGTGCAACAACGTTTTCATCATGGTACCTGCGCACATCTACATAGGGCATTGCATTTCTTTGCTGTGCTGGAAAATGTGTGTTCTTGCATGCGTTTCTGCACCACCAATGGTGTGAACAAGTCCTAAGGGCTGGTTCACACTATAGAAACAGTCTAGATGTGTTCCTGATGGGTTTTTTTCATGCCCTTTTGGCATGCATGTTTAGTGTGTTCCAGTACATTTTGGATGCGTTTTGGACATGTTTATATTGCATTTTTGTATCCCTTCCACTTATTTTTTTCTATTTTCTTTGTATTCAATGTAGTTAGGGACATGTGCATTTTAGTACATTCAAGGACGTTTCAATGTGTACAGTTCTGTGCAGAAACAATGCAGCGCTGATGTGAACTATGACATTGACAACCATATAACCTTCTTTCTGTGCGTTTGTGATGCTGAAAAAGCAACTGAAACACATGTAGTGTGAACTGGCCCTAAAGGTTATTAGAGGTCAGGGAACAGGACTGACCAGGAATTGTGAATTCAATCAGACTAGTGGTGAGATACAATCAGCAATTGTATAATAATGTGAGATCTGAGCTGTAGCTGATAGAAAATGAGACACATTCACTTGATCAGTAAATAGATAGTTAAAGAGTGGGGCGGTGATCCATAGATTTGCATATGGGACAGGTGATGATGGGGTGGGGGAGGGGGTCAAGTTGTATAAGGAGACAGATTTAAAAGAGAAAAAAGTTACAATGAAATATACACGGCATGAAACTTGCACATGACCTAATTGGCAGAAGAACAGTACGCAAGTAACATTCATCCACTTTCTAGTCACTAGGCAAAATCATAATTGATTGATCAATATTCCTGCCACAACCCAGAAAATTGATCTCCATTTTTTGGGATGTTGCCAAGACTGGGATTAGAACCCATGACCCAAGTGCTGTACGTTCTGAGCTCTAACCACTAAACCACTGTGGGAAACACAGTTTGAGCTATAATGTAGAATAGTTACATTGTTTAAAAATGATAAAGCGAGCGCTGGTCAAATGATATAGACTAGTAAAATGGTATTACACAAGATAAATATAACCACGAACAGTAGTGCATGAACTCGTGAAAGGTCATCCACCCCTGTGACAGTGTACTACACTATTGAGCACCTTTCTGGCTCCTGTGGCTGAGCTAATTCCTTCCCAGGACCATTTGGGCACCCACCCTGATGGATGGATGGATGGAGCTGGATGACTAACCCATAGCTGCCAGCATACCGCTGCACCCCCAGATGTGCGATGTGTATAACCCATGCACATTAATACTTTTTTTCTGGTGAGTGTAGACCAGTCCCAAGGGTGGTTTACCTTTCACGAGTTCATGCACTACTGTCCGTCATGGAGAGACCACACGTGCCATTCATAGGCACTCTCTGAGTTGGTACTCTCACACGAAGGACATTCCATTATTCAGGAATGATTCTATGAACTTATTTTAGCACGATTTACCAGTTTACATCATTATTGCAATTCTTTGCACTTTTTGGTTTTTACATGCGTTCATTATTGATCACATGCATTTATAGCGCTGCACTTGTCTTTAACATAGAATAGTTATGTGATTAAAGAGAATGAAGATATATAACTATATTGGGAAATTAGAAGTATATAAATTATTTGAGATATAAGTGTGAAAAATTTGAAAATAAAATGTATGACATTCATTAGTAAATGCAATACTTTCCTGATCATTTTGGAGAAACAGCCAAAAAAAAAAAAAATAGCAAAAGAGAATTTTCAGAATGTAATAGTACAGCTGTATTAGAATTTTCTATCAGAAAAACGCCAATGTTAATAAAGCCCGCGCTTGTGCGCCATCTAGCGAATATATCCGGTATTGCACCTAAAAATGTGCCAGACGGGATACCACATTCACTAATGGCAAAGTAGTCAGTAGACGCTCGTTAATGAGCTTGCTAGACGCTGGTCAGACCACTGATTGATTGACCGGAGTCTGCCTGAATGGTCAGTCTCTGCTAATACACTCACATCTCAGTGAATCAAGGCCATTGAGTCCATGGAAGATTTATTTTTTTTCCACAAGTTTCTGGAAAATGACAAAACATTTTTTTTGTTTTACACAAAGTTGTCAATTAAATGATTTATTTCTTGCACAAGCTATGGGTATATGTGAAATTACACCCCAAAATACATTCTGCTACTTCTACCGAATATGGGGATACCACGTGTGTGAGACTTTTTGAAAGCCTAGCCACATACAGGAGCCTGAAATCCAATGACCACTTTGAAAGCCTGAAGGTGCGTAACTTCCTCATTACACTTCCTCACTACCTATCACAGTTTCGAAGGCCCTGACATGCCAGGATAGCCCCAAACCCCCCCAAATTACCCCTTTCTGGAAAGTAGACACCCCAAGGAATTTAAAAAGAGGCATGGTGAGTATTTTGCAGATCTCATTTTTTCTCACAAGGTTTTGAAATATAAAAAAATATATAAAAAATATGTTTTTGTTTTTTTTCTTCATTTTTCAAAAACTTGTGGCAACAAATGAGATCTGCAAAATGCTTACCGTGCTTTTTATCAAATTCTTTGGGGTGTCTACTCTCCAAGAAGGGGTCATTTGGGGGGGTTAGGTGCTATCCTGGCATTTCAGGGCCTCCGAAACTGTGATAGGTAGTCTGGAAGTGTAATGAGGAAATAAAGCCCTTTAAAAGCCTGAAGGTGCTTAATGGATTTTGGGGTCCTGTACTTGGCTAGACTGCCAAAAAGTCTCTCACATGTGGTACCCCTATACTCAGGAAAAGTAGCAGAATGTATTTTGGGGAGTAATTCTACATATACCCATGGCATGTGTGAGCAGCAATTCATTTAAGTGACAATTTTGTGTAAAAAAAAAGAATTTTTTTTGTCATTTTCCAAAAACTTGTGGTAAAAAAATAAATTCTTCTATTGATTCAACAAGCCTATCGGCAAATAGTTTGGGGTGTCTACTTTCCAAAAAGGGGTCGTTTTGGGGGGTGGGGGTGTTTTATGCCCAGCATTAGAAGTTTATGCCACACATCACTCACTCTTCTAACCACCTGAAGACCAAGCCTTTTTTGACACTTTTTTGTTCACATGAAAAAAAATCTGTATTTTTTGCTAGGAAATTAATTTACACCCCCAAACATTATATATTTTTTTAAAGCAGACACCCTAGTGAATAAAATGGTGGGTACTACAATTTTGTATGGCACATAGTACTTGCGCACCAATTTTTCAAATGCAAATTTAAAAAAAAATACACTTTTTTTACTTTTAATGCACAAAAACACAATATATTGGCCATGCCCCGTACAATGGCGACAAACTGCAAACATTTTTAATATCCATAGGTAACATTTTAAAAGCCTTTAAAAGCTACCATTTTAGAAAAAAACAACTGAATATTTTGAAAAAAAATGTTTTTTCTTAGTTTGTGTTATAAAATTTTGTAAATAAGTGATTTTTCTCCTTCACTGATGTGCGCTAATGAGGCTGCAGTGATGGGCACTGATAGCCTGCACTGATGGGCACTGATAGGTGGCACTGATGGACACTGCTGAGGAGGCACTGGTAGCTGACACTGATGGGCATTGACAGGCATCACTGATGGGCACTGAAAGGCAGTACTCACATATGGCACTGATAGGTGGCACTGACTGGCACTGTTAGGTGGCACTGACTGGCATTGTTAGGCAGCACTGATAGGCAACACTGGCGGGCACTGATAGGCGGCACTGATTGGCAGCACTGATAGGTGGCACTGACTGGCATTGATATGTGGCACTGACTGGCACTGATAGGTGGCACTGAAAGGCAGCTCAGATGGGCACTGATATGTGGCATTGATGTGCACTGGAAGGCACTGATGTGGCATTGATGGGCACTGGCAGGCGGCACTGCTGGGGCTACACTGATCATCAGTGCCCTGATGATAAGTGTAAATGTCCCCTCTGAGGAATGCCGATTACCAACTCTCTTCTCCTCTCGAGCTGTCAGCGTGACAGCTCGTGGGAAGAGAAATGCTGATAACTGACATTTCATTATTTACATGCGATCAGCTGTGATTGGGCACAGCTGATTACATGACCGAGCTGATGTCTTCGGCTCTTTCCCTTGGTCAGTGATCCGCTGTGTCTCAGAGACACAGCGCACCATCAGTCGCCCTCGGAGCCACTCATGCGCAGTTAGAGTGGGAGGACATCATATGATGTCCTCCCATAATGAGAGAACCGCCTTGCGCTTGTCATTGTACTATATGGTGGGTGGGAGGCTAAAAGCCTTTACAGAATACCAGTTTAGAGTTACACAGGAGGTCTGCTGTTATAATTAATGGTTTTGCTATAACTTTTGTGGTGATACCTCACATGTGTGGCACAAATGCTGTTTATGTATGTTTGCCTTTGCACGTGGGCATGGGGGGAGCTTTAAATATTTTTTATTATTTTATTATTTGCTTTATTTACTTTTATTTATTTATTTATATTTTTGTTGTCTCTTTATATTTTTTAATTACTTTTATTTTCATCACAAGGGATAAACAACATACCCTGTGATAGCACGGGCAGTGAAAGGTTCTCTTTACTGAGACATCTGGGGTCCATTAGACCAAAGATCTCTCCTCTGCCCTTAAAAGTATGTGATCAAAACAAGATCATTTTACATCTGAGTGAAACCGTAAGTGAAAAATCCTCATTGCTTCCAGTTTCTAAGACCATAAAGATGGTTGGGGAAGTTCTGGTCTCTATGATAAACCCAGAGAACCATCTGCTTCAGTTCCAGGCTCTCCCTTTCCATCAGTGGAAGGTAGTGGAAGGGGGACCCCCCCTTCCACCATAGCTCTTGGATCACTTTTAAATTGTTCAGCAATGCAGTCTAAAAAGATGATACTGGGATACTGACTGCATAACCACTAAAACCCGAGGACATACAGGGACATCCTACAGGTGGGAAGTGATTAAACTTCACTAAGCCAGATATCAGCTTTAATGTATTACAGGGATAAAAAAAGTAATTCTCAATAATTCTAAAACAACTTTCATTTATAAATGTCATTTGTTTTTGTAAGAGCACCATAATGTAAAAGTCCCAAAGTAGTAATTTAGCAATGAAAATTCTAGTTTGAAGCTTTTTACTGCTGTGTATGTTGTTTTTGTTTACATTTCTTGAGATAGCTTGACAGTACTGCTTTTGTTTTTTTTGTCATTCAAGGTAGAATTTTAATGTTTCCCTTGTCACCAATTGCATTTTATTAAAGTTTATATATAAATATTTGTTTCAATAGTTTCTAAAGAGAGTGTTAATATTTTCAAACCTCTTCACTTAACTATAGTCTACTAAAAACCTTGTTATTTTTGTTGATGGCGGAGGAAAATTACCACATTATTATTTTTTTATTTTTATTACTGTTTGTAGCTGTTAGCAAATCTGTTTTTAAATCTGTTTTCAAAGTTATATAATTGTATGACACCCTTGTAAAGTCTTGTATTTGACGAGAGACAAGAAAGCAACGTGATTGGTGCCACATTCCATACTTCTCCATATAGAAAAATCATGTGCAGTTCAAGCATTTAAAATACGTCCCTAGGAATTTTTTTTTTTTTCATTTTAAGGGTAGGGCAAGGTTAGATCTTATGTCTAATTTTGGTAGCTCTCTAGATCCCCATTGTGGACATTACTCTTCTATTTGTGATTGTGATGGTGACCATTGTTGCAAAAAAGTAAGTGAGAGAAAATTCCAAATTTCTAAGTTGTCTTTGGAATAAGAAGTGAAAATACATAATTCAAAGGAGACACCTGATCCTGGAAAAACTCTCAAAAGCTGCTTACTCAGTTATTTTTTTGTTCAGCAAACAGATTCCTCCATCTACACAAATGACCTGGATGGAGGAATCCACCACCAAAACAGTCATGCCGAACGATGTTACAGGCAGCATAATGTTCTCCATGGCTTCTCCAGATCCTTTCACATCTGTCACATGTGCTCAGGGTGAACCTGCTCTCATCTGTGAAAAGCACAGGGTTCCAGTGGTGGACCTGCCAGCTCTGGTGTTCAATTGCAAATGCCAATCAAGCTCTATTGTGCTGGGCAGTGAGCACAGGGCAGATTAGAGGACATCGGGCCCTCAGGCCACCCTCATGAAGTCTGTTTCTGATTGTTTG
Source organism: Staurois parvus (assembly GCF_062004578.1). NCBI lineage: Eukaryota > Metazoa > Chordata > Amphibia > Anura > Ranidae > Staurois > Staurois parvus. Next base: position 12,901,431 of record NW_028317949.1, read on the forward strand.
GTCAGAGAAATTCACACCAGTGGCCTGCTGGAGGTCATTTTGTAGGTGTCTGGCAGTGCTCATGCTGTTACTCTTTGCACAAAGGAGCAGATACCGGTCCTGCTAATGGGTTTAGGGCCATCTACAGCTCTGTCCAACTCTCCTAGAGTAACCCTCTGTCTCCTGGAATCTCCTCCATGCTCTTGAGACTGTGCTGGGAGACACAGCAAGTCTTCTGGTAATGACACATATTGATGTGCAATCCTGGAGGAGTTGGACTGCCTGTGCAACTTCTGTAGGGCCCAGGCATCACCTCATGCTACCAGTAGTGACACTGATCCTAGCCAAATGCAAAACTAGTGAAAAACAGTCAGAAAAGATGAGTAGGGAAAAAAATGTTGGTGGCCTTCACCTGTAAAACCATTCCTGTTTTGGGGGTTGTCTCATTGTGGCCATAGCTGAAACTGATTAACAACACCCTCTGCTACTTAACTGACCAGATCAATATCCCAGGAGTTTAATTATGTAATTGACTTGATGCTATACTTTAATTAAATAGTGTTCCTTTAATTTTTTTGAGCAGTATATATATATCTATATATATATAGATAGATATATACATGACACAAGTAAGTATGGTTCAGCAATTGAACAATGAAAGAGATAATAAATCAATTAGAAATGTATTCCCACTGCACTAATGAGAGTCTACACTCTTTGCCTTCTCATACTAACATGTCATATAACACATAAACCAGAAAACAAAAAATCTCTATATAACGCACAGAACAAGCCACACAAATCTCCTCCAACCTGTCACCCGCCAACACAGATCCAGCAGCAACTGCTGGATAACCGTGTGGGAGAGCACAGGGAAGGAGACAAACTAAATGCACATAATGTCACAATATCAGAAATACACATGATGCTGTTTCCTCCTCCAACAGGCTGTGTAGCTAACAAGCCATCCACAGTGTGCCAGACAACAGTTTGTAACAGTTTGTGGGTAGCAATATTGGACAAAATAGGCTCAATTCACAAAGCTTCAGCACAAGGATACATTTCTTTGTTTCAACTATGTGAATGTAATTTTCAAATGTCAGTGGACTGAGATAATGGTCACTTAAAAAAAAAAGTATCCTTAGCTTGGGGTTTTAGCATTCTGAATTGAGCCTAATGTCTTTTTTTGTGAGCATAGATCAACAAAATGACTATAATGCTAATAATAAAATGATCAGATGTTTGCTATATGAAAACTAAAAGAAAAAAAATAAAAGACACTGTTATTCACCACATTAATATCACATCATGGTGGGTGGATGCAATTACCAGGATCACTGTAATAGTGTAGCAGAAGCTTGACTATGTGTGGCAAGTGAACCTTTTTAAATTCCTGGGATCAAGCTGTCATTAAACATAAAGGAAGCAACTTTTAATCACTGTGAAACAATCACAAGTGTAAACAATGTAGTGGTGAAAGTTGCTGATCACTAAAGAAGATTGCTCTTCTTGGGGCAGCACAGTGGCTTGGGGCAGCACAGTGGCTAAATGGTTAGCATTTCTGCCTGGCAGTACTCGGGTCGCTGGTTCAAATCCCAACCATGGCACCACCTGCCTGGAGTTTGCATGTTCTCCCTGTGCTTGCGTGGGTTTTCTTCAGGTACTCCGGTTTCCTCCCACACTTCAAAGACATGCTGGTAGGTTAATTGGTTCCTGTCTAAATTGGCCCTAGTATGTGTATGTATGAATGTAAGTTAGGGACCTAATATTGTACACCCCTTGAGGGTTAGGGACTGATGTGAATGTACAATATATACAGTATGTAAAGCGCTGCGTAAATTGACAGCGCTATATAAGTACCTGAAATAAATAAATTGCTCTGCCAGAGAGAGGGCCAGGCTGCTGCAAGTAAGCTTCCATTATAACTACTAATTAATAGCTGAGGTTTTTCAGTAGGACCCATAATCTGTAAGATCATAGCATTACCTACTGATGTTTAGCATTAACTCTGCTGCCTGTACATATGTGAATATGATACATCCTCACAGAATAAATTAAATAAATAAAAATACATATTTGATGAAACACTATTTATTTGACATGTTTGTAACAGAAAATTACAGTTTTTCTTTAATGTAGTGCAAGATAAAAAAAACAAACTTGTGGTTGGAGGCATAGTCTGGATGCTAATCAGTGCACATGATTCTGAGTAGAGCTGAATAGAGCTCTTCACTCCACTCTGAGAAGAGCTTTTTACTCAAAATGTTGTTTACAGTTCTTTCAGTGGCCATTCAATTAGCAAAAATAGTGGAACCAGCATCCCAAAAGCTGTGGCCACCTCAAAACTACCTACACAAAAGTCTACTTTGACCCAAATGTGGGCTCTTTCACTCTTAGTGGGAATAAGATGGGTCCAGAACCTTCTATCTGCTCATCACAGCAACACCCTTCTTTGATCCAGCAGCCAGTCCCATATCTCTCACATGCCTCTGAGAATTATGCAGAGGGTCCTCCATGTAACAGTTTAGAAATACTACAAGCTATGACAGCAGACAAGCAAAACTCTAACCTGAAGGCATGACCCTGCCTGGACATCCCACATCTAGCCTCCCCATTCCTCGACTGGATCTAAGTATTTGTCATATAAAGACTACATTAAAGATATTTCTACAAAAAGGACATCTGTTTGCAGTACCTGGAGGTTAGGGGCACATGCTGTCCTAATTAGGGGCACGCTGTTTTCCGAATTGGTGTCTAATTAGTTTTGTATTTAAGAGGGGTAGCAACTCTGTAGAGTTTTCTTTGTAGATTTTGCTAGTTGGAAGTGCAGCAGTACTGACGCGTAGTAGGATAAAAGTGCATAGTTTGAAAAGCAGTAGCTGGATACAGTAAGTTTCAAGTTATTTCTAAATTCTTTACAGTATTTCTAGTTGCTTTTCTTAAATTGTTTACTTTTTGAAACCTTGATATTGGGTCTGTGTTGCTACTGGTGATTGTTTACTAAGTTCTGGAGTAATTGTTTCTGTGCTGCTGAGGTGTTGCATACTGAGTGTTATCACTTAGTACTTTTTGAGTACTGAATGTTATCAATTAGCATATGTAAGAAAGGTGACCTGTTGTCCTAATTGGTGCCTAATTAGTTATGTTGAGTTTACTCTGTAGACTTTCCTCATTGGAAGTTCAGCAGTACAGAAGTGCAGCAGGACAAATGTGCATAGCTTGAACAGCATGAGTTTGAAAACAGCGGGAGTTTGGAAACAGCAAACTATCTTTGGTTAGTACTTAGTGTTTGAATTTAAGGAAATCTTTTTTAAAATGTCTGGTTTAGTTCAGTGCAGTACATGTTTACATTTGTTTTTCATGGTGCTTTTTAGAAGCCGGGATGCTATCCCATTTGTATGCAGATATCTAGCCTACATGATGATGCTTGTATAAATTCACTGGTTAGTGCCCTGCAGTCCTAGATCAGGAGGATGTCTAATCCAATTTGTTCTGTTGAGCTGCCCTGAAAAAATCCACCTCTTCCTCAAAGACTGTGCAGGAGAAGGGCAGTGTGGACAACTGTTGGATCAGGAAGAGTGAGGCCTGTGGACCATAAACATGTAGCTTTTGGTGTGATATTGCTTAACTCCTATATTGTTCCTTCTGAGCTATAAGCAGATGTAAAGGTTGTAAACATACAGTTGCAAGAAAAAGTATGTGAACCCCTTGGGATTATGTGGAGTTTTGCATGAATTGGGCATAAAATGTGCTCTGAACGTCATCTAAGTCACAACAATAGAAGAACACAGTCTGCTGAACATAATACTGCACAAACATTAGATGTTGCCATGGTTTAATTGCACATAACATGTAAACATTCACAGTGCAGGGAGGAAAAAGTATGTGAACCTTTGGACTTAATAACTGGTTGACCCTCCTTTGGCAGCAATAACCTCAACCAAACGTTTCCTGTAGTTGCAGATCAGACCTGTACAAAGATCTGGAGTAATTTTGGACCACTCCTCTTCACAAAACTGTTTCAGTGTAGCAATATTCTTGGGATGACTGGTGTGAATCGCTCTCTTAAGGTCATGCCACAGCATTTCAATCGGGTTGAGGTCAGGACTCTGACTGGGCCACTCCAGAAGGCGTATTCTGTGCTGTTGCAGCCATTGTTTTGTTGAATTACTTGTATGCTTTGGGTCATTGTCCTGTTGCATCACCCATCCTCTGCGGAGCTTCAGTTGGCGGACAGATGGTCGTGCGTTTTCCTGCAAAATGTCTTGATAAACTCTGGAATTCATTTTCCCATCAATGACAACAATCCGTCCAGGCCCTGCAAACCTCCATGTAATCCCAAGGGGTTCACATACTTTTTATTGCAACTGTAGCTGTTTGTGAGCATAGGAAGGAGGACCCTGACAAAAAAATGAGTTTGCCAAAAATAACTGTTTTCTCTGAGGTTCCATTCCAGGCAAGTGTTGTGGAAAAGAATCCTAAAAGGAGAAGCCATCTTCTTGTTGGTGATTCAGTCATAAGAAGTATTTGTTTAGGAAATCATGTGGAAGTGTCAAAATAAGTTAGATGTTTACCTGGTGTTACTGTTAGGAGAGTTAAAATTAGTATTTTAAAAATTGTCAAAAAAATCTAGTAAAGAGTGCAATGTTGATGTTGTCATGCACCATGGCACAAATGATTTGTCCTAGAATGATGTGTGTTCTGCACAGAAGGATTTTCAGTATTTGGGACAGGATCTTCAACAATTACAGTTTCAGTGGTCTTAGCTGTGCATAATGGACAACAAGAGAAAGTATATGTGGTTAAAGGATTGGTACAAAGCTGAAGGTTTTGGTTATGTTAGTCTATCAGGTGATCTGATATTGGTAGTCTGAGGTAGTTTGATAGACTATGATGCTATCAGGTGGTCTGACATTGAGCTGTACAAAAGAGATGTTCTGCATCCCTCACACAAGGGTGCTGAGCTTCTTAGTATGGAATTTAGGAGTTTTTTGGATGTGCATTTGAACTGAGAAATGGAGGCAAAGATGTCATTGGTGAAGAGCATTTATGTCCCCAGCAGGTTGAAACAAATGTGAGGGTTTGTGTTTCTGAGGAATGGGCTGATGGGGTAGTCACTTCAGTTAAAGTGTCTTGTGGTAAAAATAAAGCAGTAGATGGCAGTGTTTGTCATGTCATGTGCACTAATGCTCGTAGTTTAGGCAACAAGCCTTGTGAGCTGACAGCTCTTATGTCTTGGGACCACTTGGACTTTGTTGCAATTACAGAGACATGATTCATGAATTCAAATGACTGGTAAATAACTATACTAGAGTATACACTATACAGGAAAGACAGAATAGGGAAGAGGGGAGGTGGAGTTGCCATGTACAGTATGTCAAAAATAGCATAAGGCTAACATTAATTAAAAAACAAATGAAATATTAGAAACCCTCTGGGTCTGCCATCTAACTAGAGAGGGATCTTCCCTTAGAATTGGTGTAATATACAGACCCCCAGGATAGACTAAAGATTATGATAACTTGTTGATTGTGGAGATATGGCAATGAAGGGGAAGGTTTTGAATATGTGTGACTTCAACATGCCTGACATTAACTGGAATTCTCAAACTGCTATTACAAGCAGGAGCAGGGATGTAATGGGCGCACTGAATGGGCTTTCTCTAAAACAGTTAGTAAAAAGTCCAACCCAATGTGATCATATTCTAGATCCTAGTACTGACAAATGGGGATCGACAGTCTAATGTTGAGGTGGGAGAAAAAATTTTGTTCTAATGATCACCAATGTCTTTGGTTTTATATAGAACTGAAAAATCATATACAAAAACAAAAGTTTTACATTTCAAAAAAACAACTTTTTCTGAAATGGGTAAATTTCTAAAAAAATTAATTGAAAGGTTGGAGTAAAATGACAGGAGTAAGTAATCAGTGGACACTGTTAAAGTCTACCATCCTGCAGGCAACAAGATTATATGCCAGTCAAGTTAGTAAGAATAAACAGAAGAAAAACCAATATGGTTCACTAAAGAGATAAGTAGGATTGTAAAGGGGAAAAAAATCATCATATATGAGATTCAATTGAACAGTAGGTGTAGCTGACAGATATGAGTTTAAGAATAGACAAAAGGAGGCCAAACACATTATCAGTGCTCCCAAAGCACAGAAAGAGGAGGAAATTGCTAAATCTATTAAGAAAGGAGATAAAACCTTTTTTAGGTACATTAGTGATGGAAAGAAAGTACGATGGGATCACTAAACTGAAAACTGAGCACAACACTTATGTTGAGGGAGACCTGGATGTAGCAAACCACTTTAACAATTATTTTTGTTCAGTCTTCTCAGAAATAAATTATACTAACAATAATAAGTTGGGAAATCATAATCGTTCTAGTTATGGTGGTTAATTTTTAGGATTTCTGGAGACAGAGGTAGCAGAGCAACTGGCACGGTTAAAGATTAATAAAGCAATGGGCCCTGATGGTATCCAACCCAGAGTTCTAAGAGAACTTGGAGTTATAGTTTTTGGACCATTAACTAATCTTTTTAATCAATCTCCTCTAACAGGAGAAGTTCCCCATGACTGGCGGACAGCTAATATTGTACCTATCCACAAGAAGGGCAGCAAGGTAGAAGTTGGCAATTACATGCCAGAGAATTTAACATCGGTTGTAGTCAAGTTAATGTAATCACTTCTGAAAAGAAGAATCATTGATCACCTAAAAACACACAACTTGCTGGATCCAAAGCAGCATGCCTTTACTGAGGGCAGTTTATGCCAGACTAATCTGATTGGATTTTTTGACTATATTACAAATGTTTTGGACCAGGGTGGTGCTGTGGACATAACATATCTTGATTTCAGCAAAGCATTTGATACAGTTCCACATAATGATCTGATACAAAAGTTGTACAAGTTAGGATTTAGCCCTTGTGTGGTTCAGTGGATATGCAGCTAGCTAAAGAATAGATACCAGAGTGTGGTTGAAAATGGGGTTAACTCTGAAAAAAGACTAGTCACTAGAGGTGTACCTCGAGGCTCTTTACTAGGTTCTGTTCTATTTAATCTATACATAAGTGGTATAACTAAAGGTTTGTTGGATAAGGTATAATGTTTTTCTGAGGACACAAATGTGTGCAATAGGGTTGATATCCCTGGAGGTGTATGTAACATGGAACATGTTTTGGCATTTCTGGAAGATTGGTAAAAGTGAAAATTTCAGTTCAATGTTTCTAAATGTAAAATAATGCACCTATGAAAAAAGAGTACATCATTGGGGGTACATTATTGGCCAGCACTTCAGAGGAAAAGAGGGTAGTTATTTCAGATGATTGCAAAATGAGCAAACAGTGTGGCCAGGCAGTGGGGAAAGCAAATAGAATTCTAGGATGCATCACTAGAGGGGTCACCAGCAGGAGGAAGGAGGTCCTGATTCCCCTATATCTTTAGTTAGACCTCTATTAGAATACTGTGTCCAGTTCTGGAGACCTCACTTACAAAAAGATATTGATAAGATAGAACAAGTCCAGAGACAGGTAACAAAAATGGTGAAAGGTCTGGGGGATAACACATATTAAGAGTGACTTCAGAATATGGCTTCCAGTTCCGGCGGGATCCCATGGCTCCGGACTCACCCGCTTACAAATTCAGCCCCCTGCACCCAGGGCTTGCCCTAACCGGTACAGAGGTGCCCCCTGGCTTTCGACCGATCCGCCCTGCATGGATCGGTATCTTCTGCCGACTCCGCCCGGCTCCGGTCCCACTGCACGGCCTCAGGGGAACAACTCCCCCCCTCCTGCAGCCAAGATGGCCGCCGATCAAATCACGAGCAGCAGCAGCACGAGCAGCAGCTTAGACCCAGACACTGGAGCAGGTATGGCAGAATCACAGCCACTCACCACAAACTCACTGGGGCATGCTGATTTTTAGTCCCACGGACCAGTGCGATAAAACTGCACAGGCTGTCGCTTCTTTAGTACTACCTACTATTACTCAGGCTGTGGACAGAGCAGTAACACTGGGTATAGAGCAACTTAGAAGGGACTTGGGAGACAATGCCAAATGTATATCTGAAGCTGAACAACGCCTTTTTGACCTAGAGGATGAGTTTCAAGCTATGCAAGCGGGCACTTTACACTCCAAACGCACACAGCAAAATATCTTGGAAAAACTTGACGATTTAGAGAATCGCTCACGTAGAAACGACGCGTAGACCTCCCAGAATCTTACAACTCAGGCACACTGCCCGACATATGTTCTACGTGCATTCCCGCTGTGCTGGGCATCTCGACACCTTGCCAGGTTGAAAGAGCACGCCACCTTGGAGCACCCTCAAATGACAGATGAACGCCGCGTTCTATAATCGTCATATATCCTAATTACACTGACCGTGTGACCATCCTAAACTCATTTCACAACTCCTGCTCCCTACAACTAGAAGGCCATAAACTATTACTATTTGCTGACTACTCTCACGAAGTATCCTGCAAACGAAAAGCGTTCCAGCAAATATGCGCTACATTATGCCAAAAAGGGGTCAAATTCACCCTCGCGTACCCTGCTACACTGCGCTTCACGACGCCTACAGGGGAATCTAAATCATTTACACACCCAGAGGAAGCTCGTCTATATCTGCAAGCCAATCTATATGATATTGTGGGCCCTCTAAACCCCCAACATACACCCCGAGACCCAGGCCCTAGAGACCAACGCAGTCTGCAAAAGGATCCACCAAAGAGGCAACTCATCAACTTCACTTCGGCAAAACAAAGACCGCCCTGACGGAGCAAGTATCTACTAGTTTATCCACTTTTTCTTCATTGTTGACCTGTCTGTCATTTTATCAGGTCCACAGCCCTCAGTCGGTTTCTTTTTTTTTTTCTTTTTTTCCCTTCTCCATCTGTGAATTTTACACAACACAAGTGATTTTCACCTCACTCGAGCATCTTTCTATTTTGTATTTACTGCCCTGCATTATTGTATTTCAATGCTATTAATCTGCTGTTATGGTCATAAAGTTCTCAGACTATTTAGGGCCTCTGGCTCTCAGTTAAGAATGTTTCTGTATGCTGTGTTCCAAAACTATATTTTGACCACTGTGCCGCTGCCGATACTAGGGATTGCTGATCCCTCCCTCACTTGTGGTTCATGATGCCATTGAGGTTCCCTCTATTCCTCGGCCCTGGCTATGCAACCCCTCGGTGCAGGTCCCACATCCTATCCTCTCCAGTTACTCTGGTCAAAGTTTAGAGGTAACATCTGGAATAATGTGAAGCTCAAACTGCCTTTAAAGTTTATTGTTATTTTTGTGCACTCCATGGACCCCTGTTGGGTCTCCCCTGTATCCTCCCTTCCCCCCTTTTCTCTATTCTCTCTCCTCCTTTTACCAGAAGACCCCCCCAACACCCCAGCCCCCCACATTACACCAAGAGAGCCTGGATAATGGTGCTGAGTTTGCTAAGCCAATACCGCATAGGGATGTTTCACAATAATCTCCAATCGCCCTCACACTCACATTATCATGACATGCATAATTTCATGGAATGTTAAGGGCCTGAGATTGCCTCATAAACGTATGGCCATTCTCTGCCATCTCAAACGCTTGAAAGCAGACATTGAGTTTCTTCAAGAAACACACTTAACTCATTCCAATTTCGAGCGCATAAAAAACTATGGGTGGGTCAGGTGCTAGGCTCACCCTCACTTAATCATAAAGCTGGAGTACTTATTCTCATACATAAATGACTTTCTTCTGACATTGTCTCACTATCTACATATGATGAAGGGCATTATGTTGCTGTGCACATTAAACTAGGCTCCTCCTCCCTGGCCCTGGTGAACATATATGCCCCAAGCAATTCTTCCAAGAACTGTCCTCTAAAATCTTGCACTACATGCACCTCCCACTTCTCTTGGGAGGAGATTTCAACTCGTGTATGAACTTACAAGAGGATAAATCAAAATCATTTAATCTAACCCACCTACCCCCTACTGTCCAGTCTCCATCACACATGCTACTGAGCAACTTTGTAGAGGCCCTACAGCTCACGGACGTCTGGCGTCTGGCCCATCCAGAAGGAAGGACTTTACTTTTTTCTCCCCTGTTCACCACACCCTATCCAGAATTGACTACCTCTTCTCCATCCCCATCTTACTACAAAACATCACAAACGCCAATATCCATGACATTGCTATTTCTGACCACTCCTCGATCTCTATAACCCTACTGTCAGGGATCCCGGGTCCTCGGCGGTGCGCGCATGCGCAGACTGCCGATCCGTCCCAGCCGGCGAGCGCCGAATCCTCGGCGATCGCGGCGGCGGCCGCGCATGCGCAGTAGCGATCGCGGCCGCACCAATAGGAGAACAGGGCGCTCTATTTAAAGCTGCCCTGTGCATCTCCAGGTTGCCGCAAGGTCTTGTTCCTGTCCTGTAAGTACGCTTCCTAGTTGCCAAACTCTGCCTGTTCTGACTTATGCTTACCTTCTCCTGCTCTGACCCCGGCTCGTCCCTGACCATCCTTCTGCCTGACCCTCGGTACCTCGTTGCCCGCTACCTGTTGAACCTGGATTGTGACCCCGACTATTCTCCGCTTACTCCCCCTGTACCACGCTGCCCGCACAATTCCGACCCGGCCAGTCTGACCTCGTCCACTCCTGACAGTTGCCCATCCATCCCGCTCAGATCGGGATCTGTCATCCCATCCATCCCGCTCGGATCGGGATCTGTCATCCCCTTCACAGCAGGCTCAACCCGGGCACATACCCCCAGCGGGACCCCTCTGCCGCCGCCGGGGGTGCCCAGGAACGCGACCTGGTTTCAGTCTTGCACCAAGTCCATCCCCACCATCAGGGGCCCTGGTGAAAAGGCAGACTGGGACTTAGACTCCGCGCCCTGGGAAACCCCGTGCCGTGGACCACTAGAGTTCCCGTTGGGTGGAGCCTGACAGTACCTTGCGGCCATGACTGAGCCTGGAAGGGGAACTTCCCCTCTGGACGACATCTGCCAACAGATGGAGACCCTTACACTGGGAATTAGGGGCCTACAGGAGGGTTATACGGAATTGGAGAGTCGCATGCAGACTTTAGCTACCTCTACCAGGGGGCCTGGGGAACCCACTAGGGAGACACCGGGGTTGTTACCCGCACCAGAACCCCGTGTCCCCACACCAGAACATTTTTCTGGAGACCGAGGTAGATTCAGGGCCTTTCATAACTCCTGTCAGTTATACTTTGACCTCCAGCCCCGGACCTTTTCCTCCGAATCGGTGAGGGTAGGGTTCGTTATTTCCCTACTACAGGGAGGACCCCAGGACTGGGCCCACCGGCTCCGAGAGAATCGAGACCCCCTGTTGAAGTCGGTGACGGTATTTTTTGAGGCTATGGCCCTCTTGTATGACGACCCACTGCGCACCGCAACGGCCGAGAGGGCCCTATATACGCTCAGGCAGGGTCACCGGACAGTGGAGGAGTATGCCGCCGAATTCAGGCGTTGGCGTAGTGACTGCCAATGGAACGAGGCGGCTCTGCACCACCAGTTCCGCGTAGGGTTAACTGAATCCCTGAAGGACGAATTGGCCCGAATAGACATACCTAGCACTTTGGAGGCCTTAATTGCTTTGACTATTCAAATTGACCGCCGGTTGCGGGAGCGCAGGCAGGAAAGGTGCAACCAAGGACGAGGCCCAACGGGAACACCTCCTCAGGTTTCAACCCTGTTCCAGCCGGCAAGCCAGAATCAGGATGCTATGGATACACCCGAGACCGGTCCATCGGGAAGGATCCGGCCGACACTAACACCCGAGGAACGCCAGAGGCGTCTTACCTACCATCTCTGCCTCTACTGTGGGGGAGCAGGCCATATGGTATGTACCTGTCCAGCCAAGAGGGGTAAGTGCTCCGCTATTTTCTCTACGGTATCTTCTAACAATGTGGGCAACACTAGTTACCTAGCGGTACCTGTGTCACTTCAGCTACCAGGGAGAACAGTAGTGACCACGGCTATTGTGGATTCTGGGGCGTGTAGTTGCTTCATAGATTTAGACTTTGCAGTTCAGCAACAAATTCCTCTACAAACCAAGGAGGTGGGATTGAATATTTTTCTAGCAGATGGGTCACGCATTAAGTCAGGGGTAGTGGACCACGAGACCCCACCTATCCGTACTACCGTATCGACCCATCACGAGGAACTCCTTCGGTTGGACGCCATAGCATCCCCATTATTTCCCATTATTTTGGGGCTCCCGTGGTTACGTGCCCATAATCCCCAAGTGGACTGGAAGGCGGGTTCTATCCAGTTCCTCTCCACATACTGCCAGCAGCACTGCCTCCCTAAGATCTCCCCGATTCCACCGACCGTGTTGTGTCTAGAGACAGATGCGGAGCTGGCGCGAGTCATTCCTTCAGTCTACCATAATTTTCTGGATGTGTTTAGCAAGCGGGGGGCGGACTCTCTCCCCCCGCACCGAGCTTATGACTGCCCAATTGATCTCCTCCCAGGGTCGGAAATCCCATTTGGGCGGATATTCCCCTTGTCCGAGCGGGAGTTAGGGGTGCTAAAGGAATATATAGATGAAAACCTCCATAAGGGGTTTATTAGACCCTCCACGTCGCCCGCCGGGGCGGGCATTTTCTTTGTGGAGAAAAAGGACAAGTCCCTCCGGCCCTGCGTAGATTACCAGGACTTGAATAAGGTCACAGTAAAGAACCGTTACCCGCTACCACTGGTCCCCGAACTTTTTCAGAGGCTGAAGTCTGCATCTGTCTTCACTAAACTAGATTTGAGAGGTGCCTATAATTTAGTCCGTATCAGAGAGGGGGACGAGTGGAAGACAGCATTCCGTACCAGATTAGGGCACTATGAATATTTGGTTATGCCCTTCGGCCTATGCAACGCCCCTGCCACCTTCCAGCATTTCATAAACAATGTGTTCAGGGACTACCTAGATATCTTCATCATCGTATACCTAGACGATATCCTTGTTTTTTCCCCAACCTTGGAGGACCATAGAGGTCACGTGAGGTGCGTGTTGGAACGGCTCCGCCAACACAGCTTATATGCCAAGGCAGACAAATGCTGCTTTGAACAAAGTAGTATTTCATTTCTGGGTCTAACCATCTCTCCCACGGGAATAGCCATGGATCCCCAAAAGGTTTCGGCCATTTTAGATTGGCCAGCGCCCACCGACAAGAAAGCGGTCCAACGCTTCATCGGCTTCGCTAACTTCTACAGAAAGTTCATTAAGAACTTTTCAGGCCTAGTGTCCCCAATCACCCAGCTGACCAGGCAGGGGGTTTGCTTCCAATGGACACCTGAGGCACAGAGGGCTTTCGAAGCCTTAAAGGAGTTGTTTACGGCAGCTCCTATTTTGAGCCACCCTGATTCGTCCTTGCCATATGTCTTGGAGGTGGACGCATCCGAGAATGCGGTCGGGGCGATCCTGTCCCAGAGGAAGGGCATCAAAGAGCTCATGCACCCGGTGGCCTTCTTCTCCAGAAAACTAACTCCTGCGGAAAGGAATTATGATATCGGGGATCGAGAGCTCTTGGCAATCAAGGTGGCACTAGAGGAATGGAGATACTTGTTAGAGGGAGCGGTACACCCAATATTGATTTTTACGGATCATAAAAACTTAGAATATCTGAGGACAGCTAAACGTTTGAGGCCACGTCAAGCCAGGTGGGCGCTGTTCTTTTCACGGTTCTTTTTCCACATAACCTATAGGCCAGGGTCTAAGAACACAAAACCAGACGCGCTCTCCCGCATGTTTGGGGATCCCGAGGAGAGTCCCAGGCCAGACACTATCCTGACCCCAGGGAATTTCCTAGCCCTCCAATCGGAGCTCCATTCGCAACTGCAGACCGCGTCCGTAGGGATGCAAGGTCCACCCGGTGTCCCCTTATTAAATAGGGAAGGACTTTTCTGGAAGGAGGATCTGATTGTGGTCCCTGAGGAGGCCCGTACCTTGGTATTAGGATACTGCCATGATCACCCGCTGGCCGGGCACTTTGGGGTACGTAAGACCTTGGAACTGCTGCAGCGTACTTTCTGGTGGCCTAATATGGCCAGAGAGTGCGAAACCTACATAAAGACTTGTCCCGTTTGTCAGAGAAACAAACCCACCAGGAACAAAGCTTGGGGTCTCTTGCGCCCATTACCCATACCCGACAGGCCATGGACCATGATTTCCATTGATTTTATCATGGAACTTCCACCCTCTCAGGACCACACTGCAATCTTTGTGATTGTCGACCGCCTGTCCAAAATGGCCCATTTTGTACCTCTAAAGGACACACCTACGGCCCTTGAGACAGCACGGGTATTTATTAAGGAAGTGGTAAGACTCCACGGAATTCCCAGGGATATTGTATCTGACAGAGGGGTTCAGTTTACGTCCAGGTTCTGGAGAGCTCTATGCGAAACCCTGGGTATTAAGTTATCTATCTCTTCAGCCTATCACCCACAGACCAATGGCCAGACGGAGCGTACAAACCAGACCCTAGAGCAGTACCTCAGGTGCTATACCACCTTCCTCCAAGATGACTGGTTTACTCTCCTGCCGCTTGCGGAGTTCGCATATAACAATGCAAGCCACTCTGCGACTAAACAGTCCCCGTTTTTTGCGAACTATGGGTTCCACCCTGTTTTCCTGCCCGATCTAATCCCGGAGGCCGCAGTCCCAGCCACGCAGGATATGCTGACCTTTCTGTCGGCCAATAGCAAGGTATTGCAGGAAGCAATGGCAAGGGCCCAGAATGACAATAAGAGGGCATTTGATAGGAAAAGAAGGGGGGAATTGAGTTTGCGGCCGGAGGACCAGGTTTGGCTGTCCACCACGAATTTAAAAATGTCCTGCCCTTCAAAGAAATTGGCTCCCAAATTCTTGGGGCCTTTTCGGGTCAAACGTAGGATCAACGAAGTGGCATATGAACTGGCACTGCCCGAGTCTATGAAGGTTCATCCGGTCTTCCATGTGTCCCTGTTGAAACCAGCAACTCCAGATCCCTTCCCGGATCGAAGGTCGAAACCACCGGAGGCGGTAAACGTGGATGGGGAGGAGGAATTTGAAGTTGAAGCTATCTTAGAGTGTAGGAAAAGGGGAGGCCAAACTCAGTTTCTGGTGAAATGGAAAGGATATGGGGCGGAGGAAAATTCATGGGAGCCGGCCCAAAATGTGCACGCCCCAAGGCTTGTGCGGGAATTTTTTCAGAACCAGCCGTTGCGTAGGGGTCGGTTGGGCATCCGGAGGCTGCCCGTAGGGGGGGGCAATGTCAGGGATCCCGTGTCCTCGGCGGTGCGCGCATGCGCAGACTGCCGATCCGTCCCAGCCGGCGAGCGCCGAATCCTCGGCGATCGCGGCGGCGGCCGCGCATGCGCAGTAGCGATCGCGGCCGCACCAATAGGAGAACAGGGCGCTCTATTAAAGCTGCCCTGTGCATCTCCAGGTTGCCGCAAGGTCTTGATCCTGTCCTGTAAGTACGCTTCCTAGTTGCCAAACTCTGCCTGTTCTGACTTATGCTTACCTTCTCCTGCTCTGACCCCGGCTCGTCCCTGACCATCCTTCTGCCTGACCCTCGGTACCTCGTTGCCCGCTACCTGTTGAACCTGGATTGTGACCCCGACTATTCTCCGCTTACTCCCCCTGTACCACGCTGCCCGCACAATTCCGACCCGGCCAGTCTGACCTCGTCCACTCCTGACAGTTGCCCATCCATCCCGCTCGGATCAGGATCTGTCATCCCATCCATCCCGCTCGGATCGGGATCTGTCATCCCCTTCACAGCAGGCTCAACCCGGGCACATACCCCCAGCGGGACCCCTCTGCCGCCGCCGGGGGTGCCCAGGAACGCGACCTGGTTTCAGTCTTGCACCAAGTCCATCCCCACCATCAGGGGCCCTGGTGAAAAGGCAGACTGGGACTTAGACTCCGCGCCCTGGGAAACCCCGTGCCGTGGACCACTAGAGATCCCGTTGGGTGGAGCCTGACACCTACACCACTTACTAGTCAACACTCACAGACATGGCGTTTCCCATCTTTCCTGGCCAATAATCAGGACCTACTTCAGGTTCTGAACAATACCTGGTCTGAGTTCTGCGAAACAAACGCAGCCCACCAATCAAATCCAAACCTCTTTTGGAAAACAGGCAAGGTGGTTTTTCACGGTAGAATCATTGCTTTCACCTCCACTTACAAGAAAAATCTCCTCCGAAAATACACGGAGACGAGCCACCTTCTTAGGCAGACACAGAAAGATTTAGCGAATCTTAACTCGCACGAAAACAGGAAAGCTTGGAATGATGCTAAACAACAATTTGACACCTGGGCAGCAGCTCAAGAGGCCCTGTACCAGTCCCACCTTGACCTGAATTTTCACAAATTTGGTAACAAGCCGGGCAAGCTGCTAGCACGGCTATGGAAAACACCATTTATACCCACCCACTTCGCGTCCCTGAAGGACTCCCGGGGAGTATTAAAAAGTAAACCCAAAGAAATTATCTCCATCTTAGAAATTTTTTTCCGGAATCTACTGTATATAATTCAGACCCTATAGACATCGCTCGGGCCACCTCCTTTCTTGGCCACATCTCACTTCCGCATTTAGACCCAATCGCACTCCAATCCCTGAATGCCCCAATATCTCAATCAGACATCTTACTAGCCATCACATCCCTTATGAATGGTAAAGCCCCCAGGCCTGATGGCTATACAGCTGAATTCTACAAGCTCATGGCCGATACCCTTTCCCCTACCTTACAGTCAGTGTTCCAGACAATCCAGGGGGGAGGGGACTACCTCCCCTCTGGATTTCAAGCCCACATTAAACTGATTTAAAAAAAGATAAAGATCCAATGGATCCTGGATCATATCGTCCAATATCCCTCCTAAACTTAGACGTAAAACTTTTATCAAAAATCGTCACTTCTCGCCTAGCTGCTATCTTACCCCCTCTCATCCACCCTTCACAAGTGTGTTTCGTACAGGGTCGCTCGGCTGCTTCAAACATACGCAAGGTATTATTGGTCCTGAATCAGGCCGCAAATGGCTCACCCCAAGATGCAGCAATCGTTTCACTAAACGCTGAAAAGGATTTTGACAATGTCAATTTCAACTGGCTCTTCTTAACACTATGGAAATTCAAATTTGAGGGCCCTTTCATGCCCCTGATCCGAGCTATGTACTCAACACCAACAGCCCACGTCTTAGCGGTGGGTCACATATCCAACCCCATTCGACTTCCCTACTCTTCAACCTGGCCCTGGAACCCTTGGCACGCTTTTTACTGTTCCACTCTGACCTTCATGGAATTACAATTGGTCAACAAGAACTGCGAATCTCCTTGTTCGCGGACAATATTTAAATTTTTACCTTGAACCAGTCTTTAGATCTGCCATACATTCATGACATCTTTTCAGGCTTCTGCCTCTGCTCAGGGCTTCGTATAAATTTTTCTAAGAGTGAGGTTCTTCCACTATTCTATGTCCGCCCTCCTGTGTGGTCCCAAAATTTGATATTTAAAATAGGAACTAAGCACATCACATAACTAGGCATAAAGATAGGGAAACTAGCATCATCTCTATACACGCTTAACTATATGCCCATGATTAATAAAATTATTGGAGAATTGGAGATGTGAAAGGATCTACCGCTCTCACTCTTGGGCAGATCACATCTTTTCAAGATGGTGAGCTTCCCGAAACTTCTTTATCAGCTCCAGACTATACCCCTCCTCCTGAGACACAGCGACATAACGAAGTTAGACCGGGCTATATCTAAATTTCGATGGAAGGGCAAATGCCCATGCATAGCAATTTCTAAATTGTTTCTGCCGTGAAGTGAAGGAGGCTCCTACCTTCCAAAAGCACGAGTATACAACATGTCTTACCTGCTACGTATCTGCCTAGACTGGCTCACCCGATCCTCCAAATACTCTAACTACCACATTGAGTCTGCTATAGTTCATCCTTTTGATCTCACAGCCCTCTTACATTCAAATGTAAACTCCCTCCCATCTAAAACATAACTTGCTCATTCGTGATACCCTTATTACATGGAGGGAGGTCAGACGTAAGTTGGAGGTCTCTCTCCGTGGCTCTCTCGCTTTCTTCCTGTCCATTATAATCCCTCTTTCTCCCCTCCGCAATCTCATGCAGCTTATGAAACCTGGTTCACACAAGATCTAACTTTGGTACAGTACCTATATGATACCTCTATGGGTTCCCAAAAGCCTCTCCACAACCTCCTACAAACTTATAATCTACCCTCACACCATTTTCTTTATGTGCTACAAGTAAGGAACTTTGTCAACTCCGTTGCGCCACTTAAATTCACTAGATTCCGTACGACAATAATTGATGTTCTGGCAAAAATACAAAATATCAAACATATATAGACCTCTAAATCTTCTGTACACAAAACCCTTGGAGTCATCTAACTCTGTGAAATCCTGGGTCAAAGACTTTGACAATGCATTCACAGCTGACAACCTACTATCGGGCTTCAACACCACATGTGCCTTCAACCTCAACGAATTCTGGCGCGAACAACAGCTTAGGATCCTACACCATGCCTATATGTCCTGTCTCTATTTGAGAACTGACCCGGCTCTGTCTACATTCCCTCTCTGTGGCTGCCACAGACCTTCACTGCGCCACAGACTTTGCCTCTGCTCTGCTACATCTACCTTCTGGAAGCAAGTGATCAACTTTATAACCTTTATCACCACCTCCCAATTGACCAATGATTTGCTACTTCTTCTCTTCGGCAACATGGAACAGACAGCAACATGGAACAGACAGCTCTTCCTCTCAGCTATTAGCTCTCAGAAATAATAAGCCTTGGATATCTACCTGTCTCATGATAGCAAGAAGGGCCATTCTTCGGAAATGGGTCTCCAACTGTCCTCGGACGTTAACAGACATAAAGCAAGACCTAAACTACCTACTACGCCTTGACAGGCTTAATCAAATAACCTCTCCGTCCAACTTCAAAGCGGGTCAATATCTTCAAAAGTGGAAGTCCTACATTGCAGGATCTCTCACCGCACAGGAGCAATCATTCTTTCTCCAACCCTAGTGTCTTAAGCCACTCTACGAAAACTCACAGATGACATGCTGTAATGCTGTTCTTCTCACAGTAATCAGTTGATTTTTGTAAACCTTGCTATGCTGTTGATGTGCAACTTCTTTTCTTTACCTGTCTGTTTTCCTCCTTCCCTTCCATCACTCTCTTCATTTCCCAACATTGACCTGATATACTCAGACATAATAGTAAAAAAAAAAAAAAAAAAAAAAAAAAACACCTCCCCCTCCCCCCCAAAAAAATGGGCAGACTCGATGGACCACTCTATTTTTTTCCTGAAGTTCATATTTACAATGTATCTATGCTGCACCAAAATTAAAGCTCTGTAAATCATGGAGGAAGAACTCCAATTTAAAAATCAGGAAGTCTATACCCTTCAGTCTCAAACTACTACTCAATATTCTGTGATAATCAGCATGCAAAGACCCTTGGAAGAGCTAAACAATAGGGATCAAAGAAACAACACCAGAATTAAAGGGTTTCCAGAGACGACAAATCCAGAAAATGTAAAAAAGAGACTTTTAAACAGTTTACAACAATAAATTGGGCAAAGTGCCTTCACACCAAATACAAATGAGTTGGACACAAGAAGCTCTTTGCATGAAAGGCCCTCTATAAAATCTAAGAGGTGTTAGCTATACAATACACTCCTATTCGCCTAAAGAAGATATAATGTGCAAAGCCCATACTATGTGCAATAATGTACTCAAAGGAGCTCCAATACAGAACTATGCAGATCTTTCACGATATACAGTATATATCATTCATACATTGCCAAATTAGAAAATACATCTCATTCGGGAAATCTAAGATCTCACTTTTTGCAGGTGATGTGCTTCTTTCTTTGACCCAAACACATATCACTCTCCACAATCTTCACAAGACCCTGGACCTATATATCTTGATATCAAGGCTATGAAATTACTCACTCTATAACTGATGGGCTTCCACTTAACAAGTCTCCTTGTGGTGCCAATCTTTGACCAAGTACTTCCCATATATCAAGAAAGCTACTGCACTTAAGTACTTAAGAAAAGATTGCCCCTTTACTTATCACAAAGGTAGAGCATCCCCACTCCAGTAGAGAAGTCACTGCATTTCCAACTTTGATTGTTAATTTTTTTTTTTTTTTTTAGATCCCGCTGAACCCCTTTCCTGCTCTCCATATCATAAAGTTACAAACAGATCTGCTGAATTTTACTTGGGCTTACAAACAACATAGGGTCTCTACCAAGATCCTATATGCTTCCTGTAATCAAGGTGGCCTTTCTTTTCCAAACCTAGTTATACTATCAAGCTAACCTGTAAGAGATGTTCAATATGTATTGGAACCAGAAAGATATTACATATTCATGCTCATAACCATAATTCAGAGCAAAATCTCCCTGCCAAACGGGCATTAGCGTGCATGCCCAGTGCTTGCTCTGGCAAGAAATGGCCTATTTAAGCTGGGCTATGATATGAACAAATGTATGAGTTGTCTTCAGCTAGTTCCTGCTCAACCTGTGCCTTGAATTCCTATAAATACCTACCCATGCATGTCTCAGCTTGCCCCTGACCTGCCTCTGATTCCCAACTGCCTGCTTTGACCTCAGCTTGTACTCTGACTCCGCTCCTGTCTTGTGCCCCTGTATTTCACTGCCCAGTTGTGACTGACTCTGCCTCTGCTTGAAGTTCCTGTACCTCACTGCATGGCTGATTAGGACCTTTCAGCATGCTCCTGTCTGCCTATCAAATGTCACTGTGTTCCAGGTCCTGGTTACTGCCTGGTGATCTACAGTCATATGCTTCCTGCAGACATCAGCTGACACTGACTGTTAAACCTGCCCTCATACCACTCTGTGTCCTGACACGTTTTGTCATCACTACCAATAGAAGCTCCCTCTCCAGCTCAATCTCCACTAGATATGTGACAAACCCACTTTTGACAGCTTTTGACCACTGTACATGCTTATAATCGCTGGTCCAAGGGAAGGAATCCATTAATTCCATGCTATGGGCTAGCAATATTGATATACAATCATCCAACCTGATTATTACTGTGTAATTTCTTACCACAAAATGTTAATACCATCTAATGGCAAATGTATTCTTACTGACATCTTTCCTATTCAACCCATAGATTCCAGGCAGCCTGACCTTGCAGATATCCTCTCCTTGGAGTGCAATGATCTTACTAGATTCATATCAACTTCTACTTGTTACTTTCCATTCCATTTTCTATTTACCCAGTGGTACGCTCACAGCAGGTACTGTATATGTTAAGACCTCTGACTAATGTACCTGATCCGAAGACCATGATTCCAAGGTTACCATTGTTCTAGATAGTCCAGAACATAGTCGTGTAGAAACATACTTGGTATTCCAGGTTTAGGGCTTTAGATCATTATCCTAGCAGTAACTACAGTATATCCTTATACAAAAACTTTTGCTCTCAGAAAGGTGTTTTCCATGATTGGATTATAATTTGCCAACAAGACATTCTTTTTGCCTTATCTTGTCTCTAAGCAGATTATTTTATCCTTCTTGAAAATCTTGCTCTGAATAACAATGTACGTTGACATATTAAATGCATGTTGTGAAAGACTGCTTACTTTCTTGTTTTCCTTTCCATTACTGTGCTTTGTTAAAATCTAATATAAAGTTAATTATAAAAACAACAAAAAAATTGTGGTTATTACATACCACCAAAAGAGAACTCAAATTTGAAAATATAATATAAAATTAATTTGGTTACAATGCGTGACCGATTCATTGTCAGTAAAACTAAAAAAAACACTAAAAACTGGAAAAATGGCCTTGTAATAAAAGCCTATTTACTAGATTGTACTCAAGTGGTTAAATATTTTTCCAAGATCTTCACATAATAGAAAAAGCCGATTTAGGAAAGTGTGAAAATTGTCCATATCTTGGTTGCCCTTGTCATAAACTTATAAGGAATTGCTTACTGTGAATATCCTTAGATAAACCATAAACAATAGCATTTAGTCCAATGGATAACTCTTAAAGAGAGATGCCCGGAAATTGCTTGCATTAAAAAACAATAAACATTTTATGACTTGAAACTGCCTCATGCTGTAATAGATATACATAAATTGTATTGATTTGGCATATCTACTGTGTATTTCCTCATTGAAATTGATATTTGTGGTTTATTAACATAATGCTCTAGATTGCTTTATACACAGAGATGTTGATTTATGAAAGGTTCATTGTAAAGATATTAATATATTATTAAGGTTTCCTGATTATGAAAGATCACTGAAAAACATTATATTAACATTAAAACATAACATAAAGGTCACATGGTTGCTTGCTGAAAACCAAGATGACCTGTTCTATCACCATTGATTTCGTAATTTTATTTTTAACCCTTAAAGTTCATTATACATTTTAACCAAACAACACTACGGATGCATTTAGATACATATTGCTAAGCTTTTATATTAATATCTATTTGGGTGGTCATGTGCACTTGAATGGATATTCCCATGTACAGTACCTGCAATATTGTGCTGTAGAACTTGCACATCAAATTACCTGTTTAATATTTTATAATGTTTTTTCTGTTAGTCTTTCCACAAGCAACTCTTTTTGAGGATATTCATCACATTATAGCACCTTAAGCAGATGTTACATAAACTCTGGTCTGATTACTTGTGTACATTAAGCAAGTCTCATTTAGCCCAGGAATGTATTTTTTTAAAACAGAAATTTAAGCAACTACTTTACTAGGAGAAAAGGAACAGTAAAAGCCTATTGGGGAGCAGGGGAGGGAAAAAGGAGTGTATGAGATATGGGAAAATAAAAAAAAGGGGGGAAGAGATGGGGGGACTGGGGAATTAAAGGTAGGTACTGTCTTCCCACCACTCTAGTATCCAGTAGGGTGTACACTTTTTTTATTTATTTAAATATTTATTCATTTTCCATATAAAATACATGTTCCATCATTACTCTCATATAACATACAAAACCATCAATTGTTTCCCTTTCTATCTTTATTCCCATTACCCCCCCCCCCCCACACCTATCTAATACCCCCACTCATCCCAAAAAAAACAACCCCCACCAATAAAAAAATAAAGCAGGGTGTACACTTGAAATAGTGTTAATTAAAAATGTGAACTGTGCTTATGTGTGCAAAATTATTAATGAAAAAAGCTGCAGACATGTATATGCATGCAATTGCAATCTTTTTTACCATTTTAACCGCTTCCATACATGGCACTTTTACCCTTTTTTTTTAATCACTTTTAATGCTATTACAGGGAATGCAAATATCCCCTATAACAACAATGGGCATTGTCATGTATTCTTTTTTTGTAACCACCTCAATATCGGCACTTTTGCCCCCCTCGTGCCCAGGCCATTTTTCAGGTTTCAGCGCTCTCACACTTTGAATGACAATTGCGCGGTCATACAACACTGTACCCAAACTAAAATGTTATCATTTTCTTCACACAACTAGAGCTTTCTTTTGGTGGTATTTAATCACCACTGGGGTTTTTATTTTTTGCTAAATTAACAAAAAAAGACAAAAAAATTTGAAAAAAAAAAACATGTTTTCTTTGTTTCTGTTATAAAAGTTTGCACATAAATAATTGTTCTTCATAAATTTAGGCCAAGATGTATTCTACTACATGTCTTTGGTGAAAATATCCCAAATTAGGATGTATTATTTAGTCTGTAGGAAAGTTATATAGTTCACAAACTATGGGATATATCTGAAAATTGATCAATCCTGAAGTCCTGACGGCCAATCTAATTTCTTGAGGTCCAAGAATGTCAGAACAGTACAGATATCCCTCAAATATATACAGTATACACAGACAATATATACATTCCTAAAGAGAAGACCATAACGGTCTCCAAAGAAATACCACAACAATATGACAAGCTGCAGAAGTCAAGTACAACACCTAACTAGTAATAAACATTGTTGGATAATCCGCTTAAAACCAGAAACAAAGGGGAATGTAAGAAGAAAGGGAAAAAAAGAGGGGGAAGGGGGAAAGAATAATGTACCAAGAAAGGGGTAAACAGAAGAAAAAGTTATAATAAAAAAAGAATACATAACATGTCTTGGTCAGAAAGTCCCTGAAAGAGACTGATAACAGAAAGATGTCTTTCAGAATGAAATACAACAATTACAACATTAGTTGTCTATACCTCTCAGAGGTAAGAAAATCAAGCCCAACACCCATAGAACTTATCATAAGTGTGTGCACATTGATGTTTCCACTCCTCAGCCTCCATAATATCCTGTAACTTCTGCAGCCACTCTTTGACTGTGGGTATTACAGGAGATTTCCAGTGAATTGGGATAAGACATTTACCAGAATTGAGGAGATGGGGCATCAAGGAGCATTTATATGACCCAACTGATTGTTTTATGTCATGAAATAGGATAAAGGATCAACTGCCACTTGGGACTGTATAACCTCATGAATAATATTCTGAATGGTGGTCCAAAAAGGGCTGATAGCTGGGCAGTCCCACCACAGGTGAAGGAAAGTGCTCTTCTGATTGCACCCTCTCCAGCAAAGCCTGGATACTGTTGGAAAAATGCGGGATAGTCTGTCGGGTACCCTATACCATCTGGATAGAAATTTTAAACACTATTCCTGAGCTTTTGAGTTAACTTATGAAGTATGAGCTAAGAATGTTATTTTATCAATACTACAGTTTGACAGGTCTCTACCCAGCCCCTTCTCCCACTCCTGGATGTAGTAGGGAGTCATAGTAGTCAATTTCTCCAACAGTAATTTATATAATTTGGAGAGAAGATGAGTAGAACCTGCCCTATCTAGGCATATAGACTCAAACTTAGATAATGAGTCGCAAGATCTCACATTTATTCATATGGTAATAATTGTGCTAAGCTGGCTATGTTTCCAACTATCTGAGAGTGATGTCCCCCATTCTATGCGGAGATCTATTAGTGACCTCATATGCATGCCAGACATAAAATGGAAACTTCGGGTTTCATGAGGCCCCCCCCCAATATTTAAGAAAGCTATGTCCTTTCCTAGAATAAACCATGGATAACCTCCAAAAGGGGAAAGTGGTGAGGAGAAATTTGCCAAGGAGAATTGCTTGTTTAAACCATCCTAGATAGTCAAAGTTTCATAAGAAAGCGGGGAGACACAGTCTGAGAGACCCTAAAATGTTCGAGGAAGCCAAGGGGCATGATCCAGGTTTCATCCTTCCACAGTCTTTTCCAGAGGAACCCATAATTTGTCTCCTGTATGTAAGTTCCAGTTAACAATAGGAAATAAGGCAGTGGCTCGATAGTACAGTGAAAGGTCCTTCCCTTGTTTTTGTACGATGCATGATGTCGTATGAGAGATGCGTCATTTTCCCGTAAGGGAAAAAGGCCCTAGGTAAGTGGATTGGAACTATCTGGAAAAACAATAGAAATTTGGGGAGGATCATCATCTTCAATATACTTATCTTACCGAACCAGGTGGTTTGTACTTTCTCCCAGGCCTTCAGTTCTTCCTGGTGAAAGCATAACAACAGGACTAAATTAACCCTGTAGAGATCCTTCAGATCAGCGGGCAGTTTGATACCTAGATAAGTGAGGGGGGAATCTTCGTTCAACCTCCGAAATATTCAAAGGAAAAATGACCAACTTCCCGAAGTTCATCTTAAAATTGGATAGATAATAGAAGCAATCTGTTTAATTCAGGAGGTTAGGCAGGGTTGTTCTTGGAGAGCTAAGAAAAAAAGAACGTTGTCTGCAAATGCAGCCAGTTTATGTTTGGTGGATCCCACTCGAACCCTGATAACATCAGGGTTCAATCGAATCTGGCATAAAAAGGCCTCCATGATCAAGGCAAATAATAGTGGCAATAGAGGACATCTCTGCCTTGTCCCGTTGGAGATTGAAAAGGGTTGGGATAAAACCTGGTTGACTTTCACCTGTGCCATAGGACCAGCATAAAGAGTGCCAATCCAATATTGCATCTTAGTCCCACGTCCAAGCGTATGCAAAATACTTGATTTAAATGCCGAATCTATGCGGTCGAAAGCTTTCTCGGCATCTGATGAGAGGACAAGACGGGGTTTTTGAGGTAGAAATCCAGTGGAAAGGGGAACTAGCTCTCTGGGAGTTGTCCTTACCTTCCAGGCAGGGATAAACCCCACATGAGCATGAACTAAGTCGCCCAGGAATTCTCTTAGATGGTTAGCCATAATTTTTGCCAATATTTTTATATCTAGATTTAGTAAAGAAATTGGGAGGTAATTTTGGCGATATACTGGGTTTTTCCCCTCCTTTGGGATAATAGTTACAGTATATGAGCACATCTTTGCTAAAGAATTCAAATACGTCATCATATGAGGCAAGAGGAGGTCTGAGTATTGAAGAAAATATTAGTGAGAAAACCCATCCAGGCCAGAGATCTTCCTTGAGGGCATAGCTGTGATCATAGAAAGAATTTCTGACAAAGGAGATATCTCTTTCAAAATCAAAGATTTGTGGATCATCAATTTGTCCAAGTAAGAGTCTATTGATGCAATGCACCTGGACTTGGCCTCCCCACTCTCTGAGACCTTAAGATTGTATAGGGAGTGACAAAAATCTCAAAAGCAGTTGGCGATCTGGGATGTAAATTGTAGTATGGCACCTGAAGCAGAACACACATGAGGAACATAGGAACACTAGGATTGTTTTTTAAGTGACCTTGCCAAAATTCTCCCACATTTTTGGCCTTGGTCATAAAATGTATGGGCCAAGTGTCTAAGCTTATGTCTGGGCTGGGCGTCTAAAAGCTGCTTCAGTTGCGTCCGCAAGTCAGTGAGTTGGGCACCTATCTGGGTGTCATTCCTGTTTTAAGTCGATAGGAGAGATCTGAGATCTGGGATAGCAAACTGATTCAATCCGAATTAAACAGTTTTTTTTAAATTAGTGGCCTGGGCAATAAAGGTTCCCCTGATGACAGCCTTATCTGCCTCCCAAATCATGCTTTTGGAAACCTCCCCAGCTGTGTTGTCAACAAAATATTGTTGTTGGACCTTGCGTACCTCTCCAGCCATCGCAACATGGTCTAAAAGATTTTCGTTAGGGACACTACGACCAGGTCGGATGAGATTTAGGTTGAGGCTGGATGACTAGTTCTATTGGGGCATGATCCGAGAGCATGATAGGATGAATCTTGGTGGAATAGACATTATCCAAACAAGGCTGGTCAATCAGGAGGAGATCAATCTGAGAGTACGACTGGTGTACTTGAGAAAAATAAGAGAAGTTTTTATCGTTGCCTTACAGAACCTAGCCGAAAAAGACAGTGTGGATTTGCCCGAGGAAGAGTCCAGTCGGGGGTCCTGGCATATAATGAAATCGCCCCCTATGATCACTGAACCTGAGGAAAAGTCCTGTAAAATTCCTAGCACTTCATCAATAAAAGAAACTTAGCCAGAATTCGGGGCTTAGATATTCGCTAATGTAAGAGGGTTTCCATAAAGGGAACCCTTTACCACCACATATCTGCCCTCAGGGTCCTCCAGGTGTAACTACAGGACCAAGGGGCAAGTTTTGTGAAAGGCTATTGCCTCACCCTTGGCTTGCTTAATTGGGGACGTGCTTTGAAACCAGAAAACAGGTAGAGTGGCAATTTAGGGATCGATCCTGACACAAAGTGGGTTTCCAGCAACATCAAAACCTGTGGTTTAAGGGCCTTTAATTCCCGCCATACTTTACTATGCTTGAATGGAGAACAAAGACCCCTGACATTGTATGAAAGCACTTTAACCACCTCCCACCTGGCCAATGTACATAAACGGCCAGGTGGGAGCTTCCCCTTTGAGTGGACGTTCCTGCACGTCCCTCAGAACACGTGCCTGTGCGCGGCCCAAGGCCGCGCAGCAGCACGATTCTGTGATTGCTGTGTCCCTCGGACACATTCCATCTCGGTTCAAGATATGGTCTCTCTGATTGGCCCTCCCGATCACGTGATGGCTGTGTCTAAGAACAGCTGTCTCAGAATGTCAACAGAGACACGCGTCTCTGCAGTTGATTCCCTGCCTGAGCTCCGTGAGAGCTCAGCAAGGGAAGAGGGGAGGGGGGAGTTGGGGAATCTTCAGACTGTGACAGTTGATCTGTGTAGCTGATGATTTAATTAATCAGTTACACAGATCTGCAGCCATCCCACACCAGTGCACCAAGCACCATTTTTCCCTGTCTACAGCCCACGTGTCAAGATCTGGAATCTCCCTATATCATCAACCAGTTGGTCAATTAGGGACCATGGAATTAATCTGACCCCCCTTGATTTGAAGAGAACAGCTATGGTAGATCTGAAATTCTAGTATGTAGGAGTTTTAAACTGTTTGAAGTGGGTCTCTTGGATAAAAATTCTCCCAAACTCTGTGACCTCTTTTTAGGTGTATTTAGTCCCTTCATGTTTAAGAATAGTAAATTTACCTCAAGCATGCTGTTCTTGGTTTAGCTAAATAGACCTGCTGAGATGTGAACTGCCACATCTATATGCAGTGGGAGTGGGTGGGGACTACAGGAGAAAAAAAAAGGGGAAGAGATGGAAATCGCAGGGAGAGGGAAATAATATTGAGACATGAAAAATATCTGAAGTAACTGAAGTATGTAAGAGATCAACAAATGGTTAAAGTAACAGGCATACGTCCTGGTACAATAAGGAGGCGGACAAGAGGTTTAGCCCTATGTGGGGGAAAGTATAACCAATGAAGTCACCTGTACCTATTGTAGATTATGGCAATAAACTACTCAGCAAAAACCATAAATGCAGAATCTTTCTGATTGATAATGTAAGTCATTGACAGGTCTAAAGTCAAAACACGGTAAGACCAGGTTGGTGATGTCTTAGTCTCAAATTTGTTAGCTTAACTGAGATGTAAATGTAAGTCCACTCAGTGGATGTATCATTAATTTGGGATCTTCTGACCCTTCTCACTCGCCACCCCTGAAACCCTCAACATTCTCCAAGCAAAGATCCAAATGATTGCCAATGGTAAAGTTGTTAAAGGGCAATCATATCCTGAGCTGGAGAAGGCATTAAGTTCTCTGAGGTTGATCTGCAATAAAGTATAGGAGGTCAGACAACTTCTGTTTATTGGGGATGAAGTCTCGAGGAATAAAAATTAAAATGGATTGATGTAGTTCAATGTCCAAAATACATCTGTGGCATGAAGGAAGTTTTTTTTTTATATATATATATTTTAATAATTTTTAATATTTCAATTTGACATCAATAAATTATCATATTATTCATATACACAAAAAACAGTTTCATTTAAACAATTCCCTTCTCGAAACCCCCCTCTTCCCAGCCCCCTACCCACCCACCCTAGACCCCATCTACCTCAATGTTCTCTTCTCCCTAGTTCACTGTTCCTCTTCATTTCTAGATTACTCTTGGTACTCCCTTCTCCGTCTTCACTAATCCATTTCTTTTTACTTTCTCAATTTCCTACTCCTTCTCCATCTCTTCCATTATATGA
The DNA here is from genome assembly GCF_062004578.1 of Staurois parvus. Taxonomy (NCBI): domain Eukaryota; kingdom Metazoa; phylum Chordata; class Amphibia; order Anura; family Ranidae; genus Staurois; species Staurois parvus. Next base: position 12,930,963 of record NW_028317949.1, read on the forward strand.
TTTTTTAAACATATCCCATTTCTCCCACTTTTCCCGAAATCCCTCCATTCTATCCTCCTCCATATGATAAGTTCCTCCATCTTATATACATAGTCTACCCTACTTATCCAGTCCTTTATTTTCAGTACTTCTTGTTCCTGCCACAATTTAGGAATAAGTCCCTTTGCCGCATTTATAAGATGAAATAACACCAAATTTTTATGTTTTTCTACCGTGTTCTCTGTTTTGTAAAATAAACATGTGCCTGGATTTTTCGGGACACTAGTCTCAGTAATCCCCTGAATTTGGTGTATTATTTACCCCCAATATTTTTGTATTTTAGGGCACTCCCACCAAATATGTGCCACTGTGCCCTCACGCTCACATCCCCTCCAACACATAGGTGATTTATCTATTTGTTGCTTATGTGCCACACTCGGTGTGATATACCACCTCGCTAAACATTTATTATTCAATTCCACAACTTTCATATCTACAACCCCCTGTGCCAATCTATATATTTTCTTTCTATGCTGCTCATCTGGTGCTATTCCCAATTCCCTTTCCCATTTTACCATATATGGGGGGGGAGTAGTTTCTAATCCTTTAATAAGAATTTTACATATTCGGGAAGTACCATGTTTCTGTTCCCCTCTTCTACTGAACAATTGTTCGAATGGATTAAAATCCATCACTGTCCTTAGGGGCTTGGGGAGCATTGCAACAAAGTGTCTTAGTTGAAAATATCGCCACTCATCTAGCCCAAAAAACAGCTCCTTATTTTTCAGCTCCTGATAGGAGCATATTTCTTCTCCCTCCATTATATCTTTTAACTGAGCATCCCCTTTTCCTATCCATTTACCTGAAACATTTTCTTTCCCCGGTGGAAAATAATCTGAGGCTGCCAGTGACATTAGTATAGAATTAAACTCCCACCTCTTTTGTTTGTGAATTATATCCCAAACCCTAATTACATTTTGTGTATAAGTGCTCATGCTCTCTGCCAACTTACGGTATTGATGCAGCAACCACACACCTTATTCAACTGTGTCCCACTTAAGGTGTTTTCTATATTCACTCTACTTTTCCTTGGTGTGTTATGTGTCCAATCAAAAATACGTGGCAGAAGTACTGAGTAATAGTATCTCCTAAAATCAGGCATGTTTAACCCCCCCATTCTCCTTGTCGCTACATAGTACTTCATAACTTATTCTTGTTTTTTTTTTCTTCCAGATAAACCTCAATATCAGTTTTTTAATTGTATTGAAATAAGTTCCCAGGAGCTGTATAGGTAACATATGGAGTTTATATAATATTTTTGGGACAATTACCATTTTTGAAGGAAGGAAGTTTTTATCCATGTGGATTAAGCTGGTCATATGAAATCAATATGTGGTGTAGCACCGCAAAAATAAGTGTCCAAAAATAAAAAGAAAAAAGTGCAAAAGGGATGGTGTACTAAAATACATCTCCACCTATTGGCCTGATCCCTTTATTAATTTTTCTATAATGTTTGCCAGATATACACAAATCCCATAAATACCATGTAAATTTTTCTATAAGGGGAAGTGTACAACAATGCACCTCCCCTGTAAAGAAAAATGTGTACATTGTGTCTAATACCATCAATAAATAATGTGTGTAAACTACGAATTACATGTTCTACCTTCCATCAAGCACAATTGTATAATAAAATAGTGTTGATCACATTGAAATCCCTGTTATACATAAATATGTGTCATAAACAAGTTAAAACTGGTCCAAAATCTGTTTGTGCTAAATATATATTGGGACTATAATACCTCCTCTACATTAACCCCTTCACGCCGGTGCCTCCCGGCCCTTTAAGGGGTTTCTGATGCCGGGAGGTGGAGGTGAGGTTTAGGGTCATGTGACCACCGTGATTGGCTGTCATGGCAGTCACATGATCAGAAAGGTATTGATCGCAAGGAGAGATGAAATCCGTTTGTGTATCCAGTTTGTTTAGTTTTGGGAAAACCAAATGTTCATATTGCTGCCCCTCCAGTGCTGTGTGATCCTATCTATTCCATACAAAATAGACTACTGGGGTCGCAAAACCGGCATTTCAATGTGATTAACACTATATTTTATTATACAATTGTGGTTGAAGAAAGGTAGCACATGTAATTTGTGGTTTACACTCATTATATATTGATAAACACATTGTACACAGTTTTCTTTACAGAGTGAGGGGCATTGTAATATACCATCCATTTGCACTTTTTTCTTTTTGGACACATAATTTGCCAGTGTAACAGTGCATATTGATTTCAGTTTTCATACCCAAAGTTTTGGTTTGGTTTATGTTTGGTGACAGCAGCTGCCCATCCATATATTATTTATCCCTTCCACTTTACAGAAAAATTTACCAGAACAATAAGCTGGTCATATACCATAAAATCTGATTGTACAGTCTCTGTACAATCTTCTTTAGAGTTACCAAAACTATGCAATGTAAAGACATTACAACGTGTACAATTTGTACCAACAAATGTGGGTCCTTCCAGTACATGTGCTGTAGTTGGTGGTAAATCTAAAGGAGATTATACAATCAGACTGTATGGTGTATGGTCAGCATTAGAGTCACCATATACATTATATAATGACCATATAATCTCTTTACAATCTATATAAGATTTACCCAAACTATGTATTATGAGCATCTACCTAATACATACAAACAATCAGGAAGCCGCACATTAAATAGTTATGGGTACATCTAAAGTAGACTGTACAGACAGATTATATAGTGTGTGCGTTAGGGTCAAAGAAATTCAGTACAGAATAACAAAAGCTCTGGAGTTAGCTGGTGGGATGGCTGGGGGAAGATTGGTGGAAGGCTGTAAACAGTACACAGTTGCTACGTTTTATCCCTTCCAGACAGCATTGACTGTTCTGCCATGTACTCACTTTATGAGGTCTTTTCTCCTTGCTGAAATGTGAGTGTATTTTTTTTAATTTTAATAAAATAGTGAAATTAGTAAGCACTGTGTCTTGTTCCCTGTTCCTTTCAGCATTACCACATGCTAAACCCTGCTGATTAACAAGTGAAGCTGCTCCTGTAAGCTTAATGGAGACATATTGATGATTGATACACTGTATATTGAGTTAATTGAAAGGTCATCATCCTTGTATCCAATTTGATTGCTACTGTTGGATTCTGGCATTTTAAAGATGTGCATTTAACTTTTGTTATGAGGGTCAAGCCCTAAGGTGAGCATTTTTGCTACAGGGGGACGGTGGAGGCTGCACTTTTGGATTGCACCATAGATAAGGCACTGTTTGGACTTTTGTCTTTCAGATTATTATGCATTAATTATCAACACAGAGTTTGTAATATATTTATGCTTAGTGTACACTTTGATATATTCTTGCACTTTATATATTTATCTGGTATACAGCTAAGATTTGAGAAGTTCAGAAATTGAAGATCCCTCTTTTTGCACACCCTATATACTGTACCTTTGCTATGTTTAAATTTAATGTCTCATTTAATTGTGTTACAACATGGGTTCCAGGAAAATGTGTGATCTTTAGAGGGAACAAATATTTTGTGTAAGGATAAACAGGATTCATTATTGAATCTAATGATTTTATTATGGTTCTAACAAAGGAATTATTTTATATAATGTTTTGTAGAAGATCCTTGAGCACCATCTGAAGTCCTTTTATGCCTAAAATTATTTTTGTTGATTATTGTTTTAGGACAAGATGCCTTATAACCATATCCACTATTCTTATTAAAGTCATTGGGATTCAACCTCCTCCTAAATTGCTCTGGCATTTGGTAGCCACCCCATATTTGATAGAACTACAGTATGCCTAGTGAGGGGATACTATTACATTGTATCACCATCATCATGCTACGTAATAGTGCTCACAGCAGATATCTGTCACCAACTGTACCAAATTGTCAGTAGCTTGCACAGGGGTTTCTGACTGGCTAATTCCACATATATGAAAATAAATAAACAGGTGGAGAATTATGACTTTCTAGGTATATAATCAATGTAATAAGCTAATTTAACCACTTGCCTACCGGGCACTTTTACCCTCTTCCTGCCCAGGGCAATTTTCAGCTTTCAGCTTTCAGCACTGTCGCAATTTGAATGACAATTGCGCGGTCATGCAACACTGTACCCAAATAAAAATGTTATCTTTTTTTTTGAGACAGTTAAAGCTTTCTTTTGGTTGTATTTAATCACCACTGGGGTCTTTATTTTTTGCTAAACAAACTAAAAAAGATTGAAAATTTTGAAAAAAATAAGTTTTCTTAGTTTCTGTTATTAAATTTTGTAAATAAGTACTTTTTCTCCTTCACTGATGTGCGCTAATGAGGCTGCAGTGATGGGCACTGATAAGCAACACAGATGGGCACTGATAGGTGGCACTGAAGGGCATTGACAAAGATCACTTATGGTTATTGACAGGCATCACTGATGAGCACTGAAAGGCAGCACTCATATCTGGCATTGATAGTTGGCACTAATGGGCACTGATAGGTGGCACTGATAGGCAGCATTGATTGGCACTGATAGGCAGCACTGATTGGAACTGTTAGGCGGCACTGATGGGCACTCATAGGCAGCACTGACTGGCACTGATAGGTGGCACTGATTGGCAGCACTGATAGGTGACACTGACTGACACTGATAGGCTGCACTGAAAGGCAGCTCTGATGGACACTGATATGTGTCATTGATGTGCACTGGTATGTGGCATTGGTGGGAACTTACATGTGGCATTGATGGGCACTGACATGTGGCACTGATGGGGCTACACTGATCATCAGGGCACTGATCACCAGTGCCCTGATGATCAGTGTAGATGTCCCCTCTGAGGAATGCTGATAACCAGCTCTCCTCTCCTCACATGAGGAGAGGACTGCCGAAAAGCCGCATTTCCTATTAACATGTGATCAGCTGTGATTGGACACAGCTGATCACATGACCGAGCCAACATCATCAGCTCTTTACAGTGATTGGTGATCTGCTGTATCCCAAGGACACAGTGCACCACCGATTGCCGTGTTGCGTGCCCCGAGGGCGCCCATGCTCAATTAGAGTGGGAGGATGTCATATGATGTCCTCTCAGAATGATAGAACCGCCACCCGCCCATCATTTCCTTATAAGGCGGGCAGGAGGTGGTTAAAGATGCAATTAGGAGCTTTAAGTATATTTTCTATCTTTAAAAAAATGCAACAATGCCACTTTTAGCAACGCTCCGAACTGCTGTGTTCAGTTTGGCAGGGGTTTGCCAAATTTCAAAGAAATTCAGATGCCAAACCTGAACACCATTTAAATCAATAGGAGCTGAATCTATCAAACTGAAATGCCCATTTTTTTCTGGGCTATAATGCGAGTGGTGTCAGTAGCTGTGAGGCAGCTGGACACTGTCCTTGGGAAATATACCAATGCAAAAAAAAAAAACGAAATCAATTCAGAACTGCCTTAATTCTTCATGGCATAGATTCAACAAGGTGCTGGAACCATTACCCAGAGCTTTTGGTCTATATTGACATGATAGCATCACACAGTTACTGCAGATTTGTCGGCTGCACTTCCATGATGTGAATTTCCCCTTCCATCACATCCCAAAGGTGCTCTATTGGATTGAAATCTGGTGACTGTAGAGGCCACTGGAAAACAGTGAACTCATTGTCATGTTCAAGAAACCAGTTTGAGGTGATCTGAGCTTTGTGACGTGGTGTATAATCCTGCTGGACATAGCCATCGTAAGATGGGTACACTGTAGTCATAAAGGGATGGACATGGTCAGCAACAATACTAGGGTAGGCTGTGGTGCTTATACGATGCTCATTTGGTACTAAGGGGTTCAGAGTGTGCCAATAAAATATCCCTCATACCATTACATCACCATCACCAGCCTGAACTGTTGATACAATGCAGGATGGATCCATGCTTTCATGTTGTTTACGCCAAATTTTGACCCTACCAATTGACTGTTGCAGCTGAAATAGAGACTCATCAGACCAGGCAACATTTTTCCAATCTTCTATTGTTCAATTTTGGTGAGTCGGTGCAAATTGTAGCCTCTGTTTGTTTGTTTTAGCTGACAGGAGTGGTAACCGGTGTTTTATTCGGATGCTGTAGCTCATCTGCTTCACGGTTCAACGTGTTGTACGTTCAGAGATGGTATTCTGCATATCTTGGTTGTAACTCGTGGTTGAGTTACTATTGCCTTTTTATCATCTCAAACCAGTCTGCCCATTCTCCTCTGGCTTCTGACATCAACAATGCATTTTTGTCCACACAACCTCAGCTCATTGGATATTGTCTTTTTTTTTTGGCCCATTCTCTGTAAACCCTACAAATGGTTGTGCATGAAAATCCCAGTAGATCATCATTTTTTTAAATACTCAGACCAGCGTTTCTGGGGCACCAACAACCATGCCACATTAAAAGTCACTTAAATCTCCTTTCTTCCCCATTCTGATGCATGGTTTGAACTTCAGCAAGTCATCTTCACCACAGCTAGATGCCTAAATGCACTGAGTTGCTGCTAGGTGATTGGGTGATTAGCAATTTGTGTTACTAAGCAATTGAACAGGTGTACCTAATAAAGAGGCCAGTGAGTGTATATTGTGAGGGACTTTTGAAGGGAGTGTGTGTTTGTGTACGCGCTAAAATCTGACAATGAATGGCATTTTCCTGCAATTTAAAAAGATTTTTTTTTCTTTGCAATTCTACAGTAAGAATGAAAAAACTGCATAGAGTTCCCCCTAAAATGCATATCAGACCCTTTGAGTCTGTTATTGATTTTAATGGGGTACAGCACACAAAAAAATGTGCAAGGACCTCCAGGAATTTCATACCACATCAGTCAGGTCTGGTTCAGGTTTTAATTGCATATCATCCAAAATAAGTTGCTGAAGTCCCCCTAAAAATATGTACCAGACCCCTAATCTGAGCATGCAGCCTAGTGTTCAAGAAAAGGGGGGGAGACAATCCTGTGTCCCCCCTCCTGAACCATACCAGGCCATATGGTTTCAACATGGAGGGTGCCTTGCCCATGTTAATGCCTGGTGGTTGTAAGGGCCTTCAGTGTGTGTGGGGCTTATTGGAATCTGGAAGCCCCCTTTAATACTAAGGGGGACAACAGATACTGCCCCCCCCCCCAACATGAATGAATATGGTGTACATCGCACTCCTACTCATTCACACAAAAAGAGTTGTAGCCTAGACATGGACACGCAAACATTTAACAAGTCAGTCCCGGAAACTTTCCCCCCTTTCTGACCAGGCCATTGTTTGCTATACAACACTGTGCTATTTCATCTGTCAATTGTGTGGTCATGCAACACTGTACCCAAACAAAATGTATGTCCTTTTTTTCACACAAACAGAGCTTTCTTTTGGTGGTATTTTATATTTGCGATATAAACAAAAAAACAACAAACATTGTAAAAAAAACAATATTTTCTACTTTCTGTTATAAAAATATCAAATAAAATTAAATTTAGTCATACATTTAGGCCAAAATTTATTCTGCTATATGCTTTGGTAAAAATAAAATCCCAATACATGTATATTAATTGGTTTGTGTGAAAGTTAGTGTCTACAACCTATGGTACTGTATATATATTAGAATTTACTCAGCTTTTACTTTCTGGCTGCCTATCACAATTCTTGAAGTGCTAAAATGCCAAGACAGTACAAAAAAAATCCAAATGACCCATTTTTGGAAAGCAGACACCCCAAGGAATTTGCTGAGAGGCATGTTGAGCCAATCAAAGATTTTATTTTTTGCCACACACTTTTAACCTCTTCCCATCCATCCCATGCCAATAAACAGCTAGCCGATGCTGGGAGACACTTCTAAACATCCTCCCTCATCCATTGCCTGCACGCTGTCCCTGGGAGCACACAGCTCCTCAATCTCAATCCGGAAACAGCAGAAAACAGATTGCTGTACGAGGCTGCTGTGTGAGGTCCCAATTCATGTGATCAATGATTGGCCAATCAGTAATCACATGAGCAGTAGTAAACAAGATGTCACTTCCTGACATCATTGTTTACTACTTGTGAATTATGTGAATGATCACAGAGGTCACATGGTACAGGGTCATTCACAACAGACTTGTACCATGTGATAAGCTGTGACCAATCACAGCTCTCACAGTATTTCTCAATGGCTGCAGGAATGCAGCCAGAGAGAAGGAGAAATTATTGCTTTTAGAGATTTTATGGGTGTAAAACTAATCAATGTAAAAAAAAAAAATCTTGATCACCCCCCACTATGGTGACACTGTACTGCTAGGGTAAAAAACATAAATAATAATAATAGAAAAAAAAAATAAAAATGAAAACTTTTTTTAAATTATAATTATGTTTATACAAATTGATTTGGATTATTTATTATAAAATCGTGTTGCGCTCCAATAATATACAATGATAATCATTTAGTTATTAAAATAATATATGTGCTAATGCCCTGTGTAAACAAATCTCTTAAACAATATCCATATACATCATTGATGATCCTGCGACAAATCTGTGCTAATTTCCACATAACTGTGAAGCATTAATACATGTGCAAACTTATAGCAACAAAAATTATATAATATATATATATATATATATATATATATATTTTATGTCAAAAATTCCTTCCAAACAAAGTATAAATAAATTTCAAAAGTCCACTCTGTGATACATTCTCATTAAGTGCTCCTTCACCGGTGTGCGCTCACCTTATTTTTGTTTTTACCAAACGGTTAAGTGAGGTCAAAAACAGCTTGTGTCCCTTTAACTTGTTGCCGACCGCAGATAGCCAAAGGACAGCTGCACTGCGGCCGGCCAGTTCTGAGTGGACGTCATATGACGTCCCCCCAGAACGCGCTCTCCTGCGCGCCCCAGGGGGCGCGCACCCGGCGATCTCCGTGATGTGGTAAAAGGCCAATCACAGCGGCCTTTTACCACCTGATCAGCGGTGTCCAATGACACGCTGATCAGAGGGAAATGCAAGTGCCGGTTCTCGGCTGCACTTTCCTCACGCTGTCAGATCGTGAGGAAAGTACTGCCGAGAACCGGCAGTTGTCAGAGCGGGGATTGGCACCGATCATCAGGGCACTGATGATCAGTGCCCTGATGATCGGTGCCCAGCAGTGCCACCCGCAAGTTCCGCCCACCTGTGCCCTGCAGTGCGCCCACTAGCTCCGCCCACCTGTGCCCAGCAGTGCACCCACCTGTGCCACCCTGCAATTTCACACACCTGTGCCCAGAAGTGCCACCTACCTGTGCCCAGCAGTGCCACCCACCTGTGCCCACCAGTGCCACCCACCTGTGCCCACCCACCAGTGCTGCCCACCAGTGCCACCCACCAGTGCAGCCCAGCAGTGCTGCCAGTCAGTGCCACCAGTCAGTGCCCAGCGGTTGTGCCAGTCAGTGCCGCCAGTCAGTGCCCAGCAGTGATGCCAGTCAGTGCCGTCTATCAGTACCCATCATTAGTGTCACCTATCAGTGCCGCCTATCAGTGCTGCATATTAGTGCCGCCTATCCGTGACACCTCATTAGTGCTGTCTATCAGTGCCGGCTATCCGTGCCACCTCATTAGTACTGTCTATCAGTGCCCTTTAGTGCTGCCTATCAGTGCCCATCAGTGCCGCCTATCAATGCCCATCAGTGCTGCCTCATCAACGCACATCAGTGAAGGAGAAAAATTACCTGTTTGAAAAATTTTATAATAGAAACAAAGAAACTTTTTTTTTTTTCAAATTTTTGGCAATTTTTTATATATAGCGCAAAAAGTAAAGTGCCCAGTGGTGATTAAATACCACCAAAAGAAATCTCTATTTGTGAGAAAAAAATGATCAAAATTTCATATGGGTACAATGTTGCATGACCGCGCAATTGTCAATCAAAGTGCGGCAGCGCTGAAAGCTGAAAATTGGCCTGGTAAATAAGGGGGTATAAGTGCCTGGTAGGCAAGTGGTTAAATGGACTTGTAGGTGATTTTAGGGCTGTATCCTTGTCCCAGATGGATGGATGGATCCAGCAGGGGGTCTTGATGTTATCCAGAGACCTGGTTTCCTGGATGTAGGTGGATGGATGGATTTCTCCCTCTCTCCTCCAGGGGGTCTTTCCACTCCTTACTGATCCTCTCCTTATCTCTCCACAGGGGCGGACTGACAACTCATGGGGCCCCCGGGCAATAGGGGATAATGGGGCCCCTGTGTCCTTGCCCAAACTCAAAAAAGCCTATGAAAAAGGTACCAGGGGCATCTCATGGGGCCCCCTACTGACCCCGAGCCCTCGGGCAGTGCCGAGTTTCCAAATGGTCAGTCCGCCAGTCTCTCCATATATGTTAGTACCATAGTGCCTTATTTCCTTTTAAAATGATTTATTAGGCTTCAAAATTAGTGCACTCACATTGAAAAACATAAAAAAATGCATTGTTTTATATAATATGCTGTCCTCTGTATGATCTCCACACTTCCTATACACCTATATTCCTATACGTGTGATATTGCTTTAAGCGTCGTGACGTCAAAGTCCCTCCCCTCTTGTATACTTGATGTATCTCTTTCTTTTAAGCTTCCCTCAAAGGAACCAACACATCCTTTCAAGCTTGGAGACCATGTGGTTTTTAACCGGTTCCCGCCCGGCCTATGACCAGATGGTGGCCAGGCAAGTACCTCGTCCCTCCGGGTGGATGCCATATGGCGTCCTTTCAGGCATGTGCAGTTTGCCTGCCCACAGAGCCTCGCAGCGGAGCGATCTGTCTCAGCCCATGTACCTCAGAAACTGCTGATGACAGATCTGTGTGCCGGCCCCGTTGCCAGTACTACGTGACCTGCTGTGAGCAATCACAGCAGGTCACATGACAGTTGTATACAATGGATGGCTTCCTTTCATGCCATCAATGGTATACAAGTGTGTCTAGCTGTGAATGGTCACAGCGATCACATGCACGAGCTGGGCCAATCACAGCCCAGCTGTGTCATGTGATTAGCTGTGGCCAAATCACAGCTAAGCACAAAAAAAAAAACCCTGAATGAATCGATTTCATTCAGGTAAATGCTTGCTTATAGCAAAGTAATTATTTGCTATAAGCAAATTGAGGAAGTGATCAGTATTTTTTATTTTTTTACACAAAGTAGTACAATGTTACTATGGTAACATTATACTACTTTGGTCATAGTGAAATATGAAAAACAAATCTTTAAAAAAGAGAAAAAAATGTTTTAAAAAAATAAAAAATATTTAAATAAATAAATGTATCAATTTTTTTGTTTTGTTTTTTGTACTGTCACCAGTCAGTGTCCATTATCACCACCATGCCAGTTATATGATGGTGCTGTACTGCACTGGTGACAGTATGTAAAAAAAAAAAAAAAAAAAAAAGTGAAAATCACTATTTTTATTTCTTCATTTCCGAAAAATTAAGACAAAAAAATTACAACTTCAAAAAACTTGCCATGCCTCTTATGAAATACGTTGGACTGTCTACTTTGCAAAAAAGGGGTTATTTGGGGGATAGCTGTACTGTTCTGACATTCTTGGACCTCAAGAAATTAGATTGGCTGTCAGCACTTCAGGATTGATCAATTTTCAGATCTATACCATAGTTTGTGAACTCTATAACTTTCCTACAGACTAAATAATAAATACTAATTTGGGTTATTTTCACCAAAGACATGTAGTAGAATACATATTGGCCTAAATTTATGAAGAACAATTATTTATTTGCAAACTCGTATACCAGAAACAAAGAAAATGTGTTTTTTTTTCAAAATTTTCGGTCTTTTTTTTGTTAATTTAGAAAAAAATAAAAACCCCAGTGTTGATTAAATACCACCAAAAGAAAGCTCTAGTTGTGTGAAGTAAATGATAATTTTTTAATTTGTGTACATTGTTGTATAACCGCGCAATTGTCATTCAAAGTGTGAGAGCGCTGAAACCTGAAAATTGACCTGGGCAGGAAGGGGGTAAAAGTGCCCTGTATGGAAATGGTTAAAGCCCTACAAGGTCCTGGACCCACCTTATAGGGAGCCCACAGTGATAACAGCCATAACACGTACAGCAGTTCTGACTGCAGATTCTCAGACCTGGATCCATGCGTCAAGGGTAAAGAAAGTCCCGGATTCTCTTCCACCTGAGGTGTTGACTACAAAAGAGAGCGAAGCAGGTGTTGAACACCCTGAAGCAGACATGTTAGAAAGAGAAGCAGGTGATATAGTTCCATTAGAAGACAGACAGACTGAGACTAATCAAGATGTCCATACTTTTACATCCACAAACCTCTTGGAAAATCTTCATTTTAATAGGTTGTCTTACAGTAATTGTGTTTCTCCCGATTTGGGTGATTAGCACATGTTATTATCACCCGCAGGACTTGATGTACATCTTCCCGCAGCCCCAAAAGACTGAACTTGTGCCCCAACACACACATCCACGTGAACTGTTAAAACAACAGGAAAATGTCTGGGTTTATATGGCAAGGAGAGTGATGAATGTTTCCAATTTTTGTTTGTCGGATATGCTTAATACTACCGATCTCTTAACTACATGTTTGATAGCCATTCCCAGGACATTTTCAGAGTAATGACTAATGATACTGATGTAAGAATGGATGATGTACCATTTATTTCATTGTATGAGTACTGTCGGAATTGTCCAGGTTCATTTAAACACTGGGAAAATATGCCTAGTATAAAAACGTTAAATGTTACCCAAGGAGATGTGTGTTACAATATGACAAGCGATTCTGAAAAGATTCCCGGGTGTTGGTATCTAAGATTTACATATGGGTCACATAAAAAAAACCTGTATGTTTATGTAAGTCTAATAGAACATGTGCCTCAGTACATAACCCAATGACCTGTAATCATGTTTTATCACAGCCCAGCCACATTAAGCATGTCAAATTACCTTTAAGATGGTTGTTTTCTTGTGGAAATACCACATATTAATATATTCCAGGCAATATTACTGGAGGGCCTTGTACTTTAAGCCATTTGAGTATGATATTGCCTGAGAATTCTAAAACTATGGAGAGGAATCTAAGATCAAGAAGAATATCGAGATTGTATCAGAAGATTGTATATCAGATATTACAATTTTTTCTAAAGCTGAATATACTAGCTTAGCTGTATCTATTGTAGGAGTACCAGCATTGGCATTATATAATCCAAGAACTCTTAATGCTTTAGCATGTAGTATGGCAAAAAGTCTTAATTATACTTCTATGGCTTTGCAGGAACTATTGCTCGATCTCCAAGGAACCCGTAAAGCTGTGCTTCAGAATCGAGTGACTATACATTATTTACTGCTTAAAAATAATTATGGTTGTGAACATTTTGATGAAATGTGCTGTTTTAATTTAAGTGATCATGCCACCTCTATACAATCACACATAAAGGCTTTACATGAGTTGGCCTCAGGAATTAAACAGGATGTTACTGGTAATTGGTGGGACTGGGTATTTGGATGGATAACTGGCCTAGGATGTTTGAGGCAAATAATGGGTGGTTTGATAATGGCATGGTGTGGCCTAATTGGAGTGTGCTGTTGTATACAGTGTATTCCCAATTTGGTGACAATGGCACGCTCAGTAAATCAATACTGAAAGGTATAAAGGGTGAATACAGCAGTTGTCACTTTGTGACAAAAGGGAGGTTGTGAAAGGGTTAATAGTTAACTAACTTTTGCTTTGCGCCTACTAACTTGTTTATTTTTCATACAAGATGTTCCCTTGGGATTGAAATGCAGTTATCTATGCACACATGTTTCCCCTGAGAAATTGCAGAAGTTACTACTCTGTTGCATTTTTGTTATGACTATCCATATAGTAGTTTACTGAGATCTTTTTACTGCATTCTAGTTGGTGCTTTATGAAAACCGATTGAAATATGCAGTGTTATCATTTATTACTTAAGGCCTGATCAATAATAAAGAAGTTAAATTCTGCCTCGCACATCTAAGCATTTGTGTCGAAGTGTTCCCAAAGTACTTTGAACTGTATGTCATTGTATGCAGGAAGAGGGCCTTAAATTCATGTTCCTGACACCCTTTGTCTACTAATAACTACAATATATGGCCAAAAGTTTGTGAACATCTGACCATCACACCAGTTGCAGGGTCAAAAGCATGTGGATAGCCTTACTATTTATTGAGTTCATTGTTGCAAGTGAAGGATACTGGTAATGTTACAGCACATAGACTTTTTAAACAACTTTGAAACAACAGTTTAGGAAAAACACCTTTCTGTTCAGCATGACTGTGCTCTGTGAGGAAAACAAGATCCATAAAGACAGTATATGATACATTTGATGTGGAATAACTAGGATTGCGTGCACAGAGCTCTGACATTAAACCTATGGAAAATCTTATGAATAAATTGGAAGGCCAATTGCAAGCTACATCTTCCCACCTAAAATCAATACTTGACTTCAAATTTGCTCCTTTGACTACATGGGCACATATTTCCACAGACACTTCAATATCTTGCAGAAAATCTTCCCAAAACAGTACAGATAGCTATAACAGCAAGGGGGGAGGGACGAGCTGCTGAAATTATCCTGATCTGCAAATAAATTGAACTCAAGCCTTGCCTGCTTTATGGACCTGTCCTCTATTTGTAGATAATTTCCCAGTATAGCCTGCCACTCCCTGATCAATAAGGATTAACCAGAAAACTTTTTTTCAGAATACTTAAAAACATATTTCAGGCAGTATTAATACAAAAACATTTCTTTACTTTCTGGGGTCTTTTGCTAGGTGATTTGGCACCAAACAGGCCTTTAACCACCCAGACAGAATGAGTATGCTGGGTGCAATTGATAGCACCCATATTACATCCACACAATAAAGGGAAATGGTTTAGAGGAGTTCCAAGCACTTCCTCAAAGTGAGTAGCTATGACATCTCACTTTTTATAAGGCCCAGTCCCGAGGTAATGTTCCTTCAAGGACAGATGTCAGTTAACTGGTTAGTGGGTATGTTATTTTAAATGTAACATGCTTTGTTTCCAAACTGTCAAATGTAAGCAGTAATTGGTCTCTCCTATTTGCTTTAAAAGTTGCTCCCAGCACATCCTTATCCATGACATACCCAACGCAATACCTTAGCAGTTCTTTATTTCACATATTAGCAGTATATTAGACATTGTTATTATGATTTCTTGTTCAGTTGTTTTCCCTGACCTTTGTGGAATAACAGACATCTCTTGGACAAGCTAGCATAATTAACATTGTGACACTTGTGAGTTTTCACTGGCACAGCATGCAAAGACATTTGGATTCAGTTATTGGCTATCTTCGTCCATTATTTATCCTGAATTCATCTAGATATCTGAGAATAACTTTACTTTAGACATCCAAATCCAATTTTGCAGCATTTATATTGGCAATATTTGATTTGACAACATACAATTTGTCAAGATTCTTCGAGCAGCCACAGCATGATAAATAGAATGAATGGAGGAAGAAACCAATGGACGAATTTTGTCAAATGTCACATGGGAAAATGGCCATTAAATGTTTTATAAATAGATCCCAGAGAATTTGAGATTAAAAATACAAAATGTTGTGTTTGAGGAAAACACAATGCTTTTTAGTGGAAGTTGTTTCCAACTTACAGGCTGACCTGAATGCACTGTTTGACTCTGTAACTCTATGCCAAAGAATGTTTAATGTTGATAAATGTAAAGTTATGCATATGGGAGCTAAAACTTGAATACATTATATACCGTATTTTTCGCCGTATAAGACGCACTTTTTCTTCCCCAAAACTGGGGGGGAAATGTCAGTGCGTCTTAAGGCGAATATGGAGCGGCCGGTCCGGTATTTCCACCGTGGCCATGTCAGAATACCGGGCCGGCCGCTCAGCTCTTCAGCGGGACCTTACCTGTTCCTCTATCCAGCGGCGTCCTGTCTTCCCGGCTTCTGTAGTGTGGGCACTGGGCATGACAGCCGGGTGCCAAGTGCGCATGCGCAAGAAGCGGTGCTTTTTGTGAATGGTAAGGCGGTACCTGGGACACATGACAGATCCCAGAAGCCGCCGGACCAATCACAAAGCGCAAGTGCTTCTCGCTCATGCGCACTGGGCACCCGGCTGTCATGCCGAGCGCCATTACAGAAGCCGGGAAGACAGCACGCGGCTGGATCGAGGAACAGGTAAGATCAAACAAACTCTGCGGAAGTAAGAGCGGGTACCTGTCAAATTCAGGTACCCGCTCCCCACCTCCCCAAAGGTCAGCAGTCATCTGTACTGTCCGCAGTCTCTGGTCATCCCTGTGCTGTCCGCAGTCTCTGGTCATCCCTGTGCTGTCCGCAGTCTCTGGTCATCCCTGTGCTGTCCGCAGTCTCTGGTCATCCCTGTGCTGTCCGCAGTCTCTGGTCATCCCTGTGCTGTCCGCAGTCTCTGGTCATCTCCTGTACTGTGTCTGCAGTCCATTAGTTCAGAATTTTTTCCTGTTTTCTGCCTCTAAAACCTAGGTGCGTCTTATGGTCAGGTGCATCTTATACGGCGAAAAATACGGTAATCTAGGGTTGTGGTCTAGGTTTCCTAGTAAATTAACGACTCCACATCAATCTGCAATGGCATTTTCCAGCTGCTACAGCGAGGATGATGCATAACTGTATTAAAACAGGTAAGCGTGTTGAGTTACTAAAGGCAAGTGGGCTGCTCACTTTGCACAGCAAGTTGCACTTTGCAAGGGGAATTTCTCCAGAACACAATGAATAAGGTGAAGTTCTGCTGACTTCAATTACCTAATTGTGCTCAAGAGAAAATTGTATTTGTTATTGTTCCTTGTATGGGATAGTGTATTTTTTGCAATGTGAAATGTCATCACATTCAATAAACTCTGAGAAAAATTGCCTTGCAAAGTGAAGCTTCTCTTGCAAAGTGAACACTCTATTTGCTTTTTGTGAATTAACCCCATAGACTCAAGAGAGGGACATAATCTTGCCCATAATCAATCAGTAAGAGTTCATCTTGACTATGCAGTTCTGTTTAGAGAACCAGAATTAGCAGGAGTTCATAAGGAAATTAAGTTATTAAAGGACATGAAGCTGTGAAGGATAAATAGCTAAATTTCATAACCCCTGAAAGAAGGT
This sequence comes from Staurois parvus, assembly GCF_062004578.1. NCBI lineage: Eukaryota > Metazoa > Chordata > Amphibia > Anura > Ranidae > Staurois > Staurois parvus. Next base: position 12,948,047 of record NW_028317949.1, read on the forward strand.
GATAAAGGGGGTATGTGATCACCTTGTATGAATACAGAAATGGTTCATATACTAAACTAGGTGAAATGTCATTGGAAGGAGCACTTTGTGTCTTGTGTCTAAGGCATAAAAAGGTTTGACCTCTCTACATGGAAAGGGCTATTTATAATAAGAGTTGTGAAATAGCATTTGACTGGAGTTTGCTCTACCCAGCTAAATAAATTGCTTCTAAAAAGTTGCAATTTCCAAGTCAAGTTCCAGCTGCAGATATTTGTCCTTCATCTTGTCATCCTTTTTTATGAACACTGTTAACTGTTTATCCTCCATTTTTATGTGAAACTGATACACCATCATGATGTAATGCACCTAAAGCACCTGAGGAAAGAAGTCATCAGTTGGTGAACCAGTGATGTGTGACCACCTGCAAATTGCCTGCTGTTTTCCCCCATTCTTTCTCTTACTTGAAACACAATAGTGCCACTGTTTTTAAGGAAAGTATTCTCACAGCATAGGTTTAGTGGTACAAAAACTGCTAAAAAAATGTGCACTTCTGTTGCATAACTGGTTTTATAAGGAGCGTTTAAATATACTTTAAATATAATTCTTGTAGTATGAGTTTAACTTCTGCATTTGAAGACTTTATTTTTACATGACTGTTTTGTTTCCAGGGTAATTTTCCTTACTGTAACATTGTAACACGCACACATATACAGTATATAATATTTACATACATATAACAAAGTTCATTTTATAACAATTTAGTCACAATTATACTGCATAAAACACAAAAGAAAATACAATAATTAAGGTCATCTAGAGTTTAGTACAGGTTATACTATAAATGTACTCTTAAGGAATTGCCAACTACTGTTTTACCAAAGATCAAAAGACTATTCACTTACATTCAAGTTGATGGATATTGACTGGCACAAGCATAGAGGAATGAGGGATGTAACAAATGCTTTGATAGTCACAATGAAGTTTGTTAGATTTTTTTTGTGCTGCTTCAAAGAATATTTTCTTTTCTTTGGCACTACAATTAATAGCTTAAGGATGATCCATCTGCTTCAGCAGAATGTATAAATAGGTCTAATTAACCATCTTTTCCTTTGGGCAATTAAACTGCTGCAATATTGTTGGAAATGATGCATTAATGCTATATTACATTTTTCAATAATACCGTAAATAAATAGCGAATTCAGTTGCAAACAGACTTAGGTATAAATACAAATGTAAACTAAAAACATACAAAGCAAAAAAAAAAAAAAACTATTAAAAAGGTCAGAATGTATGCAACTTGAATAAAATAAAAAATGAAAGCTGTGAATTCCCTTCATTAACAGATGAAAGAAAACCATGATTCTCTGTAAAAAAAAATACTTATCTTTGCAGGTACTGTACTTTGCATGTTTGCTAGGAAATTAAAAAATAAGTGAATTAAATTACACCCTACATAATATACAAAGGTCTTATTAAATAATAATTGTAACAACATTTCCTTGCATTGTGTCACTTCAAATCATAATAATGAAAACAAAGCCTTGTGAGTAAATTGTGCCAGTAACTGCCTACAAGTACTTTGGTATTCCTGGAGAGTTTTCTTGTTGTTTTTCATTATTCCATGGAAGACAAGTAATGCTTAAACAAAACAATGTATTTGGCTTGTAGTTTGAAAGTCATAGAAAAACGTGTGTGTGACAGTGGCCTTTCAAAGTAAAACAAATTAATATGTTTAAGAACATTACTGTTAGTCACACAGGGACCTTTTTCAAATGAATCTGATACATATACCTATATCATTTTTATACCATTGTAAATAAGGTCTTGTTGTATCAGCATTTAAAATATAATCTACAAGCAATTAGTGCAATCATTTTGGATAATGTCCACAGTGTTAAGAATGTTAAAAGTTTGGTAAGTAGACAGATGGACTGCTTTAGTTAATGTTTTATTATTATTATTATTATTATTATTATTATATCTTTTATTGAAAATATTTAGTACAAAAAAAGAACAACCTTATACACAAAAACTTCATATATACATGAATTCCATTTTACATCTCCTTATGCCCTACCCCCCTCCAGTAACCCCTGTCCACATCCCCCTGCCCAATATCTATCTCCTTTCATACTTCTCTATCTATATCTATGTCCCTTCCCTCCCACCTCCACTATCCCTTTCAAATACTCTGTCAAACTCTCTCTAAACTTTTCCCCCTAAACTCCAACCTGTTCCAGATATCTTTTAGATGTTTTAAAGTCTAACCAACTACTCTTTTCTATTTTATCCTCCTCTATATGATATAACTCACCCATCCTATAAATATTTTCAACTCTATTTATGCAATCATTTATTCTTGGTGGCTCTGAAGCTTGCCAAAATTTGTGAATCAAGCCCTTAGTCACACTGACTAAATTATATAATGCACTGTTTTAATGCAGTTTCACTGAAGGCTCAAAGTTATAAAATAAACGCATCCATGGGTCTTTCTGTATGGTGATTCCACATATTTTCTAAATATATTGGATTATTTATTTCCCGTAGTCCTGTATTCTTGGGCAATCCCACCATATGTTAGCCATTGTCTCTTTATTCCCACATCCTCTCCAGCATAAAGGTGAAACATCTACTTGCTGCTTATGTGCCAGCCTCGGGGTAATATACCATCTCACCAGACATTTGTAATTTATTTCAACTGTGCTCATATTCATTACCTCATGTGATAGTTTAAATATTTTGCTCTTTTGTTGCTCATTCAGTTTTGTTCCAAGTTCCTTTTCCCATTTTCCAAGAACAAGGGAGGATCAGCTCCTTCCATATCTATAAGAATCTTATAGATCTTAGAGGTGACTTGTTTTGGAACTATATTTACGCTTAACAATTTTTCAAATGGATACAGATCCTCCAGCATCCTCAGTGCATCCTAATTGACAGTACAGCCACTCATCTAATGTGAAAAATACATTTTTTTCTTCTTTAAATCATGAAAAGTTCCCTTTATTTAATATATCTTTCAAATGTGCATTTGTATCTTTAATCCATTTTCAAGAAATATTGTCCTTCCCGGGGTGGAAATACTCCATTCCCACCAAGGGGGTCAATATTGATTTATATTTCCATCCCTTTTGCTTATAAATTATATCCCAAACACTTAAAACTTTCTTAATCAATTGACTAATATTCACATCCTATATACGGAATTTATTTGGTATCCAAAAAATCTTCCATAAGTATGCCTTACTCAAAAACTCGTCCATATTTCCCAACCTTTCCCTTGTGCATTATATGTTCAATCCACTATTTGTGATAATATTACCACTAAAAAATATTTCCTAATATTAGGCAAACCCAAACCCCCATTCCCTTTTGTCCTACCTCATAACTAATTCTCGGTTTCTTATTTGTCCATATGAACCTGAACATCATCTTCTTTATGATCCCAAAGAAAGACCCTGGTAGATGCTTTGGAAGCATATGAAACTTATACAGGATTTTTGGTACTATCACCATCTTTACCAGGTTTATACGACCTATCCAGGAGTCTCCTCCCTTTGCAAGTCTCCCCATCTCGTCCTTTATTTAATTTATTAATGGGATACAATTTGCCTGATATAGGCCTTTTATTGAAGGAGTTAATTTTATTCCCAGGTAGCCTATTTCCTTTTCCCTCCAAGTAACTGGAAAATCTTTTTTGTAAGCTCATCTCTAGCTTTGAGATATTGATATTTAAAATTTCTGACTTTGCGGGGTTTATTTTCAAATTTGATAGCTCGCCACACTGTTTTAAATGTCTCATTAAATTAGGCAATGTTATTCTAGGATTTACAATATAGAATAACATATCATCTGCGTATGCTGCCACCTTATACTCCACTTCCTCTATCTTTATTCCAGCTATATCAACACACTTTCTTACCCTCCCCAGGACAGGTTCCAGAGATAGTACAAATAACAAAGAAGAGAGTGGACATCATTGTCTAGTACCATTATACATTTTAAAAAACTGAGAGAGGGATCCATTGACCTTAACCGCCTCTGACAGACCGTTATAGAACCCTTTATCCACTTTAACATTTTAGACCCTAGACCCAAAGCCTCTAAAGTGTCAAACATAAATCCCCAGTTGACCCTATCAAGCACCTATTCAGCATCAATCGACAGGAAAATTGTCCGCTGTTTCTCTCTCTACTCTTTATAAGAGGTGCAATGATCTCAGGCCATTGTCTCTTCCTTCTCTCCCAGGGATGGGACGAATAGTGCCCCATCTCTGGTGTCAGTGACAGAAATAGTGCCCTATCACTGGTGTCAGTGGGAGGAATAGTGCCCCATCATTTGTGTCAGTGGGAGGAATAGTGTCCCATCACTGGTGTCAGGGGGACAAATAGTGCCCCATCATTGGTGTCAGTGGGAGGAATAGAGCCCCATCATTGTTGTCAGTGGGAGCAATAGTTCCGCTTCATTGCTGTCAGTGGGAGGAATAGCGCCCCATCATTCATGTCCGTGGGAGAAATAGTGTCCCATCATTAGTGTCAGTGTGGCAGGAATAGTGCCCCATCATTGGTGTCATTAGGACGAATAGTGCCCCATCTCTGGTGTCAGTGGGAGGAATAGTGCCCCATCACTGGTGTCAGTGGGAGGAATAGAGCCCCATCATTGGTGGCAGTGGGAGGAATAGTTCCCCTTCATTGATGTCAGTTGGAGGAATAGAGCCCCATCATTGGTGTCAGTGGGAGCAATAGTTTCCCTTCATTGATGTCAGTGGGAGGAATAGTGTGCCATAATTGGTGTCAGTGGGAGGAATAGTGCCGCATCATTGGTGTCAGTGGGAGGAATAGTGCCCCATCATTGGTGTCAGTGACATCAATGATGGGGCACTATTCCTAGCACACTGACACTAGTAATGGAGCACTTTTCCTCCCACTGACATCAATAATGCTTGCATTGCTGACCCCTGCTCCAGCCTGGGCTCCCTCCCTCTCCCATCCACAGCCAGCATACCTGGCTGCAGCATCTTCTCTGTCCAGATCTCGGCCGCAGGGACTCAGCAGAGACACTTACCTTACCGATCAGCTATCTTCCTTCTCCGGACGCTCTCCTCCTCCTCACCAGCTCCGGCAGGACCTTTGCTCTAATCAGCTTCTTTGATCTTCGCACTGCTGCTCAGCTCCTCCTCTCTGATTGTGTGCTTTCCCTGAGCTACAGATCCGATGGCCAATCACCGGTGAGGACGTGGAGCTTGGATAGGAAGGGACAGGCTGCCATAGGCAGCCCAGTGATACTGGGGGTGTAGCCAGATTAGAGGGGCAGCATGTCATCCCACCCACATCACGATCCAAGATCCAGGGAAATGAAGACACTGGACTGGACAACCTCTATACCCCTCCTCCAGCAGCATCTCATAGTTGAAGTGGGACATGGAGTCACAGACACAGGTAAGACATAGCAGCTCCTGTCCTAAGTGTCCCTTCTGTGGGAAAGGGGTGGGGTGGTGGCGCCACCATGCCGCCACCCTGAAAAGTGCTGCTCTAGGCAAACACCTTGTTTGCCTCGCGACAAATACGCCCTGCATATAACCATACATTAAAGGGACCAAGAGATCTCTAAATTTTTTTAAATAGCCCACAGTATATCCATTTGCACCAGGGCTCTTTCCTGATGCCATATTCTTTAGTGCCAAGGTAATTTCCTCTGTTGTAATAGCTCTCTCTAGGACCTCTAATCTTTCCGCTGCTCTTTTTGGCATCTCCGCCTCATTTAAGTATTTCTCCCTTTTTCTCTTCTTGTCGTCTTCTATTTCTCTTTGATTTCTGGGGCTCACATCGCACAGCCTACTATAATATTTTTGGACCCTATTATCAATATCAGTGGTGGCGTACACCATTTCTCATTTACCATCTTTAATTTTTTCTATGAAGTTTTTAGATTTATTTTCCTTTAGCCTCTTCATTAAATGTTTCCAGGTCTATTCTCCCACTGATATCTGTCTTTTGAGACCCTATTAAGTATCCTTCTCGACTCCTGTTCCATAAGATCTTTTCGTTTTTCTCTTTTAAAGATTATCTTCTACCTGACCCCGATTAAACTCTCTATCTACTACCCGACACATTCTCCTACATGCTGGAGACGTTGTGGCAAACTAGGCTCAACAATTCATATTTTATGGTCATGCAAGTCACTTTGATCCTTCTGGAATACTACATTCCAATTAATATCTGAAATATACACAACTCCGATAGTCCCGAACCCCTTATTAGCACTCCTTCACATTGGAGTAGAGAAACTCCCCACCCATTCCGGAACAATTATTACCCACATACTCTTTGCAGCAAAAATTAATATTACTAGATTATGGAACACGAATAATACCCCTTCAATCACTTCATTAATTATAGACCTTAACACCCAATGTCAAATGGAAAAACTATCCGCAATTACCTACCACAAATTCAATACCCAGTGGACCCGATGGCTAAATCACCCAAAATGTTTTATACAACCCTCATGACATTTCAAGAGAGATGAAATCACATCCCATACCAAGACTGGTATCTCCTCAATTTCCCAGTTATATCCTTCCCCCCTAATTCCTATCCTTGCCCATCTCCCCTCCAATACCCCCCCCCATAACCCCCAAAATCTCATAACCAGAGTTCATCAAATACATACGAATACCTCTGATGATATTGCTAAGACAAGACCAATACCTCATCCGTCTAAGAACGGAATTACAACAAAATTATCAATCATATTTTGTCTATTGTAATATTGTATGACTGAACCATTTATCTTTTCCCTGTTTTTTCCTTGTTTACCCTTGAAAAACTCAATAAAAATTATTGAAATATAAAGATTATGTTCTGATATAAGTCTGTACCTATCTTCTTTTTATGTAACTGTTCTAACTTATAGAGCTCCCGCATCACCATCTTTATTTTTTTCCCCTGTTCTTTTTTTTTTTCTGCCCCTATTGAAATCAATATTCCCCTGATATATGCTTTATGTGCCTCCCAGATTGTGTCCACCGAAATCTCCTCTAAAAAAATCGCTCAATTTCCTGCCTTAACCTTTTCTCTATTTCAGGATCTTGTACTGTATATGCATCTCATTTAATCTCCACATAGCTATTTTATCCTTGTCCCCTCCTGTCCATAGTCTCATTGTGATAGGAGCATGATCAGAGATGGACGTAACCTCTATGTTAGAACTAACCTTCGACTCCAGTTGTCTATGCTCGATCATTATATAATCCAGTCTTGAATACGATCCATGTACTGGAGAGAAGAAGGTATAGTCTCTTTCTCATGGATGTTTCACTCTCCAAGTGTTTGCCAATTGACATTGATATAATATCTTCTTCAATAGTTTTAAATTCCTATCACCTTCTCTCTGCGTACCCGATGATGCATCCAACTGAGGATCCAGACACAAATTAAAATCTCCTGCCACAACCCAGACTACCCTTCTTTAATTCAGAAAGTCTCCTTAAAATACCCTCCAAGAATGTTACTGAGTTTTTATTCGGACAGTAAATATTAGCTAATGTATATTCAAGTCCTTGTAATTTTCCTCTCAGGAATAGAAACTGGCCCTCTGGGTCTTTCAATCTCCCTTCCAGAGTAAAACTAACAATTTTTGAAAACCCAATTGCTACTCCTTTAGCCCTTTTAACTGGAGAATCAGCATAGTACCACATTGGGTAGTACTTCAGTTTAACATTTGTAACATGAGTTATATGTGTCTCTTGTAGAAACACTACATCTATAGAGTGCTGGTGAATTTCCCTCATTATCTTATGTATTTTTGTTGGAGAATTTAATCCTTTCACATTGTAAGTCATAAACGTAATCACACTAATTTCTGGTGCTATTCCACTACCCTACAAAATTTCCCATCAGAGAGGCACAGATATAGATATCTTAAGATATGGATATTCTCCCCCAGTCCCACATCCCCCCATTTCCCCCCCTCCTCCCTCTGGTCACCCTCCTACCACCCCACTTCTCCCCATCCCTTTCCCCTAAAATCCTCATGGCTTACCTGTAGCCCTGAAATCTGCAAGGGGTTATTCCCACTAGAGATTCCTAATTTGGGGTGAGGTTCAAACCACGCACACCCACTCAAATCCCTAACTCAAATCATTAGTCTGATTGGAGCTTACCAGCATGTTCAGCCTCCAGGAAACCCGCCAAATCAAAAGTTCTCCCTACCTCTCACTCCCTCCCACCCGTTACCTAAAACCGGGGAGGAAGGGAGCAGGGGCGAAGGAACCATGGTGCAGATGGGAGAGGACCGAGGAGGCAGACGGAGAAAGAGAGAAGAAAAAAAAAAACCAGGACATACCCAGCTCCGGGTAACACCATGCCTCCCCTCCCTATACTTTCTTCTTAGATACCCATTGCCACTTTCCTGATCCTTGCCCTCCACTCTCTTTAGACCCTTCTGACCACCCTTCAAGGTCTATTTTCTGTAAATCTAATTTCTCGCAAAAATCACTAAGATCTTCTGGGAACCTCAGTCTTCCATCTTCCCATCCAATCAAGCATGCTGGAAAGCCCCAATTATGTCAAACATTTTTCTCTCTCATATAGTCCAGCAGCAGTTTCAGCGATCTTCTTCTAGCCATGGTCTCTGGAGCAATACCCATGAAAATATGTAACTTTGTCTCCTTATATTTTATTTCGGTAGTATCACTCAAACTTTTCCAAATACTTTCTCTGTCTTCATAGTGATGGAATCGAACTATCACATCTCTGGGGCTTTCCACTGACACTCCTTGTGGTCGTCAAATTTTCTATTGCTGATCTTCCCAATATTGGATTACACACTGTCTTAATTTTCTCAAGTAAATCCTCTCCCTGTTCTTCTTCTGGCAGACCCCAGATCCTTAAATAATTTCTTCTGCTGCAGTTCTCCTGGTCTTCCAATTTAAATGAGAGTTTTCTCTGTTCTTTACGCAACTCCTCCACCTGTGTTTCTAATTTATTGATTAATTGCGAGTGTGTCTACATTCTCCCCTCTACTTTTTCCATTCACATTAATATCTGACCCAAATCATTGCATAGTGTCCTCATATTATTTTTCATAAACATCTCCAGTTTCGCAAACATCTCCGCCATCTCAGTTTTTGTAGGTATTTGTGACATTGCTCCTTGTTGTTCCGTGACACTTTGTTCCATTACACTGTCCAGACTTGTCGACTCATTGGTCTGGTTCCCTTCCCCGGACCCAGATGACAATCTGGATTGATCTCTGTCAAATATTCTAACTCTTTCTTGTTATTTTTCCTGGGTTTGCTTCTCTGGGCTTTTCTCCAGAGGGGACATATATTTTTTAATTGTACTGGCATTTGCATTCGATTGGGTTTTTTTTAAGCCTCCTCCTTTAGCTGATTAACTCTTCATTCCTATTCGGTACTCTTGTTACTTTTCTATGATCACAGGCTTCCTCTGATAGTTGTCACATAAATGGTTACCTAAGCATCCCAGCGCTCGTTTCTCTATTAAAATACAATTTTATTATCCCCGAGATAAGTCCCTATTTTTCCTTCTGTGATTTTTACTTCCCCTAATCAATTTCTTTTGGGGCCAGTTTAAGTTAAACAGTTCAAGCAGTCTAAGAGATCACCCCGCAATATAGTCCTTAGTCATCCCCACTGCTCAGGTATGTTTATAAAAAATGCATCTGGTCAACAGAAACCAAAATGTCCTGCAACTCACCATCATCCTCCAAATCGACTCTTCAGTCCCTGTTTGCACTTGGTTCCCGCAGTGGCTTCCAAGCCAAATTTCCAGGCACACCTGAGGGAGTACTTCTATGTCTTGGCAAATATCTGGGGTGTCTCTGGGTCTCCTGCATTTAGTGGTTCAGCACAAGGTGGAATCCCATCATAGCCCTTTCTCCTCTTCATCTGCAGAGACTCCTGCTCTCCCGGACCTTTAAGACTTCTCTGTCACATGGGAAGTCATCTGATACCTGGGAACACCCAGCCGCCACCTCCTGCTCCTAGCTCAAGGAGATCCTGGTACTCCTGTGGACCTGACAACCACTGCCAACCTCCAGCCGTCCTGCCTCACCAGGGGCCTAGCTCCTGCAGGGTCTCCCAGCTCCACAAGGCCACAGCCAGGACCATTTGACTGCTGAACACTGCGGCCAGTGCGTCCTCCCTCCGGTAAGCTCTGGGCGGTCAGAAACTAGGCTGTAGTGAGTGACGGGAGCCTGAAGCTCATGCTGCTCACAGCGCCATGTTCTAGACCCTCCCCCTCTATCATTGTAGCCCTAATGATTTAGTAAATGTTTTAACAATCTTCTCACAATAAGTTGTGTGAATATTTACTTCAGTTATCCAATAATGTGAAGAGCAATTCTTGTTTAATTATTTTTTCTGTGCATGACTGAATATTTAAATTGAAGATGAGTTTGCTTTTCACATAATTGGATAAATGAATGAAATGTGTTTACAATTTATTGTTCAAAGATTCTCAACACCTTTAGTAAATCAGCTCAGTGCTCTATGGCAGTTTTTCTAAACTCTGATCATCAAGATCTGCCCCCATAGACATAAAGGGGTTTATTTACTAAACCTGGAGAGTACAAAGTCAGGCTAACGTCTGCATAGAAACCAATCAGCTTCTAACCTCAGCTTGTTCAGTTAAGCTTTGGCAATGAAACCTGGAAGCTGATTGGTTTCTATGGAGAAGTGAGCCTGACTTTGTACTTTCCAGGTTTAGTAAATAAACCCCAAAATGTCAAACTTGGAGTAGATTTGGAAAACTGTTCACAAATGGAACCCAGACAAAGTTTCTCATCCCTAGTATCAGTGCATAACTAGCTATTTTTTTTTTTTCATGTATGTGTAGTACCCTCCTAGATAGGTGCTAGCTAGATTAGGTAAATTTAGTTCTTTAGCTTATCTGTACTCAGTCGAGCAGCTTATGATTGGTTTAGGCTGTTCTGAGCTTCTTTGGTTGTGGGTTTGACTGCTTCTCTTCTGGACGTTTCTGGAAGGTAGTGGGCTGGGGGAGTCATATTTACATCCTGAATATTTATGTGGTTCCAGCCAATCCCTAGGCCTAGGGTGCCTAGTAGGTGGCTGGGAGGGTGCATAAATAGTCTGCTGCCTTGAGCAGAGGGATTTTGTCCAGGAGGAAGAGATCCCAGCCTGTGTTAGCTGAGGGTCCATTCTACTGAATTTGCTGGAGATAACTGAGGGATTTATTCAGGGATCTGGTTGGAGAGCTCACGGGAGACATGTCTGGCTGATATTGGAAACAAGCATTCAAATATCTAGAGACGTGTGAGCACAGACTGGTGCATGAGATTCCAGTGACCGTGTGCTGCTACTATTCATCTTACATCAGTGTCAGCCTGTGCTTAAAATTGGACATTTTTTATGGTTTCCCTATATAGTTCAGTGCACTATTTGTTGCTGAAAGGAGTGTTTGAAAGCTTTGACAAAAAGACAAGTGTCCTCAAGTTGCTGCCGTACATTACTGGAGGTACCTTACAGCCTATCCAAGTTCAAGGTATAATAAAGCATCAAAGAAGAATACCTCTAGACTATTCATTGAGCCTAGCACTAGCTTGAAAAAGAACCCTGGGACTATTTAGCTGACCCTTTAGGGGGTGAATGCTACATATGAAAATACTGTTATAAAAATTAAAACTATAAAAGACAAAACTCTGTATTATACAAAAAATGTGTTTAGGTTTATCTTTTATTTGTTTGCATTACATGTTTGCTTTGCATGTATTATTAATCAATAGAAATATATACAAGTTACATTTTTTTTTTAGATTTAAAACAGTGGCTGTGGGTTATATGAGTTGCTTGGAGTCACCAAAGGGCATGTCCAGTTTAGTTTGTTAAGCTGAATAGGTGTTAAAGAGGTTCAATTTTCTTTTTTTTTAATGCAGCTATATACATTTTCAATTTCCTTTATTTATTTATAGTCTGGGTAATACTGGTCATTTGATTATCTGTTATTGTATATATTTTTATACTTTTTAAATTAAAAATTTAACATAGAGAACAAGTGCAGCAGATACACTTTATCGATGGAACAGAATATAGTTCCAAACAGTTATCAAAGTGAGAATCTATATCCGCCATGAAGTTAAGGTTTATAAGATGATTGAAGTATCATTCAATATCACATAGATGACAAGAAGATAGTATACTGCATTGCATTTCCAAAATGTAAAAGGAGATGGAACTAAACAAATAAACACGTTCCACTGACAGGTTAGGTAACCTTTTTCTGCATGTCATGTGTCTATACCAGGGGTGGCGAACACGCGGCTCTCGAGCCGCGTGCGGCTCCCGGCCAAAATGAATGCGGCTCTTTGCCTCTTATCATATTTTGTATACTGTGGCTCTTTGCCAAGTTTCATCTTTCTTTGGGGAGGTGGGGAGCGGCTACCTGAATTTGACAGGTACCCGCTCTTACTTCTTTGTTCTTTGATCTTACCTGTTCCTCTATCCAGCGGCGCGCTGTCTTCCGGCTTCTGTAGTGTGGGCACTGGGCATGACAGCCGGGTGCCAAGTGCGCATGCGCAAGAAGCGGTGCTTTTTGTGAATGGTAAGGCGGTACCTGGGACACATGACAGATCCCAGAAGCCGCCGGACCAATCACAAAGCGCAAGTGCTTCTCGCTCATGCGCACTGGGCACCCGGCTGTCATGCCGAGCGCCATTACAGAAGCCGGGAAGACAGCGCGCGGCTGGATCGAGGAACAGGTAAGATCAAACAAAAACTCTGCGGAAGTAAGAGCGGGTACCTGTCAAATTCAGGTACCCGCTCCCCACCTCCCCAAAGGTCAGCAGTCATCTGTGCTGTCCGCAGTCTCTGGTCATCCCTGTGCTGTCCGCAGTCTCTGGTCATCCCTGTGCTGTCCGCAGTCTCTGGTCATCCCTGTGCTGTCCGCAGTCTCTGGTCATCCCTGTGCTGTCCGCAGTCTCTGGTCATCTCCTGTACTGTGTCTGCAGTCCATTAGTTCAGAATTTTTTTTTCCTGTTTTCTGCCTCTAAAACCTAGGTGCGTCTTGAACACATTGTTGTTTTGTAAGGGGAAGAAAGTGTTATGGTGAATAATATGGTTTTAATTATGTGTTTTTGTGTGAGTGTTTGTCTGTTTTGGCAGGTCACTGCGTGGTGTGGCTCTCTGACTTTCACAGTTTAAAATTTTGGCTCTTTGTGTCTAACTTGATCGCCACCCCTGGTCTATACCAAATAAAGTATGCAAATCTGTCTCTGATATACAGTACAAAGGGCATGTCTCTGTCTACATACATAGTGTTGACTAAGCAAGGTGTGACTCTTTCCCTCTCAACTTAGTAATAAGTTAGGTGTCTGATATCTCACAAATGTCAAAAAGATCAACCTATATCAAAATAGGTGGCAATAAAATGAGTAACTAGGGACCAGAAGAGGTGAACCTACTCACAATTTCAAAGCATGGGGAGAAGATCTCCCATCCATTCATGCCATTTGTGACAAGTGGGGTTGTCTCTTGTGTGCATCTGAAGAGTCACATTGGCATATAGTAAATTCTATTAAATATTCATAGTTTAATAAGTCAGTCCCTGGATAATATATAATAGTACTATACGTATGCAGTATTTCATCCCAGTTTTCATCTGAGAGTCCTGGGGTATCCCTCACCCACCGATTTCAAACACTGATTCTCTGTATACAGTATCTTTGCTGACACATCAATATGCTTGATTTCAAACTTATTCTTAAACAGCTTTTGTGGGTACGTTCATTACTTGTGTCAAACAAATTAGGATGTTTAAGATACTACACAATGAGAGCCTTTTTATCATTATTTTAATGCTGGCTATGAAATCTAACCACTAAATGGGCAGAGGACAGCAGTGGTGATGAAGCCTTTAAGTGGACTGCACCTGTTTTGAAGATCATTGTAATTAATGCAAGCTGTTTGTTTTCCCGTATTAGTGGTGGTAGTCACCTTGGATCAAAGATGTTTCTACACTTGGAAAAATAATATTGGTGATGGGAATTTTTTAGTAACTACACTGTTGAATAGCTTCATTTGAACTTATTTTGTTTGAAATAATGTTAGTTAAAATAGACTTTAGACTTTATTTGATCACAATATTTATTAAATGATTTATTGTGGATGCATTTTCACATTGACAAATAGTTATAAACATTATTGAATCACCACTGTAACTATTATTTTGTTATATGAAGCAATAGACATGCAGGACAAAAATAAAAAAAAAATAAAATAAAAACAAACCATGAAAGAAAATAAATGTCAGGGCTCCCAGGTGTGACCAGAGGTGTGTGACTGACGCAGGGAAACGCAGACTTCAGATATGTGATAAACAATATAATTTATTAACACTAACAATACAAACATAAACGCAGTGCAATACTAAACATATTACAGTGCAAACAAACCAAACCAAACCAACCACCCACAGATAACAGTACATACAAGCAAGCGTCGTCAGGCAGGCCGGGTCAATATCAATTGGGCAGGTAGGTACGGGGGGGGCAAGCGGAGATTGGTCGGGGTCACAGGCCAGGTTCAGCAGGTAGCAAGCAGCGTAGTACAGAAGGTCAGGCAGAGGGATGGTCAGGGTCACAAGCTAGGGATCAGAACAGGTAGCAAGCAGCGTAGTACAGAGGGTCAGGCAGAGGGATGGTCAGGGTCACAAGCCAGGGATCAGAACAGGTAGCAAGCAGCGTAGTACAGAGGGTCAGGCAGAGGGATGGTCAGACAAGCCAGGGATCAGAGCAGGGTCAGCAGAGAATCAGACAGGAACAGAGAGCAGGAACAGGATACAGGGCCCAAGAGAAGCACAACACCAAGGCAGAGTCTGCAAGTCTGGCCATCCCTTAAATACCCCAGCATAATCAGTTCCAGGTGTTAGCTGGCTGCAAAGTTGAGTCTCTGATTGCTGGGAGCACCCCCTCCCCAGCCCTGGTACTGCAGATCAAAAGGCAGGTGAGTCCCACCATTGCTGGCTAGTCCATTCCTGACAATAAACAACCTGTTCCCCCCACCCTGCTTTTCTGCTACAAACTACAAACTTTATTCTTGCAACATGAAAACCTGAAGGGGACATGGCCTTGCTGACCCCAAATCTAAAAGAGAAAATACTTCATCAGAAAACTTTCAATAGAAAAAAAAAAAACACTTGAAAATACTTGAAGAAGCCTGTTTCATTGGCGAGCAGTGACAGTATCGCTAAGCGGTACTTGACCAATGGACTATATGAATGCTCCCCAAAAAATGGAGTTGAAAAGAATAAGTTGACTTACTCACAAAGACCTGCAGGGGAGTCCATGGTGAATGTTCACAACATTATGAGTGCATTGAAGCATAAAAGCATATCTTGTGGGGTAGAGTGCATCTGCAGCAGGTGATACCATCAGAGGATACATTTAAAGGGGAAATAATATAATTCATAAACTCAGCTATAAAGAAAGCAAACAGTTATTACAAAAACCAGGCAGATTAACCCAAACTATCAAGCCAGGCTGAAGCCTCCCATGGAGATGTGAAAAACTTGGATTTACCATCATTGATAACTCTGAACGTAGCCAGGTATATTATAGTCAAGAAGTCTGGAAAAATGGAAATATGATTCCCATTATATGTGACTTCCAGAAAATTACGTGCTGTGCACAGAAAATTGTCTTTATCCTTGAAGTTGAGCAATTTAGCCAGCAGGGGTCATAGAGGTGCCCCAGATGGTGGCGGGCACACTGGGACTCTGTGTGCCCTTTCAATAGCAAATAGAGACAATAGAGTGTCCATTCTGACTAGAGATTTCAGCCAGTTCTCCAGGAACAATTTCAGTTCTTTGCCTTCCGTCCTTCCAGAAATCCTATGAATCTTAGATCATTGCATTGGAGGAGGTCCTCCAAGTCCTCCACTTTAGCCGAATGTTCAATCAAATCTGTCTGCAGAGCATGAACATTAGAAGACAGTTGGGACACAGTATCCTTAATGTCGCTAATTCTCCGTTCTGTATTAGATATCATAAACCAGATTTTATGCATTTCATACTTCACTATGTAAAGGTCCAGATGGACTGTATCAATCTGTGAAGTCAGTGCAGCTTGGAATGAATGAATGGCCTTCATGATGTGTTGATTCAGCTCTGCCTCCTCTGACTGATCCTCTGTAGCAGATGGTTTTGCTGCTCTCACCTGAGCCTGTGGCTTGCTCTCCTCCCAGCTGCCAGCTGCCTCCCAAGACTCAGCACCATCACCACGGAGGGAGGGAGCAGGTTGAGACGCCATGGAGCACCATGAAGGAGTCAGTAAAATGCTCCTTGATAGTAACGGGATGTTTAAGCTTAGAAAAGGATTTCTGGGGTTTTAAATCTTTTAGACTGGACACATCCAATGGTGGCTTCTTCTGTTTTTCCCTCTGTAGGTAAGGCAGGTGATCTGGCACCATATTTGGAACCACCAGGGGACTTCTTGTGCAGGCACTCTCCTGAAGATTTAAGTGCCGTATATAATCTTCATCATGGTCCTGAGTGCAGGGCTGGAGCAGGAGTTTTTCTGAGGCTACTGCAACTGAAAAATCAGCTAAATGGAGGCAGGATAAGTCAGGATGGATTGGTGCTGGAGGAGCTCTGAAACAGCACTGCTTGCATCTTTGCTGCTGTCCACACACCCTCATTAATTTATATTTTATAGATATAAAATATATAAATATCAAATTTTTCAGATTAAAGATTTTGTTTCTCTTTTTTGGCTTCTTCATTGTTATACATTTTTCATAAATCCCCTAAATTATATATATTTTGAAGTCTGGGTATTACTATTTGTATTTCTGTGTTTATTCTTGTTTTAGGATTAGGATGGATGTTCCGTAAGAGCCGTAATTACCTCTATTTTGATTATGAATCAAAACTGTTGTGGAGACGTTGTTACATTTCAATCTTTCAAAAGGATTTTTCAAGCATAGGAGTACTGCCATTTACTGTATATAAAACATGGGTATTCTATGTGCAGAAAATGAACAAACTATTTTAAATAAATACAATACTATATTGTATGTTCAGACTTAAAGTGATTCTAAACAGAGAAGTGTTAATTGCCACAATTCATTCACATAAATCTGTATATATTCACTCATAGGCAACTTTATTAGGTACACCTTGCTAGTGCCAAGAAAATATCCCCCACACGATTACACTACCACCACCAGCCTGAAACATTGATAAAAGGCAGGATGGGTCCATGCTTTCTTGCTGTTTACACCACATTCTGACCCTACCATCTGAATGTTGCAGCAACCAGTTTTCCCATTTTCCTCTGACCTCTGACATCAACAAGGCATTTTTCATTTCACCAACAATCATGCCACATTCAAAGTCACTTAAATCCCCTTTCTTGCCCATTCTGATGCTCAGTTTGAACTTCAGCAAGTCGTCTTTACCACATCTACATGCCTAAATGCATTGAGTTGCTGCCATATGATTGGCTGATTAGCAATTTGTGTTACCAAGCAATTGAAGGTGTAGCTAATAAAGTGGCCGGTGAGGGTACTTTTTTTTAAAATACTCTAAGTACCTTTTCCTACAGCACTGTGGTGTGCTAGTCACATGAATGAAAAAAAAAATGTTTCAGAAGAGCAATTCAAATTAAATTATGAATAAAAAATGCTTTATGTTGCCCTATAAATTAAACATCAAATGTGTATTTTTGTGCATTAATATGGCGTAATGTTAACCTATGTTATGTGTATTTGTAGATCTGAGAATTCCTACACAAAAGAGGTAATTCCATCTGCAATATACATTTATTGATAGAATTACATAATATATACTAATAACACGCCAAGCAGTATTTACAGCACAATGTACAGTTTAATTCCCTTGACTTCAATGATATTTACAAATTACCCACAAAACCATGTTTATAATACAATGTACAATACAAGTATGAAGTTAGTTTACCTCTCAACTTTGAGTCTGGTCATCCTGCCTGCTGTGTGTCCCAACACAAAGAGACCTCCAGCTTGGTGACCAAGTCTTATATCCCCCCCTCCTTTCTGTACTGTGGCTAATATAATGCTCCCTAATTGGTTAGTGTACCTAGTAAATGTATATTGGGTGCAACCTGATTGGAACTTCAAAGAAGGCTGCTGTTTACAACTCATGTGAGATGTGAGAAAGGGACAACAAAAGACCTGAACTTATATAGTGGAAAACTATATACATTTACACCAGTATGGAAGCTAGGAATAGTTTAATGCTGCAAAACACCCAATGGTTTAAATACTGTATATTTCCATCTAACTAAAATATACTTGTAATTATAATATCATTTACATCTATTAATGGAGATTTCACATAAACTTATTATCTAACAGTTTGCCCCTTGTGGCCAGTGAAACTAGACCACACACAAAATGATGATTCATGTGTAATCTCCTTTAATATTCAGAATTCTTCTGTTGCCTTCTGAAAAAAAGAAAAAAAAAACTCTTTGAAAAGACTCTTTAAACTCTCCATCTTTACAGTCCACATTTCTGGATCTCAATATCTGTAGTTCATAACTTGTGTTGGATGTAATAAGTCCATATTAATAATAAGAGACAAAACTGAAAAACTGAGGATCTTGTTTCTCAGCAGTTCCATAATATTAATGTCAGGGCAGGGGCCGAGGAACGGACAGGCAGGCCTAACAATGTAACGCACTGGCTGACGACAACCACCACCCACAGACCGAAGTCCCTCAGGGCGCGGAGTCTAAGTCCCAGGCTGCCCTTCACCAGGGCCCCTGATGGTGGGGATGGACTTGACGCAGCCAGGAACCAGGTCGCGGCCCCCGAGACACCTCAGCTGCGGTAATGGCCGCCGCCAATGGCGTGTAGCTGGTGGAAAAGACAAAATGAGTAGTCAGACAAGCCGGGTCAACAACAACAGGACAAAACAGTACAGGACAGCAGACGAAAATCACAGGTCACGAGCCGGGTTCAGCAACAGAGGGTCAGATCAAAGGAGAAAACAAAGAATAGTCAAGTCACAAGCCGAATCAGATACCAGGAGAGTCACACGAGTCAGAACAGAGTAATAGTTACACAAAGACACAAGACACAAGTGCAAAGAGCATGTGCGGGCCACAGGCTTATATGTCATCAGCCTCACCCCTCTGGGGGATGGACCACAGAGACCTGAAGGCATAAAAGGATTCCCACCATGCACAGCAGAATCCAAGATGGACGCCAGCACATGGAGTAACATAACCTCAGGGAAAAGGTAGGACCTTGACAATTAAGTCCATAATGCCGTTTTGATCACATTGCACTTGCTTCTGTGACATCCTTCCATGGCAATTTTTCTTTGTATCAGCGTATTCAGTAGATGCCTGTGGATCAACTTTCCTGGCTTTCTGAAGGTATACTTATGCTTTATAATTGTGGGCACAAATATAATAAAGGGAAACACAGGTTTTCTGAAGAGTACTTGTATGATAGATTCATTCAAAGTGATATTTATCTAGTATATAAAGAATTTATATATATCTACAGATACATATATAGGTGCCGCGCTCCATAATATACATTTAAACTCATATACAAGTGATCATATAAATGATAATGTGAAAAATTTATGTGCTTCAAACCAGTGCAACATATAGTGCTTTTCAAAATAATACTACTTCAATACTCAAAAATAACTTCATAAATAGTCCTCTTTGTGCTTTATATCTTTTTCAGTGACAAATACAGTGTTTGTGCCACACTCCCCGTGCTCTATAGATAGGTGTGCGCTCACCTCCTTAATTAGCCAAACAAAGTGGCTAACAACACTTTTTGTCCTATCAGGACAGGGTGGAAATCTTCATACTATATATGTGTTTCCATCCATGCTGTGGGTAGCCTTTTTCCTGCCACCAGAGGTCTCCCTTATTCCTCCTTCCACCCTTAAGCCTCAATGGATGGTTAGAGATGGTTTAGGTGGTATTTCCTCCTCCCAGTAAACCATGTAAGAAAGAGCCACAATAGTGCCTTATCCTTTGTAAGGTTCAATCTTTTATTTTAAGAGTAAAATCGCCACTCACATTCTGTAGTATCCAGCAGCGTTGTATTCAACAAGTCTATGCCCAGATCCTGTGCTTGTAAATGCCGCTCGTCCACCGCGGCGTTGTGACGTCAGAGCTCCTCCCCTACGCGTTACGCCACAGGGTCACGTGGCTTCATCAGGGGGAAAACAACTATTGATGAAGTTATTTTTGAGTATTGAAGTAGTATTATTTTGAAAAGCACTATATGTTGCACTGGTTTGAAGCACATAAATTTTTCACATTATCATTTATATGATCACTTGTATATGAGTTTAAATGTATCTGTAGATATATATAAATTCTTTATATAGTTCATGTTTTGCACAGATAATGGGTATTGTGTAAAGTGTTGATGCACCATAATTTGATGTATTAGTTTGTTAATTTATTTATTGCACAAGGGGAGTATCACATTTTGGCTCACGAGTATCATTTATTTTATTTGATATTTATCTAGTACTTCTGATTATTATGGACCGTTGTTGGCAATTGCTATAGATGTACTGTGACATACTCATGAGACCCTTTTACATTGCCACATTAACAATTTGGATGGTTATCACCTTCAGCCAGTTTGAAAACACCCTCTGTCTCCATCCATTGTCATAAGCCTGCAAGTAATGTCCCACCTTCTGCTGATGCCCACTGTGTGTGTGTGAGACCCTTCATGTCTCCATTGGGGATCTTGTTGCCACCGCAACTTACCACTGTATGCTTTTACTGGAATCTGTGTCCAGTTACACAAACCCTGATGGGCTAAAGCCTTGGCTGGTGCCAAACATTTCCGCACTGAATTCCGTCCTTGGCTACTGGATTTAGCTACTGTATGAGCCATGGCTTTAGCAGGCTAAGGAAGAAGTCATACTTTTAAAAGGCTAAGGAAGAGTTCCCAGAGCAGAGTATGCAGTGTCATATAAGCAGACAAAATACAGTAACTTCATTTCAGAATACAGAGAAGTGTGATTTCACCTGTTACTTGTGGATTCAGGAATAATCCAACTAGACTACACTTAAGTACAATTGTACTATACTATACCTGCTAATTGCCATTCACTAAGAATCTCATCTCAAGTCCCAGTATACCTATATGATACTCAAGCAATGCCCTTTGAACTTAGTTATGGCAAAAACCAACAAACAGAAAAAATATGACTATATATGAGGACAGATAGATTCTAGGACTGTAGTGTGGACGTCATTTGAGATATAGAGCTAGAATTGATACACAACTGTTTCTTAAACCTGGTATTACTTTTAATATTGTCGTAGTTGGCTAAATGACATAAGGGAGCTTCATTACATTTATATAAAAACAGTTATTCAATGTTGGAAAACAATGATGGAAATTCACTTAAACACAAAATGCTGCAAGGGAGATATAATATTCTGTATCAAACATTAAAAAAATGTTCTCCATATCCCTCTTTTTTTTTTTTTAATTTCAACAAAGCAAAACCAAACAAATTAATAAGCATCCAGGAAGAAAGATTGTGCTAAAAGGATAGACAGATAAAACAGCAAAAAAAATACAAAAAGGTACAGATTTAATGCTGACTGAGCATGACATTAATCCTACACCTTTCTCATTAACTTGTTAGAGAGCATTGAATCTGTATTTGGTCTCCAAAACAAAATGCCAACTGCATTACAAAAAAAACATTGAGAAAAATATATAAGTGGAAATAGTGCCAAAAAGTGTTCTACTATAATCAATTAACAAAAGCTGCTAAACCTTACCCTTAAAATAAAGATTACAATAATAAAACTTTATATAGAAATTTATAAAAATAATATTTAAAAAAAGGTAGCGCTATCAAATTAAATGTACAAATTAAATAGTGATAAAATTAAACAGTGAAAAAATTATTTTATGTGACCAAAAAATGTCTTTAAGGATTTTCTCTTTCCATCAACAGTGAACAATGTCCATCACCACAAAAACAGATTTATGCAAATCCACCACCAACAGAAATGAATAAACTCACCAGAGCAAATTGCCAGCTAAATTATAAACCAGCAATTGCACTTTTTTGCTCTGGGAGCAATACTCTGCAGGCAGACTCAGGGGTGACCAGCTTTTCAAATTATTCCTCTCTTAGCTTTTAATGTAGTATTCTACAGGTCGGGGAGACCCAGATATCCAGACACTTATTTATCCTCTTTGGGAGCAATGCTCTTCAGATCTATAAACTCAGCAGCACAACTTCCAAACTGAATTGCAAGAACTTCATGCACAGTCTCAGAAAAGAAAGAAAAAACAAAGCAAATGATCGTGTGATACCGTACGACACGTTTATTCGCAGAAACTCATCATAATCCACTCACATGGAACAGTGTCATAGCTGACACTAGCAACAAACACATTTCGTTAAAATCACAGAAAGCCGAGACGACAGCCTCTCACCGAATGTAGTGACATTAGTCCGAAGCTCCACCCTACGCGTTTCATCATCTGACATCTTCACGGAGCGGAAGGATGAAAAAAAACATTGCTGTTATACAGTGACTTGGCACAAGCCACTTCTCTCCTATAGTGAGTAAATTTATCCATTTTAAACTCACTTTGCAAGGCAGGGACACACAAAAAAAATAAAAAGTAGAGAGAGGAAAATAACTTTTATTTTAGAGTTTTAGTTCGTCCCGACTGCCATTAATTGACTGCAATTTAGAGGCTTCTCCATAGAACAAACATACAAATTTTGCTGTGCTTTAAGGTCCTCTTTTCAAAGTATTTCGCTTAGTCTGGGTCAGAACTTTTCTATCCATCGATGTTCTAGTACTTTTCCTAAAATACAAAACTCAAAAACCATTAATAACCCCTCACTCAACCTCTGAGAGGTTCCCAATGACTAAACTAGTAGTGAATGCTTGGAACTGACTTCCAGCAGAGGTAATGAGTCCATTGCAAGAAAAAAAACCAAAAACACAAACATACTAAATCGACAAAATACCATCAGGTGCAAAATATCATATTATAATGTATTTTCCCAGTGTCAGAGTGAATGAAAACTTCACTCCAAGCCACAGGAAAGAAAAGGAAAAATACAATTCCTACTTTTTCTGAGAGTTATTCTGATTAAGATGTTATAGCTATGCAAAAGTTAATTAGCAGATAAGATAAAAAAAAAATGTTGGTACCAGTACTGAGCTCATCAGAAAGGGAACAGAAAGAGAAACAAAAAAAAAGTAAATGCATGAGCGTAAAAGTGATCATATTTCTAATTGATGGCCATCAAACAATGGTGTGTTCACACCCCTGAAAAAAAAAGTATTCGTTTTACACATATAGACAGTTCATACGCATCCAATACATCACACAAGCACACCCATTAATTGAAATCATCCATTATATCAAATGCTTTATGGTTTGAGAAAGCTTACTATGTGTTTCCTGCAAACAGGAGAAGAAAGAAAAGAAGATGATCTCCATGTTTGTATCCCTAACTTAATATACTTTACCTTTGTTGAGTATGTGTATTTATGTATATAGAAATCTATATGCATACACCTATCTCTATATGCAAAATATCTCTTTCATGAACTCACTGAACCTGAAAAATATAACTTAAAGGAAAAGAGTAATAACTTTTGTTTTTAACACACAAAGAAAGTGAATACAACATTGTTACATTTACATTGGTATATGGTCACTGACATTCACACTTTCTTCTGGTGAAAATAAAATACTCAAATCATAGACTTCTGAATCACACTTTATATCTTGCATTTCATCCTTTGTTTCCACATTGTATTCAAGTTTTGTTCCTAGTAAGGTGGAGTCCTAGCAGACAACATAGATATGCTGGGGCTCCCTCCAGTGTTTTGTGTTTAAATGGGACAGACTGTTTTCTGTAGAATCTTGACCATTTGGCCAAATTATTTTTTTATTGTATTCATTTCTTTCCTGGACTGTACCCCATCTGCATGGCATGCTTCATATTTTACCTTGAGAGCATGTTGTGATATTTCTATCATTTTATTGCTATTTTCCCAATTACGAATATTAAACTTCAGTAGTTCAATTTCTGTTTTAAGAGCACTAATTGTGGTATTTAATTCAAGCTCTTTTAGAACAATTGATTTTATCTTTGGGGACATTGTAATTGTAATGGTGTCTCTTTTTGTTTGAAAAGGTGTCCAGTTCTCTTGCAGTGTGACTTATTAAACAGTTATTGTTTGTATTCACAGGATACTCTTTGGGTTTTAATGACTTGGACCTTTTGAATGCATGGAAACACTTGTCCATAATGTATGTATATAAGTCTTTAAGGGGATCCATGAAAATTCCACATTTAATTTTAAATTTAGGATGGGCATTAGATATTAGAAGGGCTTTGTACTCTGGGTCCTCTCTGTGTCCGTTTCTCCCTTTGCCTAAATGGTAGGCTGACCATAGCTTGTTTGCAGAACAAAGTTGGTTCTCATTATTTTCCTGCTTTGTTCTATAAGCTGCTTTTAAGCCTATGGCAAAGGGATGTAATAATTTTAGCACTTCATCTACAGTTTCACTGTAATTTGCTCTTCCTTCTTCAACATGGTCTGGTAAGGAAAGGAAACCCATGTGTCCCATTCAACTGCTAAAATCAAGACTTTTATCTGGTCACTTGATTTGGTAACTCCTAGTAATTTACATTGTTTCAAGACATTGTCTGCATGAAATGCTATGTGCACTCCTGGCAATAGTTTGCCAATATTATTAGATACAAGTAGCACACTTTCTAAAGACTGCATGTGCTCACTAGCCATCTTTTGTGCTATGCTGCCGATTCCTGTTGATCTGTATACATGCCCTTCATTAAATGCAAGAAAAATCTTTAAAAATAAGAAAAATTAGACTGTATCTTTGTGCATAGAAATATTGGGCAACAGCTGTTTTCATCTCCTTGTCATGGACCTGGACTCCTCATGTACAAATTCTATATTATATTTAGTGTTTGAAATATACAAATAAAATTATGTGTCCCTTGATATATTAACAGTAGGTTCCCAGTTGATTACAAACTGCACCACCCAGCTACAGTTGCAAGAAAAAGTATGTGAACCCCTTGGGATTATGTGGAGTTTTACATGAATTGGGCATAAAATGTGCTCTGAACGTCATCTAAGTCACAACAATAGAAGAACACAGTCTGCTGAACATAATACTACACAAACTTTAGATGTTGCCATGGTTTAATTGCACATAACATGTAAACATTCACAGTGCAGGGAGGAAAAAGTATGTGAGGCCCTAGCTTAATGACTTTTCCCAGAGCTAATTGGAGCCAGGAGTGAGCCAACCTTGACTCCAATCAGTGTGATGATATTGGATGTGTTGCTGACAGCTGTCCTGCCCTTAAAAAACACACACCTGTTTTGGGTTTACTGGTTTCCAGAAGCACTGTCTGATGTGAACCATGTCTCGCAGAAAAGAGCTCTCAGAAGACCTACGATCAAGAATTGTTGATTTGCATGAAGCTGGAAAGGGTTACAAAAGTATCTCCAAAAGCCTTGATGTTCATGTGTCCACGGTAAGACAGACTGTCTACAAATGGAGAAAGTTTAGCACTGTTGCTACTCTCCCTAGGCGTGGTCATCCTGTAAAAATGACTGCAAGAGCACAGCGCAGAATGCTGCATGAGGTAAAGAAGAATCCCAGAGTGTCAGCTAAAGACCTACAGAAATCTCTGGCACATGCTAACATTTTTGTTGACACATCTACAATAAGGAAAACATTAAACAGGAATGGAGTACATGGGAGGACACCACGGAGGAAGCCATTGCTGTCCAAAAAAGAATATTGCAGCACGTTTGAAGTTTGCAAAAGAGCACCTGGATGTTCCACAGCACTACTGGCAAAATATACTGTGGACAGATGAAACCAAGATTGAGTTGTTTGGGAAGAACACACAACACTATGTGTGGAGAAAAAAAGGCACAGCACACCAACATCAAAACCTCATCCCCACTGTAAAACATGGCGGAGGGAGCATCATGGTTTGGGGCTGCTTTGCTGCCTCAGGGCCTGGACGGATTGTTGTCATTGATGGGAAAATGAATTCCAGAGTTTATCAAGACATTTTGCAGGAAAACGTACGACCATCTGTCCGCCAACTGAAGATCCACAGAGGATGGGTGATGCAACAGGACAATGACCCAAAGCATACAAGTAATTCAACAAAACAATGGCTGCAACAGCACAGAATACACCTTCTGGAGTGGCCCAGTCAGAGTCCTGACCTCAACCCGATTGAAATGCTGTGGCATGACCTTAAGAGAGCGATTCACACCAGACATCCCAATAATATTGCTACACTGAAACAGTTTTGTGAAGAGGAGTGGTCCAAAATTACTCCAGATTGTTGTGCAGGTCTGATCTGCAACTACAGGAGACGTTTGGTTGAGGTTATTGCTGCCAAGGAGGGTCAACCAGTTATTAAGTCCAAAGGTTCACATACTTTGTCCTCCCTGCACTGTGAATGTTTACATGTTATGTACAATTAAACCATGGCAATATCTAATGTTTGTGTAGTATTATGTTCAGCAGACTGTGTTCTTCTGTTGTTGTGACTTTGATGACGTTCAGAGCACATTTTATGCCCAATTCATGCAAAACTCCACGTAATCCCAAGGGGGTCACATACTTTTTCTTGCAACTGTATTTGTTATAGCCCATTTCTGTATCAAGCATATAGAGCAACCAACGTTCCTTCTTAGCATTCAAACAAAAATTTTTCACTATTGTGCTTTTGTACATATTGCAGCTCCTTAAAATATTAATGAAAAAGACCACCAAATTTGTGTCCAAGTCGTGGTCGCCATCTGTTAACCTATGTTACGTGTATTTGTGAATACACCTCAATCCTTGTAGGAGTATTTACATGTACACAGCTAGATCTGAGAGTTCCTACGCAAAAGACTTAGTTCCATCTGCAATATACATTTATTGATAGAGTTACATAATATATACAAATTATTCTGCTACATGTTTTTGGTAAAAAAAATCCCAATAAGTGTATATTGATTGATTTGTGTGAAATGTATAGCGTCTACAAACTATGGTATAGATACTGCAATTTACGCCATTTTTTTGCTATACAGCGCTGCGCTAGTTTAACGGACAATTGCGCTGTCATGCAATATGGTATATAAATAAAATTGACATCCTTTTTTTCCCACAAATTGAGCTTCTTTCGGTGGTATTTGATCACGCTGTGCGGTTTTTATTTTTTGCGCTATAAAAAAAAGGCTGACAATTTTGAGGAAAAAAAAAATATTTTGGACTTTTTGCTATAAAACATGTCCAGTAAAAAAAATGTAAAAATCAAATTTAGTCATAAATTTCTGCCAAAATGCATTCTGCGACATGTCTTTGCTAAAAAAAAACCCCAATACGTGTAAATTAATTGGTTTACGTGAAAGTTATAGCGTTTACAAATGGCGGGAAAGATACTGGGATTTTTTTTTTTTATACTAATAATGGCGGCGATCAGCGACTTATGGCGGCAATCAGTGACTTATGGCAGCGATCAGCGACTTATGGCGGGACTGCGGGACTGCGGCGGACATTCTGACATTGGGGGGTACTGACTTGGGGTCACTGACATCCCCAGTGACACCAATACAGTGATCAGTGCAAAAAAAAAAACACTGACACTGTACTAATGGAACTGGGGAGGAAGGGGTTACGTTTATTATTCAGGGAAAGGGTTAACTGTGTGAGGGGAGTGTTTTACTAGGGGGCGGGGGTGTGTACTGCAGGGAACACTGCTGATCGGGAGAGAGAAACTCTTCTGTCCCGATCAGCGTGTCCTGGAGCTGTTAGGAAACTGACAGAAAGCACAGCTACTGCAGCTGTGCTCTCTGTCAGCGATTGCCGCCGATCGCCGGGACATAGCCAGTAACGACCGGCTGTGACCTGGCGACTGACATCCGCGGCTGTGATCGGCGGGACAGGTAGGGCAGCAGCGCGCCTCGCGCGCGCCCCCTACCTGTTTTCAAAACACACGTTTTAAAACGTGCTTTTGCCCAGACGTGCCGCCCTGCCGCCGTATTTATACAGTGGCTGGGCAGCATGTGGTTAATTTACCTCTCAACTTCAGCTCTGGTCATTCTGCCTGCAGTGTTTCCCAACAAAAAGACCCACAGCTTGGTGACCAAGCCTTATATCCTCCCCCCCTCCTTTCTATACTGTGGCTAATATAATGTTCCCTATTTGGACACTGTACCTAGCCAATGTATATTGGGCACAGCCTGATTGGAAGTTCAAAGAAGGCTGCGGTTTACAACTCATGTGAGATATGCTAAGGGCACAACAAAAGACCTGAACTTATATAGTGGAAAACTATATACATTTACACCAGTATGGAAGCTAGGAATAGTTTGATGCTGCAAAACACTCAATGCTTTAAATACTGTATATTTCCATCTAAAATATACTTGTAATTATAATATTATTTACATCTGTTAATGGAGATTTCACATAAACTCATTATCTAACAGTAAGCAGAGTTAAAGATGATTGACACCAGCTTTCATAATGTTCAGATGGCATCTGCATCCAAGACTCTACTTTTTATTAACTGGTATCCGCTATTACATTTGATATATTTACTACTGACGTATATTGCAACTAAGCTTTTTTGTGCATTTCTTAGTGAATGTAATCAGTCAGCATACTATATCCTGGCCCCACAGTGTTTATCAATATGAAGGATGTTGGTGGGAGGGGTGTAATTTACCATTGTGTATACACCCACACATGTGACTCCATAGTCATGTGGATTGCACAAATAAAAAAAGGAGGAAATGAAAGCTTAGAAGGTAACTGAAGTATACTGAAGCATATAGGTCTATACAATCTTAAGTATCAATGGGGAAACAGAGAAGATTGGAGGGACAGCTGAAGGCATGATCGATTAGGTATATTTCACTCTGCACAAAACAAATGCTTTAGTAGCTTTGTGAGTATGCACAATCTATTATATAGCATGCAATATAATTTTTTAATTGTTTTGGTTTGAATTACATTTTTAGAACTTGTTTTAGACTTCAAAATATGCAAACTAAATATTAAATTTTGGATTCTATAACAAATCTGCAAACATGACCAGTTATTCAGTACAGTATATACTGTATTATTTCTATGCAATGTTTTCCCTGCAGGGTCTTTTTCAGGAAATTGCAAAATAGCAGACTTACTACATGCCATTATTAAGCTTGTGATCTACCAGAACTTCCAGATCCTTCTCCACCATTGATTCCCCCAGTTGTACCCCCCCCCCCAGTATGTATGATGCATGCATATTCTTAGCCCTCAAGTGCATAACCTTACATTTATCAATATTAAACCTCATTTAACACAGTTACCCAATTAAACAGTGCACTGAGGTCAGCTTGTAAGTTGAAGACATCCTGTAAGGACGTTAAACCACTGCACAGCTTGGTGTCATCTGCAAAGACTGAAATGGGATTTTTAATCTCAGACCCTATATAGTTTATAAATATATTAAAAAGTAAGGGTCCCAACACTGAACCTTGGGGTACACCACTGACAACCCTAGACCATTCAGAGTATGAATCGTCAACCAATACTCTCTGAATATGATCTTTTAGCCAGTTTTCTAACCCTTTACATATAGATTTTCCAAGCCCATAGACTTTACCTTACACATTAGCCATGTATGGGGAACTGTGTCAAACACTTTTGCAAAATCCAAGTATACCACATCCACCGCCACCCCTCTGTCCAAGGTTTTGCTCACCTCCTCATAAAAGAATCAGATTTGTTTGACAGCTTCTGTCTTTCATGAATCCATTCTGTTTAAAATATTTTTTTCAAGCAAGAAATCATCTATGTGGTCATTTATTAAACTCTCCAGTATCTTCCCAACTATAAAAGTCAAAATAACAGGTCTATAATTAGTTGGTAAAGATTTTGACCCCTTTTTAAATATAGGCACCACATTGGCATTATGCTAATCCAGTGGTACTATGCCAGTCATTAACCACTTGCTGACCACAGATAGTCAATTGATGGCTTCACCAAGGCTGGCCAGTTCTGGGAGGGCATCATATGACGTCTTCCCAGAATGTGCCCTCCCACGCACCCCCTGGGGCGCGCTCCTGGCGATCTCCATGATTGCTGTGTCCTACAGATACAGCTGATCACATGATGTGCTAAAATGCCAATCACATCAGCCTTCTACCATGTGATCAGCTGTGTCCAATGACATAGCAGATCACCGATTAATGCAGTTGCCGGTTATCGGCTGCACTTTTCTCACGCTGTGACAGTACTGTTGATAACCGGCAATTGTCAGAGGACGGATCGGCACCGATTATCAGGGAACTGATGATCAGTGCTCTGATCATCAGTGCCCAGCAGTGCCATCCACCAGTGCTGCCCATCTGTGCGCAGCAGTGCTGCCCATCTGTGCGCAGCAGTGCCACCCACAAGTGCCCAGCAGTGCCACCCACCAGTGCCCAGCAGTGCCACCCATCAGTGCCCAGCAGTGCCGACAGTGAGTGCCACCCATCAGTGCTGCCCATCAGTGCCGCCTATCAGTGCCCATCATTGTTGCATATCAGTGTTGCCTCATCAGTGCCACCTATCAGTGATGCTTATCAGTGCCCATCAGTGCTGCCATCTGTGCTGCCTATCAGTGCCCACCAGTGCTGCCTATCAGTGCCCATCAATGCTGCCTCATCAACTCACATCAGTGAAGGAGAAAAATTAGTGAAGGAGAAAAATGTTTGCTCTTTTTTTGTTTATAGCACAACAAATAAAACACCCAGCAGTGATTAAATACCACCAAAAGAAATCTCTATTTGTGTGAAAAAATATTACAAAAATTTCATATGGGTACAGTATTGCATGACTGTGCAATTGTCATTCAATGTGCGACAGCACTGAAAGCTGAAAATTGGCCTGGGCACGAAGGGGGTATAAGTGCACAGTAGGCAAGTGCTTAAAGAGTCCCTACAAATTAGAAACAATGGCTTTGAAATGACAGAGCTCAATTCTTTAACCCCTTTGCGCCGGCCGCACACAAATGTGCGGCCGCCCGGCGTCTGGAACTAGACGCCGAGCGGCCGCACATTTGCGTCCATGTAACTAAATACATATGTGCTGAGAGCGCGTGCCCTGCGCGTGCCCTGCACGCTCCCAGCACACATGTGTGGTACTCATGGAAAGGTCCGGGTCCGCTCTTTCGATTGGGACCTTTCCCAACCATGTGACCGCCGTGACGTGTCATCACGGCGGTCACATGATTCCTAAACCACGCCCCAACCGCCCCGCCTCCCGGCGTCTGAATCTCTTAAAGGGCCGGGAGGCATCGGCGGGAAGGGGTTAAGGACCTGTGGGTGTATACCATCCAGTCCAGGTGCTTTATGCACCTTTATTCTAAATATTTCTGGATCATATCAATTGTGTATCTTATTTTGTATCTTAAGTTGTATCTTATTTTGCTATACTGTTTGGCTATTTTAGTATTTGGGCCATGAGGCCAGCGACCTGGGCATATTAAGGTAATATAACAATGTAGTCTATTGGTGGCAAATATGTAGTTTTCTGCTGAACATAGAGTGTAGACCTAAATGAGGATTCTTATTATGTATTATCATAGGAGATTCCCATTTTCACAGAGTCTGTTGTGGGGATCCAGCTGGTTTGAAAATCTGCACCGTTTTGCTTTGTTTATGGAGTCTTTTAGGATTGGCTAGTGATTTTGGCACATCAAGGTAACTTAATGATGTATTCATATTTGGGCAAATTGGGCTTTTTGTTATGTATAGTGTAGAGCTCTAATAAAGATTTTTATCACATGTTATCACTATTACACAGGAAGCTTTTAGCTTTCCTAATAATCAAGCCATGGAGCTATAACCTGCTTTGAGAAGCTGTTTTCATACATGTCGCCATGGAGCAGATGTACTTGTAGAAGTGGGTGTTGGATACAATATTATTGTTGTCCAGCCCCCAACACTATATGAATGTAATAGTTGGCTTTAATTTATATATTTACTATTTAGGAAAATGTTTTGCGGTATGAAGAGTATACAAACAGAAGCCAGCGTAGGTTTGTGGTTAGAGTATCTCTATGTCTCTCACTCAGAATGTTCAAAATCATGTGATGTATTTAGAGGTAATGTTTATTTAAATATTAGATTCATGCATGTATACTTTGGCTTGTATTCCATTATCCCCTTTGGGTCTCCAGGGGGTTTGGTCCCCTGTTCCTTTCCCTCCACTGCCCTCTTCCCCCCCCCGGTGCACCTGCAACTTGAAACTCTATTTAACCAGAATGAGAAAATATGTTAATTTCTGATTGTATGCTTTTGTTTATATTAGTAGTTAAATGTTTATTTGGTGATGGCTCCTGAAGAAGTGGATCAAGTCCATGAAACGCGTTAAGCCCAAGCCTATAAAATAATGAGCCTAAAGTTTGCAAATAATTGGATCATCAGAGATATGCTGTTCCTTGATGTTGTAAACATTTTTACTTTTTATATGATTCAGTATTATTGATGTGTAATAGAATGATGTCACATATGTTGGAATTTGATATATAATAAATTATGTTTTTATGCCTATGTTGTGTCTCAAAAATTCCCATTGCTCATGAAAGTTTCTAGCAACCCATGTTATTTTTTAAGCTAAAGCTTGCAAATTGGCCTTGAAAAATGGCAGAAAAAAAACAAGATTTAGATCCTATAAATTTCTAGTTTTCTGTTGGGTTCAGAACCATGTTTGGGTTACATGGACTTTTTTCCTGGGTTTCCAAACCTCTTTGAAACTGAATTTTGCCTTGTTCACTCATCCTTAGAGTTACAACAGCTAAGCAGCACTATTTGACAGGTTCAATGATTAAATTATAGTAAGTGATCCGCTTCCTTCCTTTGTTACACATTGACCCTGCTTTATTTAAAGGGGTAGAGCATAACAACTTTTACAGTGAATTTCACTGTGCAAAGAATACCCAATCATGTGTAAGAAAAATAAAAAATAGATAGGATTTTTGCTTGTTTGGATAATTGAAGTCATTTCAATATTGCCGCATTCACTAAGTTAAATGAAAATTCACTTTGCAGGACAAGAGGCAAATTTGTGCTTACTTCAGTCATCCAATTATTTACAAGCAAAGATCCATTTTTTTTACTTTAAGTCTTCATTACAATATTTAGAAGAAAAATAACAAGAATAACAATAAAGTATACAATGTGATAATAGTAATGACAGTATGTTGTTACAGAATACATATAGGCAGTATAAAGTCAATCAGTTGTGAGATAATCAGATAATAAGATAGGATTAAATCAGCAAAGTAGCATTAATGAAAAAAAGAGCAGTGGTGTAATCCACAGTAATTTATGTTAGCTGTGGAAAAAATGTATATTGTTGGATATGTGAAGTAAAGCTAATTCAGGTAATGGGAAAAAATCTCAGTGGGCCTATCGTGAGAGTGGCTTATAGTAAAACCTTGTAAGGTGCTAAGGGGGAGTTAAATCAGGTTTTAGGTTTAGATGAGGGTAATGCTTCTGAGATCTGTAATCCAGGAATCTCAGTTGCAGTGAAATTTTGGCAGCATAAAGTGAGCCTTGGCAAACATGTATTCCACAAGGAAGTGTTTGTTAAGGATAAGGGCTCATGTACATGGGACGTTTGGAGAACACTTCTGAATGCTGGAAATTGATAGCAGGAAAACGCAAGTTAAAAAACGGTTGTTTTGCCGCATTTGCATACCGCGTTTAGCCGTGTTTAACCACGTTTGCGTTCAGAAGCGTTTTTTAAAGATAAGCACAGGAGAACCTCCCAAATGCCCAGAATGCACTGAAAAGTGGTAAATTATTAACTATTTCAGACTGTTTCAGAGAAATACACACAGTAGAAGCAGACACAGCAGTATGTGTTGAGATAATTAGGTGTGAGTTGCTCATTAACATTTCTTTTGTTTCCAAGGGTGGGAAGGTGTCTGCTGGAGTGAGTCATTAAGGTCACCTGGAAGGGGGTCTTCATGAGGAATTTGAGGTGTGAATGGGCATTAACCTCCCCAGTGGTCTGAATATGTCCATATTTCTGTGCTCAAAGCGGTACATTTTTTTGCATGGAAATATGTATTTTTTATTGTAGGCCTGTAATTTTTAGGAATAACTCACTGAAATCTGTCCGAACAAGAGTCTAGTAAACATCCCGGGTAGGATAAAACTTGAAACATGAAATCATAAATTATTATTTAATAAATAATCATAAAAAATAATAATATAATAATAATACATTTAATTCAATAATATAATCAAACCAAAAACACTGAAATTTGAAATATAACGCCAAGTTCGCACATTACTGACCAAAGTCGCAAATTCGTGTTCAGTGTCTGATGACAAATTTCCCCACGAATCATTATCACTCAATTCTGCAAGTGGTTCTAATTTACTATCGCTGTTCTCTAGCTGGTCTAAAACCGCATTTGACCTAAAGGGACGCTTTTTGGACACCATGGACATTTCTCAGTTTCCAGGCAGAAAGAACAGTAAAAATGCAGGCAGGACACAGGACAAAGCACTCGGGACAAAATGTATGTGAAATGGTTTTTTGTCCATCTGAGCACGTTTAAAATGCTTTGCATGCATTTTTCATCATGTAAAAAGGTTCTGGACAGCATCAGGAACTGGAAGAGTTAAAAACATTTTCAAACGCGATTTGCTGTGTTTAGACGCATTTAGCCACATTTTGCGTTTTAAACGCTGATAGAATCGACATCTGAACGCAAGTTTGTTGCGTTCAAACAAACAACTGTAAACTAAAACTGCTTGTAAACGACTGTAAATGAAGATGTGTACATGGACACATAGGAAAACATTAGGGTACGTTCAGGGTCTGCTTAAAAAAACTCTGAACAGCTCCTAAACGTGAGTTTACCAGCTGAACTGTACATGAGCCCTAACAATGAATGGTCTCTTTGGTATTGGCAGAACAAGGACACTTCCATTTTCTAGCAAGAGCTAGGACTGCTATAAGGGCCAGTTCACACTAAAAAATGCACTCCAGATGCATTCCAGATATGTTTTTGCTTACAGTTCATACCACATGCAGTTTCAGTGCAGTTTTGATGCAGTTTGCTATGTTCCAGTGTGGTTCTGTGCAGAAAAAATGCAGCATGTTCTACTTTTTTTTGCACCGGAAATTGACTGGAACTAACTGCACTACAGTATTGTGAATGAACTAGGGCCATTGGAATATATGGAAAACACTGCATTTTTGATGGAGACAAAAAGTGCACTGAACTGCATCTAGTGTGAACTAGCCCTAAGGGTGAGAGTAATAAAAGTATGGGATTTATAAGGCCACCTGTACATTTCCAGGCCAAGTGGAATTGTTTGTGGGAGAAAAAGAAACTTGAATTACAACTGGCATATTATAAGATAAAACTGGCAATGTTGGACCGGTATTGAAGGAGGTAGGGGCAATCCCACCATGTTGTAAAGTGATCCAGGTTGACAACAGTTTCTCCAACAAAGAGAGGGAAGAGGGTTTTATGGACTTAAGTCTTGTTGTACTAAAATACCATTTGTGGAATATTTTTTGACTGGATTCCCAATGTGTAATACAGTGGGATACCTTCAAAGGATCCAGAGTGCCTGATACCGTTGTACAAGTGGAAAAGATAAATGTAAGGTATGTTCCCAGAAAAGCATAGATGGTGATTTGAGGTGTGGTATTGGCTGTGACAACAACCTATAGACAAAGGAGATGCCCTTAGATTGAGAGTTAGGGGTGTCGTAAAACTTTACCAGGTTTTGAAATAGAGGATTAGCCAACCAGGTAACGTGGGAAAGAGCAGTTCTTATACACAGGTACATGTAGAAGGGTTTGTTAGGTATACCATGTGTGTGAGAGAGTTGTTGGCAGGAGTACAAGTGTTACTATTAAATAAGTTTAGTGATACCGCTCCAAGTCCAGAGGTGAAGATGGAGGTCAGGTGCAAGAGAGCCAAGTGTGACAATGAGAAGATGATGCAGTATTGAGGTGGGTATCCCGTTAGTAGTTTGCAGTAGTGCAGTCCAGATTTTGGTAGTTGCATTGATAGAGTCCAAAAAAGAATGTGTGGGTTGAAGTCCAACAAGGAGGGCTGCAAGATAGTCCTTGGGTTGTCTTGAGATTGCAGATTGTTCTATTTGGAGCTATGTAGTCTGTTGAGAAGGAGACCGCCATAGTCTTGCCTGATCAAGAATAGACACTTTGTAGTAGGTTCTGATATTGGGAGCTCAGAGTCCAGTAAATATTGTAGGGGTGCATAACATAGAGCGCTTAGTTCTGGGTTTCCTGCTGCCCAGGTAAATGTTAATAGAGTAGTTTGGATCTTGTTTATATGCGTGGGGAGCATTGGTAGAGGTGAGGTTTGGAACATATACAATACATGAGGCAACAGATACATTTTAGTTAAGGCTATATGGGTGGGCTCATGAGCTGTTTTTTTGCCCAATGTCACAGGATAAATCTTGTGGTTTTCGAAGGAGAATAGATAGATTAACCTGTAGCATCTTGAAGGAGGGTGATACTAGCTGTATGCCTAAGTAGGGGAGCATAGAACTGGGAGTCCACAAGAAAGGTGATGACATGGAAATTAGGTTTTTGGTGGTGCAGTCAAGACAAATACCCAGCATGGAGGATTTTGAGTAAATAGTCTAGTAAAGTGATATGTAGCTGAAGACATCTAGAACATTTTGCAGTGCCGGTAAAGATTTAAGAGGATTAGTGAGAGATATTATTACATCATTAGTGTAAATTCCAATTTTATGCATGGTATCTCCAATCTGAATTCCTGATATGAAAGGGTTGGATCTAATATACTGTACCAGGGGTTCCATTACCAGTGCAAATATCAGGGGGGGATAATGGGCATCCCTGACGGGTTCCATTAGTAATTATGCAAAATTTGGATAAAATCACCTGAGGTCCATACTCTCGTGCTTGGAGAGGAATATAGACATAAGATAGCTTGTAGACATGCTGAGTACATAACTACTGTGTGCAATCTCCTCTTTTATATTTTACCAAAAAATTATACATTTTTTGCATTTGTGTTCCTTAAAATTACCTTTAGTGTATTCTTTACTGAAATTTGCTTTAACCACTTCAGTACTGGGCACTTTTACCCCCTTCTTGCCGAGGCCAATTTTCAGGTTTCAGCATTGTCACACTTTGAATGACAATTGCATGGTCATGCAACACTGTACCTATAAACATTTTTTATCATTTTTTTTTCAAACAAACAGAGCTTTCTTTTGGTGGTATTTAATTACCATTGAGTTTTTTTTATTTGTTGCTAAATAAACAAAAAAAGACCGAAACTTTAGAAACAAAATGTGGTTTTCTTTGTTTTCTGTTATAATATTTTGCAAATATATAACCTTTCTTCATAAATTTAGGTCAAAATGTATACTGCTACATTTCTTTGGTGAAAGTACCCCAAATTAGTGTATATTATTTAGTCTGTATGAAAGTCCACAGAATATGGTATATACTGTATATCTGACAATAAATCAATCCTGATATACTGATTGCCGATCTCATTTCTGGAAGCCTGAAAATGCCAGGATAATACAAATGACCCATTTTTGGAAAATAGACAGTCCAAGGTATTTATTAAGAGGCATGGCAAGTTTTTTGAAGTTGTAATTTTTTGTCACAAATTTTTGTAAATGAAGAAATAAAAAAAAAATCACAATTCTTTTTCTACATATTGT
Organism: Staurois parvus; assembly: GCF_062004578.1. NCBI lineage: Eukaryota > Metazoa > Chordata > Amphibia > Anura > Ranidae > Staurois > Staurois parvus. The sequence goes on from NW_028317949.1 coordinate 12,985,823, forward strand.
CACCAGTCCAGTACAGCATTATAATATAACTGGTGTGGCAGTGATCAGGGACACTGACTGGTTACAGTATGTAAAAAATAATATATATATTTTTTTAAATTTGTTTCTATTCTATTTTTGTTTCTTTTTTTATTACATTTTTTTCTCTTTTTTTCAACACACTGTGACCAGAGCAATACAGTGTTACCATAGTAATAGTGTACTACTCTGGGCAAGTGATCAGGTTTTTTTTTTACACATTATGATTGCTTATACCAATGTATTTCATTGATATCAGCAACCATTTTTACTGAATGATTCATTCAGTGACTTTTTGTGTGATTAGCTGTGATTGGCCCTGTCTGTACCATGTAACTGCTGTAGCCAATCACAGTTAACAACACAATTCTATACAATGGATGGCATGAAAGGAAGCCATCCCTTGTATACAACTGTCATGTGATCTGCTGTGATTGGTCACAGCGATCACATTGCACTGGCAGTGGACCATTGTAGTGATCAGTCATTGGCTATATCTGGTGCACACAGCCGGTGACAGATCATGTCTCCGCAGCCGCATGAGCATTGCCTTCTGACAGGATGTCAGGATGTCATATGACGTCCACTCAGAAGGAGGAGTGTCTTGCCCAGCCTATAGCAGATTGATGCCGTTAATATGTTAATATCATGTAAAATTAAAAATGGACATATGTCTAGTATGTCTGCTGTCATAAAATGTGTAATGTTTCTGGGTTTTAGGTAAAATTCAGTGCTAAAATGATTTTTTAAATGTGTGCAAAAAAAAACAAAAATAGCTATGGCAGTGAAAGGGTTAAGAGATGACTGCTAAGTAAGGCTGAATACAAGAATCCTTTATAGTAAGTTTCTATTCTACTTTACATCTTTTGGATAATTATATTGTATGCTTCTGTCTCCAGGAAATTTTTTATGGGTCTTTTTCTAGAAGTACATCTGCAATTTATTCCTGCTGCAACAAAATGCCAACACTGCTTTTTTTTAACATAATGAAATAATGTTTAGTATTACAGTTCTTTTGTAGTTCAGGAATGAATAAAATAGATTTTGGCACTCATTGTCAATTATGTTTTACACATTTAGTTCATCATCTTAGCAATCATTTTGCATTTTGCCTCTCCCCCAAACTGTTCTTTCAAACTATATGCATCACTTTTGATCAATCTGTTAAACATTACAAAGCAATATGTGTAAGATTAATCAATTCACATCTCCAGCCTTAAGATTAAAAAATAGAAATTAGCAGCAAAATTAAGCATTTTCATTGAAATCCTAAATGCTTAAATCATTATTAAAATGTCTCTTTTTTGGAAAAATGCATTAGAGCATAGGATAAAGGTAAAATAAAGGTGTTGTGTGGTGTTGTTTAAGGCTGCAATATACACTAAAAAACATATTTTGTAGATAAACTACAAACACCTTACAAAGTACAGCCCAATGTAAGGGAACTCAAAGAGTGTCTGGGTTTGTAACCACTTTCTGTTCAGACTATTGTAAAAAAAATTACAGAGTGGGAGCAGTGTTATCCTGACTGGACGTCATAGATGTCCTCCAGGCACGTGCCTCCTGTGCACTCTAGCAATTATGCTCAATATGTCACCCACTGTGCCCACTGGACACAGAGGATGACAGATCGTTGTACTGGGCCAGCCTTGGTACCATGTGATTTCTATGACTAATCACAGCAATCATACAATCATATAACAGTTGTACACAATGAATAGCTTTCATTCATTGCCATTCATTGTTTACTATTGTGATGATCTATGTGATTTGTCACAGTTATCACATGATACAAACTGGGCCAATCACAGTGCATCTGTACCATGTGATAGCTGCAGCAAATTACAGCTATCACAATACTACTTAGAATTAATGGATGCCATTCATAAAAATGATTGCTTATAACAGTGATCTTCACTGTTTGAAGCAATCATAGTGTGAAAAAAAAATCCTTATCACCTCCCAAGAGTAGTACAGTATCACATGGTAACAGAGCACTGCTTTGGTCACGGTGTTTAAAAGACAAGTTGACCAAAAATAATAAATGCATTTTTTGCAGGTAAAAAATGTACATTAATATTTTTTGCTGCAGGAGCCTGTAAAGCATTGCACCAGCGATCAGCAGATCGCTGGTGCCATGCAGGTCTCCTGTAGACCTGTCAGTATATCTGCTTGCCCGTACAGGATCTATGGGCAAGCAGATATACTGACAGGAAGATTCAATGAACTACCATGGCACTCCACAGCACCGTGGAAGTTTCTTTGAGATTACAAGCCGACAGCCACTAAGGCTGTTGGGGCTTGTAGTTCATCCATTCACAGAACACTGTGAATGAATGACGTGGCTATGTGGGCACTGTTTTAAAAAGTTACAGCTAGTACAGGGAACTACTCCCCATACTTCTATCACAGGGAGAAGGGGATCAGGCAGTGGCTGCAGCATTGAGAACAAGTTACATATTCCACCCTAAAATGGGTGGAACATGTAACTGTGACGGGCGCGGCATCAGACCCCAGTCCTTCTCACCAAATTGTGACCGAAGGACTAGCCAATTTAAAACCGCTCTGCCACTTGCGCAACAATGCCACTCTCAGCTGCACCCTGCACCAAGATTTTCCAGCTCACTGGACCCCAATCTAGGTGCCAACAGCCTGAGAGCGATTGTTACTGGGTCAGGTTAATTATGCAATTAACCCTTCACACTGCCACCACCACTTTTTTACAGAGAAGGAGGAAACTCACGAATCTTAGCAGTAACACTATGATGTTTGAATAAGCATCTGTATACACACTGCCACCGCAGACAGATGTATCCAAAGGTTTTAAAACACACAGTAGCACTCTTCAGAGACAGGGATTCTTAGTTTGCATTAAAGAGCTTTAGAAACAGTTCAACACTTTTCAGAAAATAGGATTTATTACTAAAAAGGTCAAAATGGTGCAATAAAAATATTTACAGAAAAGATGTAACCAATATATATATATATATATATATATATATAAATAGAGAGAGCAATAACACAACAGAGAGATAAAGGAAGAAGTTTAAGAAGGTAGAATACTTGCAGAAATCCTGGTTTAAGCAGCATTCAAGTGTCCGAAAAAAAGGGTGCCTTTTCCCCCAAAGTTGGTTCCTGATCTTACAAGGGAGAATCTCTTCATCTTCTCTTTCCAGGCATGACAGCCTGTTTTCTAGGAACCCAGAAGGGGGTGTCTACTGAAGCCAAGGGCCAATCGCCTCATTTGGGGAGGGGGTTTAGGCGGAGACCCAGGTTAGGACCAAATCCCTCACTCGTTTATACCATGGTCAATAGCCTTCCATAAGTGCATACAACAGCCTAGCCACTGGTAGATTAATATGCAGAATGATATCCTGAGCGTCCAGACATCAAATATGACATATCTGGTTGTGACGGTTAAAGAGATATCGCTTTCTGCTCTCTGGTAGACGTAATCTAGGGTGTGAGGTATCAGGTGACTCATATTAAACTGACCTATCTGAATATATGCTTTATTTTACTTTGTTCCTGCCGGGATTTATAAAATTGTATGAAAAAGTGGTTTCAAGTGGGATGCATGTTTTACTGCCACCTCTGGAATGCTTTCATATCCAGTGACTGACTGGTTTATAGCTTTACGATCAGGCCAAGGCAAGGGTCTGGCAGACTTCATGGAACCAGCTAATTGGGGTTACAACCATGAAGTGTATCCAGCTGTGCCCGATGCCCTTGTGACCCCAGCATACACACACACCACATGCCATTCAAACAAAAAGGGAGGGGGACTGATTTGGAGTGAGAATGACATTTGCAGAGTATGATCCAAATTATGGTTGTCATTGTCCATATCTTTGCACACAATTTTCACAGTAACATGTTCCCAAAGGTGAACTTATCCTTTAAAAATAATTTGTGAAAAAAATATTTTCTATTTAATGTCTTCATTTTCAAAAAAAAATTGTGACAAAAAATTACAACTTCAAAATCTCACCATGCTTTTTGAATACAAAAGAAATACAAACAAATTGACAGAAACAGTAAGCCTATTGTGCAAATAATGTCCTTTGCAGAGAAAACCATAAAACAAAGCAGTTGACAACCATTAGCAACACATTCTTCAATACTGGGTAAGTTTCGTAGTGTGTAGCTGTTGCATCCAGGATTGCTCTCAGATGAGCTAAACTAAACAAAAGAAAAAATAGAGCAGTACTTCTGAAGCCTTGTTCACATTGGATGATTACATCCATGCCCTATGCAGGTCCGTGTTTTACAGCAACAGGGATTACACAGGTATTGCATGCATCCCCATGCCAGCAGTCCCATTGTTCTCCCCTGGGATAAAGTGGCTGCACAGACACAGGCACTGTTCCCAATATGAAATCCACGTACTCCCACCTGCACAAATGTCATATTTGAAGCAACAGCTGTGTCCATGCAGCCACCACATCTCAATAGACAACAATGGAGCTGCTGGCATAGGGATGCACACAACACCTGTGCATTCCCATGCCAGTAAAACATGTTCCTGCACTGGGCATGGATGTAATTGCCCCATGAGAATGAGACCTTAGAGTAGCCACATCATAAAAAGCAAAGGAAAAATTCTGATTCTCCTCCCCTGACACACAGGTACATAGCACACCTTTAAATAAAAGATCTATCTCTGTGTTTCACAACTTTTGTTTATAATCTTTCTCCTCTGTCAGGATATCCAGACTGCCCCTCAGATGCAGCGTGTGTCCTGAAAGCTAATGTTGCCTAACCTGCTGCTATTGGCTGTTGATTCCGGCTTCAGAATAATGTCAACTATCTGACATACTGAAAGCAGCACTTTGGGTTGTCTATTAGACTTACAAGGCTATCAGCTCCTACACCAAGTGGTTTTCCTCTTATAGATACTTAAACACTTTACTTAACATGTTTCCGAGCACTTACTCTGCTCCCTCATCAGGAAAAGTATTTAGAGTATATGATGGCATCAAGCAAGACAATACAATCACAAGGTAAATATACACAAACATGACCCCATCAAAATTGAAGTGTTCTCTCTAGTTATACTAAACAGCATCACTGTTAGGTTAATATTACAAATAAACTAGAGGAACACACAATAGTAAAAAGATAATCAAATCTTATAGCTCCTAACTGATGGTTAAAGAATTATTTTGGAAAACGCATATTATTATTTTATCTGACAGATTATTTATTTTACAACTTTATTTATATTCATATAAATAAATTAATATATTCAAATACAAATTAATTAACATAATGCCCAAACCATAACTTCTTAGATATAGAACTAATAGTAATAATAAAATACCAAAATATACACACTATTCAAACAAATGAAAGAACACTTTTTAATATGTATAACATCAAGTCAATTAAACTCCTGGGATATTGATCTGGTCAGTTAAGTAGCACAAGGGGTTGTTAATCAGTTTCAGCTACTTTGGTGTTAATGAAATTAACAAAAGGTGCACTAGATAGTCAACAATGCGATGACCCCCAAAACAGCAATGGCCACTGACAGTTTATTACCTACTCATCTTTTCTGGCTGTTTTTCACTCTTTTTGCATTTGGCTAGGGTCAGTGTCACTAATGGTAGCATGAGGCCATTCCTAGACCCTACAGAAGTTACACAGGCAGACAACTCATCCAGGATGGCACATCAATAATGTCATTGTCATAAGGTTTGCTGGGTCTCCCAGCACAGTCTCAAGAGCATGGAGGGGATTCCAGGCAGGCAGTTACTCTAGGAGAGCTGGGCAGGGCCGTAAAAAGGTTCTTAACCCATCAGCAGGACTGGCATCTGTTACTTTCTGCAAGGAATAACAGAATGATCACTGCCAGACCCCTACAAAATGACCTCCATCAGGACACAGGTGTGAATGCCTCTGACCAAACAATCAGAAACAGACTTCATGAGGGAAGCCTGAGGGCCCAACGTCCTCTAATGGGCCCTGTGCTCACTGCCCGGCACCATAGAGCTCAATTGGCATTTTCCATCGAATACCAGAATTGGCAGGTTTGCCACTGGTGCCCTGTGTTTTTCACAGTTGAGAGCAGGTTCACCCTGAGCACATGTGACAGACAGACGATGAGACCAAACAATCAGAAACAGACTTACTTAGGGTGGGCTGAAGGCTCGACATCCTCTGCTTACTTCCCACCACCATATAGCTTGATTGGCATTAGCACAGACCCTATGCTGATGCAGTGGGTCCTGGGTTCCTCCTGGTGCACGACAATGCCTGGTCTCATGTGGTGACAGTATGCAGGCAGTTCCTGGAGGATGAAGGAATTGATGCCATTTAATGGCTCCCATGCTCACCTGACCTAAATCTAATAGAACACCTCTGGAAACACCTCTGGGATATCATGTTTCAGTTCATCCGACGCCGCCATGTTGCACCTCGGACTGTCCAGGAGCGCAGTGATGCCCTGGTCTAGATCTGGGAGGAAATACCCCAGGACACCATCTGTCATCTCATTAGGAGTATGCCCCGACATTGTCAGGCATGCATACAAGCACGTGGGGGCCATACAAAGTACCATTCTGAGTTACTGCAATTAAATTTCAGCAAAATGGACTAGCCTGCTGCTTATTTTTTTCACTTTGATTTTAATAATTAGTACAAATAATTAGTAAAAATACAATATAAAATATTTTTATAGTATAGATCTTTAATTTTGGTCTTTAGGCCAGCTTATGTCAGACAGGCAACTGTATACACTGACCAAATGTCAGCCAGTTACTGTTGAACTGGCTAATATTCATCCCATGTGAACCCAACTTTATTCTTTTGTATCTTTTTTTTTTTTCAAAGGGACATGTTATAAAACAAGCCAAAAAATTGCCAATGGCTGCGATCACAGATCTCTGTGTTCTGGTGGGGGGAGGTGGGGGGGGTCATCCTGTTAGAACACAAAGGCACAGCATGGAAATACGCCGAACCAGCTTTGCCTAGGTACAGCGACCCTTCAGATTTTATTTCATTCCATCTCTAAAATAATCTGTAAAATAGTTTTCTGAAACTGCTATAATTTTAACAGTGAAACCTTAGTTGTCAAAATTGAAAATACAAGGTGTAATATGCAAAAAAAAAAATGCTGTGGGACATTTACTAGAATCTTAACTGATGAAGAAGTTAAGTCTTCCTCTCAGGGAAGGTTGTCTAACTATTGTGATAAAATGTTGACATCATCTTATTTGCCTAACTAGTTTTTAAGCATTCTCTGATAATAACCAGCACATACCTGTATGAGTCCCTGACAAAATTCTTTCCAGATAGGTATAATCTGAGATACAGTATCTCAGATATCATTTTACTGAAATAAATGTTATACAGTTGAAAGCCACATTGGTGCAGTTATACATTATTAAAATTATCTTTATTATTGCCCCCAAAAGGAAGAAATATTTGCTGCCTGGCTGGGCCACCCATATTCATTCTATACTGCTATTACTAAATAATACCATATTTTTTTCAAATTGCTCTATTCATCCATAAGAATAAAAATATTGAACAGCAACCTCTTCTTAACAAAAACCTATTCCACTGTTTAAAAAGAACGAATATTAATTCAAATAAACCAGCTGTCATCAGTAGAATACTTTGGTGCTTTGACAGGATCAACCAGTTTCTGCTGTATGACACGTGTGATGCTATTAAAATGGTGGTTGCCACATGCCCACTGGACCTCCAGCCAAGAGTATATCATACTGGATGTCTGATTTGTTAGACACATAGGAAGTTACTGTATATACTAAAGCTGGATAGTGTGATATCTGGTGCAGTGCACAGACACCAAACAGCTTCTAGGTTTTGTTATCAATGCATAATTGAACAAGTTAAAGTTAGAAGCCGATTGGCTACCATGCACAGCTGCACCACTTTTAGTAAATCTCTCCCTTAGTTTGTGCATTTTCAATAGAGAAGGGATATATTTTTTTGTATGTACTCAGGGACCCAGCAATGAAATATTGTCAATTAGGAGATAGGCATAAAGTTAAGAGATAGGCTAGGGCTAGAACATCACCATCCCACCTTTCCACCTCATTCAGTCAAAGAACACTTTGCATTCACTCAGAAAAGCATTATCTAAATGGCATCCATCCCAAAAGGAAAACCTCCTGTGTTCACAATGCAGCAGAGCCACTGCTCGCAAGGGAGTCAGGTATTGGTACAGCCCAAGCTGAACCAATGTAACTATGTATAACATATCTGTAACTGTAAATCTTCTTTAAGGTTAGGGTGAGATTTTAGGAGGTTGTTCATGTAAACCTTTTTAATTACCTGACAAAAAAATCTTCTTTTTAGTGCCTACTACAAAACAGAATGGCAACTTAAAGGGTCCTGGCATTTTAGGACCAACTATAGCAGCTTATGACATACATCACCCACTCTTCCAAGCACTTGAACACCAAGCTTTTTCTGATACTTCTTGTTTACATGAAAAAACAGTTTTTTTGCTAGAAAAATATTTTTAACTCCCAAACATTATATATTTTTTTTAAAGCAGAGACCCTAGAGAATAAAACAGTGGGTGTTGCAATTTTTTATGTCACACAGTATTTGCGCAGCAATTTTTCAAACACTAATCTTATGGAAAAAAATATACTTTTAGAATTTCAATGCACAAAAACACAATACATTGCCTAATTGTTTGATACAATATAAAATATGATGTTACACTGAGTAAATAGATACGAAACATGACATGCTTTAAACCATGTACATTTTTAATATCAACAGGTGCCAATCTAAAAGTCTTTAAAGGTTAACATTTTATATTTACACAGGAGGTCTAGTGCTAGAATTACTGTCCTTGATCCAGGGGCGGACTGATAACTCATGGGGCCCCCGGGCAATAGGGAATCTTGGGGCCCCTGTGTCCTTGCCCAAACTCAAAAAAGCCTATGAAAAAGGTACCAGGGGCATCTCATGGGGCCCCCTACTGACCCCGGGCCCTCGGGCAGTGCCCAAGTTTCCAAATGATCAGTCCACCCCTGCCTTGATCTGACATTTGTGGTGATACCTCACATGCATGGTGCAATCTCTGTTTACATACCAGCACAGGACAGACTCTTGACTTCACCTTTGCGTGAAAGCATGGGAAGGGATGTCAGGGGTGAGTTTTAAGAAAATTTTATTTATTTATTTTTTTTTATTTTTACATTGTCCCTTTCTTTATTTTATTTTAATCACTTTTATTGTTATCACAGGGAATGTAAATATCCCTTATGATAACAATAGGCAGTGAAGGTGCTCTTTTCTGAGAAATATGGGGTCTTTAAGACTCTAGATCTCTCCTCTGTCCTAAATCATCTGATCACACCAAGATTGGTGTGATCGAAATGCTTTCCCAATTTAAAAATGGTGCTGTTCATAGCCGTCAAAACAGAAATGATGAAATGCTCATAGCTTTCTTAGATTGTAAAGATGATTGGAGCAATTTTGGTCTTTGATCAGCTCTATAGTCAGCCAGAAAAACTGCTGGATACATTCTCAGATTCCCTTGTGGGAGAGCTTGAGAAAGCTGTGGAAGGCGGTGGGAAGGGGGGAACATACCTTCTCGTTGTAAAAATGATCTAGCAGTTAATTAACCACTAACATTAATTTTAAATGAAAAACGACTGCCAGCTAAAAAAAAAATACCAGTATGATGCCTGTAGCTGCAGTACCAGTACATTGCTGGTCCTTGTTGGTCATATATGTAACAACAGAGAACAAGGGCATGTGATGAATTGGGTCTGTGGACCAATATGACTGCAATTTACATTTTTGTAATGTTGAGAGTTAGGCCCAAAAAGTTTTAAATTCAAAAACCAAGATAGGTTACCATAAAAATTTTCAGGCATGAGCTGAATTTGAGTGGGCGTTGATGTATTGTTGTGCTTATAAATTGGTTTGGGCCATGATCAATTACTACAAATCTTCAGTGAAAAACAGCGGAGGGGCTAAACGCTTGTGCTGGTAGAGAACGGGGATGCTAACAGTGCATTTTTTGGGGACACTATACTAAGGAGACACTAGTATAGTTTGGTTCATGATCAAACATACAATACTAGTAATGGGGGTGATCAGCAACCTATAGTGTGAGTGCATGAGTGTGCGAGCAATCTAACGTTAGCTGACCCTTGCTGGGAAGGGCTCTAACTGACCCTGACACTATCTGATGCTGTTAGTGGAAATAATATAGTGATCAGTGAAAAATTCTATATGATGAGACTGTACTAATGGCACTGGCTGGGTGACAGGGTGATCAATAGGTTAATAGGGGTAATCAAATTGTTAAATGTACTAATCTAACGTGTGTATCTGTATGTAAAATGTATTGCTTTTCCCACAGTGTGGTGTTCTTTATTCTCTCCCTGGAACAACAGGGGGGGGGGGGGGCAGCAGGGGGCACATGTGCTCACATCTGGAATAGGGCCGTCGATTGCCCGAACATTGCAGGCTGTCCATAGGCAAGTAGTTAAAAAAACCTAAAAAACTGTTTTAAAAATATCAATGCAGTATTTTATTTTAGCTTTAACATTTTTAAATTATTTTTTAAAATACTTTCATCAGAGTAGCACAATGTTATAGTATTATTGAACTACTCCGGGAGGGGGGGGATCAGGGATTTATTTCTTTTTTTTTACACTTTGCTTTGCTGGAGCAATAAAGATTATTGCTCCTGCAATGTAATTCTTGCTTTGAACGGTCATGAATGGGTTAAGTTCATGACATTTCAAAATACTAGGGATCTGTGATTGGCTAGAGCTGACCGCATGGCATGGGGTGATGTGATTGGCCCATGTACCATGTGAGAGCTGTGGGCCAATCACAGCTCACCAGGAAGTGAAGCAAAGCTGTTATGATGGTTGCTTGCTCCTGCAGCGCCCCCCCCCCCCACATGTTGTTACAGCCAGGGCAATGTACTTGTGCATCACTGTGCCTGTAGCATCTGCAGTACATCTGGAGGAGGGTTGTCTTTAAGTAGATAATAACAGAAACAACTGTTATCCTAATTATAGGCAGAATAATGTCAGATAGATTAGGTACAGTAAAGATATAGAACGGTAAAAATGGCATTAACAAATTAGATTTAAATAAAACATTAAAGCAAACTGTATGTGTGATAATATTTTGGTATTTAAAATGGACATCACCATAAACTGCATTTGGAAAGGAATGCATTGCTTTTTTAAACCAATCATTCACTATATTAGAACTACGAGGTTCTTTTAAACAAAAATAACTAAATAGTTTTAAATTCAGTAACCTTCCTTGGCTTTTCCCTTTTGTACATGTGAACATTTTTTAACCCTTTCCCTCCGGGCCTATAGTAAAATGACGGCCGAGCGGGACTTTCACCGATCCGGGCGGAATCCAAAGAACAGAGGTATACCACTCAGGCAAACAATCCAGATCAATCTACAACAGGTTCTGGCTCTGGCCCGCCACCATACATGATGCAACAGGAAAGAAGGGTCAGCCGCACACTGGAGGATTGATGAATATAGTGTATATTTATTAGGATTAAGCATAAAATCATGTGAAACATGTTAACAGATCTTGTATTCATGTCTTGGTGTTTTGTGTGTCCTATGGATCAATAAATATACACTATATTCATCAATCCTTCGATGTGCGGCTGACCCTTCTTCCTGTTGCATCGATCCGGGTGGACATCATATGACAATCTCTCGTATCGCCGCGTTATGCAGCAAAATTTGTCACTGGCTGTGTTCATCGCAGACAGCCAATGACTAATCTGTGTACCATCATGTTGCTGGTACCATGTGATATATGTGGCCAATCACAGAGGTCAGCTGACAATTGTAAACAATGGATGGCTTCCTTTCATGCCATCCATGGTATGCAATTGTGTTGTTAGCTATTACTTGTCACAGTGATCACATGGTACAGACTGGGCCAATCACAGCCGATCTGTGTTATGTGTTTAGCTGCAGCCAATCACAGCTAATCAAAATGAAACAAACTGAATTAACTGATTTCATTCAGTAAACTGATTGCTTAGAGCAATTAAATTCATTGCTATAAGCAATCATAATGTGTAAAAATATACCGATCACTTCCCCAAAGTAGTACAAAAACAATCATTAAAAAAAAGTTATAAAAACTGAAAAAAATATATTTTTTTTTACTGTCACCAGTCAGTGTTCTTGATCACCATCACGCCAGTTATATGATTACGCTGTACTGCACTGGTGACAGTAGGAAAGAAAAATTAGTTTTTTTGTTCTAATTTCTTCATTTTCCATAAAATTATAACAAAAATGACAACTTTAAAAAAACTTGCCATGCCTCTTACTAAATACCTCAGACTGTCTATTTTTCAAAAAGGGGTAATTTGAGCAATATCTGTAGTTTTGGGCCTCAAGAAAGGAGATAGGCCATTAGTACAGCAGGACTGAATGATTTTCATATATATATACAGGTGAAACTCGAAAAATTAGAATATCGTGCAAAAGTTCATTTATTTCAGTAATGCAACTTAAAAGGTGAAACTAATATATGAGATAGACTCATTACATGCAAAGCAAGATAGTTCAAGCCGTGATTTGTCATAATTGTGATGATTATGGCTTACAGCTCATGAAAACCCCAAATCCACAATCTCAGAAAATTAGAATATTACATACAATCAACAAAACAAGGATTGTACATAGAACAATATTGGACCTCTGAAAAGTATAAACATGCATATGTACTCAGTACTTGGTTTGGGCCCTTTTTGCAGCAATTACTGCCTCAGTGCTGTGTGGCATGGAAGCTATCAGCCTGTGGCACTGCTGAGGTGTTATGGAAGACCAGGATGCTTCAATAGCGGCCTTCAGCTCTTCTGCATTGTTCGGTCTCATGTCTCTCATCTTTCTCTTGGCAATGCCCCATAGATTCTCTATGGGGTTCAGGTCAGGCGAGTTTGCTGGCCAATCAAGCACAGTAATCCCACGGTCATTGAACCAGGTTTTGGTGCTTTTGGCAGTGTGGGCAGGTGCCAAGTCCAGCTGGAAAATGAAGTCAGGATCCCCATAAAGCTCATCTGCAGAAGGAAGCACGAAGTGCTCCAAAATCTCCTGGTAGACGGCTGCGTTGACCCTGGACTTAATGAAGCACAGTGGACCAACGCCAGCAGATGACATGGCTCCCCAAATCAACACAGACTGTGGAAACTTCACACTGGTCTTCAAGCATCTTGTAGTGTGTGCCTCTCCATTCTTCCTCCTTACTCTGGGTCCTTGGTTTCCAAATCAGATGCAAAAGTTGCTCTCATCAGAAAAGAGGACTTTGGACCACTGAGCAACAGACCAGGTCTGTTTTTCTTTAGCCCAGGTAAGACTCTGACGTCGTTGTTCAGGAGCGGCTTGACAAGAGGAATACGACATCTGAAGCCCATGTCCAGGATACGTCTGTGTGTGGTGGCTCTTGATGCACTGACTCCAGCCTCAGTCCACTCCTTGAGAAAGTCCCCAACACTTTTGAATGGCCTTTTCCTGACAATCCTCTCCAGGCTGCGGTCATCCCTGCTGCTTGTGCACCTTTTTCTTCCACACTTTTCCCTTCCACATAACTTTCTATTAATATGCTTTGATACAGCACTTTGGGAACATCCAACTTCTTTTGCAATTACCTTTTGAGGCTTTCCCTCCTTATGGAGGGTGTCAATGATTGTTTTCTGCACAACTGTCAGGTCAGTAGTCTTTCCCATGATTGTGATTCCTACTGAACCAGACTGAGAGACCATTTAAAGGCTCAGGAACCCTTTGCAGGTGTTATGGCTTAATTAGCTGATTAGAGTGGGACACTTTGAGCCTAGAATATTGCACCTTTTCACAATATTATAATTTTCTGAGATTGTGGATTTGGGGTTTTCATGAGCTGTAAGCCATAATCGTCATAATTATGACAAATCACAGCTTGAACTATCTTGCTTTGCATGTAATGAGTCTATTTCATATATTAGTTTCACCTTTTAAGTTGCATTACTGAAATAAATGAACTTTTGCACAATATTCTAATTTTTCGAGGTTCACCTGTATATACAAAATCGTTTGTGGACTCTATAACTTTCCTACAGACTAAATAAAATAATTAATTTGGGTTATTTTCACCAAAGAAACGTAGCAGTATACATTTTGGCCTAAATTTATGAAGAACAATTATTTATTTGCAACATTTTATAACAGAATAAAGAAAAACTTGGTTTTTTTTTTCATTTATTTAGCAAAAAAATAAAAAATCTAGTGTTGATCAAATACGACCAAAAAAAAAGCTCTAGTGAACAATATGAGAAGCATTTAGTTTGGGTAGCATGACCGCGCAAATGCCACTCAAAATATGACAGCACTGAAAGCTAAAAACTGGCCTGGGCAGAAGGGGGTAAAAGTGCCCTGTATTGAAGTGGTAAAAAAATTGTGTTGAAAGTAAGTGTTTTTAAGAGTTATAGTATTTTCTTCTCCTACACCTTTACCATAAAAGGGTTATTCTTTAACCCTTTCTATGTCAGGCCCTGCACTCTACATTTAATCACTGGTGGCTAGACCATTTTTGCAATATTTCCCTTTTTTCATGTTGTACTTTTAAGACTGTAAAATAAATTGTACTGAGAAAATATGTAGGTGTATCTCACTGACCTTTCCCCCTGTATATGCATGTTGCCTTTGCTGACCTCTCCCCCTTTACATTGGTGTCTTTTTATCTGATCCAGAACAGACCCAGAAAGCAAATTTGAAAGTCTGATTTCTTCTGATTTCGTTAGCTGCATGCCAATTCTTTGTCAATTTATGAAGTACTGAAGTTAGCGACAGCTAGAAAACTAGTGTTTTCAGAATGAGATCAACTATGGCAGGAATTGTGTTTATCTCATTTTAACCTTTCTTTCAGCAACATGCAGCACACAAAAACCTGTTATAGGGCAGAGCATAGTGATGTGAATGGGCTCTAAATTAGGAGAATAGGAAAGGAAAACAAAAGTGGAGTAGGTGCATGTTAATCAGTTAGGTTCATTTTATGGAAAAAGTAAACAATAATTCTAAATGGTATGTGTAATTTTTCACCCTTTGTTTTCATTCTCTTTTCTCTAGTTATAATGAAGCAGCCTTAAAAGTAGTATAAAAAAGTGAGAAGAATGAATATGATCTGAAAAGCATTAATGATGTTATTAATTTTTTATGGACCAATATACCCAGAGAGTTGGCTAAAATGAACAAAAAGCCTTTCAAAAAACAGGGAAAAGTCCTGTATAGCCTTCTTAACCTCCCTAGCGGTATGATTATGTCAGTATTTCTGTGCTCAAAGCGATACTTTTTTTGCATGGAAATAGTCGTTTTTTTATTGTAGGCCTGTCATTCTTAGGAATAACTCACTGAAATCTGTCCGAGCAAGAGTCTAGTAAACATCCCGGGTATGATAAAATTTGAAACACAAAATCATAAATTATAATATAATAAATAATCATAAAAAATAATACAATAATAAAAAATTTAATTCAATAATGTAATCAAACCAAAAACACTGAACTTTGAAATAGAGGGCCAAGTTTCCACATCACTGAGCTCAGTCGCAAAATCGTTTTCAGTGCCTGATGACGAATTTCCCCATGAATAATTATCGCTCAATTCTGCAAGTGGTTCTAATTTACTATCACTGTTTTCTAGCCGGTCTAAAACCACTTTTGACCTAAAGGGATGCTTTTTGGATGCCATGGACGTTTCTCAGTTTCCAGGCAGAAAGAACAGTAAAAATGCAGGCCGGGCACAGGACAAAGCACTAGGGACAATATGTATGGGAACTGGTTTGATACAGTAATGTTTTACTATGTGATTTTAGTGTATTTAGTGAATGTCACTTTTTAACTTTTTTAAATTTGCCGCCGGTTCCGGCCCCTGTACGTCCCGATGCTCGCAGAGAATGGAACCCGGAAGATGGATGCCGGCATCGTCCAGAGGAGATGGCCGGGGACGCTGCACGGGGGACATTGTAGGAGTGAAGGACAAGGTAAGTGAAACAGGGAATCCCAGAGCAATGCTGCAGGGTAATCCCGAGTGTAGCTCGGGGTTACTGCTTTTGGTACTGAAAGTTAACCCCGAGCTAAACTCGGGAATACCGCCAGGGGGGTTAAAACGTATTTCTCACTTCAATCCCAACTGCTGGTTTACAACACTGCTGCAGTCTAACATAGAAGCATTTATTTCAAACTCATACAGCTGTTTTTAGGTTTGATGGTCATCAGGCCTGTTAACCACCATTAGAGCAGTGTATGTGTATGAAAACCATGGCTTCCCTAGACTAGGGCCAAGGAATAACAGGTAGTATAACCAAGCAGGTTATAGTGAGATGAGCTAAAAGGAAACAAAAAGCCAACCATTATTGTGAAGCACTACTGCTATGGAGCTTCTTATGAAAGCCTAACAGCAGCTGACATTGTGTAACTTTGATAATCAAAATCCCTGTTTTGCATTGTAGTTTATGAATAAATAATTTTAAATAGTAAGCTTAAAAAAAATGACAACCAATTAGAGTTTTCACTCTAAAGTTTTAATCTAACATAAAAAATGCAGAGTTGCATTTTATGCTGTCTATATTGTTTTATATTCTATATCCTTTCTGATTTATCACTGCAGGCTTACACCCGTTTTAATATTACTATGCATTAGCAGAATACCATATATATTAAAATATGTTATCAATCAATAACCTTAGTATTGCACTTAATATAATGCTCAAAATTGATCTTAGATAATGCAAAATGCCTTTTGTCCTTAGACTTCCTTTGTCTTTGAGCGATATTCTGGGAACTATTAATATGTAACAATTTGTTCAATAAAGGGCATCCATAACTTCATTTGAATTGTTTTCAAAGTTAGAAATGTATAGCTGAATATATTGAAGTGCTTTTCTTTAGCCATATGCATTGATATGATGTGTGTTCTAAGAAATGTTCCTACATGAAATACTGTAAAAATAACACATACTTGTGTAACTATAATTGTTATGTCTTTTCTCCTGGTGTGATCTCCCAGTAGTCTTTCACTATTGAGCTTTCTACATTTCCTGATACAGCTTAGTATTTTACAGCACACATCCGCAACACTGAGTAAGGTTGCATAAAGGGGGCACATTTGTGGTAATTAGCTACAAGTAATTTGACATTTCTCTCAAGTTTCTTCTTCTTCAAGTTATTATTTTGCTAAATATTTGTATTAAACTGGTAAAAATGTTATACCCCAGTGAAGTTCAGGAACTGCTACTCAAGGAGTTTCTTGCTTGATTGTATATTAAAAGTGCAAGTAAACTGTAACTATACAACATTTAGTTTGAGAAAGCACTGTGATAAACAATTAATGTTTATAAAAAATGTTTTTATATTTATATAAATAGATATATAAAATTTTCTTTTTTTTTTTTTTATTTGTGTTTTTGCATCTCAGTGATGCAAATCTGCTGCAACTTCTTTGCAGTCATCTCCACTCCGCCTTTCTACTCTAAATTTCAGTGATAGCTGAATGTTATTGCTCAGAGAGGGTTCTAGTGCAAAAGTGAACCATACCAGCACAATGAGTGGCTGCATAGTTGCATACAGCCTTTATATAATATGTCAGAGTGACAATGCAAAAGGGCAATTGGGAAACAGGGACAGGATTGTTATCCCATGATAGTGAGTGCCTAAGCAAGGGCCTTCATGGTAGGATTATTAGGTATTTATTTTAATGAAAACAATAGGTTTTAAATCTTTTGACCTCTAGGAGGTTTTACCCGCTTCATGACCAGGGCATTTTTTTTGCTATTAAACACTGTACTACTTGGGCAGGGAGCTTATCCCAATATGGAAGCCTTATTCAAAAAAAGAGGACCCTAGTATACCACCCCCAGCTGTGAATCAACACCCCTACTCATTAACAAAAAAGTTAGCAGTAAACAGATACACTGACTTATTTTTGACAAGTCTTTTTATTTAAAAACAACCATTAAAGGTTCCACAGTGTAAATACTTTATCAATCACATTGTCCAGTGATGCATTGTCATTTATAATGTTTGATGCCCACCGACTCGCCATAACATAAAACCATGGACAGGTCCGATATCATTGCTCACTTACTGCAAATGACATCTCCTGGTCCCAGTTATTAAATGCAAACAAAGGGGCGTGGTCTCCCTGGTGATATCATTGACCAAATATGGACATGGGTGCGTACTTAATTTTATAGCTCATCTCTATTTCCTCACTTCCTGTCCCAGAGAACATTTTCACCAGACAGAAAGTGAAAGAGACTTTTAACCACTTCCCGACCGGCCGTTGTATATAAACGGCCGGACGGTGGCACTGCAGGGTCGGGTGGCCATCTATAAACGGCCTCCCCGCACCCTGCTTGTGTGCGCTCCCTGGGAGCGCGCAGCACCGCGATCCGGTGCCCGCTGTGTCCTCCGGAGCACTGAGTAGGAGGTAAAATGCATCACTGCAGATCTGGGCTGCTGGATTTCGTGTTGTGCAGAGACCTGACTCTCTATCATGCTGCTGGCACAGGTTATTTTAACAAGAGCTGCAGCACAAAATAAAAAAATGAGGAGCATAAGTATTTGCAGCCTGACTACATTATAGTAATGAATATCAAAGTTTCAGTTGGACCTTAATGAATTGTGATGTCAACTTTAAAACTGTACACTAACATCTTCTGTATGTAGCAGGAAAACTCCCAGTCCATTTTTCCTTTTCTCCATTTAAAAATTAAATTAACAAAAAATTTTACTCAATATTCTCATGCTATGAGATTTTTCTGTCTCCATGTCGTGTAAATGCTTTTGACATCCTGTCCTATGGGATTCTAATGTCTGTATTCAGTGCTGTACCAGTTTTTATACTTCAGCACATTTTTTTCCGCTCTGATTGTAAGTAACTTTGTTATATCCTGTCTTTTCAATAAATTTCATGAAACAAACAAAAAAAACATTTTTGATATTCTTGAATTTGTGCAGAACTAATTTTGCAATTCAATCTTTAATGACAACATAACGTAAAATATGATCCATCGCTTACCAAATTTCATTTAAATATCCCTGCTATATTTCTCTTCTCAAAGTACTGTATTGACAATTCCTTTTGCACTGGTTCACTGAAAACAAGAAAACTCAAAAACACTAGAATATGAAACTTACCAACCACTATAGGCTAGTAACTTATAAAGTAACATTCAATAAAAAAATGTCTTACAATAATTAACTTACAGCAATTAGATAGGTGGAATTTTTTTTTCCATAATATTATTATGTGTACATGTACAAAATGATTGTTAAAGCACTGTACAATTAAAGGCACAACTATTTTGTTAGTTTTGGATTAGAACACCTTTCAGGTTTTTATTGCTATCTCTGTCCCTGCTAGGGTGAATAACCCCCTCCAATTTTCCTGTTTACCATTATCATTGAAAGTGAATGTAAAAGAAAATCCCAAATTTTGGATTGTCCCCAGAAAAGTAACAGAGGGGAAATCTTCCAATGGGGACACTAGCTCTTGTGACCTGGGGGCCCCAAAGATTCCCTTAATTTGCAGGGATTTCCTCCCACTTCCTGTTTTGGTTATGGGACAGGAAATGAAGGTAAATCTCTGAAAATCCAAAATTTAAAAAAAAAAATGTTTCCTATAGTTGTACTTTAAAGCATTTTATTTAAAACTATCCTCCATGAAAGCCATTAGATAATGTGTATGTACACTGTAATCTTTAGGAGCCTGAGATCATCAGCCAAGCACATTGGTAAAAGCAAAGCAATCTTTCATTTCTAAAAGAAAAACAAACAATCTTGCTTGTAGCATAAAATAAACAAAATAGTACACATTTCTGGTAAAAATCAAACTTTTTGGCTTATCATCCAAACAACTTTATGTTATGTCTCAGCCTGCCATAGGGGCCCAAAAGGCCATGTCATCACCAGCTTAGCCATGTCCCAATCACAAGCAGTCCACCACCCTTGTTTCCATGTGTGTTTTGCTTCATACTGCATTTCACAGACACCTGCTGTGTTTCAAGACTCCCTTGCAATTAGTTTAAACCTTTCAGTACTCCTTTTCATCAGGGTTTGGAGGCTCTTTCTCACCTCAAAGTCTATCCAGACCCCTAAATTACAGATCCTAAATGAGGACTTACCATTACAGTAAATCAATTCTCTCTTCTCTGACTGGATTACCCTAGAACCCCTCACTCTGCATGGATGAGAACCACTGAGTACTAAAATGTCTCTTATCATCCCCCTTAAAGGGTCCTCAACCATGGGGAAACATACCTGTCATCCAGGACACACTCCGCACATGCTGTAAAACACCCAGAAACTCTTTAACTGCAAATTATAACCATAACAACACTTCCTTCTGTTGACTGACAACATTATGCCATTGCATTGCAATTAGCAGTAATGTTGTTAGCCTGCTGTGCGATCTCCTTCATTTGGCTTTTGAGATATCTAATTGGTCTATCAGACTGGCAGACTATTTTGTAATTTAAACCTCTGCAATTGTTTAAAACTCAAAATTATTTCTTGTGGTACTAAAAAACACATATTTTGGGAGTGTGCCCATCTTTCCCCTTTCCATGGTGGAAAACGTCTGAGATTTCCACAACTATAGTGGGAACACATGTTGATCTATCTATGCCAATATGCCTTCTAGGTGCTCCCATGCTGGGTGTGTCACATGGGAGAGTGAGATTGATCCTGTCAGGGATCCGGGTATGACCAGAAATGTGTGGACTCACACAGGGAAGTAGCAGGCTTCAGGAACACAGGTGTAGTCAGGGCTGGAGAGGTGGAATGGTCAGGCAGGCCGTAAGGTACTGTCAGGCTCCGCCCGGCGGGATCTCTAGTGACCCACAGAACGGGATTCCCCAGGGCGCGGAGTCTAAGCCCCAGTCTGCCTTTTTACCAGAGCCCCTGATGGTGGGGATGGACTTGGCGCAGGACTGAGACCAGGTCGCGGCCCCTGAGTGCCCCAACTGTGGTAGAGGGGTCCGCCGAGGGTATGTACCAGGGGAAAGCCTGATGTGAAGGGGCTGGCAGGTTCGGGCAGTAGTGACTGGATCCATGCGGGATGGATGACAGTATGGAGTGTAGCGTAGTCAAACAAGCCGGGTCGGTAATGATGGAGGCAGATCAGTACAGAGCAGCAGGCAAAGAGAAAACGGGTCACGAGCCAAGGTACAGCAACAGGAGGTCAAACAGCATAGGAGTAGGCAGAAGAATAGTCAGGGACGAGCCAGGAGTCAGAGCAGGAGATGGGAGGAGACCACTACCCACAGCACTAACTTACACACATGTATTCTCTAAAAATCACATCATACATTGTATGCTATATCATATTCATTAAAACCATGTATAACATGTTATAACATAACATTTAATAATGTTGATAATAAACCTCATTCACCTTAAAGATACCTTGATATATACTAATATGCTGGGTATGTTTAGTTGTTATATACAGGATACAATACAGACACGCACCTAGTAATATATATATATATATATATATATATACACACAGTTGTGCTCAAACGTTTGCATACCCTGGCAGAAATTGTGAAATTTTGGCATTGATATTGAAAATATGACTGATCATGCCAAACAATGCTCTTTTATTGAAGGATGATGATCATATGAAGCCATTTATTATCAAATAGTTGTTTGGCTCCTTTTTAAATCATAATGATAACAGAAATCACCCAAATGGCCATGATCAAAAATTTAAATACCCTGGAATGTTTGGCCTTGGTACAGACACACAAGGTGACACACACGGGTTCAAATGCCAATTAGAGGTTAGATTCCCACATCTGTGGCTTTTTAAATTGCAATTAGTGTCAGTGTATAAATAGTCAATGAGTTTGTTAGCTCTTACGTGGAAGCACTGACTAGGCTAAATACTGAGCATTGGGGATCAGAAAAGAACTGTCAAAAGCTGTGCATAACAAGATAATGGAACTTTATAAAGATAGAAAAGGACATAAAAAGATGTCCTTTTCTATCTTTATACATTTATACATGGTTTTGCATTTCCGGGTAGGGGGCGTACGCACCGCCCTACCTGTGGTGCCATTGGCGGCTATGGCTGTCGATCACCGAGTCCCGGCTGGAGATTTCCCTCTGGCACCAGGCGATCGCTGAAGAACACTGACAGAGGAGAGGTCTGTATGTAAACAATACAGATCTCTCAACTCTCAGCTCCAGCATGCTGCTTTGTTTTGCTCTGCATAGCAGAGCAATACAAAACAGCATGCTTACACAGTAAATTACACACAGCACACTTAGTAAAACAGCACACAACACATAGTTATCCCTTTGATCACCCCAGATGTTAAACTCTTCCTGCCCAGTGTCATTAGTACAGTGTTAGTGCTTTTTTAGTACTGATCACTGTATTAGTGTCACTGGAGATGTCAGTGGCATTTGGTCAGTGTCAGTTAATGTCAAAATGCCCACTGCAGTCCTGCTATAAGTCGCTGATTGCCTCCATTACTAGTATGTATATTAAAAAAAATACCAGTATATATACCGCCATTTGTAGACGCTATAACTTTCACGTAAAATCAATTATTTACATGTATTGGGACTTTTTTTTAACAAAGACATATAGAAGAATACATTTATCACAAAATTTTATCTTTTACATTTTTTTTACTAGATATGGTTTATAGCAAAAAGTAAACAAAAATGTTTTTTCAAAATTGTTGTCCTTTTTTTGTTTATAGCACAAAAGATAAAAAATGCACAGGTGATCGAATACCAAAAGAAAGCTCCTTTTGTGGGGAAAGTACATAAAGTTATTTTGGGTGCAGTGTTCCATGACCGTGCAATTGTCAGTTAAATTAACACAGCACCATATTGCAAAAAATGGCGTGTCAGGAATGGGGGTAAATCCTCTGGAGGGAGGTGGTTAATGTTATTTGTTATATTCTGCAATTTTAGGAATACCGCCCCTTTAAATATTTCTGCTCACCTTTGGGCAGGTAAAAAAATATGCCATAGGATGTGTTTGAATTTGCTGAAAGCAGTGGGGTTCAGTATATAAAGAGCCAAGTGCTGAGGAATTCTCGCTGTTGGTCAGGGAAAGTAAAGGCGTTATCCACACTCCCTCATAAGCACTTTATCTGGTATGTCACCATTGTATCAAACGGGAACTTTTGTCATACGTTTATGTAATTTAATTTGCTTGGGCCCTTTTGGCTAAGTAATGTTGGAAGTGATAATTTGATTTAATGTATTTGAAATATGGTTGTTTAAGTATTTAATTTTACTTTATACCAATAAAAGTGCCATGCCCAATTTATGCCATATTATTGTGTGCTGTCTTATTATTTACAGTAATGGTTGTGTTTTGAGATATGGGGAAAGTGGTGCAGAGTGCAATCCCATGAATAATTTGCCTACCTAAATAATTTTTACATTGTTTTAAGACCATACAATGTCTTTATTTGGTATACAGCTTTCTTTTTTTTTTATTGTCACTTTAACAGGCTTTCATTTTAACAGCTGGCTGTCAGTTTTCCTCGCTCTGTGGGAAAAAACATGACAGCTTAGTAGGAAGCTTTGTTTAGTTTGTCAACAAACCCATGTAACTACTATGATTGGCTGTCATAACAATGGCATGATTGGTGATCATGCCAATTTGTTCTTAATTGCTATTTTTCCTGGGAAGCTATCAGTTACAACATGGACATGGAAGTACCTGTAATTGCTGTTAATTGGACAGTAGAATGTTTATTGCCATATCTTTAGCATTGTTCTAAGGGGGCATCATGAGTCATCATGTTAGAAACAATGGAAAGCCCTGTAGACCACCACAAATGAAATTTCTGAGGAAGATGTCTGTTACTTGTTAGCAGCTAAGTTTGAACTACTCTAAGGAGCACACACAGTGGACAGAATGGACCCCAGGTTGCCATACAAAGAAAGAAACATTGTAACATTAATATTTGTTGACTTGAAAATTAAAAACTTTAGATTGACCTGGTAATGTTCAACATAAACTTACAAAATAACAAAGTAATTATTTTATAAACCACGGGCAGGATTTTTTTTCTGTCTGTGAATAAATATATTTCCACCTTCCTTCCTTTCCTTTTCACTACACATATTATAAAGAAGATAATGTTTCTACAACACTAAAACTGGCAATTTTATTTAAATGCATACATTTTTTAACATATGTAGTTCTAAACCCCTTTCACATGACACTTCCTTTGCTAAAATCCTGCATATCATAAACATTATGTTATATGGACAATGCAGGTTGAAGAATTTCTTCTCTTTTCCTGTGATGTCTCATGCCAGTCTGGTGAATATGAATGAGAAATTACATTATACATATAAAGATACAACATCCTAAGTGTGAAGCTAAATCTGGCCTTACATGGCCAAAGGACTGAACAAATTAAACTAAAACAATTCCCCTAATCCTACATTCAAGGTGGATAGGGTAATCCTCCCTGCTCTGCCATGCTGTCTGTGGACAATATGTCATTTTTTGCTACCACTTCCAGCATTTTTTTTAGTGCTGGAGGTAATATTATTAAAAACATTCATATTTCATATCTTAAAAATAACTGCAATTAGTTATTTAGAGTGCTTGTTGATTTTTAAGTAGAAGTATTTTTTTTACAGCTAATCTGGAGAAAGAGTGAAGATACACCTACCTGGCTTTCATTTTAGGGTTCAAGGGTTATTACATCATCTATAGATATTGAAAGGTCAGCCATTATTGATCATCTCTCTTTCTCAGCATTAAGGTGTTAATTGTTACATTTGGATACAGACATTCAGCACTGCACTGGTAAAAGTATATGCTCTTACTGCAAAGTAACCAATCTATTTGCCTTTAGTAAATCAACTCAAATGACTACTAAAATTGAAGATTTTAACTTGAGAATATTATGATTCTGACTTGCTAATTTTTTCTAAAAGGTACCTGAAATTATATGATATATGGACTCACAGTCAGCTCCAGCATTATATATTTCACTACTCCAGTCTGAGATGATCCATTCCTGAAAAAAAGTCATCAATAAACTAAAGACACACTAAATCCACTATAATCTTCATTAGCCAGTGCTGTTTGTTTTATTTAATAGGGATTTAATTTTATGCAATGATTTGGATCCTTTGGAAGAACTGCTAAATAAAATTAATATAATAATAACACAGGTCTGCGACTAAAAAGCTGTTTGATTATTTTCATTTAATTTCCTTGTATTTTGGTGTGCTGAAAACAAATAAAATATTGAAAAAACTCCTAGACGTCATGATTTGCCACAAAATGCTAAATTGTCTTCAAATTTATAAATTTTTTTAAATTTTTGGTATTTTTTTTATATTATGGGCTTTTAACCAAATTTAAAGTCCAAATTACCACTAATTAATTCACATAAGTGCATTTAAGATATAAAATGCCAAAAAAACCTTAAAGGGGTTGTCTGAGTTATGTAAAAAAAATATAGCACTGTAAATCTGATGGTCAGCAATATATACATAAGCTAAGCAAGTTTTAGGGAAAAAAAATTCTATTTCCTCATTTCCCTAGTTCTCTTCTGGCCCTTTGTTGTTATTTGCAGGTAAACAATCTCTGCCCCTCCCCCCTGCAAAGGCGGTGAATACAAGTGCTGCTCTGAGTGACATGTCTGACTACTGGGATACTCAGCAGCATGCTGTATGTGTAAGCTTCAGCCCTGAGTCTGCGCTTCTAATAGTAGAAGGGGTTAATCTTTCCTGAAGAATCCAGTGGGTGGGATACCAAATACCCTTGTTTTCTGTGTCTATCGGACAGTCGAGACTGACAAAATCACTGGACCAAGAAGAGTTGGCAGCCGAGGGTGCTAACAGTCAGTGAAAAAAATGTCCTCCGAGAAACTTTGGTACCTTCCCATAAAGTTCTTCTACCAGCTCTCCACATAAAATTGGGATTGATGAAGCAATTCGTAAAATCACTTCCAAGAGATGGAGAATGCTTCAAATACTTGGTCACCAAGTTTCCAGGCCTGTTGGAGGCAAAATTGAAGGAAGGTGTGTTCGTCGGACCAGACATTAGCAGGCCTATAGTTGATCAAGAGTTTGTCAATACCATGACGGATCCTTAAAAAGAAGGGTGGATTGCATTTTAAGAAGTCATACAGAAATTTTTAGGCAATAACTAAGATCCTCACTACAAAAAGATCGTCGGACGAATGCTGAAAGCATTTCAAGCTTTAGGTTGCCTGATGAGTTTGAAAGTGCATTTCCTCCAGTCCCACCTTGACTACTTTCCTGAAAATTTGGGGGCTGTGAGTGAGGAACAAGGTGAACGATTCCACCAAGACATTAAAGAGATGGAAAGGAGATACCAGGGAAAATGGAGCATTACAATGATGGCAGACTACTGTTGGATGCTTCAGAGAGACATTCCAGATGCTACTCACAAGCGTTAATGCACCAAGAGGAGCCTCACAGGGAAGAAGAATCGAGTTTAGTGTGTGTAGGTGAGTTCATCTCAGTTCAAAAAAGGATTTTCATGAAAAAATTGTATTAAACTATAATTGTATAAGTCTATATCCATTTATTTTGAGGTATTGCCTTATTTAACATAGTTACCTAAATTGTCAGGAAACGTGATGTCCTATGACAAAATGGAGGTCATTTTCGGATTCAGCGCACCAAAAAACAAGATTATGTGGAATAACCAAAACAGCTCTTGAAAAAAATTTTTTTGCAGACCTGTGATAAGAATAATATTCATATTATTATTATTTATTTATTTATTATGTTTAACCTCTGCATTGTTACTGCTTGTTTACCTATTATAGACAAGATCAATGTTTTACAGTATCTATGTGATTGTTTCTGAGACTGGAAAAATATATTGTTCTCATCAGCAGGGGTGGAGTTTCAGCAGGGTATGTGTTGTATATCTTGTGGAGTAAACTTAATCAAGTTTGGGACTTACTGGAGAGCATGTTCTCTTTTGAAGGCTCTTTTGCATACTGTACAAATATTCTTAGCTAGGGAAATATGTGGATTTCTTTTTGAGGTATTTCTTTTTACCAGAAATATTTTTGTTGTCCTTTTTAGTGTCCTTTTTTAAAAGTAATACATGAAAGCAAACACAGATATATTGTTTTCTTTCCTGCTTTGCTAGTGATAAACAGATACGTACTAAAATGTATTTTTCTACAGCCTGTGTTAAAGCTGAGTTGCCAGTATAACATGTTAACCTTATTAACAAGTGAAATAATTGTATTTAATAAATTATGTTAAGAAAAATAACCTAGGGTGGATCTGCCCTGGAAAAAAGGGAGGGGCCCCGCATCCTAAAAACAAAACATTCCAAAAAAGCTCAATGTATAGACTTTTTAGGTGTCCCAAAGAGTAACACACAAAAGATTTATAGTTTAAAAATATTATATCAGGGAGAATTCCTCCCAAATTATACTTTATGCAAAAAGTTAAAAACAATACATACATCTATCCAAAATAAAATGTATTAGCAGTGAATATCATCACAGTGTTGTTGGAGCATTAACTCTTAGCAGAATATAAAGTCCTGTTCAAAGTTGACTGTAATTCCTCAACATGTTTCATAGGGAACCATGCCTGCTTCTTCAAGAGGAAAGTAGCTGCTACTGTAAACAAGACAAATATAAATAAAGCAAACAAACATCAATATATAAGAAACATATATAGTGTAAAATATACACAAGATTGCAATATGTGGTAGAACCCGATACATACTACCAAGATGTATGAAGATGAATATAGCTCCAAAGTGCTCACATGTGGTAAACATCAAGATAGGCAAATTGGAAAAGGCCCAAGAGGTCATCTAGACCCAAGGGACACAGGTGTCCCCCATGTGCAGATGGGGAGGCACACACCAACAGCCCACTAAGCCCTGAAGAAACCTAAAAAATAATCCAAACAAGATTCTAAAGTAGCATTGGACTACCATAACATCTTTCAAGTGAAGAAAAAAAACAACACAACAAAGTGGAAGCAACTGGAAACAACAGCAACTCAGCCACAAAGTGGTAGGATACCTAAAACGACAGAGCGGGGTCAGCACATGCTGAAGTGCACAGTGAGCAGAAGTCACTGACTGTCTGCAGAGTCAATAGCTAAAGACCTCCAAACTGCATGTGGCATTCAGATTAGCACAACAATAGTGCATAGAGAGCTTCATGTTTTGGGTTTCCATGGCCGAGCAGCTGCATCGAAGTGTTACATCACCAAGTGCAATGCAAAGCATCAGATCCTCATCAGATATAAATTTAAGTAGGCAGAGTCTCCATGTCTAAAAATAAAAATGTATTCAAATATATGCCATCTTGTTATAAA
Organism: Staurois parvus; assembly: GCF_062004578.1. Taxonomy (NCBI): domain Eukaryota; kingdom Metazoa; phylum Chordata; class Amphibia; order Anura; family Ranidae; genus Staurois; species Staurois parvus. Next base: position 13,014,204 of record NW_028317949.1, read on the forward strand.
AGAAAAAAAAAGACCCATACAGAGGCTCGAAGAAAAAATATTAGGGGAGATAGGGGAAATATTAGTCAGAATATGAAGGTAACCTCCTTGAGCAGAATGCGGACACAGCCGCTAACATGCTAAAATGAGAAAGGAGTCCCTGATATATGCCCCCTTGGAGCAGAGCCACCACTGAACTATTTCCAGCATTTATTTATTTATTATTTATTTCAGGTACTTCTATAGCGCCATCAATTTACTCAGTGCTTTACATATATATTGTACATTCACATCGTCCCTAACCCTCAAGGGGTGTACAATCTAAGATCCCTAACTTACATTCATACAAATACTAGGGCCAATTTAGACAGGATCCAATTCACCTACCAGCATGTCTTTGGAGTGTGGGAGGAAACCAGAATACCCAGAGGAAACCCACACAGGCACAAGGAGAACATGCAAACTCCAGGCAGGTGGTGCCGTGGTTGGGATTCAAACCGACGACCCTAGCACTGCCAGGCGGAAGTGCTAACCATTTAGCCACTGTGCTGCCCCATGTGACATCATACCAATCAGGTATTGCAGAAGTGAGCATGCGTGAGTAGCCAAGATGGCCACTGTGAAGGCACATGATTGGCCAAAATGGCTGTCATTCATGTGCTAAAAATGCACACAGGCCACCAAGATGGCCACCACACCTGGTCCCCTCAGTCACGAGAATCCAACAAAAAAAGAGAACACTAATATGGCCACAGCGCCATTGAGAATATCCAAAAGATGGTAAAGATGGAAGTCAATATATACCAAATAAGTGCCCCCTTCACAGCCTAGAAATGAGACATAGCTGGGGGGCCCTCCAGATGGAAAGAGGATGACCCAGAGGGCTGCACATAATGTGTTAACCTTATTTATAAGTGAAATAATGTTATGTCTTAATAAATTATGTTTATTAGTGTTAAAAATAAAGAATATCTAAAGCCATTTTTCACTTTTGTTTAGAGTAGGGAAGGATAAAAACTTCTGACATTTTTTTTTCTTTGCTATTTGTGTACAAAATGTACATCATATAACTGAATAATAACATTTATAGGCAAATTTGATCCAGGGAATATCTGATTGCCTCTTTGGAGATCAGGAAGGAATATTTTTCACCTGCTAGAGCAAGTTAGATCATGCTTTGCTGTTTTTTTTGCCTTCCTCTGGATCAATTGTGGGTATAGGAATGTGTATTTAGGATTGTATATTTTTAAATTTTTCATTTTTTTTCTATTGGTTGAACTAGATGGACTTGTGTCTTTTTTTTAAACCAGACTAACTATAGATTTAACTATATGTCTCATTATAGACTTTTCTCTTAACTTTTATCCCTGTAGACCTAACAGGAAGTAGGATGATATCTTTCCAATGTAAGGAAAACCCTTCTAAGACATTTGTCAAGTGAAAAAGAGTCCCCATTGAATAATTTCCCCTCTATTCCTGTTCTAGTGGCAATTTAACATTTTGGATTTACTCTCAGTTTTATTCCCAGTGACTTTAGTGATGTATAAAAAGGAAATTGTCAAAAATAGCCTAAAAGAAAGAGGATTTGATTAAGGGTTAGCTAACATTAATGAGGGATTACTTAGAGATAATTTAGGAAATATTATTTATTAATACAAACAAATTACGTTTTGTCCATTTAATAGTTACAATTACATCATACAATGAGCCTTTGAACATATTTATATGTTCAAGTACTTTTATTAAACCACTTTTTTTATTTTAATATTTGACCTCTTATCTGAGCACTCCCTACTCAGTAGATCAGTATCCATCCTAATTCTCTAGACCACCTATTATAATCAATACTTCTACTGGTTTATATCATTCACCTGTTATAATGTGTTATTTTGCTTCCGGATGATTCACACTTCAAATGAACATCTTATGACCCGTCTGCATTACGGGAAAATCGGCCAGATGTATATGCGCGGACTGTGCTCCATATCTGTATATAAGCTGATATGCCTTTCTTACTTCAATAAATACTTTTTTGGAAAAAAAAAAATATTTGAACTCAAAATAGATTGTATTCCAAAATGTTGCACCTGTGCCTTAAACATATAGGTATTGCCATGGGGTTATTTACTAAAACTTGAGAGTGCAAAATCTGGTGCAGCTCTGCATAGAAACCAATAAACTTCCAGGTTTTATTATTGAACAAACTGAAGATAGAAGCTGATTGTCTACCATGCACAGCTGCACCAGATTTTGCACTATCAAGTTGTAGTATTTAACCCCATACAGGGGCGGACTGACAACACATGGGGCCCCCGGGCAATAGGGGATCATAGGGCCCCTGTGCCCTTGCCCAAACTCAAAAAAGCCTAGGAAAAAGGTACCAGGGGCATCTCATGGGGCCCCCTACTGATCCCGGGCCCTCGGGCAGTGCCCGAGTTTCCAAATAGTCAGTCCGCCCCTGCCCCTGCCCCCATATGTCTAATTTAGAGATACAGTACAATAAATATGTTGTTTTTTGTGAGTGACTGGTGTTCTTTAACAGTTATAAATTATTCTTTGTGAGATTAAAAAAAAACATGAATATATCAAGAGAATGCAAGTAGCATGGTCATAAGTGTGTTTTAATTCTCTAACTTCCTTGTTCTCCAAAGCTCTGATATCTATTCCTGAAATCATTAGAGCAGTATATAAAAGTTCTTGTCACATGTGCTTTCAGGCATGAATAATTAATATGTCTAATGGTCATGATATGGAATGCAGTACAATATAAGATCTCTGAATTAATTTATGAAAGCCCATATAATTTAGCCAGAGTTGGCATTTTTATTTTTCACATATCCTTAAAATGAAGTTCAAAATTTCATTTTCTTGGCCACAGGATAATTATTACTCTGTAGGCAAAGACAAGCCAGCTAAATTATGCTGAGTAAAGTGGAGTCTTGCCGAATCTAAGTCAAAGTTTACAGTAAATCTATTAACAATTTTATAAGAGCAAGTATAACATAACATTATTGCTTGTTCAACAAGCCAGCATTTTCAGTTTGTATTAACACTGCAAAAATAAGTTCTGTCATTTGACAAGTAAAATAAATTAAATGATGAAATGATTGCAAGATCCAAAATTTATTGAAACTGCACATGTTAAGTATTAATATTTAATTTTGGCAAAGGTTACAGTTAACAGAAATGCAATTTCTGAGCAATCATTTATTTCATGAAGTTTGAATTAGTATAAAATGTATTACATAGTATAAGCAGTAATACTCAATTTGGTGGTGTGTGTTTAACCTACTGGACACTTTGACCCCCTTTTTACCAGGCCATTTTTCACCTTTCAGCTCTATCACACTTTGAATGACAGTTGCACGGTCATGCAACACTGTACCCACATGAACTTTTTATTTTTTTTTCACACAAATAGAGATTTCTTTTGTTGGTATATAATCACCACTGTTTTTTTTTTATTATTTGAGCTATAAATAACTTTCTTTTTTTTTTTTTTAAAGTGCATTTTTTTCTTTGTTTCTGTTATAAAATTTTGCAAATAAATCTTTCTACACAAATGTATGCTCACGTGTATTCTACTACATTTCTTTGGTGACACTAACTCAATTCAGTGGTTATCATTTCATTGGTAGGAAAGTTATAGAGTCCAAAAACAATGCTATATATCTAAAAATTTATAAATCCTGGTGTATTGACGACCTGTCTCATTTCTTAATGCCCAGAAACACCAGGACAGTACAAATACCCCCAAATTAATGATTTTCGGAACATAGACATTCTGAGGTATTTAGTAAGAGGCAAGGTGAGTTTTTTGAAGTTGTCATTTTTTGTCATAATTTTGTGGAAAATGAAGAAATGAAAAAACATTTTCACAATTTTTTTTTACATGCTCTCACAAATGGAGTACAGCATCATCATATAATTGGTATTATGGTGATAAGGGACACTGTTTGGCAGTAAAAGAATGTAAAAGAAAAAAAAGTTTTTAGGAAAAAAAAATATTACATTTTTTTAAATTGTACATTTAATTTTTAAAGATATTTTTTCTATTCCTGTGACAAGAGCAATACAATGTTACTATAGTAACATTGCAATACTCTGGGCAAGTGATCTGAATTTTGTTTGCACTTTATGATTGCTGATACCACCAAATTTCATTGGTATGAGCAAGAATTTTTACTGAATGAAACTGATTCATTCAGTAGTTTTTGTTGTAATCAGCTCTGGTTGGCCACAGCTGATCACATGCTACAGATGGGCTGTGATTGGCCAAGTCTCTACATGTGACCACTGTGATCAATCAAAGCTAGCAGCACAGTTGTAAGCAATGAATGGCATGAAAGGAAGCCATTCATTGTTTACAACTGTCATGTGATCTGCTGTGACTGGCCACAACAATCACATGACACTTGCAGTGGGCCGGTGTAGTGATCTGTCATCAGCTGTGTCCCGTGGACACAGCCAGTGACAGAACGTGCCAGATCACGGCCTTTGGTGCACATGAGGCCAGATCCTGGGAGGACATCATAGGATAATCGGGATCTTGCTCAGTCGTCATCCTACAATAGGCTGGGTGGTAAGCAGTTAAGCAGATCATGTCCAACAAAGAAGTTTAAAAATGTTTAAAAACCTGTACTGATGAGTAATATTTACAGTGCAAAAATTATGAACCATATGTTATGTTTATTAACCACTTCTTTACCGTGCTATAGCTGAATGATGGCTACAGCATGGTCATCCAGTTCTGAGAGGGCCTAATATGATGTAACCCCAGCACGTGCCCCCCCACGTGCCCCCAGCAGTGCACACCCTTCACTCTCTGTGATTGCTGTGTCTTTTGAGCATAGCTGATCACATGCCATGGTAAAAAGCCAATCACAGCTGCCTTTTACCATGTAATCAGCTATGTCCAGTCACAGCTGATCACCATGTAAATACACTTGCCGGTTATTGGCAGTACTGTCACAGCATGAGGAAAATACTGCCGATAACTGGAAACTGTGAAAGCAGACATCTACACTGATAATCAGGCACTGATTATCAGTGCCATGGTTATCAATGGAGCCCCAAAAGTAACCAACAGTGCTGCCCATCAGTGCCCCTCAGTGCTTCCAATCTGTACCTGTTAGTGCTGCCAATCAGTGCTCATTGGTGCTGCCAATCTGTGCCTGTCAGTGCCACCTACCAGTGCCATCAGTCAGTGCCACCTATCAGTGCCACCTACCAGTGCCATCAGTCAGTGCCACCTATCAGTGCTGCCTATCAGTGCCCTTCAGTGTTGCCTATAAGTGCCTATCAGTGCCCATCATTGCCACCTATCAGTGCCCATCAGTGCTGCATATCAGTATAGCCTCATCAGTGCCTCCTCCTCATCAATTCCAACCAGTGCTGCCTCATCAGTGCAGCCTATCAGTGCCCATCAGTGCTGCCTAACAGTGCAGCCTAATCAACACACATCAGTGGAGAAAAATTACCTTTTCGCAAAATGTTATAATAGAAACAAAGAAAAACTTTTTTTATCAAACATGTTTGGTAATTTATATATGTTTAGCAAAAAATAAAGCACCCAGTGGTGATTAAATATCACAAAAGAAAGCTATATTTGTGTGAAAAAAAATATACAAATGTCATAATGGTACAGTGTTGCATGACCACACCATTGTCATTCAAACTGCAACAGTGCAGAAAGCTGAAAATTGGCCTGGGCAGGAAGGGGGTGAAAGTGTCCAGTAGGCAAGTGTTTTAAGTGACATTAATGGCAGATTTGTCTTTAAATAACAATGTCATACTTACCTGCTCTGTGTAGTGTAGTGTAGTTTGCACAAAGAATCCCCAATCCTCCTCTTCTTGGATCCCCTGCTGGCGCTCCAGGCCCCTCCCTTCTGCCAAGTGTCCCTACAGCAAGCAGCTTGCTATGGAGGCATCTGAGCAGGCTCACTTGTGAGTCTCTGTTCTGTGTCCATTCACACACTAGTGTGGCCTGTTCTCACCCCCGTTCTCTCCTCATTGTCTCACTGACTGTGATTGACAGTAGTGGGAGCAAGTGGCCCCTGCTGTTGTCTTAGCCAATGAGAAGGAAGAGTCTATGGAGAGCCACTATTCTTGTGTACATTTCTGGATTGAGAGGGGGATGCTGCATGCAAAAGGTTTTTTTTACCTTCATGGATAGAATGCATGTAGGTAAAAAAAACCTTGAGCCTTTAGAACCACTTTAATGCTTGTAATGAAATATTAAGCCAGTTCCAACAAGAAAAAAACAAACATTATTTTAAGAAATATTCAAACTTCTAGTAATCATTTCCAAAATTATAAGTAAAAATACCTCACCAAGGTATAGTTTGCAAAGAATATTTATTTGCAAAAAATGGTATGCACTGTATAATACCAAGTAAAATAAAACAGCATGCATATTATTAGAAACTCTAAAACATCATTTTCTATTTTTAGAGTGACTAGGAAGGTAGATGCACAATACTACACAATATAGCTATTATACATAATGAAAAAAATTACTAAAATATTTTACTATAAATATATAAAGTGCAGCGCTAAATCATAAGAAAAGCATCAAACGAAAGATCGTTCAGAAAAGTTTGTTCAGATGATTCATGTGATATTAGGAAAATAATATCACAACTACATCAGATCCAGAAGAACTCATTGAAGTAATGATAGAAATGCGCACTCACCAACTGCGCATAGGAAATGCGCATTGATATGTAAAGATCAGCAGGTGCCGTTCTTCTGAAGGATAGGTGTCATCTAATGGTGGTGGACTCAACTCGGAGGACCTTTTAGGATCAGATTGTGTCATCCGGATGACTGTTCCTCCTCCTAAGGCCTTTCATGCTAAGGCACATCATCAAAGGTGCACGAAAGGCCTTAGGAGGAGCTGACAGCCTGTGACGCCTTTAGCCACCGGGACCACGAGGAGGTCCGGCGGCCATTTTATTGGAGGTCTGTACAACTTTTTATCATTTCACTTCCTGGCTTTTTGCCATGTTTACTGACCTGCACTTTTGAATCTTATATTAACCACAATAAAAGTTTGGAAATACTACACTATTAGTACTCCCTTTTTTGACCCCACTCTGAGGGGGTACTAGATCAACCCACAGCCTTCACTGCATGCAGTATCCAAAGGGGGGAACAGTCATCCGGATGACACAATCTGATCCTAAAAGGTCCTCCACCATTAGATGACACCTATCCTTCAGGAGAACGGCACCTGCTGATCTTTACATATCAATGCGCATTTCCTATGCGCAGTCGGTGAGTGCGCATTTCTATCATTACTTCAATGAGTTCTTCTGGATCTGATGTAGTTGTGATATTATTTGGCTACTATCACATGAATCATCTGAACGAACTTTTCTGAACAAACTTTCGTTTGATGCTTTTCTTATGATTTAGCGCTGCACTTTATATATGTATTGTTCCATTGAGAGGTGTTTGTGATTCCCTCTAGTGCTTTTAGCTGCTTGCTTGTTTAGAAGAGCGCTCACTTTATTTTATGCCTAAAATATTTTACTAGTCCCCAATAATGCTAAATATTCTTAGTACCTATCAACCACAAAAAATACCAGCTCTTGTTTATTTATATACAAATATGATTGCCTAGTGGCATAGAAGTAAATAGATTTTAGGACTGAGTTTAGATGGTTTACTGCTAGATGTTGTGATTTAGTTTGGGTGTGTAGTGACTGAAATAATAACAAACTTACTGAAGAAATTGTTTAGGAAACAAGTTGATTATAGTTATAAAATATATTTGCTAAAATTTAAAAATGGTAAACAAAATAGATAAGATACCATGGTACCAAATATACTAACATATTATCATTTCCTGGAAGCCAGCCATTACAATATATAACTAAATTTAAAAACATTTCCCTGAAATGTCTCTCTGAGAATAAGTGGGGAGAATCTTGATCTTGGCTTTTGAAGAAAAGAAGCTTTAGGTGCTATTGTTGCTGGGAATTGTTTGAGGGAAAATGTTTTTTTTTTTTTTATAATTTAAATATTTATTAATTTTCCATTTTAATTACATTTCATCATCACAATATAAATATATATATATAAAAATATATTCTATAATATTATATTAACCAACATTTCTACTTTATATACTCTATGCAACCTTTCCCCCCCTTCTCCACCCCCCACCCCGTATCCCCTCTGCCTATTCTATCTTTTCTCTGCGTCTTCTTGTATCAGCAAGTGGAAATTTTTCTGTTATCTTTATTCTTTCCTACATCTCATATATAATCTAGCTTTTTCCCAGTTCTCCCATTTCCCATAATAAACCTCCATCTTATCTTCTTGGGTATGGCACAACCTTTCCATCTTTTTAATCTGCTCGACTCTTTCAATCCAGTCCTCTTCCTTTGGTGCCTCTATTTGCCTCCAGAACTTGGGTATCAGGGCTTTTGCAGCATTTATATAGTACCATATCCCTGATTTTTTATATTTATTTACCGTTATATCCGTGATGTGCAAGATACATACTTCTGGATCTAGATTTATATCTATTCCTGTCAATTTTCTTATTAAGTGGATTATTGTTTTCCAGAATATCTGGATTTTTGGGCATCCCCACCATATATGGTATATTGTGCCTATTTCTCCGCATCCCCTCCAACACAGCGGTGTACTCTCTCCACACATCTTATTTTCTACTATTGGTGAAATGTGCCATCTTGTCAAACACTTATAGTTCATCTCTACTTCTCTCATAGAGACATTTTCGTGAGTTAATCTATACATTCTCCTCTGCTTTTCCTCATCTATCACAACTCCCATATCCATTTCCCATTTTGTTAAATATGTTGGTTTCGTGTTTGTGTCTAGTTCAGTGAGTATTTTATAAACTCTAGCAATCCCGTGTTTCCCATCACCTTGTGTTCCCAATGTCTTTTCGAACAAGTTCCAATTGTCTCTTGTCCTTAAAGGTCTTGGCAAACTTCCGACAAAACACCTCAATTGGAAATACCGCCATTCGTCTAATTTAGTGAAAATCTCTCCCTCTTTTTTTTTCAATTCGCCAAATGCTCCTATTTCGTCTCCCACCAAGATATCTCCTAATTGCACCTTATCTTTTTTAAACCACTTCCCTCCTATTTCTTCTCTACCTGGGGGGAAAAACTCTGTATTTTTTAGTGGAATCAGTGTAGAATTAAAAGTCCATTTCATACTTCTGTGTAAGTTATCCCAAATCTTTAAAACATTCAAAGTGTATGTATTTACATTGTCATTTAAACCCCTATACTGTGTTGGCACCCATATCATTCTTCCCAAGTCTATTCCGCTGAGTTCATTCTCTATTCTCACCCAGCTTTTTTTATTATTAAATATCCAATCTATGGTTCTTGCCAGTATTACCGCTTTGTAATATTTTTAAAGTCTGGGAGCCCTAAACCCCCTCTTTCTTTCCTCCTACTTAGCAGTTCGTATGACAGTCTTGGTTTTTTATTCCTCCATATGTATCTTGTTATCAATTTCTTAATTATTTTAAAGAAAATCTCTGGGAGTTTAATTGGGATCATTTGATATCTATATATGATTTTTGGTACTATTACCATTTTTACCAGATTAATACGACCCATCCATGTCAGGGTTCCTCCCTCCAATCTTTTTAATTCATCTCTAATCTCATTAATCAGTGTAATATAGTTTAGTTTATATAGATGTTTATGTGAGGCTGTGAGTTTTACTCCTAGATATTTTATATCTCTGTCTTTCCATTTAAAGGGAAATTCTTTTTGTATCTTTTCTTTTTCGTTTTTTAAGATGTTTATATTTAGAATCTCCGTTTTTGTTGGATTTATCTTTAAATTTGATAGTTCTCCGTACTCCTTTAGTGACTTCATTAAGTTTGGAAGTGTTATCCTGGGGTTTCCTACATAGAACAACAAGTCGTCTGCGAAGGCAGCAACTTTATGTTCCGTATCTCCTATCAGGATTCCCTTTACGTCTCTATTCAATCTTATTGTTGACAATAGAGGTTCTAGAGATATAACATACAGCAATGGGGACAATGGGCATCCCTGTCTTGTTCCGTTTGACATCTCAATGGGTTCTGACCTCTCCCCATTTACCCCAATGACCACCGAGGGGTATCTGTACAGCTTTCCTATCCACTCTCTCATCCTAGGCCCGATTCCCAAAGCTTCCAGAGTATCCATCATGAATCTCCAGTTTACCCTATCAAACGCTTTTTCAGCATCTATAGACAGTAGTACCACCGGTTCTTTTCCCTTTTTACTCTTTTGGATTAGCATCAATGATCGTACTCCATTATCTTTTCCTTCCCTCCCTGGAACAAAACCCACCTGATCCTCATGTATCCATCCAGGCATTAGCTCTTTCAATCTGTTTGCTAGGACTTTTGCGTACAGCTTAGTATCTGTGTTCAATAGTGAAATAGGTCTATAGCTAGAACATTGAGAGGGATCTTTTCCCTCTTTCTGAATGAGCACGAGTTGGGCTTGTAATGATTCTCTTCTTACTTCCATCTCTCCACCTAGTGCATTCATGTAGTTTTTGAGTTTTGGTACTAAGATTTCACTAAATTTTTTATAGTATCTCACTGTATAACCATCTGGACCTGGGCTTTTCCCCGACACTGTCCCCTTTAATGCTAGTTTTATTTCTTCCTGTGAGATATCTGCATCTAGGGAGTTTAGTTGATCCTCATTTAATTTTAATAACCTAGCCATTTCCAGATATTTCTTTCTTTTCTGATTTTTCTCACTGTCTATAGTTTCTGAACCTTCCAAGGGGCTTATATTATACAGTTTCCTGTAATATTCTATGAAGGCTTTGGTGATATCTTTATTTGAGTGTTTCATGTTTCCTTTAGCATCTTTTATTTTTTCTATATAATTTCTATTTTTCTTTTTCCTCAAGGCTCTCATCAGATACTTTCCAGGTCTTTCTCCCCATCTATATCTCTCACTTAAAACTCTATTATATACTTTTCTCCTCTCCTCTTCTATCATTTCTTTCAGTTCTTCCTTCTGTTTTTTTAACTTCAGCTCTATTTCTTTTGTTATTCTATTCTTATGTATTTGTTCTAATTTACCTATTTCTTCTAAGAGCTCATTCATTTTCTCCTTTCTTTCTTTTTTCTTTCTTGCCCCAATCTCCATTAATATTCCTCTTATATAAGCTTTATGTGCCTCCCACACTGTGGCTGTTGACACCTCCCCTGTCTGATTCTCCTTAAAAAAGCGTTCGATCTCCTCCCCTATTTTCTGAGCTATTTCCCTTTCCACTAAAAGTGTCTCATTCAATTTCCATCCCAGCCCTCCGCTTTTCCTTCTCCCCCATTCCATTTTCATAGTAACTGGAGCGTGGTCTGACAAAGATATTGTCTCTATGTCTACCTGGGTCAGGTGGTCAATTAATTGATGTTCTATTAATATATAATCTAATCTTGAATATCTCTTATGCATATTTGAGAAAAAAGTATAATCTCTATCTTGCGTGTGTGTAATTCTCCAGGCATCTACCAATTGACTTATGTGTAGTTCTTTTTTCAATAATTTCAGGGCCTTACTTCCTTCTGTCTTTATATGGGAGGTGGCGTCCCTTTGTGGGTCCATACAAAAATTAAAGTCCCCTGCCAGGATCAAACGTCCTTTTTTAAAGTCCATCAACTTCCTCAACACCTTTTTCAGATACTCCTCCGGTTTTTTATTAGGACAGTAAATGTTAGCCAGTGTACACTCGATCTCCTGTAACTTGCCCCTTAAGAACAAAAATCTCCCATCTGGGTCTGTTTTTCTATCTTCCAACTCGAACCTAACGTTCTTTGCCAGGCCTATTGCTACCCCTTTTGCTCTTTTAACCGGGGAATCTGCATAATACCATGTTGGGTGATTTTTAGACCTCAGCCTAACATTTGAACTTATCTCAAGATGTGTCTCCTGTAAAAATATCACTGAGGCATCTCTATGGTGTAATTCTTTAAATAATCTATATCTTTTCCCGGGACAGTTCAACCCATTTATGTTATATGTTATAAACTGAATCTCTTCCATCTTCCTTAAATTTCCTCTTTTCTCCTCCATCTATATTTTTTATTTCTCTCTCCTTCTCCCTTCTCACTTGCTTTTATATCATCTTTTATTTTGCAGGAAAAACAACCTCCCTCTCCCATTTCCCACCCTTCCAACCCTCCAACCCCCTCCCTCCCCCCTCCCCTCCCCCCTCTTTTTAGGCCTAACATTTGCCTACTAATCATTTATGGATTAAAAATCCACCTTTGATTTGGTCCTTGGGCTAAAACTCCGTCCATGGACGACTTTCCCCTTGTCTAACCTCCCCATAACCTCCCAAGCCTCCCTGGATTTATCACCGGCAGAAAAGAGAAGAAAAAAAAAAAAAAAAAAAAAAAAAAAAAAGGAAGAAAAAATCCATAACTAAGGCAATAGAGTGGGGGTAGAAGGTGAGAGGAGAAGAAGAAAAAAAAAAAAAAAAAAAAAAAAAAAAACCTCTCTCTTCCTCCATCCCTCTCCCCCCCTCCACCTCTCCCCCCCACACATTGCCAGTCCTCTTTTCTCTTCGCTCTACTTTCTCATCGTTCTTCTTCCCAGCCAGGGATTTCCGTTCTTTGAATTTTTAAACTGTCACAAAAATTTTTCATATCTTCTGGAAACCTAAGGTATGCTGTAGTCCCATTTTTCCATCCTATTAAACATTCGGGAGTCCCCCATCTATATTGCACATTTTGTTCTTTCAACCTTTCCAGTAGGGGTCTCAAAGTTCTCCTTCTCCACAAAGTCTCTGGAGCCAGATCCGCATATATCTGTATGTCTCCTCCTTCATACTTAATTACTGATTTTCCCTTAGTCTTCTTCCAGATTTTTTCTTTGTCCCGAAGTTCATAGAATTTAACAATTATATCTCTCGGCCTTTCTTTCCCCAGGTTTCTCAGGATTTTTCCTTTTCTAAAGGTTCCTTCTATTTTAGACCTTTCCATTTCAGAGCTGTCTGTTATAATGTTAAATATTTTACAAACCACCTCTTGCAGACTTTCTCCCTTTAAGTTTTCTGAGACCCCACGTATCAAGATGTTTCTTTTCCTGTCTTTATTTTCTTGTATCTCAGCCTTATATAACAGTTTTTCTTGGATTTTCCCTATATTAGTTAGTTCTTTTTCAAGTTCAGAGATAGCCTGGGTCTGACCTTTAACTTTCTCCTCCGTTTCCTCAACTCTCTCCAAGAGGTGTCCCAGATCACTGCGAATGTTTACCATTTCTTGTTTTATTGTTTTCTCCAGTTCTTTAAACATTTCTGCCATTTCCTTTTTATTAGGTATTTGTAGGTCTTTTTCCGCCTCTGTATTGCCTGATATTTGCTGGTTACTAGTATCAGGGCCTATTGATACTCTAGGGCTTCTTTCCATACTAAGGTCTGCTTCTCCTTTTTCAGATCTGCTCTGAGGTCTTTCTGGGGTTACGTTTCCTTGGGATGTATATTTTTTAATTGTGCCAGTCTGGGACCCTTTAAGCCCACTTCCTTTTACATTCTTGTTTTTCATCTTTCTCTGTGGCGCTTATCCTTCTTATAGTCCTTTATAAATTTGTGGGTAGGGCGGGATATTATTTCTTTAAACTTTCAAGTCTCTGCCCTGTCCCCCTGCTGGTTTTTCTCCTTCTCTTCTCTTCCTTCTCTTCCTTCACCCCTCTCCCCCTCCTTCCCCCCGAGCCTCTCCTCTTCTCTCTGCGAGCCTCTTCCACCTTTTATACAGTCTCTAGGGGTCCCCCCTTTCATATACACTCTATTTCTTGGATGTCAGCCTAATAAATCTTCAAATGCAATTCACGTCTGTCACTCACCCTCCTCCTATGTCTTCTTCCAGTGAGTGCCTTTTCGGTCGATTCCTCTGAGGGTCTGTTCATGGGGGGGAACTCCCCAGGGTCTCTTCAGACTCCTTGTCCAGGTCTCAATGGTTCTCCTTCCACATTCTTTTAGGCTCCTGGGTTACTAGGGGGATAGGGGGAGAGTGTGTCGGCCCCCGGCAAACAGGTCGGCGCTGCTCTCTCCCCGCAAAACGCCGGCTGGCCGGCTTTCTGATCTCCCAGAGGTGCCTTGTGGCCGGTCACGTGATCGCGCCGGCCCCTCTCGTCTCCCAGCGTCCAGGGACTCTCTCTTCACCAGTCACCAGCCGCTCCTCTCTCTTCCCTCGTCCCCCACCGCAGGGCTCTAACATGCCCCAGGGGATAAGCTTGGAGGCCTGGGGAGGTCAGACAACGGAGCTCCGTCCACGAGCTCCTACATTGAGCTCTCCCCTGCCGCCATGTTCAGGCTCCGCCCTGCCCAGTGCACAAATGTCTCTCTGAGAATAAGTGGGGAGAATCTTGATCTTGGCTTTTGAAGAAAAGAAGCTTTAGGTGCTATTGTTGCTGGGAATTGTTTGAGGGAAAATGTTTAGACATTAGTAATGTAAGTCTATACTGAAAATAAACTATAGCAACCCTGCCACAATATAGTGATTCAATACATATTAAACAATATAGTAACTCTATCACATTGCTAGCAGATATAAAGTACAAACCGAAGTGTCAGCACATGCCAACAGCAGCATAGCTGCATTCCATTCTGCTATGGCAGAATGCCAGTTGCTTTGAAAGCTTCAGCACTTTATGATAATGATAGAGCTTTTTTATTGTCTACACTGACTAAATGAGTAAGTAAGGGATAGCTACACATAACCATATCCAAAGCTTTGATTGTACTAGTAGCACATGGAACAGCTAAAGGTACTGAAAAAAAAATCTCTGCCACAGTATTTCATATTCCTCCTGCAGAGTTTGAAATTATTTTAGAACTTGATAGAGGTGGTTAATACGGACCACTCCATGATCATATCATAGCCTGAATACCTCTAGTTTCTGAAGCTCCAAATAATAGATATCTCACAGTGTCAAAACTTTTACATCAGCCCTTACTGCATGGTACATTTATGTTGGGGTGTCCACATTTTATTTTGCATATGCAAGGTGGGCATATTAGGATGGGTTTGAAAATGCCCTGCATCAAGATGTACTACTAGTGTGTAATTGAGGCATACAGCTATGCACTGGGTGAGTAAGAACTAAGAATTCCAAGCATGTCATATGGTGGAGTTGGGATGCCATATAATACAATTTAGACCCCCTGAGTATTTTGGAAATTGTAGGGATTCTAGTTGGATTCATTGGTATTGGTTTATTTCCAAATTAGTTCTCCAAATAACAGGGGTGACAGTGGAAACGTTTGCCTTATACCACATTATAACCCAAATGATGTAGAAAGTGAGTTATTCACCCTCGCTCTGGCCACAAAGCTTACATTCTAGGGTATATAAAATTTGATATCAGGGCCATTTGGGTGATTTCTGTTATCATCATGATTTAAAAAGGATCAAACCAATGTTATCATAATAAATGGCTTCCTGTGATCACTATCTTTAGCCGCTTGCCCCGTGCCCTAAAGCAGAAGAACTGATACAGGACGGCAGGGCTGCTCAAAATCACGTATGTATATGTATTTGCATTTCCGGGTAGGGGGTGTGTGTGCTGCCCTGCCCGCACTGCCATTGGTGGCTCGGCATGTCAATCACTGGGTCCCAGCAGGAGATTTCCTGCTGGCACCTGGCAATCGCCGAATAAAACTGACAGGGGAGAGACCTGTAAACAACACAGGCCTCTCTCCTGCCAGCAAGCACATGCTGCTGTGTGTTTCTCTGCACAGCAGAGAAATACACAGCAACATGTTTCCCTAGTAAAACACACACAGCACGTTATGTAAAACAGCACACAGTTAACTCTTTGATCGCCCAGATGTTAACCCATTCTTGTCCAGTGTAATTAGTACAGTGTAAGTGCTTTTTATTAGCACTGATCACTGTATTAGTGTCATTGGGATGTCAGTGACAATTCCCACCCAAAGTCCTACTATAAGTCGCTGATCGCCGTCATTACTAGTAAAAAAATAATAAAAATTCCAGTATATATATACCGCCATTTGTAGACTCTATAACTTTCACATAAACCAATTAATTCACATGTAATGGGATTTTTTTTCTAGCAAATACATGCAGCAGAATACATTTTGGCCTAAATTTATGAAGGATTAGATATTTTTACTGAATATGTTTTATAGCAAGAAGTCAAACATATTTTTATTTTATTTTAAAAAGCACAAAAAATAAAAACCGCACAGGTGATCAAATACCACTGAAAAAAATCTCTATTTGTGTGAGAAAAGGAAATAAATTCCATTTATGTGCAGCATTGCATGACCGCCCAATTGTTGGCTAAAGTAACGCAGAGCCAAGGGAAGGGGGATAAATCCTCTGGAAGGCAAGTGGTTAAATAAAAGACTTTTTTGGCATGATCAATCATATTTTCAATATAAATGCCAAAATGTCATAATTTCTGCCAGGGTATGCAAACGTTTCAGCACAGCTGTATCAGTACTATAGAAATACGGAAGTTAAATAATTTCTCAGGCATTGTGTATTTTGTGATGATGGCTATAATAATGACACAATTACCTTGATTATATCACAACTAATAATGGGAAAAAGCAGGTCATGTGCTGTCAATAACTTCTCCTCTCGGGAAACTCCAAGTTTTACCCCCAAAACCCCAAGATTTATTCACAAAGCCACATTATGGCTTTCACAGAACAATGACTTGCACCACAGCTGTTCAGTCATATGAACACTAACCAGGTAATGAATGAAAAATAAACATGTCACAATATGTTATACTACAGATCGCTTCTCTAAGGTGATAGTGCAAACAAATTTCATGTATAAGCTGCCTCTTCCATGTCTCATATCCAGGAAAGGCAGCACCCCCCCCCCATATACATCAAGGCTTCACACTGAATGTGCCAAGAACTAACATTTTCAGTTTCCTCAGTATGCCTTTCCTTCTGGAAACATTGCTGCATCCCCTCATCCAGGGGCGGACTGACCATTTGAGCACTCGGGCACTGCCCGAGGGCCCAGGCTCAGTAGGGGGCCCTATGAGATGCCCCTGGTACCTTTCATTGGCTTTTTCATAGGCTTTTCTGGGTTTGGGCGAGGACACACTATTGCCCGGGGGCCCCATGAGTTGTCAGTCCACCCCTGCCCTCAACCCATTTTGCTACCTAAAGAAGCAGAACCCCTGGGGACCTTTTGCAGTATCCTACAGTTCTGGGGCACCCTGGTTGAGAAACATTGGTCTACAATAAAATCAACTGTCATCTAGGTCCATTAACCAATCATATTTCAGGGCACAATGGCATTAACCACTTTGGCACTAGAGCAATTGTTTTATTTTTTTTCTGGCTACAAAATTATTTAAAACCCCCCAGAATATTATACATTTTTTGAAAGCAAAGAACCCGTTGAATAAAAAGATAGTTGTTGCAATGTTTAGGTAACACAATACTTGCACTGTTTATTAAATGCAGGTTTTCATGAAAAAAATATAATAGCATTACTGCTGCTCTTACTCTTACATTCACAGTAATACTTCACATGTGTGATGCGATTGTGGTTTTATTTGTGGGAGTGTGCAGGGCAGTGGGAATTATGTTTATTTGTTTTGAAATACATTTTATTATAATTTTATTTAGTCTTTTTTACATAACTTATTATCATAAGGGGTTAACAAACCCCCATGTGATAGCATTGGCCAAGTGACAGGTACTTTTTATAGAGACTTTGGGGGTCTAATGGACCCATTGTCTCCCCTGCTCTCCAAAGCCTCTAACCATGCAACATTCTTCCCTGGCTGTATGAGCCAATGAATGGTGGCTTTGAAACTGGAAGTGAGTAAATCAACGTTGCTTCCACTTTCATTCTGGGCAGAGGAGATTGAGGAATGAATGTTCCTCTGTCTTCTTCCACCTGCCATTTTAAAGACTTCAGATGTGGGCCCAGGCTACTGGTAAGAGTGAGAGAGTCCAGGAACCAGAACCAAGGAAGGGAAACCATGCTACCTGCACTGTGAAAGTGATCACAACTATTCAGCCATGGGTTCACATTCACTTTACAGTCAGGAATCAGATGAACAAAATATGTGCTGCTATGGCAGTCATCAGCTTGTGCTTAACCCTTCATTATATGTGAAAAAACCATTAGAAAACTATTTACTCATGAAATTCAATGCAGAGAACAGAAATAATTTACTGCTAGAAGGCCATAAAGTAAACCTTTCATAAGAGAAATACGGTAGCTAACATTGTTGATCTATTGAAAACTCTTCTTGACTGGCTTTTCCTGACCTAATTTGGACCTAAAGTTAAATATTGACTTTAGGTCCTCTGACTATTGGGCTTTCCTTCATCTAAATTGCCTTGCACTGATAAAAATGCTTAGCACATAGGTGGTGAAGGCTAAGTTCACATCCCAATAACCCCAGTCTTCTTATCTCCATTTAGGTGTTCACCGAAGGTGTATGTAAGGCAGCAACATGGATCTTCTTCCCATGCCTGAGCAGTTAACGAATGCTTCCACCTCACACCAATCAGCAGCTAAAAAAAAGGAACTGGGTAATAAAACAAGCATTGTGGAATCTGGATGGAAACCAGACTAGCTCAAAGGTAAATATTTCAGCACTGCTTGAGAGAATATGGACAGGGAAGGCTAATGGAGCAGTGGACCTACTGCGTCCTTAGCAACCTGTGACATCACCCCATTCATTTACATTCCAGGAATGCCCAGCCAACTAAACAAAGGGGCAATGTTGTGACATCAATGACCAAGTATGGTTACAACAAATGTTAATGACCTGAAAAATCAGGGTTCTTTCTTTTATTCCTACTCCAGATAGTGGAAAGTAAATGTTTCTCTAAGCTAGGACTGAGTGTTATATTACCACAAACAGGGCTGACTAGTTGAGGACTCTGAATGGCATGAAAACACATGCCTTGTTTAAACTTGCTTCAAAATGTGGCATTTGACATGATTTTCTAAAGCACATTGAATGACAATCAAAGCACCTCTCACTAATAAATATGGTTACCTTACAGTGCTGTTCAAACTGTTGTGTTTACTTTGCTTCAAAAGTTAAATCCCATGTCACTTTCTTGATGCTTCAAAGTATCTCCAAAACCTCTATAGAAGTCTGTGACAAAGCTTGTTAACAGCATCTGCAAGGCTTTTATTCAGAGTTAGCTTTGCTCTGTTTTGGATGTATTGCAGGTATGATATATATTTCAGTATGCACTGGTAAACCAACAAGGGAACTGGAAAGATGTCATCAGTGGTCACTTCTGGTTCATGAGTATACATTCTGGGAGTGTCTGATGCAGACATTTCATCTGGTGTGCAGCATGGAGCAGCAGGAAGATGAGCGGAGTGTGCAACATGGGAACTCTGAGCAGGGACCAGAGAGAGAGGACTGAGTTGCAAAGAATCAGCAGAGATTGGGGAACGGAACAGGAGAAACTAGCAGACTTAACTTATAGCATGCACCATGAAAGCAATATAGCTGGAGGTGGGTGGGAACTGGAGAGAGGAGAATCAGCAAGCCAGAGGATCAGTAGAGCTGGGCGTTAATACTGAGTAGGGGATCAGCAGAGCTGGGGGTTACTACAGAGTGGGGGATCAGTAAAGCTGGGGGTTATTACTGAGTAGGGGATCAGCAGAGCTGTGGGTTATTACTGAACTGGGAATCAGAATAGCTGGGGGTACTACTGAGTGGGGCATCAGCAGAGCTGGAGGTACTATTGAGCAGGTGATCTGCTTTAAGAGGGTACTTATAAGCTGGGGATCTACTGCAAGGGGTACTAATGCACTGGAGATCTGCTGAACAGGGGTGATAATGAGTTGGGGATCTGCTGAGTGGGGGCTTTACTGATCTGGGGTTCTACTGGGTTTTCTTAAAACAAATAGAAAGTAGAAATGCACATGGCATTTGCCAAGCTTCAATAAAGCTTAAAAAAAGCACCACCAAAGCATCAGAGAAGCATCAAAAACACATTAAAAAAAAGCATGTTGAAGTGATGGGTACTTTAATCTGTGTTAAAGTTGAAGCACATATACAAAAGCCCTAAAAAACTTAATTAAAGGACACTGTACATCCGTACTGCATTCAGTCTTGCCCTGCTGCAGCTCCTCCTCTTCCTCTCCAACAATTCCCAACTCCTAAAATAAAAGTCAGAAATTGCTGCAAAGAAAGTGTTTATCAAAATAGTGCAGATGTGAAATACATAGATACGTAGTAACTTTTGTATCTACTCTGTTTCTTTTAGTTGCAGATCAAAGGGATGTACTTCAGTCTGCAGATGATGTCAGTTAAGGCAACCTGACCAATAAAAAAAGTTTTGTTTTAAATGTTTTTTTCCCAATAACATTTACCAACATTTAAACCACTTATTGTTAACAGTTAGTTTACAATAACCAGCCCCTATTAACTCCTTTATCCCTTCCTCCCTTCAACTATTATTTTCCTGCTCTTTTTTTATATTTCTATTATACTAAACATTGATATTTAAACTTATTTGTTTGTTTTGTTCATGAATTTTTTAGTGTCCTATTGAAAAAAAACTTTATTTAATTTGTAAATAGCTTTTCAATGCTTGTGCCAGAATTATAATTATAATGTAATTTTAAACATGACAAATTACAGAATAAAATGTGCGGGAGGGGGCGTGGTCTTGTCCTAATTCAAGATGGCTGCTTAGCTCTCTAGCTCTCGCTCACAAAGGTCCTGCTATCAGCTCTTAGGAGAAGACTGTGTGCCTAAATATGGGGAAGATTGCTTCTGCATCCCTCTCAGGCTCACCCAGGGATTCAGGAACCCAGCTCAGCTGCAATATTTGGAGTTTTTCTGGAAACAGCCCCATGATGCCATGGCTTTCTCTCAGGCCTCCACCTGCTTCTCCAGCAAAAGCCCACCCGGCATGTGATGCTTGCAGCCCCTAGCTACTGGCTTTCAGACCAACCAGCCGCTAAGCTTGGGTGATCTACACGCTATTGCTGCCAATATGAAAGATACCTTATCAGCCTTCATATCCGACCTATGCCTTGACATTCAGCCCATCACCACGAATATAGAGAGGAGACTACCGTCCACCATGACACCGCTATCCATCATGTTCAACAGGTATCCGACTGCCACACTATTCTCAGGGAGCTGCACAGACATCAGAGGACTTGGATAATCATGAAGTTCAACATAATCCGAGGGTAAGGGGATTCCCTGAAGTGGACGAAGGCAGCCAGCTGCCGCGGGCTACAATAGCAATCTTCAACAACCTCCTCGGTAGTGAAATCCCCAAAGCAATCAGCGCAGTCAATATTAAAACCAAATATACACTACATAAATCAATACACCAAACGTTGCAGCTAAAACTTAGTTAGCTGCTTTCACCACACCCCTAAATACATATAATCATAAACAGTGATGTAGCACAACCATATATAATCATTTATTCAAAAAAGTCCCAACTAAAGAAAAGTCTATACAGAAGTGTGCATCCAACAACCAACTTGTGATTTCATCACATTCCTAAATGCTTATAATCATAAACAGTGATATAGCATACCCATATATAATCATTTCTACAAAAAAAATCCCATATATTAAAAAGTCCATTCAAAAGTGTGTGTCTGACCACCAATGTGCTGTGATATCAATACACTCCTAAATGCATATAGTCATAAACAGTGATATAGCATAACCAGGGGCGGGCTGACCATTTGGAAACTCAGGCACTGCCCGAGGGCCCGAGGGTCAGAAGGGGGCCCCATGAGATGCCCTGGAACCTTTTTCACTGTTTACTTCCTCAATTGCAAAATCAAGGTAGGTTTATCCCTGGCAGGGAAGCCAAGGATAACATTATTAAAACCTTGAACCTGCACCACTGACACACTTTGTGAAAAAAGGCATTTTACAGAGTGGCTGAGGACTACATTACCAATGTTACAGTGGGCATTTCTTTACACCATTGGGTTAAGAGGCCCCATGTTTAATTTCATTATGTTCTTATGCACCATGACAAATGCTTGTTAATGGTCACCTGTTGAATGCCTTCTACATCCAAAATAGCATGAGGCTTGGATGTCCACTCTTACCAATACTTTTTGTACTTTCTGTGCTGCCTTCAAGCCAAAATGGACATTAGGGCCTCACAGTCACAAATTGTACATACAAATTAGCGGAGTTTGCTGATGATATTTTAATTTTTCTTTATGGAGCCCCATATGACCCTTCTTTTCCTATTGAAAGACTTCAAGCTTTTTCAAGCCCTGTCCAACTTAATTAAAGATCAATTTTGTGAAATTGCATGCACTCAATGCAGCCCTCCCCCTGGAGACAGTGACTCAGTGCCAGAGTAATTATCCATTCAAGTGGAAGTCAGACGCCATCACACTGCTACTGCATACTGCTACTGGTTCCCTATGGATGGTAGGACCTGCCATTAGAATTGTGGTATACTGTACTATGTCTATATTGAAGTTACTGTTGGATTGAAGTACCGCTGTCTTCATAATATTGTTGTAAGCTTTTTCTTTACCTTTAATAAAATATTGTTGGAACACAAAATTTACATGTTTTCCCTATAGTAACACTATTTTTGAAACTAACACTGGTCAAAAATAAACAGTGTATTTTGCTACTTTTTTAATCTAATAATTGCATACACATTTTCAACACAAAATCATGAAAAGAAAGCGTTGTTTGTCTTAAAAAACAATGTATGTACTACTTTGTCATTTTAAGTAATGAGGAAGATTGTTTTCAGAATTAACAGATCCATAGTAGAAATGTAAACATTGCTCTGGTCCATAGGGAATGAATAGGTGTAAGAGCTGAAGTGATTAAATAGTTGGGAGACATAGAGATGTCACTATTGTATGAGTGCCTTATGACCTGCTTTGATATGTGGGGTCCAGAGATCTAGTAAGCAACAAAGTGCCATTTTCTGTGTTGGTGGAGACGTGATGACAACTAATATTTCCAGTCAGGGGTGGACGTGTGCATGCTTCAGTGCAAGAAACAAGATTCTTTTTGTAGTATTAACCGGTTCCCCACTGCCCTATAGCAAAACTACTGGTACAGGGTGGCAGGACTGCACAAAATTATGTATATATATATATATATATATATATATATGATTTAACATTACCCATGCCGCTATTGGCTGCTACAGCTGTCGATAGCCAGGTCCCGGCAGGAGATTCTCTCCCCTGTCAGCACCGACATGCTGCTTTGTTTTGCTCTGCATAGCAGAGCAATACCGAGCAGAATGTTTCCCTAGTAAAACACATACAGCGCACAGAGTAAAACAGCACACATCACACAGTTAACCCTCTGATCGCCCCAGATGTTAACCCCTCCCTGCCCAGTGTCATTAGTACAGTGCAGTGCTTTTTATTAGCACTGATCACCGTATTAGAATCATCGGGATGTCAGTGGCAAATAAACAGTTCTCCCCCAGTGTTAGAATGTCCACCACAGTCCCGTTATAAGTCGCTGACCACCACCATTAGTATAAAAAAAAAGAAATGCCAGTATATATACCGCCATTTGTAGATGCTATAACTTTCATGTAAACTAATTAATTTACATGTATTGGGTTTTTGTGTAGCAAAGACATGCGGCAGAATACATTTTGGTCTAAATTTATGACAACATTTGATTTTTTTTAATTTTTACTGGATATGTTTTAGAGTCGAAAGTCAAAAATACTGTTTTTCTTTTATTCCTGAACAGCATGGAACAAAAACCATACAGATACTTTCGCTATATTGATGATATTTTCATCATATGGACAGAAGGTGAAGAAAATCTAAAACAATTTTACTCATTGATGAACACTTTTCATCCATCAATCAAACTAAAAATGGAATACTCAAACACACACGTCAACTTCCTAGACACCACAGTATACATCAGGGATGATACGCTTCACACCTCAATATACAGGAAACCCACTGACAGATGCAACTACCTCCACAGTTCCAGCTTCCACCCCCAACACACGAAACGTGCCATCATACACAGTCAGGCTATTAGATACCACCGAGTATGTTCTGACCCAAGAGACAGAGATAAACATCTCGGGACACTAGCAGACGCCTTCCATAAGAAGGGTTACAAGGACAAAACTATCAACACCAGCATAAACACAGCCTTGAGAACCCAAAGGGAAAATCTACTTCAGTACAAAGAGAAAAAAACAAACAACCGTGTATCTCTAGTAACCACATACAACCCAGCACTAGAAGGAATAAAAAAAATAATCAAAGATTTACAACCCATCATAACAGAGGATGGAACTCTGAAAGAAATATTCCAGCAACCCCCAATACTGGCTTTCAGACAACCCCCCAACCTCAGAAATAAACTAATCAGTAGGAAACTTCCTTCTGATCAAGATGTCACAAATAATGGAAGTAAACCCTGCAATAAGAAACGCTGGGGGCGCATGCGCGACCAGGGATGATGTCGGACGCGGATTGCTGAGCTCCGCTCATCCCCGGCCAGTAGTGACTCACCCGCTCCGCTCCACGGCATATTCTCTGCTACGGGTGAGTCACACAGTACACGCACCCGGCCCAGCATAAGGGAGAGGCTTCCATGGGGAAGATAGGGCGCTGGAAGCCCCCCTCCCCACAGCCGCAGGATCTGCGGCCCTCGCCGCTCCGACGATTTTTGACTAGGCCGCAATCCCCGGCCTCAAGTAGTGTCAGGAGTCCGAGGAACGATCCCGGACCCCCAGTGGCCGCGGAGGGTACTGCACCCTGCACTCTAACAGAGCAGCTGACAGCCTCTGCTCTGATCCATCCACAAATGGAGGCTCCCGGACCCCCGGTGGCCGCGGAGGGTACTGCACCCTGCATTATAACAGAGCAGCTGACAGCCTCTGCTCTGATCCATCCCCAAAGGGAGGATTCTGATTCCCAAGCCACAGCAGGAGGGGTTATGGACCACCCTACACCAGGGTATCTTCCTCCCCCTAGCCAAAACCCTCAGCAGGCTATATTGTCCTCTACGCTTACAATTTCTGCGTTGGACGATAAGTTGCAAATCTTTTTACGTAATATCACCGCCTCCATAACCGCTGAAGTTGGTAAATTGGCTATAGATCTCAGAGGGGAAATAGCCCAGATTGGAGACCGCACGGATAAACTGGAAAACAAGTTTGATGATTTGGTGCAATACGTTCATGTCTTGGAGGAAGATAACGCATATCTGAAACACTCCATGTCCCAAATGCAGCTCCAACAAGAAGACCTGGAAAACAGGGAACGGCGCCAAAATATCCGTATTCGCGGTATGGCCGAATCTATTGCTGATGCACAACTACACCGCCACCTACTGTCCTTCTTCATCGCAACTGCTCCCATGATCCCAGAGGCAGACTGGCGAATGGACAGGGCTCATCGCTCTCTGGGCCCTAAACCTGTTGAGGGCTCCAGGCCACGCGACGTTATAGTCCGTTTCCACTACTTTCAAAGCAAAGAAGCCTTACTATCATCGGTTCGCCACAAATCCTCTTTGGAATTTAAAGGTGACAGACTCCAACTCTTCTGCGATCTTTCTCCGATTACTCTTGCCAAACGGCGTGCTCTGAAGCCGATCACCACACACCTTCAGCAACATCGTGTCCTGTATCGTTGGGGGTTTCCCTTCAAGCTGGTCGTTTCTAGGGACAATACTCAAGTTGTTCTCTGGGATCTTCATGAAGCAGACTCTTTCCTAAAACAGTTGGGACTTCCACCTTTATCGGATGATGTGTCCTCTTTGCCGCCTACCCCATCCCGTCCTTCCGCCACCCCCAACAAGATCTGGACACCAGTCCGCGGAGGTCGGAAGAGACTCTCACGCACCCCGCAACGTCCGCGTTCTTCTCGATCAAGTGATCCACCTGCCTGATGATTCTCAGGGGTGACCTTCTGTGGCTAATCTGGTGCTGTTCTCTCTCTCCTGTTTCATACATGGTTTTTATACCATGTATGAAATTTTTGTCATTTTGGCCGGCCAAACCCTTGTTGGGTGCATTTTTTGCTTCTGTTTCTCCTGGCCGGGTTTGACGACCTCCCGGTTGTGTCGGATATCGTGCTACCCCCGATCTTGTCTAGCCATTGGCCTAGACGACTTGGACTTAGTTAACGTTCCCAAGTTTATATCCTTGCGGATACCTGTTTTTCACTGTATATTCTTTTCTTTTGTGTTATTTGCTTGTTTTATGTTTTTTGTTTTCTATTCTACTACATCAATGGTATTTCACTCATTTGTCATGGTAATACATGTAGTTCAGTTGTTGTTATTTCATAATGGCTTTGAGGTTTCTGTCGTATAATGTTAAGGGCCTCAACTCCATTCAAAAACGGTGGATGGCTTTGAAGGAATTTCGATCCTCAGGAGCAGACATTATTTTTGTCCAAGAGACCCATTTCAAATCATCTGGCTACTTTCGTTTTGCCTCAAGATTTTTTTCCCAAGCCTATTCGGCCTTTGATCCTTCCGGGAAGGCCGGGGTGGCAATTTTGATTAGGTCACACTGCTCCCTTCGGGTTGTTTCCTCCAAGGTTGACCAACAGGGTCGCTTTATTATTTTGGAATGTATGCTTGGTGACACCCCCCTTGTTCTGTTGAATTTATACGCCCCAAATATGGGTCAATTGCAGTTCCTTTCCCAAACACTTGCTGACCTAGATTCCATTTCCACTTCGCAGGTGATTGTTGGGGGTGATTTTAATTAGATTTTTTCCCCTCATAAAGACAGGAAGGTTCTTTTTGAGTCCACCCCCTCGAGGCTCCTCTTCAAAATCTTTTCGTAGACTGATAAGGGAGCATCGTCTCTTCGACGCCTGGCGGATTAAACACCCCCTTCATAAACAATTCACTTTCTACTCCACCCCTCACCGTAGTTACTCTCGTCTAGATCATTTTTTCATCTCTGCCCCACTGCTTTCACTTCTGGTTTCTTCTGAAATCAACCCCATCACTTGGTCTGACCATGCCTCTTTGACTTTAAACCTTTTTTTTCCTCCTGTTATACCCAAACCATGTCATTGGCGCCTTAATGAGACCTTTCTTTCCACAGACCATTTTAGAGATGAACTGTCGCAGGGACTTGATACCTACTTTACACACAATGTTGGCTCCGTTGCCTCTTCCTCAACTCTGTGGGAGGCCCATAAGGCGGTCTTTCGAGGACTCTGTATTTCTATGGGTTCTCGTTTAAAAAAGTCCTCGGCGAGTGCTAGGGCCTCTCTTATACATCAGCTATCTTTTGCGGAACGACGGTTACTGGCCAAGCCGTCCATTTCTGGGCTCCAGAGGGTAACATCTCTACGGGACCGAATTAAAGTTCTCGACTCCAGTAAGACTGCACAATCCCTCCTCTGGGTTAAGCAGAAATTTTATGAATTTTCCAACAAACCCCATCGTATGTTAGTCAATCGACTCAAAGCTCAGTCCCCTTCTACCATGCCTGACCTTTTAATACAGCCAAATGGAAGCCCTACCTATGACCCTCGGGATATGGCAACCCTTTTTGGCTCATTCTATGGGAAACTGTATAACTGTTTGACCCCAGACCTTCACCCGCCCCTCACACAGTCATCGTTTGATAGTTTTTTTGACCCTTTGTCACTTCCGAGAATATCACCTTCAGACATTGCCACCCTTAATGCTGACATTACGCTAGAGGAATTACTGGACACAATTAAACATCTCCCTTCTTGTAAAGCCCCGGGACCGGATGGATTGCCCTACTCCTATTATAAATCTTTTATTGGTATTCTGGCACCTCATCTCCTCTCTTTTTATCGAGATCTTTTCAAGGGGGTCACACCCCAGACTGAATTCTCCCGTGCATATATCTCGGTTATCCCTAAACCCGATAAGGATCACTCTATTGTAGACAACTACCGCCCCATTGCCCTACTTAATTCCGATTATAAGATTTTCACTAAAATTTTGGCCAACCGACTGTCCGGAATTATTTCCATACTCATACATAGGGACCAAGTGGGCTTTGTACCTGCCAGACATGCTGCAGATAATACCAGGAGATCTATTGATCTGGTTGACTTGGTTAACCGATCCTCTACCCCTGCTGTGTTATTGAGCTTAGATGCTCAAAAAGCTTTCGACCGTTTAAGTTGGCCTTATATGTTCATGGTCTTGGAGAGATTTGGTTTTAGAGGCCCATTTGTAGCAGCCTTGAAGGCCCTTTATTCATCCCCCTTCTCGCAGGTCAGATTAGCTTCTTTTCTTTCACTTCCCTTTCAGATGTCAAATGGCACACGTCAGGGTTGCCCACTCTCTCCCTTGCTGTTCATTCTTTGTCTGGAACCATTAGCCATCGCCATCAGGTCGAATCCGGATATTCGCGGGATACAATCCCATTCCCATGAGTACAAGTTATCGTTATTTGCAGATGACATCCTCCTCACACTTACGAGCCCCCACACCTCCTTACCGATTTTGCATGAGACTCTGAAACAATTTGGGGCTATATCAGGCTACAAAGTCAACACGTCCAAAACTGAGGCACTCCCAATACATGTTCCACCTGCTGTTCTAACCTCGCTTCAGCAAGCCTTTCCCTACTGGTGGTGCACCCACTCTTTAAAATATTTAGGTACTAATCTTACTTCCTCTTACCAATCCATATACGAGGCCAATTTCCCCCCACTATTTATAGCAATTTCTCGCTCTCTGAAACATTGGGATACCTTGCCCATCTCTTTCCTCGGACGCATCAACGTCTTAAAAATGACCGTGTTACCCAAACTTTTATACCTGTTTGCAACTCTCCCCGTCCCCGTTCCTATGTCCAAACTTCACTCCCTTCAGAAATCTTTCCTACATTTTATTTGGCACAATAAGCGGCACAGGATTGCACATTCTGTTCTGCTCTCCCCGCGTTCTAGGGGGGAATTGGGGGCGCCGGATATAATAACATACTACTATGCAACTTACCTTCGTTTTCTCATGTCATGGTCCACCCACCATCCTCCCAACACATGGACTGAGATCGAATCATTGCAACTGTCCCCAGCTCATCCATGTTCCCTCCTTTGGTCGACCTCAGCAGTGGATGTCTCTTCCTTCTGCCACCTATTCCTTGGTCCCATGCATTTTTCACTGACTGTTTGGCAGAAATGTAAGGCTAAATTTACACTGGCCTCTGATTGCTCCCCACTGACAAATATCCTCTATAACCCTAATCTTCCAGATAATATGGCCATGTCCCGGATGTCTCTTTGGGTAGTAGCTAACCTTTTTCAATTGCGTCACTTGGTACACCCGGTGACTCGTAAGTTACACTCATTCCCGGATCTTCAGAAAAAGGCTCCTCTACCTCCTCATCACCTATATATATACCTTCAAATACGCCATTTTTTTCTACCTTATCACCCTCATTGATCCTGGGGAAGCCTACTCCCTTCGAACGTTTATGTATCCACCAAAGGGGTATTATCTCTAATACTTATAAACTCCTTATGGATGCCCCCCCTTTATCCAATGACACTCACCTTTACATGCGTAGGTGGTCTCAATTTGTACAACGTGATATTGATTTATTAACGTGGAAGAAAATCTGGGAAAATGCATCTAGATCTTCTGTCTGTGTGGTTTTTAGGGAAAATATATACAAGATCATGATGTTATGGTACAAAACACCTGAAGTTCTTCATGCTTATAATCCGAATGCTTCTCCTGCCTGCTGGCGCTGTAGTAGAGATCTTGGTTCTCTCTACCATATCTTTTGGACATGCAGCTCCATTGCCTCTTTTTGGGAAGAGGTCCGCTCCTTGTTGCAATCGTTGTTGCATATCTCTCTCCCATTTGACCCACTGCATTTTTTGCTGGGCTTGCCATTCCCGGGTCTACCTAAACCAGCTAGAAAACTTGCTGTACATGTTCTGACCGCGGCCAGGAGAAGCATTCCTATGTGTTGGTTATCTTCTACTCCCCCTTTATTGCCGATTTTGTACAAACTTATTGCTGATGTAAGACAGATGGAATATTTGACTGCATTACATAATTGTTCGTTTGCTGTGTTTGAGATGATTTGGCTCCCGTGGGATACCTTCATTTCCTCTATGCCGGCCCAAAATGTAAGACCCTGATTACTTTCGCACTGTTATTATATGATTCCACTGGTCCTGATCATATGTAGTTTTACCATCGATGTACCTTTCTGATATGCTTTTTTTTTTTTCCTTATCTTTTTTAAAAATATACTGTTTGTACTCACATGAAAACCAATAAAAATTGTTAATACAAAAAAAAAAAAGAAACGCTGCAAACTGTGCAACCAAATCAATCCATCAAAAAGTGTCAGACACTCAAAAGGAATCTTCAATATTTCGGGATCATACAGCTGCACCTCCAGTAATGTTGTATACCTTTTCCAGTGCAGAAAATGCAGCAAAGGATCTTATGTTGGTGAAACAGGACAGAAGTTGCAAACACGGATGAATTTGCACAGACATACCATCAAGGAACATAAAGAAGATGACCTCTGCACACCTGTAGGACACCATTTCACACAACCAGACCACAATATGGAAGACCTCAATATTTTAGTTCTGAAAGGAAAATTTAAATCCATCCAGGAAAGAAAAACATTTGAACTAAGAATGACAATTCTATTTGACACAAAAGATAACAGCCTGAATTTGGACATGGGATTCCTCAACCATTATCCGACAGCTTTATGACTATCTATTAGCTAAAGCTTGACCCCCTCTGTGTGAGTGTAGTATCCCCCCCCTCGCTTTTGATGTATCTTATCTGTAGCCCTTTTTTTTTTTCTCATTCCCTTCTAACATTCTGCTTAAACTTTGTGATTTGTAATAGTACTGCTTAGACCTTGAAGAAAGGGACATACCCCGAAAGCTTGTCCTCAAAATTGTATGTTAGTGCAAATAAAAAAAGTATCACGGACAGTACTCAATTGTTTCTGTTTTTTTTTTCAAAATTGTCAGCCTTTTTTGTTTACAGCACAAAAAACTAAAAATGCACAGGTGATCAAATACCACTTAAAGAAGGCTCTATTTGTGGGGAAAAAAAGGACATACATTTCATTTGGGTGCAGCATTTCAAGGCCATGCAATTGTCAGTACCTGTAAAATAACACAGCACTGTAGCACAATGAATGGCCTGGTCTGGAAGGGGGATGAATCCTCTGGAGGGAAAATGATTAATTGAACCTCTTAGATTGTGGCTGATGTGTGAACTTGGATCATTATAGATATTTTTTATATGAATAGTGAACTTTTTAATGACATTTTTTTGTGAATTTTACAGATTTTTTTCATTTGTTTCATTTTGTGATTATACGTGTTGTAGTAATTGCCTATTTGTTATTTGTGTAGTTTCACAGTTGCCTAATTGTTGCCATATTGTCATGCTTTAAAACGTACACTTTTGACCATTCCCCAAAAAAGGCACCTAACATTGTCTTTTAGGAATAGGAGAGTGTGTCAGATTCTCATGTGTACTTAAAAGTGGAGGGTATTTCACTTCACTCTTTGGGGGGAGATATATTAAAACCGAAGCACTCAGAATCTGGTGCAGCTGTATATGGAAGCCAATCAGCTTCTAACTTCAGCTTGTTCAATTAAGCTTTGGCAATAAAGCCTGGAAGCTGATTGGTTTTTATGCAGAGTTGCAATTGATTTTGCATCCTCCAGTTTTAGTAAACTCCCTTTGTGGCTAAACTGAGTTTAGTGGGAGTATGGAAAGGTAAGTATGTGATTCTAGGGAGGAAGTTAAACGACCATTTACTTTGCCCTGTGCAAAGAAAAGAGTCACCTTATGGACAAATCTGATGGATTAGTGCTGTATATTACATACTTCTCAAATATCAGTAGTAGATGGTCCATGTTAGAGGGCTCCTAACGTAAGGACAATGCCCATTCTTCCCTATACATAATGACTTTAATGTATAAAAAATAATAACACTGTTATCAGCTGCAGCTACAGCCACAATCTATTAATACAGTGTGTCATTTGATCAAAGTTTCCCCCTACAGCACAACCCAGATTAATCAACATCTGGATTTTGGATTGTGTGACAGTTGCCTTAGGTTATTTCTGTATCTGTCTTGAAAATTAGAAATTATAATTTTTAACAGTTTGCATTCTTACGTTTGATATGGCACACATGTTTATTAAACACTGTTGCAAAATAACAAAAAAAAGACATTTAATTACATCCATGTATGCGATTTTTAAAGACCGGGGGCACCCGGATTCTGCTCTGAATGATTTGCTTTCAACAAGCATACTTAACTAAAACATACTGCATTACAAGGTTTAAAAGGAGACTATCATTCACAATTAACTCCTCTGGAATAAAATCCTCTGAAATTGTTCCATATTTCTATGTAAAATTAAGTAATTATGTTACGTGCCACTGACAATGATCCCTTTCTTCAAATCCTGTATTTAATTTTCTCTATTGTCTACCACCTATCTGACAGCTGGTAGATTAGGTGAGAATCCTTCTTGAATGTAGCAGGAATTCATCTAGCAACAGTGGCTCTTCAATCAAGTAGACGGAAATAACTACCACTCAGTACATTTAAAGACTGTAAGAATAGAGCAGCCTGGAATATTTCTCTGCAATGTGTTTTACCTTTATATAAAATAGAAAAAAGTAGATGTAGGGAATTTGTATACAATGTAGTATGAGTTTTATATTTACCTGTAAATATGTGTTGTTAAGTTGTCATAGCAACAGCAGAATATGACCCCTGAATGACAGAGGAAATATTGGAAGTAAATATCCACTGTGACAATTACTGATAGCAATTTTGTTACCTTGCCTATGCATTTCCACACCAAACAGCAGTAAGGAAAAAAAATAAAAAGCAAATATTGTAATGCTCCTTTAACAGATGTAGTAAGGTTTAGGGATGAACTTTGTTACAATCTGGGTTCAATACAAAAATTTTGAGTAAGCGCTACAATATTTAAAGTATAAGTTCCCTTTTCAGGAATATTTTCAGATAAACCTCCTATGCTATTCTATATCCAATAAATAGTACCTACCATAGCTTCTCCTGTTGGAAATAGAGAAACTCATCTCCAGGGGCGGACTGACAACTCATGGGGCCCCCGGGCAATAGAGGATCATGGGGCCCCTGTGGCCTTGTCCAAACTCAAAAAAGCCTATGAGAAAGGTACCAGGGGCATCTCATGGGGGCCCCTACTGACCCCGGGCCCTCGAGCAGTGCCCGAGTTTCCAAATAATCAGTCTGCCCCTGCTCATCTCATTACAAAGACAGCTCTTATGAGTCCTTTAAAAAAAAAAACAGTGCTGACCCCATTCTTCTCTATTCTGCTGTTTGTATGACAAACTAAATTTCACAAAACTGTGCCCCCCAGCAGCCATTATTGGCCATTCAAACTGTGCGCTTGTGCAGAGCATCTTCTCCTTGGCTCCATTTAAACTTAAGAACAACATTTGCCTTCTCCACTGCTAAGCTTAGTGAGATTAAACTTTGAATGCTAACAGATAAATTCACTTTCACTTAAAGTCCACTTACCATCTAAAGTATACTACCATCCCCTGTTGTAGACATATTCCTACATGAATTACACCGCCACAGCCTCAAGATAGAGATGGCTTGTATACACTGAATATCTGTAATATGGTTCAGATGATGTCAGAATGCCACGGCGCATGCACGGTGATGTGCGTGGGTCATGACATCATCGTGTCATGAACATGGTGGCCATTTTGGCTGGCCAATCTATAAATATAACTGAAACAAACAGTGGATGCATTTCCTTAGCATGTGACCAGGAGATCACATCTCACACTTGTGCTGTTCACTTTTTCACACCATCATTTAACCCCTGACAAAGCTCTGCTATGGAGCGAAACATGTAGGGTATCTCTTTATGTTTTTTTCTTTAGAGCACTGTTTATTTTGAGCATGCCGCGCCAACGTCACCTTCTGCTGCTGTAGCCACGTGTTAGGCCAGCAGCCATTTTGGATTTCCTTGGATATTCATGCATGAAGTTCTATTATACCTGTGATATACCTGCCTGTAGCTGCTGTTACCTGCCATATAACTGATGTCACATTATGCTGCCCTGATATGTGTTTATCACCACTGGCTGAATAAAAAAACTGCTACACTATATCAGCTCTTTGTTCTGGTGGCTTACTTGAGCTACTTAAGGTGGATTTCCTATTGATGCTGAGCTTACCTGATGCCGGGTGTAAATAATTCCAACAAGCAGTCCCCACTAACTCAGAGGGTCCACTGAGAGGTCTGGAGTTCATTCCCTGGGTATACCAAGCGCCATCTGAGTGCCACATCCCCATCAGGTTCCAGATGACCACTAGTGCCCTTTATATTACATGCGTAATATTATTGTACGTCCGGTGAGTGCAAGCACACCAATTTTCCATATCACGAGCACTTTATTATCATCATTGATGCAAGTTTAATGAGAATGATTGATACCTTCCATACTTTGGAATATTGATGCACCTTTTGAATACTTCAATGGACTTTTATATATCACTTTTATGCAATTTAATGTGTTATCATGAGACGATAAACTGTTGTCACTTTATAATACCGTCTTCATTAAGACATCACATTTATGCTACTTGCTGGCGCATAATTGTGTGCGCTATTTATCACTTTTTCACTTTAATATTTATTAGAGCGCTGCATCTTGATTATATATATGTTTTAGGATTGTAGGGGTTTACCTAACGCAAGCTGCTTTTTGACCATATTTTATAAGCTTTTAATATTACTTTTATTTATTTTGAGCACATGGTCATTCTTTCCTAAAAAGTAAAAAAAAAATGTGGGGCAGGGAGGACTGAATCTTTTTTTTTTTTGTGCTGCATGGTGATCCCAAAAGCCAGCCAAGTATATTTAGTGGATATGGTGATGTGTGGGGCCTCTCCATTGTTGATGTACATTCTTACCACATGGATGGGTATACCCATACTACATATCTGTAGCAAGATGATAAGTTTGGTTGAGGTGAAGTAACAACATTCTTTATAATAAATTACATCTCTATTTTTCACTTTCAAGACTATAACATTACAGAAGGTAGGAGATGGTACATTATAATTGAATTTTCTGCTACAAAATGAGTATATTGTTTGGAAGTGTGTTACATGTTTCTTGTAACAGGGATAACATACACTGGAAATGAATGGGTGCTCCCCTTACCCTATGGGTAGTTAAATAATGACAATTCCATATATACCTACTTGATAAAATCCTAAATACAGGTTTCTAGACATTTTGAGTGGGCTTTATTGGTGCGTAGTGACACTCACCCACGTACATTTGAATAGCCTACAGGAATATAAAGATTATAATTTGCACAGGCAGTGTCCTTTAAATATAGGTAAGTATACATCTGGGGTATGCTAGAATGGTTTATCCACTGGAAGGTTTTAACCCCTTTGTGACCAGGGCATTTTTGCTATTCAGCACTGTGCTACTTTAACTGGCAATTGTGTGTTCATGCAGCACTGTACAAAAATTAAATGTATATATTTTTTACACACAAATACAGATTTCTTTTGGTGCCATTTGATCACCACTGGGTTTTCATTTTTTATTATATAAACAAAAAATTACTGAAATTAAATAAAAAAATGTACTTTCTGTTATAAAACATATCCAATAAAAAAAAAGTATAATTTCTTTATACATTTAATGTATTCTGCTACATGTCTTTGATAAAAAAAAATCCCAATAAGTTTATATTAATTGGTTTGTGTGAAAGGCATAGCATCTACAAACTATGGTATGTATTGGAATTTACAGTATTAAGCTATGGACATTATACTGCAATGGTGGTGTTCAGTGACTTATAGTTGGACTATGATAGCATGGCAGGCAATCTGGAGCTAACAAAAACTGGCTGGGAGGGTCACTGACTGACAGTGATGTCACTAGTAGCACTAATACAGTAATAATTGGTAATATTGTACATTGACACTGTACTAATGGCCCTGGCTGGGAAAGTGTTACCATCTAGGAGCAATCAAGGGGTTAACGGTGTGCCTAACATACGTAATATTTTTAATGTGTGCTGCTTTTACTTATTAATCTGGATGTTTTTTTCTCCTTGCTTTTCAGAGAGAAGAAATAGCCAGATCACTGTTCCTATGAACAAAGAGTTTTGTGCATTTGTAAACACAGAACTCTGTGTGTGATTAGACACTGCCAATCAGCAGGTTTCAGCCATAATCATTGGCTGAAATCTGCTGGGAAACTCATGCTGTGTCCAATCAAAGCACGGGTCGGCAGGAGGCTCATGCATGCGTTATGTGTGTTTGTAAACACAGAACTCTGTGTGTGATTGGGCACTGCCAATCAGCATGTTTCAGTCATAATTATTGACTGAAATCTGCTGCCAAACTCATGCTGTGATTGGTTAGCAGGAGGTGCATGCATGCAGTCTCTGTATGCAGCATACAGAGAATGTCAGCTTTGGTGGATACTGCTATTTTGGCTATCATTGTGTACTCCTGGAGGAAACAACAAGGCTTTCTTGGGAATGCTCTTTGATTATATATACATCTTCTTAAGATACCTCTTATAGAATCTGATGGCTCCCCTTTATGGGTCCCTTTTGCATCCTATTCTCTTTTGTTACCTTTGGACTATAATCTCCTGAGTGTGGGCTTTTGGCCTAGAATATGATGCAGAATTGTCTTTATTGCATAAATATCAGTAGCAAAGAGATAGGATTTGTAAGGCACTTTAGAGAGAACTGACAAAAAAAATAAATTTACAAAATGTATTATAATTCATTAAAAACACCGTACATATAGAACAAGTTAGCAGAAAAGTCCTAGATCAGAAGTCACAACCACAGTATAATACATCTGTCTGCTATTATGTACTATATGTGTGGTGTTATTAATGAATTATAACACCTTTTGTAATTTTATTTTTTTGTCAGTTCTTTTTAATGTGGCTTAAAAATCCTTCTCTTTGCTGCTGGTTTTCATTAATTATTTTGGGATGTGGCACCCAATATAACTAGATTGGGCAACTTTAAATAAATTGTCTTTAATGCAATCAATGGTATGTTTCCTGAATTTTAAAAGGTCTCCTGAAGAAGCAAAACATTGCATAACACTTTGAGACCAAAGGGATCTCTCTTCCTATGTGCATCAGACATTGTGTTTCAAATTGATATTAACTATTATACCCTTTTTTGTATATTATTTAATACAATGCTGTATATGGGAACCTGTCTGTGAGGTTTTGAGACCCAATAACGGGAAACAGAAAATATGATATATTGTTTTATTCTTGTCTTTAAGTTTTGTATCCAATAAAATGTAACAGTTGTTATATTGGTGTTAGGATTTTCATGGTGCCATAAACTCTTTTGAATAATGATGTTTTTTCTTTTCTTTGTATCAATTTTCACATTGGGGATGTGGTGCACATTGCACCAAATGGCATCTATTTAAATTCATGGTTTAATATACTGTAGGTATGTGGGTAGGCAGAAAGGATAAGTGCACTTTATGTGAAAATACATTATTCCTTTGAAGTGACTTTGTCACTAGGATAAACAATTTCATAAAGAACAACAGTGTAAAAGAAGATGGCAGGGCCTGGCTTGGTGCTTGAAGAAAATGTCCGCTCACTGAAGGAGCCCCGGGAGGAACACGGCTCCACAATCCGCAAACAGGTCGCTTGGACTCAACAATGGGCAGATCCTCAAAGCTGAACCAGCACACCCGCTCACACAGATCCATGGTGACCCTCTCTGCTTCCCCTATCCCAGCTCTCTTCAGATCGCAGCCGGCCTCAAGGAGAAACATTCTGGCAGGCAAGATGGCGGCGACACACCACAAGGAGGACAGTAACGAGGAGTCGATACCAGCCTTGGAAAACTCGGTAAGATCCACAGCACACCATACAGATCATCCCCTCACTTATTCTGATATGACAGCAGTTGCAGCAGACATTAAAAATTTTTACTGTGTCCATATTGGATCTTAAAGCAGATCTTTTAATAGTAACTGACCAACTGACCACAGCAGAATGGCAGGGGAGACAGATGGGCAATGCCATTACAAGGCTAGAAGATATAGCGGTGACCCACTCTAAACACCTCATATCTATGAACAGACACTTAGAAGACCTCGAAAATAGGGGAAGGAGAAACAATATAAGAGTTAGAAGTGTCCCTGAAACAATAACACCAGACCAGATTAAACCAACCCTGCAGAAGATTTTTAACAGTATATTGGAAAGAGAACCTGACATGCACATTGAGTTTGATAGGGCACATAGAGCCCTACTTCGTCATGGCACTGATTCGGCACCTTCTAGGGACATTATATGCTGTCTCACAAACTTTGACCTGAAAGAGGAGATACTATCTAAGGCCAGACAAAATGATATCATTCTTCCTAATGACAGTAACATCAAATTATTTCAAGATCTCACGCCTATAACTTTGACCAACCTCAGGACCCTGCGACCTCTACTAGAGGTGGTAAAAGCAAATATTATACCTTACAGATGGTGATTCCCATTTGCGCTTCAAGTTGCAGCCTCAATTACTGAGATTTCCTGAAGACCTAGAAGACTTCTGTTGTGCTATACAAATACCTCGTACAGAAGTTTTTAAGCTGCCTGTTCCTACTTCCAGCTCTCCGATGTCACCTTGTACCCCTACTTAATAAAATTCTGCACAAGAAAAGTAGACATCTCAGGTCACCCACTCAGATTTCACCATCACCGAGAGCAAAACTCTCTAAAGTTAAAGAATTCACCTGATTACTACTACAATACTCACCTGAATGTTCACAATCTTCCTCCTGTCTTTAGTGGAGGAACTCACCTTCACCTCCTAGGTCACGATTGTTGCCTCTTTGAATACTGTTGTTGATTATACACTTAATTTATATTCTTATCTACTATGACTTTGTGTCAAGATTATAAGCTGTCCAATCCTACTTCCAGATCTCCAATGTCACCTTGTACTCCACTTAATAAAATACAGCGCAAGGAAAATAGATATCTCCGGTCACTCACTTTGGATCCGATTTTATCATCACCGAGAGCAAAACTCTCCAAAAGTTAAAGAATTCACCTGAATACTACTACAAGACCCACCTGAATGTTCACAATCTTCTTCCTGTCATTAGTGGTGGAACTTACTTTCACCTACTAGGCCACGATTGCCGCCTCTATGATTATGATAGTTGACCTTACAGTTTATTTCATAACCGTATCTACTTTTTGAGTACCTGTTACACTGAGGAATTGCCTCGGACCGGGGGGGGGATGGGAAGGAAATGTTTTGATGGGCCTGAACCCGGGGCCATGGGATGCATGGATATAATTCCCCATTTTGTTTGGCATCGAATTATTAGGTCTACACAGTGCCTTATAAGATGCGTGTCTCAAATGCATATACCCTATGCTGCTATTTCCATGTTTATGTTTGAACTGGGGGACTGGTTCTGCTGGATATGGATTGGGTGGAGGTGCATGGGGGCCAAGCAAAGGGGGCATGAGGGAACTCAGCTTGGGAGATACATTCTCTCTCTCCTCCGGACTCCCTCCCCATTCTTCCGTGCTCCACACACGGACACTATTGTTATTATGATTGCATAGATTATTTTAACATGATGTCAGCTATCATATTACATTAGGGCAATTATATCAAGATAGCGGAATGTGAGGAGATATTATTTGGTTGTAAGTTAGAGATTTGGATGTCTGATCAACCTGTATAACTGTCAGGGACTAGCTCCCTATTCACTTTTATGCTTTCCACTAGTTGTGTAGCTGTGAAACCTCCTGATCATAAGTGTATTAATTTTTTTACCCATTTTTCATTGGGCTAAGCCCTGCCATACTGTGGATGCTGTGCCTTATATAAGAAACAGAATCTCTAAGAATAGCTTCCCCCACCTCACCTTCTGACACTGAGACTTATTTTTAGTGTCAAATTCTCTGATACTTCTGTATTCCTTTACTGATCTCTCCCTCTCCCCCTCTCCCCCTCTCCCCCTCCCTCTCTCTCTCTCAAAAAAAAACTCTTTATTATTTTGCATAATTTTAAAGGACTTAACATCCCTGAGAGAAGATCAACTTTATTAAGAGAACAAAAAAAAAAACGAAACGCAAGATAGTCTTCCTTTATGAGACGCACTTTAAAACTGGCAAAATACCTAAATTAACTGTCAACGTTTTCACTAAAGCTTTTCATACAACAAACCATCTTGCAAAAACAAAAGGAGCTTCTATTCTGGTGAGCAGAGACTATGACTTTCAAGTGACAGACCAATTAATAATTCCAGAAGGTAGATATGTTTTCCTTAAAGGTTTTTTTGAAAGACAAACCTACTACCTTAGCAAATGTGCACTTCCCCAACACAGCACATATTTCTTTTTGTCAACACATTGTAGAAGAGTTAAAGTGGTTTGTCAATGGATGTTTGATCCTAGGCTGGGACTTTAACATTTCTCTCAATCCACTGCTAGATACATCCACAGGCAAAACTTGCGTATCATACAAAATCCTCAAGAGAATCAAATACATATTAATCTCTTTGATGTTGGTAGATACTTGGAGAACGGTGAACCCCAAAGGGAAAGATTTTACTTTTCATTCTTCCCCTCATGACCATTACTCGAGGATAGATTATCTTTTTATTTCCCAGAGAGATAGACTTAATATATTAGAAGCAAAAATAAGTATACAATCCTTTTCAGACCACAATCCAATATCTGTGACCCTTGACCATTCAGATCGAGCTTCAAAATAATGCTCTTGGTGATTGATTACTGATTACTGACCCTGAAATATTTAAATCAATAGAGGATGCGATCAAGACGTACTTTTTCCCTTAATAACAATACAGTGCCCACACCACTTGCTATCTGGGAGGCACATAAATGTGTCATTAGAGGTGAACTAGTGAAGTGGGGTTCCAGACGTAAAAAAGGAAAAAGAAATAAACAAACTCTCTAATAAGATTGCAAAATTGGAATCACTCCATAAGTATTCCCTATCCACCCAAACAGCAAAAGATTTATTAGAAACCAGAGAAGAACTAAGAAACCTCTTAGATAGACAATCCAAATGAGCACTTTATTTCAAAAGAAAGACACATTTTCTACGAACATGGTGATAAAAGCATAAAGTTTCTTGCTAGAGCCCTGAAGGATGCCAAGTCCCTTGAAAACATTTTCTGCATGAAAGCAGTAGATGAAAACATGGAGCATGCAACCGATAAAATTGCCAACAGATTTCAAGAATTTTATTCTAATTTATACAATCTACCACAGCAACACAAACCTGGCTCCCTTCAGGGTAATTGGGAACAAATCATACTAGACTTTCTTACCCAGAGCAATATGCCGAAATTAGTACCACAAGATGTTAATGCCCTTGAGAGAGATTTTTAGAAGAGGAATTGTTATTGGCGATTAAAGATCTTAAACAGGAAAAAGTCCAGGGCCAGATGGATTCACTTCTCAATATTATAAAGCTTTCACCAACTCTTCGAAATCACCACTTTTAGTGGCCCTTAATTCCTTGAACAGCAACATCAATATTTCCAAACCCTTCTTATCAGCCCACATCACCATCATTCCGAAGAAAAGAAAGATCCTACTGATTGCTCAAATTATAGACCAATTTCCCTTCTTATATAGACTTATAAACTACTAGCCAAACTTAGTGCTAATCGATTAAAGCCCTTACTTAAAACACTTATTGGACCAGAACAGATTGGTTTTATGCTTGGGAGGGAAGCAAGGGATAACATTATAAAAGCAGTTAATCTCATCTATAGGGCCAACGCAGCTGACATAAAAGGCCTACTTCTCTCTACAGATGCAGAAAAGGCTTTTGATGGGGTGGCATGGGATTATATGATGGCCACCTGTTCTCATATAGGTCTTAGTCAAAAAATGATGGCTTGGATCTCCTCACTATATCATGTGCCTTCTGCACAAATTAAAGTCATGGGGACTTTGTACAATAAGATCATCATTAAAAACGGTACCAGACAAGGCTGCCCCTTGTCCCCCTTGTTTTTCATCTTAATACTAGAACCTCTTATCCGCTCAATCAACGCTAATAAATCAATACAGGGATTCAATCTTAAGGGGAAAGAATATAAAACAGCTGCCTATGCAGACGATTTATTTTTTTCATCACTAGCCCACACACATCTATTCCAAACCTTTTACACACCTGTCAGACATATGGATATATCTCTAAGTTTAAACTAAATTACAATAAATCATAAGCACTCAATCTGACATTATCTAAGGAAGTTCTGGATAAGGCTCAGCAAAACTGCCCCTTTAAATGGGAAAAAAATGCATTAAAATATCTAGGGGTTTAGTTAACTCCATCATTAGACAGTTTATATAACCAAAACTTTAAACCTCTCCTTAAAAATATTGAAAGAGACCTCCAGGGAACAACTAAAAGATATATGTGGAGGCATTTTGCTTCCACAATGGTCATACCTCCAGCTTTGAGATGTTATACTTGCTAATAAAAAGAAACTTTCTTTTTTAAAACCCACTACGCAGTTGGAATCCATCTGTCTCAAGGGTGACAAGGTAAAAAAAAACACTTCTTTAGCATACTCTTGGCTACAAAACAAAACTAACAAACGGAAAGATTACTTTTACTCGAGAAGTAAAAGAACTCCCTAACGAAACACCTACTTAACGCTGTATAATCCTTGATCCCCAAATTTTAGAAGTCAACCAGGACTCCCGAAATTCGAGATTGGCTGCGAGAAGTGGAAAACATCCACCATATGGAAGAAACCATAGCTATGACTCAAGAATGCTTACCTAACTACCATAAAACTTTGTGTGCATGATATACCTTTATCTTCTCTGATCTATACAAGACTATCTTGGGTTCATACATATTTATAAATGCTCATAAATGACCAGAAATAACCAATATATTCAGACTTTGTTTATTGCAGTCCAATAGTTGCTCATTTAAACTTATTATCTCTCAAAAATCGATGATATGCTCATAACAAATTTTACATCGTATGCCCAATATATATTACTTTAATTATTTTTTTCATTGTGTTTTTGTTGGCTCTGTATGTATATGATATTTCTATACATTGTTAATCCTGTATTGATGCTTCAGTATGTATGGAACTATTGATCTTTGGATTGTTCTGTACAAGAAAAAAAACATTGTACTGTTTAAAAAAAAAAAAGAAGATGAAGATACAATTCTATATTCTATAAAAGAAGAACCCTATAAAAATATGTTAAATACTCACCTCATTGGCTGGTAGTGAGTTAAATCTTCACTCTCTTGCAGAACAAACGCTACTGCTAACCGACACTTCTCAGCATTTTTTGATATCTTCTCCCTTGCTGGCAATGTGGTTTTATCTGCCAGTTGCTACATCACAACTGTGTCTTGTAGTGATGTAGAAGATGGTAGGTGGAACCACAGAGAGCAGCAGGGGACACAATATACATTGTTTATTATTAAGGTACATTTTTGTTCAAATAAATAGTCTCTTTTTCATTTATTTTTTGTTTCTGATATTTATTATTTTTAAAATGTTATTGAATATGCATTGAAAGTTAAAACCAACTGTCTTTTTTAGAGTTTAAATATTATAATGAAAATAATATTATTAACTAAGTACATGTCTGAACACAACTGTATTTTCACAGCACTGAATGTATGGTATTTGAATGACATTTGTTCTGATCTGTTGTAAGGCAGCTAAATGTCTGCAAACCTACTGTTGCTATGTTACTGCATAATGCTGGCACTGTTAGAAGGCTGCAGATGTACACTTGCTCATTGTACAATACAGTATAGCATGCACAGATAAGCACCTTTCCCACCTGGCATCAGTTATTAGTCTCATCATGTCTCTAAACCCGTAGTATTCTGGCATCACACTGATGTTCCCACAGCTCCCCATCCTCAACACTGAGCTAGAAAGCCTGTGTCAATATATTTTTCAAATACATTACACTTTCAAATATTCTGTCACTAACACAACTAAGGCTGTACTGTGCATTTGATCAGATCATAAAAGTCATGCAATAGGAACACATTTCTAGAAACCTTTTTTTGCGATATATGAATCCAAAACAGAATACACAACACAAAACTAATGTTATGTATAATTAACAGCCAACAAGAATTTCCAAATCAGCCATGTACTGTAAGTCTAACAATAAAAAAAACAAAAACACACAGGCTTTTATCCACATAGATAGACCCTAGCAGATTATAAAGCTGTTCTGCTAAAAGATTTGAGAATCTTCACATGATTAATTGTGTGAATATTCATTTCAATTGTCTGAACATGTGCAGATGAAATAAGTAATCAGGGATTGACTTTTCACATGATTGAATAAAGTGAATATTCACACAAATTACTGCATGAAGATTCTCATCTTTTTTAGTAAATCAGCAATTTTGCTTCCATCCAGGAATACTAGAAGGATATGTTTATTTGGGGTCTGGATGCAGAGACTGGGATAATTTGCTAAAGTAATTGAGAATCTTCACACAATACGCTGTGTGAATATTTACTTCAATTATCCAATCATAACCAGATAAAATAAGCAAGCAGGACTTCAAATTTCTGATGATTTGATAATTTAAGTGAACATTCACACAATTTATTGTGTGAAGATTCTCGTTTACTAAATCAGCCTAAATTTACAACTTGTCAACAAGCATCTTAAAAAAAATGCTATGTAGATATCCAAAAATGTTATAAAGAGAAGTAAAGCTAGAGAAGAGGAGAATAAATGCATTTGGTGATTTACTCTTAATTAGCAGATTGGTTTTAGCTCTAAGGGGAAAATCCCTTTTAACAAGTTACTTGTTAAAGTGCTCAGTCATGTCTACAATTATTAACTACAGGCGTCTACAAAAACATTTATAAATTGGGGATAAATTTGCCTGTAGATCAAAATTATTTTGCATATT
The DNA here is from genome assembly GCF_062004578.1 of Staurois parvus. Lineage (NCBI taxonomy): Eukaryota > Metazoa > Chordata > Amphibia > Anura > Ranidae > Staurois > Staurois parvus. The sequence continues at coordinate 13,059,156 of NW_028317949.1, forward strand.
TCCCAGAAGAAATTGATTTAATAAGGTGGAATATTGCTTTCTGACAGAATAATATGTTTGTGATCAAGTCCAAACGGAATTCATATAAATGTATATATTTATATATATATAAATATATATATATATAAATACACACAGTATATATATATATATATATATATATATATATATATATATATTTGTTTTTCAATTGAGTTGTACAGTTTATAGATCATATTAATATCTTTGTCTAATTTTTTTACATCACAGAAACATAACATTTTAACAGGGGTGTGTAGAATTTTTATATCTACTGTATCCCAGAGTTGTTCTATTGGATTTAGGTCAAGCGAGCGTGGGGACCATTCAATGATATTAATTCCTTCATCCTCCAAGAAGTGCCTGCATTATCTTGCCACATGAGGCCGGGCATTGTTGTGCACCAGGAGGAACCCAAGACCCACTGCACCAGTCTAGGGTCTGACAATGGGTCCAATAATTTAATCCCGATAACTGATGGCAGTTAGGGTGCAATTGTCTAGCCCGTAGAGGTCTATGCATCCCTCCATGGATATGCCTCCCCAGACCATCACTGACTCACCACCAGAACGATCATGCTGAACGGTTTTACAGGCAACATAATATTCTCCATGGCTTCTCCAGACCCTTTAACGTCTGTCACATGTGCTCAGGGTGAACCTGCTCTCATCTGTGAAAAGTACAGGGTGCCAGTGGCGGACCTGACAATTCTGGTATTCAATGGAAAATGCCAATTGAGCTCTATGGTGCCAGTCAGTGACCACAGGGCCCATTAGAGGACATAGGACCCTCAGGCCTCCCTCATGAAGTCTGTTTCTTATTGTTTGGTCAGAGACATTCACACCAGTGGTCTGCTGGAGGTAATTGCTGAGTCCTGCTGATGGGTTAAGGACCTTTTACGGCCCTGTCCAACTCTCCTAGAGTAACTGCCTGTCTTCTGGAATCTCCCCCATGCTCTTGAGACTGTGCTGGGAGACACATCAAACCTTCTGGCAATGGCACGTATTGATCTGCCATCATAGAGGAATTGGACTGCCTGGGCAACCTCTGTCCAAGGTCCAGGTATCACCTCATGCTAACAGTAGTGACACTGACTTTAGCCAAATGTAAAACCAGTGAAAAACTGTCAGAAAAAATGTCAGTGGCCTCCATCTGTAAAACCATTCCTGTTTTAAGGGTCATCTCATTGTTGCCCATCTTGTGCACTTCTTGTTAATTTAATTAATGCCAAAGCAGCTGAAACTGATTAACAACCCCCTTTGCTATCTAATTGACCAGATTCATTTCCTAGGAGTTTAACTGACTTGATGCCATACTCTTAAAAAGTGTTCCTTTGTTTTTTTTTAACTATATATATATATATATATTTATAAATATATATATATATATATATATATATATGGCTTTTTTCTGTTTTTCTGGGCAGCACCTCTGCCAGGGAGCAAGACTTTTTTTCTCAATTTGTTTAATGCTGCAGTTTTGCGGAGTCAGTTGGTGGCCGCATATGCCAACACAGCTGCAGTTTTAAGAGAGTGGAAGACAGAGGGATATATGCTGCACTCCGCCTCTTCCTGTAGCAGATCGGATGCTCCTTTATTGTTGCCAGTGACACCAAGACTCCTGCCTTCTTACTGTTTGAGGAGACGAAGTACATTGTTTTTAGTAATTTTTTGTCAGTGTTGCTGCTGGATGAATATAGATGCTGCCTGGCTGTCTAAAAATGCTGCCTGAGTAAGGAGGATGTCTCTTGCTTGAGATGGGACTGTCTCTTTGCTGGATATGGGGACAGACTCCTGCTGGATATTGGGGATGTCTCTTGCTGAATATGGGGTTGTCTCTTGCGAGATATTGGAGATGTCCCTTGCTGGATATGGGGAATATCTCTTGCTCGATATGGGGAATGTCTCTTGCTGGATATTGGGGATGTCTCTTGCTGGATATTGGGGATGTCTCTTGCTGGATATAGGGCTGTCTCTTGCTAGATATGGGGATGTCTCTTGATGACTATGGGGCTGTTTCTTGCTAGATATGGGGGATGTCACTTGTTAGATATGGGACATGTCTCTTGTTGGATATTGGGCATGTCTCTTGTTGGATATTGGGGATGTCTCTTGCTGGACATTGAGATGTCTCTTGCTGGACATTGATATGTCTCTTGCTGGACAATGGGATGTCTATTGCTGGATCTAAGACTGTCTCTTGCTGGATATTGGGGGTTTCTCTTGCTGGCTGTAGGGCTGACTCTTGCTAGTTATGGGGCTGTCTCTTGCTGGATATATGGGACTGTCTCTTGCTGGATATATGGGACTGTCTCTTGCTGGATATGGGGGATGTCTCTTGCTGGATATGGGGATGTCTCTTGCTGGATCTAAAACTGTCTCTTTCTGAATATTGGGGATGTCTCTCGCTGGATATGGGGACTGTCTCTTGCAGGATATGGGAATGTCCCTTTGCTGGATATGGGGGATGTCTTGCTGGATTTTGGGGACTGTCTCTTTGCTATATATTGGGAATGTCTAATAATTCTGCATGGATATGGGGCTGGATATGAGCCTAACTCCTTGCTGGATATGGGCCTATCTCTTTGCTGGATATGGAGATGTCTCTTTCTGGATATGGAGATGTCTCTTTCTGGATATGAGCCTGTCTCTTGCTCGATATAGGTCTGTTTTTTGCCGGATATATGGCATGTCTCTTGATGGATATCAGGATGTCTCTTCATGGATATGGGGCTGTGGATATGAACCTGATACATGGGAATGTCTCTTGCTGGATATAGAAATGTCTCTTGCTGGGTATGGTGCATTTGTTTTTGCTGGATATATTGGCCTGTCTCTTGCTGAATATAGGTCTGTCTCTTGCTGGATATGCGCCTGTCTCCTTGCTGGATATGGGCCAGTCTCTTTGTTGGATATGGGGCTGGCTCTTGCTGGAAAAGGGTATGTCTCTTGTTAGATATGGGACTGGCATTTGCTAGATATACAGGGATGTCTCTTGCTGGATATGGGGGATTGTCTCTTTTCTAGATTTTAGGGATGTCTAATAATACTGCATGGGTATGGGCCTGTCTCTTTGCTGGATATGGGCCTGTCTCTTGCTGAATATGAGCCTGTATCCTTGCAAGATATGGGCCTGTCTCTTTGCTGGAAATGCGGATGTCTCTTGCTGGATATGGGGCTGTTTTGTTCTGGATATTTGAGTATGTCTCTTGCTGGATATAGGGCTGTCTTTTGCTGGATATGTGTGCATGTATCTTGCTGGATATGGGGATGTCTAATAATGTTGCATGGATATGAGGCTGTCTCTTGCTGGATATGAAGGATTTTGCATTGATGGATATGGGGCTGTCTCTTGCTGGCTATGAGCCTGTAACTTTGCTGGATATGGGCCTGTCTCTTTACAGGATATGGAGATGTCTCTTTGATGGATATGAGGCTGTCTCTTGCTGGATATTGGGGACTGTCTCTTGCTGGATATTGGGGATGTCTAATAATGTTGCATGGATATGGGGATATCTCTTGTTGGATATGAGCCTGTCTCCTTGCTGGATATGGGGCTGTCTCTTTGCTGGATTTGGGGCTGTCTCTTTGCTGGACATGGACCTGAATATTTGCTTGATATGGGCTGGAAGTGCCTCTGCGCTTACTTTGCTAAGTGCTGGATATTTCTAATGTTTTGTACATTTTACTATATTGCTTCTTATTAACAAATGTCATACAAATGACTTGTATAGCCCCCCCAAATTATACTTGGTTCCCCAGTTCTCTGGGCAGTGCTAGGAGGTGTGTAGGGATGGAGACAAGGGGCACTCCTAGAGGGCCGGTTCTAGGGGTAGAGGGCAGAGACAGGCATGATCTAGGGGAGAGGGGTGAGTCAATGATCATGAGAACAGTGAGGAATCATCCCAGAACTACACATGAGGATCTTGACAATGATCTCCAGGCAACTGGGACCACAGTCACCAAGAAAACAATTGGCAACACACTACACCAACAAGGATTGAAATCCTGCAGTGCCCGCAAGGTCCCTCTGCTCAAGAAAGCACATGTCCAGGCCCATCTGAAGTTTGCCACAGAACATCTGAATGATGCAGAGGACTGGTTGAAAGTGTTGTGGTCAGATGAGACCAAAATTGAGTTCTTTGGCATTAACTCAACTCGCTGTGTTTGGAGGAGGAGGAATGCAGCCTATGACCCCAAGAACACCATCCCAACTGTCAAACATGGTGTTGGAAACATTCTGCTTTGGGGGTGTTTTTCTGCTAAGGGGACAGGAAACTGCTCGCATCAAAGGGACGATGCAATGGGCAATGTACCATCAAGTCTTGGGTGAGAACCTTCTTCCCTCAGCCAGGGCATTGAAAATGGGTCATGGATGGGTGTTCCGGCATGACAATGACCCAAAACACACGGCCAAGGCAACAAAGGAGTGGCTTAAGAAGAAGCACATTAAGGTCCTGAAGTGGCCTAGCCAGTCTCCAGACCTTAATCCGATTGAAAATCTGTGGAGGGAGCTGAAAGTTCAAGTTGCCAAATGTCAGCCACCAAACCTTAATGACTTGGAGAGGATCTGCCAAGAGGAGTGGGCCAACATCCCTCCTGAGATGTGAGCAAACCAGATGGCCAGCTACAGGAAACGTCTGACCTCTGTGATTGCCAACAAGGGATGTGCCACCAAGTACTAAGTCATGTTTTGTTAAGGGGATCAAATACTTATTTTCCTCATGAACATGCAAATCGGTGCACAATTTGTTAGAAATGCATTTCTTTTGCATTTTTTGTTGCTATTGTGTTTCTCAGTGCTACAATACAGCAACCATTCAATTTTTAGACTGATCATTCCTTTGTGAGTGGGCAAACATTCAAAATCAGCATGGGATAAAATACCTTTTTCCTTCACTGTGTATATATATATATATATATATATATATATATATATATATATACACACTTCTCACAAAAGTTAAAGAAACACTTTTTAATCAGTATATAGCATCAATTCAGCTAAACTCCTGGGATATTGATCTGGTCAGTTAAGTAGCAGAGGAGGTTGTTAATCAGTTTCAGCTGATTTGGTGTTAATGAAATTAACAACAGGTGCACTAAATGTGTAACAATGAGATGACCTCCAAAACAGGAATGGTTTTACAGGTGGAGGCCACTGACATTTTTTCCCTACTCATCTTTTCTGACTGGTTTTCTCTATTTTTGCATTTAGCTAGAGTCAGTGTCACTACTGGTAGCATGAGGAGATACCTAGACCCTACTGACGTTGCACAGGCAGTCCAACTCCTCCAGGATGGCAAATAAAAATTGGCAGAAGGTTTGCTGTGTCCCCCAGCACAGTCTCAAGAGCATGGAGGGAATTCCAGCAGACAGGCAGTTACTCTAGGAGAGCTGGACAGAGCCGTAGAAGGTCTTTAACCCATCAGCAGGACTGGTATCTGCTCCTTTGTGCAAGGAGGAACAGGATGAGAACTGCCAGACATGGCATGAGGGCCCAACATCTTCTAGTGGGCCTACTGCCTGACCCCATAGAGCTTAATTGGCATTTTCCATTGAACACCAGAATTGGCAGGTCCGCCACTGGAGCCCTGTGATTTTCACAGATGAGAGCAGGTTCACCCTGAGCACATGCGACAGATGTGAAAGGGTCTGGAGAAGCTATGAAGAATGTTATGCTGCCTGTAACATTATTCCACATGACCGTTCTAGTGGTGGGTCAGTGATGGTCTGGGGAGGCATATCCATGGAGGCATGCACAGACCTCTACGGGCTAGACAATGGCACCCTGACTGTAAGCAGTTCCAGGAGGATGAAAGAATTGATACCATTGAATGGCCCCCAATCTCGCCTGACCGAAATCCAAAAGAACACCTCTGGGATATCATGTTTCGGTCCATCTGCCAGGTTGCACCTCAGACTGTCCAGGAGCTTAGTGGGGCCCTGGTCGAGATCTGGGAGGAAATACCCCAAGAAAAAAGCCATCATCTCATTAGGAGCATATTGTCAGGCATGCATACAAGCACCTGGGGACCATACACACTACTGAATACCATTTTGAGTTGCTGCAATTAAATTTCAGCAAAATGGACTAGACTGCTGCATCATTTTTTCACTTTGATTTTTGGGGGGGTCTTTGAATTCATTCCTTTGTAGGTTGATAATTTTCATTTTCATCAAACGATGGGGCTTCCTTACGTTCCAAACACATTAGCCAGTCCATATCAGTATAGATATCCAGCTTTATATTTTTCCCCATTGAGATCTGATGTATTTCCAAAGTGTTCCTTTACTTTTTTTTAGTAGTTTGTGTGTGTGTAAGCACAGTGGCTAAGTAGTTAGCACTTCCGCCTAGCAGCACTAGGATTTGAATCCCAACAACATGTTCTCCCTGTGTTTGCGTGAGTTTCTTCCTATACTCCAAAGACATGCTGGTAGGTAGATTGGCTCTAGTATGTGTATGTTTGAATGTAAGTTAGGGACCTTAGATTGTATACTCTTTGAGGGTTAGGGACTGATATGAATGTACAATATATGTAAAGCACTGCATAAATTGAAGTACCTGAAATAAATAACAAATATATAAAACATATGATGCTAGAGGGGTCTGCCCATGTGTTAGCACTTGAGATTTCCAATCAAAACTTTGCAAACTGCTATTTACTTACAGCAAATTTTGCATAAAAACATTGGTTTTCATATACAATACTACAATACATGTTCAAGGTAGCAAACTACATTTTCTCTCTCTGACAACCTGCATTATCTCCCTCTGACCAGTCTCTACTGTTCCTACACAGAAAAAAAAAAAATATATATATATATATATATATACATATATATATATAAATAATGAAAGAAACATGTTCATCAACTTGTCAACTGATTTAAGCTCCATGCACACTGGGCATTTTGAGAATGCTGGAAACATTAGCTGTGTAAAGTCACGTTAAAAACGTGCGTTTTTCAGCGTTTTTTGCATTAGCTTTTAGCGTTGTTTTGCTACGATTACCAGCGTTTTGCCGTATTTTTGTGCATTTGCATATTTAGCAGTTTTTAGCAATTTTTTTTGCTCAAAAAAAGTCCAAAAACACCGGTTTGCGGTGTTTTACCACGTTTTGCCACATTTTTCAGCATTAGAGCAATTTTACAGCAACTCCTCTAGAAACCCACTAGTTCTGGGTTTTTTTCCAGCCATAAAACGTCCCAGCCAAAAAACTTTGATTACAGTCTATGTGTGCATGAACACATAGGATAACATGCTGGGGGGTTTACTGGCTGTAGAAACAAATGTCAATAGCCAAAAACAGCAGCTGTAAAAATGTCAAATGTGCATGAGGACTAAACATTAAACAAAACAAAAAAAAAACAAAAACATTTCAATGCCTGAATTTTTCACTGTCGCATGTCATGCCTAGCTTTCACTGAAAAAAAAGTAAAGATCTAATAGAAATTCATTATAGTAACTAAATTTAATTCTGAATAAATTTCCACATTTCACTTACAATGTTATCATTATCAACTGGTTCAACAGGAAACTTTTGTTAAAAAGTACAGTTTCCACCTCTTTTTCTGTTGCTTCATTTTGTATTGGGTGAATAGGTAAGTAGCAGAATAATATCTTACAATATTACCCTACCTTTTAACATGGAGCATAAAGGGTTTGGAAAAGCCTGGTGCCCATCAGCAGTGAGCTGGTATTTTGAAACTGGGGAGCTATAGGACTGTAGGCAGTATTCTTTATTCTATAACAATAAAAGACCACAACTCTTATTGTTTGATGCTAACTTGGCCACAACCATTTTATTATTGGTGTAAATATCATTCTTTATAATAACTCTTTATTTTTACATATTAGCTTACTAATAATTGTAAAACATTTTTACTTAAATTAATATTACTCAAAACCCCAACTTAGTCACTACGACTCACGCTGTACTTATTAACACAACACTTATCAACCATACGTATTAACCATACAGCTTTTTGCAATTAACATAATTACGTAATCTACCATCATTTAATATGATACTTACCAATAATAATTGGCCGCAACGAAAAAAGGGGTGAGTGGGAGGGGAGCACCACAGAGATGCCTCCCAGGTTTCTGTTTTTCTGTTAACGGACCCCCCTTTTGTAGCCCTTTCCACTCTCCAATTCTTCTCCCTTTTGGTCACTTTTTCTTCCAGGAATGTCCAGGTGTAGTGGGGGGCTAAAAACTCCCATTTTCTAGAATCTTCCCCATTATATTAGTATACCATGAGGGGGCTTAAAACAGTCCAGGTGTAGTGCGGGGCTAAAAATTCCTATTTTCTAGAAGCTTCCCCATTATATTAGTATATCATGGGGGAACTTGAAACTTTAATGTTTTTTTTCTCCTCCTCACACCAATGTGGAGGGTCTAAAAACACTACTGACCTTCTAGAATGTTCCCCCACTGTATAAAAACAGTATAAATACAGTGGGGGGACTTGAAACTTTATTTCATCTGCCACAGTCCCATAAGAAAAGGGGGGACCCTATTAAATCCCCCTTTTCTTTTCCTATGGGACTGTAGGCAGTGTTCTTTATTCTATAACATAAAAAGACCACAACTCTCATTGTTTGGTGCTAACTTAGCCGCGGCCATTTCATTATTGGTGTAAATATCATTCTTTATAATAACTCTTTATTTCTACATATTACCTTACTAATAATTGTAAAACATTTTTACATTAATAATTAATATTACTCAAAACCCCAGCTTAGTCATTACGACTCAAGCTGTACTTATTAACACAACACTTATCAACCATACCATTAGACAGGGGGGGTAAACAAACCCCACCTTTCACTCAACCACCCGCACCACGGCCAATTCGATACATGTATGAAGGTCAGCATTCAATATATCTAAACCTATATCATATAAATGTATGCCACCATCTCTCTACAGATTAATTAAACCACCTTCAAATTCCAAATGACGATAGGAAAACCCATTAACCAGCCTCATACCTTTAGGAATAGCTCTATTAATTCTCTTACACATTTTTTCAAATGGTTTAATTGACAATGTCTCCAACCAGCGCAAATCTGGTATTATTTCTGAGAAAACGATTACCATCTTTGGATAATAGGAGTGTAACAACTGAACATCATATCTTTTATGTGAAATATCAAGTCCAAAGTTTTAACTTGCCCTATGTCATTTCCCCCAAATCCGACCAAAGCATACATCACTGTCCACTCCAAAATACCAGAAAGTGGTCATGGTTCAGTCCTAGAGATTCAGAGTATACTCTGTTGGCAGCTTGTGCATGTGCCCAATAGACGAAGGAATGTCCCAATATCCAGACCACCAGAGCAACACCTAAAATAATTTAATGGTAAGAATAAGGCCTGATTTATTATTTAAAACAATTTGATTTCCATCTTGCAATTTTTTTTAATAATCGTCTCATCTAAACCTAATCTAGAAGCTTCTGTGGCTGCTCCTATACAAAATGAATGAGATAATATTTTTATGTGAGACAATTCCAATTTATAAAAAAATTTCTTAAGCACCTTAATACATTTCTATTTTGTGGGAGGAGAACCATCAGCATGTATAAAAAACACAGTACTTGAGGGAGGTCAGAGTTGCAAATAATCCTTCATCCGAGCTACAGGACAACTTGGTGAACCACTTACTGTAACTAATTAAGCCTTTGCCAAGCCGTTTTTGATTTACCAATGAAAAAATCATCATGAACAAACATATCTTAATACTGCAGTCCAGAATGATAGTTCATACTAGCAGCAAGTAATTCAGAAATTCTTAACGCTGCAAAAAAGGCCAAAGAAAAGACAGATCTAAACAATATGGATTCAAAATGGGAAAAACACACACTAGATGTAGCGTAACCCAAGCGCTCCAGCAACTGAGGGGTAATTGCCCATCTCAAAACCACATTAAAATGTCTTTTCTTGTAACCTTTTAAAGCCTGTCGTACTTAAAAGAAACTTAAAAAAGGGGGCAAATCCCACAGTTTTAGAAAAAATTATATGCCCGCAATCGTTTCATATACATGAGTCCAGGAATATCCATTTTGTAGTAAATAAGAATGTTAAGAAAAAAAATATTAACGGTTCAGAGAACTTTCAGGAGTAGAATCCAGAAAACATAGCCAACCTAGTCAGGCCAACCCATATCCAGCCATTGTTGAAGGAGCCAAAGAATTTTTAATATATTTAGTAATGCCAATTAAATGAGATCCCAGAAATGAGGAGGACAAGCTATACCGACTGTGTCCCCATCTGGATATAATGTGATGAATTCTGTCATCTGAAAGCAGGACAAAGAATCCACCAGAACCTTACTTTTACCAACAACATGTTTGGCCCTTAACCAAATATTCAAATTAAGACACTTGAAAATTAAATAGCGCATTACGATGATAACAGGTGTGGATTTAGAAGAAAGACAATTTATAGCACACATAACGCCTCTGTTATCTGTACTTAGAATAATATGCCTGTTCTGAAAAAAGGACCCCCCTAATTCAACCATAACATCTACTGGGAAAAGTTCAAGCAGGACTATGTTCTTTATATAGCCCTTCAATCTCCATTTAAAATACCAGAGTTCAGCACACTAATGTGTACGCCAAATGGCTGCAAAACCAAGAGACCCAGCAGCATACGTGAAAAGCTGCATGTCAGCATCAAAAACAAAATCTTGTTGCCAGACTGTCCTCCCATTAAAGTATTCCCGCATGTCGTGGGACACCCAAATGTGAGAGGATGGAGATTTAGACCCTGACATAGCCAGATAAAGTCTCTGAGAATTCTCCTGATAGGCAAAATCTTTATGGCAAAAGCCAAGAGCCCCAGAAGAGATTGCAATTCTTTCAGGGTTACTTTCTTTTTCTGAACCAAGAGAATAAGTAAACATTTGATCCACAATATTTTTTCAGCTGGGGACCTGAATTCCATATTCAAAGTGTCAATAGTGATACCGAGAAAGTCCAAACAACACAAGGGTAAAAACGTTTTTTCATTCACAAGCGGAATTCCAAAGCTATCACAAAGATAAGAGAAAAGCAGTTGATAATTGACTGCAGCCATCAGTTCCAGCTGGGCCCAAAAAAAAGGAAATCATCAAGGTAAAGAATCAACGAAGTAGAACCCAACACCTGAGAAGTTACCCATTCCAAGAAAGTAGAAAAAGCCTCAAAATAAAAACATGAGATGGAACAACCCATTGGGAGGCAATTATCAAACTAGAAGAAATCCTGAAAGAAAATACCTAAAGCATTAAAACAGCTAGGGTGTACCAGCAACAATCTAAATGCAGATTTGATGTCCGCTTTAGCCAAAAAGTGCCCCTGGAACCAATTGCCTAAGTTTCCGTAATGCATCCTCGAAAGAAGCGTAACACATGGAAACAATCTCCGAACAAATCTGGTCATTCAAGGAATTCCCTTTTGGAACGGTGAATTAACCTGTATTCATTGGGCTAATTTTTTGGGATAATACCTACCGGAGGGATTAAAAAATCGCAAAAAGGCGGAGAAGAAAATGGGCCAGCCAATCTATCTGCTTGCAATTCTTTAAACAATTTTTTGGGCACAATATTATGCAACCCATCCACAGATTTTAGATTGGGAACTATAGTACAACCTACTCCAGTGAAAAATGGTAAAACAAAACCAACTTGAAAACCACTAAAAAGCATTTGAGCCATCCATTTGTTTGGATAGGTTCGTAACCAGGGGCAAACTGACCATTTGGAAACTCGGGCACTGCCCGAGGGCCCGGGGTCAGTAGGGGGCCCCATGTGATGCCCCTGGTACCTTTTTTCATAGGCTATTTTGAGTTTGGGCAAGGACACAGGGGCCCCATGATCCCCTATTGCCCAGGGGCCCCATGAGTTGTCAGTCCGCCCCTGTTCGTAACCACAGTCGAAGTGCGTCCAGTTTCACTGGAGACAGTGCCTTTAAAAAAGACTTCCCTACCCAATTGTTGTTGATTATTGGCCAGTTTTTTTAAACATTTGGCAATGGGATGTGCTCCGGAACAAAAGGCACACACATGCAGATATTTACAGGAAACTGGTGATTTGCAGATTGCACCATTGTAGGAAAACAAAGTCCCTTCCTGTAAGGGGCATAGGTGGCGGGGGTGGTAGGCCGTGGTTTCACAAAGGTTGATTATTGGGGTAGAAAAAGTTTAAGCCATAATCCCACATCTTTAGTACCCCACTGCAAGGAAAAGAGTCATCATACACAAATTAAGAAATTACACCAAAATTTTGATATGCTTTCAGTATAATATCAATGTGGTGAAAAAGACTAGATACTTTTCGCACATCACACTAGAAAAAATGCAAAATGCCTGAAGCCAATTGTTAAAAGAACTAGCCACCGGCCTCCTATGATCCTCTTCCGATCTATCCTCTTTTTAATCCGATTTACTAAGATATTCCTTAGAACAAGGAAGCAGGGAAAAGACATAAAAAAAAATCACCCTGCCATATTTTTTCTTTAACTCCACTAGAGAGGTGAAACCCAAGTAGCGAAATAAAACATGGCAAAGATTTCTTTAAACAAGACTCAGGCACATTAGGTTTGGGAATTACTGCTACTGTGGCAATGTCATCAATAGTACGAATGTCATTATCAAAAGACCCACTAGATGGCGACCAAACAACTGCCGCAGTATTAGCAATATTCCTTTTCGAATTTACAACAGTATTAACATTAGCCTGTTTAGATAAATCCTGAACTAACTGAACTAATGTGGCAGTAATGTCCGTTATGACTATTATATTTTGCAACTCACCTGCCTTATATGTTCCCATGGTAACCACTGTTGGTTGCACCTGTGTCGCAGAAACGACCACAGGGATGGGCCGGGTGTCTGTAACTGATGAGAGATGTCCAGGACCCAGATCATCAGTATTGGACTCTGCCTCAACTTCTGCCATCATCGCCACTACATCCGCTACTGCTGTATCTTCAGTGAAGGCTTCCTCTGCCATACAAAATGAAGGCAGAATTGTATTGGATAATAAAATTGCTTGTGAGCGCAAGGTAAATAAAGCAGCTGGCATTAAAGGCAAAACCTCTTAACCTCAAACAAGTCCAATAAATATAAATGCAGCGCTAAAAGAGGTAATAATGAAATGATGAGAATCAATAATAATAATGATAATAATATTGATATTAATAAAAGTGGGGCTGTAGAGCGCTAAAAAAGTGCTGAAATGTAGATGGTGAACCTTCATGAAATGACGCATACAGCTAGTACAGGCAACTAGTATAAAGTGACTGAAGTGCGTTATTAAATCCACAAAATGCAAAAGTCCAAAATATAAAGGTGATCCGTGATCCGTGCTGGTGATCTCTGTGACGTGGACTAGGATTATGAATGCACTCACCAGAAGCGCAAAAGATATGCGCATATATATATATATATATATTATCCAGCTATGGTCATCTGGATATGGGCAAGGATGGCGGAGTCATCTGGTATACCATAGGCACACAGGGCAACTCCAATCACTCACAGGACACTCTCAGCTTGCAGGGACAGCTCCAAGTAAGTGTCAGACCACCGGATCCATAACATCAAGCAATGGGAATATCTCCACCTTGGAGGCTCGTATGAACCAAGCCAGAGACATATGAAGCACTAATAGTGTAGTATTTTATTAATCAGAAGTTTGGTAATAAAGCAAAAAAGTATGAGTACTCACATGTATATAAAAGTAATTTAAAATGGCCGCCGGCCTTCCATGCGGCCGTCTGCGGCGTGACGTCACTATGGCAGGCTCCTCCTTGATGCGTTTTGTGCCCGAGCACGTTATCAAAGGGATGAGCCCGCCATCCCGATGTCTATGTTTAAATAGTCTCACGCACATGTGCAGACGGATGCCATATTAGTGAACCGCGCATGCACGAGCGGGACGGACTGGTGGGAAGGACACTATGTCCTCATCCGCCGGGTAAGAAAGATGTAATGCATTATTGACCAGTTAGGGATGGAATATAAACAATTATTACCACTAAGAGGAATGAATCTAGCAACAAGAGATGAATTTAATAGGTCCCAGCCACCATTTTAATGGAGACCAACAGGGGTGGACAAGATCATAAAGGTCACAAGACTAACGGCCGCCATCCTAATGAAGACCAACAAGCGGCAAATAAGCCTCCATATTGTTGTGGACCCAATTACATGTAAAAGGCCAAGATGGACTACAAGTCACAGCCAATACACATTGGATACAACAAATATAAATAGCAGAAGTAACATAACCCCAATAGTCAATAAAAAGATGCAACATATAATCATACCACAGAGAATAATTACAAAATAAAGGAGTGCTGAAAAAACACAATAAAAATATGTACAATAAAATAAAACATTAATCATGTATATTCATACTAAAATAAAAGTATATAAATTGAGTCTAAAAAATGAGAACAAACAGGACCAATATCCATAAAAATGTATAAACTTGTAAAAACAAGTCAAAACAGTATTTCTATTAAGAAGTGTAATAAAATGAATATAAATATAAAAAATAAAAAAAAGAGGATGATAATAAGGATTATTCTAACATGTATAAAATTAAAAATGACCTGAATATATAAAATCTGGATCATATAAACGCATTCTGATTCAATGCATCCAAAAAATAACATAAAATAAATATATCAAAAAGGTGTAAGGAAAAAACTTAATCACATAAAAGTGAACTAAAATGAATCTCAATCACCTAGAGTTAAGAGATAAAAGCACAGATATAAACGCTTAAAAAGTTAAATTTGTTTGAATACATAATGGATGAGTAAAAATTATAAAAATTATAAAAATGAAAAATTACAAAAAAATTGGAAAAAAAGTTGTATAATCCAAAAAGAATTCAGCTATTCTCAATGAAGCAATTTATATCTAAATCAATGTTTAAACCATTTGGAGATAAGGATCACATTTCAATGATCCACTTGGTCTCTCCAATTGAGAGACTGCCCTCCATTTGTGGCCTCCTCTCCACTGAGGTTTAATAATGTCAATCCCTGTAATTTTAATTGAGTAGGGTCTCTAAAATGGTGATCTCTAAAATGTTTGGAGAGGGAATGCTCCTTGAAGCCTCTCTTAATATCATAGATGTGCTCCCTGAGCTCTCTTACTCTCCTGGTGGTTCTACCAATGTACTGTTTTTACATGGGCATTCCAATAGGAAGACCACATGTGTACTATTGGTTTTTATATCTTTAAATCCCACATCACATTCTGCATTATCATATAGATTCTCAAACCTGTTATAAGTGGGAATGTTATATCCACTATTTCCATTTCTGGGTGTGTTTTTATGTTGTGGTTGTGAACCTCTTCTTGGGGTATTAAATAGTCTTTGTGGGCCTTGTGGTCTAAAAATTCCCATATTGCTGCTAGCAACTGTATTTGATTTGATTGAAAAAGGATATGATGAAGGTTTAATAAACAAGAAAGAGAAGGACTTTTTATGTCCTGTCACCCCAAGACTTCCTGTACTCTACTGCTTTAACGAGATCCATAAAGACCCTGTTTGTCCCCTGGGAAGACCTATTGTAAGTGGGATTGGCTCACTTGGCTCCCGTATCGAATATGTCGATTTTTTTCTGCAACCATTAGTCACCACCACTCCCGCATATTTAAAAGATACAAAGCAAGTGTTGATTGACTTGAAAGATGTAAAGACTAACACCTCCACATATCTAGTAACAGCCAACGTTCTGCTCTGTATTGTAATATTAAGCATACAGATAGTATGAAAGCTGTTGAATTTTATCTCAATATGGCTACAGATATACCTGGATGTCAAAAAGCTTTGATTCTAGATTTAGTGAATTTCGCTATGCATCACAATTATTTTTGGTTTAACCATAAGTTTTATCTCCTGACTACTGGGGCTGCCATGGGGGCAAAATTTGCCCCAAGTCTAGCGAATTTATTTATGTCCAGGTGGGAGGAGGACCTCATCTATTCTAGAGAGTGCCCCAGCCCCCTTGTCTTTTATCACCACTATATTGATGACATTTTTCTTTTATGGCAAGGTGACGAATTTTCTTTAATACATTTTGTTAACACTTTAAATTTTAATGACCTGAATATTAAATTAACTTTTCAATACGAATTTACGGAGATTAATTTTCTCGATTTAACTTTAATAAATAGCAGCACAAAGATTATGACTAAAACATACTTCAAAAGCACAGATAGAAATAGCTTTTTACCTACCGACAGCTGCCACCACCCTATGGGTTAAAAATATTCCTAAAGGTCAATTCCTTAGGATATGGAGAAATTGTGCGAATATTAATTACTTCCAAACGGAGGCAGAAATTTTCAAAAATAGATTTCTAGAGAAAGGCTATGACACCATATCTTTAGACAACACCATTAAAGAAGTTGGAGCTAAAACAGACTGGACCTACTATATCAATGGGTATACGAACGCTAGGTAGTGCAGGGAAAAAGCAGCTGACAAAGGCAAAACCTCTTAACCTACATAAAATCTAATAAATACATGCAGCGTTGAAAATCAAATAAAACATAGAATATAAGCAGATACATTTGCACTGTGGAGCGCTAAAGCTATATTAAAGTGTACATCTGCAGACCTTAGCTGTGCAGGTAGTGACCTTAATAATATGAATAAGCACATAAGTCCCAAACTCTATATTGAGGTGAAAATTGTGACTCCAGTGATGTGAAAATGAGTGTACATTGCACTAACCAGAATGTTATGCGCATTTGAGTAATTAAACCACTCCTGGTCCTCTGGATATGGAAAATGAAAGTCCAAGGATCAACTGGCCAACCAACCGAAAGACAGGTAATCAAATGGTCATCAATCTCCAGAAATCAGGAACACTCAACCATCCACCAGGGGGATCACTCTCCAGGTAACAGGTATCGTTTACAACCACCAGGGGGTCACTCTCAATAGCAGATGCAAATCAGGACAGGAATCCACAGTATTGTATGACATAAGTTAAGATGGCCGCCGGCCTGACACGTGGCCTGTGCGGCGTGACGTCACAACCCTGGCTCCTCTCTAACGCGTTTTGTGCCCGAGCACATTATCAAAGGGGCCTACTCACTTCTGAAAATAAAGTGAGGCCTGAATGGTTTTGCCCTTTCATTACGAACTATTCAGTGCTATATAAAGATGTTACAAAAATAATAAAAAGAATTGGGCAATCTTGAAAAATGATCCAGTTCGCAAATATGGGGTTCGTCCGCTCATGCACGCGAGACTATTTAAACCTAGACATCGGGATGGTGGGCTCATCCTTTTGATAACATGCTCGGGCACAAAACGCAACAGAGAGGAGCCTGCCATAGTGACGTCACACCGCAGACAGCTGCATGGAAGGCCGGCGGCCATTTTAAATTACTTTTATATACATATGAGTGCTCATACTTTTTTGCTTTATTACCAAACTTCTGATTAATAAATACACTATTAGTGCTTCATATGTCTCTGGCTTGGGTCACACAAGCCTCCAAGGTGGAGATGTTCCCGATCCGTGATGTTATTGATCCGGTGGTCTGACACTTACTTGGAGCTGTCCCTGCGAGCTGAGAGTGTCCTGTAAGTGATTGGAGTTGCCCTGTGTGCCTATGGTATACCAGATGACTCCGCCATCCTCGCCCATACCCAGATGACCATACCTGGATAATATATATATAAATATGAGCATAGCTGTTGCACTTCTGGTGAGTGCATTCATATTACTGGTCCACGTCACAGAGATCACCAGCACGGAGCACGGATCACCTTTATATTTTGGACTTTTGCATTTTGTGGATTTAATAACGCACTTCAGTCACTTTATACTAGTTGCCTGTACTAACTGTATGCATCATTTCATGAAGGTTCACCATCTACATTTCAGCACTTTTTTAGTGCTCTACAGCCCCCACTTTTATTAATATCAATATTATTGTTATCGTTATTATTGACTCTCATCATTTCATTATTGCCTCTTTTAGCGCTGCATTTATATTTATTAGAATTGTATTGGCATCATTCTTCTTTTGCATATGGCGCCGGCCGGTCATCTGACCATTACGTCGGCTGGCTGTGGCTACTTCCCTTGCCGCACCTGCGCAGTGAACCGATCCCAGCACAATGTGAGGTGGATGTACGGGGTGGAGAAGTGGAGTATCTATCCCTTCTGAATTGCCACCTCTTCATGGAACACACTCTGCTTGCACTGCTCTCTCCTCCTAGTCCCCAGCGATGACCCAGAAGCAATACCTCATGATCTGATTCCTCTTCCAGCGACCTTAACATGGATGCAGCTGTATCCCCGACAGGAACGGGACCTCCACAGCATATGACAGCTCCAGGTTGATGGAAGAAATGGCTTGACCCAAAATCCCAGGAAGGTGCAGGCAGTTCCTCAGCCACTGTTCACCGCCTTCAGCCCTGCTCTTTCTATCATCTGCCGCAGGAGGGTCTTCATCTGTGTACCCAGAGAAGGGACTCTGTTTGCTCTATGTAGGTCAAGCACCACAGAGATGCCTCCCAGGTTTATGTTTTTCCATTATTGGACCCCCTTTTTATAGCCCTCTCCTCTCTCCAATTCTTCTCCCTATTGGTCACTTTTTCTTCCAGGAATGTCCAGGTGTAGTCCATTTTCTAGAATCTTTCCCATTATATTAGTATACCATGGGGGGCTTAATACTGTCCAGGTGTAGTGGGGGGCTAAAACCCCTATTTTCTAAAAGCTTCCCTATTATATTAGTATACCATGGGGGAACTTGAAACTTTAATGTTTTTTTCTCCTCCTCACACAAATGGGGGGGGGGGACTAAAAATCCTACTTACCTTCTATAATGTTCCCCCACTGTATTTATACAGTGGGGGGACTAGAAACTATATTTCTCCTGCCACAGTCCCATAAGAAAAGGGGGGCCCCTATTAAGCCCCCCTTTTATTTTCCTAGTTGTGTCTGCTTTCTTGAACCAGTCATTGGATACTGAGTTGCTTACAGACTGATATCAGAAAAACAGGGAGTATGTACCTATGTCTTGTGATATAAGCCCCCAAGATATTGATCTCAATTCTTGTGACTGGAAAATTAAAATTAATAAAAGTAGAAACTAGAAGATTCAAAAAATGTTAGTAATGATTGGGTGAATCGTTGATCTGACAACTATTAAGCATATATATAGCAAACATTCTACCAGTTTGGATAGAATAAAGAAGATATGAAACCTCTGTTAGGTTACTTTTTGTTGTCTGTATACTATTAGGGAAATTGTCTTTGGCTTCCTTTCCCAGAGGCACAACAGGAAGTTGGAGGAAATCTCTAAAACAGACTTCCTATCTTTGAAAGTTATCCCCAGAACACGTGTCACTATTGGAAGATTTCCTTACACCACTTGTTCTGGGGATCAGTCTTCTTTTTAATGGCAATAGTCACCAGTCTAATAGTACTGAATCTCCCCATGGGAACACAGATGTCAGGAATGGACTCACCATTAGTGGTGGGACTCATCTGCCATGTGGGCTGCAGTACCAGGGCTGGCCAGCGGGTGCTCTCAGCAACCAGAAGCTCACTTCTGCAATCAGCCATCACCTGAGGCTGATTGCAGGAGGTGTATTTAAGGAATGGCCAGACCTGCAGTCAGTGCCTTGGTGTATGTTTCCCATGAGCCCCTGTACCTGCATCCTGTCTGCTTCCTGCCTGATCCTGACTCTGCTTTGATCCTGACTCTGAACGAACTCCGCCTGTCCTGACCTCGGCTATTCCTGACCACTCTTCCGCTCGCTCCTGGTACCCTGTTTGCCCGTTTGCTACCAACCCGGCCTGCCCGACTACGTTTGATTGTATATATGGTTATCTTTTGGAGGTTGGGTTGTTTGCACTGTGTTATGTCTACCTTGCACTGCATTTGTGTTGTTTAGTTTTAATAAATTGTCTTATTTACACTATACCTGAAGTCTGCGTTTCCCTGTGTCAGTCCCCACACCTCTGGTCATACCCGGAGCCCTGACAACAGACAGTAATAAAAACTTGACAGAAGGTCTAACCAATCCCCACTCAAAACTAAAGGGAATATTTTGCGCCTAGAGATACATTAAGACGTTTGGTTGATGCTTTCTCATAGAATAACATTATTATAAAAGTATCTTTAAGAAAGCTTTCTTAATTTGAATCAAATAACACTTTCATTGTTCCTTATTTCATTTTTTTATACATACTTTATTACTTACCACCGCAGCCATGAATTATTTGTACACAGCATTAAGCAAATCAATTTTCTTGAAATGCAATTCACTGCAAATCCAGCTGAGCTTCAGTGACTGTGGCAAACTGATTTAATCACTGCAGTGAACAGGTAGAGGTATTGTTAGGATAATAACAAAGGAGCATGAGCCCATATACAGTTGTGTTCAAAATAATAGCAGTCAGAAATCACTAACCTGATCAATCACTGTTTTTGGTAGAAATTATATTTCTACATGGAAAATAATTTACTAGCAGGTGTAGTAGAATAATAGAAATCCAACAGACCCAACAGTCATGACATGCATGCTGCTGATTCTGTGTAATTGAATCACTAATTGAAATGAAAGTAAGATTGTTCTTTTTGGGTCTAGTGGCCGGAGACAGTTTGTCAGACGACCCCCAAACACTGAATTCAAGCGACAGTACACTGTGAAGACAGTGAAGCATGGTTGCGCAAGCATCATGATATGGGGATGTTTCTCATACTACGGTGTTGGGCCTATTTATCGCATACCAGGGATCATGGATCAGTTTGAATACATCAGAATACTTGAAGAGGTCATGCTGCCTTATGCTGAAGAGGAAATGCCCTTGAAATGGGTGTTCCAACAAGACAACGACCCCAAACACACCAGTAAACGTGCAACATCTTGGTTCCAGACCAACATGATTGACATTATGGAGTGGCCAGCCCAATCCCCAGATCTTAATCCAATAGAAAACTTGTGGGGTGACATCAAAAATGCAGTTTCTGAGGCAAAACCAAGAAATAGAGAAGAACTGTGGAATGTAGTCCAATCATCCTGGGCGGGAATACCTGTTCACAGGTGCCAGAAGTTGGTTGACTCCATGCAACACAGATGTACAGCAGTTCTGAGACACAGTGCTTATACAACTAAATATTCATTAAGTGATTCAAAGGAAAGCAAAATCTTCAAACATTTTTCAGTTTATATAGTGAATGTTTGAGTTTGTAAAAAAGAATACAAACACTGCTATTTTTTTGAACAGTCCAATATTCACTTTTCTTCATTTTTTTTAGAGGAACAACACATATTTGATATATTTTTCTTCATGTTTTGATTTGGAATAGAATGTGTAGTGTTCCCAATGCATTTGTGTGTATGGAAATAAAAGGTATTAGAAGGATTTTGAGCTTTACTCACTTTTTTCAACACACTGCTATTATTTTGAACACAACTGTATATTTTTTTCACTATCGCTGAATGTAATTTATCTGCCAAGTAACCAAAAACAGACAGCCAAAAAAGGGGGGATATGAAAAAGAATTCACAAGAAAAAGAGGTTAAATTATAGACAGAAAGCGATACCCAAAAATGTATCAAATAATTATGCTTCATTGCAAATTTTGCACATATTTAGACATTAAGGTAAATACCAATGTTAGCCATCACCACAAGACAATACCAAAAGAATAAACCTAAAACAAAAAAAATTATAAAAGAAGGACGTCATGACTGGCCATATACAGTTGCAAGAAAAAGTATGTGAACCCCTTGGGATTACATGGAGTTTTGCATGAATTGGGCATAAAATGTGCTCTGAACGTCATCTAAGTCACAACAATAGAAGAACACAGTCTGCTGAACATAATACTACACATACATTAGATGTTGCCATGGTGTAATTGCACATAACATGTAAACATTCACAGTGCAAGGAGGAAAAAGTATGTGAACCTTTGGACTTAATAACTGGTTGACCCTCCTTTGGCAGCAATAACCTCAACCAAACGTTTCCTGTAGTTGCAGATGAGACCTGCACAACGATCTGGAGTAATTTTGGACCACTCCTCTTCACAAAACTGTTTCAGTTTAGCAATATTCTTGAGATGTCTGGTGTGAATCGCTCTCTTAAGGTCATGCCACAGCATTTCAATCGGGTTGAGGTCAGGACTCTGACTGGGCCACTCCAGAAGGCGTATTCTGTGCTGTTGCAGCCATTGTTTTGTTGAATTACTTGTATGCTTTGGATCATTGTCCTGTTGCATCATCCATCCTCTGTGGAGCTTCAGTTGGCGGACAGATGGTCGTACGTTTTCCTGCAAAATGTCTTGATAAACTCTGGAATTCATTTTCCCATCAATGACAACAATCCGTCCAGGCCCTGAGGCAGCAAAGCAGCCCCAAACCATGATGCTCCCTCTGCCATGTTTTACAGTGGGGATGAGGTTTTGATGTTGGTGTGCTGTGCCTTTTTTTCTCCACACATAGTGTTGTGTGTTCTTCCCAAACAACTCAATCTTGGTTTCATCTGTCCACAGTATATTTTGCCAGTAGTGCTGTGGAACATCCAGGTGCTCTTTTGAAAACTTCAAATGTGCTGCAATATTCTTTTTGGACAGCAATGGCTTCCTCCGTGGTGTCCTCCCATGTACTCCATTCTTGTTTAATGTTTTCCTTACTGTAGATGTGTCAACAAAAATGTTAGCATGTGCCAGAGATTTCTGTAGGTCTTTAGCTGACACTCTGGGATTCTTCTTTACCTCATGCAGCATTCTGCGCTGTGCTCTTGCAGTCGTTTTTACAGGACGACCACGGCTAGGGAGAGTAGCAACAGTGCTAAACTTTCTCCATTTGGAGACAATCTGTCTTACCGTGGACACATGAACATCAAGGCTTTGGAGATACTTTTGTAACCCTTTCCAGCTTCATGCAGTCAACAATTCTTGATCGTAGGTCTTCTGAGAGCTCTTTTCTTTGAGGCTAGGTTCACATCAGACAGTGATTCTTGAAACCAGTAAACCCAAAACAGGTGTGTGTTTTTTAAGGGCAGGACAGCTGTCAGCAACACATCCAATATCATCACACTGGTTGGAGTCAAGGTTGGCTCACTCCTGGCTCCAATTAGCTCTGGGAGAAGTCATTAAGCTAGGGCCTCACATACTTTTTCCTCCCTGCACTGTAAATGTTTACATGTTACAGTCATGGCCGAAATTGTTGGCACCCTTGATATTTTTCCTGAAAATCAAGTATTTCACACAAAAAAGGTATTGCATTAACACATGTTTTGCTATACACATGTTTATTCCCTTTGTATGTATTGGAACAAATATAAAACAGAGGCAGAAAAGCAAATATGACATAATGTCACACAAAACCCCAAAAATGGGCTGGACAAAAGTATTGGCACCCTTAACTTAATATTTGGTTGCACACCCTTTGGAAAACATAACTGAAATCAGTCGCTTCCTATAACCATCAATAAGCTTCTGACACCTCTCACCCGGAATTTTGGACCACTCTTCCTTTGCAAACAGCTCCAGGTCTCTCTTATTGGAAGGACACCTTTTCCCAACAGCAATTTTAAGATCTCTCCACAGGTGTTCAATGGGATTTAGATCTGGGCTCATTGCTGGCCACTTCAGAACTCTCCAGCGCTTCTTTGCCATCCATTTCTGAGTGCTTTTTGACGTATGTTTGGGGTCATTGTCCTGCTGGAAGACCCAGGATCTTGGACGCAAACCCAGCTTTCTGACACTGGGCCCTACAGTGCGACCCAAAATCCTTTGGTAATCCTCAGATTTCATGATGCCTTGCACACAGTCAAGGCACCCAGTGCCAGAGGCAGCAAAACAACCCCAAAACATCATTGAACCTCCACCATATTTTACCGTAGGTACTGTGTTTTGTTCTTTGTAGGCCTCATTCCGTTTTCGGTAAACAGTAGAATGATGTGCTTTACCGAAAAGCTCTATCTTGGTCTCATCTGTCCACAAGACGTTTTCCCAGAAGGCTTTTGGCTTACTCAAGTACATTTTGGCAAACTGTAGTCTTGCTTTTTTATGTCTCTGTGTCAGCAGTGGGGTCCTCCTGGGTCTCCTGCCATAGCGTTTCATTTCATTTAAATGTCGACGGATAGTTCGCGCTGACACTGATGCTCCCTGAGCCTGCAGGACAGCTTGAATGTCTTTGGAACATGTTTGGGGCTGCTTATCCACCATCCGGACTATTCTGCGTTGCAATCTTTCATCAATTTTCCTCATCCGTCCACGACCAGGGAGATTAGCTACAGTGCCATGGGTTGCAAACTTCTTGATAATGTTGCGCACTGTGGACAAAGGCAAATCTAGTTCTCTGGAGATGGACTTGTAACCTTGAGATTGTTGATATTTTGCCACAATTTTGGTTCTCAGGTCCTCAGACAGTTCTCGTCTCCTCTTTCTGTTGTCCATGCTTAGTGTGGCACAGACAGACACACAATGCAAAGGTTAAGTGAACGTCTCTCCTTTTTATCTGCTTTCAGGTGTGATTTCTATATTGCCCACACCTGTTACTTGCCCCAGGTGAGTTTACAGGAGCATCACATGCTTGTAACATTCTTATTTATCCGCAGTTGTGAAAGGGTGCCAATACTTTTGTCCAGCCCATTTTTGGAGGTTTGTGTGACATTATGTCGAATTTGCTTTCTTTCCTCCCTTTTTTTGTTTTGTCCCAATACACACAAAGGGAATAAACATGTGTATAGCAAAACATGTGTTAATGCAATACGTTTCGTGAGAAATACATGATTTCCTGGAGAAATATCAAGGGTGCCAACAATTTCGGCCATGACTGTATGTGCAATTAAACCATGGCAACATCTAATGTTTGTGTAGTATTATGTTCAGCAGACTGTGTTCTTCTATTGTTGTGACTTAGATGACGTTCAGAGCACATTTTATGCCCAATTCATGCAAAACTCCATGTATTCCCAAGGGGTTCACATACTTTTTCTTGCAACTGTATATGATTGTGCTGTAAAGAAAACGATACAAGGTCTTATGTATATACAGCACAGGTACATTGGAAACATTACCATGCAGGGGATGTGCACAAACAGTCTGAACATTTAGGACTGTGCATCAAAATTGCAATACAAAACATTGGTACCAATGGAATATATGGACTGAGGAGCCCATATATGGACTGAGGTATGATTAGGACCTGTAGTAAGCCACTCTCACGGGCTGGAAATAAGTGAGCCAGTAGTCAATTGCAGATTATTAAGATGTTGTGGCTCATGGCATAATGGCTAGCATGACTTAGATGCTTTTTGTTGAAATGTATTATTATTATTGTATTGTTTGTCATTGTTATAATACAAAATCTCCTATAAGCCCATTCACTTGGCAGACCCATTCTCCTAAAAAAGCAAATGTAAGAGGGTGGGACTTGCACTCATTATGTAAATAGACTGATTATTATATTCTCTATCAATTCAGTATTAGCTTTTAATCTATGATAAATAAAGTAAACTGAAATTGACTGCTTATTTGACGTATTTAATTTGCTAGAGGGGTGAATTCATTATGGTGTGTAATATCAATGATAATACTGCTAGCAGTCATTGATCTACTATTTTATTTATGCCTTTGCCTGAAAATGTATCCCTTCTATACTGCATTCTCCCCATAAATGGGTTTCCAATGTTAATCACTATTTTTTACTACCATACATGAGTAATTTCAGTGTCAAGAAATGGTAGCATGTTGTCAGTTGTTGGTCTCCATTTATCTTGTGAGCAGAATGTAAGCAGAGCATCTGTTTTTTATGTACCATTAAATAAAAATGTTTTCACTGTATTAATCTTGCTACAATAGTGTGTTAACTTTAGGTGTGTGCTTAGAATTATTTTTACGCATCTGCTTCCTTTACTGCATTTCACATTCTATCATTGGATAAATATGTTCTTTTAAAAAGGTTTTAAAATGGAACAGAATTCTTGGTTGATTTAATAGTATTACAAAAATTAGCAATACCCTTATTATGCATTATGTATAGCTGGTATTTATTTCTAATTATTTTACACACTAGTCAGACAATTTCAGATTCAGTTTAACAGAATTCTTCACATGAGCCATTATTTGAAATGTCTTTTACTATAAAGGGGAGGTATAATAGACCAGACATTTTTATTAGAGTGCTCTGGTCAGATGACAGATATAGATATGTATGAAATATGTAAAGGGCAGAATAGATGTTCTGCTGAGCGTGGTGAGAATGCTTAACAGCAATTTTTACAGCAGTCTACTTATGTACAAAGTGTGAACTGCATCCTACAGCTCCCCTTCATTCTTATTACATCTGAATTTTAGCCAAAATATTTTTCTAGCTTTCAATAAAGGGTCAAAACCTTTGTCAGTTTTTTGAGTCCTCATGGAAAGATGAATCTAGGGAATATTGCCCATGGGAATGGAGAATAATAATCTGACTAAAGTTAGATTTTTTGCCCTCTTGCCCACTCTGCTAAAAAGATGTTTTTACTGCAGCTCCCCCTGACTTGCTATACCAGCTGTATGTTTCACCATAAAATTAACTGAAAAAGAAAATTCCAAAACTGAACAATCACATAAGTAAAAACCTACTGTATCTAAAATTTCGGAAATATACATATCTTGCGTATATAACAAAAATGTGAGAACAAATGATCTTCTAACTGGTAAGTAATAATGATCAAATAATATAACCACTGGCATTGCTACAGGGGTTTCAGGGGTCACAATAGCGACCCTGCCTCTGCTCCAGGAGGCCCCTGAGGCTGGTAGAGAATGACATTCAGACCTAACTCCTTGTCCTCAACCGAACTGTATATTCGCACTGGGAGCGCAGTCAGACAGTGAATACATTCAGCAAAGTGAAAGCAAAGAGAGGGAGATGAGTCTTCCCTAGTGCTATGGTATCTTCCTCCCTCTACAGTGCAGTACCCAGATGTGTGAGGGAAGGTACTGTACTGCTGATTTATTTTGCATACATGTGTATGTTTTTGTATGTGTTGGAATCATGTAAGTGTACAATTTGGGCATCAATAAAACACTTCTACAGGTTCATACTCTATTAAGGCTTTTATTTGCATACACAAGTCACTTTACGGAGGATGTGTAGTGAAGTAGCAGGTCAATAGGTAGTAAGATATCTGCTTCTATATACAACACACATATGAATTTGTTGATGTTTTAATTATTCTTATTTGCTTTATTTTTGCACATATAATTTTTTTGCACTTTGCACAGTTTTTGTGAATTTTGCATTATGGCAGGGGCTGACTGACAACTCATGGCAATTGGAGATCATGGCGCCCCCTGGTTCCCTGCCCACACTCAAGCCACACCTACTCAGAGACCCACCTACATATTGCATAGCCTGCATGGAAGTTCCCGGCTTCTCTGGGTAAAAGCAGCATGGCAGCCATCTTTATGATGCAACCGGGGGGGGGGTTATAAGAGCAGTAGGCCCTAATACCAGAGAAACCTACTCAGAGACCCACCTACATATTGCATCTCAGCTGCTGCATAGCCTGCATGGAAGTTCCCGGCTTCTCTGGGTAAAAGCAGCATGGCAGCCATCTTTATGATGCAACCGGGGGGGGGGGTTATAAGAGCAGTAGGCCCTAATACCAGAGAAACCAATGCAGAGCACACAGCATGCTATGGAAAACATTTGTTGTGGTTTTCAGGGGCTTTAGGTAGCACCTGCTGCTTACATAGTACAGTAAAGATGCCTGATGATTGAGGGGTTGAATGCCTTATGCTGCTACTTGGCTCCCACTTAGCTCCTTCCTGACAGGGTTGCCAACCCCCCACCACTCTTTTTTTTTTACACTGAGAAAATCTACTGACACTGCATTTACTGAGAACCTGAAATATGACAGAAACTCCTATTAGAAATTAAGAGGGGAAGACGGGGCGGAGGGATAGAGACAAGAGTGGGGAGGAGAGAGAGGGAGGAGAAATAGGAATAGGAAGTAGATAGAAGGGGGAGATGGGAAAGTAGGAGAGAAATGAGGAGAGGGTTAGGGGGAAAAGAGGTGAGGGGAGAAAGAGGGAAGTGAAAAGGGGGTAGAGAGAGGAGGGGGGTGAGAGAGAGAGGAGGAGGGGTGAGAGAAAGGGGTGTTAGAGAGAGGGGAGTGAGAGAGAGAAAGAGGGAGGAGAGAGAGAGGGGGTGAGAGAGGGGGAATGAATGGGTGGGAGAGGAGAGTGAGAGAGATGAGGGGGGCTCCCCTATCCCCCATACTACACCAGGAGACTCCTCCATTACACTGGGAGATCACCCACCTCCTCCCAATGTTATACTTTAATCTGTATAATCATATCAGTAGAGTTCCATGATCACTAGATCAGCCACCGTGGGAGGCCCCCAAGACAGCAGGAACATTCAAAAGAGTCCCTCTGTAGATTAGTAAGAAAGACCCCAGGCTCAGAGGGAAGGGCCCTGGGACCAGAGGAAAGTGCCTCTGAAGTTTTTAGTTATGCCTTTGAATATAACATATCTATCCTGACTAATTGACAACAATTCACACTTTCAGTCATGTAAATCAACAGATTAGCATCTGATGCATCCTTCTTACACCAAGGGATGGGGTTGTGTAATGATGTGAACATGATGATTCCACAAACATTCACACCTTTTATCTTGTTCCTGAACAAACATGTCTTGACACATTTCATGGTGTTTGTTTTAGATTATCTATACATTATGCTCCTGACACTCATTAGAACTAAAATAAATGGCTTAAATAAGATGTTAAATGTCTTCAACATTACAGAACAAGTCCCGTTGAATGTGACCAACCTCCACTGTACCAGGAGTGTCTTACTCCAGTACTTGACGGCCTAGATTTGCACACACTGTTCTTGTTTCTCTAACAAACAACAGTAAATGACATACGGTATAATTTACAAAGTGTCAAAAAATGACTCAGTTCATACCAAAATTCTAGTCAGTGTATGATCCTTGAGGGCTGAATTTGGACCCCTCTGAGCTTTACTATGATCTGCATAAGCAAAAACCCTCACATACCTTCTTTGCCTATTTATCTGGCATATTGGAATCTTGCTTGCATTTTGAAAAAAAAGGTGATATGGACCTTTAAAGGTATATCTCATGATGGGACATACATTGAAAGTCCTCTGCACTGAACCCCCTACACGCTGCAATACCTTTGGGCGTATATTTATCACTAGAAAAAGGAAGCAAATTAAAAATTAAGGGAGAAGGTAGGAGTTTTTCTCAGTGGGTGTGCTATGTACTAAGGGAGGAAAGAAAAAAAATATGTCAACCCCTTAAACAGGCCACCACATTTGTCTGTAGAGAGAAGTTCTATATAAACAATATCACACCCCTCATATTTATGATCAAGGCAATGTGTCATTTTCATACAGAGGGATGAAAAAGAATAGGCTCATGGTCCATTTTTCCTTCATGTTGCTATTTTATATGTGCTGCTACATGTAGAAAACCATGCTGAGAGATAGGGTGGACAAGAGACTCATTATTATCATGAATATCATCAACAGTAGCAGAAGCATAGTCATCTTGTTTGGCATATATATGATGAGGATAAGATGGATTTAAGGAAGAAAGGAAGATATGGCAAAGACAAGTCTCAGAGATGAACCTGACCCCCAATCTATCAGACATGCAACAGTAATAATGATTGCAAGGAAAGATTGCATTAAAGCAAAAGACATATCAGGTATCTCTGTAAACAGCAGGAGGGGAAGAGTTTACTACAATAATTATCTGACGCAAACATTTTTTGCGAACATCAAATAATTCTGCACAACAGGGTGCTATATTGTTTGGTTTACAAATTTTGTGAAAGCAACTTATACACATTTTATGTCATCTGGGTATATTTTTTCTATTGCTTGAAGACTACTAAGACCAAATCCAAAAGCTAAGCAGGGATATTTTTTCAGATTTGCAGTATTGTTTCTCTCTACAGTCTCTACAAATACTGTATTTTTCACTCCATAAGAAGCACCTGACCATAAGACGTGCCTAGATTTTAGAGGAGGAAAACAAGAGAACAAAATTCTGAACCAATGGACTGCAGACATAGTACAGGAAATGACCAGAGACTGCAGACATAGTACAGGAGATGACCAGAGACTGCAGACATAGTACATGAGATGACCAGAGACTGCAGACATAGTACAGGAGATGACCAGAGACTGCGGACATAGTACAGGAGATGACCAGAGACTGCGGACACAGTACAGGAGATGGCTAGAGACTGCGGACATAGTACAGGAGATGACAAGAAACTGCAGACATAGTACATGAGATGACAAGAGACTGCAGACATAGTACAGGAGATGACCAGAGACTGCAGACATAATACAGGAGATGACCAGAAACTGCGGACATAGTACAGGAGATGACCAGAGACTGGGGACATAGTACAGGAGATGACCAGAGACTGCGGACACAGTACAGGAGATGACTAGAGACTGCGGACATAGTACAGGAGATGACAAGAGACTGCAGACATAGTACATGAGATGACCAGAGACTGCAGACATAGTACAATAGATGACCAGAGACTGCGGACATACTACAGGAGATGACCAGAGACTGCGGACACAGTACAGGAGATGACCAGAAACTGTGGACACAGTACAGGAGATGACCAGAGACTGCGGACATAGTACAGGAGATGACAAGAGACTGCAGACATAGTACAGGAGATGACCAGAGACTGCAGACATAGTACAGGAGATGACCAGAGACTGCGGACATAATACAGGAGATGACCAGAAACTGCGGACATAGTACAGGAGATGACCAGAGACTGGGGACATAGTGCAGGAGATGACCAGAGACTGCGGACACAGTACAGGAGATGGCTAGAGACTGCGGACATAGTACAGGAGATGACAAGAGACTGCAGACATAGTACATGAGATGACCAGAGACTGCAGACATAGTACAAAAGTTGACCAGAGACTGCGGACATACTACAGGAGATGACCAGAGACTGTGGACACAGTACAGGAGATGACCAGAAACTGCGGACACAGTACAGGAGATGACCAGAGACTGCGGACACAGTACAGGAGATGACCAGAGCCTGCGGACACAGTACAGGAGATGACCACAGACTGCAGACATAGTACAGGAGATGACCAGAGACTGCAGACATACTACAGGAGATGACCAGAGACTGCGGACACAGTACAGGAAATGACCAGAGACTGCGGACACAGTACAGGAGATGACCAGAGACTGCGGACACAGTACAGGAGATGACAAGAAACTGCGGACTTAGTACAGGAGATGACAAGAGACTGCGGACATAGTACAGGAGATGACAAGAGACTGCGGACATAGTACAGGAGATGACAAGAGACTGCGGACATAGTACAGGAGATGACCAGAAATTGCGGACATAGTACAGGAGATGACCAGAGACTGCGGACATAGTACAGGAGATGACCAGAGACTGCGGACATAGTACAGGAGATGACCAGAAATTGCAGACATAGTACAGGAGATGACCAGAGGTGGCACACCTTTGGGGGGGCGGGTACCTGAATTTGACAGGTACCCGCTCCCACTTCCACAGAGTTGTCCTCCCCCTTCCCTCCCCGTAGTCTTTTGGGACATTTGACAGGTCCCACAAGACTACGGAGCCATTCACAAAGCACATGAGCAGTGGGCACCCGGATGTGAAGCCTCAAGCTATCACAGCTGGGTGCCCACACTGAAGATGCCGGAGCCAGGGAGAGAAGACTGGCGATGGAAGCAGGACACCACTGGACCGAGGAATAGGTAGAGCAGTAGAGCTGAGCGGCCGGCCCAGTATTCTAATACAGGGCTGGCCGCTCCATATTTGCTCCATAAGACGCACAGACATTTCCTTCCATTTTTTTGGGGGAAAAAAGT
The DNA here is from genome assembly GCF_062004578.1 of Staurois parvus. Lineage (NCBI taxonomy): Eukaryota > Metazoa > Chordata > Amphibia > Anura > Ranidae > Staurois > Staurois parvus. The sequence continues at coordinate 13,091,106 of NW_028317949.1, forward strand.
GCGTCTTATGGAGTGAAGAATACGGTAGTTATTCTCTACTATTATTCATTTATACACCCATATCCTGTTATTGGCTAACCTCTAAGCATCTGGGCACATGGCACTACAATACCAAGCACGAAAAGGACAATAAAACACAAAGCAAATCATTAATCTCCTGATGCTATGCACTGGTGTTAGCAGTAGACACCCACACCCTCAGATGCATTTGTGTTTGGTATATAATATACACCTTAGGATCAGGAGCTAAAAATATCTGTAGGTGGAAAATAACCACAAAACGTGTTCTTCCCTCAATCCACTGGAGTATATGGAGAACAAACAGAAAAGCCTAAGTGGAGCACACTGAAAGTTATTGTGGAAAGAGTTCAGTGAATGAATGAACTACAAATCCCAACAGCCTTTGCAGCTGTCTGCTTGCAGTTCTCAATGAACTACCTTAGTGCTGTTGAGTGCTGTAGTAGTCCATTGATTTGTCCTGTCACACTGGGGTTTATTTACTAAAACCGGAGAGTGCAAAATCTGGTGCAGCTCTGCATAGAAACCAATCGGCATCCAGGTTTTATTGTCAAAGCTTAACTAAACAAGCTGAAGTTAGAAGCTGATTAACTACCATGCACAGGTGCTCCAGATTCTCAGTGTATCAGTTTTAGTAAATCTACCCCAGCACATCTGATTGCCCATATAAGGTACAGATACACTGACAGGTTTGCAGGAGTCCCTGAATGGCACCAATGATCTTCCAATCACTGGAGCACTGCTTTCCAGGCTCCAAAAAAGTAGATTAATGTTTTTTACCCTAAAAAAAAATGGGCATTAATTTATTTTAAATTGAACTTATCCATTAAGCTTTTCTATTTGTGTTAGGTAGCCCATCATTATTGCTTTGGTGTGATGATACTGACCAGCAATGACTAAGGACAACTTTCAATACAAACTACATCAAAGTGGTCTTTTTATTCTGCTGCATTGCTGCACAAAATATATGCAACTTTGTATTAAAGGATAAATTCACTTCTTAAAAAATAATAAATGCACATCTTTTTTGCAGGTTACGCTGTCCTACTAACGGTTAGCTGACAGCTAGCTAACAAAACTGATAGAAGCCGAGTTATATTCCATTCCAAAACTGAATTTACTTCTATGAATAGTTCTGTAAAACTGCAATACAATCACATAAACCACATAAACTAAATTACAATATGCTTGTAAATATGTCTCACACAAATGCATACAATGAACACATTTCTTACAAACAGCCATCTACAAATTACCGTATTTTTCGCTCCATAAGACACACTTTTTTCCCCCCAAAAAAGGGGGAAAAATGTCAGTGTGTCTTATGGAGCGAATACAAAGTGGCTGGTCCGATATTTCTGCCGCCACCATGTCAGAATATCGGGCCGGCCGCTCAGCTCTTCTCTCTTGAAGAACCTTACCTGTTCCTCGCTCCAGCGCTGTACAGTCTTCCCGTGCCGGCTTCTGTGACAACCGGGTGCCCATTGCGCATGCGCGAGAAGCGCTGCACTTTGTGAATGGTCCGGTGTCTTCTGGGACACATGACAGGTCCCAGAAGGTGCCGGACCATTCACAAAGCGCAGCGCTAATCGCACATGCGCAGTGGGCACCCGGCTGTCACAGAAGCCGGCGCAGGTAGAAGAGGGAAGGACAACTCCGCAGAAGTGGGAGTGGGTACCTGTCAAATTCAGGTACCCGCTCCCCCTCCCTCCCCAAAGGTCTGCAGTCTCTGGTCATCTCCTTTACTGTCTGGAGTCTCTGGTCATCCCCTGCACAGTCTGCAGTCTCTGGTCATCTGTACTATGTCCCTGGTATTTTCCCTGTACTATGTCCGCAGTCTCTGGTCATCTGTACTGTGTCCGCAGTCTCTGGTCATCTCCTGTACTGTGTCCACAGTCTCTGGTCATTCCCTGTACTGTGTCCGCAGTCTCTGGTCATCTGTACTGTGTTCACAGTCTCTGGTCATTCCCTGTACTGTGTCCGCAGTCTCTGGTCATCTCCTGTACTGTGTCCGCAGTCTCTGGTCCATCTCCTGTACTGTGTCCGCAGTCTCTGGTCCATCTCCTGTACTGTGTCCACAGTCTCTGGTCATCTCCTGTACTGTGTCCGCAGACTCTGGTCATCTCCTGTACTGTGTCCGCAGTCTCTGGTCATCTCCTGTACTGTGTCCGCAGTCTCTGGTCATTCCCTGTACTGTGTCCGCAGTCTCTGGTCATCTCCTGTACTGTGTCCGCAGTCTCTGGTCCATCTCCTGTACTGTGTCCACAGTCTCTGGTCCATCTCCTGTACTGTGTCCGCAGTCTCTGGTCCATCTCCTGTACTGTGTCCACAGTCTCTGGTCATCTCCTGTACTGTGTCCGCAGACTCTGGTCATCTCCTGTACTGTGTTCGCAGTCTCCGGTCATCTCCTGTACTGTGTCCGCAGTCTCTGGTCATTCCCTGTACTGTGTCCGTAGTCTCTGGTCATCTCCTATACTATGTCCGCAGTCTCTGGTCATCTCCTGTAGTGTCTTCGCAGTCTCTGGTCATCCCCTGTACTGTGTCCGCAGTCTCTGGTCATCTCCTGTACTGTGTCTGCAGTCTCTTGGTCATCCCCTGTACTGTGTCCGCAGTCTCTGGTCATCTCCTGTGCTGTGCCTGCAGTCTCTGGTCATCCCCTGTACTGTGTCCACAGTCTCTGGTCATCCCCTGTACTGTGTCCGCAGTCTCTGGTCATTTCCTGTACTATGTCTGCAGTCTCTGGTCATCTCCTGTACTGTGTCCACAGTCTCTAGTCATCTCCTGTACTATGTCCGCAGTCTCTGGTCATTTCCTGTACTGTGTCCGCAGTCTCTGGTCATCTCCTGTACTATGTCTGCAGTCCATTAGTTTGGAATATTTTTTTTCTTGTTTTCCGCCTCTAAAACTTAGGTGCGTCTTATGGTCAGGTGCGTCTTATGGAGCGCTAAATACGGTACATTAAATTTATTGAAATGCAGTCTAAATATCTATATGACTTTACCAAACACAATGAATTCACTAACAGGCATATTATGTGTATCAAAGGGAGAAGTAGGCCTTTACTGGTGTGATTTTTGGGAGCTAAACTGGAATTGTACTGATCTGATAGCGAAACGTCCTGTTTCCTGCTTCAGAAGCAATTGCAGTATTGTCTCACCTAATGTTATGCTATATTTCCAATCAGGTCATGCTATGACACATATGACTTATTGTCAGTTGTATTTCAGCTATAATATGTGATAAGGCTATCTTCATTGATAAATGGTCAGTTTTCTGCTGTCCCTTTTGATTGTTTACTATGCTATAGTTCATCATCTTTTTGACATGTTGTGATATGCATATTTGGATTTGGGCCTGAATGATTACTCTGTTCCTCTGGGGTTAATATGATTCCATTTCACTCCTATTAGGATGATTGGAACTCTTATCATTCTGATGCTCAATTATTATGCCATCTAACATAGCCATAGTATGACGATATATCGCAATTCATCTACTAAGTAATGTGGTATTTACCACTTCTGTGGATAATGGATATAGTTTAATTTATGGAGCTTATCCATGACAAGTGGATTCTAGTCTTAGGCCATCGCAATCCGAATTGCTCAACTTTTTACAATTGTGATGTGTATTTTTCACCTTGCAAGGTTTCACTTTTTATGTGAGATTCATATTAAAGTAGTTTTTGTACCACTAACTACTCTGGGTTTATTTTAAAACCGTTACTTCACAGCCTTTCTATAGAGCTGTTTATTTTTTGTATGCTTAAGTGTTTCGGGGTTAACCCACATCTCTATTGTTTGTTTGTTTTTTTTCCATAAAGTTTATTAATAAGCTCAGAGCATACAATATGTACAGGTAATACAAGGTATCAGTCGGAAATACAATAGGAGGTAACGCACATACAACGAACAAAAAGATACATAGCAATACATAGACAAAGAATCAGATGTAAGTCATCCCAGGGAAAAGAAAACAGGGGAAAAATGAGGACATGCAAATGCAGAAACATTAAATGCATATCTCGTCTCAAGCCCTTATTCAGCATATTGGAATCACAGCACTGGCAGGGTCAATGATATATAACCTCAGTTACCGAGCAGCAGCAAAGAGCAGAGCCAGTGAGCCAAAGGTATGCGTTGGAAATATATACAGTGGGTGTGGAGGGGGGGTGCAAGGGCTTGTAGGATATGGCCTTGTACTTTTCATGAAACTGAGGTAACCCACTACAGGTTGCCAGCATGTGGGTAAAGGGTTTGGGAAAGGAGATATGTAAAAGTAAAACATATGAGCAGCTGGATTGCAGATAGGGAGTAGGGCTCCTATGAGTAGAGACGTGTACCAAAATAGAAAGGGGAGAATGAAAGATAAACTCTGAGTAAGAAAGCAGGAATTTGGGGATTAAGAATTTAAGAATAAGCATGAAAAAGAAGGGAAGAGAAGAGAAGAAGAAAAGAAAAAAAAAAGGGGGGGGGGGGGGAGATGGGTTGGGGAAGGGTCAGACGGGGAGGAGGTGTGGAGGAGTAGGAGGGTAGGTAAGTCACCTTTACTCTAGACTCCCAGGACATGAGAGATACGCACAACCCTGGTAGAGAAGCGAGCTGGGGACAGTTGCAGGCGTATCAGGGTGCCAAGCGTAGTTTGCTCCAAGCAGTACAGGACATCGAGACAAAGGACCTCAATCACAACCTTGAAAAAACAGAGAGTCGATATATCGCCAGAAACACTACGGGGTATCAGAGAGATTCAGAATCACTCAGCAAGACCCATGAAAGAATGATATTCAGGGGTCGTTCGGAAGTGAATCCAACAGGACCACGTTTGAGAAAATTTAGTAGGGTTATCCAGAGAAGAAGCATTTCAGCAATTCTGTTCAAGCGTATGAACCAATCTCTCACTGTGGGGGGGTGAACAGACCCCAGAGAACCTGTAAGTAGAGTTTGGTCGCGTTAAGCATATGCATAGCCAGAGATTTGAAATATAGACGTTTGGGAAGCGGAGTGTGGGGGAGGAGGAGTTGGGCCAGAGAGAACTCAATATCAAGAGTAGACACCGAAGAAGTAATCCGATGTACCTCCTGCCAAAAGGGCTGAGCCATAGGGCAGTCCCACCCGATATGGAGAAGAGATCCAACAGGAGCCCCACATCTCCAACAAATACTGGGTCTGGATGGATTAAAATGATGGATTCTAGAAGGTGTATTGTACCAACGTGTCGCCAACTTGTATCCGTTTTCTTGTGCCGAAACATTCAAGAAGCACTTATGAGAAAAGGTAAAGATTTGGTCTCAATCAGAGGAATAAAAGTCAATAATTAAGTCTCTTTTCCAAGCTATGCAGGCGGGAAGTGAATCAGAGGTTCTGTCACCAAGAAGAAGCAGATAGGTAAATGATACTAAATGCCTCCGTGGTTCAGCCTTTGAACAGAGTGACTCAATGGAGGTGAGAGGGCGGACCCATTTACGGCGATATGCAGGAGAGAGAAGAAAATGTCTGATTTGAAGATAGGCCCAAAAGGGAAAGGTGAGATCACCCATAGTACTTGCCAGGGAAGAACAAGACTTCAGCTGACCTTTGTGAAAAAAATGGTCCGCTAAAACTTGGCTGTGTGGCCAATGTGCTGATGGAAAGGACTTATGCATACCGGGAGGGTAGTCTGGATTGAGGCAAAGAGAAGTTAGTGGGTTGGGGGCATCCGAAATGGAGGCCAATTTACAGGCTAAGCGAAAGGTTTTAAGGGAAGGACCGATTATTGGATGTAGGAGGAGGTCTTGAGGAATGTGTTTGGTCAGAAGCCACGGGATCGATGCCAAGGGGGAAGTGGAACAACAGTGTTCCACCTGGACCCACGCTTTGGAGGTAAAGTGAATATTCTACTCGATTATCCTAGTAAGATGGCAGGCCCAATGGTAGAGTTGCAGGTCAGGTAGTCCAATCCCCCCTTTGGATTTGGGGAGCACAAGTTGGGAGAAGGAAATACGTGGCCATTTATGATTCCAGAGAAAAAGAGAGCACATGCTTCTGCATGAAACAAAAAAGGCAGGTGGTAAATGGATAGGTAAGGTTTGAAATAGATAGAGGAGGCGTGGGAGGATATTCATTTTTATTATAGCAGCCCTACCAAACCAGGAGAAGCATGGGCGATGCCACCTAGTTAGGTCTGCTTGGATGGCACCAAGGGTTGGAATGTTTTTGACATAAAGATCAGAGTGGTTACTCGTAAGCTGTATTCCCAGATAGGTAAGGGAGTCCCTTTCCCATTGAAACGGGAACTGTGACTGACAAAAGGAAACCAGGTCTGGAGGAAGAATATTGTTTAAGGCATAGGATTTGGAATGATTAATTTTGAGGTTCAAGATATATTGAAAAAAGGAAAAATCCTTAAGTAGGTTGGGTAAGGTGATCCGGGGCTCTGTCAAAAACAAAAGAATGTCGTCTGCATAGGGAGCAAGTTTGTATTCCTTGTTCGCCACGGAAATACCCCTGATATCTGGGTTTAAGCGCAGTTTGCGTAACAATGGTTCTAGTGATATCACAAAAAGAAGTGGGGAAAGGGGGCAACCTTGGCGCGTACCATTCACAAGAGGGAATGGATGAGATAGATGCCCATTCACACGGACCTGAGCCGTTGGACCAGAATACAGTGCCATAATGAAATTGAGCATGGTGTCCCCTAAACCAATCGCCTGTAGGGATGCCTTTAAGTAATCCCAGGACACCCTATCAAAAGCCTTCTCGGCATCTAGGGAAAGAATAAATCCTGGACTGCGAGAATCGTGAAGCCGGTGGAGAAGGTTAAGAGCTTGATGGTGTTATCCCTTGCTTCCCTTCCGGGGATGAAGCCCACTTGGTCAAGGTCAATCAGGGAGGGTAACAAGGGAAGGAGACGGTTGGCTAGGATCTTTGCGTAGATTTTGATGTCTACATTCAAAAGAGAGATGGGTCTATAATTGGTAACCAAAGTGACATCTTTACCTTCTTTGGGGATGACAGTGATATGAGCTTCCAGGAGGCGATGATGTTGCATGGAGGGTGAAGAGAAAGTGTTGAAGGCGGAGAGGAAGGGTCCACTCAAAATATCTAGAAACTCCTTGTAATATGCTACAGAAAGACCATCAGGGCCTGGGCTTTTACCAGGTTTCATTTGTTGGACGGCACAAGAGAGTTCCTCCACCGTGATATGATATTCCAAATCCTGAACAGTATCATTAGGTACAGTGGAAGGACTATAGAGGCGAAGAAAGTCAGAAATTAGGGTTTCTCTAGGCTTATTGGCCTCAGAAGGGCGACGTTCTGGAGGGAGATTGTATAATGTTTTGTAGTATTGCTCAAAGTGAGATGCTATATCCGCATTTGAGGTGGCCAAAGAGCCATCCGAGCCCCTAATCTTGTGAACCGTTAAACTCGACTTTTTTGTCTGGAGGGATCTGGCTAAGAATCTCCTGCTTTTGTTAGCAAATTCATAAAAAAGTTTGTGCGACAAAATGAATCTGCGCTTACCTGCCTTGCCTAGTTCGTTTAAGAGCTGTGTGCGGGTGTCCGTCAGATGAGATAAAGTCGAGGCGGCCTGATTATGTTTGTGCGCCTTTTCCAGGAATTTAATGAGATCTAAGAGTTGTTGTAAGCGAGTCTGTCTCTCTTTTTTACGTTTTGTGGCCATAGCTATTAGGACTCCTTGAATGAAGCATTTATGTGCCTCCCATTGAGTTAACGAAGAGGTATCTGGAGTTTGTTCGAAAAGTAGTCCGTTAATTGGGAGCGAACCTCTGCTTCATTGGCCGAGTCAGAAAGAAGAGAGGCATCCAAACGCCATATCTTAGAATGGGAACGTTTCTCCGGAAATTGTAATGTCATAGTGATAGGGTGATGATCAGAGAGGATCATCGGTTCGATGGAAGAATCATGGAGGAAAGAGAGGTCAGCTTGCATGATAAAGAGGTAATCGATTCTGGAATATTTGTTGTGTGGAGGGGAGAAAAATGTATAGTCTTTGACATTCGGGTGGAGGACTTGCCAAGAGTCGTGAAGTTGCAAATCTTGAAGTTGAGTGTGAATCTGTCTAATGGATTTATATAGCAAGAAAGAGCTTCCCGAGGAAGAGTCCAATAAAGGGCATAGGGGAACGTTAAGATCACCTCCCAAGATTAGGATACCCATCTGGAAGGAGGAGAGTGAAGAGGTAATGGAGCTGAAAAAGGATACCTGTCTAGTGTTGGGTGCGTAGAGATTTGCTAAGTGATGGGCCTATTGGCAAAAATACCTTTTAGAAATAGGAATCTACCATCTGGATCCGGAAATGACTCCGAGATAACCAGAGGTAGGTACTTTGCAATCAAAATGGAAACGCCTTTAGATTTAGCATGAGGGTTAGGAGCATGATAAACTGTCGGAAAACGGGAGTTTTGGGTTTGGCATTGTGTCACAGATGCAATGCTAGCCCCAGTGTCTGTGCTCTGAGCACATGTTGCTGTAGTGGAGGGAGGAGGGGGGGAGGGGGATGCTGCATGTGACTGCTGGGGGTTATGTGCCCGTGGAGAGCGAGAACGGGAGCCAGTGACCTTCCGGTCCGCTTTCCCCATCATGTAATGGCTCTGTCTCACCCGCTCCTCTGCTAATATCAATGCAAGGTCTCTGGCTGGCAGGAGCTCCTGTATCACAGGACCATCTTGGATCTCGGCAGACCACGCCCCCATCTCTATTGTTTGATGAGTCAGAGAGTAATTATATAGGGTGATCTACCTATATTGTGGCATTTTCCTATTTTTTGTATACTTTAGCATTCCCCTGATTGATGATTTTAACTTCTACTTTAAAAAATTATGGTAGTGTCCAACTAAGAGAGTGGTAGCTGGAATCACAAGAGGGTGTTTCTCATTCTGGAACATGTCAGCATTATACAAACACCCTACTACTCTGATTAATCCATCTTTATTGATTATTGGATTCACACATTTGATTGAGCTTTGTTCAGTGATTTTTTCTTCCATCAATAAAGACATTATCTCTTCCAAAAATATCTCTTGGACACATTTGATGATGACCATTTCTGCTTGCAAGAAATATGATGGACTGCATAACTTTTTGCAACAATGCCAACCTTTACATATATCTTTTTCAGTTCTGCTGGAAAAAGATTTATTGGTGTGAATAAATGTTGCTATACTTCTTACCAAAGACTTCTAGCTTGAGCATCTGAGAAATCTATGTGAACCTCACATGTGTTCATGCACTTTAGTTGCCAAGGCTGTCACTTCAGGTCTAATCTCACTGTCAGAATTTGGTTCAATAAGGTCAAATACTTCAGCTTCAGGTGGCTGACTTGCATGACATAAAAAATCTGGGCCCGAGGACTAGCTGGTATGTTTCAGGTGAATCAGTCTGTACCATTATTTGCTGGGTTCTAACTAGTAACATATTTCCCCTGAACTGGCTCACTGGATTTTCTGATGCAGATTACCTTGTTTGAGATGTACACATAAAATATTCTGGAGGTATTGTGAATATAGCCTAACACAATTTTGTTGTAAGTGTGGCAATAAACTGCATCGGACTCAAAGTTCTTTACTGCAAGAATCAATTCTGCTAGATCAACAACTCTAAATGTGGCAGTGTGTGTGCAGGTCCTGGAGCTAATTTAGATTTGCCCATTATAAAGCCTACATGACATTGACCATTCCTGTCTATGACCTTGAAATACACTACAGCTGCTTTTGCCACAGTAGAAGCATCAGAAAAGACACACACTTCTCTTTGCACTGTAGATGTTTGATGTCTGGGAATACTGAGATCTTCAAGATGAATCAAGTTATCTGTCTGTGTTTTCCACTGAGTTTCTCTTTCTGGTCAGCGTAGGGAGTCCGGGTCACATTGATCTATTGAGAGCTAAGTAACTAAGGCGTTGCCTTGCTTAGTGATCAGGGCTGCAAACCTGAGTGGGTCTGTGGCTAGGTTACTGTGGCTAGGTTACCTCTCCTTGTGTATGGCTTCATCTTTCTGGACACTTGAAAAGTAAAACTGTCAGTCTAGAGATTCCAACTTATTCCTAAACTCTGTTGAAGGGGCAGAGGATCAATACCTAGAACAAGGTCTTTTACTCTTTAGCTCTGTCATCTGCAGGAAATGCTTCCATTACTGAACTTCTATTTGACACCATCATGTGTAGATCATGTGTGTTTAGATCTTGTACACAACTCCCTAGCTCTCTGCAGGAATCTGACAGCTTCGGCTTCAGTAGGCACATATGTACAGGGGCGTATTTACCAGAAGGCAAACAAGGCATTTGCCTAGGGTTGCAGCAGAATTGTTTTAGGGGGGCAGCACCACCCCCCGGAAAAAGAGATGGAAGAAAGGACATGCAGCATGGGAACCAGGTGGGATTCGAGAGAGGCTGAGAGTTGCTTGATTGTGTGTGCAGAACCTGACTCTTGTTCCCGGGGATGTCCGGAGCTCTGAAGGTGCCTTCTCTCTCTCTCGCCGGGGTGGAGGGGTGGCCAGTGTATGGGGGGTGGTGGTAGTAGAAAGCTCTCTTGGGTGTGGGGGGGATGGGGTGCTGTTGGGCAATGTCAGGCTTTCTTCGTGGGCGAGGGCGGTGTTGGTCGATATCAGGGTCTCTTCGTGTTGCCTAGGGCAGCACGAAACCTAAATACACCACTGCATATGTAAGTCCGTCACCTATGTAGAAATTTCATAACATGAACTGTTTTGCATCTTCTCCATACTCACTCGCTCCCTGCTTAGCTATTTGTCTTAGACCATAAATGGCTATGGAAGATGAAGGACTATTTCCAAAGATATCTACTTTCATCCTGAATTCTGTAATTTATTTGCTGAGGCCATTATTGTGAAACCAAATGAACCTTGTTGACCAAATGTATAGATTATAAAATATAATATATCTCTGATATGATTTGGTAAATGAAGAGTTCTTACCCAGAAGTGAAAGGCTTAACACAACAACCAAAATTTATTGGTGAATAGGATGGAGGTCTAAACTAACCCAAACAATTTATCTAGTTACATAAAAGAAACATTATTAAGAAAGCTCGAACATATTACAAACTACAAACAGTGAGACAGAAAAGACATGACAAACATTTAGATATAAGTGCAAGGGATATATTCCACAACTACCATGGAACTGGACGTATAAGTTCCATTCCCTTCCTCTGGTGTTCCAAAGATAACCTCTCTCTCTCTCTCTCTCTCTCTCTCTCTCTCGTGTCCATAGTTATAGGCCTCTCTTCCATTAATTTTCATAGAGTATCTTTGATTGGTTGGCCAGTCTATTCCCTTTCATAACTGCCTAACTTCAAATCCCCTGTATTTGGCATGCACCAAACCCCTTTAAGGCAAATCTTGGCACACCCTTTATGGAATTTAACCACTTCCTGTCTGGACACTTTTACCCCCTTCCTGTCCAGGGCAATTTTCAGCTTTCAGCGCTATCACACTTTGAATGACAATTGCGCGGTCATGCAATACTGTACCAATATGAATTTTTTACCATTTTTTTGAGACAGATAAAGCTTTATTTTGGTGGTATTTATTCACCGCTGGGATTTTAATTTTTTTTTACTATGTAAATGAAAAGTCAAAACATTTTGAAAAAAAGTGTTTTTTTAATAAAATTTTGCAAATAAATAATATTTCATCATAAATCTTGGCCAAAATGTATTCCGTTATTTTTTTAGTAAAAAAAAAAAAATCCAAATTAGTTTATAACCAAAAATTATAATTTTTAAACATTTTTTTTTACATTTTTATTTTATTTTTTTATATTATTATTTTTTATTTTTTTTTTTTTTTTACATACTGTCACCCTAGCAGTACAGCGTCACCATGGTGACACTGTACTACTTGTGGGGGGTGATGAAGATTTTTTTTTTTACACTGATTGTTTTTACACCCATATAGGATGTAAAAGCAATCATTTCTCGTTCTCTCTGTCTGCATTCTTGCACTCATTGAGAACTACTGAGTGAGCTGTGATTGGTCACAGCTTGTCACATGGTACAAGGCTGTTGTGAATAGCCTTGTACCATGTGACCTCTGTGATCATTCACAGATTTCACACGTAGTAAGGAATGATGTCACAAGTAACATCTTGCTTAATACTTTGCATGTGATCACTGATTGGCCAATCAGTGATCACATGATCGGGACCTCGTATAGAGGTCCCGTCCGACGATCGGTGTTTCACTGTGTCCGGAGGACACAGCGGGCACCGGATCGCTCCCACAGCTAGAAAAGGCGGGTGCTGTTTATGAACGGCAACCCGCCCCTGGACTGCCACCGCCCTGCCGTTTATAAACAGCAGGTGGACGGCAAGTGGTTAAGCATGCCAGTTCATGACCTTTTCCTGGGAAACTAAGTATTCATGAATGGCTGGCCACCTTCATTGCATATATAAATGAGGTATCCTTTGAAGTGAATATTTGGGAAACTAACAGGTCTGTCCCATTGTTAGATAAACTAACTCTGGCACCGAAATGTCTGAAAGAGGATTCTCAGCAAAGACTTATTTTATACAGTAAAGAAGGTGTAATTAATAGAATATTCCCTATGGCAACTATGGTATCTATAGAACAGGAATTTATGGAAAGACATATTGCACACCCAGACTGATACAGCTCTAACTAAAATATATTCATAATTACAATATATTTACAGTGTTTAATGGAGATTTCAAATAAACTCATTATCTAACAAACCTCAAGTAGTTGTTGTGATCTTCTTTAACCACGAAACAGTAAAACATTTTCTGCACACCAGAAGTAACTGCAAATTGCTCTTTGTGGAAACGTATCAGGACACCTAAAAGCGTATTATTCAAATCAGGGCCACTAAGAAGTACATCATTCAAGGAGATGCCATCATGCTGAGCACTAGAACCAAAAACTACTCTGATTTGCCCTGTTTTTTGAGGGCTATAGATGACAAATTTTGGTAGGCACCAACTCTCCTCTCCCGGTTTCAGTGGTGGGGTAGGTTCTTTTTGGTCGTGTTCAAAGATCTTTTACATAAAGTTAATACAATTTTCTTTAATTTCCAGTTTTCTTGCAAAGGGGTGCTGTAGAAAAAGGAGTCTCTTCTGTGTTTTTTCCTTGTTGTTTGGTGCTGCCCAGTGGTTTGCTTCATTCACAAACATCTCCTTTTCAACTACACAAGGAACATATGCTCTTCAATTGACAATGGTAGGTCATCATTTGGAGTTCTAGTGAACATGTTGTCACCTAAACTGTCCATGCTACGAGATGTGGACCCTGGATGACATAGTGAGACAGTGCATGGCTGTAGTTTGCAAGCATTAAAGTTCTCTTTTGCTCACATATAGCTGGTGCACAGGCTGAATAGCGATGGGTGGCCATTAAGCAACACGTTTGTCTTAAATGACACACCTGCTGGTTTGTGAGCCCCATCTAAACATATTCCTCCAACTATGACCCAACCTAAATCTAAACATTGTGCATAAGGAGCTTTATGGGGTCTGTTAATCTGCTCAGCACCTTGTGCACCCTGAGAATATCTCTCCCTAGCAAGGGGAGTATTTGGGCATTAGAGTCAATTGTGGGGATCTTATCTGTTAAGGATTCCAGATGAGGGAAATGTTGTGTAATCTCAGGGGTTGGTATGTCCGACCTTTTATCTGGCATCATGTCACATTCAATGAGAGTGGGAAGTTTCATGTGTATTTTCTCATCAACAGCCTGAACAGTGAAGTTAGAAGCCCTACGCCCTGTTTTTACCATAGTACTTGAGTATCTTTTTAGAGTGAAAATGTTACACCACTAATGTTAAACAGAAACAGAACAGAAATCTGATTTGGCTTTTGATCGATTATTTTGATCATCTAACACTGCATACATTTTCACAGAACAGTCAGTTTTTTTTCTAAATAAATTATTTATTGTTTTGATAGCAAAAGTATAAAAACAGGGATGGTACACATTGTGAGGATCATCACAGTATAGGTCAAGCACATATAATACAGAATGATCTGCTTATGTATAAGACAAGGAAAGCTCATAGACAGGCAGTAAACTTAAGTAATGTGTAATGGCAAGAGTTAACTTATTAGGAAAACAATATACATATATATCCGTAGCTGTCTTATGGTTTGTGTTTTTGTTGTTTTTAAGCTCTTTCCCTCTTTCCATCCATATCAACCATGTCCTAATAAATGTTACACATGAGAGGGAGTTGATCGCTAGGAGCTGTTCATAAGTGTAGTTTTGTTGAACTAGAGTCATCAGCTCTGATACGTTGGGAGATATATCAGATTTCCACTTTCTAAGTATATTCAAGTGGGCTGCTAGTAATATGTGTGTTACTACAGTGCGGGCCGAGCGTAGGTATGTATCTATACCAATGTTGAGAAGCGGCAACTTTGGGCATAGAGTGGATATGATCCCAGTTATCGAGGATAAAAGTTGGAAGACCCTTTTCCAGAAGCTAATTAGGTTGCGGCATTCTCAAAAAATGCGTAGTAGATGCCCTACTTGGTCGCAGTTGTGACAACACCTAGGAGATAAGGATAGGGAGAATTTGGTTAATCTATATAGGGTGTAATACCATCTTTGTGTGATTTTAAGCCTCATCTCCCAGTGAGCAGTGAACGGTGCAGTGAGATGCTTTATAAGTTTGGAAAGCTGTTTTTCCGTTGATAAGTGGCAAATATGGAATGAAGGTCTGTTTCCTATTTTAGCATTGTATTTGTTTCCTGGAATTGGGTCTTATTTTGTAAGATAGTATAAAAAAGGGAAATTCCTCTGTCTATTGTTTTTTGGAAGTATAGAATACCCAAGCTTTAGGGTGGATCTGAAATGTCGGGATAGGCTTTTTAGCAAGAAAGTGTACAATACAAGCACACATGAAGTGGAATGCTCTACGTAGCCCATACTCTTCTATTGATGTCAAGACAATAACAGTTCTCTAATCTTCGCCATAACATTTCAACCTCAGCAGCTTGATGATGAATGTGTACAGTCCTAATTCTCTTGGCCTGATGAGATGACTCTGGTCTGAGCCACTTTGTTAGAAGATCTTGGTCCTCTCTAGCCATAAGACTGAGGTCTCTGATGATGCCTTGGAAAGATGTTTTTAATGCCCAATAATTCTTGGAGAGATCATCAAATGTTAGTAACCCAGTGCTGACTTATTTGTGCTGAATTAGATGATTTGCTAGATCAGTTGTCCCTGAGGATCCAAATGGGCCATTTCCAAAGGATTATACATGATAACCTATGCCCCATGATGGATGCTGAGAGTTAACATGATCTTTGCTTTCTTAAACATGTATACTTGGTGCTGGGAAATATTCAAAGTTAATATGAAAATAGGGGGACAGTACAGGCATATCTGGAGAGGGCTGTCAGTATGTCAAGTCAGGAAACTGCAGGAATGTGTTGGAGATAGGCTTGATAGAAGCATACTCTGTCATAACTTGGTCTGGAGCATGGTTCTGTACATATTCATGAGTCTTTTGCACTGAGTCGTGAGTTGCTATGTTCTCAAGATCTTGCAGCAGATCTCCTTTGACACCAATTGCAATTTCATATATCATAGCTTCTGCTCATGCTTCTTCTGCCGCCATTTGAGTCTGCAGCACATGTATACTAGCTTCTAGCTCTGCTTTCTGTCTCAAAGAGATGCTTCCAACTTGGTTTTTTGCCTCAAGGAGGTGGCTTCTAACTCTGAATTCCACCTCATCAAGTCAGCATCTTTTTGAGTGTATAAGGCCTCTGCTCATGCTGCTTCTGCCTTTGCTCTCGCTTTCAGGCCTGGAGAACTAGCTGATGATCTATTGGAACGTACTGAATATCTGGAGCAAGACATGTGAGACCTGGTCTCTAAAGTTTGATTCGGAATGTCCATACTCCTATCTGGATCCATGATGTATGAATTAAAGTGGAGTACAGTCCCAAGTACAGTTTTTGTGTGAATTCTTTCATTTTCAAACAAAGCTCCCTACCATTGCCTGTATAAGTATACTTTCTTTTTACTGTGAAGCTTCCCTATCTTCTTATGTATACATATGCCTTTATACTGTGAAGCTTCTCTACCCTCACCTGTATACAGATGTCTTTTTACTGTGAAGCTTCTCTACCCTCACCTGTATACAGATGCTTTTTTACTATGCTGTCCTGCTAATGGTTAGCCAGCAGCTAGCTAACAAAACTGACAGAAGCAGCGTTGTGTATCATTCCAAAACTTAATTTACTTCTGTGAATAGTTCTATAAAACTGCAGTACAATCACATAAACTGAAGTTACAATATGCTTGTAAACATGTCTCACACAAATGCATACAATGAACACGTCTTACAAACAGCTACCTGCAATTCATAGGGAGAAGATCCCTGGCTCGCTGTAACTAGTGGCAGCCGATCGGGACATCTAAAAATGGGTGGAACATGTAACATGCTCCCAAAGGTGAACATATCTTTTAAACCTCCAGTGTAGCACGCTGCTGACTCCCTTATCTGTGGATTCTTAATGTGTGAAGAAAGCTTACTGTGCATCACTGCCAACATTCTGCTGGCAGGTGGTGAGTGCAGCTTTTAGTATGTTGGCGATAATTGATATCAAGTGTGGAGTTTCAGTATGGCATACCGTAGTGCTGTATATCTACCAGGATCTAGAGAAAGCATGTTTGAGTAATTCAGAAAAATTCTGGGCAATCAGGAGATATGAGGGTGCTGTCTGTTAACCAGGAGAGTTATCCAACTGAAGTTAGGTCGTTATAGCCACCTACGCGATGTCAACAAAAATGTGAGCATTCACAGCATATTAAAAGAAATTACAAAATTAAATAATAGATATAACAGAATGGTACATGTACATTATTGCCTGTAAAAGTACTGTCTTTGAGTCTCAGTCTAAATTAAGTTGATTTAGGCTTGAACTGCTTTTATGAGTCTGCTCCATTGTGTAAAGGGAGATCCACATTCAAGCACTAACATTTTCAGGAACAACCCTTTCCTGTTCTAGAATGTAGAAGCATACATTTATTATCCAGGTTAGCATTTTTCCTGCTACTAAGTCATATCCTGTCTATTCCTGTATATGGATGTCTTATTTTTAGTTATCTTCACCCCTTTCACCTTCATATTTCATGCAGAACTGCATTTGTATTATATTGTAAAAGTTTGCAACATGCAAAAAATATTAATTATATTCAACTTGTCAATGTGAAAAAGTGTGTCTGTACATCACCATAAGAAGTAATCATGTACTCTGCTGAGTACGAAGAAAAAGAAATGTAATAGCGCCCTTATGTATTTGCTGCAGGTGAACTTTTCAAGTCATGTTATTGGCAACATTTTAGATCCTCAGGGACCTCTTTAAAGTTAAATGAATCAGCATTATTGGAGTATTCTGCTGGTACATCTGATTTTGTTTCATTGCAGACATTTAACTAATACAAAACTTGATCTGAGCTGCAGATCGAAAAGTCTGATCTGCAGACAGATACAAAAACACAAGTTAATGTATGTGCATATTTATTAAAAATAAATCAATGCATTTTTATAGATAACTAGCATAACTACTCTGACTTAATATTAGTCTTCTGTAGTCCACTACACAATGACTTTCAGATTAGGAAAAGAAGCATCAATATTTTGAGCCAATCAGGACTCTATGGCTTGCAAGGAACAGGCTTACAAAGAAAGAAGCAGAGGAATTTCCTTATAAGAATGCTGCTGCTTTTTCATTGTCCAATCACAGGCTGGGATATGCCCTGAACCAGTACTAGGCTGGCTGCAATTCAGTTAGTGAGGAGGGTTAGGGCTTGCTTATATGTAAACTGTATAGTTTATGTATTTCAACTGTGTTTTAGAGGTTTACCTAGAGTCTTATTTTAATTATGTTGCATTTATTGAAAAAAAAAAATATATGTATCAAAAGTAACAATGGACGAACAATTAAATTATTTTAGCTCTGTTGTATATAGATTAGCTTGAGTTAATGTCATGTAACTATTTTGACAATGTAAATCCATATACAGTATTGTATTCTGAGAGCATTGTTGCACAAATGTTTTAAATATTCTTTTGCTTTACTTGATACTCAATGCCCAAGATAAAATTATAATTGGTCCCCATGAGCTATGAACCATGTACGCATTTGCAGTTCTTGTTTACTTTGGTTTGCACTTTGCTGAGACATTAATCGCACATTGTGGACCTTACAGAATGCATAAGATTAGGTAGTTGTCCTAGGGAAGGTGTATACAGCAGAAGATTTCCAAATGAGATTTAACTTTAACAAGGTAATATGTAATTGTAGCACCAATGATATTACCAAACTATAAAATATTTGTACCAGGAATACTGCCAATTTCATTATGTTCAGATTTTCAAGTTCAGTTCATGATCTCGTATTTAACCTTAATGTATGAGGCAATGGTAATGGCATGTCTTATGTGCATAAGATTTATATGATACATATAGATTTTAATTTTCATTATAATATAGGGTAATATCGTACGCTAAGATATTTTATTTCATAATTTTTTTTACAGTGACTTGAAACGTGACTTTTCCCCTTTTACATACTATTTTTCAAATTGTATTGCTTTTTTTAATTTAGACTAGATACAATATGGAATATAAAACATCTCCCTCTTGATAATTATACTGTTGCAATTCCAGAACTTTCTTAAATTAATATGTGGAAAATCAATATATTATCATAGCAGCAATTAAAATTACTTTTTGCAGTAATATTTAGAGATGGGAAAACTACCTTCATTACTCATATAACTAGTAAACTTAGTTAATTGATTAGTATAATATGTTATACACTCTTTTCTGATTTATTTGCATTAAAAAAAATAATTTGCTTAAGTGTTACTAGAAATCTTTTCATTATGTGTAGCCAAGAACCAATCTGAATTAAGTTATCAAGAGACTGAGGAGTAAGAAGGATCTCTTAAACATTACAAGACCTAAACATTCTGACTTAGTGATATTTTACTTTTTAAGAATATAGGTGTAGCCCTCTTTTGGGAATTATGAGAAATGGCCCTTCTCAAAAAGGATATTTTGCTAAGCCTGTAGGTAAAATCAGATAACCAGAACCATTGCTAAGCAGAGGCGTGGGTTTGATAATAAAGATGGCAGTGCCTCCACCCAGGACAGGGCCTCTGTAAACAGGCAATTCATTTTGTGGGAAATTGACCAGTAATCAAAGTAATTGGGAGCAGATGAACTACTATAACTAGCCTATAACATTAACCATAATTATACAGTATATGCAAAAGAGTAAATACACAAAACAAGCCTTATATAAAAAAAAATAATACATCCAATGTACAGGTATTATCAGCAAAAGGCCCAACAAAACTCCTTGTGGAATTGTGCACATATACCAAGGAACATATAGTTATTAATAGTGATACCTCCAGATGAATGTTGTAGCAAAGTTCAGTTGCAGGGGCCCCTCTTTGTGAATGAGACCTGAAGACAAGATCAGAGGTGATGGGGAGATCTTCCAACCATTGTCCAGCCAACCTGGAACACAGCTTCTCCCTAGTAGAAACTATGGTGGGACACTGGAACTAAGAATTGCTTATCTACTTATCCTCTCTGTGTCTTAGTTCCTAGTAGTTTCTAATTTCTCATGCAACCAGATCTCTAACTGCTAGAACTGACCATTGTATGTTTAACATGGGTCCACTACACACCCACCAGACTTAATTATATATTAAAACAATATATACTGTATATACAGTTGCAAGAAAAAGTATGTGAACCCCTTGGGATTACATGGAGTTTTGAATGAATTGGGCATAAAATGTGCTCTGAACGTCATCTAAGTCACAACAATAGAAGAACACAGTCTACTGAACATAATACTACACAAACATTAGATGTTGCCATGGTTTAACTGCACATAACATGTAAACATTCACAGTGCAGGGAGGAAAAAGTATGTGAGGCCCTAGCTTAATGACTTCTCCCAGAGCTAATTGGAGCCAGGAGTGAGCCAACCTTGACTCCAATCAGTGTGATGATATTGGATGTGTTGTTGACAGCTGTCCTGCCCTTAAAAAACACCCACCTGTTTTGGGTTTACTGGTTTCAAGAAGCACTGTCTGATGTGAACCATGCCTCGCAGAAAAGAGCTCTCAGAAGACCTACGATCAAGAATTGTTGACTTGCATGAAGCTGGAAAGGGTTACAAAAGTATCTCCAAAAGCCTTGATGTTCATGTGTCCACGGTAAGACAGACTGTCTACAAATGGAGAAAGTTTAGCACTGTTGCTACTCTCCCTAGGCGTGGTCGTCCTGTAAAAATGACTGCAAGAGCACAGCGCAGAATGCTGCATGAGGTAAAGAAGAATCCCAGAGTGTCAGCTAAAGACCTACAGAAATCTCTGGCACATGCTAACATTTTTGTTGACACATCTACAATAAGGAAAACATTAAACAAGAATGGAGTACATGGGAGGACACCACAGAGGAAGCCATTGCTGTCCAAAAAGAATATTGCAGCACGTTTGAAGTTTGCAAAAGAGTACCTGGATGTTCCACAGCACTACTGGCAAAATATACTGTGGACAGGTGAAACCAAGATTGAGTTGTTTGGGAAGAACACACAACACTATGTGCGGAGAAAAAAAGGCACAGCACACCAACATCAAAACCTCATCCCCACTGTAAAACATGGCGGAGGGAGCATCATGGTTTGGGGCTGCTTTGCTGCCTCAGGGCCTGGACGGATTGTTGTCATTGATGGGAAAATGAATTCCAGAGTTTATCAAGACATTTTGCAGGAAAACGTATGACCATCTGTCCGCCAACTGAAGCTCCGCAGAGGATGGGTGATGCAACAGGACAATGACCCAAAGCATACAAGTAATTCAACAAAACAATGGCTGCAACAGCACAGAATACACCTTCTGGAGTGGCCCAGTCAGAGTCCTGACCTCAACCCGATTGAAATGCTGTGGCATGACCTTAAGAGAGCGATTCACACCAGACATCCCAAGAATATTGCTACACTGAAACAGTTTTGTGAAGAGGAGTGGTCCAAAATGACTCCAGATCGTTGTGCAGGTCTGATCTGCAACTACAGGAAACGTTTGGTTGAGGTTATTGCTGCCAAAGGAGGGTCAACCAGTTATTAAGTCCAAAGGTTCACATACTTTTTCCTCCCTGCACTGTGAATGTTTACATGTTATGTGCAATTAAACCATGGCAACATCTAATGTTTGTGTAGTATTATGTTCAGCAGACTGTGTTCTTCTATTGTTGTGACTTAGATGACGTTCAGAGCACATTTTATGCCCAATTCATGCAAAACTCCACGTAATCCCAAGGGGTTCACATACTTTTTCTTGCAACTGTATATACTCTATAGACAACAATAGTAAACTGTAAACTATTAAACTTGCCTAATCTAAAGCTTATTCCCTTTAGGTCTGGATTTAGCATCAGCTTTTCCATTGACAGGACATCATGCGGTCTCATACTTTCTCTCCACATCTTCCTTCTGGAGTTTTCAACCCAACAACCAGCATTACAAGCTCCTGAGTGTCCTATAAGATATGCATGCTTTTGCATTACATTATAAACCTGTAGATGAAATGTGCATTTTCATGTCCATGAGTATATACAATCAATGTCATATAGTATCACCTAGTCAGAATCATTCCTATTTTTGAAGGACTTATTTTTATACCTACCCCAATGATCATTGTCTAAAGTCATCCTGCACCCTTGAACTTACTCTTCCAATTAGCTAAATGCACAGCAGTGTTCATTATCTGTGAATGTGTGCTGTAAATATACCAACAATTATAATTAAAAAATAAAAATACCATGTATTAAATCAGTTGCACCCATAACTTTGGGGATCAAATTATTATACTGAATATTACTGATCCAGGATCATCACTAACTAAACTTTTTCCTGGCAAACATTTTACTGCAGTTCTGACAGAAAACAACAAAGTAAGTTCCAGGGTAGTTCCAATATAATTAAAGCTCTCCATTGTAAACCATCTTCTTAAAACTGCCAAGTCCAGCATTGCTCTCAAATTGAAAGACCCACAACCTGGCTCTGGCTTCAGAGAGTGGAGGAGTTGAACCAGATGGAGGACCTTGTGCTTACCGCCCAAAACAATTACCAGCCAGGGGCTGACAGCTATATTTCAACACCTGGATTCAACAGACTATGCTTGTCTATTCTGAGGAGAGTAAGGCTCTCTTTGGATTGGGTTAAAGTGGTTGATCAGTTGCTATTCGGGTCTCTACCTGTAAAAGCCAATACTCACATATAATGAATTTGAAAAAAGAAGAAAAAAAAAGAATTAAAGCTATACATTCAATGTAATGATTAACTCCCAATTCTTGGGAAAAAATATAGTAAATAAAAAAATTTTTTTTTTTCCTTACAATGACATGAAGGTACAGTGGGGATCGAAAGTTTGGGCACCCCAGCTAAAAATTTGTATTAATGTGCATAAAGAAGCCAAGGAAAGATGGAAAGATCTCCAAAAGGCATCAAATTACAGATTAGACATTCTTATAATATGTCAACAAAAGTTAGATTTTATTTCCATCATTTACACTTTCAAAATAACAGAAAACAAAAAAATGGCGTCTGCAAAAGTTTGGGCACCCTGCAGAGTTAATATCTTGTATTGCCCCCTTTGGCAAGTATCACAGCTTCTAAACGCTTTTTGTAGCCAGCCAAGAGTCTTTCAATTCTTGTTTGAGGTATCTTTGCCCATTCTTCCTTACAAAAGTCTTCCAGTTCTTTGAGATTTCTGGGCTGTCACGCACTGCTCTTTTAAGGTCTATCCATAGATTTTCAATTATGTTGAGGTCAGGAGATTGTGAAGGCCATGGCAAAACCTTCAGTTTACACCTCTTGATGTAATCCCCAGTGGATTTCGAGGTGTGTTTAGGATCATTATCCATTTGTAGAAGCCATCCTCTCTTTAACTTCAGCTTTTTCACAGATGGCATCAAGTTACCATCCAAAATTTGCTGAAATTTTATTGAATCCATTTTTCCTTCTACTCGTGAGATGTTCCCTGTGCCACTGGCTGCAACACAACCCCAAAGCATGATTGATCCAACCCCATGCTTAACAGTTGGACAGAGGTTCTTTTCATGAAATTCTGTGCCCCTTCTTCTCCAAACGTACCTTTGCTCATTCCGGCCAAAAAGTTCAATTTTAACCTCATCGGTCCACAGAACTTGTTTCCAAAATGCATCAGGCTTGTCTATATGTTCATTTGCAAAGTTCAAACGATGATTTTTGTGGTGAGGATGTAGAAGAGGTTTTCTTCTGATGACTCTTCCATGAAGACCATATTTGTACAAGTATCTCTTTATAGTGGAATAGTGTACCACAACTCCAGTGTCTGCCAGATCTTTCTGGAGGGATCGTGCAGTCAAACGTGGGTTTTGAATTGTTTTTCTCACAATCCTGCCAGCTGTTCTGTCTGATATTTTTCTTGGTCTTCCAGATGTTGCTTTAACTTCCACTGTTCCTGATGAATGCCATTTCTTAATTCCATTCCGAACAGAGGATATTGACATCTGAAAACGCTTTGCTATCTTCTTATAGCCTTCTCCAGCTTTGTGAGCGTCAACTAGTTTCAGTTTTCTAGACAACTGCTTAGAAGAACCCATGGTGCTGATTGTTGGGGCAAGGTCAAATGAGTCTGGGCATTTAAAACCTTTGAGATTGACATCACCTGGTCTTCCCAGACAATGATTGAGAACAATCCATGACACTGGCAGGTCTCAGCAGTGCATGCTATAAATTCTGCAGGGTGCCCAAACTTTTGCAGACGCCATTTTTTTGTTTTCTGTTATTTTGAAAGTGTAAATGATGGAAATAAAATCTAAATTTTGTTGACATATTATAAGAATGTCTAATCTGTAATTTGATGCCTTTTGTAGATCTTTCCATCTTTCCTTGGCTTCTTTATGCACATTAATAAAAAATTGTTAGCTGAGGTGCCCAAACTTTCGATCCCCACTGTATACAGATATGTTCACACAGGCAGGACATGTAGAAAAATGCTCTGTATCAATAGCGCTGAAATACAAAGAACTTAAGTATGGTTTGTTAATGTAGATTTTAAATCCAGACACTACAATTTTACACCAATTTTAGGTGGTGATGTTGATATAATGGCCCATGATTTGGGCACTTTATGCTATAGGGTAAAAACTGCCCCTCTCTCCCACAATCTCTTGCCTGTAAATCACCCTGTCATATGCATTCCCAAAGCAAAACATATGCTTCTGTGTTGATGCACATAGCCCGTGAATAATACACTGACAAAAAAAAAAAAAAAAGGCATCCAGCAACAATTAGGAAATACAGTATGTGAAAATGCACATGCAGCTTCTTAGCATTGAAATATATGCAAGGTGAAGGATGGACAGTACAAAAAAAAATGCAGCTAGTAAAAAATATGAAAAATGTCCTTTTAGAAGCAAACACACAGTCTTGTATGACTATAAACCATGTACAGTATGTGGAGAGGATGTAGGAAAGCTGCAAGACCAACATCATCATTCAGCAGCAAAAAGATGTTAAATCTATCCCTCCCCTACCCCTAATTCTCCAAAGTATGCAGTATTTTTACATCTCAAAGACATATAGTGAAGGGTTCACATCTACATTATCACACCAGTGACAATCTCTTCCTCTTCACTTTGTCAGCAGCAATCTTTATGTTTTCCCTACCCCAGCTCAGCTAATTTAAAGTACAGCTTCTGGGAACTCTGAATTTTATACTGAGGGGCTGGCACATTACAAAGCTCTCATTACTGGCCATCCTATGCCCCCTGAACTCATTTTACAATCCAGATATTGCATTGTTTTTATTTGGCACACACATCATCATCATCATCATCATCATCCTTTTTTGTTTCAATATATGCATGCAATTTCTAAAAGAGTCATAAAAATAATTCAAGCTACGTTTGTTCACAGCTAGTAGTCTTAAGTACTGCCACGCATTTTTTTTTCATTAGGCAAGAAGTTTATTTATATGCATGACTTCAGTCATACTGTGATGGGAAGTTGTGCTTGATATCATGCTTTGCATGACAGTTATATTTAGCACCTCTCAGTTAGTAGTCTTTTGTTTACCTATAATGAAAGCTCCCATAAGCCAGGCTTCAGTATTGTTTGTATTAGTTAACATGTGCATGTCATCTTGTTTTGGGAACAGTAGCATTTGTGTCAAAGCCTTAATGTATTATTCATGTTATATATAGCTGTTATACTTTTTAACCACATGTCTCTCTATATCCATATAAATAGAAGACTGCTTTTAGTTTTTTCTTTACAAGAGAATCTTGTCAGTGTATGTCGTGATTGCTTTCACAAAATTAGTCCTTGACAGATTTGGCCTTGAAAAATCTTTGGAATCTTTCTGAAAAGCTCAACGCCTAAATATACTGCATACAAGGTAAACATGTTTCTTTCTGACACCTGTCAAAATGCTGCATATTGTATTTCCAATAAATATATTTTGTGTGGGTTTAGGCCAATTTCTTAAAGTGAACCTGTCCCAAGTACCTAACGTGCCTGTCAGGAATGGACTTGCCAATAGTGGTGGGACTCACCTGCCTTGTGGGCTGCAGTACCAGGGCTGGCCAGTGGGTGCTCTCAACAACCAGAGGCTCACTTCGGCAATTAGCCATCACCTGGGGCTGATTGCAGGTGGTGTATTTAAGGGATGGCCAGACCTGCAGTCTGTGCCTTGTTGTACTGTTTGC
Source organism: Staurois parvus (assembly GCF_062004578.1). Classification (NCBI taxonomy): domain Eukaryota; kingdom Metazoa; phylum Chordata; class Amphibia; order Anura; family Ranidae; genus Staurois; species Staurois parvus. Next base: position 13,116,882 of record NW_028317949.1, read on the forward strand.
TTGGCCCTGGTTTCCTGATCCTGTTTCTGCTGTCCTGACGCTGCCTGAACTCTTCCTGTACTGACCTCGGCTAGTCCTGACCACTCTCCCGCCTGCTCCTGGTACTCCGTTTGCCCGTTTGCTACCGACCCGGCCTGCCTGACTACTCTTGTATCGTATGTTTGTTATCTGTTGGAGGTTTGGTTCAGTTTGTTTGTACTGTGTTATGTTTAGTTTTGCACTGCGTTTTTATTGTTAGTCTTAATAAATCATATTATTTACTATATCTGAAGCCTACGTTTCCCTGTGTCAGTCCACACACTTCTGGTTACACCTGCATCCCTGACATTGCCACTGCCACTGTTAACACATAATAAATAGTCACCTCCAAGTACCGAAACATCAGATTATCTCAGTTTAGCTAAGTTCAACTTCAGTCAAGTCAGGTCAAGAGTCTGGCTCTTCTCCCTCTCACTTCCTAAGCTTTGCATTTTACTACTGAGGTTATCCTTTGCAGTGATGGACAATGATTAAAGCTTCTCCCTGAGGAGAAGATACCCACTGCAAACTTCTTTCAAGAGAGGTGTGGTGGATCCAGGGGCGTATTTACCACAAGGCAAACAAGGAATTTGCCTAGGGCGGCATTTTTTCAGGGGGGCAGCTGCATTTTTCAGGGGGGTAGCACCACCCCTGAAAGAAGAGATGGAAGAAAGGACACACGCAGCATGGGGACCAGGTGAGATCTGAGAGAGGCTGCGGGTTGCTTGATGGTGTATGCATTCTTGTTCTCCGGAGCCGTGAAGGTAAGTGTCTTCTCTCTCTCAGGGTGGGGTTGCTAGTGTGTATGGGGCGGTGTTAGTGGAAGGTTCTCTCAGGTGGGGTGTTGTCGGTCAATGTCAGGCTCTTATCATAGGGGAGGGGGGCATTTGTCAGTGTCAGGGTCTCTCCATGTGGGGGGGAGCCAATTTTTCTGTTGCCTAGGGCAACACGAAACCTAAATATACCACCATAACTCCTGGCTAAATTCCAGGTGAGACATGGACCTTTTTCTAAACTGAGAGAAACATTATACAGTGTGTGTATATATATATATATATATATATATACACACTGTATATATGTAGTATTTACTTTTACATTTTCATACCATCAGTATACATCATTTTTCTTTATAGACCTTTTATGTATTGAAGTTTCTTTTTTGGGCCCTTCTTTTCTTAGGTATCTATTTTGCCTGGGTTATGTACTCATCTCCACTATTTTTACACAGAAGATTTTTTTGTTTTATTTTTGGATACTAGTTCCGTTTAATTTATTACTATCATGGCTGTATACCAGCACCATTCCCTTAATAGCATACCTGCTGTTGTTTTTAATTGTCTAGTGATTATTCCAATACAGCCCACAAGTGGGTGGAGTTTGTTGTATTTATGGTCCTTGTCTATTTTGCTGTGAACAATTTTTTGCCAAAACGTGTTAGCATTTTACCTAATCCTGTGCTTTAATAAAGAAGCTTATATGAATATTGGAGTTTGCAGCCACATTTCTTGTTTCAAGTGATGGACAATAGTTATGACTAGGAGGCAGTGGAGGCTAGGCTCTCAAACCAAGGCCATGGGTTCCTAGTTCTCCAGGCAGCAGCTATTGACTCTATTGCTAGGTATCCTCAGGAGTGGCATATTGCCCATATTTATACACAAACTAGCTGGTGCACTGGTCATATAAACCACAAGGGTGACCACAAGGGAATAAAGCAGTCAGTTTCACAGTCTTTGGGTGCTGCAGCTCCCTAAAACCTCCACAGGGGGGATAGATGTGAGCCTGGAACAATACAAAAGAGAGAGCATACGGCCACCCTAGTGTGATATAGTTTATTAAAATAGTGATAAAATTATTAAACAATTTCACTCACATCTGCCAATAGGATGAATAGCCTGTAATGTGCCCATAGTACACCTTTTGCATGGTCTCTGTAACATCAGATATTGCCCATATTGACTATGCACAATTTATAGTGTACATCGTTTTGACCACATAGGCTAAAAAAGGGTTTAACAGTTTTGTATTAATATTAGGCAGGTGACCTACATTAGAGTTAAAATAATCTTCCACCATGTAAATTATCCCTCCACTTTTCTGGCCAAAATCATACCATATTTGTACCCTCAACAGAGCAAAAGTCAGTGACTGATATGAATTAAGAACCCTGCATAAAGATTGAAAGTGTACCCCTATCAGTTATATTTTTGCTTAATCTAAATTATTAATTCAAAATCTGACTCATATAATATAACGAGGGTCTGGAAGACTGACAACTGAGCATGTCTGGTTCCTTAAAGATCAACATAGGAGCCATTGGATGAACGTTTTGAGAGCATAATTCTGCAAATAGCTGATAAACGTGTAGCATTTGGTCATGAAGCCTCTCTATGTAGGGTAAGATGTGGGTACACTTCCCAGAGTTAGAGCTATATCATCCCCAAGCCAACCTAGTTAGGGGCCTAATGCCCATGGATGTCTAAGGTAGTGAGTTCCAACCATCACTTCCCTGCAGTAAACTAGGTACCCTTGGTAGAAACAAACAAAAGGGAGGTAATAAGTATCCTTTATGTTTTCTGTATATTCCTGATCCTGACTGCAAGAAAATCAGGGGAATCTCTTTTTATTACATTGCAGTTATGTTATTAAAATTCACATGAAAACATTTGTGTAAAATCTGCTTATTGACATCTGCTTTTTTCAAAAGCTGAGTGAAATTAATTTAAGCAAAGAATGCTTATATAATTGTGAAAGTTGTCATTTATCTAGGTCATAGTATATCTAATAGTGGTTAGTCACATTTAAAGTGGTTGTAAACCGTTACATGTACCCAGTGAAGTGACTAGCCTTACGTGATACACGGAGATGAAACAAATCCTCCTAAATAAGCTGCACCCATTTATCTGCAGACCTCTCTACATCAGTTCAAAGTACACAGATCAAAGATTTTTCTCAGCAGTAGAAGGCAGGAGCTGGTATCTGATATCCCACTGGACAGTTAGAGCACAGAGATCAGTGAAAGCTGAAACCCGAGTGGATGCAAGGGATACACCCCCCTGTACACAGGCTCATAGAGATACATACACAGCTGAGGCTGTGAATCACCTGCTGTGTGCTGGGAAAGGGTGCATCACCTGGGATCCTGTTGTGTCAGCTTAACCTATTAGGAGTGACTTATGTAGATAGCAGAGGGAAGAGACAGCAAAGAGAAATGATACTTGCTTTGGATAGAGACAAGTACTCACTATAGAAGGATATTCTTTGTTCATTTTTCACATTCATTTACAACCACTTTTTACTTATTGTGCAAAAGATGTTTTGAAGCTATTGGTGGGTGCAATAAGGAACACTTAATTGTACTTTCACATTGGTAGTGAATTGTGGTTTCCAAAATACTATATTATTTGCAAAAAAAAAAGGATTGTCCTGGTGCTCTACAGATATGGATGAAAAACAGAAACCTTGAGCAGCTATCATGTTATCTACATGTAATTTAAAGCTAGAATGTTAATTTTCAGTGAAGTATGCATTTAAATTGAAAGCACCCAAACAGTCTTGGTAATGTCATTAGAACCCACTCTCCCCCCAAGCCCCCCCCCCCATCAATATGGACATTTATGAACCTTAAACTGTATATCACCAAAATGTTACACTCCTAACGCAGGGATGTCTGTATTTTAACTTTAAGCACTGTGAATATTTGTGGGAAGGGATTGAACAAAGCAAAGAAAACGTTTTATGGGTATACTCTGTATGGTATTTAATCTGTAAGCACTAAATTTTTTTTTTTTTGCCAGTTTCATAAATCTTTCCAGGCTTTGGATAGAATAAAAAGTGATGGGTTTTTTTTTACTTACAATCTACAACGTGCCTCATGTAACAATTACATATGTTAATATATTTTTTAAAGTGAGAGTTTTCCTTTAAATAATCTTACTTCCCATATACACATCACTTTTAGGAGGCTGGCATTAGTTAATTTGTGATGACATCTGGCTGTTGGCCACAGCAAAAATTGATGGTCCTAAGTCACAAATATGTCAGCAGTGATAAATTCTTGTTACACTTTAATCTTTTTTCATTTGATGTAACATCAAAGAATAGCATCACAGGCAGAAAGAGACTTTGAACAAATTAAAGGATAAAAAGACTCTGATCTGACAGATTACATTATTGCCACTGTGATATTGAAAGTAACCTTATTACTTATCAAGTATTAGGTGAGAACACTCATTATGTATGTTGATTTACTGTATTATACAATAACATACAATATTAACACAGTACATAAATATATTAAGGAGATGATGGCATAAGAAGATCACACAATAAAGCGCTAAAACTGAGAGTTTTAGTAACATCCATATAAACATATGGTATATGAAACAGCTCAGCATGAATTAATAGGAATGAAAACATTTTTTTTCCTTCTTCTTCATCCTTGTGACACTTAGCATACCCCGATAAGCTAATGATTAGTTTCTCTCTTCCTCTTCTTTAGGCTTTGAAGAAAATTAATGCACAAACACTTCCTGTAGGACTAATAAACACAAACTAAGGATTTTTTTTTTACTGAACATGAGAAGACTTTATGCATTTCGCAGTGTCTGCAGATTGCAGGCATATGAACATTAACATACTTCTTATAAGGAATTAAACAACAAAAAAAAAATTTCAAATAAGGTATAGCATGTAAATATAATTGTAATCATTTTTGAAAATTATCTTTAATAAAATAAGCCGTTTAGAGTCCATACTTTTATTCATGTCTGCAAAAGACATAGCATAATGAATTAATCTGTTTACTTAATCAAAAGATGTATAAAAGAGCAAACCACAATTAGGAAAATTAATCTGACAATTTTATATTACGGATTAAGAGTGATTTGTTAGTACTTCTACAAACAGATTTACTGATTAGTTTCCTTTTATCTACAGCATTTCCCATTGTGGATGTGTATATATCAAAGTTATTTAACCACGTCAATACTGTGCACTTTTATTCTTTCCTGCCCAGGCCAATTTTTAGCTTTTCTGCTTTTACTCACCACTGGGTATTTTATTTGTTGATAAAAAAATAAAAAACAAATTCTTAGTTTCTGTTATAAAAATGTGCAAATAAGTACATTTTCTTCTTCAATGATGTGCACTGATGAGGCTGCACTGATGAGCACTGATATGCTACATTGATGGGCACTGATAGGTTGCATTGATGGACACTGATGAGGCTGCACTGATGGGCACTGATGAGGCTGCACTGATGAGGCTGCATTGATAAGACAGCACTGATGGTCACTGATGGCCACTTATGAGGCAGCACTGATAATTATTGATAGGCTGAACTTATGGGCACTGATGAAGAAGCAATGATGAGGTTTCACTGTTAAAGTGGCACTAATTTGCACTGATAGGCGGCACAGATAGGCACTGATATACTGCACTTATGAGGCTGCACTGATATGGTGGCACTGATGGACACTGATGAGGCAGCACTGATAGGCACTGATGGCTATTGGCGAGGCAGCACTGATAGGCACTGATGGCTATTGGTGAGGCTGCATTAATGGGCACTGATATTCTGCACTGATAGACATGGTTGGCACAGATGGGGCTGTACTGAGGGGCACTAATAGGCTTTACTAATGGGAACTGATAAGCTACATTGATGGGCACTGATAAGACTGCAGTGATGGGCACTGGTGAGACTGCACTGATGGGCACTGATGAGGATGCACTGCTGAGGTGGCACTGATAAGCTGCACTAATGTGCACTGATGAAGAGGCACTGATGAGGCAGCACTGATGGGCACTGGTGGCCACTGGTGAGGCTCCATTAATGGGCACTGATATACTGCACTGATGGACATGGTTGGCACAGATGGGGCTGCACTGATGTGTCTGCGCTAATAATTAGGGCACTGATGATCAGTGTCCCGATTATCAGTATAAATACCCCCAGTCACAGTAAAGCCCATTATCAGCTTTCTTTGCTGGAAGGGACATTGCTGTCCATAATCAGGCTACACATACATCAGCAGCTCTTTTGAGCTGCACATACATTTCAGCAGAGCATAACATGTGTCGTGCTGGCGGTGGTAGTTGCCTGTGTGGCTCCTCAGGGGAGTGCAATGGCCTGAGCAGGCATTTGTATGCTGTACTTGATTGCTGAAATACTTTGGCTGTGATGGAACTGGGATACAATCTTGGTGGACCAGCCGTGAGACCGAGTGTTTTAATTCATCCATTTAGCCCAGTGTCTATTGCTAAAAGAGCTATTAGACGTTCTAGTATTCTGACGTCTTATCTTATGGCAAGCAGTAGTGGTGTCACTGGAGGCTGGTACACAGAGGTGTTGGAAGCTGGAAGCTTTTATCAGAACCATTGGCTTTGTTTCCATATGGTAATACACATAATACATGTAGAATGCTTTCTTCTGGTGAACTGGCTTTGCTGGATTTTGGATTTATGAACATTGGAACATTATTTATTTTATATATATATATATATATATATATATATATATATATATACAAATATATATATATGCTCTTGAAGGTTTTACATATTTATTTATGGTGACTTTATTATTTATGCACATGTATGATATGATGAATTTATATATTTATTATTTGACAGGGCAACACTGTTTAATTAATTGCAAATCTGTTTTACTTTGTAATGGTACGTTGATGTTGCTTTTTGGTTTGTTTGTTTTTTATTGCTGCCTTGTGGGGTGTATAACCCTAATAAATCCTCCTTTTTAAGCCGTGGTGTGTCAGAGGGTGTGGCAATGCTGGAAGGGACATTCTTGTTGTAATCAGGAGATCCATACATTAGCAGCTTCTGCTGCATAAATAAATTAATTGCATCTCTTTAGTATTAATTATATCAGTATAGAATTCAGACATTTTTAAATAATACAAAAACAGACCTGATTATGTATTTTAACTTATTTTATAAAAGAGGATAGTGCATTTTTATGTTTACAAAATATTTTTATTGGGTTCAAGACAAGTCCAGAATACAACAGTGCCATTCATAATAGTTACAGTATATGTTGGCATAGCCAAAAAACATTCAATTGAGTAGAGCAGATCTTAGAATACAGCATTACATTTTACAGGAGGCAAAACACAGTGAAGAGTCAAGTAATCAAATATGTAAGATTGCAGAATAGTGCAAAAAGAACAAAAAAAATAGTGTCTAATAACCAAATGACATACTCTGGTGTATGACAAAACTTCAAGATGGTCTAACTGTAGACACACATCAAATACACAAACCATGGGAGAGCCTATGGGGCTAAGACAGATAGAAGGTAGCGTAAAAGTAATCAATACAAGGACCAGTAGTCCCACTTTCTTTCAAATTAGGGTATGTATCATAGATGGTGTAATAGAGTATTTTCATAATTTTTATTAATTCTATTTGGGAAACAACTTGATACCACATAACTGAATCAGATCTCCAATTAAGAGCTATAGCCCATTGGATGGCACTAAATAAAGAGTATACTAACCTTTCACAAGTAGGGGGCACATCTGGGATGGGGGTAAACAGTAGATACATTGGTAGTGTTAGTGTAAGGGGAGCCCCGTACAGTTTTCCTAGCAGCTTCTTCTCACAGTAAGCATAATTTAGTGCAGCTCCAGAGTACCATGGTCAGGGCAACCTCGAAAGAAAGTATTGAGAACCGAGGGAATGAATGTATGGAGCTTGACTTGTTAAATAGTGATAAACCTTAAACCTTTTACATCTTAGACAAATGAAAGCATTTCACAAAGACACTATAATACCTGCCATAATCAGCAGTAGCTAGAAACACAGATTCAAAACAAAATAAATATGACTGCAGCCACACCCCATTTTTCTAATACAGTACTTGTTCTGCAATAATGTGGTGTACCCTCTTAAATTGCATAATCACTTTCCTCAAAATACTGAAAAATGAGCAATTGCACTCACAAATATCAAAAACATTATATATACAAACTTTACTTTTTATTATACAAAAATTGCAAAATATAGAAAAAAAAACAAAAAAAAACAAGCACTTTTGCATTACTATTATTTTTTTTTTTTTTTAATTTCAGGCACAATGTCGGTAGTTAAATATAAATGTCCCATGGGCCACTGATGACACTTATGATGGATATACCAATGTCTCTGTGTACATCCACCCTTAACTGATTTTCTTTCAAAAACAAATTTTTCCTGTATCAAAATTCTCTCTATTCTACAAACTTACATGCATTAAATATCCATGTGTCTCAGCATCTCAGATACTTATTTGCATAGAAAAATTTGCAAAAAAACGTATATGCTTTAAACATCTAAGTATCTCACTATCTCAGATATTTCAATTGTATTTGAGCAGACTGAATTACAAAAAAGTAGGGTGTGCATCCCAGCGATGTTGGGAGTTTGTGTACACTCCACAAGCTGAGTTCTTTTTAAAGAGAATTTGAGAACTCAATCCTTATTTCTTATTAAAGAAAACCTGCCTTAAAAATATTGTAACCCATAGGGGACTTTTTGTCCTGTGTGTGATACAAATAAAGTTTTAGTAAAAGTAGAAAAAAGTAAAAAAAAATTGCACCCAAGCATTTAGTGTCTCCAAAAAATGTTTAGCCCACCCCACTCCTACATATATGCACACACAAATGTAAATGCACCCACCTGGGTGCCTACATACAACACATTGTGTAAGACATTCTTGACACCAGGAGGCCCTTTAAGACAGTCTTGACACCATGAGGCGGAGGCAGGCTTCTGATCATGTGACCGCCATGATTGGCTGTCACAAAGGTTACATGATTAAGAAAGGTCCCAATGCAAGTAGACATCGGTTACCCACTGATAGCCATGATGGGAGAGGTGCATGCTCTCAGCACAGCATTGTTTATGTTTGAGACTCATATATGTGGCCTCTCGGCATTAAAGTCCATCCACTAAAAGGCCACATATATGCGTACGGCCAGCAGGAAGAGGTTAAATATTGTTGTACATTCCAACGTGAGAGTAATAATTATAGGCCCGTTATTCATGGTTACTTCTAAATGATAACCTATAGGGGATTTTAAAGTGTTGCCTATGGAAAATATAGGCTACCAAAGTTTGTCATTGCTTTTTAAATTTAAATTACGCTAACAATTGCCAAAATCATCCATGTGTACCAAGTGGGATCATGGGAATATATGCATCAATGGCTCATAAGATTAATACATTAATAATCTTTCAACATAAATAATGCGTAGCCTCCCTGGTGGTATTCCTGAGTGTAGCTCGGGGTAAAGTTTCAGTACCACAAGCGGTAACCCCGAGCTACACTCGGGCTTACCATGCGGCGCTGCTCCAGGATCTGTTCTTCTCTTACCTTGTCCTGCACTCCCGCGATGTCCCTCCTGCAGTGTTCCCTGTAATGTCCTCCGGCGGATGCCGGCATCTGTCTTCTGGGTTCCGTCCTCTGCGACGTCGGGATGTACGGGGACGGAACGGCGGGGAATTTGAAAATGACAAAAAGTGACATTCACTAAATTTACTAAAATCACATAGTAAAACATTACTGTATCAAACCATTTCACATACATTTTGTCCCTAGTGCATTGTCCTGTGCCCTGCCTGCATTTTTACTTGTGTTTCTGCCTGGAAGCTGAGAAACGTCCATGGCGTCCAAAAAGCATCCCTTTAGGTCAAAAGCGATTTTAGACAGCTAGAGAACAGCGATAGTAAATTAGAACCACTTGCAGAATTGAGTGATAATGATTTGTGGGGAAATTCGTCATCAGACACTGAAAACGATTTTGTGACTTTGCTCAGTGATGTGCGAACTTGGCGTTATATTTCAAATTTCAGTGTTTTTGGTTTGATTATATTATTGAATTAAATTTATTATTATTATATTATTATTTTTTATGATTATTTATTAAATTATAATTTATGATTTCGTGTTTCAAATTTTAAACATACCCGGGATGTTTACTAGACTCTTGTTCGGACAGATTTTAGTGGGTTATTCCTAAAAATTACAGGCATACAATCAAAAAATGTATATCTTCGAGCAAAAAAATGTACCATTTTGAGCACAGAAATATGGACATAATCAGACTGCTAGGGAGGTTAAATGAAAAAAAAAATTCATACAATTACACGAACAATGCTAAATTGTCCAAGTTTACCAAGTGGGATTATATGAATATATGAATCAATGGTTCATAAGATGAGTAAATCAATAAATCCATAAATAAAATATAATAAATTTGGTGCAATTATAGTTCAACGCCCCAATCGTCCAAATGTACCTCCCCTGTCCCCCTCCATCCCTTGGAGTCAGCATTAGCTATCAGAACCAACTCATGCAGGGAGCAAAGCAGGCAGGAAGCAGACATAAATCACACTCATCGTTTTTAGTTGAGGTAAGTACACATTATAGAAGGATATACTTTGTTCATTTTTCAGGTCGGAGGTTTGCAATCACTTTAATGGAAATGTTTTAGCAATTCTTTTTTGTAGGGCACTAGCTACACTTAACTTACAACCTTAGCTTAAGGTTATCAGTATAAGTATCTACAGTAGTCTGTTTGCACCACAACCCTCCAGGTAGCTCCAGGTTCATCTCTCATCTTTTTAATCTCTCAGGTCTTCATCTCTTTTTCCACATTTCCCCTTTATGTTTCAATATGTCTGTTCCGGCTAGTCTATGTCTCTGGAGTCCATCTGCAAGCAACTCTGGTAAAGAGATTCAGTGAGCTTCAAAGCACATTGTGATCCATTAATACATTTTGACTTCTGGAATGCTGTATTTTGATGCCGTTTTCCAGTGTAGTTTACAATTAGAAATAGTGAGCAGCCAAAATATATCAAGGTCCCTCCTCATCTCTTCTTTATACTTTTAGTTTATTTCTAACAGTCTTATGATTTTGCATCACAGAGCACTGAACTTGGACTGCCTGTGGCAGTGGTGCTTTTTTTTATGTTTTTACTTACCAAGTGTTTATCAGTGCTGTTAAGGTTTGAATGAGTATTTAGATTTTTATTGTCATCTTGACTTTTTGCCATCCTGAAAAATGAAGGTGTTATTAAACCCATTATATATGGTCTTCCACAGTACTCAGAATATGGAAATTCAATTATTTTAGTAATTAGTAATCACAGTCTTGTGACTTCTCTCAGTGTCCAGCCGAGCACTGGTTAATCTTGTAGGAGGAGTTCTCCTCGGACTGTCCTCTGAGGCTACATGGCCCCTCACCCTCTGTATGGACAGCTCTGAATGGTCCTGTGCTGATCACATGCACATGCAAAAACAAAATTCTCTAGCAATACTTACCAAACAGAGCATGTGAAGACTTGCCACTGCTGCTCTGTACTATGGCAGATAAATTAGGGACAGTAAAAGAAAAGGAGGAACAGAAAAGTCAGGATCAAACAGCCTTTTTTACGCAGTGCAGATGATTATCCCCTTAGGTTCCACAGTAGGCATGACAATCATGCTTTACTGCATATACAGACTGATTTTACTATTGTGGGTTTAGTAATGCTACGGGGTTTACTTACTAAAGCTAGTTACCTCTATCTTGTGTACCGGTGCATGGTAGCCAATCAGCTTCTAACCTCACCTTGTTCAGTTATGCTTTAGCAATAAAATCTGGAAGCTGACTGGTTTCTGTACAGACGTGCATGGGATTCTGAGTGAACCAGCTTTAATAAATAAACCCCTTTAATGTGTTTTAATATTTCTAAATGTTTTAATAATACTAACATTATTGAGTTTTCTTTCTTTCTCTTTCTTTCTTTCTTTCTCTCTCTCTTTCTTTCCTTCTTTCTTTCTTTCTTTCTTTCTCTCTCTCTCTCTCTCTCTTTCTTTCTTTCTTTCTTTCTTTCTTCTAATATTCATCTGACGGTAGGTTTCTCTCTAGAAATGCACCATTTAAATAACTGTAAAAAAGATCATCAGTTATCATTATTTTAAATATACATATTCTGTAGCAATATGAACAGGCATTAGACTGATAGTTATATTTATTTTCATTGCTAACAATTCTTAGAGGTTGACTTTACTAAAAGAAGAGAGTGCAAAATCTGGTGCAGCTGTGCATGGTACAATCAGCTTCTAACTTTAGCTTGTTCAATTAAGCTTTGACATTAAAACCTGGAATCTGATTGGTTTCTATGCAGAGCTGCACTCTCCAGTTTTGGTCGGCTAACCGTTAGTAGGACAGCGTAACCTGCAAAAAGATGTGCATTTATTATTTTTTAAGAGGTGAACTTATCCTTTAATACGAAGTTGCATATATTTTGTGCAGCAATGCAGCAGAATAAAAAGACCACTTTGATATAGTTTGTATTAAAAGTTGTCCTTAGTCATTGTTGGTCAGTATCATCACACCAAAGCAATAATGATGTGCTACCTAACACAAATAGAAAAGCTTAATGGATAAGTTCAATTTAACCTCCCTGGCAGTATTCCCGAGTGTAGCTCGGGGTTAACTTTCAGTACCAAAAGCGGTAACCTCAGTGTTGCTTAGGGATCTCTCCAGCACTTATCTTGTCCTGCACTCCCACGATGTCCCCCCTGCAGCGTCCCCGGCCATCTCCTCCGGCCGATGCTGGCATCCGTCTTCCGTCTAGAGTCAGGACGTACGGGGGATGGAACGGGCGGGAAATTCAAAAATTTTAAAAGTGACATTCACTCAATACACTAAAAACACATAGTATAACATTACTGTATCAATGCATTTCACATACATTTTGTCCCTAGTGCTTTGTCCTGAGCCCTGCCTGCATTTTTACTGTTCTTTCTGCCTGGAAACTGAGAAACGTCCATGGCGTCCAAAAAGCGTCCCTTTAGGTCAAAAGCGATTTTAGACCAGCTAGAGAACAGCGATAGTAAATTAAAACCACTTGCAGAATTGAGTGATAATGATTTGTGGGGAAATTCGTCATCAGACACTGAAAACGCTTTTGCGACTAAGCTCAGTGATGTGTGAACTTGGCGCTCTATTTCATATTTCAGTGTTTTTGGTTTGATTACATTATTGGATTAAATTTATTATTATTATATTATTTTTTATGATTATTTATTATATTATAATTTATGATTTCGTGTTTCAAATTTTATCATACCCGGGATGTTTACTAGACTCTTGTTCAGACAGATTTCAGTGAGTTATTCCTAAGAATTACAGGCCTACAATAAAAAAAACAACATATTTCCATGCAAAAAAATGTACTGCTTTGAGCACAGAAATACTGACATAACCAGATTTTGCACTCTCCAGTTTTAGTAAATCAACCTCTTAGTCTCTTGCAGATCACTTCATTGATTATACTGGTAGTAGATAATGGAATTGCTCTTGCTGACACCATAGTGACTTCATTTACTGTTATAGCTTTCGAAGTTTAGATATTGTCCCCTAGTCAATTAACACTCCTGGGTGGCGTGGCTTGACTGCAGATGTGAGAAGATGCTAACTCATGAGCCTAGACTGAGATTCTGAACTCCATGCACCTACATCTAACTCTGTGCCACATTTCACTTCCTGAATGGCAGGGGAACACATCAGAGCATATTGCTCTTTCTGTACTTGGAATACTACCATGAAACAGAAAAAAAGACCAGGATGCAATGGACTGCAGCCACATCACACACAGTGAAAAGGATCAGAAGTGCTACAAAAAAGCTTGAGTACTTTAAATGCACAAGGCTAGAAAACTGACCATAAAATGGCTTTTTTACACAGTGAGGACACAGGATTGGGCACACTAAATGACTCCTCTTGGGTGGTGCTAGGCAAGGTTGTGGGACCCTGGTCAGAACAGTGGGAAAACAGATGTTATGGGTTCCTTTGGAAACTATACTTGAAAAATGTTGAAGGACACTACAGAGCTCTCTTTGAATGATGTGTTCAAGGTAGGGCAGACATGCAATATATCCCTGTCTAACCTTACAGACCAGGTGTAAGGTCTTAGGGAAGGTATGGGCATCATATGGGAAGGTATGGGCATCAAACAAAATGATGTGGCTTAGATGGCTGTGCCACCTTAAAAAGGAGACCTTAAAGCCACTGACCTTTTAGTTAACAATTACAATCACCATATATAGGACACAGAAAATAGGTTTAAGCATAGGAACAGCCAAATGCAAGCCTGACTAAACAAGTAGATGGTAAATATCCTATGGCATGCACCGAGCAGTGGCTAAAAGTAATGTTTGATAAAGCCAGTTTTCCCCATTGTTTGATGTGGAGTGAACAATTAGAATCACAATCACCCCTTACCTACAAGTAATCCACCTTGCCCTTTCATTCTGAAGATGTCCTGTTATGAGGACAGGGACAATATTTTTTCTTTAGCTTACATTAAAGGCAACATTGAATTACATAGCACCAAAATATAAATTTTGCCTGAATTTTGTTGTGAAGGTTTAGAAACATAGGAAATGTCAATACTAATGTCAACACTATGGTCAATAAAACATAATCTGTATTCTTCATATTCCTTAAGCAATACTATATCTGGAGTGTAGCTTCAGATGGTAACACGCACTTTATTTTTATACTCATGTAGTAGCTGCTTACTGGTTCAAGAGCAATGAGCAACATCTTTAATATATATAATAAGTTTCTCCCCTGCCTACGATATGAAAACTAATATTTTTCTTTAGCCTTCAAAGGAATCCTTCACAAGTAGTGTTGGGACGTGAGACAGCCTGGTTCTAAATACACACTTTTCCAAATTATTATGCAAATGATATTTTTCTCATTTACCTAAATAATTGATGTAAATAACAGTCAGCATAATTCTCATGTTATCAACTATTAAGAGTACAATTCAAATTTTATTGAACAAACCTCCTAATGATAACAGTATTTTTTTTAAACATAAAACACTTACAATGCACTGTTCCAAATTATTACACACAGTAAGTTTCAAAACACTTTATAGGTTGTAAAGAACTGAAAATTGTTATTTATTGTGTTTGCAGCGTATTTACTGAAATCAAAAGCTATTTCAATCAAACTTTTAACAACGTTTTAACTTTTTAACCATTTTAACAGGTCACGTTACATTGTAACATAGGACCCCTTATATGATAGCAGCTTCACAAGTCTTGCATCCATTGAACTTATGAGTTTTGTGGACAATTTCTGCTTGAATTTGTTTGCAAGATGTCAGAATAGCCTCCTTGAACTGCTTTTTTGGATGTAAACTGCCTCCCACCCTCATAGATCTTTTGCTTGAGGATGCTCCAAAGGTTCTCAATAGGGTTGAGGTCAGGGGAGGATGGAGGCCACACCATGACTTTCTCTCCTTTTATCACCATAGCAGCCATTGATACAGAGGTATTCTTCGCAGCATGAGATGGTGCATTGTCATGCATGAAGATGATTTTATTATGGAAAGCATAGTTCTTCCTTCTGAAACAGGGAAGAAAGTGGTCAGTCATAAACTCTACTTTGCAGAGGTCATCTTTACACCTTCAGGGACCCTAAAGGGGCCGACCAACTCTGTTCCCATGATTCCTGCCCAAAACATGACTCCACCACTGCCTTGCTGACGTTGCAGCCTTGTTGGAACAGGGTGGCTGTCCACCAACCATCCACTACTCCATCCATCTGGAACATCCAGGATTGCACAGCACTCATCAGTGAACAGGACTGTTTGAAA
This sequence comes from Staurois parvus, assembly GCF_062004578.1. NCBI lineage: Eukaryota > Metazoa > Chordata > Amphibia > Anura > Ranidae > Staurois > Staurois parvus. The sequence continues at coordinate 13,132,566 of NW_028317949.1, forward strand.
ATTAGTCTTCATGTATTTTTCTGCCCAATGCAGCCGTTTCTGCTTGTGAGCATTGGAAACCGTAATGGGTTTCCATGCGAATGGTCTGGCAAGGTTTGAATTTGGGTTGGCGGTGATAAATTGTTGTGCATATAAATTGCTTTGATCCACAATCAATGCATACAGATCTTCCGTGAAAAACAGCTCCAAAAATCAAGGGGAGTAGTTAAATTATAAAAAAATAGATCTTCCATGTTCTTTACATGTCTCTTATCAAATTCCTTGGGGTGTCTACTTTCCAAAAAGGGGTCATTTGTTTTTTTTATTGTACTGACGTGGCATTTTAGTACCTTATGAAATGTGACAGGCAGTCAGAAAGTAAAAGCTGCGTAAATTCCAATATACTGCACAATATTCTGTATATATCATAGTTTGTAGACACTATAACTTTCACACAAACAAATTAATATACACTTACTGGGATTTTTTTTTTTTACCAAACACATGTAGCAGAGTAAATTTTGGCCCAAATATATGACTAAATGTGAGTTTATATTTTATAACAGAAAGTAGAAAATATAGGTTTTTTTTTACATCGCAAAAAATAAAAAACCCAGTGGAGCTCAAACACCACCAAAATAATATTCTATTGTGTAAAAAAAATTACATCAATTTTGTTTGGGTACAGCATTGCATGACCACACAATTACCAGTTAAAATAGCACAGTGCCGAATAGCAAAAAATGGCCTGGTCAGCAAGGGGGAAAACCACCCGGGGCTGAAGTGGTTAAAAAAAAGAGGCTTTTTTCACTACTAACTCAGGCTCAGTGTCCAACTCAGCTATTGTCTGGAACACTCATAAAGCATTCATTAGAGTTTTGCTTATTCAAATGAGTTCTGAGGCAAAGAAAAAGAGGACACATCAATTAGAGGACTTATCAAATGCTATTAATGATGCAGAAACCCAAAACAAATTACACCTCTCACCACGCCTCAAAAACAAATTACTCACCTTATGCCAGAAGCTTAGGTTTCTGCTTTTGAAATCATTTGAGAAAATTCAACGCAAATAAAGCTGCTAAATATGCAACCAATAACAAAGTGGGAAGGCCATGGCTCTTCACATCAAAAGCCTGTGCCTTGAATCCAAAAAAGCTCACCTATACCATCAGCACACAAAAGAAAAGCTCTTAAACCCTCAATCTGTATCGGATGCCTTTAGCTTATACTATGGCATTCTTTACAACATTAGAAATTACTCCACAACGCACCAACCCTTACCAGCTGAGATTGAGGAGTTCCTTTCTCATATCAATCTTTCCAACTTAACACCACATTCTTTGATAACTCCAAATGCACCTTTCATGGTTGCAAAAATAACCAAAGTATTAAAAGAAATTCCCAATAACAAATCTCCCAGCCCTGATGGCCTGACTGGTGAATACTATAAACAATTATAAAATATACTAGAACCTCATTTGTGCTCTATTTGTAACAATGCTGCTTCTTCTTCATCTTTTTGTACTGAAATGCTATCTGCATTGGTAATAACACTACCCAAGCCGAGTAAAGACCCAACTTCCCCACAAAACTTTTGCCCGATCTCCCTACTTAACTATATAAAAATCTATTCCAAACTAATAGCAAACAGATTAATTGATATCTTACTGAATTTGATCCACAAGAAGACTGATTAAAATTATATACCATACCAAAACCAAGAACACCACTTCCTTGCTCCTCTCCCTAGACGCTGAAAAGGTGCTGGAACAGATATAATGGCAGTACCTTTGCCAAATCCTTCATAAATCAAGGCCCTATTCTCAATGCCATACTTGCCTTGCACTCTACCTCTTCTGTGCAAGTATACATCTCTGACATGCTATCCACAACCTTTCAAATCATGAATGGTACTAGACAGGGTTTCCCCTCTGATTTTCAGTTTGCTGGTGGAGCCTTTAGAGGAACCTGTTAGAATGAACGATAAGATTTCTCGGTTTACCATCACATTTCATAAACACAAGATTAGTTTATTCAGTGATGATGTGATCCTCATGCCCTAGCCTGTCCACCTCACTAGTAGAAGTACAAAGGATATTACATTGGTTTAGCAAGGTCTTCTACTACAAAGCTAATAACACAAAATTATTTATCTTGGGCATACATATACTTGGGCAGATGCCAGTATATCTTACCTAGGTATACAAATTACAAAAAAAACCAAAACCCACACCAATTATCTTCCTTTTTGCACCACATTGCAGCAAGGCTTCCAACAACTAGCACACCAAAAATTCTCTTGGGCAGGAAGACTAACCACCTCTAAAATTATGCACCTTTCTTAACTTCTAAACTTATTTAGGATTTTACCTATCTTACTTCTGGCTACTTACTTTAAATCCCTGCAATTCATATGGCAGGGCAAGAAACCCAAATGTGCCCATGATAAACTAGTTAAGTATAGATCGGCAGATGGGACTGGATACGTAAACGTTTAGTGGGCCACCATCCTCACACAGCTTAAAGGCTGGTTTCTACCTATACCCAGCACCCTATGGGGCAAAACAGAATTCTCCTATATCCTAAGATAACCATTAAAGGCATGGATATTTAACATCCACTTTGGGGCTAATATCCCTTCTTACCTTCCCCCACTCATGGTGGCTTCAGTGAAAACATGCCAAAAGCTCACCACTTTGTCCCATTTTTACCCCACCAATGAGAGTCTTAAGTTCCCTCTACACAACTTCATTGATGACCTACCCCTTACTCCTTAGACAAACAAGGGAATGCAGCAAGCAACCTGTTTACAAGCGTTGATCCTAAATACTTCTCCTGGGGGTGCATGCATGGCCGGCTCCAGGATGACAGCTCCATGAAGAGAGCTCCGCATCCCCGCCAGCCATAACCCGGCACTCACGGACCTCTCCCCACGCTGATAAGGGGACGCAGGTCTCCACTGGATCCCCAGGGAATATGTCCCGACACCGCAGATCACCAGGGAAGCCGGGAAAGCTGACAAGCTTTTTCCCAGCTCTCAGCTCCTGCAGCCAAGATGGCACCGGCTCCTCACAGACAGATGCCTCACAGACAGAACGGAGACCAGAGCACACCACAGACCCCAGGCTTAAAGCAACATTATACCCTGGAGACCCTGGTGAGTCCTCTCCGCCCCTGTCTCCCACCACAAGTAGCCCTCCTAAGTCCAGACCTAGGCTGGACATACAAAAATCCTCCTGTCACTCAGCCTTCCTATTCTACTCCATCCTTAATAGAAAATTTTCCTGCTTCAGACCAACCTATCACTGAACTGTCTATGAAAAGTATGCTTCTCTCACTGCGACAAACCTTACATAATGACCTGACGACAATACTATCTCAAATTTCAACCGCGGTACAACAACAGGACCACCGTATCCGCCATATTGAAAATACAATGGGGGAAATATTTGCAGCTCACAACGACCTAATAGACACATACACCGACCAGGGCACCAACATAGAACAGATTAAACTCAAACTAGCGGATCTTGAAGACCGCTCTAGGCGGAACAACATCAAATTCTGCAGAATCCCAGAAAACATCAATTTGGACGCCATAGTACCATACTTACAACACCATAACAAAAGCGTTGTGGAATTGGAATACCAATGGGGTTTCCTCACAAAGCTCATTGTTAAAAAACAAAGAAGGCTCTTTACAATTAAATCTATTGAGGCAGGCATCGACCTCTTGAAAGTCTGGAAGATCCTACCAGCGGACTCCCACCAACCCACCTCCAACCAACCAAACGCAACACATGGAAGCAGAATGGCCTGGATCCTAAGATCACCACCATCAACAACCACCCAACAAGCTGGGACCCTATCAACCACTAATGGCTGGCAGACGGCCCCATTATGGTCACCCTCGAACAACTAATTATTCGTCAACATGACTTACCACGTAAGTCATGTATGTTCAAATCCCCCCGTTACATAGTAGCAATAAGTGCTACACATACCACTTGTGTTTTCAACACTTTTTTTTACCCCCTTACCCTCCTACCTATACCAGTCGATTGACTCAACCCCTCCTCATTCGAAAGAACGACCTACAAGATGAAACATCCGCATCAAACCAGCGACCGCTTCCAGCACGTTACCTCTTCTTTGTGGAAACTTCTCCAAAACAACAAAAAGATATGCCATTACTCTACATTATCCATGAAATACCTCTGCTACTTCGAACAACTCTCCTACATCCAGGACTATGATTAAAATATCATCCTTAAATGTCCGTGGCCTCAACTCACCATTCAAAAGATCTCTACTACAAAAAAGAAGCTCGCTCATTGCAGGCTGATGTCCTATTCCTTCAAGAATCCAAATTTGCCACCAACAAAATCCCCAAATTTCACATATACCATTTTTCTCCAATCTATATGGCAACCAGCCCCAAAAAAAAGAACTGCGTCATCACAGCCATTAGAGACTCTCTCCAATACCAGTTCATCTCAGAAGTCGCAGACCCTCAAGGGTGCTACCATATCCTGATATGCAAAATTAATGGAATCCTGTACACCCTGGTCAACATCTATGGTCCAAACACCAATCAACTCCAATTCTACAACAAAATCAATTCCAGTATTTCCGCTCAGAAACAAGGCAGACTAATTATAGGAGGAGACTTCAACAATATCGGCAACACACTCCTGGACTCTTCCTCTAGCAAACGCTCCTCCAAACAATCTTTTAACGTCTTTCTACACAAAAATGACCTCTACGACATCTGGCAATGCCATCACAGTACGGAAAAAGACTACACCTACTACTCCCCCTCTCAACTCTCCTACTCCAGAATTGACTTTTTCATCACGGACAAGTGGACTTTACAACACGCCACATCCTCCGAAATTGGTACCATAACCTGGTCAGATCACGGTCCAATCTCCATCTCCTTAGATCACAACCAACACTCTTCAATACCCAGAATCTGGAGACTTAACACATTCTTATTGAAGAACCCGGACCACAAAAAACTCATATTGGACGCTCACAATATGTTTTTTGACATAAATGACTCACCTGAAACATCGATACACACATTATGGTCCACATATAAGGCATACATGAGAGGTATTCTTATCCAATTAAATTCCCGAATCTCCAAACAGAGAAACCAACAAATCGACGAAATCCTCCTCTCCATTAAAACAAAAGAAGAATTAAACAAAAAATCTCCAAACTCCACAACGTCTGCCCAACTCACCGCTGATAGAAACAAACTTAGAACCCTCCTGCTCTACAAATATGACCTCAATCTTCAAAAAACAAAAACTACATTCTACTCCCTTATCAACAGAGCCAACTCCTTACTAATCAAAATGATTAAACAACGACGACTAAGAAATAAAATATCTTCAGTTTGTCATCCATCCTCACGAGCCCTAACCACAAACCGCAGGATATAGCTAATGCCTTCGTGACCTACTACCAACAGCTATACAACCTTAAAGATGACCCTAACACCAGTCAACCAACACCTACGTCCATACAACAATTCCTCCACACAAATAAACTCCCTCAACTTTCCTCAACCCAACTTGACGACATATCAACTCCGATCACTCCCACTGAAATAGAATCCACCATTAAAACACTTCCTCTTAACAAGTCTCTGGGAAATAAATATACAAATGATATACAAATGAGTACTACAAAAAATTTGCCCCTAACCTATCGCCATATCTGACCAGACTCTTTAACCACGCGGCCACCACTGGCACATTCCCCAAGGACATGCTACAATCGACAATAACCACAATACCAAAGCCTGGCAAAGATCCACAGTTTGTCCACAATTATAGACCAATTACCCTACTTAACACAGACGTCAAACTCTATGCAAAAATTATAGCATGCAGACTACTCCCCTATCTCCCCATTTGATACACCCAGACCAAGTAGGATTCATACCAGGCCACCAAACACCTGACGCTACTAGAAGACTCATATCCCTCATCCATCACTTAGAATACACCAAACAACCCTCATTGCTTTTATCACTGGACGCTGAAAAAGCATTTGACCGCATACACTGGCTATTCTTGCAGATGACCTTACAGAAATTTGACATCACAGGTTGGATGTTAACAGCCATTTTAGCACTGTACTCCCTCCCATCAGCCAGAGTATTAATGGACGGAACACTATCAGACCCCTTTGATATTACCAATGGCACCAGACAAGGCTGCCCTCTATCTCCTGTCATATTTGCATTACTTATTGAACCCCTAGCCTCTAAACTTCGAGACGACCCACTGTTTACTGGCATACGACACCTTAACACTGAGCACAAAATTATACTGATGATTACCAACCCAGCCAAATCCCTCCAAACAATATGTACCCATCTTCAACAATATACAACGGTATCCTGCTATAAACTAAACAAGCCCAAATCCTCAATTTTAAACCTCCACACACCATATTTCACTCAACTATCCCTTGCTAAACAATTTCCCTTCACTTGGGAAAAAAATAACATCCCATATTTAGGAATCAAACTCTCTGCCACAACAGACCAACTATTTACCTCGAACCACAAAAAATTACTTGAAACTATACCCCAAGAAATTGCCAACTTTCGTACCTCAAAACTATCTAAATTAGGCAGGGTGGCGACATTAAAAATGCCCATCCTACCGAAAATTCTCTATATTTTCTGCATACTCCCAATACCGGTCCCCAATACTTTCTTCTCCAAACTCCAATCTATATTTACCAGATTCCTATGGAATTCCAAAAGACTTCGATGTACCACCAATCTCTTAATCAGACCACCCTCCAAAGCAGGAGCTGGCCTTCCACACCTTAAATTCTACTATAATGTCACTCTTCTGGACCAAATATATTTTTGGTGGCACCCAACCAGAGAAAAGTCCTGGTCCACAATGGAAACCTTACCTTTTCTTCCACTTAAACCACACCATCTACTCTTAACTACAATATTCTCACAAACGACCTATTACTTAAAGCATCCATGTATCCAAGCCACCCTTCAAGCTTGGAAAGATCTTTTATCCACAGATTACCCAGACTCCAAACAACTCCATACCCCACTCAACATATTACATTCCATTACACCCTCCCTAGATTTAACCCAGTGGGAAAAAAGAAACATGCATCATATAGCAGACCTTTACAAAAATCACATCCTACACCCATTTCATTATCTCCAAGTCACATTTAATCTCCCTGCCGCTGAATACTTCACCTACCTACGAATCACACACTGCATCCAAACAAACATTATACCCCATAACATAACATTCCCGGCTACGGTCTACACCTATTTCTCCAGACCGCATTACCCAAGTAAAGGCATCTCTACCTTCTACAAATATTTATCGGACCTGCAATTTACTTTAAAATCTACCTCTTTATCTAATTGGGAAAAAACCCTAGCAGAAAACATTCCAACTCACTCATGGACTACCGCATTTAAATCCACCTGCAAATCCTCTCACTGCAACTCACATTGGGAATCCACCTTTAAATACTTCATCAGTGGTACCTAACCCTACCAAACTAGCAATTTTCTATCCAAAGCATTCCCCTTCTTGCTCACGCCAATGCAGGGACATAGGCTTCACTCTTCACTCTTCACATACTATGGTCCTGCAAATATATTAAATCCTTTTGGAATAGTATATTCCAACTAATAACCGAAGTTTCCAAAATAACGATAACCCCAAATCTGGCACTTGCACTCTTACACATCGGGATTAACAATTTCCCATATACCTCCCGTACCATCATTGTCCACATACTTTTTACAGCTAAACTGAGTATAACCCGATTATGGAATACAACCACAGCTCCTTCCCTTCAATCGCTAATTTCAGACCTTATATCTATAAATACCACTTCCTTAAATACAACAAGTGACAAATTCAAAGATTCAACTAAAACAAAATCTTAAATCCCCATAATTTCAGACCTTAACTTCCAATGCGAAATGGAAAAAAGACTGGCCATCAATAACTCCACCCAACATAAGTTTAATTCCTTATGGTCTAACTGGTTACAAAACCCTAACTGCTCTGTAAAACCCTGATACCTTACAATCAATCACTCTACTTATCCACGTCAGACTGGTACTCCTTCCCTATTCTACCACAATTTCTCCCCCCCCCTCTCCACTACCCTCCCCCTATTATTCTCCCCTTGTTTATTACCCCCTTACTACTCACTACTCCTCCTCACGGTTCAGTCCACCCCTAGCATGCCTCTGATGTCTATGCCGTAACTCTATTTTCAAACCCAGCCAAAAGGTGGGGTAACATCCTAATACAGCTGTATTGTATGCATACATTTATACTGAACCAAATGTTTTCTCCCTGTTAAATTTTTGAAAAACTATCAATAAAAATTATTGAAACTAAATACTTCTCCTGTCTTCAGAAAGAACATCAACTAGATTGCAGAGACTTATTTACATACCTCTGCACATCCCACTGCATGATGTCTCTCCTAGGCTGGCCCTTCAAAATACCCTGGTCTACATGCGTCTTTCTCACCACCCTCTGAATAGTACCAAAGAGCATCTAATTTTTCTATACAATATTCAAACAAAACACTATTTTTATTAAAACGGAACACTTCAAACAATGGGAAACCGATCTAACGAACACATATACTAATAGGCTCAGGCAAACAGAATGACCTACAAAGTAACTTGCTGCTCCTTATGGGAGCTCTCTAAAAAAAAAATTACCCTTATATGGTACCTGACTCCAGATAGAATTTCATGCTTCAAAGGCCAATCCTCTAACCGTTGCTGGAGTCAGCACTGGCAAAAAGGCTACCTTTTACATATCCTGTGGGGCTATACAAACCTCAAACCTTTTTGGACCTCTATCTTCCACCTTATTTCTAACATTGACCATGGCTCTATCTTTCCCTCTTCAGGCTTAGCCCTATTAGCCCTTTCGCTGCCAGGCCCTCCACTTTTAAACCCAGGTGGCCAGACCATTTTTGCAATTTTTTCCATTGCTTTTTTGTTTCCTTTACAGCTTGCAGAGTTTGTAAAAGACCCCCCAAACAATATATTTTCTGAAAGCACATGACCAGTAGAATAAAAAGTAGATGCTACTGATATTTAGGGCCCCATGATACTTGCACAAATGTGCATCAAATCATTATTTTAGCTAAAAATGCATTACAATCATTAGCAGATACAAACAGCAAATTTTACAAAATTCCAACTAAATATAAAATCTTAACCTGTATTGAGTTAATAAATAACAAATATTTGTACATTTTAAATAGAGCCTTTTTTTGCAAAGTGGTGAAAATCGAACATATGCAAAACTGTAAATAATTACATTTCTCTAAAAATATGGAGGTATTAATTTTTCACTTATAGCTTTCAGAGTTTATAGAAGACCCCCTAAACCCTATATTTTCTGAAAGCACATGACCAGTAGAATGAAAAGATGCTACTGATTTTGAAAGCCCCGCAATGTTTGCGCAAATGTTTATCAAAGCAGTATTTTTGCTAAAAATGCACTAAAATCATTAGCAGATACCAACACAGCAAATTTTACAAAATTCCTGCTAAATTCCTACTAAATATAAAAGCTTAACCTGTATTGAGTTAATAAATAGCAAATATTTGTGAATTTTACATTGTGCCTTTTTGCAAAATGGTGAAAATTGAAAGGAAGCAAACATTTCTCTAAAAATCCAGAGGTTATCATTTTTTACTTAGTAGCTTTCAGAGTTTGTAAAAGACCATCCAAACCAAATATTTTCTGAAAGCACATGACCAGCAGAATAAAAAGAAGGTGCTACTAATTTTTAAAAGGCACAACAATAGTTGTGCATATGTTTATTGAGTCTGCATTCCAGAAAAGAGGAGAATCAGAATCTGTCATGCCATTATTATATGGGATAGGTTGTAAACTTGCTTTTAGCAGTGAAACCCTGCCAAGCTTTTATGTTGGCTGTTGTTTGTCAGTACCTTTTTTACTATCTGAATTCTGTGTCAGCCATTTTTTGTTACATGTGTTCCTGCTTCTTTTTTTGTAAACTAATTATTGTAAATTGCTTAATCTATTGGGAAGGTTAACATTATTAAGAGCTATGAATACATTTCTTATGCCATATTTTTTTTAGTACCAATAAGGCTTCATGTACATGAGCCGACTCTGACCACAGCATGGAAAAAACACAAATCACAGCACCGGTACCATGGTTCGCATGTTTTGCCACAGTTTTGCTTCATTTTCTGTTTTCCCATGACCAATGATTCTTTTGCGTTCAGGAGAGGGAGGTTTAACCTCATCTAAACATGGCAACTTCTAAACTCTGCTAAAAGCCTATGTGTACATGGACACATAGGCCCTGATTCACTATTGGGCGTGGGCGCATATTTATGGGCTTAAGCCCAATTTTCATGGGCGTCCGTCCATTTTTGACCCTGCAACCTAATTCACTATTGAGCAGAGCCCATAAGCAGACGCCCAATCTAATTCACAAAAAGACACACGCCCGGAATCAGACTCACAAAAGCAGACTTGCTAAGAAGCACGTCTAACACCATGAAAAATCACTGTAGAGACATGTTCACTTAGAAATTTGCTTTGCCAAATATCAGGACTTCACTTTAAACAATATCTGCTATTTCCAAAAAAATTAAGAATGTGTTAAAAATCGTTTTTCTCAAGGAAATCGACACAGTAAAAATCTAGATGCCCGTGCAGTGTCTTTGGCAGATAGAACTGAGCATGTGCAGAACACATTTTAGTCCTCTGCCATGGGCGTTTGCTTTTTAGCCACTGCCTAATAGTGAATCTGATTGTGGATTCCTCTGACAGCCGGCTCTCGGTCGCGACTACTGTGTTTAATAAACAGCATTAAGCATATCTTCATGTAATCTAATTAGATTTCCTTCGTTTTAGTGATTATATTTTTGTTTCTTATCCTTTATAATTATTTCTGTTATGATTTTACCTATTTTGAAGGTCTAGATAAAATTTATTTTGAAAGCTGAATGTAAAAATAAAGGTCCGCAATAAAAAAAAAAAAAAAAAAAAAACAGCGTGGGTCCCCCCTCTCATCCATACCAAGCCCTTCAGGTCTGGTATGGATATCAAGGGGGAACTCCATGCTGAAATTTAAAAAAAAAACAGCGTGGGTCCCCCTCAATATCCATACCAGACCTTTATCCGAGCATGCAGCCTGGCAGGTCAGGAAAGGGGGGGGGGGGACGAGCGAGCGCCCCCCCCCTCCTGAACCATACCAGGCCACATGCCCTCAACATGGGGGGGGTGCTTTGGGGCAGGGGGGCTCCCCCCCCAAAGCACCTTGTCCCCATGTTGATGAGGACAAGGGCCTCTTCCCCACAACCCTGGCCGGTGGTTGTGGGGGTCTGCGGGCGGGGGGCTTATCAGAATCTGGAAGCCCCCTTTAACAAGGGGGCCCCCAGATCCCGCCCCCCCCCTTACGTGAATGATTCTGCGGTACACGGTCCGCAGACTCATTCACAAAAAAACTAAGTGTGGTGTAAAAAAAACACAGTACAGGGTCTTTGACAAGTCCTTTATTAAAACAATGTCCCCCGAAGTAGATCCAACGTCAATCACGGCGGCGGCGGCAGGGACCCGAAAAAAGAAAAAAAAAAAAGGTTCCGCTCCAGTCCGAGGCTTCCAGCCTTGTGAAGAAGAGGCTAGCTAACAGTTCTTATATAGGTATGGGGCGGGGCCAGCCGGGCACATCATCCCCGCCCCTTACCTATTTGAGAAATGTCACCCTGTCTCTCCACTGAGGCTAACTAGCTGAATGCAGGAGACAGTCTGACATTTCTTATATAGGTATGGGGCGGGGCCAGCCGGGAACAGCAAGCATGTGACATGGGGCGGGTCACTCAGATGATGTCCCCGGCTGGCCCCGCCCCATACCTATGTAAGAACTGTCAGCTAGCCTCTTCTTCACTAGGCTGGAAGCCTCCGACGGGAGCGGAACTTTTATTTTTTTTTTCGGGTCCCTGCCGCCGCCGCGATTGACGTTGGATCTACTTCGGGGGACATTGTTTTAATAAAGGACTTGTCAAAGACCCTGTACTGTGTTTTTTTTACACCACACTTAGTTTTTTTGTGAATGAGTCTGCGGACCGTGTACCGCAGAATCATTCACGTAGGGGGGGGGGGCGGGATCTGGGGGCCCCCTTGTTAAAGGGGGCTTCCAGATTCTGATAAGCCCCCCGCCCGCAGACCCCCACAACCACCGGCCAGGGTTGTGGGGAAGAGGCCCTTGTCCTCATCAACATGGGGACAAGGTGCTTTGGGGGGGGGAGCCCCCCCTGCCCCAAAGCACCCCCCCATGTTGAGGGCATGTGGCCTGGTATGGTTCAGGAGGGGGGGGTGCTCGCTCGTCCCCCCCCCCCTTCCCTGACCTGCCGGGCTGCATGCTTGGATAAGGGTCTGGTATGGATATTGAGGGGACCCACGCTGTTTTTTTTTTTACATTTCGACGTGGAGTTCCCCCTTAATATCAATACTAGATCCGAAGGGCTTGGTACAGATGGGAGGGGGGACCCCACGCTTTTTTTCTATTATTTATGCAATAAAGGGAATTATTTTACATTCAGCTGTCAGTGGGGAACCCCGCTGACAGATGAAACATTAACTCATGGCTGTCGCTCCTACAATCCCGCATGAGTTATGTTATCAACTCATGCGGCGTTTTAGTAGTGAAAACCAATGCAGCGCTCATGTTTCAGCTGTCGGCGGATTTCCCCACTGACAGTTGAATGTCAAAGTATTGCAGGGATTTAGAAACAGTTCTTTAAATAACTGGCGTGGGGTCCCCCCTCCCATCCATACTAAGCCCTTCGGGTCTCGTATGGATGTTAAGGGGTACCTCCACGCTGAAATTAAATAAAAAACAGCATGGGGTACCCCCCAAAATCCATAACACATACTTATCCGAGCATGCAGCCCGGCAGGTCAGGAAAGGGGGGGGGGGACGAGCGAGCGCCTCCCCCCCTCCTGAACCATACCAGGCCACATGCCCATACCAAATTATTCAAACATTTGTAAACAGACCAATTAACTGAAATGGTTTGGCATTTGTACCCCAAATATGACGTTCCCTGAGGCGTTGGTAAACCGAGGTACGCCTGTATTAGTATTGCAATCCTTTGTATTGGGATACATAGAACCATCATACATGTGAATTGGCAACATAGCACAACATTTGTGTCACATTGGAGATATCTGGCTAGTTATACTGACCTTGCCCAGGGACCTAGGATTGATTCACAGTACAGAAATACAGGCTGGGTTAGCAATGTAGCTCCGTGGGTTAGTGGTTAGCACTGCTGCCTCACAACTCTAGGGTTGTCGGTTCGAATCCCAACCCCGGCGAGGTAGTAGCATGATCTCCGTGTGTGGCTGTCTTCACATACATGTTCTGGCAACATCTTTGCATTCTGTCTAAATGATCCCTAAAATGTGAATTAGAATGAGGCCTTGTCTGTTGAAACACCTTCAAAGCTGCACCTTATGTGAATGTCATACAATGGTATAAGATAAGGGCCTGAATCACTAATAGATTTGATAATGATGGTTTACACTCCACCCACTTTTGTGAAGGATTTGGCAAGCAAAGAGCTGACAGAGAGAGAGAAGAGTGAGACGAAGAAGAGTGAGCGAGAGATACATATGAAGAGTGATAAAGAGAGACATTCAGAAGAGTGAGCGAGAGAGAAGAGCGAGCCAGTGAGACGACGAAGAAGAGTGAGCGAGAGAGAAGAGCGAGCCAGTGAGACGAAGAAGAGTGAGCGAGAGATACATACTGAGGAGTGATAAAGAGAGACATTCAGAAGAGTGAGCGAGAGAGAAAAGACTCGGTTGGTGAATCCACACATCAAACTTGTCACAAATCCTGGCGTGCATTTTTCCCCCAAATGCATAGCAGACCCTTATCCCAGCAGGCAGGTACCGCACGCCTTCAAAGATTTATTTCCTTTGTTGATTTTCCTGCTTCGCTCACACTATATGCAATTGAAAATTACTCTTTAAGTTGCCAATTTTACTGTGTTTTCTAGAGAATTACTAACTAGTTGTGTTTTCAGTTGTGTGTAGCATTGCGATTTCTATTTGAGTCTAGATGTTAAATTGCTAATAAATGGCCACAATTCTCAAATACCTTTGAACTCTCGCTGCAACAAATGGTGTATGTTAATACACTCACATTCATTATATCCAATATCAGGTACGATGTCAATGCACAAATCGCACCTGAAATTGCACACCCTGGATGTGACTTGTCATGTGATTGGCATGGCCAGCAGCTTGCTCTTTGCATGGCAAATTGCACACAATGTTACTGGGGGCCAACACCACTGTCACATCTAATCCGATGCGGCAATTGTCCAACTTACAGTGAAGTTGCACGAGTTCACAATCCAATTGGATGTGAACAGAGCCTACAGTGGCCAATAGGGTGCGACTTGGTCTACGATTTGCAAGTCGCCTGTCATGCCAATTGCATGGCAATCGCAAACAATGTTACTGGGGGCCACCCGGTCACATTAAAGCAGATTTCTAAGTGGTGTTATTGACACCACAGTCACATCATGTGACTTGCATAGAAGTTGCATGATTTCAAAGTCGGGGTACATGGTGATTTCAAGTGCAATTTGCAAGACATTCGACATCGATCTCTCAGCAAATTGCATGAAAAGTAGTGTATTCATTACTCTATTATTACTTGCGGCTCCAACCAAGTTTGAACCACAACAATATGAACGCTCCAATAGCGTGCTCATTGAGTGGGACTTGGCATGTGATTTGCACAACATGCAAGCTGTAAATCGTCTGCAAAGTCGCACCCTATTGTCTGCTATTAGAGTGACCACATGGGTGCGTTTCAAACACTGATTTCTATAGTAGTACATGTACTACTTTAGTGGCAATTTGCATAGAGATCTGTGTCAGATGTCTTGAAAATTGCATTGAAATGGTCAACTTTACTGTAAGTTGCATGATTTGTAAATCAGCTTTCCCCAGAGTGTAATGTTTGGTGATGTTTGATTTCTGGAGTGTTTTACCAATTGATGGGAAATTCACCATACTAGTCAAATCGATTTGTCATTTTCAGTATTGCATACAAGATGTGGTCATGTGACTGTCTTAACTCATGCGAGAATCTGGAGGGAATTGTGACCATAGTAGCAATAAAGGTTCCAATTGGGGTTCCCTTTCACATCCCTGCTCAATGTTCTGTTGTATGCTGCACACGTACATTTCACTGTATATATCTTTCTGATTTGTGGGGCCTGTATACCAAGGGTTAATGCAGGTAGGAAGCCGATTCATCAGGTGAAAACACTTTCACTGACCAAACTAAGGTCAGTGGTGGGTGTGGCTTCATTGGGTGTGGGGCCTTGTTTGGCGCTCCAAATACAACCTAGCTTATATAAAGATGTGCAGTAGGGAGTGATTTGGCCTGTTACTAGGCCGGGTGGTTTGTGACTAAGTCCTTGCTTGTAGTGGATTGAGGGAGGAAGAGATTTTGTGCTGAATTGCCCCAGACACCACTCAGGCTGTGTTTGGAAGTGGGCTGGAAATGTTTGCATATTTTTGGCCTTGTAAAGTGTGTTTGTGTGTTATTGCACAATGATTGTGTTTTTTTCTCTTTGCATTGAAAGCCTCACACATGTCAATCGTTTTGTTTAAAATCTGCTCTTGTTTTAATTTTGCTTGCTTATTTAGACTCAAATGCTTTTTTCTGACAAACCTGCTGACAAATGTATGTGTAGGGGATTTGTAGAGGTGGGAGGGTTTTTGTAGAGGTGGGAGGGGTTTTTCACATAGGTCTTGTTTTCTTTATATTTTGATGTGTAGACTTTTTTTGTGAATGGATCTTTATACTAAATGATTGTGTAAGTAAACCTTATGTGCATGAAAATGTTACTTGATTCATCTTCCCCTTTGTTTCCTGCTATAACCTGAGCACACACAGTTCATTAGAAGTATCTTTAGATTGTAAGCTCTTATGAGCAGGAGTGTTTTATTTTTGCCACATCAATCCTATTTTTGTGACTCACCAAGATATTGACTGTACCTACTTGTTCCTGCTGACCTAATAAATGAAGATATATTTGATCAATAAATGTTTCACCGATGTTTTTGTGTTTATTTTATGTTCAATATATGAACAACCTTAATAGTTACTTTGTATACTTATATAATCTGCTCAAATGTAGCTTGTAAGAGCGTGAATATGCAAGTGGGTGCAAACTGGCTTTTTCAAAACCAAACAAAATAAAAAACCTGCTTGCACCACAATATTGTTATGTACTAATGAATATGTCACATTCACTGTGCAGCCAGCTCCAGGTTTTCTACAATTTGATTTACAGTAATAAAATAGTCCCCACTGTATGTTGATTTTTGGCCTTTGGCAACAAATATATATTAGCCAAGGTTTAAAAAGAAAAAAATCACTAAAACACACATTCGCGAAAGCTATCATAGCCGTGCATAGAAATGAGCGATCGTGCATAGATATGCGCGATCGTGCACAAATAAACGCCAAACAGGTGTCCCCATGGCGCACGAGCAGCTATCCTCCTGGAAGTCCGTCATCTGGTGCGCGCGCACCCGGAAGTGGTTGTGGGGAGTGTAAGTGGATGAGAAGTGGTTGGAGGTTTTGTGTTGGTTGAAAATTTTGATAACTTTATTGGCATTTGGACATGGCGAGAGCACAGTTCTCAACTGAGGAGATGATCCTTATATGTAAAGTAACTGTGGCCATTGCAAATATGTTTATAACATGTGAGGGACAAGTAATTGTAATTTTGTGGGTGGGGCCTAGCAGAATCTCACTTGGTGCACATGCTACTTATCTGTACATTAGCTCCTGGGTATTGATGGGTCAATTATATTAACCACTTGCCTACTGGGTACTCCTACCCCCTTCCTGTCCTGGCCAATTTTCATCTTTCTGCACTGTTACCCTTTGAATGACAATTGTGCGGTCATGCCACATTGTACCCATCTTAAATTTGTTTCAGTTTTTTCAGACAAATAGAGCTTTCTTTGGGTGGTATTGACTTGCTGCTGTGAGTTTCACTTTTTGCTCGATAAACCACAAAATAGCTCATAATGAATAAAAGTCTGTTTATATTATAACATTTGGTAAACTGGTAATTTAGCAACACTGATGTGCGTTGATGAGGCGGCACTGCTGGCCACAGGTGGGCGGAACTGTTGGGTGGCACTGGTGGGCACTGATCATCGGGGCCGACCCCTGCTTTGATAACTGCTGGTTCTCGGCAGTACTTTCCACACATTCTGACAGCGTGATGAAAGTGCAGCCAAGACCCGGCAAATGCATTTCCCGGTGATCAGCGTGTCATTGGACATGGCTGATCACATGGTAAAAAGCCGCTGTGATTGGTCTTTACCACATCACGTGATCAGCTGTGTCCTTAGGACACAGCAATCACGGAGAGCGCGTTCTGCCAGGATGTCATATGACACCCTCCCAGAGCTGCCTGGATGCAGTGTAGCGTTATTCGGCTATCTGCGGTCGCCAAATAGGTAACCAGCTAGGCCTTCATGGCTAATCTTTGAATATCTGGACATGTATACTGCGTATAATGCATTACATTCTACAATGTGTTGGTGTACATGGTATAACAGTGTGCAATGCGTTGCTGGATTCTGCATGACAGTGGACAGCGTATCACAGTGTGCAATGCGTAGCTCCAGCCTGCATGACAGTGTACAGTGCATTACAGTCTACAATGTGTGGGTGTACACGGTATCACAGTGTGCAATGCGTTGCTCCATCCTGCATGACAGAGTACAGTGCATTACAGTCTACAATGTGTGGGTGTACACGGTATTACTTTGTACAGAGTATTACAGTGTGCAATGCGTTGTACACTGCAGTGTGCACTAAAGCATTTTACACTCATGCACTGTACACACTAACGCATTTGACATTTCTAGTGTGCAATGCGTTCGTGTGCAATGCCTTGGACAGTACAATGCATTTGCAGTATTGGTGTATGTTTATTAAGCACAGATAATTCATCTGATTTTAGTTATCAAGGAGAAGTCTTCTCTGTCCCCCTGTTTATGAGGTGGAGGACAATTGTTTTCCGAAGAAGAGAGGAGACTTTTTTTCAAGGAGATCTGTATAGATTTCCAGAGATATGTGTAGATGGTTGAGGGGCTGCATGTGATCTCCGGAGATAATTGTGATTAATGATCACCTGAGTTAAACCAGTGAATGAAAAGTGTAAAAAAACATGGATTGAAAATAATCTGCACTGACCACTGTGCTTTGTCAAGCCACATATTGGCACATTCTGGTGTCACACAAATGCGATGTGAAATTTTCAGTGTTTTCTGTGCAAGCGCTGCACCGCATCACAACCGCAACCCCTTCATGCCACCTGCTGCGGCTTTCTAGGTGAAGTTACCAACACACCAATATTGGTACACAAAGCGTATTGCGATTTGCCAAATTGGATGGCATGCCTATTCACACCCATGTGCATACCCTGAAAAAGGGTCCTGCACATTTTTGGCCCGGATGCGGTGCAATTTGAGGTGTGCAAAATGTTTGTCTCTAATTGCAACGCACACAAATTGCATGTGATTTGCCCAGGAGTGCGGTGTTAGACCACAATGCATGTATGTGAAGCCAGAATAAAAGGATGTGGATTTTGTCTATTTTTACTTGCGCATGTTAACATTATGTAAGTGCGTTATTCTTCTGTTTAACATGCTATAGAAATGCAACATGCATTTGGATGTAGTGTTTTTGTATGTGCATTTTGGAAGTATTCTAAACACACATTGACCCTAGGGCCACACCATATCTTATGCAGGCCATAGATGGGTCGAAAATCGGCCGATTTTTCGGCCGAAAATAAAATCGGCCGATTTTCGGATCGTTAGTGGGCTATTTGTTCGGCCGTTTTTCGGTATTTTGGCAGATTTTTTTTTTTGGTAAAGTTGGAAAAAAACGGCCGAATTTGCCGATCGGCCGATTTTCGCGGCAATGATGGGCAAATCGGCCGATTTTTTTACTGATAAAAAATCTGCACATGAGCAGTGACCTGCAAGAGGAAGACAAAAAGAAGAAAAAGAAGAAGAGGATGATGATGAAGATGATGAAGAAGAGGATGATGATGATGAAGAAGAAGAAGAAGATGATGAAGAGGAAGAAGAGGATGATGATGAAGAAGAAGAGGAAGAAGAAGAGGAAGAAGAAGGATGAAAAATGAGAGGAATTCCAGTATGGCAAAAAGTGTCTCTGCAGAGAGCTCCGCTATTTCTTTGACAGTTCCTTGACATTTACAGCGGTTGCAACATTGTATCTATTTGTTTCCGAATAAAAACATCTGTATCCGAAATGGATACAAATACATTGTTGCAACCGCTATAAATGTCAAAGAACTGTCAAAGAAATAGCGGAGCTCTCTGCAGGGACACTTTTTGCCGGCTGTAGACGGGATGAAAATCGGCCGATTTTTTTTTTACCATTGCTGGTAACGTCGGCCGCTTGAACAACCGATTTTTCATTTTTTAAAAGAAAAATCGGCTGTTTTTCTCCCCGTCTATGGCCTGCATAAGCATTAGTGTGCCTGGGGGAGGGGGGGGGGCCTTTGGCCTTTCCAAACACAGTAGATGCTCCAAGAATGTTTCCTTGAACTCTTGAAATGGTTAAAAAGGAAAGACACTCTAGATAGCCTGCACTGAGAATTGACTGTCATGATGACGTGTCAATGATTATTTGCTCTCATTTTTCAGGAGTGGTACTGCTTGCGGTTGAAGCTGGTAGAAATCCACCTTCACGTCCTCCACTCACCTTCACTTGTGGCCAGTGGATATTTTGTGGCCGCAGGCAAGAACTGGCATCGAGGACCTGCATAATGACCCTGGCATGCCAGAGGTGGTTTGGAAGCAGCACAGCAATTTGACCATCCCTTTCCTCTATGTTGGTTTTAGGGTGCAGAATTGCTTCTCGTTCGTGAACGGACTGTCGCCGGATATCAGAGTCCCCATATTTTCAAGATATGTTTTAGCCATGTTGGCTTATTTTTATGTTATTTTCCAAGTGTGTCGCACCTAACCGCACAATAGTGTGGTGCCATGCGTATTTGTGGCTGTGAATGGGGCTGTTTTTAATAGACGTGTGTAGGTGCAACAACGTTTTCATCATGGTACCTGCGCACATCTACATAGGGCATTGCATTTCTTTGCTGTGCTGGAAAATGTGTGTTCTTGCATGCGTTTCTGCACCACCAATGGTGTGAACAAGTCCTAAGGGCTGGTTCACACTATAGAAACAGTCTAGATGTGTTCCTGATGGGGTTTTTTCATGCCCTTTTGGCATGCATGTTTAGTGTGTTCCAGTACATTTTGGATGCGTTTTGGACATGTTTACATTGCATTTTTGTATCCCTTCCACTTATTTTTTTCTATTTTCTTTGTATTCAATGTAGTTAGGGACATGTGCGTTTTAGTACATTCAAGGACGTTTCAATGTGTTCCAGTACAGTTCTGTGCAGAAACAATGCAGCGCTGATGTGAACTATGACATTGACAACCATATAACCTTCTTTCTGTGCGTTTGTGATGCTGAAAAAGCAACTGAAACACATGTAGTGTGAACTGGCCCTAAAGGTTATTAGAGGTCAGGGAACAGGACTGACCAGGAATTGTGAATTCAATCAGACTAGTGGTGAGATACAATCAGCAATTGTATAATAATGTGAGATCTGAGCTGTAGCTGATAGAAAATGAGACACATTCACTTGATCAGTAAATAGATAGTTAAAGAGTGGGGCGGTGATCCATAGATTTGCATATGGGACAGGTGATGATGGGGTGGGGGAGGGGGTCAAGTTGTATAAGGAGACAGATTTAAAAGAGAAAAAAGTTACAATGAAATATACACGGCATGAAACTTGCACATGACCTAATTGGCAGAAGAACAGTACGCAAGTAACATTCATCCACTTTCTAGTCACTAGGCAAAATCATAATTGATTGATCAATATTCCTGCCACAACCCAGAAAATTGATCTCCATTTTTTTGGGATGTTGCCAAGACTGGGATTAGAACCCATGACCCAAGTGCTGTAAGTTCTGAGCTCTAACCACTAAACCACTGTGGGAAACACAGTTTGAGCTATAATGTAGAATAGTTACATTGTTTAAAAATGATAAAGCGAGCGCTGGTCAAATGATATAGACTAGTAAAATGGTATTACACAAGATAAATATAACCACGAACAGTAGTGCATGAACTCGTGAAAGGTCATCCACCCCTGTGACAGTGTACTACACTATTGAGCACCTTTCTGGCTCCTGTGGCTGAGCTAATTCCTCCCCAGGACCATTTGGGCACCCACCCTGATGGATGGATGGATGGATGGAGCTGGATGACTAACCCATAGCTGCCAGCATACCGCTGCACCCCCAGATGTGCGATGTGTATAACCCATGCACATTAATACTTTTTTTCTGGTGAGTGTAGACCAGTCCCAAGGGTGGTTTACCTTTCACGAGTTCATGCACTACTGTCCGTCACGGAGAGAACACACGTGCCATTCATAGGCACTCTCTGAGTTGGTACTCTCACACGAAGGACATTCCATTATTCAGGAATGATTCTATGAACTTATTTTAGCACGATTTACCAGTTTACATCATTATTGCAATTCTTTGCACTTTTTGGTTTTTACATGCGTTCATTATTGATCACATGCATTTATAGCGCTGCACTTGTCTTTAACATAGAATAGTTATGTGATTAAAGAGAATGAAGATATATAACTATATTGGGAAATTAGAAGTATATAAATTATTTGAGATATAAGTGTGAAAATGTTTAACATTTGAATATAGAATGTATGACATTCATTAGTAAATGCAATACTTTCCTGATCATTTTGGAGAAACAGCAAAAAAAAAAAAATAGCAAAAGAGAATTTTCAGAATGTAATAGTACAGCTGTATTAGAATTTTCTATCAGGAAAACGCCAATGTTAATAAAGCCCGCGCTTATGCGCCATCTAGCGAATATATCCGGTATTGCACCTAAAGATGTGCCAGACGGGATACCTCATTCACTAATGGCAAAGTAGTCAGTAGACGCTCGTTAATGAGCTTGCTAGACGCTGGTCAGACGACTGATTGATTGACCGGAGTCTGCCTGAATGGTCAGACTCTGCTGATAGACTCACATCTTAGTGAATCAGGGCCATAGGCTTTTGTGGAGTTGAGTTTAGGAGCTTTGGCAAAACAATACTAAAAGCTCCTAAACTCAAGTTTAGGAGCTGCTCGTGCACATGAAGAATTACACCTCTGTTGAATTTATTGTTTAGTAATCTATTAGTAATCACTTTTATGCAGAATTGAAAGTAGAAATTGTTATGAAATGCAAAAGAATTACAGTACAATCGAAGCATGCAATTTTGCTAAGATCAGAAAACAAAATAGCAAAACAACACTAAAATAGCAGCTCTTAGCTTAATGTCTACAGTATACTTAAAATGGTTAAAAATGTAACTGAAATGTGAATTTAAAGAATTTATCCAATATAACATATAAAAATACAGTTTTATAGACCTAAGCCATCTAACTGTTGTCTTAAAATATGCTAATGCTAATATTAACTGTGACCTGTCATTGCATTAACATTCACTGTGGAACTGAGCACAAATTGGTGACTTATTTTATCAGCTATTTCAGCATGGTTTTGTGTTAAAAAAAAGATTCTTATCAGAAATTATTTCATTCACTGTGAATATCATTCAGAAAAATATCTCCTTTTACCAAAACCATTTTACAGTGCGACACAAGGCTAAACAAGTCTGACTAAGCTGGATTCCTCTAAATACAGAATATGTATTATGTTTTCTGACCTTCAAACCCATTTGCTTCTTGGTCACACGTATATACAGTAATTGTAAAAAGCCAGAGTACAGTACAATATACAGAAACAGGAATATTTACGTACATTTTCAGCTTAGAAGGGAGTTGTTTTATCATTGCATAGGATACAGCTCAGAGCATATTATCAGAAACTTAAAAATATAGGAAAGTGGATGTAAAGGGATTGAAAGGGATGCTACATAGCACACATTCAGACCAGGGGTGGACTGACCATTTGGAAACTCGGGCACTGCCCTAGGGCCCGGGGTCAGTAGGGGGCCCCATGAGATGCCCCTGGTACCTTTTTCATAGGCTTTATTGAGTTTGGGCAAGGAGACAGGGGCCCCATGATCCCCTATTGCCTGGGGGCCCAATTAGTTGTCAGTCCGCCCCTGATTCACACATCCATGCAAACCGTGACATTCCACCCTCACCACAAGGGACTGGCATACAACTGCTCCCATTCCCCAGAATAAGAGCCACACACCTCACACTGTTCCCATGAAAAAACTGCATTCCATACTTCTCCTCAGTTCCACTTACAAGGACCAAAGGTCACAACCCACTTCACAGACATTTGTCAGTCAGCATCCAATAGAAATAATAGCTGGTGGTTAAGACTGATGAATAGCAGTAGTCCTCCATTTAGACTTTTGCAACCCATCACTACTTATAAACACATAGACTGGTCAATACATCAATTTCCACTAGATTAATTATCACTGGAAAAAATCCCACAATATTAAAATAATAATTTTTTATAATTCATTCAAAATACAAGCACAGAAACACTTATTGTTTAACATCCAGAAAATGTATGCCCACTATTTAACCACTAGCCTACAGGGCACTTATACCCCCTTCCTGCCCAGGCCAATTTCCAGCTTTCAGTGCTGTCATACTTTGAATGACAATTGCGCGGTCATGCAACATTGTACCCATATGAAATTTTTATCATTTTTTTGAGACAGATAGAGCTTTCTTTTGGTGGTATTTAATCACCTCTGGGATTTTTATTTTTTCTTAAACAAACCAAAAACCACTGAAAATTTTGAAAAAAACAATTTTTTTTCTTAGTTTTTGTTATACAATTTTGTAAATAAGTGATTTTTCTCCTTCACTGATGTGTGCTAATGAGGCTACAGTGATGGGCACTGATAGGCTGCACTGATGAACACTTATAGGTGGCACTGATGGGCACTAATGAGGAGGCACTGGTAGGTTGCACTGATGGGCATTGACAGGCATCACTGATGGGCACTGAAAGGCAGCACTGATACATGACACTGATACATGACACTGATAAGCGGCACTGATATGCAGCACTGACTGGCACTGATAGGCGGCACTGACTGGCACTGATAGGCGACACTGACTGGCACTGATAGGCAGCACTGATTGGCAGCACCTGAGGGACACAGAATTGTTACTGAGGGACACAGAATTGTTACTCAGGGACAGACACAGAATTGTTACTGAGGGACACAGAATTGTTACTGAGGGACACAGAATTGTTACTCAGGGACAGACACAGAATTGTTACTGAGGGACACAGAATTGTTACTGAGGGACACAGAATTGTTACTGAGGGACACAGAATTGTTACTCGGGGACACAGAATTGTTACTCGGGGACACAGAATTGTTACTCAGGGACAGACACAGAATTGTTACTGAGGGACACAGAATTGTTACTGAGGGACACAGAATTGTTACTGAGGGACACAGAATTGTTACTCAGGGACACAGAATTGTTACTCAGGGACAGACACAGAATTGTTACTGAGGGACACAGAATTGTTACTCAGGGACAGACACAGAATTGTTACTGAGGGACACAGAATTGTTACTGAGGGACACAGAATTGTTACTAAGGGACACAGAATTGTTACTGAGGGGACACAGAATATTTACTCAGGGACAGACACAGAATTGTTACTGAGGGACACAGAATTGTTACTGAGGGACACAGAATTGTCACTCAGGGACAGACACAGAATTGTTACTGAGGGACACAGAATTGTTACTGAGGGACACAGAATTGTTACTCAGGGACAGAGAATTGTTACTCAGGGACACAGAATTGTTACTCAGGGACAGACACAGAATTGTTACTGAGGGACACAGAATTGTTACTGAGGGACACAG
Source organism: Staurois parvus (assembly GCF_062004578.1). Classification (NCBI taxonomy): domain Eukaryota; kingdom Metazoa; phylum Chordata; class Amphibia; order Anura; family Ranidae; genus Staurois; species Staurois parvus. Next base: position 13,157,650 of record NW_028317949.1, read on the forward strand.
AATTGTTACTGAGGGACACACAATTGTTACTAAGGGACACAGAATTGTTACTCGGGGACACACAATTGTTACTCGGGGACACAGAATTGTTACTTAGGGACACAGAATTGTTACTCAGGGACACAGAATTGTTACTCAGGGACAGACACAGAATTGTTACTGAGGGACACAGAATTGTTACTGAGGGACACAGAATTGTTACTGAGGGACACAGAATTGTTACTCAGGGACAGACACAGAATTGTTACTGAGGGACACAGAATTGTTACTCAGGGACAGACACAGAATTGTTACTGAGGGACACAGAATTGTTACTCAGGGACACAGAATTGTTACTCAGGGACACAGAATTGTTACTCAGGGAAAGACACAGAATTGTTACTGAGGGACACAGAATTGTTACTCAGGGACACAGAACTGTTACTCAGGGACACAGAATTGTTACTCAGGGACAGACACAGAATTGTTACTGAAGGACACAGAATTGTTACTGAGGGACACAGAATTGTTACTGAGGGACACAGAATTGTTACTCAGGGACAGACACAGAATTGTTACTGAGGGACACAGAATTGTTACTCAGGGACAGACACAGAATTGTTACTGAGGGACACAGAATTGTTACTGAGGGACACAGAATTGTTACTGAGGGACACACAATTGTTACTCAGGGACACAGAATTGTTACTCAGGGACACAGAATTGTTACTGAGGGACACACAATTGTTACTCAGGGAAACAGAATGGTTACTCAGGGACACAGAATTGTTACTCAGGGACACAGAATTGTTACTCAAGGACAGACACAGAATTGTTACTGAGGGACACAGAATTGTTACTCAGGGACACAGAATCGTTGAATTAAAGAGTATGTCAGACAACATGCAGAGGAGTGGCAGAGGAGGCAATGTTTTAGGAGCAAGCAGACGTGGCAGCAGAGGAAGGGGTCGAGGCAGCACTAATCGCAGCCAGAGGCCAGTGCTCCCGGTGTCATCCAGCGGTCGTGTCTCCACCGACAACCCTGCCATCATCGATTGGTTGGCTCGGTCGTCTTCCTCTTCCCAGGTCACCTCTGACACCTACAGCCAACGGTCGGTGGGTACGTCAGACACAACCGTTAGTTGGCATGGCCCGGGAGCAAGCCCACTGAAATCACGTGTCCTCTACCTGCCCCTGTCCTTTGGTGTTCCCTCACCAAGCGAAGTATCGCATGCTGTGGGCTCAGCCCCACTGTACAGTGAGGAAGAGCTAACAGAGGGCGGTCAGGAACGGGGGGAGACATCCGCCTCTTCAGCAGCCAGGTGAAGAAGTACTGGCGAGGAGAGTGGCTAGGTAGCCGGTCTAGAGACAGGTCTGTCTCCTGACCCAGACGCAGCCGAGGGGGCTAGTAGTGAGGCGGAGACCCGAATTGATGATGATGAGGCTGATCGCACTTGGCAGCCTCGTCGTCATCAGGCTATTGCTTCCGCATCATCAGGAGAAGAGGGTGCCAGCTTGGCAGCGAGCAAAACAGTCGGTGGGTTGCCCAGGAGGCAGCAGGGTCGCAGCAGTGTCAGTGGAGGCAAACGGCCACGGAGTACAACACCAGCTCCACTGCAGCCTACCACCACAGCCAGTAGTGGTGCCGGTGTGCACGGAGGAAGTAGCAGTCAGCCAGTGAGGAGTAGCGGGGGCAAATTTTCCTACTCGGCGGTGTGGCAATTTTTTGTCAAGCCGCCCGAGGAAGTAAACGTAGCCGTATGTCGACTATGTGGTCAGAAAGTCAAGCGTGGCCAGGGGGCCCATGTTGGGACTACAGCGTTGCGTCAGCATATGCAGCGACGCCATTTGGTGGCCTGGGAAAACCGTGATAAAGATACGGCAGTTCTGCCTGTCTCCTCATGCTGCTGCCAGGTCCAGAGTCTCTCATGGGTCCCTGTACGGCCTCCCATTGCTGCTGTCTCCATCGCCACACTCTGCCATGTGCCACTTTCAGGTCTCCTCACACTGCTGGTGTGTTCCATTTTGTCATAGGGTGCTGGCAGATTACGGGCCTCCCATTGCTGCTGCCAGGCCCGTAATCTGCCATGGGCCCCCGTACCGCCTCCTCATGCTGCTGCCAGGTCCACAGTGTCTCATGGGTCCCTGTACGGCCTCCCATTGCTGCTGTCTCCATCGCCACACTCTGCCATGTGCCTCTTTCAGGTCTCCTCACACTGCTGGTGTGTTCCATTTTGTCATAGGGTGCTGGCAGATTACGGGCCTCCCATTGCTGCTGCCAGGCCCGTAATCTGCCATGGGCCCCCGTACCGCCTCCTCATGCTGCTGCCAGGTCCAGAGTCTCTCATGGGTCCCTGTACGGCCTCCCATTGCTGCTGTCTCCATCGCCACACTCTGCCATGTGCCACTTTCAGGTCTCCTCACACTGCTGGTGTGTTCCATTTTGTCATAGGGTGCTGGCAGATTACGGGCCTCCCATTGCTGCTGCCAGGCCCGTAATCTGCCATGGGCCCCTGTACCGCCTCCTCATGCTGCTGCCAGGTCCAGAGTCTCTCATGGGTCCCTGTACGGCCTCCCATTGCTGCTGTCTCCATCGCCACACTCTGCCATGTGCCACTTTCAGGTCTCCTCACACTGCTGGTGTGTTCCATTTTGTCATAGGGTGCTGGCAGATTACGGGCCTCCCATTGCTGCTGCCAGGCCCGTAATCTACCATGGGCCCCCGTACCGCCTCCTCATGCTGCTGCCAGGTCCAGAGTCTCTCATGGGTCCCTGTACGGCCTCCCATTGCTGCTGTCTCCATCGCCACACTCTGCCATGTGCCACTTTCAGGTCTCCTCACACTGCTGGTGTGTTCCATTTTGTCATAGGGTGCTGGCAGATTACGGGCCTCCCATTGCTGCTGCCAGGCCCGTAATCTACCATGGGCCCCCGTACCGCCTCCTCATGCTGCTGCCAGGTCCAGAGTCTCTCATGGGTCCCTGTACGGCCTCCCATTGCTGCTGTCTCCATCGCCACACTCTGCCATGTGCCACTTTCAGGTCTCCTCACACTGCTGGTGTGTTCCATTTTGTCATAGGGTGCTGGCAGATTACGGGCCTCCCATTGCTGCTGCCAGGCCTGTAATCTGCCATGGGCCCCTGTACCGCCTCCTCATGCTGCTGCCAGGTACAGAGTGTCTAATGGGTCCCTGTACGGCCTCCCATTGCTGCTGTCTCCATTGCCACACTCTGCCATGTGCCACTTTCAGGTCTCCTCACACTGCTGGTGTGTTCCATTTTGACATAGGGTGCTGGCAGATTACGGGCCTCCCATTGCTGCTGCCAGGCCCGTAATCTGCCATGGGCCCCCGTACCGCCTCCTCATGCTGCTGCCAGGTCCAGAGTCTCTCATGGGTCCCTGTACGGCCTCCCATTGCTGCTGTCTCCATCGCCACACTCTGCCATGTGCCACTTTCAGGTCTCCTCACACTGCTGGTGTGTTCCATTTTGTCATAGGGTGCTGGCAGATTACGGGCCTCCCATTGCTGCTGCCAGGCCTGTAATCTGCCATGGGCCCCTGTACCGCCTCCTCATGCTGCTGCAAGGTCCACAGTGTCTCATGGGTCCCTGTACGGCCTCTCATTGCTGCTGTCTCCATCGCCACACTCTGCCATGTGCCACTTTCAGGTCTCCTCACACTGCTGGTGTGTTCCATTTTGTCATAGGGTGCTGGCAGATTACGGGCCTCCCATTGCTGCTGCCAGGCCCGTAATCTGCCATGGGCCCCCGTACCGCCTCCTCATGCTGCTGCCAGGTCCAGAGTCTCTCATGGGTCCCTGTACGGCCTCCCATTGCTGCTGTCTCCATCGCCACACTCTGCCATGTGCCACTTTCAGGTCTCCTCACACTGCTGGTGTGTTCCATTTTGTCATAGGGTGCTGGCAGATTACGGGCCTCCCATTGCTGCTGCCAGGCCCGTAATCTGCCATGGGCCCCCGTACCGCCTCCTCATGCTGCTGCCAGGTCCAGAGTCTCTCATGGATCTCTGTACGGCCTCCCATTGCTGCTGTCTCCATCGCCACACTCTGCCATGTGCCACTTTCATGTCTCCTCACACTGTTGGTGTGTTCCATTTTGTCATAGGGTGCTGGCAGAATACGGGCCTCCCATTGCTGCTGCCAGGCCTGTAATCTGCCATGGGCCCCTGTACCGCCTCCTCATGCTGCTGCCAGGTCCACAGTGTCTCATGGGTCCCTGTACGGCCTCCCATTGCTGCTGTCTCCATCGCCACACTCTGCCATGTGCCACTTTCAGGTCTCCTCACACTGCTGGTGTGTTCCATTTTGTCATAGGGTGCTGGCAGATTACGGGCCTCCCATTGCTGCTGCCAGGCCCGTAATCTGCCATGGGCCCCCGTACCGCCTCCTCATGCTGCTGCCAAGTCCAGAGTCTCTCATGGGTCCCTGTACGGCCTCCCATTGCTGCTGTCTCCATCGCCACACTCTGCCATGTGCCACTTTCAGGTCTCCTCACACTGCTGGTGTATTCCATTTTGTCATAGGGTGCTGGCAGATTACGGGCCTCCCATTGCTGCTGCCAGGCCCGTAATCTGCCATGGGCCCCCGTACCGCCTCCTAATGCTGCTGCCAGGTCCAGAGTCTCTCATGGGTCCCTGTACGGCCTCCCATTGCTGCTGTCTCCATCGCCACACTCTGCCATGTGCCACTTTCAGGTCTCCTCACACTGCTGGTGTGTTCCATTTTGTCATAGGGTGCTGGCAGATTACGGGCCTCCCATTGCTGCTGCCAGGCCTGTAATCTGCCATGGGCCCCTGTACCACCTCCTCATGCTGCTGCCAGGTCCACAGTGTCTCATGGGTCCCTGTACGGCCTCCCATTGCTGCTGTCTCCATCGCCACACTCTGCCATGTGCCACTTTCAGGTCTCCTCACACTGCTGGTGTGTTCCATTTTGTCATAGGGTGCTGGCAGATTACGGGCCTCCCATTGCTGCTGCCAGGCCCGTAATCTGCCATGGGCCCCCGTACCGCCTCCTCATGCTGCTGCCAGGTCCAGAGTCTCTCATGGATCTCTGTACGGCCTCCCATTGCTGCTGTCTCCATCGCCACACTCTGCCATGTGCCACTTTCAGGTCTCCTCACACTGCTGGTGTGTTCCATTTTGTCATAGGGTGCTGGCAGAATACGGGCCTCCCATTGCTGCTGCCAGGCCTGTAATCTGCCATGGGCCCCTGTACCGCCTTCTCATGCTGCTGCCAGGTCAACAGTGTCTCCTCACACTGCTGGTGTGTTCCATTTTGTCATAGGGTGCTGGCAGATTACGGGCCTCCCATTGCTGCTGCCAGGCCCGTAATCTGCCATGGGCCCCTGTACCGCCTCCTCATGCTGCTGCCAGGTCCAGAGTCTCTCATGGGTCCCTGTACGGCCTCCCATTGCTGCTGTCTCCATCGCCACACTCTGCCATGTGCCACTTTCAGGTCTCCTCACACTGCTGGTGTGTTCCATTTTGTCATAGGGTGCTGGCAGATTACGGGCCTCCCATTGCTGCTGCCAGGCCCGTAATCTACCATGGGCCCCCGTACCGCCTCCTCATGCTGCTGCCAGGTCCAGAGTCTCTCATGGGTCCCTGTACGGCCTCCCATTGCTGCTGTCTCCATCGCCACACTCTGCCATGTGCCACTTTCAGGTCTCCTCACACTGCTGGTGTGTTCCATTTTGTCATAGGGTGCTGGCAGATTACGGGCCTCCCATTGCTGCTGCCAGGCCCGTAATCTGCCATGGGCCCCCGTACCGCCTCCTCATGCTGCTGCCAGGTCCAGAGTCTCTCATGGGTCCCTGTACGGCCTCCCATTGCTGCTGTCTCCATCGCCACACTCTGCCATGTGCCACTTTCAGGTCTCCTCACACTGCTGGTGTGTTCCATTTTGTCATAGGGCGCTGGCAGATTACGGGCCTCCCATTGCTGCTGCCAGGCCTGTAATCTGCCATGGGCCCCTGTACCACCTCCTCATGCTGCTGCCAGGTACAGAGTGTCTAATGGGTCCCTGTACGGCCTCCCATTGCTGCTGTCTCCATCGCCACACTCTGCCATGTGCCACTTTCAGGTCTCCTCACACTGCTGGTGTGTTCCATTTTGTCATAGGGTGCTGGCAGATTACGGGCCTCCCATTGCTGCTGCCAGGCCCGTAATCTGCCATGGGCCCCCGTACCGCCTCCTCATGCTGCTGCCAGGTCCAGAGTCTCTCATGGGTCCCTGTACGGCCTCCCATTGCTGCTGTCTCCATCGCCACACTCTGCCATGTGCCACTTTCAGGTCTCCTCACACTGCTGGTGTGTTCCATTTTGTCATAGGGTGCTGGCAGATTACGGGCCTCCCATTGCTGCTGCCAGGCCTGTAATCTGCCATGGGCCCCTGTACCGCCTCCTCATGCTGCTGCCAGGTCCACAGTGTCTCATGGGTCCCTGTACGGCCTCTCATTGCTGCTGTCTCCATCGCCACACTCTGCCATGTGCCACTTTCAGGTCTCCTCACACTGCTGGTGTGTTCCATTTTGTCATAGGGTGCTGGCAGATTACGGGCCTCCCATTGCTGCTGCCAGGCCTGTAATCTGCCATGGGCTCCTGTACCACCTCCTCATGCTGCTGCCAGGTCCACAGTGTCTCATGGGTCCCTGTACGTCCTCCCATTGCTGCTGTCTCCATCGCCACACTCTGCCATGTGCCACTTTCAGGTCTCCTCACACTGCTAGTGTGTTCCATTTTGTCATAGGGTGCTGGCAGATTACGGGCCTCCCATTGCTGCTGCCAGGCCTGTAATCTGCCATGGGCCCCTGTACCGCCTCCTCAAGCTGCTTCCAAGTCCAGAGTCTCTCATGGGTCCCTGTACGGCCTCCCATTGCTGCTGTCTCCATCGCCACACTCTGCCATGTGCCACTTTCAGGTCTCCTCACACTGCTGGTTTGTTCCATTTTGTCATAGGGTGCTGGCAGATTACGGGCCTCCCATTGCTGCTGCCAGGCCTGTAATCGGCCATGGGCCCCTGTACCGCCTCCTCATGCTGCTGCCAGGTCCAGAGTCTCTCATGGGTCCCTGTACGGCCTCCCATTGCTGCTGTCTCCATCGCCACACTCTGCCATGTGCCACTTTCAGGTCTCCTCACACTACTGGTGTGTTCCATTTTGTCATAGGGTGCTGGCAGATTACGGGCCTCCCATTGCTGCTGCCAGGCCTGTAATCTGCCATGGGCCCCTGTACCGCCTCCTCATGCTGCTGCCAGGTCCAGAGTCTCTCATGGGTCCCTGTACGGCCTCCCATTGCTGCTGTCTCCATCGCCACACTCTGCCATGTGCCACTTTCAGGTCTCCTCACACTGCTGGTGTGTTCCATTTTGTCATAGGGTGCTGGCAGATTACAGGCCTCCCATTGCTGCTGCCAGGCCTGTAATCAGCCATGGGCCCCCGTATCGCCTCCTCATGCTGCTGCCAGGTCCAGAATCTCTCATGGGTCCCTATACGGCCTCCCATTGCTGCTGTCTCCATCGCCACACTCTGCCATGTGCCACTTTCAGGTCTCCTCACACTGCTGGTGTGTTCCATTTTGTCATAGGGTGCTGGCAGATTACGGGCCTCCCATTGCTGTTGCCAGGCCTGTAATCTGCCATGGGCCCCTGTACTGCCTCCTCATGCTGCTGCCAGGTCCAGAGTCTCTCATGGGTCCCTGTACGGCCTCCCATTGCTGCTGTCTCCATCGCCACACTCTGCCATGTGCCACTTTCATGTCTCCTCACACTGCTGGTGTGTTCCATTTTGTCATAGGGTGCTGGCAGAATACGGGCCTCCCATTGCTGCTTCCAGGCCTGTAATCTGCCATGGGCCCCTGTACCGCCTCCTCATGCTGCTGCCAGGTCCACAGTGTCTCATGGGTCCCTGTACGGCCTCCCATTGCTGCTGTCTCCATCGCCACACTCTGCCATGTGCCACTTTCAGGTCTCCTCACACTGCTGGTGTGTTCCATTTTGTCATAGGGTGCTGGCAGATTACGGGCCTCCCATTGCTGCTGCCAGGCCTGTAATCTGCCATGGGCCCCTGTACTGCCTCCTCATGCTGGTGTCAGGTCCAGAGTCTCTCATGGATCTCTGTACGGCCTCCCATTGCTGCTGTCTCCATCGCCACACTCTGCCATGTGCCACTTTCATGTCTCCTCACACTGCTGGTGTGTTCCATTTTGTCATAGGGTGCTGGCAGAATACGGGCCTCCCATTGCTGCTGCCAGGCCTGTAATCTGCCATGGGCCCCTGTACCGCCTCCTCATGCTGCTGCCAGGTCCACAGTGTCTCATGGGTCCCTGTACGGCCTCCCATTGCTGCTGTCTCCATCGCCACACTCTGCCATGTGCCACTTTCAGGTCTCCTCACACTGCTGGTGTGTTCCATTTTGTCATAGGGTGCTGGCAGATTACGGGCCTCCCATTGCTGCTGCCAGGCCCGTAATCTGCCATGGGCCCCCGTACCGCCTCCTCATGCTGCTGCCAAGTCCAGAGTCTCTCATGGGTCCCTGTACGGCCTCCCATTGCTGCTGTCTCCATCGCCACACTCTGCCATGTGCCACTTTCAGGTCTCCTCACACTGCTGGTGTATTCCATTTTGTCATAGGGTGCTGGCAGATTACGGGCCTCCCATTGCTGCTGCCAGGCCCGTAATCTGCCATGGGCCCCCGTACCGCCTCCTAATGCTGCTGCCAGGTCCAGAGTCTCTCATGGGTCCCTGTACGGCCTCCCATTGCTGCTGTCTCCATCGCCACACTCTGCCATGTGCCACTTTCAGGTCTCCTCACACTGCTGGTGTGTTCCATTTTGTCATAGGGTGCTGGCAGATTACGGGCCTCCCATTGCTGCTGCCAGGCCTGTAATCTGCCATGGGCCCCTGTACCACCTCCTCATGCTGCTGCCAGGTCCACAGTGTCTCATGGGTCCCTGTACGGCCTCCCATTGCTGCTGTCTCCATCGCCACACTCTGCCATGTGCCACTTTCAGGTCTCCTCACACTGCTGGTGTGTTCCATTTTGTCATAGGGTGCTGGCAGATTACGGGCCTCCCATTGCTGCTGCCAGGCCCGTAATCTGCCATGGGCCCCCGTACCGCCTCCTCATGCTGCTGCCAGGTCCAGAGTCTCTCATGGATCTCTGTACGGCCTCCCATTGCTGCTGTCTCCATCGCCACACTCTGCCATGTGCCACTTTCAGGTCTCCTCACACTGCTGGTGTGTTCCATTTTGTCATAGGGTGCAGGCAGAATACGGGCCTCCCATTGCTGCTGCCAGGCCTGTAATCTGCCATGGGCCCCTGTACCGCCTTCTCATGCTGCTGCCAGGTCAACAGTGTCTCCTCACACTGCTGGTGTGTTCCATTTTGTCATAGGGTGCTGGCAGATTACGGGCCTCCCATTGCTGCTGCCAGGCCCGTAATCTGCCATGGGCCCCTGTACCGCCTCCTCATGCTGCTGCCAGGTCCAGAGTCTCTCATGGGTCCCTGTACGGCCTCCCATTGCTGCTGTCTCCATCGCCACACTCTGCCATGTGCCACTTTCAGGTCTCCTCACACTGCTGGTGTGTTCCATTTTGTCATAGGGTGCTGGCAGATTACGGGCCTCCCATTGCTGCTGCCAGGCCCGTAATCTACCATGGGCCCCCGTACCGCCTCCTCATGCTGCTGCCAGGTCCAGAGTCTCTCATGGGTCCCTGTACGGCCTCCCATTGCTGCTGTCTCCATCGCCACACTCTGCCATGTGCCACTTTCAGGTCTCCTCACACTGCTGGTGTGTTCCATTTTGTCATAGGGTGCTGGCAGATTACGGGCCTCCCATTGCTGCTGCCAGGCCCGTAATCTGCCATGGGCCCCCGTACCGCCTCCTCATGCTGCTGCCAGGTCCAGAGTCTCTCATGGGTCCCTGTACGGCCTCCCATTGCTGCTGTCTCCATCGCCACACTCTGCCATGTGCCACTTTCAGGTCTCCTCACACTGCTGGTGTGTTCCATTTTGTCATAGGGCGCTGGCAGATTACGGGCCTCCCATTGCTGCTGCCAGGCCTGTAATCTGCCATGGGCCCCTGTACCACCTCCTCATGCTGCTGCCAGGTACAGAGTGTCTAATGGGTCCCTGTACGGCCTCCCATTGCTGCTGTCTCCATTGCCACACTCTGCCATGTGCCACTTTCAGGTCTCCTCACACTGCTGGTGTGTTCCATTTTGTCATAGGGTGCTGGCAGATTACGGGCCTCCCATTGCTGCTGCCAGGCCCGTAATCTGCCATGGGCCCCCGTACCACCTCCTCATGCTGCTGCCAGGTCCAGAGTCTCTCATGGGTCCCTGTACGGCCTCCCATTGCTGCTGTCTCCATCGCCACACTCTGCCATGTGCCACTTTCAGGTCTCCTCACACTGCTGGTGTGTTCCATTTTGTCATAGGGTGCTGGCAGATTACGGGCCTCCCATTGCTGCTGCCAGGCCTGTAATCTGCCATGGGCCCCTGTACCGCCTCCTCATGCTGCTGCCAGGTCCACAGTGTCTCATGGGTCCCTGTACGGCCTCTCATTGCTGCTGTCTCCATCGCCACACTCTGCCATGTGCCACTTTCAGGTCTCCTCACACTGCTAGTGTGTTCCATTTTGTCATAGGGTGCTGGCAGATTACGGGCCTCCCATTGCTGCTGCCAGGCCTGTAATCTGCCATGGGCCCCTGTACCGCCTCCTCAAGCTGCTTCCAAGTCCAGAGTCTCTCATGGGTCCCTGTACGGCCTCCCATTGCTGCTGTCTCCATCGCCACACTCTGCCATGTGCCACTTTCAGGTCTCCTCACACTGCTGGTTTGTTCCATTTTGTCATAGGGTGCTGGCAGATTACGGGCCTCCCATTGCTGCTGCCAGGCCTGTAATCGGCCATGGGCCCCTGTACCGCCTCCTCATGCTGCTGCCAGGTCCAGAGTCTCTCATGGGTCCCTGTACGGCCTCCCATTGCTGCTGTCTCCATCGCCACACTCTGCCATGTGCCACTTTCAGGTCTCCTCACACTACTGGTGTGTTCCATTTTGTCATAGGGTGCTGGCAGATTACGGGCCTCCCATTGCTGCTGCCAGGCCTGTAATCTGCCATGGGCCCCTGTACCGCCTCCTCATGCTGCTGCCAGGTCCAGAGTCTCTCATGGGTCCCTGTACGGCCTCCCATTGCTGCTGTCTCCATCGCCACACTCTGCCATGTGCCACTTTCAGGTCTCCTCACACTGCTGGTGTGTTCCATTTTGTCATAGGGTGCTGGCAGATTACAGGCCTCCCATTGCTGCTGCCAGGCCTGTAATCAGCCATGGGCCCCCGTATCGCCTCCTCATGCTGCTGCCAGGTCCAGAATCTCTCATGGGTCCCTATACGGCCTCCCATTGCTGCTGTCTCCATCGCCACACTCTGCCATGTGCCACTTTCAGGTCTCCTCACACTGCTGGTGTGTTCCATTTTGTCATAGGGTGCTGGCAGATTACGGGCCTCCCATTGCTGTTGCCAGGCCTGTAATCTGCCATGGGCCCCTGTACTGCCTCCTCATGCTGCTGCCAGGTCCAGAGTCTCTCATGGGTCCCTGTACGGCCTCCCATTGCTGCTGTCTCCATCGCCACACTCTGCCATGTGCCACTTTCATGTCTCCTCACACTGCTGGTGTGTTCCATTTTGTCATAGGGTGCTGGCAGAATACGGGCCTCCCATTGCTGCTTCCAGGCCTGTAATCTGCCATGGGCCCCTGTACCGCCTCCTCATGCTGCTGCCAGGTCCACAGTGTCTCATGGGTCCCTGTACGGCCTCCCATTGCTGCTGTCTCCATCGCCACACTCTGCCATGTGCCACTTTCAGGTCTCCTCACACTGCTGGTGTGTTCCATTTTGTCATAGGGTGCTGGCAGATTACGGGCCTCCCATTGCTGCTGCCAGGCCCGTAATCTGCCATGGGCCCCCGTACCGCCTCCTAATGCTGCTGCCAGGTCCAGAGTCTCTCATGGGTCCCTGTACGGCCTCCCATTGCTGCTGTCTCCATCGCCACACTCTGCCATGTGCCACTTTCAGGTCTCCTCACACTGCTGGTGTGTTCCATTTTGTCATAGGGCGCTGGCAGATTACGGGCCTCCCATTGCTGCTGCCAGGCCTGTAATCTGCCATGGGCCCCTGTACCACCTCCTCATGCTGCTGCCAGGTCCACAGTGTCTCATGGGTCCCTGTACGGCCTCCCATTGCTGCTGTCTCCATCGCCACACTCTGCCATGTGCCACTTTCAGGTCTCCTCGCACTGCTGGTGTGTTCCATTTTGTTATAGGGTGCTGGCAGATTACGGGCCTCCCATTGCTGCTGCCAGGCCCGTAATCTGCCATGGGCCCCCGTACCGCCTCCTCATGCTGCTGCCAGGTCCAGAGTCTCTCATGGGTCCCTGTACGGCCTCCCATTGCTGCTGTCTCCATCGCCACACTCTGCCATGTGCCACTTTCAGGTCTCCTCACACTGCTGGTGTGTTCCATTTTGTCATAGGGTGCTGGCAGATTACGGGCCTTCCATTGCTGCTGCCAGGCCTGTGATCTGCCATGGGCCCCTGTACCGCCTCCTCATGCTGCTGCCAGGTCCACAGTGTCTCATGGGTCCCTGTACGGCCTCCCATTGCAGCTGTCTCCATCGCCACACTCTGCCATGTGCCACTTTCATGTCTCCTCACACTGCTGGTGTGTTCCATTTTGTCATAGGGTGCTGACAGATTACGGGCCTCCCATTGCTGCTGCCAGGCGTGTAATCTGCCATGGGCCCCTGTACCGCCTCCTCATGCTGCTGCAAGGTCCAGAGTCTCTCATGGGTCCCTGTACGGCCTCCCATTGCTGCTGTCTCCATCGCCACACTCTGCCATGTGCCACTTTCAGGTCTCCTCACACTGCTGGTGTGTTCCATTTTGTCATAGGGTGCTGGCAGATTACGGGCCTCCCATTGCTGCTGCCAGGCCTGTAATCTGCCATGGGCCCCCGTACCTCCTCCTCATGCTGCTGCCAGGTCCACAGTGTCTCATGGGTTCCTGTACGGCCTCCCATTGCTGCTGTCTCCATCGCCACACTCTGTCATGTGCCACTTTCAGGTCTCCTCACACTGCTGGTGTGTTCCATTTTGTCATAGGGTGCTGGCAGATTACGGGCCTCCCATTGCTGCTGCCAGGCCCGTAATCTGCCATGGGCCCCCGTACCTCCTCCTCATGCTGCTGCCAGGTCCAGAGTCTCTCATGGGTCCCTGTACGGCCTCCCATTGCTGCTGTCTCCATCGCCACACTCTGCCATGTGCCACTTTCAGGTCTCCTCACACTGCTGGTGTGTTCCATTTTGTCATAGGGTGCTGGCAGATTACGGGCCTCCCATTCCTGCTGCCAGGCCCGTAATCTGCCATGGGCCCCCGTACCGCCTCCTCATGCTGCTGCCAGGTCCAGAGTCTCTCATGGGTCCCTGTACGGCCTCCCATTGCTGCTGTCTCCATCGCCACACTCTGCCATGTGCCACTTTCAGGTCTCCTCACACTGCTGGTGTGTTCCATTTTGTCAAAGGGTGCTGGCAGATTACAGACCTCCCATTGCTGCTGCCAGGCCTGTGATCTGCCATGGGCCCCTGTACCGCCTCCTCATGCTGCTGCCAGGTCCACAGTGTCTCATGGGTCCCTGTACGGCCTCCCATTGCTGCTGTCTCAATCGCCACACTCTGCCTTGTGCCACTTTCAGGTCTCCTCACACTGCTGGTGTGTTCCATTTTGTCATAGGGTGCTTGCAGATTACGGGCCTCCCATTGCTGCTGCCAGGCCCGTAATCTGCCATGGGCCCCCGTACCGCCTCCTCATGCTGCTGCCAGGTCCAGAGTCTCTCATGGGTCCCTGTACGGCCTCCCATTGCTGCTGTCTCCATCGCCACACTCTGCCATGTGCCACTTTCAGGTCTCCTCACACTGCTGGTGTGTTCCATTTTGTCATAGGGTGCTGGCAGATTACGGGCCTCCCATTGCTGCTGCAAGGCCTGTAATCTGCCATGGGCTCCTGTACCACCTCCTCATGCTGCTGCCAGGTCCACAGTGTCTCATGGGTCCCTGTACGGCCTCCCATTGCTGCTGTCTCCATCGCCACACTCTGCCATGTGCCACTTTCAGGTCTCCTCACACTGCTGGTGTGTTCCATTTTGTCATAGGGTGCTGGCAGATTACGGGTCTCCCATTGCTGCTGCCAGGCCTGTAATCTGCCATGGGCCCCTGTACCGCCTCCTCATGCTGCTGCCAGGTCCAGAGTCTCTCATGGGTCCCTGTACGGCCTCCCATTGCTGCTGTCTCCATCGCCACACTCTGCCATGTGCCACTTTCAGGTCTCCTCACACTGCTGGTGTGTTCCATTTTGTCATAGGGTGCTGGCAGATTACGGGCCTCCCATTGCTGCTGCCAGGCCTGTAATCGGCCATGGGCCCCTGTACCGCCTCCTCATGCTGCTGCCAGGTCCAGAGTCTCTCATGGGTCCCTGTACGGCCTCCCATTGCTGCTGTCTCCATCGCCACACTCTGCCATGTGCCACTTTCAGGTCTCCTCACACTGCTGGTGTGTTACATTTTGTCATAGGGTGCTGGCAGATTACGGGCCTCCCATTGCTGCTGCCAGGCCTGTAATCTGCCATGGGCCCCTGTACCGCCTCCTCATGCTGCTGCCAGGTCCAGAGTCTCTCATGGGTCCCTGTACGGCCTCCCATTGCTGCTGTCTCCATCGCCACACTCTGCCATGTGCCACTTTCAGGTCTCCTCACACTGCTGGTGTGTTCCATTTTGTCATAGGGTGCTGGCAGATTACAGGCCTCCCATTGCTGCTGCCAGGCCTGTAATCAGCCATGGGCCCCCGTATCGCCTCCTCATGCTGCTGCCAGGTCCAGAATCTCTCATGGGTCCCTGTACGGCCTCCCATTGCTGCTGTCTCCATCGCCACACTCTGCCATGTGCCACTTTCAGGTCTCCTCACACTGCTGGTGTGTTCCATTTTGTCATAGGGTGCTGGCAGATTACGGGCCTCCCATTGCTGTTGCCAGGCCTGTAATCTGCCATGGGCCCCTGTACTGCCTCCTCATGCTGCTGCCAGGTCCAGAGTCTCTCATGGGTCCCTGTACGGCCTCCCATTGCTGCTGTCTCCATCGCCACACTCTGCCATGTGCCACTTTCATGTCTCCTCACACTGCTGGTGTGTTCCATTTTGTCATAGGGTGCTGGCAGAATACGGGCCTCCCATTGCTGCTTCCAGGCCTGTAATCTGCCATGGGCCCCTGTACCGCCTCCTCATGCTGCTGCCAGGTCCACAGTGTCTCATGGGTCCCTGTACGGCCTCCCATTGCTGCTGTCTCCATCGCCACACTCTGCCATGTGCCACTTTCAGGTCTCCTCACACTGCTGGTGTGTTCCATTTTGTCATAGGGTGCTGGCAGATTACGGGCCTCCCATTGCTGCTGCCAGGCCCGTAATCTGCCATGGGCCCCCGTACCGCCTCCTAATGCTGCTGCCAGGTCCAGAGTCTCTCATGGGTCCCTGTACGGCCTCCCATTGCTGCTGTCTCCATCGCCACACTCTGCCATGTGACACTTTCAGGTCTCCTCACACTGCTGGTGTGTTCCATTTTGTCATAGGGCGCTGGCAGATTACGGGCCTCCCATTGCTGCTGCCAGGCCTGTAATCTGCCATGGGCCCCTGTACCACCTCCTCATGCTGCTGCCAGGTCCACAGTGTCTCATGGGTCCCTGTACGGCCTCCCATTGCTGCTGTCTCCATCGCCACACTCTGCCATGTGCCACTTTCAGGTCTCCTCACACTGCTGGTGTGTTCCATTTTGTCATAGGGTGCTGGCAGATTACGGGCCTCCCATTGCTGCTGCCAGGCCCGTAATCTGCCATGGGCCCCCGTACCGCCTCCTAATGCTGCTGCCAGGTCCAGAGTCTCTCATGGGTCCCTGTACGGCCTCCCATTGCTGCTGTCTCCATCGCCACACTCTGCCATGTGACACTTTCAGGTCTCCTCACACTGCTGGTGTGTTCCATTTTGTCATAGGGCGCTGGCAGATTACGGGCCTCCCATTGCTGCTGCCAGGCCTGTAATCTGCCATGGGCCCCTGTACCACCTCCTCATGCTGCTGCCAGGTCCACAGTGTCTCATGGGTCCCTGTACGGCCTCCCATTGCTGCTGTCTCCATCGCCACACTCTGCCATGTGCCACTTTCAGGTCTCCTCACACTGCTGGTGTGTTCCATTTTGTCATAGGGTGCTGGCAGTTTACGGGCCTTCCATTGCTGCTGCCAGGCCCGTAATCTGCCATGGGCCCCCGTACCGCCTCCTCATGCTGCTGCCAGGTCCAGAGTCTCTCATGGGTCCCTGTACGGCCTCCCATTGCTGCTGTCTCCATCGCCACACTCTGCCATGTGCCACTTTCAGGTCTCCTCACACTGCTGGTGTGTTCCATTTTGTCATAGGGTGCTGGCAGATTACGGGCCTCCCATTGCTGCTGCCAGGCCTGTGATCTGCCATGGGCCCCTGTACCGCCTCCTCATGCTGCTGCCAGGTCCACAGTGTCTCATGGGTCCCTGTACGGCCTCCCATTGCAGCTGTCTCCATCGCCACACTCTGCCATGTGCCACTTTCATGTCTCCTCACACTGCTGGTGTGTTCCATTTTGTCATAGGGTGCTGACAGATTACGGGCCTCCCATTGCTGCTGCCAGGCCTGTAATCTGCCATGGGCCCCTGTACCGCCTCCTCATGCTGCTGCCAGGTCCAGAGTCTCTCATGGGTCCCTGTAAGGCCTCCCATTGCTGCTGTCTCCATCGCCACACTCTGCCATGTGCCACTTTCAGGTCTCCTCACACTGCTGGTGTGTTCCATTTTGTCATAGGGTGCTGGCAGATTACGGGCCTCCCATTGCTGCTGCCAGGCCTGTAATCTGCCATGGGCCCCCGTACCGCCTCCTCATGCTGCTGCCAGGTCCACAGTGTCTCATGGGTTCCTGTAAGGCCTCCCATTGCTGCTGTCTCCATCGCCACACTCTGCCATGTGCCACTTTCAGGTCTCCTCACACTGCTGGTGTGTTCCATTTTGTCATAGGGTGCTGGCAGATTACGGGCCTCCCATTGCTGCTGCCAGGCCCGTAATCTGCCATGGGCCCCCGTACCTCCTCCTCATGCTGCTGCCAGGTCCAGAGTCTCTCATGGGTCCCTGTACGGCCTCCCATTGCTGCTGTCTCCATCGCCACACTCTGCCATGTGCCACTATCAGGTCTCCTCACACTGCTGGTGTGTTCCATTTTGTCATAGGGTGCTGGCAGATTACGGGCCTCTCATTGCTGCTGCCAGGCCCGTAATCTGCCATGGGCCCCCGTACCGCCTCCTCATGCTGCTGCCAAGTCCAGAGTCTCTCATGGGTCCCTGTACGGCCTCCCATTGCTGCTGTCTCCATCGCCACACTCTGCCATGTGCCACTTTCAGGTCTCCTCACACTGCTGGTGTGTTCCAATTTGTCATAGGGTGCTGGCAGATTACAGACCTCCCATTGCTGCTGCCAGGCCTGTGATCTGCCATGGGCCCCTGTACCGCCTCCTCATGCTGCTGCCAGGTCCACAGTGTCTCATGGGTCCCTGTACGGCCTCCCATTGCTGCTGTCTCCATCGCCACACTCTGCCATGTGCCACTTTCAGGTCTCCTCACACTGCTGGTGTGTTCCATTTTGTCATAGGGTGCTGGCAGATTACCGGCCTCCCATTGCTGCTGCCAGGCCTGTAATCTGCCATGGGCCCCTGTACTGCCTCCTCATGCTGGTGTCAGGTCCACAGTGTCTCATGGGTCCCTGTACGGCCTCCCATTGCTGCTGTATCAATCGCCACACTCTGCCTTGTGCCACTTTCAGGTCTCCTCACACTGCTGGTGTGTTCCATTTTGTCATAGGGTGCTGGCAGATTACGGGCCTCCCATTGCTGCTGCCAGGCCCGTAATCTGCCATGGGCCCCCGTACCGCCTCCTCATGCTGCTGCCAGGTCCAGAGTCTCTCATGGGTCCCTGTACGGCCTCCCATTGCTGCTGTCTCCATCGCCACACTCTGCCATGTGCCACTTTCAGGTCTCCTCACACTGCTGGTGTGTTCCATTTTGTCATAGGGCGCTGGCAGATTACGGGCCTCCCATTGCTGCTGCCAGGCCTGTAATCTGCCATGGGCCCCTGTACCACCTCCTCATGCTGCTGCCAGGTCCACAGTGTCTCATGGGTCCCTGTACGGCCTCCCATTGCTGCTGTCTCCATCGCCACACTCTGCCATGTGCCACTTTCATGTCTCCTCACACTGCTGGTGTGTTCCATTTTGTCATAGGGTGCTGGCAGATTACGTGCCTCCCATTGCTGCTGCCAGGCCTGTAATCTGCCATGGGCCCCCGTACCGCCTCCTCATGCTGCTGCCAGGTCCAGAGTCTCTCATGGGTCCCTGTACGGCCTCCCATTGCTGCTGTCTCCATCGCCACACTCTGCCATGTGCCACTTTCAGGTCTCCTCACACTGCTGGTGTGTTCCATTTTGTCATAGGGTGCTGGCAGATTACTGGCCTCCCATTGCTGCTGCCAGGCCTGTGATCTGCCATGGGCCCCTGTACCGCCTCCTCATGCTGCTGCCAGGTCCACAGTGTCTCATGGGTCCCTGTACGGCCTCCCATTGCAGCTGTCTCCATCGCCACACTCTGCCATGTGCCACTTTCATGTCTCCTCACACTGCTGGTGTGTTCCATTTTGTCATAGGGTGCTGGCAGATTACGGGCCTCCCATTGCTGCTGCCAGGCCTGTAATCTGCCATGGGCCCCTGTACCGCCTCCTCATGCTGCTGCCAGGTCCAGAGTCTCTCATTGGTCCCTGTACGGCCTCCCATTGCTGCTGTCTCCATCGCCACACTCTGCCATGTGCCACTTTCAGGTCTCCTCACACTGCTGGTGTGTTCCATTTTGTCATAGGGTGCTGGCAGATTACGGGCCTCCCATTGCTGCTGCCAGGCCTGTAATCTGCCATGGGCTCCTGTACCACCTCCTCATGCTGCTGCCAGGTCCACAGTGTCTCATGGGTCCCTGTACGGCCTCCCATTGCTGCTGTCTCCATCGCCACACTCTGCCATGTGCCACTTTCAGGTCTCCTCACACTGCTGGTGTGTTCCATTTTGTCATAGGGTGCTGGCAGATTACGGGCCTCCCATTGCTGCTGCCAGGCCTGTAATCTGCCATGGGCCCCTGTACCGCCTCCTCATGCTGCTGCCAGGTCCAGAGTCTCTCATGGGTCCCTGTACGGCCTCCCATTGCTGCTGTCTCCATCGCCACACTCTGCCATGTGCCACTTTCAGGTCTCCTCACACTGCTGGTGTGTTACATTTTGTCATAGGGTGCTGGCAGATTACGGGCCTCGCATTGATGCTGCCAGGCCTGTAATTTGCCATGGGCCCCTGTACCGCCTCCTCATGCTGCTGCCAGGTCCACAGTGTCTCATGGGTCCCTGTACGGCCTCCCATTGCTGCTGTCTCCATCACCACACTCTGCCATGTGCCACTTTCAGGTCTCCTCACACTGCTGGTGTGTTCCATTTTGTCATAGGGTGCTGGCAGATTACGGGCCTCCCATTGCTGCTGCCAGGCCCGTAATCTGCCATGGGCCCCCGTACCGCCTCCTCATGCTGCTGCCAAGTCCAGAGTCTCTCATGGGTCCCTGTACGGCCTCCCATTGCTGCTGTCTCCATCGCCACACTCTGCCATGTGCCACTTTCAGGTCTCCTCACACTGCTGGTGTATTCCATTTTGTCATAGGGTGCTGGCAGATTACGGGCCTCCCATTGCTGCTGCCAGGCCCGTAATCTGCCATGGGCCCCCGTACCGCCTCCTAATGCTGCTGCCAGGTCCAGAGTCTCTCATGGGTCCCTGTACGGCCTCCCATTGCTGCTGTCTCCATCGCCACACTCTGCCATGTGACACTTTCAGGTCTCCTCACACTGCTGGTGTGTTCCATTTTGTCATAGGACGCTGGCAGATTACGGGCCTCCCATTGCTGCTGCCAGGCCTGTAATCTGCCATGGGCCCCTGTACCACCTCCTCATGCTGCTGCCAGGTCCACAGTGTCTCATGGGTCCCTGTACGGCCTCCCATTGCTGCTGTCTCCATCGCCACACTCTGCCATGTGCCACTTTCAGGTCTCCTCACACTGCTGGTGTGTTCCATTTTGTCATAGGGTGCTGGCAGATTACGGGCCTCCCATTGCTGCTGCCAGGCCCGTAATCTGCCATGGGCCCCCGTACCGCCTCCTCATGCTGCTGCCAGGTCCAGAGTCTCTCATGGGTCCCTGTACGGCCTCCCATTGCTGCTGTCTCCATCGCCACACTCTGCCATGTGCCACTTTCAGGTCTCCTCACACTGCTGGTGTGTTCCATTTTGTCATAGGGTGCTGGCAGATTACGGGCCTCCCATTGCTGCTGCCAGGCCTGTGATCTGCCATGGGCCCCTGTACCGCCTCCTCATGCTGCTGCCAGGTCCACAGTGTCTCATGGGTCCCTGTACGGCCTCCCATTGCAGCTGTCTCCATCGCCACACTCTGCCATGTGCCACTTTCAGGTCTCCTCACACTGCTGGTGTGTTCCATTTTGTCATAGGGTGCTGGCAGATTACGGGCCTCCCATTGCTGCTGCCAGGCCCGTAATCTGCCATGGGCCCCCGTACCGCCTCCTCATGCTGCTGCCAAGTCCAGAGTCTCTCATGGGTCCCTGTACGGCCTCCCATTGCTGCTGTCTCCATCGCCACACTCTGCCATGTGCCACTTTCAGGTCTCCTCACACTGCTGGTGTATTCCATTTTGTCATAGGGTGCTGGCAGATTACGGGCCTCCCATTGCTGCTGCCAGGCCCGTAATCTGCCATGGGCCCCCGTACCGCCTCCTAATGCTGCTGCCAGGTCCAGAGTCTCTCATGGGTCCCTGTACGGCCTCCCATTGCTGCTGTCTCCATCGCCACACTCTGCCATGTGACACTTTCAGGTCTCCTCACACTGCTGGTGTGTTCCATTTTGTCATAGGACGCTGGCAGATTACGGGCCTCCCATTGCTGCTGCCAGGCCTGTAATCTGCCATGGGCCCCTGTACCACCTCCTCATGCTGCTGCCAGGTCCACAGTGTCTCATGGGTCCCTGTACGGCCTCCCATTGCTGCTGTCTCCATCGCCACACTCTGCCATGTGCCACTTTCAGGTCTCCTCACACTGCTGGTGTGTTCCATTTTGTCATAGGGTGCTGGCAGATTACGGGCCTCCCATTGCTGCTGCCAGGCCTGTGATCTGCCATGGGCCCCTGTACCGCCTCCTCATGCTGCTGCCAGGTCCACAGTGTCTCATGGGTCCCTGTACGGCCTCCCATTGCAGCTGTCTCCATCGCCACACTCTGCCATGTGCCACTTTCAGGTCTCCTCACACTGCTGGTGTGTTCCATTTTGTCATAGGGTGCTGGCAGATTACTGGCCTCCCATTGCTGCTGCCAGGCCTGTAATCTGCCATGGGCCCCTGTACCGCCTCCTCATGCTGCTGCCAGGTCCAGAGTCTCTCATGGGTCCCTGTACGGCCTCCCATTGCAGCTGTCTCCATCGCCACACTCTGCCATGTGCCACTTTCAGGTCTCCTCACACTGCTGGTGTGTTCCATTTTGTCATAGGGTGCTGGCAGATTACGGGCCTCCCATTGCTGCTGCCAGGCCCGTAATCTGCCATGGGCCCCCGTACCGCCTCCTCATGCTGCTGCCAGGTCCACAGTGTCTCATGGGTTCCTGTACGGCCTCCCATTGCTTCTGTCTCCATCGCCACACTCTGCCATGTGCCACTTTCAGGTCTCCTCACACTGCTGGTGTGTTCCATTTTGTCATAGGGTGCTGGCAGATTACGGGCCTCCCATTGCTGCTGCCAGGCCCGTAATCTGCCATGGGCCCCCGTACCGCCTCCTCATGCTGCTGCCAGGTCCAGAGTCTCTCATGGGTCCCTGTACGGCCTCCCATTGCTGCTGTCTCCATCGCCACACTCTGCCATGTGCCACTTTCAGGTGTCCTCACACTGCTGGTGTGTTCCATTTTGTCATAGGGTGCTGGCAGATTACGGGCCTCCCATTGCTGCTGCCAGGCCCGTAATCTGCCATGGGCCCCCGTACCGCCTCCTCATGCTGCTGCCAGGTCCAGAGTCTCTCATGGGTCCCTGTACGGCCTCCCATTGCTGCTGTCTCCATCGCCACACTCTGCCATGTGCCACTTTCAGGTCTCCTCACACTGCTGGTGTGTTCCATTTTGTCATAGGGTGCTGGCAGATTACGGACCTCCCATTGCTGCTGCCAGGCCTGTGATCTGCCATGGGCCCCTGTACCGCCTCCTCATGCTGCTGCCAGGTCCACAGTGTCTCATGGGTCCCTGTACGGCCTCCCATTGCAGCTGTCTCCATTGCCACACTCTGCCATGTGCCACTTTCATGTCTCCTCACACTGCTGGTGTGTTCCATTTTGTCATAGGGTGCTGGCAGATTACGGGCCTCCCATTGCTGCTGCCAGGCCCGTAATCTGCCATGGGCCCCCGTACCGCCTCCTCATGCTGCTGCCAGGTCCACAGTGTCTCATGGGTTCCTGTACGGCCTCCCATTGCTGCTGTCTCCATCGCCACACTCTGCCATGTGCCACTTTCAGGTCTCCTCACACTGCTGGTGTGTTCCATTTTGTCATAGGGTGCTGGCAGATTACGGGCCTCCCATTGCTGCTGCCAGGCCCGTAATCTGCCATGGGCCCCCGTACCGCCTCCTCATGCTGCTGCCAGGTCCAGAGTCTCTCATGGGTCCCTGTACGGCCTCCCATTGCTGCTGTCTCCATCGCCACACTCTGCCATGTGCCACTTTCAGGTGTCCTCACACTGCTGGTGTGTTCCATTTTGTCATAGGGTGCTGGCAGATTACGGGCCTCCCATTGCTGCTGCCAGGCCCGTAATCTGCCATGGGCCCCCGTACCGCCTCCTCATGCTGCTGCCAGGTCCAGAGTCTCTCATGGGTCCCTGTACGGCCTCCCATTGCTGCTGTCTCCATCGCCACACTCTGCCATGTGCCACTTTCAGGTCTCCTCACACTGCTGGTGTGTTCCATTTTGTCATAGGGTGCTGGCAGATTACGGACCTCCCATTGCTGCTGCCAGGCCTGTGATCTGCCATGGGCCCCTGTACCGCCTCCTCATGCTGCTGCCAGGTCCACAGTGTCTCATGGGTCCCTGTACGGCCTCCCATTGCAGCTGTCTCCATTGCCACACTCTGCCATGTGCCACTTTCATGTCTCCTCACACTGCTGGTGTGTTCCATTTTGTCATAGGGTGCTGGCAGATTACGGGCCTCCCATTGCTGCTGCCAGGCCTGTAATCTGCCATGGGCCCCTGTACCGCCTCCTCATGCTGCTGCCAGGTCCAGAGTCTCTCATGGGTCCCTGTACGGCCTCCCATTGCTGCTGTCTCCATCGCCACACTCTGCCATGTGCCACTTTCAGGTCTCCTCACACTGCTGGTGTGTTCCATTTTGTCATAGGGTGCTGGCAGATTACGGGCCTCCCATTGCTGCTGCCAGGCCCGTAATCTGCCATGGGCCCCCGTACCGCCTCCTCATGCTGCTGCCAGGTCCACAGTGTCTCATGGGTTCCTGTACGGCCTCCCATTGCTGCTGTCTCCATCGCCACACTCTGCCATGTGCCACTTTCATGTCTCCTCACACTGCTGGTGTGTTCCATTTTGTCATAGGGTGCTGGCAGATTACGGGCCTCCCATTGCTGCTGCCAGGCCCGTAATCTGCCATGGGCCCCTGTACCGCCTCCTCATGCTGCTGCCAGGTCCACAGTGTCTCATGGGTCCCTGTACGGCCTCCCATTGCAGCTGTCTCCATCGCCACACTCTGCCATGTGCCACTTTCAGGTCTCCTCACACTGCTGGTGTGTTCCATTTTGTCATAGGGTGCTGGCAGATTACGGGCCTCCCATTGCTGCTGCCAGGCCTGTAATCTGCCATGGGCCCCTGTACCGCCTCCTCATGCTGCTGCCAGGTCCAGAGTCTCTCATGGGTCCCTGTACGGCCTCCCATTGCTGCTGTCTCCATCGCCACACTCTGCCATGTGCCACTTTCAGGTCTCCTCACACTGCTGGTGTGTTCCATTTTGTCATAGGGTGCTGGCAGATTACGGGCCTCCCATTGCTGCTGCCAGGCCCGTAATCTGCCATGGGCCCCCGTACCGCCTCCTCATGCTGCTGCCAGGTCCACAGTGTCTCATGGGTTCCTGTACGGCCTCCCATTGCTGCTGTCTCCATCGCCACACTCTGCCATGTGCCACTTTCAGGTCTCCTCACACTGCTGGTGTGTTCCATTTTGTCATAGGGTGCTGGCAGATTACGGGCCTCCCATTGCTGCTGCCAGGCCCGTAATCTGCCATGGGCCCCCGTACCGCCTCCTCATGCTGCTGCCAGGTCCAGAGTCTCTCATGGGTCCCTGTACGGCCTCCCATTGCTGCTGTCTCCATCGCCACACTCTGCCATGTGCCACTTTCAGGTCTCCTCACACTGCTGGTGTGTTCCATTTTGTCATAGGGTGCTGGCAGATTACGGGCCTCCCATTGCTGCTGCCAGGCCCGTAATCTGCCATGGGCCCCCGTACCGCCTCCTCATGCTGCTGCCAGGTCCAGAGTCTCTCATGGGTCCCTGTACGGCCTCCCATTGCTGCTGTCTCCATCGCCACACTCTGCCATGTGCCACTTTCAGGTCTCCTCACACTGCTGGTGTGTTCCATTTTGTCATAGGGTGCTGGCAGATTACGGGCCTCCCATTGCTGCTGCCAGGCCTGTAATCTGCCATGGGCCCCTGTACTGCCTCCTCATGCTGGTGCCAGGTCCACAGTGTCTCATGGGTCCCTGTACGGCCTCCCATTGCTGCTGTCTCCATCGCCACACTCTGCCATGTGCCACTTTCAGGTCTCCTCACACTGCTGGTGTGTTCCATTTTGTCATAGGGTGCTGGCAGATTACGGGCCTCCCATTGCTGCTGCCAGGCTTGTAATCTGCCATGGGCCCCTGTACCGCCTCCTCATGCTGCTGCCAGGTCCAGAGTCTCTCATGGGTCCCTGTACGGCCTCCCATTGCTGCTGTCTCCATCGCCACACTCTGCCATGTGCCACTTTCAGGTCTCCTCACACTGCTGGTTTGTTCCATTTTGTCATAGGGTGCTGGCAGATTACGGGCCTCCCATTGCTGCTGCCAGGCCTGTAATCGGCCATGGGCCCCTGTACCGCCTCCTCATGCTGCTGCCAGGTCCAGAGTCTCTCATGGGTCCCTGTACGGCCTCCCATTGCTGCTGTCTCCATCGCCACACTCTGCCATGTGCCACTTTCAGGTCTCCTCACACTGCTGGTGTGTTCCATTTTGTCATAGGGTGCTGGCAGATTATGGGCCTCCCATTGCTGCTGCCAGGCCTGTAATCTGCCATGGGCCCCTGTACCGCCTCCTCATGCTTCTACCAGGTCCACAGTGTCTCATGGGTCCCTGTATGGCCTCCCATTGCTGCTGTCTCCATCGCCACACTCTGCCATGTGCCACTTTCAGGTCTCCTCACACTGCTGGTTTGTTCCATTTTGTCATAGGGTGCTGGCAGATTACAGGCCTCCCATTGCTGCTGCCAGGCCTGTAATCTGCCATGGGCCCCCGTACCGCCTCCTCATGCTGCTGCCAGGTCCAGAATCTCTCATGGGTCCCTGTACGGCCTCCCATTGCTGCTGTCTCCATCGCCACACTCTGCCATGTGCCACTTTCAGGTCTCCTCACACTGCTGGTGTGTTCCATTTTGTCATAGGGTGCTAGCAGATTACGGGCCTCCCATTGCTGCTGCCAGGCCTGTAATCTGCCATGGGCCCCTGTACTGCCTCCTCATGCTGCTGCCAGGTCCAGAGTCTCTCATGGGTCCCTGTACGGCCTCCCATTGCTGCTGTCTCCATCGCCACACTCTGCCATGTGCCACTTTCAGGTCTCCTCACACTGCTGGTGTGTTCCATTTTGTCATAGGGTGCTGGCAGATTACGGGCCTCCCATTGCTGCTGCCAGGCCCGTAATCTGCCATGGGCCCCTGTACCGCCTCCTCATGCTGCTGCCAGGTCCACAGTGTCTCATGGGTCCCTGTACGGCCTCCCATTGCTGCTGTCTCCATCGCCACACTCTGCCATGTGCCACTTTCAGGTCTCCTCACACTGCTGGTGTGTTCCATTTTGTCATAGGGTGCTGGCAGATTACGGGCCTCCCATTGCTGCTGCCAGGCCTGTAATCTGCCATGGGCCCCTGTACCGCCTCCTCATGCTGCTGCCAGGTCCAGAGTGTCTCATGGGTCCCTGTACGGCCTCCCATTGCTGCTGTCTCCATCGCCACACTCTGCCATGTGCCACTTTCAGGTCTCCTCACACTGCTGGTGCTGTCCATTTTGTCATAGGGTGCTGGCAGATTACGGGCCTCCCATTGCTGCTGCCAGGCCCGTAATCTGCCGTGGGCCCCCGTACCGCCTCCTCATGCTGTGACGTTGCAACAAGGTGGATTTCAACCCTACATATGTTAACCGCCTTTACGAACAGCGAAAGGCCATCACCGATTTCCTGATGTTACAAGCGGATAAAGGTACTCCCCTGTGTAACTTAGATGTCAGCCATTGACAGCTCATGCGTGACACCTGCCGCTTGCTCAGGCCCTTTGAGGAGGCCACGCTATTCGTGAGTCGGCAGGACTATGGGATGAACGACGTCATTCCTCTGTTGCACGTCCTGGAACAAATGCTGTTAACAATGGCTGGTCAGGGTGCGGTAGACGTGGCGCACAGATCTCAACGCCACATGATCCCTGTGGGGGCAGGACAGGAAGAAGAGGAGGAGGTAGAGGAGGACATTGGTGCTCAGGAATTATTGAGTGAAATGGGTGGTTTTTCCACTCAGCGGACAGGAGTGGAGGAGCAGGAGCATCTGGTAGAGGAGGAGACAGAGGACCCAGACGCACCGTGGCAGTATGCTGTGGATATGGAGGCAGGGAGTCCCTCGCATTCCTTGGCACAAATGGCCCATAGCATGCTCGGTTGCTTGCGTAGCGACATCCGAATAATAACCATCAGACAGAGGGATGACTTTTGGCTGTCCACCTTGTTGGACCCTCGCTACCGTTCAAAAATGGTGGCCTTTTTCACACCTGCTGAGAGGGAGGCCAAAATAACGTACTATAAAAACCACCTATGTAGTCAGTTGGTCTCTGCCTTTCTGCGCCAACGTCCATCCTCAGACACTGTGGGCCCTGTGCACTCACGTTCCGCTGCCATGGCAGCAGGGGAGGGGTGGGGTGGTAGGAGCAGTGGCAGCTCCACCAGCAGCAGCTGCCTCAGTCTGCAGTCGATGATGAGTAGCTTTCTTCACCAGCGCAGTGAGGAAACTACTAACCAGCCGCAGCAGCAGCAGCATCAGGTGGACCTGGAGCAGGACCTCAAACAACAGGCTTGGGCCTACTTGGACAGCACCCTGCCAACCGAGGTAGACAATCCCCTTGACTACTGGGCAACGAAACTTGACCTTTGGCCCCAACTAGCTGAATTTGCCCTTGAAAGGCTGTCATGCCCGGCCAGTAGCGTGGCATCGGAGCGCGTGTTTAGTGCGGCAGGAGGTATTGTAACTCCGCGGAGGACACGACTGTCCACCCAAAGTGTGGAGAGACTCACGTTTGTGAAAATGAATCAGGCGTGGATTAGTCTGGATTTCAAACCACCAGTTCCTGACACACCTGATTAATCCGCCATGAATCATGCCCCAAACATGTTATTATTTTTAACATAGGCCTCTGTATGGCCTTCAATTTAAGCTGCTTACGCTTCGCCACTCTGCCATGGGCCCCTGTACCGCCTCCTCTTGCTGCTGCCAGGTCCAGAGTGTGTCATGGGTCCCTGTACGGCCTCCCATTGCTGCTGACTTCATCGCCACACTCTGCCATGTGCCACTTTCAGGTCTCCTTACACTGTTGGTGGGTTCCATTTTGTCATAGGGTGCTGGCAGATTTCGGGCCTCCCATTTCTGCTGCCAGGCCCGTAATCTGCCATGGGCCCCTGTACCGCCTCCTCATGCTGCTGCCAGGTCCAGAGTGTGTCATGGGTCCCTGTACGGCCTCCCATTGCTGCTGTCTCCATCGCCACACTCTGCCATGTGCCACTTTCAGGTCTCCTCACACTGCTGGTGGGTTCCATTTTGTCATAGGGTGCTGGCAGATTATGGGCCTCCCATTGCTGCTGCCAGGCCCGTAATCTGCCATGGGCCCCCGTACCGCCTCCTCATGCTGCTGCCAGGTCCAGAGTGTCTCATGGGTCCCTGTACGGCCTCCCATTGCTGCTGTCTCCATCGCCACACTCTGCCATGTGCCACTTTCAGGTCTCCTCACACTGCTGGTGTGTTCCATTTTGTCATAGGGTGCTGGCAGATTACAGGCCTCCCATTGCTGCTGCCAGGCCCGTAATCTGCCATGGGCCCCCGTACCGCCTCCTCATGCTGCTGCCAGGTCCAGAGTGTCTCATGGGTCCCTGTACGGCCTTCCATTGCTGCTGTCTCCATCGCCACACTCTGCAATGTGCCACTTTCTGGTCTCCTCACACTGCTGGTGGGTTCCATTTTTGTCATAGGGTGCTGCATGGCCTCCCATTGCTGCTGCCTCCACCGCCACACTGTGGCTCCACACTCTGGTTTTGGCCCCGTGACTGCCCAAATGAGTGAAGTGTGCGGTGATTCTAAGATCGACGGCACTCATCTGCATGTCATACTGACTGACAGTATTATTTCTCTTCCCCAGCAGACTCCAAGGGCATTTAAATTAAAGGTACAGTGTTCTGCACTAATATAAAGGCTCTCTGAAGCCTAGAAACCCCTTTTATAAGTTAAATTTGCAGCGAATATATTCGCATCGAATCGAATTTATTCCTCGAATTCGCCGAATCAGCCGAATCGAATTTTTGAATACTTCGCTCATCTCTTGCTATGAGTATTAGAAGTGATACACTATTTGAAGTGGTTTACACTGAGTGAAACACATCACCAGTTTGGTACAAGCATTGCTGTGGTTTCTTTTTTCACGTTTTCTTGCACTAATGTTTGTGGTTGCACGTATAGAGTGTTATTTTTAAAATTATTACGGTAATGCACTATGTTGAATTTTTTTATTTTTTGAGGGTTTCCATGGAATCTGCTCTGAGGACAACACTATAAAGAAGTGATTTCAAGTGAGACGTATTAAAATAATTTTTTGGACTATAAGACTCTGGACACTTACTCAATACTTTGTGTGAATTTTTGTGCTTGGACATTTATCATTTGTAGAGCACTTACTGATATTTTGGAAGAGAGGTTTTTCACTAGTAGGTGGGTTGGATGATTCTTGTAGATCATATTTTGAGAAATGAGATAAACCTACCTTGTGCCTGCCAAATTGTTGCCTATTGAAGTACTTGAATCCTATGAGGGGTGTCCAAGTCAAACTGGGACTTTTGAGTTTTGATAAATAAAGAACAAATTTCAAGGAGTGAAGACTGCACTTATTTTTTTAAATACTTCCATGGTACATTTTTACACTTATATCAATGTTTAACCAATGCCTAGAGAGCTTTGGCAAAGAAATATTTGTCATTACACCTGAACCATCATAGGATAGCCTGCTTTACTTCATCATCAGTTCTGAAATGCTCACCTTCGGGGAACTCATCTAAGATTTGTCTCTTGTGCAATTTCACGACAGGTTGTGTCAATTATCCAGGATCAGACATTCTACGTGCTGAATGTTCACAGGAATGACCAAGGCTGGGATCATCACTGATGATCACACGACCATCTTTAAAACATTTACACCATTCAAATGTCTTACTGCAGCTGAGCATCTCATCACTTTACTGTGCTTGAGATCTTCTTTATGCCTTAATTCACAAGAAACTTCATTACCACACGCTGTTCCATGCACGCACTAACACTGTTGTCTGCCATCTTGATTAACGGTCTCTAGACTGGCCTGCAACATGTGCGCCACCTATCAGTATTAGGACACGCTTGCCACTTACTACTGAAAGTAGTAGTGCCATGCTAGCATTCCTTTTTATAACTGTAAAATTAAAAGTCCCAGTTTGACTTGAACTCCTTTCGTATACTTTAAATATTTGGGGAATAATTGGGATTTGTGGATGGAAGGGGATTCACGGAATGTGGGATTATGCACTCTGCTTTGACATTGTATTACACATTTAAGACAGTACAGTGTGGCTAAACAAATTTCACTAACTATACTATTAAATTGTTTTCTCACTGGTCAGTTTGAACCAAGTTGAGGATTTTAACTGTAGATTAAACTATATGTAGCTTTTAAATCTGTTGAGGCTGCTGCTTCCATTAGTCAATTCAGGTTGATTACTGCATAGTAAAAAGCTCAGACCTCTCAGCCAAAACTGAAAATTTATTTTTTTCATATTAAAATTAATCAGATTGGGGTGCTGCTGTATTTAAGAAAAGCTAAATGTAAAAGGTAAAAAAATGTATTCCACATCCAAACGTTGTGTCACCGAGAGTGTCAATTACATACTGTTCCATAACACCACATACAAGCATCTCCTAAACATGGAATTTAAAGAATTGGGGTGTTTTCAATGTTTCCCTCAAAATTGCACCAAAATAATCCTCTCCCTGTTGTATGGTATTTTTTAAAATAATTTATTTTTTTTGTTAAATATTCCTTATGGCAGTCTTTTTTTTCCAATAGCTTGCCTATTAGCCTCCAATATTGCCAATAAATTTAATATTAAGATTTTCCCTTGGCCCAGGAAGATTTGTGCATTCCTACTTATATATGGATATAATATTGTCTACCTGATTCTTGAACTGGTATACATAACATATGCATTTGAAATGACAATTTTTGTAAAGCACACATGTAGAAATTAGTAATTAATATAATACCAAATAATTGTATACATCATTGGAAAACTTGAAGTGAAATTCATCAAGACAAGCTTGTTCCTGTGTATTAGTGGTAATGTTGTTTATTCAGAAGGAGAGTAAAACAAATCATCTATTTATCTATCCTCATAAATCAGTAGAGAAGATTCCTGCCTGGTCTCATAAACAACTTTTAAATAAATGTATAAGTCATTAAATCATCATATTATGATTATCATGGATAACATGACATTACAGCTGAAGATACAATTTAAGATCCAAATGTCATCCAGTCAACTAGATAATCAGTCAGTCAGCTCATCTAGATAATCAATTGGCTGTAGTCATCTTAACC
The DNA here is from genome assembly GCF_062004578.1 of Staurois parvus. Classification (NCBI taxonomy): domain Eukaryota; kingdom Metazoa; phylum Chordata; class Amphibia; order Anura; family Ranidae; genus Staurois; species Staurois parvus. The sequence goes on from NW_028317949.1 coordinate 13,189,032, forward strand.
TTAGTAATATAGTCAATACAATCACTAGCAAAAACAATGTTTGATAAGTAAATAGGTTAGGCATTTACTGATATTTATACTCAGGATCTTGTTTACAGTATACACAAAATACTGTGTGCACTGACCTTGAGTAAAGGTGAGTAAAGGTGAGTAAAACCGTGTAAACATTAGTATGAGTACAGATGAGTAAAATCCTCTCTAGCTCACAGAGTGTTCTGTTTTCCATATCTTGTTGTCTCATTGCATGTTGCTGCTCCCTGCTCTTGACAGAGATCTCTGGACATATCTTCTGCTGATCAATTTATACAAAGCGGACATGACAGAGCCCGCTCTGCTCTATGGAGTAGATTCTGCTTTCCATTTAAACCCAAATACCCTCCAAACCAATCTTCCTTGACAGAAGGGGACAGATCCCCTTCCTTTTTTTCAGATTAGATCAGAAGTAGGTAGGTGTAAATATAGCTTGTTTGCTATTTTTTTTCACATGTTCACATTTCCACCCCTTTCAAATGGGGTGTACTCTGTTTTGATCAACAGAAATCTGTATGCTGATCCCCTGCCAAACAGTTGGCAGGTCCATCTATTTACTGCCCTCCGATCTGATCAGCCTTGGCAGAGGGGCGGATCCCCAATCCAATTTTTGGATTGGAGGTAGGCAGGTGTAAACTGAAACAAGCCCATTTACACCCACCAGTCTATAGGGCTAAACGAAGTGTCTGATCAGATCAGGGTTGTTTTTATACCTCTGTACTCAATGCTGCTTTACTGATCAGCAGTGTGGAATGTGTTATAGACAGCAATGCATCTGATTAGAGATCAGTAAAAAAATTAAGTGTTTTTTAATGCAATGTGCAAGAGGACTTATAGACTAATTTAAGGTAGAAAAAATGCATTTGTGTAAATGTACTCAAAATTAGGATGCACACATTAGTTATGTATGAAATGGATGATTTTCTCAGTGACAATGTACATTGGGTAAGGTAAAAAAATATCTCCTTCAATCTCTGCACTAAAGCTCATATGTTTGTGTAACCACTTACAAAAAGTTCCTGGCACTCACAATAAAATCACAATAGCAATGGCAACAGCAGTAAAACTATAGACTACTGTTATTAATTCATGTATTCAAGGCTAAATATTCTTGACCCTATGTACTTTGGCACTCAAGGCTGTTTTGCAGTTCTTTATTTTCGTTTTAAAACCATTATATATATATATATATATATATATATATATATATATATATATATAATTTTTTACAGACTTATGAGGGATATGAAAGGAAAAAGGTGAAACAAGATATGTTTGACAAACAGGGGAAAGGGGGTATACACAGTTGTTTTTTATCTACTAATTATGATAACTAGAGATGAGCGAATCGAACTTGGCGAAGTGGAATTCGTTTCGAATATTAGGAAAAATTCGATTCGCATCGAATCCGAATTTTAGCAAACTTCGGATGCACGAATCGAATTTTCCCCGATCAGCCGGCAAAAGTGTCACTGCAGAGAGCTCCGCTATTTCTGACAGTTCTCTGACAGTTCATTTACAGCGGTTGAAACATTGTATCTATTTGTTTCCATTTAGGATACAGATGTTTTTATTCGGAAATAAATAGATACAATGTTTCAACCGCTGTAAATGAACTGTCAGAACTGTCAGAGAACTGTCAGAAATAGCGGAGCTCTCTGCAGATACACTTTTTGCTGTACTGGAATACTTCTTCTTTTCATTCTTCTTCTTCTTTTCATTCTTCTTCTTCTTCTTCTTTTCATTCTTCTTTTCCTTCTTCTTCTTCTTCTTTTCATTCTTCTTCTTCTTCTTTTCATTCTTCTTTTCATTCTTCTTCTTCTTCTTCTTTTCATTCTTCTTCTTCTTCTTTTCATTCTTCTTTTCATTCTTCTTCTTCTTCTTTTCATTCTTCCCCTTCTTCTTTTCATTCTTCTTTTCATTCTTCTTCTTCTTTTCATTCTTCTTTTCATTCTTCTCATTCTTCTTTTCATTCTTCTTTTCATTCTCCTTCTCATTCTTCTTTTCATTCTTCTTCTTCTTCTTTTCATTCTTCTTCTTCTTCTTTTCATTATGCTTCTTCTTCTTCTTTTCATTCTTCTTTTCATTCTTCTTCTTCTTTTCATTCTTCTTCTTTTCATTCTTCTTTTCATTCTTCTTCTTCTTCTTTTCATTCTTCTTCTTCTTCCTTTCATTCTTCTTCTTCTTTTCATTCTTCTTTTCATTCTTCTTCTTCTTTTCATTCTTCTTCTCTTCTTTTCATTTTTCTTTTCATTCTTCTTCTTCTTCTTTTCATTCTTCTTCTTCTTCTTTTCATTCTTCTTCTTTTCATTCTTCTTTTCATTCTTCTTCTTCTTCTTTTCATTCTTCTCATTCTTCTTTTAATTCTTCTTTTCATTCTTCTTCTCATTCTTCTTTTCATTATTCTTCTTCTTCTTTTCATTCTTCTTCTTTTCATTCTTCTTCTTCTTCTTTTCATTCTTCTTTTCATTCTTCTTCTTCTTCTTTTCATTCTTCTTCTTCTTCTTTTCATTCTTCTTTTCATTCTTCTTCTTTTCATTCTTCTTCTTCTTCTTTTCATTCTTCTTTTCATTCTTCTTCTTCTTTTCATTCTTCTTCTTTTTTTCTCTTCTTTTCATTCTTCTTCTTCTTCTTTTCATTCTTCTTTTCATTCTTCTTCTTTTCATTCTTCTTCTTCTTCTTTTCATTCTTCTTTTCATTCTTCTTCTTTTCATTCTTCTTTTCATTCTTCTCATTCTTCTTTTCATTCTTCTTTTCATTCTTCTTCTCATTCTTCTTTTCATTCTTTTCTTCTTCTTTTCATTCTTCTTCTTCTTCTTTTTATTCTTCTTCTTCTTTTCATTCTTCTTCTTCTTTTCATTCTTCTTCCTCTTCTTTTCATTCTTCTTTTCATTCTTCTTCTTCTTTTCATTCTTCTTCTTCTTCTTCTTTTCATTCTTCTTTTCATTCTTCTTCTTCTTTTCATTCTTCTTCTTTTCATTCTTCTTTTCATTCTTCTTCTTCTTCTTCTTCTTCTTCGTCGTGCCCCGTGACTGCCCAAATGAGTGAAGTGTGCGGTGATTCTAAGATCGACGGCACTCATCTGCATGTCATACTGACTGACAGTATTGTTTCTCTTCCCCAGCAGACTCCAAGGGCATTTAAATTAAAGGTACAGTGTTCTGCACTAATACAAAGGCTCTCTGAAGCCTAGAAACCCTTTAAATAAGTTAAATTCGCGGCAAATAAATTCGCATCGAATCAAATTTCTCCCGCAAATTTGGCGAATCAGCCGAATCGAATTTTTGAATAATTCGCTCATCTCTAATGATAACTATAGGTATGACCTTTTCAATATAATATTTTTAGCACAACCCTTTGGCCTGTTTAGATGTATTAGCTCACAATACAGTATATCTATATAGTAAGAAAGAAGATTAGTGTTCATATTTCAGTTTGCTATATAGGAGGTCATACTGTCTTGCCAATTACCACTTTGTTGCTTGTCATCAACTTCCCCCCAACACATCCCAATACCAAGTCTCAACACAATATACTGTATATAATAAGTTATCTTAGAAGTCTATGTCAGTTCATAACTATTGGTGCAACTTCAGGTGTATTCAACTATTCTGACCAAAATTTGTCAAACTTGTGACAACTACGCTATTGGTTAGTTAACTTTTCCAATGTAAAGTAGGTATTAACTTCTTTAACTCAAGTTTCAACAGTAAGAGGTAAGGATGATTACTGAATTTTAGCTAAAAGATTCATAGCTTGGAACAAGAGTAAGATAATTGCAAACATTAATAAATTATTATCTTTTGGTATCTCCACATGTTCCAAAATCCAGGCTAGAGGGGTGCTTTGAATGTGTGCACTAAAGACTATGATGATAAGTGATATATTACCAGTACCAAAATAGTTTTGGGCAGTGCCATAGCAGGCGTAGCAAGTCATTAACATTTCTTGTACATTAAAGACATAAGGAGGATTCCCTGCTACCAAATTAATATCCATTAAGGAGCCCTGTAGGCTTTATGTATAATGAATAATTGTGTGAATGTCGTGGGAATAGAGTAAGAAGGGGATATTCTGTAAAACAGCATTTCATTGGTCATCAAAGATTAGACCAATTTCTTGTTGCTGTTTGAGTTTACAAGGGGAAGAGATGGATACTACCTGTAAATCAAGTAAGCTAAGATAGACATATGAAATCATTCCCATTCTAGCTGTAGCATTAGGTTTAGTATTCAATATTGTAGTTTTATGAAATGCAAGAAGGGCCTTTTTATTAGTTGAAAGTATCCATAAAAATATGCTTGACAGATATGAAACCCCTCATGCATTTGTTGAAAAGATTTTATAGTGTCATTGATAAACATGATAAGCGTAAATTATATGAAAATATTTCCATTGTTAAAATGTTTCAATTGTAAAAACGTTGGACTAAACTAGCAGTATTAATGTATCCTTCATACTGTAGTATATTTTAAACTGTGTTACATCTTATGGATCAACTCTAGAATCTGGAGGGATCACAGGCCAAGTAAGAAAAAGTCTTGGTTTCTATAATGTGTCACAAGTGATTATTTGTAGGATCTTTATGGACTTCTTCAGTTAAATGAGTTAAATTGTTTAGTTGGGCAGCTAAATAATAAAACCACTTATTAGTGAATGACAGCCCTCCTTCATCAAAAGGTCATTGTAGAGTACTCAGCTTTAGTCTAGCCTGACCCCATTATCCACACTTGTTCTCAAAACAGAGTGTCAACAATATAGAACTAACAGATAGCTAGTAGTATAGTAGTTGGGAGAGCCAAATCATTTTAATTAAATTGACATGACCAATCATGGACAACAACACCAGCTCTTACACTTTGTCAATAGCCTTCCAATTATGGTAATACATTCAAATCAATGTACTCTTTTGGGATATGCTGATACACTGACCCCTACATAACAGAAGGTGGTAACCTCTTTTATTGAATCTCTATACTCAGGCAAGGTCCCTGGTAATGAATTTAGTGGGATCAGATTTGTGCTAGTTAATTTCTAAACCAGAGAAGGAACCAAATCTGCAAATTAGGACAATACGATTTGAAAGGGAAGTGGTAATATCTCTTGAAAACTGTAAGAGGACAGAAGTGAATAGAGCATTTTTCTTCTTCTGTTTCACCCCGAACAACCAACCAACTTACCCCCTATATAGCATGTCAGTTGGATACCCCTGGCATGAAATATGAGGGTATCCCCATTCAAGAAATTAAATGGGGTCTATAGTAAGTCGAGGAAAGAGTTCCCACAGGTAAGGCTGTTCAATGCTGTCAAAGGCCTTAGCTAGAGCTATTGACAATATTTCTGTATTGCCCACTTCATCAGGAGGGTGCTGAAGATTAAGAACAACTCACCTAATAGTCATAGGTGGTGATCAACTCAAGATGAAGCCTGACTGATTGGTGTGAACTAGCTTATACATGCATGCACTGAAGAGGTTGGTAAGAACCTTTGCCAATAGTTAGATACCATATAATGGAAAGTTGACAATCACCAGGTGACCCCATGGTCATGCTTGTAAACAGGTTGTAAACAGTGCCATGTCCCAAAATCAAAGTCAAAGGATTATTGGAATACACTCAACATGGACTTTATAGGCACATAAATGCGATATTAGTATGAATAAAAAATTTATGTTTATTAACATAATATATTAAAATTAATTTAGCTCAAGTAGAATGTTATACATTTACAGAAAACACAGTGTATTCCCCCCACTTGGATATAAATAGCTAGCAATGGATACTTGATATAAGTGTAGATAGTCCACTTAGTCCAAATGCAGGGGGTTGTTCACTTTTCACAGGGTTGCTTCATCAGGGGATTAAATTACATCTAGAAAGTAAAAAGACTTACAAATAATAACCCAAAAACATTATAATGAGTATATATTTAAGGACCAAATAGTAGAACACTTACTAAAATTAATGTATATATGTCATATTATCTGCAAATTATACACCGTCACTGTACTAATGACGCTGACTGGGAAGGAATAAATATCTAGGGGCAATCAGGGGGTTAATTGTGTGCCTAAAAATGTGTAATATGTGCTGCTTTTTTGCAGGGAAATTAAACAAAGCAATTGTTCCCTTTGTATATAGCCCTGTGTTGTTTGTCAATTCAAGGCTCTAGGTTGTGATTCGACACAGCCGATCAACAGGTCATGGCCATGAATCATTGGATGGGACCTGCTGATAAACTCTCGCTGTGTCAAATAATGGGGAGAATGCAGACGGAGGTGCACATTTCAATGGGGCTCAAGTTCAACATCTGAACTTCTTTGAAGTTTGCAGAACCCATACTGAACTGAACTCAAGGCAGTTTGGTTCATCATTAGTCTTAGGCAAAGCCTGAACCTGCAACCAATATGCAATATGCTTGGAGTTAGGATTAGGGCTGGAAGTATATTGCATTTGATATTGCTTGACAGACCAGCTGCTGAAGCTCAGTTTCCCATGGTCTAGTATTGGTTATAATATGGGAAAGCTATTTAATAAGCAGTCCTCTCAGGAATGCTTTAAGAGTATCCTATACCAGTGGTGGGCAACCTTTTTTTTCAACTGAGCCAAATCTCGCCAAAACCACGATTGAAATTTATTTTGAGAGCCACATTTTTAAAACTGAAAATACATCTCACATATAGTAATTCATCCCCCATAGTAATTCATCCCCCATAGTAATTCATCCCCCATATAGTAATTCATCCCCCATAGTAATTCATCCCCCATATAGTAATTCATCCCCCATAGTAATTCATCCCCCATATAGTAATTCATCCCCCATAGGATTTCATCCCCCATAGTAATTCATCCCCCATATAGTAATTCATCCCCCATAGTAATTCATCCCCCATAGTAATTCATCCCCCATATAGTAATTCATCCCCCATATAGTAATTAATCCCCCATATAGTAATTCATCCCCCATAGTAATTCATCCCCCATAGTAATTAATCCCCCATATAGCAATTCATCCCCCATATAGCAATTCATCCCCCATAGCAATTCATCCGCCATAGTAATTCATCCCCCATAGTAATTCATCCCCCATATAGTAATTCATCCCCCATATAGTAATTCATCCCCCATAGTAATTCATCCCCCATATAGTAATGCATCCCCCATAGTAATTAATCCCCCATATAGTAATTCATCCCCCATAGTAATTCATCCCCCATATAGTAATTCATCCCCCATATAGTAATTCATCCCCCCTATAGTAATTCATTCCCCATATTAATTCATTCCCCATATAGTAATTAATCCCCCATATAGTAATTCATCCCCCATAGTAATTCATCCCCCATATAGTAATTCATCCCCCATAGTAATTCATCCCCCATATAGTAATTCATCCCCCATAGTAATTCATCCCCCATATAGTAATTCATCCCCCATAGTAATTCATCCCCCATATAGTAATTCATCCCCCCTAGTAATTCATCCCCCCTATAGTAATTCATCCCCCCTATAGTAATTCATTCCCCATATTAATTCATTCCCCATATAGTAATTAATCCCCCATATAGTAATTCATCCCCCATAGTAATTCATTCCCCATATAGTAATTCATCCCCCATATAGTAATTCATCCCCCCTATAGTAATTCATCCCCCCTATAGTAATTCATTCCCCATATTAATTCATTCCCCATATAGTAATTCATCCCCCATAGTAATTCATCTCCCATATAGTAATTCATCCCCCATATAGAAATTCATCCCCCATAGTAATTCATCCCCCCTATAGTAATTCATCCCCAATAGTAATTCATCCCCCCTATAGTAATTAATCCCCCATAGTAATTCATCCCCCATAGTAATTCATCCCCCATATAGTAATTCATCCCCCATATAGTAATTCATCCCCCATATAGTAAGTCCCCCATATAGTAATTCATCCCCCATATAGTAATTCATCCCCCATATAGTAATTCATCCCCCATAGTAATTCATCCCCCATATAGTAATTCATCCCCCATAGTAATTCATCCCCCATATAGTAATTCATCCCCCATATAGTAATTCATCCCCCATAGTAATTCATCCCCCATATAGTAATTCATCCCCCCTAGTAATTCATCCCCCCTATAGTAATTCATCCCCCCTATAGTAATTCATTCCCCATATTAATTCATCCCCCATATAGCAATTCATCCCCCATATAGCAATTCATCCCCCATAGCAATTCATCCCCCATAGCAATTCATCCGCCATAGTAATTCATCCCCCATAGTAATTCATCCCCCATATAGTAATGCATCCCCCATACAGTAATTCATCCCCCATAGTAATTCGTCCCCCATATAGTAATTCATCCCCCATAGTAATTAATCCCCCATATAGTAATTCATCCCCCATAGTAATTCATCCCCCATATAGTAATTCATCCCCCCTATAGTAATTCATTCCCCATATTAATTCATTCCCCATATAGTAATTAATCCCCCATATAGTAATTCATCCCCCATATAGTAATTCATCCCCCATAGTAATTCATCCCCCATATAGTAATTCATCCCCCATAGTAATTCATCCCCCATATAGTAATTCATCCCCCATAGTAATTCATCCCCCATATAGTAATTCATCCCCCATAGTAATTCATCCCCCATATAGTAATTCATCCCCCCTAGTAATTCATCCCCCCTTTAGTAATTCATCCCCCCTATAGTAATTCATATCCCATATTATTTCTTTCCCCATATAGTAATTAATCCCCTATATAGTAATTCATCCCCCATAGTAATTCATCCCCCATATAGTAATTCATCCCCCCTATAGTAATTCATCCCCCCTATAGTAATTCATCCCCCCTATAGTAATTCATTCCCCATATTAATTCATTCCCCATATAGTAATTCATCCCCCATAGTAATTCATCCCCCATATAGTAATTCATCCCCCATATAGAAATTCATCCCCCATAGTAATTCATCCCCCCTATAGTAATTCATCCCCAATAGTAATTCATCCCCCCTATAGTAATTCATCCCCCATAGTAATTCATCCCCCATAGTAATTCATCCCCCATATAGTAATTCATCCCCCATATAGTAAGTCCCCCATATAGTAATTCATCCCCCATAGTAATTCATCCTCCATATAGTAATTCATCCCCCATAGTAATTCATCCCCCATATAGTAATTCATCCCCCATAGTAATTCATCCCCCATAGTAATTCATCCCCCATATAGTAATTCATCCCCCCTAGTAATTCATCCCCCCTATAGTAATCCATCCCCCCTATAGTAATTCATTCCCCATATTAATTCATTCCCCATATAGTAATTAATCCCCCATATAGTAATTCATCCCCCATAGTAATTCATCCCCCATATAGTAATTCATCCCCCATATAGTAATTCACCCCCCTATAGTAATTCATCCCCCCTATAGTAATTCATTCCCCATATTAATTCATTCCCCATATAGTAATTCATCCCCCATAGTAATTCATCCCCCATATAGTAATGCATCCCCCATATAGAAATTCATCCCCCATAGTAATTCATCCCCCCTATAGTAATTCATCCCCCATAGTAATTCATCCCCCCTATAGTAATTCATCCCCCCTATAGTAATTCATCCCCCATATAGTAATTCATCCCCCATAGTAATTCATCCCCCATAGTAATTCATCCCCCATATAGTAATTCATCCCCCATATAGTAATTCATCCCCCATATAGTAAGTCCCCCATATAGTAATTCATCCCCCATATAGAAATTCATCCCCCATAGTAACTCATCCCCCATATAGTAATTTATCCCCCATATAGTAATTCATCCCCCATAGTAATTCATCCCCCATATAGTAATTCATCCCCCATAGTAATTCATCCCCCATATAGTAATTCATCCCCCATATAGTAATTCATCCCCCATAGTAATTCATCCCCCCTATAGTAATTCATCCCCCATATAGTAATTCATCGCCCATATAGTAATTCATTCCCCATATTAATTCATCCCCCATATAGTAATTCATCCCCCATAGAGTAATTCATCGCTCATATAGTAATTCATCCCCCCTATAGTAATTAATTCCCCATATAGTAATTCATTCCCCATATTAATTCATCCCCCATATTAAGTCCCCAAGTCCCCCCTGTGTCAATTCACTTACCTTTGCTCCGCGCGCTCCTCTCGCCGTGTTCCCGCACCGTTCTGGTCTTCAGGGCGGAGTGTGAGAGGAGAGGAGTTCGTCACGCTGCCCCGCTTACATCCTGGCTTCCCCGCCTACATCCTGACAGCTGCAGAGTCCTGACTTTTGGGGCGGCCGCCCGAGAGGAGGGAGGGGAGCGGGCGGCCGCCCGAGAGGAGGGAGGGGAGCGGGCGGGCGACCGCCCGAGAGGAGGGAGGGGAGCGGGCGCCCGGCACACAGAAGAGCCGCATTTAAGTTTGTAAAGAGCCGCATGTGGCTCGCGAGCCGCGGCTTGCCGACCACTGGCCTATACCATAGGCAGTAGGGAAGTGCCCTTGTTTGGGGATATAAATTCCACCAACAGTGGTGAAATAAGGTCAGATTGAGGTAAAAGAGTGAGGTAAACCCTGCTGTGTCTCAAATCTGTAGGTTTTGGTATACAGGCCAAGTCAGTCAGTACTAGTAAAGGGGAGTGATCAGAGAGAAAATATTGCAATCATGAACAGTACATTTTAAAGCAAATTTTTGATTAACAATAGCAAGGTCAATTCTGCATTGATCTATGGGTGTCTTAGAGAAAAACAAGCATTATGATCGTGCATCCTCCACAAATTCATCATGCCCAATTCAGATATTGTTTTAGCTACAGCTGTAGTATGTAGTCCCAATATTAGAGAATGTATCAAGGGTCGGGTCCAACTTGCTGTTGAAGTTGCCAATTAGCAATGTGGGTACATCATGTTAACCTATCCATAACCAGGGACGGACTGATCATTTGGAAACTCGGGCACTGCCCGAGGGCCCGGGGTCAGTAGGGGGCCCCATGAGATGCCCCTGGTACCTTTTTCATAGGCTTTTTGGGACACAGGGGTCCCATGATCCCCTATTGCCCAGGGGCCCCATGAGTTGTCCGCCCCTGTCCATAACTGAATAAAAAAAAATAAGTTGCGTGTAGTGATGAGCCACACTGCCCTGGGTTTGGTTTGAACAGGGTCAGCGAACATCAAAGAACCTCACTCCTCACCACCATATCCACATTTTGTTGAGAAGAAGGGTCTCTTCCCCACAACTCTTGTCTAGTTATTGTTCTTCAGGTGGGGGCTTATCAGAATCTGGAAGTCGTCTTTACATAAAAGGGGCACCCATATACTGCCCCCCATGTGAATGAATTTTTAACAATTCCTTTAATAAAAATAAAAACACCCAAAATGTCTCACACAGTACATCCACTATCAATCATGTCATCCAGTGATGAAGATCTATGTTAATCAAAATGTTCACTGACCCACCAAATGAAAAAAATTATGCCTCCAAGACTCATCTAACTCATTTTCTTGCCTTCCACCTTATGACAGGGAGAGCATATGAAAGCTTTTATAGACAAGGTGGTGGGGTCTCCCATGTGATCTCATTGACCATTTATGAAAATGATCATATATTTGGTCAATTGACCAACTATAGTTATGTTTAATGGCCAATAATGTCACCATGGGGACCTTTACCTTTATATATAACAGTTGTCAGCCACTGGACATGTTATTTGACATGAGGCGAGTCGGTGGGAGAGGGGGAGGCTGCAAACATATCCTCCCCCTTCCAGGCCAGCCAGGCTGCATGCTCAGATTAAGGGTTTAGTATGGATTTTTAGAGTGACTTCATGCATTCTGGGGATTGTTTTGTATCATGGAGTCCTCCTTAAAATCTGTACCAAACCTGGTGTAGAATGGGGGGGGGGGGGGCGTCTCATGCATATTTTGTTGTTTTTGCATGTCCTCCTTAGAGAAAGCTTGTTATTTCAACTATCCAAGCCCCTCTGCTTACTGTACATGGGCAGGGATTTCTAGCTATGTAAGTGAATGGGGCCTGTGACATCACTTGTTATTAAGGACTCAGTAGTGCCTGCACCTGCTGACATCCTTAACAACCATTAATAGTGGGAAGCTGCCATGTGTAATAATGGAAACAACTCCCAAACAGCCAAAGTTCAGTCTGAATTTGTGTTTGGACAAAAACTTGAGCTCATCTTAAGCAAAGCAAGTACCCAGTACAGCATAATCCTCTGAATCTTTCCTTTATTGCAACAATATTATACACAATCTGCTAATGTGTTTCTCTCTGAAAGGGCCTTAAGTATAGCTAAGTTGAAAAATGATAGACCTCAATATAGAAGAAACCGCCTGCTCAAAATTGGGAACATCTGATCAAGGTTATTGATTTGTTAAATATTTATTTATATTTGCTGAATTTTTTGTTTTCACTACAGGATATACAGTACTTATACTTAGATTTGGTTACATGGTGTTGGAGGGGGAAGAGGGTTGTGACCTACTAGAAGCCAGTTACAGAATCATATACTGTACTATACTATGAGATGGTGGAATGGGAGCTTGTCCACTCTCTGTGTACCAACCCCTATGGTAATTATTGATCCATATCACCCTGCATGGATCATGGGGTCCATCAACTATATCATCCCAACCATGTACAACTCTTGGGGTCTGGGTGCAATATACCCCTAGAAACCTGCCCCATGTCCTTCTCCTCCTTTTCACCAGCACCCCAAATCTCCTGGGCCCTGAGACAGCAAGAAGTCCTCCTCTAACTCCTACTGCTGTGCCTCCATTGACCCAGTCTATTACAGTAGATAGTGTTTGCTTCAGCAGGAAAACAGAGGGATTGTGTCACTGATTTCCACCTTGTTGAGGCTTACCATTCTTGTTACCTCACCAAATGGTGACAAGATGGTACACATGTTCTGAATGGGGAACCATTGAGGTGATGAAAAAAAATCCAGATGACTCTTCCCATACCCCATTGTGAAAAAATGGAATGGAGGGGCTGGGCACTGCTCTGGGCAAAAAAATATTTGTTAAAAACTCTGTTTGGTGGGAAGAACTGTGTATGCCCTTAAAATGGGGGTACCTGGGAGATTTTTTTAATAACAGACTTGTCAAAATATGGTATCTTTACTCACTATTTTTTCCGGCAAAATTAGAAGGAATATTGTGTGCCCCTTACTCATTCACTGTGGAAGCTGACTGGTATCTTGACCCCCCATTTTTAAAAGGGGTTTTCAAATTCTGATAAGCTCCCCATCTGCAGACCTCCACAACCACCAGGACAGTGTTTTGAGGAAGAGGCCCTTGTCCTCATCAACATAGGGACAAGGTGCCTTGCCAAGAGTTCCTGCTGGCAAGGTACCCCCATATTGAGGGTGTGTGGCTTAGTATGGTTCAGAAGGGGAAACTGCATGCTCATCTCCCTTGGCTCCACAGTCCTGCTTGACTGCTTGCTGGGATAGAGATCTGGTATGCCACACTTGTTTATTTGTTGAATAGCATGAAGTTCCCCATTAAAAATCATGCTAGATCAGAAAGCCTAGTACAGAATTTAGAGGACCACATTTTTTTTTATGTAGAGTCCTCCTTGACATCCATGCACGGCTTTCATCCATACTAGGCTCTCTCTCTTTGTGTAGGTGTTAAAATCTATAATACCATACCTTCATTTAGGATAAGGCTCTGTTATAGATGAAAGGAACCTTCAACTGCTTTGTAAGTGACTTCTGACCCATGACGACTTCCTGTCCAGGCACTGCAGTCCACCGCTCACCAAAGCTTCCAGTCCTCACCATCCACACAGAGATCTAGGGATGCTCTTCCCACAGTCACCTGGGCAGCTTGCAGCACCCCCCCCTCCCCCATCAGCAAAGATCCTGTAGTGTTTCATGATGTGCCTGTTATGTTTCCATAAGAGAGTGGCTAATTGTCAGTCTATTTTAATATTTTATGATACTACACTGTTCTGCTTTTGCTTTCAACTCTTTTTATGGGGTTTAGATTTGGCATCTGAACCTGCCCCAGACTGAACCCAGGTAAGTTCAGCTCATCCCTGATATTGAACATAACATCAATTAATATTTTCTAAAACATTAAAAATGATTATTTATAATGCATCATTTTTTAATGTAAAAACACTATTTTATAATGTTTTAAATTCTAACTTTTAGACCATTCATTACTGAAATGTTAGTAACTTTTAGTTTAACTATATTTTCTGTAACACTGATCATGTATATTAACTGTAGTAAGATAAATGATTAAACCTTCTTAAATGATATCTTTGCTCAGAGGCAATGGGTGCAGGCTATTTCTTTGTTATTTTTGCTTCTTAAACTTTGAGGATTTATAGCTTAGAATATCATACCGTTCAATATCCTTCCACTTCTTTACTGGCTGCCAATAAAATTCTCTCAAAGCACATCTTATTGATTCCTAGTGAAAGCATAAGTGAGTCCAGAAGTAAATGTAATTTGAAAAGCTACTTATACATTGTTATTTTTCATTGTGCTGTAAATAGCCTGTATATAGTGTAACATATACAATACATAGTCCTAAACATCTGATATATAAATTATTTTGTCACTATACTAACTGACTCAATGCTTTTTTTCAGGTCTTTGCAAAATCATCAAAAGGCATCTCACTTTTCAAAGTTGTAATGATACAATTTTACACTTGTAATATGCTTAGAAAGTTGCAGAAACATAGATTTTTTTTATCTTTATTTTAGGGGTTGAAATTGAAATCACTGTAGAAGTTATTTCTTTTTAGCTAGATTTTGACATGCTGGGAAGGAAGTGCTTATAGCTGTTAGGAAAGATGGTGGGTCTTAATCTCAGACTCCCGTTGTCCATACCTAACTATAGCAGATGTACCAAACAAACACAGTTCATGCAAATAATAATAACAATAATAACAATAATATTTATTACTATTGGTAGCCGTTACCAGTGCTAAACCAGTTTGTCTTGCGCTTTTACACCAGAACACAAAGAGGGAAAGACTCATTCTGTACATGTTTCCCAAACCACATTCAAAACGCACTGATTTTGCTATCTCCTGTGGGTGCCAATACATTGTTAATGGCATCTTAAATGCAATGCTTTAGTGGGCACCAGAACTGGTGTTGCCTATCTTTCTAAAGTAACTTTTTACTTTTTTTTTAAATTTTTTTACTTTTTTTTTTTTTTACTTTTTGTGTGTTCCAATTTGCTCATTCATTCCAATTTACAAGGAAATACACAGGAAAGTGGACCATGTTCCTATATAATTCTGGTGTTAACCAGCCCTTATTCAGCAAAGAAACAATCAAACACAGTTTCAGTGCAGGAGAGCTTAATACAGCATGTCTATAAAACAAACTAAACATCTGCTTGTCTGAGGCCCTAATTAAGCCCTTGGCGCTGGTGCCTCCCAGCTCTTTAAGGGGTTTGTGACGCTGGGAGCGGGGCGGAGTTTAGGGGCATGTGACCGCCGTGATTGGCTGTCATGGTGGTCACATAATCAGAAAGCTCTCGACTGCAAGTAGCCATTGGGACTTTTCTATGAGGTGCTAGTAAAAGTGCAAGGAGCATGCAGGGCATGCACACTCAGCACATGTTTTGTTTACATTGGGTTCAAATTGAGTATAAAAATACACAATTTGCCATCTTGGAAACCAGGTCCATGCGGTGACATCACCTCTGCGAGCCTCCCTGCGCCTCCCTGCTGCTCGCCAAGCCCTGGACACCACCAGGGCAGCAGGAAAGCACCCAGAGCGTGGCCAAAGGACCTGATGCTCCCACTGGACCTCCATCACTTGACATGCCTACTTATTACCCATCTATGTGAGTGCAATTTTACCATTAAATCTGCCTGATTTTAACCATCTACACTCTCTCTTCTCTACCATAAAAATACACAATATTGCCAAAAGTATTGGCCTCTCCAAATCATTGGATTCAGGTGGTTCAATCACCTCTATGGCCACAGGTGTATAAAATAAAGCACCTAGGCATGGAGACTGCTTCTACAAACATTTGTGAAATAATGGGTCGCTCTCACAAGCTCAGTGAATTCAAGTATGGTATTGTGATAGGTTGCCACCTGTGCAATAGGTCCATCTGTGAAATTTCCTTGCAACTAAATACTCCACGGTCAACTGTTAGTGGTATTATAACAAAGTGGAAGCAACTAGGAACAACAGCAACTCATTTTAAGCGGTAGGCCACTTAAAATGACAGAGCGGGGTCAGCGCAGGCTGAAGCACACAGTGTGCAGAAGTCGCCAACTGTCTGCAGAGTCAATAGCTAAAGACCTCCAAACTTCATGTGGCCTTCAGATTCACACAGCAACAGTGCATAGAGAGCTACATGGAATGGGTTTCCATGGTCGAGTAGTGGTATAAAGTACGCTGCCACTGGACTCTAGAGCAGTGGAGACATGTTCTCTGGAGTGATGGATCATGTTTCTCTGTTTGGCAAGCCGATGAACGTGTCTGAGTTTGGCGGTTGCCAGGAGAACGGTACTTGCCTGACTACATTGTGCCAAGTGTACAGCTTGGTGAAGGAGGGATTATGGTGTGGGGTTGTATTTCAGGGGTTGGGCTTGGTACCTTAGTTCCAGCGAAGGGAACTCTTAAGGCATCAGCATACCTAGACATTTTGGACAATTGCATGCTTCCAACTTTGTGGGAACAGTTTGGGGATGGCCCCTTCCTGTTCCAACATGACTGCACACCAGTGCACAAAGCAAGGTTCATAAAGACATGGATGAGCGAGCTTGGGGTGGAAGAACTTGACTGGCTTGCACAGAGTCCTAACTCCAACCCGATAGAACACTTTTGGGATGATTTAGAGTGGAGACTGCGAGACAGGTCTTCTCAACATCAGTGCCTTCTGGAAGAATGGTCAAACATTCCCATAGACACACTCCTAACCTTGTAGACAACCTTCCTTGAAACTGAGTTGAAGCTGTTATAGCTGCAAAGGGTGGGCCAACTCAATATTGAACTGTACAGACTGAGACTGGGATGCCAATAAAATGAATGTGTGTGTAAAGGCAGACGTCCCAATACTTTTGGCAATATAGTGTATGTGACCCATGGGCTCCAAGGAACAGCCACTGAGAGGGTACATATTTGCATACAATCTGCACCCAGGATTTAAACTCATGCCAGTACCTGACTTACAGGGTGCATCCTAATTGGATCTTGAAATTAAACATGCTGGCAAGGAGGTGCTTACAACTGTGATTTGGGAAGGAAAAGGGAGGGGTTGGGAGTTTAATTTTAGATGTGAACAAAAAATGTCCAAAGCTGAAAAAAATTCCTTGCTAATTGTCTTATCCCCAGACATCTATTGGCTATGCCTAACTAAAGCAGATGTACCAAAAAATTTTAATAAATATAATAATAATAGTAATAACTGATATTAGCGGTGATAAACCAGTTTGTCCTGCATTTTTTTCAGCAAGGCAACAAAAAAAAAAAACAATTTCAGTGCAAGAGGGCTTTGCACAGCAAGTCCATAATTCAAATCATCTGCTCATCTGATCCACTAACTAAGCTAATGTCAGTACCTAATAGGGTGTCCTACTTGGTTCTCAAAAAAAAGTAGCCACCAATAAATAAATAAACATTTAATAAACAAGTTATGTTTATTAAAGTGGTTCTCAAGGTAAAAAAACCTTCAATGTACAGCTCCCCCTTCAGTTCCCTCCTAATACTTACCTTAGCCCGATCACGATCCAGCACTGTGCATGAGAGCCTTGGATATCCTCTCTCTCTTCATTGGCTGAGATCACAGCCAGTAAGGAGGGAGCAGAAGGCAGGGCTGAGCCGTGCTTTGAAGGTTGTATGAACATACAGGGTTGGCTCAGGAGAGAGCAAGCAACTTGCTCTGGCGGCACTCAGGAGGGGAGAGGGGCCAGAAGCCCAGCGGGGGGACCTGATAAAAGGAAATCAGGGCTGCTCTTTCCAAAACCATTGCATGGAGTAGGTAAGTATAACATGTTTAATAATAAAGGCTTGTGCACTGCTACACTCTAAATATAATAAAGATAGGAGGAGATTACTGCACTCACTGGTCAAGTGTACTCTCACTTAAATTAAATAATTAAACAAAAAATGTGATGCACTAGCTCCTCAAAATGTGAAACATAAACTTTAAAAACATGCAATATCAGTCCGCAAATGTTCAAATGTGAAGTTGTATAAGTCAAATGCAACATATATAACTCCTAATGTTGTGATATCATCCAACAATATCCAACGCCTTGCTTGAATTGTAGCCCCACTCCCTGCTCACCTTAAAGTTTGATATTATATTATAATAGGCCAAATGCACTTTTAGAAAGACTGTGTAGCCTTCAAATTTCTAATCCATGTAGAGTTCCTTCCACATGCTATATCTTCATTGGACCTTTAGCTCCAAAACCATGCATGAAAAAGCAAAAACATATACCGTAGTGCAACACTGTTTTTAAAAAATTGTAAGTTACATGCACTCAGATATGCACTCACATTAAAAAAAAAAGAAAATGTGCTCCAAGATGCAATAATCAAATGGTCATATTTCTCCACAGTGCAAGCTAACCCATAGTGTTTCCCACCACCGAATAGGTGCACCATACACTCACCTTCTCCTCTGACCTATTAAGTAGGTCATAAACTATTAGGGATACTGAACGATGTCTGCTGGTCCACTGCTGGCCTTTAGTGGCTATTTCCTTGACTTTGGCCCTTTAAGGGAACGAACTCCAGGATTTCCAAAGGGATTATGTGGTATATGATTAGGATGGAAAAGAACAGATCATACTGCAACCCCATAAAACATATACCACTTTATTCAAGTAAAAATAAACTTGCAAAGATAGTAAAACAACAAGCATGAACATAGCGATCAACCAAAATGGGTCCTCACATTGCTCATGCTGGTTTGCGTAGTACCGGAAGTGATGTCACTATGCTCCGCCCAACACGTTGCATCACTCATAACGTGACTTCTTTAGGGTACAGAGCCCTGTGATGTTTATCCTCTTAAGTAGAGCCCACAGCCAATGGCATGGTTACACCATCAATCAATTAACCACTAGGGGACCGCCCACAGTAAATATACTGAGGCAAGGCGGCCCCTATGTGCTGGATCACGTTTATAAATGTCATCCTGATTTTGGGGTAGGGGGCGTGCACAAGGCATGCGACCGCCCTACCCACAGCTCAGATCGGGGCCACAGGTGTCAATCACCGGGTCCCGGCTGGTAATTACCCGCTGGAACCCGGAAATTGCCTGCAAACACTGACCGGGATCACAGCTGCATTGTTTTCAATGAAGCTCTCCTCCCTGTCAGTTTGGGCATACTGATCCAGATGGATGAGCTCAACCTTCGCATCAGTGTATTACAGTGAAGCACACAACCCCCGCCCCCTAGTTAAACATTCCCCTCACACAGTTAACCCTTTTATTGCCTTCTAATGTTAACCCCTTCCTCCCCAGTGCCATTAGTACAGTGTCAGTGCTTTTTTTTGCACTGATCACTGTATTGGTGTCACTGGGGATGTCAGTGACCTCAAGTCAGTTCCCCTCCAGTCTCAGAATGTCCGCCGCAGTCCCGCCATAAGTCGCTGATCGCCGCCATAAGTCGCTGATTGCCACCATAAGTCACTAATCGCCACTATTATTAGTATGAAAAAAAACATCCAGTATCTATACCGCCATTTATAAACCCTATAACTTTCATATAAACTAATTAATTTACACATATTGGGATTTTGTTTAGTAAAGACATGTTGCAGAATTCATTCAAAATAAAAAATGCACAGGCGATCAAATACCACCAAAAGAATCACGTATATATACATGATTCACGCTCCCGTGGTTTTCACGCCCCTCCCAGATAGCGTCAGATTGCCCATCAGTACACCAGTAATCACATTTAACCCCTTGATTGCCAGGAGCACGCTCATACACAATAAACCTCCATTGCTAGTATAGTGTCTGAACGGATCAATATCTTTGATCAGATCAGAACTATACCAGCGTTCACATTAGTATAGTGTCCCAAAAAATGCAGAGTTAGCGGGATCAGCCCCGGCACCTGCCAGCACCTGCGTTTAGCCCCTACATTTACCCCCCCTTCTCCCCCAGCAAGTGCAGTGTCAGTAGGTCAATGTCACTTGATACATTACACACAAAACCGCAGTGTACATCCTGGGCTTTCACATGCCAGCACTGCAGTATCACTTAGTGACGTGGCGAGTCCTATAAGTGCAGTACAAGCTGGTGTGGTGGCGAGCACAAGTATTGTCCTGCAACCACCAAGGATTCGCACACAGGCCCATAGAGCCCCTAGTATCATTCCGGATGGGCTTGAAAATCCAAATTTTGCAGCACCTATACTTCCCCCATTCACTGCCCAACCCGTAATTAAAGTGGAAACAGCAAACTTAACTACTCCCCTTGATTTTTTGGAGCTGTTTTTCAGGGAAGATCTGTATGTATTGATCATGGAACAAAGCAATTTATATGCACAACAACTTATCACCGCCAACCCAAATTCAAACCTTGCCAGACCATTTGCATGGAAACTCATTACGGTTTCAGAATTAACAGTGTTTTTGGACCTTGCCCTCAACATGGGCATTCTCTGCTGCCATGGCCAGGCATAGATATGAGAGTATAATGTGTTTTATGCATTTCAATGACAGTACACTCTGTGGTCCTCGAGGTGACCCTGAATTTGACCTGCTCCACAAAATTTGGCCCCTCGTAAATCACCTTAACCAAAAATTTGCAGTTGTCTATACTCCCCAGCAAAAAATCTGCGTTGATGAGTCCCTCATTCATTTTTCTGGCCGCCTTGCATTCATACATATAAGTTTCAGATTTACGAGGGAAAAGATAGTCACGTGGAGCCCCCCGGATGCCCAGACTACATGGGGAGTAGTGGCAAGATAGTTTGGGACTTGGTGTCATCCTTTTTCTTTATGGAGTACCACTTATACGTGAACAATTTTTATTCAAGCGTGCCACTATTTAGACATTTGTACAATCTTGGAACTGGAGCATGTGGCACCGTGTGACCCAATGTGTGCCCACCATTAGAAGTTGGTGGATGCAGGGTGGTATATTCTAATGGTGGGTATACCACACACTTTTTCTTTTCTTTTTTTCATTCAGTCCACAAGCTGCATACGAAAAAAAAAGAACATAGCATATATACCCAACAAGGATCAGGGACGTACTGGTACATTCCTGGATTTTGAATGGGTATACCAGGATGATGCCTACAGCTGCAGGCTTTATCCTGGTATAATTTTTTTCAGCCAGCGATCGGCTTTCATGTAAAAGAAATCCTAGTGGCTAATTAGCTGCAGGATTGCTTTTACAAGCAGCTGGAGATGATGTCCCCCTCCCCCACTGCCTTCCATGGCCTTCTTGGGCAGTTTCCGTGCCATCAGGGGAACCTGAGAATGCAGCCGGTGTTTCTGTCAGTTGACCATAGAGCTGATTGGAGACCAGAATGGTGCCAATCTCTATAGCATAAGAAATCGGAAGCTACGAGCATTTCATCACTTCAGTTTTGCAGGATATAAACAGCGCCATTTGTAAATTGGGAAAGCATCTGATCACACCGATCTTGGTTTGATTAGATACTGTAAGGGCAGTGGAGGGATCTAGAGTCTGATAGACTCCAGATTTCTCAAAAAGAATGTATGACAATGCCCATTGAAGTTATAGGGGATATTTACTTTCCCTGTGATAGCATTAAAAGTGATCAAAAAAAAAATTAAAGCAACAGTCTAAAAATAAATAAAAAAAAAATCAAAATACCGGTAACTTAAAAAAAAAAGCACCCTCACCCCCCCCACGCACGCACATCTATAACTAACTTTGAGTTTACTATATATTTTTGATAGCCGAAAGTAAAAAAGATTGTTTTTCTTCAAAATTTTCAGTATTTTTTTGTTTATAGTGCTGAAAATAAAAAGCGCACAGGTGATCAAATACCACCAAAAGAAAGCTCTATTTGTGTGAAAAAAGGACATTCATTTTGTTTGGGTACAGAATTGCATGACCGCGCAATTATCAGTTGAATTTGGGCAGCGGCAAGTAGCAAAAAGAGGCCTGGTCATTAAGGGGGGGGGGAATCCTCTGGAGGGCAAATGGTTAAAGGACCAGTAATAAACTAATATTATGGACATGGATACTAACATAAAAAGCGGCCCACATAAACACAATACAATGCATAATAAAGAAAGATAATACCCCCATCAATATATGTGAGTGAATGATAAAACAATAAATTGAATAATGGATTAAAATGAAGCAATATCCATTGGGGCTAATATAAACGCTGACTCCATCTAGTGGATATACAAAATAATGCATCTGATAACTGAACTAAAAGATCTGAAAACAGAAGAAAGGACAAGGAAGAAAGAAAGAGGGAAAGCTGTATGAACAAAAAAAGTGAAAAGAGGGGGAGATAGGTGGTGCCCCAGCAAAGTTTTATAAAGACAAAATCTTTCAAAGACTAAATGGTGAATAATTAAAAATCACTAATAAAGCAGTTCAAATTGAATATTATGTCCTTTTGAGTGCAGAGTATCCACCTCAAAAATTCACTTTGATTCAAGTTGGCTCAGTTTAATGATCTTATTGCTCCCTCTCCAGTGGGAATTATACATCTCTATCCCCCACAATTTAAGGGAGGCTGGGTTTTTATTATGATGGGTCAAAAAATGTTTGGACACACTGGGGTTTATTTACTAAAGCTGGAGAGTCCAAAATCAGACTCCCTTCTGCATAGAAACCAATCAGCTTCTAACCTCAGCTTGTTCAATGAAGCTTTGGCAATGAAACCTGGAAGCTGATTGGTTTCTATGCAGAAGGGAGTCTGATTTTGGACTCTCCAGCTTTAGTAAATAAACCCCACTATGTTTGGTATAGCCTTTTTGGATATGTTTGTTGTTTTAATTTTTAAAAAAGCAAAGCTTTATAACCATTTCAATTTCATGCTTAATACTTAAAGTATATGTAAGTTTTCACTTTGTAAAACAACCCATTCAGGAGGCATAGGTCAGCACAATCCTGATTATTGGAAGAGGACATATGAGTTCCCAGCACAGCTAGAGAACTGACCACATTTTTCTCCCATGGCTACAGTAGTGTGGTCAGTATTTAATAGGAAAGCAGTATGACTGGCAGGAACACCAGGGATTTCACACAAAAAAAGCAATACAAAGAGAATATAATACTTTTTCATTCAAGTACATGGTATAGCACTGTTGACTATGTTACATGTACAGTATTTGTGAATACACCCCAATCCTTGTAGGAGTATTTACATGTACACAGCTAGATCTGAGAGTTCCTACACAAAAGAGGTAGTTCCATCTGCAATATACATTTATTGATAGAGGTACATAATATATACAAATTACACGCAGTATTTACAACACAATGTAACGCAAAAAATGGCCTGGTCATGAAGGGAGGTATTTCTTCCAGAGGACAAGTGGTTAAAGCCCATCTCGTGGAAAGGTAAAACTCCCTCCCACCCCCTTCTCACCCATTCAAACTACTTTCATTTACCTGTGTAATGGGAATATACACACTACCATCCAAGTCCCTCACCATTCTCATTTCTAGGTATGGAGGACTACCATTTTAGTACTGTAGATGTGCCCATACCAGCCAGTCCCCACCTACCCCCATTTTCTGTTGCAGCTAATAGAAAGTGTTAACATCACACAAGCACCAATCCTAAGTCCTGTACACAGTAGACTCCTTTCACCACAAATTTAGATGCGTATAAGTTTTTTTTTTAATGAAAAACATTGAAGTGGAAGGAGAGGGTTGTCTGTGGAGGCAGCCCAGAGAATAGACTTATTAACTAAAAATAAAAAAAAATAATTATCCAGAATATTCCAGTCAAGCTGGTCCCCAGTATTGAAGAGTATAACTGATAACAATATGGGTCTGGAAATAAGTTTAGATGAAGGAAAGGGAATAGGACTTTTTGTCTGCTAAGAATGTGATTAGTAATCAATCCCATTGAAGAGGATACCATCAAATGTAGAGATAAAAGTTGTTGTTTTTTTTCTCCAAGATGCTATGGTCATCATTATAAAATTATTTCCTGGAAATGAGTGAGTATGTGTGCATGTGTGTGTTATACGGAGT
The DNA here is from genome assembly GCF_062004578.1 of Staurois parvus. Taxonomy (NCBI): domain Eukaryota; kingdom Metazoa; phylum Chordata; class Amphibia; order Anura; family Ranidae; genus Staurois; species Staurois parvus. Next base: position 13,213,254 of record NW_028317949.1, read on the forward strand.
GTGCAAGTGGTCACCAATTTGTTTTTTTTTTCAGAAATTCTAGAAGCGTAGGTGGCTTTCTGTAAGGTAAAAGAGTATACTGTTGGCAGTGGCTAGAAATCAATCTGTGAGAAGCAGAATATAGCTGTCAGTTTATATGGGGGCAGGGCTGCTTTTAGAAATCAAGATGCCCCACATAGCCTACCTGAGAGGGCCCCTCAAAAATACAAAAATTATATTTTCGCTAATAATACACTAAAATCATTATTAGTGAAATATCAGTGGAATGAACATTCCTCTGATGTCTTCCCCTGATGGAAAGGAAGCTACAACATAGATCCCCAATCCTTTCTAGGGAAGCCTCAGATGCACTGCAAATTAATGAACTGGAGGCACATGGTACAAATGCTTCCTGTTCATTTACAAACTGAAGCATGGTAAACATCTGTCTATAGATAAACAAAATATAAATACCTTTTGTCCCTAATTTTTTAAATGATCACATATCCTCTAAGCTTCCTTATGCAGCTGAGAACAGAGAGCTGGGAGAGGAGTAACAGCAGCAAACTAATATTTTCAGTGAATGGGGAGGGGGGGAGCAGAAGTCTGATCTCTGGAGAAGAGCACACTGAGTTCCCAGCACAGCTAGAAAACTGACCATGTTGTGCTCTCTTGCCTAGTGTAGTCAGTTTTTAATAGGAAAGCAGAGGGACTGGCAGGAACACAATGGTTTTCACACAAAGAAAGCAATGCAAAGAGAGCAGGATACTTTTTCATACATACAGTACATGGTATAGCAGGCACATTTCAGGAACAGGAATTACATACTCTTTAACTGTAAAAAATAATTAGTAGACTTCCGGTTCCGGCGCCGGATGCTGTAATTCGCGGGACCCGCGGCTCCCGGGATCCCGGCTCTACAAAGCCTGCCTACTGCCTCGGGGACCCCTGCTATACAGTCCTGGGGTGCCCCTTACCTTCCTGCAGCGGCCCCAGCATGGAGCGGTACCTTCTGCCGGCGCAGTCCGGCCATGAGTCGGCGGCCAGGGCGGAGGGATGCGGCTCTCCCCCCTCTGCAGCCAAGATGGCCGACGATGCCTGTCACAGCATGGACACAGGCACAGAACGGAATAACACCGAGGGAGCAGGTATGACAGAGCCTCTCCTCACCATCCACACTGCCTGCCCACTCACTTCTGCAACTGATAACACTCCTGAGCAGTATGTGCAAATAGCTCAGGCAGTGTCCTCTATCCTGCTCCCAAACATAACACAGGCTGTAGATAGAGCTGTCACAATGGGCATTGAACAGCTAAGGAAAGATTTAGGCGACCATTCTAAACGTTTATCTGAGGCTGAGCAGCGCATATCAGATTTAGAAGATGAATTTCATTCAATGCAAGCGGTCACTTCACAATCCAATCGTGTACAGCAAAGTATATTGGATAAAATCGATGATCTGGAAAATCGATCACGTAGGAATAACTTACGCATTGTGGGTCTTCCGGAATCTTTTAATACAGGTTCTCTCCCTGATCTCTGCTCAGCGCGGATCCCTGCAGCTTTGGGCCTATCTTCTTCTTGCCAGGTGGAGAGAGCTCATCGCCTGGGCCCCCCATCTAACGAGCGTCGTGCGCCACGCTCTGTGATTGTCCGCTATCTTAATTATGCTGACCGCGTAGCGATCCTCACCTCTTTCCGTAACTCCCGTTCTCTGCAAATTGAGGGTCACAAATTGCTATTATTTGCGGACTACTCACAGGAAGTATCACGTAAACGGAAAGCATTCCAGCAAGTCTGTGCTACTCTTTACCAGAAAGGAATAAAGTTCACACTTGCATATCCGGCCACGTTACGTTTTACTGCACCATCGGGGGATTCTAAATCTTTTGTTCATCCTGAAGAAGTCCACCAATATTTACAAGACCACCTAAGGGACGGGGATCCCGCGGGTAGGAATAGTGGTCCTAGAGACCAACGCAGCCCTCGCAAAGACCCCCCCAAACGTCAACGCACTAATCTAGCGTCCTCCAAATCTCGCCCGCCTTGAAGATCTGAGGAACCATCGGTCTCTTCACAACTTCTTCCAGCCTTACTCCTGATCCGATTGGCTCAATTGGATGTGTTTCTTCCATTTTTTTGTTTTTTTGTTTTTTCTTTTCATTTTCATCTTGGAAAGATTCCTCTTATTATTTACTGATATCTTATCACACTCCAATGTATGAATCTATTGATTGTTCAGCACGAGTTTATTTTTTGTAATTTCTGATGTTGAGGTGTTTCCTCGTAATCACCCGTTACATTGTTACTGTTTAATTTACCTACAGGCCTGATTTTACTACTCCCTTACTCCTGCATGTGCCTGATTCCATATTCAGCGTTGCTGTGGATGGCGGGATGCTGGAGCCGTTGTTGGGAATAAGTTTGCGGGGCGCCCTTCCTCGCCTCAACAAATCGGCAATGGTCCCTGGGGCAGGTCCCTCCCCTGCCATTCCCGGTTACGCTGGTATTGGTGGAAACAGCATGCGGAATGACGTGAAGTCCTGTTTACTGCTCTGGTATATTGTATGTTTTGATTTTTTGTTGGGCTCAAATAGGGCCCTTGCCTCTCTCTCTGTCTTCTCTTCTCTTCTTTCTTATCTCTACTTCTTGGGAGAGCTCCTTTGTCCTCTGAGACCAGATTCCAACCACCTCCATTTGCCCTACATAGCAACGCCACCCGTTCCTCCTTTTCTAATTGGTAAGATTCTTATCCTTTCACTATATATATTACAACAGTTAAAATGACACGTATATTTTCATGGAATGTTAAGGGCCTCAGATCTCCTCACAAACGCATGGCGATACTAAGACACTTGCGGCGTTTACGCGCGGATATAGCTTTGCTCCAAGAAACCCATCTTACCCAATCGGATTTTGCCCGTATGCGTAAACTCTGGGTAGGCCAGATCTTTGGCTCCTCCTCCTTAAACAATAAAGCTGGGGTACTTATTCTTATACACAAACGGCTTAATCCTGAATTAATTTCCATGGACGCTGACACTGAGGGTAGTTTTATAGCAGTACATATTAAACTTGGATCCCAGGAGCTGGTTCTCTCCAACTTTTACGCACCTAACTCCCCGACGAGACAGGTTTTTCAAGCCCTCTCGACGCGGCTGGCGGCCTATATTCACAAGCCTCTCGTCCTGGGAGGGGACTTTAACTCCGTTATGCAAGAGCAGGAGGATAAATCACAGAGTGTTGGACGTGGACTTCGCTCCTCTCAGATTTCCCGTCCAACACCTACTTTACTATGTAGCTTCGTTGAAGCAATGCAAATTACAGATATATGGCGCTTAGCACATCCGGACGGCAAAGACTACACTTTTTATTCCCCTGTTCATCATTCTTTATCTAGAATCGATTACATTTTCTGTAACCCCGTACTACTGCATCATGTGGTATCTTCGACTGTACATGACATATCGGATCACTCACCGATTTCTGTTACTATAAATTTTCTAGACCCTACGCCACATCCTAGGATATGGCGCTTTCCTTCGTTTCTGGCGAACAATCAGGAACTCGCCCAGCAATTAAAAGACACATGGTCAGACTTCCAAATTACTAATGCGGCCCACGTTTCCAACCCAAATTTGTTTTGGGATGCGGGGAAGGCGGTATTACGTGGTAAAATCATTGCCTTTACGTCCGCTTATAAAAAAAGAATTCTGCATAACTTTACTGAGGCTAGTAACCTTCTTAGACAGACACAGAGTGATATGGCAGAGTCCAATACGCAGGAACACAGGAAAGCTTGGGTGGATGCTAAAAACCAGTTTGACACATGGGCGGCAGCTCAGGAAACATTATACCATTCACATCTTGACTTACAATATCATAGGTATGGTAATAAACCAGGCAAATTATTGGCGCGCCTGTGTAGGAAGCCTTTCACCCCCACACAATTCACCTCTCTTAAAGACTCTCAGGGAGCACTTAAACAATCTCCGGAAGAGATCATATCTATTTTGGAAAGCTTTTATGCAAAGCTATATGGGCCGGATCCTATTGACCAGGAACAAGCACAATCCTTTCTAGACAGAGTAAATCTACCTCAAATAGATCCAATAGCGCTGCAATCCCTAAATGCCCCTATATCACAAGCGGATATATGTCTAGCTATTAGATATTTAGCCAATGGTAAAGCTCCAGGTCCAGATGGGTACACCTCTGAATTCTTTAAACTCATGGATAAAACCCTCTCTCCTACTCTACAGCTGGTTTATCAGTCCATCCTGGAGAGTGGGCTTTATCTCCCATCGGCTTCACAAGCCCATATTAAATTAATAGCAAAAAAAGGCAAAGACCCTTCGGATCCTGGATCTTATCGTCCCATTTCCCTCCTTAATCTAGATGCAAAGATCCTTTCTAAAATTATAGCTAACCGCTTGGCCATTATTTTACCCTCGCTTATTCACCCCTCTCAAGCGGGTTTTATAAAGGGACGATCGGCCACGTCAAATATCCGCAAAGTGCTTTCAGTTTTGCATCAGGCTAAAATCAACCCACTACAGGATCTAGCAATTGTCTCTCTTGACGCTGAAAAAGCCTTTGATAATGTCAGTTTTCAATGGCTCAAACTAGTCCTTGCTAAATTTGGCTTTTCCGGTCCATTTACACAATTGATTCAGGCTATGTATGTTGCCCCAATGGCCCAGATAGTAGCAGCGGGAAAAATATCCAACCCTATTCTACTCTATAAGGGAACAAGGCAAGGGTGTCCATTATCCCCCCTGCTTTTCAATCTTGCACTAGAACCTTTAGCCCGTTTCCTGTTATTTCACTCACGCCTCCATGGTATTCAAATTGGTCAACAAGATCTCCGCATAGCCTTATTTGCGGACGATATATTAATATTCACCTCCAACCCAACTCTAGATTTACCTTATATTCAGACAGTTTTCGCAGAATTTCGGTGCTGCTCGGGTCTCCGTATAAATTTTGCGAAAAGTGAGGTTCTTCCCCTATATCATGCTCGGCTTCCTGATTGGGCCTGCAACTCTCTATTTAAAATTAATACTAACCATATTACTTATCTGGGTATTAAAATTGGAAAATTAGCCTCGTCCCTTTATTCTCTGAATTATTCGCCAGTGATCCAAAAAATTTTAGGAGAATTGGAAAGGTGGAAAGACCTGCCGTTATCACTCATGGGCAGAGCCCATCTCTTCAAGATGACGACTTTTCCGAAGCTTTTATACCCTCTTCAAACTATCCCACTCCTGCTCAAACATACGGATATAGTCAAGTTAAACAAGGCGATCTCTAGTTTCCTATGGAGGGGGCGTCGCTCGCGCATAGCCATACATAAGTTGTTTCTCCCTAGATGTGAGGGCGGTCTGGGCCTCCCCAATATTAGGCTTTATAATTTATCCTGCATTTTACGGGTGTGTATAGATTGGCTCTCCCGAGCGTCCGTGTTCTCCAATTACCAACTTGAGTCAGCCATGGTGAGCCCGTTCGATCTGTCAGCCCTTCTACACTCCAACTTTAACTCACTCCCGGAGCATCTTAAACATAATCCACTCATACGGGACACACTGTTCACGTGGAGGGAGGTCAGACGTAGACTAGGAGTTTCTCCCTGGATATCTCGTTTTCTTCCCATTCATCACAATCCTTCTTTCTCTGTCTCTCAACAACATGCAGCTTACGATTTATGGTACAACCAGGGACTTAGACTTGTTAGCCAATTATATGACTGTGCATCAGGATCTCCCCTTCCGTTCCAACAAATCCTTAGCTCATTTGAGTTGCCTTCTCATCATTTTTTGTACATTTTACAAATCAGGAATTTTGTGCAATCCATAGCTCAAAATAAACTTACTCGTTTCTGCACGACGGTGATAGAGGTCCTTGTTAGGAATCAGAAATATAACATATCCGATATATATAGTCAATTGTCTATGCATTATGCAACACCGCTGGAATCCTCCACATCCATCAAATCGTGGATCCGAGACTTTGACAATGCCTTCACTGCGGAACAAATACTCGCAGGTTTTAACATGACCTGTGCATTTAACACAAACGAATTTTGGCGGGAGCAACAGTTTAAAATTATGCATCACGCTTATATGCCCTGTCTGTACTCACGTTCAGACTCATCGATCTCTACGTGTCCGCTCTGTGGTCTATGTAAGCCGACACTTCACCACAGGTTCTGGAATTGCCCATCGATCTCTACCTTTTGGAACCAACTTTTGAACTTCATGCTTTTCATCACTACTCTCCCGTTACCTAGAGACCCACTGCTGCTTCTTTTCGGCAACTTGGATGCTTCCGTGTCTGCTGCTACATACCAGCACATTGCTAGGCTCAGAGCCGCCAAACCGTGGCTGTCCACCTGTCTGATGGCTGCAAGAAGATCTATTCTAAAAAAATGGGTTTCCAACGGCCCGCCAACTATCTCAGATGTCAAATTGGAACTCAACTTCTTACTTCGCTTGGATCGGCTCAACATCCATATCTCTCCATCTACATCAGGAGAGGAAAAGTTCCTCCGCAAATGGGGTCAATATGTTTCAAGAACATTTCCTACTTCGGAGACCCAGCTTCCCTCCCAAGGACTTCTAACCTAGCCCTAACTTAGCCTCTAGGCGATTCCAGATGCACGTGCTTTAGTTGTCTTAGGGGGCAAATGACTGCTAAATTACCTTCTCTGAGTCTTCAAGAACCTATACTCACCTACTTTGACTATCTGCCCTTTTTACGCCTTGGCTTCTGCTTTCTTATTCTCGCTGTCCTTCATAATCTCGCTTCGCTGTGGACCCTCAGTGAAGAGTCCCCGTAATAGCACACTTTCACATGTAATGTTGAGCTGCTTCTTATTATATTATATCATCATAGTAGCCTACTATTCTAACACCCTATTATTTTAGTGTCCTAATCTCTATATTCTGGCCCGTCCTCTTGGTCTTCTGATCTCAGACCTCTGACTTCTGATCTCTGATCTTCAGTAACAAAATTCCTTGCCCTCCTTTTTCTCCTTCTTTTCTTTTCTGTCCGTATACTCTTTTCTGGGCTGGTTCTTGCAGCTCCTTGTTCTCCTTTCTTCACTGCTCTATCTCTACCTTCTGCTCTCATTTTGCATTTACTTCTTACCCATATACACGATGACCTTCCTCTTGGTCATTTGACAAATGGTCAACATGGTATACATTTGCGCATCTATAGATTAATTATACAGATAAAGATTTATACATATACATATACATGTACTTTTCTAAACCCTTGTAGACTCTATTTTTAAGCCCCTGTAACCTGTTACATCAGACGATGTCTCCTTCCTATAAGTAATTTTCTCCTTACTAAATTTCTCTGATGCCTCTTTGTTTCTCTTGGGGTTTTGACAATTTGTTTTCATGTACAATTATTGTTCTTGATTCTTTCACCGGCTTCGACATGTTGCCAAGCTATGATTACTGCATAATTTTACCGTTGGTTACTGTGTGTATACAATAAAACCAAATAAAGTTTCTTTAAAAAAAAAAAAAATAATAATTAGTATAGTGCTTAAAACTAAGAATAAATGAATAAATAATACTGTGCAAAAAAATAAAATAAAAATAAAAATACTTAAGTCGCTATTGTGGCTAGTGAAAGTGATGACAATATATATGCATATGACTCCGTGACAGATAATAATAGTGTTGGGGTCACCTAAGTGACCTATACAAGTGACAAACACAAAGATATATAAATAAATAAAACCCTCAATAATTGAGGAATAAACGTGATGGTGCCACTTCAAATCTCATTAATAAACTTAACAAACACTCCAATAGTCCAATCAAATGCAGAAATAAGTGTTGCTTATAAACATGCAACGTGCATGGTATTGACACAGCTCCAGATGATCCACATTGGCTCACAATTGATATGATCCAAAAATATTTAGACAGAATCAAGGTGAATAAAGCACCTGGATCGGATGGCATACACCCACGGGCCCTTAAAGAATTGAGCTCTGTCATTTCAAAGCCATTGTTTATAATTTGTAGGGACTCTTTAATGACTGGCATAGTACCAATGCGGTGTCAATATTTAAAAAGAGGTCAAAATCTTTACCAAGTATTTATAGACCTGTTAGTTTAACTTCTATAATTGGGAATATACTGGAGAGTTTAATAAAAGACCACATAGGTGAGTTCTTGCTGGAAAAAAATATTTTAAGCAACAGACATCGTGGATTCATGAAAGACAGAAGTTGTCAAACAAATCTGATTTCTTTTTATGAGGAAGTAAGCAAAACCTTGGACAGAGGGGTGGCGGTGGACGTGGTATACTTGGATTTTTCAAAAGCATTTGACACAGTCCCCCACATGGCTAATGTGTAAGGTAAAGTTTACGGGCTTGGAAAAATCTGTATGTAAATGGATAGAAAACTGGCTAAAAGATCGCATTCAAAGAGCAGTGGTTAATGATTCATACTCTGAATGGTCTAGGGTTGTCAGTGGTGAAGGTTCAGTGTTGGGACTCTTACTTTTTAATATATTTATAAGGGCGCATGCGTGGCCGGCTCCAGGATGACAGCTCTGTGAAGAGAGCTCCGTATCCCCGCCAGCCATAACCGGCACTCACTGGACCCAGCGACATCACAGACCTCTCCCCACACTGATAAGGGGACGCAGGTCTCCTCTGGATCACCAGGGAAAATGCCCAGACGCCGCAGATCACCAGGGAAGCTGGGAAAGCTGACAAGCTTTTTCCCAGCTCTCAGCCCCTGCAGCCAAGATGGCACCGACTCCTCACAGCATGAAACCACACAGCAGGAATGCAGCAAGGAGCACACCACAGACCCCAGGCTCAAAGCATCCCTGTACCCTGGAGACCCTGGTGAGTCCTCTCCACCCCTGTCTCCCACCACAAGCAGCCCTGCTAAGTCCAGACCTAGGCTGGACATAGAAAATCCTCCTATCTCTCAGCCTTCCTATTCTGCACTTAATTCTGCTCAATCCTTAATAGAAAATGTTCCTGCTTCAGACCAACCTATCACTGAACTGTCTATGAAAAGTATGCTTCTCTCACTGCGACAAACTTTACATGATGACCTGACGATGACGCTATCCCAAATTTCATCCGCGGTACAACAACATGACAACCGTATCCGCCATATTGAAAGTAAAATGGGAGAAATGTTTGCCGCCCATAACGACCTCATAGATGCATACACCGACCGAGGCACCGACATAGAACAGATTAACCTTAAACTAGCGGATCTAGAAGACCGCTCAAGGCGGAACAACATTAAATTCCGCGGAATCCCAGAAACCATTAATTCCGACGCCACAGTACCGTACTTACAAACATACATGAAAAACCTCATCCCCTCCTTATCAGACGTGGAACTCGCTACCCGTGCACACAGGTTACCTAAACCGTCGTTCCTATCGGCTGCAGTACCTAGGTACATCCTGGCATGCATCCACTTCTACCATGTAAAAAAAAAAATTATGATTGCCGCGAGAAACACTGCATCATTACCACCAGACCAAGCAAATATAAAATTATTTGCAGATCTATCTAAAGCCACACTTCTCAACAGCAAGAAGCTTGTTACTATTACAAAAGCGTTGTGGAACCATGGAATTGGCTACCAATGTGGCTTCCCCTAAATCCCTTGAGGCAGGCATTGATCTCCTGAAAGCCTGGAATATACTACCGGCAGAATCTCACCAACCCGCCTCCAACTACGCGAGTCATGTATGCTCCAATTCCCCCATCACTCTGTAGCAATAAGTGCTACACATACCACTTGTATTTTCAACAAGCTTTTTTTACCCCCTTTCCCTCCTACCTCTACCAGTCGTTTGTCTCAACCCCTCCTCACTCTAAATACGACCTACAAGATGGAACCCCCACACCAAACCAGCGACTGCATCCAGTACGATATCCCTTCTTTGTGGAAACTTCTCCAAAACGACAAAAAGATATGCCTTCACTCTGCATGACTCATGAAATACCTCCGCTACTCCGAATAACTCACCTACACCCAGAACTATGATTAAAATCTCATCCTTAAATGTCCGTGGCCTCAACTCGCCATTCAAAAGATCTCTACTACAAAAAGAGGCTCGCTCCTTGCAAGCTGATATCATATTCTTTCAGGAATCCCACTTTGCCACCAACAAAATCCCCAACTTCTGCATACACTATTTCTCACTAATTCATATGGCAACCAACCCCAAAAAGAAAAACGGCGTCATCACAGCCATAAAAGACTCTCTCCAATACCACTACATTTCAGAAGTCGCAGACTCACAGGGTCGCTACCATATCCTGATATGCAAAATTAATGGAATTCTATACACCCTGGTCAACATCTATGGTCGGAACACCAACCAATTGCAATTCTACAATAAAATCAATTCCACAATTTCTGCTCAAAAACAAGGCAGACTAATTATAGGAGGAGACTTCAACATCATCGGCAACCCTCTACTGGACTCTTCTTCTAGCAAATGCTCCTCCAAACAATCTCTTAACGTCTTTCTACATAACAATGAATACTATGACATATGGCGATGCCACTACAGTACGGAAAAAGACTACACCTACTATTCTTCCTCTCAACTTTCATACCACAGAATTGACTTTTTCATCACGGACAAGTGGACTCTGCAACACGCCACATCTTCCGAAAGTGGTACCATAACCTGGTCTGATCCCGCTCCAATCTCCATCTCTTTAGATCACAATCAACACACAACTATCTGGAGACTTAATGCTCTTTTATTGAAGAACCCGGACCAGCAACAAAGCCACCGCCTTACTAATCAAAATGATTAAACTACGACGACTAATAAATAAAATATCCACAATTTATCATCCATCCTCACGAACCTTAACACAAACCCGCAAGATATAGCTAATGCCTTCGCGACCTACTACCAACAACAACTATATAACCTTAAAGATGACCCTATTACCATCCAACCAACACCTACGTCCATACAACAATTCCTCCACACAATTAAACTCCCTCAACTTTCTTCAACCCAACTTGATGACTTATCAATACCGATCACTTCCACTGAAATAGAATCCGTCATTAAAACACTCCCCCTTAATAAGTCTCCAGGAAACGATGGCTATATAAACGAGTACTACAAACAATTTGCCCCTAACCTTTCACCATATCTGACCAGACTCTTTAACCATGCAGCCACCAATGGCACATTCCCCAGAGACATGTTACAGTCGACAATAACTACAATACCAAAACCTGGCAAAGATCCACAACATGTCCAAAATTATAGACCAATTTCCCTACTTAACACAGACATCAAGCTTTATGCAAAAATTATAGTGCGCAGACTACTCCCCTATCTTCCCACTTTGATACACCCAGACCAGGTGGGATTCATAAGAGGCCATCAGGCACCTGACGCTACTAGAAGACTCATATCCCTCATCCATCACTTAGAGCAAACCAAACAACCCTCATTGCTTTTATCGTTAGACGCCGAAAAAGCATTCGACCTCATACACTGGCTATTTTTGCAAATGACCCTACAAAAATTTGCCATCACAGGTTGGATGTTAACAGCCATTTTGGCACTATACTCCCTCCCCTCAGCCAGAGTGTTAGCAGACGGAACACTATCAGATCCCTTTTCATATTACCAATGGCACCAGACAAGGCTGCCCTCTATCTCCTGTCATATTCGCATTACTCATTGAGCCCCTAGCATCTAAACTTCGAGACGACCCAATGTTCACTGGCTTCGACACCTTAACACTGAGCACAAAATTAGCCTATTCACAGACGACATCATATTGATGATTACCAACCCAGTCAAATCCCTCCAAACAATACGAACCTCCAGCAATATATGATAGTCTCCTATTATAAACTAAACAAGCCCAAATCCTCAATTTTAAACCTCCACACACCATATTTCACTCAACTATCCCTGCTAAACAATTCCCCTTCACCTGGGAAAAAAATACCATCCCATATCTAGGAATCAAACTCTCTGCCACAACAGACCAACTATTTAATGCGAACCATAAAAAATTACTTGAAACTATACCCCAAGAATTTGCCAACCTTCGTACCTCAGAATTATCTAAAATAGGCAGAGTAGCGACACTAAAAATGCTCATCCTAGCGAAAATTCTTTATATCTTTCGCACTCTCCCTACACCAATCCCCAATACTTTCTTCTCCAAACTTCAATTGATATTTACCAGATTCTTATGGAATTCCAAAAAACCTTGATGTTCCACCAATCTTCTAATCAGACCACCCTCCAAAGGAGGCGCTAGCCTACCACACCTCAAATCTTACTATAATGTCACTCTCATGGACCAAATTTATTTTTGGTGGCACCCAACAAGAGAAATAATGTTTCCATAATGGAAACCTCACCCTTCCTTCCACTTAAATCACAACATCTGCTCTTAACCACAATTTTCTCACAAACGACATATCACTTAAAACACCCATGCATCCAAGCCACTCTTCAAGCTTGGAAAGATCTTTTATCCACAGATTACGCAGACTCCAAACAACTCCATACCCCACTCAACATACTACACTCCATTACGCTCTCCTTAGATTTAACCCAGTGGGAAAAACGAAACATACATCACATATCAGATCTTTCCAAAAATAACATCCTAAACTCATTTCAGTACCTTCACACCAAATTTAGCCTCCCAGCCGCTGAATATTTCACCTACCTACGAATCATCCACTGCATCCGAACGAACAACATACCCCAAACCATAACAATCCCGGCTACGGCCTACACTTATTTCTCCAAACTGCATTACCCAAGTAAAGGCATCTCCACCTTCTACAAATATTTAATAGACCTACAATTTACCTTAAAATCTACCTCTTTATCCAATTGGGAAAAAACCCTAGTGGAAACCATCCCAACCCACTCATGGACTACTGCATTAAATTACACTTACAAATCCTCTCACTGCAGCTCACACTGGGAATCTTATTTGAAAATACTTCATTAATGGTACCTAACCCCTGCCAGACTTGCCATTTTCTATCCAAAACACTCCCCTTCCTTTTGGAGACAATACGGGAACGTAGGTTCCACTTTTCACATACTTTTGTCTTGCAAATCTATTAAATCCTTTTGGAATAGCGTATTCCAACTAATAATTGAAATTTCCAAAATAATAATAAACCCCAATCCGGCACTTGCACTCCTACATATCGGGATTAACAAATTCCCATATACCTCCCGTACCATCATGGACCACATTTTTTTTGCAGCAAAACTAAACATAACCCGACTCTGGAATACCACCACAGCCCCTTCCTTTCAATCGATAATCTCAGATCTTAACTTCCAATGCGAAATGGAAAAAAGACTGGCCACTAATAACTCCACCCAACATAAGTTTAATTCTCTATGGTCTAACTGGTAACAAAATCCTAACTGCTCCGTAAAAGCCTGATACTGTACAAACAATCGCACAAACTATCCACGTCAGACTGGTACTTCTCCCCCATCCTCACACAACCTATCCTCCCCTCCCTCCACTACCCCCCCATTACTCTCCCCCCTGTTTAATCCCCCTCAATACCTACTATACCTCCCCGTGGTTCAGTCCACCCCAAGCATACCTCTGATGCTTATGCTGCAACTATAGCTCCGACCCCAACCAAAAGGTGGGGTAACTGTCTAATAAAACTGTATTGTATGCATACATTCTAAACTGAACCAAATGTTTATCTCTGTTAAAAAATGTTCTTGAAAAACTTTAATAAAAATTATTGAAATTAATATATTTATAAATGATATAGGGTCTGGGATTAAAAATACCATTTCAGTCTTTGCAGATGACACCAAGCTGTGCAGTGGAATAACGTCCTTACAGGATGTCTTCAACTTACAAGCTGATCTCAATACACTGTTTAATAGGGCAACTATGTGGCAAATGAGGTTTAATGTTGATAAATGTAAGGTTATGTACTTGGTGGCTAAGAATATGCATGCATCATACATACTGAGGGGGGGGAGCAATTGAGGGAATCAATGGTGGAGAAGGATCTGGGAGTTCTGGTAGATCACAAGCTTAATAATGTCATGCAATGCCAACCTGTGGTTTCTAACGTGAGCAAAATCCTCTCTTGTATTAAAAGAGGTATAGACTCCAGAGACAGAGAGATATCATATTACCCCTGTACAAATCATTAGTAAAACCTCATCTGTAATATGCAGTTCAATTTTGGGCACCAATTCACAAAAGAACATTGGGGAACTGGAGAAAGTACAGAGAACGGCAACCAAACTGATACGAGGCATAGAGGAGCTCAGCTATGAGGAAAGATTAGAGGAACTGAATTTGTTCTCTCTTAAGAAGAGGGGATTAAGGGGGATATGATCAACATGTATAAATACATCAGTGGTTCATATGGTGAACTCGGTGTAGAGCTATTCACCCTAAGGTCATCACAGAGGACAAGGGGGCACTCTTTACATCTGGAGGAAAAGAAATTTAATCTCCAAACACGGAAAGGTTTTTAAACAGAGAGAGCTGTGAAAATGTGGAATAGACTCCCTCAATAGTTTGTTCTTGCGAGCTCCATGGATTTCTTTAAAAAAGGCCTGGATTCATTCCTAGATACACAGAATATAACTGGATACAAACATTTATAGGTAAAGTTGATCCAGGGAATATCTGATTGCCTCTCGTGAGATCAGGAAGGAATTTTTTTTCCCTGCAGGAGCGAATTGGATCATGCTTTGTTGGGGTTTTTTTGCCTTCCTCTGGATCAACTGTGGCTATAGGATTTTAACTTTTTTTTTTTTTAATGTTTGAACTGGATGGATTTTGTCTTTTTTTCAGCCAGACTAACTATGTAATTATTTAAAATGCAACTGGGTTCAGTTATCAGATCCTCATAAAATCTTTATCTCAGTGAATGCTGTTCAATCCCATAGTACAGTACTGTAATACTATATAGTCCAGTTATTTATCAGTATTTACTGCACTTTCTGCACATACTATGCAGAGGTAGAAGTAGAAGGAGAGAAGCAATCTATCTGAAAAATAAAGTATTTAACTCCATATTGTTTTGTACTAGCAATTACTGTAAAGCTGACAGTCAATGATAACTTCTGGCCAGACCTTTGTAACTCATACGGTATATGATATATTGCAAATTCTGATCTGCATAGCCTCCACCTATTTTCCAGGTCTTGAGTCGTTAAATGGTATTGCCAGCAGCATCAACTCTGGAAGTAAATGTTCCTAATTATTGACAGACACAATGGTATAGGAAAACAATAATTTCAGACACACTGCTGAGAAAAGCACACATCTATAAACACATTATCAAGCATTAGTAATCCACTAGGAGTGATTTTTATGTATTGACTAATGAATCCTTTAATCTTTGCAAACACACTTTAAAATAAGGGAGTCTTTCAAACACAAAAGTATAAGGTTAGTCCTCCTTTAACCTTGCCATGTATTTGTCAACATCTGAGTCTCACTACAAGCCAAATATTTTGACTTGAAGACAAACATAATAGTGGTGTGTGCATTCTGTATAGTCTGCAATTATTTCAGGCTCTACCATAATTAAAAAGATATACATCTCATAATGCATATTCTGGATGTGCTGTAAACTTAATAAAATACAAAGCAAAAATTTAAGTACATCTCCTTGTGTGTTCTTTTGTAATACATTTTTATTCATTTCACGCTCTTTAAAAATCTAAAAAAACTCAAAGAAATTTAGACATATATTAGGGTATCATGTAGCTCATATCCAGATGTATATAGGAACTCCAATTGTAGAAATATATAAAATGCAGTGCAATGGATTTATTCATAAAGTCTTTTGTGTCTCATTACATGACTGACATTGTAACAAATTAGCTTGTGCTGCAAAGACTATTCATATTGCTTCCATATGAGTTGATGTTAGAAAAGAAGAAGGTCATACTTTTTGTAGAAGAGTTATTTCTATTGTATCTTGATGGATATTATTCACATAGGGCAGATGGTAGCATTTCCCTGAACATCTGTTGCCCATCATTCCTAAGCAAGGCAACCCAGATGCTGTTGACAACTTGTATGTAAATCATGCTGACAATTTGTTCAGTGTCTTCTCTTTTGAGGCTTAGGTTATCTTGGTCATAACATTTATCAGGTATCAGGGATATTACAGACCCACCAGAGTACTTTATGAAGCAATGATTGCTATGGTTGAAACGTGAAGTCAGTTTGTGTATTTTTAATTTATCTCTCTCTTAATCATGATTCATTCTTCATTTCTATCATAGTATTAAAACACACACACACACCTGTGATATACAATATACACTGCTCAAAAAAGTTAAAGGAACACTTTGAAAACACATCAGATCTCAATGGGGAAAAATATCATGCTGGATATCTATACTGATATGGACTGGATGATGTCTTAGGAACATGAGTATAACCCATTGTTTTATGGAAATTAAAATTATCAATTTACAGAGGACTGAATTCAAACACACCCTGAAAATCAAAGTTAATAAAAATGATGCAGCAGGCTATTCCATTTTGTGGAAATTTCATTGCTGCAACTCAAAATGGTACTCAGTAGTATGTATTGCCCCCATGTGCTTGTATGCATACCTTGGGTATTTCCACCCAGATCTTGACCAGGGCATCACTAAGCTCCTGGACAGTCTGAGGTGCAACTTGGCTGCATCGGATGGACTGAAACATGATATCCCAGAGGTGTTCTATTGTAATTAGGTCAGGTAAGCATGGGGGCCATTAAAATGGTATAAATTCCTTCATCCTCCAGGAACTGCCTGCATACTCTTGCCACATGAGGCTAGGCATTGTCATGCACCAGGAAGAACCCAGGACCCACTGCAGCAGAGTAGGATTTGACAATGGGTCCAAGGATTTCATCTTGATACCTAATAGCAGTCAGGGTGTCATTGTCTAGGCTGTAGAGGTCTGTGCATCTCTGCATGGATTTGCCTCCCCAGACTATCACTGAACCACCACTAAAATGGTCATGCTGAACAATGTAATAGGCAGCAGAACATTCTCCATGGCTTCTCCAGACCCTTTCACGTCTGTCACATGTGCTCAGGTTTAACCTGCTTTCATCTGTGAGCACAGGGCACCAGTGGTGGACCTGCCAATTCTGGTGTTCAATGGCAAATGCCAATCGAGCTCTATGGTGCTTGGCATTGAGAACAGGGAGGGTCCACTAGAGGACGTCAGGCCCTCAAGCCACCCTCATGAAGTCTGTTTCTGATTGTTTAATTGGGGACATTCACACCAGGGGCCTGCTGGAGGTACAGTGGATATAAAAAGTCTACATACCCCTGTTAAAATGTCAGGTTTCTGTGATGTAAAAAAATGAGACAAAGATAAATAATTTCAGAACTTTTTTCACCTTTAATCTGACCTATAAACTGGAAAACTCAATTGAAAAATAAACTGCAATCTTTTAGGGGGAGGAAGTAAACATAAAAAACTAAAATGTAAAGATGTGAACAATATGGAGTCAGATCATCATATCATTCTTATATCAAGAGTTCCTCTATAACTGTTTTTCTGTACTTGTTTTTCTGTTTTTGAATTCTGGTATTTTATAACCTTTGTAACCGTATTGGAACATATGTCGTTTCTCTTTTTCAGAAATGGTTGGCTGAACAATCAAGAACATTTCTCAGAAATCACTAGTTTGATAAAAAGTCCCTTAGTCCCTTTTTGCGTAATCATAGTTTGAGTTATTATGACAAATACCATATTTTTCGCTCCATAAGACGCATCTAACCATAAGGTGCACCTATATTTTGGAGGAGGAAAACAGAAAAAAAATATTCTGAACCAATGGACTGCAGACATAATCCAGGAGAGGACCAAAGACTGCAGACATAGTACAGGAGATGACCAGAGACTGTAGACAGAGTACAGATGACCAGAGACTGAGGACATACTACAGGAGATGACCAGAGACTGCAGACATACTACAGGAGATGACGAGAGAGTGTGGACACACTATACGAGATGACCAGAGACTGCAGACATAGTACAGGAGATGACCAGAGACTGCAGACATAGTACAGGAGATGACCAGAGACTGCAGACATAGTACAGATGACCAGAGACTGAGGACATACTACAGGAGATGACCAGAGACTGCAGACATACTACAGGAGATGACCAGAGACTGCGGACACACTTCACAAGATGACCAGAGACTGCAGACATAGTACAGGAGGTGACCAGAGACTGCGGACACAGTACAGGAGATGACCAGAGACTGCGGACATAGTTCAGTAGATGACCAGAGACTGCGGACATAGTACAGGAGATGACAAGAGACTGTGGACATACTACAGGGGATGACCAGAGACTGCGAGTATGAGATGACCAGAGAACATTTTGAAGCATCGTGTCTTGGCCAGTCAAACATAGTCATACTGGGTATCCTTATCATGTAAATTCAAATTGTGGTTTCAATGCTGTACTATAACTCTGTATGATGTGTTGTATTGTATGTCTATGTGTCACAACAATTTTTCACAAATAAAAATTTGTACTTTTTTAATATTACTATAACTATTTAAGTCCTAGGGGGTCCCTCCTTCTTCATCTAATTGTTATTTTTGGGGATGGTGGCTTACAATCAGGAATTTCCCTCTTTTCCTTATTACGCAGCGCATAACAGCACAAAGGGCAAGTGGTTATGAAGTGATTTTGACATCCACTGCTAATTTTGAAGTGAAATATGCAGGTTCTAATTCAGGTCCCTTAGCGATGTTAAATTGTTTGCTAGGGATAGAGGGTGAAACTGATCATCCACTCTAGGAACATTACTGTGTTCAGGTAATATTTGAGGACATCACTCCCAGAACAGACATGGAACAAAAAGGGTTGACTTTAAATGCAAATGGTCTAATGTTAAAGGCATGTATAACAGAACTCCCATGTAACATTGCACAGTTCTATGGCATAGGAAATTGGGGTTGGCAGGGAGTGAGAGATGAAATAAAGAAAATATTTTTGCAAAGGAAGTAATTCCTCAATGTGGATGTATGGTAAGTATAGACTTGGACACAGGACCAACATCTACCTCAAAGGTTACACACAAGGTAGCCAAACTGATGAGCATTGACTTGATGTTCCACATACCCTACCATCTACAGAGTTCTGCTCAGGTAGAATGGGCAAATAGGACCCTGAGGAAGAACTAAGGAAGGCATCAGGTGGGACATTTAAGAGATGGGAGTTGTACCTGCCAGCTGTTCTGACAAAGAAGAGGATGACACCTAATAAAGTCATCAAATTTTCCTTTTTGCAATTCTTATGGGCAGGCCATTCCCCATCCCATAGACAAAACATCCTTTGGTAGTTTTGCCAGGTGATTTAGAATGAATCTAGGAAAAATATGTCCAGGAATTCATGAGGGTGTCAAATGGTGTATAAGGTGATGCCTCTCTGTCATTTTCTTTTTTCCCCCACAGATAATCCAACCCACCCGTACAAGCCAGGAGATCGGGTAGTGGTTAAGGAACTTCGTAGACACAAGACCACAGATCTGCCATACGGGGAACCTACTATAGTGAGGGCTGTGATGAGAACCGCAGTTCTGACTGTTGATTCCAACATCTGGATACATACTTCTACAGTAAAGAGGATCCTGGAACCTCCAAATAACCAGGAGCAACAGATGGAACAAAGAAAGCAGACATACATCTAACACCCTCCAATCTTCAGGATGATAGTTCTTCCAGACCGTCTCTGGATAAAGCTTCTTTTGATTGGTTGTCTCTCAGTGATAATTTAGGCAAATAATCAAATGAAGGAAATAATTTTGTAGTAAGTCTAAACTTAATGTCACTGGGAAGGTACCTGAGGATTGTAACTTTGTACAAGTAAATACCACTAAGAACACTGTTCAACAAATTTTTATTTTTTGCCAGTTTTGGAAACAAAAGGATCCATTTCTTAATGAATTTCACATTCTGAGTTCAAATATAACAATGAAATTTGTCAATTGGCTCTAGTTTTTCTGTAAACGGAAGGTTTTCTACTATAGGCATAATGACTACATAATGCACAATAATTATATAGATAGATGTCTTTCCACAAATATAAAGCAAGTGATATTGACTACATAACAAAGCCTAAATGGCATAATATATTGCATAGGATTACCAAGAAAAATTATAGCCATAAGCTAAGTTGAATCATTTTAATACTTAGGATTCTCACTAGTTTTGTCTTCAGTTTGTGTCGGTTTTGCTTCTCTTGGCTTTTCTCTTGTATTCGAGGAAAGGGCTATCTCTTACAACTGCACGTGACTACACGCTTCAGGTTCTTCTTCACTTGACTCAACCACGAAGGATTCTGGTGCTTTAGGAATTGGTAGCCCCTCTCCATGAGGAACTGGACGTATTGCCGATGGAATATTTGGATAGTGCACAGATAACTTTTTCTTCTTATTTAGCCCTTTTGCAATTGGAGGCACCATACAAAAGTAACAATTACTAACATGATCTGTTGGCTCTCTCCAAGTCATTGGCACAGCGAAAGGCATAGATGCCTTTTTTCCATTCAACCATTGCTCCAGTGCCATCCCACAAGAATTGCAGCATATATGTGGTGCCCAGCTCTTGTCCTGGTCTCCTATCTTGCAGCCAAAATACAAGTTGTAGGCTTTCTTAATCATTCCTGTTATCCTCCTTTTTTGTGAGATAAAAGTTATTTCACCGCAGATATAGCAGAAATTATCTGCTTTATTCACACAAGTTCGAGGCATTACTGAGTAGCCTATATAAGCATAAAACGAAATGTAAAGACGCTGTCGAACTACAATCAGCTACAGATACTGCAGCTAAAGGCTAATATTGCATCATCTCAGTATACATGCAATTTTCTATTTGTCACCAGTATCAATTGCGCAATATGCAGCTGAAGTTGCATCATAATTTTGAATGGCTTACGTCATTAGATGGGTGACTATATCATGGAAACTAGAGCCAATCAACATTTTTTAGGGTCATTTTCGTTTTCAGCACCCCAAAATTATGTAAGATTAGCTAATTTTATGCCCAAAACTTTTTACCTGTTGAACAGTGGAATAGATGAAAAAAATACATAGGCAACATAACTGCAGGTGGTTTTTTGAATGTTGAATTTGAATTTTGTATTGAGGAAACAGGTACTCATAAATTAAATGAAAATAGAACAAATGAGTGCAGCCTTGACCGGACTGTGTGAGACTACTACTGACCATGAGTCTACTATGAGGTAGCTTGCACACTTCGGTATCTGGAGCTTTATTTCTCCCAGGCCTGGTGGGCAAAATAGAGAGGACAGGGGGCCATAGACATAGGCTGATTTCTATCAGTAAAGCACCGTGCAAACTGTTGGTGCTATATAAATCTTGTATTATAGTAGAAATAACAGTAATACTTACCTGCTACCTGCCCTGACCTCAGAAACTGTCTTCTGTATTCCACTTGTCCACTGCCAGCCATGACCTCAAAACTGCTTACTGCATCTCACTTACACACAACCTGCTTTGACTCTGGACAGTGTCATGTACATTTTCCTCTGGTACCACCGTCCCTATCTAACCAGCCTCAAGGCCACAGCAAACCTGGAAATCAGGTTGACTGAATAATCATATGTCAGGAATGACTTCAGTGATAAAATATTATGGAAAGAAATACCAGTGAAATGTATACTTCCCTTGAAGGCACTGATTAAAAAAGAACAATTATTGGATTTGGAGCAGTTAAAAATCCATGATATTTAATCAATGCCTGGAGCAGTTGACTATGGGGAGCTTAGCAATGGATAAAGCACAGTCCATACTTCTCTAAAATAATGGACTAGAAATAAAGACTCTGCAAATTCCAGCTCTCCATTAATCATATAAGTAATTATTGAGCCTATAACATGCTGTAAAAACTATGGCTCTTTCTATGCTTATAGGTTTAAGTGGGAATGATATCCAAACCATATTTAGGTTGCATGGAGAAATGTAGGATTTGACACATCTTTACTGCTGTCTATATCCTTATTATCAGGGTCAATGACACCAGTATTTTGGATTTTCTACAGGAGCACTGGTCCATAACTTAATGGATGGTTTCACTGACGAACAGCAAAACATTTGAAGAGGAGTATCTGAGTGCTTAACCTCTTCAATAACAAAAACTATCCCCCACTCCCTGCCCAATTTTCAGCAATCAGCACAAGGGCTGTTTGGGGTGCTACTGCAGTATTTGAGCAAAGCAATGATGTAGAAATAAAAAAAGTGTTACAAATACAAATTACATAATGCAGGAATGTCATGTCAATGAGAACAGTGCTGTTCTGTAACACAGCAAAAGCTTAAAGGTATCTTCTAAGCATGACATTTAAAGGACTGGTGTTTTTCCCATTTTGTCCTCAAAGTACCATAAAAAGAAGGACCCTTACAATGCTAAAAAGTATTTTTTAAAACGTATTTTGCATTGGTACATGTCTTCAAGGGCAGTGACCAGCACTCCATGTTCTTTGTTTTATAATCTCTTGCCAATCAGGCTTGAAAATGGTCGGAATATATTTTCAAGATTTGTAAACTATTAATATCAAATAATTGCAGATTTAAGCTCACAATATTCTGAGTGTTTTTTACATTTTTAATTTTTTATGACAGATTTCCTTTAAAGAAGGAATATAGGAGAAATGTGAAAACCCTGGTTCTGCGTGGTAAGGCATTACAATGTAGTAGTGTGAAATTTAGAACCTATTTAGATCCACAATACATTCAGAAGAATGTCCTATCCTTCCAATATTTAGGCTGCTGGGAAGCAAAAATTCCTTTGGAGTGTTTCTGGCTCCGCACTGGCCTAAGGGTGTCTGTGAATCATGTTGTGCTCTTGCCTTCATTGCTGGTTCCTCAGCTGACATTTTTAATTACACATAACTAAAACTATCTTGGGCATGATATCATTTTACAAAATATGTTTCTCGGCTCAGTTATTATTTAGAGCTAAGAAAAAAAAGTGATTTTATTTGCATTATACTGAAATATTTAGCTACGTGTCAACAAAAACTATTTATAGCTCATTCAAAATAGTTAATTCCAGCAGACAGTTAAGGCTGAACTCCAGAGATAAGCAAATATTGTCTAAATGCAAGAGACGTGTATTTAACTTGAATATCGGCTTTCTTTGTATAGTTTTTCTGGATCTCTGAAGTAATCTAGTGTGAAAACCTGCCTCTGTGTAGAAGCTTCTTGTATTAAAGCCATTTAGTCAAAATAAAAAAAAAATCAGCACAAGGGACAGTACTTAAATTCAATGCCAAGGGTCCCTTGTGCTGCTGACTGTTTTAGTTTAAATCTGAAGTCCTCTAATCCCCCCTATAATAGGTCCTTGGGCTTTTTTTTTTTACCAGTGGAGCACCAGAAGACTGGGACTGTGGGAGTTAAATGAGCTGAAGGACCTGCCATAGGCACTTTACAAGGGTGCCATCTATGCCTTCTCTTTCTGTTCCTGCCTTCATTCATAGAATCTGTACTCTAGTTCCCAACAATGAAACTCAGTCTATGAATGAAGGAGGTAGGCAGAAAAGGTGGGCATAGTTGGCACTCTTGACAAGTCCCTGTGACAAGTCCCTCAGCTTGTATTAACACCCACAGTACTGCTAGATTTCAGCTGCAGGGATTGATCAGGGAGCTTCAGATTTCAATTAAAACAGCAGCCAAGAGCACAAGGGATGCCTTGCATTGAATGTAAATACCCCCCCCCCCCATCCCCATGCTGCATTAAAAAAAGAAAAAAAAAATGTAAACATAGTCTTTAAAGGACAGTCATTGTTTTCTCTTACCTTGTGCAGGATGACTGGTTTTGCATTTGCTCCAAATTGTAGTTTGCTATGGGCAGCCTGTAGGACTCACTTGGTCTTTCCCACAGTTCTGCTGTCTGAACAGACAATGTATAGCACAGTGATGATGTGCCCACTACTTTTAAAAGTTAATATCTGTGTTCTCAAAAGCATTTGGTACACATAAAGTAGATTTATATATTTTGTGACTATTGAGGAATATCATCTTCAAAGGGAAACATAGCAAACTTTTTTAGCCTTGAATAGAGTAGGGAATGGTTAAAACCATTTTTTTTGCTGTTGTTAATATTTCAGATAAATTTCCAATTACTTCCTGTCACAAAGAGGGACTATTCCCTTTTAATCAGTTGTAATCAGCCCCCATTGCTCTATGAGAAGGTTTGCCTTCAGCTCTTTCTTTGATGACAGCTGTGCATTTTTGGATTTCCCATTACACTGCCTTAATGACATTGATCATATGTGCCTAAAACTTTTTTTTTAGTTTTGAATAGGAACGGGGAAGGTTTTAAAATCATTCATTTTATTGTTTCTTTATTTGTTATGGGAGATTTCCCTTCACTTACTGTACTGGAAAAACAACAGAATGTGAAAGGAAATCTCTATAAAGTCCAGTGAATTCCCCTGTTAGACAGTTGTAATGGAAACAGGTGTCCCAGATGGAAGATGTGTGCTCTTGCTCTGGGGACAACTGTAAAACTTTGGATTTTTCATCCCTTTCTGCAGCGAGGAATTAAAAGTACCCATGTAGCTTAGCTGTTATAGGTATTCATCAATACAAGCGCAGTATCATATGCTCAGCTTAATAATAACTAATAGTAATTTTATTTTATTTTGAACTGTTATTTGTTTAAACCTATCATTCAGCTGTTACATGTGTACAAACCAGCATTCTTGCTAAGAGGCAGATTTGATACATTTACAAGAATAAGACCACTTGATGTAACAGAACCACAATTGCGTAGTGTGACAAGTACTTCCAAGTCTCTAGTAGGCATTTACCTTAATGATAAGAATACGCTATAAAATACAAAGAACATTGTAGGTTATTAGCTTCAGTTGCACATCAAAGCTATGTATGCAAAGCCCCATGAAAAAAAAATATATTTTCAGTTCTCAATACCCTGCCTGCTCCAGTGCTTATATATCTTTACTCTATTTTTTTAGGTCTTTCAAAATACTGTATTTTCAATGCATGAAATATTATTTTTTAGATTCCTGGATGCTAAAATAAATCTTATACTTTCTCCTATGTCAGTTTACTGTCAATTATAGGCTGTTTGACCTGTGATACATCCTGATTTTCTATCTCAAGTTACTTTGTGTTCCCACTTATACAATTCATGAAATACACTATTGTGTTTTACTGTCACCTGACCCTTAGGTTGCGCAACTGTGTGCCCTTCAGATCTCCCTTATTTCAGTGGTTTTAAAGTAAAAAAGAGAGGTTTTCTAAAATCACTCATTGTAAGGTAAAATACAATAACATGATGGACAAAGAATAATATACGTGGCATATATATATATATATATATATATATATATATATATATATATATAGGTATGGTGTGTGTGTGTCTGTGTGTGTATATATATATATATATATATATATATATATATATATATGCATTCTCAGGTTTACTTCTTCTGTCTATATTGATATGGCACAAAAAAGTGGAGAAACAAAAAGCCAAATCTGACATATTCCGTGCAAATCCCCAAAAATGGACTGCACAAAACTGTTGCCACCCTCCATTTAACCACTTCAGCTCTAGAAGATTTATGACCCCTTCATGACCAGGCTGTTTTCTGCTATTTGGCACTGCGCAACTGGTAATTGTGTGGTCATGTAATGCTGTACTCAAACACAATTTGTGTCTTTTTTTCACACTAATAGAGCTTTTTTTTGGTGGTATTTGGTCACCACTGTTTTTTTTGTGATATAAAAAAGACAGAAACATTTGAAATAAAAACAATATTTTTTACTTTTGGTTTTAAAAAAAAGGCCAATTAACACAAAGTTAGTCATACATTTAGGCCAAAATGTATTCTACTACATGTCTTTGGTAAAAAAAAATCTAATCCTAATGTGTGTATATTAATTGGTTTGTGTGAAAGTTATAGCATCTACAAACTATACAGTCAGGTCCATATATACAGTCAGGTCCATAAATATTGGGACATCGACACAATTCTAACATTTTTGGCTCTATACACCACCACAATGGATTTGAAATGATATGAACAAGATGCTCTTTAACTGCAGACTGTCAGCTTTAATTTGAGTGTATTTACATAAAAATCAGGTGAACGGTGTAGGAATTGCAACAGTTTGCATATGTGCCTCCCACTTATTAAGGGACCAAAAGTAATGGGACAGAATATTAATCATAAATCAAACTTTCACTTTTTAATACTTGGTTGCAAATCCTTTGCAGTCAATTACAGCCTGAAGTCTGGAACGCATAGAAATCACCAGACGCTGGGTTTCATCCCTGGTGATGCTCTGCCAGGCCTCTACTGCAAATGTCTTCTGTTCCTGCTTGTTCTTGGGGCATTTTCCCTTCAGTTTTGTCTTCAGCAAGTGAAATGCATGCTCAATAGGATTCAGGTCAGGTTATTGACTTGGCCATTGCATAACATTCCACTTCTTTCCCTTAAAAAACTCTTTGGTTGCTTTTGCAGTATGCTTTGGGTCATTGTCCATCTGCACTGTGAAGCAGCGTCCAATGAGTTGTGAAGCATTTGGCTGAATATGAGCAGATAATATTGCCCGAAACACTTCAGAATTCATCCTGCTGCTTTTGTCAGCAGTCACATCATCAATAAATTCAAGAGAACCAGTTCCATTGGCAGCCATACATGCCCACGCCATGACACTACCACCACCATGCTTCACTGATGAGGTGGTATGCTTAGGATCATGAGCAGTTCCTTTCCTTCTCCATACTCTTCTCTTCCCATCACTCTGGTACAAGTTGATATTGGTCTCATCTGTCCATAGGATGTTGTTCCAGAACTGTGAAGGCTTTTTTAGATGTCGTTTGGCAAACTCTAATCTGGCCTTCCTGTTTTTGAGGCTCACCAATGGTTTACATCTTGTGGTGAACCCTCTGTATTTGCTCTGGTGAAGTCTTCTCTTGATTGGTGACTTTGACACACATACACCTACCTCCTGGAGAGTGTTCTTGATCTGGCCAACTGTTGTGAAGGGTGTTTTCTTCACCAGGGAAAGAATTCTTCAGTCATCCACCACAGTTGTTTTCCATGGTCTTTCGGGTCTTTTGGTGTTGCTGAGCTCACTGGTGCGTTCATTCTTTTTAAGAATGTTCCAAACAGTTGTTTTGGCCATGCCTAATGTTTTTGCTATCTCTCTGATGGGTTTGTTTTGTTTTTTCAGCCTAATGATAGCTTGCTTCACTGATAGTGACAGCTCTTTGGATCTCATCTTGAGAGTTGACAGCAACAGATTCCAAATGCAAATAGCACACTTGAAATTAACTCTGGACCTTTTATCTGCCCATTGTAATTGGGATAATGAGGGAATAACACACCTGGCCATGGAACAGCTGAGAAGCCAGTTGTCCCATTACTTTTGGTCCCTTAATAAGTGGGAGGCACATATGCAAACTGTTGTAATTCCTACACCGTTCACCTGATTTGGATGTAAATACCCTCAAATTAAAGCTGACAGTCTGCAGTTAAAGCACATCTTGTTCGTTTCATTTCAAATCCATTGTGGTGGTGTATAGAGCCAAAAATGTTAGAATTGTGTCGATGTCCCAATATTTATGGACCTGACTGTATTTGGACACAGGCACAATTTTAGATTTCTTCAGGTATTTACCAAAACATATTCAAGCTATAGTTATATAATGGATATGGACTGAAAGTGCACACTCTCAGGTTTAATTTGATGGTATGTATATCCAAATTGGAGGAAGGGTTTAGGAATTACAGCTCTTAAGAGTAGCCATCCCCCCTTTTCCAAGGGACCAAAAGTAATTTGACAAATGAATATAATCATAAATAAAATGATGATTTGTAATATTTTGTTGAGAATTCTTTAATGGCAATGACTGCCTAAAGTCTGGAACCCATGGACATTACCAAAGACTGGGTTTCCTCCTTTCTGATGCTTTGCCAGGCTCTAACTGCAGCTGTCTTCAGTTGTTCTTTGTTTGTGGGTCTTTATGCCTTTAGTTTTGCCTTCAGCAAGTGAAATGCATGCTCAATTGGGTTGAGATCAGGTGATTTTGATAACGTGCTTGTCCGCACGAAATGCGTCAGGGTGGAGCCTAGCCGGAGACGTCACGCCGCCCTGCACCTCGTGGAGGCTGGCGGCCATCTTTGTTTCTGGGCTACCCTATGTAAGTGTACTGCATTGTGTTTAAATAAAAACGTCTTTACATACTACACTATCAGTGCTTTTTTGGGGTGGGCTGTATGGTTGAGCCCCCCTTTCAAGGTGGATATCTATTTTGAGCGCCCTGCTCTGAGGAGTCCTGACTAGCTGTATGACAACCGTTGCTGGATGCCTGGTGACCCCCTGCTGGTTAGAGGAAGGAGCATCTCCATCAGAGTGACAGCCTGCTAGATGACCCATATTGCCTCAGCCTTCTAGTACCAGGAGTGGTCTGACAACTCAAATGCGCATATTATGCGTTTTCTGGTGAGTGCATATAGTATACCCACCTATGAGCATGGAGTCGACAGCATTCGCACCTGTTACTGGGACGATTGATATATCACCTCAGGACGTTATTTTCACTTTAAGCACTTTAGCTATCACCTATTTTTAATTTTAATTTTATTAGACGCATGATGTATATATGAGTCATTGCTTATCCTTTTCTAGTGCTGCATATATTTTTATTATTTAATAGAACCTTCGCCTGGCTTCTTACTTACATAGAGCCATACTTTATATCAACTAGGCCCCTATTTCACCAGGTCCAAGATTCATTGCATGATACTAACCTTTCAACCCATCTTCCTCCACTTATCTTTTCTCTCTTCCACAGGGACCTTAGTGCTACTTAGGTGGTCATTGACTGGCACCTGGTCTAAGCTACTTTGATTGCATCACTTCTTAGGACCCAGATATAAGGGGATAGAATACATCAAGTTATACATAATCTTCAATCTAAATTGTTGCCAAGGAGACTATCTATTGTGGAATTTAGCAAGAGAGTCATCTTTGTAGGCCATTACTTGCTCATAACAAAGAATGGTATCTATTTGTTGTTTGACCTCTGAAATGTTTGGGGCTAGAGAGGATTTCTATTTCCTTCCAAGAAGGATACGGGCCAAAAGTGTATTGATGACAATGCACCTCATCTGAGAAGGGCACTCATCTATATCTACTATTAGCAGTGCTTGTGTTACATTTGTATAGTTAAAACACCTGTTACTGAGGAGATAAGCTTGAAAACAGAGTTCCAGTAGCTTCTCAAACTTGGACATAACCACAGCATGTGCTTCAAGGTTCCCACCTTTACACAACCCTTCCAGCATAGGTTATCACCAATTTTGGTGAATTTAACTACAGTGTAAAGGGTGAGATACCAATGTAGATTCATATTTTGGGCTGTCTCCTATTGATTTATACATTTAAAATATGAATAATTATATTGAATACCTTTTTACCATTGTTCGCTGGTGAGAGAGATGTTAAGGTCATCTTCCCAATTGAGCAAAGGGGGTGTTTTAGGGAACATTTTTTGGATTGTAAAGAGTTATAGAAAAAAGAGATTCCTTTTTTTTAGGTGGGAGTGCAGTCCAAAAGGTCCATGTAGGTTTAAGGATAGCCAAACCAGAGATAGAATATTTCCGAATGCAGGCTATTGATTTACCATATACAAAAAAATTATTTTGTGAAATGGAGTATCTGGAGATGAGTTCAGTAAAAGGAATAAACTTCTCCACATCCTTTAGATCTGACATATTCCTGATACCCTTTTCAGTCCATTGTGTAAACAGATGTTCTTTTCACAAGAATTGAGGGACCTTTATAGAAATAGATACACTGACACTGCAGGGCATTTTACTGCCTGTCTTAAGGTAGCACTACCATGCTTTCAAAGAAACTTCAATGAGTGGGTGAGAGTTTACTAAAGATGTATTACAAATCGGGGAGATCAACAATATAAATCGTAGGCTTCCCAGTGGGACATATTCCTGTTCTAGTTGACTCCTTAGTGTGAAGTCTGTCGGGTTTACCCAGTATTTTATTTGTTCTAGAATAGTAGCCATGTGGTAGTCCTTAAAAAAAGGAATGCCCATGCCTCCTGCACTTCTGTGTTTAGCTAGAATAGCAAGAAGGCATCTTGCCCACTTATGTTGCCAAATACATTTAGAGACCATTGTCTGTAAAGAGAAAGAAACTAGGGACATTTAATAAGCAATGTCCTAAAATAATATAAAATCTTTTGGAGAATTAGCATCTTAAATGCAACCAGTCTCCCTGACCAAGACAGGTAAACATTTTTAAGGCATCCCATTTCTCGGCTTACCGAATCCAGTAGAGGGACAAAGTTAGCTTTAAATAAATTTGAGAAGGGAGACATAATAGTTATACCCAGATATAGCAATGATCCCTGTGTTCATAGGAAGGGAAAGTGTGATCGAATAGCAGACTTTACGTCTACTGGAATGTGAATGCCGAGTAGGCTAGATTTGTTGTCATTGATTTTGTGATATTATATTTTATTAAATTCCTGTAGAATTTCATGGGCCTTGGGCAGTGAGAGAGTTGGGTTTGATAATATTAAGATGATGTCATCTGCAAACAGGGTTATGGTATGGTACTTATCTCCAACTTTTATACCAGAGTTTCGTGGGTGTTTATGGAATTACTCCGCTAAGGTTTCCATTAATAATGCAAAAAATTAAAGGGGACAATGAAAACCCTTGCCTAGTGCCATTTGTAATGTTGAAGCTTTTAGAAAACAGGCCATCTGAAAACACATATGCAGATATTGTGGTATATAGCATGGAAATTGCCCCATGAATTTCCTCAATGAAATCAAATTTGTGTATGACTTGTGACAGATAGCACAAATGAATCCTGTCGAAGGCCTTCTCTGCATCCAGAGCAAGGAGCAGAGAAGGCTCGCCAGTGACTTCAATGTGGTGAATGAGTTTCAATATTCGCCTGGTGCCGTCGAATGCCTGTTGCCCAGAAATGAAGCCTATTTGGTCTTGTTTCATTAGGGATGGTAACAAATGTGCAATCCTAGTTGATATTAGTTTGGCGTATATTATGAAGTAAACATTTAATAGCAAAATTGGCCTAAAGTTTTGTGGCATTGCTGGTGTCTACTCTGGTTTGAGAAGCATCACTATTGTGGCAGTCAAAATTTCAGAAGGAAAATAAATAGAAGACATGGCTGCATTATATACCTCACCTAGATGTGGAATTAATAGGTCGGAAAAAATTTGGTAATATTCAGAAGGAGTAGCCATCAGTGCCTGGGGATTTATTATGGGGAATATTTTTAATTACCTTGATAATTTTATGTATTGTAAATGGTTGGTTTAATA
Source organism: Staurois parvus (assembly GCF_062004578.1). Classification (NCBI taxonomy): domain Eukaryota; kingdom Metazoa; phylum Chordata; class Amphibia; order Anura; family Ranidae; genus Staurois; species Staurois parvus. The sequence goes on from NW_028317949.1 coordinate 13,244,667, forward strand.
TATGTAATTCCTTAGGTGATCGTTTGGGCAGAAAGATGTAATCTAAAAATGCAGCAATGCCTTCAGGAGGAGGTTGGGAAGAGGAATGATCCTCACAGAAGTTGTATAGACTGCCATAGTAATTGCTGAAGGCATCTGCAATTTCCAAGGAATTCTGAAGTTTTACTCCAGGGATGCTTCAAAAAAACATTTTTTGTTTGTTTCACCTTGAAATAATATTTCATATATAATGTTTAGTGTAAGCACACTGTAGCAGAATCTCAATCATTATGGTGCTTTGCATGTGTGTTATAGCTTCTATCAGCACATACCAAAGTGACATAAATAATGCATAGTAAATATTATGGTATGATTATGTGCTTTTTGTCAGCATAATAAATAACCACATTGACACCTATATGAACAGACTTCTTACATTTCCTCTATATTCTATACAAACAAAAACACTTTCTAAAGAATCATTTTTTTAAGTGTATTTATTCTCTAAGATATAAACAAATAAACTGATTGCTTCCTGACAGCTGTCATCCTTGATAAATGATCAATGGCCCATTGTAAAGTCATCTTTTCAACAAAAGGGTAGGCAAACTACTTTTCGCTGTAAGCAATTCCATTAAATGAAATCAGAGAAAACATAAAAAAATAGCTAAATTAGCCTATTAAAATAAAGACTTAATGAATTGATGCCAGATTTTCTTGTTTATTTGCATTTTGATGACTCCAAAGTATGCCTTTATCATGTTTATTTTTTTTAAATAGAACACTGGTCAATAAAAAAGCAGGATTTTAAAAGTACTAATATTTAACCATTTTCATTGTCATGGCATAGATACTGACAAAACATATTTATAATCTGTGTTACATTTATTACAAAAATGTAAAAATATATAGAAGAGTTAGGCAGCATAGGTACAAAGACCCATCAAATTGTAAAGTATGTCTATAATATGCATAACATTCACTTTACAAGTAATCCCTCTGGGTATTAAATTATATAGTACTATACAGTACTCTTCTTACCATAGAAATGGTCATAATCCACAGTGTATCACATATTCTTTTACCACATATAGTTGGATGCAACTGAAGCAAATCATTTATATACACACACACATACAGGTGCATCTCAATAAATTAGAATATCATCAAAAAGTTAATTTATTTCAGCAGTTCAATTCAAAAAGTGAAACTCATATATTGTATAGATTCATTACACACAAAGTGTTATATTTCAAGCATTTCTTTCTTTTAATTTAGGTGATTATGGCTTACAGCTAGTGAAAACTCAAAATTCAGTATCTCGGAAAATTAGAATTTCAATATTGTAGATTGATGGGTTGATTTACTAAGAATAAAGTGAAGCAATAGATGTTAGACGCCAAATTATACCTAATTGAAACAATTAAGATCTTGCTGTGAACAGAAAAGTGTCTTCACATAGGCAAATGACTTTTAGTAAATGTTGCATCAGCATAATCACATTTATATAATAGGCAAGGCTAAACTCGGTCCCTAAAGGGTATAGGAGCACTGGATTAAACCAATATCCCATTTCTTTGTTTGTGTGTGTGTGTTTGTGTAAAAAAGACAATTGGCAGGTGTGATTTGTTGTTTGGCTTCTTTTGATGCTAATTCTATTATTCATTCTCTTTCTTTTTTGTAGTGTTTTTTACATGTTCTGCAAATGCATTTTTTACTTTCAATAGTTTTTATTGAAGGATTTTATGACATAACGGGGTATGGGTATACGGTTCATCAGCATACATGGTAATACAGTATAGTATTGAGTATGTTCCCCACCAGTTGGCTGGGGCTGATAGTGGTGTGTAAAACATTGATGTGAGAGGTATTCTCAGTTATGATTTGAACCATGTTGAGATGTGTAGGTGGTCGGGGAGGGGTGTAAAACAGGGAGAAAGGGGGGGGTAGGTAGGGAGAGGGTAGATGCATCCAGTCTAAGTTTAGTGGTCAGGTTAGTTTATAATTGGATTGTCAGCATTTTACAGAACAATTTGGATTTTGTAGCCAGCAAGATCATTGGGGTTTAAATTTATGTTGGGTGGAGTTATTAAGGTCTGTTATCAGTGACGTGAGGGGAGGGATATTGGTAGTGTTCCATAACTTAGTGATATTGATTTTGGCTGCAGATAGTGTATGAATGATAATAGTGCAGGAGTTGTGGGGAAATTTATCAATTCCAATGTGTAGGAGTGCAAGTGCAGAGTTTGGGGCTATTGAGGTGTTGGATAGCTGAGAAATCAATTGGAAGATGCTGTTCCAGAAGGATCTAAGTGATTTGCAAGACCATAGTATATGTATTGTTGAGCCTATTTCTCCGCATTGTCTCCAGCAAGAAGAGGATTGTTTTGGGTAGTATAGGGATAGTCTAACGGGCGTTAGGTACCATTGTTGGAGGATTTTTAGGTACGATTCCCAATGAGAAGTGCATCAGGAAGATTTATGGGTGATGCTGAAAGCTTTTTCCCAAGATTGTGCTGTTATTAGTTGTGAGAGAATTTTTCCCCAATTAGTTAGAGATGTAGTTTGTAGGGTGAATTGTGAGTTTATTATGCATCTGTAGAATGTGGAAATACCCTTACCTGGGTATTGGGGTATAGTGAAGAAATGCTATGCAATGATAGGGATTTTTGTGAAATGGGGTATATTTTTCATTTGTATTCAGTGAGCTTCTCTTAGGTAGGTGAAGTATTCGGTGGTGGGGAGATTAAATTTGTTTTGGAGAGTTTGAAAAGGATTTATGTTGTGGTCTGTCTAAAGGTCTTTTATGTTATTTAGGCCACAATTTTCCCATTGGGATAATTTTAGGGAGGGGGTAATGAGATGTAGTATGTTAATTAGGGTGGGGATGTGTTTAGTGTCTGTGAAGTTAGTAGTTAGGAGATCATACCAGGCTTGTAGAGAGGCTTGGATACATGGATGTTTTAGTTGAGATTGGTTTGGGGTGTTGGCGGTATTAGGAGTAGGTTTCAGGGTTTGACCTGGAGAAATGGGAGGGTTTCCATTGTGGACCAGATTTTCTCCTTTGTTGGGTTCCACCAAAAGTATATTTTGCCAAGAAGAATTGCGTTATAGTAGGATTTTAGGTGTGGAAGGCCTGCTCCTCCTCTGGATGTCGGGCGTATTAGGAGATTTGTGGTGCATCTGGGTTTTTTAGAGTTCCAGAGGAAATTAGAAAAAGTCCCTTGTAGTTTAGAGAAGATGTTGGGGATGGGTATAGGAAGTGTGATTTTTGTCAGGATGTACATTTTCAAAGTCGCTACTCGTCCCAGTTTGGAAAGTGCTGAGGTATGGAGTGAGGCAATTTCTTGTGGAATGGATTTGAGTAGCATCTTGTGGTTTGAGGAATATAATTGATCTGTTGTTGTGGTGAGTTTTATTCCTAAGTAGGGGATATTGAGTTTCTCCCAAGAGAAAGGAAATTGTTTGGCTAATAGTGTTTGAGTTTGAGTTGGTGTGTGGAGATTTAAAATTGAAGATTTGGACTTGTTAAGTTTGTAGTAAGAAACTTTTGAGTAGTTTTGGAGGTGTGTGTGAATCATTTGGAGGGACTTGTTTGGGTTGGTTACCATTAGTATGATGTCATCTGCGAATAGGCTTATTTTATGTCCTGTGTTGTGATGTTTGATTCCAGTAAATGCTGGGTCGTCTCTGAGTTTGGAAGCTAAGGGTTCAATGAGCAATGTAAATATTATGGGGGATAATGGGCAGCCTTGTCCAGCGCCGTTTGTAATGTTGAATGGATCTGATAATGTTCCATCTGTTAGTACTCTAGCTGATGGGTGAGTGTATAAGGATAGGATGGCTGTTAGCATCCAGCCTGTTATGCCAAATTTTTGTAGGGTCAATTGCATAAATTGCCAATGTATTTGGTCAAATGCATTTTCTGCATCTAAGGATAATGGTAGGGAGGGTTGTTTGGTGAGTTCTAGGTTGTGGAGAAGGGATATAAGTCTTCTAGTTGCGTCGGGTGCTTGGCGGCCTGGGATGAATCCAACTTGGTCTGGATGTATTAATACAGGGAGATAAGGGAGGATTCTTTGGGCTATTATTTTTGCATAAAGTTTTATGTCTGTGTTAAGTAATGATATTGGCCTATGTTGCTGGACAAGTTGTGGGTCTTTGCCAGGTTTTGGTATAGTCGAAATTATAGATTGTAACATATCTTTGGGAAATGTACCTGTGGAGGCAGCATGATTAAAGAGTTTGGTCAGATAGGGTAAAAGGGGCGAATTGTTTATAGAATTTGTTAGTGTATCCGTTGTTTCCTGGTGATTTATTAAGTGGGAGTGTGGGAATGGCTTTTTCTATTTCTGTAGGAGAGATTGGTGTGGAGATATTAGCAAGTTGAGATGGGGAAAGTTGGGGAAGTTTAGTTGTGTGTAGAAAGTGTTGTATGGATGTGAGTGTTGGTTGGATAGTATATGGGTCATTTTTAAGATCATATAAATTTTGGTAGTATTTCACAAGAGCGTTAACTATTTCTTGTGGGTTTGTGAGAGAGGTATGAGTGGTTGGGTGTTGGATTGATGAGATTTTGTATTTTAGACGTTTTTGTTTGATTATTTTAGTTAGTAGGGAATTTGCTTTGTTGCCTAGGGAATAGAATTTTGTCTTCATTTTTTGTAGATTAAGGTTGTATTGGTAAAGTAGGATGGATCTAAGTTTATTTCTGTCTGTGGCGAGGGAAGTAGATGTTGAAGGAGTTGGGGATTTTTTATTTTTTTCTTCTTTTAGTTTAATTGATGTGAGAAGTTTGTCAATGTGTTGGGTTCTTTGTTTGGTGATGTGGGAGTTTAATTGTATGAGAATACCTCTCATGTATGCTTTGTAAGTGGATCATAATGTGGGTATAGAAATATCAGGTGTATCATTAAGTTCGAAAAACATGTTATGTGCATCCAATATGCGTTTTTTGAGGTCTGGGTTCTTCAATAGTGCCGAATTCAGTCCAAATTTGAGGAATTGAAGAATGTTGGTTGTGGTCAAGGGTAATGTTGATTGGAGCGTGGTCTGACCATGTTATGGTGCCGATTTTTGAGGAAGTTACATGCTGTAGGTCCATTTGTCTGTGACGAAAAAGTCAATTCTGGAGTAGGATAAATGGGATGGGGAATAATAGGTGTAATCTTTTTCCGTGCTGTGTTGGCATCGACAAATATCGTAGAGATCGTTGTTATGCAAAAATTGGTTGAAGTTGTGATTGGGGGAGCGTTTGTTGGAGGAAGACTCCAGAAGTGGGTTGACTATAATGTTGAAGTCTCAGCCAATGAGAAGTCTGCCTTGTTTTTGGGAGGAGATGATTGACTGAAGTTTGTTGTAGAATTGGAGTTGATTGGTATTAGGGCCGTAGACATTGACTAGGGTATATAGAATTTCGTTGATTTTGCAGATCAGAATTTGGTAGTGGCCTTGAGGATCTGCTATTTCTGAGATGTGGTGGAATCGGAGAGAGTCTTTTATGGATGTAATGACACCATTCTTTTTCTTGGGATTTGTTGCCATGTATATGGAAGAGAAGTGCTGCATATGGAATTTAGGAATTCTGGTGGAGGCAAAGTGTATTTCCTGCAGGAATAGTACGTTGGCATGTAGTGAGCGAGTTTCTTTCATAAGTAGGGACCTCTTATAAGGGGAGTTTAGGCCACGGACATTTAGAGATGATAGATTAATCATTTTGTTGATTGTTGACTGGTTTTGATGAGTAGATGAGTTGTTTATTAGGTTGTTGAGTAAGGCGAGTTTGCTGTGGTTGTAGGTAGTGGTCTTCCGCAGGTGTGATGGTGTGGGTTCAGTTTGATCACTGGATCTGAAGGTGTTCTCCATTGTGTGTTGGAGCTTTTAGTAGGGAGATAGATTGACTTGATTGACTGGTGAAGCAAGAGGGGAAGAAGGGTAAAAAAAAACTTGTGAAAAACACAAGTAACATGTGTAGCATGTCTTGATACTGCGTAACAGGGGGGTATGAACAAGCATGACTCATGAAAGATGTCACGCTGAAAAATAACTTGAGGCCTAGAAATATTCGAGGAAGGGCCATGTGCCAGCAGTTGGTGGTTTGTGGGGCAGTGCCCAGAATAATGGACATTTGGTGGTGTGAGTAGGTGGTGGGTCAAGACCACTCTGCATCCATTTGCTGCATACAATTGGGGGTGGCTTGGTGGGAGTCCACTGGTATGATGTTCAAAGTTTTCAGGAGTTCAATGCCTAGAGTTTTGATGGTGTAGATCTTTCCGTGGTGTTTGACGGCAAGCTTTGTGGGGAAGCCCCATTGGTAACCAATTCTATGGTTCCGCAGCACCTTTGTTATAGTGATGAGTTTTTTGTGGTTAAGGAGTGTGGCTTTGGATAGATCAGCGAATAATTTGATATTGATAGGTTGGTCAGAGGCAGGAAAGGATTCAATTAAGGATGGAGTAGCGTTGTCAGATATCACATGTGGAAAAGAAGGCTGTCTGTCTGGAATGGAGTCAGTATCCAGTCTGGGCCTGGATTTAGCAGGGCTGCTGGTAGTGGGAGACAGGGGAGGAGAGGACTCAACCGGGTCTCCTGGGTACAGCTGTGTGGAGATGTCTCCCTCATGTGTGGTGAGGCTGCTTGTCATGCAGCCGGTGCCATCTTAGGTGCATGTGTTGACAGCAGGGAAGAAATTAGTGAGCTTCCCTGGCTGTCCTGGAGCTTTGCGGCGACGGGTCATGGTGTGCAGAGGGTTCTGTGACACTTATCTCTCATGCAGAGTGATTGTTTTCCCCTGGGGTTGGAGTGAGCCGTGTCAGTGCTGGCGGGTGGATGGATCTCGTCTCACAGAGCATCTCACAGAGTGTCCACCTCTGAGCCGGCCGCACATGCGCCCCCAAATGCATTTTTTAATAAATGTTACAGAGTAACACATCATATTTTCTAAATATGCAGTATATCTAAAAATGACAGTTATATGACAAATAATGTCTAATATATATATATAAATGTCTAATTTTCTTATAATATCTAACTATAATTATATATCTTAATTCTTGAATCATGGTACTGCTATATAGTCTAGAAAAAATTATGGTTAGCATCATGGCTCAGTGGCTAACACTTCGATCTAGCATTGTTGGTTCAAATCCCGGCTATGGCACTAAATGCATGGAGTTTGCATGTTCTGCCTGTGTGGGTTTCCTCCCACACTTCAAAGACATGCTGATAGCTGTTTTGGCTCCTGCCTAAATTGCTCCTAGTGTATGAATGTGAGTTAGGGACTTTGGAATTGGAAGTTTCATGAAGGCAGGGCCTGATATGAATGTACAATATACACCCTGTTCCAAATTATTATGCAAATTTTATTTAAGTGTCACAAAGATTAAATATTTTGTTTTTCAGTTTAACTCATGGATGGCATTGTGTCTCAGGGCTATTTTGATCACTGAGAACAATCTCGGACACCTGTGATAATTAGATTGGCCGGTGAGCCCAATTTAAGGAAAAACTACTAAAGGAGGGTGTTCCACATTATTAAGCAGAGCACCATTTTCAAGGAAATAGGCGGAAGAAAAAGGATCTCTCTGCTGCCGAAAAGAGTGAAATAGTTCAATGCCTTGGACGAGGTATGAAAACATTAGATATTTCACGAAAACTTAAGCGTGATCATCGCACTATTAAGAGATTTGTGGCTGATTCAGAGCACAGACGGGTTCGTGCAGATAAAGGCACATTGAGGAAGATTTCTGTCAGATCCATGCATCGGATCAAGAGAGCAGCTGCTAAATACCATTACATAGCAGCAAACAGATATTTGAAGCTACTGGTGCCTCTGGAGTCCCACGGACATCAAGGTGTAGAGTCCTCCAGAGTCTTGCAACTGTGCATAAACCTTCTATTCGGCCACCACTAACCAATGCTCACAAACAGAAATGGCTGCATTGGGCAGAAAAATACATGAAGACTAATTTTCAAACAGTCCTGTTCACTGATGAGTGCCGTGCAACCCTGGATGGTCCAGATGGATGGAGTAGTGGATTGTTGGTGGATGGCCACCCTGTTCCAACAAGGCTGCGACGTCAGCAAGGTGGTGGTGGAGTCATGTTCTGGGCCAGAATCATGGGAACAGAGCTGGTCAGCCCCTTTAGGCTCCCTGAAGGTGTAAAGATGACCTCTGCAAAGTATGTGGAGTTTATGACTGACCACTTTCTTCCCTGGTACAGAAGGAAGAAGTATGCTTTCCGTAATAAAGTCATCTTCATGCATGACAATGCACCATCTCATGCTGCAAAGAATACCTCTGCATCAATGGCTGCTATGGGGATAAAAGGAGAGAAAGTCATGGTGTGGCCTCCATCCTCCCCTGACCTCAATCCTATTGAGAACCTTTGGAGCATCCCCAAGCAAAAGATCTATGAGGGTGGGAGGCAGTTTACATCCAAACAGCAGCTCTGGGAGGCTATTCTGACATCTTGCAAACAAATTCAAGCAGAAACTGTCCAAAAACTCACAAGTTCAATGGATGCAAGACTTGTGAAGCTGCTATCAAATAAGGGGTCCTATGTTAAAATGTAACGTGACCTGTTAAAATGTTTAAAAAGTTAAAATGTTGTTAAAAGTTTGATTGAAATAGCTTTTGATTTCAGTAAATATGCTGCAAACACAACAAACAACAATTTTCAGTTCTTTACAACTTATAAAGTGTTTTAAAAACTTACTGTGCGTAATAATTTGGAACAGTGCATTGTAAGTGTTTTTATGTTTAAAAAAAATCCTGTTATCATTAGGAGGTTTGTTCAATAAAATTTGAATTGTACTCTTAATAGTTGATAACATGAGAATTATGCTGACTTATTTACATCAATTATTTAGGTAAATGAGAAAAATATAATTTGCATAATAATTTGGAACAGGGTGTATATGCAAAGTGCTGTGTAAATTGCCAGCTCTATATAAGCAGAGCAGCTTCTCTCTCTGGCAATCTGATAGATGTGTCTGGGTCCGGCAGTTGCCAGGAGAACTGTCCTTGCCTGACTGCATTGTGCCAAGAGTAAAGTTTGGTGGAGGGGGGATTTTGGTGTGGGGTTGTTTTTGCAGGGATTGGACTTGACCCCTTAGTTCCAGTGAACTCTTAAGGCATCAGCATGCCAAGACATTTTGGACAATTTCATGCTGCCAACTTTGTAGGAACAGTTTGGGGATGGCCCCTTCTTGTTCCATCCTTGCCAATTCATCATATGCCCATGTTCTCTGCTTCCATGACCAGGCATAGATATGAGACGATAATGTTCTTCATCCTTGGGGTGACCCTGAACATGACAAGCTCTACAAAATTTGGCTCCTCATAAACCACCTCACTGAGAAATTTGCCGATATGTATACGCCCCAGGAAAACATTTGCGTGAATGAGTCCCACATTTACTTTACTGGCCACCTTGCATTCAAACAGTACATACCCAGCAAGAGTGTCAGATGTGGGGTGAAATTGTATAAGCTCTGTGAGGGCCACAGGCTATATGTACCAAGTTAGGGGTTATGAGGGAAAAGACAGTGAAATAGAGCCCCTCGTCTGCCCAGACTACATGGGGAGCAGTGGAAAGATAGTTTGGGACTTGGTGTCGTGTTTGCTCAGTAAGGGGTACCACTTATACATGGACAATTTGTATACAAGTGTGCCACTATTTAGACATTTGTACAATCTTGGAATTGGTTCATGTGGCACCGTGAGACCTAATAGCTGGGGCTTCCCCCCAACAGCTTGTAAATACCCAACTTAGAAAGGGGGAGAGAGATCAGAAGTGCAGTGCATTTTGGAGGGGGAGGAGCCTGAACATGGCGGCTGTGGGGAGCACGTGGCACTAGCTCTCTGCTAGGCTCCGCTTCCCGACCTCCCCAGCGACCCTATGGAGCAGGGTTGTACAAGCTGACTCACCGGAGTGTGGAGAGCCGTGGAGGAGAGATCGGAGACCCGGGGATGAGAGCTGGATGGAGACCGTGGTGAAGTGCTGATCCACCTGGCGCCTCAGGAGAGAGAGATCCGGGCGGCTGGGAGATGAGGAGACGTGGCGGGAACACGTGACCAGCCACGGAGGATCACTGGGAGGAAAAAAAGCTGGTCGGCTGCCTGATGTGAGAGGGAGCCGCCGGCTTACTTTTGGCTGTACTCCTCGGCCGGCTGACCGATCCTGGGTCTGGGAGACCCAGGAGAACCAGGAGACCCACCCTACTTTCCTGGGACGGAACCCAAAAGGAAAGGCAAAGAAAAGAAAAAGAAATATAGGGAATAAAGGGAAAAAAACTATGAAGATTGCTGGAAACCCAGAGGAATCCCCCTAGGACTGAGCTGCTAAGAAAGCCCTCCATCCAAAGCTTGAAGCCACCATCCAGAAAGGTGAAGGGTGAGTGAGAGCTGCGGGGAGCTTGTTGTATAGTAGACCCCTGAGTGTTATAGGGGAGCAAGGGGTGAAGGAGAGGAGGGGGGATTCCCAGGGTTTAAGAAGAGGAGAAGCGAAGAGACCCAGGAGACTCAGGAGGGAAAAACGCAAGAAAAAATAGCAGGCCTGCCGGGTTCATAAATTATAAATGATCGGTATAATCCTATCTTGAGAATATAGAAGAAAATAAGTCATACAGAGGAAATGAAGAATAAAGGCCCTAAGGGAGCAGGACTCAAAGGGTCTCAAACAGGCACAATAAAGAAATTTACATCATATGGAAATACTGCTCCAGAAAGGTCCCAAGGCGCAAGTGCAAAAGGGGAAATGGACACTAGTTTGGGAAATAGCCCTAGATTATCATTGAGTATAAATAGTAGATGTAGCCAACAAATAGCAGATGGCATGGAAAAAAAAGAAATTGATGGTGAACTACAAATACCAAATAAGAAAGAGATGATAGAAATGTTTCAAAGTCTGGAGAAAACGATAAAACATGAAATGACAGCTATACGGAAAGATCTAGGACACCTGTTATCAAGACTGGAAGAAACAGAGGAGAAACTTAAAAACCAGTCCCAAACCATAGATAATCTAGGGAAAAAAATAACCCATTTGGATACTACTCAGAAAAAATTGCGCTATAGAATGGAAATTCAAGAAAATAAAGAAAGAAGGTGTAACCTTAGAGTACGAGGAATTCCAGAGTCGGTAAAAGGGGAAACACTGCATGAACTAGTTATAAAAATTTTAACCTCCATAAGAGACAGACCTGAAACAGACGGGATAAAATTGGATGGAGTGTTTAGAATAGGAAAGTTTAAACAGGCTACTGAAAAAGAGAGACCGAGAGACACAGTTGTCCAGTTCCAAAAATTTGGGATTAAAGAAGAGATATGGAGGAAGAGTAAAGGAAGATCACTAATTAAGTATGGAGATATAACTATTCAAATTTATGCGGACTTAACACCAGAGACCCTATGGAGAAGGAGATCTCTGAGACCCCTGTTGGAGCAAATGAGAAAACAGAATGTGCAGTATAGATGGGGCCCTCCAGCGTGCTTAATTGGCTGGAAAAATGGCGTTACAGCTTATCTGAGATTCCCGGAGGAACTGAGAGATTTTTGTGACAGATTGGATTTGCAAAGAATGGAGATAGCTGGGTGGGAAGAAGAAAAAGGAGAAACAGAAGATACAAGAAAACAGGACTGGCAGCGGGTCAGGGGGGGAGAGAGGGGGGGCCCGAGGGTGGTGAGGGAAAGGAGGGAGAATTGAGAAGGTTTTTTTTTTTTTTTTTTTTTCTTCCTTCTCTCTCTCGCGCCCCCCTGGCCCCACCTCTGTCGATGTGGTAGCTCCCCTGGTGTTCCGGTTGATGTGGTAGCGAAGATTTTTCTCTGAGTCAAGTTGATAGAGAGAGGGGAGCTGGGGAGGTCAGAGGAGAGGTGAGCCGGCCATGGGCGGAGCCTATCCCCAAAATTTTAAATCAACGGTGGGAATATACCCACAAATGATTAGTAGGCAGTTTTTAAGCCTAAAAACGGGTAGGGGGAAAAAAGAGAGGGAGATGGGTGGGGTGGGGGGGGTGTGGGGGGCGGGGGTGGGAGAGGGGGGTTGGGTGGGAGGGAGAGGGGGGAAGGGGAGGTTGGGTTAATATGCTGCAAGATAGTATGGCCTAATAGGAGGAGGTGTATTAGAGGAGAGATAGACAGAATTAAGAAGGATGGAAGAAATACAGTTTATAACATATAATGTGAATGGGCTGAATTGTCCTGGGAAAAGATTTAAGTTGTTTAAAGAATTACACCATAGGGCAACGTCAGTGGTATTCTTACAGGAAACACATTTTGAGATTTTGAGTCAAATGTGAAATTAAAATCCAAATATTATCCAACATGGTATTACGCCGACTCTCCAATTAAAAGAGCAAAAGGGGTGGCAATAGGGTTGGCAAAGAATATGAGATTATGAGTATTTGAGCTGGAGGATAGAAAGACCGATCCGGAGGGGAGATTCCTATTTTTGAAATGTAAATTACAAGGAATCGAGTGTACATTAGCCAATATATATTGCCCCAACAAAAAGCTGGAGATCTATTTGAAGGGCCTGTTGAAAAAACTGATAGACTTCAAAAAAGGGCGTTTGATAGTAGCCGGAGATTTAAATCTCTGTATGGACCCACAAAAGGATGCAACCTCCCCTGTGCAGAGAGAAGGTGGTAGGTCTCTGAGAGCTTTGAAAAAAGTGATCCACGAGTACCAACTGGTGGACACTTGGAGAATAATGCATATGAAAGACAGAGACTATACCTTCTTCTCTAATGCACATGAGACATACTCGAGATTGGATTATATTTTAATAGATCATCAACTCATAGAACTGTTGGTTAAAATAGAAATAGAGATGAGTACATTCTCGGACCATGCCCCTGTCATCATGAAAATGGGATGGGGAAGACGGTGGACGGGAGGGTTAGGATGGAGGTTAAATGAGGCCCTTCTCATGGATGAGGAAATAGCTCAGAAGATTGGGGAAGAGATCAAGGTATATTTTAAGGAGAATGAGACAGAGGAAGTATCGACAGCCACAGTATGGGAAAGCCACAAGGTATATATAAGAGGAATCCTGATTGCGATGGGAGCAAGGAAGAAAAGAGAAAGAAGAGAGAGGGTTAGTGGGCTCCTAAAAGAAATTCTGGATTTGGAGCAGACACAAAAGAAGAAAATAACAAGAGAAATAAGACAGAAGTTAATGAATAAAAAAGATGAGCTAGAGAGATTGATGGAAGAGGAGAGGAGAAGAGTATATGATAAAGTATTAAGTGAAAGATATAGATGGGGAGACAGACCAGGAAAATACTTAATGAGAGCTCTGAATAAAAAGAAAAATAGAAATTATATAGAGAAGATAAAAAACCCTAAGGGGGAGTTGGTACACTCAACTAAAGAGATTATTAAAGTGTTCACAGAATACTATAGAAAGCTGTATAATATTAGTCCCCAAGGCTCTCCAAAAGAAAATGGAGAAGATATCAACGAAAAAAATTTAAAAAATGCAGGATTACCAAAGTTAAAGGAAGTACAATTGAACTCCTTAGATGTGGAAATTTCCCAGGATGAAATAAAAGCTGCATTAAGAAGTACAGGGGGTGGAAAAAGTCCAGGACCGGATGGGTACACAGTTAAGTACTACAAAAAATACAGTGAAATATTGTTACCTAAGCTGAAGAAGTATATGAACGAGTTGGGAGGAGGGATGGAGAGGAGAAGAGAATCTCTTCAGGCCCATGTCGTACTCATTCACAAGGAGGGAAAAGATCCTTCTCAGTGTTCCAGCTATAGACCAATTTCATTATTGAACACCGATACTAAGTTGTACGCAAAGGTCCTAGCAAATAGACTGAAAGACCTAATGCCTGAATGGATACATGGTGATCAGGTGGGCTTTGTCCCAGGGAGAGAGGGTAGAGACAACGGGTTGAGTACTTTAATGCTTATTCAGAAAAGTAGAAAAGGGAAAGCCCCGGTGGTACTATTGTCGATTGATGCCGAAAAGGCAATCGATAGAGTGGACTGGGGCTTCATGATGGACAACTTAGAGGTGTTGGGGATTGGAGAGAGAATGCGTGAGTGGATAGGTAAACTATATAGGAAGCCCACCGCAATTATTACGGTAAATGGGGAGAGGTCGGAACCCATTGGGATGTCCAATGGAACAAGACAGGGCTGCCCACTGTCCCCCCTGTTGTATGTTTTGTCATTGGAACCCTTGTTGTCAATGATAAGGAATAGTGGAGCAGTAAAGGGAATTCAGATAGAAAATATAGAACACAAAGTAGCTATTGTTTTATGTAGACAACCCCCGAATAACATTACCAAATATAATGAAGATCTTGAAGGAGTATGGTGAACTATCGAATTTAAAAATTAATCCAACAAAAACAGAGATCTTGAACATCAACATATCAAAGAGTGAAAAGGAAAAGCTACAAAAGGAATTCCCCTTTATATGGAGAGAAAAAGATCTAAAATACCTAGGAATAAAACTTGCTATCTCACATAAACAACTGTATAGATTAAACTATATTTCTTTGATAAATGAGATCAAGGAAGAATTAAAAATATTAGTAGGAGGAAACCCATCATGGATAGGACGTATAAACCTAGTTAAAATGGTAATTATACCTAAAATACTGTATAGATTCCAAATGGTTCCAGTTAAACTCCCAGAGGTTTTTTTTAAGATAATAAAAAAAATGTTAACAAGATATATCTGGAGGAATAAAAAACCAAGAATATCATACGAAACATTGAGCAGGACTAAAGAGAGAGGAGGAATGGGACTAGCTGATGTCAAGAGATACTATAAAGCAGTAATTTTAGCAAGAATCTATGATTGGACATTTAATCATAAGGGGAAAAGTTGGGTAAAAATTGAAAATGAACTGAGTGGGATTAGTTTGAGTAAAATGATATGGGTCCCAGCACATTTTAGAAGAATTAAAGAAAGCACAAGTATTTACACTTTAAATGTTTTACGGTATGGGATAATTTACACAAAAATATGAAATGGGAATTCAACTCTATATTAATGCCTCTTGTAAATACTGAGTATTTCCCTCCAGGAAAGGATGAGATATCAGGGAGATGGTTTAAAAGGGAGGATATCCAACTGAGAGATGTACTGGTAGAGGGGGAATTGAGATCATTTAAAGAACTAAAAGAGAAGAAGGGAGACATTTTTACTGGTATAGACGAGTGGAGATATCATCAGTTAAAATGTTTTATTGGAAAACTACCAAAACCCCTGAGATTAAAAAAGGAGTGGAATATGTTTGAAAGGTTGTTAGAAACTCGTAGAGATGGGAAACATGGTATTGCTAAAATTTATAGAATACTCACAGAATTAGACACAGACACAAAGTTAATTTTTATAACGAAATGGGAAAGAGATATGGAGGTGGTGTTAGATGAGGATCAACAGAACAAGATATTCAGATTGATACACGAGAATATTAGCATGAAAGAGGTGGAGATTAATTATAAGTGTTTGACACGTTGGCATATTACACCGAGCATTGAGCACAAGATGAGTGGGGAGAATTCAAAAATGTGTTGGAGAGGATGTGGGGAGATGGGCACGGTGTTTCACATATGGTGGCAATGTCCGAAAATTCAGGCTTTCTGGAAGACAATAGTTAAGTTAATAGAAATAATAACTTCAAATGACATAGGGTTAGACCCAACGGTGTGTCTCCTACATAATGTTGAGACAACAGTAAATAAATACAAAGAATCAGGCGTATGGTACTATTTAAGTACTGCAAAAGGCTTGATACCCAAGTATTGGCAGAAAATAGAGGTGCCGAAGGTGGAAGACTGGATCAATAGAGTAAATCAGATTAGTAGAATGGAAAAATCTTACTATATGCAGGAAGACAGGTTGGGAATATACTATACGAGATGGAAAAAGTGGGAAAAATCAGGATTGAAAGAAAAATATAGAAAACTATAAACTAGAAAGTTATTTAAAGCTATTGGGCCTTGAGAGATTGGAGAACTTGCAGAGGGGAGGGAGGGGGAGGGGGGGTGGGAATGGGTTGGGAGGGGAGGGAAAGAAAAGAGTTATAAGAAGGGGCAGGGTGGAAATGTAAGGAATATTTATATGTATTGTGTCCCTTTTTATGGAATTTTTTTGTAATAATATGAAAAATTAATAAATATTTAAATTAAAAAAAAAAAAAGAAAGGGGGAGAAAGCCTGCTTGAGGAATGATGAATTGCTCGCAGTGAAGTGGAAGGACAAATTAGATGTTTTTGTCCTGTCTTCCATTCACGCAGACGCGACAGTCCAAATTAACATGGTATCTGGCGTTGTTGAGAAACCCCTCTGTGTCCACGACTATAACCTTAACATGGGGGGGGGGTGGACTTCAATGACCAAACGATGAATCTGTACTTAGTTTCCCAGAAAGCTTGACACTGGTACATAAATGTAAATATTTATTTATTTGAGATGGCTATATATAACACTTATGTAATTTACAAAGCAACTGGATGAAGTGGATCCTTCCTAAAATTTAGGGAAGAGATCATCATGGCCCTTTTGTATCCAGAAGGTGCTGTGGCCCAGTCCTCAAATCCACACACTTTTTCTTGCAGAGATTTCTTCTCTTTTTTTCATTCTGCCCACAGGCTGCGTAAAAAACAGGACATAGCATATACACCCAACAAGGACCAGTGATGTATTGGTATATCACTGGACTTTGAGCAGTTATACCAGGATGATGTCTGCAGCTGCCCCCCTCCCCCGCTGCCTTCCACAGCCTTCTTAGGCAGTCCCGTGCCATCGGGGGAACCTGAGAATGCAGCCGGTGTTTCTGCCATCTGACCATAGAGCATATGGTAGACTGGAATGGTGCCAATCATCTCTATAGTCTAAGAAATTGGAAGCTACCAGAATTTCATCACTTCAGTTTCGCAGGAAAACAGCGCCATTTGTAAATTGGGAAAGCATCTGATCACACCGATCTTGGTGAGATTAGATAATGTAAGAGCAGAGGAGATATCTAGAGTCTGAAAGACCCCAGATTTCTAAAAAAAAGAATATATTACAATGCCCATTGAAGTTATAGGGGATATTTGCATTCCCTGTGATAACATTAAAAGTGATAAAAACAAAAAATGAAAGGGACAGTGTAAAAATAATTAAATCAAATTAACTTAAAAAAAAAGCACTCTCGCCACCTGCATGCACGAGTTTTGACCCTGTGTCACTATGTAAACAGTGGTTGCACCATGCATGTGAGGTATCGCCACGAACATCAGATCAAGGGCAGTAATTCTAGCACTAGACCTCCTCTGTAAATCTAAAATGGTATCTTGTAAAGGCTTTTAAAATGTTGCCTATGGATATTAAAAATGTATGCAGTTTGTCGCCATTGCACGGTGCATGCGCAGTTTTAAAGCATTCATGTTTGGTATATATTTGCTTGGAATGCCATCATCTTTTATATTTTACCTACTAATTGGCCGATATATTGTGCTTTTGTGCATTAAAAGTGAAACATTTTTTTTTTAAATTGCATTTCAAAAATCGCATAAAGAATTTCAGCACCCACCATTTTATTCACTAGGTTGTCTGCTTTAAAAAAATATATAATGTTTGGGGGTTCAAAGTAATTTCCTAGCAAAAAATACAGATTTTTTCATGTGAATAAAAAGTGTCAGAAAAGGCTTGGTCTTCAGGTGGTTAGAAGAGTGAGGGATGCGTGGCATAAGCTTATAATGCTGGGCATAAAGTTCCCCCACCCCCCAAATGTACCCCTTTTTGCAAAGTAGACACCCCAAACTATTTGCTGAGAGGCATGTTGAGTCAATAGAAGAATTTATTTTTTTACTACAAGTGTTTGGAAAATAAAAAAAATATTTTTTTTTGTTTACACAAAATTGTCACTTAAATTAGTTATTGTTCACACATGCCATGGGTATATGTGGAATTACTCCCCAAAATACATTCTGATACTTCTCCCTAGTATGGGGGTACTACATGTGAGAGACTTGAGAGTCTAGCCAAGTACAGGACCCCTAAATCCAATAAGCACCTTTAGGCTTTCAAAGGGCTTTATTTCCTCATTACACTTTTTAACTACCTATCACAGTTTTGGAAGCCCTTAAATGTCAGGATAGCACCAAACCCCCCAAATAACCCCTTTTTGGAAATTGGACACCCCAATATATTTGATAAGAAGCATGGTGAGTATTTTGCAGATCTGTTGCCACAAGTTTTTGGAAAATGAAGAAAGAAAACAAAAACATATTTATTTTCTTTTTTATATGTTTCAAAACCTGGAAAGAAAAAATGAGATCTGCAAAATACTCACCATGCCTCTTTTTAAATTCCTTGGGGTGTCTACTTTCCAAAAATGGGTCATTTTTGTGTGTGTGTGTGTGTGGGGGGGGGGGGGGGGGTTCGGTGCTATCCTGGCACTTCAGGGCCTCCGAAACTGTGATAGTTAGTGAGGAAGTGAAATGAGGAAGTTATGCACCTTCAGACTTTCAAAGTGGTCATTGGATTTCAGGCTCCTATATGTGGCTATGCTCCCAAAATGCCTCATAATGTGGTAATCCCCATACTTGGCAGAAGTAGGAGAATGTATTTTGGGGTGTAATTCCACATATACCCATGGCTTGCATGAGCACTATATCATTTAACTGACAACTTTGTGTAAAAAAAAAATGTTTTTGTCATTTTTCAAAGATTTGTGGAAATAAAAAGAAGTCTTCCATGGACTCAATATGCCTCTCAGCATATACAGTAGCTTAGGGTGTCTACTTTCCGAAAAGGGGTCATTTGGGGGTGTTTGTACCAGTGGTGGACTGACAACTCATGGGGCCCCCGGGCAATAGGGGATCATGGGGCCCCTGTGTTCCCACCCACACTCAAACCACACCCAAAAAAGTCTCTGAAAGGTACCAGGGGCATCTCATGGGGCCCCCTACTAACCCTGGGCCCTCGGGCAGTGCCCGAGTGCTCTAATGGTCAGTCCGCCCCTGGTTTGTACTATCCTGGTATTTTAGCACCTTAAGAAATGTGATGGGCAGTCAGAAAGTAAAAGCTGTGTAAATTCCATTATCTATACCATAGTTTGTAGACGCTATATCTTTCACACAAAGAAGTCAATATACACTTATTGGGATTTTTTTTACCAAAAACATGTAGCAGAATACATTTTGGCTTAAATTTATAATGAAATTTTAGTATTTTGGATATTTTTTATGACAGAAATGAGAAAATATTGTTTTTTTCTAAAATTTTCAGTCTTTTTTTGTTTATAGCATGAAAAATAAAAAGCGCACAGGTGATCAAATACCACCAAAAGAAAGTTCTATTTGTGTGAAAAAAAGGACATACCGTATTTTCCGGCGTATAAGACGACTTGGCGTATAAGATGACCCCCCTACTTTTCCTGTTAAAATGTAGTGTTTGGGCTATACTCGCCGTATAAGACTACCCCTCTTCCAATGCACACCAGTGGGAAGAATCGTGCCCCATCATTAGTGTCAGTGGTAGGAATAGTGTCCCATCATTGGTGTCAGTGGGAGGAATAGTGCCCCATCATTAGTGTCAGTGGTAGGAATAGTGTCCCATCGTTGGTGTCAGTGGGAGGAATAGTGCCCCATCATTAGTGTCAGTGGGAGGAATAGTGTCCCATCATTGGTATCAGTGGGAGGAATAGTGCCCCATCATTGGTATCAGTGGGAGGAATAGTGCCCCATCATTAGTGTCAGTGGTAGGAATAGTGCCCCATCATTGGTATCAGTGGGAGGAATAGTGCCCCATCATTGGTATCAGTGGGAGCAATAGTGCCCCATCATTGGTATCAGTGGGAGGAATAGTGCCCCATCATTGGTGTCAGTGGGAGTAATAGCACCCCATCATTGGTGTCAGTGGGAGGAATAGCACCCCATCATTGGTGTCAGTGGGAGGAATAGTGTCCCATCATTGGTGTCAGTGGGAGGAATAGCACCCCATCATTGGTATCAGTGGGAGGAATAGTGCCCCATCATTGGTATCAGTGGGAGCAATAGTGCCCCATCATTGGTATCAGTGGGAGGAATAGTGCCCCATCATTGGTGTCAGTGGGAGTAATAGCACCCCATCATTGGTGTCAGTGGGAGGAATAGCACCCCATCATTGGTGTCAGTGGGAGGAATGGTGTCCCATCATTGGTGTCAGTGGGAGGAATAGCACCCCATCATTGGTATCAGTGGGAGGAATAGTGTTCCATCATTGGTGTCAGGAATAGTGTCCCATCATTGGCATCAGTGGGAGGAATAGTGCCCCATCATTGGTGTCAGTGGGGGGGGGAAAGGTGCCCCATCGTTGGTGTCAGTGGGAGGAATAGTGCCCCATCATTGGTGTCAGTGGGAGGAATAGTGCCCCATCATTGGTGTCAGTGGGGGGTGGAATAGTGCCCCATCATTGGTGTCAGTGGGGGGGGGGAATAGTGCCCCATCGTTGGTGTCAGTGGGAGGAATAGTGCCCCATCATTGGTGTCAGTGGGGGGTGGAATAGTGCCCCATCATTGGTGTCAGTGGGGGGGGAATAGTGCCCCATCATTGGTGTCAATGGGGGGGGAATAGTGCCCCATCGTTGGTGTCAGTGGGAGGAATAATGCCCCATCATTGGTATCAGTGACACCAATGATGGGGCACTATTCCTCCCAATGACATTTGCTGACCACTGTTCAGTATGGTGCTGCTGCAGCCAGCATATATGGTTGCAGCAGCACCTGTGCACGGCACACTTACCTTCACTTGATTTTCGCGGGGCCGCTCGGCTCCGCCTCCTCGCTGGTGATTGGCCGCCTGTGTGCCTTTCCTGAGCTACAGTTCTGGCGGCCAATCACTGGTGAGGAGGCGGAGCCGAGCAGCCGCACGAACATCCAGTGGCCGAACTGAAGGAAGGAGCAGCCGCGCTTCCTGGACTGGATCGTCGTGGGAGCCAGGTAAGAATCAGAAGCCCCTGCCCACCCCTTTACTTAGTTTCACTTCCATTGGAAGGGGGGCGGCGGCGGCGGCGGCGGCACCGCACCGCCCCCCTAAAAAGTGTCAGCATGCCGTATACCGGCGTATAAGACGACCCCCGACTTTTGAGAAGATTTTCAAGGGTCAAAAAGTTGTCTTATACGCCGGAAAATACGGTACATTTAATTTTTTTACAGTGTTGCCTAATTGCGTAATTTTCAGTTAAACTAGTGCTGAGCTGTATAGCAAAAAATGACGTAAATTGCAGTATCTATACCAAAGTTTGTAGACGATATAACTTTCACACAAAGTAATCAATATACACTTGTTGGGATTTTTTTTTACTAAAAACATGTGGCAGAATACATTTTGGCCTAAATGTATGACTAACTTTGAGTTTACTATATAATTTTAAGCAAAAAGTAAAAAATGTTTTTTTTTTCAAAATTTTCGGTCTTTTTTTGTTTATAGTGTGAAAAATAAAAAGCGCACAGGTCATAAAATACCACCAAAAGAATGCTCTCTTTGTGTGAAAAAAGAACATATATTTTGTTTGGGTACAGCATTGCATGACTGTGCAATTACCAGTTGAAATAGATCAGATATAGCAAAAAGAGGTCTGGTCAGGAAAGGGGGTAAATCCTCAGGAGGGCAAGTGGTTAAAATATAAGGGAGACAGTATAATTACAATACAGTTCGATATTGAAGGAACTGGAGGGCCCTGCTCATGAAGCTTACAATCTAAATGGAGAGAAATATGTTAGATAATAGCTGTAGGAGATGATCTGATGGAGGTGACTCAAGTACAGTTCTTAGCTGGAGGTGGAAGTGGGGTAGGCTTCCCTGAATAAATAAATAGTCAAGGATCTTCTAAAAGCAGACAGGGTAGAAGTTAACTGGACATACTGAGGCAGGGAGTACCGTAGGATTAGAGAGGCTCTGGAGAAGTACTGGAGACGAGCACAGGAGGTGGTAACAAGGGAACTGTAGAGCAGGAGGTCTTGGGAGGAGCGGAGAGGATGATTTAGGTGATATCTGCAGTTGAGGTTGGTGATGTAGCTGGCGGTGATGTTGTAGATGGCCTTGTGTGTTGTGGTTGGTATTTTGAAATTTTATGTTGTCCTAATGGAAGTCAGTGAAGAGATTGGCAGAGAAGGGCAGCAGTCATGGATCAGTTAGTAAGATGTATTAGTCTAGTAGCAGCATTCATAATATACTGAAGGGGGAAGAGCCTGTGTAGGGGTAGGCCAGTGAGGAGTGAGTTGCAGTAGACAAGGTGGAAAATAACCAAGGAGTGAATAAGCTGTTTTGTGGTATCGTTAGTCAGAAAGGGGAGAATTTTGGAGATGTTGCGGAGGTTGAGGCGGCAAGATTTAGCCAGTCATTGAATGTGGGGGCTGAAGGAAAGGATTACACCTAGCACCCTGGCATGTGGGGAGGAACCAATTGTTTACCATTGAGATCAATAGTACAAGTTATGGGGAGGGGATTGGGGAGTAGGAAATATTATAAGCTCAATTTTAGAAAGATTGAGTTTGAGCAACTGGTGTGACATCCATACGTATATGTTGCTCAGTTAATTTGTGATACGTAAGGAGATTGAGGGGGTGAGTTGAGCAGTTGAGAGATAGATCTGGGTGTCATCAGCATAGAGGTGGTATTGGAAGCCATGGGAACTTATCAACTAGCCCAGGAAAGAGGTATAGAGTGCGAAGAGGAGGGGACCAAGGGCAGAGCCTTATGTAACTGGGAGATCTTATGTAATATTCTAATTTTCTGAGTTACTGATCTTTGGGTTTTCACTAGCTGTAAGCCATAATCATCAAAATTTAAAGAAAGAAATGCTTAAAATATATCACTCTGTGTGTAACAATTATAAGTACCATATGAGTTTTTGATGATTTTCTAATCTATTGAGATGTGTGTGTATGTATATATATATATATATATATACGCAAAAATAAGTATGTGAACCCCTTGGAATTAAATGGTTTTCTGCAGTAATTTGCCATAAAATGTGTTCTGATTCTCATCTATGCCACAGCAACAGACAAACACAAGTTGCTTAAGTTGATAACACACAAACAATTCTAATTTCTTGTGTCTTAACTGAACACACCCATTAAACATTCACAGTAATAGAGGAAACAGTAAAAACTGGGAGGTTTTTTTTTTCAATCAATAACTAAATGATGTTAGTGCAGCGATCTCCCCTACTTAGCTAATGTGTACTGACATTTGGATTGCCTTTAGAACATGCTGATCAGACCTTACAGCCATTAACTGCAAGAGCTGATTGGATGCTGGTTTTCCAGCAAGTCAGTTTGATAAAAGTAGGTCTTTAGACTGGCTTCTTTTGGACAGGCTGCTGTACACACTGGTCAATATTTGGCCCATGCATATCACCCTTAAGTGTACCCTTGGAGTTAAAAGCTTGTCAAACCACCTTTGGCAGCAATGACTCCAATTAGGTGCTTTGGATCAGACCTACACAATGTTCAGAAGGAATTTTTGACCATTCCTCACTGTTTCAACTCAGACACATTTGAAGGATGTCTAGTGTGAAATGCTCTTGAGGTCACTCCACAGCATCTCTATGGGTATAAGGTCTGGGCTCTGACTGAGCCACTCCAAAAGGTGCAATTTATTTTTCTAAACTCAGTCTGTGGTGGATTTACTTTGATGCTTGAGGTTTTTGCCTAGCTGCATCATTCAACTTCTACTTAACTTTAGCTGGTGGACAGTCACCCTGACATTATCCTGTAGGATATTTTGTTGAGTGAGGGAACTTATTTCCCCCCTCGATGAAAGCAAAAGGTCCAGGCCCTGAGGCAACAAAGCAAGTGCAAATCATGATCTTCCCTCCACCATACTTCATTATTGGAATGATGTTTTGATGTTGGTAAACTCTGCCCTTTTTGTGCCATACATAGCGCCTAATGTTATTTAAAAAAAAAAAAATCAACTCATACTTCATCAGTCCCCAAACCATTTTCCCAGTAGCATTCTGGTTTGTCAAGGTGTTCTTTGGCAAATTTCATGTGTGTAGAATTTTTTTTTTGGGAGAGCAGCGGCTTTCTCTGCAGTGTTCAGCCATGTACATCCTGCCTGTCCAAAGACTAGAGAATAATGAACAGGGATGTTTGCCAGTTTCAATGATGTTTTGAAGTCTTTAGCTGTTACTCATGGGTTCTCCTTTACCCCATTGAGGATTTTGCATTGTGCCCTGGAAGTCACCTTGGATGGCTCCCACTTCTGGGAAGAGCAGCTACAGTACTAAACTGTCTTAATTCATAGACAATTTGTGTAACTGTCAACTGATGGATGCCTAAATAGTCTGACATTGCTTTTTAGTTTTCTGCAGATCAACTACTCTTGATCATAGGTCTTCAGAGAGCTCCTTTTTGCGAAAGACTGTTCACATCAGCTATGAATTATAATGGCTGCTACTGCATCCCATATAGTATCTATCTGTCTCATATATGATTGCTCATAGTAAGTAGTATTTGAGCTTACCCTAGTTTTATAATCCTAGTAATTTGCAAGACACACTAATGAAAATGTCCTGGGTGGATATATGCACTGGATAGAAGAAACAGACTAGCACATTGGTGGAGAAAGATCTAATGCACCCTAAAAGGAGATCTGGATGGAAATAAAAGGGAGAAGAGGTATGATATAAATTACCTCAAAGCTTTTTGGAGGGGTAAGAAGACAAAAAAATCCCACAAAACACTCTGTCCAAACCTGTCCAAAGAAAGGGAATATGATATTGTGCAGGGTGTGTCTATATGCTCACTCACATTCCATAGATTCTAACAAATTTCTGACATCCCACCTCCTGGGGCCTGTAGGTTCACCTGCAGGGATAGGTTTACACAGATAGTAAATGTAAGTAATTAAACAAGATATAACCTATTATATGGTTGTGTGTAATAGGGTTGATTTACTTAAAAAAAATAAGCTGTTTACTTTGCAACTTTCCCTTAGCTTAGTGAATGTGTTGAAAATTCATTGTGCAAAGTGTACCAAAACATGTGCAAAGAATAAACAAAATGCTATTTTTGCTTCCACCTGATTGGATGATGGAATTCAACAGAGCTTCACCTCATTCATTAAGCTAAGGGAAATACCCTTGCAAAGTGAACAGCCTATCTGCCTTTAGAAAATCAATACTCATGCTGCCATAACAGCACACAATTAATAAACATAAGGTCCACTGAATATGTCTCACATAATTTATTAAAGCTAATGCTTTGTTTCTTAAAAATAAAAAGCAATCAGACAGTTTCCATCTGACTAAGTGCCAGTCTGAATATGTTTCAGGCAGTTTAGCACTGATCTTATCATCTTCTCATCAACTTCTGATCTTTTCTTTGCTCCCCACAGGTAACTACTGGTGATTTAAAAATCCATATTAAGCATCTCCATGCTGTGTATGAATGAACTAATATTTAGCTAAGCTATGCTTCTTGGTAACTGCAGATGATTTAAACATTCATATTAACCATCTCCATACTGTGTATAAATAAACTAACATCTCACTAGCAAATGCTGTTTAGTAACTGCAGCTGATTTAAACATCCATATTGACCATCTCTATGGTGTGTATGAATGAAATGATATCTCAAAAGCAAAAGCTTCTTGGTTACTGCTGTAACTTCAGGTTAGGGGGTCTACAACCAAGACCTTTCAGATGAGATAGCGAATCCAAATGATAAAGAAAGGTGCATTTATTACACTGCAGTGGAGATAATATAGCATACAAAAGTTCACCTCATGTGACATGAATTAGGGTAATACAAAATATATATCTGTTTCTTAACCTCCCTAGCGGTATTCCCGAGTGTAGCTCAGGGTAAAGTTTCAGTACCAAAAGCAGTAACCCCGAGCTACACTCGGGCTTACCATGCGGAGTTGCACAGGGATTCCCTACAGCACTTACCTTGTCCTTTACTCCCGCGATGCGTCCCCTGCAGCATCCCCAGCCATCTCCTCCGGCCGATGCCGGCATCTGGCTTAAGTGTTCCGGTCCCTGTGACGTTGGGATGTACGGGCGCCGGAACCGGCGGCAAATTTGAAAATTTAAAAAAAATTACATTTTTTTTAAAACGATTATTTCATAGCAAAACATTTCTGTATCAAACCATTTCACATACATTTTGTCCCTACTGCTTTGTCCTGTGCCCTGCCTGCATTTTGACTGTTCTTTCTGCCTGGAAACTTAGAAAAGTCCATGGCGTCCAAAAAGCGTCCCTTTAGGTCAAAACTGGTTTTAGACCGGCTAGAGAACAGCGATAGTAAATCAGAACCACTTGCAGAATTGAGTGATAATGATTCAGGGGGAAATTCATCATCAGACACTGAAAACGATTTTGCGACTTTGCTCAGTGATGTGCGAACTTGGCGCTATATTTCAAATTTCAGTGTTTTTGGTTTGATTATATTATTGAATTCAATTATTATATTATTATTATTTTTTATGAGTATTTATTAAGTAAGTAATTACTAAGAATTGCAGGCCTACAATACATAACACCAAATTTCCATGCAAAAAAATGGTACCGCTTTTGGTACAAAATTCCTGACATAATCATACCGCCAGGGAGGTTAAGCTTTTGGCTAATGTATATATAGACATAAAATCCAGGCGTGATCGTATAAAGTCCAGGCGTGTTCACACGGTCTCAATCCAATCAAATCCTTATATGCTTAACAGCAAACTCAGAGTTAAGTGCGGGTTAACATTACATGATCAGTCCTAAATAGCATCCATCATGACAGTTGCTGGTTCAAACTGGTTTGACCATAAGATGCTTTTCTTATCCTTGAAAAAAGAAGAAGGCATTTTCTAGCCGACTAGATGTTTACCTCACAGACATATACTTCAAATCACATTTCCTGAGGAGAAGAAAAGGGAAATGCAGTAAAAACATATAAGTATATGTATGTGTATATTAGAACATTCATTATCATACCCCCTGTATTTCTACTCCCTGCTCTTGAACATTTTGGGGGGCATTTACTAAAACAGGTGCACTCAGAATGTGGTTCAGCTGTGCATGGTAGCCAATCAGCTTCTAACTTCAGCTTTGGCAATGGAAGATTGAATAGAACTGCACCAGATTTTGCACTATCCATTTTTGGTAAATAACCCCTTTTGTCTATATTTTGAGATAGATTATCTCCTGTTGTCTGGTTTGTCATAGACCTGATATTAGAGTTCTGTGTCTGTAACCAATCTTGTTGTGAGGGTTTCTCCTTTCATTCCACCCCCCTTTTCTCTTTAATCACTCACCTACAGGGCACCTATACTCCCTTCCTGCCCAGGCCAATTTCCAGCTTTCAGCGCTGTCACACTTTGAATGACAATTGCGCGGTCATGCAACACTGTACCCATATGAAATTTTTATCATTTTTTTGTGATAGATAGAGCTTTATTTTGGTGGTATTTAATCACCTCTAGGTTTTTTATTTTTTCTTAAACAAACCAAAAACCACTGAAAATTTAGAAAAAAAATGTTCCTTAGTTTCTGTTATAAAATTTTGTAAATAAGTTATTTTTCTCCTTCACTGATGTGCGCTAATGAGGCTGCAGTGATGGGCACTGATAGGCTGCACTGATGGACACTGGTAGGTGGCACTGATGGGCACTGGTAGGTGGCACTGATGGGCATTGACAGGCATCACTGATGGGCACTGAAAGGTAGCACTCATATATGTCACTGATAGGCGGCACTGGTAGGTGGCACTGACTGGCACTGATAGGCGGCAGTGACTGGCACTGTTAGGTGGCACTGACTGGCACTGTTAGGTGGCACTGATAGGCAGCACTGACGGGCACTTATAAGTCGGCACTGATGCACACCAATAGGCGGCACTGACTGGCACTGATAGGTGGCACTGATTGGCAGCACTGATAGGTGGCACTGATTGGCATTGATAGGTGGCACTGATGGGTGACACTGAACAGCAGCTCAGATGGGCACTGATATGTGGCATTGATGTGCATTGGTAGGCACTGATATGTGGCATTGATGTGGCACTAATGGGCACTGGTAGGTGGCATGGATGAGCACTGACAGCTGGCACTGATGGACACTGACAGGTGGCACTGCTGGGGCTACACAGATCATCAGGGCACACTGATCATAAGTGCTCTGATGATCTGTGTACATGTCCCCTCCAAGGAATGCCGATTACTGGCTCTGCTCTCCTCTCCTCTGTCAGCGTGACAGCTCGTGAGGAGAGAAATGCCAATAACCGGCATTTCCCTATTTACATGCGATCAGCTGTGATTGGACACAGATGATCACATGACTGAGCCGACATCTTCAGCTCTTTCCGTTGATCGGTGATCCACTGTGTCTGAGGGCCGATCGCCGCGTGCTCCCGGAGCCGAGCATTCGTGGTTAGAATGGGAGGACATCATATGATGTCCTCCCAGAACAAGAGAACCGCCTTGCGCCCATCATTGTACTATATGGCGGGCGGGAGATGGTTAATTTGAATGCTTTCTGTAGGGGGGAGGCACAGTCAGAGGGTAGAGGCACAGAGAGCTGCCATATGACTGTATCATAAAAGCTCCAGGCATTTGTGCATGACAGTTCGGCTAACAAAGACATGAAAAAGATAGCTTTACGCCTCTTCTCCACCCCACAGTTTATACAGTCATGGCCGAAATTGTTGGCACCCTTGATATTTCTCCAGGAAATCATGTATTTCTCACGAAACGTATTGCATTAACACATGTTTTGCTATACACATGTTTATTCCCTTTGTGTGTATTGGGACAAAACAAAAAAAGGGAGGAAAGAAAGCAAATTCGACATAATGTCACACAAACCTCCAAAAATGGGCTGGACAAAAGTATTGGCACCCTTTCACAACTGCGGATAAATAAGAATGTTACAAGCATGTGATGCTCCTGTAAACTCACCTGGGGCAAGTAACAGGTGTGGGCAATATAGAAATCACACCTGAAAGCAGATAAAAAGGAGAGACGTTCACTTAACCTTTGCATTGTGTGTCTGTCTGTGCCACACTAAGCATGGACAACAGAAAGAGGAGACGAGAACTGTCTGAGGACCTGAGAACCAAAATTGTGGCAAAATATCAACAATCTCAAGGTTACAAGTCCATCTCCAGAGAACTAGATTTGCCTTTGTCCACAGTGCGCAACATTATCAAGAAGTTTGCAACCCATGGCACTGTAGCTAATCTCCCTGGTCGTGGACGGATGAGGAAAATTGATGAAAGATTGCAACGCAGAATAGTCCGGATGGTGGATAAGCAGCCCCAAACATGTTCCAAAGACATTCAAGCTGTCCTGCAGGCTCAGGGAGCATCAGTGTCAGCGCGAACTATCCGTCGACATTTAAATGAAATGAAACGCTATGGCAGGAGACCCAGGAGGACCCCACTGCTGACACAGAGACATAAAAAAGCAAGACTACAGTTTGCCAAAATGTACTTGAGTAAGCCAAAAGCCTTCTGGGAAAACGTCTTGTGGACAGATGAGACCAAGATAGAGCTTTTCGGTAAAGCACATCATTCTACTGTTTACCGAAAACGGAATGAGGCCTACAAAGAACAAAACACAGTACCTACGGTAAAATATGGTGGAGGTTCAATGATGTTTTGGGGTTGTTTTGCTGCCTCTGGCACTGGGTGCCTTGACTGTGTGCAAGGCATCATGAAATCTGAGGATTACCAAAGGATTTTGGGTCGCACTGTAGGGCCCAGTGTCAGAAAGCTGGGTTTGCGTCCAAGATCCTGGGTCTTCCAGCAGGACAATGACCCCAAACATACGTCAAAAAGCACTCAGAAATGGATGGCAAAGAAGCGCTGGAGAGTTCTGAAGTGGCCAGCAATGAGCCCAGATCTAAATCCCATTGAACACCTGTGGAGAGATCTTAAAATTGCTGTTGGGAAAAGGTGTCCTTCCAATAAGAGAGACCTGGAGCTGTTTGCAAAGGAAGAGTGGTCCAAAATTCCGGGTGAGAGGTGTCAGAAGCTTATTGATGGTTATAGGAAGCGACTGATTTCAGTTATGTTTTCCAAAGGGTGTGCAACCAAATATTAAGTTAAGGGTGCCAATACTTTTGTCCAGCCCATTTTTGGGGTTTTGTGTGACATTATGTCATATTTGCTTTTCTGCCTCTGTTTTATATTTGTTCCAATACATACAAAGGGAATAAACATGTGTATAGCAAAACATGTGTTAATGCAATACCTTTTTTGTGTGAAATACTTGATTTTCAGGAAAAATATCAAGGGTGCCAACAATTTCGGCCATGACTGTATATATATATATATATATATATATATATAGACACACACACACATACATCATCACTCTTGACCTCCTGCTCTTGTTGCTGCTACATTTAACTCACATTTTGACAGGAGAAAATATAAACAAAAAAAAGTGTGTTTAAAAAAATAAAAAAAATTAATTATAAAACAGCAGTGTTTGATCTAGGTCAGTGTCAGGGTTAATGTCAGGGTCAAAAGTCAAAGAACAAGGTAAAATGACAGGGTCAAAGGTCAGGGTCAGTGTATTTTAAGTAGGAATAAAAAGTATAGTTTCATTCTTGATTAGTGTCACTGTCAGTGTGTTTTAGGATAAAAAAAACAAAAATGTTTCTGGACCCTACTACGGGTACAAGCAACAAATAACATACTGTACAAAAAAAGTGGCAACCACCACAACCTACAACTGGCCTTTGCAGCAAATTGCACATGGTTGGACAATGCACATGACAAACAAAGGATTTCTCAGCACACTTACCAACCAGCATGCAAAACAACCAAAGTGACTCTAACAGTTTGCATAAAAACAGAGGGTTTTGTTTGCACATATTTGCAAATATATGTGTAAGCTGCAGTGCCCACGTCAAGGGACCTCTGTATATACTGCAGACCTAGCTATACATTTCCAGAGCCCACATAGTAGTAACACATATAAGAATGGATAGATTAAGGGCTGGTATGCCTGGAGGGAACCCACTTCTCTTTAAAGACACAGGGAAACGGGTGACACCCAGCAAGAACACAATCTCAGTGAAGGCATCACCTGTGTCCCTGCGCCCAATTCGTCCAAACAAATAACATACACATAGTGTATGTGGGTTTTTTGTGATCATCAGGAGAAATACAATTTTTTGGGGGTATTTCTTTGGTAGAAGGTTATAGAATTTACAAGAAATATACAGGTAAATTAAATGTATTTATTTATTTATTTAGTCAGTTTTCCTTTGAGTTAACAAAAAGAAAAAAAAAATAGGAGATATTCATTACCATTTAATTTATCATTAAGTGAAAGCCAAATATATCCCGGAAAAAAAAAAAGGTATACTTCCCCTTTTGTTTTACTTTAAGCGTGAATTAGTTTGGATTATTAATGTGTAGAATTATAGAAGCTTGTGAAGATTTTGAAAATCTATAATAAAACTGTTTATAGTCCCCCCCCCCATACAACCAAGGGGCTATTCAATTGCTATGCAAAATGCTGCCATGCTGATATTTAGCTTGTATGCCTAGGGAAAAAAATCCTTGCTGGGCAGAAATTATTTCAGCTATTTAGGGGCACTCCCAGAGGTGATTAACCCCATGTCATCTTGTTCTAGGAAAAGGCAAGTGTGATGACAGCACCAACCTGCTGTCCACCCCTTGACAGGGAAAGTTCATGATCAATGGTGCGCATCTTCAAGCTGATAGTACAGCAGTTCCTAATCAGATGCCTTGGTTTATAGGATCTTATGAGGCAGACCAGAAAATTGTGTGATTATTTCAGGAAGTCATACCTAGCCAGTGTTTGGTCTGGGCAACTCCACCTATCCACAAACATCCTGAAATACGATATGCCGACCAAATGGAACCAGACTTTGGCCATGATTGATCAGCTACAGATGTATTTTTCAAGCCGTAAATGAGTAGTTGTCCAAATGTAGCATGAGGACAGGCCTGAGGAGCTGAGCTTTTCATCACACCAGTGATTCCTTACTTCAGTCCCATGTTACTGAAGAGACAAGAATGGTGAGCGTTGACAATGCAACCATCAATAACACTATCCCTGTAGAGGTGCCCCCACAGGAGAAAATTGGAGGACTTTCTGCTGGCTCAAGACCCGATTTATCTTGATATCTTTCCTCTAAGGCCAAACCAGACACAGGAGGGTTACGAGGAGAAGGAGTAGGGTTGCAGTGTGGAAGCTGAAGAGGAGAACATGGGTTAGACTTCCAAATCATAGGAGTTGTACTCGGTTGAGGAAGATAGCTGAGAAAGTCTCAATGACCTAAAGAAATGCATTCATTCTTAAGTACCTGTGAAAAGACCATAGAATCTGTGACATCAATAAGAGGGACCATTACTGGTTGCCTACTGTCATGGTTCCAAGTTTTAATGGGAAAATAATAGAAATCATCCTGACATCACAGAGGGAGCTTAACATGAAACACCTGGAGGACATGCTGTGAAGGAGCCACTTAACCTCCTTTCCAGAGATGTGCAGTATACCCTTATGTGGTCAAAATGACTCGGAGCCTCCTGATGGTAAAAGGAGGAGCAGTGATAGTGGTGAATGCCTAAGTTGGGCTTTCAATTTTTCAAAACACAGCACTCAGGACTATCTGCTGCCAGCAGCTATAAGTAGTGCTTTAATGATAAGATGACATTGGGTCAAGGGGCAGATGTTAACACCCCCATAACAAGTGACACCCTTTACTAATGTAATGAGAATGGGCCACTGGCCAGAGCTTGCCAAGTATGCAAGTGTGCTGCTGGGTTTTCCTGCAGTCAGTGTTCATTCTGAATGTACATTTAGCACATCAGACAGTTTTAATACACTAAAATGACTGCCTACTCCCCGTTCCCAGACACAGTTGGCTCATCTTTAGAAAAATGAACCAGTCATAGATAAGTAATAACTACCAAGACTCTGGTGCAGATGCAAATAATTACATGTATGTTTTGATTCTAGGTGCAATAACATGCATTATGCAGTACAGCCTAAGCATACTTTTTTTCACCACTGCAGGCCTAAAACATACCACTTCATGTCACCATTACCATCTCCTGTTCCAAAAAGCTTACCCCATGATAACACCTCCTTCTACTGTTGCTGCTATAACACCGTTAAGTATCTCCTGTCCCCACAGCATTCCTTTCAGAATTACTATCATTTATATTCATTGCTGTAGTTCATTATTAGGGCACTTTTAATTTGACACACCACATTTTTCTGCAGCTGGTCTGAAGTTGTTCTTTTTTAGCAAGGTAAATCATGTGCTTGTATTGGGTTATGGTGCCTCAGCACTAAAAATACCCAACTCAGAAAGGCTTCCCAAAAATACACATTTTTTTGCAGGTTAAATCCTGCACTGGCTATTAATTGTTGTTATTAAAGACAATACTGAATGTTTCCACATGCCGCTCATCAGTTGGCATTTTTGTTTGTTTGATACAGACTAAACTGTGCTTTTTGTCTCAATCTTTTGGGCCTATTGAAATCAACTGGCTAAATCAAGAATGTTTGTGGATACAATTTATTTTAAAAAAACATATGGCTGAAAAGTGATATTACGTAATTGTAAACTGCCTGGTCAATTCCTCTGAAATAGGGGCCTATCAAAATTTCCTATGTGTGTACTAACACAGTCACTAGCCATGTTAACTTGTGGCTCAGCTGGAGGAAGAATCTGCAGCTCAACCATTGTGTAAGCAATCTCCAGGCCGGCCAATGATACCCAGCCACAGTGATTACAGCCCTCATTCTGAGCTCTCCAGCGGAGCTGGCAATTGGGAGAGAGCCCTAGCACAGATTGGGACTAGGAGAGATGGAGCGGAGGACGCAATCCCGCCATCAGTCAGTGGGTTTACTTCAGGCCGGGACTTCCAAGATGGTACCTGGACCTGCTACACAGTCATGCAGCCTGTCTCCTCACTTGCTGGGTAAGAAAGGAGGAAGCCAGATGGAGATTTTGGACACCCAGAGCACTCATGTGAGTACCCCTGCCTCACATAGAGATTCACCAGCTTCTATGGAGTCCCTTATTGATCATGCCATAGACGATCTGGCTCTTTCTCAGTGAAGGCTTTCCAGCCCTACCCCGCCTGACCCAGCTGTGGGCTCTGACACCCCCTGCAGCATGGATATGACCAGCATGTTCTCCAGATTTTCTGACCTGCTGGACAAAGGTCTGACTAAGATAGCCTCACAGATTACTACAGATATTAAGGTAGACTTGCAGGGTCTAGGCTCCCGCATTGATACCATTGAGACTAAGATGGATAAGACGGTAGCCAGAATAATCCAGAACACAGCACATATCCAAGACCTCCAGGATCAGCTAGAGACTGCTTTTGCCAAAATTGATGATTTGTAGAACCGATCCAGGCGCTATAATAACAGAATCAGGGGACTCTCTGAAACTGTGAAGGACACTCCTGCAGTAGCCCAAGGGTTCCTGAAAGGCCTGCTCTCCACGACCCCTGACCACAAGCTGGAGGTGGATAGGGCACATCAAGCTTTACAACCACCTTGGGCAGATGGGTCACCGAAGGATATTATTGTGAAAACACATTTCTTTACAGTAAAGGAAGTTGTTATGAGATGGTTTTGAGATACCCCTCCTTACAAATCCAGGGACATGAGTTCCAGATCTTCACTGATCTTTCACCCTATACTATTCAGCTATGGCAGACCCTTAGACCCTTGCTGCAGGCTCTCACAAGAAATGACAAGAATGGTCCTTCCCTTTTCATTTAGCTTTTTCTTTCCCGTTGCTTGGGGACCCCCTGCTTCTTCTCTGGCTCCGATATCTAAACGCAGTCTACCACCACATCCAATTTCACCATTGTGGTAAATATCCAAGTCTAGAAGATCCAGGGACTCTAGACCCCCATGAATATCTATGAACTCCTCCCTTGTTTACCCGTTTCTCTCAGTTTTCTTGCTGATTGAAACGAGAAACCAGTGATGCTAAGGGTGTCTTTGGGACTCATTTTGCTGTTAAATGTTTTCATATGTTAACGTTTATGACCAAGGATTTTGGTTGGGTTTTTCAGTTGTGAGGATGTAGATTAGGCCTCCTTGGTTCGGGGTTTCCTTGGCTTAGGAGAGTGCCCTTCCCGGGGTCTCCCGGGGGCCGGCCTTTTATGGTGGCTGCAGGGGCATGGAAAAGGGTGAACCTAACTTATTTTTTTTATTCTACGGGTATAATGTTATTTGGGAATAGCTGTATCTATTATAGTGGCTGGTAGGCTGGTCTGGGGTGGTACCCCAACTGTTCCATTGTGCCTTGTGTGACACTGTGGCACAGGTAGTGGCCTCTAGTTGATGGACCGCGCCTTCCTGGGATGCAGATGGTAGGGGTAGGCAGGTCCTTCCCTACTTGCCGTAGAATGTCTGTTTGTATTTCTTTATATTTTTTGTACTTTCTTCTCATACTGTTTCTTTTTCTCTTCCTTTTGTGCTAAGATAAGGACCCTGCCCCCCCCACAGATCTCTCCTATGGCTTGAGACCCATACTGGTCCCATGTTCAGCGATTTTCAAGTAAGAGAGTGGTAAGTGGTGGTCAATTGACTGAGCGTGTCCTTTTCTTGGCCAGTTATTATGTGTCCTCCTTATAATTCGCATTTGAGAATTTGCTTCCATAACATTCAGGGACTAAACTCTCCAGTGAAATGGTGGAAAATTCTTCAGTACTACCAGTCGTAGCATGCTGATGTGGTTTTCCTCCAGGAAACCCATTTTCTCAGCACCTATAATCCTACATTTATACATGCTAAATTTCCAAATTTTGTCCTCGCAAATGCTGCAGATAAGACTAAGGGGGTCGCTATTTATTTTGCACAGAGAATGGCTTTTTCACCCCTTATGGAACTTAAGGACACTATTGGGCGTTATCTGTTTTTGAAGGGGACCATTGATAGCTCCCTCTATTCATTGGTGA
Organism: Staurois parvus; assembly: GCF_062004578.1. Taxonomy (NCBI): domain Eukaryota; kingdom Metazoa; phylum Chordata; class Amphibia; order Anura; family Ranidae; genus Staurois; species Staurois parvus. Next base: position 13,280,562 of record NW_028317949.1, read on the forward strand.
CCTATTAAATCCCTAATGCCAGTCAACCGGCCTTCTTGTTGGATATGTTACATACCCTTTCCCCTCATTTGGAAGGTACGGTAGATCTAGGGGGCGACTCCAATATCACTCTAGATCTTAGCTTAGACAAATCCAATATGCCAGTAGCGCAACTAAGGAGACCACCTAAATGGAGTATAGCTATTGCTAAAATGATTAATTATTTGGTATTGGAGGATATCTGTTGGGAAACCCACCCCAGTGGAAGAGATTACATGCATTATTTGGCCCCACATGCTACTTACGCCTGCATTGATCACATATTTGTGTCAAGTATGAGTGTCCCAGGGGTGTTTAGGGCCCATATTCAAGAAATGTTGCTGTCTTATCACTCTATGGTCTGTGTGGTCTTCTCACAGCCTCAGGGGAAGCCAGGTACTTTTTGTTGGTGACTGAATGAGTCGCTTCTGAGTGACCCAATCATATGTAAGGAAATAGACACCATTTTGGGTGAATATTTTAAATATAATGACACAGCTGACATTTCCCCAGCTACTCTGTGGGCAGCACATAAAGCTACTGTTAGGGGAAAGATAATACAAATCTACTCTCAAATTAAGCGGGAGCACCGGATAGATATAGAGAAATTAGATGCTGAATTGCAGTCACTTAGCAAACTCCATAAACGTAAACTTAATAGGGATACACTCACTAAACTGGAATCAACTAGGCTAGCCTTGAATTTAGTGTTGACGACCAACGTACAGTTTTACTGCCAATGGGATAGAATTGGCTCGATGTTGGCCCATAAGCTGACACCTAAACCTAGGTCTCATACACTGCCAAAAAATGCAATCTGCTCTAGGGGAATATACCCAAATTCCACAAAAGATAATAGAGGAGTTTCAGGCTTTTTATTCCAAGTTATATCAGTCGGGATCCTCAGTCTCCAGGGAGGCGGTTGATGCCTTTTTGCAGGACTTACCTTTACCCCATTTACAATGGCCCCCAGGGCTAAGCTGGAGGCCCCTATTTCCAGGGGAGGAGGTTGTCCAGGCAATTCAATCTGCCAAAAGGGGCTCTGCCCCAGGCCTAGATGGCTAGATGGCTATATTATAAAAAAGTTGCTCCCACCCTCTCCCCATAGTTAGCTCGTTTCTTCAATTACCTACAGGATGGGAAAACCCTGGACCCCTCTCTGAACATGGCCTATATTACTGTGGTACCCAAAGCGTAGATGTGGGTAACTATAGACCTATCTTACTAATCAATATTGATTTGAAATTTCTGACAAAAATCTTAGCTAATCGCCTATCTTCGTACATAGGCGTATATATACACCAGGATCAGGTCAGGTTCATACAGCGTAGACAGGAAGCAGACCAGATCCGTAGACCGATTGACGTGGTATCCCTGCTACAATCCAAATGGGATGGTGGCCCCCCCAAGAAGGATTTATGTTTTCTATAGATTCACAGAAGGCATTTGACACAGTGTCTTGGCCCTATTTTTTCAATATTTTGGAAGTATGGGGGTTGGGTTCTTGTTTCTTAGACATATTACAGGCTCTTTATTCTTCCCCGTTGGCACAGGTTTGCTTACAGGGACAGTATTCTCCGTCAATCAGGATTGCCCAGGGTACACAGCAAAGGTGCCCCTTATCTCCCTTAATATTTGCTATAGCTATTGAAACCCTAGTGATGGCAATTCGGTCAGACCCCAATATTAGAGAAGTTTGCCCTACTTGCGGATGACCTGCTGATGTTTTTGACTTCTGCGTTGACTTCCACTCCTAAGGTAATACGCTTATTATGAGAGTTTGGCAGGGTGTCAGGTTTGAAGTTTAATGTGACCAAGTTGTTGGCTCTGAATGTCTCTGTCCCATCAGGATTGCTTGCCCGACTCCGGGGTTCCTTTCCCTTTGAGTGGAGTGACTCTCATATTCCGTATCTGGGTGTACAGCTGATGGTCAATATGGAATCTCTGTATGGATCCAATTATCCGCCACTTTTTCGTAAGCAATGGTCGGCTCATCCTCTCTTCCGGCTGAGCAGACTGCATTAGATAAAAATTACCTTGCTCCCACGACTTCTATATTACTTCCGGTCTCTCCCCATCCCTATTCCACGTGTAGTATTGGGGAAATTCCAATCTTCAGTAATTAGATTTATTCGGGGCAATAGAGACCATCGCTAGATCCTTTTTAGCCTTAAGACCAGGGGTGGGCTGGGATTTCCAGACTTTTACAGGTATTATCAGGCAGCTCAATTGCCCCAACTTTTCATGGCCTACAGAAGAAGGGATAAACCAAATTGGGTCTATATGGAAAGAATGACAGTCACAGGATTTATGCTAGACTATTTGCTAGGGTGTCCACTGCGGAAACATACACCAATATTAGCTCCGACCCTTTCCCAGTCAGTTTCACTTTGGGACAGGCTCAAGGCTAACTCTGCATTGGTCTCACCATTTGCTCCTCTAGCCCATATTTTCAATAATCCAAACTTTCCGCCAGGATGGGATATTAAGGCATTTAAATGGTGGCTCAACAAAGGGCTATATTGAATTTGTGCAGTTTTTTACCCATAGAGGACCATTTACATTACGCTATTGTGTTTTAAAAATGCCCCAAACCGAATGTTTAATTTTTTTCAAATCTTCCATTTTTTGCTGTCCCTCAGACCCAATCAGTTGGAACAATACAAGATCTCTCCTTATAAAAAATGGTGCTCACAGGACACTGGCGAGAGAGGCAGTGTTTCTCTCATATGTGGACTGCTACTGACTTCTCCTTTTAATTTTCTTATATGTTTGCCTGGGAACAAGATCTAGTGGAGGAGGCCGAGACTGAGGTTTGGCACAAACGTTTTTTTGAGATCATACTCATACTTATGAATGTATCTTTTATAGAAGCTAATGTTAAATGAATTACCCGTTGCTACTTGGTTCCCATATGGCTAGCTAAAATGTATCCCTCAGCTTCTCTTCTCTGTTTTAGAGGATATGGCATGACTGTATCCATGTTTCATATATGGTGGGAATGTCCACTGTTAAGAGGTTTTTGGAATGGCGTTTTTACTATTTTACGTAGAGTCAAGGAGCTAACTATTCCTCAGACCCCATCAGTGGCCTTGCTTAATGCAGGAGTGAAGGATGTCCCTCGACACCTACAACGCTTGATTTTCTTTTTTCTACTGGGAGCAAAGATGACTATTGCTAGGGCATGGAAGCAACCCCCTGTCTCTGTAGCCCAGGCGAAGAAGAAGATCACTTGGATTATGATTCAGGAGAACACTGTTAGTATACTTCATGATACTGTTGCTAGATTTGAAAGTACATGGGAACCTTGGGCTGATTTTATGAAAATTACTTTATAACTAATTGGTGGGGTTGGGGTTTGTATGTCATTTGATCATCTTGCTCTGGACATTTCTTCCTATCTATATGACTCCTTTTCTTCTCCTCTTCTTTTTCTCCCTTCTTTCTGGTAGTCTGGTACTAGTTACAAGGCGTGCTTGAAGCAGACACCTCATGTGTCTGGTATTGGAGTTTCCCTTTTAGGGAGATTATTACATGATGCTTAGGGGATGCTGACCATGGTTCCATTGGCTTTTTTCTTAAAATTAGACGTTATAAGCAGACATTTGCAGATTGTATGTACTCCTTTGTATTCATTATGTGCTCCTTGTCTTTTGTTATCCTATGTTACACATTACTGGAATTGTTGACTATTCATTATATTTTGTTAAAACCTTAATAAAAATCTATTCAAAGTAAAAGTTCCTAACCAACACGGTAACTACAGTTCTGTAAATGAAGAATGTTATAACAAAAATAATATCATAAGCTCTAGCCAGTATAGTTTTTCTGAAAGACAGAAGCTGTCAAATAAATTGACCCATTATGAGAAAATTAGAAGAAACTTAAACAAAAAGATTGATGTGTATACAGGTATAATATTTTTGTTCTCGGCTTGTTCTTTTGAAATGTTTCATTTTAGACAGCTCATGTATAAGTTAAGATCTATAGGCTTAGAAAATTCAGTCCTTGAAAATTCTAAAAAATGTCTATAGACTCAATTCAGAGAACTTTAAATCTTGTTTCATGCTCCAAATTGTCTAAAGTAGTAACTTTTGTACCAACACGTTGTTTGGGGACTATAGCATGTTATTTGTTTTAAAATTATATACAGTATGAGAACAAAACTACAATTTCTATTTGCACATGACACAAACCTATGTAGTAGAATAAAGTATTTGCAAGAATATTTTAATTTGCAAGTTAACCTGGATGCACTATTTTGATTGATCAAATACATAAAAACACGCATGCAAAATACAATCTAGGGACCATAAAAAGAGGTAAATCAATGATGGAGAAGGATCTCATTGTCCTAGTAGATCATAGACTTATAAAACCAAAAAGTTATGTGTTATGGTTCTGTATCCCAAAAACGGCAGGGGCTGCAATTGGAAAAAAATCTCCCCTGCAGTGTCTCCTTTCACCTGCCAGATATTTTTTTGAGTGGCTGTCTTCTGATGCTTTGAAGGTTAACAGCAGCTGATGCCACCAAGAAAAGTTGTGCTGTCCACCTGCTCCCTTTCATCCTCTCCAACAGGCATAGAATGCATATCATTAAACTTGCACAAATGCATTGTGTTCTGTGAGATCCTGTAATCCAAATGCTCCATGATGATGCATTGTATAGTATTGCAGGTTCTGTGAATGGCAGAGAAGGCAGAAGGGGGCAGGTGGGTGTCACAGCTGTTAACCTTCACAATGCCAGAAGATAGACGATTGGGGGCAGCTGTAAACTTGACATTTCAAGGATGATTTTTAGCAGAATCAACCAACAGCAGGTATTGAAATACACATCATTGCAAATATGTAATGTATCTTGAATAAATGAAAATACTAAATTCCATCTTTCACCACTTGACAACCAGCCTGTAATATCCCTTCATTACCAGGCCATTTTTCAGTTTTCAGAGTTGTGATAGTTTGACTGGCAATGACTCTGTCATACAATACTGTCCTGTTAATTTTATATAATTTTGAGACTTATATAGCTTTCTTTTGGTGGCCCTTTATAACAGCTGGGCTTTTATTTTTTACTATAAAAAAAAATATTTAAAAATGTTTCTCTTACTTTCTGTTAAAAAAGCCACAATAGTACTAAAACCCCTGAAATTACCCTTTTTGGAAAGTAGGCATCCTAATTTTTTGTCACAATATTGTGGAATTGTAGAAACATGCCAGTACTGAGGGGTTAAACATAAAGTTTGAAAATGATGCAATAGATACAATAATGTACAGGTCATACAAAGAGGAAGGAGAAAGAGAAGGCGTTAATGTACTGGTCACATAGTGGCAGGATGGAGGTGAAGGGGTTAACCACTTGTCCTTCAGAGAAGTTACCCCCTTCCTGGCCCAACCATTTTTTGCAATATGGCACTGCATTACTTTAACTGACAATTGCGTGGTCATGCAACACTATACATAAATGAAATGTATGTCCTTTTTTCCCCATAAATAAAGCTTTTTTTGATCACCTGTGCATTTTTTATTTTTTGTGCTATAAACAAAAAAAGACTGACAATTTTGAAAAAAAAAACATTTTGACTTTTTGTTATAAAACATATCCAGTAAAAAATTAAAAAAATCAAATTTCTTTTAAATTTTGGCCAAAATGTATTCTGCTACATGTGTTTGCTAAAAAAAAATCCCAATACGTGTAAATTAATTGGTTTATGTGAAAGTTATAGCGTCTACAAATGGCAATACATATACTGGAATTTTTTTTTTGTACTGGTAATGGCAGCAATCAGTGACTTATTGTGGGGCTGCGGGACTGTGACAGGCAGTATGACACTAGCAGGAACTGACTAACTGCCACTGACATCCCCAGTGACACTAATACAGTGATCAGTGCTAATAAAAAGCACTGACACTGCGCTAATGACACTGCGCAGGAAGGGGTTAACATCTGGAGCGATCAAAGGGTTAACTGTGTGCTGTGTGTGATTTACTAGGGAGACAAGCTGTGCAGAGCAATACAAAGCAGCCTGCTCATGTTAACAGGGGAGAGGTCTGTGTTGTTTACATACAGACCTCTCCCCTGTCAGCTCCACCGACAATCACCAAGTCCCGGCTGAGAATCAACAGTCAGAGCAAATAGTGGTGCAGGTAGGAGCACATGCTCCCCCTACCTAGCAAAACAAAATCATGTATATATACCTGATTTTGCGTATCCCTGCCGCCCTGTAGCAGTGCTCCTGCTATAGGGTGGTCAGGAAACGGTTAATTTTCAGATGGGCAGAATAAGGGAGGTGAGGGTTTCATTTGCAGGTCACTAGGGACAGTATTGGATATAGTAGGTACCAGCAGGGGCATATTTACCACAAGGCATTTGCCTAGGGTGGCATTTTTCAGGGGGGCAGTGCCAACCCCTGGAAGAAGAGACACACGGCATGGGTACCAGTTTGGAACCGTGAGAGACTGCGGACTGCTTGCTGTCTGACTCTCGTTTCCAGGGATGTCCGAAGCTTTAAAAGTGAGTGTCTTCTCTCTCTTGCCTGGGGGTTTGGCGTATGGTGTATAGGGGATGATGGTAGTGGAAGGCTCTCTTGAGTGGGGGGACAGGGGTGTTGTTGGTCGATGTCAGTCTCTCTTCATGGGGGGGGGGGTGTTGGTCGGTGTCAAGCTCTCTCTGCTGGGGAGTCCAATTTTTGTGTTGCCTAGGGCAGCACAAAACCTAACTATACCATTGGGTACCAGTTCACTTAAAGGATGCTAAGCAACTGGAAAGAATGCAGAATTTAGCCTGCAGTGGTCTGGCCTGTGTAATCCATACCTCCTTGCTGCAGTGCTTCTAGTACTCTGATCCCTTTTACATGTGTTGTGGGCTTCTGTGATCATTATGGGTGTTGCCTCCTATTCTGTGAGTTTATATTTCCTTTCCCTTCTATCACGTCTTGGCCCACCTTTCAGTTTGCTCTCCTATATATACACGTGCTCACTGCAACCCATGTTGCCTGAAAACTTTCACAGTTTTCTGAGCTTCCGTCTATTTACTTATACATGTATTCCATGTCTGACTACCCGAGTACTGATCCTGACTTTATCTACCATCTGTACTTGCCTGCAGCCTGCGCTGACCTCAGCTTGCTTACAGGTTTTCCTTCAGTCTCCTGCTGTTATACTCTGCACATGCTAGTGGCCTCTCAGCTAGGCATACCTGGGAGCAGCGATTTGGTTCCAGCTTGCTACAAGTCTGTCCTTACCATCAGGGGTCCTGGTGAAGAAGCAGGCTGGGGCTTAGATCCATGCCCTGATGAACTCTGAGTTGACAAACTACAAGGGCTCACTATCACAGATTATCACAAGAATAGTTTGGCCTCCATGTACTATAAATACGCTGTGGAAAGTTGCAATATACTTCAACAGGAACCAATTCCAGGAAGTTACCTGTTTGTCTTTGGGGAGCTCCAAATTTAACCTTCCTTAATACATATATACTAACTGTGGGTTTAGGTTTTAAAGAATATAAAAGGCTTTTTTTTACTTATAGTATGTGTTAAGTCAAGTTACAGTAATCCCCTGCAATAAAAATGTATTTTAGTTGACATTCTTTCTGGCCTTGGCCTTCATAGATATGTGAGGCAAACAATGCTCCTTTTGCGTTTGCAACAGCGCGATTGCTCAGAGAGTGATAATGTGGATCCTTCTAAGTTAGTTTTAGAAAAGACATGTCCCAACTCAAAGAACAATGTGATTAACCTCTTGCCCTCTAAATGATTTACCCCACTTCCTGACCAGATCATTTTGTGATATGGCACTGCGCTACTTTAACTGACAATTGCGCGGCCATGCAATGCTGTACATAAATGAAATGTATTTCATTTTGTTCCCACAAATAGAACTTTCTCTGTGTTTTTTTATTTTTTGTGCTATAAAAGAAAACCGTCATTAAAAAAAACAATATTTTGACTTTTTGCTATAAACCATATCCAATAAAAAAATGTAAAAAATAAAACTTCTTCATAAATTTAGGCCAAAATGTATTCTGATACATGTCTTTGCTAAAAAAAAATCCAAATATGTGTAAATCAATTGGTTTACGTGACCGTTATAGCATCTACAAATGGCTGTATATATACTGGAATTTATTTATTTTTTTATGTTAGTAATGGCGACTTATAGTGGGACTGTGGGACTGTGGTGGACATTCTGACACTGGGTGGAAATGGACTAATGGCCACTGACATCTCCAGTGACACTAATACAGTGATCAGTGCTAATAAAAAACACTGACACTGTACTAATGACACTGTGCAGGAAGGGGTTAACATTTGGGGTGATCAAAGGGTTAACTGTGTGTTGTGTTATGCTTACACTGTGTGCTGTTTTACTAGGGAGACATGCTGCTTTCTCTCTCTCTGCTGTGCAGAGAGAGAGAGAAAGCAGCATGTCCATGCTGACAGGAGAGAGATCTGTGTTTACACACAGATGTCTCCCCTCTCAGCTTTAGCGGCGATCACCAAGTGCCGGCCGAGCATCACCCAGTGATTGACATCCACTCAGGGGCGGACTGACAACTCATGGGGCCCCCGGGCAATAGGGGTTCATGGGGCCCCTGTGTCCTTGCCCAAACTCAAAAAAGCCTATGAAAAAGGTACCAGCGGCATCTCATGGGGCCTCCTACTGACCCCAGGCCCTTGGACAGTGCCCAAGTTTCCAAATGGCCCTGCATCCACTGCAACCAATGGCAGCATGGGGAGGGTTAGCGGCGTGTGTGTGCAAAGTCATGTATATTTACGTGATTTTGCACAGAGCAGCCACCCTGCAGGAGTATATCTGCTATAGGATGGTAGGCAAGTGATAAAGGTAAGGTGTATTGCTATTGTACAGTGTTATATACTGTACATGGCTTTTGTGTTATTAATTGTCCCTTTTGTGTTATTTGAAAAGAAAAATATTACATAGGCAATTTCCTTTTGTATAATCGCTTGCAAAATCTTGCAAAAGTATTAACTTGAGCTGCATCCGTGATCTGGATAAAATGTATTATAACCTGCAGCATAACTGATGTGGCACATTCAAATGTTTCTGATATTTTAATTTTGATTATCACCTTTTAGTACTATCAATGGATAGTTTCAATGTTCTCTGAAGAAAAAAGTCTGTTTGGATCCAGCCTTGGGATTAATACTAAATTAATTAAACGTTTGTATCTTTAAGCTTTACTCTGTCATATTTAGTTATTCACACAATGTTTCTTTCTAAAATAATTATCATAATTGCTTTATGTAGAAAAATACATGCGTTCCCTACACCAGTAAGTTTAGTAATCTTTTTTTAAAAAAATGAACATTATCGACTGTTTATTTTTAGAAGCTCCTCATAAAATCTCCAATAAAAAGCTTTTTTTTTCAGATATGAACCATAAAGGTAAATTTTTTTTTTTAAATTAGTTATTGTAATACATAATAGTACATACAAAAAATGTAAAATTATTAACAAAGTATATTAATTCTTGGTCCAGGTTATAGTTATCAGAATGTATTTAACCACTTCAAAAACAGACAGTTTTATTCTCTTTCTGCCCAGACCATTTTTCAGATTTCAGTGCGGTCACTCTTTCAATGACCATTGCTCAGTCATGGAACACTGTACCTAAATTAATTTTATACACATTTTTTGACACAGATAGCTTTCTTTTGGTGGTGTTTAATTACTGTTTTTTTATGATTTACTATATGAAAGAAAAAAAGATTGACAATTTTGAACAAAACATAAATGTCTTAGTTTCTGTTATATAACTTTTCAAATAAATAATCTTTATTCATAAATTTAGGCCAACATGTATTTTTTTTATTATGTATTCTCTTTTCTTTGTTTGAAAAAATAGGTGTATATCATTTAGACAGTGTGAAAGTTATAGAGTCTACAAACTATGGTGTATATTTGCAAATTGATCAGTCCTGGTGTTCTGACTGCTTATTTCAATTTTTGAGGTCCAAAAATTCCAGGAGAGTAACAAATTACCCCCCAAATGACCCCTCTTTGAAAGTAGACAGTCCAAGGTATTTAGTAAGAGGCATGGTGAGTTTTTTTAAGTTGTAATTGTTTGCCCAAATTCTTTGGAAACTGATGAAAGTAAATATTTTTTGTCATAAAATTTTCAATTGTCAGTTTGTTTATGAAATGGTCAGCTATTTCTCACACACAGCATAGGCATACTTATAATTACAACACAAAACACTACTCTTCCCACATGTGGTATCACACATATGAGGCTTTTTCACAGCCTAGATGCATAGAGGGGCCCAAAATCCAAGAAGCATTTTCCATCTCTTTAGGGGCATTATTTGCACATCTAATTTTGTGACTACCTATCTTTGGAAGTCTTGGTGCACTTAGACAGTAGAAAACCCACAAAATTACCACATTTCAGAGCATGACTTTTTTTACTATGGTGGGTGTTTCAACGTAATTTTTTGTGACAAGTTTTGGAAAATGCAGAAAGAAAATGAAAATTAATTTTCACATTGCTGCCAGTTTTCACATGCAAAATAGGCATATTTAGAATTACTCCCAAAAACACATTCTGTTACTACTCTTGAGTGCGGGGATACCATATGTGAGATTTTTTCATATATCACATGTATATCACAAAAATCAACCAATTGTATCAAACACAGTGTACTGTAATGGTCACCTCTGTATGAGTGGTCACCTATAGCAGCCCCCATTTCTATACCCCAAACAAGCCTAGTCTACTGGGCTGCCCCCAGGAATGCCATGTTCACTGGCGAGGAGGTACAGATGACTGAGCAAAGGGGGAGCAAAATATTTCCTTTTGTTCCAGGACTGCAGTTTGTCACAGACGCACGATCGCCGCCACCAACATGCGACAATCTCACGACCGTGACCACCAATACGTCACGATCGGGGCGTCAGACCCCAGACCTTCTCACCAAACTCGTCACCGAAGGACTGGCCAATCCAGACCGCGATGTGACTTGCGTAACAACACCACACTTAGCTGTGCCCTGCACAAAGATTATCCAGCTAATGGAACGCAACTGACGCACCATCAGGCTGAATGCGCTTGTTACTGGGTCGGGTTAATTACGCAACTAACCCTTCACACTGCCACCACCCCTTTTTTTTGTACAGAGAAAGAGGAAACTCTCTTTATCACATATACACTGTAATGGTTGAAAAGTCGCCTGTCCAATACGGTCAGCACAGGCCAATTGGACAGAGGATTAAACAAACACAGTAGCGTCTCTTCAAAAGGCAGGAATTCGTAAATTGCAATTAAGAGCTTTAGAAACAGTTTAACACTTTCAGAAAGAAAGATTTATTACTAAAGTGGTCAAACAAGTGCAATAAAATATTTACAGAAAAAAGATGTAACTAAGATGTATATATATATACACACAAAGGACCATAGCACAGCAAGGGGATAACAGGGAGAAGTTAAAGGGTTAAGTTACTTGCCATTTAAGCCTTGAGGTAAGCAGATCCAAGTTGCAGAGTGAAAGGGTCTTTGATCTCCCACTGTTACGATGGAAAGATAGGAGATGTCTTCAACTTAACTTTAGGCCTGCTAGCCTGTGTTTTAAAGTTCCCCAGCAGGTGGGTGGCTCTGAGTAACTGGCCAATACTCTGTTTAGGGAGGGATCGTCGGGCGGACTCTGAATTAAAACCAACATCTTCATAATCCATGATATGAAACATAGGGGACAAACCTGACTTGAGGAATGTTCATTTAATTCTGTCACCCATGCTGTTAGGTTTTATGAGGTTACAATCTCTTTCAACTCCTGGGAGAAGCTGCCTTATCTCTGTTAGGTAGTGAGAGTTTACACAGGCTTTTAGACAGCCTGTCTCTGAGAGGCTCTGTCTCTATGGGGGGGCTTTGTAGCTCTGGGCCCCCTGCTGCTCTACCTGCCAGTGACTTTTAACACACACTGTCACTGTGCCTCTCAGGAAGGGAGGGGGAAGGAGACTAAAGGATAAATGAATACTTTTAATAAAAAGGGGGACTCTGTGTCCATCTCTGATGAGCAGGTTTGCTACACAGTTGTCTACAGGGGATGGTTGGGACTGGTTTCTCTCAGGAATGTAGTCAGTAGAATGTGCGGATGGATCAGTTCAAGTAACAGGAAAAAGCATAGTTAATAAACAGGCAAAGGATTGGTCCAGACAACAGGCAGAATGAGGTCAATAAACAGGTCAGGGTCAGTACAGGTAGCAGGCAGAGGAAATGCTGCAGTGGTGTGGCAGCAATTAGGAATGCTGTTGCTGGCTGCACTGGTGCTGGTGACACTCTACTGATGTTGCAGAGATCCTGAACACTGTTGTTGGCTGCACTGGATTTGGTGACAGTGACACTGATGTGGCTAGTGAACAGGAACATTGTTGCAGTCTGAACTGGTCTGGTGACACTGTGGCTACTGTGACTAGCTGGTCACACTGTCTGCATTCAGGGCATTGAACTTGTACAGATGTCTGATTCAGAGCAGTGACTGTGTCCTTGCAGCTATTGCATCCTAATAGACATGAATGGGAATGCAAGGAACATCTGTGCAGCCCATGCAAATAAACATAGCCCTCGTATTAGGTATGCATTGATACGCCCCTTGTGAATAAGACTTACGGTTACACTGGGACTTGTTTGGAGGTGTTCAGGGACACTCTGACTAGTTGCACTGGTATGATAAGTGTGTAAGGACTTGTTTACACCTGTAGTTAGGGGACGGTAAAACCTTGTGGTTGAGCCACATTTTTACTGCTTCTCAACGACTCCCATTTAGCTGAGAAAGCTAGGGTGTACACATGCCATGGCAGGAATTATGCTTTTTGTTGTGCTCAGCAGTCCCTTTGGGTCTGGCATGAATTTAAATGGAGAAATCCAAATATAAGAAAACAGCATGAAATTTCTGCCCTCAGAAATATATATTAGTCTCTGACCCCTGATCTGAGCATGCAACCTAGCAGGCCACAAAAAAGGGGGTATCAAACATGTGGGGATCTCCATGATATCATTAACCATATATGGTAATTTTCATATATGGTTCATGACATCACCTGGGAGACCCTCCCTCATTATGCCTCAACTGTCATCTAACTGTCATTCGGTGGGATTGGAGGATGTGATTGATAGTGGTTGTACATCAAGGGGATTTTTTATTTATTTATTTTTTAAAAACAGACCTGAAGGGCCTAGCATGAATTATTTCAAATGTTTTTATTGAATTTTGGCATAATTTACAAATTTACATAATTTACAAAATAATTGGCAAAATAGTGACAATCACCATACAAAACAAAATGTTACAAGGATCAAAGATGGATGTATTTAAATAACATATTCCTCAAAAAGTTGCAATGTTGTTAAGTTCTATATCTTACAGCTGTAGCTATAGAATATACATTCTTTAGAATTAGCAACCATTTGGATTTAAATACCTCAAGGGGTATATCATGACTTCTAAGCAACATTTAACCCTTATCCTGTAACTGCAGGATTTGGATAGAGAAAAACTAATAAAAGAAAAACTAATGAGAACAAAATGAAGTATAGAATCAAGAGCAGACTTAGGCCTCACACCCCCAGGGGGACTGAGCTCGAAGCTTGGGCCTAATTATACCTTAGGGATAAATAACAGTAACATATCATTTCTGAATATCCAGGGTGACCAGAGTTTGTAAAATGTCATAAGACAACCATGTTTGTAACCCATAATTTGCTTTTAAGTGTATGTTTCAGACAGGTGTTTAATCACTTCACCAAGATTTGGGGTTGTATTCGATTTCCACTTACACATTTATTTTTGTTTTATTAATTTCAGGTACTTACTGTATATAGCACCATCAATGTACGCAGTGTTTACATATATATCTTGTACATTCGCATCAGTACCTAACCCTCAAGGAGCGTACAATCTAAGGTCCCTAACTTAATATATACACATACTAGGGCCAATTTAGACAGGATCCCATTAACCTACCAGCATGTCTTGGAGTGTGGGAGGGAACCAGAATACCTTGAGGAAACTTACACAGGCAGAGGGAGAACATGCAAACTCCAGGAAGGTGGTGCTGTGGTTGGGATTCAAACCAACAACTCTAGAACTGCCAGGCAGAAGTGCTAACCATTTAGCCACTGTGCTCCCCATTAGGATCACACGTGTAGCAAACAGCACTTGCATGGTTATGGGTCTCAAGGTTGGAGCCTAGCTATATCAATACTTAATATAGCCTGTTGTATGTTAGCCTTGGAGATGATGTCTGTTAGTTTTGCTGTGAAACAATAGATGGAATTCCAATAATTGCATACATGTTGGCAATACCGCATCATGTGAAGTAATGTGCCAACTTGTCCACAATCACTCTAACACAGGTTAGAGTTGTGGGAATAGTGTTTAGCCAAAATATAAGGTGTATAATACCATCTGAGATGAAGTTTCTGTGCCATTTCCCAATAAGTTGAGCATTTAGAGGCAGCAAAGTTAATCATAATGGCTTTATAACATTGTTGGGCAGTGAAAGGGGTGTCTAAATCTGAGGACCATTTTATCAGGGCTTAGGTTTGACAAAGGTAAGTTTAGCATGCAAGTTGTTGTAGAAAAGGGAAATACCGTTATGTTTATTAGTGGGTGCATGCCAGAACTGCCAGATATGCTGAGGAAGAACTAAATCTGTTATTGGATGGTGCTGTAAATATGATGTTATCCAGATAAATGTCAGGAATTCCCCAAGTAAGTTGTACTTTAAGGCTAGCTTGTCAAATAGTACAGGACCATTGGAACCAAAAATGTTAGCTACTTTAGAAATCCCTTTGGTTTCCCAATGTGAAAGTGAAATGTCAGGAAGAAGAAATTTAAATACTGCAAAGGGCATAGGGACTGTAACCGTTTGCCCAGTGGTATTGCCAAAATTTAAATAGACTTTGTGAGCCAGTACTAGCTAATAGAAGTGAGCATAAGCTGCCTAAATTAATCAACTCCTGCTCTAAATCACACCATGATTTATGACTAGTTTCTTGAAACCAGAACCTAATTTGGTCCAATAAGGAAGCCATGTAATAGTCCTGTATGTCAGGAACTCCTAATCCTCCAACTCTCCCATGTTTCCAGAGAATAACTTGGGCACAACCATTGGCCCATAAAAAAGTATTTAATATTTTGTTCATGGTTTTAAAGAAAGTAGGTGGTTCTGGTATAAGGAGTACTCTAAACACACATAAAATCTTTGGAAGAATTGTCATCTTAAAGGCTGCTACTCTGCCAGCCCAGAACAAGTAGTATTTTCTCAGGTTTGTTAAATATTTTTGGCTTTTGTTCAGCAGGGGGATATAATTAGCTTTGTAGAGACTGGAGGTCAATGTTATTACCAATTATGAAAGGGATTTGTCCATAGATATGAAAATTGTGATTGTAAAGAAAGTCTTGTTGCTTTATCTAATGATATCCCTAAAATGCTAGACTTTGTTTTGTTCACTTTATAAAATGAAATTCGATTGTGAAAGGGATTTGTCCATAGATATGAAAATTGTGATTGTAAAGAAAGTCTTGTTGCTTTATCTACTGATATCCCTAAAATGCTAGACTTTGTTTTGTTCACTTTATAAAATGAAATTCGATTGATCATATGAAGAACCCGATAAACCACAAGAAGGGACTGCACTGGGTCTGCCAGGGTCAAGACAATATAATCTGCAAATTGTGTAATAGTGATGGGCCAAAAACCCCCCTGTTCGTTTAAGGTCAAACATTTGAACCTAACACTTCAAACTGGGACAATTCACTAAGTGGTATCTTACCGCATCCGAGTATGCGGTAAGATACCGCACAGCATTTTTCAACAAACAAAAAAACGACTAAAATACCACATGAGTTATTTTATTAAGTTATGCAGTGTTTTGATAGTAAAAACATGCTTTAATATTTTAGCTGTCAAGTTCTTAGAGAACAGGCCCTCAGATTACACGAAGGCTGAAAGGGCAGTGTACAGTGCTGAAATAGCAGAGAAAATTTCACCTTGTATGTCAAATTTCTGTACGACCTGTGCCAGGTAGCCCCAGTGGACTCTGTTGAAGGCCTTCTCAGCTTCCAAGGTCAGAAGCAGAGAAGACCTCTGAGATTGCTCCATATGGCGTAATACGTTAAGAACACGTCTTGTGGCATTAGAAGCCTGACGACCTGGCACAAAACCCACCTGGTTTGTTTTCACTAGTGTTGGAAGAAAATGCAGCAATATGTTGGCTATGAGCTTTGCATAGATTTTTAAATCTACATTTAGTAGAGAAATGGTCTAAATAGTCTAAAATTCTTTTCATATACTGGATCTTTCCCTAGCGTGGGAAGGATGCCCTGGACACAGCAGCAATGAATAGGGATTCCAAATGTGGAGATAGTACTGGATGGAATCATTGATAATAATCTAAGGTGAATCCGTCAGGTCCTGGGGATTTATTATGTGCACATGCCTGAATTACCTCATAACCTCCTTCTTTTTTTTTATTCCATAAAAGTTTATTTAGAAGTGACAACATGTTACAGGAAAATATAAAGAAATGCACATACAGCATCAATCAGGTCATAGTTACAGCTTAAACCAAAATACAGGAAGAAACAACATGGTAGAGTGCGACACTGTGGATAACATAAGCATGGCAAATTACGGCAGAGATAGGCCTGTAGTACTCAAGGTTCAAAAATGTACAATAGAGAAGGTAATAACAGCTTACTTCCACCAAGTGAATATTGGCGTACTGGCCTATGCATGGAGAAAATGAACCTTCAGAGCCTAAACCAAAAGCAGTACGCTATCATGAGGCCAAATGAGCATCGCAGTATAAGAGAAGATGTCATGAGTACCATTGACTATCCTAGAAGAGATAAGCTAACAATATACCAAGTAATCCTGGATAAAATGAAGACTAAGCCTGATCGAAGACTAAGAGGTTGTCGAGAAAGAGAAGAAAAAAGGGGAATAGAAAGAAAGAAAAGGATAAGAAAAGGAAAAGAATGGGAGTCATAGTAGATAGAGAGAAGAGAAAGAGGGGGGGGAAAAAAAAAAGGGGGGGAGGAAAGAGGGGGGGGGGGGGGGAGAGGGAGAAGGGGGGATAAGAGGCAAAAAAAAAAAAAAAAGAAAAAGGGGAAAGCAAGGGAAGCGAAAGGTCCAGGCTGCGAAGTTTGTGTCAACAGTGTTAATGGAGATCAGAAATGAGAGTGTCAAGAATTTAAACACTCACCAAAGCTAAGCAGGCAAATATAAATTACCTGAAAGGAGGTCATAACCACGCAGATTATGAAAGAACCAAGGGCATAACCAGAGGTAGGGCTGAGCTCAATCATGTATCCCGACCCATGAGAGATCCGAATTCAGGGGTAGTTACAAAGTGGGTCCAGCAGGCCCAAACATGTGAGTATTTAGTTGGCATGTCAAGTGCAGTCGCAATCAGTTCCTCCATTTCCGCCACTTTGCTTATTCGATTGAGCCAATCGCGTATAGTTGGGGGGTGAGTGGAGCCCCATAGCACAGGAAGACAGAGTCTGGCTGCGTTGATCATATGCATCGCTAGGGACTTGAAATATTGACTCCTAGGAATGGGGGTATGATGAAGCAATAGCTGAGCAGCAGAGAAAACTATGGGCAAAGTGGTCACTGAAAACACCAACCGATGGACCTCCAGCCAGAATGGTTGAATAAGTGGACAGGACCACCAAATATGCAAGAAAGAGCCATCAGGTGTCCCACATCTCCAGCACACGTCAGGGACAGAAGAGTTAAACCGATGAAGTCTGGAGGGAGTACGATACCATCTAGTGGCTAATTTGTAGCCATTTTCCTGCGTCGAAACATTACTCGAGCAGGCGTGGGAGTACATAAAAATGCGGTCCCAATCCGACTCCAATAAATCCGTCTTTAGGTCTCTGTTCCACGCACGGCAAGAGGGGAGAGAAGTGCAAGTCCTGCTGTCCCCTAGGAGAGGATAAATCTCAGAGATCAAATGCATCCGCGGTTCGGATTTAGAGCATAAGGATTCAAATGGAGTAACAGGGCGAGTCCAATTATGGCGGGAGTTATGGAAAAGCAGGAAATGTCTAATCTGAAGAAAGGCCCAGAGAGGGAATTCGTGGATATTCAAGCTAACCTTCAGCTCCTGTAATGTTTTCACCTTGCCGGAGTGAAGAAAATGTTTTACTAGAATCTGATCGTGTGGCCAGTAATTTGATAAAAAATCTTTGTGCAACCCTGGGGGAAAATCTGGATTCAGGCGGAGCGACGTCAAGGGACTAGGAGAGTCTGAAATGGACGACGTTTTACAAGCCTTGCGGAAAACTTCTAACGTGGGACCTATCAAAGGATGGGAGAGGAGAACCTGAGGTGTGTGTTTCGGCAATAGCCAAGGGATCGATGGTAGGGGAGTGGGCGAAAAAGCCTTCTCCAAAAGGACCCAGTCTTTGGAAGCAGAATGAATGTGCCAGTCGACTATGCGGGAAAGATGACACGCCCAGTAATAGCGGTGTAGGTCAGGGAGCCCAATGCCCCCGCTGAGTTTGGGACGAGTTAGCTGAGAGAACGAGACCCGCGGACGCTTGTGATTCCATAAAAAGAATGAACATAGTTTCTTACAAGAAGCAAAGAATGTCATTGGAAGTAGAATTGGCAAAGTTTGGAAGAGATAGAGGAGACGCGGAAGTATATTCATTTTAATAATTGCAGCCCTACCAAACCAAGAGAAGCAAGGGCGATGCCACTTGTTTAGGTCTTCCTGTATGACTTTGAAAACCGGTAAGAAATTTTTGGCATAAAGGTCGTCCAGATTACGGGTGAGATGTATACCAAGATATGGAAGGGCATTCCTCACCCACTGAAATGGAAAATGAGACTCACAGAAGGAGACGAGATCAGTGGGAAGGGTTATGTTGAGGGCGAATGACTTTGAAAAATTAATTTTCAGATTTGACAAAAAGCGGAAAAAAGCAAAGTCTTTCAGCAAACTCGGTAGAGTGGTGCGAGGGTCAGCCAGAAAAAGAAGGATATCATCCGCATAAGCAGCAATTTTGTATTCTTTGTCTGCTATCCTGATCCCCTTAATATCTGGATTAGCGCGAAGTTGTCTCAAAAGAGGTTCAAGGGAAATGACGAACAAAAGCGGGGATAGGGGGCAACCCTGACGAGTGCCATTTCCAAGGCGGAAAGGGTTTGATAAGTGTCCATTAACGCGAACTTGAGCTGTAGGGCCCGAGTATAGGGTCATAATAAAGTTCAGCATTTTCTTGCCCAGGCCCAAAGCTACCAGCGATCCCCGCAAATAATCCCAAGCAATCCTGTCAAAGGCCTTCTCAGCGTCCAATGAAAGGAAGAAGGCCGGAGAGTTTGATTTGCAAAGCCAGTGTTGGAGATTAAGGGCCTTGATAGTGTTGTCCCTTGCTTCTCTACCAGGGATAAATCCCACCTGATCCAAGTTAATGAGGGATGGGAGCAAAGGGAGAAGTCGGTTAGCAAGCATCTTTGCAAACAATTTAATATCCACATTCAGCAGGGAGATGGGTCTGTAATTAGACACCTGAGAGATATCTTTACCGCTTTTGGGGATGACGGAAATGTGTGCTTCCAACAGCCTATGGTATGGCCTAGGGGACTGAGAAAGAGTATTGAAAGCGGAAAGAAATGGAGTACTCAGAATGTCCAGAAAGGATTTATAATAAGCCGCAGACAAGCCGTCAGGACCCGGACTTTTGCCCGCTTTCAACTGCCGTACTGCGCACTGCAATTCGCTTAAGGTCAGATCCTGGTCCAGCGATAAAACCGTCTCCTCAGAGAGAGCGTCTGGACCATGAAGACGAAGAAATTCAGAGATTAGGGACACTCTAGGCCTGTCAATGTGCATCGGGGGACGTTCTGGTGGAAGATTATAAAGGGACTTATAAAAATGTTCGAACTGAGAGGCAATATCAGGATTGGATGTGGCCATCACACCCCCAGGGCCTCTTATTTTATGTATAGTCATATGGGATCGTTTTTCCCGAAGAGCCCGAGCTAGAAACCTCCCACTTTTATTGGCAAACTCATAATAAAGCTTTTGGGAGAGGATGAATCTTTTCTTGACCACTTTGCCCAGCTCAGTGAGAAGTCGCAAGCGAGCATTTGTGAGTTCCGAAAGAGTCGACGCAGCCAGAGTCTGTTTATGTGCCCTCTCCAGAGAGCGTATCCTATCTGTAAGTAGCTGCAAACGTTGCTGTCTGTCTTTCTTACGTCTCGTTGCTGCCGCTATAAGGCAACCCCGGATAACACATTTATGAGCTTCCCACTGCGTAAGGGGGGAGGTATCCGAAGAGCCATTTAAAGAGAAATATTCACGCAGATCAGAGCGAAGGTCTTGTTCAATAGCACAATCTGCTAGAAGCGAGGCGTCTAAGCGCCATAGCTTCGAGCGAGCAAATTTCTCTGGGAGCCGCAAGGTTACGGTTATGGGGTGGTGATCGGAGAGGACCATCGGCTCTATAGAAGCAGCATGTAGAAATGGGAGGTCCGATTGTGACAGAAAAAGGTAATCAATCCTAGAATACTTATTGTGCGGCGGAGAAAAGAACGTGTAATCCTTAACAGTGGGGTGGAGTGTGCGCCAGGAGTCATGTAACATAACCTCCTTCTTAAGTGAAAGGCCAATTAAGAGTAAGGAGGTCATCTGAAGATAAACTAGGTAAGGATACAAAAAAACAGAAAATTCTCAATCAATTCAGGGGTAGGCTGTGGAGTATTTACGTCTGGTTGTAGAGGGAACTGTAATAGAAGCATCTGCTATCTCTTGTGGATTTGATAGTTTTTTGGTTGCCTTTTGGTTCCAGTTTCAGGGTGAAATAAGTGTGGTAATTTATGTTTAGCCTTTTTATCTCTATCTACTTGCCCTCCTGAGGATTTACCCCCCTTCCTGACCAGGCCATTTTTTGCGTTACGGCGATCTTTTACTTTAACGGACAATTGCACGGTCATGCAATGCTTCACCCAAATTAAATTTACGTCCTTTTTTCACTTTAATTGTGCTTTCTTTCAGTGGTATTTGATCGGCTGTGCATTTTTTATTTTTGCATTATAAAAAAAACGGCCGACAATTTTGAGAAAACAATATTTTTTTTTGTTATTAAACATGTCTAGTAAAGAAATGTTAAAAAAAATCTAATTTCATCATAAATTTAGGCCAACATGTATTCTGCTACATGTCTTTGCTAAAAAAAAATCCCAAAACGTGTAAATTAATTGGTGTACATGAAAGTTACAGCGTTTACATATGGTGGTATATATACAGGTATTTAATTTTTTTTTTTTTACTCGTACTAGTAATGGCGGCGATCAGTGACTTATAGCGGGACTGCGGCGAGCATTCTGAGACTGGGCGGAATTGACTTGGTGTCACTGACATCCTCAGTGACACCAATGCAGTGATCAGTGCTAAAAGCACTGTCACTGTACTAATGACTCTGGGCAGTAAGGAGTTAACATGTGGGGCGATCAAAGGGTTAACTTTGTGCTGTGTGCTGTCTTACTAGGGGCTGTGTGTTAGCGCCTCACTCGAGCCACCTACCCTGAAATGCAAAATCGTGAATACACACGTGATTTTGCACACTCGTGCCACCCTATAGCAGTTATCTGCTATAGAGTGGACAGGAAGCTGCTAAGTTGTTGCGCTAAGAGTTTTCAGGCTTTATTGCTATGGTGGTAAAAAATGAATTGCATGAATTTTACCCAGAAATGGTGATGGGTCAATAGGAGAGATGTAAACTCGTACCTTGCTTGGTTAGGTGCTCCAAAGGAAGGTATAGGAGTTTGTTTATGAGAATGTTCTAGTTGTTTCATAACATGGAAAATATCATTGTGCTGCTGCACCTCCTTATAACAGAGCTTAGTTAACAGTACTCCTCTGATGTAAGCCTTGTGGGAGCACCAGAGTGTGAAGGGGTCAGTTGCAGACGGAGTATTGATTTCAAATAATTATTTCAGAGAATGTTGTATAATCCTCATATGAGCTGGATGTAATATTGAAAGAACATTGTTGTGCCACCTATTAACTCTTGTCTGTTGTTGAATCCCCCCCCCCCCCCCGTGATGTACAAAGGGGCATGATCTGACCAAGTAATGTTATCAATTTCAGATTTACATAGATTTTGAAGAAGAAATTTATCTACCATAAATAAAAATAGGTCTATGTGGGAATAAGCATTATGGGACAAGAATCACAAGAGAAAAACGTATAGTAATTTTTCGGGGCTTGATGACACCATCACACCTTAAAGTAACAAGAAACATTAAAAAGATGAGATAGATTTGCTCTGTGGGAGCAGTTGTGGGTGGACTCAGGAGTATCCATTTGCTTATTGGGGACTGCATTAAAGTCACCACGTAGAATAATATGTCCCTGGCATAGGTGCTGGATTTTTTTTTTCAATACATATACATTCCGGAGTGAGGTAAGTGGTTTGACATTGGGGAGATAAACAATAATGATAGAGTAGATGGAACTATTAATTGTGCATACTACAACAACTTACCATCCTTGTGTTTCTGACTCAGAACCTATTAGTTTAAATACCACCGTGTTCTTGATTGCAATTAATACCCTTCTCTTCTTTCTTCTGTGTTGAAAGTTGGGTGGTTTCTGTGAAGAAAAATGGGTTTCCTGTAGGGTGAAGACATCATACTTGTGCTTCTGGGCTTCTCTCCAGGCAAATTGCTATTTGGCCAGCCTGTTTTGGCCTTTCACATTTAGGGAAGACATTTGAACTGCATTTTGAAGAAGGTCATACCTTTGCAGTATCAACTATAAGCACTTTCAGGGGGTGCTCATAGATAAATCAGTGGTGTTAGTGGAGACTGTAGGTAAGTTTAATTAACTCCTAGAACCTGAGAGTAAACAAGAAAGTCATGAAGGTTGGAGGGTTGAATTCTGTAAATTCCAAAAAAAGTACTGTGGAAACAAAAACAATAGTTCTTCAAGAGAACAAGAACAAATAATAATGCCAAACTGGAATTCAGCAGAATAATACCATAAAACGCTGGAAGCAAACTGTCTAGAATGGCAGAGACACTATCTGAGTTCGCCCGAGCATTGTCACTTCATTGGTAATTGAGCGCACACAGAGAATCAATCGTTCGTAAACACCTGTTGTACGGAGGAAATAAAGTTGGTGGAGTGAGAGCCTTCCATCGGTAGGTAATCATTTTCAAAGATATGCCAATCCTAAAACACAGCAAAAGTTAGTAGGTGCGCTGATCAGAAAAACCCTCTAAACAAGCTGGTAACTGTAGTTCACTCAGTATAATTCATCAGTCAATCTGGTGTTGCAGCTCTCTAGATGATCCACTGGGTGGTGGGGTAGCATCTAGCATCAAGTGACTTGATAAAGGAGGCCATGCTTCCAAAATGCAGCCCTGTTTCAGGTTCTCTCCCCCTCCTGTTTGTCTTGTTGATGAATGGTGACCCAGGAGTAGAGGTTGAGTCCTCTTATATGCTGATACTATTACTGCTAAATGTAAGTGCAATGATTGAAGTTTTAAACTGTCATATTTAATAAATGGCACCACACTTAGGCGGATGTGCACTCTCTCTCTCCTTAGAAGGTGGATGTCATCATCCAGGGAGGTGACTGAAAGGGTACAGTCATCTTTGGTAATGAGGAGTTTCTGTGGGTATCGCCATTGATAGGAAATTTGGTGGTTCCTTAAAGGTTTGGTAATTGTTGCTAGCTTTCTCCATTGCAAAAATGACTTCCGTCCCCTACACTCTACCGAAACTGCCTTACTCAAACTCTCCAATGATCTTCTAACCGCCAAAGCTAATGGCCACTATTCAGTGCTCCTACTCCTTGACCTCTCCGCGGCCTTCGACACAGTCGACCACCCCCTCCTCCTCAAAAGACTACACTCCCTCGACCTCAGAGATTCCGCTCTCTCCTGGCTCTCATCCTACCTATCACAATGCTCTTTCAGCGTTACCTATAACCCTACCACCTCCCCCTCACTCCCCCTCTCTGTTGGGGTCCCTCAAGACTCAGTCCTCGGGCCCCTTCTCTTGTCCATCTACACCTCCTCCCTTGGCCAACTCATACACTCTCACAGCTTCAACTACCACCTCTATGCCGTCGACACACAAATCTATCTCTCAACCCTTCGCCTCACACCCTCAGTCTCTGCCTGAATCACAAACCTACTGAACAACATATCAGACTGGATGTCGCTCCACTTCCTTAAACCGAACCTCTCCAAAACTGAGCTCCTAGTCTTCCCCCCAGCCCGCACACCACCCCCCATTGACTTCTACATCACGTCCAACAATGCCACAATCAGGCACGCCCCGCAGGCCAGAGTACTTGGTGTCATTCTGGACTCCAACCTATCCTTCCAGCACCAAGTCCCATCATTAACAAACTTATGCAGACTCCACCTCCACAACATCGCCAAAATACGCACATTCCTAACCCCAGAAACCACTAAACAGCTCATCCACTCCCTCATCATATCATGACTCGATTACTGCAACTCCCTCCTCACTGGCCTGCCTTGCCACAGGCTATCCCCACTTCAGTTGATCCTGAATACGGCAGCCAGACTCATTCACCTTACCAACCACTCCGTTTCCACCACCCCCCTCTGCCAATCCCTCCACTGGCTTCCTATTGCACAACGGATCAAATTCAAAATCCTAACACTGATGTACAAAGCTGTCCACCATACTGCCCCAAATTACATCACCGACCTAATATCCAAGTACCACCCAACACGCACACTCCACTCCTCACAAGACCTCCTTCTCTCTAGTTCCCTGGTCTCCTCCTCCCATGCCCGCCTCCAGGATTTCTCCAGGGTGTCACCCATCCTCTGGACTCCCTGCCCCAACCCATCAGACTACCACCTACTCTCCTCTCCTTTAGGCAAACCCTGAAAACCCACCTCTTCAGGGAAGCCTACTCCACCCCCTGCTAAATTGCCGACCTCCTCCACTCTTCCTACCACTCCATCCCCCACAGCTATCTCCTCCCGTACCACTATCCCTTCCCTCCTAGATTGTAAGCTCGAAAGAGCAGGGCCCTCGAACCCCTCATGTATCTCATTGTATTGTTATTGTACTGTCGCATGTTATGTCCCCCCTTTGTAATGTACAGCGCTGAGTGAACTGTTGGCGATTTATAAATACTGTATAATAATAATAATAATTGCTACTGTCAAGGCTGGTCTCCTGCTACTTAATGAGCAGCTCTTTTCTTTCAGTGCTCAGAATCTGCTCAGCTGTCAGTTAATTACCAGTTACTTGTTGTCTCCACAGTGACTCACCTGGATACCATTACTTGCTTTGTTAGTCCAGCCTACAACTAGCCCTTTTTGTTATTTTAGCTGCTTAGCTCATTTTCTCCTAGCCCTTGCACGGTCAATGATCTCCAGTGTGTCCCTGCCTGTGATCCTGTGTACAACTCAGCCTGGCTTACTTCTCTTCGAATTCCTGTTCCTGATTTTTGGCTCTTGACTGAGCAGGACCATCGCTTGGATCAGTTTGACATAGCATTACAAATGTTCCTAATCCGAAATGCTCATCTGAATCCTCCTATCCCAGCTGCTCCGGTACAACCGCTGTTGCAAGCCATCCCTGCTGCTGCTCCTATCTCAATTCAGATAGCCATCTCTGATACTACCACTGTAAGAGGTATGATTGGTTCTGCTCCGGTTCCCCAGCTGTTGGGGGTGATCCAGCTCTCTGCAGAGGGTTTCTCAACCAGGTTAGAATATATCTTGAGATGATGCCTCAGGCATTCCCTATGGACAGAAGCAAAGTAGGCTTCATTATTTCTTTGCTTTCTGAGCAAAGCCTTGGCTTTAACAAACCTTCTATTGGAAACACAATAACCTGTTGTCCAGAATTACCCTGAGTTTGTGGCCTCCTTTAAAAGGGTATTTGATATTCCTGCTTGCTCCACCTCTGCTGCCAAGAGCCTCATGTCCATTAAACAGAGTACAAGAACTGTTGCCGACTACACTATTGAATTCCATACTCTGGCAGCAGAGGTTGATTGGAACAATGAGGCTCTCATGGCTGCTCCTTCCCATGACCTCTCTGATAACAGTAAATGAGATTGCAGCTCGAGATACTGTATACCTAAGAATCTAGAGGAGTTGATCTTGTTTGCCATTCTCATTGATACCGGACTCTGAGAGAGACCTTCTTTTAAGGAGCACTTGTGGAAGCCTCCTGTACATTTGACTGTGATCTTTGCCCTTGCCTCCGTCACCTCCAATGCTCCTCCAGTGAAGTAGAGCCCGTGCAGCTGGGATTCATATGTCTCTCTGCCTAAGAGAGAGCCTTTAGGAGAAGGGAGAGATTGTGCCTTTGCTGTGGCCAAGCAGGTCATTTATTGAACTCTTGTCCAATCCATCCAGGAAATGCCCGCACCTGAGGTCCTGTAGGGGACATACTTTAGGTGGCATCTTTGCATCCCCAGCTATCCTTAACCACTTTCCTTTCTGAAGATTTACCCCCTTCCTGACCAGGCAATTTTTTGCTATTTGGTGCTGTGCTATTTCAACTGGTAATTGCGCGGTCATGCAAGGATGTACCCAAATTAAATGAATGCCTTTTCCCCACAAACAGAGCTTTCTTTTGGTGGTATATGATCACCAATGCGATTTTTATTTTTTGTGATATGAACAAAAAACGATTGAAAATTTTGAACAAAAAAATGTTCTGTTATAAAAAATATCCAATAAACTTAAATTTAGTCATAAATTTAGGCCAAAATGTATTCTGCTACATGTCTTTGGTAACAAAAAAAATATCAATACGTGTATATTAATTGGTTTGTGTGAAAGTTATAGTGTTTACAAACCACTCTTCTATATAATATATATTGAAATTTTTGACTGCCTATTACATTTCTTGAGGTGCTAAAATACCAGGGCATTACAAAATGACCCCATTTTGGAAAGCAGACACTCCAAAGAATTTGCTGAGAGGCATGTTGAGTCCATTGAAGATTTTATTTTTTTCCAAAAATGTTTGGACTATGAAAAGACAATTTTTTTTAGACAAAATTGTCACTTAAATTATATATTGCTCACAGATTCCATAGGTATATGTATGTGGAATAACACTCCAAAACAGATTCTGCTATGTCTCCTGAATATGGGGATACTACATGTGAGAGACTTTTTGGCAGCCTAGCCACATGCAGCAAATTATATACAGTCAGCACTCCCTACTAATGTAAAAATATGCAGCTTGCAAATACAGGTGAATATACCCCACCCTTCACATGAACTCTAATTAAAATTAAAGTGATAAAAGGTCACATTAATAGTCCAAGAATAACAGTCCCATCAACATGTATAAAAAATTAATTCATAGCCCCTCTGTTCAATATATGTGTTGTACTCAATTTATTTTAATAATTATACTATCCACCACTGGAAATCAGAATTGCCAACTCACCACAAATATATCTGGTCCTGATATAAAGTGCAGCCTTAGCATTTTAATTAATCATAAGACCATACTGTAAATCTGCTTGTGTGGCTCCTTCCTCCTTTGCAGTATAAGACTTTTACCATGATGCACTGTGTGTACAAAACTACACCACCCACATAAAATGTGTGCTCACCTCCGATATGTGCTACTCATGAGATGTGCAGCAGATAATGCATCAGGACAAATTGGACATCTGGCATCAGTCTTCTTTCCCATCAACTTTAATCACATCTCCATAGGGAGCATTGTTCCACTCTCACCCTCAAACACCACCAAAAGGAAACCAAAATAAAACTCAATATAGTATAGTATTTGTTATGAACCAAACAAGTAGCAGCACAGTGAAGTCACATAAAATCAACAATAAAAACAACTGCTCTGACTTACAATTCACACCGCCACTCCGGAGACCAATGTAGCAGTGCAAAAACTCATCTTACAATACACCCAATGTGTTTCTCACAAATGAGCATCCTCAGGGGTCTCTAGCACCCCTTAGCGGCCAACCTGTATATGTAGCCTACTCACAGAAGTCTGATTAGTGTCACTTTTGGTCCGGCCATCAAAATAAACATTACTTTTGGTCCAGTACCATTTTATTGGAGCTCAATGTAATGTCTGTGACAGCCATTTTCCTGTGGACTTCTGGGCTTGAGTTCAAATGAACAGAACGTCTGGTCTGGCATCATTTATGGTAGCTTAATACAAAGTCTAAAGCAGCCATTTTCCTGTGGACTTACTTTTGCATATAGGATCATGCAAAACAAGTGAAGCTTGTAAGGAGCTGAGTGATCAGTACAAAACAGCCATTTTCTTCTTATGAAGCGATCCATACAATCAAAAGATTTGGCATATAAAAAGACTAAATCAAAATAAACATTACTTCCAGTCTGGCACCATTTTGTTGTAGTTCAGTGTAAGGTCTTTGGCACTTGGACTTACAGTCCAGCGTTTAAAAGAATAGTACTTCCTGTCTGGTGCCATTTTGTTGTAGCGTAATATGAATTCTATGGCAGCAGTTTTCCTGTGGATCTATTTTTACATATAGGATCATTCAAAACAACAAATAAAGCTTGTAATTAAAGTACATAACAGCCATTTTCTTGTTATGAAGTGATCCATACAGTCACAAGATTTGGCGTTGAAAGACTGGACCAAAATTCCACAGAAAAAGAAACTGGACCAACGCTTACATTTGCCTTTGTGTGTAAGCAAGGGGTGGCAGGGATGATTTTTTTTTAATTACTTTATTTTTACACTGTCCCTTTCATTTTTAAAAAAATCACTTTTATTGTTATCACAGGAAATGTAAATATCCCCTAGGATAGCAATAGGCAGTGACAAGTGCTCTTTTTTGAGAATTCTGGGGTCTATTAGACTCTAGATCTCTCCTCTGCCCTTAAATCATCTGACCACACCAAGATCAGTGTGATCAGATGTTTTACCAATTTTAAAATGGCGCTGTTTATATCTGGTGAAACCAAAATGATGAAATGCTCGTAACTTCCAGTTTCTTAGATCATAGAGATGATTGGAGCAATTCCAGTCTCTGATCAGCTCTATGGTCAGCCAGTGGAACCCATGGGTGCATTTTTGGGTTTCCTGGTGGGACAGGAGAGCTCGATAAAGCAGTGGAAAGCAGCAGGATGGGGGAACGTAAAGGCAATCCAATGGTTAATTATCCACTAGGATTGCTTTTACATGAAATTCGACCACCAGCTAAAATCAATACCAGGATGATGTCTGTAGCTGCAGGTATCGTCCCTGTATAACCACTCAAACTCCACTGACATACCATTATATTTTTGGTCCATGTTGGGCATATATGTAACAGCAGGATACATGGGCATATGATGAATTGAGTCTGTGGACTAATATGACTGCAATTCATTATTTTTTGCAATGTCCATGTTGAGGTTTAGGCCCAAAAAAGTTTTACATTCAGGAACTGTGATAATTTCCATGCAAATTGTCTGGCAAGAGCTGAACTTGGGTGGGCAGCCATATATTGTTGTGTGCATAAATTGCTTTGGCCTTCAATCAATTGATACAAATCTTCTTTGAAAAGCAGTGGAGGGGCTAAACGCTGGTGCTTGTGCAGCGAATGAGGATGATCCTACTAACACTGTGTTTTTGGGGACTCTATACTAAGGAGGCACTAGTATAGTTCTATAGTGTGCAGGCAATCTAAAGCTAGCTGACCCTGGCTGGGAGGGGCGCTAACTGACCCTGACATTATCTGCTGTCTCTAGTGGCAGCAATACAGTGATCAGTTAAAAATTCTACATACTGACACTATACAAATGGCACTGGCTGGGTGACGGGGTGATCAAATGTGTGTGTATAAAATGTAGTGCTTTTACTCAGTCTGGTGTTCTCTCTTCTCTGCCTGGACTGGCAAAGGGGGCAGCGGGCGGCGCATGCACGCTCACACCTAGAAATAGCGATGTAAGGGTACATCACTTTGCCCAGAGATGTCACTCGTCCATACATTGCAGGCAGGTGGGCAGTTGGCAAGTAGTTAAAACAAAAAACCTAAAACAATTTAAAAAATTTTCTCAATATTTTATTTTAATTTATTTAACATTGTTTTTCTTTCTTTTTTTTACCGTTTTCTTTTTTTTTTACTATTTAAATGCTTTCATTAGAGTAGTACAATGTTACCATAGTAACATTGTTCTACTCGGGAGGGGGGATCAGGAATTTTTTACACTTTGCATTGCAGGACCAATAAAGATTATTGCTTGCTTTGAACTGAAATTAATGGGTTAAGTTCATGACAGTTCAAAATAAGGTGATCTGTGCTGCTTTGATTGTACTACGTACAATGTGAGAGCTGTGGGCCAATCACTGCTCTCCAGGAACAGAGGCAAAGCTGTTATGAATCAGCTTTACTGCTACAGGGAAGCCACTCAGTGATTCATCACAGCACATGTTGATCACCGGGTCCTGGCCAGTGGGTGACTGCTGGAACCCAATGATCATCTCTGTGTCTCACTGAACACAGCTCTGTAAGTAAAAAACAATACAGAGCTGTGTTCAGTGATGGGGGATCTAGTTATTTTCATTCACATATTTAACCCTTTTATCGCCCTAGATGTTAACTTCTTCCTATCCTGTGTCATTAGTGACAGTGCATAATATAAACACTGATCACTGTAATAATGGCACTGGTGATGTCAGTGGCAATTAGTTCCCAAAAAGTGTCAGTTAGTGTCAGATTGGCCGCCGCACTATTGAAGTTCGTTATAAGTCGCTGATCGGGGACATTACTATTAAAAAAAAAATCCAGTATGTATCCCAGTTTGTAGATGCTATAACTTTCACACAAACCAATCAATACAGTGTATACTTATTGGAATTTTTTTTTTTTACAAAGACATGTAGCGGAATACACTTTGGCCAACATTTACTAAGAGATTTTATTTTTTTTTTTATTTTTTTAGGGATATGCTTTATAGCAGAAAGTAAAAAATATTGTTTTTTTTTAAATTTTTAAAACAATTAGAAAATAAAAAACCCATAGGTGATCTAATACCACCAAAAGAAATATCTATTTGTGTGAAAAAAATATATAAACTTAATTTTGGTACAGCGTTGCATGACCGAGCTGTAATTGTCAGTTAAAATAGCACAGTGCTGCATAGAAAAAATGTCCTGTCCTGGTAAATCTTCCAGAAGGCAAGTGAATATGTAAGAGGTGGTGAGTAGAGATGAGCGAATCGAACTTGGCGAAGTGGAATTCGTTTTGAATATTAGGAAAATTTTGATTCGCACCGAATCCGAATATTAGCAAACTTCGGATGCGCGAATCAAATTTTTCCCGATCGGCCGATTTTCATCCCTTCTACAGCCGGCAAAAAGTGTCCCTGCAGAGAGCTCCGCTATTTCTGACAGTTCTCTGACAGTTCCTTCACATTTACAGCGGTTGAAACATTGTATCTATTTGTTTCCATTTAGGATACAGATGTTTTTATTCGGAAACAAATAGATACAATGTTTCAACCGCTGTAAATGTGAAGGAACTGTCAGAGAACTGTCAGAAATAGCGGAGCTCTCTGCAGATACACTTTTTGCTGTACTGGAATTCTTCTTCTTTTCATTCTTCTTCTTCTTTTCATTCTTCTTCTTCTTTTCATTCTTCTTCTTTTCATTCTTCTTCTTCTTCTTTTCATTCTTCTTCTTCTTTTCATTCTTCTTTTCATTCTTCTTCTTCTTCTTCTTCTTCTTTTCATTCTTCTGCTTCTTCTTTTCATTCTTCTTCTTCTTCTTTTCATTCTTCTTTTCATTCTTCTTCTTCTTCTTTTCATTCTTCTTCTTCTTCTTTTCATTCTTCTTTTCATTCTTCTCATTCTTCTTTTCATTCTTCTTTTCATTCTTCTTCTCATTCTTCTTTTCATTCTTCTTCTTCTTCTTTTCATTCTTCTTCTTTTCATTCTTCTTTTCATTCTTCTTCTTCTTCTTTTCATTCTTCTTCTTTTCATTCTTCTTTTCATTCTTCTTATTCTTCTTTTCATTCTTCTTTTCATTCTTCTTCTCATTCTTCTTTTCATTCTTTTTCTTCTTCTTCTTTTCATTCTTCTTCTTCTTTTCATTCTTCTTTTCATTCTTCTTCTTTTCATTCTTCTTTTCATTCTTCTTCTTTTTCTTTTCATTCTTCTCATTCTTCTTTTCATTCTTCTTTTCATTCTTCTTCTTCTTCTTTTCATTCTTCTTCTTCTTCTTTTCATTCTTCTTTTCATTCTTCTTCTTTTCATTCTTCTTCTTCTTTTCATTCTTCTTCTTCTTCTTTTCATTCTTCTTTTCATTCTTCTTCTTCTTCTTTACATTCTTCTTCTTTTCATTCTTCTTTTCATTCTTCTTCTTCTTCTTTTCATTCTTCTTCTTCTTCTTTTCATTTTTCTTTTCATTCTTCTTCTTTTCATTCTTC
This sequence comes from Staurois parvus, assembly GCF_062004578.1. NCBI lineage: Eukaryota > Metazoa > Chordata > Amphibia > Anura > Ranidae > Staurois > Staurois parvus. The sequence continues at coordinate 13,313,006 of NW_028317949.1, forward strand.
TTCTCATTCTTCTTTTCATTCTTCTTCTTCTTCTTTTCATTCTTCTTCTTTTCATTCTTCTTCTTCTTCTTTTCATTCTTCTTTTCATTCTTCTTCTTTTCATTCTTCTTTTCATTCTTCTTCTTCTTCTTTTCATTCTTCTTTTCATTCTTCTCATTCTTCTTTTCATTCTTCTTCTTTTCATTCTTCTTCTTCTTCTTTTCATTCTTCTTCTTCTTCTTCTTTGTCGTGCCCCGTGACTGCCCAAATGAGTGAAGTGTGCGGTGATTCTAAGATCGATGGCACTCATCTGCATGTCATACTGACTGACAGTATTATTTCTCTTCCCCAGCAGACTCCAAGGGCATTTAAATTAAAGATACAGTGTTCTGCACTAATATAAAGGCTCTCTGAAGCCTAGAAACCCTTTTAATAAGTTAAATTCGCAGCGAATAAATTCGCATCGAATCAAATTTCTTCCGCAAATTCGGCGAATCAGCCGAATCGAATTTTTGAATAATTCGCTCATCTCTAGTGGTGAGCTATTATCCAAATTAGTGCCTTGTTAGTGTGATATTTAAGAGTAGAAACAATAGTGATTATTCCGTGGTGTTTTCTTATGGTGGGTGTACCAGAACAGAAGCACAACAGACAAAAGTGCATAGTTTAATCACTTGCCTACAGAACACTTATACCCCTCTTCCTGCCCAGGCCAATTTTCAGCTTTCAGGCCAATTTTCAACTTTGAATGAAATTTTTATAATTTTTTTCACACAAATAGAGCTTTCTTTTGGTGGTATTTAATACCATTGGGTGTTGTATTTTTTGAGCTATAAACAAAAAAAGAGCAAAAAAAAAATTTTTTTGTTTCTAGTATAACATTTAGCAAATAGGTTATTTTTCTCCTTCACTGATGTGCGTTGATGAGGCTGCACTGATAGGCAACACTTATGGACACTGATAGGCAGCACTGATGGACACTGATAGGTGGCACTGATGAGGTAGCATGGATAGGCAGCACTGATATGCACTGATAGGCAGCACTGATGAGGCGGCACTGATATGAAACAATGATGGGCACTGATGGGCAACACTGCTGGGCACTGATGGATGGCACTGACTGGCACAGGTGGGTGGCACTGATGGGAACTGATAGACACAGGTAGATGGCACTGCTGGGCACTTGTGGGTGGCACTGCTGGACACTGATCATCAGTGCCCTGATGATTGGTGCCGATCCGTCCTCACACAATTGCCGGTTATCAGGAGTACTTTCCTCACACTGTGACTGCATGAGGAAAGTGCAGCTAATAACCGGCAACTGCAATTTCCGGTGATCTGATGTGTCATTGGACACAGCTGATCATGTGGTAAAAGGCCGCTGTGATTGGCCTTTTACTACATCAATAGATCAGCTGTGTCCGTAGGACACAGCGATCACAGAGATCGTTGGGTGCGTGCCCCCGGGAGGCGCATTCTGGGAAAACCACGCTGTAGTCATCATGTACAAAAACGGTTGGATGGGAGACATGCCGATGTGGGTAGATGTTTCTAAACGGCCACCCGCATCTGAGGCTCATGTGCGGCTCCTAGAGTGCACACCCGCGTGCCCTTTGATTGCCATGTCCCATGGACATAGTACACACGTGACATGGTACAGGACCAATGAAATCAGTTATATACCATGTGACCAACTGTGTCCAATAAGGACACAGTCTAAATGTCAACAGAAGCAGCATGGTGTGGCTTTTGGCTCCTTCTCTCACAGATAGAACTCTGTATGAGGAGAAGGAGCCAGAAGCCACACCATGCCATTAGCCGGCAGAGCTTGTAAGCACACTGCCCTCTTGATCGCCATACAGTGGCCCACACAGTATCCCTGATCACCTTACAGTATCCCTGTTCACCATACAGTTTCCTTATTTGCCATTCACCTTACAGTGTCCCTGATCACCTTACAGTGTTTCTGATGACTGTACAGTGTCCCTGATTGCCATACAATGTTCCTGGTCACCTTACAATGTCTCTGATTGCCATACAGTGTCCCTGATTACCACCACACCAGCAGGTCCTGGTCGCCATACCACGTGGTCTCTATCACCTCCACATCAGCGGGTCTTGATCACTGCCACTCCACCAGATCCTTATCATCACACCACCGGGTCTTGATCACCGCCACATCAGTGGGTCATGATCACTGCCACACCACTGGGCCCTGATCACCATACCATCAGGTCTTGATTACCACCACACCAGCAGGTCCCAATCACAGCCATACCAGCGGATTCTGATCACCGCTACACTAATCGGTCCTGAGCACAACCATACCAGCAGGTCCTAATCACCACACCAGCGGATCCTGATCACTATCAAACCAGTGGGTCCTAATCACCACAACTGCAGGTCAGCATCCTGATCATTGCCATACCAGTGGGTCCTGATCACTGCCATACTAGTGGGACCTGATCACTGCCATACTAGTGGGACCTGATCACTGCCATACCAGTGGGTCCTAATCAATGCCATACCAGTAGGTCCTGATCACAGTGTCAAAAATATGTCCAAAACGTCCTATGCAAACAAGGAGGTGTTTCATATTCTGTGTATGACAGATGAGAGTAAAGGAGAACTCTCATTGTCAGACTCAGATTCTGTATATTGACCAGTAGAGAGCAGCGGTTCAGTCTCTGGTTCAGAAGAAAAATGTGCTCCAACAAAAAGAATGAGGTGTTCCTAGGAACAACAAACAACCACCGGCAGCTCAAAACCTTCCTCTGACATGGCTAGTACCAGCGATGTAAGTGCAAGTACGAGTACTCGGGTGTCGCATCAGCCACCAAGGATTAGGGCCCATACTGCTGTCCCAGATGCACTTTTAAACCTTGTGTGGCTATATTTAGGATCAGGAGCACCTATAATTTCCACATTCATAGCCCAGCCAGGCATTCAGGAAGAAACCCACAATTTTACAGGCAGTGATTTTTTCCATTTATTTTGCACAACAGCTTTTTTTAATTCAGTTGTGGACCAATGCAGTCTTTTTGCCCAGCAATTTATCACCCAAAATCCCAACTCCTCTTATGCCCATCCATTTGAGTGGAAACGCCTCAAAGTTCAAGAGTTTAAAGTGTTTCTTGGCCTCACATTTAATGTGGGACAAACAAAAAAAAAATAACTGCAGGTTATTGGTCGACAAATCCCATTCATCACATGCCACTCTATTCTGTCACTATGTCCAGGACCCTCTATAAAATAATTATGTGCTTTCTACATTTCAATGATAATGCCCTGTGCCCCCCAGAGATCACCCCGAGTATGACAAACTTTATAAAATGCAGCCACTGATCAATTATTTCAACCAAAATGTTTCTAAAATATATTGTCCTGAAAAAAACATCTGTGTGATGAATCCCTAATCCACTTCACTGGGAGGCTGGTCATAAAACAATACATTCAAGCAAACGGGCCATATACGACGTGAAGATGAACAAACTCTGTGAAAGGGCCACAGAGTGTGTGCACAAGTTCCATATCTAAGAAGGAAAGAACAGTCAGCTAGAGCCCCCTGACTGCCCAGCCTATATGGGGAGTAGCGGAAAAGCTGTCTGGGACCTGGTATACCCCCTTTTCAATCAGGGGTACCACATTTACATGCACAATTTCTATACAAGCCTGCCCTTTTCTGCCACCTATCTCAAGAACACTATAGCTTGTGGCACAGTTCAACCCAATCGAAAAGGGCTTCCCACAACAATTGGTTGCCACCAGGCTAAGCAGGTGGGAGTCAGCTAGCTTGAAAAATGAAGAGATCTTGGCCCTTGAGTGGAAAGAAAAATGGGATGTGTTTGTTCTTTCCTCTATCCATAACATCAGCTCATTGGAAATTCAAAGAAGACACAGTCCCAACCAAAAACCCCAATGCATACATGAGTACAACCAGTTCATGGGGGGAGTGGATTTAAATGATCAAATGTTACAGCCCTACTTACCCACCATAAGATCAATCCACTGGTATAAAAAAGTATCCTTCTACCTTTTCCATTTGGCCCTGTACAATTCCTACATCATTTACCAGACATCCACACAAAGACCTGTCACCTTCTTACACTATCAGGAAGAGATTATCACATCTCTCATCTTTCAAGAAAGCCCTGTACCTGAACAAATTTGCTCTAATGCAGTGAACCGACTGCATGAAAGACATTTCCCCGATGTCCTTCCCCATACCCTAGCAGACCACCATCTTCAAAAAAAATATTGTGTATGCTCCAAAAATAGAATTTGATGTGACATGCAATACTGCTGTCCTCAGTGTCCCTTAAAGCCTGGCCTCTGTATAGGAGAGTGCTTCCATATCTACCATACCTAACTTCATTATTAGTGAAGTATGGTGAAGGCATTTCTTTTTGTCCTCTATCTGCCATTTCCTTGCCCCGTTTCTGCCTGTTTCCTGGATTCATTTGCCTGCCTTCCATCTGAACTCACCTTGGCCTGTTAATTGACCATGCCTCTGCCTGCTGCCTGAACTGACCTTGGCCTCTTAATCAACTATGTTTTTTTCCTGCCTCTTGGACTGATTGTTTGCCCTCCCACTTTAGTAGTGGGATTCAAGACAATACAGGGGTTTCACATTGGGTTTTATAATTCCCCCATCAGGGCCTGGAGACCAGAGGCTTTGAAGAAATTTGGGTGGGAAGAAGCCTCTACCCCTTTGTCCAGTCTTACCTAACCAAGGCCCTAAGCTTAATGTTTCTGCCTGGACCAATCTTTTGACCAATCTCTGCTTGCTGTCTGTACTGACTGTGGCTTTTTTACGGACCATGTTCCTGTCTTCTACCTGGACCACTGTTTTGCATTTTTCCTCACCACATCTATGCATGGCACTGGTACTGACCCATCTGCGCATCCCACTGGCTGCCTTCCTGTGAGACACTGGTGCCACCCATCCTCTGTGGAGAACTACACTACTGAAACCACAGGTACTCTTTGGTTTATCTTTTGTTCAACTTCCTGGCGAGTGAACATAGTGCTATGTGGGAAGCCACGTACCAGTAGTTTAAGCTTTTAGGAACAGGCTGTAGGTGAAGCTACACTACGCTTTATTGATATATAATGTTTGCTGATTTTTGTGATACACAGATTGCAATGTTAAGTAATCAATCCAAATGCTGAAAAGGTCTTACACATGTGGTATCCCCATACTCAGGAAAAGTAGCAGAATGTGTTTTGATGTGTGATTATAAGAATGCCTATGCAGCGTGTTAGAAATATCTTATTATTGGTAACATTGCGTAAAAAAAAAAATCATGTTTTTCCACATTTTCTAAAAATGTGTGTAAAAAATGAAGTCTTCAGAAGACTCCCCATGCCGCTTTCCATAATTGGGTAATTTTGTGGGTGTTTCCACTGTCCTGGTACTCCAGGACCTCTAAAATAGTGATAGGTAGTGAAGAAATTAGATGTGTAATTTTTGCCCTTAGTACACCTAAATGTGCTTTTTGGATGTGGGGCCCCTCTATGTGGCTAGACTGTGAAAAACTCTTGCAGGTGTGGTATAGTCATACTCAGGAAGAGCTAGAGAATGTGTTTTGGGGTGTAATTTTAGGTATTTCTATGCAGTGTATTAGAAATATCTCATAGACTGACAACTTTGCGAAAAAAAAAATGTTTAATTTTCTTTTCACAGTTCAAAAAAACTTGTGGCAAAAAATACAGTCTTCAGAAGGCTCCCCATGCCTCTTAAAACATACCTTAGGGTGTTTTCTTTCCAAAATGGGGCGATTTTGTGGGTAATTCCATTGTCCTGATGCTCCAGAACCTCCAAAATGGCGATAGGTAGTCAAGAAATTAGATGTATAATTTTTGCCCCTAGAACGCCATAAGGTGCTTATTGAATGTGGAGCCCCTCTATGTGGCTAGGCTGTAAATAAGTCTCACACACGTGGTATCTCCTTACTCAGGAGGAGTTAGAGAATGCGTCTTGAGGTGTAATTTTAAGTAGGACTATGCTGTGTAATAGAAATATCTCATAGATTGACAACTTTGTGTAAAAAAAAAATACATTTTCATTTTCTTTTCACATTTTCCAAAAACTTGTGGCAAAAAATTTAGTCTTTAGAAGACTCCCCATACCTCTTAAAACATACCTTGGAGTGTTTTCTCTCCAAAATGGGGTAATTTTGTGGGTAATTCCATTGTCCTGATGCTCCAGGACCTCCAAAACTGCTATAGGTAGCAAAGAGATTAGATGTGTACTTTTTACTTTTTGCTCCTAGAATGCCTAAAGGTGCTTATGGGATGTGGAGCCCCTCTATGTGGCTAGGCTGTGAAAAAGTCTCACACATGTGGTATTTCCATATTCAAGAGCAGTTAGAGAATGTGTTTTGAGGTGTAATTTTAAGTATGCCTATACTGTGGAATAGAAATATCTCATAGATTGACAACTTGGGTAGAAAAAAAAAAAAAAATTCTTTTCACATTTTCCAAAAACTTGTGGTAAAAAATGAAGTCTTCAGAAAACTCCCCTCTATGTGGCCAGGCTGTGAAAAAGTTTCACACATGCGATATCACCATACTCAGGAAGAGTAGCAGAGTGTGTTTTGAAATGTAATTGCAAGTATGTCCATGCTGTGTGAGAGAAAAAACCTTAGTAAATAATTTTGTTTCCACAAAATTTTCATTTTACCTTCATCATTTCCCCCAAAAATTGACAAAAAATTACAACTTCAAAAAACTCCCCATGCCTCTCATTAAATACCTTAGACTGTCTACTTTCCAAAAAGGGGCAATGTGGAGGGTATGTGTACAGTCCTGGCATTTTAGGGCTCCAAGAAATGATATAGGTAGTCATTACATCAGGATTGATCAATTTTCAAATATACTGTATATATATATATATATATATATATATACCATGGTTTGTGGACTCTGTAACTTTCACACACACTAAATAATATACACTATAAAGCACACTGGATTTTGGCCTAAATTTATGAAGAAGGCATATTTATTTTCAAAATTTAATAAAAACTAAGAAAAACATGCTTTTTTTCAAAATATTTGGTCTTTTTTTCATTTATCTAGCAAAAAATAAAGAACCCAGTGGTGATTAAATACCACCAAATTAAAGCTCTATTTATGTGAAAAAAAATGATAAAAATTTCATTTGGATACAGTGTCGTGTGCCTGAGTAATTCTCATTCTGTTTCTCTGCAAAGGGACCAAGACGACTGATCCATGTACAGGACAGAATGAATGGGGCCATGTATCATGAGATTTTGAGTGCAAACCTCCTTCCATCAGCAAGGGCATTGAAGATGAAACGTGGCTGGGTCTTCTAACATGACAATGATCCCAAACATACCGCCCGGGCAACGAAGGAGTGGCTTCATAAGAAGCATTTCAAGGTCCTGGAGTGGCCTAGCCAGTCTCCAGATCTCAACCCTATAGAAAACCTTTGGAGGGAGTTGAAAGTCCGTGTTGCCCAACGACAGCCCCAAAACATCACTGCTCTAGAGGAGATCTGCATGGAGGAATGGGCCAACATACCAGCAACAGTGAGTGCCAACCTTGTGAAGACTTACAGGAAACGCTTGACCTCTGTCATTGCCAACAAAGGATATATAACAAAGTATTGAGATGAACTTTTGATATTGACCAAATATTTCTCATTTTGTCTCTCATAGTTGAGGTCTACCTATGATGCCAATTACAGCCCTCTCTCATCTTTTTAAGTGGGAGAACTTGCACAATTGGTGGCTGACAAAATACTTTTTTGCCCCACTGTACATTTATCTTCCTGGCTCATTTTCTAAAAGAAAAAACAGCACACAGGTTTAAGAGATCCCCCAAAATGTATTGAGGGGCATCTAAAAAAAGCCACCAATGAAATATACAATTTAGATTGTATACTTTTTTCTTTGCAAGAAAATAAACAGCAAAACAAAGCACAAGGTCCCCAGGAAATATAGAGGGAGATCACCACACACCAAAAAATTGTCAGGTCCCCCCAAAACTCCCCCTTAATCTGAGCATGAAGCCTGGCTAGCCAGGAAAGTGGAAAACCATTTTTAACACACACACATTGAAAAATAGACCAAGAGTTCATCAAATAATAATTATCTTGTACTTGTGACAAGGTTGATGATAAACTGCACCTGGAGATAAGATCTTTGATTGTGTCATGTTAGAATGTCTGCCTAAACCAAAGAAGCATATGGCAGATTACTTGAGCAGTACTAACAGTAATTTTTTTCTAAAATAGAAAAGGCCAGTTTTAGTAGCAATAAAATACCAGAGAGAATTTATGTTTAGGTAATTTACCTGTAATGAAGCATGTTTGAAACATCTGGTCGATCTTTGTACACAATGTATTACACAATGTTACAGCTAACAATAGCTATTGAAAAATGTTGCTCTTTCATGGACAGATTTTTTTTTGCTATTTTAATAAAAAAATGTAAGTAGTACAATTTTATGAATATTGATTGAGCATGCCAAATGTAAAAATGAATCATTATGCTATGGGAAATGAAAGAATACATTTTCTTTTGTGCTGTAATATATAATTACAAAGCTTTGCATTGCTATTACTTTTTTCATTTTTTTTCCTTTTGAAGCATGCTGATCTTAACAAAGTTATGATATCCATTTCCAGTCAGTATTAAAGTATAATATGATCTTGTCCATTTGTAATTAGCCATGTACATGATTGTGGAAAAGTCTTTCCGTCAAGAAGGCTTTATTGCTAGAAATAAAATTGTGTCACATTATTTTTCAAAATAATTTTACTCAGATGGAGATTCAGTAAAAAATATTCACATTTTCCAACTTACTGCTAAAAATGAATTTAAAGCCTGACTCTGGTATAAAATTCACCTCCTCCCACCCCACTCTATTTAATCACAGGAATGAAAAAAAATATCTCTAAATCTGTTTTCACTTATTTTAAGGTGCAGTCACGTGCTCATCCAGTGGAAGGTTCTCCTCCTCTCTGTTTACTTCCTACTGGGGTCCTTCCTCTGTCTGTGTGTCATGGACAATTTTCATTTATTGGGAAGTGAAGGGATCCCCTTAGGATCTGAAAGAAATATGACATCGGATTGAGAGGAGTACCAAACTGAGAGGACTAATGCCCGGTGCTGGACCAGCAGTCTGCTCAGGCAGAAACAGCATCAGTGGGGAACCTAGATGGAGGATTTCAGATGAGTGACTGACTTCTCAAGGAAACACATCTAAATGCCTTGCAGGATGGGTTAGAAGGGGGTAGAAGTTAAGGATTTTAGGGAGAGTGTATGGAGTTTTGGCCAAGGATTGGACATTTAAGGGATTTTTTTATATTATCATATTTGTCATGCCAATGTTAGTATAGGCGTAACAACAAAATGTGGACAATATATAGAAAAATGCAGTACCTCTTAGCTTTGATCTGTTGTTATTATTAATTGTAGAAACTATTATTTTAATAATTAGATTTCATTTAAAAAATAATATACTGTAACTATTGAGGTTAATATAAAAAATTATATAGCAAGTGAAACCAGATTTCATTTTTATTTAGCTAACTAGTTTTATTCCAGATATTACAATTTTTTGTTCAAATGTTATTTAATTTTATAAATCAACAGCTAATATAATCCCTTGGATAATAGAGGCATACCATCACATCCGCTGCTCAGACCTTGCTATATTGGGAGCCGTGCTGATGTGAAAGACATGCAGGAGTCCTTTTGAATCTGGACCTATATCCCTGGGTTCTCATGGTGTAGTCGAGTTAATTATGTTTTGGACCCTCTGTGGCACTCTGGCTTCAGAGATATATTTATAGAATAGTCTTTATCCCTTCCAAGTGGGTGGACAATTTGATGAGGGCATGCTCCTTTGACTTTGTAGAGATGATGTTTGAAAACCAGCTGAGAGACATTTAGCATAATTGAGTTTATAGCAGAACTCGGGGCAAAAACGTCTTGTCCGTGTTACCGATTTTCTACCTTCACTAAATATGTCATTTATCTTCTTGTTCACTCAGTAGTTGCTCTAAAATAGTCTATTCATTTTCAAATCAAATTGTTAATTATCTTTGGTTTCCTGTTTGTAAAACCAGTCGCTGCTAGGCTTCCTATTCCCCCAGCCACTGGTTTTGGCACGTCCCTTCTGTAGTTCTTTCTCCAAGAAGCAATGCCATAATTCAGCCCCACTTGTAGTGGAAGGCAGACTGAGTCTATCAGACACATTCAACATATACAGGCGTAGTGTACCCATAGACACATTCAATCCAATTCCCAGAGGTTGATAGGAACTGTAGTTTCCATTTACTGTAGAGAAAGAGGAGAGGATATGATTTGAATTATTTGAAGCATTATGAATGAAAATTATCTTCAGTGGTAAGGAATTTCACAAATATATTAACTGTTTAGTGTTTCGTGTAGGATGGTGTACTAACTGGTGGGGTTTTTTTTGCCTATCCCAATCTTTTTCTTTAACTGGAGTGATGAACTATTTGATATGACCCCCCTGAGGAAGCCCTTTTGAGCAAAATGCATTGGGACTTTCTGTACTTATCTACAACTGAATACAATTGCATCTACCAACACTTCTCTGGTCCAAATCTTTTGGGATATTGTAATACTTAGTACCAATTGTGAAAGTGTTGACGCTCATTTTGAATGCATTTATAACTCTATGAGGTTTTCTTTTATTGGGGATTATGTTCAGTGATCAGTCTCTAATGAACATGCAATTGGTCATTGATTTGTATCTGAAAATAGCACTTCTTTATTTTAGTATGTTTGTGTAGGAGTTTCTTTCACAGACTACCCACCTTCAGAGTCCTCTTTATTTGAATTTTCCAGTTTGTCTGGAAATAAGCATACTTAATCAACAGCTAATATAAGAAAATGGTCTAGTAATTCCCAAACAAACAAATTGTCTTTTAAAGATGAGGTTGGTGTTTTTGTGAAATGCATTAGCTGGTTTTCTTATTTTTTTAGTAAAGGTCTAGTCTTTCAATAATATTTCTCATGTGCTTCATGGAAGTATGAAAATGTTGTTTTAGTAGGATTTCAATGATAATGGTAAAGTGAGATTTCTGTTCAACTTGGGTGTCACAAGTTAGCCTGCAATTTCTTTTGTGTACTCTTACCTCCTTGCTGCAGTGCTGTTCCTGATTCCTTTCACATGTGTGGTTTGTCTGTGTTTACCTATGGGCGTCGTCTGCTATTCTCTTTATTTCCATCACTTCCTGGCCTGCCTCCTAGTTTGCTTGTCTATAAAAGATATGCTCAGTCTGGCCCACATTGCCTGAGAAACTTCTTAGTTCTCTAAGCTCCTGTCTGTTGCTATTCCTGTATCCGACTACCCTTGTACTGACCCCAGCTTCGTCCACTGACTGTGCTTGATTTCCACCTGTCCTGACCTCAGGTTGTCTACCAGCTTCCCTGTAGTATCCTGCCGTTACACTCTGCTCATGCAAGTGTCTCTGCATCCTCAGCTGGGTGTATCTGGCGGCCGCATCCTGGTTCTAGCTTGCTGCAAGTCCATCCCCACCTTCAGGGGTTCTGGAGAAGAAGCAGGCTGGGGCTTAAACTCTGTGCCCTGGGGAATCCCGAGTTGGCGGGCTACAAGGATTCACTACCACAGGTTTGTGACAGGTTGCTCAGGCCTTGAGCTCCTTTGAGACACCGCCGCCTTTCCTGGAACAACTTTGGTGTTTGGCACAGAGAGTTGATGTCCATCAGGCCTATCAAGAACGTACTGTATTATGCAGTGTCTGTAGGAAATTTCCTCCCGGTTGGATCAGCTGCAGGTTGTGTCAACTTCCTCACCCTCTGTTTCGGTTCCTGCTGCTCCAACCACTGCTAGTGGAACACAGTCCTTTGAAACTCCAGCTGCCCCTACTGCCTCACTTCTCTGGTGATCCCAAAGCTTGTAGCGGCTTCATCAATCAGTGCTCAATTCACATTGAGCTAGCAGTCCCTCATTTTTCTACTGACCGTTCCAACATGGCGTACATGATTTTCCTCCTTTCTGGTGAAGCACAGGCTTGGGGCTCACCACTGTGGGAGTGTCAAGATCCAACTATTTGCAGTCTCTCAGCCTTGCAGCAAGCTTTCCGGAAAACATTTGATGTGCCCGGCAGGACTTCATCTGCTGCAGGAGCTCTTTTTTGGCTTTGTCAAGGTAGCATGACTGTTGGACAATATGCAGTTCAGTTTTGCACCGTAGCTTCAGGACTTGCATAGAATAATGAGGCCCTTTCTGCTACCTTTTGGCAGGGTCTAGCAGATCATATTAAGGATGAACTAGCTGGAAGAACCATACCTACCATCCTGGATGACTTGATTGCTCTTAGCATCCAAAATGATGTCTGCTTCCAGGAGCAAGAACTGGCCTGGGCTGGTCCATGTCGCCCCCCAGTGGGTTCATTAGTTCCTGTTTTCCAGAAGTCACCTGGTCAATCTACCTCTGCAACGGTACCAGCATCTGAAGAGCCTATGCAGTTAGGCCGAACACGCCTCACTTCACAAGAGCAATCGCGTTGCCTAAGACTTGGTCTGGGGCTGAAGGTCATATAATTAAGTCCAGTTCTGTCCGTCCAGGAAACTCTCGGGTCTAGGTCACTCTGAGGGAGGTAATCTAGATCAGAACCTGAATTCCGCCACCTTCCCTCGATTTATCATACCTGTCTCCATTCATTGGCCCTGCCTAAGTGGACTCTGGGGCAGCTGGGAACTTCATCGAGCAATCATTGGCCGCTGAATTGGGCATTCCTCTTGTCCCCTTGATGATGCCCCTACCTTGGCCTTAGGACCCCTATGGTTCCGAATTAACTCCATTATTATGCATGTTGGTTGTCTTTATCGTGAGGAAATCTCCTTCCTGATCCTTCCTAAATCTTCAAGTCCCATCATTGTTGGACTTCCATGGTTGCAGAAACACTCACCCTATCTAGACTGGAACTCTGGCCAAGTATTTTCCTGGGGGTCACAATGCCATCAGACTTGTCTCCCTAAAGTGCTCCCACCTTTCTGTGTACCCATGGCTGAGGTTACCACCTCTGCAATGCTTCCAATATGTCTTTTGTAAGAAAGCTGCTGACTGTTTGCCTCCTCACTATCCCTACAATTGTGCTATTGACCTCCAACCTTGGACTTCTCCATCTCGTGGTAAAGTATACCCTCTCTCCATTCCTGAGAATCAAGCTATGTCTGAGTACGTCCAGGAAAATCCGCAGAAAGTATTTAAGTCCAATTTTCCTGCTGGGACTGGCTTCTTCTTTGTGGAGAAAAAATATGGTACACTCCAGCCCTGCATTGATTATAGAGGTCTCAATGCAATCACTGTTAAGAATTGGTACCCTTTGCCTTTGATTTCTGAACTCTTTCACAGGATTCAGGATGCTTGAATTTTCACAAGGCTAGACCTCCGGGGAGCATACATTCTGGTTAGGATCTGTGAGGGTGATGTGTGGAAAACAGCTTTCAATACCAGAGAGGGGCATTATGAATATCTTGTAATGCCCTTTGGCTTGTGTAACGCCAGAGCCGTATTTCAGAACCTTGTTAATGAAATTTTTTCTGATCTCTTATGTTTGTGTCATTGTCTATCTGGACAACATACTCATCTTTTCTCCAGATTTGAACACTCATTGTCAGCATCTATGCACTGTTCTACATCTTTGGACCTGTATGTAAAGTTGGAGAAGTGCCTCTTCGAGCAAACCCAGGTTCCTTTCTTAGGCTACATAGTTACGGATAAAGGGCTGCTTATGGATCCTGCCAAACTCCAAGCCATCTCCAACTGGCCTCACCCCTCTGGTTTGAAAGCCACGCAGAGCTTCTTGGGATTCACCAAATTCTACTGTCAGTTCATTCCTGACTATTCCTCGCTGGTGGCCCCAATCACTTCTTTAACCGGGAAGGGTTCCAATGCCAGAACCTGGCCTGCTGAAGCAGTCGAAGCATTCCACAAACTAAAATCCACCTTTCTCTCTGCATTTATCCTCATACGTCTGGACATTTTCTAGCCTTTCTTCTTGGAGGTAGATGCTTCATCTTTGGGAGTGGGGCCATCCTTCTCCAAATGCATGATGGTAAGCTCCGTCCTTGTGCCTTCTTCTAGAAGAAGTTTTCGGATGCCAAAAGGAATTACACCATTGGAGATCGGAAACTTCTGGCTATTAATTTGGCACTACAAGAATGGCGACATCTGCTGGAGGGATCTCCACATTGTATCCTGATTTATACAGATCATAGGAACCTCCAGCATCTGCAATCCACAGACAAGCGCAATGGGCTCTCTTCTTTGCCATTACCTTCCAGCCCGGTTCCAAAAATGCTTGTGCAGATGCAGGGGCAGACTGACAACTCATGGGGTCCCCGGGCAATAGGAGATCATGGGGCCACTGTGTCCTTGCCCAAACTCAAAAAAGCCTATGAAAAAGGTACCAGGGGCATCTCATGGGGCCCCCTACTGACCCCGGGCAGTGCCCGAGTTTCCAAATGGTCAGTCCGCCCCTGTGCAGATGCCTTGTCCAGATCATTTAACGTTACTGACTCTGAGGCCCTGATTTACTAATGTGCCTAGGGCATTTCCGCATTTCCGTGGGCTAACGTCTACTTTTCAATAGTGACCATCTACTTTTAGACGGTAAAGACATTTATTAAAGAAAATGTCAACAAGTAGACACGAAATCAAATTTACTAACCAGGGACAATTCAGGAATCAGTCTAAGAAAGCAGACTTGCTAAGAAGCACATCTAACACAAAGAAAAATCACTGCAGAAACATGTTCACATTGAAATTTGCTTTCACAAATATCGGGACTTCACTTTAAACAATATCTTACATTTCAAAAAAAATTTTAAATGTGTAAAAAATTGTTTTTTAAAGGAATTCGTGCATGGATATAAATGAGCATGTGCAGAACACATTTTAGCTGTCTGCTGTGGGCGCTTTCTTTGTAGACGCTGTTTAATAGTAAATCTCTGTGTGGAGTCCTCTGAAAGACGGCAATCGATCGTGTCTACTGTGTTTAACAAACAGCACTATTTGTAGCTAGGCATATCTTTATTTATTCTAATTTGATTTCCTTAGTTCTATTGATTTTGTTTTTGTTTCTTATCCTTTATAATTATTTCTGTAATGGTTTTACATATTTCAAAGGTCTAGATAATATATATTTTGACAGCTGAATCTAAAAATAAAGGTTGGCAATTAAAAAAACAGTGTGGGGTCCCCCCTCCCATCCATACCAAGCCCTTCGGGTCTGATATGGATCTTAAGGGGTAACCCCATGCCAAAATAAAAAAAAAAAATCCATACCAGACCCTTATCCGAGCATGCAGCCAAGGAAGGTCAGGAAAGGGGGGGAGACGAGCAGGGCCCCCCCTCCTGAACCATACCTGGCCACATGCCCCCAACATAAAATTCATGTGCATAAAATTCCCATATCTGCTGTGCTAGATCCACTTTTATTCCAAGCTATAGTATTAGTTAGAGTTGTTTACTTGGGCATGCCTCCTATACAGCCTAGATCTGTTTATTTTTTCTGTTTTATACAAAGTAAGGCCTCATTCACACAGGGCATACTACAGAGTACACCAATGTGAGAGTCATAGTTACCCTTGCCAGGATGCACAGGTGTTCCGTGCATCCCCATGCAGGCAGACATATTCATGTCTGCTCCCAATCTGACATCTATGCAAGTGTGGGGGAAAATGCTTGTCCCTGAACTCAGATAGTGTGAGTTCAAGGACATGCACCCACACCCACAGGGATGTCAAATTAAAAACAGTGGCTGTGTCCATGACATGAATGGGACTACCTGCATGGGCAGGCAAACCTGTGCTGGTATACATGGCCCTCACATGGGCGTACACAGAAAAAAGTCCCACGTGATAAAAAGTAAAAAGAAAAACAGTTGTTATTAAAAGCAACAAAAACAAACCTCTATCTGTCTAAAAAATTATAGAAAATTATTTGGGTACAGGGTTTCATGGCCATATTATGGTCAGTAAAGCTATTATAGTACTGAAAACTGAAAAATGGCCTGGAAAGAAAGGGGTGTAACATGTTGGTACTGACCTTTATTAAGACAGTTTGAAATAATTAGCAACACTCTAAATGCTTAACCTGAACTCTTTGATTAGGATAATATTATTTACAACTTTCGATATAAAGTACAATAGTTAGGTGTAACCCTACTGCACGTATGTAGTCTGTATGGTTCAGGAAGGGGGGAAGCATGCTTGCTGCTGCCCCTTTCCTGGCCAGTCAGGAAGTCTAGGAGAAAGGGCTGGCAAAAATATTCTACATAAATTAAAACTCTAACACATTACCATTTATAGTTTTCTATCACAATGCAACACAGTGGACATGGGAGCAGGGGGGTACAAACTACGTAGCCCACCACACTGCAATTCATCATGTAATTGAGGCCTAAAGGGAGAGGCAAAGGTTCTTCACACTCAGATAGTAACAGTGCTTTCTCCGATTGAGAAGGTTCTGCATCAGCAGGACAAAGCAGTGGTTAGTCCCCATATGACCACAGACACATGGTCAAACAGGCATTGGCAAGCACATTGCATCTCCTTTAAAGTACAATGGGTACATTTGCTGGTGGCTAGGAAAGGATTCAGAACAGAGCACATCACTGAAACTGATGGTAACGCTCTCTATCTTGCGCCTTTTTGATGGTGACAGTTCAGTTATTTTTATCCACTCCTTCCTAATGGCACCATATAATGATTCCTCAAGATTACTAGACCCTACAAGACAACCAAGAACCTATGCAACAGCCCAGTAAAAAATGCTACCATACTGTTTTGCATCTAGTATGCCTGGGGGACAAGAGCCAAACTGGGTCGGTGATTCTGGGAGTTATTCATGGACAGAACAAGAGGTTGCTTACCCCCTGAAAATCTTCTGTTATGCAAGGTCATGTATGATAATAGAACCAATCTGCTGTCCCCTTTACTGTAGGAAAGTTTACACATGTGCCTTGCCTGACATACAGTACATCTATAACCTTGTGGTAGCAACAGAATCACCCCTGTGTTCCTATGGAACACACATTGCATGGTGTAATAGCTGGATCACTTGAAGCATAGCACCAGGAGGAAGAGGAGAAAATCCTGCTGGTCCTCTTTCCAGGAAGATGTCATATGAAGTCCACCCTGAGCAATGAAAGCCACCAATTTGCTATAGGCCAGGTGGAAAGTGGTTAAAGAATAAAGGTTATTGCAAGTGTACACAAATAGAATCTAATGAGATGTGTAAATCAGTGTGGAAGGTCTCTTTAGTATATGCAGACAGAGTGGGAACAAACAAGATTCCTACTGTAATATAGCCCAAAGGATATGGGTGAAAAAAGCATATTGGTGTAAAACTGGCAGGATATCACAAACTGCTATACACTGATCCGTCATAATATTATGACCACTGACAGGTAAAATTAATAACATTGGTTATCTCACTAAAATGTCATCTGACAGTGGGTGAGATATATTAGGCAGCAAGTGAACATGTTGCCCCTGAGGTTCATGTGTTTAAAGCAGAAAAAATGGGCAAAAGTAAGGTTTTGAGTGACTTTGACAAGGGCCAAGTTGTAATGGCTAGGCAACTGGGTTAGATCAACTCCAAAACTGCAGCTCATGAGGAGTGTTCACAGTGCAGTGGTCAGGAGCTACCAAAAGTGGTCCAAGAAAGGAAACCAACAGGGTCATGGGCAGTCAAAGCTCATTGGTGTAAGTGAGATTAAAAGGCTGGCCTGTGTAGTCCGATCCAATAGCAGAGCTACTGTAGCTAAAATTGCTGAAAAAGTTAATGCTGGTTCCAATATAAAGGTGTCAAAACACACAATACCTCACAGATTGTTGTGTATAGGGCTGAATAATCGCAGACCATTCATGGTGCCCATGCTGATCTGTGCCCACAGCCAAAAGCACTTTCAATGAGCATGTGAGCATCAGGACTGGACCATGGATCAGTGGAAGAAGGTGGCCTTGTTTGATGAGTCATGTGGATGGGTGGGTGCGCGTGAGTCAGTTAGCTTGGGAAGAGATGGCACTAGGCTGCAGAATGTGAAAAAGGCAAGCTGGCAAAGGCAGTGTGATCCTTTGTCTAGTGGAGTTCATATCTTGATGGGTCAGGGCTGTTTTGGCAGCAGAAGGGGGACCTACTCAGTATTTAGTGGGTGGTCATAATGCTATGGTGGGTGCTCATAATGTTATGGCTGATCAATGTATGTATTAAATAGGCACAGTGGTGGACATGAGACAAATGCCTCAGAGCAAGAGGCATAAAGGAAGAACAATGATCAAGCAATGATCCTTGATGTGTCTTTCCACTAAATCAGCAACTCCTGATGTGTCATGTGTCACTAATCAAAGAATTCACCATAATGGTGAGACATGATGAGGCGTCAATTAGCAACAGAATCACCCCTGTGTTCCTATTTGAACACACACTGCATGGAGTAATAGCTGGGGCACTTGAAGCATAGCAGCAGGAGGAAGAGGAGGAAATCCTTCTGGTCCTCAGATCTTTTTACAACTGACTATATCCCTGTGAGTTTTAGACAGCAGCAAACAAAGGAGTAGTATACTAGGGAGGAGGAGAGGTAGGTTGCTAGTGATGAAAAGGAGGACATGGGAGGAGAGATTTTCCAATTGCATTTCTCTCCTGCCAAACAACTAGGAGGTGTGCATGGGTGAGGTGAGATTAGTGAAGACACTGTTATCTTCAGCTACACCAAGGGACCTCAGCTGCAGGCAATTTGTGGTGAATCAACTCATTCATGCTGAAGTGTCTTTACAAGGACCCTACATTTGGGCTATAAAGGAGAGGAACCATTACTGTTTGGCAATCATTTTAGATCACCATGCGTCCATCCTCGAGGGAGCAAAAATGCACCACTTAGAAGAGACTCTGTGAAAGAACCTCGTGGTTGCCTTTCCAGAGAGTGGCAGAACCTCCTTTCAAGGCCAATGTGCCTCTGACACTCAGGTTGCTGAAAGAAAGATCAATAGTGGTTGATGCCTTAGCTATCCATCCAAGTCATTTTTAAGAACATATTGCTCAGGCATGTCTGCTGGCAACAGTAACAGGCAGCACCTAAACTATATAATCGCAGAATACCTGAGGACCAAGACAGATGTGAACAACCTTCAAAAGGATGATCCTACTGGATTTTGTGGGAGTGCAGGCTGGATTACTGGCTGGAGCTTGCACAGCACATTATGGAGCTGTTGATTCACAGGGCGTTCAGTGCAGTTGTAAGTTTTTTGACAGGGAAACAAATCTAGCTGTCTCCTCACACAGTTGACTGGCTCCCTCTTGTAAAAATGAACCATTCCTGGATCATCAATGATTACAAAGTCCCTGCAGCTGATGCCAATGACTGTATTTTTGCTTTGAAAATGGGCCACAAATAATTACAATAAACTAGTCCCTACTTATCATCTCCAACCATAATTACCAGCTTCTGCTACTGTCTTTCAGCCAACATAAGAATTAACTGTCACAACTACTGGCCAGCTGCCATTGCCAGCTCCTGTTACCTCTGCTGATTATAATTCCATGATGCATCTCCAGCCCTTTTCTGGTGCTCTAGCACTGTTAAATTCACACAAATAACTTTTACTCAGCTGGGCCTTAGCTGAACAATTTGTACATTTTTCTGCAGGGTCAATCCTGCATTTTGTCTTAATATTTCCATCCTATTTCTGTGATTAGAGATGATAAGATGCCACACATAGGGGCTTATTTGCTAAAATGGGAGAGAAAATCTGGTGCAGCTGTACATGGTAGCAAATCATCTTTTAACTTCAGCTTGTTCAGTCAGGCTTTGCAAATAAAACTTGGGAGCTAACTGGTTTCTATTTGCACCAGTTTTTGCACTTAAAAGTTTTAGTAAATAACCCTCACAATCAGGGGCAGACTGACCATTTGGAAACTCGGGCTCTGCTCGAGGGCCCGGGGTCAGTAGGGGGCTTCATGAGATGCCCCTGGTACCTTTTTCATAGGCTTTTTTTAGTTTGGGCAAGGACACAGGGGCCCCATGATCCCCAATTGCCCGGGGGCCCCATGAGTTGTCAGTCCGCCCCTGCTCACAATGTTTATATGGCTGGACCTCAGCTGAAAAATGTATAGTGTTTTTGCAGGGTAAACCATGCTCTTTCCTATTTTGCAGCCTATTCAGTTCTCTGTAATCAAACATTTTTATAGCTAATGTCTCTAAAATATTGCACTGTAATTGGAATTTTTTTTTATTAAAACCTTCCTGATCCCTTCTTGTGAAACTGCTTTCTGTAACACTGCTTATATACTGTGCACAGAGTTTGTTCAATATTTTACTGGTTTTTTTTTAACTGCCTTTCAAAATGCAGCCCACTACTAGTGCTTTAATACTGTCTTTGGAGTCTGTACAATGTATCTGCCTTTTTGGGGAAATATATGCACTCTAGTATTGATTTTAGATTGTAAGCTCTAATGAGCAGGGCCCTCTGTTTCCTCTTGTACCAAATTGTATTGTAACTGTAATGTCTACCTTCATTTTGTAAAACTGTTGGCGCTATATAAATCCTGTATTATAATAATAATAATAATAATTTTTAAAAATGAAAAGCTGCATGCTTTAAGCCCTTTTCAAAATTTGACCCACTTTAGGTGCTTTACCTTTACTACTGTCTACAGAGTCTGTATAATATTTCAGGCTTTTTGCAGTAAAATATACACAGCCTATAGTTTATTTTTGGAAGGAAAACTGAGTGCATTTATTATATTTTTTACACTGCAGCCTGTAAGACATTGCACCCACAATCAGCAGAACATGGGTGCAATTCTGGATCCTTCAAACACCCAGTTAGCTGTCCCGATGTACCTCATAAGAGCAGAAAGGAAGTTACTGAATAGCAGGGAGAATAAATGGTATTGTTTACCCAGGGCAAGAGCCTGATATGATGAGAAAAGCCCCCTTACACCCCTGACTCGGGGCCCCTAATAGTGTTAACAGAAGTACAGAGTGACCCGTAGATCTTGCTAGCAAAGCAGGTGTCCATGCCAGGCAGGGGTAGTCATCAGTGGTCTTCAGTGCAGCAGGCAGGCTGGATGGCAGCTGGTGAACAGCATATTTAAGCAGAGTGATACTGGTGATAGCAGGCAGGCAATACACAGGTAGCAGACAGTATATAATTAGGCACATATGGAAGGAAGGCAGGTACCAGAAAAAGCAGAAAGAATAGCAGTCAGGTAGGCCAGATCATACACTGGCAGACAGATCAGGTACAGATGTGAAGGCAAGAGTATGGTCAAGGTACAAGTTGAGTCAGGAACTGATCAGTGAAAATGTAGTAAAAAGAGCAGGCAGAAGTGGTGATCAGAAGAGAAACTGAGGTCGGCACAGGCGAAGTTCAAGAAGTAGGACAAATCTGCAACTGGAATCAGTATGCCAAATCACAGGGTTTCAAGACACACAGAAGGTTGAAGACATAGGGGTATTTAACCTGAGCACTGGCACAATTTAAATAGTCCATTTGGCACCATCATCTGTCACAAATGCGCATGAGCATGTTGATGTGCATGGGTATGCGCTCACATGCCCATGTGCCCATCCCCTATGTGCACGAGAAGAAATGTTTATTAGCCTGTGATGATGCACAAAAATCCATTTTGTCTACTGGGATGCCCTTCCTGACAAATGGACTATGGGAGTACTCACCAGCAACCTCGAAGTTCATTGCAAACTACAAGCTGTTGACCAAGGAGGCCAACGGTAGATGTAGTTCATTCATTTGCAGAACTCTGTGAATGAATGATGCAAATGTGTGGGCAGAGCCCCGCACAGTTGCTCTGTTTTTAAAATGTGACAGTGGGTGCAGGGAGGAGATCCCCTGCTTGCTATCACAGGTAGACATGTGCAAAATGAAAAAAATGTGTTTTGTTTCAATTCATTTGGATTCGTTATTTGACTAATTTTGTTTCATTTGATTAGTTAAATTCCTTTAATACATTTTTCGGATTTTGTTTTGTTTATTCAAATTCGACTGTGTTGTGGACTTTTGAAATTATTTATCAAGACATAACCTTAATTCTGATAGCAAACCAGCCTAGCCATCTGCTAAGGGTTAACTTGTCTTGGTTGAAAATTCAAAGGACCCTCCAGTTAAGAAATGTACATAATGAGTGAAGTGAGCTTTTTCCAAGACAATAGACTGTTTGGACTGTCAACAAATACTGTTTATATATTGGGGTTGAGTGGAAGACGTCTACAAAAGTTAAATAGACAGTCAAATAAGACGTTAAACCTTCAAACATTGAATCACCACACCAACAAGTGAACAATATATGAGACTATATTAACCTCCCTGGCGGTATGATTATTTCAGATTTTTGGTGCTGAAAGCGGTACCATTTTTTTGCATGGAAATATGTATTTTTTTTATTGTAGGCTGTAATTTTTAGGAAAAACACACGGAAATCTGTCCGAACAAGAGTCTAGTAAACATCCCGGGTATGATAAAATTTGAAACACAAAATCATAAATTATAATTTAATAAATAATCATAAAAATAATATAAAAATAATAAAAAATTTAATTCAATAATGTAATCAAACCAAAAACACTGAAATGTGAAATAGAGCGCCAAGTTCGCACATTGCTGAGCTCAGTCACAAAATCGTTTTCAGTTTCTGATGACGAATTTCCCCCACAAATCATTATCACTCAATTCTGCAAGTGGTTCTGATTTACTATCGCTGTTCTCTAGCTGATCTAAACCGCTTTTGACCTAAAGGGACACTTTTTGGACGCCATGGACATTTCTCAGTTTCCAGACAGAAAGAACAGACAAAATGCAGGCAGGGCGCAGGACAAAGCACTAGGGACAATATGTATGTGAAATAGGTTGAAACAGCAATGTTTTACTGTGTAAAATGTAAAAAAAAAAAAAATGACATTTTTTAAAATTTTTAAATTTCCCGCCGGCGGCGGCGCCCGTACGTCCCGACGTCACAGGGACAGGACACAGAAGCCGGATGCCGGCATCGGCCGGAGGAGATGGCCGGGGACGCTGCAGGGGACACATCGTGGGAGCGCAGGGTAAGGTAAGTGAAGAACACTTGCCGGAGCAGTGCCTCAGGGTAAGCCCGAGTGTAGCTCGGGGTTACCGCTTTTGGTACTGAAATGTTACCCCGAGCTACACTCGGGAATACCGTCAGGGAGGTTAAAGTTTGAGAAGAGTAAACAAACCTTGAGGAGAATGGTGAGATAACAGTCTTTTCAAATAGTCTTTTCAAACTACAAGGACACCTGGTTGTTGCCTCTCATCTTTACAATGGACAAACATCAGTTTAATGTGTCACTCTTTAAGACTAAAGGTTAAAGCCTAAAACTTATATTCTTACCCCAGAAACATTAACAGGAAGATACATTATTCCTACTCTTTCTGAAACAAAAATACATTCAGCAATGGGAATTGTACATCACTAACTTGAGTATTGGGATGATGAAAAGTAAGATATATTGTGAATTAGCATCAGTTGTATGTTGTATTAGAAAACAAATGCTTTCCCACAAGTTTGTATCTCAGGGAAATGAATAACTGAATATACATATATCTTCCATAGTTCTTATCTAGCACATTATAGGTATAATCAAATATATATATCTGGATAAGACGTATATCTAATACCTGAAATCACCTTGAGTTCCACCCAAGGTATGAGTCATCACTAATACTCAAATTGTTCTATGAGCTCTGACCGCCACTTAGTGGACAGGTGAGAGATAGCTTAAATACATACATTTCTCAACCAGCCAATCAAAAAGCCTGGTGGGAGGGTCTCTTAGAACAATAGTTTAGTTAGTATAAAAACCCATGCACCTCATTTAGAAAAAAACCTCACTAAGAAAAAACTCATTGAAAAAGAAACTTCATTGAAAAAGGAGCAACTGACTGAAGAACCTGACTGAAAACTAACTGAAGATATCTGAAGAAGCTGAAATCCATCTCTGCTGTCTATCAACTCTTCCATCCTTTCAAACTTCTAAAAACTTTACTTCTAAATCTCTGTGCTTCTATCTTCCTACATTCTCCTACACTATTGAACTATATCTCACTTTCCCCTGTGGTCATCATTCTGAAGGCGTTCCATTGCCATCTGGATCCACTGGGAGGTGTCATATTCCTAGATCTGGGTGTGGTGAGACTGTCCATTTAATTTTGTATTGCATATTTTCTCTGTGTGTAGAGTAATAAGTATTACCTTAGTGTATAACAACTGTAGTGGATGGTTATATATATATAGAGGGATTCCGTATTACTGTTAGATATTGTTGGTGTCATATTACAAATTTTTCATATTTTATAAATTATTAAATATTAATAATTAGAGTATAATTTATCAGGGAATATCTTCTTCCATTGCTATGGCCACGTAATGAGAGAAAATAACCTCTGAAATACTCTAAAATTATTAGTTATTAATAAATTTAATTTTTAATCATTATCATTTAGAAGATTGTTATATTGTTTCCCATTATTTAGAAATATTATATTGTGTATGATATTGGCATAGTATATTTTTGACCGTGTGTATCAATATTCATTTATCACCAGTCTTTTGCGTTTTGTGTTAATATATATGTAATTTTTGTACATAAATAAATTTTTATATTTATCTAGTATAAGGCAAATTTTGTGTGTATGGTACGAAATCATACTGGCTAAAAGAATTCAAGGTATAATAATAAGTGGTGATCAAATTATCAAGGTGTCCAAATTATTGGTTTACTAAATATTTGCCGTATTTTAACGGCTGGAGGCACTGTAACATTTCATCTAAGGGAAAGGGACACCGCCCTTTACAAGTAGAATAAATCCTTACATAAACCACCACAACTGAAACAGATTCGAAAATAATTTGAATGGATTTGAAAATAATTCCAATGGATTTGAAAACAATTCTAACAGATTCAAAGATAATTTGAACGGATTCAATAATAATTCTAATGTTACAATCCATAATCCACAATCTGTTTGTGTTTTTGATGGTATATTGGCTATATGAAGAGTTGCATTACCATATTGGAAATTTCTATTTCAGCAACAGTTTCACAGTGCCTTTGTTGATCACTACTCACATCACCATAGAACAGCTCACAATTTTTTGTAAAGTATTATAGTCTTTTCTAATCTATTCTATTCTTTTCTAATTATTTTCCATTGTTTTATATTCTATTCTAATGTATTCTGTTTGAATCCAAATTCATTCTATTCAAAATTTTAATTTCGAAAGATAGTTATATTCTTTCTATTTTATTCTATTTCATTGTTTTACTATTCTATTCTTTTATTCTCTATTCTAACCTATTCTAATTTAATCTATTCTATTCTTTTATTTTCTGTTCTACTTTGCTTTTTTTTACTTTTATTTTCTATTCTATTCTAATTGATTATTTTCTTTTGCATTCTATTCTTTGATTTTCTATTCTAATCTTTTCTATTCTTTTTTATTCTATTCTTTGATTCTCTAATCTAATTTTTCTATTCTATTTTAATGAATTCTATTATCTTCTATTACTTTATTTTCTTTTCTATTTTGTTCTTTTTTACTCTTATTTTATATTCTGTTCTTTTCTTCTTTCCTATTCTATTCTGTTCTATTCTTTTATTTTCTATTTTATTCTATTCTTCTCTATTTGTTTATTTTCTATTCTATTTAATTCTATTCTTGTTTTCAAATTTGAATTGGTTTTCAAATGTGTTTTGAATTTTGAATTTGTTTTTGAATGTGTTTTCGAATTTGAATTAATTCAAATTTTGGCCGAATTTCATTTTGTTTTATCAGATACGTTTAAATTCATTACTATTGTAATTCAGATGCATCCAAATCTCCGAATAACAAAAAAAATTGTCCAAATTTTGATTCGGAACTAAATGAACAGCACATGTTTAATCACAGGGAGAAGGAATCGGAGGGGAAAGAATATAGGTGGAACATTTAACATGTTCCAAAGGTTAACTTATCCTTTAAATGCTGTCTGTGGATTAATATAATATTTACGTATCTTTTTTAGTGGAATTTTATATACCAATGTTGATTTTTGGATAAAAACTTGGCAGTCTATGTCTTTGAAACTGCAGCCTAATAGAAAAAAAAAGTGACAGTGTGCATAGAGTCTGCACAATATGTATGACTTTTGCCTCAGAAATAACAAATTATACCTTTTATTTCACAATAAAACCTGCCTTCTATTTTTATCTTCAGTTGTAGCCTAGTAAACATAATGTGCGGAGAGTTCGTGCAATATTTATGTTTGTATTTTCTAAAGGATAAATTCAAAAATTTACTTCATGACAAAAAAAAAAGTCTCAACTCTTTTTTCAATGCAGCCCAATCAAGCTTTTTAGCCACTGCGCAATGTATGTGGCTACTGTCTCTGAAATAGGGCACTGTAATTTTTAAAACTGGGATAAAAACTACCCGATCTCTATAATGTAGGGTTATGGTTTTGAAATGTTCTGGTGGAGTCTGTTTTGACATTTTATTAAACATTCAATACAATGCAGTGCAGCACTGCAAAAGATTATCATTCACAAACAACTATACTATGAAACTGCTTTGCTATTGAACAGATTGTACAAAGTTAAGGGCTTTATTATTCTTTCTTCTAATTATTTTTTTTGTAAACACAAACTTTTAGGTCTGTTGGGGTTGTTACCTTCACCACTGCATTAAGACTTATGTCTAAATAAGAAAGGTTGCAGCTAAAACTACAAACTTTTTGTGAAATGGAAATAATTCAGATTGCTGTGCTGCTGTATGTAATTTAAGCTAAATTATAATTTAAAAAATCAGTTGATGTACTGCCATTGATGCTGTCTGAATTGTACTGTTCCATAACACTCAGGGGCGGACTGACCATTTGGAAACTCGGGCACTGCCCGAGGGCCTGGGGTCAGTAGGGGGCCCCATGAGATGCCCTGGTACTTTTTTCATAGGTTTTTTTGAGTTTGGGCAAGGGCACAGGGGCCCCATGATCCCCTATTGCCTGGGGGCCCCATGAGTTATCAGTCCGCCCCTGATAACACTGCATATAGCTTAAATGCATCTCCCCAGCATGTATTAGAAAGGAATGTTTTTTGTCCCATGTCGCCCTTGAAGTTGCATAAAAAGTAAACCCTCTCCCCACTATACAGTATTTTGTTATGTCATTGTTACATGTCTTCCATGTGTTCCAGCTCCCCATACTCTTTGTTTGACAATTCCTTGCCTATTAGACTTGAAAGTGTTCAGAATTTATTTTCAAGATTTGCCTCATATAGATTTCAATAGGGTTCAAATTAAAGTTTTCATTAATTCAGAATTTACAATGGGTTTGATAAACAGCAAATATACTGAACCCAAGCAGACCATCCCTAGTTTTAAATTATAATTTTTTTAATAATTAAAATATTTCAGCTGTAAAATGTATATACACTGCTCAAAAAAATTAAAGGAACAGTTTTTAATCAGAATATAGCATCTAGTCAATGAAACTCCTTGGATATTGATCTGGTAAGTTGAGTAGCAGAGGGAGTTGTTAATCAGTTTCAGTTGCTTTGGTGTTAATGAAATTAACAACAGGTGCACTAGATGGGTAACAATGAGATGATCCCCAAAACAGGAATGGTTTTATTTGTTGAGGCCACTGACATTTGTTTCCTTACTCATCTTTTCTGACTGTTTTTCACTAGTTTTGCATTTGGCTAGGGTCAGTGTCACTTCTGGTAGCATGAGGCAATACCTGGACTCTACAGAGGTTGCACAGGCAGTCTAACTCCTCCAGGAAGGCACATCTATACATGCCATTGCTGGGAGGTCTCAGTAGCATGGAGGAGATTCCAGGAGACAAGCAGTTATTCTAGGAGAGCTGGACAGGGTCGTAGAAGGTCCTTAACCCATCAGCAGGACCAGTATCTGCTCCTTTGTGCAAGGAAGAACAGGATGAGCACTGCCAGAGCCCTACAAAATGACCTCCAGCAGGCCACTGGTGTGAATTGAATGTCTCTGAACAAACAATCAGAAACAGACCTCATGAGGGTGCCCTGAGGGCCCAACATCCCCTAGTGGACCCTGTGCTCACTGCCCTGCACCATAGAGCTCATTTGGCGTTTGCCATTGAACACCAGAATTGTCAGGTCCACCACTGGCTCCCTGTTCTTTTCACAGATGAGAGAAGGTTCACCCTGAGCACATGGGACAGACATGAAAGGGCCTGGAGAAGTCGTGGAGAACGTTATGCTGCCTGCAACATCATTCCGCATGACCGTTTTGGTGGTGGGTCACTGATGGTCTGGGAAGGCATATCCATGGAGGAACGCACAGACTTCTACAGGCTAGACAATGGCACCATGACTGCCATTAGGTATTGGGATGAAATCCTTGGACCCATTGTCAGACCCTACACTGGTGCAGTGGGTCCTGGGTTCCTCCTGGTGCATGACAATGCCTGGCCTCATGTGGCGAGAGTATGCTGGCAGTTCCTAGAGGATGAAGAAATTGATACCATTGAATGGCCCCTCACGCTCCCCTGACCTAAATCCAATAGAACACCTGTGGGATGTTATGGTTACGTCCATCTGACACCACCAGGCTGCACCTCAGACTATCCAGGAGCTAAGTGAAGCCCTGGTCCAGATCTGGGAGGAGATACCCCAGGACACCATCTGTCATCTCATTAAGAGCATGCCCCGACATTGTCAGGCATGCATACAAGCATGTTGGGGCCATACAAACTACTGAGTACCATTTTTTGGTTACTGCAATGAAATTTAAGCAAAATGGACTAGCTTGCTGCATAATTTTTTCACTTTGATTTTCAGGGTATCTTTGAACTCAGTCCTCTGTACTTTGATAATTTGAATTTCCATCAAACGATGGGACATCCTTACATTCCTAACACATTACCCAATCTATATCAGTATAGATACCCAGCGTAATATTTTTCCCCATTGAGATCTAATGTGTTTTCAATGTGTTCCTTTAGTTTTTGTGAGCATTGTAGATTTTATAATTGTTTATAAGCTCATTTATATGGGTTTTGCAGTTTATCTATTTTGTATAATATAGGTAATTCCAAAGTTAATGTTGGTTATTCTGATTTGTTTGTTCTTTAATATTTCACTTGCAAAAATAAGACATTATATTTTGTATAGCAGGGATTTTTTTATTGATGTTTCTGGATTTCCCTATTGGGGATATTATTCCTTTCTCTGAGTCCTGGTGATCATGGAGAAGCAAGAGGGTATTTCCTTTATTTTGAAGTGATTTACTCTTGTACCGAAAGTGAGGGCAACTATCCCTATTTGGACACAGATGGCAAAAACCTCAAATTTATCTAGAATTAAAAAAAGTTTTACTTTTACAATTTATGGAAGGAGGAATCAAGGTATCGGTTCACATACACTTATGTGTGAAAGCAACTTGTGTCTAGAAGTTACATTATTGAATGCATAAATAAATCAGTTGGTTAACAGTTATAGTAGCTGTCTTTTCAATATATTATTGATATTAACAGTGGGGTTACATTTCAATACAATTTCAGAGACAATTAATGCTACAGTATTGACTTATATGACACCAGAAAACATTTAACGGAACATGACACAGCTGTGTGCTTTTGAAATCTTTACTGTTTGACAGTTCGTGAATAAATGAATAAATCTTTTGAATACTTTGTGAATAGACCAGTAACATCAGGCTTGTTATCTATATAACATTTTTAGGTTCCCTCTATGCTGAATTTATTATCTCAGAGATTCTTTTACCCTTTCACTGCCAGGCTCGACCTACAAAGTTATAAGCTCTCCCATACTCAGAAAAGTAGGGGAAGGGGATCACTAAGTGATGATTATTAGTGTTTCAGGGGTAGGAGGGGATTTTCATTGACCCTGTTATTTTAATCTAAATGGGCCCCTAATACCACATTACACATATGAGTTGCATTAACATGTAGTAAAACAGTAAAACCGCACTGCATTCTGGTGTTATTCAACATGAATGGCTTTCTGATGCTGTATTACAGTAGTGAGCAATGTACTCACATTGCAGTACATCACAACAAACATGCCATGCATTGGGGTGTGTTACATTTTAAAAAAGGGTCATGGGCTCATTCACACTTTTGAATTGTGCTGTACACTACTGTGTAGTCAGACGTAAAATGCATTGTTGCATTTGAGGGAATGTAAAAAAAAATATTTATTGGATGTGATCAGTGGCTTGTTAGCTGCTGATCACATATTTTTATGATTCTAGGCATTTCTGGTCTGAAGTGAGCATGCAAATGCAGTGGAATTTAGGCCTCATGTACACTACTGCTTCTAAATGTGAGTTTAGGAGCTGTAGGTGTTTTGTTTTGCCAAAGCCCCTGAATTCAACTAAAAAAAAAAAAATGTCCATGCTTTTATCAGAATTAAGCAGAAGCAGGGTTTAGGGGCAGTTAAATGTTACTTTCCTGAATGCAGCAGTATTGAGTTCAGGAGAGGAGCATTTTGGCTAAAAAACACCAAAAAGTGGCAAAAACGTGCCTAAGCTGTGTGAAGAATGAAAAATGAAGAAATTAGAAAAAACATTTTTCACAATTTTTTTTACATACTGTCACCAGTGCAGTGCAGTATCATCATATAACTGGTGTGGCAGTGAACAGGGACACTCACTGGTGACATTGCGAAAAAGATAGTGAATAACTTTTCTAAATTGTTTTACATTGTTTATTACTTTTTTTTCATAATACACTATGACCAGCCGGTGACAGATCTCGCCACAGCGTGGCTCCATGACTCATACGACGTCCACCCGAATCAATGAGATTCCCGATTGACCATCATTCTGCTATTGGCCGGGCAGGAACAGGTTAAATCCTTTTTAGAGTTGCAGGAGAAGTTTTCCCTACCCAGGAGTCAGTTCTATAAATATCTCCAACTTAGACATGCTCTTCAGGCACAGGCTCATGCCTTCCAGCTGTATCTAGAGGAACACCCTTTGATATCATGAGTACTTATGGAACGAGAAAAGCAGGGCATGATTCCCAGGGTGTACTACATTTTCCTTCTACCCATAATGCTTCTAAATTGCCATGTAGAAGGGGTTGAGAAAAGCATCTGGGTTCTATTGAAGGTGTTGTCTGGGAAATCTGCTTAACCTCCACCCCTCTGGTATCTGTATCAGCATCCCAAAAACTCTCCCAGTTACACCTCTTCCATAGGCCTTATAGGACACCCACCAAACTACATAGATTGGAGAACAGATCTGACCCTTTATGCTTGAAATTGGAAAGGGATACTAGGGATTTCTTGCATATGATCTGGAGGTGCCCCAAATTATTCTGCTACTGGTCAGATGTTATCACCACCATATCCCAAGTTTTTCTATTTCCACCCCCAAGCAACCTTATTGTTTGTGTGTTGGGTGCTTTAAATGAGGAATTGCTTATACCACAAACCCATGTAGTGGTTCTATGCTTATTATACCTTGCTTGCAATTTGATAAGTCCATACTGGATGTCTCACAAGTAACTCAAAAAGTGTGGGTGGAACAAGTAAATAGTATGCTTATATATGTGAAAAACATAAGCATACTATTTACTTTCCATACTACGAGATGAAAGATTTCCCCTTAATTCTTGTTTAGGGGACAACTCTAACATTTTGGCATTTGCTTTACTTTTCTTCTAAAAATACAGTGGTCATCAAAGCAAATAAGGTGATGAATCTTCCCAATGGAGGGTTTAACCCATTCCAATTCTATTCAAAACCAAAACAAAACGTTTTGCCCAGAGATTCACTTTAATGATTGTGAAGAAAGGTACAACATCAAGGCATTGTTTGTTTAATCTATATAAAAGATACCTTAAGCCTACTGTGTTAATTGCAAACTATTAAGGTTAGTGAATTATAACAGTCATATATAAACATACTTTTGGGGATAATTAAGGTAATTATCAAGTTTGGTGATTTCTATGTCCTCTAATAATCTAAAAAATGAGTTATGGTGCAGATACCCTATTATAACCAGGATAAAGCCAATTACCTTTCATGTAAAGTTGAGAACTCTCTCAACCCCTTTTAAAAAAAGCTGTAAAACCCCACTACAGGCAGTTCAGTACTGGTAATAAAAGGACATTTTAAGTGCTTCTGAAGGTAAATGGTAGTGCTACACCTACAGTAAATATGTTCTGGAAATGCATACATTGTTAGCTGATTAGGTTTCAGAAAAGAAGGGAGAGAAGTGTGATGAAACTGGACTAAAACCTTAGAATGCTATCACCCCAAAGAAATGATCCCGCAAAAAAAAAAAAAAAACTGGGGAAGTTCCAGGACAACCCCAAAAGCTTAAAGTCAAGACATGAATATTAAAAAAAAAATACAAGATTTATTAATCACATCCTAAAAAGTTTAAAATAGCCACACATTATGCATAATACAATATTCTATTCTTGATACATTACAAAGACTACTTATATATTTGCTGAGTGTCACATTTCACAGGTAATAGACTGCAGTCAATGTATTTCATAGATAGTTCCACTTTGTTAGAACTAGCAGTGAAAGGGCTACAAGACATCCTTGCAATTCAATTGATCTCAGTATAGAGGTCACAAACAGTAAATGCCATATATATCGTTACGGTAATCTAAGACTACTCATTTTTTGCACAAGGAAAACAATACTGAATTACTTATACAGTATATGGAACTAAAGGATAGAGAGGTCCAGGACATAATGTTGTCCTATCACAACATGGTAGTAGACTTCTTACCTTCCCGATCTACAGAATAGAAGTGATCCCAAAGAGAGCATAAAGAGGGGCCCTGAATTCACATGGAATTTTTTTTTTTAAATTGTGTTTAAAAATGTGGAATTATTATTTTGAATTCATGCATAAATGTATATTATTGAGTGGCATCCTAGCTGTAATCAAGGTTAATTAAGTTTTCATTGCTCTCTGTGATCTTGCTGGGGTACTGTAAGGGGGAAAAGTGATTGGAAATCTCCACAATGGAGTCAAAAACAGTGATAAAAGCATTAAAAAAAAAAAAACTATATCTGTTTCTTACTCTATTTAAAACAAAAGCAAAAAAAAAAATAACAGATAGTTTTGGGCTTTAAAAGGTTAGGGTTCAGTTAGTGTAGCCCACTCCTAATACAGAAACTAGTATACCACAAGAAGGATGTGATGTAATGCAGGAGGCTTTGAAGCATCCTACCAGTTTACATAAGCTTTCCATCTCATGTGCCGCTGTTTATGATACTTTAGTTGAGCTCAAAATTAAAATAAATAAATAATTAACATTTATGTCCATAAATTGCCTATGTTTAAATTCTAAAAAAAATATGGAATTGGCCTAAAGGGTTTACAACCCACATGAAAATATTTTTTTTTATAGGAGATGTAAAAAATTAATTAGATTATTCACATATAAAGTTCTATAGTAAAACAGTATTCAGTGAATAATACATATTAAACCCACAGAATATATATGTAACAAGTGGTGTAGCCATTTCTATACTCAAGGGCTCAGCATACATTAGTAACTTCAGTTGTGACAGTCACACAGACATGGCAACTTCAAATATAATAGACATCAAGGGGTTTATTTACTAAAGCTGGAGAGTACAAAATCAGACTCCCTTCTGCATAGAAACCAATCAGCTTCCAGGTTTCATTGCCAAAGCTTCATTGAACAAGCTGAGGTTAGAAGCTGATTGGTTTCTATGCAGAAGGGAGTCTGATTTTGGACTCTCCAGCTTTAGTAAATAAACCCCCAAATGACATCAGCATATTTTTGCAAACTTTCTGCTTCTTAAAGACTAATTCTAGTTGAAAAATTCTACATGCTACAAACCATAGCCCTCTATAGCTCAGTCTGTGACGTGGTGCAAAAAGAATACAAAGACATATTTATAGGTCATCTCTGCAAAAAACACACACATAAATAATACTGAATTCATAAACAGTTTTCATAATGATAAAGACCGTAAGAGCTGACAGATGCATCGTCAGCAGGAACACTCAGGCTCCCACCCCAGACCACGGAATTTTCCAAACAACCCCATTCCTTAAAAAAAGGTTTATTATGCCAGAGAGGGTTTATCATCCACCATTGACAATACTGTGCCATATTATGTTTAATATTAATTTCTGTTTTGATTGTATACACAGGCACTTATCTTTATTTTTTTATTGTGATAGTGTATGTTTTCCCCTTCCTCATGTTACTCTAGATGCAGTCACAGCAGCAGATTTCTCGATGGAAAGACTTTCTGTCTTCTGTGAGCTTTCTGTTTTGCACATCATGTTTGGGGCATCAAATAGATTTTCAACATGCACAGTTGCGTGGGGGAGCATCTGGAGTGCAGGTCGGTGTCTGAACCAAGAACCAGAAATTGTATCCCCAGCAGATACATTAGGTCCAACAGAGACAAGAAGCAGCAGTGGCTTGGCATGGGAGTCTGAGTGTTCCCACTGATGATGGAGGAGGTGCATCTGTCAGCGTTTCTATCTGATTCCGTTTTTGGCTATAGGTAGTGATGAAGAGACCATTTATTGGTAGTGTACTCACCCTCCATTTTTTTTTATAGGTTTGATGACAAATTTGAGTGGGAGTTGCCTGTATCTACACGGGATATTATTTTGATTATATACGTAATACGTATATACGTCTCTGTATGTATCACTATAAAAACCAATTTTTGTATATATTATATAAATTTCAATATTATATATCAATTTTATTTTTTGTAGAGATGACTTAACCCTTTCCCTGCCAGGTCTGTACAGCCTACAGATCTGCAGCACTGCTTCCACATTCCTCCTCTGTCACTTCAGTGACCGTGAACTTATAGCAGAAATGTTCAGCAGACTATGATTAGTGGCTAACAAGTACAATGCAAAGCATCATGGCTGCAGCATTTAAACACTCCCCCCCCCCTCTGCTGCTAATTGCAGTTTATGAGGGGTGGTTGGCAGGTGGTAGAAATGCAGCTTAACTATGTATTTTTGCTGCCCCCACAGCCTCAAGTGTAAACAAGCCCTAGGCTTCATTCACATGGATCATACTACAGTGGGAAAGTGTTTAGCTGCACAGGGATGCACATGTGTTTTGTGCACCCCCATGCAGGCCATCCTAATAATGTCATTTGGGACACAGCAGCTGCATGGACACAGCCACTGCTCCCATCTTGACATCCATGTGGATGTATGTCCTTGAACTCACACTGTCTGTATTTGGGGCCATACCAACACAGATGTAAAACCTATCCTTGCAGCCACTGCTTCCCAATCAGGGGTGGACTGACAACTCATGAGGTCCCCGGGCAATAGGGGATCATGGGGCCCCTGTGTCCTTGCCCACACTCAAAGTACACCCAAAAGAGCCTATAAAAGGTACCAGGGGTATTTCAAGGGGCCCCCTACTGAGCCTGGGCCCTTGGGCAGTGCTCGAGTGCTGGAATGGTCAGTCCTCCCCTGGTCCCAATTGACATGAATGGGACTGCCTGCCCATTCACAGAACACCTGTGCATCCCCTTATAGGTAAACACGGCTCTCCATGGGCATACAGTTTAGTGCACTCCATGTGAAAGAGGCCTTAGCAGGAATATTGCAAGAATTTTGTAAGTTATATTGTGTTTATGTTTGCATATAAGAATTTTAGTGTTTTTTAGTGAAAATAGCGATTTGATAAACATTTGCTCAAATTTGACGGGACCTTATAAATCAGTAGCACCTTTTTTTATTCTACTGGTCATGTGCCTTCAGAAAATATATGGTTTTGGGGGATCTTTTACAAAAGTGAAAAATAAAAACTTTCAGACAGAGAAATTTGATTATTTACAGTTTTGCGGACGTCTGATATTCACCATTTTGCAAAAAAGGCGCAATTTAAAATGTACAAATATTTGTTATTTATTAACTCAATACAGTACAGGTTAAGCTTTTATAGGAATTTAGCGGGCATTTTGTGAAATTTGCTATGTTTGTATCTGCTAGTAACGATTTTAGTGTATTTTTAACAAAAATATTGATTTGATACATATTTATGCAAATATGATGGGGCCTTAAAAATCAGTAGCACCTTCTTTTTATTCTACTGGTCGTGTACTTTCAGAAAATAAATGGTTTGTGGGGTCTTTTACAAACTTTGAAAACTGTAAGGGAAAAATGAAATCCTTCTGATTTTTAGAGAAATTTGGTTATTTTCAGTTTCACATACATTTGATTTTCACAAATTCACAAGACGATGCAAATAAAAATGTACAAATATTTGTTATTTATTAACTTAATAGAGGTTAAGTTTTTATATTTAGTAGTAATTTAGAGTGACTTTTGTAAAATTTGCTGCATTTGCGTCTGCTGATAATGATTTTAATATATTTTTAATTAAAATATTGTTAACTGCGCAAATATCATGGGGCCTTAAAAATCAGTAGTACCTATGGGGGGGGGGGGGGGCCTTTTACAAAAGTTATAAAGGAAAACTAAAAAAGCAATGCAAAAATGGTTTGGCCACCTGAGTTTAAAAGTGGAGAGCAAGGCCTGACATAGAAAGGGTTAAAGTGTAAGTATGTCTTTGTATTCTTTATATACCACATCACAGACTGAGCCATACCTGGCTGTGGTTTGTATTGTATATACTTTTTCAAATATATACATATAGGGATACCTGCTAGGCATCAAACTCCCAAAGACGTTCATAAAACAAGTCAATACCCTTTGATGTCTGCTCTATTTGAAGCTGCCATGCCTTGATTGTTGTTACAACTAAAGCTAGTTGTCAGGGCTCCAGGTATGACCAGAGGTGTGTGGACTGACACAGGGAAATGCAGGCTTCAGATATGGTATAAACAATATGATTTATTAAGACTAACAATACAAAACGCAGTGCAAAACTAAACATAAACACAGTGCAAACAAACCAAACCACCTACAGATAACAATACATACAATGCAAGAGTCGTCAGGCAGGCCGGGTCAGTAGCAAACGGGCAAACGGAGTACCAGGAACAGGCGATAGAGTGGTCAGGGTCACAATCTGGGTTCAGTAACTCACGGGCAGCGCGGTGCAGAGGGTCAGGCAGAGAATGGTCAGGGTCACAAGCCAGGGATCAAACAGGAAAAGTCAGCAGAGGTCAGGATCAGGCAGGGTCGGCAACAAGTCAGGCAGAAACAGGAACACAGGATACAAGATACAAGGGCCCATGGAAAAACACACACCAAGACCCTGACTGTGAGTCTGGCCATTCCTTAAATACAACCCCTGCAATCAGCTTCAGGTGTTTGGCTGATTGCAGGGGTGAGTCTCTGATTGCTGAGAGCACCCGCTGGCCAGCCCTGGTACTGCAGCCCACAAGGCAGGTGAGTCCCACCATTATTGGCAAGTCCATTCCTGACACTAGTACTTTAAGTATTAAATATACAAATAGCTACATAACTGGTTACTTTTTTGTATGATTGTATTATGAATTGTGCATTGAATACTGTTTTTACTATGGGATTTGAAATGCAAATAAATAAATAAATGTATTTATATCTCTTCTAACACAGTTTTTAATATATTCATTTGGATTATGTTGACAATTTAAACCCTTTACACCAACTTCAGATTTTTTTTTCAGTATGTAACTAGGCTGTGTCAACACTACAACCATAATCAATGTGAATATTCACCTACTGTAATTTTGTATATTCATATTCTACCCTTTACAGCCCTTCAAAAAAAAGTTTTTTCCCTTTTTATTTTCAGATTGCAACTTAACTTTACTGCTGCAATATAAAGTGTTTATATAAATAAAACTTTCTTTTTTCTATTGTCCATTGAGGGAAACAGCTTGATAGTACAAAAACTAGAGACATGTACATAGAAAACTTAAGACCATCCCCTTTGGGGCAGAACTTTTTTTCATTAACTGTCCTCAGGATGAGTGTTGATGTTTATGTCTTATCTGTCAATTTTTATTTTTTTTTTGTATAATTTGGGTGAATTTTTTTACTATCAACAGTTACTGGTAGACTCAGTCTAGATGTTTAATAAAAAAAAAAAAGACGTCTCTCCTGTTAGCAATTGAACAAATGTCTTGCCTGTCTGTTAAGTATACTGGTGTTCTCTTTGTTATGGTCCTGCAATTGAAAGTTAACACAGGTCTTTGCTTTCATGAAGACTCATTGCTTTCTCTTTAGACTCACCTGTTGTGAGGTATTTTATCAGGTTTCTTGCTGTGTTCTGGGTTATTTCCTCTTATGGAGTGTTTTTGTGTGACGTACATAAAAATGGCTGTACCTGCATGATCACTGTGTGTGTAAGTGCTTAAGGGTTTGTCAGTGCACCTTAATGAAATTCTTAGCAAGCTGAGTATTGTTCTTGCACAGAGAAGATCAAGCCTCTTTAATTTATCTTGGGCTTTGCTCAGGTATACCTTCTGGCATCTTGGCACTGTTTTTGCCAAAATTTTAATTTCCCATTGCTTCTCCTATTGGCAGTGTTCTTTATTAATGCCTCTGTGAACAACCAAGCTTGCATGCATGCACATCTCCTACAATTTTCTCTCGTGTTGAGTGTCGCAGGTAATATCTAAACATGCAATACCTCACACTCTACAAGGTGAAGCAGACAGACCTTTTTCTTCCCTTCAGTCTGCACAGGTACACAATGAAGGGTGCAGTATTGTGTTATTTCTGCCTACCTAGAGAGACAGTGTACCTTCTGATACCCTTTAGGCCAAGTATTCCTGGGGGAGTATAGTAGCACGTGTGCCCTAAAGATGTAGCATCCTTTCTGATTTTGAGCATGTCTGGCACTAAATGGAAGAGTGGTTGCAATACAGTTTTAGACACCCCACCTATTCATGAGTGCTTTGAATAATGTGCAATGTTAAGTTTGGCTCATGAAAAGGTAATGCCTTCTGCATTTCTTACAATTCCTAGTCTGAACCATCTACTCTGACAGTGATCTCTGACCCTTACCTGGAGTGCTGATTCCTTTTGCTGTCTCACAGTGGAGGTAATGTCTTCTTTAAGGCAAAGATTTATGTCTCAACCACAGAGGAATGTGACACAGAGATGGCTAATATTTCTGATTCTGTTGGAGATATCCCATATGGCTTGTTTTTGGGCACTGCACCCTAACCTGACTTAGAAAAGGAGACCCTACCAGCTGAATTTCAGCAATTGTTTCACCAAAATAGAAGGAAACTTCCTTTTGTAATCAAGGCTGTGTATTCCACTATTCATCACCCTACCACAGCAACTGGATCCCATTCTATTAGTACTAACAATTTCAATAAAGTATTTCCTCATCATCCCCAGTTCAATTATTTTATTTACAGAGATTTGAAACACCCAGACAATCAATTCCCTGCTCCTAAATGGTTCTTGGTGCTCTTTTTCTTTTGAGGAGAGTCTCAGCACAAAGTTCTATCCAGTCCTATAGAAGATGTTCCATTGGAAACAGTTGGAAAAAGTTGGATCTGCCCTTCAAACCATGCTCATCTCTGTTCTCGTTTCCCTGACTTTGGCTGACTGGTCTAAATCATTAAGCAAAGATCTGTTAGCTGCTGGTGTTGACACGCAGCTTCTTTTTCTCAGCTTATCAATTGTACTGACCTAAAGATTGTCACATTTAACATTTTGTGCAATGCAGGGCTGGATGCTAGCCAGGTTATGTCTTGGATAACCTTGCTTCTCTCCAGATCTGAATAGCCTCTGGGTTAAGGGATAGCAGGTAAAGCAACTGTATAATAAGGCTTTTCTATGATTACACTTCAAGAGGTATAATCTTTCCCACTCTTCAGTGGACAAAATAAATAAAGCTGTGACAGGAGAAGAGGACTCACTAACCTCAGCTATGAAAATCTGTAGTTGGCTCTGAGTAAGGTTTTTTACTGAAGTGTGTAAGATGCTGTATCTTGCACATTGTACTCTTTATGAAGTACTTTTATTGGGATAACGAGTTGCCGGCTCTTCATTTTATACTCCTATGCTGTTTAAAATGCCAGGACACTGTGAGCTTTGGAGCACAGTTGGTCTACCTCTAGGGAAAATCAACCTAGACGTACAAATTTTGTTTATGAAAATCTGGAGTTACTGTATGATAATGATTTATTCTTTATCTGAGAAGGTGACCCCTCAGTAAATGTTCTATTTAACCAGTATCTAAATTACAGCACTCATGGACATTCATTTACAAGCCACACTGATCCTACATCAATATATTATTTGATGTAATACTGACAAGCAATCAAGTTGGAAGGATCACCACAAATTCCTGTTTTTAAGAGTGTTGACAGAAAGATATTTGAATTTTAACAGTTGCAATTACAAACTTTGGTTAAGGAAATACCTTATTCAAGAGGCTCAAAAGAAATTGTTCAACAGACATGGATGTTATAAACCAAGCCAAAACTTTCAAATAATTATCCAAAATATCTAATAGATGAGGCTTTAAAAAAAACTGATGCTTTGACACAAGATAAAGGTCTTCAGGGAACCCAGAGGAATGTGGATATCAAGGATCACGCGATGCAGTAAAGATTAAAAGGTAAAAGAAGTATGCATTCCAATCACCGGCATATATTGAAAGAAGAATTTCCATCCAACCCAAGACTGGTCTTCCCTAGAGCATCTAGGGCAGGGGTCTCCAAACTATGGCCCTCCAGGTGTTGAGGAACTGCAAGTCTCATGAGGCCTTGCAAGACTGACAGCCACAGGCAAGACACCCAGACCATTCCATAGAGCATTATTGAAAAATGCACTAACACCAAGTATAATAAAGTCCCAAGGGGATCCTCACTTCTGTGCACCAGCATTGTCCACATGGGGTTGCTTTAAATGTGGGACTTCCAGATGTCTCAGCTATCAATTTTTGGGACTCATGACCACCAATATGACTTCCAACAGTACAGGTTTGGCATGGCCAAACATTTTCAAAATGTCTCCCCCCAAGACGTTGTATATGTCCTGTCATGTCCATGCAACTGGGAGGAACAATACAGATCTTCAAATATTTAATAAATGTAGATCAAATTTTAGCTTTGCATTTCAAGATAATAGTTCAAGAAACTTTTTTTTTTCATTGAATAGATTTTTATTGAAATAGCCTTGCTACAACAAAAATGTATTCAAAAGCGGTAACAAACTTTTAAGATTATTGATATAAGTAGTACATATTTCTTGGACTGAGTGTTAACTGTGGAACATTTAGGCAAAGACAGCTGATGGTAGTAGGGGATTCTATAATCAAAAGGACTGATAGAATAATTTTTTTGCCAGGATCGCCTCAATCAAATGTTTTTCTGTCTCCCTGGTGCCAGGGTTCGGCATGTGGTGGACCAGGTTGATAAATTACTGGGAGGGGCTGAACATGACCTTTCTTGGTCCATGTTGGAACCAATGACAGAATACATGGAAGGTGGAGGCTCCTTAAGAATCAATTTAAAGAACTAGGCTGCAAGTTGAAGTGAAGGTCCTCCAAAGTGAAATATTACCTGTGCCATGCACAACTCAGGAAAGACAGGGGAAGATTAGAGAACTCAATGCATGGCTAAAGGCCTGGTGTAAGAGGGAAGGATTTGGGTTTCTAGAGCACTGGGACAACTTTTCATTGGGGTGCAGCCTATATTCTAGAGATGGTTTGCACCTAAATGGAAGGGGGTCTGCTGTGCTGGGGGAGAGGTTTATGGGAAGGCTGGAGGAGTATTTACACTAGGATCAAGCGGGGGAGGGAGAATTAGATTATAACGAGGTAGCTAGATCAGACAGGGGTCAGTACTTATTGGTGGGTGGAATAGGGAAAGATGGGGGCAGATAAGGTTCCCATGTTACAAACAACCAGTAGAATTGGTACCATTTGTATGAAAATAAAAAACATGAAAAATACGTGTGCACAAGGTGTCAGTGAATTAAAGTGTTTGTTCACCAATGCCAGAAGTCTGCCAAGCAAAATAGGTGAGTTTGAAGCTTTGGTGCATGAACAGAACTACAATTTAATTGGTATTGCTGAATCTTGGCTTCATTCTTCACATGACTGGGCTATTAATATTTCTAGGTATGTTCTCTTTCCTAGAGACAGGGTAAATAGGAAAGGTGGAGATGTCTGTCTCTATGTGAGAAGTGATCTTAGAGTGAGTGTGAAAGAGGACCTAGTTGATGGAGAGTGTGATGAGGCTGAAGCATTATGGGTGGAACAGCACATGGGGGTGTGTACTACAAAGGTAATCATTGGAGTTTGTTATATGCCTCCCAGTGTTAATGAGGAGGTGAAGACTCCTTGCACAGATCGAAAGGGCTGCAAGGGCTGAGACAGTGATAATAATGGGGAATTTTAACTATCCGGAAACTGACTGGAGTAATGGTACTGCAGGAAAAGTTAAAGGGCAAAAATGTTTAAACCTACTACAGGACAATTTGATGGTACAGTTCATAGAGGCCCAAACTAGGAATAATGCTCTGCTGGATCTGGTAAACTCAAACCATGCAGAGCTTATTACGAATGTCCATATAAAAGAACATCTGTACCTATGTAGTATCACTTGGACTTTATGTCACAAATTCCTATATAGGAATCATTGGATCAACACAGCTAAAAGTGGATATGTTTATGTTATCCTAATAGTCCATGCTAGAATATCCCAATGTTGCTAGACCATAGGGTGATAAGAAATAGCCCAAAAGATTACTGGTGGATGTCGCTGCCGCGTTAAATATTCTTATATACAGAAGGTCATACCATGACGTCATGAATATCTTTTAATGGTGAAACAGACAACATGGTCTGGGGTGAGGTGATGGATATTGTTGTTTAATATTTTTTTGTTTAATGACTGGCAATTTTATGCATTTATATTCTGAACCATAAATAAAATGTAATTGTTTCATATACTTAATGTATAATGGTTTACCGTATGGTTCTTTTTGTAACTGCTTTCGTGAACATCCTGTTCACGTCTCTTTTTTAGTCTCAGCTATCAAGCTTTGGGACCCATGACCACCAATGTGACTTCCAGTAGTACAGATCTGACATGACCAATTAAACATATTCAAAATTACTCCCCCCAAGATGTTGTATATGTCCTGTCATGTCCATGCAACTGGGAGGAACAATACAGATCTTCAAAGACTTAATAAATATAGATCAGATTTCAGCTTTGCATTTAAAGATCATAGTGCTTCAAGAAACTTTTTTTTCATTCAATAGCCCTGATAGAACAAAACATAATGTATTCAAATGTGGTAACAAACTTTTGAGATTATTGATATACATATATCAATACATATTTCTTAGACTGAGTGTTAACTGTGGAACATTTAGTTTCTTAAGGACTTGTTGGTCCAGTTGAAAAACATATAGTACATATCTCAAGAATATTTAGCTTGTGATGTACTAGTAATATAACAGTAGCTTAGAAATAGTAAATTATTATTATTATTATTATATAGTGCCAATAGGTTTGCTCAGCGCTGTACAATAAAGTGGGGGGACAGTACATGAGACAATACACTAACAATACAATACACGAGGGGTTCGAGGGCCCTGTTCTTTCGAGCTTACAATCTAGGAGGGAGGGGGTAGAGATACAGGAGGAAGTGGCTGTGGGGGATGGAGTGGTAGGAGGAGTGGAGGAGAACGGCTGTTAGCTGAGGGTGGGGTAGGCTTCCCTCAAGAGGTGGGTTTTCAGGAAGCGCCTAAAAGTGAGGAGGGTAGGTGACAGTCTGATGGATTGGGGTAGGGAGTTCCAGAGGATGGCCAAAGTCCTGGAGAAGTCCTGCAGTCAGGCGTGGGAGAAGGAGACCAGGGAGCTAGAAAGTAGGAGGTTTTGTGAGGAGCGAAGGGTGCGGGTAGGGTGGTATTTGGGTATCAGGTCAGTGAGGTAGTTTGGGGCAGCGTTATAGATGGCTTTGTATGTCAGAGTTAGTAATTTGAATTAATGCGTTGGGCAATCGGGAGCCAGTGAAGGGATAGGTGGGGGGGGTGGCAGAAGTGGAGCGGTTGGTGAGGTGGATGAGTCTAGCTGCTGAGTTTGGAAGGAAAGGTTTGAGTCAAGGGTGACACCTAGGACTTTGGCTTGCGGGGTGGGATTGATGGTGGCGTTGTTGGTCGTGATGGAGAGGATGGGGGGGGGGCGCGGGCTGGGGGGAAAACTAGGAGCTCGGTTTTGGAAAGGTTTAACTTGAGGAAATGGAGCAACATCCATTCTGATATGTCGTTTAGGAGGTGGGTGATGCGGGCGGAGACTGAGGGGGTGAGGTGAGGGGTGGAGAGGTAAATTTGTGTGTCATCGGCGTAGAGGTGATAGTTGAAGCCGTGGGAGTGCATAAGTTTGCCAAGGGAGGAGGTGTAGATGGAGAAGAGAAGGGGTCCGAGGACAGAGCCTTGGGGACCCCAACAGAGAAGGGGAGCGAGGGGGAGGTGGCAGCGTTATAGGTAATGCTGAAGGAGTGTTGGGATAGGTAAGAGGAGAACCAGGAGAGAGCAGAGTCCCTGATGCCAAGGGAGTGTAGTTTATTAAGGAGGAGGGGGTGGTCGACTGTGTCGAAGGCCGCGGAGAGGTCAAGGAGTAGGAGGACCGAGTAGTGGCCATTAGCTTTGGCGGTTAGCAGGTCGTTGGTGATTTTGAGTAGGGTGGTTTCGGTGGAGTGTAGAAGACGGAAGCTGGA
Organism: Staurois parvus; assembly: GCF_062004578.1. Classification (NCBI taxonomy): domain Eukaryota; kingdom Metazoa; phylum Chordata; class Amphibia; order Anura; family Ranidae; genus Staurois; species Staurois parvus. The sequence continues at coordinate 13,357,676 of NW_028317949.1, forward strand.
CTGTAGTGGATCAAGGAGGTTGTTGTCAGTGAGGTGGGAGCTTAGGCGATTGTCGACTAAGCGCTCAAGGAGCTTGGAAGTGAGTGGCAGCAGGGAGATGGGTCTAAGGTTGTTCTTGTCAGTGGGGTCCAGGGAGGGTTTTTTGAGTAAATAACAAACAGCAGGTAAGGAGAGGATAGAGCGTACAGTTCTAAAGTCTACCTATTGCTTCCAGCAGGAAATAGCCAGTTAAGAGTTAAGCATTTTCCAGTTGTTCCAGTTGTGGATTTTGCAAAAGCATTTGACACAGTTGCCCAGACACAGCTAATCTGTAAGGTAAAGTCTACGGGCTTTGAAAAATCTGTATGTAAATGGATAGGAAACTGGCTAAAAGATTGTATTCAAAGAGTAGTGATTAATGATTCATACTCTGCATGATCTAGGGTTGTCAGTGGTGTACCCCAAGGTTCAGTGTTGGGACCCTTACTTTTTAATATATTTATAAACACTCTAGGGTCTGGGATTAAAAATCCCATATTAGTCTTTGCAGATGATACCAAGCTGTGCAGTGGAATAACGTTGTTACAGGATGTCTTCAACTTACAAGCCGACCTCAATACACTGTTTAATTGGGCAACTATGTGACAAATGAGGTTTAATGTTGATAAATGTAAGGTTATGCACTTGGGGGCTAAGAATATGCATTCATCATACATACTAGGGGGAGTACAACCTGGAGAATCAATGGCGGAGAAGGATTTGGGAGTTCTGGTAGATCACAAGCTTAATAATGGCATGCAATGCCAAGCTGCGGTTTCAAAAGTGAGCAAAATCTTCTCATATTAAAAGAGGTATGGACTCCAGAGAGAAAGATATAATTTTACCCCTGTAAAAATCATTAATAAGACCTCATGTGAAATATGCAGTTCAGTTTTAATTCACAAAAAGAACATTGGAGAACTGGAGAAAGTACAGAGAAGGGCAACCAAACTGATAAGAGGCATGGAGGAGCTCAGTTATGAGGAAAAATTAGAGGAATTTAATTTATTCTCTCTTTAGAAGAGGAGATTAAGGGGGGGTATGATCAACATGTATAAATACATCAGTGGTTCATATAGTGAACTCGGTGTAGAGCTATTCACCCTGAGGTCATCACAGAGGACAAGGGATCACTCTTTACGTCTGGAGGAAAAGAAATTTATTCTCTAAACATGAAAAGGTTTCTTCACAGTAAGAGCTGTGAAAATGTGGAATAGACTCCCTCAAGAGTCGGTTCTGGCCAGCTCAGTGGATTGCTTTAAAAAAGGCCTAGATTCTTTCTTAGATACAAAGAATATAACTGGATACTAACATTTATAGGTAAAGTTGATCCAGAGAAAATCCGATTGCCTCTTGGGGATCAGGAATTCGTTTTTTCCCTGCAGGAGCAAATTGGATCATGCTTTGCTGGGTTTTTTGTCTGTCTTTCTCTGAATCTACTGTGGGTATAGGATTATAACTTTTTTTTTAATGGTTGAACTGGATGAATTTTTGTCTTTTTTCAGCCAGACTAACTATGTAACTATGTCCCAAAGTTGCCGTAGTGAGTTTATATGGGCTAACCTCCCTGTACTTATAGTCATTCTGTGGTCATATGAATGGTGTTGTTGAGTTAGGTCTAGTGTATCAGAAATTGTAGGTGATATTGTTGTTTTCCAGCATCTGGTGATGTTGAGTCTTGCCGCTAATAGAATGTGTAAAATTGTGTATTTAGTGTGATGTGGTAGTACGTCTCCATCTAGATTTAGAAGTGCAAGATTAGGAGATGGAGGTATGCAGGTATGAATTATTTCAGAGATGATATGGAATATGGAAGACCAGAAGGTTTTCAGCTTGGCACATCCCCAAAAGATATTTAAAATATCTCCTTTCTGCCCACATTGTCTCCAACAAAGGTTGGATGTGTGCTATTTTTTCTGGTGTTAGGTACTATCTTAGTGTGATTCTTTGTGATATTTCCCATAGACTGGAGCAGAGTGGGACTTTGTAAGTTAATCGACATGCTTATACCCATTAGGATTCTGTGTATGATTTCCCTAGGTCAGATTCCCACTTTGTTTTAATGAAAATATTTTTGTGTTGAAATAGGTTGTAGAAAAGTGAAATGCCTTTTAACGTACAGTATATATAGGTATGTGGAATAAAGTCCATGCAGGATATGGTAGTTTACACAACCAATTAGGACGTGAGTGTAGACAGTGAGCTGTTTGAATATACTTGAATAGATCTTGAGTTTTCAGGTGATAGTCTTCCTGGAGGTTTGGAAAGGACTTGAGGTTGGTGTTTTTGAACAGATCATTTATATAAGTTATGCCTTTGCTCACCCAGGAGGAGTATGAAATGTCAGTGATCAAGTGATGAAGAGTAGTTCTTGGGATTTTTAGGGGTTAGAATTGCTGGATAAGTGTGCAATAAGTTTATGAGCCGTTGCCAGGCTTTTAAAGATGCAGCCATGGGAGAGATATATGAAGGGATAGAGGCTGCCATTTGAGTGCTAAATATCCATTCTTTTAAGGATTGTTGTGAACTGTAAGATGCTTCAATGTGGCTCCATAAAATATTAGGTCTTGGTAGGAACCAGTGTTTAAGTTGTGTAAACATGGAAGCCCAGTAATAATGTAGCCTACCCCACCCACTGAGTGATTCTTAATTAGCTTAGTGTGTGCTCATTGAGGTTTTTTTTCCCTTGCCTTATAATATGTGATAATGTGGATTATATGGTTTTTAAGTAGCCAATGGGAATAGGGATGGGTCCTAAATAAGTATAAAAGTTGAGGGAGGTGCATCATTTCAAATGTGCAAGTCCGCCTAGCCAGGAGAATTTGTGTTTTACCATCTGTTTTAGATCTTGTTGTAGCTTAGTGTGGAAAAGAAGGAAGTTGTGGTGGAAGAGGGTTCTAGTAGACTGTGTTAATTTAACACCCAAATATGTTATATCATCGTCTGCCCAAGTGAATGGGAATTGTTGTTGTAGAAGGGTTTTAGTAACACCATCTAGTCCTAGGTCTAATGTAAATGATTTTGTGTCATTAACCTTATAGTAGGATATTTTGCTGAGCCACTGTAATCATTTTTGTGCTTTAAATAAGGATGATGATGGGTTGGTGAGCATCAGAATCACATTGTCAGTGAATAGGTTGATTTTGTGTTTTTGGGATGCTATGTTGAATCCTGTTATTTTGTTGTTTGTTCTATTGTGTAAAGAAAATAATTTGGATGTAAGGCTTGGAGAAGGGTATAATTTGTTGTTAGTATGGCATTTAAAATTTTTTCTAGACGCTGCATCCTTTTTTTCTTAGCCCATGATTCCATCTGGATCAATAAATCTCTGATAAAAGCTTTGTGTGTGTTCCATACTATAGCCGGGTCGGATACTGTGCTCATATTTATTGTGAAGAACTTTCAGTTTGTGTAAAATAGCTTCTGATTTAGAAGGGTTTTGCAGTATAGAGGAGTTATCTTGCCATATGTATGCATTTGGTTGAGATACTGTGTATGCGAGGATGATGTTAATAGGTGCGTGATCCGACCAGGTTATACTATAAATATGAGAGGATTGAACCTTTTGAAGTAACCATTTGTCAGTCAAAAAGAAATCTATACGTGAATAAGTGTTATGACGCAGAGACAGATAAGTGTAGTCTTGTGCGAATGTGTGGTAACTCCTCCACAAGTAATTGAGAAAATTTTGTTGGATGAATTTGTTGAGAGGTGGTTCAGGTCTTTTAGGACCTGAGGCAGAGTCCATTTGGTTGTCCGGTACCAAATTAAAATCGCCACATACAAGTAAGTGACCTGTTTGGATTTTCTTTATCTTCTTGAGGGTCATGTTAAGAAAGTGGACTTGGTGTTGATTAGGAGCATACATGTTCAACTGGGTATGTAGAGTGTTGTCGATTCGTGTATGACAGGATAATATATCTGCCTTTCTGAACTAAGATACCTTGGTGAAGCTGGATTGAAACAGATTCTTTTATGGCGATTAGAACTCCCTGTTTTTTCTGCTGGCAGCAGTCTTTGAAGATGTGAGGGAAGCTTTTATACTGGCAGGATAGTGAAGCTTCTTGGGTAAAATGTGTCTCTTGGATGCATAGAATGTCACATGTGCAATCTTTGGCTGTTTTCCACAATGAGGCACATTTAGTCGGGTGGTTTAGCATTTATATACTTGGTGCTGAGGAACTGGGTACCAGTCCGGAGAGGAAGGCAAAGTATGAGGAGATAAAGCAAAGCATTCAATCATGTCTGGATTTATGGTTCCTGGAGTTTCATTGTGATAGCCCATTGCGGATTATGGGAGTAGCAGATTCGCAAGGTGGATCCGGAATTATGCCCCAAGTGTACAGTAGTTTCATACCTCTTCCAACTGTTGAGATCACATGTTATGTGCAGTTTTGTGATACTAGTATTGTGGCAGGGTATCACAACCTATAGGTGCTGTAATGGTTGTTGAGGGCTTTCATGATGAAGTTTAGATGTCTTCTCATTTGTAAAGTATATTTTGATAAATCATCAAAAATGTGGACTTCTGAATAGGGGGCTGGTAGAGTGTTGAAGGATCTTGCTTTAAATAATAATTGCTCTTTCACTGAGTAAAAGTGAATGCGCATAAGGACATCTCTCAGTACTGAGTCCCCTAGATGTTGAGGTTTAGGGATTCTGAATGCGGTCAATGATCAATTCCATTGGAGATAAATCAGGCAAGAGTGTAGTGTAGTCTTGAGAGGGGGCAAACTCTGGTACACCACACAATTTGATGTTATCTCGGCATGAGCGATCTACAAGATCTGCTGATTTTGCATTTATTTGCATGTTGTCATCTCTGCTTTCCTTGTATGCACCAATAAGATCATTTACTGTGTTGGTGCATTCTTCCATTTTAGTTTCTATGTACTGTGTCTATTTCCCATTGATTGCATGTCAGTAGTGAATTTGTTAATAATTGATGAAAAATCAGTCATGAGAGAGGATTGTAGTGATATAAGCATATCTTTCATAGTGGTATCTAGGACTGGTTGTCCTGTTGTGGGAAATGCAGCTATAGAAGACTGTAAAGCTGTGTCTGTATATGCTAATATATTATGTGGATTCACCGCTGTTGAGGCCTGGTGTGGAGAATCCATCTGCATCCTCACTTTGGCAGGGATCCCAGAGATAGGGCTGGTAGATGCTGATAGTTGGGGATATAGGAGGTGTTATCCCACATTCATGTTCTCCTGGAACAGAATCAGGGAGATCTGTGTAAGGAGAAGAGGCACGGATGAACTGGCTGCTGGCACCATCTTGGCTTCCCCATTTTCGCAGTGCCGGCTGGAGGAAGAAGGCTGTGAGCTTTTGTGGCCTCTAGTCTTCTGCTTGTTGGATATCATTTGTCCACCTCTCCCAAGGCTCAGGAGCTATTATGTGGCTGGATGGATGTAAAATCTCCACTACAGAGATGTCTGCCTGTCAGGGATCCAGGTGTGACCAGAAATGTGTGGACTGACACAGGGAAGTAACAGGCTTCAGGAACACAGGCGTAGTCATGGTCAGGCAGGCCGTAAGGTACAGTCAGGCACCGCCCGGCGGGATCTCTAGTGACCCACAGAACAGGATTCCCCAGGGCGCGGAGTCTAAGCCCCAGTCTGCCTTTTCACCAGAGCCCCTGATGGTGGGGATGGACTTGGCACAGGACTGAGACCAGGTCGCGGCCCCTGAGTGCACCCAACTGTGGTAGAGCGGTCTGCCGAGGGTATGTACCGGGGGAAAGCCTGATGTGAAGGGGCTGGCAGGTTTGCACAGTAGTGACTGGATCCGTGCGGGATGGATGGATCGTCTGGGTAGCATCAGGTGTAGTCACGAAGGCCAGGTCAGCAACGTGAGGGCAGTAAGGTACCAGAGGAGCATGCAGAGAATATTCAGGGTCACAAGCCAGTTTCAGTAACGCACGGGCAGCGCGGTACAGAGGATCAGGCAGAAGGATGGTCAGGCAAGCCAGGGGTTCAACAGGAGACGGTAAGCAGAGGTCAGGATCAAAGCAGGGTCAGCAACTAGGCAGAAACACAGGATATCAGGTACAGGGGCTCATGGGAAACATACACCAAGGCACTGACTGCAGGTCTGGCCATTCCTTAAATACACCTCCTGCAATCAGCCCCAGGTGTTGGCTGATTGCAGGAGTGAGCTTCTGGCTGCTGAGAGCACCCGCTGTTCAGCCCTGGTACTGCAGCCCACACGGCAGGTGAGTCCCACCACCAGTGCGGAGTCCATTCCTGACACTGCCTCTGGCTAGTCTGTGGAGCTCAGGACTTAAGTGGCCATCTGGGATGCTCGCAAGCCAAGCCCCCCTTCAAGACACTTTTTGATGTAACATAATAAGGATTGTGAACTATTAAATAATACAAGACATTCTGAAATTAAAACACTGTAACAGATACACTAAGTTATGCAAACATTATATATCTATAGATTCAACACATAATCCCCTGATAGTTTAAATGAGGCCATTGACTTATTATAGAATAACCTCTAGGCCCCAGTCTTCCCCTCTCATGTCTTCAGATCTCACTCACACAATACCTATCGAACTATTGGGACATTGATCTTTACTGTATCACTAATTTTTTTTTGCCCTTAGTGTTTCACTTCATTCAGCGCTTCTCCTCACACCATGTTGATCCTCTATTACAGATTACAAAACAGCAATGTAGGGGTATGTGCATATATGAATGCACTTGTATATGTATAGACATGCATGTGTATTTATATATGTGCATTGGTCTATCCAGATGTGCATAGATTTGTGTGCATGCATATGTATGTACACATATTTTTACTGTGCACTTAGCCCACTCCCCTTGTTTTCCCCACACGTCTAATTTTATCACATTTATTATTTTGTTCATCATCTGGTTTTTCACTTTACTCAAAGCATAATTATATTTTTATATCCTTGTATCCACCATTTCACATTTAGGATACCCTTCCTTTTGTTTAGTTTATATACAGATCACACTCTTATTGTCAGCACCTGTGGTAGCGAGCTCTTAATCCACAGCTTGGGGTTCCCCAGGGTGCAGAGTCTAAGCCCCAGCCTGCTTGTTCACCAGAGCCCCTGATGGTGGGGATGGACCTGGAGCAGGCTGGAACCAGGTCGCGGCCCCCAGGTACACCCAGCTGAGGTAGAAGAGACCACTAGCGGGAGCAGGGTACAATAGGAGTAGACTCAGGAGATCCAGTAGGCAAGCCGAGGTCAGGACAGGCGGAAGACAAGCGATATCAGGAACAAAGCTGGGGTCCGTACACGGATAGACAATATAGGAGGAATGTCAGGAACAAGCCGGGGTCAGTACACAGATATACTTGAACAGATTCTCAGAGAACCACAGGAGAGCTCAGACAACACCATTGTTCAGGCAAAGTGAGAGACTGAGCATGTCTTAAATAGACAGGCCAGCTAGGAGGCGGGCCAGGAAGTGATAGACAATATAGATGAAAGGAAGCACATAAAACCCAGGGAATAGCAGACAACGCCCATAGGTGAGCACAGAACAACACACATGTGAGAGAACAGCAAGGAGGTAAGACAAAACAAACAAGAGGCTGCAGGCTAACTTGTGACAGTACCCCCCCCCCCCCTTAAGAGGTCTCCCCACTTTTTTTAGGGCCAGGCTTAAGGGGAAACTTCCGATGAAAAAATTCCACCAGACTGGGAGCAGAAACATCAGCAGAGGGAATCCAACACCTCTCCTCAGGACAATATCCCTTCCAGTCAATAAGATACAAAAGCTTCCCTCTGATGAACTTAGAATCCAAGATTTGCTTGACTTCATACTGACCAACCGTCATGCTACCTTGGCGTAGCCAAAGAAGGGCTCCTGCAGCAGATGAAGTCCTGCCAGGCACATCAAATGTTTTCCGGAAAGCTTGCTGGAAGGCTGGGAGACTGGAGATAGTGTGGTCTTGACGTTCCCACAGTGGCGAGGCCCAAGCCAGTGCTTCACCTGAAAGGAGGGAGATCATGTATGCCACCTTGGAACGATCGGTAGGGAAATGATCGGCTGTTAGCTCAAAATGAATCGAGCACTGATTGATGAAGCCTCGACAGGCCTTGGGATCACCAGAAAAGTGAGGTGGTGGAGGCAGCTGGAGTCTCGAAGGATGGTGTTCCACAGAGGGAACAGCGGAAGGTGGAACAGCAGGAGCCAGAGCAGGGCCCGAAGCCGAAGCAGAGGATGAGGAAGTGGACCCCGCCTGTAGCTGATCCAACCAAGAGGAGAGTTCCTGCAGACAATGCATAATCTGTTCTTGATAGGCCTGCTGGACATCAACTCTCTGCACCAAGCCCTGAAGTTGTTCCAGGAGAGGCCAAGGTGTCTTCGAGGAGCTCATGGCCTGAGCAAACTGTCAGCACCTGTGGTAGTGAGCTCTTAATCCACAGCTTGGGGTTCCCCAGGGCGCGGAGTCTAAGCCCCAGCCTGCTTGCTCACCAGAGCCCCTGATGGTGGGGATGGACTTGGAGCAGGCTGGAACCAGGTCACGGCCCCCAGGTACACCCAGCTGAGGTAGAAGAGACCGCTAGCAGGAGCAGGGTACAACGGGAGTAGACTCAGGAGATCCAGTAGGCAAGCCAAGGTCAGGACAGGCGGAAGACAAGTGATGTCAGGAACAAAGCTGGGGTCGGTACACGGATAGACAATATAGGAGGAATGTCAGGAACAAGCCGGGGTCAGTACACAGATATACTTGAACAGATTCTCAGAGAACCACAGGAGAGCTCAGACAACACCATTGTTCAGGCAAAGTGAGAGACTGAGCATGTCTTAAATAGACAGGCCAGCTAGGAGGCGGGCCAGGAAGTGATGAAAGGGCAGCACATAAATCCCAGGGAATAGCAGACGACGCCCATAGGTGAGCACAGAGAAACACACATGTGAAAGAACAGCAAGGAGGTAAGACAAAACAAAACATTCTGAAGCATTCCTGAACAATTTCCCAGTTTGTGATCTCATCTGGTTTTGTGCTGCACAAAAGCAATATATTTTGATATACTCCTTAGCTATTTTCAGTTGTATATTCAACATCATCTTTCTACACACCCTCCAGTCACTAGGCTTTCCAGCATTTGGATCGCCAACCCTTTTTTATTTAACTGCTTGCCTACCAGGTACTTTTACCCCCTTCCTGCCAAGGCCAATTTCCAGCTTTCATTGCTCTCTCACTTTGGACAATTGCGTGGCCATGCAACATTGTACCCATATTACATTTTTATAATTTTTTTTCACACAAATAGAGCTTTATTTTGGTGGTATTTAATCACCACTGGGTGTTTTATTTTTTGCACTATAAACAAAAGAACGAGCAAAAAATTTGAAAAAAAAGGTTTTCTTTGTTTCCATTATAAAATTTTGCAAACAGGTAAATTTTTCACTGATGGGCACTGATGAGGTGGCACTGATGAAGCGGCACTGGTGGGCATTCATGAGGAGGCACTGATGCTGCTGCACTGATATGCAGCAATGATAGGCACTGATAGGTGGCACTGATGGGTGACACTGATGGGTGACACTGATGGGTGACACTGATGGGTGGCGCTGACTAGCGGCACTGACTGGCGGCACTGCTAGGTGGCATAGATGGGTGGCACTGCTGGGCAGCACTTATGGGTGGCACTGCTAGGCACTGGTTGATGGCACTGCTGGGCACTGATCATCAGGGCATCATCAGTGCCCTGATGATCAGTGCCGATCTGCTCTGTGACATTTGCTGGTTATTGGCAGTACTTTGTGAGGCGTGACAGCTGTGACAGCATGAGGAAAGTGCTGCTGTTAACCAGCAACTGTATTTAGAGGCTGCTGTGATTGGCCATAGGACAGAGCAATCATGGACAGTGCTGGGTGCGTGCCTCTGGGGGCATGCGGGAGGGCATTTTCTAGGAGGACATCATATGACACCCTCTCAGAACTGGACAACTGCACTGTAGCTGTCTTTCAGCTATACCACGGTTGTGAAGTGGTTAAAGTGTAACTCTCCACTCTTTTTTTGGAAAAAATTGCAAATAAAAGTAATAATAATATACCACATACAATTGCTACGCAAGCCATATTGTACTTGAATGCTATTAAAAATTACCTTTTAATTTTTAACCTGCATTGCTGTAATTTTCTGTAAATTGCAATGCATTATGTCAACCTGAAGGTGAGAAACAGGACTCACTGTTTTTCCCAGACGTCTGCACTAAGATACAAGTCAGATTTTAGGCATCCCCTGCAACAAAGATGTCATTTTTGGTGAGGATACTGTCTGTGACTGGGGTGTAAGTCACACTATTACTTCATTTTAATTTCTAGGCATGTGTGCATGTATGGGTTTCTGTGTGTGTGTGTGTGTAGATATATATAGATATATCTATATACAGTATATCTATATACAGTATATATATATATATATATATATATATATATATATATATCAATGATTATGTATAATTGTAATTATGATTATACTTGTCACATTTACATTTATATTGTATAGTGTTTTGTTGTAGCACTGATGGAGGAGTTTTTGTAACCCCCGATATGCATTGGCCATTTTTTTGTGTGCAAACCAACAACTTAATTTGGACTTCTTCCTCCTTTGGTCTGGTGCTGCTTCCATTGGTGCATGTTACTTTCTGGTAACCTGCTGGGCTCCCATTCCACTCAAAGGTAGCCCTAACCTGAGCTCTCTAAAAGTTTATGCAAAGTTGTAAAATAACCTATACAGCTTAAAATATAAATGCAAGACAAACATTTGTGTGTGTGTGTATATATATATATATATATATATATATACACATTTTTTTTTTTTTTTAGAAGTGATCACATGACCTCTGTTCTCAAGTCCATAAGAGGCTTGGAGAACTTGGGGTAAAGACTGACGATGGGGGGGGGGGGGATTTCAGAAGGTGGTAGAGAAACAGCAGTACAATTATCCTCCCCGTGAAGATCTGTGCGGGGGGGTGGGTGTCAGCACAAGTCTGCCTATTGGAGGACAGACAGACTGTACCCCAGCACAGCCAGAAATCTTACCATGCTGGGATGGATGTACTACCATGCCTAGCATGGTCACTTCAACATAGGAAATCAGGGGCACTGGCAGGATCACCGGGTATTTGACATAAAGGAAGCAATGTAAAGAGCATGGGATACCTTTTCATACAAGTGTATGGTACAGCAAACACATACAGTATCAGGAATGGGAAATGTAGGTGGTAACACAGTCACTTTAATGGCACAGGTCAACATCTTCCTATGTTGCATTAAAACATTCCTTTCAAATATAGGTTCACATTCCCCTGGCCTACATGTCTTCTTCCACCTTTTAACTTCCCTAGCGGTTTGATTATGTCCATATTTAGGTGCTCAAAGCGGTACATTTTTTGCATGGAAACATGTATTTTTTTTATTGTGGGCCTGTAATTTTTAGGAATAACTCACTGAAATCGGTCCGAACAAGAGTCTAGTAAACATTCCGGGTATGTTACAATTTGAAACACGAAATCATAAATTATAATTTAATAAATAATCATAAAAATAATAATATAATAATAATAAATTTAATTCAATAATATAATCAAACCCAAAACACTGAAATTTTAAATATAGCGCCAAGTTCGCACAGTTCGAACTACTTGCAGAACGTGATGTGCCACGTTCTGCAAGTAGTTCTAATTTACTATCGCTGTTCTCTAGCTGGTCTAAAACCACTTTTGACCTAAAGGGATGCTTTTTGGACACCATGGACATTTCTCAGTTTCCAGGCAGAAAGAACAGTAAAAATGCAGGCAGGGCACAGGACAAAGCACTAGGGACAAAATGTATGTGAAATGGTTTGATACAGTAATGTTTTACTATGTGATTTTAGTGATTTTAGTGAATGTCACTTTTTGTCATTTTCAAATTTCCCACCGTTCCGTCCCCCGTATGTTCCGACGCTCACAGAGGACGGAACCCAGATGACAGATGCCGGCATCCGCCGGAGGACATTGCCGGGGACACTGCAGGAGGGACATCGTGGGAGTGCAGGACAAGGTAAGTGATTGAGGGATTCCGGAGCAGCGCCGCATGGTAAGTCCAAGTGTAGCTCGGGGTTACCGCTTGTGGTACTGAAACTTTACCCCGAGCAACACTCGGGAATACCGCCAGGGGGGTTAAGGCTTAGGGGGTTCTAAACTCTCTTAGCACACCAAGTAATCAAAACCTGTGGATAAATTCACCCCCTCATGAAGTAGGATGGCTGATGGCTTTCACAGAGTTTTGAAAAGCTTGCATAACTAAAGCAAGGGTGTGAGAGACTGTAAGCCTTCAGGGACTGTTGAACCAAGGGGTTATCATTCCTCCAACCAAAAATGCTGATTTTTTTTTTATTCATGCCTTGAATAAAAGTCTAAAATTATCCAAATAAGCCACCAAGCATAAAATTAACAAGCAGTTATATATGAAATACCTACAAAGATCCAGAATAAAAAATGAATTTAACAATGAACAGTATAAGGGAAATACTGCCCAAACTGTCCTTTATTACAATTGCCATACAGTATATCACAAATCAAATAAAAATCCCCTCTCCAGAAATGTCTCACAGTGAAATTAGAAATAAAATTGACAAAAGTTGTCATCCAGCTGTTTCAAACACAATCTCCTCCACATATCTAAAAGACTGGGATACAATACAAACCACTAAAGGTAAAAAAAATGATTTAGCCATATAACATTCTGTCTTCTGTCTGTACAACATGCTGATGTTTAAGGTGTCAAACCCTGAATAATGATGGAAAGTTCAAAAAAATTAAGCTAAAATGACACCACCGCATGTAAATCTATATAGCAGGCTTGAGAGGTGGAAATATGTAGCTGTACACCTCACCAGAGAGATGCATCATTACACGGATGTCACCACGTGTTATTCCGCACACTAGATCAATCATTTGGTCTTACAACCTCTAGGTACAGGTGTCTATCTCCACTTGTCTCAGATCATCTTGCCTGGAAACTATTGGGAGGCAGGAGGCAAAATAGCTAGTTCCCCATTGAAGTGTTTTGTCCATCAATATGCAGACTTTATCAAGTTGAAATAATATCAGGTCATAGGGGTACTCTTATCCAAGGGGATTACTCTTATAACTTTCATCTTATTCAAAGAGCCACATGTAAACATTTAAACACAAACTTTTATCTTCATGCAGGGGATATAATCAGCAACAATGAAACAATTTCATATACAGTATACAATATCCAAAGTCCATATCATTATGTATATAGCGCAACCATCCTTCAACAGTCATAACATACTCATAAAGGGGTGTCCGCTGTACTTAAAATGGAGAGAAGAGAACTAAACACCTATATCATCTGCAAACTTATAGTTAAGCAGTATGTCTTACAACTTCCAATTAAGAATGTCAATTGTTTGCTTTTAATGTATTAAACTACTGTGGGTCTCTCTGGTATTTGTCCTCTAGTGGCGGAGCTTGAAAGACCTGGGCAACCCTAAAAAGAGGACTGTATATCCATGGAAAGTGGAGGAGACCACCTGGAGAGGAGGAGACCACCTGGAGCTGCCAAGGAAGCAAAACCATTTTAGACCTTTTTATTAGTGGGGAGAAGTAGCAGGAGAAGGAGGAAATACATTATAGTTTTCGGCATTTGCTGTGAATGGTGAACTGTCTGTCTGACAATTGATCTATTGAATGCTCAAGCAGAGTGGATATTACATTATTTCTATATTATATTTTTTGATCACTGATTAACATCTTTAAAAAGGTTTTGTGTGCACCATTTATGTCTTTAAAGAGATCCATTTGCACAGTATTGGTGTTATGTTTAAACAATGATATTTGGTTGTACAAGGGATTAGTATAATATTGGTAAATAAGCATCGTATGGTAGGATAGAAGTTTTTTTTAGATGATAATTGTTTTATAGCACCAGTCACTGGTCAGTCAGTTACTTTATAAGGAATTATTTTGAGAATGCTTTGCACCTTTTTTTTCTTTATAACCTCATAACGTAGCCTTTTTTTGGCCATCGCATCAGCTTGAAGGGGTTTTGAATTATCATTTCCCTGTAGGGAGCCCTCCAGGCTGTTTTGAGACTACAAAACTCCTTTTTACCAAAGTTGATATCTGATTTTCACCTTAATTATGATATTATGCTGTCTTTTTTTGCCTGGGATGGGACAAAAGAGCTTTCTCTGCATTGCTTAAGTTTGGTTAAGTCCATCATAATTTACTTTTCTGCATTTTTGTTAGGCAGACTGTTTCCATTTTTGTTTTTTCCAGAAGGTTCTAAAAGTGTTCCCCAGGCTCCCAGATCCACTATATCCAAGTTGATTAAATAAGCTATTGTGCAAGTTTATGAATTGCAAAATAAAGTGCTTCCTTTTCCCATTAAAGTCCACTACGGTAGAGCAGTGAGTGTTTCTTGGGCTTTTCATGAACAGGCTGTCGAGCCACAGGTTTATAAGGCTACAACTTTGTCTTCTGCACATGCATTTTCCAAGGTTGATGCGTCTCCTTTGGCAGATGATATTTTTGGTTGAAGATTCTACAAGCAACTATTTATTGTCCTTGGTTACTCCTTGGTTACTTTTTGTTTTGCATTTTTTAGCTGGGCTGGTTTGCCTGTGTTGCTGTGGGTGTGCCCAATCCTCACTCTGACTACTTATGAGCATCCCTAGGTTTCCTATTGTTAAGCTCTGTCCATTAAAAAAAAGAGAAAATAATATTTTTGTACTGACCGTTCACTCCTTTTTTTGGAGTGTATTTAGGGACACAGCACCCTCCCCCCTTCTGTTATCATTCTGTCTTTGGACTGCTTAATACAACTGACCAAATGTCCATTCATTCTGTAAGTGGCAATAAAGTTCTAGTTTTCCTAATATCCGATTGGTTCTTATGGATTTTACAGTAAGTATTTTTTTTTTATGAAAGCAAAGAAGAAAACTGTCAAGTTATTGTTGCTATTTGTGTCCCGAAGACACAATAGGAAGAAAGGAATTCTGGAACAAGTCACTGGAACAAGTTTTACCACTGGGAGATGTACCATTACTTATTTTATGTTGTGCTGGTGACAACTAAAAACATTTTGATTTGCCTTTACTTTTTGTTCAAGTAATAATCTCAGTTACACAGAAAAAAAACAAACTTGAAAAACTGAAAATGAGATGGAACTGGTAGATTGATGGCACTAGAACCTTGGGTGAATGGTACTTTAATACTTGAAATATATGTTATTACAACTGCACTGATATTGACTCAATGGGGCACTTGGTTGATATGTGGGCTGTTTTTATACATGAGGACCTGCCACAGACACATCAGGATGTGAATGCAATATTTAAATCCACCACCATATAATTCCCCCTTCATCAGGGCAACAACCTAATAAGAAAATATAATTAGATTAGAATAAAAAAGATGAAAAGTCTCAATCATGTATATTTATACAAATCAAAAGCTACCATATTCATTATATGCATTAAAAAAACTGATTGAGCTCCATATAGGTTCCTACTTACAAATATATAAAATCACATAAGATTGATTCACAAAAAGGATACTTGAATATAGGAAATGTACATACCATAATTTATGATCTAAAACATTTTTTATAGATATTGCCATTTTAAAATATTATGAAGTAAAGAACAGTGAAATAAAAATGGTGAGATGTACAACAGATTACTAAAAAAATGAAAACAGCTGGTAGGGGCTTGGGTTCATGATTTAAAAAGAGATTAATAAAAAAGGATTTATGTTTGTATTTATAGTTTTAACAGTGATATCTGTTGACTTACCTAAGGCCTTAATGTTTAGAAGTGAAAAGATGAAACTGAGCTGTAATGCTTGTACACACAAATCACATATGTTTTTAACAGTGTGTTCCATTCTGCAGGTGCTTTAAAAAATAATTTATTTTAAAAAACAATGATGCCTGGAGCAATGTGGAATGCATTGGGTCTGATAATGAAATACTCACTCATTGGGGTATCATCAGACCCGATGGCGTGCCAAATTAAAATATATAGCAAGGTGCCAAAATGTCATAGGAAGGGTGGGAACCTTGGGCAGATCTAGGAAAGGTTGAAAACAAGGCCGAATGGGCAGTGTGCAAGTAGCAGGAAAGTATATAACCTGGGAATTACCTTTATCCCACTGCTCTAATACTTTTCCTTTTCCCAGTACATTCCCACTCTGCTTCTCACCTCCACTCTTTGCTTTCACATCAGTTCCCCTTTCCCAAACCTAAGCATCTCCCACCTTGTTTTCAGCCTCTCCTAGATTAGGCCCTGGTTCCTACCCTAGTTCTCCCATTTGGCTACACATTTAAACTCAACACATTGGCAGGTCTGGTTGTAACCCCGACCAGACCTACTGAATGTGAGTTCTTAGATGCACAGCAAGTATTTCAACAGTATTTTCCTTTGATACCAATGCATTCCCCATTGCTTCTATCATAATTTTCTTTAAACAATTTTCAGATTTGTAATTCACAACCCAGGGTCAATACCAGCTGATTTCATATTTAAGGCAAACTTCTTTTTTTTTCGTAGTAAGCTATTATACACCTCAGTCATTTTATTTCACAATTTTTTATTTCATAGTATTTTAAAATTTCAGTTTCTATATTTGACTATATGGAGCCCAATCAATATTTTTGTTTGTTTAAATGCATATATAGGTAAATATGGTAGGTATTGATTTGTATAAACATACATGATTGAGACCTTTCATATTTTTATTCAGCTCTAATTTGGTTTTCATATCATGTTGTAGCCCTCATTGCATGGTATGGTCCCAGAAATGTGTTGGCTGTTTTACAGTACCTAATACATGTTTGGTATAAAACCCTAATTTGAACTCTAATACTTTGATGTGGTACTTTGATTTTTAGACTCAAACATTGCAAAAATAAAAATGGAACAGATTTAACCCTTATCCCACTCTATCCCACATTTTTGCCTTTGCATACATGTTAAGACTTCAATTACCTTCTTAGCAATGATCCCTTATCCGTGTTCTGCCAGATCTTGAATAGAAAAAATGATGGGGTTGTAGATTATTTAATTTCATTGTGATTGAAAAAGAAGAATTGTGTCATCATTAAGAATATGTTTATTTTAGTTGCTATTGTGTTCTCCAAAATACTCAAAATCAAAGCATGTGCCTTTGGCTACACACATTAATGCTTTCCTCCACTAAACACACAGCAGTTGCAGAGACCTTTGGTCTTTAGGAAAAGTATATTTTTAAAGTGTTTAAAGATACAGATCACACAATTCTGATTTTTTTAGGGTATCAGCCTGGGGGATCAACCTTCTTGGTTACAAGCATGCAAATGTATGTGAACATACCAGGTGCCTCTGTATCATACAGTCATATTCTAGAAGACCAAAGTATTTTTACTTCTGGTTTATTTTTTATAAGGAGCGATCTCAACCATTTGAGATAACTAAACTTTTATGTGTTCTGGTTTTATTTGAAATACTGTAAGTATGTTTAATCATTTAAAGCTATGGAGGCACAGACAGTGACATTTTTTGTGATGTTACCTTCTACATAGAGGTGACCACTTTTGATTGCTTTTCTACTTGAAAGACTTTTTCCTGATGCCTGCTGGTTACACTTTAAATACTCTGCTGGTACTGTTATTGATATTGACTGCTTGTATCCACTTTGTTAGGTAGCTTTAACCAGCATATAGTTTCGAAAAAAAAAAATGTTTTGGAAAAGATGTACAATGGCATTCACTATGAAGGAGCAAGAGAGTTCTCAAAAAAAATAGAAGTTGCATTCAATGTATTTTTGTTGTGATAGATATATTTTAAACATTTTTGTTGCAAAATCTCTTTTGAGAGATAATTATCACATTTTCCAGTATGATTTCTGTGAATTTGGTCACATCTTAAATGATGCAAAAGCATGTGCCATAGTACATAATTTATTAACAAATTTTGTCTAAGGATCTTCTATTCTAAAATGGGAAATAATCCTCTGTCTACATGATTTACATACTGTAACTTTAAACTATGTATATTGGTTTGTGGCAACTTAATATTTTTTTCTTAAATGTTTTTAAACTGGTTTTATATTTCTTACATCTTTTTTACTATTTATATTAAAAAAATAATGTTTCATGTAAACATTTAATACAGTGTGACCCGATATTACTTCATAAAGCATTGTATTTGTTATACAAAAGAGAGCACAGCAGTAGCCAGCTCTACTTGAAACTGTACAAAGTGCTATACAGAGCAGAGAGATAGAGGGTATGAAATGCTCATATAACTTATTATTATTATTAACTTCATCTGTATAGCTTGTTAACAATAGGCATTTTAAACACATGAGTTACAATTAGCCTGGTAATCGGGTAAAAAAGAGGTTTTGAGGGTCCTTTGTTAGTTGAAGTTTATAAATATTAACAGGAAATTTTATATTTCCCAGACCATCTTTGCCATAACCTTACCTTTAACTGTAACCTGACATATTTTGAACCTCCTACCCAACACATCTAATGAGCTAAGATCAAGTCACAAAGTTTTGCATACCCCTTTGTTCATTACAAGAGGGGCCTAGAAAGCCTAGCAAGTTCTATAAAAATGCAGTTAACCTTCAGTGAAAAATAAAACACATGAAACTCATTTCCAGAACATTTAATCTGAAAGTTATTAGATTCACTGCATGTCAAGCTTCTGCTCTCGTGCTAATGTGGCTAATATTAGCAGCAAGGCAACATATCTCCCCTGAAGAAGTCGATAATGTAACGTGTAGGGTGAAGTCCTTGTCAGTGTTTGCAGTGAGGAGGGCTTGCAGCAGCCCTCTGTGATAATGAAATCCTGAGCTGACAACTGGATACATTCTGGGCAAGAAGGAATAATCAATGTCCGTGCTCTGGTTGTAGTTTCATTGAAGAGGGTTTTACATTCTTTCTAATGTAAGTGTAATTTTAATAAATACTATTAAATATATTATGTAGAATAATATAACTTCACTCAAGCTCATATATGTACCAATTACTGGTAGTTAAAATCAGCTGGATAGCCAAGGATTTATTGAAGTCCCATGTAGGTATTGTGTGTTGTATAAATAAGAACAGACTTTCACCCTCTGTACTTAAAATGAGTATACAATCATCCACTGCTATTGGATTTCTCCAAATACAGGCTGAGATGCTGATTAATCCAAATGTAGATGAGAGGTTCTTGTGTTCAAGTACCACATTGCCCTGGCATGTTTTGTATTAGATGGCTTCCTCAGGGGGCATTCATATAGCTCTATTTGTTAATGTTGGTAAATGATTGCTTGGAATATTAAATATACAAAGTCTGTATATAACTATTATCTAAAATTTAAAAAAAAATTGTCAGTAAAATATATTTTCTTACTTTAGTATATAGTATGTCACCTCCCAGAACTCAGATTTTCAGCTTTCACTGTTAAATAGTATAGTTCAAGGAGGAGGATGGTTTGTTTTATTCATTACTTAATGGGCAGTCATCACCTGGTACAAAAATAAACTCATACACATATTATATGCCCTACTGCAAAAATATACAGAATGTGTGTGTGAAAAAAAATGGCTACAAGATCTAGTAACCCACACTTGTCATTGTAAACAATGCTACTCAATAGTTATTTTGTGGACACAACACAGTGAATCATGCTTATGATAAGGATCATTGTAAGAATCAAGGGGTTTATTTACTAATGTTATACATTTTACAGGTCCACCAAATCTATGTTTTACCGTGTTATACAATTTAATATAAATTAAATTCCGAACTTTTAGCACACCTGTTATGAAATAAGCACAAAATGTGTCATTGCCAGACTTATTTTCAAAATGCTAGATACCCAACTGTGTCTGGCTTTTGTAGTCACAACAAGACCAAGCAAGTAGTAACTGTCAGAAAAATGTGAGAATTACTTATTTCTCTTCTTGTTCTAGGTCAACAATGATTCAAAATGCATTTGTATATCTAAACCTGAAAACAAAAATATAATATATTAAAGCCAACCAGTTATTAGCTGTAGTGGCTGCATTAGTTTTCTTTTTTCAGACTAAGAAAATGTTTAGCAAGTACATAAAATACCTCTATTTCCAGAGAGCCTAAAAAAACCCCAAAACAATCTTTTTTGTGTGAAGTATAATTTACAACAGTCCTAATGGTATGGACAAAGGCAGACAAGTTTGAAGTACAGCCTGAGTGCTAACCGTGGCTCCATCCATAGCTACAGTGGAGGAAAAAATGTAGTCTCCCCCCCCCCCCCCAGGGTCAGGATTTGCAGGATTGTCAGGTAAAAATAAAGTAAAAAAGCCAGGAAAAAGAAAATTAGGACAACCACCGCATCTGAAGACCAGTATAGTTTATATAAGATTTTTGTTTTGGGTTTCGATACACTTTCAGTCTAAGCAAATACAGGTGTGCAACAAAAACATGTCTTTAGTAAATAACCCCAAAGTGTTAATATCTTATTTTTTTCCACTTAACACATTTTGGTTACTACTCTCCTACTGAGTTTCACTTTTTTTGCCCCCATTGCCTATAGTTTATGATCTGAATTATATAGGCATTAAGCAAGTTGTAAAAACAGGTTTATTTCTTAAAAATAAATACAAAAATATAAATATAAAACATTGGCAAGATACTATTTGATGAAATGAAGTTCTACTAACATATATCTTCACCAGCTTCAATACACTAACATCACATGTACATTTTCTGTACATTTTAATGTACATAATGTATCAGAAATGTATCAGAAAAATCATTTCCTGGTTCCCTCTGAAATTTAAGAAAAAAAAAATAACAAGAAAATGCTGCAAATGGAAAGGCAGCCAAATTACCCGATAAAAGCAATGTGTACATGAGTTTGTACGAGGAAGTATTCTTCTGTTCAAGTCTTCAAAGTGATCATTGGATTTGACATACAACAAAGCAACCACGGCATTTTACCCATGGCTTATAATTAACATTAGTCATTCTCTAGGGTGATATTCTACATTGAATAAAAACAGATGAAATAAATGAATGTGGTATAAAGTTTTTTTTTCTCATTTTTTTAATGTATTATTGTTATTATTTAACACTGTGCCAAGTGTCAGAAAAAAATTATTTTAAAATTGTTAATATTATTTCCAAGTGCCCGCAAACTTATTCCATTTAGCTTCAAATAAAAAAAGATTGATCGTACTGTGAAAGTTAAGAATCTTTATCACTCTCCCCACTGCCGTACATTTCAGCTAGTTTGTTGAAACGAGGACCCCATTCCTTGAGGTATTCATAGTTTTGGTCCCCTTCTGTTGTACTAGACTCTAAAGAACTTAAAGATTCAGCTATAGAATCATTTCCTTCATATGCATATGTTGCAAGTGAATCATAGGGTGGTGCAATAGGATCATTGTCATGCTCTTTTAGCCTTTGGTTAATGAAATCACGAACATCTGTATTGTCTGGCACAGAAGCAGTTCTCCTTGGTAACAACAGGCTTTCAGGGACAATATCTCTACGGTGTTTCTTATCCTCAATCGCACCAGGATTTCTGAGTGTGCCAATATCAAAGGCTTGTGTATCTTCTTCTCCGCCTCCTTCATCATTGTAGCTTACAATGTTGTCTCTAATGTCCTCTTTAGACAGGACTAATGGTTCTTTCTTTCTCTGTCTTTTCAAGGCAGCAAACAGCACCACAATAACTAAAAAGGAGAAAAAAGATGTAAATAGAAGACAAATGCGATCCCATTTCATTAGTAGTGATACGATTGAATAAATCAAAATATCAATATGTTACTGCCATTAAGTTATTATTATTGATAGTAGTAGTGAGTAGTGTTAATGGTGGTAGTAGTAGTGGTGTGGTGTGTGTGTGTTTAATTTTGTATCAGTCATACTGGACTTGCATGGCAGTCAGAAAAGCTATTTCTTGTGTACAGATGAAAGAAACAAATGTGACTTAAAAATAAATAAAGTGACTTTCTCTGGATCCAATAACAACAATATAGGCATCCACTTTTTCCATTATAAATTCAAAGTGGAGTCTCCTGTTTAGCTGTATGCTTCATGATGGCTATAAAAGCATAAATGCCATTGAAAAAAACAAATCAACATGTTGCCTTGCTCTGATGGATTACTTAAAGTGGTTGTAAACCTCAGACATGAAAAATATACAAAGTGTATCCCTCAATAATGTGCTAGTGCAGTTGCTTTATATTCGAGGGGAAGCTCTGAAATGAGGTGAAGCTCTGAAATGAGGTGATTTCTTTCATCCAATCGTGTGCAAGCAAAAATGATGTTTTACTTTATTTTCTTTGCATGTTCCCCTCAGATTTAGAGCAACTTTAAGTGCACTTGGAGTGCACAGCGTATTTGCCTTTAGTAAATTAACCCCCATGTGTCATTTCTGCCTGCCGCTTCATTCCTCCGCTATCAGCATTAATCACTTCTGACACGTTTTCCTGACACCAAGAGAAAAATGGAGATTGGGGAGGAACATCCATCAGATTGACAGCCCTAGCTCTCTTCTTGGAGGGGGGGGGGTGTCCCTTCCCTTCAATCAGCTTTCCTTGCTGAGCTCTGCAGAGTGTAATTTCAGCTTTCCACCCCCTGTTTTCTGATCTTTAAGACAAGCTTTATAAATGCAGTATTTTGAAGGGATGTAAAGAAGAGAAGGCTGCAGGTAGACAAGTACAACTTATGTAGGAGGATTTGTTTCATCTCTGTGGATCACTTCAAGCCAGTCACTTCACTGTGTATTTGTACTGTAAGGATTTGCAACCACTTTAACATAACAAATCTTTACTACTTTTGATAATTGGCAGCTTGCTTACTGTTTCCTTATCTATGAACTAACATACTCAGTGCAGTTTTGTAACCCTGGAAGGTGAGAGTCAGATTATTTTCTTTTTCTTTGTTGGAAAACAGAAATATGTAAGCTGAACTAAGAAACCTACAGACTACTAGTCAATCACATTTGAAAAAAGAAGTCTTCTATAATTCACATATTTGACTGTTGGGATTATTTAAGTACAAACATTCACTTAATTACGTTAAAAAGTTTGCTACAGCATGATATGCTAGAGGCACGGAGGTTTTTTGTGCCATGTTGAAGCAGGGACACATATGGAAAAACATTTGGATGGCTGCACATCTAAAACTACCTTTATTGAACACCATCCATAAAATCAGCAAAACAAGTACAGCAAGAGCAAGATCACATTTCATGCTTGACAGCTTATAGTCATATCTATGACTATACTGGAAAGCATGAAATTTACAGCCCTCTTGCTGTACTTGTTTTGCTTAATTTATGAACAGTGTTCAATAAAGGTAGTTCTAGATGTGCAGCCATCTAAATCTGTTCCATATATGCTTACAATTATGGGCTTTGCCAGCACTCATTCCCATTTGTGGCATATGCATGCAGATCGACCTTGATCGGTGTCCTTTCTTCTTGATAGTTGACAGCAGTTTTAATAGTATTAGTATTAATTATGATAATTATAATAAAATGTATACATCATCCCTACAATGGAAACAGGATTTAATATACACAGTACTGACTTTTTAGACAGTTTCCATTCACTTAAATTACTGGTTATTGGACACATTACTTTACTTGGCTTTAGTAGTATGGTCATATATATGATGCAGATCATATGCCATGTATACTGTATATACACTGTGTGTGTGTGTATGTATGTATATATATATATATATATATATATATATATATATATATATACACACACACAGTACATACACACATCTGTCAGGTTTTTAGTGATGTATATGGAGATGCACCCTATTGTCCGCAATTACAGTGGTCCTATCGGTGCAAATACAACTTGGTCTGAGCCACACCGACTTCTAAAATAGTCCATGCAAATATATATAATTTTTTTTTTTCATTTCATATTTTTTTTTTTTTTTTTTAACAACCCGGTCACACCAGGTGTGATTTGCCATGCCATGCGACTTGCAAATCGCATGGCAAGTCGCACCCTATTCGCAATTACAGCGGTCATGTCTGTGTGATTACGACTTGGTCTGAGCCGCACCAACTTCTAAAATGGTGTGACTTGCATAGACATCTGTGTCTTGCAAGTCGCACCTCAAGTGGCAATACCATCCAATTTGGACGTAAAGAACTAACACTGTACATCCTGTGTATGTGTGTGTGTGTATGTGTGTGTATGTGTGTGTGTGTATGAATGTGTATATTTTTATATATATATATTTTATTTTATGTTTGGGTTGGCGGTGTTTTGTGTGGTGGGACCATTGAGGAAGATGCACTGGTGGACAGAATAAAAAAATTAATAATAAATATATATATAATAATTTTTTTTATTATTATTTTTTTTTTCTTTTGACCAGTGCTTCCTCGGTAGTTTTGTCACATAAAGCATTGTTAATTTAAATAATAATTAAATTAAATAAAAAAAAATACATATATATATATATATTTATTTATTTTTTTTACCCTCCTCACCTTCAGGTGCACCCTGAAAACCCTCCTCTTCAGGGAAGCCTACCCCAATCTCAACTAACACCCGACCTCACCTAACAACTAACCTCCTCCACTCCTCCCACCACTCCATCCCCCACAGCCATCTCCTCCTGTGCCACCTTCCCCTCCCTCCTAGATTGTAAGCTCGAAGGAGCAGGGCCCTCGAACCCCTCGTGTATTGTATTGTTACTGTCTTGTCTCAGGTTATGTCCCCCTTGCTACTGTACAGTGCTGAGCATACCCATTGGCGCTATATAAATACTGTATAGTAATAATAATAATTTGTACTGGTGGTCACTGGGAAAGGACAGGAATGAGAAATCCAATAAAAATCCAATAAAATCCAATAAAAACATGTCTGGAACACAAAAAATGGATTTCTCAATGATGACACCAGCCTTGTGACTGCTATAAAATGTTTTATTTCCCCTTACAAGGGGGAAAATTTCTCCCACTGCCTTTTGTGTCTTTGGGAAAGGAAATCTTTTTGATGGATATTATTATAAAAAAGTGAGTATAGTTGTAATCCTTGCCCACTGTATGCAAAGCAAAACAAGTTTTCATTGGAGGGCTACTTTAAAATCATTTAAGTAAAGAAAGGTTAGAAGGAAAATATTTTTGGTGAAGAATAATGGACTATGGATATATAATAAAACTAATATGCAAAAAAGATTTTCTTGCATACAATACACTTATCTGTCATGAACATGTCCAGAAAATTACTCAGTGAGACAAATACAGCATAAGCACAGAAAAAAGGCCTTTAATAAAACTGTCACTTTTACATTAGCCCTGACTTGCTTTATTCCTATTACCGCCTTTGGAATTATAAAGGCCATATTTTACTAAATTATGTTGATTTAAAAATACACAAATGCAAAGGGATAATTCTCTAGAATTCCAATTTCATTCTTTACTCTTCTGCTCCTTTAGATAAGCAAATACATAATTGTAAAAACTAATGGATATTGCTGATTCTTTTTAAAATTAAATATCTAGTAATTCTCAAGCAGTATGTTTGCCTGACAAGATACTGAATGCATGATAATCGCCCATGTCATCAAATGAGTCATTGATCTTTTACTGCACCTTATTTTAAAGCAGTAAACATTATAAAGAGCATTTCATATTGCGATTACAATGATAGATATGCAAAGGTCACTCCTATAAAACATAAAAGTCTTAAAGTTAAATCATAACAAACCAGAATAATGGAAAAGTAGCTTAGAACAAAAACAATGAATAAGGAAATATTACCTTCAGCACAAACCATAATCAACAACACATCTCAGGGCAAAATTTTGTATCTCTCCCAATTCCCTCCCTCCCACCAATTAACAGACTGCCTTATTTACCTTATTTAAAGAAAGCATTGAAACCTAATTTTTCACCTGAGTTTGCTATCTTTGTCCATTGCTGATGCTGTTTACAAGAGACTGGTGACAGGGGCTGACAGACCATTTGGGCACTCGGGCACTGCCCGAGGGACCAGGGTCAGTAGGGGGCCCATGAGATGCCCCTGGTACCTTTCATAGGCTTTTTTGTGTGCAGTTTGAGTGTGGGCGAGAACACAGGGGCCCCATGATCCCCTATTGCCCTGGGACCCCATGAGTTGTCAGTCTGCCCCTGACTGGTGATACACCACTGCATCTGTGCCCACACCAGCCAGCCCCTTATATTTACTTCCTCATGCTGCTACATCTTCATGAGTCTGAGAGAATTCTGCTCCTGGACACAGTCAATGGAAAGTGGACACCAAAGGACCTTCTCATTCAATTGTACAAAAAGGGAAAAAATGTGCCTAGCACATCATGTGACCATGGATCTGGGTTAGTAAAATGGACATGCTCCAACATATAATTTTCTCTGAAGATGGCCATTGCGTATTTTTTGTACAATGATGACAATCAAAAACATAAATGCCTGCAACTATGTCAACTATGTCACATGTTAATAATAAAAATTAGCTCATTTTGACTTTATACTGCAGAATTATGGGCAGATGATGGGATAGAGTTTGCCCTAAAGTGGTAGTAAACACTTTTGGGTTATTTATACCTACAGGTAATCTTATAATAAAGCTTAATTGTAGGTAAAATTATCATCTCGTAATTGTGCACCATTTAGGAGATATTCTATCGAGCAACAGACAGTGAGATTCCCGCACGCATGAGCGGGAGTGACATCATTCAAGCGGCTGCAGCTGGCAAACCTGGAAGGAAGACTCGGTGAAGACTGAATCCTCTGCATTGGTGACAGCGTGCCACTGGAAGGCTTTGTTTTAAGATAAGTCCTTCATAATGTGCTAGTATGTGATGCATACTAGTACATTATGCCTTTGCCTTGCAGGGGGAAACTTTTTTTAAGTTTTCAAAGAGTTTACTACCTCTTTAATAGTTTGTATGTGAAACTAGCAAACAAAACTGGATTTCCATTAGTTTACTTGCCCATGCATTTTGCATGTTTGTAAAGTGTTTATAGTCTTTTTCCATTCAGTCGTTTAAAGGTGCTGTGACAGTGAGAGGCCCATTCACTGTGAGAATATAGGAAACCGTGACATGACATTCATATTAATGGTTAATGCAAAGTTCCAGATTATTGTTTCTGAGCAAAGAAAGCTGTGTTTTTGGCTTTCCATGGATTTGGCAGTTCTGGATGTCTGGAGCTTGAAAGTTCCAAAGTGTATTGGGAGGGACAGAACCATCAATCCTGTGCTACATGCCTGCAACCTGACTGAATACACAGGTGTGAAGGTTCATTGTATACTCAGGTCTGAGGATATCACAGCACTCCCAGCTTTCAAACCGCTCCCAGTGTTGGGAGACTGAAGGTCTCACCAAGGAGTCAGAGGGCCTCAGCCTGAAGTCGAGAGACAGAGGGTCTCACTGAGGGGTCAAAGGTGCCCCAGACAGAATCTGGGACACAGAGGGACTCACTGAGAGGTCAGAGGTAGTCCCAATCAGAAGCCAGGAGACAAGAGGTCTCATTCCAGGAGTCAGTTTGGCTCCTATCAGGGTTCCAGGAGACCCCAACCCATTGGCCAGAGGTGAGCCATGCAGTAGGGACAAAAAAACTAAAAGATCCAAATGATTCAGAAGAGCTGGACAACCTAGTTAGAGGGACTGATAAGAGGAGCTGCAGTGCTGTCAACAAGTGAACCAGGTGGCTTGGTATTTTGTTTGTGCCTAATGCTGTGGAATAAACCCCTGCATGGGCAACGGATGTACATGTGAACTTTCCATTTATTGAATAAAAGTGGGCTGCCATGCCCTAAAATACAATTTTGGACTGGAGCAAAATTCATTGTAAATGAACCTATTGTTTGAGTATAATATCCCCAATACCCCAGTGCTTATAACAGAACAGGCACACGGAAATTAAAGTATGATTAAATGTGCAGCTTTTGTCTGGTTTTATGGAATAAAATTGCACTGCAGTTTCATAAACACAAATACTTAGATTACACCAACAAAATGGATGATAATACAAGTGCATCTGATGTTGGCTTATTTCAGTACATAACAGCAATCATACAAGGTTTTCTTACTTATCTATTTGTTATTTCAACTAAACACTGTTGGTGTTGCCTAGGGCAGCCAAAGACAAGCAGGTACTACCTGATCTAATGTTTATGGGCAACATATTTGTAGGTACATTTGCTAACTGCGCAAAACTTGGTTTGACCAAAAGTACCATAAATCAATGCACTGAAAACACACAACAAACCACCTTTTATTATTCTTCTTCCACTTAATTGATGAAAGGTTTAATTGCCTTAGCAGTTCAGATAGGCTGCTGCTGAACTTCAAAATCAACTTATTTATTTTCTTTTATGCAACAAAAATGGAAGAATAGAAAATATGTACTGATAATAGATGCATCATTCATAATGTAAATTTAATAGACCTCACTGTAACAACAACAACAACAAAAAATATATATATACTTACGAAGAAGTATAATGATGCAAAGCAGAATTGCAATTAAAGCACCTGTACTCAGACCAGCAGGTAAGAGTAAGGCCTCAGCACTGCACGTCTGCATGTTTCCCTTGCTGTCACATGTGCATACTCTTATGGTTAACGTTCCAGTACTGCTTTGAATTGGGTAGTCGTTGTCAGATATGACCACTGGTAAAAGATATGTGTTTATTTCATGCCTGTTAAATCCATTCCTCCTTGTTAAAATCCGAGCTGTGTTATCTGCATAATTAAAAGAAAACATTTCTAAATATAACCATAAGATTTTGATAAGGTGAGCACGAGTTAGGTCAAAGTTTTAGGAGGGACAGAGAATGAGAAGATATTTTTCCAATAAAGGCACTTTTAAAAGCGCAAGGAAAGGATAATAGCAGTGTAAGTTCTTATTTTCTGTATTGCAATGTATTGTACAGAAAACTACCTGACATATCCCCAACAAGGTTCTTTTTGGTCATGCTCCAGGCCACCTGTTGATTGCAGTTGGACAGAAATGGGTATGAAATGCTTGTTGTAAGATATCTACAACTGAAACCATACAATGTCACTCCGTAGTCTGTTTTATACTAAGATCATTTTCACCTGGCAATATACAATAAGCTGAAAGCAGAAACCTGCTCATCTCAGTAGACACGTTCTTGTATGCCAAAAAGGTTCCTGTGGAGTGAGTGAGAGAATTGATATACAGTAGATACCATATATCCTGGGTGACTCTGGATCCTGAATGGATAAACAAACTCAGTTAGACCTTCTTTCCTAGTAAAGAGGTCAAATTGGTCTGGTGAGTGAATTAAATTTTGATTCAGCACTGGGTGTTGCACGCATATCTGTGGTGGAGGAACTTAAGCATCAAGCAAGTCTTCATACTTATGGAAAGACTGTTGTATTTACTTAGTACATGAACATTTTTTTCTCTTATTTTTTAAATATTTTTTAAATATTTGTAATGTTATTTCTAATGGATGATTATTATCTTTACAAACTGTATATGTTCACAAAAATTGTTGTATAGCAGTATAATATAGCAACACATTCAGATATTAGAAGATAATCCATTGTGATGGTCTTATAGCCAGATTTAACAGATATGGCTGTTTGGGACAGATGCTGGACAGCCATATTGTGAGAATAGAATCAGTTATACAAGATTAGAATAATTACAGTACAAGGATGTAGCATTCAACTGACCCCATACTCCACCCTGGCTATTTGAGAATTTTTTTGTCACCCATAGTAGTCTGTTCCAGTCCACTGTTCTCTTTATATGCAGTGTCAAAATGTAGGTTAAAAAAAGCAATTGATGCAATTTTAGCCTACACAGATAACACGCTTTCTTTATTAACTATAAAATTATGGGAATATTGCCAAAGTTAGTATACCTTCATTATCTTGGACAGTGAAGTTTGGGTTAACAGATGCTAAGCTGAAAAAGAATTTTTGCCCACCAGGAGGCTCATCTTTGTCCACCGCACTTATTGTCTGTATTAACTGTAAGAAAAAAAAAGAAAACAAGTGTTGTTAACAAAAAGCCAACCAAAGTCATTATTAAAAGGAAAGGAATGAAGTGTCTAGAAAAATATCCCATAGAATTACATGGCAAGTATGCAAATTGCCTTATTTTGGTAAACACATACATGATGCTGATACAGCATATATTAAATATGATACTCATATCACGGAAATGCTACTAATGTTTCTTACCTTCTAGTAACACTCATTTTTACACAAACCTATATTTTTCTTTCAAATAGAATTAGTGTTCACTAGAATAAAACATACAGTTGTTTGTACATATTTGAAAACAACATAACATGGTTACAGAACAACGTTGCAAAAATGTGGCAAAGCGTTTCCATTGCGTATCTCTGGAGCACCCAGAGTAATCCAGGTCTTTTTTTATACACATGAACAGGGAAAATAATTAATCAATTTGATTATTATTAGTTTAATCTGTCTTGCTTATTTGTATGCCGGCTGCAAATTAAATATTGTAAATGTATATAAAATAACAGTTTTATTATAAACATGTATTTTATTAACTATTCATCTGTCCTTTCACTTTTAGGTAAACTGTACAGAAGAAAACTAAATCAATCTTTTTGTCCCGTAGCAGAAATTACAGTAACGTATGTGCCAAATAGTGTCCTACTTTATGAATAGATGTGAAAAAAAGAAGTACAAGTACATGTACGGACATGTAATTTTTGCATAGTATTAAAGAATTCCACGTGGTGATTTCCAGATCTTTTCAAACATTTTAATGCTATATCTGTGGGTATAGGTAAGGCTTTCCAAGGGTAGCACAGAAACTTTATCTATCCAGAGGCTTGTGGTAGGAGCTTAGCCACTGCTGTGCTATTGCTTTTCTGAATAGATATAGGGTTCTGGTTACCATGATCTCTATCTGAGGATCATTAAAGGGGGTTCAAAGATTCCAAGGAGACACATTTTTTGCTCAAGATCAACAATGAAGCCGAAATAATCAATAATTTAATGATTAAAAAATGTAGTCAATTATTAGTTAATAATTTCATGATTTCAAACACATCTTGCCAATTCTGGAACAAGTTTGGACATCTTAATAACATGTAAATTATAACCACTGTCCCAAGGTACACTTAGAGCACAGCTTGAAATCTTCTCAAGATCTTAGCTTTGAGGCTGTCAAAAATCGGATGAATTTTATAATGGTTAATGAAAAACTGACGGCCATATTGTTGGATACCCATTCCAAATTTCTGCGGATATGGCGCCCCTGGCTGGATATAGCCAAACCATCAAGATTCGACCAGTCTCTTCTGTCAATATGAGGATGGATTCTGCTGTGATTTCCTTGGAGCCACCCCCCCCCTCCCTTTTTTTTTTCCTCTCTCTCTACTCTTTGTTCCTGTCTTTTCATTGAATGTCTTTTTCTATTCTTCTGTCTAATCTGTTTCTATCCATGTTCTAATGAGTGGGCTTATTGTTTTATGTGCTACATATGTAATGCTACTTATGCAACCTGGATTTCTCCATGAGCCCGAAGTTTGGTATCTCATGTTTTCTTTATGTCGATGTAGCAAAATTCCCTTTTAGAGTCTACAATTTCATTGACCTTCAAAGATTGTTAGTTGTCTCTTTCCTACCCCCCTAATCGTCTTTTCCCCTAGGGCATTTCTGTTATAAGATAAAGTTCACGTTTCTTCCAATATATGACTTACACTAGTGCTCAATTACATTGTACAATTTATTTTTGTTGGTCAATGCATCTGTCTGTCGAATGTCTGTTTAACTTTGCTTACTCTATAATAAAATTCTTTGTAAAAGAAATCTTCTCAAGAAACATAGTACATCCTTAAGAGGCCCAGTTAACTCTATGGAATAAGAATAACACTGTAAGTCTCATGGAGTGAGATATTGACATTTGGGGTATTCTTTGCAGTACTTCAAGCCACTGTTCATCAAAAAATGGATATAGGCCCAGAACCTATTTGACTTTACTTGATAATGACAGTGGGTTGTAAGAACTAAGTGCTACATATTTTAAATATGTGACCTTCCTTATGCCGAGAATGTTCTATAATTGCTGTTAATCCTATTTAGTGAAAGGTAAGTTTTTCTTGAGAGATCTATCTGCAGTTGTTTAAAGGATTTAGCTGTACTAGCAAGATATAATTGAGAGAGGTAATTATGTCACCCTTTTTCTGAAGTTCAAAGCCACCTAAATCAATGAACCCAGTAAGATATCTATTAACTCATTGTGGGGTATACGTGCTAAAGCCCTGATAACTGAGAATTCATTTCATGTGTAGCCACTTTTTATTATACCAATGAAGAGTGAGGTATTACATATGCTTCAAAAAACAAAACAAAAAAAACCCACTTGCTTCTAAAATGTAAACAGTAAAATCTTTATACACGAGGGGTGATGTTACTTCTTGGTTAGGATAATCTAGTAGAGATAAAGGTCTTCCCCAAAATGTTGTAAATGTGTCACAATATAATACAGGAAGGGATTAGGGACTGCTAATCCTTCCTTCCAGGAGAGGTAAAGTGCTTCTCATATGGTTTTATGGTTTGAGGAGAGCTGCCATTCCAGATAGGTTCACACAACAGCATGTTTGGCTAGTAAAACCTTTTAAATAGAAGAATTTGGGATGATATATAGAGGTTGGGTAGCTGTTATTTTTATGAAAATCATCCTTGCTATTATAGTTAGGGGCAGCCAAGTACAACTCAAAAATGTTTCTTTGAACCTGGAGAGCAATGGAAGTAAATTTGGTCACTCAGTTTTGTGGATCTGCCTAAATTATCACACAAAATTATCAGAAGAAATAAGAAATTCTAATTTGTTGCGCACAGTCAGTGACAGGGGCGGACTAACAACTCATGGGGCCCTGGGCAATAGGGGCTCATGTGGCCCCTGTGTCCTTGCCCAAACTAAAAAAAAACTATGAAAAAGGTACCAGGGTCATCTCATGGGGCCCCCTACTGACCCCGGGCCCTCGGGCACTGCCCGAGTTTCCAAATGGTCAGTCCACCCCTGGTCAGGGAATAAAAGTTGGATTGGTTCTAGTGATAGTAGAATTGATTTCCCCCAATTTATTGTGATGCCTGAAAATATACTAGAGTTTAAAATCATGACCAAAACATTCTCATCCCAGAAATAAAAGGGTCTTACCTGCATACAGAATTATCCAGTAACATGAGAATGCTGTGCATGTTCAATTTAAAAACAGCAAGAATATACACAAGGTGCTATTTTTTACATGAAAATATTAGATTGTTGGTTTTGAGGGCCCATTAGAGTGAACTTTGCCCCAAATTGGTTTATGTCTTAACATATCCCTGTTTGGCATGCAATGTAGCAAGCTGAGAAAGTCTTGAACGTTATATTTCCAGAATTAAAAAAAAAAAACTAATGGACAAGCCAAGCTTACATATTAACTTCTGTACTTGCCTCCATAAAAATATTACATCTTTTTTACTGAAGCAAAGACTGTCATTTCTGCTGGAATCAACTACCAGTATTAAACCAGTTTTACATGACAAGCGAAAGGTAACTGAAAATAAAGAAGATTAACCACTTTCCGTCTACCCTATAGCAAATGTACTGCTACAGGGTGTACGTTCTGTGCAAAATCACATACATAAACGTGATTTTGCTCTTCTGCCACAGGGGGATGGGTGATTGCTGGAGCTCTGCTTCTGCTGTAATTGGACACTAGCCAAAGAGACTGACAGAACAAAGCTCTGCCTATGTAAACAAGGCAGAGCTGTGTTCTGTCAGTGGCGATCTGCTAGAGTTTATTCAGGGAATAAACTCTAGCAGATTGCCTAGTAAAAACAGCACACAAAAACACTGGCTCGGCACACAATTGACCCTTTAATTGCCTTAATCATTAATGCCAGTGTCATTAATACAGTGACAGTGTATTTTTTTTTAGCACCTATCACTGTATTAGTGTCACTGGTTCCCACAACGTGTCAGTTACCAAAAATATGCAGCAGAATACATTTTGGCCTAAATTTATGAATACATTTGATTTTTCACATTTTTTAATTGGATATATTTTATAGCAGAAAGTTAAAAAAATTGTTTGTTTGTTTTTTAAATGTCAGTTTTTTCATTTATAGCACACACAAAATAAAAAAAAAAAACACTGGTGATTAAATACCATCAAATGTAAGATCTATTGGTGGGAAAAAAATGCCAAATTTAATTTATGTACAGCATTGCATGACTGCGTAATTGTCAGTTAAAGTAACGCAGTGCCGTATTGCAAAAAATGGCCTGGTCATGAAGGGGGGGGGTAAATCCACCGGGAGTCAAAGAAATTGGGAAAAATGACAATTTTTGCAAAGTCACCCAGCCACAATATTTAGATATTCAATTATAGCTTGTAGTGGTAAATTTAAAATCATTTCAGCTGTCAGCAATGCAAATGTTTATCAATTTAATTCAAAGAAAATTGCTATAATTATTATACAGGATTTATATAGCGCCAACAGTTTACTCAGTGCTTTACAATATATAATTTTTTAATCATTCACATACTTCACAATTGTTTTTTATTTTTATTTTATTGCTAATGTTAAGGTCCAACTTCAACCAATATGAAATGTTCTGGGTAAAGGTGATATACTGTATGTGCAGGCTTATTTAGAGTTACTGAAAATACAGTTGCAAGAAAAAGTATGTGAACCCCTTGGGATTACGTGGAGTTTTGCATGAATTGGGCATAAAATGTGCTCTGAACGTCATCTAAGTCACAACAATAGAAGAACACAGTCGGCTGAACATAATACTACACAAACATTAGATGTTGCCATGGTTAAATTGCACATAACATGTAAACATTCACAGTGCAGGGAGGAAAAAGTATGTGAGGCCCTAGCTTAAGGACTTCTCCCAGAGCTAATTGGAGCCAGGAGTGAGCCAACCTTGACTCCAATCAGTGTGATGATATTGGATGTGTTGCTGACAGCTGTCCTGCCCTTAAAAAACACGCACCTGTTTTGGGTTTACTGGTTTCAAGAAGCACTGTCTGATGTGAACCATGACTCGCAGAAAAGAGCTCTCAGAAGACCTACGATCAAGAATTGTTGACTTGCATGAAGCTGGAAAGGGTTACAAAAGTATCCCCAAAAGCCTTGATGTTCATGTGTCCACAGTAAGACAGACTGTCTACAAATGGAGAAAGTTTAGCACTGTTGCTACTCTCCCTAGGCGTGGTCGTCCTGTAAAAATGACTGCAAGAGCACAGCGCAGAATGCTGCATGAGGTAAAGAAGAATCCCAGAGTGTCAGCTAAAGACCTACAGAAATCTTTGGCACATGCTAACATTTTTGTTGACACATCTACAATAAGGAAAACATTAAACAAGAATGGAGTACATGGGAGGACACCACGGAGGAAGCCATTGCTGTCCAAAAAGAATATTGCAGCACGTTTAAAGTTTGCAAAAGAGCACCTGGATGTTCCACAGCACTACTGGCAAAATATACTGTGGACAGATGAAACCAAGATTGAGTTGTTTGGGAAGAACACACAACACTATGTGTGGAGAAAAAAAGGCACAGCACACCAACATCAAAACCTCATCCCCACTGTAAAACATGGCGGAGGGAGCATCATGGTTTGGGGCTGCTTTGCTGCCTCAGGGCCTGGATGGATTGTTGTCATTGATGGGAAAATGAATTCCAGAGTTTATCAAGACATTTTGCAGAAAAACGTACGACCATCTGTCCGCCAACTGAAGCTCCGCAGAGGATGGGTGATGCAACAGGACAATGACCCAAAGCATACAAGTAATTCAATTCAACAAAACAATGGCTGCAACAACACAGAATACGCCTTCTGGAGTGGCCCAGTCAGAGTCCTGACCTCAACCCCATTGAAATGCTATGGCATGACCTTAAGAGACCGATTCACACCAGACATCCCACGAATATTGCTACACTGAAACAGTTTTGTGAAGAGGAGTGGTCCAAAATTACTCCAGATTGTTGTGCAGGTCTGATCTGCAACTACAGGAAATGTTTGGTTGAGGTTATTGCTGCCAAAGGAGGGTCAACCAGTTATTAAGTCCAAAGGTTCACATACTTTTTCCTCCCTGCACTGTAAATGTAATGTTTGTGTAGTATTATGTTCAGCAGACTGTGTTCTTCTATTGTGACTTAGATGACGTTCAGAGCACATTTTATGCCCAATTCATGCAAAACTCCACGTAATCCCAAGGGGTTCACATACTTTTTCTTGCAACTGTAGTTGTGCATAACCAGGGGCGGACTGACCATTTGGAAACTCGGGCACTGCCCAAGGGCCCGGTATCAGTAGGGGGCCCCATGAGATGCCCCTGGTACCTTTTTCATAGGCTTTTTTGAGTTTGGGCAAGGACACAGGGGTCCCATGATCCCCTATTGCCCGGGGGGTCCCATGAGTTGTCAGTCCGCCCCTGTGCATAGCCTCTTGAAAAGTTGCTAACTCTGGTAGTACTTAGCCTTCACCACAATTTTATACAAATTACCTTTTTAGGCAATAAATCAATATGCTATTCTCCCTTTAAAAGAGCGTTCAGTATTACAGAATCATTTAAAACTAAACTGCAGCCAAAATAGAAAGTCTAATAGTAGTCAGTCACATTTACCTAGCCTTGTTTTATAATGCTGAAAATCTTCACTACTCGTGCAAGTGACTTGCTCAGTTCTTATGGGCTTTGTGAACATATGCCAGCATTTATACCCACATGAGACAGTCATAACCTTGTCTGGACACTTCTTTTGTTTGAACTGAGGAAGCCACTCAGATGGTACTGACTAATACTTGCGATATCATGATATAAATATTTTTTTCAATCTTCTGTCAGGATGATATTATTTTTAAATTTCCATTAAGATGATTAATGATAGAACATACTGAAGTCAGTCCATCCAAAAAGTAATTTCTCATTGTCTAGTAGATGCGGAAACCCCAAAATTCATATAGCTCTTGGGCATCCCTTTGTTTTTTCCTTCTTCATACATTTTTAAACCTTTGGTGAGATCTCTGTGCTAGACTTCCATATCTGCACACCTACTATGTCCTACTTCACCTGTTGGAGTTTTAATTCATTAATGCAAAAGAGTAGCAGTAACACTCTAATTTAGGCAGCAATACCTAAAATCTAAGACAAGCGTGAGTAGCATCTTACCTACATTGTATCTATAAATGACATAACACATTTTAGTGAATTTACTATTTAAAGAGTATAATGTGTTTATGTATTGTCTTCATCATTTATTATGTTTACATTTGCAGCCACCATGCAGAGCTCTGCTTCTTTTACACATTTACCTATTCTGAGCTTTCCAAGTGAATAAAATAGCATGCTTCATACAAATCTCAAAAGTTAATTTTAAATGTACAATTCAAAAAAATCTGAATTATTACTTGTTCTCCAAACTTGGCTTCTCAGATTTTCAACAGTTGTTTATAGCAGTGAAATTCACTGGTATAAGCAATCATAATTTGTAAAAAAAAATAAAAAATCCTGATCACTTGCCAAGGGTAGTACAATGTTACTATGGTAACAGGGGCGGACTGACCATTTGGAAACTCGGGCAGTGCCCGAGGGCCCGGGGTCAGTAGGGGGCCCCATGAGATGCCCCTGGTACCGTTTTCATGGGCTTTTTGAGTTTGTGCAAGGACACAGGGGCCCCATGATCTCCTATTGCCAGGGGGCCCCATGAGTTGTCAGTCCCCCCTGTATGGTAACATTGTATTGCTCTAGTCACAGTAGTAAAAAAAATTATAAAAAATGTATTATTTTATTATTTTTCTTTTTTTACATACAGTCAACAGTCAGTGTCCCTGATCACCACCACACCAGTTATATTATAATGCTGTACTTCACTGGTGACAGTATGCAAAAAGAGGTCTTTTGGGGGGGTATTTGTTCTGTCCTGGCATTTGTGGGCCTCAAGAAATGAGATTGTCCATCAGTACATCAGAATTTACCATTTTCAGATATATATCTTAGTTTGTGGACTCTATAAATTTCCTACAGACTAAATAATAAATACTGATAAGGGTTATTTTCACTAAAGAAATGTAGCAGAATACATTTTGACCTACATTTTTGTAGAAAGTTTATTTACAAAATTTTATCACAGAAGCAAAGAAAAATGCTTTTTTTAAATTGTCAGTCTTTTTTTGTTTATAATGCAAAAAATAAAATGCCCAGTAGCTATTCAATACCACCAAAAAATCTCTATTTTTGTGAAAATTATTAAAATTTCATATGGGTACAGTGTTTGCATGACCACAAAGTTGTCAATCAAAGTGTGACAGCGCTGAAAGCTGAAAATTGGCCTGGGCAGGAAGGGGGTAAATGTGCCCGGTATTGAACTAGATAAATTGTTATTTATAAACAAAAGACTACAAGAAAGATAACTAAAATAGTTTTTCACTATAGATTCACTAACAAATCTATAATGATTATAGATTCCTTTTAATGATAAGTTGACCTACAACTGATATTAAGTTAAAGTGTATGTAAGGCCCAAACTATTTTGTATAATGTAAGGAATAGTTGATATCCCTGTCAGGATTTTTTAATCTGTTTGAGTCTAAGGGCAGGATGTCCTCTCATGTCCTCTCCAAGAGACACAACAGGAAGTAAAATGAAATTAAAATCCAGTGGAATATCTCTGCCAGTTGTCACCACAGGAAAATTTTCTCTTAGGAAGCCATCCATTGTATACAACTGTCATGTGACCTGCTGTAATTGGTCACAGCAGGTCACATGGTATCGGCAATGGGGCCGGTACTCAGATCTGTCATCAGCCGTGTCCGAGGTACACGGCAGGTGACGTATAGCTGCGCTGCGTGGCTCTGCGGGCATGCAAACTGTGCATGCCTGAAAGGATGCCATATGGCGTCCACCCGGAGGGACGAGATGTTTTGCAGGCCACCATCTGGCTATAGATCGGGCGGGAACCTGTTAATATTGTAGAATTTGAAATCAAAAAGTTGGAGGGCTGCTCTCTTTTACTTTGGCAAGTCAAACTGAGCTTAGAATCTTGTTTCAAGAATCTCCAAGATATATTAGATGCTGGTAGGTATGCAATGTGGTTATGTCTGCTCAAGATTAAAATAAGGGCTGTGGGTGGCCTGGGAATTTTCACTATTATTTACATATATTATATAAAGATGCAAAGTAGGAGCCTGTACCAGAAAGCTTTGGGCTTGTGTCAGAGACAACAATTTGACATCAGTTTAAGATGCTTCTGAGATCATTCAGATTTTTTATACAAGTACATTTAACCTAAAGTTTATCCCCTCTGACCTGCTTCAAGTGGTTAAGAATTATATCAGATGCAAAACCTGTTTGAAGCAAAAAAAAAACACTGGCCCTAAGATATAAAAAAAGAGAGACATAAAGAGAGAGACTAGACAATTGATTGCTATGGTATCTGCAAATGTTTGTAGCTGCTGTAACAAAATTGCTTCTTTGACATTTTCTATTGAATTTCATTAAATGTTATCCATGCAAATGTTTTTGCAAATGTGTAAAAGCTTGGTAGTGATGAGCAGTCTGCATATTCTGAAGTCTGTTTTAAATGAACTCTGTGTCTTTCTGTCAAGTGTAGTGCCAGTAACACATGCAATAACATCAGGTACATCTGCTGTGTCCATTGATGTTACAGAATAAAAACATTGCCTTCTGTCACTTCCACTTCTCTTTCAAAAAAGAAAGGGGAAAAAAAAGAAAATCAATACCTGTGATTCCTTTCTTCTGCTATAATCTAGCTTTAAGCAGATATGTGGCTGGTAGAAAGCCAATAGAAGAGCAATGCATTTTCATCCTTCTTCAAAACATCATATATTGTTGCTTTGTTGCTTAAAAATTATATATATAATATATATATATATATAGTCAGGGCTTTTTTTCTCAGAGGAAAGGTGGTGGAACTCCCCCACCCAAACCTGGCCACGCCCCCATCAAACCCTAGGACCACCCCTTTAGAGAACAGGAATGCAAGTAAAATTTGGGAGGGGCTTCCGATGACATCATTTCCCGTACATACCATATAAGGGAAATGATGTCATCGGACCCCCGGCTGCCTCTTGCATGATCTGCATGAAACACATGCATAGATATAAAATGACTAATGTACTGACACCAGAAACACATGCATAGATATAAAATGACTAATGTACTGACACCAGAAACACATGCATAGATATAAAATGAATACCGTACTGACACCAGAAACACACGCATAGATATAAAATCAGTACCGTACTGACACCAGAAACACATGCATAGATATAAAATGACTAATGTACTGACACCAGAAACACATGCATAGATATAAAATCAGTACCGTACTGACACCAGAAACACACGCATAGATATAAAATCAGTACCGTACTGACACCAGAAACACATGCATAGATATAAAATCAGTACCGTACTGACACCAGAAACACACGCATAGATATAAAATCAGTACCGTACTGACACCAGGAACACATGCATAGATATAAAATCATGGCAGGCCGTTTGTAAACGTCCAGCATAGATATAAAATCAGTCTAGCATGCATGTGTACCCTGTCTGGTAGATGTGCCTGCTCCTACAGGCTCCCCTAGGGTTGCCACCTTTTCCTCCAAAAAATACCGTCCATCACTGAATTTATCTTTCCTGTTCCTCATGCACAGGAGGGGCGCTCTCGATCGGCGCCGCTGAGCGCTGAGCAATTGCGTTCTGAAATAGTTTAGGTGGGCTCAGGTGGGTGAGGATAGTTTAGGTGGGCTCAGATAGTTTAGGTGGGCACAGGTGGTTGGGATAGTTTAGGTGGGCACAGGCTGGGGAGAGAGTAAAAATTTAGAGCAATACATGATACTGCAGTCAGTGACAGGGAGCCGAGCGCAGCTTACCTACTCCAAGCTGTACGGCCCCTGCGTCCACGCTGTCACTGCCGTTGATGTCGCCGCGCCGCCCCCGATGTTTACACGCCGGCGGGGGGGGGCGGTGAAGCGTGCATAGTGTCCTCGCCCATC
This sequence comes from Staurois parvus, assembly GCF_062004578.1. Taxonomy (NCBI): domain Eukaryota; kingdom Metazoa; phylum Chordata; class Amphibia; order Anura; family Ranidae; genus Staurois; species Staurois parvus. The sequence goes on from NW_028317949.1 coordinate 13,398,729, forward strand.
GTCCGCGCCCCCGATGTTTACACGCTGGCGGTAGAGGGGGGGGGGGTGAAGCGTGCATGTCCCCGCTCACCGGCTGTGAGCAGCGGCAGTGACAGGTGCCGGGCACGCGCAAGCATGACATAAACAAGCCGCGTCCGGCACCTGTCACTTTCGCTGCTCTGCATAGCTTGTCAGCTCTGCAGAGGCAGTCGGTGAGCGGGGACAAGAAGAAAAAGGTGGCGGAACGCAGTACCGCCGCGTTCCGGCAGAAAGAAAGCCCTGTATATAGTTATTTCCCAAATGTTGCAACTGTTACGCATGCTTGATGTTTTTAATGGTGCTGAATTGCTAAAAATGCTAGCATGCTTCAATAATTCTGTATCCAGCATGATAAACAAATCAACTGTAGTAACCTAAACTTTAAATAAAATATTGTCTGCTGGTTTTCTGTACCAGGAACTGTAGGAAAAAATAAATAAAATGAATACTGCTGTGAAAAATTCAATTTCCTTTCCTTTTTGAGATAACTTCTTGACAGATACCTTTCAAGATTTAATGGGCTTTTTCAGTGCTCTTACTGTGATAGAAACCAACAAGTAATGGCTATTGCAATAAAACATAGCTGTGCCCAAATGTTTTCAGATTATGTGCTGCTTCTTTATATAAAACCCCATCTTTTCTCTGTTGCTATGAAGCTGGATATTGTCATAAATTTCTTTTTCATGAAGATGGTACTTATAATAAATACAAAATAAGAAAAAAATGCAAAATGCCCTATTAAACATTTTGTGTTTCAATACAAGGAAAAATCAGGGTGCATGTAATTAAAGGTTTTGCTTTACCATCCAGCCTGTGTTCAGATCTAATAGCCAAAAAGGTATATTTATTTTTTTATAAATAGCCTTCACTTAAAGCTGCAATTCAGACATAGGATTGCCTGTTAGCTGCCGATCATATCTATTCATAATTCCAGGCAGTCCTGGGCAGCAGATGGCTATAAGTACTGTATATCCATAAACTTACAGGCTGTAAAGGCCACCGAAAAAGCCTGCTGCAAGCAGTTCTGTCCCAACAAAAACACTTAAATTCACAGAAGTAAAATAGCTAAGCCAGCCTTGTACTCTGTGAAAAAATGCATTCATTTATGTTAGTATGACTATTATAAATACAACACTCAAATTAAAGGTGAGCCAGCAATCTGAGCCAATAACTTTCTTTCACAGTGTGATACACAATCAAACATTGGGAACATGCTGACAAGCAGGGGTGGACTGACAACTCATGGGGCCCCCGGGCAATAGGGGATCATGGGGCCCCTGTGTCCTTGCCCAAACTCAAAAAGCCTATGAAAAAGGTACCAGGGGCATCTCATGGGGCCCCATACTGACCCCGGGCCCTCGGGCAGTGCCCGAGTTTCCAAATGGTCAGTCCGCCCCTGCTGAAAAGTGAAGAGAGTGAAGACCTCACTAGTGTACTGATACTCCAATCAGTAAGCACTGGGTGGGTCAGTGACCAAGCTGCAATGCTTGCCTGTGGTGGTGAAAAGTGAACTTGCTGACCTAGCTACACTGTCGGACTGGCTTGTCTTGATCCCCAGTGTGAGTGAACTGTTTCATAAGTCTTCTAGCAGGTAAGACACATATACTTATTTCACTGTATTTCCACTGTGTATGTAGCTGTTAGCCTGCAGCTTTAACTGATTTGATTTTTGAAGTAAAGGCCTGAAGGTTGAATTTTATTCTTGTTGCTAAATAAAGCTGGAACAAAGCATGATTGAGCAGACAAAGCCTTAAATCACACTCTGAGTTGTGGACTCTCTCATTAAAAAAACTCTTTATTTGAAGGTAGCTTTTCTCTCTCTCTGTATATATACAGGTGAAACTCGAAAAATTAGAATATCGTGCAAAAGTTCATTTATTTCAGTAATGCAACTTAAAAGGTGAAACTAACATATGAGACAGACTCATTACATGCAAAGCAAGATAGTTCAAGCCGTGATTTGTCATAATTGTGATGATTATGGCTTACAGCTCATGAATACCCCAAATCCACAATCTCAGAAAATTAGAATATTACATGCAATCAATAAAACAAGGATTGTACATAGAACAATATCGGACCTCTGAAAAGTATAAGCATGCATATGTACTCAGTACTTGGTTTGGGCCCCTTTTGCAGCAATTACTGCCTCAATGTGGTGTGGCATGAAAGCTATCAGTCTGTGGCACTGCTGAGGTGTTATGGAAAACCAGGATGCTTCAATAGCGGCCTTCAGCTCTTCTGCATTGTTCGGTCTCATGTCTCTCATTTTTGTCTTGGCAATGCCCCATAGATTCTCTATGGGGTTCAGGTCAGGCGAGTTTGCTGGTCAATCAAGCACAGTAATCCCAAGGTCATTGAGCCAGGTTTTGGTGCTTTTGGCAGTGTGGGCAGGTGCCAAGTCCTGCTGGAAAATGAAGTCAGCATCCCCATAAAGCAGAAGGAAGCATCAAGTGCTCCAAAATCTCCTGGTAGACGGCTGCGTTGACCCTGGACTTAATGAAGCACAGTGGAGCAACACCAGCAGATGACATGGCTCCCCAAATCAACACAGACTGTGGAAACTTCACACTGGACTTCAAGCATCTTGCAGTGCGTGCCTCTCCATTCTTCCTCCATACTCTGGGTCCTTGGTTTCCAAATGAGATGCAAAAGTTGCTCTCATCAGAAAAGAGGACTTTGGACCACTGAGCAACAGACCAGGTCTGTTTTTCTTTAGCTCAGGTAAGACGCTTCTGACGTTGTTTGTTGTTCAGGAGCGGCTTGACAAGAGGAATACAACATTTGAAGCCCATGTCCAGGATCCGTCTGTGTGTGGTGGTTCTTGATGCACTGACTCCAGCCTCGGTCCACTCCTTGTGAAAGTCCCCAACACTTTTGAATGGCCTTTTCCTGACAATCCTCTCCAGGCTGCTGTCATCCCTGCTGCTTGTGCACCTTTTTCTTCCACACTTTTCCCTTCCACATAAATTTCTATTAATGTGCTTTGATACAGCACTTTGGGAACATCCACCTTCTTTTGTAATTACCTTTTGAGGCTTTCCCTCCTTATGGAGGGTGTCAATTATGGTTTTCTGTACAACTGTCAGGTCAACAGTCTTTCCCATGATTGTGATTCCTACTGAACCAGACTGAGAGACCATTTAAAGGCTCGGGAACCCTTTGCAGGTGTTATGGCTTAATTAGCTGATTAGAGTGGGACACTTTGAGCCGAGAATATTGCACCTTTTCACACTATTATAATTTTCTGAGATTGTGGGTTTGGGGTTTTCATGAGCTGTAAGCCATAATCGTCACAATTATGACAAATCACGGCTTGAACTATCTTGCTTTGCATGTAATGAGTCTATCTCATATATTAGTTTCACCTTTTAAGTTGCGTTACTGAAATAAATAAACTTTTGCACAATATTCACATTTTTCTAGTTTCACCTGTCTGTGTGTGTGTGTGTGTGTGTGTGTGTATATATATATATATATATATATATATATATATATATATATAAATATATATAGTACTTTTTATGTATTTGGACATTTTTTAAATTACTGCTTTGGAAATATGACATACAAATGCATTCTGCAAAGCATTTGAGTAACTTAATTTGTTTTGAAAGTCTTCTAGGATGGAAATAATAACAGCAAGTGAAAGGGAGAAGAAAAATACATATCATTATAGGAAATAAAAATATAAATGACTTACATTTCCATTTCATTATGTGTACTGATGTACACAGGCAGTAAAACAGGGTATATTACAACCCACTTCAAAGCTCCAAAAGCTATATAAAGCATACCTTACATGAAAAAGGTGTGTTTTGTATCCTCTTCCCTCTTTTTTCACCCTCCCCTTCCTTCCCCTCCCCCCTTTTATTTAATTTTTTTCCTTTATTTCTTTTTATTTCCTATTTTTTTTTCTGCGTAGGTCTATGTATAATAACATGACTTTATATTTGTCAATATATATTGTAAATCTGCACTGGAAAATAAATAAATAAGATATTATGCAAAGAAAAAGATGTGTTTTACTTCTAGTCCCCAACCACACACAGAATACTTACCTTTGTTCTGGCTTCCAAAGCCTCTGGGAGGGTGATGTTATGCCTGCATGCATTGCCCTGGAGGGCATTCTCATGGTATTTCAAGCATTCAGCTTTCACAGGTGACATCAGCCATGCCATGCAAAAACATTAGAAACTGGGGCTGAGGTTTTCTTATATTTTTTTGTCAATGCTTTCTTCAGGACTTTCTGTTTGGGTGTGGTGGACCTTCCCTTTTTTATTGGAGCATCCACTTTAATCTGGTGCTTCATCCTTTTTTAGATTGTCAAGGAACAGTGTCTTACTTTATAATAGGGGAAACATTATTTCTGTTGTAGTTGGAAGTAGTGAGGCTCCATATTAGAGCACTTCTACTGTATGCAGCATTGTACTGTATTGTACACTGATGTGCCTGTCTAAACCTAGCATCACTTTTGGTAGGTCAACAATGGCATTGTGCATCAGAGTTTGGAGTAGTGGCTATAAAAGCTAACATGTTGATAGATTGTTCAGGGACCGTTATCAACTTTGACATTTTCAAGCATGTCTTGAGATTGCAACAACCTGGGATATTCCATTAACCAATATCAACTAGAATCATAAAGACTGAGTTCAGACTCACCCTCCCTTACCAATCTCAAATTACTTTTTGTCAGTGAGGCACCTCATCACCTTTACGTATCTGGCCAATCATGCATTCATATAGTATAATCTATGGTGTTTATGTAATAAAATTTCTGTGTTTTTGGATTCCAAGTTAACTCTGAGAGAAAGATTACCCCAAGTGCAGGCTTTTCTTTTGCTGTCTATTTCACTGAAGTGGCTTGGAATATATTACATTTAGCTGGAGAGATTCAGTATTGTTGAACAGATTTATTAAATATGCTGTGTTTATATACTGACATGTTTTTAAAAATGTTCAAGCCCTATCATATTACTTCTTTCAGCTAGCCTAGATTTCAAAAAGGTCACAAAATTACACTTTGATTGATCGTAACACACACATTCTTCTATCTCATGAGTAATCTGACCTGGATTCTGGTTGATTTAGTCATTTTACAAATTCAATACTTCTTAATGAATAAGAAACACTAGTTTTCTACTAAAATGTCAGCAAAAAAATAATATTGCATTGCTTTGCATAAAAAATACGATAAGGCCTTATAGGACAGCAAGAGCTTGATGATAGAATTAATTTTTTTACCATATTAGAGATTCTTTTATTATTTACAGTTCCTCTTGTAAAAGCTAGTGGTTGTGTCACGTGCCACCTTTTAACCTGCAGGTTACTTAGCAGTCAAGCCATCTTTGCCTGTACACTTACTATACATGTTCCCTTTTTAGTGTATTTATTATACTTAGCTTTAAATTTTAGTCATGATTTGTGGTTTTCTTTAGTTAATCAGATGAAATATGTAATGCTTGCAGTGTCAGCAATGAAATGTTGTTTTACAATCAGTCCTTGCTGTAGCTTTTGAAAATTATAATATATTTTACTTTATATTTTAATAATATTAGGAATCAGTATACACAGTACATAAATCACTGTTTTATAACCAGATGTGGACACTGATCATATGTATTCCTGACCTGCTTCTGCCTGCCCCCTCCCCCCCTCTCTAAACACATGCACAGACCTGCTGGCTAGCAATACACGATTGTGAAAATTATAGCCAGGAGTTTCTGTATAAGTACAGCAACTATAAATGCTGCTGCCGTCAAAATTCTTTTTTCTTCTTATAAATAGGAGATAAAGAAATACAAGGTAACAGGTGAAAGGGATGCTAAAGCAACCCGAAAAGCGAAAAAACATTTTTTTAATAAAATGTGTTCCTGTTTAACCCCTTAAGAACACTTACTTTTCTCTAACAAGCCCTATTTAAATAAATTTTCCCCTTCTCCCTTTAACTATTATTTTCCAGATGATTTATTTTATCTGTTTGTCTAACCACTACATTTATTTCTTTAATTTTATTTATTTTGTCCATTTGTTTTTTTTTTTCTTCATTTGTAAATACATTTGCAGTGCTTTGTACCAAGATCCTAATTATAGTGTCATTTTAAATGTGACAAATGAATAGGAGAAAATATATACTTTTAAATTACACTAATGCATTACACAATGCATAAAATAACACTGATCAAAACAGAAACACTGGCATACAAATAAAGACTATATCACAGAAAAAAGCATTGTTTGTCCTTAAAAAATAAACAATGTACTGTATGTATCACTAGTTATTTTAAGTAATACCAAAGTTATTAGTAGGCCATCAATAGGCCATAGGCTCATAGGCCAGTGGCAGAAATGTACCATTTATTTATTTCAGGTACTTATATAGTGCTGTCAATTTACACAGCACTTTATATATATAGTGTACATTCACATCAGTCCCTAATCCTCAAGGGGTGTACAATCTAAGGTTACCAATTGCTCTGGTCCATAAAGGGTGTACAAATGTGAGAGCTGAAATGAATAAATATGGCCTAGAGTCAAGGGTATTGTGAGCTGTAAAGAGACAAGAATATGCCTTATATCCATAAGAGTTAATCTTTTATTATTATTTAATTTCTTACTTAACAAAATTGAATTTAATAAAATGTATACAACACTAGAGCTAGTCCAACTTTTAGGACTGACATTAGATTTTGGACCTAGATCATTTGAGCTTTTTATGTTTACATTTAGAGAGAAAATTCAGATTCCTCCCTAATGGACACCAGAAAAATAATAAACTTAAGCAATTTTCTACACAAAATATGTATCAAACTTGTGCCAAGGAAATGAGTAAAAAATTAAGTGAAAAATTAAATGCTGCTGTTCAAGGATTGACTAAACATAAAAAAAAATAAATAAAAATACAGCGCAAATAATCAAAACTGTGACAAATTATATGTGAAAGTCCAAAAAACGTCCCAAATTTAAGTCCAATGTCCCCCCCAAAAAGGGGAAAAAATTATTATTTACTCAAGCTTTATACATTTTCCAGCTTGCTCACATCTTCTGTGAAAAGCATTATATAGATCCACACTCACCAAATGCTGGGAATTCCCAAACTGGTATTGCTTTAAGATGCAAAAAAGACAAGCCTGCAGGTGGGGTGTGGAGTCCTCAGAGATGATATAACTCTTTATGAGATCTCACGCTGACTCCCCTTCCCAGATATTTTCTCATATTGCAAAAAACATAAAAGAAAGAGGTGCCAATGATACATTGCTATATACTGATAAAAAATATATTTTATAAAAAATGCAAAAAAAACACCTTCCTTACACTCACATAAAGTAATTAAGCCTCAATTTCTATAAGGTAATTTGATCTTCCAAATCACAGATGGTGATCCATCCTTATCTTCCTCCAAGCTCTCACTCCTGGATGGATGGATGAATTGATGGATAGGGGTACTTTATGACCAGCTTGTTGCTCTCAAGCCTTCGCTCATGATTCCTCCTTAATTTACCCCGAATGCATTCTCATGGATGGATGGATGAGAAAAATACAAAAGAAAAAATACCAAAATAGTGTAATACTGTTAAACTATTTAATACTCAAGTGATGCTCCAAATGCACTCACATTTTCAAACTGAATAAAAAGCCTTTTTGTATATAAATCTGGACTCCTCAAACATATTCCAATAGCTCCTCTGTCAATTCCAGCTAGGCAGACACAATTGCTCAGCTTTGGCAATGAAGAACTTGCAAAATTGTAAAATCAGACCTCTTTGCCCACACTAAAGATGGCCACGGACCGCCACAGTGGAAGTGATGTCACACATACAGGGTCAGAATTGGAAGTTGCGTCAATGCGTTTCGCCCTCCCACAAGGCGTCACGCAACTTCTGGTTCCGACCCTGTATGTGTGACCACTTCCGGTGTAGCAGTCCGCAGCCATCTTTAGTGTGGGCAAAGAGGCCTGATTTTACAATTTTGCAAGTTCTTCATTGCCAAAGCTGAGCAATTGTGTCTGCCTAGCTGGAATTGACAGAGGAGCTATTGGAACATGTTTGAGGAGTCCTGATTTATATACAAAAAGGCTTTTTATTCAGTTTGAAAATGTGAGTGCATTTGGAACATCACTTGAGTATTAAATAGTTTAACAGTATTACACTATTTTGGTATTTTTTCTTTTGCATTTTTCTCATCCATCCATCCATGAGAATGCATTCGGGGTAAATTAAGGAGGAATCATGAGCGAAGGCTTGAGAGCAACAAGCTGGTCATAAAGTACCCCTATCCATCAATCCATCCATCCATCCATCCATCCAGGAGTGAGAGCTTGGAGGAAAATAAGGGTGGATCACCATCTGTGATTTGGGAGATCAAGTTACCCTATGGAAATTGGGGCTTAATTACTTTATGTGAGTGTAAGGAATGTGTTTTTTTTGCATTTTTTATAAAATATATTCTTTTATCGGTATACAGCAATATATCATTGGCATCTTTTTCTTTTGTGTTTTTCGCTATATGAGGAAATATCTGGGAAGGAGAGTCAGTGTGAGATCTCATAAAGAGTTATATCATCTCTGAGGGCACCACATCCCACCTTCAGGCTTGTCTTTTTTGCATCTTAAAGCAATACCAGTTTGGGAATTCCCAGCATTTGGTGAGTGTGGATCTATATAATGCTTTTAACAGAAGATGTGAGCAAGCTGGAAAATGTATAAAGTTTGAGTAAATAATAATTTTTTCAAATTTTTTGGGACATTGGATTTTAATTTGGGACTTTTTTTGGACTTTCACATATAATTAAGCAATTTTCTGCCTTCATGTGTCCCACATGAGGACTGCTCTTCCTTGGCATGGATTAACAAGGGTTAATGCTTGGGGAAGAAAAGCTCCCTATGTCTTTATGCCTGAATCTTAGTAGAGTTTCATTGTACTAAATGGATCATGGGATTACAGGAGATTCCCACATTTCAGTTCTCATGCTGTTCTTAATTGCTTCAGTCATGCAATGGGAAACATAATAATAAGGTTTTGCAGACTTTAATCCTTGATTGAGTTTAATGGAAAAAGAGATCAAAAATAAGACCTGTAAATACAGGGGGCCCTTTAAATGATTCTAACACATCGAAGACAGGCAAGTTGCACATAAGCACACAACTTTCAGAGGCACAGAGACTTTTTTTAGAGGTCTTGTATGGTATGACATGAGTGTATTTAATTATTAGTCTACATTGCCATAATATAGTGTATATGCAAAGCAAATGTTGTATATAGGGAAAAAAAAAATATACGGTATAGTGTATTAGTATCCTAATTCTCATAAAATATAATTTTTTTTATTTTTTTCTGTTTATATATTTTTTACAATTTCAGTTACCTGTCCCGGTCTTGCATTTTCACAAACGAACGTATCATAAAACATTGCAAATTGTGGTGCATTGTCATTGACATCCAGAATCAATATGTAAACAGTGGCCCGTGTTGTTTGCTTAGGATTATCTGAATAAAAAAGGACAAAAAGGAAAAAGTGTTTATAAACGCTGGCTATAATAATGACAATAATGTGAAAAATGTCACTGTAAGTAACAAAGACAAAATAACAAAGTAAAAACATCAATATAAGTTAAACAGATTTAGCATTATTGTACAACACGAAAATTTGTATAAACTTAATCAAAGTTAAAAAATAAAACAAGTTATTTTTCACCTGTTATCTTTGTTTTAAAGGATAAATTCTCCTTTTTGGCAGAATTTCACTTTTCATAATAAGTGTTTTTCAATGCCATGTCTAGCCCAGCCATCCCAATGTGCTTTTCTCTCACTTACCTCATCCACAGGACTTTTACTTTTTTGTCAGTTTCTGTAAGATTTTGAACAGATTTTCAGATTGCATCATTTCCTGTCAATGGTCTCTCATCATTCACTTCCTGTAGGCCACTTCCCAGAAGCCCTCACTGTTGCATCACAGAAGAGGGTGTGTTCACCACTCTGGACCACACCTCCTTCATTACAATACTACCAACCTCCCATCAGCTATGTAGTACAAGGGCCTGTGTGATTTGGTACAGATTGAATAGATTGTTCAGGTGTGACTTCCTAGTCCATAGTTCTGGTAAATCTAAAGAAAATTGTACAAAGATTGTACAATCAGATTGCATAGTGTAAGGTCAACTTTTTACAAGTACATAGGAGAGAGTGGATGGACACACTCAGTTGTCAGGAACCATTCACATCTCCACATACCACATAGTGAAGACTCACATTTGTTTGTTTTAGTCATTTTGGAGTGTTTTCACTCGTCATACATAGGGCATCCCATTCACTTGAACAGGCTACCAATCACCCCAGAAAAGCTCCAAAACTTTTTTTGGAGTGGAGCATATTGCATTACCACAGTTTTCGGTATGTTTGCCACACTCAACATGTAATGACAACACAAACATAATGCACATTTGCAGCATGTTTCTGAAACACATGGCAAAGTGGGCATTTTCTGTGCAGATTGCCATGCATTTGGAAACACACAGATGTGAATGGAGCCTCATTGTTCTGAGTAAATACACCAGTTTCACTTTCAGGCCCCATTCACAAAAAGAATAGTGGGAACGCATGTTTTTGGCTTGTTTTTCCAGCGACACACATAGGGCAGTCCTTTGATTTCAATGGGCTGCACTACAGGCAAAGAAGCTCATGGGACATTTTGGCGTGATGCATGTTTTTTCATATGGCAAAACATGTGCTTGTTTCTGTGTTTGATGTGCTGTTAACAATTAATTACAATTCAAAGTGCAACTATGTCATTTTAGGTATATAAAGGTGGCCATACCCTATACCATCTGATTGTGAAATCTCTGTACAATATCCTTTAGATTTACCAAGACTATATAAGAGGAGGACACAGCATCACTAGGCCTGAGCCCTCTTTAGAGATGCTGGGGTAGCCAAGCAAATGCACATGGGTAGAGATCTCCTTGAGATGCTGTAAAAAAAAATGATGGGTGTAGGGTGTGTACTTATAAGGTCAGCGCAGGATGTGTGTGCCAATGAAATCCGCTAGTAATCTGCTTCTGGGGTTCTACTGGCTTCTCTGTCCTCTTTCTACATTCCTGGAATTAAAAAAGCTTTCTAAGAGATTTCCGAAAGTCTAAGGTAAGGCCTGGCTCTCTAGATCAAAGAGAGCTTGAATATTTTTGAAACTGAGGAACATTAATGCTATATTGGTGCATAGGGGAGCTGGATTTTATAGAAGGAAAAAAAAGGTGAACTAAGCCTTTAGACGCACTGTATGCCTTATGAGCTAGCGACTCACTATTGCAGATCATTTTAGTTTAGAAAGCTGAAATCTGGACCCATTAAGTCACATTGATTTGGACTGTTTTTAAGTAAGGACTGGTAAGAAGTATAACAAGTGTAGTTTAATTCTATGACTCCCCTAAGCTACAGGGGCGGACTGACCATTTGGAAACTCGGGCACTGCCCGAGGGCCAGGGTCAGTAGGGGGCCCCTTGAGATGCCCCTGGTACCTTTTTCATAGGCTTTTTTGAGTTTGGGCAAGGACACAGGGGCCCCATGATCCCCTATTGCCCGGGGGCCCCATGAGTTGTCAGTCTGCCCCTGCTAAGCTATTTAGAGTTGAACTCCAGAAAAACAGATTAATGCAGTTTAAATAATTACAATGATGCTTTCTTACAGTCTGCCAAAGGATTTGTACAACTGTTCATCCAGTTTTGAGATTTACACAGCTCTGCCACACACAGATCAGCCCTGTCTGACAGGACAGGAGTGAAAGCCCAATTTAAGCCTCTATATTTATTCCTGTAATGCAGCTAGGCTGTGTATTTATTAACAATATACAGATCATTTTGTTCTTACTTTAAGCTGCAGCAGGGGTTAAAATACCCTTGCCTGGCAGTATGTTGCAGAGACTAGCCACTGCTCTCACACAGAACACAGAGGCACAGGTCTTCAATACTTTGAAAACCCCTGCCTAGTGCTACACTCAGCAGTAATTATGCCCCCCAAACACTGTTCATTGGAGCTGGGCAAGGGGCATGCTGGACCATTGTAGTACCAGACTGCTGCACCCTGTGCAGGGGCGGACTGGCCATTTGGAAACTCGGGCACTCCCCGAGGGCCCGGGGTCAGTAGGGGGCCCCATGAGATGCCCCTGGTACCTTTTTCATAGGCTTTTTTGAGTTTGGACAAGTACACAGGGACCCCATGATCCCCTATTGCCCGGGGGCCCCATGAGTTGTTAGTCTGCCCCTGACCCTGTGTTTAGTAGTGATCTGGGGCTCTAACATACTGCTAGCAAGGGGTGAACTGACAACTCATGGGGCCCCCGGGCAATAGGGGATCAAGGGGCCCGTGTCCTCACCCATACTCAAACCACACCCAAAAAATCCTATGAACGGTTCCAAGGGGCATCTCATGGGGCCCCATACTGACCCCGGGCCCTCGGGAAGTGCTCGGATTCCCAAATGGTCAGTGCGCCCATGCTGCTAGCACAGCATACTTTAACACATTATCCAACAACAAAGTGGGGAAAAACAAACATACAAGCATATTTATTACTGTAAATGCAGCCCTATCATATTACAGTCATAAATACAGATGCTTCATTTGTGCTTTAGGTAACCATTTCAGGTCCCCAATATGTGCCTGCATAGTGAAAGGCAAAAAAAATTAATGAGTTAATTTCTCTGTCACTCTGGTCTCTTCTCCTATCTGCATGTCCCTTGTTAGCACATGAGCACTCCAGTACAACTGACTGGCTCATTTTGCTTCTTCTTCCCCGCCTGAGCTCTATGGTATGGAAGATTGCCAGATGCTGATGCCATGTCAATTTCAGTTACTTCCACTGTTTGCATTTAGAAATACATACATATAATGATGAATTAATGAACATGAGCGTTTATTGGTGTTTTTAAGGTAAGGATCTAAGAAATACACCACACACTCAACACAACAGAAAACTTGCCAGGTTTATATATCAATCTCATCTTGCAGGATTTTTTCTCCATTTGAGAGTTAATTAATACTATCTTAAAGCACAGCAGTTTGCCTCATTTACTAATAAAACAATAAAATATCCAATATTTTAGTCTCCTTGGTAGCTCTCTCTGACTGCTGCTGATGTTCATTTAGAAATAATAGATGGCAGATCATGATTTTGTAACAAATGAACGTTGAAATTCTAGCTACTTTATATGCCTCATAAATTCCATTAAATAAGCTTAAAAAGCTACGGGAGTTTGCCAGGTATATAAATGCATTGTTAATGAAGTTAATGTTTATTTACCGAATTTCTAGTTGCACGTAAATGGTAAATCAGTGTGCATGAAATTAGGGAAAGCTATGTACAATAAATTGAAAGGACAGAAAGTGGTGGCCAAGCTGATATTAAAACTGGGCAAAATTCCATCAGTTGAAGATTTGATATATTACTTTTTCATTAGGAAAAAATGCAGGCAGGGGCAGAAATGGAGTGTGATTTCATGGAAGTGTTAGGCTCTGGTCCCTAGGGCCCATCAGAGGACATAAATATGTAAGCCCAACTCTCAATGAAAATGAAAAAGTTATCATTTTAATGCAATATATCTATACAAAATGTATAAACAAAAATGCAGCCAATAAAAAATGAGGGGTCTCAAAATAGGAAACTAAATGAATGGCAACCAATTCTGTGATTCTTAAATGCTGCCAGAGTAATATGACAATGCATAGCTGATCTTAGTTATATACACTGCTCAAAAAAATTAAAGGAACACTTTGAAACCACATCAGATCTCAATGGGGAAAAATATCATGCTGAATATCTATACTGATATGGACGGGGTAATGTGTTAGGAACATAAGGATGCCCCATCGTTTGATGGAAATGAAAATTATCAACCTACAGAGGACTGACTTCAAAGACACCCTGAAAATCAAAGTGAAAAAATAATGCAGCAGGCTAGTCCATTTTGCTGAAATTTCATTACAGCAACTAAAAATGATACTCAGTTTGTATGGCCCCCATGTGTTTGTATGCATGCCTGACAACGTCGGGCATACTCCTAATGAGACGACGGATGGTGTCCTGTAGTATTTCCTTCCAGATCTGGACCAGGGCATCGCTGAGCTCCTGGTCAGTCTGAGGTGCAACCTAGCAAAGTTGGATGAATGGAAATATGGTATCCCAGAGGAGTTCTATTGGATTTGGATCAGACAAGCATTCAATGGTATCAATTCCTTCATACTCCAGGAACTGCCTGCGTACTCTTGCCACATGAGGTCGGGCATTGACGTGCACCAGGAGGAACCCAGGACCCACTGCACCAGTGTAGGGTTTGACGAGTCAGGGTGCCATTGTCTAGCCTGTAGAGGTCTGTGTGTCCCTCCATGGATATGCCTCCCCAGACCATCACTGACCCGCCACCAAAGCGGTCATGCTGAACGATGTTACAGGCAGCATAATGTTTTCCGTGGCTTCTCCAGACCCTTTCACATCTGTCACATGTGCATAGGGTGAACCTGCTCTCATCTGTGAAAAGCACAGGGCGACAGTGGTGGACCTGCCAATTCTGGTGTTCAATGGCAAATGCCATTTAAGCTCTATGGTGCCAGGAAGTGAGCACAGGGCCCACTAGAGGACCTCGGGCCCTCAGGCCAACCTCATGAAGTCTGCTTCTGATTGTTTGGTAAAAAACATTCACACCAGTGGCCTGGTGGAGGTCAATTTGTTGGGCTCTTGCAGTTGTCATCCTCTTCCACCTTGCACAAAGGAGCAGATACTGGTCCTGTTGATGGGTTAAGGACCTTCTGCGGCCCTCTCCAGCTCTCCTAGAGTAACTGCCTGTCTCCATTAATCTCCTCCATGCTCTCGAGACTGTGATGAGAGACACAGCAAACCTTCTGGCAATGACATGTATTGATGTGCCTTCCTGGAGGAGTTGGACTGCCTGTGCAATCTGTGTAGGGTCCAGGTATAGCCTCATGCTACCAGTAGTGACACTGAGCCTAGCCAAATGCAAAACTAGTGAAAAACAGTCAGAAAAGATGAGTAAGGAAAAAAATGTCAGTGGCCTCCACCTGTAAAACCATTCCTGTTTTGGGGGTCAGCTCATTGTTGCCCATTGCACCTGTTGGTAATTTCATTAACACCAAAGGAGCTGAAACTGATTAACAACTCCCTCTGCTACTTAACTGACCATATAAATATCCTAGGAGTTTAATTGACTTGTTGCTATACTCTGATTAAAAAGTGTTCACTTAATTTTTTTGAGCAGTATATATTGAACTATGTCATCTAGAGTCCTAGCTATAAAGGTGTTGTATTGCTTGTGCTGTATACTGTCAAATCTGCCCAAATGCAGTTGTGTTTCCTGAATCACAACCACCCATAATAGATTTGTCATCAGCGCTCATTCACCTGTATGATTATTGAAGATTTTAGCACTCACTGATATTTTCGAACTGCTGAAGGGAAGTCAGAGCTTCCAGAACATGATTTAAATTATGAACAAAGTCAATTTTCCAGAAAGCAATGGTTGTTAAGGAGCAGATGGCAGCTGTGTCCTTAACAACTGATGAGTCATTATCTGTTAGCGGGGTTCCCCACTTGCAGCTGAATTTAAACAAAACATTTGCTAGCAATGAAAAATTATGGAAAATAACAGTGTTAGGGTCCCCCCAATCCTTACCAGTCCCTTCAGGTCTGGTATAGATTTTAATGGGAACCGCACACCAAATATTCTAAATAATGCCATGGGGTTTCCTTAAAATCCATAACAGACCCTTATCCATGCATACAGCCCAGCAGGACAGGAAAGTAGGGAGATGAGTGAGTGCCTTCCTCCTGAACCACACCAGGTCACATGCCCTCAACATGGGGGGGTGCTTTGTGGCAGGGGCTCGCCCCAAAGTACCTTGTCCTCATGTTGATGAGGACAAAGGTCTCTACCCTAAAACCTTGGCCAGTGGTTGTGGGGGTCTGTAGGTGGGGGCCTATCAGAATCTTGAATCCTCCTTTAACAAGGTGGTCCGCAGATTCAGCCTCCTCATGTGAATGAGTATGGGGTACTATACTAATGCACAAAAAAAGTGGTAAAAAAAGTACAAATGCAGTCAAAATGTTTTTTGGCAAGTCCTTTATTAAAAACATGTAATTTGTTATTGTCCCCAGAGTATATCTAATGTCAATCATGATGAATGCCGGCCGCCAACCCGAAGAATAGAGAATAAAAAGTCCTGTCTCTACAAAGGCTCCTGTCAAATGACAGCTCCGCTGCCTCCCACTTTTAAATACACTAAGGGGTGGGACCACCTGGTTACATTACTGAGTGGCCCCACACCCTTGCGGCATCATCAACCCAGCATGCCCCAGTCGGTGATGTCATAAGGTGACTGGGCCATATGGGGCGGGAGCCTTTTTTGGGAGTGGACCTAAGAGTTTAGTATGGATTTGGAGGGGACCCCACACTTTTTTTTTATTTGGCATGGGGTTCCTCTTGAAATCCATAAAAGACCTGAAGGGCCTAGTATGGATGGGGTGGATCCCAGCACTGTTTTTTCTGAATGTTTTAGCTTAAGATGATAAATACTGCATAAAGCAATAGTGAATTGACATATTCAGGATCACATGCTGCATTTGGGAAAACACCTACTATAATACCACATGCAATCTGCTTTTGTGAATGGATCCCTATATCATTTAGTTTTTTGTTGTCTACCTTATTGTATTATCCATCATTTTTGCAAGACAGATAGGGCTTTAACTTGGTAACAACTTTGGATACATACATTTTCTTTCTTTGCATTTTATTGAGAATAAAGAGTAAAGCAGAACCTTTTTTTTTACTGTAGTTTTTTTCCAATGCAGTGTTTACATAATTTGAACACCCCTATATATTTACCTCAAAACATATTCAAAAAGTCTGCTGATTAAAATTATATCAAATTAGTGTGATGTTTATATAGCCATGGTGTAATGGTGAAGCTCAAAGTGAACATTTGCATTTTACTTTAGAAGTGCTTTATTCCCCTTTTTGACACTGCACTGCAAAACATGCAAGGGGAAAAATGCTTTGCATTAATTGTTAGCATTTTAATAAGATGAGATCAAGTTTGGTTGATTAGCACACAAATTAGCGCTAGTGTGACCTTTTTTTTACAGGTTTGCGATCATTAAAAATTGTAATGACATTACTTTTGCTTACTAGTAACATAATATTGATTATATTCACCAAAAAAAATCGGAATACAGCATACATCTGAGTATGTCTGAGTGTATAGGTCAAAATTACCTATGCTAGTTTTTGTACATGGTAATAACATACTTTTATAATTGTAACTTCAGGGGTGAACACAGGACAATTTGAAGACAAACTCCAAGAGGCCAGAACCCACCATGGAATAAGCAGTTGTAAAATGTTATATAGAAAAATTGCAATCATAGACATTCTCTGTCTTATATGCCTTTATTACTATATCAATTCCCAATATATACTTGTCACTACTTCTGGGGTATCCAATTGCTCTTCCCCACAAACCTTTCCCAGCAGTTGTGTGGGTAAACAGGTGAGGAGCTTATTGGAATCTGGAATTACCCATTAAAATAAGAGAACCCCCAGATATCTGCCCCCCAAATAAATGAGTAAGGGTGGGACATGAAGCCCATTCATTGTCATTGATTATAACTGAAACAGATCTACATTGCTGGGCAATGTGATTGATGATGAATTTACATTTTGGGATTGTTTTTCTTTTTAATAAAAAGCTTGTCAAAGTGTATATACTAATTAATTTTTTTTCTGAATGAGTAGGGTGTACCCCCTACCCATTCATGTGGATGGGGGGCATCTAGTGGCCACCTTATTTTTAAAGGAGGCTTCCAAATTGCAATACTTTTCTTCACCCACAGATAGCCACAACCACCAGGCAAGAGTTGTGGGGAACAGGTCTTTATCATTATCAACATGGAGACAAGGTGCTTTGTCTGGGGGGGATCTCCCCCAAGGGTCTGGTATACATTTTAGGAGGGCCCTGTGCTTTTTTCCATGGGGTTCTCCCATGAAATCCATATCAGACCTTAATCCTCAGCTGACACCTGAATAGGCCAGGAAAGGATACATCACTGGTCGATAGAATGAAAGTGGCCAACGCACTAACAATCTAAGTGATAAGCTGTTACATTTAGCAGCAGTAGCATTACAGCTGCTAAATGTTTAATTTACTATAGCACCATAAGTTCCTGATAAGATTGAGGTGATTTTATTGCAGAAAACAAGTGTTGTCACTCTGTTAATAGAAGTGGCTATCCAGTGGTTCTACTAGTAGAATCAATAGATATTTAAAAATGTTCCAGGAGGTACTTAAAAAAACAAAGAATCAACCTTTGCTGATATGGGCAGCCTAAGTCTCATATGCGATTTATAATTTGACTAAAGTTTTAATTTAACACCAATTTGATCTGTACCGGTGAAACCTCGAAAAATTTGAATATCGTGCAAAAGTTCATTTATTTCAGTATTGCAACTTAAAGGTGAAACTAATATATGAGATAGACTCATTACATGCAAAGCAAAATAGTTCAAGACGTGATTTGTCATAATTGTGATGATTATGGCTTACAGCTCATGAAAACCCCAAACCCACAATCTCAGAAAATTATAATATTGCATGCAATCAATAAAACAAGGATTGTACATAGAACAATATTGGACCTCTGAAAAGTATAAGCATGCATATATACTCAGTACTTGGTTTGGGCCCCTTTTGCAGCAATTACTGCCTCAATGCGGCGTGGCATGGAAGCTATCAGCCTGTGGCACTGCTGAGGTGTTATGGAAGACCAGGATGCTTCAATAGCGGCCTTCAACTCTTCTGCATTGTTCGGTCTCATGTCTCTCATCTTTCTCTTGGCAATGCCCCATAGATTCTCTATGGGGTTAAGGTCAGGCGAGTTCGCTGGCCAATCAAGCACAGTAATCCCATGGTCATTGAACCAGGTTTTGGTGCTTTTGGCAGTGTGGGCAGGTGCCAAGTCTTGCTGGAAAATGAAGTCAGCATCTCTATAAAGTTCGTCTGCGGAAGGAAGCATCAAGTGCTCCAAAATCTCCTGGTAGACGGCTACGTTGACCCTGGACTTAATGAAGCACAGTGGACCAACACCAGCAGATGACATGGCTCCCCAAATCAACACAGACTGTGGAAACTTCACACTGGACTTCAATCATCTTGCAGTGTGTGCCTCTCCATTCTTCCTCCATACTCTGGGTCCTTGGTTTCCAAATGAGATGCAAAAGTTGCTCTCATCAGAAAAGAGGACTTTGGACCACTGAGCAACAGACCAGGTCTGTTTTTCTTTAGCCCAGGTAAGACACTTCTGACGTTGTTTGTTGTTCAGGACAAGAGGAATACAACATTTGAAGCCCATGTCCAGGATCTGTCTGTGTGTTGGCTCTTGATGCACTGACTCCAGCCTCAGTCCACTCCTTGTGAAAGTCCCCAACACTTTTGAATGGCCTTTTCCTGACAATCCTCTCCAGGCTGCTGTCATCCCTGCTGCTTGTGCACCTTTTTCTTCCACACTTTTCCCTTCCACATAAATTTCTATTAATGTGCTTTGATACAGCACTTTGGGAACATCCAACTTCTTTTGCAATTACCTTTTGAGGCTCTCCCTCCTTATGGAGGGTGTCAGTGATGGTTTTCTGCACAACTGTCAGGTCAGCAGTCTTTCCCATGATTGTGATTCCTACTGAACCAGACTGAGAAACCATTTAAAGGCTCAGGAAACCTTTGCAGGTGTTATGGCTTAATTAGCTGATTAGAGTGGGACACTTTGAGCCGAGAATATTGCACCTTTTCACAATATTCTAATTTTCTGAGATTTTGTATTTGGGGTTTTCATGAGCTGTAAGCCATAATCATCACAATTATGACAAATCACATCTTGAACTATCTTGCTTTGCATGTAATGAGTCTATCTCATATATTAGTTTCACCTTTTAAGTTGCATTACTGAAATAAATGAACTTTTGCACAATATTCTAATTTTTGAGTTTCACCTGTATATATTTACACTAAGCCAATAACCTTCAGGTAATAGACCCTACTTGATTTCTTTGAGTTTTTCATTATTTTCTAAGTAAGATATATCATATAGATATGTAAACTCTTGTTATTAGGAATATTAAAAACTAAGTACTTATGGTATATTAAAAGTAACCTGTAAGTTTTTAAGCAAGACTGCTAATAAGCAGACTAAAGCACTGGTAAAGTCACTGTATAAATTCATGCCTTTATTGGACTGTAGTCTGCAAAATATAACCAACAGTTTTGACACCTCTAATTATATGTATGAATTTACAGTAGAAAGTCCTGGACAATGGCCACTTGGCAGAAATATGCTATTTAATATTGGACGTCTACTTGTCATTGCAGTTTTGGGGAAAGATTCTCTTTTCGCATCCTCACTAATATACAGACACAACGTTACAAAATGCTCACAAGTGACTTCTTTGTACTACTGGCATTTCTGAACAGTTTTGATGTAGTGTTCCATTCCTGAGAGACTCCGCTCTTAATTAATAACATCAGTATCCTCTTTATGAGATTAGCCCAGATGTCAGCATGTTTAGGAGATAAGGTATGTCAAGAGAGTGTAGCCAACAATTTCTGAACGCATCTTCCATCACAGGCTTCAGGAAAAAAGGGAACAAATCAGGCTGCCATAGCCTTGCTTTTTGAATCTGTACTGTTCTAAAACAGACCTTCTGATATGATCCCTGGATTACAGTTACTTTGTAAATAACATTTAAAAGTTTAGAAGAATTTTTAACCAAGATGAGATTGATACATAAACCAAACTACTTAAGGACATTAAAATAGTATTTCATGTATATCATGTATGAAAAATCAAGGCAATCAGGTGACAGAACAACAACCAGGCAACCACAAGATGATCATAGCAGAGTTTGCGATTTTCCTGCATTGACAAAAACAAATAGCCGTGTATGTGGTTCATTCCCTGGTAGTTATAAATAATATCTCCAGCAGGTAATAAATGGCTGGTGTATACAGAGTAAATAACAGAATTCTCAGGTGTAACACAGTGACACTGCATATACTGTTTGAAGCGTCCCTAAATATTTCAGGAATGCAGATTTGAAACCCATTGCAAGTGCAGATCATCAGATTCCTATACATTCTGCATGACAGTTCTGAGGCTGTGTTTGACCAACTTTGTGTTTCATGTGTCTGGATGCAAAAGGTCTTATTGAGATGTGTTTGCATTGCAGATAATGCAGGCCAAAAGCATGCTGTTTCTGAAATTTGCTTTCAGTCACATATGTTTAACCCCTTCATGGCTAAGGGTAAAACAAATCTTAAAGCCTAAGTAAAATTGTATCACTTTGCCATGTCTTAGTAAAACCGTACATATCATCACAACTATTTTGTACAACCTGGTGAATTATACCTTGTTTTTTTCAGAACAATTTGGGCTTTCATTTGGTGGTAAATGGTAATGTATTGTTGTTTATACCTGTACTACAGCCCAGAAAAAATAGTGCACATTTTGTTTTTTGGGGTTTTTTTTACCTAAAACACACTGACACTGATCGCAATTTAAAAAAAAAAACAATCCTGACCTTTGACCCTGACCTTGACCCAAACACTAACTCTGGCACTGAAATAGATCAAACCTTGATCTAGGTATTTTTTCCTTATTTTTTTCTTTTATCTTTTTTATATTTATTTATCTTTTTTTTTTTACAAACATTTTTTTTTTAATGTATCTCTCTCCTCCATTCAGAGAAAAAAAAAAAACAAGGGGGCAGGCTTCACAGTGACTGGTCACTGTGATTGCCAATCAGAGGCTATCACAGCGATCATGTGACCCAGAATCGGCAGTCCCAGGTCCCGATCATTAGAACAAGACCAGGGGCTCTCAGTGACACCCTGGTCTTCATGGTGGGTGCAGGTTGTGCGGCTTGCTCCCAGCACAAAGATGGATATGCAAATATGTGGCCCCACGGAAAAAAGCCCAGCTCTGTGAGGCCGCATATTTGTGTGACGTTGGCGGCAAAGGGGTTAAGCAGTGTTACAGTGGAATTCAAAAGCCAGGCATTAATGCCCATGTAGGCAAGTCCTTATCAAAATACTCTATGGACAACTTTAAAGGCTAAATTCATCCTTTAGTAATATGTTACATGCTACAACAGTATTTAGGGTGTAACATGCACCGGCCCCTGCACCCCCCCCATACCCTAAAACAGCATGACTCTGCTGGGCTCCATTCACATGGCTGCATCATTCATTCACAGTTTTCTGTGAATGAATAGACTTCAATTACCATCAACCCTTAGGGTAGATGAACTTATAGTTCTCAATGAAGGAAGCTGTGGAGATGCTGGTGAGCTCTCTCACTGTTCATTGACACTTCCTACAGCTTTCAAACAGAAAGAGTGAACAGAGTTATGGGCAGGAAACTGTAGGCAGTGTCTACAGGAGCCCAACATTGCACCCTCAATTTGCTGATCAATTGTCTGCAGGCTCCTGAGAAAGAAATAATAAATGCACTTTCTTTTTAAAGGTGAGGTTATCCTTTAAATACAGCACCATTTTCAAATAGAAAAGCATTGCTTCACCAAATAAAACCCAGGAGCTTGGAAGTCATCAATTCAAACTAGTCATCAATTTCAGCTTCTATATTCTTGTCCTGATAGATATTGCTACATAGGGATTGTGTTGTGGTTTTACACATAATTGCATTCTTTATTTATTAGGACTGAAGATGAAATATTGAGCATTAATATTTTGCAGCTAAATCAGATGTGGAAACTTAAAGCATATGTAAGTCCAAAAGCAAAAATGTAATTTATTGCAGATTACCAATCTTTAAAGGCTATCATCACCTTTAGCAACATGTTCCATTCATATATAGAGTGTAACATATATTGTATTGCTAAACTCTCCCTCTCACTCCACACATCCATGTCATTCATTTATTCACAGAAATCTGTGAATGAATAAACTTCAACCCCCTTTTTCTACCAAGGCAGATGGACTTGTACTTATCCTTTGCACATAAGTGTGCTAATCAGCACACTCATAATCCATTGACATTTCCTCCAGCTCTCTAACTGAAAGTTCATATGCATACAGATGTATGGGCAGAGAGCAGCAGAAATAGTTTACAGGAGCTCTACTTTGTATCTGCAATCCACAGACTGAGGGCGAAATGCTTTGCTCCTGTGGAAAAAAATAAATGCACATTTTTTTTCTGCATAAATATGTGCATTTATTCTTTTTTAAAAGGTGAGCATAGACCTTAAATGTAGTGGATGTGATCATTTTCTTTTTTTGCTTTCATTAATTTTTATTAATGACAAAGAAATAATTACAAAGCCAACATTATGGACCACCAAAAGCAGTTGCAATAAGAAAAGGTAAAGATAGGTTGTATGAGGATACCTAACTCAGTCTACCAATTCCAACGGAACAAAATATATTATTCAAAAGCACAGAGGTGTAAATAGTACTCATAATCATAGCATCCAACCTGCTTCCCCCTTAGGGCCCATTAAGAAACAGAGATACAAGGTGGCTTGTTCCAGACTAAGAACCTTACATTGTGTTCTCATTGGATAGAGAAAGATGGGAACATATTAACAGGTCTGAAAAAAGATCAAGGAAGACACTCATTCAACACTGTAGGCTGGAATATTATGTTTCAACAGATACATGCATATATTTAGCCCAGGGTTCCCAGGTCAGTTCAAATTTTGTAACTTGTATCTTGAAGCACACTAACAATGTTTTCATTTGCTGTGCAAGAGAGATGGTGGGCTGCTTCCAGGCTTTAGCAATAGTCATTTTTGCTCCCCATAAAATAAAGAGAATCAAATGTTGAAGATTCCTGGGGACACCCTCCACTGAAATATTGATTAGGGCAATAGGGGCTTCTGAGGAACTGACACCATTGTTACTCTATGCAACAAGATAAAGACTCTGTTCCAGAAACCACTGATCCATGGGCATTCCCACCATACATGGTACACTGTCCCTCACAAGCCATACCCTAGAAAACAGAGGAGGGAGACAGATGGCTACATTCTAGAGAAACACATCAGGACTAAGTACCATCGAAAGATTACCTTCAAATTAGCTTTTGTCAGAACTACAGTCATAATCCAAGTAAAGGATCTTAGTAAACACTTATGCAACAGGATCAGATCCCTGTCCTTCCCAAGGTCCTGTTCCCAATCAAGTATATAAGAAAACTTGGAGGGTGTGCCCAGTATCATCCTGTATATTGGAGAAATACTCCGCCTTCAGGCCTAAGTCCTGCGAGCACCTTTTTTCAGATAGAGTGCAATCTGTGCAATCAGCGCAATCTTTCTGACTGGGGCATTTTGGGGGTTTCTATACAATAACGTGTGTGAAAAAGTGCCCAATACTGGACAACTTCTTATCTAGCCATCATTTAAACATCTTGATATCTAACTCTGGGGAAAGTGTGGATTATGAAAAATATGTGATGGACTTGACTAACAAATTAAAGCTAAACTCCCACTAACACTTTTAAGACGTTACAGTTTTTTTTTCCTTTTTAGGTTTTACATGAATAAATAAAAGTTGACCATTGTAAATATCCCTCATTGTCTCGATCCCCTAACTTCCATTTTTGCTAGACCACTTGGTCTGATAAAGGAAGTTGATAAATTACAGACTCACTGGCACAATCACCAAGTGAAAATAAAGAGAAAAAACCTAAAATGAAAATTAATGCAACCACAACATTTAACAAATGGGGGCTGTAGTAAAACAAATTTCTTCTTTTGGGTTTAGATACACTTTAATGTTTCCTTATGCATACAAATTTCCATGAATTTACAGCTTGTTCTTCACAAGTTTTCAAGCCCAAGTTGAACATTTTACATAAAAAGTACTGTAGATGATTTATCAACAATGATTCATCTCAGTCAGGGGCGGACTGACCATTTGGAAACTCGGGCACTGACCAAGGGCCCAGGGTCAGTAGGGGGCCCCATAAGATGCCCCTGGTACCTTTTTCATAGGCTTTTTTGAGTTTGGGCAAGGACACAGGGGCCCCATGATAACCTATTGCCCAGGGGCCCCATGAGTTGTCAGTCTGCCCCTGATCTCAGTATTTTATATTTTATCTTATTGCTCAGTCTGAAGTTTCAGTCAGTCAAAAGGAACTACTGTATAAGACAGACAGCCTCAGTTTTGCTGTGTATTTAGTAAACCAATAATGCTCTGTGAATACTACACTTTATGCTGCTCAGCCTCTTTGACATTTGCAGGTGTGAAAAAGGTGCTGTCAAGTAATCATCCATGGCAAAATACAGTTACATGGTGGATCACCTAACCTGGTCCTACACCACTTCATATTTCCCAGCAATTTAAAACCAGACAATACCCTGATCCAGATTTTCCCAGACACCTCCTAAATATAACTAAATTCAACTAATAGATTTTTATCTGTGCTGATATACACCTTACTTGCCACAAGATAAATTTGATAAATATTTGTCGCTGCTTCCACTTTAAATTTGCTATTCAATATCTCTCTCAGCATTTTATCAAATATATATGTTTTAAGAAGCAAAAATGCACTTGATTTAATTGAACCATTTAATCAATACATTTACACTTATTAAGGATATGATGTATAAATGCTACATTTTCAGCTTTCTTTAAGAGTTGTTGAGATGCAAAAAAGGGGGCCTCATGCACACTGGGCACTTTAAAAATGCTGGTAAAGTTAGCTGTATAAAGTCACAAAAAAAACACGCGTTTTGCTGCATTTTTTAGCATTTTGCATTCGCTTCTAGCCGTGTTTTTCCTTGTTAGTGTTTTTAAGCAGTATTTAGCACACAAAATTATTTTTTTTTAATTCTGGCTACAAAAAAAAATAACACTCAAAAATGCCTCTTTGCCATGTTTTGTCACGTTTTCATGCGTTTACCGGCGTTAGAGTGTTTTTACAGCTACAAAACTCCTCTTGAAACCCACTAGTTATGTTTTTTTTTTCAGCCATAAAACACCCCTACCAAAAATGCTAATTAAAGTGTGCCACGACAGATAGGATAACATGCTGGGGAGTTTACTGCCTGTAAAAAAAAAAACATCAGAAGCCAAAATTAGCAGCTATAAAAATGCCCAGTGTGCATGAGGCCTAAGACTTATCAGTGAATAATATTGTCATCTCAATCCATTTTCATTGTTTATGCCTGACATTTAAGGTGCACTGTTAACCTCATTGCTTGGCATGCCTTAAAGATAAACAGAAAAAATATTAGGCAAGAATTTTTGTTAGCTTTTAAATAAAGACAACCCTCATGCAAACTATTTATTTCAAATACTTTATGAAGTGTAATGGTGGTACAGTCCAACTGCCAAATTCCAGACAGCTGGAAAATACACTGACAATGAAGATAAACTTCCTTGCCAACATATTGAAAGGGTTTATATTTAGATGGCTTTAATCCAAGATAAGGTAATTTTGTTCCATAATAATAATCTGATTGAAAACCTTTCCACTGTTTAAGTGATTCAATAAACCAGGTTGCTTTTCACTTAATTAATACTAAAAGGATAATAGCTTCTACTAAATTATGCTAATTTAAAAGTTTGTACTGGCTCAGTAAAGTCAGTGTGTTTTACAGGTCCCTGTATCCATTAATTAGTAGAAAATGTTATTTATGTTTTTGTGTCTCATTTTTGTTTCAAGCTCAGACTTTTTAGATAGCCAGACCTTTGTTAGAGTCATATGATGAGAAATGCTACATGATTTTCACATAGTAGGATTGTCTTGCAGCTACCTCCTGATCTGTTTGCAAGTTTATCAAAATCTTCTGGTTTGGTACATTCTAGTATCTGATATGGAGGACGGTATCAGAAGTATGAAGGGATCAGGTGTTGAGAGCCGAAGTTTCATTGCTTAGGATAGGTTCAATGCTGTAGACATGTACAACATGGTTACAAAAAAAACTTGTTTCCCTCTTCTCATGGCATATATATAGGAGCATGGGCGGATTGACAACTCATGGGGCCCCTGGGCAAAAGGGGATCATGGGGCCCCTGTGTCCTTGCCCAAACTCAAAAAAGCCTATGAAAAATGTACCAGAGGCATCTCATGGGGCCCCCTACTGACCCCGGGCCCTCGGCAGTGCCCGAGTTTCCAAATGGTCAGTCCGCCCCTGTATAGGAGAAGTGAACAAACCAGCATTCCTATTACCAGGATTCAGAAAGGCCATTTCATGTATTTGATTAATTTTAAAAAGTCTGTCAAGCAAAAACAATACTAAGTACATTCTTGTCACCAAATATACAGTATAATCTTAGTAACTTAGAGCAGTAGTCAGTAACAGTGGTATGGTGAGATCAAATTTGTTACGGTTTGTAACAGTGTTACAGTTATTAATGATACAGTTCTGAACCAAAAGTATTAACCCCTAAAGTTGTATAAATATATTTATTCCCACACCAGGACCTAAATTAGGTCCATCTCTGGTCAGTATCCAAGCTGGAGTAAAGGTGGTATTGTTCCAGCTTTTATATTAAATATAAAATCCAAATGGCTTTTTTAGGGTTTAGTATTTAAACAATCATTTTTGTTTTTCCACATGTTATACTCCTTCAAGCTTCCCAATTTTATTACTGAGACTCATTCTACATCAAAGGCCTGGCCATTTATTTATTTTTTTATTATCACATATCATGTGGGTTGTAAACAGTAGCCTTATATAGATCCTCTAATCAGCCCGATAGACATTTGTTAATTGTAGTGACCACTTTTTGTGACTTAAACCACCCATAGATGAATCAAATTCCATCCATTCCATCCATTTTGATCCATCTGTGGGCAGACATGTTGTACAGAAGATAATCTCTCAATTGACTTCTGTACATATAGCCTGTTGGAAAGCCTGCCGACTGATGAGTGTATTTTAATGGCTGGAAATGTGTAGATGGGGGAATTGATTCATTTTCCTCTGTTCAACACACTGGCTAAATGAAAGAAAGTGAATCATGTATGGTTTGTCTTATGTTAGCCACTGTACATAAAGGAAGGGATAGAGGAAGGCATATATAATGAATTGTTACCAAGCTGTGCTTTCTCTTTTTCCTGGGACACACAGTCACCAGACATGAAGCTGAGAGGCAAACTAACACCATACTTGTACTGTACATTGTATTAAAAATAAAGTTGTGCATGATATTTGTAAATATCATGTAATCCACTGTGCTTATACTGAACATTTTCTTTTATGTACTGAATTTATTCACAACTAACATGTAACCCTACCGATAAATGTTTTTGCCGAGTATCGAGCTACTTCTTTAGTCCAACAATCATCAGGCCTGGCTGTTTTACGTAAATACACTTCTAGTGATTGGAATATATTTAAATATACCCTTAAACTAATCAACACTTTTTAAGGTTGTTTTTACCCAAAGCTGATATTTTAGGTTATGGTAGAATATAGAGAGTTAAAACACCTGATAAACTGCTTCATTGTTTTCATCAAACAATGAGTTTATGGTAGTTTAGTAAATTGAGCTTAATTTCAGTGAATTGGTAAGATTCTGCTGTAGTTGCTATGAGGGGTTTATGCTCAGGGGTTGCTTTACTTAAAGCAAATAGACTGTGCACTTTGCAAATGCAGTTGCACATACTCTTACATTCCCTTACCCTAGTCAACACATTTTAAGGTTGTTTTTACCCAAAGTTAATATTTTAGATTATGGTAGATTATAGAGAGTTAAAACACCTGATAAAAGGCTTCATTGTTTTCATCAAACAATGAGTTGATGGTAGCTTAGTAAATTGAGCCTAATTTCAGTGATTTGGTAAGATTCTGCTGTAGCTGTTATGAAGGGTTTACACTCAGGGGTTGATTTACTTAACAACTTCCAGTCCGGACACTTTTACCCCTTTCCTGACCAGAGCAATTTTCAGCTTTCAGCGCTATCACACTTTGAATGACAATTGTGCGGTCATGCAACACTGTACCCATATGAATTTTTTACCATTTTTTGAGACAGATAATACTTTATTTTGCTGGTATTTATTCCCGCTGGGATTTTTATTTTTTTTTTGATATGTAAATGAAAATGTCCAAAAATTTAGAAAAAGTGTTTTTCTTATAAAATTTGGCAAATAAATATTTCATCATAAATCTTGGCCAAAATGTATTCCGTTGTCTTTTTAGTAAAAAAATAAAAAATAAAAGCCAAATTAGTTTATAACCAAAATTTATAATTTTTAAACTTTTTTTTTACATTTTTATTTTTTTATATTATTATTTATTTTATTTTATTTTTTTTTACATACTGTCACCCTAGCAGTACAGTGTCACCATGGTGACACTGTACTACTTTTGGGGGGTGATGAAGATTTTTTTTTTTTACACTGATTGCTTTTACACCCATATAGGATGTAAAAGCAATCATTTCTCTTTCTCTCTGTCTGCATTCTTGCAGCCATTGAGAACTACTGTGTGAGCTGTAAATGGTCACAGCTTGTCACATGGTACAAGGCTGTTGTGAATAGCCTTGTACCATGTGACCTCTGTGATCATTTACAGGTTTCACACGTAGTAAGCAATGATGTCAGAAGTGACATCTTGCTTACTACTTTGCATGTGATCACTGACTGGCCAATCAGTGATCACATGATCAAGACCTCTTACAGAGGTCCCGTCTGACAATCTGTGTTTCACTGTGTCCGGAAGACACAGCTGGCACTGGATCGTGGTGCTGCGCGCTCCCGGGGAGCACGCACAAGCATGGTGCGGGGAGGCCGTTTATAAACGGCCACCCGACCCTGCAGTGCCACCGTCCAGCCATTTATATACAATGGTTGGTCGGGAAGTGGTTAAAGCAAATAGACTGCACTCTGCAAATGCAGTTGCACTCATTTTCTCCAGTGCGTAGTAAATATGGTAAAGTTCTGCTGATTTCCATCATCCAATTATGTGCAAGCAAAAATGTTTTTTTTTTCCTTTCACCTGATTTGGTATTCTTTTCAAAATTAAGCTTTACAACACCATTTATTACTATACAGGATTTATATAGCAGTTTGCTCAGTGCTTTACAATATAAAGGGAGACAATACAGCAACAATACAGTTCAATACAAGAAAGGAGTGCAAGGAGTGCAACTGCACTTGCAAAGTGCACAGTCAATCTGCCTTTTGTAAATCATCCCCTCTGTCTCAAAGATTTATATGTTTTTGTGACCTCATGTAGAATGCATCAGGAGTTTAGACACACAAAATTGTGTAATGCACTGAAACAGTATGTAATTATGGAAGTACATAAGAAGTATAAGAGGTTAAAGACAGAAACCATCATGTTCCATATATAACTAAAAAAAACATTTTGGGTGGACTTGTGCTTTAAAAATTGGCAGGGCACAGGCTGGATGCTTTCAGCAATCCTATCCCTCTACTCCAACCCGTCTGCCAAAGTTTTAACTAACGGCACCCTTTCAAAACCTTTCCTCATATCCAACGGCACGAGACAGGGCTGCCCTCTTTCCCCCATAATTTTCACCCTACTCATCGAGCCGTTAGCATCTAAACTCAGAGATGACCCAACATTCACGGGAATTACTCACCTTAAAAAAGAACACAAAATCAGACTTTTCACAGACGACATCTGTTGATCACCAACCCCTATAAATCACTCTAATCGATACGTATACATCTCAAGAACTATGCTGATGTCTCTTACTACAAACGTAATGAGCCCAAATCCTCTATCTTAAATCTCTATACACCCGCTAAGACCCAGAATTTGCTGACTAAACATTACCCTTTCTCCTGGGAACACCACAACATCCCTTATCTTGCGATCAAACTCACTACCACAACTACCCAATTGTATGCTGTCAATTACAAACCCCTACTTGAAACCATCCCACAAGAACTTAAAAATCTACGTACATCAACTTTGTCGATAATGGAAGAGTAGCAACCTTAAAAATGTGCATATTACCCAAAATACTATATATATTCTGCACACTCCCCATTCCCATCCCCAGCACCTTTTTTTCCAAAATCCAAGCAATAATAGCCAAATTTATCTGGAACTCAAAGAAACCTAGATGCTCTACAAACTTCCTAATATGCCCAGCCTTTAAAGGAGGAACAGGCCTTCCACACATAAAATCATACTACAAGGCCACCCTACTAGACCAGCTCTTTTTCTGGTGGCACCCTACTAATGAAAAAACATGGACCACCATGGAAAACCCTCCTCAAATTCCACACACACTAGATAAAATGTTGTTTCTACCCCAAACGTCTCAAACCCTACCTTTATCTAAACATCCTTGTATACATTACATGCCTGGTATAACCTCTTAATTTCCAACAAGTCAGATTTAGATACTAAACGAATCCCTATGCCAATTTTCACCCTACACTTCATCACTCCCAATCTAAATCTGACTCAATGGGAAAATCAAGGCATAATCACATATTCAAGACATATATGCAAACCATAATTTAGACTCATTTGCCACCCTCCAGAAGAAATTCCACCTTCCTGACAAGGAAAACTTTACCTATATGCATATAGCGCGCTCTCTGCACAAAATAAATATACCAATCGAACTCACAATCCCTGCTACCACATACCAATTTTTATATAAGACACAATATCCAAAGAAAGGGATCTCGACCTTCTACACGCTCATAACCAAAACACAGTTTACACTTCACACTACCTCTCTAACCAACTGGGGAAAAAATTCTCCTTCACTCAATACACCCACACACCTGGGAAAGAACCTTCAACATCACCTATAAAGCCTCTAAATGTAGCTCCCACTGGGAAACATACCTAAAAAATCTTACACCAGTGGTATCTAATGCCTGTTAAACTCGCACTATATTACCCTCAACATTCAGCTACCTGCTGGAGACAGTGTGGAGAAACAGGATCAACTATGCATTTACTTTGTACATGTAAATCCCTCAAATCCTATTGGAACAAAGTCTTTCAACTGATCTCCTCAGTCACAGGAGTCCTGATGACCCCAAACCCCTCTCTGGCTCTCCTACGTATAGGAATAGACAAATTCCCTACAGACGCACGCACTATCATTATCCACATATTGGCAGCGACTAAAATTAATATCACTAAACTGTGGAAATCCACTAAAGCTCCCTTTCTTTCAGATCTCATATCTGACCTTAACCTCCAATGTGAGATGGAAAGAAGAACAGCTTTTCACAATTCTTCACACCTGAAATTCAAACTTCAGTGGTCCCGATGGTTACAAAATCCTAACTGTTCCATTAAATGATTACTACAAAATAATTCCATTATAAGACCTAAACACTTGACTGGTGTCTCCTTCTCCCCCCTTTTTCCCCTCATTATCCCGCCCCAATATTCCTACTCCAACAAGATTCACACTACCATAAACATACCTCTCATGTAAGAGCGACTCAAATCTACAACCTCCCCAAACAAGTGGTGGGGATCCTTCTTTCATATACCGACTATTATATTTGAATGTGAATCTTATTCATGCAAACCTTAATAAGCACTGTTTTGTATGTTGAAAAACCTTCAATAAAAATAATTGAATATAAAAATTGGCAGGGCATTTTAACAAAATTGTAGGCAGATAATAATATCATCTATCAAGCATTAAAATGCATAACAGCGTGGTAAAAATGTATAAAATGTAGTGGAAAGTTGCTATTACTACATAAAGGGTTAATTTCATAAAATTAAATAGGCTGTTTACTTTGCAAGGGGATTTTCTCCAGAGTTCAGTAAATGTTGTGAAAATTTGTGTTGCAAAGAATAACCACTCATATGCAAGGGAATTTAAAAAAAAAAAGTATTTTGCTTGCACACGATTTGATGATGGAAATCAGCACAGATTCACCTCATTTACTAAGCTAAGTGAAAATGGTCTTGCAACAAGAACAAGAACAGTCTATTTGCCTTTAGTATATCAACCCCAAAGTGTTTGTGGCAAAAGTACAGTCATCTCTGTTCATAATAAACTGTATGATCCTTCTAAAAAGATTACATTGCATTGTCCTTCTTTTAAACATTGAATTCTTTTTAAGTTGGCCAACACATGATCTTGTTAAGGTTAGATGAGGCATTTTACACATATAATGATGGACATTTATGACTGGCATCTCAGCAGAATGAGATCACTAGAGGTTTTACAAAAATACAATTCATACAGACAAACACACATAAAAATCTCTTAATATCCATTTGAGAATACAACAAATGTGCACCTAAAAACTTATATCAAAGTGTCTGTCAAATAAAAAGAAACAATTAATTTTCAGAATGCAACACTGGGATCCAGATCTAAGGTATTTAAAAAATATATATTGCAAGCCCTAGTCCTTATTTAATGATGTACCTGTGAAGTATCTTGGGAAAACTACAAAATGCTAGCAGATTTATTCATTAAATACTAATGATTAAATGAGACCTGTTAATTTTTATATACTTAACAGCAACTTGTCATTTGGAAAGCATTATCAGTTTGTTCAAGTTATTTTTAAAGGGAATCTAGTATTATATTAAAGTCATTAAACTTATTAAATTGCCTATTAGCAGGTAAGGTATTTGCATATACCTTGTGTTCTGTATGTTGCAGCTGTGGGTCCCTGGGATCTTCTGATCCCAGAGCACCATTTTAAAATTTGACCTGGTGCACAGATTGTAGCTCTGTCACTACCGAGGGCCCGAGGTCAGTAGGGGGCCCCATAAGATGCCCCTGGTACCTTTTTCATAGGCTTTTTTGAGTTTGGGCAAGGACACAGGGGCCCCATGATCCCCTATTGCCTGGGGGCCCCATGAGTTGTCAGTTCGCCCCTGGTTACTACCCATACCCCAGAATATGTGCTCTACAATAGGCATTTACGGAGTGTACATTGTATTGAGATTTGGAGCTGTATGAAGTTTCAATACCTATATTATCCATCATATTTTCTGTAATATAAAAAATGCCTGAATCACTAGAACAATTTACTACGTACACTTTTAAATTTATATAGACTTTAAAATGTGATTAATCAAATATCTAGATTAT
Organism: Staurois parvus; assembly: GCF_062004578.1. Taxonomy (NCBI): domain Eukaryota; kingdom Metazoa; phylum Chordata; class Amphibia; order Anura; family Ranidae; genus Staurois; species Staurois parvus. The sequence goes on from NW_028317949.1 coordinate 13,432,836, forward strand.
ATAAAAGAGCTTTTGATGACATTCCTGCATAAAAGAGCTTCAGGAAGTTATGATAATTGAAGATATTTTGAACAGCCAAGACGTATACCTGTTTTGTTGCTTCAGGTGAAGATTAAAATGGTATACCCCACTTCCCTCCCCAAAAGACTGACAGTATTTACATATTTCTTTGTATTTCATTCCAATTAAATAAAAACAGTGAGTGACTATTGACAATGATCTCTAAAAAATTTCTGAATACAAATAGACCTTCTACATTATCCTTACAGTGGTATTAAACACTAAAATAAATTATTGCAGTTTACCAACCTTTAAATATTTTGTCTACATTAACCTTTTTTTAGGTTTTCCCCCTTTATTTTCACTTGATGATCTCTCCATTAACACACTTCCTGTCTTAAGATGTCCCCAATATGGATGGAGAAGCAAAAGAGATACCCTTGTACAGCAGCATTGTCAAACTGGGGAGAAGATAGTGTTATGTGTACTAGTAGATTTACATTGACTTGACTAACACATTTAAGTTGGAATCCAGATAAAACCTTTAAGTAGTTACAGCAACAGGCTTTTTGTATTCCCTTTATGATGAATATTTTAAATAAATGAATAAAAGCTGTTCATTGTAAGTACTTTATCAGTGTTAAGTAGTTTGTCTCAGCCCTCTAACTGTCACCTTTACTGGACAAAATTAAATAATAAAGTTGTCTCCATGCAGCCTTCCTCACTAAATACAGAAGCTAGCAGAGATATGTGTATCACCCACATATAATAAAAAAAATTAATAAAATTCATAATGTGAAATGACAACCCCCAAAACAATAACCATGCAAAAACACTATCAACACAGTGCATCCATGTCCACATACAGTACACTATGTTAAGTAGAACATAGTTTTCATCTAGATTGTATTACTTCAGCAAGTGTGTAAACACAACCTCCACCTTCACCATCACTCTTATGTGCAACAGATATGCTCACCAGAAGACGAGACCTAATCATGTAAGGACATCGTGTAGTAGCCGATCTGTAAAAAATCCTTCTAAGACCCTCCTCTGACTATCTCTACTGATAAATAGAATGAACAGTAGTCCAAGGTGAAAAAACAAAAATAGACTTGATCTAAGTAATAAGTCCCTTAAAAGAATACAACAATATCAAGGGAACTACTCTGGCCAAGCTCATCTGACTGTGCGTCATGATGTCAAACAGGGTGGAGGCAACATCTGATGTGTTGCATCACTTGGGTGGGACTTCATCAGAGATATCCTCCCACAATTTGTCAGATGTTGGCTCTGCCCCACATCAGACAGTTGGACGAGCTAGGCTGGAGAAGTTACCTTGATATAGTGGTGTTCTTTTAATGAACTTATCACTTAAATCAAGTCTAGTCTTGTTTTTTTTCATCTTGAACTACCTTGATATAGTTGTATTCTTATAGTGAAACCTGCCAATGCTCCTGTATTCATGAGTATGTTTTGAATTATGTGTGGAAAATGAACCGTTATGGATACCACTTAGATCCAGGTCTGTTTGTTTCTTTCATCTTGGAATTGAGGGAATCTACTGCTTTTTTATACATTGGCTGAGGCAGTTAGTTGAGCAGCAGGTCTTGAATTTTAACTACAACATTTTTTTTGGTAAATTTGGTAAACAGCCTTACACACCAATGAGCAGTCTATTGCCAGCTATGAGACATTTATGGAGTATAATGACAAGCCAGTCAGCCGATAAGCTGCAGTTGTTATACTTCCAAACCCTGTAACAAATCTGCCAGTTTAGAATAGAATGTGTGCTAAGTAATAGTGTTGGGAGAATGTACAGCATAGGTTCACAATAAATTAAATTAACAATATAGTAAAGATCTTTCTCCTTTGAAAGAGTACAGGTGTTAGTGAAAGACAGCAAATGAGACTTGATCCAGAACATTTTCGGAGAGTGTTCTTTATAAATGCATTGTTGAAAAGCAGTTTATGTGCACTGAATGATAACCTCTTCCATACCGAGCACTTTTACTCCCTTCCTGCCCAGGCCAATTTTCAGGTTTCAGCGCCCTCACACTTTGAATGACAATTGCGCGGTCATACAACACTGTACCCAAACTAAAATTTTATTATTTTCTTCACACAACTAGAGCTTTCTTTTAGTGGTATTTAATCACCACTGGGGTTTTTATTTTTTGCTAAATTAACAAAAAAAGACCGAAAATTTTGAAAAAAAAAATACATTTTTCTTTGTTTCTGTTTTAAAAGTTTGCAAATAAATAATTGTTCTTCATAAATTTAGGCCAAGATGTATTCTGCTACATGTCTTTGGTGAAAATAACCCAAATTAGGATGTATTTTTTAGTTTGTAGGAAAGTTATAGAGTTCACAAACTATGGGATAGATCTGAATATTGATCAATCCTGAAGTACTGACAGCCAATCTAATTTCTTGAGGTCTAAGAACATTAGAACAGTACAGATATCCTCCAAATGACCCCTTTTTGCAGAGTAGACAGTCTGACGTACTTCATAAGAGGCATGGCAAGTTTTTTGAAGTTGTATTTTTTTTGTCATAATTTTTTGGAAAAAAATTAAAACAAATATGTTCACTATTTTTTTTTACATACTGTCACCAGTGAAGTACAGAGTCATCATATAACTGGCATGGCAGTGATCAGGGACACTGGCTGGTGACTATGAAAAAAAAAATTAGAATTGTTTAAATTATTTTTACATTTTTTTTATTATTTTCTAATTATTTTTTTTATTTTTTTAAGATTTTTTTTCGTATTTCACTATGACCAAAGTAGTACAATGTTACCATAGTAACATTGTACTACTTTGGGGAAGTGACCAGTATTTTTTTTTTCTACACAATTTGCCTATAGCAAAGAATTACTTTGCTATAAGCAAACATTTACCTGAATGACATCGATTCATGCAGGGTTTTTTTTTTTTTGTGCTTAGCTGTGATTTGGCCACAGCTAATCACATGACACAGCTTGGCTGTGATTGGCCCAGCTTGTGCATGTGATCGCTGTGACCATTCACAGCTAGACACACTAGTATACAATGGATGGCATGAATGAAGCCATCCATTGTATACAACTGTCATGTGACCTGCTACGATTGGTCACAGCAGGTCACATGGTACGGGCAACGGGGTCGGTACTCGGATCTGTCATCGGCCGTGTTCGAGGTACACGGCCGGTGACAGTTCACGCCACTGCGCGGCTCTGCAGGCGCACAAACTGTGCATGCTCTAAAGGACACCATATGGCATCCACCCGGAAAGGTGAGGGTTTTTGCCGGCCGCCATTCGGCCATAGGTCGGGCAGGAAGAGTCAGTTGGAGTAGTATTGTGAAAGAGTCAGTTGGAGTAGTATTGTGAAAGAGTCAGTTGGAGTAGTATTGTGAAAGAGTCAGCTGGAGTAGTACCTGAATTCAAATAGTTTTGTTGTAGGTGCTAGCCATAAACACAAACCTCCATGCAACAAATCTGAATCCCAGTCCTCTCCACATTTGTTGTTGCATATCACAATGAGAAAATAGACACATGGAAAAGTGATGGTAGAAAAAAAGACCAAATAGTGCATCAAATCTGCCCCTTTTTTATCATTCATATTTTTAAAATTGTATTTGTTTGTGTATAGATTTGTGTTTGTTTAAAGCATGTTTGAATCCATGTATTGTTGATGGGCTCACTACCTCTGCTGGAAACCTATTTCAAGTTTTAACTACTCTTTAAGTGAACATACTTTCTAATATTAATCTTGGATTTTCCTCCTGCTAGTTTATGGTCATATCTTGATCTTCATATTGAAAATACTGCCCTCCTGAATCTTATTCACACCTTTTAATATATTTAATGGTTTTGAACTTGGGGGTTATTTACTAAAAATGCATGGTGAAAAATCTGGTGCAGTTCTGCATATAAACCAATCAGCTTCCAGGTTTTATTGTCAAAGCTTAGCTGAACAAGCTGAAGCTAAATCTGATTAGCTACCATCTATAGCTGCACTAGATTCGGAGTGCACCAATTTTAATAAATCTACCCACACATCTCCCTTTTCCCTTCTTTTCTCCAGACTGCACATATAACATAGTGCTTTGGGTGCTTCCTTCTCTTCTTCAAATACCTGAAGAAAAACAAAATATGCCTAAAACTTTACACTGTTTCTTACACAGCCATATACAATTAAATGGAATAATGTTGTCATGTGGTGAACTATGGGATTCAATTTTCTTCAGTGAATGTAGCACATATGCAGAAAACACAATTTGCAAGAAGATAGAATTGAATTAAAAAAGATGACATATGTAGACACAATGGTAAAATAATTTTAAATAAGATATTTAAAGTTTTGTACCATTTAAACATTAATATGGCCCTGTTGTAAAAATGAAATATTTTAACCTGTAAAGGAGTAGCTTATATATCTTCACCTACTTCCTGCACTGGTGAACACCACTCCAACAAAGATGAATCCTCAATTGGTGCCTTCTTTAGAGACAAATACGTCTGGGGCTGATCATAGCGACCAAGCCCCAGTGGTCGGGGTAAAACGCATCAGAGGGCATAACCAGTATGGTGGCTGAGGCCATTCCTCAACATTGGACTCCTGAGGTTGGTTGACTAACGTCTATCCCTTCACTTGTATTGGCTGACACTGGGATCATTCGGACTCATGCTCCCCTCTTCTCACTTGCTGGTGGGGTGATCCTTTTCCTTCCATCCATAACAAGGAGCGGCACCATTAGACTATATCCTAGTCTTCTGATATGCTAAATGACTGCTCTTGCCAATCTCCATGTCAGTACAGGACACATTTGGGGTTATTTACTAACACTGGAGCATTCAAAATCTGCAACTCTGCGTAGACACCAAGCAGCTCCTAGATTGTATTGTCAGAGCTTAATTTAACAAGTTGAAGTTAGAAGGTGATTAGCTACTATGCACAGCTGCACCAGATTCTGAGTGTATCAGTTTTAGTAAATCCCCCCATTAGTGACATGGAGTTCAGTGGTAGTAACCACTGAGCTCAGAAGGTTACCAGGATGTGATGTTACTAAAATGAAGTATTCAGCATTGAAATTCCCTTCATTGGAGCAGCATTTGGGGACACAGTTAGGGGGAAAGGTGAGTGTTTACTCTCCTAATTTACAGTTAATGTTTGTTTTGAGCTTCGGTTTTGATAAAGGGTTACTTTAAAAGTTATTTTGAATAGCTTTTAAATATATTTTGCTGTGCGTATGCAGTATATCCCTGAGATTCATACTTTATATTTCTAGCCCTGCTTAATATTTTATTCTTGAAATTAGCTATTTTGCCGCTTCATGAAAAATTAAAATGTGGTTGTCCAAAGCAACATTACCATCAACATTTTAAAGTAAGTGCCTTTTATGTTTAGTATAGGAAATTCTTTGGACTTTATCATTGTGTCTTGTATTGCATGGTGAAAAAAAACTGAGAGCAATGTGTTTCTGTTTACTCAGTAGGAAGCCGGTTATCAATTAATTAACAAATTATATGTTAAACTGCTTTGGGAGACAGAAAATTACTTACCGATGAGTTTATACTTTAAATTATTTTAAGCTTATGTAGCAGATGTAGTTCTTTGTAAAGTCCAGTTTAGCCATAATTAAAACTATTTCAATGAATACTTTAGTTGAAAAGATATGCATTGTGATTTGATTACTGTGCTGAGATGCTCAGCTGGAATTCACTAAATACAAGAGCTAAAATCATGCTAAATGTCATCCAGTGATTCTTTTCAATGATATATGACAAAGAGGATTGAAAAGTGGTGATAAGAATGTCAGAGCATGGCGAGAAATATTCTACTTGAAAAAGTAGTAAGAAGATTATTAATTATATGAACTGTGAACCTCATCCGCACCACTCATTTATAACATAATTATGTTAAAATTTACGTAGGCAAATAAATAATGTTATTAAGATGCAATAAAGTTTGTTCTCAACAGTCTAAATGTGCATCTTTGCCTCCGCTATATACAGTATATTAAAAAAAAAAAAGCTAAAATGTGGATCTCTATGCGTTGTATAAAACTGAATTTCATATTCTTACATCATAGCTATCACCAATTTAGGAATTTTGACCATTTGTCATTGCATATTGATCTTCCACTTGGCCACTCAACAAAGACAGATGGTTGACTGTACTGAGCAATCTGTGCTTGTTAAGGTGCACTTACATTAAGCTTTTGGAAAAGCCAATTTTGGGAGTTTGAAAATAAATATTTGCCGTGTTACTATTACAGACTATTGTTTTTTATTTATTGCTTTGTTTAAAAAAAAATCACCGTATATAACCTATAGGAACATAACAACATTTGGGCATTGTTTTCTGCTACAGCAAAAAAATAGATTTCAGTTATAAATTTTCACCTGCACACTCTGTAAATGAATGCCCTGGCCTGATCTGACCTTTTCTCATCAAATGAAAACAGCCCTGTATTTGAAACATTGTGCACAGCTTTACCATAAACATTTGTGGTCTTAAATGATTATGGACACACCAGCCTATTGTAATATACACAATAAACAACAGCAGACACAGCTGAGAGCTCGATTTCTATAAAACATGGAAGAATGTCAGCAAACACAACATTTAAGGAAACCACAAGCAGTGTAGTGTAACTTTACTTGTGACTACTACTTCACAAAATTGTATTGTGGGTAACTTTTCATTTGCTCTGACTATTCTACATACAGTATATGAAAGGTGTATTAGCTTACTGTGAAGACACTATCCCCTTTACTGATTTTAGTGATATTATATTGAGATGAATTACAATTCTTTTCTTGTCTCTTCCTGTTTTCATTCAAATGCATGCTTTCTTCTATTTTTTTATATGGGTTATTATATGTGCACAGAAAAAATGATTGCAACAGCATATAATGCTTTCAGTTTTGTGTGGTGTAAGTGAATTTTAGTCAAAACACCTTTTTTAAAGTTGGTTCATACTTATTTCATTTGAATTTTTTCTTAACCTTTTTTAAGTCACGTAAATATGAAATACTATAAGTCCAAAAGATTCTAAATATATACCTCTTGGTTTTGGTTCTTGGAAACACAACTTAAATTGTTACATGTCTCAAGAAAATCTAAATCAGAATTGACGACCTGTGAATAACAGTTCAAAGTATGCTGAAACACTTAATGTTTAACATTATGTTTCCATTAACACATTACCCTACAGAAGTTACCATTTTTTTTTTCTGAGTCTAAAAGAAACTTTCATTCATAAATCACCTGCCTTTTAAGAAACAATTCTGTGAAAGTGGCTTTGTGATGAGAGCAATGTTGGTTTACGAACATACATACTATCAGAAATATAATGTGCAATAAGGCAAAGAAGAATTAAGAACACATTTCAGCAGATAAACCATATAGGTTGTTGTCCTCTTGGTTTTGGTTCTTGGAAACACAACTTAAATTGCTATATGTCTCAAGAAAATCTAAATCAGAATTGACGACCTGTCAATAACAGTTCAAAGTATGCTGAAACACTTAATGTTTAACATTATGTTTCCATTAACACATTACCCTACAGAAGTTACCATTTTTTTTTTCAGAGTCTAAAAGCAACTTTCATTCATAAATCACCTGCCTTTTAAGAAACAATTCTGTGAAAGTGGTTTTGTGATGAGAGCAATGTTGGTTTACTAACATACATACTATCAGAAATATAATGTGCAATAAGGCAAAGAAGAATTAAGAACACATTTCAGCAGATAAACCATATAGGTCATTGTCCCAAAGGTTACATGCATGCCATTTAGAAATTGGATGAAAATAAAAGGCTTTGGAAGGAGAGTATAGTGCTGACAATCAGAGAGAATCAAAGTGTGACCTGAGGGAAATACTGAATTTCTGTACATACTCTGGTTGAATGTATAAATAAGTCCTTCGTTTGAAGCACATCATTTTTAAAAGATATTACGGTCACAGAATAGGATTTCGGCGATTAAAGCAATTGATGGTAGTGCAGTGAAGAATACACAGTAAACAAGTATGATTATGAAATAGCTTACTAATTTCCGTAGCTATGATGCTAAGATTATGCCACTGGGATATTTCACGGTCCAAGGGTTTTGCAGTATAAATTGATCCATTTCCTGAGTGTATATTAAAAATTCTGTCAAGGTCAGTATGGCGATCCAGAGAAAATCTTGTAGGAAAAAAATATTTATGAGATATTTTACTATTATTATAATTACAGTTTAGGTATTTATAGACAACATATAGTTACATCTTATCTTGTTATGTTAGTAAAATGCTGTATTTAATGGTGAGTGTTGTCAAATGATCATTCTATGCTACACTAAATTGCTGATCTGAAACAGTACTGCATAAATAAGAAACAGAAAGGAAAGATAGAAAAAAAAGAAGAGAAAAGAAAAGTATAATAAAAGAAAAGCTTCCTTGTCACATCTGCAATAAATTAACCTTTACATGCAGTATGATATAAGCGTACATGTCATGTATTATTCATTTTTTTGTTATTGTAACTGACTCCTTGTTTGCTGTGGGGATAGTCAGTCAGTCAGCTGTTGGCTTATGTCAAGAAAATGAGGACAGAGACTTCAGTTTCTTCTTATAAATATTGTCTGTTATTTCTGGTCTAATAGATGATGAATGGCCACAGATGACAAAGACTCTGTCCCTTAAACTTGAACAAAGATTTGAGAGCACAGTGAATATGTGAAAAGCAAAGCTTTAGAATATTTGAAGAAACATTCTTTGCTCTGAGCCAGTGTAGTCCCTGTACTTCTCATATGCAGCAATATCTCAAGTTGTATCTTTTTCATCTCTTTATACATTTACAGAAGTTAAGCTGGAATATAAAATATGTACATGATATATTGAGTATGTGATGCTATATTTTGAATTTTCTTTGCGTTTTCTTGTTTTTAGTATTGAAATGCATTATTGATGCCTGTTTAATACAGAGGGGAATTTGTAAAGGGACACCCTTTAGAATTCTGTCAGGGCAAGGCGCAGAAATTGTCAGTGCTTACACCCTGATTCATATACTCATCAGAAACAGGTACATGAACCTGTCAGAGCCTTACACTGAAATTTGAGGGGTAAATTCATAGGCATCCTTTTGAATGCTGGCAGGCTACCATTGTCTAAAATTGTCAGTGTTTTCACCCAATGTGTCTACCTATCAGATATATGAGGCTTTAAGGTCAGAGTGTCCATTCTGGACAGTCCTTCATTGAGATGCTCCCTCCCTCCCCAGTCACAGTGCCTAGCACACTGACAGGCTCAGGGCTAAGGAGTTTTCTAGTGAGGGTGGGCAGAGCCTTATGGGGAACTGAGAAATTAGTTCCCCATCAGGGCTGCCTGAATGTTAATTGATATAATACAGCAGTGGGCAGATTCATAGCTGCTTTTCAGTCCAGTAGCAGATTTAGTATCTGCCCATTGCCATATGCTGCCAGTCAAAAGTAAAGTGAGCCATATGGGGGACTAGTCTTTTAGTTTCTTATCAGGTTCCACCCACCCATTGACTCAAGTTATCTCCTGAATATAGGCATCTCCATAATTGTGTAAGGACATCACTATTATCTGGGGCCAGGGATAGAGCATTTTTCCAGCACAGGCATGCCCCATTTAGAACACTAGCATACTTCTGTACTCCATCTCAGATCTAGTCCTAATTACCACTGATTTCCTAATCTGCAGTTTGGCAGTATCTCTATAAGAATCTGTCAATGACATAGCAAAATTGTATTAACCACTTCAAGTTCGGACACTTTCAGGGTGCTGGTATGGCATATGGCAGTGATCAGAGTGTTTGTTTGGGGTATGGTGGTGATCAGGACATTGGTATGGTGTATGGCAGTGTTTTGTTTGCACTGGGACAGGTGACAGGGTATCCCTGCATTATTTATTAATGATATTCTGGGGCAGTGATCAGGGATACAGGGGCACTAAACTGGGGCACTGGAGTGGCTGGCAGGCTGCTGTACACTCACGCACTGCAAGATTGCTTCTCTGTGCTCTCACACTGAGAGCAGAGAAAAGCAATATTTACTTTCAGTTTTATTGTTTACTATGTCAATGCTGTGATTGGTCACAGCAGCCACATGGTAAAACACCACGTGATTGTCCAAACACAGCAGTAATGTGATACATCAATCACTGGGCTCCGGGGTGCATGTTCTGTGAGCTGTGCACAAGCCATCGATGAGTGCTGACATATAGGAATGTTAGTCCTCATCATCGCTGCTTCCCGTCTGTCATCTATGTGGAATGGGCAGATGGGAAGAGATTAAAGTGGTCATGATTAGTGCTCTCTGAATGTGTTGCATGTGTTGGTAATGTTATTGAAAATGAAGCAAATGACTGCCTGAATTAGGCACAGGTAGTTCTAAAGAAAACTACCACTTTTAAAGTATCTACTATTAGTTGAATTTAGTTACTGCTTTATTGAATTCTCCTGAATGGGTTTGATTTAAATAAATAAAAACTATTACATTTCCAAAGTGATTGTTCACTTAAGCTGGGTATACATGTATCAAAATGTGGCTGTTTTGACAGGAACCAGACAAATTTTGATGTATATGTACCACTCCTGTTCAACAGAAGCTGATTATTAGGTTGGTTTCCGTTGAACAGTCCTGCTGTAAAAAACAGCATTTGATCAGCCACTGCAGCCAATGGCCAGTTGGGATCTGTGTATTCTGACAGGGGAATGCCCCCCCCCCCCCCCCCATGAGAATACAATAGTGCAATGGGAGACATCTCTGCATTCACATCACTTGTGTAGTTTCAGGATTTAGTTGGTATACCCACCTTTAGGGTAGTAAATATAGCATTTTTCACTTTGAATACCCAATTATGTTTAAGTAAAAAAAAACGGTATTTTTGCTTTCATATAACTGAAGGGAACTCATGTTTACTGTATTTATTCAGATAAGTAAACATTTACTTTGCTGGGTAATTAAGAAATTGTCACTAAAACTCCTCAATTAGCAGCAGAATTTAGCATTCAATTAACGATGTAGAGGTCACAATTATGAAATTAAAAATATCTGAACGTATATTGCCAAAATTCATGATTCCAGCTATTGATGCTTTTTCTTAAAGGCACAAGTTTTTAATCCAACCAATTAAAGTGAGTTATTCTCAAAGGTGCATTTAGTTAATAGGAAGACATAGAACAGATTCTTCTTTTCCACTTCTTTAAACAAACATCTGTTCTTTGTAAAATGTACAGCTACTAGTATTTGAATATCTATTCTGGGACTTTTGGCAGTTTTTACCATTTCTACATAGTTGTGCTTATTAAATGCATACACAATATGAATGAGTTACCTAAGTGAAAGAAAGTGTGCTCACCTCACATACTCAATTCTACTGTAGCCTCCCTAGTGGTTTGATTATGTCCATATTTCTGTTCTCAAAGCGGTACATTTTTTTGCATGGAAATATGTATTTTTTTATTATAGGCCTGTAATTTTTAGGAATAACTCACTGAAATCTCTCTGAACAAGAGTCTAGTAAACATCCCAGGTATGTTAAAATTTGAAACACGAAATCATAAATTATAATTTAATAAATAATAATAAAAAATAATAATATAATGATAATAAATTTAATTAAATAATATAATCAAACCAAAAACACTGAAATTTGAAATATAGCGCCAAGTTCACACATCACTGAGCAAAGTCGCAAAATTGTTTTCAGTGTCTGATGATGAATTTCCCCACGAATCATTATCACTCAATTCTGCAAGTGGTTCTGATTTACTATCGCTGTTCTCTAGCTGATCTAAAACCGCTTTTGACCTAAAGGGATGCTTTTTGGACACCATGGACGTTTCTCAGTTTCCAGGCAGAAAGAACAGTCAGGGCACAGGACAAAGCACTCGGGACAAAATGTATGTGAAATGGTTTGATACAGTAATGTTTTACTATGTGATTTTAGTTAATGTGACTTTTACAACTTTCAAATTTCCCGCCAGTTCCGTCCCCCATACGTCCTGACGTCGCAGGGGACGGAACCCAGAAGACAGATGTTAGCATCCGCCGGAGGACATTGCCAGGGACACTGCAGGAGGGACATCGCGGGAGCGCAGGACAAGGTAAGTGCAGAAGAGATCCTGGAGCAACGCTGCAGGGTATTCCCGAGTGTAGCTCGGGGTTACCGCTTGTGGTGCTGAAACTTTACCCCAAGCTACACTCGGGAATACCGCCAAGGAGGTTAAATTATGTAAAAAAAAAAAGACTTCCCTTTATGTAAAAGGATGTTTGATGCAAAATATATAATACATTCACAAGACTGAGTTTGAGCTCTGCAGTCGCTTTGCAGGTGTTTTCTTATTCTGGGCCACAATCCTGCGCAATGTCCTTTTGTCTCTTTTAGTCAGTTGACCATATCAACCATGTTTATGCTTATCAGACTATGTTTTCCTGGAAACTGTATATGCCTTCATAATCACTGATATGGTACCTTGCGACACAGCAAATAAATTGCCAACTTCAGTCACAGAGACACCAGCTAAGCAGGCACCAACATTTTACCAATTTGCCCTCTTTGGAACTCAGTTAGCCCAGACAGTATTAGCAGTGCATGCAGTGAATGATGAAAGTGAGGCTTACCACCTGTTAGCCAGATGTCTCATCACACAGCAGAAGCAACAGAATAATACATCACTTCCACTTTCAACGCAAAACATGTAATCACTTTCACACCTGCAAATCGTGTAGTGTTTCCATTTTTTTTCCCTAACTCCTCAGTATAAAGGAAAAGTAAACCAAATTATACCTTATAGGGCTTGATATGGTGTCAGGATCTCTTGCCATTACAGTTCCAATTATTGTTCCTAATTCAATGTCTTCATGCACTTTAAACATATAGGTAGATCTTCCAAACACAGGAGGCTCATCGGCATCTTCTACTGAGATTTTCACAGTTGCAGTGTCTTTAAACGGACCAAGATAGTGAAAATGTGGATCCACATGTGCATTTTCTACTTCCACTTTTAAGGTGTAAAGCCTTTTACTTTCATAATCCAGTTTCTGTTTGGAAAAAAAAGATGTGATATTATATACTTGGAAAACATTTGTGTGCTACGGACTGTATGTTAATTTTACATTTTGAGATTTTCAGGATTAGGTTTACTACTTTTTGTAAAATTGGTAACAAAGAAACATTAACATTTCTGAGCAGGGGCGGACTGAGAACTCATGGGGCCCCTGGGCAATAGGGGATCATGGGGCCCCTGTGTCCTTGCCCAAACTCAAAAAAGCCTATGAAAAAGGTACCAGGGGCATCTCATTGGGGCCCCCTACTGACCCCGGGCCCTCGGGCAGTGCCCGAGTTTCCAAATGGTCAGTCCACCCCTGTTTCTGAGATAAAGCAACTACATTTATTTTGTAGTGTAGACATGGAAATACATCCACAACACCTTTTTTTATAGGTTTCTGACATTGAAATGAGCAGTAAGCAATTACAGTAGGCCTGTCAAGAGCGAAATTCAGGGGATGTCTAGGCGGAACTTCTATTAAAAATGTTAGTTTCCTGGTTGTTATGCTGACCTCACAAATGTTGTTGTTGGCCAGAAACAAACATTCAAAAGTCAGAACTCCTTCTAATAATATAATATTTTGGACAAGTGACTAAACCAGTATTAAAACATGAGGTTTAGAATGACACGCAGATAACTAGCATTTTAAGGAGAGGCCAGCATTTATCTTTCTTTTAACAGGTTTTCTATAATTACACAATACCATAATCAAAATCAACCTAATTTCTGCTGTAATTAAAGCTGAACAATGCATTTTAATCAGTACTAGATTTATTAACAGCTGCTAAAGAAGAAAGAAATCTAAAGCAGTGCTGTGTGATAATTGCACGAGGTATTAATTTTAATATTCATTTTAAGATAGAAACTGGATTAAAGCATTACTTTACCAACATTAGCTTATTTGTACATGAACAATTTATACTGTATTTGTACTTCAGTGGCTGCAAGACTGGAAATTACATTTTACTGGCATGTTTTCTTTAGCTCTTTCAACATTAAAAGAGAAAGAGAAAATGTGTGTGACTGTTCTCTTTAACCACTAGCCTACAGGACACTTATACCCCCTTCCTGCCCAGGCCAATTTCCAGCTGTCAGCGCTGTTGCACTTTGAATGGCAATTGCACGGTCATATAACACTGTACCCATATGACATTTTTATTATTTTTTTGTGACAGGTAGAGCTTTATTTTGGTGGTATTTAATCACCTCTGGGTTTTTTATTTTTTCTTAAACAAACCAAAAACCACTGAAAATTTTGAAAATAAAAATGATTTTTCTTAGTTTTTGTTATAAAATTTTGTAAATAAGTGATTTTTCACCTTCACTGATGTGCGCTAATGAGGCTGCAGTGATTGGCACTGATAGGCTGCACTGATGGACACTGATAGGTGGCACTGATGGACACTGATGAGGAGGCACTGGTAGTTGGCACTGATGGGCATTGACAGGCATCACTGATGGGCACTGAAAGGCAGCACTCATATATGGCACTGATAGGTGGCACTGATAGGCGGCACTGATAGGCGGCACTGACTGGCACTGTTAGGCGGCATGGATAGGCAGCACTGATGCGTACTGATATGCAGCAATGATGCACTGATATGCGGCACTGACTGGCACTGATAGGTGGCACTGATTGGCAGCACTGATCGGTGACACTGACTGGCATTGATAGGTGGCACTGACTGGAACTGATGGGTGACATTGAAAGGCAGCTCAGATGGGCACTGATATGTGGCATTGATGTGGCACTGATGGGCACTGAAATGTGGCACTGATGTGGCACTGGCAGGTGGCACGGATGAGCACTGAGAGCTGGCACTGATGGACACTGACAGGTGGCACTGCGGGGCTACACAGATCATCAGGGCACACTGATCATCAGTGACCTGATGATCTGTGTACATGTCCCCTCCGAGGAATGCCGATTACCAGCTTGCCTCTCCTCACGACCTGTCAGCGTGACAGCTCGTGGGGAGAGAAATGCTGATAACCGGGATTTCCTTGTTTACATGTGATCGGCTGTGATTGGACACAACTGATCACATAACCGAGCCAACATCTTCGGCTCTTTCTGAGGATCGGTGACCCGCTGTGTCCGAGGGACACAGCGCACCGCCGATCGCCGCACTGCGCACTCCGGGAGCATGCGTGGTTAAAATGGGAGGACGTCATAGGACGTCCTCCCAGAACGAGAGAACCACCTTGCGTCCATCACATTACTATACGGCAGGCAGGAGGCGGTTAAAGACACCAGCCTGACACACAATGCATATGGACTAGTATTTCATAACTAGAAGGTAATACAATGTGCAGACTTCCTTTTATTCTAACTGCATTTCATACTGTATGTCCATCAGCATTCCAAAAATGTATTTCTTTTAACACTTCAGCAGCTATTCAGTCTTGTAGAAATGAGTCCAAATGCCTAGTCTGGCAACCTTGAGTTTTTGAGTGGTGGCCCCACAGACTTAAGTTTGCTGATTGGAGGTGGGTGGGGTTTTTTTTTGGACTATCCCTCACAACTACTATCTTATCCATGTCTATCCATGGGACTACTGTTTGGCTATTTGGCATGAACAGAAGAGTATTTTGGCATCTTACTCAGACTTTACATGTTTATTCTGCCACAAAATTAAAATCTCAATCTTTTTTTTTTTTACTATGGGACTTTATTTCACTCTAAATAAAGATGTTTTATTTTATTTTTTAGAGCAAGAACAAGACTGGATACAATGTACCAGCTTTTTATCTGCCTATTTTCATCTCTAGTTTGCTTGTTTCATTAAGTGGGCAAGCTTGGGCCCTGGATGTAAAATATAAAAATTAGAAGGGAAGACCGCAGTTGTTTTTAGTATCTGGAACATTTTATTCCTAGATTTTATTCTTAGATTCATCAAGGAATGTTATCAGATCTGATGATATTTATTTTGTACCCTTGGTATGTGATAGTGCAGCTTAATAAATAAGGCCTATAGTCCACATTTTCTAAGTGTTCATTTATAAAGCTGGTATTTTTCATTATCATCAGATGTCATATATAAAACATGGGACACTTTAGACATACTGTACAGTTAGCAGGATAAAGAAAATAAATAGTGCTGAAACTGCACCTTAAATGAGAGGTCAGGAGGTCTGGGCATTTTAACACCAAATTTGAAAAGATAATTTGAAATGCAATATCACCTTAGGACACATGAAGGGCAAAATAAAAGTGCCTCTTCAAAGGGATTCTTGTTAATTACCTATGTGGTGTCACTGACTCAGGGAAGCAGTGAAGTCACCCTTTTGGTCATGTGACAGTTCTCAGACCAAAAGATTGGCTGCTAGACTGAGTACTTTCACAGGGGAGCAGATCACATGCTTCCACATACCCAGGAACTGGGATGAAGAAGGGATTGGCAATGGATAAGCAGTTAAGATTTAAATGAGTAGGTCAGGGAGGCTTTGCTGAGACTTTGTCCTGCATGGAGTTGGTAAACATGGAGTTGAATGAGAAAGCTCCTTACATCAGAACATAACATAACAAAGGTAATGTTTGAACTAATATCAAACAATTGATATTCAAACAAACAATCAAACAATTCAGGGATAGGATACCACTCTAAAACAAACAGGTGCCTCATCTACCAGGGAATTCCCTGTTGGAGGGTTTGCTTACTTTGGGTGCTTGGCATGGAAAAGGTCCCCCAATCAAACCAGACCGGGGGGAAACTCACCACACTGTTGTAGTGTGCTGTGGGACTCAAAATCCTTTATTATTTGTTTGGAATCCATTGTGTTTGTTATACATTTGGTATACTTTTTAATTTGTACAAATAAATATTGATATTTTAATGAGTTAATACGTTGCCTTCAAAATCCCATCAAGATTACAAATGTTTGATGTTTATACAATAGAGGGATGGTGTCAACCACACCTTTAGTCACACCAATCTATATAATGTTTGAACAAAATGTACTTGTTTAACCACTTGTCTACAGGGCATTTTCACCTCCTCCCTGCCCAGGCCAATTTTCAGCTTTTAGTGCTGTCGAACTTTGAATGACAATTGCGCGGTCATGCAACACTGTACTAATATGACATTTTTAGCATTTTTTTTTGAGACAGATAGACCTTTCTTTTGGTGGTAATTAATCATCTCTGGGTTTTTTATTTTTTGCTAAAGAAACCAAAAAGTACTGAAAATTTGAAAAAAAAAATTCTTAGTTTCTGTTATAAAACTTTGTAAATAAGTAATTTTTCACCTTCACTGATGTGCGCTAATGAGGCTGCAGTGATGGGCACTGATAGGCTGCACTGATGAGCACTGATAGGTGACACTGATGGGCACTAATGAGGAGGCACTGACTGGCATCGACAGGCATCACTGATGTGCACTGAAAGGCGGCACTCATATATGGCACTGATAGGCAGCACTGACTGGCACTAATAGGCGGCACTGTTAGGCGGCACTGACTGGCACTGATAGGCATCACCGATGGGCACTGATAGGCAGCACTGACTGGCACTGATAGGTAGCACTGATTGGCAATACTGATAGGCAGCAATAACTGGCACTGATAGTTGACACTGAAATGCAGCTCAGATGGGCACTGATATGTAGCATTGATGTGCACTGATAGGCACTGATATGTGGCATTGATGTGGCACTGAAGGGCACTGGCAGGTGGCATTGATGGGCACTGACAGGTGACACTGATGGACACTGACAGGTGGCACTGATGGGGCTACACTGATCATCAGGGCACTAATCAGTGTACATGTCCCCTCTGAGGAATGCTGATTACTGCATTTCCTTATTTACATGTGATCAGATGTGATTGGACACAGCTGATCACATCACAGAGCTGACGTCATCGGCTCTTTCCACTGATTGGTGATCCACTGTGTCCCAGGGACAAAGCGCACCACCGGTCGCCATGCTGCACGCCCCGTATGACGTTCTCCCAGAACGAGAGAACCGCTACCCACACACCATTACCTTACATGGCAGGCGGGAGGCAGATAAACAAGCTAACGGGTGTATGTATATTGCAATGTTATATTTTCAATTCAAGCAAAGTACAGTATATATGGCATACTCATTTTTCTTAAAAATAAATTGTGTACTTTCATTTTTCTAATGAAATGGCAAGGCAAGTAAACTTAGGAAGGAAACAATTGTTATGAAAACATTATATAATCTCACAAATGGACAATTGTGACAGTTCTAGTATTGCATTTATTTTACAGTACAAAAATGCATCTGTTTTATGATGTTTTTTCATAATAGTAACACTAAAGTAGTTTTGCTAGTTTAATGGGCATTAGCTGGGAAGTACATAGCTTGTTTTCTGTTACTAGGCCATTTGGGTGACTTCTGTGAGTCACTTGAGATGTAGACTTTGGTCTGTTAATTAACTGGTTACTCAGTCTCCAAAGACTAATCATTTTTAGCTGACAAATGCCAGGCCACCAATCGGTTCTTTATTTTACTGCAGCTACTGTACATACTACCAGTTGTAAACTCATTAAGTATTGCAAGTGTAAAACATGACATATCTGAAGAACTACCAACTATTACACATTTATAAATTGAGCTCTGTTCAAATCAATAACAAGATCTCATTTCAGACCCTAAATAAAAAGAAAACCTAATTTGTTTCTCAATTTACAGAGTTTGTAGGGCTGCAAAGAAGCTGATTGTAGAAGAGAAGGGTCAGCTCCACACAGTTCCTTATTTTTCTCAAATAGCAAGTAGAATTTCACATGGCTGGTAGAAATTTAGATGATGCCAAAACTGAAGTTTAAGCATGGGCTATTTTTTTGTAACTTTTTTGTGAATCATCAGGGGTACTGGGTGGTGGGGGTTGAGTATCTGGAGTTCACCTCATTATTAAAGGGGGTTTCCAGATTCTGATAAGCCCCCTGCCTGTAGACCCCACTAACACTGGTCAGAGTTGAGGCCCTTGCCCTCATCAACATGGGGACAAGATGTTTTACTAGGGAGTCGCCCCTAGCAAGACACTCTCCATATGTAGCGGACATGTGTCCTGGTTTGGTTCAGGATGGGTTGCCACATGCTCGCCCCTTCCTTTCCTGGCCAGCCAGGTTGATTGCTCAGATTAAGGGTCTAGTATAGATGTTTAGGGGGACCTCACAGT
The DNA here is from genome assembly GCF_062004578.1 of Staurois parvus. Classification (NCBI taxonomy): domain Eukaryota; kingdom Metazoa; phylum Chordata; class Amphibia; order Anura; family Ranidae; genus Staurois; species Staurois parvus. Next base: position 13,452,038 of record NW_028317949.1, read on the forward strand.
TTTTTGTTTTATTTGCATGGAGTCCTTCATAAAATCTATTCCAGACCCCAAGGGACTGAATTTCCTGAGGGACCTCATGCTTTTTTGTGGGTTCTTTTTTGAATGTGCTCACATCAGACTCAATTTTTTTTCATCTTTGCTGTAGGATGTGCTGCTCAGTGTATTCTGATGGCGGGAAAGTCTTTCTGCTGTCAGAATACAAAGACACAGCGGGAGGGATTCCCCCATCCACATTGAGTGTGAGGATGGAGGTATTGAGCCATTTGCTTTTGTTCAACCCACTGGTTGAGCAAAAAAAAAATTACTCATATATGGACAGCCTAAAAGGAACACAATCAAAGGAATACACAAACAGAAACATTTTATTAGTCACTTTCTGCTCAGGCCAATTTTTAGCTTTCAGAGCTGTTGGACTTTGAATGACAATTGTTCAGTCATTCAGTATTGTACCCAAACTAAATTTGTATCATATTTTTTCACACAAATAGAGATTTCGTTTGGTTGTATTTAATCACCACTGAGTTTTTTATGTTTTGCTAAATAAATGAAAAAGACCAAAAATTTTGAAAAAAATTAATTAATTTTCTTTGTCTCCGTGATAAAATTTTGCAAAAAAAATTGTTGTTCATATAGGTTTTAGGCCAAAATGTATTTGGTGAAAATAATCCAAATCAGTGTTTATGATTTAGTCTGTAGGAAAGTTATAGTATCCACAAACTATGGTATATATCTGAAAATCAATCAAATCTAATTTATCTGATCTACTGACAGGCTCTCATTTCTTGAGGCCCAGAAATGTCAGGAAAGTTTTTTTTGGGATAGTAGACAGTCCACATTATTTAGTAAGAGGCATGGTGAGTTTTTTGAAGTTGTAATTTTTTTGTCATAATTTTTTGGAAAGTGAAGAAATTATAAAAAATAATCTATTTTTTCTATACGCCAGTGCAGTACAGTGTCATCATATAACTCGTGTGGCGGTGATCAAGAACACTGACTGGTAACAATACAAAAAAAAATAATAATATTTTTCTTTTTTTTTCTTTACAACATTTTTTCTTACAATTTTTTTTTTAAATGTGACCAGAGAGATATAATGTTACCATATTAACATTGTACTAATCTGGGAAAGTGATCAGGATTTTTTTTTACACATTCTAACAGCTTATAGCAGTGAATTTCACTGCTATAGGTAAGCATTTTACTAAATTAAATCAATTCAAAGTGTGTTTTGTTGTGATTAGCTGTGATTGGCCACAGCTAATCACATGGTACAGATGGGCTATGTCTGTACCATGTGATCACTGTGACCAATCACAACTAGCAACACTATTGTACTTGATAAATGGAATGAATCAAAGCCATTAATTGTTTACAATTTCATGTGATCTTCTGTTATTGGTTGCAGAATCACATGGTACTGGCAGTGGGCGCTCGCAGCGCAGCCAAACAGTAGCTCATAGGGGTCATTCCAGGAACATGTCATATGACGTCCACCCAGAACAATAAGAGTCCCACCTAGCAGTCAATTTTCTATAGGCCAGGCGGGATGTAGTTAATCTTTAAAGGACCTCCATTGGCAGGTAGTAAACTAGTCATTAAAACTTTCCAGTTTCAGTGCCTCTGAGCATGTAATTAATTCCATCACTTAGAAATCTCCCATGTCAACAGTTTTCAATATTATCAAATACCTTCCTTAGCAAAGTCTTTATGGTATGTCATAAACCAGCTTAGACTGATAGAAAGCTAATAATCATTTTGATCTGGGTATCTCCCATACATAATTCATAAATTCTGACATTGTATTTATGTTTTTATTTATTACAGGTACTTACATAGCACCATCAGTTTATGCAGTGCTTTACATATATATTGTACATTAACGTCGGTCCTTAACCCTCAAGGGGTGTACAATCTAAGTTCCCTAACTCACATTCATACATACACATACTAGGGACAATTTAGACAGGATCCAGTTAACCTACCAGCATGTCTTTGGAGTATGGGAGGAAACTGGAGTACCCGGAGGAAACCCATGAAGGCACAGGGAGAACATGCATACTCCAGGCAGGTGGTGCCGTGGTTGGGACTCGAACCAACTACCATAGTACTGCAAGGCGGAAGTGCTAACCATTTAGCCACTGTGCTGCCCCTGACATACATTAAATACAATAATATGTCTGAATGTTTAAAAAAATAGCTGCCATTTAGGCACCAAGAACCCCTTTATTGTGAGGCACAAGAAACTAAAAGGACACATTACACTCCTTGTAAGGAAGGCATCCAAGAAGAAGGTATACCTTTTCCTTCAAAAGCTAATTTCATGGTGGTCAGTAATTTATGGACTATTAGACTGTAGGGAAATATTGATACAATTAGAAAACTGTAACTGAGGGAAGGTCTGCTAAACTACCATAAAACACTTTGTAAACCCCTCTACAGACCCTCTGATTGGTCATGTCACCTCTATGAATGCCCTCCTTGGGATCCTGAAAAGATGGTTACATCTATTAGTGATAATTTTTTTTTGTTTCAATCCTCTAACTGATACTTGTACAGGACATCTTGGTCTGTTAAAGGAAGTTGAAAAAATAAGAGAGATTCTGACCAGATCAACAGGGAAAAATGTAACAGTCACCATACCTAAGAACTGGTAAGCTACAAATATAATTTTTTTTTTGTTTTTGGGTTGAATACCAATTTATGCCTTTTTAGTTAGAGACATTCTTTTTTAACATCTCAGATATAACTTGATTTCTCCTCAACATGTAATGTATTTTAGAATCATTTGTGTTATAGCTCAATATTTTGAGGATCTGTCCTACATATATCATATACAAAATAAAAGTAACAAATATATTTTGGATATTGTTTACTTGACTATTACTCATTTGTCTGTTTTGTCCACTCTGTTCCCAACTTAAAAATACACAGATCTTGAAACAACACACACGACCTGATTTGACATATAACCCTTCCAGCTTAGTTCTGACTCAGAAATCACAAATTTTGACAAATCAAAGCACAGTCACAGTTTTTCCATATTGCTTCAGTTATTACTACACTTCATTAACACTGCTTGAGCTGGAAAGTAGTAAATATTGTGAAGTGTTACCAAATATTATCTTGTACCCTTAAATTGATTGTGTTCCCCATCAAATGAGGAACAAAGCAAATTTGTATTTGCTGCTGATCTATAAGTTCAAATGAGTTTGCAATAAACATTCATCATAGGTGTGGCTATTTATCAGAGACACTGACTGCTGCACTGGCATACAGCATCTCCAGTGCATCTGTCAGTGTCTCTAATCAATAGTGAGCGCAGTACAGCGTCACCATTGAACCACTATACTGCTTGGAGGAGGGAGTGATCTTTTTTTTTTTTTGTGACTACTACATTCCAGGGGTGGACTGACAACTCATGGGGCCCCCAGGCAATAGGGGATCATGGGGCCCCTGTGTCCTTGCCCAAACTCAAAAAAGCCTATGAAAAAGGTACCAGGGGCATCTCATGGGCCCCCTACTGACCCCGGGCCCTCAGGCAGTGCCCGAGTTTCCAAATGGTCAGTCCACCCCTGCACAGGGTGCAGCAGTCTGGTACTCCAATGGTCCAGCATGCCCCTTGCCCAGCTCCAACAAACAGTGTTGTTTGGGGGGCACAATTACTGCCGAGTGTAGCACTAGGCAGGGGTTTTCAAAGTATTGAAGACCTGTGCCTCTGTGTTCTGTGTGAGAGCAGTGGCTGGTCTCTGCAACATACTGTCAGGCAAGGGTATTTGGGGCCCCCGGGCAATAGGGGATCATGGGGCCCCTGTGTCCTTGCCCAAACTCAAAAAAGCCTATGAAAAAGGTACCAGGAGCATCTCATGGGGCCCCTACTGACCCTGGGCCCTCGGGCAGTGCCCAAGTTTCCAAATGGTTAGTCCGCCCCTGCTGCATTCCCAGTTACTGTAGTAGGCAGTCAGCTTCCTTTCACATCCAAGCACTCTCCGAGGAAACAGCTCAAAAGTTGAAGGCTTGCAGCCTTTTTTTACGTGTTATCACTGTGATTAGTTACAGCGATCACATGATTCAGGGCTGAGAGACACAGCAATCAAAGAGCATTCCACTGAGTTCACACACAAGGCATGCAAGCAGGAGGATGTAAGGCTATATCCACTTGCATTAGGGAAGCTCCCATTTGGCAGTTTATATGCAATGGCCAGAAAGGAAGCTAATATTGCAAAATGGTTAAACAAAATTCCCCCATAGTATTTTCTTTTGTTCACCATGTGTTTACAAACACAAAGGTAGCATCATTTCACTGGGTCTATTTTATCAAGTTTTAACTCCACCTAGCTTATGGCTGTACCCAGAAGTTCACTTTTTAAGTGCACAGAATGTTGAAAAACTAGAACAAGTTATTTCACTAAGAGATAAAACACTCATTTTCATAAAATTATAGAGGATTGTAGTTTTTTTTTTACAAAAAAATATAGCTATTAAATTGCACAGTGTTATTGTTACCAATATAAGACAGATAAATTCCTTTCTTCACCAGAAATGATTGGTTGCTGTGGCTTAGTATCCTATTTTTGCTCTAGCTTACCTTGATCCACTTTTTGTATACCAGCTCAAAGGCTGTCTTGATAAAAACACACACATGATTATTTCTGACTATAAAATCAAATAACAACTATGGCTTTAACTCTAATGAAAACCAGTACGTATTATGAGTGGATGCAAGAATCTATAAAGTTCTAATTTATGTGAATATGTTACCATGGGCTTCACATAAAGATCAACCTTCACACTGCAAATTAATCTTAATGGCTAACTGGATCATAACTGAAAATAAATGCCACAGCTGATTGAAAATCAGCAGTTTCCTGACATTTTGTTATATTTTGTAGTGATTTACCATTTTGAAAGAACAGTATATGAAATGATTATGCCTAAAGCTAGTGAATAATATTAATTCAAGTCATAGTTGTGAATATAAATAACGTTAAATGGCTGAAAAATAGAATTAATATAAATGTGACAGAGTAATAACCATGTTAATATTTCTGTAACAGTCATCTTTTGCAAAACAGTTACAACCTGAATAAACTCTAGATATTGATTTTGTCTTTATTTTATTTTTTTTATTTCATACATATGTTACCTTTCCATAACTTTTTCTACAATATAATATTATAAAATTATAAAACGTTTGCAAAAATTAATGTGTATTGTCTTCCCCTGACCATTAAAGAATTAGGACATCAATTTATGTGTGGAAGCTGGTGGGCCAAAACAAAGTTCATTGCCTATGACATTTTAGACACTCAATCCATTAGTCTTTTGGAATTTACCTTTGTCTCTCTTGATCTGTGGGGACTGTTCTTTGCAGTTACAGTATATGCTTACCTATAATTGTCAAATAGTAACAATAATGTATTTGCTTCTTCTGCTTTAGATTTTTTTAAAACAAATGCTGCTGAAATGTTTCTTGCAACAGAGAAACCAGTATATTACTTTTTTTAAAGCACATCTTCCTCCTAGTGTCCGCTATTTATCTGCATCTAGTCTTTACCCTGGTTCACACTGGTGAAACTTGTCATGCGGTTTGACAGTTTCACCCTATTGGCAGCAATAGAACCATTCAAATCGATATGCCTCTGACTTTACAGTGCTGCACCAAATTAAATAAGAGGTTCCTGTGTGATTTTTTTGCAATTTCAGGTGGGACTTGCATAGACATCTGTGTATGAAGTTGCACAGATGTCGGTCAAATTGCACTTAAAGTCACGCTGACATGCGACTTTGAAATTGTGCAACTTCAGTGAAGTTGCACGATTTCAATGTTGGATCCATGTGAACTAGCCCTGCATCACAAAATGACAGGTGGGAAAAAAAATTAGAAACGTGAAGACTGTGAGACTTACCTAATTGGATTTTACAGTGTATCCTTATTCAAAAATTCGATTCGGCTGATTCGCCGAATTTTCGGGAGAAATTCGATTCGATGCGAATTTATTCGCCGCGAATTTAACTTATTTAAAGGGTTTCTAGGCTTCAGAGAGCCTTTATATTAGTGCAGAACACTGTACCTTTAATTTAAATGCCCTTGGAGTCTGCTGGGGAAGAGAAATAATACTGTCAGTCAGTATGACATGCAGATGAGTGCCGTCGATCTTAGAATCACCGCACACTTCACTCATTTGGGCAGTCACGGGGCACGACGAAGAAGAAGAAGAATGAAAAGAAGAAGGAGAAGAATGAAAAGAAGAAGAAGAAGAATGAAAAGAAGAATGAAAAGAAGAAGAAGAAGAATGAAAAGAAGAATGAAAAGAAGAATGGAAAGAAGAAGAAGAAGAATTAAAAGAAGAAGAAGAAGAATGAAAAGAAGAATGAAAAGAAGAATGAGAAGAATGAAAAGAAGAAGAAGAAGAATGAAAAGAAGAAGAAGAAGAATGAAAAGAAGAAGAAGAAGAAGAATGAAAAGAAGAATGAAAAGAAGAAGAAGAAGAATGAAAAGAAGAAGAAGAAGAATGAAAAGAAGAATGAAAAGAAGAAGAAGAAGAAGAATGAAAAGAAGAAGAGGAAGAATGAAAAGAAGAAGAAGAAGAATGAAAAGAAGAATGAAAAGAAGAAGAATGAAAAGAAGAAGAAGAATGAAAAGAAGAATGAAAAGAAGAAGAAGAAGAAGAATGAAAAGAAGAAGAAGAATGAAAAGAAGAAGAATTCCAGTACAGCAAAAAGTGTATCTGCAGAGAGCTCCGCTATTTCTGACAGTTCTCTGACAGTTCTGACAGTTCATTTACAGCGGTTGAAACATTGTATCTATTTATTTCCGAATAAAAACATCTGTATCCTAAATGGAAACAAATAGATACAATGTTTCAACCGCTGTAAATGAACTGTCAGAACTGTCAGAGAACTGTCAGAAATAGCGGAGCTCTCTGCAGTGACACTTTTGCCGGCTGATCGGGGAAAATTCGATTCGTGCATCCGAAGTTGGCTAAAATTCGGATTCGATGCGAATCAAATTTTTCCTAATATTCAAAACGAATTCCACTTCGCCAAGTTCGATTCGCTCATCTCTACTGCCAATATCATTCTTTAAGGCAAAAATTAGCAAATGTTGGATAAAAAAAAAAGCTTCCATGTGATTGCAGAAGGCACAAAAAGGACTGAACTCTATCAAGAAAAGATGATTGCATATAACCATCAGCAATTTTTCTACCAGAAAAAAAAACATTCTAACACTAGTCACTTACAAAAAGGGGAGAGTAATCACAGCAAGTAGCCATCGCTGGCTATCAAAGGTCTCCCCCCTTAATAAAGATTCCACACAAAGAAAAAACCAAGAGAAAATTGCTCACAAAGAATAAATAGGATTATTATACGATCTTGTCAGTAAATAATCACTGAGCAAAACATAACAGTATTGATCTTACCAAGCACTGAATCCATAGACATGTAAAGATTGAGCACAGTCTCAATATTTAAGCATCATCCATGTGGCCAAAAGACCATTTCCACTCTAATCGGCACTTAAATACTTTACGGCCCTCTATACAAAGTGCAAGTTCAAAGTAATGTACAGTACTCTGCACACCTGTGGGTGGTGCCTCACCCTCCTTGGCTCTCCGCCAATCAGTGCAATTGCTGGAGGGTGCCACAAAAATAGCTATGAGCCAACTGGAGATGGCAGAAGGTTAGACTCGGAATAATTGACCCACTGAGCAAGGTGAGGAAAGTACCAAAGTTCTTAAAGAGAGGGACACCAACATAGCCAACTGCCAGTACTGTATGTACTTCAGTGTTGAGACCCTTCCTTTCTAATATACTTAGAAATTATATAGGGTCTGGGATTAAAACCATTTCAGTCTTTGCAGATGTCACCAAGCTATGCAGTGGAATATCCATGGGGGCATGTGGGGGCACGGTTCTGGGAGGACATCCATGGATGCCCTCCCAGAACTATCTGACCATCTGTAGCCATCTTTTGGCTATAGCGTGGTTGGGAACTGGTTAACCACCTCAATACAGGGCACTTTCACCCCCTTCCTGCCCAGGCCAATTTTCAGCTTTCAGTACTGTCGCACTTTAAATTATATTTACTCAGTCATGGAACACTGTACCAATATGAAATTGTTATAATTTTTGGGGACAGATAGGGCTTTATTTTGGTGGTATTTAATCACCGCTGGGGTTTTTTTTTGCGCTATAAAGGAAAAAAGACAGAAAATTTGGGAAAAAAAGTGTGTTTTTCTTAGTTTCTGTTATAACATTTTCCAAATAAGTAATTTTTCTTCATAAATTTTAATCTAAATTTATACTGCTACATTTCTTTGGTAAAAATAACACAAATAAGTGTATATTGCTTGGTCTGTATGAAAGTTAGGGAGTCTAAGCTATGGTACCAATCATTGAAAATTGATCACACTTGATCATGCCTGATTCCATTTCTTGAGGCCCTAACATGCCAGGACAGTACAAATACCTCCCAAATGACCCAACATATAACCTTTTTTTTAAAATATATATTATGGTTTTGTGCAGAGTAAATAGATACCAAACATGTCACAGTTTAAAATTGCACACGCTTGTGAAATGGCACCAAGCTTTGGAATTTAAACATCTCCATAGACAAGCCTTTACATGTTAGCAGTTTAGAGTTATAGAGAAATTCTGGTGCTAAAATTATTGCTCTCATCTGACCTTTGCGGCAATACCTCACATGTGTGGTGCAATTTCCATTTGCACATGCGTACGGCCCAATGCGTGGGCAGGGGTGCTTTATATTTCTGAATGTATTTATTGGTGGGACATTGATACACTGACAGATGATTTGTGCATTGTGACAGATGTTGATCGCCAACCGGCAGATCTTGATGTTGCAATGGAAAACTATTGTAGATGTTTTGTGCACTGGCACGCTGAGACAGATTTTGATGTGACACTGGTATACTATGGCAGATTGTGGTTGGACGCTAGTATGCTGTGACAGATGTTTTGTGCACTGGTACAGATGTTGATGTGACACTGGTACAGAAATTGATGTAACACTTGGTCAGATGGTGCTTGGTGTACTGTGTGGGGATGGCTGCAACCTGTGTGTTCTTTGCTGAGCCGAACACTAAAATCATCAGCTTTGCAGAGAGCTCTCACAGGCTGCAACACCCCCCCCCCCCTGCACTGACATATGTGTCTCTGTTTACACTAAATGATAGCTGTGATTGGACACAGCCATCATGTGATTGGGAGGGCCAATTGCAGCGCCAATATCCTGATCTGTGATGTGCTCTCTCTGAGGGAGGTGCACGTTCTGAGAGGATGTTCAGGAACGTCTACTCAAAATCAGGAAAGCTCCCACCCAGCCATTTATGTGGGAAGCAGTTAATGTTGATAAATGTAAAGTTATGCACTTGGGGCTAAGAATATGCATGCATTTTACATACTAGGGGGAGTACAACTTGGGGAATCAAAGGTGGAGAAGGATCTGGGTGTTCTGGTATATCATAAGTTTAATAATGGCATGTAATGCCAACCTGCAGTATCCAAAATGAGCAAAATCCTATCTTGTATTAAGATAGATATAGACTCCAGAGTGAGAGATATAAATTTCCCCCTGTATAAATCATTAGTCAGACCTCATCTGAAATATGCAGTTCAGTTTTGGGCACCAATTCACAAAAAGGATATCAGGGAACGGAGAAAGGAGAAGGGTAACCAAACTGGTAACAGGCATGGAGGAGCTCAGCTATGAGGAAAAATTAGAGGAACTGAATTTATTCTCTCTTGAGAAGAGGAAATTGAGGGGGACATGATCAACATGTATAAATACATCAAAGAGGACAAGGTGGCACTCTTTACATATGAAGGAAAAGTGATTTAGTTTCAAATACATAAAAGCTTTTTCACAGTAAAAGCTGTGAAAATGTGGAATAGACTCCCTCAGGAGCTGGTTCTGGCCAGTTCAGAAGATTGCTTTAAAAAGTCTTGGATTATTTCCTAAATGCACATAACATACTAACATACTACCATTTATAGGTAAAGTTGATCTAGGGAATATCTGATCGCATCTTGGGAGATCAGGAAGGATTTTTTTCCCTTGTTGGAGCAAATTGGGCCTTGCTTTGCTGTTTTTTTTCCTTCCCTTGGATCAACTGTGGGTATAGGACTTTGTTTATTGGATTGTATACTTTTTTTTTTTTTTCTTTTTATTGGTTGAACTAGATGGACTTGTGTCTTTTTTCAACCAGACTAACTATGTATGTAACTATGTATGTATGTATGTATCCTTCCTATTTGTAGAGCTGCATAATTATGCATGGACCACAGTCCTGGGCTTTGTGTTGAAGTAAAGAGAACTGGTGGAACATAAGAGGTGGGTCCCAGAGGACCCCAGGAATAATAGGATAGGTGGCATAACTACTTCCATGCACAAACAAATGCAGCACCACACTCACAGTCATTGCACCAAGATGCACTACTCTGCTTATTACCAAAGCACTCCACTCACTGCTACTGCACTACCCCACTTTCCATCACTGCACTAAAACGTAGTACTCCACTCATCACCACTTCACCGCACTCCTACTGACTGCCACTACACTGAGATGAACTACCCTACTCACCATTACTGCACTTAAAGAACATTTCCCACTTACTGACAGTGCACTGAGATGCACTATTCTGCTCATAATCATTGCATTGACATACACTAAACCACACACTGCAATCTACTATCTCTCTTGCAACTACTACACTTACGCACCCTACTCCACTCAATAACAGTGCACTGAAATGCAACACCCCTCTTACCACCACTATACTTAAAAGCACTTCCTTGCTCACCACTACTGCACCGCCATTGAAATTGCACACATTTGTCCATTCACTGCATTTGCATAGACACACTACCCAATTTACTACCACTGCACTACCCCATTCACTATTGCTGCACTGGCACACAATACTCCAATCACCACTACTGCACTGAAAGCATTGACCCATGTACCATCACAGAACTCACATGCACTACTCCACTTACTGCCTCTGCACTGATATTAATTGACCTTCCCACCACTGCTACACTGATACATAACTCCTCATTCAGCCCCACTGCACAGAGATGCACTACCTCCCTATCTTCATTTAATATTACATTCACTGCCATTGCCTATCCCACTCACCACAATTGCACTTAGATTCACTACCCAGCTCACCACCACTGCCTTGCTCATCAGGGGCGTAGATAAGGGGGGGGTGAGGGGGGTCTGAACCCCCCCAGAGGAGAGTTGCCATCCATCCCAGAAGCCCTTGAAATTTCCACTCACCAGAGAGTGGAAATAAGGTAGGGGCAGCGAGCAGAGCTAGGACTAGGTGTGTGTTTGGAAGGGGCGGTGGTGGGGCGGTGACAAGCAGTGATCTCCTGCTTGTCACCACCCCCCACCAGTGCACGGAACATACCTGATGGTTCAGTTTTCTTTCTGCCTCTCCCCCCCACAGTAGATGTGTTCTCACTGCCCAGCCCCTCCCTCCATCCTCCACACTTATAGAAAAAGAGAGGAGAGAGGCTGAATCTACTCTGCCTCCCCCTGTGCCCACCAACACTCCAGTCCATACAGCTTCAGAGGATGTGTGGGCGGGAAATTGAACAGAGCCGCTGACAGCTCTGATGCATGTGACTAAGCGCATAAGTCCAATTTACCTTCCTTCCACCCAACCCTCCCTTTCTTCTTTCCTTCCACCCACCCCTGCCTCCCTTCCTTTCACCCCTCCCTTCCTTCCTTCCACCCACCCCTCCCTTCCTTCCATCCACCCCTTCCTTCCTTCCACCCACCCACCCCTAACTCTCCTCATTCCATCCACTCCTTCCTTCCTTCCACCCACCCACCCCTAAATTTCCTCATTCCATCCACTCCTTCCTTCCTTCCACCCACCCCTTCCTTCCCTTCTTCTACCCCTCTCTTCCTTCCACCTACCCTTCCTTCCTTCAAGGGGGAAAAGTTGGTGGGGGGAGCGGTGAAAATGCAGCTCAGTTGTGAGCTGAACCCCCCCCCCAGGAAAAAAAAATATCCACAGCCCTGTTGCTCATCATCATTGCCCTGGGACACACTACCCCATTCACAACCAATGCACTGCAATGCACTAGTCCACTCACCATCTTTGCACTCAGATGTACTACTCCCCTGACTGACACTTCACTGAGATGAACTACCCCACTTATCGCCACTGCACCAATCTGCTCACTGCCACTGAACTGACACACACTACCCCACTCACTGCCAGCCACTATACCACTCACTTAAACTACACTGAAATGCACTACCCTGCTCATTGCAACTTCATAAGAATGCACTACTCCACTCACCACCACTGCAATGATATGTGCTACCCCGTGCACTGCAGTTACACAGATATGCACTACCCCATTACTTGCACAAGCTTTCACATTCCCACTCACCACTACGCACACTATTTCACCTAACGCCCCTGCACTGAAATGCACTACCGCACTGAGTGCCCCTGAACTAACATGAACTATCCCACTTACAGCCACTGCCACTGCACTGACACCCACTGAAACACTCTACTAGTACTTTACTCAATGTCATCCATTATTCCACTTAATCTCCACCACCATCACCTATCCCATTCACTGTCATCGCAGATGAACTATCTTGCATACTGTCACATGTACTATCCTGCTTACTGTTATGCACTGACATGCACTACCTCTCTCACAGTCACTGCACTAAAATGCACTTCCCTTCTCTATAGCAATGCACCAACATACAGTACCATTATCACCATCACTGTACTGACATGCACTGTCCTGCTCACCACCATTGCACTAATTATTCTAATCAGGTCCCCTCCATCCCAAGTCACCTACAGCAGCCACTCAACCATCCACTAGGTAGAATTAGACCATTAGGCCATAGTCAAGTTCTCTAGTGCCAAGGCATGGTGTTTGCTGGTTTAGCTGTTTAGCTGTGTTGTGTGATTTCTTGCTCACATTAGGATTGTGAACAAAGTGGGATTTGACCAAGTGGAGAGTTAAAAAACACGAGTTGTGCTTTTTACTGCTTGTTGATTGCTTGTATAAGTGTCTTATCTTCTTCTTTGGGAATGTTGCTATCAGTTTTTAAGTCGCTTTTTTTCTTTTTTCCACTCTCCTTTTTCTGTCACCTTTTTAACAGAAATTTTCCTTCCTTTAGTCTACAAATTAAGCTGAGTATTTTTATTTTTTCACAGATATTGTATACAATATATAGAGGTATTATATACACATTGGGAATTCAAACAAAGTGGGATTTGACTAAATGGAGAGTTAAAAACAGAAGGTATGACAAAATGAATCTTCAGCTTGTAAGTATTATTTTAAAATTCCTGCAGCTGATATTATTGTAACTGGGACAATGAGTGCTATCAAGGTTGAAGGTTTTGCTCAGTGCACAGTGTGCCACATGTATACATTAGGAGTTACAGCATACAGCTGTGACAGATGTGAACAATTTTGTACATTAGAGGGAATGGTAGAGGCTCACAGAAAAGTAAGGCTAGTCCTGTGTTTAAGCACCCAAACAAATTTGCCGAGTTCTGTGAAGATGCGGAAATGGCAAACAGAGGTGACACTCCTAAATGTCACTGCTACCCCTAACAGCCAGGAGAACAGCTTATATAGTGGGATGGTGAGGGTAATGCAGGAAGTTCTAGACATTTGGTGGTAATTGGGGACTCTATAATCAGATGGACTTATAGAATAATTTCTCACCAGGATTGCCTCAACCAATGATTCTCCAATGGTGCCTCAACCAATGGTTCTCCAACCAATGTCTCCCTGGTGCCAGGATTTGGCTTGTGGTAGACTCGGTAGACAAATTGTTGTATAGGACTACAGCTATCTTGGTCCGTGTTGGGATCAATGACCAGATACATGGAAGAACCTTAACCTCTTAATGCCTGGGGGTAAAACAACCCCTTATGCTCAGACCCAATTTTGCATCTTTGACATATGCTATTACCACTGTACATATCACAACTATTTAGTATATCCAGGTACATTATCCTGCTTTTTTTTTTTTTTACTACAAATGGGGCTTTCATTTGGTGGTAAATGGTAATGGATATATCTTGATTTTTTTTTCTATTGTTAAAGGAAAATGGTCCCATTTTTTAAATTTAGCTGCACATTTCTTGCTGTTACCATAATTTACCACTAAAAGACAACCCAAAATAAATTCTTCTTCGCTGGAAGATCACAGCTATACCACATATGTATATGTTATTGGATGTACGTACCTGTAGTAGGGCCCAAAAATAATGGTGCACATTTTGCTTTTCTTTATCCTATCTAAATACGCTGATACAAAAAAAATGCTGTTTATTTTTACCTACCTAAAATATACAGACCCTGGCTTTTGACATCAACCATTGACCCCACCTTTGCCCCTAACCTTAACCTTTGAACCTCACCTTGACCCTAACACTAACACTGACCCTAACACTGCGGGTATTTGTGTAGGCAACTTTCATTTTAGTTTCTTTTATTTCACAATTGATATTGAATAAGTGTTCTATATAGAAAAGAAAAAAAATGTTTTAAAGTTTCATTAACTCTGGGTGAGAGGCCAGTCTCTGTGTTAGGGATGTGCTGTGCAGCACGCTTCCAGCACACACACAATAACACATGGGTTTAAAGCCCACTTCTTGGATGCCGCATATATGTGTTACCGTGACATCAAGGGCTTAAGAATCAATTTAAAGCGCTAGGCTGCAAATTGAATGAAAGGCCCTCCAATGTTATGTTCTCCGGAATATTGCCTGTGCCATGCACAACACAGGAAAGGCAGGAAAGGCTTACAGAACTGAAAGAATGGTTAAAGACTCTGTGTAAGGCTCCATTCACTCCTATGCGATTTGCTTTTTGTCCATTTTGCAGTGCTTTTCACAGTTTGTTTTACATTTTTCTACACACATTTTTGATGTATTTTTACCATGTTTTGCATATTGTTCAGCTTTTTTTTGTTAAAGTGGAATTTTTTTGTTGCTGGGCAGAATAAAAATGCAAAATGTGGCAAAAACGCAGCAAAAACACACTACCATGCATTTCAGCAGCTCTCCATTGAACTCTATTGTAGCAAAAATGCTGCTTTTTGCTTTTAAAAAAGTCCCTGACCCATTCAAAAAATGCAGCAGCTCAAAAAAAAGCACAGATGTGAATACGTTCCATAGGAAACAATATTAAATGACCTGTAGTGTGTTTCTGCAAAAATCACTAAAAAATGCATTAGTGTGAATGGAGCCTAAGAGGGAGGATCTAGGTTTTTAAAACACTGGGCTGACTTTTCATTGGAATACAGCCTATATGCTAAAGATGGTTTGTACCTAAATAGAATGGGGTCTGTTCACATAAAGGAAGAGGCAGCAATGACCATAACATGCTTTCATTTAATGTAAGCTGTAAAGATGAAGCACATCCTGGAGAGATAAAAATGCCTAATTTTAAGAGAGCACATTTTCCAAGGCTGAAGGCAGCTCTCTAAAGCTTAAACTGATAGGAAATACTGCCACTAAAGAACACAAAACAGAGAATGTTTCAAAGCACCTATATGCAAACACACTGTAAAATACTGTATACTCCCATGGACAATACGTTTAAAAGACTGAAAATAAAACATATGTGGCTCAAGTCAAAAGTTAGAGAATATATAAATGATAATAATTAAAAAATATAAAAATAAAGGAGCACTATCATAATTTATAAGTTACAAAGAATATAAGGCCAGGAAATTTCAAAACAAATGACAGCTTGCAAAAGAGAGTAGGACAAGAGTTGGTGACTGGGGACAAAGAGAAAGCAAATCTAATAAATACCTTCTTCAGCTCTGTGTATAAAAAAGAAAATGGGGGCGCTCAAGTCCATAATGAGATAGTATTGACAGAGCCCCAAATGAACAACAATGGCTCAAAACTGATATGGTCCAGTTATTTTCAGACAAAAATAAAGGTGAAAAAATGCAATATAAATATAAAAATTATAAATGAAAAAAAGCTGACAATTGTGAAAAAACAATATTTTTGCTTTCTGCTATAAAACATATCTAATTTAAAAAAAATTAAAAAAATCAAATTTTTCATACATTTTGGCCAAAATGTATTCTGCTACATGTCTTTGATACAAAAAACAAAAAACAAAATAATAAATGCATACTGATTGGTTTGTGTGAAAGTTATAGTGCCTACAAGCTATGGTATATACTGGAAATTCTTTTTTCAATACTACTAATGGCAATGATCAGCGACTTATAATGGGACTGCGATAGTGTGGTGGGCAATTTTACACTGATGCTGGCTACCTGCCACTGACATCACCAATGACAATAATACAGTGACCAGTGATAATATTATACACTGTCACTGTACTAATGACACTGGCTGTGAAGGGGTTAACATCTAGGGTGATCAAGGGGTTAAATATGTGCCTAACGATGTGTAATGTGTGTAAAGTGTGCTGCTTTTACTAATGGATCTATAAGTTTCTCATCCCTGCTTTAAGTACATAAAAAGTTGAAATTGTATTACATCCTCAAATTTTTACACATACTCCAACAGATTGTTGAGTGTAGTATATTACTCAAATTATGCCTTGGTATAGGTTTTATGTTTATATCTTTAATGTGTAACTCCAGGAAAACTGCTGTGCAGTATAAATACA
Organism: Staurois parvus; assembly: GCF_062004578.1. Classification (NCBI taxonomy): domain Eukaryota; kingdom Metazoa; phylum Chordata; class Amphibia; order Anura; family Ranidae; genus Staurois; species Staurois parvus. The sequence continues at coordinate 13,468,734 of NW_028317949.1, forward strand.
TACAGTATAGATTTACAGTTTTACCTAGCAAAAGATATGAAAATCTATATAGCCAATCATGCTATTTACATACATATGTCACAACACAAAACCACGCAGATGACACAGATATTTCCTGGTTTCCTCAACAACATCCTGCTCACTGGAAAATTAATTATCATCATCACCTCTGTTTAATTAGCAGAAATGAGATGCAGGAGGTGAGAAAGCTTAACCAGGAAGTAGATAAGTGATCTTACTAGCCTTGCTACATAGCAGAATTGTGTAAATCACAAGAGTAGCTGAACAAAATGTTGAAATTCTTTCGAAGGTAGAACGGTAAAACATGTATCTCTTTTAGATCCCTATTTAACTCTTAGTAGAAGTGTTATCGCATATTATCCAAAAAAATCTAGGACACAGTTGTTAGAACTGCAAAAATAAAATCTGTGAACTTTATACTTTAATTCTATTGAACTTCCTGCAAAGTTTTGGAATGTTGGGGTACTAATTTGGCCATGTCTATGATTATTGAGCAGTATATGTGCTTACAGTACAATAGCTCAGAGGAAAGACTTTCAGCAAAGAAAACAGCTCAATAAGTAGAACATTTATTTTTAATTGTCTACTGAATTTGAGTTAAAATCCTTTTAAATAATAGATCATAGCAAACTGATCTCTTTGGAACATTATAGTATATTACACTGTTAACTTTTCAATTGTATAATCTTTATACATCTTTGTGATTTATATTGTATGTCATTTATCTGAATACTTTAAAATGTGTGAGGTTTACTTTATAGTTTGCATTAAAATACATATTATAAAAACTGGGCATATGGTTAGACCAAAATCTATAAAGTGTTCTCTTGCTATGCAATTTAACTTTGAGTTAGGTAATTGATATTCTTCTTTTATTGAAAGTGAAACTATAAGTGGGCACTTACACTCCCCATAGACACCCCGCTCTCAGTCTCCAAATGCCATGAACCAAAATAACATAAAAAATAAATAGCGCTACATGCAGTCCAACACCAATATGGAAATAATGTTTTTGTGCCACTGAATCTTCCCAAAGTGCTTCACCTCCTGTGTCACCACAATGCACTCACCAAAGATCCATGACCCTCTTATTTAAAAGAAAAGGTCATAAAGTGATGTTTGCCCCAGATGCTCTCCAACTGCTGTTCCTCACTTTTCCTCCAATCATCACTTGTCCTATGTACCCGATGTCTCTCCATCAATGTCACCCAAGGACCACAAAGACATAATCTGTCATTGTGCAGTATTTAATGAAGATTTGGCAATAAAAAGCATTCAAAATATTACACTCACAAAACATGGTGCACCAATACACTCAGAGTCTGTGCAATGCTGTTCTACTTCCTGGACCTTGGCATGCATTTCAAATCCCGGAAATAGGAAATGACGTACTGATTTTGCTTAATATAACAACCGTAACCAGCCCCTACATGTTTTGCCGTGTGGCATCCTCAGGTAGCTTTCTTCTTTTATTGTCTATTGATAATTATTTAAAGGAAATTCTGGTTAATTTAATGCACTATAGAATCCATACTGGCTAAAATGTTTTCCTAAACTGTATAGAAAGTTTCTGTTTTCAGTGGAAAAAGCAGAAAACCTTTTCTGTGCTTAAAATATATATAAGCCAAATTATTATATTCTATTATAATGCACACAGTCCTCTCTTTCTTTTTTCTGTCTCCTGTAGCACTCACTTCCTCATCAATACTGGGCTCTAAGCTGTCTCTCTCCCCCCCAGCAGAGTGCATGCCGGGAGCTGTAGTCTGCTCCCTGTGGGTAACAATGGGGCTGCCAATCTTCCAGGACTACATGTCCCATGATGCTCCCTTAGTCTCTTCTGGTTGGCCTTTTGCTGTGGCCAATGGGGAGGGAAACAAAGAGGGCAGCAAGCTGGATGGCGAACCTGATGAGAGATAGCCTCTCTTCTCTTCTGCTGCTGAGTTCTCTGGTGGACTGAAAGAGGGGAAAAAGCTTGCTGTCACAACTTCATTTACGTAAGGGGGGCTCAACAACTGCTTCCTACTTGATGGTGTTACCCCTCTGGTGGGTGTGACCCCGGTGTGGTCCACACCCCGATAGCAACGCCACTGAACAAAAGCCCTCAGTCTATACACAAACAGTGTGTGCAGGCACTTGAAAGATAGGGTTGAAGATTACATTATATACTCAGCGAAAAGTCTGAATTACATGTATTGTTATCTATTGTTTTTCATCCACCCCCTACCTGCTACTAAGAGTCACATGCCCACAGACCTGACAGTGGCAGTACTATATCCCAATTACCTGGCTATTTTCTCCTTCCCAGAACACCTGAAATAACTGCTGTGTCAGGAAGACTTCCAGGTCCTGGCCTTGCCATGTCTCATCCTCTGGCTATTCTTTACATAATTGTAATACTGCTGATACCTTATTGATGCTAATTACTCTCCAGTTTTTACCATTACAGTCACATTGACCTAATAAATCACAGAATAAGGGCATGACCAGAGGTGTCAACAGGCACCCAAGGCATGTGGCTCACATCTCTCAGTTGGTGTGCCAAGTTTTGAGGTCACCCACCATATTTACATGCACATAGCCTCTGCCCAGTGAGAGAAGTAGAGAGTATGTTAAAAAAAAAGGCCTGCCCTTACATTATAGAAACATAATCCCTAGACCATACTGACAGATAACCAACATCCTCTCTCTTTTCAGATGACTTAGATAGTTTGAAATGCAGAGGGTGCTGCTTAGGTTCTCTCCTAATCAGCATGTGAATGTGAAGAGTTGGGAGTGACAACTGCAGACTCATTATAGAGGAGAACAACAGGAAGAAGAAGCTCAAGTTGAGCCAGGGGTCTTAATTCAGTTATGGCTTCTGTAGGGTCCCTTATTTACAGTAGAGGATGGGTGGTAAACCTTGGAAGGGAGAAGGGTTTTGAGGTTTGCAAAGAGTAGTGGATGGGAGAGGGGGTGTTGGGTGCAAAGGTGAAAGCTGTGGATAAGGGGTTGGATTCAGAGGTGAGAGCTATGGATGGAGGAGATTGCTGAGTGCAGTGAGCTGTGGCTAGAGGTGCTGATTAGAGATGAGCGAAGAAATGAAAAATTCGATTCGACTGATTCGGCGAATTCGTGGACAATATTCGATTCGAGTCGAATAAATTCGCTGTGAATTTAACTTAAAAAAGGGTGTTTCTAGGCTTCAGAGAGACTTAATATTAGTGCAGAACACTGTACCTTTAATTTAAATGCCCTTGGAGTCTGCTGGGGAAGAGAAATAATACTGTCTGTCAGTATGACATGCAGATGAGTGCCGTCGATCTTAGAATCACTGCACACTTCACTCCTTTGGCCAGTCACGGGGCCAAAACCAGTGTTTGGAGCCACAGTGTGGCGGTGGAGGCAGCAGCAATGGGAGGCCATACAGCAACCTATGACAAAATGGAAACCAGCAGGAGCGTGAGGAGACCTGAAAGTGGCACATGGCAGAGTGGGAGCAATGGGAGGCGGTACAGGGACCCAGGTCACACTGTGGGCCCAGCAGCAGCGTGACCAGGCGGTACGGGGGCCCATGGCCGATATGGGGCTTGGTGGCACCTATGGAAGGCCTGTAATCTGCCAGCGACCTATGACAAAATGGACAACCGCAGGAGTGTGAGGAGATTTCAAAGTGGCACATGGCAGAGTGGAAGCAATGGGAGGCCGTACAGGGACCCAGGTCACACTGTGGGCTCAGCAGCAGCGTGACCAGGAGGTACGGGGGCCCATGGTCGATATGGGGCCTGGCGGCACCTATGGAAGGCCGCTAATCTGCCAGCAACCTATGACAAAATGGACAACCGCAGGAGTGTGAGGAGATTTCAAAGAGGTACATGGCAGAGTGGAAGCAATGGGAGGCCGTACAGGGACCCAGGTCACACTGTGGGACCAGCATCAGCGTGAACAGGCGGTACGGGGGCCCATGGCCGATTTGACCTCATTCATCCCATAGTCCTGCCGACTCACGAATAGCGTGGCCTCCTCAAAGGGCCTGAGCAAGCGCAGGTGTCACACATGAGCTGACAATGGCTGACATCTAAGTTACACAGGGAGTACCTTTATCCGCTTTTAACATCAGGAAATCTGTGATGGCCTTTAGCTGTTCGTAAAGGCGGTCTAACATATGTAGGGTTGAATTACACCTTGTTGCAACGTCACAGCATGAGGAGTCGGTACGGGGGCCCATGGCAGATTACATGTCTGGCAGCAGCAATGGGAGGCCCGTAATCTGCCAGCACCCTATGTCAAAAAATTTAACACACCAGCAGTGTGAAGAGACCTGAAAGTGGCACATGGCAGCAGAGTGTGGCGATGGAGACAGCAGCAATGGGAGGCCGTACAGGGACCCATGAGAGACTCTGGACTTGGCAGCAGCATGAGGAGGCGGTATATAGGGGCCCATGGCAGATTAGGGGCCTGGCAGCAGCTATGTGAGGCCCGTAATCTGCCTGCACCCTATGTCAAAAAATTAAACACACCAGCAGTGTGAAGAGACCTGAAAGTGGCACATGGCAGCAGAGTGTGGCGATGGAGACAGCAGCAATGGGAGGCCGTACAGGGACCCATGAGAGACTCTAGACTTGGCAGCAGCATGAGGAGGCGGTATATAGGGGCCCATGGCAGATTAGGGGCCTGGCAGCAGCTATGTGAGGCCCGTAATCTGCCTGCACCCTATGTCAAAAAATTAAACACACCAGCAGTGTGAAGAGACCTGAAAGTGGCACATGGCAGCAGAGTGTGGCGATGGAGACAGCAGCAATGGGAGGCCGTACAGGGACCCATGAGAGACTCTAGACTTGGCAGCAGCATGAGGAGGCGGTATATAGGGGCCCATGGCAGATTAGGGGCCTGGCAGCAGCTATGTGAGGCCCGTAATCTGCCTGCACCCTATGTCAAAAAATTTAACACACCAGCAGTGTGAAGAGACCTGAAAGTGGCACATGGCAGCAGAGTGTGGCGATGGAGACAGCAGCAATGAGAGGCCGTACAGGGACCCATGAGAGACTCTGGACTTGGCAGCAGCATGAGGAGGCGGTATATAGGGGCCCATGGCAGATTAGGGGCCTGGCAGCAGCTATGTGAGGCCCGTAATCTGCCTGCACCCTATGCCAAAAAATTAAACACACCAGCAGTGTGAAGAGACCTGAAAGTGGCACATGGCAGCAGAGTGTGGCGATGGAGACAGCAGCAATGGGAGGCCGTACAGGGACCCATGAGAGACTCTAGACTTGGCAGCAGCATGAGGAGGCGGTATATAGGGGCCCATGGCAGATTAGGGGCCTGGCAGCAGCTATGTGAGGCCCGTAATCTGCCTGCACCCTATGTCAAAAAATTAAACACACCAGCAGTGTGAAGAGACCTGAAAGTGGCACATGGCAGCAGAGTGTGGCGATGGAGACAGCAGCAATGGGAGGCCGTACAGGGACCCATGAGAGACTCTGGACTTGGCAGCAGCATGAGGAGGCGGTATATAGGGGCCCATGGCAGATTAGGGGCCTTGCAGCAGCTATGTGAGGCCCGTAATCTGCCTGCACCCTATGTCAAAAAATTAAACACACCAGCAGTGTGAAGAGACCTGAAAGTGGCACATGGCAGCAGAGTGTGGCGATGGAGACAGCAACAATGGGAGGCCGTACAGGGACCCATGAGAGACTCTGGACTTGGCAGCAGCATGAGGAGGCGGTATATAGGGGCCCATGGCAGATTAGGGGCCTGGCAGCAGCTATGTGAGGCCCGTAATCTGCCTGCACCCTATGTCAAAAAATTAAACACACCAGCAGTGTGAAGAGACCTGAAAGTGGCACATGGCAGAGTGTGGCGATGGAGACAGCAGCAATGGGAGGCCGTACAGGGACCCATGACAGACTCTAGACTTGGCAGCAGCATGAGGAGGCGGTATATAGGGGCCCATGGCAGATTAGGGGCCTGGCAGCAGCTATGTGAGGCCCGTAATCTGCCTGCACCCTATGTCAAAAAATTTAACACACCAGCAGTGTGAAGAGACCTGAAAGTGGCACATGGCAGCAGAGTGTGGCGATGGAGACAGCAGCAATGGGAGGCCGTACAGGGACCCATGAGAGACTCTGGACTTGGCAGCAGCATGAGGAGGCGGTATATAGGGGCCCATGGCAGATTAGGGGCCTGGCAGCAGATATGTGAGGCCCGTAATCTGCCTGCACCCTATGTCAAAAAATTAAACACACCAGCAGTGTGAAGAGACCTGAAAGTGGCACATGGCAGCAGAGTGTGGCGATGGAGACAGCAACAATGGGAGGCCGTACAGGGACCCATGAGAGACTCTGGACTTGGCAGCAGCATGAGGAGGCGGTATATAGGGGCCCATGGCAGATTAGGGGCCTGGCAGCAGCTATGTGAGGCCCGTAATCTGCCTGCACCCTATGTCAAAAAATTAAACACACCAGCAGTGTGAAGAGACCTGAAAGTGGCACATGGCAGAGTGTGGCGATGGAGACAGCAGCAATGGGAGGCCGTACAGGGACCCATGACAGACTCTAGACTTGGCAGCAGCATGAGGAGGCGGTATATAGGGGCCCATGGCAGATTAGGGGCCTGGCAGCAGCTATGTGAGGCCCGTAATCTGCCTGCACCCTATGTCAAAAAATTTAACACACCAGCAGTGTGAAGAGACCTGAAAGTGGCACATGGCAGCAGAGTGTGGCGATGGAGACAGCAGCAATGGGAGGCCGTACAGGGACCCATGAGAGACTCTGGACTTGGCAGCAGCATGAGGAGGCGGTATATAGGGGCCCATGGCAGATTAGGGGCCTGGCAGCAGCTATGTGAGGCCCGTAATCTGCCTGCACCCTATGTCAAAAAATTAAACACACCAGCAGTGTGAAGAGACCTGAAAGTGGCACATGGCAGCAGAGTGTGGCGATGGAGACAGCAGCAATGGGAGGCCGTACAGGGACCCATGAGAGACTCTGGACTTGGCAGCAGCATGAGGAGGCGGTATATAGGGGCCCATGGCAGATTAGGGGCCTGGCAGCAGCTATGTGAGGCCCGTAATCTGCCTGCACCCTATGTCAAAAAATTAAACACACCAGCAGTGTGAAGAGACCTGAAAGTGGCACATGGCAGAGTGTGGCGATGGAGACAGCAGCAATGGGAGGCCGTACAGGGACCCATGACAGACTCTAGACTTGGCAGCAGCATGAGGAGGCGGTATATAGGGGCCCATGGCAGATTAGGGGCCTGGCAGCAGCTATGTGAGGCCCGTAATCTGCCTGCACCCTATGTCAAAAAATTTAACACACCAGCAGTGTGAAGAGACCTGAAAGTGGCACATGGCAGCAGAGTGTGGCGATGGAGACAGCAGCAATGGGAGGCCGTACAGGGACCCATGAGAGACTCTGGACTTGGCAGCAGCATGAGGAGGCGGTATATAGGGGCCCATGGCAGATTAGGGGCCTGGCAGCAGCTATGTGAGGCCCGTAATCTGCCTGCACCCTATGTCAAAAAATTTAACACACCAGCAGTGTGAAGAGACCTGAAAGTGGCACATGGCAGCAGAGTGTGGCGATGGAGACAGCAGCAATGGGAGGCCGTACAGGGACCCATGAGAGACTCTGGACTTGGCAGCAGCATGAGGAGGCGGTATATAGGGGCCCATGGCAGATTAGGGGCCTGGCAGCAGCTATGTGAGGCCCGTTATCTTGCAGCACCCTATGTCAAAAAATTAAACACACCAGCAGTGTGAAGAGACCTGAAAGTGGCACATGGCAGCAGAGTGTGGCGATGGAGACAGCAGCAATGGGAGGCCGTACAGGGACCCATGAGAGACTCTAGACTTGGCAGCAGCATGAGGAGGCGGTATATAGGGGCCCATGGCAGATTAGGGGCCTGGCAGCAGCTATGTGAGGCCCGTAATCTGCCTGCACCCTATGTCAAAAAATTAAACACACCAGCAGTGTGAAGAGACCTGAAAGTGGCACATGGCAGCAGAGTGTGGCGATGGAGACAGCAGCAATGGGAGGCCGTACAGGGACCCATGAGAGACTCTGGACTTGGCAGCAGCATGAGGAGGCGGTATATAGGGGCCCATGGCAGATTAGGGGCCTGGCAGCAGCTATGTGAGGCCCGTAATCTGCCTGCACCCTATGTCAAAAAATTAAACACACCAGCAGTGTGAAGAGACCTGAAAGTGGCACATGGCAGAGTGTGGCGATGGAGACAGCAGCAATGGGAGGCCGTACAGGGACCCATGACAGACTCTAGACTTGGCAGCAGCATGAGGAGGCGGTATATAGGGGCCCATGGCAGATTAGGGGCCTGGCAGCAGCTATGTGAGGCCCGTAATCTGCCTGCACCCTATGTCAAAAAATTTAACACACCAGCAGTGTGAAGAGACCTGAAAGTGGCACATGGCAGCAGAGTGTGGCGATGGAGACAGCAGCAATGGGAGGCCGTACAGGGACCCATGAGAGACTCTGGACTTGGCAGCAGCATGAGGAGGCGGTATATAGGGGCCCATGGCAGATTAGGGGCCTGGCAGCAGCTATGTGAGGCCCGTAATCTGCCTGCACCCTATGTCAAAAAATTTAACACACCAGCAGTGTGAAGAGACCTGAAAGTGGCACATGGCAGCAGAGTGTGGCGATGGAGACAGCAGCAATGGGAGGCCGTACAGGGACCCATGAGAGACTCTGGACTTGGCAGCAGCATGAGGAGGCGGTATATAGGGGCCCATGGCAGATTAGGGGCCTGGCAGCAGCTATGTGAGGCCCGTTATCTTGCAGCACCCTATGTCAAAAAATTAAACACACCAGCAGTGTGAAGAGACCTGAAAGTGGCACATGGCAGCAGAGTGTGGCGATGGAGACAGCAGCAATGGGAGGCCGTACAGGGACCCATGAGAGACTCTAGACTTGGCAGCAGCATGAGGAGGCGGTATATAGGGGCCCATGGCAGATTAGGGGCCTGGCAGCAGCTATGTGAGGCCCGTTATCTTGCAGCACCCTATGTCAAAAAATTAAACACACCAGCAGTGTGAAGAGACCTGAAAGTGGCACATGGCAGCAGAGTGTGGCGATGGAGACAGCAGCAATGGGAGGCCGTACAGGGACCCATGAGAGACTCTAGACTTGGCAGCAGCATGAGGAGGCGGTATATAGGGGCCCATGGCAGATTAGGGGCCTGGCAGCAGCTATGTGAGGCCCGTAATCTGCCTGCACCCTATGTCAAAAAATTAAACACACCAGCAGTGTGAAGAGACCTGAAAGTGGCACATGGCAGCAGAGTGTGGCGATGGAGACAGCAGCAATGGGAGGCCGTACAGGGACCCATGAGAGACTCTAGACTTGGCAGCAGCATGAGGAGGCGGTATATAGGGGCCCATGGCAGATTAGGGGCCTGGCAGCAGCTATGTGAGGCCCGTAATCTGCCTGCACCCTATGTCAAAAAATTAAACACACCAGCAGTGTGAAGAGACCTGAAAGTGGCACATGGCAGCAGAGTGTGGCGATGGAGACAGCAGCAATGGGAGGCCGTACAGGGACCCATGAGAGACTCTAGACTTGGCAGCAGCATGAGGAGGCGGTATATAGGGGCCCATGGCAGATTAGGGGCCTGGCAGCAGCTATGTGAGGCCCGTAATCTGCCTGCACCCTATGTCAAAAAATTAAACACACCAGCAGTGTGAAGAGACCTGAAAGTGGCACATGGCAGCAGAGTGTGGCGATGGAGACAGCAGCAATGGGAGGCCGTACAGGGACCCATGAGAGACTCTAGACTTGGCAGCAGCATGAGGAGGCGGTATATAGGGGCCCATGGCAGATTAGGGGCCTGGCAGCAGCTATGTGAGGCCCGTAATCTGCCTGCACCCTATGTCAAAAAATTTAACACACCAGCAGTGTGAAGAGACCTGAAAGTGGCACATGGCAGCAGAGTGTGGCGATGGAGACAGCAGCAATGGGAGGCCGTACAGGGACCCATGAGAGACTCTAGACTTGGCAGCAGCATGAGGAGGCGGTATATAGGGGCCCATGGCAGATTAGGGGCCTGGCAGCAGCTATGTGAGGCCCGTAATCTGCCTGCACCCTATGTCAAAAAATTTAACACACCAGCAGTGTGAAGAGACCTGAAAGTGGCACATGGCAGCAGAGTGTGGCGATGGAGACAGCAGCAATGGGAGGCCGTACAGGGACCCATGAGAGACTCTAGACTTGGCAGCAGCATGAGGAGGCGGTTTATAGGGGCCCATGGCAGATTAGGGGCCTGGCAGCAGCTATGTGAGGCCCGTAATCTGCCTGCACCCTATGTCAAAAAATTTAACACACCAGCAGTGTGAAGAGACCTGAAAGTGGCACATGGCAGCAGAGTGTGGCGATGGAGACAGCAGCAATGGGAGGCCGTACAGGGACCCATGAGAGACTCTGGACTTGGCAGCAGCATGAGGAGGCGGTATATAGGGGCCCATGGCAGATTAGGGGCCTGGCAGCAGCTATGTGAGGCCCGTAATCTGCCTGCACCCTATGTCAAAAAATTAAACACACCAGCAGTGTGAAGAGACCTGAAAGTGGCACATGGCAGCAGAGTGTGGCGATGGAGACAGCAGCAATGGGAGGCCGTACAGGGACCCATGAGAGACTCTGGACCTAGATGCAGCATGAGGAGGCGGTATATAGGGGCCTATGGCAGATTAGGGGCCTGGCAGCAGCTATAGGAGGCCCGTAATCTGCCAGCACCCTATGTCAAAAAATTAAACACACCAGCAGTGTGAGGAGACCTGAAAGTGGCACATGTTTGAGGCATGATTCATGGCGGATTTAGTCAGTTGTGTCAGGAACTGGTGGTTTGAAATCCAGACTAATCCACGCCTGATTCATTTTCACAAACGTGAGTCTCTCCACACTTTGGGTGGACAGTCGTGTCCTCCGCGGAGTTACAATACCTCCTGCCGCACTAAACACGCGCTCCGATGCCACGCTACTGGCCGGGCATGACAGCCTTTCAAGGGCAAATTCAGCTAGTTGGGGCCAAAGGTCAAGTTTCGTTGCCCAGTAGTCAAGGGGATTGTCTACCTCGGTTGGCAGGGTGCTGTCCAAGTAGGCCCAAGCCTGTTGTTTGAGCTCCTGCTCCAGGTCCACCTGATGCTGCTGCTGCTGCTGCGGCTGGTTAGTAGTTTCCTCACTGCGCTGGTGAAGAAAGCTACTCATCATCGACTGCAGACTGAGGCAGCCACTGCTGGTGGAGCTGCCACTGCTCCTACCACCCCACCCCTCCCCTGCTGCCATGCCAGCGGAACGCGAGCGCACAGGGCCCACAGTGTCTGAGGATGGACGTTGGCGCACAAAGGCAGAGACCAACTGACTACATAGGTGGTTTTTATAGTACGTAATTTTGGCCTCCCTCTCAGCAGGTGTGAAAAAGGCCACCATTTTGGACCGGTAGCGAGGGTCCAACAAGGTGGACAGCCAAAAGTCATCCCTCTGTCTGATGGTTATTATTCGACTGTCGCTACGCAAGCAACCGAGCATGCTATGGGCCATTTGTGCCAAGGAATGCGAGGGACTCCCTGCCTCCATCTCCACAGCATACTGCCACGGTGCGTCTGGGTCCTCTGTCTCCTCCTCCTCCTCCTCTACCAGATGCTCCTGCTCCTCCACTCCTGTCCGCTGAGTGGAAAAACCACCCATTTCACTCAATAATTCCTGAGCACAAATGTCCTCCTCTACCTCCTCCTCTTCTTCCTGTCCTGCCCCCACAGGGGTCATGTGGCGTTGAGATCTGTGCGCCACGTCTACCGCACCCTGACCAGCCATTGTTAACAGCATTTGTTCCAGGACGTGCAACAGAGGAATGACGTCGTTCATCCCATAGTCCTGCCGACTCACGAATAGCGTGGCCTCCTCAAAGGGCCTGAGCAAGCGGCAGGTGTCACGCATGAGCTGCCAATGGCTGACATCTAAGTTACACAGGGGAGTACCTTTATCCGCTTGTAACATCAGGAAATCGGTGATGGCCTTTCGCTGCTCGTAAAGGCGGTCTAACATGTGTAGGGTTGAATTCCACCTTGTTGCAACGTCGCAGATCAGGCGATGCTGTGGAATTCCGTTCTGCCGCTGCAGCTCAATGAGGGTGTTCTTTGCGGTGTAGGAATGGCTGAAATGCATGCACAGTTTACGTGACATTTTAAGGATGTCTTGCAGTGGGATGGTGGATTTTAGGAACCGCTTGACAACCAGATTGAACACGTGAGCCATGCATGGCGCATGGCACAACCTTCCTTGACGCAGAGCAGACACCATGTTCTTTCCGTTGTCAGTCAACATGGTTCCGATTTTTAGTTTGCGCGGAGACAGCCATCTGTCGATTTCTCTGTTCATTACACTCAGCAGTTCCTCCCCTGTGTGACTACGTTCGCCAAGGCATACCAGGTGCAGCACAGCGTGACACCGTTGCGCCCTGCACATGTGATATGCCGGTCGGGTAATGGGACTTGGCACGGGGGTGGCGGCTGAGGACACGGCGGAAAAAGAGGTGGTAGAGGCGGACATGCTTGCTGGACCAAGGACGTGCAAACGTGGAGGCAAAAGCGTCGTGACCTGTCCAAGTTGCTGGTGCGGCTGTGCCGGCACCACGTTCACCCAGTGGGCCGTAAATGACATGTACTGTCCCTGACCGTAGTTACAGCTCCACACGTCGGCGCTGCCGTGCACTTTGGCAGAGACCGACATGCTCAAAGACTGGCCCACCATCTCTTCTACATGTGAATGCAGGGCTGGCACTGCCTTTTGGGCAAAGAAATGACGGCTTGGCACTCTCCACCGCGGCGCGGCACAAGCCATCATTTCTCGGAAAGGTGCTGAGTCCACCAGTTGGAAAGGGAGGGACTGCAGCACCAGCAACTTGGACAGGAGGACGTTCAGCTTTTGCACCGTCGGGTGCGTGCTCGCAAACTGTTGTCTCTTGGATACGGATTCCAAGAAAGACTGTTGACGGAATCCGAGAAGAGGAGTAGCAGGAGAAGGAGCATCTGAACGAGCGGAAGATGCCAACGAGCGACAACTCCCCTCAGCAGAGGTGTTGGAGCCTTGACTGGCTGATAGAGGGCGATTGACGACGTCGGGTGACGGAGCAAGTAACGGAGCGGGTGATGGAGCGGGGGCTGGGGCAGGCAGAACCGCCGTATGTTTATCACGGTTTTCCCAGGCCACCGAATGGTGACGCTGCATATGCTGACGCAACGCTGTAGTCCCAACATGGGCCCCCTGGCCACGCTTGCATTTCTGGCCACATAGTCGACATACGGCTACGTTTACTTCCTCGGGCGGCTTGAGGAAAAATTGCCACACCACCGAGTAGGAAACTTTGCCCCCGCTACTCTTCACTGGCTGACTGCTACTTCCTCCGTGCGCACCGGCACCACTACTGGCCGTGGTGGTAGGCTGCAGTGGAGCTGGTGCTCTACTCCGTGGACGTTTGGCTCCACTGACACTGATGCGACCCTGCTGCTGTCTCCTGGGCAACCCACCGACTGTTTTGCTCGCTGCCAAGCTGCCACCCTCTTCTCCTGATGATGCGGAAGAAATTGCCTGATGACGACGAGGCTGCCAAGTGCGATCAACCTCCTCATCATCAAGTAGGGTCTCCGCCTCACTACTAGCCCCCTCGGCTGCGTCTGGGTCAGGAGACAGACCTGTCTCTAGACCGGCTACCGAGCCACTCTCCTCGCCAGTACTTGTTCGCTTGGCTGCTGAAAAGGCCGATGTCTCCCCCCGTTCCTGACCGCCCTCTGTTAGCTCTTCCTCACTGTACAGTGGGGCTGAGCCCACAGCATGCGATACTTCGCTTGGTGAGGGAACAGCAAAGGACAGGGGCAGGTAGAGGACACGTGATTTCAGTGGGCTTGCTCCCGGGCCATGCCAACTAACGGTTGTGTCTGACGTACCCACCGACCGTTGGCTGTAGGTGTCAGAGGTGACCTGGGAAGAGGAAGACGACCGAGCCAACCAATCAATGACGGCAGGGTTGTCGGTGGAGACACGACCGCTGGATGACACCGGGAGCACTGGCCTCTGGCTGCGAATACTGCTGCCTCGACCCCTTCCTCTGCTGCCACGTCTGCTCGCTCCTAAAACATTGCCTCCTCTGCCACTCCTCTGCATGTTGTCTGACATACTATTTAATTCAACGATTAGGTGTCCCTGAGTAACAATTCTCTGGCACTCAGTAACAATTCTGTCTGTCCCTGAGTATGAATTCTGTGGCCCTGAGTAACAATTCTGTGTCTGTGCGAGTAACAATTCTGTGTCTGTGCGAGTAACAATTCTGTGTCTGTGCAAGTAACAATTTTGAGTCTGTGCGAGTAACAATTCTCTGGCACTCAGTAACAATTCTGTCTGTCCCTGAGTAACAATTCTCTGGCACTCAGTAACAATTCTGTCTGTCCCTGAGTAACAATTCTCTGGCACTCAGTAACAATTCTGTCTGTCCCTGAGTATGAATTCTGTGGCCCTGAGTAACAATTCTGTGTCTGTGCGAGTAACAATTCTGTGTCTGTGCAAGTAACAATTTTGTGTCTGTGCGAGTAACAATTCTCTGGCACTCAGTAACAATTCTGTCTGTCCCTGAGTAACAATTCTCTGGCACTCAGTAACAATTCTGTCTGTCCCTGAGTATGAATTCTGTGGCCCTGAGTAACAATTCTGTGTCTGTGCGAGTAACAATTCTGTGTCTGTGCAAGTAACAATTTTGTGTCTGTGCGAGTAACAATTCTCTGGCACTCAGTAACAATTCTGTCTGTCCCTGAGTAACAATTCTCTGGCACTCAGTAACAATTCTGTCTGTCCCTGAGTATGAATTCTGTGGCCCTGAGTAAGAATTCTGTGTCTGTGCGAGTAACAATTCTGTGTCTGTGCAAGTAACAATTTTGTGTCTGTGCGAGTAACAATTCTCTGGCACTCAGTAACAATTCTGTCTGTCCCTGAGTAACAATTCTCTGGCACTCAGTAACAATTCTGTCTGTCCCTGAGTAACAATTCTCTGGCACTCAGTAACAATTCTGTCTGTCCCTGAGTATGAATTCTGTGGCCCTGAGTAACAATTCTGTGTCTGTGCGAGTAACAATTCTGTGTCTGTGCAAGTAACAATTTTGTGTCTGTGCGAGTAACAATTCTCTGGCACTCAGTAACAATTCTGTCTGTCCCTGAGTAACAATTCTCTGGCACTCAGTAACAATTCTGTCTGTCCCTGAGTAACAATTCTCTGGCACTCAGTAACAATTCTGTCTGTCCCTGAGTAACAATTCTCTGGCACTCAGTAACAATTCTGTCTGTCCCTGAGTAACAATTCTCTGGCACTCAGTAACAATTCTGTCTGTCCCTGAGTATGAATTCTGTGGCCCTGAGTAACAATTCTGTGTCTGTGCGAGTAACAATTCTGTGTCTGTGCAAGTAACAATTTTGTGTCTGTGCGAGTAACAATTCTCTGGCACTCAGTAACAATTCTGTCTGTCCCTGAGTAACAATTCTCTGGCACTCAGTAACAATTCTGTCTGTCCCTGAGTAACAATTCTCTGGCACTCAGTAACAATTCTGTCTGTCCCTGAGTAACAATTCTCTGGCACTCAGTAACAATTCTGTCTGTCCCTGAGTAACAATTCTCTGGCACTCAGTAACAATTCTGTCTGTCCCTGAGTATGAATTCTGTGGCCCTGAGTAACAATTCTGTGTCTGTGCGAGTAACAATTCTGTGTCTGTGCAAGTAACAATTTTGTGTCTGTGCGAGTAACAATTCTCTGGCACTCAGTAACAATTCTGTCTGTCCCTGAGTAACAATTCTCTGGCACTCAGTAACAATTCTGTCTGTCCCTGAGTAACAATTCTCTGGCACTCAGTAACAATTCTGTCTGTCCCTGAGTATGAATTCTGTGGCCCTGAGTAACAATTCTGTGTCTGTGCGAGTAACAATTCTGTGTCTGTGCAAGTAACAATTTTGTGTCTGTGCGAGTAACAATTCTCTGGCACTCAGTAACAATTCTGTCTGTCCCTGAGTAACAATTCTCTGGCACTCAGTAACAATTCTGTCTGTCCCTAAGTAACAATTCTCTGGCACTCAGTAACAATTCTGTCTGTCCCTGAGTATGAATTCTGTGGCCCTGAGTAACAATTCTGTGTCTGTGCGAGTAACAATTCTGTGTCTGTGCAAGTAACAATTTTGTGTCTGTGCGAGTAACAATTCTCTGGCACTCAGTAACAATTCTGTCTGTCCCTGAGTAACAATTCTCTGGCACTCAGTAACAATTCTGTCTGTCCCTGAGTAACAATTCTCTGGCACTCAGTAACAATTCTGTCTGTCCCTGAGTATGAATTCTGTGGCCCTGAGTAACAATTCTGTGTCTGTGCGAGTAACAATTCTGTGTCTGTGCAAGTAACAATTTTGTGTCTGTGCGAGTAACAATTCTCTGGCACTCAGTAACAATTCTGTCTGTCCCTGAGTAACAATTCTCTGGCACTCAGTAACAATTCTGTCTGTCCCTGAGTAACAATTCTCTGGCACTCAGTAACAATTCTGTCTGTCCCTGAGTATGAATTCTGTGGCCCTGAGTAACAATTCTGTGTCTGTGCGAGTAACAATTCTGTGTCTGTGCAAGTAACAATTTTGTGTCTGTGCGAGTAACAATTCTCTGGCACTCAGTAACAATTCTGTCTGTCCCTGAGTAACAATTCTCTGGCACTCAGTAACAATTCTGTCTGTCCCTGAGTAACAATTCTCTGGCACTCAGTAACAATTCTGTCTGTCCCTGAGTAACAATTCTCTGGCACTCAGTAACAATTCTGTCTGTCCCTGAGTATGAATTCTGTGGCCCTGAGTAACAATTCTGTCTGTGCGAGTAACAATTCTGTGTCTGTGCAAGTAACAATTTTGTGTCTGTGCGAGTAACAATTCTCTGGCACTCAGTAACAATTCTGTCTGTCCCTGAGTAACAATTCTCTGGCACTCAGTAACAATTCTGTCTGTCCCTGAGTAACAATTCTCTGGCACTCAGTAACAATTCTGTCTGTCCCTGAGTAACAATTCTCTGGCACTCAGTAACAATTCTGTCTGTCCCTGAGTAACAATTCTGTCTGTCCCTGAGAATGAATTCTGTGGCCCTGAGTAAGAATTCTCTGGCACTCAGTAACAATTCTGTCTGTCCCTGAGTAACAATTCTCTGGCACTCAGTAACAATTCTGTCTGTCCCTGAGTAAAAATTCTGTGGCCCTAATAACGTTTCTGTGGCCCTAAGTAACAATTCTCTGGCACTGAGTGAAAATTCTGTCTGTCCCTGAGTATGAATTCTGTGGCCCTGAGTAACAATTCTGTGTCTGTGCGAGTAACAATTCTGTGTCTGTGCAAGTAACAATTTTGTGTCTGTGCGAGTAACAATTCTCTGGCACTCAGTAACAATTCTGTCTGTCCCTGAGTAACAATTCTCTGGCACTCAGTAACAATTCTGTCTGTCCCTGAGTAACAATTCTCTGGCACTCAGTAACAATTCTGTCTGTCCCTGAGTAACAATTCTCTGGCACTCAGTAACAATTCTGTCTGTCCCTGAGTAACAATTCTCTGGCACTCAGTAACAATTCTGTCTGTCCCTGAGTATGAATTCTGTGGCCCTGAGTAACAATTCTGTGTCTGTGCGAGTAACAATTCTGTGTCTGTGCAAGTAACAATTTTGTGTCTGTGCGAGTAACAATTCTCTGGCACTCAGTAACAATTCTGTCTGTCCCTGAGTAACAATTCTCTGGCACTCAGTAACAATTCTGTCTGTCCCTGAGTAACAATTCTCTGGCACTCAGTAACAATTCTGTCTGTCCCTGAGTAACAATTCTCTGGCACTCAGTAACAATTCTGTCTGTCCCTGAGTAACAATTCTCTGGCACTCAGTAACAATTCTGTCTGTCCCTGAGTATGAATTCTGTGGCCCTGAGTAACAATTCTGTGTCTGTGCGAGTAACAATTCTGTGTCTGTGCAAGTAACAATTTTGTGTCTGTGCGAGTAACAATTCTCTGGCACTCAGTAACAATTCTGTCTGTCCCTGAGTAACAATTCTCTGGCACTCAGTAACAATTCTGTCTGTCCCTGAGTAACAATTCTCTGGCACTCAGTAACAATTCTGTCTGTCCCTGAGTATGAATTCTGTGGCCCTGAGTAACAATTCTGTGTCTGTGCGAGTAACAATTCTGTGTCTGTGCAAGTAACAATTTTGTGTCTGTGCGAGTAACAATTCTCTGGCACTCAGTAACAATTCTGTCTGTCCCTGAGTAACAATTCTCTGGCACTCAGTAACAATTCTGTCTGTCCCTAAGTAACAATTCTCTGGCACTCAGTAACAATTCTGTCTGTCCCTGAGTATGAATTCTGTGGCCCTGAGTAACAATTCTGTGTCTGTGCGAGTAACAATTCTGTGTCTGTGCAAGTAACAATTTTGTGTCTGTGCGAGTAACAATTCTCTGGCACTCAGTAACAATTCTGTCTGTCCCTGAGTAACAATTCTCTGGCACTCAGTAACAATTCTGTCTGTCCCTGAGTAACAATTCTCTGGCACTCAGTAACAATTCTGTCTGTCCCTGAGTATGAATTCTGTGGCCCTGAGTAACAATTCTGTGTCTGTGCGAGTAACAATTCTGTGTCTGTGCAAGTAACAATTTTGTGTCTGTGCGAGTAACAATTCTCTGGCACTCAGTAACAATTCTGTCTGTCCCTGAGTAACAATTCTCTGGCACTCAGTAACAATTCTGTCTGTCCCTGAGTAACAATTCTCTGGCACTCAGTAACAATTCTGTCTGTCCCTGAGTATGAATTCTGTGGCCCTGAGTAACAATTCTGTGTCTGTGCGAGTAACAATTCTGTGTCTGTGCAAGTAACAATTTTGTGTCTGTGCGAGTAACAATTCTCTGGCACTCAGTAACAATTCTGTCTGTCCCTGAGTAACAATTCTCTGGCACTCAGTAACAATTCTGTCTGTCCCTGAGTAACAATTCTCTGGCACTCAGTAACAATTCTGTCTGTCCCTGAGTAACAATTCTCTGGCACTCAGTAACAATTCTGTCTGTCCCTGAGTATGAATTCTGTGGCCCTGAGTAACAATTCTGTCTGTGCGAGTAACAATTCTGTGTCTGTGCAAGTAACAATTTTGTGTCTGTGCGAGTAACAATTCTCTGGCACTCAGTAACAATTCTGTCTGTCCCTGAGTAACAATTCTCTGGCACTCAGTAACAATTCTGTCTGTCCCTGAGTAACAATTCTCTGGCACTCAGTAACAATTCTGTCTGTCCCTGAGTAACAATTCTCTGGCACTCAGTAACAATTCTGTCTGTCCCTGAGTAACAATTCTGTCTGTCCCTGAGAATGAATTCTGTGGCCCTGAGTAAGAATTCTCTGGCACTCAGTAACAATTCTGTCTGTCCCTGAGTAACAATTCTCTGGCACTCAGTAACAATTCTGTCTGTCCCTGAGTAAAAATTCTGTGGCCCTAATAACGTTTCTGTGGCCCTAAGTAACAATTCTCTGGCACTGAGTGAAAATTCTGTCTGTCCCTGAGTATGAATTCTGTGGCCCTAACTAGCGTTTCTTTGTCCCTAAATAACGATTCTGTGGCCCTCATTAACAAGTCTGTGTCCCTGAGTAATGGTTCTCTGTCCCTAAGTAACTTCTCTCTGTCCCCAATTCTCGTTTCTGTGGCCCTAACTCTGTCCCTGTCCCTAGTACAGAGCGGTCTGCCTCTGTTCAATGACTGCAGGCAAATGAAGATTTCCAAAATGGCCGCTATATATACCTCGACCATTACACAGTGCTGGCTGGCTGGCTGCTGATTGGCTGATGCGATCACATGTCGTTGAGGAATGCATTATGGGGCAGCGCGCCTTGTCTGCGCACCTTCCCCGACATCCCCGCTCCGTCGCCGCACATGTCAGCCGCCATTTTCGGAAAAATTTCGATTCGCGCGTCCGAATTAGGCTGTTTTTCGGATTCGGCACGAATCGAAATTTTTCCGATATTCGACTCGAATTCCACTTCGGATACTTCGATTCGCTCATCTCTAGTGCTGATCAGGCATGACATATGTGAATAAAGGAGCGTGCAGAGGTGAGAGCTACAAATAAAATGGGGGTCAGAAGTTAGAGTTGTGGATGGGGGTGAGGTGTAGAGGGAGGGCAGAAATGAGCTGGGGATAAGGGGGCACAGAGGTTAGCTGAGGAGGGGGGAAAGCATGAGTGGGGGGAACAGAGGTGTGCTGGAAATGGGGAATGCAGAGGTCATTTATGTGCACACGCTGCAGAAGGAAGCAATAGAAGATAAGTAAAGAGGTGAGCAGTGGATGGTTATGTTAGAGAGTGTTGCTTGAGGAATAAAGAGATTTGCTGGGGGAATTTTTATTTGCGTGGAGGAGGTAGATTTATTGTGGGACAGCACAGCATATAGACTTTATTCACCTAGAGTACGTAATGTATGTCACAACATACACGGTGCATTGTTCAAGATTTTTTAACGTACCCTGTAACATACCCTGTACACTGCATACCCTTGACCACCACACTGTGCATCCTGCATTATATGTTACAAACCTATTACTGTCATAAGTTATACTTCAAAGGCCATTTTCCCTGAATGTTTCATTCTGTATTATGGGGTGTATGTTACTCATTCCTGAGCCCCTAGCTATGTATGCTGTGCTGCACATTACATACTCTTGACCACTGCAATCTGTACGCTGGGATGTATGTTACATGCTTCTGACCACACAGAATATATATTGAGGCAGTCAGGATTATGCATCATACATACTGTACATACTCTTGAACATACTGTATATGCTGTGCTCTGTGGTACATACCTTTGTACTGTTATATCTTACATAATTATGGCTGTTGCATTCTGAACTGTGGAATGTAAATTACATATGCCCAATGACTGCTTTGTACATGACAAACGTTTGCACTCTATACATTATATTATGTCATATTGTAATTACATACTCCTGACCAGTGTTAGTTGTCCCAACAGTTGCTGGTTGCTAGTCCCTGAATATTTTAGGAAAGTGCTTCTTTAAGATAGGCTCAGACAAAGTGTTAGCTCTATGTCCACAATCTGTGTGGAGATAAGAATAGATAATTGGAGTTTAGTTTTAAAAAAAAGTATTGTGATGAGGTTTCTATGTGTCTGTGAGATTCTTGTTCATGGCACAATAATTAAACCATATTTTGTAGGTATCAGGACTGTGACATATGTGTGCTGTGCATACATTGAGTAAGCACAAGTTTTATTTAACTATAAAGCCAAAGCGGTGTTCAAAGGCATGCAAAAACCAGTTTGTGACTGAATATACCTGTGCACAGCATAATATATTTCTGCTGGGTTTACACCCAATACAAAATTCACTGTTTGCACAAATATAAAATACAAACAAAAGTTAACTCATACAATTGTTTATAAAATGAATGTGAAAAAAGTCCACATCCAGTATCCACAAATATCCAAAAGGGCTGGTAATGCATGGTGTGAAACTTCTACACTGAAATCAAGAAATCAGTGCTCCCAACTTTGTAGACCACCAAAAGTGCCACTTCTTTCCTGAACTATATGCTCTCAGAGTTATAGAGATCAAATGTGTTTGTGATAAGGATTAAACCTCACCGGACACACTATACTTATCCACAAATTTCTCCTCCTGAAATACAAATAATATCCTAAATTGCACAGTTCCCCTCAGGTGTAATAGATAAAAAAGAACAAAATAGGGTAATATCACTAAAACATAATATAGCACAGTGTTGAAGTTAAACATTTGGCGCTCCCAACTTTCAAAACCACCAAAAGTGCCAACTTCTTTCCAGCAATATATGATTTCTATATCATAAAGAAATCCAATGTACTTGTGAAAAAAGTTAAACTTCACCACATTTGTTGTATGCTTTCAAACGTTTCTCCTTTTGGAACACAGCCAAAAACTTTAGGATGAACAGCTTACCTCAGGAATAATAGGAAGAAAAGCAAGCCAACATAGAGTAATATTGCTAGAACACTTATTCATTAAGTAAGAAAAAGTACTCACAAATAACAGGTTAAAAATGTCAAACACCAGTCTAAGAAGATGCACCCTGGGGATGTCCTACTGCAGAGGAAATGTCCATAGGAGGGGGGCTTGCAGGGATTGTGGCTAGTGACTTTATAGTTAGCCCCTAATGTACAACAGTGTGGTGTGGCCTTCAATGTTTTTAGCCTGTGATATTTGTGAACACCTTTTCTTTGGACTATTGTGGACACTGGGAGTGGCATTTTTCATATGTATATTCATACAATTGTATGAGTTAACTTTTGATTTTACTTTATAATTGTATAATCAGTGATTTTATTATTATTTTATTGATGTACATTTTGTTGTTCACAGTTATATTCAGTCATAGATTGGCTTTCATGCAGTTTTATGCACGGTTTAAAGTTAGTATTCCTGTATCTGGATTTACTGTACATAGTGCTGGAATTCTGCGGTATACCAAGAGCATTACATTTTCTGTTTTGTATAGTTTGTTGAAATATGCTCCTTAAACCACTTTCTAACCAGCCACAGTACATATACTGTGACAGGTCGGCACCTGCACACAAAATCACACACACGTACATAATTTTACCTGCTCGGGCTAATAGTGAGCAGTGAGACACAGTGGAATGTGGATCCTGGTACTCAGGGGCCAGTGATCATGTGATTGGTATGCAATCACGTGATCACAATGTCATTCATTCAAAATTAATTCATAACAGCTGTGTTGACATAGGATGATGCTGAACTGCACTGGTGACAGTTTGTAAAAAAACAATTATGAAAAAAAATGTTATTGCATTTTTTCATTTTTAAAAAAATTGTTACAATTACAACTTCAAAAAACCTGCATTGCCTCTTACTAAATACCTCATACTGTCTAAATTTCAAAACAGGTAATCTGGGGGGAATTTTTACTGTCCTGAGATTTTTGGGCCTCAGAAATTGAGATAGGTCATCAGTACATCAGGATCAAATATATATATACATATACACCATAGTTTGTCAATGCTATATCTTTCACACAAATCAATTAATATACATGTATTAGTATTTTGTTTACCAAAGACGTAGCAGAATACATTTTGGCCTACATTTATGACAAAATTTGATTTTATTGGATATATTTTATGACAGAAAGTAGTAAATATTGTTTTTGTTCAAAAATGTTTGGTCTTTTTTTTAATTGATATCCTAAAAAATAAAAAAAACAGTGGTAATCAAATACAAACAAAAAGAAAGCCCTGTTTATGAAAAAAATGGGAAAAATTGTATTTTTAAACAGTATTGCATGACCACACAATTGTAGCACAAAAGTAGCACAGTGCTGAATAGCAAAAAAATACCCTGGTTATGAACAGGGTAAAACCTTCCTGATCTCAAGTGGTTATATTGCTCACTCTGTCATAACAGTGAGGCCACACCCACCCACCCACCACATCATTATGATCCTTGGAGTGCTCAGGGATGTCAACACAAACCTAGAAAGGCCCCTCAATGTGACTGTTTTCAGTTGAGAAAACAATTTAACAGTAACAATTTGGGGGAAGTACTGTTGTTGGGCGCACTGATGGTGAGTCCTTAGGTTTGACTAACATTGATGGATTTTATTATTATAGGTACTTATAAAGTGCCGTCACTTTACACATGGCTTTATATATTTATTGCACATTCATATCAGTCCCTGCCCTCAAGGAGCTTCCAATCTAAGGTCCCTAACTCACATTTATACATACACATACTAGGACCAATTTAGACCTGAGCCAATTAACCTACCTAACATGTCTTTGGAGTGTGGGAGGAAACTCACACAGGCACAGGGAGAACATGCAAACACCAGGCAGGTAGTGCTGTGGTTGGGATTTGAATTGACCACCCTAGTTCTGCTAGGTGGAAGTGCTAACCATGTAGTCACTGTGCTGCCCACACTGTCCAACACTATCACTCAGATCTCAGGCTTAGACCCAGCGGGAACAGTTGCAGCATTGGATCAATGCTGCAGCAATACAGGTGAGTATAGATGGCTGATTTTTGTTTGGCATTGTTGCACTTTTTTTTTCTTTAGGAATCCAAGCATAGATAAAGGATCCATTGATACAATAAGAAAGGGTTTAAGAAAGCTCTTAATATTTAAAGTATCTTCTTATTGAAAATATAAAGGGAAGGTATAGAAATTGCTGCCATATTCGCAACATAATTTATTCTTCCTTATGGTAAAATAAGAGCTAAGTTGTTTGCTCAAAACCAGTAAAAATTGCAAAAAAAGAACCTTAAATAGGCCTAATATGCTGGTTGCACTTATTACCAGTATATTACTTCAGAAAAAGAAAACTTTTTTTTTTGTTTAAATCACAGCCGTACATGTTTAGCCGCTTCCATACAGGGCACATTTACCCCCTTCCTGCCCAGGCCATTTTTCAGGTTTCAGCGCTCTCACACTTTGAATGACAATTGCGCGGTCATACAACACTGTACCCAAACTAAAATTTTATCATTTTCTTCACACAACTAGAGTTTTCTTTTGGTGGTATTTAATCACCACTGGGGTTTTTATTTTTTGCTAAATTAACAAAAAAAGACCAAAAATTTTGAAAAAAAAACAAGTTTTATTTTGTTTCTGTTATAAAAGTTTGCAAATAAATAATTGTTCTTCATAAATTTAGGCCAAGATGTATTCTGCTACATGTCTTTGGTGAAAATAACCTAAATTAGGATGTATTTTTTAGTTTGTAGGAAAGTTATAGAGTTCACAAACTATGGGATAGATCTGAATATTGATCAATCCTGAAGTACTGACAGCCAATCTAATTTCTTGAGGTCCAAGAATGTCAGAACAGTACAGATATCCCCCAAATGACCACTTTTTGCAAAGCAGACAGTCCAACGTATTTCTTAAGAGGCATGGCGAGTTTTTTGAAGATGTAATTTTTTTGACATCATTTTTCGGAAAATGAAAAAATTAAAAAAAATATTTTCACTATTTTTTTTTCATACTGTCACCAGTGCAGTACAGCATCACCATATAACTGGCATGGCGTGATCAGGGACACTGACTGGTGACAAATAAAAATTTAAATAATAAAAATTTAATTTTTATTAAATTTTTTTCTTTTTTTTAAGATTTTTTTTTTCATATTTCTCTATGACCAAAGTAGTACAATGTTGCCATAGTAACATTTTACTACTTTGGGGAAGTGATCAGTATTTTTTTTTTTACATTATTTGCTTATAGCAAAGAATTACTTTGCTATAAGCAAGCATTTACCTGAATGACATCGATTCATTCAGGTTTTTGTTTTGTGCTTAGCTGTGATTTGGCCACGGCTAATCACATGACACAGCTGGGCTGTGATTGGCCCAGTTTTGCATGTGATCACTGTGACCATTCACAGCTAGACACACTAGTATACAATGGATGGCATGAAAGGAGGCCATCCATTCTATACAACTGTCATGTGACCTGCTGTGATTGGTCCTGTTAGTTATGGTCATTACACTATACGCAAATATGTGCTCAAACTTGGTACTTTTTCCAAGTATCTACCATTTCAATAGTGGAATGCTCATTAATTGCAGTTCAAGCAGAGTGGATTACCAAACTGGAATTCCTTGCCAAAAACTGTATTCTGGGAATCAGTAATTCATATTTGAAACATCTTAGGAAAAAATCTAAATAAAATCCCTTGACAGCACACTTTTAGGAATGTCATAATGGAACTTTGAAGGCTTTAAATTTAAAAGCATTTTCAGCTCCAGATTAATCCCCAAAGAAGAGATTTTGACAAAATCCTTTTGAAAAAAGAGTGTAATTGGATTTATGTCTGTAACACTTTTTCCCCTGCTGGTTTAAATAATGAAGTTAAATTAAATGTATTATTGTAGTTGCTTGTGGTCAAATTGTACCAGGACTGCTGCTACTGTATACCTTTACAATTGAAATGCATCAAAGAAGGGGTTTTGCACTTAATATTCCTGCCTTAACCATTTAGTAAAATATTTTTTACATTTGGCTACACAGTATGCATTTAAAAGTAATATTAATTTTAACATTAAGATTTACCGGTATATACATTTTGAATTTGATGATCATCCCAAGACTTGGACTTACACTTTTACATATTTCCTAGTTTTATATGGTACTTTTCAATTTTCTATTACTGCACCAGTGATTTAATTCACATTTACACTACATTTGTACATTTAATAGCTAACTATGTTTACATTGGTTAGGAAATAGTTTAAAGGCTATTTTGAAGGGTTAAACAGTGCTTCTTGTGATGTCACCTCACTGTCCCACTAAAGTCTGGTCTTTAGCGAATGACATAATTAGTCCTTGACCTTCATGCACCATTTTGTTGGTCTATTATTACAGACCCACAGTATGGGGCTTTCATTTTGTTTATGGTTCTGCATTGATTTCATTTCAATGAAACACCATTGCACTGCTGATAGTGACAATTTATTAGTTAAAAAAAAACATTTTTATATTTTTATATACAACACTAAAATACTTATTTCTATGCCAGTGGATATAGGTTTTGCTGTTTTGATGCATTATGGCTCAACCTCCTGAGTTCTGTGAGAGATTTCATTGAAGTGCACTCTGGACAGAATGAACCCTTTGTTCTGTACGTTTTTATTGCTGTGTCTCCATTGGGGAGATTCACAACTCTCTTTGTACTGGTGAGCATTGTCACAGTACAAATACGATCTAGAAAATTAGGGGAATCAAAATTAGTTGCATTGTCCCCATAACAAGAAGTAAGAGGAAATCTTCCAATGTGGGCAACTGTTCCAGGTAGAATTCTTTAGATGAGGAATTAATTTCAAATCACTTGGGGATTTCTTCTACCTCTGAATGGCAAGGGAAATATTCCCAATAGTGTGCAGACAGCAAAACAATAACCTAGAGGAGTATTTTTAGAAAGTGCATGGCATGCTTTATTTGCATCACATCAGCTTCCTGTCTGCTCTATAGCAGAAATACTGCTACAGGGCAGCACGGGTGCTCAAAATCACATATATTTACTGGGTAATTATTCACCGGCACCCAGTGATTTCCAAAGATCTCCGACAGGGAGGAGGACTGTTTTGTTTACCAACAGTCCTCCTCCCTGTCAGCTCGGGCACACTGCTTTGGATGGCTGAGCAGTGTGATTACAGTGAAGCACACTGACACATCCCCCTAGTAAAACACTCCCTGCACACAGTTAACCCTTTGCTCACCCCAGATGTTAGCCCATTCCTGCCCAGTGCCATTAGTACAGTGTCAGTGCTTTTTTTTTTAGCACTGATCACTGTATTGTTGTCACCTGGGATGTCAGTGACACCAAGTCAGTTCCCCCCAGTGTCAGAATGTCCACGGCAGTCCCGCTATCAGTCTTTAATTACTAGTAAAAATAATAAAGAAAAAAAATTCCAGTATATATGCCGGCATTTTTAAACTCTATTACTTTCACGTAAACCAATTAATTTTCACGTATTGGGATTTTTTTTGGGCAAAGACATGTAGCAGAATACATTTTGGCCTACATTTATGACAAAATTAGATTTTTGATTTTTTTTTACTGGACATGCTTAATAGCAAATAGTCAAAAATATAATTTTTTTTTTTTAAAATTAAAAAACTCACAGGCGATCAACTACCACCAAAAGAAAGCTCAATTCATGGTAAAAAAAAAAGGGTGCATGTGTGTGCAGCACTGCATGACCGCGCAATTGTCAGTTAAAGTAACGCAGTGCCTTAAGGTAAAAAATGGCCTGGCCAGGAAGGGGGGTACATCCTCAAGAGGGCAAGTGGATTTACAGCAAACTGTGATTTTGAGCATGGGATCCATTGATATAGCCAGGCAACTGATCTGTGATGGGGTCTACAGTTTTGATTTTACCATATAGGTAGCAATTAGTTGCTCTGGGTATATAGGTTTGTTCACAATAAAGTCAAAACTGGTGCTCAAATCCACAAAATATTTTTCTTTGAATTGTGCATGGTAAGTTTGCAATGGGGGAAGATCAGCTGCAGGTAGACCACAGGTGATAATGATGACTTGCCTTTGTCTACAGCCTACCTTTTTCAGCCTCCAGAATTCAGTTCCTTTTCAACCCTTTCATTGCCACCAAGGTAACTACTATTCTGGCGGCATCAGCAGCATGTATAAACTCCTGGCGGCTATGTCGGCTGGAAAATTGTAGACTTTTAAGATAGCAGATAATTTCCAATACTTATAAAAATGTTCCCTCACCCCTGATGAACCCCCTGACATGTAGAATGCAGGCTTATGTGTCTCTCCTGATTGCCTGGGGCTATCACTATGGATGCTAAGAATGGAAGCAATTGGAGATCAGACATTATCCATCATCTGAGCAATTTTCGTCTGTTTCAAAAAAATTAAAAATATTTAGGAAATTATATTTTATTAACATAAATAAAAGAACACCAAAAAACTCTGCACCCAGGTACACATGAACATGAAGGCATATATCAGCTCCACATTCATACAAAAACAACAATTGCATCACAGATATCACATCAAACATCAGATTGAGAGAAAAAAATGTAATGCCCATCATTCACAATGAACTCTAAACTAGTGAGCTGTAAAAGCGTTCAAAGCGTTGTCTTTGGTCAATGTTGTGCACTGTAGTTTTTCACCATTTCATAGGTGCACACAAATTGAAAGCTTGACATATTTTGTATCTGATTGCTCAATTCAACCTCATCTTTTATATTTTGCCAAAAAAATGCCCATGATTTTAAGTCTGTGTGCCTTAATATAAATTTGAATGTATATTTTACTGCAAAACATAGGTTTTATAAACAGCAGCCTAATTATCATATGACATAAAAAGGAGTAACTGACAACATTTTATTCTACAGGGTGTCTGCTTTCAACTAAAACATAATGTTTTTTTTTGGGGGGGAGGGGTTAAATAATCTTCAAATCCAAAATTTACATCTGAACATCTGTGCATAAATGAAAAAATAAATGGCTCAAATACATAATGTTTTTTTGGGGGGTTAAATAATCTCCAAATCCAAAATTTACATTTTAACATCTGTGCATAAATGAAAAAATAAATGGCTCAAATAGGGGATTATATAAAACCCACCTTATACCTCAGAAGCTTTAGATACTATCAAACAGTTGTCTCGGATATTATCTTCAAGGTATGAGATCAATTCACAAACATAGGTAATTTTTTTCTGGTCATAACTTCACAGAAAGTGTTGCATAAGACACTTGTGCAGGTAAAAATATGAAGAGATTTTTATTAATGGAGGGAGCTTCCTGAAGACTTGGCAGAAAGCTTTGAGGTGAGACTACAGCCATCACTTTCAGTTTTCCACTGACGTCACTTCCAGGGCCTGCCTGTCAGGTAGAAGCATTCGGGTGACTGCGCTTCCACCCCTGGTAGTGGCGCCTCCACCCTGTGCATGCCACTGCCATGTATTCTGGGCTCTGATTGCCCATCTGCGGGCCTGGGAGCAACATAGAAGGTGCTGGTGGGTGGAGGAGAGAGAAGAGAGTGGACACACGTTTGTTCTACTTCCATTCTTGCTGTGACCTCGAAAACCTGGATCTGTATGATGTCACTTCCAGGTCACCCTGTTACTTTTCCCTCTCCGGGAAAGAATGTATTGCAATAAAATCAGCATTACAATACATTCAGTGAATCCCAGAGGAAACATGCAGGTTATTTTAAAAGGCAGCAAAAGGGTTAAAGTAGAAAGGACAAATAAGAACCACAAGCGCATGAACAATTTCTATAGTGCTGGGATACACATTATTTAGGTTTTGGACTTAGATTTGCGAATGTGATCACTTTTTAGTGTTTGAGAACTTGTGATTGTACTTGTAGATTTTCCCCCCTTCCTGACCAGGCCATTTTTAGCTATTCAGCACCATGCTACTTTAAATGGCAATTGTGCAGTCATGCAATGCTGTACTCAAACAAAATTTGTATAATTTTTATTTCACAAATAAAGATTTATTTTGGTGCTATTTGATCACTACTGGGTTTTTCTTAATTTTTTGTGATATAAATGAAAAAAGACTATACATTTAGAAAAAAACTAATTTTTTTTACTTTCTTCTACAAAACATATCCAATAAAAAAGGAAAAAAAATTCTTCATAAATTTTGGCCAAAATGTACCCTGCTGTATGTCTTTGGTGAACAAAATCCCAATACGTGTATATTGATTGGTTTGCGTGAAAGTTATAACATCAACAAATTATTATATATTTATTGGAATTTTTTTATATACTAATAATGCTGCTGATCAGCAACCTATAATAGGACTGCGATAGTGCGGTGAGCAATCTGACACTAAATGACGCTGGGGGAAACTGAATTACTGCCACTGACATCACCAGTGATATTAATACAGTGATAAAACTATACAGTGTCACTGTACTAATGACACTGGCTGGGAAGGGGTTAACATCTAGGGCAATCAAGGGGTAAAATGTGTGCCTAACTATGTGTAATATGTGTAAACTAAAGAGTGCTGCTTTTACTAAGAGATCTTTTTGTTTCTCCTCCCTGCTCTGCCCCTGAGAAACAGAGAGATTGTTCCCTCTGTACAGAGACCTGTATTGATTCCCAATGAATCATTGGTCGAGATTTGCTGACAGACTCCTACTGTGTACATTCACAGTGTGTTTAAGGTTTGACAAAAAAAAGCTGGAAGTTGATTGGTTTCTTTACAGAGCTGCACCAGATTTTCCACTCTCTAATTTTAGTAAGTCAACCCCATTGTGTTGGTTATACTTGGCTCAATATTGGTTTTTAAGTGAGCAGAGGTGGGTTTATTTTATTGTTTTATTGACAAAGGAGATGCAATCACCTCAGATGTAGTGGTGGGGAAATGTACCCCAGAACAGAAGCATCCTGGCTCTGCATCAAGCTGGCCATCTCCTGTGTTCTGCAGGACCCGGCTGACAAAATGACAGCTCAGCCCTGCTGTTTCTATTTGGAGAGTGACTCTAACAGTATAATCAGTGGATCTACGATACCCAGGTGTCAAAATGATAGCTGAACTTTGGTGATTGCACTAGCTACTCTCCTAATTGAATCTTCAGTTCCGGCCTTTAGTGTGACAGCCCATTTCTGCTCTTCATTCATTAAAGTGTTACTAAACCCAGGACCCTGCATTCACTATATCTGGTCTCCCACAGTACTCAGAAAATGGAATTGCAACTGTTTTAGTAAATATAAACGGCTAAAAACCTTTTCTCATCAGCAGTATATAGCAGTCTTGTGACTTCTATAAGTGTCCAGCTGAGCACTGGTTAAAGCTTGTAGGAGGAGTTTTCATTTTGCTCTAGTAAGATGCAGGACCCCTGACCTCTGTCTGGACAGCGCTGATTGGCCCTGTGCTGATCACATGCACTCTCCCAAGAAAAAAAACTGCTCTAGCAATACACACCAAACTGAGCATGTTCTAGCGCTTTCATACTTTTCTTCCTTCAGCTTGTTTTGCTGGGGTTTTTTTTACAACAACTTCTTTTATCCTATTCAATTTTGACCAAAAGAGGGTAATTCAGAGTGCTGATTGCTGCTCCCTGTGCCAGCCATGGTATATATGAAGACATCTAGATTTGTGGGGAGGGGGAACACTTTGGGATCTTCTTTTTGGGTGCCAGAGGAACTTGTCTGGGCATTGCATAGGAATGTGGCATTTGACGTGTGGGTGACTATGTGCCAACCCTGGCAAGGCTTCTACTCTAAATCCTAAGTCTAAAGCTTGTTTTGCTGATTTTTTTTTTTTTTTTGCAATAACTTTTTTATCCTGTTCCATTTGGACCAAAAGGGGGTAATTCAGAGTGCTGATTGCTGCTCCCTGTGCCAGCCACGGTATATATGAAGACATCTAGATTTATGGGGAGGGGGAGACATGTTGGGATCTTCTTTTTGGTGCCAGAGGAACTTGCCTGGGCATTGCATAGGAATGTGTCATTTGACGTGTGGGTGGGTATGTGCCAACCCTGGCAAGGCTGCTACTCTAAATCCTGATCTATGTCTGTACAGATGCTGTTTCCTACGATTACTTAGCTTCCTAATAACCAACAAAATATCATGGTTAAAATCATGTTGAATCGTCTGCCTGATATTGTTCGATCTGTAAGGTGTTGGGCTACTAAAGGCTCAAAGTGTCAAGAATGCTTAGTCTGAACTCATACTTCTGCAATTAAGAGCACATTTTGATGCAATACAGTGAGCTAAAGTGTAACGTACACATCAATACTGCTTGTCATTTGGCAATATTGGAAGCATGTTGGAGACGCAGTCATGAGAATGGTTCACTTCTCCATATATCCTGGTAATATCCTTGCATCCAACCTTTTTGGACCCAAGTGATGATAATCTTGCATCAACTTCTTATTATATCTTTTTTTTTAAGACGTTATTCACTTTTTGTGTTAACTCTTTTTTGGTATATCAAACCTTCCAAAAAAGTTATATTCCATGCCCTAACCACTGCTAGGAGAGCAAACCCCCTACATTGGTTTTCTACTGACATCCCACCTCCCTCTGAGTTGCTAAATATTATTAAAAATATCAGAAGAATGGAACATCTTACGGCCAAAACTGGGGACACTGTGGAACAATTTAACAATATGCCGGCTTTGCGGGACTAGATCTGGACTCGCCCCAACCTATACATTCATTGTTTATTAAATTCTGGCTTACCAGCTCTCTTCTCTATATTTGTTATACCATGATTTGAGAAAGGCCTTCACATCATGTGATAACTTTTTCTCATCTGGAATTTGTTCTATGTTTTTCTGTATACTTTGTTATAGAACTGTGTATTGGAGCCATGTCTCTTCTGTTGTATTTTTGAAAACTTAAGTACAGCTATAAAAAAGTACACATACAGGTATCTTGGAATGTTTTCCATCAAGCACCTCAAGAGTGAGCCTGGGTTCACACTGATGCGGTGTAGAATTCGCAGCAGTTTCTGTGCGAATTCCACACTGCATCACAATCAGATCCCGTTCATGCGAACCACTGCGGGTGTGTATGTTAAGTTAACAACACCCCAAAATAGGTCCGCAAAACGCAGTGCGATGTGCAGAATCGGAACACGTAGGTGTGAATACCCATGCAATCCGATTCTAGTGTAGACCAAAAATAAGGGTCTTGTGGTGCAATTTGAGCCATACAAAATGTATGAAACAGCAAAAACACACTAGTGCCGAAAAAATATTATAAAATATATAAATTATATAACAAAATCTTCCACATAAAAATATATATAAATGGAATAGCAAAAAAAATTCATATATTTCAAAAGAAAAGTCCAAATGAATCAGTCCACAAAGTAATCACCACGTGAAGGAAACTTGTGAAGAAATTAAATGCATACATATGCATGTAATGCTTCCCTCTCAGGTGTGCACTCACCAAAAAGTGTTGCCTCCCACTCTCGTGGTTGGCACACTAGACATTGGATAGATGGTTTCTCCAAGGACCAAATCAGGTCACTGTGATGTTTTATTGTGCTCTTTGTTGGAATCCCAGGATGAATGCTCCCAAACCCCGCACATAGACTCCTCCTCATAATGCTCCACACTCCAATAACCATGTAGGAGAAAAAACGAGGGCATGGCTTTGCAGCGACCGGAAGTGAGATTGACTGGAACCGGAAGTGACACAGGAGCATCAGAGCTCGAGCGCCGACAGTGGTGAGAGCACTGTTGTGGCTTTCTTGACACTGAGAGCTTGCTAAAGTCAACATCTTTGGGCTTTTTTATTGATTCTTATCTTGTAAGTGGTACTCTACTGTGGCAATAAAATCTTGTAGTTGGTACTGCACCCTTTGGGGTTTTCTCGTTTTTTTCTCCTACATGGTTATTGGAGTGTGGAGCATTATGAGGTGGAGTCTATGTGCCGGAGTTTGGGAGTGTTCATCCTGGGATTCTAACAAAGAGCACAATAAAACATCACAATGACCTGATTTGGTTCTTGGACCGTCTATTTAATGCCTAGAGTGCCAACCACGAGAGTGGGAGGCAACACTTTTTGGTGAGTGCACACCTGAGAGGGGAGCATTGCACGCATACAGTATGTATGTATTTAATTTCTTCACAAGTTTCCTTCACGTGGTGATTGCTTTGTGGACTGATTCATTTGGACTTTTCTTTTGGAATATATGAATTTTTTTTGCTATTCTATTTATATATATTTTTATGTGGAAGATTTTTTTATATTATTTATTTAATAAGATTTTTTCAGCACTATTAATTAATGTGACACTGTATTACGTTTGAAGTGTATCTTTGCTGTTTCTTATTATATTTTAAAGTGGCAGCGTATTGGTTATATACAGTATATACAGTAGATGTTATATAGTAGTGATAAATATCACTTGACTACACATTTAGTGCATTTTGATGGTTATATACTTTCACTATTTAAGTAAAATATATGGCTCAAGTCTCAGCGCACAGAATTTGCTTGTGATTTGCACAGGAATGTTGTGCTGTTCCTGTGTGAAACACGCGATATACCGCACTGCATCAGTGTGAACCCAGGCTGGATGTTACAGCTTCAGACATAAGCATTGGATGCAGTCTGTGTCTTTTTTTTTTTTATTGTGTTTCAGTATGCTTTTTCTCTGCATTTCAAAGTGTTTAGGACATGCAATAATGCAGAATTTTTATAATGCTACAGTGTGAATTCAATTTTATGGATGAGTATCTCCATGGTCTATTCTAGCTGCCTACCATGGAAAGGAATGCCACAAAACACAAAAGTAAAGAGATGGAACTTAGTGGAAAAAGTAAAGATTAGGCAAACGTGCCTGGGTTCAATTCAAGTCAGGTCCACAGAATATGACTAAATTATGAGTGCTGAATCCTAAACCCACCAAAGTCAATCAGAGCAGAATGTAAAAAATAGTAATGGTCTTTTTCCATGCTAATAGGCACAGTGCCTGCATTTGGATCTGTGCACCCGCTCCAGCCTGCATGTCAAATTTTAACATGCAACTTTGTTTGTGCAGCCAATGTATCGGCACGCAGCTCCATAGTGGATGCAAACACAGGCAAATAACATGGAGGATGGGTCTCAGTGCCCATCGTAATGAGCCCTAGGGATTTTAAACTAAGTGCCCAGAATTGTAACATACTTTGATAAGTTACATTGTGGATATAGTTAAATCACCCTTGTTTCCTATAATGCCATGGAGGGAGCCTGTCCATCCCTGCTATGACATATCCATTGTGAGGCATCAGAAGACAAGTTTGTCTTAATACAATTCTAGAATTCATCATAATTAAATAATACACCACTTAAAAAGAGTGACTTTTTTTTGCATTGGATTACTGTATATCTGTAGGGATTACAAGATTAAAATGATCTCTAGTCAAGCAACTTCACAATAATTGATTAATCTAAGGGTGAATGGAGGGGTGTTAAGCACATGAAATTTAATCAATGAAATTGATATTGGCAGAAAAAAATTCAAGAAGAGAAATTAAATAAACAGTTATGTTTGTGTATAGAAACTAGAATTGTTGCAGTAGAACTTTGACCAAAAATAAAAACAAAAAATAATAGCCCATGAAAAGATAACATTAAAAAGTAGCTTTTGATACAATATTCTTTTAATGGAGAGCTATCCCCACAGTGTTTTCGTTCTTCCACTATATGTCCCCAATCTAACCGGTTGAATGATGTTCAACATCATCCAGTCCATGTCCTCTGAGCCAGACAGCCATGGACCCAATCCTAACCTGTGACTGGACAGTGCAGAAAAAGCAGCACATTGATAAGTTTTTCTCTCAGTCACATTGATCTCTCCTCTTATCAGTATGCTCCTTGTTAGCAGTTGGCACATAACCTAAGTACAGGTACTACAAATGTTTGATACCAAGTCAATTTTAGGTAGTCACACTGCTTGCATAAAAAAAAATAATAATAATGTATTAATCAACATGAAGCTGCTTTAATTAATATATTTTATGTACAGTATGCCTGAAGTTCATCTTTAAAAGAACATCCTGAGTCTGTGAAGAAAAATTATTTGCTTAAAAGGAAGTAGGAGAGAAAATATTTAATCTGTCCTCATGAAGGGGGAGGAGTAGATCAAGAAGTAGATATCCTTTTCAAAGGGACTTCTCCAGTGAACTTTGGGTTGCTGAAATAGATCAATCAGATGAATCATGTCCTCAAAATCAATATTGAAGTCATTAGTGACTTTTTTAAAGACAAAATGAGAAGGTAAAGAGTTATTAGGCTTAAAACTCAGATTCAGGATCCAAGGAATGTCAATGGACACTAGATAAAAATGTGTGTAAGAAAGAAAAAAAGACACTTAATAAAAAAATAAAGATATAGCTGTGGAAATCTGATCCAAAGCAGACAGCAAGCTTAAAGTACTACAGATAGACTTGATTGCACCCTTTTGCCCCCCCCCCCCAAAAAAAGGATTTGTTGGCAAGAATATAGAATATGCCAAAGGCTTATTAAATAACATTAATCCAACTGGGCTACATTCTGAATACAAAAGCATAGTCTATTTTTGAATTGTGATGCTACAAAAATAATGGAATCACAATTCCAAAAGTAGAGACTAAAACGTAAGAACATTCTAGTTAAAGTGATTGTAAAATGTGTTTTATTTTTATTAAAATAACAACCATGGTATACTTACCTTCTCTGTGCAATGGTTTTGCACAGAGAAACCCCAATCCTCCTCCTCTGGGGTCACCTACTAACTTTCTGGGCTCCACTCCCATAACGAGTGCCCTCATAGCAAGCCACTTTCTCTGAGGGCACTCATGCATACTCACTCCCGAGCCCTGCTCTGTGTGTCCATTGGACACACAGAATGGGGCTCAGCTCTGCCCCCCTCTGATTGATAGAAGTAGGAGCCAATAGCTTCTGCAGTTGTATCTGAGCCAATGAGCAGTAAGACAATCAAGAGAGTATCAGCTCTCATGCACATCACTGGATCTAGATATGACTCAGGTATATATTTGGGGGGGAAACTGCATGCAGAAGGACTTTTACCCTAATGCATAGAATAAAGTAAGGTAAAAAACCTTCTGCCTTTACAACCACTTTAAGTATGTGGACAGTAAAATACATTCATGTCAGACTTGCCACTAGAATATTTCTTTAGATCTTTTAAACATTTCTCTATAACTAGGTACTGTACCTACTACAGTTATGCTGGTTATATTGAAAAAAATATATATTTTAGAGACAAACAGGAATTTAATACCAACATTGCTGAGAACACATTATAACAAAGGAAAAACCAATTGGGACATCATTTTAAGATCTATCACAATTGTTTTGTAATGAGCTTGAAGGTTGATGGGCACTATAAGATTGACATAATGCCTTAAAACGTGACTTTGACAAAAGCCTTTCTCAGAAGAAAACTATGTGGATATACTTATTGAAAACATCGATCCACATGGTCTCAGCAATGAAATGAAATTCTATACTATTTTTTAAAACTTAGAGATGGATCATAGATTTCCATTTCTACATTATTCTCAAGCAATCAGAAACAAACAAACAAAAAAGAATATATAAAATAAAATAGTAAGCAATCTGTTGTAGGAAATTGATGCTTAAGAAGCAATACTTATGGTAAACTATCAACTGAGCCGGCAAAAAAGGCAAGTACTTTCTTTGTTGACTGCTGTTTTTCTTATTTGACTATAGTTTGCTTGTGATTTACAATTTTAAGATTGCCTGATTACAGTATTGGATGTTTACTCAATTCATTGCCACACACTGTGAAAGTCTGTAAATGTACATGGTAAAGAGTACAACCTGATATTGTCTGTGAAGACATCAGACTTCTCCTCTAGTGTGTAAACTTTAAAGAAGGTGAAAAATGCAGGTGAATGTGACCTTAGAGATGGTGGACAAATCTGTGAAACTGAGCCTGGGTGTTGAATTTTGTTCATGTGATCATATACATTTTTTTTTTTTTACAAATGAACCTGAGAATAGTGATGAATGAATAAATATGTTATCTACTACTCACTGTGTTTTTACATAAGTGACAAATTAAAGCTTAACACTTTTTAACAGTTATAGAAACATTTTTTTTCTTTTGGGATAAAAACTTAACCAGTATGAAAACTGATAATTATAAGGACTATAGATGAGCTGGACTTCCATGGGTTTGGTTCAGCAAGGGTTCTGGGAACTACAAAGAAGTTCCCACACCCTATTGAAATTAATGGTAGTCAAATCTGTCAAATTAGAAATACCCATTTTCTGGGCAAGGGGGTGTCAAAAATAACATGGGGATGGACACTGCCCTGGGGAACATGTACGGATGCAAAACATTTGTGAGAAAAATTCATTAAGCCAGGAGCAGTGATTTTAAATGCTTAAAGTGGAACGTTAAAACTGCCAAATTCCTTTCAACCCCATTCTCACTTGAGCCTTTTTCAGCTCAAAGCTTGATGCTCAGAAATGCTTCACAAGCAAAATCCTATTCATTCCAATGGCTCCTGTTCACATTTGAGCATTTTGTCATTTGTAGCAAAATGCCTGTCACTCAGAAAAGTACATGAGATACGTTTCAGGCAGATTTTAGCGTTTCTGTCCCCATAGACTTAAATGGAAACGCTTTGAAAAACGGGACATGAGCATTTTTTCAAGCGCTTTTCTGCTCAAACAGCATCTCCCTGCCACTTTTTCAGCAGCATTTCATACCTTTTAGTTGGAAAATGCCTGAAAAAAGCCTATAATATTTGCAAATCTGCTTAAAAAAACCCCTAAAAAAATGCTAAAAAGCTTGAAAAAATGGCTGAAAACGCTCAGCTATGTGTGAATGTAGCCTTAAATAACATGCCTGGGAGGGGTCCTAATGCTGCCTGTAAAGGGAACATCTCTGCTGCTCATCTCTTCAGCAGCACTGGCATTTGCAAAAGAAAAACTTTTAAAATTATCTATAAATTACTTTGACAGCTGTCATTACCAGCTTTTTTTTCTTTGTATTTTGAGTACATTCGGAAGGGTTTGTATGATTATTTTTTTTAAGAAGACAGCAGATTGCAATTTATCCAGTTTATTTGTGTTTCCTTTAAAAATGTCATTTTTTTCTGTTTCACACACTATGGCAAGAATGAAAAAAATGCGTGGACACCTCCCAAAATACATACTAGCCCCTTTGGAGGCAGCACAGTGGCTAAATGATTAGCACTTCCACCTGGCAGTACTAGGGTCATCAGTTCAAATCCCAACCACAGCACCACCTGCCTGGAGTGCATGTTCTCCCTGTGACTGCATGGGTTTCCTCCCACACTCTAAAGACATGCTGGTAGGTTAATTGGATCCTGTCCAAATTGGCCCTAGAAGTGTATGTATTGATGTTAGAGTGTACACCCATTGAGGGCTACGTAAAGCACTGCATAATTTGACAGTCCTATATGAGTACCTGTAATAAATAAATAATTTGAGGTTGATTTACTAAAATTGGAGAGTGCAAAATCTGGTGCAGTTCTGCATACAAACCAATCAGATTCCAGTTTTCTTTTTTTGTCAAAGCCTAATTGAACAGGCTGAAGTTTTGGCTGATTGGCTATCATGCACAGCTGCACCAGATTTTGAACTCTCCAGTTTTAGTAAGTCAACCGTTTAAAGTCTGGTGTGGATTTTAAGTTGGTACCTCATGCAAAAAAAGTGTGAGGTTGCTAGTCCTGAGTTACCTCATGGGGAATCCCTGCTCCTTTTATCCAAGAGGTAGGAAGGTACAGAAGTGGTAGAAACAGTATTTCTACATATGATGTATAACTCAATAGGGGGCCACACAGGCTAGGTAGGATCTGAACTGTTTGCTCATCCCTAGTAAGCACTCCTTTTAATGTAAAATGGTCTCCAACATCTACTGCAAGTTTTGCAGGACAGCTTGCCTTGTGAAAATAAATAGACTAACTGGCAGAATAAATGAGTTAAAATAAAGAGGAAAAGACTAATGTAATGCAGCCTAAAGTCATACAGCCACTACATCTAAGGATTGGTGAACTGCAATATGTTGAATTTTTATTTTGGGTTTAGATATGGTTTAAGGATTGGTAAGGTGCAATATATTAAACTGATTTTGGGTATACCATCACTTTTTTTATTGCTCTATTTCTCCCTGATAAACAAGTTTACCCTCTCCATTTTATTTCTGGTGACCACTGGAACTGGAACTGGAACTTATATAGAATGCGAATTGAGTTGTTTCTACAACTTGAGAAAAAAGGGAAGTCTTTAAATTGGAGCACTTATTGTGGTAACAACTGTCTAGGAGAGGATTTCCCTTACTTTGAATAGATGTTTCTCTTTCTTCATGCTGATAGCAAATGTAAATCTCTCTAATGGAACACAGACAGTGCAAGAAAAAAACTGACAGGTGTATTCAGGGGCGGACTGACCATTTGAAAACTCGGGCACTGCCCGAGGGCCCGGGGTCAGTAGGGGGCCCCATGAGATGCCCCTGGTACCTTTTTCATAGGCTTTTTTGAGTTTGGGCAAGGACACAGGGGCCCCATGATCCCCTATTGAGGGCCCTGGGTCAGTAGGGGGCCCCATGAGATGCCCTATTGCCCGGGGGCCCCATGAGTTGTCAGTCCACCCCTGACCATTGCCTACTCTATCTAAAGCTAAATAAAAAGGTTATACATAATTTAGGAACTTTTCACCTTCCATGTACTCTTCCTTTGGTCTCAATATGGGCTAGGAGCTGGAGCATACCCAGCTCTAGTAGATAAGAGAAACAAATAAACCATTCTAGGTGAATGTGTGAACCATCTGCCCCTCTGGACATCAAAAAGTGCTGGTCCAATCTGTGACCATGGCATCAGATAAAGAAATAGGATTTGACCAACAATGTACCAGATAAAACATTCATTTATTGAAATCTTCACATTAAAAATGACATGAATCACAAGTCCAACATATGGACAGAGAACAGTTAACATGTTTCACACAGAAAGATATGCTTAATCAGAACTGACATACACTGGTTGGAAAACCATATCCAGCTCCACTCAGCAATCATAAAAATATTACAACTACCTGATTAGGCCTTACAATCCCCACCTGTTAGAGAGAAAATCACACTATCCAAGACTGAAACTTGATTTTTCCAGGGCTAACCTTCCATTTTGTGAGAACTATTGCCACCCCTGTAATTATTGTAATTTAGCTCTAAAATGATCTTTCTGAACATTTTCTGTATTAATAGGATCAACCAAGCTGCATGCTCAATGAGCGATAACACCTTTAAGGGGCATATTTGTAAAGCAATGAATGTGACATATGCTAACCATTCACTGCAGGTGAATCATTAACTGTAATTTAAAACACATACATCAGATACACCTACAGTGAATGTTTGGTGAATGTCCCTTTAACTTCTTCAAGAATATATCAAGTTTTTCATTTCTTTCAGTATTGCATTTTTATTTCCCAAATATTTAATGTAAACTTTTAGAAAGGCTACTTGTTCACACCAAACACAACATTTTAATGCCAAAATATGTATCCTTACTCATACTCATTATCTTTGGTATTAATTTACATTAAAATTCAAAATTGAATGCTTCAAGTTACCTGCTATAAGCAGAAATTATACAGCTCCTGCCGCGTCAACACCTGTTATTATAACTCCATTTACAACATCCCAATAGAATCCGCAAGCTTGAAACAAGAAACTCAGAAATTAGCCTAATACTTTAATGTTAACCTGCTCTGAAAGAGATATATAGTCTTCCATTGCTCATCTCTATTTGAAAATGCAAATTATATAGCTTATCCAATGGATTAAAACTTTACTTCTGAATTCACTTTTTTTTTGTACTTTTTCTATATCAATTCTGCAAAATGATTATAGCCAGAGAACACAAGACATCAAGTGTTTTCTGAAGAAAGCCAGCAATGATAGTCTGCATTGCATTCTAAATTAATACAGCAAGTAAAACTCTTACCACTCTAATTTTTTTTTGTGCACAATAAAAAGGTCGAGAAAGAGTATGTTTATAAGTTGGGAAAGAGAGATGGATGAAAGAGTAACAAAAAAGGGGCACATTTTAGAATAAGAGAAATCAAGTTACTTAACCCTTTGAGGACCAAGGGACGTATTTGTCCCATGTTTTTAATTGCGTGTATCATCTGATTAAGAACTTAAAACTCTTTTATTTTTGGTTTGAGTCAAAATATTAGTTCTTATCACCAAACAACAAATGGATCTAGCTTTTTGCCAATTATTTCATGAAATGGCTTAGTTACAGCAACTGAAGTGTAC
This sequence comes from Staurois parvus, assembly GCF_062004578.1. Classification (NCBI taxonomy): domain Eukaryota; kingdom Metazoa; phylum Chordata; class Amphibia; order Anura; family Ranidae; genus Staurois; species Staurois parvus. The sequence goes on from NW_028317949.1 coordinate 13,511,096, forward strand.
GAACTTTAAAAACAAAAAAATTGATTCTTTTGGCGTTCCAAAATCTTACGGTCCTCAAAGGGTTAACCTCTTGAAACCTGCAACCTATAGATAATCTAACCACAAAATATATGGAGCCCTGCATATATTTTGTAATTTGTTTGAAATTTACATATATTGGTTCGTTACTATCTGCCCTATATATATATTTTTTCTATTAGCACAGACTGTATTTTATTTATTTCTGTTTCTTAGATAATCTAAGTTCTATTTTCGAACTAGGGCATGCACCTGTGAGCAATCTTAGTTTGAAACCATACTGTCACTGATGACTGCTGGTCTACACAAACAATGAGGAACCAGTTGCAAGTCATATGACCACCATAATAACAAACAATTCTGATCACATGAGGTTTGATTAAACACAGAGAAAGTCATAGTGTTAATGTAAAAGGCACATTTTCTTATGTTGCTAAGTTTGATCTACAAATCTAGTTTTTAATGACCTCTGGACATAAAGGGATTGATGCAACTTGCAAGTTACAAAATAAAAAATAAGTCAAATTTTCCAACACATATAACAGTAACTCCTGTTTTTATAACTCCACTTAAGCCTGAATCCACTCAAAATAGCAAACTGTTTGACATGAGCAAACTAACACCACCTACTTGTGCTGAGGCACAACTAGGAATAAAAAATGAAGTACATGATTTTCAAACCCTTTTTGTAGTCATATTATTTTCAGCTAAACACAGCAACAACATGTTTTTCAACACAGCCTAATAAGCTACACTAGGAGATGAAAAAAGTTGAGACTCTGCATATATATAAATACATTTTAAGCAATATTTAACTGTGTAAGTTACATTTGATATGGTTATGCTATAGAAACGTAAATCTTTGTACAGATTCCTTTTATTTTTTTTCTAGAAACCTCACACTTTTACAACATCATTGTGGTTCTAGTAGTGCCCTGTAAAGCATTTTTAAATACACACTTGCTTTTTAAATTCCTATCTTTTATCTTAAACATTGAAGATTCTGTTACACACTTTTACTTCATGATGTATAGTTCTTTATGTATGGTTTGTCTCTCGCGATTCATCTTCACATTTTTTAATGAATTTTCTGTCTGTATTTTTTCTGGTTTGGGAATTCATTGCTCATAAATTTTCAAATCTATGTTTAAACGCAGAGCCTTTGGGACTGCATGTTCTCTTGCTGTTGTTGATTTTTCTCTGAGGTGCTAAATTAGGCACAGAAAATTCCTTGTGATAATTTATTGTTGCCTACTCATTAGAATGACAGTTTGCTTTTGTTACATTGTATTTTGTTTCATGTGTTCACTGTTGCAAAGATAGTGCTAATTTCCATGAAATTCACTTTTGTGTTTTTTGGAACATTTCTCAAATGAATTCTATAGAATTTAATCAAGCTGATTATTAAGATAGTTCCAATGCAGGAATATATTAACTGTCTGTAAACTGTATTCTGTAATGTTTTAAATAATAATTATTACTAATATAAAGCAAATATTTATGCATTGACACCTCAAGGTCACCTCCAAAACTTGATGTTATTTTTTTTCCTAATTGTGGCAATGTTATATGACATTTTAATAAACCATACTGATGAGTTTATAAGGAAGAGATCTTTATAAACCTGCCACTCTAAGCTCCTGTTTATGAACAAAGCAGGGACCTTGGGACCTTTTTTTTGGGTGGGGAGAGTCAAGGAGTGAAGAAACCAAATTATAGGAGAATAATGGCTATGTAGGGCAGAGCAGGAAGATAGGCTTAGAATCAACACAAATACACAAAGAATGGAGAGAGGGAACAGGATCTCTGCATACAAGCAGGTAATGAAGAACAGGTTGAAAGCTAAAGAAAAGGCAGGCTCTGGAACTGGTTCAGGATAAGTGTAGAAACACAACACTGAATTGCCAAGTGACCACAGTCACTGATACTCTAGTTGGAACTTTGCATCAGTACATCTTCCAGAAAATCTTATAGTACCAATATACAACAGATAGAAACAAAACAATATCATACAAAGTGCATTTACACAGGACATATACAGGATCAGATATAGCACCAGTATGCTGTGGTCAGAAAGACAGAATGCCAATATGCAGTAAACAGACATAGAGAAAAAGAAAGTAAAACCAATCAATACAAGACAGAAAGACCAAAACAGAAACCAAAGTTAATACATATCAAAGAAAATAAGAATATAAGCCAATACAAATATGATACACTGAACTGAAGGCAAAGCTCATCAGATCAATAGATAAGGACTAGGGAAGAGCTTTGGGTTGAAAATTAGTTTGACTCAAACCCTGCTTTTTCACTATACAGTGAACGGGCAAACAAACTGGTCATATTTGGTATATCTGCTTGAACCCCCAGCTGATGTTTGTAGACAGACATCAGCTGAATCTGTCATTTTTTGTGGTACTACTACCACTGTAGACAAGCCAGCTAGGTATCCTAGGTAACACATTTATACAAATATGGGCATGATCTGTCAATGTGTGTCGGAACTGACTCAGGGGAACATCATTGGATTGCAGGTCCCCATGGTGGTCTGTCAACATTGTTAGGTGCCAGGTCATTTATGATCAGCAAGGATCTACATTGTTGAATGACATAATTTACATTGTATACTTTTTTGTTTATTAAAAATTATGTTTTGTCAAAGTGTGTTTTCATCTACTCTTGACATATTTGGGGGGAACAAAGTAAAAAAGGTACTATGTTCCCTGTATTGCTCTATTGGGGGGCATATTATAAAGGGGATTTACAGATTCAGATATGTCCCCCACATCACTTTTTGGGGACAGGATGTGGGGATGAAGCCTTTGTCCCCTCAACATGAGGACAAGATTCCCTTCAAGGGGAGAAGATTTGCTGCCACCCTTGCAAGAAACTCTCCCAATGTTGAAGACATGTGGACTAGTATAGTTAAGGAGGAGCCATTTCCAGGACACCCAAGCTACATGCCTGGATATCTCTATTGCTAGTGGAATTCCTATGCATGTTTTTATTTTTTTTCTGTGTACTGTCTTTAAAAGAATGACCTGGGGTCATTCCTAAAATGCACAACAGATCCATATCCAGACATGCATCCTGTGTGACCAGAAAAGGGAGAGCAGCAGGCATTCAATAGATGCCCCCCACCCAGGGGCGGACTGACCATTTGGAAACTCAGGCACTGCCTGAGGGCCCGGGGTCAGTAGGGGGCCCCATGAGATGCCTCTGGTACCTTTTTCATAGGCTTTTTTGAGTTTTGGCAAGGACACAGGGCCCCATGATCCCCTATTGCCCGGGGGCCCCATGAGTTGTCAGTCCGCCCCTGCCCCCACCCTATGCAGAGTAGGCCAAATTACATTTAACATTGTAAATGTAACATAGGTACCTTGCAACTGATAGATCCCAGGCTGCTTTGGTTGCAAAACTGACAGGGAATTTTGGGTAATATCACTAACCTATTATAGGTATGATTACATTTGGTCAATGCCATCACCCAGGATCTCTGGATGGTTTGTTTAGAAACAGTAGCCAGCCAAGAATCTTTCACTTGATGGATGACAGATCCCTGGTGGGCTGCTTTTATAGTACTACTGCCATGCTGATACTAGATCTACTAATGCACTAGAACAGCAGCAGTGCTACTATCACTAAATTACATATTCTCAGGTAGAGGGTAAATTGTTGCCAGAATGTGGCCTTGTTCTCAGTATATCAAGAATAAGTCTAGATGTATACTGCAAGGTGCAGCCATGTATGCAAATATAAAAGCAAAATCGCCAGCAGCACAGGACAAAGGTTTTTTTTTTTTGCAAAATTACATTTCACACATCAATTTTGCCAAAGAACTGTACCATGTAGCATTTTTTTTTTTACTGTGGGAAAATAGTTTGGCTTTAAGTGAAATTCAGAAAGGAAAGCAACTGTGGCAAAATTATATGAAATAGAAAGCAAATGATGGGTAGAATGATCAAAGAAAGTAAGTGTCAAAAAACAAAAGGGTGCAGGTAAGAGTAAAACCAGAACATTTAGTTTGGTACAGCAAGAAAAATGGAATGAAATATTAGATCAATTGGCTTAATGCATTGCACATGCTGCCATCCACTTTGCTCCTATTTGTGCAATGTTTTGAGTCAGCTTATCAGGTATTCCATTCCAATATATTGTCTGGGACAAGCTTAGAGGTTGTTTTATAACGAGTTTGCATAGCCATTTGCCCAGTGAAAGTGCACATACATTATTCTGTGCGAACAGGGCAAAAATAAATGTAAATAGGCTATATCCTGTGCTGTTTGAATTTAAATCATTAATTTGAAATGGAGAACATTTGATCACTAGGTGGACCTAAGTATCATAGAAATTTTCTATAATATCTAGCTTTATTTAGTAGTCAATTGCATTATTGTTTTTTTTTAAAACAATCAGGGCCGTCTTTAATATTGATTGGACCCTGGGCAAACATTTTCTTGGGTCCCCCCTTGAAATTTCACTCTCCACCTGCTCTGAGACATACAATAAATAGCAGCTAAACAGCTAAAATCTGTTTACTGCAGCAGATCAGGCAGCAATTGCAGTTGATTGCCGGAGGTTACAGCATATCATTACTGCTCACTGACTGGTTGCTAGAGGTTACAGCACACATTATAGCTCACTGAATAGTTGCTAAAAGTTACAACACATGATTTCTGCTTTCTTATTGGTAGCTAGAGGTTACTGCACATCATTACTGCTAACTAATTGGTTGCTAGAGGTTTCTGCACATCTTTATCACTCACTGATTGGTTGCTAGAAGATACTGCACATCATTATTGGTCATTGGTTGGTTGCTAGAGGTAGCTGCACATTTTTACCTCTTACTGATTGCTTGTTAGAAGTTACTGCACATCATTACCACTAACCCAATGGTTGCTAGAGGTTACTGCACATCATTACCACTCACTGATTGGTTGCTAGAGGTTACAGCACTTAATTACATCTCACTGATTGGTTGCTGAAGGTTACAGTACATCATTTTCCCATTGTCCTGGGATCAATAGCAGTGCTGGGTGGGAGGGTGTGATCAGTGGCAGTGCTGGGGAGGATGGGATAAGTGGCAGTACTTGGGGGGATCAGATGAGTGACAGTACTGATGGGGGGATGGGATCAATGGCTGTGCTTGGGGGAATGGGATCAATAGCAGTGCTTGGGGTGGATGGGATCAGTGGCAGTGCTGGATGGGGATGGGAGGTGACATTTTGACACCGACCACCAATATTAGGGAGGATTAAAACTGGTGACCAATGTAAGGGGGATTTACACTGACCACCAGTTTAAGGGTAATTCTGCACTTACCAATGTTAAGAGAAATTTACATTGGCCACCAATGTAATGTGGAATTTGCACTGACCACCAAAGTAATGAAGGATTTACACTGACAGCCAATGTAATGGGGGGTTTTATACCAACAACCAATACATTTCTACACTGGCCACCAATGTAAGGGGGAATTTACACTGACCACCAGCAGAAGTGTTGGGGGCTGGAACCACTGGGGAGCAAAATATGCATATGAATGCCACATTGCAGCTACTAATTAAATATGAATGCCACATTGCCACCTTTATTTACATATGAATGCTGACATAATTTGTGAATGCTGGCATGGTCTGCACACATGATTCATCTTTACATGGCAATAGGACAGAGCTAGACAGCATAAGTGACAGCACTTCACGCTGAGATATCGGACACCGCCTGGGACAAAGACTTCCAGGGACAAGAGAATGTAAACCAGTACAGTTTGCAAGTATGGGACAGCTGCTTTGGGCCCCACAACAATTACTGGGCCCAGGGCAGCTGCCCCTTTTGCATATTCTTAAATACAGCCCTGAAATCATGGTTTACATTCAAACAGCACAAGATAAAGCCTATTTACATTTGTTTTTTGCCCTATTTGCACAAAACAAATGTACTTTCACTGGGCAACTGACTATGCAAATTATTTATAAAGCAACCTCCTTTTGTTGCAATCCTCCTCTCTTCATCTGATAATCACTCCTTGTCGTCTGACTCTTTACTTTCTTTGCTCTACTTTATATTCCTATTCTACCCAACTCTTTCAAACCATGTAGATAATCTTAGATGTTTTTTGTTTATTTATAAAAACTATTCTAATACCTTGATAGTTAAAGTAGTTGTAAATCTAACTCATAATAATATAATTTTTCTACAGAGAAATAGACGCCTCTATTAACTATGTGATTGCCTTTAAATGAAAAATGTCTCTTACAGCCTTTTCCAACTTCAGTATTGCAGGTCATATGATTGCTGTAGCTTCCACAGCAATGCCGATGGGCGTGTCCAATGTCGGGGCATGTATATCATGACAGGAGGTGACATTGGCACTGAGCTTCTGAATTTCCATAGCAATGGAACACCTTCAAGCTCGGTGGCATGTGTAACTTCCTGCCCTCCCCAATGAAGTGCAGAGGGTGGCTGTTACGGACTACAGAAGATACAGGCACGCTTTGCTCTTGCACAGCACACCTGTTTCTTCAGCGTGATGACACAAGACATAAACTTACCATTTTAGCATATATTGGCAGCTGGTCTATATCTCCTAAGATAGCTATGCACTACTTAAGGGCATACCAAGTCTATCCTCAAGTTAAAAATGTATATTGACCTTTTATTGACTCTGACCTGAGACTTCTGGCTGCACAAATCACATGGTACACCTATTGAGCAATGTGATTCAAGCTAGAGGGAGAGGAAAGGGCATACAGAAGCACACAGTTCTCAAGAATGGTCTGTCAGTTGTCATATCCAAAATAGCACCATCTACAGTTAGCGCAATCCTGAAAAAAAACACAAAGAGCCTCCTATGTCTTGGTAGAAGACCTAAAACCCTCATGACATCCCCCCCCCCCCAGTTGACATAGCCCTACCTAAGGAGTTAGGATATATTGAAAAAAAAGCTTTACTGGTAACATCAAAACAAAAAACTGTAAAATTGCTTTGGGTAATGAGAGGTAGTACTGGAATCAGAAAAAATAATGCAACTAGACATAGTTACTATTGGCTAAGACAATGGAGATACATATAAATTCCTTTATGAGGAGGACCAATGTCTTCACTCAAATGTAAAGATGCTAAAAACTGAACATGTTCTTTCACAAATGTATTCACTTAATCTTAAAACTTACATACCGGCTTCTATTATTTTCTGTATTAGCACTTCTTATTGCAAGTCTGATTCTAAGGTGATGAATCTATGCCTATGCATAGTCAATAGAACAAGTAGCTGAATTGAGTATTCAATGCAGCTTGATTAATACAAAAATACAATTGTTCAATAACTTAGAAAGTGACAGAAAAATCAAATTGGGAGAAATATGCTGAACTAAAGTTAAGACTGCTCTCTTATTGTCATTCTTAACCAGATCCATCCATTGTTTTAATTTTTTTTGCACTTGGTAAAATCTGTATTTTTAATTAAAAAAAATTTCAAACCAACAAAATATTAAATATTTTCTGAAAGCAACGGTCTTGTAGAATAAAAGAATGGAAGTTGCAATTTTTCATGTCACATATTTGTGCAACTTTGTGTGAAATTTAGTTTACACAAAAATAATCCCAAATTTTCTAGTGCAAAATAAAAGACGTGCTTGTGTCTAGCAAGTAGATACTAAACACGTTAAGCTTCAAAACTGTGTGTACCTATGAAATGGAAAAAATTAGGGCATCCAAAATTATCATTAGGGAACCTCGCTAACAGCTGATGACTCACCAGTTGGTAAGGATGTGGCAGCCATCCGCTCCTTAACAACCAAGTTGTTTACTGGTTGTTAAGGATGCCAGCTTAAAGTGACACACAGCCCAAAATGCAAAACACAACATGCATACAAATGCATCCAAAACGGATGTGAAAAAATGCAAAATGTACCCGTAAAATGCATCATCAGCAATCTGCATATTTGTCAACCTAGCCTTAAGGAGGAATTGGCTCCCTACAAGCATACTTGTCATTGATTTAGGTGAGGCTATATACTTTATGCTCCAACATGGAGACTCTCACAGAGGGACCTTCACGTGAAAGTTCAACTTCCATATATATTTGCACATGTTATCCAACTAAAACGTCTGCTTTTAACACAAATTGTTGGAGAGTGTAACTTATTTATGTATTTATTTTGCTGGCTAGTTGGTTAATGTGCTGGGAAATACATTTTGCTTTGTTTGCTGTGCCAAACTTTTCTATGTGCACCTTGCTCCAAAAACTAGTTTTAAATGGGATGGTTGCCATTTTTATTTTTTTAGAAGGTTGAAGAAATGAAAGTAGAAGAGGGGGAGTTGTAGAAGGAGGAAGAGGTGAAGGAGGGCAAGAAGAAAAATGAAGTGAAGGAGGAAAGGGAGGAGAAGTAAGGGGGTCAGAAGAGGTGAAGGAGCAGAAGGAGGAGGACGTGTGCCAAGCAAATTGTGATTTTACCCAGGCAAATTATTACCAGCGGGTCAGTACCTTTGTCACACATGACCTTACCTGGGTGAGAGTGGCATGGAATCATTCATCTCTGGCTTGGGTCTCAACAGCTACCAGCAGCTTTGGCCCGGTGTGGCCCCTATGCCCCAGGCATATGAGTTGCAACACAGCATGGCAGTGTTTAGCTTGGGTTGTTGCATATGCTCTGGATGCTTAGAGGGCCAACTAATTCCAGGAAGGCTGAGACCAGTGTGGAAGAGAGAGTACAGATTACTGGATTGTTACCATTGGATGAGACACGTGGCAGTACCATCAACTACAGTGGAGTGCCCTGGCCTGCATCCTTCCCAGCTCCTGAGAAACTAAACCATTGTTCAATGAAGGATACATTGTGTCCCTGTCTGTGCTTGCTGTCCTTGGCCATGTGTACCTTACAACTGACAGTATGGTCCAGAATGGGCAAAATTCTACTGAGCATTATTTGTGGAGATTGTCTCTCAGTTAATACACTCTCTTTTAGTAAAAGATAAAACCCAACTTTGTATGTTTCTGTTTATAGCCTATTCAAGTGCATGTGTCCTCTGTTGATGCTACCAAACACATAATTTAAAGTGACATTAAACCTCAAAACAAAAATGTAATATATTACCTTACCAATCCTTGGATATGTTGGCTGCATTTGTTTTCTTTTTTTTATGCTTTTTTCCTATATTTTACAGGGTGATCCAGCCAGTAACACACTTACTGTCTTAGGGTGTCTGCATTCTGGATGAAGTAGGTAAACAGACATTTTTCAATAGCATCATTGTCAGTCTGAGGGGAGGGGAGTGTCAGACTAGCAGATTTAGATGGACCTGACTAATAAAGTGAAGCTTAATTCCAGCTAACACTTTATAAATTTTTACAGCAGTTTTTTTTTCCTTGGGATAAAGATTTCACATAAATATATAAAAGATGGCCATTGTAAGCACCCCTGTCAGTGCTAAATGGTTTGTTTCAGATTCTATGGCTGGATCACCAGGAAAAGATAACAAACTAATGCAGATACCACACCTATGATTTGGTAGACTGAAAATTAAAACATTTTGTTTTTGTAAGTCTATTGTTTAAATATTTAAAGAATAAATGGGGATGCAGGAATGGAACAGGGTTCAGGAAATATGGAGCTGTGATTTTGAAGTGTTTTTCAATTCTGTTTTCACATTTTGCTATACCTTTTAGTCAAATCAGTGAGATAGTGTGAAAAGTGAAGCTCACAAAATATATGAAACTGCTTTGCTATATTTGCTATAATATTAAACTGGCCAATTTCTAAAATTGGCTATGGCTTTATTGGTTTAGGAGCAGGGGCGGACTGACAACTCATGAGGCCCCGAAGCAATAGGGGATCATGGGGCCCCTGTGTCCTTGCCAAAACTCAAAAAAGCCGATGAAAAACGTAACAGGGACATTTCATGGGGCCCCCTACTGACCCCGGGCCCTCGGGCAGTGCCCGAGTTTCCAAATGGTCAGTCCGCCCCTGTTTAGGAATACACATTCCTATAGCTTTCAGATCTGATCTGGCTGCAACGTTCACCAGTAATTTCTGGCCTATTGCCAAAATTGCTGCTGTAATTGTTCCAAGCTTAAAGTAAACTTCTGAAGTGAAAAATGAAGAAAGCATATCTTTCTACAGTGTGTACTTGCCTTGATCCAAAGCACCTTTTATTTTTCTTTTAGCTCTTTCATTCCTCTGCTACCTGCATGAGTCACTTTGACAGTTGATGCTGACACCAGACAATCCTGAGAGATGGATCCACACTACATTTAGCACACAGCAGGTAATTGACAGTCTCAGCTGTGCATGCTTCCTTATGAGACTGTGTAGAGGGAAGTGTGCCCTTTCCCTCCACTTAGGTCTCAGATTACACTCAGCTCCCTGTTCTATGATGTGCAGTGTGTGACATCAGATCTCCACCCCCTGACCTCTGGAGCTCAGAAATGGTGTGCTAAATTTGTGCCTTAGGAGGCTGTAGAGGAAAATATATGAAGATAAACATGTACAATATATGTAGGAAGATTAGTTTCAGTTCTGTGGATCACCTGAGGCTAGTCACTTACTGTAAGTGGGTATATGTAAGGGTTTACAACCACTTTAAAGTAAACATTAAAATGATACACATCCAAAATGAGTGATGCCAGATTATAGTGTTGGTGACATTGTTAAAAATCATACTGTTTGTAACGCCACATATAGCTTAAAGGCATCTCCCAAGCATGTACTTTAAAGTTTTTTTAATAACACATTTAAAGTTGATATAAAAGGACCTCTCCCCACAGTACAGCATTATTTTTTTTTTTGCATTGTTAAATGTCCTCTATTACTATGTAACTTCCCTTTTTGACAATGGCTTTTCTTTTAGCCTTGGCCACAATTTAGTATCAAGATTTACTTCCCATAGACTTTGCATGAGGTTTGCACCTTGGTTCAGGTTTTGTGTGTTTGAAGTGGCATTTGACAAACCCCACATGCATCAAGCCTTTCTCATTCTTATTATTTATGTGTGGGAAATAAACAGTTTGATGAAAACATTGTAATGAAAACATACTGAAACTGAAAAAATGTATTGTAATAGAAAATAATAAACACAGTTAAAAGAGCTAATGCTACTTACAAAAGGACCTTTAATCAACCAAAACATTTATATATACACACATTTTCCCTGTGTGAATATATTTAACAATGCTAACTATTTATCAAAATTTTGGCTGAACAAAGTATAAATAAGTAAATACAATTCTTATGAACACAGGTCAATAGTTTCATGCCACTCTAAATTGAAACAGACCAGCTTCATCATAGTTTTTTTCAAAACCTAGATATATAGTTGGATGTGGACTTATCAGTTATTCTCTGTAAGAATAGAACTATTGGTTTGCCATGTTATTGTATAGATCAGTCATGGCATGACACATTGTATATACTTAAATGTGATATGCCAGCACAAGGAATACAGAGGTATACCACAATGTGAAATCAAAGCTCAGCAGCTGTATGTCACAATATCTTAACTCAGATCAACACTGGTCTGCCAGCACAGACACAGAGATAAGCTGTGTATTCTTCAATATAATACAGATCAGCAGCTGAGAATGGGAAAGCTTTGTTAAACATCATACTTGACATATAGTAACATCACTTGAATGCACATTTAATACTTTGATGAATTCATCATGGCAAGTTGTACTCTGCAAGTGATGAAAATGCTTGATCTCTCAGTATATACAGTATGTATATATATTTATATTTATGTAGACACACACAAAAAAGTTTAGCAAAAGTTGGGCTTCAATTCCATACAAAAAAGCATTAATGACCCAGACCCGGAACACATTGCCAAAAAAGCATCCTTAGCCTCTGAATCAAGGATGAACCCCTTGGAACCATCACCTGAAAAGCATACACATGATTAACAACACAGGTACCCATACACATTAAAGGGCCAGTTCACAAACAAGTGATAATTTACATGAAGCCTGGTGAACTCAGTCCCCAACAGGCACCTTAAGGGGTCGTTCACACTTGACTGTTTTACCAACGCTTGCCAAACGCCCCTATAGCGCTTGGCAAGCGTTGGTCCGGCGTTTGCGGAGCGCTTTTTAACGCTCGGCAAACGCCGCATGAGCAGTTTAGCTGCAGTTGCTAGGCGTTTTCCGAGCGTTAAAAATGCCCCACAAATGCCTATAATGAAGTTTAAATGTTGGTACAGCTCCGCAAACGCCCCGCAAACGCGTCGCAACTGCACCGCAAATGCACCGCAAATGCCGGCCAGACTCGATCAGAAGCATCCGTTTTGCCGCACTGATACCACTCCCGTTAGAACAGCACCATGTGCTGCAATGGGCAGAATTGTCCGAGGTGTTTGAGAAGCGGTAAAAACGCTTTCTGCCGCTAGCAAACAAGGCTAGTGTGAATGTAGCCTTAAAGTCTTACATATTTCATAAGCATGCTCTCTCTGTGTCTTATTTATTTTATTTTTACTTTGTATGCTCCAGCACCTCCTATTGTATTCTTTTATTTTAGATTCATACTATAAAATATACTAAACTTTAACAGATAAGTTTGATTTATCCTTCATTTTTAGAAAAAAAATCAATAGAAAAGTCATTTTAAAAATGATCTATTTTTTTCATTTGCCTTGGTCAGGTAAATTTAAAATGCTGTATATTAATATTTCATATTTAATATTTGCAGCTATCACATTGAGTTCTTGCTGAGAGCAGCCTGCAGTTTTTTTGATCTGAATATCTGAAATGCAAATTACACATGTATCTGAATACTTTACAACAGTGACTCATCTCATATAAAACATTAGTTTAAAATCTTATACACCTTAAGAACCCATTCACACTTGTGCATTGTGACAATGTATGCATTGCCACAAGACATACTATTGCACAAGATCTATGTGCTCTATATGAAATTCATTCTGAATGGCACACTAATACACTGTACTGTATAGCACAGCGCACAAAGCAATGCATGACAGGCGACAGTTTCCAGCAATGAAGAGCTTCCATAACACAACACATGTTAACACGCATAGTAACATGAGTTAATTCTAATGCACCACAACATATCAGTTTAGTGTAAACAGGTCCTGAAAAAAAGAAAATATGAGCATGATTTTTCTTTGAAGCTTGATAAGAGCGTTTAATTGACTCCTTGAGTAATTTCTACTTGGCCATAAACTTAACCATGACCTGCACCAGTAGAAGGGGCGGACTGACAACTCATGGGGCCCCCAGGCAATAGGGGATCATGGGGCCCCTGTCTCCTTGCCCAAACTCAAAAAAGCCTATGAAAAAGGTACCAGGGGTATCTCATGGGGCCCCCTACTGATCCCAGGCCCTCGGGCAGTGCCCGAGTTTACAAATGGTCAGTCCGCCCCTGACCAGTAGTACAATTTATCAAGGGATTTAAATCATTAGCATTGTCCAAAAATGAATTATTATTTTTGGGTGGGCACACTCTTTAACTGCAGCTTTAATCTTCAGTTGCATCCAAATAAGCAGGATGTTAACATAACATTGTCACAGTCTTCTACAGCTTTGTTTGTGTTTTATGATGTCTTTGTGACTTTACATACCTTTCTTACAGTTATGACACCTTCTTGTGTTGCTCTCTCTGTTGTTATTTCCAACATTCCCATTTCATCCCCATCTGTTATTCTATAACGTACTTCAGCATTCCTGCCAATATCAGCATCCACTGATTTAATATGACCAACAATAGTACCAACTGGAGATGATTCTGAGATGCTAAGATGGTAAGTATCTACATTGAAAAGCATAAAGGTCATAATCAATATAAAATGTTATCAGTAAAGAATAATTTTAATTCTACTAACATCATTTAGGACATTTATGTCACTAATGGAAGTTCTAATTAAATATTACTTACAAAATGTCAAAATAAAGGTTTCTTGCCAGTATTTCATGGCTTTTTAAAATGTAAATGTTATATGCATAAAAATAATGTTTTAATTGATTAACATTGCAAATTATACAATAAATGTATTAAAATGTTTTAGCCTTTATATGCAATAATAGACATAATAAAAGCTTAATAAAAGTTTTTATATTTGCTCTAGAGATCAACTTTCCCGGTGTAAAGGAGTCCTTTGATTCCCTTTAACCTTTTCCCAATGAGAAAAAAAAAGGGTGAAACGAAAAAACTTTAGAGAGACTATACACAGACATACCAGAAAGTTTTATTTTTTCATCCCTCCGCCAGCCTAATGAGAACAGTAGACTTAATCTAAATGATCAAATAAATATATGATGAAAGGGAAAGAAAGTAATGGAATGCTACACTCAAATTATTTTATTGAAAAAAAAAATTCTTCTTCATTCTTTATAGAGGAGGTAAATGGTTAATATACAAGACACATAGAGAGACAGTGTGAATATCAGACACATGGGTGTGTTTGTGTGTGTGTGTGGGGGGGGTGTAGAATGTGCTGCTGCTGACCATTTGGAAACATCTCATGGGGCCCCATGGAAACATCTCAGTAGGAGGCCCCATGACATTGGAAACATCTCATGGGGCCCCATACTGACCCCGGCCTACTGGGCCCGGGGTCAGTAGAGGGCCCCATGAGATGCCCCTGGTACCTTTTACATAGGCTTTTTTGAGTTTGGGCAAGGACACAGGGGCCCCATGATCCTCTATTGCCCGGGGGCCCCATGAGCTGTCAGTCTGCCCCTGCTACAGTGTGAACGTGAGTCATTCAATCATTAGATCCTGCTTATTCCCCTTCCTCCAGTGTAAAAGAAAGAGGAGGGCACTGTAAACACACAATGTTACCACTATGTGAAAGCTTGGACAGGTCTCTCTCTGTCAAATAACAGCAAAATGAAGGTAAAATGACAATTTCTTTCATGTCTATCATGTTATGTCATGCTTATATTTATTCTATATTTTTTAATCAAGAAAGTTCTTATTAAAATGTCAATTATTTAAAGTGTAGTATGAAAATACCTGTTTGAGAAGAAAGTAAATAACATTTTTAAATTCCAAAAATATATATTAAAGTGGTTGTGAACTTTAGACATGAAATACCAACAAAGCATATCCCTCTATAGTGTGTATTTGTCTCAAACTAGAGCACTAAGTGTCATTGCTGTCTGCTGCCGTGTTCCTCTGCTATAAGCATGAGTCACAAAGCATATCCCTCTATAGTGTGTACTTGTTTGAATTTAGAGCACTAAGTGTCATTCCTGTCTGCTGCTGTGTTCCTGTGCTATAAGCATGAGTCATGAAGCATATCCCTCTATAGTGTGTACTTGTTTCAATTTAGAGCACTAAGTGTCATTCCTGTCTGCTGCTGTGTTCCTCTGCTATAAGCATGAGTCACGAAGCATATCCCTCTATAGTGTGTACTTGTTTCAATCTAGAGCACTAAGTATCATTCCTGTCTGGTGCCGTGTTCCTTTGCTATAAGCATAAGTCACAAGTTTTACTTACACCAAAAGAAAAATGGTGACAGGGAAGGTCACAGCTTATGTTTGACAGCCTCAGCGCTTTTTCTGTGTGCTGTGTGGAGGGGGGTGATCTCTTCCCTCCAATCAGCTATCAGAGCTCTCTACTCCCTGCTTTTCAGAGATGAGAGATCCTGTGTAAATTCTGCACTTTGAATGGATGTAGGGAACGGATGTCTGCAGATTGACAGGCACAACATATGCAAGATAATTTGTTTCATATCTGTGTATCACCTGAGGCTAGTCATTTCATATGTGAGGGTTTACAACCACTTTAAATGAAATGCCCATATATATTATATACTGAAAATGTCTAACATAACTTACTTTGAGTAAACCTAGGTGGATTGTCATTGACATCAATAAGAGTAATGTTCACAGTGGTTGTTCCAGATAATCCTCCCATTTGGCCACCCATATCTTTGGCCTGAATAACAACTTGGTAATATTCTCTTATTTCTCGGTTCATGTTTGGCAATGCAGTTCGAATAATACCTTGAATAAACAAACAACATATTTATTCATGAATATATACAGTACAACTATGATAATGGTACCATAAGCATGGAATTCATCTTGTATTACAATGACAATAATACCATGTTTTATAAATGTAGTCAAACGTTAATAACTTACAGCTTGGGGTAAGAATGATGTCCAGATATGTGATTATTTTTTTCATTACAGTAATCAATAACATTTGAATTTACATGGTGCAAAGGAGCACAATGACCATCAGCACTAATAATGTCCCGCTATTATAGGGGCATGTACCTGATGGTAGACAGAATGCAGACTTGTATTAGTAGATCTAGGGAGCCACATGGGAATGCAGACCGCACTTTATCCCTCTTCCCCAAATATCAATACTTAAATAATTTAATTTCAAATAATGACACACACACATTTTTTTTTTGGCATAACATTGTTTGGCCTCTGCACTTTTATTGGCAATTACACATAACATAAATTAAATTTGCAATATAATGTATTCAAACATCTTACACTTTAATTATCAATCATGAATAAACTTGCTCAGTCTTTAAGGACTCGAGCTATCTGAAATAATTCTACCAATAAGTCCCCTTTTCTATAAAAAAGGTGACACAAACCATATAAATAGTGCCTTGCGACAAGGGAGGGAGGGTGGCGAGCCGTTGGCCAACTCTGACCAACTGTAGAGAATTCATTCACGGAGTGTCTTTATATAATGAGCCCCCAATATTTCAGAATGATCCATAGTCATGTGGTTTTCCTGTTTTTTTCCATGGTCATATACCTAATCTCTTCCCGCTTTTTTCCTCATCTGATTTCTTAACAGGGCCTACCTATTTCTGAGGATAATTTATTTATTTATTTTTATTTTAAATATAGAGGGGTGGCATCCGCATGCCCATGATTTGGGCTTTTCTGTTAGAGCCCTCATTTTTCATTCTTGTAGCCATTTCACACATTAGGCTATATGCTTGTTTTAGTGTTATTATGGGTCTTTAATACTGAAGGCTGGGTATAAATAATACAAAGGGATTCTAGAAAAGAAAAAAAAAAGTAAAATCAGAGCACTAGTTGCAAACTTAATACACAAATTACTTGTGGGAAAGATTTTTAAAACTTTGTCTATCATCATAACTAAATGATTTGTCAAGTCATAAGTAACTGTAAAAACACATTGTTACGTATACAAAAATCACTGAACTGGTAGAACAGTGTTGGATTCAGGGGCAGACTGACCATTTGGAAACTCGGGCACTGCCCGAGGGCCCGGGGTCAGTAGGGGGCCCCATGAGATGCCCCTGGTACCTTTTTCATAGGCTTTTTTGAGTTTGGGCAAGGACACAGGGGTCCCATGATCCCCTATTGCCCGGGGGCCCCATGAGTTGCCAGTCCGCCCCTGGTTGGATTAAATCATGTGCCACAGGCTATCCCCGCTTCAGTCGATCCTGAATACGGCGGCCAGACTCATCCACCTTACCAACTGCTCTGTTTCTGCCACTCCCCTCTGCCAATCCCTCCACTGGCTTCCGATTACCGAGCGGATCAAATTAAAAATGCTAACACTGATGTACAAAGCTGTCCATAACTCTGCCCCAAACTACATCACCGACCTAATATCCAAATACCACCCAAAACGCACTCTCCGCTCCTCACAAGACCTCCTTCTCTCTAGTTCCCTGATCTCCACCTCCCATGCCCGCCTCCAGGACTTCTCCCGGGCATCACCCATCCTATGGAACTCCCTACCCCAATCCATCAGACTATCACCTACTCTCCTCTCCTTTAGGTGCACCCTGAAAACCCACCTCTTCAGGGAAGCCTACCCCACCCTCTGCTAATTGCTGATCTCCTCCACTCTTCCTACCACTCCATCCCCCACAGCTATTCCTCCCGTACCACTATCCCCTCCCTCCTAGATTGTAAGCTCCAAGGAGCAGGGCCCTCGAACCCCTCGTGTATTGCATTGTATTGTTATTGTACTGTCTCATGTATTGTCTCCCATTGTAATGTACAGCGCTGAGCGAACTGTTGGTGCTATATACTGTATAATAATAATAATAATAATAATGTGTCAGTATACTAGTATGCATATATTTCAGAGCATTGGGATACAGTTTCATGAAACTTCGTAACTTCAATAAGTGAAAATATATACTTATCATGATCTGTCACATCTAATTGAAGTTCAACTGAAAACATGTCTTACCATGGTAAGATATCGGCTGTGGGCATATTTAGGAACATTGAACCAGCAAACACAAATGCTCCTGCGCTTGGGGATGGACTCGATGCAAGCTACAACCACATTAAGAATGTCCTGGAACATGCACACCTTGCTGCCCTCAAATGGACCGGGGAATCGAAATATTCTGAATGAGGAAAGAACAGGGCTCTGAGGAAGAGGCAAGTCCTCAAAACGCGTCAGCCTATTGGATGTCTACACTCCCCATTGCGGACTGTTACTCAGCGCAGTGTTGACCCAGCTGTTCTTTTATGATGTGCCTTGACTTTTTTCTCGTTTGTGAGTACAACACCTATTTTATTTCTTATTAAACATTTTTTATGGCAATGCACTAGGCCTGTGCGCCCTCTGTTTGTTCTTTCCTCATTCAGTATATTTAAGAACATGTCCTATGTTAGTCCGTGGAAACAGATCAGGTATCTGTCACTATCCCTTTGTGATCAAAATTCAAAATATGAAAAGATATCACCTGACAATATGGCACCTGTCACTGTCTCAAAATATTAGACAATGTCACAACATTTTATATGTGCTTTTATTAGAACATTTACGTTAGTAACTCTGTCTCCTAAAAGTATATAGCAACATTCATATCTTAATTTGGTACAACATTCTGTTTTTTTAGTGTTACTATTTGGGAAGATTTCTGTGTAGTACAACTTTTCTGTCATTGTGTTACATCATATCTGTTACTATGTTTGTACAAGTATTTTGATTTAAAGCCTTTCTAAAGCATTAGCTGCATACAGTCAGCAGCTGTGTATTCCTAAAACAGTACGAGTGAGCTCTCTTCTCCTGTTGGATACTGCATAAAGAGGGTTGGGCTGGTGCCTCTCTGCCATTCAGGAGAATCCTTGTGTTTTTTCCATAAATAAAATTCTGTCTCTGATTTGCGAAGGTGGGGGGGGAGGTCATGACATCATCTGCCTACCTCTCTGCCTTGAACAATCTGAGGAAATCTTGTTTTCCTTGACATATAGTAGAGAAGCACTAAACTCAACTCTTTCTATATCCTACAACAGATTGGAAGTCTCCTTTACTGCTGACATAACACAGTGCTGCTTACTGTATGTAATTAATGCTTGTAGAGTCCATTACAGCACAAGCATCAACCATATATTTCTGTAATGGAAATAGTTTTGGGACAGTTTGGCCCAAATAAACAGTTTAAAGTGACATTAAAAATTGAATTATACATCTCGTAATCTCATAATATCTGATTTGCTCTGTTCAATCTCATAATGTAGACTAAGAAACGCCCCCCAAAATTCACATATACTGTATATCATCTTTTTTGGACCAATTAGCTGGGGACCATGAACAATGGTCATGTTTTATGAAGTGTTTTAATATATGTATGTTAACTCTGATAACGCCACACCACAAAGGGCCTAAAATAATACCTGCTGCATTTTTGTACTGCAGTGTACCTCAATGCACAGTAAATGATAAAGACTTGTCTTTTCTGTAACTGTAGAACAGCAAAAAATCATAGTCTTTATCTTTAAAGAGTGTCAGAAAAGATGAAAGTTTAAAGTCTACTTTTTAGGTGTTTAGGGAACTTTATAGATCAAGACAGCCATTGGTAGGCGAAGAATAAAATTAGCAAGGTTATGTATAGATTGTTCCTGGGGTGTAGCAGCACCACATAAGAAACCTCCGCTGTTAAAATGAAGAAGATATACTGTATGTTTCATTTCAAAAATACCAGAAGACATTTAAGACAATGGAAAAATAATGGAAGCCATCAGCAGAGAATATCCAAGAAAAGATTTTTTGCACCAGGGACATCCAGCTGTTCTGGCCAGGGAGCCAGAAGATGACAAAGATTTTAAAAAATGTGTAGCTCAAAGTATTATTATAGACCAGACAGTGAGGCACTCGTGGATTTCTGGTCTTCCAGACAATCGTCTATTACCAATATAAAGACAGTTACTCAAGAACACTTGAAAAATGAAAACATTGTTCCCATTTGTTTGGGCAGGGAGGTCATGAATGTGAACAGTGTAGACTGCAGACTATCAATAAAATAAAATTACAGCCTGCGGGTGAGGGTGACAGCTTGTGTATGAGAGTATGATTTCTGGTATGTGTATAAATATATAATATGGTAATTTATGAAAGAACTGTAGACTGTTCTGTTAGCACAGTTAATGGTCCCTTTAAAAGTGTATGTTCACATTGCAAAGTAAATATTAGTTAATAGGATAAACCTGTGTTCATTTGAAATACCTAATTATGTTTCAGCAGTGAGCAAAATCACATATATATATATATATATATATATATATATATATATATATACGTGATTTTGCATTTCCGGGTAGGAGGCGTGTGCAAGCTGCGCAGGCGCCCTTCCCTCGTCACCATTTGCGGCCGTGGCTGTCAATCACTGGGTCCCAGCCGGTAATTACCCACCGGCGCCAGGTGACTACCAAGCATCTTCGACAGGGAGGAGGTCTGTTTGTTTACTAACAGTTCTCCTCCCTGTCAGCTTGGGCACACTGCTTTGGATGGCTGTGCACACCCATCCAAAGCAGTGTGCTTACAGTGACACACTGACACGGCCCTCTAGTAAAACACTCCCTGAACATAGTTAACATTTGATCGCCCCTCATGTTAACCACTTTCTGCCTAGTGCCATTAGTACAGTGTCAGCCCTTCTTTTAGCACTGATCACTGTATTGGTGTCACTGGGGATGTCAATGACATCAAGTCAGTTCCCCCCCCAGTGTCAGAATGTCCACTGCAGTCCCTCAGTCCAGCGATAAGTCGCTGATGACCGCCATTGCTAGTAAAAAGAAAAAAATCCAGTATCTATACCGCCATTTGTATGCGCTATAACTTTCACGTAAACCAATTAATTTACACGTATTGGGATTTTTTTTAGCAAAGATATGTAGCAGAATACAGTTTGGCCTAAATTTATGACGGAATTAGATTTTTAAATTTTTTTACTGGACATGTTTAATAGCAAAAAGTCAAAAATATTGTTTTTTCTCTCAAAATTGTCAGCCTTTTTTCTTATAGCGCAAAAAAAGAAAAATGCACAGGCGATCAAATACCACTGAAAGAAAATTCAATTAGTGGGAAAAAAAGGATGTAATTTTCATTTGGGTGCAGCATTGCATGACAGTGCAATCATCAGTTAAAAAACCGCAGCACCATAACGCAAAAAAATGTCTTGGTCAGAAAGTAAATCTTCAGGAGGGCAAGGGTTAAAGGAAAGAACAAAAAAAAAAAACCTTGCATTTAGGTTGACTTGATTATAGATGTCAACACATCTTTACCTTATTTACTAAGCTCAGTAAACATTAATTCTGCTCATTTATTCATTTTGACTGAATGGAATCCTCTGCTTTAGTGATTCAACCCTAGTATGTGTGTTGTATACTGTGCAGGGGCGGACTGACCATTTGGAAACTTGGGCACTGCCCGAGGGCCCGGGGTCAGTAGGGGGCCCCATGAGATGCCCCTGGTACCTTTTTCATAGGCTTTTTTGAGTTTGGGCAAGGACACAGGGGCCCCATGATCCCCTATTGCCCGGGGGCCCCATGAGTTGTCAGTCCGCCCCTGATACTGTGTTTCATTTATTCACTTTTATACAGTTACTAATTTATTTCTTCATCCACACTAATGCAAAAATTGGGAGAGGAACAGCAGAGCTATGGGATATGAGTAACATTTCTGATATTTTATTTGTACTTGGGGTGGGTATTTAATGTCTCACTCGTAAGAAATGTGTATTTGTGCACAATATGTTTTTATTTTAGAACTATAAGGTATGTTTGTGTAAGATTCACTGGGAAGTTCATCCAGTAATTCTTTTACTGACATTCCCGCAAGTAAGATTTCATGGCTTTCCCTACATATTTCACGTTTACCCTATTCACAACTAGATGAATGTGCAACAGGTGAATTTAGCAGCCAATGAACATCCATAAAATTTCACTAAAACAGTATATCTAAAGAATAACATGTACCTTGCTGGTAATTGCTCTCCTTAAACCATTCCTGCAGCAGCCTCTTGGCCCTTTAACTTGATCAATATGGGGCAGGATCAGGGATTTCAATCATGTGACCGCTGTCACAGTAGTCACAATATTGGAAAGCCCCCGATTGCAAGGGAGTATGCTCTCAGCACAGTAAATTGTTTACAAATAGATGCATATATGTGGGCACTCAGCGTTAAAGCCCACCCTCCGAGAGGCCGCATATATGCACCATGTCTGTGGAAACAGGTTAATAGGAAAACTGTGTATACGCATAAATGTGTATAAGGGCTTGGAAATTTATATTGCTTTCCCTTTACATTATCTACATACAGCAGGCCCCAAAAAGCTGAACAAAATGTGGGATAAATGGCTGATACAAAGTACCCCTTGCAATGTACCTAGGCAAGTAGTTTTAGTTGACACACTATATGGGGTATGTATTACTTGTCAGTACTCCAATTATACTGTCAGTATATATAGGGTTGGAACAACTGTGAACTTGCACTGTTAGAGCAGATGGAAACAAGCAGATATATTTTAGTTTTGTTGTTTGTAAACATTTATTTGTGCATAAAAGAATTGCACATTACCCATTTGTAATAACTGCTTCAACTTTATTTATATACTGTACATTAATAGTATTTAGTTTCAAAGTCTTTATGTGCCATCTTACAGTGTCCACATTATTTATTAATTTATTTATT
Organism: Staurois parvus; assembly: GCF_062004578.1. Lineage (NCBI taxonomy): Eukaryota > Metazoa > Chordata > Amphibia > Anura > Ranidae > Staurois > Staurois parvus. The sequence continues at coordinate 13,534,022 of NW_028317949.1, forward strand.
ATAGGTACTTATATAGCACTGTCAGTTTACCCAGAGCTTTACATATATATATTGAACATTCACATCAGTCCCTAACCCTCAAGGGGTGTACAATCTAAGGTCCCTAACTCACATTCATACATACACATATTAGGGCCAATTTAGACAGGATCCAATTAACCTGCCAGCATGTCTTTTGGAGTGTGGGAGGAAACCGGAGTACCTGGAGGAAACCCACGCAAGCACAGGGAGAACATGCAAACTCCATGCAGGAAGCACAATGGTTGGGAATCAAACCCATGACCCATTTACTGCAAGGCAGACATGCTAACCACTAAGCTACTGTGCAGCCCATCACATATGCCTTGTATACAGGGGCGGACTGACAACTCATGGGGCCCCCGGGCAATAGGGGATCATGGGGCCCCTGTGTGCTTGCCCAAACTCAAAAAAGCCTATGAAAAAGGTACCAGGGGCATCTCACCGGGCCCCCTACTGACCCCGGGCCTCAACCAGCGCCCGAGTTTCCAAATGGTCAGTCCGCCCCTGCTTGTATACTTACAGTATATACTTGAAATAAACAGATTTTACATTAAAAAAGCATATATGTTTTTGTAGAATTTCAAGCAGGGCTTTTCTTTCTGCACGTGTCTTTGCTGTTAAATAATCTCAATTTCTGCTTTCTTGTTACATGGCAGGAGTAAAGAATACCAAAGATGAAGACATTCCTAACTCTATCCAAAACTAAAAACAAAAACTGTGATTAAAAGCAATTATAAAAATGTAGTAATCTATACATAGAAATATGTTTCCAAAAACTACTACAGTGACCTAACAGGAAATGTAAATTCAAAGACACATTTAATTTAGCTCTCCCACTGAGCAATAAAAATAGAGCCACATATCAGAAAAAACAATCAAATTGAGGGTGTAGCATGGCATCAGGTGCGTTTTTCATAGACCTTTAGGTTAATTGAGCTAGACTATGTCAATAACATGTGTCTTGCATAAATAAATCAAAACTAGCAGAGGATGGGCAGAAATGAATGGCACTGTTATATTGGACTCAGCTATTCTTACTTCATGCAAATGAAAAACCAAAGTGGAAAGCGTATGGTGAATAGACTAGCAATGTCAGCATTACCACAGAATGTTGAGTTCTGAAATGCAATTCTCATGCACACACAGGACTATAAGAAGTGCATGTGAGTGGAAGTTATTCACTGTGTGCTGGATCAAAAGTAATATAGGATGGTCAAGCAGTGCCATATTTTACACTTTTCTCAATTATGAATCACAAGTACTGTCACAATAGAAAACAGTAAAGTGTCAAACAACAGGGCTATTTAATTTCACAATGGGGAGGGGACATTTTCTACATGCCCTGTGATTAGTATATATTAGGTAATATCACAAAAAAATTAAGGTCTGTAGGTAATGGAAATTCAGTGAATTAAAGGTACAGCCACCTCCTCTGTTACACCACCACTTACTGTATACAGTATAACATGGCCTAAACCTCCAATTTTGCATATGTAAGGATGGAAATTTGATATATACTCCGCATGAGAAAACTAAACACGTTAGAAATATATATTTATTCCAAAAAAATAAGTATTCTTCAGGAAAAGTGAGGACACCCTGTAATTATTGCAGCAGGTAAGGAAGACTAGAACCTTAAAACCCAACCTTAAGAAACATTTGAAACCCTTCCCACTTTTCTCTAATTCATGCTGCATGTTTTGTTCTTACTTTGTGAAACAAAGTGTGCTCACCAAGTCCACTGAGCAAATCCCTCACCAGTGTCGTTTATAGGTACGGAGACAGTTATTCCACCCCTTACAGATGTGCATGCACCAGTCTACAGTAGTGCCATCTCACTAATGTCACTCCTCTTCTGGATCTTAACCACTTCCCGACTGGTCGTTGCATATAAACGTCCTCCCCGCACCCTGCTTGTGCGCGCTCCCTTCGGACACAGTGAAACACCGATCGTCGGACGGGACCTCTGTACGAGGTCCCGATCATGTGATCACTGATTGGCGAATCAGTGATCACATGCAAAGTAGTAAGCAAGATGTCACTTCTGACACCAATGCTTACTACGTGTGAAATCTGTGAATGATCACAGAGGTCACATGGTACAAGGCTATTCCCAACAGCCTTGTACCATGTGACAAGCTGTGACCAATCACAGCTCACTCAGTACTTCTCAATGAGTGCAAGAATGCACACAGCGAGAAAGAGAAATGATTGCTTTTACATCCTATATGGGTGTAAAAGCAAACAGTGTAAAAGAAAAAAAAAATCTTCATCACCCCCCACAAGTAGTACAGTGTCTCCATGGTGACACTGTACTGCTAGGGTGACAGTATGTAAAAAAAAATAAAAAATAAAAAATAATAATATAAAAAAAAAAAAATGTAAAAAAAAATGTTTAAAAATTATAATTTTTGGTTATAAACTAATTTGGAATTTTTTTTTTTACTAAAAAGATAACGGAATACATTTTGGCAAAGATTTATGATGAAATATTATTTATTTGCAAAATTGTATAAAAAAAACACTTCTTTTTAAAATTTTTTGGACTTTTTCATTTACATAGCAAAAAAATAAAAATCCCAGCGGTGAATAAATACCACCAAAATAAATCTTTATCTGTCTCAAAAAAATGGTAAAAAATTCATTTGGGTACAGTGTTGCATGACCGCGCAATTGTCATTCAAAGTGTGATAGCGCTGAAAGCTGAAAATTGCCCTGGGCAGGAAAGGGGTAAAAGTGTCCGGTCTGGAAGTGGTTAAAAGGCTGCTGGACAGCCAAAAGGAAGTGTTCATGTCACCATGTCATGCAGACAATGGCATGGACACTGAAATAAGGTCCTCACTTGTAAACAGATGAGAAGAGAAGATACAGGACTGGAGTGTGAGCATGACCATGGCTTTAGATAAGTAAAAAGACTCTTTAGATGTAACCCTTGCTCTGGTGCAATGCCCTGATCACCTTATCTTTGTTTCTGTATATCTGAATGTAGTATTTAATTGAGGCCTACATCACCACAACATGTCCTGTGCTGTGTATTGGAGCAGTTGAAAAGCTATCTCGTGTTGATTCTTAGTAGATGCCACCAGCTGACTAGGAATGCTTAAGATGAATCATAAAACAATCAATTCACTGTGACAAGACATTTTGAAAATGCTAATTTCCACCTGCTTTGTCTTTATGTTCCAAATGACCAGAAATAGACTGATTTAAAATTAAAATGACCTGGCAGGCCATACCTAGATGGTCACCTTGCTAGTATATATTCTGTACAACTTAAACTGGAACCTATCTGGAAAAAAATGTCACAATGAAGAATATACCTAAGACTTATATGCTATAACAATATTGCTAGACTGTGAAAATCCTGCAGTTATTTGCTTTAACATTATTGCGATAAAATCAAATTGCATTGAGTTCAGTCTTGCCACATTTCTCTGGAATGTAATTTTAAAGCAATTTGGCTGTAGGATTTTCACTTTCCATACCCTTCTTTGGTCTTAAGTCTTTCTCAGTTTAAAGGTCTTATTCAGGAGCTGCAGTGACACTGAAAGAAATTGAAATTTTCCACACATCAATAAGCAGGAGTGAAATTCTGCAGCTCAGAAAGACGTAAATCTGAGTAAGCATGTATGTGTATATCACAGCTTGGTTTTTTAAATTGTCATTTATATCCAAAGTATTTATATATGTACAAAAAGACTTTTAGTTAAAGCAGTATTAAACCAAAAACAAAAATGTATTAACTTGAAGCTAACCAAATCTTAGATAATGTAATTGCATTTGTTTTTTTTAAGCTATTCTCCTTTATTTTCACCTGGTGATCCAGCCAGTAAGTCTGTTATTTTATAACTTACTTTAATAGACCAAGCTGTCCAGACACAGTAGCTGTTAGAGGGTTGACAGGGATGCTTGCAATGGTCAGATTTTTTGATTTATGTAAAACTTTTATTGCAAAATGAAAACCATTGTTTACTGTAACTGCTTATAAAGTGTTAGCTGGAGTCCATCTTCAGTTTGTTAGTACAGTTCATCTAAATCTTTTAATCTGACACTACCCTCTCCCCAGACTGAGAATGCTGCTGCCCAAAGGTGTCTGCTTTACTACATCCAGGTTAAAGACACCCTAAGGCTAGGTTCACAGCAGAGGTGGACTGACAACTCATGGGGCCGCCGGGCAATAGGGGATCATGGGGCCCCTGTGTCCTTGCCCAAACTTAAAAAAGCCTATGAAAAAGGTACCAGGGGCATCTCATGGGGCCCCCTACTGACCCCGGGGTTCTCGGGCAGTGCCCGTGTTTCCAAATGGTCAGTCCACCCCTGCTTGTATACTTACACTGTAGCAGGTTTTCGGCCCACCTTCCATTCATCCATTCATTTGACTAGGCTGCATTTCCCGCAAGAAAAAGGTTCTTGCATCGTTTTTGAAATGCAGCTGGAGGGAAATCACATGATGCTTTTGCAATATATGATTTTCCTGCAGCTACCACACCTGCAAATACGCTGTGGGTTTAGATGCATGCGGGTTCCATTTGGAATGGATGGTAGCCAAACGCATCTCTACAGAGCCATGTGTTCTGGTTGCGGGTGCAGGAACAGCTGAGAATCTCACTCCTGCAACCACCTACTACAGTGTGAACCTAGGCTTATCAGGAAGTGTGGTACTGGATAGGTGACCAGGAGTAATAAAGAAAAACAAGCTTAAAAAAAGAAAATCAATGCAGTTATGACATCTAAGGATTGGTAGGCTGCAATATATTACATTTGTGTTTTTTGTGTTTAATTCCATAGTGCCTTGTCTTTAGATTGGTGGTGCCTGAAACATGTGCGGCAAAATGCATGCAGCTCAGAAGTAGATTTTCCGCTTTTCACATGCTCAGTAGTGGGCAATCAATGACAGCATTAATATCTTATGACTAGTTTTCCTCTACTGCTTGTTTTAATCTTCACTACAAATAAATGACCAGTCAGAGCTTGAAAACCTCCAGGAATCTCATAGTTCTGTGCCCTACAATCTTTATGAGATTTACTTTAACAAACATACAGATGGTAAGTAAAGGATGTGGGTTAGCTTTGCACTCATGACCTTTCTTAATTTATGCCAAAATTCCATTCCAGAAATGTGTATATGGGGCCTCTCCACATTCTGTAGCTACGTTTTCTGCAATGTACAGCATTGCAATGGTGTATTGAGAAGATGCATTGATGTGCTATTTAGAATAAATAGCACTGCATTGTACCAATGTGTAAATTTGTATATAAATATATTATATATATATAGGTATATTTTACATATATATAGACATATTATATTTAAAATTGTAATTTGGATAACCAGAACATGCTGTACACTAACTATGCTGTGTTTGCCTGCATAGGTTAAATTTTTGATCAGATTTCAGTAAGAACACCTGCAATGTTCCTGCCAGCACAGCTCTCAACTCCAGCACACATCTCAGTGAATCTCGGTAGGGTATCAAATCTCAATGAATCGCACACGTCACTATATCTCCCTTCTGTCTTCAAGCTGTGCTGGTAAGTTTCAAAAAAATGATCTGACATATGGTGTTTTTTTAAACTGGTTCAAGTTTGAATAAATTGAGTCTGCTTCTCTTTTTATACTTGAGAGGTGAAGGAAGAACAAATGTATTTTTTTTTTCAGAATGAAGAATGGGGAACAGGTCCTTGTTTTAACCATAAATGGTAATAAATAGACTTAAAATATTCACTTTTCCTATTGTCTGAGCAATGTCTGATGCTTATAGATAAATCCTATAGTAAACATGTGTGTGTTGAAGTAGGAAGTTGCAAATGACTTTCTGCTGGTCACATAGTAAAAAACGGTCATATGTTTCTTACAGATTCCTTAGCGTTGAACTCTGAGCACAAAATTGACAAAACTTTTCCTTTAGATATATTCCTCAATTGCTAAGGTTATCAAGTCATGTGAAAAAATAAGTACACCTCAGATATTGTTGTATTTTTCAATATTTAAATAGGCAAACATTTGACCTTAAATTGTGACTGCAGATAAAGGTGATATATCTGAATAAAGGCAAAAGGAAATTTCACCTTTTCAGTGATTTACACAATGAAAATGTCAATGGATGTAATGATGTACTGTGGAAAAAGTAGGTACACCTTTGGTTTCAGAAATCGGTATTGCCAACATTCTGGAAATATCTTCTTGTAGAAATATTTTTATAATAATCTTTTCTGAAGGTGTTAGAGAGTTTTTTTGACCTTGGTAGGCTGACACTTTACATATCAAAAGTAAAGAGAACATCAGGTCCCAAGATGCCTGAGGTTTAAATAAGACAGGCTCCACCTACATACTCCCTAAGGAAGTTCTAATCATTGTCACCTAAAACAGAACACCTGATTCTAATTTAATAGATTTGAAGTGTTGGTAAATGTAGAGATGTACTTACTCTATCCATGTAATAAATCTGAAATTTAATTCATAAAGTCTATGAGAATGGATACACCATGTGAATTATATGTAATTATTCAAGTATATGATATTTGCATGTAGGCACTGTTCTACCATCAGATAGAGAAAAAACATCTCCCCGTCTGAGGAGGGCTGCACCCCTGAAGCATTTCCTTTGGTTGTTGCTGTCTTGGTACCCTTGGCTTCCCTTTTGGCTTTGCATATCCTGAGGCACTGGAGAGTACATACGATATCCGGTTCAACTGTTCTACCATCAGCAGGGAAATTCATTAATTTGTCCTGCTTGCAATAATACATTTGGCCAATAAATGTAGCCAGAAATAAATGTACTATTTTGCAGAAGCCAAGGACTGTTTAACTAAAAACTCCTATCACCCCTCATTCTGAGAAAAGGAAACATGAGCATCCTGGTTGCTCAGACTCCATCTTAAGAACTGAGGGAGAGGAAACCAGCTATGATCTTTACAGCACATGTTGTAGATTAAATTAATATTACCTACAGACAGCATCACTGGTGAGCATAGACTTATTGTCATCTGCAGCCTAGTTATTCCATTGTGTTTCCTATATTTTTCACACATTGATTGTATGTGTTTCTCTTCAGTTACGTTCAGTCTGGCTTATTGCAGAATAGGAGGGTTTCAGGATCCTGACAAAGCCACGTGACATTGTGGAGTAACACGTAGAGCGTGGTGACGTACTTCTGGTTACGCACATCCGGCAGACGCCATCTTTGGACACCCAGCACCTTGCAGTACACCCACAGCACATGGGAGACCAGCTGTATGAGATCTGCAATACTGTGAGTGTTCTCTTTTGGCTAGTTTTCATCTGCTATATGGAATAAATGGTATTTCACTATGGAGGCTCTCTTTGTCTACCTCTCTATGGCCTTGTGATAATCCTGGGGGTATTATCATCTGAGGGCATAAGTGGCCTGGCAGAGGAGACTGAGTGGTACTACAGGAGCATTATAAACAGAGTTCCCCAGTCTGGTGGAGCTATATTACCTAAAGCATTGTGGCCCTTAGGAGTCGCATGGTTAAGGTGAGGAGGCACTTTAGCCACTTTTGGATTACAATATACACGTGTGGCATGCTAACACGCATCATGTTTGGAGTGAAGAATTGAAGCACTGACATTGCGGTGTTTGTTTGCACATGAAATGTCAAGCACTTGTTATTGCACTTTATTGTGGATTTTTATCTTTAACCAACATTTATATTCATACTGAGCACCTGTCACTTTCAGTTAGAGTGTGCAATGTCATTGTGTATTACTTTTACTTTGCATATATTGTATTTTGGCACGATCTAGTCAGCAAACGCATGACCTATCTTGTACTCTCAGCACTTGGCACTTATATATATATTTTTTTTTTGGGGGTGGGGGATACTTAGCACTAGTCATTTATATCTTTCAATACACCGTGGTCTCTTTATATGCATTTTATATTTTTATATCATTGTACTTTATATATTTAGTTCTTTATGTGAAGTGCTTCACCAACATTGGTTTTTTACATTATACATCTTGTGGTATTGGGAATAGGTGGTAGCAGCTTGCATATATTTGGGGTTTTGTTTGTTCATACCAGTGGAGCGCAGGGGGATTATTTTTATATTAGTCTTTATACAGGAAGTTCCTGCATACAAGCAATATTTCATACTGTACTTGATTAATGCACAGATCTGAAAGAAATACACAAAACACTCCAAGATTCTTGTATTTAGATGCTATTTGCTTATCCCGGATCTAAGCTTTAATGTATAGTTCAAAAAGGTTCTGCATTTATAAAAATGTGGCACGCTTTTTGCTTTGGTTACAAAAAACATGTCTTGGTTTGTATCTTGGTGCTGGTAAGCAGAAAATATAAAGAATAAAAGATATGTTGGCTATATGGAAGAGCTGCATCTTGTACCTGTACCTAGAGCAGTGTTTCTCAACTCCAGTCCTCATGGACCCCCAACAGGTCATGTTTTCAGGATTTCCATTATTTTGCACAGGTGATTTGATCAGTTTCACTGCCTTAGTAATTACCACAGCTGTTTCATCTGAGGGAAATCCTGAAAACATGACCTGTTGGGGGTCCATGAGGACTGGAGTTGAGAAACACTGACCTAGAGCATCTGAATTCTAAATATAACTCTGAAATTGATGAATATGAATATATTTTGGCTTAAGTGGGTAAGTACTTTTTTACTAATATGAGCAAAGTAAAGTGAAATCTGATATGTTACTATGGGTTACCGAACAAAATATATTTTGAATGTCACTCCAAGAAATGAATTTTTTACAGTCATTGCAGGTGGCCAAATGTTATGTCATTGAATCTGTACACATGAACTTTCAGTAATTTAAGTGCTGCAATTCCTTTAAGGTTTTGCAACCAACATGTGTTTAAACAAAGTTGACACACTAACCTGTTTCAGGTTCCACAGAAAAATATGGTTGTCCCTGAAGTATGCTGTAAATTACTTTGGCACTATTTCCATAGGAAGGATCATCTGCATCTACAGCAGTAACTTGAACAACAAAAGTGCCTAGATGTAAAAGAAATAATAAAATGATTAAGAAAATACATTTAATCTAGGAGAAAATATAGTTAAAAATGACGGGTTTTCTCATAGGCTTGTTAATTGGAGAACCATTGACTGAGAATAGAGCACTGACAATGTTGAGCTAATATAAAAACCTTCTATACAAACAATTGTAAAACTATTATATAAAATCGCAAAACACTGACCTTTGCACAGTTATTCAGTAAGACAGAGTGTGCAATGTACATCTTTGACCAATCTGACTACAGTAAACTGAAATATGTTTGCTTTGGGTTGCTGTACTACGTGCATCATCATTATTCTTTGCACAGCTTTACTCAATGAATCTGTAAGTGTCTAAAGTCCTGAATTACAGTATCAAGCTGGCCAGAAGGTCGGAGTTGGCCTTTAGCAATACCATAATGGATTGTATGATACAGTTGTCATATTACTATGACCTTAGCTACCAGGGTAGCATTCTCTGTCCTTTATTTCAAGATATTTCTGTATTTTTCTTAATTCTGTCACTCAAAAACAGAACCACACATAAACTCGCTGTCAAATTATGTTTAGGTACTCAGTGTTTTATTCATAAAATAATCAATCCTCTGTGTGAAATATTGTAGAATAACATATTGGTAGGTCTTATTTGAACAATACTTACCATGAAAAAAGTACTGAAGTCTTATATGACCCTAGCTCTAAGAGTTTGTTGGGTTACAGTGTATGCACTTGAGGATTTGATGATTTAGTTATATAAATAAATAATAACACTGTTTCAGACCAGGTCCACAGGTCTAGATGCTGAACCAAAATTACAAGTGACCTGCTGTAAAAATAACTGTTACTTTCAGACCCCGTCCTGTTCTTTGCAACCTTTTTTCTTGTGATATTCACCTTTGTTTGATCTCAGCACCCAGTCTGTGATATCTTCAAAGTAAGTGCCCTTTCTTTGTACTATGTGGCTAGCTGCAATTTTAAACTTTCACGTTCTTTTCAGCTGTCCATGTAATATTTCTGATGTTGTACTCTATGTCCTCATACAGATCCATGTAACCCAGTGCTAGATTTTTGTCACACTGATGTAATTATATTCAGCTCAACAAATTCCTAAAATAATTGCTCATGCTTCACAAATACACAATGCTTCACAAATAGTACATGTATAATTACAGGTACAACATACAATAAATATACTTTTTTTCTTCTTCACTATAATAAAATTACACTTTTATATAGGTTAAAAGAGTAAAGGCGGGTGATATACTCCCTAAACACTTGAACATTGTTAATATCAATATATCTATAACTTATGATGCATTGCAAATAAGTAATCTCACTAGAAGGGTTGTGGATTGAATTCACTGATATTCATGGCCTTGTGAAATTTATGTACAAATTGACCCAGTAGATTTTTTAAAACTATAATGCAATACTGCATGACCTTTAACCAGTCCTTGACCGCCTACCCCAGAAAAACTGGGGCAGAGTGACCCTGATGCATTGGAGCATGTACATGTATGTGATCTGTCTCTTCCGGGTAGGGGGAATGCATGAGGCCGCAGCCCCATCTGTGCTGTCATTTGCTACAGCACAAGCCGTAACAACAGAGGGCTCTCTACAGACAACAGCAATGTGCTGTTTTTTTTCTCCCTGCAAAGCACTTTATTATTAAGCAACACTTTGCTTAATAAAACAGCACATTGTACGCACAGTAAACAGTGGTAGCCAGGGGTGGACTGACAACTCATGGGGCCCCCGGGCAATAGGTGATCATGGGGCCCCTGTGTCCTTGCCCAAACTCAAAAAAGCCTATGAAAAAGGTACCAGGGGCATCTCATGGGGCCCCCTACTGACCCTGGGCCCTCAGGCAGTGCCCGAGTTTCCAAATGGTCAGTCCGCCTCTGGTGGTAGCCACACTGTTAATCCTTTGATTGCCCCCAAATGTTGACTCCATCCCAGCCAGTGTCATTAGTGCAGTGACAGTGTATATTATTAGCACCGATCACTGTATTAGTGTCTCTGGAGATGCCAATGTCATTTAATCAGTTCTCACCCAGCTTTAGTTAGTGTCAGATTGCCTGCCACACTATAACAGTCCCACTATAAGATGCTGATCACTGCCATTACTAATATTAAAAATTCCAGTTTGTAGATATAACATATATAATATATATGTTATATATAGCTATGACTTTCATGCAAACAAATAAATATACAGTTACTGGGGATTTTTTTTTTACCAAAGACATTTAGTAGAATACTGTTGGCCTAAATTTATGAAGAAATGTTTTTTTTATTTCTTTAATGGATGTGTGTTATAGCAGAAAGTAAAAAAATAATTTGTTTTCAAAATTTTCAGTCTTTTTTTGTTTATATAATAGTAAAATTATAAAGCTTAGTGATGAAATACAACCATAATAAAGCTTTATTTATGTGAAAAACGATTATATAAATTTAATTTGGGCACAGTGTTGCATGACTGCACAATTATTAGTTATAGTAATGCAGTGCCGAAAAGCAAAAAATGGTCTGGTCATGAAGGGGGTAAAACCTTTCGGAGCTTAAGTGTTTAAACAATGTGCAGACAGCTGGATCCAATAGAAATCTTCTGTGCAGTGATGCACTGTCTCTTATTTTTTCTGAACTTCCACCACTGTGGGAATTAATAGCTTTAGATCTTCTGTCAACCTGTGTGATAAAGTTCCCAATGAGAACCCATCCCCTCCTCCATTTGAAAGCATTCTTTCATTGTTTTCACTGCCTGTGGCATGATCTGTGAATGAGAGTGATCAATAACAGATTGTTTTACAGACAGTGAAAGCAATAAAAGAATATTTTCCAATGGAGGATGAAGGAGTAGATGTAAGGTCGTCATTAGGAACTTCTTCACAGTAACTTCACAGAAAACATAAAGAGATTACTCCAACAGTGCTAGAAATTCAGAGACAGGAAGAGAACTGGGCATCCCTGCACAGAAGATTTCTATAGGATTTAGCTGCCTTCACAGTGCTTTATTACTGGTAAATTAGTTTGTTTTATTTTTAGGGGTATATTGTGTTTTTATTTTTATTTTATTTCTCGTTAATTAGGGCCTCTGTTTACCTTTTTTATGTTAAAAAAGTGGACTTTTGTTTCAGGAAGTATTTTTTGAGAGTTTTCATCGATGTTGGTGTTAGATTGTTTTTATTCTATGTTGATGTGGCCTTTTTCAAGTTATATTGTTTTGATTGTTTTAGAAATGTGGACTTTTCTTTCAGTAGTGGTATTTCAGGGTTTTAATGTTTTGAGATTTCCTGCTTTTTCTTCTAAGTTAATATAATTCTTTAAAGTGGTTGTAAAGGTTGAAGGGTTTTACCTTCATGCATTCAGTGTTTAGATCCTCCCTCATCCCCCCAATATTTACCCAAGCCTGATTGTGATTCAGTTTTGTGCATGAGAGCAGCAGTTCTGCTGGGTCTCTCCCACCTCATTGACTGACAAACAGCAGTGGGAGCCATTGGCTCTGACTGCTGTCAATCACACAAGTGAGGTGGGAGCAGGGGGACGAGCTGCACTCTGTGTGTCTCATAGACACACAGAGGTTGCTCAGGGGGGTGAGCACACATGAGTGCCCTCCAGAGCAAGCAGCTTGCTCTCTGTTCATTCAGAAGAAAGGAGGGACCAGGAGCTCAAGCAGGGGTCCTGAGAAGAGGAGGATTGGGGTTGCTCTCTGCAAAACCATTACACAGAGCAGGTAAGAGTTACATGTTTGATATGTTAAAAAAAAATGTGAACCTTTAGTATTACTTTAAACTTGGGGTGTTCAAAGCACAAAATTCTTTGCAGCACAATGCTGCAATATTTGAAAGAAAACTAAAACAAAATGCAAAAACAGTGTGCGCCTAGACTACCTCAAATGAAATAAATAACATTCACCACATACCCCTTTATCCACAGAAGCTATAATATTTGTAAAAAATTGTCCTGCTACTGGACTGTTTTACACTGCTGTAGCCTCTGCAGAGTCTTCTTTTTTGTATTAAAACCCCTATTTGTCTATAGTAAATTTGGGCTTAGCATTGTTCATTTAACATTTTCTGCTGCTGGTCAATTTTTCACTGCTGTGTTTTGCATCAGCAAAAACAAGGGCAGCCTCAGAAAAATACTGGCAAACTTTAAAGCATTGTGAAGTAAAACAACAAGAAGCGCACCAACCTTGCTCTGAGGAAGAAGGCATGACCTTCGAAGCGCGTCAGCTGTACTGAATGGCTACCCCCATGATGGTATTCGCACTGGCCTTTTGCCTTTGAAGTCACTTGGAGGACTTGCATGCCTGTTTTTATTTGCTGTTTGTGAGTACCATTCTTTTACTAAATAAATTTTGGTTACTGAGGTAATGCGCAAGGTTGGTGCGCTTCTTGTTGTTTTACTTCACAGTTCTGTTTGGGATTCCCCAGCCTTGGTGTGGAGCTGCATGACCTTGTTTATTCCGGTGTTTGCTTTTCCGGAGTTTGATTTCATCTACTCACCACCAGACTGGGTCTCGGAGCGCAGGAGAAATCGCATTTGGTTAAAACGTTAAAGCATCCCACAAGCATTTAATTTAAAGAATTTGTGTATGTTCAATGTTTCCCCCAAAGATAAGTGAAAAAACCTTTCGCTGTTTCCAGTATTTTGTTTTTATTGGGACATGTTCCCCATGACAGGGTCCAGCTTCTTATGCTTTTTTTATATTAAATTGCTTATTACCCCTAAAAGAGGCCATATTGTAACTACAAGACTGCCCCGTAGATGCTTCCACAGACTGCAATGGTGTTAACCCTGTTTGGGTTAGCAGACTTTCAGATAGGATTTGCCAAACCTTTGAAGAATTGACCGCAAACACTTTCTCTGATCTGTATTCAGTCAAAAGAAAACACACATTTAAATATTGTTCAAAGTATGTGTTGTGTCTATAAGTTGCTGCTAGATTTGGGGGGGTTTTTTAGGTCTCTGATGTGTGCTATCATTAAAAATGATTTTTCTTTTGATGGTATACAAACTTTACCTACAGTACTTAGGTTATGAGGTTTACTAAAGGAATAAAAACTGATACCTGAGCATAGTAAGTATCAAAAATTATATTTACTTCAATCATTCAATCATGAGCAAGAAAAACAGATACTGAACACTGTGATATTATGATTCCTGTGCAGTAAGGTCTATGCTGTATGAGCTATTAATAATAACTTAGTAGCATAAGGTTACCCTCTTATTGACAATTGCCTCACTTGCAACATGCTGATTTCAGTGAACTTCTAAAAAGGCATTTTTCATTATGGGTTTAATTTTACCCTAATAACTACTAAATCACAAATCTACACACGTTTTGTTTCTGGTGAGTAAAACATTTATTTAAAACTGACTATTCATCTGGTTTGAGATCAAATCATTCCTTACTAAAAAATATGATGTGACCTAATCAAGACCTGCTGGATATATCTGAACAAGAACATGTTATTCAAAACTGCAATATTAGCTGGTGTACCTTAGAAAATGATTGCTTTTAAAAGAGATATATTATTTTCAGAAATGCAGAGAGAACTGGACCCATGTTAGATCCCTGCTGAGTAAGTGGATGGCTGGTCCATGTCTGCTCTGCTTATGCAGAACAAACACAGACATAGCCTGCTCTCCTCTGTGGGTGGTCAGATGTAAATGGACTGCCTGTCCATTCACACCCAAATGCCATCCAATCTGATCCACTTGACGGGTGGGGAATGGATCCCCATCCATCTGTTTTCAGAGGATAGGATCAGCTGTAGGTGGGTGTAAACAGACACATATCCATTTACATCCACCACTCCATAGAGGAGATTGAAGGCTCCTTGTTTTAAATAGTCTATCCCCAGCAAACAAACATGCCCAAAATGTTTCTGGTGGGTGCACAGGGTTCCAAACATGCCACTTTTACCGCTTGTAGCACAGAGTTGAGGAACTTCAGAGATATGAATGTACCAGAGCTCATCACTATTGTGGAGGAGTACATTTTCCATAACATGGCTTAGGAGTTTATTAAACTAAAGTGACCCCATTTCTCTCAGTTGAAGTGCTGAGAGGTTAGAAGTTATGGTGCTTGAACAAAACTACTCTCCATTAATGCCAGAAAAGGGGACACCAAAGGGACTTGGTTGCTAGTACAGAAAAATCGAATAACTTTGGCATATTAAATTTTAATTTGAAATTATTTCATTATTTTTAGCAGTTGATTAGAGATCAGTAAATTAATGTCCCCAAGCTGAGATTTGATTTAAATTAGCCACATTCACTTGTATTCTGGTAATGCCATATGATTCTAATGATGCCATGTTCAGTTATGCAGAGGGTTGCAAGGAGAAGCTTGAAAATAGGGGAATTGTACTTGACCTTTATAATGCCATACAGAGCACTTACCAGCAGGACAGCAGATGAGACATGATACCAAGGTCTAGTGAGTACAATTTAGTGAGAGAAGTGGGGATTTGGGGTGAAGGTGATTTTTTTCATGAACATGGGTGGGGGAATATATTAAAAGGAGGGACTTATTTTTTTCTTGGAACTCTGTACATTACTTACTCTTGACCTCTACATCCTTTTCATTAAGGATTTCTGACCCCTGCACTCTGTGTGATAATTAATCCTGACCCCTGCAATCTGAGTGTTATTCACTTCTGACCCATTAACTCTGTGGATTACTTACTCCTGACCCCTGCACCCTCTTTGTGACTTACTTCAGACCTATGCACTCTGTGTGTCACTTACCCTTACCCTCTATGCCATGAATGGTGTGTGTTATGCACTCCTCACCACTGCACTATTTTATATACACTCTCTTGAACCAGAGCAGGATGGGCACAGATTATATTTAACCATATCCATTTAAGCCCCTCCCACTGTGCAATTTATCCACATCCACCAATTGTCATGGTGCCCATGCAGCCCACATCATTGCTATTCTCAGAAGTATTTCAAAATCCTAGTAATGCCCCTGAGTCCTCTGCTCTTTTGATCTGCTGGATAGCCATGTTTGGAATAGTGCCATTAAGAGCCACAGGCGCTGTTCTCAATATGACGCTGCATGGCAATCTTCTCTTGGGCCAGCTTTCCTATGCACTGCACAGCCATATTGATCTTTGGTGATTTTTGTGGGCGTGTCTACAAATGGGGAATGGTTTATAGGAGTAGGTGAAAGTAACTGTGGTCAGTAGAGTGTCCACAGATTTAGTTTCAAATATCAGGTAACTTGAGTTTGAAAGAGCTGATACAGTAAATTATAAAGGTACCATAATGTTTACATGTTTAGGGAATGAGAAGATTCACTTAAAGTGTGGTGTATTTCAGCAAATATATTTCTGTTTACCTTATTTTATCATCGGCATATACCTAATTGGATGCATAACATTTGCAGCAAGCCAGGTCAACCGCCATCGGAGCCAGGGAAGACCCAATTTACTCAGAATTATTAATTACAAGCAGAAAAAGAACTATCACAGAAGTTGTTATCTCAGCAAATCCAAGGATGGGTTGTACACTCAAGTGATGATATTGTATCTTTAGAACAACAAAATGTTAATTTTTCAGTTTTCTCAAACAAATAAATACATAATGCTGCGTGTAAATGTCAAAATTAAAAATAGGGTAAGAAACTGGCAAAAAGTCTTTATAAAAGGTTTATAAAAGGCTGTTGTTTTACTTAGAAGTTGAGCATCTTAAGTCAACAAATTGTGTGAATATTCACTTAAGTTATCTAGTCCTGTAAAAGACTAATTGCTGTTCACTAATTTAGTTCTTTTGCACATGGTTGGGTATTCAAAGTACACAGGAATTTGTTTTCAACATGACTGGATAATTAAAGTATATATTCACACAACTTTTTGTTTGAAGACACATTTACTACATCAGCCTGAATGTCTGAATTTAATATTGAGTAAAGGGCCTGATTTATTGAAGCTTATGTTTGTGCACTGGCTCATCAATCTTGCACAAGCAAACAACTCCTATGTTCATAGCATTTATTATGTGCCTGCAATGCATGAGCACTTGGAAGCAGGTTCCATCATGTATACTGCTGAGTTAGCTAACATCAAAGTTTGGAGTGCAATTTTGATTCGACTTTACACTCTCTGGCACTCAAGTAGTATCAAAGTAGCATCAAAGTCACATCAAAGTAGTGCAAGAACCTTTATGTGTCCTAAGTTGCATGTTAGAGTTAGGCGCCATACACACAGGGTGTTTTAATAATGCTGGTAGCATTAGCTGTGTAAAGTCACGTTAAAAATGTGAGTTTTTCAACATTTTTGCATTAGTGCTTCGCTGCTTTTAGCTGTGTTTTTCCGCATTTGCAGTTTTTAGCTTTTTTTTTTTACACAAAAAGTAAATACAGTTTTTGCTTAAAAAAAGCCAAAAAACACCGGTTTGCTGCGTTTTGCCACATTTTACACATTTACCAGCGTTACAGCTTTTTTACAGCTCAGAAACTCCTCTAGAATCTCACTAGTTCTGTTTTTTTTCTCCAGCCAAAAAGCACACTTGCCAAAAAACTCTGATGGATACGTAGGAGAACATGCTGTGGAGTTTACTGTCTGTAGAAAAAAAAAGAGCCAAATACAGCAGATGTAAAAACGTCCAGTGTGCAGGAGGACTTAAGTTTAGGGTTAAGTTAAGGACTTAAGTTAAGGTTAGGGTTAAATATTAGGGTAAAGGTTAAGGGTGAGGGCTATGCGTTTCGGGGACGGATCCCTTTCCTCAGAGCTGATGACCAACCTCTGATGCTGATGTATGATGAATGGAAAGTAAGAGCCTCACTGTTGATGCCTGAGTGGGATGGTGTGGAAGTGCGCTTTATGCCTGTGGGGAAACGATTTCCCCACAGAGGTTGGTCATCAGCTCTGAGGAAAGGGATTCGTCCCCGAAACGCGTCAGCCATTTGACCGCACTGACAGTGAGAACACCTTGCCTGCCGTTGTGGCCCTTGTCATTTTTCTATGCTTTTTAGATACATGCTTCGTCTGTGAGTATGTTTTTATTATTTCACTCCTACAATAAACCTTGGATAATGCACTAGGTGTGTGCGCCACCTGTTTTCTCTCTATCCAGTGGCTGATTTCCCCGTCTGAGGAGGGCTGCACCCCTGGAGCATTTCCTTTGGTTGTCGCTGTCCTGGTACCCTTGGCTTCCCTTTTGGCTGTGCATATCCTGAGGCGCTGGAGAGTACATACGATAACCCTAGCCCTTAACCCTAACCATAATATTTAACACTAATCCCAGCCTCTATCCCTAACCCTTCACTCTAACTCTAACATTTAACCCTAGCTCTTAACCCTAACATTTAACCCTAGCTCTTAACCCTAACATTTAATACTAAGCCTAGCCCTAGCACTAACATTTAGCCCTAACTCTAGTCCTTAACCCTAACATGCAACTTTGGACACATAAAGGCTCCTGCACTAATTTGATGCACCTTTGGTGTGGCTTTGATGCTAGCTGAGTGCCAGAGAGTGTACAAATTGCATCAAAGTTGTGTCAAAGTTGCACTCCATGAATAGAATTGTCATACTTTCCTATTAAAAAAAGCAAAATGTATCAAAAACGCATGCTCAAAAATGAAAAACTCACTGCACTCACTG
Source organism: Staurois parvus (assembly GCF_062004578.1). NCBI lineage: Eukaryota > Metazoa > Chordata > Amphibia > Anura > Ranidae > Staurois > Staurois parvus. The sequence goes on from NW_028317949.1 coordinate 13,552,660, forward strand.
GCATGTGCCAGACAAATGCATCAACCACAAACCGCATAAATGTGAACCTAGCCTAAGTGCTCACAAATGTCATTAAAGGCAGCTGTACCAATCCAATAAAAGTAAACAAGCCACACTACTCTCTCTCTGCTGGAGTCATCATGATGGTTATGCACAGATACACCTTTTGTGGCCAAGACCAGTACTAACATATGATTTCATGTGGGGCTGCCTCTGCAAAGGTTTCTTTAGATACATACCCATATATACTCGGTCTTTTTCCCTCTTTTTTCAACTGGCTGCTTTGCTTGACATGTGCATTTCATTGCTTAAAATCACTTTTCTTTCCTTATTGCACTCTATTGAAGCATAAAAGTAGAACTATTTGGATGTTCAATGCGCAAAGCAAATTAATATCATGCTGTATGCATTGAATACCAGTGTACACTTTGCTACCTAGGTTTAAGTATAGAGTCCACTAGGTAGGAGCTCAGTGTTCTGCCCAAATGAAAGTTCAGACAGAACACTGACTGTTTGTCTGAAAATATAGGACATTTGGTGTGGATGAAAATAACAGTTTCCAGGTTTCTAAGGAAGCAGCAGGTACCCTTACAAACCTCTGACATCATCCTTCCCATTCACTTACATGGCAAGGAATCCCCAACCACATAAGCAAATAAAGGGGGAATGGAGCAGACTACATAATTGCCTAAATTAGGCCATATTGCTAAATTTGGGCAAGAGTATAAGGATTGGTTGTGTGCAGCGGGTCATCAGGTTTTTTTTTTTTTTTTGGTCAGTAGGTGGGGGCCATCACGATTGATTTACAAAGAGAGACTTTTGGAGCTTTTATTTTTTGAAAATAAATAACTTGCCACATATTTAAATGTTTTTATTTTTAGGTGACATCTTGTTTTATGGTAATATACCCCACACTTGTTCACGTAGGGGAAAACTGTTATCTGTGACCCTCCTATTATTAAAGGGCAGTTTCAGAATCTGATAAATAACTCAACCATGAACCCCCACAACCACTAGACAGGGTTGTGGTGGTGAAGCCCTCATCCTCATCAAGACAAGGAATGAGAATACAGATTTCCTGGGGGATCTCATGCATTTTTTGTTTGTGTGAGGTACTAGCTTAAAATCCATACTAGACTCAGCGGGTCTGGTGTGCATTTTGAGGGAGAACCTATGCAATTTTTTGTTATTCTTGATGTATGACGTGCTACAAAAAAAAATTATATTTACAAAGAAACAAATGACACAGTTTAAATTGCTGGCAAATAAAATTTCATTCTAGATTCTATAAAAAAAAGATCCCCTTAGGGGTCTTCTGTGACTTTTGAGGGACCTTTTGAGTCAATGTGCTTTTTTTCTTTTTTTTTTTAAGAAGTCAGGAAGGTGATTTAATATGCTGGCAATTTAACCATTTGATGCCCGGCCAATGGCCGTTTGGGGCCGCAAAAATGCACTAGATTTCCGGGGTGGATGCCATTTGGCGTCCTCCCGCACATGCGCAGTTATCGTGCTTGCAGAGCTGCGCAGCGGCGCCATCTGTCACCGGCCGTGTACCTCAGACCCCCGTTGCCGGTACCATGTGACCTGCTGTGTCCAATCACAGCAGGTCACATGACAGTTGTATACAATGGATGGCTTCATTCATGCCATCCATTGTATACTAGTGTGTCTAGCTGTGAATGGTCACAGTGATCACATGCACATGTCATGTGATTAGCTGTGGCCAAATCACAGCTAAGCACAAAAAAAAAAAAAAACTCTGAATGAATCGATGTCATTCAGGTAAATGCTTGCTTATATAAGCAAAGTAATTATTTGCTATAAGCATATTGTGTAAAAAAAAAAAAAAAATACTAATCACTTCCGCAAAGTAGTACAATGTTACTATGGTAACATTGTACTACTTTGGTCATAGTGAAATATGAAAAAAAAATCTTAAATAAAAAAAAGGAATAAAAAATTAAAAATAAAAAAAAATTAAAAAAATTTTTTTTCATACACCAGTCAGTGTCCCTGATCACCGCCATGCCAGTTATATGATGACGCTGTACTGCACTGGTGACAGTATGTTAAAAAAAAATAGTGAAAATAATTTTTTTTAATTTTTTCATTTTCCGAAAAATTAAGAAAAAAAAAATACAACTTCCAAAAACTCGCCATTCCTCTTATGAAGTACGTTGGACTGTCTACTTTACAAAAAGGGGTCATTTGGGGGATATCTGTACTGTTATGACATTTGTGGACCTCAAGAAATTAGATTGGCTGTCAGTACTTCAGGATTGATCAATTTTCAGATCTATACCATAGTTTGTAGGAAAGTTATAGAGTTCACAAACTAAAAAATACATCCTAATTTGGGTTATTTTCACCAAAAACATGTAGCAGAATACATCTTGGCCTAAATTTATGAAGAACAATTATTTATTTGTAAACTTTTATAACAGAAACAAAGAAAAACGTGTTTTTTCTTCAAAATTTTTGGTATTTTTTTGTTAATTTAGCAAAAAATAAAAACCCCAGCGGTGATTAAATACCACCAAAAGAAAGCTCTAGTTGAGTGAAGAAAATGATAAAATTTTAGTTTGGGTACAGTGTTGTATGACCGCGCAATTGTCATTCAAAGTGTGAGAGCGCTGAAACCTGAAAAATGGCCTGGGCAGGAAGGTGTAAAATTGCCCGGTATTGAATTGGTTAAAACTCATTTCATTGTAAATGCCAGTGATTTAAAAAAATCACTGTTCATGCAAGAATGGAACTAAAAAAACATGTTCGTATTGGTATATTCCCCCAGTGCTATATTTTATACTTCCTACTAGCACAGAAAGTTGGCATTTTTGATTTGACAGATTTATCTCCCATGGATTTCAGTGGGGCTTGGGTTTGACAACCAACTTCAGTTTGTTGAAGTTGATATCAGGCTTGACATTGATTTTTCAGTTCACTGAACTCTGTTCGAATCACTCCTAGGGCAGTTTGGCTCAGCACAACTACCCACATGCATACTCGAACATGATTATGTTAGTCTAAGATGCAAGTATTGTATAGCAGTTTATTTCTGCTCTTAATTTACTATAGTAAATCTGGATCATACTGTAGCAAACACGGCCTATTGCTGATTTTAAGTCACCCTGTCAACACAAGTTATAACCTTATGTTTGTTATGCAAATATAGAATCTTGTATGTTAGCCTTTAGAAGGATACAATAGTTTAAGCTAGGTATACACATATTGAAAATCAGTCAGTTTAGCAGAACTGCTGAACAGCATTCAATCAGCACTTGGAGACAATGGCTACAAAAACAAACAAGCAAATAACAAACCTCAGTTTATATACCCTGCTTAACAGTTTCTATATATACTATTGAGAGAGTGCTTAGTTTTAAAGCAGTTGTTCAAACCATTGAAGGTTGATTAACTATAATACTAGATACTGTTTACTTAACAAGATAGATTACTTAGCTTAGTGAAAAAAAGTTGAGGCCATACATATTATTCAAGGAAAGTAAGAACAAAAAAATTATTTTTCCTTGCACATGCTTGGATGATTGAAGTGAACCAGGCCTCACCTTGTTCACTAATCTAAGGGAAATTTACTGTTCAGTGGGAACATACATTCTGAAAAATTAACATTGAAATTTGAGTAAACAGCCTTTATTCCTTAAATAAACCCCAGATATATATATTTTTATAGGATCAGTAAAGCACTGTGTAACACTGTAAAGCTGGGACCATAGCTGTAATAAATAAGAATGAGCCTGAAGTTTGGGTCAATGGAGATGAGGCCACCATGACAATGCTGCAACACCACTACTCTCATGACAAAGAACAGCTTCCCCACACTGCTGGAATGTAAACACAAAGCCAGCTAACTCTGTTACATCATTGACCAAATATAATCATGACCATAATTGGTTAATGGTGTCATCTACAGTAGAATCTCTGCCAGCTTTTTTACAATGACAGACCACCTATATCTGCCAGAGGTTTGAGCAGGCAGATGATCTGGTCATGTATGGTCAGTTTGTTTACCGAGTGCTAAATTACAAACAGCCTGTCTTCAGGTCAAACTTATGTTCGAACCACAAAAGACTAGGTTGCACAGCTTACTCTAAATTGTGCTGTGCTTAAGCTCAGTGGAAGGTACTCCCAAAACTCATATGACTTGTGTGCAGGGGCGGACTGACCATTCAAGCACTCGGGCACTGCCCGAGGGCCCGGGGTCAGTAGGGGGCCCCTGGTACCTTTTTTATTGGCTTTTTTGGGTGTGCTTTGAGTGTGGGCAAGGACAAAGGGGCCCCATGATCCCCTATTGCCCGGGGGCCCCATGAGTTTTCAGCCCGCTCCTGCTTGTGTGAGAAACTAGAACCCACACATGAAATAAGCACTAAACCAAACTGACAATACGCTGAGGCCATCAGAGTCTGGACCACAGACTGAAAGTGATGTCTTTAGGAAACTGATGAAGGGGTGTGCCCCAAAACATGTAGTCTATAGGTCCCGGTAAACTGGCTGGATTGGCGGGGATACATTCAGTGCATGCCTATGCCAGAGGAGTTTGTAAGAATGCTGCCACCAGTACTTTGACAATACTTCCGGTTTCCCAAAGATGTCACTTCTGGTCTGTGGCCAAGTCACCTCCGAGACCGTGGCGACTGCTGGATATACTCACTTTTCTTCACTCACCTGGGGGTCACCTGGAATATCAATTTGTCCATCACATCGAGGCCAGTGAGTCATCCATCTCGGGCCAGTGCCATCCATCCACTTGTGCCATCCATTGTGTCTGTCATCTGGGCATCTATACTGTCTGCAGCTACCTACACTCTGCTAAACTGGAACCTTTTTTATTGAAGCCATTGCTTTTATGCATTCAAAAAACTGTGACTGTTTTATGTTCTCCTTTTAATTCTGGACTCTGATGAACTCTTCTTATTGTCAATTTGGTTAAGCGCTCCTTTCATAGCGTGGTTTATACAAACTCATGTTCAACCTGAGCCCCATATCTGCTTGTCACTAGCTGGAGATGTATTAAGTATCTTCTTTTGTGAGCAGTTATTTTATTTATTTTTATTTTTTAGTGACTAAAATAGTACAGAAGTAATTGAATTAGCATAGTGGCCTGGTAACCATTTTCAAAAAGGAGAGGTTAGCTATGGAAGCCTTCAATTTTCTCTCTGAACAGGTTTCTTTAACATTTCATTTCTGGGTCTTTTTATCTCTAAAAGACCTCTGATATTCCGAATGCAAGCTGAGAGACAAATACTTTACTTACCAACATCAGACATTTCAGGGACACTGGCAGAATAAATGTGCTCTAGAAAAGTTGGCTCATTATCATTAATGTCATGTATCTTTATGACAAAGTCTGACTCCGGTTCCACAGGTTTCCCTGTCCTTCTATTTATTGCTTGGGCACGCAAGGTGTAAAAGGCTTTTTCTTCTCTGTCAATGCGTCGTGTGGCATGAATGTCACCTGTTCTCTCATCAATGACAAAAAGAGTTCCTGCTCCATCTCCTGCGAGAATATATTTCAAGCTCCCATCTCCTTTGTCTTGATCTGAATGGAGCTGTAGGAAAAAAAATAGCACATGGTTATATGTAATATGTGCGCTTGCAGTCTATGTATTATACATTCTTTGTCTAGAGCAAATTAAATTGTTTCTTTATGAACTGCTTTTTGTGAACATGTTACATTTTTTTATTATGATGTTGTCCTATTACAATAAAGCCTGAGAAGTATTGACATGTACTTTGGGATATATGTAAGCTGTTTTTGCTGACCTACTTTTGAAATGCTAGTTGCCTGTCTCTCTGCGTTCAAAACTTTTTACTGACTTGAAACAAGCATGTCTGTACTAAAGTCAGAAATCCTTATCTGCATATGTTCCCGGTCAGTGAAGCATAATATATTAGGGTAACTGGATCAGCATGGCAGTTAGTATTAGTATTTTTTTTAAATATAGTATTAGTATTTTTTTAAATATCAGCAACCTATTTTTTACATGTTCTCTCAGTACAGATTTCTTTTAAGCAAATGGAATAAAACCTTAGCTACAGTTATTTAAAAATAATCCAAGGCAGCATTTCTCAGTTTACATAGATACAGTATAATGTATCTGCAGAACAAAACTCTACATAGGTATCTGGGACAACTCTGATGGTTTGCGTCCTATTTTTGAGTTACTTCCAAAGTCTTTCTTTCAGATTTTCAAGTGAACAGAATCAGTTTATTTTTATCTACTTTACAGACAGTAATGACTGTACAGGTTGTCTAATACAGGACAATTTGCTGACTTATCTTGCCTTGTTGTTGTTGAGGAACCTGTATGTGAAATTTGAAAAATTGATGCAGTACTGGGCCTATATTGATTATGTAGACTCAATCTTTAACACTATGGTTGGGTTAAGAGATGCTCTCCTTTTGCAAGTGCTACCAGGGTGGTTATAGAAAGAAAATCAACATGTAAATTGTAAAAGGTATTAATTTGCTAGAGATACTGTACCTTGCTAAAAACAGCTTCAGAAAAGGCTGACAGCTGGAAACTTTCAGGCAATATTGTGAGTAAAGAAATAATAGAGCTATAGAAATACCCCCTTCCTGCTCTAACACTTTGAATGATAATTACTCAATCATGCAACATTTTATCCAAATAAAAATGTTGTCCTTTTTCACACACATAGAGCATTCTTTTGGTGGTATTTAATCAGCACTGGGTTTTTTATTTTTTGCTCTATAAGTGAAAAAGAGACCGAAAATGAAAAAAAAAATAATTTTCTTTGTTTCTGTTATAAAATTTTGCAAATATAATTTTTCTTCATACATTTTGGGCAAAATTTATACTGCTACATTGCTTTAGTAAAAATAACTAAAATCTGTGTATATTATTTGGTCTGTGTGAACGTTTTAGAGTCTACAAGCTATGGTACTGACAACCTCATTTCTTGAGATACTAACAAGCTAGGACAGTGCAAATACCCCCAAATTACCCCTTTTTGGAAAGTAGGCATTCCAAAGCACAGTAATTTTTTTGAAGCTGTAATTTTTTTCCCACAATTATTTAGAAAATGAAGAAAGCAAATAAAATTTGTTTTTTTCACATAATTGTCATATTAACAGGTTATTTCTCTAGCACAACATATGAATACTTGCAGCTTCACCCCAAACCACATTCTGTTACTCCTCCTGAGTATGGGGATACCACATGTGTGAGACTTTTTCACAGTCTAGCTACATAGAGAGGTCCAATATACAAGGAGCACCATCAGGTAGTCTAGGGGTATAAATTACACATTTAATTTCCTGACTACCCAACTAATTCCCTAAAAAATGAAACCGTAATTTTTTACACAAAGTTGTCCATTGATAAGATATTTATAACACATAGCATGTACATACCAATAATTACACCACGTAATACGTTCTGCTATTCCTCCTGAGTATGAGGATACCACATGTGTAAGATTTTTCAAAATCCTGGCCACATACAGAGGTCCAACATACAAGTAGCACCTACAAGCGTTCTAGAGGCAGAAATTACACATCTAATTTCTTGACTGCCTATCACATTTTTGAAGGCCCTGGAGCAAGACGACAATGGAATTACCCACAAAATGACCCATTTTGAAAAATGTATATTATATGATGCATAATGAGTCTTTTGAACATGTCATTTTTTTCTACAAGTTTTCAGAAAATGTGGAAAGCAAATGAAAAAAATTTTTTGTTTACACAAAGCTGTCCCTTTATAAGATATTTCTAACACACAGCATGTACATACCAAGAATTATGCCCCCAAAAACACATATGTAAGACTTCCACAGCCTGGCCACATCCAGAGGCCCAACATCCAAGTAGAAGCTGCATAGCATGTACATCCCAAGAATTATACCCCAAAATACATTCTGCTGAGCAAAGGGTAAACAAAAGATTAACTGTGGTTTTAGTATTATAGTTGTCCAGAGAGGAGAGCATTGGTTCAGGCATCAGGCAGGGACGTGGTCAGCGACAATTAAAGGAATTGCCCAGGCAGCAGGCAGGAATACTGTTCATAGTCAGTACAGGCAGCAGGCAGAGATATTGCCAGCACAGCCAAAGCATTGGTTCAGGAAGCAGACAGAGACACAGTCAGCAACAGCCAAAGGAATTGTCCAGGCAGCAGGCAGAGACATGGTCAGCACAGCCAAAGTATTTGGTCCTCACAGTAGCCATAAGTAGTCCATAAGCAGGCAGTACAGGTAGCATGCAGTGGTGTGGTTAGTTCAGGTGGCAGGCAGAAGCATGGTTGATTAACAGGCCAGGGTCAGATGGCAGCAGGCAGAAAAATCAGGCTTAGGGACTTGGTCAGGTAAGACCTGGACACAGGGGTAGATGTTTCTTCCCACCCAAATCTCTTCAAAGCCTCCAGTCTGCAGGCCCTAATATGAGAATTACAAAACCTGGAGAAAGCCAAAAACTTTGTTTTCTCCACTCAGGAAAAACTATTCTGGAGCCCTTCACGTACATGAGACCCCTGTGTTGTCTTGAATCCCACTAATACAGTGGTAGGGCGAAATATCAGTTCAGGAGGTAGGCAAAAAGCATGGTCGATTAACAGATCAAAGTCAATTCACGTGGAAAGCAGAATTGCGGTTGATAGTTCAAGCTTCAGGCATCATCAATAAATAGTCCAGGGTCAGTTCAGGAAGCAAGCAGAGGCATTGTTGATGAACAGTCTAGGTCATATAATAGCAAATAGTGGACAGTGGAAAAATATAATCACTTCACATATACTTCACTAATAACATAGTTATGTGTGCTAGATCTGGAAGCACTCTCCATTACAGAGGCCTTGCTGGAAGGGACATCAGGGACAGTATCATTGGGTGTCATGGCAAATTCTGTTACTGGAACATACACAACATTTTTTGGGATATGTTTGCAGCCTATATAGAGAAAGGCTGTAAAAATGTCCTCTTGGCATGTGACGTAGGTTAGGGATCTTTGCTTCTACTTAGAAAATATGACATATGAATTGTACAGGGCTAACTAATACAAGTGGATGGTGACCTTTTTATACCAATAGATTGATTTTCTGGTGGCTAAGTAGGGCAGTAACATCTGGTAATTCATATCCACTTCCCCTATGAACTGGTTATTATAGTTGTGTATACATTTTGATTTCCGGTTGGGAACTTGTCTTGTTTGAAGTTCCACCAAGTTGTCATCATGAACTGAGGAAAGGACATACGTAGACATCTCTTTTATCTCTCCACTTTAGAGCTAATATCTCTTCAGTCCGCAAACTGGCTGTTTCCCCTCATTTTACTTTTGTTGTGACCAGTCTTTGCAGAAAGCCCTTGTGGTTGGCCCATGCTGTCCCTCAGACCACAGTTTTATTTAGATAGAGATGGTGGAATAGTGGGAGACTTGTGTAGAAATTATCTACATACAGATGGTAACCCATCTCGAGCAGCGGTCCTATAAGTTTCCAAACAATTTTGCTACTTGTCCCCATATAGGTAGGGCATCCAGGGGGGATCTTGCTGGCTGTTCTTTCCCTCATAAATTTTGAAGTTGAGGTATAACCCATGGCCCTGTCATTTGCTTTGTAGAATCTTACCCCATATTTGGCCCATTTACTAGGGATGCACTGTTCAAAGCCAAGTCTTCTGGTGAAGTGGGCTAGGGATTCATCCACACAAATATTTTTGTTGGGAGTAAATATTTCCTTGAAGGTACAGCAAAAAAAGTTGATTAATGGATGAATTTTGAACTGTATGTCATAATCAGGATTATTTCGAGGAGGGCACCAAGTATTATTAGTGAAATGTAAAAACCTTATTATCATCTCGTAGCGTGTTCTGGGCATACAAGATGAATAGACTGGCATATGATGTATAGGTTGAGTAGATCAGTAAGCATGAACTTCATTTTTTTTGTCAATCACATGTTCAAAGTAAGCCCGAGAAAATTTTTAAATTCCTCCACAGTGAGGGGTTTCCATAAACATGGACAGGCATATGACAAATTAGGATTGCTGGTAATATATTGGCTGGCATACAGGTTACACTGCTCCACAATGTAATTTAAGAGATCATCAGTAAAAAATAAATGAAAAAAAATAAATAGGGGTAATATTTTCTGATTGTATCTGAGGGCCTGGCTGTGCTGTAAAAGGGCATGCACCTTTTTTTGTGGAAAATGCAGGCACGGCATTTCATTTAAATGAATGTGTGAACCAGGGCAAAAGTTACACAACACACTAAAGGTTCACACTAAGCAACTAAAGACCCCCTGCATATGTTTGCATCAAATCTAATCCAACAATAAAAAAGTAGCCACATTAATGTTTAAACAGTACAAGAAAGGTTCACGTTAGCAGAACAATATCTAGAAAAAATGCTCTCAGCAGTGCCTGATCTAATTAATAAGGTAGATTCATAAATGTGAAGCTACATTGTTTCATGAAGCCACTTCTGATATGACACTCATAAAAATAGTAAATACTATCTCTTTCACTAGCAACTATAGCAAAGATCACTGTGATGAGGAAGAATTACCATCTCAATCTCTACAGCAACCAGTACTTCTGAGACGTTCAAATTTATGTGTACACACTAAAATGTTCCTCTCATTGACCCCTACATCACTACCAGTTCTTGTAGCTAGGTAGGGATCGTTGGGAGGAACCAGTGGGGACAGAGAGGGAAATAGGAGATTGACATTTCTAGAAGTGTGTTTGCTTACCAAATTGTAATGCAGGAAGAATATTCCCAAACACACTCACTGTAGGCTCCTTACTATCCCATATACAAACACATACAGAAAGTATAAATAAGAATGGTAGAGCTAGGGTAAGAAGTTGCTTCATCATAGCTTTATTATTGCCATCAATCAGCTTCAAAATTGCTTGGAAACCTGAATCATGTTGGTTATTCAACAAGCAGAGAGAGTGTAGTTTATTCAGGAAGCAGACCCACCTGCCCTGTATGTGAGAAGCTTCATAACATCTAGCGGCAGGTAATTGCAGAAAACATATTATTAAAAACTTGGGCTGAGACTTGGCATTGTGACCTTCATCTCAGGTTCTTGATTCATGCGCTGCCCTCTTGACCGATCCTGCATGTATTGTATCCCACCATATATGAGTATCTTTGTGGCCCGTACAAAATTATATGAATTATTCTATCCATAACTACCCACTCCCCTTTCCTCCCTACCCATTCCCCCTATCCCCCCCTCCCCCTTTTTTTTTTTATTCACCTCCCCCCCCCACTACCTCACATTACATTCCCAACTCTTTCGCTAGCTATTCTCTTTTCTGACTTTTCTTTATCTTAAGCCTCCCAAATCCCAACAAATATGGCATTTTATCTCTTATACAAATGTGCCTGATTTCACATGGCTCAACCGCTCCCGAAATGGACACACAAATTTTGTCATATAAGTCATCATGTGCTTGCAATACCCAACACGTCACAATTGGCCGACATAAGGGCTCACCAATACATATGACAGTAATCCTTATACCCATTTTGATTTATTTACTATACTCCTTGTATCTACTGGTTTGCCATATACATTTGCATTAAGGATCTATTTCGACCAGCTGTGTACTTTTGTTTAAACCCATGACCCGTCTGCATAACGGGATGCTACATGATGTGTCTATGTTCGGACTGTGATCCGTATTTGCATGTATACTGCTATACTTTACTTTGTAATAAAAATATTTTGGAAAAAAAAAAACTGCATGGATTTTATGACCTAAGAGATGACAATTTTGCTTGCTGTACAGCATTATCAATTTACTGTCCACTAATTCAACTGTCAACTAGACGTTAGTCTGCCTAAAAATTATTTCTATCTTTCTTTCTTTCTGATTGCCAGACACTTATGCATTGTTGAGGCTTGTTGTAGAAAAATGTTTTTTTTCTTTTTTGAGTTTTAGCCTTTTAAAGCAGATACAAGAAATTATTCCTAATCTTCTTCTGCCTATCACTTCCAATTTCCTTACTCTAACATTCAGCAAATAAAAGACCCTAAATCTTATCTTGCATAAAACCTGTCATGTTTGTATTTGACAGCAGCCAGATTGCCCTGAGCCACCAAAGCAGGGCAGAGCAGATAATAAATTTGTAACAGGTAAAACTACCAATTAATTTTCAATAAGAAATGTTACTGTCGGTGACCAAAAGGCATGAAATGATTACATTTAACACTGGTAGCAGCTTTTCCAGATAGTGATGACCAAAAGAAAAGAAACCAATATATATATATATATATATATATATATATATATATATATATACACACATTTTTTTATTCTCTTAAATGTAGAGCTAAGGTGATAATTTAAGAGAAAACAAATGGTAACAATACCCCGTAGCAACACTTTTGTAGGAAATTTTTTAAAATATTGATGATTAGGGATATATTCAGTGCATCTCTTCTAAGCATGTGTAGGGTTTTGGGTACAGTATTTTTGCATTTCTTCAGCAAAGTATATTACCCATTGTGGGGTGTGCTGTTGAATACCAGGTGATGCCTTAGACTCTGTGCCTTGTGTCTTGAGCAAACTGGCCACTAGCTCCAAAATTTCAGGACAAAAACCACAGGCTTAAATGTAGAGACAATGAAAACAGTACCACATACTGTATTAGGACAGTGGGCACAAAGAGTTAGGGCTAATTCACACTATATGCAGTGACAGACATTTTACTGCATTGTAAAACATCTGTCACCACAAGGACATACTGCAATGCATCAGATGGCTGTGCTGCATTGTGCTGTGAAAAAATGCAGACATACTGCATTTTATCAAAGCACAAAGTGCTGAATTGCTCATCAAAGTACAGCAATGCAGCACATCACACTGCTGTTCATTGCCTTGAATGAAGTGTACATTTAATAAACTTCAAATAAAGTTTGTAGAAAACAAAAAAGGGAGCCTTGTGATGCACTGAATTGTGCATCACACTGCCCCCTACCACAATTGGCAATGGAGAGCTGTCGCAGCAGTAAAAATGCTGTAACAATTCTCTGTTTGTGTGAATTCACCCCTAGAGTTAGAGACATTGGAGTTTTAGCTCTTTTTGAATTTCAGTGGGTCACTTAATTTTTTTTTACAAAAAATGGTGGGGGGAGGAGGACAGATGCCAGGAAGCAAAAATGCTGAAAATTCTGGCACTAGTATTAAAAGTGAGAACAACAGCGAAAAGTGGTCTTTTTATAGTTAAATGTATATAAAATAAAGGTATTGATTTTTCAGTAACATCTGCAGTAGGTGTCTGGTAGTCCTCTGTGATTTAGATATGGTTCATTCTCTCAAACGTCAGCTTCTCAGTTACAAACCCCAACAGCTGTGCTAAAGGCACCCTCTGACATGGCACGTGAAGCAGGGCAGGTGAGTAACTGAAGAACATATTAGGCAACCTTCAGCTAGTGGTACATCCTCAACATCCAATAGTCCATTTTTAAAATAATAGCTTTGCCCCCACTGCCCATGTATGATTGACTAGGGCAGGGATGGCCTTATGGGTTTAAGAGTAACCAAAAAAACTGAAATAATAAAAGAGTATACATTTAAATGTTGTTTAATACTAGAAACAGCTCTTTTGAATAATAAAGGGAATTTAGGGGTATCTTTAACTGGTTAGAGACTCCCAACACAAACAACATACTTAAAATGTCCTAATTTATTGCAAAATGTAAAAAAAAACATATAGATATGTGGAGATCATAAAACTATGTTGTCAAACAGATCTACTGATTTCAAGCCACACATGTTTTGGATTTTGTGGATTTCAAGTGGGGTTCAGTTAAACCCTGGAAATCAAACATGAGTAGATTTACTCATACCTACACTACATAGACTGAAATAAGAATGATCAGTATTTAAATGTATAGTTACAATATACTGAATGCAAGGAAGGACAATTGTGGTGTGACACTGCATAACTCCTATAGTGTTCTTCCTGAGCTAGAAGCAGATACAAAGGTTTCAAACAGTAACTGTCTTATCTGAGGTTTTATTTCAGGCAAGTGTTGTGGATAAAGCTCCTAAGAAGAGAAGTCATCTTCTTGTTGATGATTCAGTTGTAAGAGGTGTTCCTTTAGGAAAGCATGTGGAAGTGTCAAAAGAAGTTAGATGTTTACCTGGTGCTACTGTTAGGAGAGATAAAATGCATATTTTAATAATTGTCAAAAAAGCTAGTGAAGAGTGCAATGTTGATGTTGTTGTGCACTTTGGCACAAATGATTTGTCCCAGAATGATGTATATTCTGTGCAGAAGAATTTTCAGTTTTTTGGATAGCATCTTCAACAGTTAAGGTGTACTGTTACATTTTCAGAGGACTTGCCTGTGCATAATGGACAAGAGAAAGTACTTTGTATAGCAGAGTTCAATGTTTGGTTAAAGGATTGGTGCAAAGCTGAATATTTTGATTATGTTAGTCATGATGCTATCAGGTGGTCTGACATTGAGCTGTACAAAAGAGATGGTCTGTATCCCTCACACAAGGGCGCTGAGCTTCTTAGTTTGGAATTTAGGTTTTTGAACATGCATTTAAACTGAGAAATTGGGGCAGAGATTTAATTGTTGAAGAGCAGCCTGTCCCCAACAGGTTGAAACAAATGTGAGGGTTTGTGTTGCTAAGGACTGGGCTGATGGGGTGGTCACTTCAGTTAAAATTTTCTGGTGGTAAAAATAAAGCAGTAGATAGCAGTGTTTGTCATGTGCACTAATGCTCATAGTTTAGGCAACAAGCACTGTGAGCTGACAGCTCTTATGTCTAGGGACCACTTGGACCTTGTTACAATTACAGAGACATGGTTCAAGGATTCAAATGACTGGGAAACAACTATACCAGGGTATACACTATACAGGAAAGACAGAACAGGGAAAAGGGGAGGTGGAGTTGCCATATATGTCAAAAATAGCATAAGGCTAACATTAATTCAAAAAGCAAATGAGGTACTAAAAACCCTTTGGGTATGCCTTCCAACCAGAGAGGGATCTTCCCTTAGAATTGGTGTAATATACAGACCCCCACAACAGACTGAAGATTATGATTACTTGTTGTCTGACAAGATAAATCAAATGACAATGAAGAGGGAGGTTTTGATTATGGGTGTCTTCAACATGCCTGACATTAACTGGAATTCTCAAACTGCTATTACAAGCAGGAGCAGGGATGTAATGGAAGCACTGAATGGGTTTTCTCTAAAACAGTTAGTAAAAAAGTCAAACACAAGGCGATCATATTTTAGACCTAGTACTGACAAATGGGGATCGACTGTCTAATGTTGAGGTAGGAGAAAATTTGAGTTCTAGTGATCACCAATATCTATGGTTTGATATTAAAATAAGAAATGAAAATTCATATACTAAAACAAAAGGTTTAGATTTGGAAAAGACACATTTTTCTGAAATGGGTGAATTTCTAAAACGTGAGTTGGAAGGTTGGAGTAAAACGACAGGGGTAAGTAAATAGTGGACACTGTTAAAGTCTACCATCCTGGAGGCAACTAGATTATATGTTAGGCAAGCTAGTAAGAATAAATGGAAGAAAAAGCAATATGGTTCAATAAAGAGATAAGTAGGTTAGTAAAGAAAAAAAAATCTGAATATATGAGATTCAAGGAAACAGGAGGTGTAGCTGACAGAGAAGAGCATAAGATTAGACAAAAGGAGACAAAACACATTATCAGTGCTGCCAAAGTACAGAAAGAGGAGGAAATTGCTAAATCTATTAAGAAAGGAGATTACAAACTTTTTTTAGGTATATTAATGACAGAAAGAAAAAAGATGATGCAATCACTAAAATGAAAACTGGGCACAACACTTAAGGGAGGCCTGGATGTAGCAAACCACCTAAACAATTACTTTTATTCAGTCTTCTCAGAAATAAATTATAAGTTGGGAAATCATATTGGTTCTAGTAATGATGGTTCATTTTTAGGATTTCTGGGAACAGAGGTAGCAGAGGAACTGGCTCGGTTAAAGATTAATAAATCAATGGGCCCTGATGGTATTCATCCCAGAGTTCTAAGAGAACTTTGAGGTATAGTTGTTGGACCATTAATTGATCTTTTTAATCAGTCTCTTATAACAGAAGAATTTCTCCATGACTGGTGGACAGCTAATATTGTAACTATTCACAAGAACGGCAGCAAGGTAGAAGCTGGCAATTACAGGCCAGTGAATTTAACATCTGTTGTAGTCAAGTTAATGGAATTACTCCTGAAAAGAAGAATCATTGATCACTTAAAAACACACAACTTGCTGGATCCAAAGCAGCATGGCTTTACTGAGGGCAGCTCATGTCAGGCTAATCTGATTGGATGTTTTTACTATATTACCAATGTTTTGGACGAGGGTGGTGCTGTGGACATAACATATATTGATTTCAGCAAGGCATTTGATACAGTTCTACATAATGATCTAATTAAAAAGTTGTACAAGCTGGGACTTAGCCCTTGCATGGTTCAGTGGATATGCAGCTGGCTAAAGGAAAGATACCAGTGTGTGGTTGTAAATGGGGTTCACTCGGAACAGAGACCAGTCTCTAGTGTTGTACCCCAAGGCTCTGTACTAGGCCCTGTTCTATTTAATCTGTATGTAAGTGATATAACTAAAGGTTTTTTGGGTAAGGTATGTCTTTTTGCTGATGATACAAAAGTGTGTAACAGGATTGATATCCCTGGAGATGTCTGTAACATGGAACATGATCTGGCATTGCTGGAAGATTGGTAAAAAATAGTGGAAATTGCAGTTCAGGGTTTCTAAATGTAAAATAATGCACCTATGGAAAAAGAATCCCTTGAGAAAGTACAACATTGGGGGTACATTGTTGGCCAGCACCTCAGAGGAAAATTACTTGTGGGTACCTATTTCAGATGATTGCAAAAGGAGCAAGCAGTGTGTCCAGGCAGTGGGGAAAGTGAATAAAATTCTAGGATGCATCACTACAGGGCTCACCAGCAGGAAGAAGGAGGTCCTGATTCATATTCATATATATATATATATATATATATATATATATATATATATATATATATATATATTTAGACCTCATTTAGAATACTGTGTCCAGTTCTGGAGACTTCACTTAAAAAAAGATATTGATAAGATAGAACGATTCCAGAGACAGGTAACAAAAATGGTGAAAAGTTTGGTGGATAACACATATCAAGAGCGACTTCAGGAACTTTACATGTACAGTCTGCAGGACAGAAGGGAAAGGGGAGACATAACTGAAAGCTTTAAATACATCAAGGGGGTGAATAAGTTTCAGGAAGGCAGTATTTTCAACACAAAACCAAAATCAAGAACATGGGGACATGACCTTAAACTAACTGGAGGAAAGTTAAAAACTAATCTCAGAAAGTACTATTTTACTGAAAGAGTAGTTGATGCTTGGAATAAACGTCCAGGGGAGGTAGTGAGCCAGTCAACAGTAAATAGCTTCAAACATGCTTGGGACAAGCACAGATCTATACTCAGACAAAAAAGTTAAAGAAGCAAACACAAAACAACCCCCCTCAAAATACCACCAAACAAACAAAAAGAACCCCCCCCCCCAAAAAAAAAAAAAAACATACACACAAAAAAAACCCAGGCAGACTGGATGGACTACCCAGTCTTTTTCTGTGATCACTTTTCTATGTTTCTATTACAAAGGGTGGAGATAAAAGGAAAATTTGCATTAATAGCATTACTAGCCAAAGCATTAGTTTACATCTACTTTCATGGATTACACAGAATGTGACAGCTGACAATAGAAGTGGGTAATGTTGGAAATAGTCAGGGCATTGTCATAATGCAACCATTGATCACATTGTCATTCAATCAACAAAGGACATAATTCTAATTATTACAATATGGAGTAATTTTACATTACAAAGATTATATATCCTTTGAATTTTATATGCTCTAATTCTCCTTCTTAAAGTGAGTATGTCACACATGTATCACCCTGTTGTAGAACACATTGAAGCAATGTAAATTTTTCTTTATTAATTCTTGCTGATGTTACCAAGCAATTCCTAATTGATATCCAATCTAAATGCACAGCTTTGTTCTAGGAGGTTCCAGTAAATTACAGAGATAGAATTATGGGAATTGTATCAGTCCTCTAGATGTTACTGAAATGCCAATCTAATAAATAAGGAAAAACAAGCTTTATGTAGGTTTAAAGATAGAAAAAAATCATGTAACCCTTGAGACAATTACAAGATACTGAAGCTGATTAACCTTTAAAAAAAGATCACATTACATAATTTCAAAATGTGGCCACTAAAATAATTTAAGGAGGTAAAGTTTTGGGTGTGTTATCAACCAAATTGTTGCTTGTTGGTGCTCATCAAGGACCTTTACAAATGGCTAGATTGTGATCTGAACTACAGATTTTGAGAAATCTACAGGTTTACAATAAATAAACATTAAAGACCATCACAAGTTTGTAATTAAAATTAAGCTACAATATAATTTTATGTGGTGTACATTGAATGTGAGGCCATAGTATTCCTCAATGTCACACAATTTTGCAGTTAAAGTTTTAATGTATCATTTGGATGCATACTGGTATCTTGGTGCCCCCAGCATGTGATGTTATACAGGAGGTGTGTAGGCACCAACAGCGATGGCTTTTCTTGCTTCGGCAAGGAGTCAGCGGTGTAATCCCAGATCTATAGCGTGCATCGCATCCAGCTTAGCTTGGCTTCCCCAGCACTCCAGAGACTTTGAGGGGATCTGTGGTCACATTGGCTGCCAATATATATTTGAGCTGCATTTCTCTGTCTTTTTGTAAAGCTGTGAAGTATCTATGGGGACACAGTTCTCTCATCAACCTTTTTATGGGCTGGTGAGAAGAACTCTGAATATTTGAAGATAAAAAATTATTTTGGGATTTGATTCACTGGTGGTCACCTGTTGATTGTGTACAATAGATTGATTTTGTGGAGCAGTTCAGTTAAAGATTTATTATGTTTGCTAAAATATTTGATATATGGTTAAACGTTTTTCACACTGAACTCAAGTTTTAGACGAGATGCAACACTAGTTTGCATGATGACAGCACCACTAAGACATGATTTGGCACCACTAAGGCTAGTTTCACACTAGTGAGGCTGCAATTTGATCAAATTTTCAGTGTGATTATGTAGTGTGACTTGGTTGCATTTTGACACTACTGTTTTTTCACTAATTCCTGCTGTCAGCCAGCAGGGATGAGCCATTGGTTGTTAAGAAGCTGGCACCCACAAGCATCCTAACAATCAGTGTCTCATTTCTGCTGTGAGCAGGGAAATTCCCTGTTGACAGCAGAATGTAAACATAAGAGCTGACATTCTGAAAAAAAGTCTAGTATATATTTTGGGGAGAACTCATGCCAAAAATAAAAAAGAATGAGGTCTTCCTCCAGTCCTTCTTCCTGAACCATACCAAGCCATATGCCCTACAAAAATCACCTTGTTCCCATGTTGATGAGGAGAAAGTTTCCTTCTCACAACCATGGCCCAGTGGTTGTGGGAGTTTGGGGGGATGACTTATCAGAACCTGGAAGCCCCCACTAACAAGGGAGCTCCCAAATCCCACCCCCATATGAATAAGTATAGTGTACCCAGGGACCCTGCGTCTTATGATACAATTGACCAACTATGGACATGTCCATACATGGTCAATGATATTACCAGGTGACCCCGCCCTCTTGGTTTTTTTAAGTAGTGAGGGGAGTCATGTGTCATTCGGCACTGGGCAAGTGACAGGTGCAGCTGGATGTCATGTGGGTTGGTGGCCATCATTTATCATAATTGATATGGACCTACATTGCTGGACAAAGAGATTGACAATAGATGTACTCATTGGGGCAAGATTTTTAAACAAAGGACTTATAAAAAACCGTCTTGTGTTTTTATTTGCATTTAACTTTTTTAATGAATGAGTAGGGGTACTATGTACCCCATACTCATTCATATGGAGGAGGCTGGGATCTTGTTAAAGGGGGCTTCCAGGTTCCTATAAGTCACTCTCTGCACCCCCACAACCCCTGGTTTTGAGGAAGAAGCCATTGTCCACATCAACATTGGGGACAAAGTGCTTTGCTGGGGGTCCTGCAGGTTCAAGAGGGGGGCCAATTGTGCCCCCCCTTTCCTGGTCTACCAGGCTGAATGTTCAGATAAGTGTCTAGTATGGAATATGGAGGGACAAGTGTGAACAAGGCCTTACAATAAAAGCAGTACAATTGCAGGAATATATCTGAATAAAAAAGGAAAACATCTTCAGCACAAGGAATATAAAGAGGAATATAAAATATTAAATTGTTGATTGTTATTGCAAAGCTACCCTACTTGGATATTTTGTGGGGCCAAATGGCTGGTTAATTGCAGAGAGATTACCTAGTGAAGCAAGAGACATCATGTAACCAGTGGAAGAATAATAGGTGTTTACTTATCTTCTCCGCAAGGTCTATCAAGTTTGCCCTATTTTTATTTATATATTTTTTATTTTTAACTTTTTTGTATGTACAAGAAATGTACAGTTAGACACTACATTTGTTGCAAATGTTTTTGCAGAGAGTAAAACTTTACATCCAATGTCACAGGTAAAGGATACATGTTAAAGCATTATATTATCATGTTAAATATGAGGTATTTTTGATTTACGGCACTAGCTGTAAGATGCAGTATTCAATGTTATATGTTGGGTATACTTCTTAACATTTGTGGCATATTATTTTTGAGCATCTCAGGGATTTTGTCAACCTGGATAAGCAGCATTTCTAAAGATTTTTTTTGCCTATAGATAAGATGAAAATCTCTTATTTTCAATTCAAGGGTACTCAGAGAGATTCATTGTATCAGAGGGAGCGATATATGCAAGAAATTGTTGAAATTGTGATTTTTGCTTTGCCTTCCTGCGCTCTCTGAGACCGTTCAAGAAACACTGAACGCTGATATATCTGATCTGGAGGCAGCTTGAGCCATCAAATCCATAGGCACCTCCAAGGCGCCTGGACTGGATGGCTATTCAGGTCTCTATTACTGAAAAATTTCTCCTATTCTCACCCCGTATCTGTCTGTGTATTACAATGCCCTAAAGCCTTTCACCTCATCTCCTTCCTGAACGAAAATGTGAAGATTTTGGGAAAGATTTTAGGTTTCCACATCAACAAATATCTGTGCTCTCTCATTCACAAAGTTCAGGTGGGTTTTGTACCGGGCTGTCAAGCCAGTGATAATATTCTGAAAGTGATCCACTTGATTCATTTGCTGAATCAACGCAAGATCCAAGGCTTTCTCCTCTCCCTTGACATCTATAAAGCCTTTGACTCCCTTGCTTGGGATTATCTATGTTATGTTTTGGAAAGATGGGGCTTCAGGAATTCAATCCTAACTTGGATCTCTGCTTTTTACTCCTCCCCCATGGTTCTGGTTAAATACTTTGCTCACCTTTCCACTCCATTTCCCATATATTGAGGCACCAGGAAAGAGTGACCATTATCCCTGATCTTATTCATTTTGGTGCTTGAACCCCTAGCTATAGCGCTTATACAGCCCCAACGTCACAGGTATTCCCTATGCAGGCACACATTATAAGGTGAACCTCTTTGCAGACGACACCCTCTTAATGCTAACCAACCCCATTAATGCCCTCCCAAATCTGCAATCTATCTTCTCCCATTTTTCTGCATTGTCAGGTGTCCGCATCAACCCTCAAAAAACAACAGTCCGGAAATATTTCTCTCCCTCCCTCTATGGTAACACAGATTCAGATGACTCCTTCCTACACCACTCTTTTTGCAACCAACTACTACCCATTACTGAGACACATCACCTCTTATGCAATCTTGGCAATTCCCTTCCTGGATTGGGCGCATTCACACGGTTAAAATTACCATACTCACCAAAATATTATACTATTTCAGAACCCTTCCAGTCTGGGTGCCCTCTTTGTATTTAAGTTTGCTACAGAACAGACTTATTTCCTTTATATGAGCTTATAAAAGCCTTATTGTGTCGTGCTTTACCTTGTACACCCACAGATTGTACAGAGGTTTGGGAGTTCCTAATGTCACCAAATACTACATGGCAGTACAAATTTCTAGGCTTTCCCTCCTTCATGCTTCAACAGACATCCCATTTTAGTTACTACTGGAGCTCCCAAATTGTGCCCCAGTCCCTATGGCAGCACTTCTTTGGCTCCCTCATGGGCTTCATCCTTCTCCACTTAGCCTGAGCTTCTGGAACTCATGGTTTCACATAGGTCCTCAACTTCCTTACCTCCTGGGTTTTTCCCTCGTGGCCCTCTATTCAAGAGACTTATGATGTCCCACCAGTGGAATTTTTTCATTATGTACAGCTTCGACATTGGGTGACCTCCCTGAGGAGTAACTATACCTTCCCATATCACACTGTGACCTTTGAACACATCTGCCACCATTCCCCTGGGGCCTCGGGTACTATTTCCTTGATTTATTCTTCTTTGAACGCTGTTACCCATTCATCTTCTACCTCTTGTAAATCTAGTTGTCTAGTTGGGAGCGAGATTGGGGTCCTCCATTGACCCTGAGGACTGGAACAAAGCGTAGTCATCCATAGCAAAATGTTCCTTCAATACAACCACACTGGAGTCAGCCTATAAGGTCCTCCTGAGGTGGTACTGGGTTCCAGCTCGCATTGCAAGTTTAAACCCCTCTTATGATGATAGGTGTTTCCGAGGCTGTGGTCAATGGGGGGATGTCCTTCATGCCTGGTGGTCATGTCCACAGTTAACTAGGTTCTGTTCTTCGGTATTCGGCCTCCTTCACACCCTATTCCATATCCCAATCTGCAGAGACATGAAACTGGCATTATTGCATTGCCCTATCCTAGGCCTATTCTCACATCAACAGAAACTCGCCACCTATTTATTCATTCCCGCAAAGCTGGTCATAGCTGGGGCTTGGAAATCACCTTCAGTGTCCTTTGTAGCGGTTTGGAACATTCTGACCACCTTAGAGGGTTAACAAGAAGATGTCCAGCATCTTACATAATAGACAAGCCAAATTTTTGAAAATTTGGACACCCTGGTGGTTGTATGCTCTCCCTACCCTACTCCCGGCAATCCAGGGAACCTATAGCTGTTGAAATTTCTACCCTAGCCTGCAGGAACTACTGCCTTATACCCGTCCCCTGTCATTTTCCCCTCTTCTCCACCTTTATGCTTTTCTTTTTTTTTCTCTTTTCCTTGGACCGCCTGCTGGTTCACTTTCCTTATTTCTACTTTTTGTCTTAGTTATTTATATGGGGCATCCATCCGGGGCCACGGGCCCAGAAAATATATATAGACCAAAGGTTTCACCCATGTGGTCGTCCCTTGGCTTCTATCCTGTTAAAATGGTTGTTGCACATTTCTCTATCCATGTATGATTGACTGAATTTTTATCAATCTCCCCTGCGTGGGAAATTTGAATTGTACTATATCTTTTTGCTGCAACAATAATAAAAAACTATTGAACCAGAAATTGTGATTTTTAAATTGTTTACTTTAGCACTCATCACCCCACTGGATTTTTTAAAATGGTATGTAAATGTGTTTGTTTCTTGATTGGTTACTGAGATGTTGCTTATCAAAGTTTGCCAAACATGTTATTAAGTGTTATTGTTTAATTATTGCATTGCATTATGGATTTTATGTCTGTTGTCTTGGATAATTAGTTTTATTGAATGATACCACTAGGAACATTTAGGCAGCAGGGGGGGCTTTTGGGCATATTTGAGTGTTCCATTATAGTTTCTATTAATGCCATAAACCATCCAGCAACATCGCATTTAAGGATCATCAGTTTTATATCCATTTGTGATGCTTGCGATAGGACATTCAAACCATTGCAATGTTTATCTGTTTTTATTTTAGTTCCAAAAAAGCTTGATTTTTGTTTTATATTGGACTATCTAGGATAATTTACAAGTAATCATCAGTAAAAAATGTGTGTTTTTTGGTTCTTGTTTTTGAAGTCTCAGACTTTGTAGCAGAAAGCTATAAAATTAATCAAGGGTATTTTTAATAGAGATAGGATAATTACTTGAAAATGTCCTGATATAAACTGCTTGTAATCCCTTGCAGAGTAGCACTAAAACTGGGAGAGGGAAATACAGTATTCAGTCCATGCCCTTTTTCTCAAAACTGTCAGTTAAAATTTGTGAGTATTCCTATAGGAGGAGAAACAAAAGGAATGGACCTACTATTATGCTGCTGCTTCTTTATTGTTGATTCTGGGGTGAGCAATGATTTGGATTGTACTGTTTAATTGCAGTGTAGTCTATAGAGAGGTCCAGGTCCAGGACCAGGATATGCTGTCTGGCAGAGATGCCTTGGCTGAATAAAAAGATTGTCTAACCAGAATCTTTTTCTTTTGGCAGGTAAAACCTGGAGATGAGCTTTAGGCCTCATGCACACAGGACGTTTTTACAGCTGATGTTTTTGGCTTCTGGCATTTTTTCTACAGCCAGTAAAAAAACTCCCCAGCATGTTATCCTACGTGGAGGGTGGAGCCTACATGCTGACGTTACGCCGCCACATCCTCGATCCAGAGTGGTGGCCATCTTGTTATGTGATATTTTGATTGTTCCATGTGGAATGTTTTATATGGGATACTTTTATGTTCATTAAACTACTACACTATATACAGTCAGGTCCATAAATATTGGGACATCGACACAATTCTAACATTTTTGGCTCTATACACCACCACAATGGATTTTAAATGAAACAAACAAGATGTGCTTTAACTGCAGACTGTCATCTTTAATTTGAGGGTATTTACATCCAAATCAGGTGAATGGTGTAGGAATTACAACAGTTTGCATACGTGCCTCCCACTTGTTAAGGGACCAAAAGTAATGGGACAGTTGGCTTCTCAGCTGTTCCATGGCCAGGTGTGTGTTATTCCCTCATTATCCCAATTACAATGAGCAGATAATAGGTCCAGAGTTCATTTCAGGTGTGCTATTTGCGTTTGGAATCTGTTGCTGTCAACTCTCAAGATGAGATCCAAAGAGCTGTCACTATCAGTGAAGCAAGCCATCATTAGGCTGAAAAAACAAAACAAACCCATCAGAGAGATAGCAAAAACATTAGGCGTGGCCAAAACAACTGTTTGGAACATTCTTAAAAAGAAGAAACGCACCGATGAGCTCAGCAACACCAAAAAACCTGGAAGACCGCGGAAAACAACTGTGGTGGATGACCGAAGAATTCTTTCCCTGGTGAAGAAAACACCCTTCACAACAGTTGGCCAGATCAAGAACACTCTCCAGGAGGTAGGTGTATGCGTGTCAAAGTCAACAATCAAGAGAAGACTTCACCAGAGTGAATACAGAGGGTTCACAACAAGATGTAACCCATTGGTGAACCTCAAAAACAGGAAGGCCAGATTAGAGTTTGCCAAACAACATCTAAAAAATCCTTCACAGTTCTGGAACAACATCCTATGGACAGATGAGACCAAGATCAACTTGTACCAGAGTGATGGGAAGAGAAGAGTATGGAGAAGGAAAGGAACTGCTCATGATCCTAAGCATACCACCTCATCAGTGAAGCATGGTGGTGGTAGTGTCATGGCGTGGGCATGTATGGCTGCCAATGGAACTGGTTCTCTTGTATTTATTGATGATGTGACTGCTGACAAAAGCAGCAGGATGAATTCTGAAGTGTTTCGGGCAATATTATCTGCTCATATTCAGCCAAATGCTTCAGAACTCATTGGACGCCGCTTCACAGTGCAGATGGACAATGACCCAAAGCAGACCGCAAAAGCTACCAAAGAGTGTTTTAAGGGAAAGAAGTGGAATGTTATGCAATGGCCAAGTCAATCACCTGACCTGAATCCGATTGAGCATGCATTTCACTTGCTGAAGACAAAACTGAAGGGAAAATACCCCAAGAACAAGCAGGAACTGAAGACAGTTGCAGTAGAGGCCTGGCAGAGCATCACCAGGGATGAAACCCAGCGTCTGGTGATGTCTATGCATTCCAGACTTCAGGCTGTAATTGACTGCAAAGGATTTGCAACCAAGTATTAAAAAGTGAAAGTTTGATTTATGATTATTATTCTGTCCCATTACTTTTGGTCCCTTAACAAGTGGGAGGCACATATGCAAACTGTTGTAATTCCTACACCGTTCACCTGATTTGGATGTAAATACCCTCAAATTAAAGCTGACAGTCTGCAGTTAAAGCACATCTTGTTCGTTTCATTTCAAATCCATTGTGGTGGTGTATAGAGCCAAAAATGTTAGATTTGTGTCGATGTCCCAATATTTATGGACCTGACTGTATCAATCCTGGGGCTCCGTGTGGTGAACATCTCTCCTTAGGGTCTAATAATGAAACTTAAATATATATTTGTGAGCTACTATGGTGAAAGCCTAAAATATTCCAATTGATTATCTTAATAAAGTGACGAACAAAATATAATACACCTGTGGTTCGCTGGCACTCACACCAACTCATTAAACAGTGTTCTGTGACTAAAAGATAAATATACTGATAGTGCCGCACTCCTATATAAATTATCTGTAATAATTTGTGTTTTAATTTATAATCAATTAATACACAGATAAATAAATAAAAATTAAAAAAATAAAAATAAAATATAAACTATAAAATATATAATCTAATATATGGTGCAGGAATTAATCATCTATTGCCTATAACACCACATAAAAATAATAAAACATGACTGTGCTAGTGATTATTTGTGAAATCTAATGGTGAGCAAAAGTCAATATATATATGCACATAAACAGTCCTCTTCCAATGTAAACTGCAATGGTGAAATACTACTCCCACAATCCAAGTGCAGTGTGGTCTTAATATGCGCTCACCTTAAGTTTTGCCTAATTAAATAGGCAAAACTAGCTTTATGTCCTTATAGGACTGATGAAATGATCCTCCTGTGTGGGGTTTTCCGAATGGCAAATAGATAGTTGTAATTGGATCTTAATCCACTTGGGGTCTCTGCAGTAAATATGACTGATGCTTGTCAGGAATGGATGGCTGGATGGATATCTCCCTTTTTCCCCCCCCAGGGGTCTCCTTCCTCCTGTATCAATCTCTCTCCAGTGTATCACGGATGGATTACATAAGAGAAAAAGAAACCATGGTGCCTTATCCTTTTTAAAAGATGTATTTTATTGCTGCTGAATATACCACTCACAATTATTAAGTTTGCAGTAAGTTGAAAAAATGTCAGCATGGCCAGCAGTCTCTGCTATACTCGCCGTGCTTATCCGAGACAACGTTGTGATGTCAGAGCCCCTCCCCTACGTGTTGCGTCACCGGGTCACGTGACTTCATCAGGGGGATATGATGAGGAAGTGCCTGGAGAGCAGATGACATAGACCTCATGATATACATGCTACTGACCAAGTAGCTCTCTGGATAGTGCATAGTGGTTGGAAGACCTTGTACTGGATAAAGAGCACTTTGTTGAATTGAACACTGTGTCGTGATTGACACCATAAACTTACAGATTTACATTGGAAGGACTATATTGCTTTATTATTCTGTTGTTGGTTACACTGTGACACATTTAGATATCATTTATCTTGTTTCATTCACTGATTTGATACATTATTCACTTTGATCGTTTTTTTAATGCTCTGCACTGTTTTCTATTTACTATGTTATCCTATGAGTTCATGCACATATAGGCTTTAATCAGCGTTTTTTGGCAGGAGCGTTTTCTAGCTGGAAAAAAACCCCAGAACTAGTGGGTTTCAAGAGGAGGTTTTTAGCTGTAAAAATGCTCTAATGCTGATAAAAGCTTAAAAATGCTGTTAAAAATTTAAAAATGCTAAAAAACATGGCAATCTGGCATTTATGGTAAAAGCTAATGCAAAAACGCTAAAAAATGCGACAAAACTCACGTTGTTAATGCAGCATTGTACAGCTACTAGTATTTTTATAATGTCCAGTGTGCATGAGGCCTAAAAGCAACAGTTCAGACAAACATAAAAACACTGTGTAACCCAGGTAGGTATTCATTAAGACTCATCAAACTGCGAGTGTAACAGCCTGAAATATATATCCATA
The DNA here is from genome assembly GCF_062004578.1 of Staurois parvus. NCBI lineage: Eukaryota > Metazoa > Chordata > Amphibia > Anura > Ranidae > Staurois > Staurois parvus. The sequence goes on from NW_028317949.1 coordinate 13,580,719, forward strand.
TTATTACAGAAATTAGACTTCAGAGGTCACAAATCACGAGATTAATGAGTGAAAAAAGTGCATCAGGAAAACGTTTGTCCATGCTAACCTGTCAGAATGCTTGATTAATTTTAAAACCAAGACTTTCTGAACATGCAAAGGGAAAGCAATAAACTCTTATCAGCTTATGAATCCTTGAGGCTCTCTTGGAATGTATAGTGCTGTCAGTATTACCCCTTCACAAGAACTAGAAAATGTTGAAGTAGGTATTAAAGCAGTTTATAGGAGGAGAAGAGCACAGGGAGATTTGTTTTGGATTATGATTATTTATAGTCCAGTGAGCAACTGGTTGGCACTAGAAACTACAAAGCTGCCATGGAGATAAGTGGTGTCACCATCCTGGCTTTGTAGTGTAGCAGGAATGTGTGACTCATACAACTGGCTGAAGAAATATTTTGGCACATTAAATTTACATATTTCAACTATGTATTTAGCTGCTTGGATTCTGCTTGAAAGTGATGCTAAACACTGATGTAAAATAAATCTATTCAAGTACAGTTGTGTTCAAAATAATAGCAGTGTGTTGAAAAAAGTGAATAAAGCTGAAAATCCTTCTAATAGCGTTTATTTCCATACACACAAATGCATTGGGAACACTACACATTCTACTCCAAATCAAAACATGAAGAAAAATAGATCAAATTTGTGTTGTTCCTCTAAAAAAATTGAAGAAAAGTGAATATTAGACTGTTCAAAAAAATAGCAGTGTTTGTATTCTTTACAAACTCAAACATTCACTATATAAAAAATGTTGGAAGATTTTGCTTTCCTTTGAATCACTTAATGACTATCTCGTTGTATAAGCACTGTTTCTGAGAACTGCTGTACATCTGTGTTGCATGGAGTCACCCAACTTCTGGCACCTGTGATCAGGTATTCCAGCCCAGGATTATTGGACTACATTCCACAGTTCTTCTCTATTTCTTGGTTTTCCCTCAGAAACTGCATGTTTGATGTCACCCCACAAGTTTTCTATTGGATTAAGATCCGGGGATTGGGCTGGCCACTCCATAACGTCAATCTTGTTGGTCTGGAACCAAGATGTTGCACGTTTACTGGTGTGTTTGGGGTCGTTGTCTTGTTGGAACACCCATTTCAAGGGCATTTCCTCTTCAGCATAAGGCAGCATGACCTCTTCAAGTATTCTGATGTATTCAAACTGATCCATGATCCATGGTATGCGATAAATAGGCCCAACACCGTAGTATGAGAAACATCCCCATATCATGATGCTTGAGCAACCATGATTCACTGTCTTCACAGTGTACTGTGGCTTGAATTCAGTGTTTGGGGGTCGTCTGACAAACTGTCCCCAGTCACTAGACCCAAAAAGAACAATCTTACTTTCATCAGTCCACAAAATGTTGCGCCATTTCTCTTTAGGCCAGTCAATGTGCTCTTTGGCAAATTGTAACCTCTTCAGCACATGTCTTTTTTTTAGCAGTGGGACTTTGCGGGGGCTTCTTGCAGATAGCTTGGCTTCACATAGGCGTCTTCTAATTGTAACAGTACTCACAGGTAACAGACCTTTTTTGATCTTCCTGGAGCTGATTGTTGGCTGAGTCCTTGACATTTTGACTATTCTTCTATCCATTCGAATGGCAGTTTTTCGCTTTCTTCCACGTCTTTCAGGTTTTGGTTGCCATTTTATAGCATTTGCGATCATTTTATCTGAGCAGCCTATCGTTTTCTGCACTTCTTTGTATGTTTTCCCCTCTCCAATCAACTTTTTAATCAAGGTACGCTGTTCTTCTGAACAATGTCTGGAACAACCCATTTTGCTCAGAATTTCAGAGAGAAATGCACTGTAACCAGCATGTACAACATTTGCTGCCTTCCTTCCTTAAATAAGGGCAATAATTGCCTCCTGTTTTTCAAAGAATGAATAACCTCACTAATAGAACTCCACACTGCTATTATTTTGAACATGCCCCTTTCAATTAGTGATTCAATTACACAGAATCAGCAGCATGTCATGACTGTTGGGTCTGTTGGATTTCTATTACTCTACTACACCTGCTAGTAAATTATTTGCCATGTAGAAATATCATTTCTACCAAAAACAGTGATTGATCAGGTTAGTGATGTCTGACTACTATTATTTTGAACACAACTGTATGTATTCTTAACTCAACAAATTACCCTATTTTGCTCTCAGCCTCCTCCAAGTTCCTTTTTTTGCTGCTGTGATCTACATTCCATTAAGCGGGTTGTTCTCCATAGTCCCAATGTATTTAGGAATGTTACCACCCTCTCTTGATTGGTTCCCAAATGGACTAGGGGAATTTTAGTGTGCATAGAGCTGTGCACATGGCTGCTAATAATGTGCATTACTCATTCCAAACAAATGGAAGTGAGGGGTATAAGGAAAGATTTAGGAGCTCATGGAGGATGGTACAAGGAGACAGAAAAACACAGTAAGTAACAATTTAATGAAAAAATAGATTACAGGGCCATGTAGTAGTGAATGTGTATAGATAATTTTTGTAGAATAAGGATATTTTTTAGTGTCGCTTTAAGTAAAAATAAACCATTATCAATACAAATTAGTTAGCTAATGGTAACCATATACAGTGGGGCAAAAAGTATTTAGTCAGCCACCAATTGTGCAAGTTCTCCCACTATAAGAGACAAAATGAGAAAAAAATCTAGACAATCACATTGGCTGATTTGGAAAGAATTTATTTGCAAATTATGGTGGAAAATAAGTATTTGGTCAATATCAAAAGTTCATCTCAATACTTTATTATATATCCTTTGTTGGCAATGACAGAGGTCAAACGTTTCCTGTAAGTCTTCACAAGGTTGGCACACACTGTTGCTGGTATGTTGGCCCATTCCTCCATGCAGATCTCCTCTAGAGCAGTGATGTTTTGGGGCTGTCGCTGGGCAACACAGACTTTCAACTTCCTCCAAAGGTTTTCTATGGGGTTGAGATCTGGAGACTGGCTAGGCCCCTCCAGGACCTTGAAATGCTTCTTATGAAGCCACTCCTTCGTTGCCCGGGTGGTATGTTTGGGATCATTGTCATGTTGGAAGACCCAGCCACGTTTCATCTTCAATGCCCTTGCTGATGAAAGGAGGTTTGCACTCAAAATCTCACGATACACGGCCCCATTCATTCTGTCCTGTACATGGATCAGTCGTCCTGGTCCCTTTGCGGAGAAACAGCCCCAAAGCATGATGTTGCCACCCCCATGCTTCACAGTAGGTATGGTGTTCTTTGGATGCAACTCAGCATTCTCTCTCCTCCAAACATGACGAGTTGTGTTTCTACCAAACAGTTCTATTTTGGTTTCATCTGACCATATGACGTTCTCCCAATCCTCTTCTGGATCATCCAAATGCTCTCTAGCAAACTTCAGACGGGCCTGGACATGTACTAGCTTAAGCAGGGGGACACGTCTCACACTGCAGGATCTGAGTCCCTGGCGGCGTAGTGTGTTACTGATGGTAGCCTTTGTTACGTTGGTCCCAGCTCTCTGCAGGTCATTTACTAGGTCCCCCCGTGTGGTCCTGGGATTTATGCTCACCGTTCTTGTGATCATTTTGACCCCACGGGGTGAGATCTTGCGTGGAGCCCCAGATGGAGGGAGATTATCAGTGGTCTTGTATGTCTTCCATTTTCTAATTATTGCTCCCACAGTTGATTTGTTCACACCAAGCTGCTTGCCTATTGCAGATTCAGTCTTTTCAGCCTGGTGCAGATCTACAATTTTGTTTCTGGTGTCCTTTGACAGTTTTCTGGTCTTCACCATAGTGGAGTTTGGAGTGTGACTGTTTGAGGTTGTGGACAGGTGTCTTTTATACTGATAAACAAGTTCAAACAGGTGCCATTGATACAGGTAATGAGTGCAGGACAGAGGAGCCTCTTAAAGAAGAAGGTGCAGGTCTGTCAGAGCCAGAAATCTTGCTTGTTTGTAGGTGACCAAATACTTATTTTCCACCATAATTGCAAATAAATTCTTTCCAAATCAGCCAATGTGATTGTCTGGATTTTTTTTCTCATTTTGTCTCTCATAGTTGAGGTCTACCTATGATGCCAATTACAGACCTCTCTCATCTTTTTAAGTAGGAGAACTTGCACAATTGGTGGCTGACTAAATACTTTTTTGCCCCACTGTAGATGAGGCATAAACCTAAGGGATATTAACCACTTGTTGATCGCGTTATAGTCGAATGACCGCTACAAAGCGGTTGTCTAGGGGAGAGCGTCATATGATGTCTTCCCAGAACCGCACCAACTGCGCACCTCCAGCAGCTCTTCATGATCGCTGTGTTCTTTGGCCAATCACAATGGCCTTTTACCATGTGATCAGTTGTTTTCAAACACAGCATACTGTATCACCATGTAAACACACTTGCTGATTATTGTCAGTACTTTCCTCACGCTGTCACAGCCTGAGGAAAGTACTGCCGATAACCAGTAAGTGTGAAAGAAGACATCTACACTGATAATCAGGGCACTGATTATCAGTGCCCTGATTATCAGTGTTGCCCCAAAAGTGCCCAACAGTGCTGCCAATCTGTGCCCAGCTGTGCTGCCAGTAAGTGTCACCAATCAGTGCCACCAGTCAGTGCCGCCTATCAGTGCCCTTCAGTTCTGCCTATTAGTGCCCATCAGTGCTTCCTTTCAATGCCCATCAGTGCCACATATTAGTGCAGCCTCATCAGTGCGTCCTCCTCAATGTTCATCAGTGCTGCCTCTCAGTGCCACCTCATCAGTGCCCATCAGTGCAGCCTCATCAATGCACTTCAGTGAAGGAGAAAAATTACATGTTCGCAAAATTTTATAATAGAAACCAAGAAAAAAATTTTTTTTTAAAAAAAGTTTGTTTGTTTAGTAAGTAATAAAAAACCCAGTGGTGATTAAATACCACCAAAAAAAAGATCTATTTGTGTGAAAAAAATCGTAATTCTATATGGATACAGTGTTGCATGACTGTACAATGAACAGGAAAGGGGGTAAAAGTGCCCAGTAGGCAAGTGGTTAATATATACAGTATATACACTATATTGCCAAAAATATTGGGGCGCCTGCCTTTGCATTCACATGAACTTTAAGGGCATCCCAGTCTTAGTCTGTAGGGTAAAATATTGAATTGGCTCATCCTTTGCAACTATAACAGCTTCAACTCCTCTGGAAAGGCTGTCCACAAGGTTTAGGAGTGTGTCTATGGGAATGTTTGACCATTGTTCCAGAAGCGAATTTGTGAGGTCAGGCACTGATGTTGGCACTGATGTTGGACAAGAAGGCCTGGCTCACAGTCTCCACTCTAATTCATCCCAAAGGTGTTCTTTTGGGTTGAGGTCTGGACTTTGTGCACAGCAGTCAAGTTCCTCCACCCCAAACTCACTCATCCATGTCTTTATGGACCTTGCTTTGTGCACTGGTGCGCAGTCATGTTGGAACAAGAAGGGGCCATCCCTAAACTGTTCCCACAAAGTTGGGAGCATGAAAGTGTCCAAAATGTCTTGGTATGCTTCACTGGAACTAAGGGGCCAAGCTCAACCCCTGAAAAACAACCCCACACCATAATCCCCGCTACAGCAAACTTTAAACTTGGCACAACCTTTGGCAACTGCCAAACCCAGACACATCCATTTGATTGCCAGATAGAGAAGCATGATTCACCACACCAAAGAACACATCTCCACTGCTCTAGAGTCCAGTGGTGGCGTGGTTTACACCAATGCATCTGACGCTTTGCATTGCACTTGGAGATGTAAGGTTTGGATGCAGCTGCTCAACCATGGAAACCCTTTCCATGAAGCTCTCAATGCACTGTTGTGCTAATTTGAAGGCCACAAAAAGTTTGGAGATCTTTAGCTATTGACTCTGCAGACGATTGGTGACTTCTGCGCACTGTGTGCTTCAGCATGCGCTGATCCCGCTCTGTCATTTTATTTGGCCTACCACTTCATGGCTGAATTGCTGTTGTTCCCAGTGGCTTCCTCTTTGTTATAATACAACTAACAGTTGACCGTGGAATATTTAGTGGCCAGAAATTTCACGGAGCTCCTGAGAGTGACCCATTCTTTTACAAATGTTTGTGGAAGCAGTCTGTGTGCCTAGGTGCTTGATTTTATATGCCTGTAGCCATAAAGGTAATTGGAACACCTGAATATATAGTGACATGCTATGTCTTGCCATGGTGTCAAAAAGGTTAGATGTCACCCAATGTTCTCACTTATGCATAGGAGCTCCAGGATGTCCATCCTGAGTGGAAAAAACTGGCTTTGGAACTTTCTCTAGGACTGTAGGACTGGAAACTCCAGGACTGAATACTGAAGTCCAGGGGTTTTGCAGCGACTTTGAAGAGATACAACCTCTAAAACCCAGGCTCATTTTTCTGGAAACCAGCATCCTGATTGTGTGGGTGTGTGCAGACTTTTTTTAGAATATGGACTGTCTATAGTTCAGTGCTCCTTCTACCTGTGTAAACAGATACTGTGAGAGTGTCTGCCTTAGCCTCAAGGAGCCTAAGGGAGGTAATAAGAAATGGCATGTAATTAGGCAGGAGCCTGTGCAGCCCCAAGTTGGGAAGTCTGTGTGGCAATAGATTTAAGGATTACACAGTCAATATATACAAGCTGGAAGTTTAATATTTGTTGATGTGAGTGAGCGAATGGTGAGTAACCATTTCTGTGGGCTTTTTTGAGCTTTACTTTGGAATAAAAGTGGGAAAAAAGCTCTGAAACTTACTTCACTGGCTGATATGAAGTTCATAAAAGATTTGAGCTGCGTCCCCGCAATATATATTGGAAAATAAAGTATTCAGAGAATACAAGAAGTGTATATTGTAACAGTACAACAAATTACCTCCCAATAATGGACAATTAAAAAAAAAGTACACATTGAATTGCCATTATAATTAGTCCAATTAGTCCAATTTCCACAGTAACAGCCATACAAGAATGTATATAAAACATACCATATTTTTGTTCTGGATAGGACCACCTTTCATTAGTTCATATTCACACTTTGACATATGCCATCATATTTTTATATAAGAAATAAGATGTTTTATATCCCATATTCAAGAAACCTGTCCCTAGGTAATTCACTATGTGACAGTTTAATATACTCAACATCACAGGGTTCCAGCTGCTTCACCACTGCAAGTTGGGATGTTCAGGGAAAATAACCCCCACCAGCAGCTCTAAACATGTCACTTTTGTATATCAAATGTATTGTTAATGGGGTGGAAAAGGGACTGTGCCACAGTGTTCTTGCATTTCCTGACTTTAAATACTTTCTCTGGATTATTATTTGTTTCATTTTCTTTAAAATGAATTCAGATCATCAGAATGTACCTTACAGTTCCACAGTACAGAGAACTTTAGTGCAAGCACGTTTCCCTATCAAAACAGCAGCTTAACAGTAAATCCATTTGTAACTATCTTATCTAGAGATATTGTACTATGGCTTAACAGTACAGTCATACATTCATCAAATATGTCTTTCTGCTTTCTATTTTTTTTTTAATTGCCAGTCTGTTACTGTACAGTTTGGGCCAGTAGTTTGTAAAATGCGCCAACACTTATGCATCAAATTACTTGTGTATGTTTGTCAATCTCTTTTTTGTTATACCATTAGCCGCCCGGCCTATAGCTGTTTGGCGGCTGCAAAAATGCTGTAGATTTCCGGGGTATACGCCATTTGATGTCCTCCCACACATGCGCAGTTTGCGCGGTTGCAGAGCCGCGCAGCGGCGCGATCTGTCACCGGCCATGTACCTCGGACACGGCCGATGACAGATCTGAGTACCGGCCCCTGTTGCCGGTACCATGTGACCTGCTGTGACCAATCACAGCAGGTCACATGACAGTTGTATACAATGGATGGCTTCATTCATGCCATCCATTGTATACTAGTGGCTAGCTGTGAATGGTAACAGCAGGTCACATGCACATGTCATGTGATTAGTTTTGGCCAAATCACAACTAAGCACAAAAAAAAAAAAACCTGAATGAATCGATGTCATTCAGGTAAATGCTTCCTTATAGCAAAGTAATTCTTTGCTACAAGCAAATTGTGTAAAAAAAAAAACATACTGATCACTTCCCCAAAGTAGTACAATGTTACTATGGTAACATTGTACTACTTTGGTCATAGTAAAATAAAAAAAATATATATTTATATTTTTTTTTCATACTGTCACCAGTCAGTGTCCCTGTTCACCGCTCTGCCAGTTATATGATGACGCTGTACTGCACTGGTGACAGTATGTAAAAAAAAAATAGTGAAAATAATTTTTTTCATTTTTTTAATTTTCCGAAAAATTATGACAAAAAAAATACAACTTCAAAAAACTCGCCATTCCTCTTATGAAGTACGTCTGACTGTCTACTTTGCAAAAAGTGGTAATTTGGGGGATATCTGTACTGTTCTGACTTTCTTGGGCCTCAAGAAATTAGATTGGCTGTCAGTACTTCAGGATTGATCAATTTTCAGATCTATACCATAGTTTGTGAACTCTATAACTTTCCTAGAAACTAAATAATACATCCTAATTTGGGTTATTTTCACCAAAGACATGTAGCAGAATACATCTTGCCCTAAATTTATGAAGAACAATTATTTATTTGTAAACTTTTATAACAGAAACAAAGAAAAACGTGTTTTTTTTTCAAAATTTTTGGTCTTTTTTTGTTAATTTAGCAAAAAATAAAAACCCCAGTGGTGATTAAATACCACCAAAAGAAAGCTCTAGTTGTGTGAAGAAAATGATAAAATTTTAGTTTGGGTACAATGTTGTATGACCGCGCAATTGTCATTCAAAGTGTGAGAGCGCTGAAACGTGAAAACTGGCCTGGACAGGAAGGTGTAAAATTGCCCGGTATTGAAATGGTTGAATCCGCATAACTTATTTCAATTTACTTTTCAATGATTGACCCCTATTCTGTGATTGGTTGCTTTTCAACTCCACTAACCTGACCAATGGAAATTCATTGTGTTTGTATGGCAAAATACAACTTTATATCCAGTTCCTTGAAGGGGAATCATACCATCTCCTCATTCCTTGCACTGAAGCAAGTATCCAGTGAACAGTAATATAAATACATTAACTTACATTACATCCTCTATATTTGCATGCATGCACTACCTTTCAAGGGAGCTACTCAGGTTCATACTGTGCAGATGTTTAACACTCTGCCAAGCAGCTGAAGCTATACGTTGGGTTGCAAATCAGCATAGACTGGATTCAATAACCCTCTATGAAAAGAAATATAAAATTTTTTGGTTTGCCATTGTATAGCTGTTCATTTCTCTGTCATACTTGTACTCTCAAGAGATTTTTTTATTCCCCTTAGAAGTGTAATACAACAGAAACATACAGCAAATTAAACTGATGGTGACAGTAAAACTTTACATTTTATGTTCTCTCAGTTCAAATGTACAATCTATAATGTAACATTTAAGCATCTGTTAATTTGCTTCTGCAGACTTTCCGCTCAAAATCATAAAAAAAAAATTATAGCCTGTAATCTGAAAGTGAAGGATACATCTTAAAACTGAACACATACTGTAACAGCCATTTACAAATGTCAAATCTTAATGCTGAACTGCAAGCAGATAAAAAGGCACAAAGACACAAAGAGACAAAGATTAACACGTCATTTAATGTATTTATAATGCGAACAGCGTAAATACCTGAATTTGACTTGGTATCAAATGCTTGTAGTCTACTGTACAGTTTGTGCAGCTATTTAGAGAGGAAGAGTGAGCAGTAGTTTATGCCAAAGTGCAAGGAGCATGTTGATAGGAAGGGAGAGCAGAGTGATGAAGGCAAGTTCATAATGGGGCTGCTTCTCTTTTCCCTGCCCAGTCACATTGTGGTGGTAAGGAGGGGGTCTGAATTGAAGTGAAAACTGCAACAGAGAAAGATCAGGTCTTTTATGCTGCTATACATGGCTGTGCTATACATGGGGAAGATGGACAGAACTACAAACCCAGCGGCAGGCACAAAAAGAGGTCCCATACTGTATTTAAGGTGAGTTCAAAGCCCAAATGCTTTTAATCTTAATACATTCCCTACATCAAGGTAAAAATATTTTGCCATTTACTGTGCACTCCCTTAAACACTTACCTGTAGTCCTGTATCAATCCAGTGCCATGCCCATCTGCTGGCCTTCTCCCCATCTTTTTCTTCTCACAGGAGAATCTGGCAGCAGTGGAAGCCATTGGCTTCTGTTGCTGTCAATCAATTCATGTGAGCAGAGAGCAGGGGGAAGAGTTGAGATGTGCTGTGTGTCTATGTACAAGCATATCCCTGTTTGGGAGTGAACAAGCAGTGACAGTAAAATTAAATCTGATTGCTTTCAATTATAGTACTTTGCAGTTATAATTGTTTTTAGAATTGTGTTACTACTCTATTATATTGCTTTCAAATTTTAAAGAAGTGTATTCAAACAAAGATCCAAAAAATGAAACTTTATCAAGGTATTCTGTAGTAAACTCAGGAGTGAATGTCGAGGAATGCTTGCCCAGGTCTGTTTCTTGAAATTGCAGTATATGAATATGACCTATGAGGACTTTTTAAGGGCAGAATTAGGCTTTTAATAGGGCAGTAGATTTGACACCCCATCCCTTCAATTAGCACAAAAAGTCAACCTATCTGGATTATTTGTACTTGTATAGCTGTCCTATTAGACAACAACTAGCAACAAGTGAATCCTCCCTTGTGAAGAAACAGGCAGGTATACATATTTGCTCTACCTAGTTTTCTGCTGGACCATAAAAATTATATATGGGTCTCCTGGAAATTCACAGGGCCCCAGGCTCCTGGCAGGTTGTCTTGTGGATGATCTAATTTTGAATCTATAATTGTATATAAACTGTTCCCTTTTTTTTATGTATACTCATGAATTTATATATTAATACTTAGACAATTATCATTTTTTAAAGCCAAGCTTGGAATAATGTAACTATGTATATACCATACCCATGAAATCCTCTTTGAAATTGTAAATCACTGTAGTAGGCACCACTACTCCAGTAATCTTAACTAGTTTCTGGGTCCTGTGCCCAAAGACTGCCCTGCTGCAATGAGAATATAGGAGCTTGGCAGCTCAGCATGGGTGCCATACTCAGAACACTTTGCATTTTCTCAATGAATGCAAAGCATCCTGTGATTGGATGAAGTGGATTAAGCTTGACCAATGGAGCTATGTAAAGGATGCTCATCACAATCATCACCACTGTAACAAATTGTTAAAAAAAGATTTTTAAAAAAGTTAAAAAATGTAATAAAAATTATTTTCCTTTACATATTGTCACTAGTCATTGTCTCTGGTCACCGTCATACTAGTCATATGATGACACTGGACTGCACCGGTGACAGTAGGCAAAAAAATTGTGAAAAAGAAAATTTATACAACTTCAAAAAAATTTCCAAAAAGGAGACATTTGAGGAATATTTGTACTTTCGTAGCATTTTAGGGTCTCAAGAAATTAGAAAGGCCATCAGAATTGATCAATTTTCAATTATATATATATATATATATTCATAGTTTGTAGACACTATAAAACCAATTATTATACACTTATTGGGATTTTTTTACCAGATATGTAGCGGAATACATTTTGGCCTACATTTATGAAGAAATTTGATTTTATTGGATATGTTTTATAACAGAAAGTAGAATTTTTTTTTCTAAATTTTTTGTCTTTTTTTCAGTTATATTGCAAAAATAAAAAACCCAGTAGTGAGCAAATACCAACAAAAGAAATTACTATTTGTGTGAAAAATAAATTATACAAATTTCATTTGAGTACAGTATTGCATGATCGCTCAATTGCCAGTTAAAGTAGCACAATGCTGAATAGCAAAAAATGGCCTGGTCATGAAGGGGGTAAAACCTTCCGAAGCTGAGGTGGTTAACATAAATAGAAAAAAGCATAATGATTCACATACAGTAAGTATATTGCACATTTCCAAAATTATACTGCGAACACAAAATCTACTAACAAATATAACCAATAATCTTTATCCACATCGGACAGTAACACTTAATAACCCCTATACTGTATATCTTAAATAGTTACGTTAATAAACAAATATGTAATAAATCAAAATATGTTTTCTATGAATTAAGCTTATGATTATCCAAATTATTAATAGTATCAGCCTTGCTATACCATTCTGCATATTAAACCAGTTCCCCTCCCACCCAATAGCAAAATGATGGCCAAGCGGGACTCTCATTGGACCGGGACAGGATTTCCTCCTGGATTGCACCTCGTTCTTTCCCTTCGGGGCCACACTGTGGTGAGGTCTGTCACCGGCTGTGTCCCTTGGACACAGCCAATGACAGATCTGTGTACTGGCCTGTTGCCAGTACCATGTGACCGCTGTGACCAATCACAGAAAGTCACATGACAACTGTAAACAATGGATGGCTTTCTTTCATGCCATCCATTGTATACAATTGTGTCACTAGTTGTGATTGGTCACAGTAATCACATGGTACAGACTGGGCCAATCACAGCCCATCTGTGTCTGTGATTAGCTGTGGCCAATTACAGCTAATCACAACAAAAAAACCTGAATGAATCGATTTCATTCAGTTAAATGCTTGCTTATAGCAATCAAATTATTTGCTATTAGCAATCATAATGTGTAAAAAAAAATACTGATCACTTCCCCAGAGTAGTACAATGTTACTATGGTAACATTATACTATTCTGTATGCAGTGTGTTATGAAAAAATTATAAAAATATAGCCAGTGTCCCTGATCACTGCCACACCAGTTATATGATGATGCTGTACTGCACTGGTGACAGTGTGAAAAAAAGTAAATTTTTTTAAATTTCTTTATTTCTAAAAATATGACAAAAAAACTCACCATGCCTCTTACTAATTACCTCACACTGCCTACTTTGCAAAAAGGAGTAATCTGTTCAGACCTGCCATTTTTGGGCCTCAAGATATTAGATTGGCTGTCAGTACTTCAGGATTGATTGATTTTCAGATACATCCCATAATTTGTGAAATCCATAACTTTCCTACAGATTAAATAATAAATACGGATTTGGGTTATTTTCATCAAAGAACTGCAACAGAATACATCTTGGCCTAAAGTTATGAAGAACAATTATTTATTTGCAAAATTTTGTAACAAAAACAAAGAAAAACATGTTTTGTTTTGTTTTTTCAAAATGTTCTGTAGTTTTCATTAATTTAGAAAAAAGATAAAAAAAGATTAAAAAAAACCCCAGTGGTGATTAAATACCACCAAAAGAAAGCTCTAGTTGTGTGAACAAAATGCTAAAAATTTAGTTTGGGTACTGCATTGCATGACCGCTCAATTGTCATTCAAAGTGCGAGAGAGCTGAAAGATGAAACTTGACCTGGGCAGGAAGAGGGTAAAAGTGCCCAGTATTGAAGTGGTTAAATATGATCAGATCTAGAGTATAATCTATAAACTGTTTCCACCTCTTAAAAAATTATTAACTTCGGTCTGATTTGAAAGTTTCACACCTAATTTTTCAATATATGGTGTTTTTTTTTTTTTTTTTCATATCTGTTATTAATTCTGCTACTATAGATCTCCTATAGTAGCAGAATTAATAACAGATGTGAAAAAAAAACAAAACAAAAAAAAACATATACTGAAAAATTAGGTGTGAAACTTTCAAATCAGACCGAAGTTAATAATTTTTTAAGAGGTGGAAACAGTTTATAGATTATACTATACTATACACTATCCAGTGCCTTATAATGGCTCTCTGAGTTGTCCATAAACATATGAATTCACTTTCAGATTAGATGTCTACCTATTTAAAGTACTTATTGCCTCATACTAATCACAGCTAAACAGTAACATCAAAGGAACAGTAATACCTGTAACCAAACTTATATATCCCTACATCTACCAAAATAGTTACCGTATTTTTCGCTCCATAAGACGCACTTTTTTCCCCCCAAAATAGGGGGGAAAATGTCAGTGCGTCTTATGGAGCGAATATAAAGCGGCCGGTCCGGTATTTCTGCCGCCACCATGTCAGAATACCGGGCCGGCAGCTCAGCTGTTGTCTCCTGCAGGGCCTTACCTGTTCCTCGCTCCAGCGCTGCACAGTCTTCCCACGCTGGCTTCTGTGACAGCCGGGTGTCCACTGCGCATGTGCTGCGCTTTGTGAATGATCCGGTGTCTTCTGGGACACATGAAAGGTCCCAGAAGGCGCCGGGCCATTCACAAAGCGCCGCGCTTCTCGCGCATGCGCAATGGGCACCCGGCTGTCACAGAAGCTGGCCCGGGAAGAAGAGGGAAGGACAACTCCGCGGAAGTGGGAGCGGGTACCTGTCAAATTCAGGTACCCCCTCCCTCCCCAAAGATCAGCAGTCTCTGGTCATCCCCTGCACTGTCTGCAGTCTCTGGTCATCTCCTGTACTGTCTGCAGTCTCTGGTCATCCCCTGCACTGTCTGCAGTCTCTGGTCATTCCATGCACTGTCTGCAGTCTCTGGTCATCTCCTGTACTGTCTGCAGTCTCTGGTCATTCCCTGCACTGTCTGCAGTCTCTGGTCATCTCCTGTACTGTCTGCAGTCTCTGGTCATCTCCTGCACTGTCTGCAGTCTCTGGTCATCCCCTGCACTGTCTGCAGTCTCTGGTCATTCCCTGCACTGTCTGCAGTCTCTGCTCATTCCCTGCACTGTCTGCAGTCTCTGGTCATCCCCTGCACTGTGTCCGCAGTCTCTGGTCATCTCCTGCACTGTATCCGCAGTCTCTGGTCATCTCCTGCACTGTATCCGCAGTCTCTGGTCATCTCCTGCACTGTATCCGCAGTCTCTGGTCATCTCCTGCACTGTATCCGCAGTCTCTGGTCATCTCCTGCACTGTATCCGCAGTCTCTGGTCATCTCCTGCACGGTGTCCGCAGTCTCTGGTCATCTCCTGCACTGTGTCCGCAGTCTCTGGTCTTCTAGTGCACTGTGTCCGCAGTCTCTGGTCATCTCCTGCACTGTGTCCGCAGTCCATTGGTTCAGAATATTTTTTTTCTTGTTTTTGCCCCTAAAACCTAGGTGCGTCTTATGGTCAGGTGCGTCTTATGGAGCGAAAAATACGGTAAATCTTTGGGCAATGCCACATTTGATGTGTCAACATGAGTCTATATAAATTACATTTTGGATATATTCTTTCATACGATGATGAGGAATTTATTATAAACAGGCAGGATGTATGCTCTATGCATAATAACAAACTGAGTTTATCTCCAGATCTCATTTACTATGATTCTCTAAACCTTGTTGTATCTCTTAACCAAGTTTTCCAACAGATTTTCACTGGAAAAAATCATCTCACAAATGTTTATCTTAAATTTTTCACTTATTTAGCAGATATATCATTTTAAGGAAGGTATATATCATATATATATATAAATATACTGTACATATATCATAGATACCGTTTCCTGTCAACCTAGACAAAAATCTGTCTTGCATGCATAGAATATATTACTGCATCAGGACCCTAGGTAACTAGATATTTGTAAGTAGTAAAGATAATGCTGGCTCGGAATATTAATTTCCAAAGACATTGTTTCAAAAGAATTTCACGAGTAAGAATTAGTATGGTACAGTTGGTGCGCTATAATCAACCCATTCTGCCTCCAGGTTTGAAAAACTGCATAATCTCTACTCTGTGGAAATGATGGATTATCCTGAAATAGCAGGAACTTTGATACATAGGGAAACATTCCTTGTTTTTCCACAAATCTCTCCAAGCTACTATTTTATACCTATAAAGCAAGTTAGTCTGCAAACCTGGAGGCAGATTTCTCATATAAGTGTGTAATAAAGCAGAGATATTCCATGGAGGGACCTGTTCTATCTCTATATCTAAGATAGAGTACCTTGACGATGATGTTAGTCAGTCCAAGGCATGGCTCAATAGACAAGATAAATTGTAAATTCTAATATTGTGAAGGCCAAGACGACCTTTATCTTTAGAGGTAATTTTAATAATATTCCATTACAATAGAGTGCAGAAATTGTTCATATAAGTATATGTTATTATTATTATTTGTTATTTGCTTTTTTTCCCATTAAAGCAAAGTTGCCTTTTAAGCATGTAGAGCATAACAACTAGATATGTTTCACAATGTATTTATGGAGCATATTTTGTAATTAAACATTTTCAGTCACCCATTAATTCATTAGTGTTCAATGAGGTTAAATCATTTTAGTTTTAAAAGCCAACAAGCAGGCATTTTACAGATTTTTTATTTTTTCAAATGCTCTGCCAATACCTTGTCTATGTAGAGGTTTTAGAGGTTTGTAATTATTTTTCGCAATCCAACTTTTCCCATATGCACTCCATTTCAGTTAGTTTTCATGTTTTTATTTCATTTCCTTCCTGCATTTTGAGACTACTGTGATGTACACAAAATTCATGACCTTTTGCCGTCAACATGCAGTATATAATTCCCTATGATCATTTAAGGATATTTTCAGCATTCTCTCACAGCTGTCAGGTATGTGCCACCTCTCAAGAGAAACATATTTTATTTTGCTTTTGCTAACATGCCTGGTACTGAGCTGTGATGCACTTAGTAATACATTTCCAGGTTGTTCCCACTGCTCTTATTCTCTATACACAATTCAGAAATTTGCCAAACTATCTTCTACACACCAAAGCATATAAAACTGAAGTTCATTCAAGGATTACCATTGCTTTTTTACATCTTTGGAATTCAAATGTATTTTTACATCTTTGGAATTCAAAAGTATTTCTATAGATTTAAACAGATACAGCTAGTTATACAATGATAATAACAATAATAATAATACGTAAATCAAATAGTGCAGTGCTTCCACTAAATTCTAGTTTGTGATATATACTAATAACATATATATGAAAAAAAACAATCAATCCTAATAGTGAACAATTCTGAATAATATACTAATGTGTAGTAACAATATATCATCAGAAACAAATACATTTAAATAATACACATAAGTCCATTTGTAAGTCCCATACACAATTCAATTGTTGTGCAGTCCTAGATCAATAATTTTCTTCCAGAAGATAAACTTCAACATAAACACACACCGCAGTGCCCTTCACCACACCTCATGGGTGCCCTCTGACCTTCTCTGTAGGACCTAATTGTGCTAAAGGAAGTCAATTGCACTTTATTATCCACTTGAGCTCCAGAGGATTTACCCCCGTTAATGACCAGGCCTCTTTTTGCTACTCGGCGCTGCACTAATTCAACTGATAATTGCGCGGTCATGCAATGCTACACCCAAACGAAATTTACGTCCTTTTTTTCACATAAATAGAGCTTTCTTTTGGTGGTATTTGATCACCTGTGCGCTTTTTATTTTTCATGCTATAAACAAAAAAAGGCCAAAAATTTTGAAGAAAAACAATATTTTTTACTTTCAGCTATAAAAAATATATCGTAAACTCAAAGTTGGTTATAAATTTAAGCCAAAATGTATTCTGCTACATGTTTTTGGTAAAAAAAATCCCAATGAGTGTATATTGATTGCTTTGTGTGGAAGTTATAGCGTCTACAAACTATGGTATAAATATGGTATAAATACTGCAATTTACGCCATTTTACAGCGCTGCACTAGTTTAATGGACAATTGCGCGGTCATGCAATATAGTACATAAATGAAATTTACATCTTTTTTTCCCACAAATTGAGCTTTCTTTTGGTGGTATTTGATTGCCTGTGCAATTTTTATTTTTATTTTTTGCGCTATAAAAAAAAAGGCTGACAATTTTGAGGGAAAAAAAACAATATTTTGGACTTTTTACTATAAAACATTTCCAGTAAAAAAAAATGCAAAAATCAAATTTAGTCATAAATTTCTGCCAAAATGCATTCTGCGACATGTCTTTGCTAAAAAAAAAAAACAATATGCGTAAATTAAATGGTTTACGTGAAAGTTATAGCATTTACAAATGGCGGAAAAGATACTGGGATTTTTAGTTTTTTTTTTTTATACTAATAATGGCGGCGATCAGCGAATTATGGCGGCGATCAGGGACTTATGGCAGCGACCAGCGACTTATGGCGGGACTGCGGGACTGCGGTGGACATTCTGACATTGGGGGGTACTGACTTGGGGTCACTGACATCCCCACAAACACTAATACAGTGATCAGTGGAAAAAAAAAACACTGACACTGTACTAATGGCACTGGGGAGGAAGGGGTTAACTTTATTTTGCAGGGAAGGGTTATCTGTGTGACGGGGAGTGTTTTACTAGGGGGGGGGGGTGTGTGCTGCACGGGACACTGCTGATTGAGAGAGAGAAACTCTTCTTTCTGGATCAGCTCGTACTCGAGCTGTCAGGGAAGTGACAGACAGCACAGCTACTGCAGCTGTGCTCTCTGTCACTGTTTGCTGCCGATCGTCGGGAAACAGCCGGTAAGGACCGGCTGTGACCCGGCGACTGAAATCTGCGGTGGTGATCGGCGGGACAGATAGGGCGGCGGCGCACCTCGCGCGCGCGCCCCCTGTTTACAAAACACGTTTTAAACCGTGGTTTTGCCTGCCCGTGCCGCCATATTTCTACAGTGGCAGGGCGGCAAGGGGTTAACATAAAAACACTGTTCCTCTTGATATCTCCACAAAGCCCAATCCTCAGGTTCCCAGATCCAGATATAACATAATGGAAGCAAGAAATGGGCCAATACTGTAGATCGCTACTTCAGTTTCATTAGGAAGTTAAAATAACATTCATATTTCAAAAGAAACAATAGGCATATCTCATAGTACTACCATAGCACTACCAAACATTGTGTCCTGACCCTACCCAGCATGATGACACCACTGCCCACCTGACATGGTGTGACCAGATAGGCTTGCTCAAAGGCTCCTAAAAGCTCCAGGCTCCTAACTTCACCACACCTTTCACTTCTGCTTCTACCTCATTCTTTAAAATCTAAAGCCCCAATATGACTTAAATATATATTCTCAGGGATGCTCACCCTTATTGTTTACTATTCTAGATCCAATCTATGATGTATTATGCCATTGTAACTCAATGCCCTGTGTATATTGTATTGCTTGTTGTTTTGCACTACTGTTATTGCATAGAAGCTCTGGCTAGTTTTGGGGAAGTTGCCCACCAATGGAATGGATGGATTACTATGCTGCTTTTATTGTTATTGATGCAATGTTGGAAGCTATGAATCTTGTGCCTTAGTCTTTGTATCTTTTAAAACATTTTTAACATGAAAGATTTATGGTAAAAAAAGAAAATCTAGCATACTTCTAACTCATAGTCAAGGTGTTCAAAAATTAAAAAAAACTAAATTTAAAGCTTCACTTTAGGTCCCCTTACTCTTAAATTTTGGTGTGTTACATTACAACATGCATATTGACGCCCATATACTGCAATGTACTAGAATGTGAAAAAACTGCCTTTATACTTTTTTTCTGATGCAGCGAACAACAACGAATGGTAGTGCATAGCAGTATACTGCAACTCAGAATGGCAAAGAAACACACTAACGCAGATGTATGTTGCCATGCTTTGCAATAACAATTGCATTATCATAATGTACGGGTGTGAAGGGGCATTTAAGCTACAATAAATGATGTAGATTTTTTTTTTTATGTTTACACTATTTATCTGTGACAAGATTTTCACTCATTGATTTTATATCTCTTTTTTTCCTCTTACTGCACATGTTCCTTTTCATTGTTCTGACAAATCCAGCTAAATGATTTTGAAATGTGGGAAAATTGTGAACTGAATTGTCATTTTTTTTCCTAAATTACAAAAAAATCCTTGTTAATCTGATAATTATCCATTAGCTTGCTATATCATGACATATTTTTAAGACTTGCTTTTCCTTAACCTAGTGCGCCAATCTTCACACAACTGTTATCTAATGGCAAGAAAAAATCCAGGCAAAATGTGTTCTTCCTTTCCAGCTAAAAACAAAGAATATTTTTATTCTTACCGTTTAAAGTGTAAGTTCAGCTCTAGAACATAGTTTGCTTTGTTGTAGAGCTGAACTTACACTTTAAGCGGTAAGAATAAAAATGCTGACCCAATTGGGCATAGCAGCATAAGTTGCTAAACCTACCTACCAGCCAGGGACCCTTTTCTGTTTAAATTTTTCATTCATTTTTATTGAATCTTCAGAATTAGAAAAGTAAACAACTTTGTCTCAGTTGACAAACCAAGATACATATCAATTTCTCAGATGTTATTATAACATATCGGCATTTCAACAAATTGTGATTAGCAGTGTTGTACTCTCATAACAAGGTTAATATGGATACAACCTTATTATTATTATTATTATACAGGATTTATATAGCGCCAATAATTTGCTCAGCGCTGTACATTATAATGAGAGACAGTACATGAGACAGTACAGTAACAACACGATTCAATACACGAGGGGATCGAGGGCCCTGCTCCCTGGAGCTTACAATCTAGGAGGGAGGGGATAGTGGTACAGGAGGAAATAGCTGTGGGGGATGGAGTGGTAGGAAGAGTGGAGGAGTTCAGTAATTAGCTGAGGGCGGGGTAGGCTACCCTGAAGAGATAGGTTTTCAGGGTGTGCCTAAAGGTGATAGTCTGAAGGATTGGGGTAGGGAGTTCCAGAGGATGGGGGAAGCCCTGGAGAAGTCCTGGAGATGGGCATGGGAGGAGGAGACCAGGGAGCTAGAGAGTAGGAGGTCTTGTGAGGAGCGGAGAGTACGTTTTGGGTGGTATTTGGATACCAGATCAGTGATGTAGTTTGGGGCAGTATTATGAACAGCTTTATACGTCAATGTTAGCATTTAGAATTTATCCGTTGGGCAATCGGAAGCCAGAGGGGGGATTGGCAGAGGGGGGAGGCGGATATGGAGCGGTTGGTAAGGTGGATGAGTCTGGCCGCAGCATTCAAGATAGACTGAAGTGGGGATAGCCTGCAGTGAAGTAAGCCGATGAGGAGGGAGTTACAGTAGTCAAGGCATGAAATAATAAGGGAGTGAATGAGTTGCTTAGTGGTTTCCGGGGTTAGGAACGGACATATTTTGGAGATGTTGCAGAGGTGAAGTCTACATAAGTTTGTCAGTGATTGGATCTGGGGCTGGGAGGACAGATTGGAGTCAAGGATGACACCTAGTACTCTGGTTTGAGGGGTGGGACTAATGGTGGTGTTGTTGGTCTTGATGGAGAAGTCGGAGGGGGGGGGGGGGGGCGCGGGTTGGGGGGAAAACTAGGAGCTCAGTTTTGGAAAGATTTAGTTTGAGGAAGTGAAGTGACATCCAATCCGATATCTCAGTAGGCTTGTGATACGGACCTTAGATTATCAACAAGAGAAAAAGGAACGTCCACAGGATATGGGACGACAGTAGGACTGGAAAATACACAGAGAATCTATAGCTAGAAACAGAAAGAAAACACAGAAAGTAAAGTAGAAAGAAAATGCACCAAACTTTATTAAGGAATATGTATATTGTACCGAGATGACCAGGCTTCCCACTTCTGCCTTTGTTTTAGGTTAGCATTTCTATTGGGAGCTAGGAGGACTTAAAAAGTGTAATGATCTTGAACCCTTTTGATTATATCCAACAACTTGCGCAATTCATCAGTTTAGTGATGTTGATTCTGGCTGCTAACAGTATGTCTGTGACTACCTTTTCAGTCCACAACCACATTTAGAAGCTTCTTCAAATCCTCTGCAGCCAGTGATGTTCTCATTTATTGTAGGGATGGAGCAGCTGTTGGGACCAGCACCCCCTACTGCCATGGGAGGAAGCTCCAACCTTTTCTTTTGGGCTGTACAACGTGTAATCTCTACTGTCTCAGCATAGGTGACAAGAGAGAGTAAGCACTGTGTGTGCGTGTGGCCCAAAAGAACAGGACAGCTCTCCGCTGAGTTTTCTTTTTTCTTTTTTACTATAGAAAGGATAGGGCTAAGATAGGAGAAAAGGGGAGTGAAAGGGTTAAAACAATCCCACAACCTTGGTATCCACTAATATTTTGATCTGAAATGAATGAATAAATAATTAATTAGTTCCCCCTTCTTCCTCCTCTTCCTCCATTGTAAGAATAAAGGTAGTGTTCTGTAATGTAAACACTATACTGTTTACATTTAGTAACACTGTGATTGGTCATCACACTGATAACATAGTACAGAGCTGTTCAGATCAGCTCAGTATACTGACTGTGTCTGTGAACCAAGCTCATCTCACAGCCATTAATGGGTGTACTGGCTGCCTGGGGGTGATTTCGGCAGCACCATTTTCAAACAGTGGTTAAAGGAAATTTAGAAATATAGGAATCTTTATTGCTTACCTTAATCTGAAAATGCTAGTTGCCTGGCTGTCCCTGGCTTCTATACTTTGAGATATTTTGAAATACTAACCAAGTGAAAGCATCCAAATAAAAAAAAGAGTATAGTAACAGATATTTATTTAAATACCTTTGTAATCTGGTTTCTTAGAAAGAACTGAAATAATTTTGTCATGATGTCAACCAATTAACTAGTGTTTGTCATTCTTAATATCATTGGCAAATGAAGTGCTTCTCTCTATGTGTGCATATTACTGACCAACAATTTGGATCAGCAATCATGCATACTCCCAGTCCCCAACACTCAATCCCATGGTGAGTAATGCATGTAACCAATCAAATCTCACTATGCCCATACTGATGCATGTGCCACAATGCTTAGTGTCCAAAGTCCTGTTACTCTCTGAGAATTTTCACAGTTAGCTAACATCCCTCCAGGGGCGGACTGGCTATTTGGAAACTCAGGCACTGCCCGAGGGCCCGGGATCAGTAGGGGGTCCCATGAGATGCCCCTGTTACATTTTCATAGGCTTTTTTGAGTTTGGGCAAGGACACAGGGGCCCCATGATCCCCTATTGCCCGGGGGCCCCATGAGTTGTCAGTCCGCCCTTGCATCCCTCTGTAGGTGTATTAGTAAAATCCATGTGGTAGATAAATATCCACAAATGAATATAAAGTGCCAAGGGCACATGTATACTGGGCAGTGGTGCATTTAGGTTTTGTGCTGCTCTAGGCAACACAACCCTCCCACCCTCATGGAGAGAGCCTGACACCACCCCACCTTCCCCCCCTGACAGCGACCAACACATACAATTTCCTACCCCTTGGCTAAGGGAGCATTCCACTACCACTGCTCCCCATATACCAGACACCTCCCCCCTCCCAGCGAGAGAGAGAAAAACACTCACCTTCACAGCTTTAGACATCCCCGGGAACAAGAGTCAGACCCATCTGGTCCCCATGCCGCGTGTGTCCCTTCTTCCAGGGGGTGGTGCCACCCCCCAACCCTGAAAAATGCCACCATTTGCAAATGCCTTGTTTGCCTTGTGGTAAATATGCCACTGATACTGGGGGATCCTCTTGTTAACATGCCACATAATCCATATCTTTGAAGTTTTGCTACTGCACTGCGTCTCTCAATAAGTTTATGTATGTATTGAATTAGAAACACATTTGGGTTGATTTAATAAAGGCAAATAGGCTGTGCACTGCAAGAAGAACATGCAAGGGAAATAAAAAACACAGCATTTTTGCTTGCACATAATTGGATGAAAGAAATCAGCAGAGCTTCGTCTCATTTTAGAGCTTCCCTTCGGATCTAAAGCAACTGTACTTGCGGTGCACAGTATATTTACCTTTAGTAAATTAACCCCACTGTATAACCCCTGGCTACCTATCATTATAAGGCAATTACAAGGCAATCAAATTCTTAAGTGCATGTAAAGAAAAAATGTTTTTCTAGTGGTAAATAGAGCAGGGAAATGTTTACTCACTCCCTCTTCTAGATAAACAATAGAAAATAAGAGGAAATCTCTCCAATGTCTCTCATTTTAAAGGATAAGTTCACCTTTTCACCAAAAATAACAATTGCATATTTTTTGCAGGTAAAAAAAATGTGAATTAATTATTTTTGGTTGTAAGAGCCTGTGAAGCATTGCACCAGTGATCAGCAGATCACTGGTGCTATGCAGGTCTCCTGCAGACCTGTCAGTATATCTGTTTGCTTGTACAGGATGAATGGGCAAACAAATATACTGACAGGGAGAATTAATGAACTACCATGGTGCTCCACAGTGCCTTGGTAGTGAACTGAGAACTACAAGCCGACAGCTGCTAAGGCTGTTGGGACTTGTAGTTCAGTTATTCACAGAAAGCTGAGAATGAATGATGCGGCCATGTGGGCAGAGCCCCATATGGCTGTGCTGTTTTTAAAAAGTGACAGCTAGTACGAGAAACTTCTCCGTACTTCTGTCACAGGGAGTGGGGGCGGCAGGCAGCTGCTGCAGCATGAAGAACATGTAACAGGTGGAACATGTAACATGTTCCCAAAGGTGAAAGCATTGTCATGGGGACACATGTCTCAAATAAAGGGTTTTGCATCACTGCTTGCTCTGACGGCAACACTAAAATTTTGGATTCCCATCACTTTCTTCCAGAGGGACAATAGCCAATAGAACAAATACAGGGGTGAATCTCCCCACAGACTGCAATGAAAAACCTTACAAGGGGGTCTGTCCATACTTCATCCAAAACTAAAACAAAACAAAAATTAAAAAAATGCCTGCACACACACTTTAAAATGACAGTGGATAGACCTATGACAATAAAGGTCATAATTGCAAATGATCCGGTCTAGATAGCACCTTTTTTTTTGCTTAGGATTCTAGAAATCTGTTAACTTCAAAAAGAGAGATAGGGCACTCTAGTAGTTAAAGTCACTCGTTGGACATTGTGTCATTGTATGCCAGAACTGTGAATCATGGACAAAAAAAATGTGTTTTTCACAGCCATGGCTTTATTATGCATGTAAGATTGACAGATTGACCCATTTTTCTGCTTTAAAAATAAAAGTTTCTTTTCACACAGCTATTGTAATATAAATAGAATGCACTAAAATAAGCTGCCAGCATAAATGTAGCGTACACCAAAAAAATCAATAAAGCATTAATAATGCTTCTTCTAAAAGGGAAAGTATGATATATTCTTAGAAAGTTCACATTTTGTCTTTTTTGTGCACTGTTTACCTTGGAGTGGGCAGCATGGTGGCTTAGTGATTAGCACTTATGCCTTTCAGCACTAGAGATCTTGGCTCAAATTCCTTTGAGGACACTATCTGCATGGAGCTTGCATGTTGTGCTTGTGTGGATTTCCTTTGGGTACTCTGGTTCCCTTCCAAGTTCCAAAGACATGCTGGTAGGTTAATTGGCTCCTGTCTAAACTGGCCCTCATGTGAGGTAGAGACTTTAGATTATAAACTGATGTGAATGTACAATAAATGTAAAGCACTGTGTAAATTGTTGTTGTCATTACGTAATGCCTACATTAAATACAAGGAAACCTCTACTAATTCATAGAAAAGCAATCAATTCACTTCATGGCCATTATCACTAATTTCTATGTGGAAATGGAAAACTGAACATTCTCTGTGTATCTGACTTGACATCATTAGATGGTTGTAATTGGAACAGTCCATATGGAAGAAAAATATATTTGAAATATATTTTAAAAATATGCTTCCCAAATATATTGACATATATTTGAAATACTACAATTTTGGCCATATTCAATATATTTCAAAATATATTTCAATAAATAAATATATATATATATATATATATATATATATATATATATATATATATATATATATACACACACACACACACATACATATACACTGTATATATATTTTCAAATATGCTGTATGTTGAAATGCGTTTTTATTACAAAATATATGAAAAATATTTTTAAAAATACATTTTCAAATATACTGTATGTCTATAAAATTACAAATCTACATTTTTGGAATGAATTTACAAATATATGTAAAAATATATGTTAAAATGACTTTTTTATATGTTAAAACAAACCTGAAGAATATATTTTAAAAAATATATTTTTAAAAACATTTTTCATATATTTTGTAATATATTTAAATGTGTATTTTATAGATTACAAAATATATGAAAATATTTTTAAAAATATATATTTTTTAAATATATTCTTCAGATTTGTTTTAGCATATAAAAAAGTCATTTTAACATATATTTTTACATATATTTGTAAATTCATTTAAAAAATGTAGATTTGTACTTTTAAAGATATACAGTATATTTGAAAATGTATTTTTAAAAATATTTTTCATATATTTTGTAATAAAAATACATTTCAACATACAGTGTATATATATATATATATATATATATATATATATTTATTTTTTTTTTGTTTCTGGCACCAACAACCATGCCATGTTCAAAGTCACTTAAATACCCTTTCTTCCCCATTCTGATGCATGGTTCGAACTTCAGTGAGTCATCTTCACCACATCTAGATGCTTAAATGCATTGAGTTGCTGCCATGAGATTGGATGATTAGCAGGGGCGAACTGACAACTCATGGGGCCCCCAGGCAAAAGGGGATCATGGGGCCCCTGTGTCCTTGCCCAAACTCAAAAAAGCCTATGAAAAAGGTACCAGGGGCATCTCATGGGGCCCCATACTGACCCGGGGCCCTCGGTCAGTGCAGGAGTTTCCAAATGGTCAGTCCGCCCATGATGATTAGCAATTTGTGTTACCAAGCAATTAAACAGGTGTTCCCGGAAATCCCAAGCAAGTTTTGAACAGTGGCTCAACCTAGAGAATATTTTGGATTAATGCCATATACTGTGTGTGTGTCCTAAGGATATATAGAAACATTTATACGAAAAGGCTAAACTTGTATAGTTGGTTGTGGATACCCAGCAGAATATTTATTTAACACTTTCCAGCTTTACTACAATTAAAGGGACACCAGGGGCGGACTGACAAATCATGGGCCCCCCGGCAATATTGGATCATGGGGCCCCTGTGTCCTCGCCAACACTCAAACCACACCCAAAAAAGCCTATGAAAGGTACCAGGGGCATCTCACGGGGTCCCCTACTGACCCCGGGCCCCCAAAAAAGCCTATGAAAGGTACCAGGGGCAGTGCCCGGGTTCCCAAATGGTCAGTCCGCCCATGAGGGACACCTATTGGCTACTAAAGGAGCACAAGAATGTTTATTATTATCCAATTCCGGTTTCCATTTTGCTATATAATTATTTACAGTATATATAGTTATATATAGTAATTGCACAACAAAAAACCTGCAAGCAGTTGTTGTTACTGTTAGCATAAGGGAATTCAGTATAATAAACTGATATCATTCATATTTAAACAATTGCGCAATTTAAAGTTTAGTTTTATGAAAAAAAATCAAGACATGTTTAGTCCTTTTGGAATAAGCTAGCTCTTCATTATTTATCCTCCTCCCCAGTTGCAGATAGTCAATTAATTCTGCTCCAATTTCACTCTGTTAAGCTTTCGGAAGCATAAACTTGGAGCTCATAAAGGGCAGCAAGCTCTTTCCCTGCCCCATGTAACAACAGTACTGTTTACCTGAGTTGATTTAGGTGCTGGAACAAGGGAAGTGAGACACATACTATCCTATAAATGGAAGCGCAGGGTATTTGTTTTATCTTTTACATAGCTTAAAGATAAACACATAAAAATGATTTTACAAAGTTGCATTTTCAACTGAATCATGATATTATTATTGATTGCATTGTCTACTTTTTTATTTAAAATAAAAAATAATTCCTGCACTACAAGAAAAAAAAACCCAAAATAATAAATAAATAAAAAAGTGGCAGTGACTGACACCTATGTGTTTTAAATACTTAATGATGATCTTAATCTAAATACTACACCATTGGAGGCTGTTTCTGCTCTCTTGGCATGTAACATCTGAGCACACAGCAATGCCATATGAGTGAGAAACAGCCTTAAAGGGACCTGCACATATTTTTCTGAATGGCAGCTAAGTAGTGTAAAATGGGCACAATAATGGACAGGAGATCCTAGTGACTGTTCTATGAGCATACAGGTGGGCATCTAAGACCCAAGGAGACCCTGGTGGTTATACAGTACACACTATATGGCTTTACATTGTAGTGGGTCATATGATCAAGGTGAGAGCATTGTGATCACTGTGGTGAGACGGTTGGAATCACATTTTGACATGGCCTTGAACTTAACTGTTTTTTGGGATAACAGCACTGGAAGGTTCAACGATTGTATGCATGCACATGGATATGCATTTACGATTGTCATAAATCTTCACTATGAGATTAAATTCTAGACTGCCCATGCAATTGATTAACCACTTCAATACCGTACACTTTTACCCATTTGACCATAGGTCGGGCAGCAAGTGGTTAAGAACTTTTTTTTTTTTGTAGCATTTTGTCAATTTTTTTTTGTAATCTCACTTTTTAAATTTACAGTATATTTGTATTTATGGTAATGCCTTATTTATTCACAATACTGTTGTCATATGTGCATACATGGAGGTAACAGCACAGTTGTGCAGTTGGTATTTCAGTCACGGGGTAGCACAGCACCATGTATTGCATGCAATACTCTTATTAATTAGCGTTTATCATCAGTAGTGCTGGGTAAATCTATCCAGATGTGATTCACCAAGGGTTTTGTGAATTTTGCTCACAATTCGCCAGACCTACACTTAAAGGAGAATTGCTTAAGTCTTTGGAGGGCAATACTGAAAATATGAAAATCCTTTAAATAACATGCTTGGTGATGCCTTAAAGTTGTATGTGTTGTTATAGAACAGTATGATTTTAACCATTTACCCCCCCCTTCCTGAACAGCCCATTTTTTGTGTTACGACGCTGCGATACTTTAACTGACAATTATGTTGTCATGCAACGCTGCACCCAAATGAAATTTATGTCCTTTTTTGTTCCACAAATAGAGCTTTCTTTTGGTGGTATTTGATCACCTGTGCATTTTTTATATGTTGCACAATAAACAAAAAAAGACCGACAATTTTAAGAAAAAAAACCCACAATATTTTTGACTTTTTGCTATTAAACATGTCCAATAAAATTATTTTAAAATCAAATTTTGTCATAAATTTAGGCCAAAATGTATTCTGCTACATGTCTTTGCTAAAACAAAATCCCAATATGTGTAAATTAATTGGTTTATGTGAAAGTTATAGCGTTTACAAATGGCGGTATATATACTGGAATTTTATTTTAACTAGTAATGGTGGCAATCATTGACTTATAGCGGGACTCCAGCAGGCAATCTGACACGGGGGGAAACTGACTTGGTGTCACTGACATCGCCATCGCCACAGTAATCAGTGCTAATAAAAAGCACTGACACTATACTAATGGCCCTGGGCAGTTAGGGGTTAACATCTGGGACGATCAAAGGGTTAATTGTGTGCTTTGTGTATTTTGCTATGGGGCTCTGTCTGTGCTTTCCACTGTAAGCACACTGCTTTGTATGGCTCTGCTATGCAGAGCCATACAAAGCAGTGTGCTGGAGCTTACAGGGGAGAGAACTGTATTGTTTACATACAGTTCTATCCCCCTGTCTGAAATTACTTGGCGATCACTGGGTGCTGGCAAGTATTCACCTTGCGGGACCCGGTAATTGACAGCTGAGGCTGTGAATGGCGGTATGGGTAAGGTGCGCGCCCCTACCCAGAAATTCAAAATCACATATATATGTGATTTTTCACTTCCTTGCCTCCCTGTAACAGTATTTCTGCTATAGAGTGGTGGTAAAGCGGTTAAAGAAAATTCTCATTTACAGCATACACTGGCAGCCCGAATTTGGCTGTGAAAATGATTTTGTTCTCTTGCAATTAGCTTGGCCTTCATACAGCAGCAGTAGCAACACCTGATTAATTTATGTTAGAAAATATGTCTTTTTTATGGTAGCTTAGGCGGGACACTTTTTGTTTTCATCAGGCAGTAAGGTCTCCTTCACATTTGCATACACCCAATGTGCCATGCTACTCAAACACGTATTTGAACACCTATAACATATATACAATGTATTGTCAGGCTGACAGCAGCTGTCACTGTTCTCATGTAGCCACCTACCAAATTATTACCTCTAGTAAAGCTCTAGTAAAGCTCTATTCACACCAATGCACACAAAATTGCTTGTTTTTGCATGTGTTTATGAAACATGCTAAAAAAGTGTTTCATATTTGTGGTGCTATTCATTGGTAATGGCACCCCAAGCGGGGCAAGAAGACAAATGTTTTGCCATGTAGAAAAATGGGCAACAAAAGTAAATAAATGCGTGGTAAAAAAAAAGCCTTAAAACACCAAAAAGCTACATGAGCTACCTTACCGCATTTGTCGCCCATAGGAAAGCTTATTGAAATTAATGGGCTGCCCTATGAGTGTCAAACAAAAAAATGCGCACAGAAAAATGCAAAAAAACAAGTTTGGAAAATTTTAAGGGTGAATGGGGCCTTAGAGTTTGGTGTCCAAGCCTGGTTGCAGGCAGGTTCAAATACCTGTCCCTGACCACAGATAATATTTTGGTGTGGCTGCATGTGACTGGAAATTGCTGCTCACAGCCTGTCAGTACTTTGTACAGGCTGAGCAACTTCTGAAATTTGAATGCTCCTGTCATTTCAGCCACAAGACTGATACTTCTTGCCACTGGAAAGTGGTGTATGTGGCAATATATCCACGTGAATTTAGTTTAATAAGCTTGCTTTGATGGGAGGTTTTTGTTCTCTGATGCAAAACTATTCTGTCACTGGCTAATTTCTATCAAGCTCTCATTAACAGATCACAGATGACACATCCAAGTAAATTAGCTAACAGCAAGAAATTTTTAAGGGGGGAGTTGAAAAAGGTACAGGCAAGTGTTTATGGGTCCATGAAAGGGAGTGATATAATAAGTGCAATAAAAGTGTGCACCTATTTTTTCTATTAACCTCCTTGGCGGTATGATTCTTTCCGATTTTTTGTGCTGAAAGCGGTACCATTTTTTTGCATGGAAATATGTAGTTTTTTATTGTAGGCTGT
Organism: Staurois parvus; assembly: GCF_062004578.1. Classification (NCBI taxonomy): domain Eukaryota; kingdom Metazoa; phylum Chordata; class Amphibia; order Anura; family Ranidae; genus Staurois; species Staurois parvus. Next base: position 13,611,634 of record NW_028317949.1, read on the forward strand.
AATTTTTAGGAATAACTCACTGAAATTTGTCCGAACAAGAGTCTAGTAAACATTCCGGATATGATAACATTTGAAACACAAAATTATAATTTAATAAATAATCAATCAAAATAATATTATAATAATAAATTTAATTCAATAATATAATCAAACCAAAAACACTGAAATTTGAAATACAGAGGCAAATTCACACATCACTGAGCAAAGTCGCAAAATCGTTTTCAGTGTCTGATGAGGAATTTCCCCACGAATCATTATCACTCAATTCTGCAAGTGGTTCTGATTTACTATCGCTGCTCTAAAACCGCTTTTGACATAAAGGGACGCTTTTTGGACGCCATGGACGTTTCTCAGTTTCCAGGCAGAAAGAACATTCAAAATGCAGGCAGGGCACAGGACAAAGCAGTAGGGACAAAATATATGTGAAATTCATTGAAACAGCAATGACAGCAAAAATGACATTTTTTAAAAATGTAAAATTTCCCGCCGGTTCCGGAGCCCGTACGTCACGACGTCACAGGGACCAGAACACAGAAGCCGGATGCCGGCATCGGCCGGAGGAGATGGCCGGGGACGCTGCAGGGGACACATCGCGGGAGCGAAGGACAAGGTAAGTGCTGCAGGGACCCCCTGAGCAACGCCGCATGGTAAGCCCGAGTGTAGATCGGGGTTACCGCTTTTGGTATAGAAATTTTACCCCGAGCTACACTCGGGATTACCGCTAAGGAGGTTAAGGTATGCAGTGGCATGCTCTGAAACAAAAGGCAACAAAAAAAAAACAAATGTACAATAACTAGTGATTGTTCTGCTATATCACTCCAAACTTTAAAAAGGCCCTAGCAACATCAAATAGAAATAAAGAAAATAATAATAAAAAATTGGCAATAAAAGTAATGACATCCCAAAATACCACCTCAACAAAAGCCTACTGTTTTTAATAATAATAATAACCCTTGGATAATACACTAAGCGTGTGTGCCTCCTGTTTGCTCTTTTTTCAGTGGTTGATTTCCCTATCTGAGGAGGGCAGCATCTCACAAAGGCTATCCATAGGCAAATTTGGTCCTGGTTCCCTGGCTTTCCTGTGGCATTTGATCCCTGGAGTGCTGGAGAGTTTATTCTGTTAAAATAGCTCATAGACTAGCAACATAAAATTAAAACTAACATGCCACCAAAATAAATGAAACCACTAAAATATAGCTCCCTGAAGTAAAAGTCAATTTTTAATAAAATAAACAAAATACAATAATAATGATAACAGTAATAATAATAATCAGAATTAAAGTAGCGTTTTCTAATTGACACTAATCTCTCCCTATGCAGTTTTCCAGCTTTCCTTATCCTTTCCCTACAACACGTTTCAGTTTACGGACAATATGGCTTCTCTGTGCTTCCTCTTTTTCAGTAAGGAGGCTAACTTAACCAAAATATCCAGATTTCCCTTCTAAGTCTGCTGGCCATGGGATGCATTATAATTTAAGAAAGGTTTTCCCAGGTGAGCAGGCACAAACATTTGCTAGTGAATATCGATCCTGCAGTATTCACTTTGAAGCCATGGTAGCGGCAAACCCAAACCTCATCTCTAATTATCAGTACAACTATGTAAGTTCCCTTCTATATTCAATATTTTGATTAGAACAGCAGTATGAGGCTGGATATGATCATGTTAACCTTGATTATAGTCTTTGGGTAAGAGCTTATAATTTATACCTTTGCTGCAACTACAATGTGACACAGTTATGAACTAATAATCAAGAAGAGCTAAAAAAATATCAAAATATCTTTTGATTAACTGGGTTGAGTAATCTTTTGATTAACCATATGCAATTTTATAATATTTTACTATGAAGCCCATATTTATTTTCTCACAGAATACATGTTTGTGTACATGAAATGCACTATAAGCAGTTTAGATTAAATGAAATTACTGTGGTAAACAGGTCATTAAAAATGTCTTTTTCCCGCTTCAAAATACAGTATGTTTTGAGTTGCAAACATTTGATTTCAAATAAAAAAAAACAACTAAGTTGTGGAACTTTCTTGGACTTTTTTCAACATGGCCTTTTCAGTCACATAACTGCCATTTCAATCAAAATATCAAAAGGACAATGCAGGCCTATGTAGCTATACCAATAATAAAAGATGACTAGCAGAGTTTGATGAAACTGCATGAAGTTCAAAGTGTAGATAAAAGTCTAACTAACTTACATAATCTAATATCATAAAAAGGTCTGCATAGTAAGAGCTGTCACTGCATATCTTTTTATCTTTTGCAACATACCAGAAGGTCGTATGACAGTATTATAAAGGAGCCATTTCTATATTAAATGTACTTGTCAGAGATTACACAACAGCCAGGAAAGCAAGGAGTTAAAATATAGTTATATATTTTCATTATGGTCTTTGCAGTGATCAGGGGCAGACTGACAACTCATGGGGCCCCCGGGCAATAGGGGATCATGGGGCCCCTGTTTCCTTGCCCAAACTCAAAAAAGCCTATGAAAAAGGTACCAGGGGCATCTCATGGGGTCCCATACTGACCCCGGGCCCTCGGGCAGTGCCTGAGTTTCCAAATGGTCAGTCCACCCCTGGTGGTGATCATATGTCAGATTTTGTATCCACTTACTTCATAAAATGTTAATGTCCAGAGTCATACAATAATTTAATATTTTATCCAGTGTCTTTTCATGAAATTAGTATTCTTTGTTGATGTTATGCAGTCCATTATGTGTATTTATGAGAACTCTTATACTGAGGAATGTTGGCCAATGTACTCCTTAAATTAATAAATGACCTGCTCCTTATGGATTATTTAAAAGGAACTGAAGTCTAAAAGCTGTATCCAAAAAAGCAGGCAGAGAGCAAAAGACCAGTCAGCAGCATTGCCTGTGGACTCACTAAAGCTGATCTTTCACAGTTCCTGAAATACAATGCTTTGTTCTGTACTGTGTCAATGTGTGGAGGCAGGGCTTTAGCTTCTTCATGTCAGAGCCTCCAGAAAGAACAACAATAAGCAGTGCAGTAGTTACATAAAAAAAAATCTCAAATAACAATGAACCAAACACTTATGGTGCTTTGCAGATGTCCTAACATACCACATATACAGTATTTACACTCACCGGCCACATTATTAGGTACACCTTACTAGTACAGGGTTGGACCCCCTTTTGCCTTTAGAACTGCCTTAATGTTTTGTGGCATATATTCAATGAGGTGTTTGAAACATTCCTCTGAGGTTTTGGTCCATATTGACCTGATAGCATCATGCAGTTGCTGCAGATTTCGACTGCACATCTACAGTTGTGACCAAAATTATTCAACCCCCAATGCTGTAAAGGGGTTTAGGGACTATAGTGTACATTTGGAATTGTATTCAGAATCAAATCCTACAAGGACGTTGTAACTACCCAAATGCAACTAAAATGACATCAATTGTTTATGTAATACAGTAGTAAATGGTTCTTATGTGGTTTCTTCATTGCCACAATTATTCAACCCCTTAAAGACTACCACTCTGAAGAACAGAGGTTCATACAGGTGCTTTCCATCAGGTATTGAAAACACCTGTGGATGTCACCGAGCAGCAATCAAGCATAATAAGCACCAATTAGGCAGCTTTAAAATGACTGTGATACTCAGCTCCTTCTAGACATTTACTGGTGTGGTTACAAACATGGTGAAGGCAAGAGAATGGTCCAGGAAGACAAGAGAAGAGGTGATTTCTCTTCACAGGAAGGGCAATGGCTATAAGAAGATTGCAAAGATGTTAAACATACCAAGAGACACCTTAGGAAGCATCATTCGCAAATTCAAGGCAAAGGGCACTGTTGAAACGCTACCTGGTCGTGGCAGAAAGAAGATGCTGACTTCGACTGCTGTGCGCTACCTGAAGCGTAGAGTGGAGAGAAGTCCCCGTGTGACTGCTGAGGAACTGAGAAAAGATTTGTCAGATGTGGGTACAGAAGTTTCAGCCCAGACAATAAGACGCACACTGCGTAATGAAGGCCTCCGTGCCAGAACTCCCAGGCGTACCCCCTTGCTGTCTCCAAAGAATAAGAAGAGTCGACTGCAGTATGCCAAAAGCCATGTGGACAAACCACAAAAGTTGTGGGATAGTGTTCTGTGGACTGATGAAACAAAATTAGAACTGTTTGGGCCCATGGATCAACGCTATGTTTGGAGGAGGAAGAACAAGGCCTATGATGAAAAGAACACCTTGCCTACTGTGAAGCATGGTGGAGGGTCAATCATGCTTTGGGGCTGTTTTGCTTCTGCAGGTACAGGGAAGCTTCAGCGTGTGCAAGGTACCATGAATTCTCTTCAGTACCAGGAGATATTGGATGGAAACGTGATGCAGTCCGTCACACACCTGAGGCTTGGGAGACGTTGGACCTTTCAACAGGACAATGATCCCAAGCATACCTCCAAGTCCACTAGAGCATGGTTGCAGAGGAAAGGCTGGAACATTTTGGAGTGGCCATCGCAGTCACCAGACTTAAATCCGATTGAGAACCTCTGGTGGGACTTAAAGAAAGCAGTTGCAGTGCGCAAGCCTAAGAATGTGACTGAACTGGAGGCCTTTGCCCATGAAGAATGGGCGAAGATACCCGTAGATCGCTGCAAGACACTTGTGTCAAGCTATGCTTCACGTTTAAAAGCTGTTATAACTGTAAAAGGATGCTGTACTAAGTACTAAGATTGAATGTCACTTGGGGGTTGAATAAAACTGATAATGCTGTGAGCACAGAAAAGACATTTGTGGTTATTTCATTATAACTGTTATGTTATATTTGTCTGACCTACAAGTGCCTCTTTAATGTAAATGTAAGCAAGATGACTGAATGATCAAAAGCAATGTCAAACTGGCCAAAACACTCAATTTCAGTGGGGGTTGAATAATTTTGGTCACAACTGTATGATGCAAATCTCTCACTCCACAAAATCCTAGAGGGGCTCTTTTGGATTGAAATCTGATGACTGTGGAGGCCATTGGAGTACAGTGAGCTCACTGTCATGTTCAAGAGATTAGTTTGAGATGATTTGAGCTTTGTGACATGGTGCATTATCCTGCTGGAAATAGGCATCAGAAGATGGGTACACTGTAGTCATAAAGGGATGGACATGGTCAGCATCAAGGCTCAGATAGACTGAGGCATCTACATGATGCTTAGTCGGTACTAAGGGGCTCAAAGTGTGCCAAGCAAATATCCCCCACACCATTACACCACCACCAGCCTGAACAGTTGATACAAGGCAGGATGGAACCATGCTTTCACGTTGTTTAAGCAAAATTCTGACCCTACCATCTGAATGTTGCAGCTGAGATCAAGATTCATGAGACCAGGCAATGTTTTTCTAATATTCTATTGTCCAATTTTGATGAGCTTGAGCGATTTGTAGTCTCCATTTCCTGTTCTTAGCTGACAGTGGTGGCACCTGTTGTGGCCTTCTGCTGCTGTAGCCTATCTACTTCAAGGTTTAACATGTTGTGCAGAGATGGTATTCTGCATACCTTGGTTGTAATGAGTGGTTAATTGAGTTACTGTTGCCTTTCTGTCATATTGAACCAGTCTGCCAATTCTCATATGACATCAACACGGTATTTTCGTCAACACAACTGCCGCTCACTGGATATTTTCTCTTTTTTGGACCATTCTCTGTAAAACCTAGAGATGGTTGTGCGCGAAAATCTCAGTAGATCAGCAGTTTTGAAATATTCAGACCAGCCCATCTGCCACTAACAACCATACCACATTTAAAATCACTTGAATCCCCTTTATTCCCCATTCTGATTCTCGGTTTGAACTGAAAGTCATCTTCACCATGTCTAGATGCTTAAATGCATTGAGTTGTTGCCATGTGATTGGCTGATTAGCAATTTGTGTTACCAAGCAATTGAACAGTTGTACCTAATAAAGAGACCGGTGAGTGTGTGTGTATATATACATATATATATGCAATCTACAGCACAATTCACATGTCACAAATGTATTAAAATTCTTCTAAAATAGGGGTGTCCACTCATTTGACTTTCCTGGGCCACATTGGAAGGAGAGGAATTGTCTTGGGCCACACATCAAATATACTAATAATAAGAATAGATGACAAGCAGAAAAAGTTGAGCAGATCACATGTTAATGAGCACTGATATAAATAATGTACCTATCTCAGTAATAAAACGTTATTTATTTTGTGTTTTTTTTTTAATTATAAAAGTAATAAGTGAGCAACATAAAACTAAAGCAATATTTGATAAACTAACTCCTGGTTGGATGGATGTAGTAGCAATTCAGTGATATTTTGTTTCTAATTTTATTTTATTCTTGAAAATAGCTGCTCACTTACTGTGTATAGGTGCTGCCAAAAACTGATGACATGAATAAGGTGTGATTGTGAAGAGTGGGATATTTTTCTCTGAGAAGATAAAACATATATATATACAACAGTGACTAAATGGTTAGCACTTCCACCTGGCAGCAGTAGGGTCATTGGTTCAAATCCTGACCACAGCACCACCTTCCTGGAGTTTGCATGTTCTCCCTGTCCCTCCATGGGTTTCTTCTGAGTACTCTGGTTTCCTCCCACACTCCAAAGACATGCTGGCACACATTGGATCCTATCTAAATTGGCCCTAGCATGTGTATGTATTAATGTAAGTTAGGGACCTTAGAATGTACACCCCTTGAGGGTTAGGGACTGATGTAAAGGGACACTGTCAATTTTTTCTTCTGTGCAAAGTGTAGTTGCATTTTTACAAAACATCTTTTAACAAAAATCAACATTATTAACTACATTTAGATTTTGTGTTGGCTGCATTCATAGCCATCTTGGGCCTCAGGTTGGACACTACTGTTCTAAAATATTAAAAGTACATTGCTATGTATTTTTTTATGTTTTAGGAGAGTTTAATTAAATGTGTTCAGTTTTAATTGTGGTGTAGATTGTATATATAATAGGACACCCTCAAAGTCCAAAATATGGTTGGTTCTTTTTTCTCTGTAATATGAGGGTTGTTGGAGCCCACCTATGCAATTCTTGTAGTATATCCTTTTATAGTATCATCATATTTCAGTCCACGTCTCATGAGACTAGTAGTAAGAGACAGTAGTGCCTGTATTTCACCCTGCAGATACACAGTACATCTATGAAACTGCATGCACAAGTGTGTCAAGACACCCTCACATACAGTGAGATATACTGCTTTTCTCCAGGAAAAATTCCAGAAAAAGGTACCATTTTCAGGTTACTACTTACAATTACTATTTCTAAATTTTCCCTATAAAATAGCAAATTTTAATTTCTACAGTGTGTTTCTACATTAGTAAGGTTCCTACAAATTTTAAAATTCATAGCTTATTCTTCTCAGTAGCTTCTTCCCCCTCTAAATAATGTCACTCATATTTAATATGTGCATCACAACAAGTTGATAGTAAAAGCAGATACAGTATAAAACATCATGCCAAAACCCTATGCCTTCAAAAAATAGTTCTTGTAGAATGGACACTAAAGGTGCCTTGAAAGCAATATATGTTGAGAGGTCACATTACTCTTCATGCTTTTAGGCTATTACAGCTTGATAAATTAGAGACCTTAATCAATAAAGAAATTGATTTATTCAGCTAAGTTATTTCTATTTGAAAAACAAGACGCAATTTCATCCAAATGCATATAAACAAGGTCATCATCATTCTGAATAATCACATTTCACATATTTATTGTAAAGACAATGTCACATATATCTTACAAAATCGATGTTTTAGAAATATCTCAGGGTTCCTTCCTCAAGATACCATAGTGAGAACAAGAATCTGCCCAACACATACATGCAGGGGTTAGACAAAAAAAAATGGAAACACTACATGATTTGCATGTGTGAAAGTAACAACATGTTTTGCTTTGAAAGCTGAAGTGATGTAACATTCTTTTGCTTCCACTGTGTGATTAGACAGCTATCTAACAGGTGGGAGGCCTCACTTTTGTCTTTTACAACATGTGTTGCTAGTAATACTGAGTCATGTCAGAGCTTACTGAGCTTCAAAGAGGGAAAATTGTTGGTGCCCACTTAGTTGGTGCCTCTGTGACTGAAGTTGCCATTTCATTTGCCATGCTGCGATGTACAGTATCAATGGTTGTGACGACGTATACAATTTCTGGGATATGGTCAACTGATTGAAAGAGACAAAAAGGACATAACACAGGACAGAGACCCAGAATAAGAAAACAACTGCTGCAAAAGTGACTGCAAAGCTCAATCTCAGTTTCCACGGTATTGAGATTGAGCTCTGAAGTCACTTTTGCAGCAGTTGTTTTCTTATTCTAGGTCACAAAAGAAAATAAGCTGCAATTTGCAAAAAACAAAATCACATAGATCAAGCTTAAGAGTATATAATGACAAGATACAAAAAGCCAAGCTTGAAATATTCAAGTGTATTTGGCAAAACCATAAGGAGGGCAGCATATATCCATGTCTAACATGATTCAATTCCAGTTGACATGGGAGAGGTTTCCCACCATCACAGGCATCATCCAGATAAAGCAACCTATACTTTTGTACACCAAATTTTGAACTTCTAGATTTGGGCTTATACTAACTGAAACATTTTGGATATATACTCTTGAAGCAGAACTAAAGGCATTCTACTTACCTCCTCTCTAATGGTCTGAAGTCTGCAAGTGGTCCTATGCCGGTGGTGGCATTTTCTCCCCAGGAGCCAGTCTTTGAACATCTTCATTGGCTAGAGTGGGATGATGTAACTTCTGCACATGCACAGGAGTCAGTCATCATGGCACACAGGGATTGTGCTGGTGATGTAAGCTGAGCTGCACATGCTCACCTAAGTGTATTTGCTGCAGATGACAGTGAGCAGGTGGGTAGGTGTATTTATTGCAGAAGAGACATTGCTTGTCTCTTCTATGGTAAACAGCCTGCTTGTTCACAAGCTTTTGTAAAATGACTTCTGTTATACTTTAACACAGCTATCCACAATGGCTTCAACACATTCTTTGGACATACGTGTTTCCTTTACAACAACTAACCAACACCCCCTGGTATTTGCATTTTAAGTCTGGGGTTTGTTTTGCTATCTGTGTGAGTGAGCAGGATGACATTGCACTAAATAACACCATACTTCTTTAACATTTTGCTACTTTCTTGCACATTTAATGTAACCCTATTTAAATGTCATATGGTTGCTTTTATCCTTTGGCTAAGTTAGATTTGTATTATATTTAAGCCATGCACTTTGAAAAGTGTTTATTCAGCATTCACTCTATTCTCACCTCGGTTCAAAGACTACCTTAAGAAATGAACGTTGTAGGATTGCTAAATACAATCCCTATACAGGGTAATTCAGAACCGCACACATCACCACTCTCCAAATTCTAATATTAGTCTGTGATAAAATAGTTATAGAAAAATATACAAAATGTTCCAGTGGTATAGATCATTCAGACCAGTTTATTAAAAAATTCAAATCTCAATAAAATCACTGACAGAAAAATCCGAACAAAAAGTTCTATAAATCCAACATGCATAATATACATTACATATGCCATTAAACAGCATCGCCACTAGTGAACCCATGTCCATGCTTGATGTGCATGGATAACATGATAATGTCACTGTTAAAAGCTCCAAACAATGTGTTTCATCACCAGTGGACATCCTTAGGGGCCAACTGGTTACTATGGGTCTCATTAGGGTACAGTATACAGTATATGTGTTAGGTATATGCTTATTGTCACTATATCAGCTTGAGGAAGGGACACAATATCAGTTTTATATGACTCAAGTGACATCTTCACAATAAAAATGTGAATTGCATTTATTTGAATTGCTGGTGATGTTGATACAAATCTGGCTTTGACATATCTGCATGTATAGCTATCACTTCAAGCACCCAATTAGGTGAAAGTCAAGTCCAGGAGTAGTGAAGCTTTCATTTGAACTTTACAACCCATCCAAAAATTATTTTGGATGGAAAAGTGTTAAAACCTCTGTCAGTGTTTGTTGACATGATTATCTCTACATGACAGGTGTACCTATTTTCCTTTGCTTCTCACTGGAAAAGAAAATTAGTGGTGCATGCCTTAATCAAAACTTTCTTTTTTTATACGTTTTATAAGCTATGTAAGATTTTTAATGTTATAGGTTTTCTTCCTTATTAGACAGATGTAAGGAGCGGCTTAGCAAAGGTAAAGAGCGTCTTGAGAACGCCCTGTGAGTGGGGCGAAACGCATTGACATATTTCCGGCTGGCCGTCCCGGCGTCCGACGTCATTTCCGGTGAAGTGGAACGCACGCCGAGCGGTGCGTTCCAGGGGCCATCTTGCCTAGTGGAGGAAGCTGCTTCTGAGGTCTGTCATCCTGCTGTTTTACCTGGCTGTGGGGTCTTACTAGAAAATCTATGGAAAATCGTTATTACAACAATAAAATGCTGGTTAATATCTTTTAAAATGTGAGTGGTCTGGTTTAAAGTTTATTAAGATTGAAAGTCATAACGGTATCACGCTATTTGGTTTTTCTTCTTCCTGAATTTTGGTGGAGTCGGTGAGGGGAGGAATCGGAGGAGGTTTCTATGTTCTAGAGGAGGCAATATTTGGAGGTTAAAAAGGGGGTCCAGGAGCCCTTAATAATCCTGAAAGGCGTTATACTCCCCAAACATCTGGTGAGTGCGGTTCATGTTGGTTTTGCACTGGTGAATGGTGGAAGGACTATTATTGGCACTGAAGAAATTTATGAAAATATAAGTTTGTTTTTTTATCACGGGACGTTTTTTTGGACATGTCACTGGATTTTTTTTTGTTTTTTGTATGTGCCACAAATTATTTTGTTTTTTGACACTTATATATAAATTGTAATATTTTGCATTAATATTACTTATAGGTTGGGTATTTTACAGATTGCTTTCTGGTGTGTTTTGCGCTGTTTTTAGTTGAAAATTTTTTTTTTTGTTTTATACCTATGCACAGCAGCATCTCACGTGGTTAAGTGTGTGGGGAAGGAGGTCCTGGGCGCTGAGGTCTTTTTTTATTGATTTGAGATGTATTCTTGCTTCTTGTCTTGGTGAGACCTTATGTGTTAGAGTATAACAGTGTGTCACTCAGAAAGGAAGTAAGAAGTACTTTTCTAATTGGGTACTCAGGCAAATAAAAGCTGACAACAATTATAACCCTTGCCTACTGTTGACTTATGAGGGGTTTATGTATAATCTTCATCAGCAACTGTAAATAGATATTTTTCTAGCTATATAACCAAACTACAAAGCTGGAAATATCAGAGCTTGGTTTGATAGTGGTGTGTTGTACATAGACATTGAAACAAGTGATCAAGTTGTAGAGATAGCTTTGTATTGTATTGGAGGAATGTTTGGTGTGTAAACAGGTGCATGCCACAAGGAATGTTCTATTGTGTGAGAGGGCGCAACCACTAAATTAACTACCTTATCTCAGACTTTATGGGGCCCACATAACGATCTAGGCCAGGCCATTTAAATCTCTTTGTTTATATGAGGGCCACTTCAAAGTACCCTCTCTTTAGATATGCAATGGTGATGGCTATCTGGGGAGTGCAGTTTTACCAGGCTATGACCTAAGGTTCCCTCCAAACTCTCAATGATGGAGGGAATTTTGATGAGAAAGCCTGGATCCAGACGCCTCAGTGCCATGACCTGGCATATGTAATTTTATCACTAAAAGGGGAGGTTCTGGGATGGGGCTGAGTTATGTAAGCAATATAGGATGGGGAAACTGTCCAATCCTGGATGAGATGCGTCAGATATGGAAGATGGATTGGATAGTTCTACCAATCAGGATGGCCCCATGCAAGTCTATGGGAGATAAGTGTATATCAGGGTAGGATTTGGGGAAAGACAAGAGAGAAGATACACTGATCCTGGGGGCCCCCATGCTACACCATTGGTAAATATCAGGACATTTCTCTGGCACTTATATGTATACATGATTGTTGTATGTGTTGTCTGTCTTGCTGTTTGTGGGTTTAGGGTATGAATAGTATATGCTTTAATTCATTGGGTGAATCATATACATTTTGTTTCTCTTTTTCTTATTGTTAAATAGATAGATTGTGGTATGTTAGTTTAGACCTCCCTACTATTCACCAATAAAATTTTGGTTGTTGTGTTAAACCTTTCACTCTTGGTCAAAGAACTCTCATTAAGGTTAATCAAATCATATCAGAGAAATATTATATTTCATATTCCATAGATTTGGTCAACACCTACTCTACTCTACTATGGCTTAATATACCAGACAGAACTTTGAACTAACTGAGCTTCAGTGAAGTCTTTTTTTCTCAACTGGTTACATTCATGGAGTTTTACTGTAATGATACAAAGAGTAACCTTACATGATGCTTTCTGTATATTGTTAGTGCACCGGTCTCTATCTGAGCAGTAGTCAGTATTTGTGCTGCATAAAGCCTTAGTGGTGAAGTAGGGAGAGCAGACAGCAGTATGTGTCACCAGATTAAATCAACTTTAAATATCTATAAATTTGAAATAATAAATCCTCCAATCCAGTCAATTTTGGGCTTATCAGGTGAAATTCCTCAGATCAAATAGCAATCAGGTATGTAGTGAACCACCATTTTGTTCATGGAGATTTACCAGTGCAATAAATCCATCTGACTATGCCCTCCCCCATTTTCCACTACATATTCATGCATGATAAGCCAATCAGAACATGTTTATGCCATTCTTTGCGTGATTACCATTAAGAGTGTAAAAAAGGAGAATGTTATTGCATTTCTAAACTTTAGTTAAGGAAGCTCTATATCTTTGTCATTATAACAGCTGAATGCTGTTAATACGTGATAGAAATAATGTGTTTAGAGTACTGGACATAAATAAGGCTATTGTCCAGATGGCTATGGCTTGCTGTTTACCATTTTTTCTTTTAGAAATTGGTCCTATCTTAACTTTTGTCTGTAATTGCATTTTACATTTTAATATTTGTATTATGCCTTCTTTCTTTCACAACTTTAATTTATAAAAATGTCCTCCAATTCAGAATCATTCAATCCCAATACTCTCCTCTATTAGAATATTACAAATGTACATATTTACAATTGTTCTCACAGTTTTAGTTTGATTTTGTTGACAAGCTCTATTGCAGATGTGATTTTGGTGGAGCTGGTGGGTTTATGTAGATCAGTTCTGTAGTAGATAAGTTAAATGAGCTTTTGCAGAAGTTTAATTGGTGCAGTGTGCCGAGGGGCCAATTTATGAGATTAAAAATACATTAAAAATACATCGTAGCAAAGAGGAGGACTTTTTACACCAGTCACAAATGTTGGCACATAGGTTTAAGGAAAAGGGATATTAACCACATTTTATAGAATCTGAAAGAGTGAAAGTAAGATGTCTTGACAGAACTTCTTCGTATCAGTTATTCTGGATTTCAATGTCCAATTTAAACAAGTGGAGCACATTGTTAGGAAATACTGGCCAATACTTAAATTAGATAAACATCTTAATTCTGTTCTTTCAGATATACCTAGGTTTATATATATAAAAAAAACCCTACTCTGAGGGATAAAATTGGTCCATAATGTAGTGGAACCCCCGAGGGAATCAGGTTTCACTTTCTTTAAGGGTAAAGGTTTCTTTGCCTGTGGATGGTGTTATAGCTGCACTAGGGTTAAGAATAATAACAAAAAAAGAGCGTCTTTTATTAGCTCAACAACAGGCAAGGAGTATTTAATTAAATATTTTGTATCATGCAATATGGCAGGAGTGGTCTATGCCCTTTCCAGCCCATGTGGGCTTCAATATGTGGGGCACACTAAGAGGACTCTAAAAGAAAGGGTGAAGGAACATGTTCACAATATCAGTAAGAGATTTCCAAAACATTTTGTTTCTAGACATTTTTTGGATATACACAATAAGGATTGCTCAGGTTTGCAATTTTGGGAGACTTAGTCCTGTAAACATAATTGAAGTGGTGATAATAAGATTAGAGAGTTGAGTAAAAGGGAGTCCTTTTGGATCCATGAGCTTAAGACTCTGGCCCCAAGAGGGATGAATAAAGAATTTCACTTAAATTGTTTTATAAGTAATGTTTAAACTGTTATATTTATTTTTATTCTTAATTTATTTTTTGTATATTTTTTATATATATATATATATATAAAATTATTATATAATTTTTCATGCACATGGACCGATTCAATTTATTGTTTATTTATATTTATTTATTTTTATTTTTAGTTAAAAATTGTTATGGTTATACATTTTATAATATATTTTATATTATGTTATTATATTGTTGATTACTCTTGTGGTAGGGATATGTATTTGGTATGCATTAAGGTGTTATCTGTGGTTGTATAAGTTTACACCAGGAAAGAGATTTATAATCTATTTGTCAACTAATTATTTAATTCCAAATCTTATGGGAATCTGTGCTGTGTATGACGGTCATTCCGATTGACGATTGTTTAGTATAGGTAGTTTATACCACTCCTATGTGAGAGATGGGATGTCAACATCTCAAATATGCTGCGCCTTAATGTGAGTGCATATGTGGAAGTTTTTGTGTTAAATAAAGCTTTTTAAAGAGTGAACACTATGTGAAGTTTTTTTATTTGTGAGGAATACTGCCGATGAAGGGTGTTTTTGGAGCAAGCCATTGGGATCTATTTTCATCAAGTTGATCTTCAGAGCCAATTATGGGACCTAAAGTTCGGTTTGACCGAACATTATACAGTACATGTGAGGTCGCACTGCTGGAGGTGAGCAGACATCTGATGGAGGAATTTTGCACATTTTTTTGTGGTTGGAGCACCAGATATTTACAGGAGGAAGGATATTCCATTCAGAAGCAATTTCTTTGGGACTTTTATATAATTATCACTTATAGTATTCATTATTTAATTAATATTTTTTATGTGTAGCGGTGCACAGTATTTTTATTTATTTATTGATTCTGCCCACATATGAGATAGGGTTTTGTGCTATAGCAGCTATATATGTATTTTGGTTTGTTATTTTCACACATTTCTAGATGCACTTGAATTTTGATCTATAATAGCAGGTAAGCTTTTTTAATTGTATTTAATACTGGAGTTTGACTCTTATCTTTTTATATTTTTAAAGCAGGCCATACATTATTCACTTTTTGTTCACCCAGCAGGTTGATTAAAAAAAAGACCAAATTCCCCTATCTGCACATTCACTGTGAAAGGGGGAATTGTATTCTGACAGCAAGGAGCCTTCTGAGCAGCCAGAATACAATGACCAGTGCTGCTGAGCCTGTGGCACTGATTGATATGGAAAAACCCAACAGGATGGTTGTACAGAAGTTGATTGGTAGATCTTTATTGGTGTTATTTCAAGGAATAATGTCTCAATGGCTGGATAAGGGCAAAAAAGGACCCCGTCCAGCCCACAGACCTCAGTTAGGGGACCAGCGTGTTAAACTATTCAGTATGTTAAATACAGTATATATTGATATAACAAACATTAAAGTACTTGGATGTTTTGTTTTTCCAGTAAGTTTTAATAGAGCAAGATATTTTGTTAAAATAATGAAAATGAGTTTTCAAAAAGTTAAATAATTAACATTGGACTGATTAGTAGGATAGTTCCATTTTTATACATGTCCAGTTGTATCTAAATTCCTTTTCTATAACACAGCATTGTAAAATGTACTTACACTGTTTATTTTATCCTTTTATATTTTTTTACCAATTCATTGTTGCATTTGGCCTTGGGCAAAGATGTAAAACTATCAGTGCATAGTCCTGACAGGAACATTAAAGCAATAACAGGTTTCATTTGTATTCCCAATGTAAAGTTAGATGTTTTGGCAGATGGCAGAGACATGTATTTTTACTAATACTTCATAGTTAAAAGGCCAGTTGTAACTATGGACTGTGTTACATATACCAACCAGAAGAATAAATCTGTTACTTATGTTCCCATTAATACTATTTTTATAATCCTGCATTATTCTAAAAGGTGCAATTTGAAATCCATTAAAAAACACACCTGTAGCAGAAATGTATAATTTTTTTATTTTAACTTACTGATGCTGCTTTTATACCTCAACTAATTTAACATTTTTTCTGCTATATGTAATATATTTTAAACAATGTATTTTATATTTTATAAAATTCACGTGATCAAAACGAGAATTTCACTATAAGTTTTATTATGAGAAAATACACTGCCTGATGCCATCCAGTCCCTACTTATAATCTCCAGTATACTGTAGATAATCTTAGCCAGGGGCGAACTGACCATTTGGAAACTCGGGCACTGCCCGAGGGCCCGGGGTCAGTAGGGGGCCCCATGAGATGCATACAAAAAAGGAGGGTTGTGAAAAGAGATTCACAGAAAAGCGGCTACATAATGAACAGAACGTGACACTAAGGGAATAATTTCCAAAAATTATGCTTTATTACACACAAATGAATATGACATATGGGCATTCGCCCTGGTTTACCATCACCTCAGTATGAGACAATACACACAGACCTAAAACCATTTAAAATGACACAAAAACCGGTCTAAATGTATGTGTAGCAGGGAAAATGGCTACATGAGTCTAGTGTCCCTGCAACACAAACACACAGGTGAACACTTCCCTAGGGAGGTGTATCCAAAAATTATGCCATGGGCATACCATAATGGAGGATATGAGGGATTAAACAGTAACCATAATGGCAAATCCCTATCAAGAAATCCAAAAAATTATGCTATAGATATATGTATCACATGTATGCAATGGAGCAAGCACAATATGCGTCAAAAAGGAGAGTAGCAGGCCTCAGGCCTGTATGAAGGAAGACATAAATGTCAAATATTTTGTACAATACATTCCTGTGCCGGCACAAGTGGTTGGGGCCCATTCATCTGTAATATAGATAGCTGTTTCCTAGAGCTCTTGGATGGGAATATGCCCCATTTATTTCCAGGATGGAAGAAAAGATGCACACAGCAGCACTCTGCTTGAAATGGTTTCTTCACCACTACATGTGGACTATACACCACTTTTTGTAGGAAAAAACAAGACACATCCCAAAGACTCTTCTGCCTGTTGAAATATATATGGTATATCTTGTTTCCTATACAAAGCACCATGATGTCCCCATCCTGTAGTGAAACAAACAATATGTGGGAAGTCACTGACAGAGCTCACACTCTATAGAAGATATATAGGTCATATAGATCACAGAGGACCATATATCTAATGTCCTGCAACAATCCACTCACCACCTGTGCTATGGATAACGGGAATGAAACGGGAATGAAAGAGAAACCTTTTGGGTTCTTATGGACCTGTTCGTATAGAGGTTTTTTGACTTTATAAACTTGGTTTGCCATCACCTCAGTTGATGAGTATTTTATTTTAAGACGTTTGGAGCGCCTTGAGTGAAGGGGCTTGTATTCATGGCATTCATACCAGGGGAGGAGGTGGAGTTGGAAATGCATCAGGCCTTTGTAGCAGGGGGCCCAAGTCTATCTACTGAAGATGAGGATATTAAGATTAAGTTTCGGGAACATAAAAAGCTTGTTATTAAACGTCTTAATCGGAAATGGGATGTATGTTTCCTGGAAGCTTATATTAGACAGAGTATCATCCCACGAGGTTTGAGAAGCAAGGTAGTTCCAGCTGAACATTTACATAATGAAAGGTTTTTGGAGAAATGGAAAATGCTGTGCATAGAACATGGAATTAATGGTATGAAACTCATTGTAGAGGAGGAAAAATTACAACTTGAAGAACTGGATCAGGCCATTAATAAAAGTGTGTCTGGACTAGACCCTTTTAAAAATCAGGAGAATTTAGAAAAATATAATGAGCAACTGAAAAAGGAAGTTGAAAAAGTACAAAAAAATCTTAGAACCACTAAACAAACTAAATTTAGACGTGATTTAAAAGACTGGGAAACAGGTGAGATATTTGATCTCACTACAAAAAGAAGTAGAAGTCGGTCTAAACGAAGAGTTTTTCGCTCACACTCTAGATCAATGGGAGAAACTATGTCCAGTGAAAGTGACTCTGAAAATCTTGGAAAATCTGTTTCTTTTTTAGACCAACAAAAAGGAGAACTTCCCCGTACCAATCAACTACAGATGGGAAGAGAATCCAAAAAGAAAGTAGAGGAATCCTTAAAAAACAAACATCAGGAGGACAAGGGCAGAACAAGAAGTCAGAGGAGGTAGTAGTAGAAAATATCCATGATAAAAAGGTAATCAATTTGGCTAATTTTCCACTCAAAAAAGAGCATATTTCTTTATTGAATAAAGGTATGTCCTTTTCACCAGTGACCCCCATGGACGAGTTTGAGGTATTTAAAGATGTTAACTTATTTTTAAGAAAGGTGTTCTTGAGAATGATGCATGGTAATCCCACTATTTTGGAGGATATGGCCTCTGACTCGTCCATGGAGGATCGCAAGATGTTGGATATGTTGATATCTCTCATAGAGGAAAATGAGGATGGTGATGAAAGTGACACTGATCTTGATAATTGTAGTGATATAATTAGAAAGGTTGATCTGAACATTAGATCAACGAAAATGCCGAAAATTCGTTCCAATATGAGGATATCAACGTTTCTAGACTTTGTTGCTGATGATTTGAAAAATCTTGAGTGGAAAATGCCAATTGGTGATAACCTTACCAAAAAAGAAAGGAAAGCCCTTAAAGAACTAAAAGAGACCAAGGATATTGTTATTAAGAGAAGTGACAAAGGGGGTAATGTAGTGATTTTGAATGAACAAAACTATGTTAGGGAAGTGAAACGCTTATTGAGTGACTCATCCACGTATAGGAAAGTGACTACGAATCCTTTTCATATGGTGGCTAAAAAACTAAATTCCATCTTAACATTAGGAAAGGAAGCTGGTTTGTTAACTAGAAAGGAATATGAGTATTTGAGAACTGAAGAATTTAATCACCCTACTTTCTACATTATCCCCAAAATACACAAAAATCAGGAAAATCCTCCGGGTAGACCTATTGTTTCAGCCATTAATGGCCCCCTAGATAAAACAGGGAAATATATAGATTTGTTTCTTAAAGACATGGTCCCTAATCTCCCCTCCTATGTAAGGGATACTAAAGATGTGTTGGCGAAAATTGAGAATATGATTATCAATGATGATGCCATTCTAGTGGGAATAGATGTGGAATCACTTTACACCTCCATCCCACATGAATGTGGTGTGAGATCAGTCTCTTATTTTCTTGACAGAACATATCCTACGTCGGGGGGACAGAATGAGTTTATCAGTGAGCTATTGGAATTTGCATTAAAACATAATTTTTTCCAATTTAATAATACCTTTTATCAACAGACTAGGGGTACCAGTATGGGAGCACCGTGGGCTCCGGCCTATGCATGTCTCCATTTAGGGTTTTGGGAGGAGCGGGTTGTATTCAGATCATCAAGATTTCTTGCAAATGTCAAGATCTGGTTAAGATATATAGATGATGTGTTCCTTGTATGGCGAGGAACATCTGAGGAATTAAAATTGTTTTTGGGAGAGCTCAATCAGAACTCCTTTAACATTGGACTTACATATATATTTGATGAAAGATGTATCTCTTTTCTAGATCTGGAGATTAGAGTTGAAAATGGAAGACTTCTTACAAAGACATATAGAAAACCCACTGCCGCCAACACCCTATTAGAGGCAAGAAGTTATCATCCGCGTTCACTGATTTCAGGGATTCCAGTGGGACAGTTTTTGAGATGCCGGAGAAATTGTTCAAATATCAATGACTTTAGGATGGAGGCCCAGGACCTCTATAGAAGATTTAGGGAAAGAGGATATTCCCATTCCCAAATTAGAAATGCTCGGAGACGGGCATATCAAACTGACCGCGAGGATTTATTATCCTCTAAAAAGGATGTGAAGGCCAAGTTGAGTGATCAACCTGTTAGAATGATAACCCAATTTGGAGCCCAATGGCAAGATGTAAAATTGTAAAATATTAGAAAAACATTGGAAGATTTTGACTCAATGCCCCAGATTGAGTAAGATTGTAGGCGAACGCCCCCAGATGGTAGCGAGAAGAGCACCAAATCTTGGTGATCTTCTCATTCACTCAGATTATCAACCATTAAAACAAACAACATGGTTAAAATCACGTACTAAAGGGATGTTTAAATGTGGAAAATGTCAAATTTGCAAATATGTGGATCGTACGGATTCCTTTCATGATTCAGGAAATAATACTCATTATAAAATTCAGAGTCTCATAAATTGCTCTACAGTAAGAGTATTATACATCTTAACCTGCCCCTGTAAAAAGATGTATGTAGGTAAGACCAAAAGACAACTTAAAGTACGAATAGGTGAACATCTTAGAGATATTAGATCTAATGAACCTGATAGTATTCTTGCCCAACATTACGTTAAATATCATGGAGGCAAACTGGATGGTACGAAAGTGAAAGGTTTCTATGCACTGCACTTTCCACAGAGGAGAGGTGATTTTGACAGAGAACTGCTTAAAAAAGAAAAATATTGGATATATAAACTTGATACATTGCACCCTAAGGGGTTAAATGTGGAATGTGATCTCCAAGTATTTTTGGAAAAATAGCTATAGCCATGTACTTTATTATTGCCATGTGGTGGTTAATTTGTGGGATTTTTGTTTTCACTAATATGTCACTTAAATCCTTAAAAAGTATGTATGTATATGGAAACAACTAAAACAATATGGATGATCTCAAGTTATGAGTTTAAATATAGCTCCAAACCATATGTATCAGGACGGTATTTTGAGCTAATTTCTTTCTTTGTACCTTTTTTCTTCAATAATAATCATACCATAGGATGGATATTTAAAAATTGGGGTATTTCTGTTGAAGTGACCCTTAATGAGAATTTTCAGGTTATATTGCCATCTTGTGGTATATTATGGTAATTCAGAGGGGTTTCTTTGATAATTTGACTCAGTGGATAGACTTGTAGATTCTCTGATTAATATCGCCACCTTCTGGTTAGAATGTGATGGGTGCTTTAGTTGACGAATATATTTAATTCATGATTTTTTGATCAATATATGCATCGTCAAAATTGCTAAAGTCTCTCCCCTCTCTGTTGTCTCCGGATATCTGTTTTTTAATTATATTCAATAATGACCAGCAGCTGTGCTAAGTATTTAGCCCTTTCTTTCTTCCATTAGGAATAACTGCAGGTTGGCTTTTTGCATAAATGGGTGGGTCTTTACCCACTATAAATAGGAAATTGAAATGCGGTTGTTTCATTGGTCCTGACGAAGCTGAGTGAGATACGCCCATCGGCGAAACGCGTTGACGTCATACGTCAGATACGTCACTTCCGGTCATGCGCACTAGGTGGAACGCACGCTGACCCATAAGGAGGAAGCCATCTTCACAAGCCATGAGGCAAGCCTAAGCAGCACAAGCGCCGAGAAGGGGCTGGAACCCGCGGTATATCGGCGGATGTCAGCGGTGGTTCCTTGGCCGCCTTGGCCCTGTATGGCAGTACCTATGAAGGATTTCTCTTTCATTCCCGTTATCCATAGCACAGGTGGTGAGTGGATTGTTGCAGGACATTAGATATATGGTCCTCTGTGATCTATATGACCTATATATCTTCTATAGAGTGTGAGCTCTGTCAGTGACTTCCCACATATTGTTTGTTTCACTACAGGATGGGGACATCATGGTGCTTTGTATAGGAAACAAGATATACCATATATATTTCAACAGGCAGAAGAGTCTTTGGGATGTGTCTTGTTTTTTCCTACAAAAAGTGGTGTATAGTCCACATGTAGTGGTGAAGAAACCATTTCAAGCAGAGTGCTGCTGTGTGCATCTTTTCTTCCATCCTGGAAATAAATGGGGCATATTCCCATCCAAGAGCTCTAGGAAACAGCTATCTATATTACAGATGAATGGGCCCCAACCACTTGTGCCGGCACAGGAATGTATTGTACAAAATATTTGACATTTATGTCTTCCTTCATACAGGCCTGAGGCCTGCTACTCTCCTTTTTGACGCATATTGTGCTTGCTCCATTGCATACATGTGATACATATATCTATAGCATAATTTTTTGGATTTCTTGATAGGGATTTGCCATTATGGTTACTGTTTAATCCCTCATATCCTCCATTATGGTATGCCCATGGCATAATTTTTGGATACACCTCCCTAGGGAAGTGTTCACCTGTGTGTTTGTGTTGCAGGGACACTAGACTCATGTAGCCATTTTCCCTGCTACACATACATTTAGACCGGTTTTTGTGTCATTTTAAATGGTTTTAGGTCTGTGTGTATTGTCTCATACTGAGGTGATGGTAAACCAGGGCGAATGCCCATATGTCATATTCATTTGTGTGTAATAAAGCATAATTTTTGGAAATTATTCCCTTAGTGTCACGTTCTGTTCATTATGTAGCCGCTTTTCTGTGAATCTCTTTTCACAACCCTCCTTTTTTGTATGCCTCTTTTAGCTACTGAATGGAGACCATACATTGGGTGACACGTTAATGTATTTAATAACCTCTTTAATAACTATCTTAGTATATTGGCCCCATGAGATGCCCCTGGTACCTTTTTTATAGGCTTTTTTTAGTTTGGGCAAGGAAACAGGGGCCCCATGATCCCTTATTGCCCGGGGGCCCCATGAGTTGTCAGTCCGCCCCTGATCTTAGTCAATGTCCAGTAGCTGGCAGAGAAAGGTAAAACTTCTGGTTCAATAAGTTTTTATTAAAGCTTTTGCAAAACCATTGCAGACCATAACAAAATTGCACAAAGTGTGACAGGAGGGGTTACAATGCCCCTATCCGGTACCCGGTTTTCAGAAGAGGAAACATACATGACTACAATAGTCCATGAGTCCACAAATAGAGCCATCATGATGAAGAGGATGGTGGGTTGAATCTGGAGTTAGCATGACTGGAAAATGGCCCTGAGAAGCCTGTACCGTTGGGGTATATCAGAGCATAACTCATTGTAATGTTAAAGACTGCGAGTGGATACCAGTGTGGTTACCTTTCTGGAGTAACTGAAAAATGGAGGGCAATAGCAAAGCAGCCCAAAAAGAAAAGGAAAAAAAAAGGAGGGAGAAGGGGAAAGTCAAGAGTGGAAGGAGCAAGGGGGAAGAGGAGAGGTATAGGAAAGAGGTGAGCGGAAGGGATGGGGGGAGAACACCTTGGAATGCCACAGCAGTCTAATGTCTCAATCCTATAGTAGAGGAAAGGGAAAGGAAGAAGGGGATCCCAGTTGTAGTGCCCTCTGGTCTGGTTGGTAGTAATCTATCCATGGAGACCAAACTTTCAGAAATTTGTCATATTTTTCCTCCAGTATAGCTGTCAATTTCTCATTGACCATAAAATCATTTACGCGGGCCTTGACTTCCTGGAAACATAGTATGGGAGATTTCCAGGAGCGGGCAATAGTTTGTTTAGTGGCTATGAAAAGGAAAGTGATTAGTTTAGCTTGTTTTTTATTCACTGTCTGTATAGGTTTATGTAGCAGGGCCACAACTGGGTCTTTCTTTAGGTTGCAGTGGAGGAGTGTGTCGATCAGGGTGTGTACCCAAATCCACAGCCTGAAAATCCTCGAGCAGGTCAACCAAATGTAGGTCCTTGTGCCCTCTTGTCTACAGAATTGGAAACAGAGAGGGGAGTGTCTGGGGACAAATTTGGATATACAAACCAATGTGATATACCAGTGCATAAGAACCTTGCAATAATTTTCAGGTGCAATCACACTGTGTGAGCAAGTAGCTCTAGCTGACCAAATGTCCTTCCAGTCTTCCTCTGAAATGGGTACATCCAATTCTCATTCCCAAGCTGTCATGTAGGTTGTATTTTGAGAAGGGGCAAAGAAAGTTGAGAGGAGTACAGGAGTGAAATGATGCCCTGTAAATGTTGATCAGCATGGCATTTGCTCTTAAACCTGGTAAGCAACAAATAGGTGGGTTTATTTGCAAGG
Organism: Staurois parvus; assembly: GCF_062004578.1. NCBI lineage: Eukaryota > Metazoa > Chordata > Amphibia > Anura > Ranidae > Staurois > Staurois parvus. Next base: position 13,635,586 of record NW_028317949.1, read on the forward strand.
AGTGACTGTATAAAATGTCTGCATGAATACATATTAGTAAAGCTTTTTTTTCCGTCCTCAAGCGAAACCAAGCTGGGGTCTCAAATCTTGGGAAAATTAAGGGACAGTTAGGTAAGTTCAGAGGTGTGAGTTAAGGGGAAATAAGGCCACTTGCATATTTAATAGAATACCACACTCTAAGAGAATGGGCTGGGGGGTGCCAAAGAGGGCAGGAGATGAGGAGGTGGGAGCCAGAGCAGGGATGATGACACTATGGTGCCGCATGTCCAGTTTTCAAATAACCAACAATATAAAATAATGGTTAATGAGGCAATTTACAGTATAACTTAAAGCGTATCTATCCAAAACTTAAAATAAAGTTTTGGTTTTAGAGTTTTAAAGAGTCAGAGCTCCTATCAGAATTTTATTGGTGTCCCCAAAATGATGTGGAGGTTTTGAAATGGGGACTCATATGTTTTTGGAACCCCTTTTTTAAATAATGAGGCTCCCAGATTTCTACACCCTTCAGGGTAATAAATACAGGGGTTCATTAGTTCCCATTATTACCCATTCCTCAAAAAAATGATAGTCGTTTATGTACATCCATCATCATTAAATGATGACCCACTACACATCAATGTTATCCGGCCAACAAAACAATATATGTAATTGGATAAAGCAGATAACAAACTGTGCTGTTCTGACAATTTAATTATTTTAATATGAATTAATCTGCACATCATGACTGTATTTTGCATTTCCTTTTTTCCAGGTTTGCAAGTGTTACAAGTATATATTGTAAAAAAAAACGAAAAGCAAAAAAACATGCAAACCCAAGTTAGAAATCTCAGGTTTGCAAGTACTGAAATTCAGTGATGATAAATGAGATAACTAGAAATTTTTGAGTTAAGGTATTGCAGCAGGCTCGCTTGGGAAATATATTATATAGAGGCACTCAACCCTTTTAGAAAAGGGACAAACACATATATCTGAGTTTGGTTTACAGGGCATTCATTAAACCTATTGTGAAATCTGAAAGTTAGGGACTAAATCCAAACCACATTAAAGTTTTTTTTTGGGGGGGGGGCTTAAAAATAAATTATGATCTTTTTTAAGGAGAGTATGAAAGAGATAGTCAAAAAAGGGTATGGGGTGCTGGGCAATTACCATGGGGCCACGTACAAATCATCAATATAAGAAATTAAGGTGGAGCTTTAATCAGAAAATTAAGTTCTTCTAGAACACTTCATGATGGCCCATTTTTCAGGTATAGCTACTGTATGTAAAACATTAAAAATAAGTACCTATACTGCTTAAAATCTAGTAATACACTGTCTCACCCTGCTCTGCACATGCTCAGTGGCTCTCTATTTTTGACACTGTGCTTAAAATCAGAGCCACCAGAGGCTTATCTGCTGACAGCTTAAAATATTCACTGCTGCTCAGGGGTTCTGGACTTCAGCAAAATGGAGGTCTCCAGCACAAAGAAACTGGAGCAATTGTAGAGGTAATTTACAGCATACACTAATTAGTAACGTGGAATGTTTATTTATTAAGTTGTTATGGGTAAAGTTCTGCTTTAAATGTACCTATAAAAGTCATTTGGCTTTGTTTGACAACATGCCTTAACCTCTCTCCAGATGTCTTTTGTTATAGATAAAGGTCATATATACGTATTTTTTTGCATCCAAGAGTACATACATGTTCCCCACTTCCAAGGACTGCCAAGTGAGTTTCCCATTCTCATTGGCTTAAGGTTGGAATGCCACTTAAACCCTGGCAAGACACTGGAGAGGAAAAGGGAGTGCATTTATGGGGCATTGAGGAGAAAGAGAGATACGGAACAAGGTGAATACTGAAGGGGAATGGTGTTTGCAGTACTTAGGAGAATATGGCTTCAGAGAAGAGCAATACAATAGGACACTGAATGAAGAGGGGAGATTCATATCAGAAAAGCAGAGAAACAGAGCTTGAAAAAAGGAGCCGTACTGACGAGCACTGGTGGTAGAGCGAAGCAGTACAGAGGGGTGCGGTGGAGAAGAGATACTGTAATACAAGACTAATACAGAGGGGTGCAGAAGACAGATGAGAGGAGTTATGCAAGAGCTCACTGAAGGCATAAGATATGGAAGGGGACACTGAAAATGTATAAATGTAAAGCACTACAGAGGGGACAATGAAGAGTTATAAATGGAGTAGTATAAAGAACAGGACACTGGAAGTACATTAAAGGGCTCTTGGGACTGATGAAAGAGTTATTATTGAGGAACATTGTGGGGAGTAGAGAAGCAGTACAGACAGAATGCTCATTAGAAGCAAATAAAGAGAGCAAAAGAGTGCTAGAAGCATATAAACAGAGTAGTACAGAGTGACACTAAAGGAGGAATAGAGAGTAGAGATTTCTACTGGTTGCAGAGAAATAAAAAAACAAAAACAAAAAATGGGGCTGCAATCAAAAGGAGGTACTTTTAATACAAAAAATATACATACCCAGAGACGGGCTTTAACAGCATTTTTAAAGCAGAGTTCCAGCTGAAAAAAAATAAAAGAAGAAGTCAGCAGCTACAAAAACTGTAGCTGCTGACTTTTAAAATACAGACACTTACCTGTCCCTCGGTCCAGTGGTGTACTCACCATGGGTGGTTTCCCCGGCTGTCTTCTTTCCCTGGCACCAGCATCTTTGGCGTGGGCACCTGGCTGTGACAGCTTGCGACTTCACAGCTGGGTGCCCGCTGCGCATGCACGAGAAGCACTGCGCTTTGTGAATTGCCCAGTAGTCTTCTGGGACCTGTCACGTGTCCTCTCAAATTTGGGCACCCGCTCCCCAAAGGTGCTAATCCTTAATGGGGAGTGGAGGACAATGATTTAAAATGGAACTTCCCCTTTGGGGTGGATGTGATGGATGTGATTTTCCATTTCCAGTTAGGGGGCATGTACGCACCACCCTACTCTTGCCACCATTGGCAGCGCCAGCTGTCGATCACCAGGTCCTGGCCGGAGATTCCCCACCAGCACCCAGTGAGCGGCGATGATAGTGATAAGGGAGAGGTCTGTATGTAAACAATACATATCTCTCCCCTGTCAGCAACAACATGCTGTTTTGTATTTCTATGCATAGCAGAGCAATACAAAGCAACACGTTTCCCTAGTAAAACACACACAGCACAGATAGTAAACCAGCACACAGTTAACCCTTTGATGGCCCCAGATGTTAGCCCCTTCGTGCCTTCCAGCTCAGCGCCATTAGTACAGTGTCAGTGCTTTTTATTAGCACTGATCACTGTATTAGTATCATTGGGATGTCAGTGGCAGTTGGTCAGCTCTCCCCAGTGTCAGAATGCCCGCCGCAGTGCCTCTATAAGTCGCTGATCGCTGCCATTGCTAGTATAAAAAAAAAAATTCCAGTATATATACCACCATTTGTAGACACTATAACTGTCACATACACCAATTAATTTACCGTACATGTATTGGGATTTTATTTTTAGCAAAGACATGTAGCAGAATACATTTTGGCCTAAAGTTATGATAAAATGTTATTTTTAACATTTTTTTTACTGGATATGTTTGATAGCAAATTTTTTTTTCAAAATTGTCAGTCTTTTTTTGTTTATAGCACAGAAAATAAAATATGCACAGGCGATCAAATACCACCAAAAGAAAGTTCTATTTGTGGGGAAAAAAGGACATATAATTCAAATTGGTGCAATGTTGCATGAACACACAATTGTAATGCAGAGCCGTATTACAAAAAATGGCCTGGTCAGGAAAGGGGGTAAATCTTCCAGAGGGCAAGTGGTTAATTAAGAGTTGGGCACATAATAGAAATAAAACTGATAGGTGGTTACAATGGGGTTATGTATGAAAGTGAAAAAGTAAAGTGGTGTGCAGTGTTTAAAGTGGATATAAATACTAACTGGCTGAAATGTTATATTTAGGGCATTGGGTACCATTAAAATTGTTATATTTTTTGTGTTAGAAAATACTGTTTTCACATTTTTTACTCAGTGATGCAAATCCTTTTCAACCTCTTTTACATCCATTTCCTGCCCAGGTGCGGACTGACCATTTGGAAACTCGGGCACTGCCCGAGGGCCCGGGGTCAGTAGGGGGCACCATGAGATGCCCCTGGTTCCTTTTTCATAGGCTTTTTTGAGTTTGGGCAAGGACACAGGGGCCCCATGATCCCCTATTGCCTGGGGGGCCCCATGAGTTGTCAGTCCGCCCCTGTTCCTGCCTACATGCATGCACTTTGCTTTGGCTGCATGTTATTGCTCAGGGTAGGGTTCCTGATGGTAACATGCCTGCACAATGAGCACATCAACTTACAGTCTCTATCATTTTGCACGTAACAGGGTGACAATGCAAGAGACTGTAATTGGGAGACAGAGACAGACTATTGTCACCATATAACAGGAAAGGCCTGAACGAAGATCAAAGGGATTACCAAATGTTATTTTTATTAAAGTTGTGGATCTTAAAAGTTTCAGAATTATTTTTGAAATAACATTAACCTATTAAAGGTATAGTTACTGACATACTGTATATTTCTCTGTCCTCATAGCAATTTTCCATGCATCACAAACTTTCTATTGACTGAAGTTATGCCACTTGGTATTTAAAGTTATTCCATACAATTCCACATGTAGGTAAATGGAAGCAGACTTTGAATTCAGTGCTAGGGGTGTAGAATATCCCAAGCAGACAAAGATATTAGGTAAGAGCTTTACTGCAGATCTGAAACTAGGGAATAAAATATCCAGGCTTCACTGGCAGCACTCTTCATAGAAGCAGAACAATTATGTACAATAGTCCTCTAAGGCAAAGTCTGTACAACACAGGAACTCCGATGATGTGTGAAACCAGTTGGGATTTGAGTCTGCCTTTGCAGCCGCATTCTGGCAGTAAGAGTTTTATACCCTAAATAAAAGTTAGATTTTAAAAGGATTTATCCATGACCATACCAAGCACCTATAATTAATGGGCATAATGGATGAGTAATTACCTTTTACTAACAGGTTCTTTTTGTGGATTGTCAGAGACAAATCTCAGGATAGGCATTTCTGACAGTAACCATATACTTCCATACCTAGGAATTCTGAAAAGTTAACTCTAACAATTCAGACTGTTATGTCTCTAGTATCTCTAATTTTTAGTTACCAACCTAAGGATTTACAGATAATCTTCTGGTTCTCAGTTTTCTTTTTAAATATATTTTATTTTTATAAATTATTTTATGTTGATATACTGTATTTACTTTTATACTACGTTAAAAATATACATATTTTCAATCTTTTAGATTTTTAATGCTAAAATGTCATATGTTCACATGCTTCAGAAAATCATAAAACAAAGAAATTCTAAGTAGTAAGGTATATTAAAATGGCCTTTACATAGTTAAAGTGTTAAAGTGTTACTAAACCCACAACAGTAAAATCAGTCTGTATAAGCAGTAAAGCATGCTTGTTATAGTCACCGTGGAACCTAAGGGGTTAATCCCCTGCATTGTGTAAAAATGCTGTTTGATCCTGACTTCTCTGATCTTCCCCTTTTTCAAGTGTCTACCTCTTATCTCCTGATAAGACATATCTTGTGGAGACACTGCACATGCTCAATTTGGAGTGTATTGCTCGAGAGATTTTTTTTTTTCTTGGGAGAGTGCATGTGATCAGCACAGGGCCAATTAACACTGTCTAGACAGAGGCCAAGGGTTCTACATCCTCCTAGAGAAAACTCCTCCTACAAGCTTTAACCAGTGCTCGGCTGGGCACTGATAGAAGTCACAAGACTGCTCTATCTGCTGAGGAGAAAAGGTATATAGCAGTTTATATTTACTAAAATAATTCCATTTCCATGTTTTGTGTACTGTTGGAGACCAGATATAGTGAATGTAGGGTCCTGGGTTTCAGTAACACTTTAAAGCATTTCCTATCATTTTTCTGACAATGGTCAACAGGACTAATAGCACAGTTGAATTTCTCTAGTGGGAACACAAATAGCAATACCTAAGAGAACTTCTAACCATTACCCATTCTACTAAAAACTGAATATAATATTGTTTATGAATACAGATTAAGATATCTCTTAGGAGCTACTAATCAAGTATTTCCCGTATAGATACCTGTACAGATTCCATAAAGATACTCAAATTGTTTTTAATAGTTGTAAGAGGATAAGGTCCATAGTTATATACAATTAATGAATTAATAATCTTTTACATCATAAACAGGGATGAGCTGCTGGTGTGATCTGAACCTAGGTTTGGGCACAGTCAGACACATGCCCAAATGTTTGCTCGTTTGGCCTCTTGTTTTGCCATGCATCATATATAGAAGTGGTATTTCAACCACTTCCAGCTGTCACTGGTTCATCGTCACCCCTGGAATCACTCTAGGAACCACTGATGTCATAAGAAAGGGGTGAGGGCAACAGTGACATCACTACCCAAATATGGCCACTGGACATATTTGGGCAGCGACTTTGACCAAACAACTAACTGGCCCTATTTAATTAATGATGTCAGCACTATCTCTACAACTTCTCTTATACAGCTGATAACAGCCCAGGGAGCTGTAATTCAGCTAATGTTACCATTGGGATCTGTCGCTTGTGCTGGGTCATCATGTTTTATTCTTTTGGCAAGTGAGTGGGCGGTGGACATCATGACTGATGATGGATTTACAATGACAATTTTTTTTTCATAACGGACCCGTCAAATGTTTTGATGTCTTTATTTGTAGGTTACTTTTTTTGTGAATGAGCAGGGTTATTATATCTCCTATATCCATTCAGATAAGCAAGCAGTATCTGGGACCTCATTATTAACAGTGGCTTCGGGGTTCTGATCAGTGCCCTGCCTGCAGACCCCCTAGCTAAGAGCATGTGGCCAGGATGAATGCTCAGATTAATGCTCTGGTATGAATTTTTTGGGGGGTACCTCATTTTTTTCATGGAGTGCCCCTAAGTTCTGGATTTCAAGGGGGACCTCAAGCTTTTTTGTGGATTTTTTTGCCTGAGCTACCCCCTTAAAAATCATACCAGACTCAAAGGTTCTAGGATGTATTTTTGCGAGACTATTCTAGGAATAAGCTAAACATAACCGTGTTTAATTTGAGGTGGGGTTGGAGAACCTTACAGAAATTCAGGTGCCAGATTTGAACTCCATTGAAATCAATAAGTGTTACAATGTTCATTTTCTAGAGTGATAGGCAAAGGACTGCAAAGCAAATGGCCTGTAGAATATGTACCAAAGGAAAAAACATTTTTACAAATTTTGGTTTAGCAGGGAGCAGCAATTTTATTAATGCTGAAAGGGTAACAATAAAATGCAAAATTCCTTTACTTATATGCTTGGAGGATGCCCTGAACCTGCCTGAGAAGTGGTCATCTGTACGATGTATACAATCTAGTACAGTAAAACTGCTTCATCTGCTTTGCTTACAACTTCAGCTACTTTACTTCTGTTTGTAAACAAATGACCAGGGGTTCTCTTCTCATCTATACTAAACCTTTATCCTAGATCCAGCACCCCTATGTGAATAATTGACCCGGTTGTTGGATTTCTTTCCTTCTGATGGGTTGGCGGGTGTTTCTAATCATGATTTGACATGGAGCTGCATTGCTAGATGACATAATTGATGATGGATTTACATCAGTGGACATTTTTGGGGTATTTTCAATCAAGAACTTGTCAAAAAATGTGTCAGTGTGTTTATTGATTTTTTAGTTTTGGGAGTGCTATGTAAGCCTTACTCATTAACATGGGGTGGCCTGCTTGGATAGATAGATAGATAGATAGATAGATAGATAGATAGAACACCCCACCGATGCACGTCCTGCTCTGTGAGAGGCCTCCTCTCAGTATGCTGATTTTACAGTACTCAAGTTCTGCTCAACATGTTTTGTCCATACAGACAGCATCGGGAGTGATCAGAGTACAGTAATGTCTCTACAAATAATTACATTGAGCTTAACTTCAATAGTGATGTCTTTACAAATAAATACATTGAATTTAAGTGCAACGTGTAGAGATATACTCTGATCACTCCTGATGACATTCGTATAGACAAAAGATGTTGGACGGGGATTAATTACAGCAAAGTAAATTTACTGAGAGGAGGACACTCAGATCAAGAAATGCATTAGTATGGTGTTTGATTTAAATCTTTGCTACCAAATTCTTAGTTATGGGCTGAGCACTCTGTTTGTAGGTACCTCTGGATTGTTTTTAATGTGACCTTTTAATAAAGAAGTTGTTTTATGCTATGAGCTTGTTCTTCTTTATCTTTGTAAGTGGGGCTTTCTTTTAAATGTGTGTTAAGAAGATCGTAGGAACCAAGGGATTTTTGGAGTTTTGAGCAATGTTACCATTTTGTAACAAGTGTGGTGAGTTATACCACTCACACAAACACAACACTTTACCACATTGAAGACTTGTTATCATTTTTCTCACCTTGTGGAAGATGTTTGTTCACACACGATATGCGTTTACTCGACTTACAATATTTTTTATGATATACTGTACTGGACTGATTTTGCACAATCTATGTATTTCTTTTTTTCACTGTATTGTTTGGTAGATGCACATTTATTGATTTTCACATAATTTTTTAAACATTTTTCATTTAGTTTTGATTTCTAACAATAATATAACAGATGTCTACATGCCACAAAATAATATAACATGGACATAAAGATATATCTACATATCACAAAATAATATACCATGGACTGCACATGATTTTTTGCTACAAATTATTTTGAATGTTTTGATGCATTGATATATTGATTTAATGCACTCCATTTGATTGTAGTTATTATGGTATAAACAATTTAAAATTTGTATATTTTATTTTTGAGGTGCGCTGTTGGTTGTATATCAAGTTTTTTAATATAATTCAGATATTTATGCAGCAAATTGGGTTGATGAAGGTTCAGGAAGAGTGCAACAATTTTTATATTTGCTTTCTAAAAGCTGAATGGTCAGGACAGGGAAAGGTAATGGATGTTAGGATGCCAGTGGCTGCAACTGGTTAGAGAGCAAGCTGTAATATTTGCAGTGAAAGAAATCCTGCTGCTAAATGTAAGTGTCCCACTGTCACCAGAGATTCACCAATTTAGTCTGGCTCTGTGCTGAACTTCTGAATAAGCAAAGGCTGATAGTGTATCCCTAATCCAAACAATTGAATCCATGAGCATTACACTTAAAAATAAAAATGGAATGCAATAAACAGACTAGCTGTCAAAGTTTTAAACTGTGAAACCTTATATAAACCATTAATGAACCAGGTGGTGGCACTAGACCTGGCGCCAGCATATACACAATTGAAACAGATATTAAACTCATACATCAAGCTTAACACCTATGAACAAAATTTTACTAGGAGGAGGTTCACTGAACCGCAAAATACAATTGCTGACCATTTTAAATTACTCTCAGCTTTACAAGACATTTTCCCCTGGTATATTTGCTAACAGGTCGTCTATCACCTGAAACTTGCTCACTAATAGTAAGTTTCTATTCTTGACAACAAATCCAAAGTGGAGTTGGAGTCCCTTTTACAGAGGAGGAGTTAAAACTGGCCCTGTCCTAAATAAAACTAGGAAAATATCAAGGCCCAGATGGGTTTATAAACCAATATATTAAATCTTTCTTTCCTCTGCTCTCCCCAAACCTTCTCAAAGCACTAAACATGTTGTATCATGACCTCCAACATGAAACTGCACTTGGTATTTCACATTACAGTAATTCCAAATGAAAGTTATGATCACTTACTATGCTCAAAATACAGGCAAATAGCTCTACTAAACATTGACTTGAAACTAATGGTAAAAATGCTGGCCAATCACATCCTTCCATTCCTTACATAGCAATTTGGGCTAGATAAAGTTGGCTTCAAGTAGGGCAGAGAACATGAGAAACACAATAAAGGTCATATACATTATATCATACAGTAGATGCAGAAATGCTGAGCTGAAGACCTTCTCTTGTCCATCAGAGTGTCATGGGGTTTCACATGGGCTACCTTACAACATATAGGGCTATAATCTAACTGGATGTTGTGGATCTTATCCCTCAATCCTTTCCCAACAACCCTTATCTGAAGTAAAAGCACCATGTACCACCAATTTGCAATATGAAATTTCACTCACCAGAGTTGTCCACTCTCTCCAATCTATTCTGACTGAGCCATTTGTTAAGAAAATCAATCTACATAGTTTAATATATGGCCTTGGTATTGGAAACAAGGAATGTGGAGTAGCTGTATTTGAGGACAATCTCTTATTCTTCTTCTCTTATTCTCATATTTCTCTTCCTAATCTTGTCAAGGTCCCTGACCTATTTGGCTAAATAATCAAACATAATGACACAAAATCTTGTGCCCTCAATATAGTCCTTCTGCCACCCATTAATGACAACCTTAAGGCATATTTTAAGTAGGAAACCCACACTATCACAAATGTAGGAATATCTCGCTGCCAGTAAAAACTTTCACGAGAAACTACCACCTTCAACTCTATCGAACTGACCTAAACCTAAATAAATGGACAAGTAAACCATTATCCTGGTTTGGGCATGCAGTAGTACTTAGAATTAATATTTGCCTTACCTATAGTACTTTTTCAGTTGATTCAATCTGAGCTATTCCTCAAGCCTTCTGTTTTCTCTGATCAATTATGATCAGATTCTTATGTTCTATCATAAAACCAAGGATCAGTTTTAAACAACTAACTAACCTACTGTAGATTCTTCCTAATCTGATACCCCCAAATTAAGTCCCATTTATTGATAAAACCCACACTGTCACCCTCTTAACATTTGTCCACTGGCCTACAGATTTCCTCTATTCCCAGCCCCTTGACTGTTATTACACACAACTGTTTTTTCCTCGGGACTCCAAGGTGGCTATCGACCTACTTGGGATCTTCCTACACTGTCCCAGATTCTCAATCTCTCTCTAATGACAAACTACTTCAACCCCATATTATACCTATGCCAGATATCTAAATTGAGCCCTTCCTGAAAATTTATAACTACATACTTTAAGAAATGATAAAAAAACAAAAATAAATATAGCATAAATCTCCTCCTCAAACTTGGTTCTATGGTCTCACACAAGGGACCACAAAAACAAATGCCAATATGCAAAATTAAAAATTCACATAGTGTAATATGCACTTTGACACTGATATTAAATAAAAAGTGCACATTCACTTGTGTACAATCCATTTTAGACCAAAGCATGCACACAATAGGGGAGAATTACTAAAACTGAAATGTGGCAAATCTGGTGCAGCTCTGCATAGAAACCAATCAGCATCTAGGTTTTATAGTCAAAGTTTAATTAAACAAGCTGAAGTTAGAAGCTGATTGGCTACTGTGCACAGCTGCACCAGAATCTGAGTACTCCAGTTTTAGTAAATCTCCACTGTCACAGTGAAACTCCACCTCTGCTAACACAAAGAAAATAACCTATGGCCAGAAGTCTTCAAAAGATGGGAACAACACCCAAGGTGAACAACTAAACTACTTACCAAAAACAATGTGACTGTCAACATATAAATGGTCTCAGCAGACTTAACTGCTTCCCCTCCATCCTATAGCAGAAATACTGCTACAGTCAGCAGGGGTGCGCAAAATCATGTATATATACGTGATTTTGCATTTCAGGGTAGTGGGCATGCACGGGCCGTACATGCGCCCGACCCGTGCCACCATTCGTGGCTTAGGCTGTCAATCACCGGGTTCTGGCCAGTGATTACTTTCCAACACCCAGTGATCACCGAGTATCTCAAAAAGGGGCAGAGACCTGTGCATAAACAATACAGATTTCTCTCCTGTCAGCTCCTGCAGAGTCATACAAAGCAGTGTGCTTACAGTGGAAAGCACACACAGCATACTGTGAAACAGCACACAGTTAACCCTTTGATCTCCCCAGATGTTTACCCCTTCCTGCCCAGTGCCATTAGTACAGTGTCAGTGCTTTTTATTAGCACTGATCACAGTATTGGTGTCACTGGGGATGTCAGTGACATCAAGTCAGTTCCCCCCCCCCCCCGTGTCAGAATGCCTGCCACAGCCCCGCTATAAGTCACTGATTGCCGACATTACTTGTAAAAAAAGAAAAATGAATTCAAGTGTATATATACCACCATTTGTAAACACTATAACTTTCACATAAACAAACATGTAGCAGAATACATTTTGCCCTAAATTTATTACAAATTTAGTTTTTAAACAATTTGTTTTGAACATGTTTAATAGCAAAAAGTCAAAAAATATTGTTTTTTTTTCTCAAAATTGTTGGTCTTTTTTTGTTTATAGCGCAAAAAAATAAAAAATGCATAGGCAACAAAATACCACCAAAAGAAAGCTGTATGTGTGGGAAAAAAAGGATGCAAATTTCATTTGGGTACAGTGCTGCATGACCGTGCAATTGACAGTTAAAGTTATGCAGCCCTTTAACGCAAAAAATGGCCTGGTCAGGAAAGGGGGTAAATCCTCTGGAGGGCGAGTGGTTACAAACAGTGCAACACTTCTGCTTTTGGGATGGATGGATAAGTCCTGTTTCACTCGACTTGGCAATATACAGAGGACAGGAGATAGATAAAAAGAAATAGGCTCCATAGTGTATTCAAGTTAAAAGCCACTTTGTTGAAAGGGTAAATCAATGCACTTAAATAAAATAGGAAAAGTACAGTACCATCAGTGTATTACAAACATCCAGTGAGAAACTCATCCATAAACATCCACAGCTCACCCACACTTCACTCTGTTGCCTTCTATTGTACCTGATAGGTTTTGTGGCTTGCATGGTTCTATAATGTGAACTTTATTGTGGTTTTATGACAGTAGGCTCAATTCACAAAACAGTATTTTATTGCTGTTTGTTAGGGAGATTCACTTTCTCTATTGTACTGTTTCTCCTTACCACTGAAAGTCAAAGAAAAAAATTCCCATATTTTGGCTTGACATTAAACACTAATAGTGCGGAAATCTAACCAATGGAACACAGATGGCAAAAAAAAATGACAGGGGTTCTAACCCTCCATTACTCTTTCCAAAATGAAAATGCAAGTTTTGTCTTTAGTTAAGTCATTTGTGCTGTGGTATTTGGCAAAGTAATTGCTATATCTTTGGACAGGTCTGTTTTTTCTTGCTAGAAAGTAGCCATTGTTATTCTCTGATGTTCTTGAAACTGTCACTCTGGTATCCATCTGCCAAACCTTCAAACTAATGACACTTCTGTCCTAACAGCTCAAGTTCCACACATTCATAAGAATACTTGTCTATTCCTAATCTGCTTTTGTCTTGCAAACATTTTTGCCAAAGTTATCTCCAAAGATATTTGGAAAAAATAAAGTATTCCAACTACATACAATATGACATATGTTCTAACTAGGCATTAGACCATTGTGATATGCATGTACAGTGGGGCAAAAAAGTATTTAGTCAGCCACCAATTGTGCAAGTTCTCCCACTTAAAAAGATGAGAGAGGGCTGTAATTGGCATCATAGGTAGACCTCAACTATGAGATACAAAATGAGAAACAAATCCAGACAATCACATTGGCTGATTTGGAAAGAATTTGTTTGCAAATTATGGTGGAAAATAAGTATTTGGTCAATATCAAAAGTTCATCTCAATACTTTGTTATATATCCTTTGTTGGCAATGACAGAGGTCAAACGTTTCCTGTAAGTCTTCACAAGGTTGGCACACACTGTTGCTGGTATGTTGGCCCATTCCTCCATGCAGATCTCCTCTAGAGCAGTGATGTTTTGGGGCTGTCGCTGGGCAACACGGACTTTCAACTCCCTCCAAAGGTTTTCTATGGGGTTGAGATCTGGAGACTGGCTAGGCCACTCCAGGACCTTGAAATGCCTCCTACGAAGCCACTCCTTCGTTGCCCGAGCGGTATTTTTTTTCTCATTTTGTCTCTCATAGTTGAGGTCTACCTATGATGCCAATTACAGGCCTCTCTCATCTTTTTAAGTGGGAGAACTTGCACAATTGGTGGCTGACTAAATACTTTTTTGCCCCACTGTATATTGTATTATGTTTGGCGTGATTGGGAGATTTGTGTAGCAAATGATGTATCTGCTTGTGTATATACACTAAAAAGTCTCAGAAAATCTGGTAAAATGACGAACAAAAATATATATATTTTACTACATGTAATCTTTTGGTGTTTTTATCCATATTTATGTTTCTATGCATTACTGCTGAAAGTCTACTGAAGGTAGAGACTATTCCAAATTGGCTATCATGTTTTTATATTCCCTAAATATTGCATGTCTGGACCACTACTTATTTATCACAAGCACTTATTTATTTATTTCCTTTAGTGAATTGACTTTAACACTGTTTTATGCAGAATTTACCAAGCGTTTTTGGATTTTGTGGTAAATACTCCATAAAGGGAAAGTGAATTGACATTTTCAGCATCACATATGATATTTGGGAAAAATGTGTCAGATCACCTAAATACCTCTTGCAAACTGCTTTAGTGAATAGAGACCAGTATTTGGTGTTTTTCACATGTTTTTGACATTTTATTGCTTATTTTTATTTATGCTATTTATATTTGTTTTTTAGTGCTGCTCTTTGACTTTATTGCCTTATATAGTGGGTATCCCAATGTAAGTGCAGGGAGCTTTTTTAAAAAAGGTTTTATTATACTATCTATTTATAACTATATACTTAACCAAAGGAAAAAACCCAACTGTTAAAGTTGTAAAGACTCAAGGTTTTTTACCTTCGTGGGTAATGAGATACTCAGAAAAAGCCTAATACAACAATAGGCATTCATGTTGATTTCAATGACTTTGCATATGTGTACATTGCATTCACATTTTCTATTTAAGGTAATGGTGCCATTGCATGAGTACAAGGATCTGCACAGCAGGCATATTTTTTCAGTCCTGTGCATCTGAAGACCCATGATCTGCAAATGCACAGACCTGTGCTGATTTTGATAGCTGTCAAAGAATGTCTGTTACTTTGAGATGAATGGAGGAAATGAATAGTGAAATTATGATTATTATTATACAGGATTTATATAGCGCCAACTGTTTGCTCAGCACTTTACAATATAACAGGAGACAATACAGCAACAATACAGTTCAATACAAGAGGGTTAGGATAGACCTGCTCCTTGGAGCTTACAATCTAAGAGGGAAGGGCTAATGGTACAAAAGGTAATAACTGTGGGGGATGGACTGGTAGGAGGAAGAGAAGATTCAATTATTAGTTGAAGGCAGGATAGGCTTCACTGAAGAGATAGGGTACAGTCTTTTATAATGTTATCATGGAAAATTGCGTATTATAATTATATAGCAATTTCCACTTCTCCACAAAGATCTACAAACCATTACTATATTTTATGCAAATATTGAACTTTTGTTTCCAGTAAAAAATCACAGAAATATTAAGTAACACTTTGTAATTAGAGAAACTAGAGCAGGTTATAAAAAAGCTATGTATTTCTGCAAACTTAGAGGAATAAAGTATTTTTCACCTTTATCACTTGACATATTTCCCAGTGTGTTATATATTTTCCTGGCTGACTATGATTGTGTATTCACAAAGATGATTTCAACATAAAGATAAATAATCAAGCTGTGTTTGCTAAACAAAAAATTAAATACAAAAATGAATAATACCTTTATACATTTTCAAAACTTCTACTTGTCTTTCATTAATAAACCTTAAAAACAAAGTACAACCAAATAAAAGCACAGAAGTATTTTCAATGAAATCCAATAATCCAGCAAATATCAGAAAAAGCATTATTTGCATATTTCTTATAAAGTGGCATTCGACTGAAAATTATTTTTTTAGCCATCACCACATAATCAAAAATGTTTTTTTTTCATAAAATGATTGTAAAATATAACGTATTGTAAAACATAACTTCAGGAGGCTGTTGAGTAGCCTTTTTTTATCTTGGTTTTATGTGCACCCCATTTTCACTTAAATCAGCAATGATGTTCATTAAAAAATGATATTACTTTTTCCATAATGTACATGGGGTGTCAGTGAGCACTAAGGGTGTGTAGAAAGGTGTAAGCTGCAGGCACTAAAGGCTCGCCCTTGGTATCCTCACTAGTGAATGATATATAAAAGCTGCACCTTTTACACTTCATTAAATTTTCTATAGCCACATACTTTATTTCTTTTTTATTTGCGATTACAACTTAGTTCCTTAATTATCATCTATTTTCTGAAATATGAACCTGCATTTGATACAATATCTTATTATCTTCTGAAAAATTATGTAAAAATGTATAGCAAACTAGACTATACATTGTTCTATTGGACTAGTAAGTAAAAATGCACAATTTAGCCATTTAAAAAAAATATTCTTAAAAGACAAGGTACTAAGTTATTTTTTGAGTCCTTGTCAACATATACCTTCTGTAGGTCATTACTCCCTATATATTGTATTTTCATATATTATTTTGATTTAACTGTGTTCACAAGAGCACAAGAAAAGCAATATTTCTATATTTTAAGGGATCACATGCAGAGAAGTAATATTAAATTGTGGCATGCTTTCTCTGGCTATCCCACTGTTGCTGAACAGCAAGTCATCTGGTTGACAGGACATGCTGGGACAGCACAGCAGCTGGGCAGTCACAGTTTCTTTAAGCCTGATTTTATGACTTACTATTTTACTGTAAATCAAATCAAATATTTGTACAGCTAATATGTGAAATGTTTTCATAAAATATATTATTTCATTAAATTATTGTATGCCCTAATGGGTCTATATCACTTTGACATGAAAAATAGAAAAGTTATTTTCTTTCACCTGCTTATTGCTGTAAATATAACATCTATAAATTACACAATAAATAAATACTGCTAATGTCACTACAACTTTCAATACTAAAACACCTTACTATTATAGAATATTTAGTTATCCACAAATTAAGAATGCTTCAGAATTTTTTAAATAACCAACATATCACCTACTTGAATATGACTAATCCTTGGAAATTCCTGAAATGCAGGTAATCTGCATCCTACTACCATGGCAATCCCATATCTTCATACTATGAATCAAATAGGTTATACAAGCACATGTATAAAATCAAAATAACTGGGCAAGGCCTATAACCCCTCAAAATTAGCATGCTGACACGCTAACATGTGCAATAATTATCAATACTGCATGCAAATGTCCATTTTTAATAAGATTCTATCTTAAAAAGAACTCTAAGCAGCAGTATCTGTTATGCTGTCCATAGTGCTGATAGCACCAGGTTATCCATAAATTAGTAAAATATTTAATTTTTTCTGCCAATTTTGCATTTCCTTATTCAGGCTCCACAGTCCAGAGCAATTGTGATGCAATACACCTTTAATTGCATAGATTTGTGAATACAAAATATTTAATTCTTTAGAAAATTTTTGGATTTCTTCATGAATGGGTCCTAGCATGTAACCCCATTTTCCTCTAAATCATGATAACAGTTTTTCTGATAATGGAAAGAGTTAATGGATCTCTGGGATAATGACATCTTGAAAGTTGTTTGTTGTACTTATGTATTGTCAGTGACTTAGGTGCTTCAATTCAGGTGTAGATCTTCTCCACCTTTCAAAGTGATATTAAAGAAAGATATTTTTTTTTAATAACAAACATGTCATACTTACCTGCTCTCTGCAGTGGGTTTGCACAGAGCATCCCCAATCCTCCTCTTCTTGGTTCCTCTTCTGGCTCTCCTTGCACTTCCCCTCTACTTAGTGTCCCCATAGCAAACATCTTGCTGTGGGGGCACCCAAGCAGCCTCACTCCCAAGCCACTGCTTGGTGTATCCATTCATACATTGAGTGCGGCTGTACCAACCCCCCCCCCCCACGCTCTCTTCTCACTGGCAGTAATTGACGGTAGAGGAAACCAATGCTGTCCCAGCCAATGAGGAGGCAAAGGATTGATTCCAGCATAAGGGATAATGAATCAATCACAGATGTGGACAATATTATTTTTGAAGCATTTGACATTTGAAGCATTTAACATTTGGATATGAATCATTTATGGACACTAGAGCATACATTTGTTATAAGAATTAATTTGATGCTGAAACGCTTGGTTACTGTATGTTTTGTGTTGACTATTAGCAGCACTACACTATATTATGTGCATATATTTTTGATGTATTAATGTGAGAAATACATATGGTGTGAGCTAATAGTTAAATGAAGAACCTCTTGTTCTCCACAGGCATTCTGGTACCTGGATCAGCTACACGGGATATCTTCAACAACAAAGAGTGTGTCAGGGACCGCCACGGCGCCTTCCCTGGCGCACGCGCACTAGCGGCGGTTCGTGCCGGGATACAAGCACCAGGTCTCGACGGGCCACGGCTGACAGGAATCCGCGCATGCGCAGTAGGAGTCGTGGGCGCGCCCTGGGCTGCCAATGACAGCCAGGGGTGCGTCCTGGGTGGCCAATGACAGCCAGGGGCGTGTCCTGGGCGGCCAATGACAGGGCAGGGCGCAATATTTAAAGATGCCCTGCACTGTCACAGGTTGCCGCAAGGTCTGATCTGTAACCTGAGTTCCTGTGCCCTGTGATTGTTGACCCGGATTGTTTGACCTCTCTGCCTGCTCCAGCTCTGACCCGGATTGTTTTGACTACGCTGCCTTCTCCTGAGTTTGACCCGGATTGCCCCCGACTACGCTGCCTTCTCCTATCCTGACCCCCGGCTTGTTTGACCATTCTGCGGACTGACTACATTACTGACCCTGCGTGTGACCTGACATCTCTCTGCCTGCCGACTCTGTACCTCGCCGTCCCCCACGGTGACAACCACCTGTTTATCCTGCCTGGTCCTGCCGGCCTCCTCACATCTGGCTCTCTTCAGGTGTGCACACATCCCCGGAGGTTCCCTCTGCCACTGGTGGGATTGCTCGGAGGTCGTGACCTGGTCCTGGTTCTGCTCCAAGTCCATCCCCACCATCAGGGGCCCTGGTGAAAACGCAGACCGGGACTTAGACTCCACGCTTCGGGTAATTCTGTCAAGTGGGCTGCCAGAGGCACCACCTGGCGGATCCGTAACAGAGTGTCTCTACCTTGCAGTTTGACACCCCTCCAACAGAAACCATTCTCTGGTAAAACAGGCTAAGACTGGAACACTGCCACCCTGAAATACTGTGCCATTACTGAGCAATATATTTCTGCAAAACTGTGCCTTTACTAAGAGTCATATTGCAACTGTATGAACATCCTATAGCTTGTTACTTGAAAAACAGTGCCTAGCTAATATCTGCATATATCTCTGTAAACCTTATTACAGAATCCAAAATATAATACAACATTCCAGACTGTGTTTTCTCTCCCAGGTTGGGAATCACAGTCCCAGTCACTGGGAACTGGGACATGGGGCAAAAAAATTAAATCATGATAGATAGCTTCATGTTGGCCTCTTTTACAGGTATAGAACATTTAAAACTGGTACCTATACTGTTTAAAATTCAGTAAGGCTCTATCACTGCCAATAATCAGAGCGGCGAGCAAGACTTACTAGAGGCTGATCTGCTGACAGCTCTAAGATTTACTGCTGCTAAGGGAGGGAGAAAGCAACAGAGATGACACAAACTGTGCTGAGGAAAGTCAGGTTAAGGAGGAAAAAAGAAAAGCAGGTGATGTGACAGGACACATTTTGTGCCAGGGACACACAAAATAGTTAAACTTACAAGTATAGTGTCATATGCTATCTCCTGATTATATTTCCTTTCTTCTAGCAACCCTGAGAACTTCAGCATTGTAAAGCTTCTGCAGCTTTCCTCACTTCCCAAGCCAAGACTTATAATCAGGCTGGAATTGCACACATTTTAATTACAGAAAGTGACATAAAGTTTTTGAGACCAAGGAGAGGGAGAAAATTCTCAGTAAGGAATTGTTTCTGTGTTTAAACAAAATGGCAGCCTCTAGTAGAAAGAAACAGGAGCAATGCTGGAGGTAATATCAGCACATACTAATTTTGGTATCATAATTATAATTGTGGAATGTATGTTCTTTTATAAATAAAAACAAATTGCTTTCAAACTTTAACTGTTACTAAATAAACACAAGAATATCAAAGTACTATATTACAGCTTACCAGCCCTGTACTGGTACATGTACTGGCTGTATTCATTTTACGTTTTTGGGTTTTAGTACATTTTCAGACAGTACAGTATATATATGTTGACCCCTCAACACTTTCTGTAAGCTAAACTGGAAGTGTTATTTTCTTTCTGTAAACTACTAATGTCTCCATTCCCCATGTAATGGAGCTGAAAGAAAGACACGTTTGTTAGTGGAGCTAGAAGCAGGATAGAAAAAAATAATAATAATGAAGACACCTCATCTAAGCACTGTGGAGCTGCAATAGTTTATATTTTTGGGTAGAGATTACTTTTAAACTAACTATCTGAATAGGTTATGGAATAGTCACATTCTCATCTTCATCTTTTTACATTATCTTTATATAATCTTGAATACTTACAAATATATCACCTACATACAGTATAAACAGCAGCGTTGATCAAAACATTGACAAAAAATGAAATCAAAATTATAAACCTAGCTGAAAACATGTACTGTAATACAGAGTAAACAATACAATGAATTGTCAGGCTTAAAGTAATAATAATCTTAAAAAAAGCAACAACAAAAAAAAAAGTCCAAGACACTGGACTGCATAGCTGACAATTTGACAACTGTATTACATTTTTTCCTTTGTTTATTGAAATATTATCACCAAATATAGCATTTCTGCAAACAAGTCAAGGATATATTCATATCTCTGAAAATTGCAGTCATTCATCAATGTGTCATATTTGCATTCATCTGTGCCACAGAAGACATAAAATTTAACATTTAATGCTAGAATGATTTATATTCAAATGAAAAATAAAAATGGACATTTCTGTCTACATAAATATGTGAAGGAAAAACATCTTGAAGTGTTTTGATATCTATCTGTTTTATGTAAAGTGAAGGAGGGTTTTGCTTAACAATATCTTTTTAGACATACAATTTTGAGGCTGTTGTAATATATGTTATCTTACGCTGCAATTCCTTCCTATGTACTTATAGCAACCTTGTCTGCAGAGATTCTGACAGTCTGATGTGGCGTGCTTCTTGTAAAGAAATTAGAAGGTTGTCAAAAACATGTAAATTTATATTAAGGTCTGTCGCTTTAAAGTGACAATAGTAAGGACAGTATGAATGTTCATATGGTGGTTTTTACAGGAGTCATAAAACAGGACATTTTGACATACAGGGACTTGAAATGAAGTTTTTTAAATTTTTCATAAGAAACGGTTTGCCTTTCTGATAAATGTCTTTCCAAAAGTAAAAGCGATATTTCAACTTAATGGTATATAAAATATATAACTGAAAGCTATTAATTCAATGTATAAGTTAATTTATTTTTACTGTACCTGTTTATCCTAGTAACAGGAGACAATGGTCCTCACATATGGGCTTGTAAGTGGACTATACCTTGGAATTTTCTCGGCGACAGCATTCAAATTAAAGGGAATTTGCGTAAATGTTATTAATACAGGCTACTCTGACACTCGTGCTGCAGGGCATTATGGATTTTATAAAAAGGCAACAGAGCTTTGCGATTTCAGTCTGTCTATCTCTTTAATCAAAGGTCTGTGTGAAGCTGTACAAAATAAGGAGGGAGGCAAGATTAAGTCACTCCTCTGACTCATTTAGATGTATATGTAAACTTGTAGCCTTGTTAAAGTGATTCTGTCATTATAAAAATAGAAACAGGCATACCTGCAAAGAAAAAGATGGGATGCTTACCTTTTCCATTGCTCATGCTGCCAGAATGCTTCTCCATTCATGAGAAATCCTACTCTGATGTGGCAGACCAAAGGAATGGACACTCTTGGAAGTGTTTGTTCCCAGTGGACTTCAGTGATTTCTTCTGAATTAAGTGGCATCCTGGCAATGCAGTGAGCAGAAAAATAAAGTGTTCCATCCCTTCTCTTGAGATACCTGCTTCTAATTTTAGTTTTACAGCATCTCTTTAAGAACAGGCTTTCTCAGCAAACCTGGTAAGTAAAACCTTGGAAACATGAAAAGACGCATACAGCTGCACCTGTTATCAGGAAATAACAAATATGAAACATTCAAAAACAAAAACAGAATGTCCGAGTTACCAGCATAAAATATTTAAAATATTTTTAAAATGTATATATTTTAGTCCTGAATAAAAGAAATAAAAATATAGTTACAAAAACAATAGAAATTCCCCTTAAAAGAGTATTGATATTTTTTGAAATTTTAAAATCATACTTACCTAGGTGGATGCAGCATTGATCCAATGCTGCATCTGTTCCCTCTGGCTCTAAAGCTGAGAACTGAGTGATCAAACATCTCTGATCTCTCAGTCCTCCCTGCCACTCTGAGCAGAGAGCTAGTGACTGTCAGTCACTGGAGCGCTGGGACTGTGGAGGGGGTGGGAGTGACTGGCTCAGGCTCTCAGCAGATCGATGAGAGGCTGATACAGGTGAAACTCAACAGTATTCCCCTTCATCCCTCCCCCAGCTGCTATACAAAAGGATAAATAGGGAGCTGAAGGAAAGATGAGCTAAGCCAATGCAGACACTAATTAGGCACTATCAGCAGAGAAGAAGGCTATGGCAAGCAAGGTGAGAGGGTTGTGCTAAGGAATTGATTACATTTGCTAGCAAGTTCAGAGTTACATTGCAAATCAATAAAAATCATTGATCGAAAGGAAAAAATGCTGCAATTAAGCCTGGAAAATACTTGACTTTAAATATTTTTAAAATGTATGTATTTTAGTCCTGAATAAAAGACATAAAAAAATATAGTTACGAAAACAATAGAAATTCCCCTTAAAAGAGTATTGGTATTTTTTGAAATTTTAAAATCATACTTACCTAGGTGGATGCAGCATTGATCCAATGCTGCATCTGTTCCCTCTGGCTCTAAAGCTAAGAACTGAGTGATCAAATATCTCTGATTTCTCAGTTCTCCCTGCCACTCTGAGCAGAGAGCTAGTGACTGTCAGTCACTGGAGCGCTGGGACTGTGGAGGGGGTGGGAGTGACTGGCTCAGACTCTCAACAGATCGATGAGAGGCTGATACAGGTGAAACTCAACAGTATTCTCCTTCATCCCTCCCCCAGCTGCTATACAAAAGGATAAATAGGGAGCTGAAGGAAAGATGAGCTAAGCCAATGCAGACACTAATTAGGCACTATCAGCAGAGAAGAAGGCTATGGCAAGCAAGGTGAGAGGGGTTGTGCTAAGGAATTGATTACATTTGCTAGCAAGTTCAGAGTTACATTGCAAATCAATAAAAATCATTGATAGAAAGGAAATAATGCTGCAATTAAGACTGGAAAATACTTGATTTTTCTGTATTTTACATATATAGTACTATAATTTTAAAAGACAGTGACAGGGTCTCTTTATGTATATCACACCCAAAGCACTAATCACTGCCACTTACAAACATAAAGGACTCAATTCACTAGAGGCATGATGACAAGATAATATTTGCTTGTTCTTTCCATGTTTATGCCTGTTCATATAGGTGGATTCAGCAGCAGTATCCTATATTCATTTATCATCCGGTGAGAATTATTGTGCATCAAAATAAGTCAGTGTCAATTTTCAAAACAAATATTTATATAAAAAATCCAAACACAGTGTCTGTATCATTAACTACATCTGTTGAATGTTTCAAATTACTAATGCTAAAGACTCTATTTTATTCTAAATCCTGATGAACCCATGGAATTCATTCAATGTACAGTACAAAAAAGTAACATTAAGGTATCACCTCACCTACACTTATTTCTCAGTTTTAACATTGAAGGTTGATTGCCAACTGAATATTTTCCACACAGAAAAAAAGCTGGATTTCACAAGAGTCACAGTTAACTTTTAAACAGGTGCAGACTAGTGTGTACCTTTCAGTTCGTTGTAAACTTTTGTGAAATAATAAATAACAAAGTATACTCTTTTTTAATAAATCTTGCTAATAACTTACATTTTGCCATACATTGACCGCAGTTATAATAAAATATTTGATATGGTACTTACAGTAAATATGATCTTAACACCCTCAATCCACTCTGTTGGTTTAATGAAAAAAGTTTTTTTTTAACTATTTGTGAGTATTTGTAAAACCAGCTTGCAACCAAATTAGCACAATGGCAACATTCACACAATTGTCTATAACATAGAAACAGTGTCTACTAGCAATGTCTAACAAATAGTTCACGGACGAGTCCCTTGCAATTCAAATTTTTCAAAATTGACTAATACTGTATGCAGCACCTAAAAATGTTCACAATCACTGGATGTTAGTTCTGCTGGGATTGAGTAAGGAGTGATCAAATTTCATCTTAGATTTCACTTCAGTTACCCTATTATTGATTTGTTGCTAGGTTAACTATATTTTGTGCCTTCACTGCTCTTTGCATTGAGGCAAAAAGTAAATTTTAATATTGCTTTTTTATTCTGTAGCAGATCATGAATATAGTCCCTAATGAGAAGTATTCCAATATTAAGAGTCATTACTGAGACCATTGACGGTACAGAAGTCAAATGTAATAGGCTTTTGTTGCTGTGTACCATTATACAGTACAGATCAACTACATGACTTAGGCAGCCCATAGATGACTCGATTTTCTTTCCTTCCACCACAGTAATCAAAAATAAACAAACAATCTGACACACTGGTTGTACCCAAGTCAATCGATATCCTGCCTGTACATGGATCACATCTTTGCCAGTCTCTGCTAAACTGACTGAATTTTGATCCATGCAAGGCCAGCTTAAGCTTACAATGTACCACAAATGTAGTATTATTTCATTCATCCATAGAGATGTCACTCCCATGGGAATAAAACCACTAAATCACAGCCCTGTGAAGATGTGGTTTTCAACTTACCACTGGCTATGCAAAGTATTTACACTAAAACTAGGACTTTTTTCATTTTTCTATTTTATGGGTAGAGGTTCATTTGAGGTAAGTATACCTGAGTGGTGTGTTTATGCCGTAATAATCTTTGAGTTGGTATGGATTTCCTTCTTGGTTTATAACCCTTATATGTCTCTGTCACTTGTTAAAATACAGTATTTCTCTGGTACATCTAAGTAAAGGTAAGGGCCAGGTCAAGGGTACACAGTTGGTGTACCAGGAAATAAGTCTCTGTTTGAACCCCTAAAGCCAGGTCAGGCACTGACCTGCAACTCTGATGCCAGTATTCTGAAATGTTTCCTTTGGAGGGAATTCCATTAAATTGGCCTGGGACTTGAACTGCCCTAAATAATATATTAAAATATAAGCATGAAAAACAAACTGTGGTGGTAATATAATACCCTGTTATAAATATGTTTTTATGCAATGACTGCTGAAACCACAGCTGTCTTTTATGAATGAAAAGGTACAGATTTGCTTTTGAGCCCAGTGACCCCTGCAAAAAAGTTACAAAAAAGCCAGGTTTTATGAGTGCAGTATTTATCTACCTTTGAAGTAATGCAACCACACACCATCTGCTTGCACATTAGGCCCTAAAGCCAGAAAAACCCCTGTATTTGTGAAAAATTGAGAATTTGCTTTGTCTTGTATGGGGTCCATACAGTAAAATATGCTGGTAAAAGTCCCTAAAGCTTTACACCATATCCTGAAATCTTTTTTTTTTAGATTAGAAGTGATAGGGTCCATGGACCCCTTAACGTATCTAGTAATATGCCACACAAAAACATTTTTCAGAATGGCAAAACTCTAAATAGTAAAGTTTGCCAAGTAGGGGCTGCAGTTTCTAAGTTAGAAATTGTATTAGCAAGGAGTGTACAAACCCCCTGATCTAAATCAATTTCAATGTCCAAAAAATGTGATGTGGTCAGACCTTCAGTTTTTTCCTATGCAATGTGTGATGGGAAATTGCTGAAACATGCTTATCAAACTCTGAAGCAACTGTTCATAAAGTGGAGACCTACAAAATCCAATGCAGAGGAAGTATCAGGATAATGGACTATGAAAGAGCAATGCTTTTATTCAAACCATTCCAGGAATTAGCTAAATAGTGTCATGAAAGTTAAACCACAGTTTTGACTTTTCTGGACAAAAGGTTACTATTTTATGCTAGTATGCCTCTAATTCAGGACAGCTTCAAGTTTTATGAAATTTGTAATTCATTACTCCTAAAGGTTGAAGGTATACTATTTATGGTATGTGATGCAAATGTTGCCATGGACCTAATATTTGCTAAATATCCTAAAGACTCGTCTATGCTTAAGTATTCCCCCAAAAACAGGATACAAGGTTGCCAAACTGCCCCATAAAAATGATTCAGTTGACATTTGGAGAGACCTAAATCCCATTAACATTATTCTTCCATGTACACACAAATATTTTAGATTTGACCACTTATTTAACTTTTCCTCCTTCCTACCATATGCTGTATATCCAAAGCCAGAATTGGGTGATTTTTAGGACCATGCACTTGTGGTCATGTAAATCCAGAATCTTGAATCACACAAATCAGCTCCTATATGGAGACAAGATCATTTACTCCTCAGAGGTGAGGGTGCAGCTCTGTTGGGGGAAATGGTTGGCAGGCTGGAGGATCTTTTAAACTAGAATCCAGGGAAATATAGAAAAGCACCCAGCACCTAGAGGTAAGTATTAAGCTTTCTCAATCTATCCCCCAAGTAGTGGTAAATAGCATGTGTATTACTATTTCTGGGATGGATGAATCCTACTGCACATCAATATCTCTGTAACCTGGAACTCAGTGGCACCAGCATGAGGCAGCTGCCTCATCACCGTGGACATATCTGGTTGGGCTTCTCAGACAATAAACACTTTAAAATACTGCATCCATCCCAGGAATAGTAACACACATATGGTTTACCTCTACTTGGGAGGCAGAGGATCTTGTAAGTTTAATATTTAATTATAAATTAACTAGATCAAACCGCGCAAGTGCTTACATCATAAAAAAGCAGCAAACACTTTAAGAGGATATCCTCTCTTAACAACAAAAGTGAAAAACTATACTTGGTGTTGCACTAATAAAACAATCAAAGTGATCTCTTATAAATATTACATAAATAATTCATTAATATACAATTGTGCAGTGAATGAAAGTGCTCTAAAATAACCCAATAACCACAGAATAACGTGCAAAATTATGATCAAAGAGTAAAATAATAATCATATATGTGACAATCCCAATGAAGGTATATGAAACAGTCCCCTTTTCCTTCCTTAAGTGAACATTCCCAGATCCTCGTTCCAGCTTGTGTGACCACCAACGTGACCACTACACCACTGTGACAACAAATTGGAGGCTTACCAGATCCTTTGACACCTTAATTATAGGAGGTCAACATGTGCTTTGTTGAAAACCATCGATTCACGCTGCCATGCCTCAACCCGGACCACATGTGCCTTCCTTAAAACGTCCCAATCACACAGGGTTAGTTTACAACCACGCAAAAATAAAAAATGTCTCTCATAGTGCAGAAAATTTGCAAACCATTTATTAAAAAGGAGAAAATCACACTTACAAACAGTTTAAAATCCCGAGGGTATATAAACTCATCAAACAGCAAAGATCAGCATAAACAGCAACTCTTATGCAATGAAGTCTCAAAGGGAGACTTTTGTGAAAGCAGTACACTAGTGAGGTGAAGTAAATATCTTCTAATACCATAAGATATGTAAGTAAAAGCCTTCCTCCTGCCCTCATCTCCAGGAAAATTTTAATGTATGTGGGAAGATCTTATGCAAAGTGGTGGGAACCCTATACCATCGGGATAGAATCTTGTAATCTTGCTCTTGGAACTTGTTGGCAATGAAAGACTTGTGGGCAAACAAGATTGTTCATTCCACCTGGACTGGTGTGAACGTCAACTGCAGGTTCTCCTCCCATGTAAATAACAGTTTATAAACTTGAGATAGGAGGTGAGGAATGTATGAGGTAGCTACACCCAGATGCCCCAGATTTGGGGAGAGAGGACTTAAAATAGTGATAAATCTGCTATGTAGACCAAGTATCCGTAGGGGGGTCCAAAGAATTCTGACTGTCCGTTAGAAAAGGGCAGCAGGAAGACAGGGCTATATGTAGAAGGAGAAATTGGTCCACATCTAAAAGGCGGCTGAGCAGCTTATTGGTATTACCCACCACAAAGTCCAAGTCTCGCAGCTCCGTGAGATAGCTGAAAGCAGAAATGTGGATGAAGATCACCTTAAGTGTAGGTCCAATGAGCGGGAGGGCTAGCAGTGGTGAAGAATGTGGAGGGGAGAGCCATGGAGCCATGGAAGGCTCTCTTCGCTGGAACCGAAGAAAATTCCTGTTCAATCATGACCCACATTTTAAGGCTTGTCTGAGTGCAACAACTTACAACATGAGATAAGTGAAGGACTCTAAAATATGATAAGACATCCAGCAAACCCATCCCATCTCTCGCCTTAGGAAGGGTGAGGAGCGAGATATGGACATGGACATGTTTGTCCTCCCAAATACATTTCAGTAGTAGAAATTTTGGTTGAACAAAAAGATATGGGGTATCCAGATGGGAGGTGCCTGAACTAAATACAAAATCTGAGGTAGCGTGGTCATCCTAAAGATGTTACAGCACCTGAACCAAGTCAAATTTAGGGTCCTCCATTTCTGAAGACTGAGGCGAATCTTAGCCAAGAGGGGATGAAAGTTAGCATCAAACAGCTGATCTGAGTGGGCGGGTTAACTGAATTCCAAGATATTTGAGATTGTTAATGGCCCAGGAGAAGAGAAGAGTGTGTGTATCTGTTCACTTGGTCAGTTTCCAAAGAGATATTTAGGGCCTCCAACTAGTTTATCTGATAGTTGAAGAGACCCCCACACTGATGAAAGACAGACATCAAGCTAGGAAGGGTCACCTCTGGGTTGGAGATCAGAAAGAACAGGTCATCAGCATAAGCCATGACCTTATGGTGGCCTGACCCACCAAGGAGCACCTGGATGTTAGGACTGGACCAGATCTAGCACAAGTGGACACTATATTTATTACACAGTGGTTGTATTAATTAATTCATTATTTATTTATTGACTTTTTATGGAATATTTGATTGATTATATTGATTGTATTTATTAGTAGTATGATTTATTTATTATTAGCACATGATTCAATTTTATTTTATTTTTACCTTGGCACTGCATCTTTTTTGTATCTGTTGGGAATTAACATATATCAGTTCCTTGCAAACAGCCTGATTACCCATTTGCACAGAATGTTTGCTCTGATTGATATATATGAAACCTAGTTGGACAGCTCACATGACTGGGCTGCAAATATCAAATGGTATATTCTATTTTGGAAAGACAGAATTAGAAACATAGGTGGAGGGATATGTATATATGTGAAGAGTGATTTGAAAGTGGGTTTGAAAGATGATATCATTAATAGAACTGTGAAGGTGGAGAGACATTGTGGCTGGATCTCCATAAGAGTGTAGGAAATTAATTGAGGGAGAGTTTTATAGGCCTCTAGCATAAAGGATGAGGAAGTGTCTCAGCTCCTTTCACAGATTGAAATGACTGGGAGGCAGAGCAATGTTATTATGAGAGATTTTAATCATCCTGATATTGATTGGGCAAATGGAACTGCACAGTCAACAAAGGCTTGACATTTTTAAACAGATTGCAGATCAATTTAATGGAGCAGAAGGTGAAAGCTCCAATAAGAAAAACTGTTCTTTGTATATATTAATTTCAAAGAACATGGAGCTTGTTACAGATGTGCAGGTTAAAAACAACTTGGGTAATAGTGATCATGGTGTAATCACATTTGCCATAAGGTACAGGAACAATAAGCCTGTTGGGCGTAAGCATTCTAAATTTCCAAAAAGCTATCTTTAATAAGCTGTGGTCCTTATAGCATGACACCCAGTGGTGCCACATATTTGAAACAAAGAGCACAAAAGGTAAGTGGGAGTATTTAAGGATGAATTAAACAAGTGCATTAATCATTGCATTTCGTTGGATGACAAACAAAAAGGAACACAAATAAAACCTACTGTATGTGGCTAAATTCTAGAGTAAAAAAAAGCAAAAAAAAAAAAACATACAAAAAACAAAACAAATAAATGATATAAAAATAGGCCTTTCAAAAATACAAAGTAGAAGGGATACCCTCAGCATTCCAGATTTACAAGGAGTGCAAAAAGAAAAACAAGCCAATAGGGCTGCTAAAATAGAATATGAGAAACATATTGTTACAGCAAGTAAATCAACTCCCAAAATTTTAAATACACTATATATCAAAAGTAAAAAGATTATAACAAAAGATAGACCTCCATAAAGAATGAGCAAGTGAATATGGTTTGTTAATGTAAACAAATCACCAGGTCTGGGTGGCTTACACCCATGAGCCCTTGGAAAATGTAATACAGTTGTAGCCAAGCTGCTATTTCTAATTTGTAAAGACACATTACAGATTGGAATAGTAACAACTGATTGATAGATATTAAATGTAGTAAATTATCATAGGTGAAAACCTGCATGGATTTATGAAAGATAATTCTTGTCAGACTAAAATGTTATTCTTCTATGAGGAAGTAAGTAAGATATTGGATAGTGGAAGTCCATTGGACATTGTTTATCTAGGTTTTGCTAAGGCATTTGATACTATACCACATAAATGTTTAATCTATAAAACAAGATATGTTAGAGTTGATGAAATTGTATGCACAATATAGGAAATACATGAACGGGTACAGAGGGTAATGATAAATGACTGATTCTTTAAATGGTCTAAAGTTGAGAGTGGTGTGCTCCAGGGTTCTGTCTTGGGGACAATGCTGTTCAATGTGTTTATTAATGATATAGAGGATGGAATCAAGAACTCAGTTTGAGTGTTTGTTCACAATAGCAAATTATGCAGGAAAACTACTCCTGCACAGGATATGGCAACATTACAGAAAGACCTTGACAAAATAGAGGGTTGGGCAGCTACATGACAGATGAGGTTCAATAGTGAAAACAATTATGCACTTGGGTACCAAAAATACACATGTCTATTGCAACATAGGAGGGTTCCCCTGGGAGAATCCATGATAGAAAAAGGATCTTGGTGTGTTTGTGGATCAAAGACTTAGCAGGCAATGCCCAGCCATAGCCAAAAAGGCTAGCAAACTACTGGCATGCATAATAAAGGGCTTACTTTCAAGCAATACATCAATGATTCTACCCCTTTTCGAATTACTAATTTGGCTTCATCCTGAATATGCAGTTCAGTTTTGGTTACCAATCATCAGGAAAGACATTGTTAAATTAAAACAAATTCAGTGGAAGGCAACACAATTAACTGGGGGGGGGATGAAGGACCTAAGCTATGAGGATTGATTACATAAATTACAGTATTTATTTGGTGAAGGAGGCTCTTAAGAGGGGATATAATTAGAATGTACAAATACAGTATATCAAAGTTGACTCCAGTAACTGTGATAAACTGTTTACTCTTTGGTCCCTGAAGAGAACATGTGGCCATAATTTGAGGTTAGAAGAAAGGATGTTTACCCTTAGTCTGATTAATTTTTTTTTTTAACTGTTAGAGCAATAAAAATGTGAAATTCCCTTCCCCAGGAAGCAGTATTGTTGTCTGACAGTGTTGACGACTTCAAAAACGTTTATATATCTTCTTCAGGACTCAGAATTTACAGATCTATGGGAATTGTTAGAGAACAAAAATCACACACATATACACAGACATAGGTTGAACTGGATATAATCTGTGTTTTTTTTCAACCTGATATACTATGTAACTGCTGTGCAGTTCAATAGAAAGCAGTCAAGTAGCTTTTCTTTGCTTGAACAGTTTCCAGATTGTGGCAATGTTTATCTAAGGCAGGAAAATGTCCACCTCAGGGCCTCCCTTTTAATAAAAACTTATGAAGCCCAGCACTCGCCAACCTAACTATTTTCTAACCTCTTCTCAGGTTCATTCTAGGCTCACTTAAAACCATGTCCCTGAAGGATCTTAGTCTTCTGTTAGGATGCCTTCTGTATTGAGAGACATGGCAAGAAAATATTTCATTCTTTCTTGTTGGGGTTTTCTGAAGTGGTTCTAAAGTCTGTTTTTTTTTTTTTTTTTACCTGAGTGCATTATATACATTAAGATAAAATATCACTCTGTTGCCCCTTTCGCCCATCCCTAAAAACCTACCTGGCTTTTCTTACTGATTCAGCACTGTCCCATTTGCAGTGCCATTACTCTTTCTTCCTCTTCTCACTGAGGACAGCAGAAGTCATATACTCCTGCTGCTGTCAGTCAAATCATGTGAGGAGCAGGGGCGGACTGACAACTCATGGGGTCCCCGGGCAATAGGGGATCATGGGGCCCCTGTGTCCTTGACCACACTCAAAAAAACTTATAAAAAAGGTACCAGGGGCATTTCATGGGGCCTCCTACTGACCCCAGGCCCTCGGGCAGTGCCCGAGTGCTGGAATGGTCAGTCCGCCCCTGGTGAGGAGGGAGGGGGCATGGCAAAGCCACACTTTGTGTGTTATGTATGCCAACAGCCAGGGCAGGAGTGCTCCCACATGGGTGCCCCCTCAGCAGCCAGACTGCTTGAGGGGGAACTTGGAAAAAGAAAGAGACGTGGAGAGTGCTGGTAAGGGACTCCAGAAGAAGAGCTAAGGGACCTCTCTGTGCAATACCTAATCATTTATCACATAAACATAACATGTTTTTATTTTAATTAAAAACAACCAGTCAAAGAAAAGCTACAATCAAGTTAAAGCATATTACATTTTACAAGATTTATCTAATGTGTAATTAAAGGCAAAACTAACAATGTCATCAGGTAAATAGACTTCAAGAATATCTGAAAAAAATCAAAGCTCCAAGGTATAGTATCTTTAAGACTTGTGTATAGGCTAGTGCATAAAAGAACAGTGTGTGCTACACAATTAATTTTCCTGTAGATACTGCTGTTACTGAAGTTTTACCGGTTTTGCAGATGTATCTAAAAAGACTGATTACTGGCTTTTGTCGGTATTCCATTAATGTTCTCACTTTGGACTGTACAGCAAAATTTATATCCGCTGGCAAGAACAGCTAATACTCAATTTGGTTTTTGAAGCTTCGTTCAAAATTACTCCCCTAAATCAAACAATGAATTGTGCTATTTAAATAATAAAATGCAAGCTATTTAATTGTGCTGTTTTTTCTCTTCATATAAAGTAACATTAATTTGCATATGTCATAATATAAAAATTAGTTAGCATTTTCAGAGCTTAGATTAAATAGATGCTTTGGTTTGTGAGTTCTTTTTGATTTAAAATGTCAGTAAGTGAGGCAAATATATGGTTGGATTTTCTTTATGCTTCAATAATGTTAGCTCTGTCTATTAATTGTCCTTAAAGAGAAGATATTTTTTTCTTGACACTTAATTAAAACTACAATATATCTTATTAAATTATTTAATTTGTGTATTTTATAGTGTTGCTATTAACAGATCTCTGTGTGTAATGTACCATTAGTGCTGACAACAGAAAAAGTTTACAAGTAATATA
This sequence comes from Staurois parvus, assembly GCF_062004578.1. Taxonomy (NCBI): domain Eukaryota; kingdom Metazoa; phylum Chordata; class Amphibia; order Anura; family Ranidae; genus Staurois; species Staurois parvus. The sequence goes on from NW_028317949.1 coordinate 13,669,123, forward strand.
TCTTCATGACATGTTTCATAAATTACCACCTCATTCTCAATATGTTACATGCCTGTCTTTATCGGGCAATGTTTCAGTTTTTAGTGTTATAATTATTTGGTTGACAATACTAAGTCATGCAATAGTGTAGTCAAATGAATGCTATATCATATTTTAAGAAAGATACAGCTTTCTTTGGTTGGTTAGTAATAACCACTGGGTTTTTATTTTTTACTATGTAAAGAAAAACTAGAGGTCAAACTACTGAATAAAAGAGATCAAAATGTTGAAAACAATTATGTTCTGGCCAGGCCCGGACACTTTGGACTGAGCAGCCCAAAGCCTGGGGACCCTTTTCTAGGAGCGCGGTGGCAGAACGGAGAGAGAGAAAGTAATAGAGACATATACAAACAGTGAAAGAGGGAATGAGGAAAAGAAGAAAGCGAGAGAGAGAGAGAGAGAGGGGGGGGGAGAGAGAGGGAGAGGGAAAGAAGAGAGAGAAGATATATGCTGACAGATCCCCCTGCAGTGCTGGATGAGATGGGGGGGTCCACTGGAGGAGATGAGGGAGGTGGTCACTAGAGGAGATGAGGGGGGGCACTGGAGGAGTTGATGAGGAGGGCCGCAGGAGGAGATGAACAGAAGGGCTGCTGGAGGAGATGAGGGGGTGCTGGAGGAAATAAGGGAGGGGGCCACTGGAGGAGATGAAGGGGCCACTGGAGGAGATGAGGGAGGGGGCCGCTGGAGGAGATGAGGGGGGCTCTGGAGGAGATGACACAGAACAGCTGGAGGAAATGAGGGAGGGGGCTGCCGGAGGAGATGAGAGAAGGGGGCCGCTGGAGGAGATAAGGAGGGGGGCTGCTAGAGGAGATGGAGGGGAGTGACCGTGGGGGGAGCATACAGGAGCCGACTCATTGCAGGAGATGGATAGGAGAGGCGGCCGGGCGGCACATAGAGGAACCAAGAACTGCACAGTCCTCTATGTGCTGCCCGGCCACCTCTCATATCCAGGCTGCCCCAGCCCACCGGGCAAATGCCCAGTGCGCCCTATGGCCAGTCTGGGCCTGGTTCTGGCTGTCTATCACATTGGCGGAGGTCCTAAAATGCGAGGCCAGCCCATAGAGTAGAAGCACCAATCACATTCCCTTAAGCCACAGACAGCCCACAACAATCAATTAGTATACAAAAAAAAACAATTATCCAAGACATACCATGTTCTTGATGAAGGAGGAATAGTGTTTCCCATGCAACACATTCTCTGTTTTTGCTATATATGACATTTTTGCCAACAATTGAAATTATCTTGTACTCTTTCACCCAGTTTTGTTCTGGCCCTCCCCTTCTGTATTTCTATGTTAAGTTCAGTTTCAGTCTTTCATAAGCTACAACCATATCAGCCCAGTGACTGCTGTTGAGCCTAGTAGGAGGAAAAAGGCTAGCCCATGACTAAAAAAGTATTGTACAAAATCCCTACTTACTATACTCATCAGCTTTCCATTTGCGGTGAAGTTATTAGTATTCTCTAGTAAAACCAGTAGAGAATGTTATTTAGAAACTTATCTGAAAATATTAATTGAATAATGATTAAGTGCAGCTTAAGTAAGCTGTGATCTTTGAATACCAATCACAGCATAATGAACTGTGGCTGGCTGTATAAGACTTCAGATAGAATTGCAACCATGAAGCTCTGGGCCTGATTTACTAAAGTGTGAAGTGACAGCATCCAGTCATGTGAAAGAAATGTTTTACTTTTTTCTATACTAATGTGCATGACTAAAAGGTTGAAATAAACACAGACATGTTTTAAACATTATAAATCAGTCTCTAAGTACTAAACCACCTCAGCACTTAATCAGCATATTGTCTTTGTACTTTAAGATGGGGAGGCATGAATGAGATCAATACTACAGACATACTGGGCTTGATTTACTAAAGGCAAATACACTGTGCGCTTTGTAAGTAAGTTGCACTCATTTTCCCTAAAGCTTAGTAAATGTAGTGAAGATTCACTTTGTTAAGAATACCCAATCAGGTGCAAAGAAAATTAATGAATGGATGTTGGAAATCAATAGAGAATCACCACATTCACCAAGCTCTGGGGAAAATGAATGCAGTCACACTTACAAAGTGCACAGTCTATTTGCCTTTAGTAAATCAATCCCATTGCATTACAAGAGTAATCAAGCCATAGATTATGCAATTTTCTTTCCTTCAAACATGGTTTGAAGGAAAGAAAATCCTTTGATTCCCCCAGCTACCTAGTCAGTGTTGATGGGAAAATACCTCCTGCAGCGCTATTGTATTCTGACAGCAGGAAGTTCCCCCTACGTCAGAACACAATGATCACTGAGTTGTGACCATAGGTGTCGGCAGTGATTGCACAAAAAAAGAAACACAGGCTGGTTGTACTGAAATGTATCTATCGATAGGCTTCGGTACTAACAGCCTGCCCATAGATGGATCAAATTGTGGCCGGTTCTAGCTGAACTGGACAAAGTTGGATAAGTCTATGGCTGACTTAGAGGGGCCCAGGGGCGGACTGATCATTTGGACACTCGGGCACTGCCCGAGGGCCCGGAGTCAGTAGGGGGCCCCATGAGATGCCCCTGGTACCTTTTTCATGGGCTTTTTTTAGTTTGGGCAAGGACACAGGGGCCCCATGATCCCCTATTGCCCGGGGGCCCCATGAGTTGTCAGTCCTCCCCTGAGGTAGCCCATACATTATGATTTTTTTTTTGTCAACTAGCAGGTTGAATGACAGGAAATGCCTCAATTTTGGGAAGGATGAGGGGAATCCCTCCCTTTGTGGTATTGTATTTTAACAGCAGGGAGACTATAGCAGGCAGCACCGATTGTTGAAGAAAAACCTGACCTAAATTGTCTATACATGTATGAAAATTCAGCCTGTTCTTGCTGAACCTGAAAATGTATGATACATGTATGTCAGGCTTAAGTGCCCATACAATATATACTGTAAGAAAGGGAAGAATTATGCATTTACTATTGGTAAAATTGGATTCATGATCTGTTTATTGTAAACATTTGCAGGTACATCTTTCAATACGGCACTGCGTTACTTTAACTGACAATTGTGCGGTCATTCAATGCTGCACTCAAATTAAACGTATGTCCTTTTTTTCCCACAAATGGGGATTTCTTTTGGTGGTATTCGATCGCCTCTGTGTTTTTTATCTTTTGCGCTATAAAAAGAAAAGTTCACCAATTTTGAGAAAAAAAAAACTATATTTTTGACTTTTTGCTATCAAACACGTTCTGTAAAAAAAATGTAGAAAATCAAATTTTATCATAAATGTAAGCCAAAATGCATTCTGCTACATGTCTTTGCTAAAAAAAAATCCCAATACATATAAATTAATTGGTTTATGTGATAGTTATAGCTTTTACAAATGGCAGTATATCACTGGAATTTTGTTTTTTTTAATACTAATAATGGCAGCGATAAGCGACTTATAGCAGGACTGCAGCGGGCATTCTGATGCTGGGGGGGGGGGGGACTGACTAACTGCCACTGAAATCCCCAGTGACACCAATACAGTGCCAATAACAAGCGATGCCACTGTACTAATGATACTGGGCAGGAAGAGGTTAACATCGGGGGCAACCAAAGGGTTAACTGTGTGTTTTACTGTGTGCTGTGTGTGTGCTTTACACTGTAGGCACACTGCTTTGTATGGCTCTGCATAGCAGGAGCTGACAGGGGAGAGATCTGTATTGTTTACATACAGGTCTCTCCCCCTCCATGATAAATGGTGATCGCCAGGTGCCAGCGGGGAATCACCGGCCAGGACCCGGTGACTGACAGCCGAGGTCGTCAATGTGAAAAACAAATGATAAAAATGTTTTATGGTTACAGTGTTGTATGACCGCGCAATTGTCATTCAAAGTGCGACAACACTGAAAGCTGAAAATTAGCCTGGGCAGGAAGGAGGTAAAAGTGCCTGGTATTGAAGTAGTTAAATAACTTTTTATCTTGTTCTCTTATAATGAATGAGCAATTTTGGTACTCCAAAACACTGTAGAGCTTTGCAATGTGAATCTACATGTTTAACCTGGTGCACATTAATCATATCATGACTAGTTCAAGCCTATACATTTACGTTGACTGATGATGAATTAGCAGTCTTCATTCAAGATCATTATGAACTTGTGTTCAATTATTACTGTATACAATATGTTTCTTTATATAGATGGGATTTTAATGATGTATGCACTCTGTGTTGTGTAAAAAAGTATTTCAGCTCATTGGTGGTAATAGTGTTTTAGTGCTGCCCAGTATAAATTATTTCTCCATGCTGGGCAGTGGGGGTGGTGACATGGAGCAACAAAGCACCAACATTATTTTGTGCAGATAGGAACTTAACAAGATGAATATGAACTGTATAGTTTGAACAAATCTCTTCTGACCATAAACAGTGGCTGTAAACAGAGGAAAGAAAATTAGTCCATAAATCATTATACTGGTGTAAACTGTACAACTATATGCTGTATTGCCAAAAGTATTGGGACGCCTGCCATTACACGCACATGACCTTTAATGGTAACCCAGTGTTAGTCCGTAGGATTCAATATTGAGTTGTCCCACCTTTTGCAGCTATCACAGCTTCAACTCTTCTGGGAAGGCTGTCCACAAGGTTTAGGAGTCTGTCTATGGGAATGTTTGACCATTCTTCCAGAAGTGCACTTGTGAGGTCAGGTACTGATGTCAGAAGAGAAGGTGTGGCTTGCAGTCTCCACTCTAATTCATCCTGAAGGTGTTCTATCAGGTTGAAGTCAGGACTCTGTGAAGGCCAGTCAAGTTTCTCCACCCCAAACTCGCTCGTTCCTGTCTTTTCGGACCTTGCTTTGTGAACTGGTGTGCAGTCATGTTGGAACAGGAAGGGCCATCCCCAAACTGTTTCCACAAAGTATGTTGATGCCTTAAGAGTTCCCTTTACTGGAACTAAGGGACCAAACCCAACCCCTGAAAAAAAACCCCACACCCAAACCCCCCCTCCACAAAACTTTACACTTGGCACAATGCAGTCAGACAAGTACCAAACCCAGACAAGTCCAACGGACTGCCAATCAGAGAAGCATGATTTGTCACTCCAGAGAACATGTCTCCACTACTCTAGAGTCTAGAGGTGGCGTGCTTTACACCAATGTATCCAACACTTTGCATTGCACTTGGTGATGTAAGGCTTAAATGCAGCTGCTCGGCCATGGAAACCTATTGCATGAAGCTCTCTGCACACTGTTGTGCTAATCTGAAGGCCACACCAAGTTTGGAGGTCTTTAGATATTGACTCTGCAGACAGCTTGCAACTTCAGCACACTGTGCTTCAGATCTGACCCTGATCTGTCATTTTACATGGCCTACTACTTTGTGGCTGAGCTGCTGTTTCCAGTTGCTTCCACGTTGTTATAATACCACTAACAGCTGACCATGGAATATTTAGCAGCAAGGAAATTTCATGGATGGACTTATTGCACAGGTGGCAACCTATCACAGTACCACGTTTGAATTCACTGAGAGTGACCTATTCTTTTACAAATGTTTGTAGAAGCAGTACACATGCCTAGGTAGCACATTTTACACACCTGCGGTCATGGAGGTGATTGGAAAACCTGAATCTAATGATTTAGAGGGGTATCCCAATACTTTTGGCAATATAGTGTATGTTAAATGGTATGAGAAGATGATATTCCACCAATAACAGCACCAGATTATAAAGAAGCATTTTTTCGGGCTTTAAGGCAGGACATACATATTACACTAAGACACTAAAGTACAGAAGCTGTAAATCAGACTCTTATTTTGCTTAAAAGATAAATCTTAATTACATCATAATAAAATAGTCAGAACCCAACATATTTTGGGGATCTGCATCCCATTTATTAGGATTAAATATAGATAAACATGACGAAACGCAGGAAAATGTAATGCAAAAGTAATGAATACATAAAATTATAAATAAATGTGTAAAAAATCCAAATACATTCATAAATAGGAACCACTCAGTTATCATGAAATAATAGCATGTAAGCTTTAAAATGATATATTATAGAAGACATGCTCTCTTTGTTTATGAGTATCTTTGGATATGCATGGTAAATATGGAAGGCGTGATATGGGGTGATTAGGCTCATGTGGTAGATGCAATTCAATGAGTTGTGCCAGTCCAAATGGTATCTTAGAGCATGGCAGCCAACGTTTATTGAAAATGAAATGTTAAAACACGATTCTCACACAGGCAGTTTTCAACAGTGAAGGTCAATGAAAATGCTGAACCACCAGGCTTTCTTTTCAGCAGCATCACTGCTCTTAGTTCACAACTTTCCGACTCTTCAGGTTCACTCAGCTTTAGCTTCAGCACCTCACTGCACAGGCCCACTTCTGGCCTCTAGATAGGGTTCTTCTAGCACCTCAGGCTTCTCCAGAGACGTATGGATTCCCTTCAGTTTTCTGGACTTGCTATCCATCTCAACTTTCGCACACATCTCTCTTTCATGACAGGACTTTTTTTTCTAAATAGGAGTCCCGAGCTATACTCAGGCTTGGCTATATACTCGGGCTTATAACACACATACACACATGCATACTCACATAACTTGCAACCCCCCTGGAAGACCCAAAGGATTGGAGACTTCTTCCCACCCAAATTGCTTCAAAGCTTCCAAGCTCCAGACCCTGATCCAAACTACCAAACCCAGAAAAAAATAAAGAAGTGTTTGTAAGATGGCTTAGTATACTGCATTAAGGTTAAAATGAGCCACATTTCAAAAATGTTCTTGCGGTTCTCATGAAGCAACCCTGATAACAAAATGGGGCATTGTAAGACTAGCAAAGTGAAATAGTAAAGGGGAAGGAGATCAACAATCTACAGGAAAAAGGAATTGTGACCAGATGCACATAGGCAGAGGTGGTATGAATACAAATGTCCAGGGTGTTGATTTGTTTTAAGTGTTACTAAACCCACCACAGTAAAATCAGTCTGTGAAGCCACTTTAATTACATAATCTAGTCACCATGGTGCCATGCAGCCTAGGACAGGTACTGCTTGTTCATAGAACCCCACTCTTTCCAGTTTGATAGACATGGCCTCTTTACTTAAATAATTAGTGTAAGCTCTGCTTATTCAGAATTATTACAAACAACATATATAAACACAATTCAATAATTCAATCCCAAGTGTTTCCTCCTGCAAAGGATTTGTGGCATCTTTAATGACTTTGTGAAGCATGTGTTCTCTGTCCACAGTGCATACCTTATTGTCTGCTAAATAATGCCTTTTTCTAACGTGTTACTAAACCCATAACAGTAAAATCAGTCTGCATATGCAGTAAAATATGTTTGTTATTCTCACTGTAGAACCCAAGTTGTTAATCCTCCCCACTGAGTAAAAAGGATGTTTGATCCTGTATTTTCTGATCCTCCCCTTTCTCTACTGCCCCCAATCCATCTGCTCATAGAGCAGAGAATGGGGGCAAGCTGTGCATGCTCAGTTTGGTGAGTATTGATAGTTTTTTTTTTCTTCTGAGAGTGCATATGATTAGCACAGGTACCATCAGTGCTGTCCAGACAGAGGGTCAGAGGTTATGCAGCCTCATAGGAAAATCAGGGGAGAATGAAAACTCCTCCTACAAGCTTTAACCAGTGCTCTGCTGAACACTTATATAAGTTACAAGACTGCTCTAACTGCTGATAAGTAAAAGTATTTAGCAGTTTATATTTACTAAAATGCAGTAATTGCATTTATGTGTTCTGTGTACTGTGGAAGACCAGATATAGTGAATGCAGGGTCCTGGGTTTAGTAACACTTTAAGGAAGCAGTACAGAGATTATGAAGCTCCATTAATCTGGAGATGGCAAATTCTGTACTGTTTTGTGCAACCTGATTAGCCATAGGTCAGAGACAATCAGGGGCGGACTGACCATTTGGGAACTCGGGCACTGCCCAAGGGGTCCCAAAGGGGGCACTGCCCGAGGTCAGTAGGGGGCCCCATGTGATGCCCCTGGTACCTTTCATAGGCTTTTTTGGGTGTGGACACAGGGGCCCCATGATCCCCTATTGCCCGGGGGCCCCATGAGTGGGCAGTTCGCCCCTGGAGACAATCCTCCCTTTTTTGGCTGAGGTGAATGGACTCTGTCCTGTTAGCTGGGGAATGGGGGCAAGCTTTTCTGAGAGCAGTAATCATCTCTTTAAATTTATGCTATTACGAGGAATTGCATAGTCAACATAGTCAACCTAGTCACAAATATTCACTGTGTGGCCTGGGTGGAATGCTGGGCAATCTCTCCAATGTTTGCCCAGGTGAATTCTGACCCTTGTGGAAATAGACCACAAACACGCATAGTATATAAGAGATTCCATTTTTGGGAAAAGGAACAGCCTAAGAAATGACTGTTTCAAAACAGAATAGTTTGATGTTTTGTCTATATATATATATATATATATATATATATATATAATCTTCCAATGATGTTCAGTCCTTCTGTCAGTTTATGCTGTGATCCCTATTAAAGAATTTAGGGTTGAGGAAAATAGGATGTAATTTAGAATGGTGACTGAGGACATGAAGAGGTAGATTATGGTACACTGAAGTTGAGATGAGAGGGGTCTGATGTCAGCTATCAACAGGGGCGGACTGACCATTTGGAAACTCGGGCACTGCCCGAGGGCCCGGGGTCAGTAGGGGGCCCTGTGACATGCCCCTAGTACCTTTTTCATAGGTTTTTTTGAGTTTGGGCAAGGACATAGGGGCCCCATGATCCCCTATTGCCCGGGGGCCCCATGAGTTGTCAGTCCGCCCCTGGCTATCAATGACTGCTTCCTGCAAAAGAAATATATTCTCCACATTGAAAAAGAGTGTCTGGGATATTATGGAGGGGAACTGGCTTGATTGTAAAGAAAACTTACTGTGCGCCTTCCCTTCCACTAAGAGAAGCCTGTTTTCTGCATCTCCCCAGGTGCAAGTATTGTGCACTGGCCTAGTATGTGACAAAACAATGTGTGCTTGGACCCTTACCGTGAATACACAACCCTCATTTTTACCTATTGAATGTGACATTGAGAGTGTGTCAAGATGGAAGACAACAGGGGTGACCAATATACAATACTAGCATTGGGCACTACAGGTGAATTATCCACTGGGAGAACACGTGTGAAAAACATTTTTATATACAATTAAGGACATTTGCCAATTTGTATACTTTTATTGATGCAAAGAGATCATGTTAACTAACTGTTAGTACATAAAACCTAAAGAAAACTTTTAATTAAATAAACACTAAAGCTGCCATATATGACATCCATGTCTGTTCTGATTTTTCCTCCATCGTGTGAAAAAGCAGAACCAAAAAATCCCAACTGGTAGCAGGATATAGGTGGACATGTATACACTAGAGATGAGCGAATCGAACCAGGCGAACCGGAATTCGAGTCGAATTTCAGGAAATATTCGATTCGCGGCGAAACCGAAATTTTGCCTACTTCGGGTGCGCGAATCGAACATTTCCCGATCAGCCGGCAAAAGTGTCCCTGCAGTGAGCTCCGCTATTTCTGACAGTTCTCTGACAGAAGGAACACATGTTTAGCGGTTGAAACATTGTATCTATTAGTTTACATTTAGGATACAGATGTTTCAACCACTGTTCATGTGAAGAAGCTGTGAGAGAACTGTCAGAAATAGAGGAACTCTGCACATACACTTTTTGCCGGCTTGGAATTATTCTTCTTTTCATCCTACTTCTTCTTCTTCTTCATCTTCATCCTCAGAAGAAGAGGATGAGGATGAGGATGAAGAAGAAGAAGAAGAAGTAGGATGAAAAGAAGAATAATTCCAAGCCGGCAAAAAGTGTATGTGCAGAGTTCCTCTATTTCTGACAGTTCTCTCACAGCTTCTTCACATGTACAGCGGTTGAAACATCTGTATCCTAAATGGAAACTAATAGATACAATTTGTATCTATTAGTTTCCATTTAGGATACAGATGTTTCAACCGCTGTACATGTGAAGAAGCTGTGAGAGAACTGTCAGAAATAGAGGAACTCTGCACATACACTTTTTGCCGGCTTGGAATTATTCTTCTTTTCATCCTACTTCTTCTTCTTCTTCTTCTTCATCCTCATCCTCTTCTTCTGAGGATGAGGATGAGGATGAAGAAGAAGAAGAAGCAGTAGGATGAAAATAAGAATAATTCCAAGCCGGCAAAAAGTGTATGTGCAGAGTTCCTCTATTCTGCAGATACACTTAGAGGAGCTCTGCACATACACTTTTTGCCTGTTTGGAATTAATCTTATTTTCATCCTACTTCTTCTTCTTCTTCTTTATCCTCATCCTCAGAAGAAGAAGAAGAGGATGAAGAAGAAGAAGAAGAAGTAGGATGAAAATAAGAATAATTGCAAGCCGGCAAAAAGTGTATGTGCAGAGTTCCTCTATTCTGCAGATACACTTAGAGGAGCTCTGCACATACACTTTTTGCCGGCTTGGAATTAATTTTATTTTCATCCTACTTCTTCTTCTTCTTCTTCTTCATCCTCATCCTCATCCTCAGAAGAAGAAGAAGTAGGATGAGGATGAGGATGAAGAAGAAGAAGAAGAAGAAGAAGAAGTAGGATGAAAATAAGAATAATTCCAAGCCGGCAAAAAGTGTATGTGCAGAGCTCCTCTAAGTGTATCTGCAGAGCTCCTCTAAGTGTATCTGCAGAATAGAGGAACTCTGCACATACACTTTTTGCCGGAAACCGCTGTATGGAGGGAATGTCATGGAACTGTCAGAAATAGACTATTAATGACAGTTCTGGGACTGTCCTTCCATACAGCGGTTGAAACATTGTATGTATTTGTTTCCATAAATGGATCCATTTATGGAAACAAATACATACAATGTTTCAACCGCTGTATGGAAGGACAGTCCCAGAACTGTCATAAATAGTCTATTTCTGACAGTTCTATGACATTCCCTCCATACAGCGGTTGAAACAGCTGTATGGAGTGAATGTCCCAGAACTGTCAGAAATAGACTATTTATGACAGTTCTGGGACATTCACTCCATACAGCGGTTGAAACATTGTATCTATTTTTTTCCATAAATGACATTCTGCAGATACACTTAGAGGAGCGCTGCAGATACACTTTTTGCCGGCTTGGAATTATTCTTATTTTCATCCTACTTCTTCTTTTTCTTCTTATGAGGATGAGGATGAAGAAGAAGAAGTAGGATGAAAATAAGATTAATTCCAAGCCGGCAAAAAGTGTATCTGCAGCGCTCCTCTAAGTGTATCTGCAGAATGTCATTTATGGAAAAAAATAGATACAATGTTTCAACCGCTGTATGGAGTGAATGTCCCAGAACTGTCATAAATAGTCTATTTCTGACAGTTCTGGGACATTCACTCCATACAGCTGTTTCAACCGCTGTATGGAGGGAATGTCATAGAACTGTCAGAAATAGACTATTTATGACAGTTCTGGGACTGTCTTTCCATACAGCGGTTGAAACATTGTATGTATTTGTTTCCATAAATGGATCCATTTATGGAAACAAATACATACAATGTTTCAACCGCTGCATGGAAGGACAGTCCCAGAACTGTCATTAATAGTCTATTTCTGACAGTTCCATGACATTCCCTCCATACAGCGGTTGAAACAGCTGTATGGAGTGAATGTCCCAGAACTGTCAGAAATAGACAGAAACTGTCACAGAACTGTCCTTCTTCTCATCCTTCTTCTTCTCATCCTTCTTCTCATCCTTCTTCTCATCCTTCTCCTTCTTCTCATCCTTCTCCTTCTTCTCATCCTTCTCCTTCTCCTTCTTCTCATCCTTCTTCTCCTTCTTTTCATCCTTCTCCTTCTTCTCATCCTTCTCCTTCTCCTTCTTCTCATCCTTCTCCTTCTCCTTCTTCTCATCCTTCTCCTTCTCCTTCTTCTCATCCTTCTCCTTCTCCTTCTTCTCATCCTTCTCCTTCTCCTCATCCTTCTCCTTCTCCTCATCCTTCTCCTTCTCCTTCTTCTCATCCTTCTCCTTCTCCTTCTTCTCATCCTTCTCCTTCTCCATCTTCTCATCCTTCTCCTTTTCCTTCTTCTCATCCTTCTCCTTCTCCTTCTCCTTCTTCTCATCCTTCTCCTTCTTCTCATCCTTCTCCTTCTTCTCATCCTTCTCCTTCTCCTTCTTCTCATCCTTCTCCTTCTCCTTCTTCTCATCCTTCTCCTTCTTCTCATCCTTCTCCTTCTTCTCATCCTTCTTCTTCTCATCCTTCTCCTTCTCCTCATCCTTCTCCTTCTCCTCATCCTTCTCCTTCTCCTCATCCTTCTCCTTCTCCTCATCCTTCTCCTTCTCCTCATCCTTCTCCTTCTTCTCATCCTTCTCCTTCTCCTTCTTCTCATCCTTCTCCTTCTCCATCTTCTCATCCTTCTCCTTCTCCTTCTTCTCATCCTTCTCCTTCTCATCCTTCTCCTTCTCCTTCTTCTCATCCTTCTCCTTCTTCTCATCCTTCTCCTTCTTCTCATCCTTCTCCTTCTCCTTCTTCTCAGCCTTCTCCTTCTCCTTCTTCTCATCCTTCTCCTTCTCCTTCTTCTCATCCTTCTCCTTCTTCTCATCCTTCTCCTTCTCCTTCTCCTTCTCTTTCCTCATCTCCAAGGGCATTTAAATTAAAGGTACAGTGTTCTGCACTAATTTAAAGGCTCTCTGAAGCCTAGAAACCCTTTTTATAAGTCATCTTCGTAGCGAAGAAATTCGCATCGAATCGAATTTCACACTGGAATTCGCCGAATCAGCCGAATCGAATTTTTGAGAAATTCGCTCATCTCTAGTATACACCTATATCTGACCATATCGGGTCAGGTCAGTGAAAACATTTTCCAGTCAGTCTGATGAACCTAAATGGACCTGGATGTGACCAGATATACTGTAGGCAAAGATATGTAGGGATACATAGCAGTCCATTTCTAATTTGTGTAATCATGGGACACAGACGGACTGACAATGCCATTCTGAAAGGGGCCTAATACTATGGAGCAAGACTTTGGCCTCCTGTGCTTCACTGTGACCAGCTAAGACCATGAGCACCATCAAAGATAATATGTATTTCCCTTGCTATAAGCTGTAAATCACTGTAAAGCACTACCTATATATGAAGTCACTTGTTTCTTCCCTGCATTGAATTCACACTGTTCATCATGAAATAAGCTTGACTCACAGCTGCTCTAAAGAAGATGCAGCTGCATAATACTAACAATGTGCAGATTGAGTGGAAATAGATACAGTTCACCAAATGCAATTATTCCTTCATAACACTGAGATGGAAGTCTGAATGACAGGTAAGTATGGATGAGATTGTTAAATCCATGAAAAAAGAGGAAAAGAAAACAAGATGATTTGTTACATCTACCTGTCAAAAATAGTCATATCAGATGTTTCAGGTCTAAATCATAATTACAATTCGATGTCACATTGAATATTCAATTCAAACTTAATACCTTTATTACTTGTTTTCCATATTTAGATATAGTTGATAAGATAAAATGGTAATAAGAGCTACGTGTTAATTTTTGGAGCAAATTGCTAATAAATGGTTGCCAGAAGTAATTTTTCTCTGTCTGACATTCAGAATAAAATATACACTGACTTATAGGTGAATAAGGCTGTGCATGACTTGTTATTAAGAAAATATAAAAGTATAGCAAAAACCAAGCTAGCAGAAACATTAAGATTTATAATTATTAATGATTCTTGCTGTGGTTTCTTTCTCCTTTCTCACTCACTCATGGCATAGATTCAACTTGGTGTTGGAAACATTCCTCAGAGATTTTGGTCCATATTAACATGAGTTACTGTTGCTTTTCAATCATCATTCTCTGACCTCTGATATCAACAAGGCATTTTCATCCACACAACTGCCACCTTTTGGATATTTTCTCTTTTTTAGACCATTCTCTGTAAACCCTAGAGATGTTTGTGCGTGAAAATCCCAGCAGACCAGAGGTTTTTGAAATACTACCTGTCTGGCACCAACAACCATGCAATGTTCAAAGTCACTTAAATCATCTTTCATCCCCATTCTGATGCTTGATTTGAACTTCAGCAAGTCATCTTCACCACATCTAGATGCCTAAATGCATGTTGTTGCCATGTTGTTAACTGATTAGCAATTTGTGTTACCAAGAAATTGAACAGGTGTACTCAAATAAAGTGGTTGGTGAGTATATATATATATATATATATATATATATATATATATATATATATATATACACACACACATATTGATAGCTGGAGGCCCTGCCACTGTATTAGTAGAACAAAGCTTTTTGTTTTCTTCGGGTTTTTTAATTCTCGGATCAGAGCTTGGAGTGTGGAGGCATCAAAGAGCTTTGGGAGAGAAGAAGCTTCCAACTCAGTGTTCAGGAGTCTTTCTGGAGACCAGAAGGCTGAGTGTGCAGCTGTGTACATGTATTATAATCAAGGACATAGCAGCAATTCAAGGCTGTACCCTTTGCCAGGCATCCATGAGGCTGAAGGGGGCAGCCAGAGCAAGCGTGTCTGAATGGTGCAGGTGCAGGTATAGTCTCTGACAGATCAGATGGAAGCCCTTAGCCTGAGGGTCAGAGCTGCAAGAGAGAGCTAAGTGTCTGGTGCAGAGGTTGCAAGAAAGCACAATGGTGGTGAGAGTGAGCTGTACTGTGGGATCTAACCAGAGGTCTAAAGCAAGAGACCTGAGCAGCAGTGCTGCAGAAAAAGCCATGAGGCTAAAGCAATTGATTTCCATATGTTGAAGTAATGGTGAGAACCACTTCAAGGGTAACTGTTTGTTTTGTTAGACCTTTCATTCTTTAACAAAATATAGGCCATCAATCCCTGAAACAGCATATCTGGCCTGAGCTGAACAACCATGCCACATTCAAGGTCACTTAAATCCCCTTTACATTAGAATCCTAAATATTTCTTTCTTTCTATTCATAATGACATAAGTGCTGGTACTAAAGTCAATCCTTCCATTGGCTGTTGAGAGTAATGGTCTACAGTGACCCCTGACATTGCATAATGTTCAGTGAATGAAATGCAGAACACTGTCATAGACTGCAGACATGCAGCAGAAGATGGTCAGAAACTACAAAGTGCTTTTGTATTTATTGAAAACTGGTGACATAACATGATGAAAAAATGCTTCCACATATATTCTCTACAGCCCCTGAACAAGCCACAATTGATATTTCTCTCAGCAAGATTCATTATAAAATCAGAAGAAAAAAGTATAAATGAGAAAGGAGAAAACGTAGCACAAAAAAGTAAGTAGAAAATAAACTAAACCATTTGCCAACTAGAAAGCAATTTAAAGAATATATATTTATTATTCACTGGCACCTATAATCATAGACTACTATCCATATGGGTGCCAAGGGCCACACAATAAGTACCAAAGGGCCACATGTGGATCCCAGACTGCAGGGTGGCTACTAAGGAGCTACATGCTGAAATTTTAAGTTTAGATATTTTTTTTTTCTCAACACAGGTTCATTCATGTGGTACTTAAAGCCCATACACAATAATACTATTATTTTAAACTGTCAAAATAACAATGTTTACATGGAATTTGTATATATTATGTAACTCTATCAATAAATGTATATTGCAGATGGAACTACCTCTTTTGTGTAGGAACTCTCAGATCTAGCGGTGTACATGTAAATACTTCTACAAGGATTGGGGTGTATTCACAAATACACGTAACCTAGTCAACAAAGTACAGAGTATATAGCCTGAGAACATTTGATTTTGCCCCATTCACAGAGAGCAAATTTACATGCTGTTTCAATGGACAATTTTTTTTTATATAAAATGTCCCTAAATGAGTGAGAGTAAGTCAAGACATCAAAATCTCCACAGTAAGGCCAAAAATATGATGAGAAACAGACTATTTTAGTATGATTTGGGCTGAGGGTAGCATTAGTAATACACTAGAATCTTTGATTCCAGACATTATTTAGGGGATCTAGTTTACTTGGTTTATGTAAAATAATCAAATACAGCAAAGATTTAAGGGTCAATTAGATAACTGGGTATACAGTGCAACAAACACTCAAGACCTTTACAGTAAAAAGTAAAGCTGGAAACAGCATAGTACTTAACCCCTTCCTGCCCAGGACAATTTTTGGCTTTCAGCGCTGTTGCACTTTGAATGACAATTGTGTGGTCATGCAACACTGTACCCAAATTAAATGTTTAGCATTTTTTGAGACAAATAGAGCTTCTTTTGGAGGTATTTAATCACCACTGGGGTTTTTATTTTTTGCTAAACAAACAAAAAAACCAAACATTTTGAAATAAAAACGTTTTTTACTGTTATAAAGTTTTGTAAATAATTGATTTTTCTCCTTCACTGATGTGCGCTGATGAGGTTGCACTGATGGGCTCTGATGAGGAGGCACTGATGAGGCTGCAATGATATGCAGCACTGATGGGCACTGACAGGCATCACTTAGGAGGCACTGAAAGCCAGCACAGATGAGCACTGAAAGCCAGCACAGATGGGCACTGATGGGGCTACACTGATCTCCAGGACACTGATGATCAGTGCCCTGATGATCCTTGTAGATGTCCCCCTGAGAAATGCAGCTTACTGGCTCTCCTCTCCTCATGCACTATCAGCATGAGGAGAGGACTGCCAATAACTGGCATTTCCTATTTACACTGTAATCAGCTGTGATTGGACACAGCTGGTCACATGGTAAAAGGTGGCTCTGATTGGCCCTTTACCTGGACATGTGATCAGCTGTGTCCAAAGGACACAGCATCACAGATTGTGCACGGCGATCTGGGGTGCGTGGGGGGTGTGGTTCTGGGAGGACGTCCATGGATTTCCTCCCAGAACTAGCTGACCACGCTGTAGCCATCTTTTTGCTATAGTGCGGTCGGGAAGTGCTTAAACAGAAAGAAATATTGAGGATGGGGATATTTGGCACAATAGGCTGAATTTTTTTATTAGTAGTAGTCACATGATCAATGGGTCCTGTTCACCGGGATCTTCATTTTGCTGTCTCCAGTGGACACCACAGTCGTGGGTGGAGAGCGATGTGTGCCCGCTCGGGTGCGCAGCACCCCCCTTTGTTAGTACAGCCAGAGCGACGCACACATACATTGCGGGCAGGCAGTCTGGAAGCAGTTAAAAACGGGGTTTATGAATGCAGCAAAAACAGAGACCTGTTCATTTGAGCCACAATAACAGGCTCAAACACAGATAGGAAACTAGAAATGAGAACACGATGGACTGAAATTGTGTGCTGATGTCCTGATGGAGTTTGTAACTTTTTTCTTGAACATCTACAGAATTTACAGAGTATAAATATGCTTAGAAACACCCACCACTCATTCTACAGAGAATGAATAAATCAAAGGCTCCATCTGTTGAACACTTAATATTCTGATATCACATAGCATGCATTGAAAGTTAAACATATATAGCTGCAACTGGGACTTGTCTGCTATTTATAGTGTTTCTAAACCCAACAACAAAAATGGAATACATTGCAGCTTACTATTCCATAGATTTAATGGTTACATTTTTTTCTCAGGATTTTTGCCTTTTACCTGTACCTCACAAACCTACTAATAGCCCAATTCCTGTCCCAGAGTGATAATGTTCCCTCACGTTTACTGTATCTATGGAGGAGAAGTGTTGTCATCTGTGGGCAGAAAGTGTGGCAGAAGTACAAAATACCTTGCCCTCTCCTCATTAGGGATGAAGTTCAACCTCAGGGTATCATGGATTTGAGGTGCATTTTTCAATTTTGAGATATGCATACCTGGCAAGTTTTTGTGTAAATTGTGTACATTTTTGTTTAAATGGAAACGTTTTTAATTCATAATGCACGGTCTTTGATCTATGCTCCGCAGACTCAGAAGGGCCAATAACAGGCTTTTGAATAGACCAGACCACTCATTGAAAAAGGGGGGGCACAGTGCAGCAAGGGCGTCTGTTTTGGAATCTGCTGCAGGGAAAGGATAGTGAAAGCTGATCAATTGCATAGGGATAAATTAGGAAATTGTACATTTAATTTTGATTCCTAGATATTTGGGAAATCAACTCCTTTGTTGCCTCTTTTTGTGTTTATTAATTTTTTTGCCTTTTATTTTATTCTGTGATTGATTTGAAATCAGCAATCACATTTGGCTGCTGCCCCCTCTGTAACAAATTTTTTATTGATATATTTATTTATTTATTTATTTATCTATCTGTGAATCTTCCCATTTGTTCCAGGGGTGGTATTTTGAGAATTCCATTACTTTATTTTCATTTTATTTTTTTGTTATACAAATAAAAAGTGCGCTAATTATTCACAAAACATGCAAGGATAAATAATAAAAATACATGAATTCATAAATATAAACATAAGTCCAGCCACCATAACAGTGATAGTCCAATATCAACTTAATGTCAATCTTGAAAACACCCATGTGCAAATCCGACACCAGATGAAATGAATACACGCACCAGAGCTATATGCTGATTATATTATAAACCAGCATGATAGCATTTTGTTCTGGGAGCGATGATCTGCAGGATATCCCAGTAGAGGAACAGCAACCAATAGTGATCCAATCAGCACATATGGAACAGCTAGGCAGCAAATGATCTTCCAATAACATGGGCAAAGCTCGAGGAATAAGAAGAGATATGATGGTGCAGTACGTTTAAAACCAGTAAAATTTTATTAATAAAGTATTGCACTCACAAAGAAGGTGTCTAGCCGACACCAGCAATGACAGCCTCTAACATGCCACATCCACAAGGGAAAAACCAAGGGACAAACCTCCTTCACTGCGATCAACACAGCCGACAGCTGGGAGGAACGTTCCAACGTCACGTCCTCTAGGCCAGGCCCAACGCGTTTCCTCACTTGCTATCATGCTGGTTTATAATATAATCAGCATATAGCTCTGGTGAGTGTATTCATTTCATCTGGTGTTGGATTTGCACATGGGTGTTTGTTTTCAAGATTGACATTAAGTTGATATTGGACTATCACTGTTATGGTGGCTGGACTTATGTTTATGAATTCATTTATTTTTATTATTTATCCTTGCATGTTTTGTGAATAATTAGCGCACTTTTTATTTGTACACTATTTTACCTTTTTTTGGTTAGAGGTGCTGCTTATTATTTGATTTATTTTGCATTTTCTGTGGCGCTTCTTATATCTGCTAAATTATTTTTTTGTTAATAGGAACTTGTTTTCTGTTCTTAAAGCTGCCTATTGTTTGCAGCATGCCGCTACATCCTTTGAAAGGAAAATCACTTGCATAGAATGAACCCCCTATTCTCATAGATAAAATAAAAAGACATACATAAAATCCTTGAAGGAAATGTCCTGCCAGTTGTACACTGTTGTATCCACTGCAATGTCTTAACGCTTGTAGTAAAATCCCAGTCTCTGTCTTTGTCTCTAGAACTAGCTGTATCACCAGCTGTTTCTAAATGACAGAGGAAAAACACTTGCCTGTACTCTATCAAATTTTATACCATTATGTCTTAATAAAATCGCCCTGCTACAGATCAGTTTTACACTGCTGTATCTAATGCTGCCTATTTAATTATATGGCAGAAATTGTCCAGAATCAGGACAGTTTTGTATCTGCAAGAACAAGGACGGCCAGAGCAAACTACTGTTCATTTTTTATCAGAAAGTCAAAATGGGCCTATTACTGTTTGACGACACTCTTAAAAGGCACCTGGCAAAATTTTTTTTCCAAACTACAATTAATAAGACTTGGGTTTTGCTTCTGTATGTATGTATGTGTCAGGGCTCCGGGTATGACCAGAGGTATGTGAACTGACGCAGGGAAACGCAGGCTTCAGATATGTTATAAACAATATAATTTATTAATACTAACAATACAAAACGCAGTGCAATACTAAAACATAAACAAAGTGCAAACAAACCAAACCAAACCACCCACAGATAACAATACATACAATGCAAGCGTAGTCAGGCAGGCCGGGTCAATAACAATCGGGCAGGTAGGAACAGGAGGAGCAGGCAGAGAGTAGTCAGGTCATGAGCTGGGTACAGCAACTAACGGGCAGGTAGGTACAGGGGGTCAGGCAGAGAATGGTCGGGGTCACAAGCCAGGGATCAAACAGGAGAAGTCAGCAGAGGTCAGGATCAGGCAGGGTCGGCAACGAGTCAGTCAGGCAGGAACAGGAACAGGAATGCCGGTAACAAGATACAGGGGCCCATAGAAAAACACACACCAAGGCCCAGACTGCAGGTCTGGCCATCCCTTAAATACACCTCCGCAATCAGCTTCAGGTGTTTGGCTGACTGCAGGGTTGAGTCTCTGATTGCTGAGAGCACCCGCTGGCCAGCCCTGGTACTGCAGCCCACAAGGCAGGTGAGTCCCACCATTACTGGCAAGTCCATTCCTGACAGTATGGCAAACGAATTGTGAAAGAAAAAAAAACAATATATATTCCACAGTCAAATATTTGCTGCTGTGTATTTTCAGTGTTGCCCTTATAGACGCATAAAAAGACCCTCTCCTCACTGTATAGCATTTTCTAATAAATGTTATTGTGTACATATCTCTCATAGCAGTGCCCAGCATCACTTTTTTGCAATAATTTAGCTACTAGCCTTACTATTTTTCAAAATTTAATAATACGATTTACCCCCCTAAAGACTGCAATAGGATTCACTTCTAAGTTTGGGTTTGCTGAGTTTTAAACTAGTGTGCTGCCTTGTATTACACAAGGCATTCTTTAGCATTCAGCAGTGTCTGTCCCCTTAAGGCCTGAGACTTCCTGTTTGCTAACTTGGGAGGAAGTGACCTCATCTCTTCAGACTGAAGAAATTCTACAATGCAAGTACATGTGGGATGCTGTTCCCTCTTCATATATGGGCTTGATTAGACCCCCAAAGTCTGTAAGTACCCCTCCTATATACTGAGGAATGTTATGCACATAGCTAGGAAGTTAGATATGTACTCATGTCTGTTTATTCTGTTTGTATTTCAGTTTTACCACATTCGCGCATTTGTTCACATTCGCGCATTTATTCACGCGCATTCTCATTATGTCACATGTTATCAGTAAAAGATCATCGGTTATCAATCATCGACTCTTTACTGTGTGGACATCAAAGGTTATACTGCCTGTAATCCTCTGTAACCCTTTCATAACTGCAGAGAAGGCAGGACAGTAAAAAGACTTACACGGTTACTTCAGAGCACATTGTGTGAAAAATCTACAGCAAGCCCCACAACACAGAGGAGACTCTTAACTGTTAATACAGCAGCACGTGTGTGTGTGAAATCCCCACAGCACAGCCAGTCTAGGCATAGCAAAGTGAAACTAACTCAGCTTCGTGTACACGCTGTGTACTCCACTCAAGCACAATGCAGCACGCAGACACAGAGAAAGATATGAAAGATATCACTAAATTAACCCTTCCTAAAATCTCGTGCAAACAGGAAGAAAATATGCACAGTACGCTGGAAACTAGGTCACAATGCAGCACGCCGAGAACTTATAACAAATCGGATCTGTCGTCATCCAAAGCAGAAACCGCCAGATCTAAGCGTTCAAGTTCCAGGCATTCAAGCATCACAGACCTATCGTCAGTCAGTACTGGGGCAGCCAGGAGTAAGCATACCAGTTCCAGACATTCTAGCGTCACAAACTTGTCTTCAGTCAGCGCTATCGCCGCCAGGGCACAAGCCAAGGCCGAGGCCGCATGCGCCATGGCCTCCTATGCCATACAGGAAGCAGAGCTTATGAAAGAGCAAGGCTACCTAGATAAAGAGCAGAAGAAGAGACAAGCCGAAGGGGAAGCAGAAATGCTTAGGAGAAAGGCAGAAGTACGAGCCTCTTTACACATACTTAAGCAACAGAAAATAGCTGCAGCAGCCATAGCTGAAGCCGAAGTTCTCGCGAGAGCTGCAGATATTCAGTTTGTAGAGAGCGATGTACTGGAAACCCTGATAACACCTCGCAGTACATTCCAACGCACCCGTGAGTACGTGCAATCACAAGCAACCCTGTACCCTGATAAACAGCCTAGTGATGCACCGAAACCATCAAGGACCCAGTTGGGAGCAGACAGCTTTGATGTTACGCATCACTACAAGACTGAACCTGAACCGCCACGTGATAAGTCAACCAATCACGGGCTCAGATACCAAACCGCCAACACGCTAAGAAACCAAGTAGATGGCGATATAACCTCTCCTCGTGCAAAACCAGATCTAGACTACAAGAGAGGAGAGCAACCATCTGACCAAAATAGACTTAGTCAAATACCTCAACGAACCCATCAGTCACTATCAGCCAGTAGTCCCGCGTTTGTACCCAGAACAAACGCACCTGACACAGCAAGGGTTACAGACGTGTCGAAATACCTGATGCGCCGTGAGATGGTGAGCACTGGTCTCTTGAAGTTCGACGATCGTCCTGAAAACTACTGGGCCTGGAGGTCATCCTTCCTAAGCAGCACCCAAAACTTAGAGCTGACAGACAGAGAGAAGCTCGACCTACTCGCCAAATACCTAGGACCAGAGTCCTCAGAGCAGGCCAAAAGAATCAGGTCAGTGCATGTCCATGATGCAACAGCAGGACTTGCGATGGTCTGGCAGAGAATGGAAGACTGCTATGGGTCACCTGAAGTAATAGAAGAAGCACTTTTAAAGAAAATTGAAACTTGCCCAAAAATAACAAACAAAGACAATCAGAAGCTGAGAGAGCTCGGAGACCTACTCCTAGAGATAGAAGCAGCAAAGACTAGTGGAACTCTACCAGGTCTCTTATACTTAGACACAGCACGTGGAGTAGAGCCCATAATCGAGAAGCTCCCTTTCAACCTGCAAGAAAGGTGGGTCTCTCAAGCATCCAGATACAAGAAAGACTATCGAGTTGCATTTCCACCATTTGTCTTCCTCGCTGAATTCGTTGTAGACCAAGCTAAGACACGCAATGACCCAAGCTTCGCCTTCCTGAACAAGAGAGTTGCAAGCGCCCCAAGGACAGAGAAGCAGCCGCCAGTACACTACAAAGAACGCAGAGCAACAGTGTCTGTGCGGAAGACAGAAGTCCCGCCTGAGGCTGCAGCCAATCAGGAAGACAACACAAGCAAGGAAGTTGAGGATCCAGACAAACAGTGCCCAATACACAACAAGCCTCATCCACTAAGAAAATGTCGCAGTTTCAGAAGTAAGACATTAGAGGAGCGCAAGGCTTACCTTAAAGACAATCACATTTGTTTCAGATGCTGCGCCTCAATGCAACATCTTGCAAAAGACTGTAAGAGAGAAATACGGTGCACAGAATGCAACAATGACCGACATCTGTCAGCACTGCACCCAGGACCACCACCATGGAGATCAGAAGTTCCAGCAACTCAAGAAGATCATGGTGGGGAGCAAAAAGAAAGTGCAACACCAGCGATAACTTCAAAGTGTACTGAGATCTGTACAGAACCAGGACTCTCTAGATCATGCTCCAAGATATGCTTAGTCAAAGTGTATCCCAACGGTCTCAGAGAAAAGGCAGTGAAGATGTATACAGTCCTAGACGAACAAAGCAACAGGTCTCTAGCAAAGACAGAGTTCTTCGACCTCTTCGGTGACAAAGGAAGTCCAACTCCATACACCTTGAAGACATGTTCTGGAGTTATAGAGACTGCAGGGAGAAGAGCAAACAACTACACCATTGAGTCATTAGATGGAAAGACACAGCTGACTCTTCCTACCCTCATAGAATGTGACATGATACCAGATGACAGGTCAGAGATTCCCACACCTGAAGTGGCACGTCACTACCCTCATCTCATGCGAATAGCAGACAAGATCCCAACACTCAACCCAGATGCTGCAATCGTCCTTCTACTAGGAAGAGACATACTGAGAGTGCACAAGGTCAGAGAACAATACAATGGGCCGCACAATGCACCATTTGCTCAACGTCTTGATCTTGGATGGGTTATCGTTGGAAATGTATGTCTGGACGGACTTCACAAACCCGCAAAGGTGAATGTCTACAGAACAAATCTGCTGCAGAACGGTCGCACATCATGTCTTTGCCCATGTAACAACAGCATGCAGATTAAAGAGAAACTATCTAACCCAACACATCCCCAGAACATCCAGAGGTTCATGGAAGATACAGCCTCAGCTGAAGATTCAGATCAGCTAGGCCACAAAGTGTTTGAGAGAACTCAAGATGATGACAAACTAGCACCATCTGTTGAAGATAACCTCTTCCTTGAGATCATGGACAGAGAAGTCTTCAAAGACAAAGCAGGCAGTTGGGTAGCCCCACTACCATTCCGTACACCACGGCATCGTCTTCCCAACAACAGAGTGCAAGCAGAGAAACGCCTTGCGCTATTGCAACGCACTCTTGAAAGAAAGCCAGACATGAAAGAACACTTCCAAGAATTCATGCGGAAAATCTTTGACAAAGATCAAGCTGAAAAAGCACCAGCACTGCATGAAAAACAAGAACGCTGGTACTTGCCAATATTCGGAGTGTACCATCCTCAAAAACCAGGTCAGATACGTGTAGTATTTGATTCCAGTGCAAAGCATGAAGGTATTTCCCTTAATGATGTACTTCTCAGCGGACCAGACCTGAACAACACACTTCTTGGAGTCCTTATCAGATTCCGAAGAGAACTTGTTGCAGTAACAGCAGATGTACAGCAGATGTTCTACTGCTTCCTTGTCCGTGAAGACCACAGAGACTACCTGAGGTTCCTATGGTATGAAGACAACGACCTCAACAAAGGTATCATAGAGTATAGGATGGAAGTACATGTGTTTGGGAACAGTCCCTCACCAGCTGTCGCTATCTATAACTTGAGACGAGCAGCGCAGCAAGGTGACAGACACAACCCCGAAGCCAAACAATTTGTTATGAAAAACTTTTATGTAGATGATGGACTTGCTTCCTTCTCCAGTAGTGGAGAAGCCATTGACATTTTGAAAAGCACTAGAGACTTGCTAGCAGACTCTAACATAAGACTGCACAAAGTGGCTTCCAACAACAGCAAAGTAATGGAAGCATTCCCAGCAGAAGACCGTGCAAAAGACCTTAAAGACCTAGATCTAGGTACAGATTCACCACCCCTTCAAAGAAGCTTAGGGCTTAGTTGGGACTTGAAAACTGACAGCTTCACCTTCCGAGTATCAAGGGAAGAGAAGCCTTTCACAAAGCGAGGTGTCTTGTCTACGGTCAACAGTCTTTACGATCCCTTGGGGTTTGTAGCACCCATCACCATGCAAGGCAAAGCTCTTTTGAGAGAGATTACAACTGAGCTAGAACAAAGTGATTGGGACACACCTCTACCTGAAAAGAAAGAAATGCAGTGGAAGTTGTGGAAAGACTCTTTGCTGGAGCTTGAGCGATTTAGCATCCAAAGACCATACGTCTCTGTTTCTTTGTCTGTTACAAAACGAAGAGAGATACACGTGTTTTCAGATGCATCCACTGTGGCTATAGCAGCTGTAGCCTACCTTAGAGTCATAGACACTCAGGGACAAAGCCATGCAGGATTCATCCTGGGAAAGTCCAAACTGGCTCCAAGACCTGCTCACACGGTTCCACGCTTAGAACTTTGTGCTGCTGTCCTAGCTGTGGAGATAGCAGACTTACTCATTGCAGAACTGGACATCGAGATCCATGCAGTGAACTTCTACACAGACAGCAACATTGTTTTAGGTTATATCCACAACGCTTCAAGAAGATTCTACACATACGTGTCAAACAGAGTAACACGTATCAGAAAGTGTACAAGTCCAGAACAGTGGCATCACATCAGTACAGACAAGAACCCTGCTGACCATGGGACTAGACTGGTACCAGCTGCTGTCCTCAAACAGACTAACTGGTTCACAGGTCCATCCTTCTTGACTGGACCAGAAATTGAAGAGACTGATCAGAAAGGAACTTTTCAGCTTGTAGAACCAGACCAAGACAAAGAGGTAAGACCTCTAGTTGCAGTTTACAAGACTCTAACCACCAGAGAAGGTCTTGGCTCATGTAGGTTCGAAAGGTTTTCCAGCTGGAAGTCACTCATCCGTGCCATAGGGAAACTCATCTGCTTGGCCAGATCCTTCAGCAAAACAGCCAGTGTTGACCAGGGTAACAATGACTATCTTGAGCAAGCCAATGTCACCATTATCAGATGTGTTCAGCAGGAAGCCTTCAAGGAAGAAATTCAAGGTCTTCTCAAGAAAGAAGAACTTTCTATACACAGCCCACTCAAAAAGTTGAACCCTGTCCTTGATGAAGATGGAGTGATGAGACTTGGAGGACGTCTACCCGCAGCTGATATGACTATTTTAGAAAAGCATCCCATTGTCATACCCAAGAATCATCACGTTGCCGTTCTTCTGACAAGACATCACCACGAGCAAGTTGCACATCAAGGTCGCCACCTCACTGAAGGAGCAGTCCGCTCAGCTGGATTGTGGATCCTAGGAGGTAAAAGACTAGTCTCCAGCGTGATTAACAAATGTGTAACTTGCAAGAAAATCAGAGGAAAACTTGAAGTCCAGAAGATGTCAGACTTACCTCCAGACAGGCTGGCTTCAGATCCTCCATTCACAAATGTAGGCCTAGACGTTTTTGGTCCTTGGAACATTTCTTCTCGCAAGACCAGAGGAGGCAGTGCAGAGAGCAAACGCTGGGCTGTTCTTTTCTCGTGTATGAGTACCAGAGCAGTTCACATTGAGGTAATTGAGTCTCTATCTACCTCAAGCTTCATCAATGCCTTGAGAAGATTTTTCTCCATTCGAGGACCAGCAAAACAGATTCGTTCTGATTGTGGCACAAACTTTATTGGAGCCTGCAAGGAATTGAAGATCGTTGCAACAGACTCAGAGACAAGTAACTATCTTCAAAATCAAAGATGCACTTGGATCTTCAATCCTCCTCATGCCTCACATATGGGAGGAGCTTGGGAGAGGATGATTGGAGTAGCTCGTCGCATTCTAGATGCAATGCTTCTAAAGATTGGATCTACTCGTCTCACACACGAAGTCTTAACCACGCTAATGGCTGAAGTCATGGCTATCATGAATGCCAGACCTTTGGTCCCAGTGTCTACTGACCCAGAGATGCCAACCGTCTTGACACCAGCAATGTTGCTGACCCAGAAGATGGAGATGGTGACAGCTCCCAACGGGGACTTTGATCTTAAAGACTTGTACACCAAACAATGGAAACAAGTTCAAAGCCTTGCCGATATCTTCTGGAAGAGATGGAGACAGGAGTACCTGATGACCCTTCAACCACGCAAAAAATGGCAAGCCGACAAGCCCAACTTACAAGTTGGAGATGTTGTTCTACTAAAAGACTCTCAGGCCCACAGGAACGAGTGGCCAATTGGACTCATTGTGGGGACTGATGCTAGTAGTGATAGCAGAGTCAGGAAAGTAGAGGTCAGAGTAGTAAAACAGGGCACCCCTAAGGTGTACCTTAGACCCATCACGGAAGTCGTTTTACTCCTTCCAGGAGTTTAATAGTGGCATATCATTATTATGCCAGGTGGGGAGTGTGCTGCCTTGTATTACACAAGGCATTCTTTAGCATTCAGCAGTGTCTGTCCCCTTAAGGCCTGAGACTTCCTGTTTGCTAACTTGGGAGGAAGTGACCTCATCTCTTCAGACTGAAGAAATTCTACAATGCAAGTACATGTGGGATGCTGTTCCCTCTTCATATATGGGCTTGATTAGACCCCCAAAGTCTGTAAGTACCCCTCCTATATACTGAGGAATGTTATGCACATAGCTAGGAAGTTAGATATGTACTCATGTCTGTTTATTCTGTTTGTATTTCAGTTTTACCACATTCGCGCATTTGTTCACATTCGCGCATTTATTCACGCGCATTCTCATTATGTCACATGTTATCAGTAAAAGATCATCGGTTATCAATCATCGACTCTTTACTGTGTGGACATCAAAGGTTATACTGCCTGTAATCCTCTGTAACCCTTTCATAACTGCAGAGAAGGCAGGACAACTAGATTCTGTGAACCTCTTAGATAGAAGGTTGGCAATATGGTAAATATATACTACTAAATGTTAATTTATTGGCACATGAAGCTAAAAAACAGGCTGACAGAAATCGTATGCATTTTAGCTACTCAGACCATGCCCTAATCATAATATGCTATAATTAAAGCCTGAGTGGCCAACCTTCTACCCAAGAGGTTTTCCATTGAGTGGCTTAGTGAGGCTGCAGTCTGAGCACCTATGTTTCTTGTCAGTTGGATTCGGTGAAGAGGAAGAGCACAACTCATTGTCTTGGGTAATTTTCTGAGCCCCTGGTGAACTGAACCTGAACATGTCTGTCTATCCCCATTCCTCAGTAGAGATGAGCTTTGGGTTTGGATTGGTCATGGGTTCATAGCAAACTCAACTCACTTGCTAACACAGTGAAGGCCATATTGCCATAGCAATAAACTACTAATGCATTTCTTGGCCTCTGAATTTAGGTGAGGAGGTTTAGAATGGCCAATAATGGAGGCTTTGCTATATGCCAGACTCTCACTTTAAAAAGACAAAGTTCTGAGCAGCCATGTTAACAATATTTACCGGGGATAGGTGCTGATAAAGTGTCTGGGGAAAATTTGTTATAGGACTTGTAGGCACTAGCAGATCTACTAACGTATATGTAAGCTCTTACTGACTGTCATAGGTAAAAAATGCCATACATCTTGTGGAATTTGGGGGTTGGGAGGGGGAAAAATTTTACATGTTTTTGCTGCTGATGTGTGTCCTGCAGCTTTATCTCATAGACTTTGACCTTGACAAAGGCTATGAAATGAAACACAAAAAAGACTATTTACTAAAATTGAAGAGTGCAAAATCTGGTGGAGCTCTCCATAAAAAACAATTAGCTTCCAGGTTTTAATGCCAAAACTTAAGTGAACAAGCTGGAGTTAGAAGCTGTTTGCCTACCATACACCGCTGCACAAGATTCTGCTTGCAACAGTTTTAGTAAATTTGCCCCATAGTGTGGAGTTAGAACACTCTGATATCATGTTGGGACCACATGCACACACAGCACCAGGAAGGGATGGTGAAAACCTCCCAGGAAGCAAAAGTATGTATTCCTTAGTGCTGGGAGATGGCACACTTTGATGTAAACGGATAATGGTGGTTTTACTGAACGTTTTTCATAAATATTATTAGCGCAGTGAGTCTTTGTTTCCTCTATTATAGATCTATGTCAGAGTGTGTTTGAGTACTGTGCTTTTCACCTTTTCTGGAATCTGTATGGTGTATCATTTTTTAACAACTTATTAATTTAAGGGGTCCAAATCTAAAAGTAAGTATATCACCTTTGGGGTATTCTGGTGGTGTAGATCTGGTACATACTTCACTGAATCAAGTTTACCCAGAAGAAACAACTTGCACTTTGTAGAGGAAGTTTGTTCTTAAGCAGTTTATTGGCACTCCCCTAGTTTAAAAGACTTTTTCAGTCAACACATACTTTTTTGGACAGTCGTGTATTTTTTTTGTGCACAGTTTCTTAGTAGATAGGTATTGTTAATATTTGAACTGACCATTTGTTTTACTGATTGATCATCTGCACAATTTGTTATTTGCTAAGTATTTTCAATATATGCACTGATCATTTATTTATTTGCCTGATTATCACTATACATTTTTGGGATAATGATTTTTACTTATAGTTATTATTATTGTTTAATATTATTTATGACCTGTACATAGTTTTTTTTACTTTTTTGTAAAAACATTGTAATATTTCGGGGCAGTGTGCATCAGCAGAGATGGTTGTTTGTTTTTTTTAAACATGTGACAGAGGGATTTATAAGCATGGGATTTTGGAAAACGGATAGAGCATTAAAAATCTAAAATACCCAGACATGGATTTTTATATCAAAAATCATTTTAAGGACAAATTTCAACACCGAAGGTACTTTTTTTTTCTTTTAAATAGAGTGTTTTCCCCTTTTTACCATTATATTTTTAAGGGCTTTTCATTCTATAGTAAGTAAATACCTGAAGTTTTCAGAACTAAAAAACAGCACATCTTCGCAAGGGCACACAATTATATTTTAAGTTTCCCTATGCACACTTGAGTGCATCCTTTGAAATAACTGCAGTGCAGAAATCTGCAACATATCTGCAAAAATCCCACACTACAGCTCACCTGAAGCTCTGTTTCTTTCTGCATTTCATAAAATTAATGTCACACTGTGAAGTTTTAGCAAAGTTAAAAGAAAAGATAAATAATGCGCTGCACTTTACAAGCTCGAGGCACAGCCAACCAGAATCCATACCAGAGTGGACACTACCTGCATAGTAAAATGTGGAATTTTACTGTGCATGAACGTGAACAAGCCCTAACATTGGGATGATTAGAGTAGATCAGGCAGTTGTTGCTGACAATCCAACCAGGAGCATTTTTTCATAGTTTGAAAAAAAAGAATGGAAGATGCAAAAACAATGTGTACCTACTCCACCTTAGATAACATTATTCACATTCACAGGACCCCTACTCCCACAGATAAGACAAAATTAGGAATACAGGGATTAGTTTTATAATCTTTGCTTAAAACTTTCCAGATGCCGGCCAAGCTTACATTGTTAAAACCTGTAAGGCATTTTTTTTTAACTTAAAAAGTGTTTGTGCTATTATGAACAGATATATAAATATAGGTTTTACACTCTCTCCAATATGCAGATACCAGATAAATGCCTGTCAAGTGCCTTTTTTTAAGGCAAAGGACTATGAACAGTTTCATTGTACTCATCTGACTATTCCATGTCCACCTCAGCTGAACTTTCAGTTATTTAATTGTCTTCACTAAAAACTCCTCAATGCTGTCAGTAGAGCATTTATGAGATTATATATATATATATATATATATATGTAACATTGACCGATGGCCCCATGGCAGTGCTCAGTTCCCTATGCCTTTTTTTGGCACTCATATATTTTTTGGCAATTCTGCATAACCTTTCAAGATGTGCCCCATTTACTTTGATGGGGATCAGGTTTAATTTTGCACATTTCCAACTTTGATAGGTTAGACCATTTTTTTTTTTTTCATGTCCGCAAATGTGCAGATAACGAAAAACCCGTAAGTGAATCACAAAAAAAGTGCAAGTGTAAAACACCACACGAAAAAGTGCACTTAGGGGTGTGCTTTGTCCTTCCCCCGAAGGGGATGGACCACTACCTTGATCCCCCGGGGCACGAAGCTCCTGACAGGGACAAGGTTCCCATTTGGTCCTCCTTGCCAAAAGGCCAGGTGGACCACCATTCCTTGTGGCCAGCCGAAGCCAGCCACTCAGTACTTGGTCAGGGGGCTCTCATGAAGAGAAAACCCCCCAGGGACAGGGGAGGAAGGAACCAAAAGGCCACACATCCTCCCCCTAGACTTCAGGGCAGGCCCGAGGACCCACACCCTCCATCCTATGAGAAAAACACACACATAAGTAAGAAAAAGTGACAAAACGTGGGAGGTGAATAAATTAAATAAATAGAAAATAAAAAAGTGGTCGTGCCAAATAGTGCACAGACCTGTAGCAAAAATTGCCCCGAACTTAGCCAGAAGGCCTGGTCCTGAGGGCGCTGGGCAGATAAAGTTGAAAACACTGTGACCATGTGCCTGTTCACACTGTGGGGTCTCACACCCAGGTGTTACTAAGAGCACCCCTGAGGCGACCACTCAGGGGGCACTGGTTTGCGGGCTTCCTGCCTTCCCGGCCCCTGGCCAGACCGAGGTAGATCCGCTCGAATCAGGAGGTACTGGGTCCCTCTGACGTTCCAAAGGGGAATTACTCCCGGGCCCCAGCTACTACTCGTGGGTACCACGGTTTCTGTTCCCCCCGTAATAACCATCAGGACCCCCATCATACCAGCAGAGGTACTATACAACCAGCCATCCCCGCAAAGCTAGAATGACCGTGGAGCACCCCTGCTGGACACTGATAAGAACAGATACTACACTTGATCTTAGCCAAAAGACCGAGAAGCGATAGGTTAGACAAGTGCCCCACAAACTGATCCCACGCACATTTGAACATCACTACTCCTCATCTCCACAACATTGGGGGAGATGTCCTGTAGCTCACACAAATGAACTGGGTAGGAATGATAAGAGTGTTTGAATTATACTAGATGGCTTCTGTAGGAATCAACAGGTATTTTTTGGTACTCATCAAACAGATTTGACAGCATGCTTTCAATGGTAGATTTAGCAGACCAAAGTGTGAAAATGGACAGTTGATTTGAACGGCTTACAACTATTTGCATACATTTTATAGAGCTTTAAGATCTATATACTTGGAATAATTATAAATGTGATGGTATAATACCACAAAATACATGCTGAAGCTAGAAGAAACTTACAGTGAAAGAAATGTCTACTTATTCTTACAAAATTCCCTCCCATCCTCCTGCCTATCCTACAAATTCTGCCTAACTTGTAATTAAATGTATTTCTGTATTTACCTATTTTCAATCCACTCTGGTCCTGACACATGATCCTGCAGTGTAAGGTAGCACTCAAAAAGGGCTGTGAATTCTGGGAGCCATGATGTCACATATAGGCTTTCATGGCCCAGGCATTGCTGATGCTCCCATCACTTTCCTGCAGCAGCTGGACTGAAGCAGCTTAAAAATATGCAAGTATGCACCTTTTTTAATAAATAAGGTTAGGCAAGATAGGTAGAAGAAGGGGAGGGAATGTTTTAAAGAATAGTCAGAGTTAAGCTAATCTTCCTTTTAAAGCTCTGTGATTAATGTATACAGATGCTTACTATGGACTATACATGTAATAGTACAGTTAATTGTTTGATGTAATGATTATTTTTGTGAAAGAATCGAATCTTCCAGAAATCAACTGAACTAAATGTGTATTTTAAATCTGATCTGAAAACTGATTAAATCATTGTTCGCCTTCTGTGTATTAAACAGTCATTTTCAAAACTCATCTGAAATGCCTGACTCTATGATTGATCATTTATTATTATAGATATGACAAGCATTACAATATTGCACTGATCAAAACTAGTCATGTTACTTCTCTTTTTTTTCGCATTGCATTATACAACTGCTTGCAAACATGCTGTGCCAATTCAATAAATTTAACAGAGGACATTTAGCATATAGTTTAAAAATAAAGGAACTTTAAAAGTGTACATTTTAAATACACTCTCTGTTGGATTGATCAAACCTGGTCCCATCAGCTTATGTAAAACCTAGCTTAAGTAGGGTTCTCAACAGCCAGGTCATAAAACAGATATTTTCAAAGTTCATTCAAATCAAGCATTTATCAGCACATGTGCTCATTCAAAGCCAAAATTTCAGCTCATCAGAAAACTGCACAATAAAAATGTAGGGGGACAATTTTTTTTATTTTATTCATACATCAGTTTAAATCTATATATTTGTATGTGACGCACAACATTCCTTCATGTAGCAGCCTGGGTGTTTTAGATATGATAGATGTCACACCTCTACACTCAACCACCACACATTAAAGCAGATTATATTTTTGACCTGTGTTATTCACCAATCAGATGTGAAACAGCTCAAAAACAGGATTGCTCCTCCATACAATAAGCTGGCCCTAGACAGCTCATTTTTTCTTGTAGCGCCCAGAATGAACAAGAGAAAGTTAATCAAATGATGGTGGAATCTCCACTGCCAGATTTTGTATTCAGAGAGCCACCTGCAGATGTCTGATTATAGTGGTACACTGTACAGTGCTTGCTTATGATAGAATGGAAAGGAGTATAGAAGGCAAGCTGAGTACATCTGTAAGCGCTTTACTCTAAATACATTTTTTATGATAGTAAATGAATATTTCTAAATGTACAACAGTATCATACAGAGTTGTTTTAATCATGGTACTACTGTAGACTTAAGTTTTGAAGGCTATAATGGATATAATGATTACTAAACATGATATAACTTCAAAATAATCTATTTTCACTTCTGTGTATCTAATTGACTCAATTGTCTTTGAACTGTGATGGAACAAGAAGGGGTAGAAATAGGAAGAATTATTTTGTGGGAGGATAGGATGATGATTTTGTGGGAACTTTTGCTGGAAGATGACTTTGTGGGAAGTTCCTGCATTTGGTTATGGATAATTATAGGTTCTGTACAAAACAACACATAAAGACTATGCTGCTTACATATTTTGTCTATTCACTGAGTTTTTTTTTCTCAGAATTTATTTTGAGGCCTGAATTAAAAAACACAATGACTTCTCAGGAGATGAATGGCAAACATAAACAGTAAAATAAGAAATACTACGGCCTCAAACATATTACTGTGTATTTATGGCTTGGAAGATGAATATTTTTATGCAAAAAATATGCATGTTATGCATAAGCTTCAAAGGGTTATGACCTAAATGTTCTAGGTCTGCTGAACACCAGATTTTTTCCAGAAGAATAAATATCTTAGTGGTATAACAAACATGCAAAAAATATATTGTAGAACATTTTAGCTAAAATTTAGGAACATCATCAAAATAATTTAGGCATATTTAAAAAAAAAATAGATCCTACAAAATGCAAATTATTCTTTTGTGCTCCCATGGCAAACTGGTCACAAAAACACGTTCTGAGCAACATATTCAACTTGAGTACAATTGTTACAAACGTATTAGCTTTCATGAGTGATATAATAGTGGTGTAAATTATGACATTTGTTCCCATGCAAAAGAACTATTAAGGTCCTAAACATTCATAATAATGTAAGCCATAGTGATATATTAGTCACATTAATGATAGCTTTGAGATTTGAACATGTCTGAATTATACAACTAGCTGACAATTTTTACCTGGTGGTGATCTTTGGAGAGTAGTAATATTTTAATCATGATCTCCAACCCTCCCCTATGGCTAACCATTTCTTAAAATTCATTATCAGAATTAGGGATGAGCTAACCACACATAGTTTGGTTCACAGGAGGTGTGTTTATTTCATCCAAAAATCTGCTAGACACAAACATAACTCCAAGCCAAATTTAAGTCTAAGGGACCAAAATCTTATTTTTTCAGGTCTTTATCAAGAGCAACATGAAAGCTTTAGTTAAAAAAGGGCATGGGTAGCTGGGAATTATCATGTGGCACATGCACTAATGCAATAAATAAATACCTCTACCCCAATTTATCAGACTATCGCCTACTCTGCTCACTTTTAGGCGATCTCTGAAAACCTGTCTCTTCAGGGAAGCCTATCCTGCCCTCAGCTAATAATGGAATCTTCTACTCTTCCAACCAGTCCATCCCCCACAGTTACTACCTTTTGTACCACTAGCCCCTCCCTCCTAGATTGTAAGCTCCAAGGAGCAGGGCCCTCCTATCCCTCTTGTATTGAACTGAATTGTTACTGTATTGTCCCCCGTTATACTGTAAAGTGCTGAGCAAACTGTTGGCGCTATATAAATCCTGTATAATAATAATAATAATAAATACTGTTTAGCAGGGAGAGAGTATTTTAATTTGGTTTAACCCTTTTGTTGATAGAGCCATTTTTGCATTTTTTTTGCACACATATTTAAAATATAATTTTAGGCTTAAAGATTACACAAAAAGCCCCAAACATTACATATTTTCTGAAAACAGATACCCTATAGAATAAAATAGTGGTAGCTCCAATGTGTTAATGTCATATGATATTACCACAGATGTCTAGGAAATGAAAGATTTCAGTACAAAACACACTAAAGTGAATTTTAGGGCAAACAAGTGCAATACTTTACCCACATTTTTGGTAAAATCTAAAAGATGAGGTTGTGCCGAGTAAATAGATACCCAACATGTCAAACATTAAATTTGTGTGTGCCTATGAAATGCCGACACATTTCAGTATCCTATATTTTCTATAGGCAACTCTTCAAAAGTCACTACAGGTCATCAGTTCAATGTTACAGAGGAGATCTTGAGCTATAATTATTGCTCTCACTCTGGTGTATGTGGTGATATGTAACATGTGTATCGCAATCAATCGTTTCATGCGTAGGCGCCCTGACGTGTGCATTTACATTTGTATGTGTGTATATGTGGGGGCCTTAAAACTTTTTTGGGGTGTTATTTGTTATTTTTTGCAATTCATTTTTTTTTAACTTAACTTTTCTTCATCACATAGGGGACACAAAGTCTATTATGTGATGACTTTTAGGTGAAAGGCCTAAACGACCCTGAATGTCCCCTCTGGGCTACATTGGATGTATTTCAATGCATATTTCATTGTAATACATTTCTCAAAGTGAAAACAGTGACCCAGAAGTGACGTCATGCATGTCACCTTCTGGGTCACAGAAGGAAGGGGAGAAGAGCGAAGGTTTGTCTGCTCTCCTCTATCCCCTTCACCCGCCGGAACCCACCATGTAAGTCCCAGGCCCGCAGATGAGCCAGCAGAGAACAGAATACATGGAGTGAGTGTGCGCACAAGGGAGGCACCATTCCTGGGGGCTGTAGAAGAAAGCAGGCAGCAGAGCAGCAACTCAATTGCTTCGACCTTACAGGCAGGAGTCTGCCTGTCATTTTTATGCACAATCCTGGATAGGGTTAAAGGGCAACATTAAAAATACATAAATCCTTTAATTAATATGCTTGTGGGTGACTTAAATGTGCATGCAAAGTTGTGTACCAGTATGACATACTCTTTTAAAACTGACAGCTGCTAAATGACAGCTGGCATTAGTCAGCAGACAAGGGGTCTGTCATGTACAGGCTGTAGCTTTGCCACCTCTAAATGACAGATCCTCACAGGATTGTTGGCAAACAATTGGGATGGAGTTCCTGAAAATGTCATTAACAATATATGTTTTAATTCTAACAGCATTGGAGAACCGTCCTTTGCAATGCAAGGATGAAATTGTGGTGGCAGGTTGTCATTGGGGCAGACTACATTGTCAGACATTGACATTGCTGGAAGACTCGATTGACATTGAATTTACATGGCAACAACGTTTCTTTCTTTCTTTTTTTTAATAAAAGTATTTTTATTTTAAAAACTAATTAA
Source organism: Staurois parvus (assembly GCF_062004578.1). Taxonomy (NCBI): domain Eukaryota; kingdom Metazoa; phylum Chordata; class Amphibia; order Anura; family Ranidae; genus Staurois; species Staurois parvus. The sequence continues at coordinate 13,706,130 of NW_028317949.1, forward strand.
CAAAACAAATATTGCCCACAATGTAAGTCCAATGCCATTTATAGCGTCCAGTGTCCAGTGAAGATCCATGTAATTTATGATGAGCCATTGCTTACAATTTCAAGCAGAAGCCAGCAAGGATCTGTTTATTGGTGGTAGTAATACCACCAGACTCCACTTACATCATCCAGAGGATCACATGAATTGACCAAATATGGCAAATTTGTTTACCTAATCTTCAGCCTGAACATGAAGCTCCTTCCTAATCATAATCATCCTCAAGATACCAACTTGCCATACTGGAAATACAAGCTGATATCCCATAGAAAGAGGGCCACAAGTGCGTGGGTCATATGCCATGGAAGCAAATATGTTTTTCTATATTAGGTATCTGCTTGAAAAATTAAATGAAGTTCCTATAAGTTGCTATACACCTAGAAATAGTCTTTATACTTGCAAACCTCCTGCTGTCTGGGTTGTGGGAAACACAGTTTTAAAAAATATAATGTATGACACCCCCAATAAAAAGTAGACCTAATTATATGATTTTTCTAGATTTCTACCAAATTACCAATAAATAAGGGTTAGAAATGTTGTGAGAGAAGTTGAATTGCTAGTCAAAGGTTTTGGTGGCTACATTATACTCTGGTCAACATGCTAGTCAGTGTATTCAAGATTGAGTGTAGTTTATTTCATTTTCGAATTATTTCTTTAATCCGGTGTCAGTTTTTATAAATCTTAGTAACATATACCTTTAAAAAATGATATATGCTTCACACAATATTAAATATTTGAAGCTATAGCAATAACTCAAGGGCATGTATGCAAGTATTTAATTTACCTCATACCACTGTACTTTAGCACATTGTGTGTTGTTCAGCATTAATTAAAGAAGGAAAAGAAAAGGTAAAATTCAATTTCCTAAGGACACAGTAGTTTCCTTTACTCATCTTTTTGCATTTGTGCAGTATGAAATTACACTGTTCTTAAGACTTTAATTAATTTTACATTTCAGTGATTCTATTTGCCATGTGTTCTGTTTCACTGTTGTGATTCATATTGGCAAAATTGCCATTAAGATAAGCAAACCTACCCATGAGAATGGTAATGTTCCTAACAATTTGTGAAAGTTCAAAGAGTTGGAAATGTGAGATTGGACGGAATGAATCATTTTAATAAGCTGTTCAAGAAAAACATTATCAGTGGTTATATAGTATACTGACTCTCCTCTCCTCCTAAAATACTATCTGCTGTTACATTGCAATTTAAGGTGAGCTCAGTTTTTCACTGACAAACTTTCTATTTTATCCTATGGCAGTTACAGTATACATCAACTTTGAAAATTGAATTTTTTCTTTTTATGTCTCTATAGCCTGTATTTTTCTGTTAGTCATGCTTTCTGTGTAAAATGGTGTACAGTTAGATGCACTGGAATGTGACAGTAGATAACAGAGTACATAATTTGGTTACTAGAAAACTTGGACAAAAAAGATACTTTAACGGGCTATGAAAGGATGAAAAGGGGAAGATTTACGAAAACTGGTTCACTCAGATTCTGGCGCAGCTGAGCATGGTAGCCAATCAGCTTCTAACTTCAATGTTCAATTAACTTTTGGCAATAAAACCTTGAATGTGATTGGTTTCTATGCAGAGCTGCACCAGATTGTGCACCATATAGTTTTAGTAAATAACCCCAAACAAGGAAACAAAATGTATACATTTAATTCTCACCTTCCTCTACAGTGATGTAAAAAGTTCAAAAAATGAAGAGCAGTTACATTTTAAAACATCTCAGCACTGAAAAAAATGAGCAAGAATGTATATTTTTTGTGGAAATTCTTTTCTTTTGTATAGGTTATGTACTAACATCCGCATCTACCTATTCCATATAGACATGGAAGTAATAAGGAATACTACTTCACCTCACTGGAAATTGACAAGAAAAAAAACTGTCACAAACCTAGACAATTCAAAATGATTATATGATGAAAAGATGCATAAACAAAAAATGGTATTAGTGGAATACACAATCCTCTGATGGTGACCATTGCAGTTTACCAGTTCTTAAATGAGGTAGCTGCATTAGTCTTCTTTTTTCAAGTTTCGTTTATTTTATTTTCACCTGGTAATTTGCCAGTAACGCACTTTCTGTCCTAGCAAAGCTCAATCACCACTCTCTATGTATGGAGAAGCAGATTTGTCACCCTAGGCCAGGACTACAAAAACAGTACCTACCCTTCTACTCTTCTCCATAAAATGTAAGACTTTTGTAGTCCACAGAGACACTGGGAGCAGTGTAACTGAACAATTAGAAGAGATAGATAGCACAAGAAGTTATGAGCTCACAAGACTTTTGGCAGGATCAAAATACATTTTTGCACTTATTAACAGATATAAGAAAATACCTTTAATTGCATATTTTACAGATCAAAAATTATAAGATAACAGAAGTTAGTTGTTAGAGTTTACTCACACTTTACATTTCCGGAACAATTCCTTAAGTTTTTGTATCCAAAATTTTACTAGCACAAGAAAACTACATTAAAAAAAAACAGCAAGACTTCAATAGAAGGGAGGGTTTGACAATGCTACAACTCCCAAGAGCCCTTAGCCTTTAGGCATTTTCTAAGTTGCTTCTGGTGAGTCGGAGGCATTGCTGTGTTTGGGCTTGTGAAAATTAAGGAAACAGACAACTCCCCAGTCATCACTGTATGAAGAATAACAAAAAGCAAAGCTGTACATGCTGTGTAAAGCACTACATAAAAATCAATTAACTTCCCACTTTTGAATGGATGCTTATCTATTTCCTTGAATTTATGGCCAGAAATCTGTGAAGCACGTATTACCTGATGAGGATACATAATCCCTCTTAGTTCTGTTGTACATTATACAGTTTACAAAATGGTAGATATCAGCCATCCCTTTTGATAATTCAGTGTATTTCAATAGCTTTTCCATTTTGATTTATGGTGGAAACTGTGTGCTTTATAACTTCTCTTTCTCTGTGCAGTGGAGAAGTTGATTTCAACTCTACTATAATTATTGGACTACTGTATTGAAGCCCCATTGAGACCCCAACTTATATGTCCCAAGAGTCTACAGCAACACACTTGAGGGATGGGTGTCAGAATATGCCATACAAAACTATTAGCCTCACTCCTAGTAACATATACTGCTCAAAAAAATTAAAGGAACACTTTTTTATCAGAGTATAGTGTCAAGTCAATTAAACTCCTGGGACATTGATCTGGTCAGTTAAGTAGTAGAGGCAGTTGGTAATCAGTTTCAGCTGCTTTAGTGTTAATGAAATTAACAAGTACACTAGGTGGGCAATAATGAGATGACCCCCAAAACAGGAATGGTTTTACAGGTGGAGGCCACTGACATTTTTTCCCTACTCATCTTTTCTGACTGTTTTTCACTAGTTTTGCATTTGGCTAGGGTCAGTGTCACTACTGGTAGCATGATGCAATACCTAGACCCTACAGAGGTTGCAGAGGCAGTTCAACTCCTCCAGGATGGCACATCAATATGTGCCATTGCCAGAAAGTTTTCTGTGTCTCTCAGCACAGTCTCAAGAGCATGGAGGAGATTCCAGGAGACAGGCAGTTACCCTAGGAAACTGGACAGGGCCGTAGAAGGTCCTTAACCCATTAGCAGGTCCAGTATCTGCTCCTTTGTGCAAGGAGGAACAGGATGAGCACTGGCAAAATGTCATGTTAGATTAGCACATTTAACCCTTTGATCATCCCTATTAACCCTTTTTTGCCCTGTCACCCAGCCAATGCCATTAGTACAGTGTCAATATATAGAATTTTTCACTGATCACTGTAGTCCTGCCAATAGCGACATCAGATAGCATCAGGGTTAGTTAGTGCCCCTCAGCCAGGGTCAGATAGCATTAGATTGCCAGCACACTATGGCACTCACACTATAGGTCTCTGATCATCGCCATTCCTAGTATAGTGTTTGAACAGATCAATATAATGATCATGAACAGAACTATACCAGTACTTGCTTTGAATAGTGTCCCCAAAATGCAGTGTAACCTGTATCGGCCCCATTTGCTGCCAGCAAATTCAGCTCTTGCCAGACAATTCACATGGAAACCTATCACGGTTTCAGAATTTAAAACTTTTTTGGCCTAACCCTCAACATAGACATTACAAAAAAGAATGAATTGCTGTCATATTGGTCCACAGACCCAATTCATCATATGCCCATGGTCTTCACTGTTACATATATGCCCAACATGGACCAGCAATGTACTGGTACGTTGCTGGACTTTGAGTAGTTACACCGGGATGATGCCTGCAGCTACAGTCATCATCTTGGTATTCTTTTTTTTTTTAGCTGGCGGTCAGCTTTCATGTAAAAGCAATCCTAGTGGCCAATTAGCTGCTGAATTATTTTTACAAGCAGCGGGAAGGGACATCCCTCCACAGTTTTCTTGGGCTCTCCTGTTCCACAGGGGAATCCGAGAATGCAGCCGGCAGATCCACTGGCTGAGTATAGAGCTTCTCAGGGACCAGAATGACTCCAATCATCTCTACGGTCTAACAGACCGTAAGCTACAAGCATTTCATAATTTCCGTTTCACCAGACTTTTACAGCGCCATTTGTAAATAGGGAAAGTATCTGATCACACGGATCTTGGTGAGGTCAGATGATGTAAGGGCAGGGGAGAGATCTAGAGTCTAATAGACCCACGATTTCTCAAGAAAGAATACCTGTCAATGACTATTGCAGTCACAGGGGTTATTTACATTCCCTGTGATAGCAATAAAAAAAATGAAAAGGGACAGTATAAAAATAATAAAACAAATAAAAATAATTTTAAAAAAAGCACCCTTACCCCCCCTCCTGCTTGCACGGGCACCTGCGTTGACCCTGTGGCAGTATGTAAACAGCGGTTGAACCATGCATGTGAAGTATGGCCACAAATGTCAGATCGAGGGAAGTAATTCTAACACTAGATGTCCTGTATAAATATAAATTGGTGACCTGTAAAGGCTTTTAAAGCATTAACTATCGATTTTAAAAATGGACGTACTTTGTTGCCATTGCACCGGTATGTGCAATTTTAAAGCATGTCATGTTTGGGATCTATTTACTCAGAGTAACATCATCTTTTATATTTTAGCAAACAATTGTGCAATATATTGTGTTTTTGTTCATTAAAATTCTAAAGAATTGTATTTTTCCCAAAAGATTTGCATTTGAAAAATCGGTGCGCAAATACCATGTGACGTAAAAAATTTAAACACCCACCATTTTATTCTCTAGGGACCCTGCTTTAAAAAAATATAATGTTTAGGGGTTCAAAGTAATTTTCTAGCAAAAAAAAACAGTTTTTTCATGCAAACATAAATTGTCAGAAATGGCTTGGTCTTCAAGAGTGGGTGATGTGTGGCATAAGCTTCTAATGATTCCCTGAAATGCCAGGATAGTAGAAGAAACCCCTCCAAATGACCCCTTTTTGGAAAGTACTCTAGCATATGCCTGAACAAAGTACTTACTGTCTCAACAGCCCCAAGTAACTAAGTAGTCCCCAACTATTTTAATGATGCTTGTTTAATGTAGACTCAGATTTTATTGATGTTCTTTAGCATAGACTCAGACAAAAGTGTTAGCTCTGGGTTTATAAACTGTGTGGAGAAAAGCATATGCAATGAAAGAACTTAATTTAAAAAAATAATGTCCTTCCACTTATGACAATTTAATTAAATAGCATTTTGTGGCTACATGGACTGCAGTAGAAATATGCAGTGTATACATCAATTAGGCTCATGTTCTGTTTAACTTTTCACACACATGTTTAGTGCAATCACTGTTTATATATGCATATGAGACCTACATGTACAATTGCATTTTTTCTTGAGCAGAACATTTTTTTTCCTTTACACCTTTTTTTTCGTTCAATTTTAATGCTGTCACAATGGATGAACAACATTCCTCGTGATAGCTTGGGCAATGACAGGCACTCTTTAAAAAGAAACAAGGGGTCTAATAGACCCCTGAGCTTTCCTCTGCCCTCCAAGGCTGCTGAAAAACAGAGATTGGTTTAATAAGCTGCTTCCCTGGCTGGTAATAGCCAGGGAAACACTGAAATGGAACTGGAATGAATGAAATCAGTGTTGCTTCAAGTTGCATTTGTCAGAGGTGAGGGAGTAATGGATGTTCCTCCTTCTTCTTTGTGGGAAGCCGGTCTTACTGCTTGCAGTTGTTTTGGGCTCCCTAGTGGAGTGGGAGAGCCCAGGAAACTGGCAGGCAGCAGAGGGAGGCCTTTGAGCTCCCTAAAAGTGATCAGGTGGCTGTAGAACCACTTGGATCAATTTTACTTGAACGCCAGTTCTAAAAAAATGACACAAAGTTTATGGCTGCAAGTGCAGCCATGATCCTGTTATAAACACTTGCTCCCGAGGACAAATTAATGGGAGACCTTTAAAAATAACCAGGGATTGGACTTAACAATATTTTGTTTCTGTGATCCAATTTTACTAAAAAATAGTAATAGTTTAAATGTCCAGTAATGTGTATAGTATGAATTTAATTTTTAAAAAAGTAATAGACAGCAATTAGAAGACTTTGTGATCTGTGTTCAACAAGTTTTCAACAAAACACTGAAATCTGATTGGTTGATGCAATTAAATGCATTTTCATCATCACTGTCATTATTTATTATTTAAGCAATAGAGAATAGGCACGTTTGATGAGAAGCAAAACAATAAAAAAAGTTTACAAAAATTAGGGAAAACCTTGCTATATTTCTACTTATCAAAGAAGTTCATGGTACAGAACAAAACATTTATTGGATTTAGCATTGTCAGGTTTCTGTAATATAACAAGCACAAAGGGCAAATCTCAGTCTAAAATGCTGTAACTTATAACAACCAGATGGTTCAGCATGATTTATTGTTTTGTTAGACAAATCATTTGAGACCATCACTGTTGTTGTGGGTTCCTATATGTCAACTCTGTGTAGAAGTGGCTTATAATTAAGGCATTCTAACAAAATGGGAAAAGGGACTAAAGTTAGATATCAAAACACCAAACTTCAGTTTCTATTGTCATATCTGCCATATTCTCTCTAAGTAAAAACATCCATCACCCAGTTTCTAGCCTTATTTGGACAGCTTGATGTGTGCATGATTTTACATGTCAAGTATGGATGGACATAACACTTCAAAACATGTTGATCAACAGCAGTATGCTGTTCAGAGACAAGCAGTTCACCCTGTCAGTCACCATCGAAAGTTATTTCTGGGCATGTCAAAATTCTACTTAACAAAAATCACATAGCACTTTCTTTCTTTATATATATATATATATATATATATCAAAGTCTGCTTAGGTACTGTATGAATGTTTATCACTTTTATCTCTATGTTTTAGAAGTCAAGCTCATTTTGCAAATGTGTGAATGGGGGTGAATTGTCTAAATCAGTGCCACGGTTAGATATCATAGGGTCCCATACAGCCTACCTGACAGCCCCCCCCCCAGACATGACCAGGGCCTAAGCTTGCCCCCCTCCCCTCAAGCCTGCAGGCAGCCAGAGAAAAAAAGAGGTGTCATGCACAGTGTGCCATGGAAAAATTTAGGAGTGGCAACATTGCTCTAGTTATGGGAAACGGTTTAAAATATGTACAGAGCAACCAATGCGTTTAATGCCATACTTTCTGGCCATACCTTTAACTCAGATACAGTGCAAGCCAACATTTCTAAGATACCCAAGCCGAACTCAGATGACACGCAATGGTCCAATTATAGACCAATCTCCCTTCTTAACGTAGATGTTAAACTCCTAGCTAAAATTCTATCCACTCGCCTCAATACATGTATTGGATCCCTAATCCACAATGATCAGGTCGGCTTCATACCAACCCGACAAGCGGGGGACAACGTCAGACGTGCATCCCTTTTAGCACACTTAGCCAAAACTCGCAATATTCCTGCTTGCTTCTTGTCGTTGGACATACGGAAAGAGTTCGACACTGTCTCATGGCCATACCTACACTATATATTGCGCCGATGGGGTTTTGGCCCGCATTTCTTAACCTGGATCTTTTCTCTCTACCAGGGCCCTTCGGCCAGGATCAAATACTTAGGGCATCGATCTGCTCATTTCCCAATTATGCGTGGCACCAGACAAGGTTGTCCCCTATACCCTCTGCTTTTCGCATTAGCTATAGAACCGCTGGCCCTATTGATTAGGACTGACCCGGATATCCGCGGACTTGAGATAGGAGGCACCACACATAAACTGTGCTTATTTGCAGATGATGTCTTACTTTTTCTCACCTCCCCCTTAACATCCACACCTACTCTTCTTCAGCTACTTGATAGGTTTGGGATGCTCTCGGGCCTCCAAATAAATCCCCAGAAGTCACTTGCACTTAATATTTCGCTCCCACCCAATGAACTTAACCATCTAAAATTGATCCTGCCATTCTCGTGGTCGCAAGACTCTGTTCCCTTTTTGGGTATAAAATTCACCCCGCATATTTCAGGTCTCTATACAGCTAACTACATTCCTATGCTAGCTCGTCTAACGGCACTAATGACTAAATGGTCCTCCCTTCCGTTGGCTTGGCTGGGCAGGATAGCTGTTGTGAAGATGTCGATCCTCCCCAAAATCCTTTACCTTTTCAGAGTTCTCCCTATCCCGGTACCTTCTCACTACCTTTGCGTATTGCAGCGCCGTATTTCCTCCTATGTTTGGGGTAAAGTCCGCCCCCGTGTTCCTTGCTCTACTCTTTACCGACCAAAAATTCATGGTGGTCTGGGCCTCCCTGAAATTAGCAAGTATTACCAAGCGGCGCATGTAGCACAATTGCCAAAGTATCATGCTACCAATGAAACCCCGCAGTGGGTCATTCTGGAATCCATTGAGTGCGACCCCTTTAGTACAGGAAACCTTCTTTGGCTGAGATGTGTTGATCGCTGCACGATTGCGAATCCCATTACCTCGCATTTTTTGTCCCTCTGGGATAAACTGAAGTCCCGTTATCTCCTACAATCACCACATAATCCCCTCCTTTCCTACCTTCGCAATCCGGCCTTCCCCCCAGCCTGGTCCGCACCACACGTCTTTGCTCACTGGTCTACAGCTGGTCTCACCCAGACCCGACACTTCGTATGCAGGAATAAATTCAAATCCTTCGCCTCACTATGTGAATCCCATAACATCCCTGCCTCTGAGATATTCAGGTATCTGCAGCTGAAGCATTTCTTTGCTCCGTACACAACGGCACATAACCCAACACCTACTTTGTCACCTTTTGAGCGAGCTTGCCTCAGGGACCCCCATAGACGGGGCCTCATCTCCTATTTATATTCCCTCTTTACAACTTCAACTACCTCAGCGTTCCCCTCGTATACAAATAAATGGGAAGTGGATTTAGGACGGCAAATTGACCCCTCAGATTGGGACCTTATTTGGTCCAATACCAAGGAGTCATCACAGAATATTGTGGCCCTGGAGACCAATTACAAAGTTTTGACCCGCTGGTACCTAGTCCCGGCTAGAATTGCGAAATATACCCCTGATTACCCCTCAGTTTGTTTCAGGGGCTGCGCAGACCTTGGTACTTTTTTCCATATTTGGTGGGATTGCTCCATCGTCCGTGCATTTTGGGTGGAGGTTTTTAAAATATTATCTACACTCAGTGCCGTAACCCTCTATCCCGATCCATTAATCGCGCTTCTTAACCTGCGACCACCTGGCATCGCTAAGGCGCATTTCAAACTTATTCTACAAGTCACCACCGCAGCCAAGCAGGTTATCGCTAAATCATGGAAATCTCCCTCGTTGATTATGACTGCAGTTTCGAATAGGGTCACTCAGGCAATGATTCACGCAAAAATAGTAGAAGCCACTATCCTAGATTCCATCCCTAAGTTCAAGAAGATTTGGAATCCCTGGGTAGAGCATTTCCTCCCATCCAATTTTGATGACTCCCTTCTCAATCCGTAATCTGCATCTTTTGTTTGATGGTACCATTCCTTAACCATACTGCGGGTTTCCCCCTTCTCCCCCTACTGTGCAGCCGTATGCCCCTTCCCACCCTTCCCCCCCCCCCCATTTTGTTAGGCCTTAACTGCCATTTGATAGTCCTCTTTATTAGTGATGCCTGACTTTGTATTATTGGGTTTCTTACTGTGCAATTAATGTATACCTTCAATGACCCATACTTTTGCTTATTATTTTATACTGTTCCATGTTAAAAAAATAAAATTGTTTGAACACAAAAATATGTACAGAGCACAGGGGTCAAATATGTGTAACATGAAGGCTTCAGATGCCAGGTGTATATAACATACACAATACAAGTGTCAGGAACATGTAATATAGAGGGTTTAGGGGTCAGAATTATACATTGTACACAGTGTAGGTGCCAGAAGAAAGTTCTGTACAGTTTGCAGGAGTCAGGGGTGGCTAACAGAGTGCAGGGGTCAATAAAGTATAATGTACATTGTTTAGGGGTCAGGAGTGTGTAATGTACATAGTTTAGGGGTCATTGGGTAATGTACATAGTTTAGGGGTCATTGGGTAAAGGAAAAAGTGCAAGGGTCAAGGATATAGAATGTACCCAATGCAGGGGTCAGCAGTGAGTAGTTCATACAGTGCAAGGGTCAGGAGACGGTAGCACAAAGAGTACAGGGGTCAGGAGTGTGTAATTGTACAGAGTGCAAGAGTCAGGCGTAGGTAAAGTACATAGTTCATAGGTCAGAAATATGTAAAGTACATAAAGCAGCCTACTGAGTGATTGCTATGGGCTACATCATCTTGCATATTATCATTTGCATTGCAACACTAAATATGTCCATGTTTTCATTTGTGATTAGGGGTCAGTAAAGACAGGTTCTTGAGCTGTGTTTTTACTGTCCTCCCAACTGCTGCCCATTAAGCTGCAAAGGTAGTGGTTGGGGGTGTACACATGCCTGCATCATGGCACAGCAAAAAGTATCCCCCTTGTTCAGTTTAGCAGACACTTACTGCCCACTGATCTCAACCCATTCAACTGAACGGTGCTGCACCACATCCATGGCTGCAGTGCAGTGGAGTAGGTTTTTAGAGGTTAAAGCAGGAAGTAATGAGCCAACATAATACCTTTCGCTAAATGTCCTTTGAAAAGCAATCCACCACAGATCTTTTTTAGAGGATGACACAAATGTAAAGGTCCCCCTACTTGTTTACACTAGCATTTTATGGATGGTAAAATCCTGCATTTGAGCTATATTTTATGGCCCCACAACAGCTTCCCCTTTAGCTTGATAGGCAACAGCCAGGGGTGTACAAATGGGGCCCAAGTTTTTTTTTATGCTGCAGAGAGTATACTGCCTTTCCCTGAAATAAAGAGTCCCTCCCTGTCCCATACAGCAGGGGTGGCTCTACCTCCTTATTGGGTGCCCTGGTCTAAATGGCAGGGTAGAGACTTAAAAATGGCATGAAATGCAGTAGACAGATGGGGTTTTATTTACTAAAGCTGGAGAGTCCAAAGTCAGACTCCCTTCTGCATAGAAACCAATCAGCTTCTAACCTCAGCTTGTTCAATGAAGCTTTGGCAATGAAACCTGGAAGCTGATTGGTTTCTATGCAGAAGAGAGTCTGATTTTGGACTCTCCAGCTTTAGTAAATAAACCCCATGGTGTCAAAAGCCCTATCCCCTCTTCAATGATAAGATATTTCAACATCATCTGTTTTCCACAGCTTTCCAACATGTTTAACATGCTTTTGACAACAATTCACACCTTCAGCCATTTAAATAAAATGATCAACAGTTCTGAAGCCTTCCTAACACCAAGGGTGGGATAATGTGACTAAGAAAGGGTGGTTCCACAATTTTCTCACTTCCCATGCTGTCCTTAGACAATAACATCTGCATTAATCACATGGCCTCTGTTGTATTACATCCTGCACTTAATAGCCTGGACAAATGAAAATAGGTTTTTACTCCTATCTTTAACTCTGTAATCTGTTTATGACTATGATTAAGTGTTGTCTACTGTGAGATACTTCAAAAGGTTCTCGTCTTTTCAGGTTTGCTGATACACTTCCATGTCTATGACTATAGCTTGTAATTGCTGTCCTTGCGGAAAGATGAAGGATGATTGATCATTCTCTGGTGAGTTCAGAATCTGCTTTTACTTTTATGCTTGAAGCTGTTATTTATGGTCCAAGTGTTAAAACGAATGAAAAAGAAACTGTGTTCCAGATCTGTCATATGAAGGATTATAATTATAGTTTACGGTTCTGTTTAGACGTAGGCTAACAAGCTGGATATATAGTGCAATCTTCATTTATGTTAGGGTTTATTTCAAATATCTGTAGGATGCCCTGACAAACTCTCAGTTTAAAGATATTTCAAACAGTATTTAAGCCACTCATATACAAGTGTTTAATTCATGCCTAAAATGTATATAACCAAAATGAACATAGGCATTGATACATTTTAAGCATACGCGTAATTGTTTATTGAGTTTTTGTGCATTCATATACACTTATATTCCTAATATTGTATCTCTTTGTATGGGTAATGTTGATTGCAGAACATGTTGGACTGATAAGTTTTCAGTGAGTTAAAACCATTCCAGGTTACTGAGATTGTAAGCTCCAAGGAGCATGGCCCTCAAACCCCTCTTGTATTGAATTCTATTGTTACTGTACTGTCTCATGTACTGTCTCCCACCAAAATGTAAAGCGCTGAGCAAACTGATGGTGCTATATAAATCCTGTATAATAATAATAATAATATTAACCTCCCTAGCGGTATTCCCGAGTGTAGCTCGGGGTAAAATGTCAGTGCCAAAAGCAGTAACACTCGGGCTTACCATGCGGCGCTGCATAGGGATTCCCTGCAGAGCTTACCTTGTCCTTCGCTCCCGCGATGTATCCCCTGCAGCGTCCCCAGCCATCTCCTCCGGCCAATGCCGGCATCCGGCTTCTGTGTTCTGGTCCCCGTGATGTCGGGACGTACGGGCACCGCCGGCGGCGGCGGGAAATTTGAACATTTTAAAAAATGTCATTTTTTTCCAAACAAATTTTACATAGTAAAACATTGCTGTTTCAAACCATTTCACATACATATTGTCCCTAGTGCTTTGTCCTGTGCCCTGCCTGCATTTTGTCCGTTCTTTCTGCCTGGAAACTGAGAAAAGTCCATGGCGTCCAAAAAGCGTCCCTTTAGGTCAAAAGCGGGTTTAGATCAGCTAGAGAACAGCAATAGTAAATCAGAACCACTTGCAGAATTGAGTGATAATGATTCGTGGGGAAATTCGTCATCAGACACTGAAAATGATTTTGCGACTTTGCTCAGCAATGTGCGAACTTGGCGCTCTATTTCAAATTTCAGTGTTTTTGGTTTGATTATATTATTGAATTAAATGTATTATTATATTATTATTTTTTATTAATATTTATTAAATTATAATTTATGATTTTGTGTTTCAAATTTTATCATACCCGGGATGTTTACTAGACTCTTGTTCGGACAGATTTCAGTGAGTTATTCCTAAAAATTACAGCCTACAATAAAAAAAACTACATATTTCCATGCAAAATAATGGTACCGATTTCAGCACCAAAAATCTGAAATAATCAGACCGCTAGGGAGGTTAATAATAATATATAAAAATTCCTATGTATCACATGGAAAGAATGAAAAAAATAATTACACAACCCTATGAGGGAACTAAAATAAACCAAAGAGCTCTTTCACCAGAAGAAGAGAGTAAATTTGGTTCTGTAGTGATGTAAGAGGTCGATGGGATGCACCACTGAGTGCAGCAAGATTCCAGGTAATTTAAAAATCATTGAATTCTTTTTTGCATTTCAATTGGCGTTCATCAGCCAATTCATTTTAGCGCATCCATAGATAAAGGCAAAGTTAAAAATTTTTGTTGCATAAATATATGATATTACATCTCACATTATACTTCTGATGGTTAGGAAACTTAACCACTTCAATAACAGGCACTTTTACCCCCTTCCCGCCCAGGCCAGTTTTCCGGTTTCAGCGCTCTCACACTTTGAATGACAATTGCACGGTCATGCAACACTGTACCCAAACTAAAATGTTATTTTGTTCACACAACTAGAGCTTTCTTTTGGTGGTATTTAATCACCGCTGGGGTTTTTATTTTTTGTTAAAGACTGAAAATTTAAAAAAAAAAAAAGTTTCTTTGTTTCTGTTATAAAAGTTTGCAAATAAATAATTGTTCTTCATAAATTTAGGCCAAGATGTATTCTGCTACATGTCTTTGGTGAAAATAACCCAAATTAAGATGTATTATTTAGTCTGTAGGAAAGTTATAGAGTTCACAAACTATGGGATATATCTGAAAATTGATCAATCCTGAAGAACTGACAGCCAATCTAATTTCTTGAGGTCCAAAAATGTCAGAACAGTACAGATATTCCCCAAATGACCCCTTTTTGCAAAGTAGACAGTCCAACTTATTTCATAAGAGGTATGGCAAATTTTTTGAAGTTTTTCTGTCATAATATTTTGGAAAATGAAAAAATTAAATAAATTATTTTCACAAATTTTTTTTACATACTGTTATCAGTGCAATACAGCATCATCATATAACTAGTATGACGGTGATCAGGGACACTGACTGATGACAGTACAAAAAAAAATTGATAATTTTTATTTTATTTATTAAATTTCTTTCTCTTTTTTTAAGATTCCTTTTCATAATACACTATGACCAAAGTAGTATAATGTTACCATAGTAACATTGTACTACTTTTGGGAAGTGATCAGTATTTTTTTTTTACACAATTTGATTGCTTATAGCACAGACTTTCTTTGCTATAAGCAAGCATTTAACTGAACGAAATTGATTTATTCAGGTTTTTTTGTTGTGATTAGCTGTGATTGTCCATGGTTAATCACATGACACAGATGGGCTGTGATTGGCCCAACCTGTTCATGTGATCACTGTGACCATTCACAGCTAGACACACTCGTATACAATGGATAGCATGAAAGGAAGCCATTCATTGTTTACAACTGTCATGTGACCTGCTGTGATTGGTCACAGCAGGTCACATGGTACTGGCAATGGGGCCGGTACACAGATCTGTCTTTAGCTGTGTCCGAGGTACACAGCCAGTGACAGACCTCGCCCTGCGGGCACGTGCAAAATGCAAGTGTACAATCCAAACGCACATGTTTCTGCGTTAAAATGGCTGTGTATAAGTGGGTGCTGCAGCGACTGTCAGCTGGAACCGAATAGAATCAGCAAGGAAAAATATCACCAGCACACCAAGGATCACCAATATGGGTCCAAAAGTTTTAATGAACGATCACATAGTTACAGCAAGGCAACATGCCTGATGAAGGGGTCCTATGAGACTCCAAAACTTTGCCTTGCTGTAACTATGTGATCGTTAATTAAAACCTTTGGACCCATATTAGTGATCCTTGGTGTGCTGGTAACATTTTCCCTTGCGGGCACATGCAAGGAGTGGTCCGAGAAGGACGTCATATGACTCTGTCCCGGATCAACGAGAGTCCTGTCCAACCGTCATTTTCCTATAGGCTGGGCAGGAAGTGCTTGAATATCCAGTTGGGTACTGGTTGGGAATACCACGTCATGCAACTTCTTTTTTCTTACTTTTTTTTTTTCACTTTTCAACAATTGAACTAAAAATTTCATGCTATGTTTTGATCTGGACCTTACTAAAACTATTCAAAATGTATTTTAGTTGTAAATTATAAATGTATAATATTATTGTATTTCATGGTTTACTTAAAAATGCATGGTGTACATTTAGAAGATTCCTGTAAATAATAGTATTAGTGCCTTTTCATGTCTTATAAGGGTTTTTATGCACTTTATATTTCATAATTATATTTGTAAATTAGGGTAAATATATTTGCTACCTCTATTATGCAGGCTCTGCTTCCTGATTACTAATGCTACACATTGATTTAGCCTTATTTTTTTTTTAGCTCCCACAGTGTAAATTCACCAGCCTGGAGGCTAGATGAAACCATGAATTCTTTGTATCTCTATATGGCTTAGATTATGTTAAATAAGATGTATAATAGTTTCTGTAAAATACTGACAGCCATATAAAACAGAATCTACAAATCTGTATGTGCAATGTAGTGTTGGCAATACAATGTAGGATTTAAAACACATTAAATTTGATTATATGCAAAAATTATATTTATTTAAATAAGACTTTTTTTTCACTGAAATATGTTATAATTTGTATTAAAAGCTGAACCCCTAAGGGGGAGGAATAATAGCTTTTATGTTTTTTGATACCTGATCATACATTGTTAACTGATTATACATCACTATCTGTAATCTCTTCTTCTGTATAAATTTCAATTAAGAAATTGAAAATGAAAAGCTGAGCCTGAGCCAAACAGCCTACAGCTGAAATAATGTAACAAAATTGAACTATATAAACAATTTTACTGTCATAAATGTTTGTCTGTTCTGACATTCCTATCACATGGCTATGCAGACAGTTTTTGTGAATTAATCCTGATATCACAATCCCTAGAGATTGATATCTTTCTTTCTATCACATTGACTTTAATGTGACCTGCTACATTCCCCATGGGTTAATATGATGAGATTAGCTTAAAATGATTTTTAACCTTTTTTTTGTTTTTATTAAGAAACATGTTATACTTATCTGCTCTGCGCAATGGTTTTGTACAGAGCAGCCCCAATCCTTTTTTTCTGGGGTCCCCTGCTGGCTCTCCTGGCTCCTCCTCTTTGGCGGATGCCCTCATAGTTAGTGGCTTCCTATAGGGGTACTCAATCCTGAGCCCTGTTGCCAGTGTCCATAGACACAGACAGCACCACTCTACCACCCCCATTCCCTCTTCCCAGGATTTAAATGGCAGCAGCAGGAGTCAATGGCTCCTGCTTCTGCCTCTCTGTCCTACCACTGTCTTTGGGCACAGTGCTGGATCAAGATCAGGCTCAGGTAAGTATTTGGGGGGGAAGATTTTTACAAAATATGTTTTAACTTAAAGCAGAGAAAGAAAAAATACCTTAAGTCTTTAGAACCTCTTATATGCAGAAAGCACAAAAGAGCAATTTAATCTCTAAAAAATCTTGAGTTTATGACTAAAAACACACTTGTCATTCAATATTGTCAGCCATGTGACACCACTGTTTCCTATAACAGGTGTGCGGTCTCCTGTATTGCTTACATATTTATTTGGCTATGTGTAAGCATATTCACACTACATGCATCCTCGCACCACCATCACATTCCTGTAATCAACCTAAATAGTAACTATGAAATCTTGACCTTTAAGTCATATAAAAGTGACAGACCTGTGGACCTGACTGGCTTAAAATGCTTAACGTTATGCTCTTAGACTGGTATTAGGTACTCTGTATGGCATGATGGAAAAATAGATTTTAGGCAACTGCATTTGCATTATTGTAAAATCATCTACAATAAATGTAGCTATTTTTTATGGTTTTTTTTCAGATTTGCATAAAATTCTGTTGTACATTTCCTGAGATATGAAGACCACCATGTGGGGGCAGGATAGACACGAATGTCTAATCAATAATTTTTAAGACACCGACATTTCGTAGACCATTTAAGAGCTTTGCAGCCACTTTAGTAGAAAGCTTCTGAGCAGTACTTGGCATGTCGATATTGCCTTACCCATATCTAGGAACGGTACGCTGACTCACAAAAGAAGAAGATAATACTTTGCAAGTACCAACATTTCATCATAAGAACAGTTTCCCTTCCATAAATCAAGCTGGATGATAAAATCTATCTTCTTTACTCTGGATATCTTTAATGATTAATATCAGAGGTTATATGTACCTGAGGTTATATGAGGTTATATGTACCTTACTTGACTCTGTCCTAATTCTAGAGCAGTGGACCAAATAGTACAAAAAGGAATTTGTGTTGAATTGAATTGACCAAACTTGCCAAATGATACTGCTTAAACACATATTTTTCATCGCAATCAGCATTTACAGCAGCAGGCAGGAAAGTAAATGAAGATCACTGAGGTTAAAGAACATGGAAAGGCTTATCAGCAGAGTAGTATTGTAGAGCTTGCAGAGCACTAATCTGATATCACAGCAAAAACTATTACTTCTATTTTCTTTTTCTTGTGATCATGCGGCTCCTCTGCTCCCTTTTCCAACCTTTCTGAGCACTATAATGTCACTTCTTCCTCTAGTCTTACAGCTCTTTCCCCAATGCAGAAATGATCCTGGAAAGGGGGGGGGGGGGGCACTTCAGAGATTTAAGTATAACAAATTTGCATTTTGAATGTCTCAGCATTCACAGAAAAGTTATGAATAATACTGGTAATGTTTGTAATATGTATGAAATGTCATTTTCTAGTTGTTACTTTTTGCGGTGTGAATACAATATGCCCTAACATTCAATTCTAAAAAGAAAATAGCTTTAAGAATATTCAACAAGAAGAAAAAGAAGAAAAAATATTCACCAAGAAGGGTATCTAAGGTTCAGCTGCAGGTTTGTCTGTTGCTAGGTTCTGTTGCAAATGGCTAAATAGGTGTTTGGCTACGCAGAAATTCCAGCTGCGGCAGGAAGAAAAACATTTAGCACTGATATTAGTACCACTGATGAATGTGACAGCTCATCCACTCAGTGCTCCTGATTGTTGGGGAGCTGGAAGCCATTGGGGTCCTAATATCCCCACACAGCACATTCAGCTGTCAATGGCCAAATATGGATATGCCCATATTTGGTCATTGCCTACATCCTGAAATAACAATATTTGGTCAATGGCAAAACCTAGGAGACTCCTGATATTGTTTATCATGACAAATGAGGATCTCCATTGCTGGACAATGTATTTTATGATGGAATTACTTTGTGGGAATTTATTTTGAATAAAGGACTTGTTAAAAGGTGTGTTTATTTACTATTTCCATTTTATATGACTGAGGAGAGGTATTTATTTTTAAAAGTGGTTCCCAGATTCTGACAAGCCCTCTATCAGCAAACCTCCACAACCAACAGGCCAGGTTTGTGGAAAAGAAGTCCTTGTCCTTATCAACATAGGTACAAGCAGGGGCAGACTGACAACTCATGGGGCCCCCGGGTAATAGGGGATCATGGGGCCCCTGTGTCCTTGCTCAAACTCAAAAAGCCTATGAAAGAGGTACCAGGGGCATCTCATGGGGCCCCCTACTGACCCCGGGCCCTCGGGCAGGGCATGAGTTTCCAAATAGTCAGACCGCCCCTGGGTACAAGGTGCTGTGCCAGGTACCCTTCCATGCTGAAGTCATGTAGTTTAGAGGGGGTCATGCTCATCTCACCCCATTCCTGGTCAGCCAGGTTTCAAACTTGTTTGAGGGTTTGGTATTTTGGGGAAGCCTGGCACTTTCTAATTTTTTGCATGGGTCCCCCTTGCAAAACCCATACCATGCGCACTCCCAGCCAAACTGCATGCTCAAATGAGGGTCTTGAAATCTGGAGTGGCCTTTTTTACTGGTTTCTTGTGGTGTGGTCTCTTTTAAAATCTATAAGAGACCTGAATGAAGTGGTATACATTTTGGAGGTTGACTCCACTTTATTTTTTACACTATCCTCACCCCTTTATCTGTCAGCTGGAACTATTTGGCTAACAGCTGAATTAGCCATGTGGGTGAGCCACTGGCAGGTGCTGACTACCTAACAACCAGGAGTCCTGAGCATGAAGCCGTCATATTTAGCATTGGCAGTTTCACTTTCCACTGTAGCTGGAGGTTCAGCTAATCTGACCAGAACAAAAAAGGGGTATTCTCCCTCATGTTATCTCCTCTTCAAATGTTCATGATTAAATGTTCTTAGCCTATAGCATTAAGCTATTTTCTCTATTGGTTAAATGTCTAAATTACATCTTTAACTCTTTTTATTGATCATTCAATAAAGGAATGTTACATTTGCCCTGCTAAAAGCAACATTACTTTTTATTCATATTACAAACATTACGGGTATTATTTGTGACTTTTGTATGAATGCCGAGAAATTGGCAGAGCAAATTTTTTAATATATAGATCCCTAAGTGTTGCACATTAGTAGGTATTGTTGGTGCTTCCTCCACGGTGATATAACAAGTACAATGGGGTAAGAGTGGGAGAGCAATGGGTATGCATGTAAGACAAGGGTCAGATGGAGGTTGAAAAACAAAAGCACTATTGCTCTCTTGCATTTACTACCTTTGTGATTTCAATCTTAAAGTGCAGCTGTTGTTGTAGTTGTCAAGACAACATTTAAAAGAAAAAATATATTAGCAGTACATCTCTTCAATTCATGTACATTTCCCTCATGATTTAGCCTTCTAAAGACCCTGAAACTACAGAGAAATACATGTTGATCTGTCAGAAATGCACTTAGATCTGAATTTCCTGTGGATGCTGAAAAAATGTATTTTCTGAATTAAAATTGTAAGAAATTGTGCCAGCACTGCTCATTTGCTCTTGTAAACTACAAGTGCCTTCCCAATCTCACCATCTCCTGTGATCTTGTTGTAGACTGACAACACACTGCACTTTTTATGGACTCAGTGTTGTCATCCCTACCAGTTATTAGTTGCTAAACAGCTCAGTCAGTCTCACTGTGAGATATCGAAAATGAAAAGGTTATCAAGCTGTAGTTCAAGATGCAGTTGGAGATAACGAAGGAATTGTATACAGAACAGCTTTGAATTTCTGACTAGATTAACTGTTTTTTTGTACTTATAAAACAGATATAATAAAACAATGGTGGAGCAAAATAGAGCAAATGAGAGAAGTTCATCATCAATATTTACATAAGTTTTAACCCTTTCACTGCCACCATTGTAAGGCTTATGTCTGTGGCTGTGGCGGCTTTTAAACACACTGCTACAGCCACCAGAAGTGTGTGTACTTTACAAGTTGACTGTCAGCCATGTATCCTGGGCTCCACTGTTCCCCCTGTGGGTATTGGACAGGTATGGTATGTGTCACCTCTCTCCAGGTGTGATTTTCCTACCAGTGAATGGACCAGGAAGCAACAACATTCTCCAGAAGCACTGAAGAAGGAAGGAGCTAATAGAGTACAATCTGTGCATCTTTAGTTTTAGCAGAGTATAGAGGAGACATCAGGGGTCTAATAGTCCCCTGATGTCTCATTAACCCCTTGACGCAGATGTTACACAAATATGCTGCCTCACAGAACTGAGCTTTTTTCTGTGGGGCCGCATATTTGTGTACCTGTCTTTGTGCTGGGAGCACGCCGCACTGCGCATTCCCAGCACAAAGACCGCAGTGTCACTAAGAGCCCCGGGTCCCATTCTAACAATCGGGACCCAGGACTCCTGATCCCAGGCCACATGATCTCTGTGATAGCCTCTGATTGGCTATCACAGTGAACAGACACTGTGCAGCCCAGCCCCCTTGTTTTTTTCTCTCTCTATGAATGGAGAAGAGAGATACATTGTATCTCTCTAACTGCTGGCACAGAGAGAAATTTTTATTTTATTTTTTTTTAACAAAGATAAATGAATATTAAAAATAAAATATAAAGAAATACCTAGATCAAGGTTTGATCTAGTTCGGTGCCAGGGTTATTGTTTGGGTCAAGGTCAGGGTCAAAGGTTAGGATTTTAAAAAATGGTATCAGTGTCAGTTAGTGTCAATGTCAGTGTGTTTTAGGTAAAAAAAAAAAAAAGACAAAAACAAAATGCGGACTATTGTTTCTGGGCTGTACTACAAGTAGAAACAACAAATAACATACACATATATGGTATCGCTGTGATCGTCAAAACCTGGAGAATTTATTTGGGTTGTTCTTTGGTGGTAGGTTATTAACAAGAAAAATACAGCTAAATAAAAAAAATATTTTTTACTATTTTGGGCCAGTTTTCCTTTGATAATAAAAGAAAATCAGGAGATATCCATTACCATTTACCACCAAATGAAAGCCCAATTTGTCCTGAAAAAACAAGGTATAATTCACCAGTATGTACAAAGTAGTTGTGATGATATGTACGGTTTTACTAACACATGTCAACGTTGCAAAATTGTGCTTAGGCATTAAGATTTGTTTTACCCTTAGGCGTGAAGGGGTTAAAGAAAAAAAACTGTCACAAGGCTATATGTACTTACATAGAAAGCTATAAAATGTTATATGGGAAGAAAAAAGTTTTACAAAGCTAAAGTAACAGAAAAAAGAAACAAAATATACATGTGTCGAGCATGGCTATATTTGAAAATGACAATTGTGCTGCACATGTTAAAGGATGTTCACCTTTGTAAAAAAATTATAAATGAACATCTTTGTGCTGCTAAAAAATGTTATTGTTTTTTTCTAGGAGCCTGCAAAGCATTGCATCCTCAATCAGCAGGTCACAGGAGCAATGCAGGACTCCTGCAGATTATCTGCGTAAGCTGTCAGCTCATACCTCATAGAGCTCTCAACATCCACAAAGGCTGTCAGTACTTGTAGTTGTCCCATTCACAGAACTCTGTGAATAAATGAGGTGGCCTTGTGGACAGACTCCTGCACAGCCACACTCTTTTCAAATGGTGAAAGCAGGTACAGGGAGAAGATCCCCGACCTGCTGTCACAGGGTGTGCATGGATCAGGGAGCAGCTGCAGGAGTGGGAACATGTTTTACCCCAAAAATGGGTGGAACATGTAACATGTTCCCAAAGGAGAACATATCCTTTTAGTATCGATGAGTATGCCAGAAAGAGAACAATAATACTAGGGCAATTACTCATAAATGATGACCTGTAGGGACTTTGGAAATTTTGGGTACTTCAGTTTGTCGCCATTTGAGGTGCGCACATACAGTGTATTTACAAACTGACATTTGAAAAAATGCATTTTAAATTGCTGGTAAATTACAGCTTTGGTTGCTTCATTGTGTTTGTAAACAAATGGCCAGAAATTTCCTTCATCTATACTAGACACTTACTCTGAATATCGATGTTAATGGGATCCATACACATACACAAAAAAAAGATATGCAGTTCCCCTAAGAATGCATACTAGACCATTTTCCTTAATGGTGGCCTGGTGTGGAAGTCAAGGGAGATCCCACACAAAAACATCCTTCCCAAATTCCATGTTAGACCTTTATCTGAACATGCAGCCTGACAGGAAATGGAGACCCTAATACCCAATGAATATGTATGATTGAAATCCTAGGCTATAGTATACATTTTTGCACAACAGATGAGTTATATAAAACTGGGTCACATAAATTAACATAAAGGATTTAGATATTGTGGCTGAGATTACTATCACATTGATTAAATTTTTGGTACCTTGTACCTTCTCTGGAATATTTATTTATGTATGTATGTATGTATTTAAATTAAATGGTGCCTTCTACTTTATCTTTTTGTTCAAAACAGATAACTGTGCAATGCCATTAAGAGTAAAGTTAATAATAATAATAATAATAATGCCTTTTTTTTACAATTGCCTTTAATGAATCAAGGTTTATCTATGTCTATGCACATTACAATATTGAAAATCCATGAATGTGTTATATTTTCATTTTCAAAGGGATAGCTACTAAGATTTTCAAATTCTCAATACTAAAAAAATACAACTGACTTTTTGAGACATATGATTTTGTATAACTCTTGGTTGTTTTTAGGATATGAGAACATAATGGTATATCATTAAAATATGGCTTTGTTTTGCCAGCTTTTGAAAGCAGCAGCAGAATGTATTCACATCGTCCCACACTTCTGATACACTGACAGACCTCACTAAAGCATAGGCAAGCTGGCTACATTGTGCTTTGACAAGGGATGACAGGCTGCATGCATAGAAAAGATTTCATTTTCTGTACGCAAATACCAGGTAATTGAGAAATAATTGATTAACATACGACATGGTTTTTATCCATAAAAGACATATCATTCACTGCCGAGGTGGGTTTTCTAAAGAAACAAGCACATGCTTCAAAGCACAAGCATATCTTGCATACTGTATGTCTTACTTATAATTATCTGATATTATGGGTATTTATTTATTTATTTTTTATAAACCAGGAATGGCTTCTTAGCTTAGGAATGATCTGACCTGGTATCACACATTTGCTATTCCATTTACCAGTAATCCTGAGCTAAATGGATTTCTTGTACAAAGCATATGTCGCTTTGTAGAACCAAGATCATTTCATTTCCCTCATCAACTTTTGTTTTCTCATAATGTATGTAGATTACCACTTGAAATTCAGAAGGAATGCATCCCAAAAGAACAATTTTCGTCTTTCTCTTTTTCAAGATTAGGAATCTTTAGAAGAGAGAAGTATTGTCTGTTTTTATGAGTTCATGTACAAATCAAGAGAATGTCAACACTTTCCAAACCAGATGGAAACTGTATAGTTTACTAAAAAAGGAACTCATAGATAAATGCTTTATCAACTAAACACATAAATAATAAATAGATATAGTGTGGACATGGTATTGATAGAGCAAGTAACCTCTCTCTCATATATATAGAACCTGTGCCCAGACTATGCACACTAAGGTATTTTTTATATATTCTTAATAAGCAGTAAAAGCACTTTAAAATAATTCTACACTCATATCTGTATTTATAGACATTGTGGGAAAATATGTTTTCAAATGTCATAACAGACTGAGTGGAATCTTAAGATGAGGTCTTAGCAGCCTTCCAGTCCCTTAATGTGAACCAACAGCAGATGTTTGTAAGCTGTTAAAACCCAATTCTAGAGTCTTGTTGTTTGTTTGAGGATCTTTAAAAACAAATTACTTCACATTACAAGCTGCTAAAGACATCAGGGATGGCTTGTTCTAAAGCTTTTAACTACTTGTTCAAAATATGTAAATCATTTAATGTCCATAGTCTTGCCACAGGTGCACTTTCAAGTATGCCAATATGAATTTCACATTTTTAAATGTTTTCTTTTGTCCAAATATAGAGTACTGAAAAGTAACAACTTGATTTGAGTTCTGAATTTTAAAATTCTTGGCTGACTCAGGACCTCTTATTGTGAGAAGAATCCGCAAAGCACAACAATTATCTGGCACTGCAAAGAAGGAACCAGAGCTCAAGTACATACAGAAAAATACAGTGTCTCCCAGGTTCATTTATACATTTTTAACCACTGAATTCAAAATCAAGGCAATCTGAGAAAAAAAACTAAATCTGGTAGACTCACCTAAAGCCAACATGACCAATAAGCAGATACGAATTTTGCTGCCAAAACATGGATCACAATCCAGCCTGTTCAGCAGGTACCAGCTGAGATTCAGTCTATGCATGGGCAGGCTGATTGTCTATCCATCGAACGACTTGGGTACAACCAGCCTGTAAGATTTTTTTTACATTGAATTGCTGTCAGCAGCATTGTGTTCTGCCCACTGGGAAGATGTCTCACCCACCACCCCCGCAAAACGCAACTGCACTGCTAGAGGCATTCCCCCATATAGGAAAGAAAATCAGGTAATCTATGGGCTGCTTTAATAGGAAATTGTTACTGACTGGATCTGGTAAAAATGTCTACATCTCCAAGCCCTACCTACCATTGTTTATGGAAGTGTGGAAAATGTTTGTAAGATAGCCCTGAAAGCCTTCTGGTGGGAGACAGAGAGGAGGCGAGATACAACCATCAGTACTGAATTAAGACATGGTGGGTGATTTACTAAAGGAATAGAGGCTGTTCACTTTACTAAGTAAATGTTCAAGGCACAAAGTGAATGTTCAGCGAGCTTAGTAAATAGGAGGAATGTTTGTTCACTTCTACCAAACATGTGCTAGCAAAAATCCCATTGTGCAGGTCAGAAAGAAACAACAACAAGATGATAACACATATATACACACTAGCAAGATCCCCCTCCAAATACAAAAAAATAGCAAAAACAGTTATAGAGATCTTTTAGATATATAGTTCGGTTGATTTGCTAAAGATAAATAGGCTGTGCACTTTGCAAGTGCAGTTGCAATCATTTTCCTCTGGGCTTAGTGAATGTGGTGAATGTTCACTTTGTAAAAACTACCCAAACAGAGGCAAGGAAAAAAACATGATAGGATGATGGAAATCAGCAGAGCTTGACCACATTTACTAAGCTGTAGGGCAAATGTGTGCAAAAGCACTTACAAAGTGTACAGCCTATTAGCCTTTAGTAAATCAACCCCACGGTGTATACCATACAAGAAATAGTTTGCTCCCCAATAGTGCCATCCATGTGCTCCCAAAAATCCCTTCATTTACTGCTTTTCACTTTGCAAAGTGAACGCAAATTTTTCAAAGTGAACAGCCTCTAATCCTTTAGCAAATCAACCCTAGCAAATGCTATTTTGACTGCCCTATTAGACTTTAAATCTTTTGTAATATTATATTTGACAAAATCTCAATGGATTATAATGCATTCTGAACATAGGAGGTCAGCCGCTGGGCATGGCACCATTCATTTGCATTTTCTCAATGAATGCAAAGCATTCTCTGATTGAACTAGGTGCAGGGCAGTGACATCACATTCTCCACCTCATCCAATCAGAGAATGCTTTACATTCATTGAGAAAATGCAAATCATTCCCTGAATGGTGCCGTGCCCAGAGGCCGACCTCCTGTGTTTGCAATGCTGCAGGGCAGCCACTCAGCACAAGACCTAGAAGCTAGTGGAGATCACTAAAGCAGTGATGTCTGCTACAGTGATTTCCATCTTCTAGATGATTCCAAAAGTATGGTATATGCATAGTTACATCATTCCAGCTTGGACCAATGTAACTATGTAAAAATGTCCATACCTGGAATTCTTCTTTAAGTTTTAGTAAGTGGCTCTGTTTCAACTCCATAGCAACTCTCTAGTCTATATTGTTCTTCTGGTACATTTAACACAGCATGGTTATTTTCAATAAATATTGATCACTTAAATATTCAGTAAATGTTCTACTTTTACTTGGTGAAAAAGCCTCATAATAACCAACAAACTGCAGAAATCTAAAATGATTAGTGATTAGTAAATGCTGCTTTTTATTAAGAGGGAATGTATTACTAATTTCTTCGTATGTAAACTTGTAGTATAGCTGAAGTCTATCTCATTCTTCCTTTGTACATTATGTGCTTGTGCCTACACATTTTATACAGAATTTAAGCATTATTAAAATAAATGAACACATGTTAAATTTAGATTTGCTTGGTAAAGCAATTTAAACCTTACTGATTTTTTTCAAGGGATGGTGGGGAGGAGGGTATGGGCTGGGATTTTAATTATTTCTATTGCGTTTTTTTTGCCTTTCCTAATAGTAATTGTAGCATCGAGCACGGCATTTGTAGACAGAAAACTAAGCAGTTGAAATAAACAAATGAAAACGATGCAGCTCACATCTGAATTTAAAATTCCCAACTTACAGTTACTTGCTTTTGCTGTTTAGTATGCACATATGAACTGGAACTAAACAGTAATAATCCCTTTGAGGTTTCCTCAGTATGGAATTATATCTAGCCCGCAAAGTACATTGAATTCTTTAGTATCTTTACACAGAAGACTTAAAGTAAACATGTGCAATGTGCCGATAAAGGGGAAAAAGAAGGCAAATACTTTCTAATAAATCTGCTTAATCCTATATATAGCAAGATACACAAACAAGGACCACTGCAGCTAAACCAAACCAAACAAAACAAATATGACTGTAGAAACAACATGGTCTTAATGCCATGAAACAGATAAAACAAGATATCAACTAAGAAAACATTATGCTAGGCAGAGAGAGGAACATAGGGTAATACAGTAAAACAATCGACCTTATTTAATCATATAATGTGGAAGGGTATACAAAACCTTGTGACAACCAAGTAGAAATGGCTGGGGGTTATATTATTAAAACTGCATGGTGAAAAATCTGGTGCGACTCTGCATAAAAACCATTCAACATCCAGGTTTTATTGCCAAAGCTTAATTGAACAAGCTGAAGTTAGAAGCTGGCTACCATGCACAGGTGCACCAAATTCTGAGTGCTCTACTGTGTGCTAAAAGTACAAAAAGCTGACATCCAATTGATCATTGTGGGTTCCTGCAAACCAACTGTAGTTTATGGTTAAAAAAAGATCCAATGTCTTCTTTTTACAAAGGTGGAAAACACAGAACAGGTTCCCAATTCCTGAACTCAGAATAATTGTCATGACTCTTTAATAAAAATTCTTTAATCTAGTCAATACATTATTGGTAATGATGAAATGTAAAGAGGCAAAGATGGTAAGTACGGTTTGTAAACGTATCCATAATCTGTGTATGCATTTGTTATCAGATTGTTTTTTTTTTAACATACAACACATATCACATAATGCAAGCAGTAATATAATATACATGATACCACAAATAACTACTTAAAATGGCAACATTTAGACAAAGAGTACGTTTAAAGATTGGTGATGGGTAAAACAGCCCAAATTTGATCTGCCTAGAATTCATCAAATCTTGCTCAAAGTTCAGAGGCATATCTAAATAAAGTCAGTGCATATCTTGTTAAATTCTGACCTTTTTTAACTATATAAAACAAAGGCAAGGTAAGCTGGGCACTGCCATGGATGATGTGTATCAATGCAAACATGCTGTATATTGGGGAGAGGGTCTTTTTATGCAGCTTCTAGATCAACATTGAAAATCCTTTAACCCTTTTACTGCTACCTATATATGTCATACATTGACAGCAGTGGTGGGTTTTACACACATTCCAGCTGCTACAGCAGCAGGAAGTGTATGGAAATCTGACAAATTGATCTGGTGGCTGTATAGCTGCTTGACCTCTTTCATGAATGGCTGATAGTACATATCCTGCCATGTTACTTAGTCTTCACTGTCCCACCTGCAGACCCAGGATCCCCATGGCAGGTGTCACTGGCTAGGGAGGAGGGTGGCCAGTGCAGTGAACAGCCATTCTATGATCTTCATTAGCTAGAATGAACATAGAATATATGTGCAATCAGGGGCGGACTGACCATTTGGAAACTCGGCACTGCCCGAGGGCCCGGGGTCAGTAGGGGGCCCCATGAGATGCCCCTGGTACCTTTTTCATAGGCTTTTTTGAGTTTGGGCAAGGACACAGGGGCCCCATGATTCCCTATTGCCCAGGGGCCCCATGATTCCCTATTGCCCAGGGGCCCCATGAGTTGTCAGTCCGCCCCTGTGTGCAATACGTCACTTCTGGGTTTGACTGCCACTTCCACTGGCATTTATGGCCAAAAAGAAGGTAATGGAGTATAATTTGCGCACCATTAGCTTTAATAGTAAGCAGGTAAGACAGGAGGGGTCAAATAGACCCCAATGTCTTAATAAAAAGAACTTGTCACAACAAAACGTTATCATGTAGATGACCCTAGGTGATAAATATAAAGTCAAGTGAAAGTGTAAAAAAATAAAATAACACACAAGCACTTAAAATATTTTCCCCAAAAATTTTGGGCCAGTCTCACCTCCATGCACAGGACCGTATATTTGGTATTAACGTTTGTTAAAGACACATGCAATTTTAGTAATTTATTTTTTGCTAACTATTTAGTCAGCACAACCTTATATTTTAATTAAAAAACTGGGTAAGCTATTTAATTTATATGTCTTAAAATTAACTTTATTGTATTTTTTTTTACTAAAAATTTGTGCTTGCAAAACCATTGCGATACTATTATGGGGCATACATACTGAGATCTACCACCACTTTATTCTCCATTTTACTCTCTACTTTTACAACATATACAATGCTTGGGGATATTACCTACTTTTTTGGCCTAAAATTAATTTTTAAACACGTATATAAAAAAAATTATCTCCAATCCCATAGGACCAGCAATTCAATCAATGTTTAGATTTTAAGGTTGCCTTACTATAAATCTAGTGAAAGAAATATGTAAACTCCAGTGTGCACCATTGCTTTAAAGGCAAAATTTGTCTTTATTATATTTTGTATCAAATTTAACAGTACAAAGCATGAAAATAATGATAACATAGTCAAGTAAGTGGGCAGAAAAACATCACAGGTGTGACTATGATCCATGTGGATGAATGAAAATGAATCCAAACAACAGCAGGATGAAGGGATCGATAACATAAATCACGGAGATAGGAAAAAACATAGATACAAGGGGAGCACCCCCAGATGAGATGTATGCAACAAAAATGAGATAACTCCATATAACCAAGAGTATACATCCAAACAGAGAAGAAAGAAAAGAAAAAAAAAAGGAAAAGAGTCTAAAAGAGAAGAGAAAAAAAAAGGACACCAGTTGTAAATATAGTAAAGGAGAAGAAGAGAGAGGGTTGAGAGACGAACACGGCAACAAGCAGACTCAAGGTGGCTCTCCACCAGTATCCATCGGAGTGACCCCACCACCCACACCCAGTACAGACTGCGGGGCCAAACCGGTGAATATGCCAGAATGAAAAAGAATAGGGGGAGCAAGGCTCAACTCCTTTAAGGCACGACAGGGGAATACAAATCTTGGAGAGTCAAAGAGGAGGAGAAATGGAGCCAGACCGACCACAGTAACTTATGTTTATCATAGGTATCATTGACAAATGCAAGCATTTCCTCCATAGGCATGGTATCATTAAGCACAAAAACCCACATCCAAAAGAGAGGTATCAATTGGCAGGCCGCAGATAGAAAGAAACGCAGCAAATGTTTCTTTTGAGCAACCAATGAGCCCGGTAATATAGAGAGGAGAATAATTTCCGGCAAAGGGGCCAAGGACTCACCATAGATCGTGTCATATACAGCAAAGACCTGTCACCAGAAGGGTTGTATTAGGTCACAATCCCATCAAATATGGAGCTGTGTACCAACAGCTTTAGTACAGCATCAGCAGAGATTAGTTGTAGAAGGAAATATTTTGTGTAGGGAGAAGGGGTTCCTGTACCATCGAGAAAGGAGCTTAAAGTTCTTTTCTTGTGAATAACAAGAAATAGATGATTTATGAGTGAAGTGGAATGACTTGGACCAGTCTTCAGCCGATATGTCTTTACTTGGGTCTCCAGCTCACGCCTTGGTGTAGGGAGGGATTTCAGAATGAAGAGCATTGTGTAACACTTTATAGAGGGAGGCTAGGACATGTCTTGGTGGTTCAGAGAGGGAGCACAGCCGCTCAAACTCAGAGAGTGGACAATGAGTGTAGGAGGAGGATTTTGCAAAATGAGGATAAATGTAAAGTGGCCAACCAATCCTTAGGCCCACCCGTAAGGAGCAGAAGACCCGATTGAGGGCAAATAAAGTCTCAAGCCATGGGCCAGGAGGCGCGTAAAGGGACCAATGGTAGTAGAGCCCAACCCCTGAGGAAGAGCAGGGTTATCAAATAGAGTGATAAGGGAGAGAGATGCCTGTTTGGCTTTAATGTCAAATAAGGATGAGCTCACTATTTGGTCCAAAAACTGGTTAGCTTAACCAGCCGGAGCTGAACTTCATATATGAGAGTTTCCACTGTCAATGGCTGCCAGATAAGCAGTGGATGATGGAACCTGCTGTGTATTTAGCAACCAGGTACTGTATGCTACTTAGCTCATTAATTTGCTGGCTGCGATTCCCCAGAAATGTAAATAAAGCAGTAAAGGTAGTGCTGAAATCATTGGCCAGATGATCACATTCCCATATTTGAACAATTACATTAACAACATTTAGTTGACAACGTCACTGGGGATACCTTGTCTCTATATTTACATTGCAGATGACAGTGCAGGGAGCTGTCAGATTAGACTCATCAGCAAATTTATTTTTCAGCAAGTCGGGGGCTTCGTTTGTAATTGAGAAGGATGTGTATGACTGGATGATGTGATGATGAGGATGATGTGGTGATGAAATTACATTGTAGGACTTTTTGGGTGTTTTATTTTCTATTAAAGGACTTGTCAAAATTTCCTATTTTCAATTTCTTTTTGCATGGGGACCCTATTAACCTCTACATGAAGTCTATCTAACTGAAGAGAATTCCTTGTTGTTTCTTTATAAACAGAAGGAAGCAGTCAGGACTATCATTTACTGACAATTCTAAACTGCATTTTTCTTGGTAAAAAGTTAGTTTTGCTGTAGTAAGTTGTATATAATGTAGATATGCACTACTTCACAGGCAGGTTAAGAGCATCCCCCAGGCATGTTATATAAAGGAATTTTGCATTTTTTAATGTTGCCATTTAGGAATTATTAAAATGTGTGTTCTCCTCCAAATGAAATTTAAGAAAAAAAGTTTTTTCCTGTATATGTTTCCTAAGGCAGTACCCAGCCATCTATGCCATATGTTTAAGCAATCAGTAATGGCTATTTTTTAGGCTGATAGGTAAGAGATTGCCAGATTCATCTCCCACTGACTTCAGGGTAGTTTGGATTCAACACTCAAACTTCAGTACAGTTCAGTTAACCCACCTAGAACCCAATCCAGATATGTTCGGCTCATCCCTAATGTTGTCCTACAGCTACATTTTCACTTGAATGTAATATTAGCTGTTTTGCCGTCATTCATTGCATATAGGATTTTTATGATAAAACATCCAGAATTTAACCAATATTAATGAAACAAGCTTTTATAAAAACCATACCATACCATGGTTACTGTATCAATCTGAAGGAAATAAACATTGGTCTATAAACACAATTGTGTTAGCTAACTTACTGGATTACAGGTTTTGATGACATGCTTATGCTATGCTCCAAAACTTGGGAATTCACTTCCAAAGTACACCAGATAGTCATCTCTCTAAACTCATTCAAATCAAATCTAAAAACGTTTTCTCTTTAGACAAGCTTTCATGTAATTGTCCCTTTTTTCCTTTATTTTATCCTGTGTATTTTGTGTGTTTACCTTGTAAAGCGCTTTGAGAAGCTACCTTTAAAGGCTGTATGTAAAATAAAGTTTATTATTATTATCACTATTATTACTATTATTATAATTATTATTATGATGTATTCTTACCGTAGGTTTCTTTATTTCATGGCATAGTGAAAAATGCCTCTTGCATAATAATAGCTCTATTTTTTTTTATTTATGAACATGTGAAAATAGAAATACAGAGCACATACTGTACCTTTCCCACATATTGGTAATCCAATCCAGTGTACTCCTCTAACAAAAAGAATTGATTCCACATCCAACCACGTTTATGTCTGCTAAGTAGTTTTCCATCATTCACAGAAAAATGCTGCAGAATTTGCTGGGGTTGACCATCTGAAGTCCTCTTAAAGTAGAGCTCAGAATCACAAGGGTTTGGTTTAGAAATCCACAGAAGCAATATTAGTGCTGAGCAAAGTAACATAGTTCCAGTGTTCCCACACACTCGAGGTGAAAAAAATGTGAAATATTATGGTTAATTTAAGAATTTCCTTACAAGTTGAGATTATCCTTATATGATGCCTTCATCTTTCTCTCTCTCATGTTTTCAAATCTGAATGAAATTAAAAAGAGGATTGATTAATATCTCTAACAATGCAAAATAATTCATCCTAAACACGAACCATTTAAAAAATTCTACATAGTGTATACATTTATCATTTCATTGAATTGAATTAATTCTTAGATGGGATGCAGCCAGGGGCGGACTGACAACTCATGGGGCTCCTGGGTAATAGGGGATCATGGGGCCCTTGTGTCCTCACCCACACTCAAACCACACCACAAAAACCTATGAAAGGTACCAGGGACATCTCATGGGGCCCCCTACTGACTCCGGGCCCTCGGGCAGTGCCCGAGTTCCCCAATGGTCAGTCCGCCCCTGGATGAAGCAGTACACCAAAACCAGCATCGACTCTAGGACCGACACATGCTTGCTTCAACCTCTCCATTCATCTTGTTTAAAAAAAAAAACCCTCAACAGGAATAAACTTACCAAGTTATCAGATCTTTCAATGTAAAACTGACAAGCAAGTTTTTTTATGTAGAAATAAAGAAATGTAAAATTATGTTTGAAGGAGCAATGGATTTTATATATATATATATATATATATATATATATATACACATATACACATATACACACACACACACAGTATATATACACATATATATATTTCAATCAATCAGACACTCTGGTCCAGCCACCACGTAATTTTGAAACTTCATAGATGACCCATATTTCAGAGCCTGTTGTCAAACTTCTTTCTTTATATGCAATAGTGAAACTAACACAGTGATGCAAGGTCTGCAGACTTAAAAGGCAAGCTATCTTTCTCAAGGCTATAATAAAGTGAACTTAATTGCTTAGTACTGTCAAAACATAGTAAAGCTGAAAAAGACTGCAAGCGTTAGCAGTTGGCAAGCATTTTTTCATTCAAGAATAAAAAAATTTCTTAAAAAAAATTAAACCATGGTCTCTTCAATACTCCGTTGACAATGATAAACAACAGTACTGCTCTGCTTTCTATTTTGGAAAAAATACTTGTGCTATCACATTATCCTGTGTATTATTGTTAATTGTTCCATTGGTATGTTACTCTGTTCTCCCTTGTTTAGCTAGACACCACCTACTTCCACATGTTTCACAGTTAGTTTTGTTTTTCCACAGCAGAGACAGGACTAACAAAAGTCTTCTTACACTTGAACTTATCTGAAGTACAACTATGTTGGTTTCAACTTCTGTGTCTTATTGGGGTGTTAAATTGCCTACCAAATTATAAGCTGGCCATACTGTCCACACATCTTCAATCTCAGGAAGTACTGTATATCATTGCATACATTTGCATTTCAAACAAAACAATAGTTTTAGAATCAAATAATGTTCAGTGCATATCAGTGTTAACTAGAAATAAATGATTGATTGGCACAAATGCTGTTTGGAAATGCATTAACCACTTGCCTACTGGGCACTTTTACCCTCTTCCTGCCCGGGCCAATTTTTAGCTTTCAGCACTGTTGCACTTTGAATTACAATTGTGCAGTCATGCAACACTGTAACCATATGAAAGTTTTATAATTTTTTTTCAAATAGAGCTTTCTTTTGGTGGTATTTAATTGCCATGGGTTTTTATTATTTGCACTATAAACAAAAAAACAGCAAAACATTTGAAAAAAGATGTTCTTTGTTTCTATTATAACATTTTTCACTGACTGGTGGCACCGACTGGCGCCACTGATGGGCAGCACTGCAGACCACTGCTGGGTGGCACTGCTGGGCACTGTTGGGTGTCACTGCTGGGCTCCGATGGGCGCCACTGATGGGCACTGATGGACACCACTGATGGGAACTTTTGGGGCTGCAATGATAATCAGGGCACTGATAATCAGTGTCTGGATTACCAGTGTAGATGTCCTCTGTGACACTTGCCACTTATCGGCAATACGTTCATCATGTGACAGTGTGAGGAAAGTGCAACTTTATTTATTTTGTGTTCCAAATGACACAGCTGATCATGTGGAAAATAGCCGCTGTGATTGGCCTTTTACCTTGTCATGTGATCAGCTGTGTCCATAGGACACAGCGATTATAGACAGTGCCTAGTGTGTGCCGCTGGGGGCACATGAAGGTCTCATTTTGTTAAGATGTCATATGACATCCTCCCAGAACTGGACAACAGGGCTGTAGCCGTCATTGTTGTAAAGTGGTTAATTACTCCCTCTATAGTATCTTTAAGTTATATAGGGTATGAGAAGTCAGTGCCCACCCACCCTTCATGATAGAAAAGACTCTCCAAAACAAACCACTTTAAACAAAAGGCCACGGTAGAAATGCAATATGAATAATATACAAGGCATGAACATACCCCTAACAAACCACATCATACCTAGCCTTACTTCATGCCTTGTCATTTAGTGAAAACATAGACTCTCACAAAATGGCATATAGAAACCACAATCATGTATGGTTGCCAGTCAAGAAGATAAAACATGCCAACTGGATAAAGTTCATAAATGTGGTGTAAAATTGACAATTTAGGAAAGCATTACATTTTTTTTCTATTCAGCATGGCCATCTCCCGATGACCATCACAATATCAGCACTGCCAGTTTAACTGTTGGGGCCCGGGGTCAGTAGGGGGCCCCATGAGATGCCCCCGGTACCTTTTTCATAGGCTTTTTTGAGTTTGGGCAAGGACACAGGGGCACCATGATCCCCTATTGCCCGGGGACTCCATGAGCTTTCAGTCCGCTCCTGTGTATAAGCAATGTTTTTTTCTACCTGGTCTGCATGCCACTGTGTAAGGACCACACCAAGGCCATAGTCTGAAGCATCAGTAGTAACAATAGTAGGTAGAGAAGGATCCAACAATGCTGATGCTGAGGTGTTTATGGTGAGTTATTTAACTGTTTCAAAGTTGTTCTGGAAAGTCTCTGACCAAATCAAGTTTGCATTTCCATGTAGTAATGCACTCAATGGCTCTACAACTGAGCAATAATTGGTAATACCTTCAGAACATTATGAAGTATTACCTAGGAAAGCACATAAGACCTGAAAATCAGATGCAGCAGATGCTTGTATCACTGGTTTTACATGCTCAGTATCAGGCAATAGTTTCACTTGTAATATAATATGACCAGCCGAGTGTCTACAGCAGCATTTCGAAAGAAAGAACATGCTCTCATGGGTAATGAATGCAATAATGTCCATACTTTCCTTATCCTGCAAAACCTGATTATATGCAATTTAAAGATCCAGGGTAGAAAACAAATGAGTTTTCTGACTCCTCAAAATGCTTCCACAAAATATGGTGGTGATGCTAGCTTAAAGAGTTAATTGCTTTCGCTTTCAGGCTTCTGACACCTAGATTGTGGTCCCACCAGCTGAGTGTGCAGGGTGAAGCTGAGAGTGGCATTGTTATGTAAGTGACAGCATAGTTTGACATTGACCAGTATTTTGTCACAAGTTGGTGAGAAGAGCAGGGGTCACGCACCATCACACTGAGGTCTTCTACAGGCCTAAATCCCAAGGGGGGCTTGAGCCTTCTCTAGACAACTAAGTACTATTATGTGGTTCAGATAGCTCAACATACTCTTTTCCACTCCACAAGCAAACCACTGTGGGTCTCATGGAAGGTTTATGTCTTCTTCCTCCCAGGTGTTCACAATTTATTCTGTCTGCCACAAGGAAAGAAGGCATAGATTTAAAATCCTATAACAACTCAATCACGCTGTGTATAGGACATGGTTATGTCTAAGAAAAAACGCATTTACGATTAGTTTGCTAGGCAATCCAATGTTTTCTGCAAAATTCAATAATCAGTTAGCTTTCTTGTGGTGGGCTAAATGTAACCTTACAAAAAGGTGTAATCTCTCCTCCTCAATACTTGGAAAAAAAAAGCATCCAACCTTGAAAACATTATTGATATCTTCAACTCAAACATTTTCTTTCTTCTCTTGATGTCCCACCTGAAACATCTATAAATTCTACTTAATTTGAAAAATAGTGTGACTCAGATTCCCTCATGCCAGGCATGATATCCTGTCTATACTTACAACTCCCCACATCTTCAATGGTCTCCAACCCTGCCTATACATTGAAAAGAAAGAGAGACTTGCATAAAGGCATTTATCAAAAATACTGGAACCCTATTTTGATAGCTACTTCTAAAAACTCTTACCCTGGTGGTATCTAGTACCATATCAAATCTCAAAAGTGCTGACATACCCTTCAACTTGTTTCAGAGGATATTCATTACAAGGTACATATGCCCACATAGCATGGAAATGTCCTTTAGTCCCGGTTCTTTTGCAAATGAAATGATAAGAACAGCTTTGGTTAAGTACTTAACAAAAATTTAGTTTGAAGCCCTCCTCTGCAAACCACCTGTGGCCTGTAGTAGATGTTAATCTAAACTTGTAATCCACATTGTTGCAAAGGGTCTGGGAGAAAATCCCTAAAACATGTGCAGTCTTCTTAGTGTGTCATAACAGGAAATAGGGAAATAATTATAAAGTACTACACAGTTTTGCAACTGTAAATAGGGACATCTACAAGCAAAAGGTATGAACACTACATAAACTATGGCAGTAATCCCTACATTGGAGTCCCCAGCCAATGACAGAATGGTTGAGCCCTTCATTGCCCACCCATAACTGAAATGTAATATTATTTGCATGTTGAAATGATTTTCATTCAGACAGTTTGAGAGTTATTTGGATAAATTCTAATGTAATACATGTGAAAGAGTTAAATTTATGTAATTGAAATATTGCCTGTTATCTACACTGAGCTTTTGTTTAAATTTATCAGTTCGTTTTTATTAATACAACGATGGATATTCACTCTAGTGAATTGTGTTTCTCATTGCATACACTAATACCATCCTGTGCCATTCTAAAGTCTTTTAATGAGAATGAATATTCATCAGTGGTAATCAAACAAATAATAATAATAAGCAAGGTCTTTAGAGAGTATTACCAATATGCGCTGGATTTATGCCTCAGTTGACAACTGCACTGGTTCAAGAAACATTTTAAATTATGTTAAACGAAAAAGAACATAGACTACACCCATTCCTCTCTTAATTATACCATACTACGTGTATCAAATATATAATTTTTTTTCTCTTTAAATGTGCATACTGAACCATGAAACTAATGTAGTTTACATAACTGGTTAAATGTTATGATGAAAAGCTCACACCCTGCAGTGTATATATTGTTTGCACACCCTTTTTAGAATGTTTAAAATGTTAATTGTTTTTGCTACATTAATGCATAAAACAGTCCATTGGCAAAATGTCATACAACACGTACAAAAGTCTAAAAAAGTCATTAAGAGTGATGAAATTCAGAACTTCAAAAAGTTAATAACTGAACTTCATGGTCATAACTATGACAGATAAGTTTGTAGAGAAGTCATTGAGGATATGAAGTAGAGTACAACATCCCTAAAGCGAAGGAGGTGGATCTCTGCCATTTGGGGATGTGTGAGCCACTTCAGACCAAGGAAATTAGTCAACAGCAAAATGAATGGAGTATATCATCATTACACTGAAGGAAAAAGTGCATCCATTAGTCCAGAAGCTGAGCATAGGGTACTCATGGATTTCCAACATGACCATTATCTAAAACATAATGGTAATTTTGCTCTTTAGTGGCTGCAAGAAAAAAAAGTGAAGGTTCCAGAGTGTCCATTACAATCTCCTGACCTCAATATCATTGAGTCACGTTGGGGAGATGATTGGACATGCAGTTCATGACAAACATTTAAAGAACTTATGAGACCTAGAGGCTTTTTGCTCAGAAGAATGGTCAGCTTTACAACATGAAACAAATAGGACCTTATTCACAGTTATCGCAAAAGACCGCATTATTATTATACAGTATTTATAAAGCGCCAATAGTTCACTCAGTGCTGTACATTACAAAGGGGGACAGAACATGTGACAGAACAATACCAATACAATGCAAAACATGAGGGGATTGAGGGCCCTGCTCTTTCGAGCTTACAATCTATCATTGATGCTAAAGGAGGAAATACACAATATAAAGAAATAAAGGTTTGATAACTTTTGAACAGATCTATTTAATTATATAGCTTTGTAGCTAAGGTTTTTAATGATCCTGTGATACCTGGTTGTTTAATAAGAATTATATTAAAAATAAATACGATTTGTCTTGTTTGATTACTCATATTCTCTTAAAAAATGGTACACAAGTTGCATCTAAAGGGGGAGAGAGAGAGAGAGAGAGAGAGAGAGAGAGAGAGAGAGAGAGACAGAGAGAGAGAGAGAGAAGCAGAGAGACAGAGAGAGAAGCAGAGAGAGAGAGAGAGAGAGAGAGAGAGATTACAGCCACCTATAAATGTACGGCTTTGAATGGCAGAATTAGAACACGTAAATATAATTTGATGTTTGGCCATAAGCTATAGTATGTTTGGTTGAGTTTGTTATTCTGGCAGAAATCATGGTTTCTAAATTTTTGTGATTCCAGTTTGTAGAAGAGTGTGCTTAAAGTGATGAGCAAACTATGCAAAGTTCAATTTGCTGCATGTTCAACAAGCATGTTCGAAAGTTCCCAAATACTGAACATAGCATTGAACTTCATTCAAGTCTATGAGCCCTGAATCCTATTATTTTTTCTCACCTTTTTCAAGGCTAATGTGTAAGCTTTTATTCAAAGAAAGGCATACATAGCTGGGCACTGCCACGTGGGAAAATCAATGCAAAAAATAAACAACTGCTCAGAGGGGAGTGGGATTTGTATTTCACTTATTAAGCAAAAATTAAAAATAAATACACAAATCTTTTAAATAACATGCTTTAGGGATGTATTAAACCTGCACATGTGGATGCAATACAATGTACTCCTTTAAAAGTGTCATTGTTTGTGTACAAATAGCAGGTGGGATCTGATAATTAGCAGTCTAGCACTACCACCTCTAAATAACAGATCCCCATTTGGACTTTGGGTGTAAAGAAGCTATTAAGGATCTTTGGTGACATCACTGATTACCAACGGTCATGACCATGACCATACGTAATCATGTAAGGGGCCTGGATAGCTGGAGCTTTTGATATTTCCGTGCTGGCCCTTTAAAAGAAAAAAGAAACACAACATGGGATCTCCAAAAAGATTAATAAAAGTCCCTTATCCAGGCAACCTGGTAGTGAGCATGTGCCCCCCCTAAAGCATACCAGGTCACATGCCTTCATGCAGCAAAGTCTCCCCACCTTGCAAGACACCTTGTATACATTTTGAGAGGACAGGGGTCTTCATCTTCCAAAAAGGTATATGGGTGCCTGTGTGGAGATGCTTATCAAAATCTGAAAGCCCTCTTTAGAACAAGGGGGGCAACAGATATCTGACCCTCTCCCCTACTGCTAAGTGAATGAGTACAGAGTACATAGTTCCCCCCACGACTTTCACTTTTACTTACTTTACAGTAAGTCCTTTACTGAAAAAAAAGTGATGTCCCATGAAATGTGTCCAGTGTGTAGTCCAGTGAGGTAGATTCATGTGAGTCATAATAAGAAATGCCTGACAATGTTGATCTGTCACCACAGCGACCTACCATTATTGATACTCCACCACAAAATTACTTGTTTATATACAGAAGCTGGCAGAGATGATGGGTGATGTCATTGACCAAATATGTCATACAGGGGTGGACTGACAACTCATGGGGCCCCCGGGCAATAGGGGATCATGGGGCCCCTGTGTCCTTGCCCAAACTCAAAAAAGCCTATGAAAAAGGTACCAGGGGCATCTCATGGGACCCCTTACTGGCCCCGGGCCCTCGGACAGTGCCCGAGTTTCCAAATGGTCAGTCCGCCCCTGATGTCATAACATGGTGGGAGTGCGACCTGCTACAACCCTTCTGGTGTCTAGTCTTTGAGGTATACAATCGGATCTATGGTGAGTCCTTGGCCTTATCACCAGAGATTGCTCTCCTCTCTATATTACCGGGTTCGCTGGCAGCGCAGAAGAAATGTTTATTGCGTTTCTTTTTATCTGCGGCTTGCCAAATTATATCCATCTTCTGGAATACAACCACCCCCCCACCTCTTCCTATGTGGGTTTCTGCACTTAATGATATCATGCGTATGGAAGAGATGCTGGCATTTGCCAAGGATACTTATGATAAACACAAATTACTTTGGTTGGTCTGGCTCCATTTCTCTTCCTCTCCGAACCTTTGAGGGTTGTTGGCTCCATAGTGTTCTAATAGTGTTGGCCTGGGTTTATCCGGCCATGGTCCTATGATTGTCAGGTTGGCCCTATTGCCCACATCTGTCTACAGCCCATTGGGTCACACGACTAGGCCCAGGCGCTGCGTTGCTGTGATCCTGCCCCTTGCCTTCTCCGCCTCCTGACCCCTCTCATTTCTAGTCTTTTTTGTCTCTAATACTAGGTTACACCCCCCTTTTTTTTTCTTTTTTTCTCTTTTCTTTTCCAAACTTCTATACCACTCCTTTTAGTTTTGTTCTTTATATTGTATTGTACAGAGGTACCTTACAATGTTTTCTATATCTCATCCAGGGATAGCTCCCTGAGAATTATGTTCCAGATATTTCTGTACCAATTGCTATTGATCCGTTAATTTATCCAATGAGTATAATTATACGCAACTATTCCCCTGGGTCATTTCCTTGCTCGAGATTTATTTGTGTTTGTTTATTTGTATGTATCACTTATATTTCTCTGTTGCGTTCTGTAAAATTACCACAAAAACTGTAATAAAGACAAATTTGCCTTTAAATGAGATAAATGTCTTCTGCTGACATGAGGTTGCTGTTCATTGATCAAAAAAGTATTTTGTATGTATGTTCAGACTTTATTACACTGTTTGTAGAGCAATGTACTAAATGTTATTACTAGATTCTAGACAGAATGTGATTGAAAAAAAAAACCTGATACCTTTTGGGCATATAATAAGTGGCAGTTTAATTTCTTCGAATGTCTGAAACATGCAGTTGAAATTAAATGGAATGAAGACATAACTACCGTAACAACAAAACAAAAATGTAATGATTTTTTCTTTTTTTCATCTTTTGCCTTACACGTCGATCTATCAGAAGTAATTCTATAAAATAAATAAATAGATGAGGGAACTTCTAAGATGTTTTAAAAGCTTTTATATGTATTTCTCATCAGTATTGTGAACATTCCTACCATTAATTATTGCAGTTTAATCCATGTTTTCTGGATTTTAAAGTGAGGTTGGCAATAGTATCCAGCAAAGATAGAAATGTGATCACTTCTGTACAGAGCTCCCAGCTAATTAATACAATTGCTCACCAGTGCACCAGCCCTGCCAATTCTTGATTGGGAGTACTAATTTTAGCATCACTATCTCAGTTGCAGGCATCAAATCACTGCATGAATACTTCTACAGTAGTAGGGAGGAAGGGAGAAAGCTAGTGTATGAGCTAGGAGCTAAAAAAAGGGAAGGTTATGTTCTTGCCTTATTCTATTTTCAGGTACATTCAGATATACAGTATGTCTTAAAGTGGTAGTAAAGTTTAAAAAAAAAGAAAATTCTCCTTGCAAGGTAAAGGCATAAAATGCTAGTATGCATCGAATACCAGCATAATATGAAAGACTTTGAACCAAAGTCCTCCAGTGGCATGCTGTCACCTCTGCAGAGGCTTCCATCTTCACCTGGGTTCCCAGGCTGTAGCTACTTAAATGGCCAAGCTGCAATAAAATCCCTCCCATGCATGCGTGTGGGAATCATGGTCACCGCACAAAGCTCTGAAGGAATGGCACAGGTATACTGTTCCTGCAGAGCACCTGTACCAATAATGTCACCGGCTGCTGCTCACTAGATTATCTCCTAAATGGTACATGTTTAGGAGATATCAATTTTACCTACAGGTAAGATTTATTATAAGCTTACTTGTAGGTAAAAATCAAAAAACAAAATTGAGTTTAATCACC
This sequence comes from Staurois parvus, assembly GCF_062004578.1. Taxonomy (NCBI): domain Eukaryota; kingdom Metazoa; phylum Chordata; class Amphibia; order Anura; family Ranidae; genus Staurois; species Staurois parvus. The sequence continues at coordinate 13,749,348 of NW_028317949.1, forward strand.
ACTTTATAGCCTAAATGAGACCTGCAGTCTGCTCTCTTGACTGCTCTGGTATTTCCACATTGGCAAGACCACATCTTTTTTTATGAGTGTGTTTTTGTGAACTGCCTGTGAACTATATGTTTAAAGGGTGCAATAACAGTGGACATCTGACCATTCTGCACTACATATTGATGCATCTATAGTATTCAGCACTTCCTACACAGAAAGGGTTTGGCTGTCCATTTGAATGTTAGGTATTTTGGCATTTTTTCACTTGTATTCAAAAGAGCCAAGCTCTTCCAGGATTCTGAAGCATGCATCTTTAGGCCACTTTAGGACCAGCTAACACACATTTATGTAGCCATCTTAAAGTGGCTATACCAGGATGATGCCCACAGCTATAGGCATCATCCCAGTATTGTTTTTTTTTCTGAAGCCAATTCTGTTTTGTGTAAAAGCAATCCTAGTGGCTAATCAGCTGCTAGATTGCTTTTGTATATGGTGGAAGGGGATCCCCCTTGATCAGTGTAGCTCATCAGTGCAGCCAATAGTGCCCATCTGTGCTGGCTTTCAGTGCCCATCAGTGATGCCTGTCAGTGCCACCTATCAGTGCCGCATACCAGTGCTCATCAGTACTACATATCAGTGCAGCTTCATCAGTCCTTCCTCATCAATGCCCATCAGTGCAGTCTCATCAGTGCACATCAGTGAAGGACAAAAATCACTTATTTGCAAAACTTTTATGATAGAAACTAAGAAAATTTTTTTTTGTTTTCAAAAATTTTCATCTTTTTTTGTTTGTTTAGCAAACAATAAAAACCCCAGTGGTGATTAAATGCCACCAAAAGAAAGCTCTATTTGTCTCAAAAAAATGATTAAAATTTAGTTTAGGTACAGTGTTGCATGACCACGCAATTGTGCGACAGCGCTGAAAGTTGAAAATTGGCCTGGGCAGGAAGAGGGTAAAACTGCCTGGTAGGCAAGTGGATAAAGCATTGCATGTTAGTTATCTATTTACATGAAATAACATAGTCTTTTATATTTTACTATACAATTGGGTATTATATTGTGTTTTTGTGCAATCAAATAATTAAACTGTATGTATAAAAAAAAAAAAAAGCGAATATTGTGTGAGATAAAGAAATGCAAAACTCACCATTTTATTCTCTAGGACCTCTGCTTAAGAAATATGCAATGTTTGTGGTTTCTAAGTGATTTTCTAGCAAACAAAATGTGTCAGAATAGGCTGGGTCTTCAAGTGGTTAAAGCATAAACATTTACCCAGATTTCTGGTGAATGCAAAAGCAGGACAATAACATGCCTGTATATTGCTTAATTGACTGGTTAGAAAACAGACTTCCTATTCCCTCTTGCATGCACCAAATCCACACATTATAATGCAGAGTTCACAATGACCAGCAATCCCAACTGCTCTGAGTGATGGCCAACACATACATTTCAGATGTATATACATACAGAAAGGTGCTAGTAATACATTCAAATAATTCATATTAGAAAAGAAGATATTACATAAATGAATAAATCTATTTATTATATTATTATTATTTATATTCTATTACTTGATCTATATGATAAAAACAGTTGTGAGTTATAAAATGCAATGTATATATTGCCAAAACACGTTTAGGAAGTGTTAAATCACTGTCAGTGTATTTTTCGCTGTCTGTGTCCCATTGTGGAATTTTTTTTCCACTTTCTATCTCTGCAATTCAAGTGGAATTGACCTCTTAAGCCGGATTGAAATTTGTCAGGTTCAGCAGGGACCAGCCAAATTTTGATCAATGTATGGGCACCCTAGTTGTACACAAGTCAATCTATCGATCAACTTGTGTACAACCAGCCTGTCAAGTTCTTCCTGAATGATTAGTGTCACTGGCTACAACCTGCAACACTAATCATTGTATTCTACTGCAGGGAAGACTCCCCATGCTCCCTGCTGGCAAAACAAAACAGCACTGTGGGAGGGACTGTGTTGGAAAATCAAGCAATTTTCTTTCTTTCCCCCATGGTGGAAGGAAATAAAACTGCATTATCTATGGCTTGTCTTAGACAAATCGTTCCCATTTAAAGATTCACATCCACCTCCTGTTCTGGTGACAGCTGTAAAATATTGGATTTCCTATCAATTTCTGCCTTTGTGAGAATGATTACAAGGACAAATAGAGATGGTGAACATACTTAGTGATAACACATAAAACATTAAAAAGGAAGAAAAAAAAAAAAAAAAAAGATATGGGGTTTACATATACTTTATTAAAAATTATATGACATAAAATTGCATTGGATATGCTATTTAAATCTAGATAGTGTCCAAAACATAACAGAAATAGGGAAGATTTTTATAGACATGTGATTCAGGCCTTATTTGAATCAGTTCACTCATATTATAGTTGTCAAAAGTTATTTCATTCCATATGAGTAGCCCAATAACCTGAACAACTCTGGTATGGGAGCAGGATTGAAACAAGGAAAAGCGCAAAGCTCAGGGCTATTTCAAAGTTGTTAAGGATACAAAGGTTAAAAGTCCAGATGTACAGATGCAGGGGAATACTAAGAACAAAAAGCATGTACCAAAGGCCCTTATTACATGAAATCTCTGGGTATCTCCTATTTTATACACTCTTTTCCCCTATAAAAAATTTAAGAGTGGCAGAAAAATATCAAAACAAGCCTACAAGTCAATCAATAATTCCTTAATATTAAAATACAATGCTAAATTTCCAAATGGGACAAGTTGTTAACTCATACATAGTATATAAAATATCTTTTACACCATTTTATAAATTGCTTATCATGCACCTGGCTTTTACATAACCATTTTGCTTATAACCACATGTAAATGGGTCACGAAATGCTGTAGCACTTGTAGAGCAATTTATACCAGTGCATAATCAGAACAACAGGCACTTGAATAGCATCAATTGCCCATGATTGAAAGATTGAAATTTGCACTAAGGCAGTGATTTACTAAAACATATAAGAGCTGCATTGAACCAGTGGACCTTTGCTTGCTTGAAAGACCAAATCAATTGAAGGAGAAATAATATATACATATCACAACAACATCAACGTACACAAGAAAAGTTATTCACTTATTTACAAGTAATAGCTTTACTAAAACTCAATTGTTATAATTTTGGCTTCATTTTTTTCACATAAAAAACACAGTAAAATCCCAACTAAACAAATAAATACAGTATGTTACATAGTAATCCACTCTGAGCATATTTCACATTTGCATCATAGTTAATCAAAATAGAAAGACATTACATTACAGTTTCATTAAACAAGAATGCTAACCTGGTCTTTCTGCATCAAAGAAACATTAGACTTCTTATTTTACACTGATTGACACAAAGTTGCTCTCTGCCATGAACAAGTGGCCAAGAGATCATCCCAGCCTGATTTCTGATTTCTATTCTTACATACTCTCTTGAAGGGTATTAGTAATCATGGTGTGAAAGGCATAGGCTAATTACATCATGAAACTCATAGAGCACAATAAGTATGGTGATAGTGACAGTACAGCAGTTAAGGTGGTTGTAACCCCCTTAACTGCTGTACTGCTTAACTGTAACCCCCTTAACTCCCTCCTCACTGGCCTACCCAAGTGCAGGCTCTCCCCGCTCCAGACCATCCTGAACTCAGCTGCCAGACTCATCCACCTCACCACCCGCTCCACCTCTGCCACCCCCCTCTGCCTCTCCCTCCACTGGCTCCCGATTGCCCAACGCATCAAATTTAAACTCCTTACCCTTACCTACAAAGCCGTTCACAACACTGCCCCTGACTACCTCACCAATCTGATCACCAGGTACCACCCTACCCGTACCCTTCGCTCCTCACAGGACCTCCTTCTATCCTGCTCCCTGGTCTCCTCCTCCCATGCACGACTGCAGGACTTCTCCAGGTCCTCCCCCATCCTCTGGAACTCACTGCCCCAATCCATCAGACTGTCGCCTTCTCTATTCACATTCAGGCGCTCCCTCAAAACCCATCTCTTCAGGGAAGCCTACCCCACCCCCACCTAACGGCCATCCTCCCTCATTCCTCCTACCACTTCATCCCCCCCAGCCACTTCCTACTGTACCTTTACCCCCTCCCTCCTAGATTGTAAGCTCGTAAGAGTAGGGCCCTCTTACCCCTCGTACGCTGTCTGTCTTTGTTGTACTGTGCCACGTATTGTCCCCCCCTATTGTACAGCGCTGAGCAAACCCTTTGGCGCTATATAAACTCGTAGTAATAATAATAATAATAATAATAATAACCCTAAAAAGAAAAAAAAAAACCTTCTTTGAAGCATGAAAAATACCACAGTGCTTCTGTAGTGTACTTTGCCTCATTCTATGCTGTAAAATACCTTGTTGATCCTGCCAGCTCCTGTGTTCCCCTGTGTGTACTGGCTATGGTATTTTTGGCTGCTGATCTATGATACCATAGTCAGTTTACGTGCCTCCGTCATCCCTTTGTGTGCTTGTGGGAGTCTCTCCCCCTCCCTCCCTGTCATTTCTTTGTGTGAGAACCCATCTCTGCCCCACTCCACCCCTGTCCTGCAACTATTTCCCGCAACTGTAAAGTAAAATTTACAGATAACTGGAATTCTTTCTATGGTATTAAGCGGGGCGGAATGACAACTCATGGGGCTCCCGGGCAATAGGGGATAATGGGGCCCCTGTGTCTTTGCCCAAACTCAAAATAGCCTATGAAAAAGGTACCAGGGGCATCTCATGGGGCCCCCTACTGACCCCGGGCCCTCGGGCAGTGCCGGAGTTTCCAAATGGTCAGTCCGCCCCTGGTATGAAGATATAAAATACTGTGTGTCTGTTTTAAAAAAAAATTATAATCCTAAATATGGCTGTGCGGTCACAGGACCTCCCTCTGCTGGCCGGCTGACATCAGAGAGGAAACTCAGCCCCTCCCTCAGCTATCCTTAGATCGGGGAAAGCAGAGCTGTGCAAAAGGGTGGTTAGGATTATAATTTTTAAAAAACATACACACAGTCCTTTATATCTTCATACCACAGAGGGGATGCAATTTATTTGTAAATCCTACTTTACAACCACTTTAATCTTGAAGGTCAGTAGACCCACACACCAAATATATGCATATAGTAAAATCACCAAAATAATAATCTTTTTCTATTTCAATGGTTTTTATTAATTTTTAAACAGTATAAAAGAGAGGCAATAAAACACGCCCACGCAGGGGCTATCAATTGCACAGATAAAAAAAAATGCAAATTAAAAAAAAAAAAAAGGAAAAACGGTGCTCTAATGCCAACAGGGCAAAAGGAACCAAAATAATCTTTTTAAAGTAGATTCTATTGATAACACGAACTTGATATTTAAGGGAGCCCTTCATGATATGTTATTAACTTAGTTAAGGAATAGTCAGGCAGGAAGGAGGATATTTTGTTGAAGGGTTTTTTTTAGAACTATTAGAATGAATAATGATCAAAGATCTATGTTAGTTCATTAAACGGGGTATTTACACATTGCTACATCTACAAAACAGTATACACATCACTATTTTTAGAAAATTCAGCTCTGCTGTAGTAATGTTTCTATTTCATTTATCATAGATATATCTGGAAACTTAAAGGATAAGTTGACCATTGTAACATATTTAGAGTATAACATGTTACAATACAGCACCTGCCCGCACACCCCTCACCCCAACCCCCCATGACAACAGGAAAGGGATCTTCTCCCTGCACCTGCTGTCATTCATGAAAAGAGTTCTGTGAATTAATGAACTGCAAGTACTGTCAGCCCTTGAGGCAGCCAGTTTGTTGTTTTCAATGAACTGCGAGGGCACTGGTGAACACTCTCATAGTTCATTGACTCTTCCTGGACTTCAGTAACTGTCTGCCAGTATGGGAGGTATGAGCAGAGAACTGACTGAGAGTCTGGAGGAGCTTGACATTGCACACACGATTTACTGATTGCTAATGCAATGCATTAAAGGCTGCAGTGTAAAAAATACAACAAATAAACAAAAAGATGTGCATTTATTTATTTTAAAGGTGAACTTATCTTTTAACTGTGTATAGTAAAGAAACAGGCAACATCTTACTTCAGTTTAGAAAAAAGTGACCTGAAGAATGCAATTAAAGAATTTGACATTTTGAAAAAAAAAATCCTCAGTATGAAAAGGCATCTTTTTTTTTTTTTTACACATACAGCCAGGGGCGGACTGAGAATTCATGGGGCCCCCAGGCAATAGGGGAACATGGGACACCTGTGTCCTTGCCCAAACTCAAAAAAGCCTATGAAAAAGGTACCAGGGGCATCTCAAGGGGGGCCCCTACTGACCCCAGGCCATGCCTGAGTTTCCAAATGGTCAATCCACCTCTGCATACAGCAATTGCCTAGACCTTCCACCACAAGCTACTCCCAGCAATGCAAGAGCATAAGTTAGGGGATGTGTTTTCTGAGCAAGTAGTGGACCGAGTCTTGGCATCATTGGGAAACTGCTTCAATGTTCTATGTGTCCTGTGCTGCTTATGTCTTCTGGTGCCCTGTCAGAGACCTGGCCATTGGGATATCAGTAGATTCTACTGGGAAAGTGCCATAGCGGCAGATTATGTAAAAGGAATGGAATCTGGATCATAAACAAATATTCCATAGTGCATTTGATATTGTATACTGTATAATATGGTCACCCTGCTCACTGTCTTTCAAATCAATTTCTCTTTAACTGGGTCAGGCAATGATCTTAGAGTGTATTTTCAAGGTCGGCATTTATGATTTTTTTACTGCAGCAAAAACATTATTTATGCATTAGCAGAACAAAGATAAACCATGTGAAAACTGTGGAATTTAGCTATCACATATTCTTATCCTAGGATAGAAAATTGACACTAGAGCCCATTGCTTACTTCAGAGTATGGGGGTGATTTACTAAAGACAAATAGCCTGTTAATTTTGCAGGGGAACTTTCGCATGGCAAGATAACTTTCCCTTAGCCAGTTGTATCTACAAACATGTTTCTGGCTGTGTCAGTATAGTGATGAGTTTGTTTTTCTGTTCATGTTTCTGGCTGCATCACTGATGTACTGATTTTGTCTCTGAAGACATGTTTCTGGTCAGTACAGCACTGATTACTTCTCTGTAGACCTGTTTCTGGATGTTTCAGTACAGTACTGATTTTAGTGTCAGTGGACTTCTTCTGTTATGTCAGTATGACACTGATTAATTATCTGTGTATATATTTCTGGGGTGTAAATATGACACCGATTGTGTCTGCAGTTCAGATTTTTATTACAATCAACTAATATTTAATCCATCCTATGCTTGTGATTAATTTTATGTTTATGTAGTGCCGCACATGTGCTGATTGTATTCCTGGGAAGTGGGAGGGACAAGTCCAAAGCAGTTTTTAGATGTTAAGGGAGGCCTAATATACAGTAGTTGGCTCAGGGGAAAAGAAAGCAATAAATCCAGTTTTGTTCATACACGGTATAATTGTAAAAAAAAAATAAGTAAATTAAAAATATGAATGAAAATTAGGCATTCTCAGGTGTCATCATTTAACTTTCAATGCCCTTGAAATTGTCCTGGGCACCCCTAACACTCATAGCAATCTGTTATAATGCTAGGAAGAAGAATTTAGAGCTTCCATACAAGTGGTTACTGAACCCACATACTATCAGGTCTGGTATGCATGTCTACACCTTTCAGAGTATGCATATATCTTCAGTAACAATTTTACAAAGCAGTGATATAATGTCAGGGAAGGCTCAGAAACCAAATAAATCTTGCTCGCGGCAGCACAGTGGGTGTGCATGCATGAGCAGATGCATGCTCATGCACAGACGAGTACAAGGATGTGCATTGGCGCCAGGTGGGCTATTTAAACTGTTCTAGGTCCTGATGTAACCACATATTGGTCTATACATTTCTGTTAACCTGCTATCTGTTCTGATCTTCTGTTGCCTTCCCAATCTGCTCTGACTATGCATGTATTACACATGCACCGACCCCTGGCTTGCTTCTAGACCATGTCTCTGTCTGCTCCCACTGCCTACTTGCCTTACCATTGCCAACCCTGGTCTAGACTATGACCATTCTTCTGCTTGCCACCTTGTACCAGATCCACCTGCCAGTTCCTGACCCAGCTTGCCTGACCCTGCTTTCATCTGTACTCTGGCACCATCAGTCTGCTAAGCATCTGTTGCCTACTGCCAGTGATCAGACACACTTGCTTCTGGTACCTCATATCTGTCAGTCACTCATGCCACTCCAGGCTCTCATGCCCCCTTTTCACTCAGGGGTATTGAGCAGAAGGTGTAAGAGAACACCTTACTCTCCATGCCAGGCTCCATCACCAGGTACATGACAGTAACAAATGGCCATGTCAGAGCATGAAATAGCGGCCTCTCCACATGAAGAGACTCATCAGGATGTTGCCGCATTGGCCCAGGTTGTCAAAAGCCTTCAGGAGGGGTATACACAACTCGAGATGCATCTCCAAGCCCTACCTGCATCCATAACCTCTGTAACCACAACCTCCACAGTCTCTTCAACTCCTGCTTCCCAGGCATCTGCTCCTGTCCTTCCTACAGTCATGATGCTTCCACCTGAACCGAGGGTTCCCACCCCTGACAGATTTTCTTGAGACCGGGCTAAGTTTTGTGCATTCCGCAATGCATGTTAACTGTATTTTGCACTCATTTGCACACTCGTGCATGTACACATGCTGTCTACCTGCCTTACTGTTGCCAACCCAAGCCTGGACTCCATTTCTTGGATACCATTCTTCTGCCTGCTACTCTATCAGGGGTACTGAGCAGGAGGTGTAAGAGAATGCCTTACTCTCCAGATCTGTAGTATCTCGCATAAATTATATTTCCTATGAGAATATGCCAGGATCCCATGGAACCAATTATGGTGTAGGTATACAAATAGAAATATCTCGTCATCAGATTACTCTGTACACAATGCTCAAAACAGGACAGTATGAGGTGCAACCTAGTGGCATCGGATGGGCCCGAAACATGATATCCCAAAGGTGTTCTATTGGATTTGGGTCAGGTGAGCGTGAAGACCATTCAATGGTATCAATTCCTTCCTCCTCCAGGAACTGCCTGCATACTCTTGCCACATGAGACCAGAAATTGTCATGCACCAGGAGGATCCTAGGACCCACTACACCTTTGTAGCGTCTGATAATGGGTCCAAGGATTTCATTTGAATACCTAATGGCAGTCAGGGAGCCATTGTCTAGCCTGTAGAAATCTGTGCGTCTCTCCATGGATATGCCTCCCCAGACCATCAATGACCCATTACCAAAACTGTCATGCTGAATGATGTTATAGGCAGCATAACATTCTCCACGGCTTATCCAGACCCTTTCACATCTATCACATGTACTCAAGGTGAACCTGCTCTCAACTGTTAAAAGCACAGGGCACTAGTAGTGGACCTGCCAATTCTGATGTTCAATAACAAATGTTAATTGAGCTCTGTGGTGCTGGGCAGTAAGCACAGGGCTCACTAGAGGATGTTGGGCCCTCAGGCCACCCTCATGAAGGGTGTTTCTGATTGTTTGGTCAGAGCCATTCGCACCAGGGGCCTGCTGGAGGTCATTTTGTAGGGCTCTGGCAGTGCCCTTCCTGTTCCTCCTTGCACAAAGGAGAAGATACCTGTCCTGCTGATGGGTTAAAGACCTTCTATGGCCCTGTCCTGCTCTCCTAGAGTAACTACCTGTCTCTTGGAATCTCCTACATGCTCTTGAAGCTGTACTGGAAGACACAGCAAACCTTCTGGCAATGGCATGTATTGATGTTCCATCCTGGCGGAGTTGGACTGCCTGTGCAACCTCTGTAAGGTCCAGGTATCACCCCATGCTACCAGTCGTGACACTGACCCTAGCCAAATGCAAAACTAGTGAAAAACAGTCAGAAAAGGTGAGTAGGGAAAAAAAATGTCAGTGGCCTATATTTGTAAAACCATTCCTGTTTTGGGAGTCGCCTCATTGTTGGCCATCTAGGGCACCTGTTGTTAATTTGTTTTATATATATATATATATATATATATATATATATATATATATATATATATATATATATATATAGATAGAGTGAAGGAAATAAGTATTTGATCCCCTGCTGATTTTGAATGTTTGCCCACTCACAAAGAAATGATCAGTCTAAAAATCGAATTGAGTAGCAACACAAAATGTAAAAGAAATGCATGTCTAACAAATTATGCACTGATTTGCATGTTCATTCAAATAAATATTTGACCCCCTATCATTCAGCAGGATTTTTGGCTACCAGGTGTCTTTCACACAGGTAACAAGCTGAGATTAGAAGCAGTCTCTTAAAGGGAGTGCTGCTAATCTCATTATGTTTCCTGTATAAAAGACACCTGTCCACAGGAGCAATCAAACAATCAGATTCCACACTCTTCACCTTGGCAAAGACCAAAGAGCTGTTCAATGATGTCAGGGATAAGATTGTATACCTACACAAGGCTGGACTGGGTTATCAAACTATCGCCAAGCAGCTTGGTGAGCAGGCGACAACAGTTGGTGCAATAATTTGCAAATGGAAGAAACACAAAACAACTGTCAGTCACCCCCGGTCTGTTGCACCATGCGAGATCTCACCTTGTGGAGTGTCAACTATCATGAGAACAGTAAGGAATCATCCCAGAACTACACGTGAGGATCTTGTCAATGATCTTCAGGCAGCTGGGACCACAGTCACCAAGAAAACAATTGGTAACACACTACGCCAACAAGAATTGAAATCCTGCAGTGCCCACAAGTGCCTCTGCTCAAGAAAGCACATGTCCAGGCCCATCTAAATTTTGCCACTGAACATCTGAATGATGCAGAGGACTGGTTGAAAGTGTTGTAGTCAGATGAGACCAAAATCAAGCTCTTTGGCATCAACTCAACTCGCCGTGTTTGGAGGAGGAGGAATGCTGCCTATGACCCCAAGAACACCATCCCAACTGTCAAACATGGTGGTGGAAACATTCTGCTTTGGGGGTGTTTTTCTGATAAGGGGACAGGACAACTGCACCGCATCAAAGGAACGATGAATGGGGCAATGTACCATCAAATCTTGGGTGAGGACCTTCTTCCCTCAGCCAGGGCATTGACACTGGGTCATGGAGGGGTGTTCCAGCATAACAATGACCAAAAACACACGGCCAAGGCAACAAAGGAGTGGTTCAAGACTAAGCACATTAAGGTCCTGGAGTGGCCTAGCCAGTCTCCAGACCTTAATCCAATTGAAAATCTGTGGAGGGAGCTGAAAGTTCAAGTCGCCAAACGTCAGCCACCAAACCTTAATGACTTTGAGAGGATCTGCCAAGATGAGTGGGCTAAATCCCTCCTGAGATGTGTGCAAACCTGGTGGCCAACTACAGGAAAGTCTGACCTCTGATTGCCAACAAGGGATTTGCCAGCAAGTACTAAGTCATGTTTTGTGAAGGGGATCAAATACTTATTTCCCTCATGAACATGCAAATCAGTGCATAATTTGTTAGACATGCATTTCCTTTTTGTTGCTTTTCTGTCTCTCAGTGTTACAATACACCTACTATTCGATTTTTAGACGGATCATTTCTTTGTGAGTGGGCAAACATTCAAAATCAGCAAGGAATCAAATACTGTCAGCACAGCTTGGTCAGGAATACACCCCATCCTGAAAGAGCAACAGTACAAAGACTAGTACCTGTCCACTTTTCTTTCACCTTCTTTGGGTTCTACTGCTGTCCCCTACTCTGAGATTTTGATTGCTGCTAAGCAAGGTTTTACAGGGGACTAAGATTAAGAAATGTAAGCATTTACATATAGAAAAATGTGCGACAGTCATATGTTTATATATTATAACACCTAATGAAAGCTGCAATATGAAAAATGCAGCAATCCTTAGCAACCATTCATAAATTATTGTATTGCCTGTAATATTTCATACAGTGCAGGTTCATCTTGCTTCTTTCATGATAACAGTGTGAAATTTCCTAGTAACTACTCTAAAAATAAAAGTAAATATTGTATATGTTTATCTATTGACTTCTGTGTATTTGGGTTTAATCTATTTTGGTAAAAATATTAACCACACAAAGCCGTGTCATTGAACAATGAGCCTTCCCCTTCAACAATAAGAGACCTACCTTTAGCTGCACTTAGTGTGTGGGCAATGCTGCAGTTCACAATCCCACAAAATTCATTGTGTATGTTTATTAGTGATCCTGAGAATAGTTCTAGAATTATACTTTTTAAATTCAACAACGGTTTGATCTGAATCATTTATACATTGGTCCTGTTCCTTTGGTTTCTTTTATTCAGAGAAATGTCTTTCCATGCGGGATTTTACTTCCTGTGTATCCTGAAATTTGTACTGGAAGAACGGCATTAACTGAACCTTTAAGTGAATCCATTAACCAATTAATACAATGATAGAAAGATACTAATTTTATGGGATGTCATTACAGTACCCAATTAAACTGCAGTTGTGGTAAGGTGATTCAACTGTAACAAATTGTTAATTAAATCACCTACCTAGGTAATTAATTTGCGATTTAAATTTAGCATGAATAACTCAATGCAAAGTGGTCTTTATAACTCTAGATATGCAAGAAGATTTTTTACTTCAGTATAAGTAGAATAGCTAGAAAGCAGTTATGAACTATAAAATAGTGTTCCTATTTAAATACTGCTAATACAAAACAACATATATTAGACCATAATATAATATTTAAGACCATGACAGGTAAAGTAGGCAAAAAGTAGATTACCATATATGAGCTAAATAGATCTATAAACTATAACCAAACACCAACTAAATCCAGCCCAAAGTATTTGATCATTAAAAGCACCAGTATAAAATTGCGGCGTATAAAGTGTAAGAGTTGTTATATCCCAAATCTGGGATAAAAGCTCAAGGTTGGGCTTTAAATTTACTCACTATAATAAAAATATTGCCTTTAAAAAATAGTTATAAGTAATCACATTGGAAAATATAGCTTGTATATCACATTTGTAAATGTAGCTTATCATCTGTGTTTTTAAAGCAATTAACACAGGCCCAGTCTATTGTAAACGCTGTTTAGACTTTGCTTATTTAAATTCTGTACTCAACAGCATATAGAGCATTGAGTGTGCACTGATTAGGAGAAAATGAATGGTCACACATCCGATTACCCTCAATTACCAATGCTTAAGTCATACAAAATGACAGCAAAAAAAGATAAAAGGGGGAGCTTTGCTAAAACTAGAGCACTCAGAATCTGGTGCAGCTGTGCACAGTAGCCTTCTAACTTCAGCTTGTTCAATTAAACTTTGGAAATAAAACCTGGAAGCTGATTGGCTCTATACAGAGCTGCACCAAAGTTTGCACTCTAGTTTTTGAAAATCTCCCCCAGTGTCATTTGTTTTAGAACCTTGGAACTTTTGTGAAGAACTTTTTTTTATAAATAGTCTGATCTGCAAAAGTGAAAGCTTGTTTGTTACCAAATCTGACCTAAAATGTCATTTTACTTGGTAAAACAAATATACCAAGGACACATGGGTGTTGAGAAATATAAAAACAGAGCAATGATTCTGGGACTGAAGAAACGGCACTCAAAAATTCACTTTTCATTTAGTGTCATACTTCTAACCCCAGAAGCTCAATAATTTCACATTCTACAGTATATGCTCAGAAAACTGCAACATTTCTTATTGTGCCAGGCAATGAAAACTATATTCTGATTGTACCTTTTAGATCATTTTTTAGAAGTATAAGCCTTGAAAAACACCTTGACATACACTGCAATTTTGAAATTAAATTTATTTTACTGTCTAGGACAGAAAAACAGTTACATTCCAACTATTCCTCACCTGCATTTGCCATCCAAAAACAACAGTAAACTTTAAATGTAAGCTACAAGACTTACAGACCATTAACTGTTTTTTTATGAAAACACCTAGAATAACAAAATTTCCAGTGCAAGTCATTTCTATGTTTCCTGCTTCTAGATATCAATTGATCCAGCTGAGGTTGATACTAATTACAGAAGATGCCGAATACAGCTAATTAATACACACACACACACACACACACACACACACACACACACACATCACTACTTTCAGGTGATGTAGATAAGAACTAGTGATGGTTGTTGAAAACTAGGGAAAAAATCAACAAATTGCAAATCGCTGATTCTTTTATATATTCATGCCCAATCCTGGACAGGGACAAAATAGGCCTGGGCATTTTAGACTGAGCAGCCAATTTGGTGACGGAATATTCACAAAGTCGGTCCTCCGCACTGTAATATAATGGGGCACTGTGATATAGCGGTAACTGCACTGTAAAGGGGCACTGTATTGATTACAGTGCCTCTTTACAGCACAGTCCGCATTAAATCACAGTGCCCCTTTACATTAGTGCCCCTAGAGATCTAATCACAGTGTCCCCTATATTATTCAAAGAGATGACTCAATCCAGCAAAAAGACATCCTCATTTAGCAAATGCTGGATGGGCAGAGGCAGCCCGTCCAGCAAAGAGACAGCCCTTTCAGCAAAGAGACAGCCCTTTCAGCAAAGAGACAGCCCTTCCAGCAAAGAGACAGCCCTTCCAGCAAAGAGACAGCCCATACAGCAAAGAGACAGCCCATACAGCAAAGAGACAGCTCGTCCAGCAAAGAGACAGCTCATCCAGCAAAGAGACAGCCCCTTCAGCAAAGAGACAGCCCATCCAGCAGAAACAGTTCCATCCACTGCCACTACAGACCTGTCACAGTGTGCTGGCGGCCACAGGTGAAGAAGAGAGGCCATCATTCTACTTTCAGTGGAGTGGCCGGCCGAGGAGGTGTCCCTGTGTCAGTGGCACTTCCTGCTTGTCTTCAGGAGCCATCGCTGCTGCTCCTCCTTTTAGCCCTGCTTTGGGCATAGCCACACAGTGGGAGGTGAGCAGAGGCCATGGTCTGTATTATCCCCATCCAAACCGCGGTCGCAGCTTACCCCCCTTCTGTGAGGCCTGATCATTTTAAGTCAGGTATTCCCTATGGCAAGTCTGGGCCTGTTCATGCCAATTTGTTCAGTCTCCAGAGACTCATATAGTTGAAGAATTCTGATTTTCATAGATCATACAAATCTACATGTGAAGATTTAGGGCAAACAAAAAGTGATGAATCTGTGATTCCTTTGATTCAGTCATTCTACAACCTAGGGAAGTTACTGCTAGGTAAACTCTAGCTTCAATGGTTGATTTATTGTAATGTCCTTATGGACAACAATATATTGGTAGAACAAGCAGAACACACACTGTTAGATTTGTTGAGCACACCAGAACATGTCCTTTAAATTTCAAGTGAATACTGTATATTAGGTCACCTGAGTGCTTTATTACTATGGGTTACAGCTATTTCATTTAGATATTAACTATTAGCAATCTACAAAGTTTATTCCTTTTTTATATTTTTCTTATTTATGGTTTTTATGCATAGTAGTACTGTGTGGACTGTATTGGGTTTTTAGTATATATGTTAATATTGAAACTTTAGTGACCATATTGTGATGTGATATTATTGTAACAGTTCTGGAACTATTACATTTAATTCAAGGAGAGTGGCTGGAACATAAGAAAACAGAACATTATCATCTGTATAGTCTCTGAAGACGTCATTGAAAAGCAAAACCCCGCCTGGTTGCCTATGGTTATTTTAAATGCTTTTACTATGGCACAAATTGTAAGTGCAATAAACAGTTATTTTTACAATTGTCTTGTGGTCCGAACTAGTTTCAACACCACTTTACAGAGCAACAACACGTGGCGATCAGGGCATACTGCATGCCAGAAAATAATTTGTGTGGATGCATAGCCTGGAACAGAACATTCAAAGACTGAAGAGAAACCAAAAGACAGATTTGAATGTCTAATGATCGGCCTCTAATATCTAATGATTGGTTTCTGTCCAATAGTGAGGGCTACACTAAGAGTCCCTGCTGAACCTGCTGTTTTTTTTATCCAGCTTAAGCTGTGACGAAGGTCTCCTTTCCTTACCAAATTTCAGAAAGATAAAGTAAAATTGTTTCTCTTCCTCTGAACTGAGGGAGCTTGTGGATGTAACATCTTGATACATATGATAGATAGGACTTGAACTTTAAGTTTAATATACTGTATGTACATTGCATTGTGTTACCTGTTAGTCATTAGCAAGAATAATTTTTTCTGTGGTATGAAATCTTTATATCAGGGATGTCCAACCCATGTCCCAACACAAAATTGTACACTTACCTAAAAATGTTGATTTGTTTGGAGGTTTTTGTAAAAATGTATTTACACCTAGCAAAACACATTTGGCCAAAGAAAACATTGACAGTGTCTCTTTACTGGACTTTTATAAGTTTTATCTTCCAAAAGAAAAATATGCCACTCTTCACAATCAGTCCTTATTTATGTCATCAGTTTTTGAGCAGCACCTACAGTATATTTGTGAGCAACTATTTTTAAGGATGAAACCATAAAAAAGGGCAAAATTAGAGCCAAAATATCTGATAAGCACCTTGTGAATTAATTGAAAATTGCTACTATAACCATTGAACTATATATATATATATATATATATATATATATATATATATATATATATATATATATATATATATATATATAGATATAATAATTTTATAATTGAAAAATATAATAAAAATATTACATAAAAAAGAAGTTTTACTCTATCATTCCTCTTCTTCCAGTGTGGCCCAGGAAAGTCAAAAGGTTGGACACCCCTGCTTTATATGGCAGTTACTAAAACATATTGTCTTTTTACAATTTGTACTATAATTGTTCTGAAGGTGTATAACCCTGATTTCTGGGAATGGTGCACTAATACTGATTTTATGTTTTTAAAGGGGTAGACTTACCATCTAAACTACAGCCTTTAGTATCCAGCATTTGTCGTACTGAATTTTGTACAAATATTTTCACATCACTGCTAGGATGCTCTGAAACATGAAGCACTGTATCATGCAAATATATACATATAAAAGCTTCTGTTTCTTTTTATGTACCACTCCGGACTGTTGGTCAGTAAGACCAGAAGGACAGAGGGGGTTTAAAAACAAAGCTAAAATTTTAATTGAACAATTGAAAAATCCAGCATCCACCTAAGGAAAAAAAATAACTAGGTCTACAAAAAAAAGAGCATGAACTATAGCAAAACCCCCTGTTTCTATTGATACGTCCTGCCTACCCATACCTAAATCAATAAATCAGTAATTTTTTCCTGCTCCTTATATTTTACCCCTTCTTTTTGAATCTGTTAATACAGAAATGCATAAGATGTTGTAGCTGATGTTTAATGGCAAGTCATTTATATCTTTACAAATAATTTAATTCCTGCTAACAAGAATGTTTGCTTTTTCTCACACAATTTGTTATTGATTTATCTTGTCATCCTAAATTGTAGATGTTGATTTTTCCGGTCTTGTGCAATATGCTTTCTTGTCTCTGTACATATACATCTTAATAAATGGTTTCCCTCCTTTCTAACATTTCCTTTTATTGATGTCCCTAAAAGGGCTGTTGATTTGACAGATCTAATTTGAAATTGCAATAGCTATAATTTTAATCTTAAAGCAGCTTGCTCTGAGTTCATTATCAATTTGGTCAGTGATTTGAGATAATTTATACAACAAATGAGGCTTGATTACGCACACAACAAACACTTACACGCATCATATACACAAACTTTTGTGGCCACACACACTCTAATGAACTTTCCCTTTTATGGAATAACAAAATATTTTAATATTTTCATGTCAGATATTGAATTGACAAAATATAAACCAAAATAAATTACAATTATCATAAAGAGGAAATGTATAGATTTGTATCAATGATTCCCAGGTCTGCAACAATTTTTCCTAATTCTTAAAGTCTGTGTTGAAAATGGTGGTATTTCTAGGCAAATGTAAGCTTTTATCTGGTGATCAAAGTTGTTGGAAAGATCAGACACATGACTCAATCAATCCAGAATAATGTTATAAGTGCAATAACACTTCTATCTTCCTATCAAAGCAGAAGCACCGAAATTCTGAATATTTAGTAAGTGCACAAGGTAATCTGAAGTAGGGAATACTAGATGTTGTATCCTAATATTAATGGAATCTTTTTAGACAGTGTGACAATAAAATATCACATTCCCATTACCTACTGATAAAGGTAAAATGGTGTCTTCATTCAAAACACTTTTTAGTTTTGGATACAGGATGAAAAGAATACAACCGTGTAAGGATTTTACTGATAACTAAGGCTCTCTTGGAGATATTTCCCTTTACTTTTTGCAATGATAGCAATGGTTCCCCAGGGAGGAAGTAGGTTAAAATGTTAAAGCTCAGTAGAGCCTTTAGTAATAATCAGCTAAATACATTCCAGCTTTACAACAGTGTTTATTGTCTAATAGCTTGCTTTCTTACCAGGGGCGGACTGACAGCTCGTGGGGCCCCCGGGCAATAGGGGATCATGGGGCCCCTGTGTCCTTGCCCAAACTCAAAAAAGCCTATGAAAGGGGCACCAGGGGCATCTCATGGGGCCCCCTACTGACCCCGGGCCCTCGGGCAGTGCCCAAGTTTCCAAATGGTCAGTCCGCCCCTGTTTCTTACTAAAGCAGCCACAGTCAGAGTAGAAAAGCCTGGCCGCTGCCAACAACTGTGGATTAGAACCAATGCTTTCTGTCAGGAAGCAATTGTCTCATGGAAAATATCTGACATGCCCCTTACTGAGTAAGGGCTCATGTACACTCCAGCTGCTAAACTCATGTTTCAAAGCTGTTCAGAGTTTTTTCAACACCCTGATGTTTTCCTGTGTGTCCATGTACACATTATTATTATACAGTATTATACAGTATTTATAAAGCACCAATAGTTCACTCAGCTCTGTACATTACAAAGGGGGACAGAACATGTGACAGAACAATACCAATACAATGCAAAACATGAAGGGATTGAGGGCCCTGCTCTTTCGAGCTTACAATCTAGGAGGGAGGGGGTGGTGGCACAGGAGGAGATTGCTGTGGGGGATGGAGTGGTAGGAAGAGTGGGGGAGGTCGGCAAGTTAGCAGGGGGTGGGGTAGGCTTCCCTGAAGAGATGGGTTTTCAGGGTGCGCCTAAAGGAGAGGAGAGTAGGTGATAATCTGATGGGTTGGGGCAGGGAGTTCCAGAGGATGGGTGACACCCTGGAGAAATCTTCGTTTGCAGTCGTTTACAGGCAGTTGAGTTTACAGTCATTTTTTTTAATGCAACAAACTTGCGTTCAGAAGTCAATTTTATCAGCATTTCAAATGCAAAGCACTTGAAAAAGCAGCTAAACGCTTATAAACATGCAAATCGTGTTTGCGTTTGAAATTTTTTCTTCAACTCCTCCAGTTCCCAATTCTGTCCAGAGCCTTTTTTTCATCATGAAAAATGCATGCAAAGAGTTTTCAAGGTGCTCAGATGGACAAAACACTTAGCAGGATGTTCCTACCAAGCTTGTCACACATTGTAATGACCAATTCACACCTCAGACCTCTCCCACCCTTGGAAACAAAAGATATGTTAATGCCCATTCACACCTCAAATTTCTTATGATGACTCCCTGCCAGGTGACCTTAATGACTCCCTCCACCAGACACCTTCCCACCCTTGGAAACAAAAGAAATGTTAAATGAGCAACTCACACCTAATTATCTCAACACATACTGCTGTGTCTGCATCTACTGTGTGTATTTCTCTGAAAAAGTCTGAAATCGTTAATCATTTACCACTTTTCAGTGCATTCTGGGCATTTGGGAGGTTCTCCTGTGCGCTTCTAAATGCAAACGCGCATAAACACGTATAAACGTGCATAAATGTGTTTTGCAAACGCGGCTAAACAGACGTTTTTGTACCCTAGAATATATATAATCCTCCTGCGCTTATATGGATAGGATAATTAATAAGCAGCCAGCACTCGAATGCCTCAACCTCGGCACAAGATATAAGTAGAAAATATATACAGATAGTGCGGCGCTACATAAAGCTCTAAATAAGGGCCATATTGTGGTATATATAACTCGTAAGGTGCAGGAACTGAGCACATATATAGATTAATTAGATAGACAAGATAAGCCTACACAACATAAGCCCCTATATGCTGGGCTACTAACAAAAGATAGATATGCAAATAACACACTACCCCTTCTCGATCCTCATCTGAGGGATCATATATAGGTGCAGAGAGTGTGTGTCCCTAGAAGGGATATGATAATAACTCATTGAACCGTGCCACGACACACTTCAAACACAGTGACACAGCATTCCACTGCTAATTGTGCATGAATGCTACAATAAAAATGTCCACATAGATGCCACAAACTTCATGCAAGTGATATCCTTGTGTCCGTGCTGATAACGTGCCAATCCTCAGTAGCTGGAGTGCCCCCTCACCTTACTGCCCAGGCCCCACAGGGCCAATGAGCCTTATGAATCACTCTGGTGGTCCTCCCAGGCCTCGGTGGTCTTCTTAGTAGTGGTGGTGGTATGCTCTCCTCCTTTATTGGTACAGCCTCTAACCTCTCCACTGCTGTGTATATTGCTGTCCACACAAATCCCCAATACTAAAGGACCACTACTAAGGAGACCACCCAGGCCCGGGAGGACCACCAGAGTGATTCATAAGGCTCATTGGCCCTGTGGGGCCTGGGCAGTAAGGTGAGGGGGCACTCCAGCTACTTAGGATTGGCACGTTATCAGCACGGACACAAGGATATCACTTGCATGAAGTTTGTGGCATCTATGTGGACATTTTTATTGTAGCATTCATGCATAATTAGCAGTGGAATGCTGCGTCACTGTGTTTGAAGTGTGTCTTGGCATGGTTCACTGAGTTATCATTATTATCATATCCCTTCTAGGGACACACACTCTCTGCACCTATATATGATCCCTCAGATGAGGATCGAGAAAGGGTAGTGTGTTATTAGCATATCTATCTTTTGTTAGTAGCCCAGCATATAGGGGCTTATGTTGTGTAGGCTTATCTTGTCTATCTAATTAATCTATATATGTGCTCAGTTCATGCACCTTACGAGTTATATATACCACTATATGGCCCTTATTTAGAGTTTTATGTAGCGCCGCACAGGGGCGGACTGACAACTCATGGGGCACCCGGGCAATAGGGGATCATGGGGCCCCTGTGTCTTTGCCCAAACTCAAAAAAACCTATGAAAAAAAAAAGGTACAGTGGGGCAAAAAAGTATTTAGTCAGCCACCAATTGAGCATGTTCTCCCACTTAAAAAGATGAGAGAGGCCTGTAATTGGCATCATAGGTAGACCTCAACTATGAGAGACAAAATGAGAAAAAAAATCCAGACAATCACATTGGCTGATTTGGAAAGAATTTATTTGCAAATTATGGTGGAAAATAAGTATTTGGGCAATATCAAAAGTTCATCTCAATACTTTGTTATATATCCTTTGTTGGCAATGACAGAGGTCAAACGTTTCCTGTAAGTCTTCACAAGGTTGGCTCACACTGTTGCTGGTATGTTGGCCCATTCCTCCATGCAGATCTCCTCTAGAACAGTGATGTTTTGGGGCTGTCGCTGGGCAACACGGACTTTCAACTCCCTCCAAAGGTTTTCTATGGGGTTGAGATCTGGAGACTGGCTAGGCCACTCCAGGACCTTGAAATGCTTCTTACGAAGCTACTCCTTTGTTGCCCGGGCGGTATGTTTGGGATCATTGTCATGTTGGAAGACCAGCCACGTTTCATCTTCAATGCCCTTGCTGATGGAAGGAGGTTTGCACTCAAAATCTCATGATACATGGCCCCATTCATTCTGTCCTGTACATGGATCAGTCGTCCTGGTCCCTTTGCGGAGAAACAGCCCCAAAGCATGATGTTGCCACCCCCATGCTTCACAGTAGGTATGGTGTTCTTTGGATGAAACTCAGCATTCTCTCTCTTCCAAACACGACGAGTTGTGTTTCTACCAAACAGTTCTATTTTGGTTTCATCTGACCATATGACATTCTCCCAATCCTCTTCTGGATCATCCAAATGCTTTCTAGCAAACTTCAGACGGGCCCGGACATGTACTGGCTTAAGCAGGGGGACACGTCTGACACTGCAGGATCTGAGTCCCTGGCGGCGTTGTGTGTTACTGATGGTATCCTTTGTTACGTTGGTCCCAGCTCTCTGCAGGTCATTCACTAGGTCCCCCCGTGTGGTCCTGGGATTATTTCTCACCGTTCTTGTGATCATTTTAACCCCACGGGGTGAGATCTTGCGTGGAGCCCCAGATCGAGGGAGATTATCAGTGGTCTTGTATGTCTTCCATTTTTGCTCCCACAGTTGATTTGTTCACACCAAGCTGCTTGCCTATTGCAGATTTAGTCTTCCCAGCCTGGTGCAGGTCTACAATTTTGTTTCTGGTGTTCTTTGATGGATCTTTGGTCTTCAACATAGTGGAGTTTGGAGTGTGACTGTTTGAACTTGTTATCAGTATAAAAGACACCTGCCCACAACCTCAAACAGGTGCCATTGATACAGGTAATGAGTGCAGGACAGAGGAGCCTCTTAAAGAAGAAGGTACAGGTCTGTGAGAGCCAGAAATCTTGCTTGTTTGTAGGTGACCAAATACTTATTTTCCACCATAATTTGCAAATAAATTCTTTCCAAATCAGCCAATGTGATTGTCTGGATTTTTTTTCTCATTTTGTCTCTCATAGTTGAGGTCTACCTATGATGCCAATTACAGGCCTCTCTCATCTTTTTAAGTGGGAGAACTTGCACAATTGGTGGCTGACTAAATACATTTTTGCCCCACTGTACCAGGGGCATCTCATGGGGCCCCCTACTGACCCCGGGCCCTCGGGCAGTGCCCGAGTTTCCACATGGTCAGTCTGCCCCTGGTGCCGCACTATCTGTATATACGTTTTTAACCTACGCTTTCCAGCAGTCAGTTTCTATCATTCAGAAATGTCCCGTGTACATGGGGCCTAAGACCTTTAGCTCTGCAATCAGCAAAGCTCATTCTTGTTGTTTGGAGATCCTCTGCTCTAACTCAGCAGGGGGCATGTTGGAGCTTTGAATATAGATCACTGATTTCACACACAGAGCCAGGATTCACTCTGCAGCATGATGGCAGAACAAAGGATGCTCTATATCTGATTTTTTTTTTTAAGAAAACACACTTGTGAAAAACGTGTGATGTACTTGGAATGCATTTAGTTAATTTAAATGAAAGTTTAAAACAATAAAAATATAAAAGGGGGGGGGGGTTATACCTCCCTTCCTCTACACAACTAAGAACAATATGCACACATTGAAGGTGGAAAACAGGGGTGTGTAGAATATATATATATATATATATATATATAAAAGATTTTTCCTGGTGAAATTGTTGTTACAGTGAAAGTAAATGTGAAGAAAGCTCTCTCTCTGGATAACAGTAAAAACCAAGAGTTTTAATCCTTCGGCACTCAAAATTTTAAAATAAAGTTTGGGCTGGGAAACTGCTATATATTACATCATGTCATGCATGGCAATACGTTTCAAAACTCCTATTCTTTGGACTACTATCTTCTGTAACTATTGTATTTGTTTGCCTATTGTTGATGTAAGTATGTGTATGGTACCATTGCTACTACTTACAATTATTATATTTGTATTATTATTATTATTATTTTCCAACAATCCAAAAAGTATAAACAGATCTGCTATAAAACAAGATAACAGTTAAATAAAAATGTATAACCGATAAAACCTTGCAATTATTAGCGCTTATTCTAGAAATTTTAGTTCTAAAAGCTTACAAATACACAGAAAGAGTACAGGATTAATTTTATGGAAAGCAAGCTTACATATTTAATAGTTCAGCCCTTACTGCTATATTTCTGCCTGATTTGATTTACAAGTAATCCAGTGTTTTATTAATTTTACTACCATGAGACCTGAAAGCTAATGCAAAGTAGTTTTACAAACCACAGAAATAGTGAAAGAGTATTTCCCCTGGGTGTTTTAAATGGCAAAAGAGAACATCACATGAATCAGATGAAATTTAACATGACAGAAGCAAACTTTTTAATATACACCATCCCATGTATATATCATACTAACAAACTAATGAATGTAGTAGCTCTAAACATAATAGCTGTGTAGTATTATGTTTGATGTATTTTAGCCTTCCTTTTAATCTTCAAATATACAGATACAACCATATCAATATACACCATCTTTTGCATATATTATACTAGCTAGGGATGAGTTGATGGGTTCAGTTCGAGCAGCTTTCAGTTATCTTGGTTGGATACTGAACCCAAACTCCACTGAGATCAATGAAAGCCAAATCTGCTAAATCAAAAATGACCATTTTCTGGGCTAATAGGCTAAGGCTTGTCGAGAAAATATTATGGATGTAGGCGCTACTCTTGGAAACATGTACAAGCATAAAAAACATGTTTTTTTTTGGCTGGGAGTAGTGATTTTTTAAAGCACTGACATTTGCAAAGGAAAAATGGTTTTTAAATTGTAACCAAATTTAATTTCCCTTCTGGCTTATATTAAAAAAGTCACACATATCCCTCCAAAAGTCTCCCAAAATACTGGGGGGCACACAGATCTCATGTAAGCAATGTACTGGTGACAGAAGCAGTTGCTAGGGAACAAGGATGCTGTCATAAATAAAAGTGGTAAAAAAAAGACCAGTTCCATATACAGTATGATATACGATGTTTGACTCCTGCCGAACAGGGGGCCCAAAAATGCTCAGACAGCAAAATTTCAGTCTGAATCTAGCTTTGAGAATCATTGGCTCATCCCTATTACTGACAAACTAATGGATGTAATAGCTTCATACATAATAATTGCACAGCATTATGTGTGATAATCCTAGCCTTATTTTTAGTAAGCTGTACAAAAATGCAAGTTTCTGTTTGCAGACTAACATAATATAACAGCATGCTTTTAAATGAAACTTGTACTCCGAGGAACATCCTGATCTTTCCTTCTCAAGACATACTTCTCTTTGGTGTTGGGCTGACCTTCTGAATTAAGGATCTCTAATAAATATGCACATCAGAAATTTTCACCACATCCTTCATAGGCCGCATGGTATCCTGGAATAGCAATTCTCTCATTTCAGTAGTGCAATCAACATTTTCAGAAATGAGGTTGGAAACAACCACCTCTT
Source organism: Staurois parvus (assembly GCF_062004578.1). Lineage (NCBI taxonomy): Eukaryota > Metazoa > Chordata > Amphibia > Anura > Ranidae > Staurois > Staurois parvus. Next base: position 13,774,519 of record NW_028317949.1, read on the forward strand.
GATTTCTCTCAAGTTCTTAAATAATGTATGTTTCTCATCTTTCTTAGCTACATCAGGCTCATTCATAATTAGAACAATTAATTCATTATTAGAACAATTTTAAATGTTGAAGATATTACCTTTTTCCTCAAATCAATTTGTATATGTTTAGAATCATACAATACTGCTCCTACCATCCTCCCAGTTCAAGCATACCTTCTTCTATCCCCCAAATGCATAAGCTGCCTCAGACCCAATCCTCCTTCTAAGTGCCCAACAGGCTTATACACATGAACCCCCATCCTTGCTTCGTTTAAGCTCCTCATGTACCTCTACTGTATTAATTTCCCGGAATTATGCCTTCTGATATTATGAAGGCACAGTTATCCACCCCATTCCTTATAACCTGTTATACAGATCCTTCAGCTTATGTATAACCACGTCTTGTCCTCAGAAAACCGCGTATTTTCTATTATGGATATTCTGTGTCTTTACCCATCTGACAGGTTGATTTACTAAAGGCAAACAGACTGTTCGTTTTGTACGGGAAGACCATATAGAGACCTCACACATAAAAACGTATTAAAAATATATTACAAAATTGACTCAAAAATAAATTCCTTTAAAACAATTAATTAGGTTAGGGGAGACTGTAGACTACAATGGCAACCGATAATGTTTTACTTTTCCTTTTACAACAACTCTTTCTGGATGCACTCAAGGAAATTACCTTTTATTTTTCTAAGTTTAACTTTTTAGCTAATGTTGTATAGAGTGGTAGATAGTTAGAACCTCTGCTAGATTTTTGATGAGCATGTTCCTCTGTTTGGGAGATTTTCCGTAATTTCCAAATTTTCTGTCTCTGTGCTGATCTCACCTTACATTGCTTGTCTATGCATCACTGAGACAGGGAGTGAGAATAAATCTTCTCAATAGGGTCAAATACATAGAAAAATCTTTCAGAATTGTTAACTCTCCCCAACTGTGTATATCCAACACCATATGGTTTTAGGTTATAATGTCTATTATAAATAAGCAGGGACCCCCATGGGACAGTACAAAGGGCGCTTGCTTTTTTCCCCTCTCTTTACTATTTTACAGTTTACTTTTGGATCCTGTAACCTGCTTTGTCTGCCAGCAATCGGGAAGTGATTGGAATAGTTCTGGTGGTTTTCTGCAGCTTTCTCTCCTGCTGCTAAAAAAAACCTCTCACCCCTTCACTCTGTCCGTCTACCTGGAGAGGAACGCTATGGCTGTGGTTATTTAGTAGCATATGTACCCTTTAAAGTTATGCCTAGACTTCAATTTTTTTTAAATTCTGAATTGTTAAAATGTGTGCTACCGCTTAACCACTTCAAGTCCGGACACTTTCACCCCCTTCCAGTCCAGGTCAATTTTCAGCACTATCACATTTGTAAGAAGGAGGTCTTGTGAGGAGCGGAGAGTGCGTTTTGGGTGGTATTTGGATATTAGGTTGGTGATGTAGTTTGGGGCTCAGCATGGGCCAGACAGGAAGAGGTTAATTAAACACCATGGCAACAAATTGAACATTTAAACTTAAATATTGTGTATGCCTCTTTATTTCATGTTTAATTATTGGTCATTAGTGCTATCCCGTGTATATTTCTATTTTGAAACCAGATTTGATAGTTTGTTTTACCAGGCTCTGTTTTTTTTGTCTTTTTTTTTAATCATTTCTACATTTTTGATAGCCTTTACTCTGGATTATCAACCAGTTTTATATTTTTCTATATACTTTTAGACCTCATTTACACAGATGCTGAGACCCATAGTCTATGAATAGGTCATGTTTTATGAAGCCACAAGCTACTGTGTTCTAGCAACCCATATAAGTATGATCAAGCAGTTACTGAACGCAGCCGCTATTCTCAATTTGATAGGTGTGTGGGTGCAGGTGAGTGGCCATGAGAGCACACTGTCTGTATTTGGGGCCACCTACCTGCAGCTGCATGCCTATCAAATTGGGATGAGTGACTGTGTCTGTGCAGAGCCTCATAAATTTACATGGACTGCCTGCATGCAGCACCTAGCAACTTAAGCCTTCAGATCTATAACAATTATTATATTATTAAATGTATTTTATACAAGCAGTGTAAGTACCTACATTTGACTTAATATCAACATCTTGTAGTCTACTATACAGCAGAATTTAGAGAGGGGGAGGGGGAAATTACCATAAGGAGTCTATACAATTACTGCAGTGCAAGGAACATGCCGATAGAAAGGGAGCAGGGTGAAAGATAAATTTATCAATGTGCTGCTTCTCTGTCCAGTCACAGACCTGTAACTGAAAGTGAAACTGCAGCAGGGAAAGATGAGATATCCACTCCTATCCAGTCAGGACTGTGCTGTGTGTAAATCTCAGGACAGGATGGGCACATATAGGAAAAGAAAATTGGGAAGTAAAATAGCTCTCATATACTGTATGTATTCCATCTATGGTAAGTATTAACCTGTGTGCTTGGAGTATAGCTTTGTGAAAACATTTAAGATGATCAAGTTAATTAGGAATACTTTTTGTTTTCCTAAATGGCCTGCATTATACCTTCTTGTTTTGGCTTAGTTAGAATTTAAAGTACATTATGTTTAAATTACATTTTAGTGTGCAATTTGTACTGAAACATTGCAAGGTTTGCCATAATTATAATATAATTCTGAAATAAAAGAAATGCACATTTCCAAGAACTCGGACCATATTTCAGTTTGTACTGTTTACATTTAATCTTTGTTTTCCATATAAAATCAATTATCTTGAATGTTGTGCAAAACGAATTAAGTACAAAAATGTTAAACCACAATCAAAGCATACAAATGTAAAATATGAAAATGACAAAATATATTTATGTGTACAGTGGCTGCTACGGTTTCAGACATAGAAAAGCCCTAGTATATGATTTATCTTCTCCTTTCCATGTAATAAGCCTTAATGGGGGATTTGGAAACAGCTTTGCCTTTAGAATGCTTGAGGCATATGCATGCATATTGAGGATGGCCTTCAATTATGCAGATGTTAGTAGTTACTTAAAAAGTTTGTGAGTACAGGGTAATCTAACTTTTTTCACAGAAAGAACATCAGAGACTAAAATTATGTGCACTTTGAACATAGATAAAAAAAAATCTAATAGGCACTTCATTTACGCATCCACCTGCAGTATAGTACAGAATCCATTGCTTAAACATTTTTACTTAAAGTTGAACTCAGGCAGATGTAAAAGACACAAAGTAAACATTTGGCCCTGTATTCAAAAATGGTGCTGCAGCCTACACATTTACAGTTTTCTCTTAGTCCCTCTTCAAATTCCCACAAATATATGCAGAGTTTGCCTGTGAATTCCACCTAATATAGCTTCCTATGATGATGTGGCAATAATGCTGAACTGGTTTTTTTTAACTCAGAGCAGAGTTGCCACTCTTATGTAGCTGTGCCTGCTTGCAATACAGTGGGAAAAAAAAAGTTGCAGGGGGTATGGCTATCAGCATTGTCATTGCTGATTCGCAAGCCTGTAGCTTTTTACAGCTGCTCATGTCTTCTCCTGTCCATGCCTAGTCCTTCCCACGTTTTTCTTGACTGACAACCCTGTCTCTGTTACTAGCAGAAGATGTGGCCCAGTCAGGGACAGTAAAGAAAGTTTTTTCCTTATGAGACTTCTACATCCCATAGTACCTGAATATGGTACTTGTTTAGGACCTAACTAATAAAAAACTGATTGTGTCACTACCTAAATTAACATGCAAATAACTTGAGATAAAATAATACTCATAGCTTCTCACTCCTTATGTCACTCTTCTACATGCATACAAGCAAATAAAAACTGGTACAGCACTACCAGGGGTGGACTGACAACTCATGGGGCCCCCAGGAAATAGGGGATCTTGGGGCCCCTGTGTCCTTGCCCAAACTCAAAAAAGCCTAAGAAAAAAAAAAGTGTACCAGGGGCATCTCATGGGGCCCCCTACTAACCCCGGGCCCTCGGGCAGTGCCCGAGTTTACAAATGGTCAGTCCACCCCTGAGCACTACTAATATCCACATATCAGAGTACAAACTAAAAATGCAACCAATTTTACACGCATAAATAAATGAATGTCCCATATACACCAGTCTCTCAGTGTCTCTTATTTTTTTCATAAATCAACATGACATGTAAAATAATCTTCCACCTTTAGTTCTTCCACTAGTCACTAGATGTGCTCTCACCTTGTACAAAAATGGTGAAAAGTCTGAGGGAAAAAATATATCAGGAGTAACTTCAAGAACTTAATATGTACAGTCTATAGGAAATAAGGGAAATGGGAGACATGATTGAAACCCTTAAATACATCAAGGGGTGAATAAGATTCAAGAGATTCAAGAGGGTAGGATCAAAAACATAGTAACATGACCTTAAACTAACAGGAGGAAAGGTAAAAACTAATCTTAGAAAGTATTATTTTACTGAAAGGGTATGTGTCACGATCTGGGTCAGGTTCAGAGACCAGTTGCTATAGCAGTGTAAGGCTTACCTTAAACCAGCAGGATATGTACACAGGCAGGTCACCCTGGGAAATGACGCAGGGTCACCTGAGGTGCGGAGTCTAAGCATTAACTGGTTTTCATCAGAGCTCCTGATGGTGGAGATGGATTTGGCTGCGTGTCAATACCAGGTCACAGATCTCAGGATCACCCCACCAGGGAATGAGCAAGCCGTTAACCCTTTGAGGACCAAGGGACGTATTTGTCCCATGTTTTTAATTGCGTGTATCATCTGATTAAGAACTTAACTCTTTTTTTTTTTTTTGGTTTGAGTCAAAATATTAGTTCTTATCGACAAATAACAAATGGATCTAGCTCTTTGCCAATTATTTCATGAAATGGCTTAGTTACAGCAACTGAAGTGTACAAACTTTAAAAACAAAAAAATTGATTCTTTTGGCGTTCCAAAATCTTACGGTCCTCAAAGGGTTAACCGATCGCGGATCAAACAGATTAGGGATAAGCAGAAGCAGAGTCAAACAAGCCAAGGGTTGGTCACAGATGGTAGTGGATGAGGATGAGACAAAATCGTAGTCAGGAACAAGCCAAAGGTCGGTAGAGGAGGTGTAGACGGCAGCAGGCACAATAAGCGAGATATTGGCTGGTAAGGCACAATAATCTGGCAAGGAGGAAGTGTATGGACATGGCTTTTATAGGAAGTTCATGGGAGGAGCAAGGAGTTCAAGGTTCAAGACAAACAGGGCCAAGGCAGGATCATCCAAAGAATTGTCAAGGGAGCTGTCCAGCATTCCAGGTGGCTCAATGAGAAGAAACATTACCTCTCACCGCAGAAGGCCCAGGTTCAATCTCAGGCTCTGACAGTACTCCCCTCCTCACAGGACGTCCCCTGGGCATCTTAGGACCAGGCTTGTGGGGAAACCTCTGGTAGAATTCTCTTGTTAGTCTAGGAGCATGAACATTTTCCTCAGGCTCCCAAAAATTTTCCTCTTGCCCATATCCTTCCCATTGGACAAGATATTGGAATTCTCCTCTAAACATCCTAGAGTCAAGAATCTTCTCCACCACATATTCTTCTTCACCCTGTACCTCAACAGGTGGAGGAGGTGGAAGAATTCTTCCAGAGAAAGGATTTTCATGAAATGGTTTGAAAAGTGATACATGAAAAACAGGGTGAATCTTCATACTGTCAGGAAGTTTTAAGCAAAAGGTGACTGGGTTGATCTGAGCAGAAATCTGGAAAGGTCCCACGAACTTTTGGCCCAACTTGGCAGATGGAACATGAACCTTCAGATTTTTGGTAGATAGCCAAACCTTGTTGCCCACATGAAAGGTAGGAAGTGATCTGCAATGACTATAGGCAGCCCTTTTATAACATTCCTGAGCTTCCCCCAAGGTCTTGATCAACTTCGCCTGAATCTCCTGCAATGTAGTTAATCTGTTGGCAACAGCAGGAATTTGAGTTGTGATAGGGAGATCAGGAATGAAGACTGGATGATACCCCGTATTGAGGAAAAGGGGCTTTTGGAGGTGTTTAGCATTGTTATGCTGCCGTAAGTAGATAGTCCACCCAGTCATCCTGAAGATAACTGACAAAACATCGAAGGTACTGTTCCAAAGTTTGATTGGTCCTTTCGGTCTGACCATTGGACTGTGAATGGAAAGCAGAGGACAGGTTAACGGTTACCCCTAAAGCTGAACAAAAGCTTTTCCAAAATTTTGATGTAAATTGTACACCTCTATCAGATACCACATCATCAGGGATTCCATGTAACTTAAAAACATCTCGAACCATCAGCTCCGCAGTCTGTTCAGCAGACGGTACCCCCTTAACACGTATGAAATGAGCCATTTTAGTAAGGCGGTCGACAACTAACAAGATAGTAGTCATTACTCTTGAGGGAGGTAATTTGACTACAAAGTCCATTGAAATTGACCCCCAAGGTCTTGATGGAACAGGAAGTGGCTGGAGCAACCCCAAAGGAGAAGCTCGGGGTGTCTTATGATGTGCGCACGTCAGACAATAGGCCACATAGCGTTTGATATCCTTCTTGTAACTAGGCAACCAGAAGGTCATCTGTTTTTGAGATCCCAATATGTCCTGCCAGTTTGGAGTCGTGAACTAATTTGAGGACTTCCACCCTAGCAGACTCAGGTACATAGTGGCGATATGCTAGAGTCCAAAAGCCGTTCTTGTACTCCAGATTTATGTCCCTAGGAGGATCCCTGAGAAGTGGGTCATTCTCATACCCCTCTTTGAGAAAACTCAAGAAGGTCTTTGCACTTGTGGCCCCTAGGAAGTTCTTTTGAGTTAGAATTGAACATTCAGAAGTTGCCCTCTTGGGGAGGCTCAGACAGCATCCTTGATAAGGCATCAGCCTTACCATTCCTCGATCCAGGTCGACGTCGACATGATATTACAAAATTGAACCTGGAAAAGAATAAAGACCAGCGTGCTTGTCTAGAAGACAATCTCTTGGCCGAACGAATAAATTCCAGATTTTTATGGTCAGTGAGAACAGTTACAGGATGATTAGCCCCTTCTAGCAGATGCCTCCATTCAGAAAAGGCTTCCTAAATTGCCAGTAGTTCTTTATTCCCAATGTCGTAATTTCTTTCGGCTGAGGACATCAAACGGGAAAAGTAGGCACAAGGATGAAGCTGCATCTTTTCATCACTTTGCTGAGACAGGATCACTCCCATGGCAGAATTGGAAGCATCCACTTCCACTATAAAGGGTAGTTCCGGATCGGGATGTACCAAAATTGGTGCAGAAGTGAAAAGAGTTTTCAGCTTTTCAAACTCAGCTTGTGCCTCAGAGGTCCACACGAAGGGTACCCCTTTCTTTTGTAAGCTGTGTGATTGGAGCTATCACTCTAGAAAAGTTTCTTATAAATTTTCTGTAGAAGTTGGCAAACACGACGAAACGTTGAATCTCCTTAACATTTCCAGGTGCTGACCAATCTACCACTGCTTTGATTTTCTCGGGATCCATGCTTACTCCCTCTGGAGAAATGATATAGCCTAAGAACTGGATCTGGATTTGTTCAAACTCATATTTCTCCAATTTAATGTAAAGTCTATTTTCCTTAGTCTTTCAAAAACTGTGCAAACATGTTTGCAGTGCTCTTCCCAATTATCAGAAAAGATAAGGATATCATCCAGATAGGCAATTACAAATTGGTCCAACAGATCATGAAAAACATCGTTGATAAAATGTTGAAACTTTGCAAAGTCCAAACGGCATCACCAAGGATTCGAACAAGGTTATATGCTCCTCGTAGATCAAACTTGGTAAAGATCTTGGCAGAATGAAGTCTTTCCAACATTTCAGAGATCAAAGGTAATGGATAGCGGTTTTTAATAGTGATTTTATTCATGTCTCTGTAGTCAATGCATGGACGCAAGGTGGAGTCTCTCTTTTCAACGAAGAACAGGGCTGCCCCCACAGGAGAAGTTGAGTGTCTAATAAAGCCCTTCTCCAAATTCTCATCGATCCACACCCTGAGTACTTTTAATTCAGGTTCCGACAGATTGAAAAGGCGGCCGAAAAGGTATTTCTGCCCCTGGGAGCAGCTCAATAGGGCATTCATATAGACGATGAGGGGGTAATTGATCTGCATTTTTCTTGTCACAGACATCTCGGAACTGATGGTAATGTGTGGGCAAGTTGTCATATGACTGGGTAGCCACTAAATCACCTTGCGCTTCCTTGGTCGGTGATGAACTTGGTCGGCAAGGTTTTTGCAATGTTTTTCTCAGTGGGGGGACGTAAAATCTATAGTCCATGCTCCCCAGTTGATGGAAGGATTGTGAGTGGAGAACCAAGGAATGCCCAGGATGATGGGAAACTTGGGTGACGTAATCAGCTGAAAGCTGATGGCCTCACAATGGTCAGCCTCAAACAACAGTTTCAGGGGAACCGTTTTATGGGTAACAGGTCCTGAAGATAAGGGTGACCCATCAACTGTCTCCATATCAATAGGGGTAAATGTATTTCTGGCTTGAATATTATGGTTGTGGGCAAACTCTATATCCATAAAGTTCCCCCCACCCCCGGAGTCCAGCATAGCTGAGCAGGGAATTTCACAGCCCTCAGATACAAGTTTAATAGGGATAACAAAGTGAGAAAGCAGGGAGTTCACTTTATTCTCTTCAGGAATCAGTGGGGAGACAGACTGGCTTATAGAGTTTATTTGTTCAGGCGCAATCACATCAGTCACAGCAATTGTTCTTCTAACCATGTTAGGACAATTAATTGCATAATGACCAGAATCCCCACAATATAGACACAAGTTCTCTGAACGTCTTCTCTCTTTCTCCTGAATGGAAATGGATCTCTTGATAGCATCAACCTGCATAGGCTCAGGAGTGTTAGAACCCAGAGAGACTCTTGAATCCTGCTGAACAAATGGACTAGCAGAGAGATGCATGCCACTATTACCTCCAAACATTCCCAACCTCTCCTTCCTGTAAGTCTTTGATCGATTCGGATACACAATTGGATGAATTCCTCAAGATCATTAGGAATATCTACTCTGGCAAGCTCATCCTTTACCTGTTCAGAAAGCCCTTGGCAGAACTGGCTCTTTTGTGCTGCAGGGTTCCAAGTGGTATCTGCCATCCAACTTCTGAATTTGGCTGTGTATTCAGTGACTGAGCATCTACCCTGCCGTAGACTATACAATTTTGCTTCAGCAGTAGCACAATGGTTGGGATCGTCAAAAACCTGATTCATCGCGGTCAAAAAGGTATCAAAATCATTCAACATGCCATGGTTTTGCTCTATATAAGGGGAGGCCCAAGCTAGAGCTTCCCCAGTCAGAAGCCCAATAATAAACATTACCTTCTTTTTCTCTGAAGGAAACGCAGCAGGGTACATTTGGAAGTATACACAGTATAGACATTGATTAAGGAAACCCCTGTAGTGGCCGCGGTCTCCATTAAACTTAGCTGGCTGGGGCATATGTGAGCTAGGATCATCTCTGTTCAGCAGTTGTCTCTGCAGAGCCTGAATCTCTCCCTGTTCCCTATCCACAATGTTTTCTAGTTTTGCAACTTTCTCTTGATAGGTAACCCCGAATTCCTGCAGCTCAGCAATTTGCTGCCTAACCTTTGCCATAGCGGTCTCCATGTTTAGGCCAGATTATTCTGTCACAGTCTGGGTCAGGTTCAGAGACCAGTTGCTATAGCAGTGTAACGCTTACCTTAAACCAGCAGGATATGTACACAGGCAGGTCACCCTGGGAAATGAAGCAGGCTCACCTGAGGTGCGGGGTCTAAGCATTAACCAGTTTTCACCAGAGTTCCTAATGGTGGAGATGGATTTTTCTGCGTGTCAATACCAGGTCGCAGATCTCAGGATCACCCCACCAGGGAATGAGCAAGCCGGTAACCGATAGCGGACCAAACAGATTAGGGATAAGCAGAAGCAGAGTCAAACAAGCCAAGGGTCGGTCACAGATGGTAGTGGATGAGGATGAGACAAAATCGTGGTCAGTAACAAGCCAAAGGTCAGTAGTGGAGGTGTAGACGGCAGCAGGAACAATAAGCGGGATATTGGCTGGTAAGGCACAATAAACTGGCAAGGAGGAAGTGTATGGACATGACTTTTATAGGACGTTCATGGGAGGAGCAAGCAGTTCAAGGTTCAAGACAAACAGTGCCAAGGCAGGATCATCCAAAGAATTGTCAAGGGAGCTGTCCAGCATTCCCGGTGGCTCAGTGAGAAGAAACATTGCCTCTCATTGCAGAAGGCCCAGGTTCAATCCCAAGCTCTGACAGTATGTGATGCTTGGAAAAGACCTCCAGCAGCATAAATAGATTCAAAAATGCTTGGGACAGGCATAGATCTATACTCACACAAATAAGTTAACAAAATTACAGAAGCATGTATAAATTTAAAAAAAGAGGGCAGATTCTATGGACCACCTGGTCTTTTTTTTTGCCATCACTTTTCTTTGTTTCTACACAAATTGTAAAGTCAAATAGCTCATTTGTCCCTTTTAAATGGGATCCTTTTCTTTCCAGCAAAATTCACCTTTTATCCTCCTTTCCTCGCGATCACAGTATCAGAGAAAAAATACTACATAGTGTTTACCTTTTAAAAACACCTCTATTGTCATCCACTTATAATAAAACAGCTCATATTTGCATGTGCACTTAATTGTACCCGCATAAAATAGCAGATTTCAAACACTAATGCCATACTTCCTGGTTCTCAGAATGCGCCATGAGGTCATCCAAAGCCCCATGACAACGCGTTCCATTACAGGGACATAAAACTTCCTCAGGGGGGATACTAATCCTGAGGAATGTGACAAAGGTAGCATGATATTGGTACAATGCTTCTGCATTCATTGTCCAGTAACATAGTAGGGGTGTTCAGGAGACCTGTAAATGTTATTGAACTGCAGAAGAGAAGTATCAGGTCTCCTTTTCTGCCAGACAGGACAGTATGGTGTGGCAGAGCTGTGTAAATTTCACAACTTGATGAACAGAAATACAATTTCTTTGTGAAAAAAAAGCTTGCTTGTACGTCATGTATTACAATTGTGTATTCAGCTGTTTGCCTGGAGTGAATTTGCACAGCTGATTTTTTTTAGCTAGATAACGATCTCGGTCTGCTTGCATTAAAGCATTGTTAATGTTATCTAATTTATGATATTTCTATCACAGAGCAAATGTTGAAAATTAATGACCATTTTTACTGTATTAATTTTAAAATATTGTACTGTGGAAATGCTGGTGATGTAAGTCTAGTTAGAAATAAAATGGCAATCTTTAATAATTAACATAACCTATTAAACTACATTGGAGTTTCTAGGGGCACTTTCCACAATAGCTGAAATAGGGATTTCCTCAAACATGTGTTTTTGATACTTTAACAATACCCTTCAAACTTTCATGGAATTAGCTTTTGCTTGAGGCCAGTTCAATATCCTCCAGTGTGCTGCAGTACACACTACAATAATTAATTATTACTCTAAGATGCCTTTGGCAAAACTATTTCGGGCTAAGTAATACAGCATTTATATGTGTATCATCACTTGCAGTACAACACAGACTTCAAAAGCTACAAGAGGATATGCCTTATCTATTTTGCTTGTTGCAGTGAATATAAAAACCTTAATATCAGGTAATTAGCAGTTGGTATTATTTATTTATTTTAGATATATAAATAAAATATGTTAGCATGAAGAAGCACAAAATGTTGAATTGTTTATGCATAGTTTAAACATTGTATGTACAGTGGTCAGCATAAATGAGTACACCCCTTTTGAAAAGTAAGATTTTAATTAGAGATGAGCGAATCGAACTTGGCGAAGTGGAATTCGTTTCGAATATTAGGAAAAATTTGATTCGCATCGAATCCGAATTTTAGCAAACTTCGGATGCACGAATCGAATTTTCCCCGATCAGCCGGCAAAAGTGTCACTGCAGAGAGCTCCGCTATTTCTGACAGTTCTCTGACAGTTCTGACAGTTCATTTACAGCGGTTGAAACATTGTATCTATTTGTTTCCATTTAGGATACAGATGTTTTTATTCGGAAATAAATAGATACAATGTTTCAACCGCTGTAAATGTGAAGGAACTGTCAGAGAACTGTCAGAAATAGCGGAGCTCTCTGCAGATACACTTTTTGCTGTACTGGAATTCTTCTTCTTTTCATTCTTCTTCTTCTTTTCATTCTTCTTCTTCTTTTCATTCTTCTTTTCATTCTTCTTCTTCTTCTTTTCATTCTTCTTCTTCTTCTTTTCATTCTTCTTTTCATTCTTCTTCTTCTTCTTTTCATTCTTCTTCTTCTTCTTTTCATTCTTCTTTTCATTCTTCTTCTTTTCATTCTTCTTCTTCTTCTTCTTTTCATTCTTCTTCTTCTCATTCTTCTTCTTTTCATTCTTCTTTTCATTCTTCTTCTTCTTCTTTTCATTCTTCTTCTTCTTCTTTTCATTCTTCTTTTCATTCTTCTCATTCTTCTTTTCATTCTTCTTTTCATTCTTTTTCTCATTCTTCTTTTCATTCTTCTTCTTCTTTTCATTCTTCTTCTTCTTTTCATTCTTCTTCTTCTTCTTCTTTTCATTATTCTTTTCATTCTTCTTCTTCTTCTTTTCATTCTTCTTTTCATTCTTCATCTTCTTCTTTTCATTCTTCTTCTTCTTCTTTTCATTCTTCTTTTCATTCTTCTTCTTCTTTTCATTCTTCTTCTTTTCATTCTTCTTTTCATTCTTCTTCTTCTTCTTTTCATTCTTCTTCTTCTTCTTTTCATTCTTCTTTTCATTCTTCTTCTTCTTCTTTTCATTCTTCTTTTCATTCTTCTTCTTCTTTTCATTCTTCTTCTTCTTCTTTTCATTCTTCTTTTCATTCTTCTCATTCTTCTTTTCATTCTTCTTTTCATTCTTCTTCTCATTCTTCTTTTCATTCTTCTTCTTCTTCTTTTCATTCTTCTTCTTCTTTTCATTCTTCTTTTCATTCTTCTTCTTCTTCTTTTCATTCTTCTTCTTTTCATTCTTCTTTTCATTCTTCTTCTTCTTCTTTTCATTCTTCTTCTTCTTCTTTTCATTCTTCTTTTCATTCTTCTTCTTCTTTTCATTCTTCTTCTTCTTCTTTTCATTCTTCTTTTCATTCTTCTTCTTCTTTTCATTCTTCTTTTTCTTCTTTTCATTCTTCTTTTCATTCTTCTTCTTTTCATTCTTCTTCTTTTCATTCTTCTTTTCATTCTTCTCATTCTTCTTTTCATTCTTCTTTTCATTCTTCTTCTCATTCTTCTTTTCATTCTTCTTCTTCTTCTTTTCATTCTTCTTCTTCTTTTCATTCTTCTTCTTCTTTTCATTCTTCTTCTTCTTCTTTTCATTCTTCTTTTCATTCTTCTTCTTTTCATTCTTCTTCTTCTTCTTTTCATTCTTCTTTTCATTCTTCTTCTTCTTCTTTTCATTCTTCTTTTCATTCTTCTTCTTCTTCTTCTTTTCATTCTTCTTCTTCTTCTTTTCATTCTTCTTTTCATTCTTCTTCTTTTCATTCTTCTTCTTCTTCTTTTCATTCTTCTTTTCATTCTTCTCATTCTTCTTTTCATTCTTCTTTTCATTCTTCTTCTCATTCTTCTTTTCAATCTTCTTCTTTTCATTCTTCTTCTTCTTTTCATTCTTCTTCTTCTTCTTTTCATTCTTCTTTTCATTCTTCTTCTTCTTCTTTTCATTCTTCTTTTCATTCTTCTCATTCTTCTTTTCATTCTTCTTTTCATTCTTCTTCTCATTCTTCTTCTCATTCTTCTTTTCATTCTTCTTCTTTTCATTCTTCTTTTCATTCTTCTTCTTCTTCTTCTTTTCATTCTTCTTCTTCTTCTTTTCATTCTTCTTTTCATTCTTCTTCTTCTTTTCATTCTTCTTCTTCTTCTTTTCATTCTTCTCATTCTTCTTTTCATTCTTCTTTTCATTCTTCTTCTTCTTCTTTTCATTCTTCTTCTTTTCATTCTTCTTCTTCTTTTCATTCTTCTTCTTCTTTTCATTCTTCTTTTCATTCTTCTTCTTCTTCTTTTCATTCTTCTTCTTCTTCTTTTCATTCTTCTTTTCATTCTTCTTCTTCTTCTTTTCATTCTTCTTCTTCTTCTTTTCATTCTTCTTTTCATTCTTCTTCTTCTTCTTCGTCGTGCCCCGTGACTGCCCAAATGAGTGAAGTGTGCGGTGATTCTAAGATCGACGGCACTCATCTGCATGTCATACTGACTGACAGTATTATTTCTCTTCCCCAGCAGACTCCAAGGGCATTTAAATTAAAGGTACAGTGTTCTGCACTAATATAAAGGCTCTCTGAAGCCTAGAAACCCTTTTAATAAGTTAAATTCGCGGCGAATAAATTCGCATCGAATCGAATTTCTCCCGCAAATTTGGCGAATCAGCCGAATCAAATTTTTGAATAATTCGCTCATCTCTAATTTTAATCAATATCTCAATGAACACAAGAACAATTTCCAACATTTTGACAAAACTGACTTTTATAGAACATTTGTTTAGCTCATTACATGAAAGTAATCTTAAAGAATATAACTTTACAAATTACAAAATCTTCAGTTTTACTCAAATTAGTTGATGCAAAAATGAATACACCCCACAACAAAAGCTACTCAATTTAGTATTTTGTATGACCTCCATGATTTGTAAGGACAGCACCAAGTCTTCTAGGCATGGAATGAATAAGTTGGCAACATATCGCAACATCTATCTTTTTCCATTCTTCCTGAATGACCTCTTTCTAGAGCCTGGATGCTGGGTAGAAAGTAATGCTCAACTTTTCTCTTAAGAATTCTCCTTAGGTGTTCAATTGGGTTCAGATCAGGAGACATACTTGGCCACTGAATCACTTTCACCTTGTTCTTCTTCAGAAATGCAACAGTGGCCTTAGATGTGTGTTTTGGATCATTGTCATGTTGGAAAAGTGCACAACGACCAAGGGCATGGAGTGATGGTAGCATCTTCTCTTTCAATATAGAGCAGTTCATCTGTGAATTCATGATACCATCAATGAAATGCAGCTCACCGACACCAACTGCACTTATGCAGCCCCACAGAAGACACTGCTACCACCATGTTTCACTGTAGCCATCAGTTCCAAAAACATTTATCTTGGCATCATCACTTTAGAGAGTCCCAGTAGTCTTCTTCTTTTTCAGCATGGCCTCTGGCAAATTCTAGGAGTGTTTTTTTGTGCATGGCCTTTAGGAGAGGCTTCATTCGTGGATGACACCCATGCATGCCATTCCTCTTCAGTGTACTCCGTACTGTGTCATGGGAAACAATCACCCCAGTTTAGATTTTTACTTCTTTATCTAACTGCAGTGAACTTGCATGGCAATTTTCTTCAAATCATCTCATCAGAAGATGCTCCTTTCAAGGTGTTAACTCTTCTAGAGGGACTGAACATCTCTGTGAGATAGTTGCAGTTCCATCTTTGTTAAATTTTTGTATCACTTTTGCTACAATATTCTAACTGATAGGTAAAGCTTTTCTGATCTTCTTGTAACCTTCATCTTTCTTGTGTAAATAAATTATTTTCTTTCTCGGGTCTTGTGACATTTCTCTTCCATGTGGTGCCATTGCTGAAGGAGAATTTCTTTGTTAAGTATGGGAATGGGAAGGGGTTTTCTTTGTTAAGTAACGCCCTTTTATAATCAACTGTCTGCTGGACACCTGTTTAATGAATAATTAGACTCACCTGTGGTTGAATTCTTGTTAATTAGGATTTGATTGTCAAAAATGTAGCTTTGCTCCTAAGACTTTCATTGGGGTGTATTCATTTTTGCAACATGATCTTGAATTAATTTGTTAGGAAAAATACTTGTTTGTGTGTGCAAATTAACAAATCTTATTTGCAATCAATGGCCCGCATTCGTGGGAGTACTTTGTAGTATAGCATCCCACAGAAAATGTTGATTCTGAAATGAAAGTAAAGGTTTTCTGACAAATCTGTTAGGGCTTATTAATTTATGTTGAGCACTGTAGCAGCCTGTAAATTGTTAGTCAACTGGATTTACATTTCACAGACAAATGTATGTTTGAAAAAATAAAATACATACTGCAACACACAAAGTGATTCACGAAAGCAATACTTTTTTTACTTAGCCAAGGAACCTGTGTCCAGGATCAATATCCTATATAGGTGCTGCTAACACCATGCACCTACAGTATGTCATGACTGCCCACCTCTTTTTGCATATAGCTGTTTGGCCTACTGAAGCAGAAGTGCCTTCTGTCCCCACACAAGATACAGTAGTAAGTGCATAGTGGGAGGAAGTCAAAGCTCCTTCTCAGCTCTAAAGTATCACATAATATAGCCAAGGGTAGCAAGAGAAGACTTTCATCACTTTGTCAGGCATAGTTGTATCTGGGGTCTGTGAGTACATTTTAGGGTTGGAGGGAGGGGGTGTGCTAGGAGTAATGCTGGCTGAGGGAAGAGTTTTGTAATATGTTTAACCTCCCTAGCGGTATGATTATTTCAGATTTTTGGTGCTGAAAGCGGTACCATTATTTTGCATGAAAATATGTAGTTTTTTTATTGTAGGCCTGTAATTTTTAGGAATAAATCACTGAAATCTATCCGAACAAGAGTCTAGTAAACATTCCAGATACGATAAAACTTGAAACACAAAATTATAAATTATATTTTAATACATAATCATAAAAAATAATAATATAATAATAATAAATTTAATTCAATAATATAATCAAACCAAAAACACTGAAATTTGAAATATAGCGCCAAGTTCACACATCGCTGAGCAAAGTCGAAAAATCGTTTTCAGTGTCGGATGACGAATTTCACCACGAATCATTATCACTCAATTCTGCAAGTGATTTTGATTTACTATCGCTGTTCCCTAGCTGGTCTAAAACCGCTTTTGACCTAAAGGGATGCTTTTTGGACGCCATGGACTTTTCTACGTTTCCAGGCAGAAAGAACAGACAAAATGCAGGCAGGGCACAGGACAAAGCACTAGGGACAAAATGTATGTGAAATGCTTTGAAACAGCAATGTTTCGCTATGTAATATTCGTTTACAAAAAAAAAACAGTTTTTAAAATTTTAAAATTTGCCGCCGGTTCCAGCCCCGTACGTCCTGACGTCACAGAGACCGGAGCACGAAAGCCGGATGCCAGAATTGGCCAGAAGAGATGGCCGGGACGCTGCAGGAGGGACATTGCGGGAGCGAAGGACAAGGTAAGTGCTGCAGGGAATCCCTGAGCAACGCCGCATGGTAAGCCTGAGTGTAACTTGAGGATATCGCTTTTGGTACTGAATTTTTACCCCGAGCTACACTCGGGAATACCACCAGGGGGGTTAAAGTGCATGTTTATCTTTATTTTTTGCATAGTTAATTTTTTTTTGTATTCTGTTTATACTAGTGAGGATTTAGGCTTGAGGATATGTATGACCAGAACTCTGTTGTTACATGCTAATGACCCCTGTACTTTGTACAGAAGACACTTCTGACGCACGTACTCCGTACAAAACACACTCCTCATCCTTGCACTCTTTACAAAACACACTCTTGACCACTTCAGTCTGTACAAAAAAACTCCTGAAATATACACTGTGTGGAAAACACATTCCTTACACCTGTATTCTGCACATGTCACACCCCTGAAATCTGCACTCCTTAAATGATATACTCCTTACCACTGCCCCTAACTACACTTACACTTTGGCAGCTGACCTCCATGTCAACAGCTATGTGCATAGCATAAATACACATGTGAATTAATAAATAATTTGCGCTAGTAAATATATAGTAAATATAAATATATATATATAGTAAATATAGCTAGTAAATATATATAAATATATGTAAAGAAATCATAAAATCATAAGTCCAGAAAAATATATATATACCAATACCACAGAAAAATATAAAAAACTTTTTAGGTGCAAAAAAACTTTTTTTGCACCTAAAAAGTTTTTTATATTTTTCTGTTTTTTATATTTTTTTTATATTTTTCAGAAAAATATAAAAAACTTTTTAGGTGCAAAAAAACTTTTTTTGCACCTAAAAAGTTTTTTATATTTTTCTGTGGTATTGGTATATATATATTTTTCTGGACTTATGATTTGATGATTTCTTTACATATATTTATATATATTTACTAGCGCAAATTATTTATTAATTGGTACACTTTATATATGGTGGTTTTTTTTGCAGCTGGTACACTATTAGTAAGTTATACAATTTTGACCATAGGCGCTATTATTAATTTTTCTTATAAATACACATGTGAGCTGCTTTTTCTGCCAACGGGATTTGTAATTCTGTGAAACCAGTCAGGGGATCTAGGTATTCATTCCACACAGTACATCAAGCTTCTGGCTTCCCACAATCCAATTTGGAAACAATCTAGCCTAGAACCCACCTTAGCCTGTGTTTGAATAGCAGGCCAACAAACAGGGCATCTCCAACCTATGCTATCCTGGAAGCATGTTTAATTTAAGCAATAAATATATGACTAGCCCTTAGTACTGACTTCAAAATCTTATTTTCTTACGTCATTGGGAGCTGGCTGTCTCTTCTGGGTGCATCAGTTCCCCCCTAAGAAGCACCACTGGCTCATTCCCCCTCCAGCCCCTGGGTAGAAACTGATTCTTCCTAGGATATCTATTGTAGATATCCAAGGAAGCTGTTGGAGCAGGGCCGATGTCATTATTGACTAGGAGGCAGGGTGTAATGAAAATCTCAAAAACAGGTAAACAAAAAAGTGATGGTTTTTCAAGTATGAAAAGTTGATTTACTAAAATGGGAGAGTACAACTATGCATGGTAGCAAGTCAGCTTTTAACTTCAGTTTGTTCGATTAAGCTTTCACAAAACAAAATGGAAACTGATGGGTTTCTATGCAGAGCTGCACCAGATTTTCCACTCTCAAGTTTTAATAAATCAACTCCATTGTTTTTTGCTGCAAAGGTCTGCATTGATCTTTCAAGCAACTAACTATATGCTTACTGATTAACACAAAAACTAAGGTGTATAAAACGCATCTGCCAGTCATATTCCCTTTCCCCAGATATAGATATATTTAGTGCTTTGAGAGTACTTTTTTCACAAATGTAATATTGACAAACACAATTGTATACCTAAATACATTTAATGGCAGTACTAAAAACTTCAAACTTATTTTGAACAGTGGGGAAAAGGGTGGGAGATATAAAGAAAGCAGTTATAGTAACAACCAGAGAACATTTACTGATATAATTACACAAAATTGAAATTGAAATTTGAGTGGTTGTACATACACGTACCCATTTTCTACCAACTGTCTCATAAGGCTAATTATTTAATATTTGTAAAATGCTTCAAATGTTTTTTGTTTTTCAAATAAAATTATTATTTTAAAAAATGAATATACATTTGTACATTGGTAACTAGGTATAGTCAGAAAAAATAAAATTGTGTATAAATGCATTTTAAAATAAAATTATAATGTATGGTGTAAATACTTGTAACATTGTATGTGTATTCATTTGTAATCTAGGACTTCTAGTACAAGACAGAACAAATATGTACATGCTCTTTGACACTAATCAGCGGGGGTTCCCTGTTGCATCTCCCACTGATCAACTGTTTAAGTATTATTGTTTAGCATCTCCAAGACAACCATCATCTGAAGCTGCTTGGTTTTCTTAAGCATAACACAGTCTCACCTTGGAAACAATTGCTTTTCACTGGATTTCTTATGCCTGGCTCCTGTGCAACCAGCAGTAGGGAAACAATGGATTTTAGAATATGGCTTGCTTTATGCTGGCAAAAGCAGAATATTTGTCTTGAAGATGCTTGACAGTAAATTTAAATTAGCTAATCAGGGGGGGGGCTCAAAGTGGGGACAAAATCATCAATCATCAGAATGGAAACAGGTTTTAAGTTCTGAATCTAAAAAGCCTTTTTCATTAAACAAAATGAGCTTATGGTGAAGGTTATTTTTTGAGCATTTACAATTTTCAGCATGTTTCTGTTTATTAAGAAAAATGGTAAGCTCTGTCATGTGTAGGTACAAATCAATGTTTGGCTTCAATATGTTTTGCAGCATGCATCCTATAGGGTTTCTTAGACATTCTTAGGGGAGCCTACAAGAATTATTTTAGACAATCTGACAAGCAAACAAAAAGAAACAACATTCTCTTGAGATACTGCATGAATGACATAATCAATATTTTTATTGAAGCAAGAAGAGATCTCACATTCATTTGGTCATCTACAGAGTATTCCAAGTTTACAACACTGAATACCACATAATAGCATTCTGATTTTCATCAGAAGAGGAAAAACACTAGAGATAAGCAAACTGAATAAACCAAGCTTACAATTTCTACAAAAAAAGTTGTCTAAATGTGAATTGTTTTCTAAAAAAAATTATAAAAGTAAAGAATAAAACCTTTCAGTTTAAAAGTAACTAGTTAGCAACTATTTGCATAAAGATTTGTAGCATTCCATTACATACCTCAAATAAACAGAACAGTCTTTCTAAAACTGAAGGTAGTGTTGAGAAACTTAAATTCTGCATCAGAGAATTGCTATCTTTTTCAGCTGCATGTATTTATGCTAATCTAGTCTACAGAGAATCATAATTGCCTTATTTCCTGAAATGTAGGAATTGCAGGGACAAACCAGGTGCATCTGCACACAAGTGTTCAGACAAATAAAAATTTGCAAAGCTCATATTCTTCAGAATGTCTGTCATTACTTGATACTCATGGATCTGCATCAAGTACAGAAGTATAGTGATCTTTGAGTTTTGGTAAGTTGGGATTCAGGTGGCTATTTTGAGCCACAAAATGATTTTCCTGGTATTTTGTTTGTTTAGCTTCAATTATGTTGATTTGACCAATATAGAATTCCATACCATGCAGGGTCAAGAAGCCTAGCTCCTATGTTACTAATAGTTACCTTGTTGGTGTGTGCTGGAGATTACATAGGGTGAGGACCTTCTTCCCATCCCAAGTGACAGTGCTAGTGTCTTGCCACTGGCTGCTCAAGGGCCATGTGTTAGTTGTGTGATTGTTGGAGATAAGAGTGAAAGGGCTCATGTTCCTTCATTCCTAAAGGATATGGACAATTTCTGGGTGGCAGGAGAGTATGGAAAATGTAGGTACCAATAACTGAAGAGATGGGCTGTAAAGAGAGCCTGTTTCTTTGCCTTTAATATGCAAATAATTTACTAACTTATAATTTGAAAGCATTGAAACATGCTCCCAATTTACTTTTGTACTGCAGGTCTAAAATTGGTGTTCAGTGGCCATCCCTCTCTTTATTACAGACAATACACTTGCGACTTTGGAAATAAACAAACATGCTGCTTTTGATGTTTGATAACCTGTTTAATGTCACAGCAAGATCATCATCATCATGGTAACCTCCTGTACATCTCCAAGACAGGACTTATTATCAAACACATGCTATTGAGTTTACAACATGGTATGAACTTACCGTGCCGAAATACTCCACAGAGACTAAGAACATTCTATGCATTTCTGTCATTAACATAAATCAAAGTAAATGTAATGACTAAACCACTGACATCTTGACCACGTGATTATTTAGTTGGTGCACATTTGGAGTAGTTCTGCTTTCCATACAGAAGCTATGCAATGGCTGACTAGTAAATATAGAAGGGGGTAAATGAAAAAGTAGGATGATGGTGAGCAAATACAAAAAGCAGAGAGGCAATAGATATTAAAAGAGACATATAGGAATGTAAAAAAATCCCCCCCAAAAAGTCATACTCACCTAGGTGGACGCAGCTTTGGTCCTACACTGCATCTGTCCCCCGCCACCTCTAAGACAGAGAATTGAGTGATCAAAGAGCTCTGATCTCTCAGTTCTTAGTTTCAGTGAGCAGAAAGCCAGTTACTATCAGTTATCAGCTCTCTGCTCTGTCCATCCACCACTCACTGGACCGCCATCCTTTGGAAGGCTGGTAGCTGCTGGCTCAGACTCTCAGGGGCTCAATTTTAGGCTGAGCCAGCTGCTGGTCTAGACATCTAGGTGGATCCCAACATTAAAGGCTGGATCTCTTCAGAGCCTGGACTGGCTCAGTGAAGCCATCCGACAGTGAATTTTAGCCCATTGTTGGCTGAAAACTTCGACCTGCACTCTTGTGATCCATAGGAGAAATAGGGACAAAAGAGCTTCTCAAAAACCTAAATAAAAAAATATATATTGGTGTAGATTGTGGAAGTATTAGAACCCCTGTTAGGTTGTTATTGCCATCTGTGTTCCTGTTAGATATATTTGTTCCCTCTTTTTGTTCTGTTGACTGCTGTCACTGGAAATAAAAGTGAAGAAAGTATTGAATTTTATGAAGGCAGGAATACCGTGAAAATTATCTAATGGAAACTCCAGTTCTAGTGACAACTGACTAAGAGGGGCTTTCCATCAAATTGGAGAAATTTTTTTAACTTTCTGTTGTGTCTTCAGAACAGGAAATAAAGGGAAATATCCCCAATGAATTAATGCAAAAAAATCCATTGCAATCAATACAGAGATCAGACCCAATTATCAAAGGGTGCTGTGGTGAAATAGTGGAAGGCACTGCAAAACATAAGTCCCAAAAAAGTCCAAAAAATCAATAACATACTATGTTCAAACATAACAATAGACACCAAAGCCACTAAAAAGGCTACAAGTGGAGGCCACTAAAGACATCCTCCTCATGTAGCAGTGACAGTAACCAGATAAAACAAACACAGAGTTTAAATAAGCAACATTAACCAATTGCAATCTTCTATCTGCACAGAAACACCCACAGACAACTCATGGTCACAATTAATGTTTCTCCAGTGTAATCAGTGCATACAACATAAGTGTTATACACCACACCATAATAAAAACCCAGCACCAAAGGTAACCCATAATCTCATTACTATGTGCTGTATGTATATCACTGTATGAAGTAGCAATGCAGTGCCACCATCACTGCCACTAAGTATAATATATAATACAATAGGACCCATGAAGTTACACCCACAGATATATTTTGTTTCTACTGCATTTAATACATGATTATGTTACAGCTCTCATGATACCCTATTTTATAGGACTTTGAAATACACCACTAATGTGCTTCATTGAAATTACTTTTGTTGAGCTGTGTTAGAGATGCAGCTTGGTGATATACAGTACATAATAGGGTTGATTTACTAAAACTGGAGAGTACAAAATCTGGTGCAGCTCTGCATAGAAACCAATTATCTTCCAGGTTTTTTGTCAAAGCCTGATTGAACAAGCTGAAGTTAGAAGCTGATTTGCTACAGAGTTTGCAATTACCAATTTTAGTAAATCAACCCCAATGTGTATTTTCTGGATACATATGCCATAGTTTAATTGGAAGTTGTTTCTAGGGACTGTGTTCTGTGGTTGATATGTCCTGGTCTCTGTGTATTTCTATGTCATTGCACTACCTTAATTTTAAATAGACAGTTGCAAGTGCCTGTTATGCAAAACTGCATATGTCATAAAAATAATTTGCTGGATGGACTGCAAAAACTAATATACTTTGAAGTACACTGTTTATGTTAAATCCTCCATATATCAGTACAAGGTCCTTAAAATAAGATGTTGAACTTCGAAGAGGGATTACTGACAAATTAACTTGCTGATGGATGTGTCTGAGTTTGGCAGTTGCCAGGAGAATGGTATTTGCCTGACTGCATTGTGCCAAGTGTAAAGTTTGGTGGGGGGGGGGGGGGGAGTTATGGTGTTGGGTTGTTTTTCAGGGGTTGGGCTTGGCCTCTTAGTTCCAGTGAAGGGAACTCTTAAGGTGTCAGCATACCAAGACATTTTGGACAATTTCATGCTCCCAACTTTGTGGGAACAGTTTGGGGATGTCCCCTTCCTGTTCCAACATGACTGCGCACCATTGCACAAAGCAAGGACATGGATGAGTGAGTTTGGGGTGGAGGAACTTGACTGGCCTGCACAGTGTCCTGACCTCAACCTGATAGAACATCTTTGGAATGAATTAAAGTGAAGACTGTGATCCAGGCCTTCTTGTCGGACATCAGTGCCTGACCTCACAACTGCGCTTCTGGAAGAATGGTCAAACATTCCCATAGACACACTCCTAAACCTTGTGGAAAGCCTTCCCAGAAGAGTTGAAACTGTTATAGCTGCAAAGGTTGGGCCAACTCAATACTGAACCTTACTGACTAAGACTGGGATGTCATTAAAGTTCATGTGCGTGTAAAGGCAGGCGTCCCAATATTATATATATATATATATATATATATATATATATATAAATACTGGAGAACTTGCCTCCTTTTCTGTGAACGTTG
The DNA here is from genome assembly GCF_062004578.1 of Staurois parvus. Classification (NCBI taxonomy): domain Eukaryota; kingdom Metazoa; phylum Chordata; class Amphibia; order Anura; family Ranidae; genus Staurois; species Staurois parvus. The sequence goes on from NW_028317949.1 coordinate 13,798,797, forward strand.
TACTCTTTTCTGTGTGGGGCACCCCAATTTAAACGTTGACAATTTATTGTACAATACAAATTATTTATTTGATACCAGATGTCAGACGTGGTTGCTCTTATTTTAAATGTTTTTAAATACGTGGTCTTCTATTTACTAATAGCACAAATATTTTTGTAATATTATTAATACATTTTGAATTACTTCTTTTCAATTCATGACTGTAATACTGTACCTTTTTTCTTTAAAATTGCCTCCTGTGTTATCAAACGACATTGCAGCAGTGAATTTACAGCATTGACTCAAATGCACCCTCTATATCTAGAACTATCTAACATAATAGATGCATTTATCTTACATAACATTCAGAAACCTTTACTGTGACTATGTACTGTAATTGTTTATGCAGGAAGAATTGTTCAAAATCACTCTATGGCAAAAGAAAAAAAAGAGAAAAGAAAAAAAAAAAAATATATATATATATATTTTTTTTTTTTCTCTAAAATAGAATGGTCATTTCTTTTCTTATGCTCTAAATATGAGAGGCACTGGAGAGTGTAACTCCCATCAGGCACTTAACTACTGAATTACGGTTTGAGCTGTTCAGCTGGATAGGGCAGAGAGAGACAATGCAGCAGAGCATGAAATGTTACTGAATTGAGGAATTGTGCCTGCTCATGAGACTGTGTAATTTGATGAAGTGTTCATTTATGTCAGCACATGGGCACACTGCTTGCATGCTAGTTCCTGCAGAATGGGGACATGGCATTTTTGCCATTGTAATTACAAAATTTGTTTGACAAAACAGTCACAGAAAGACTGACAGCAGTTTTTTTTTCATACACAGCAATGACAGTTTACACGTGAAAACTTGAAAACACACACTTCCCAGTTAAAGTGTGTTATTTATACATTATATCTATATAAAATCAGAGATATTTTATATCTCTTTTTCTAAATGTCCTCCTCTATTTGCCTGTATGTGACAAATAAGAGCGTATTTTACAGTGATATTAAAGGCAATTAAAAAAAAAATAACAAACATGTTATATTTACCTGTTCTGTGTAATGGTTTTGCACAGAGCAGCCCTGATTCTCCTCTTCTCAGGTCCTTTACTGGCACTTCTAACCCCTTCCTCCTGCCCAGTGCCCCAGAGCAAGCAGCTTGCTATGGAGGCACCCAAGCAGGCTTGCCCTGGAGCTGTTGCTCTACATGTCCATTCACACACACAGAGGCATGGGTCTCCTAATTTCCTCACTGGCTGTGATTGACAGCAGTGGGAGCCATGGCTGTCTCAGCCAATGAGGAGGGAGAGTGCATGCCATGATGGGGCTCAAGTAAATATTAGGGGGGCTGGGGGGCATTTACAACCACTTTAATTTAGAACTTGGAATTGTATAGCAAGTTGTATTATGTGCATGCTTGGCCAAACAGACTCCATTATGTAGTCAATATGTAGACATACGCTAATAGAGTTCTGAGGTACTGACCTAAGGTAGTTAAAGCCCAATTGAAGGCTCACTTTAAAACTCCTAAATATATTCCAGGAATATCAAAACATATGGTGTGCAAAGTATTTCAGTTTGTTTTCTTTGGAAAAATCAACCACAGCATGTTGTGGTGTAGGGCCCTTGCTTTCTGTGTGGAACCAGTAATATGTGCAACACACCCCCTGAAGTGCCAACATTAGAGTTCTCTAATCAGTGTGGGACATGAGCTATAGTAATTGCAGAATGATAGGTCTTACTCAGTAGGGGCATGTCAGGACTTTCAAATGAGATCATTATTTACCAACATAGAGCAAACACCCAACTCTGCAGGTGCTGGCAGTGGACATGTTTTTCTACTCAGACTGTGGCTGCTCTAGAAGGGAAACAAACTGTAAAATGTGAAAGACCTTTTGTTTTGATGCACCTGGAATTTAAAAAGTGGGAACAGGTGCTCCAGGCACCGTCTGCTCTCTGAAACCCCTGCACCACTTCTTTCTGCCTCTACAGCAATGGGGGAAAGCTCCTCACCTTTCTGCCACCCCCAGGCACCCCATTGGAAAATTTGGGAAACAAAAAAGCTCTTCCCCGCCACCACAGGAGCAATGGACCCAGGCGGCCATGGACCGCTTCCTGTCTAGGCCACAATCCCCAGCCTCATTTACACAGCCAAACCCATTCCTGCCTGCAGACATTCCCCTGGGCATTGGAGCTGCCTTGCATAATCCAGAGGCTGCCTCTCTATTTCCTGCACATCCTATGTTAACCCCTGAGATGCTGGATGAAAAGCTGAATGCCCTCTTGCACCAACTGACATGCAATATAGCTCTGGAGGTTGGAACTTCATGGGGAAATTGCCCAGATTGGTGAAAGAACAGATGCCCTGGAAACAAAGTTTGATGAACTGGTATAATATGGCTCTGGAAGCAGAAGATTCTGTTTTAAAGTACATTGTTTTTCAACTACAACTACAACAAGAAGATATGGAGAACAGGGAATGGCATCAGAATTCACGCATACAGAGAGTACCTGAGTCTGTGGGCAAACCACCTACGCCCTTAACTCTGTCGTCTTTTTAACACTCTTGCTCCAACCATAGTGGATATTGATTGGCACTTTGACCATGCCCACAGATCCCTGGGCCCTAAACAACCTGCAGGAACAAGTCCCAGGGACATCATTGTCCGGTTTCACTACAATGGCAGCAAAGAGGCCCTGACTCTGGCCACCCATAACAAGTCACACCTTGAATATAAGGGTGAAAAGCTACATATCTACAGTTACCTTAGCCCCATCACCCTTGCTTAGTGAAGACAACTACATACTATTACTTAACGGTATCTACAAACCCATCATGTTCCTTGCTACTGGGGCTTTTCTTTTCCCCTGACTGTTACCCTTGAGTCTAATGTTACCCAGTCAGTCTATAAGATCTGCAAGAAGGGGAAGCATTTATCTGAAGCTTTGACCTTCCTCCACTGCCAGATGATAATATTTCCCCTCACTTTCTCCTTCACAACCACCTCCTTCTACTCCTAGCAGGATCTGGACCCCCGCTAAACTGAAGTCCAAAAAAGCCTTCTCCACTTCACAATAGATGTCTTCTTCTAGGCAACTTCCGTGACCTCCCTGGTGGACTTTCCCATTTCTCTCACCAAGCTAGTGCTCATTCTGCTTCACCCACAGGTTTACTGCTCCCTTAGTTAGAGCCTTTGTGCATACCCATGGGGATACAAAGATCTGCAAATTGTACTATATTTTACAAGCATGTATGAAATTTTGCATAATTTAGAACATTTTTGAAATGTTTGTTAAGTTTTGAAAAATCTTATGAAGTTGTTATAATGCCTATGCTTTATAAGGTTTAAATTATTTTTCTTTTTTCAATTACATCTGCTGAAGAGTGGACGAGGACCTTCTCCTCCCCCATTGTTGGAATGTAACTATGATCCCCTGTCTATTTCTTGACTGTGGCCTTGGATTCCTGGGACGCGGCTGCCTCTCGGGTCTAATTTTTTTTTTTGCTCTTACCATTTTTTCAGACTCTATTTGGATCTGTATTTGTTAACTTGTTTTATTTGTTCTTAGTTCAACTTCCCCCCTTTTCTCAGTATGTTTTATTGTGCTGGTGCCTATATGTGACCCTTCACATTTTTATCTGGCTCATATTTGCTTTTCCTTTAAAATGTGTTTATAGCTTTAAGATTTCTCTTATACAATGTGAAGAGCTTGTATTCTATTAAAAAAAGATGGCTGGCCTTAAAAGAGTTTAAGTCTTTGGGGGCAGATATAGTCTTGGTTCAGGAAACACACTTTTGTTATAGTGGTTCATTCAAATTTGCTTCCAAACACTTTCCTACCTCCTATGTCTCATCAAATGTATCTGGGAAGGCTGGTGTAGCAATTCTTATTAGAAAATCTTGCCCTTATGGGTTCAAGATTCTCACATTGACTCCCCCCCCACAGTTGTTTTATTTCCCTGAACTGTAAGTATATGTCCTCCTCCTTCACAATTACACCATTTTTCCCAACCTCGCGTGATTATTGAAAAAATATGTCTCCAACTAAAGATAGACAAACACTATTCCACAACACTCCCTCTCAAAGGATACTTACTCAGGCCACCTCCTTTTGTAAATGTATAAGGGTTCATAAATTTTTCAATATTTGGAGGATTAAACACCCTACCAGTAGGCAGTTTTCATATTATACTGTTTTTGTTCCTATTATATGGTCCGACCATGCCCTCATTACCTTGGGTGTCACTTTGTCCACTACACCTTCTAAAACCTGTCATTGGCATCTTAATGACTTTCTCCTTAAATCACCAGTTACCACGGGAAAACTAGCCAAGGAATTGATGGAGCTCTTATATGGGTTCTGTACAGGAGATTTCCACCCTAGGGGAAGCATCAAGGCTTTTTTCTGCATTTCATTTTGGAAGTCTCTCATTTGAAGAAGGGAAACAATAGCCTTAGAGCCTCTCTACTCAGTAAATTACATTTTTAAGAGAAATTGCTGTTGTGCTTGCCCTTGGTGGCTTGCCTTCGTAAATTTACCTCCCTCTGCAACGAATTTAAATCTTTGGCCATGACTAAAATTGCAAAATCTTAGTTATGGGCTAAACATATGAGTACTGTCCATGATACTTTTTTTTATTTGCACTAACATACAATTTTGAGGACAAGCTTTCGGGGAATGTTCCCTTCTTCAAGGTCCAAGCAGTACTGATCACAAAGTTTTAGCAGAATGTTAGAAGAGATGTGGGGGATGAAAAAAACACTCACAGAGGGAGTCATGCTTGAGGTAATAGTCATAAAACTATTGGATGATGATTGAGGAATCCCATGTCCAAATTAATCTCTTGTATCATTCTTAGTTCAAAAGTTTTTCTTTCCTGAATGGATTTGACATTTCCTTTAAGAACTAAAATATTGAGGTCTCCTATAGTGTGGTCTGGTTGTGCGAAATGGTGTCCCACAGGTGTGCAAAAGTCATTTTCTTTATGTTTGACTCCCTCTGTGAGTGTTGTCTCCCTCCCCAGTCTTTGCTTTTGCTGTGTCTTATCTCTAGTGTCCTTTTTTTTTTTTTTCATCCCCCACATCTCTTCTAACATTCTGCTAAAACTTTGTGAGTAGTACTGTTTGGACCTTGAAGAAGGGGACATTCCCTGAAAGCTTGTCCTCAAAATTGTGTGTTAGAGCAAATAAAAAAGTATCACGTCAGTACTCAATTGTTTCTGTCGCAAATTCACTAATATGGCTGCAATCACCTCAAGCATTATGGGCTAAACAAAATTTTTATGAATTTTCTGACAAACCCCATAGAATGCTAGTCAATAAACTTAGACCATGACCTTTCCATTCCTTTCCCGGATTTACTTATGCAGCTGGATGCCGCTCTGATATACTGACCACACTATGGCTAGAGTTTTTGGGAATTTTTACCATACAGTGAGTTGTACACTTGTCTGACCCCCGAAAATAACTTTCCGTTTCCGCGGGAACATTTTGAAAACATTTTCATGAATCTTAACCTACATAAGCTGTCACCCTCTAATTTGGCTATGCAAATTCTTCCTTTGAAGAACTTGCACAGGTGGTCAAGGATCTCCGCTTCATAAAGCCCAAGGTCCTGATGGCCTCTCATATTATTATTATAAGACCTTCCTCCTTCTCTTAGCTCCCCAAATGCTGAATCTTTATGACTCTCATTTCATAGGAATTTAGATTATTCTTTTCCTATTTACATTTGTAATACTCCAACTATTAACTTCCTATATTAGCTATATATATCTAGGAATGTGTTTCCTGATTAGTGACTGGTAATAACCTCAGGCTAGGCAAACTGTACTTGCATTGAGTATATGCAGATTGCACACCGAAATACTGTGAATTTCCTGTACAAAAATGTTTTCAAAGTAGGCTACCATACACAAAATTTAAATAAGCATGACACCAGGTGATAGGTGGAGGTAAAAGGATAGACAATGTTTAAGGGAACAGGTCACCTTTATCCAGCCAAATCCCACTGAATGAGATTGACATGTTGGAATTCACATTTTAGGCCTGAAGATTCATTAAAACCCCTTAGCTTAGTTAAAATAATTATATATTTTCTGAAAGCAAGTTCCCTGGAGAATAAATGGTAGTAGCACAGTGGCTAAGTGGTTAGCACTAGGGTTGTTGGTTCGAATACCAACCACAGCACCACCTTCCTGGAGTTTGCATGTTCTCCCTGTGCTTGTGTGGGTTTCCATCAGGTACTCCAGTTTCCTCCCACACTCTAAAGACATGCTTGTAGGTTAATTGGCTCCTGTCTAAATTGATCCTAGTATGTGCATGTATGAATGTAAGTTAAGGACTTGAGATTGTATGCCCCTTGAGGGTTAGGGACTGATATAAATGTGCAATATATATGTAAAGTACTGTGTAAATTGACAGCTCTATGTAAGTACCTGTAATAAATAATATATTCCATTTTTGATGTCACATAATATTAGTGCAATTGCATATTTTCAGTAAAAAATTAAACCAAGGGTAATTTTCGTGTGCACAAACACAATGGGGTTTATTTACTAAAACTGAAAAGTGCAAAATCTGGTGCAGCTGTGCATGGTAGCCAATCAGCTTCTAACTTCAGCTTGTTCAATTAGGCTTTGACAAAAAATAAACATGGAAGCTGACTGGTTTCTAAGCAGAGCTGCATCAGATTTTGCACTATCCAGTTTTCGTAAATCAACACCATTACATTACTCAATTTTTGGTAAAGATTTCAATTCTGAAGGTCTGCAGTTGACTATGTAAGGTGTATATGCACTGCGTGTAAAACTTCTATCTGCTGTAAACATAAGTAATTCACCTGTGGCAGCAAAATGGTTAATCTATTGGTAAAATCTCTGATATGGTGATTAAATAGGATTGGGGATAAGCAAAGCCATCCATCAGCAGCACGGGTGTTTACAGATTTAGGGACTCTCTCCTTTAAGACTCAATCATTGAGGACTTTATGGAGTAAAGGAAGAGGGATTGAAGAGCTAATATGAAATAACAGTCAGCACAGAACTGTTTTTTTAAACACTATTAGTTGCAATAAATATATGAGAAAGTAGCTTGTACAAAGCATTCTATTGCATACCTCATATACTGTACAATATTTCTACAATGGTAAGATTTTTTACTGCTACAACATTAACTCCCTTTATGCCTAATTCACAACATAAAGCACATTAATTGTAGATGGGGGGCAGAGAAAAAGGGAAATAGGCCTACAATATGTGCCAAAGTGAAGACAAATAGAGTTACTAAAAGTTAAAAATTGCTAATCTGAGGCTTGATACAGAGAGAAATTAAGTATATAGCTGGCTTTTTTACTCTAAAGAGAACCTGTGCCCAAAATGTATTTACATATGTAGAACAAGCAGTAAAATCACTTTAATAGAAACCCTCATTAATCTCTCTATCTATAAGCATTGTTAAGACATTCATTTTCAAAGTTCATAATACAGGCACTGTGCTTTTCTATTAGAACAACTCTTTGCAGGCCAACAGCTCTCTAATGTAAACAATCAATGGGTGTTTCTAAGCAGTTAGAAACTGATTGAAACATGACTCCAGAATCCTTTTTGAGATCTTTGATAACTTCACCTTCTAAACACCTAAAGAGGTCAGGGATGGTTTGTTTTAATTCTTTCTTATTGCTTGTTAAGAATATCTAAAATTCAATGTCCATAGTCTGGGCACAAGTGCACTTTAAGCCCTTTATTACTTGAAGACCACCTTATAACACATCATTTTTATTGTTAGAGATAAAACTGGTAAATCATTGCAACAATTTAATTACTGGGTTTCTTTGGGCAATCACAAGAGATCCAAATCTGACTGACACATGGAATACACTAAACCCATCTCCAGCCAGGAAGGAAACAAGTATTATTTGTGCATAAAAGAGCTCTAGCTGTAGTTAACACATATTCAAAACCTTAGGTCAACTGCAAAGAGGTAAACATTAGTTAATACTATTTGTAACCATATTGTTTTGAACCAGCAAGTGATTGTAAATGCTATACCCAATTAAATGGCTAGCCTCAGGTGATACACATAGATGAAACAAATCCCCCCCCCGTTGTACCTGTAACTGTTTATTTGCAGAAATTTCTCATGTGCAGCCTTTTAAAACACACAGAACAAAGGATTTTTTCTCAGCAGCGGAAAACAAGGAGAGAGAGGGGACACATCCCCCACTAACAAGCTCATACAAAAACATACAGAGCTGAAGCTGCCAGTCACTTGCTTTGTGATGTAGAGGTATTTCCCGAGGGACTGTGGTGTCAGCTTAGAGATCTATCAGTGACTCATGCAGATAGCAGATAGAGAAGAGATCAGAGAGGAACCACACTTGCTGCTTTGAACTGAGGGGCAAGTGCACACTATAGAAGGATATGCTTTGTTCCTTTTTCATGTCTGAGGTTTACAACCACTTAAAGGCAAAATCAAGTCATCAAAATATAAAAATTTATGGTTATAAAGAGATGTTCCTCCATCCTGTTTTTGTTTGTTTTCTCTCAGGCCACTTTTTTCTAGTAATACTAGAGATAAATCCAAACAATCATTTATAATGTGTCATTTTTGTTTTAATTTATTTTTTCTATGCATCCAAGATTTCTTTACCAAGTTGTACTTGACTGTGATATATGACAACTGTGATTCTAACTGCTTTACTGTGAAATGTACCTGAATAAAGACAAGCAAATGTGTCACAGTCTCTTTTAAAAAAAAAAAAAAAGCCTGCAGAAAAAAGCTTAGTTAGACTTCACATACTTTTTTCTCTATAAAAGCCAAGGGACATTGTTTCATATAATGAATAATAAAGAGTAATCTCTTCTTAGTGCAAAATAATTAAATATTCAATAAAACCAGTCCCACTTATATGATTGGTTTTACTTTGATACTTTACAGTTATGTACACAGTCTCTTCTTTTACTAACATGTTAAGAAATACTTTGGCAAGTTTTAACTATAGACATCTATTTTAACTCGGAGTCTACACATATGTGGGCCAAAAATATGCTGAAAGAGAGATAAGTAGTTTTAATTCTCAGAAGTTAAACACCTCCTTGTTTTGCTGATATTAGCTGCTGCAAGCCAAGTGTACATAAAATAAAAAGAAACACATCTTGCCCTGCATTATACACATCATTCCTTTTACATTTGATGTCTGATAACATAAGAAAAGCAGAATGAATATTATATGGTTTCATCAAAAAGAGCAGTTGTTTATACTGTATTTTTCATTTTCTATATGGAGTCTATAGGAAAGATCAAATACTGCTTTGAAATGTAACATGCCTATTTGTGCAAAAAATGACAGTGTATTTATGAAAAGAGTATAAGACTGAAATAGCTAACTGGAAAATGTAGACTAGAATCTTCAAAAGCTTTTTAACATATACACTTGAAAAATTCTAGATGACTTAATATGATCATTTCATAGTATATATATTATATATATATATATATATATATATATATACACAGGTGAAACTCGAAAAATTAGAATATCGTGCAAAAGTTCATTTATTTCAGTAATGCAACTTAAAGGGTGAAACTAATATATGAGATAGACTCATTACATGCAAAGCAAGATAGTTCAAGCCGTGATTTGTCATTATTGTGATGATTATGGCTTACAGCTCATGAAAACCCCAAATCCACAATCTCAGAAAATTAGAATATTACATGCAATCAATAAAACAAGGATTGTACATAGAACAATATTGGACCTCTGAAAAGTATAAGCATGCATATGTACTCAGTACTTGGTTTGGGCCCCTTTTGCAGCAATGACTGCCTATCAGTCTGTGGCACTGCTGAGGTGTTATGGAAGACCAGGATGCTTTAATAGTGGCCTTCAGCTCTTCTGCATTGTTTGGTCTATTGTCTCTCATCTTTCCCTTGGCAATGCCCCATAGATTCTCTATGGGGTTTAGGTCAGGTGAGTTTGCTGGCCAATCAAGCACAGTAATCCTATGGTCATTGAACCAGGTTTTGGTGCTTTTGGCAGTGTGGGCAGGTGCCAAGTCCTGCTGGAAAATGAAGTCAGCATCTCAATAAACCTCGTCTGCAGAAGGAAGCATGAACTGCTCCAAAATCTCCTGGTAGATGGCTGCGTTGACCCTGGACTTAATGAAGCACAGTGTACCAACACCAGCAGATGACATGGCTCCCCAAATCAACACAGACTGTGGAAACTTCACACTGGGCTTCAAGCATCTTGCAGTGTGTGCCTCTCCATTCCTCCTCCATACTCTGGGTCCTTGGTTTCCAAATAAGCTGCAAAAGTTTCTCTTATCAGAAAAGAGGACTTTGGACCACTGAGCAACAGACCAGGTCTGTTTTTCTTTAGCCCAGGTAAGACGCCTCTGACGTTTTTTGTTGTTCAGGAGCGGCTTGACAAGAGGAATACGACATTTGAAGCCCATGCTCAGGATCTGTCTGTGTGTGGTGGCTCTTGATGCACTGACTCCAGCCTCAGTCCACTCCTTGTGAAAGTCCCCAACACTTTTGAATTGCGTTTTCCTGACAATCCTCTCCAGGCTGAGGTCATCCCTGCTGCTTTTGCACCTTTTTCTTCCACACGTTTCCCTTCCACATAACTTTCTATTAATGTGCTTTGATAAAGCACTTTGGGAACATCCAACTTCTTTTGCAATTACCTTTTGAGGCTTTCCCTCCTTATGGAGGGTGTCAATTATGGTTTTCTGTACAACTGTCAGGTCAACAGTCTTTCCCATGATTGTGATTCCTACTGAACCAGACTGAGAGACCATTTAAAGGCTCAGGAACCCTTTGCAGGTGTTATGGCTTAATTAGCTGATTAGAGTGGGACACTTTGAGCCTAGAATATTGCACCTTTTCACAATATTCTCATTTTCTGAGATTGTGGATTTGGGGCTTTCATGAGCTGTAAGCCATAATCATCACAATTATGACAAATCACGGCTTGAACTATCTTGCTTTGCATGTAATGAGTCTATGTCATATATTAGTTTCACCTTTTAAGTTGCATTACTGAAATAAATGAACTTTTGCACGATATTCTAACTTTTTGAGTTTCACCTGTATATATATAGTATAGTATATATATATAGTTTTATTCTTTTGGCGTAGGGGATAGACCTAGAACCCAAGTTAGGTTTTCATTTCTGTCTATGTCTCTAAGGTATAACTGTTGTTACTATGAAAGTAAGTGTGGGGAAATTACTGTCGAAACTCCAAATAGCAATAAAAACCTTACAGGGAATTTCAGTCCTCTCCCATGCTACCAAATGGACATTTATTTTAATGAATAATTAGTGGACAAAATGCATAAATAAGATTTTTTTTTTTTTACTTTTCCATTAAATATAGAACAAAAGATGATGCATCAACTGGTAACAGCAAAGCTAAAAAATGTATCTTAACCTAAAATAATTATGCTCAAGCTTTACCAATAATGATGGTCATACATTCATACTCACACTGTACACTCATTGGTCATGGGCCCAGAACATATGACTCTATGCTATTGCCTCAGTGTGTGGTTATATTTATTTGGCAAATCATAATCTAAAGTGACCCTGTCAGTCACTTGAAAAATGTATTGAAAGTTTACCACAATGGGAGAGCTGTTATACTTACCTTTCGAGAGCCCCATGTCTCCTACATTCCCTGCATTTCTGTGCTGAAGTCTTTGTCAGTCTCTAGAAGGGGTTCTGTCCTTCAATTCCTCCATCTCTAAAGGACTCTTCATTGACATGAGGTTGGAGGAAAATGGAAACACAGCAAGTAGCAGGGGACACAGGCATTCAACAATGCCAGAAATGCATTACATAAAAAAGTCCTACAGAGTTTTTACCTCTGGAATGAAGGGACAATAGTACACATGTGCTATCAAAGAGGGCAGTATGAGAGTTCTTCTATTGCAGGAGACTTTAAAGAGTATGTAAACCCTCATATTGTAAAACAACCCATTCAGTTTAAAATAGAAATGAAAGACATTTGTGTATACATATATAGTAAAAAAAGACATTATAAATGCATTTCCCCTTTTTTTATGTCATAAGTTTAACCTCCTTGGCGGTATGATTATGTCAGGAATTTTGTACCAAAAGCGGTACCATTTTTTTGCATGGAAATTTGGTGTTATGTATTGTAGGCCTGCAATTCTTAGTAATTGCTTACTTAATAAATACTCATAAAAAATAATAATTATAAATTTAATTCAATAATATAATCAAACCAAAAACACTGAAATTTGAAATATAGCGCCAAGTTCGCACATCACTGAGCAAAGTCGCAAAATCGTTTTCAGTGTCTGATGACAAATTTCCCCCTGAATCATTATCACTCAATTCTGCAAGTAGTTCTGATTTACTATCGCTGTTCTCTAGCCGGTCTAAAACTGATTTTGACCTAAAGGGGTTTATTTACTAAACCTGGTTGACTCAGAATCTTGTCCACTTCTGCATAAAAACCAATCAGCTTCCAGGTTTTATTGCTGAAGCTTAACTGAACATGCTGAGGTTAGAAGCTGATTGGCTACCATGCACAGGTGCCCAAGATTCTGAGTCAACCAGGTTTAGTAAATAAACCCCAAAGGGACGCTTTTTGGACGCCATGGACTTTTCTAAGTTTCCAGGCAGAAAGAACAGTCAAAATGTAGGCAGGGCACAGGACAAAACAGTAGGGACAAAATATATGTGAAATGCATTGAAACAGCTATGTTTTACTATATAATAATCATTTTTTAAAAAATGACATTTTTTAAAAATTTCAAATTTGCCGCCGGTTCCGGCACCCGTACGTACCGACGTCACAGGGACCGGAACACGGAAGCCGGATGCCGGCATCGGCCGGAGGAGATGGCCGGGGATGCTGCAGGGGACACATCGCGGGAGTGAAGGACAAGGTAAGCGCTGCAGGGACTCCCTGAGCAACACTGCATGGTAAGCTCAAGTGTAGCTCGGGGTTACCGCTCTTGGTACTGAAATTTTACCCCGAGCTACACTCAGGAATACCGCCAAGGAGGTTAAGTGATCACATACCCTCTGTTCTGATATGCAAAAGGAGCTCAGAGACTTAAGGGAGGAGAAACAGCATTACACTGATCTTCCTAGTGAATGGCTGTGCAGGGAGGGGGGGTGTCAACAGAAGTCTGATAATTGGAGGAGAACACAGTGAGTTGCCAGAACAGCTAGAAAACTGAATCATTCCTAGTGTAGTCAGTTTTTTTTTTATAGGAAATTAGAGTGACTAGAAGGAACACCAAGGATTCCACACAAAGGAAGCAATACAAAGAAAACATGATACAGCAGGCACATATCAGGAATATAATATGTTTACATATTTTGTAAGCTTAACATATTAATTTAATCATTTCTTTTATTATTTTCCAGCATAGAAAAAAGGTACAAACATGTACAAATAGCATGTACAACTACAGTATTTTACCACAAGAAATATGGATTAGTCAAAAAAAGTAAAAGAGACTTGAAATAGACATGAAATTATAAACCTTGAACATATGGTCTGACATCATGTATGCACTCTATCACCCACAAGTGACACATTAGAGAAATTAGTGCTTTATCAATTACATTGTAGATTACTTGTCCATATTCTCTATTGACATTCAAAAGCCTGTATAGTCTCTTGTTTAAGGGCTAAAAGACATGCATAAGAGTGGTGTAATTTAACCATTTCAATAACCTCAGAAAGATTAGGAGCCAGATTCAATTTCCATCTTCTTGTTATAAGTAATCCTGCTGCTAGCAGTACATGAGTGATTACAATATGGCAAGACATTAAAAATGTATCAACACCTATATTTATGATTGCTAGGTCTGGAGAAGATGTAGTAAACACACCAGAAATATCAGATATACAGTGAAAAACAGTGGTCCAAAGACTAGTAAGGAATTTACATGACGAAAAGGTGTGTAGAAGTTGTCCCACTGAGCCACACCTTTTACAGAGCAGTTGACAGCTATATTTCAGAAATTAGGATATCCTATATGGTATAAGTAGAGATGAGCGAAGAAATGAAAAATTCGATTCGACTGATTCGGCGAATTCGTGGACAATATTCGATTCGAGTCGAATAAATTCGCTGTGAATTTAACTTAAAAAAGGGTGTTTCTAGGCTTCAGAGAGACTTAATATTAGTGCAGAACACTGTACCTTTAATTTAAATGCCCTTGGAGTCTGCTGGGGAAGAGAAATAATACTGTCTGTCAGTATGACATGCAGATGAGTGCCGTCGATCTTAGAATCACTGCACACTTCACTCCTTTGGCCAGTCACGGGGCCAAAACCAGTGTTTGGAGCCACAGTGTGGCGGTGGAGGCAGCAGCAATGGGAGGCCATACAGCAACCTATGACAAAATGGAAACCAGCAGGAGCGTGAGGAGACCTGAAAGTGGCACATGGCAGAGTGGGAGCAATGGGAGGCGGTACAGGGACCCAGGTCACACTGTGGGCCCAGCAGCAGCGTGACCAGGCGGTACGGGGGCCCATGGCCGATATGGGGCTTGGTGGCACCTATGGAAGGCCTGTAATCTGCCAGCAACCTATGACAAAATGGACAACCGCAGGAGTGTGAGGAGATTTCAAAGTGGCACATGGCAGAGTGGAAGCAATGGGAGGCCGTACAGGGACCCAGGTCACACTGTGGGCTCAGCAGCAGCGTGACCAGGAGGTACGGGGGCCCATGGTCGATATGGGGCCTGGCGGCACCTATGGAAGGCCGCTAATCTGCCAGCAACCTATGACAAAATGGACAACCGCAGGAGTGTGAGGAGATTTCAAAGAGGTACATGGCAGAGTGGAAGCAATGGGAGGCCGTACAGGGACCCAGGTCACACTGTGGGACCAGCATCAGCGTGAACAGGCGGTACGGGGGCCCATGGCCGATTTGACCTCATTCATCCCATAGTCCTGCCGACTCACGAATAGCGTGGCCTCCTCAAAGGGCCTGAGCAAGCGCAGGTGTCACACATGAGCTGACAATGGCTGACATCTAAGTTACACAGGGAGTACCTTTATCCGCTTTTAACATCAGGAAATCTGTGATGGCCTTTAGCTGTTCGTAAAGGCGGTCTAACATATGTAGGGTTGAATTACACCTTGTTGCAACGTCACAGCATGAGGAGTCGGTACGGGGGCCCATGGCAGATTACATGTCTGGCAGCAGCAATGGGAGGCCCGTAATCTGCCAGCACCCTATGTCAAAAAATTTAACACACCAGCAGTGTGAAGAGACCTGAAAGTGGCACATGGCAGCAGAGTGTGGCGATGGAGACAGCAGCAATGGGAGGCCGTACAGGGACCCATGAGAGACTCTGGACTTGGCAGCAGCATGAGGAGGCGGTATATAGGGGCCCATGGCAGATTAGGGGCCTGGCAGCAGCTATGTGAGGCCCGTAATCTGCCTGCACCCTATGTCAAAAAATTAAACACACCAGCAGTGTGAAGAGACCTGAAAGTGGCACATGGCAGCAGAGTGTGGCGATGGAGACAGCAGCAATGGGAGGCCGTACAGGGACCCATGAGAGACTCTGGACTTGGCAGCAGCATGAGGAGGTGGTATATAGGGGCCCATGGCAGATTAGGGGCCTGGCAGCAGCTATGTGAGGCCCGTAATCTGCCTGCACCCTATGTCAAAAAATTAAACACACCAGCAGTGTGAAGAGACCTGAAAGTGGCACATGGCAGCAGAGTGTGGCGATGGAGACAGCAGCAATGGGAGGCCGTACAGGGACCCATGAGAGACTCTAGACTTGGCAGCAGCATGAGGAGGCGGTATATAGGGGCCCATGGCAGATTAGGGGCCTGGCAGCAGCTATGTGAGGCCCGTAATCTGCCTGCACCCTATGTCAAAAAATTAAACACACCAGCAGTGTGAAGAGACCTGAAAGTGGCACATGGCAGCAGAGTGTGGCGATGGAGACAGCAGCAATGGGAGGCCGTACAGGGACCCATGAGAGACTCTGGACTTGGCAGCAGCATGAGGAGGCGGTATATAGGGGCCCATGGCAGATTAGGGGCCTGGCAGCAGCTATGTGAGGCCCGTAATCTGCCTGCACCCTATGTCAAAAAATTAAACACACCAGCAGTGTGAAGAGACCTGAAAGTGGCACATGGCAGCAGAGTGTGGCGATGGAGACAGCAGCAATGGGAGGCCGTACAGGGACCCATGAGAGACTCTAGACTTGGCAGCAGCATGAGGAGGCGGTATATAGGGGCCCATGGCAGATTAGGGGCCTGGCAGCAGCTATGTGAGGCCCGTAATCTGCCTGCACCCTATGTCAAAAAATTTAACACACCAGCAGTGTGAAGAGACCTGAAAGTGGCACATGGCAGCAGAGTGTGGCGATGGAGACAGCAGCAATGGGAGGCCGTACAGGGACCCATGAGAGACTCTAGACTTGGCAGCAGCATGAGGAGGCGGTTTATAGGGGCCCATGGCAGATTAGGGGCCTGGCAGCAGCTATGTGAGGCCCGTAATCTGCCTGCACCCTATGTCAAAAAATTAAACACACCAGCAGTGTGAAGAGACCTGAAAGTGGCACATGGCAGCAGAGTGTGGCGATGGAGACAGCAGCAATGGGAGGCCGTACAGGGACCCATGAGAGACTCTGGACTTGGCAGCAGCATGAGGAGGCGGTATATAGGGGCCCATGGCAGATTAGGGGCCTGGCAGCAGCTATGTGAGGCCCGTAATCTGCCTGCACCCTATGTCAAAAAATTAAACACACCAGCAGTGTGAAGAGACCTGAAAGTGGCACATGGCAGCAGAGTGTGGCGATGGAGACAGCAGCAATGGGAGGCCGTACAGGGACCCATGAGAGACTCTGGACCTAGCAGCAGCATGAGGAGGCGGTATATAGGGGCCTATGGCAGATTAGGGGCCTGGCAGCAGCTATAGGAGGCCCGTAATCTGCCAGCACCCTATGTCAAAAAATTAAACACACCAGCAGTGTGAGGAGACCTGAAAGTGGCACATGTTTGAGGCATGATTCATGGCGGATTTAGTCAGTTGTGTCAGGAACTGGTGGTTTGAAATCCAGACTAATCCACGCCTGATTCATTTTCACAAACGTGAGTCTCTCCACACTTTGGGTGGACAGTCGTGTCCTCCGCGGAGTTACAATACCTCCTGCCGCACTAAACACGCGCTCCGATGCCACGCTACTGGCCGGGCATGACAGCCTTTCAAGGGCAAATTCAGCTAGTTGGGGCCAAAGGTCAAGTTTCGTTGCCCAGTAGTCAAGGGGATTGTCTACCTCGGTTGGCAGGGTGCTGTCCAAGTAGGCCCAAGCCTGTTGTTTGAGCTCCTGCTCCAGGTCCACCTGATGCTGCTGCTGCTGCGGCTGGTTAGTAGTTTCCTCACTGCGCTGGTGAAGAAAGCTACTCATCATCGACTGCAGACTGAGGCAGCCGCTGCTGGTGGAGCTGCCACTGCTCCTACCACCCCACCCCTCCCCTGCTGCCATGCCAGCGGAACGCGAGCGCACAGGGCCCACAGTGTCTGAGGATGGACGTTGGCGCACAAAGGCAGAGACCAACTGACTACATAGGTGGTTTTTATAGTACGTAATTTTGGCCTCCCTCTCAGCAGGTGTGAAAAAGGCCACCATTTTGGACCGGTAGCGAGGGTCCAACAAGGTGGACAGCCAAAAGTCATCCCTCTGTCTGATGGTTATTATTCGGCTGTCGCTACGCAAGCAACCGAGCATGCTATGGGCCATTTGTGCCAAGGAATGCGAGGGACTCCCTGCCTCCATCTCCACAGCATACTGCCACGGTGCGTCTGGGTCCTCTGTCTCCTCCTCCTCCTCCTCTACCAGATGCTCCTGCTCCTCCACTCCTGTCCGCTGAGTGGAAAAACCACCCATTTCACTCAATAATTCCTGAGCACAAATGTCCTCCTCTACCTCCTCCTCTTCTTCCTGTCCTGCCCCCACAGGGGTCATGTGGCGTTGAGATCTGTGCGCCACGTCTACCGCACCCTGACCAGCCATTGTTAACAGCATTTGTTCCAGGACGTGCAACAGAGGAATGACGTCGTTCATCCCATAGTCCTGCCGACTCACGAATAGCGTGGCCTCCTCAAAGGGCCTGAGCAAGCGGCAGGTGTCACGCATGAGCTGCCAATGGCTGACATCTAAGTTACACAGGGGAGTACCTTTATCCGCTTGTAACATCAGGAAATCGGTGATGGCCTTTCGCTGCTCGTAAAGGCGGTCTAACATGTGTAGGGTTGAATTCCACCTTGTTGCAACGTCGCAGATCAGGCGATGCTGTGGAATTCCGTTCTGCCGCTGCAGCTCAATGAGGGTGTTCTTTGCGGTGTAGGAATGGCTGAAATGCATGCACAGTTTACGTGACATTTTAAGGATGTCTTGCAGTGGGATGGTGGATTTTAGGAACCGCTTGACAACCAGATTGAACACGTGAGCCATGCATGGCGCATGGCACAACCTTCCTTGACGCAGAGCAGACACCACGTTCTTTCCGTTGTCAGTCAACATGGTTCCGATTTTTAGTTTGCGCGGAGACAGCCATCTGTCGATTTCTCTGTTCATTACACTCAGCAGTTCCTCCCCTGTGTGACTACGTTCGCCAAGGCATACCAGGTGCAGCACAGCGTGACACCGTTGCGCCCTGCACATGTGATATGCCGGTCGGGTAATGGGACTTGGCACGGGGGTGGCGGCTGAGGACACGGCGGAAAAAGAGGTGGTAGAGGCGGACATGCTTGCTGGACCAAGGACGTGCAAACGTGGAGGCAAAAGCGTCGTGACCTGTCCAAGTTGCTGGTGCGGCTGTGCCGGCACCACGTTCACCCAGTGGGCCGTAAATGACATGTACTGTCCCTGACCGTAGTTACAGCTCCACACGTCGGCGCTGCCGTGCACTTTGGCAGAGACCGACATGCTCAAAGACTGGCCCACCATCTCTTCTACATGTGAATGCAGGGCTGGCACTGCCTTTTGGGCAAAGAAATGACGGCTTGGCACTCTCCACCGCGGCGCGGCACAAGCCATCATTTCTCGGAAAGGTGCTGAGTCCACCAGTTGGAAAGGGAGGGACTGCAGCACCAGCAACTTGGACAGGAGGACGTTCAGCTTTTGCACCGTCGGGTGCGTGCTCGCAAACTGTTGTCTCTTGGATACGGATTCCAAGAAAGACTGTTGACGGAATCCGAGAAGAGGAGTAGCAGGAGAAGGAGCATCTGAACGAGCGGAAGATGCCAACGAGCGACAACTCCCCTCAGCAGAGGTGTTGGAGCCTTGACTGGCTGATAGAGGGCGATTGACGACGTCGGGTGACGGAGCAAGTAACGGAGCGGGTGATGGAGCGGGGGCTGGGGCAGGCAGAACCGCCGTATGTTTATCACGGTTTTCCCAGGCCACCGAATGGTGACGCTGCATATGCTGACGCAACGCTGTAGTCCCAACATGGGCCCCCTGGCCACGCTTGCATTTCTGGCCACATAGTCGACATACGGCTACGTTTACTTCCTCGGGCGGCTTGAGGAAAAATTGCCACACCACCGAGTAGGAAACTTTGCCCCCGCTACTCTTCACTGGCTGACTGCTACTTCCTCCGTGCGCACCGGCACCACTACTGGCCGTGGTGGTAGGCTGCAGTGGAGCTGGTGCTCTACTCCGTGGACGTTTGGCTCCACTGACACTGATGCGACCCTGCTGCTGTCTCCTGGGCAACCCACCGACTGTTTTGCTCGCTGCCAAGCTGCCACCCTCTTCTATTGATGATGCGGAAGAAATTGCCTGATGACGACGAGGCTGCCAAGTGCGATCAACCTCCTCATCATCAAGTAGGGTCTCCGCCTCACTACTAGCCCCCTCGGCTGCGTCTGGGTCAGGAGACAGACCTGTCTCTAGACCGGCTACCGAGCCACTCTCCTCGCCAGTACTTGTTCGCTTGGCTGCTGAAAAGGCCGATGTCTCCCCCCGTTCCTGACCGCCCTCTGTTAGCTCTTCCTCACTGTACAGTGGGGCTGAGCCCACAGCATGCGATACTTCGCTTGGTGAGGGAACAGCAAAGGACAGGGGCAGGTAGAGGACACGTGATTTCAGTGGGCTTGCTCCCGGGCCATGCCAACTAACGGTTGTGTCTGACGTACCCACCGACCGTTGGCTGTAGGTGTCAGAGGTGACCTGGGAAGAGGAAGACGACCGAGCCAACCAATCAATGACGGCAGGGTTGTCGGTGGAGACACGACCGCTGGATGACACCGGGAGCACTGGCCTCTGGCTGCGAATACTGCTGCCTCGACCCCTTCCTCTGCTGCCACGTCTGCTCGCTCCTAAAACATTGCCTCCTCTGCCACTCCTCTGCATGTTGTCTGACATACTATTTAATTCAACGATTAGGTGTCCCTGAGTAACAATTCTCTGGCACTCAGTAACAATTCTGTCTGTCCCTGAGTATGAATTCTGTGGCCCTGAGTAACAATTCTGTGTCTGTGCGAGTAACAATTCTGTGTCTGTGCGAGTAACAATTCTGTGTCTGTGCAAGTAACAATTCTGTGTCTGTGCGAGTAACAATTCTCTGGCACTCAGTAACAATTCTGTCTGTCCCTGAGTAACAATTCTCTGGCACTCAGTAACAATTCTGTCTGTCCCTGAGTAACAATTCTCTGGCACTCAGTAACAATTCTGTCTGTCCCTGAGTATGAATTCTGTGGCCCTGAGTAACAATTCTGTGTCTGTGCGAGTAACAATTCTGTGTCTGTGCAAGTAACAATTTTGTGTCTGTGCGAGTAACAATTCTCTGGCACTCAGTAACAATTCTGTCTGTCCCTGAGTAACAATTCTCTGGCACTCAGTAACAATTCTGTCTGTCCCTGAGTATGAATTCTGTGGCCCTGAGTAACAATTCTGTGTCTGTGCGAGTAACAATTCTGTGTCTGTGCAAGTAACAATTTTGTGTCTGTGCGAGTAACAATTCTCTGGCACTCAGTAACAATTCTGTCTGTCCCTGAGTAACAATTCTCTGGCACTCAGTAACAATTCTGTCTGTCCCTGAGTAACAATTCTCTGGCACTCAGTAACAATTCTGTCTGTCCCTGAGTAACAATTCTCTGGCACTCAGTAACAATTCTGTGTCTGTGCGAGTAACAATTCTGTGTCTGTGCAAGTAACAATTTTGTGTCTGTGCGAGTAACAATTCTCTGGCACTCAGTAACAATTCTGTCTGTCCCTGAGTAACAATTCTCTGGCACTCAGTAACAATTCTGTCTGTCCCTGAGTAACAATTCTCTGGCACTCAGTAACAATTCTGTCTGTCCCTGAGTATGAATTCTGTGGCCCTGAGTAACAATTCTGTGTCTGTGCGAGTAACAATTCTGTGTCTGTGCAAGTAACAATTTTGTGTCTGTGCGAGTAACAATTCTCTGGCACTCAGTAACAATTCTGTCTGTCCCTGAGTAACAATTCTCTGGCACTCAGTAACAATTCTGTCTGTCCCTGAGTAACAATTCTCTGGCACTCAGTAACAATTCTGTCTGTCCCTGAGTAACAATTCTCTGGCACTCAGTAACAATTCTGTCTGTCCCTGAGTAACAATTCTCTGGCACTCAGTAACAATTCTGTCTGTCCCTGAGTAACAATTCTCTGGCACTCAGTAACAATTCTGTGTCTGTGCGAGTAACAATTCTGTGTCTGTGCAAGTAACAATTTTGTGTCTGTGCGAGTAACAATTCTCTGGCACTCAGTAACAATTCTGTCTGTCCCTGAGTAACAATTCTCTGGCACTCAGTAACAATTCTGTCTGTCCCTGAGTAACAATTCTCTGGCACTCAGTAACAATTCTGTCTGTCCCTGAGTATGAATTCTGTGGCCCTGAGTAATAATTCTGTGTCTGTGCGAGTA
The DNA here is from genome assembly GCF_062004578.1 of Staurois parvus. NCBI lineage: Eukaryota > Metazoa > Chordata > Amphibia > Anura > Ranidae > Staurois > Staurois parvus. Next base: position 13,820,704 of record NW_028317949.1, read on the forward strand.
ACAATTCTGTGTCTGTGCAAGTAACAATTTTGTGTCTGTGCGAGTAACAATTCTCTGGCACTCAGTAACAATTCTGTCTGTCCCTGAGTAACAATTCTCTGGCACTCAGTAACAATTCTGTCTGTCCCTGAGTAACAATTCTCTGGCACTCAGTAACAATTCTGTCTGTCCCTGAGTATGAATTCTGTGGCCCTGAGTAACAATTCTGTGTCTGTGCGAGTAACAATTCTGTGTCTGTGCAAGTAACAATTTTGTGTCTGTGCGAGTAACAATTCTCTGGCACTCAGTAACAATTCTGTCTGTCCCTGAGTAACAATTCTCTGGCACTCAGTAACAATTCTGTCTGTCCCTGAGTAACAATTCTCTGGCACTCAGTAACAATTCTGTCTGTCCCTGAGTAACAATTCTCTGGCACTCAGTAACAATTCTGTCTGTCCCTGAGTATGAATTCTGTGGCCCTGAGTAACAATTCTGTCTGTGCGAGTAACAATTCTGTGTCTGTGCAATAACAATTTTGTGTCTGTGCGAGTAACAATTCTCTGGCACTCAGTAACAATTCTGTCTGTCCCTGAGTAACAATTCTCTGGCACTCAGTAACAATTCTGTCTGTCCCTGAGTAACAATTCTCTGGCACTCAGTAACAATTCTGTCTGTCCCTGAGTAACAATTCTCTGGCACTCAGTAACAATTCTGTCTGTCCCTGAGTAACAATTCTGTCTGTCCCTGAGAATGAATTCTGTGGCCCTGAGTAAGAATTCTCTGGCACTCAGTAACAATTCTGTCTGTCCCTGAGTAACAATTCTCTGGCACTCAGTAACAATTCTGTCTGTCCCTGAGTAAAAATTCTGTGGCCCTAATAACATTTCTGTGGCCCTAAGTAACAATTCTCTGGCACTGAGTGAAAATTCTGTCTGTCCCTGAGTATGAATTCTGTGGCCCTAACTAGCGTTTCTTTGTCCCTAAATAACGATTCTGTGGCCCTCATTAACAAGACTGTGTCCCTGAGTAATGGTTCTCTGTCCCTAAGTAACTTCTCTCTGTCCCCAATTCTCGTTTCTGTGGCCCTAACTCTGTCCCTGTCCCTAGTACAGAGCGGTCTGCCTCTGTTCAATGACTGCAGGCAAATGAAGATTTCCAAAATGGCCGCTATATATACCTCGACCATTACACAGTGCTGGCTGGCTGGCTGCTGATTGGCTGATGCGATCACATGTCGTTGAGGAATGCATTATGGGGCAGCGCGCCTTGTCTGCGCGCCTTCCCCGACATCCCCGCTCCGTCGCCGCACATGTCAGCCGCCATTTTCGGAAAAATTTCGATTCGCGCGTCCGAATTAGGCTGTTTTTCGGATTCGTCACGAATCGAAATTTTTCCGATATTCGACTCGAATTCCACTTCGGATACTTCGATTCGCTCATCTCTAGGTATAAGGTACCAACTTAAGACAATCTTTTAGGATAATTCTCAATGGTTTACACATTTGGAGGCTCTGTAAAAAGTTGAGATAGCTTTCTTCCATTGTGTGATAGTATAGGTAGAGCCTAGTTCAGTTTCCCATTTAAGATATTTAAGATATGGATGGATCTTAGTAAAGGCAAATTTATTCTGTAGCAAGGTTTATAAGGTTTAGATGTCTTTTGGTTGAGGGTGGTTTGAAGTAGAATGTTGTAGACCTCTTTTTCTTCAATAAATATTATGAATAGTGGTGGTGGAGCGGACATGGGGTATTTGTAGGTACTTATAAGAGTCTGTACTAGGTAAATGAAATATCTGTTGTAGACCTCTCTTTCTTCAATAAATACTATGAATATTGGTGGTGGAGAGGACATGGGGTATTTGTAGGTACTTATAAGAGTCTGTACTAGGTAAATGAAATATCTGTTGTAGACCTCTTTTTCTTCAATAAATATTATGAATATTGGTGGTGGAGAGGACATGGGGTATTTGTAGGTACTTACAAGAGTCTGTACTAGGTAAATTAAATTCCTGCTGAAGTTGGGCAAAAGTTTTGAACTAAATGTCTGCATAAAGATGGGTAAGAGTAGTAAATCCTTGTCGATACCAGCAGGAAAGGGAAATATGATGAATTAGTCTTTCCATGGCTGTTATCGGGGCAGGAATCAACACTTTATTAGCAGCTGATTGTGAGAAGGCACATAAGGATCTTCATGCAAGGAGAGAGGCCTGCATGGTAGACGGTAGGTGGATCAGCAAATGGGTTTGCCATACATCTGCTAGTAGAAAAGAGTGAAGGAAAGTAGCAGGGCATAATGCCTGTTCAATTTCACGCCATAGAGTGTCTAGGGAGAGGTTAAACCAGTGTCTCAATTGATCTAGAATTGTGGCAACATTGTAGTCTTTAAGGTCTACCATACCCATCCATCCAGCTGATCTATGCTTCATCAGTTGGGAGCAGTGGCAGAACTACCAAGGTCACAAAAGTTGCATTTGCCCCAAACCCAGCCTCTCCCCCAGCACCTCTGGCTGGCACTTCACCATGCAGTGTTGGTGATGGGGGCATTGGCAACTCTGTGGTGTGCACGGAATCTCCCTCTGCCTAGCAGTCCACTTCACTATATACAGTGGAGTGAGGAGGGGCCTTTGACCTGGGCAGGTATCTGCTTCTGTGCTCAAGCAGAGCAACTCATTTGAGCACTGAATCCAGTGCCTGCTTGGGTCAGAGGCCCCTCCTCACTCCACTGTATAGAGTGAAGGGGGCTGCTAGCCATAGGAAGATCCCATGGGCACCACAGAGTTGCTGATGCCCTCACCATCACCACTGCATAGTGAAATGCAACTGAAGTGAACCGAGGTACAGGGGGGAGATGCTCCACAGAGCTGCCAATCAATGTGCAGGTTAGTAGCTATGGGGTGATCTGACTGTGCTGGAAGTACATTGTTTTGTGTGTTTGTGTGTGTGTGTGTGTGTGTGTGTGTGTGGGGGGGGGGGGGTTTGAGGTGCACATCACATGGGTACAGAACAGAGATATGTTAGGGCTGCAGGGAATGCAAAGATCACTTGCTGCGGTGTACAGTGGTGTGCTGGAAGGATACAGAGGATGCTGGGGGGTGCAAAGGTGTGTGTAGGGGGTACGGAGGTGTGAGGGGTGCAGAGATGTGCAGCAGAGTACATACATAGATGTGTAAAGCGCTGCGTAAAATTGATGGTGTTATATAATTACCTGAAATAAATAAATAATAATGTAAGGCTGTAAGTGAATGGAGGTCAAAAGGGCCTCTTATCCTAAATAAAACACAGCTAGATGAGCTCCATGGCTGTAAACCACTAATTAGTCTGTTTCCAGGGGGTCTGCTTGAAAACCACTTTCCTCTGCCGGATAGTAAAATAATAACTCAGTCAGTCATGACCTGTTAGGCCATTGGAGCTAGAATGTGCAATAAAACGTACATTCCAGATTAGTAATTTTTCATACAAATTCATAAACTTCAGCAGGAACTGGTCACATTAATATGAAGTATATATTTGGATAGGTCATTTTAATATGAGTCACACGAGACCTTACATCACTATGTTAGCACCTACAAGAGAGAAGAAAACAATTTATTTTATCCGGAGTCGCAAGGATATGCTATGTTTGATATCTTTGCGTTTGGAATATAATTCTAAATATTAATCTGCCAGTTGCTAGGATGCTACCTGTACCTATTGAAGGTTATTGACCTTAGTATGAAATTTTAAGGGATTTGGTCATAACCTTGGTTACCGCCTAACACTCATCCCCAAACTGGATGATTGGTCATTTGTTCTCAGTAGACACCCCTTTGAGATGATAGAAAAAGACTGACAGCCTGGAGAAAAATAAGCTCTCCTTTAACAGCGATCAGGAACCATCTAAGAGACTTGAGAGCCAAAGCAGCTTTTTGTTCGGACAATTGGACTCTGCTCAAACCAAGGACTTTTCCAAGTATTCTGCCTTCTGAACTCCTTTCTTTTATTTCTCTGTTGTTTTATTGTTCTCTTTATATCTTTGTTACATCTTTTTCTGTAAATATTTTAATTGCATCATTTTGACCTTTTTAGTAATAAATCCTATTTTCTGAAAAGTGTTGAACTGTCTCTAAAATTTTTAATGCAAACTAAAGAATCCCTGTCTCTGAAGAGTATGTAATAATCCTCTGAATACATCTGTCTGTGGTGACAGTGTGTATTACAGACGCTTATACTAATATCATAGTGTTACTGCTAAGATTTGTGAGTTTCCTCCTTCTCTGTAAAAAAGTGGTGGTGGCAGTGTGAGGGGTTAATTGCGTAATTAACCTGACCCAGTAACAATTGCTCTCAGGCTGCTGGCACATAGATTGTGGTCCTGCGAGCTGGAAAATCTTTGTGCAGGGCGCAGCTGAGAGTGGCATTGTTACACAAGTGACAGCGCAGTGCGAGATTGGCTGGTCCTTTGGTCACGAGTTGGTGAGAAGGGCTGGGGTCTGACGCTGCGTATTGTCACAACGGCGAGTTGAGTTGATGCCAAAGAGCTCGATTTTGGCTTTATCTGACCACAACACTTTCAACCAGTCCTCCTCTGCATCATTCAGATGTTCAGTGGCAAACTTCAGACAGGCATGGACATGTGCTTTCTTGAGCAGAGGGACCTTACGACACTGCAGGATTTCAATCCTTGTTGGCGTAGTGTGTCACAAATTGTTTTCTTGGTGACTGGTGTCCCAGCTGCCTGGATATTATTGACAAAATCCTCCCGTGTAGTTCTGGGATGATTCCTCACTGTTCTGATGATCATTGACACTCCACAAGGTGAGATCCTGGGTTGTAGTTGTGTTGCTTAGAGAGAAGGCAATCATATAGAAGGTAGGAATGCATTTATCACGTTTGTTGTAGTCTGGGGAGTAGTGAAGTCTGTTTTTAAGTTGTATACAGAAGAATAGTAGGTAGCAAAGGAGTTCGCAATCTCCTGCAGATTGATAATTTTGTGGTTAGTCTGCAGGTGTAGAAGGTGAGTCATTTTGGTTTGGAGTTTGCACATTTTGAGTCTTTGGGCTAATAGCTGCCTTCTCTATTACCATTAGAGTAATGCTAAGATTTCAGGTATTGAAGATGTTTGCTGAATCTCTCAGCAAATAGAAGCCTTAGTTCAGTACGGAGTTTGTAAGTCTTATTAGAAAGTTGAGGAGCAGTAGTTTTGTTTTGGAGTTCCAGCTGATGGATATCAGCTAAAACTGTATTTGTTGTGTCCTCTGTTTTTTTACCCTTGCACAAAGTTTTATCATGATGCCCTTTCTGAATGCCTTATTGGCATTTCATAAAATAATTGGGTTAGCAACAGAGGCAGTGTTTAAATCAGTTAGATATTTAGCAATAAAAGAGGCATGTTGGGGAGAATAATTTGGGAGTTGGTTCTCCAAATATATTTAGGACTCTGAGTTTGCTCCTCCACCACAGATATTAAAATTGGACCATGATATATCATAAATGGTGGAAGAACACATATTCAGTAGAATAAATCTGTCTACTTGGAACATACTTTATTTATTCTGGAGTAGAACTCGTGCAGTAGTGAATGGAAAGTATAGTCCCGTTCATTCGCATATTTGCCCCTTAGGCATTGAAGATGTCATCAGAATGAAGTAAAGGTTGCCAGCAGGATGGAGGGCGTTTTGAAGTAGATGTATTGTCTAAGAAGCAATCCAAGGTGATGTTGAAATGTCCCAATTGATGACTGAGCCTTTTTTAACATTGGAAACTTTGTGGAGCTTCGTCTTCAAGAATCTTATCTGGTAGGAGTTAGGCACATACAAGTTGATAATAATGTAAAGCTTGTTGTTTAGTCCACAGATAAGGATGAGGTATCTGCCCTCTGCATCCAATATAGATTAGTGGAAAGTGAAAGCTACAGATTTCTTGATGGCAATAAGTACACCTTTGTATTTGGTGGAGAAAGAAACTATAAAGATGTGTGGAAAATTCCAGTGCGAGCAGGAGGGTGTACCAGACAGTTGAAAACACTTTTCTTGGACTCAGAACAGGTCACAACCTAGTTTAATAGATTATTTCCACATCAAAGCACGTTTTTCTAGGTGATTAAAGCCATGTACATTTAATGAAACTATTTGAATTACCATGGTAGAGTTGCAATATGCTAATGTTATTTCAGGTTGCTTGAAAAACGGAATGGTCGGCAAGGTATAGTAAAGATATAGGTACCAGGAATGACACCTGAGGAGACTGCATTGCATCACATGTGTCAGGCCTTGAAAAAATTCAATAAAAAAAAAAAAACATTAGAATTCTTAGTGTTAGTAAAAAAATGGGATCTCAACGGGTATTCGGATACAGGTGTTCTGCACCTGACAGCAAGGAGGGGAGTTCAATAGGCCAAAGGCTCCAGTATTCCTATGGGCTTCTATGTTGTTAATTACACAAGCAGGAAAGATGGCTATCCAGCTGATTTTTTCTGTTCCGTTTGTTGGTGATCAGTTGTCAGTCATCCTATGTATTCATCTTTGGTAGCGATGATGGTTGTGAGGATTAAGAGTCTGGGAGAATGTTCCAGGATATAAGGAGTTTCAAGCCTTCTTCTACCCTTGTAATCACTGTAGTGGTGCCATTGTGTGAAATAGACAGCTTCATAGAATATCTCCAGGGGAATAAATAGAAATATTATGGTTGTGCAGGGTTTAAGTGATAGGCACAAAAGCTTTGCGTTTCTGCATTGTGTATTGAGATAGGTCAGCAAAGATTTGAATGGCAGCATATTTCTCTGGAATGAACTTGGTTTTGCAGAAGGCACTCATAAATTGCTCTTTAATGTGGTAGAAACAGACACGCATAATGACATCTCTGGGTATATTAGGTGCAATGGCTTTGGCAGGTGATGAATTCTATTAATCAGCAATTTTGTTACTGCAGCTGAGGGAAATATGGCATGGATAAGGTCACATGCAAATAGCTGCAATTGAGCTGGCTGTACAGATTTAAGGACACCTTGCAGTTTGACATTATTGTGCCATGGCTTGTACTCTAAGTCTGCCACTTTAGCCTTTAATTTCTCTACCTCTTCATCTTGTTCGTTATGAGCATCTACCAGGTTGTTGAAGGATAAAGCAAATTCTCCCTTTTTGTGTTCAAGATTATCTATTCTGCCACCTATCAGTTTGTCTTTCATGGTGGTGTCCAGTATAGGCTGGTTACTGGTGGAGAAAGAGTTAAGAGTGTCTGTCAGCTCCCTGGTGTCATCAAAAGAAAAATGGCATGAGCTCACCTGTGGATCATGTTTTTGACTTGGCGGGGCTTTCAGTGAGAAGTGTGGAGCTTCTGGGAGGTAAAGGAGGGGATCCAGTCTGTGTCCTGTGATACTGCTGACTCTGAGAAGCAGGGGAAGAGCTGCCCAAGGAAGGTGGAGAGCAGCAGCCACCACCATTTTGGAAACTGCCTTCTGATGCAGGGGGGAAGAAATGCTGTACTTTCTTTGGCTACAAGACCTACTTACATTTGCAGGTCATGACTGAACACTGACCAGTACTTTAGAGAACTGAAGAGGCAGCAGATTTGATGGTTGATCACCTCTAGTTGCTGTAGATCCCAGCTCTGGAGGGGAGCAGTGGAGTCAAGCTTCCATCTAGCAATGCGGTAGCCACACCCCCTAAACTTAATATTTTTAAACAACTGACTGTGTCACCTAGAGAGCAACTAGAACAAAGACTATCATGGTCATTGTGAGTGGCCTTTGGTCTTTGAAGATTGCAGAATAGATTCTGGTATCTATATATACTGTATATATATATGAATATTATAATAGGTTTATTAAATTTAAAGATGATGATTTTACTTGTAAGTAATTACAGGTATTTATTTGTTCTGATCTATTTTAATTGGCTGGCATTGTCTCAATAAAAATTACAGTACAGCTTTGAACTTTCATCCGTTTTTTTATGAACATTTTACAGTTTATTTAAGGGAACAGATAGTGGCATTGCATATGTTAAATCAAATTGTCATTAATAAATAATGGTTATAAATAATGCACTGATGAACTATAATTTATTTATGAATCCTTGTCTAGGTGAGCCAAACAATTTGCTGGATTAATTTTGCAAATGCTGTTTTAAATTAAGCTTTGGCAAACATTTTTAGTTTTATTCAACAGAAAGTTTTGTGCTTTAGATATAAGCAAACACAGCAGAATTGTATGCATTTAACAATGTTCAGAACCTGTTTCTCTATATATTTTGCATCTGTTCAGTTTATTACATTATTTGATATTCTATATAGGAAAGACAAAATAAACTGGACTGAATTAGAGCACCAGAAGAGGCAAATTAGGTACAGATATAATCAGAGTGTGCTATATGTGTGAAAATTTGCTACAATACTAGTTTTCTTTCTTCTTCTTTCCTAATTTTTTGCCTCAAAGCTAGTTGGTTCACTTGAAAATGCGGCATTTTTTGGAAGCTATTTATCACCTCTGAGTCCAAAATAAAAAACAAATCATAAAAGGCAATAGCAATCTGCCACTCACAGTTTTATTACGTCCAGTATATTGGTTTTAAGTATCCAGACACTTAAAACTGAGGGTGAAATCTTTTGAAACCACTGCAGTCGTCAGAGTTATTTTTCACGGGTTCCTACAGCAGCAGGACCATTAAGTCACTTAAAGCTGAAGATGGCACAATGATGTAGACCATTTGGCCCAATTAAATCAAGGTTTTAATCAAAAGCTGATAAAAAAACACAGCTTTTAAAAGTGCCATGAAATATGCAATCCAGCATAATTGTAAGTTGGTAAGTAAGGACATTAACACTGTTCACATATATTACCCCTTTAATATAATTGTTAGATTTAAAGCCTAACTCTGGGCAAAGCAAGAACTCACTCCAACACCCCTCTAACTGATCTAAATTGCCTTTCAACTTACCTAAAGCCACAATTATGTGATGCCCTAGTCTTGATTATGTTTTAGGAATGGGGTTCTTATTATGACCAGAGTTGAATGTGTATAAACCCAGGAACAAAATTGCAGCTTGAATTGCAGATTACCTATAATGTATCTTTTTTTTTTTTACCATTGTCACCTCTTAATCCTGCCAGTAACACACTTCCCATACCAAGGTGACACCACTTACTCAATGTACTGTATTTTTAGAGGTGCAGTGCTGTCACCTTTTGACAGGACTACAGAACACCCAACCTTTTCCATAATATAGGTTATGGTGTATAGTGAGGCGTAGGGGATTGCCTGGCACAGGATCTCCAGGGCTCTAAAACACAAAGCTGATCAGATGGGGTGTAGGGAGCCAAGACACTTGATCCCCAGACAATTTTAGGCCACCACAAGCCTCCAGGTCCAACAGGGGCCACGTTTATGGTGATATAGGTGTCCGGGGCCACAAACACCTGTCACAGTCCCTGGAGCACCAACAGAGGACTTGAATAGGTGCTGACTGCGCTTCCCCCCACTGGCTGTACTCACGGTGGTTAATAACTGATAGGAGTGCAGCACAGGTAGATGGCACACCAAGTTAGAATTTCTATTAGGATCTACAGATGTTATTTTGCACCTATTGAACACTTATGTGGCACCAAAAGGAAGCTAATTGTTAGGGTCATAAATCCTAGTGTCTACAAAACAAGGAAGTTGGAAGTTATATTGGAGAGATCTGAGCTAAATTGTTCTGTGACCAAGAAATCTTGCACAAGATCCTACTTGGAAAGAAGCTATATTCTCTGTGGTTTGAGTCAGAGTATTCTTTTTAAAGAACAAGGTGGTTCGAGCTATAGTCTCCAAGTGAATCAGAAATACCACTTTTTTTTCCTGTTTGTTTCTTTTTTGAGCATTTCGGGGTATTTGACCCCACTCACTTTTTTAGTGACAAGTTTTTCTGACTGGCTATATATCCTCACTTAAGTGATCATTTCCAAAACATAGCAACCTAGCTGTATGTCACATCTCTTTTTGGTATTGTTTAGGTAAGCTTTCTTTTTTTTTTATTCGTATATTTTTATTTTCTTAATATGATTCATTTAAGCACGATTGTAGTGATTTCACTGTTAAAGACATAGGCTTCTATTCACAGCACTATATTCACAGCTACAGATGTGCTTTCTATTGTCTAATACCTGATTGTCTCTCCTTGGCATTCCTTTTCACTACAATGTAACGTTTTACACAGTCTTGTATATCGAAGTGTTGTCTTTTTCTTTTTATACTCTGGAAATTTGTTCATTACATCTTTATTTGACTAAAAGTGCATGCTGTAGTTCAAGACATTTAAAGTATCATCCAACGGGGGCGCATGCGCGGCCGGCTCACGGATGGACGCTAAGCTGTGAGCGCTCCGTCCACCCGCCAGCATCTGAGCGGCACACACCGGCCCAGGGAAGTACTAATACCACAGTGACACTACCGGAGGGTGCCCACACCCCTCCGACCATGCCCCGCAGGAGAAAAACCCCGGAGCAGCCGGGGAAACTAAGTTTATTCTTCCCGGCGCTCAATCCGGGAATCCAAGATGGCGCCGGCTGCAGCATCCAGGGAGAAGGCAGGAGACACGAGGGGGACTACATGGCCCAGCAAGTAGACGCCAGGCTGAGGCATCCACTCTATCCAGGGGACCCTGGTGAGTTGTCACCACCACTATCCCCCACGACCAGTAGCCCAGCCAAATCTCGGCCACGACTTGACCATGACCTTGATCCCACATTTCAGGCCCAAAATTTCCCGCCTCAGTCAACTTCCACGATCCTGCCTGACATAGATTCCTTCCCAGCGTCAGACCAACCGCTGACGGAAATATCCATGAAAAATATGCTGACACTATTGCGGCAAACCTTACATAACGACATCTCGGTGTCGCTAAACCAAATTACTACTGCGGTACAAAAACAAGAACGCAGAATACGGCACATCGAACTTAATATGGGGGATGTAATATCTGCACATAATGATTTGATTGATGCCCACGCGGACCATGCATCTGACATCGAACAAATTAATTTAAAACTAGCTGACCTGGAAGATCGCTCGCGTCGCAACAACATCAAATTCAGAGGGATCCCTGAATCAATCACAGGCGAGGCGCTATTGCCCTATATACAGCAGTATATTCAACTTCTTATCCCCTCACTTCCTAATCTGGAGATGGCGATAGCTCGAGCCCACTGGCTACCAAAACCCTCATTTTTGTCAGCATCTATTCCAAGAGATGTACTGGCCTGTATTCATTTCTACCATATTAAAGAAAAAATTATGACGGCTGCTAGGAATCCACCCCCGCTGCCACCATCACACGCAAATCTCCGACTGTACGCAGACCTATCCAAAGCCACACTCCTCAACAGGAAAAAAATGATTTCCATCACCAAAGCTTTGCGAAATCATGGCATAGCGTACCAGTGGGGTTTCCCCACAAAGCTAACAGTAAGACATCAAGGAAGGATATATACGATTAGATCCCTGGAGGCTGGCCTGGACCTACTCAAAGTATGGAACATCTTACCCGCGGATGCACAAGACAGGACATCCGCCTCCATTTTACCTATGGAGGCAACATAACCACCATAATGTCACACTCTACGCTTTGACAAGCCTATACTTCTCCCTAGAGGCCACTCTTCTGCATACCACTATCTGGCGATCGGCCATACCTGATGACTCGTGTTCTAAGTTCCTACAGTTGGCATGACCCCTTCGGAGGTCAAAGCCGGTTCAAAACCCCCAATTACCAAGTGGCAGTCGCAGCTACTTGGTTCACTTGCATTGTTTGCAAGTCTGTTTTTATCTTTTTTTGTGCTCCTTCCCCCCCTCTACCCCAGCACCGCCAGCTACTTGTTTACATTCTAAGATATGACAATCCTACACATCCAGGGAAAACGTCCTCCAAATCCTCCATTGAGCCTAACCTACAATACGATAATCTCACTTCTCTCCTCCTCCAGAAGATACCCACTAAACCTCGATCTCCCCAAATAACAACGCTACTATGCAAACACCTGGGGAAAACATATACAAATGATTAATATCACATCCCTAAATGTACGAGGCCTAAACTCCCCATTCAAGAGATCAATGCTCGCCAAAGAAACCCGGAAGTCCCAGGCTGATGTAATCTTTATACAGGAATCACATTTTGCTACAGACAAGACCCCCAAACTATACTTCCACCATTTCAACCAAATATTTATGGCGACAAATGTCAAGAAAAAGAATGGAGTTATCACTGCCATAAATGACTCTATTCCACTCCACATTATTTCGGAAAAAGCTGATCCGCAAGGACGCTACCATATCCTGATATTTCAAATAAACGACATAACCTACACCTTAGTGAACATCTATGGTCCAAATAGCAAACAGTTGAGCTTCTACCACAAACTATACAAGATCGTTGAACGATGTAAACAAGGTAGACTTATTATCGGTGGAGACTTTAATATCCTGAATAACCCTTCCTTAGACTCCTCCTCCAGCCAAAGATCCTCCAAATTAAGCCTCAATCGCTTTTTGCATGACCACGATCTATATGATATCTGGAGATGCCAACACGGCACGGAAAGAGACTATACATACTTCTCCCCTTCCCACCTCTCGTACTCAAGAATAGACTTTTTCATTACTGACAAGTGGACATTACAAAATGTAACGGCATCCAAAATTGGTACTATATCCTGGTCTGACCACGCCCCTATCAACATATCCTTGGACAGCAAACGACGCCCGGCAATCCCGCTTATATGGAGATTGAACTCTACACTCCTGAAGAATCCGGAGAACCAGAAACACCTGCTTGAAGCCCATAATCTTTTCTTTGAAACCAATTCTACACCTGATATCTCTATTACTATGCTCTGGCTGACATACAAGGCCTACATGAGAGGTATCCTCATACAGCTTAACTCACGCATTAACAGGCAGCGCACACAACAAATTGACCAACTACTCAGTTCAATCCAATTACATGAAGAGATCAACAAAAAAACCCCAAACCCTTCCACATCTGCAGCTCTAAACACACATAGAAACAAATTACGCACCATATTACTTCACGATTATGGCACCAATCTTCAAAAAATGAGGGCCAAATTTTATGCACTCGGGAACAAAACGAACGCATTATTATCTAAAATTGTTAAACAAAAACGACTTAAAACTAAAATTCTTACAATCCAACACCCCGTCACGCGTTCCCCTTTAATAAATCCACAGGATATAGCCAACGCATTTGCATCTTATTACCAATCCTTATATAACATTAAAGATGACCCACATACAACCCAACCAACGATTGTATCTATTGAAAACTTTCTATCCAATACTAACTTACCCCAAATTACCCAATCTCAACTTGAAACCATTTCTGTGCCAATTTCTACCATGGAAATTGAAAAAGTCATAAAAAGTCTCCCCCTACACAAATCGCCAGGAAATGACGGCTTTACAAACTAATTTTATAAAACATTTACGCCCAGTCTAACGCAACATTTAGCTACCCTATATAACCTTGTTGCCTCTCGCGGGGAATTTCCTCCTGATATGCTCCAATCAATAATCACTACAATCCCAAAACCGGGCAAAGACCCCCAACTGGTCCAGAACTACAGACCGATTTCACTTCTCAATACAGATATAAAAATATATGCCAAAATAATAGCCCAGAGACTCCTTCCTCACTTACCTACATTGATTCACCCGGATCAAGTGGGGTTTATACCGGGAAGACAAGCCCCTGACGCTACCAGACGTATTATATCCCTTCTCCACCATCTCGAAACTAATAGGAAACCATCCCTCCTACTATCGTTAGACGCAGAAAAAGAGTTTGATAGAATACATTGGCGATTTATGACACTAACACTCCAAAAATTTGGAATAACAGACTGGATGCTGTCGGCAATTCTATCACTCTATTCAAACCCCTCAGCTAAAGTTCTAACTAATGGCATGCTTTCACAATCCTTTTCTATCTCCAACGGGACCAGACAGGGTTGCCCACTATCCCCTATTATTTTCGCATTACTCATTGAACCGCTTGCTTCCACCCTTAGAAATGACCTAAATTTCACAGGCATCAATTTTCTCCAGAAAGAACATAAAATTAGTCTCTTTGCAGACGATATTATCCTAATGGTCACAAACCCATCCAAGTCGCTCCAGGCCACCCGTACACAGATTCACAGATACGCGGCAGTCTCCTATTATAAGCTTAATGAACCCAAATCGTCTATATTAAACCTCTACACACCCACAGGAGCACAAAAAGTTCTTTCCCAACGTTTCCCGTTCAGGTGGGAAACGCACAGCATTCCCTACCTGGGGATTAAACTCTCTACCTCAACTAACCAACTATACAACAATAACTTCATGCCTCTACTTGAAACTATACAACAAGAGCTCAAATACCTCCGTACGACTACATTATCGACACTTGGCAGAATAGCCACTCTAAAAATGTGCATTCTACCCAAAATTCTTTAAATATTTCGGACACTTCCTATCCCAGTCCCTTCTTCCTTTTTCTCTAAACTACAAGCAATATTAAACAAATTTATGTGGAATTCAAAAAAACCCAGATATACTACGAACCTACTCATACGCCCACCTTTGAGGGGAGGAGCTGGACTCCCTCACTTGAAATCGTACTATCAAGCTGTTCTGTTGGACCAGATTTTCTTTTGGTGGCATCCTTCCGCTGAGAAGATCTGGTCCATCATGGAAGCATCCATATTCCTACCACACAAAATAACTGACATACTACTCATACCACAGACGGCACAAACCAAACCTCTACACAAACACCCTTGCATACAAGCCTCTTTATGTGCCTGGCTCGAACTTTTAAGTCATAACCAGTTAAACCAAAATACTGTGCGCACTTCGGTCCCACTGTCCTCCCTACACCGCATCATCCCACAACTAAATCTAACAAGGTGGAAAGCTGCTGGCTTACTATATATTCATGATATCTACACTAATTACAAGCTTGACTCATTTCCCACTATCCAAAAGAACTTCCATCTCCCAGATAGGGAGCAATTTACATACATGCGGATAGCACATGTACTACAAAAAAAACCCATGCCATCTGAGGTAAAAGTCCCGATATCTACACACCAATTCTTCCAGATGGCCACTTACCCAAAAAAAGGAATTTCAAACTTTTACACAACTATAATCGGAACTCTATTTCCCACAAATACCACCTCAATAGCCAACTGGGGAACACACCTTCTTCCGCTAGCCCCACATATCTGGGAAAAAACATTCACTATTACTTACAAAGCCTCAAAGTGTAGTTCTCATTGGGAAACGTATCTAAAAATTCTCCATCAAGGGTACCTAACCCCTACCAAACTATCCCTTTATTACCCCCAGCTCTCACAAGCATGTTGGAGACATTGTGGAGAGACAGGCTCACTACTTCATTTACTATGGACGTGTAAGTCCCTTAAATCATACTGGAACAAGGTGTTCCAGATAATCTCCTCAATTGCGGAAACACAAATATCCCCGAATCCAGCACTAGCCCTTCTTCACATTGGGATTGATAAATATCCTACAAATTCGCGCATTATCATTATACACATTTTAGCAGCTGCTAAAATAAATATTACAAAACTATGGCGATCCACTACAACTCCTCTTTTGTCACGCCTCTTTTCTGATCTCAATCTCCAATGTGAGATGGAAAGAAGAACAGCCCTGTACAACTCCTCCTATCACAAATTTAAGACTCAATGGTCTCGATGGTTAAAAAATCCTAATTGCTCAATACACTGTTGATGATTACTAAACAAAGTTTATATATCTTCCACATCCACTGACTAGGTGCTTCCCTTCCTCCCCCCCCCCTCCCACCCACCTTGTTCTATTTTACTACACATCTACTACTATCAACCCATTATGGTTCACATTATATTGAGTATACCTCTCATGTACATTATACGAATTCTCCTAGACCCTCGGCCAAATGGTGGGGGTCCTCTATTCCTTTCACTCATATCCTTTCCCTTCGTTAAACAATGCTCACCCCAAATGTGAATCTTCTCATGATGATAATTGTTCTTTTTCTCATGTATGTTAAACATTTCTTTTTGTTTCTCTGGTTTTTTTTCTTTTCTTTTTCTTCAATAAAAATAAAAATATTTGAATATAAAGTATCATCCAACAAGCAAAGGAACCATGTAGGAAGCTAACCCTGACCTTTGACATCATATGATGTCAGAAATCCCACCTACTAAAAAGAAACAGTAAAATCCATGACTGTTTCATTTACATGAATAGAAGCCATCAGTAATAAAAATAGCACTGGGTAGGGATGTTTTTGATTGCAGGAGCCCAATACATGTCTCTGTCCATTATGATAAGACACATTTGTTGGATGAATTGATCAGAGAGAGGTGATCCTCTAGGTCCAGCATCACCATAGCCAGGTAACTAAACTGGAATCCAATAGGAACATATTACAGTGGCTGTTCCTGTACACTATGGAGCCGGAAGCCATGACATCACAGCACATGCACGCTCTACTAGCAAGGATTCTGGAAACTGTAGATTTGTGTGAATTACTACAGTGGGGCAAAAAATTTAGTCAGCCACCAATTGTGCAAGTTCTCCCACTTAAAAAGATAAGAGAGGCCTGTAATTGGCATCATAGGTAGACCTCAACTATGAGAGACAAAATGAGAAAAAAAATCCAGACAATCACATTGGCTGATTTGGAAAGAATTTATTTGCCACTTATGGTGGAAAATAAGTATTTGGTCAATATTAAAAGTTCATCTCAATACGTTGTTATATATCCTTTGTTGGCAATGACAGAGGTCAAACGTTTCCTGTAAGTGTTCACAAGGTTGGCACACACTGTTGCTGGTATGTTGGCCCATTCCTCCATGCAGATCTCCTCTAGAGCAGTGATGTTTTGGGGCTGTCGCTGTGCAACACGGACTTTCAACTCCCTCCAAAGGTTTTCTATGGGGTTGAGATCTGGAGACTGGCTAGGCCACTCCAGGACCTTGAAATGCTTCTTACGAAGCCACTCCTTCGTTGCCCGAGTGGTATGTTTGGGATCATTGTCATGTTGGAAGACCCAGCCCTTGTTTCATCTTCAATGCCCTTGCTGATGGAAGGAGGTTTGCACTCAAAATCTCACGATACATGGCCCCATTCATTCTGTCCTGTACATGGATCAGTCGTCCTGGTCCCTTTGCGGAGAAACAGCCCCAAAGCATGATGTTTCCCCCCCATGCTTCACAGTAGGTGTGGTGTTCTTTGGATGCAACTCAGCTTTCTCTCTCCTCCAAACACGACGAGTTGTGTTTCTACCAAACAGTTCTATTTTGGTTTCATCTGACCATATGACATTCTCCCAATCCTCTTCTGGATCATCCAAATGCTCTCTAGCAAACTTCAGACGGGCCCGGACATGTACTGGCTTAAGCAGGGGGACACGTCTGGCACTGCAGGATCTGAGTCCCTGGCGGCGTAGTGTGTTACTGATGGTAGCCTTTGTTACGTTGGTCCCAGCTCTCTGCAGGTCATTCACTAGGTCCCCCCGTGTGGTCCTGGGATTTTTGCTCACCATTCTTGTGATCATTTTGACTCCATGGGTGGGATCTTGTGTGGAGCCCCAGATCGAGGGAGATTATCAGTGGTCTTGTATGTCTTCCATTTTCTAATTATTGCTCCCACAGTTAATTTGTTCACACCAAGCTGCTTGCCTATTGCAGATTCAGTCTTCCCAGCCCGCTGTTGGTCTACAATTTTGTTTCTGGTGTCGTTCGACAGCTCTTTGGTCTTCACCATAGTGGAGTTTGGAGTGTGATTGTTTGAGGATGTGGACAGGTGTCTTTTATACTGATAACAAGTTCAAACAGGTGCCATTGATACAGGTAATGAGTGCAGGACAGAGGAGCCTCTTAAAGAAGAAGGTACAGGTCTGTGAGAGCCAGAAATCTTGCTTGTTTGTAGGTGACCAAATACTTATTTTCCACCACAATTTGCAAATTTATTCATTCCAAATCAGCCAATGTGATTGTCTGGATTTTTTTCTCATTTTGTCTCTCATAGTTGAGGTCTGCCTATGATGCCAATTACAGGCCTCTCTCATCTTTTTAAGTGGGAGAACTTGCACAATTTCTGGCTGACTAAATACTTTTTTGCCACACTGTATATGCAAGTGTCAATGTAAGTGTATTTAATCGCTTTCAATAAATACATTATCGGGTTTTTTACTATTGGGAGTGGTTTCTTGATCTTTTTTATGTTCTAAACCATGATGTGGATGGAGATGGAGAGTAAAACTGCTATGAGCTACAAAGTCCAGTGTTATGGTTACAACAAATGCAATTTGACATCTCATTTGAGAGTAAGCCTGGTAGGCCTCAGAGGGTGCTTGGTGGAGGACATTTACCTATGAACTAAAGGAGAGGATCACTTGGTGGAGGACACTTACCTATGAACTAAAGGAGAGGATCACTGTGCACTTACCTTCTTTTTTTTCTTACCAATTCACCATGGATTACTGCTAAAGCATGAGCATTAATTTTCACTTATGTTATTACGGACTTGATGATTTTTATATTTATTGTATTTAATTTATTTTAAGTGCTGCACTTGTGTTTTAATATTTATCCGATATCTCTAGTGCTGGCAACTCATGTGTCACTATTATTGTTATGCCCTTAGCACAGTGAATATATTTGATTATTAGCTGTGCACTACAGCCACCAGCACTATGGCAACCAGACTTTGCTGAGTCAACTCATCGCTTTTGGATGCTTAAAGTTATTTCTCTATCTATATGCTTTGTTGGCAGCTGCTGGCAAAGTTTCACCAGATACAGTTTGTAAATCATCCACATGGTCATCAGAGCACAATCTTATGCCACATTATTGTGTAGAGCCAGTGGTCCTAACCAGGGGCGGACTGACAACTCATGGGGCCCCCGGGCAATAGGGGATCATGGGGCCCCTGTGTCCTTGCTCAAACGCAAAAAAGTCTATGAAAAAGGAACCAGGGGCATCTCATGGGGCCCCCTACTGACCCCAGGCCCTCGGGCAGTGCCCGACTTTCCAAATGGTCAGTCCGCCCCTGGTCCTAACAACATAGAATCCTTGAATACATCTATTGTTCATTGTATGCTATTCTTAATGTTATTGATTACTGTTTAGTTTAGTGTATGTGGGCGTAGGTGTTATTGTTAGGGGTTCATAGTTTAAGGAGGTGCATGGGAAGGAATTCTGACATTACTATGCATGGACTGATATCAGACCAGATTGGTATATTTAGTGGCTGGAGAATTATATTTGTCACAGTTTAGTGCAGCTTGGTGCAGTTTCTGTATGTGAGTTGTCATTTGGCAAGTGTTTGATATAATTTTAAATATAAATGGGATTACACTATATTGAGCTTTTGTTTCTTTTTAGCATCATCTCTGCTCCAGCATATACATGTATATATATTCATAGTGGAGCTTTCTTAGGTTAAATGCTCCAGATCAAGACTTGTGCCTGGCAGCAAACACAGGCTGGAGGTGACACTGGGAACTGGAGTAATTCAGTCACACATTGCTGGTGAAAAGATTGAACAAAAGGATGTCCATGCTAGGAGCACGTGCCCACAACATCTGAACTTGTAAACACAAGCTTGTGTTTGGAGATTGATAAAAATGGTAATAAATGTGCCAAAGAAAACCTGAGATCTTGGAATATTTTTCCTCCAATTTGGAAACAAATTGCCAAGCTATCAAAATATACTGTATAAATAAGTTTTAACTTTTTTCTGTCAAACAAGTTTTTATTGAGGATAAACACCAAATACAAGTGTAGTGTTACAGCCTTCAAATAGGGCGTAGTCAAAAGGGTTTACAACAAAACAGATAAAAAAAACTTCAGGCAATCATAATATATAATGTTTTGGTACATAGTCGACCTGTCAGATATAGAGGACTGAGTGTGAGCTAATAGCAAAAATAGAAAGTCCAAAAAAAGGTATCAAGACAATGTGTTTTAACAATTTGGTAATCATAATGTATGCAACTGTCCAAAATAACTTTTTCAAAATCCGGTGTGTTTCAGTATTTTACATGTTAAACATACAATGATTACAGAGCTGCACAATGAACCATCCAAAAACAAGCAGTCTAAAAAACAGCATAACAGTACCGTAATCCAAAGCAAACAATTGCATTTAATTTGTATTTGAAATATATTAGATTATTTCATACTATTGACATTAAAGTGTTATTAGGACTGCAAAAATATGAGGAAAATAATTTAATAATTCAATAAAATAATAATGGTTTAAAACGTGTTGTTTTTATTATTATTTTAATTTATTTATCAATATTTTACCCAGGGTAAAAGTTATTTGACTCTTGGCTGAATGCATTGGTAAGTCAATTGAATGAGTGGGGAGTCAAAAGATGATATTTATTTAGAAAGATTTCAAGAGGTAGAAGCCGAAAGCAGAAGACACATGCAAGAGTGATGGCAGAAAAAAAGACACTATGGTCCATCAAGTCTACCAACATTTTTTGAAGTTGTGCTTTTTTTTTTTGTTAACATTTTTATCTAAATATAGATCTATGTTTCTCCCAAGCAAGTCTGAATCCACTTGATTTTTACTGACTCACTACTGCTAGAAGTCTATTCCAAGCATCAACTACCCTTTTGGTAAAATAACACTTTCTGGCTTCATATTGAAAATACTACCTCCCTCCTGGACCTTATTCACCTCCTTGATGTGATGCCTTACATCTTTTTTAACCTCTTGCCGACCGCGCATAGCCGAATGACGGCTTCACCGCGGCCGGCCAGTTCTGAGTGGACGTCATATGACGTCCTCCCAGAACGCGCTCTCCTGCGCGCCCCAGGGGGCGCGCACCCGGCGATCTCCGTGATCGCTGTGTCCTACGGACACAGCTGATCACGTGATGTGGTGAAAGGCCGATCCCACCGGCCTTTTACCACGTGATCAGCGGTGTCCAATGACACGCTGATCACAGGGAAATGCAAGTGCCGGTTCTTGGCTGCACTTTCCTCATGCTGTCAGATCGTGAGGAAAGTACTGCCGAGAACCGGCAGTTGTCAGAGCGGGGATCGGCACCGATCATCAGGGCACTGATGATCAGTGCCCTGATGATCGGTGCCCAGCAGTGACACCCGCAAGTTCCGCCCAGCAGTGCGCCCACTAGCCCCGCCCACCCGTTCCCAGCAGTGCCCCCACCTGTGCCCAGCAGTGCCCCCACCTGTGCCCAGCAGTGCACCCACCTGTGCCACTCTGCAGTGCCACCTACCTGTGCCCAGAAGTGCCACCTACATGTGCCCAGCAGTGCCACCCACCTGTGCCCACCCACCTGTGCCCACCAGTGCCACCCACCTGTGCCCACCAGTGCCACCCACCTGTGCCCACCCACCAGTGCTGCCCACCAGTGCCACCCACCAGTGCAGCCCAGCAGTGCTGCCAGTCAGTGCCACCAGTCAGTGCCCAGGGGTTGTGCCAGTCAGTGCTGCCAGTCAGTGCCCAGAAGTGATGCCAGTCAGTGCCGTCTATCAGTACCCATCATCAGTGTCACCTATCAGTGCCGCCTATCAGTGCTGCATATCAGTGCCGCCTATCCGTGACCCCTAATTAGTGCTGTCTATCAGTGCCGCCTATCCGTGCCACCTCATTAGTACTGCCTATCAGTGCCCTTTAGTGCTGCCTATCAGTGCCCATCAGTGCCGCCTATCAGTGCCCATCAGTGCCGCCTCATCAACGCAAATCAGTGAAGGAGAAAAAATACCTGTTTGAAAAATTTTATAAAAGATACAAATAAACGTTTTTTTTCAAATTTTTTGCACTTTTTTTAATTTATAGCGCAAAAAGTAAAGCGCCCAGTGGCGATTAAATACCACCAAAAGAAAGCTCTATTTGTGAGAAAAAAATTTCATATGGGTACAATGTTGCATGACCGCGCAATTGTCAATCAAAGTGCGGCAGCGCTGAAAGCTGAAAATTGGCCTGGTAAGGAAGGGGGTATAAGTGTCTGGTAGGCAAGTGGTTAAGTTCTCCACAAAATAAGACTATTCTAAATAAAAAGCAAATTAAAACTAAGGTTTAACAAACATTGCAATTCCAACTGCCTTTTATTGTTGAATCTAAAAGAACACTTTGAACCAAGCAAATTACAAAGTGATAGCTCCTTTTTAGCAAGCTCTGAAACATTGTTTAACCTCCCTCAAGGGGTTTACAGTAGCTTCAGGCATACACTCACAATAGCAATGTTAGCTTCTGTAATTACCTACAAAGACGGCCTGAAAACTGAAAAGCTATTTTGTGTACATATCCTGATTTTTTTTTTTTTTTTAATTTTCTTTCCAACAATTTAAAAACTGCTGTGTTTGTAACTGAACAGCTTTGGCAAAGCACTCTACTATCCTAATGAGAATGGGATGATTTAACTTCATGGTTTAAAATTTCTTAGTATTTAAAACTATGCTGTTGATTTGCTAAAGGAGTATAGCATGCTTACTTACAAGTGAACATTTATTTTAGGAAAGGTAGTCAACCATGTGAAAATAAAATAAAAATAAAAGACAAAAGTAAAAAAACAAGGCTCTTCTTTGCTCATAACATATGGATAATTGAAGTCAACACAACTTCAACACATTCAAAACCTAGCAAATCCCTGCTTTTTATTTTTTTTTTCTTTGCAAAGGGAATTGCAGTGTTCCCAGTCCAATGATATCTGCAATGTGCCTGTGTAGTTGAGGTTTGGGATTTGGGCCAAACATGAATTCAACCTGAATTTCTGAAATGTAAATTTGATCCACATTTTTTTCTATTCCAATCAAATTTATGGTGGCAGTGAGACCCTTCAGGGTACTGCTTGCCTATCAAAGAACCTGTGTACAAAAGCCTGTAGGAGTGCGTAACAAGATACATTTTGTAATATAACCTTGAGAATAGTGTGAAGCACAATATAACTTTTTGAGTTCAAATGGTTTTTCACTAAGAATTTCAAATGAAAATGGTCATAATACTTGCTCTAGCATTGGAATGTCCATGACAGCATGGGCTCTAGAGGAGAGAGAAGTGAAAAGATGACCAGGGGGACAGCTATTTTGTGAGAGAGGATTCCTGAACTCAGGTCTAATTTTGATGAGTCAAAGCTGATTGACAGCCAGTGGAAATGATAGGAGATCCCAAACTTCAGAACGTGTGAAAAAGAGTGGAAAAATATGTATACACACATTAAATTAAAAAGCTACAAGGCACTAAGCAAATTAGGTGCTAAAATATATTTAAAGTGACCTTGTCAAGATTTCCAGTTTGCATGCTCCCCTTACACCGTCCACACGGTGAAACTCGTATGTACCATGACTGAGAAACTGCCATTGGACCACACTTTCCAGATGTATGTGTGCCTATGGCCCATCTTATCAATGAATTTTATCTAATTATGGATATGTACTACTCTCTGCAATGGTTAATAGGAGCCTTGCTCCATACCATTCCTAATTGCTGTAATTCTCTGGCATTACTTTGGTTTGTATAACTGTTGTATTATGCTTTGAAAACTAATAAATTATTTGTGAAATAAAGTGACCCTGTCAATGAATCGGCAAAATCATAAAAGTATCAACCTGTAAAGGAAACCTCTTTACACATGGCTGTCTATTAACAGGTTTACTAAAATTTCATGCTGTAGCAGATCTGTCAGCATGATCCAATTCTACACTTACAATTGTGTGAAAGAGCTTGTCTCTTGTGGAATACTGTGATTTCAACAACCCCTTCATTGATATTGTGTCCTGCAGGGATAAGTGGTCAGCATGAGAAGCCACTGCAGCCAGCAGTCAAGCAGTCCCAAGAGTCCAATTGGATCAGCTCCATCAGCTCTGCTATAGGGTGAAGTTTTAGCAAACAGGCAACTGAATAGGTGTTCAAAGAAGAAATATGCTACAAGCAGTTAAAATATTTTTTTACATTACAATTATTTTAAATTGAGACCTATAAATTAACAGGATCTAATTCATTACTTTATTGGCACACCTATTTGTATTTACAGGGACCTAGGCACCTGCTCTTTAACATGTTAGGAGCTTCTTTTTAAAATGGCAGAATCTGTAATAAAAAAATTCATATATGTTTTCAATTTTGGGAGGGCACTTACACTTTAAATAGTAATGTCTTACATGCACTGGCTACTAAAAATAATATTTAACAGCTATGTTGCATTAGCATTATTGAAGGCCTCCGCTGTCAAGTATCCCAAATAAAGTTTAATGTTCATATCTTCTTTAAGCCACGTTTTACTGAATTCCTGCAATGAAGCCATAAAGCTATGTTTCACTTATCCTACTGATTTAATTACAAAAGCTATTGAAAAAAAACTTAAATATTTCAGCTTGACAGAGAACAAGAAAAGCAAAAACACTGTTCGCTTCTCAATAAATGCAATGGATTAATAGATTTTCACTGGCAGTCTCTAGAAACCATTAAATACGTCTGAAGATGCTTGTTTCCTGTACATATTTAAAATCAAAGATAAAACATCCACCTGTTTTTTAAAAGATGGCAGTGTTTTTATTCTCACAGCATCTAGGTATACCTACTGTTTATATATAAACATGCATTTATCAACATTCACTTTAGTTTTTGTTATTGGACTACAACTTGTATAAATATCAGTCATTGGAAAACTACTCTTCAACATGTCAGCACTAAGAAACTGACATATATATAAATATATCTAGATGACGATCTTCAGACTGAACATTCTAGCAGGCAGGGCAATCCTTAAGGGTCAAGTTAGACCCAAGATGTGTATTAACCCCTTTAAGAAAAAAGGTAAAACAAACTTTAATGTTTTAAAGCAGTTTGGGAAAAATTTGCCTTATGTTAGTAAACCTGTACGTATTGCAACTATTTAGGGTAGCCAGATGAAAAATATCCTGCTTTTACAGAATATATTTGGCCTTCACTTGTCAAATGTTAATATCATAATTTTTTTTATTTTATTATTGAAGGAAAACTGGTCCAAAAAAATCAGTATATTTCTTGCTATTACCATGGCCTACAACCAAAATAAAACAACAAAATAATTTCTCCTATTTGTTACATTCCTGGTAATACCATGAATATATTATTTTGTATGTGCTCATATTACAACAAATAAAAATTGCATTTGCACTTGACCTTAATATAGTTGAGACTGAACACAGGATCATTAGAGCTGTGATTATTCATGCCAAAATTGATGCAGTTCCTCAGGATAGAGTTGAATACTACACAAAATTGTGGCAACCCTGGGTCTGCCCCTACT
The DNA here is from genome assembly GCF_062004578.1 of Staurois parvus. Taxonomy (NCBI): domain Eukaryota; kingdom Metazoa; phylum Chordata; class Amphibia; order Anura; family Ranidae; genus Staurois; species Staurois parvus. The sequence goes on from NW_028317949.1 coordinate 13,845,983, forward strand.
TGCTGCCCCACTTTGATGAGTCTCTACAATTCTCCTAACATTTTTGCCTTAGCTTTGTTTGGCCCTACTCTTCACTGTTTGTATGGTCTACCCCTCCCTTGGACTTTCAAACCTCCTACCCACTTCCAATCCATTCTCTCCTCTCTATTCTTTTTCTTTTCCCCCTTTTTTTCCTGCTTACTCAGACTTGGTATTTCAGGACATCTTTATATATAGGTCCTTATCATCTATTAGGGAACATCGTCAGGCATACACAGCTAGTCTATCATTCTGTCACTTTGTCCCTTGCTCTTCTGCACTGCTGTATCCCTGTTCAGCCATGGTTCCACATGACAGTTCATCTGTTTTCCTCTGTTCTTAGTCTGTTGCCAACGAAAATGTTTTTCTATATGTTGATCCTGTACTCTGAGATTTTGTATTACCACCTTTTTTTTATCCTGAGAACCAGGTCTTATACTAATTCCAATAAAACAAATTGAACAAGAAAAACATCAGTGTGCATTTTTCTTTGTTCATCTAAAACACACTGACACTATGATAACTATGACACAATAATCATACCTAAAGCACACTGACTCTCGGTTTTGACCCTGAAATTTTCCCCCAACTCTGACTTTTGACCTGAACCTAGATCCTGACACTGACCCCGGCACTGACCTAGATCAAACCCTGATCTCTTTATGTAGCTATTTTATTTGTATCATTATTATTATTATTTTTTACATGCAGGACCAGAGTTGTGTCTGTTTGTCTCTATGTTAGGAGAGTGCCATGAAGTGGGCTTCCAGCACAAACACAAATGTCCATATATGTGGCTCCCCAGAAGAAGTTCCACCTCTGTGATGTCTCATATACAGTATGTGTAATGACAGAGGTATCAGAATAATACATGGTAAAGCAATGAACAGCAGTACATTTCATATGTGCATTGTCAAAAGAATCCCTCCATACGGTAACAAAAAAAACACAGATCAGCACTAACAGAGCACCACACTGCACATATGTGAATTTTTATGTAAACTTTCTGTGCTGTGCTTCACTGCCAAAATAGTGCCGTAAGTGTTTTCATGTGTTGAGTATTGGTTTTTGACCAATGAATGTAAATGGAATGCTTTAGCATAACATTCAGCAATGCACAAAAAAAATGCAATAATGAATGCTACATTGCCAAAATTGTGCAGTAAGTGTTTTTATGTTTTTAACATCATTAATTGTCCCTTTAAAGTCAACTGGATGCTTTAAATAGTGCACAACAACTTATAAAAAAGAAACCATAATGCATACAAAAAAGTCTGAATGGACCCTTACCCCTACATCTCCTTTTATTTTAGTAATGTCCTTAAATCCTTCCAAAAATACAATATTATTGATTTTATAAATACAGTACTTAAAGCTGTTTTAAGTCAGTCATAGTCATGCAAAGATTAATTTGATAAGTGAAACATGTTCCTTTAGAAAAGAAAACCTATTCATGAGGCACTTACAAATGCTTCGCGTAAAGCAGTGACTCTCTAAAATAATCCCTGATATTTCTTATAGTTGGAAAAACAAAGACATGTTTATTTAATGATTTCTGGGACATTTGTTTGACACACACACGCACACACACACACACGCACACACACACACAGAACGATGTGTATTTGGACATTACTATAGAAATAAAAAGAGGTTTTATCTGTAGGGAAATATGTTTCTGTAATTGCCCTTTAAGATTAACTTCAGTGAACCAGCAATGCATGTACTCACATGGTAGAAAAACCGGTGAGCCAACTGAATATTCAGCAAAGATTTACCCTGAAGACACATAAAAACAATGCAAATGTCAAGATGGTTAGAGTATCTCCTATCATACAAACCTTTGCTTTCAGCTGAACTTGAAGCTGCAAGATAATGTAGAGTCTTTTCAATTATTGTTTTAGATATATGTGTAAAAGAGACTAGCGGGATGTAAATAATCTTATTGATGTGTGTTAATGTTTTAAAAATCTTGTTGTTATGTACAGTTGCAAGAAAAAGTATGTGAACCCCTTGGGATTACGTGGAGTTTTGCATGAATTGTGCATAAAATGTGCTTTGAACATCATCTAAGTCACAACAATAGAAGAACACAGTCTGCTGAACATAATACTACACAAACATTAGATGTTGCCATGGTTTAATTGCACCTAACATGTAAACATTCACAGTGCAGAGAGGAAAAAGTATGTGAGGCCCTAGCTTAATGACGTCTCCCAGAGCTAATTGGAGCCAGGAGTGAGCCAACCTTGACTCCAATCAGTGTGATGATATTTGATGTGTTGCTGACAGCTGTCCTGCCCTTAAAAAACACACACTGGGTTTACTGGTTTCAAGAAGCACTGTCTGATGTGAACCATGCCTTGCAAAAAAGGGCTCTCAGAAGACCTACGATCAAGAATTGTTGACTTGCATGAAGCTGGAAAGGGTTACACAAGTATCTCCTTGAGCCTTGATGTTCATGTGTCCACAGTAAGACAGACTTTCTACAAATGGAGAAATTTTAGCACTGTTGCTACTCTCCCTAGGCGTGGTCGTAAAAATGACTGCAAGAGCACAGCGCAGAATGCTGCATGAGGTAAAGAAGAATCCCAGAGTGTCAGCTAAACACCTACAGAAATCTCTGGCACATGCTAACATTTTTGTTGACACATCTACAATAAGGAAAACATTAAACAAGAATGGAGTACATGGGAGGACACCACGGAGGAAGCCATTGCTGTCCAAAAAGAATATTGCAGCACGTTTGAAGTTTGCAAAAGAGCACCTGGATGTTCCACAGCACTACTGGCAAAATATACTGTGGACAGATGAAACCAAGATTGAGTTGTTTGGGAAGAACACACAACACTATGTGTGGAGAAAAAAAGGCACAGCACACCAACATCAAAACCTCATCCTCATTGTAAAACATGGCGGAGGGAGCATCATGGTTTGGGGCTGCTTTGCTGCCTCAGGGCCTGGACGGATTGTTGTCATTGATGGAAAAATGAATTCCAGAGTTTATCAAGACATTTTGCAGGAAAACGTACAACCATCTGTCCGCCAACTGAAGCTCCGCAGAGGATGGGTGATGCAACAGGACAATGACCCAAAGCATACAAGTAATTCAACAAAACAATTTCTGCAACAGCACAGAATACGCCTTCTGGAGGGGCCCAGTCAGAGTCCTGACCTCAACCCCATTGAAATGCTGTGGCATGACCTTAAGAGAATGATTCACACCAGACATCCCAAGAATATTGCTACACTGAAACAGTTTTGTGAAGAGGAGTGGTCCAAAATTACTCCAGATCGTTGTGCAGGTCTGATCTGCAACTACAGGAAATGTTTGGTTGAGGTTATTGCTGCCAAAGGAGGGTCAACCAGTTATTAAGTCCAAAGGCTCACATACTTTTTCCTCCCTGCACTGTGAATGTTTACATGTTATGTGCAATTAAACCATGGCAACATCTAATGTTTGTGTAGTATTATGTTCAGCAGACTGTGTTCTTCTATTGTTGTGACTTAGATGACGTTCAGAGCACATTTTATGCCCAATTCATGCAAAACTCCACGTAATCCCAAGGGGTTCACATACTTTTTCTTGCAACTGTATAGTTTGTAATTATATATGTACCTTGGGACAGTCGTATTTGTATATTACACACTCTGACTTTGTTTCTTGCTTTGCAGTGCTACAACTGTTGTGGTTTACTGCTCCTTCTCACAATGCAAGTCTGTGATTCAGTCAACTCATTAAAAACAATGCAATCCTTGTTGGGCACTGTAGTAGCTAATGCCCTGCTACTAATCTATACATTTATAAAAGTCTCTATATTTAATACAATAATAAACATGCAAACGAAAACATGTAATCGTTGTATCAAAAAGTACTTTAACCCTTTTGCTGCCAGGTCCATACAACATATGACAGTGGGGGATTTTATACACAATCCCGGGGGCTGCAGTGGTGGGTGGGAGGGTGGCGGATTGTGTATAAAAATTCCAAGCAGACTCTTGCCTGTCAGGGGGAAGCAGTCGGGCAGCTGCAGTGCTGACTATCTTCCTCCACACACCGCAGGTAATGGTGCCCCCCCCCGTTCACATACCTGATATGGCCTGACTGTTTACAAGCTGGAGAGGTTGTGAAGGAACTACAAGAGCATTCATCAGCACCCTCACCATTCATTGAGAACTACAAGCTGTCAGCTGAAATGTTCTCTCATTTCCAGATTGCTGTGAATTAATGATGTGCTGATGTGGATGGAGCCCAGCACAGCCGCACTACTTTCAAAATGTGACAGTGTGTGCTGGGAGAGGATCCACAGAAGTGGGGGGATCGGGGGGTATTGGGGCAGATTTGGAGCATGCTACACATTACACCCAAATTTATGGTTGTAACATATAACATGCTCTGAAAGGTGAACTTATCCTTTAGAGATGTATTACGTCTATAGCAATTTTTGTATCATTACATTGATCCAGCCTGTCCCCCTATAAATATGTATATGGCATACCTGTGGGATTCCCCTGGCAGCTGGAAATCACTGTAGTAAGCAAATACAGTGTCCTTCACTTCCTCGTGGGTTCCGTGCCAAGTAGCTATTCTGCTGCATACTGGACACAGGAGATTGCTTGCTCGGCACAGGCACCATTTGGAGAACACTTTGATTTTTTCTCAATGAATGAAGTGTTCTCTGATCGGACAAGGTGAAAGGTGGGGCCATGAGGTTACAAACCCCTCCTCATCCAATCAGAGAACACTTTGCATTCTTTGTGTTCTTTGGATGGGTCCCCATGTGTGCCACAATGAAGAAGTGCAGCCGTTTGTCTCAGGACCCGGCAACTAGCAGCAATCACTGTAGAAGTGGTGCCTACTACAGTGATTTCAAGCTTCCATTGTGATCTCACATCACATACATACTTACTACCTGGACCAATGTAACCATGTAAAAATTCTCATATCTGGAATTCATATTTTATGTTCATACAGGTTAATTATATGCTCGCTCTGAAAATATACAGTACCTTTAGGAAAGAATGTATGCATCTTTTTTAATTGTTCACAGAATCTCAGTAAATTACTATAAATACAGTTAATTGATAGAGTTTAGAAATTTTTCAATCTTGTAGTGGTGTTTTACAGATAAATGAACCACTGCAATAATTCCCATTGTAATATAACAATATATTACATAATTCTGGAAAGATATTTGTTTGCTTTATATAGGATGTACAGTGGAAAGAAGGAGACCCACCAAATTTTGCAGCACTTTGTTGTGCTGTAGAATATTTGCATAAAACCTGAAACAGAAAGAAGTCTATAGTATTGTTAGAATATACCAGTCAATCAATAACTGCAAAGAAATCTAAGGGACCTGGGTTAAAGGAAAAGCGCTCAAATGTGCCTGGTTCATACATATTGTGTTAGTAACAATAAAAACCAGAAAGAAAGAACTTGGATAGCTTCCAAATGCAATTCCTACAAAGAACAATACTGTGGTGGTTGATCCACAAGCAATGAAAAGCAACATTTTTCAACCTGGACACTCAGGACACTTGAAGGGCAGAAGTATTATAACATGATTTTCCCTGTCCTCAATGTGGAAAGGCTGACAAAAAGCACTGCACTAAGTATAACAATTTAGCAGCAGCCATTGTTAAATTAAATTTAAACCATTTGAAAGATGTATTCCCATAAGTAAATCTCATGGGAGTCATACTTATAGGAAGTGCAGAATAAAGCAACCATTAAATTGAGCAGGTGCACAGTACCTGTTGCAAGTAATATCAAAAGAAGAACCATATCTGATTTTTTTTTTCATTTGGCACCACTTTTTTTTTAATATATTGTACCATTGAAAAGTCAAGTTTAAAAGGCTGACCAAAATAGCCATTTCAGAGATATTAGAACTGTTGTGCCTCCCACAAGCAATCAAAATCTAAATTTAACTATTTTTCTTTTTAACTATAATCACCTGCAACAATCATTTACTGATTCTTTTTGGGCTTTGAAAAAAGCATAATCCATACAAACGACTATCTAAAAAGGACATATCCTCTGATTAAAGCATGGTAACAGTAATGATGATAATAAGGTGCAAACATAGCATGCTACTTACTGTAAAATAAATTGAATGTTTGTCTTTTTAGGATAAAACTGGTTCATACTGTAAATGTCAGTGATAGACTGAACTGTGATTAGTATAATTAAAGTGAATCCAACAGCCATTACCATAAAGCCTAGTGCAAGTAAAGAAAAAAAGAAACAACTTTTCAAATGTGTGTAGCCTTGCCTTTCCTTTCCTCTCCTCTCCTCTCATTTCCTTTCCTTTCCTATCCAAATCAAATAAAATTTATGATCTAGTAACATCATAAATGTGTTTCAGAGAAACATAACAGGTCTTGTCCATCCTTCCTTCCTTCCTTCCTTCCTTCCTTCCTTCCTTCCTTCCTTCCTTCCTTCCTTCCTTCCTTCCTTCCTTCCTTCTCTTGAACTCAAGCGGTATTACAAGATTACAAATGTTCTGCTCCACCTTCCCTCCCCACTGGTGTTCCCAGGCCCTCTTGCTCCACCAGTGAAGCTCAGAACCATGGTGAATGTTGCTAGGATGGTGAGAAGAAGCAGATAGGAGACCATCCCAGCTCTGAGCATTATCTTTTTCAAAGCTGCCGGAATCCTGGCTGAACTGCTAGCTAAACATCTGATCACGTTCAGTCCTGTGTTTTAACAGCCGTAGCAGAAGACAGGGAAGACATTTGGGGTTTAATAGACCCCTGATGTCTCCATAAATAGTACCTTTCATCTGTCCAATGCTATCACAATGAGAGTTGTTAGCTTCCTTGTGATAAAAATAAAGTTACATGAAAAAAGTATTACTTTTTTTTTTAAAGCATTAGGGTGTGTTCCCCAACGCACACACCTTAATGCAAATGTGTGCATAGGGCATGCACATGAACAGTATGTAAACAGAAATTGTGCTACATATGTTAGGTATTACCGCAAACATCAGAGTAAAAGCAATGATTACAGGGTCAAAATTTGCTGTAATCTCTAAAGTTCTCATAAACTGTAATTAACTTCTAAAATGTATCCTATGGACAGTTTTGATACTGTAGCTTTTTGCTATTTCACGGGCACATGTAAATTTAAGGCTTGATATGTTTGGCATCTATTTCCTCAATGCTATCATATATTTTAGAGTTTAACAAAAACTGGATATTACAGTATATTGTGTATGCACTACAATTCATTTTATTGTATTTTACTGAAAATATAGATTTATTAAACAGTTGTGCAAATATTGTGCAACATAAAAAATGCAACTGCCACCATTTTATTCTATAGGGCCTCTGCTTTTAGAAAATATACAAATGTTTGGAGGTTTTAAGTGCAAACACTTGCACAGGTCCAAATCTCTGCTTCCCTGAAATTATGTATAGGGGTATATGTGCATTGAGGACTGGTAACAAAGGGACAGTGCTGGCACTAGCAGATTGCTGGGGGACTTTGTATTTGCATTGGTGCACACAGCGTAGTAGCATGTAGCCTAGGAACACACATAAGAATGGCTCCATAGGGCAGTGCAAGGAAAAACAGCCACTCTTAATTTGGATATCATGGCCAGCATTTAGGGGACCATTTGATTCAGATAGAAAATAAAACTTTTCAACATCAAAACACAGCATTGTAAGCTAATTGCAATCATCTAATTACTTTAATGCCCAGCTCTTCTACTTACACTCCATAAGACACACCTGACCATAATACACACCTAGATTTTAGAGGAGGAAAACAAGAGAAAACAAATTCTAAACCAATGGACTGCAGACGTAGTACAGGAAATGACCAGATACTGTGGACATAGTACAGGAGATGACCAGAGACTGTAGACGTAGTACAGGAGATGACCAGAGACTACGGACATAGTACAGGGGATGAGCAGAGACTACGGACATAGTACAGGGGATGAGCAGAGACTGCGGACAGAGTACAGATGACCATAGACTGCAGACATAGTACAGGGGATGAGCAGAGACTGCGGACAGAGTACAGATGACCAGAGACTGCAGACATAGTACAGGAGATGACCAGAGACTACGGACATAGTACAGGGGATGAGCAGAGACTGCGGACAGAGTACAGATGACCAGAGACTGCAGACATAGTACAGGAGATGAACAGAGACCAGGGGCGGACTTACCATTTGGAAACTCAGGCACCGCCCGAGGGCCCGGGGTCAGTAGGGGGCCCCATGAGATGCCCCTGGTACCTTTTTCATAGGCTTTTTTGAGTTTGGGCAAGGACACAGGGGCCCTGTGATCCCCTATTGCCCGGGGGCCCCATGGGTTGTCAGTCCACCCCTGCCAGAGACTACAGATGTACTACAGGAGATGACCAGAGACTGCGGACATAGTACAGGGGATGAGCAGAGACTGCAGACATAGTACAAGAGATGACCAGAGACTGCGGACATAGTACAGGGGATGAGCAGAGACTGCGCACATATTACAGGGGATGAGCAGAGACTGCACACATAGTACAGGAGATGACCAGAGACTGCGGCCGTACTACAGGAGATGACCAAAGACTGCGGACATAGTACAGGAGATGACCAGAGACTGCAGACCTTTGGGAGGGAGGGCGAGTACCCGAATTTGACAGGTACCCACTCCCACTTCCACGGAGTTGTACTCCCCCCCTCCCTCCCTGTAGTCTTGTGGGACACATGACAGGTCCCACAAGACTACGGGGCCATTCACAAAGCAGAGCCCTTCTCGCGCATGCACAGTGGGCACCCGGCTGTGAAGCCAAAGCTGTCACAGCTGGGTGCCAACACTGAAGATGCTGGCGCCAGGGAGAGGAGACGAACGATGGAAGCAGGACACTGCTGCACCGAGGAACAGATAGGATGGAGGAGCGGGTTCTTCTGCATAGTAGAGCTGAGCGGCCGGCCCTGTATTCTAACACGGCGATGGCGATGGGGGGAATACCGGGCCAGCCGCTCCATATTCGCTTCATAAGACACACAGACATTTTCCCCCATTTTTTGCGGGGGAAATAAGTTTGTCTTATGGAGCGAAAAATACGGTACCTAATCTTCCACTTCCCTGGTAATTGACACTTTCCTACATTCAAGAGGGAGACTGTTTATCTGCATTCTCCTGCCCACTGCTGTGCTATGGATCCTGCATCAGAAGACCTTCGACTGCTGCAGTACAAGGTAGGAGAGGCTGTTGGAATCAGTCTAGTAGTTCAGAGAAGACTGCTGGTGTGGAGAATTGGGTAAATTAACTGTTTTCTTAAGTCCTCTAGATACTACAGGGGAGAATTTTTACTTTTCAAATTCTAAAGCATTTTTTGCATTGTTTGCAAAAAAAAAAAATTCAAAGCAAGGCGCTATTATATTAATGTATTTACAGATCACAAGGTAACCACTTATTTACTATCCTGCAGATAGAAAATTCATGGTGTTCAAACCTTTGTTTGTGGTAAATGAGGCCTTGTTCCTCATTTATGACTCATTCTGCTGTACATAATCACATATTTAGCTATTCAGCTCTAGTCACAATACAAACGAATCAGATCTATTCACAGCATAGTAGTAAATCAGCTTTCAAAAAACTTTTCTGAACCTAGTTCTGCAGGACCAATCTGTTGACCAAATAATGTACACATGAAACATTGTTTTGCAATATTTCATATTTACGTGACGAAAAAAAAAATGTATTATTTTATACTCCTAACCATATTATGTTAATTAGGAAGACTACAGAAACACTGTATATATTTCCCTTAATAGACTTGTATGAATTTGAACTAAAGCCAATGAGCCATTTTAATATACTACATTGGCTCTGTGTCAAAGATCAGCTACCATCTGTCCAAAATCATAAATTACAAGAAAACATTCTTCTAGTGTTTTAAGATGGCAAATTTTCATTTTTAAAATATATTCCGCTTTTCTCAGTTGGAAATGCTGAGATAGCTCACATTGATTAATTTACCTTAATTATAAAGGAGCAAAGCTATACATACTGCCTGATACATTTTAAAAGTGCATTGTGCAGCAGATATTAGTGCCAGTCACTAATGAGTTAGCTATACATTTGTTCACCCAGACTAATCTAGAATACAGATCATCCCAAAATTGTTTCTCTTTTTTTATAATGTTTAGCAATAGCATTAAAAGTTCCCTTTTTTAATCAGTTTTTAACTTTTTTATAATAAATATTGGAGCATCACTCAAACGGTTGCATTGTAAATAAAATGACTTTGAGGCATTATGTAAGGAAAATTTGCAAATACAGTAAACACATATTTGGGTAAAACTATGGGAATTGATTACTAAAGGAGTAGAATGTGTCCACTTTGGAAAGTGAAATTTTTACATAGCTTAGGCCCTGTTCACATGTTGCATAATGGGAACACTTGTGACAGCCCAATTATCATGCAATTCTGTATGTCACATAGGGCCAGACCATTCACTTGAATGCATGTGCGTTGCTCCTTTTCGGGAGCACACAACAATTGTGGCAGAAATGCATTGTGTTTGGGGTGCCATTGAAGGATAATGGCACCCAAATACATTGTGCGTTTTGTTGCAATTGCTATTGCAATTGTGGGCAGAGTCGCAGCAATTCTGCCTGTGATTCCAAATTGCAAAGTGTGAATGGGGCCTAAATGAAGTGAAGTTAAATGAAAACTCAGTTTGAAAAGAATACCCAGTTAAAGTGGAACTAAACCTATCAATTGAACTGTTTACCAAAACAGTTACATTGGAGGCATGTGGTGAACTGTTACAGGTACTTGTGTTCTCAAACAAACTGTCAAGCCATCAAATGGCTGGTGTCATACCTGATCACATCTTCAGCACCATGACAACTGCAAATCAAGCAGAGGCTAAAAATGGCAGTTTTCTTTGCTGTTAAGGAAAGGGAGGATTAGTTTTGATTTAAGTGCCTAAAAAAAAAAAACATTTTGTTTCCACAGTTTCACCTCATGTGTTAAACTAAGCTAAAAATCACTGTGCAAAGTGAACGTGCACTAATCCCTTACTGGATCAACCAGTATATGTGAATGCGAATGCCCAAATACATTTTTATAATACTGTATAGAGATGAGCGAATCGAAGTATCCGAAGTGGAATTCGAGTCGAATATCGGAAAAATTTCGATTCGTGCCGAATCCGAAAAACAGCCTAATTCGGACGCGCGAATCGAAATTTTTCCGAAAATGGCGGCTGACATGTGCGGCGACGGAGCGGGGATGTCGGGGAAGGCGCGCAGACAAGGCGCGCTGCCCCATAATGCATTCCTCAACGACATGTGATCGCATCAGCCAATCAGCAGCCAGCCAGCCAGCACTGTGTAATGGTCGAGGTATATATAGCGGCCATTTTGGAAATCTTCATTTGCCTGCAGTCATTGAACAGAGGCAGACCGCTCTGTACTAGGGACAGGGACAGAGTTAGGGCCACAGAAACGAGAATTGGGGACAGAGAGAAGTTACTTAGGGACAGAGAACCATTACTCAGGGACACAGACTTGTTAATGAGGGCCACAGAATCGTTATTTAGGGACAAAGAAACGCTAGTTAGGGCCACAGAATTCATACTCAGGGACAGACAGAATTGTTACTCAGTGCCAGAGAATTGTTACTTAGGGCCACAGAAACGTTATTAGGGCCACAGAATTTTTACTCAGGGACAGACAGAATTGTTACTGAGTGCCAGAGAATTGTTACTCAGGGACAGACAGAATTGTTACTGAGTGCCAGAGAATTCTTACTCAGGGCCACAGAATTCATTCTCAGGGACAGACAGAATTGTTACTCAGGGACAGACAGAATTGTTACTGAGTGCCAGAGAATTGTTACTCAGGGACAGACAGAATTGTTACTGAGTGCCAGAGAATTGTTACTCAGGGACAGACAGAATTGTTACTGAGTGCCAGAGAATTGTTACTCAGGGACAGACAGAATTGTTACTGAGTGCCAGAGAATTGTTACTCAGGGACAGACAGAATTGTTACTGAGTGCCAGAGAATTGTTACTCGCACAGACACAAAATTGTTACTTGCACAGACACAGAATTGTTACTCGCACAGACACAGAATTGTTACTCAGGGCCACAGAATTCATACTCAGGGACAGACAGAATTGTTACTGAGTGCCAGAGAATTGTTACTCAGGGACAGACAGAATTGTTACTGAGTGCCAGAGAATTGTTACTCAGGGACAGACAGAATTGTTACTGAGTGCCAGAGAATTGTTACTCAGGGACAGACAGAATTGTTACTGAGTGCCAGAGAATTGTTACTCAGGGACAGACAGAATTGTTACTGAGTGCCAGAGAATTGTTACTCGCACAGACACAAAATTGTTACTTGCACAGACACAGAATTGTTACTCGCACAGACACAGAATTGTTACTCAGGGCCACAGAATTCATACTCAGGGATAGACAGAATTGTTACTGAGTGCCAGAGAATTGTTACTCGGACAGACAGAATTGTTACTGAGTGCCAGAGAATTGTTACTCAGGGACAGACAGAATTGTTACTGAGTGCCAGAGAATTGTTACTCGCACAGACACAAAATTGTTACTTGCACAGACACAGAATTGTTACTCGCACAGACACAGAATTGTTACTCAGGGCCACAGAATTCATACTCAGGGACAGACAGAATTGTTACTGAGTGCCAGAGAATTGTTACTCAGGGACAGACAGAATTGTTACTGAGTGCCAGAGAATTGTTACTCAGGGACAGACAGAATTGTTACTGAGTGCCAGAGAATTGTTACTCAGGGACAGACAGAATTGTTACTGAGTGCCAGAGAATTGTTACTCAGGGACAGACAGAATTGTTACTGAGTGCCAGAGAATTGTTACTCGCACAGACACAAAATTGTTACTTGCACAGACACAGAATTGTTACTCGCACAGACACAGAATTGTTACTCAGGGCCACAGAATTCATACTCAGGGATAGACAGAATTGTTACTGAGTGCCAGAGAATTGTTACTCAGGGACAGACAGAATTGTTACTGAGTGCCAGAGAATTGTTACTCAGGGACAGACAGAATTGTTACTGAGTGCCAGAGAATTGTTACTCGCACAGACACAAAATTGTTACTTGCACAGACACAGAATTGTTACTCGCACAGACACAGAATTGTTACTCAGGGCCACAGAATTCATACTCAGGGACAGACAGAATTGTTACTGAGTGCCAGAGAATTGTTACTCAGGGACAGACAGAATTGTTACTGAGTGCCAGAGAATTGTTACTCGCACAGACACAAAATTGTTACTTGCACAGACACAGAATTGTTACTCGCACAGACACAGAATTGTTACTCAGGGCCACAGAATTCATACTCAGGGACAGACAGAATTGTTACTGAGTGCCAGAGAATTGTTACTCAGGGACAGACAGAATTGTTACTGAGTGCCAGAGAATTGTTACTCGCACAGACACAAAATTGTTACTTGCACAGACACAGAATTGTTACTCGCACAGACACAGAATTGTTACTCGCACAGACACATAATTGTTACTCAGGGCCACAGAATTCATACTCAGGGACAGACAGAATTGTTACTGAGTGCCAGAGAATTGTTACTCAGGGACACCTAATCGTTGAATTAAATAGTATGTCAGACAACATGCAGAGGAGTGGCAGAGGAGGCAATGTTTTAGGAGCGAGCAGACGTGGCAGCAGAGGAAGGGGTCGAGGCAGCAGTATTCGCAGCCAGAGGCCAGTGCTCCCGGTGTCATCCAGCGGTCGTGTCTCCACCGACAACCCTGCCGTCATTGATTGGTTGGCTCGGTCGTCTTCCTCTTCCCAGGTCACCTCTGACACCTACAGCCAACGGTCGGTGGGTACGTCAGACACAACCGTTAGTTGGCATGGCCCGGGACCAAGCCCACTGAAATCACGTGTCCTCTACCTGCCCCTGTCCTTTGCTGTTCCCTCACCAAGCGAAGTATCGCATGCTGTGGGCTCAGCCCCACTGTACAGTGAGGAAGAGCTAACAGAGGGCGGTCAGGAACGGGGGGAGACATCGGCCTTTTCAGCAGCCAAGCGAACAAGTACTGGCGAGGAGAGTGGCTCGGTAGCCGGTCTAGAGACAGGTCTGTCTCCTGACCCAGACGCAGCCGAGGGGGCTAGTAGTGAGGCGGAGACCCTACTTGATGATGAGGAGGTTGATCGCACTTGGCAGCCTCGTCGTCATCAGGCAATTTCTTCCGCATCATCAGGAGAAGAGGGTGGCAGCTTGGCAGCGAGCAAAACAGTCGGTGGGTTGCCCAGGAGACAGCAGCAGGGTCGCATCAGTGTCAGTGGAGCCAAACGTCCACGGAGTAGAGCACCAGCTCCACTGCAGCCTACCACCACGGCCAGTAGTGGTGCCGGTGCGCACGGAGGAAGTAGCAGTCAGCCAGTGAAGAGTAGCGGGGGCAAAGTTTCCTACTCGGTGGTGTGGCAATTTTTCCTCAAGCCGCCCGAGGAAGTAAACGTAGCCGTATGTCGACTATGTGGCCAGAAATGCAAGCGTGGCCAGGGGGCCCATGTTGGGACTACAGCGTTGCGTCAGCATATGCAGCGTCACCATTCGGTGGCCTGGGAAAACCGTGATAAACATACGGCGGTTCTGCCTGCCCCAGCCCCCGCTCCATCACCCGCTCCGTTACTTGCTCCGTCACCCGACGTCGTCAATCGCCCTCTATCAGCCAGTCAAGGCTCCAACACCTCTGCTGAGGGGAGTTGTCGCTCATTGGCATCTTCCGCTCGTTCAGATGCTCCTTCTCCTGCTACTCCTCTTCTCGGATTCCGTCAACAGTCTTTCTTGGAATCCGTATCCAAGAGACAACAGTTTGCGAGCACGCACCCGACGGTGCAAAAGCTGAACGTCCTCCTGTCCAAGTTGCTGGTGCTGCAGTCCCTCCCTTTCCAACTGGTGGACTCAGCACCTTTCCGAGAAATGATGGCTTGTGCCGCGCCGCGGTGGAGAGTGCCAAGCCGTCATTTCTTTGCCCAAAAGGCAGTGCCAGCCCTGCATTCACATGTAGAAGAGATGGTGGGCCAGTCTTTGAGCATGTCAGTCTCTGCCAAAGTGCACGGCAGCGCCGACGTGTGGAGCTGTAACTACGGTCAGGGACAGTACATGTCATTTACGGCCCACTGGGTGAACGTGGTGCCGGCACAGCCGCACCAGCAACTTGGACAGGTCACGACGCTTTTGCCTCCACGTTTGCACGTCCTTGGTCCAGCAAGCATGTCCGCCTCTACCACCTCTTTTTCCGCCGTGTCCTCAGCCGCCACCCCCGTGCCAAGTCCCATTACCCGACCGGCATATCACATGTGCAGGGCGCAACGGTGTCACGCTGTGCTGCACCTGGTATGCCTTGGCGAACGTAGTCACACAGGGGAGGAACTGCTGAGTGTAATGAACAGAGAAATCGACAGATGGCTGTCTCCGCGCAAACTAAAAATCGGAACCATGTTGACTGACAACGGAAAGAACATGGTGTCTGCTCTGCGTCAAGGAAGGTTGTGCCATGCGCCATGCATGGCTCACGTGTTCAATCTGGTTGTCAAGCGGTTCCTAAAATCCACCATCCCACTGCAAGACATCCTTAAAATGTCACGTAAACTGTGCATGCATTTCAGCCATTCCTACACCGCAAAGAACACCCTCATTGAGCTGCAGCGGCAGAACGGAATTCCACAGCATCGCCTGATCTGCGACGTTGCAACAAGGTGGAATTCAACCCTACACATGTTAGACCGCCTTTACGAGCAGCGAAAGGCCATCACCGATTTCCTGATGTTACAAGCGGATAAAGGTACTCCCCTGTGTAACTTCGATGTCAGCCATTGGCAGCTCATGCGTGACACCTGCCGCTTGCTCAGGCCCTTTGAGGAGGCCACGCTATTCGTGAGTCGGCAGGACTATGGGATGAACGACGTCATTCCTCTGTTGCACGTCCTGGAACAAATGCTGTTAACAATGGCTGGTCAGGGTGCGGTAGACGTGGCGCACAGATCTCAACGCCACATGACCCCTGTGGGGGCAGGACAGGAAGAAGAGGAGGAGGTAGAGGAGGACATTTGTGCTCAGGAATTATTGAGTGAAATGGGTGGTTTTTCCACTCAGCGGACAGGAGTGGAGGAGCAGGAGCATCTGGTAGAGGAGGAGGAGGAGGAGACAGAGGACCCAGACGCACCGTGGCAGTATGCTGTGGAGATGGAGGCAGGGAGTCCCTCGCATTCCTTGGCACAAATGGCCCATAGCATGCTTGGTTGCTTGCGTAGCGACAGCCGAATAATAACCATCAGACAGAGGGATGACTTTTGGCTGTCCACCTTGTTGGACCCTCGCTACCGGTCCAAAATGGTGGCCTTTTTCACACCTGCTGAGAGGGAGGCCAAAATTACGTACTATAAAAACCACCTATGTAGTCAGTTGGTCTCTGCCTTTGTGCGCCAACGTCCATCCTCAGACACTGTGGGCCCTGTGCGCTCGCGTTCCGCTGGCATGGCAGCAGGGGAGGGGTGGGGTGGTAGGAGCAGTGGCAGCTCCACCAGCAGTGGCTGCCTCAGTCTGCAGTCGATGATGAGTAGCTTTCTTCACCAGCGCAGTGAGGAAACTACTAACCAGCCGCAGCAGCAGCAGCAGCATCAGGTGGACCTGGAGCAGGAGCTCAAACAACAGGCTTGGGCCTACTTGGACAGCACCCTGCCAACCGAGGTAGACAATCCCCTTGACTACTGGGCAACGAAACTTGACCTTTGGCCCCAACTAGCTGAATTTGCCCTTGAAAGGCTGTCATGCCCGGCCAGTAGCGTGGCATCGGAGCGCGTGTTTAGTGCGGCAGGAGGTATTGTAACTCCGCGGAGGACACGACTGTCCACCCAAAGTGTGGAGAGACTCACGTTTGTGAAAATGAATCAGGCGTGGATTAGTCTGGATTTCAAACCACCAGTTCCTGACACAACTGACTAAATCCGCCATGAATCATGCCTCAAACATGTGCCACTTTCAGGTCTCCTCACACTGCTGGTGTGTTTAATTTTTTGACATAGGGTGCTGGCAGATTACGGGCCTCCTATAGCTGCTGCCAGGCCCCTAATCTGCCATGGGCCCCTATATACCGCCTCCTCATGCTGCTGCCAAGTCTAGAGTCTCTCATGGGTCCCTGTACGGCCTCCCATTGCTGCTGTCTCCATCGCCACACTCTGCTGCCATGTGCCACTTTCAGGTCTCTTCACACTGCTGGTGTGTTAAATTTTTTGACATAGGGTGCAGGCAGATTACGGGCCTCACATAGCTGCTGCCAGGCCCCTAATCTGCCATGGGCCCCTATATACCGCCTCCTCATGCTGCTGCCAAGTCTAGAGTCTCTCATGGGTCCCTGTACGGCCTCCCATTGCTGCTGTCTCCATCGCCACACTCTGCTGCCATGTGCCACTTTCAGGTCTCTTCACACTGCTGGTGTGTTAAATTTTTTGACATAGGGTGCAGGCAGATTACGGGCCTCACATAGCTGCTGCCAGGCCCCTAATCTGCCATGGGCCCCTATATACCGCCTCCTCATGCTGCTGCCAAGTCCAGAGTCTGTCATGGGTCCCTGTACGGCCTCCCATTGCTGCTGTCTCCATCGCCACACTCTGCTGCCATGTGCCACTTTCAGGTCTCTTCACACTGCTGGTGTGTTAAATTTTTTGACATAGGGTGCAGGCAGATTACGGGCCTCACATAGCTGCTGCCAGGCCCCTAATCTGCCATGGGCCCCTATATACCGCCTCCTCATGCTGCTGCCAAGTCCAGAGTCTGTCATGGGTCCCTGTACGGCCTCCCATTGCTGCTGTCTCCATCGCCACACTCTGCTGCCATGTGCCACTTTCAGGTCTCTTCACACTGCTGGTGTGTTTAATTTTTTGACATAGGGTGCAGGCAGATTACGGGCCTCACATAGCTGCTGCCAGGCCCCTAATCTGCCATGGGCCCCTATATACCGCCTCCTCATGCTGCTGCCAAGTCTAGAGTCTCTCATGGGTCCCTGTACGGCCTCCCATTGCTGCTGTCTCCATCGCCACACTCTGCTGCCATGTGCCACTTTCAGGTCTCTTCACACTGCTGGTGTGTTAAATTTTTTGACATAGGGTGCAGGCAGATTACGGGCCTCACATAGCTGCTGCCAGGCCCCTAATCTGCCATGGGCCCCTATATACCGCCTCCTCATGCTGCTGCCAAGTCTAGAGTCTCTCATGGGTCCCTGTACGGCCTCCCATTGCTGCTGTCTCCATCGCCACACTCTGCTGCCATGTGCCACTTTCAGGTCTCTTCACACTGCTGGTGTGTTAAATTTTTTGACATAGGGTGCAGGCAGATTACGGGCCTCACATAGCTGCTGCCAGGCCCCTAATCTGCCATGGGCCCCTATATACCGCCTCCTCATGCTGCTGCCAAGTCCAGAGTCTGTCATGGGTCCCTGTACGGCCTCCCATTGCTGCTGTCTCCATCGCCACACTCTGCTGCCATGTGCCACTTTCAGGTCTCTTCACACTGCTGGTGTGTTTAATTTTTTGACATAGGGTGCAGGCAGATTACGGGCCTCACATAGCTGCTGCCAGGCCCCTAATCTGCCATGGGCCCCTATATACCGCCTCCTCATGCTGCTGCCAAGTCCAGAGTCTGTCATGGGTCCCTGTACGGCCTCCCATTGCTGCTGTCTCCATCGCCACACTCTGCTGCCATGTGCCACTTTCAGGTCTCTTCACACTGCTGGTGTGTTTAATTTTTTGACATAGGGTGCAGGCAGATTACGGGCCTCACATAGCTGCTGCCAGGCCCCTAATCTGCCATGGGCCCCTATATACCGCCTCCTCATGCTGCTGCCAAGTCTAGAGTCTCTCATGGGTCCCTGTACGGCCTCCCATTGCTGCTGTCTCCATCGCCACACTCTGCTGCCATGTGCCACTTTCAGGTCTCTTCACACTGCTGGTGTGTTAAATTTTTTGACATAGGGTGCAGGCAGATTACGGGCCTCACATAGCTGCTGCCAGGCCCCTAATCTGCCATGGGCCCCTATATACCGCCTCCTCATGCTGCTGCCAAGTCTAGAGTCTCTCATGGGTCCCTGTACGGCCTCCCATTGCTGCTGTCTCCATCGCCACACTCTGCTGCCATGTGCCACTTTCAGGTCTCTTCACACTGCTGGTGTGTTAAATTTTTTGACATAGGGTGCAGGCAGATTACGGGCCTCACATAGCTGCTGCCAGGCCCCTAATCTGCCATGGGCCCCTATATACCGCCTCCTCATGCTGCTGCCAAGTCCAGAGTCTGTCATGGGTCCCTGTATGGCCTCCCATTGCTGCTGTCTCCATCGCAACACTCTGCTGCCATGTGCCACTTTCAGGTCTCTTCACACTGCTGGTGTGTTTAATTTTTTGACATAGGGTGCAGGCAGATTACGGGCCTCACATAGCTGCTGCCAGGCCCCTAATCTGCCATGGGCCCCTATATACCGCCTCCTCATGCTGCTGCCAAGTCCAGAGTCTGTCATGGGTCCCTGTATGGCCTCCCATTGCTGCTGTCTCCATCGCAACACTCTGCTGCCATGTGCCACTTTCAGGTCTCTTCACACTGCTGGTGTGTTTAATTTTTTGACATAGGGTGCAGGCAGATTACGGGCCTCACATAGCTGCTGCCAGGCCCCTAATCTGCCATGGGCCCCTATATACCGCCTCCTCATGCTGCTGCCAAGTCCAGAGTCTGTCATGGGTCCCTGTACGGCCTCCCATTGCTGCTGTCTCCATCGCCACACTCTGCTGCCATGTGCCACTTTCAGGTCTCTTCACACTGCTGGTGTGTTAAATTTTTTGACATAGGGTGCAGGCAGATTACGGGCCTCACATAGCTGCTGCCAGGCCCCTAATCTGCCATGGGCCCCTATATACCGCCTCCTCATGCTGCTGCCAAGTCCAGAGTCTGTCATGGGTCCCTGTATGGCCTCCCATTGCTGCTGTCTCCATCGCCACACTCTGCTGCCATGTGCCACTTTCAGGTCTCTTCACACTGCTGGTGTGTTAAATTTTTTGACATAGGGTGCAGGCAGATTACGGGCCTCACATAGCTGCTGCCAGGCCCCTAATCTGCCATGGGCCCCTATATACCGCCTCCTCATGCTGCTGCCAAGTCTAGAGTCTCTCATGGGTCCCTGTACGGCCTCCCATTGCTGCTGTCTCCATCGCCACACTCTGCTGCCATGTGCCACTTTCAGGTCTCTTCACACTGCTGGTGTGTTAAATTTTTTGACATAGGGTGCAGGCAGATTACGGGCCTCACATAGCTGCTGCCAGGCCCCTAATCTGCCATGGGCCCCTATATACCGCCTCCTCATGCTGCTGCCAAGTCTAGAGTCTCTCATGGGTCCCTGTACGGCTCCCATTGCTGCTGTCTCCATCGCCACACTCTGCCATGTGCCACTTTCAGGTCTCTTCACACTGCTGGTGTGTTTAATTTTTTGACATAGGGTGCAGGCAGATTACGGGCCTCACATAGCTGCTGCCAGGCCCCTAATCTGCCATGGGCCCCTATATACCGCCTCCTCATGCTGCTGCCAAGTCTAGAGTCTCTCATGGGTCCCTGTACGGCCTCCCATTGCTGCTGTCTCCATCGCCACACTCTGCTGCCATGTGCCACTTTCAGGTCTCTTCACACTGCTGGTGTGTTAAATTTTTTGACATAGGGTGCAGGCAGATTACGGGCCTCACATAGCTGCTGCCAGGCCCCTAATCTGCCATGGGCCCCTATATACCGCCTCCTCATGCTGCTGCCAAGTCCAGAGTCTGTCATGGGTCCCTGTATGGCCTCCCATTGCTGCTGTCTCCATCGCCACACTCTGCTGCCATGTGCCACTTTCAGGTCTCTTCACACTGCTGGTGTGTTTAATTTTTTGACATAGGGTGCAGGCAGATTACGGGCCTCACATAGCTGCTGCCAGGCCCCTAATCTGCCATGGGCCCCTATATACCGCCTCCTCATGCTGCTGCCAAGTCTAGAGTCTGTCATGGGTCCCTGTACGGCCTCCCATTGCTGCTGTCTCCATCGCCACACTCTGCTGCCATGTGCCACTTTCAGGTCTCTTCACACTGCTGGTGTGTTAAATTTTTTGACATAGGGTGCAGGCAGATTACGGGCCTCACATAGCTGCTGCCAGGCCCCTAATCTGCCATGGGCCCCTATATACCGCCTCCTCATGCTGCTGCCAAGTCCAGAGTCTGTCATGGGTCCCTGTATGGCCTCCCATTGCTGCTGTCTCCATCGCCACACTCTGCTGCCATGTGCCACTTTCAGGTCTCTTCACACTGCTGGTGTGTTAAATTTTTTGACATAGGGTGCAGGCAGATTACGGGCCTCACATAGCTGCTGCCAGGCCCCTAATCTGCCATGGGCCCCTATATACCGCCTCCTCATGCTGCTGCCAAGTCTAGAGTCTCTCATGGGTCCCTGTACGGCCTCCCATTGCTGCTGTCTCCATCGCCACACTCTGCTGCCATGTGCCACTTTCAGGTCTCTTCACACTGCTGGTGTGTTTAATTTTTTGACATAGGGTGCAGGCAGATTACGGGCCTCACATAGCTGCTGTCAGGCCCCTAATCTGCCATGGGCCCCTATATACCGCCTCCTCATGCTGCTGCCAAGTCTAGAGTCTCTCATGGGTCCCTGTACGGCCTCCCATTGCTGCTGTCTCCATCGCCACACTCTGCTGCCATGTGCCACTTTCAGGTCTCTTCACACTGCTGGTGTGTTAAATTTTTTGACATAGGGTGCAGGCAGATTACGGGCCTCACATAGCTGCTGCCAGGCCCCTAATCTGCCATGGGCCCCTATATACCGCCTCCTCATGCTGCTGCCAAGTCCAGAGTCTGTCATGGGTCCCTGTATGGCCTCCCATTGCTGCTGTCTCCATCGCCACACTCTGCTGCCATGTGCCACTTTCAGGTCTCTTCACACTACTGGTGTGTTAAATTTTTTGACATAGGGTGCAGGCAGATTACGGGCCTCACATAGCTGCTGCCAGGCCCCTAATCTGCCATGGGCCCCTATATACCGCCTCCTCATGCTGCTGCCAAGTCCAGAGTCTCTCATGGGTCCCTGTACGGCCTCCCATTGCTGCTGTCTCCATCGCCACACTCTGCTGCCATGTGCCACTTTCAGGTCTCTTCACACTGCTGGTGTGTTAAATTTTTTGACATAGGGTGCTGGCAGATTACGGGCCTCCCATTGCTGCTGCCAGACATGTAATCTGCCATGGGCCCCCGTACCGACTCCTCATGCTGTGACGTTGCAACAAGGTGTAATTCAACCCTACATATGTTAGACCGCCTTTACGAACAGCTAAAGGCCATCACAGATTTCCTGATGTTAAAAGCGGATAAAGGTACTCCCTGTGTAACTTAGATGTCAGCCATTGTCAGCTCATGTGTGACACCTGCGCTTGCTCAGGCCCTTTGAGGAGGCCACGCTATTCGTGAGTCGGCAGGACTATGGGATGAATGAGGTCAAATCGGCCATGGGCCCCCGTACCGCCTGTTCACGCTGATGCTGGTCCCACAGTGTGACCTGGGTCCCTGTACGGCCTCCCATTGCTTCCACTCTGCCATGTGCCACTTTGAAATCTCCTCACACTCCTGCGGTTGTCCATTTTGTCATAGGTTGCTGGCAGATTACAGGCCTTCCATAGGTGCCACCAAGCCCCATATCGGCCATGGGCCCCCGTACCGCCTGGTCACGCTGCTGCTGGGCCCATAGTGTGACCTGGGTCCCTGTACCGCCTCCCATTGCTCCCACTCTGCCATGTGCCACTTTCAGGTCTCCTCACGCTCCTGCTGGTTTCCATTTTGTCATAGGTTGCTGTATGGCCTCCCATTGCTGCTGCCTCCACCGCCACACTGTGGCTCCAAACACTGGTTTTGGCCCCGTGACTGGCCAAAGGAGTGAAGTGTGCAGTGATTCTAAGATCGACGGCACTCATCTGCATGTCATACTGACAGACAGTATTATTTCTCTTCCCCAGCAGACTCCAAGGGCATTTAAATTAAAGGTACAGTGTTCTGCACTAATATTAAGTCTCTCTGAAGCCTAGAAACACCCTTTTTTAAGTTAAATTCACAGCGAATTTATTCGACTCGAATCGAATATTGTCCACGAATTCGCCGAATCAGTCTAATCGAATTTTTCATTTCTTCGCTCATCTCTAATACTGTAGTATTGGATGTCAATTGGTTTATTCAGCATGTAGATCTAGACCTGAGATAAGAGGGCCACTCACTATGCAAGTCTTTTCTGGCACAGTTAGTGTAACGCCCTGTTGTTTAGCTGCTGTGTCTCCATCTACTTCTATAGGTACATATCTCGGGGTGGATGCAGATGCCAAAACAAACACAGTCTGTATGCACTATGGATGCTGATGCTCATTTGAATGAGACCTAAAACCAGACAACATGGGGTTTATTTACTAAAGCTGGAGAGTCCAAAATCAGACTCCCTTCTGCATAGAAACCAATCAGCTTCTAACCTCAGCTTGTTCAATGAAGCTTTGGCAATGAAACCTGGAAGCTGATTGGTTTCTATGCAGAAGGGAGTCTGATTTTGGACTCTCCAGCTTTAGTAAATAAACCCCCATGTGTTCCCTATTTCTGCCTATATACACTGTTCTACTGAAGAAGTCTCGGTTGTGGACGTAACGTGTATAGGAGCGGAGCTGCTTTATTGATCAACGCCATCACGCTTTGCAATTGGGAGCGTGTGATGAGCTGGAGAACAGAGATCTGTGGCTGAGTTTTGTTTACTGATCGATCTTTTATGTTATTATGTGTATTCATACATATTCTTTATTCTCATAAAATATACAATGAGAACTATACGTCTCCTTTTCTGTTCTACAGTATATGTACGTTCTTGCTGTGGTATAAAAGCCTGAAACAAACCATACATTTATATCTGTTTATGGTAAAAGCATTTTTGACCTCTTAGGAAGCTCAGAGATCATATACAGAAATGAGCAGACTCACGTGTCACTGGGTGGAGTGTGTTCTTCATTCTGCAGAGCAGTGGGACCACTATCACTGAAGATAATAGTACTAAGTATTGCAGATTGCTATCTATTGAACTGTATTTTACCTAAGGAACTATATTTTTTATTTGCACTATTTTTTTTATCACAGTGGGGGAATTTAAACTTGTTTTCTTATTTAAAGAGCATTTAATTTGATTGGTGTGTTTTCAGAGTGTGAAATTTTGTATTTTGTGATACTTATTATGTTATTATGTGAAGTTGTTCATAGATCGCATTAGTGTTTTTGAGTAGCTCTGCACTTTTTTTTATACTTTGCATTTTTTAGGGCTGTTGACTTTTTTTCAGCTTAGTGTTAGCTTGCAACCAATATTGGGGCCCTTTCACACAGGGGAACTGTTTTTCAGGTGGACCCAATCAGACCATCCATTGTTCTCTATAGGGAGGCAGATGTAAATTGATGTGTCTGTTTACACCTGCCTGCATCCGATCTCCTAAAAACAGATGAATGGGGATCCATTCCTCATCTGTCTAGTGGATCAGATTGGATGAAAGTGGAATGTAAATGTACAAATGGACCATTTACATCCTGACCACCCCATAGAAAACAGCGGACTGTGTCTGTGTCCGTTCTGCACTTGCTCAGAGGGGATCAGCAAACAGATGTGAAATGGGCCTTGGGGTGTTTTTGGAATCCACAGGTTGATTTTTATTTTTGTTTGTTTATATGCACTGGGGTTGATTTACTAAAACTGGAGAGTGCAAAATCTGGTGCAGTTCTGTGTAGAAACCAATCAGCTTCCAGTTTTTTTTTGTCAAAGCTTTATCAGTCACGCTGAAGTTAGAAGCTGATTGGCTACTATCACTGATGCACCAGATAGTGCACTCTCCAGTTTTAGTAAATCAACCGCACAGTGTTGCACAGCATCTTTCTACCTTTTTTAATAACTGAAATTGCATGATGTGTTATAAATAATTTACAATAATTATTATGCTACTACTGTACTGGTAATACTTTTTGATTTAAAGTCTTACCAGGTTTCCTGAAAAGAAATCTTCCTAGATAATACAGGATTTTTCACACGTTTCTACTGCTTAAAAGGTTCTATTGATGTGTAGATACTTTGCTGTTCATATCTGAACATCAGCTTGAAAAGAAGCACCCGCTGACAAGGGGTACAGGTCATCACTGTTGAACAGAGAAGTGAATTTCTCACTGACACAGGATAGCAGTGCTGGAACTTGTACGCTTACAAGGAATGGGAATTCATTCTGGGATTTGTTGTCCTGCAGATAACGGATAGCAATGCTAGGACATGTAGTCCCACAGATGATAGAAATAAATACTCAGAGTTGTAGCACTATGGATGGTAACAAGCAGTGGGAACTATTTTGGGAGAACTCCTGCGCTAATCTCTAAAAAGAATATGCAGCCAGCACTAAATAGGTGTACCAAAGCACCAAAAAACTGTATTGAATATATAGGTAGTGCAGTGCTAGACAATAATATCACATAGACAAGAATAATGGAATGATACAAATAAACTGATGTGCGCACATATAGAGAACTCTTACAAGGATGTGATATAAACACATAAGTGTATATAAGTAAATAGAACCCCAATATTCTAGATGGCCTAAAAAGTGCAATAGTCCTTGTGTCACTCAATACATGCTAAATGGGTGCATAAATCCCTTAATAGTGTGTGGCATTCACAACACACAATAATAAAGTGTCCTTAAACAGAAAAAATTAATTCATGATAATAATGATGATCTTCATGCAGGTGTACAACCAATCAGTGACAATCCTCAGTGGCTGGGGTGTCCCCTCACCTTCCTGCCCAGGCCCCACAGGGCCAATGAGCCTTTCAGTATTGCTGTTCCACAGGAAAGTTTCCTTGTTAGTAGTAATGCTGGGACTCTCTCCTCCTCTGTACCGGGGTCTCCCCTGAACTCTCCTGTTTCTCAGGGCCAATGACCTTCCAAACTGAACGCTGCCCACTATGCGCCTCTGCCGGGACTCCTCAACTCTATAGTCCACCAAGCACTGAACAGTAGTACAACGGTTTGTAGTTAACAGATGCTAAATGCCAATACTTATGTGTGTAACCCTAAAGACATGATATGGGATATTGCATTGCAAAAAATTAGAAACACAAAATATATACCAAAGGATGATATTTAAAAAATTTCTAGCCTTATGCGGTCAGCCAGAACTGGCTAAGATATCTTAGCTCATTAATGACAACAATGTATTACAATAGCATACTGTAACATGTCAATGTGGCATAATGCAGTATGAATACAGGCTATTATTATATCAAAATGTCACCAGTGAATACACTGCTTGGATATGCAATTGTCTCTGTACAAGAGTATGTCATGCATTGCGACCAGCTGTGCTCTATCTGCATATGGGATCATAGCCTAGAGTATGTTTTCTTCAACATATGGGATATCATTGGGTATATCTAAGTACAGGCACTATAGCACTTCTGTCAAATTTGAGACTTGATATGTTCAAGACGTCTTTTTTTCCCCATACATAATCAGTACCAGACACAATCAAAAGAAATCCTGCATGCTAAAATTTCCAATGGTTGTTGTAATAGAACAAACTAGCCACATGAGCTGTAACAAATGAATATCTATGTAATAACTAGAAATATTTTTTGTGACATGGCTGAATCCAAGTGCTGCATATGTGTTTTATACTGAAACACTGAAGCTAAAAACAAACAACTTTTCTGCAAATGGCATCACATCCCTAGAATTAGAATTCAGCTAAATTCCTCTGAACATTCCTTTATGACCTTTACACTGTCAAGGAGTAAAATGGCTATAAGTAATATGGCCCTGCTATCTTTGTGTTGCTTGAGTGAGGATGAGGCTGTGTCGGGCTGTCTGCTTCTTAAGAGGGAAGAAATTGAGAATAGGGAACAAACACATGAAGCATCTAAGTCCTGGGGCTACAGAGGATGCATAGATGTTTCTCACCTATTTTCCTTGGCCTATCTTTAGCCGTCATTTAATTAATCCCTAACGAAGACATAATATTCTGCATCAGTGCAAAAAAATATACATATATTATAGTGGTATCCAAGGACAGTATGGCTTATGTGTGATTATTGCTGAATTCAAGGTTCCTCATAAAATAATGCTTCTTTCAAATTGTATAGTCAAATCTGAGTAATAAGCATTCTGGATAAAAAGTGTTATATGTTACACCTTTCCTGCAAAAGACCTGTAAACTATATATTTATATAATAGAACAATAAAACAGGGCGCTTCACCACGCATAGATAAAGAATAACCCAAAGAAGTACAAAAAATAATAATAAAATATATATAAGCTGCCAGCATAAATTCAATTGATCATTAATAAAATAACTAAAATTATAAACATGCAGCACTTATTGTACAGTCCACAAAATAGTAACTGTGTGACTTGATCCAGAAGGGAGAATAAAAAGAAAGTCCCGACACCATCCAGTGCATATAGCTGTATCCACACGGCACCACAGTGGTAAAACCAAACTGCTTACCGGACATTAAGACCCTCAAAATGTAGAGTGGTCTCAAACACTTGATAGAATCCTGCATACTCTGGTTAGACAGCCTTTGTTCACTTCCAGCCTTCACGGATCAGTCATATTAATCTTCCCCATAAAACTTGATAATGGATGGCCTAAGAATCAGAAGCAAGATGAATCTACAGAAAAAAATAGTGCTGCTGATTTTGCACATCCTATGATAGTTGCACATCATGTTTATGAAAACTTAAAGTCATTATTAGTGAATAGAAACACAACACAGATATCTATTTGATAGCAGCAGTAAAAGAGTTATTTTCCTGTTTTTTATCCTTTTTCAACCTTATTGTTACTGTTACATGAGGAATGATAAAGTCCTATGTCACAGAATTCATGGGATCTCAATGGGGAGGCTTTGGACTCTCTGGGGGGGGTCCATGAAGTGATCAAACACATAGGTCATCTTTTCACCCTCGGTATGGGGGTAAGGTTCACCTTCTGGAGACATCAGAGATCTAAATAGATTATTGATGTCCACTCTATATGCTGAATCTGGAATTCCAGGACAAACATCTAACTGTCTCTACTCACCAAGCTTGGTGCTAGGATAATGAGCATGAACCCTGAAGTACTTAAGCACTTTTGTTTTCAGTTGCCACAGAGGAGATCAGTGAAAGGGCAATTACAGATCTCTGCCACTCTGTCATCCAACTTTGTTCTCCATCTTGATT
Source organism: Staurois parvus (assembly GCF_062004578.1). NCBI lineage: Eukaryota > Metazoa > Chordata > Amphibia > Anura > Ranidae > Staurois > Staurois parvus. Next base: position 13,874,342 of record NW_028317949.1, read on the forward strand.
AGGGTTTTGGAAGGCATTAGTAGGGGTGTCAGTAGCAGGGGCGGACTGACAATTCATGGGGCCCCCGGGCAATAGGGGATCATGGGGACCCTGTGTCCTTGCCCAAACTCAAAAAAGCCTATGAAAAAGGTACCAGGGGCATCTCATGGGGCCCCTTACTGACCCCGGGCCCTCGGGCATTGCCCGAGTTTCCAAATGGTCAGTCCGCCCCTGGTTAGTAGGGATACTGGCAGCAAGATGCAAGTAGCAGGATGCAGTCAGAGCCAATACAGCTGGAAAGGTAAGATGATAAAGCTCTGGGAAATAGTTAAAAAGGTTACAGGGGACATTTTTTTGATGGCCAGGTTCCTGAGCAACTTTACATGTAAGTTGTGACCACGGATTTAAAGTTTGAGAAAATACAGCCACCCTAAACCTTACTCCCTTGGAATGCCTCAAACTAGCCTGTTCTGACAATAAAGCACATGAAAGGGAAAAGGTTAAACTCTGAGTTGCTATGAATGGTGGTTCAAAATGTGTCTATCATTTTAAATTAAGCAGAGCAGGGAACTCAGAAAATTAAGAACATGAATAAATGACTGTCTGTCACAAATAGTATGGTAGATGTGTAAAGTCCTAACAATTATTCCTGAAGACATCTCCCAGGAAAGAGGGTGCTTACACGGAAGGAGGTAGGGACCCTGGTGCATTGCTCCTGTCAGGATTAAATGTTCATTCTCAGTGCAGAATCTTAGCACTGCACTTGGAAGTGGTTTTATTTTGATTTATGCTTGATTGAATAAAGCAGTTCACACCACGAAAGACTCAATTTCCTCTTGTACTATATAACAGAGTTTGTCAGGGGGCCAAAAGAAGGATAATAGATCATCATGTGCATCTATACAACATTAAATCAATGCTTATTTGCTCATTTAGTTAAGCGGTCAGGTGTTATTGGTGAGCACATCATCACCATGGGATTGAATAGTGAAAGGCTAGCTAATTGTTTATTTAACCACTTGCCTACCGGTCATTTTTACCCCCTGCTTGTCCAGGCCAATGTTAAGCTTTCAGTGCTGTCACATTTTGAATAACAATTGCACGGTCATACAACACTGTACCCAGACACATTTTTTATCATTTTTTTGAGACAGATAGAGCTTTCTTTGGGTGGTATTTAATCACCACGGGGGTTTTATTTTTTGCTAAACAAACTTAAAAAGTCTGAAAATTTTGAAAACAAATTTTCTTGCTTAGTTTCTGTTATAACATTTTGTAAATAAGTAATTTTTCTCCTTCACTGATGTGCGCTAATGAGGCTGCAGTGATGAGCACTGATAGTCTGCACTGATGAACACTGATTGGCGGCACTGATGAGGAGGCACTGATAGGCGGCATTGATGGGCATTGACAGGCCTCACTGGTGGGAATTGACAGGCATCACTGATGGGCACTGAAAGGCAGCACTCATATATGGCACTGATAGGTGGCACTGAATGGAACTAATAGGCAGCACTGATTGGAACTGTTAGGCGGCACTGATGGGCACTGATAGGCGGCATTGCTGGGCACTGGTAGGTGGCACTGACTGACGCTGATAAGCAACACTAATTGGCGGCACTGAGGGGCATTGCTAGGTGGTACTGATAGGCAGCACTGACTGGCACTGATAGGCAAAACTGACTGGCACTGATAGGCAAAACTGACTGGCACTGATAGTTGACAATAAAAGGCAGCTCTAATTCGAGCTAATATGTGGAATTGATGGGCACTGATATGTGGCATTGATGTGCACTGATGGACACTGGTATGTGGCATTTCTGGGCACTGACAGGTGGAAATTATGGGCACTGAAAGGTGTCACTGATGGGGCTACACTGATAATCAGGGCACTGATGATCACTGCCCTGATGATCAGTGTAGATGTCCCCTTTGAGAAATGATGCTTACTGGCTCTTATCTCCTCACACGCTGTCAGGGTGAGGAGAGGACTGCCGAATAAATGGCATTTCCTATTTACATGCAATCAGCTGTGATTGGACACATGACAGAGCCTGTGTCATTGGCTCTTTACTGAGATTGGTGATCTGCTGTGTCCCAGGGACACAACGCACAACTGATCGCCACGCCGTGTGCCCCCAGGGGTGCAGCTAGAGTGGGAAGACGTCATATGACATCCTCCCAGAACAAGAGAGCCGCCCGCCCATCATTTCCTTATATGGCGGGTGGAAAGCTGTTAAAATGCTTGGGATTGTCTGTGTTCCACGACAGAAATGTAAAAGGGAAATGTGGATCTGGACAATGGACACTATTCCTTTGTGAAATCTGATTCACATAAATACTTATTTTATGTGGCATATTTCATGTTGTACATTGAATACTATATATGAACACAGTCTTATTGGTGCACTTTGTGGTATATGTACATTGATACACTGCTGCATTTATGGTATTCGTTTATACATGGCATTGATTTCATTAATTTATTTTTAACCACTTGCCTACCGGGCACTTTTACCTCCTTCCTGCCCAGGCCAATTTTCAGCTTTCAGCGCTGTTGCACTTTGAATGACAATTGCGAGGTCATGCAACACTGTACCTATTTCAACATTTTGCAAACAGGTATATTTTCTCCTTCACTGATGCGCGTTGATGAGGCTGCACTGATAGGCAGCACTGATGGGCACTGATAGGCAGCACTGATGAGGTGGGACTGATAGGCAGCACTGATAGGCTGCACTGATGGGGCTGCACTAGTGGGCACTGATGAGGCTGCACTGATATGCAGCAATGATGGGCACTGATAGGCGGCATTAATGGGCACTGATAGGCAGCACTGATGGGCACTGATTGGTGGCACTGACTGACAGCACTGACTGGCGGCACTGACTGACAGCACTAACTGGTGGCACTGACTGACATCACTGACTGGCGGCAATGATGGGCGGCACTGCTGTGCACGGCTAGGCAGCACTGATGGGTGGCACTGCTGGGCGACACTGTTGGTCACTGATGGGCAGCACTGATAATCAAAGCACTGATAGTTAATGCCCTGATTATCAGAACAGTTCTGCTCTGTGACATTTGACAGTTATCGGCTGACTTTCCTCACGCTGTAACAGCATGATGAAAGTGCTGCCGATAACCGGCAACTGGATTTACTTTGTGATCAGCTGTGTCATTGGACGAATGGATTTTTTTGGGGGGTGAGGGGATGTGGTTGGAGTGCACAGAAGATGGCTGCTTAGAAGCCAAGCTCCTCACCAGTATAGAACATCAGAGCTTACTACAGCACACGGACATTGGAGAGCGGCGGTTCTAGCCTCAGCAGGAGCAGGCACAACACAGCAACATGTCCCACAAAAGAAAGGTAAGTGGCCGCCTGGCGTGGTTAATGGATTTCTTCTCTCCACTGTGCAGGCACAGCAGCCAAGATGGTGGTGGCTGCTCTCCATGCTCTGCATACAGGCAGCCTCATGTGAAAGACACATCATGATACAAAAGAACTGCAGGACTCTTACCTTGCTTTTCCAACTAACAATCAACTGGTGCTAGACACCCCTCTGAAAAACAGGTTAGTCTTACCGCACAGTTCAATTCACACAGTTATTATGTCTTCAGTGAAGCAGTTTAAATTGAATGCGCAGGAAGCTAGTGGCAGGGTGACACATTTAGAAAATAAAATGGGGAGTTTGCTAATACTTTCAATGAACTGGTTGATGCCCACAATGAGCGGGGGGAAGATATCACCTGGATCAAGAACAACTTGGCAGATTTGGAAGACAGATCCAGATACAATAACATAAAAATTAGAGGCATCCCAGAGTCAGAGAAAACATCTGAGTTGAAGCCATACTTCCTCCATCTGCTGTCTGATGCATTACCTGACGTTCCCAAGGAGGAGCTGGCAGTAGATAGCATACAGAGGCTACCAAAGCCTAATCACATCCCTGGCTGTCTCCCCAATACAATAGATACTATTGTAAGGGTTAATTTTTTCCATATCAAGGAATATGGAAACTATATCACTATCCAGAAATTAAGAGTGAACCCCAGAATGCATGCAAGGCCTGTTCAGCTTTATAGATCTATCTCAACACACTTTACAGCAGAGGAGACGCCTCTTTACTATTACCAAACTTCCACAAAACCACCGCATTCCCTATGAGTGGAGATATCCTGCAAAATTACTAATTACACATGAAGGGAAAACCATCCTGATCACCTCTGTAGAAAATGGGATCCACTTACTTAGGAGCTGGCATATTCTTGAGGATGATCCCCCCCCCCAAGGCAATACGTCTTCATTCACAGAGCCACACATTACTGATGAGCAATACACTAAGGCTAGTTAATCTGTCCCTTGTGCTTCAATATATTCTGCCCACTTATGTAGATCCAATGAGCTGTTGCTGTGAATTCTCATTGCATATTTTCTTTACCACTCACCCTACCAGTGTGTGGTATTTTACCAGCTCATATTCTTTCGTGAATTGCGTTTTTTTTTGTTATTTCACCTCATTTTAATTCCTTTCTTTTTTTTGCCAGATCATCATTGTATACAGCTACTTACCTACTTACTTACTTACCTACATTCCATGGCCTCATGTAGAGAGATTACCTGGTCTTCAATATACCAGACTTACTGTAGATTAGCACCTCTACAAGGAACATCCATATCTAAGGTACTGCACAGTTTAGTTCCTTTGACTTTTCAGCCCTTCCTACAAGCTTGTAGGTATCCATTTACCAACAACTGTCTGTTACAATGCAATTGAAGATTTCATCCCTAAATGTTAAAGGCCTTAATAGCCCTGAAAAGAGGAGCATGGAATGGAAAGAAGCTAAATTGCTTTTATGTGACATTCTATGCCTACAGGAAATTCATTTTTGCAACAGGAATCCACCAACGTTTTCCAATATTCACTTCCTGCATATTTACCACTCTATGGCACCATCTAAGAAAAGGGAAGTCTCCATAGTGATTAAGGACACTGTTGTGTTCAACCCAATAACACAAGATATTGATGACATGGGCAGATATATCATCCTGATATGTGAGATTGAGAATTTCACCTACACTTTAATCAATATATATCTGCTCAACATTCGCCCTCTCACCTGTTTGAAAAAAATATGGAAAACTAATCTTGTTTCTTCTTTCTCCGCTTTTCTCTCTTTTTCCCTTTCTTTTTGATTGTTTCTGTCAGTTTTTATGTTATATGCACTTATTGTGATACCTCCAGAGAATTGTGCCTGCAATGTCTTATACACCGGTCAGACTATCTCGGAAGTCCCTGGTATGGAGTTCCAATATACGTCCAGTGAGACTTAATGCTCAGCTTTTCCTATCATCTGTATGCAACTTTGGTGACTATCCTTACTATTTGCTGTTAACACAATTTATACGGTTTCATTTCATCCTTTAGAGATTGTGTTTTTGTACTCTTCTCTCCATGTCAATATTTCAGTGCATTTGTCATGTCCTTCATCAACAGAATTGTACACCTTCCTTTTTTGTGTCAATGAGCCTTTCTCTGATTGTTTCTTTGTTGTTGTGCTGTCTATAATAAAATTCATTGTAAAGAAAAAATATGGAAAAAAAAGAGGATTTTTTTCATTTTTTAAATTTTATCTCTCAGGCACTTGAAAGCAGTATTATTTTCTATACCTTTAGTTGTCAGAATATTGCTATACAAACTATTTGGGAATTCAATATAATGAATATGAGCCAGGGGACTTATGCACACCAATTAGTTAGAAAGAAAAATGTTGAACAGAAAGTTTTTAGCAGAAAAGAATGTAAAATTAATTACACATATTAATCTGATGTCATAGGCTAGCCAGAGATTATTAGGAGACTGTAAAACATAATAGCAACGAGTAGACCATTTTTCTGACACTGAACATCACTTTGTGTTAATATGCAATAGCTAAGAGCTTGGGAATCATATTTATACTTAGAAAACTACAGTATGTTTTCAGTGGAAAATAACTTATTCAATAAAGCTAATGCTAGCATTTTTAGGACTATATTTAGAAGATTTTCTCAAGTCTTGATCCACTAATACTTTGAGTTTCAAGGTTACCCATTCATCTGTGTGCCCTTATCTAAAGAAAGCATGTAGCTACAAACGCAACTTTTTAATGAATGCCAACAATCAGAAACTGTGAAAATAAAACTGCATGGTATTTAATGGTATTCAGGTTTTTGGGTCATTTAGCACAGCAGCAAAATTATGTGAATCCATATACTGTATATTTTATATATTGTTGATTGTACCCAGTATCAAACTAGATAATACAGGACTTCAGTAAACCAAATATGAGAGTCCATAAGATCAAAACGAATGTATGTTAAAAACCATATACTTTTTCTGTGGGACACAGGAATGCACTTAGCTCACCAGTACTGCACTCGTATTCAGCCGAAAGTGGGCTAAAGTCTACTGTCAGCTGATGTCACTCAGCCGGTCCAGACCTCCAACTTTAATGCCATTATCCACCCAGATGTCTGACCGGCAGCTGGCTCAGTTTCTCAGTGCATGCCTGAGAGCCTGAGCCAGCTGCTCCTGCCCCTCCACAACCAGGTTCTCCAGTGAGTGCAGGAGGGGTAGAGCAGAGAGCCAGTGACTGACAGTCTTTGGCTTTCTGCTCATTGAAGACCGAGAACTGAGAAATCAGAATTCTTTGATTGCTCAGTTCTCAGTCTTAGAGGCAGCGGGAAACAGGTGCAGCATTGGACCAATGCTGCATCCACCTAGGATTGTATGATTGCTTTTTTTTTTAATCCCTCATTTCTCTTTTAAAAGGTTGAAGTTTTTTTTGTATTTTGCATCATTTAAGCATATCTTAGGAGCCCCTTCAAAATTATGAGTCCTCTTTTAGGCTTAATGGCCATCGCGTCTTGTAGCTTAGTGTTGATTGATTGCCATCTGGAAAATGTAGGGAATAGAGATATATAAATCAATCTGTTAAGCTTGTGATCTCAAGGTGATTAGTGTAATTGCTCAGACTATCCCAGATCTTAAATCTGATTACTTTTCCTTTGCAGGGTAAAGTGACAGTGTACATGCAAAGTTAATCCTTGCCCCCCCCCCCCTTATTACTATACCTGTCCACAGTTGTTTGTTCTTACACTCTCAGTGAGAATATTTAAAACATATTCAGCACCTTCAGGTATGAGGGAGCATGTGACATGCTCCCCTATCATGGTGCTTAGGTCTATCAGCCAATCATTGGGCCCAAGCACTGTCATATGACCAGAGGAGTGACATCACCACTTCTCCAGTTGCCGACATAGCAAATTCAGCACCCACTGTGGAGGAGCAAGAAATTGAGATGCAATGTAGGCAAGATGTTATAGATGTTGGGGATTTTACCCTGCATAAGCAAAGCAAATGTATCTCTTCAAAGCTCAACTCCAGCCAAAGTTTTTTTATTATGATTTTGTATAGAGCAGATACTATTGTAACTATTAGGAAGATTTCCCTCATTGTAGGATTTCATGGGAAATCTCTCCACTGGCAATACAGACAAAAATAAAATCACCAGCACACCTAAAGATCTGTGTTTTGCTCATAATGGGCACTGTAACAGGTCTGCTGTATGACAAGCACCATAAGCAATTTGTACTTACCTTTCCTTTCAATTCTCCAAACCACTGGCAAAGCACTTGAAAGTTTCAACTTTCTGAAAGTTGACATGCCCAGCTATTCATGTTTTTCCTTTTCCCCATCATGACATTGCTTGAGCCTGGCAATTGATGGTTGTTGCACCAAGCACAAACTTGTGGGGAGTAAAGGATGTTTTACATTTGCCCCATACATAGAAGTAACAAGTATTTCTTGAAACTCTGATATCAGAGCAAGATGATGAGGGGACACAAGGAATGTAATTACAGGCAGCTTATGGCATCTTCTATGCAGGAAACATGTTACTTTGTCTAGTGTGATAAAGTTACAGGTAAACTATTGTGATTTTCTGAAGAAGCTGTCAGAAGTACAAATCTTTCACATCGATCAGCAATTGATGTGTAAAATCTAGACATATCCACAAAGTTGTTAGATGTGCTTTGACATGTTAGGTTGCATCCAACACTAAATCAAATATTCTTTACAGAAATCTACAGTATTCCATAGGGTGGCCTCCATAGTGGTCTAAATAGTCAATAAATGTGTATGTCATTCCTGAAATCATGCATTTTATCTCACCCACAACGTGCTTACTACAGTGATATTGGTAACTGTATGAGAACAAATGCTATGTATACATCTTCATATTGGTATTTGTAATCTGCTGAATAAAGTTTATAGAGGTGTTGTTAAAGGACAACACTATTTATAGAAATAATAAGTGTCTTCTACAAAACCTGTCAAAGATGTAAATAAATGTTTCTAGCACTGTCTCTATTTCTTATTTTAAATGTTCATTTATCCTTCAAATTATCTTCTGACTGCTATATAATGCTAGCTTTAAAGGTTATTAAATCATTTGATTGTGGTTGCTGCCCTTTGCAATATTTTGCAACATTTACAACAGTATGTAATTAATTTAATTAAAAAGGAAACGAGTACAGAATTGGTAATGTAGCATATTATTCATTAAAAAGCCTATTTATAAATGTCCCTTTAGAATTAGAAATTTCTTGCCATGTTAATTGATCTAGGCAACTAATTACAGTCAATGTATTGCTATTATATGCCTTACAGCTAGCATCAACTAATCTTCCCATATTTTTCTGAAAGTGGTATATTTTTCCAATCAGTCTGATAAAGCATTTCAAAGAAACATAAACTATATTTATGCATTACATTATTAAAGATACATGCAGCTCAAAAATGAATGCTGGAGGTGCAGACAGAGCTTACAGGCTTACAAATGTAGTTTTCATTTAGGGATTCTTGCATGACACCTGACCACCCCACTGTCTTTCATTGGTAATCTTGTGACCAGACGACCCTTGTATCTGATGCAAATTTTCTATTAAAAAAACATGCCCTGCAAGAGTCTTACTAACTCTGACATACAGAAAGCCTAATGTAATATAATGTGATGAGATATAACCAGGGGCGGACTGACCATTTGGAAACTCAGGCACAGCCCGAGGGTCCAGGGTCAATAGGGGGCCCCATGAGATGCCCCTGGTACCTTTTTCATAGGCTTTTTTGAGTTTGGGCAAGGACACAGGGGCCCCATGATCCCCTATTGCCCGGGGGCCCCATGAGTCAGTCCGCCCCTGGGTATAACATATCAGTACTATGACATTTTCTAAAGTCCACAATTAGATCAAAAGTGTACCTGTGCTTAGTTTATAGGCAAGGAAGTATTTGTACAACATTAATAAACAATAAAAGAGACAAATTATCCCAGACCCCTCTAGTTGCTTTTACTTATCTACTGTGAACTGACTGCAGAGATTCTGATCATTAAAGTAACATCATGAGTCAGATAGGTTTTCTAGGTCAAACCTTGCTGGAAGAGGAATTTACACAGCACAGTACTTTATATTAATATCCTTTCATATGGAAAACTCCAAGAGGCTGAAGCACTGTCATATGACCAGAGGAGTGACATCACAACTTCCCCAGTTGCTGACATAGCAGATTTAAGCACCCACTGTGGAGGAGCAAGAAAGAGGCAATGCAGGCAAGGTGAATTTATAGAAGTTGGGGGTTGCCCTTTGCAGAGACATTGCCACTTTACCCTACATAAGCAAAGAAAAGGTATCTCTTCAAAGCTTAAGTCCAGCCAAAGTTTTTTTTTTATTGTTGCTTTGTATAGAGCTAGAAAAGACTAGAGTCTCTGTCAAGTTTTTATTACCCTGTCACTATTTGGATGCTTTATCTCATTGCAGGACTAAGCTGCAATGTAAATGCACTTGTACTTGTGCTTGTACTCAGGGGTGGACTGACCATTTGGAAACTCGGGCACTGCCAAGGGCCCGGGGTCAGTAGGGGGCCCCATGAGATGCCCCTGGTACCTTTTTCATAGGCTTTTTTGAGTTTGGGCAAAGACACAGGGGCCCCATGATCCCCTATTGCCCGGGGGCCCCATGAGTTGTCAGTCCGCCCCTGCTTGTACTATAACATAATTAATTCTTAAAGATCATCAAAGATCACAACAAGTGAGTTTAAGACTGCATTCAGACTACTGTAGCGCATAAATGCAAGCAAAATTGTACGTGTTTTTGCATTCATTTTCAAAGTTTCCCAAAAAGTGTGTCACTCTTCTGGTTCAATTAATTGTTGATACCCCAAATGTGGCAAGCAAGATGCTTAAAACTCAAAAGTGTGCATGAGCTTCTCTGTCTAAAGCAGGGTTTCAGTTAGTTTCTAATATCTTAGAAATATCTGCTGTGTGATTACATTAGATGTCAAGCAGGCTGCCAAGAATCTGGTACAATAGAAAGTAATAGGAAAAGAGCTAATATTTGAGCGTCTACTGTATGTTTTTAAATTTGAAGACATATTTCTCCACAATGCCTATAGCTACATAGCTGAATGAGGGCTTGTTTTAAACTGCTTTTACTGACTATTCAGAAAATATAAACACGTTTGTGTGCATAGTCTGCACATAGGCTTACTTTAAATCTAATCTGGAATGATTTATTGTCACTTAAATTAATTATAAATGTAAATGAGTTACATGGCTAAAAGAGAAGTCATCCATGAGATCTGAAACAGGTTTATGGCTCTTTTTAAGCTATGAGCAAGCTTTTTATGGGTTAGCACTTACAGTCTGTTGCTTGCTAGGAGAGGGATAGTCAAGACAGAGATACTAAGGCCATTGGAGTCAGGCAGCAAAAGTAGACAAAAAATAATGGCTTTAGTAGCAGTGCCTAGTCTGGTGACAAGGTTTTTTCCAATGTTGTCCATTTGTCCAGGGACTGAATGGACCATCTGGCATGTTGACACTAGAGTACAGGTGCCTTTCAGAATCCCGCTATTGCTATTACTAATTAATTTATCTGAGATTTTTCCTGTTTTGAAGCTGTAGAGTGAAGATGTATAATCAATGTTACCAAACACGGCTATTGGCAGGGCACATTATTGATGAAAATAGGCACAGAGGGTTGAGATAGGTAGAACACTCTTTATAATTCATTATCTGTACCTTTTTTTGCCCTCTCCCCTTAAACTACTTGACCAAAAGCCCGGGTATTTAGCTACATGATATATGTTAAAAGGGAGGATAACATTATACTCTCCATTCCCCAAAGTAGTTATACGTCGGGGTTTTGGATATTTACATTTACTAACAATATGATAATGTATGGCAACCTCTGATACTTTTTGCTGATAATCAAAGGCTATAGTGTGCTAAATATAGCAATTTCTATTTATGAATAGGGAACTTTTAAGGTGCCAGATTGGTTTACTAGAAATCATTTAACACATACAAAAGTTACCTTTATTTGAAAGAAAATAAAAACATTTTCAAGGGTTCTTTTTACACATCTATGTATATGTATCAGCTGTCCACACATATTACATTATTACCTCTATATGTATAGCATCAGCCACCCACTAATCAACAAACTTAGATGCCTTTATAGTCCTGAACATCAATGTTATTTTCATTAAGTTGACACTGATTCCTGTAGTGAAAATGAGGATAATTCTCTATGCATTCCCTAGATCATAACACTGCTGCATCAGAGACAGAAAAGGCATAAATTATATGAAGCAATGAGCAAAGTAAACAACCAGAAACTCCCTCCCATAACAAGGGGGATCAAGAGGGACATAAAAGAGAATATTGGGACAGCAGGACTTACTGTATATACAGCTTCAACAAGGCTGTCAAAAATGTGTGTCAGTAAAAGTCCTGCTATATAGAACTGAAAGTAAGATGTCAACTCATAATAAGACTTTAGATTCCACATTAAAGTGTTTAAAGCAAAAACCTAATGATAATTAACTCACAGGATGCAGTTTAGACAATCAAATAAGCCCACAAAGAGATCCCCCACCTCCACCCCATGGGATGTTCCTAGACAAATTACCAGTCTAACACATTTATTATATGGTAATCAAATACTTGAAAAAGTCTGTAAACAAATAGAAAATGTAGGCCTTTTTGTAGAATCAAGACCTCCCATTGACCTTTAACCTCCAAATTATGTTTAAAAGGTCTATCCTGATGTCAGGAGTAATAATTAACTCCTGGCTGTTTCCAGCAAGAATAGTACATTAAATACAATCTGTCAGTAAGAATCATTCACTGACAGGAGGCACTGACTGGCACTGATAGGTGGCACTGGAAGGCAGCTTTGATGGGCACTGATATGTGGCATTGATGGGCACTGATGTGCACTGGTATGTGACATTGATGGGTACTAATGGGCACTGATACGTGGCATTGATGGGCACTTACAGGTGGCATTGTTGGGCACTGACAGGTGGCACTGATGGGGCTACACTGATCATCAGGGCACTGATCGTCAGTGCTCTGATGATTAGTGTAGATTTCCCCTCTGAGGAGTGCCAATTACCGGCTCTCCTCTCCTCATGAGCTGTCAGAGGGAGGAGAGGACTGCCGATAACAGGCATTTCCTATTTACATGTGATCAGCTGTGATTGGACACAGCTGATCACATGACAGAACCAATGTCATCGGCTCTTTACAGTGATCAGTGATCCACTGTGTCGCAGGGGCACAGTGCACCACCAATCACTGAGCCGTGCACCCCTGAGGGCGCATGCTCAGTTAGAATGGGAGGACGTCGTATGATGTCTTTCCAGAACGAGAGAGCCACCACCCTCCCATCATTACCTTATATGGCAGGACGGAGGCAGTTAAACAGGAGTCCAGCAGACAGCTGTTAATAAAAGGGCATTACTCAACAAAGAAAACCCTTTCCCATTTCATGCTGTCAGCAATGGCACCACATGGAAAGGAATGTTTCAAGGCTTGAAAAAAAAAAATGATTTACAGAAGAAAGATGAAGACTACAAGAAAGTCAGAAACACTTTAATTATCATTTAGAATATTGTAGCAAAAGTGATGCAAACATTTAACAAAGATGAAACTGCAACCATCTCATGGAGACGTTCAGTCTGTCCACAAGAGTTAACACCTTGAAAGGAGCATCTTCTGATGAGATGGGTTGAAGAAAATTGCCATGCAAGTTCACTGCAGTTAGCTAAAGAAGTAAAAAGCCAAACTAGGGTGATTGTTTCCCATGACATAGTATGACGTACACTGCAGAGGAATGGCATGCATGGGTGTCGTCCACAAATGAAGCATCTCCTGAAGCCCATGCACAAAAAAACCCTCCTAGAATTTGCCAGAGCCCATGTTGAAAAAAAAGAAGACTACTGGGGCTCTCCTGGAGTGATGAGGCCCAAATGTTTTTGGAACTGATGGCTTCAAAACTGTATGGCGCTGCAAAGGTAAGGAGTACAAAGAAAAATGCATGGTGCCTACAGTGAAACATGGTGGTAGCAGTGGCCTTCTGTGGAGCTGCATGACTGCTGTTGGTGTCAGGGAGCTGCATTTCATTGATGGTATTATGAATTCACAGATTTACTGCTCTATATTGAAAGAGAAGATGCTACCATCACTCCGTTCCCTTGATCGTTGTGCACTTTTACAACACGACAATGATCCAAAACACACATCTAAGCACATCTAAGGATTTCTGAAGAAGAACAGGGTGAAAGTGGCCAAGTATATCTCCTGATCTGAACCCAATCAAACACCTAAAGGGAATTCTGAAGACACAAGTTGAGCATCACGCTCCATCCATCCAGGCTCTAAAAAAGGTTGTTCTTGAAGAATGGAAAAAGATAGATGTTGCAATATGTCCTTACAAATCATGGAGGTCATACAAAATACTAGATGTAGTAGTTTTCATTGTGGGGTGTATTCATTTTGCATAAACTAATTTGAGTAAAACTGAAGATTTTGTAATCTAAGATATATTATTAAGCTTACTTTCCTGTAATGAGCTAATAAAATGTTCTATAAAACATTTTTTGTAAAGATTTTGGAAATTGTCCCTGTGTTCATTGAGATATTGATTAAAATCTATAAAAATATATTTCAATAAATCATTTGATGTATAGTTAGTACTTGTGTAATTCCTTCTTTAAATTAATTGCCATGTATAATCTTCCAATGTAATTTTATTACAATTTGTCATGAAAATATTCCAAGATTCAATTCACCTGGAAAGCCAGTGACTGATATAATTCAGATGTCATTATATTCATATGTATTTTTTTTTCTTTTAGCCCAAAATATTTCATTCTTTCTAAGTCCAGAAATCCCCTAAACTCATTGTTTTTCATTCCTGGTATTATTATTATTGGTTCTTGTTATGCACCTGATACTGCAATAATGTTACACTAAAAAAAGGCCTCAAGAGCTAGTCGAGGTATTCTTTGTAATATAAAAGCTGCTTCGCATACTGAAAGCTCAGCACATTTCAATATACATTATAACCTCAGATAAAATTTCATACAGATTATAATGAGTTAGCTGACAATATAAGACTGATATCCCTGTAATGTTAATTCTGACCTTGCAGCAGGTTGATATTGAAAGACCTATGTAGCTCTTTTTACATTTTCCAGCAAACATTTAAAATCTTTTAATGGTCAATGTAATATGCAAAAAGTAAATATTGATTGTACAATCTGATTCTTAATGTAGATATTGATTCAGTATTAGTAAAACTATTCCATTTGTAAAAACTCTTAAAATGTATAAAGTAAAGCCCAGTGTAAACCAAGATACAATAGATTTACAGAAGTATTTTGCTGAAATACATTACATACTGTATGTATACAGTGCTAAAGTGATCTCTGCATACTACGTATCTTTAGTTTGCTTTTACATTCAGCTGCAATCTTTGCTCATTCATATCAAATGTATCTTTTTTTTTTCATTTATGTTTCTTTTTTACTCTCCAATTAAAATAAAAAGCACTCTCATAAAAATATCTAAAAAGTATGTATTAGGTAATTTAATTTAATGCATTATTTTTTAGAGAATAACATAATTATCAATGTAGAATTGCATTAATAAAAAACACAACCAATTTTTATTACAAGTATAATTAATAATTATGCAGTTGAATAATGGTTGTTAATTAAAATAACTATAGGACGTTAATATTTGCTTTAATATTTAACTAGTTCTAAGGACATATTTCAAAATCCAACTTGCAATAATTAGGAAAATATTAGCCAACATTACAACTGCAGTAAACCAACTGTAAAAGTAACTTTAAACATTTATTAAATGTTAGCTTACTTGCTCCTGGGAAGTGATTAAATATTTGCTTGGGCATAGTAAGAAACATGGGGTGCATTTTCTCCCACAATGCGTATGTGCATTATAGCCCAATTGAATCCTCCATATGTATTACTGTAATGCAGTCAGGCTGCAAATAGAGTAATAAATATGTTGTTCTTTTATTTTGTAGGCTAATAAGTGCTGCAGCAAGGGTTAAATACCCTGCACTGGCAGCATGTGATAGGTAAACCAATGATCTCACATACAAGCAACAGTCCAGCTTGGCAGGGGTCTGACATGTCCCCCTGAACACCAAGAGAACCACTGCATTATGTGTGAGAGTGTTGCCAGCACAGGGTACCTAGCAGCTAAAAAAGTCAAAACAAATATGATTTTATTACTGTATGGGTAGACTGCCTGCATACAGTAACATAACAAAAGGGTTCATTTGAGCTTTATCTTTACATTTGTGCTCATTTATTGCTTTTGTGAGTCTGGATAAAGCACACCTGCAGCATACAGCTGCAGTTCAATAGGCCAGAAAGTAAGCTACATACTCAAAATACAAGTACCCGATACTTTGGTTATTATTATACTATTATACTAGCTATGTACAGGATGGTAAACACTACTAAAAATAGTTTTCCCTAAAAATGTTATCTTTTATAGAGATAATTTTCTAGCCTCATGACTACTACCAGACAGGAAATCCATCTCTATTTATATTAATACATACTGTGCATTCAATAACATCTACGTATTATATCAAATGTAAGTAAAAACCAGTAATTATATCCAAAAATGGAAATATTTTTACAGAAGTGATATCATAGATTTCCAAAGACAAACTCACTATTCACCAGACATACTGTCATGGAATGGGAAGATCGTCGCAGCGATCGAATCTGCACATGCGTAGAATCCTGACTAGAGATGAGCGAATTTCTCAAAAATTCGATTCGGCTGATTCGGCGAATTCCAGTATGAAATTCGATTCGATGCGAATTAATTCGCTACGAATTTAACTTATTAAAAGGGTTTCTAGGCTTCAGAGAGCCTTTAAATTAGTGCAGAACACTGTACCTTTAATTTAAATGCCCTTGGAGATGAAAACAAATGGAAACAAATAGATACAATGTTTCAACCGCTGTATGGAGTGAGTGTCCCAGAACTGTCAGAAATAGTCTATTTCTGACAGTTGTGGGACATTCCCTCCATACAGCGGTTTCAACCACTGTATGGAGTGAATGTCCCAGAACTGTCATAAATAGTCTATTTCTGACAGTTATGGGACATTCACTCCATACAGCGGTTGAAACATTGTATCTATTTTTTTCCATAAATGACATTCTGCAGATACACTTAGAGGAACTCTGCAGATACACTTTTTGCCAGCTTGGAATTATTCTTATTTTCATCCTACTTCTTCTTCTTCTTCTTCTTCTTCTTCATCCTCATCCTCATCCTCTTCTTCTTCTTATGAGGATGAGGATGAAGAAGAAGAAGAAGAAGTAGGATGAAAATAAGATTAATTCCAAGCTGGCAAAAAGTGTATCTGCAGCGCTCCTCTAAGTGTATCTGCAGAATGTCATTTATGGAAACAAATAGATACAATGTTTCAACCGCTGTATGGAGTGAATGTCCCAGAACTGTCAGAAATAGTCTATTTCTGACAGTTCTATGACATTCCCTCCATACAGCGGTTTCCGGCAAAAAGTGTATGTGCAGAGTTCCTCTATTCTGCAGATACACTTAGAGGAGCTCTGCAGATACACTTAGAGGAGCTCTGCACATACACTTTTTGCCGGCTTGGAATTATTCTTATTTTCATCCTACTTCTTCTTCTTCTTCTTCTTCTTCATCCTCATCCTCTTCTTCTTCTTCTGAGGATGAGTATGAAGAAGAAAAAGAAGAAGTAGGATGAAAATAATATTAATTCCAAGCCGGCAAAAAGTGTATGTGCAGAGCTCCTCTAAGTGTATCTGCAGAGCTCCTCTAAGTGTATCTGCAGAATAGAGGAACTCTGCACATACACTTTTTGCCGGCTTGGAATTATTCTTATTTTCATCCTACTTCTTCTTCTTCATCCTCATCCTCTTCTTCTTCTTCTGAGGATGAGGATGAGGATGAAGAAGAAGAAGTAGGATGAAAATAAGATTAATTCCAAGCCGGCAAAAAGTGTATGTGCAGAGCTCCTCTAAGTGTATCTGCAGAGCTCCTCTAAGTGTATCTGCAGAATAGAGGAACTCTGCACATACACTTTTTGCCGGCTTGGAATTATTCCTATTTTCATCCTACTTCTTCTTCTTCTTCTTCTTCATCCTCATCCTCTTCTTCTTCTTCTGAGGATGAGGATGAGGATGAAGAAGAAGAAGAAGAAGTAGGATGAAAATAAGATTAATTCCAAGCCGGCAAAAAGTGTATGTGCAGAGCTCCTCTAAGTGTATGTGCAGAGCTCCTCTAAGTGTATCTGCAGAATAGAGGAACTCTGCACATACACTTTTTGCCGGCTTGGAATTATTCTTATTTTCATCCTACTTCTTCTTCTTCTTCTTCATCCTCATCCTCTTCTTCTTCTTCTGAGGATGAGGATGAAGAAGAAGAAGAAGTAGGATGAAAATAATATTAATTCCAAGCCGGCAAAAAGTGTATGTGCAGAGCTCCTCTAAGTGTATCTGCAGAGCTCCTCTAAGTGTATCTGCAGAATAGAGGAACTCTGCACATACACTTTTTGCCGGCTTGGAATTATTCTTATTTTCATCCTACTTCTTCTTCTTCTTCTTCTTCATCCTCATCCTCTTCTTCTGAGGATGAGGATGAAGAAGAAGAAGAAGAAGTAGGATGAAAATAATATTAATTCCAAGCCGGCAAATAGTGTATGTGCAGAGCTCCTCTAAGTGTATCTGCAGAGCTCCTCTAAGTGTATCTGCAGAATAGAGGAACTCTGCACATACACTTTTTGTCGGCTTGGAATTATTCTTATTTTCATCCTACTTCTTCTTCTTCTTCTTCATCCTCATCCTCAGAAGAAGAGGATGAGGATGAGGATGAAGAAGAAGAAGAAGAAGTAGGATGAAAATAAGAATAATTCCAAGCCGGCAAAAAGTGTATGTGCAGAGTTCCTCTATTTCTGACAGTTCTCTGACAGCTTCTTCACATGTACAGCGGTTGAAACATCTGTATCCTAAATGGAAACTAATAGATACAATGTTTCAACCGCTAAACATGTGTTCCTTCTGTCAGAGAACTGTCAGAAATAGCGGAGCTCACTGCAGGGACACTTTTGCCGGCTGATCGGGAAATATTCGATTCGCGCTCCCGAAGTAGGCAAAATTTCGGATTCAACGCGAATCGAATATTTCCTGAAATTCGACTCGAATTCCGGTTCGCCTGGTTCGATTCGCTCATCTCTAATCCTGACAAAACGTACAGGCAGGCAGGCACTAGGACCCAGGCGCGCCTGACACAAATGACGGCGCTGGGCAAGCACTAGGACCCAGGAGCGCCTGTCAGGAGTCGGGCGGGCTATTTAAACCCGGCTCTTGCAATGCTCAAGTGCCGTATGGTCTTATCTGTGTTCCTGAGATCCTGTGAGTAGATTGTTTGTTGCCGACCCTGCCTGATCCTGATTTGCTGTCAGTCTCCTGCTCTGATCCCTGGCTTTGTCTGACCATTCTCCTGCTTAACCCTGTACGTTCTGACCTCCTGTTGACGAACCCGGCTCGTGACCGGTTAATCCCTCTGCCTGCTGATTCTGTACTACACCGCCACCACAGTTACCGACCCGGCCTGCCCGACGCTGCTTCAGTTACCTCCTCACATCAGACTCTTACCCGCTATACACCTTCAATGGTGCCTCTACCCCAGCTGGGTGAACCCAGGGGCCGCGACCTGGTCTCGGCCTGCTCCAAGTCCATCCCCACCATCAGGGGCTCTGGTGAACAAGCAGGTAGGAGCTTAGATTCCACGCCTTGGGGGATTCCGGTCTGTGGAGTGCTAGAGGCTACCGATGCAGGATCCCTGACACATACCTACAATATGTATTTGATAATTAAAAATTTGAACCATATTTAACCACTTGCCCTCTGAAAGATTTATCCCCCTTTTTGGCAGCCTATCTACATACATTGTCCCAAAATCCAATGACCACCTCCAGGCTTTAAAAGGGCATATTTCCTCATATCACTTCCTCACTACCTATCACAGTTTCAGAAGCCCTAAAATGCCAGGATAGTTCAAACACTCTCCCCAGATTACACCTTTTTGCAAAGTAGACACCCCAAGGAATTTGATAAGAGGCATCGTAAGTATCTTTCAGATATCATTTTATTGCTGGGTTTTGAAAAAGTATAAAAGAAAAAAAATACTTTTCATCTTCTTTTCAAAAACTTGTGGCAACAAATGAGATCTGCAAAATACTCACCATGCCTCTCAGCAAATACTTTGGAGTGTCTACTTTCCAAAAAAGGGTCATTTGGGGGGTGGGGGTGCTTCTACTATCCTGGCTTTTAAGGGCCAACATTAGAAGCTTATGCCAGATATCACCCACTTTTCTAACCACTTGCAGACCAAGCCTTTTCTGACACTTTTTGTTTACTTGAAAAAAACTGTTTTTTTGCTAGAAAATTACTTTGACCTGAAAAATATTATACATTTTTTTAAAGCATAAGCCCCAGAGAATAAAATGGTGGGTGTTTACATTTTTTATGTCACCCAGTATTTGTGCAGCGATTTTTCAAATGCAAATTTTTTTCAATAAATATATTTTTTAGCATTTGAATGCACAAAAACACAATATATTGCCCAATTGTTTGATAAAATATAAAAGATGATGTTACGCCGAGCAAATGGATACCAAACATGACATGCTTTAATATTACGCACACCCGTGCAAAGATGTCAAATTGCATACATTTTTAATATCTATAGACAATGCTTTAAAAGCCTTTACAGGTCACCACTTTAGATTTACACAGGAGGCCTAGTGCTAGAATTACTGCCTTCAATCTGACATTTGTGGTGATACCTCACATGCATGGTGCAATCTTTGGTTACATACCACCACGGGACATCCCCTTGCAATTGCCTTTGTGCATGAGCATGAGCAGAAATTCTGGCTGCATTTTTGGGTTCCCCGGTGGGATGGGAGAGCCCAAGAAAACCTTTCTCCCTTCCTCCTGCTTGTAAAAGCAATCCAGCAGTTAATTAGTGACTAGGATTATTTTTACATGAAAGACAACTGCCAGCTGAAAAAAAAAAATACCAGGATGATGCCTGTAGCTTCAGGCATCAACCTGGTATACCAGTATGTTGCTGGTCCATGTTGGGCATATATGTAACAGCAGAGAACATGGGCATATGATGAGTCTGGTCTGTGGACCAATACGATCGCAAGTCATTCTATTTTGTAATGCCCATGTTGAGGGTTAGCCTAAAAAAGTTTAAAATTCGGAAGCTGTGATAGTATTCCATGAGAATTTCCTGGCAAGAGCTGAATTTGGGTGAGTGGTGATGTATTGTTGTGCGTATCAATTGCTTTGACCCATAATCAATTCATACAAATCTTCCATGAAAAACAGGGCTGCTAAACACTAGTGCTGGCAGTGAACAGGGACAATCCTGCTTAGACTGTGTTTTTGGGGACACTATGCA
This sequence comes from Staurois parvus, assembly GCF_062004578.1. NCBI lineage: Eukaryota > Metazoa > Chordata > Amphibia > Anura > Ranidae > Staurois > Staurois parvus. Next base: position 13,895,219 of record NW_028317949.1, read on the forward strand.
AAGGAGGCACTAGTATAGTTCTGTTCATGATCAATATATTGATCTGTACAAACACTATGCTAATAATGGAGGTAATCAGTGACCTATATGTGAGTGTGATAGTGTGCGGACAATCTAACACTAGCAGACCCTGGCTGGGGGGGGGGGGGGTGCTAACTGATCCTGGCACTATCTCATGTAGCTAGTGACAGTAATACAGTGATCAGGTAAAAATTCTATATACTGACACTGTACTAATGGCACTGGCTGGGTGACGGGGTGATCAAAGAGTTAATAGCAGTGATCAAAGAGCTACATGTGCTAAGCTAATGTGTACATGTAAAATGTAGTGCTTTTACTCACAGTTTGGTGTTCTCTCTTCTCTCCCTGAACTGACAGGGTGGGCAGCGGGAGGCATACCCATGTGCATGCACACCCGGAAAAATGCAAAGCTTGCTTTGAACTGTCATGGATGTGTTAAGTTCATGACAGTTCAATACAATAGTGATCTGTGATCCAGCTGGTCACATGGTACAGGGTGCTGTGAATGGCTCTATGCAGGGGCGGACTGACAACTCATGGGGCCCCCGGGCAATAGGGGATCATGGGGCCCCTGTGTCCTTGCCCAAACTCAAAAAAGCCTATGGAAAGGTACCAGGGGCATCTCATGGGGCCCCCTACTGACCCCGGGCCCTCGGGCAGTGCCGGAGTTTCTAAATGGTCAGTCCGCCCCTGCATATACTACATGTAAGGGTATTCTTTTTCCTAGAATATACATACTGTATCTCAAGGGACAATGTAATATGTAGGAAAAGTGACACAGGTTGATAAGGTATATGACATAGTTATAGTTTCCAAATGGTCAGTCCACCCTGGCTCTATGTGGCATGTTAGAGCTGTGGACTAATTGCAGCTCTCCAGGAACAGAAGCAAAGTTTTTCTGTGTCTGATTGATTCATAAAAGCCTTGTTTTCATTGTGATCAAGTGATCGCACAGTGATCACATGATCACCGGGTTCCGATTGCTGGGCGCAGCATCCCCCATGTTGGCAAAAGACCAGCGACATGCGAATATGTCTCTGGTCCTGTAGCTACCACCCGTCCACAGTAAATTGCAGGTGGGCGGCCCGAAAGTGGTTATAAAACAGTAAATATGAAATTCATCAACCATTCACTTCTGGTGAATCTTCCTGGTGCATGTGTTGCAAATTACAGTAAATGATAAACCTAAAATAAGTATTTGAAATGTCACATTTGCTAAATTTATAAATATGTCCCTTTATGTATACTCGTGTTAAGTGATGTGTAAAATAGTTGAAAAACCAGGAAAATGATTAAATATGTGAATGTCAAAACCCCCTATTCTTTCCATACACATAAAGAGGTATACCTGCAGAAAGTCATACAATTCATCAGTCAAGATTGCCTGTTTTCCTAAATTGTTGATTTGCTTCAGATCAGACACATTTTCCATTCTCATATTAAAGTGATGAATTTCTCTGGATTCTCCTTTCTCAATCATTTCTATTCACATGTATTGCATTTTTGACTTGCTTATTGTTAAAGTAATGTGACTATTTATTTTGTTATATTCATTATGTTGCCCTATAAGAGTCCCAATCTATATACATGAATTAACTGAAATATGCGAATGAGTACAGAAACAGCATGAACTGTTTCTCACCTTCCATTTCTGCAATCCATTTTAGATAAATAACCATGAGTAAAGACAGGGAGATTGTCACAGAAAGCAACAATCTAGATCCAGGGACCCTCGGCAGTACAAGCACCCCTAGCTATTATTATTGCAGAAGATGCTTACCTTGTACAGCTAGAAATCAATACACTAGTTTAAATTCCATTTGCTGAATTGTAAGCAGAAGTTATGTGGCACACATTGAAACTTTGTCATCTCGAGGAAATCAACTCTAGTCACTTACATTGCAGATTTGGAAATAATGTTCTACTAATTCCTGTTCAGAATAGAGATGATTTTTTTGCATACTAAGTAAGAACGACTCTAAATATATTCTGATTTTGGATGATCTCCAGAAATAACAACAGACTGTACAAATGAATGCAAGCAGCAATTTAGCAAAACCGTGAAGAGGCATAGGTCCAAATATACAGTATAATAATGTAAACATTTACATTTTCAACCATTTTCACTTGCATTTGACAAGGTGTACAGTCATTGTGCCTTATATATATTCAATCTGAAATTCAGGTAGCTTTAATGAGTCATTGCACTTGGCACATACATAATGTAATGTCATATATCTTATCAACCTGTGTCACTTTTCCTACATATTACATTATTCCTTGAGATACAGTATGTATATTCTAGGAAAAAGAATACCCTTACATGTAGTATATGCAGAGACCATTTAGAAACTCCGGCACTGCCCGAGGGCCCGGGGTCAGTAGGGGGCCCTATGAGATGCCCCTGGTACCTTTTTCATAGGCTTTTTTGAGTTTGGGCAAGGACAAAGGGGCCCCATGATCCCCTATTGCCCTGGGGGCCCCATGAGTTGTCAGTCCGCCCCTGAGTATATGATTAGTACATATCATATGCATATATTGAAAAAAATGGTCTAGGTGAACAAAAGCAAAATGTAGTTGCTTACCTGCAAAGAGTACAATACAAGGTATTTTACAGTGAATAAAAATAAATAATTCACTATAGTTATACAAGTAAACTTTGGAAGAACATAACAACAAATGCAAATATATGATAATAAAACAATTCTAACAGAATGTGCAATCTCATTATAATGGATTAAAACAATAGAATAAAACATTAACATAAAATAATATAATATGGTATAATATAATATTGGTTGAACTATTTACTTTGCTAAATGCATGGCCTTTATTCCTTTAGCAAATCAACCAGATTGCCTTTACCAGGTAGATGCTTGTATCTGCAACACCATTTTTAAATGTCACTGCAGAAATAACCACCAGGTTTACAGAGCATCCCTTAATGCCTGTGAATAGACACTAAGTACAAAGCAAATAATATGAATGTGTTCCCTAATGCATGTAACATTGGTAACTGTGAAAAGAAAATCCCACTGCGGCCACCTTCTGCTAATAGGTTCAGTCCATAAATTGTTTGGAGTAATTTTATTCACATAGATTGTCTTACAGTGCCACCTCATATATGATTACTCATTAGAGGTCAGGTGTGTTACATTTGCACCTTGAGATTGTGGTGACTTGTCAGAGAAAGTCCAATCACAGTGATCCCAGATGTAAACAGTGTAGTGTTTATATTTGTGAGCCCTTCAATGCTTCCCACAATAGAGAAAGGGGAGGAAATAAGAACTAATGAATTAAGTCATTCATTAGTTCCCTATCACTGTACAGGGGCAGATGCAAGTAACATTTTTTAACCTTTCAACCCCCCCCCCCATACATCTGATCTCAATACGGTCTCTTTAGAGACTTGTATACTAACCTTTCACCTCCTATATCCTGTATATCTGTACATTAGCCTTTTCATCTCAATCATCCCAACGTATATAGCCGGTATATTAACCCCTTTACCACCTCCTCCCTATCTGTATGACCTGCATGTGCTGTAATCTCTTTTACCACTTCAATACCAGCATGTTTTTCAATTTAAAAAATTACAGCAAAAAATAAAATCACCTTATCATGTCTACTTTACAAAAAATGCTCGTTAGAGGGTGCTTGCACTACTGTGGAATTTTTATTTTAACAGAAACTATCTACATCCCACCTGGCCTATAGCAATTTGACAGCCAGGTGGGACTTTTGTTGTTCCGTGTGGACATCATATGACACTCTCCCGGAACCAGCCTCATTCACAGCCATGATACCATGCTGGGGGCGCGATCCATCACCCGCTGTGTCCAGCGGACACAGCCAATGACTGTTCAGTGTACCGGCTTGCTAGTGGTACCATGTGATCGCTATGACCAATCACAGCAGATCACGACAATTGTAAACAATGAATGGCTTTGATTCATGCCATTCATTGTTACAATTGTGTTGTTAGCCGTGATTGGTCACAGTGGTCACATGTACAGATCAGTACAGATAGTGAAGTATGTGGGTCCACCACAGGATTCACTACATAGTTGCCAACATCCTGAAGAATATAGAACAAGAGATTTTTCCCATAAATATAATGGGACTTTTTAGGCAACATACACAAATCTATATAAACAGGTAAATGTTATTACAAAAATTATTTCAAAAGTTATAGAATCAACATATTATACAAATAACTAAAATCAACATATACAGGTGTTGTAAAGAAACATGCTGATTTGTTGTGGAGAATAGCCACATAAAAATAAAATGTACCTGTTTATATAGGTTGGTGTATGTTGCCTAAAAAGTCCCAGTATATTCATGGGGAAAATCTCTTGGTCCATAGTACAGACAAGGCCAATCACAGACCATCTGTACCAGGTGATTAACTGTGGCCAATCACAGCTAGTCACAACAAAACAAACTGAATTAATCCATTTCATTCAGTAAAATGCTTGCTTATAACAGTGAAATTCACTGCTATAAGCAATTATATTGTGTAAAAAAAAATAAAAAACATTGATCACTTCCCCACAGTAGTACAATGTTTCTATGGTAACATCATATTGCTCTGGTCACAGTGAGTTAAAAAAATCATTAAAAAAATAAACAAACAAAATAAATAAAAATTGAAAAAAAAATTATTACAAGTTTTTTTCTCTGTCACCAATCAGTGTTCCTGATCACTACCACACCAGTGGCAATTAAATACCACCAAAAGAAAGCTATATTTGATTGAAAAGAATGTTAAAAATATAGTTTGGGTACAGCATTACATGGCTGTACAATTGTCATTCAAAGTGCGACAGCTGAAAATTGTCCTGGGCAGGTAGGGGGTAAAAGTGCCTGGTATTGAAGTGGTTAAGAGAAAACAGTTTTTCTCCAAAATGTTTGTTTTTTTCCTATTTAGTAAAATTTAATAAATACATAAATAAATGATAAAATAAAGCTCTAGCAGTTCTTAAATACCACGAAAAGAAAGAACTATCTGCCTAAAAAAATGACATAAAATGCCTTTCAGTATAGTGTTGTGCAACAAACTACGGTAATTGTAAATTAAAGTATTAAATCATGACAAACTGAAAATTTGACAGGTAATGAAGGACTAACTCAGGCTGGGTATGTAGGTGAAAAAAACTTTCTTTATATTGCTCAGGCATTTTACACAGTGATTAACTCACTGAAGATATCAAATATGCCGAGTAAGATAATGTAGATATCTTATAACACAACAATGCAGGCAATAGTTGAAAAACTAAAATTTCCTATATGTATCTATCTCTTCATATTTTTTTTACTTTTCCATTCCTACCTTAAAGTGTCCCTGTCTACCATGATTCCTCCAGCTATGCTTCTTAAGGTATTTCTTCCTCAAACCAACCATCCCTCTATCCAGTAGTTTTACTTGCCCTTGCCTCACCTGATCGCTTCTTTATCTCTGCTTATTTGTCTTTTCTATTGTCATTCTTTTCCCAGTTCACACATCCCTATATCACTCATTAAAGCTCTCCTTCCATCCTTCCATCTCTCATGCCTTTTTTCCTCCATCCTTTAATTTACTATCCCTTCATAGATCTCTCTCCTCGGTCATGTGACATATGATAAATCAATAATGCTCTGTGATGTTACAAAAGAGAAAAGCTTGTCTGGTAAGGCTGTTTTTTTTTTATTTATTAAAGACTAAACAGCTGTTGAAATAAACGTTTTCTCCAGAAAATAGAAATCATTTTGAGGAAAGGATGTTGAGGTAATCATGCTAAATATTCAAGGTAAGTACATTAAAAAGAGAAAGAAACAGTAAATATGCATTGCATAAAATAAGATTGACTTATCTAACACTGCATTTCCTAACTCGTAATTTTTTTCTAGAGCACCTTAGTCCTGCAATGTAAAGATGCCCCCTTCCTACTTTATTTTTTGTATCTGTGCTTTCTTAACCTCTCTACCTGCTGATTGATTATTACTTCATCAGTCATCAGGTAACCAATAATCAAGGATGCAGCCTTGACATAAGAAAGCCTGTCAAAGCATGATACAAAGACGTTCTGTCTCTATCAAGAAGGCTGCCTCCAAACAGAAGCCCAGGCATGGTGAGAGTTAGTTCTGGGGAACAGGTCATGTTTAGGGAGATCACATGCAATGGTGAGGACTAGTCATTTGATCTCATTCGGTTCCATAGTTTAATTTTGAGAGCAACATTGAAGATCACCTTGCATATGACACCATTTCTAACAAGTGCTGCTTGACTCCATCTGCAAGGCATATGAATGTGGATTTCCATCCTTCAAATGTCCTTTTATTGACAGCATTGATCCTCTAATGTGCAGTGTTATGCTAAAGCTCAGCTGTTGCCTTCAGATTCATCAAGCGAGATAGCAGCCAAAATATGCAGCTATATTCAGCATCTCTTAAAGTGCAATGCTTATAACTGCTTGGTTGATCCACATAAACCCTAAATTGTAAAAGAAAAAAAATTACATAAGAAAAACTACAATAATAATTAAAAAATTATTTTAAAAATACAAAATCAAAAAGAAGAAAAAAGAAGAAATAAAAATGAAAGTGTAACAAAATAAATGTAAATTAAAATGCAAAAATACTAAAAGAGAACAATAATTATTGCTTATCATGCAATCCATCAGCCACAGAAACTTTCTTGAGCTTGTCAAACTCCTAAAAATGGGTGGCATGATTCTTCCCAACTAATCCAGATCTTTGTCTTATGATGTGCTTGCAAGCATAAACAAATTGTAAGTACTGATATAGTGGGAATTTGTATTATACTTGAGTTTCTTTTCAGACTCATGCAAAGCTTATGTAAAGATGTAATCACAGACTATCACAGAACATTCCTCTAAGTTTGTACAACTCAGTTTTGGTCTTTTGCTAGTCTTCCATGGCGTAAAGAAATGGAATGGAAAAGCATGACCTGGGTGGTGCACTCAAAAATGCAGTTTTTACTTATTTGTTACTAGTTTTGTAAAAAAAAAAAAAAAAACATTTGTTTTTTTAGTTATCTTTATCTATTTAAATCTTCTAAATCACAATTTTTATTTATATAATGTATGATGTTATAAATACAACACAATATACCAGAATGAAGTCAATGAAACCATACAGTAGTATAGTATATTATACAGTAACTGTCTTCTTTCCCAAGATACTGTCCCAGTATTCAGTCTAAAAATATTGTTTTTTAAAGGGGACAACCCCAAAATATAAAACATCTAAGATCGGTACACTACTTACACTTAGACAGCAGACTTTTCAGGTTTCACAATTAACTACAATGTGGTTTATGTCTTCTGCTGTCTGTCATTTTCTGGCTAAAAATTGCTTTTATGCTTTATATGGATGTTGGCAAATTTAGGTTGGTAACAATTAAAACACAATTTACTTCCCTGGGGTATAGACCCAGATACTGTATTTACCATAATAAAGCCTTTTCACTAAACCAATATCGCTCAAATGTGTACTGTTATAAAATGGTTAAACTTAAAGATAAAGTTTGCTTTTTAATTGAGCAGAGCTTTTTTCCTCTGTTCACATTCTATTGCAATGTACTGTGGAAAAAATAATCTCCCTGTGTAAATGAAATTATCTAACCTAGATAAGATCAAGTCAGGTTGGCAAAAATAGGAATTAGCATAGCAGTGACATTTTCACAAATGTACAGTCCTTTTTCAACTTTCACATTTTGGAGAGATGCTGGGATAAAATATTTTGAGATAGCTTGATGTGTATCTTTAGTCTGCAGACAGATTTTTCATCCAACAGGACATTTAAGCGGGCAAAACATTTCCCATAAATTTTCCAGAACAACGGGAATAGGGAAAAAAATAAATAGTTAGATTTGCAAACTTGCTTGGCTTGACTAAATATGTCAAAGAAGTTTAGGTGAAGAAACAACACCTAATTTTTTAAAAAACACAATTCACTGTAATACTCTTGATATCCGCATTAAAAAATGACTAAAAACTTGATTTTTTGTGATAATAACTCTGTATAAGGATCCTCATGCATGAAATCTTTTAAAGAACATGCATACCAGGTAAAACTATTTGGAGGTTCAACAAATGGATGTAACATAAGTTTATTGTGTATATACAGTACATATTCAGTAAACACAGTGTATATCTAAACCGGTTATATAAAAAAAGCAAATACATTGAAAACACAAAAACATCAGAGCACAGAAGAAACACAGGACAGATAGAGAAAAAGACTGACCGAAAGGTGACTAGGACAAAATGGATTAGAAATAATATAATACTAATATACAGCATGTGGATACTGGGAAGAAGAGGATATGGAAACCATGCTGAGACACCCTATTGAAGGGGAGTCAAAGGTATAAAGCTTCCAACACCAGGATGCAGCATTTTGTACAGATGAAAATCCAGAAGAGAGTCACCCACTGATAGAAAGCCACTGGAACACTTGCAGAAGGAATCCTAAGCAATGCAACACTTAGCCCTGGTTCACACTGATGTGGTGCGGAATTTTCAGCAGTTTCTGTGCGACTTCTGCACTGCATCATAATCACACCCCATTCATGCAAACCGCTGCGGGTGTGTATGTTAAGTTAACAACACCCCAAAATCGGTCCACAAAACAGTGTGTGATGTGCAGAATTGGTTCACATGGGTGTGAATACCCATGCTATCCAATTCTAGTGCGGATCAAAAAAAGGGTCCTGCACCTTTTTGGTATGAATGCGGTGCAATTTGAGCCATACAAAATGTACGGCTCAAATCGCACCGCACAGAACTTGCATGTGATTTACACAGGTGCGGTTCCTGAGCAAATCACATGTAGTGTGCCGCACTGCAGAAGTGTGAACCCAGGCTCAGAGATGGAAAATATTAATGTGGACCTAACATTGGCTTTATTTATTTATGTTAACTGGGTTTTTGCTGTATAATTTTTCACTTTCAGGAATGAATTGTCCTTTACAGAGAACACAGCACTCTATTTGGCTACACATTTCATCTGATTTACTCTGCAGAAGGATGGCAGGATCTTTGTTCTGGCACCATCCACTTCCTGGTGTCTCTAAACTTCTTGGCTCTGTTCAAAATGTCTCACACAGATCAGCCCCTGCTGAAGCCTCTTTTCTGTGACTTTCTTTAAAGTTACAGTTTTGCAGTCATATCCTCAAAGGGGAGGAGACTGAGCAAATTATTTCTCCTCCAGCAGCAGACAGATGACATCATCTCAGCATAGGAAAAGTCACTGGCTGGGGTTCAAGGAAATGTCAGCAAATGGAGATCAAGGGTTTCTTGAGCAAACAAAAAAAAATAATTTCTGAAAAAATTATATTGTTGCGGTACATTGGGACATGTCAGGACTGAATTCAAGCAGATTTGTACAGTTAGGATTGGCAGAAGTTCCCCAAAATAACAGGCAAAGCAAAAATATCACACCATGCAATTAATATGAAGGTAGAAGAAAAAAGTAATATTGAAACACGTACTGTATAACTTGCTAACTAAACTTGTTTAAAACAAAACATTTTGGAATACTAGGTTTCTTCTTGAGGCATCCGGAAAAATCAATCCATGTAGGTGGCTAATTTGTTTTGGCATACAAGGATTTAGTGGGGGTTTATATTAAGTACCTGGATGCTATATATGCTATATCGCATATATAGCATATGATATATATGCTCCAATTTGGAGATTCTAAAAATTGGAGCACAGTATACATAAGAGCCTTGACGTGGGCACTGCAGCTTTCACATATGTTTGCAAATGTGTGCAACAAAACTCTCTGTTTTTAATGTGAATTGTTAGATGGTGAAACTTTGGTTTGTTTGCAGGCTAGTCGGTAAGTGTGCTGGGGAATTGTTGTTTGTTTGTGATGTGTGTTGGAAAGACTAGTTATAAATTGGGGTGGTGGCCATCTTTTTGTATTGATTGGTGATTGGCTGAAAAACAATAGTGTGTGTAAGATTTGCAGAGCCAAATACAAATGTTGGTTGTGTCCTTTTAATGAATCTAAAATGTCAGAGCTGCATAAGTAAACATATTGCCATAGTCTTAGTGCAGGTTGATTTGAGAAATAAAGCAGCTAGTAAATGAGTAACTAAAACACAGGAAAAACTCTTTACTGTCCTACATAGAGCAGATGTCATTTGTGGTCTTCATGCTTCACAATTACAGACAGTTGTGACTATCAAGCATTATATTATAGAAGATATAGGATTTTTGACGAGTGTAAAATACTAATATACATTCCTGCCTTAGTAGATGTGGGTAAAAGGAAAGGAAATCCATTTTTGTAAGCAACACACAATGAGACTTGAACCATGACTATGAATTTATTAAACACCAATGACACAATACAGAACATCAGTCAACTAAGCCATAATTAGGTGCTCAGCGGCGTTTTTTACTTTCTGTTCATATATCATTTATCTGGCAGTATCCAGCTGTTAACTATAGCAGACAGTAGTAAGTATGCACTTGAACTTGGCAATAACTGTACAATACTGTGATTTAAAGCATCTTTGTTACTTTAAAGCTGAACTTCAGGTGCATAATTAACAAAAAATGCAGTTATTCACTTAGTAAAAAAAACTATACCAAAACCTAAATCTATAATCTATATTTAAATGTAACTAGTTTAAGCACCTGCATTTTACTCAGTATAATCCTCTTGTTAGGCAATGACTGGAACAGAATGGGGCAGCAGTAAGGGCAAGTCAGGTCAACTTGTGCTGAAAAGGAACATGCTGGTTGGAAAGAGACAAGATGAATGATTTTATCAGTCTGCTGTTGCTTCTCCTTTACTTTCTAATCCCAGGCTGGGCGCAAGTAGGGGATGCAATTGTCTTGTTTATACCCCCCCCCCCCCAAAAAAAAAAATTTAAAACGATCAGTTCCCAGCATCTGTAAAAAAAACTGAGGGGAACAAAGCTGCACTAGAGCAAGTATTGACTCTATAGCTGTTTCAGCATAATCAAACCCAATTCTTAAATGCACAGGACATTAGGAGCAAGGCAAGTAGGCTTCTACATCAGAGCAGTGGTTAGCTACTGTTTGTTCATAAAGTAGCTGTTCTCTTCTTCTCTGTGTGGCAGACAAGTTTGTGACTGTCAACAAATATAAAAATATCAACCTTTCGGTAGAGTGTGAGAAATGTCAGGTTGCAATTATATCACAGGTAAATATGTTTGAAACATTGAAACACTCAGCAAAAAAAGAAATAAATTACTTTAGTCTACAGGTATCAAAACAGGCTATTAAAGTGGTTATAAACCTAAAAAACACAAATCAATCTAATCCAACAGTTGAATAGATATTACTTTTACTAAGCACTTGAGCTTAGTTTAGTATCTTGAAGCAATCCCCTTATCCAGAAATCCCTGTGCTCTTCTGAATGGAATAAATCTGACACAAGCAGAAACATGGTGTCGCTATTCTCCTTTTCCTGTATGTGACAGCTTGTGATGAAGATGAGACCAGCATGAGCCTCCATGTAATACACTGCAAAGGGGTGGGGGAGCAGGTGTCCTCTCCCTGCTAGTCTCTGCCTTCACAAGATCGGGAACTCAGCACCAGTGATTTATGACATAGATCGGCATCACTTCAGTAATTCTGTACTTACCTAGGTAAGTCTGCTGACAGATGATTATTGCCCTGCTCCTAGCACCTAGCTTGTGAATTGCTGTTTACAGAGTTTTACATGAGAATGTTTCCTGGTCCACATTGCCACTTTAGGCTGCAGGATTCCTAGGATTTTTAACATTAACCCCTTCCTACCATCTTTCTCCTGATTAGCACAGATCCTGTGCTGTAAGCAGAGCTGACATAGTCACTGGCACCTGTGTATTCCCCTGAATGCACTCAGGATATATGCTTGCAGGCATAGAGATGTCAGATAGCTGTGCATATTCTTTTGCTGAGGCTGGAGGGCATGTATAAATGAGGGATTGTGTGACATCACATTTCTGCCTACTATTCTCTGGTCCTAAGCCACACCCACAGACCAGCAGTTTTTGGAGCGCCGAGACAAGCTAAGGGAGCAATTTTCTGAGTTACACTCACAGCTACATTACAGTGTATTAATATATGGCAAAAATCATTTTTTTTTACATACTTGCATTTACAACCACTTTAATTTTCTTAAAGGAATGTACAGTAAGACCACACAAAACATCATTAAAATTGCATCTACTAGTAAACCCAAACACCTAATCAAAATTATGTGTTGCAGATGTTTCTGTATTGTCAACAAGTTTACTATGGACGAGGGCCTTGGGTTGAGGAACCAACCCCAGGATACTAGTATATTTAGGCGAGGATATTGGCATTACAGTTATTGGCTCTGATGAAGAGGCAAGCCCTCAAAATGCATCAGAAATTTGGAGGTCTAGGAGTCCCATTACGGATATCATCCAGTGCGACTGGACCTTGCTGTACTATTTATAATGTGCCCTTGACATTTGTTCCTTTCTAAGTATATTGCCATTTATTTATTAAATAAATGATCTTTTGAAAAGTTAATGTACTAGGCCCGTGCATCCTCTGTTTGTTTCTTTGTAGGTTTTTATTTCTGTCTGTGCCCTCATTAGGGAGATTTACTTTATTTGTCCTGGTTATCACAAAAAGTGAAAGAAAAACCCTATAACGTTTTGTTGTTCCCAGTATAGTAATATATTACAATGGGAAAACTAGTTCTGGTGACCCTGGTGACAACAAGGATTTCCCTCAGTTTAGAGGGATTTCCTATCACTTCCTGTTTGGCTCTGGGGCAGCAAGTGAAGATAAATTCCCCCAATGGAACACATGACAAAAACAAACATAACGGGATAATAACATTTCCATTCTCTATCCAAATTAAAAAAATAAAAACTTTAGCCTTTAGTTCTACTTTAAGTTTGTGCTGGAGCATGCTCACATTCAGGAAGTTCATGCAAAGAGTCCACAGGATGAGCACAGTATGGAGAGAGAAATCATACAAAATGAGGGTGAAATGTATTTTTGTAACAAAAATACAACCCAGTATTACTTACTGTTCTCCACAAAACTAAGTATTCTTTAGCATGAGTTTCATTCTTAACCACTTCCCGCCCACGCTATAGCAGATATATATATATATATATATATATACGTGATTTTGAAGTTCCGGGTAGGGGCGCACGAGAGCCGCTATTCACGGCCTCAGCTTTCAATCACCGGGTCCCGGACAGTGATTACTCGCTGGGACCTGGTGATTGTGGAGTATTACCGTCGGGAAGAGAAGTGTATGTAAACAATACAGTTCGCTCTCCTGTCAGCTCCTGCACACTGCTTTGTATGGATAGCAGAGCCATACAAAACAGTGTGCTTACAGTGGAAAGCACAGACACAGCAGACTGTGAAACAGTACACAGCATACAGTTAACCCTTTGATCGCCCCAGATGTTAACCCCTACCTGCCCAGTGCCATTAGTACAGTTTCAGTGCTTTTTATTAGCACTGATCACTGTATTGGTATCACTGGGGATGTCAGTGACACCAGTTCAGTTCCGCCCAGTGTCAGAATGCCCACCGCAGTCCCGCTATAAGTCACTGATCGCCACCATTACTAAAAATTACAGTATATATACCTCCATTTCTAAACACTATAACTTTCACATAAACCAATTAATTTACACGTATCGGGTTTTTGTTTTAACAAAGACATGTAGCAGAATACATTTTGGCTTAAATTTATGACAAAATTTGCTTTTTAAAATTCTTTTATTGGACATGTTTAATAGCAAAGAGTCAAAAATATTGTTTTTTTTTTCAAAATTGTCTGTCTTTATGTGTTTTTTCTTTCCAATAATGTCTTTATTTCTTTATAGTGCAAAAAATAAAAAACACACAGGCGATCAAATACCACCAAAAGAAAGCTCTATTTGTGGGGAAAAAGGATAGGAATTTTATTTGGGTGCAGCATTGGAAGACTGCGCAATTGTCAATTAAAGTAACACAGTGCCGCAACGCAAAAAATGGCCTGATGAGGAAGGGGGGTAAATCCTCTGGAGGGCAAGTGGTTAATTTAGCAAATGAAGATGCACTTAGCTGAATTCCTGACTTTCTATTTCTATATAGACTAATTATCAACATGCTGCTCTTAACTATGACAGACAGTCGGCTATATCGATGTGATATGGCTGGCATCAATTCCAAAATACTTAGACTGATACAAGAAGGATCGAGTTTACAGGTAGAGCAACCAATAAGTGAGACATTGAAATGGCAAAATAATATAGATGTCAGCTGTAGCATTCCTGTTCTGTTTCAGTGGCCTACTTATTAGCTGCCCTATATGTCAACTCAACCTCATCTATGCTATGGTTCTTGGTTCAAAACTCAGCATTATACAGTTGTTGCTAGCATCATGTTCACACAGTTGACTGCAAACCACATTTATCAGCCAGATGCTGCCAACTAGAATATGTAGGAACTGAAGCTTGAAACTGAGTGCTTCTTTAGCTGGTTGGTGTTCCTCCTGAGAATGCAGCTCTGCTGACATGCAGAGTACATAATATAGATGTAGTGTTACTGTTCCAGTGTAGAATAAGAGTGTTTAAATTGGTGTACAAAATCATTAATTTCATTAATTAATAATGTGAATATAGAGTACAATCTAGGTAGAGTGCTGCATTAACTGTCAGCTTTATAAATACCTGTAGAAAATAAAAATAAACAAAAACATTAGTGTTGATTCAATTTAATTTTAGATTAAAACTAAGAAAAAGTCATCAATGGGTTTTTTTTTTAAACTGTTATTTTATGTCTGTGTTTTACTATAAGAATATCTTCTTTATTTCATAAATATGCATTTAAAAATGTCACAAAATTCAAAAAGCGCTATAGGTTTTCTAAAGAGACAGCTCTGCTGTTATCTTCTTTCAGGCAAATTGGCTGTCACCGAAACTAATGAATGAATGTGGCCACTGTTCCAAGTAAGAACAAGCAATGTGCAACTGCACAAGCATGCATCTTTTTTGTCAGTTCTCTGAACTCTGTATTAATACTGATTACAGAAAATCCAAGATACTAATTTACCTCAATTCAGTATCGGTAATAATTGAGCAAGTCATCTTTGAAACATTCACTTTGGTTACTAAAGGCTGGATATGAAAGCCTCTATGAAAGCAACAAGGAACATAGGAAATACTCAGACATGGGCTGTGCTAATAAGATAAGTTCCTAAATCTCTCCTTTTGCTGCCTTTTTCTGCTGACCACCTGGAATCCTCTGCAATTACCTCTTTTTAAAAAATAGAAACCTTGTGCTAAAGAAAAAAATGAATCAAAGTAAATGCTGCTGTTCAAAAAAATGTCTAAACAACAAATAAAACTCATAAAGTGACACAGCACAAATAAAACAATATATAAGAAAATTAGAATAAGTCCAAAAAAGCAAAGTCCCAATTTAAAGTCCAGTGTCCCAAAAATGTGTGACAAATAATATGACTATAACACAAACTTCATAAATTTTCCAGTGTGCTCACATCATCAATGATAAATCATTTGCTCCACACTCACCAAATACCATGAATTCTCAAGCTGATATAGCTTTTTTATGAAGTTTGTGTTATAGTTATATTTTTGTCACAAATTTTTGGGGCACTGGACTTTAACCTCCCTGGCGGTATTCCCGAGTGTAGCTCGGGGTAGAGTTTCAGTACCAAAAGCGGTAACCCCGAGCTACACTCGGGCTTACCATGCGGCGCTGCTCAGGGATTCACTGCAGCGCTTACCTTGTCCTTTGCTCCCGTGATGTGTCCCCTGCAGCATCCCCGGCCATCTACTCCGGCCGATGCCGGCATCCGGCTTCCGTGTTCCGGTCCCTGTGACGTCAGGACGTACAGGCGCCAGGACTGGCGGCAAATTTGAAAGTTTAAAAAAATTTCATTTTTTTAAAAACGATTATTACATAGTAAAACATTGCTGTTTCAAAGCATTTCACATACATTTTGTCCTGAGTGTTTTGTCCTTTCCCCTGCCTGCATTTTGACTATTCTTTCTGCCTGGAAACTGAGAAACGTCCATGGCGTCCAAAAAGCGTCCCTTTAGGTCAAAAGCGGGTTTAGATCAGCTAGAGAACAGCGATAGTAAATCAGAACCACTTGCAGAATTGAGTGATAATGATTTGTGGGGAAATTCGTCATCAGACACTGAAAACGATTCTGCGACTTTGCTCAGCGATGTGCGAACTTGGCGCTATATTTCAAATTTCAGTGTTTTTGGTTTGATTATATTATTGAATTAAATGTATTATTTTTTCTGATTATTTATTAAATTATAATTTATGATTTAGTGTTTCAAGTTTTATCGTACCCGGGATGTTTACTAGACTCTTGTTCGGACAGATTTTAGTGAGTGTTTCCTAAAAATGAAAGGCCTACAATAAAAAAAATACATATTTCCATGCAAAATAATGGTACCGCTTTCAGCACCAAAAATCTGAAATAATCATACCGCCAGGGAGGTTAATTTGGGACTTTGCCTTTTTGGACTTATTCTTTTTTTTTTCCAAAAATACTTTTATTAGAATAAGAAAAGCATATCAAGGCATATACAACTACAGATCACAGTCCGAGCATAGACACAGTACATAGCCTTCCATTTCGCAGACGGGTCATAGGTTTAAACTGCAATACAAATCGAGGTAGGATATCACATTATGTCATGTGCCCATTACATACCTGCAGATACAAAGAGTATATTAGATAAGGCAATATAGGTAAAATGAATACTGACCCAGTTAATAGTGAGCTCTGGGTCACTATTAAGTGGGATGTTGGGTAAGGGTAGCATCGGAAGGCGTGTATGTTATGTTTTGGGTGTCCGTATCAAGAATGTGTGAGTTACGTAGAAGTAGTCACGGCTGTATGAGAGTAAATGTTCTATTCTGTTGGGGATATATGTGGACTTATTCTAATTTTCTTATATATTTTTTTATTTGCGCTGTGTCACTTTATGATTTACCTCTTTTTGCTTTCTCAATTTATATAAACAACATTGCTTACAGTATAAAGACGAGTCAGAGCAAACTAGCTTGTAATACTCTCCCAAACATAAAAAATATGGATAATGTACTGCATAGTTTATCCAATATTTTTGCACTACCTTTTCCTACTAAAAACATAAGAAGGAAGAGCAAAAACAGGAAAGAATGGTGTTTGTTATAGTTGCAAGAAAAGAATGAATCAATGTGTACCTCAATTTCTGCTATTCTAAAGATATTTTTATTCAACTGTATGTCAAAAACACTTTTATTTTCTAGTTTGGGAAGTTAACAAAAATCTGCAAGAGGGACACAAACAGAAGTGCAAATCTGACAGAGGATAAAACCTTTCCTATGTATGTAACACTTCAATATATTGAAGGGCAAGGGCCGCTACTTATGGGTCCCGAATGACAACATGCCCGGCCTAGAAAATGGAGGCTTGGAACACACGCCAACCAATGGGGGAGGTGCGGTGAGATAATTCAGACACAGGCTGTATATATAGGTGCCGGTATTATAGGCACTGTGTTCTTCTTCTTATACTTTTTATCTGACTGTTCACTTGCAATAAATACTACACTAAGATGCTTTTTAAATGGCTGTCTTCTGCCTTATCACTGAATATGTCTGAGTGAGCCAACTTAATGAAAGAGGATCTGAGGATTATCTTAAAGAGAAAGAACCCGTGAGAGACATAGCGCTGTATGACAAACTGTGAAAAGGTCTCATAATCCTCTGGTGAGTGTGCAGTTTTTCTATGAATGGTGATGAAGCAGGGAGCTTGTTTATTCAAGTATTCACTTGAAGGATCCATATATCACAATGTGGTGTGGGGAAATGCACCTCATTACACTTTTTAAAGTTTAATATTTGATTGAAGGTCTATTTTCCTTGGATATTATAATGGATTAACCACTTGTCTACTGGGCACTTATACTCCCTTCGTTCCCAGGCCAATTTTCAGCTTTCAGCTCTGACAAACTTTGAATGACAATTGCGCGGTCATGCAACACTGCACCCATATGACATTTTTATAATTTTTTTCACACAAATAGAGCTTTCTTTGGTGGTATGTACTCGCCGTTGGGTGTTTTATTTTTTGCGCTATACACAAAAAAAGAGCAAACATTTTGCAAAAAAATGTTTTTCTTTGTTTCTATTATAAAATTTTGCAAACAGATAATTTTTCTCCTTCACTGATGTGCGTTGATGAGGCTGTACTAATAGGCAGCACTGATGGGCACTGATAAGAAACACTGACAGGCACTGATAGGGGGCACTGATAGGCGGCACTGATGGGAACTGATAGGTGGCACTGATGAGGTGGCACTAATAGGTGGCACTGATGAGCTGGCACTGATATGCAACAATGATAGGCACTGATAGGGGGCACTGATGGACAGCACTGGTATGCAACAATGATGGGCACTGATAGGTGGCACTGCTGGGCACTGATAGGTGGCACTGATGGGTGGCACTGACTGACGGCACTGACTAGTGGCACTGCTGGGCACTGACTGGCGGCACTGCTGGGCACAGATGGGTGGCACTGCTGGGAAGCACTGATGGGTGGCACTGATGGACACTGCTGGGTGGCACTGAAGGGCACTGGTGGTGGAACTGCTGGGCACTGATGGACACAGGTGGGTGGCACTACTGGGCACTTGTGGGTGGCACTACTGGGCACTGATCATCAGTGCCCTGATGATCGGTGCTGATACATCCTCTGACAATTGCTGGTTATCGGCAGTATTTTCCTCACGCTGTGATAGTGTGAGACAAGTGTAGCCGATAACCGGCAACTGCATTTACCGGTGATCTGCTGTGTCATTGGACAACGGCTGATCACGTGGTAAAAGGCTGCTGTGATTGGCCTTTTACCACATCATGTGATCAGCTGTGTCTGTAGGACACAGCGATCATGGAGATCGCTGGGGGCGCACTACGGGGGGCGCGCGGGAGGGCACATTTTGGGAGGACATCATATGATGCCCTCCCAGAACTGACTGGCTGCGTGAAGCCATCATTCGGCTATCTGCGGTTGGCAAGTGGTTAAGCAGGTACCTTATCTTTATTCATATTGTTGGTATAAACATTGAATACATGGCTGCCTTAAAAAATATATGCAGTACATATGAGGTAAACTATTACTACCCTCCCTAGGAGGGTCACCTTACCACCTCCTGCCTAGCCTATTGTAAAAAAAACAACTAAGCAGGAGCACTGTTATTCAGGGAGGACATCATATGATATCCTCACATTCGTGCACCTCTTGCACACCCTGGGTGGCATGCAGCAGTGTGATATGTGATCTACTGTGATCATTGTACTGGGCTGCTGTGTGCAGCCCTGGTACCAAATGATCACTGTGACCAATCACAATCATCACATATCAGTCATCAACAATGGCTCTCATTCATAGACTTTATGTGTGCTGTACTATTGTGATCTTTGTGATTGGTCACAGTGATCACATGGTACATGGGGCCAATCACAGCGGACTTGTATCATGTGATATCCATGGCCAATAACAACCATCATAATAGTACACAATGGTACATGAATGGGTTCCATTCATAAAAATAATGGCTAATATACAGTGATCATAGTGTAAAAAAAGACCTGATCACCTCCCCAAAGTAGTATAGTGTCACTACCACATTTTTTTTTACAGACTGTCACCAGTCAGTGTCCCTGAAAACTGCCACAGCAGTCATATGGTGACCCTGCACTGCTCTGGAGACAGTATGTAAATTACAATTTAAAAAACTCCTCACCAAGCCTCTCACTAAATACCTTGCTTGGTCTACGTTCCATACAGAGGTAATTTGGGAAGCATTTGTATTGTCCTGGTATTTTAGGGTCTCAAGAAATGAGATGAGAGGTCATCAGTACACCAAAATTGATCAATTTTCAAATATACACACCATAGATTGTACACTCTTTAACTGGGTTATTTTTACCAAAGAAATGTAAACAGAATACATATTGGCCTACATTTATGAGGAAAGATTGTTTATTTGCAAGATTGTATAACAAAAACTAAGAAAGTGTGTTTTTTTCAAGATTTTCAGTACATTTTCCTTTCTATAGGAAAAAAATAAAAATACTCAGTAGTGATTAAATACACCAAAGGAAAGCACTACCAGTCTCAAATAATGATACACATTTAATTTGGGTAAAGTATTGCATAACTTTGTCATTCAAAGCGCTGAAATCTAAAAAATTGGCCTGGGCAGGAAGGGGGTGAGAGTGTTTGTTATTGAAGTGGTTAGAGGCAAGATAGTAATTTTTAATGCTGAGGGAGGTAAGAAAAAGACTAAAGGATAAAATATTGTTGT
The DNA here is from genome assembly GCF_062004578.1 of Staurois parvus. Lineage (NCBI taxonomy): Eukaryota > Metazoa > Chordata > Amphibia > Anura > Ranidae > Staurois > Staurois parvus. Next base: position 13,915,599 of record NW_028317949.1, read on the forward strand.
TCTTGACACAGTTTAAAATGGAAGGAATTTGAGGCAAATATAGAGATCTGTGTTAGCTGCAAGTGTATTTCATTAACGTTTTTAGCAGCTAAATGAAAGCCAACATATTTTTATTCTGACTTGCTACTCAAGTGCCTAAAAAGTCCCAATATAATATGTTGGTACTAGGATAATGACATGTATGGTGATGGGAAGATACTATTCTGGATGGTATTAGTTTAACCACTTCAATACTGGGCATTTTTACCTCCTACCTGCCCAGGCCAATTTTCAGCTTTCAGGGTTGTCGCACTTTGACATTTGTGCAGTCAGGCAACACTTTACCCATAAAAAAGTTATCATTGTTTTCACACCAATAGAGCTTTATTTTGGTGGTATTTAATCACCACTGAGTTTTCTTTTTTTTTGCTAAATAAAACAAAAAAACCCTGAAATGTTTGAAAAAAATGCATTTTCTTAATTTCTGTTATAACATTTTGCAAATAAATAAAATTTCTTCATAGATTTAGGTCAAAATGTATTCTGCGATATTTCTTTGGTGAAAATACCCAAAATTAGTGTATATTATTTAGTCTGTAGGAAAGTCATAGAGTCCACATACCATGGTATGTATATGTGACAATCGATCAATCCTGATATATTGACGATGCATCTAATTTCTTGAGGCCCAAAACCACCATGATAGTACAAATACCCCCCAAATTACCCAGAAAATAGACAGCCCAATGTATTTAGTAAGAGGCATGGTGAGTTTTTTGGAGGTTGTATTTTTTGTTACAATTTTTGGGAAAATGTAGAAATTAAAAAAAAAATAAAATCACAATTTTTTTTTCATATTGTCACCATTCCAGTACAGCATTATTATATAACTGGTGTGGTGGTGATCAGGGACACTGGTGACAGTATGAAAAAAAATAATAATCTTTTTTTCACATTTTTCTATTATTTTTTATTACATTATTTTTTTTTTTACTTTTTTTTTAACACACTGTGACCAAAGCAATACAATGTTACCATAGTAACATCAAACTACTTTTTTCCTATGTTTATGCTCATAAGCACTGTTGTGGGCCTGTACTATTTCTAACAGTCTGCACAGGCAATGCATCAAATATATTGTACGGAGGGACCAATATTACAGCAAATTTGTCCCATAGAGTTAGGTTACTAAAATCTCAGTGCTGTAAATATTCTTTGCCCCATGGAATTTTCATGATAATGTGTTTCCCTCACTGACATTTTAAAACGGTCTTCTTAAAGCGGATCACACATTCTTAGATTTGATTTGCTAAACCACCAAAATGTATCTTTAGCTGTGTAGTGCTTTTATCTATGAAGGCAAGTCTTTCAATGAATATCTAACTAGTAGGCCCTCGTACTACGTAGTTCTGCTAGAATAATTGATTAAACTTTACCATTTACATTCCATGGTCATGTCCTATACATCCAGGCATTGGAAGGGTCAAAACAAGTTCAAGGTGGCTCTAGTAGCAACTGTGACAAAAAACAACAAATAAAGGAATGCTTCCAACCCTGTGAAAGTCAATAGAATCATAAGCCCAGGAACAGATAAAATAAAAATTAACTTTAATGATGGGTAAAAAAGCATGACATGTAGGAGTACCCAGATTGATACATCACCAAGCTAGTGGAGAGGAGAAACACATATTCCCAGGAGCTGGAGGATGACACATGATCCTGATCTCAACAGTAGGTTCCTCAGCCCAGGAGCCTCAGGACAACGGGAGGAGTGTGTGGATGGCAGCCACCGGGAATAACTGTGAGCAACTGGGAGCCTGTTTCTATAAGTGACAGCAGGTTCCTGGCTTTTATGTAAAAGGGATCTTGGCAGCTATAGGGCCATCCTCTTACAGAACTGACAGTGTGTTGCCCTGCTGAACCCTCTCCTGGCCACCTGAGACCACACAAACAGCATCAGAATGGTAAGCAGGAGAACACTAAGGGACATTCATTCCCTGAAGTCCTCTGCAGAGTGTGAACCTGGAAACACTCAGCTCCAAGCACTTAAGCAGTTCAGAGATGTCCACAATCTGTCTCAAAAGCCAGGTAAACAATAGATCAAGCACAATCTGTGCTTGATTGCCTGAAGCAGAGGTTAGGAGATTAAGGGTTTAATAGACCCCTGATGTCTCTAAAAAGACTACATGACACCTACACATTTTTATCACACTGGGGTGGATGTTAGAAATAAATAAATACATTCACTCAATTGCCCTTTGCACACAAGTATGAATGCAAACATTCATGTAGGGTGCCCATGTGTATGTATACAATTGCTCAGCACACATTGGGTATTGCTGTGAATGCCAGCATGGTAGAAATAATCCTAGAACATTCATTTTTGACTAACTTTAAACTGAACTGAAACTCTGAGCTGAAAAGGCACCTTTTACTATTTTTTTATGAAATATATCTCCAACACACAGAGAAGCTTGCTTCTAAGTTCAAAACTGTTTATTCTTCTATGATCTCATAGAAAAGCAGAGTTTTGGGACCATGCAGGGACCCTTCCTCAGACATGCAAAGGGTCCCTTTGCTGTCTCAAAATGTTGCTTTTCTACTGTATGTGAGCATACAAGAATAAGGAGCTTGCTACTTTGAAACAAGCTTGTCGATGTTGCAGAGATATGTTTCATTTATGTTTTACATCATGACCATACACCCTTTTAAAGGATAAGTTCACTTTTCTTAACATGTTACATGTTCCCCCTCATATTTAGGGCTCTGCCCACATGGCCAAGACATTCATTCACAGAGTTCTGTGAATTAATGTATACAGCCATTGTGTCTGACAGCTTGTAGTTTTCAATGAACTATGAGGGGGATGGTGAGCACTCTTGTAGTCAATTGAGCTTCCAGGACTTCAGTAACTGCCTGCCCATATCTAAGGTATGGGTAGGAGGTGTACTAAAGGTCTGCGAGAGCCCGACGGTGCACTCACGATTTGCTGATCGCTGGTCTCCCAAGAAAAAAAATAATAAATGCACCTTTTTTTACCTGCAAAAAATGTTCATTACTTACTCACATAGTTGATTCAAGTGCTAGAGGTATGTGCTGTACAATATAGTGCAGCATAAAAAAAATCATCTGCCTTCATAAATATATAATCTTTGAGGGTGGGTTAAATAAATAGTCAAAAATGCAGATTTTAACGTGTGCAAAAAATAAAAAAAAAATAGCTTTTGAGTCAAACTGGTTAAGAAAATCTGCTGTGTGGTCAACTTTACCAGTTTTTTTAATGCAGCTTTTAACAGCTATTAGGTCTTTAATTTTGTACCTGTTTTGTGTGGCATTCATTATTAAATGGGTAAGTCCATATATGCTGTGTAGACCTTTATGTACTGTATGTAAGACATTGGAGGTGGAGTTGCATACATTGTAGATTTAACTGTAACTTGGCTGTAAAACCAATTTACCTGTTGCTGGGAGTAGGTGGTTGTCTAATGGTAATGGAACCAAGAACATTGAGATCACTTTGATGAGAATAATCAGGAGCATCAGCAGTAGTGTACTTAGGTTTTGTTGCCCCAGGCAACATAAAAATCGGACTAATATTGACTAACAACACCCCCGTCCCCCCCCCCCCCCCAAGAGAACTTTCCACTAACACACATGAAAAAGACACTCACCTTCACTGCTTTGGACATCCCTGGAAACGAGAGTCGGGCTCTGCATACACCATCAAGCAGCCCACAGCCTCTCTCGGTACCCACCTGGTCCCCATGAGGCAAGTGTCCCTTCTTCCAGGGGGTGGTTCTACCCCCCTGAAAAATTCCATCCTAGGCAAATGCCTTGTTTGCCTTGTGGAAAATATGCCCCTGAGCATCAGCTGAATGGATATTAAATGTTCACTTTAATGGAAATATACAAATATCAAGAAGCTATTTACACCACGCCATGTCTAAATACAGTGGAAAATTATTCCAAATGATCCCTTTCAAAGTAAATTCAGTAAATTCAGCATTATACTAAACCAGGGACTCATTGCTATCTAAGTGCTCTTGTCTTGATAATAAATTCCTTTTTACAATACATTAGTCCTTGCTAACATTGCATTTCATTTTGAATGTTATCCCCTTTCCCTTTTGAAGCTGTCTTACATTTTCAGTACCTATCAAAAGTTTCAGCGAAGCTTTCTAATAAGACTTCTAAAAAAATATTTCTTAGAAATAATTTGATAAATGCAAATTACCAATCAAGAGAAGTGAATATTTTTTTCCCTATTCAGTCTTCATCTAAAACCATTCACTCATAAAAACAAAGATAGCATGTAGTGTCATTGTACTATTGAAACCTTGTCTACAAAATAGCTTGCAGCACATAGACTTGGCGCTATCGATTACCTTTATCAAGATATGCGTCTTTTCTCTTTCTTTGAAATTTTGCACATACAGGACTATTTATGAAGAACAGTGAAAACACCTGTATGAACCTTTATAAAAACTGACCTATTCAAATCAAGTACCTGTATCTTGATATCTATTTGGATTGTATCTATTGTTTAAAATGTAAAGATTAAATTAATATTTGTTTTCATATGTGCATTACTTGACATTTTAAAGCATTGCTATGTGTATGTGATTTTTTTTTTTGTGGAGAAATACAAACATAAAAATCAGTACGCTACACTTGCATTTTCAGTCATTCATGGCAAAACAGGCTTCTTTATTCATTCTGGCACATAATGCAGGCAGGAATAAAACAGACATGCAATTAACTTTCTCTCTTTGTTCTCAAGGTTGTTGTGATAGTAAAAGACATAACACAAGACTTTTAACACTGCAATCCCCAAATCCCACCATGTTATATCAATATATAAGAGGATATAGCTACAGGACAGCACAAAAGCTGCCCTTTTAGAAATCTTTTTTCATTGTAGGAAACAACCTGAACACAAGCCTAAATATGTACCAGAGTGAACTTGTTCTTTTATAATTTAGTTGATAGCACATTTTCAGCTTCTATTGTATCCTATTGTATTTACTTTGAACACAAACCGTCAGCTTTTGACTTGCAGTTTGTAAAATAGACAGTTCTTGCTACAAAGATTACCACTGTGCTATATTTTTAAATGAATACTCTTGGGAAATAGAGCAAGCCTTTCCTGCTTGTTGATATATTTCATTTGAGACATAAAATATGTTTAAAAAATGGGGATTGTATAATTTATCCATAATAAATCTAAGCAACTCCTATACATGAGTTTCAGGCGAACATCTAAATATTCAGTTTGCATACATATATTAGAATATTTTTCCAGCCAGAGGATTTGTAATTGTGTTCAACTGGTCCTGAGATTTAAGTTGCATTCACACCCTTTCTGTGTGCTTTTCAGAAATGTGCAAGAAAAAGCTCTACAAACGCATTTCATGCTTTCATGCCATTTGTCATGCATAGGATAGCCTATTCAAGTGAATGGGCTTCTTCATGCTTGACATACAAAAATGCACACAAAACATATGAAAATGTGAAAAAAAATCCAGGCGTGTGGGTTTTCACTATGATAGTGGTGAATGATGCCCTAAACAGCCCTGTTATACAGCACAACCAGGTAGGATACCTCATTTTTTTTTCTACCACAATACGGCTTGGTCCCCTTCCCACCTATAGCTTCTAATTGGACCATGAAAAAGACTGAAAGCTCATCTCTCTCCTCTACTTCTGTCTTTGGTGTCCTTTTATGACACAGAGAATAGCTATGATTCAGAGGATCGCAGCAATTTGTCTGGTCATTCACAGTTTATAACACTCAGGAGAACATGTTCAGCCCTTCACTGGAGATCTGTGTTCTCCCTCCAGATTCTCCAGCCCAGAGCTGGAGAACCAGAGGGACCGCAAACTAAGCAGAGATAATTTACCTCTGCTTAGTAAACTAATCTTTTACTGTAATCTCATAAGATTATAGTAAAATCAGGCGTTTTCCAGTGTTCGTAGACCATTCTCCCTTCGTTTGGAGAACTGATCTACATATGCGTCATAAACGGCATTCACAGGAGAACTGTGTTCTCCGAGAATGCCGGAGAACTGAGCAGCGATCATTTACTGCTGGTTCATAAACGGACACCTTTATTAGTAGATGTGCATGCAACAGAGCCTGGTTGGCTCAGAGTGCTGTCCTTTCCCCACCCGGGCAGAGAATTAGGTCAAAACCAGACAATTAAGCTATTTTAATGAATACCTAACTGTGAAATCATAAAATGTGATTTTTTTTTAATGCATCAGCTCTAAAGCCTCACTTCAGGAAAAGTAAAAGTCCTCATTTGGTCTAGGGGATGGTAAAAATACTTAGATTACCTGATCCTCTGCTCCCCTACAAAACAGCACTTCACTTTGGTTCAGCAATTGACTGTCCCTTGGTGTCCTCATGTCCAATGCAAGCACATGGAGGTATTCAACTGCTGGAGAGCAGTACAGAGGAGACTACAGGAAAATAATTTTTTTCCTGTCATCAGAGTATTTTTAAATAGTAGTTATTATAAAACTTTAATGCATCCCAATGAATTCTACAAATACTGTTAAATACATTTTACTAGCAAAAGCTAAAGTATAATCCACTAAACTGTATTGTCTTGGTATAACACAGCTGATGACATGTGCAACCCAGCAGCATGAACTTTAGAAGATGAAGCTAAATATCATAACACCTGGTGCTAGCTCAGCACTCTTTTCTTTTGTTCCAAGACACCTTTCTTTTAAATGATGTTAACACAGATGTTCTTTTCCAGAGCTACCTCTTAACCCTCCTTCGCTCTCTTTTCTGCCCCTGATGGCTTCCTTTTCCACTAACAGCTTATGTTTCTATATCTGGTTTGATCACCCTTTATTCCATGCAGCTTGTTCTGTCTATTATCTCATCATGAGAGCACTTTTTATTTCTTAACCCTGATGACTTTCTCTTATCTTGAGAAGCCAGTTCGTCGTTTTGTCTCACCAGATGGCTCTTTTTCCTTTTTTTTCAAAGCCCCAAATTCATGCAGCTGACTTTATTATTTTTTTTGCTAATCCTGGCTATCTGCCACCTCTCTTTACCCTGAAACACACAAAGACAGGCACACACACACATACCAACTGCCTACCCATTTTTATTGCCTAAGTTTGGACACATTTTAGACTTTGAGCTAACTCAATATTTTTCGAAGGCATAACCATGATGGAATTCATTCACTGGAATTTCCAAGGCTCAATCTGTTTATAAACATTTTACTTTACTGAAACTCAGCAATCGAGGTGCTGTTCATTATTATAATCATCAACATTATCATTGTTATCTTCATTGTATCCTCACTTCCAAGCTGCTTAGGTCACAAAAAAACTAAGTGGCTTTCCTTAGTTTTATATCCCCAGCTACACATTTCACTTTTTCCTGAGCCTCTATGAAGTTTTCTTAATCCAGCCAACAGTTATGATCCCACCAGCATTCTTTGGGTCATTGTGGGGGTATCATTAATACATTATATGCCTGGAACTGTTCCTTTGATCATCTTCAGGGACATATGTAAGTTTCTCAAACCAGTTTAACAAGAAAAATTAAATGTTCTTCTTGCATAAGGTTTAATAATGTTAAGTGTGAAATAGAATTTTACGATCATTTTAAGACAAGCATAGATCTCCTGCCTTAACCAGGCTCCACAAGTTACTTTTTTCCATTTGAGAACATCTTTTTTTTTTTTTTAAAGTGTTAAATAGCTTCACTTTAAGGTTTATGTGGCACCAGAAATTGTAGTGATATTATTACAAATCCTTTAACTTTTTCCAACAAACAAAGGGATTAAACAGCAGCTCTGGAAAACCACACAAAATATAGGGAGAGTTCTTTTAGAGAGGTCCGTCCAAATAATGGAAACCTGGCATTGGTGCCAAATGTTGATGAGTTGAGGAGGAGCAGTTATGGGGTGGTGCCATCTTCATTGTTATTTAATGGGTCTTTTTAAACCCTTAACAGCTCTGTGTTTTATAAAATAATAAAACTTAGCCCTCCAGTCTCTAATCCTATAAAACAAGTCATTGGCACTTTGGAAAGTGCACAGAATTGCACTTCAAGCTATTTCTTTTTAAGTTGAAATCCACCAATCATTTAACATAAATGCATATCCAAATAAGGGTACAGGAAAATTATGAAAATAAGAAGACTTGCATTTTTTACAGGGCCCATTTCACTAATTATCCATTGTGAGCAAAGTAATTTGTCATGCTGATTAACAGATAAGATTCATATAGGACATATTGCTAGCACCTTCAAACATCCCCCAGAAGCCTCCAGTTTCTGAATATGCATAGTTCCGTCTTCAATGAACATGACTATGGGAGAGATTTACTAACACTGTATCACTCTGAATCTGGTACAGCTGTGCATAGCAGCCAATCAGCTTCTAACTTCAGCTTGCTCAATTTTGCTTTGACAATAAAACCGACAAAATTATCAGTTTCTATGTAGAGCTGCACCGGATTTTGTACTCTCAAGTTTTAGTAAATCAACCCCTATCTATCTTAACATATTCGGGAATTTTTTTCTCAGCCATCATTTGCCATTCCTAATGCCTAATAAGCTTGCATGGTTGGTAAATTAAATTGCTAAAATGTTTTTTTCCCTGTTGATGGGCATTTTTTCAACCCCTGATACCCATGTGTCTCTCCTCTCTCTATAGCCATAAAAATGTAAGCTAGCTGCAAACATATAGGTTTGTACACTGAATGTTTATAGGATCATTAACAGTCAACATCTAGTATTTGTAAGCACTTAAAACTTATGAGTACCTGATATTAGGTAATTACACCAGTACTAGGTTCACTACTTTCAAAAATGTACATCTCCTTATCAACAAAATTGCAGAAAAGAAAATACAGGAGATGAGACAGCAATGTTCTTACCACCCCCTCCTCCCTGTTGCTTATTTGAACTGATGAGGATAGATCTGAAGTATGTGGGCAGAACTCACAGCTACTGATTATCCTTTACTGTCAGAGCTCATCATTTTACACCTTTGTCCTGTCGTTATCCTCCCCCATCTATGTCTCTATAAATCAGTCATCAGTTTTCTGCTCTGAGTGTAACATGCATCCTAGAAAGTAGGAGCAACTCCAGGAGTTAAGAAAATGGCATTGATACTTTTCCTGAGAACTGTGTATAAAGGAACGCACACTGCACTGGTAACAATAGCTTTTTCATTACAGCTCTGCTGCATTTGCTATCCATCATATTATGGAGGATATTTTATTTTATATACAAAATCATTTGCTATTAATGTTCTAGTGCTTATCATAAAGTCAATACCTGAGTTACCAATATATTGAATTTTCTGCAAGTGACACCTTACCTGTGAGCTTAACATGCAATAACTCGTATAGTTTTGAAGCACCTAAAATCTGTAAAGCCTGTCTTGGAAATTTTCCATTGTCCTGGAAAATGTCCATTGCTTAAAACATGATTAATTCAAGCATATAAAAAATTCATTGGAATCACAAAGGTGAACTCATTTAGCAAAAATTGTTCAATTAGATTTTTTACTATGACTCAGAAAAGATCTACCTATGGTGAGAGAATCTTCCACACATCAAAGTGTTCAAAGAGCTGTTTCCATTAGGGTTTGAGAAACCCTACCCCTTCACCTCCAACCCCAGTGAAAAAAATGGTGCAGGTGAGGGCCTATTTTTACTTTTTCGTTTTATTCTCTTATTTTGTTGAACATAATTATTTAGGTCATTATTTTACTTTTACCATTGGACACATTTTCAAAACATAGCATTTTATGTCACAACTATTTACTAATTAAATAACTAGTTACATTACATACTTCTTTATTCCTTTACAAATAGCTGGGTTATATATGAAAATATATACAGTGATTAGCTGAGTAGTGTTTTTCACACCAGAAAAAATGTAACCCCGGTCTCATTATAATTGCTTTACAATTCCATTTCAGAAACTTTCATCATAAGTAATATGTTTAAGAAGACTAACCAATCACATAAGCAAATATATTATGTTTTCAGTGTTCTTTTCATGTCATCTCCCAGTGTTACTAAATCCCAAAACCATAATCAATTTGTTAATTATGTTAATTAATCCATATACATGTGTTTGAAACTCTAAATTTTAACTCTAAATCCAATGAATATTTCAAACTCTCAAGCAAAGTATACTGAATTCCTTCATGAATAGCACAATATGTTAAAATATCATATAGCATATAAATATTGTTTAGTAAGCTACTGGTATTTGCCTTTGGGAAAAGTATTTCAGTGCAGGAAAAGTAATTTTTTCCCCCGAAATGTATAATAATTAGATATGACATTTCAGGAACTCACAGGTCCTCTTTATCAAGATGAGAAATTCAGAGAAAATCCCACAAATACACAACCAATATAAAAATACCCTGCATCAAAACATGTAGATCAATCCCAGACTGACCACACCTGTATGAGGATACAAACACACACACACACGTTTTAATTTCAAAATAAAGTACATGCTTTACTTCCACAGTCAACTGCAGGTTTAAATAAGAATAAATAGTACCTATTCCCAAATCAGATAAATAAATATACTTATTTACATATTTATTGCATATATTTATTTATTACATATTTATCTAATTAATGAGGACACATTGATCTGTCCAAACCACCCAGGGATACAACACTGTTTACCACTTCAGCGGCTCCCTCCATTCTCCAAAATCCTGTGCATGCATCAGCCTCAAATAATAGGTGCAGCCAAATAGAATGAGGGACTGAAGGGAGATATTTTTGTACATGTGCAGGATGTAGCACTTGCCTACTGGGCACTTTTACCTCCTTCCTGCCCAGGCCAATTTTCAGCTTTCAGAGCTGACGAACTTTGAATGACTATTGTGTAGTCATGCAACACTGTATCCAAACTAAATTTAAATTTTGTACACACAAATAGTGCTTTCTTTTGCTGGTACTTGATTGCCACTGTTTTTTTTTAGTTTTTGCTAAATAAACAAAAAAGACCAAACAAGTTTTTTTTTATTTCTGTTACAAAATTTTGCAAATAAAAATTGTTCTTCATAAATTTAGGCCAAAATGTATTCTGCTACATTTATTTGTCTGTGGGAAAGTTATAGAGTCCGCAAATTATGATATATATCTGAAAATTTTTCAGTTCTGCTATACTGATCACCAATCTCATTTCTTGAGGCCCAAAAATGTCAGAACAGTACAGATATCCCCCAAATTACCCCTTTTTGGAAAATAGTCTCAGGGTTTTATTAAGAGGCAAGGTGAATTTTTTTTGAAATTTTAAATTTTTTTACATAATGTTTTGGAAAATAAAGAAAAAAAAATCACAATTTTGTGCAGTACAGCATCATCCTATAACTGGCAGTGATTAGGGACACTGACTGGTGAAAATAAAAAAAAATACTTTTCCAATTTCTTTTTATTTTTATTACTTTTTTCCTGGTTTTATAATACACTGTGACCAGAGTAATATATTGTTACAATAGGAACATATTACTATGGGGATTTTTTTTTTACACATTATGATTGCTTATAGCATTTCATTCCATTGCTATAAATATGCATTTTAAAGAATCAAACTGATTAGTTCAGTTAGTTTTGTTGTGTTTAGCTGTGATTAGCCAAAGCGAATCACATGACACAAACAGACTGGAATTGGCCCAGTCTTTATTATGTAATCACTGTGACCAATCACAGCTAGCAACACAATTGTATACAATGGATGGCATGAAAGGATGCCATCCATTTTTTTTAATTGTCATGTGACCTGATGTGATTGGTAATGGGCTGGTACACAGATCAGTCATTGGCTGTGCATGATGAACACAGCTGGTGACAGATCTCGCCACAGCTCGGCCCTGCGGGTGTCATATGATGTCCACCCGGAGGACAAAAGTCCCACCCGGCCATCATTGTACTATAAGGCTGGGCGGGAACTGGTAAAAAAAAGGAGCTGAGAACATCATATGTGAGAAACAAACTCTCAGTGATAACCAAGTAGAACCATGTGTATATACTTTTGCTTTGCAATGCATGCTAAGGCTCGATTTAAAGTGGTGAGCGAGAGGCAGTCACCTAATTAACAGCAAATTGAAATCCATGCAATGTTAATGAAATACCTATCAACAAGCAGTTAAATCTCTCAGTGACAGAAAGATTTAGGTCCCATTCACATCACTGTGCATTGGACTGTGCTGGACAACACAGACCAACACATAGACAAGGCAATTTACCTTATGTTCTATGTGTTCACTTCACCCCCTATGCTGCAGTAGTGTGCACTGAAAAGAATATGATATACTGAATTTTTTGCAACATAGGTTGTTGTGACTACATCTTGATCCAATGCACTGTGGTGCATAAAGATGAATGAAATGTCAATCTGCAACATTTCAACAAAGTTACAAAGATCTGTTCTGGAAAAAAAAACTTTTTAAATGCTTTTATTAGCCAGGTAGTTGTTATGTGACACATATGTAGACTGCATCTGGTATGGAGGAGGGTCCATCACTCACCATATCAAAGCTATATGATGTTGGCAAATCTGCTTCTTCCCTGCATTCTCCTATGCAGATATGACTTAACAGACGTATGCATATATCATCAATTTAGACTTCATCAGGGGAATCCAATATATCAATATAACACTTTTCTGCCAGTTGTTTCCTCAAGAACTTCTTGCTCTTGATTTGGCCAAGCATTTGTGCTGTTTTGGTAAAATTACCAGTTGACAAATACAGGTATTTTTAACTACCACCACTTTTAAGTAGAACTAAACCCTCCTATCCTTCGCAGCCAAGCTACCATATTGGCCTCCATTTGCCATGGCATTGCATGCATGCTTAGCTATGACATCAGCCATTTAATGGCTTAACAAATCAGTTGAGAGCTAACATAAGCAATGCTATTTTTGGTAAATAACTTGAGTCACTAGGTGGGTCAACTGATGGGGACCTACTGTACCTTACTTTTGATTGACAGTGGATGGAAATGGGTAGATTTGAAGGACACTTTTGGGCTGAATGATGGCTAAGGTTCTGCCCACCCACTGGTATGTAGTGTTAATCAACAGTAATTTTGGTGAAATGGCATGATGAAATTCTAAAGCATGTCTATGAATTTCCCTCATGTGTTAATGTTGGAATCATGCTGACACAATCATGATATCAGCATGCACAGAGAAGGGAGGACACTTGATACCAGTGCTAATTTATTTTTAAACATCAGTGTTCATGTTGACTGGGGCTAAAGATGCATACAAAGTAAAGCACATGCTGATTTTTCATGGATGTATTTTTAGAAACAAACAATTAAAAAAAGAAGAACGTATTTACTTCTACATTGCTCTTAAAATAGGATTTCCAGAGTTCAGATTTAAACATACTCATCTTTTAATCAGTTTAAAACATTTCTAGCAGTTTCATTCAATGTCCATTGTGATTTCAATACAATTCAATTTTCCCAGAAGCTTTTTTTATTAGTTATTCTACAAATCTAGAAAATTATTAGATCAAATATGTTAACATAAAATGCATTTTCCTCCCAATGACCACTCTCCAAAATGACCAGGAACCAATAAAATACAAACTGTGACATTTTGTATTTTTCCAATGAATAAACTGCAAAGAATGCATGAAATTATACTACTGAAAATATATTATTATCCATGTGCTAAACCCTTAAATATTAAATATGGAAACCTAGCTATGATTTAAAGAGACAAAGCTTTAGTATTATTACATTATGTAGTGATCAATGGTGTCTTATAATGTAGGCCCCAAGGTTCCAAGTATGTTAATGGTTTTTTGCTTAGCCTTTTACCCCTCCCTTATCCTTTTTTCCTATTCCCTATCATACCCGTTGCTTGTTGAAATATTTTAAAATGTTTTCAAACTGTTCTGCTGTTCTGCAGCGAATGTAATTTATTGCTTGTTTGGAATTGCATTGTAATGTAGTGTATTCATGTGCTGCATCACAGTACAGGGTGAAATGTACTCCGATTAGGTATGTTGCTTTTTATATATTTTAAATATAAATAAAATATATTAAAAATAATTCCATACTATGTAAGGGACTGGATTTACTAATGTATGAAATGAAGTCAAATGAGGTGAACAGAGGTGAAGTTTAACTGGACCTGATTTGGAAAATTGTGAAGCAAATTACCTGGTTTAGAAAAGTGTGAAGCAGGATGCAGTAAACCTAAGCTAACTTTACACATTCTACAATTTATGGGGAACATTTCTTTTTTTTATATAGTAACTCAGCTCAACTTGCTTCACCTGATTTATTCTAGATACATCTCACTTTACACATTACTAAATCTCATTGAGTGTAGTTGATTTACTAGATTGTAGATGCTGTTCAACATGCAACATTAATTTTGATTTAGCTTAGTGAGTAAAGCAACACTCTGTTCAATCTAATTGTTCAATAATGTGGAAATCCTGTCTTTTCTATTCACTTTCTTATGATTGGATAATAAAAGTGAACTGAGCTTCACTTTATGAGCTAATATGATGGGACATTCACATTACTAAGTGAACAACCTCCATTACTTATTTAAAATATGGATAATTGATAAAAAAAAGTTATTTAAAGCAATAGTAACCACTAGTGATGGTTCCCCATTTAACCCCTTTGTACCAATGTACATTTATGAATGTGGATCGTCAGCTCTTTATTAACCCAGTTCCATTTATGAATGTCACTGAATAAATAGCCATTAGATGGATGATCTGCCAGTTGATTGCTATGTACCCAGCTATCACTAAATGGCTTGGTAACAGAGACTATGCAGCCAGTCAATCAGAGTGACTAGGTACCATGTGGTCACTGTGACTGGTCATCACAGTGATCACATGGTGTTATTTACAATTCTAATCCCTCCTCTTACAAAGGTTAAGGAGAGAGCTCATGTAGTTCTGAATGGGCACAGGATGAAATGATCAGCAGATGCTGCTGCTGACCCTTCATTTTGTTGCAGTAACACAGGAATATATATTTTTTTAATCTTTCATGCCCACCTCCTCTCTTACAACTATCTTCATGCTTCCACTATATTAACCCTTTTTACCTCCCTTATCGAGCACATTTGATCATTTGATCATTAATCTTTTTATTTATATGATGCCACTGTATGTGACCGGTACATTAACCCCTTTACTTCCTACTTCCTCTCTGTATGACTTGTACATTAATATATCTTTACCAAGCTCCATGTTTATCCTCTCAGTACCAGCATGCTTCTTCATTTTCAAAAAAAGTTTGCCAAAATATTAGATCACCTTGGGGAGTCTACTTTATAAAAAAAAGGGAGCATTTAAGGAGTTTTCATACTATTCTGTCATTCTATTTTAAATTTCAATAGTAATTATCAATGTTTTATAAAAGAAGACATACAAGGATCCTCAATATGAATGTAACATTGGAGTAATATTATCATAGATCTGGAGATCCTACATCACATGACATGAAAAATTATCAAGATCACAAGTATAGTATGTAACAGGGAAATAGTAAGGCATTGAGGGAAATACCCAGTGAATATGGTAACCAGCATCACTGAGCATGGCAGGAACTCTAAATAAACATGCAATGCCAGTAAGAAAACTAGTTGTAGAGCTAGAGTAGACTAGTTGTTGAGATAGAACAAGACTAACCAGGTGTACTGGTGAGTAGGAGGGCAACAAATTCTCCTATGTTAATGAAATACATACAACACATTAGAAAAAACATCAAGGAGAGCTTCTAGAAGTATGTCTCAGTTATTAAAAAAGATGGGCAAGCTGTACAAGATGTGTGTTGAAGTCAATCCGACCACTATGCACAAATGAATTGATCTTTGCCATTTCTTATAGAAAACATGAGCTCAAATTGGGTCTGAGTGTTGAGGTTAATCAGAAAGGATGTATAGTCAGGGGGTTCTGACTGTTTTCAACACATTGCTATAGATTTCTTGGCTGCAACCATGCAGTGATGCAGTAGGTGATGAAGGGTAGATGACTTTTAGGCCAGCGCTCATAGTTAAGCAAAAGGAGCTCCATGGCTGGATCTGGTGTGATGCTAGTGCCAGTTACAGAACAGATTATGTAAAATACGCTGTCCCAAAAGGAGGTGAGTTTAGGGCATAGCCTGGCATTTTTTTTTAAACAAGGAGTAAATGAAACACTTTTTTTTTTTAATGTGGATCTTTTTTTTTCTTCTTATAGTAAAAAATAAAATAACAGCGATTAGTAAATACCACCAAAAGAAAACGCTTGCTGCATAACAAAGTAGTTGTCAGTCAAACTATCACAGTGCTGAAAACTAAAATGACCTGGTAATCAAGGGGTGATACAGGCATACAAGAATACTAGTGGCTTATAGAATTTAAGTGTTCTATGTTAAAAGGACACAACTTACATGTAGCCTGCTGCTGTATCTTGCTGTCTTGTTGCATTGACAATTAATACTTAGTTTTTTTTTATATTTAAAGGTGAAAAACCATCAAGGACATAAAGATATAAGATGTGACTTTAAGAAAGGATAAGACTTTAAGATGAAAACATACATTAAATAAAAAAAATACCAGAAAAGGGCTGTTGAAACAATGTAATGTACAAAATATCCATACCTGGAATTCATTTTTAACAGTAACAGTCAGGTGTCACTGATTTCTCCATGGGCCTGCAATAGTGGCTAGGAGTGGTAGGAGATAGAAACTAGGTTTCATCAGGGGCGGACTGAACATTTGGAAACTCGGGCACTGCCCAAGGGCCCGGGGTCAGTAGGGGGCCCTATGAGATGCAGACCAACAAGGAAATTTGTGAAAAGAGATTCACAAGAAAGCGGCTACATTATGGACAGAATGCAATACTCAGAAAAATTTCCAAAAATTATGCTTTATTACACATTAATAGACAATCGGGCAATCGCCCTGGTTTACCATCACCTCAGTATGAGACAATACACACAGACCGAAAACCATTTAAAATCACACCAAGATCACATGCTATGCATATAAGCAAATACAGTTACCACATGGAGAGAAGCATAACCCTAAGCCTATACAAGGCAATGTGGGTATAAAATAGAATGAAAAAAGGGGGATATACCCCAGTAATGTAATTATGGATTCATGCAGGCCCTATGAGATGCCCCTGGTACCTTTTTCATAGGCTTTTTTGAGCTTGGGCAAGGACAGAGGGGCCCCATGATCCCCTATTGCTCGGGGGCCCCATGAGTTGTCAGTCCGCCCCTGGGTTTCACTACTGACTTTTTTTTACAAAAAGTCAAAATTTTCATATAAAAGAACAATTTAGTGTGCTTAGGTTGTAAATTTTAGGGAATGAAAGCCTGCATTTTAAATATGTAGTGGAGCAAATTATGAAGGTAACAATACAGTTACATGTTTGAGGAATAAAAAGGTTTACTTTAATATCAAAAGAAGAATTTGATTGGATTCTACATCCATCACATTTTTTTTAGATGTTTGGATAAATGAAGCTCATTTGTGTTGAAAAAGATGACCTTAACAGCTCAGCTGACATCTGCATTCAAAGGTCAGTCTCCAGGGTTTTTCAACACTATACTTATAAATACCATGACTTTTAGTCATGTCGTATCATACCTACCTATAATTATTATACTGCTATATAGAGTTTGAAAATCTCTGTAGTGAAACAATAGAACTAAATAAATCCTGTCTGTATGAAAAGGTTTACATTTTAAGCAGCTGTACTTTGGATTGGTCTGCTTAATATTGGTATTTATTTTAAGAACTGCATCAAGTACAAATACAAGTTGTCATTTGACTTGTATCCTTCTATATCACAGAGGAATATGAGCCAGAAGAAACAATAAAATGGTGTTCACTGTTGAAGAATATTAACTATACAAAAATTCTTACTAGCTGTTATATAGTATATGTGCAGACAACTAGCTAGATATCTACTTATCATTAAGTTTGTTTATTTTATTTGTTATATTTACAGCTAACAAGAATACATTCTAAAAAAAAATACAGCCATGCTAGCCACAAGATGGCAGCAACTGTCTTCAGTATACTGTATATAGAGCTACATTCTTGAAGCATTTATTTCTTTCCTAACCAAAATATTTAATTGATCTTAAAGCATAACCCACTTTTATATTTTCAATTATCAAGTCTGTCTAATGCTGATATTTGAATTGTGGCAGGATCAGACTACAAAGCATTACAATTATTGTTCTGTATATATTGGATGCATAATGATAAAATACTAGTAACTTTACTGCTACTTTATACAATTATGTTTTAGAGATACAGTATCTCAATTTTGTCGATGCTGCAAAATCTATCAGCAGTATTTAGAGCATCATGAAATGGTCTACAATGAATCTTTTTAATGGATATAAAACTTAAGAATAATTCATAATACTACATATGATTTTAGAATGTAGAATGAAGCTCTTATCTTAATGTAAAATATAAATATCAAAGGGAAATTATAGCATTTGTTCTTCATAAATATTTGTATTTCTCTCTTTGTACAACTCATTGGGGTTTATTTACTAAAATTAACGAATGAAAAATCTGGTACTGCTCTGCTTAGAAACCAATCAGCTTCCAGGTTTTTTTTTCAAAGTTTAAGTGAACAGCTGAAGTTGAAGCTGATTGGCTACATGCACAGGAGCACCAGTTTTAGTAAATCTACCCCATTACGGATACAAGCTTTTGCTTAGTGGCAGTGCATGATAACTCAACCTCTGCCATTCTCTCTTAATTCATTTCTATGACCCTAACTTACTAAAATATAAAGTGAAAGGTGGTAAAATAAACCTGTTCTCAATTCAAACTTCCAACCAAAACAAAAAAAAAGTATTCATCCATTACATAATGTGATTCTTAAACTGAACATCAGCTCAGTTCACTTTACCCTTTATTAAAGCTGAATTTCAGTAAAAGTGAAAATGCTTCCATGCAATAGAGCTGCACTCACACTTCAGAGGTTACATACTAAGTCTTGTCTAATAGACATCTGATGTCATCAAGACCAATGCAGAGCGTAATAACCCTGCTTTGGATGTGAGGAGGTTGAGGAACAGTTCACCAGAAGAGCATGGGGGAGTGTGGAAGATCAGGTGAGTAAAAGTGCTTTTCTGTTCTGCAATTTTTGCTGTACAGATGCAGGCCTAGGGAAAGGGAGGACTTTTATTTTTCCTGGAGTTGGATTTTAAACAATAAATGCTCTGCAAGTCTAAATGATCTGGATAATACCTAAAAACTTGCTGGCACAGATTCATCCTTTCCAGTCTCATGTGTCTTACTATTGGTTGTTAAGGCAGCTTTTTGCAGTGATGGGCCAATAGCAAGGTGGATGAGGTAGAAAGGGGCAAACCACATCCAATAGTCAGAAAACGACCAATAAAATTACAGAGCGCCACAGGTTTTTGCCATTTTGGTGTGTCCTAAAGGAAATTGAAAGCACTACACAGGCACCTGAAGGGGCTCGCTAACCCTGTATCAGAAATTTCTGGTTTTGTGGTTTATGTTTATGGATACATAGAAATGTTTTTTGTCTATGTGTGATTTTAACAAACTTTACCTGAACAATCCATGATTTTTCAATTAAGTTTCTCTAATTTTTGTTGTGCTACATCGTCTTGGAGAAGTCCACTTCTAAGGCAAATGTATAGTGGTTTTATATGGTGGTGGTATATTTTCTCTATTTATTATGGTTATGACTGAAAAATATAAGTTTAGTTAAGAAAATAAATAATACTGCAACTAAACATTTTTATTTTTTTAGACAACCAACATATTGAGCTCATGAATATTTCATGTGGTTTCTGTTTCTTCTTATCATCTATTGTAAAAAAAAGCTTGTTTACGGGACTCAATAGCCAAAGCTAAAATGTGCACACAGTAGTAAATGAGTCATTTTCTATTTGAAGTTTCCATTTAATGATTCAAGGAGACACAGCAAGCATGAAAGGTAAGTGCTGGTATTGTACTCTTTAACCCCTTATTGTCTAGACCCAGTGTCCCTTTAAATTGGTCTTGACTGGTTGTCTGAGTGGTTACATGACTGGGAGCCCACAGCACATGTAGTGAGCCCACTCTCAGTGCAGAATTCTTGGCTGCCCATGATTGCACATATGTGACATGTGAGTGTCAGCGCCAACCTGTTGCATCTATGCATGATGTGAACAACAGGAGGGTAAACAAAGATTGTAACTGTTTTAAGAAGAAGTTGTGCCAAAACTATTTTAGCTATACTTTTCCTATGGACCACAGGATTGCCATTAGTTCTGCCCTCCGGTGATCCATTTTCGGTCAACAGTTGCCCATATAGCCGGGATCCACCCAGAAGCCTGAACTGGCACCTGGCTCAACCCTTCAGCAGGGAACATTCAATATGCTTAATATGCATACTTTGCTGGTCAGCTTGCTACTGGGAAAACTATCTATATTTATTCTACAGACAATAATAATAAGCAATAAAACAAAACTAATAAACAATGAAACAAAATAATTGAAACTGTTTATTGTGTCAGAAATGCAAATTAGGTCTCTGGGCCTATATCTGCACAAATTCATTGAGGATTTTCTTTTTTCTAAGTTATTTCAGGTTATCTATCTAGATGTGTTTTAATGGTTTAATAGGAGTGCACTTTAATTAAATGTGAAAATAGCAATTAAATAGCATGTTTTCATATCTACAGATCTAGAAAGATGTTGATTCATGTGGAAAATGTTTAAAGTGGTTGTAAAGGCACACGGTTTTCTACCTTCATGCATGCTATGCCTGAAGGTAAACAACCTTCTGTGTACAGCAGTGCCTCCAGCCCCCCAAAACGTACCTAAACCGAAATCAATTTAGCGATCTGCACAAGAGCTTCAGCTCTCGTGGGTCTCTCCCTCCTCTTTGGCTGAGACAGCATTGAGAGGCACCAGGGTTGTTTTACTAAAGGTAAATAGGTTGGAAGTGCACTGAAAAGTGCAGTTGCTCTAGATCTGAGGGGAACAGGCATGGGAAATAAAAAAAACAGCATTTTTGCTTGGATGAAAGAAATCAGTAGAATTTTGCCTCATTTTAGAGCTTCCCCTTGGATCTAAAGCAAGAGCACTTTAAGTGCACTTGCAGTGCACAGCCTATTTACCTTTAGCAAATCAACACCATTGTCTCCCAGTACTGTCAATTGCAGCCTGGGAGCCAATGAGGAGAGAGTATTGGCGTGACCAAGCCACGCTCTCTGTGTGAATGGACACACAAAGCAGCAGCTCAGAAGCAAGCCTGCTTGGGTGCCCCCATAGCAAGTGGCTTGCTATGGGAGCACTAGGCAGGAGGAAGGGGCCTGGAGCACCAACAAGAGACCCAATAATAGGAGGATTTGGGCTGCTCTGTTCAAAACCATTGCACAAAGCAGTTATGTATAATATTTTTGTTATTTAATTATTATTATTTTTTAAATGAACCTTTAATATCCTTTTAAATGTGGAACTATGGGCAAAAAGGACACACATACCGTTCTCCTGTAACATTTCATTATTGGTTGATCTGTTGATCTTGCCAGTAGACCACATAATACTTCTCATTTAAGAGAGTGACAATGGTAAATACATAAGCACTGAAATAAGCATTGAAATATAAATATATAGAAACCCTAACAGCAAACTTCTCTTTTTTTGCTCCATTTTATCCTGTTAAATATACCATTCAGGGTCTTTTGTTATATCTGTGAAATCCTGACAGAAATCCATTGAGATTGTCACAACTTGTGCTCTCTGCTTCTGCTGCCCTGTTATTAGTTAGCATTGTTCATGATTTTCTCTGCGGACTACAGAGCACCTTCCCCCCTTAGTATGAAAAGGAGAAAAGAACATTCTGTAGATCTTAGATACTGCTTGTTTTCAGTTGACAATGCTGCTGCCCTATAGATACAGTACAGTGAGTAAGAATTGTGACCCTAGGACAGTAAGATGTTACTGGCTACACTTTAAGTGTAGATATTACTGGATACCAGGGGCGGACTGACCATTCGAGCACTCGGGCACTGCCCGAGGGCCCGGGGTCAGTAGGGGGCCCCATGAGATGCCCCTGGTATCTTTCATTGGCTTTTCATAGTCTTTTTTGGGTGTGGGCGAGTACACAGGGGTCCCATGATCCCCTATTGTCCGGGGGCCCCATGAGTTGTCAGTCCACCCCTGGTGGATACACTTTAAGTGTAGACTTTATACACATTCTTTTAATATTGGACATATACCAGTACATTTTAGGGCATGTTGAGGGTGAATTAATAATATAGTGGATATTTTGCACATAGCAAAGTGTGTTTTTACTTTCAATAACCAGTCACGAATAGAAGACTTATTGAAAAGTAATGTTGATGATACTGTAGAGTAAAATACATGACTTGCTCTACCAGGTGAATATTTAACTTACCCAACGTGTTGGTGAACTGGTAGACAGTAATAAAAAGAACCCTCCTTATAGAATATATGGGCTCATTAACCCTAGGTGTTCTCTCTTTTGACCATAAATGTTCTTCATCCTTTTAAACAGGACCCTGATTAAATCTTTCTGGATGACCATCGTTGGCAGAGAACATGGCTTCCCGATTCAGGATGTCCTGCTGCTACTCTGCCTTAGGAATCCTAACTTGTAAGGGGTCATTTGGATCCTTTTACCAGTTCACTGAGCAAAGCAGTCTACGCAATGCATGGTACAGTCACTCTGCCTGAATAGCCATCACACTGGAGTTCATGCAATGTAAATATTAAGGCAATTATGGTCAGCCCATAATGTGTTTTCTGTTTGTGAATTGCGCACATTACATGGCAACCAAAATCCAGCTTTCGTTAAGTGCACACGCTTTAAGCGCTGCTCATGACTGCTGATTTGATCCATTCTATGGTAAAGAAAGTGCAATCAGTAAGCTGTTTAGACAGGGTAAATATAGTCCTTTAACATTCAGGTGCTTAACAACAATACAAAGATGCATTATAAACATGACTGACTGAGGAAAAAAAAGGCAAAAACTATTATAATGGAAATTCACTTAACTTAATGACAGAGTGCATCTCCTATAATGCAAATGCTAGCAAAGAATTTGTATATTTAATACCATTCTGCTCTCCCCCTTTTTGTTTTAATTAATTAGTTCTGTCATTGTATCTTTTTCTCCCTGTGACATATTCTTTGCGTTGGCTGCATTCAGTGTTGCATAATGAGCATCTCCAGCTGTGTTGATCTATATCTGGAGTTGCATGATGTCACATACGTACGTAATATGTGTCTACAATCAGGTTTAGATTTTCTGCTTAAATTATTTATCTCTGATACTATCTAATTACCTGTCACAGACTAAATGGTTCTAACTTCTAAGTTTAACACTTCTATTTGTTTCATTAACTATAACAGTTTGCGTCTATTAAAGTATCTGCTCTCAAATGACACTACTTCTGCACATTTGTTTCAATCAGAAATCTGCAGTACAAAGTTTCGAATTAGGTTGACTTATTCTTTTATATTTATTTAGCTCTACATTTATGTATGAGCTGCTTTTTTTTCACTTTCAGTCTTTTAAAAGAATTTTATTCTACAGTTTATGACACTTACTGGAAAAAAGTCTAACCAAAAACCTATGTTATTATAAAAATATTTTACTTGTAAGTTTGTCGATTTTAATGAAAAACCATTGAAAGCCGTTTACTGAGCAAGCGGAGATGGAATCATATTCGGTTTCAAAAGCAAACATGCACATAGACAAATAAGCAAATAGAAACACTGTAATCCTCTTACCCTGTGTATAACATCTCAACAAGCACTTAAATAAGTCATTGACATTTAGCTGTCTGAAAATATATCTTTTTACAGATATATACATGGAAATCAGAGCAAAGAATTCAGATCTATGCTGTAAGCCAGCAGCAAGTGCATATGTTGAATGCCCATTAATATGTTATTTGCACAACTCTTAGCATTAGAAGCAGTTTGTCCATAAACGCCATTCTTAAAGAAGAACTGTACCAACACAAGGTATATGTCTGTTGTTTTATTATTATTTATGTTGTTACCGGCTGGTTTTTGTACTGATTTTGAATTAGTGATTAAAAAATCAGCTCCACTGTATATTCTCTTATTTTGGATACACCCACATCTTTGCATGGAGGTCTTTCTGATCAAAAGAAAAACTTTCAGGTAACCAGGCAATCTTTATTCACAGATTGAATGACTCTCTGCAGATTGACCAAATGTGTATGCAAAAAAAATTGTAACTGCCAAATTTTGCTTGATTTGAGAATCAATCAGTTCATCATTACTGGAAACAATGTGGATAAAAAGGGAAATAAGCGTGCTTACATAACACTGGCATATTAGGGATAATTTAATAAAATTAGCAGAGGCCTCTCACTTAGCAAAGAGAATATTTACTTTGCAAAGTCATTGCCAGTAAATAAGGTAACCCTGAGTTCATTTTGAATACCCAATCATGTGAAAAGGAAATAAAATAAACAACGTGTGCATCAAAAAGTAGGGGTTTATTGAAGTGAACCTTATACGCAAGTTCAGAGAACCTACACTTTTCATGTAGTTTCACTTATATCCGAGTACCCTCTGTCCCAAGTTCCCCTCCATATCGCTGCCTAGGTCATCTGGATCTATTGTCATAAATTTTCTTGACCAGACTGAGTTTATGCTGAGACGTTTATATGAAGGAATAGGATTGCAGAGTACATGTATGGGCCCAACTGGGAAGATCTTTGACATGCAGTCCATACATCCAAATCTTGTTGGATCAGGGACAGATCAGTATATGTCTGGGAAGGGTACTGGGGATGGGGGAGGTGCTCTAATAACAGTGTAAAATTAGAAACCTGTGTGAACTTTTAACTTTTTGCACTTCCAGGCTATGAATTCTACTTTTAACCTAAGGTAGCCAAACCATTTTTGCTATTTTTTTTTTTACAATTGTATTTTTCTTAAGTTTTTCCAAAAATGAACAAATACAAGTCAGAGGTGAAAGTCACCACAAACACATCAGCCTAAAACACATAAGGCAAGATGTTACAAGCCACATAAGGCATTATTAAAAATTCACATGTGGGAAGTTAACAATTAAAGTGGAACTTTATCCATAATAGCTTCATAAAAATAATGTTCTTTAGTAAGAAACATACATCCCACATTAGTAATCATGCTGCCAAAATTAGTGTGCGCTGTAAATAGCTTCCAGAATTGTTCCTGTTTCTTCTTGCTGGAGGCTGCCATTTTGCCTGGAGTCCTGAGCAGCATTAAATCTTTAGGTTGTCAGCATCGGTCTCTACAAATTTAGCACAATGTCTAAAATAGAGAGCAACTGAGCATGTGTAGAACAGGTTGAGACTGTGTATTACTGGATTTTAAATGGTATAAAAATGTATTTTAACCACTTGCCCTCCAGGGGATTTACTATCCTTCCTGACCAGGTCATGTTTTGCAATACGGCGCAGCATTACTTTAACTGACAATTGCACAGTCATGCAATGCTGTACATAAATGAAATTTATGTCATTTTTTCCCACAAATAGAGTCTTCTTTTTGGTGGTATTTGATCATCTCTGCATTTTTATTTTTTTGCGCTATAAACAAAAAAAGAGTGTCAATTTTCAAAAACATTTTTTTACTTTTTGTTATAAAAGATATCCAATAAAAAATTTTTAAAAATAAAATGTCTTTGTAAATTTAGGCAAAAATGTATTTTGCTACACGTCTTTGCGATTTGTAATTTTGTGCAGAGCAGCAGCCATGTAGCAGTATATCTGCTTTAGGGCAGTAGCAAGTATTTAAAAGAAAAGATGTAGGCGCATAAGGTTACTCCAGGTGTATATATTTATGTAGGGCACATGAAATGATTAAAGTGGCTGTAAACCCTCACGTATACCCAGTGAAGTAAATAGCCTCGGGTGACACACAGAGATGATACAAAAATCCTCCTGTGTAAGTTTTACTTGTCTGTCTGCAGTCTTCTCTTTTGTACATCCCTTAAAAAGCACTGATTTTAGATAAAATCCTTCTGCATTTGTCAGTATCACAGAGGTAGGGGCAGGGAGCTGCAGGTAGAGCTCTGTAAGAACTGACTGGAGGAAAATGACACATCTCCCTTCACACAGCACACAGGAGCTATGTTTTGTATAGAAAAGCTGTCTGCTGAGCTCCCCCCCCCCGACATAAATTTATTTAACCTCCTTGGCGGTATTCCCGAGTGTAGCTCGGGGTAACATTTCAGTACCACAAACGGTAACCCCGAGCTACACTCGGGAATACTATGCGGCACTGCTCCGGCATTTGTTCTTCACTTACCTTACTCTGCGCTCCCGCGATGTGTCCCCTGCAGCGTCCCCGGCCATCTCCTCCGGCCGATGCCGGCATCCGGCTTCTGTGTCCTGTCCCTGTGACGTCGGGACGTACGGGCGCCGCTGGCGGCGGGAAATTTAAAAATTTTAAAAAATGTCTTTTTTTTTTTTACATTTTACATAGTAAAACATTGCTGTCTCAACCAATTTCACATACATATTGTCCCTACTGCTTTGTCTTGTGCCCTGCCTGCATTTTGTCTGTTCTTTCTGCCTGGAAACTGAGAAATGTCTATGGCGTCCAAAAAGTGTCCCCTTAGGTCAAAAGCAGTTTAGATCAGCTAGGAGAACAGCGATAGTAAATCAGAACCACTTGCAGAATTGAGTGATAATGATTTGTGGGGAAAATCGTCATCAGACACTGAAAACGATTTTGCGACTTTGCTCAACAATGTGCTAACTTGGTGCTATATTTCAAATTTCAGTGTTTTTGGTTTGATTATATTATTGAATTAAATGTATTATTATTATATTATTATTTTTTATGATTATTTATTAAATTATAATTTATGATTACGTGTTTCAAATTTTATCTTACCCGGGATGTTTACTAGACTCTTGTTCGGACAGATTTCAGTGAGTTATTCCTAAGAATTACAGGCCTAAAATAAAAAAAATACATATTTCCATGCAAAAAAATGGTACCGCTTTCAGCACCAAAAATCGGAAAGAATCATACCGCCAAGGAGGTTAATGTGTTGGGAAAAAATTGTCAGAAGTGACTCATGCTGATAACAGAGGAACAAAGCACCAGAGAGAAACAACACTTTAGCTTTACAGAGAGACAAGTAAAACTACAGATTTCTGTTCTGTGTCCAGATTCCATGACTGAGGTTTACAACCACTTTAATGAGAAAGAAAAGATGGGCAAAGAAGAAGACAGAAACCCATATTCTAACCTATCCCAAACTTCCAAAACCTTATTAAATTACCAAAGAGTATCAAATACAGTACCATGTGTTCCATCTTCTTAATATCAGCTAATTGTTTGCAATATTTTTTTTTTCCCTTACAGCTTTCAAAGTTTGTAAAATGTTCCCAAACCATACATTTTCTGAAAGCATGGGACCAGTAGAATAAAAAGTCGAAAAAAAAGTTGGTGCTCTATAATCATTAATAATACTCATAAACACCACAGTCTTACTAATTCTAAAAAACATGAAACTGTGTTATGTTAATAAATAACAAATATTTGTAAATTTTAAATTGTGCTTTTTTGTGAAATGATGAAATTTGAACATAAGCAAAACTGTAAACAAACAGCTAATGCTATGAATCTGGAGGGTGGTTTCACATGTACGCACAATTGTGTGAGTTTATAAACATGATTTCTGTAATGGTGTGAGTTTTTACATGCATCAATGTGCACTGCTGTGGAGCAGCCCATTCATTTGAATGGGCTGCTGAATGCACATATATTGCACAAAAAAGGTGTATGTACCTTTTTTTAAAAACTCAGCACATCACAATGCATGGTAGCAGGGGCAGACTGACAACTCATGGGACCCCTGGGCAATATGGGATCAAGGGGCCCCTGTGTCCTTGCCCAAACTAAAAAAAGCCTATGAAAAAGGTACCAGGGGCATCTCATGGGGCCCCCTACTGACCCCGGGCCCTCGGGCAGTGCCTGAGTTTCCAAATGGTCAGTCCGCCCCTGCATGATAGTAAGTTACCATGTGACATTGTGCATTACAATACACTTCACCTCCTTAGCGGTATTCCCGAGTGTAGCTCGGGGTAAAATTTCTATACCAAAAGCGGTAACCCCGAGCTACACTCGGGCTTACCATGCGGCGCTGCATAGGGATTCACTGCAGCGTTTACCTTGTCCTTCGCTCCCGCGATGTGTCCCCTGCAGCGTCCCCGGCCATCTCCTCCGGCCGATGCCGGCATCCGGCTCGCCGTGTTCCGGTCCCTGTGACGTCGGGACGTACGGGCGCTGGAACCGGCGGGAAATTTGAATTTTTTAAAAAATGTCATTTTTGCTGTCATTGCTATTTCAATGCATTTCACATACATTTTGTTCCTACTGCTTTGTCCTGTGCCATGCCTGCATTTTGAATGTTCTTTCTGCCTGGAAACTTAGAAAAGTCCATGGCATCCAAAAACGTCCCTTTACGTCAAAAGCGGTTTTAGAACAGCTAGAGAACAGCGATAGTAAATCAGAACCACTTGCAGAATTGAGTGATAATGATTTGTGGGGAAATTCGTCATCAGACACTGAAAATGATTTCGCGACTTTGCTCAGCGATGTGCGAATTCAAATTTCAGTGTTTTTGTTTTTTTATCATATCCGGAATGTTTAATAGACTCTTGTTCGTACAGATTTCAGTGAGTTATTCCTAAAAATTACAGCCTACAATAAAAAACTACATATTTCCAGGCAAAAAAATGGTACCGCTTTCAGCACAAAAAATCGGAAAGAATCAGACCAACAGGGAGGTTAAGTTAGCAATGCTCACTGGAGTGCTATTAGAATGAATGCAACTGCAGTGCACCAGTAAAACCAACAGGGATTCTTGTGCACTACAGCAATTTCAACATTGTGCAAATGCAAATAGGATTTCTTAAACTTATTTGTAACATTTTTTAATCTTTTTTTTTCTTTTTTACTATTACTGATGAAGGCACTAGTAAATGATATTGCTGATATCTGCCTGTCTTTTCCCTGCTTTTGGCAGGGGGGAAAAGCAAGGGGGGGGGGTGAGGGGTCAGAAGATAGAAGGAGGGGATCACACTGTGCAGGTGACACACAGGGTTTCTTTTTTTGAGCACAGTGGGGAGGATCTATGTTAGCAGAGTGGCAGTAGCTGATGAGGGGAACGCAGTCACTTTTTGAATCAATTGCTATGATCAGTGGCTTGTCAGACACTGATCATAGCTATTAATTTAATCAGGGCATTCTGATATAAGACCATGGTTGCTGAAGTGTCCATGATCTTCTAGCAGCTGACAAGTGAATACTGACCAGAGGTCGGTAAGCAGTTTTGCTCTGGTGTATGCCTTATGTTGGTGGCAACAACAGGGTTAAACCTTTGGATATTAGGGGATGGTTGTTTGCTTTAAAATGTTCAAACCTTTGAAATATATTATTGTTTGTTTAAAACATGCTATATTTTGAAAGAAAAAGTCTAAACCCCCATCTCTTTCCTTTTTCAAACAGAACAAAGCTCATTTCTGCACACAGACCAATGTAAACAAGGATAAACTGCAACATCCATTGCAATCTAGCTTTCCTATAATTTTAGCATTCCAAGGTTATCTGCTGTGAACATTCATGTTTTGCTGTCAATTTATTGTACGGATGACCTAAACTTTCCTAAACTGGTCATGCATGATAAATTTGTATTGGTATTTCTACCTTTAGCTAGCTATATGCAAATATTTCATTTGATGGTGCACACCTTTGCACTTTTATTTGATTATATCCAAATAATATTTATTTATGATTGTTTTGATCAAATGTTCTTTCCATTAGTTTTTGTTCTCTAAAAAGATATAATGTAAAAAATGTACATTCAATTCAGTTCAATTATGCTATATTGAGCCACATTGAAAGCCAAAGAAACATTTCCAATCTGTCTGATTATTTCAGCTTTGCTATCAAAGCAACTGTTACAAGTGATCTAAAGAAAATCTACGCATCATTAACATATGCTTAATTTAAAAAAAAAAGTGTTTATGCAATAAAATGATCATTGTAAGTGAATTATTGAATAATCAGATTAAAATGTCTGTGCCACTTAACGAATGTGCACAAATCGGCAGTGGTCTTGGGTACCTAAACCACTTTCCACCTACAATATATAAACATCTCTAGCACATTTTATTTGGTAAGAAGACATTTTTCATTGTAGGTGTGTGTGTGTGTGTGTGTGTGATGGAAGCACTTAGACATAGTGCCTGCAGGCTGAATTGCTTTTGGCCATTTTATTTTAGGCTCAAAACATTTTCAGCAAGTACAGAAAATACCTGTTGATCAAGTAAAAAAGGAGGTGTACTTTTCACTTCATGTGATCAGAACTGTAAACAATGCTGCCTTTATCATACCCCCTGTAAGGGAGATGATCAAAGCAAGACATATTTGTAGTCCAGCCTAGGGGGCAACCATGACCCCCTCCATAGATACAGTGGGGTGAGTGAGCACAGCCACCCAGGCACAGGAAGTGTTTATACTGGATACAAATGGAGAAACAGAAAAAGGGCGCACGACCTAGTGCATTATCGGTTAAAATAATTTATTAAAGAAACAAAAATAGGTATCATACTCACAATGGACATAATAACACAGGCATGTCAAACTGAACAAGATGTATGATCCAAACAACATCTGAGTCCATACGATGGAACCCTGGATGACCAACTGGCTAACGCATTTCGAAGACACAACCTCTTCCTCGGAGCCAACCAATCAGAGCTCTGAGGAAGAGGTTGTGTCCTCGAAATGCGCTAGCCAGTTGGTCATCCAGGGTTCCATCGTATGGACTCAGATGTTGTTTGGATCATACATCTTGTTCAGTTTGACATGCCTGTGTTATTATGTCCATTGTTAGTATAATACCTATTTTTGTTTCTTTAATAAATTATTTTAAATGATAATGCACTAGGTCGGTGCGCCCTTTTTCTGTTTCTCCATTTGTATCCAGTGTATTCGGACCACCCCGGTCTGTTGAGGGCAGCAAGCAGTGCATATTCCAGAAAATTCCAGAACATTCCTATTGGGTCTACTGAGTCCTTTCCTAGTGCAGGAGTAAAGTGTTTGTTGTACAGGAAGTGTTTATCTGCAGGATAAAAAGGTTAAAGCAAAGGAAAAAAAGACAGGAAAAAAGAAAAATAATTCAGCCATCACATCTAAGAACTGGTTTTGATTTATTTTTGGCATTAGATAAATGTTAATTTCCATTAGGATATCCTGGATAGGATGTAATTATATAAAGCAAGGCTAGGCCTATATGTTAATTCAGTGTAACATTATTAACTTTGAATTACTGGTAGGTGGATCTGCCAATTTATTTTATATATTAATTGGTAAATCAAGTAAAGTCTTCTGTTTTTTTTCACTCCTGTTTTATTTAGTATGTTATTTTTTTTGGGGGGGGGATTTATATTACAATTAATACTTTAAAAAGAGATACACGCTAGTTTTAACCTTTTCTCACCGGTGCCTCCCAGCCCTTTAAGAGTTTCAGAAGCCGGGAGGCTGGGAGGGGTTTTAGGGTCATGGGACCGCCGTGAGTCGTCGTCACGGCGGTCACATTAATGGAAAAGGTCCCGATCGAAAGGGGAGATTGGGACCTTTCCGGGAGTCGCGGACACATGTGCTGGGAGCACGCAGGGCGCATGCTCTCAGCGCATATGTAATTTGTAATTGCATGCAAATATGCGGCCACTCAGCGTCAAGTCCCAGATGCCGAGAGGTCGCATATTTGCGTGCGCTCGGCGTCAAGGGGTTAAGATATATAATGCACTAAACAATACATAATGATTACAGATATAATATCAGGTCAAAGCACCTGATACAGAATTAGGATGGGGACTTCCCATAATAAAAGAAGATAAAAAAGAATTTGGCCTCTTGTTGCTTAGTGGCATGCTGGTAGTATAAAATTATAAAATATACTAGTAAAGTTATGTCTTAGTGAAAAGATGCCACATTTTTACAGTTTTCAACATATTACAACAGAAAAAAAATCTGAAAAATCAATAAACTCTTGTTTTACAATCATCTCCCAAATGGACTGTCCTGCTTTCTATAGTTGTGTCTTTTTGGGTGCCTCTGATTGTAGAGAAAACATAATGTAGAGAGAAAAATATTACCCACTGAAACATGGCAACCTAACAATGAAGTGTGCTTTTGTCAAAAATGTTTTTTTGTTCATGTTTGAAAGTTAGATTCCTTATCAGTTTTTTTTTGTTTTGTTTTTTTTTTTTGTATTTTGGTGTATTGTGTTCTGCATTGTGGCAGAAAGTGAGGGGAAAGCTCCCGTAGAGATGCAGGCAGCAATAAAAAGCCGACATAGTTTCCAACTTTCAGCCACCCTCCCAAAAAAGTTCTTCCAATTGCCATTATCACCTTGCTAGAGACATTTCCTCTCAGTTCATGTACTGACATTGTCACCAGGTAGAAAGTGAAGAAATATCTACCAAGCAGATACCATTCCAACCCATTCCTCACTCTATTCAAAACTAAAACAAGTTTTAGCCACAGAAACAATTTAAAACAGATCTCTCATCTGTTCTGAAAAACACCCCATATTGGTTTTGCAAAAGTGTTACAAAGTTATTGTTAAGTAAACAAAGCCCTTACTGAATTGTAAAACGTTGGGTTACTAACAAAGGCTTCATTTGCCTTGGTCATTAATGGGTTAAAGCATTTGCACAGCTAAAGAGCAGACATTTACAAAAGGAGTATTGTCATTTGATATAGGTACCTCCTAAATTATACTCAGTGTTATTGCTCTACTGATGGAACTATCTTTTAGGTATAATTTTGGGCATATGCTTAAAAAAATTATTCTCTTCTCTAAAATTTAGACACTTTCATTTGTTCAGTACCGAGAAATAAAATGTACTGTATTGCCAGTGAAACATTCACATTTGCTTTGCACTTAATGAGCACTTGGCATTTTGACCAAATCTCTTGCAGTATTGTTCATATTGTCTTTCATTATCTAAAAACAGAACATAGTTCTCTTTTAATCTTTGAATTAAAGAAAAAGGTAGTAATTACATAGCATACTCCACATGCTACAGTTGAAGACCCAGTATCTCTTTTTTTTCATACAACTGATGTCATTAGAGTTTGAATAGAATCTCCTGCTAGAAACACTGCGATGCTTCAAAAAAACAATATGCCTTAATGTGCCATACACTATAATAGTGGCATGTAAAATGATATGCAGTTAGTAAAATACTCATTTCTACAACACCTATATTAGGCATAACTCTAATATGTTCATTCCGAAAACACCTCTACTACAGATATAGAACAAATAATATTGTGTATAGGGCAAACAAAAGTAATCCTTGCTATCTATATGGCTCCAAGAAATTCTATGGGACCATCTACAGATACAGGACATGCTCAAATGATACAACAACAGCATGGAGAGTGGCAAGAAGATCATGGAGATTGATATAGATTACTGAAGGCTACAGCTCTCGATTTCAAGAGATCATGCATTTGGGGCAGAGGACAGTTTATTGTGTTAAGGCGCTGGACAAAAAGGACTAAATTGCTTTTTCTATAAGCACAATTATACTTTCAGTCTAAGACATGTACATGCATTCCAGATCTTCCAGTTTGTGTTCTTGCCCGCCACCAGGCGTTTCCTAAGCGTCCCGATCATGTGATCATTGTGATTGGTCGTCACAGTGATCGCATGATCAAGAGACTGTGCTTCCACTTCCCAAATGAAATTAGTGTCCAGTAGCTTTCAATGACAGCATGATCACAGTGCTGGTGGGGGGGCCTAGTGAGTGTGCATCAAGCACGAATCTGCAGCACCAGATGCACTCAAATATGTGGCAACATAGTGTTAAAGCCCAAATCTGTCCTGTCACATATGTGCATACAGCTTCTGACATGGTTATAAAGCAGCCAGATCGTGAGTAGAAGAGCTTGTCTCCTGCCAGAATGCTGAAGAGGGGAACTTTGCTCTCTGTGGGCAAGCACTGATCTCTTTAAATAGGTCTGAAACAGCTAGTATCATGAGCATTGCTGATTGCAGAGCGATAGGTCTGACTCCTTAGGAGGCAAGTCGGATCACTGCACTGCTTTCTTATACACAGCAAGAATCCCACTCTGCAACTGCTAGCAGGTGACACACTTTTCTACCATAGTAGCTTTAGAAAGTAAACACACTGTAAGTACAGGCAGAATGTGGGCAGCACAGTGACTAAGTGGTTAGCACTTCCTCCTAGCAGCACTTGGGTTGTTGGCAGGGGCGGACTGACAACTCATGGGGCCCCCGGGCAATAGGGGATCATGGGGCCCCTGTGTCCATGCCCAAACTAAAAAAAGCCTATTAAAAAGGTACCAGGGGCATCTCATGGGGCCCCCTACTGACCCAGGGCCCTCGGGCAGTGCCCGAGTTTCCAAATGGTCAGTCCGCCCCTGGTTGGTTGTGTGAATTCCAACTATGGCACTACCTGCCTGAAGTTTGTATGTCCTCCCTGTGCCTTCATGGGTTTCTTCCAGGTACTCTGGTCTCCTCAGACATGCCAAGGATGGCTGGTAGGTTTATTGGCCCTAGTATGTGAATGTGAGTTAGAGACCTTAGATTTTATGCTCCTTGAAGGCAGGGACTGATGTGAATGTACAATATACAAGTACATGTAAAGTGCTATGTAAATTGCCGGTGCTATATAAGTAGCTATAATAAATTAAATAATAAGCATACCTTTTGCTTAGACACATTTGGTTCAATTGGGAATTAAAATACAGTTATCTTTAAAACAAATCTAGCCCAAAAGCCATCTACAGTGCAGTGTCAGTTCAGCATCACTTACCCTATGGCAAAATAAGAGTGTAAATACAATATGAATGCACAGACAACACATTTCACCAGAGCAGGTGTAGCCTGTCACAAAGATAGGTGGTTAATGTGTATTGTCCCAGTGGGAACAAAGACCTCAATAAAAACAAATCGATGTCATTACCATTCCTTGCAGCATTAAAAAAAACATCTGGAGTTATTCTTTAAAGCAAATTTAAATAGCTGATGACTTGGTGAACTGCTGATTGCAGGCTCCAACCAGTAACATGAACAAAGAAGAGGCAGTACTAATTAGCTTTATTCATCAATGTTTCAATGACATTCATACGTACATCAGAGTGCAAATGATGTGTATGCTGATGAAACATTGGTGAATAATGCTTATCATCAACATTGAATTAAGGTACCTCCTCCATTTTAATCTTAGTTTTTGCAAAAAATTGAACCACATCAGGATTATAAACATATTTTCTATTAAAAATGAACAGAACTCTGATCCCATGTATGGTGTTAAACTACAGAAAATGTGCAGCATAATATTTTGTTATAATCTACTGTAATTGCAATATCTAACTGCAGTCTAGGTGAGCCTCCTAAAGCTTAGGGCATTACTAGCTTTGTGACAGCAACATCTAAGTAGTGTGATGTGTTACATCCGTTACGCAATTTGTTCACTCATCAGTTAATTTTCTTCAGAATATAGAGTCCATGGTTAATTTAACTTTACACTCAGTTAATGACATCCAAGGTTTCCCACAAGCTAGGGTATTTGAAGTGGTAAAATTAAAAGCTTAATCTAAGAAGAGATCTACTATTTACTGAGAAGCACCCTTTTTACAACCATGTAATAAATTGTCCACCTTAGAAAAAAAGAGTTGACGAAAGCATATCATATATACAGTCATGGCCGAAATTGTTGGCACCCTTGATATTTTTCCTGAAAATCAAGTATTTCACACAAAAAAGGTATTGCATTAACACATGTTTTGCCATACACATGTTTATTCCCTTTGTATGTATTGGAACAAATATAAAACAGAGGCAGAAAAGCAAATATGACATAATGTCACACAAAACCCCAAAAATGGGCTGGACAAAAGTATTGGCACCCTTAACTTAATATTTGGTTGCACACCCTTTGGAAAACATAACTGAAATCAGTCGCTTCCTATAACCATCAATAAGCTTCTGACACCTCTCACCCGGAATTTTGGACCACTCTTCCTTTGCAAACAGCTCCAGGTCTCTCTTATTGGAAGGACACCTTTTCCCAACAGCAATTTTAAGATCTCTCCACAGGTGTTCAATGGGATTTAGATCTGGGCTCATTGCTGGCCACTTCAGAACTCTCCAGCGCTTCTTTGCCATCCATTTCTGAGTGCTTTTTGACGTATGTTTGGGGTCATTGTCCTGCTGGAAGACCCAGGATCTTGGACGCAAACCCAGCTTTCTGACACTGGGCCCTACAGTGCGACCCAAAATCCTTTGGTAATCCTCAGATTTCATGATGCCTTGCACACAGTCAAGGCACCCAGTGCCAGAGGCAGCAAAACAACCCCAAAACATCATTGAACCTCCACCATATTTTACCGTAGGTACTGTGTTTTGTTCTTTGTAGGCCTCATTCCGTTTTCGGTAAACAGTAGAATGATGTGCTTTACCGAAAAGCTCTATCTTGGTCTCATCTGTCCACAAGACGTTTTCCCAGAAGGCTTTTGGCTTACTCAAGTACATTTTGGCAAACTGTAGTCTTGCTTTTTTATGTCTCTGTGTCAGCAGTGGGGTCCTCCTGGGTCTCCTGCCATAGCGTTTCATTTCATTTAAATGTCGACGGATAGTTCGCGCTGACACTGATGCTCCCTGAGCCTGCAGGACAGCTTGAATGTCTTTGGAACATGTTTGGGGCTGCTTATCCACCATCCGGACTATTCTGCGTTGCAATCTTTCATCAATTTTCCTCATCCGTCCACGACCAGGGAGATTAGCTACAGTGCCATGGGTTGCAAACTTCTTGATAATGTTGCGCACTGTGGACAAAGGCAAATCTAGTTCTCTGGAGATGGACTTGTAACCTTGAGATTGTTGATATTTTGCCACAATTTTGGTTCTCAGGTCCTCAGACAGTTCTCGTCTCCTCTTTCTGTTGTCCATGCTTAGTGTGGCACAGACAGACACACAATGCAAAGGTTAAGTGAACGTCTCTCCTTTTTATCTGCTTTCAGGTGTGATTTCTATATTGCCCACACCTGTTACTTGCCCCAGGTGAGTTTACAGGAGCATCACATGCTTGTAACATTCTTATTTATCCGCAGTTGTGAAAGGGTGCCAATACTTTTGTCCAGCCCATTTTTGGAGGTTTGTGTGACATTATGTCGAATTTGCTTTCTTTCCTCCCTTTTTTTGTTTTGTCCCAATACACACAAAGGGAATAAACATGTGTATAGCAAAACATGTGTTAATGCAATACGTTTCGTGAGAAATACATGATTTCCTGGAGAAATATCAAGGGTGCCAACAATTTCGGCCATGACTGTATATATATATATATATATATATATATATATATATATATATAAATTATATATATATATATTTATATATATATATATATGTGTGTGTGTGTGTGTGTGCATTTTTGTGTGTGTGTGTGATTTTTTTTCTGGATTACTACAGTACTATTAGCTAAATGTGCAATTCTAACTTTTTCTGTTCCCTAAAATTATTTAGTAAAGATTCATCATCCTAGAGTCATGTTTGGCCATATTCTACAAAAAAATAATACTTTTTTAAGTGCAGTAACCCATAACAACCAGAATAATTCCTACCACTGAAACCAATGTTGGGGAATTATTCCTCCCATTAATAACAATGATGGGGTACTATTTCTCCTCCTACTGACTACAGACACTATATAATTGTTTACTCTCACTTACCACCAAGCCTGAGGCATTGCTAACTCCCACTGACGCTGGGGCATTTCCTACTGAGTCATGTTATCCCAGAGTCATCCTAGAGTCATGTTTGGCCATATTCTACAAAAAAAAATACTTTTTTAAGTGCAGTAACCCATAACAACCAGAATTTTTTAGAACTGATTTTGCAATGATCAACAACAGATATAGTGAAGCACTCCCCATATATCAACTCACAGCAAATATCACAATCAGTGGATGATGGTCATGTATACTAGTGGTGTTCAAACTTTAGCTCATGGGCTGAATGTAGCCCTTTGCTTGCCCTTGGGGGGACTATTCTTCATACTGATATGATGCACTATTCCTCCCACTTACACCAACAATGAGGCACCATTCCTTCCACTGACACAACATTGGAGCATAATTCCTTCCACTGACACCAACAGTGGGGCATAATTCCTTCCACTGACACAACATTGGAGCATAATTCCTTCCACTGACACCAACAGTGGGGCATAATTCCTACGACTGAAAACAATGATGGGGAATTATTCCTCCCATTAATAACAATGATGGGGTATTATTTCTCCTCCTACTGACTACAGACACTATATAATTGTTTACTCTCACTTACCACCAAGCCTGAGGCATTGCTAACTCCCACTGACGCTGGGGCATTTCCTACTGAGTCATGTTATCCCAGAGTCATCCTAGAGTCATGTTTGGCCATATTCTACAAAAAAATAATACTTTTTTAAGTGCAGCAACCCATAACAACCAGAATTTTTTAGAATTTATTTTGCAATGATCAACAACAAATATAGTGAAACACTCCCCATATATCAATTCACAGCAAATATCACAACCAGTGGGTGATGGTCATGTATGCTAATGGTGTTCAAACTTTAGCTCATGGGCTGAATGTAGCCCTTTGCTTGCCCTTGGGGGGACTATTCTTCATACTGATATGATGCACTATTCCTCCCACTTACACCAACAATGAGGCACCCTTCCTTCCACTGACACAACATTGGAGCATAATTCCTTCCACTGAAACCAATGATGGGGAATTATTCCTCCCATTAATAACAATGATGGGGTACTATTTCTCCTCCTACTGACTACAGACACTATATAATTGTTTACTCTCACTTACCACCAAGCCTGAGGCATTTCTAACTCCCACTGACGCTGGGGCATTTCCTACTCCCACTGGCCACAGTCTGGCCCCCCAAATTAGGCTGGCCCTCTGCATGGAAAGTTTATATTAAATATTTCACCACATAAATTAGTTCAATAAATCATCCAACATATAAAAAAAATAAAATTATGATTATTCTGTGGATTTCTTTTTCAGTGTGTGTTAATTTTAAACCTTATATATTATTTACAATTATATGTAAATTCAGATAATTTAGTGTACTGTATGCGCTCATTACATGATAAGGGTTTGCTCTAGGCAATATATAGTGGTGTGAAACATTCAAAATACTCCTGAAAGGAGTGAATGTTTGCCTAGGCTTTAGGTTACATGACATAGCTTAGAACAGTTTTTTTTAATCTTTGCATAACAGAGGCAAGTATTTTAATGAGAATGATAATATAAAATAATGGGTTAGTATGGTCTTCATTTGTCTTTTTATTAGTCAAAAGAATCAATTTTACAGGGCAAGCATGCTTTCCTGTATTGTATAAATTCTGTCTTCTTTGTCCTCCTGATAAAAAAATGTATTCTATCATCCTCTGCCCCAGATGAATACTCAGTCTTATAGTTGTGAACTTCCACAATGTATCGATACATAGTGACATCTGTGAGACCATCTTCTGAGTCTCAGGACACCCAGGTGAAACTCTGGAGCCTTTGAGCATCCACTGTGCAAATTTGGCCAGTTGCAATGAGATTTCTGTTGCAAATCATTATGGAAGGCAGAGGCCATCGGATTAGTACGTAAGTGTGCATCTAGGGATGCTAAGATCATTTGTATCAGGGGGCTAGGCAGTATACACTTACTTTATATAAAAGCACAATCATCCTTTTCATGATAGATTACATATAACAGAATAGGATGTGTTTTATTCAACAATATAAATGATGAGCAATGCATTTCTAACCTACTGGTCCAGTTTCAGGAAACCTGTTTTTCTTGCTAGATAGGGTATAGTCTTCTAGAAGAGAATGTTCATATTTACAGCTATACCATAATGGTAAATTATAATTGCAAAGGTCAAATAAAAGTCAGAAGACCATGTTAGAAGTAATTGTGCAATGTAAAAAATTACTCTTGTGTCATAGGATTACAAATATTCAGGTGTAATATACTTTACATTCTACAAATCATTTTATGGCAATTCAGAAAAATGCAAAAGGAGCAGTAATTTATAATATAAAAGTTTTTTTCTTCTTCATAATCCATAATCAGTGAACCAAAGTCTTAATCTTTTGTCACTATGTATGCCATTTTAATAGCCATCTCCTTGCTCTGAATATTAAGTACAAGTATGGCAAAGTTTGCATGAGTTGAAAAATGGATTTGCTTTGCAGTGCCAGCCAATACAATTTATTTGTCCATTACCATACTGTATTACCATAAAAGGATTATTGCTGATATGGGTTTTCCATGACGACTTTGGGAGGAGCTAAAAGATTACAGGACAGAGTCAAAAAGTTTGCCTCTGTTTGAAGTTTAGTTTATATGCAGTTGTCAATGATAGATCATTTAAATCAGAATTAAATCAAATTTAAATGACTAGCCCATTAAAAGTAACAAAAAAACAATAAAAACAACTTCTGCTTTAATATTCTCCTTTAATCCTGAGATTGCGTCCACATAATACAGAACCCTGTAGCCCTCAGTTTGATGACCAACATCATTTAACCCATTTCCTATGACCCCAGAACATCCTGGACCTGTCCCAACTCCCTACCCC
Organism: Staurois parvus; assembly: GCF_062004578.1. Taxonomy (NCBI): domain Eukaryota; kingdom Metazoa; phylum Chordata; class Amphibia; order Anura; family Ranidae; genus Staurois; species Staurois parvus. The sequence continues at coordinate 13,956,305 of NW_028317949.1, forward strand.
AATCCATCAGACTATCACCTACTCTCCTCTCCTTTAGGCGCACCCTGAAAACCCATCTCTTCAGGGAAGCCTACCCCACCCCCTGCTAATTCCCGACCTCCTCCACTTTTCCTACCACTCCATCCCCCACAGCTATTTCCTCCTGTACCACTATCCCCTCCCTTCTAGATTGTAAGCTCCAAGGAGCAGGGCCCTCGAACCCCTCGTGTATCGCATTGTATTGTTATTGTACTGTCGCATGTTCTGTCTCCCATTGTAATGTACAGCGCTGAACAAACTATTGGCGCTTTATAAATACTGTATAATAATAATAATAATGATTGGACAGTGAGCCTAGGTTCACACTAATGCGGTGCAGTACATCACATGTGATTCGCACAGGAACTGTGCAAATCACATGCGATTTGTGTGCGGTGCGATAGGAGCCATACATTTTGTATGGCACAAATCGCACTGCACCCGCACCAAAAAGGTGCAGGACTCTTTTTTATGTCCGCACTAGAATTGGATCGCATGGATATTCACACCTATGCGATTCAATTCTGCACACCTCATTTTGTGGTCCGATTTCGGGGTGTTGTTAACTTAATACAAACACCCGCAGCGGTAAACAAGAATGGGGTGCGATTCTGATGCGGTGCAGAATTTGCACAGAAAATGCTGCGAATTACGGACCACATCAGTGTGAACCCAGGCTGAAAGGAAAATTATTCAGTAATTAGCTCATCTCTTCATCACTCCTCTTTCTCTTACTATCAGCCTGCTTCTTGTCAACACATGGACTGAGTGGATCTTTGTACTGATGCCAGGATAAATCCAGGTACTTAAACTGCTTATATTTATAAAAAAAATCTGATAATGTATTAATGATTACAGAGCTACAATAATATGTGTTTTCTATGTCTGCCTAGAATTCAGCTTTAATATATCATTACAAAGTATTTTTATCTGTGTTTGCATTCTTCTAAGAAAGTGTAAATAGAGCTGGTGAGCTTTAATTTTATGCTCTTCTGAATAATGCCATGTTATCATCTGCATTACAGCGAAGTTATCTCATCACCACATAAGCGGCACTGCTAAAAACTTAAATGTTATGTCTATAACTCTCTTTAAGAACAAATACAGTCATCAATAAAATCAATCAGTGAGCTTCTAATTCTTTCAAGCACATTCTGAAACTGTGGTAAAATGCAAAAGTTCACTCAGTGCTTCCTGATCTCTGTGCTGAGTAATTTCCTATCTCAGTGCTTCCTGTTGTCTGTGCTGACTAATTTCCTATCTCAGTGCCTCCTGATGTCTGTGCTGACTAATTTCCTATCTCAGTGCCTCCTGATGTCTGTGCTGAGTAATTTCCTATCTCAGTGCCTCCTGATGTCTGTGCTGAGTAATTTTCTATATCAGTGCTTCCTGATGTCTGTACTTTGTAATTTTCTATCTCAGTGCTTCCTGTTGTCTGTGCTTTGTAATTTTCTATCTCAGTGCTTCCTGTTGTCTGTGCTTTGTAATTTTCTATCTCAGTGCTTCCTGTTGTCTGTGCTGAGTAATTTCCTATCTCAATACTTCCTGCCTAACCAGTCATTTTCAAACTGTTTAGGGAATAATTAGCACTGTCATTTTTAACCACTTGACAACTGGGCTATAGCCGAATGATGGCTGCAGCGCCATTGTCTAGTTCTGGGAGGGCGTCATATGACGTCTTCCCAGAACGCGCCCCTTTTGCACCCCCAGTGGCACGCACCCTGCACTGTCTGTGATTGCTGCATCCTACAGACACAGCTGATCACATGACCAGGTAAAAGGACAATCACAGTGGCCTTTTACCACATGAGTAGCTGTGTCCAATGACAGAGTTGATCACAAAGTAAATATAATTGCCGGTTATCGGCAGCACTTCCCTCACACTGTCACAGCATGAGGAAAGTACTGACAATAACCAGCAAGTGTCACAGAGGACATCTGCACTGATAATCAGGGCACTGATTATTAGTGCCCTGAATATCAGTGCAGCCCCAAAAGTTCCCATCAGTGGCACCCATCAGTGTCCAGCAGTTCCATCCAGCAGTGCCCATCAGTGCCACCCCACAGTGCCCAGCAATGCTGCCCATCAGTGCCACCCATCAGCGCTGCCAGTTAATGCGACATAGTCAGTACAGTCAATAAGTGTCTCCAGTCAGTGCTGCCCATCAGTGCCACCTATCAGTGCCAATCATTGCCTCCTATCAGTGCCCATCAGTGCTGTATATCTGTGCAGCATCATCAGTACCTCCTTATTAATTCGGACCAGTTGCACCTCATCAGTGAATCCTATCAGTGCCTATCAGTGCTGCCTATCAGTGCTGCCTCATAAGTTCCTGGATTGTAAGCTCAAAAGAGCAGGGCCCTCGAATCCCTCGTGTATTGTGTTGTTACTGTATTGTCTCATGTTCTGTCCCCCACTATAATGTACAGCGCTGAGCAAACCTTTTGGCGCTATATAAATACTGTATAATATTAATAATAATAATAATTGCCCATCGGTTCTGCCTATCAGTGCCCATAAGTAATGCCTATCAGTGCAGCCTCATCAACGTACATCAGTGAAGGAGAAAACTTACCTGTTTGCAAACATTTATAATAGAAACAAAGAAAAACTTTTTTTTTTTATTTCTAAGGCAAAAAATAAAAAACAGTGGTGATTAAATACTACCAAAAGTAAGCTTTATCTGTGTGGGAAAAATTATTAAAATGTCATATTGGTACAGTGTTGCATGACCACGCAATTGTCATTCAAACTGCAACAGCAATGAAAGCTTAAAATTGGCCTGGGCAGGAAGGGGGTAAAAGTGCCCAGTAGGCAAGTGGTTAATACCAGGCTGTTTGCATGTTTGAAATAGAAAAGAACCGGCAGTGTTCCAGCATCCTAAGCAGGTGCTTTCTGGGCTAACCAGATTACTATCAAAAAGAATTGGGGTGCACTGGGGTACCGCAGCAATGCTTGAATGAAACAGACACTTACTCAATGCTCCCTGTGTGCACACTAATGTGTAAATTTGACTTGAGAGCACTTTTGACGGGATGATGATGTTTAGAATGGTGCTCTTTAAAATTATGTTATGAAACAGTTTCAGAGCATTCCTGTACATCTAACAAAAATGACCCATAATATTGCACATGTATTTTATCAAAATGTGCTTGTTTTAAAGCGACCCAGTCCTAAATACCTTTCCCACACCACCAAAACACCTCTTCATTAAAGAGAAATCCTCCTTTGATATCCACTGGTAAAACAATATGTCTGGGAGTTGAGTCTTTTTAGTTACACTAATTGCTCACTGGTTCCTCTCGCCAACCCCCCTATCACTACTGTGCCCTGTAATGATGTGGAGGTCAGTTTGAGGAACCAGTGATCATTGGAGGGGCCTGAAAAGATCAACAATCCAAGAACTGTCAGTTTTCCAGCTGAATTCAGAGGAGGATTTTTATTGAAGGGGAAAAGCATTCTAAACACATGGGAAAGATACATAAACTGCTGCTTCATTTGCAGTTACAGTATAGTAGTTTACGTTTTTGTATTACATTATATTTAAAAAAAGGTTGGTGTTATACCAGGTTGTGAATGTCTATTCAAGAAGAAAATAGGCAAGCCCCAACACCACCATTACTATACAGGTGAAAAAATCCAACCTTTTTCAATAACGATTTTGCCAGCAATCAGTTAGGGTGCTGTATGATAACAATGGACATTGCAAAATAATCCACAAATTTCATGTTTATTGGCACCTTTTATATTTAAAGTATTCTAAACTGTAGGAATCTGCTTATCATATATAAATAAAATAGCTTGTGAATCTAATTTGCTTTATCATACTATCTTTGTTGTAATGCTTTTTGCTATAAATGCGGTCTATTTTAGATTAAAATACAGTTAGTCTTTAAAAACGATGTTACCCATTTTGTTATTATCCAGTTTTTAATGTGCAATTGCATACAGTATCTGTATAATTTTGGAAAATGTTCAAGATTTAAGAAATGTAGCTTGGAACGTTATAATTACACCATAGAGACCTATATTGTATTGCATTTTATTACCTTGTATTTCAAGCAGGTTTTGTGGTATTCTAAACCAAAGCTTCAGGAAATTGCCATCACTTATTCAAATTATTAATATTCATTGTATAAATAAAAGTGACACAATTTAAAGGTATTCTATGTTTCTTAGCAGTCTGTGACTATAACGTAAGAATAAACCACAATAAGTAATTAGCGCTGCATACCAATGGACAACAAGTTCCAAAACATTATTGGTGGAATTTTCTTGAACATGCCTTTACATTCATTAGAGTCTTTAAAACAAATCTAATAAGGACTAGCTTATAGTAATATTACATTATTGAATAGTGTAGAGTTACATAACTTAAGGAGATGTAAGATCTGTAGATGTTAGCAGTCTGAGTTGCCTAATGCTAAATACTGTGTGCTCCAGTGTTTCTTCCAATTATATTTTTTGAGAAATATGAAAATTCATCAGGTTCTTGAGTCCAAAAGCACTCATTACTAGGTGCACTGATCCTTTAAGCTTTCAGTGCAACATTAAAGGGGAAAAGCATCTGTTACGGATTTGACATAACCTAAGAAGTCTTGTAGGTAAACAATTATGGTACTCCATTTGAGAAAAACTGGCAATGGAGCCATTGAAGATAATGCTGGTTGCAGCAACAGCTTCCACTACACTGTACCCTCCATTCAAATAAAGACTTTCAATGAAAATCTTAAACTGCACAGTAGTGTGTATTGAACAGTTTTGGTCAATAGATTTCCTATACACTGTGTCACACATTTTTTTTGCTATAAAAATATAATGCAACCATATCTTCTAACCAACCATCATTGGTAAGCTCAGTGCAGCATAGATGACACCGTGTTCCTTCATGAAATAAGATATTCTTATAAATGCAGTACAAACATTGCACTAAGACACTATCATGACCCATTTACTATCAATGCGTCAGAAGTCCCACTGGAACTTGTTAAACATTCTACTGAAAAATTCATTGGAAGAACTGTAATAAGCAGGTGTAAGTTGAATAACTTGCCTCAAGCTAAATTACAGTGTTGAAGGTTTAAGAGGCGTTTCCAGGAAGACAATGTAAAAGATTTTATTTAATCTATCTAAATGGACCAATGGCACTTTATGATTGAAGCGGAAAGTGCATATACTAGGACAATCAAGAAAAAAACATACAATTTGTTTTTAATATCTTAAGTCTGAATATCAGAAAGTGTAAACATATTCTGTAAGGTCACAGAAAGACAGAAGGGGCATTATTTTTTAACAAGGGGAAATACTACCCAGTAATTTGATTAAATGATGGATGTTTCTTATACATTTTCTTTGTTCGAAGACTATAACAATGGTTGAAGGAATTCAAATTAAAGGTAGATGTCTACTTTACCAAGAAAGGATTTGTATCATTTCAAGATCTTAAGTAGCTAACCTATAGATGTTCATAAAACAAAGCTCCCATGGGTATTTTTTTAAAAGAGATCTAAGTTCTAACTCCTTGGCACTGACCCCATGCATATATGCATCCTCTTAGCAGGTTGGCCTTAACGCTGAGAGGCCACATATATGAGTAGCTAAAGGTAAACAGACCTGTGTGCACTCCCGGAACAGTTACCTGCAGCTAACGGAAAACTCCCAATCTCTAATTGCAATTGGAAGCTTTTCGATCATGTGACCACTGTGACAGCCAATCACCATCACATGATCAGAAACCCTGCCCTGCTTCCCACCATCTAAAACTCCCTAAAGGGCAAGAAGGCACTGGTGCCATGGGTTTAAAAAAAATGGTACCTCTTACCTTGTCTGCTATCAAATATTTTCTAATTGTACACTGATTGCCACACATGCACAGCTAAGTGGAAAATCCTGGCATCTGTAAGATGCCAGCATGAAGTATTTTCTCTGTGCATGAGTTACATCCAATGGTGAAGACTAGCTAAAGAATGAAAATTCCAGACCCAGAGGAAGACCGAGATGGAGGAGGCCAAGCAATGAGGATGAGTGTAAATGTTACATATCTAGAGGATGGAACTTTGAGAGTCAAGTGTGCTATAATGTGGCATAGTTCACCTTTAATTAATTCATTCTTAGATATGTAATTTTGTTTGTTGTCTAATTGTGCTTTAAAAATCAGTTAAAATTGGTTGTTCCATTGGTATACAATACTATCTTGAGGGACACTACAATTCATAAAAAGTCTGGCTATTAACAGTCCTTTTTGTGCACCTTTCGGCATCAAATGTACCAAATGAACCATGTAAGGGTACAGTAATACATGCTTTCAATTCCTATAAGCAATCATCATTACACAAGACATTTTCCAGTGTATTTGGCAAACAAAAAAATAAATATTTTACAAGCATTTCCATCACATGTGCTGTATCCTTCAATTACATTAATCAATACAATTGCATCCACCACCCACTGTGTGGGATTCGATATCTACCCTTGTCTTACTACCCTGACCTTCTTTGTACCCAAAACATTTTCTGAATTTTCACATTTAAATAGGTCAGACCACTAAATGTACTTTTGTATGCTTGTTGTATGATTCTGTTTGGACACATCAGTGAGATGAATCTTACACAGTTACTATTATATACACTGTCCAGAGATAATTAAGCAAATGTAGCAAAGTAATGCAATGAACAGGAAGATTGTGCCAAGGGCAGTAAACTAAAGCAATCATTACTTTAGTGAATAAACCCTAATTTATATTTATGAGCCTATATGACATAAGGCACTAAATTTGTTTTTTTTGACAATTACAGCCCTGGGTACAAATCAAGACTTGCCCAAAATATACAAACAATTAATAACCACATAAACTATCCTAAAGGAAGGAATCCATACTGTAAATTGATAGACTTCCTCAGCATACATAGAAGGGCCAAGATGGAAAAGGAAAATATAGAAATCTCAGTATTTACTACCCTGAACCACTAAAACTCAAATTAATTTAAAAACTATATACAAAAAAAGCAAATAAAAAAAAGAAATAACATTTTGGTGTGTAGAGTCATTCCCAACTGCCTCAGCAGAAAATACTAGGCTAGATGATAACTATTTTTGTCTGTTAACCTTGGTATTATCTAAAGTGCCCAGGACATATTGTGAAAATGTAAATCACTTTGAAGGACTTCATGCAAATTGCTTTATGTAGTGAACAAAGTGGTTTAATGTATTGAAGTAGATATTTATAAATTGTTAAAATCAACCCTCCCAAGTGATTTACCCAGATAGCTTTCTAGCTTTATCTGGGCCCTGAAGCAAGGTGATGTCATTATGGGCATGGAACAATGATGCTATACTGCCATGATGACAATGCTTAAATGTATCTGTGAAGGTTTTGAATAATCTCTGTTAACCTCGGGTAACAACAGAAATCTCTGACAATCCCTGACATGAATAGCATAAAGATGATGCAAGGAATAACTGCAGCTAAGGCCTCACTCATTCCCTGCTTCACAAGAGTGACTGCATCTTTTAAACTGCAGTTATTATGTATAGCCCAAAACAACCCCTTTTAGAGTTACTGCTGCACCCTACATTAGCCCAACTGCTAGATCTTTGTATTGGAATAGTTAGCAGCTGTCCAAAGCCCTACAGAGCTCAGCTGCATTTTAGTTCATAATACTTCAAAATTTCAAGAGGGTTTTCTGATGATCTTGTAGATCTTGTCCATTCTTTTGTTCACCACTGCCCCAAAAATCCTTAATAATTGTGAGCTAAGGGCAACTGTAAGAGTTGCTAAATAAAACAAAAACAAGCTCATATGCTGTTTCCATAATCTGGTCCCATACGCCGGTCCCATAAGCTGTCATTTTTGCATGTATATTGAGTAGCTCATACAGTGAGGTATTATGCTAATCAATACACACATATATGTTTGTAAATTAATACTCTACGGAAAAATTATATTTGTGCACATAAAAACAGTGTTGCTTAAATGTGGATATCAATGATTTGACAATGGTTTCAGTAATCTTGAGAGCTTTTCATCTCATAAGTAATCCAATTACAGTGATTCACCAGATTAAACATGGCATTTTATACAACCAAAATGTTTGAAAATTTGCTGAAAAACACAAATCAAGTTGCTTATCAAATTTTGAATAGGCAATAAAAAGTCTAACACATGTTATTAGCCAATGCATGGAGCTATGGTATTATAGACACCACTACCCTATTATATTGCAGCAGTGCATTTGCCTAGCTGTTCTCTAACTGAACAATGGTAGGTAGGAAATTGGAACAGTTCATCATTCATGCCATAACCTCTCTACACAATGAAATGAATTCAAGCATGTCTGCTCTCACTACTGAGTACAGGATCATAATAAGCACATTTTAGCCACAGAGTGATTAATATATAAATGATATTTTACCCAATTGCACAGTGCACCCAAGCATGGTTTACAGTTAAGACCACAAGTCCAGAAGCCTCTAACATATTACTTTAAAGCAATCTTTATGTCTAGCAAAATTTTTCCGCTTCTGCAAAAAAGTAACCAATCAAATAGATAGTGGCATGAAGCAATGCATTGTCATGGCCATTCAGAATGCTAAAGAGGGGAAAGATATTCAGCAGTCTAGTTACACAGAATGCAGGGTGTATTTAGTGATTCCCTCCTCACATAGTTTTCCCAGTAGAGGAATTACTGTAAGTGAGGCAGAGGTGGGTATCATTTTCAAATTAACCTTTTCTGTTTTGTTGGTGCTTTACTGAGAAATTAATATTAAGAAATAACAAAACAGTTTCAAGTACACATTTCTTACCCTATTACTCTGAAAGCTCTTCTACAGAATGAATTACTTTGATAGAGGGTTGTAAAGGAGTTAGCAATGGATTGAGGATTTAAACTCCCCGGTGGGTATGAAAAAGCTAGCTGGCAGGGGATATGAAAACACTGTCCTCAGCTGAATATATAACTCTGTGTATTTAATTCCTAGTGATTCCTAGTGTTAGTGTGTATCTTTCTGTCTATCTATGTATTATATATGTATAGTAGGTACACCACACGTGTACATACACACACATATATGTGCATGTGTGTTGCAAGCATGTATCTACCACAATATTAAATATTTTTCACACAATATAGATACACATGTCATGATTTTTTCCCACATTTTACTGCTTAAATGAATGCTAGTATTTCAATATTTTCCACAGGATGGAAAAAAAGCAGTCTATGAAAAGCATGAGGCTGTCTCTAAAAAGATAGATTATAATATTGCCATATTGAGGATGCTCCATGCTGGCTTGTAATGTCCTGAAAAGTAATACAAAAATATGAAACAATATACAGTGGCAAAACAACTTCCAATCTGTCATTCATTTTTTTTTTTATTAGGAGTTGCTTCATGGACTATAAATGAGCCTTTGATTCGATTCTTTTGTTTAACAGGTTGGCAAGGCGATGGAATAGTCTAATTTAGAAGGGTTCCCATGGCACAAACAAGATTACCAGCTTATGCTCCAAAAAGTATTTATCTTTCTGCTCAGGCTATACCACATTTAGAACGCTGCTTATTTATTTTTACAGCAAGTGTAGCTTTTTGCATTACACATTTTAACTTTGCAGCATAGAGATAAAATATGTAATTCTGCTTTGTGGCGGTGCACTGCGGTCTAAAAGTTCAGCACTTTTTAGCTCAACGGCAAGCCTGGGTCAGAGAGAATTTCATTTTTACTATAGCTTACACTGAAATAGACAAGTATATGTATGTTTTGGCACACATCTGTCTGAGTCACTGAGAAATGCATTTGCACATTAGTCACTCTAAGATGATATAAAAGCCACAAAGAGAGGCATTTGGAAAAGGTATGTGTCAGGCATTTGTCAGATTGGCACATTGAAATTTTGTAATAGATAGACAGATAGGTAGATAGATAGATAGATAGATAGATAGATAGATAGATAGATAGATAGATAGATAGATAGTGTGTGGATGTACACGCGCACATGCACACAAATACATTAGTATTTTTGAGGCATGCTTGAGTTCTAAGTCTAAAGCCATTTGTGTCTGAGTGGGCACATTTGTCTGACTGGAAAAGTACAAAATAATATATCTTGACACATATTGGAAATAATAGATGTGCATTTTAGTATAATAGAGATGCTTTTACAAGAAAGAAAGATGAAGATTATAGGAAACAGCTCCATCTGTGTGAAAGCAGAACAGATAATATGTCAGTTATAAGAAGCTGGGTACTGTTTGTCAATGACTGCATGTGCTGGATCATTGTGGGGCTAGAGGGCTTGTTAGATTGTCTGGCTGCACTGAGGATCATGTAGCACATCCTCATGTTACAATAATTCCTGATCATGTAATGCCATCAACAGTTGCTTAAGGGCAGCATGTTTGTGTGTTTGGCGTTGGTGATATGTTACACGTTACCCAAGAACACAACACATATATTCCTTGCAATGCAATTAATGCCAAACTCTGGATTTCCCCTCATATTCATCATACTATCTTAGCAAAACACTTTGCAGTGCACCAAGAAAGCATCTAATTAGTGCAGTGTTCTGTAGGCGTAATCTCACACCATTACCATAAGGTGCTTATTAAACATTCAATGCGTTTTACCTGAAGCTGTACCTGAATATACAGTAGACAGACCCATTTGTCTCACTAGAGGCAAATGCTGCAGTTTTCAAATAAGCCACAGCGGTGTGTAGAAAATGACAAAGGTCATTTATAGAATACACATGCAAACACACACACACATACACACATACACACGCATGCATGCATTGCCTAGCTCATGGCATTAAGTAAACTCATGGATATACAGTTACTGCTCTGTGACGAAGGATCACTATACAAAGGGCTTGGGTTTCTTTAAAACTGCTGCCTAATTGCTTAATTCACTTCTAACATTAGCCAGACACACTGAATTAAAAGTTGCAATACTTAAATACAAACAGCATTCATCTACATCACAATGCAGCAAGCACTGCTGTCATCCTGTGCAAAGGATAACGTATGCTGAATGCAGAGGTTTTAGACAGAAATTTCTTACCTTTTTATTCTGCTGCTGATCTGGAAATGTGGTATTGTCCGATTCAGCACCACAGCTTGAGCATTTGCTGCTATTTACCCTCTATTTGTGCTTGTATTTTCCCAAGGAAGATTCTACTTGATTCTAACTCAGTCTTTTCCTCGCAGTCACAGCATCACTTTTAACTCTAAGAGGCAGGAAAGCAAAGCCAAGGGGAAGCTCAGCCTGTGATTGGCTTTCATTCAGGGCTCCTGATTAATAAGGGAAGAAAAAAAAATCCTCTCTCACACAACACAGCAAGCCTCTGCTGAAAGAACTGCAGTACTTACCATGGGAAGGTTAGGGACTGAGAGGAACGCTGGCTTTTACCAGCAAAACGATTTGCAAGTGAATGCAGACAGAGAAGTGGAAAGAGCTTTGTTAAACAGCACATCTGTATAATGATTTCCTTTGTTTGAAATTTAGCGTAATCGCAAATCAGATTCGGCAATCTCTATGTTTCAGGGAAGAAAAAAAAAATCTGCATGCATAAAATTTTAATTTAGAAGTTCTGGAAATGGTCTTATTTTAAAATTAATGTCACAGAATCGAAAAGGCTTTGTTTAAGCTGAATAGATACCCATATTTTGTGTGATTTTCTTTGTTGGCAATCTGATATCAGCAAGCGGTGTTCAATTTCCATTTGAGGAAAGAGCATCTCCTCTGCTGCAAAATCCTCCTTCTGTTCATCACATAAATCACCATCCTTCTCCAGGCTTATTTACCCTTGAGTTTATGTCAGCTAAAGCCATACCAGGCCAAACTGATTTCACTGCTAAATAGATTTTTGCTGCTTTCCTTCAGCATGAATATTTCTGCATAGTGGCATGTCAGAATTATTTATATTTCTTTCTAGATTTCTGGTTCATTTTAATATTCAAAGGTCATACTTGTATTCTGTAAGCCGTTAATAAAATATTTTTATAATTCTGTGTTAATGAAGAACATTATACATTGTTAAAATATGATTTCAAGAAGATCATATATTTCCCTTTTCAAGTAGAAAAGGTGATTTGGGGATATCACTACTTGCCAAGTTCATCAGTTAAAGCACTGATCAAACTAGCTAATCAACAGAGACTGATAAAACTGTGAGGGTGGTGGCTTTAAAGTGTTGCTAAAAAAAATCTCCCTTTATAGAGAAATTTCACTGTATTTTAAAGATTGTATGTTGCTTCCTACCTCCTAATCCTCCCCAAATTCCTATTGGCCCATTGCCATGATGAATTGCCTCTCTGACCAATAGAAATGTGCAGAAGGTAAGAAAGGGTGGGTAAGATTCAGGAAGTGACAAGGATTTGCCCATCAGAATGGCCAGGGATTAGATCATGAAAAAAGAGTTTGAAAGCCTGCTGCATTTATATGTCTGAATTTTCTTCATCCTTTTTTTTTTTTACATTATCAGCAAACCACACAAAATGATTCTGTCCGATATTAAATCGTCAATGAAATTCATACTTTCTGGCCAGGAACATTGTTTTTTCTCTTGATTAGGCACCCTCCCACACACACCAAAAATGCATTTGGTTCCCCCTAAATAATACCAGGACATTAAGGTCTGGTATGGATTTTAAGGGGGACTCCACACAAAAAACAGCATAAGATCCTCACAAATGATATACCAGACTCTTCAGATATGGTAGTGATTCTATGGGAGAACAACACAAAAAAAAACAAGAAAAAAAGTGTGAAGTCCCCCTGAAAATACATACCAGACACTTACATGAGCATGCAACCTGGCGGTCTAGTGGGCAGGTACAAGCATTCCCCCCTGAACCATATCAGACTACATGCCCTCATTATGAGGTATGTCACCAGGGGGACCCCTGGCTAAGTAACTTATCCCTATCTTGATGGTGACAAGAGAGGTAGTGGGGGTGACCCAGTGGTTGTAGGGGTCTGTGAGCGGGGGGCTTATTGGATTCTTGAAGCCTCTTTAATAAAAGGTGTCCCCAGATAACAGCATACATAGTTTCTTTTACAATGAATGTTATTATAGACAGCACAACAACAAAGAAACAGTCAGAAGCAAGCTCACTGACACAAAAATAAGGTGTTCAATTCTGTTGATGAAGGACATAACAAATGCACTGAAGTAATAACACGGAGAGAAATGGAGTACAAAAACACAATTTATAAAAGGATGGAATGAAACCGTATAAATTGCGTTAACAGCAAACAAGTAGTTACTAATGAGCTAGTGGGCAAAGACCAAGGATAGTCACCAAAGTCGCATACAGAGGGTGGGAAAAGCTGAGCATGGGGTCTCACTGGACACACATCGGAACTCTACACCAAGGACTCTCAAGAATGTCCGACAGGTGTATAAAACATTACAGACACGATTCTCTAAGGGTATCACAATCAGCCCATGTAACATGAAAACTGACAGAAACAAAAGAAAGAAAGAGAAAGAAAAGATAAAAGCGGAGAAGGGAGAACCAAGAATAGTAAAGACAAAGAAAGGGCTCCAGTGGATCATACCAGGAGAGTTTTATATCAACAGGAGGGTCTGGTCAAATCTAGATGTGACGCCAGATCTGCAAAAACTTAGTGTGGTTGTCTAAAAGCATAGCCGTTAGCTTCTCATTAACCATTATAAATTTCATCCGATTCTTAACGGCTTCAAAACTAAGAAGGGTTTTCCAAGCTCTCGCAATTGTCAATTTGGTAGCCATAAACAGATGCGATGCTAATTGCCGCTCAGGACGGAGTAGGCCTACTAGTGGTTTAAATAATAGTGCCTCATATGGGTTACGCTTAATGTCTGTGTGTAGCATAGTGTGGAGAAGGGCAAAGACCCTAATCCATAGTCTGTATACCTTGGAGCAAGTCCACCAAATATGGTACCTATTTGTTGACAACCCTGAAAGCAAGTCGGAGAATATGAAGGAATAAAATGAGCTAGTCAGGCAGGCGTATATTACCATCTATAAAGGACCTTGTAGGCATTTAGTAATTTGCTGATCTAGACAACGCCCTAGTTCCGATTGCCAGTGCTGATGATAAGAGCGAACCGGGGGTGTCCTATAAGAAATGACAGCAGAGTAGACAAGGGAGATCAAGCCTGGTGCATGAGGCCTGTGCCTGCAAAGACTTTCAAAGGGTGTCAGCCTATAGGGACCCGAATGGGATCGTAATAATGTAGTAAGAAAGTGATAGAGTTGGAGGTAGCTAAAATGTTCCCTCAACGGGATGTCATGAGAAGAACGCAGAGTCTCAAAAGTGAGTATCCGAGTAGGAGAGAGCATGGAGTGTATGTCATTGAAGCCATGGGCTGGCTGCCATGCAAACTGTCCAGGATTGCCAAGGCCTGGGAGAAACAATGGGTTGTGGAATATCAAAGGTAAGTGAGCAGAAATGAGACCAGCAGCATATTTATTGAAGTCCCAAAGTCGAAGTGTTTGTGTTAATGTCAGACTAAGAGGTGAAGGGCGCCAAACAGGAGGGAGCCACGGCAAAGAAGAAATTGGCGTCAGTGGAAGTCCATCAGATCCACTGTGGCCCACAGGGGAATATTGCGAGACGCATGAAGATGGGCTAGTGGAACAATATTCGCCGCTAGATAGTATGCGTGAAGATTCGGGACAGACAGTCCACCTTTGTTCCTACGGGCAAATACATTTTTTTTATTAATTCTAGGGCATGAGGAGCCCCAGATGAAAGACAGAAGCTTCCATTGATGAATGCGTAAGATATGCAAAGGGTCAGGGATCAGTAAAACCCGAAACACATATAATAATTTTGGGAGATAATTCATACGAATCGCATTAATTCTACCGCAACACGAAAGCAGGAGATAAGCTCAAGAAGACAACATTTCCATCAAATCCTTAAAGACAGAGGGGAAAAACAGCCAAATGTTTTTTATTCTAATAAGAGATGAAAACTGATTTACACTATGGGAGATCTTTTTTCTATCTATGCCCTATCTGTGATGTGAGTTGGTTGCTGGCTGCATTATCCATTTCTATACTGGAGGGGACCTGGCTTTTTCTCTTGAATGCTGAGGGGGATATCACCAGTCTGGACGGGTATCTACTGCGCGAGGGAGCCTAACTATAGAAGATCCCTGGTTTGAATTCCAATAAGCGATTTGGCCCTTATAAGGTCGTTTCAAGGAGGTGAGGAGGTGAGGAAGCAATTTAGCCACACACGGATTATTTCAAATTGGTGGTTATGCACATCCACAATATCATTTGCACTTAAAAGCGTTTGGAAAATTTTAGGTGTTCACGCACCTTTTGGACTTTTTTTTTTCTTCCTTTTGCTTGGACTACTGTATTTCATGTGATTATCTATGTTGATGTGATTGTAATATTTACCACATCCTTTCAATTTTTATTATTTATTTGATATAATTTCTTGATATGTTATCACGGCACTTGTCCCCATTGTGAAATTTGATCCCAAATTTAGGGATCCACTCAATGTCACTTTGTTGTATATACTGTATATGACTTAATATAGCCATTTTCTTTCTGGTCACTACTACACGAGTATATTTATCCCATTTAGGGATTCACTTTATTATTATTTTTCACATTTATGGTCCCATTTGGACTGTCTGTTATCACTGGTTCCTGGTCTTGATACCAGGTGAGATCACATTCAATTTCTCACCATAGGTCCCACAGAGGATCAATTCACTGATTATTAGCCATTGTGGTATTTATTCACTTTGCACATTTTTGCCTATTGTATTATACATTGTGTTATATGATTATATTTAGGGTAGCGCTGCACCAATTTATTTATTTCCACTTGGTATATGGTTAGGTGTTAGCAGCTCCCCCGTATTAGATTTATTGCTTAAATAGTAGCGCAGGAGGTTTCTGTTGGAGTAATAAGTGTAGTCTTTCCCCCCAGGGTGGAGCTCACGCCACAAGTCTACCAAATCATGAGGCCATAAACTTTGAGCAAAAGATTTGGCTGCAGTGGATGGATTAGAGTCCTCTGGGGGATACTTATCAAGGACAGGATTCAGCACTAAATTGGAGTCCCAACTACCAGAAGAGCACCTCGTTGGTGGGGAGCAGACATGCAATAAGAAAGGTTCAGGATTAATGTTGGGAGCATAATATGTAGAGATGAGCGAATTTCTCAAAAATTCAATTCGGCTGATTCAGCGAATTCCAGTGTGAAATTCGATTCGATGCGAATTTCTTCGCTACGAAGATGACATATAAAAAGGGTTTCTAGGCTTCAGAGAGCCTTTAAATTAGTGCAGAACACTGTACCTTTAATTTAAATGCCCTTGGAGATGAGGAAAGAGAAGGAGAAGGAGAAGGAGAAGGATGAGAAGAAGGAGAAGGAGAAGGATGAGAAGAAGGAGAAGGAGAAGGATGAGAAGAAGGAGAAGGAGAAGGATGAGAAGAAGGAGAAGGAGAAGGATGAGAAGAAGGAGAAGGAGAAGGATGAGGAGAAGGAGAAGGATGAGAAGAAGGAGAAGGATGAGAAGAAGGAGAAGGAGAAGGGTGAGAAGAAGGAGAAGGATGAGAAGAAGGAGAAGGAGAAGGATGAGAAGAAGGAGAAGGATGAGAAGAAGGAGAAGGAGAAGGATGAGAAGATGGAGAAGGAGAAGGATGAGAAGAAGGAGAAGGAGAAGGATGAGAAGAAGGAGAAGGAGAAGGATGAGAAGAAGGAGAAGGATGAGGAGAAGGAGAAGGATGAGAAGAAGGAGAAGGATGAGAAGAAGGAGAAGGATGAGAAGAAGGAGAAGGAGAAGGATGAGAAGAAGGAGAAGGATGAGAAGAAGGAGAAGGATGAGAAGAAGGAGAAGGAGAAGCAGAAGGAGAAGGATGAGAAGAAGGAAAAGGAGAAGGATGAGAAGATGGAGAAGGAGAAGGATGAGAAGAAGGAGAAGCAGAAGGATGAGAAGAAGGAGAAGGAGAAGGATGAGAAGATGGAGAAGGAGAAGGATGAGAAGAAGGAGAAGGAGAAGGATGAGAAGAAGGAGAAGGAGAAGGATGAGAAGAAGGAGAAGGATGAGGAGAAGGAGAAGGATGAGAAGAAGGAGAAGGATGAGAAGAAGGAGAAGGATGAGAAGAAGGAGAAGGAGAAGGATGAGAAGAAGGAGAAGGAGAAGGATGAGAAGAAGGAGAAGGATGAGAAGAAGGAGAAGGATGAGAAGAAGGATGAGAAGAAGGATGAGAAGGATGAGAAGAAGGAGAAGGATGAGAAGAAGGACAGTTCTGTGACAGTTTCTGTCTATTTCTGACAGTTCTGGGACATTCACTCCATACAGCTGTTTCAACCGCTGTATGGAGGGAATGTCATGGAACTGTCAGAAATAGTCTATTTCTGACAGTTCTGGGACATTCACTCCATACAGCTGTTTCAACCGCTGTATGGAGGGAATGTCATGGAACTGTCAGAAATAGACTATTAACCCCTTCACGCCTAAGGGTAAAACAAATCTAAATGCCTAAGCACAATTCTGCAACGTTGACGTGTTAGTAAAACCGTACATATCGTCACAACTACTTTGTACATCCAGGTGGATTATACCTTGTTTTTTTCAGGACAAATTGGGCTTTCATTTGGTGGTAAATGGTCATGGATAGCTCCTAATTTTTTTTTATTATTAAAGGAAAACTGGGCCAAAATAGTAAAAAAAATAATTTTTTTAAATTTAACTGTGTGTTTCTTGTTACGACCATAACCTACCACCAAAGAACAACCCAAAATACATTCTCCAGTTCTTGACGATCGCAGCGATACCATATATGTGTATGTTATTTGTTGTTTGTACCCGTAGTACAGCCCAGAAACAACAGTGCGCATTTTGTTTTTGTCTTTTTTTTTTTTTTTTTTACATAAAACACACTGTCACTGACATTGACATTAACACTAACTGACACTGATACCAATTTTTTTTTTTAATCCTGACCTTTGCCCTTGACCCTGACCTTTGACCCTAACCTTTGACCCTGACCTTGACCCAAACACTAACCCTGGTACTGAACTAGATCAAACCTTGATCTAGGTATTTTTCTTTATTTTTTAATATTTATTTATCTTTTTTTTTTTTTTTTACAAACTTTTTTTTTCTCTCTCTATGTCAGGAGTTCGAGAGATACAATGTATCTCTCTTCTCCATTCATAGAGAGAGAGAAAACAAGGGGGCCGGGCTGCACAGTGAGTGATCACTGTGATAGCCAATCAGAGGCTATCACAGCGATCACGTGACCCGGAATCGGGAGTCCCGGGTCCCGTTCGTTAGAACGGGACCCGGGGCTCTCAGTGACACCGCGGTCTTGGTGCTGGGAGCGCGCCGAGCGGCGCGCTCCCAGCACAAAGACAGGTACGCAAATATGTGGCCCCACGGAAAAAAGCCCAGGTCCGTGAGGCCGCATATTTGTGTTACGTCGGCGTCAAGGGGTTAATGACAGTTCTGGGACTCTGACAGTTCCATGACATTCCCTTCATACAGCGGTTGAAACAGCTGTATGGAGTGAATGTCCCAGAACTGTCATTAATAGTCTATTTCTGACAGTTCCATGACATTCCCTCCATACAGCGGTTGAAACAGCTGTATGGAGTGATTGTCCCAGAACTGTCAGAAATAGTCTATTTCTGACAGTTCTGGGACATTCACTCCATACAGCTGTTTCAACCGCTGTATGGAGGGAATGTCATGGAACTGTCAGAGTCCCAGAACTGTCATTAATAGTCTATTTCTGACAGTTCCATGACATTCCCTCCATACAGCGGTTGAAACAGCTGTATGGAGTGAATGTCCCAGAACTGTCAGAAATAGACTATTTATGACAGTTCTGGGACATTCACTCCATACAGCGGTTGAAACATTGTATCTATTTTTTTCCATAAATGACATTCTGCAGATACACTTAGAGGAGCACTGCAGATACACTTTTTGCCGGCTTGGAATTATTCTTATTTTCATCCTACTTCTTCTTTTTCTTCTTATGAGGATGAGGATGAGGATGAAGAAGAAGAAGTAGGATGAAAATAAGATTAATTCCAAGCCGGCAAAAAGTGTATCTGCAGCGCTCCTCTAAGTGTATTTGCAGAATGTCATTTATGGAAAAAAATAGATACAATGTTTCAACCGCTGTATGGAGTGAATGTCCCAGAACTGCCATAAATAGTCTATTTCTGACAGTTCTGGGACATTCACTCCATACAGCTGTTTCAACCGCTGTATGGAGGGAATGTCATAGAACTGTCAGAAATAGACTATTAATGACAGTTCTGGGACTGTCCTTCCATACAGCGGTTGAAACATTGTATCTATTTGTTTCCATAAATGGATCCATTTATGGAAACAAATAGATACAATGTTTCAACCGCTGTATGGAAGGACAGTCCCAGAACTGTCATTAATAGTCTATTTCTGACAGTTCTATGACATTCCCTCCATACAGCGGTTGAAACAGCTGTATGGAGTGAATGTCCCAGAACTGTCAGAAATAGACTATTTCTGACAGTTCTGGGACATTCCCTCCATACAGCGGTTTCCGGCAAAAAGTGTATGTGCAGAGTTCCTCTATTCTGCAGATACACTTAGAGGAGCTCTGCAGATACACTTAGAGGAGCTCTGCACATACACTTTTTGCCGGCTTGGAATTATTCTTATTTTCATCCTACTTCTTCTTCTTCTTCTTCTTCTTCTTCATCCTCATCCTCATCCTCTTCTTCTTCTTCTGAGGATGAGGATGAGGATGAAGAAGAAGAAGAAGAAGAAGAAGTAGGATGAAAATAAGATTAATTCCAAGCCGGCAAAAAGTGTATGTGCAGAGCTCCTCTAAGTGTATCTGCAGAATAGAGGAACTCTGCACATACACTTTTTGCCGGCTTGCAATTATTCTTATTTTCATCCTACTTCTTCTTCTTCTTCTTCTTCTTCTTCTTCTTCATCCTCTTCTTCTTCTTCTGAGGATGAGGATAAAGAAGAAGAAGAAGAAGAAGAAGTAGGATGAAAATAAGATTAATTCCAAACAGGCAAAAAGTGTATGTGCAGAGCTCCTCTAAGTGTATCTGCAGAATAGAGGAACTCTGCACATACACTTTTTGCCGGCTTGGAATTATTCTTATTTTCATCCTACTGCTTCTTCTTCTTCTTCATCCTCATCCTCATCCTCAGAAGAAGAGGATGAGGATGAGGATGAAGAAGAAGAAGAAGAAGAAGAAGTAGGATGAAAAGAAGAATAATTCCAAGCCGGCAAAAAGTGTATGTGCAGAGTTCCTCTATTTCTGACAGTTCTCTCACAGCTTCTTCACATGTACAGCGGTTGAAACATCTGTATCCTAAATGGAAACTAATAGATACAAATTGTATCTATTAGTTTCCATTTAGGATACAGATGTTTCAACCGCTGTACATGTGAAGAAGCTGTGAGAGAACTGTCAGAAATAGAGGAACTCTGCACATACACTTTTTGCCGGCTTGGAATTATTCTTCTTTTCATCCTACTTCTTCTTCTTCTTCTTCATCCTCATCCTCATCCTCTTCTTCTGAGGATGAAGATGAAGAAGAAGAAGAAGTAGGATGAAAAGAAGAATAATTCCAAGCCGGCAAAAAGTGTATGTGCAGAGCTCCTCTATTTCTGACAGTTCTCTCACAGCTTCTTCACATGAACAGTGGTTGAAACATCTGTATCCTAAATGTAAACTAATAGATACAATGTTTCAACCGCTAAACATGTGTTCCTTCTGTCAGAGAACTGTCAGAAATAGCGGAGCTCACTGCAGGGACACTTTTGCCGGCTGATCGGGAAATGTTCGATTCGCGCACCCGAAGTAGGCAAAATTTCGGTTTCGCCGCGAATCGAATATTTCCTGAAATTCGACTCGAATTCCGGTTCGCCTGGTTCGATTCGCTCATCTCTAATAATATGTCAAAAGTGTGACGTCTACATCCTGAATTGTACCCTGTAATAAAAGATACCTACCATTTGGGTCCTCAATACACTTCACACAAACAAATGCGGTTTTCTTATGGAAAGCAATGAGGACTCCCCTTTGTTTTGTAGGGCCAGTAGCCTGAAAAACCTAAGGGTAGTGGGCATCAAAATACTTTGGGCAGAAAAGTGAGTTTCCTGTAGACAAGCAATATCCACGCGGCGAGTCCGGAGGATCTTAAATATCTTCACTCTCTTTTAGGGGCAGTTCACACCCTGAACATTCAGGGACAACCAATTTATCGACATGATAACCGAAAAAGAAAAGGATAGCCTCCATCCCCAGCAGCCCTGAAAAAAATAAGGTGAAAACATGAGGTACACAGAACAGCAGACCAGAAAAAGGAAAAAAAAGGCAAGGAAGGAGACAAAAAAAACATCTTGTATACAAGCAATATACATTTGACACAATAAGATCAGCACAAACAGCATAACAACCAGTTGTGGGGGATAAACCCATATGTAAGCTGGGTAGCGGGTAGGACAATGGTCCAATCTGCACACCAGCTTGAGAGGGGATGCAATGGCCCACCAGAACTACTCAGCTTAACTAAAACAAAAAATTATTTACCAAACAGCATAAGCTAAGTTACTCCACTATCTAGTAATCATCAGAAGGTGATTAAGGCCATATGAACTGCAGTTAATGAGCGACACAGAGGCGGGTAAAAACCCAGGATAGCCATATGCGTGAGACCGCTCACGGGTCCAGCCCAATAAGCAGGGTCACGCCCACAGCAGAATATCCACCTCAGGTGTCGCCCATCATCTGCAAGAAAAGTGGGGACAACTTAAGCAAAGCTAACATGTCCACAAGGGCCTAGGCCCCAGTAAAAGAGGTAATATATCACGTGAATGCACAGAAGCTGGAGATTAACAAAATAGAATGCTTGAGAGCAATGTCGCCCGTACTGCTAAAACGGAAAAAAGTAGGAAATTCAGCAGGATACACATTGATAGCTCGCGGAGACTTCCTGGAATTGTTGAGCCTGAAGGGTTCGAAGAGCTTGAGGGCTGTTTTGACTCAAGGGAGGTGACTTGCATGAAGATTGAGATCCCCGCAAACGTGCAGTGATAGAGGCCTCCTCATCCTGGGATGGTGGCCAGTCAAATTTCAATTCCTGGAAGTGACGACGAAGATCCGTTGGAGAAGAAGCCTGGAACTGACAACCTTGGTAGGAGAAGGAGAGCTTAAACGGAAAGCCCCATCTATATTTGATATCAGCTGACTGTAGAATTTGTAGGTAGGGTCTCAGGGTACAGCGTTTTGCTATTGTGACTGCAGACAAATCATCAAACAGCTGAAGGGAGTTACCCTGGAATTCCAATGTTGGTCGGTTTCAAGCCGCCTGCAAGAGGCGTTCTATAGTGCGGTAATAGTGGAACCTAATAATAATGTCCCTTGGGGGGCCCTCCGTGCGTTTGGGGACTAGAGCTCTGAGAATACAATAAAATTCCAAATGTTCCAGAGGGATCTCAGAAGCCAGTTCCTTAAAGAGGGCAGTAGCAGTACCCTGTAGCTCAGTTACCGCTTCAGGTACTCTACGAATGTGGAGGTTATCTCTACAGGCCCTATTCTCTTTATCTTCCAATTTATCTTTTAAGTTGTCCAGCTGTGCGTGTAAATCCTCCACTTCCTGCTCATGACCTTCCAAGACTGTAGTCACCAGATCCATACGCTGTTCTAATTGATGAGCAGCTGGCCCAATTCCTTTAAATCTTTTATCAGATCGGAGGACAGCTTGCGAGATGCAGTTGTAATCTCTTCTCGCACAATGGAGCTGAATTTATGTAAACTAGAACTGGAGGGGAACTGGTGCTGACTGTCCTCACCTGAGTCTGGATCCCCTGAAAGTCACATGATCTCATCGGGCTCAGGGGGGCTGGACGCCATCTTGTCGGACTTCCAGGGCAGAAAGTCTTTTTGCTGGGCCCGGTGTTTGGGCTTATTGCCCAAGGTGCGATGCATCTTCGAGCATATACCAGGTATTCCGCAAACACCTGCTATCTTTTGTACCAGTGCATGGGGATTGGAAGCCTGATATGCCAAGGTAAATGTTCTGGTGGCAAGGGACAGTGACATCAAATGGACATCAAACCTGCCCTCGCGCTTGCGTCCCCCAACGGGGGTACTTTTACATAGGGATAATCTCTACAGGGCAGTCCATGCATCTCACCAAAGGCTTGAAATTGTAGAAGAGATTATCACAGCTGGAAATAGGGGGGGTGGGGGGGTAGGTGCAGGTCGCCCCGCAGAGCCTCTGGACCAGCTCAGTCTTCTTCCCAACAAGGGAGAGCACGCGGACTCCTTTGAGCGCAGGCCCCAACAGGATTATGGGTTCCTTTGCATGATACAGGGGAAGCTGAGGATGTCACATTCCCCCAGCAGCAGCTCACCTATCCGGGTCTCCAGCTATGCCTGGGTGCAGAGTAAGGTAGGTCTGGGCTTTGTGTAGGCCACACCAGGCCTTGCAGGCCACAGTATGCCTCGATCTGTGTATGGGGGACCAGCCGGCCTGGATCTCCCCTCCAGGTAATAGCCCCAGCCAGCGGGGGTCTCCGATGTCGGTGGGACCCAAACCGCTGGCCCGGGTACAGTGTCGGCCTCGCATAGGCCACGACGGGCCTCGTAGGCCACAATCCACCAGGACCGTGGGCTGAGGTCAACCTGACCCAGGTCACCTCAGCAGGCAGTGGCCAACCTCCACAGGGACCCCGCTGTGTCCAGGATGGACTAAGATTCTGATAAAAGGTAGCGGAGCTCTCCTCCTAATGCATCCACTCCCACCGCCATCTTGGACATCCCCCCAGCATACATAGTTTCAGTGGCAAACTGATAAGAATTTTTTTTACATGATGACTGAAAGAGTCGATATAGCAGTGAAATGCCTTCCTTGGAGTTGCCATCTCCTGGACATCTGACTTCAAATACCATTCTCAAAGTGATATGCTCTGTTTGGCTTTGACATTGAGAGCTTCCAATTTATATGGTTTAACTCGTAGACCCAATATGGCACCAAATTCACACAAAAGTTGTAAAAGATTAGGGAGGGTCATAATGGGTGAGGTCACAAAGAATAAGAGATAATCCATGAAGAGAGCACATTTTTTGCTGTATTCCTGCACTCTGTATTCCATGAATATTGGGATCTTGTGATCTTCGCAATCACTAAAGTTTCAATTGTGATAACGAACAATAAGGGCAATAACGGGCAGCCCTGTCCAGTGCCTGTGTGTATGTGTATAAGCTTGGACCTATACGCAGTAAAAATGGTATGCACGGGAGGAGGGGGGGGTTAAGTAGAGAGTATGTAATAATTGGGTAAAGGTTGGGCCAAAATTCCAATGGTGCAGAACCTTGAAGGGCCAGGATATGGATTCAAAGGCTTTATTGTTATTATTATTATACAGGATTTATATAGTGCCAACAGTTTGCGCAGCACATTACAAAATGAAGGTAGACATAACAGTTACAATACAATTTGGTACAAGAGGAAACAGAGGGCCCTGCTTGTTAACTACTTGCCAACCGCAGATAGCTGAATGACGGCTACACTGCGGCCGGCCAGTTCTGGGAGGGCGTCACATGACGTCCTCCCAGAACGCGCTCTCCTGCGCGCCCCCTGGGCTCGCACCCGGCGATCTCCGTGATCGCTGTGTCCTACGGACACAGACGATCATGTGATGTGGTAAAAGGCCATTCACAGCGGACTTTTACCACGTGATCAGCCGTGTCCAATGACACGCTGATCACCGGGAAATGAAATCGCCGGTTCTCGGCTGCACTTTCCTCACGCTGTCAGAGCGTGAGGAAATTACTGCTGAGAACCGGCAGTTGTCAGAGCAGGAAATCGCACTGATCATCAGGGCACTGATGATCAGTGCCCTGATGATCGGTGCCCAGCAGTGCCACCCACCAGTTCCACCCACATGTGCCCAGCAGTGCACCCACCTGTGCCCAGCAGTGCCCAGCAGTGCCACCCAGCAGTGCCACACACCTGTGCCCAGAAGTGCCACCTACCTGTGCCCAGCAGTGCCACCCACCTGTGCCCACCCACCTGTGCCCACCAGTGCCACCCACCAGTGCCCATTAGTGCAGTCCAGCAATGCTGCCAGTCAGTGCCACCAGTCAGTGCCCAGCGGTTGTGCCAGTCAGTGCCACCTATCAGTGCCGCCTATCAGTGCCGCCTATCCGTGCCACCTCATTAGTGCTGCCTATCACTGCCCTTCAGTGCTGCCTATCAGTTCCCATCAGTGCTGCCTATCAGTGCCCATCAGTGCTGCCTCATCAACGCACATCAGTGAAGGAGAAAAACTACCTGTTTGCAAAATTTTATAATAGAAACAAAGAAACATTTTTTTTTTCAATTTTTTTGCTATTTTTTTGTTTATAGCGCAAAAAGTAAAGTGCCCAGCGGTGATTAAATACCACCAAAAGAAAGCTCTATTTGTGAGAAAAAAAATTATAAAAATTTCATATGGGTACAATCTTGCATGACCGCGCAATTGTCAATCAAAGTGCGACAGCACTGAAAGCTGAAAATTGGTCTGGTAAAGAAGGGGGTATAAGTGCCCGGTAGGCAAGTGGTTAAAGCTTACAGTCTGGGAGCTTTATAAAGGTCTAGGAACAGTAGCATACCTTATCGAGGCACAACCCCATCCCAATTGGACCAAACAAGTGAGACAATATTCAGTGCCCTTCTGATTTGGTCTTCTGCTTGACGCTTAGGCACAAACCTCACTTGATCTCTATGGATGTTGGATTCTTTAAAATGTTTGAGTCTACTGGCATAGATTTTTGTTAGCAACTTTAAATCGTTGTTGATCAGGGAGATGGAGCTATAGTTTTTCATGTTGCTATGCCCTTAATCAAGTTTGGGCAACATGCATATCATGGCTTTGTTATATTCCGCATCCAGGGGACACCGTCCCGGAAGGCGTTGTAGAGTTTTTGTAAATGAAGGGCCAATAATGAATTTTTTGTAATATTGCACAGAAAAGCAGTCTGTGCCCAGTGATTTAGATGGTTGGGCCTGTTTGATAACATGCAACATTTTTTCCATAATGGTGAAAGATGATCCGTTTTGAGGAGCTCCCTGTGGGAGTCAGTTAAGGAGGGTATCTGAAGACTGTCCAGGAAAGATGTCATCCTTCTCTCGGAAACAGTCTCAGGGGTAGTATAAATTTCTGAGTATTAGTCATGGAATCATGGAACAGTTGTAGAACTCTCTAATGGTTCTATGTGAATGAGCCATCCACCTTTCTCAGTTTTGGAACAGCCATATACCAAGGGCATGGGGTGAGTTTCCTGGCCAGTAACGTGCCAGAATGGTCAGCTTGAATATAGTATTTCATGAATGGCCAGCAGAGACTTTGTTCTGCTTTAGTGGTTAGGCATACATTAAGTTGTAATTTAGCAGAATCAATCTTGTCTCTGAGATCAAGGTGGGGTTCTTTCTCATGTGCTCTGAGAAGGTCCTGCAGAGTTTGTTCTTTTAGATTAAATTTGTTCCTCTGAGGCCTTATTCAATCTGGATGACATTTTGATGATTATCCCTTGGACCGTTGCTTTGTAGGCTGCCCAATTGATGATAGCAGAAGTAGTGGAAGGATCATTGTGTTCAAAGAACTGTTCTATCTGCAAGTCATTACCAAATCATACAGAAGTATTACTTAAAGGAGAGTCATTCAGCCTCCAAAAGGCCAGTCATGAGGATTTGCGAAGGGAGGTGAAAATCACTATGACTGGCAAGTGGGCTGACCAGGAGACATTGATCATTTTACTAGATTGAAATGCTGGAACATCAGAGGAGGTCATGAATAGCTGGTCTATATGAGAGTATTGTTTATCAGCCTTTTGGCTAAGATCAAGTGTAGAATCTGTTCTTATCAGTGTCCAGAAGGGGTGCTCCACCATCATTCTTGCCTTTAGGCGAGGATGGCTGGCTGTATAGTATCCCTGCTGGTATGATGGGGGCTCTGAAGGTTAGCTGGCTGGAAGAGAAACCAAGGTGCCCACAAGCTGTTGGGGACCAGGAGTAATTCCCCCGGGAAAATTGGAGGGACCCATTTCCTCCTGATTTGAATCTATCTACCTTGTCTGGCCAGGGGTCGGGGAGGCAGAGGGTCCACAGAGCAGTGCCCCCTGAGAGTAGTTGCCTCAGGGGTGCTCTTAGTAGCACATGGGGGTGGGATCCCAATTGTAAAAAGTGCACATGGTCACTTTTCTAAACACATTTTCTGCACTCCGCCTTTTAAGGCTAGGCCTTTTGGCTAAGTCCAGCACAGTTTTTTTGCTATGGGCCTCAGAGCCTAGCCAGTGCACAATTGCACGGCCCACTTATTTATTAATTTATTTTTCTCCCACCGTTTTGTCACCTTTCATTTTTGTGTGTGTTTTTTCTCACTAGAATGGAGGGTGTGGGTCCTGGGGCCTGCCCTGAAGTCTAGGGGGAGGATGCATGGCCATTAGATTCCTTCCTCCCCTGTTTCTGGAGGATCTCTCTTTGGGAGAGCTTCCTGACCTAGTACTTGGTGGTTTGCTTCGGCTAGCCACAAGGAACGGGGTCCACCAGGCCTTTTGGCTAGGTGGACCATGTGGAAACCTTTGTCCCTGTCAGGAGCCTTGCATCCAGGGGGATCAGGGTAGAGGTCCTACCCCTTCAGAGGGTGGACTAAAGCACACCCTTATGTGCACTTTTTTGTGTTTGTGTTTTGCACTTTCACGATTTTTGTTCACTTATGGGTTTTTGTTTTTCGCACCTTCATGGATTTGAAAAAAAAAAAGTATGAGAGTAGGTTCTAGGTTTTATGCAAGTGGGAATAATACATATAGGTTTTTTTAGAGGCATTGAATTCCCACCAAATGTCAATTATACCATGGTGGTGCAGTATCCAGACAAATATTGTGCGTATCTTTGGGGTGAAGATGAGATTCATTTAGACTTATTGTAGAGGGAATATAGTGTTACTTTGGAGTCTCCCCCAATAAGAACCATACCCTCAATCTCTGGAAGCAAACTATTAAATATGGTGCAGAAAAATGGGCGTTGGCCTGTGTCGGGGGGCATAATAGGAAATAATGGTTACTAATGAGTCCTCCAATGTGCGCCTAACCAGAAGGAATCTGCCTGCTGTACCTCTGATCAGTTTGACCATAGTGAAGTATACACATTTATAGATACACATAGCCACTCCGCCTTTCTTATTGCCTCCAGTCAAATAGAAATGGGAGAAATGTTTATGTAGGAAAACAGGATTATACGAGGAGAGGAGTTGTGTCACCTGTAAAATAAGAATATCTGCTCCAAGTGAGTGATAGTGTTGGAAGGCTTTCCATAAGAAAAGTGAGAAGTCTCCTGTGAAGAAAGAAAGCATAATAAAACTAGGCAAGTACTGAAACCTACTGTCAACAATATGCTGAAACGTGGATGAAAGTACACAACTCTTAATGGTCACAAGTGTCAAAATAATACTTGGCACCTAGTCTGCTTTCAGTCCAAATGCCTAGGAGGGGAACAGAGTCAAACAGGGGTGCAATGCTGCCACAAACAGCCATAGCTGAACAAAATTGCAGAAGGAAAAGAAAAACATTCTACAATGAGGAAGGTTGAGTACTGGTGATCTATCCAGTAGGGCTTGTGGAACTCTCTCAAGTTCCACAAAACTGCATTGGCATAATGACATAACCAGAGGAGCAGGAAGTGTGAGCAGAGATTGCAATGCTGGTTCTCCACTTCTGAAAGATGTCAGCAAGGGAAATGGATGTTTGACTCAAGAGTGTAAAGGGCAGCCTGTAATTGCTACTAGGAACAAAACAATATAAGAACAAATCTTGTGTCAGCATATTGATGTACCATTGAGGTACAGTATCTGTTGTATCCTGGTGACATTGAGGGAATTAAAACTAAATGACAGACCAACCAAATTTTCTGAATCACTTGACTTTTCTTATCACTGCCAATAGATCAATTGAGCATTATCCAGTTTTTTCTCAATTATGTGAGACCTAGTGTTAATGTCTGTTACTGAGATTTGAATTTTCCTTTTTACTTACTTGGATGCCTTAAAGTGGGGGTTGGCATCACATAGATAGCAATCTATCTTTTGACCATGTACATGAAACAGGTGTTTTATGACCCCACTGTACACTGTACAGCCAGTTCCTAACTCTAAGCTACTCCTTGGCTCTGAGGTGCCTTTACACCCACATGAACTTTAATGGCATCCCAGTCTTAGTCCATAGGGTTCATTATTGAGTTGGCCCAATCTTTGCAGCTATAAAAGCTTCAACTCTTCTGGGAAGGATGTCCATAAGGTTTAAGAGTGTTTCTATAGGAATGTTTGACCATTCTTCCAGATGCTCATTTATGAGGTACTGATGTCGGATGAGAAGACCTGGCTCACAGTCTCCACTCTAACTCATCCCAACGGTGTTCTATCATGTTCAGGTCAGGAGTCTGTGCAGGCCAATGAAATTCCTCCACCCCAGACTCGCTCATCCTTGTCTTTATTGTCTTGTTTTGTGCACTGGTGTGCAGTCATGTTGGAACAGGAAGGGGCCATCCCCAAACTGTTCCCACAAAGTTGGGAGCATGAAATTGTCCACAATGTTTAGGTATGCTGACACCTAAGAGTTCCCTTCACTGGAACTAAGGGACCAAGCCCAACCCCTGAAAAACAACCCTACACCATAATCCCTCATCCACCAAACTTTACAATTGACACATTGGAGTCAGGAAAGGGCTGTTCTCCTGGCAACCATCAAACCCAAACACTTTCATCGGATTTCCAGACAGGGAACTGTGATTCATTACTCCAGAGAACACATCTTCATTGCTCTAGAGTCCAGTGGCGGCATGCTTTACACAACTGCATCCGATGTTTTGCATTGCATTTGGTGATGTAAGGCTTGGATGCAGCTGCTCAGCCATGGAAACCCATTCCATGAAGCTCTCTACGCACTGTTGTGCTAATCTGAAGGCCATGCAAAGTTTGCAGGTCTTTAGATATTGACTCTGCAGGCTGTTGATAACTTGTGCGCACTGTGTGCTTCAGCATACACTGATCCCTTTCTGTCATTTTACATGGCCTACCACATCGTGCCTGAGTTGCTGTTGTTCCCAGTTGCTTCCACTTTGTTATAATGCCACTAACAGTTGACCATGGAATATTTAGTAGCAAGGAAATTTCACGGATGGACCTATTGAACAGGCGGCAGCCTATCACGATACCATGCTTACATTTACTGAGCTCCTGAGAGTGACCTTTTATTTCACACATTTTTGTAGAGGCAGTCTGCATGCCTAGCTGCTTGATTTTATACACCTCTGGCTATGGAAGTGATTGGAACACCTGAATCCAATGATTTAGAGGGGTGTCCAAATACAAAGTGTTTTCTTTTCTGTTCTGTGTAGTGAGCTTGCTTGGTGCACTGAGGCGTTAACAAGCTCAGCTGAAGCAGGTTGTGCACTCTGGGCTCTATAAAACTCCCAGGCTGCTTAGGGAGAATGCTCCATCTCATCCTGGAACAAGATCTCTGTGCAGGACAGACTGGGAAGCAGCCATTTTGTTTATTTTTTGTTTTATTTTGCCATTTTGATACCTGCACTTTGTAAACACAGACCTTGTAAATAAACCACAGTTTTGTTACACTAAGATCCTATTGTCTTGCTGTGCCTTTTTCATCATGCTGTGATTCATCCAGGGAGTCATGCACAACCTGATACTGAGCTAATTCCTCACATATGTAGGAGGTTTGCAGGCAGGTGAAGTAAGGCCATCATGGAGGAGTTATTGGCACAGCTTCCTCTGGCAACTGCAAATCAACAGCAGACAAATGCAAGTTTACAACAGAGCCTTGCAGTCAAACAGCAAGCTCTGCAACAGAATCTTGCAGCCCAACAGGAGGCCCACAAAAAGAGCTTGGGAATCCAAGAGCAATCCCTGGGATGGCCAAGGCCCACCATAGTGAATTGCTAGCACAGCAAAAACAGAAACACCAACAATACATTGAGGCCATCATAAAACTGTTTTAGCAGAGGCAGCAGACCAAGACTGAGAGTGATGCTGGTAACATATCATCTTTTGGGTGAGCCACCTGTTGCCACAAATGACTGTGAATGATAACACTGAAATGTTTTTGACCATGTGTGGTCAGCTGAAAAAAAATATTGGCCTAAAGAACAATTGGATGGACTAGTGCCCCCCCCCCCCCCCATATCTGGAGTGTCCCAAAAGGTTTATTTTTTGTTTACTCTCTTTGTTTATTTTTTAGTAAAAGCATAATAAAATACATTAATCATTCTTAAAAAAAAATTACAGTTTAAGCATCTTATAAACCCTTCCCTCCCATCCCTCCCTCCCATGAAAAAGGAAAAAAAGAGAGACCTTGCCCCATTTCTTCCTTAACCACTTTCATACAGGACACTTTTACCCCCCTTCTTGCCCAGCTTTTAGTGCTCTTGCACTTTGAATGACAATTGCGTGGTCATGCAACATTGTACCCATATGAAATTTTTTTCCCAAAAATAGAGCTTTCCTTTGGTGGTAATTAATAACCCCTGGGTTTTTTATTTTTTGCACCATAAACGAAAAAAGACCAAAAAGTTTGAAAAAAATAAGGTTTTATTTGTTTCTATTATAACATTTTGCAAATAAGTAATTTTTCTTCATAAATTTAGGCAAAAATGTATACTGCTACATAACTTTGGTAAAAAAAAACAAATTAGTGTATATTATTTAGTCTGTGTGAAAGTTATAGAGTCTCCAAGCTATGGCACCAGTCATTGCAAATTAATCACACCTGATCACACCTGAAGCACTGATGGCCTATTTCATTTCTTGAGGCCCTAACATGCTAGGAAAGTACAAATAGCCCCCAAAAGACCCCTTTTTGGAAAATAGACAGTTAAAAGTATTTAGTAAAAGACATGGTGAGTTTTTTGAAGTTGTAATTTTTTCCCAAAATTCTTTGGAAAAATTAAGAAATTATTTTTTTTTTCACACATAATTGTCAAAATAACAAATTATTTCTCACATCTGGCATATACATACTTGCAATTGCACCCCAAAACACATTCTGTTACTCCTCCTGAGTATTGTGATATCACATGTGTGAGATATTTCCACAACCTGGCCACATACAGAGACCCAATGTCCAAGTAGTACCTTCACACGTTGTAGGAGCATAGAAGGGGCATAAATTACACATCTAATTTCCTGACTACCTATCACAGTTTTGAAGGCCCTGGAGCACCAGGACGATAGAAACACCCACAAAATGACCCCATTTTGGAAAGCAAACATCCCAAGGTATATTTTATCAGGCATAATGAGTCTTTTGAACATGTTATTTTTTTCCAAATGTTTTTAGAAAATGTGGAAAGAAAATACTTTTTTTTTCAAAGTTGTCAATTTATAGGATATTTCTAACACACAGTGTGTACATACCAATAATTATGCCCCAAAATACATTCTGCTACTCCTTCTGAGTATGGCGATACCGCATGTGTGAGACTTTTCCACAGCTTGGTCACATACAGAGACCCAACATCTAAGTAGAACCTTCATGCATTCAAGGAGCATAAATGGGGCATAAATTACATATCTAATTTCCTGACTATCTATCACAGTTTTGAAGGCCCTGCAGCACCAGGACGGTGGAAACACCCACAAAATGACCCCATTTTGGAAAGTAAACATCCCAAGGTATATTCTATCAGGAATAATGAGTCTTTTGAACATGTTATTTTTTTCCAAAAGTTTTTAGAAAATGTGGAAAGAAAAATGAAAACTTTTTTTTTTTCACACAAAGTTGTCAATTTATAAGATATTTCTAACACGCAGCATTTACATACCAAGAATTATGCCCCAAAATGCATTCTGCTACTCCTTCTGAATATGGCGATACTACATGTGTGATATTTTTCCACAGCTTGGCCACATACAGAGACCCAACATCTAAGTAGCACCTTCATGCATTCTAGGAGCATAAAAGGGGCATAAATTAAACATCTAATTTCCTGACTACCTATCACAATTTTGAAGGCCCCAGGCACCAGGACAAAGGAAAAACAAACAAAATTACCACATTTTGAAAGAAAACACTCCAAAATATATTCTTGGATGCATAATGAGTCTTTTGAACATGTCATTTTTTCCACACGTTTTTAGAAAATGTGGAAAGAAAATGAAAAAGTATTTTTTTTACACAAAGTTGTCAATTTATAGGATATTTCTTCTATACTCGAAAATGCATTTTGCTACTCCTCCTGAACATGACAATACCACATGTGAGACTTTTTCACATCCTAGTTAAAGAAAGGATAAGCAAAAGATTATCTGTGGTTTTAGGAGAGCATTGGACCAGAAAGCAGGCAACAGCCACAGGATTCGCCCAGGCAGCAGGCAGGAATATGGTGGATAAACAACCCAGG
Organism: Staurois parvus; assembly: GCF_062004578.1. Lineage (NCBI taxonomy): Eukaryota > Metazoa > Chordata > Amphibia > Anura > Ranidae > Staurois > Staurois parvus. The sequence goes on from NW_028317949.1 coordinate 13,989,764, forward strand.
ATCAGAACAGGCAGCAGGCTAAGATCCAGGCAGAAGGAAGAAACATATAAAAAGGTGGCGACAGGTACACTGATGGGCTGGCGACAGGTACGCCGATGGACTGGCAACAGGTACCAGGAATGCTGATGGGCTAGCGACAGGTACACTGATGGGCTGGCAACAGGTACACTGATGGGCTGGCGACAGGTAGGTTGATGGGCTGGTGACAGATAGGTTGATGGGCTGGTGACAGGTAGGTTGATGGGCTGGCGACAGGTACGCTGATGGACTGGCGGCAGGTACCAGGAATGCTGATGGGCTGGCGATAGGTACACTGATGGACTTTTGACAGGTAGGTTGATGGGATGGCGACAGGTACACTGATGGGCTGGCCACAGATAGGTTGATGGGCAGCTGTGACAGGTACCAGGAATGCTGATGGGCTGGTGACAGGCACACTGATGGTCTGGCGACAGGTACACTGATGAGCCGGCGACATGTACATTGATGGGTTGGTGACAGGTATGCTGATGGACTGGCAGCAGGTACCAGGAATGCTGATGGGCTGGCGACAGGTACACTGATGGGCTGGCAACAGGTAGGTTGATGAGCTAGCGACAGGTACACTGATGGGCTGGCGATAGGTAGGTTGATGGGCAGCTGTTACAGGCAATCAGGGCAGTGTGAAGGCAATCGGCAGTGTGGTGCACAATACTGATAGCGTTAACTCATTGTTCCCCTTCTTCTCCTCACACAGGATCCGTGTGTGAGGAGGAGAAGTGGTAACAGCAAGTTACCGCTGTTTGTTTATACTTGTGATCGACTGTGATAGGACACAGCCGATCACAGGGTAAACAGCCAATTTCATTGGCTGTTTACCTTCATCAGGGATACGCTGTGTCCATGGAACACAGCCGACAAGAGACTGGCGCGCTGCACGCCGCCGGCATCCTCCCGGAGGGACGAGCTGTTTTGCCGGCCACCTTTGTGCCATAGGCTGGGTGGGAACTGGTTTAACTTCGTTAGTATCAAAAATTATCATTACCCCTGCCACCCTCAGTTTCATATATTCAACATGTCCATATGCCTACTTGATTTTATAAACTCAGTTTAAAAAATCAAGTAGGTATATGGACATGTTGGACATATGAAAATGTTGATCATCCACTGGTGGACACCGACAGATGTTGATGTTACAATGAAACACTATTGCATTTGTTTTTGTGCACTGGTACACTGTGACAGATGTTGATGTGACACTGGTATACCGTGACAGATGTTGATGTGACACTGGTATACTGTGACAGATGTTGATTGGATACTAGTACACTGTGACAGATGTTTTGTACACTGGTGCAGATGTTGATGTGACACTGGTATGGATTTTGATGTGGCACTTGGACAGGGACAGATGGGGCTTCCTGTACTGTGTGGGGATGGCTGCTATCTGTGTTATCTCTGCATAGCTGAACACTAAAATCATCAGCTAGACAGAGAACACCCCCACCCCGCACTGAGCTCTCACTGAGCTCAGCGGGAAGAACTGACAGAGACATGTGCTCTGTTTACACTAAGTGATGGCTGTGATTGGACACGTCCATCACATAATTGGGGGAGGCGCAGTCACGTTCTGACAGGACATTCAGGAATGTCCACTCAGAGCAGGAAAACTCCCACCAGGTTGTTTATGTGCAGTGGTCGGGTGGGAAGAGGTTAACAAAATATATGCAATTCTCCTTCCTCTGTTTAAAGTAATTTGTATCTCACAATGAAATTAAAGGCACAAAATTCTCCCAGTGATAGTGCCTACAGATACTATCCCATATTCTAAACACATTACTAGTCAGTGAGTTTGTGCTATTTGCTAAATCTCAATACCACTGTGGAATCCAAACCATCTTACCTAAATCTACTTTAGTTTGTGTATTCTCTATCCCTACCCAACTTTTACCTTCCTTATTGTGTATCCAATCAGCTATTAATGTGATAGTGACCACCTGATAATACTTTTTAAAAGCAGGTACCGCTAACCCCCTATTTTTATAGGAGCTGAAAAGACCCAAGAAAGAATCATACAGGGATTCTATGTGCCTGGGATCACTAAAGAAGTGGAAATGTACTATTCTTCCTTTCCGGCGTGTTAGATTTCTTCACCAATGCCACATTTCCGTAGTTCTTTAGTTGCCCCGCCCATCACTGAGGTCCATTTTGAGAGGATTTCAATGGATTTGGTTGGCCCCTTGCTGAAGTCTGAAAAAGGGCACCAACACATCTTGGTGATAATGAACTATGCCACCCGTTATCCAGAAGCAATTCCTTTCTGAAACACCTCCGCCAAAAAGAAGTACTAATCAACTAGAACACCCCGTTTATGTCCACAGTAACTAAAGAGCTTCACACACTTCTGAAGTTGACACAATTACATAATTCAGTGTATGTAATTGTGTATGAGTAAGTGGTTGATAAAGACAGCAAGCATTGGGGTTGTCTAATACCTTATTTGATATTTGCTATCAGAGATGTTCCACAATCATCCACAGGATTTTCTCCTTTTGAGCTACTATATGGGAGCCACCCATGGGGCTATTGGATATTGCCAGAGAAACCTGGGAGAGTGAAGGTTTCCTTCATAGAACTGTGATTAAACATGTGGCACAAATTCAGGACAGAATTTCGCAAGTGATGTCTATTGTGAAGGGACATTTGGCTCAAGCCCAGTTGGCTCAGAAGAGGATTTACAATCATGGGACCCAGGTCCATTTTTTCTCCCCTGGGGATAGGCTGTTGGTCTTGGTCTCCATGGTCAAAAGTAAATTCTTAGCCAAATGACAGACCCTATGAAGTGTTGAAAAAAATGGGTTTTGCGAATTATAAAATTTGCCAGCCAAGAAGACGAAAACTTACTAAAAGCATGGAATGATAGGAAATCCTTGGTCACTGAGACTACCCCACTTCCTGCTCCACCTAACTTATGGTAATCCCAGAAGTTGGGATAGCTGAGACTATCAAAAACTCAGCAACAGAAATCTAGAGAATTTGTTCTCAGCATAAAGGAAAATGCTCAGAATTGCCTGAGTGGGTTTCTGGTATGGAGCATAACATTATTACCCCACCAGGGGAAAGAGTCAAGTTGAAACCCTATTGAATTCCAGAATCCAGATGAAAGGCAATTCACCAATAAGTAAAAAACATGCTTGAACTTGGGGTTATAGAGGAGTCAAAAAGTGACTGGTCTAGTCCTATTGTGTTAGTGCCCAAACCAGATGGAAGTTGGAAGTTTTGCAATGACTTTCAACAATTGAATAAAAACACTAAGTTCGACACCCATCCCACTCTATGCATAGACAAATTAATTGATTGCCTAGGGACAGCCCATTATATCATGACAAGACATGACCAAAGGGTATTGGCAGATTCCTCTCTCTGAAAAAAAAATGCATTTGTAACTCCAGATGGGTCTTTCCAGTATCGGAGGACACCTTTTGGGTTGCAGAATGCACTGGCAACATTTCAATGGGTGATGGATAATACCGTTTGGCCCCATTGAGCTTATGCTGTTGCATACCTAGTTGCCATGCTCATCCATAGTAAGGATTGGGACTCGCATTTACTGAAGGTTTAGGCTGTATTAGATTATGTCTGGAAATCTGGGTTTACAGCCAATCCAAAAAAATGCACCATTGGGCTAGATGAGCCCAATTAGCTGAGATTTACCTTTGGGAGAGGTCTAATAAAGTCCCACATAAACAAAGTTGAGGCTATTTCAAGTTGGCCACCCTCCGCCAACAAGAAGAAGATTTGAGCATTTTTGGGAATTGCGTGCTATTACTGGTGCTTTATTCTCCATTTTGCCTCACAGGATGCTCCCCTGACCAATATGACAAAAGGGAAGGAGTCTGTCATGATCAAGTGGACCCCAGAATCAGCTTTGGGTCATTAAACCAGGTCTTATGTAGTTAGGCAGTGTTGTGCTCTCCTGACTTTTCAAGGGACTGCGTGGTCCAGACAGATGTGTCAAACGTTGAATTGGTAGTTGTGTTTTCTCATGTTTTCAATCTGGAAGAACACCCTGTAATTTACCTCAGTCAGAAATTGAAGGTCCATGAATAAAACTATGCCACCATTGAAAAGGAATGTTTAGCATAAAAATGGGCCTTAGATTCTCTTTGGTACTATCCCTTGGGTAGATATTTGAACTGATAACAGACCATGCTCCATTAAAGTGGATGGCACAAAACAAAGTGACCAATAGGAGGGTGAATAGGTGGTTTCTGTCCCTTCAAGAATTTAGTTTTACAGTGAAACACCACCCCGGTGTTAGAATGGGGAATGTAGATGCCTTGTCCCGAGTGCACGCATGTATGGAAACCTGCGTTCCAACCCTAGGATTAAAAAAGGGAAGGGGGTTATGTAACAGGAAGCCAAGAAAAACTATTGGTTGTGTCCAGGATAGGAAATATTTGTACAAGGTTCATGCAGTACACAAACTGTTTTCCTTTTTGTTCTGTGCAATGAGCTTGCTTGGCTCACTGAGGAGTTAACAAGCTCAGCTGAAGAAGGTTGACTACTTTGGGCTCTACAAAACTCCCAGGCTGCTTAGGGAGGATGCTCCATTCTGGAACCAGATCTCTGTGCAGGACAGACTGGGTAGCAGCCATTTGCTTGTATGATGAGATTAAGGTGTGACTAAGGACTCTGATTTATTCTGTATGAAAGTCAAGTGCCAGGGCAACAGTAGGCTGTTTTAGGAAAGGTAGTTAGGTTCCTGTGTTTGTAGTTAGACACCCAACATAGCAAGGGTTTATTTTATTTTATTTTATTTTTTGTCATTTTGATAACTGCACTTCGTAAACATATTGTAAATAAACCACAGTTGTTTTTTCAGTAAGATCCTGCTGTCTTCCTATGCCTTTTTTACGGTGCTGTGATCCATCCAGAGAATCACTCACAACCCACCTACTGGGCTAATCCCTCACAATACATATCTATATATGTAGCCAAGTCTCTGGGCCCCTCTTGATCACTGTGGGCTTCTGGTAGGGCTGTTCCCTCCAGCAACAGAGAAAAGAGTGGCTGGGAGAGCGGACTATGTATACAGTTTTACTTTCTCCTCCCCTGCTCTCTCCCCTGGTGGCCACCATAAAGATAATTAGAGCAGCTGAGCTGTGACAGGGAGAGGAGCAGCTGCAAGGTCTGTATAATTCCCCACTCACTGCCCGCACCCCCTCCCTTCTCGTAAGCAACAGAGAACCAATCAGAGGGACTAGAGAAGCATGATGGAACATGTAGTCCTGAGGAGAGCATTGTACATTGAAGGTTGTGAGACCCCAGCATGCGCCACTTAGCAAACCAGGGTAGAACCAGATTGAAGCAGATTTTTGCCTCACGAAGGATTATTCTACTCAGAAGAGTGTGATAGGAGAGTGATGTGACAGGACCGTGCTGAGGAGCTCCATTTAAGAAAGAAAGAGCCTGTGTCAACTGAAGCCCACTGCCATATGAGGGACAACCAGAAGCCAGATTGTGACCATATTTAATGGAGGAACGAAGACGCCTACCAGAGTTACCACTGGCAACCCAGAATGAGTGGATACCCGATCAACATATTGCGCAGTCTGGTGAGAGGACCTTGTAGCCACTAGTTGTTACCAGTTGGAAACTGAACCCTTGGGAACCACCTACCAGCTACCCCACAGCCCTAATACTACCTGCAGGTCTTATTTACAGCCTTACTGCATGCCAACAGGCCCCAACATTTAGCCAGCTGAACAGTCAACACTAATCAGTTGCTTTTTTTTTTTTTTTCTTGGTAAAAAGGTACCTCTTCAGAAATGCTGCCCCCAGTTTATCCCTTAGAGTGCACTCTAACCTAGTGTTGCATTATCATTATTTATACAGCATTTAATTTTTACTAATATTGTTTAATGCTGATTTACTAACTTAATTTACACTTAAAAGCATGGGAGGATTATATGATAGAAAGGGCTAACCCAGCCATATACTGATAGGTCATCAACACAATCTAGTAAATAGCATAAAGCAAAAAGGAATCTGAAAGTTGTTTGAGGATGGCCCATTAGTATCACAATTACACTAAATTCTTAAAAACATGTATATTTTATTACAAAAAGTCATATTAAAAAAATCACATAGATCACAAAATTATATCAAATAGCAATTGTCATCTATCCAAAAAGTCAATGTGTTTCACGGTCGTTGCATCTTCTTCAAGACTGTACTTTTTCAAATAGTAGATGCCTTGTTACATGCAAAAACCACAATCACGGGTAATCACAGGGTGTGGTGCATTTATCTCATCACCATTATGCATCCAATATCCTGCAAGACATATTCATAAACACATCTAAAAACTACTACCAATAGGGCTAAACTGGATATCAATAATATGGATATCAGACATAACATACTAACCATATTAAGGAGTGGTGGGGAAAAAATACGTAGAGTCAAACTATCAACCAGTGGATGTAAAAGGTCCTTAATAAGCACATTAATCATCTTCACATCCTAGCTAAGTGCTTTAAGTCTATCACAAATAGAAGAAAAAAACACCATCATCCCAATCAACCCTACATATAATCCACCTGGAAGACATGAACATCCATTACTTATTGAAAACAAACAGGGCAAAGGTCCCTGGGCTAAGTTTTAAGTTACCAGGTAAAAGGAGTTTGTTGAAATACCCCACCACACTCTCCCCTTCATGTGATCCAAACTGTATTTAGCACCTGAATGATTTCTGTCTGCTATATAGTCACTGTGCCTTCCGAAATCCTCCCTCAATACTTCCCACCCTGAGTACTCCTACTCAGATGAGAGGAGTATGTTTCGGTGGGGGGGGGGGAATTCTCTCCCCACTGAAGGCAAAAAACACATGGAAAACATGGTTGGCCTGCCAAATATGGAGAATGTTCACAGCACTCTCCCCATGTCCACTGTCCACTAATGGTTTAGAAAGTCGTTCAGTTTACACTCAACGCAAATAGCCCCTTCTGGGGGAAATAATTATAGGTAAACAAAACAAAAACATGGGTGGTCACAGTGGTGTTGGGTCTTCAGCCAATACACACAGTGACGTACAGGATCAGGGTGGATAGACTGAACTCCGTACAACACTAAAAACTGATAATTTTTTTAGATGCCAATCCAAACATCAGGATTGACAGAATTTTCACACAAACATGACACAGGAAAGCATGGATCAGTATGTGAGGTGACCCAATCAGTAGCACATATGGATTCTGAGGCTATCAATCTCACAATACTTTATTTTTCCCTCGAGGAGTTAGAACTACTAAAATTGGGACTGCATTTCTGCCCTACAACTAACATCAATCACTTTGATCTTATTAAAGACTTACATTTATTTATACATAAACTGAATTTCTCTTTCAATAAGTTTTTATTCATTTTCAATAAAATACAAACACCTCCCTCCATTTCCAACAATGAAACATATAGGCACATTCCAGTGTAACAGGCATAGGTAAAGGCACAGCGATAACAGCCTAACAGTGCATAACTGCCCCCCACAGAGTGGTAAATCACAAATAAGCTAAAAAAAAAAAGGGGGGGGGGGAAGTGGAGGCACCTATCCATGTAAGGCAATTTAGAGCAGTCAGAATATAATAGGACAAAGAGTTTAGATATAAATCCTTTCTGCTTATCATAATGCTTACATAAATGTTCCATAGGTGTGGAAGTGGTCAGGTCTCCTGTGTGCTTTAGTGTTGCTATGAAATGAGCTGTTTGAATATAGAGGTACAGTTCCGTGAATGGGAGCTGGTATTGATTCATTAAGTATTGTTTTGTCAGAGCCCCCTTATGGTCACATAGATCCGCAATACAGAGAAGTCTTTTATTTGTCCACCATTCAAAAGTACGTGGATTGAGTCATGGAACGAAAGCGGAGTTACCTAGTATTGGTGCCAGGGGTGTGTGTGGGGATTTAAAATTATGTTAAGCTACCAGTCTATCCCAGAGGCTAAGGGAAAATGATAACGTTGGACAGATTATGGTCGGTCTATCCAGCGCCCTCAACCACATCAAATGGCTAATTTGTTTTGTAGGGAGGGAAGAGAACTCCAACCTCATCCACTGGAGGAGGGGTCGCTGTGAGTGGAAATGAATCAGTTGAGCCAGTTGGGCAGCATAAAAATATTTAAACAGATCTGGTAATCCCAAACTTCCCATAAAATTGGTTTATTTGCTGGCGATGTTATACTCACCATTACTGACCCAATTAACTCCCTTATAGAGATTTCTTCATCCTTGCAATCCTTCATGCAGTCTCCTATTATAAACTTAACACTACGAAGTCATCTGCCCTACCGATAGCTATAACTAAAAATCTTTTAGCAGAGCTTAGAGCTAAGTTACAGCTGGACTCAGAAAAAACTACACTACCTCGGTATAATTATTTAGTCCCCAGCTTCCAATACCTTTAAGGACAATTTCGAAAAGCTATACCAGTCTGTTTTAGCGGAACTACAGCGACTCAATAAATTTGAAATATCTTGGATAGGCAGAAAAGCAGCTTTTAAGATGCGGGTTCTTCCCAAAATACTGTACTATTTTCGAACGATTCCAATTGAGATCGCCCATGCTTATTTTAATAAATTGGAGGTGGCTATTAGAAATTATGTTTGGCAAAGGGGGAGATTGAGAATTTCCTTCCTGTCCCTTTCTAGACATAAGTCTAAAGGGGGGATCGGCCTCCCAGTGCTTTCCAATTATTACTATGCCTCTATCTTGGACTAACTTCTGGAGTGGTTCAACCCTTCTGACAAACTATGGGTATAAATAGAGAGATCTGCAGTACCTGACAGAGACCTTCGTTTCTAGTATTGGCTAAATCTGCCCATCCCAAACTCCTCAATAAGTTTCCTCCATCCATCACCGCATCGCTCTCGGCATGGTCATTTGGCATAAATAAACTAAATTCCTCTTCCTCAAAGATCCAAATAGATATTCCCCTCTCAACGTATGAACACTTTATCCCCAATCTCAACACCAGGCTTTTATGGGAGTCGGGCTATAATACTTTTACTGAAATAGGGAATACCATCCCTAATAGAGGTATACACTCCCTTTTACAGCTTAGAGGATATCGTGGGGTGCATCCAAAAACATGGGTCGAAGTTGACGCCAAATTTTGGCAAGCCATGACTAACCCTGTCCGACTAAAAAAGGGGATCTCGTACAATTATTTACAGTATGATACTGATCTCACTACTCCCCGTAATATAAGTAGCTGGGAAGCTGACCTTAATAGGTCTTTTACAAGAGATGAGTGGGAGGCCACGCTGGGTAATAATCTAAGTATTACTAAATGCACAAACCACTGAAATTGCTCTCTAAAAATTCTTTATCGTAGCTACCTTACCCCCTATAACCTGCTAAAATGTACCCCAATATGTCATCCTTTGCTGGAGGAATTGCGGAAAAGAAGGTAATCTACTCCATATTTTGTGGGGATGCCCCTACCTACAAAATTTCTGGCAGGAGGTCTTTGCACTTATCTCACGGGTGTCTGGTATGACAACTAACCCAGCGCCTCACTTAGAACTTCTCAATATTACACTACATTTATTTCCTGCTCAGTATAGATCAATTGTTGGCCATATACTCATTGCCGCTAGAATGTCTATTACTGCTGTCTGGAAATCAGTGAAGATCCCCAATATCTCAGAAGTAATTCATAGAGTTAATTTGAATTATATTTGTGATAGAGCAGTGGCACTTCAGTGCCAACATATGGGGAAATTTGATCTGAAATGGTCCAGTTGGACAAGTATGTATATTGCCCATGATGTGAATGTATGAGTATTTTGTTTCATATATCACTGTGTTTTGATCTTGCTTTTGCTGCATCTATGCTCTAATTTTATTTATTTATTTTTTATTTTTATTTTATCTGCTTTCGTCTTTATTCTACTGTTTTCTCCTCTTTTTGTCTATAACAAGCACTATAAGCACACTATACGCCTTACAGGTCAACTTATCTGCTGGTTACGTGTATTGCTAACTTAGAAATACTTTATTTTGTATGCAATCGTAGGCCCTGTCCATTATTCAACTGCTTTACCAGACCTTTGTGAGTAGCAAAGTCATAGTGCTAAGGTGTGTTTATGCCTACTGGTTTTGTGTATTTCCTGTCTGAATCTATCTATGTCAATGTAACTGTTCTTTTTTTTTTAAAAAAAGTTAACTACATGCCGCCCAGCCACTGTACATATACGGCGGCAGGGCAGCACTCGCAGGCAAAACCACATTTTAAAACGTGTGTTTTGTAAACAAATAGGGGGCGCGCGCGAGGTGCGCCGCCGCCCTAACTGTCCCGCCGATCACCGCCGCAGATGTCAGTCGCCGGGTCACAGCCGGTCCTTAGCTGCTGTTTCCCGGCGATCGGCGGCAAACAGTGACAGAGAGCACAGCTGCAGTAGCTGTGCGGTCTGTCACTTCCCTGTCAGCTCGAGGATGAACTGATCGAGAAAGAACAGTTTCTCTCTCGATCAGCCTTGTCCCATCCAGTACACCCCCCTGCCTCCTAGTAAAACACTCCCCTAACTCCTATAACCCTTGGGGATGTCAGTGAGTAAGTACCCCCCAAGTCAGTACCCCCCAATGTCAGAATGTCCGCCGCAGTCCCGCCGTCCCGCCATAAGTTGCTGGTCGCTGCCATAAGTCCCTGATCGCCGCCATAATTTGCTGATCGCCACCATTATTAGTATAAAAAAAAACCCTAAAAATCCCAGTATCTTTACCGCCATTTGTAAACGCTATAAATTTCACGTAAAACAATTAATTTACACGTATTGGGTTTTTTTTCTTAGAAAAGACATGTCGCAGAATGCATTTTGGCAGAAATTTATGACTAAATTTGATTTTTGCATTTTTTTTTTTACTGGACATGTTTTATCGAAAAAAGTCCAAAATATTATTTTTTTTTCCTCAAAATTGTCAGCATTTTTTTTATAGCGCAAAAAATAAAAACCGCACAGGCGATCAAATACCACCGAAAGAAAGCTAAATTTGTGGGAAAAAAAGGATGTAAAATTTCATTTATATACCGTATTGCATGACCGCGCAATTGTCCGTTAAACTAGCGCAGCACTGTATAGCAGAAAAATGGCGTAAATTGCAGTATTTATACCATAGTTTGTAGATGCTATACCTTCCACACAAAGCAATCATTATACACTTATTGGGATTTTTTTTACCAAAAACATGTAGCAGAATACATTTTGGCCTAAATTTATAACCAACTTTGAGTTTACTATATATTTTTTACAGCTGAAAGTAAAAAATATTGTTTTTCTTCAAATTTGTGGCCTTTTTTTGTTTATAGCGTGAAAAATAAAAAGCACACAGGTGATCAAATACCACCGAAAGAAAGCTCTATTTTGTGTGAAAAAAAGGATATAAATTTTGTTTGGGTGCAGCATTGCATGACCGCGCAATTATCAGTTGAATTAGCGCAGCGCCGAGTAGCAAAAAGAGGCCTGGTCATTATGGGGGGTAAATTCTCCGGAGCTCAAGTGGTTAATAAACCGGAATTGAAAAGAAAAAAGATGGTTTCTAAATTTCTTGAGGAAAGAATCAAAGAGTGTTGGAAACAAAATGCATTTATCTTAGAATTGCTTGAATTTATACTTACACACATTTTTACATTTGACTGCTCCTACTATTCGAGGTGCAGGGGGTAGCAATGGGAACTACTTGTGCCCCGTCATATGCCAACCTGTACTTGGGGAGGTGGGAGTGGCAGATTATCAGTTCAGGATGAATGTGGACCTTTAGGTATGGCCATTGTAGCTTCTGTAAATTTATGCAAGGTTTGAGTAGCCCCATAGAAATTGGCCCTGTAAAATTAACACATAGACACTTTGTAAATTGTGGAACAAAAGGCATCATTTACCTACTTAATTGTGGTTGTGATGCATTGTATGTTAGAAAAATATGTAGAATGTTCTGGCAGTGGGTCTATGTTGCAGACATTAAAGGAGTTAATTTAGAAAGCCCCATAGCGAGGCACCTTCATCACTCCAGAGAACACATCTCCACTCTAGTCCAGGGGCAGCATGCTTCACACCACTGCAACTGATGCTTTGCATTGGACTTGGTGATGTAAGGCTGGGATGCAGCTGCTCAGCCATGGAAACCCATTCCATGAAGCTCTGTATGCACTTTATTATAAAACCACTAACAGTTGACCATGGAATATTTAGTAGTATGGAAATTTCATGGATGGACTCCTTGCACAGGTGGCAACCTTTCCACGCTTGAATTCACTGAGCTCCTGAGAGCGACCCATTCTTTCACAAATGTTAGTAGAAGCAGTCTGCATACCTAGGTGCTTGATTTTATACACTTGTGGCAATAGAAGTTATTGGAACACCGGAATCCAATTATTTGGAGAGGTGTCCCAATACTTTTGGCAATATAGTATATATATACACACACACACACACACATATATACACACATACACACATATACACATACATATTCATTATATTACTAGTTGTTCAGATCATTATTTTTTATAATCTGCATACTGGTCATAATGATGATCTTTGAAAGGCTAATACACGTATTCATAAGTTGCAAATAATGTAGGAAAGTCTGTTGGTGTAATCAATAGAAGCTATTCAAATCAGGGACAATCAGACCTTTATTATAGAGCTGCCAATAAGTGCTCAGAGAAACTGATGTTGAATACAATCTGGTTAGTATCCTTTTTACGAGCATGACAGGCCACTTGTCTTTTGCTGACCCAGAGTTCCCTTACATAGTGTAAACATATAGCAATGTCCATAAAATGATTCATTCTTTCAAATGTGCTCTTTATGCTTAAACAATTTGCAGCTTCATTATGAAAAACACCAATTATATGAAATACACTGTAGACCTCCTGTTAGTAGTTGCCAAATAAGGTCAAACAGAAAAAGATTCACACTGTTACTTTTGTTCAACAATATGTGCAATTTAATATCTAATAAAGCATATAGCATCCCATACAGTTACCACAGCATCAAAATATTAATGTCATGGCATTTTAATATAATATTTTATGATCCATTTAGAATGTAGAATATAGTGGTTACTATAAAACAGTGGAATATTGTTCCATACAACCAAACAAAAATGTATATCTACTTTTATTCACCATTCGTTATTGGTAGTGTGGTTAGGACTGCCTAGTTCAAACTTCCATCTCACTTGAAATTTGTATAAAATATTTTTTTATTAGAAACATTAGATATAGTTAATGTATTTTTGGGGACAAGATTCCCTATTCCTCAGGGCTTTAACAACTATTTGTGATACTATCATGATGAAATTATTCATGGAGCATGAAACTGAAGCTAAATTGAAGCAAACATGTTCTAAATAGATTGAGCAGGTTATTTACAATAAATGAATGGATTGATTAACTAGTTTAGTAACAACTGTTACAAGAATATGGTGATGGAGAAAACATGCTGCCTGTCTAATATTCACAGTTACTGAATGTTTAATTGTATATATTTGCAAGCCGAAGGAAAAAAAACAATGATTTCATAATTCTTTAAGTATACTGAGTCTTCAAACTTCTCGCAATCTCCCTTACAAACATTTCCTCCTATAGCTCATTTGTTGTATTTAGACACACATAGATAAAAATGGGCAGAAGGATCCACATGTGTTAATATGGTAAATAAAAACAAACCATTCCATATATATGTTAAAGCAGCCTGCTGTATTCAAAAATATACTTACATTGTGAATTATCCACTATAAAATCACTTTTGCTTATCTACATTTCCACCACTCTAAATGCTCCCTTGCACATTAGCTTATTTCTGGCTTGTAACTTAATCTGCTGGGTTGAGATAGTAAATGGAAGAAACAAATACATTGGCTGGATATTGCGTTGCAAGTTTTTCACCCCTTTTTTCATTTTATTTCTCATCAGCCACCTTTTTTTCTCCTTTCCTTCCATTATTTTTCTATTTCCTCACACCTGTTTACACATTCTCTTGTACTACCTGCTGCTCCCCTGTTTAAAGCCCAACACCATACATGGCATAGAAAAAGGAATGTCACTCCCAGACTTTTTAAAAGATAATAAACACTTTCAATCTGTCATACAGGGGGTTTTATATATATATATATATATATATATATATATATATATATATACACACACACACACACACACACACACACACACACATACATACACTATATTATTTCCAAAAGCATTGGAAAGTATGCCATCCCAACCCTGTACCCAAAATAATTGGAGAGATTTTATTCACAGGCAGCAGAGTTTAGCATCACCATTGTCTGGTAACTGAACTGCATGCCAATAATATTAATTTAACTAAGCAGTGCAGGTGCACTGCAGCTGTCTGTGTTATTGATGTCTGGTATTTTGTTTCTGAATAAAAGTGTTGGACTTTTCCATGGTGTGCTGGGAAATATGTACACTGGTCAGTCAGCATATGACACACAGCATGTGAAGTGAGAGAGACAAATATCACTCTTGTTACCACCACCTATAGGTAGAAGTGGTAACTCACTGTTAAAGTTAAAAACAATCTGTATTACTGTGAACCCCTTACTGTGCACAGGGGGAGAAAGCACGCACACAGATTCATTGCGAGAAATTGTTACAACGGCCTTAGTACAGCTTAGAGATAGAAATTAAATCATTTGTCAGTTGGCCAGACAATACACTTCTATGTCTCTCAAGGTAACAGCTGGATATGTGCCTAGGAATAATGTTATCTCAGTTTTTCTCATGAGAATGCAGCTGAAGAAAAGAATCTTTAAAGAAGAACCCTGCATGTATATGAAATATAAAGTAAAGTCTCTAAAGCATAGCTCTGAGTGAGGCCAACTTGCTCATGTAGCCCCATTTTTGTCCATTCCTGGACAACTATTAGTCAATTATCAGTTCTCCAAGATGCTTTCTGATGGGTGAACTTTTAACCGAGCCAACCCATGGCTGGGGAACGTCCTGGTCTGGAAAGCAGGAGAGTGTTTAATCAAAAAAATGGACTTCTTTTCAGCAGGAACTGTGGCTATACACATTCTGAAGCTCAGACGCATAAGAAACTTCTCTGCAAAGTAAATTAAAATCATGAGCAAAATTGCCATGAAATCGGCATCCCTATTCATGGAAACCACAAAAATATGCTAGGGAAGAAATTGCCAAGACCTTTTAGACCTTTAAAAAGGATTCAACCCATCATCAGCAATCTTTCTAAACTTGGCATGAAGGAGGCCAAATACCTCTTTCCTGTGTTTTCCACAAAGCTCATAAATAGACTTGGGCTATACTGGAAAAAGGAACCGATTGGTTCACAACATTGTCTGAAAAATATTGTAAACTGATAGATGAGGTACTATTCTAGAGGGATGTGACATTTACTTGTATTGCCAGAAGGGGAATCCTCAATATACTATAGTGCAATTTGCTACAAATTCAACATTGCCTATGGTTATTTTTATTTGAGCTGCAATAAAAGCATCTTTTTAGTTAGAGACTTGTTATGGCATGTCAAGTTCTGTTGTGTCAGGTTGATTTCCTTTTAGTGTCTTGTCACTGCCCTGCACCTGATTTTATACTATAAAATTATGCAATGTACCTTTCATAAAAACATACAGTGATAGTGTATACAAATACATAAATAGAGCAGAAAAATTAAAAGACTTCCCCATCTTTTCTTAGGCCCATCCATAAGATTCACACCAATCATTATACAAACTTTTTACAGTAACTAGTATGGACCAAGGTAGACTTCACTTCAAGCTTAGCTGCTGTGTCGGTTTGGGGAAACACTTCATTGGGTCCTCCAAAGTGTTCTCTCATACTTTTACACAACAGTCTCTGGATTAAAACAAGGTATCTGATCTGCAATTTGTGAGTTCCTATAGAGGAAGGCTCTGGGATGGAAGAGTAAATTAGCTTGTGCATATCCTTCAATCTCCTGTGGAGGCTTTAAACATACAAATAAAGATTATTGCTCAGAACAAGCAATTTAACCTAGGTATTGTCCCCCCAAAAATTGTCTTTTCATTTGGGGTGGATGTAAAAACACTTTAGGAAAAAAACAAAATTCAAGCTTTACTCTTCTCTTTAGTATTATTATATGTAACCCTTTATTTATCAAAATGTTAGCCATGAGTTTATCTATAACGTGTGAGTCTCTATAACTTCAAGAATACCATAGTGACAGACAACTTTTTGAAAATAACTTTTTAACTGTGGCCTTGGTTGTGGCTTGTGACATAGGCCATGCTTCAGGCTAAACTAAGAACGTGTCAGCACACACCAAAACACTCATAGGATTCAACCTTTGGGAAAATAATCTATCTGAAGCTGCAAAAAGGGGAATTCGGGCCTAGGGGAGTGTCTTAAAGGGACAGTAACTATTTCTCCTGAGTTGCATCAACCACAGGTCAAGCAAGATGCACAAAATTGGGCAGCATAGGTAGAAAACCCTGGAGCTATCCATAACCTACCTATACAGGTGTCCATTTCATCCTCTGAAAGATGTCTTGGTCGATGCTCTGTCTGAGCTTCCGTGGGAAACACCATCTGGTCCCACAGATCCACAGCCCCTCCTCCTCCTCAGCACCTTTTCCTTACCAGGTCCCTGGATCCACTACAGACTAAGGTGTTCTCATCCCAAAACATCAGAGACCTGTAACTCTGACTGTACAGCTGCCAGTGCTGATGTGAGCTTTAGAGGTATGAGAGCAGCTTGCTTCTCTGCTTTGTCCACCGCTCTGTTCACTTCTGCCTTTCTCATGCCTGCTGTGGTGTGCGCTTTAAAATAGCCAATGCAAGAGGCTTAGGAAAGTTTTAAATAACCTCTCTATATTGATTTGCATGCTTGACCAGCTCCTGGCACCTGTCAGGCATTTTTTCTAGCCTTCCAGACAAAAAAAAAATTGTGTGCAATCTCAAAAGCATTTTCACTGTCTGTGCAAACATTGGTCGAATTCAGATGAATTTTTCATTATTAGGACATTCCAAAATTCCAGATTTCTGAATTACAATAGTAACACATTCAAAATAATGAAATGAAGTTTGGATGAAATTCAAATTTAAATCAAATTTGAATTGAATTTGAATATGAAAAGAATAAAATAGAACATAAAAGAAAAGAATAGAATAGATTAGAATAGACTATAAACAAATAGAATTGACTAATATAGAATAAAATAGAACATAAAAGAATAAATAGAAAAAAAAAAAACCAAAAGAATAGAATCAAATAGAAAAACTGTTTTCCAAAATTTTTAACAGAAAAAATTTAAATTTCAATTGAATAGAGTAGATTAGAAAATAATAGAATATAGAATAAAATAGAATATAAAAAAAATAAAAAAATTATAGAATAGATCAGAATAGAATATAAAAGTATAGAAGAAAATATAAAATAGAATCTAAAATAATAGAATAGAACAGAATATAATAGAATAGATAATAGAATAGAATAGAATAGAAAAAACAATAGAATAGAGACAAAATGTAAGAATATAACTGTCTTCTGAAATAAAAATTTGGAATAGAATACATTTGAATTTGAATAAAAAAAAAAGAATAGAATAGAAAAGAATAGTAAAAAATACAGCAGTAAAGAATAGAATTAAACAGAATAGTATAGAATGATATACTAGAATAAAATAGAATATAACTGTCTTCAAAAAATTCAAATTTTGAATAGAATAACTTTTTGAATTCAAAGACAATAGATTAGAATAAAATAGAAAGTAATAGAATAGAAAAAATAGAATAGAAAAAAATAATAGAATAGAATTCAATAGAAAGAATATAATCATATCCCAAAATTTGAATTTCAAATAGAATTAGAATTAGAATAGAATAGAATTGAAAAGCATAGAATAAAATAGAGTAACAAATAATAGAATAGAAAAAACAATAGAATAGCATTGAATATAACTGTCTTGGGGGGCATGATTTTCACATGGTGCAGAGAGACCACATCTAAGCAGAGCTCTGACCTGAGGATCAGCCTACTACTGCCCTAATATGCCGACTCATTCTTCCAGCTCTGCTGTCCGCTCAAATCTTACCTGTTGATCAGAGTGGAGGACTCTGAAAACACCGGGATGTTCAAGAGGAAGCCATTAAGAACTCCAAGATCGCTTGACACAGCTTGCGGTGGCCCACAGAGCTGCTCTCTATAAACTGGAGGATCTTGAGAATAGGAACCGGAGAAACAATATCTTTCTCCGTGGTCTCCCTGAGGAGACTACAGATGAAGATCTATCTGAAACAATGAGAGGTCTTTTTAATGATACTCTTGGGCAGCCAAACTCTAACCCTATAGGGATCTCAAGGATCCACTGAGCCTTGAGACCCCTCAACCTTTCTGCAGAATTACCCTGAAATGTCATCTGCAGATTACATTACTTTGAAGACAAAAAATGTTATTATGCAGAAACTACAGAGGTCCATTGATTTTGATGGTGTTTCTATTACACTCTTTCTGGATTTATCTAGAGAGACTCTAGAAATCCAACAAGCCTTATATTCACTTCTGGATAAACTGCGCTTAGATGACATCACCTATCACTGTGGTTTCCCCTCCTGTCTGGTCGCCACGAAGAATGGCATATCCACAACTCTCCAGTTCCCAGAGAACCTTCCTAGCTTCTGCATGCATCTCAGAGTTGATCCTCCTGCTTTGCCAGGTTGTCAGCTGAACTCACTAGGGGCTTGGCACTGGGCAGACATGAATAGTGAGTTCAGCTGACAACAAGTGAAGCCGGCATCTGATGACTTTATGGCACTTTATTCATTTACTAAATGTGAGTGTATTGCTGCTTCTTAATAAATGTTTATATTAGTACATACTGCACCATGGGAGTGTCCTTTGTTCCCTTTCAAGGATAGGAATATGTGACCTCCATCACCCTTAAAGGGACTGATCCCTGGCACTGGTTTGACAATCTATTGAAAGCTCAAAGGTGTTTGATTACTATCACATGGCTGTGGATTGTATTCCGAACAATTCTTCTGGCAGTTGTGGCTGCAATCTCTTGGTCTACCTGACCTTGGCTTGGTATCAAGAGATCCCCAAACTTTCTACTTCTTAATAGGTGATTTAACAGTACTGATTGGCTTATTCAAGGCTTTGGACATCTTTTTATGTCCTTTTCCATCTTTAAAAAGTTGACAGTTCTTTTCTGATCCCCATGGCTCAGTATCTAGCCTAGTCAGTGTTTCCACATAAAAGCTTACAAACTCATTGGCTATTTATACACTGACACTAATTGCAATTTAAAAAGCCACAGATGTGGGACATTAACCTCTAATTGGCATTTTAACCCGCGTGTGTCACCTTGTGTGTCTGTACCAAGGCCAAACATTCCAGGGTATGTAAACTTTTGATCATGGCTATTTGGGTGATTTCTGTTATCATTATGATTTAAAAAGGTGCCAAACAACTATTTGATAATAAATGGCTTCATATGATCATCATCCTTCAATAAAAGCATTTTTTGGCATGATCAGTCATATTTTCAATATCAATGCCAAAATTTCACAATTTCTGCCAGGGT
This sequence comes from Staurois parvus, assembly GCF_062004578.1. NCBI lineage: Eukaryota > Metazoa > Chordata > Amphibia > Anura > Ranidae > Staurois > Staurois parvus. Next base: position 14,009,354 of record NW_028317949.1, read on the forward strand.
ATGTAAACTTTTTAGCACAACTGTAATACCCCACTCATGCCTCTATTCAACCACAGTTACTTCCTCCCAGGTTTTATGGATGGAGGCTTTAGGCATTGGGTTCCCAGATTCAATACCACTGCTACAACAGAACACCATTAAACCCTTGCAGACCCTCTGTGGCTCATCGTGTCCTACTTTTATAGACTGCTGGCAATACACTCTACTATCCCGCTTCCTACAATCTCTGCCTCAACCATTATGGTCCATATGGAAGTTGACTCCAATTGAGGCCATCCTTAGACCACAAAATCCTCCACTACATTGTGTCTCACAGTTCTACAACTCCCTTCTCTCACTGCAAGGCCAGTCTTACCAAAATGATCTCTCCTACTGGGTAATGTATACACGATCCTCCCTCACGGATAAACAAAAAAAGATTAAATAATGCAGCTATCTCTATCATCTCTATCTTCTAAAATTCAAGATGTCAGTTTCAAACTACTCACACGTTGGCATCATACACCAACCAAGCTTCACACCATGTTCTCATCCATCTCCCCCCATGTTGGCATTAATGTGGCAAGCAAGTAACATATGGCCACATTTGGTGAGACTGCTCATTTATTTGTCCATTCTGGCTTAATGTAATCCATATGATCTCAGTTATGCAATGTGGTTGATTTACTAAAGGCAAATAGACTGTTTACTGAAAGTAAAGCTGTTCTAGATCTGAGGGGAACATGCAAGGAGAATAAAAAAAAAAAACACTTTTTCTTGCACATGATTGGATGTTAGAAATCAGCAGAGCTTCCCTTCATTCCAAGGCTTCCCCTCACACCGAGAACAATGCAATTTCAGTGCACAGCCTATTTTCCTTTAGTAAGTCAACCCCAAGGTGTTCATCTTCACTTTGAACCCTGGATGATATTATTTAATTGTACATTGAACAGAACCAATAGGTTGATATAAGAAATCTATTACCCCCCACTTATTGAATGCAGCTAAATCTTTAATTTCCACATACTGGGGACAACAAACTGTTCCCATATTAAACCAATGGCTACATAAATTGGATGATATATGTCTTTTGGAGGAATTAACATCTATAACCAGGGGGAATATGTTGAAAGTCTAGAACATGGGCCTATTCATTTGAGTTAAAATTATCTGCTTTGTATCTGAATACCATTTCTGGTTCCTGATCTGCTGATATTTAATTTGCCTAAGTAATATTCCTGATTTGCAAATAATCTCTATATACAAATAAAACTATATTGCATGTGACCACAGTGCATCTGAACCTACTCCCTCTTTTCCTTTTCCCCTTTTCTATTCTTCCCCCTCCATCTTACCTCCTTTCCTCCCATTATCTTTTCTCTTTTTATATAAAAATGTGCTTTCAAATGTCCTTTTCTTATACCTCAATGGTTACAGTACTTTACCACTGATACTGTGCTATCAGCCTACACGCTGATCATATGTTATGTTCACAATATATATTTATTGTATATTCATTGTTAACCCTGTACCATTGACTTTTTTTTGGTGACAGACTTACTGATTTATACTCTGTACTACTCTTGAGTCTTAAAATAAAAACTTATTGAACCAAAAAAAAAAAGAATATAGCGGTCTTTCAAAATTTTGAATAAAATAAATTTGAATATAATAGATTAGAATAGAATAGAATAGAATAGTCTATAAAAAACAGTAGAATAGAATAAAATAGATATAACTTTTTTCCAAAATTTGAATTTCAAAAATACTACATTTAAATAGATTAGAAAAAATAAAATAGAAAAGAATAGAATAGAAAAAGAAACAATAGCATAGAATGAAATAGAAAGAATATAACGGTCTTCTGAAATTTGGATTTTGAATATAATGCATTCTAATTTTAATATCTTATAAAATAGAATAGAAAAGAGAATATAACCATCTTCCAAAATTAAAATATAGAATAGAATAAATTTAAATTTGAATAGAAAAAATAGAATAGCATAAAACAATATAACGGTCTTCCAAAAATTAAAATTTTGAATAGAATAAATTTGAATACATTAAAAAAAGAATAGGATAGAAAAGAGTAGAATAGAAATGAATAAAATAGAAAGAATATAACCATCTTCCAAAATTAAAATTTTTAATAGAATAAATTAGAATTTGAATGCCAATTCAAATTCAAATTAGATCAAATTGAATTTGAATCGAATCAAATTTGAATTGAAAAGAATTAACATGAAACAAAACTAATTTAAAAAATGAATCAAACAATTTAACCACTTACTAATCACGCTATAGCCAAATGACGGCTATAGTGCTGTTGTCTAGTTCTGGGAGGGCATCATATGACGTCCTTCCAGAATACACCCTCCTGCGCTCCTCCAGCGGTGCGCACCCAGCGATATCCATGAACTCTGCGTCCTATGGACACAGCTGATCACGTGATGTGGAAAAAGGCCAATCACAGAGCCTTTTACCAGGTGATCAGCCGTGTCCAATGACACAACAGATCACCGAGTAAATTGCTGTTTATTGGCTGCACTTTCCTCACGCTGTCACAGGGTGAGGAAAGTACTGCTGATAACCGGCAATTGTCAGAAAACAGATTGGCACTGATCATCAGGGCACTGATGATCAGTTCCCTGATGATCAGTGCCCAGGAGTGCCACCCACCTGTGCCCATCAGTGCCAGCTGCCTGTGCCCAGCAATTCCACCCACCAGTGCCCAGCAGTGTCCTACATCAATGCCACCTACCAGTGCTGCCCAGTAGTGCCACCCATCAGTGCCCATCAGTGCTGCCCATCAGTGCCGCCTATCAGTGCCTATGATTTCTGCATATCAGTGAAGTATCATCAGTTCCAGTTCATCAGTGCCACCTATCAGTGCTGCCTATCCATGCCACCTCATCAGTCTGCCTATCAGTGCAGCCTCATCAATGCACATCAGTGAAGGTGAAAAATTACTTGTTTGCAAAATTTTATAACAGAAACATGTTTATAGCGCAAAAAATAAAAAACACCCAATGGTGATTAAATAGCACAAAAGGAAAGCTCTATATGTGTGAAAAAAATTATAAAAATGTAATATGGGTACAATGTTGCATGACACGCAATTGTCATTCAAAGTGAATGACAGTGCTGAAAGCTGAAAATTGGCCTGGGCAGGAAGGAGGTATACGAGCCCAGTAGGCAAGTGGTTAATGACATTAAATTATTTAAATAATGAATCAAAACAAAACACATTTTTCTGTCCTGTACATGTCTACATTCTACCAGCTGACAAATTTCATCCTGGAAATCATGAAGATGAAAATTAAAATGTACATAATTGTACATAGCACTTTGTGCATGGCACTTTTGCACACCCCTGTCCCCCTTTTCTTCATATTCATGAAAGGGAAAAACCTGACAAAATTCTGTGCTTCCTTTTATGGTGACATGGGAGTGGCCAGCAGAGATAGTTCATATTCATGCAGTATGGACATAGACAGATGTTTAAGTTTTAACACTTTCCAAGACTATGGACTTACTGTGAGTCCATTAAAGTTAAATCATAGTCCAGAATAATGCCAGTAGCTTAGGAGAACCTTACATAACAGCTACTGCTGTGATATAGCTGGATGAACCTTTGATTCCTGACTCCAGCTCACATAAAAGCATTTCACAATGACTTATTACTTTACAATACTCTACTTTACAATACTTATGTAAAAACTCTTGCTTTATGTTCTAAGATGACAACTTTTTTCAAACAAGATTATAATTTCTCCTTGTTTGCTTTAGTTAGTTTTAGCTAGATAACACAACAAACCCTTTAGTTTTCATCTTATATATTTTCCTGAAGTCACAACATAATACTGTTCCCAGAAAAAGCCACTGTTCACAGAAAATTTAAAATATACATACTCTATGTCTACACATACTGCTTGTATTTAAGTGAAAAACATAGTATATAAACAAAAAAAAATAACCAGCCAGATCAAAAACTAATGTATTTTGCTACACGTCTTTAGTAAAAAAAAATCCCAATAACTGCATATTAATTGGATTGTGTGAAAGTTATAGCATCTAAAAACTATGGTATAAATAATAGAATTTACACAGCTTTTACTTTCTAACTGCATTTCTTGAGGTGCTAATATACCAGGACAGTACAAACATCCACAAATTACCCGTTTTCGGAAAATAGACACCCTAAACTATCTGCTGAGATGCATGTTGAGTCCATGGAAGATTTATTTTTTCCACAAGTTTTTGGAAAATGACAAAAGCTTCTTTTTTTTTTTTAACACATAGTTGTCACTTAACATCTTCCCACTCAGTATATAGCAGATTGACGGCCGTGCTGGACACTCCTCGTTGTGACTGGGCATAATATGACATCCTGTCAAAACAGCCCGTGCAGCAGCACGATCTGTCACCACGGGACACAGCCGATGATATATCACTACACCTGCCCATTGCCTGTGTCATGTGACCGCTGTGACCAATCACAGCAGATCACATGTCAATTGTATACAATGGATGGATTCCTGTCATGCATTACATGCATACATTGTATACACTGGCTGCATCCTGGTATACCAATCAAAGTCCAGTGATGTACCAGTACATCGCTGGTCCTTGTTGGGTATGTATGCTATGTTCTTTTTTTTATGCAGCCTGTGGGGTGAATGAAAAAGGAGAAGAAATCTCTGCCAAAAAAAGTGTGTGTGGTATGCCTACCATTAGAATATGCCATCCTGCATCCACCCACTTCTAATGGTGGGCACACATGAAATGTTCTTTTTTGTCATTCAGCCCGTGGGCTGAATGAAAAAAAAAAAAAAAACTAACATACTCCTCTATTCACATCAGGCAATGTGGATGAATAAATCTCTGCCAACAGTTTTTTTTAGAAATATATACTGAAGCATAGGAGCCATCCATCCACTGGCCACCCCAGGCCCCATGCTTGGGCATATGTGCTCTTTTTTAACTGTGGATGAAAAATCTCATTCAGTGGCACTGCACACACTTACTTATGTATATTCTGAGAGCAAGACCCTGTTGCTGTCAGAATAAACAGGTGGGTGCTGCAGCTAAATGTCATTCCTGCAAAGAAAACAGCAATGGTTAACAATAAAACAGTAACTCAATAAAACAACTTTTTTTATTGAAATATGTGCCAAAAAATATTATAAAATATACAGGTGAAACTCATAAAATTAGAATATCGTGCAAAAGTTCATTTATTTCAGTAATGCAATTTAAAATGTGAAACTAATAAATGAGATAGCTCAAGTCGTGATTTGTCATAATTGTGATGATTATGGCTTACAGCTCATGAAAACCCCAAATCCACAATCTCAGAAAATTAGAATATTGTGAAAAGGTGCAATATTCTAGACTCAAAGTGTCCCACTCTAATCAGCTAATTAATCCATAGCACCTGCAAAGGGTTCCTGAGCCTTTAAATGATCTCAGTCTGGTTCAGTAGGAATCACAATCATGGGAAAGACTGCTGACCTGACAGTTGTGCAGAAAACCATCATTGACACCTTTCATAAGGAGGGAAAGCCTCAAAAGGTTATTGCAAAAGAAGTTGGATGTTCCCAAAGGAAGAAAAAGGTGCACAAGCAGCAGGGATGACCGCAGCCTGGAGAGGATTGTCAGGAAAAGGCCATTCTAAAGTGTTGGGGACTTTCACAAGGAGTGGACTGAGGCTGCAGTCAGTGCATCAAGAGCCACCAAACACAGATGGATCCTGGACATGCGCTTCAAATATTCCTCTTGTCAAGCCGCTCCCGAACAACAAACAACATCAGAAGCGTCTTACCTGGGCTAAAGAAAAACAGACCTGGTCTGTTGCTCAGTGGTCCAACTTTTGCATCTCATTTGGAAACCAAGGACCCAGAGTATGGAGGGAGAATGGAGAGGCACACACTGCAAGATGCTTGAAGTCCAGTGTGAAGTTTCCACAGTCTGTGTTGATTTGGGGAGCCATGTCATCTGCTGGTGTTTGTCCACTGTGCTTCATTAAGTCCAGGGTCAACGCAGCCGTCTACCAGGAGATTTTGGAGCACTTCATGCTTCCTTCCGCAGACGAGCTTTATGGGGATGCCGATTTAATTTTCCAGCAGGACTTGGCACTTGCCCACACTTCCAAAAGCACCAAAACCTGGTTCAATGACCGTGGGATTACTGTGCTTGATTGGCCAGCAAACTCACCCGACCTGAACCCCACAATGAATCTATGGGGCATTGCCAAGAGAAAGATGAGAGACATGAGACCAAACAATGCAGAAGAGCTGAAGGCCGCTATTGAAGCATCCTGGTCTTCCATAACACCTCAGCAGTGCCACAGGTTGATAGCTTCCATGCCACACTGCATTGAGGCAGTAATTGCTGCAAAAGGCGTCCAAACCAAGTACTGAGTACATATGCATGCTTATACTTTTCAGAGGTCCGATATTGTTCTATTTACAATCCTTGTTTTATTGATTGCATGTAATATTCTAATTTTCTGAGATTGTGGATTTGGGGTTTTCATGAGCTGTAAGGCATAATCATCACAATTATGAAAAATCACGGCTTGAACTATCTTGCTTTGCATGTAATGAGTCTCTCATATTAGTTTCACCTTTTAAGTTGCATTAGTGAAATAAATGAACTTTTGCACGATATTCTAATTTTTTGAGGTTCACCTGTATATGCCAGAGCATAGGGGCCATCCACACACTGGCCACCCCAGGCCCCATGCTCCAGCATATATGCTCTTTTTTAACTGCGGATGAAAAATCTCATCCAACAATGCTGCACACACTTACTTATGTATATTTTGAGAGCAAGACCCCTGTTGCTGTCAGAATAAACCAGTTGGTGATGCAGCTGAATGGCATTCCTGCAAAGAAAACAGCAACGGTTAACAATAAGACAGTAACAATAAAACAGTAACTCAATAAAACAACCTTTTTTTATTGAAATATGTGCCAAAAAATATTATAAAATATATATGCCCAAGCATGGGGGCCATCCACCCACTGGCCACCCAAGGCCCCCATGCTTGGGCATATATGCTCTTTTTTACCTGCGGATAAAAAATCTCATCCAACAGCGCTGCACACATTTACTTATATATATTCTGAGAGCAAGACCCTGTTACTGTCGGAATAAACAGGTCAGTGCAGCAGCTGAATGGCATTCCTGCAAAGAAAATAGTAATAGTTAACAATAAAACAGTAAAACCATAACAGTAGAACAGTAACTCGACAACAATAAAAAAAACTACAACTATTTTTGGCTTTTAAAATGTTTAATTTTTTTTGTACTTGTATTTTTTATTAATTATTTTTTTTACTTTTTTTTTAAACTTTAAATTTTAAAAATTTAAAGATTGTAGGGTCTCTCAAAATGCGACTACCTAACATCTTTCGAGACCCTATGCAAATATGTGTCCTGAACTGTGCCGTGCTGTACCCTATACTAATACTTTGCTAGTGTGTGTTAGCGATGGAAGCAGTCCTTGAGGCAGAGACCAGGTTGGCCAAGACAGGAGGGACAAAAAAAAGCAAGGTGTCACGCCTAATTCCGTGTCTGCTACAGACACATCTTTTTTGGGGTGTCCTTTGGGTTGGGGTATCAGGAAGGGCATCGGGATAATGCCTTTCCTGCAGTCGGCTAACTGCATCTGGGTTGGGGTTTGGGCCAAAGTACCTTCTGGATACAAAAGGGCTGTAATTATCTCTTCCTTGAATTTTACGAAGGATCCACTATGTCCAGTTGCTTTGTAAAGCACAAAAGCGTTAGAGGCAATTGAAATAAATAAACAGAAACTTTTTTGTACCAGCATATGACTTTTCAGGAAGCCAAGTACGGCTTGATCATCTGGTCATTGAAGTTCACCCTCCCATGTTAAGGTTATAGTTGTGGACACAGAGAGGTTTCTGAACAACATTAGCTGCCGTGGCAATTTGGATGGTTGTGTCTGCGTGAATGGAAGACAGGACAAAAACATCCTGTTTGTCCTTCCACTTCACTGCGAGCAATTTCTCATTTTTCAAGCAGGCTTTTCCCCCCTTTCTAAGATGAGTATTTACAAGCTGTTGGAGGAAACCCTGGCGATAAGGTCGCACGGTGCCACATTCCAAGATTGTACTAAAGGTCTAAATAGTGGCACACTTGAATAAAAATTGTCCACGTTTAAGTGGTACCCCATATGGAAAAAGGATGACATCAAGTCCCAAACTATCTTGCCACTGCTCCCCATGTAGTCTGGGCATCCAGGGGGGCTCCACGTAAATCCGAAACTTATATGTATAGCCTGTTGCCCTCTCACAGATCTTATACATCTTGACCCCATATCTGGCATGCTTGCTGAGAAGAAATTGTTTGAATGCAAGGAGGCCAGAAAAACTAATGAGGAACTTATCAGCAGATGTTTGCTGGGGAGTATAGACATCTGCAAATTTGTGGTTAAGGTGATTTATGAGAGGCTGAATTTTGTGGAGCTGGTCAAATTCAGGGTCACCCTGAGTAAGACAAAATGTATTGTTGTTGAAATTACATTCTCACACAGGATCTATGCCTGGCCATGGCAGAAGAGAACATGGGCATATGATGAATTGGGTCTGTGGACCAATACAACCGCAATTCATTTTTTTTGCAATGCCCATGTTGAGGCTTAGCCCTAAAAAACTTTAAATTCAGAAATTGTAATAGGTTTCCATGCAACTGGTCTGGCATGGTTTGAATTTGGGTTGGCAGCGATAAACTGTCATGCATATAAATTGCTTTGATCCACAATCCGTGAAAAACAGCTCCAAAAAATCAAGGGGAGTAGTTAAATTTGCTGTTTCCACCTGAATTCTGGGTTGAGCAGTGAATGGGGGGGAAGTACAGGTGCTGCAGAATTTGTGGGTTGCCAATCGGGATTTTTGAGTACATCCAGAAGGACACTAGGGGTTCTATGAGCCTGTGTTCAAATTCTTGGTGGCTGACACTACTTGTGCTAGCCACTGCACCAGCTTGTACTGCACTTATGGGACTCGCCATGTCACCAAGTGATACTGCAGTGTTTGGTATGTATAAGACCAGGATGTACTAGGCCGCTGGTGCTCACCAGTTCACCAAAAGGTAGAGTGGCAGTAGTACTGGCACTCTGCTGCTTATGAGAATCATCGTGCGATTGTAACATCTCAGCAACCTGGGAATGGGGTCAGGTATCCCTGAACTTAGCAGGGACCTCTTCTCCATCGTATGAGCCATCTGTCAGGGTGCTGCTGCTGTCTACAGGTTGAAATTCTGAGGCAAACTCTGTCAGTGAGGCTTCCCCTTTGCTCTCATTTGACATGCTGAGAATCCTGTAGGCCTCTTCACTACAGTACCTTTTGTTGGACATTTTGGTCTCTAAATTTATAGGTTCCTAGTGCAACTCACGGGAAAAGGAGCACCTGGCTGTCAGTGACAGCCTGAATTGCTAAAAAAAAAAAAAAAAAAAAGACCTGCAAGTGCTAACAGAGATCAGACCTAGTTCTGTGCACACTGCGGTTTTCTGTCCAATATATCAAGTGACAGTGGAGGGGCAAAACGCAGTTGCTGGCAGGTGCTTATCCTGCTAACACTGCATTTTTGGGGACACTATACTAATTTAAACACTGGTATAGTGCTGATCTAATCAAAGATATTGATCCATTCAGACACTATACTAGTAATGGAGGTGTATTGTGTATTTGAGAGTGTTCCTGGCAATCAGCGGGTAAAATGTGATGACTGATATAGTGACGGGCAATCTGATGCTATCTGGGAGGGATGCTAACTGAGGTTAACGCTATATGAAGTCGCCTGTGACACTAATACAGTGATCAGTAAAAAAATTTGTACACTGTACTAATGACACTGGTGACAGGGCAGTGAAGGGGTTACGTGGGGGGGCGATCAATGGGGTTAAATGTGTCGTAAAAGTGTTCTAACTGTAATTGTGTGCTGTTTTTACTCATGTGTGTCTGCACATTCCATCCCAGAGAGAGAAGATTACATCATTTCCTGTACCTGTGTAAGTGTAAACATAGGTACAGCAAGATCCCTGATAGGGTAGGGTTTGATTAAGGCCGAACATCACTGATCTAAATTGGATGATTGATCCCTTGGGCACCGAATCATGTGGGTGCATGCAGCAGATCTATGATAAATATGTTGAAAAAAGAGATACTATGTGTGCAAAAATGCATACATAATGTATTATATCTTGTCTGTAAGATACCTCAAGCACCTGTAATAACATAACTAATACCAATGATACAACCGTGAAAGTGAAATATACAATCTATTTTACCTTATATCAGTATATTTGTAAAGAAAGGTTCACTTATAATATAATAAACAGGTAATACTTTTCTTATGACCCCTAATGCCTAAACATGAAGTAGACAACTCAGATCCACCATGTCTCTTTTTCCTTGTGCATGTCCCTCCTTTTGGGGCAGTTTTTCTATACCCACGTATTTGATCCCACTTGGAATTCTACTATAGTGGATGTCAAAGTGGACACATACTGCAGGCCAGACAGGCACTCCAGAACATGTCACATTTTGGGAATGAGAAGAAACAAATGAATGTATCTGCTATTCACTTTTGTATAATTAGAAAATATTCCTTCTTCTATTATTCAACATTATTAACCCTGCACATGACTCACTTTTTGCACAGGTAAAAATCCTTGTAGTTCTCCCAACATACTGTGCCTGAAAAGGGCATTCTAATACATACATCATGTGGGTAGGATCCCAGGTAATACAGGATCTGATGTTATAGTCCTTATCCGTAGAGGTCTATCTAAATGTATTTACTCTTCTCTCATTTTTCACTTTTCTGCATACTCTACACTTATTACATTTGAAGAATCCCCCTGTATCATAAAACATTTAATTTTGTCAGATCACATTATATACAATCCTGGTTTTCAAGGGCCTATTCTTCCTATATATAAATTTAGGGTTATCCCGGGTCACCTTGTCCTTTTGTAAAATGGGCCAGTATTTTTTAACAATTCTCTCCGCCTCTTTATACTGTATATTAAAATCAATAATAAACTCACAGCTCATCATGTTCTTTTTTACATTATTAAAATCTTCCCTATCCTTTAAAACCTTATCTCTTACTCTCTCTAAAACAGATTTTTTTTGTATACTTTCTCTCGAAACCTCTCTGGATTATATCCAGCCAATTGACAAATTAATAGTTTCTAAATCACAATTTCTCCTAATTCTAGTAAACTCACTGTTAGAGGTATTGTAGATCCACCTAAGGTGGTGGCAACTGGTCGAAAGAGTATAGCTACTCCGGTCGGTGTCTTTAAAAAAGGTCTTTGTGGGGGACACATGCGCAGCCGGCCAGCGGATGACAGCTCACTGAGCAGAGCTCCGTCGGTCCACCAGTGAAATTGCGGCACACACCGAGCCCGAGCTCAGCAAATACAGTTGTGGCCAAAATTATTCAACCCCCAATGCTGTAAAGGGGTTTAGGGACTATAGTGTACATTTGGAATTGTATTCAGAATCAAATCCTACAAGGACGTTGTAACTACCCAAATGCAACTAAAATGACATCAATTGTTTATGTAATACAGTAGTAAATGGTTCTTATGTGGTTTCTTCATTGCCACAATTATTCAACCCCTTAAAGACTACCACTCTGAAGAACAGAGGTTCATACAGGTGCTTTCCATCAGGTATTGAAAACACCTGTGGATGTCACCGAGCAGCAATCAAGCATAATAAGCACCAATTAGGCAGCTTTAAAATGACTGTGATACTCAGCTCCTTCTAGACATTTACTGGTGTGGTTACAAACATGGTGAAGGCAAGAGAATGGTCCAGGAAGACAAGAGAAGAGGTGATTTCTCTTCACAGGAAGGGCAATGGCTATAAGAAGATTGCAAAGATGTTAAACATACCAAGAGACACCTTAGGAAGCATCATTCGCAAATTCAAGGCAAAGGGCACTGTTGAAACGCTACCTGGTCGTGGCAGAAAGAAGATGCTGACTTCGACTGCTGTGCGCTACCTGAAGCGTAGAGTGGAGAGAAGTCCCCGTGTGACTGCTGAGGAACTGAGAAAAGATTTGTCAGATGTGGGTACAGAAGTTTCAGCCCAGACAATAAGACGCACACTGCGTAATGAAGGCCTCCGTGCCAGAACTCCCAGGCGTACCCCCTTGCTGTCTCCAAAGAATAAGAAGAGTCGACTGCAGTATGCCAAAAGCCATGTGGACAAACCACAAAAGTTGTGGGATAGTGTTCTGTGGACTGATGAAACAAAATTAGAACTGTTTGGGCCCATGGATCAACGCTATGTTTGGAGGAGGAAGAACAAGGCCTATGATGAAAAGAACACCTTGCCTACTGTGAAGCATGGTGGAGGGTCAATCATGCTTTGGGGCTGTTTTGCTTCTGCAGGTACAGGGAAGCTTCAGCGTGTGCAAGGTACCATGAATTCTCTTCAGTACCAGGAGATATTGGATGGAAACGTGATGCAGTCCGTCACACACCTGAGGCTTGGGAGACGTTGGACCTTTCAACAGGACAATGATCCCAAGCATACCTCCAAGTCCACTAGAGCATGGTTGCAGAGGAAAGGCTGGAACATTTTGGAGTGGCCATCGCAGTCACCAGACTTAAATCCGATTGAGAACCTCTGGTGGGACTTAAAGAAAGCAGTTGCAGTGCGCAAGCCTAAGAATGTGACTGAACTGGAGGCCTTTGCCCATGAAGAATGGGCGAAGATACCCGTAGATCGCTGCAAGACACTTGTGTCAAGCTATGCTTCACGTTTAAAAGCTGTTATAACTGTAAAAGGATGCTGTACTAAGTACTAAGATTGAATGTCACTTGGGGGTTGAATAAAACTGATAATGCTGTGAGCACAGAAAAGACATTTGTGGTTATTTCATTATAACTGTTATGTTATATTTGTCTGACCTACAAGTGCCTCTTTAATGTAAATGTAAGCAAGATGACTGAATGATCAAAAGCAATGTCAAACTGGCCAAAACACTCAATTTCAGTGGGGGTTGAATAATTTTGGCCACAACTGTACATGCCATAGTCCCATTCATCCAACAACTTATGAAGCACATCATTCCTACACTCACAGATGTGGAACTAGCCATAGACCGGGCACATCGCATTCCCAAACCATCATTCCTACCGGCCACAATTCCCAGGGATACATCGGCACGCATACACTTCTACCACGTGAAAGAGAAGATAATGATAGCCGCCAGAAACCCTAACTCAATACCAACAGCACATGCAAATATCAAATTATTTGCCGATCTATCCAAAACGATACTTCTCAACCGTCAGAAACTCGTCACTATAACGAAAGCACTACGGAACCACGGAATAGGATACCAATGGGGTTTCCCCACGAAACTAACTGTTAAACACCAAGGTAGGATCCACACGATCAAATCCTTAGAAACAGGCATAGAACTCCTGAAAACATGGAACATCATTCCGGTGGACACTCATCAACCTGCCTCCAACCGTCCGCAGCAAATGGACGCAGAATGGCCATGATCCCAAACCAGCCTGCACTCTTCAGCTCTCCACAAAATGGGCATTGCTCCATAAACAACTAAAACTGGCAAACGGCCCAGTGTGGACTTCCTAATACTTCAAGATTCCTCCCAGCATGATTCCTATAGCGAATCATGCTTGCTCAAACCTCCATGTTATGCAGTAGCATATGATGCTACCCATGTTACTTGTATTTTTTGCAAGTCTTTTTTATTTCTCTTCCTTCCCTACAGTACCAGTCAACTTGAACGAATCTACCCTCCTCACAGTTCTCCAGTACAAGATGAAAACCTCCTTCCACAAAAACGATCAACACAAGCCCATAACAGATCCTCACTGGATGATCACCACCCACGCCATGAAGAACCCCATCTTTATCCACTCTTGGAAACACCAATACCTCATACAAACCATCAACATAAGAAAAGATGATTAATATATTATTACTAAATGTCAGAGGCCTCAACTCGCCTTATAAAAGATCCTTACTTTCGAGAGAAGCTCGATCTTTACAAGTTCAATATCCACCACTACACCTCAACTTATATGTCAACAAACCCCAAGAAAAAATATATTAGAGTGTGCAATGATAAATAATGAAGAATTATAAATACAAAAGAACATCATCAATATAGACCAATGGTATGTGTAAATTGGTAGAAATAAATTTCACAACTACACATTCCCTTATTGGATACTAGTAGGGGCATAACGTAGATGTATAACGATCATAAAATGATCATATAAATACATGCAGCCTTTGAGTGTTCAAGGGGACAAACATACAATTAATTTTGTTGTTTCCCATCCATTAGTACTACATAAAATATATTAAAACTGTTAAGACCAAAGACAATGAAAAATAAGGGCTCAGATGTTGTACAATTGACTCCTAAAGTATAGAAAATAAGCATGAATATCACCATTCGTTGCCAATGTCTTTTTTGAACTCACCAGAAATTGCAGGAAAATGGAATAGCATTCCTCAAATAAATCAGGCTAGATTCCAATAGCTATGCCTGGTTATTGAGATTGTGGCCTTTTATAGGATCAATAATGGATGTGATGTGTGTATTTCCTCCCAAAAGTGGAACATATCTGCTAGAGAGGAATATGGCACCCGTCATGTGGTCCCTTGCAGTCTTCACAACTGCTGATGTGCGGGCACACTATGCACCATGACATCATGGAATTAAGCATTTCCAGAGCCAAGTTACATGGAACAATAAGGCCTGCACACAGGGTTCATAACAACAAGGGGGAAGAACATAAGCCTCCCTCATTGCTCTACAAAGCCAAATAACTGGTCCTCCACCGTCAAAACCTATATGAGAGACCCTTTTCGTGCCGGACACACCAATAAAGGACAGCCCCAGTGGGAAGACAAACAAAAACACCTGCATAGGAGACATCTGTATGAACAAATTACAAAGATGTAACAATAAGTTTATCATACAATCCAGACAGCACACTACAGATTTCTTAAAGATACAACAAATACAATTAAAAAGCAATCTTTGCAGTATAAACAAAAGAGAAAAAAACCCTATAGGGAGATAGGAGTAGAGCATTAAACAGGAAAACATCCAATGTTATGTACATTCTCAGTCTATGTTTCCAGAGGTAAATCCCTCTAAAAAAAAGTGTCTATAACTTTCAGATTCATTCAAACCAGGGGGGTGAGCAGCATCAAGGCATCTAATCCAGCACATTTCTTGCTGGAATAGTACTTTGTTTCTGTCACCACCCCTGATAGGAATGAGTATTCTATCAAGAGCTGAAAAAAAATCACCTTCGGCATCCCGTATTTGTGGAATTTGGCAACTTACCTTCCCAGAGGTAAATAAAAGTTACCTATTCTCATAGCATGAACATGCTTATAAATGCGTTTCCAAAATTCTTGACGCGTTTTGCCCATGTAAAAGGATCCACATTCACATAACATAAGGTATTTTGCTCCTTTGGTCTGGAAATTCACAAAATGTTTAGAAATGAATTTCTCTCCATGCAGGAGAGTAAATTGTTTGTTTTTGCTCAAAAAGGAACAATGTGCACATTCTCCACAGAGAAAGAATCTTTTAAAGACCCTGCCCTTTTGTAGGTGATGGAAGGATTATCACCCAGCAATTTGCCAATAATTGGGTCCTCTGCCAAGACGAACCAATTATCTTGGAATATCTTTCTTATTTTGGCATGTTCATTGGAATATCTTAAAATTACCCTAACTTACTCCTTATTGGTCTTTTTATGGTCTTTAGATTTAAACAAAAGATCATATCTATCCAAGTTTTTTAACATGATTAAAGGTCTTTTTGAAACCTGTTTTTGTATATCGTCATGCTAGTAGTCATTTAGTAAGCTCACCTGCCTCTCTCTGGAATATATGATCATCTGTGCAATTTCATTTGATATGCAAAAATTGACTGTATGGAATAGATCTCTTCAAAGGTCTGGATGGAAGCTGTCTGCATGCAGAATAGTATTTCCGGCAATTTCCTTCCTGAAAAGACTACTCTCTAAGCATCCACCCATTCCCTTAGAGATGTTTATGTTCAAAAAGTTGATTTTCACTTGACCGCAGGTCATAGTAAAGAAAAGATTTGAATCATTTTGATTCATTACCTCAAGACATTGTTTCAACAGCATTTCAGGATGTCCTAAACAAGAAATATGTCATCTATATATCTTTGCCAGATGATAATGTGTTGTGTATATCTAGAGAGAGACTTGTTGGACAGAAAATCCTGCTCCCATGCTCCCAGGTTGGCATAGGAAAGGGCACAACAAATCCCCATGGCCATGCCCTGTACCTGGAGGTAATGGGAGCCTTGAAACATAAAACATTATGACTCAAAATAAAGTCAAGCATAGTCAGAATACATTAATTGAATCTCCATTCATGCATTCCACATTGCTGCTGAACATATTTGAGTGCCACAACTCCTTTGTTATGTGGAATGCAGTTATAAATGGAATTCCACATCAACTGTTACTAAGTAGGCAGATTGAGGTACATCAAGATTTTAAATAATTTTTAAAAGATGATAGAATCCTTAACATAAGATGCCAAGCTTACAACATGGGGTCGGAGATGATGATCTCTAACTTGGCTAATACCCTCAGAAATACAGCCATTCCCTGAGGTAATGGGTCCGCCTGGAGGATTATTAATGTCTTTGTGAATTTTGTGAATTTTGGGAAGTGTGTAAAATGTTAGCATCCTGCGGTGCTTAACCACTTGCCTACCAGGCACTTATACCCCCTTCCTTACCAGGCCAATTTTCAGCTTTCAGCGCTGCCGCACTTTGATTGACAATTGCGCGGTCATGCAACATTGTACCCATATGAAATTTTGATCATTTTTTTCTCACAAATAGAGCTTTCTTTTGGTGGTATTTAATCGCCACTGGGCGCTTTACTTTTTGCGCTATAAATTTAAAAAAGTGCAAAAAAATTGAAAAAAAAAAAAGTTTATTTGTTTCTTTTATAAAATTTTTCAAACAGGTATTTTTTCTCCTTCACTGATTTGCGTTGATGAGGCGGCACTAATGGGCACTGATGGGCACTGATAGGCGGCACTGATGGGCACTGATAGGCAGCACTAAAGGGCACTGATAGGCATTACTAATGAGGTGGCACGGATAGGCGGCACTGATAGACAGCACTAATTAGGGGTCACGGATAGGCGGCACTGATATGCAGCACTGATAGGCGGCACTGATAGGTGACACTGATGATGGGTACTGATAGACGGCACTGACTGGCATCACTTCTGGGCACTGACTGGCGGCACTGACTGGCACAACCCCTGGGCACTGACTGGTGGCACTGACTGGCAGCACTGCTGGGCTGCACTGGTGGGTGGCACTGGTGGGCAGCACTGGTGGGTGGGCACAGGTGGGTGGCACTGGTGGGCACAGGTGGGTGGCACAGGTGGGTGGGCACAGGTGGGTGGCACTGCTGGGCACATGTAGGTGGCACTTCTGGCCACAGGTAGGTGGCACTGCAGAGTGGCACAGGTGGGGGCACTGCTGGGCACAGGTGGGGGCACTGCTGGGAACGGGTGGGCGGGGCTAGTGGGCGCACTGCTGGGCGGAACTTGCGGGTGTCACTGCTGGGCACCGATCATCAGGGCACTGATCATCAGTGCCCTGATGATCGGTGCCGATCCCCGCTCTGACAACTGCCGGTTCTCGGCAGTACTTTCCTCACGATCTGACAGAGTGAGGAAAGTGCAGCCGAGAACCGGCACTTGCATTTCCCTGTGATCAGCGTGTCATTGGACACCGCTGATCACGTGGTAAAAGGCCGGTGGGATCGGCCTTTCACCACATCACGTGATCAGCTGTGTCCGTAGGACACAGCGATCACGGAGATCGCCGGGTGCGCGCCCCCTGGGGCGCGCAGGAGAGCGCGTTCTGGGAGGACGTCATATGACGTCCACTCAGAACTGGCCGGCCGCGGTGAAGCCGTCATTCGGCTATGCGCGGTCGGCAAGAAGTTAATTCTAATATATTCCCATAAACCTGAATGGTTCCATTTCTAAATGCTGAATGCACCAACTCATAAAACTCTAAACTGAATTCAGTCACCGATGCAGCAGAAATTTTCCAATAGCATGTTTTATGTCTAAAGATTTTTAAACACGTTTTCATACGTAAAATTATCTATCAGGACAATATTACCTCCTTTGTCAGAAGGTTTCATGGTTATTTTTGTATTTGCTGATAAAGATTTAAATGCAGCTTGTTCAGCTGCACTCAAGTTATGGTGAGTATGATCGAATCTCAGTGATTCAATATCCTTGATGACCTGTCGTACAAATAAAGCAATGGCTGGAATCTGATTGAAAGGTGGAAAAATATGAGACTTCTTATGAAAACTCATTTCTTGTATCTGTACATCCTCATTAATTTGCTCCAATAAATTTTCAATGTCCCAGTTATCAATCTAACTATTAGGTTCATTTTCTTCCAATAGAGTGAAATCTCTGTCACAAGTTAGCCTCTTTTTTGTTTATTCTTACCTCCTTGCTGCTCCTGATTCCTTCACATGTGTGATTTGTCTGTGCTCACCTATGGGCGTCATCTGCTATCCTCTGGGTTTTATTTCCTTCCCTTCCTTCACTTCCTGGCCCGCCTCCTTGTTTGCTTGTCTATATAAGACATGCTCAGTCTAGCCCACTTTGCCTGAGCAACTTCCTAGTTGTCTGAGCTCCTGTGTGTTGCTATTGCCTGTATCCTTCATTGACTACTCGTGTACCGACCCTGGCCTTGTTCTGACTGTGCTTGTTTTCTGCCCGTCCTTACCTCGGTTAGTCTACCGGATTACTGGATTAGATTACCGGCATTCACTGACAGCAGCTCTCCTCCCTGTCAGTTTGAGCACACTGATCCGAATAGCAGATCACAGCCCCCTAGTAAAGACTCCCCTCCCAGTTAACCCTTTGATTGCCTCTCATTGTTAACCCCTTCCTCCCAAGTGCCATTAGTACAGTATCAGTGTTTTTTTTTGCACTGATCACTGCATTGGTGTCACTGGGGATGTCCGTGACCCCAAGTCAATTCCCCCCCAGTGTCAGAATGTCCACCGCAGTCCCACCATAAGTCGCTGATCAATGCCATAAGTTGCTGATCGCCGCCAAAAGTCACTGATCGCCGCCATTACTAGTATTAAAAAAAATTATAAATTCCACTATCTATACCGCCATTTGTAAATGCTATAACTTTCACGTAAACCAATTAATTTACATGTAGTGGGATTTTCTTAGCAAAGACATGTCACAGAATACATTTAGGCCAAAATGTATGATTTGATTTTTAAATTTTTTTACTGGACATGTTTTATAGCAAAAATTCCAAAATATAGTTTTTTTCTCAAAATTGTTGGTCTTTTTTTATAGCGCACAAAATGAAAAAAAAAACAAAACACACAGGTGATCAAATACCACCAAAAGAAAGCTCAATTCCTGGGGAAAAAAAGGACGTAAATTTAATTTGGCTGCAACATGACCGTGCAATTGTCAGTTAAATTAACACAGCGCCGTGACACAAACAGCTTATGTAACAGCTTCCTGACTGCCCTATAGCAGAAATACTGCTACAGGACGGCATGGGTGCGCAAAATCACATATATATAAGCGATTTGCGCTCCCGTGGTTTTCATTCCCCTTCCAGATAGCATCAGATTGCCAGTCAGTACACCAGTCATCACATTTAACCCCTTGATTGCCAGGAACATGCTCATACACAATAAAACTTCATTGCTAGTATAGTGTCTGAACGGATCAATATCTTTCATCAGATCAGCACTATACCAACGTTCACATTCTTATAGCATCCCCAAAAATGCAGCATTAGCGGGATCAGCCCCGACACCTGCCAGCACCTGCATTTAGCCCCTTCGCTTACCCCCCCTTCTCTCCCAGCAAGTGCAATGTCAGTAGGTCACTGTCACTTGATACATTGCACACAAAACCAAAGTGTTTGAAGAGTCAGACCTGATCTCTGCTAGCACTTGTCGGTAAATTTTGATGACTCTCATATGCAGCAGAGTGCCAATACTAGTACCACGCTACCTTCTGGTGAACTTGCGAGCACCAGCAACCTAGTACATCCTGGTCTTTCACACATCTCTTAGATTGTAAGCTCCAAGGAGCAGGGCCCTCCTAACCCTCTTGTATTGAACTGTATTGTTGCTGTATTGTCTCCCGTTATATTGTAAAGCACTGAGCAAACTATTGGCACTATTTAAATCCTGTATAATAATAATAATACCAGCGCTACAGTATCACTTGGTGATGTGATTCCTAGATTGTAAGCTCGAAAGAGCAGGGCCCTCAATCCCCTCATGTTTTGCATTGTATTGGTATTGTTCTGTCACATGTTCTGTCCCCCTTTGTAATGTACAGTGCTGAGCGAACTATTGGTGCTTTATAAATACTGTATAATAATAATAATAATGTGGCAAGTCCCATAAGTGCAGTACAAGCTGGTGTGGTGGCGAGGACAAATATTGTCCCGCAACCACCAAGAATTCGCACACAGGCCTGTAGAGCCCCTAGTATCCTTCCGGATGTGCTTGCAAATCCCGATTGGCAGCCCACAAATTCTGCAGCCCCTGTACTTCCCCCATCCACTTCCCAACCTGGAATTCAGGTGGAAATAGCAAATTTAACTACTTCCCTTGGATTTTTGGGAGCTGTTTTTCATGGAAGATCTGTATGCATTGATTGTGGATCAAATCAATTTATATGCACAACAATTTATTGACGCCAACCCAAATTCAAACCTTGCCAGACCATTCGCATGGAAACCCATTACGGTTTCCGAATTTACAATTTTTTGGGCCTAACCCTCAACATGGGCATTACTAAAAAAAAAAAATTAATTGCGGTTGTATTGGTCCACAGACCCAATTCATTATATGCCCATGTTCTATGCTGCCATGGCCAGGCATAGATATGAGAGTATAATGTGTTTTATGCATTTCAACGACAATACACTGTCGTCCTGGGGGTGACCCTGACTGACCGCCTCCACAAAATTCAGACCCTCGTAAATCACCTTAACCAAAAATTTGCAGATGTCTATACTCCCCAGCTAAACATCTGTGTTGATAAGTCCCTCATTAATTTATCTGTCCGCCTTGCATTCAAACAATTTCTCCCCAACAAGCGTGCCAGATATGGGGTCAAGATGTATAAGACCTGTGAGAGGGCAAAAGGCTATACATATAAGTTTTGGATGTACGAGGAAAAAGATGGAGCCCCCCAGATGCCCAGACTACATGGGGAGCAGTGACAAAATAGTTTGGGACTTGGTGTCATCTTTTTTCCATATTGGGTACCACTTATACGTGGACAATTTTTATTCAAGTGTGCCACTATTTAGACATTTGTACAATCTTGGAACTGGCGCATGTGGCACAGTGTGACAATGTGTGCCCACCATTAGAAGTGGGTGGATGCACGGTGGTATATTCTAATGGTGAGGTATGCTCACCATTAGAATATACCACCCTGCATCCACCCACTTCTAATGGTGGGCACACATTGTCACACTGTGCCACATGCACACACTTTTTCTGACTGAGATTTCTTCTCTTTTTTTTCCCCATTCAGCCCACAGGCTGCATACCAAAAGAAAAAAAGAAGAACATAGCATATATACCCAACAAGGACCAGCAACGTACTGGTACATCACTGGACTTTGAATGGTTATACCAGGATGATGCCTACAGCTGCAGGCATCATCCTGGTATAATTTTTTTCAGCCGGAGATTGGCTTTCATATAAAAGCAATCCTAGTGGCTAATTACACTGTTCAACAGGTAAAAAGTTTTGGGCATAAAATTAGCTAATCTTACATAATTTTGGGGTGCTGAAAACAAAAATGACCTTAAAAAATGTTGATTGGCTCTAGTTTCCATGATATATTCACCCATCTAATGACGTAAGCCATTCAAAATTATGATGCAACTTCAGCTGCATATTGCGCAATTGATACTGGTGACCAATAGAAAATTGCATGTATACTGAGATGATGCAATATTAGCCTTTAATTGCATCACTTCACTGCATAAAAGCTGCAGTATCTGTAGCTGATTGTAGTTCGACAGCGTCTTTACATTTCGTTTTATGCTTATATAGGCTACTCAGTAATGCCTCGAACTTGTGTGAATAAAGCAGATAATTTCTGCTATATCTGCGGTGAAATAACTTTTATCTCACAAAAAAGGAGGATAACAGGAATGATTAAGAAAGCCTACAACTTGTATTTTGGCTGCAAGATAGGAGACCAGGACAAGAGCTGGGCACCACATATATGCTGCAATTCTTGTGGGACGGCACTGGAGCAATGGTTGAATGGAAAAAAGGCATCTATGCCTTTCGCTGTGCCAATGATTTGGAGAGAGCCAACAGATCATGTTAGTAATGAGTGCACATGTGATCAAATACCACCAAATAAAAGCTCTATTACATAATTTCTCCAACCTTCTTTAATGCCCCAGTGAGCCATTACCCCGATTGGCCAAAACTACAACGTCTTTTGTTAACAACTTCTAACCACTTGTTTTTATCAGAAATGTAATCACATTGGTACTGTGACCTTTATTCCTTATGACTTGTTGTCACTACAATGTTCAATGTACATTGGTAATCTCCCCTTGTCCTTGTGTTTTACTGTTAATAAAATGTTTGAACAAGAAAAACATAATTATGAAAAAAAAAATCTAATTTCTTCATAAAATTAGGCCACAATGTATTCTGCTACCCATTTTTGGTAAAAAAAATTCCAATAAGTGTATATTGATTGGTTTGTGCAAAATTTATAGTGTCTACAACTGGTGGTATACACACTGTTATTTTATTTTTTTTTCATACTAGTAATGGCGGCGAACAGCAACTTATAGTGGGACTGCAATATTGACAGTCTGACACTAACTGAGACTGACACTTTCTGGGAACCAGTGACACTAATACAGTGATCCGTGCTAAAAATATGCACTAACACTGTACTAATGACACTGGTTGGAAAGGGGTTAAACATCTAGGGTGATCAAAGGGTTAATTTTGTGCCTAGGCAGTGTTTTTGTGTGTACAGTGTGCTGTTTTTACTAGGTAATCTGCTAGATTTTATTCCCTGAATAAAATCTAGCAGATCACTGCTGACAGAACACAGCTCTGTCATGTTTACATAGGCAGAGCCCTGTTCTGTCAGTCTCCTCCTTGATCAAAAGGTGCCAGCACTCATCCACCTGTTGATCAGCTTCTATTGTGCCCAATCATAGCAGAAGCTGCACTCCGGTGGCAGGTGCATGCCCCCCAGTGGCAGAAATTCAAAATCACATTTATATATGTTATTTTGCACAGAACATCTGCCTTTATCAGCAAATCTGCTATTGGGGGGGGGACTGAAAATGGATAATAGTAAAGTCATATTAATAAATATTCTGTGGTTCTGCTTATAATACACTAAAATAATGTCACAGTATCATTTACAACACTAACTAATACTTCCTTTTCAGCCACTGGAAAGAAATTAATGTATGTTTTTAAACTGCTAAGACAGACTTCAGCAATGCAGTCACAAACTGTGGCCTGCCTGGTTGGAATAAAAAAAACAAAAAAAACAACATATTTAACAGAATTTTCTCTCATTTGGATCTCAATATTCTTTGCTGCATTTTTAACGTATACAGTGTGTCACTTTTGTATTTAATCCTACATATCATCCTAGAAATTTACATGTGAAACAGATAAGGCATATGATTTATTGTTCCCAGAAAAGTTATGAACTCTACCATACTACATCCTGGGTCACATTCCTAAAGATTGGAAAACTTCATGGCCTACCATTTCTAGCTTTATGAGATGTTTAGCCATTTTGTGAATAATTAAAATGCAACCGTACCTGGAATAAAAACTTTCCCAATGAAAATGGCTGTTTCCAAAAGAACAGCAATGTCAGAATGTTTTGCAACTCTTATGACAAAATCCTATCTGTCCTACATGGCAACAACAATTTTGCTTCCCAAGAACAAGTAAAAAATACCTTCTGGGTCCAGTCCTGTTTATGTTCATCCTCACAAAAGTTTCCACTTTCTCCAACACCTACATATCATTTACTAGTATATACCAGGGGCGGACTGACCATTTGGAAACTTGGGCACTGCCCGAGGGCCTGGGGTCAGTAGGGGGCCCCATGAGATGCCCCTGGTACCTTTTTCATAGGCTTTTTTGAGTTTGGGCAAGGACACAGGGGCCCCATGATCCCCTATTGCCTGGGGGCCCCATGAGTTGTCAGTCTGCCCCTGCTATATACAGAACGGTATTATTTGATTTCACCTTAAGCAGTATAGGTGAAAAAAGCTGGCTGTTTATATCATTCATGGCAAGGAGATGATGGTCCATAAATAGTCATCTAATATATGTATCATTTACATAGAAAATGTCAAGGCATTTCACTATTTTAATTCCCTCAGTATACAGATTTAATGCTTTGTGTTTGTTAGCAGACCTCCTTGTAGCATTTGACTTTGCTTATGTCAGCCAAATCAGAATAATGAGACAAGAATCCAAAAGTATTTTTATCAGAAGTTATCTTACCATGACTTATACTGCATGATCTGCCATACAATTATATGAGAACCATGCATGCCCTGTGTCAGTTTGACTCCTTGCAAGGTTCTGTTATGTCTGCCAATTAATAGTAAGCAACAACCAGATGAGCAGTTTGGAAATGCTAAAGGATGAGATCTGGGTCAAGAGCCAATTTGTATTAAAGCAGAACTATACTCACCTGTTCTTCAGTGCTACTATGTCCAGAGCCCCACATTGGCCACTGATATCTTCAGCCTGGCCAGGATGATGTTTTTTTTGGCCAGGCCAGGATGATGTCACTTTTACATGCACAGAAGTTCAGTCATCCTGGCATTGTAAAAATTCTTACATTGAACCAGGGGCAGACTGACCATTTGGAAACTCGGACACTGCCCGAGGGCCCAGGGTCAGTAGGGGGCACCATGAGATGCCCCTGGTACCTTTTTCATAGGCTTTTTTGAGTTTGGGCAAGGACACAGGGGTCCCATGATCCCCTATTGCCCGGGGGCCCCATAAGTAGTCAGTCCGCCCCTGCATTGAACTGTGCATGCAGTGCGGATAGGCAGGTAAGTAACTTAAATTCAGAAAAGACACAGAAAGTGTCTGCATTCAAAAATTTGCCTGTTTACATTTTATTTAAGTAAAGTTTCACTTTAAGTGAAAAAGCTCTTTAGGCACCTTTTATAGGATAGATTAGGTTCAATGACAGTGGCATATATATTATTTTACTCTTGGGTGAGTAAATTTATCCTAGCTATGAAGCATACTAAATATAGGAAAAACAATATATATTCACAAATATAAGTCTGGAAAGCATTAGTAATTGTTTTCTTCACCTGCCAACAGTCAGGGTATAATTTATCTATTGAAATTGTTTTTCTAACCATGTATCCATGGCTTCTGTAAAGGACTAAACCGATGAAAACGGTATTGCAATCATTTAAGTATATATACAGTTGTGGCCAAAATTATTCAACCCCCACTGAAATTGAGTGTTTTGGCCAGTTTGACATTGCTTTTGATCATTCAGTCATCTTGCTTACATTTACATTAAAGAGGCACTTGTAGGTCAGACAAATATAACATAACAGTTATAATGAAATAACCACAAATGTCTTTTCTGTGCTCACAGCATTATCAGTTTTATTCAACCCCCAAGTGACATTCAATCTTAGTACTTAGTACAGCATCCTTTTACAGTTATAACAGCTTTTAAACGTGAAGCATAGCTTGACACAAGTGTCTTGCAGCGATCTACGGGTATCTTCGCCCATTCTTCATGGGCAAAGGCCTCCAGTTCAGTCACATTCTTAGGCTTGCGCACTGCAACTGCTTTCTTTAAGTCCCACCAGAGGTTCTCAATCGGATTTAAGTCTGGTGACTGCGATGGCCACTCCAAAATGTTCCAGCCTTTCCTCTGCAACCATGCTCTAGTGGACTTGGAGGTATGCTTGGGATCATTGTCCTGTTGAAAGGTCCAACGTCTCCCAAGCCTCAGGTGTGTGACGGACTGCATCACGTTTCCATCCAATATCTCCTGGTACTGAAGAGAATTCATGGTACCTTGCACACGCTGAAGCTTCCCTGTACCTGCAGAAGCAAAACAGCCCCAAAGCATGATTGACCCTCCACCATGCTTCACAGTAGGCAAGGTGTTCTTTTCATCATAGGCCTTGTTCTTCCTCCTCCAAACATAGCGTTGATCCATGGGCCCAAACAGTTCTAATTTTGTTTCATCAGTCCACAGAACACTATCCCACAACTTTTGTGGTTTGTCCACATGGCTTTTGGCATACTGCAGTCGACTCTTCTTATTCTTTGGAGACAGCAAGGGGGTACGCCTGGGAGTTCTGGCACGGAGGCCTTCATTACGCAGTGTGCGTCTTATTGTCTGGGCTGAAACTTCTGTACCCACATCTGACAAATCTTTTCTCAGTTCCTCAGCAGTCACACGGGGACTTCTCTCCACTCTACGCTTCAGGTAGCGCACAGCAGTCGAAGTCAGCATCTTCTTTCTGCCACGACCAGGTAGCGTTTCAACAGTGCCCTTTGCCTTGAATTTGCGAATGATGCTTCCTAAGGTGTCTCTTGGTATGTTTAACATCTTTGCAATCTTCTTATAGCCATTGCCCTTCCTGTGAAGAGAAATCACCTCTTCTCTTGTCTTCCTGGACCATTCTCTTGCCTTCACCATGTTTGTAACCACACCAGTAAATGTCTAGAAGGAGCTGAGTATCACAGTCATTTTAAAGCTGCCTAATTGGTGCTTATTATGCTTGATTGCTGCTCGGTGACATCCACAGGTGTTTTCAATACCTGATGGAAAGCACCTGTATGAACCTCTGTTCTTCAGAGTGGTAGTCTTTAAGGGGTTGAATAATTGTGGCAATGAAGAAACCACATAAGAACCATTTACTACTGTATTACATAAACAATTGATGTCATTTTAGTTGCATTTGGGTAGTTACAACGTCCTTGTAGGATTTGATTCTGAATACAATTCCAAATGTACACTATAGTCCCTAAACCCCTTTACAGCATTGGGGGTTGAATAATTTTGGCCACAACTGTAAATATAATGCATTATAAATCCTGCAGCTTGCCCTATTAGTTTAAAATGAAAGGCAGGGTTAACAAAGGGAAGCTTAATGAGCTCTCCACCTACAACTATTAATTTAAAACCTTTCCCCCATCAAAATCTCTCCCTGTCTGTTTAACAATTGTGCTTGTCAATCAGTAAAGACTGCAGAAAATTCAGATAGAGAAGGAAAAGAAAATGAAGGATGCAACTTCACAGCGGTGGATCTTAAGAAAGAACTTCTGAAGTAAATATAAATGAGTATGGTAATTGCAATTAGACATGGAAACAATGTTGAGCTGTTCCAAAGCAATCTCCATAATATCTAGCTTACCGACAAAACAGTTAAATCAGTAACAGATTTTCTGATCTAGTGTGAGTGCTCACACTAACCAAAGTCCTTTACTAAACACACATGTACATAAATATTGAAAGACATCTTCACTACTTAAGAACACACTAACATTACATCCCTGCATATTTCATGTTCAGGTATGTTTGTAGCAGACAAGGGGAATCTGGTTATCTGAGGTGTGACCTTGACAGGTGACTGTAACCAGACAGCCATTATCTGCCATATAATAGAGAACTTTTACACATTTTGCATTTTTTTTTGCATTTTTTTTACCCAGCAGCATTTGTCAGTGTGT
This sequence comes from Staurois parvus, assembly GCF_062004578.1. NCBI lineage: Eukaryota > Metazoa > Chordata > Amphibia > Anura > Ranidae > Staurois > Staurois parvus. The sequence goes on from NW_028317949.1 coordinate 14,037,229, forward strand.
TGGGGTATACTGTATAGGGAGAGCTGATAGTGTGCACTTATTGAGAGATAGTTGAGCTACGCTCAGTGCTGTATTGTACTGAATTACTGTGAATTGCAGTATGGTAGGCTGTATATATATATATATATATATATATATATTTATTATATATATATATACCAGGGGTGGCCTGACAACTCATGGGGCCCCCGGGCAATAGGGAATCATGGGGCCCCTGTGTCCTTGCCCAAAACTCAATAAAGCCTATGAAAAAGGTACCAGGCATCTTATGGGGCCCCCTACTGACCAAAGTTTCTCGAGTTTCCAAATGGTCAGTCCGCCCCTGATATATACACATACATACACACACACACACACACACACCCTATATTATATAGACCTGATCATCCTTTTTAGAACTAACGTTTTTTGTGTCAACTACAACTTCACTTGCTGTTTGATGTTATGAGGTTTTATTTTTTTTTCAGGTCTGTAAAAAAAATAGGGGTTGGAGTTCAGTGTTCTAGGATTTATTTTTTATTTTAGTGGTAGCAGCTTGAACTTGGGATTGATACCAGTAAAGCTAACCTTTGTTTTCAGAACACCACTGTATACAGTTGTGTGGTAAAGTTTTGTCCAACAAATTACCATATCTTTAGTGCCCCAAAGGACCACATCCTTATTCCCTTTATTGCCATAGTTACAGCTCACTGCTATCCACAGGGCAAGTTCCCTAAACTCTGCTTTGTGGGTCTTTTCAACCTCACATAGAAACCAATCAGCTTTCATTTTTTTTGCCAAAGCTTAATTGAACAATCTGAAGTCAGAAGCTGATTGGCTACAATGCACAGCTGTAAAATATTTTGCACTCTCCAGTTTAGTAAATCAACCCCATAGTTTGGTGGGAGCAATACCTCAATGATACTGGTAATAAGCAAAAGGCTCAAACTCTCTCTCCTCATTTCTTATTTTGCACCTTTTTTCCTTCCACAAGATTCTCTATTTGCACCACCAGCATGTGGAAATTAATGCCTCTACAGTATGTCCCTGGACTACATTGTCAGTGGCAGGATCCTAATGACCACACAAATGTGGTCCAGCAAGCATGGACATAAAAGTTATATCTCCTTAATTGCACAATGGATCCCTTTTCTGGCAGTTGGGAAAGGTGTGGAGAAGGGAAAACTACTAGAAGTGGTAGTGCCACTCTGTGTCTTGCATGTTGGTGTAGGAGACAGTAAAGTCACCCCACCCCATCCCCCTCAATATCCTCCTTCTCTGACTCCATAGAACCCCCAGTTCTCTCTAAGCAACTCATAGCCTATTCAAAGGCTGTTGCTTTACTACTGCTTGTATGCCTGGGGAACAAGAACCATACTAAGCCATAGATTTTTACAGCTTCATGTGCAGGCTAGGAGGTGGCTGACTTTATGCTATCCTGTACCATGCAAGACATGTGTGTCAATATCACCAACCTGCTTTCAAGCTCAGTGTGTTCCAGCATGAGAAAAACAGAGCATGTGCATGGTTCTGGGAATAAGGTCAATACAGACATTATTATTATACAGTGTTTATATAGCGCTAAAGGGTTTGCTCATAGCTGTACAATAGCAAGGGGGACAGAACATGAGACAATACAGTACAATACAATACACGAGGGGTTCAAGGGCCCTGGTCTCTCGAGCTTACAATCTAGGAGGGAGGGGATAGTGGTACAGGAGGAAGTGGCTGTGGGGGATGGAGTGGTAGGAGGAGATCGGTTGCTAGGTGAGGGTGGGGTAGGCTTCCCTGAAGAGATGGGTTTTCAGGGTGCGCCTGAAGGTGAGGAGGGTAGGTGACAGTCTGATGGATTGGGGAAGGGAGTTCCAGAGGATGGGGGAAGTCCTGGAGAAGTCCTGCAGTCGGGCATAGGAGGAGGAGACCAGGTAGCTGGGAGTAGGAGGTCCTGTGAGGAGCGAAGGGCACAGGTAGGGTGGTATTTGGGTATCAGGTCAGTGAGGTAGTGTGGGGCAGCATTGTGAATGGCTTTGTATGTCAGAGTTAGTAATTTGAATTTAATGCGATGGGCAATCGGGAGCCGGTGAAGGGATTGGCAGAGGGGGGTGGCAGATGTGGAGCGGTTGGTGAGGTGGATGAGTCTAGCCGCTGAGTTCAGGATAGACGAGTGAGGATAGCATGTGTTTGGGTAGGCCAGTGAGAAGGGAGTTGCAGTAGTCCAGGCATGAGATAATGAGGGAGTGTACGAGTTGTTTAGTAGTGTCTGGGGTGAGGAACGTACGTATCTTGGAGATGTTGCGGAGGTGGAGCCTGCATGACTTTGATAGTGATTGGACATGAGATTGGAAGGAAAGGTTTGAGTCCAGGGTGACACCCAGGACTTTGGCGTGTGGGGTGGGATTGATGGTGGCATTGCTAGTCATGATGGAAAGGATGGGGGGGTGGGGCGCGGGCTGGGGGGAAAACTAGGAGCTCGGTTTTGGACAGGTTTAACTTGAGGAAATGGAGCGACATCCAGTCTGATGTGTCGTTCAGGAGGTGGGCGATGCGGGCAGGGAGTGAGGGGGTGAGTTGAGGGGCGGAGAGGTAAACTTGTGTGTCGTCGGCATAGAGGTGATAGTTGAAGCCATGGGAATATATCAGTTTGCCAAGGGAGGAGGTGTAGATAGAGAAGAGGAGGGGTCCGAGGACAGAGCCTTGGGGGACACCGACAGAGAGGGGGAGAGAGGGGGAGGGGCAGCGTTATAGGTAACGCTGAAGGAGCGTTGGGATAGGTAGGAGGAGAACCAGAAGAGAGCAGCGTCCCTGATGCCAAAGGAGTGCAGCTTAGAAAGGAGGAGGGGGTGGTCGACTGTGTCGAAGGCCGCGGAGAGGTTGAGGAGCCTGACCTGACCTCTACTGCTGCCTTCTTGTGTATGGCCTGGTTTGACTTTGACTGGTCTCTGAATTCTTGTCTGCCTTTTGTGACATTGGCCTGTGTATTGGACTCTGCATCTTGCCTTCTGATTCAGTACTTTGCTGCTCCACAGTTAACTGACCACAGACAGTATCCTGAAACTTCCTCTGCCTTATGTTTCTGTATCTCACTGTCCAGCTGTTTATAACCTTGGCCTGTATTCTGCTTTCTGATTTGCTACCTCACTGCCCAGCTACAGATGACCTTAGGCTTGTTTCCTGGCTTCCTTTCTGTTGCTGATTGGGTGCTACTGTGTTCTTCCATTTGACCCTTACTTGGTGGTTCACAGTCCTCTTTCTCTCACATTTGACAACCGCCACTTCCTGTACCATTGGCTCAGTTGTTTACTGGTTAGGTACCCTGGCTTCAACAATGTCTTGAAGCAGGCCAGAGTGTGAAACCCCTTTAGGTTGATGGCACAATCCCTCTTGTGTTCCTGCAGGAGCACACACTGCATGCCATGATATACCAAGCACTGGAGGCGTAGCAACAGGAAGAAGAGGAAGAGAACTATCTTCTGTCTCAGACCAAGTAAGATACCTTTGCCCACAGCATCCATCCTTGTAAGAAGTGATAACCACATGAACTATTGGGTGTCCAGGCTCATCTACTGACTGAGCTAGCACATTATGTGCTAGAGCTTTTGGCTGTGCTGTGGTAGAGGGAGGTTTTCAGAGAGGGTTTTCAGGACAGTAGTTATTTACTGGGAGAATCATTCACCTGTTCCCTAACACTATGGATAGGGTCACCTTATAAAAATGAACCAGTTGTAGAATCTGATGCTACCAACTATATTTTTTGCCATACAGAAACCTCCCCCCCCCAAAAAAAAGCTCCTTTCACATCTGCTGGCCTGCCACCATTATCTACATCTGCCACTTCTGCTGGCTTGACACCATTACCATCTTCTTCTACTTTTCCTGGCTTGCAACCATTACTGACTCCTGCTACCTCTGCTGTCCTGACACCATTACCAGTTTGTGTCACTTTTGCTGGCATGCCACCATTACCAGTTTCTGACACCTTTTCTGGCCTGCCACCATTGTCAGCTCCTGACACCTTTTCTGGCCTGCCACTGTTACCAGCTCCTGACACTTCTGCTCGCTTACCACCATTACCAGCTCCTGTGACCTTTGCTGGCGTGTCACTACTATCAGTTCCTGCCACCTTTGCTGGACATCCACCATTACTGGATCCTGTCACCTCTGCTGGCCTGTCAACATTACAAGCTTCTGCCACCGCTTCTGGTTTGCCACTATTACCACATCTGCTTACCATTGACATCTCCTGCCATCTTTACTGGTTTGCCACTATTATTATTTCCTACTACCTTTGCTCGCCTTCCACCATTACTGGTTCCTGATACTTATGCTGGCCTGTCAACAAGCTTCTTTCAACTCTGCTGTTTTTCCACTATTACCACCTCTAGCCACTTCTGATGGCCTGCCACTGATAATGGCTGTTGTCACTTCTGCTGGCCCACCACCATTACCAGCTCCTGCCATCTCTACTGGACTGCCACTGTTATCAGTTATCAACTCCTGCAGACTCTGCTGGCCTTTCATCATTACTAACTCCACTTTTGCCACCATTGCTGGCCTTCCAAAATTACCAGCTCATGCCACCATAGCAATTCTATCCATTTCGACTTGCTTACCACTATTACCAGTTTCTATCACCTCTCTTGGCCTGCTGCTCTATCACCAACTAATAACACCTTCATTTGGCTTGACCCCATTACCAGAACAAGTCACCTTTACTGGGCTGCAACCATTAGTAGTCCCAGCCACCTCTGCTGGCCTGTCATCATTACCAGCTCCTGCCACTTCTGTTAGCCTGCCATCATTACCATCTCCCACCACCTCTGTCGTACTGCCATTGCCACGATTAACAGATTATTTCAACTCTGCTGACCTGCTGATGAACCATTACAAGTTCCTGCCACCTTTCCATCCTGCCATCATTACCAGTGCTCAAGTTGCTTACATACAGTCCAGCTGCTGTATAAGATTTGTGGCTATTGTTTCTGCTTTGTCTCCCCCTTTTACATTGTGGACTAATAAGATTGTTTGCGTACTGTCCAGCTACTGTTTATTATTTATTGCAATTGTCTGTGACATATACACACATTTTTATTTCATGAAAAAAAGACAACAACCTTGTTTCATCCAGTTTTTTTACTGTCAATACAAGCAGTGTCTAGCCACTCTACAATATACTTGGCTATTGAGTCTGAAATAATGCACTCTGATTTTTTTTTTTTTTAGGATAAAAACTAGCCTTGTCTCTCCATTTTCTATTACAAGCTGCTTAGATGTTGTCCATCCCTGAACAATATTTGTGGCTATTTTCTCTCAGGAAATCCACTCTAATTTTTATTGCAAGACAAAACCTGCCTTGTCTCTTTCAATTTGCTGACTATTCAACTACTTCCATACTCTTCTGACACTAACCAATTTTATTCTTTCTCCATAATAAGTTCTATTGAAAAAAAAACAATTGCAAAACAGAAGTTTAACAATGGTTTACAAAAAAAGTAACAGGAGAATACAGTGAAAGAGATACAGGTATTACAAGCTATAGTGTTGTAGCAGCCCTCTGTGGTTAAGTCGTACTGAGGAATAATCACGGAAGTCTTCATTGTAAGCAATAGTGAACAGGAAATGCATGTTAAACATACATATATATATATATATATATATATATATATATATATATATATATATATTGCTGGAAAAGTGCTTTGAAGATCTCAAGGGTTCATGCACAGGCCAGTGAGAGTAGCCTGGGAATGGCTCTCAGTAGCCACCGAGAACAGCCAGGATTAGTCAGCAGAGTGTGCAATGAAAGGCAGTTAATACTCCTGACGCTCATCATATTAGCTTCCCATATATGCAGTGCAGTAGAAATAGCATAGGGGGTTCAAGTTAGTATTAAAAAACTTTGATAGCTAAAATCCAGAAAATCTTTGCTTAGGATGGGTGGTAATGTATGCTAAGGAAGGGGCAGAAAATAAATGGGGAAGGAAAAGATGGTAAGTAGGTGATAACTGCAATCATTAGAGAAAGGCCATCTGTCATCTGCCAACAATCCATGGTTTGATAATGGAGGGCTAGACAGCACCAGTTGTTTGGACAACAAATACTACAAATGGCTCAAAGGTCAATCTGGAGAAAGAGGTGAAGGAAAAAAGGGAACAGGAAGGAAAGGGAACAGAAAAGAGATGAAGAGGAGAGGAAAAGAGTGAGAAGAGAGAGAGTGGGGTAGAGAAAGAGAGAAAAAGACTAAAAAAGGGGGTAGGGATTGTAAAAGAATCCATAAGAGTGTGCAATGAAGCAGATTGTACACTCTCTCCATATCTGGCCGCCCTGGGATGTTCACTCAAGTGACCAATGTTGACTTGGGAGGGCGAAATCTCAGGCAGTGAAAATTCTATCAATTTCAATAAACAAAAGTGCAAAGGAGTAAATATTAGAAAGAAAGGATACACGCAGTGTTTTGATTTGCCATTACTGTAGTATATTCTGTTGTGGATTGGAAATTTAGCCAGCAGGCCCAAGTTTTGTAAAATTTAGAATATTTTTCATGGGTAATGTGGATAAGCTCTTCCAATTCTGCTATTCTGTTTAGCTTCATAAACCACTCTTTGTAGGGATCTCTTGCCTATTCCAATAGTGTGGAATGCACATATATGCTGCAGTAATCATATGCATTGCTAGCGATTTGTGGAAATTGGAAATAGGGGATGTGGAATGGAAAAGCAGATATTGGGCCAATGTAAAATCCAACTTAATGGAAGATACTTGCGTGATAGTGTGTACCAATTCCCAATAAGGTTTCAGAAATGCGCAGTCCCTCCACAGATGTAGTAAAGTGCCTTCAGCTTGAGAGCACCTTCAACAAGTATTTGGAACTGTAGAGTATATTTTGTGCAAAAGATGAGGGGTTCTGTACCATCTAGAGTAAACCGTAAATTTATGTTCCTGTATGGATATACTTATGGAACCTTTATGGATCGATGTGTGCACTTGGTTACATTGATCCTCTGATAAAGAGATCCCCAGATCCACTTCCCATAACCATACAAAATGACACAGGTCAAGAGTGGAGTCATCGGGGGAGGGGCCAGCGAGTGAGGAAGATGGCCGCTTAAGCAAGCTGCTCCTAGCACCATATAACCACCGGAGTGATTTATAGTACCACAGGACAGAATAAACCGGAAATTTTTCATGCCTGAGAACCGGGTACCTCGGGACACTATGACAAGGAAGAGAAAGAAATGATGCAAACCAGGAAAACTGACGGATTTCTTCCATCTTCTGGGCTGCCAATGCAGTCAAGATGGCATCAGCTGCTCTTAGCATCTTTAACCACTTGTCTACCAGGCACTTTCACCACCTTCTTGCTCAGGCCAATTTTCAGCTTTCAACGCTATCTCACTTTGAATGACAATTGCACGGTCATGCAACACTGTACCCATAAACCATTTTTGTATAATTTTTTTTGGATTGATAGAACTTTATTTTGGTGGTATTTAATCACCAGTGGGTTTTTAATTTTTTGCTAAACAAACCAAAAACAACTGGAAATTTTGAAAAAAAAAGTTTTTTTCTTAGTTTCTGTTATAAAATTTTGTAGACAAATCATTTTTTGTCTTCACTGATGTGCGCTAATGAAGCTGCACTGATGTGCCCTGATAGGCTACACTGATAGGCGGCACTGATGAGGAGGCACTGATGGGCATTGACAGACATCACTGATGGGGACTGAAAGGCAGTACTCATATGGCACTGATAGGCAGCACTGACAGGCACTGATAGGTGGCACTGATGGTTGGCACTGAAAGACAGCTCAGATGGGCACTATGTGGCATTGATGTGCACTTGTAGGCACTTCTATGTGGCACTGATGGGCACTGACAGGTGTCATTGATGGACACTGACAGGTGGCACTGATGGGGCTCTGCTGATCATCAGGGCACTGATCATCAGTGCCCTGATGATCACTGTAGATGACCCCTCTGAGGAATGCCAATTACCGGCTCTCCTCTCCTCACAAGCTGTCAGCATGACAGCTCGTGAGGAGAGGAATGCGAATAACCGGCATTTCCTTATTTACATGCGATCAGCTGCTATTAGACACAGCTGATCACATGACAGAGCCAAAGACATCGGCTCTATCTGCTGATCGGTGATCTGCTGTGTCCTTGGGACACAGCGCACCACCGATCGCCGTGCTACACGCCCCCAGGGGCGCACACGCGCGGTTAGAGTGGGAGGATGCCATATGACATCCTCCCAGAACGAGAGAACCACCCTGATCAATACATATGCACCAAATTAAAGACAACTCCTCTTTTATTAACAAGCTGTGGAAAAAGGCCAAATCTCTGACCAAGGGTCACGTGATCATATGTGGAGACTTTAATGCAGTTTCTGACTGTGACATGGACCTCTCCAAGTCTTCTGGTCATCGGCAACATAGAATAACCTTAACCAAATTTCTCAATACAGCAAATCTATTTGATATTTGGTGGTGTCACCATTATACACAGAAAGATTTCTCCTTCTTTTCTCGAGTCCACCTTACATATTCAAGAATTGATATGTTCTTGTCGGACAAATTTCTGCTACAAAAAATTTCCAACTCAGAAATTGGCTCCATTACTTGGTCAGATCACGCCCCAATCTCAATCTTCGTGGGGGCCCTCGACCCCTCCACTCGGGCCAACAGATAGAAAAATGACACATATCTTTTTGCTCATCCTGAGATTTCTAAGGAAATTGGAAACTCAATCCAAGAATTTTTCACAATAAATAATACTCCTGGAATAGATCCACATACAGTTGCAAGAAAAAGTATGTGAACCCCTTGGGATTACATGGAGTTTTGCATGAATTGGGCATAAAATGTGCTCTGAACGTCATCTAAGTCACAACAATAGAAGAACACAGTCTGCTGAACATAATACTACACAAACATTAGATGTTGCCATGGTTTAATTGCACATAACATGTAAACATTCACAGTGCAGGGAGGAAAAAGTATGTGAACCTTTGGACTTAATAACTGGTTGACCCTCCTTTGGCAGCAATAACCTCAACCAAACATTTCCTGTAGTTGCAGATCAGACCTGCACAACGATCTGGAGTAATTTTGGACCACTCCTCTTCACAAAACTGTTTCAGTGTAGCAATATTCTTGGGATGTCTGGTGTAAATCGCTCTCTTAAGGTCATGCCACAGCATTTCAATCGGGTTGAGGTCAGGACTCTGACTGGGCCACTCCAGAAGGCGTATTCAGTGCTGTTGCAGCCATTGTTTTGTTGAATTACTTGTATGCTTTGGGTCATTGTCCTGTTGCATCACCCATCCTCTGCGGAGCTTCAGTTGGCGGACAGATGGTCGTACGTTTTCCTGCAAAATGTCTTGATAAACTCTGGAATTCATTTTCCCATCAATGACAACAATCCGTCCAGGCCCTGAGACAGCAAAGCAGCCCCAAACCATGATGCTCCCTCTGCCATGTTTTACAGTGGGGATGAGGTTTTGATGTTGGTGTGCTGTGCCTTTTTTTCTCCACACATAGTGTTGTGTGTTCTTCCCAAACAACTCAATCTTGGTTTCATCTGTCCACAGTATATTTTGCCAGTAGTGCTGTGGAACATCCAGGTGCTCTTTTTGCAAACTTCAAACGTGCTGCAATATTCTTTTTGGACAGCAATGGCTTCCTCCGTGGTGTCCTCCCATGTAATCCATTCTTGTTTAATGTTTTCCTTATTGTAGATGTGTCAACAAAAATGTTAGCATGTGCCAGAGATTTCTGTAGGTCTTTAGCTGACACTTTGGGATTCTTCTTTCCCTCATGCAGCATTCTGCGCTGTGCTCTTGCAGTCGTTTTTACAGGATGACCACGCCTAGGGAGAGTAGCAACAGTGCTAAACTTTCTACATTTGTAGACAGTCTGTCTTACCGTGGACACATGAACATCAAGGCTTTTGGAGATACTTTTGTAACCCTTTCCAGCTTCATGCAAGTCAACAATTCTTGATCGTAGGTCTTCTGAGAGCTCTTTTCTGCGAGGCATGGTTCACATCAGACAGTGCTTCTTGAAACCAGTAAACCCAAAACAGGTGTGTGTTTTTTAAGGGCAGGAGAGCTGTCAGCAACACATCCAATATCATCACACTGATTGGAGTCAAGGTTGGCTCACTCCTGGCTCCAATTAGCTCTGGGAGAAGTCATTAAGCTAGGGCCTCACATACTTTTTCCTCCCTGCACTGTGAATGTTTACATGTTATGTGCAATTAAACCATGGCAACATCTAATGTTTGTGTAGTATTATGTTCAGCAGACTGTGTTCTTCTATTGTTGTGACTTAGATGACATTCAGAGCACATTTTATGCCCAATTCATGCAAAACTCCATGTAATCCCAAGGGGTTCACATACTTTTTCTTGCAACTGTATTCTATGGAATGTTCACAAGACATTTATTAGGAGAGTCCTCTTTAAAAAAAGAGGTGGTATTAAGGAGGCACCGGAAACAGCAGATGGATAACAGTTTGGGTGAAATAAACAAACAATTGCCTTTCATAATTAGCAACAAATTAAATCAAGCCAGACATGAACTATGCAACTTTCTGATCATGCAACACACACGCAATATGCGTATTCTGAAAGCAAATCAATACACACACTGTAATAAAGCAGGTAAAATGCTGGCCAACCAAGTTAGGGAAAAAAGTATTAAACAACGCATACCATACCTGCATCACCCTAACACTGGAGCTAAACTATACAATCCAAAAGAAATTGCAGATGCCTGTAGCAATTTTTATAGCTCCTTGTACAACTTAAAAGACGATTATAACACAACACAACCATCGCAGGAACTAATTATGGAATTTTTAAATAGCATATCCTTACCCAAACTACAAATTACAGACCTAGAGCTCCTAAATGCTCCTTTTACTAAGGACGTAGTAAGCATCATCGCGTCTTTACCACTTAACAAATCACCAGGTTCCAATGGATACTCTTCTGAGTATTATAAAACCTATTCAAATACGTTAGTACCAATATTGCTGAAGCTATTTGCCTCTGCTGCTTCCAAAGCCTCCTTTCCATCCTAAATACTTGAAGTGACTATAATAACCTGCCTAAGCCTGGGAAAGAGCAAGATTGTGTCCAACATTTTAGACCAATATCTTTACTGAATGTAGATTTAAAAATATATGCAAAATTTCTAGCCAACAGACTAGCAAAGTGTCTCCCAGCTATGGTCAAGCAGGACCGGGTAGGTTTTGTGGCAGGTAAACAAGCCCCAGATGCAACAAGAAGAGCACTAAATCTTATCCATACAGCAGAAATCTCTAAAAGACCATCAATTTTGCTATCAATAGATGCCGAAAAAGGCCTTTGACAGAATTCACAGAGGATACCTGTCTCAGGTTCTACGAAAGTTTGGTATCAATGGTCCAATTAATTTAGCTGTTTCTGCACTATACTCCTCCACATCTGCACATGTCTACACAGAAGGTCTGTTCTCCGATTAATTTTATATTACCAATGGTACAAGGCAGGTATGTCCTTTTTGTCTCTCTTGCTTTTTGCCTTACTAATAGAACCTCAAGCCAAAAAAATTAGAACACACCCACAAATTAAAGGAATCCAAAGTGGAGAAAATGATCACACCATAACAATCTTTGTGGATGATATTATTTTATCATTATCTAATCCGGCTCTCTCCCTGCCTGCTGTACATGAAATGTTTCATTTGTTCAATGCCATATCTTAGTAAAAGATCAATGCTGCTAAGTCAAGTATACTAGGTAAATCTGTAGCAGACATAATGAAAAAACTACTACAAAACAAACTACCGTACATGTGGTCAGAGGGCACTCTCAAATACCTAGGTATAACTCTAACCAACCCTCTCTCGAATCTATATAAAATTAATTTCAAACCTCTTATGAGATCTGTATTAAAGGAATTAGAAAGACTCAAAACACATTTACTTATCTTGGTCAGGTAGGTTAGCTGCCTACAAAATGATTCTCTTAAGATTTTGTACCACTTCAGGGCACTGTTCTGAAGACTGTCTTGTTCAAAGACATGTTGTCTGTTTTTTTCTGTACTTTATTTTATCTGTTTTAAAAATCTAATACAAATTTATATGGTAAAGAGGGGAGTCATCAAGTAGAACAAATGGAGGAAATCAGGTGTCTCCGTGGGGCTTGATAGAGGCATAGTGATTCAAAAAGGCATGGGAAAGCAACTATACACCAAAACAAGACTCTGGGTCTCTGTCTGGGTCTTGACACTAACCAATTTTACTAAACACACACCTGAAGTCTATAGTTTTAATATTTTTGGAATAATTGGAGTTACGGGGATGGAAAGGGATTGGGGAATGTTGGGTTGTGGTTTTGAAGGGCTTTGTGCACTCTGCTTTGATGTTTTTTTAAACTTTTAAGACAATTTAGTGTGCTACTTAAAATAAAAAGAAACTTGCAAACTATACTATGAAAGTATTTTGTCACTGGCCAATTTGTAGGTTACAGTTTTCAGCTCAATGTTTCTGTGTAAACTTTTCTGTATCTCTTAGATCTGTTGTGGCTTCTACACCCAGCATTCTATTCAGACCAGGGGCAGACTGACCATTTGGAAACTTGGGCACTGCCCAAGGGCCCTGGGTCAGTAGGGGGCCCCATGAGATACCCCTGGTACCTTTTTCATAGGCTTTTTTGAGTTTGGGCAAGGACACAGGGGCCCCACGAGTTGTCAGTCCGCCCCTGATTCAGGCCTATTACTTCTGGATTAAAACATCAGGTCTTTCAGCCAAATTGCCTAAAAAGCATTTTGTTCAAGTTACACACAATCAGTTTTGTGTTTGCTGTTGTGTTTAACAATTTCCCTGCAAGGTTTTAAACTCAGGTGGCTAAAAAATGTTTGAAATATTACATTTTTTTATTTTTCATTTCCAGATTTCAGAGTTTGTAAAATATTCACAAACTATACATTATACATTTCAAAAACATAACTTACAACAACTCACCTACAAAATTCCTGCTAAAGTTCTACTAAATATTAAAGCAAAAATTTTTAAATTGCACCTTTTTGCAAAGCAGTGCAAAGCGAAGGTAAGCAAAACATAGATAAGCAATCTGGAAGTTGGCTATGCATATTGCAAATGCCCAATAACAGTATCATGTGTGAACTGCATTGGTGTACACTTTGATAAAATAATTTGGGTATACATTTTACTTTGAAGTGCATTAACATGTGCCGTCATGGCTGTACAAATGCAATGTAACATTTGAACAATTACATGCATATTAGGATTTATGAACAGTCCAGTTTGCATCCAGGATGTGAGATTACATGCGTATAGCCACAGTTTCTATCAGCCTGCCCTTGATTTGTATAGGTTGCTGCGAACAGCTGTATGCAAACACCTGTGACTCCTGGCCACAGAAATATGTTCTGTGTGTAAATGAGGTCTTGGGGATCTTTCACACAATCACTGTAGCCTGTTCAGTATGAATTAGCAGTTTGTGTATGAAACTAGAGCCACCTTGAGCTGCATCCAGGCAGCCAATGGCATGATGTAAAAACATAGCCACAGTACATTTGTACATCTGCTAATCTGAAAAGTGGGTGTGTGGGTGTACAGCTACAAACTCAGATAGTGTGCAATTGGGGGGCATTCACCCGCCGCCCTTTCTGTGAGATTGATGCCATGGGAGAGACAAGGTCAGAGGTGGAAGCAGCAGAGGGGGGTCCATTTTAAGAGTTTGATCCCCCGTGTCTCTCTGCAACATCTGAAACCAGGGGGAGAGAAAAGAGGAAAACCAGCAGCGCTGCATGGTGAGAAAAAGGGAAAAAAATAGGGGTGGCATTTTAGAGAGGCTGCAGGGAGATGAAAGAGTGGTGAAGGATCATGGAGCAGTGGGGGGAACAAAGGAGACAGGGCAGAGCTGCAGATGCAGCATTTTGTTTAATCAGAGTATAGCATAAAGTCAGTTAAACTCCTGGAACAGTGATCTGGTCAGTTAAGTAGCAGAGGGGGTTGTTAATCAGTTTCAGCTGCTTTGATGTTAATGAAATTAACAGGTACACTAGATGGGCAAGAATGAGACAACCCCCAAAACAGGAATGATTTTACAGGTGGAAGCCACTGACATTTTTTTCCCTACTCATCTTTTTCTGACTGTTTTTCACTAGTTTTGCATTTGGCTAGGGTCAGTGGCACCACTAGTAGCAGGAGGCAATACCTGGACCCTACAGAGGTTGCTCAGGCAGTCCAAGATGGCAAATCAATATGTGCCATTGCCAGAAGGTTTGTTGTGTCTCCCAGAAAAGTCTCAAGAGCATGGAGGAGTTTCCAGGAGACAGGCACTTACTCTCGGAGAGCTGTACAGGGCCATTGAAGGTCCTTAACCCATCAGCTGGACCGGTATCTACTCCTTTGTACAAGGAGTAACAGCATGAGCACTGCTGGAACCCTACAAAATGACCCCCAGCAAGCCACTTGTGTGAATGTCTCTGACCAAACAATCAGAAACAGACTTCATGAGGGTGGTCTGAGATACATCCTCTAGTGGGCCCTGTGCTCACTGCCTGGCACCATAGAGCTCGATTGGCATTTGCCATTGAACAATAGAAGTGGTAGGTCCTCCACTGGTGCCCTGTGCTTTTCACAGATGAGAACAGGTTCACCTTGAGCACATGTGACAGAACTGAAAGTCTGTAGAAGCCATGGAAAGCATTAGGCTTCCTGTAACATCGTTCAACATGACCGTTTTGGTGGTGGGTCAGTGATGGTCTGGGTGGCATATCTATGGAGACCTCTACAGGCTAGACAATGGCACCCTGACTGCCATTAGGCATCGGGATGAAATCCTTGGACTCATTGTCAGACCCTACGCTGGGGCAGTGTGTCCTGGATTCCTCCAGGTGCACGACAATGCTGGGACTCATGTGGTGACAGTATGCAGGCAGTTCCTGGAGGATGAAGGAATTGATACCACTGAATGCGCCCCACACTCGTCTGAACTAAATCCAATAGAACACTTGGATATCATGGTTTGATCCAACCGACTCCACTAGGTTGCACCTCAAACTGTCCAGGAGCTCAGTGCTGTCCAGGTCCAGACCTGGAAGGAAATACCCCAGGACACCATCCATCGTCTCATTAGGAGCATGCCCTGATGCTGTCAGGCATGCTTACAAGCACGTGCGGCCATGCAAACTACTGAGTACCATTTTGAGTTACTGCAATGAAATTTCAGCAAAATGGACTAGCCTGCTGCATTATTTTATCACTTTTTGATTTTCAGGTATCTTTGAATTCAGTCCTCTGTAGGTTGATACTTTTCATTTCCATCAAACGATGGGCATCTTTAAGTTCCTAACACTGTAGATATCCAGCATGATATTTTCCCTCATTGAGATCTGATGTGTTTTCAAAGTGTTCGAGAGAGAGAGAGGGAGAGCGCATTTTTTTTTTTGTTCATGCCCACCATGTGTTAGATAATGAGTTTATGTCTTGTCAAAAGTCCCTGTTCTACAGATAGTTGGGTATGGTTTAAGTCACCAGAGAAAATATTCAGTTAATTAGAACTGTGTGCTAGAAGGCTTGACAATGTTTTGCTTAGATTTCTCTTTCAGACGCTTCGGTGCCAGAGTTTGTTTATCTAACAATGGGACTAAAACCGGTTTGCCTCACAAATATCCACTTTAAAAGGATCCCTCATTTAGATATATAATTAAGGCAGCCAGCCTTTTATGAATACTTAATTTCCCAGAAAAATGTTATGAACTTCCCCTCCAAAAACAGTGTGCTAAGATTTACATTAAAGGCGGTTCGTTTATGCTAAATACAGGGAATTGGAAATTAGCCAGTTCTCAAAGGGAATTGATTTGCCAACCTATCAGAGCTACTCCATGAAAACTAATGGAGGAGAGGCTTAGAACAATACACACTAGATGGAGAAGGGGGAGAAGTTTTTGGAATACCAGTTACCACAATGGGACCATCCTGCACAGTTTCATGGTAATTAAAGAATATATCCCTTGCACTTACAGTATATCTAAATGTTTGTCTTATTTCTTTTCTGTCTCACTGTTTATATTTTGTAATATGTTAGAGCTCTCTCAATATTTTAAGCATAAAGAAATAATTACAAACAGATCCACAACAGATCGGGTAATAAACAGTAAAATGAAAAACCATAGAAAACTACAGAAGGAGAATCACAGGTGGTTCAAGGCTTACATCAGAAATTTCCAAACACACATAAGAAGCCAGCAGAAAAAAAATATTATATAGGGCTATATCCACAAACCTATCTCAATTTAAGGGAGGGATGTTAGGATCTGGAGACCTAGATCCCAGAGTAAGAGACAACACAGAATGAATTTCTGTGCTCTCCAGAGTTTCTAAGAGCCCATGCCTTTAGCATACCCAACCTTCAATATTGGGAAAGGCCCTGACCATAAGCTATAGCATGCCGTAATGTCTGCAGCAAATACTGTGACTAAAACCATCAGACTGCTTAAGCCATGGCTCAAAGATATATATCTGGAGTGAGGAGACCATTGCATGAGCAAACACTGGAATCTTCAAAGGAATGGCAGTGCCAAGCCAAGGGAAAAACCAAATCAATGAAAACATATAAACAATAAATGAAGGTGGCGTCTAGATGACACCACGAACCCAAAGTGTAACCTGATCGTAATCAGGATGAGCTTATCCTGGCGGGGTCAGCCAGGTAAGCTGGACTAAAGAAAAAAAAAAAAGGAGAGAGAAAAGGGGGAGAGAAAGAACAGAGAAAAAGTAGTCAATAGTTCAAGACTGGTAAGTTTCAGTCATCGAGAGAAAAAGCCACCTGATGTGTGGGAAGAGCAATCATAGCAGAACCTTCACGGAATGTGCCCAGGGTACTTTCAAACTTTGGGACTTTTGCCAAGTAGAATACTCAGTAATTGTTCTTGCAGCATTATCCAGGAGATCTTTTTCTTTGCTTTTGCAAAGGATACAGAAGTTTGTTTCCACACATGCGCTATTGTGATCGTGGCACCCAAAAGTGGAAAAAAGACAAACGACTACGTGCATTTAAAGATGTTATCCACCTTATAGTTCAATAAAGCAATCTGAGGTGATTTAGGGATCACTTGTCCACTGACTTTGTGCAGCAAATAAAAGATTCTGTTACAAAACCTTCGAATTTGAGGACAAGTCCACCATGTATGGAGTACAGTGCCTAAATGACTGCAGCCTTAGAAACAAAGGGGAGAAGAGTCTGAATATAATTTTGTTAGGTGTGCAGGCACTAAATACCAGTGAGTGAGAATTTTGACATTGAGCTCCATTAAAGAGATGTTCAGTTTTCCTTTGAAGGAGCAGAAGAAACATTGGTGCCATACGTCTAAGTCCCATTCATCTGCTAGGTCCTGTTCCCATCCCAACACATATTTATCATATTTAGGTTTCTCTACAGCATAGGCTAAAGATACATAAATCGTGGAGTTACCTCCTCTTTGATTTGTGATGCATGTACACCACTGCTCATAGGCTGTGGACCTTAGAGGTTCTGGTTTGGTAGTCCATATGGAATTCAAAAAAATTTGAAATTTGGGAAAAGCTACACCTCTCTAATTGAGTCATCTCCAATTTACTTACACTAAAGGCCAGGGTAAGAGTAAAGAAATGACCAGTCCTAAATAGTCCTTTGTTTAACCACCATTGGAAAGCTTTGATGTCTAGATCTGGGGGAAACTGGGGATTATGAAATAGATGTTCTAATGATTGAAGAGCTGAAGTCAGCGATGTCCATTTATATAATGTATCACATAAAGTTATCAAAAGAGAAAGCATAGGTCTTTTTATGCTGCACTCCAAAGCAAAAATTCTATAGTGTGTTGAGGGAAAGACTGACACTTCATATGAACCCAGTCTGGTTTGGAGCCCTGCACATAAATGATTGAAATCTGTGCTAGTTGTGTCAGTTGGTAATACCAAAAGAGGTTTGGGAGAGAGAGCCCCCCCCCCCTTGATGATGGAGCCAAAATAATATGTGTTTGGAGAAACTATATCCCTTATTACCCCAAATTAAATCTGATAATCTTAGACTGAAAGCCTTGTAGGTGTGATTTCATAACTGGGATTGGCAACAACTGAAACAGATATAGAATTTACTGCAAAAGGATAATTTTTATGACATTCATGCAGCCCAATCATGACAGATCATATTTTTCCCATTGTGCTAAACTTTCTCCTAATTTTTTGCAAATTGGGGGATAGGTATTTTTATATAATTGGTCAATGCTCAAAGTCAAATTGATACCAAGGTACAGAATGTAGGAGGAGTTCCAAGTAAAAGAAAAATGTTGTTGTAGGCATTCGACTAACACCATTAGCGTAGTAATTAGAGATGAGCGAATCGAACCAGGCGAACCGGAATTCGATACGAATTTCAGGAAAAATTTGATTCGCGTCGAATCCGAATATTTGCCTACTTCGGGTGCGCGAATCGGATTTTTCCCGATCAGCCGGCAAAAGTGTCCCTGCAGAGAGCTCCGCTATTTCTGACAGTTCTCTGACAGAAGGAACACATGTACAGCGGTTGAAACATTGTATCTATTAGTTTCCATTTAGGATACAGATGTTTCAACCGCTGTACATGTGAAGAAGCTGTCAGAGAACTGTCAGAAATAGAGGAACTCTGCACATACACTTTTTGCCGGTTTGGAATTCTTATTTTCATCCTACTTCTTCTTCTTCTTCTACTTCTTTATCCTCATCCTCAGAAGAAGAAGAAGAGGATGAGGATGAAGAAGAAGAAGTAGGATGAAAATAAGAATAATTCCAAGCCGGCAAAAAGTGTATGTGCAGAGTTCCTCTATTCTGCAGATACACTTAGAGGAGCTCTGCAGATACACTTAGAGGAGCTCTGCACATACACTTTTTGCCGGCTTGGAATTAATCTTATTTTCATCCTACTTCTTCTTCTTCTTCTTCATCCTCATCCTCAGAAGAAGAAGAAGAGGATGAGGATGAAGAAGAAGAAGAAGAAGTAGGATGAAAATAAGAATAATTCCAAGCCGGCAAAAAGTGTATGTGCAGAGTTCCTCTATTCTGCAGATACACTTAGAGGAGCTCTGCAGATACACTTAGAGGAGCTCTGCACATACACTTTTTGCCGGCTTGGAATTAATCTTATTTTCATCCTACTTCTTCTTCTTCTTCTTCATCCTCATCCTCAGAAGAAGAAGAAGAGGATGAGGATGAAGAAGAAGAAGAAGAAGAAGTAGGATGAAAATAAGAATAATTCCAAGCCGGCAAAAAGTGTATGTGCAGAGTTCCTCTATTCTGCAGATACACTTAGAGGAGCTCTGCAGATACACTTAGAGGAGCTCTGCACATACACTTTTTGCCGGCTTGGAATTAATCTTATTTTCATCCTACTTCTTCTTCTTCATCCTCATCCTCATCCTCATCCTCAGAAGAAGAAGAAGAGGATGAGGATGAAGAAGAAGAAGAAGAAGAAGAAGAAGTAGGATGAAAATAAGAATAATTCCAAGCCGGCAAAAAGTGTATGTGCAGAGTTCCTCTATTCTGCAGATACACTTAGAGGAGCTCTGCAGATACACTTAGAGGAGCTCTGCACATACACTTTTTGCCGGCTTGGAATTAATCTTATTTTCATCCTACTTCTTCTTCTTCTTCTTCTTCATCCTCATCCTCATCCTCAGAAGAAGAGGATGAGGATGAGGATGAAGAAGAAGAAGAAGAAGAAGTAGGATGAAAATAAGAATAATTCCAAGCCGGCAAAAAGTGTATGTGCAGAGTTCCTCTATTCTGCAGATACACTTAGAGGAGCTCTGCAGATACACTTAGAGGAGCTCTGCACATACACTTTTTGCCGGCTTGGAATTAATCTTATTTTCATCCTACTTCTTCTTCTTCATCCTCATCCTCATCCTCAGAAGAAGAAGAAGAGGATGAGGATGAAGAAGAAGAAGAAGAAGAAGTAGGATGAAAATAAGAATAATTCCAAGCCGGCAAAAAGTGTATGTGCAGAGTTCCTCTATTCTGCAGATACACTTAGAGGAGCTCTGCAGATACACTTAGAGGAGCTCTGCACATACACTTTTTGCCGGATTGGAATTAATCTTATTTTCATCCTACTTCTTCTTCTTCTTCTTCATCCTCATCCTCAGAAGAAGAAGAAGAGGATGAGGATGAAGAAGAAGAAGAAGAAGTAGGATGAAAATAAGAATAATTCCAAGCCGGCAAAAAGTGTATCTGCAGAGCTCCTCTAAGTGTATCTGCAGAATGTCATTTATGGAAACAAATAGATACAATGTTTCAACCGCTGTATGGAGTGAATGTCCCAGAACTGTCAGAAATAGACTATTTATGACAGTTCTGGGACATTCCCTCCATACAGCGGTTGAAACCGCTGTATGGAGTGAATGTCCCAGAACTGTCAGAAATAGACTATTTCTGACAGTTCTGGGACATTCCCCCCATACAGCGGTTGAAACCGCTGTATGGAGTGAATGTCCCACAACTGTCAGAAATAGACTATTTCTGACAGTTCTGGGACATTCCCTCCATACAGCGGTTGAAACATTGTATCTATTTGTTTCCATAAATGGATCCATTTATGGAAACAAATAGATACAATGTTTCAACCGCTGTATGGAGTGAATGTCCCAGAACTGTCAGAAATAGACTATTTCTGACAGTTCTGGGACATTCCCTCCATACAGCGGTTGAAACCGCTGTATGGAGTGAATGTCCCACAACTGTCAGAAATAGACTATTTATGACAGTTCTGGGACATTCCCTCCATACAGCGGTTGAAACCGCTGTATGGAGGGAATGTCCCACAACTGTCAGAAATAGACTATTTCTGACAGTTCTGGGACATTCACTCCATACATGTCCCAGAACTGTCAGAAATAGACTATTTCTGACAGTTCTGGGACATTCCCTCAATACAGCGGTTGAAACCGCTGTCTGGAGTGAATGTCACAGAACTGTCAGAAATAGACAGAAACTGTCACAGAACTGTCCTTCTTCTCATCCTTCTCCTTCTTCTCATCCTTCTTCTCATCCTTCTCCTTCTTCTCATCCTTCTCCTTCTCCTTCTTCTCATCCTTCTTCTCATCCTTCTCCTTCTTCTCATCCTTCTTCTCATCCTTCTCCTTCTCCTCCTTCTCCTTCTCCTTCTTCTCATCCTTCTTCTCATCCTTCTCCTTCTTCTCATCCTTCTCCTTCTTCTCATCCTTCTCCTTCTCCTTCTTCTCATCCTTCTCCTTCTTCTCATCCTTCTCCTTCTCCTTCTTCTCATCCTTCTCCTTCTTCTCATCCTTCTCCTTCTTCTCATCCTTCTCCTTCTCCTTCTTCTCATCCTTCTCCTTCTCCTTCCTCATCTCCAAGGGCATTTAAATTAAAGGTACAGTGTTCTGCACTAATTTAAAGGCTCTCTGAAGCCTAGAAACCCTTTTTATAAGTTAACTTCGTAGCGAATTAATTTGCATCGAATCGAATTTCTTCCTGGAATTCGCCGAATCAGCCGAATCGAATTTTTGAAAAATTCGCTCATCTCTAGTAGTAATATTTAGGGCAGCAGATTTGGACATGTTAACCTGAAGACCTGAGATCTTACCAAAATCTTGCAGTAATTTAAAAATGATGGGCGTTAAGATGAGGGGTGAAGTCACAAAAAGATCATCAGCAAACAAAGCGCATATATGAGTTTGAGGACCATAATGGACTCCATGAATATCCAGATGATTTCTGATTGCTATAGCCAGGGTTTCTATTACTATTGCAAAGAATAACGGTGAGGGGGACAACCTTGTCTAGTCCCTTTTGTGAATTTGGATAGAAGCTGAATAGTGACCCTGTAATCACACTGGGGTGGACAGATTGGAATAAAGGACATATAAAATTCCCTGGAATCAGGGGCCAAAGCCCCATTTGTAGAGGACCGAAAATGAACATTGTCATGCCTCTGTATCAAAAGATTTCTGGAGATTGATCAATAACAGGAAGCTTTCCTGAGTAGCCCCATCATCCCATCCTGAATGCAAAAGAGATATAACATCAATTGTCCTCTGTATTTGATCCATCCCGTCTGCCCGGGATGAAACCCACCTGGACTTTATGCATATGCAATCCTATGAAGGATGACAACCTATTTGCGAGAATTTTGGTCAACTCATTACTTATGAGGGAGATTGGTCTATAATTGCTAACTTCACTAGGGTCCTTACCTGGTTTAGGAATAACCAAAATGTATGCTAGATTAGAAGCTGCATGCAGGGGGTCACCATTCTGGAGTGAATTAAAAAAATGTGTCAGGGGGAGAGCAATATTGAAAATGTTTTGTAATAACAATGTGAGAATCCGGGTGGAGCCCTTTTTTAGATGTTTGATGACATCCAAGACCTCCAGTTCAGAAATAGGGTCCTCAAGTTTGGAGCGATGGCGCTCAGCAATTTTGGAAAGGGGAATCCCTAACAACAAAATCAGTGTGACTAAGTGTGACTAAAGAATTGGATGCTCTGCTATATATAGGTGAGAGCAGAAATTGTGGAAAGTTTCCATAATTCATTATGGATTTTTAGTGATGGAGCCTGAGAGAGAGAGAATTTGGGGGAAGGAGAAGGATTGATACCTGGGAGACAACTGGGTCGCCAGCATGAAACCAATCCTATCTTTTTAACAGTAGAAGCATGCCCCAGTGCACTTAAGTCATTATCTGCTTCTGTAGTCAAAGCTAAACTCAGTGCTAAGCTTAGCCTGGGACTCAGGTATTGGATTCTTTTTGTGACCCCTACTTAAGAGATGAAAGTATTTTTCCAATTTAACCAAGTCAGCCTGATGCTCTCGTTTTCATTGAGAGGCTAGTTGGAGGAGTTTCCCTCTAGTTAATGTTTTATATTCAGCCCATAGCTTCATGGGGAGACCTCACCAGTGTCATTTGTAAGAAAAAGTTCTTTAAAATCTTTCTCCAGAATGGTACATTGAACGGGGTCACTAAGTAGAGATTCACTACGGCACCAACAAAAAGTTCCCCTAGGGCCGTGGAATGATCTGATAACACTGTATCCCAAATAAGGGATTTGGACATTTCTGGAATGTCCAAAGTTGAAATGAAGATTTGATCTATCTTGGCAAAGGTCTTCGTCCTCCTGTTCAGACGGGGAAGACAAAAAAGGTAAGAGAAATAAAAAAGCAGGTCAAAAACACAAAGTCTCCGTCCAAGAAGAGTTGCATTGAGTGGAAGCAGGTGATAACTCATCATAAAAACATAGGATCAAGGAGGGCGAGATTCATGGAACCTCTTCGGTTGTTGCTTTTGCCAGATAGGAGTAAGTGGACTGGGTGATGAGGGCCTCTTGAGGGTTCCAGAGCCTCTATGAGAAGATGACAGGTAAGGATTTTGAGAGATGAGTCCCAGTTGTAGAAATATGTGTTCTCCCTCAGCAGACAAGGAGAACCCATATGACTTATTTTGATAGAGAAATTACAGGTGGAATGGAAAAGACCACCGATATTTCACTGCTTTCTGAGACAAGGCATGCAATAATGGTTTTAGTGAGCTACTTTTCTGGATTGTAGTGGGGGGAAAGGTCTGCAAAACCTTATGCCCTTTAATGGATAAATTTCCTGTCTTTCTGGATACTCATGATTTCTTCCTTCAGCCTGAGAAGGGAGGCTTGACTACAATGTCCCTAGGAGGCCATCTGAACATAGTGGTTGAAGAGCCCAATGAGCCCTACCAAGTTCCAAACGATGATCAGGGGTGTCAAGAAGTAGCTCTTTAATAAAGTATCAGATTTCAGGATGAAAATCTTTAACAGTCTCTTGTAGGCCCAGGGGCGTACTGACCATTCGAGCACTCGGGCACTGCCCGAGGGCCAGTAGGGGGCCCCATGAGATGCCCCTGGTACCTTTCATTGACTTTTTCATAGGCTTTTTTGGGTGTGGGCGAGGACACAGGGTCCCCATGACCCCCTATTGCCTGGGGGCCCCATGAGTTGTCAGTCCGCCCCTGTGTAGGCCTCTAATCCAGAAATTATAGCATTGAGATCGGTTCTCAAGATCGTCAAAATTAGATAAAGTGGCTTTGAGCTACTCCTGAAATTCCTGTAAACGGGATGTATTCTGGTTGGCTCTGGACACTGCGTGATCAACTTTCTGCTCTATGGCTTCAATTTGTGTGCTAATGTGTTGTAACTCTGCCTTTATAGAAGAAGTGATCTGTTAGGCAGTTTGGGCTAGGCTGCATGACAGCATCCCAGACAAAGTGCCCATAAGGGAATTCAAATTCGTATTATTAACAGAAAGCTGTGCAGGGCCTGAGTCAGGCTGTATAGGAGAAGCGGTAACATCTCCCATAGGCATCAGTAGCAATGTACCAAATGTCCTTTCTAATATTGACTCCATGAAGGCTGGGGAGGGTATTCAAGCAGAATGCGTACTCACTAACAAGCCCAGTGGTGACTAGGCCTCCTAGGTAGCTGAACCCATATCTACAATAGACTCCTCTCCCTCCGTGCATTCTCCTTGCTGAGTTGCCGGGGCCATCTTGGTTCAGGTCCCACTGTTCAGAAATCAAGCTGGTGAGATAAGTCCCTCCAGGCTGAACCCCTGAGCATATGGGTAACCCCCACTGAATTCTTGATGCCCAGGTGTAGGTGTGACAGCAGGGCCGAGCAGGCTAGTGGCTGTGGTGGAGCAGAACCAACCAGAGTGGGACAGAGTTCCTGGACTATGCCGCTTTCGTAGGAGCTGTTGTGCATGCGCCTGTGTTAGAGTTCTCTTAATAATGTTTATTTTATGTAACTAGATAGATTAATTTGTTAGCTTTAGTCCATGCTCCAAAAAATTAAAGCAACACAATCAGAGTATAGCATCAAATCAATTAACGTCCTGGGATATTGATCTGGTCAGTTAGGTAGCAGAGGGGGTTGTTAATCAGTTTCAGCTGCTTTGGTGTTAATGAAATTAACAACAGGTGCACTATATGGGCAACAATGAGATGACCCCCAAAACAGGAGTGGTTTTACAGGTGGAGGCCACTGACACTTTTCCCCACTCATCTTTTATGACTGTTTTTCACTTGCTTTTCATTTGGCTACAAAATAATCTCCAAAAGGCCACTGGTGTGAATGTCTCTGACCAAACAATCAGAAACAGACTTCATAAGGGTGGCCTGAGTGCCTGACATCCTCTAGTGGGCCCTGTCCTCACTGCCTGGCACCATAGAACTCGATTGGCATTTTCCATTGAACAGAAAAAGTGGCAGGTCCGCCACTGGTTCCCTGTGCTTTTCACAGATGAGAGCAGGTTCACCCTTTAAACCTTTAACATTACAAGAGTATAGTCATAAAGACATGTTGGTGTAATCTGAACATGAAGCAGCTGTATGCAGGGCAATATAACAAATAAACCATGCTGTCCTAACAAAGAACAAACACAAAAAACATTGACTAAGAAAGACGCATCCAGTGCGTTGCAAAAAAAACTAGCAAACACAGAGCAAACAGATCCAAAAAAGATTTGCAGACATAATGTGAAACCAAAATATGGAGGAGGCCTGAGCAACCAAGGTAGCCCAGGCATCTACAGCAATAGCTGTAAATGTTTGGGGACAACATAGGAAGAGTGAAAGTCAGGCGGTGACTTCACTTCTCTTTCAAAGTAAACTGCAAATGACAGGACATCATCTGAGAAGATCCCATTAGGGTGTTGGATTTATCCATAAGGGGATGTCAGAATTGTCGGGCAAGATATATCAACAGACAGAAAGTCTTAAGTGGCATCAGCTGTGGTTTGTGTGACATCATCATAAGATAACTGTCAAGGTCCTACCTTTCTTCAGAGCTTGTGCATCTCCATGTGCTGGCCTCCATCTTGGTTTTCTGCAAAGCATGGTGGGAACCTTTATGCCTTCAGGCTTCTGCGGCTCCTCCTCAGAAGGGTGTGGTTGAGCACATTTAAACCTGCTGTCTGCAAGTGTGCTCTGCACTTGTGTCCTGTATGTTGCCCTGTTGCAAGCTCTTGTGTTGTTCCCATTGCTCTCCTGGTAACCGACTCGGCTTGGACAAGACTACTCTGCGTTAACCCTTTATCTGACCTCCCGTTGTTGAACCCGGCCCGTGACCTGAGTATTCTTTGCCTACCGTCTAGTACTGTCTGCTCCGTTGTTATTGACCCGGCTTGTCTGACTACTCTACTCGTGATCCCATCTAGCTCCCACCAGCTGTACGCCATTGGCGGCAGTCGTTATCGCAGCTGGGGTCACTCGGGGGCCGCGACCTGGTCTCAGGCTGCATCAAGTCCATCCCCACCATCAGGGGCCCTGGTGAAGGGTAGCCTGGGGCTTAGACTCCGCGCCCTGAGGGACTCTGGTCTGTGGGTAGTGGCTGTCGTCAGTCGCAGCGTGACCGTACCATAGGCCTGCCTGCCCATTCCAGCGTTCCTGCCCTGACATTACACAAGTGCCATGAATCCTGACGGTGCAGGTACGCCTTCGATCCCTATGTTACTCGCCAGACTTGACCAACAGGATCGCTTGTTGGATCAGTTCGCTCAGGCGTTGCAGGCTCTGCTTGCACGCACAGCGCACCTTACCCCTGGGGCTATTAGGTCAGTTGTTACTCCGGTGGACTCTCCCACTGTTGCTCCGGTTGTTGCACCTACCTCTGCATCTGTTGCGGAACCCGCGGTACCCAGAGGTATGACTGGTTCTGCCCCTCTTCCTCAGCGCTTTGGGGGGGAACCGAGTCAGTGTCGTGGTTTTCTTAACCAAGTGGGGATTTACTTTGAATTAATACCTCACGCTTTCCCTACTGAGAGGGCGAAAGTGGGCTTCCTAATCTCGCTGCTCTCTGATAGGGCCTTGGCCTGGGCTAATCCCTTATGGGAGAGGAATGACCCGGTGATTCATGTGTTTACCCGTTTCGTTGCCTCCTTCCGTACGGTATTCGACGTACCCGCTCGCTCCGCTTCTGCTGCCAAATTGCTCATGTCCATGCATCAGGGTTCACGAACCGTTGCCGAGTACGCCATCGAATTTCGTACTTTGGCGGCAGAGGTGGGTTGGAACAATGAGGCTCTGGTGGCTGCTTTCTCTCATGGTCTCTCTGATGCGTTGAAGGACGAGATCGCAGCTAAAGAACTGCCTGTGGAGTTAGAGGCACTCATCTCCTTCCTAATCTTGATTGACACCAGGCTCAGAGAGAGGCCTTCATTTAAGGAGCGGCTGCGGAGGCCTCCTAACCGTTTGGCGCCTACGTTTTCTGTCCCACCCGTGCCTCCCTCTCCTCCCACGCCTCCTGGGGATGGTTTGTCTGGTAGTGAGCCCATGCAGCTGGGGTTTGCTCGCCTTTCCGAGGGGGAGCGGGCCTCTTGGCGTCGGGAGGGTCGCTGCCTGTACTGTGGACTCGGGGGGCATTTTCGGCAGTCCTGTCCGGTCCGTCCGGGAAACGCCCGCACCTGAGATCCTGTCGGGGGCAGATCTTGGGGGGAGTTTCCTCGTCCCCGGTTTCCCGTAAAGATAAACCGCTTATCACCGTTGTCCTCTCTTGGGCAGGAGGCTCGGTGACGGCCCAGGCGCTGGTAGACTCTGGGGCTGGCGGTTTGTTTATGGACAGTTCGTTTGCGGCCCAGTACTCCATTCCTCTGCAGGCTCGAGAGACTCCATTGGTTCTCGAGGCGATAGATGGCAGGCCCTTGCAGCCATCGCAGGTTACCCACGAGACCCTGCCGGTGGAGGTAGCTATTGGGGCTGTTCACAGGGAATTGGCCTGTTTCCAGGTAATTTCTTCCCCGCACTACTCCGTGGTTTTGGGCTATCCCTGGCTTCAGAGGCACAATCCAACCTTTGATTGGCGATCGGCCGAGATTCTCTCATGGTCACCACGGTGTGGGGCTGGTTGCATCCGTGGTCCGGTTAAGGTGCTGTGCACCTCCTCGGACTCTGTGCTGCCCACTGAATATGGGGAGTACCTGGACGTGTTTGACAAGGTGCGCGCCGGTGCCCTGCCTCCTCATCGTCCATACGATTGTGCCATAACCTTACAAACTGGTGCTACTCCTCCGCGTGGCAGGGTGTATCCTCTTTCGGTGGCAGAGAATCAGGCCATGGAGGAATACGTTGCGGATGCGCTTTCCCGGGGGCACATTCGCAAGTCTACGTCTCCAGCAGGAGCTGGGTTTTTTTTTGTGAAAAAGAAGGGAGGTGAGCTGAGACCCTGCATTGATTTTAGGGGTCTCAATCGGATCACGATTAAAAATGCTTATCCTATTCCGTTGATCACCGAGTTGTTTGACCGCCTCAAGGGAGCAACGGTCTTTACTATGCTCGACCTTAGGGCTGCCTACAACCTTGTACGGATCAAGGAGGGCGATGAGTGGAAGACCGCGTTCAACACCAGAACCGGCCACTATGAATACCTGGTTATGCCCTTCGGGTTGTGTAACGCACCCGCGGTCTTTCAGGAGTTTATTAACGATGTCTTACGTGACTTGTTGCAGCAGTGCGTGGTGGTTTACTTGGACGACATCCTGGTTTACTCTGCATCTATGGAGACTCATATCCAGGATGTTAAGCGGGTGCTGCAACGGTTACGTGAAAACGAGCTTTTCTGTAAGCTCGAGAAGTGTGAATTTCACCAATCCCAGGTTGCCTTTTTAGGCTACATCATTTCCCCGATGGGTTTTTCTATGGACCCTGAGAAGGTTTCAGCGGTTCTGCAGTGGCCTCGTCCCAGTGGTCTTCGGTCCATTCAGCGCTTTTTGGGATTTGCCAACTATTATGGGAAGTTTATCAGGAACTTTTCCACATTGGCAAAGCCTCTCTCAGATCTGACCAAGAAGGGCAGTGACCCTCACGAGTGGTCACCCGAGGCCATCTCAGCTTTCAAGGCTCTGAAAGCCGCCTTCACTTCGGCCCCAATTCTGTCTCATCCCAATCCTGGGTTGCCTTTTGTTCTCGAGGTTGATGCATCTGAGACAGGAGTAGGCGCCCTCTTGTCCCAGCGACGGTCACCCGAGGGACCCCTACTTCCTTGTGGGTTCTACTCCAAGAAGCTTTCCTCTGCAGAGTGCAATTACCAGATTGGAGACAGGGAGTTGTTGGCCATTATTCTGGCTCTCAAGGAATGGAGGCACCTGCTTGAGAGTTCTGTGGTCCCGGTCCTAGTTCTCACTGACCACAAGAACCTCACATATCTCTCGGAGGCTAAGAGGTTGACACCCCGTCAGGCCAGGTGGGCTCTGTTTTTGTCACGTTTTAACTATGTGGTCTCTTACTTGCCTGGTTCCAAGAATGTCAGGGCTGATGCCTTGTCGCGGCAATACTCTGAGCTGTCCAGGGAGGACACTGAGCCGACCTCGGTCATTCCTCCTAACCAGATCCTGGCTGCCATTCGTACCAACCTGACTTCTCCCCTTGGGGAGCAGATTTTGGCGGCTCAAACTAACGCTCCCCCTGAGAGACCTGCTGGAAGATGTTTTGTACCTGAGGGATTGCGTACCCGCTTGCTACGTACCTACCATAATGCCAAGACTGCCGGTCATCCTGGTAGGAACCAATTGTCCTGGGTCGTTTCTCGGTTATTCTGGTGGCCATCTCTCCGTTCTGACATCGCCTCATATGTAGCAGCTTGTTCGGTCTGTGCCCAGAATAAATCTCCTCGGCACCTTCCATTGGGCCTTCTGCAACCCATTCCCAATGGGGAGCGTCCCTGGTCACACCTGGGAATGGATTTTATTGTGGATCTTCCTGCGTCTCAAGGTCATACGGTCATTCTTATGGTGATCGATCGTTTTTCTAAGATGTGCCATTGCGTTCCATTCAAGAAATTGCCGACTGCACAGGAACTGGCTACGGTTTTCGCCAAGGAGATCTTTCGCTTGCACGGGTTGCCCAAGGTGATTGTCTCGGACCGTGGGAGCCAGTTTGTGTCCAGGTTCTGGCGCGCCTTCTGCTCCCAGTTGGGTATCGAGCTTTCCTTCTCTTCGGCCTACCACCCTCAGTCCAATGGGGCTGCGGAGCATTCCAACCAGGCCCTGGAACAATTCCTTCGTTGCTATATATCGGATCATCAGGACAACTGCCCGATCTCCTGCCATGGGCAGAGTTTGCGAGGAACTCGGCT
The DNA here is from genome assembly GCF_062004578.1 of Staurois parvus. Taxonomy (NCBI): domain Eukaryota; kingdom Metazoa; phylum Chordata; class Amphibia; order Anura; family Ranidae; genus Staurois; species Staurois parvus. The sequence continues at coordinate 14,067,354 of NW_028317949.1, forward strand.
GTCAACTCCTCCTCTGGGATGTCCCCCTTCATGGCCAACTATGGGTTCCAACCCGCTGTATTGCCTGAGTTGTTCTCTCCACAGGACATTCCGGCTGTGGATAACCACCTGGCTGCTCTGCGCTCCTCATGGGGGCAGATTCAGAGGTCCTTGAAGGACTCAGCACAGCGCCAGAAGCTCCAGGCTGATCGTAGACGGTTGCCCGCTCCCTCATACCAGGTCGGAGATCGGGTGTGGTTGTCCACTCGCAACCTCAAGCTTCGGGTGCCCACACCAAAGCTGGCCCCCCGTTTTGTTGGTCCTTTCCGCATTCTTCGCAGGGTGAACCCGGTTGCCTATGCCCTTGCTCTTCCTCCTGGGATGCACATCTCCAATGTCTTCCACGTATCCCTGTTGAAACCTCTGATCTGTAATCGCTTTACTGCCTCTCTGCCTCGTCCTCGTCCTATCAGGGTCGACGGTCATGAGGAGTATGAGGTGAGCCGCATCTTGGATTCTCGGTTGGTCCGCGGTCGGGTACAGTTTTTGGTCCATTGGCGTGGTTATGGTCCCGAGGAACGTTCCTGGGTTCCTTCCGCGGATGTTCATGCTCCTGCCCTCCTCCGCGCTTTTCACGCCCGATTTCCTCAGAAACCTTTTGTGGAGCCACGGAGGGGGAGGGGCCCTTGAGGAGGAGGTACTGTCAAGGTCCTACCTTTCTTCAGAGCTTGTGCATCTCCATGAGCTGGCCTCCATCTTGGTTTTCTGCAAAGCCTGGTGGGAACCTTTATGCCTTCAGGCTTCTGCGGCTCCTCCTCAGAAGGGTGTGGTTGAGCACATTTAAACCTGCTGTCTGCAAGTGTGCTCTGCACTTGTGTCCTGTATGTTGCCCTGTTGCAAGCTCTTGTGTTGTTCCCATTGCTCTCCTGGTAACCGACTCGGCTTGGACAAGACTACTCTCTGCGTTAACCCTTTATCTGACCTCCCGTTGTTGAACCCGGCCCGTGACCTGAGTATTCTTTGCCTACCGTCTAGTACTGTCTGCTCCGTTGTTATTGACCCGGCTTGTCTGACTACTCTACTCGTGATCCCATCTAGCTCCCACCAGCTGTACGCCATTGGCGGCAGTCGTTATCGCAGCTGGGGTCACTCGGGGGCCGCGACCTGGTCTCAGGCTGCGTCAAGTCCATCCCCACCATCAGGGGCCCTGGTGAAGGGTAGCCTGGGGCTTAGACTCCGCGCCCTGAGGGACTCTGGTCTGTGGGTAGTGGCTGTCGTCAGTCGCAGCGTGACCATACCATAGGCCTGCCTGCCCATTCCAGCGTTCCTGCCCTGACAATAACATAACAGAAGATAACCAGGAAGCAGGAGATCGTTGAGGAATCGGAAGGCGTGTCTTGTTTCTGGATCTTTCCGGAGTCCACAGGAATGTTGACCACTTTTGGCTTGGGTAGGGGTAGTGCTAAGGCTTCATCCGGGAGAGGAGGTAGTTACGCAGAAACACTTCTCCTTGAAGATCTCTGATTGTGTGTTGAGTGCCATCTTTGGTTACGGTTAACCTGAATGGAAAGCCCCATCTGTACATAATGCGATGCTTCTGGTGGTGGAAAGTAAGTGGGCGAAGTGTATGTCTCTTAGACAATGTGATGGGGGACAGATTACTATAGATTTGAATTTTTCCCCTCTAAAGTCAACCGAGGCATTGTTATGTGTGGAATTCAGAGAAGACTCCTTGCTATCATAGTAATGAAACTGGAAAATGATGTCTCCTGCCCAATGGTGGTTTCGGGGCAAGAGAGCGTTGGGCCCTGTCCATACGCCAATCTATGTCCAGAACCACCGGGGCCAATGCAGTGAACAGACCCTGCAGATAATCTTGCAGGACAGTGTCTTCTGCAGATTCAGGAATGCCATGTATTCGGAGATTCTGTCTCCGCTCCCTATTCTCCAAATCTTCTTGTAGGGATTGTAACTGGGACATCTGTTATTTCAAAGTATGATTATCTTCCTCCATTACATGTACATACTGCACCAGATCATCAAATTTGGTTTCTAGGTGTTCTATACATTCTTCCAACAATGCTATCTCCCCTCTGAGTTCCTGTGCTATTTTCCCCACTGCCGCAGATATAGTATGAGACAGACTCTGCAGAAGGCCATGTAACATCATCCAGAATGTCTGCTGTAAGGTAGGGGATAGAAGAAGGGGGAGATAAAGCAGAATGGTGTGTTACCTCTGCCTCACGACCTGATGGGTCATCCGGTTCTGCCATCAGGGTAGTGTGCTCAGTCAAGGCCGGGGATGCGGCCCGGGACACATATTTATCCATATGTGTAGGCTGCAACTGCTTGGTGAGTGATGGAGGGTATTTCTGATGCCTGGTTTTGCCCATGGGGATCTGAAAATGAGGCGGAGTCTGGTATCAGTGCTCCTCTGCTGCAATTAGCTAACGTGTGCTTCGGGGGAGCTGGAAGAGAGAGCGGTGAAGAAGAGCGGGATCAATGACCGCCATCTTCAGCCTCCATGCATGTGCCCCCCTATACATTTCATTTTGATTATGAATGTATGCAAAAAACTATAAAATCTCAGGCTAATTACCTATTTATATTAAGCAGATACCTGCTTAAACTGTATGATAACCTGCAATATCTCCTGTGCTGTGGGCATTCTATCCCTGGCAATTTATACATAAAAACAGTGATATATAAAAAAAAACAACACATTTTTGCAAGAATTTTCAGGGAATGCCAAAATTATACACTGTGCCATTATTAGATTCCTCACCAAAGGCTTGGAATTGATCAGTAGACACTCCAAAATTCATTTTGTTCTAGGCAATTTTGTGTAAATAGCCTTTTGAGATGATTTATTTCTCAGTACTAGTTACAATTACTTTTTTGCATATAATAATTTTATTGATTTCTCCTTACTATTCACAGTTACTTTTTATATATTATAGGTTAATTTAATAAATACCAATTAGCGATATATATATATATATATATATATATATATATACATATATACACACACACACTGCTCAAAAATTAAAGTAACAATTTTTATTCAAAGTATAGCATCAAGTCAATTAAACACTTGGAATGGTTTTACAGGTGGTGGCCACTGACATTGCTTCCCTACTCTACGTTTCTGACTGTTTTTCACTAGCTTTTCATGTGGCTAGGGTCACTGTCACTACTGGTAGCATGATACCTGAACTCTACAGAAGTTGCACAGGCAGTCCAACTCCTCCAGGATGGCACATCAATACGTGCCATTTCCAGAATTTTTGCTGTGTCTCTCAGCACAGTCTCAGGAGCAAGGAGGAGATTCCAGGAGACAGGCAGTTACTCTAGGAGAGCTGTACAGGGCCATAGAAGGTCTGGTATCTGCTCCTTTGTGCAAAGAGGAACAGGATGAGCACTGCCAGAGCCCTACAAATGACCTCCAGTAGGCCACTTGTGTGAATGTCTTTGACCAAACAATCAGAAACCGAATCCATGAGGGTGGCCTGAGGGCCCGACGTCCTCCAGTGGGCCCTGTGCTCAATGCCCGGCACCATAGAGCTCGATTGGCATTTGCCAATGAACACCAGAATTGGCAGGTCCCCCACTGGTGCCCTGTGATTTGATGAGATGAGAGCAGGTGAGAGCAGGTGAGAGCAGATGAGAGCAGGTTTACCCTGAGCATGTGACAGACATAAAAGGGTCCAGAGAAGGCATGGAGAACATTATGCTGCATATTCATGTGGGACACACAGAACTGTACAGGCTAGACAATGGCACCCAGACTGTCATTAGGTATCGGGATGAAATCCTTGGACCCGCTGTAAGACCCTACGCCAGTGTAGTGGGTGCTGGGTTCCTCCTGGTGTATGACAATGCCCGGCCTTATGTGGCGACAGTATGCATGCAGTTCCTGAAGGATGAAAGAATTGATACCATTGAATAGCCCCCATGCTAGCCTGACCTAAATCCATCCGTCATCTTATTAGGAGCATATTCTGACATTGTCAGGCATGCATACAAGCGCATGTGGGCCATACGGACTACTAAGTACCAATTTGAGTTGCTGCAATGAAATTTCAGCAAAATGGACTAGTCTGCTGCATCATTTTTTGACTTTGATTTTCGGGGTGTCTTTGATTTCACTCCTCTGTGGGTTTATCATTTTCATTTCCATCAAGTGATGGGACATACTTCCGTTTCTAACACATTACGCAGTCCATATCAGTATAGATATCCTGCATGATATTTTTCCCCATTGAGATCTGATGTGGTCCTTTAATTGTTTTGAGCAGTCAGACAGAGTCTTCAGTACAAATGTGAAAAAGAAAATCAGCAAAGCTCTAAAGCTGAATAATAATTACAAGAGATAAAAAAATATTTTTTAACATCCTTCCTATTATCTTCATAATAACTTCAGTACGCTTTGAATAACACACAGTCACCAGACAATATGTTTCACCACACTAAGCTTTACAAAGTTCAACTAATCAGTGACAAATTATTAGGGCAAATTAGGAGGACACAGGTGGAGTCATTGCTGGTCATTTAGGTTTGGAAATATGAAGGATTAGGACAACTAATGGTCTTTCAAAGTTCAAGCAGCCAAGTAACATGGTATAAAAAAATATTATCATCACAAGGAAATCACATCTGACATATGAGTACATGCAGTTGGAACGTACTTAATGCATAAAAAATATATTTTGCGGCATTAAAGAAGAACTTGACAGGCACAATAAGCAAGATAAAAATGACATTCACAGAGTATAGATTACAGACACACCTAATGTGCATCTCAAAATGCTAGTTTTATTTGAATATATATACTGTATATAAATAAAACTCAGGTAGCTCAGGTGGGGGATCACCTTCCCCAGGAAAAATATAGTCCAGACAGCAGGGCTTTCTTAAAATCTGACTTGTCATCAGTTTTATTCAAAAGGTTGCAAGTAGAGATGAGCGAATCGAACTTGGCGAAGTGGAATTCGTTTCGAATTTTAGGAAAAATTCGATTCGCATCGAATCCGAATTTTAGCAAACTTCGGATGCACGAATCAAATTTTCCCCGATCAGCCGGCAAAAGTGTCACTGCAGAGAGCTCCGCTATTTCTGACAGTTCTCTGACAGTTCTGACAGTTCATTTACAGCGGTTGAAACATTGTATCTATTTGTTTCCATTTAGGATACAGATTTTTTATTCGGAAATAAATAGATACAATGTTTCAACCACTGTAAATGAACTGTCAGAACTGTCAGAGAACTGTCAGAAATAGCGGAGCTCTCTGCAGATACACTTTTTGCTGTACTGGAATTCTTCTTCTTTTCATTCTTCTTCTTCTTTTCTTTTTTTTTTTTTCTTCCAAAAATTTTTATTGAAATACAAGACATTTGAGATTAAAGACATGTACGGAACCCATTTTGCACACGTATAACTGAAGCAATCTCCCGTAACGCAGACGGGTAGTCAGACATGTAATTGAAGTATGCAGTAAACATAAACATGAGATCACGCTACCCAGTAAACAAAGTAGAATAACAGTTTCGCAAATATGGATGGTAAGCAATAGAGGTATAGAGGATGCAAGTGTCGGGGGTAAAAAGCACTTAAGTAATCGAGTAGTGGAGCAAAAAGCAGCATTGATGTCTGAGGCGGACGCCTCGTGCAATTCCGCACCCGGTTAAGTTAAGTTTCTGCTTGTATGTAGAAATAGTTGTTTAAGAGAGAAATATGAGACAAAAGGAAGGAAAAGAGAGAAAAGAAAAAGAGGAGAGTACTGTATATGCAGGAAGATTTAGAAAGCACAGGGAGGAGTGAGAGAGAGAGGAAAAAAAAAAAAAAAAAAAAAAAAAGGGGGGGGGGGGGGAGGTGGGAAGGAAGTGAAAAAGGAGGGATGGATCAAGTAATAGGTAATAGTTATTAAGCCAACCATAATATAATATAGTAGACAAGCTAATAGGTATTATCCTTAGGACTTAACATACATTTCGATAAACACGGTCCGCGGCGTTATTCCAGAGGTGATAACTTTGAACGGTATTCACGACCTGTAGATTAGTTTTAGTTATACATATAGAGTTTATAGAAATTGGTAGTTTGGAAGTGTGTCCAACACGCCCACGTTTTCCGAAATCTCTCCGGGTGGTCTCTTGTCACTGAAATCAATTCCTCCATCTCCGCAACCCTGATGACCCTATGAAACCACTCCCGCACAGTAGGAATCTGTTCTGAACGCCAGTGGACAGGAATGCATTGTTTTGCCGCATTTAGCATATGTAGGGTAAGAGACTTACGGTACATCCTTAACGGAATTGAGGAGTGGTGAAGTAAAAATTGAGCCGGGCTGTATTCCAGAGTGTAAGTAGTCACTTGTGAGACTATATCTCGCACTTTTTCCCAAAAAGGCTGCAACAAGGGACAATCCCACCAGATATGTAGGAGTGTGCCTGTTGTCTGTTTACATCTCCAGCACAACTCTGAAATATTAGGGTCAAATTTATGCAGCAGGGACGGAACTCTGTACCATCTAGAGTATAGTTTGTAATTGCTTTCCTGCGTGGAAACACACATGGAGCCCGAATGTATGTGTTCATAAATGTGATCCCAGTCGTCAGTTGACAAAGGTATTTGTAGATCACGTATCCAAGCCTCACACGCTTTTCGAGGTTGAGATATACTAGTAGTTTCAAGAAGGGAGTAAAGCTTGGATATAACATGTCGCTGGGGGGAATTCGAGAAGCAAAGTTTCTCAAATGGAGTAAGCGACCTGGAGTAGTCTTGTAAATGCGAGGCGTTATGTGTAAAATGATGAATTTGTCTATATATCCACGGTGTTAGGTTCAGGGATGGCCATAACTTCAAAATGTCCTCTCTAGATAAGAACCCAGAATTTTTGAAAAGGTGATGTATTGCTAGATTATCTGGAAGGTCACATCCAGAGAGGAAAGTTCGGGACATACTCGGCAAAAAGTCTGGGTTCTTTTTGAGTGGGGTTAAGGGGCCCGGGGAGGAAGAGAGCTCAGTGTTCTGGAATATCTGTCGGCAACAGTTTAACGTGGGGCCTACAAGAGGGTGATCCCGAAATTCAGTGGGAATATGAGCATTTCCCAGCCAAGGGGAGGAGGCAAGCGAAATCATCGAAAAATCAGATTCTACGTCAACCCAAATCTTACGATCACAGTTCGAGGTCCAGTCTACTACTCTTGCCAATTGACATGCCCTGTAGTACCGTGTAATGTCAGGTAGTCCAATACCTCCACTTCTCTTAGGCATGGTGAGTTGTACAAAGCTAATTCTGGGGTGTTTGTTATTCCAAAGAAAGGAGGAGCAGAGCTTTTTATAAGATGTAAAGAAAGAACTCGGTAATGCAATCGGTATTGTTTGGAGTAGGTACAGTATTCTTGGAAGCACATTCATTTTGAGAATGGCTGCTCTACCAAACCAGGAAAACCAAGGTTTGTTCCAAGTCTGGATGTCTCTGGAAATATTACGCAAGAGGGGTAGGAAATTCAAATCATAGAGTTCCTTTAGATTAGTCGGTAATTGGATTCCCAAGTATGTAATTGCCTCCGACTGCCAGGCAAAAGGGAAGTTCGATTTCGCTTGCCGAATCACCTCCCGGTGAAGAGAGACATTAAGAGCTTGGGATTTAGAGAAGTTTATCTTGAAATTGGCCAGGTAATGAAACAATTCAAAATCTTTTAGCAGATTAGGTAAAGTGATATGGGGATCTGTTAGAAAAAGCAAGATGTCGTCTGCAAAGGCCGCTATCTTATGAATTTTGCCATTGATATGAATCCCCTTGATATTATCGTTTTGTTTGATGCAATTCATCAGTGGTTCCAGTGTTAAAATAAAAAGGAGGGGGGATAGTGGGCATCCCTGCCTGGTGCCATTGCCTATCAAAAAAGAGTCCGAGAGTAGACCGTTAACTCGCACTTTAGCTGTGGGAGAGGTATATAAAGACATAATGAAGGTACGGAAACGCTGAGGCAATCCAAGGCCAAAAAGAACCGCCTCCATATAATCCCATGCTAACCTATCAAAGGCCTTCTCGGCATCTAGTGATAAGAAAAAGCCTGATTGTTGTTTTTGAATTAACCAATGATGAACATTTATGGCCCGTATGGTGTTGTCTCTGGCTTCTCTCCCAGGTACGAAGCCCACTTGATCCATTGATACAATGGGATCTATAATATGTAATAGGCGATTGGCCAAGATTTTTGCAAAGATCTTTAAATCAACATTCAATAAAGAGATCGGCCGATAATTTGCTGGTAGTGTGTGGTCTTTATCCTCTTTTGGTATAACCGTAATATGTGCCTCAGTGAGATGGCGCAAGGGTTGCCCTGGTGTATCTAAGGTATTGAAGGCCCGTAAAAATGGTTGTGCCAATATGTCGTGGAAAGTCTTATAGTAGGCAGTGACAAATCCATCGGGACCTGGGCTTTTACCAGGTTTCAGTTGTGCAATAGCTTGTTGTAACTCCGTCAGGGTCAGAGCACCATCTAACTCTTTTGCCTGTGTTCTAGTAATTGGGTTTGGGAGATATTGGTTCAGGAAAGTCTGGATAATTGTCTTACGTGATCTATTGTCACCTGGAGGTTTAGATGGTACAGGTAAGTTGTATAAGGCAGAATAATAGTTTTCAAATTCAGCTGCAATATTCTTTGATGTTTTCAATAAGCGTCCCTGCTTAGAAGTAAGCTGGTATATGTGTCGAGCTGCCTTTTTGGCTTGTAAGGCCCGGGCTAGAAACTTGCCACTCTTATTACCATGTTCATAAAAGAGTTTTTGTTGAAGAATAAAACTACGTTTGGCTTTCCTGTCTACAACATCTAGAAGTTGTTTACGCACTTGATCTAGTTCAGATGCAGAATTCAAGGCTCTAGAGCGTTTATGTGTGCATTCAAGTGTACGAACTTTTTGCAGTAGGGAGGCAAAAGATGCTTGAGCTAGACGTTTTCGCGAGGCGGTTATAGACATGAGAAGCCCGCGGGTTACACATTTATGTGCTTCCCACTGTGTGAGAGGGGTCGTTTCAGGAGATACATTTTCTTTGAAATAATTGGTCAGAGAATCACGGATCTGGAGGGAAACAGAGGAGTCTGTAAGAAGAAAGGGGTCCAATCTCCATGTTTTGGACGTGCCCGGCGCATCAGGAAATTGTAATGTCATCAAAATTGGGTGGTGGTCAGAAAGGATCATTGGTTCGATCGAAGCAGAGTGCAAGTTATGTAAGTCTTTCTGAGAAAGAAAAAAATAATCAATTCTAGAATGTCGCTTATGTGGTGCGGAGTAGAACGTGTAGTCTTTGTCTTTAGGGTGGAGGGTGCGCCAGGTATCATGGAGGAGAAGATCATGTAGCTCCAGTTTGATCTGTTTGAGTGCTTTGAAGGGTTTAGAGGAGGAACCGGTGGAAGTATCCTCCAATGGGTTCAATGCTACATTAAAGTCGCCGCCAAGAATCAGAATACCCGACTGAAAAGTGGACAGTAATTTGGCGATTTTGCGAAAAAAGCAGACTTGTGCGGTATTGGGGCTGTAAATGTTAGCTAGAGTAAGTGGCTTATTATAGAGGGTGCCTTTAAGAAACAGGAACCTCCCCTCGGGGTCCTCAAGATGTTCAGTGATTGTAAACGGGAGCTGTTTAGAGAGTAGAATAGACACACCCTTTGCTTTCGCCTCCGTGTTGACTGCGTGATATACTTTTGGAAAGTTAGCATCCGAAAATCTAGGTATGTGGTCTGCACGAAAGTGAGTCTCTTGGACAAAGATCACGTCTGCTCTAAGGTGTTTCATATATGTTAGAAGTTGCGAGCGTTTCTCAGGTATATTTAAGCCCTTAGCATTGAGTGAGGCCACAGAGAGTTTGGGTGCTGAACGCGCAAATGGGAGGTTAATAGCCATTATATTGTATGCCAAAAATACTTATTCAAAACCTGTTGGCGTATCAAATGGTTGTAAGTAAGATAAGAGAGATATCAGATAGAGAAGAAGGAAGAAGAGGAGAAAAAAAAAAAAAAAAAAAAGGGGGGGGGGAGGGGTGGGGGGGAGAAAGGGGGAGGGTAGATATGGGGAAAGGATAAAAAGGGAATTTAAGGAATACTAGAATAAAAGTGTGTCAAGATAGGAATACAGATGGTAGATATGAAGGAGAGGAATAAAGGAGAAGAAGAAAGAAGTATCAGGCGTGTCACATAGAAACCCATATATATATGTATATATAGTATGCATACGTTCCCTCAACTTCTTTTATATATAAGACTCCAGAGAAGATGTAGGCCAGCTACTCTCTCTCTCAATAAAGCTCTAGTAAATTATAAAGGAGTGTACTAGAATAGGTAATTACACTTGGAGATGCGTCGAGCCCAGAAACGGCCGTACTGTGAACGTATAATATACTCGTGAAAAGGTTACGTGTCCTCAAACGAAAGGTATATAAAGGACTTTGACCAACATAAGATGGCCTTGAAACACAGAGATATGTGGGAAGCAGCCAATGTATGTCGAGAGTAAAAAGGGAAAGAGGTGGGTAACAGATAATATACATAAAGATATAAAGCTATATAAGCGAAAGCATTGCAGATGAACACAGGGGCTAATGACAGTCCTCACAGGCGCGAATACACGATGAGGAATATGTAAGAAGTAAGTCATGAAGGAGAGTGCCTATGTGGTGGATTATATGTACGTGAATGTGGATAGGTACCACAAATTGTGTTAATCAATAAATTGAAGCGTCCTCATACCTCGTAGCGTGGTAAACAAGCATAAGTTCAGTCTGTACGTAATAAGTAAATAGATAATTCTTATCATTAACTATGAACCAAAGATATCTGGTAATTATATCACTAGGCGAAGATCATGTTTAACTGTATCAGTTTCAAGTAAGAACATCAACCGTATGTGAAACATAGTATGGATACAACAATAATATAGTGTTTAAGTGTTCCAGGATGTATGCCACAGGCTATCCATTTCGTGTAATTGACTTTCAAACAACTTTTTAAATACAAATCCTAACCGAGGGAACTTCTGTTATTTAGCATGTTATTGCTTACAAGTGTGGAGTTTTCTCACTATTACCCTCCACGAGCGGCATATTGAAAGGAAGGTATTTAGAATCCATGGCCCAATTCGCGTATTGGTCAACGACAATGATAGCATAGGTCACGCTTTAACACCCTAAGGTGCACCATGGATGTGAACCACAACATGGAGGGCCTTTATCCTATAGCTGGGACACTGAGACACTACCTAGTCCGAGAATAGGTTGGGGGTATATAACTAGTCAGATCCTATGATTCACGTGGGGGAGATCGGAGTAGTGTTTGGGGGAGCCCATAATTGTAGGGGTAGTGAAGAATATGCATATGCATCATATAAGTGCGAAGTCTACTCAAAACCGATTCACACATAAATACGTGCATGTATATATATACGAGCTGAGTCATGGACACATAAGGACGGGAGCGCCATTAGTAGAGAACCCTATGGGATCCTCCAGCACCGGCCCATTCCAGGAGATAGTAAGGACCCGTTATACATCCTAAGTATGAAGCAACTATGTGCTAATATTCCCCCAGTGGCACCTTGTAGCTAGTAGAAAAGGAAACACAAAAGCTAAATCCAAAATATCTCAAGGAGCATAAAATATGCAATCGTCCGGGAGGGAAGGCATTGCCTACGTAAATCATTGATGATAGGACGTTATAAACACGGTCAGATAGAGCTCTAAACTAGGTGTATTTTGGTTAAAATACAGCGGGAATCAGGGCATCAGGCTTAGGTCAAGCATAAGGGTTCAGTCAATGTTACCAGGGTTCCTATTGGTCTACATATCGGTTGTCCATGAGGACTAGAAACTGGTTACAATAGACCGTTGCTGATTAAGCGAAAGCGCTCCAGTATCAGCAAGGGTATTCCCAATATCTCCAGTAGCCACGTTATCCCATAACCCCTCCGAATCACATAGCAGAATAACCTCAGCAAGGAAATATAATTACACTTAAGACATACGACTGGTAGATAATATACAAAGAAAATATGAGCATTTTGTATGTTAAACATACCTAAAAGTCCATTTTCCAGGACCACAGGTGGTTGTATGGTGGATTGCATAGAAGGGTCGTGGAGTTTATTTTCCATAACTTTCTTCCTTCGGAAACATATTCAAATCTAAGATAAAGAGGCTTCAAGTTGAGAAGCTAGTTCTGCGCCTGCGTGTAAATAGGGGACAATGAAGTAGAGTCATTCATGACGTGCTTTACGATGTGCCGGAGATGTTGGTAAACTTTCATCATTAATGAGCCGTCGTCGTACAGGGGAGGTTGAGGTGTGCCGGGGGGTTCTGCGTCGTCTGTCTCTGCCCGGGTAGGCAGAGAATTGCGCATCCATAAGATCTTCAGCGGATCGTGAGAGGGGGAGAGCTTCAGTAGACCAGTTGGGTATATCCAGTAGTGGGATATTCAGAGATTCACAGAACATTGTGAGATCTTCTGGAAATCTCATGAGAGCGGATTTCCCCAAATGTGTTGCCGCAAGGCCAAACGGGAACTTCCAGCGATAAGCTATTCCCTTGGAGCGAAGCAAATCGAGCAAAGGACGTAGGTCTTTCCTACGTTGCAAAGTGAGGTGGGAAAGATCTTGAAATAATTTGATTTCTGTTCCATGATAATGCAGGTGGTGTTTGTCTCGAGCCCTGCGTAATATTTCCTCCTTGAGCCGGAAATCAACTAGGCAGCAAATTATGTCTCTCGGTGGGTCGGCATCTCTACCTCTCGGGCGTAACGCCCTATGTATGCGTTCAATTTCAATTGGAGATTCAGGTGGCCTTTCCAAGAGATCATTAAAAATGGTCAGGAGCGCTTGAGTAAGTTGGGCAGATTCGATTGCCTCAGGGACACCACGCACCCTTAAATTATGCCGTCTTCCCCTGTTGTCCAGGTCCTCTATGTGGCGGTCAAGCTCTCTCAAATGTAAAGTGTGCATGTCAACCTGTTTGCTCATCTCAGAAACGGCTCGATCTTGTGCGTTAATTTTAACTTCTACTGCGTCAAGCCTGTTGGCTACTGCTTGCATATCGATATGTAGCTCGGCTATAGCTGTAGATAGAGTTCCTTTAATATCTGACGCAACCGCTTTCAAATCTCCTAAGGTGAGAGGCGAGGATTCAGGGTGACCCGTTGTGATAGCCGTTGGCTTATTCAGGCACTGTGGATGAGTTTCCGTAGGAGGCGAGTGTAATGGAGATTCACGAGAAGAGGCTTCCATGTGATCTGGAGTTTGCGACCGGAATAATTCCGGAATGCTGCGATTTGCCGGACCATTCAGACGCCGCGGGGATCGTGAGCGAGGGGTAGTAGATTTCTTATCTGATTTCCCCATGTTTCCGGTTACTCTCTGTGTTATGAATGCGTAATCCCACCTCTGTGTGACAAGGATCACGTTATTATGTAGACATTTTCAATGGGCGCCAGCCTGGACCCCCAGAATTAACGAGAAAGAAATAAGAAAGGAAGTATTTCTGAACAAATCAGGGATCACAGCATAAACCTTAGCAGATTGGATAGGGCGAGCAGAGGTCAGCAGTGATGAATCTATGTGTCTCTGGCTTCTGAAGCATATTAGGGATCCATGAGTGCAAGGATTTCCTCTGCTTTCCCTATTAAAGCTTTGTAGGAGAGGCTGCTGTTTCGGGCCTAGTTGTCAGACAGATCCTAGTGGGAAGTGTGTAGGCCCTTACTATAGGCCAACGTTCTCTGGGCTCTTGGGGGGGTGCCCCGATGGATAAGGGAGAGGTGCCCACTTATATACAGTATGTGGGGAGTATCTTAGGACTCGCAGTCCTTTTTAACGTCGGGTGTCTCACTCACCCAGCCTGTACACGTGAGTGCGGGCCGCGACAAGCCCCACCCCTCCACTGCCTCAGATGAGGAGAAGCCGACACTCCCGATGTGGACGGAGGACTCCAGCCGCCACCCGCTCGTGTGAAGGAGGGAGAGAGAGAGGTATGATCTGCAACCCTCTCCTCGTGACCGCACCGCTCTCCTCGTGCACCCGGCCTCTCACCGGGCAGGCACTAGCCGGGTTGTCTCTCGGCCGCGTTCGGCCGTGACCGGCCACGCTTGAATGCCGCCGCGGATCTGGATCAGCAAGGTCCAGACCCGTTCGACGTCCTTACCGGTGGACACAGCAGGGTCTATCACGGGGACCCGATGGCTGCTATCCCGCAGATGGCAGTGGATACGGAGCAGGTCGTCAGGAGCTCTGTGTTAAGCGTCCTGTCCCGTCGCCATCTTGGACACGCCCCCCCTTCTTCTTCTTTTCATTCTTCTTCTTCTTCTTCTTTTCATTCTTCTTTTCATTCTTCTTCTTCTTCTTTTCATTCTTCTTCTTTTCATTCTTCTTTTCATTCTTCTTCTTTTCATTCTTCTTCTTCTTCTTTTCATTCTTCTTTTCATTCTTCTTCTTCTTTTCATTCTTCTTCTTCTTCTTTTCATTCTTCTTTTCATTCTTCTTCTTTTCATTCTTCTTTTCATTCTTCTCATTCTTCTTTTAATTCTTCTTTTCATTCTTCTTTTCATTCTTCTCATTCTTCTTCTCATTCTTCTTTTCATTCTTCTTCTTCTTTTCATTCTTCTTCTTTTCATTCTTCCTCTTCTTTTCATTCCTCTTCTTCTTCTTTTCATTCTTCTTTTCATTCTTCTTCTTCTTCTTTTCATTCTTCTTCTTCTTCTTTTCATTCTTCTTTTCATTCTTCTTCTTCTTCTTTTCATTCTTCTTCTTTTCATTCTTCTTCTTCTTCTTTTCATTCTTCTTCTTTTCATTCTTCTTCTTTTCATTCTTCTTCTTCTTCTTTTCATTCTTCTTTTCATTCTTCTTCTTCTTCTTTTCATTCCTCTTCTTCTTCTTTTCATTCTTCTTTTCATTCTTCTTCTTCTTCTTTTCATTCTTCTTCTTCTTCTTTTCATTCTTCTTTTCATTCTTCTTCTTCTTTTCATTCTTCTTGTCATTCTTCTTTTCATTCTTCTTTTCATTCTTCTTCTCATTTTTCTTTTCATTCTTCTTCTTCTTTTCATTCTTCTTCTTCTTTTCATTCTTCTTTTCATTCTTCTTCTTCTTCTTTTCATTCTTCTTCTTCTTCTTTTCATTCTTCTTCTTCTTTTCATTCTTCTTCTTCTTCTTTTCATTCTTCTTCTTCTTCTTTTCATTCTTCTTTTCATTCTTCTTCTTTTCATTCTTCTTCTTCTTCTTTTCATTCTTCTTTTCATTCTTCTTCTTCTTCTTTTCATTCTTCTTCTTCTTCTTTTCATTTTTCTTCTTCTTCTTCTTTTCATTCTTCTTTTCATTCTTCTTCTTCTTCTTTTCATTCTTCTTCTTCTTTTCATTCTTCTTCTTCTTCTTCTTTTCATTCTTCTTTTCATTCTTCTTCTTCTTCTTTTCATTCTTCTTTTCATTCTTCTTCTTCTTCTTTTCATTCTTCTTTTCATTCTTCTTCTTTTCATTCTTCTTTTCATTCTTCTCATTCTTCTTTTCATTCTTCTTCTCATTCTTCTTCTCATTCTTCTTTTCATTCTTCTTCTTCTTTTCATTCTTCTTCTTCTTCTTTTCATTCTTCTTTTCATTCTTCTTCTTCTTCTTTTCATTCTTCTTTTCATTCTTCTTCTTCTTCTTTTCATTCTTCTTTTCATTCTTCTTTTCATTCTTCTTCTTCTTTTTTTCATTCTTCTTTTCATTCTTCTGCTTCTTCTTTTCATTCTTCTTCTTCTTCTTTTCATTCTTCTTCTTCTTTTCATTCTTCTTTTCATTCTTCTTCTTCTTCTTCTTTTCATTCTTCTTTTCATTCTTCTTCTTCTTTTCATTCTTCTTCTTCTTCTTTTCATTCTTCTTTTCATTCTTCTTCTTCTTTTCATTCTTCTTCTTCTTCTTTTCATTCTTCTTCTTTTCATTCTTCTTTTCATTCTTCTTCTTCTTCTTCTTTTCATTCTTCTTCCTCTTCTTTTCATTCTTCTTCTTCTTCTTTTCATTCTTCTTTTCATTCTTCTTCTTCTTCTTCGTCGTGCCCCGTGACTGCCCAAATGAGTGAAGTGTGCGGTGATTCTAAGATCGACGGCACTCATCTGCATGTCATACTGACTGACAGTATTATTTCTCTTCCCCAGCAGACTCCAAGGGCATTTAAATTAAAGGTACAGTGTTCTGCACTAATATAAAGGCTCTCTGAAGCCTAGAAACCCTTTAAATAAGTTAAATTCACAGTGAATAAATTCGCATCGAATCAAATTTCTCCCGCAAATTCGACGAATCAGCCGAATCGAATTTTTGAATAATTCGCTCATCTCTAGTTGCAAGCATCATAAACAAAAACAAAACAGAAAATAAACCCTCACCATCCAAACACTAACTAAACATAGGAGATTCCTAGCTCACCGGTGAAGGGCTTCTCCCTGTCACCAACAAAAATCAGAATTCTATGCAAACCTTTTCCTTTCTTGTACAACGCACACTTTCATCCACAGCTCTCTCAGGTATGGCTCTCTGAGTCCCAGGCCAAGAGCAACGTCTTTCTCCAGTCTTGCCTTATTTATACCACCTGCTGGTGGTCATCAGTGGACCACAAAAACCAGGTCTGGAACCACCTCTGCCATAGTGGCCTGGTAAACCCAGACTGGACTCCACCTTAATGTCCTAGATATGACCGCATTCGAAGTGACATATAGGGGTTTATTTACTAAAGCTGGTTCACTCAGACTCTCATTGACTTCTAGATGGAAACCAATCAGCTTCCAGGTTTTATTGCTAAAGCTTAATTGAACAAGCTGAGGTTAGAAGCTGATTGGATACCAGGCACCGCTGCACCAGTTCTGAGTGAACTAGCTTTAGTAAATCCCCCCCATAGCGTCCATCAATCACCTTGCCTTCATAATGTCACAATATTTATAAGTATAATATACTATATATATAATTTGTATTTATTTATTTATTTTTTAAAGCAAATGTTCAATATACTGTATAAGCACTTCTTTTATTTTTTATTTTTTTTTCTGTACAACATTCATCATTAGTACAATGACCTTCATGTGCTTTTCTATGACCTTCAGTTATTTAAGTTCATCGACTTGTTCTTTTACTGAAATAATGTTTCAAAGAATAAAATCAGTTCGATATATCTGACTTGTACACCAATTGTAATACATGCTATTAATCATGTTTATATTGAGTTCCCAATTTCAAATCATGCAAAGACAAAACATTCATGTTATCTATGTCTCCATGCATATGTGTACATGTTCACGTATCCTTCTCTGTAGCTAAAAGAAAGTGTCATATTGCTGTTCTTCAAGATATATATATATATATATATATATATATATATATATATATATATACAATTTTAATAAAAGTAATCTCTAGAGTGATTTACAGTTATTAGATCTTTACCTCTTCTCTCTAAAAAATACTGTTTCTTAAAGGTATTTTAGGTAGGTTGTAGCTAAAAGAATCCCTTCAGATGCTTGCAGACTTTTTTATTTAGAGTTTACTATGTGTTAACATTATGGCAGAATAGAAAAAAAAGCTCAGTATAGGCAAGCTTGGGGTGATTTTGTGCAGTTATATATATTAACCTTCACTTACCAATAAGAAATCAGTTTTTAGTAGTGTTGCTACATGAAACCGCCAAAACATGACAATGATTGCAACATGGCAATTTTTTTGCACGGTTTCTCTAAACAAAGTCATTCTGGTTTTAATCAGGGTTTACAATATTTAGTTGTTTTAATTATTGAATGTATTGGAGTTTATATCCTTTAGCTTTACAACACCTTATAAAGCTTAAAGTTTATGTGAACCATTAACTTGTAAAACAACTCAATCAGTTTAAAATAAAAATGCAAGAAAGCACATCTGTGTGTATATATCATATATAAATTTCATTTATTTTTTTAATCAGTGATCACATAATTACATGGCCAGCCCAGTAAATTGATTTAAGGCCTGGATTCTTTCCTAAATTCACAAAATATAATTGGATAATATTATTTATGGGTACAGTTGATCCAGAGAATATCCAATTGATCAGGAGGAAGGAATTTTTTTTCCCTTGACTCTGCTGGAGAAAATTGGATAAAGCTTTATTGGAGGGGACCTTTTGCCTTCCTCTGGATCAACTGTGGGTATAGAAATGTGTATATATGTGTGTATATATAATATTTTTTCCCCTTTTAATGGTTGAACTAGATGGACATGTGTCTTTTTTCACCCAAACTATGTAACTATGACCTTTGCTCTCAGGTGCATAAGGGGTTTAGAGAAGTGGGAGGCAGGGGAGGCATGTCAGCTAGAGGCAGAGAAACAGCAAACGGATCTTCCCAATGATTAGCTGTGCAGGGTGACATATCAGCACAACTCTGACCATTGGAGGACAAGCAGACTGCGGGGTTTATTTACTAAAGCTGGGTCAATCAGAATCTGGTGCACCTGTGCATGGTAGCCAATCAGCTTGTTTAATTAAATTTTAGCAAGAAAACCTGTAAGATGATTGGTTTCTATCAGGGGCGGACTGACCAATTGGGAACTCAGGCACTGCCCGAGGGCCCAGGGTCAGTAGGGGGACCCATGAGATGCCCGTGGTACCTTTATCATAGGCTTTTTTGAGTTTGGGCAAGGACACAGGGGCCCCATGATCCCTTATTGCCCGGGGGCCCCATGAGTTGTCAGTCCGCCCCTGGTTTCTATGCAGAAGTGCAAGTGATTCTGAGTGAACCAGCTTCAGTAAATAAACCCTTGTGCTCCTAGCACAGCCAGAAAACTGACCACATGGCGATGGATATGCTACCACGTCTAGTATGGTCTGTTTGAAACAAGGAAGCAGTGGGACTGGCATGATCACCGGGTATTTCAAACAAAATAAGCAATACAAAGAGAACAGGATACTTTTTAACACAAGTGCATGGTACAGTAGACACATATTATGAATATGCAATGTTGGATTAACATACACTTCAAAGACAAGATTAATTAGTGAGTCACACATTACCCTTTAATGTTCTCTCTTATGCTCTAAGAGCAGAAAAGGGTAATGTGCTAATTATGAGGTTGAATTTTTATCTATGCTAATCAATAAATGCTAATAAATGCAGTTATTGATTACCATAGATATAAATATAACCTGATAACCAGGTTATTTATAGCCAATGGTCAGATTTCCTGTTGTTTGAGACTTTGTCCTGGGGGTTGGCATTTCTAAGTCCCAGCAGATTTATGTGCAGATTCACCTGTGAGATTATTTTAAAACCATAATGTTCTGCATAGCATTTGCTTTGGAAAAGCAACACTTGGCTGCCTTTAGTTGTTCCTATTTGTGGGGCCTTTTTTCTCTTTCATTTTATTTCATGGGTGATTCAAATTTAGCTGCTGAGCTATCCACTGTATTTTTTCTTTTCTTTGCCTGAAAGCAATGAATGAATTGGGACTCTTTCACCCTTTGGTCTGGCACTCCTTCAATTGGTGTAATTTGGTGCATGTTTTTTTTTTTTCTGGTAAACTGCCAGGTACCCAACAGGAGGATAGCCCTGTCTTTTGTGAGCAGAATAGACAAGAACAGAAGAGAGTATATTTTGAGTATAGTAAATGTACAAATTTATTGCAGAGAAAAAAAATTAGCAACTCACATGAAAACAGTTTGTAAGGCAAAGAGTGTTCACTTTGTTTTTTGTTTTTATTTACCTAAAACACACTGACACTAACTGGCACCAATTTAAAAAAAATCCTGACCTTTAACCCTGACCTTGACCTTTGACCCTTACCTTAATGCAAACACTGACCCTGGCACTGAACTATATCAAACCTTGATCTAGGTATTTTATTTTCTTTGCGGGGGGGGGGGGGGGCTGTACAGTGACTAATCACTGTGATAGCCTCTGATTGGCTCAAAATCGGGAGTCCCGGGTCCTGATCATTAGAACAGGACCTGGGGATTTCAGTGATACCGCAGTCTTTATGCTGGAAGTGTGCTGTGCGGCTCACTCCTAGCACATAGACATGTACGCAAATATGCGGCCCCACAGAAAAAAGCCCAGTTCTGTGAGGCAGCATATTTGTGTTACATTGGCAGGAAGGGGTTAAATTATTTTATGTGCTTATTCAGTTAATGCAGCTTTGTGCTTTTACTGTGTCATCCAATCCTGTTATCCCTTGCTTGCTTTCAACCTACCCCTGGTCTCCTTCTCAACCCTCAAATCCTCCTTATCATCTCCCCCTTTGTTTCCTTTTGCCTTTACCTCTCTGTTTTCCCCCATACGTGGCCCTCATACCCTCTTCCTAATCCCTATTATAGCCCCTTGATGTTTGAGTATACAGTTTTTTTTCTGGACTTATATGTATAAAGCTGGTCATACTTAGCAATGATAGACATTACATTAAATCCTTACCTTTGTATTTACCCTTAATGTAAAAACCTGTGTCAGGTAGGACCAGGGGTGGACTGACAACTCATGGGGCCCCCGGGCAATAGGGTATCATGGGGCCCCTGTGGCCTTGCCTAAACTCAAAAAAGCCTATGAAAAAGGTACCAGGGGCAACTCATGGGGCCCCCTACTGACCCCGGGCCCTCGGGCGGTGCCCGAGTTTCCAAATGGTCAGTCTGCCCCTGGGTAGGATTTCCCTGTGCCTGTCAGCTTTTATGTGATCTGAGTATGAGCAGCTCAGCAATATTTATGGCACCATTCTGTGCTGTGATGATGTAATTCTTATATGCATAAATGAGGGTTCAGTCTTCACATCATCTACTCTATGGGAAGCTTGCAAAGCTGTAATGTGTGGTGACATTATTCAAATTGCAATGAATCAGAAGTGAGCATTTGCACCTTTTGTAGCAACTATAGAAACAAAAAGTACAAGAGCAATGTGCAGCTACTGTAAAACATATCACATTTAAAGTTAAGCATACACAAGTTTGACCTAAAATTCCTAAATTAAAGTGCTCTGCTGCAGGCCTTGTTTACTGCTGTATCCCCGCTTTTTGTCTCTAGTAAATATGTACTAGCCGTGCTCATTAAAACTGTTCTACTGTTGGCCAGTTTTACACAACTGTGTAAGCTGTGCTTTCTTAATTCTTGTAGCAAAACACTTATCTTTATTTTTGTCTCTTGTACATTTTGACCCTGCAATTTTGGGTCTAGCCTTGATATTTAAAATTTTCCTACTGCTGGACAATTTTATACTGCTATGTTATATGCAATCACTTAATTCCTATTGAGAACTTGATAGAAATTGGTGAGCAGCAAAACCATTTTACCTCAGTGAGAATAGGGGAAGCCACAGCAATCTACTGGACAATTTTACAGAAAGAACTGAGGGATTCTTTGCAACACATGCAGGATCACTTAGAAGACTTGGAGCAGCGTACTGATTTTCTTGAATGGCAGATGAGTGAAGTAGCTCAGGCATGTAGATCTGTGGTGTATACCCAAGATGAGCATGCCACCGCCCTACATCAAATTCTTCTTAAACATGGAGGATCACTCTAGGTGGAATAGCATAAAGTTCATGGGCATCCCAGAGACAAGTAAGCCAGGAGAGCTGATCCTTTATTTGCAATAGCTTTTGCTTACCTTACTACCTGCACTCTCACCACTTGATGTGATTACTGATCGAGCACACAGGATCCAGAAACCCAAATACCTTCCAGCTTCTCTTCCTAGAGACACACTAGCTTGTATACATTTTTTTCCCATGTAAAGGAGCAGCTACTAAGGGCAACCAGATCTTTGTGCACACTTCCAGGACCATACACTGGTGTCTTTCTTCATAGTGACATCTCTGCAGTCACTGCACAGGCATGAAAATCATTGGCTCCTGTTGCCATGATTTGGAGAGAATGCAATGTGGTTTACAAGTGGGGATTTCAGCAAAGCTCCTAGTTACCTATCAAAATAAGGTTCTTAATTTTTTGACCCCTAAGGATGGTCTTAAACAGCTGTATTATTGAGGACTTAACTCTTCTGCTCCACCAAGCAGCCCATGACCCAAACCGCCACCAAGGTTCTCTTACACATGGGTACCAACCAACAATATCCAACTTGGTCTCCGAGGATTATGTTTCTTGCTATACTGGCATTTTATAGGCTCTCGCCAGCTAACAGAATTAGTGTATCTCAAACAAATTTGCACAAACAATTGAGCAAAATGCTATAGAACAGAACATTACATTTACTGCTGAGTGCCTCATGACTATGCTTCTACACTCCTCAGTCTTTTCTAGCTACTGTTAATGCAATGCTGAGAGTGTGGCAATCCATTCTGCAACTAACTGAAGGTACCTCATGATAAGCACTCTCCTATATCATAGGCTTCATGAAGCGCAGCGCTACATGCGCATGCACAGTATGTACCCGGCTGTGAAGCCACAAGGTGTCACAGCCGGGTGCCCACACTGAAGATGCCGGCACCTGGAACACAGGACGGCCATTGAAATGGGCTGTGGGACACACACCGCGGGAAAGAGAGACAGGTAAGTGGCTGTTTTTGTAGCTTCTGACTTTTATTTTTTAACTGGGTGAGTGGAACTCCACTTTAACTGCAAAAAAAAAAAATGTGTATCGCAGCTCACACTTCCTGGAAAAATCCTATATACAAACTTAAATAAATCAGATTTGGGTGCTGCTGCATATTAGCTAAGCTATTTGAAAAAAATATATATACAGCCAAATATGAGCTGCCAGTGTACTCTACTGCTGATGCTGAAAATAACTTTTCTATCACCCCAGACATAGGTTTAAGGCATTCCCCAAGCAAGTTATTTAACCATGTCACTGCTACTGATCTAAGGCTTACATTGGTGCTAAAAAGCCACTGGGAATGATTTGAGCAGCTGTAAAGCCTAAATTAAATAATGCTAAATTAAATAATATTCAAGGTTAACTCTAAACTGAAGACCTGTAAGGGCTTATAATTAGAGATGAGCGAATTTCTCAAAAATTCGATTCGGCTGATTCGGCGAATTCCAGTATGAAATTCGATTCGATGCAAATTAATTCGCTACGAAGTTAACTTATTAAAAGGGTTTCTAGGCTTCAGAGAGCCTTTAAGTTAGTGCAGAACACTGTACCTTTAATTTAAATGCCCTTGGAGATGAGGAAGGAGAAGGAGAAGGATGAGAAGAAGGAGAAGGAGAAGGATGAGAAGAAGGAGAAGGAGAAGGATGAGAAGAAGGAGAAGGAGAAGGATGAGAAGAAGGAGAAGGATGAGAAGAAGGAGAAGGATGAGAAGAAGGAGAAGGAGAAGGAGAAGGATGAGAAGAAGGAGAAGGAGAAGGAGAAGGATGAGAAGAAGGAGAAGGAGAAGGATGAGAAGAAGGAGAAGGAGAAGGATGAGAAGAAGGAGAAGGATGAGAAGAAGGAGAAGGATGAGAAGAAGGAGAAGGAGAAGGATGAGAAGAAGGAGAAGGATGAGAAGAAGGAGAAGGATGAGAAGAAGGAGAAGGATGAGAAGAAGAAGGATGAGAAGAAGGATGAGAAGAAGGAGAAGGATGAGAAGAAGGATGAGAAGAAGGAGAAGGATGAGAAGAAGGAGAAGGAGAAGGATGAGAAGAAGGAGAAGGATGAGAAGAAGGAGAAGGATGAGAAGAAGGAGAAGGATGAGAAGAAGGAGAAGGAGAAGGATGAGAAGAAGGAGAAGGAGAAGGATGAGAAGATGGAGAAGGAGAAGGATGAGAAGAAGGAGAAGGATGAGAAGAAGGAGAAGGAGAAGGATGAGAAGAAGGAGAAGGAGAAGGATGAGAAGAAGGAGAAGGATGAGAAGAAGGAGAAGGATGAGAAGAAGGAGAAGGATGAGAAGAAGAAGGATGAGAAGAAGGATGAGAAGAAGGAGAAGGATGAGAAGAAGGATGAGAAGAAGGAGAAGGATGAGAAGAAGGAGAAGGATGAGAAGAAGGAGAAGGATGAGAAGAAGGAGAAGGATGAGAAGAAGGAGAAGGAGAAGGAGAAGGATGAGAAGAAGGAGAAGGAGAAGGATGAGAAGAAGGAGAAGGAGAAGGAGAAGGATGAGAAGAAGGAGAAGGATGAGAAGAAGGAGAAGGATGAGAAGAAAGAGAAGGAGAAGGAGAAGGAAAAGGATGAGAAGAAGGAGAAGGAGAAGGATGAGAAGAAGGAGAAGGAGAAGGAGAAGGAGAAGGATGAGAAGAAGGAGAAGGAGAAGGATGAGAAGAAGGAGAAGGATGAGAAGAAGGAGAAGGAGAAGGATGAGAAGAAGGAGAAGGATGAGAAGAAGGAGAAGGAGAAGGATGAGAAGAAGGAGAAGGATGAGAAGAAGGAGAAGGATGAGAAGAAGGAGAAGGAGAAGGATGAGAAGAAGGAGAAGGATGAGAAGAAGAAGGATGAGAAGAAGGATGAGAAGAAGGAGAAGGATGAGAAGATGGAGAAGGAGAAGGATGAGAAGAAGGAGAAGGATGAGAAGAAGGAGAAGGATGAGAAGAAGGAGAAGGAGAAGGAGAAGGATGAGAAGAAGGAGAAGGAGAAGGATGAGAAGAAGGAGAAGGAGAAGGATGAGAAGAAGGAGAAGGATGAGAAGAAGGAGAAGGATGAGAAGAAAGAGAAGGAGAAGGAGAAGGAGAAGGATGAGAAGAAGGAGAAGGAGAAGGATGAGAAGATGGAGAAGGAGAAGGATGAGAAGAAGGAGAAGGATGAGAAGAAGGATGAGAAGAAGGAGAAGGATGAGAAGAAGGACAGTTCTGTGACAGTTTCTGTCTATTTCTGACAGTTCTGGGACATTCACTCCATACAGCGGTTGAAACCGCTGTATGGAGGGAATGTCATAGAACTGTCTGAAATAGACTATTTCTAACAGTTCTGGGACACTCACTCCATACAGCGGTTGAAACATTGTATCTATTTGTTTCCATAAATGGATCCATTTATGGAAACAAATAGATACAATGTTTCAACCGCTGTATGGAAGGAATGTCCCAGAACTGTCAGAAATAGTCTATTTCTGACAGTTCTGGGATATTCCCTCCATACAGCGGTTTCCGGCAAAAAGTGTATGTGCAGAGTTCCTCTATTCTGCAGATACACTTACAGGAGCTCTGCAGATACACTTAGAGGAGCTCTGCACATACACTTTTTGCCGGCTTGGAATTATTCTTATTTTCATCCTACTTCTTCTTCTTCATCCTCATCCTCAGAAGAAGAAGAAGAGGATGAGGATGAAGAAGAAGAAGAAGAAGAAGAAGTAGGATGAAAATAAGATTAATTCCAAGCCGGCAAAAAGTGTATGTGCAGAGCTCCTCTAAGTGTATGTGCAGAGCTCCTCTAAGTGTATCTGCAGAATAGAGGAACTCTGCACATACACTTTTTGCCGGCTTGGAATTATTCTTATTTTCATCCTACTTCTTCTTCTTCATCCTCATCCTCAGAAGAAGAGGATGAGGATGAGGATGAAGAAGAAGAAGAAGAAGAAGTAGAATGAAAATAAGAATAATTCCAAGCCGGCAAAAAGTGTATGTGCAGAGTTCCTCTATTTCTGACAGTTCTCTGACATCTTCTTCACATGTACAGCGGTTGAAACATCTGTATCCTAAATGGAAACTAATAGATACAATGTTTCAACCGCTAAACATGTGTTCCTTCTGTCAGAGAACTGTCAGAAATAGCGGAGCTCACTGCAGGGACACTTTTGCCGGCTGATCGGGAAATATTCGATTCGCGCACCCGAAGTAGGCAAAATTTCGGATTTGACGCGAATCGAATATTTCCTGAAATTCGACTCGAATTCCGGTTCGCCTGATTCGATTCGCTCATCTCTACTTATAATGTATCACCTATGCATGCTTTTTGGTACTGAAGTTAGGTAAAGTTTCACTGGTGTGCATACAATTAAAGTTTGGGATGTTGAGTGTCTATTTGCTCTGCACAACATTGTTTTATTTTATCAAATGGTGATATATTGTGTTTGTGTGCATAAACATTTATTGTATTTTTACTGAAAATATGTGTTTAACATATGGCATAAACATTTGTTCTCCAGGGCATATGCTTGCTGATTTTAACGTCTGTGAAAAATGTAAAAAAATTGCAACACACAAAGACCCTCTCCCTGCTGAATTATATATTTTTTTAATTAAAACTTTTAATTGGCACAGCTTTCCATGTCATTACTTAAAGTAGTTTGTCTATTAGTCCTAAAAATGGAAAGGATTTAAAAAGATTGACCCTCACTGCCTATGTAATCACACATCCTGTCAGCAAGTGGTTTGAACAAGCTCATGGCTGCAGGCTGCAGCTGTAGTGTCATTTTTTACAGTCATCAGTCCATTGTTCAGTAAAAATAACACAGGTCTGCAAAAAATTTTTTTCAAGAGCTGTTTTGGTTATTCCACGTAATCTTTATGTTTTTTGGTGCGCTGAATCTGAAAATGACCTCCATTTTGTCATAGGACATCACGTTTCCTGACAATTTAGGTAACTATGTTAAATAAGGCAATACCTCAAAATAAATGGAAATAGACTTATAAAATTAAAGTTTTATACAATTATTTCATGAAAATCCTTTTTTGAACTGAAATGAGCTCACCTACACACACTAAACTCGATTCTTCTTCCCTGTGAGGCTCTTCTTGGTGCATTTACACTTGTGAGTAGCATCTGGAATGTCTCTCTGAAGCATCCAACAGTAGTCTGCCATCATTGTAATGCTCCATTTTCCCTGGTATCTCCTTTCCATCTCTTTAATGTCTTGGCGGAATCGTTCACCTTGTTCCTCACTCACAGCTCCCAAATTTTCAGGAAAGTAGTCAAGGTGGGACTAGAGGAAATGCACTTTCAAACTCATCAGGCAACCTAAAGCTTGAAATGCTTTCAGCATTCATCCGACGATCTTTTTGTAGTGAGGATCTTTGTTATTACCTAAAAATTTCTGTAGGACTTCTTTAAATGCAATCCACCCTTCTTTTTGAGGATCCGTCATGGAATTGACAAACTCTTGATCAACTATAAGCCTTCTAATGTCTGGTCCAACTAACACACCTTCCTTCAATTTTGCCTCCGACAGGCCTGGAAACTTGGTGACCAAGTATTTGTAGCATTCTCCATCTCTTGGAAGTGATTTTACGAATTGCTTCATCAATCCCAATTTTATGTGGAAAGGTGGTAGAAGAACTTTATGGGAAGGTACCAAAGTTTCTCGGAGGACATTTTTTTCACCGACTGTTAGCACCCTCGGCTGCAACTCTTCTTGGTCCAGTGATTTTGTTGGTCTCGACTGTCCCATAGACACAGAAAACAAGGGTATTTGGTATCCCACCCACTGGATTCTTCAGGAAAGATTAACCCCTTCTACCATTAGAAGCGCAGACTCAGGGCTGAGGCTTACACATACAGCATGCTGCTGAGTATCCCAGTAGTCAGACATGTCACTCAGAGCAGCACTTGTAGTCACCCCCTTTTCAGGGGGGGGGGCAGAGATTGTTTACCTGCAAATAACAACAAAGGGCCAGAAGAGAACTAGGGAAATGAGGAAATAGATTTTTTTTTCCTACAACTTGCTTTGCTTATGTATATATTGCTGACCATCAGATTTACAGTGCTATATTTTTTTTTACATAACTCAGACAACCCCTTTAAGGTTTTTTGTCATTTTATATCTTACATGCACTTACGTGAATTAATTAATAGTAATTTGGACTTTAAATTTGGTTAAAAACCCATAATATAAAAAAAATACCAAAAATTAAAAAAAGTTGATAAATTTGAAGACAATTTTGCATTTTGTGGCAAATCATGACGTCTAGGAGTTTTTTCAATATTTTATTTGTTTTCAGCACACCAAAATACATGGAAATTAGATGAAAATAATCAAACAGCTTTTTAGTCGCAGACCTGTGTAATCTAAACAGCTCTACAGCTACCTTATCACTTTTACTGAATTGAATAGTGCCCCCCCAAACACCCCCCCTCCGCTGGGGCCTAGTCCTTGGCTCTCCTGTTTCCCCGGGAAGCCAAGGACAATGGTAAACAGCTAAACACAGAGGAGATGGAAGAACATTTGTTTTGCCATCTCTGTTGTGAATAATAAAGCCAGGAGCCATGAGCTCATCTCTTCCATTTTAGAGCTGTCATTCTCTGGCTGCTACTGCCAGGGAGGCAACTAGTCATGTACATTCTGTGTTTGATTAGCTGCATTGGAGGGCAGGAGACATAGGGGCCCAAAGCTATCACATATGGGAATTAATAAGAATAAATGTAGATGAAGAAAAATTAAAAAGTGAATTTTTTTTTTATAAATAATAATAATTTTAAAAAGAATCCCTGTATGTAAATATGTGTAGGTCCTGTAAACAGTGATTGCACCACACATGTGGGGTATTACCATGAATGTCAGAATGAGAACCATAATTCTATGGACATCTTTTACAATTAACTCTATGATAATAACCTATAAAGGTTTTTAAAGCATAATTGATGAACATGTTTAGGTAACATAGTTTGTTACCATTTCATAGGGACACACAATTTTAAGTCTTGAAATGTTTTATATTTTACCAACAAATGGGTAATATAGTGTGCTGCATGCACAAAAATGTGTTTTAGCTTTTTTTTTTTTTTTTAGAAAATTTGATTTTATAAATAGCTGCACAAATATTGCAGCCAGCCAGCCAGCATTTCATTCTCCAGGGCCTTTGTTTTCATGTTCAGAAAATATATAATGTTTGGGAGTATTAAGTTACTGTTTAGCAAAAAATTATGATTTTGTCCCGTGTGTGAAAAAATAAAAAAATTGCCCAGGACAGAAAATGGTTAAATGAAATTTCACTAACCTTTGGTGAATCAAACCCAGGCAGATTTCCCTACTCGGAACCATTAGGAACAAGAAGCTTGTGCCTATAGGTGTTGTAGACATAAAATACAGCTTTTAGTCACAAATTAATTGCTGATAATGTTGATGTTCATGTTCAGGTAAATGTAAAACTTCTCGCCAAATATCACATCTTCAATACTACCTTTTGGATTTAGTCTTCTGGCTGCTCTTTGTTAACAAACATTATCCGGGGGATTTGAGTGGGTGAACTGTCCAAACATGGCCTGTTTGTATGCTCATTTACTGAGCTCATTGCTGTTCCACCCAAAAGGGGAAGTTCTGCTTTAAGGACTGCTCCCCCGCTCCCCATTAAGGATTGGCACCTTTGGGGGCCGGTGGGGAGCGAGTTCCCGAATTTGACAGGTACCGGCTCCCAATTGCGGTCGGACCGCCTAGGCGATCGGAAACGGAAGGTGTCCTCCTTCCCTCTCTCCCTTCCTGTAGTCGTTTGGGACACGTGACAGGTCCCAGAAGACTACAGGACCATTCACGAAGCATAGCGCTACTCGCGCATGCGCAGTGGGTACTTGGCTTTGAAGCCGCTAGCAGTCACAGCCGGGTGCCCACACTGAAGATGCCGGCCTCTAGGCAGGAATCAAGGACGGCAGGTGAAATGGGCTGCGAGGGACACACCACGAGACCGAGGGACAGGTAAGTGGCTGTTTTTCTAAAAGTCAGCAGCTACAGTTTTTGTAGATGCTGATTTTTATTTTTTGACAGGATGAGTGGAACTCTGCTTTAACACCAGTAATGCATAACTATCACAGTACAGTTGTGTTGATTACTGTAACAGGTCATTGCTGCATGCTCTAGGGCTTATCCTGAAGAGTCAATACCATATCAGAACAGGCAGGCAGTTGGATTATTACATTTTACACAGTTAGCTTTTGGCTTTCAGTACAACGTTTTGTTTCTAATGTTATTGAATTCCACTTCCTATTCACTAGCCAGCCTTCTGCATACAAGATTTGGAGTGAAAGAAGTTTACTGCTTTTTTTTTATTTAAATATTTATTAATTTTTCAGATAAACAAGTTATACAAACATACTCATTAAAACCTTAGCTTATTATCAAAACATTTATCGTTTCATCCCTTCCCCCACAAAGAAGTTTACTTCTAATCACCTAGTGCCTCAGCACTAGTCTTGCACAGCTCCTAGCACTGCACCTCTACCTTACAGATTAGTGGCCATGGCCTTCTTCCATCACTTTATAGGCTGTGCTTCCCCTCAGTACCACATGCCCAGCTTCTGCTATTTTTCTATTTTTCCCAAAAAAGCTGCTCCTTCCTTGCATAACTACATGATCAAGAACATTTCTCAGTCACTGCAGTTAACTAAAGGTGGCAGGCCATACTTGACCACCAATATGTGGTCATGTAAGCATGGGCACAGATGTTACATATCTTTTATGGTACACTGGATAAATCTAGCGGTTGCTGGGAAGCACGCCATAAGGGGTACACATCTTGAATTTGTGGTACCACCATGAGTTGGAGATTAGGCCATCTCTGCAACCTGTACATTATTTTCCTTTTTTTACTTAACTTTTGCATCTTTCT
The DNA here is from genome assembly GCF_062004578.1 of Staurois parvus. NCBI lineage: Eukaryota > Metazoa > Chordata > Amphibia > Anura > Ranidae > Staurois > Staurois parvus. The sequence continues at coordinate 14,097,758 of NW_028317949.1, forward strand.
TTTACTTTGATTAAGATCCCCTCTACATTATCAACATCATATGAACATCTCAAGCACCATAGTGCTAGACTGTACTTTAAAGCGGTATTAAAATCAAACCAAAAACTTAATGTATTGCAACTTACTAATCCTTAGATGTGGTGGCTGCATTAGTTTTCTTTTTTGAGGCTTTTTTAGGCTTTTCCTTTCTGTTTTCAACTGGGGATCTGACCAGTAGCACACTGCCTGCCTTAAGGTGATTACACTTTGAATGAAGGGGAAACATACACTTTTGGACAGCAGCATTGTCAGTCAGTGGAATGGGGAGTGTTAGATGCATTACCAAATTTAGATATACAGGTGGCACAGTGGCTTAGTGGTTAGCACATCTGCCTTGCAGTAAATGGGTCATGGGTTTGATTCCCAACCATGGCGCCTCCTGCATGGAGTTTGCATGTTCTTCCTGTGCTTGCATGGGTTTCCTCCTACACTCCAAAGACATGCAGGTAGGTTAATTGGATCCTGTCTAAATTGGCCTTAATATGTGTATGTCTGAATGTAAGTTAGGGACCTTAGATTGTATGCCCCTTGAGGGTTAGGGACTGGTGTGAATGTTCAATATATGTGTAAAGCGCTGTGTAAATTGACAGCACTATATAAGTACCTGAAATAAATATACTAGTGAATTGAAGCCAAGCTCCAGTTCATACTTTTTAAGCAATTACAACAATTTTTTCTCTTTTAGGTCTTACATTAATAAATAAATGCTGAGCACTGTAAGTAACTCTGTCAGAAGTTTGAGACAATACATTTAACACTGACAGAGGTGCTTACAATGATCAGCTTTTATTTATTTATGTAATTATGTAAATAATGACTCAGCTGAGACTAACAGGTCCAGATGGCTAACAGATAAAGTGGTCTTTGACTACTGGCTTCAACAGTATTATGCCCTAATTTGTTCAGCCAGAAAGGTTATCTGTTTCATATATCATAATAAGGCTGTTCATACCCTTAACAACCTTGCAAAGGGAAGCCCCCCACCGACCCATGTTACTAAACTCAACAACAAACATGGAATTACAGTATGTGTTCTGTATTAAAGTCAATAATTAATGTATTTGTACATATGTAAAACCATGTACACTGCAAACTTCCAACAATTTAGAGAACGTCAATTTTTGGATTCTATTGAACTCCTGTCCCTGAAGCAAGACTGAGGCAGTTTTGCCTCTTTTAGATACAGATGTCTATCTTTAGAAGAGCTGCAAACAGTCATTAGACACTTTTCGCGAGGAAGGGCTGCAGATCCAGATGGCCTATTTGCAGAATTGTGATGGACCATATGGAACTCATGCTGGAATTTCTATGCAACCATATCTTACATGAAAAAACATACCTCCCAACAAGAAACAAATCTTACATTTACAGTTGCAAGAAAAAGTATGTGAACCCCTTGGGATTACGTGGAGTTTTGCATGAATTGGGCATAAAACGTGCTCTGAACGTCATCTAGGTCACAACAATAGAAGAACACAGTCTGCTGCACATAATACTACGCAAACATTAGATGTTACCATGGTTTAATTGCACATAACATGTAAACATTCACAGTGCAGGAAGGAAAAAGTATGTGAACCTTTGGACTTAATAACTGGTTGACCTTCCTTTGGCAGCAATAACCTCAACCAAACGTTTCCTGTAGTTGCAGATCAGACCTGCACAACGATCTGGAGTAATTTTGGACCACTCCTCTTCACAAAACTGTTTCAGTGTAGCAATATTCTTGGGATGTCTGGTGTGAATCGCTCTCTTAAGGTCATGCCACAGCATTTCAATCGGGTTGAGGTCAGGACTCTGACTGGGCCACTCCAGAAGGCGTATTCTGTGCTGTTGCAGCCATTGTTTTGTTGAATTACTTTTATGCTTTGGGTTATTGTCCTGTTGCATCACCCATCCTCTGCGGAGCTTCAGTTGGCGGACAGATGGTCGTACGTTTTCCTGCAAAATGTCTTGATAAACTCTGGAATTCATTTTCCCATCAATGACAACAATCCGTCCAGGCCCTGAGGCAGCAGAGCAGCCCCAAACCATGATGCTCCCTCCGCCATGTTTTACAGTGTGGATGAGGTTTTGATGTTGGTGCTGTGCCTTTTTTTCTCCACACATAGTGTTGTGTGTTCTTCCCAAACAACTCAATCTTGGTTTCATCTGTCCACAGTATAGTTTGCCAGTAGTGCTGTGGAACATCCAGGTGCTCTTTTGCAAACTTCAAACGTGCTGCAATATTCTTTTTGGACAGCAATGGCTTCCTCCGTGGTGTCCTCCCATGTACTCCATTCTTGTTTAATGTTTTCCTTATTGTAGATGTGTCAACAAAAATGTTAGCATGTGCCAGAGATTTCTGTAGGTCTTTAGCTGACACTCTGGGATTCTTCTTTACCTCATGCAGCATTCTGCGCTGTGCTCTTGCAGTCATTTTTACAGGACGACCACGCCTAGGGAGAGTAGCAACAGTGCTAAACTTTCTCCATTTGTAGACAGTCTGTCTTACCGTGGACACATGAACATCAAGGCTTTTGGAGATACTTTTGTAACCCTTTCCAGCTTCATGCAAGTCAACAATTCTTGATCGTAGGTCTTCTGAGAGCTCTTTTCTGCGAGGCATGGTTCACATCAGACAGTGCTTCTTGAAACCAGTAAACCCAAAACAGGTGTGTGTTTTTTAAGGGCAGGACAGCTGTCAGCAACACATCCAATATCATCACACTGATTGGAGTCAAGGTTGGCTCACTCCTGGCTCCAATTAGCTCTGGGAGAAGTCATTAAGCTAGGGCCTCACATACTTTTTCCTCCCTGCACTGTGAATGTTTACATGTTATGTGCAATTAAACCATGGCAACATCTAATGTTTGTGTAGTATTATGTTCAGCAGACTGTGTTCTTCTATTGTTGTGACTTAGATGACGTTCAGAGCACATTTTATGCCCAATTCATGCAAAACTCCACGTAATCCCAAGGGGTTCACATACTTTTTCTTGCAACTGTAACTATTGCTCAGGACAAAACAGGTGTAGCGCTGTTCAGGTCTTTTCCAAAAGCTGTCGGTGTTGTTTTTGTGATTTTTATTGTTGGAGAACATAGATAGGGTTGAGGGAATTAGGTGAGATACTCCAAAAACAAGAACTTTGTACAGTTGAGGAATTCTTTTGGATAAGCTATGGAGAAGTCCGTGCTTAAACAAACAGTAGATTTCAGCTTTAAGGCAGCAGTAGTAGTAGCAAACTAGCGCAGAGTCGTTTTAGGCAGGAAATTAAGTGGACAAAGCTCTTCAGAACACCAGCTGGTGTCCCCTTCAGCTGGACTCACAGCTGACTCCCTAGCACCAGAAGCGTTTAAGTAGAATACAGTCTCTAAGATCCTTTAGGGGTGTCTGTATACAAAAGGCCCAAAAACTGGTTGCTTTTCACCATGATACCAGACCAGATGTTCAGTAGACGGCCCCTCAGTCAGCTTTAGCAGAACCCAGGTCTCAGCATTCAGGCCCTCAGGTCACCCACCTGAGGCCTATGGCAATAAATCCAGCAGTATTGCCTGGGAGCGTAGCATACCCTCTCCAGACTGGAACAATCCTATACAGGAAAGACCCAGAGCCTAGTGTGCTCACTGAATATATACAGTTACCCAGCATGCCATCAGAGCTGGTCTCTCTGGGGTAGGCTGGAGCTGTATCAATATTTATGCCACCATCTGCATAGCTCCACACTTATTATCCAGAAACATCTCAAATGCTCTGGATGCAGAGGCAGCTACCAGGCTGGCAGCAGCTGAACAAACTAGCAGAACACAATACCACTGATTACAGTGTGCAAGGTATGCTTTTACCTAGCAACAATTATATCCACTGTCTACAGTGAGACAACTAAATTTACCTATCAAAATACTAAATCTAATTATGTACACTTAGCACCTATCTAGGAGAGTGCTACACAGGAATTCTCTTAATCCAGACTCCTATCTTCCCATGTCCCTTATAAATCAGTATATGAAGTTTCTATCTAGGATAATGGCAGATGCATTAGCTACCTTTCTTCCCAAATTGATCAGTCCCACACAGATGAGCTTTGTGGCTGGAAAATCTGCTCTAACTGATAACCAAAACGTTATTTCATTGTTGAAACATCATAGATCAGGAGAGGACTATTTCCTATCAGAGGCTACATTGGCATTAAACACTAAAAAGGCCTTAGATAATATTAACTAGTTATGGCTTCACAAAGTTATGGGTAAAATGGGGTTTCAAGGAACCTCTTTTGGAATTTGTTTAAAGTATGTTTGCTTCACCCAAAGCCTACGTCTTTAAAGCTTAAACCCTGTTGACCCTTGCAAAAGGGTACTAGACAGAGATGTCCTCTGTCCACTCTGTTATTTACATTGCCATAAAACCATTGTCTCACTTATTCCTCTCTCCTTCTGTTTTTGATAGTGTCAAGTTGGGACAGTACAAAATTAAACTCATACTCTCCAAATTAACTCAGCATATTCCAAATTTTGGGAGCATCTAAGGTCTCACAATAAATTGGTTGGTAAATGTCTATAAAGTGATACAAACCCAGGACCCTGGATTCACTATACCTGGTCTCCCACAGTACACAAAACATGGAAATGCAATTATTTTAGTAAATCTAAACTCTAAATACCTTTTCTCATCAACAATTAAAGCAGTCTTGTGAATTCAGCAGAGCACTGGTTAAAGCTTGTAGGAGGAGTTTTCTTTCTGCTCTAGGAGGATGTGAAACCTCTGACCTTCTGTCTGGACAGTGCTGATTGGCCCTGTGCTGATCACATGCACCCTCCCAAGAAAAAAAAAACTCTCTATCAATACACACCAAACAAAACATGTGCATATGACCACGGGTTCAGTCTGTATCAGGTGATCATTTCAACAAGAGGAGAGGCTGAGAAGAAAGGATCAAACAACCATTTTACACAATGCAGAGGATTAACTCCTTAGGTCCCACAGTGTATATCACAAGCATTCTTTACTGCATATACAGACTGATTTTACTGTTGTGGGTTTAGTAACACTTTAAATCAAAATTATACATTTTACCATAGAGACATACAAAAGCTGGAAGCAGCTTTTTCCACCTTTATATGAACAATAGATAGAAAAAGCCCACAATAAAAAAAAGCATTAAAAAGAAAAAAAATAGCCCTGAAAAATGTACAATCCTCTAAGACAAATCTGGGTAGGAGATAGCCTAACATCAAACTCTACAACCTGGCTAGAATCTCTAGACATACCAGAGTCTGGATGGGTGTTACCTCTTTTTATACCAATGCAGAACTTCACAGTCAGATGGTATCCCCATGGTCCCTACAAGTGATTTTACACAATAAAATGTCTCTGCTACCCAAACATATAAAAATCATTTCTTTTGAGGGATACCATTGTTACATGTTGGATGATTAGATGAACATCAAACTTTCTGTCAATCATATCTCCCCTGATGCCATTAGCTAGCCAAGCCTTTCCAAAATGTGCTAATTCAACTGTCTTTACAGCATGATGGGAAAGAGGAATACAAGTGATCCATATCCTATTCGATTCACAACAGCCCAAACACCAAACATGAATTAGCCAAGCCCATAGCTCTCACTCTGCCTCAACTTACCAGGAGAATATTTATCTCTTTGCCAAATCAACATTTTATAGAGTCAAAAACCAGCAACCATGTGCCTTCCCCAATGTCCTTTAAAAATGGTCTTCTTTAACCCAGCAATCTCCTTCCGAAACTCTCAATAGTAATACGACCAGCTGTATGTGTTTATGGAGGCCATAGTAGGGAATTATGGAGGTAAATCCAGCTTGGGATTATTCACAGTACACGTTGACCCTTTAATATCCCAATCAAAACACCTCCACAAGGATGAATATTTTCCTGCTGAAAATATAAAGTATAACACTCCAATCTCCCTCATTTACTATAATCCTGCCCTAACATAGAAACTTTCTGACTATCTTCCCTAGTCTATATGCATAAAATAAGAGGTACTGAGAGGACTCTCCATTCACTGATTGGTGTATTTCATAATGCAGACTTTGTAGGTAAACTGAAACACCCAGTTTTGAGTAGTTGGGAAAATATATTTATTTTCTACATATCAAAAAAATTAATATTTTCCAAATGGCTTCTACCTCAACTACCACTATAACAAACCTTAAATCATATCTCCAAGAAAAGCTAGATGCTACGTGACACTAGCATATTAATATGAAAATTTTTTTGGCACATGGCCAAAACTCCTCATCCAAGAATTTACAAAGGATTAACTGAGTGAGGTCATGCTCCTCTTCCAACACACAAACTGGTACCATACCAACAAACTACAAAGATTACTGGGTAAACTCAGTGTTCTCTGAAGAGTCTATGTCTGTTCTTAAATCACTCTGCTATTTTAAGACCCTTTATATTATTTGATAAATTAGAGTGCCATACAACTGCATCTTTTTCCACTACTTCTGAAGGTATACTTGATTCTTCTACAAATGTTACAACACTGTATATTATACTCTTCTTTGGACATGACCATCATATGTGCTCAAAAGTCTTTTATTTCTTTAATTTATTTCCATTTGTATATTCAACTGTTACCACAATGTCCTTATTGTATTTTTTCAAAAACAATAAAACATATATAGTACTGTCATGTTTACCACACTACTGTATATGCTTCTATATGAACAGGGGGAACACATTTATTTGCTGCTGCCAATCATTGGAATACTTCTTGGATACCTGGGGATATCTGGAATGAAGTGTACGTCTTGCCAACAACACATCTCACAGTTCACAGCAGCAAAAATGGTGGAATGGACCACATGTTATCCTTGAGCTTCTGTCCTTAAGTGAAATGGCCTGTTTCTCCATCAACTGTAATTCACACATATTCATTTACATATCCCTAATCATCCAATCATTTTAAAATTAAACTGTAGTGGTCTTTGGTTTTCATGTAACAATATCATGTTATTTGGTATAATTTCTTTATTATGTGTATAAAATCTTTATCTAACAATATTTATTATAAAGGTATGCATGTAGTAAATAAAAATATATAATATAGCTTCCCTTTACATTTTTACATACCGTATTTTTCGCCGTATAAGACTCACCTGACCATAAGACGCACCTAGGTTTTAGAGGCAGAAAACAGGAAAAAAAAATTCTGAACTAATGGACTGCAGACACAGTACAGGAGATGACCAGAGACTGCGGACAGCACAGGGATGACCAGAGACTGCGGACAGCACAGGGATGACCAGAGACTGCGGACAGCACAGGGATGACCAGAGACTGCGGACAGCACAGGGATGACCAGAGACTGCGGACAGCACAGGGATGACCAGAGACTGCGGACAGTACAGATGACTGCTGACCTTTGGGGAAGTGGGGAGCGGGTACCTGAATTTGACAGGTACCCGCTCTTACTTCCGCAGAGTTTTTGTTTGATCTTACCTGTTCCTTGATCCAGCCGCGTGCTGTCTTCCCGGCTTCTGTAATGGCGCTCGGCATGACAGCCGGGTGCCCAGTGCGCATGAGCGAGAAGCACTTGCGCTTTATGATTGGTCCGGCGGCTTCTGGGATCTGTCATGTGTCCCAGGTACCGCCTTACCATTCACAAAGCGCACCGCTTCTCGCGCATGCGCACTGGGCACCCGGCTGTCATGCCCAGTGCCCACACTACAGAAGCCGGGAAGACAGCACGCCGCTGGATAGAGGAACAGGTAAGGTCCCGCTGCAGAGCTGAGCGGCCGGCCCGGTATTCTGACACGGCCGCGATGGAAATACCGGACCGGCCGCTCCAAATTCGCCTTATAAGACGCACTGACATTTCCCCCCCCCAGTTTTGGGGAAGAAAAAGTGCGTCTTATACGGCGAAAAATACGGTAAATGCATAGATATTCTCATTGTTTTAGATAGTATATGAATGTAACCATATATCCTTTTTATAAAATGGTCCCTATTTTATTTATTTTCATACATAGATTTTAATAGAAAATGTTGATGCTATTGTATAAGTTCTAAGTAAATCTGTGTTGACATTTAACCCATTTGTAAGAAAGTAGTCTCTGAATTTTCTTTCATTTTTTAAAAAAAACGTTTATTCTCTTATTTCCTGTAGTACCATTGTAGCTTTGCATTGTGTTTGTATTGTTGGGATAAAAGTACTGTGAAGGGCTTCTATAAATTGTAGCCAGGTGCAGCTTCAAATTAAGAACTGCTCTGCTGGAAAGAGAACTTTCTAATTAAAATCCACAAAATGAGCCATAAATTAAAAACCCTAAGGCTGCACAAAAACATAAGCAAATACATATCCAGTAAGGGATTTTTATATAGAACAAGACAATGTAATACATTTTTACTTCTTTATATACGATTAAGTTCAAACTCAATATTTGAAACAAGATAAAAAAAGTAATAAAAAGAAACACACTGAAATTATATTTGAAACAAGTATTGTATTTTGTACATACCAAGTAAAGCCACACAAATAATTAACATCTAATTTTTTTACATGTTAAAAAAGACAACATTTCCAGATAATAGATTTTTGTTACATTATTTAAACTATTCTGCTATTACAGACTATCCACACTATACGAAGCTGAAAAAGTATATATATTAAGGGCTGTACTTGCTAAAGATTCACTGGGTAACTCACCAAGTGAATATATGCCCAATAATTAATTTTAAAATTCAGTGGGATTTGCCCATTATTTCCTGCCATCATTCATTCTTTTTATCATGTATGATTTTGCCAAAGCAAATGTTATCAAGTCAAATGTCAGTTGAATGTTAAAAATACCATAGTGTTTATATTATATTTCTGGTTAATCTTGGAGGGAACGTATGGGTGAATCTTGTTAAATAAAGGGAATGTCCTTTCATTTATTTGCCATCGTGATTGATATAGTTCTGAAACAGTGTTTTTACACACTTTCAGTGATAGTTGGGTAGTTATAACATTTTTAATAAAAAAAAATGAAAAAATAAATAATTTGGCATAGCTACCCCTCCAGAGCTTATAAGCCAGAACACCAAGCATTCTGGCTGGCATCCATATGGCAAGCAAGCTGTGAACACACACATGCTCCCGCTATGTTGATAGAAGCTTTTATTCATTTCAGCATTGGGAATGCTTTTTGAAAGGGGTTTCACAACACAATGGGTCCCCCTGCAAAAGCAACGGTGCCCTGATGCTGATTATTTAGCACTGCCAGTGCTCAGGAAGGGATGGTGGAAAGGGAAAGGCTTATGTCCCACCTACCTGACCCTCATGGACAGCAGGTAGGTGATTGCCCCTTCACTAAAGAAATAGTTTTAGGTATCCCTGCACCCATAACCAGTACATCAGTATATATATTTCACAAACTGTATTGTCTTTACTGCCCATTTCATGACCATGTACTATATTGTTGCCTGTGTGTTGTTGATTCTACATTGTCACAATTATTTGTGTGCTTCACATATATTGTAACAGTTTCACATTTAGTAGTCATGTATAGGAATAAAGTTTGGGTTCCCTACTACTATGGAATCAAGGCTAGCTCTGCGTAAGTACTGACTAGGTAAACTAATGCAGTAATTCACCATATTAAGCATAATGCACTGTCTGGCCTTTGAACTTAGCTCAAACGGCTTAGAAGATTAAGTAAGGGAGCCTTTGGATAAGCTAGTTCCCACATTTTAAAAGGGTGAGTTAGGCACTTGCAGGTCACGTAGCCTCCCTAGCGGTCTCATTATGTCTATATTTCTGTGCTCAAAGCTGTACTTTTTTTGCATGGAAATATGTCGTTTTTTTATTGTAGGCTTGTAATTTTTAGGAATAACTCACTGAAATCTCTCCGAACAAGAGTCTAGTAAACATTTCAGGTATGCTAACATTTGAAACACAAAATCATAAATTATAATTTAATAAATAATCATAAAAAATAATAATATAATAATAAATTTAATTCAATAATATAATCAAACCAAAAACACTGAAATTTGAAATAGAGCTCCAGTTCGCACAGCACTGAGCAAAGTCGCAAAATCGTTTTCAGTGTCTGATGAAGAATTTCCCCACAAATCATCACTCAATTCTGCAAGTGGTTCTAATTTACTGTCGCTGTTCTCCAGCTGGTCTAAAACCGCTTTTGACCTAAAGGGATGCTTTTTGGACACCATGGACTTTTCTCAGTTTCCAGGCAGAAAGAACAGTAAAAATGCAGGCAGGGCACAGGACAAAGCACTAGGGACAAAATGTATGTGAAATACTTTGATACAGTAATGTTTTACTATGTGATTTTAGTGTATTTAGTGAATGTCACTTTTACAATTTTCAAATTTTCTGCCAGTTCCGTCCCCATACATCCTGGTGTTGCAGGGAACGGAACCCGGAAGAGAGATGCCGGCATCCTCCGGAGGACATTGCCAGGGACACTGCAGGGGGGACATCGTGGGAGTGCAGGACAAGGTAAGTGCAGAAGAGATCCCGGAGCAGCACTGCAGGGTATTCCCAAGTTTAGCTCGGGGTTACCGCTTGTGGTGCTGAAACTTTACCCCGAGCTACACTTGGGAATACCTCCACTCCTCTGCATGCTGTATTTCATCTACCTTCAGCAGCCATTCTTTTATCATAGGCACTATTGTGGACTTCCAGTAAATTGGTATAAGGCTCTTAACTGCATTCAGAAGATGGGGTACCAAGGAGCATTTGTACAAGCTCACAGACAGATGAGTATCATGAAAAAGGATGGGGAGGGGGTCGTCTTTTAACCTATCAGGTTCTGAGCTTTCACCCAAAATGGTTTATTAAGGGGACATTCTCACCACAAATGCAAAATGTACCTTTCTGCCTGCATTCTTTCTAGCAGAGACAGTTTTTCTGGGACCCAATACCATTGTGACAGAAGTTTATAGCAGAACTCTTGCCTCTTGGAACTAACTGAGAAGGTATGGTCTAACACTGTGATTTTGTCTATGCTACTGGCTGAGTAGCTGTAACCCAATTCATTCTCCCATCCCCTAATATAATAGGGCAGAGTGCTGGAAGAAAAGTCCAGCAGTAATTTATAGATTCCATAACTGAGAGGGACTTCAGTTCACAGGCTATCATATATTGGTAGCACCATGTTTCAGTAGAGCCCCCCCAGGACCAGAAAAATGTCAAATGTTGCCCAGGGAGAAACCAGGGAAATCCCCCCAAAGGAGAAAGTGGTGAACAGGGTTTGCCTAAATCATATTTTTTTCAGTCAATTCCAGATGGTCAAAGTAGCATGAGAGAGGGGAGAGAGTGTGTCCATGAGCCACCTGTGTGTTTGCTGTAACCAAGGTGCATGTGTCAGCTTTCTCTAGAGTTACTTAGAGTTTGTCATGAGTAGGGTGATTCCAGTTAACTATGTGCATCAACTAATTTGCCTGAAAATATAGAAAAAGGTCTGGAAGACGTAAGCCACCATGGAGTTTGAGCCAGCAAATAAGATCATAAGACCGATGCAGAGGTTTGCCACTCCATACAAAGGCGGTAAATTTATATCCACTCAAAAGAAAATATGCTCACTTTCAACCCTGTAATATTGGGGTTCAGCCTCACCTTATGCAAGAAGGCCTCCATCACTAAGATGAAAAGCAGGGGAGACAGAGGGCAACCCTGCCTAGTCCCACTGGAGATTTTAAAAGGGGGCAAAAACACTTGGTTTCACTTAAGCTGTAGGGTTGTCATAAAGCACCCCAATCCATGCCCACATTCTGTCCCCCACCCGAGCCTTTGTAACTTTGTAAGTGGTTTGAACAACCAATCCAGCTTATCAAAGGCATTTTCCGGGAGGACAAGAGATGGAAGTCTGCAAACCGTGGCCCAATGTATCAGAGAAATTGCCCTTTAGGAATAGTCTCTACCCCCTCTACAAACCACACTTAGTCCTTGTGAGCTATCTGTTCAAGCTAATACACTAAGATCTTGGCCAATTTCTTTATAATTTAAATTTAACAGGAAGATAGGGCAGTAGCTTTGGAACAGTGCTGTGTCTTTCCCGTCTTTTGGGAGAACTGTAATGTGCACCTGTAACGCTTCCGGCGGGATACTACCAGTCTTGGTAAAAGAGTTAAGGTAAGACATCAGCAGTGGTAACAGTAAGTCCACATACTTTAGAAAATAGGACCTAGTGAGTCCATCAGGGCCTGTACTCTACCCAGTGGACATGCTCTTAACCATGCAAAGGACCTCTTCAGTTGTAATGTCACGGTTTAGGTCTTGTATTACTAGATGGCAATCTTGGATATTGGACCTCATCCAGATACTTGGCATTATGTTCCCCCACTTTTTCCTGGATTCCATTGATTCCCTCTCTGTCAGGTTATACAGGGAGTGGTAAAAGTAATGGAAGCAGTTGGAAATCTGAGAGGGAAAGTAAAGTTTATCCCCACGTTAGGATTGCATATAAGGGGTACTTGCTGACTTACACTTGAGGGCCCTAGCTATCATGTGTCCACATTTGTTGCACAGCTCATAAAATGTCTGGGCAACAAATCAAAGTTTTTTTTGGGCTTTCGGCATCTAGGAGTTTCTGCAGTTTTTTCCTCAAAGACTCCACTTATCTTCCCACCTGTGGGTCCCTCCTCTATTTATAGCTGTATGAGAGATCAGCAATCTGGGATAAAAGGCTCATCACTTCAGAATTTAACTGTTTCTTTAAAGAGGAAGCTTGAGCAATAACCATTACACTAACATGACCACTACCTTGTGGTCTTCCCAAACTATGTTCTCAGAAACATTCACACGTTTTTCCAGCAAAATATTGCTAAATAGTGGTGCAGACCATGCCAGCAACCACTGCATTGCCTGAAATATTCTCATTAAGATGCCATTATCAAGGTCGACGTGATTTGCAGGGTAGCTCATAAACCAACTCCACAGGGCCATGGTAAGAGAGGGGGATTGGGTAAATCCCAGTAGAGAATATTCTTCTAAGGTAACGCTGGTCTACGAGGAAAATACACTGCTCCAAAAAATTAAAGGAGCATTTTTTAATCCGAGTATAGCATCAAGTCAGTAAAACTCCTGGGATATTGATCTGGTCTGTTAAGTAGCAGAGGGGGTTGTTAATCAGTTTCAGCTGCTTTGGTGTTAATGAAATTAATAACAGGTGCACTAGATGGGCAACAATGAGATGACCCTCAAAACATGAATTTTTTTACAGGTCGAGGCCACTGACATTTTTTTCCCTACTCATCTTTTCTGGCTCTTTTTTACTAGTTTTGCATTTGGTTAGGGTCAGTGTCACTACTGGTAGCATGAGGCAATACCTGGACCCTACAAAAGACCTAACTCCTCCAGGATGGCACATCAATACATGCCATTGCCAGAAGATTTGCTGTGTATCCCAGCACAGTCTCAAGAGCATGGTGGAGATTCCAGGAGACAGGCAGTTATTCTAAGAGAGCTGGACAGGGACATAGAAGGTCTTTAACCCATCAGCAGGACCAGTATCTGCTCCTTTGTGCAAGGAGGACCAGGATGAGCACTGCCAGAGCCCTAAAAAATGACCTCCAGCATGTCACTGGTGTGAATGTCTCTGACCAAACAATCAGAAACAGACTTCATGAGAGTGGTCTGATGGCCCGACATCCTCTAGTGGGCCCTGTGCTCACTGCTTGGCACCATGGAGCTTGATTGGCATTTGCCATTGAACACCAGAACTGGCAGGTCTGCCAATGGCACCCTGTGCTTTTTACAGATGAGAGCAAGTTCACCCTGAGAACATGTGACAGATGTGAAAGAGTCTGGAGGAGCCATGGAGAACATTATGCTGCCTGTAACATTGTTCAGCATGACCATTTTGGTGGTGGGTCAGTGATGGTCTGGGGAGGCATAGCCATGGAGGGATGCACAGACCTCTACAGGCTAGATAATTGGCACCCCAACTGCCATTGGGTATTGGAATGATATCCTTGGACCCATTGTCAGATGCTACGCTGGTGCAGTGGGTCCTGAGTTCCTCCTGGTGTACGACAATGCCCGGCTTCATGTGGTGACAGTATGCAGGCAGTTTCTGGAGGATGAAGGAATTGATACCATTGAATGGACCCCATGCTTGCCTGACCCAAATCCAATAGAACACCTCTACAATATCATGTTTTGGTCCGTCCAATATTGCCAAGTTGCACCTCAGACTGTCCAGAAGCTATGGTGATGCCTTGGTCCAGATCTGGGAGGAAATACCCCAGGACACCATCCATCGTCTCATTAGGAGCATGCCCCAACATTGTCAGGCATGCATACAAGCATGTGGGGCCCATACAAACTACCGAGTACCATTTTGAATTGCTGCAATGAAATTTCAGCAAAATGGACTAGTCTGCTGCATCATTTTTTTACTTTGATTTTCGGGGTGTTTTTGAATTCAGTTCTCTGTAGGTTGATACTTTTAATTTCCATCGAACGATGGGGATCCTTTCATTCCTAACACATTACCCAGTCCATATCAGTATAGATATCTAACATAATATTTTTCCCCATTGAGATCTGATGTGTTTTCAAAGTGTTCCTTTAATTTTTTTTGAACAGTGTATTTATTCAGGAATATGACTGGTGTACTGGTGTTAGCGTGTAGAATTCCCCAGCTATCCACCAGTTGTAGACCCTGAAAGGGCTTAAAAACATGTTTCTGAAAGGCTGAAAACAGGGTGGCCAGAAGAAGCAGCTAGCCAGGGATCCATGTAGAAATTAAAATCACTGAAAATGAGCAAAAAAAAAAAAGAAGAAAAAACATGCATTACCAAGGACCCTATCCAGAAAAGTCATCTGACCAAAGTTCAGAGCACAAATATTACCCAGAGTAAGAGGGCTACCATACAAGCTACCTTTAACCATGATAAACCAGCCACCTGGGTCCTCAAGGTCTGTTTGATTGGAGAGGGGCTCTGGAACCAGCGATCATAGAGATTGATAGTCAATTTGGGTAGCGACCCAGAAGTGAAATGGGTCTCCTGAAGCATCACGATTTGATACTTCAGAGCATGCAACTCCTGTCTAACCCTAGTGTGTTTTAGGTCTTTAGAACCTTCACTATTTCAAACAATAAGGAGAGGTAGAACAAGAATTATGCCTAGAGAAGTAGTACCAGCCAGATAAGGAGATGTTCATGGTACTGCAACAGTTAGAGCAATTATGCCAAGACAATCATGCTAAAAAAGTCCCATGACATAGAGCCACTATATTCAAGATGGCGACCAGAGTGGCCGCATGATCGCCAGCTCCGGCGCCTCCCGCTGAATATGCCGCCATCCGGGTGGTAGCGGGCTCTGGAGCAACCACTGGAGATCCTGCCAACACCCGGAAGGGGTGCTGGGCGCTCTGGCCCTCTGGTGGAGCGCCGGCGGCTCGCGGCCTACCGCAGCACCTAAAGCCGTGGTCTTTCCTGCCAGCCGCGACGCCTCCGCTCCAGCACGAGGGGACGCAACCACCACCCCCACCGCTACAGACCCCGCCGCGGTGAACTGAGCACTCTGTCCCTCCGTCGGAGCTCCGATGGCTTGCGGCCTACCAAGGCACCTAAAGCCGCAATCTTTCCTGCTGGCCACGGCCGCGACGAACTGCTCCAGCACACTCCGCTCCAGCACGAGGGGACTAAACCACCAACCCCCCCCGTCGGTACCTACAGCCGCCACGGCGAACCGAGACGCTGCCGCTCCGGAGGTCCTGCCGTCACCTAGGAGGGGTACTGGGCGCTCTGTCCCCTGCGGCCTACCGCAGCCTGTGAAGCCACGGTCCTCCCTGCCGGCCGCGGCGAACCAAGACGCCGCTGTCCCACGCCAGAGAGAGGGGAAGCTACCACCACCCCTACCGGTATCTACATCCGCCGCCGCCGCAGAGAGAGGGAAGCAACAACCACCCCCACTGGTACCTACAGAGTGTAGGAAGCCACCCCACCGGCACTCAGAGGGTAAGCCACCACCACCAGAACGACTCCCCTGCTCCCCACCGCCTGCTACACAGCCGCCACCCATGCCCCTGCCACCGCACAGCCCTGAGCCCCGTTCAAGCCGACAGAGGTGAGCCTGCCACGCGGCCTACAGCACCCATAGTCGCCTGGCCCTACAACACCTACAGACGCCAGACCTTACCGCTTCCACAGATGCCGGGCCCTATAGCACCCACAAGCCCTGGCCTACAGCACCCACAGACACCGGACCCTACTGCACCTACCAACGCCTAGCCTACAGACTCTGGGCCCTACAGCACCTACAGACGCCGTGCCCTACAGCACTTCCAGACGCCATGCCCTACAACACCTCCAGACACCGTGCCCTACAGCACCTCCAGACACCATGCCCTACAGCACCTCCAGATGCTGTGCCCTACATTACCTCCAGACACCGGGCCACAGCACCTACAGATGCTGGCCCACAGCACCCACAGACCGCCGTGACTAGCCAGCAGTGGACCCAGTTGCCCACCACTCTCCCTCTCCTCCCGCAGATGAACCTGGACTACGAGACCTGACTCTGCCTCCGCCACTGTGCGACAGACTATCCGCATCTATACGCTCTGATGTGAAACCTTTCATCTCCCTCAATTGGCCAGCACTCCGCTCACCCTACTAATATGCCACCTGTACTCCTCCTCCTCGTACTCCTCTCCTCCATTCCCAAAATCTCCTCTCTCTACCCCCCTACTCCCCCAAAACAACTTTACATCGGACCCTCACTACTTCCATCTCCCCACTACGGCTCTCACCACCTCCTCCTGATACTCCACTCTCCCACCGACCCACATGCCACCACTAACAGACCCACACGCTCTTGCACATCCCGCTCCCATGCTACCTTTCTCACCCTTCTCCTCCTAACCGCCGGGGATATCTCCCCAAACCCTGGCCCCTCACCACCTCACTCACTCACTAGGCACCCTCCTACTCCCACAAACCGCCGCAACCCCCTCAACCTTATACCTGTCCCCCTCAACCCTGGCAGAACGACTACACTAAAAATCTCAAACAACACAGTCGCGCGCTGGAGTGATTATGGCGCAAAACCAGATCCCCTGGAGCGTTCTCCCTCTACAAATCCACCTTCCACACCTACACTTCCTCCCTCCATGCCGCCAAACAAGCCTACTTCGTAACCCTCATCAACACCCTCTCCACCTGTCCTCGCCGGCTCTTCTCCTCTTTCAACTCCCTACTCTCTCCCCCCCACCTCCACCCAGTACCTCACTCACCGCCCATGAGATTGCCAATCACTTCCAAAATAAGATTGACGTAATCCGTAAGGACATCGCCAATGCTCAATCTACCTCCCCACCTAGCCCCCTTCCCTCTATAACCACATCAACTCTCCCCTCCTCTGACCTCGCAACTGCCCTGCCCCCCACGTCACCTAACACCCCGCACACTATACCCTCCCAACACTCTGCTCCTTCAGCCTTGCTACCACTGAGGAGGTCCTTAAGGTCTTCTCAGAAGCCCGCCTCACCACTTGCCCCCTTGACCCTGTCCCCACACAACTCCTCCGGTCACCCTCCTCCTCCATCCTACTCTCCCTCACCCACATATTCAATCTCTCCCTCTCTACTGGTGCATTCCCCTCCCCCCTAAAGCACATCACCTCCATACTCAAAAAACCCTCCCTGGACCCAACCGACCTGAACAACCTTAGACCCATCTTCCTGCTGCCATTTACATCCAAGCTCCTCGAGCGCTTAGTTTACAATCGCCTAAGCTCCCACCTCACTGACAACAACCTCCTTGATACACTACAGTCTGGCTTCCGTCCTCTACACTCCACCGAAACCGCCCTACTCAAAATCACTAACCACCAAAGCTAATGACCTGCTAACCGCCAAAGCTAATGGCCACTACTCAGTCCTCCTACTCCTCGACCTTTCCGTGGCCTTCAACACAGTTGACCACCCCATCCTCCTTAATAAACTACACTCCTTTGGCATCAGAGACTCTGTTCTCTCCTGGCTCTCCTCCTACCTATCCCAACGCTCTTTCAGCGTTACCTATAATGCTACCACCTCCCCCTCTCTCCCGCTCTCTTTTGGGGTCCCCCAAGGCTCTGTCCTCGGGCCCTTTCTCTTCTCCATCTACACCTCCTCCCTCGGCAAACTGATACACTCCCACGGCTTCAACTATCACACCTACGCTGATGACACACAAATTTACCTCTCCACCCCTCACCTCTTCAGTCTCCGCCCCTATCGCCCACCTACTGAACGACACATCAGACTGGATGTCCCTCCATTTCCTCAAATTGAACCTTACCAAAACTGAGCTCCTAATTTTCCCCCCAGCCCGCGCACCCCCCATCCTCTCCATCACAACCAACAACGCCACCACCAGTCCCACCCCTCACCTCTTCAGTCTCCGCCCGTATCGCCCACCTACTGAACGACACATCAGACTGGATGTCCCTCCATTTCCTCAAATTGAACCTTACCAAAACTGAGCTCCTAATTTTTTCCCCCAGCCCGCGCACCCCCCATCCTCTCCATCACAACCAACAACGCCACCACCAGTCCCACCCTGCAAGCCAAAGTCCAAGGTGTAGCTCTAGACTCAAACCTGTCCTTCCAACCCCATGTCCAATCGTTGGCAAACTCATGCAGACTCCACCTCCGCAACATCTCCAATATACGTACGTTCCTAACCCCAGAGACTACTAAACAACTCATTCACTCCCTTATTATCTCACGTGTGGACTACTGCAACTTCCTTCTCACCGGCCTACCCCAACACAGGCTATCCCCGCTTCAGTCTATCCTGAACTCAGCGGCCAGACTCATCCACCTTACCAACCGCTTTGCTTCTGCCACCCCCCTGTCATTCCCTCCACTGGCTTCCAATTGCCCAACGCATTAAATTCAAAATACTAACACTGACATACAAAGCCATTCATAAGGCTGCCCCAAACTACCTCACCGACCTGATACCTAAATACCACCCAACCCGTACTCTTCGCTCCTCACAAGACCTCCTACTTTCTAGCTCCTTGGTCTCCTCCGCCCATGCCCGACTTCAGGTCTTCTCCAGGATTTCCCCCATCCTCTGGAACTCACTACCCCAATCCATCAGACTGTCACCTACCCTCCTCACTTTTAGGCACACCCTGAAAACCCATCTCTTGAGGGAAGCCTACCCCACCCTCACTTAACAGCCGATCTCCTCCACTCCTCCTACCACTCCATCCCCCACAGCCACTTCCTCCTGTACCACTATCCCCTCCCTCCTAGATTGTAAGCTTGAAAGAGCAGGGCCCTCAAACCCCTCGTGTATTGTTTTGTTACTGTATTGTCTCATGTTCTGTCCCCCACTATAATGTACAGCCCTTAGCAAACCTTTTGGCGCTATATAAATACTGTATTATAATAATAATAATATAGTGAAACACAAAGTTCTTTGGAGCAGTCAAATTCAAAAGGAATAATCAGCACAGCTGTAATCAGTTATTGTGAAAACAGCCTACAGAGGGTACAGGGCACAACAACGATAACTGTCCCCCCAATGATGAGTGCGTAAGAGAGGTCACAGGAGCCGATCTCACTCTTTCCCCACTGTAGAATATGGCGGTACAGGTAGGTTGTGAAGTGCTTCCTTTTTGGTGCAGTTTTTGCCATTCCTGCTGCATACTGACATGTGGGAAGTCTCCCAGTCCCCTCCAATCAAAAAAGTCCACCTCAGATAAACTGAGAGCTTGTAGGAAATGGGGGAAGTCATCTATCTTGGATAGTAGTGGAAACCCCATCTTTAGTAGTAGTGAGACAGAATGGTAACTCCCAGAGGTATGTGGCACCTTCTTGTTTTAGGACATCCAGGAGGAGTCGCAGGGCCTTTTGTATCACTAAAGTGCATTTAGATAAATCCAGAAAATAAATGTTTTCAAGCCCTGAAACTCCAAGTAGGACTGCCATCTCATGCCCCACATGATAGCTTAATTGTCGTAAAACCTCAACAGTTTATAACAGTTTATAAAAAACCTTGGATTTTTATGGAGCAGGTCGGAGTTTTATCTAGCACTTTATGAAAAATGTTAAGCAGGGTCAGAATCAGATCACTGATCTAACAGTTTCCGGAGCATGATGTTATTCCTGCAGCTCTCATAGTCATCTAATTGTGAGAGGAACCCCACTGTTGCATACCTGGTAGCAGAGCCTGACTTGCAGAGTGAGGCCTCTCTTACAGCCTTGGCTAAAGGACCACTGACGTTGTGACAATGACTACTAGAGAGCAGCATGATAAGATGTTCTGTCCATGGGTGACAGGTGTGTTGCCAGAGATGGGTCAGGTAGCTGGAACAGCAGATGACAGCAGAAACAGTAGACACGGAGCTGGGCAGATAGCAGGTGACAGTTACTTGTCGGACATCTGGCTGGTTGCAGATGCAGGAGGGTTGGCAGCACACAGCAGATGAAGAACTCACAGGAATCAGATAGCATGTAGAGCAGGACTGAACTGGATGCATGGTCAGGTGACCCAGGTCAGCACAGACGGTCAGATACAGGCATAAACAGCAGACAAGGAATGGTAAGGATACAGGCATAAATCAGCAACACTGGAGTGAGCAGATTAGCATGAGGCAGAGCAGAGTCCAGAGACAAGCCAAGGTCTGGGCAGGTAGCGTTCAAGAGTGGTCAGGAATCCGGGGCAGCCCAAGGTAAGGTTGCATTTGAGGATTGGACTGTTATTCCTAGCGTACTTTGGCAGCTGAAATCCCTTGACTCAGTATGGCTTTAAAACCTTTGAAGATTTTTTCTCAAAATATCCATGGTTTTAATTCTCCGACCAAGAGTTCTAAAGTGTTCCATGATCTTAAGTCCCAAGACATGGACAAGGTTTTCTCAATCCGCCGCGCCATGCTACCTTTCCCACCATTATCCAACCTTTTTCTCTGCTTCGGCCCTTGAGAAGCATATGGGCATGGTGATTGCTTTTAGATGCAATCTGCTGTTTACTTGCAACCTGGAAATAGCTGACCCCACCAGTAGGTATTTGCTCCTCCGGGGTACCCTTTGGGACCAGGAGGTGACCCTGGTGGGTTATTACGCGCCAAATAGATTTTAACACAATTTTTTTTCTCACTTGCTGAAGGTGATTTCGCACCACCAACGTGGTATCCTCTTATTGCTGGGTGATTCGAATGTTGCTCTTAATTCCTCTGTCGATCGCCATTAACCGACGGGAGGGACCCCTAGCCACGACCTTTCTCAGGAATCTAAATTGCGTGATACACTGCAAACTTATGGTTTGGTTGATGTCTGGCGGGAAATGCATCCTACATCTCGGGAATACACTTTTTATTCGGCCCCACACTTGAGCTTTTGTAGAATAGATCACGATTTAATTTCCTTCCAACATTTATCTTTAATTCAAAAGATTGTCATCTTGACCTCACACTGGTCTGATCATGACCCATTGGTCTTTTCACTGTGTCTTTCCGGTATGGCTCGGCCCTCTTTTCTGTGCAGACTCAATGAATTCTTGCTCACCACTCAGGCTTCTTGCTCCGAGGTTCTTTCGCACATTCAATCCTATTTTATAGACAATGTGGGTTCTGTATCCTCAGCCGTTTCTCTGTGGGGGCTCACAAAGCCACCATTAGGGGCCATTTGATTCAAATCACCTCGTCCATGAAACGGGCCAAAGAGAAGAGGATGTTGGAATTGACCTTGAGATTGGCCATGGTAGATGCTACTTGGAAAGCCTGCCTGACTACGGCCAATAGGAAAGCTCGAGATGTGGTATCTGCTGAACTTGATCTTCTCTCCACTACACGAGCTGAGAAGGCCTTATGTTGGGACGGACATAGGTTTTATACATGCGCCAATAAACCGGGGCCAATGTTGGCCAAGAAACTTAATTTGCTTGGTCACACACATAAACCTGTTCAACTCCAAATGAGGGGCAGTGGCCTTACATCAGACACTGTGAAGATTACTCATAGATTTGCGGATTTTTTTGTCCTCTCTTTACCAAAAACCGAACACCTTTGTCACTGAACATGCTGATAGCTTTTTTGCTGAGCTACACCTACCCTCTTTATCCGTTGCAGTCCAAGATTCCCTGAATCCAGATATCTCTGAATCTGAACTCTACCAAGCCATCAAATCTTTGAAGGCCTCCAAGGCTCCAGGCCCAGATGGGTTTTTTGGGCTCTACTATAAAAAATTTGGCACCGTTCTCATTCCTCATTTGACGGCCTTTTTCAATTATTTGAAGCAGGGTTCCCGGATTTCTTTGGAATCTCTTCAGGTGCATATTACTATGATCCCTAAGAAAACTGAAGATGCCTTTGAACCGCATGTTTTCAGACCGATCTCGCTGCTAAAAGTGGACTTGAACATTCTGGGAAAGGTTCTGAGCACCCGAATTAATAAATATCTACTCTCACTTATTCATCGAGATCCGGTTGGCTTCGTTCCGGGGCGACAAGCTGCTGATAGCATCCATAAAGTCATCCACCTCATTCATATTTTACATCGCCACAGGATACCAGGGTTCCTTTTATCCCTAGACATTTATAAAGCGTTCGATTCACTTTCTTGGGAATATTTGACATATACGCTGTCTAGACGAGTGTTTGGTGATGCATTTCTGGCTTGGATCTTACCTTTATATTAGTTTCCCTTGGCCTCTGTTAAATATGTAGTTTTTTTTTCCTCATCCTTCCCTATTTTCAGGGGCACAAGACAGGGATGCCCATTATCAAACCTGCTCTTTTTGTTCTCACTCTTGAACCTTTAGCTGCAGCCATTCGAAACCACCTTGATATTTCTGGTGTCCCCTATGCCAGCACTCAATACATGGCCAACTTTTATGCGGATTATGCCCTTTTGGTTTAACCAATCCTCTCATCACTCTCCCCAATCACCAGGTCATATTGGACCATTTTTCGACTATATCTGGCCTAACACGGCATTGAATATTACGTTCCCTGCCGACCTGGTTGAATGGTTGCAGACACAACTTCCCTACCATAGGGCATCCCATTTTCTGGCTTATCTTGGCGTTACACTTACTTCCTCCTACTCTGCCTTATTTTCGGCTAATTATTACCCCTTATTGTGCTCTGTTACTTCCCTGCTTCATTCTTGGCAGTTTCCTTCTTTATCATGGATTGGCCGGATATATGCTATCAAGATGACTATCTTGCCGAAGATCCTGTACTTTTTCCGTACTCTTCCTATATATGTCCCTGCGTCTTTTCTTCGTGTACTACAGAGCTGGATTCTCAGTTTTATTTGGGCTCATAAATGTCCCAGAGTGCCTAGAGCCACTCTGTATACTCATAGATTACAGGGAGGTTTGGGAGTTCCACATGTTTCTAGATACTACTTGGTGGCTCAGATTTCCCAGTTGTCTATGCTTCATGTCATGACAGATATCCCGTTATGGGTTCTCTTGGAATTACCCAACTGTGCTCTGCTTTCCTTAACTACATTGCTTTGGCTCCCACCTAAGTTGTCCTCCGGATTTGAGCCCTATCATGCTTCACAGTTTACGAACCTGGGATTCTGTAAAATTTTATTTCGTCATTTCTACCTCTTTTGTCGATTACACATAATCTTTTATTTCTGCCAGGCCTAGCACAACCCCCTTCTTTCTCTTGGTGGACCTCCCATGGCTTAGTTATTGTACATGATATTCTGAGCGCTCGTACGTTTCCATCATGGGAGTCTCTTCGAGAATCCCTCCGTCGTACCTCTACATACCCTTACCGTAAGACGCCCTTTGAATATGCCTGTCAGCATTCCCTAGGGTCCCCTGGTCTCATTTCTGTAATTTATGCCTCTCTTAACAGTAGGTCCTCCTCACCACCCCTGTCTTATGTCTCTCAATGGGAGCCAGATCTGGTTGTCTCGATTGCGGCGGAGGATTGGCGTAGGGCCTGGGGGATGGTGGCGAAATGTTCATTCAATACAGTCACTCTTGAGGCAGCCTACAAAGTTCTACTGTGGTGGTACTGGGTCCCGGCTTGGACTGCTCACTTTAATCCAACTGGTGGAGATACGTGTTTCCAGAACTGTGGTCTACGCGGGGATATATTGCACATTTGGTGGTCGTGCCCGCAATTGATAGGCTTCTGGTCTAGGGTTTTTGGTTTGCTACAAATGCTATTTCATATTACGGTCTGTAGGGATGCAAAGGTGGCCCTCCTGCATTGCCCAATTTTGGGTCTGTCTAGGTCTCAGCAGAAATTGGCATCCTACCTATTTATTTTGGCTAAATGTGCTATAGCTCAAGCTTGGAGAACCCCCTCAGTTGTCTTCCAGGGGGTGAAGACCCGGATGAATGCTATGTTGTTCAATGAACTGATGTCTAGCATTCTTCATGATTCTCATCCAAGATTCCTTAAAGTTTGGGAACCTTGGATATGTTATTCCTTGCCATCCCTGCCTCCTACTAGTTATGGCCTCCTATAGTCACTGCCTGTGCTAGCCCTGGATCCGTGATCCTTCTAGTTTCCCTTCTTTCATCTTTTCTTTGATTCCCTTTTTTTTAATTTTCTTTTTCCTTTCTTATAACCTTTTTTTCTTTCCTCTTCTTTTTCCGATATTATGTTGGATTACTGCTACTATTTGGTTCGGCTTTTTGCCGTCCTTCCTTGATGTCATTGGACTTTTCGTTATTTGACTAATACAAGTCAGCAGGATGTCTCTGTTTATGTGTTATTGTTCTGCTCTGGGCGTATTTTGAGCTTGTTGTATTCTTAAAACAAAACTTTCTTAATAAAAATATTAAAACGGAAGAGTGGTCAGGAAAAGCCGGATGAATCACAAAAGTCAAACACAGGAACAAATGCAGAAATATGGGTAATAGCTGTAGATCAGACAGCACTGGCTGATACAACTTCTGCAGTTTAAATAGTTCCATTGGTGCCAATGTTAGAGGTGGGTGCACAGGTGCCCGTTCAAGCATGCACACCGAAGCATGTGTACATGCATGCTCATCTGTGTATGTCTATGCACAGCAAAGAAAGCACTTGTAGATCTGCACCTGCGCATATGTATGCACCTTGAGACTTTACTTGCACTATGTCTGGTATTTCCCTAACACCCCAAATCTTGTGGTCTTGTTGTCCCAATCTAGTTTGCAAAGATTGAAGAAGAGCAATAGTCTCTGTCTGATGAGTTTCCAAGGACTCAACCCTTGCCCCCACTTGGATTGTATTAGCTATCAACTCTTGGAAACCAGCTTTATGTTTCCTCTACTTGCTTACGAAATGCTGCCAGATCATCCTTAGTATGGAGGTCTTTCAGGCACTGCATAAGGTCCCATGGAGTGCCCTGGCTTAGTCAGGAGTTCTGAGCAGGGAGCAGCTCAGTCCCTCAGAGGAATGTAATCCAGGAGTAGGAGAGAGAGACTTTGCAGCGTGGCTTCCATCTGTGAGTCTTTTCTGAACAGCACCAGCAGCTCTCTCTCAAAAGTGATGCAGAAGGGGGAGGGGGAAAAGCCATGTTGGAGCCAGTGGCTGATGGAGCCAAGGGGGTCTTTAAGATAGGCTGTGATATCTCCCTATTTGTGTTTGCTGGTCTCAGCTGCAGAGTCTAGTTCTCCCTTCTTCCTAGGCATGCTAGAGGCTACTCTCACCAGCTGATGTGACTGATTGTCTCTCCCTGTCCACATGTACAGTGATAACCAGTTGCACGTGTTTTTTTCACAGCCTATATTTCCTAATTGTTGATGGGTGCAGTTTTTCATAGGTCTTTTTTAAATGGTGACATCAATGGTATATGTATGGGCTACTTTTTTCCATTCATTGAGATTGTTTCCTTTTTTTTCTATTATAACCTTTAACTTGGGATGATTAGAGTGCAGCAGCCAGTTGTTGCTGATAATTATTTCAAGAACTACTTCCCTGTAGCAGCACCTCACTGTATACTTTAAAAATTAAAAAAAGGAAAAACAATGCTCACCTAAAACACCACACATCATCACCCTTGGTGCACCACAACCCCCTTAATATGCCCATATACACAAAAATATTTAATCTTTTTCTTAGTTACGCAAATATAATATAAATGCATTGATTTTATCAGTAACATCTGCAGTGGGTGTTTGAAAGTTTTCTGTAAATAAAGTCTGATTCATTTTATTAAGTGTCACAAATCCCCCACTGCACTGAAGGTGCTCTCTGACATGACACATGCAGTACATCAGTTTACTACCCCAAGCACATATTGAAGTGGTTTTAATTTTTTTTTCTTTAAAATATTAAACACATCCTATTTACTTGCTTTCACAGAGCAGCCTTGAACCTCCTTTTCTTCTTCCACCGGTGCTTCTGGCTTTTCCCCCTTGCTGAATGCCACCAAAGCAAGCTGTTCTGGTAGCACACAGCGGCTCAGTCACGCCATCCACTTTTTCCTCACTGGCTGTGATTGACAGCAGTCAGAGCCAATGTCTCCCTCTGGTGTGTCTCAGCCAATTAGGGGAGAGAGACCCAGGAGAGCCATTGCTCTTGTGCACACTGAAAGTTTTTTACCTTCATGCATAATCCTTGACATTCAATAGTACATGGATAAGATCTGTAGTAAGCTTTTTAGTTACAGTCTTCAATCCTTGCCCACGGTTGCTTGACCATGGCAAAGATGGCCATAAAAGGAAAAAGAATGAAAACTTCTTTTTAAAAAATTGATATTTAAAAAAAAATTAAATCATTAAATAATGTTTTAAAAAACATAAAATGATGATTATGGGTGGCAAAATAGTTAAATCCGGACCAGTGTCTGGCTCCCAACACTATCAAGGGTCAGTTTTCTGTCTTGTTTCAGAGACTGCTGGCCTCTGACTCCTTGTTTCAGACCTTTGTACTGTGAGTTTTACATTTAGCTCACTCTTTTCATTCCTGGGTCACTCCGTGTTATCTGAATTTGTTTTTTTGCTGTTCAAAAACCACTTTTTTAAACACATTCAAGCTGGCAGCCTTATCTTGAAAGGAACCCTTTTTTTAAAACAATTTTTATTGAATTGTATACACTTGCTACAAAAATATCTTGACATACAAATCTGTACACCATTTTTTATAAGTGGTGGTGAGTGGTGAGTACAGAAGTCAGTACCACTTCTGTAATGGAAACAAAAGCAGAATAGACATCAATGACACTACAAATCATTATAACATAAGCCGAATTTCAAAAAGTTAAGCAATTCCCTAGCAATGGAAGCTTTGGTTATGAAGGCCTGAACAAGAACATCTCTATGAAAAAGACACTTAAGAGTGTTGTATGAGCTACAAATCATATGGAGGAGCATGGGCTCCATTGTGTGGCTGGGAAATACATAGCTGTGGGGTGGGGCTACAAGAAGAGTTGGACAATCGTAGTTTACCCAATGTGTTGGTGAGTTGAGCTTTGCAATACCAAACTGAATATCGAAAAGGTTCCATATGCGTGGCTAGTTCCGCAGGAGTAAAGGCGTATTCCATGAAGCCCCACCATATAAAGATAAAGTGATGTGTAGACTTAAATTTTTGAGTAATGGTGTCCAGCTTCTCCAGATTTAATGGGGCAGTTAATGTCTATATCAACATCTTGAGCTGTGGGGGGTTTGGCTGTATGCAAGCTTGCATGAGTGCTTTGCGAGCTACCAATAAACAATATGGATCCACTGAGGGAGAGCATTAGGACTTGCCGACATCGCGGGATCTTGATAATTGAAGAGACAGAGCATAGGATTTTTGGTGAGAGAGATGTTGTATTAATGTAGCAAAGAATGTGATCCCAGGAGGTAGAAACGTGGGCACATTCCCAACGGTGATGAAACAAAGTAGGTTGAGTGTGGTCGCACCAAAGACATGTAAGGCGGGGAGCGACAGCTGGATTCGCTGAGAAAGGATAGTTAGCTCTGTGAATGATTTTAACTTGAGTTTCCCGCCAAATTATGCAGACGACAAGTGAAGAGATTTTCCTGTATCCCAACAGTATTTTATCCATAGTTTCATCAGTAGACAGTATGGGAGTCCACGGCTTAAAAGGAGTAAGATAGTATTTTGCAGACTGGTGTGAGATTAGATGAGAGTAGATTGCCGAGACTGAATAGTTATCCTGATGCAGTAGAATTTCTATAAAGGAGCGCTGGAAGGGATGTTTTGGAGAATAACATCCGGAGGTAGGTTACCAGCTGATGGTAGTAAAAGATATGAAATTCCGGTAAGGAGTATTTAGCAGCTAGTACTGAAAAGGGCTGAAAGGTACGTTTGGTATCATCAAAGATGGATATGACTTTAGTGAGCCCAGTGGGTATAAGCTGCGTGCTCACTCGCTGGAGGGAACATGGGCTTTCCAAGTATAGGCAGTTGGGAGGATATCCTTCAGGCCAATACTGTGTCTCTGATCAGGATATTCAATAGGAGAGATCGAGGTAGGGCCTTGGGGTTGGAATACAGAAGGGCTTTAAGGTGTAGCAGAGACACCAGGGCCTCCTCTCGAGAATAGTTCAAGTAACTCGATTTCAGTAATCCAATCAAGACTTTGACAAAGAAAGCAGGACAGGTTGTAAAATCTGATATTCGGCAGGCCTGCACCCCCTCACTCTTTGGGAGACTTAGCTTTTGTAGTGCAATACGCGTTTTTTTGCACTGCCATAGAAAGGCATGTAAAGTCCTATGAATCTTCTGAACATCAGAGTGTTTTAACAGAATAGGGAGTGTTTGCAAAGGATAGAGCAATCATGCAAATTATTGAGATGAATAAGATATTGCGCTGTTACACTTTGGAATAGATATTCATGCAAATTTGATAAGTGTAGTCCTAATTTGTGAACCAATAACACAAAAACAAACAAAATACCATGTGGACCGTGCATAAATTAAGTGCATTAAATTTAATAATACATGAGTAATATTGCTTCACATATGCAAAGTGAATAATTGTAACATTCAGTAAATTCGGAAAAATAAAGTGCCCTGGTGTTGGATACTAATTGGTGAACTTCGTGCAAAAATGACAGGTGCTCCTCTGTGCTCAATCGGTGCCTCATATGGATGTGCACTCACCATTAGCCATGGACCACCTATCTCTAGGTTTGGCTTAAACGCCTGGTTTGGGACTAGCCCAATGCGTGATGGTAAGAATAGCACCAATATTCATTTCTGGGAATCATGCGATCTGGCTGATAATGACCAATAGGATGATGACCAGCGTGGATATAAATAACAGCGTAGTTTCAAAAGAGCCTTTTTAAACTTTCTCCTCTCCTCCCAGGCAGTAAACCAAGTTTCAGCATGTGAACAGAAACAAAAGTAAACATCCCATAGTGTAAAACCATAAAAAACTTTAATGATGGCAAGAAATTATAAGAATAAAACTCACAAGCAAAGTGTCCATAACCTGGCACTCAGTGGATTCAGCCTTGCTGCCTGTGAATAGGAACCAAGATGGCCACCTCATCCCAGAGTGCGTTCCAAAGGGTGGAAATTAAGTCAGTGGAAGTTGCATCATAAATCCTCGACCAGGGGGCGCATGCGCGGCCGGCTACGGGACGGGAGCTATGTCACAGGAGCTCCATCCACCCGCTAACCATCGGATCGGCACACACCGACCCTGAGGCACAATAGCCGGCCAGACTGCTGGATAAAGGTGCCAGCACCCCCCTTGTGCAATGCCAGGCCACAGGAAAGCCCCAGGACAACCAGGGAAGCTTACCAGCTTCTTCCCTGTCACAGCTCCCAGCCAAGATGGCGCCAGCGGCTCCTTAAATGGCCAGAGTCACCATGAGGGGAACCACAAAGCCCAGCATACAGATACCAGGCTCAGACATCCTCTCTACCCAGGAGATCTGGGTGAGTCATCTCCCCCCCTATCACCCACAACTAGCAGCCCAGCAAAGTCCAGGCCCACACTAGATATGGACCCCCTATCTGACGATCAGCCTCTCCTCACACAGATGTTATCTCATGCTGCAACACCATCATTGATAGATTCTTTCCCTGCTGCTGACCAACCTATCACAGAAATAAGCATGAAAAATATGCTTCTTTCTCTACTCCAAACATTACATAGCGTTATGACAGCATCAATCTCTCAAATCTCAAATGTGCTGCAGCAACAAGACCACCGACTGCGTCATGTTGAAAGTAAAATGGAAGAAATGGTTATAGCTAGAGATGAGCGAATCGAAGTATCCGAAGTGGAATTCGAGTCGAATATCGGAAAAATTTCGATTCGTGCCGAATCCGAAAAACAGCCTAATTCGGACGCGCGAATCGAAATTTTTCCGAAAATGGCGGCTGACATGTGCGGCGACGGAGCGGGGATGTCGGGGAAGGCGCGCAGACAAGGCGCGCTGCCCCATAATGCATTCCTCAACGACATGTGATCGCATCAGCCAATCAGCAGCCAGCCAGCCAGCACTGTGTAATGGTCGAGGTATATATAGCGGCCATTTTGGAAATCTTCATTTGCCTGCAGTCATTGAACAGAGGCAGACCGCTCTGTACTAGGGACAGGGACAGAGTTAGGGCCACAGAAACGAGAATTGGGGACAGAGAGAAGTTACTTAGGGACAGAGAACCATTACTCAGGGACACAGACTTGTTAATGAGGGCCACAGAATCGTTATTTAGGGACAAAGAAACGCTAGTTAGGGCCACAGAATTCATACTCAGGGACAGACAGAATTTTCACTCAGTGCCAGAGAATTGTTACTTAGGGCCACAGAAACGTTATTAGGGCCACAGAATTTTTACTCAGGGACAGACAGAATTGTTACTGAGTGCCAGAGAATTGTTACTCAGGGACAGACAGAATTGTTACTGAGTGCCAGAGAATTCTTACTCAGGGCCACAGAATTCATTCTCAGGGACAGACAGAATTGTTACTCAGGGACAGACAGAATTGTTACTGAGTGCCAGAGAATTGTTACTCAGGGACAGACAGAATTGTTACTGAGTGCCAGAGAATTGTTACTCAGGGACAGACAGAATTGTTACTGAGTGCCAGAGAATTGTTACTCAGGGACAGACAGAATTGTTACTGAGTGCCAGAGAATTGTTACTCGCACAGACACAAAATTGTTACTTGCACAGACACAGAATTGTTACTCGCACAGACAGAATTGTTACTCAGGGCCACAGAATTCATACTCAGGGACAGACAGAATTGTTACTGAGTGCCAGAGAATTGTTACTCAGGGACAGACAGAATTGTTACTGAGTGCCAGAGAATTGTTACTCAGGGACAGACAGAATTGTTACTGAGTGCCAGAGAATTGTTACTCAGGGACAGACAGAATTGTTACTGAGTGCCAGAGAATTGTTACTCGCACAGACACAAAATTGTTACTTGCACAGACACAGAATTGTTACTCGCACAGACACAGAATTGTTACTCAGGGCCACAGAATTCATACTCAGGGACAGACAGAATTGTTACTGAGTGCCAGAGAATTGTTACTCAGGGACAGACAGAATTGTTACTGAGTGCCAGAGAATTGTTACTCGCACAGACACAAAATTGTTACTTGCACAGACACAGAATTGTTACTCGCACAGACACAGAATTGTTACCCAGGGCCACAGAATTCATACTCAGGGACAGACAGAATTGTTACTGAGTGCCAGAGAATTGTTACTCAGGGACAGACAGAATTGTTACTGAGTGCCAGAGAATTGTTACTCAGGGACAGACAGAATTGTTACTGAGTGCCAGAGAATTGTTACTCGCACAGACACAAAATTGTTACTTGCACAGACACAGAATTGTTACTCGCACAGACACAGAATTGTTACTGAGTGCCAGAGAATTGTTACTCAGGGACAGACAGAATTGTTACTGAGTGCCAGAGAATTGTTACTCAGGGACAGACAGAATTGTTACTGAGTGCCAGAGAATTGTTACTCAGGGACAGACAGAATTGTTACTGAGTGCCAGAGAATTGTTACTCGCACAGACACAAAATTGTTACTTGCACAGACACAGAATTGTTACTCGCACAGACAAAGAATTGTTACTCAGGGCCACAGAATTCATACTCAGGGACAGACAGAATTGTTACTGAGTGCCAGAGAATTGTTACTCAGGGACAGACAGAATTGTTACTGAGTGCCAGAGAATTGTTACTCAGGGACAGACAGAATTGTTACTGAGTGCCAGAGAATTGTTACTCGCACAGACACAAAATTGTTACTTGCACAGACACAGAATTGTTACTCGCACAGACACAGAATTGTTACTCAGGGCCACAGAATTCATACTCAGGGACAGACAGAATTGTTACTGAGTGCCAGAGAATTGTTACTTAGGGACAGACAGAATTGTTACTGAGTGCCAGAGAATTGTTACTCAGGGACAGACAGAATTGTTACTGAGTGCCAGAGAATTGTTACTCGCACAGACACAAAATTGTTACTTGCACAGACACAGAATTGTTACTCGCACAGACACAGAATTGTTACTCAGGGCCACAGAATTCATACTCAGGGACAGACAGAATTGTTACTGAGTGCCAGAGAATTGTTACTCAGGGACAGACAGAATTGTTACTGAGTGCCAGAGAATTGTTACTCAGGGACAGACAGAATTGTTACTGAGTGCCAGAGAATTGTTACTCGCACAGACACAAAATTGTTACTTGCACAGACACAGAATTGTTACTCGCACAGACACAGAATTGTTACTCAGGGCCACAGAATTCATACTCAGGGACAGACAGAATTGTTACTGAGTGCCAGAGAATTGTTACTCAGGGACAGACAGAATTGTTACTGAGTGCCAGAGAATTGTTACTCAGGGACAGACAGAATTGTTACTGAGTGCCAGAGAATTGTTACTCAGGGACAGACAGAATTGTTACTGAGTGCCAGAGAATTGTTACTCAGGGACAGACAGAATTGTTACTGAGTGCCAGAGAATTGTTACTCGCACAGACACAAAATTGTTACTTGCACAGACACAGAATTGTTACTCGCACAGACACAGAATTGTTACTCAGGGCCACAGAATTCATACTCAGGGACAGACAGAATTGTTACTGAGTGCCAGAGAATTGTTACTCAGGGACAGACAGAATTGTTACTGAGTGCCAGAGAATTGTTACTCAGGGACAGACAGAATTGTTACTGAGTGCCAGAGAATTGTTACTCGCACAGACACAAAATTGTTACTTGCACAGACACAGAATTGTTACTCGCACAGACACAGAATTGTTACTCAGGGCCACAGAATTCATACTCAGGGACAGACAGAATTGTTACTGAGTGCCAGAGAATTGTTACTCAGGGACAGACAGAATTGTTACTGAGTGCCAGAGAATTGTTACTCAGGGACAGACAGAATTGTTACTGAGTGCCAGAGAATTGTTACTCAGGGACAGACAGAATTGTTACTGAGTGCCAGAGAATTGTTACTCGCACAGACACAAAATTGTTACTTGCACAGACACAGAATTGTTACTCGCACAGACACAGAATTGTTACTCAGGGCCACAGAATTCATACTCAGGGACAGACAGAATTGTTACTGAGTGCCAGAGAATTGTTACTCAGGGACAGACAGAATTGTTACTGAGTGCCAGAGAATTGTTACTCAGGGACAGACAGAATTGTTACTGAGTGCCAGAGAATTGTTACTCAGGGACAGACAGAATTGTTACTGAGTGCCAGAGAATTGTTACTCGCACAGACACAAAATTGTTACTTGCACAGACACAGAATTGTTACTCGCACAGACACAGAATTGTTACTCAGGGCCACAGAATTCATACTCAGGGACAGACAGAATTGTTACTGAGTGCCAGAGAATTGTTACTCAGGGACAGACAGAATTGTTACTGAGTGCCAGAGAATTGTTACTCAGGGACAGACAGAATTGTTACTGAGTGCCAGAGAATTGTTACTCGCACAGACACAAAATTGTTACTTGCACAGACACAGAATTGTTACTCGCACAGACACAGAATTGTTACTGAGTGCCAGAGAATTGTTACTCAGGGACAGACAGAATTGTTACTGAGTGCCAGAGAATTGTTACTCAGGGACAGACAGAATTGTTACTGAGTGCCAGAGAATTGTTACTCAGGGACAGACAGAATTGTTACTGAGTGCCAGAGAATTGTTACTCGCACAGACACAAAATTGTTACTTGCACAGACACAGAATTGTTACTCGCACAGACACAGAATTGTTACTCAGGGCCACAGAATTCATACTCAGGGACAGACAGAATTGTTACTGAGTGCCAGAGAATTGTTACTCAGGGACAGACAGAATTGTTACTGAGTGCCAGAGAATTGTTACTCGCACAGACACAAAATTGTTACTTGCACAGACACAGAATTGTTACTCGCACAGACACAGAATTGTTACTCAGGGCCACAGAATTCATACTCAGGGACAGACAGAATTGTTACTGAGTGCCAGAGAATTGTTACTCAGGGACAGACAGAATTGTTACTGAGTGCCAGAGAATTGTTACTCAGGGACAGACAGAATTGTTACTGAGTGCCAGAGAATTGTTACTCGCACAGACACAAAATTGTTACTTGCACAGACACAGAATTGTTACTCGCACAGACACAGAATTGTTACTCAGGGCCACAGAATTCATACTCAGGGACAGACAGAATTGTTACTGAGTGCCAGAGAATTGTTACTCAGGGACAGACAGAATTGTTACTGAGTGCCAGAGAATTGTTACTCAGGGACAGACAGAATTGTTACTGAGTGCCAGAGAATTGTTACTCAGGGACAGACAGAATTGTTACTGAGTGCCAGAGAATTGTTACTCAGGGACAGACAGAATTGTTACTGAGTGCCAGAGAATTGTTACTCGCACAGACACAAAATTGTTACTTGCACAGACACAGAATTGTTACTCGCACAGACACAGAATTGTTACTCAGGGCCACAGAATTCATACTCAGGGACAGACAGAATTGTTACTGAGTGCCAGAGAATTGTTACTCAGGGACAGACAGAATTGTTACTGAGTGCCAGAGAATTGTTACTCGCACAGACACAAAATTGTTACTTGCACAGACACAGAATTGTTACTCGCACAGACACAGAATTGTTACTCAGGGCCACAGAATTCATACTCAGGGACAGACAGAATTGTTACTGAGTGCCAGAGAATTGTTACTCAGGGACAGACAGAATTGTTACTGAGTGCCAGAGAATTGTTACTCAGGGACAGACAGAATTGTTACTGAGTGCCAGAGAATTGTTACTCGCACAGACACAAAATTGTTACTTGCACAGACACAGAATTGTTACTCGCACAGACACAGAATTGTTACTCGCACAGACACAGAATTGTTACTCAGGGCCACAGAATTCATACTCAGGGACAGACAGAATTGTTACTGAGTGCCAGAGAATTGTTACTCAGGGACACCTAATCGTTGAATTAAATAGTATGTCAGACAACATGCAGAGGAGTGGCAGAGGAGGCAATGTTTTAGGAGCGAGCAGACGTGGCAGCAGAGGAAGGGGTCGAGGCAGCAGTATTCGCAGCCAGAGGCCAGTGCTCCCGGTGTCATCCAGCGGTCGTGTCTCCACCGACAACCCTGCCGTCATTGATTGGTTGGCTCGGTCGTCTTCCTCTTCCCAGGTCACCTCTGACACCTACAGCCAACGGTCGGTGGGTACGTCAGACACAACCGTTAGTTGGCATGGCCCGGGACCAAGCCCACTGAAATCACGTGTCCTCTACCTGCCCCTGTCCTTTGCTGTTCCCTCACCAAGCGAAGTATCGCATGCTGTGGGCTCAGCCCCACTGTACAGTGAGGAAGAGCTAACAGAGGGCGGTCAGGAACGGGGGGAGACATCGGCCTTTTCAGCAGCCAAGCGAACAAGTACTGGCGAGGAGAGTGGCTCGGTAGCCGGTCTAGAGACAGGTCTGTCTCCTGACCCAGACGCAGCCGAGGGGGCTAGTAGTGAGGCGGAGACCCTACTTGATGATGAGGAGGTTGATCGCACTTGGCAGCCTCGTCGTCATCAGGCAATTTCTTCCGCATCATCAGGAGAAGAGGGTGGCAGCTTGGCAGCGAGCAAAACAGTCGGTGGGTTGCCCAGGAGACAGCAGCAGGGTCGCATCAGTGTCAGTGGAGCCAAACGTCCACGGAGTAGAGCACCAGCTCCACTGCAGCCTACCACCACGGCCAGTAGTGGTGCCGGTGCGCACGGAGGAAGTAGCAGTCAGCCAGTGAAGAGTAGCGGGGGCAAAGTTTCCTACTCGGTGGTGTGGCAATTTTTCCTCAAGCCGCCCGAGGAAGTAAACGTAGCCGTATGTCGACTATGTGGCCAGAAATGCAAGCGTGGCCAGGGGGCCCATGTTGGGACTACAGCGTTGCGTCAGCATATGCAGCGTCACCATTCGGTGGCCTGGGAAAACCGTGATAAACATACGGCGGTTCTGCCTGCCCCAGCCCCCGCTCCATCACCCGCTCCGTTACTTGCTCCGTCACCCGACGTCGTCAATCGCCCTCTATCAGCCAGTCAAGGCTCCAACACCTCTGCTGAGGGGAGTTGTCGCTCGTTGGCATCTTCCGCTCGTTCAGATGCTCCTTCTCCTGCTACTCCTCTTCTCGGATTCCGTCAACAGTCTTTCTTGGAATCCGTATCCAAGAGACAACAGTTTGCGAGCACGCACCCGACGGTGCAAAAGCTGAACGTCCTCCTGTCCAAGTTGCTGGTGCTGCAGTCCCTCCCTTTCCAACTGGTGGACTCAGCACCTTTCCGAGAAATGATGGCTTGTGCCGCGCCGCGGTGGAGAGTGCCAAGCCGTCATTTCTTTGCCCAAAAGGCAGTGCCAGCCCTGCATTCACATGTAGAAGAGATGGTGGGCCAGTCTTTGAGCATGTCGGTCTCTGCCAAAGTGCACAGCAGCGCCGACGTGTGGAGCTGTAACTACGGTCAGGGACAGTACATGTCATTTACGGCCCACTGGGTGAACGTGGTGCCGGCACAGCCGCACCAGCAACTTGGACAGGTCACGACGCTTTTGCCTCCACGTTTGCACGTCCTTGGTCCAGCAAGCATGTCCGCCTCTACCACCTCTTTTTCCGCCGTGTCCTCAGCCGCCACCCCCGTGCCAAGTCCCATTACCCGACCGGCATATCACATGTGCAGGGCGCAACGGTGTCACGCTGTGCTGCACCTGGTATGCCTTGGCGAACGTAGTCACACAGGGGAGGAACTGCTGAGTGTAATGAACAGAGAAATCGACAGATGGCTGTCTCCGCGCAAACTAA
The DNA here is from genome assembly GCF_062004578.1 of Staurois parvus. Lineage (NCBI taxonomy): Eukaryota > Metazoa > Chordata > Amphibia > Anura > Ranidae > Staurois > Staurois parvus. The sequence goes on from NW_028317949.1 coordinate 14,134,983, forward strand.
AAATCGGAACCATGTTGACTGACAACGGAAAGAACATGGTGTCTGCTCTGCGTCAAGGAAGGTTGTGCCATGCGCCATGCATGGCTCACGTGTTCAATCTGGTTGTCAAGCGGTTCCTAAAATCCACCATCCCACTGCAAGACATCCTTAAAATGTCACGTAAACTGTGCATGCATTTCAGCCATTCCTACACCGCAAAGAACACCCTCATTGAGCTGCAGCGGCAGAACGGAATTCCACAGCATCGCCTGATCTGCGACGTTGCAACAAGGTGGAATTCAACCCTACACATGTTAGACCGCCTTTACGAGCAGCGAAAGGCCATCACCGATTTCCTGATGTTACAAGCGGATAAAGGTACTCCCCTGTGTAACTTAGATGTCAGCCATTGGCAGCTCATGCGTGACACCTGCCGCTTGCTCAGGCCCTTTGAGGAGGCCACGCTATTCGTGAGTCGGCAGGACTATGGGATGAACGACGTCATTCCTCTGTTGCACGTCCTGGAACAAATGCTGTTAACAATGGCTGGTCAGGGTGCGGTAGACGTGGCGCACAGATCTCAACGCCACATGACCCCTGTGGGGGCAGGACAGGAAGAAGAGGAGGAGGTAGAGGAGGACATTTGTGCTCAGGAATTATTGAGTGAAATGGGTGGTTTTTCCACTCAGCGGACAGGAGTGGAGGAGCAGGAGCATCTGGTAGAGGAGGAGGAGGAGGAGACAGAGGACCCAGACGCACCGTGGCAGTATGCTGTGGAGATGGAGGCAGGGAGTCCCTCGCATTCCTTGGCACAAATGGCCCATAGCATGCTCGGTTGCTTGCGTAGCGACAGCCGAATAATAACCATCAGACAGAGGGATGACTTTTGGCTGTCCACCTTGTTGGACCCTCGCTACCGGTCCAAAATGGTGGCCTTTTTCACACCTGCTGAGAGGGAGGCCAAAATTACGTACTATAAAAACCACCTATGTAGTCAGTTGGTCTCTGCCTTTGTGCGCCAACGTCCATCCTCAGACACTGTGGGCCCTGTGCGCTCGCGTTCCGCTGGCATGGCAGCAGGGGAGGGGTGGGGTGGTAGGAGCAGTGGCAGCTCCACCAGCAGTGGCTGCCTCAGTCTGCAGTCGATGATGAGTAGCTTTCTTCACCAGCGCAGTGAGGAAACTACTAACCAGCCGCAGCAGCAGCAGCAGCATCAGGTGGACCTGGAGCAGGAGCTCAAACAACAGGCTTGGGCCTACTTGGACAGCACCCTGCCAACCGAGGTAGACAATCCCCTTGACTACTGGGCAACGAAACTTGACCTTTGGCCCCAACTAGCTGAATTTGCCCTTGAAAGGCTGTCATGCCCGGCCAGTAGCGTGGCATCGGAGCGCGTGTTTAGTGCGGCAGGAGGTATTGTAACTCCGCGGAGGACACGACTGTCCACCCAAAGTGTGGAGAGACTCACGTTTGTGAAAATGAATCAGGCGTGGATTAGTCTGGATTTCAAACCACCAGTTCCTGACACAACTGACTAAATCCGCCATGAATCATGCCTCAAACATGTGCCACTTTCAGGTCTCCTCACACTGCTGGTGTGTTTAATTTTTTGACATAGGGTGCAGGCAGATTACGGGCCTCACATAGCTGCTGCCAGGCCCCTAATCTGCCATGGGCCCCTATATACCGCCTCCTCATGCTGCTGCCAAGTCCAGAGTCTCTCATGGGTCCCTGTACGGCCTCCCATTGCTGCTGTCTCCATCGCCACACTCTGCTGCCATGTGCCACTTTCAGGTCTCTTCACACTGCTGGTGTGTTAAATTTTTTGACATAGGGTGCAGGCAGATTACGGGCCTCACATAGCTGCTGCCAGGCCCCTAATCTGCCATGGGCCCCTATAAACCGCCTCCTCATGCTGCTGCCAAGTCTAGAGTCTCTCATGGGTCCCTGTACGGCCTCCCATTGCTGCTGTCTCCATCGCCACACTCTGCTGCCATGTGCCACTTTCAGGTCTCTTCACACTGCTGGTGTGTTAAATTTTTTGACATAGGGTGCAGGCAGATTACGGGCCTCACATAGCTGCTGCCAGGCCCCTAATCTGCCATGGGCCCCTATATACCGCCTCCTCATGCTGCTGCCAAGTCTAGAGTCTCTCATGGGTCCCTGTACGGCCTCCCATTGCTGCTGTCTCCATCGCCACACTCTGCTGCCATGTGCCACTTTCAGGTCTCTTCACACTGCTGGTGTGTTAAATTTTTTGACATAGGGTGCAGGCAGATTACGGGCCTCACATAGCTGCTGCCAGGCCCCTAATCTGCCATGGGCCCCTATATACCGCCTCCTCATGCTGCTGCCAAGTCTAGAGTCTCTCATGGGTCCCTGTACGGCCTCCCATTGCTGCTGTCTCCATCGCCACACTCTGCTGCCATGTGCCACTTTCAGGTCTCTTCACACTGCTGGTGTGTTTAATTTTTTGACATAGGGTGCAGGCAGATTACGGGCCTCACATAGCTGCTGCCAGGCCCCTAATCTGCCATGGGCCCCTATATACCGCCTCCTCATGCTGCTGCCAAGTCCAGAGTCTCTCATGGGTCCCTGTACGGCCTCCCATTGCTGCTGTCTCCATCGCCACACTCTGCTGCCATGTGCCACTTTCAGGTCTCTTCACACTGCTGGTGTGTTTAATTTTTTGACATAGGGTGCAGGCAGATTACGGGCCTCACATAGCTGCTGCCAGGCCCCTAATCTGCCATGGGCCCCTATATACCGCCTCCTCATGCTGCTGCCAAGTCTAGAGTCTCTCATGGGTCCCTGTACGGCCTCCCATTGCTGCTGTCTCCATCGCCACACTCTGCTGCCATGTGCCACTTTCAGGTCTCTTCACACTGCTGGTGTGTTTAATTTTTTGACATAGGGTGCTGCAAGATAACGGGCCTCACATAGCTGCTGCCAGGCCCCTAATCTGCCATGGGCCCCTATATACCGCCTCCTCATGCTGCTGCCAAGTCCAGAGTCTCTCATGGGTCCCTGTACGGCCTCCCATTGCTGCTGTCTCCATCGCCACACTCTGCTGCCATGTGCCACTTTCAGGTCTCTTCACACTGCTGGTGTGTTAAATTCTTTGACATAGGGTGCAGGCAGATTACGGGCCTCACATAGCTGCTGCCAGGCCCCTAATCTGCCATGGGCCCCTATATACCGCCTCCTCATGCTGCTGCCAAGTCTAGAGTCTCTCATGGGTCCCTGTACGGCCTCCCATTGCTGCTGTCTCCATCGCCACACTCTGCTGCCATGTGCCACTTTCAGGTCTCTTCACACTGCTGGTGTGTTTAATTTTTTGACATAGGGTGCTGCAAGATAACGGGCCTCACATAGCTGCTGCCAGGCCCCTAATCTGCCATGGGCCCCTATATACCGCCTCCTCATGCTGCTGCCAAGTCCAGAGTCTCTCATGGGTCCCTGTACGGCCTCCCATTGCTGCTGTCTCCATCGCCACACTCTGCTGCCATGTGCCACTTTCAGGTCTCTTCACACTGCTGGTGTGTTAAATTTTTTGACATAGGGTGCAGGCAGATTACGGGCCTCACATAGCTGCTGCCAGGCCCCTAATCTGCCATGGGCCCCTATATACCGCCTCCTCATGCTGCTGCCAAGTCTAGAGTCTCTCATGGGTCCCTGTACGGCCTCCCATTGCTGCTGTCTCCATCGCCACACTCTGCTGCCATGTGCCACTTTCAGGTCTCTTCACACTGCTGGTGTGTTTAATTTTTTGACATAGGGTGCTGCAAGATAACGGGCCTCACATAGCTGCTGCCAGGCCCCTAATCTGCCATGGGCCCCTATATACCGCCTCCTCATGCTGCTGCCAAGTCCAGAGTCTCTCATGGGTCCCTGTACGGCCTCCCATTGCTGCTGTCTCCATCGCCACACTCTGCTGCCATGTGCCACTTTCAGGTCTCTTCACACTGCTGGTGTGTTAAATTCTTTGACATAGGGTGCAGGCAGATTACGGGCCTCACATAGCTGCTGCCAGGCCCCTAATCTGCCATGGGCCCCTATATACCGCCTCCTCATGCTGCTGCCAAGTCTAGAGTCTCTCATGGGTCCCTGTACGGCCTCCCATTGCTGCTGTCTCCATCGCCACACTCTGCTGCCATGTGCCACTTTCAGGTCTCTTCACACTGCTGGTGTGTTTAATTTTTTGACATAGGGTGCTGCAAGATAACGGGCCTCACATAGCTGCTGCCAGGCCCCTAATCTGCCATGGGCCCCTATATACCGCCTCCTCATGCTGCTGCCAAGTCCAGAGTCTCTCATGGGTCCCTGTACGGCCTCCCATTGCTGCTGTCTCCATCGCCACACTCTGCTGCCATGTGCCACTTTCAGGTCTCTTCACACTGCTGGTGTGTTAAATTTTTTGACATAGGGTGCAGGCAGATTACGGGCCTCACATAGCTGCTGCCAGGCCCCTAATCTGCCATGGGCCCCTATATACCGCCTCCTCATGCTGCTGCCAAGTCTAGAGTCTGTCATGGGTCCCTGTACGGCCTCCCATTGCTGCTGTCTCCATCGCCACACTCTGCCATGTGCCACTTTCAGGTCTCTTCACACTGCTGGTGTGTTTAATTTTTTGACATAGGGTGCAGGCAGATTACGGGCCTCACATAGCTGCTGCCAGGCCCCTAATCTGCCATGGGCCCCTATATACCGCCTCCTCATGCTGCTGCCAAGTCTAGAGTCTGTCATGGGTCCCTGTACGGCCTCCCATTGCTGCTGTCTCCATCGCCACACTCTGCTGCCATGTGCCACTTTCAGGTCTCTTCACACTGCTGGTGTGTTTAATTTTTTGACATAGGGTGCAGGCAGATTACGGGCCTCACATAGCTGCTGCCAGGCCCCTAATCTGCCATGGGCCCCTATATACCGCCTCCTCATGCTGCTGCCAAGTCTAGAGTCTCTCATGGGTCCCTGTACGGCCTCCCATTGCTGCTGTCTCCATCGCCACACTCTGCTGCCATGTGCCACTTTCAGGTCTCTTCACACTGCTGGTGTGTTTAATTTTTTGACATAGGGTGCTGCAAGATAACGGGCCTCACATAGCTGCTGCCAGGCCCCTAATCTGCCATGGGCCCCTATATACCGCCTCCTCATGCTGCTGCCAAGTCCAGAGTCTCTCATGGGTCCCTGTACGGCCTCCCATTGCTGCTGTCTCCATCGCCACACTCTGCTGCCATGTGCCACTTTCAGGTCTCTTCACACTGCTGGTGTGTTAAATTTTTTGACATAGGGTGCAGGCAGATTACGGGCCTCACATAGCTGCTGCCAGGCCCCTAATCTGCCATGGGCCCCTATAAACCGCCTCCTCATGCTGCTGCCAAGTCTAGAGTCTGTCATGGGTCCCTGTACGGCCTCCCATTGCTGCTGTCTCCATCGCCACACTCTGCTGCCATGTGCCACTTTCAGGTCTCTTCACACTGCTGGTGTGTTTAATTTTTTGACATAGGGTGCAGGCAGATTACGGGCCTCACATAGCTGCTGCCAGGCCCCTAATCTGCCATGGGCCCCTATATACCGCCTCCTCATGCTGCTGCCAAGTCCAGAGTCTCTCATGGGTCCCTGTACGGCCTCCCATTGCTGCTGTCTCCATCGCCACACTCTGCTGCCATGTGCCACTTTCAGGTCTCTTCACACTGCTGGTGTGTTAAATTTTTTGACATAGGGTGCAGGCAGATTACGGGCCTCACATAGCTGCTGCCAGGCCCCTAATCTGCCATGGGCCCCTATATACCGCCTCCTCATGCTGCTGCCAAGTCTAGAGTCTGTCATGGGTCCCTGTACGGCCTCCCATTGCTGCTGTCTCCATCGCCACACTCTGCTGCCATGTGCCACTTTCAGGTCTCTTCACACTGCTGGTGTGTTTAATTTTTTGACATAGGGTGCAGGCAGATTACGGGCCTCACATAGCTGCTGCCAGGCCCCTAATCTGCCATGGGCCCCTATATACCGCCTCCTCATGCTGCTGCCAAGTCTAGAGTCTCTCATGGGTCCCTGTACGGCCTCCCATTGCTGCTGTCTCCATCGCCACACTCTGCTGCCATGTGCCACTTTCAGGTCTCTTCACACTGCTGGTGTGTTTAATTTTTTGACATAGGGTGCAGGCAGATTACGGGCCTCACATAGCTGCTGCCAGGCCCCTAATCTGCCATGGGCCCCTATATACCGCCTCCTCATGCTGCTGCCAAGTCCAGAGTCTCTCATGGGTCCCTGTACGGCCTCCCATTGCTGCTGTCTCCATCGCCACACTCTGCTGCCATGTGCCACTTTCAGGTCTCTTCACACTGCTGGTGTGTTAAATTTTTTGACATAGGGTGCTGGCAGATTACGGGCCTCCCATTGCTGCTGCCAGACATGTAATCTGCCATGGGCCCCCGTACCGACTCCTCATGCTGTGACGTTGCAACAAGGTGTAATTCAACCCTACATATGTTAGACCGCCTTTACGAACAGCTAAAGGCCATCACAGATTTCCTGATGTTAAAAGCGGATAAAGGTACTCCCTGTGTAACTTAGATGTCAGCCATTGTCAGCTCATGTGTGACACCTGCGCTTGCTCAGGCCCTTTGAGGAGGCCACGCTATTCGTGAGTCGGCAGGACTATGGGATGAATGAGGTCAAATCGGCCATGGGCCCCCGTACCGCCTGTTCACGCTGATGCTGGTCCCACAGTGTGACCTGGGTCCCTGTACGGCCTCCCATTGCTTCCACTCTGCCATGTACCTCTTTGAAATCTCCTCACACTCCTGCGGTTGTCCATTTTGTCATAGGTTGCTGGCAGATTAGCGGCCTTCCATAGGTGCCGCCAGGCCCCATATCGACCATGGGCCCCCGTACCTCCTGGTCACGCTGCTGCTGAGCCCACAGTGTGACCTGGGTCCCTGTACGGCCTCCCATTGCTTCCACTCTGCCATGTGCCACTTTGAAATCTCCTCACACTCCTGCGGTTGTCCATTTTGTCATAGGTTGCTGGCAGATTACAGGCCTTCCATAGGTGCCACCAAGCCCCATATCGGCCATGGGCCCCCGTACCGCCTGGTCACGCTGCTGCTGGGCCCACAGTGTGACCTGGGTCCCTGTACCGCCTCCCATTGCTCCCACTCTGCCATGTGCCACTTTCAGGTCTCCTCACGCTCCTGCTGGTTTCCATTTTGTCATAGGTTGCTGTATGGCCTCCCATTGCTGCTGCCTCCACCGCCACACTGTGGCTCCAAACACTGGTTTTGGCCCCGTGACTGGCCAAAGGAGTGAAGTGTGCAGTGATTCTAAGATCGACGGCACTCATCTGCATGTCATACTGACAGACAGTATTATTTCTCTTCCCCAGCAGACTCCAAGGGCATTTAAATTAAAGGTACAGTGTTCTGCACTAATATTAAGTCTCTCTGAAGCCTAGAAACACCCTTTTTTAAGTTAAATTCACAGCGAATTTATTCGACTCGAATCGAATATTGTCCACGAATTCGCCGAATCAGTCGAATCGAATTTTTCATTTCTTCGCTCATCTCTAGTTATAGCACATAACAACCTGATTGGCGCACATGCAGACCATGCTGATATTGAAAGAATAAACCTTAAATAAGCAGATCTGGTGGACCGATCCAGGCGCAATAATATTAAATTCAGAGGCATACCGGAGAGTGTTACTAACAATGCTTTGCTCCACTACATCCACCAATATATGAAACATCTCATTCCGTCATTATCGGACATAGAGCTAGCCATCGATCGAGCACATAGGATACCCAAACCAGCGTTCCTCCCCGCCTCAATCCCCAAGGATGTATTGGCACGCATCCATTTTTATCACATAAAGGAAAAATGTATTTCAGCAGCTAGAAATCTTCTATCACTACCACCATCACACGCAAATGTCAAATTATTTGCTGATTTGTCTAAAGCCACACTGCTAAACTGCAAAAAGCTAATTACCATCACCAAAGCATTGAGGAACCATGGAATAAAATGAAAAAGATGTAACATTTCTTTGGGGAATTCCTCCGTAGAGGCGGCATGGTTGTAGAGTGTGGACAAGTGTGGAGAGAGGTCATGGGCAAAACTTTTGTAAAATTCATTGGTAAAACTATTGTTTCCTGGTGATTTGTTGTAAGGTAAGGTTTTGATGGCTTTTTCAATCTCCATAGGAGATATTGGGTTGGATATAGATGTGAGTTGTGTTGGAGTTAGTTGGGGTAGCTTCGTAGCGCTTAGGAATTTTTGTATGGATGTGGTTGTAGGTTGGGTTGTGTTTGGATCTGCTTTGAGGTTATATAATTTTCGATAGTAGGCCGCAAAAGCATTAGCTATATCTTGCGGATATATCTGTATGAACCCTATTGAAATGCATTGTTATGACAAAATCTTTTCAATAAAAATATTGAACATAAAACCTCGACCAGTTTCGATCAATAGAAGTGAAGTCAGGAAGTGCAAAATCTGCCATTTTGGAGATAGTATTTATACACAGCAGTGATTACATCACTTGCTGTAGCTGTGTCACTTAATTACTTGCCCTAAATCTATCCATAATTACCTGCAACATTGCTGAATACAGTATACATATGCCGGATATGCTTGGGCTAGTAAACAAAACTTAAAATTAAATCATAGAGTAAATCAAGTACATAAAATACAGCGATGGGGTTCTTAAAGGGAAAATCCCCGCCTACCAATAATGCCTAAATCTTTCAAGGGCATATTAAAAAGATGTAAACCAACACAGTATATTCCCAAAGGGAGTCATACATTCTGTCAGGTTTGCATACTTTAAGCTGTATTCTACATACAGTTTAAAAACTGTTCTGTGTCAGTCTCTATGCTGGAAAAACTAATTAAAGGGGAATGTACCCTCCCAAGCTTTACTAAACTGCCTGATGTAAATCAAAATTGCTCTTAAAGGGGACAAGCCACTCAGACCAATTATCCCAGAATAAGGGATGTTATATACTGTAAGCTGTACTCTAGATACGGTCTATAAAAAAAGGGTAACCTATAGCAATCTAAATGCTAAAATAACTTTTTAAAGGGGGAATATGCTCTCCCAAGCTTAGTGGAACTGTCTTATTTAAATCACAAATTTATTCTAATAGAGGACAGTCCACTCAGGTTGATTAGCCCAGAGTAACAACCATGTTCTTGAATTAGGGGTACCTAATCCATGAAATAAGGATACCTATCTATATATAAATATAGTATGGAGTTCAAGATCGACCCTAAATCCCCCTAGGGAACTCCAACTATACAATGGATGAAACTAAACTAAATAGTCCCATTACCTGGTTTTAGAGTTACTAATAAGTACTCTTGGGATTTGATACCAGACCAGATACAGCAATGGCCTTAAAGGGTAAATCTGAATATAATAAAAAAACATCAGCACCAGCAGGGTTAAATGTAAAAATAGACCTGAACTGTTTTTTAACCAATTTTAGGAACCTATACTATTAGCTCCATTTATGAGGTATAAGAAATTATCATCTAGTTTACCTATTGTTTATTATATTCAGAGTTACCCTTTAAGGCCGTTACTGTACCCCCAATTCAAGAACATGGTTGGTGCATAACCTCCATCGAGTAATCTGCAAACAAGAGCCCATCTACAGATAAAGCATGTGTGCGCCGGAATTTTTGAAGGATGGCCTGATTCTCAGCGTTGTTCTGGTAGCATACAATCAACAGCTTAAGTTTAGTGTGAAAATCGGATGGCGGGCCAATATGGTGGGTCCTTTCAACCACACAGGGATATTGCAGGCCTAGTTCTCCGGAATGGATGTAGCACATATGTTGAGCAGCATGGAGGGAGAATATATCTTGGGCAGGCCTATGATGCACAAATTATTCCACCTTGATTGGTTTTCAAGATTCTCTACCTTATCTTGAAGATCTCTTTGGACCATGGTGAGTCTGGCTAGTGTGGCAGAAACAGCCAATGAGTTGCCTTCGATGGAGATCCTATCTTCTATCTGTGTAATACGCTGAGCCTGTGATGTGAGAGTAATTGTTAGGAGTGCCACGACTGCGTGGGCAATGCCCACTGATGAGGCAGGGTCCGGAGGCTGGGAAGCAGGAGGCTGTAGCTGCATTGGGTTCTGCTGATACCCTGAGTGTGGTGTGTGCTGGGAGTGGCCACCATCTTGGCTGCAGCAGCCACTGTGTCCCCCTATGACAGGTGGGGGACATAAGAGAAGCGGGTTCGGGAAAGCTCTACAAAGCGGTCCATATGGTCCCCCAAAGCGGCCATCTAAGGTGTGTGCCTCCTGCAAGCCCCCATCAGCTCGATCGCTGACTGCTGTGTCCACTGGACCCAGAGGATCACTGATCTGTATACAGAGCAGTGGGGTCTCACCTTGCTACCATGTGATCACTATGACCAATCACAGCACTCACCTCTTCAGTAGTAAAGATGGCTGCCATTGATGCAGCCATTCTGAACTACTTTGAGCTTTATGATTGTTCACAGTGATCACATGCTACAAGGCCAAGAACCATAGCTGTAGCTAATCACAGCTGATCACAGTGTTCTCGGTGGCTGCAGGAATGATGCTGATAACTGTCAGAAATGATTGTTTATACATCCATCATGGCTGTATAAGCAATCCTAGTGCAAAATAATTAAATAAATAACTTCCCTAGAGTAGTGCAGTTTTACTGTGGTAACACTGCACTGCTCTGATGACATAATGTAATAAAAAGTTAAAAAATATTGTAAATAAAACAAACAAAAATAATACATATATATTAAACCCTCTATTTGCCTTTATGACGCTACGGGTGTAAACAGACATGCGTCCATTTACATCTGACTACATGCAATCCTATTGAATCCAAACCACTAAAAACATAGGATGAGGATCACTTCCCCTCTGCCTGAGCAGATTGGATTAAATGGCTATTGGCTGTAAATGGACAGGCAGGCCTATAGAGGAGAGCAGGTTATGTCTGACACATAGACTTGTCATCTGCCTACTTAGTGGGGATCACCGAACAGATCCCCCACTGAGCAAGTGGATCACAAGTGGAGTTCACCCCATGGGAAAGGGGCCTTATCCTATGGTGACATTGTACCCCACCGCTGCACCAATCATTGTCCCCAATCACCGTCACCCACTCACAGTGTCCCTGTTCACCGCGATACCATTCATATTGTCATTGATCACTGACACATTAGTCATATTGTCCATGATCACTGCCACACCAGCCATATTGTCCCTGATCACCACCACACCAGTTAAAATTTCCCTGTTCACTGCCAAACAAGTCAGATCGCCTTCAATCACTGTCACACAACTTACAATGTCCTTGATCATTGCCACACCAGTCATATTGCCCCTGATCACCGCCACACCAGTTGCAGTGTCACTACACTAGTGCCAGCAGTGGTGTCCCTGATTGTTGCAACAACAGTCCTATTGTCACCTAACCAATCACCACCACAATAGTTACAATTTCCCTGATCACTGCCACACCAGTCAGATTGCCCCCAATCACTGTCACACAACTTACAGTGTCCTTGCTCATTGCCACACCAATCATATTGCCCCACCACACCAGTTGCAGTGTCACTACACCAGTGCCAGCAACGGTGTCCGTGATTGTTGCCACAAAATTCCAGCATCACCTGACCAAGTATAAATCAGCAGCAGTGTTCCTGATCACCGCCACACCAGTGCAGTGTTGCCTCTGCTTGCTGCCTGTTATGACCCTGGTCTGTTTATTGACAACATTTCTTCCTGTTGTCTGGACCGTTCCTTTGCTTCTCTGCTAACCATGTCTCTACCTGCAGCCTGAACTGACCCATCTGCATGTCCAACTGACTATGTTCCAGCCATCCCCTAGGACTGCTATATGTGATGCTACACTAAGCTATATTCCTTGGCCATTCATATAGAGGTGACCATTACAATACATTGGTTTTTATACACTTGGTTGATACAATTGGTTGATACAAGATAAAACATCCAGTACATAATCAGCCCAGACAGTGAAAAAGTCTCACACATGTGGTAGTTCCATCCTCAGGAGTATCAGAATGTGTTTTGAGATGTAGTTTTAAGTATGCCCATGCTATTTGAGAAATATCTCATTAAATTGACAGCTTTGTGTAAAAAAAAATAACTTTCATTTTCTTTCTGCAGTTTCCAAAAACTTGTGTCAAAAAATAAAGTCTTCAAAAGACTCGCCATGCTACCAAAAAATACCTTGAGGTGTCTGCTTTTCAAAATGTGATAATTTTGTCAATCTTTCTGCTGTCCTGGTGCTCCAGGGCCTCCCCTAGAACACTTGAAGGTGCTGTATGGATTTTGGGCCCCTTTATATGTCTAGGCTGTGAAAAAGTCTCACACATGTGGTATCACTATACAGGGGAGGAGTAGCAGAATGTGTTTTGGGGTGTACATCTAAGTATGCCTATGCTGTGTGTTAGAAATATCTTATTAATTGCCAACTTTGTGAAAAAAAATCTGGCAGGTTCCAAAAACGTTTGGCAAAAAATGACTCACTATGCTTTTCAAACAATACCTTGGAGCATTTTATTTATGAAATGGGGTCATTTTGGAGTGTTTTCACTGTCCTGGTGCCTTCAAAAATGTGATAGATAGTCAGCAAATTAGATGAATGAAAGCCAAAAATGCACCTTGGATTTTGGACCCCACTATGCAGCTAGGCTGTAAAAAAAAAGTCTCACACATGAGGTATCCCCTTACTCAGTAGACATAGGAGAATGTGTTTTGGGGTGTAATTATAAGTATGCTTTTGTTGTGTGTGGGAAATAATTTACTAAAATGACAACAAAATAAAAAAAATATATATTTAATTTCCTATTTTTCAATAAAATTGTGACACAAAAATTACAACTTCAAAAAAACTTGCCATGTCTCTTACTAAATACCTTTGACTGTCTACTTTCTGAATAGAGGTCATTTGGGGGGTATGTGTACTCTCCTGCCATTTTAGGGTCTCATGAAATAAGATGAGCAGTAGCAGAATATATGTTAGCCTAAATTTATGAAGAAAGATTATTTGTTTGCAAAATTTATATCAGAAACTGAGAAATCGGATTTTCAAACATTTTCTGTATTTATTTTCTTATATCGCAATTAATTAAAAAAAAAACTGTATTAATTAAATACCACCAAAATAAATCTCTATTTGTCTCAAAAAATGATAACATTTTTATTTAGGTACAGTGTTGCATTATTGAATAATTGTCATTCAAATTGTGACAGCACTGAAAGCTGAAAATTTGCCTGGGCAGGAAGGAGGTGAAAGTGTCCAGTACTGATGTGGTTAAAGGTGATATGTTCTGGCTCTGCAAGCAAAATGCCTTTTTTATGTAAACTTTGTCAAACACATCATCCTAAAGTAAACCTTTTTACTAATAGAAACATAAGGGTTGTCATTGCTGACCTTTTTCTGATAATGCTAGAGAGCTGGTTATTATGGATGCAATACTTTTTAAGTCACCAACTTAAAAATGCATGTTGTTGTATAGGTCTTAGAAAAATATTAAGAAAGTGGAATGACATGACAGTGACAACTATTATTTACTAAATGAGAAGTAATTAATAACAGCCTACATTAAGCATGGTTTCCTTAAACATTCAGTGTTCATAACTCTAAAATCCTAAATATAGTAGAAGAAATATGAAACAGTTTACTATCCTATAGAACCAATTATACAAATAATTTTCTATTTATTTTAACTCATGAATTTCCTGTTGACTGATGGATCTAAAATGTACTTATTCGTGTAATTATCTTGTAAGCTTTTCTATAATTCCCTAAGCTAAGAATGAATTTAAAGTGGTTCTAAAAGACTCAAGGTTTACAGAATGCATTAAGGTAAAAAACCTTATGGGTGTAACTCCCCCCCAGCCCCTCCATATACTTACCTGAGCCACATCTCGATCCAGAGATGCTTGTTCAAGCGAGCCTGCTCAAGTGCCCCATAGCAAGAGGCTTGCTACTGGAGGCACTCAGTAGAGGAGAGAAACAAGGACTGCCAGAGGGGCACCCAAAAAGAAGAGGATCTGGGCTGTTCTGAGCAAAACTATCACACAGAGCAGGTATTATAATATATTTTTTTTAATCTTTCCTTCAAAATCACTTCTTTCTCTGGTATCTACCTCACTTTTTCTGTCTCGAGTGTCTACAGCTTCATGAAGTTTACTGTTTATTTTAGATACTTTTCAATGAAATCCTCCATAGATTTGAATTAATGCAATGATGTGAGTGGTTAAAGGAGTATCCTGTTTTTCTGTCTTTGCTGTTTAATATGTTAAAAATGCACCATATATTATACCCTAACATTTAAAGTAAAGTCCTGCATATAACTTATTCAATGTATAATTCCAAAACATACAGTACAGTGTGTTCACATGTGTATATTCAGAGCAGTTGTTGGTAATCTAAGCTCACCATAAGGAATGTATTTGTTTTTTTTTTATACATTTCACATTCATTATCGAACTGCATGGGCCATTAAAACTTTTTATTACAGAATTCTTTAATCAGTTGTTGGTAATTACATCATTAACAGTATTTGGAAATCAATAAAATCAATGGAAAGAAGTGAGCGCTATCCAAACAGCTGCTGTGCACTCAAGGTACCAACACAAGCCTAAAATAACAGAAAGAATAAATAGTGCAGCGCTAAAATTGACAATATGTATTCGCAGTGATTAAAGTATGATTCAATTTGAACAGTCTGTGCAGTTGTAAAAGTGCCAAGTGACTGGTAGACTCAATGGTGGTGCTCCGTGATTAATAGCTGAATTGCGCACTCACCAGAAGTATAATAATAATACAAGTTATATATTATTATATCCAGGAGTATCCCCATCAGGTAATGGTCTGGTCAAATTTGGTAGTCCTCCCTCAGGATGGTCATCATCAGGTGCCCAGAAGTCAGGATTAATCAGATCCAGATAGCCAGAAGTCCCTGTTTAGGGGATGGGTGGAGCTGTCTGCTAACAGCAGGTCTTCCTCCTCTTGGCAAGGGCTCTGTAAATAAATACTCCTCTCGGGGAGTCAGGGAAGGACGCCCATAGTGTAGTATTGAAAATAATATATTTATTGGTTATGAGTATGTTTTCAAACAAGCAGGAGCTAAAAACAGCATCAGGGTGTAGAAGTGAAACTAACCCGTAGGAAATCAAAGATGGCACCAGGCCTCCACGTGGCTCTGGCGGCGTAGCGTCATGACGTCCTGGCCCCTCCTAATATTATAGTATTTGGAAATCAATATGCTGTTAATGAGATAATTGCTAACAAGTGGTTAAATATCTCGCTTTCAATTGCAAAAGATAACATTTCTGATGTAGCCCTAGCCTAAGGATGCAGAGTTGCAATAACCCTCTATTGCTTTAAAGTAAGTACAAGTTTACAGACCAAACCTGGACAAGTTAAAGCAGAGACATTTACTTAAAAAACTCCAGCAAAAAATAACAAGATACAAATTATTAGCTCAGGATAAATTCAGGATACACAAAGCAGTTTTGCTGCAATATTTACCTTCCATTCTGAATTGTTCTCCACATTACACTTTTTTTCCTCTATTAGATGTTTTCAGTCCAGCATAATTTAACCCACTTCCTCTGAGCTGTCATAGACCCCATCCGACTGGACAGTGAAAAGAAGAGCACAATAAGCTCATTTCTATGTCACATTTATTTTAATTTTTTTTTCCTATCATCATGCTACTTGTCAGCACATGAAGTGACTGGCTGCTTGTGCTGCTTATATCTTTCAGATTCAACTGCAAAATGCAAATGTCAGGTACCTACACTGCTTGTAAAAAAAAAATACATTTAATTTATGTATTTATGAATAAAGAGTTGGATTAGTGTTTGCCTTTTATATTTATTTTAGCTTTAAATCTAAAAACTGAATTTAACCACTTGCCTTCCGGGCACTTTCACTCCCTTCCTGCCCAGGCCAATTTTCAGCTTTCAGTGCTGTTGCACTTTGAATGACAATTGCACGATCATGCAACACTGTGCCCATATGACATTTGTATCAGTTTTTTTCTCACACAAATAGAGCTTTCTTTTGTGTTATTTAATTTCCACTGGGTGTTTTTATTTGTTGCACTGTAAATAAAAAAAAAGCAAAAAATGTGAAAACATTTTTTTCTTTGTTTCTATTATAAAATTTTGCAAACAGGTAGTTTTTCTCCGTCACTGATGTGCATTGATGAGGCTGCACTGATAGGTAGCACTGATGGGCCCTGATGAGGCAGCGCTGATGAGGTGGCACTGGTGGGCAATAATGAGGAGGCACTGATGATGCACTAATATGCAACAATGATGGGCACTGATAGGCGGCACTGATGGACACTGATAGGTTGCACTGATGCCACTGATGGGAGGCACTGCTAGGCACTGACAGGCAGCACTGCTGGGCAGCACTGACAGGCGACACTGCTGGGCACTGATGAGTGACACTGATGGGTGCTGATGGGTGACATTGCTGGGCAATGCTGGGTGGCACTGCTGGGTGGCACTGTTAATCAGGGCACTGAAAATCAGTGCCTTGATTATCAGTGCAGATCTTCCTTGTCAAATTTGTCAGGTATCAGCAGTACTTTCCTCAGGCTGCAACAATGTGAGAAAAGTGCTGCTGATAACTGGAAACTGTATTTACTTTGTGATCTGCTGTGTCATTGGACACAGCTGATCCCATGGTAAAAGGCCGCTGTGATTGGCCTTTTACCTCATCACATGATCAGCTGTGTCCGTAGGACACAGCAATCACCAACAGCGCAGGGTGTGCACCACTGGGGGCGCTCAGGAGGCATGTTCTGGGAGGATGTCAATCGACACTCTCCCAGATCTGGACAACCGTGCTGTAGCCATATTTTGGCTATAGCGTGCTTGGGAAGTGGTTAACCAGGTAGTACTAGTAAGGAAGCT
This sequence comes from Staurois parvus, assembly GCF_062004578.1. Classification (NCBI taxonomy): domain Eukaryota; kingdom Metazoa; phylum Chordata; class Amphibia; order Anura; family Ranidae; genus Staurois; species Staurois parvus. The sequence continues at coordinate 14,151,926 of NW_028317949.1, forward strand.
CTCAAAGATGCTTGATATAAGCCTTAAAGTGTATTTCTCCTTTTGCAGTTGAATTTTGGATTACTCTTGATAGTGATACACTTAAGGGTCAACAAGGTCCCGACTCCCAATATACATTTATCTTTGGTGCTATGAAGTGATTTACTTATTGCCTTTCTAGGATTTATAACTACTTGCCAACCCCAGATAGCCAAATGACGGCTACACTGCGTCATATGACGTCCTCCCAGAATGCGCTCTCCTGCGCGCCCCTGGTGATCTCCATGATCACTGTGTCCTACGGACACAGCTGATCACATGATGTGGTAAAAGGCCAATCACAGCGTCCTTTTACCACATGATCAGGCATGTCAAATGACACGCTGATCACCGGGAAATGCAATTGCCGGTTCTCGGCTGCACTTTCCTCACGCTGTCAGAGCGTGAGGAAAGTACTGCCGAGAACCAGCAGTTGTCAGAGCAGGGATCGGCACCGATCATCAGGGCACTGATGATCAGTGCCCTGATGATCGGTGCCCAGCAGTATAACCCACCAGTTCTGCCCACCTGTGCCCAGCAGTGCACCCACCTGTGCCCAGCAGTGCTCCCACCTGTGCCACCCAGCAGTGCCACACACCTGTGCCAAGAAGTGCCACCTACCTGTGCCCAGCAGTGCCACCCACCTGTGCCCACCAGTGCCACCCACCAGTGCCCATCAGTACTGCCAGTCAGTGCCACCAGTCAGTGCCCAACAGTTGTGCCAGTCAGTGCCCAGCAGTTCCACCAGTCAATGCCTAGCAGTGCCGCCAGTCAGTGCCCAGCAGTGATGCCAGTCAGTGCCACCTATTAGTTCTGTCTATCAGTGCTGCCTATCCGTGACACCTCATTAGTGCTGCCTATCAGTGCCACCTATCCGTGCCTCCTCATTAGTGCTGCCTATCAGTGCCGCCTATCAGTGCCCATCAGTGCTTCCTATCAGTGCCCATCAGTGCTGTCTCATCAATGCACATCAGTGAAGGAGAAAAATTACCTGTTTGAAAAGTTTTATAAGTTTTTTTGTTTATAGCGCAAAAAGTAAAGTGCCCAGTGGCGATTAAATACCACCAAAAGAAAGCTCTATTTGTGAGAAAAAAATGATAAAAATTTCATATGGGTACAATCTTGCATGACCGCGCAATTGTCAATCAAAGTGCGACAGCGCTGAAAGCTGAAAATTGCCCTGGTAAAGAAGGGGGTATAAGTGCCTGGTTGGCAAGTTGATAAAGTCTGTAAGTTGTCCATTTATTGAGCATCACACAACCCCAATACAGGGCTGTTTTATGCATGGGGAATTTTCTACCAGACTACCAAGAGAAATATCATCAACATACAACCATGCAACATGGGACTAGAACACAAATAGTAGTCAGATAAGCCAGGGTCCTATCCAGTTAGGCTAAAATTCAGAGATGGAAATTTACTCAAAGATAGTTCAGAGTTCAGGTCATTGCGAGGTACCCAGATACAGACATCCAAACCTTGTCAAGAGCATAGATATACACTCACCAGAGTTGGGACATAAAAAGAGTTTAGTTTTTCAAAGTGAAGAAGGAAGCAGAAATCATATGGACTAGATGTCAGAGACGAGAACTCTGGAGAGAGGATAAAACCAACAGACCCAGGGAATACAGAAGAACAGCAGCAGGCTACAAAACAAGGTTGAACATCAGGATATACTGAAAATTGACCACTCCATGACAGAACTGCATGTGGGTCCTTACTACATGACTGTATCATAGCTTGTTAGTTATTTTGGTAATAGAGGGGGGTGTTAAACAATACAATTGTCATGATAAGTTTGTAATGACATGAGCTGGCATGCAAAGTCTTAGTAAATATCTTAAATGCAATTGTACATAATTTGTAAAGCCATATACGTAAAATATAACTTCATATTGTGTTAATTATTGTTGAATTTTATACAGCTATTTATAAATAACACCTGTACTGCATCCTGGATATATAAGGTATTTGATATACTATGGTCTCAACCTACATATGCAAATGCATCTTATAGTATTGCTTAGTTTTCAGAACTTTCTGTAAAGTTCACAAAGCTTGTAGAGTTGTGACTGCTGGGTCTAGTTTTGTTATGGCCTTAATATTTAAGAATGTTTATAATGTTAACGTTATGTTTTGTATTGCCTGTTATGCTTTGACCCGTCTTCGACACGGGAGGTGACATACAGTAATATGTCCGATTTTGTATTCACGTCTGTATATGTATTGTTATGCCTGCTTTCTTCTAATAAAAATCTTTTTGGGAAAAAAAAAAAACAAGAATGGAACTTGTCATACTTGTTGTCTTCTCTAATTAGGAGGAAACATTTGCCTTGTTCCCACCATTCAATCACCACAGACAGAAGGTTCGGCCTCAACCCCAAGCATTAGTAAAATTGTCTTGTCCTCAACAACCATGAAACGTTGAAACTTCTCATAACTCTACTTTTCTTCCTAAAAAAGACAGCCATGAAAGTTATTAAGACAGAAGTCAGAAATTGCAAACTGGGATTATAACTTGTCTCATTGCACTTATGTGATAATGGTATACTATGATTTATTCCACAGATGCCCCTACTGAAATCCAGTCAACTCTTTAGAGTAGGAGACATAACTGTTTAATAGCAACGATTGATCTGAGTTTCTTCAGTTAGTGTTCATGTCATTCTATGGTAAGTGGATGCAAAGTATATTTTATTATGCATTATGGTGTAAATGTTTCAGGTATTTGTTAAAAAGTGTTGTAGAGCAGAAATTCTTTAAAAAAAAAATAACATAAAAAAAAATGTTTCATTAATCAATAAACCAGTCAAATCAGTCAAGGAATGTATTGTCATTTTTCCACATTCCCTTCCTACTTTTTTCATGCGTAGGAAAATAATTTGAGCTAATAGCAGTACTAAACATTTTCTGGTTTTCAAGGGAAATACAAGCTTTGCCAGTATTGAACTGGTTTGATCCAAGTCCTATAGCTCAATTATCTTCTGTACATACATTTAGAGAACATCCCCTGGCTACAAGATTAGAGCTGATGACCAGGGCTAGTGCTAGACTATTTTGCACCCGCAGCAAGACTTCAAATTAAACCTCCACATGGAGCCAATCCTTGCTAAGATTAGTGCTGTGTGGACACTGACTGGGGAGCTGGAAGGAAGTGATGTTGCTTTCAGCATGACTTGCATGGCACCTAATTGGCTGAATGCCTCTTCTTCAGGGATTGGCTGAAGTTTGCAGCAGATAGCTTTGTCTTCAGCTAACATCATTCAATCCTGTCTGGGGACAGCGACACCAGGACCCAAAAGTGACATTTTCCATGTTGCTTCCAGGTGATTAATAGGAAGGGGAGAGCAGTAAACAAGTGTTCGCTGATCTCTCTCCCTACTACTGGTGGCACCCACCATGTAGGTCCCAGGCCTGCTGATGGGAGCGCAGAGCCTGGGAAGCATGGCAGGGCATATGAGGAGCGTGGAAGCGATCTGGAGGCTGCACAGCTATTGGATCATTTCCACCTTATAGTCAGTCTGTCATATTTACACACACTCAGTGAGATGCTTCCTGATAGTTGAAACCCAATCAAATTGTATTAAAAATAAGAAATAGTGTTGCACTCCACTTCCAATTGAAAAAAATGTGTAAAAAAATAAATAACAATCCAGCTTCACTACTGTGCATAACGATATCTCTGCAATTATATTATTGCTACAAACATGTCCTTATAAAATCCTTGTCTGTGACACTTCTTCCAGTGCTATGATAGAAAATTATAAGCTGTGCAGTTCACCAATCATAAGAAAAATGTCTACACCTTGATCGGTTGTGCTCTCACCTGGTGTGTATGACCAAACCGTTAAGTGAGGTCATAAAAAACTTGTGTCTCTTTAATGGGGCTAAATGGTAAATGGATGGGAGTATTCCTCTATCCCTGGGGTGTATGGATGGATGAATGGATGGATCAAATTGTATGATGATAAACCAATAAAAAATGTTTTAAATATATACTGTATATCTGGAAAGCTGCCACTTTAAGTGAAATTACACTTAAGTGAAATTGCACATATGTGCAGTTAATAAAAAAAGACGCTCACCAAATAGTGTAAAAGTGTGATCATAAAAAATACCATAAATAAATGAACATAAATGATCATATAGCAAAGAAGTGGTGAAACATAAAAAAGTCCCAGAAACCGATTTTATGTGACAGTCCAACTGATAATCAAATCTTGCCATTCCAAACGTATGTTCCCCCAACGTGTATGGCTAAAATGAGAACTCACCAGATTGCTTTGGCCAACAAGGTAGCCAGCAAGCTTGTAAACACAAATCCTGTATGCCTCAGGTGCAATGCACAATGCCAAGGATTGGTGTTGTTGCCTGGCAGCCAACGTTGGGGTACTCAAGAGTTTGCTGCACTGTGACTACCTTTTTAGTTTTTTTCTGAGATGCTGGTTAAGAATGGAGAAGGTGATATAATGTTACTTGATTGAGAGTTATCATCAGTTGTGTCCTTTAATGTGTCACAGTTTGCAAGTCTGTTCGAAGATTGCAAATGATGTATCATAAAGTCGCATTTCATATAATAAATGGTCATATAATTTTGTGCTCATTGTTTTGTCACATTATATAAAAGTGTGGCAGATTTGCCACAAATTTTCTAACTTTTGAAATCTATCTAAAAGATAAATAGAAAGACAGAAAAATGTCATTAAATTTCAAAAGATCTAATAATTGCATGTGTTTTAAAATGGTTCACATGACTTCTTAATTATACTACAGATCAGAATGTAAACTGTGCCAAAATCGAGTCAACATTTACAACAGATGTGCAATAAAAAAATAATGTACATTTCTTTTCTCTAAAAAGTGCTGTGTAAATTGATGGCACTATATAAGTACCTGTAATAAAAATAAATAAATAAAATGTGTAAAAACAAGCATACATCTGCAGACTGGTCATGGACATGCACAAAATAGGAAGCGGAAGACAGTCAAAAATCTGTGCGATCAGATTAGCACAATGCATGTGTCAATGTGATTGAAATAATGATTCATTTAATTTTTTTAATTGCAATTTCAAATGATGAATGCCGTATGTATACTACTCAAATCATAAAGCAGTGAATATTAGTATTTTAATAGTGTTGGTAAAAGACAAAAATTTTAAATTTTTGTTTTCTTTGTGTAACCCATGGCAAATTAAAGTACTGCACAGGAATATCTCTTTAACAATACCCAATTTAGGAATAACTCATATAAACAGTATCTTGCTATATGTCAGGAGTGCAATATATATTGATGGAAGATGAAGAAGTAATGTATATGTGTTACATCTCCATCCCCACTTGAATTTATAGAAATTCAGCCATGAAAAATCTTTTGCACCTTCATGAGTTGGCACAAACAAATGGCGTAATCCATCTATGATACAATCTTGACATTTACCAATATCAGAGAAGAGTATTATCAGAAAAATCCAAACATCATAAATTAAAGAGTATTGGATGAGTTCTATCAAATCTTAAACTTCAACGTGTACAGTCCTTTCATCCTCTTAGAATATTTTAGAGTGTCACTTGTAAAATAAACAACACTATTCAAGGCTTACTTGTTGCTTTGAGTTTTTGGAGTCAATTAGATTATCTCGCAGGTTTATAGGTAAGACCCGGTGGACAGAATTTACAATCTATTTTATATTATAAATACTGTGAAGCTCTGTACAATCAATTCTATGAAATTTAAATGAATATATGTCTGGAAATATGTTACAATGTACAAAAAAAGGACATTTTGTTTTGTTAGCAGTAGTATCAAGGAGAACAAGGCTTTGCCCCTAATTCTTCATTGACAGACAACACTGTCCACCACCATGTATTTAGGTACAACATTTACCGGTAATTGAAATTTTTTTTAGGTTTTATATGAAATTCAAGTATTTATTCAGTTGCAAATAGCTTTTCAACAAATCTAAAAATGTCCTGAGCCAATAAACAAAATAACACATGTAAATACAGTGTCTTGTGGTTGTTTAAGCAACAACCCAGGGGGTCTTTAACCTCTTTGTGGAGTTTAAAAGAGACCCTGTCCTTTATGATGATTAGCACACCCTGTGTCTTTACCTCAGTAATAGCTGTGAAGATATTTGGAAATTCCCCATGACAACACTTATGGAGTGCCTGATTGTGAAAGTGCGTGCGTTTATTGCACACATAGAATGCCACATCTATGCTGTGCTGCATTTAGCAGGGTGATTTAGACCTCTGGTATTAATAGTTAGAAAAGATGCGCCCCATGGTGAATAATAAGATGTAGATGCATAAGTTGGCTTAGAGGAGATCTACAATGAGGGGTAACATTTGTCTTCATAAGTAATCAACATGTCAGGGGGACTAGCGAAGCAGGGTAACCTCAGACAGGTTCAGTTGAGAGCACGAGAATTTTTGGAGGTGACTAGGTGTCAATCAAAATCCATGTGGTTGCCACATCTAGGAGGTGAAGGTTTAGTGGAGGTTTCAGGTATGATATTCCAGGATTTTAATTGTGTCATACATTTGTTCCACAGAATCCACCACATGTATGACTCCTTCTTTGGTGATCATGATTTTAGTGGGTATCCCCACCTGTAGCTGATTGTGTGATTCCTGAGAGCTTTTGTAATTGTCTTAAGATTTTTGAGTTTTTGAAGTGTGTACTGAGACAGGTAGGCAAAGAATTGATGATCCACATACTGGGGTTTATTTACTAGAGCTGGTTCACTCAGAATCTCATGTACCTGTGCATGGAAGCCAATCAGCGTATAACCTCAGCTTGTTCAATTAAGCTTTAGCAATAAACCCTGTAAGCTGATTGGTTTTTATGCAGAAGTGCACGAGATTCTGAGTGAACCAGCTTTAGTAATAAACCTCACTGTGTGTAGAGCTGATCCCAGTTGAGCACCATGGACAAATGTTCCTGTATGTGCTAAAAAGGTAAGTGGAGAAACACATCCCTGGGTACTTGATCTGGTAGATGAGCTGGTTTGGGTAGGCAATGGATTCTGTTCACTGTCAAATCCAGGGCAGAAAGGTCAGGCAAAATTGAATTGGACATATCAGTTACAGTACATATTAACGAAGTTCAGATTGTTTAACAGATTCTAGGATGCGTCTAATTTTTAAATTATTTTGTCATTGGATTTTTGTCTCTATTCAATACACCCAAGACATCATATCAGCATGGGCGGAGCTCCTCAAGGACATAAGCATATCTTTCATGGTAATGTCCAGCACAGGCTGATTGGTGGTAGGAAACTGATCTTGAGAATCAGGAAGATCTCTAGTATCATCTTCAGAATCATAGTTAGAGCTTACCTCATTGCTGTGGTCTAGGCCATCCATCCAAAATCTTGCCTTTTTCTTGTATTTCAGACAAAGGAGTGGAGGAGGGAGAGCACTGATTTCTCCATGTATTGCCGCCATTGTGGCAGCTGTTTGCCCGGACCCAATGTTGTAAAGAATGGGAAGCGGAGTTAGAAGATGAGTCAGTACTATCTTGCTTGTGTTCCTGTGATTACTGTGTAAAAAAGCAGTCAGTTTTTTTGGCTGTCAATCCTCCTCCGCTGGAGGAGATAAGGGAGGGGGCTGCTGGAGGAAATGAGGGAGGGGGCCGCTGGAGGAGATGAAGGAGGGGGCCTACTGGTACGTTGCTGTCCCCAGGGATAACATGTTCACTGGCTAGGAGGTGCAGGAGGCTGAACATAGTCAATAAACAGCCAAAGGATTGGTCCAGATAGCAGACAGGATTGTGATCAATAAACAGGCCCAGGTCAGTACAGGTGGCAGGCAGAGGCAACACTGCACTGGTGTGACAGTCATCAGCAATGCTGTTGCTGGCTGTACTGGCTCTGGTGACATTGTTCTCTGAACTCAAACTGTCCACACTCGGGCTTTGCACCTATATGGATATCAAATTGGGAGCAGTGGCTGCGCGTCAGGCACATCCATCAAAGGTGTAGGATGTCTCTGTCAGTCTGACAACCACTGAAAAATTGGCCTGAGAGCTCAGGATATGTTCAATTGCTTGGTAACAAAAAATGCTAAATCAGCCAATCACATGGCAACAACTCAATGCATTTAGGCATCTATATGTGGTGGAGACAACTTGCTGAAGTTCAAACCAAACATCAGAATGGGGAAGAAAGGGGATGTAAGTGACCTTGAATGTGGCATGGTTGTTGTTGCCAAACGGGCTGGTCTGAGTATTTAAAAAACTGCTGATCTACTGGACAACCATCTCTAGGGTTTACAGAGAATGGTCCAAAAAAAGGAAAAAAAATATCCAGTGAGTGGCAGTTGTGTGGGCAAAAATGCATTGTTGAAGTCAGAGGTCAGTGGAGAATGGGCAGACTGGTTTGAGATCCATGGATCCATCCTACCTTGTAATCAATGATTCAGGCTGGTGGTGGTGGTGTAATTATGTGGGGGATATTTTCTTGGCACACTTTGGGCCCCATAGTACCAAATGGACATCATTTAAGCTTCACAGCCTACCTGAGTATTGTTGCTGACCATGTCCATCCCATTATGACTACAGTGTACCCATCTTTTGATGGCTACTTCCAGCAATATAATGCACCATGTCACAAAGCTCAAATCATCTCAAGCTTGTTTCTTGAACATGACTATGAGCTCACTATACTCCAGTGGCCTCCACAGTCACCAGATCTCAATCCAATAGAGCACCTTTGGGATATGGTGGAACGGGAGATTTACATCATGGATGTGCAGCCGACAAATCTGCAGCAACTGCGTGATGCTATCATGTTAATATGGACCAAAATCTCTGAGGAATGTTCTCAACACCTTGTTGAAGTCATCCACCAAGTAAAAGCATCTGGAGAATCAAATTCCAGGGTGAAAATAGGGTTACCTATCATTAGAAGTGGGGAAGATGTGGTGATATTAGCTTTCTGGAGTACTTAAACTTTTCCCAGATGTTGAGAGTATATCTCATTAGTGTAGGTATTGTCTTAGACTACATGTCATCCAGGGTAGATCTATAAGGATATGACTGAGCAGAGAGTAGCTTACACTTCCACCAAAAGGGGGGCATCACTGGATGCATAAAGTGTGAATAGAAGGGGGAACCTTATAATATTTCAATTTGGGGGCTTTAAGGCCTCCTTGGCACATTCATTTTATTGTAATTAATTTTTCCCCATCTAGATGATGTTAAGTGGTGTTCATGATGTTATCTGGGTTTTTTAAAATTGTGAATAGTTTGAACATAGTTTGTTGAATATGAATCAGGATAATCCGAGGTTACCTTGATACCTAGGTACTCTAATTGTTTGTCTGTTTGTCTGTTTAAAAGTAGATTTAAGTGTCTCAAGAATCTGGTTGGATATGGAGACATTGATGGGAAATTTAAATTTTTATAGCCTCAACCCCTTGCAAAAAACATGGAGTCCTCATAGTAATTTAAAAACTACTTAGCCTTTACCCTACAAGACTCTTTGCTGGATTTGAATGATATATTGACTTGCTATGTGAATTCAATGCCCAGCCATACAACCTGGCGAACACATATGCACCAAAAACACGCCAGTTAAGGTTCCTTCGTAAACTTCTTTGATGCCATTGAGAGAAGTCCCCTTCTGATTGGCAGTGACTTCAACCTCACAGTTGATCCCTCCATGGACTCATCATCTTCTCGTAGAAGATCAGTTCCCACTCTCTGCTCTCTTCTCTATTCTGAGGACATATTTGATGTTTGACGCTGTCATCATGCCTTGCAGAAGGACTTCACTTATTTTTCTTCCAGACATAATACCTACACTTGAATTGGATCATGCTGCTATCACCCTTTATGTGGAAGAAAGGGAGCCCCTTAAGCCTATTATCAGGTTAGCAGAACCCCTTCTACCACAAAATTGCTAACTCAGCATCTCCGGGATTACTTTGACACCAACTCCCCCCTCTACAGACGATGCCTTTCTCATCTGGAATGCCCATAAGGCATACATGAGAGGCATAATTATCCAAGCCTGTGCTCTAGCTAAGAAAAAATATAAGTGCTTAGATTCCCTCCTCTTTGAAATTCATAAGTTAGAATCCACCAATAAATAGTCCCTGGACCCAACCTGGTCCTCTACTTTGCTCAAACTCAGAATGGAACTCAGACAATTACTTTTTGAGTAATATGAAAATCTGCTCGTACCCTGAATATTCAATATTCAGCTAGGATTAAAACCAAAATTTCTCATTCACCCCTGCACTCAACACAAGATCCTTAAGCCCCAAGAAATAGTTAACTCATTAATGGACTATTATAGTTCCTTATATAACCATAAAAATGACACTCAGACCCTGCAGCCTTCTGCCCAGAAATTGATAATTTTTTAGCTTTCTGTGGATCATCTTACCCTACTAAATGCACCCTTTACACCAGTTGAGATTGCTTAAATATTAGATTCCCGGGCTTGATGGCTTTATGAATTAAATACTTCTCAGTGAAGTATTTTTTTACTTCAGCATCTAAAGCTGCTTTCCTCCTGGAGATGCTGAAGGCACATATCGTCACTATGCCCAAACCAGGAAGAACTGCACTTCAAACGCAAACTTTAGGCAATTTTCAATACTCAATACAAATGTCAAGATTTATGCTAAACTGTTAGCAGGACTCATGTTCGATATTTTGCCAGACCTGATTAAGTCTGATCAGACAGCATTCACCAAAGAGAGAGGCTTCTGACACCACTAGAAAAATAATTAACCTTCCCCACTATACCGAATCTCATCGAATGCCTTCTCTCCTCCACTCTGGATGCAGAGAAGGCGTTCAATAGAATTCATTGGGAACACTGTATATGTCCTGTGTCCTATTAAAATGTGGGTTCCAAGGGCCCATACTTTTGACCATTTTGGCCCTTTACCCCTGCCCCTCTGCCCATGTCTAATCTATTGTCCAGAACCTTTGAGATTACCAATGGCACTCACCAAAGATGTCCTCTATACCCCTCCACATTTAGCTTATTAATAAAATCTCTAGCTGAATCAATCTTCTCACACCCTCAATTAACAGGTTTCCACAATGGACATACTTGCCACACAATTAACTTATTCGCAGACAATGTTTTACGTCTACTCATGAACCCATATTCCTCCCTACCAGCATTTATCTCAATTTAGTGATATATCATACCACAAAGTGAACATCTCCAAACCCCTAATCCTGGACTTAGGTTTCCCCCACCTATCAGATGCTCTGTGCAACAATCTGTCCCTTATGCTTGGAACTTCCAGGGTGTCCCATACTTGGGTATACCCCTTAATCCTAAAACAGCTAATTTGGTAGACATTTACTTTGATGCCCTTGGTAAAAAAGTACATTGAGGGCTTATACAGTTATCTAAATTTTAAATATATTCTGGTCTGGGCACTTGGCATCCTTTAAGATGCTTATTCTTACCCAAATTGGCCATCTTTTTAGGATTCTACCTGTTCTTATTAAATCTAAACATTTTTGAATCCTTAATTAGTTAGACAGTTCAATTGGCAAAAGAAAAGAGCTAGATGTCCACACTCCCTTCTCATCAAATATAGGCAAGAAGGAGGTATGGGCTACTTGGACATTAATGATAATTATTTAGCAGCCCACTTAGATCATATTAAGCAGTAGTTTCAACCCCCTCTGTAATACCATGGATGGATATAGAATGTACACTAATCCCAGGTCCAGATTTCTATACTCTGTTGATAGTGGATTTGTGGCAACCCAATAGACTGGGCAAACTTCCTCTCCCGGCCTGAGCGTCCCTCTCCAAGCATCCTCCCATTCGCACATCTTTGATACCCAATTACACATTCCTATTATGGTTCTTTCATCTCTCAATCTGAACATTTCCCTCAAATCATGGACTGACAAGGGTATCTTGGTATGTTTAAGTGATATCTAGGCTGTGGCCCCTAGAGGGAACATTAGGAAGTAACTTATTGGTCTCTATATAGGCCCTCAATATGACGGCAGCAGCATCCTGAAGAAGCTCACATGAGCCAGTGAGCAAAACGCATTGACATCACAACGTCATTACACTCATGCTCCAGGCTGCACCACATGGCTCTCCACCATGCCACTTCACACTGTTGTCTAGCATGGGACAGCTTGACTCATCTATACTGAGACACCACTAAGTGGGCCACTACCTGTATTGGAATATAGATGGCAAAAACTGCCAGAACTGGATCCATTACATCTGGAGCGGTGATCTGTAATCCACATAATCCACACTAGCTGGTGCTGCCTATATTGGGAGTAGGTCCTGAGACTGAGATTGCTCTGAGGAGCTCCATGCCCTAGCATGGTCCATTTTTTTGTGTGTTAACCACCTGTAGGGGGGTTCTGCTGCCCTCTGCCTATTGTGACATCCATCTTCAGCTTGCTGTCTCTGCTATTCTAAATCTACCTAACCTACCATCTCTGGTTTTCCTTGTGGAGCTATTCTCATGGTTGCCGGTGCAGCATTATACATCTAGTGACTGAAATAACTCCTTGATTGCTGGTCCTCTTGCCGCAGTTGATTTACCAATAGTGTGAAGTTCTTATATACCTACACAACTATGAACACTAGATGGCCCAATTATGTGTATTATGGACTGTGGAGTTCTATACCCTAGACGTCTCCTACATTTCTATGATTTGGTCTCCATTCTGGTATGAGATTCCAGCATCTGTAATAAGCAATAGATCCGAGTTACAAGGATCAATGCTGTATATTTTCATTCATTCCCTGCTGGATCAATTTATTTTTTTCTGCTGCTGGTTTTCATTCTACTCTGACTGTTGTTAAACCTGAAATGTTGCTAGTACCTAGGTGTGTATGTGTTGTATGCCTGTGAGCATGCCTGTGAGCCTGGGCTGTGTTCATTACTGCTTATGACAACATTGTAATTTGTTTTTATATTGTGTTTTGGGCAAAGGTGCTTTTGTTTTATGACTACTCTATACTTTTGATACAATTATTAAATGCACACTTTTTCTAAGTCGTGGTTTGGTTCTCTCTTGGGACCTCTTTTAGTGTGAGCTCTTTGCTTTCACAGTGTTATTTTGGTATCACCCAATCGGCCCTGGCTATCCTGAATCTAGACATTGACAAGGTGCCTAGTCCACTTTGTACAGTTGTTACACATATCCTTTTGGCAGCCAGAGTCATAATAGCCAGGCACTGGAAATCTCAAATAGCACCCAATCCATCAGAAGCTATTGCACTGGCTAATTTTTACTTCTCATGTGAACGACCCCTTTATTTGTGGTCAGGAAATATGACTGCCTTTGATAAAGTGTGGGAACCTTGGATCAACAAGTGATGTGTCTTAAGCCTGTGATGTATTGCTTAGCATTTTTTCCATGAATCCAATACTTGTATTACTGACTATTCCATAGTGCCTTTGCAGTGGTCTGTAATTATTTGCCATATTTTCAGCTCTATAATTCTGTACTACTTTGTTTTTATTCCTCATCTGTACAATTCTGTTTCCGTTATTGGCAAATTTCTTCATTTTTGTATTTGCCTTAAAAACTCAATAAAAATGTATTGACCAAAAAAAAGGCTTGGGTAGTTGAAGAAGAGGATTTATGCCCACTGCCTGTCCACTTACCCTAGTAAGTCCCCATGGATCAAGAAGCCCACTGACAAAACAAAACTGGAATAGAACTTTGGAAAAAAACATTAATGTAAATTGTCAGGTTTCAGTGCTAGTGAGCCCTTGTAGTTCACCAACTTGGGGTTCCCCAGGGTGCAGAGTCTAAGCCCCAGCCTGCTTCTTCAACAGGGCCCTTGATGGTGGGGATGGCCATGCAGCAAGCTGGAACCAGATTGTGGCCCCCAGATTTGCCCAGCTGAGAATGCAGAGACCACTAAGCAAGTGCAGACTACAACAGCAGGAGACAGAAGGAAAAACCAGGAAAAAAGCCAAGGTCAGGACAGGTGGCAGGCAAGCACAGAGAGTAAACAAAGCCAGGATCGGTACACGGGTAGACAGGCAGGATACACAATAGCACACAGATGGGGGCACGTGTATAAACAGGAAAGCAAAAAGAACCCATAAGGTAATAGAAGGTAAAAGGATATAAACCCAGAGAAGACAAACACCACATGTGAAATGGAGGCACAGATCTAGTAGAAAACTGCAGCAAAGAGGTAAGAGTTTCACAAACAGAAAGCTGTAAGCCACACCGTGAATAAATAACACCTTAAATTCCTAGAAAGGACAAACGTGTGCATGGAAACTGCTCCTGGTAGATGGGTTTCCACATTCATGAAGCAGGTACCAGAGCTGAAAAAAATTATTGGTCTTGTTGTCCATTAGGCAAGTGTGTGTTATACAGTATAGTGGTAGGGAACAGGTGGCAGGGGTCATGGATTCCATATGGGTATTTATTTTTGTAAAAAAAAATATAGGCCCATTTCAGTAGTTTTCTTATTATTTCATGTGGGGAACAGTTGTTTTTTTGGGGGATCCCATCAAATTCTAATCCATCCATTGGAAGGACAAGGGGAAGTTCCTGTAGGTGGGGTGTTACAGAAGAAGCACGGCCCTCTATATGTTTCAGGTAAGCCTAGAATTATAAAATTGCCATATCTATTATGATACTCTGGGCCCTCCATCTTGTTAAGAGCCACTGAAAGATCTGTTTTCACTGTATCTAAGTCCCACTCAGGAGAATCAATAATAGTAATAGTTTCATCCATTTTGTGCTCAAGATAATTAATACATATCTTAGTTTAACTCAAAATCTGTGCTTAGAGAAATAAACATCAATATGTAGCCGCTGTACACTATACCTTGATACCAGGCACCTCATACACAGTGTTAAAATAAAGTGCAGCGCACAAAACATCTCAAACAAAAATCATAATAATGATAATATTATGTGAAAAATAAATAGATAATCACAAAATGTCCATAAACGAAAAATCATATGGTGAAATCAGAACAGATCAGTCCCAAAATGCCGTGATGAGATTAGTCATTGTGACACCATCCACTCATATTCTTACCAGAAGGTATGTGACCTCCTGCTAAGAGTGGTCAATCATTGGTAACATCAAGGGAAATGTACAATTAAATTCCTCCTTTGGACAACAAAGGAAATAACAGATAATCCTTCAATGGATCCTACTGCTCCAAGACAAGTTATTAAATCAGAGCTTGTAACGTTATACATGTAATAAAAGATTTCTCCACATAGTGTAAAACCATCAAAGATCCAAACTTTATTCAAATAGAAATCACACTCACGTGGTAAAATGCACAAATCAGCATGTACAAACACTAAAATAGGTCTTTCCAGCATCTAAGATGGCCGCCATTCAGTCACACATGTGTGGTAGCATGATAGGGGCCTGATGATGTTACCTATGACAAAATGCGCAGGGCGGAGCCAAGCACACAAGCTACCACCTATGCGAGGTCGGTGGCCATCTTGGATGCTGGAAAGTCCCGTTTTAGTGTTTGTACATGCTGATTTGTACCTTTTACCATGTGAGTGAAATTTCTATTTGAATACATTTTGGATCTTTGATGGTTTTATACTATGTGGAGAAATCTTTTATTACATGTATAATGCTTGATAGTCAGGCTGGGTAGTGAAGCCACAGTACTATAGTTGGGGGAGTTTTTCTGGTAGTCAAAAAGCTCTGGTGAGGAGACCTGATTGCTATTTGGAGTTACCAAAGTCATCTTCACAAATGAGCTGTTGGTCAGCGTTGCAACGGGAGTCCATGTGCTGTCTCAGACAGGTCCAGTAAGTTTCACCATATGTTGTACTGAAGGTGTCAAAGAGTGATTGGAGTTTCTGTATGATGCTTTTAAATGCCTAACCTGGAGTATTTACCTGCCAATATGCCTAGATGGTGTAGAACTGGTTCAATGTGTGGTTGTCAGGGCTCCGGGGTGTGACCAGAGGTATGTGACTGACGCAGGGAAACGCAGGCTTCAGATAAGTTATAAACAATATAATTTATTAAAGACTAACAATACAAACATAAACGCAGTGCAATACTAAAACATAACACAGTGCAAACGAACCAAACCAAACCACCCACAGATAACAGTACATACAATGCAAGCGTCGTCAGGCAGGCCGGGTCAATAACAATCGGGCAGGTAGGAACAGGGGGTCAGGCAGAGAATGGTCGGGGTCACAAGCCAGGGATGAAACAGGAGAAGTCAGCAGAGGTCCGGATCAGGCAGAGGGTCAGCAATGAATCAGTCAGACAGGGACAGGGACAGGAACAGGGATGCAGGTAACAAGATACAGGGCCCAGGAAAAACACCCACCAAGGCAGAGACTGGAGGTCTGGCCATCCCTTAAATACACCTGCATGATCAGCTTCAGGTGTTTGGCTGGCTGCAGGGTTGAGTCTCTGATTGCCGGGAGCACCCACTGGCCAGCCCTGGTACTGCAGCCCACAAGGCAGGTGAGTCCCACCATTACTGGCAAGTCCATTCCTGACAGTACCCGCCCCTCAAGGAGCGGCCTCAGGACGCTCCAAACAGTCCTAGCTGGGCAAAATGTTCCACCGCCCGGGTCTGGTAACTGGCGGGATATCAAAGACTGGCACATCGGGCAGGACTCCGGGCAGCGGCACATCGGGCTGTACTCCGGGCAGCGGCACACCGGGCTGGACTCCGGGCAGCGGCACACCGGGCTGGACTCCGGGCAGCGGCACACCGGGCTGGACTCCGGGCAGCGGCACACCGGGCAGGACTCCGGGCAGCGGCACACCAGGCCGGACTCCGGGCAGCGGCACACCGGGCTGGACTCCGGGCAGCGGCACACCGGGCAGGACTTTGGGCAGCGGCACACCTCGCTGGACTCCGGGCAGCGGCACATCGGGCTGGACTCCAGGCAGCGGCACATCGGGCTGGACTCCGGGCAGCGGCACATCGGGCTGGACTCCGGGCAGAGGCACATCAAGCTGGACTCCGGGCAGAGGCACATCGAGCTGGACTCTGGGCAGAGGCACATCGAGCTGGACACCGGATCACAAGGCGGAGCAGCAGGCACTGGGCCACCAGGCGGAGCGGCGGGTGCCGGGCTCCCCGGCGGAGCAGCAGGCACCGGGCCACCAGGTGGAGCGGCGGGCATCGGGCCCCCAGGCGGGGCGCCGGGCCCCCAGGTGGAGCGGCAGGCACCGGGCCCCCAGGAGGGGCGGCAGGCACCAGGCCCCCAGGCGGAGCGGCAGGCACCGGGCCCCCAAGTGGGGCGACAGGCATCGGGCCCCCAGGCGGGGCGACGGGCATCGGGCACGACAATGGGCATCAGGTCACCAGGCATCAGATCATTTGGCTCGCCAGTGGGCACCGCGTCATCTGGCAAGGCAGTGGGCACCGAGTCACCAGGCACGACAGTGGGCTCCGAGTCAACTGGCATGACCGCGGGCACTGGGTCAGACATTGGATCGTCTGGCTGGACAGCGGGCATCGGGTCACTAGGCATCAGGTCATTTGGCTCGACAGCAGGCATTGCGTCATCTGGCAAGGCAGTGGGCTCCGAGTCACCAGGCACGACAGTGGGCTCTGAGTCAATTGGCACGACAGCGGGCACCGGGTCATCAGGTACCGGATCGTCTGGCTCGACAGCAGGCACCGGGTCATCTGGCGCTGGATCGTCTGGCTCGACAGCGGGCATTGGGTCACCAGGCATGACCGCGGGCACTGGGTCATCAGGCATTGGATCGTCTGGCTCGACAGCGGGCATCGGGTCACCAGGCATGACAGCGGGCACTGGGTCATCAGGCATTGGATTGTCTGGCTCGACAGCGGGCATCGGGTCTCCAGGTATGACAGTGGGCTCCGAGTCACCAGGCATGACCGCGGGCACTGGGTCAGACATTGGCTCGTCTGGCTTGACAGCGGGCATCGGGTCACCAGGCATCAGGTCATTTGGCTCGACAGCGGGCACCGCATCATCTGGCAAGGCAGTGGGCACCGAGTCACCAGGCACAACAGTGGACTCTGAGTCAATTGGCACGACAGCGGGCACCGGGTCATCTGGCGCTGGATCGTCTGGCTCGACAGCGGGCATCGGGTCACCAGGCATGACAGCAGGCACTGGGTCATCAGGTACCGGATCGTCTAGATCGATAGCGGGCACCGGGTCATCTGGTGCTGGATCGTCTGGCTCGACAGCGGGCATCGGGTCACCAGGCATGACAGCGGGCACTGGGTCATCAGGCATTGGATCATCTGGCTCGACAGCGGGCATCGGGTCACCAGGTATCACCGCGGGCACTGGGTCATCAGGCATTGGATCGTCTGGCTCGACAGCGGGCACTGGGTCATCAGGCGTGATAGGATCATCAGGCTGGATCAGTTCATCAGGCTGGGTACAGACATCAGGCTGGGTACAGACATCAGGCTGAAGTGCGGGTGCCGAGGCACCAGGCTGCACCACGGAAGGCAGGTTCTCAGACAGCAGGCTCACCGGTTTGGATACTGGCAAGATGGTATTGGTTGGAAAGAATTTTCGCTTTTTTCTGGTTTTAACTACTGGGGCACAGCAAGTAAACGCAGGTCTGCAAACGAATGGAGCAGCTGAGGACAGAGAAGAGCTGGAAGATGGAACAGAGGAGGGAGCAGTTGCTACAGAGGACTTCTTTACAGGGTTAAAGAAAGGATAGGTGCAGCGAGTGGGAGCAGAGGACTGGTATGTGGTAGTTAGAGTATACTGGGCAGTCACTGGGGGTGCTGTCGGGGATGCAGGAAGAGTGCCTTGAGTGGAGGAATGATGTTGTAAGCTGACTGAGGCTGGGTACAACAAGTCTGACCATGTCTGCAGTATGGGTTGAAAGAAGCTCAGTTTACACAAAGCTTGTCTGGTCAATGACTGCACTGCGTTTATACAATCTCTTAGTATCTGTGGTGAACATGCAGAATAACGCTCCAGAAAGTAATCCACATCATCCTCTAATAACCATACCAGGGACTCTACCTGGTCGGCACTAAATGGCGGCAAATATTCATCCCTGCATTCGGGGGTACCAGATGAAACCAACTCAGCACAAACTTGAATCAATGGCTGCACCTCAGAGAATTCTGTGCCCTGATCTACTAGAACATGAGCGAGCCGTATACACTCTAGTAGTTGATCCCAGGGATACTCCTTCAGAGTTTGATAAGCATACTCTCTGTCATCAAACACTAGCAGAGATAAATACACAACCTCATCCAGATCCATCCTTCCCAGCAACAAGCCAAGATGGCTTCCCTGTGCAGCCACTTCTGGTCAGGATTGGCCTTGGTGTAATGTCAGGGCTCCGGGGTGTGACCAGAGGTATGTGACTGACACAGGGAAACGCAGGCTTCAGATAAGTTATAAACAATATAATTTATTAAAGACTAACAATACAAACATAAACGCAGTGCAATACTAAAACATAACACAGTGCAAACGAACCAAACCAAACCACCCACAGATAACAGTACATACAATGCAAGCGTCGTCAGGCAGGCCGGGTCAATAACAATCGGGCAGGTAGGTACAGGGGGTCAGGCAGAGAATGGTCGGGGTCACAAGCCAGGGATGAAACATGAGAAGTCAGCAGAGGTCCGGATCAGGCAGGGTCAGCAACGAATCAGTCAGACAGGGACAGGGATGCAGGTAACAAGATACAGGGCCCAGGAAAAATACCTACCAAGGCAGAGACTGCAGGTCTGGCCACCCCTTAAATACACCTGCATGATCAGCTTCAGGTGTTTGGCTGGCTGCAGGGTTGTGTCTCTGATTGCCGGGAGAACCTGCTGGCCAGCCCTGGTACTGCAGCCCACAAGGCAGGTGAGTCCCACCATTACTGGCAAGTCCATTCCTGACAGTGGTCATCTTCCTCAGTTGCTCATGAAAACCCCCATTTAAGTCAGCATCTAACATTTTGTTTTTTGGGGGAAGTCTCATAACTCTCTCAGGAATGGTTTATAAAACATTATTGTTCATTTATTGTATATAATTTCTTAATTTCACTAAGGATAATTAGCATAACATTGGTCTGTTGAAAAAAATGGATGATCTTGATTGCAAAAAGATCTAGGAGGCTAAAATATGGAATTTGCTACACTATTCACATTCCATTACTTTCACGTCCCTTAGGGAATGCCAAGTCCCAGTAGGCATGTGACTAATGTTACTCTTAGCCAATTATTTAATGGCCTTCTTTGAAAGATAGATGAAGTTACATGTTAAGCAGATGTTCAATAAACAGTATCAATAATAGTAAATGTGCTTCACACTTTAAATGCAGGAAACTAAAGAATCTGTGGGAAACAAAATTATTTAAATTATGTTTCCATTGCACTTTATAAAGTAAAGGTTTTTTGAGTTTCAGCTTACATGTATACCTTTACCCATCAAGCCTTTATTGATCTCTTAGCACTTTTAGGTATTTCAGAACTACTCTGATCAAGGTTTTCTATTGACATGAAGAAGATCCTAATTTCTCAAAGCAGACAAATTAATTGTACCATGCATTTAGAGGAATCTGTCAGTGGACACTTCAGCATAATGAGTTAAAGTGATGCCCATACACACAAATAATGCTTTTAGTAGGCTTAACAAGAATTGGTTATGAATACAAATAACAGCTTTATGTTCCAAGGCTGTTTGATACTCCCAAGTTGGCCTTGACAACAATGGTTGGAATGCATGTAGAAAACCAACAACAAAATAACTCAGGTAATTTAAAACTACTTCCAGATGTACTACGATTAAAATAGCATACAAATATATCAGTGTTTAATAAACGACATGCCTTAATTCAATAAATATGTTCACACAAGTTTCAAGGTTGCATACATACACCACATTGTTTCCACATACTGTTATTATACTAAACATCAACCAGAACAAGTTTAAGAAAAAGAATGTGGTCCTGAGTAAAATTAAGGGGACCTGAATGTTAGAACTCTGTACTGCAAATTAAAAAATGAGGTTAAAAGTGTGTTTGGTCAGTTAGGATCACAAAGTGCAGCCAACTATAAATTAATTTTTCCATGAATACATGCTAACAGCATAACATCCCTCCTTAAGTTTCAGTATAACACCTTTTAAAATCAGCAGTATAACACATCTACACAACATGACAGATTTCTATATTAGGTGAAGTGAAGTGGTTTACAAAAAGGACATTAACAATCAGCAACATATCCCCTCACATTGAGAATCATTAGACTTCAGTGAATAATATTTTTTGCTTTAGCATGTGTTTAAGTGCTGCACATTCAGCATATCTCACCATGTATCCCAAACACTCAACGCCAAACTAGGCACTGCATTACAGTAATAAAACCATAGCATACAACTCAAGTATACTCAGTACTCCACACTATTCACCATAATACACTTAACACACTGCACCACACAGCCCTCACACTCAGGACACTTATCATGTACCCTGTAACACTGATAACACTGTAGCATGTACCCTCTTGCATTCAGCACTCTACAACTTGCACCAGATACACTGAGCACTCTGCAGCAAAAATCTGACAATACTCATAACTAGAGATGAGCGAAGAAATGAAAAATTCGATTCGACTGATTCGGCGAATTCGTGGACAATATTCGATTCGAGTCGAATAAATTCGCTGTGAATTTAACTTAAAAAAGGGTGTTTCTAGGCTTCAGAGAGACTTAATATTAGTGCAGAACACTGTACCTTTAATTTAAATGCCCTTGGAGTCTGCTGGGGAAGAGAAATAATACTGTCTGTCAGTATGACATGCAGATGAGTGCCGTCGATCTTAGAATCACCGCACACTTCACTCATTTGGGCAGTCACGGGGCCAAAACCAGTGTTTGGAGCCACAGTGTGGCGGTGGAGGCAGCAGCAATGGGAGGCCATACAGCAACCTATGACAAAATGGAAACCAGCAGGAGCGTGAGGAGACCTGAAAGTGGCACATGGCAGAGTGGGAGCAATGGGAGGCGGTACAGGGACCCAGGTCACACTGTGGGCCCAGCAGCAGCGTGACCAGGCGGTACGGGGGCCCATGGCCGATATGGGGCTTGGTGGCACCTATGGAAGGCCTGTAATCTGCCAGCAACCTATGACAAAATGGACAACCGCAGGAGTGTGAGGAGATTTCAAAGTGGCACATGGCAGAGTGGAAGCAATGGGAGGCCGTACAGGGACCCAGGTCACACTGTGGGCTCAGCAGCAGCGTGACCAGGAGGTACGGGGGCCCATGGTCGATATGGGGCCTGGCGGCACCTATGGAAGGCCGCTAATCTGCCAGCAACCTATGACAAAATGGACAACCGCAGGAGTGTGAGGAGATTTCAAAGAGGTACATGGCAGAGTGGAAGCAATGGGAGGCCGTACAGGGACCCAGGTCACACTGTGGGACCAGCATCAGCGTGAACAGGCGGTACGGGGGCCCATGGCCGATTTGACCTCATTCATCCCATAGTCCTGCCGACTCACGAATAGCGTGGCCTCCTCAAAGGGCCTGAGCAAGCGCAGGTGTCACACATGAGCTGACAATGGCTGACATCTAAGTTACACAGGGAGTACCTTTATCCGCTTTTAACATCAGGAAATCTGTGATGGCCTTTAGCTGTTCGTAAAGGCGGTCTAACATATGTAGGGTTGAATTACACCTTGTTGCAACGTCACAGCATGAGGAGTCGGTACGGGGGCCCATGGCAGATTACATGTCTGGCAGCAGCAATGGGAGGCCCGTAATCTGCCAGCACCCTATGTCAAAAAATTTAACACACCAGCAGTGTGAAGAGACCTGAAAGTGGCACATGGCAGCAGAGTGTGGCGATGGAGACAGCAGCAATGGGAGGCCGTACAGGGACCCATGAGAGACTCTGGACTTGGCAGCAGCATGAGGAGGCGGTATATAGGGGCCCATGGCAGATTAGGGGCCTGGCAGCAGCTATGTGAGGCCCGTAATCTGCCTGCACCCTATGTCAAAAAATTAAACACACCAGCAGTGTGAAGAGACCTGAAAGTGGCACATGGCAGCAGAGTGTGGCGATGGAGACAGCAGCAATGGGAGGCCGTACAGGGACCCATGAGAGACTCTAGACTTGGCAGCAGCATGAGGAGGCGGTATATAGGGGCCCATGGCAGATTAGGGGCCTGGCAGCAGCTATGTGAGGCCCGTAATCTGCCTGCACCCTATGTCAAAAAATTAAACACACCAGCAGTGTGAAGAGACCTGAAAGTGGCACATGGCAGCAGAGTGTGGCGATGGAGACAGCAGCAATGGGAGGCCGTACAGGGACCCATGAGAGACTCTAGACTTGGCAGCAGCATGAGGAGGCGGTATATAGGGGCCCATGGCAGATTAGGGGCCTGGCAGCAGCTATGTGAGGCCCGTAATCTGCCTGCACCCTATGTCAAAAAATTTAACACACCAGCAGTGTGAAGAGACCTGAAAGTGGCACATGGCAGCAGAGTGTGGCGATGGAGACAGCAGCAATGGGAGGCCGTACAGGGACCCATGAGAGACTCTGGACTTGGCAGCAGCATGAGGAGGCGGTATATAGGGGCCCATGGCAGATTAGGGGCCTGGCAGCAGCTATGTGAGGCCCGTAATCTGCCTGCACCCTATGTCAAAAAATTAAACACACCAGCAGTGTGAAGAGACCTGAAAGTGGCACATGGCAGCAGAGTGTGGCGATGGAGACAGCAGCAATGGGAGGCCGTACAGGGACCCATGAGAGACTCTGGACTTGGCAGCAGCATGAGGAGGCGGTATATAGGGGCCCATGGCAGATTAGGGGCCTGGCAGCAGCTATGTGAGGCCCGTAATCTGCCTGCACCCTATGTCAAAAAATTTAACACACCAGCAGTGTGAAGAGACCTGAAAGTGGCACATGGCAGCAGAGTGTGGCGATGGAGACAGCAGCAATGGGAGGCCGTACAGGGACCCATGAGAGACTCTGGACTTGGCAGCAGCATGAGGAGGCGGTATATAGGGGCCCATGGCAGATTAGGGGCCTGGCAGCAGCTATGTGAGGCCCGTTATCTTGCAGCACCCTATGTCAAAAAATTAAACACACCAGCAGTGTGAAGAGACCTGAAAGTGGCACATGGCAGCAGAGTGTGGCGATGGAGACAGCAGCAATGGGAGGCCGTACAGGGACCCATGAGAGACTCTAGACTTGGCAGCAGCATGAGGAGGCGGTATATAGGGGCCCATGGCAGATTAGGGGCCTGGCAGCAGCTATGTGAGGCCCGTAATCTGCCTGCACCCTATGTCAAAAAATTTAACACACCAGCAGTGTGAACAGACCTGAAAGTGGCACATGGCAGCAGAGTGTGGCGATGGAGACAGCAGCAATGGGAGGCCGTACAGGGACCCATGAGAGACTCTGGACTTGGCAGCAGCATGAGGAGGCGGTATATAGGGGCCCATGGCAGATTAGGGGTCTGGCAGCAGCTATGTGAGGCCCGTAATCTGCCTGCACCCTATGTCAAAAAATTTAACACACCAGCAGTGTGAAGAGACCTGAAAGTGGCACATGGCAGCAGAGTGTGGCGATGGAGACAGCAGCAATGGGAGGCCGTACAGGGACCCATGAGAGACTCTGGACTTGGCAGCAGCATGAGGAGGCGGTATATAGGGGCCCATGGCAGATTAGGGGCCTGGCAGCAGCTATGTGAGGCCCGTTATCTTGCAGCACCCTATGTCAAAAAATTAAACACACCAGCAGTGTGAAGAGACCTGAAAGTGGCACATGGCAGCAGAGTGTGGCGATGGAGACAGCAGCAATGGGAGGCCGTACAGGGACCCATGAGAGACTCTAGACTTGGCAGCAGCATGAGGAGGCGGTTTATAGGGGCCCATGGCAGATTAGGGGCCTGGCAGCAGCTATGTGAGGCCCGTAATCTGCCTGCACCCTATGTCAAAAAATTTAACACACCAGCAGTGTGAAGAGACCTGAAAGTGGCACATGGCAGCAGAGTGTGGCGATGGAGACAGCAGCAATGGGAGGCCGTACAGGGACCCATGAGAGACTCTGGACTTGGCAGCAGCATGAGGAGGCGGTATATAGGGGCCCATGGCAGATTAGGGGCCTGGCAGCAGCTATGTGAGGCCCGTAATCTGCCTGCACCCTATGTCAAAAAATTAAACACACCAGCAGTGTGAAGAGACCTGAAAGTGGCACATGGCAGAGTGTGGCGATGGAGACAGCAGCAATGGGAGGCCGTACAGGGACCCATGACAGACTCTAGACTTGGCAGCAGCATGAGGAGGCGGTATATAGGGGCCCATGGCAGATTAGGGGCCTGGCAGCAGCTATGTGAGGCCCGTAATCTGCCTGCACCCTATGTCAAAAAATTTAACACACCAGCAGTGTGAAGAGACCTGAAAGTGGCACATGGCAGCAGAGTGTGGCGATGGAGACAGCAGCAATGGGAGGCCGTACAGGGACCCATGAGAGACTCTGGACTTGGCAGCAGCATGAGGAGGCGGTATATAGGGGCCCATGGCAGATTAGGGGCCTGGCAGCAGCTATGTGAGGCCCGTAATCTGCCTGCACCCTATGTCAAAAAATTTAACACACCAGCAGTGTGAAGAGACCTGAAAGTGGCACATGGCAGCAGAGTGTGGCGATGGAGACAGCAGCAATGGGAGGCCGTACAGGGACCCATGAGAGACTCTGGACTTGGCAGCAGCATGAGGAGGCGGTATATAGGGGCCCATGGCAGATTAGGGGCCTGGCAGCAGCTATGTGAGGCCCGTAATCTGCCTGCACCCTATGTCAAAAAATTTAACACACCAGCAGTGTGAAGAGACCTGAAAGTGGCACATGGCAGCAGAGTGTGGCGATGGAGACAGCAGCAATGGGAGGCCGTACAGGGACCCATGAGAGACTCTGGACTTGGCAGCAGCATGAGGAGGCGGTATATAGGGGCCCATGGCAGATTAGGGGCCTGGCAGCAGCTATGTGAGGCCCGTTATCTTGCAGCACCCTATGTCAAAAAATTAAACACACCAGCAGTGTGAAGAGACCTGAAAGTGGCACATGGCAGCAGAGTGTGGCGATGGAGACAGCAGCAATGGGAGGCCGTACAGGGACCCATGAGAGACTCTAGACTTGGCAGCAGCATGAGGAGGCGGTTTATAGGGGCCCATGGCAGATTAGGGGCCTGGCAGCAGCTATGTGAGGCCCGTAATCTGCCTGCACCCTATGTCAAAAAATTTAACACACCAGCAGTGTGAAGAGACCTGAAAGTGGCACATGGCAGCAGAGTGTGGCGATGGAGACAGCAGCAATGGGAGGCCGTACAGGGACCCATGAGAGACTCTGGACTTGGCAGCAGCATGAGGAGGCGGTATATAGGGGCCCATGGCAGATTAGGGGCCTGGCAGCAGCTATGTGAGGCCCGTAATCTGCCTGCACCCTATGTCAAAAAATTTAACACACCAGCAGTGTGAAGAGACCTGAAAGTGGCACATGGCAGCAGAGTGTGGCGATGGAGACAGCAGCAATGGGAGGCCGTACAGGGACCCATGAGAGACTCTAGACTTGGCAGCAGCATGAGGAGGCGGTATATAGGGGCCCATGGCAGATTAGGGGCCTGGCAGCAGCTATGTGAGGCCCGTAATCTGCCTGCACCCTATGTCAAAAAATGTAACACACCAGCAGTGTGAAGAGACCTGAAAGTGGCACATGGCAGCAGAGTGTGGCGATGGAGACAGCAGCAATGGGAGGCCGTACAGGGACCCATGAGAGACTCTGGACTTGGCAGCAGCATGAGGAGGCGGTATATAGGGGCCCATGGCAGATTAGGGGCCTGGCAGCAGCTATGTGAGGCCCGTTATCTTGCAGCACCCTATGTCAAAAAATTAAACACACCAGCAGTGTGAAGAGACCTGAAAGTGGCACATGGCAGCAGAGTGTGGCGATGGAGACAGCAGCAATGGGAGGCCGTACAGGGACCCATGAGAGACTCTAGACTTGGCAGCAGCATGAGGAGGCGGTATATAGGGGCCCATGGCAGATTAGGGGCCTGGCAGCAGCTATGTGAGGCCCGTAATCTGCCTGCACCCTATGTCAAAAAATTTAACACACCAGCAGTGTGAAGAGACCTGAAAGTGGCACATGGCAGCAGAGTGTGGCGATGGAGACAGCAGCAATGGGAGGCCGTACAGGGACCCATGAGAGACTCTGGACTTGGCAGCAGCATGAGGAGGCGGTATATAGGGGCCCATGGCAGATTAGGGGCCTGGTAGCAGCTATGTGAGGCCCGTAATCTGCCTGCACCCTATGTCAAAAAATTAAACACACCAGCAGTGTGAAGAGACCTGAAAGTGGCACATGGCAGCAGAGTGTGGCGATGGAGACAGCAGCAATGGGAGGCCGTACAGGGACCCATGAGAGACTCTGGACTTGGCAGCAGCATGAGGAGGCGGTATATAGGGGCCCATGGCAGATTAGGGGCCTGGTAGCAGCTATGTGAGGCCCGTAATCTGCCTGCACCCTATGTCAAAAAATTAAACACACCAGCAGTGTGAAGAGACCTGAAAGTGGCACATGGCAGCAGAGTGTGGCGATGGAGACAGCAGCAATGGGAGGCCGTACAGGGACCCATGAGAGACTCTGGACTTGGCAGCAGCATGAGGAGGCGGTATATAGGGGCCCATGGCAGATTAGGGGCCTGGCAGCAGCTATGTGAGGCCCGTAATCTGCCTGCACCCTATGTCAAAAAATTTAACACACCAGCAGTGTGAAGAGACCTGAAAGTGGCACATGGCAGCAGAGTGTGGCGATGGAGACAGCAGCAATGGGAGGCCATACAGGGACCCATGAGAGACTCTGGACTTGGCAGCAGCATGAGGAGGCGGTATATAGGGGCCCATGGCAGATTAGGGGCCTGGCAGCAGCTATGTGAGGTCCGTTATCTTGCAGCACCCTATGTCAAAAAATTAAACACACCAGCAGTGTGAAGAGACCTGAAAGTGGCACATGGCAGCAGAGTGTGGCGATGGAGACAGCAGCAATGGGAGGCCGTACAGGGACCCATGAGAGACTCTAGACTTGGCAGCAGCATGAGGAGGCGGTTTATAGGGGCCCATGGCAGATTAGGGGCCTGGCAGCAGCTATGTGAGGCCCGTAATCTGCCTGCACCCTATGTCAAAAAATTTAACACACCAGCAGTGTGAAGAGACCTGAAAGTGGCACATGGCAGCAGAGTGTGGCGATGGAGACAGCAGCAATGGGAGGCCGTACAGGGACCCATGAGAGACTCTGGACTTGGCAGCAGCATGAGGAGGCGGTATATAGGGGCCCATGGCAGATTAGGGGCCTGGCAGCAGCTATGTGAGGCCCGTAATCTGCCTGCACCCTATGTCAAAAAATTAAACACACCAGCAGTGTGAAGAGACCTGAAAGTGGCACATGGCAGAGTGTGGCGATGGAGACAGCAGCAATGGGAGGCCGTACAGGGACCCATGACAGACTCTAGACTTGGCAGCAGCATGAGGAGGCGGTATATAGGGGCCCATGGCAGATTAGGGGCCTGGCAGCAGCTATGTGAGGCCCGTAATCTGCCTGCACCCTATGTCAAAAAATTTAACACACCAGCAGTGTGAAGAGACCTGAAAGTGGCACATGGCAGCAGAGTGTGGCGATGGAGACAGCAGCAATGGGAGGCCGTACAGGGACCCATGAGAGACTCTGGACTTGGCAGCAGCATGAGGAGGCGGTATATAGGGGCCCATGGCAGATTAGGGGCCTGGCAGCAGCTATGTGAGGCCCGTAATCTGCCTGCACCCTATGTCAAAAAATTTAACACACCAGCAGTGTGAAGAGACCTGAAAGTGGCACATGGCAGCAGAGTGTGGCGATGGAGACAGCAGCAATGGGAGGCCGTACAGGGACCCATGAGAGACTCTGGACTTGGCAGCAGCATGAGGAGGCGGTTTATAGGGGCCCATGGCAGATTAGGGGCCTGGCAGCAGCTATGTGAGGCCCGTAATCTGCCTGCACCCTATGTCAAAAAATTAAACACACCAGCAGTGTGAAGAGACCTGAAAGTGGCACATGGCAGCAGAGTGTGGCGATGGAGACAGCAGCAATGGGAGGCCGTACAGGGACCCATGAGAGACTCTGGACTTGGCAGCAGCATGAGGAGGCGGTATATAGGGGCCCATGGCAGATTAGGGGCCTGGCAGCAGCTATGTGAGGCCCGTAATCTGCCTGCACCCTATGTCAAAAAATTAAACACACCAGCAGTGTGAAGAGACCTGAAAGTGGCACATGGCAGAGTGTGGCGATGGAGACAGCAGCAATGGGAGGCCGTACAGGGACCCATGACAGACTCTAGACTTGGCAGCAGCATGAGGAGGCGGTATATAGGGGCCCATGGCAGATTAGGGGCCTGGCAGCAGCTATGTGAGGCCCGTAATCTGCCTGCACCCTATGTCAAAAAATTTAACACACCAGCAGTGTGAAGAGACCTGAAAGTGGCACATGGCAGCAGAGTGTGGCGATGGAGACAGCAGCAATGGGAGGCCGTACAGGGACCCATGAGAGACTCTGGACTTGGCAGCAGCATGAGGAGGCGGTATATAGGGGCCCATGGCAGATTAGGGGCCTGGCAGCAGCTATGTGAGGCCCGTAATCTGCCTGCACCCTATGTCAAAAAATTAAACACACCAGCAGTGTGAAGAGACCTGAAAGTGGCACATGGCAGAGTGTGGCGATGGAGACAGCAGCAATGGGAGGCCGTACAGGGACCCATGACAGACTCTAGACTTGGCAGCAGCATGAGGAGGCGGTATATAGGGGCCCATGGCAGATTAGGGGCCTGGCAGCAGCTATGTGAGGCCCGTAATCTGCCTGCACCCTATGTCAAAAAATTTAACACACCAGCAGTGTGAAGAGACCTGAAAGTGGCACATGGCAGCAGAGTGTGGCGATGGAGACAGCAGCAATGGGAGGCCGTACAGGGACCCATGAGAGACTCTGGACTTGGCAGCAGCATGAGGAGGCGGTATATAGGGGCCCATGGCAGATTAGGGGCCTGGCAGCAGCTATGTGAGGCCCGTAATCTGCCTGCACCCTATGTCAAAAAATTTAACACACCAGCAGTGTGAAGAGACCTGAAAGTGGCACATGGCAGCAGAGTGTGGCGATGGAGACAGCAGCAATGGGAGGCCGTACAGGGACCCATGAGAGACTCTGGACTTGGCAGCAGCATGAGGAGGCGGTATATAGGGGCCCATGGCAGATTAGGGGCCTGGCAGCAGCTATGTGAGGCCCGTAATCTGCCTGCACCCTATGTCAAAAAATTTAACACACCAGCAGTGTGAAGAGACCTGAAAGTGGCACATGGCAGCAGAGTGTGGCGATGGAGACAGCAGCAATGGGAGGCCGTACAGGGACCCATGAGAGACTCTGGACTTGGCAGCAGCATGAGGAGGCGGTATATAGGGGCCCATGGCAGATTAGGGGCCTGGCAGCAGCTATGTGAGGCCCGTTATCTTGCAGCACCCTATGTCAAAAAATTAAACACACCAGCAGTGTGAAGAGACCTGAAAGTGGCACATGGCAGCAGAGTGTGGCGATGGAGACAGCAGCAATGGGAGGCCGTACAGGGACCCATGAGAGACTCTGGACTTGGCAGCAGCATGAGGAGGCGGTTTATAGGGGCCCATGGCAGATTAGGGGCCTGGCAGCAGCTATGTGAGGCCCGTAATCTGCCTGCACCCTATGTCAAAAAATTAAACACACCAGCAGTGTGAAGAGACCTGAAAGTGGCACATGGCAGCAGAGTGTGGCGATGGAGACAGCAGCAATGGGAGGCCGTACAGGGACCCATGAGAGACTCTGGACTTGGCAGCAGCATGAGGAGGCGGTATATAGGGGCCCATGGCAGATTAGGGGCCTGGCAGCAGCTATGTGAGGCCCGTAATCTGCCTGCACCCTATGTCAAAAAATTTAACACACCAGCAGTGTGAAGAGACCTGAAAGTGGCACATGGCAGCAGAGTGTGGCGATGGAGACAGCAACAATGGGAGGCCGTACAGGGACCCATGAGAGACTCTGGACTTGGCAGCAGCATGAGGAGGCGGTATATAGGGGCCCATGGCAGATTAGGGGCCTGGCAGCAGCTATGTGAGGCCCGTAATCTGCCTGCACCCTATGTCAAAAAATTAAACACACCAGCAGTGTGAAGAGACCTGAAAGTGGCACATGGCAGAGTGTGGCGATGGAGACAGCAGCAATGGGAGGCCGTACAGGGACCCATGAGAGACTCTAGACTTGGCAGCAGCATGAGGAGGCGGTATATAGGGGCCCATGGCAGATTAGGGGCCTGGCAGCAGCTATGTGAGGCCCGTAATCTGCCTGCACCCTATGTCAAAAAATTTAACACACCAGCAGTGTGAAGAGACCTGAAAGTGGCACATGGCAGCAGAGTGTGGCGATGGAGACAGCAGCAATGGGAGGCCGTACAGGGACCCATGAGAGACTCTGGACTTGGCAGCAGCATGAGGAGGCGGTATATAGGGGCCCATGGCAGATTAGGGGCCTGGCAGCAGCTATGTGAGGCCCGTAATCTGCCTGCACCCTATGTCAA
This sequence comes from Staurois parvus, assembly GCF_062004578.1. NCBI lineage: Eukaryota > Metazoa > Chordata > Amphibia > Anura > Ranidae > Staurois > Staurois parvus. The sequence goes on from NW_028317949.1 coordinate 14,183,520, forward strand.
AAAATTAAACACACCAGCAGTGTGAAGAGACCTGAAAGTGGCACATGGCAGCAGAGTGTGGCGATGGAGACAGCAGCAATGGGAGGCCGTACAGGGACCCATGAGAGACTCTGGACTTGGCAGCAGCATGAGGAGGCGGTATATAGGGGCCCATGGCAGATTAGGGGCCTGGCAGCAGCTATGTGAGGCCCGTTATCTTGCAGCACCCTATGTCAAAAAATTAAACACACCAGCAGTGTGAAGAGACCTGAAAGTGGCACATGGCAGCAGAGTGTGGCGATGGAGACAGCAGCAATGGGAGGCCGTACAGGGACCCATGAGAGACTCTAGACTTGGCAGCAGCATGAGGAGGCGGTTTATAGGGGCCCATGGCAGATTAGGGGCCTGGCAGCAGCTATGTGAGGCCCGTAATCTGCCTGCACCCTATGTCAAAAAATTTAACACACCAGCAGTGTGAAGAGACCTGAAAGTGGCACATGGCAGCAGAGTGTGGCGATGGAGACAGCAGCAATGGGAGGCCGTACAGGGACCCATGAGAGACTCTGGACTTGGCAGCAGCATGAGGAGGCGGTATATAGGGGCCCATGGCAGATTAGGGGCCTGGCAGCAACTATGTGAGGCCCGTAATCTGCCTGCACCCTATGTCAAAAAATTAAACACACCAGCAGTGTGAAGAGACCTGAAAGTGGCACATGGCAGAGTGTGGCGATGGAGACAGCAGCAATGGGAGGCCGTACAGGGACCCATGACAGACTCTAGACTTGGCAGCAGCATGAGGAGGCGGTATATAGGGGCCCATGGCAGATTAGGGGCCTGGCAGCAGCTATGTGAGGCCCGTAATCTGCCTGCACCCTATGTCAAAAAATTTAACACACCAGCAGTGTGAAGAGACCTGAAAGTGGCACATGGCAGCAGAGTGTGGCGATGGAGACAGCAGCAATGGGAGGCCGTACAGGGACCCATGAGAGACTCTGGACTTGGCAGCAGCATGAGGAGGCGGTATATAGGGGCCCATGGCAGATTAGGGGCCTGGCAGCAGCTATGTGAGGCCCGTTATCTTGCAGCACCCTATGTCAAAAAATTAAACACACCAGCAGTGTGAAGAGACCTGAAAGTGGCACATGGCAGCAGAGTGTGGCGATGGAGACAGCAGCAATGGGAGGCCGTACAGGGACCCATGAGAGACTCTAGACTTGGCAGCAGCATGAGGAGGCGGTATATAGGGGCCCATGGCAGATTAGGGGCCTGGTAGCAGCTATGTGAGGCCCGTAATCTGCCTGCACCCTATGTCAAAAAATTAAACACACCAGCAGTGTGAAGAGACCTGAAAGTGGCACATGGCAGCAGAGTGTGGCGATGGAGACAGCAGCAATGGGAGGCCGTACAGGGACCCATGAGAGACTCTGGACTTGGCAGCAGCATGAGGAGGCGGTATATAGGGGCCCATGGCAGATTAGGGGCCTGGTAGCAGCTATGTGAGGCCCGTAATCTGCCTGCACCCTATGTCAAAAAATTAAACACACCAGCAGTGTGAAGAGACCTGAAAGTGGCACATGGCAGCAGAGTGTGGCGATGGAGACAGCAGCAATGGGAGGCCGTACAGGGACCCATGAGAGACTCTGGACTTGGCAGCAGCATGAGGAGGCGGTATATAGGGGCCCATGGCAGATTAGGGGCCTGGCAGCAGCTATGTGAGGCCCGTAATCTGCCTGCACCCTATGTCAAAAAATTTAACACACCAGCAGTGTGAAGAGACCTGAAAGTGGCACATGGCAGCAGAGTGTGGCGATGGAGACAGCAGCAATGGGAGGCCGTACAGGGACCCATGAGAGACTCTGGACTTGGCAGCAGCATGAGGAGGCGGTATATAGGGGCCCATGGCAGATTAGGGGCCTGGCAGCAGCTATGTGAGGCCCGTTATCTTGCAGCACCCTATGTCAAAAAATTAAACACACCAGCAGTGTGAAGAGACCTGAAAGTGGCACATGGCAGCAGAGTGTGGCGATGGAGACAGCAGCAATGGGAGGCCGTACAGGGACCCATGAGAGACTCTAGACTTGGCAGCAGCATGAGGAGGCGGTTTATAGGGGCCCATGGCAGATTAGGGGCCTGGCAGCAGCTATGTGAGGCCCGTAATCTGCCTGCACCCTATGTCAAAAAATTTAACACACCAGCAGTGTGAAGAGACCTGAAAGTGGCACATGGCAGCAGAGTGTGGCGATGGAGACAGCAGCAATGGGAGGCCGTACAGGGACCCATGAGAGACTCTGGACTTGGCAGCAGCATGAGGAGGCGGTATATAGGGGCCCATGGCAGATTAGGGGCCTGGCAGCAGCTATGTGAGGCCCGTAATCTGCCTGCACCCTATGTCAAAAAATTAAACACACCAGCAGTGTGAAGAGACCTGAAAGTGGCACATGGCAGAGTGTGGCGATGGAGACAGCAGCAATGGGAGGCCGTACAGGGACCCATGACAGACTCTAGACTTGGCAGCAGCATGAGGAGGCGGTATATAGGGGCCCATGGCAGATTAGGGGCCTGGCAGCAGCTATGTGAGGCCCGTAATCTGCCTGCACCCTATGTCAAAAAATTTAACACACCAGCAGTGTGAAGAGACCTGAAAGTGGCACATGGCAGCAGAGTGTGGCGATGGAGACAGCAGCAATGGGAGGCCGTACAGGGACCCATGAGAGACTCTGGACTTGGCAGCAGCATGAGGAGGCGGTATATAGGGGCCCATGGCAGATTAGGGGCCTGGCAGCAGCTATGTGAGGCCCGTAATCTGCCTGCACCCTATGTCAAAAAATTTAACACACCAGCAGTGTGAAGAGACCTGAAAGTGGCACATGGCAGCAGAGTGTGGCGATGGAGACAGCAGCAATGGGAGGCCGTACAGGGACCCATGAGAGACTCTGGACTTGGCAGCAGCATGAGGAGGCGGTATATAGGGGCCCATGGCAGATTAGGGGCCTGGCAGCAGCTATGTGAGGCCCGTAATCTGCCTGCACCCTATGTCAAAAAATTTAACACACCAGCAGTGTGAAGAGACCTGAAAGTGGCACATGGCAGCAGAGTGTGGCGATGGAGACAGCAGCAATGGGAGGCCGTACAGGGACCCATGAGAGACTCTGGACTTGGCAGCAGCATGAGGAGGCGGTATATAGGGGCCCATGGCAGATTAGGGGCCTGGCAGCAGCTATGTGAGGCCCGTTATCTTGCAGCACCCTATGTCAAAAAATTAAACACACCAGCAGTGTGAAGAGACCTTAAAGTGGCACATGGCAGCAGAGTGTGGCGATGGAGACAGCAGCAATGGGAGGCCGTACAGGGACCCATGAGAGACTCTAGACTTGGCAGCAGCATGAGGAGGCGGTTTATAGGGGCCCATGGCAGATTAGGGGCCTGGCAGCAGCTATGTGAGGCCCGTAATCTGCCTGCACCCTATGTCAAAAAATTAAACACACCAGCAGTGTGAAGAGACCTGAAAGTGGCACATGGCAGAGTGTGGCGATGGAGACAGCAGCAATGGGAGGCCGTACAGGGACCCATGACAGACTCTAGACTTGGCAGCAGCATGAGGAGGCGGTATATAGGGGCCCATGGCAGATTAGGGGCCTGGCAGCAGCTATGTGAGGCCCGTAATCTGCCTGCACCCTATGTCAAAAAATTTAACACACCAGCAGTGTGAAGAGACCTGAAAGTGGCACATGGCAGCAGAGTGTGGCGATGGAGACAGCAACAATGGGAGGCCGTACAGGGACCCATGAGAGACTCTGGACTTGGCAGCAGCATGAGGAGGCGGTATATAGGGGCCCATGGCAGATTAGGGGCCTGGCAGCAGCTATGTGAGGCCCGTAATCTGCCTGCACCCTATGTCAAAAAATTAAACACACCAGCAGTGTGAAGAGACCTGAAAGTGGCACATGGCAGAGTGTGGCGATGGAGACAGCAGCAATGGGAGGCCGTACAGGGACCCATGAGAGACTCTAGACTTGGCAGCAGCATGAGGAGGCGGTATATAGGGGCCCATGGCAGATTAGGGGCCTGGCAGCAGCTATGTGAGGCCCGTAATCTGCCTGCACCCTATGTCAAAAAATTTAACACACCAGCAGTGTGAAGAGACCTGAAAGTGGCACATGGCAGCAGAGTGTGGCGATGGAGACAGCAGCAATGGGAGGCCGTACAGGGACCCATGAGAGACTCTGGACTTGGCAGCAGCATGAGGAGGCGGTATATAGGGGCCCATGGCAGATTAGGGGCCTGGCAGCAGCTATGTGAGGCCCGTTATCTTGCAGCACCCTATGTCAAAAAATTAAACACACCAGCAGTGTGAAGAGACCTGAAAGTGGCACATGGCAGCAGAGTGTGGCGATGGAGACAGCAGCAATGGGAGGCCGTACAGGGACCCATGAGAGACTCTAGACTTGGCAGCAGCATGAGGAGGCGGTATATAGGGGCCTATGGCAGATTAGGGGCCTGGCAGCAGCTATAGGAGGCCCGTAATCTGCCAGCACCCTATGTCAAAAAATTAAACACACCAGCAGTGTGAGGAGACCTGAAAGTGGCACATGTTTGAGGCATGATTCATGGCGGATTTAGTCAGTTGTGTCAGGAACTGGTGGTTTGAAATCCAGACTAATCCACGCCTGATTCATTTTCACAAACGTGAGTCTCTCCACACTTTGGGTGGACAGTCGTGTCCTCCGCGGAGTTACAATACCTCCTGCCGCACTAAACACGCGCTCCGATGCCACGCTACTGGCCGGGCATGACAGCCTTTCAAGGGCAAATTCAGCTAGTTGGGGCCAAAGGTCAAGTTTCGTTGCCCAGTAGTCAAGGGGATTGTCTACCTCGGTTGGCAGGGTGCTGTCCAAGTAGGCCCAAGCCTGTTGTTTGAGCTCCTGCTCCAGGTCCACCTGATGCTGCTGCTGCTGCTGCGGCTGGTTAGTAGTTTCCTCACTGCGCTGGTGAAGAAAGCTACTCATCATCGACTGCAGACTGAGGCAGCCACTGCTGGTGGAGCTGCCACTGCTCCTACCACCCCACCCCTCCCCTGCTGCCATGCCAGCGGAACGCGAGCGCACAGGGCCCACAGTGTCTGAGGATGGACGTTGGCGCACAAAGGCAGAGACCAACTGACTACATAGGTGGTTTTTATAGTACGTAATTTTGGCCTCCCTCTCAGCAGGTGTGAAAAAGGCCACCATTTTGGACCGGTAGCGAGGGTCCAACAAGGTGGACAGCCAAAAGTCATCCCTCTGTCTGATGGTTATTATTCGGCTGTCGCTACGCAAGCAACCGAGCATGCTATGGGCCATTTGTGCCAAGGAATGCGAGGGACTCCCTGCCTCCATCTCCACAGCATACTGCCACGGTGCGTCTGGGTCCTCTGTCTCCTCCTCCTCCTCCTCTACCAGATGCTCCTGCTCCTCCACTCCTGTCCGCTGAGTGGAAAAACCACCCATTTCACTCAATAATTCCTGAGCACAAATGTCCTCCTCTACCTCCTCCTCTTCTTCCTGTCCTGCCCCCACAGGGGTCATGTGGCGTTGAGATCTGTGCGCCACGTCTACCGCACCCTGACCAGCCATTGTTAACAGCATTTGTTCCAGGACGTGCAACAGAGGAATGACGTCGTTCATCCCATAGTCCTGCCGACTCACGAATAGCGTGGCCTCCTCAAAGGGCCTGAGCAAGCGGCAGGTGTCACGCATGAGCTGCCAATGGCTGACATCTAAGTTACACAGGGGAGTACCTTTATCCGCTTGTAACATCAGGAAATCGGTGATGGCCTTTCGCTGCTCGTAAAGGCGGTCTAACATGTGTAGGGTTGAATTCCACCTTGTTGCAACGTCGCAGATCAGGCGATGCAGTGGAATTCCGTTCTGCCGCTGCAGCTCAATGAGGGTGTTCTTTGCGGTGTAGGAATGGCTGAAATGCATGCACAGTTTACGTGACATTTTAAGGATGTCTTGCAGTGGGATGGTGGATTTTAGGAACCGCTTGACAACCAGATTGAACACGTGAGCCATGCATGGCGCATGGCACAACCTTCCTTGACGCAGAGCAGACACCATGTTCTTTCCGTTGTCAGTCAACATGGTTCCGATTTTTAGTTAGCGCAGAGACAGCCATCTGTCGATTTCTCTGTTCATTACACTCAGCAGTTCCTCCCCTGTGTGACTACGTTCGCCAAGGCATACCAGGTGCAGCACAGCGTGACACCGTTGCGCCCTGCACATGTGATATGCCGGTCGGGTAATGGGACTTGGCACGGGGGTGGCGGCTGAGGACACGGCGGAAAAAGAGGTGGTAGAGGCGGACATGCTTGCTGGACCAAGGACGTGCAAACGTGGAGGCAAAAGCGTCGTGACCTGTCCAAGTTGCTGGTGCGGCTGTGCCGGCACCACGTTCACCCAGTGGGCCGTAAATGACATGTACTGTCCCTGACCGTAGTTACAGCTCCACACGTCGGCGCTGCCGTGCACTTTGGCAGAGACCGACATGCTCAAAGACTGGCCCACCATCTCTTCTACATGTGAATGCAGGGCTGGCACTGCCTTTTGGGCAAAGAAATGACGGCTTGGCACTCTCCACCGCGGCGCGGCACAAGCCATCATTTCTCGGAAAGGTGCTGAGTCCACCAGTTGGAAAGGGAGGGACTGCAGCACCAGCAACTTGGACAGGAGGACGTTCAGCTTTTGCACCGTCGGGTGCGTGCTCGCAAACTGTTGTCTCTTGGATACGGATTCCAAGAAAGACTGTTGACGGAATCCGAGAAGAGGAGTAGCAGGAGAAGGAGCATCTGAACGAGCGGAAGATGCCAACGAGCGACAACTCCCCTCAGCAGAGGTGTTGGAGCCTTGACTGGCTGATAGAGGGCGATTGACGACGTCGGGTGACGGAGCAAGTAACGGAGCGGGTGATGGAGCGGGGGCTGGGGCAGGCAGAACCGCCGTATGTTTATCACGGTTTTCCCAGGCCACCGAATGGTGACGCTGCATATGCTGACGCAACGCTGTAGTCCCAACATGGGCCCCCTGGCCACGCTTGCATTTCTGGCCACATAGTCGACATACGGCTACGTTTACTTCCTCGGGCAGCTTGAGGAAAAATTGCCACACCACCGAGTAGGAAACTTTGCCCCCGCTACTCTTCACTGGCTGACTGCTACTTCCTCCGTGCGCACCGGCACCACTACTGGCCGTGGTGGTAGGCTGCAGTGGAGCTGGTGCTCTACTCCGTGGACGTTTGGCTCCACTGACACTGATGCGACCCTGCTGCTGTCTCCTGGGCAACCCACCGACTGTTTTGCTCGCTGCCAAGCTGCCACCCTCTTCTCCTGATGATGCGGAAGAAATTGCCTGATGACGACGAGGCTGCCAAGTGCGATCAACCTCCTCATCATCAAGTAGGGTCTCCGCCTCACTACTAGCCCCCTCGGCTGCGTCTGGGTCAGGAGACAGACCTGTCTCTAGACCGGCTACCGAGCCACTCTCCTCGCCAGTACTTGTTCGCTTGGCTGCTGAAAAGGCCGATGTCTCCCCCCGTTCCTGACCGCCCTCTGTTAGCTCTTCCTCACTGTACAGTGGGGCTGAGCCCACAGCATGCGATACTTCGCTTGGTGAGGGAACAGCAAAGGACAGGGGCAGGTAGAGGACACGTGATTTCAGTGGGCTTGCTCCCGGGCCATGCCAACTAACGGTTGTGTCTGACGTACCCACCGACCGTTGGCTGTAGGTGTCAGAGGTGACCTGGGAAGAGGAAGACGACCGAGCCAACCAATCAATGACGGCAGGGTTGTCGGTGGAGACACGACCGCTGGATGACACCGGGAGCACTGGCCTCTGGCTGCGAATACTGCTGCCTCGACCCCTTCCTCTGCTGCCACGTCTGCTCGCTCCTAAAACATTGCCTCCTCTGCCACTCCTCTGCATGTTGTCTGACATACTATTTAATTCAACGATTAGGTGTCCCTGAGTAACAATTCTCTGGCACTCAGTAACAATTCTGTCTGTCCCTGAGTATGAATTCTGTGGCCCTGAGTAACAATTCTGTGTCTGTGCGAGTAACAATTCTGTGTCTGTGCGAGTAACAATTCTGTGTCTGTGCAAGTAACAATTTTGTGTCTGTGCGAGTAACAATTCTCTGGCACTCAGTAACAATTCTGTCTGTCCCTGAGTAACAATTCTCTGGCACTCAGTAACAATTCTGTCTGTCCCTGAGTAACAATTCTCTGGCACTCAGTAACAATTCTGTCTGTCCCTGAGTATGAATTCTGTGGCCCTGAGTAACAATTCTGTGTCTGTGCGAGTAACAATTCTGTGTCTGTGCAAGTAACAATTTTGTGTCTGTGCGAGTAACAATTCTCTGGCACTCAGTAACAATTCTGTCTGTCCCTGAGTAACAATTCTCTGGCACTCAGTAACAATTCTGTCTGTCCCTGAGTATGAATTCTGTGGCCCTGAGTAACAATTCTGTGTCTGTGCGAGTAACAATTCTGTGTCTGTGCAAGTAACAATTTTGTGTCTGTGCGAGTAACAATTCTCTGGCACTCAGTAACAATTCTGTCTGTCCCTGAGTAACAATTCTCTGGCACTCAGTAACAATTCTGTCTGTCCCTGAGTAACAATTCTCTGGCACTCAGTAACAATTCTGTCTGTCCCTGAGTAACAATTCTCTGGCACTCAGTAACAATTCTGTGTCTGTGCGAGTAACAATTCTGTGTCTGTGCAAGTAACAATTTTGTGTCTGTGCGAGTAACAATTCTCTGGCACTCAGTAACAATTCTGTCTGTCCCTGAGTAACAATTCTCTGGCACTCAGTAACAATTCTGTCTGTCCCTGAGTAACAATTCTCTGGCACTCAGTAACAATTCTGTCTGTCCCTGAGTATGAATTCTGTGGCCCTGAGTAACAATTCTGTGTCTGTGCGAGTAACAATTCTGTGTCTGTGCAAGTAACAATTTTGTGTCTGTGCGAGTAACAATTCTCTGGCACTCAGTAACAATTCTGTCTGTCCCTGAGTAACAAATCTCTGGCACTCAGTAACAATTCTGTCTGTCCCTGAGTAACAATTCTCTGGCACTCAGTAACAATTCTGTCTGTCCCTGAGTAACAATTCTCTGGCACTCAGTAACAATTCTGTCTGTCCCTGAGTAACAATTCTCTGGCACTCAGTAACAATTCTGTCTGTCCCTGAGTATGAATTCTGTGGCCCTGAGTAACAATTCTGTGTCTGTGCGAGTAACAATTCTGTGTCTGTGCAAGTAACAATTTTGTGTCTGTGCGAGTAACAATTCTCTGGCACTCAGTAACAATTCTGTCTGTCCCTGAGTAACAATTCTCTGGCACTCAGTAACAATTCTGTCTGTCCCTGAGTAACAATTCTCTGGCACTCAGTAACAATTCTGTCTGTCCCTGAGTATGAATTCTGTGGCCCTGAGTAACAATTCTGTGTCTGTGCGAGTAACAATTCTGTGTCTGTGCAAGTAACAATTTTGTGTCTGTGCGAGTAACAATTCTCTGGCACTCAGTAACAATTCTGTCTGTCCCTGAGTAACAATTCTCTGGCACTCAGTAACAATTCTGTCTGTCCCTAAGTAACAATTCTCTGGCACTCAGTAACAATTCTGTCTGTCCCTGAGTAACAATTCTCTGGCACTCAGTAACAATTCTGTCTGTCCCTGAGTAACAATTCTCTGGCACTCAGTAACAATTCTGTCTGTCCCTGAGTAACAATTCTCTGGCACTCAGTAACAATTCTGTCTGTCCCTGAGTATGAATTCTGTTGCCCTGAGTAACAATTCTGTGTCTGTGCGAGTAACAATTCTGTGTCTGTGCAAGTAAAAATTTTGTGTCTGTGCGAGTAACAATTCTCTGGCACTCAGTAACAATTCTGTCTGTCCCTGAGTAACAATTCTCTGGCACTCAGTAACAATTCTGTCTGTCCCTGAGTAACAATTCTCTGGCACTCAGTAACAATTCTGTCTGTCCCTGAGTAACAATTCTCTGGCACTCAGTAACAATTCTGTGTCTGTGCGAGTAACAATTCTGTGTCTGTGCAAGTAACAATTTTGTGTCTGTGCGAGTAACAATTCTCTGGCACTCAGTAACAATTCTGTCTGTCCCTGAGTAACAATTCTCTGGCACTCAGTAACAATTCTGTCTGTCCCTGAGTAACAATTCTCTGGCACTCAGTAACAATTCTGTCTGTCCCTGAGTATGAATTCTGTGGCCCTGAGTAACAATTCTGTGTCTGTGCGAGTAACAATTCTGTGTCTGTGCAAGTAACAATTTTGTGTCTGTGCGAGTAACAATTCTCTGGCACTCAGTAACAATTCTGTCTGTCCCTGAGTAACAATTCTCTGGCACTCAGTAACAATTCTGTCTGTCCCTGAGTAACAATTCTCTGGCACTCAGTAACAATTCTGTCTGTCCCTGAGTATGAATTCTGTGGCCCTGAGTAACAATTCTGTGTCTGTGCGAGTAACAATTCTGTGTCTGTGCAAGTAACAATTTTGTGTCTGTGCGAGTAACAATTCTCTGGCACTCAGTAACAATTCTGTCTGTCCCTGAGTAACAATTCTCTGGCACTCAGTAACAATTCTGTCTGTCCCTGAGTAACAATTCTCTGGCACTCAGTAACAATTCTGTCTGTCCCTGAGTAACAATTCTCTGGCACTCAGTAACAATTCTGTCTGTCCCTGAGTATGAATTCTGTGGCCCTGAGTAACAATTCTGTCTGTGCGAGTAACAATTCTGTGTCTGTGCAAGTAACAATTTTGTGTCTGTGCGAGTAACAATTCTCTGGCACTCAGTAACAATTCTGTCTGTCCCTGAGTAACAATTCTCTGGCACTCAGTAACAATTCTGTCTGTCCCTGAGTAACAATTCTCTGGCACTCAGTAACAATTCTGTCTGTCCCTGAGTAACAATTCTCTGGCACTCAGTAACAATTCTGTCTGTCCCTGAGTAACAATTCTGTCTGTCCCTGAGAATGAATTCTGTGGCCCTGAGTAAGAATTCTCTGGCACTCAGTAACAATTCTGTCTGTCCCTGAGTAACAATTCTCTGGCACTCAGTAACAATTCTGTCTGTCCCTGAGTAAAAATTCTGTGGCCCTAATAACGTTTCTGTGGCCCTAAGTAACAATTCTCTGGCACTGAGTGAAAATTCTGTCTGTCCCTGAGTATGAATTCTGTGGCCCTAACTAGCGTTTCTTTGTCCCTAAATAACGATTCTGTGGCCCTCATTAACAAGTCTGTGTCCCTGAGTAATGGTTCTCTGTCCCTAAGTAACTTCTCTCTGTCCCCAATTCTCGTTTCTGTGGCCCTAACTCTGTCCCTGTCCCTAGTACAGAGCGGTCTGCCTCTGTTCAATGACTGCAGGCAAATTAAGATTTCCAAAATGGCCGCTATATATACCTCGACCATTACACAGTGCTGGCTGGCTGGCTGCTGATTGGCTGATGCGATCACATGTCGTTGAGGAATGCATTATGGGGCAGCGCGCCTTGTCTGCGCGCCTTCCCCGACATCCCCGCTCCGTCGCCGCACATGTCAGCCGCCATTTTCGGAAAAATTTCGATTCGCGCGTCCGAATTAGGCTGTTTTTCGGATTCGGCACGAATCGAAATTTTTCCGATATTCGACTCGAATTCCACTTCGGATACTTCGATTCGCTCATCTCTACTCATAACTATGTATGAGCTGATCATTCCTGGGTTTGGTTTTTCAGAGGTTCAACAAACTGTGTTGTAGTTCTGAACATTATTCCAAATCTTATTGAAGTCAGTGGGAGACAATCTTTAACATCTGTTCTGTCTGTTTTAAAGACTTATAGGCAAGGTATTGTCAAACAAATTGCTTGGCAGACTGGGCACTGTCCCAAGAGAAGTACAAATTCATTTTTTAATACAGTTCGGCAGAGAGCAGCAATTGTAATAATGCTCAAATTGAAATATTAAATGCAAGCTAAATCCTGTACATAACATGCTTGAAGAATGCTCTAAACCTGGAAAATATGGTGTGGGAAACCTCCCAAAATTATTTGCTGATTATTTAAATGTACTTTAAAAAAAAATGCATGGGAACCCCTTCAAAGGTCCCTCAAAATCAATATCATACCTATCACTTTGTAAAAAATTGTGTGCTGATCTTCCATACTAGGCCCCTAAAAGTCATAACAGAACCCTTATCCTTTAGAAAAAATTTTAACCACTTCAATACTGGGCACTTTTACCCCTTTCCTATCCAGGCCAATTTTCAGCGTTTATTGCTCTCACACTTTGAATGACAATTACTCAGTTATGCTACACTGTACCCAAACAAATTTTTTATAATTTTTTTCACACAAAAGAGCTTTCCTTGGATTTTTTATTTTTAGAGATATAAGCAAAAACAATACAGAATTTTCTGAAAAAGAGTGTTTCTATTTAATTTCTATTATAAAATTTTCCAAATAAGTCATTTTTTTTCATAAATTTAGTCCAAAATGTATACTACTACATTTCTTTGGTGAAAATAACCCAAATCAGTGTACATTATTTAGTGTATGTGAAAGTTATAGAGTCTACAATCTATACTACATATCACTGAAAATTAATAATCCTAATGTACTGACTGCCTATCTCATTTACTGAAGCACTAACATGCCAGGAAAGCACAAATACCCACCAAATGACCTCCGTTTGGAAAGTAGACAATCAAAGGTATTTAGTAAGAGGTGTGGTGAGTTTTTGAACTTGTATTTTTTCCCACAGTTCTTTGGAAAATTAAGAAATTATTATTTTTTTCGCACAAAATTGTCTTATTAAGTTATTTCTTACACAAGGCATACGCATACTTGCAATTCCACCCCAAAACACATTATGTTACTCCTCCTAATTATGGTGATACCACATGTGTGAGACTTTCCCACAGCTTGACCACATAGAGGAGCCCAACAACCAGTAGCACCTTCAGGCATTCTAGGGGCAATACACATCCAATTTCCTGACTACCTATCACAGTTTTGAAGGCCCTGGAGAACCAGGACAGTGGGAACATCCATGAAATGACCACATTTTGGAAAGAAAACACTCCAACGTATATTCTATGAGGCACAATGAGTCTTTGGAACATGTCAATTTTTTTTCCACACATTTTTGGAAACTGGAAAGAAAATGAAAAATGATTTTGTTTACACTAAGTTGTCAGTTTTTAAGATATTTCTAGCACACAGCATGGACATACCAAGAAGTACATCTAAAATACATTCTGCTCCTCCTTCTGAATAAGGCAGTACCATGTGTGAGACTTTCACAGCCTAGCTGAACAAAGGGTAAACAAAAGATTACATGTGGTTTAAGTAGAGCAGTTGTTTGCAGAGAAGAGCATTGGTCCAGGAAGCAGGAAGAGATGTAGTCAGATACAGCCAAAAGAAAAGTTCAGGCAACAGGCAGGAATATGATGGATAAACATGCCAAGGTCAGTATAGGCAGCAAGCAGACATCCAGGAACCAGGCAGGAATATATTCCATAAAAGGTCCTGGGTCAATACATGCAGCAAGATGAGATATAGTCAGCACAGCCAAAGTATTGGCCCAGGCAGCAGACAGGAACATGGTCCATAAAAATTCCTGGGTCAGTACAGGTAGCAAGCAGAGATATGGTCAGCACAGCCAAAGTATTAGTCCAGGCAGCAGGCAGGATCCTCAGGCTTAGGGCCTTGGTCAGTTGAGACCAGGGCACAGGGTTAGAGGCTTCATTCCACCCAAGCTCTTCAAAGCTTCCAGACTAACAAAACATGATCTCGGAATTACAAAACCCGGAGAAAACCAAAAAATGCTTTTCTCTATTTGAAGATCCTCTCTGAAGCCCCACATGTATGTGAGACTCCAGTGTTATCTTGAATCCCACTACTAAGTTAGCAGAGCAAAAGATCAGTCCATGCAGCAGACAAAAAACATGGTCAATTAACAGGCCTAGGTCAGTGCAGGTGGAAGGCAGAAATGTGGTTGATAAATATGCCAAATGGCAGGCAGAGGCATTGTTGATAAACAGGCCAGGGTCAGTTCAGGTAGAAGACAGAAATGTGGTTTAGGGACAATCCAGACACCAGGCAGAGGCATTGTCAGTAAACAGCCCAGGGTCAGTTAAGGTGGAAGATAGAGGCATGGTCAATCAAGGCAGCAGGAAAATGATCAGCACAGATGATAAAAATGGGGAAATGGCTGTTAAAAATAAGGGGAATTCATATTTTAGTGAAGTGTGATAACGTCAAAAGCAGTCTCCGATGCATAGGCCCGGTTGAGAGGGACATTTGAGACAACAAAAACTGGTGTTAACTAACTCCCCCTCTGCTGCATAAACTACATTTTTTTATGTCGTCTTCCTGTTTCTGATCTTGAAATGTTATCAGGGAAATGGTGCTCATGAAGTCTGCTGACACAATAGGCGAGAATGCTTTCTGGTGAATATCCTTGCTGATAGATTAGGGCAGTGATTACATCTTCTGTAAATTTGAGTAAGGAGGTGGTTCTTTCTGTTGACTTTTGATGTTGTTGAGCTTCACTCCATACCTGGCCCATTTGCTGGGAATGCGTTGCTTGATTCTCAACTGCCCAGTAAGGTGGACAAGGGATACATCCACAGATGTTTTTGTTAGGGACATAAAGTCCAGCAAATGTCTTTGGAAAAAAAAAAGTAGGGGGGCAAATTTTATAGAGTTTGTCATAGCCAGGCTGATCTCAGGGAGAGCACTGTGATTTATCCATGAAATGCAGGAAGAACATTATCATGTCATACCATGACCTGAACATTACAGCTGAATAGATGGGAATTTGGTGGGTGGAGTGGGTGGACCAGTAAAACTTTAATTCATTTTTTTGTAAGCCCCATGTTGATCATAAGGCCAAAAAACTGTTTAAACTCCTTCACTGTTAGATGTCTCTATTAAAACAGATTGGGGTGGTCTGAGATATTGTTGGGTACAATGGTTAGTCTGGTATACAATTAATTGAAGGAAAGTATCATGGAAAAAAATTAAAAAAAAATCAATTGGTGAAAAAGTGTCTTTGTTTGCTTTCAAACCTGGATGTGTGGTGAAAGGAGGGATTGCAGCTGACCCTGAGGTGGAAGGCACCCATAATGGGTTTGCCAGAGCATCTGGAAGATATGTATGAGACCTGATTCCAGCGATTTTGAATGATATTCCAGTGCTGGTACTGGGCCTTTCATCCTGGGATATAGTGCCGTTGGCATTTGTCAATTGACCATTGGGGTTTGTGATGCTGTTTGGGGTTGCCTGGTCTTCAGAGCATCTTATTTTTTTAGGATGGACTGCTTCTTCCTCCGATTTGATTATCGATCCACTATTTTTAACTGGCTCATCTGTCATACTGAAGATTTGAAATGCCTCCTCACTATTATAATATTTTTTGGACATCGCAGCTGTATGATGGGTAAACTGCTTCTGAGCAACTGTGATGGGTACACTGCTGATGGGCAGCAGTGATGGTGGCTCTGTGATGGGTACACTGATTAGGCTGCAGTGATAACAGGTACACTGATAGGCTGCATTGATGGATGCACTGACAGATACACTAATAGGCTACACTGATGGAAGTGCTGACAGTTACACTGATAGATGTGCTGACAGGTACACTGATTGGCTGCACAACTGCTACACTGATGGCCTGTGCTGACAGGTACGCTGATGGGCTGCGTGACAGGTACGCTGACGGGCTGTGCTGACAGGTACGCTGATGGGCTGTGCTGACAGGTACACTAATGGGATGCACGACAGGTACACTGATGGACTGCACTACAGGTTTATTGCTCAGCTGCACTACAGGCACACTAATGGCCTGTGCTGACAGGTAAGCTGATAGGCAGCGTGACAGGTACACTGATGGGCTCCTGTGACAGGTACACTGATGGGCTCCTGTGACAGGTACACTGATGGGCTCCTGTGACAGGTACACTGATGGGCTCCTGTGACAGGTACACTAACAGGCTGTTGTGACAGGAACACAGGGCAATCAGGGCACTGATGAGCACAGTAGTGAAGCGGGTAATGGAGTAACTCACTGTTCCAATTCTCCTCCTCATACAGGATCCATGTGTGAGAAGGAGAAGCCAGTAACAGTGAGTTACCGCTGTTTGTTTACAGTTGTTATCAGCTGTGATTGGACACATTTCATTGGCTCTCTACCCTGAACGGAGATGTTGCACGCCCTGGGTATGTGCAAAAGGGGATGATTGGCAGGGCATCATATGATGGACGAAAGGCCCGCCCAACCATCATTCTACTATTGGCCAGGTGGGAACAGACTAAGGAGTAACTCCTTGCAAAATAAATGAAAAAGCATGCCCCCTAAATCCATAAGGGGGTACATCATGCAAAAAAAGATTTGGATCATGCTCTAACCAGAGCATGCAGCCTGACTAGCCAAGAAAAGAACATGTACCTCTGCCCACTTCTGAACCATAAGAGACTACATATCCTCAACACTTAGGGATGGTACAATGGTGGGGATCAATTGGAATCTGAAAGTCCCTTTTAAAATAAGGGGGTCCAGATACCATCATCCTACATAGTATGTCTATATTTTAACCCTATTTTAACCACCTGATGGTTTTACCCCTATTATGACCATGGAATGTTTTGCTCTTTGCTATTCAGTACTGTGCTACATTAACTGGCAATTGTTCGGTCATGCAACACTGTACCCAAATTAAATTTATGTCATTTTTTCACATGAATAGAGCTTTATTTTGTTGGTATTTGGCAAGGTATATTTGGTAAAATCCTAATATGTGTTTATTAATTGTTTGTGAAAGTTATAGCGTCTACAACATATGGTATATATATTAGAATGTACGTAGATTTTATGCTTTACTGGTAATGACAGTGATTGGTGACTTATAGTAAGACTGATAGTCTGGCAGGCAATCTAAAGCTATCAGACACTGGCTGGGAGGGAAACTAACTAAATAACTGACTCGGAAGTTGCTAGTGACACATACAGTAAAGTACCGCACTGCTCAAACAAATTAAAGGAACACTTTGAAAACACATCAGATCTCAATAGGGAAAAATATCATGCTGAATATCTATACTGATATGGACTGGGTAATGTGTTAGGAATCTAAGGATGTTCCATTGTTTGATAGAAATGAAAATTATCAATCTACAGAGGACTGAATTCAAAGACACCCCGAAAATCAAACTGAAAAAATGATGCAGCAGGCTAGTCTATTTTGCTGAAATTTCATTGCAGCAACTCAAAATGGTACTCAGAAGATTGTATGGCCCCCATGTGCTTGTATGCATGCTTGACAATGTCAAGGCATGCTTCTAATGACACAACATATCGTGTCCTGGGGTATTTACTCCCAGATCTGGACCAGGGCATCACTGAGATCCTGGACAATCTAAGGTGAAACCTGGCAGAGTCAGATGGACCAAAACATGATATCCCAGAGGTGTTCTATTGCATTTAGGTCAGCCAAGCGTGGGGGCCATTCAAATGGTGTTAATGGCAGTCAGGGTGCCATTGTCTAACCATGGATCCATCCATGGATATGCCTCCCAGACCATCAGTGACCTACCACCAAAATGGCCATGCTGAATGATGTTACAGGCAGCATAACATTCTCCACGGCTTCTTCAGACCCTTTCACATCTATCACATGTGCTCAGGGACCTGCCAATTCTGGTGTTCAATGGCAAATGTCAATTGAGCTCTATGGTGGCGGGCAGTGAGCACAGGGCCCATTAGAGGACATCAGGCCCTCAGGCCACCCTCATGAAGTCTGTTTCTGATTGTTTGGTCAGAGACATTCACACCAGTGGCCTGCTGGCAGTCATTTTGTAGGGCTCTGGCAGTGCTCATCCTGTTCCTCCTTGCACAAAGGAGCAGGTATCGGTCTTTCTGATGGGTTAAGGACTTTCTATGGCCCTTTCTAGCTTTCCTAGAGTAACTACCTGTCTCCTGGAATCTCCTCCATGCTCTTGAGACTGTGCTGGGAGACACAGCAAACCTTCAGCAAATGGCATGTATTGATGTGCCATCCTGGAGGAGTTGGACTTCCTGTGCAACCTCTGTAGGGTCCAGATATCATCTCATGCTACCAGTCGTGACACTGTCCCTAGCCCAATGCAAAACTAGTGAAAAACAGTCAGAAAAGGTGAATAGGGAAAAAATGTCAGTGGCCTCCACCTGAAAACCATTCCTGTTTTGGGGGTTGTCTCACTGTTGCCCATCTAGTGCACCTATTGTTAATTTCATTAACACAAAAACAGCTGAAACTGATTAACAACCCTCTGCTACTTAACTGACCAGATCAATATCCCAGGAGTTTAATTGACTTGATGCTATACTCTGATTAAAAAGTGTTCCTTTACTTTTTTTGAGCAGTGTATTTAATACAAAAGTAATACAGTGATCAGTGATAACAGACACTGGCTGGGAAGGAATTAACATCTAGGGGCAATCAGGGGGATTAATTGTGTACCTATCAAATGTAAAGTGTGTGATATTTTCTGTTTTTACTTAGAGATCTGGCTATTTTTTCTCCTTGCTTTTCAGAAAGAAGAGACATCCAGATCACTGCTCTGTTCACACAGAGTCCTGTGTATTTGTAAACATAGGACTTTGTGCTGTGATTGGCCACAGCTGATCAGCAGGTTTCAGCCAAAGTCATTGACTGTAACTTGTTAATAGATTTGTACTGTGGCCAAACACAGCACAGGTGTGGACCATTCCCAGACGGAGGTTGACAACGCACATGTACATTGTCCGGCCTACACGTGCCACCTGCTCGCAGTATATTAACTGTGAATAGGTTGGCAATTAGTTTAACTACTTCAATACCAGGCACTTTTACCCCCTTCCTGCCCAGGTCAATTTTCAGCTTTTAGCAATTTTGCACTTTAAATGACAGTTGCATGGTCATACAACACTGTACCCATATGGAATGTTTAGCTTTTTTTCATGCAAATAGAGCTTTCTTTTGGTGGTATTTAACGACTTGCCCTCCTGAAGATTTACCCCTTCCTGACCAAGACATTTTTTGCTATTCAGCATGGTGCTATTTCAACTGGTAATTGCGCGGTCATGCAACGCTGTACCCAAACTAAATCTGTGTCATTTTTTCACACAAATAGAGCTTTCTTTTGTTGGTATTTGATTACCTCTGAAAATTAAAAAAATATATATTTTCTACTTTCAGTTATAAAAAATATCCAATAAACTCAAAGTTAGTCATAAACTTAGGCCAAAATGGGTTCTGCCACTTTTTTGATTTAAAAGAAAAACAATACGTGTATATTAAAGAGAAAGTTATAGCATCTACAAACTATATTATATATACTGGAATTTTTGCAGAATTTACTTTCTGATTGCCTATCACATTTCTTGAGATGGTAAAATGCCAGGGCAGTACAAAAACCCCCCAAATGATCCAGTTTTGGAAAGCAGACACCCCAAAGGGACATCTTACAGACCCTGATGCTACCTGAAGTTGATGGTGGCATTAATACAGTGATCAGTGAAAAATGCTATATGCTGGAACTTGCTGGATGATGGGGTGATCAAATGGTTAATAGGGGTGATCAAAAGGTTAAATGTGCTATTCTAATGTGTGCTTGTAAAATGTAGTGCTTTTACTCATAGTGGGATGTTCTCTCTTCTCTCCCTGGACTGACAGGGGGCAGCGGGGGGCGCAGGTGTGTTCACACCCCAAAAGATAAAGCAACTTAAGGTTATGTTACTTTGCCCAGAGCAAAATGCGGACAGGCGGTTGGCAAGTAGTTAAAAAAAAGCTTAAAAAAGTAATATTAATACAGTATTTTTAATTTAATTTAATTTTTATTTTTTTAATTTTTCCATTTTTTTTTAAGTACTTGTATCATAGTAGTACAATGTTACCACAGTAACATTGTACTACTCGGGGGGGGGGTGATTAAGGGGTTTTTTTTTACAATTTGCTTAAAAGGAGCAATAAAGATTATTGCTCCTGCAATGCAAAGCTTGCTTCAAACTGTCATTAATGAGTTAAATTTATGACAGCTCAAAACGATGGTGATCTGTGATTGGCTAGAGCTGATTATATGGTACATAGTGCTGTGATTGGCCCCATGTACTATGTGAGAGCTGTGGGCCAATAACATCTCAGCAGGAAGAGAAGCAGAGCTGTTATGAATCAGATTGATTCATAGCAGCTTTGCTAACATTGTTATCATGTGATCGTTATGCGATCATATGATCACCGGGTCCTTTTCACAGGTCGCAGATGGGGAGCTCTGTGTGCCCGCTCAGGTGCATGGTGCCACTCTATGTTAGTGCAGCCAGAGCGACATACCCGCAAGTCACTTTGCCTGTAGCTGCCACCCATCTGCAGTACTTTGCAGGCGGGTGGGAGGCAAGCAGTTTTTAATTTTTTGCTAAATAAACAAAAAAAGACCAAACATTTTGAAAGAAAAAACACGTTTTTCTTCATTTCTGTTATATCATTTTGCAAATAAATAACCCTTCTTCATAAATTTAGGTCAAAATGTAATCTTCTACATTTCTTTGGTGAAAAAAACCCAAATCAGTGTATATTGTTTAGTCTGTAGGGAAGATATAGATTCCATAAACTATGGTATATAACTGAAAATCGATTAATCCTGATGTACTGATGACCTGTCTCATTTCTTGAGGCCCAAAAATACCAGGATAGTACAAATACCCCCCAAATGACCACTTTTTAAAAATAGACAGTCTGAGGTATTTAGTAAGAGGCATGGTGAGTTTTTTGAAGCTGTCATTTTTTGTCACTTTTTTTTGAAAATGAAGAAATAAAAAAAATAAAAAAAATCACAATTTTGTAACCAGTCCAATACCGTGTTTATCTGGCATGCCAGAGACACTAATGACAGTATATTAAAAACAAACAACTTTTATTTAATTTTTTTTAAACTGTTTTTTATTTTTTATTAGTATTTTTTACAATTTTTTTTAACACACTGTGACCAGAGCAATACACTGTTACCATAGTAACACTGTACTACTCTGGGGAAGTGATCAGGGTTTTTTTTACATATTATGATTGCTTATACCAATGTATTTCATTGATATAAGAAACCATTTTTTACTGAATTAAACTAATTTATGATTAGCTATGATTGGCCAAAGCTAATCACATGGTACAGATGGGCTGTGATTGGTCAGATCTATACCATGTGATCACTGTGACCAATCACACCTAACAACACAATTGTATACAATGTATGGCATGAAAGGAAGCCATTCATTTTTTGCAATTGTTATATGATCTTCTGTGATTGGTCACAGCGATCACATGATACTGTCAGCAATCAGTATAGTGATCAGTTTTCGTCTGTTCCTGTGGACCCAGCAGATGTCATATCGCACTGCTGACTGGCCCTGAGGCTGTGTGAGTGGTACCTTTTGAGAAGATGTCATATGACGCCCACTCAGAAGAAGGAACGTCCCGCATCCATTTAGCATACTCAACATAAAACTAATTGTACTATGCAGACAACATAATGTACCCCAATCTGCTATAGGATGGGTGGGAATGTGTTAAAAAAGCCCACAATGTAAATCCATCAAACACACTTTCTAAACTGGTGAAAGAAAAAACATGTTGCAATTTCCATGCTCAGTTGTTTCTTCTTGACGAATGACATATTCCAAGATGACAGCTGGTTTGTAAAAGAAGGAGCAGATATGGTGGTTGATGTAATTTACCAAATATGGCCATGGCCTTATCTGGTCTGTGATGTCAGCCACCATCTCTGATCCTTTGTTTATACACAAGTTGTCAGCTGGGAATTGCCGGCAATTGAATGGGCTTGGTTGAGATGTGTAACTAGTTTCTAGGAAGCCAGTAGCCGCTGACTTCCTAACAATCAGCATGAGTGGGAAACTGTAACATTTAATCACAGTAGTAGTACCACTGCTAAATGTACAACTTCGTGCTGCAGTCAGAAGTTTAGCTTGGCAGGTGGGCAAACAACCCCATTGGTTTGCTCATTTGCTAAATGCTTATCATGAAAAGTTCAGACTAAATTCTACTTCTGTCTAAAGTTGAAGCTTGTCCCTACTCACAGCTCCTCACTTTGCAATCTGTTACAGTCAGAACACCACAGTAAGCACACCAATCCACTTAGCACACTCAACATAAAACCAATTACAGACAGCATAATCTACCCCATTGAAACGACTTTCTAAAGGATGCACCCAAATACACTTACACCCTACAACATGCACAACAACATGCTCTGCATATGCAGGGCGTTAAGGGATTTAGCTTGCTGCCATCTACATCAACTTAGAAGTAATAATTAAATACAACCTGCTATGTGCTCTTAGCATCTCAGTACATTTGAGTTGTTACACTGATTCCCATGAAACATAGGGTCTATTTACAAAAATTATTTGCTGTGTGAATAGTGCAAAAATATACTTGTAAATGTTTTTCTCATTCAATTTTCCCTTCACAGGGCAAATGTAACATTCATTTTGCAAATCCTAATTGGTCCAATGCTGTCAACCTCATTGTAATTATAGTGTGCTAACTTTTATACATTAATTGTATGTATTACTCTCTGGAATAAAGGCAGTACCGGATACAACATTTTCTAAGAAAAATCAATACTAAGAGATAATTCTCTAAAAAGATTTGATAAAAAGTTAAAATACAATTAGAACATTACATTTTGCCCCAGTCACTTAACAATCACAGCTTTACAGATTTTGTAAAAAAAACTCTAAATCTAATGAGCAAATGCCAGTTAATTCACATAGGATAAATGTACATGCATGATGGATGAATGGCTATGCAATTTTTAAACTATTAATGTAAGAATTTAGTGGTGTTTCTTTTCCACTTAAATACACAAAATCGAGACCAATATCTAATTTACACTTAGCATCTAAGCAGACATAGAGAAAGCAAAGACTGCAAACAGCTTACCAGCTCAAAAGTTTATGGAATGTGCTGGAGCCTTGAAATCAAACTAAGCCTTCTTCTGATCATAATGGAAGGATTATGAGGTGGCTACTAAACTGGACAAGAAACACCCCAAGGTAAGTATGAAAAAGATATACTCATTTCTGGGGATACATTGTCTGTGTACTTATTAGCATTGCACACTGTCTGAAGTTGATAAGTAGCAAGTGCAAAAACCCTGGATGCATCAGAGTCATGTTATGCCTGCCCAAAATGTCCTATATAAACAATACACTTTTAATACTACAGATAAAGGCAGTCACATAGTACAGACAATTATTTCACGAGGCTGAAACAGCTATTTGCAACAGGTGATGGGCATGATAAGCCTATTGGAGACAGAATAATGCTGGGAAAAGATGTCAATGCAAGAAAACCAGTGTTAAAATTGCCGGAGCTAAACTTACAAAAGCTTTAGACATGTAGAAACCATGATCTCACATAGCTGTGAATACAAACAATGCAAAACAACAAGGCATAAATAGAGGCTGTACATTTTATATGTATATATTTCTTATCTTTTTTTTCAATAGTTTCACTCACACCGTTGTGTTAATAAAGCTGCAAGATTACATTCGGTCTGGATTATGGCAGAATAGGAGGGTTTAGCTGAATGTCAAGATACACACAGGGAAATGTGCAGAGAGGACAGAACACATACATCAAATAAAATTAGTCAGTACTACTGGATCCCAATGCTTTGTAATACTGGGGCTCAGAATTGTCAGACAAACTGGAGAACAAATACTTTGCCAGATATACTATGAAAATACTGTATATGCAACATTTGGGGAATTTAAAAAAAACGATAAGAAATTACTAAAAAAATAACTACGAAAAAAAAAAAAACATTGATTGTAGGCACAAACTACCAGATAGTATTACACTGCTCAAAAAAATGTAAGTAACACTTTGAAAACACAGATTTCAATGGGGAAAAATATCATGCTGGATATCTATACTGATATGGACTGGGAAATGTGTTAGGAACGTAAGGATGCCCCATCATTTGTTGGAAATGAAAATTATCAATCTAAAGAGGACTGAATTCATAGACACTCTGAAAATCAAAATGAAAAAAGGATGCAGCAGGCTAGTCCATTTTGCTGAAATTTAATTGCAGAAACTCAAAATGGTACTCAGTAGTTTGTATGGCCCCCATGTGCTTGTATGCATGCCTGACAATATTGGAGCATGTTCCTAATGAGATGACGGATGGTGTCCTGGGGTATTCCCTCCCAGATCTGGACCAGAGTATCACTGAGCTCCTGGATGCAACCTGGAGTAGTTGGATGGACAGAAACATGATATCCCAGAAGTGTTCTATTGGATTTAGGTCAGGCGAGCATGGGGGTCATTCAATGGTATCAATCCCTTCATCCTCCAGGAACTGCCTGCATACTCTTGTCACATGAGGCCAGGCATTGTAGTGCACCAGGAGGAACCCAGGACCCGCTGCACCTGTTTAGGGTATGACAATGGATCCAAGGATTTCCAAGGATACCTACTGGTAGTCAGGGTGCCATTGTCTTGCTGAAGAGGTCTGTGCGTCCCTCCATGGATATGCCTCCCAGACCATCGCTGATCCACCACCAAAACGGTCATGCTGAACAATGTTACAGGCAGTATAACATTCTCCACGGCTTCTCTAGACCCTTTCACATCTGTCACATGTGCTCAGGGTCAACCTCCTCTCATTTGTGCAAAGCATAGGGCACCAATGGCGGACCTGCCAATGCTGGTGTTCAATGGCAAATGCCAATCAAGCTCTATGGTGCCGGGCAGTGAGCACAGGGCCCACTAGAGGATGTTGGGCCCTCAGACCACCTTCATGAAAGCTGTTTCTGATTTTTGGTTAGAGAAATTTACACCAGTGGCCTGCTGGCAGTCATTTTGTAGGGCTCTGGCAGTGCTCATCCTGCTCCTACTTGCATAAAGGAGCAGATAATGGTCCTGCTGGTGGGTTAAGGACCTTCTATTGTCCTATCTAGCTCTCCTAGAGTAACTACCTGTCTCCTGGAATATCCTCTATGCTCTTGAGACTGTTCTGGGAGACACAGCAAACCTTCTGGAAATGGCATGTATTGATGTGCCATCCTGGAGGAGTTGGACTGCCTGTGCAACCTCTGTAGGGTCCAGATATCACCTCATGTTACCAGTCGTGACACTGACCCTAGCCAAATGCAAAACTAGTGAAAAAACATCAGAAAAGATGAGTAGGGAAAAAAATGTCAGTGGCCTCCACCTGTATAACAATTCCTGTTTTGGTGGTCGTCTCATTGTTGCCCATCTAGTGCACCTGTTGTTAACTTCATTAACACCAAAGCAGCTGAAACTGATTAACAACCCCCTCTGCTACTTAACTGGCCAGATCAATATCCCAGGAGTTTAATTGACTTGATGCTATACTCTGATTAAAACGTGTTCCTTTATTTTTTTTGAGCAGTGTATATAAATGCTTACAATTTATGTTATTGTAACTACAAAAATACAAACTAAATGTGACTGACAGAAATAAACAGAAGGGTATATTGCAGATTTCTTGTCAAGTATAGGAATGAGCTTGATGTTTGGGCTGACTGTGAGTTTGAACCAAACCAACTTGTTTACAAATCGCTGAACAGGTGAACAAAATGGTGAGAGTTGACCAGTTTGCAACCCTCCACCCCCCCAAACTCTGCCTGCTGTAGCCAGAAAAAATGCATTTAGTGGTGTTATCATTACCACCTTTAAATGGCATACAGTATTACAGCCTAACAGCTTTCTTACTTTGTAAACATGTTTTTGGATATCCCAAGTGATGTCTGGTGTAAATGCATGCCTTTGCAAGGTCAAGAATTGCTATTCTGGCCAGACATGGGTTTATACATGAGTGCCATGAATGTCTGTAGAAGTAAAGCAATCTGTTATTGTACACAGGTTACCATACCTTGGAATAGACTGGGCATAGATTTATTCTCCTTACCAAGATACTTAAAAATAATGAGCAATTATTCAGACTTCTGGAGGATCAATGCATTGTGTGACAACACTTCAAGAACAATAATTTAATGCTGCAAGATATATATTTTTTTCAACTCAGGATACGCTAGTCTGTCATAGATAGTGGTAGACTATTTATCATACCATGTAATGTTAAATAATATGAATACATTATAAGATTAACTTCTTAGCAGTTTATAAAAAAAATAACTCAGAAAGAAAGAAACAGGATATGAATTGTTTACCTGTTATATATTAATAAGTTCGTATTCGGTTAAAAGAATTTTCACAAACAGCTAAGGATATCTGTCACCTGTTTAGACACTTAAGGGGTTATTTACTAAAACTGACTAGTGCACAATCTTGTGCAGCTCTGTATAGAAACCAATCAGCTTCCAGGTTTTATTGGCAAAGCTTAATTGAACAGCTGAAGCTAGAAGCTGATTGACTACCATGCACACCTGCACCAGATTCTGAGTGCACTGGTTTTCTGTTTCAATAAGTTTTATTATAAGTTTCTTTTCAAAAAGAAAGAACAAAGCATAACAAGTGTGTAGATGTTCAAATAGCACCATTCACATAGTTGCAATGGTACATATAAAAATCACAAAGACATAGTCGTGCACAAGCCCTTACCATTTCCAGAGAGGAACTTGGAGTTGGCTGAACAAATGTGGCAAAAGTCAGAACTCTGGTCACAAAATAATGGCTATTCCAAATATCAGAGATCAGTAACTTAAATATAGACACAGTGAAAAAACACTAAGAAGAACAGATCAAGGACCAGGCCAACCCCTACAGACTGGATAATGTTGTAGGCCCACCTGGGACCCCATGGGACAGATAAAACTGTTAAACCCCCCCCATAAAAGTCTACAGAGGCCAAGGTACCATCAGTGTAGATCATTAGAAAGAAACACTTCAACACAATGTTGTGGTTGGCAGTTAAAGGTAAGTATCAAGGCACATTGCAAGTAAACATCAGTAGTTGTCTATCAGAACAAATGACTCCTTGAGTCAGTCAAGGCAGCCATAAACATAAAATATAAAAAAAGGGGGAAGGGTCAAGAAAGAAAAGGGACATGGAAAAATGAGGAGGAAGAAGAAAGGGTTGAAGCAGAAAAAGAAGACTAGTCCATCCGGGTCAGTCCTAGCAATTTTAGGGCATTGTTAATTAAAGAAATTGGCAGATAGTTAGTCACATCACTGGCAATGATGGGCTGAACACCCACATGCTCGGTTTTCCGTCCTAATGAACATTTGACCATAAACTTCAAACTCAATACAAGTCTATGAGACTTGAACTTGTAAATTCAAAAGTGTCCATTTTGAAGGCTTATATGCAAAGTATTGGCCCTAAAAGGGGTATGGGGACTTGGTTACTGCCCTGAGGGACATGAACTAACACAAAAAAAGTTTAAAAAAATACAACAGGTACAGTCATTTTTCATTGTTTAAAGTAAAAAAAAAAAAAAAAATAAACATTTCTTTGGGGGGGAAAAAGCATGGGGTCCCACCTAAATTCCTACCAGACCTTTGATCCGAGCACAGGCCTGACAGGGAAAGAAAGGGGGGATGGCCGAGTGCCCCCCATGTGGCTTACCAGGCCACATGGTGGTGGAGACAAGCACCTCTTCCCCATAACCCTGGCACGGTGGTTGTTAATGTCTGTGGGAAGGGGGCTCATTAGCATCAGGGTACCCCTCTAAATAAGGGGGCATCCTGATGCTGCCCCCCCTTGTGTATGAGAAAGGGGTACTTGTACCCCTACCCCTTCAATAAGGGGTTAAATTCAGTATAAAATAAAGAGGTCAGACTTTTGAAAAATGTATTTAATTGAACAAACAAAAAAACAACAGTTTTTTACAAGTTCTTTAATGAAAAAAAAGCCAAAAAATGGTTCCGTAATTGTGATCCATCATCAATCACGGCATCCATCAGGGTCAGAATGACCCTGACTCACAAAAAAAAACTCCAATGCCTGCCGACCCGTCAGCACCCGCCGAGCACTAACCACAATCTGACATTTGCCGGTCAGATATAAACAGTTGGCGGACCTAGCAGTGGTGTCACAGCTAGCTCCACCCACTTGTGCTGTGATTGGCCAAAGCATTGCACTTGACTTGTGGTCAGGTGCATTGCTTTGGCCAATTGTGGCTCTCACAATGCAGTTACCGTTTGTGTGTTCGGCGAACACACGAACAACCAATGTTCAAGTTGAATTTACATTTGTCTCAAACATCAAGCCCATCTCTAATCACTAGGATCCCTGTGAGGCTTTGGGATAAGGGTTATAAACACTCTATTGGAGTCCAGATCTATGGGGCCTCCACGCTGTATGGCATTGAAATATTGCTGCAGGGCTGGAATTAAGAGGGAAGTAAACTTTTTGTAATATAAATACGGTGATGAAGCGGTCAAAGTCCTGCTGAGTGGTCACATTCCTATCCTCAAAATATTTCTTATAGAATGATTGGAATTCCTATAGTATGGTTTTGTGAAAATTAGTCATCAGTGATCCTAAGCTTTGGGGCAGGGGAAAAAATAATAAAAAATAATAATATAATAATAATACATTTTATTCAATAATGTAATCAAACCAAAAACACTGAAATTTGAAATAGAGGGCCAGGTTCGCACATCACTGAGCTCAGTCGCAGAATTGTTTTCAGTGTCTGATGATAAATTTACCCACGAATCATTAT
The DNA here is from genome assembly GCF_062004578.1 of Staurois parvus. Classification (NCBI taxonomy): domain Eukaryota; kingdom Metazoa; phylum Chordata; class Amphibia; order Anura; family Ranidae; genus Staurois; species Staurois parvus. Next base: position 14,212,215 of record NW_028317949.1, read on the forward strand.
CACTCAATTCTGCAAGTGGTTCTAATTTACTATCGCTTTTCTCTAGCTGGTCTAAAACCACTTTTGACCTAAAGGGACGCTTTTTGGACGCCATGGACGTTTCTCAGTTTCCAGGCAGAAAGAACAGTAAAAATGCAGGCAAGGCACAGGACAAAGCACTCGGGACAAAATGTATGTGAAATGGTTTGATACAGTAAAGTAATACTATCAGATTTTAGTGTATTGAGTGAATGTCAAATTTTAAAATTTTTGAAATTCCCACCGGTTCTGCCCCCCATACGTACCGAAGCTCGCTGGGAACGGAACCCGGAAGATGGATGCTGGCATCGGGCAGAGGACATGGCTGGGGATGCTGCAGAGGGGACATCGCGGGAGTGCAGGACAAGGTAAGTGCTTGAGGGATCCCAGAGCAATGCTGAAGTGTAATCCCGAGTGCAGCTCGGGGTTACCGCTTCTGGTACTGAAAGTTAACCCCGAGCTACACTCCGGAATACCGCCAGGGGGTTAACTAAAAGGAAACAATCCTCTGGGTCAGGTAGTTCCAGGGACGGGCAGAATGCTACCCTCTTTGAGAAGCAAATAGCTACCCTTCTAGTTTTATCTATGTGTTCACAAGGAACAAAACTGGGTAGTGTCTGGAGAAATTTGGGCTTGTAGGTGGTTGAGAAATGAGTTTCCTGAAGGAACACTATTACTGTACCCACTGATTGAAAATGTTTAAAGGTCTTACGTCACTTCACTGATGAATTTAACCCCTGTGTATTATGTATCAACAGGGCGATAGACTTGTGAGCAGGTGAACTAGCCAGGTCAAAGGCTGTCCGGGGGGGGAGGGTGTCAGAACAAGTCTGATCATTGGAGGAGAGAACATTGGAGTTGATTTACTAAAACTGGAAAGTACAAAATCTGGTGCAGCTCTGCATAGAAGCCAGCTTCCAGGTTTATGTTTCAATATTTTTATTGAGTTTTTCAAGGATAAACAGAGAAAAACAGGGAAAAGAGATAAGGTTCAATCATACAACATTACAGTAGACAAATATGGTTGATCAATTTGTTGTAGATCTGCCATCTGGACAGATGGGGTATTGGTCTTGTTTAGCAATATCATCAGAGGTATTTGTGTGCCTTTGAAGGGCTTTGGTGAGGAGTTAGGGTAATTAGGGGGGAATGTTGGTGGAGAGGTGGGGGGAGGGTAGAATTGGGGAGGGAGGAATATAACTGGGGAATTGAGTAGATACCAGTCTTGGTGTAGGGTGTGAGTTCATTTCCTGAGATGTCATCAAGGTTGTATATTACATTTTGGGTGCTTTAGCCATCGGGTCCACTGGAGATTGAATTTGTGTCCACTGGAGATTGAATTTGTCAGCTTCCAGGTTTAATTGCCAAAGCTTAATTGAACACACTGAAGTTAGGAGCTACCAAGCACAGCTGCACCAGATTTTGCAATCTTAGTAAATCAACCTCACTGAGTTCCCAGCACAGCTAGATACTGCAACTGACCACAGTGTGATCTCATGATTAGTGTGGTCAGTGTTTAATAGGAAAGCAGAGTGACTGACAGAAACACCAGGGATTTCACCCAAAAGAAACAATACTAAGAGAACAAGATACTTTTCCATACAGGGACATGATGCAGAAGGCACACACTGCATCAGGAATAGGAAATGTTGGGTTCACATATTATTTAATGTAGAAATTAGCAAGATGTTCCCTTGTGAAGCATTAACTCTTCTTCTATGCCTGCACTAACTAAAGCTGGTAAAAAAAAGCCAAGAGAGATGGTAAAGATATCTGGAAAACCATAACAGAATGGAAAATATATACAAATATACTAAAGGTGGTCCAGTACTATAAGAACCAAATATATCCTTAGAACTCACACCAAATTCAACAAAGCAAAAAAGGGCAGTTGCACAAATAAGTTTATAACAAGCAAAGAGAACATTTTGTCACTGTCTTTTGCAGGTAGTTTGTGTGTCAACAAAAATGCAACTCCTATGTCAACATTGGTTGATTATATAAAATAATAATGCCAGTTTTACATTCGGGAAAAATATTATTTCTGCCATATTGTCCCCATAATCTTCAAACTAGTCTTACAACAACAACAACATTATATCTATTCTTTGACTGTGTAAGCTATGTCTGTATAAACTTTGTTTTTATGCTGTAGCATAGTGTGCAGTCTGCCTTCCCTGCAATCCTTGGGAGGTGTGTGTATAGTTCAGGGTGATGGCAAAGGGGGAAATGACACACAGGAGAAAGTAACATCGCTTTGGGGGGCATTCAACACTGGGAAAGGGAGAAGAGAGAAAGGTAATGCACAAGTGTAAAATTTGTTGTTTGTAGGAAACTTCCTATACAGCCATATTAAGCATCAGGTGTCTTTTTTGCAAAGGAGATCTGGGAGGGGAGAATGAAAACTAAAGCCAGGGAGTTAGGCTGGCCATGCATTATACAACTTTCGTGAGATTTTTGGTTTAGATTTACCAAAAACCATATAATAGGAGGTCAAAACTAACAACACTTTCAATTGTATCCAATTAGGTAGGCTCTTGCACTACATAGTTGAAGGTAAATCTAAAGGAAATTGTGCAGAAATTGGACAGAAAATTGTATAGTGTATGGCCAGCCTTAGAGCCTACTCACAGAGTGTGTAGGGCTGCATGGGTGCAAGCCTTCAATCCTTTAAAGGAAACAGAGAATGCGCTTCTCTTTCCACGTGAATATATTTAAGCAATTTAAAGGGGTAATGTACATTTTTATTAAAATTTTATCTAATTTGGTTGCACATTGAGCAAAGTTGGGAGATGGATCTAAATGTGTCACTTAGGATAGTAACTGGCAGAATCTAGCATCTAAATAGTTCAAAAAGCACTCAAAACAGAAATATAAGTGATGAACTTGAAATTTTCTTATAGTGTTGATTGCATCCGGTGACTTTTGTGAAAACCTCAAAAATAAAAGAAACTCAGATAGTGTATTACCGTAACATTAAGAGAATAAAAAAAATATATATATATATTCAAATATACAATACTGCGTGAAACACAAAAATAGTGAAACACTCGTGAAAAAATTGTCAAACAGCACTCGTGCTCAATCCTGAAGTGTTTCACTCAGTGAAAGCCATAACCCACGTGTGGCACTTCTAATAAATAAGGCACATATACCCTTACCAACAGTAAGAAAACAAACGCCTTAAGGTATCAACTGTAGAAATCATCCAACAAATCTTTCTCCTCCTTCACTTGTTTGCAGAGTAACACTGTGCTATCATCCTTCCATGATCATTCATAAGCTTTGATCCCAAATTGCCAGGCTCCAATCATATAATAGGAAATGACCATAGTGTAACTCCGTATATTTATGAGATCATACTGTTTTAATATATCTGCTTATATTTAAAAACAATCAGAAATGCATATGGATCAATGCCCCAGTTTTTTGGGGATTACCAGGCAGTTCCCATATGAAGTGTACAGCGATTTCCCACATCAAAGATGGCCACCGTGGCACTTCCGGTTCCTGCTCCAACGTCACTTCCTCTTGACGTGTTTCGTCACATCCGGGACTTAGTCATAAGAGATAAGAACATCGGGACACCTGGCCGCAATATATAACGCTCCTCAGCCTGTTAGTGATGCTCTGATCGCCATATTGAGTCAGGGAAAAGTCGCCCATACTCAACCGAACAGCAGGATCTTAAAATGTCTTGACTACCCTCCCCGTTCAATCGGAACACAGGGCTATGGACATCCGCATATGGCATAACACCTATGTCCTATAACGCATACTTAGGTAGATCCATATATGTATATCTAAACAGATTGGTTTGATTATTAATTATCACTTTTAAGGGGTGTGTTTTGTTTATATATCTCAGTTGGGTATTTGTTTAAAGAGGGGGAGATTCTCTTTGGAATAATTGTATATAATTTTGAGCTCTCAAGGGTTGAAAGTTTTTTCTAATTGGAATTTAGAGTGTGATTTGGCTTTTTGGGTTCTATATCATATTCACAACTGTGTTTAGAATCTAGCATCTGTTGCCTATCTCCTTGGGTCCACCATTCACAGAACCATGGGTTAATTTCTGAATTATGGTCCTCATGGGCAGTAAGCAGAGATGAGCTCTTGGTTTGGTTCAGATACAGGTTTGGATGTTCGATCAAATGGCAGACTATTGGCTCATTCGGCAGGATCCACATGTCATATATAGTGAAGTTTTTTTTTACCACTACTATACAGTATATAACTACTTCCTCTGTCATTTGTGGCAAGTGTAGCAACATGATCTAATGTGTCAGTCAGTCAGCAGGTTCATTTGCTAGGTGAATGTTGTTCATTTTGATTAATGTGTATCTGCATCACTGGCCCACGAATGAGTGTGAAAGAGAGCCTTGTTGAGGACGGAGTCTGATGGTGCTGAGAAATCATGGGTGGAGTTACATATCAGAATCATACTGTAAAGCTAGTTACCTGTCATCTGTTTTCAAAAAAGCATAATATTGCTCTATTTTCTTATACTGTACTGACCTAACGCCCCATGTAATGCCTGCAGAGTCTTGCTGGCTCCTTGGTAGTGGTAGACCTTGATCCTGTAGTAGACTCCCCCGTCATACTAAGAGTAATACAAAGCCTGGGTATCTGGTGCTGGTGTGCAACACTGACCAATGTTGAAGTCATGCTGGACTAAATAATCTTCAACCCAATGATGTTTTCAGAATTCCTGCACTAATGTCACTTAGCAGACTTCACATCATGTAGGTAACCCACTAACATCAAAGTTTGGGAATACTTTTTCCTGTTGAAAACATCCTAAAGAGGAAGAGGCATTATTCTACTCACAGCCAATGTTAAAAGGCTGGCTTTTACTGATACAAGGGTGATTCAACAGTGGGAACCGTGCCCCTAACATTCTATCTGGGGGAAGAATATCCCATTTATACTAGGTCAGTGGGATGAAAAAAATGTAATTCACCACCATTATAAGGAGGATTTCTGTCTGCTAAGATAATGGAATAGTCTTCTGCCTATTGAATATCGATGTGAGGGCTAATAGGATACATATTCCTGACTCCTGTAAGCTGTTTGCTATATTGTACATTACATAACCTTTATCCCAGTACTCTTTTTGGCATCTTATATATTACATGCTCCTGACTAGTAAACTGTGTACACTATGCTGTCCTATGCTGTACTATGTACACTGTAGGCTATAAGCCATGCTGTATCTTGTGTATTTCTGTACTTATATATTTAAATTTTACCAAAAAGTAAATTGTCTCAACATTTTCTGCTTGCTAAATAACCACAGGTATTGTCTTAACCACTTGCCTACAGGGCACTTATACCCCCTTCTTGCCCAGGCCAATTTTCAGCTTTCAGCGCTGTCACACTTTGAATGACAATTGGCGGTCCTGCAACACTGTACCCATATGAAATTTTTTTCATTTTTGAGACAGATAGAGCTTTCTTTTGGCGTTATTTAATCACCTCTGGGTTTTTTCCTTTTTTGTAAACAAACCAAAAACAACTGAAAATTTTGGAAAAAAAAAAGGTTTTTCTTAATTTTTGTTATAGAATTTTGTAAATAAGTGATTTTTCTCCTTCACTGATGTGCGCTAATGAGGCTGCAGTGATGGTCACTGATAAGCTGCACTAATGGGCACTGATAGGTGGCACTGATGAGGAGGCACTGGTAGGTGGCACTGATGGACATTGACAGGCATAACTGACTGGCACTGATAGGCGGCACTGACTGGCACTGTTAGGTGGCACTGGCTGGCACTGTTAGGTGGCACTGATAGGCAGCACTGATGGGCACTGATAGGTTGCACTGATGCGCACTGATAGGCGGCACTGACTGGCACTGATAGGTGGCACTGATTGGCAACACTGATAGGTGATACTGACTGGCACTGGTAGGTGGCACCGACTGGCACTGATGGGTGGCACTGATAGGCAGCACTGACGAGCACTGATAGGCGGCACTGATGCGCACTGATAGGTGGCACTGACTGGCACTGATAGGTGGCACTGATTGGCAGCACTGATAGGTGACAATGACTAGCATTGATAGGTGGCACTGACTGGCACTGATAGGTGACACTGAAAGGCAGCTTAGATGGGCACTGATATGTGGCATTGATGTGCACGTGTAGGCACTGATATGTGGCATTGATTGATGTGCACTGGTAGGCACTGAAATGTGGCACTAATGGGCACTGGCAGGTGGCATTGATGAGAACTGACAGCTGGCATTGATGGACACTGACAGGTGGCACTGCTGGGGCTACACTGATCATCAGGGCACACTGATCATCAGTGCCCTGATGATCAGTGTACATGTCCCCTCTGAGGAATGCCAATTACCAGCTCTCCTCTCCTCACAAGCTATCAGCGTGACAGCTCGTGAGGAGAGAAATGCAGATAAACGGGATTTCCCTATTTGCGTGCGATCAGCTGTGATTGGACACAGCTGATCACATGACCGAGCCGACATCTTCGGCTCTTTCCGTTGATCGGTGATCCGCTGTGTCTGAGGGACACAGCGCATCACCGATCGCCACGATGCGCGGCCCTGGAGCTACACATGCGTGGTTAGAGTGGGAGGACGTCAGGTTCTTAACAGGTTTTCCATGTTCTGTATGCAGAAAAGTATATACAGTACTGTACAGCATAATAGGACAGTTCCCTTTGTCAAACACATACACATCTTTGGACAAAGTATATTACTTAAAGCATATTTTGTGGGAATAAGGACTGTGTAATATGGGCACAATGTATGCGATGAGACGCTGAGAACATTTACTGCTCTGTGTGAAGTGGCCAAGTGCAGCATTCACCAGAGTTTCCATTGTGTACTGGACTTTTCACTCTTCAGTGTGTCCAAGGGTTTCTCAGGTCTTTTACAAGCAATGCCCTTGTGAAATATATTTATATTGGTGAATTAATGGGTAGTAAAGTAATGGTGCCTTTTTGTTAGTTGGTAAGTGGCATTACTTTTTGACCCCCCAGTCAACTTCTTATACCCCTGTAGGCTTCTGAATTTACAAAGTCTAAGCAAGGGAGAAGGAACAGAGGGACTTAAGTCTCCCACTGGACCTCCAACAATGTATTAAACACTGTCACTCTATATATACTATTCCAGAATATATACCAGGAAAGAAGAAAATACAGAAAATAACAAGATGATCTTCCTAAATATATCATATCTTATTTCCTCTCTAACATGGAAGCAGTCTTTTGTTACATGCTTGAGGTAATTGTAGCCATTTTAGTGAACTTGCAAAAGAAACAATTGAGTACTGTCTGTGATACTTTTTTTATTTGCACTAACATACAATTTTTCAGGACAGGCTTTTAGGGTGTACCCCTTCCTTAAGGTCCAGGCAGCACTAATGCACAAAGTTTTAGCTAAATGTTAAAACAAGACAATCTCTGAGGAAAAAAAAAACAAGCAAATGTACACAGCAATGGTAATTAACCACCTTCCACCCACCCTATAGTACAATGACGGGCGCAAGGTGGTTCTCTCGTTCTGATAGGACGTCATATGACGTCCTACCATTGTCACTGCGCAAAGCTACACTCGGGCTTACCATGCGGCGTTGCTCTGGGGGTCCCTGCAGCACTTACCTTGTCCTTCGCTCCCGCGATGTGTCCCCTGCAGCGTCCCCGGCCATCTCCTCCGGCCGATGCCGGCATCCGGCTTCTGTGTTCCAGTCCCTCTGACGTCTGGACGTACGGGCGCCGGAACCGGCGGGAAATTTGAAATTTTTTAAAAATGTCATTTTTGCTGTCATTGCTGTTTCAATGCATTTCACATGTATTTTGTCCCTACTGCTTTGTCCTGTGCCCTGCCTGCATTTTGAATGTTCTTTCTGCTTGGAAACTTAGAAAAGTCCATGGCGTCCAAAAAGCGTCCCTTTACGTCAAAAGCAGTTTTAGAACAGCGATAGTAAATCAGAACCACTTGCAGAATTGAGTGATAATGATTCATGGGGAAATTCGTCATCAGACACTGAAAACGATGTTGTGACTTTGCTCAGCGATGTGCAAATTTGCCTCTGTATTTCAAATTTCAGTGTTTTTGGTTTGATTATATTATTGAATTAAATTTATTATTATTATATTATTATTTTTTATGATTATTTATTAAATTATAATTTATGATTTTGTGTTTCAAATTTTATCCTACCCGGGATGTTTAATAGACTCTTGTTCGTACAGATTTCAGTGAGTTATTCCTAAAAATTACAGCCTACAATAAAAAACTACATATTTCCATGCAAAAAAATGATACCGCTTTCAGCACAAAAAAATCGGAAAGAATCATACCGCCAAGGAGGTGAAAGATAGCCAGAAAGGTTCAGCTAATGAAGAGGTTTGACACCATCAATTTTGAGAAAGTTGTATACAATGAGTTTTCATGGGTGTAAGGAAATAGGAGACAATCCAGTATGCCAGCCATGGAGGGGGGTGGGGGGGGGGGGGTTCCAACATGCCCCTAAAGATGAACTAACTCTTTCAATATATGTGTCTAAGAATGTATAAAAATCAAATATGCAAATGATTTCAGTGGCAAGTACATGCAAGTTGTCTTACATACAGGTGTACTACATGTTTTAATTTTTCCTAACAATTACAACACTGCACCTCTTTTTTTTAACTTATTTTTTTTCCAATCAATCAGTAGATTGCTCAAGGAAACTTCTCATTTCAAGGTTAAAATACTGCAGCTATAACTGTGAAATTGCTATAACTTATTTCAAAAGAGCTGATTGTTACATGTCTGTGATAACATTTTCTAATAGATCATTTTAAACTGAAAGGTGATACCTCCAATATTCTTTAAAAAAAAAATATTTTTTATTTAACGCCTCCACTGCCAGGTCATGTTTTTGACTTTTAATCTAAGGAGGCTGGGCAATTTTTGTACTTTTTATTTTTCACTTACAACTTTAACCACTTGCCTACTGGGCACTTATACACCCTTCCTGCCCAGACCAATTTTCAGCTTTCAGTGCTCTGACAATTATTCAGTCATGCAACACTGTACCCATATGAAATTTGTGTCCTTTGTTTCACACAAATAGAGCTTTCTTTTGGTGGTATTTAAGCAGCACTGGTTTTTTAATTGTTTGCAATGTGAAAAAATGCATTTTCTTTGTTTTTGTTGTAAAATTTAGCAAATAAGTAGTTTTCTTCATAAATTTTAACCAAATTTATACTGCTACATCTCTTTGGTAAAATTAACCTAAATCTGTCTATATTGTTTTGTCTGTGTGAAAGTTATAGAGTCTACAAGTTGGTACCAATCGATGAAAAAATATCGCACCTGATCACACCTGATGTACTGATTTCTTGAGTCACTAACAAGCTAGCACAGTACATATACCCCCCCCCCCCCCCCCCAAATGACCAATTTTTGGAAAGTAGACAGTCCAATGTATTTAATAAGAGGCATAGTAAGTTTGAAGTTGTATTTTTTTCCCACAATTCTTTTGAAAATTAAGATTTTTGTTTCCACAAAATTGTCATATTAACAGATTATTTCTCTCACACGGTATATGCATATTTGCAACTACACCCCAAAACACATTCTGCTACTCCTCCTGAGTATGGTGATACCACATGTGTGAGACTTTTTCACAGCCTAGCCACATGGAGATGCCCAACATACAAGGAGCACTGTCAGGTGTCCTAGGGGTATAAATTACACTTTGAATTTCCGACTATCTATTACACTTTTGAAAATTACCCCATTTTGGAAAGAAAACATTCCATCGTATTTTTTTGTGAGGCATAATGAGTCTTCTGAACATGTCATTTTTTTCCACAAGTTTTCGGAAATGTGGAAAGAAAATGAAAACTTTTTTAGGCTTAGGGTCTCAGGAAGGTAGGACGGAGGTACAGGGGTAGAGGCTTCGTCCCACCCAATCTCTTTGAAGCCTCCAGACAAACAGACCCTATTCAAGGAATTACAAAACCAGAGAAAATCAAAAACTGGATTTCTCTACTCAGAACTCTACTCTGAAGCCACTTACATATATGAGACCCCTGTGTTATCCTGAATTCCAGTGCTACAGTAGCAGGGCAAAAGACCAACCCAAGCAGCAAGAAAAAAACATGGTCAATTAACAGGCTGAGGTCAGTCCATTAAGAAAGCATAAACGTGATTGATATCCAGACAGCAGGCAGAGGCATAGTTGATAAACAGGCCAGGGTCAGTTAAAGTAAAAGGCAGTGGCAAGGCTCATTGAGACAGCAGGAAAATGATCAGCAGAGATATTGAAAACAGGGATATGGCAGGCTGTTAGAAATATGGGCCAATTTTTATGTGAAGTGTGAAAACATCAGAAGCAGTCTCTGATGCACAGACCTGGTTGGGAGGGAAACTGAGGACAATGAAAACTGCTGTCTCTTCTAACTCCTCCTTTGATGCATACCTGACATCTTTTTTGGTGTCTTCGGCCTGGTTCTGTTGGTGGAATGCTCTCAGGGAATTGGCACTCATAAAGTCTACTCACAGAATAGAAACAAATGTTTTCTGGGGGGAATCCTTGTTAGTAGAGAAGGGATATGACAATTTTTCAAATCTGAGGAAGGTGGTGGATCTCTCTGTGGATTTGGTGTAGGTGACATATGCATTATAAATGGCCAAATGAATAAGATAAATTGCAACATTTTTATACCACAAATGGGACTTTCTTGTTGCTAAATAGTGCTGTAGCTTCTGATCATTGAAATCCCACCTTTGTGAAGATTATAATCTTGGATGCATGCAGGCTTTTGAATGTGTCTTCCAGTGTCTGACAGTGTTTTTCAGTAATTTTCACTGCGGTGTCATTGTTTATGGTGGAAAGGATGTAAGCGTCTTTCCTATCCTTCCACTTCAGGGCCAGCAGTTTGTCATACCTTAGACTTGCTGATTCCCCCATTTGTAACCTGATGTTCACTAGAGCTTGTGGGAAGTCCTTCTTGTTTTTTTCTGGAGGCAAAGGTTTTCTCCAAGGCAAAGGTGTCAGAAAAGGAGCAGACTGGTATTAAAATTGTCTAGGTAGATGTGATAATCTTTTTTTGCAAAAGTGGAAATGCCAGGTCCAAGATAATTTTTCCACTTGTGCCGATGTAGGTTGGGCACTCAGGGGGCTGGATCTGGGAATCTTTGCCTTTGTACATGCGGATACATACAAATATCCAATGGCTCTTTCACAAAGCTTGTAGAGCGTTACTCCAAATCAAAATTTTCTGTGTTGGCCTGCACACCTGGCTGTGCGGTGAAAGGGGGAATACTTGCTGATCCTGAGTTGGATGGAAGCCATAATGGGTTGGCAAGAGCTTCTGGGAGATATGTTTGGGCTCTGATTCTTGGGGTTTGATGGGATATTCCAGTGCTGGCAGTAGGCTTTCATCCCTGCATTTAGTGCTATTGGCATTTGCCAACTGACCATTGGGGTGTATGGCACTGCTAGTGGCTGCCTGGTTTTCAGAGCGCCATATCCTTTTAGAAGGGACCCTTTCCTCCTCCAATTCAGTTGATGATCCACTACTTTCAATGGGTTCATTCACTGAATTGAAATTGGATGGTGAGAGCTCCCCACTGCTCTCATCCATCATACTGAGGATTTTGAACACCTCCTCACTAGTGTATTTTTTTTATGTGGACCGATATGGGACAGGTAGATTGATGATGATGGCTGTAGGATGGGTACAACTAGGGCACATAGAAAACCAAATGCCCCATTCACAATGTTGGTGTGATATGGGATGCATTGCTGTCAATTTTTTTTTAAAGTACAGTGGCTGGCACTGGCTGGCACTGCTGAACAATGGCCTGTGCAGCAGTGCAGAAACTTCAATGAAGTGTAAGTCTGTGACATTTTATATAAAATTAAAAATTCATTGTTTTACCATGTGAGTTAGCGTGAATAAGGCGTACTATGAACTAGAAGCAAAGCTTATGCAGAACAAAATATTGAAAACACCTTAACTCTGGGGGAAGATGGCAGAGCGGACACCACGCCTTATTGTGATGGTAATACTGTGAAAGGGGCCAGCAGCTGAGTCCCAAATGTTTGCAAGTTTCTGGGGTAAGTGAGCAGTACTCACTGCTCTGTCTAGGGAGGATGGGGTGCTGAATACACACTGGGATGGCACAGAGGAGAAGAAGAAGTACACGCGTTGTCCTAAGCAACCAGTCTGATCTCTGTATTCCAGCAATTAAACTGCCAATCACTTTATAGAATACTCTGTTCACTCTGACCTTATTAGGGGGATGGTGATGTTTTGCTGAAGATGATAAACAAAATAAAACAAATGCCACAAAATACATTATATACTGTATAAAGTTGCCAAATTACCAGGGTTGCAAAGATTGCACTTGCGGCCAGGTCCTGGGGCTCCCTCACCATTGGGATGCCTCAAGATGGCATGAAGGGGTCCACTTGCGGGACCGTAATAAAGAACCCCATGAAAGGAGTCTAGAGCCCAGGCCTTACAGGAAGGGAACCAAGATTGATAGAAAGAGCCTCAGGACCATTGGATCAGGAGGACCCTTCATGGTTTCTTGCACCGGCATCCTGAAGGTTCTAGTTATGCCTGTGCCTCCCCCCCCCTATACCTGCACAGTCATAATCTTCCATTGCTGCAGGGGTTAATATGATCAGTTGGACCTGTCATAAGCACTAATCAAGAGTCCAGACTAGGCCCACCCTATCTGCTCTCCTCTTTCGTTCACAGATATTGTACTACAGCATTCATCATTTAAAAGTGATCTATGAATGGAAGAGATGACATTTCATTCATCTGCCCATCCTTCATTTACAAAGTGTTTTTCATTGATGAAAGCTATAGTAAAGTTTCTATGAATGAAGCAGGGGATTGAAACGTGCCTACAATAGGTCCTGCTGATCATATTACCCTCAACGCACCAGAGGATTTCTGCTGTGAGGGTAGGTAGGAGACTTTGAAGTTTAGCTTAAAGGGCAGCCAGCAGCATAAGGGACACTTCACAATAAATGTAAGCACTCTCCCTTGTGCGGATTAAAAAAAAAGAACAAAAAAAAACTTTAGACTTTTAAATGAAAACTTAGCTCCATATAGAAAATATAGAGAAAGATGACATAAAACCAATTCATGTTTTATCTGGTTGCAGTAGTTCTGGTTATTTTAAAAAGGTTAGAAATCTTTGTGCATTGGTCTGTAATTTAAAACTTTGCTATTAGCAGCATTTTATTTTGTAAATTACAACTTTGTGAAGTGTATAGGATGCAATTTTGCAGAGATGACATCACAAGTGAGCTAATTTAATGCTGTCAATGCCAATAATGTATGCTTTTAGCTGCTATCCTGTTTAATGTCTGTTTGATAACTAAATTTCAGTGGCAGTCATACCTCTTTGCAAAATACAGCTACTTCCTTGTTTTCTTGCTTCCTCTTGCTATTTTAGTTTACTAGAGCCGCATAGGTTCACTATTCATACAATTGAGCATTAATTACTATTAGCTCGTTCCTCATGTTTGTAAACCTTTCCATCAGAGAGGCTCTTTTACACCCCCTTCATTCCCTTCCCAATTTTCTATTTCAGAGGCATTTTCATTTATTCCACCGAGACTGCTGCAGTTGCCAGTCCTGTGGTCTTCTACGCTGCCCACTTCAACCCTTAGTGCGACTCAGTTCCTGTTTGGCTGTCTTAGAGCGGAGAGACTTTCGGCACATGCGCGGACTGTCCATGGCATAGCACGCATCCGCAGTACTATCAGCCATTCAATACACACTCTGATTGATGACAGACCCACAGCTCCCAGTATGTATACATGTGTGGAAGACGCCATTACTCCTACAACTCCCACACACATTTCCCCTGTCCATCTGTGTGCAGTGTCATTGCAATACTCAATAAGTTAATAATGTTTATTCATTAGCAGTATGTTACACTTGTCAAATGTGTCATGGACTATAGCAGCTTCTCCATTGTGTACATCACTACAGTCTAGTAGCATCTACATCTTAAATTACACAGGGCCTTGGATGCCAAGGCCTTGGATTCATAACCCCACATTTTCAAAGATCCACTTTTATCATTAATCATCAGGGCGGACCCTGGTGGGTCCCACCCGCTTTGTCTGTTATGAAGGGGGTGTAGTCTTGTTCTCTCATTTCATTTATTGCCTTATATATGCAAGAGTAGCAGGTCCAATATTTCAGCTCTGAAGAAGGGAGTATGTCTCCCAAAATGCTCGAAGAGAGTGATACCTTTCTTTGCTTTCTTTTGAAGCTAATGTTTTCAAAGGCTTTTTCAGCATCCAAGGATATGAGTTCCAGGTCATGCATTGGGTGGGTTTTAGCATATTCTAGGGCCAACAGTACTTTGCGGATATTAAGCATTGCTGATCGTCCCAATACAAAACCAGATTGAGCCGGATGTAGTATGGTAAGGAGTAGCAAGGCTAGCCTGGCCGCTACAATCTTTGATAGTATTTTGGCGTTGACATTGATTAGAGAAATAGGTCAGTATGATCTTGGAAGCAGTGGGTCTTTCCCCCTTTTTAGCTATGAGTTTGATATGTGCTTGGGAGCCAGTTGAGAGGTAAGGGCCATCCTCCCACATCGCCATGTAGACATGTTTATAAAACTCAGCACCAAGGCCATCAGGACTGGGAGCCTTAGCATAGGGTAGATTTATGATAGTGGCACGGATGTCGTCCAACGTAATGAGAGCATTGAGATCATCTAGCTGGGATCAGGTAAGCTTAGGCAGGTTTATGGTTGCTAAAAAGTCTTCAGCGGCCTTAGGATCAATCGGGGCCTCTGAATACAGAGAAGTGTGATAAGATGTGAGAAGCACGTTAATATTAGAGGGTATCTTGAGAAGATGGGAAACCGGAGGGTGGAAGTATAGTAGGAGCACGGGAGCCCACATGGAGCCATGCTAGCTGCTTACCTGCCTTGTTGCCATATCTATAGAATTTCAGGATGAAGTAGGCTGATTTGGCTGCATCCTGGTTTTCAACCCAATAATCAAAGGCTCGTTAATCATAAGGCGATGACGAAACGCGTCAAGGGCTGTGACGTCAAGACGCATACATGAACCGGAAGTCGACCGGTGGCCATTTTGGAAAAGGGAAAAAGACTGTGTGTTGGTCCCTGGATGTTTCCTGAATGGTAGCTTGGCGTTATGACGGTATTGAAAAGCGGTTTTGAATTATTAACAATGTGAGCAGCTAGAATAAAGTGTCTTTGTAGATATTACTTTGGACACTATTTGTCCCTCATATGCTTTTACTTATATGGTGCCTATGAAATGGAGACATGGAGTATCCTGCCCATATAGTGCCTTGAATGCAGTGAAATCTGGGGAAGCACTACAGGAGGGTCCCATCCATATAAAATACTGAAAGCAGGTTTATTGAGGAGTGTTGGTAAGGGTATGCATTCCTTACTATAATAGAAGTGGCACGGTGTGGATTTGTTTTGGAGCACTGTAAAGTGATTCACAATACACAGTGTTTTGCACTATTTTGAATTTATGTTTGTTCACTTGATTCACCTTTTACACTAATTACCAAAAGGAAAAATTATATTCCTATTTGGATAATCACTAGAGTGTTGTCACGAATATTTTGTTGTATTAAAAAGATAATACACTATGTGATATTTCCTTTTTTTGAGGTTTTATCATCGTGAGAAAGGATTGGAAGGATTGGAAGGACTTTCATTTTCATCTTTATATTTTTTCATAATTTTTGGATTTATATTTATTTCTTTTTGGACTTGTTTATATATTTTGAACACTTAAAGCAAATATAGATGTTTGTTTTATGGGGTGGATTGTATACATTTTGGCACATTTTTTATATTATTGTTTCACATCTTCAAGGGTGAAGGTGTTATTTGTGTTATGGGGATTTAAAATGTTGTCTTAGTTGTATTTTTGAATTTGTCACTTGTTGTATTTAAGGAAGTGGTATTTATAGATATAAGAGATAGGAGAGAGGGGCATGTCAGGGATGAGGGAGAACAATAGGGGAAGGAAGCATGGAAGCCTGCCTCTCCTACCAGGGGCAGGAGGCATACATAGTGAGTAGTCAGTAAGGGAGGCAGGTAACAATAGTGTTCGAAGGGCAGAGCCACGGTGTTATCAGGGCTAAGAGAAAAAAAAAAAGGAAACATGGACTGCAGGGTATGGATGAAAGGACAGTAGGCAATGGGATGCAAGGTGAGCTATTACTTGGACCTTAGGGAGGCAAGTCAGCGATTAATGTAGCGGTCTTCTGTGGGACCAAAGAGTACACATTTGTCAGGTGGTTTTTCAGGGCTTGGCTTGGTTTTAGAAGGGCGCATATTTTCCCCTAAGGGGGAGGAGGAAGATGGTGTAGAAGGTGCTCCTCGATCCATTGCTGTTTCAGGGGTGTTGTTGAGATATTGTTCCACTTCAGAAGGTGAGGTGAAAGAAAGACAGTTCCCATCCACTGGTTAAATATGGAGGACAGCAGGATATGTCAGAGTAAATTTGATATACTTGTGGTAGAGAGCAGACCAAATCACGGAGAAGGCCTTACGTTGGCGCATAACCTCTATGGAGCAATCCACAAAAAGAAGTAGTTGGTTTCCATCCACAGATAATGTGTGTGTCCGCCGGAATTTTTGAAGGATGGCTTGCTTGTCAGCATAATTCAAGTAGTGGACTATCACCGGCCTAGGCTTGGGGCAGGAAACTGACGGTGGGCCGACGCGGTCGGCTCACTTGACTGCACATGGATAACGCAGACCTAGTTGCTCCGGAATGGACGTTGCACAAATAGTAGCAAGCATAGAGAGAGTATGTGTTTCAGACAGGCTTATAATGCACAAGTTGTTCTGCGCGGTTCATGAGTGGTTTTCAAGATCATCTACCTTTTCTTGTAGTTCCCTTTGAATGAACGGGAGTCTGGCCCCCGCAACTGATACAGCCACATAGTCATCTTTAATGGAGGAGATCCGTTCTTCCACTGGGTTTGAACCTGTAGATCTTTGTGGAGCTGTTCTAGGCCTTTAAGAATTGCATTGTCCACTGCTGCTGTGAGAGTAGGAGTGAGAAGTTCCATCACTGCCTGGGCAATGCCCACTGGGGAGGCAGGGTCTGGAGCCTGAGGAGGAGAGATCTGCAGCTGTGTATTATGAGCCTTGTCTCCTGTGTCAGTGTGGGTTGTAGTTGTGGTCGCCATCTTGCCTGCAGCGGCCACTGTGTCCCCTTGTGACAGGCGAGGGGCAGAGGAGGAGTGGATTTGTGACCGCTCCACAAAGCGGTCCATGGGTCAGTGGGTGTGGAGGGGAAGTGAACCCTCGGGCCATAGCAGGCTTTCTAGTGTGCAGTAGAGGAGGGTGGTGGGAGCACTGTTCCTTCACCTCTTCTCCATGCGGCACCAGAACTGGAAGCACTTTTTGACCTGTTAATTTAACTTCTATTGTTGGGAAGATACTGGAGAGTTTAATAAAATACGACATAGATGAGTTCTTGCTTGATAAAAATATTTTAAGCAACAGACAGCATGGATTCATGAAAGACAGTTGTCAAACAAATCTGAATTCTTTTTTATGAGGATGTGAGCAAAATCTTGGACAGAGGGTGTCAGGAGCCGACTGGTGGTAGCCTCTAGTGACCCACTGGCTGGAATTCCCCAGGGCACAGAGTCTAAGCCTCAGTCTGCTGTTTCACCAGAGCCCCTGATGGTGGGGATGGACTTGAAGCAGCCTGAGACCAGGTCGCGGCCCCCGAGTACAACCAGCTGTGGTAGAGGTAGCCACCAATGGCAAATGGCAGGTGAGAGCCAAATGTGAAGAGGTAGTAGCGTAGTCAGACAGGCCAAGTCGGTAACAGCTTTATTTTCCATAAAATTTGTATTATTATTGAATGTCTTGTCAGTTTTGATGTTTTTTCACTTTTGATTGTGTGGGATATATATGAGACATAGAATAGTGCATCAGTTCACTATTGTTGATGTAGAAAGCACTGGTATATAAAAAATAAATATTGATAAGAGGCAGCTGTTCAATTAATTTGTAATGCTAGTTATTTCCATAGCGTGGAGGAAGAATTGTTGGGCAGAGGGGAATTTATTTAGAAATTATTTTCATTGGATATATCTGTTGTACTACCAACTGTCCAAGAAGGGAAATATTTCCTATTGGTTCATGTTATGTGCCTAGGACTGTGAATGACAGCAAATATCCTAAGTGGGGCATAGTTGAATAAAAAAAATTAAATTAATCTTACAGTGGTTTTAGCTATTCCATGCTTTATCCTAAGCAAAAAAGTTTGGTCTATAGATACGCTTAATTTTGAACATGTTGCTTGTAAATAAGAAATTAATTTAGTGTAAAATAAATTCAATTTTTGGTTCATACGGAGTTACGAACAATCTAGGGATCATTGCATTTTCAATCACAAGGTAGTCAATAAATGTTCATTGTATAGTAGTGAATTATGTTAGAGCATTAAAAATATACTGCAATACCCATGTAGAAGGGACTTAAGAAGATTGATTAGCTACCTTAACTTCTGAAAAATGTAATCACTTGATGTTCCTGACTGTAGCACCAGCATTCTATTTAGTTTTGTAAAACTGTACATATTATACAGTTTAAATAAATTTCTCATTAGAACTTGTTTACTGGATTTAAACTTTGTTTTAAAATCTTTACAGTAGTATACAGACAGACATAAAGGGGTTGAATTACTATAAGCAAATAGGGTTTTCACTTTGCAATTAAAAAAACATTATTTTTGCTTGCACATGATTGAATAATGAAAGTCGGCAGAGTTTCATTAAAGCATAACTCTGTGAAAATGTTTTCCCCATGCAGTGAGGCTGTGCCTGCACTGCATAAGTTAATTGCTTGTCTCTTGTTTTTGTCTAGGAAATTATAGAGCCAAGATATATCCAAATAATCCACCTGTCCTCCTAGCACTTTACGAATCCCTCCTGTTCCTGCCCCCCTCCTCCCTCTAGTGGTCTTGTGATGGACTATTCCTAACATCTTCACATGCATTGACCGGCCCCGGATGTGAGGACAGCAGGAACAGTCCACCACTGGACATAGGGAGCACCGTTTGCTAGAGGATCAAAGGATCAGGTGAGTATAGGCTTTATATAAGGGTAACTTCCATTGAAAAGCAATAATTTCCATGCAACGTGAGCAGCCTATTTTCCTTTAGTAAATCAAATCCAAAGTCTTATATTCTAACATGACCCATAAGGGCCCTGATTGACTAAACTGCATAGCTATAAAGATTGCAAACTGCACTATGCGTGCACTTTTGTGTGCTGAAATGCAAGAAATCTGGCAAAATTAGGCAAAGACAGGCTAATATTCTTGATGGGTGATTGCTGGTCTTTGAAGCAGTTAGTGACAGTTTTCAGAAATCATGATAAGCAAATGGAACACAATAATATACATGTATAAAATAAAAGTTGTTACAACAATGACTAAAAAATGTTACACTGCAAAATTAAAACAATTTATAGGTTTAAAAAAGGTTTATATTTGGCCGTCAAAAAAAGACATAATATACAGTACAGGATCCTTTGATTAAGTCACATGATTAAACATGTCACTAAGTAACATCAGATCAGAAATGGAAGTGATATCAGACTGGAACCATAAATGTCCATTCCGCCATTTTGGATTCAGGTTTTAGCTATTTTATATTGCCTTATACACGATAGTCTTTGTTTTGATATATCTTATGCATATGGGAATAATGTAAATCAAATCATGGAGACTGGTGAATTGGAAGAAAGGGAACAATGTTTTTCACATAAACTTTCTAGCTCTGGCAAATGAGGCCAAATATTTTTGGGTTAGTGTTTATTGACATGTAGAATGTAGCACATGGTGAGAGAAAAACATGGTTATTGTTCGATTGTTGCACTTGAAGATTACAAATACACATGAGTGCATTTTTTAAATTCATTTATACAGTTTGGGTATAGTATACTACACTGTGAAGTTTTTTTAGAGTTACTAACGGTGGAAAAATTGGAAGCAGTGAACATTGGAGTCTAAGGAGGGGATCTGAGAGAGTTGAGATATGCATGATTTTGCCCAGGACTTTAGGGCAACAGAAACTGGTAAATGTATATTGGCTTGAAGGCAAAGGCACTTTGTGGAGAAACCGCATAGTTAAGAGTAAATTTTACACTGTATTGGCACAATAAATGAAAACACAATCACTTAACAGTACATTGGGGTTTACTTAGAATGTATTAGACTATATAGTTTAGTTTTCCTCCTTTTTTATATAACCTCTAGAGTGCATAGTGTGAAAGAAAGAAAACACAGACACCTGCATTGCAATAAAAAGCTTTATTTTACCCTCACATGCGTTAAGGTTTACAGTGAGAATTTAAAAAAACCTTTTAACTACTGGCCTTCCTGGTAAATAGGACCCAGTGGTTTTGTGATCACAGAGCAAAAGCAATGTCAGCAAAGCTGTTATGAATCAATCTGAATTATAATAGCTCTGCTTCCCTTCCTAGTGAGCTGTGATTGGCCCACAGCTCTCACATGGTACATGGGCCAATCACAGCACCCTGTACCATGTGATCAGCTGTAGCCAGTCACAAGTCACTAGTATTTTGAACTGTCATGAACTTAACCCATTCATGACAGTTCAAAGCAAGCATTTCAGTGCAGGATCAATAATCTTTATTGCTCCTGCAATGCAATGTGTAAAAACAATCCGTTATCACCCCCCCAGAGTAGTACAAAGTAATTACGGTGACATTACACTACTCGGATGAAAGTACTTTTTTAAATAATAAAAAACAATGTTAAAAAAAGTGGAGAAAAAAATATTTTTAATTTTTTTTTAAGTAATTTTTTTAACTACTTGCTGAACTCCCACCCTCAACGTGTGGGTAATCGGTGGCTCTGGGCATAGTGATGTACCTTTTACATTGCTTTCTATTTCCAGGTGTGAGTACCCCCCACTTCCTCCCTGTCCATCCAGGGAGAGAAGAGAGAATGCTACACTGTGATTAAAAGCACTACATTTTACACATGTGCTAGATTAGCACATTTAACACTTTAATCATCCTTAGTAAAACATAGTTCCAGTCACTGTGCAAAAAAAATAAAAGTCAGCAGTTACAAAAAGTGTAGCTGCTGGCTTTTAAAAAACAGCCACTCACCTGTCTTTTGATCCCAAGATGTCCTCCCCGCAGCCTGTTTCACCAGCTGTCCGGTGTTCCCGACACTGGCATCTTCAGTGTGGACACCTGGCTGTGACAGTTTGTGGCTTCACAGCTGGGTGCACACTGCACACACCTCAGTAGTGCTGCACTTTCTGATTAGTCCGTAGGTGTCTGGGACTTGCCACATGTCCCAGAAGACAATGCGGAGGGAGGGGGGGAGGACAACTTCTGCTTACAATCGCCTAGGAGATCACAGAGGAAGTGGGAACCTGTCAATTTCAGGTACCCGCTCCCCAAAGGTGCCAATCCTTAATGGGAAGCGGGGGACTGGTCTTTAACCACTTGCCTACCAGGCACTTATACCCCCTTCCTTACCAGGCCAATTTTCAGCTTTCAGCGCTGCCGCACTTTGATTGACAATTGCGTGGTCATGCAACATTGTACCCATATGAAATTTTGATCATTTTTTTCTCACAAATAGAGCTTTCTTTTGGTGGTATTTAATCGCCACTGGGCGCTTTACTTTTTGCGCTATAAAAAAAAAAGTGCAAAAAATTTGAAGTTTATTTGTTTCTTTTATAAAATTTTTCAAACAGGTATTTTTTCTCCTTCACTGATGTGCGTTGATGAGGCAGCACTGATGGGCACTGATAGGCGGCACTGATGGGCACTGATAGGCAGCACTAAAGGGCACTGATAGGCAGTACTAATGAGGTGGCACGGATAGCCGGCACTGATAGACAGCACTAATTAGGGGTCACGGATAGGCGGCACTGATATGCAGCACTGATAGGCGGCACTGATAGGTGACACTGATTATGGGTACTGATAGACGGCACTGACTGGCATCACTGCTGGGCACTGACTGGCGGCACTGACTGGCACAACCCCTGGGCACTGTCTGGTGGCACTGACTGGCAGCACTGCTGGGCTGCACTGGTGGGTGGGCACAGGTGGGTGGCACTGGTGGGCACAGGTGGGTGGCACTGGTGGGCACAGGTGGGTGGGCACAGGTGGGTGGCCCTGCTGGGCACAGGTAGGTGGCACTTCTGGGCACAGGTAGGTGGCACTTCTGGGCACAGGTAGGTGGCACTGCAGAGTGGCACAGGTGGGTGCACTGCTGGGCACAGGTGGGGGCACTGCTGGGCACAGGTGGGGGCACTGCTGGGCACGGGTGGGCGGAGCTAGTGGGCGCACTGCTGGGCAGAACCTGCGGGTCTCACTGCTGGGCACCGATCATCAGGGCACTGATCATCAGTGCCCTGATGATCGGTGCCGATCCCCGCTCTGACAACTGCCGGTTCTCGGCAGTACTTTCCTCACGATCTGACAGCGGCACTTGCATTTCCCTGTGATCAGCGTGTCATTGGACACCACTGATCACGTGGTAAAAGGCCGGTATGATCGGCCTTTTACTACATCTCGTGATCAGCTGTGTCCGTAGGACACAGCGATCACGGAGATCGCCGGGTGCGCGCCCCCTGGGGCGCGCAGGAGAGCGCGTTCTGGGGGGACGTCATATGACGTCCACCCAGAACTGGCCGGCCGCAGTGCAGCCGTCATTCGGCTATCTGCGGTCGGCAGGTAGTTAAAATAGAACTTCCCCTTTTGGATGGAGCTCCACTTTAACCTTTTGATTACCCCATCACCCAGCCAATGCCATTTTTACAGTGTCAATATAAAGAATGTTTCATTGATCACTGTATTAATGACACTAGCAATATCAGACAGTGTCAGGGTCAGTTAGCACCCCTCCCAGCCAGGTCAGCTAGTATTAGATTGCCCTCACACTAACACACTCATGCTATAGGTCACTGATCACCGCCATTACTAGAATAGTGTTTGTATAGACCAATATATTGATCACAATCAGAACTATATTAGTGCCCCTTTATTACAGTGTCCCCAAAAATACATTGTTAGCAAGATCAGCCCCATTCACTGCCAGCACCCCTGTTAAGCCCCTCTGCTGTTTTTCACGGAAGATTTGTATCAACTGATTGTGGGCCAAAGCACATTATATGCACAACAATACATTGCCACCCACCCAAATTCAGCTCTTGCCAGACAATTCTCATGGAAATCTATCAGTTTCCTAATTTCAAACTTTTTGGGGCCTAACCCTCAACATGGGCATTACAAAAAAAGAATGAATTGTGTTCATATTGGTCCACAGACCCAATTTATTGCTGTATGCCCAGGAATTACCAGAAATGTACTGGTATGTGGCTGGACCTTTAGTGGTTATCCCAGGATGAAGCCCGTGGCTACAGGTATCATCCTGTTATAATTGTTTTCAGCTGGCAAGTGGCTTTCATGTAAAAGCAATTCTAGCAGCTAATGCAGCCAGTAGTACCGTCAGCTGATCATAGAGTTAATCAGAGACTGGAATGGAATGAAAGCAGAAGCTAAGGACATTGCATCATTTCGGTTTTGCTTTATATAAACAGCACCATTTTAAAATTGGGAAAGCATCTGATCACCCTTTCTTATTTTTTAGGCCCCATAATATTTGCACAGATGTTAATCAAAACAATACTTTTGCTATAGATACACTAAAGTCATTATTAGTGGACACAAACACAGCAAAAAGTTTGCCTAAATCCCTACTAAATATAAATTATAAAACTGTATTGAGTTAATAAGTAACAAATATTTGTAAATCTTAAATTGCACTTTTTTGTGAAATGGTGAAAATCAAAGATACTCAAAACTGTACAGTAAATAAGAAATTTATTTAAAAAAATCTGAAGTTTATAATTTTTCATTTACAGCTGATTTTGTAAAAGACCCCCCAAACCATACATTTTCTGAAAACACATGACCTGTAGAAAAAAATTGCTACAGATTTTTTAGGCCCTGCAATGTTTAATAAATGTTTATAAAATCACCTTTCAGCAAAAATACACTAAAATCATTTAAAAAGTTTACTATGATTCAGAGATGAATGGCCATATTAGTGATCGGTACTGCTCACTCACTGTGTCCATTCAGGAAAGGGTTGGTAAACATGACATATTTATCAGCCCCTCTGCTCTCCACCCTGATACCAATCTCCCACCCCAACAGCAGCTGCAGCAGATGGGAGAGGGAGAAAGGGAAGCTGGCCGGGACTGCTGCGGATCAGTGCTGCTAGGGGAGTGGGGCATTCCAGGTTGGAGAATTATGGGGGGAACATCTATGGCACATTTTATGTCCCCTAAGACTCTCCTGCTATAGCTGAAGCCAGCAGGAGGGGGAGGAGGGAATCTAGTCAGCTGCGCTGCAGGGAAGGGGCATGGGGGGATGGGTGGGGCCTATGGGGGGGGGGGTCAGAGCAGCTGGGAGTATCTATTTGCAGAGTTAAATCACCTGTGGCTTCCCTACAACACCCACATCTGGAGTGGGGGATAGGAGAGGAGAAGCCAGCAGCTGCATGGGAAACACAGGGTAGAGCAGCAGTTGCAGTGTTGGGGGAGGTCACAGCTATTGGTTTGTTCAGCAGAGTCCGCTGAACAGTTTGGCTATAGGTTCATGGTCAATGAAGTGACCATGAGTTTATAACAAAAAGAGGAATGCCATGTCAGTATGGCATACTGACCTGGCCAGCTGGAAGCAGTTTTGTAGGTCAGTACGCCATACTGACTTGGAGGCAAAGGGGCAAATTAGAGATTTAAAGTCTAATAGACCCCATATTTCTCAGAAAAGAGTACCTGTCACTGACTATTTCTATCACAGGGGATATTTACATTCCCTGTGATAACAATAATAGTGATCGTGTGTGAATAAAAGTGATGTCAGCCAACGTAAGTAAGTAAGGGCAGTAATTCTAGCACTAGACCTCCGATGTAAATCTAAAATATGTAAGGACTTTCCAAGTGCTGCCTATTGAAATTAAAAATGTTCATAGTTTTTTTTGCCGTTGAGCAGACGTGCACAATTTTAAAGCATGTCATGTTTAGCATCTATTTACTCAGCATAGCATCATATTTTACAATGTATCAAACAATTGGGCAATATAATGTGTTTTCGTGTATTAAAACTAAAAAGATATATTTTTTCAGAAAAATTGCATTTGGAAAATTGCTGTGCAAATACTGTGTGACATAAAAAGTGTCAACACCCAACATTTTATTCTTTAAAGCCTCTGCTTTAAAATAATACACTGCTCAAAAACATTTAAGGAACACTATGATAACACATCAGACCTCAATGGGAAAAAATATCATGCTGGATATCTATACTGATATTGACTACGTAATGGGTTAGGAATGTAAAGATGCCCTTCGTTTGATGGAAATTAAAATTATCGGCCTACAGAGGACTGAATTCGAAGACATCCCGAAAATCAAAGTGAAAAAAATTATGCATCAGGCTAGTCTATTTTACTGAAATGTAATTGCAGCAACTCAAGATGGTACTTAGTAGTTTGTATGGTCCCCACATGCTTGTATGCATGCCTGACAACATCAAGGCATGCTCCTAAAGAAACATTGGATGGTGTCCTGAAGTATTTCCTCCCAGATCTGGACTAGGGCATCACTGAGTTCCTGGGCAGTCTGAGGTGCAACCTGGCAGCGTCAGATATACTGAAACATGATATTCCAGAGTATTCTATTGGATTTAGGTCAGGCGAGCACGGAGGACATTCAATGGTATCAATTCCTTAATCCTCCATGAACTTCCTGCATACTCAAAAAACATGAACCCAATCATTGTCATGCACCAGTAGGAACCCAGGACCCACTGCACCAGTGTAGGGTCTGACAATGGGTCCAAGGATTTCATTCCCATACCTAATGGCAGTCAGGGTGTCATTGTCTAGCCTGTAGAGGTTTGTGCATCCCTCCATGGATATGCATCCCCAGACCATCACTGATCCACCACCAAAACGGTCATGCTGAACGATGTTACAGACAGCATAACATTCTCCATGGCTTCTCCAGACCCTTTCACATCTGTCACATGTGCTTAGGGTGAACCTGCTCTCATCTGTGAAAAGCACAGGGCGCCAATGGCTGACCTGCCAATTCTGGTGTTCAATGGCAAATGCCAATAGAGCTCTATGGTGCCGGAGAGTGAGCACAGGGCCCACTAGAGGACATTGGGCCCTCAGGCCACCCTTATGAAGGCTGTTTCTGATTGTTTAGTCAGAGACATTCACACCGGTGGCCTGCTGGAGGTCATTTTGTAGGGCTCTGGCAGTGCTCATCCTGTTCCTTCTTGCACAAAAGAGCAAATATTGGTCCTGCTGATGAATTAAAGACCTTATATGGCCCTGTCCAGCTCTCCTAGAGTAACTGCCTCTCTCCTGGAATCTCCTCCATGCTCTTGAGACTTTGGTGGGAGACACAGCAAACCTTCTGGCAATGGCACATATTGATGGACTGCCAGTGCAACCTCTGTAGGGTCCAGGTATCGCTTCATGCTACCAGTAGTGACACTGACCCTAGCCAAATGCAAAACTAGTGAAAAACAGAAAAGATAAGTAGGGAAAAAATGTCATTGGCCTCCACCTGTAAAACCATTCCAGGTTTGGGGGGTTGTTTCATTGTTGTCCATCTATTGCACCTGTCAGGTACCTACTGTTAGGAATGGACTGGCCAGCAATGGTGGGACTCACCTGCCTTTTGATCTGCAGTACCAGGGCTGGCCAGCGGGTGCTCCCAGCAATCAGAGACTCAACCTTTCAGCCAGCTAACACCTGGAACAGATGATACTGGTGTATTTAAGGGATGGCCAGACTTGCAGACTCTGCCTTGGTGTTGTGTTTGTCCTGGGCCCTGTATCTGTCCTGCATCCTGTTTCTGTTCCTTTGCTGACTTCTCCTGCTCTGATCCTGGCTTGTGACCCTGACCATCCCTCTGTCTGACCCTCTGTACTACGCTGCTTGCTACCTGTTCTGATCCCTGGCTTGTGACCCGGACCATCCCTCTGCCTGACCCTCTGTACTATGCTGCTTGCTACCTGCTGAACCTGGCCTGTGACCCCGACCATTCTCCGCTTGCTCCCCCTGTACCTACCTGCCCAATTGATATTGACCCGGCCTGCCTGACGACGCTTGCTTGTATATACTGTTATCTGTGGGTGGTTTGGTTTGGTTTGTTTGCACTGTATTATGTTTAGTATTGCACTGCGTTTATGTTTGTACTGTTAGTGTTAATAAATTATATTGTTTATAACATATCTGAGGTCTGCGTTTCCCTGCTTCAGTCACACACCTCTGGTCATACCTGGGAGCCCTGACATTACACCAAGGCCAATCCTGACCAGAAGTGGCTGCACAGGGAAGCCATCTTGGCTTGTTGATGGGAAGGATGGATCTTGATGAGGTTGAATATTTATATCTGCTAGTGTTTGATGACAGGGAGTATGCTTATCAAACTCTGAAGGAGTATACCCGGGATGAATTGCTAGAATGTATACGGCTCGCTCATGTTCTAGTAGATCAGGGCACAGTATTCTCTGAGGTGCAGCCATTGATTGAGGTTTGTGCAGAGTTGGTTTCATCTGGTTCCCCCGAATGCAGGGATGAATTTTTGCCACCATTTAGTGCAGACCAGGTAGAGTCCCTGGTGTGGTTATTAGAGGATGATGTGGGTTACTTTCTGGAGCGTTATTCCACATGTTCACCACAGACACTGAGAGATTGTATAAACGCAGTGCAGTCATTGACCAGACAGACTTTGTGTAAGCTCAGCTTTGTTCAACCCCTACTGCAGACATGGACAGATTTGTTGCACCCAGCCTCAGTCAGCTTACAAAAACCCAGTCCTGCTTCTAACTCTACTCCTGTATTCCCACCAGCTCCTCCAGTTACAGCCCAGTATACTTGGCTATCTACCGCATGTCAGTACCCTGTTCCCACTCGCTGCACCTATCCTGCCTTTAACCCTGTAAAAAAGCCCTCTGTAGCAACTGCTCCCTCTCCTGTTCCATCCTCCAGTTCTTCTCTGTCTCCAGCTGCTCCATTCGTTTGCAGACCTGCGTTTACTTGCAGTGCTCCAGTAGTTAAAACCAGAAAAAAGCGAAAATTCTTTCCAACCAATACCATCCTGCCAGTATCCAAACCGGTGAGCCTGCCTTCCGTGGTTCAGACTGATGCCTGTACGCAGCCTGATGCCTCTACTCGGCCTGAAGCCTCTACGCGGCCTGAAGCCTCTACGCGGCCTGAAGCCTCTACGCGGCCTGAAGCCTCTACTCGGCCTGAAGCCTCTACTCGGCCTGATGCCTCTACTCGGCCTGATGCCTCTATTCGGCCTGATGCCTCTACTCGGCCTGATGCCTCTACTCGGCCTGATGCCTCTACTCGGCCTGAAGCCTCTACGCGGCCTGAAGCCTCTCCTCAGCCTGAAGCCTCTACTCGGCCTGAAGCCTCTACTCGGCCTGATGCCTGTACTCGGCCTGATGCCTGTACTCGGCCTGATGCCTCTCTTCAGCCTGAAGCCTCTACTCGGCCTGATGCCTCTACTCGGCCTGAAGCCTCTACTCGGCCTGAAGCCTCTACTCGGCCTGAAGCCTCTACTCGGCCTGATGCCTCTACTCGGCCTGATGCCTCTACTCGGCCTGAAGCCTCTACGCGGCCTGAAGCCTCTCCTCAGCCTGAAGCCTCTCCTCGGCCTGAAGCCTCTTCTCGGCCTGATGCCTGTACTCGGCCTGATGCCTGTACTCGGCCTGATGCCTCTCTTCAGCCTGAAGCCTCTACTCGGCCTGATGCCTCTACTCGGCCTGATGCCTCTACTCGGCCTGATGCCTCTACTCGGCCTGAAGCCTCTACGCGGCCTGAAGCCTCTCCTCAGCCTGAAGCCTCTACTCGGCCTGAAGCCTCTACTCGGCCTGATGCCTGTACTCGGCCTGATGCCTGTACTCGGCCTGATGCCTCTCTTCAGCCTGAAGCCTCTACTCGGCCTGATGCCTCTACTCGGCCTGATGCCTCTACTCGGCCTGAAGCCTCTACTCGGCCTAATGCCTCTACCCAGCATGATGAACTGATCCAGCCTGACGATCCTATTAGGCCAGTTGACTCGATGCCCGCTGTTGATCCAGATGATCCGGTACCTGATCCGGTGCCCGCTGTCGTGCCAATTGACTCAGAGCCCGCTGTCGTACCTGGTGACTCGGTGCCCACTGCCTTGCCAGATGACGCGGTGCCCGCTGGCAAGCCAAATGACCTGATGCCTGGTGACCTAGTGTCCGCTGTCATACCTGATGACCCGATGCCCGCTGTCGAGCCAGACAATCCGGTACCTGATGACCCGGTGCCCACTGTCGTGCCTGTTGACTCGGAGACCACTGCCTTGCCAGATGACGCGGTGCCCGCTGTCGAGCCAAATGACCTGATGCCTGGTGACCCGATGCCCGCTGTCCAGCCAGACGATTCAATGTCTGCCCCGGTGCCCGCGGTCATGCCAGTTGACTCGGAGCCCACTGCCTTGCCAGATGACGCGGTGCCCGCTGTCGAGCCAAATGACCTGATGCCTGGTGACCCGATGCCCGCTGTCCAGCCAGACCATCCAATGTCTGACCCAGTGCCTGCGGTCATACCAGTTGACTCGGAGCCCACTGTCGTGCCTGGTGTCTCGGTGCCCGCCGCTCCGCCTGGGGGCCCGAGACCTGTTGCTCCGCTTGGGGGTCCAGCGCCCGCCGCTCCGCCTGGGGATCCGGCGCCCGCCGCCCCGCCTGGGGGCCTGAGACCTGTCGCTCCGCCTGAGGGCCCGAGACCTGTCGCTCCGCCTGGGGGTCCGGCACCTGCCACTCCGCTTGAGGGCCCGAGACCTGTCGCTCCTCCTGGGGGTCCGGCGCCCGCCGCTCCGCCTGAGGGCCCGAGACCTGTCGCTCCACCTGGGGGTCCGGCGCCCGCCGCTCCGCCTGAGGGTCCGAGACCTGTCGCTCCTCCTGGGGGTCCGGCGCCCGCCGCTCCGCCTGAGGGCCCGAGACCTGTCGCTCCTCCTGGGGGTCCGGCGCCCGCCGCTCCGCCTGAGGGCCCGAGACCTGTCGCTCCGCCTGGGGGTCCGGCGCCCGCCGCTCCGCCTGAGGGCCCGAGACCTGTCGCTCCGCCTGGGGGTCCGGCGCCCGCCGCTCCGCCTGAAGGCCCGAGACCTGTCGCTCCACCTGGGGGTCCGGCGCCCGCTGCTCCGCCTGAGGGCCCGAGACCTGTCGCTCCTCCTGGGGGTCCGGCGCCCGCCGCTCCGCCTGAGGGCCCGAGACCTGTCGCTCCGCCTGGGGGTCCGGCGCCCGCCGCTCCGCCTGAGGGCCCGAGACCTGTCGCTCCATCTGGGGGTCCGGCGCCCGCCGCTACGCCTGGGGGCCCGAGACCTGTCGCTCCATCTGGGGGTCCGGCGCCCGCCGCTCCGCCTGGGGGCACGATGCCTGTCGCCCCGCCTGGGGGCACGATGCCTGTCGCCCCGCCTGGGGGCCCGGTGCCTGTCGCCCCGCCTGGGGGCCCGGTGCCTGTCGCCCCGCCTGGGGGCCCGGTGCCTGTCGCCCCGCCTGGGGGACCGGTGCCTGTCGCCCCGCCTGGGGGCCC
This sequence comes from Staurois parvus, assembly GCF_062004578.1. NCBI lineage: Eukaryota > Metazoa > Chordata > Amphibia > Anura > Ranidae > Staurois > Staurois parvus. Next base: position 14,242,905 of record NW_028317949.1, read on the forward strand.
GGTGCCTGCTGCTCCGCCCGGGGGCCCGGTGCCTGCTGCTCCGCCCGGGGGCCCGGTGCCTGCTGCTCCGCCCGGGGGCCCGGTGCCTGCTGCCCCGCCCGGGGGCCCGGTGCCTGCTGCCCCGCCCGGGGGCCCGGTGCCTGCTGCCCCGCCCGGGGGCCCGGTGCCTGTAGCCCCGCCCGGGGGCCCGGAGCCTGTAGCCCCGCCCGGGGGCCCGGTGCCTGCTGCTCCGCCCGGGGGCCCGGTGCCTACTGCTCCGCCCGGGGGCCCGGTGCCTGCTGCTCCGCCCGGGGGCCCGGTGCCTGCTGCTCCGCCTGGTGGCCCGCTGCCTGCTGCTTCGCCTGGTAATCCGATGTGCCTCTGCCCGGAGTCCTGCCCGATGTGCCTCTGCCCGGAATCCTGCCCGATGTGCCTCTGCCCGGAATCCTGCCCGATGTGCCTCTGCCTGGAGTCCTGCCCGATGTGCCTCTGCCTGGAGTCCTGCCCGATGTGCCTCTGCCTGGAGTCCTGCCCGATGTGCCTCTGCCTGGAGTCCTGCCCGATGTGCCTCTGCCTGGAGTCCTGCCCGATGTGCCTCTGCCTGGAGTCCTGCCTGATGTGCCTCTGCCCGGTGTGCCTCTGCCCGGAGTCCTGCCTGATGTGCCTCTGCCCGGTGTGCCTCTGCCCGGAGTCCTGCCCGATGTGCCTCTGCTCGGAGTCCTGCCCGATGTGCCTCTGCTCGATGTGCCTCTGCCCGGAGTCCAGCCCGGTGTGCCGCTGCCCGGAGTCCTGCCCGGTGTGCCAGTCTTTGATATCCCGCCAGTTGCCAGACCCGGGCGGTGGAACATTTTGCCCAGCTAGGACTGTTTGGAGCGTCCTGAGGCCGCTCCTTGAGGGGGGGGGTACTGTTAGGAATGGACTGGCCAGCAATGGTGGGACTCACCTGCCTTTTGATCTGCAGTACCAGGGCTGGCCAGCGGGTGCTCCCAGCAATCAGAGACTCAACCTTTCAGCCAGCTAACACCTGGAACAGATGATACTGGTGTATTTAAGGGATGGCCAGACTTGCAGACTCTGCCTTGGTGTTGTGTTTGTCCTGGGCCCTGTATCTGTCCTGCATCCTGTTTCTGTTCCTTTGCTGACTTCTCCTGCTCTGATCCTGGCTTGTGACCCTGACCATCCCTCTGTCTGACCCTCTGTACTACGCTGCTTGCTACCTGTTCTGATCCCTGGCTTGTGACCCGGACCATCCCTCTGCCTGACCCTCTGTACTATGCTGCTTGCTACCTGCTGAACCTGGCCTGTGACCCCGACCATTCTCCGCTTGCTCCCCCTGTACCTACCTGCCCAATTGATATTGACCCGGCCTGCCTGACGACGCTTGCTTGTATATACTGTTATCTGTGGGTGGTTTGGTTTGGTTTGTTTGCACTGTATTATGTTTAGTATTGCACTGCGTTTATGTTTGTACTGTTAGTGTTAATAAATTATATTGTTTATAACATATCTGAGGTCTGCGTTTCCCTGCTTCAGTCACACACCTCTGGTCATACCTGGGAGCCCTGACACCTACTGACGGTAGCTCTAGAGCTCCACAGAGCGGATTTCCCCAGGGCGCAGAGTCTAAGCCCCAATGTGCTTGTTCACCAGAGCCCCTGATGTTGGGGATGGACTTGGAGCAGACTGAGACCCAGTCGCGGCCCCTGGGTATACCCAGTTGTAGTAGAGGGAACTGCCAGTGTCACGTAGCAGGATGAGAGCCTGATGTGAAGAGGCAGAGCAGGCCCAGACAGCAATGGATGGATCCATGCAGGATGGATGGACAAAACACACCATGAAGCAGTAGCGAAGACAGACAGGCCGGGTCAGTAACAGTGGAGACAGAACAGTACACAGCAGCAGGCAGAGAATGGTCAGGTCACAGGCCAGGTTCAGCAGCAGGAGGTCAGATAATCAGGAACAGGCAGAAGAATAGTCGGACGAGCCAGGGGTCAGGGCACAAGACGGTCAACAGCAAGAAGACCACTCCAGGCGGAATAATATTAAATTCCGAGGTATACCGGAGTCTATCACTATGGACGCCATAGTTCCTTACATCCAAGAATACATGAAGCACCTCATCCCTTCTCTCACAGATGTGGAGCTCACCATAGACCGGCCGCAATACTCAGAGACATCCTAGTGCGTATACACTTCTACCACGTGAAGGAGAAAATAATGATAGCTGCTAGAAACCCTACCTCAATTCCAGCATCCCAAGCGAATATCAAACTATTCGCCGACCTATCCAAAGCCACACTCCTCAACCGCAAGGAGCTTGTAACCATAACAAAAGCACTGCGGAACCATCGAATTGGCTACCAATGGGGTTTCCGAAGCTCACAAAGCTCACTGTTAAACACCAAGAAAGGCCCTATACGGTCAAAACTCTAGAAGCAGTCATCAAACTCCTGAAAACATTGAACATCATACCAGTGGACTCTCATCAATCCACCTCTACTCTTCCACAACAAATGGATGCAGAATGGTCATGAAACAACCCCTTACATCACTCAACACCCAACAAGCTGGGTACCACTTCACAAACCAATAAAGGCTGGCAGACAGCCCCTATCCGAACATTTCCAGACCCCAAGTTTTTGTTCAGCATGACTTCGTTCATGAGTCATGCGTGTTCAAATCTCCCCGTTATACAGTAGCAAAATGTGCTACACATGTCACTTGTGTTTTTTACAAGTTTTTCTTACCCCTTTTCCCTCCTCATACCACCAGTTGATTTAATCAACTTCTCTCCCCTCAAAAACCTACACCAAAAGATGAAATATCCTCTTCAAACCAGCGACCAAACCACCCTCACTACTCCTTCCCTCTGGAAGCTCAGCACCTACGACAAAAAGAATCCTACTTTCCTCCACAACTGAAAAACCATCTCTACTACTTGATACAACCAGTCCACGTCCGGCACAATGATTAACATATCATCCCTGAATATCCGTGGTCTTAATTCCCCTTACAAAAGATCTCTACTACTAAAAGAAGCTTGATCCTTACAAGCTGACGTCTTATTCATACAGGAAACCCACTTTGTCTCCACCAAAGTCCCTAAACTCAATATAAATCACTTTACTTTGATATATATGGCGACCAACTCAAAGAAAGAAAATGGTGTCATCACAGCCATAAGAGACTCCCTTCAATTCCAATACGTCTCAGAAGTAGCAGACCCCAAGGACATTACCATATCCTAATCTGCAAACTCAATGGAATCCTATATACCCTAGTCAATGTCTATGGTCCAAATACCAACCAACTCCAATTTTTCAACAAAATCAACTCAGCCATCTCTTCCCAAAAACAAGGCAGACTACTCATTGGAGGAGACTTCAACATCATAGGCAATCCGCTCCTGGACTCCTCCTCTAGAAAACGCTCCTCCAAACATACCTTTAACCACTTTCTACACACCAACGATCTCTACGATATCTGGCGATGCCAACACAGCACAGAAAAAGACTACACCTATTATTCCCCATCCCATTTATCCTACTCCAGAATTGACTTTTTCATTACAGACAAGTGGACGTTACAGCAAGTCACCTCCTCCAAGATCGGCACCATAACATGGTCAGACCACGCTCGAATTTCCATCACTGTCGACTACAATCAGTATTCTTCGATCCCTCGAATATGGAGATTGAATTCCACTCTACTGAAGAATCCAGACCACAAGAATTATATATTGGACACACACAAAATGTTCTTTGAATTAAACGATACACCCAACATCTCTATACCCATATTATGGTCCACTTACAAGGCATACATGAGAGGTGTCCTTATACAACTGAACTCCCGCATTACCAAACAAAGAAACAAACAAATTGTCGAACTCCTCATTTCCATTAAAACAAAAGAAGAACTAAACAAAAAATCCCCAAACCCTCAAATTAAAAGCTTCATTACTCTTATCCTTAGAAAAGAGCATTTTGACCGAATACATTGGCTATTCATGCAATTGACCCTACAGAAATTTGGTATCACAGGATGGATGTTAACAGCCATTCTCTCATTATACTCCCACCCATAAGCCAGAGTACTAACAGATGGAACATTTTCAGACCCCTTCAATATCAACAATGGTACTAGACAAGGCTGCCCACTATCTCCCATAATATTTGCATTGCTCATTGAACCTTTAGCTTCTAAACTTAGAGACGACCCAACGTTTACTGGCATCAAACACCTAAACGCAGAACATAAAATTAGTCTATTTGCAGACGACATCATATTAATGATAACCAACCCAAACAGATCCCTCCAAACAATACGTACCCACCTCCAAAACTACTCGTATTATATACTTAACGAACCCAAATCCTCAATCCTAAATCTCCATACACCGCAACCAAACCCAAGTACTACTTGCCAAACAATTTCCCTTTTCCTGGGAAAAAAACAATATCCCCTATTTAGGAATCAGACTCACTGCAACAACAGACCAATTATACACCTCTAACCACAAGATACCACTCAAAACTATCCCCCAAGAAATTACTACCTTCTGCACCTCAGAACTCTCCAAACTAGGTCGAGTAGCAACACTAAAAATGTACATCCTACCCAAAATACTATATATATTTTGCACACTTCCCATACCAATACCCAACACCTTTTTCTCCAAGTTACAATCAATTCTCACTAAATTTTTTTGGAACTCTAAAAAACCTAGATGTACCACCAATCTCCTAATACGCCCAACATCTAAAAGAGGCGCAGGCCTCCCACATCTAAAATCCTACTATAATGCTACTCTTCATGACCAAATATATTTTTGGTGGAACCCAACCAGAGAAAAAATCTGTTCTACAATTTAAACCTTGCCTTTTCTTCCACTTAAACCTACTCCTAATTCCATCAATATCACGAACAACCTACCATCTGAAACACCCATGTATCCAAGCCACTCTACAAGCCTGGTACGATCTTCTGACTACCGAATTCACAGCTGCCAAATACTTACCGCAATTACCATACGTTATGCCCTCTTTAGATTTATCCCAATGGGAAAAGCGAAATATACAAAAAATTGCAGACCTTTATATAAACCCAACCCTACACTCATTTCAAAATCTCCAAGCCAAATTCAATCTTCTTACCACCGAATACTTTACTTACCTAAGAATCGTTCACTGCATACAAACAAAAAATATACCTCATACCACAAAAATTCCATACACTGCATATCACTTCTTTACCAAACCACAATACCCAGGTAAAGGTATTTCCACTTTCTACATGTACGCGACAAACCTACAATTCACTCTAAAATCTACATCTCTAACCAATTGGGAAAAAACCCTTTCAGAACCAATTACGACACAAGCGTGGGAAAAAACATTTAACACCACTTACAAATCCTCCCGATGTAGTTCGCACTGGGAATCATACCTAAAAATTCACCACAAATGGTACCTAACCCCTGTCAAACTAGCCATTTACTACTTAAAACACTCCTCCTCTTGTTGGTGACAATGCGGAGACATAGGATCAACATTACATATACTATGGTCCTGTAAATCAATCAGATCCTTTTGGAACAGTGTCTTCCAGTTAATCTCTGAAATATCCAAAACATCGGTAACCCCAAACCCTTCACTTGCACTTTTACACATTGGGCTTGAAAAACTCCCTTACAATTCTCATACAATCACTGTACTATCATACTATCCACACACTCTTCGCAGCCAAAATCAATATAACCAGATTATGGAACACTACCGCTTCTCCTTTTCTCAAGTCACTAATCACAGACCTTATTTCCAATGTGAAATGGAAAAAAGATCTGACTTTAACAACTCTACCCAACACAAATTAAAACCCCAAAATATAGCTTTCTTTTGGTGGAATTTGATCACCACTGGGTTTTTTATTTTTTTGTGATATAAATAAAAAAAGACCAAAAATATTATACATTCTGCTATCAAAAATATCCAAAAAACTCAAATTTAGTCATAAATTTAGGCCAAAATATATTTTGCTACATGTCTTTGGTAAAAAAAATCCCAATATGTGCATATAAATTGGTTTGTGTGAAAGCTATAGCATCTACAGACTATGGTATACATATTGGAATTTATGCAGCTTTTATTTTCTGACTGCCTATCACATTTTTTGAGGTGCTAAAATACCAGGGCAGTATGAAAACCCTCCCATGACCCATTTTTGGAAAGTAGACACTCCAAGGAATTTGCTGAGAGGCATGTTGAGTCCGTGGAAGATTTTTTTTTTTTCACACAAATATATTTTTACACAAAGTTGTACTTAAATGATATATTGTTCACACATGCCATGGGAATATATGGAACAACACCCCAAAACACATTCTGCTACTTCTCCCAAGTATGGGGATACCACATGTGAGAGACTTTTTGATAGCCTAGCCTCATACAGGCCCCCAAAATCCAATGACCGCCTTTAAGCTTTCAAAGAGCATCCATTATTTCTTTATGTCACTTCCTCACTACTTATCACAGCTTCAGAGGCCCTAAAATGCCAGAATAATTAAAAAAAAACAACAAATGACCCCTTTTTGGAAAGTAGATATCCAAAGGAATAGAGGCATTATGAGTATTTTGCAGATATAATTTTTGCCACAGGACTTTGAAAAAGAAAAACGTAAATAAAAAATACCTTTTTATTTTCTATTTTCATTTTTCTAAAACTTGTGGCAGGAAAGAGATTTGAAAAATACTCACCATACCCCTTAGCAAATACCTTGGAGTGTCTACTTTCCAAAAACTGATAATTTGGGAGGTTTCTTACTATCCTGGCATTTCTGGACCAACATTAGAAGCTTATACCACACATCACACACTCTTCTAAAGAAAATATAGTACTGATGATATGTGACTGTATTATTGAGTTAACATTGAAGCTCTGGTTTACTTATACTTAATGTTAATATATAGTATGCCTGTGATACATAGGCCACCTTGTATAGCTTGGACTACATACAGTGGTGTATTTTGGTTTTGTGCTGCCCTAGGCAAGACTAAAATCGTGCACCCCCCGCATCTAAATTTGCCCCACCCTTTTATCTGCAAACTCCACCCCTTCCTCTTTAGGCCCCACCTCTTCATATTAGAGCTCCACCCACTGACAATGGGTGCTATTCCTCCCACTGACACCAATGATGGGGTACGATTCCTCCCACTGACACTAATGATGGGGCACTATTCCTCCCACTGACACCAATGATGGGGCACTATTCCTCCCACTGACACCAATGATTGTGTCCCATCATTAGTGTCAGTGTGTGAGGAATAGTGCCCCATCATTGGTATCAGTGGGAGGAATAGTGCCCCATCATTGGTGTCAGTGGGAGGAATAGTGCCCCATCATTGGTGTCAGTGGGAGGAACAGTGCCCCATCATTGGTATCAGTGGGAGGAGTAGTGCCCCATCATTGGTGTCAGTGGGAGGAGTAGTGCCCCATCATTGGTGTCAGTGGGAAGAATCGTGCCCCATCATTGGTGTCAGGGGGAGGAATAGTGCCCCATCATTGGTATCAGTGGGAGGAATAGTGCCCCATCATTGGTGTCATTGGGAGGAATAGTCCCCCATCATTGGTGTCAGGGGGAGGAATAGTGCCCCATCATTGGTGTCAGGGGAAGGAATAGCGCCCCATCATTAGTGTCAGTGGGAGGAATAGCGCCCCATCATTGGTATCAGTGGGAGGAGGTTCCCCATCATTAGTGTCAGTGGGAGAAATAGTGCCCAATCATTGGTGTCAGTGGGAGGAATAGTGCCCCATCATTGGTGTCAGTGGGAGGAATAGCGTCCCATCACTGGTATCAGTGGGAGGAATAGCGCCCCATCATTGGAATCAGTAGGAGGAAGTGCCCCATCATTGGTGTCAGTGGGAGGAATAGTGCCCCATCATTGGTGTCAGGGGGAGGAATAGCGTCCCATCATTGGTATCAGTGGGAGGAATAGCGCCCCATCATTGGTATCAGTAGGAGGAAGTGCCCCTTCATTGGTGTCAGTGGGAGGAATAGTGCCCCATCATTGGTGTCAGTGGGAGGAATAGTGCCCCATCTTTGGTGTCAGTGGGAAGAAGTGCCCCATCATTGGAATCAGTAGAAGGAATAGTGTCCCGTAATTGGTGTCAGTGGGAGGAATAGTGTCCCATAATTGGTGTCAGTGGGAGAGCCAGAGGCATAGTGCCCCATCATTGGTGTCAGTGGAATAGTGCCCCATCATTGGTGTCAGTGGGAGGAAAAGTGCCCCCTCATTGGTGTCAATGACACCAATGAAGGGGCACTATACCTCCCACACTAACACTAATGATGGGGCACTATTACTCCCACTGACACCAATTATACCTACATTGTTGTGCTGACTCCTGCTCCAACCCAGGCTCCCTCCTTTAGGCACAGACACGTACCCATCAGCTGTCTTCCTTCTCCAGCTGTTCTCCTTCTCTTCACCAGCTTCAGCTGCTCCCTAACTCGATCTTCAATCTTCGCGCTGCCACTCAGCTCTTCCTCTCCAAGCTCTGCTTCCTCGCCTGTGATTGGCCGCCTGTGTGCCTTTTCTGAGTTACAGATCTGGCGGCCAATGCCTTGTTTGACTCGTGACAAATACGCCCCTGGGACAAGTGAGGGGCAGTGGGACAGGAGGAGTGCAGAGGGACAGGTGAAGGGCAGTAGGACAGGAGGAGCTCAGAGGGACAGGTAGGGGCCAGCATGACGGGGGGCATGGGACAGGATCGGGGCAGTGGGACAGGAGAAGCGCAGTGGGACAGGAGAAGCACAGAAGGATAGGTGAGGGGAAGTGGGACAGGAGAAGCGCAGAGGGACAGGTGGGGGGCAGCGTGACAGGGGTCATGGGACAGGATCAGGGCAGTGGGACATGAGGAGCACAGAGGGACAGGTGAGGGGCAGTGGGACATGAGGAGCAGAGAGGGACAGGTAAGGGGCATAGGGACAGGTGAGGGGCAGTGGGACAGGAGAAGCACAGAGGGACAGGTGAGCGGCAGTGAAACAGGAGGAGCATAGAGGGACAGATGGGGGGCAGCGTGACGGGGGGCATGGGGCAGGATCGGGGCAGCGGGACAGGAGTGGGGCATGGGGTAGGATCGGGGCAGCGGGACAGCAGTAGCGCAGTGGGACAGGATCGGGGCAGCGGGACAGGAGGAGTGCAGTGGGACAGGTGAGGGGCAGTGGTAGAGGAGGAGCGCAGTGGGACAGGTGAGGGGGAGTGGGACAGGAGGAGCGCAGTGGGACAGGTGAGGGGCAGATGGACAGGAGGAGCGCAAAGGGATAGGTGAGGGGCAGTGGGACAGGAGGAGCGCAGAAAGAAGAATAGGTGAGGGGCAGTGGGACAGAAGGAGTGCAGAGGAACAGATGGGGGGCAGCATGACGGGGATGGTGGGACAGGATCATTGCAGCGGGACAGGAGTAGCGCAGAGGGACAGATGAGGGGCAGTGGGACAGGAGGAGCACAGTGGGACAGGTGAGGGGGAGTGGGACAAGAGGAGCGCAGAGGGACAGATGGGGGGCAGCATGACGGGGGGCATGGGACAGGATCAGGGCAGCTGGACAGGAGAAGTGCAGAGGGACAGGTGAGGGGCAGATGGACAGGAGGAGCGCAGAGGGACAGGTGGGGGGCAATGGGGGTAGATGGGGAGTAGTGGGACAATGTGGGGGACAGGAGGGGGAAGTGGAACAGGTGTGGGGCTGGGTGACATGTGGGGGCAGGGGGCAGTGTGATGGATGGGGGGCAATGGGACGGGGGAGGGAAGTAGAACAGGTGGGGGGCAGTGTATCAGGGGACAGTGAGACAGGAGTGGGGAAGCACCAATCCTCCAATCACTTACCTGTCCATCAGTGGCTCCTCCAGATGGTGTCAGGATCATTCCAGGATGGGTGCCTGTGTCCCTTCTCCCCCAGGATCTCCGGCGGCGGTGGTGGCGGCGGGGGCGGCGGCGGCTGCAAAAGAGCGGGCAGGCGGGCTCCGCCCCCCTGACCTCATCCTCTTCTGCTTCCTTCTTCTGGCCTTCCTGCACATCCTGGCACACTGACAGTGGGCCCCCCCTCACGCACTGCGAGCCCACACCGGGGATCCACCCACCACTCCGCTCTCCTCTGCAGCCGGTGACATGCGCAGATGCATCAGGGGGACAGATCTTCATGGGGGGACAGATCTTGCCGCTACACCAGTCCCTCAGCCATGGTGGCCCTGCCCCTGTCCCTGTCCCTTTCCCACGGAAGTGTCCCTGAAAAGTGCCACCATAGGCAAATGCCTAGTTTGTCTCGTGGCAAATACGCCCCTGACTACATAAATGTAACATAAAATATGTCATCGATGCAGGCTGAACTCCTCCTAAATATCAATAAAAGGCTCCTTCTCACTTATCTTTGAGCAGGAAAAATAAAGATGGCTACATTTTACTTTTAAACACTGACTTTACCAACTGAAATAAATTGATGAAACAACCAAAAACTGAGCATGGCATATACTGCACGACCTTAGTGAATGCTAATTTTCTGCACATTCAATAAAAGCATATCTTTTTTCATGTTTAGATTATATGAGCATTAAAGTTATAACTTAAACCACATGGAAAATTGAAAAATCCAATTCCATTATCTCTAGGATCCAGTAAGAATCCTATTGCTTGCTCTTTTTGATATAGAACCTAAGGTCTAGGGTCTTAGGACCTAAAATCATACATTTTGCTGTGTATCCTAACACCAGTGGAAGTGATTTTTTTTTCCTCTACCCAAAAACCACTTCTGTAATATCATTGCTTTTCTCAATTATTCACCTTTTTTTTTAATCAGTTTAGCAAGGTATTCTATCACAATAAATATATAAGCTAGTTTCCTAAATCATTCCTGCAGTTTCTCTGTATCACTTACAATCCTGAAAATGATTATAAATTTAAATCCAAAACTTGTAGACTTCACCTCCGTAACATCTCCAAAATGTGACCATTTTTAACCATTGAAACCACTAAGCAACTTATCCACTCCCTTGTTATCTCTCACCTTGACTATTTTAACTCGCTCCTCATTGGCCTACCTAATCGCAGTCTATCCCCTCTGCAGTCTGTCATGAATGCTGCTGCCAGACTCATCCACCTTACCAACCATTCCATGCCTGTCATCCCTCTCTGCCAATCCCTCCACTGGCTTCCCATTGCCCAATGAATACATTTTCAAAATATTAACAATAACATATAAAGCCATTTACAACTCGGCCCCAATCTTGTCTCTAAATATCACTCAAATCGTCCTCTCCGCTGCCCCTAAGACCTCCTGCTCTCTAGCTCTCTTTTCTCCATTTCTCTTGCTTGTCTACAGGACTTAGCCAGAGCCTCCCCCATCCTTTGGAACTCTCTACCCCAATCTGTCTGACTATCACCTACTCTGCCCACTTTTAGGCAATCACTGAAAACCTATCTCTTCAGGAATGCTTATCCTGCCTTCAGCTAATAACCAAATTTTGTATTTCTTCCATCAGTCCATCCCCCACAGTTATTACCTTTTTGTACCACCAGCTCCTACCTATTAGATTGTAAGCTCCCAGGAGCAGGGCCCTCCTTACCCTCTTGTATTGAACTGTATCGTTGCTGTATTGTCTCTCTTTATATTGTAAAGCGCTGAGCAAACTGTTGCCGCTATATAAATCCTGTATAATAATAATAATAGATATATTTGTTTATTGAGTAAACATCCAATACTGTAATCAGGCAATCTTAAAATTGTAAATCACAGGCAAACTATAGTCAAATAAGAAAAACAGCAGTCAACAAAGAAAGTACTTGCCTTTTTTGTCGGCTCAGTTGATAATTTACCATAAGTATTGCTGCTTAAACATCAATTTCCTACAACAGATTGCTTACTATTTTATTTATATATTCTTTTTTGTTTGTTTTTTTCTGATTGCTTGAGAATAATGTACAAATGGAAATCTATGATCCATCTCTAAGTTTTAAAAAACAGTATTGAATTTCATTTCATTGCTGAGACCATGTGGATTGATGTTTTCAATAAATATATCCACATAGTTTTCTTCTGAGAAATGCTTTTGTCAAAGTCACTTTTTAAGGCATTATGTCAATCTTATAGTGTCCATCAACTTTCAAAAAAGCTCAGTTACAATATGCCTGACACCTTGACATGCTTTACCAGGCCTTTTTGTGTCATTGATGCAGTAAAGGCTTTTTTTCTGGCACCTCGACCATGCAGCTCATTTTTGTTCAAGTGTCATCATATTGTGCTCCTTCAAAACAACCAAACTGTCTTTTTCCAGAGCAGCCTGTATTTTTCTTGTGGTTACCTATGTGTTTGCCTTTGTATCCCGAACAATTTGTCTGTCAGTTATGGCTGCAATTTTCTTGGTCTACATGACCTTGGCTTTGTTTCAAGAGATCCCTGAACTTTCCACTTCTTAATAGGTGATTTAACAGTACTGATTGGCATATTCAAGGCTTTCTGTAACCCATCAGCAGGACCAGTATCTGCTCCTTTGTGAAAAGAGGAATGAATGATCACTGCCAGAGCCCTACAAAATGACCTCCAGCAGGCCACTGGTGTGAATGTCTCTGACCAAACAATCATAAACAGACTTCATTGAGGTTGTTTTGAGGGCCCGGCACCCTCTAGTGGGCCCTTAGCTCACTGCCCAGCACCATAGAGCTTAATTGGCATTTGCCATTGAACACCACTGGCATCCTGTGCTTTTCACAAATGCCCTGGTCCATATCTGGGAGGAAATTCCCTAGGACACCATCCGTTATCTCATTAGGAGCATTCCCTGACGTTTTTAGGCATGTATACAAGTACATGGGGGCTATACAAATTACTTTTGATTTTCGCGGTGTCTTTGAATTCAGTCCTTTGTAGGTTGATCATTTTCATTTCCATCAAATGATGGGGCATCCTTTCGTTCCTAACACATTACCCATTCCATATCAGTATAGATATCCAACATTATATTTTTCCCCATTGAGATCTGATGTGTTTTCAAAGTGTTCCTTTAATTTTTTTGAGCAGTGTATATATTATGGAATGTAACAGCAAAAGCAGTTAAAAAAATAAACTTGTTGTATAACTTCACATTTCTAATCCCAAATTAAAGTTTTGCATCCCTGAAGTTTTTCAAGAACCCAGGGATATCTGTTTGGGAGCAAAAAGACTTTCTAAAAATCAGCCAGATGGTCACAACTGATTCTGACCCTAAAGCCGATTATGCACCATCTTGTGGATATTTCATCTTGGTGCATCCTATTCTGTTTTATTGTCATCTGCTGAAGTCTCTGCACAAGGGTTGAGTGAACTGGACAGGGTTGAGTGAACTGAACAGGGTTTCGTTCCCATGAGGTTTAGCAAACCCAGCAAGAATGTGTGTATTTATGTATATATAAATATAAAAATATTTATGTGCTATGCTTACAAACTAAACTAAATAACACAATGTGAAAATAATGTGAAACTGTAATAACACAGTATGGACATCGTAATAACTCAGTGTGAAAATAATAATAACACAGTGTGAAAATATGCACATGTGCTCAAATCTAGAACATTAGCGTAAACTCAAGTCCAACAACATTCATGTAAGTCCCATCAAACATGTGACAATACCCAAAGCAAGCCACATGAAATATTTAGGTTCCTTCATGATCTAGCTTGCACCTCCTCCAACCCCACTCAGGAGAAGACTCACCTTGATAAAATGTTCCTCACTACAAAGGTCAGAACAGACTTTTTCAGCCAGGGTGCCCAGGCACGCTGAGGTGCCTTCAGGTTTCTTCAGGGATGCTTTGGCAAAATGGCTAAAAGTTTCCCAAAATATTGTATACAAGCCAGTGGATAGATCAAGCTGGCCTTTTAGTTACACAAATTCATAGGTTTTCATTGTGTACCAAAACAACCTTCCAGCCACTGACATCCTAACAACCAATGAAGTGATTGGTTGATAATGAGGAAGTCAGGTGCCTGCACAGCATCCTAGTTTGCCCCTCACCATGAGCACTGGGGTGACATTAGCAAAAAGAGGGAAAGAAATTGAGGGAGAAGAGAATCACTGGAATATTAGCCAGTGCCAATGTGCAAAAGTATGTTTTCTTTAGAAGAATAAGTCACATCTAACATTGGGTGCCCTATGTATGTGAATGCTGCTGTGTTATGTATACACATTAGCTTAGTTTTTTACATTTTAGAATGGGGTGTCTTGAGTTTGTGCAGGTTTTTAAAGGGTGACTTGACTGAAAAAAGGTTGAGAAACAATGGGTCAGAAGAATGTGCTCTTTAAAACCCAGGAAAATGCAAAAGAAGAAGCCCACGTCATGGATCTCATCACAGAGATTATTTAAAAAATGGATTATTGAGCCCAAGGTTCACCATATAAAACCTTTTGTTTGGCAGAAAATAACTAAAAAAATAGAGAAATTGAATAGTGCTCACTGTTTTTACATTTTACTATGAAAGCAAATAAAATATGCACTGACGATGGTACAGCAATACAAGCACCAATGTTAAGAAGCTGGCTCATGGATGCATCATATTGTCTGTATGCAAGCCGCACCATCCATCACTAAGAATGCAGTGCCACTCTCCCAGAGTGGGAGTTGTTGATGTGCACCTATAGAAGGATTTGTTTATATATATTATATAAACACATAAAAATTGCAGTGCCAATAACAAAATAAAGTGCATTAATTATTAAACCAAAAATATAAGCTGCAAAATCATTAAACAGAGCTCAAATTAGATTGGTAAAAAGTACAAGTCAGCAGATACATAAATTGTAGCTGATGACTTTTAATAAACAGACACTTACCTATACCTGGATCCAGCAGTGTGCTGACCGGAGGAGTCGTTGGGGACAGTTTTCAGTCCCCGGAGCCAGCATCTTAGCTGTGGGCACCCAGCTGCGATAGCTTGCGGTTTCACAGCAGGGGTGCCCACTGTGCATGCGCAAGCTACACTGTACATTGGGATGGGTCTCACATTCTTCTGGGACCTGTGCCATGTCCCAGAAGCCTGCGGTGAGGGAGGGGAAAGAAGAATTTCTGATTGGATTGCCTAGTTGAGGCTGTCAAAACCAGGTACCCGATCCATCCTCTCAAAAAGATTGCCAAATATGAAAGAGGAGGGGGAAGAGGCCTTAAAGCAAAATATTCCCTTCTGGGTGGAGTTCTGCTTTAAAGTGCAAAAGATTTACAAAGTGTCTATGGGAAGAAAGTAAATAAAAATTATAGTCCACTATATTGCCAATATGTAGCATTCTTCCACCAATAAATGGGCTTCCACACATGCCATTGCAAACTGTCACCCTATCACACTCTTCAGCTTTTAAGCTGCATCAAGAAGCAGCAAAGAGCGCATTAGTAAATGTAGGGCATCACAGTATGGGAACCACTTCTTGTTATGATCCTCCTCTCCAATTGGGAGCCGCCATACCAGTAGTACATCAAGCCTAGGAGGAATACTCATCACATGGAGCCACAAATAATGTATATAATGTAGTCATTTATTAATAAAGCAAACATATATCCATCAAAGAAATCCATATGCCAAAGCTTTCAATTACAGCATAGCATCAAGCAACAAGATGGGGGCAACCACTTACTAAGATGGCCACTGATCCCAGAACAGGAAGTGGTTGTGTGATGTAATGGGTAGTTCCTCCAAATGCATTTCATGTCCATGCATGTTTTTAGGGGAAACTTGAGTGCTGACTCATCCTCTTCTCTCATTTAAATAGCGTGCTAACAAGCCTTCTATTACACCAAATGAACCAGCGCCATTTTACCTGAGCAAATGAAGGAGACAAACAATTGCAGCTTCATACTTATAAGGCTTTCATGGCAGCATTTTATTGAAGTTCTCCAAAATATTCTCTCTTTATAACTGAATCAACAGCCATGTTTGATTTGACCAAAATATTTAATATAAAAGTAGCTTTTGGATTCACAATATTAGGGCACATACAATATCCAAATATAGCCTTCTTATGTAAAGAAACCTAAGGAGGCTAGTAAGTGCTATAGAACCAAAAAAACATTATCAACACATTTAGAAGACTATTTAGCAGGCTCACAGAATAACACTACCATAATTAAATATAGCACATCTACATATTATAAAATATACAGTAATGAAAAAAAATAAAAACAATTTCTACTAGATATGTTTATTCAAAATAAAAACAAATTAAAATGGTAAGCAATGAGAGGACATCCTAATTACAGTATATAGCTATTGTCTATAAAGCATTTTATGTCTATATTGGCATTTAAACCCTGAGGCACCAAAGTGTGCAAATGGTGAATCCACTGGGTCATCTCTCTTGTTTTGTTACACCCTCACCAGTACAGTTTTATTTTGTCCATAATGATTAATATAATTCCCAATATAATTTGATGGTACTTCCTAAAATGTGCTGACAAGTTGTGACCTCGGAAGCCCATTCTGTTATACACATGTTCACATAACCAAGATATATTATACATTCTTTGGACTTTGTCACACCCATGATGGGTTTTTTACTAGATATGTGTACGGTCAAAATGTTCATTTTGTTTTGGATGCATTTGTTCATTGAAGAATTTAATTTCATCATATTCATTATGTCAAATCGATGCTTTTTCAGGATTATTTTTGTTATATTGGCCCAGGTGGATTCAAAATGTTTTGCATTTTTTTGGAAGACTATTATATTAGTTTTTGAATTTGATATTTCAAGTGGATTTGTTACTGATTTATTTGTTGCTGATTTGTTATATATCACAACTTTTTGGAAGGATTCAATATTGTTGGACAGAATGAATAATGCAAATAATGCAAAATACAGAAAAGAATAAATAATGTAAAATTCAGAGGCCCCAAAGTTCTCAAACCTAAGAATTTCATTAGACTGTGCAGCTGAACTGATTTTAACTAATACAAATTCAATTTGAATCACACATTTACTTGAATCTGAATTATCAAAGAAATTCAAAAATGTTATTAATTTCCCCATGAACCTGAAATACTACATTTGACATCATTGGAATGAAACAATTGCATTCTTTAATTCTGTGATGTATTTTGTTGATTTTTCATATGCATTTGGGTGGCAGTTACCATAGCTAATTCTCGGGCGTGGATTTCAACTTACTGTGTACATTCTTTAAGTCAGTTATAACATTTTGGGATTTGTTGACATTCATTACTATGTCCATCTGAATCTCCAAAAATCTACTTTTTGGATGTAAATATACTCAACAAAACATACATGTCTTTTACTTACTTGTATGTTGTTGGACTTAAGTTTACACTAATGGTCTATACTTGATCACATATGTCCATATTTTCACTCTGTGTTATTACATTTTTCACACTGTGCTATTTGCTTTTGCTTGTAAGTGTAGCACATATTTATACACTTGTTTTTATTTATAATTAGTTTAGTGCCTGCAGTTGGTTTTTATATTGTGTTGTATGCAGATACTTCACACATATAAACCCAGCAGAAAGTCAGCGAACCCTAAACCTAGGAGGCTTGAAAACTTTTTTTTTTCAAAAATACCATTTAGTGAGGAGAGTAAAGCACAACATTGGTAATATACAAAACATTTGAATAACATTTGGGAGATGCCTTAAATCTGCACATGCCATTATATACCTGTATAATGTAGTCCTTTAAACGTGACTGGAAACAGGAACAAACTGATGTAGACCCTTTCCCTCAGAATTGGAATGAGGTGCATTTCAATGGGGATTACTTGACCGTCCCTCTTGCAATGTACCCCACAATGTTGAGAGGCATGTGGTCTAGTCTGGCATCTGAAGAGGAGATTGCACATTTTCTGCCTTCCTTTCCTCCATTTCCTGGCCAAGCATAAAAACTGCATGCCTTTTCGCTTTTTAATTAGTACTTTAAAAAGGGTGGCCAGGAAAGGAAGGGCAGTGAGTGTGCAGCCCACCTATCTATACCAAACTTGGCCACATGCCTCTTAACATTGTAGGAGTACCATGCAAGGGGAGACTGACCAGGTGTTACCCCTAGAAAGGCAACTTGTTATAATGGTAACCAGTTCCCACCTGGCCTATAGTACAAAGACGGCCTGGTGGGACTTTTGGTATTCCAGGTGGATTTTATATGCCATCCTCAAAAATTGCTACTTGTGCACCCTCAGAGGGCTGTGTTGCAGTAAGATCTGTCACCAGTTGTGTCACCGGGCACTGTCAATGACTGTTCTGTGTATCGGCCCATTGCCAGTACCATGTGACCTGCTGTGATCAACCACAGCAGGTCACATGGCAATTGTAAACAATGGATGGCTTCCTTGCATGCCATCCATTGTATACAGTTGTGTTGCTAGCTGTGATCGGTCACAGTGATCACATGGTACAGACTGGGCCAGTAAAAGCCCATCTGTATCATGTGATTAGTTATTCAGTAAAATGCTTGTTTATAGCAATGAAATGCATTGCTATAGGCAATCATAATGTGTAAAAAAAAAATAAAATCCTGATCACTTCTCCAGAGTACTATGGTTACATTATATTACTCTGGTCCAGTGTTGCCAACCTCCTGCAGCATTGTTCGGTGACAAAACATGGAAAATGTACTGACTGAGGACTTTTTTTACTGACAACCTGAAAAATTACATTAAAAACTAAGACAGTCAATATTTAATCAGTTTAAACACAATATTGAAACACTGACAATACCCATAACAAGTAATTTGCAGGGTGTACACTGACAAAGGTAATATTTACAGACAATTGTAAAAGTCACCGATTTTTACAAACTGTCTGTAAATTTACTCCTGGTTGGCAACTCTGCTCTGGTCACAGTGTATTATAAAAAAAAATCATTAAAAAAGAACAAAATGTAATTAAAAATAAAAAAATTTTAAAAAATGAAAAAAAAAAACACCAGTAGATGTCCCTGATCACCGCCACGCCACTTATGTGATGATGCTGTACTGCTGCGGTGACAGTATGCAAAAATAATAATATTAAAAAAAAATAATTCAGATTGTTTTGTTTTTTAAATTTCTACATTTTCCAAAAAATTATGAAAAAAAATTCCAACTTCAAATAAACTTTCATTGCCTCTTACTAAATACTTAAGACTGTCTACTTTCCTAAAAGGGGTAATTTGGGGATATCTGTAATGTTCTAGCATTTTTGGGCTTCAAGAAATTAGATTGATCACCAGTACAGCAGGAATGATCGATTTTCAGATATGCTGTATACTATAGTTTGTGGATGTCTTTCCTACAGACTAAATATTATACACCGCTTTGGATTATTTTCACCAAATAAATGTAGCACAATACATTTTGTCTTAAATTTTGGCCTAAATTTATGAAGAATGATTTATTTGCTAAATTTTATAACAGAAACAAACTACATTTTCAGTCTTTTTCTGTTTTTTTTAGCAAAAAATTAAAAACTAAGTGGTGATCAAGTACCACCCAAAGAAAGCTTTATTTGTGTGATGATAAATTATAAAATTTTAGTTTGGGTACAGTGTTGCATGCAATAGTCATTAAAAGTGCAACAGCGCTGAAAGCTGAAAATTGGCCTGGGCAGAAAGGGAGTAAAAGTGCCCGGTATTAAAGTGGTTAAGAGATGAGGACATCTTAATTAACATCCAGTCCACAAGAGGATCTTGGGATATGTGGGGGAAATACAAGAACATTTTAGAATAAGGAGGCCCCCAGATATCCACCCCTCCCCAGAACAATGAATCCAGTGTACAATAATACCCAGGAAACAAAAACACAGACACCTTTTAAAAAAAGTCCTCAATGGAAACATGTAAATGTCCCTTTATGTAAAAACATTACCAATTATGTCATTCAGCAATGTACATACATCATCAGTCATGACGTCCCACCAGTTGACAATGATACCCCACTGCCACAATGACCCATCATCTGACAATGCTTCCCCACCACTACTCTAGTTGCAAACTACAAAATCCCTTTCTCTTCTAGAATATAAAAAACCATCATGGGATCCTGGGTGATATCATTAAACATATTTGCTCAATGGCATCAACTGGCATCCACAGTGGAGACTGGAGAGGATCATCATGTGCAGATTGTCATGTTTGTATCTGATGGTTGTCATGGCTTCATTCACATTGTAATTGATAATGGATCTTCATTGCTACCTGATGGATGGATTTTCACAGTGATGTTTTTCTTTCCAATAAAAATACTTTGTCAACAGTGTCTGTGTTCTGATTTCCACTTTATTTTTTCTGAATAGCAATGCATTTCCATCATCAATCATGATGAATGATGTCCCAACGCACCATTACCATAAACACAATTCCATTCAACCCTATCAAAATAATATTTCCCCAGGACAGCAGCTAAATCTAAACAAACTTACTCATTCACATGGTGTGCTTAATATCTGAGGCCCACTTATCCTAAAGAGTGCCTACAGATTCTGATAAGTCCTTCTGCAGACTCCTACATCCATTGGGATAGGGAGTGGAAGATGAGGTCCTCTTGGAAAAGTACCCTCCTCTTGTTGAGGGCATGTGGTCTGGTATGGTTTTAGTAGTGACCACACACTTGTTGTCTTTTCTTTTCTTGGCCAGCAAAGCTGCATACTTGGATAAGAGTTTTATATGGATCTTGGGGGGACAGCAAGCTGTTTTTTTGTTATTCTCTTGGCTTGAATCCCCATTAAAATCCATACTACACTGGTGCAGATTTTGAGAGGAACCAAACCAATTTTTTTTAAATAAACAAAATACAGCTGGCGCAGAAATACTATTTGTTTCTTTCTAAAAGGTCACCTTTGCATAAGTATATCACCCCACTTCATGTGCAAGTTTAAGAGAACCCTAAAGTATCTTTTCTTATTGGAACTGTGTATTTATAATGTTGCCCTCCCACATTAGGAGATCCTGCTCACTGAACAGTATTTTTAAAATATTTTTTTTGCCTTGGAACATGTCTTGCAGGCCATCCCCCAGCTACTTTTTTTAGCAAAAGCTTGAAAATTCCTTGAAAAAAAAGCACAATATTCCCCCCCTAAAGACTTCAATGAGAGTCAGGTACTCTGTTTGGGGATCTAAGTATTTTTAAGTTACTTGTTCCAGTAAACTCCACTTTTCAGTAGTGATGATTTCTGATGTTTAAAAAGATTGAACAATGCAGCTCTTCCATCCAGGCCCAATGGTTTTCTGGTAGCTCAACTGTGCAATTTAAATTTTTAAAGCTGACTGGTGTTTAATGAAATCAAATTTTATGGCAATGCTCTGGGAGATGTTTCTAATTACTACGCACAAAATAATTGAGGGATTTTTCTCTTTTTTTAGCTCTTATTACACATTAAAATGTGCAAACATGTAATGTGTCCTTCACCAAATGAGTTTACTAACAATTCAATCATCTTTTTAAAGTGTTATTTTAAAAACACGGTTTCCATTTGAGGAATTTGAAGTTAATCTATAAGGACATGATTTTGAATGAGTAAGGCAACTACTGAGTATCGTACCCTCCAAAAATGCCAACAGAGTTCATAGTAGTAATTCTATAAGTTTTTGTAAGTAGTGTAAGAAGATTTTTTTTTTAAATGCTTTTTCTTTTTAACCACATGCCGCCTGGCCACTGTAGAAATATGGTGGCAGGGCGGCACGGCTGGGCAAAACCACATTTTAAAAAGTGTGTTTTTAAAACAGGTAGGGGCGTGCGCTAGGCACGCCGCTGCCCTACCTGTCCCGCCGATCACGGGCGCAGATGTCAGTCGCCGGGTCAGAGCCGGTTGTTACCGGCTATGTCCCGGTGATTAGCGGCAATCAGTGACAGAGAGCACAGCTACAGTAGCTGTGCTTTCTGTCAGTTCCCTGACAGCTCCTGACACCTGATCTGGACAGAAGAGTTTATCTGTCCAGATCAGTGTGTCTCCGTGCAGTACACACCCCCGCCCCCTAGTAAAACACTCCCCTCACACAGTTAACCCTTTCCTCCCCAGTGCCATTAGTACAGTGTCAGTGTTTTTGTTTTTGCACTGATCACTGTATTGGTGTCACTGGGGATGTCAGTGACCCCAAGTCAGTTCCCCTCCAGTGTCATAATGTCCACTGCAGTCCCGCCATAAGTCGCTGATTGCCGCCACAAGTCACTGATTGCCGCCATAAGTCGCTGATCGCCACCATTATTGGTATAAAAAAAAAATTAAAAATCCCAGTATCTTTCCCGCCATTTGTCGCTATAACTTTCACACAAAGCAATCAATATACACTTATTGGGATTTTTTTACCAAAAACATGTAGCAGAATACATTTTGGCCTAAATGTATAACTAACTTTGAGTTTACTATATATTTTTTATAGCTGAAAGTAAAAAATATTGTTTTTCTTCAAAATTTTTGGTCTTTTTTTGTTTATAGCGTAAAAAATAAAAAGTCAAATACCACCCAAAGAAAGCTCTATTTGTGTGAAAAAAAGGACGTAAGTTTTGATTGGGTGCAGCATTGCATGACCGCGCAATTATCAGTTGAATTAGCGCCGAGTAGCAAAAAGAGGCCTGGTCATTAAGGGGGGTAAATCCTCAGCAGGGCAAGTGGTTAATATGGCTAGAAGAAAGGAAAATATTTTGTTTGGTTTATTTTACAAGGTGTGTTAAAAGAAATATAATTTTAAATATTACTAATAACTGAGAGATCCAAGGTGTCAGTTCCAACTTTAACTAAAAAAGAGGTTTGATAAAATGTTCATGTTGTGTCTTACCAGCTGATTTCATGAATTTATCAACTAACAGGAAAGCCTTTGAGATGAATGGATATATTGCCACTATTTATGATTCACTTTGAGATGTATGTTTTCATATACTGAAAATATACTATACTGCAGAAGGATATTAATCCTGTCAATTTAACTTCAGTATTGATGCATAGATTACCATAAATCTATTGCTTTGTACGGATCATATCAAATGCTGCATAACTGTTTTGCATACTTATTAGAACACAAGACAACATTAAACACACAGGTATATCAGTCCTGAGAAATAGATTCATTCATGCCCATGGACACAATGATTCTAGTGTTCAAGTTTGTGAATATGTACAAAAACAATCTCTGAATTGCTTGCAGTAACAGTTTTTTTAAATTATTTATTGTATGTTATTCTATAACATAAAACAGAACACTAGGCATATACAAAAACATACACTAATTCAGTTCTACATAAGTGAATAGTTCATTACATTTTCATTGTAAATTCAAGAGGCTTAACCACCTGCCTACCTGGCACTTTAACCCCTAACTGCCCAGGCCAATTTTCACCTTTCAGCGCTTTTGCACTTTAAATGATAATTGTGCTGTCATGCAGCACTGTACCCATAAAATAAACGTTTATCATTTTTTCCACACAAATAGAGATTTCTTTTGGTGGTATTTAATCATCACTGTTTTATTATTTTTTATGTTATACATGAAAAAGACTGAAAAGTTTAAAAAAAATGCATTTTCTTTGTTTCTGTTACAACATTTTGCAAATAAATAATCTTTCTACCAGGGGCGGACTGACAACTCATGGGGCCCCCGTGCAATAGGGGATCATGGGGCCCCTGTGTCTGTGCCCAAACTCAAAAAAGCCTATGAAAAAGGTACCAGGGGCATCTCATGGGGCCCCCTGCTGACCCCTAGCCCTCGGGCATTGCCCGAGTTTCCAAATGGTCAGTCCGCCCCTGCTTTCTACACAAATATATGCCATAATGTATTTTGCTACATGTCTTTGGTGAAAATAACTCAAATCAGTGTTTATTATTTAGTTGGTAGGAAAATTATAGAGTCCACAAACTATAATATAGATCTAAAAATGGATCAATCCTGATATACTGATGGCTGAACTCATTTCTTGAGGCCCAAAAACGCCAGGACAGTACAAATATCCTCAAAATGACTGATTTTTAGAAAGTGGACAGTCTGAAGTTGTCATTTTTTGTTATAATTTTGTAGAAAATGAAGAAATGAAAAAAAAATTGACAATTTTTACATGCTGTCACCAATGCAGTACAGTATCATCATATAACTGGCGTGCTGGATATTAGGTACACTAATGACAGTATGTGAAAAAAAAATTACATTTTGTTTTTATTATTTTTTTATTATTATTTTTTTCTCTACTCCTGTAGCCAGAGTAATAGAATGTTAACATGTAACATTGTACTACTCTGGGCAAGTGATCAGGATTTTTTTTCACATATTATTTTTTACATATTATGATTGCTTATACCAACAAATTACATTGGCATAAGCAAGAATTTTTACTGAATGAAATGGATTAATTCAGTAGTTTTTGTTGTAATCAGCTGTGATTGGCCATAGCTGATTACATGCTACATATGGGCTGTGATTGGCCCAGTCTGTACATATGATCACTGTGACCAATCACAGCATATGATCACTGTGACCAATCACAGCTCGCAGCACAGTTTTAAGCACTGAATTGTATGTAAGGAAGCCATTTATTGTTTACAACTGTCATGCGGATGATCACAGCAATCACATGACACTAGCAGCGTGCCGGTGTAGTGATCTGTCATTGGGCATGTCTTGTGGATGCAGCAGGTGACAGAACACGCCAAAGGGTTCCCGCTTGGCCGTCATTGTACAATAGACCGGGCAAGAAAGGAATTAAGTGCCTGAATTTGACATAGTGTCAGCCTCTACTAGTCCTTGTACAGCAGAGCAGAGAGGAAGAAACAGCACAAGAAGTCAATCGTCTCATATACTGACATGGGGCCTACTGATAGGATGAGATCATGACTGTGTTGAGTTTCCTTTGCTGTCCAGTTAAAATGCAGCTCACTTGTTTAATGTTTAGACACTGGTTAGTATAACAAACAGAAACACGTTTATTCATGAACTCTTACTATAGATCATACATTATGGTAAACAACACCTGAAGTTTCACATATATTTAACCAATAAAGCTTTATTAACAAAAAACAGGAAATGTTAGGTGAAAACAGTAGGACTTTCCTTTACAAGTAATCCTGATGTTCAGGATGTCTGGTTACTTTGAAATGATTTCTTCATGGTCAGTGGCTTGGGTACATAACACACCCATTGCCCCCTTGTCTTAAGTTGCATTGTTGGTCAGTGGAGTGCTCCATCACAGTAAAGTTGTAGAACATAAAAAGGGACATAGTCAAGCTACCAACCTATCGACCCAGGACATATTGTATGTTTTTTTTAGAACACATGGACATTAATGTCATGAGACACACAAACAACTCTCCTCTCTTCCTGGTTTCACAAGACAGCTTCCAGGTTTCATTGCCAAAGCTTCATTGAACAAGCTGAGGTTAGAAGCTGATTGGTTTCTATGCAGAAGGGAGTCTGATTTTGGACTCTCCAGCTTTAGCAAATAAACCCCACTAAGATCAGCAGGAGCCAGTGGCGTTCTAACTCCTGTGAGGTGAGAGTAGCGACATGACTTACCGTCGCTTTGTGTGTTTATGGGCACACACAGTCTGACTCAGGAGCAGGCCAGCATTGATGCCCCCTTAGCACCACACTTGCTGAGGGGGCACCCAGAGTAAGGAGGGACAGATATCACTAATGAGGGACTGCAAAAGAGGAGGTCAGGGACCACTCTGCGCAATATTGCTGCATATAGCAGGTAAATATATCATCTCTTTTTCATTTTAGCCACAGAAAGCATTAATTATCACTTTATATGATCCATCATACAACTCTACGTGTTAGCACTAAGCAAGCACACCAGTGTGTATAACTATCCAGGTATCAATTGCTTCTAACTGTGATCCAACAGATGACAGCAGTTTCCAATGCAGATTAGGAATATCTAGTGACAAATAAGAAGTGAAGTGAAAAATTCCCCTTGTTTTCAATAAATCAATTTCATACACAGACGTCCAGATTTCCTCTCAAGTGGCTGTTAACACCCACATATAATTGACCACTTAAGGATCGCCATATAGCAGATATACTGCTATAGGGTGGCACCTGTGCACAAAATCATGTCAATCACCGGGTCCCGGTCGGTAATTACCCGCCGGCACCCCGTGATTACCTCCCATCTCCAACGGGGAGGAAGATTGTTTTGTTTACAGCTTGAGCACACTGTTTGGGATAGCTGTGTACAGTACAGCCATCCTGATTAGTGTGCTTACAGTGAAGAACACCCCCAACCCCTAGTAAAACACTCCCAGCACACAGTTAACCCTTTGATCACCCCTCACATTAACACCTTCCTGCCCAGTGCCATTAGTACAGTGTCAGTATTTTTTTTTAGCACTGATCACTGTATTGGTGTCACTGGAGATGTCAGTGACACCAAGTTAGTTCCCCCCCAGTGTTAGAATATCCATCACACTCCTGCAGTCCCGCTAAAAGTCAACGATTGCCACCATTACTGGTAGAAAAAAAATCCCATTATCTATACCGCCATTTGTAAACGCTATAACTTTCACGTAAACCAATTAATTTACACGTATTGGGATTTTCTATATAAAAGACATGTCGCAGAATACATTTTGGCCTAAATTTAAAACAAAATTTGACTTTTTACATTTTTTTTACTGGACTTGTTTAATAGAATAAAGTCCAGAATATTGTTCTTTTCTCAAATATCAGTCTTTTTTTGCTTATAGTGCAAAAAATAAAATATGCACAGGTGATCAAAAGCCACTGAAAGAAAGCTCAATTAGTGGGGAAAAAGGATGTAAATTTCATTTAGATGCAACATGGCATGACCGCACAATTGTCAGTAAAAATAACACAGTGTCATAAAGCAAAAAATGGCCTGGTCATGAAGGGGGGTGAATCCTCAGGAGGGCAAGTGTTAATACTGAGATTACAGGAGAAGCCAATAAAGTCACAGGTCTGCTGATCTCGGTCAGTCTGACCAGACTCAGAGGGGTTTATTTACTAAAGGCAAATAGACTGTGCACTTCAAAAAGTGCAGTTGCTCCAGAACTTAGTAAATGAGGTAAAGCGCCACTGTGTAAAGAATACCCAATTGTGTGCAAGGAAAATTAAACAAATAATAATTTTTGCTTGCACATGATTGGATGATGGAAGTCAGCAGAGCTTCCCCTCATTTACTAGGCTCTGGAGCAACTGCACTTGCAGAGTTCAACTGCACTTTGCAAAGTGCACAGTTGATTTGCCTAAATCCAGTAAATCCACCCCATAGTCTTCCACTGACTGAGAAAAACAGAAAAACACTGTTAATGTTCAGTACTATTAAGCATGTAAGTGGCTAAATGGTTAGCACTTCCGCCTGGCAGTACTAGGGTCACTGGTTCGAATCCCAGCCACGGCACCACCTACCTGGAGTTTGCATGTTCTCCCTGTGCCTGCGTGGGTTTCCCTGGGTACTCCAGTTTCCTCCCACACTCCAAAGACATGCTGGTAGGTTAATTGTATCCTGTCTAAATTGGCCCTAGTATGTGTATGTATGAATGTAAGTTAGGGACCTTAGATTGTACGCCCCTTGAGGGTTAGGGACTGATGTGAATGTACAATATATATGTAAAGTGCTGAGTAAATGGACGGCACTATATAAGTACCTGAAATAAATAAATGTAAGCAGAGCCTGCAATTGTAATTAGCAATTTTTGCAGCATGAAAGTGTATCCAAAGCCAATTTGTTTTTCATTTTGGATACAGTAGGAAATGGTTCTAATTCCAGTCAGTTTTATTTTTCCTTCATTTACTATCCTCATTGGAAGATTTTTCCTGTTCTGTAACACCCTTAACATTTTGGAATTCCCCCTACTTTCTATCTTGGTAGGTACATTTCTCTAAGGGACACTGACAACATTAAAAACCTGACAGGGGTTCTAAATCCTTACTGCTCCATCAAAAAAAAAAAAGAAAAGAAAATTGCCCCAGAAACACAGTTTAGGGACCTACAGTATATGTAGAAAAAAGACACATAGTACAAATACTATTTTCAGCACAATGATCCTATTATGATTACATAGGTTCCAAAAACATAAGATTACTTATTTTTATGTACAATGTGCATCTTTTCAAGTGTGTGTTTATGTCTAGACCTTCATTGTAAAATACTTTTTGAAACTACATCATTTTCTCATAGTATCTAATATTTTCATGCATGTACTGTGTTCACCTACCTGGTAAAAAGGCAAACTTCGAGCGCTGGGTGAGTACTAAATCTGATGGAATAGCTGCTGGCATATAAAGGCAAACCTCAGAAGCCGACAAGTCAAACTGATAAAATATAAATTATGCAGCGCTAATAAACATAAAAAGTAATCCTTTAGAGCAAGAGAGAAATGTCCAGACAGTGTAACACACGAAAGGAAAAACTAAAAACCATACTGAGTGACATAAAGTCAATGGTAGTATAAAATATCCGTGACTTCTGTGATAAAGTCAATAAAATTGCAAGGCAGAAAATACGTGACACCTGTGTTAATAAATGGATAAGGATTTGCACTAACCAGATAGCGAGAATGCTTGCGCATGGAGTATATAAGACCTACTCCTGGTTCTCTGGATCTGGAACACTGCAGACAGTGGAAGAAATCCTCGCAGCAACCACCAGGTGTCAAACATTCAGATATGGTTTCCAGCCTCCAGAGATGTCGATGACAGCCAACCGGGGGATCAAGTACACTACAATGTATCAGACCAGCAGGAATCAGGAATCACCTTCAAAACTGGGGCTCCCAAACAAAAATGAGCCCCAAAGATAGCCTCCAATAGTGCAGTATCATTTAATATTCAAATTGAGACATACAATTGAAATAACACGTACATTTAGAAATCAAAGATGGCCACCAGCCTTCCATATTTGGCCATGCGGTGTGTACACAGTGGTTAGGGGCACCTCCCTAACACATTTCAAGTTCAAACACTTTTTAGGACACAGCTGATCACATGACTAGGTAAAAGGCCAATCAAAGTGTCCTTTTACCATGTGATCAGCTGTGTCCAATGACACAGCAGATCACAAAGTAAATACAGTTGCCGGTTATTATCAGCAATTTCCTCACGCTGCCCGTCACAGCAGACAACATATCAATTGTATACAATGGATGGCTTCCTGTCATGCCATCCATTGTATACAATTGAGTTGTTAGCTGTGATTGGTCAATCACAGTCCATCTGTATCATGTGATGAGCTTTGCCCAATCACAGCTAATCACAACAAAAGACTGAATTAATCAGTTTCATTCAGTAACAATGATTGCAAATATCAATGAAATACATTGGTATTAGCAATCATAATATGTAAAAAAAAATAAATCCTGATCACTTGCCCAGAGTAGTTCAATGTTGCTAAGGTAACATTGCACTGCTTTGGTCACAGTGTGTTGAAAAACAAAATACTAAAAAAAAAGAATGTAAGAAAAAATAAAAAAAATAGAAATTTTGAAAAAAAAAATAATTATTATTATTTTTTTTTTTTTTTACGTACTGTCACCAGTCAGAGTCCCTGATCACTGCCACACCAGTTATATAATAACGCTGTACTGGACTGGTGACAATATGTAGAAAATGTGTTTTTTTTTTATTTCTACATTTTCAAAAAAATTGTAACAAAATAGTACACTCTCCAAAAAACTTGCCATGCCTCTTTCTACCATGGACTTTATATTGTCCAAAAATGGTAATATTTAGGGTATTTGTACTATCCTGGTGTTTTTGTGCCTCAAGAAATGAGATGAGCCATCTGTACATCAGGATTGATCAAATGTCAGATATATATATATATATATATATATAACTTTCTTACAGACTAAATAATATACACAAATTTGGGGTATTTTCACCAAAGAAATGTAGCAGAATACATTTTGACCTAAATTTATGAAGAAATGTTATTTATTTGCAAAATTTTATAACAGAGACAAAGAAAAATGCATTTTTTTTTTCAAACGGTTTGGGTTTTTTTTTTGTTTATTTAGCAAAAAATAAAAACTCTGTGGTGGTTAAATACCACCAAAAGAAAGCTCTATTTGTGTGAAAAAAATTATAACAATTTTTTATGGGTACAGTGTGTTGCATGACCATACAATTGTCATTCAAAGAGCAACAACACTAAAAGATGAAACTTGACCTGGGCAGGAAGGAGGTAAAAGTTCCTCGTATTGAAGTGGTAAATAATAAAATAATGAAATAATAAAAAAATTGGCCAATACATTTAGGTAAATTTAGAAAAATATGAATTCCCCTTGTCTTAAAGGCTTCAAAAATCCATGCTTCCAGAACCTTCAGTAAATGAGGAGTATCTCTTTAGCCTCGGCTGGTCCAGCATGCATCCTGGTCTGGTGTCCTGCCTGACTTCTCAAGCCTGCATCATCTGCTGCAAGTTCTGCTATCAACACCTGCTGGCACTTGTGTTCCTCTTGTCCCTCAACACCATCTGTTCCACCTTCAGTGGAGCCTGGGCTGGAGATACAAGAGAGGTTGACTTTGTCAATTCAGTCTCCTACCAGGGACATGACAGCCAAGTAGACAAAATACTAAAAAATGTGATTAAACCAAAAACATTATGATAGTCTTTGTTTTTACAAAGGCTCATGTAAACCTATACATGTAAAAGGACTTATTTATAATTTAATTCTCTTTAATTAATTGTAGAATTAGTTATTTTCATCCAGCAAAGTTAGATACATGATAGTACTATTTTGTTGTTTCCAATAGTATATTAGGATACAATTGAAAACATAAAAATGCCATAAATGTATTCATTATCATATATCTATATACTGTTGTGCAAATAAAAATACCCTGCACTAAGCAGTATTCATTATCATGTAAATTTACAAATCTATTGAAAATTATATAAGCAGGGTGCACAGTATATAACAAAGATAAACATCACAGCAAAATTCACATGTATACAAAAGAAAATTACAGGTCATTCAGTTTGCTGTATCTTAGCATCCAGTATAGTACATCTCCATAGCACTCAATTTACTTTCCTTTCAAGTCTTTGAACCATTATAAGTAGGAATGAGTGTAACTGCTCAGGATTGGTCAATGACTGAATCACTGAAGATTCCTGACTGTCAATTTACATTACCTTAGTTGGGGATCTGTCATTTTGTGCTGGGAGCGAAGTGTGTACTGTACACATTAGCTGGTGATGAGTCAACATGATTGATGCTGGATTTACATTTTTAGATTCCATAACTGATGTGAATTGCTTCACTGGATACTAGGGTTGATGTAGAATAACTTCTGGGGACATTATTCAAATTGATTTTAAAATAAGGAAGATAGGTGTTTTTGTTTCATTGTAATTCATTTTCTTTCAGCTTGTGAGTTTATTTACTTTGAACACTTTGTAGGAAAGGGTAAGGAGTAAATATGTACTCATTGTTCTGATAGGGGGCAGTTAAAGTGGCTTCCAGACTACACAATAAGTCTCCACTATATAATTCCACTTCTATTTTGAGGCTCCAGAGGAGGAGAAGGTGCCTTGTCCTATGACATTGGGACAAGAATACTTTACAAGGGATAATTGCTGTTCCCCTTTACAGGGTACCCCCAAATGTAAAAGGCATTTGGCCTTGTCTGGTACAGAAGAGGGGATGCTCTAACTGCTCTCCCTTTCTTGGCCACCAAAGATACATGTCTGGATTAAGGTCTGGGTAAAATAATGAGAGGAACCCCACAAAACCTTTTAACTTTTTGTGTTAACAAATGCGTACTGTCAGTTTAAGGGCTCATGTACATGAGCAGCTGCTAAACTCGAGTTTAGGAGTTTTTGGCATTTTTTTGCCAAAGCTCCTAAACTCAACTCCATGAAAGCCTATGTGTCCACGTACACATAGGCTTTTAGCAGGGTTTAGCAGCTGCCGTGGTTAGGTGAGGTTAAACCTCCCTCTTCTGAACACAGAAGAATCGCATTCATGATAGGAACGTTTTGACCGCCAATCGCGGGAGAAAGGAAAAGCGTCAAAACCATGGCAAAATGCGGCAACTGCGCTTACCCCTTCTGATGATGTACATGTGATATGAAATGCGCGTCAAGGAGGAGCCCCTGCTAGCCGTGACATCAAGCCGCCGGATCAGGGAGGTCCGGCAGCCACCCACTTTTACCAGCTGGTCAGTGTTATGATGTATTCAATTTTATCATATCCTTTGTGCACGAGGATTGTTTTCTACTACAGTACCTAAGAAGTGTGTCTTTTCTGTTTTAATCTTCAATAAATTCATTTTTAGCTTGACCTAAATACTACACTATGGGTACTTTTTTCTGCTCTATATTGAGCATTTAATCCCCCAGGACCACCAGGTGACCATCCCAGGGCCCAGAGGAGAGCTGTAATCAGCAGATCCCATCTTTAGCCAGGCTCATTAAGGGGACCTCCAGATGTTTTACCATTCATCATGGAGTCATCTATTCCAGGCTACGCTCCATCCATAACTGAAGGGACCTTTGGTGTATATGACACAAATGCGCAGTTTTATTGCGCCTCTGGTGAGTGTGCAATTTACCTATTATTCCTGCACGGCACCGGATCATAATTGTCACTGGGAATTCATCAAGTCACCTTTTTCAGTCTAATCATGGTTTCATCACCATCAGATATTCTGGACTATCATTTGCACTGTGTGTTATATTATAATATTAGTGAAGGTGTTTGATACAACTTCACCATTGCTACAATTTTTAAGTACTTCATTTACATACTGTGTTGTTTTATAATTTGAGGCATATCTGTGCTATTTCTTATACAATATTACAGGTATACCCATACACTTTATTTCTAGCTCTGCACTATTTACTTTTATAGCTATAACACATGATTGTTCAACAAGTGCTAATAGGCCTGCTTTGATAAGCAGATAGAAATTGGCCAATAGTTTGGTGAGGCTGTTCCTGTTCTTGCCGATGCAAAACTGTCCTGACACTCCATCAAACTCTAATTAAGAACTAAGAAACTATACATGATACAGCAGTGTAAAACAGACCAACATTAGGATACTCCTAACCACTTGCTGTCTATGGCAATTTAGATCATCATATTTTATATGGTGATATATTTTCTGAAATTTAGATGCACTGGAGAACAAAATGGTGATTGTTGCACTTTATTAATGTCACATGATATTTACACAGCTGTTTATCACACACACATTTTCTGGAAAAATGCACAATAATGAATACAATTGTTAGGTAAAATATGAAAAATTATGTGTTGGCATGTACATATGAGTGGCAGACCTACAGTATGTGGGATTTTGCATTTGCAAGTAAGCACAGGGGAACAGGGGTGTTTAATTTTTTGTGCACCTTTAATTTTTTTTTAATTTACCCTTATTGCTACCACAAGCAGTGAAGAACACTCCTTGTGATACATTTGGGTAATGAAAGGTACTTTTTATGAAGAGATTCAGGGTCTGATAGACCCCTGATCCCTCCTCTGCCCTCTATGGCAGTTGATCAAACAGAAATTAGTTTTATCACCTGCTTCCCTCTCTGTACCAGCCAGTGAAACACAGCACTGAAACCAAAACTGACAAAATCATAATTACTTCCAGATTCCTCGATCTCTTCTGTGGGCAGTTGACCTGACTGCTTGCAGTGGTCCTGGGCTCTCCTGAGGAAAGGGAGAGCCTAGAAAGAGCATTGGGGGGGAGGGGCTTCTAGGCCCTGTAAAGTGACCATGCAGTGGTAAAGCTGCTCAGTTCACTTATAAATGATAGCTGATTGCTGGTTGTAACAATACAAGGATCATGGCTGCAGCTGCAGTCATGATTCTGGTATAACCGCTTGATTGGTGTTAATTAGGAGGGAAGGAGTAAAGTGAAACTCTATTATGGAAGTTTCCTTGTTAGTTAGTTCCTCCTCCTTTGTTTTTTGTTTTTTTTAATGAGATGGGCAATTGATAGTTTCAGTTGTACTTCCTATTTAGTGAGTTGTTTGGGCTTATCAAAGGACAGTTTGCGCTGTAATAATTTGTATAGTAGTATGATTACTTTTTTTGAAGGAGGGGCTGAAGTCCAGAAGGACCATGCAGTTTCTGGTAATGAGAGAGAATGAATTTTAGTTGTATTCATAATTAGAGATGAGCGAATTATTCAAAAATTCGATTCGGCTGATTCGCCGAATTTGCGGAATAAATTCGATTTGATGCGAATTTATTCACTGTGAATTTAACTTATTAAAAGGGTTTCTAGGCTTCAGAGAGCCTTTATATTAGTGCAGAACACTGTACCTTTAATTTAAATGCCCTTGGAGTCTGCTGGGGAAGAGAAATAATACTGTCAGTCAGTATGACATGCAGATGAGTGCCGTCGATCTTAGAATCACCGCACACTTCACTCATTTGGGCAGTCACGGGGCCAAAACCAGAGTGTGGAGCCACAGTGTGGCGGTGGAGGCAGCAGCAATGAGAGGCCATACAGCACCCTATGACAAAATGGAACCCACCAGCAGTGTGAGGAGACCTGAAAGTGGCACATGGCAGAGTGTGGCGATGGCGACAGCAGCAATGGGAGGCCGTACAGGGACCCATGACACACTCTGGACCTGGCAGCAGCATGAGGAGGCGGTACAGGGGCCCATGGCAGAGTGGCGAAGCGTAAGCAGCTTAAATTGAAGGCCATACACAGGCCTAGGTTAAAAAGTCCCCCCAGCAGCAGCGTGGGGAGACGACTATCAAGAGTCCAATGGCAGAGTGGCGGAGCGGAAGCAGCTTCAATTGAAGGCCAATAGTGGTTGTGAAGCAGAAAGTCAGTTTATTGTACACAATCGTTCAATTGCAGCTTGCCGTTGGCTGGAAACTGTACGTTTGTGTCACTGGAATGCACTAATCACCCAAAAAATATTACCGCCAGCCGGCATGTATAGGGACTCTGTGTCCCTGAGTAACAATTCTGTGTCCCTGAGTAACGATTCTGTGTCCCTGAGTAACGGTTATGTGGCCCTAAAGTCTCTGTGGCCCTAATGCAGGCCATAGATGGGTCGAAAATCGGCCGATTTTTCGGCCGAAAATAAAATCGGCCAATTTTTCGGCCGAAAATAAAATCGGCCGATTTTCGGATCGTTAGTGGGCTATTTGGTCGGCCGTTTTTCCGTATTTTGGCCGGGTTTTTTTTCTGTAAAGTTGGAAAAAAAATCGGCCGATTTTGCCGATCGGCCGATTTTCGCGGCAACAGTGGGCAAATCGGACGATTTTTTGCCGATAAAAAATCTGCGCATGAGCAGTGACCTGCAAGAGGAAGACAAAAAGAAGAAAAAGAAGAAGAGGAAGAGGATGAAGAAGAGGATGAAGAAGAGGATGAAAAAGAAGAGGATGAGGAAGAGGAAGAAGAAGAAGAAGAAGAGGATGAGGATGAAGAAGAAGAAGTAGAAGAAGAAGAGGAAGAAGAGGATGAGGATGAAGAAGAAGAAGAAGAAGAGGAGGATGAGGATGAAGAAGAAGAAGAGGATGAGGATGAGAAAGAAGAAGAAGAAGAAGAGGATGAGGATGAAGAAGAGGATGAGGATGAAGAAGAGGATGAGGATGAAGAAGAAGAGGATGATGGTGAGGAAGAAGAAGAAGAAGAAGAAGAAGAAGAAGAGGATGATGATGAAGAAGAAGAAGAAGAGGAGGATGAGGATGAAGAAGAAGAAGAAGAAGAAGAGGATGAGGATGAAGAAGAAGAAGAGGATGAAGAAGAAGAGGTTGAGGATGAAGAAGAAGAAGAGGATGAGGATGAAGAAGAAGAAGAAGAAGAGGATGAGGATGAAGAAGAAGAAGAAGAAGAAGAAGAAGAAGACGATGAGGATGAAGAAGAAGAAGAAGAAGAAGAAGAAGAAGAAGAAGAAGAAGAAGAAGAGGATGAGGATGAGGAAGAAGAAGAAGAAGAAGAAGAAGAAGAGGATGAGGATGAAGAAGAAGAAGAAGAGGGTGAGGATGAAGAAGAGGATGAGGATGAAGAAGAAGAAGAAGAAGAAGAGGATGATGGTGAGGATGATAATGATGAAGAAGAAGAAGAAGAAGATGAGGATGAAGAAGAAGAAGAAGAGGAGGATGAGGATGAAGAAGAAGAAGAAGAAGAGGATGAGGATGAAGAAGAAGAAGAAGAGGATGAGGATGAAGAAGAAGAGGATGAGGATGAAGAAGAAGAAGAAGAAGATGAGGAAGAAGAAGAGGATGAGGATGAAGAAGAAGAAGAAGAAGAAGAAGAAGAAGAAGAAGAAGAGGATGAGGATGAAGAAGAAGAAGAAGAAGAGGATGAGGATGAAGAAGAAGAAGAAGATGAGGATGAAGAAGAAGAAGAAGAAGAAGAGGATGAGGATGAAGAAGAAGAAGAAGAAGATGAGGATTAGGAAGAAGAAGAAGAGGATGAGGATGAAGAAGAAGAAGAAGAAGAGGATGAGGATGAAGAAGAAGATGAGGATGAAGAAGAAGAAAAAGAAGAAGAAGATGATGAGGATGAAGAAGAAGAAGAAGAAGAAGAAGAGGATGAGGATGAGGAAGAAGAAGAAGAAGAGGATGAGGATGAAGAAGAAGAAGAAGAAGAAGAGGGTGAGGGTGAAGAAGAGGATGAGGATGAAGAAGAAGAAGAGGATGATGGTGAGGAAGAAGAAGAAGAAGAAGAAGAAGAAGAGGATGATGAAGAAGAAGAAGAAGAAGAGGAGGATGAGGATGAAGAAGAAGAAGAGGAGGATGAGGATGAAGAAGAGGATGAGGATGAAGAAGAAGAGGATGAGGATGAAGAAGAAGAGAATGAGGATGAAGAAGAGGATGAGGATGAAGAAGAAGAAGAAGAAGAGGATGAGGATAAAGAAGAAGAAGAAGAGGATGAGGATGAAGAAGAAGAAGAAGAGGATGAGGATGAGGATGAAGAAGAAGAAGAAGAAGAAGTAGGATGAAAATAAGAAGAATTCCAGTCCAGCAAAAAGTGTATCTGCAGAGAGCTCCGCTATTTCTGACAGTTCTCTGACAGTTCCTTCACATTTACAGCGGTTGAAACATTGTATCTATTTGTTTCCGAATAAAAACATCTGTATCCTAAATGGAAACAAATAGATACAATGTTTCAACCGCTGTAAATGTGAAGGAACTGTCAGAGAACTGTCGGAAATAGCGGAGTTCTTTGCAGGGACACTTTTTGCCGGCTGTAGAAGGGATGAAAATCGGCCGATCGGGGAAAATTAGATTCGTGCATCCGAAGTTTGCTAATTTTCGGATTCGGCGCGAATCGAATTTTTCCTAATATTCGAAACGAATTCCACTTCGTCATGTTCGATTCGCTCATCTCTATTCATAATGTTTGCAGTTCTGGCGTATGACATGAACTCTTTGTTGGGCAGTGAGTGAGGAGTGCAGAGATCTGTGAAGGATACTCATTGTTCTTGACACCATGGCCCTGATTTACTAATGTGCCTAGGAGCATTTCTATTGGCTAACGTCTACTTTTCAATAGTGACCGTCTACTTTTAGACGGCAAAGACATTTACTAAAAAAAGCTTCAACAAGTATTTACTAACTAGGCACAATCCAGGAATCAGTCTAAGAAAGCAGATGTGCTAAGAAGCATGCCTAACACAACAAAAAATCACTGCAGAGACATGTTCACATTGAAATTTGCTTTCACAAATATTGGGACTTCACTTTAAACAATATCTTACATTTCAAGTTTTTTAAAGGAATTCATGACAGTCAAGAACTAGGCGCTTTTTGAGCATCTATGCACGGATATAAATGTGCATGTGCAGAACACATTTTAGCCATCTGCCGTGGGCGCTTTCTTTTTAGACACTGTTTAATAGTAAATCTCTGTGTGGAGTCCTCTGCAAGATGGTGCTCGATCGCCTGATTTCCTTAGTTCTATTGATTCTGTTTTTGTTTCTCATCCTTTATAATTATTTCTGTAATGGTTTTACATATTTCGAAGGTCTAGATAATATATATTTTGGCAGCTGGATCTAACAATAAAACAAAAATCTAACAACTTTTTAAAAAAAATTAAAAATAAACCGTGTGGGGTCCCCCCTCCCATCCATACCAAGCCCTTCAGGGCTAGTATGGATCTTAAGGGGTAACCCCACGCCACAATAAAAAAAATGGCGTGGGGTCCCTTCCAAATCCATGCCAGACTCTTATCCAAGCATGCAGCCCGGCAGGTCAGGAAAGGGGGTGGACAAGTGTGCGCCCTCCCCCTCCTGAACCATACCAGGCCACCTGCCCTTAACATGTGGGGGTGCTTTGGGGCAGGGGGGCTCCCCCCCCAAAGCACCTTGTCCCCATGTTGATGGGGACAAGGGCCACTTCCCCACAACCCTGGCCGGTGGTTGTTTGGGTCTGCGGGCAGGGGGCTTATCAGAATCTGGAAGCCCCCTTTAACAAAGGGGCCCCCATATCCCGGCCCACCCTACATGAATGACTGTAATATGCTCAGGTGGATCTGTGTGGCTAGGGGCTGTGTGCTCAAGCGACCATCTTCTTTACTTGCCGGCCACACCCCCCACTCATTTTGTTCTTAATTTAGTGTATTTTGTTTTTGTGATATCAACTGTACTCTGCCTCTCCCTGTAGCACATAGGATGTTCCTGTTTTGGTGCCAGCTGTGAGGAAGAGCTGCTGTGCGGTGTCCTATCCTGTGCTGATACTCCTGGCTGCTCACTGCCTAACAAGACTAAGTACATTGCTTTTTGTTATGTCTCTTGCTGGATATCGGGCTGTCTCTTGCTGGATATCGGGCTGTCTCTTGCTGGATATTGGGGATGTCTCTTGCTGGATATGGGGCTCTCTCTTGCTGGATATTTGGGATGTCTCTTGCTGGATATGGGGCTGTCTCTTGCTGGATATTGGGGATGTCTCTTTCTGGATATTGGGGATATCTGTCAGGAATGGACTGGCCAGCAATGGTGGGACTCACCTGCCTTTTGATCTGCAGTACCAGGGCTGGCCAGCAGGTGCTCCCAGCAATCAGAGACTCAACCTTTCAGCCAGCTAACACCTGGAACTGATGATACTGGTGTATTTAAGGGATGGCCAGACTTGCAGACTCTGCCTTGGTGTTGTGTTTGTCCTGGGCCCTGTATCTGTCCTGCATCCTGTTTCTGTTCCTTTGCTACCTGTTCTGATCCCTGGCTTGTGACCCTGACCATCCCTCTGCCTGACCCTCTGTACTCCGCTGCTTGCTACCTGTTCTGATCCCTGGCTTGTGACCCTGACCACCCCTCTGCCTGACCCTCTGTACTACGCTGCTTGCTACCTGCTGAACCTGGCCTGTGACCCCGACCATTCTCCGCTTGCTCCCCCTGTACCTACCTGCCCAATTGATATTGACTCGGCCTGCCTGACGACGCTTGCTTGTATGTACTGTTATCTGTGGGTGGTTGGTTGGGTTTGTTTGCACTGTATTATGTTTAGTATTGCACTGCGTTTATGTTTGTATTGTTAGTGTTAATAAATTACATTGTTAATCACATATCTGAAGTCTGCGTTTCCCTGCTTCAGTCACACACCTCTGGTCATACCTGGGAGCCCTGACATTACACCAAGGCCAATCCTGACCAGAAGTGGCTGCACAGGGAAGCCATCTTGGCTTGTTGATGGGAAGGATGGATCTGGATGAGGTTGCGTATTTATATCTGCTAGTGTTTGATGACAGGGAGTATGCTTATCAAACTCTGAAGGAGTATACCCGGGATGAACTGCTAGAATGTATACGGCTTGCTCATGTTCTAGTAGATCAGGGCACAGAGTTCTCTGAGGTGCAGCCTTTGATTGAGGTTTGTGCAGAGTTGGTTTCATCTGGTTCCCCCTGAATGCAGGGATGAATTTTTGCCACCATTTAGTGCAGACCAGGTAGAGTCCCTGGTGTGGTTATTAGAGGATGATGTGGGTTACTTTCTGGAGCGTTATTCCACATGTTCACCACAGACACTAAGAGATTGTATAAACGCAGTGCAGTCATTGACCAGACAGGCTTTGTGTAAGCTCAGCTTTGTTCAACCCATACTGCAGACATGGACAGATTTGTTGCACCCAGCCTCAGTCAGCTTACAAAGACCCAGTCCTGCTTCTAACTCTACTCCTGTATTCCCAACAGCTCCTCCAGTTACAGCCCAGTATACTTGGCTATATACCGCATGTCAGTACCCTGTTCCCACTCGCTGCACCTATCCTGCCTTTAACCCTGTAAAAAAGCCCTCTGTAACAACTGCTCCCTCTCCTGTTCCATCCTCCAGTTCTTCTCTGTCTCCAGCTGCTCCATTCGTTTGCAGACCTGCGTTTACTTGCAGTGCTCCAGTAGTTAAAACCAGAAAAAAGCGAAAATTCTTTCCAACCAATACCATCCTGCCAGTATCCAAACCGGTGAGCCTGCCTTCCGTGGTTCAGCCTGAAGCCTCTACTCGGCCTGAAGCCTCTACTCGGCCTGATGCCTGTACGCGGCCTGATGCCTGTACGCGGCCTGATGCCTCTACTCGGCCTGATGCCTCTACTCGGCCTGAAGCCTCTACTCGGCCTGAAGCCTCTACTCGGCCTGATGCCTCTACTCGGCCTGAAGCCTCTACTCGGCCTGATGCCTCTACTCGGCCTGATGCCTCTACTCGGCCTGAAGCCTCTACTCGGCCTGATGCCTCTACTCGGCCTGAAGCCTCTACTAGACCTGAAGCCTCTACTCGGCCTGAAGCCTCTACTCGGCCTGAAGCCTCTACTAGACCTGAAGCCTCTACTCGGCCTGAAGCCTCTACTCGGCCTGATGCCTCTACTCGGCCTGATGCCTCTACTCGGCCTGATGCCTCTACTCGGCCTGAAGCCTCTACTCGGCCTGATGCCTCTACTCGGCCTGAAGCCTCTACTAGACCTGAAGCCTCTACTCGGCCTGAAGCCTCTACTCGGCCTGAAGCCTCTACTCAGCCGGACGCCGGCATTCAGCCTGATGCCTCTACCCAGCATGATGAACTGATCCAGCCTGACGATCCTATTAGGCCAGTTGACTCGATGCCCGCTGTTGATCCAGATGATCCGGTACCTGATCCGGTGCCCGCTGTCGTGCCAATTGACTCAGAGCCCGCTGTCGTACCTGGTGACTCGGTGCCCACTGCCTTGCCAGATGACGCGGTGCCCGCTGGCGAATCAAATGACCTGATGCCTGGTGACCCAGTGCCCGCTGTCATACCTGGTGACCCGATGCCCGCTGTCGAGCCAGACGATCCAATGCCTGGTGACCCGGTGCCCACTGCCTTGCCAGATGACGCGGTGCCCGCTGGCAAGCCAAATGACCTGATGCCTGGTGACCCAGTGCCCGCTGTCATACCTGGTGACCCGATGCCTGCTGTCGAGCCAGACAATCCGGTACCTGATGACCCGGTGCCCACTGTCGTGCCTGTTGACTCGGAGCCCACTGCCTTGCCAGATGACGCGGTGCCCGCTGTCGAGCCAAATGACCTGATGCCTGGTGACCCGATGCCCGCTGTCCAGCCAGACGATTCAATGTCTGCCCCAGTGCCCGCGGTCATGCCAGTTGACTCGGAACCCACTGCCTTGCCAGATGACGCGGTGCTCGCTGTCAAGCCAAATGACTTGATGCCTGGTGACCCGATGCCCGCTGTCCAGTCAGACGATCCAATGTCTGACCCAGTGCCCGCGGTCATACCAGTTGACTCGGAGCCCACTGCCTTGCCAGATGACGCGGTGCCCGCGGTCGAGCCAAATGACCTGATGCCTGGTGACCCGATGCCCGCTGTCCGGTCAGACGATCCAATGTCTGACCCAGTGCCCGCGGTCATACCAGTTGACTCGGAGCCCACTGCCTTGCCAGATGACACGGTGCCCGCTGTCGAGCCAAATGACCTGATGCCTGGTGACCCGATGCCCGCTGTCCAGCCAGACGATCCAATGTCTGACCTAGTGCCAGCGGTCATGCCAGTTGACTCGGAGCCCACTGTCGTGCCTGGTGACTCGGTGCCCGCTGCTCCGCCTGGGGGCCCGAGACCTGTCGCTCCGCCTGGGGGTCCAGCGCCCGCCGCTCCACCTGGGGGTCCGGCGCCCGCCGCCCCACCTGGGGGCCCAAGACCTGTCGCTCCGCCTGAGGGCCCGAGACCTGTCGCACCGCCTGGGGGTCCGGCGCCCGCCGCTCTGCCTGAGGGCCCGAGACCTGTCCCTCCACCTGGGGGTCCGGCGCCCGCCGCTCCGCCTGAGGGCCCGAGACCTGTCGCTCCACCTGGGGGCCCGAGACCTGTCGCTCCGCCTGGGGGCCCGAGACCTGTCGCTCCACCTGGGGGTCCGGCGCCCGCCGCTCCGCCTGAGGGCCCGAGACCTGTCGCTCCACCCGGGGGTCCGGCGCCCGCCGCTCCGCCTGAGGGCCCGAGACCTGTAGTTCCGCCTGGGGGTCCGGCGCCCGCAGCTCCGCCTGGGGGCCCGATGCCTGTCGCCCCGCCTGGGGGCCCGATGCCTGTCGCCCCGCCTGGGGGCCCGATGCCTGTCGCCCCGCCTGGGGGTCCGGCGCCCGCCGCTCCGCCTGAGGGCACGAGACCTGTCGCTCCACCCGGGGGTCCGGCGCCCGCCGCTCCGCCTGAGGGCCCGAGGCCTGTAGTTCCGCCTGGGGGACCGGCGCCCGCCGCCCCGCCTGGGGCCCGATGCCTGTCGCCCCGCCTGGGGGCCCGATGCCTGTCGCCCCGCCTGGGGGTCCGATTCCTGTCGCCCCGCCTGGGGGCCCGAAGCCTGTCACTCCATCTGGGGGTCCGGCACCCGCCGCTCCGCCTGAGGGCCCGAAACCTGTAGTTCCGCCTGGGGGCCCGATGCCTGTCGCCCTGCCTGGGGGCCCGATGCCTGTCACCCCGCCTGGGGGCCCGATGCCTGTCGCCCCGCCCGGGGGCCCGATGCCTGTCGCCCCGCCCGGGGGCCCGATGCCTGTCGCCCCGCCCGGGGGCCCGATGCCTGTCGCCCCGCCCGGGGGCCCGAGGCCTCTCGCCCCGCCCGGGGGCCCGAGGCCTGTCGCCCCGCCCGGGGGCCCGAGGTCTGTCACCCCGCCCGGGGGCCCGGTGCCTGCCGCTCCGCCCGGGGGCC
This sequence comes from Staurois parvus, assembly GCF_062004578.1. NCBI lineage: Eukaryota > Metazoa > Chordata > Amphibia > Anura > Ranidae > Staurois > Staurois parvus. Next base: position 14,285,899 of record NW_028317949.1, read on the forward strand.
CGGTGCCTGCCGCTCCGCCGGGGGCCCGGTGCCTGCCGCTCCGCCCGGTGGCCCGCTGCCTGCCGCTCCGCCCGGTGGCCCGCTGCCTGCCGCTTCGCCCGGTGGCCCGCTGCCTGCCGCTTCGCCTGGTAGCCCGATGTGCCTCTGCCCGGAGTCCTGCCCGATGTGCCTCTGCCCGGAGTCCTGCCCGATGTGCCTCTGCCTGGAGTCCTGCCCGATGTGCCTCTGCCCGGAGTCCAGCCCGATGTGCCTCTGCCCGGTGTGCCTCTGCCCGGAGTCCAGCCCGGTGTGCCTCTGCCCGGAGTCCAGCCCGGTGTGCCTCTGCCCGGAGTCCAGCCCGATGTGCCTCTGCCCGGAGTCCAGCCCGATGTGCCTCTGCCCGGAGTCCAGCCCGATGTGCCTCTGCCCGGAGTCCAGCCCGATGTGCCTCTGCCCGGAGTCCAGCCCGATGTGCCTCTGCCCGGAGTCCAGCCCGATGTGCCTCTACCCGGAGTCCAGCCCGATGTGCCTCTGCCCGGTGTGGCTCTGCCCGGTGTGCCTCTGCCCGGAGTCCAGCCCGATGTGCCTCTGCCCGGTGTACCGCTGCCCGGAGTCCTGCCCGGTGTGCCAGTCTTTGATATCCCGCCAGTTACCAGACCCGGGCGGTGGAACATTTTTCCGAGCTAGAACTGTTTGGAGCGTCCTGAGGCCGCTCCTTGAGGGGGGGGTACTGTCAGGAATAGACTGGCCAGCAATGGTGGGACTCACCTGCCTTTTGATCTGCAGTACCAGGGCTGGCCAGCGGGTGCTCCCAGCAATCAGAGACTCAACCTTTCAGCCAGCTAACACCTGGAACTGATGATACTGGTGTATTTAAGGGATGGCCAGACTTGCAGACTCTGCCTTGGTGTTGTGTTTGTCCTGGGCCCTGTATCTGTCCTGCATCCTGTTTCTGTTCCTTTGCTACCTGTTCTGATCCCTGGCTTGTGACCCTGACCATCCCTCTGCCTGACCCTCTGTACTCCGCTGCTTGCTACCTGTTCTGATCCCTGGCTTGTGACCCTGACCACCCCTCTGCCTGACCCTCTGTACTACGCTGCTTGCTACCTGCTGAACCTGGCCTGTGGCCCCGACCATTCTCCGCTTGCTCCCCCTGTACCTACCTGCCCAATTGATATTGACTCGGCCTGCCTGACGACGCTTGCTTGTATGTACTGTTATCTGTGGGTGGTTGGTTGGGTTTGTTTGCACTGTATTATGTTTAGTATTGCACTGTGTTTATGTTTGTATTGTTAGTGTTAATAAATTACATTGTTAATCACATATCTGAAGTCTGCGTTTCCCTGCTTCAGTCACACACCTCTGGTCATACCTGGGAGCCCTGACAATATCTCTTGTTGCATATTGGACTGTATCGTGCTGGATATGGGGCATGCCTTTTGCTGGATATGGGGCATGTCTCTTGCTAGATATTGTGGGGGTCTCTTTTTGGATATTGGGATGTCTCTTGCTAGATATTGGGCTCTCTCTTGCTGTATATTGGAGAATGTGTCTTGCTAAATATGACTCTCGAAATGCATGATCTTCAATTTAACACCACACTTTGTGTTACTAAGTGAACCTAATTGCACCAATGAACCTCAGATATGGATACAACCAATACTCCAAATATTCCTCCAAGGCTATTAAACTGGCTACAGTAGCTCATATAATGGTCCAAATGTATGGCAGGTACAAGAAAAAAGGGGAGAGAAACCTCTTATCATTTATTAATCAAAATGTTAAAAGCCAATGCATTTACATACAAATTACCAGTGATCGCATGTAAACCCGGAAGTGCCACTCTCACTGTACTCGGCATGCACTCCACTGAGCAGATGTGACATCACCCAAAAGTCCTACCCAACATGTTTCTTTATCAATATGCAATGTCCTCAGGAACATATGCTTCATCTCTATTCAATATTTTACTCCGCCCAATTCTTGGATCCAGCTTGTCAAATTTTTTATAGCACTTTTTTCATATCTGTGCCCCTTCAATGTTGCTCTACTTTGTCAATTCCATAAAAAGATAGTACTTTGGGTCCTTATTATGATACATTCAAAAGTGATTAGAAACACTGCCCCATCATAGATATGCAGATATGCATTATACCATTTTTGTTTTTAAGTTCTTGAGTTTAGATACACTTTAAGGGCTGATTCACACAGGAATCACATAGGACTGTGGTGGTTCCCCTAAAGTGTAATTTTTAGCCAATTCATTTGAACTCTGAACAAAAAAGTGTGCTGTCCCTTTAAATAATGAATATGTAAACAGTTAACAAATCCATCAATCAGTGCAAATAAGCAAAATATAAAATAAGCCAACACAATAATATGTGCAATAAATCACACCAATAAAAAAGTTCAAATCCAAAAAGTTCATACAAACTAATTGTCCATATTGAATCAAATGTGAAAAAAGAGCTCTGTGCTTGTAAACTTCCACGCAAAAAATGCCCCAGTGCTCAAAAATGCTTCTTAAAGAAAAAGAGGGACAACTTACCAAATTGAAGTGATCTTGAGTTACAGAGCTCAAAAGTGCTTAAGTCCAAACCCAAGGTTGGCACTCTCACTGTTAGACCCTTGAATGGTTAAATGACCTCATCAATGGAGTAATCAAAGTATCAGCCCTAATTTCAAAAGTCGTTCACCGCAATTTCATACATAAAGCACAAACAGGGAGAAGCCTCATAGCACAAACAGGGAGAAGCCTCATAGTGCAGTGGAGTCAAACATGCTTTTATTGAAAACAGTATTGCACTTACATTTAGGTAGATAAATTCAAGCAGTATAACATAAAACTGTCCAGCCATGCCAGTACATGATGACCTCACACTCTGTCTCTGCCCAACGCATTTCCACAAAACTGGCATCCTCTGGGTTTGGAGATCTATTCTCCCTGTTTGCGCTTTGTACTTGCAATTGCGGTGAGCAATTTTTGAAACTAAGGCTGATACTTTATTTGTCCACATACTCCATCGATGAGGTAATTTAACCACCCGAGAGTCTGACAGTGAGAGTGCCAACCTTGAGTTTGGATTTAAGTGCTTTTGATCTCTGTAGCTCAAGAACACTTTAATTTGGTAAGAGGCCCCTCTTTTTCTATAAGGAGCACTTTTGAGCACTGGAGCACTTTTGTGTAGAAGTTTTCAAGCACGGAGCACTTTGTCACATTTAATTCAATATGGGCAATTAGGTTATGTGAACTTTTTTATTGGTATGATTTATTGCACATATTGGATTAGTGTTGAATTATTTTACATTTTGCTTATTTGCACTGATTGATGGATTTGTTCATTAATGACATGTCCATTATTTAAAATGAAAGCATGCTTTTTTGTTTAGTATTTTTAGTGTGTCCAGTATTCAGGATATTCAAGTTGCAGCAATCCTTATTTGTTTTTTAAGCAAGCGCAGGGATTAATATATTTATATTTCCTTCATTTGAACTGGCTGAAATTGCACTGGATCACACAAAAATTAGTGCATGCAGTACTTTGTAAAAAAACTAGCCACACCAAATTGCATGGAACTGTGGTACCATGCGATCTGGTACCTACAAATGTACTGTGTTTGCTATCTGCTTTTGGGGTACCATCAGGGGCGGACTGACCATTTGGAAACTCGGGCACTGCCCGAGGGCCCAGGGTCAGTAGAGGGCCCCATGAGATGCCCCTGGTACCTTTTTCATAGGCTTTTTTGAGTTTGGGCAAAGACACAGGGGCTCCATGATCCCCTATTGCCCGGGGGCCCCATGACTTGTCAGTCCACCCCTGGTCCCAACTTAAACTAGTAAAGAGTCATGGAGCTGGGGTCATACTCCTTACTACCACAAAGCCCTTGAAAAGACCCTAACACCCTTTTTCACCACCCCTGGGTACCATTAACAATGTACTGGAAAATCACAAATGCAGTGCATTTTGAATGCAGTGTTGGAAACATGCACTGAATGTGACTTTCCAGCACTGCATTCTGGTGTGAACTTGTCCTAAAGAGACAATAGAGATGGGGAGCATCTAAGAGCACTGGTGGGTCCAAGCATGATAAACATATCAACATAAAACAACCGCCTTCACAGGTAACTGGGAAAACATTGAAGTGTGTATCTCTGGTAATCTTAGATGAGGCTCTTTTTGTCTCTTTTCATTGTATATTGCCCTTTAGGAGTCATCAGACAGGTGCTTGAAGAATATCAACTTAACAACAGACTTCATTGCATTTGCAGACCACTCCTATTTTTAAGGGATTTCAGACTTTGGACTGTAGATATGCTTTAAGGCTGGGGACAGGTGAGACATACAAGCACTGTTCTTGTTTTATCTTCATGTGATCTTTACAAAGGAATTCCCCTTTGATTTTCTGCCAATTTCCTACTGATTTCCCGACAAGCATGGCTGTACGTGTTGGATTAAGAGTATCTTCTAAGTGTGTTATTGTTTATATACTATAGTGAGATCCCTCTGCTTATGGTAAGCTTAATGCATATTCATTGACAGATTTAGCACTGAAAAGCTTTAATTATACTGCATCTCCCACGTAGATTTGTAATTGGGTTTTTTCTACATATGCAGTGTGTACTTAACAGATATTACCTTGCTACTCTTTTCTGATCATTGCTGAAAGCACAAGTAAAACCCAAACGTTATCACTGCTTTTTTACCCTTACTGGTGCTTTTTACAGTGCTATAATTGTTTAGTAAATTAAAGGCAACGAACTGTGTTAAATAATGTGTTTAGGTGACACTTTAAAGAGAATTTGAAATTTGTAAACATTTTAAGTTAAAATGTTTTTTTTTTACTTTTAATTTTGGAAGGTAGAGCTGAAATTTAACAGTGCACTGCAGTAAAAATAATTGCATTATTATTTTACGTATAATTAGGAGCAGTGAGAAAGAAAAGAACTATACCATATTATTCATGTGTTCAAATTTATGTGTTAAATATTGCATATAATGCAGATCACATATGCTGTGCTGTGTACAGCAAGTTCACAAAAAGTTCATGTTTAATAGAAATATTCTTGTTACTACCAGTTCGAGATTTTTCCATAATGCTTTACCAAAGACATTTGACCTAAGAACCAATACGAAACCCGCTTAAAAATACTTTAATAGATTTTAAAAGATATGCTTATTGATTTCTTCTGAAATGAAAGCAGTGTTTTAATGGTGTAAAGTCCAGGTCAATGTTTTCTGTATAATTAGATTAAAGTGGAAAAAAGTGTTGCCGTTTCATAGTGTAAAATATCTGGCTTACAATCTTTTATAGGAAGATTATTAGGCAAAAGAAATTCTTTATACCCCATTTTTCAATTTCATGTTGCTTTTTATTTTGAAGCACTGTGCACTGATACAACATTAAATTCAGAATTCCTTCACAGGAGGAAAAACTATTAAACACATCTAGCATTCATTTCATGGGGATTCAAATCTAATTTAAAAACATTATTTAGCTCCTACCGTTAAAACAAAAGTTTGTGATAATATAATTAGAATTAATAATGGTATGAATGCTTTTTTAAAAGAAACAAAGATGATTTTAGCATTGGTAAAAATATATAAAATAGTTTCAAAAGATTATTTATACTGGTAAAAACATTTTTCAGTTTGAAATTTGATATAAAGCTAAAGGATAATCTATGAAAACATACCCTTAAACATGTTATATATACCTTTTTTCACAGACCTTTCCTCTGGCAAGGAGAAAAGTTACAATCATAGAGAATCGAGAAATACATGTTAACATCCCAGGTTGCAATCATTTGTCCGAGGCCAGGAGCTGTCAGTGAAAAGCTCAGTCTCCATGCATAGGGCACACGATTGAGTGCATTCCCAGCACAAAAAAAGTTACATATGCACTGTGTGTGGATGATCAGCATTTAGTTTATGCTGCTGCATATATGTGTACAGACTGCATGCACATGGACTATATGTTATTTTATCATAAAAATATATATTGAAAAAAACAGACATGATACATATTTTTTGTTCAAAAAAAAGTTTAACAAAGGTTTAAAAATATAACAATGTTCATACCCCAAACTATTGTTTGGGTTTCCTTCTTTACACTCACCATTGTAGCATCATATATGTGCATACTTTCATGTATTAATGTATTTATTTATTTATTCATTCAAGTAAATAGGAAATATTTCATAGTCATATTTTGTAAACACAGCGGGTGGAGTTTCAGTCTTCTTTTCAGAAAGTTTTCAATATTCTAAATATAGCCCCTTTACTGGAAAGATAATGGGGTTTCAGCTCTCAATAGCTCAAGCTGAGATTTACATATGCAAATGATTGAGTCAAAAGAATAACTCATCCCTTATGGAATGCTTTGTATAAAGTTTCAGTCAAACAAAACCAACCTTGAAGCAAACTACTACTGCTGTGCTGTTGTTTTAGCAAACCCATAGTGCTCTGGGAATGCTGTACTATGTATTCAATGGTTCTAAGGAAATTATAGATATTGTATGTTTAGTAAAAGAAAACAATACCCACAACCATTATTTTCTCGAATAAAAATTCCTCCATTTAAAAATGCTACACAGGTATGAGAACTCTAGTCTAACATGCAACAGATAAGGGGCCTTTTTGAAGTTTTTATTGCTTTGCATGGTCAACCCAGTCAAATATTAACTTTTTATTATTGGTGCATTTAGCCCCTCATTTTACAACTTGGATACTGCATTTGCTTCTGTCCTAGGAGTTTGGGGTGTTCAGTGCCAATCTTACATATTGCAGCATCTCTGGAGTCTATTCATCCTTTAATTTAACCTTTTGTTACTGGGCACTTTTACCCTCTTCCTGTCCAGGCCGATTTTCAGCTTTCAGCGCTGTTGCACTTTGAATGACAATTGCGTGGCCATACAACACTGTATCCATAAGAAATTTTTTACATTTTTTTCACACAAATAGAGCTTTCTTTTGGTGGTATTTATTCAAAACTTTTATTTTTTGCGCTTTAAATTAATAAATACCGATTTTTTTTAAATTGCATTTTTCTTAATTTCTATTATAAAATATTGCAAATAGATAATCTTTCTTCAAAAATTTAGGCCAAAATGTATTCTGCTACATTTCTTTGGTGAAAATAACCAAAATAAGTGCTTGTTATTTGGTTGGTAGTGAAGTTATTGAGCCCACAAACTGGTATATATCTAAAAATCAATCAATCCATCTAATTTCTTGAGGCCCATAAATGCCAGGACAGTACAAATACCCCCCCAAATTTTCACTTTTCAGAAAGTAGACAGTTTGAAGTATTTAGTAAGAAGTATGGTGGGTTTTTTGAATTTGTCATTTTTTGTCATAATTTTCTGGAAAATGAAGAAATTTTAAAAAAAGTTCACAAAAAAAGCTGTAACTTGCATAAGGAGCTTGAATTGTGAATTGGAGATGCCAGGGGGGCATTGATTGAGTAGGGCTGTTGTTGGGCCGGGTCGTAGAGTGATAGTGCTAAGTGTAGATATCGTGGTGAAAATTTCATCCCAAAAGATTCGGGCTACTGGGCAGTCCCACCACATATGGTAGTGTGTTCCTGGGTCTGTACAGCCTCTAAAACAGTTGGGCGAGTAATTAGGGGTAAATTTTGCGATTCTCGCTGGGACCAAGTAACAGCGGGTTAAAACTTTATAATTCGTTTCCAATGCTACAATGTTCTGTGAAGATGATTTTGTGTTGGCCCAAATGTGGTCCCAATCAGATGGGTCGAATCTCTTACCTAAATCCACTTCCCACCTATGGGTATACAGAGGGGGGGACGTGGTAATCGAAGTAGTGAAGAGTGAGTATAAGCAGGAGATAAGCCCACGTCTATGAGGGTCTTTGCAACACGCTCGTTCAAAGAGAGACATGGCGTCTGGTCGATTGGTTATTGTAGCGTAGGGGGCGTAGCAGTGTTGTAGCTGTAAGTATCTGAATATCTCGGAAGCTGGGAGGCTATGTGTTTCCCGCAGCGAGGCAAAGGATTTAAACTTATTCCTCTGTAGGAAATTATGTGTACGGAGCAAATTAGCAGAGGACCAGGCTTTGAATAAAAGGGGTGTCTGCCAGGCCGGGGGAAAAGCTTGGTTTCGGAGAAACGAGAGCATAGGATTATGCAGTGATTGGAGGAGATAACAGGTTTTCAGTTTGTCCCATAATGATAAAAAGTGAGAAGTGATGGGGTTGGTTATAGAACGGCGGTCTATTGGCCTCAACCAGAGTAAGTTAGCTGTAGATAAGGGGTCACATTCTATCGATTCAAGGGCAACCCATTGAGGGATTTCAAAGGTTGCATGATATTTAGGTAACAGGATTTTTTCTTTTACACATTATGATTGTTTATACCAGTGAATTTCACTGGTATAAACAACCATTTTTACTGAGTGAAACTGCATTATTCAGTAGTTATTGTTGTGATTACCTGTGATTGGCTACAGCTGAACACTGGTCCAGACGGGCTGTTATTGGCCCTGTCTGTACCATGTGATCACTGTGACCAATCACAGCTAGCAGCACAATTGTAAGCAGTGAATAGCATGAAAGGAAGCAATTAATTGTTTCCAACTGCCATGTGATTTGCTGTGATTGGTCAGCGGTCCGGTACAGTGATCTGTCATTGGCTGTGTCCCGTGGACACAGCCTGTGACAGATCATGCTGGAGCATGGCCCATGAGGTGAACGTGAGGTGTGATCCTGGGAGGACATCATATGATATCTTCCAGGGATAACAGGGATCCCACCCGCCAACATGTCTTATAATAGCTGTATAATATTACAAAATATTTATTTTCAATTCTTTTCACAAACACAGTAGCTGAAAATATTTTTTTTTTGCAAAGTGTAGACTTTTAAAATCTTCATGATGAAAACATTTTAATTTTTTGCCCTGAAGAAGTCCAGTGGATTACCACAAGGGAAATGTCTTTAGAAAGCCTGGAGGAATTAAGAAACCAACCATACTTACTGTACATTCACAGTTTTATCACTAGAGTTAATAAAGACCAAGAAAGAAATGTGAGGCTTCATATGGAGGCACTGGTGTAAACTGACCTCAGGCTTGCTTTTGTAAAAAAAATATTCCAAAAAATAATACTTCATAAAGCCTCTACAATGCAATACATTTTGACAACAAATAAAATTAACTCCTTTGGATCCCAGTAAAGTACATCTTTGGCACTTCCTATAAATAGATGTTTTAAATGTGGGATTCATACTGTAGAAAAGTTTTCAAGCTTGTTTAATAAAATACTATATCATTTCCAAGAGCTTAGGAGATTCCTGGTCACTCAAACAACACCTTAGTTCTTCCTCTCTAGATATAATGTACAGTATCTGCTGTTATCTTCTTGCTAGCTGCAATATGTGAGGAGGCTAAATATTGAATAAACCTATATCCATTATTAGATTAGGGGCCAAAAACATAGCTTCTTCAGACATTTTTCTGAAAAACTATAACAATGACTTGAATTTATTAAGGGTTGTTATAATAGAAGAGGTCACAGAATCAACGGTTTACAATAGGTTTACCAACAGTGTAAACAGGAAGCAATACTCTGGAGCCCCTTAAACTGTATCCTTGAGAATCCTGTGTGGTTTTTGCCTTTACTTACACAGTGGTAGGGTCTAGCACTGGCACTATATAGCTGGTGGCCCTTGGCACTTTTTGTGTATCACATGTGCTTTAAGTAATTCCCTTGTTTTATGTGAGCAGCCTTGCTAAAGCCAATAAGGACACTGAAGTATTGAATCTCCTCAACTACAAATTAATACATATCTGAAGTCCCAGTACTGCTTGAATGTCTTTATCAAGCTCCCAGTTACAATACAATTTGCCCCCATATTGAGGGGACAAGGAGTTTGTGGGGGTTGTATCAGAATATGGAGACACCATTTAATCTAAGGAGCCACTATAAATATGCCCCCAGGTGAATAAATATAGAGTACATTACTAGCATCCCAAAAAAATGACTTGCATTCCTTTATTTGGAAAAAAACAATGTTCCCCCATGTAAACCCATTGTTTACCATGTTTTCCAGCGATGCACATTCACATCAATCATGATAATCCTCTGCCCAAAGATATTTCACTTCCTCCATAGCAAAATGTACGTGGACTTTGTTGACCTGTAGCACTATCATGCAAAATGACAAATTTTCAACTGGTTGCTCTTTTTAATCAAATTGGCCAAGAATCATGGATGACATCATTGACCAAATATGGTCATAGCCAAAGATTATGTTTTGATTTTTTTGTTTTTCTACAACCTGTGAAGAAAACTGTTTTAAGTCATTTTAACCAATTGCCGCCCTGCCACTGCATATATACATGTGCAGGGCGGCACTGGGGCGCAAAAGCACACTTTAAAACGGGCTCCGTGCTCCCGACATTTTCGCCGGCAGGGGGCGCGCGCGCGCTCTCCCGCCGACCCGCGGGTGACACCATTTGATCCCGGAGGGATCAATCATTTGATTTCAGCCAGTGATGTCTGGCTGAAATCAGATGATCATTCCCTGTCCTATCCTGTCCTGTGTTGACATTTACACAGGACAGGATATGATGTCATTCTTCTCTGCCTGGACACATTCCGTTCCAGACAGAGAAGAAGACATACAAACAGTGAGTAAAACAGCACATACCCACAGTTAGAACACTCTAGGACACATTTAACCCCCTGATCGCCCCCCCCCCCCAGTTAACCCCTTCACTGCCCTGTCACCAGTGTCACTGATCAGTAAACCGATTTTTACTGATCACTGCATCAGTGTCGCTGGTGACTTCCGATAGTGTTAGCGCCCCTCCCAGATAGCGCCAGTTTGCCCGACAGTACACCAGTAATCCCGTTTAACCCCTTAATCCCCCCCAGTTAACCCCTTCACTGCCCTGTCACCAGTGTCACTGATCAGTGAACTGATTTTTACTGATCACTGTATCAGTGTCGCTGGCGACTTCCGATAGTGTTAGCACCCCTCCCAAATAGAGCCAGTTTGCCCGGTAGTACACCAGTAATCCCATTTAACCCCTTAATCCCCCCCCCCCGTTAACCCCTTCACTGCCCTGTCACCAGTGTCACTGATCAGTGAACCGATTTTTACTGATCACTGTATCAGTGTCGCTGGCGACTTCCGATAGTGTTGGCGCCCCTCCCAGATAGCGCCAGATTGCCCGCTAATACACCAATAATCCCATATAACCCCTTTATCGCCCCCCCCCAGTTAACCCCTTCACTGCCCTGTCACCAGTGTCACTGATCAGTGAACCGATTTTTACTGATCACTGTATCAGTGTCGCTGGCGACTTCCGATAGTGTTGGCGCCCCTCCCAGATAGCGCCAGATTGCCCGCTAATACACCAATAATCCCGTCTAACCCCTTTATCGCCCCCCCCCCCGAGTTAACCCCTTCACTGCCCTGTCACCAGTGTTATTGATCAGTGAACAGATTTTTACTGATCACTGTATCAGTGTTGCTGGCGACTTCCAATAGTGTTAGCGTCCCTCCCAGATAGCTCCAGTTTGCCCGCCAGTACACCAGTAATCCCATTTAACCCCTTGATCGCCCCCCACCACCCCAGTTAACCCCTTCACTGCCCTGTCACCAGTGTCATTGATTACAGTGAACAAATTTTTACTGATCACTGTATTAGTGTCACTGGTGACTTCCGATAGTGTTAGCGCCCCTCCCAGATAGCGCCAGTTTTCCCGCTAATGCACGGGATTTTTTTTTACCAAAAACATGTAGCAGAATACATTTTGGCTTAAATTTATGACTAACTTTGAGTTGACGATATATTTTTTATAGCTGAAAGTAGAAAATATTGTTTTTTTTCCAAAATGTTCGGTTTTTTTTGTTTATAGCACAAAAAATAAAAAGCGCACAGGTGATAAAATCCCACCAAAAGAAAGCTCTATTTGTGTGAAAAAAAGGACGTAAATTTTGTTTGGGTACAGCATTGCATGACCGCGCAATTATCATTTGAATTAGTGCAGCGCTGTATAGCAAAAAAAGGCATAAATTACAGTATCTATACCATAGTTTGTAGACGCTATAACTTTCACACAAAGCAATCAATATACACTTAATGGGATTTTTTTTACCAAAAACATGTAGCAGAATACATTTTGGCTTAAATTTATGACTAACTTTGAGTTTACAATAGATTTTTTATAGTTGAAAGTAGAAAATATTGGGTTTTTTTCAAAATTTTCGTGTTTTTTTTGTTTATAGCGCAAAAAATAAAAAGCACACAGATGATAAAATACCAACAAAAGAAAGCTCTATTTGTGTGAAAAAAGGGACGTAAATTTTGTTTGGGTACAGCATTGCATGACCGCGCAATTATCATTTGAATTAGTGCAGCGCCAAACAGCAAAAAAAGGCCTGGTCATTAAGGCGGGTAAATCCTCAGGGGCTCAAGTGGTTAACATAATCAATGACTTTATCATTTGCAGGTGTGTTTGCCTTTCCAATAGACTAGTCCTCCCCAAGAGAACACATTCTCATTTCTCTAACTGCACTATTACATATGCATGTAAACCTTTATCTTTATCTTTAGCTCTTGATGAAGCTATTGATGCAAACATGTAGAGCATGAGACATCTTCCTATCAAGTTAATAGTTCCATACTGTTAACATTTGGTCATTCTAATACTTCATTTGATGTTTTAATGGATATTTTGTCTTCTTTTTCAAATAAACATATTGTTTTATCTATCTTTGATGTGTGATTCCCTGACTGAGGAACCATACCTTTTGAGTCCCGCTTTACTTTTTTTCTGTTGGATTTATAGTTATTTTGGGATGTTGTATGACTTTAAATTTGTTCCACAGGTCCCCATATTTATTTAATTCAACTTGCCTGCTGGGATAATTGTAAGTGGAAAGAGGGAAAATTGATGTGCACCATCAACATATTTCCTTGGATGTGTTAATGGCTGTTTTATCTTCTCTATACAAATAAACATGGAATTTACCTAACTTTTAGGAGTGATTCACTGGCCAAGGAACCATGCCTATAAAGAACTGCTTTACTTTTTCTGTCTGATTTATAGCTATTTTGGGATGTGGTATGACTTTAAACTTGTTTCACAGGTCCTTATATCTGTTTAATTCAAATTGAAAGTGGAAAGGGTGTGTGTTTTAATTTATTAAAAAACATAAAAAAAGAAACTGTAGCAGTTCAAAAGACTAGCAGTCTAGAAAGCGATAATTGCTAGTCAACCCTACAATATTATTTTAAATGTGTTCAGTGAATTTCAGGTGAATATATGTGAACAGTGACATTCACCATTTTATAAATGGAGTATTGATACAATAAGCATCTTTTTGCTGCAAGAACAAATGCCACTCAAAGTGTATGTTTTACCAGGTGAACATTGGGAGAATGTTTGGCAAATTAATCTGGAACAGAGCTTTCAGGATTTTCAGTAAATTTTGGGGGGGGTGAAAATTGGGCAAACGTGTTGTGTACAATGTGAAATCATTCATAGCCTTTTTACCGTAATGGCAAACTTTAAATCGGAAATTTCAAAACCTGAGGGTACGTCATAGTGCATACTTCCAAAGTAATTTATTTTATGCACAGTCCCGGGTTAATTCTTCAATGTGTCAAACAGCTATCACTTTTGAGAAAGAGTTAGTTATGAAAACTTTCTTGGGGAAATGTTCCCTATTTCAGTTTTCACAGCATTACCAAACTGACTTTTCCATGCACACTAGAAACATATTTTCTGAAAATTGAGACATTTGTTTTATGCCATTTAACTGATTTTCAGAATTGCTCTCATTACATTTAGTACTAAAAATAGGACATCAGCATGATACTGTATGTTTATAGATAAATTATTTTGTGAAATGTCATGCACAAGTCTAAAAGTTCAGTGTTCCCAGTTGATTAGGCAATTTATGCTAGTTTATTCAGTTTAAAAAAGTGCAACTTGCATTTTACAAATGTTGAGGCATTGTAACAGAAGTTAATTACATCCACCTTACTGGCCACGTACAGAAATCATCAATCACACTGTGTAGACCTATCGGAAGTAAGCTATATTTGTTAGAAAAAGGAAACACATTTTGAAAGCAATAGCTGAAGTGGCTGGGAATGTCCGTTTAAATTTTGTCTAGGATCGGGTTCACATATGTGCGGGGTCAGTTTCAGTACAATTTTTAAAAAGAACCCAGTGTGGTTTTGTTCAGTGGTTCTGGTGTGATTCAGGTGAAAATTTTTAAAGTGTATGACACTGGAAATTGCGCCTGAATTGAACTGAAAATCCTACCTGACGCTTTTTAACCACTTGCTTACCAGGCAATTTTACCCCCTTCCTACCCAGGCCGATTTTCAGCTTTCAGCGCTGTCACACTTTGAATGACAATTGCGCAGTCATGCAACACTGTACCCAAATAAAATTTTTATTATTTTTTTGAGACCGATAGAGCTTTCTTTTGGTGGTATTAAATCACCACTGGGGTTTAGATTTTGAAAAAAAGTTTTTTCTTAGTTTTTGTTATAAAATTTTGTAAACAAGTAATTTTTTTCCTTCACTGATGTACGCTAATGAGGCTGCAGTGATGAGAACTGATAGGCAGCACTGATAGGCACTGATAGGGGGCACTGATGGACACTGATATGTGGCACTGATGAGGAGGCACTGATAGGTGGCACTGATGGCCATGGACAGGCATTACCTGTGGGCATTGGCAGGCATCACTGATGGGTACTGAAAGGCATCACTTACATATGGCACTGACAGGCGGCACTGATGGGTAGCAATGGCTGGCACTAATAAGTTGCACTGGTTGGAACTGTTAGGCGGCACTGACAGGCACCGATAGGTGGCACTAACGGGCACTGATAGGTGACACTGACTGGCATTGATAGGTGGCACTGACTGGCACTGATATGCGGCACTGAAAGGCAGCTTTGATGGGCACTGATATTATTATTATACAGTATTTATATAGCGCCAAAGGGTATGCTCAGCGCTGTACAGTAGCAGGGGGACATAACATGAGACAAGACAGTAACAATACAATACACGAGTGGTTTGAGGGCCCTGCTCTTTCAAGCTTACAATCTAAGAGGATATGTGGCATTGATGTGCACTGGTAGGCACTGATATGTGGCATTGATTTGCACTGATGGGCACTGGTATGTGGCATTGATGGGCACTTACAGGTGGCAATGATGGGCACTGACAGGTGACACTGATGGGGCTACACTGATCATCAGGGAACTGATCATCAGTGCCCTGATGATCAGTGTAGATGTCTGCTCTGAGTAATGCCAATTACCAACTCTCCTCTCCTCATGAGCTGTCAGTGGGAGGAGAGGACTGCCGATAACCAACATTTTCTATTTACATGTGATCAGCTGTGATTGGACACAGATGATCACATGACAGAGCCAACATCATTGACTCTTTACAGTGAGCGTGATCCACTGTATCCTAGGGACAAAGCACACCTCCGATCACTGCGTCGCGTGCCCCCGAGGGTGCGCACAAGCAGTTAGAGTGGGAGGACGCCATATGATGTCCTCCCAGAACGAGAGAACTGCCGCCCTCCCATCATTACCTTATATGGGGGGGCGGAAGAAGGTTAAATTGCACTGAGGCCGATATATGAAAACTGGCTCCATAGAAAGCTGACTTGGTTCACATGTCACGCGAATCAGATGCAGTTCAAAATGCAGGGGCTAATACATTATCAGTGCACAGGAGGAGCAAATTCAAAAAATAAATAAATAGTCCCCAGAAGCTGGCAACATTATGCCACCCTAGGCAGACTAAAATATTCAAACTCAAATCCAGAGCTATTAAGACTGTTCAAATGTCCAATCAAAGTCTCTAAGGAGATAATGCTTTTTCCAATGACTCTCACTAGATGTGAAGACCCTTGTTGTATTTGGTTCTAATGAAACTTGTGTTGTCAGACTTGATTATGTCCTCATCTAATAAAGCTTGCGGTAACAGACTTGACTTTGTTTTCTTTAGTTCCTCTCTTCCTTATATCTTTCCCTCATCCATGTGACCTAAGTAACAAATAAAAGAAGGAAAATAGTGTGTAGTATGCTCAAAACAATAGCCCTACTTCAATTAAAATTGTGCTCACATTAATGTGAATAAAATGTGCCACCAGTTCAGTAATGGTGCGATGGCCATCTTGAAAGAGGTTTTACATATGTTTTTACAGTGTACTTGCCAATGTAAGAGTATAGAGGGAAATAAATGCTTTTAGGGTTTTATTTGCTGCACTATGGTCCTTCTTAAATTTTTTTAAATGGTTATAATTTAATATTTGGCAGAGAACATTGGATGGGGAGTGGAAAATTGAAACTGGGTTAGAACTATATTACACATGTTGCCATTCTTCTTAATGGGCTGGGGAGTCTGGTAAGGTTTATATTTTGTACCGGAGTGTTGCATGCATGTGCTACAGGTCAGAGAGGAAGTAGAACAGGGGAAGACACTTGGTTAATCAGCTGGAAACGTGGAGATACCCTCCCTACAATATCTTGAGCCTGTAGGGGAACCCTCCATCCAAAATTCACTTGAGCCCAAAGTGCCGAGGGTTAACAGACTTATTCAAAAGGGCATGTTTCTCTGACTACACTTAACCAATAGTTACTCTACTAGGTTAGCCAATGGCTGGCTTTTCTCTTTCCACCCACATGCTCTCTATAGGTTACCTAGTGCAGAGTTGGGTATTTACTGTGTGTCTATGCTTGACAAAGGGTGCTCATCACCTGAAATGTAATGACTTTATAGAGTTTGCCGTCTATCACATTTCTTTCTTATATTGATTATATGTGACATATGGAGTGAACTTTTGAAAGATAAAGAATATTTTTTTACTTTTCAACTATGGTAACATTTTTGTGCTAATCCCCTTAGATTTAATGGAGAAACTTAGCAATGGCATGGGAGCTTGAATTAAACACGAGGCATAATATCATATACGGTGTCAATCTTGTAATCGTTTAATCTATTACGATATTTTGTAAGCATTACAGAACACCCCTAAATGATAGAAACAACATGATAACATAGATTGCATTCAGAAAATTTGTATATTTTAAAGCAGTGCACTTTTCACCTCCTAAATATGGGTTTTATTAGCCTCCAAGAGTGAAACTTGATCTCAGCAAACCAGCAAATGAAATTAAGCAGTTCAATCCTCTATCTTGCAGTCTTTTTCTTCCTCTTGGCACTTTGGGCAATTAAGTTCCCTCATAAAATGCATTCAAATGCTATCCAGAGAGAAATATCTGCTTTAATATAATGAGCAAAATAGTCTTCGATGTATTGGACATTTTTCAGAGATACTTGTAAGATATGGAGTAGAAAGCAATTAATACTCCAATTAGGAGCCTATTAAGAAGGTGCAAGATCAGTCTGAGTAATTTTCAAAATAGAATGGTTAGACCAGGGTTAGAAATAGACATCTGCCATTGAGAAGAAACTGAGAGTAAACCCTAATATAATAGAATCTAGAATACATACGTCATGTAGCACATAGGTGTATGCAATATTTTCATTTATTTTGTGAATTTTCATCTGGTGTATAAGTATATACAAAACATATTTTCACTTAAAATTACCTTTTATATTGTGATTAAATAGAATGTTTGCAAGTTTAACTAAGTAATGGAGAATGGGCTAGTAGTGTGTATGGGTTTTTTTTTTCTTGTAAAATACTGTAGATGCAGGAGCCTTCAAACCCCCCCCCCCCACACACACACACACACACATACACACACACCCTCAAAACCTCATCAGATAGTATGTGTGGTCATATGTCACTTAACAGTGAGGGGGTCTTAAAGGGGCATTAAACACCAGGAGTGTATTATGTACAAAGTGCAGAATTCGGGGGGGGGTTACACACAGAGTGCAGAATACAGGGGTGCACTACATGCAGAGTTTGAGGGTGCACTACATTCATAGTGCATAGTTCATGGAGGCGCTGCATACAGAGTACAGAGTTCAGGGGTGTACTACACACAGAGTGCAGAATTCAGGGGTGCACTACATGCAGAGTTTGAGGGTGCACTACATTCATAGTGCAGAGTTCATGGGGGCGCTGCATACAGAATACAGAGTTCAGGGGTGTACTACACACAGAGTGCAGAGTTCAGCCTTCTTCCACAACTACTTACCTCTGTATCCTCTATCCACTTCTCACTTTCATCCCTCTTCATCTCTGCCCTCTGCATGCAACCCCACCTCTACTGCCCCCATCTTCCCCCTCCTTAAAAGCACCACCATCTTCTAAATGTCTTCTTTTTGTTGCTGTATTAAGCTAAAACACCCAGCCAGCTTTAGTACCTCCCAACACACTGTAGGTGGCTCTGCCTTTGTCACTTGCAGGGAGTTTCTCCAGTGGGGATATCAGCATATGTACTGCACCCCAGGCACATGCATCCCCCTTGTCATCATCCTGCAATCAGTGGGAGTAACTCAGGAGATCAGATCTGTTGGAGCCATTGGGAGACATGCTGTCACTTGTAAACACAGGAGCTAGACTTCTGTGTTTACAAGCGATAGTGGTGATCAGGGAACAGAGGGCCTGAGCCAGAGGTGGTAAAACTGAATTCCACCAAGTTCCAGCTGAAAAAAGCCCTTAGTGTGTAGTAGCGTTATAGTTTTAGAGATGTCAGTTTTCCACTACAAAGTTAAATAGAAAGCAATATCAGATTTGAGCTCTGCACAGCTTGTCTGTTAGTACTATAAACTGCTGATATAGGAAGAGTATGATAAGTGATCTCGCTATACAGTATGTAGAAATGAATATGTATGGTAACATCGTGTAAAGTATTCTGTTCTCCTAGAGAGATGGCAAATGCTCTCAATATTAGAAGAATATGTCACTCATATTATTGATGGTTTAAGGAAATGCCTTAACCAGTTCCTGCCTGGCCAATAGCAAAATGACGTCTAAGTGGGACTTTGGACGATCTAGGGGGGAGTCATACGACATCCTCCCAGGTCACCTTGTATGCCCACGGGGCCGTACTACACTGAGATCTGTCATAGGCTGTGTCCATCAGACACAGCCGATGACAGATCTGTGTACGGGCCCATTTCCGGTACCATGTGACCACTGTGACCAATTACAACAGGTCACATGACAATTGTAAACAATGGATGGTTTCCTTTCAAGCCATGCGTTGTATAAAATTGTGTTGCTCACTGTGATTGGTCACAGACTGGGCCAATCACAGCCCATCTGTGTCATGTGATTAGCTGTGACCAATCACATCTAATCACAACAAAAAACACAATGAATAAATTCAGTTAAATGCTTGTCTATATCAGTGACATTCACTGTTATAGGCAATCATAATGTGTAAAAAAAAATACTAATAAACTGATTACTTCCCCAGAGTAGTACAATATTACTATGGGAACATTATATTCCCTGATCACTGCTACACCAGTTATATGATGATACTGTACTGCACTGGTGACAGTATGTAAAAAAAATGGTGAAATGTTTTGTTTCCTTTCTTTCTATTCCTAAAAATTATGACAAAAAATTACAACTTTAAAAAGCTTGACATGCCTCTTACTAAATACCACAGACTGACTACTTCCCCAAAAGGGATAATTTGAGGGATATCTGTAATGTCCCGACATTTTTGGGCCTCAAGAAATAAGATAGGCCATCAGTACATCAGGACTGATCAATTTTCTGATATATACCATAGTTTGTAGACTTTATAAATTTCCTACAGACTAAATAATATACACTAATTTGAGTTAATTTTCACCAAAGAAATGTAGCAGAATACATTTTGGCCCTGAAGTTATAAAGAACAATCTTTGTTGTTCAATCAAACAAAGATGTTCAATCTTTTTAGTTTTTTTTTAACAAAAAAAACCCCAGTGATGATTAAATACCACTAAAAGAAAGCTCTAGTTGTGTGAACAAAATTGTAAAAATGTATTTCGAATACAGTGTTGCATGACTGAAAAATTGTCATTCAAATTGTGAGAGCTCTCTAAAGCTGAAAAGTTGAATGAGCAGGAAGGGGGTAAAAGTACTTGGTATTGAAGTGGTTAATACAAGATTGCCTAATAAAGTAATTCACCAAAGAAGTGTATTATAGCCTTTTTACTGTAGAGAACTGAAAGGCTGAAACTCCTGTTAGTTTATTTGTTGCTGTATGTTTTCCATTGAGGAGTTTTTACTTCACTTCCTGTCTGGGTCATACAAGTTAGAAATCTCTGAAAAGTGAGGGGAATTCCCTTCTTAGTTGTCTTTGGAAAATGTATTCTTATTGGTGACAATTGAAGCATTTTGATTTTCCCACTTTTTATTTTGGTGACAATGGTCACCTGAACAAATAGGGAGGTTCTAATTTTTCTCTTATTTATCCATAGATCCAAGGAAAAAAACATTTTGGATATTCAGTATACACACATTAAGAGTGCAGCTTTCTGATTCTTGCTCGTTAAGAATGCAGTTTTTGGAAGGAAGGAATTAAATTTAAGTAATTTAAAGTGTTACTAGAACCACAACAGTAAAATCAGTCTGTATATGCAGTAAAGCATGCTTGTTATACTCACTGTGGAACCTAAGGGGTTAATCCTCTGCATTGTATAAAAAGGTAGTTTGATCCTGATTTCTCTGCCCCTCCTCTTCTTCAAATGTCCACCTGATAAGACAGAGTGAACCTGTAGCCACATGCACATGCTTAGTTTGGTATGTATTGCTAGAGAGGTTTTTTTTTTTTTTTTTTGGGAGAGTGCAAGTGATCAGCACAGGGCCAATCAGAACTGTCCAGACAGAGGACAGGGGTTTTGCATCCTCCTAGAACAAGAGAGAACTCCTCCTACACGTTTTAACCAGTGCTCTGCTGAAGTCACCAGACTTCTCTAACTACTACTATGAGAAAAGGTATTTAGCAGTTTATATTTACTAAAATAATAGCATTTCCATGTTGTGTTTGCTGTGTGAGACCAGATATAATGAATGCAGGGTCCTGGGTGTAGTAACACTTTAACAATGACACAGTTATATCCTATAGCATTTTCATTTGGGCAGCATTCTTAATGTATGTTCAAGTCAAAGTTGTGGGGAATGGCTGTGAACCTGTAATGAGTAATTGTTCTTGATTTTCCAGGAAACAAAATTTTTACACATGGTAGAATTTGTACATCTAGAGAGACTTTGTTTCTACCAATAAAATAGATCTTGATTGTTGGAAGACATGTGATCATCTATAACATTTAACTTATGATTAATGGATTCACAAATTAATCTATTAAACTAAAGATTTTAAAATATTTTTAAAGATAAAAATAGATTTACTAAATGGGATAAGTGCCCCCCTTTAACCCTGCCCATCCCTTGTACAGTGCCAACTACAGACCTAAGAGCAGTGAGAAGATTTATCTACAGTCTACTTTTAATTTCCTCAACTAGACATAGGGGTTGATTTACTAAAGGTAAAAACAATGTTCACTGCAAGTGCAGTTGCTTTATATCTGGGGGGAAGCTCTGCTGATTTCTTTCATCCAATCACGTGCAAGCAAAAATGCTGTATTTTTATCTTGCATGTTCCCCTTAGGTCTAGAGCAACTGCACTTACACTAATTACATAATAATAAAAATATAGGTCAAGCCCAGTGTGCAGCTTTAAACTCTGTGGGTAATTATTACTATTTGTAATTTACTAAAATCTACATAAATAATTATGTTTTGATATAGTTATCCCTGGGTATATGAAAAGTCTAACATAGCTTGCCGTGTATTCTATGTATTATTTAAAATTATAGTTCATTGATACTTGAAAAAATATCAATTTTGGAAATAAACAAATAAATAAATAAATACTTCTGTCAGTGAAATTCATCATGTACCGTAAAATAAGTGTTTTAATGCTGTGGTTGCATTTTAGTTAAGCATATTAAATTGTCATTTAAAAATATATTAAATTTATACTGTATATCTAATAAAGAGCTTGCTACAAAATGATGAAACGGTTACTTCAAATTCCATCATGTTCATTCATTAATAAAAAAATTATTCTTGAAGAAATCCTAGAAGATATACTGTATTTTTTGCAAGTATACTAAATTTGCAGGACTCTTAATCTAACATAATGTATTCATTTTTTTTAACCGTTGTTACAAAGCACAAATCAAATGGGAATTTACAAGCTACTTCAGTACTGTACTGATTAGCATAATCATGAATATGCCAAGGGATATTAAACATATTTGTTTGTACCGTATTAGTTTTGAAGATGCCACATGACTGGAAGTAAATTAAACAAACTTTCAAAACTATTCTGTTCACTAAATATTATTCGAAAACATGTTTCTGATACAGTGTAAACAGCTGCATTTATAAATTTAAAAAGCAATTCCAAGCAACAAATTGAGACACTTTCCAGTAAACACTGCAACATGATAAAATTATAATATGCACTAATTTCACCCTTTTTTCGTTCTTTATAAGTCATTTCAGCAAGAGTCAAGAAACCATCTCACAGGGTTAGGAGTGTACTTCTGAAATCTGCCATTTTTTTTTTTTTTTTTTTGTGCTTCTCTATCACTATTTAGATTAAAACCTACAGGACATGATTGGATTTGATTGGTGGTTGTGATAAATAAATTACATCTTTTTTACATCAAGCTTTCTGTATGTGAAAAGCAGCAAGGTACTGTATGTTTGGGAATAAATATCTTGCATCAGAAGACGGTATTCTCAGATTGCCATTTTACTGAGATGCGGTGAGGTAGACAAGTACATGATATCAATGTATTTTTAATATCTTGCATGTATGACAGAGGACATAATTTAATATGGTTTACCTCTGCATGTTGTTTGCTTCTGGACATATTTCTCTTTGGGCAATCTAAAGAACAGTAACTAATGCAGTTGTAGATGTCATTTAAATTGTGTTATTATCAGCTGCCACGTTGTGGGATAATAATGCTTTTCACAAAGAGTAATGTCTCAGGCATTCTAAACACCTGAAATTTCATCTTCAAGGCCCATTTTACAATATTGTGCTGCATTATAGCAAGTGTATAGAAAAACACAGTAAGGACCTCCTGTGCTACTAAATAACACAAATGATACTTCAGAGGAGGGGGCTGCTAACACCCAACCATATACCAAATGGATAAATTCAGATTTACAAAAAATATGGTGCAGCGCTACCCTAAATATTGCCCTAACTTATAGCAGAAAAACAAATGTAATAATTCAACAAGGTATTATAGCCCAATATAACTCATACCAAAAATACCTTGACTAATCATTATCCTCAGTGCATTCAGTGGATAAATATGCCACTCACTCCTTGGATAAATATGCCACTCACTCACTCACCAATCAATGATTGGCAAGTGAGTGGCATATTTATCCACTGAATGCACTGAGGATAATGATTATTCACAACTAAGATATATTTGGTATGAGTCATATTGGGTTATAATACCATTTTGAATTATTATATTTGGTTTTCTGCTATAAGTTACAGCAATATTTAGGGTATAAATCATAAATCCTCTTTAGTGTCAGTAAATCCCTTCAAATAATCTTCAATGTGATAGTCCAAAAATGGAATCCAATATCGCTGTGTACCTCAAAAAATACAAAAACTAAAATAGTGTATTATCTTCAGTGCAACAATAATCACAATTATATATACATATGTGAAAAAGTGTGAAAACACAATATAAAACACTACGTGAGAACACGTGAATTAGTGCAGCACTCCATGTACACTCCAATATAAACACTGCTCTGTGAACACTCAGTGGACACTGCTATGTGGCTAGATACTAATACTCCACCACTCCACTGGATATTGGATTCCATTTTTGGACTATCACAATGAAGATTATTCGAAGGGATTTACTGACACTAAAGAGGATTTATGATTTATATTTTGGACTTTCAAGGGTAAAAGTGGGACTTTTAAGTGTCAAAGGATAGGGTATTAATTTAACCTCCTTAGCGGTGTTCCCGAGTGTAGCTCGGGGTAAAATTTCTATACTAAAAGCGGTAACCCCCAAGCTACACTTGGGCTTACCATGCGGCGTTCTCTGGGGGTCCCTGCAGCACTTACCTTGTCCTTCGCTCCCACGATGTGTCCCCTGCAGCGTCCCCGGCCATCTCCTCCGGCCGATGCCGGCATCCGGCTTCCGTGTTCTGGTCCCTGTGACGTCGGGACGTACGGGCGCCGGAACAGGCGGGAAATTAGAATTTTTTAAAAAATGCCATTTTTGCTGTCATTGCTATTTCAATGCATTTCACATACATTTTGTCCCCACTGCTTTGTCCTGCGCCCTGCCTGCATTTTGAATGTTCTTTCTTCCTGGAAACTTAGAAAAGTCCATGGCGTCCAAAAAGCGTCCCTTTACGTCAAAAGCGGTTTTAGAACAGCGATAGTAAATCAGAACCACTTGCAGAATTGAGTGATAATGATTCGTGGGGAAATTCGTCATCAGACACTGAAAACAATTTTGCGACTTTGCTCAGCGATGTGCGAATTTGCCTCTGTATTTCAAATTTCAGTGTTTTTGGTTTGATTATATTATTGAATGAAATTTATTATTATTATATTATTATTTTTTATGATTATTTATTAAATTATAATTTATGATTTTGTGTTTCAAATTTTATCATACCCGGGATGTTTAATAGACTCTTGTTCGGACAGATTTCAGTGAGTTATTCCTAAATATTACAGCCTACAATAAAAAACTACATATTTCCATGCAAAAAAATGGTACCGCTTTCAGCACAAAAAATCGGAAAGAATCATACCGCCAAGGAGGTTAAAAAAAAAGTCATATTAATTCGCATAATTTCCCAATTTTTGTTTGTAATATTTGGATACTGATTTTATTCAGTTAATATTTAGGGTAGCACTGCATCATATTTTTTTATAAATTATAACAAGTGTGTTATTGTCATGCAT
The DNA here is from genome assembly GCF_062004578.1 of Staurois parvus. Lineage (NCBI taxonomy): Eukaryota > Metazoa > Chordata > Amphibia > Anura > Ranidae > Staurois > Staurois parvus. Next base: position 14,310,847 of record NW_028317949.1, read on the forward strand.
TACAGTGTGTTGTTTTAAAGCACCCCTTTTGAATGAGCTGCCTAACCCACCAAAATGCAAAAAAATACACATCCATAAGCAAGGTGCATTGAGGTTCCATTCAAGATGAACAGCAGTAAAAAAAATACTGAAATGTAAGTCTGCACACTACTTGCCCTCTGCCCTATAGCAGTAGTACTGCTACAGTGCGGCAGGGCTGTGCAAAATCATGTATATATATGTGATTCGCATTTCCAGTTAGGGGGCGCGCACGCACCATCCTACCAGCACTTCTGTCAGTGACTAGGGATGGCAATCACTGGGTCCTGACTGGCAATTCCCGCAGGCACTTGGCATTCATCGGACAAAGCTGACAAGGCAGAGACCTATGTGTAAAAAACACAGGTCTCTCTTGTCAGCATGGACGTGCTGCTTTGTATCTCTCTGTACAAAACAGCATGTCTCCCTAGTAAAACACAACACAGTGCACACAGTAAAACATACACAGCATACTGTTAACCCTTTGTTCACCCCAGATATTAACCCCAGTGTCATTAGTACAGTGTCAGCGCTTTTTATTAGCACTGATTACTGTATTAGTGTCAATGGGGATGTCATTGGCAATCAGTTCCAAAAAAATGATTAATATATATCACGCTCCCAATCTGAGTGAAAATATAAAAAATATATATAAATCAGCTCAATAAATCACTTAGTGTGATTAAGTTGTGTGCTCACCTCCTTATTAGGTGCTGCTACTCTCTTGTTTTTCTCCTTAGGTTAAACAAAGCGATTTTAAATTATATTGAATGTGAGTGCATTGGGCACATAATAAAGTCATTTACCCTTAAAAGGATAAGGCACTATTTTTGCATTTCTCTCCCACTGAGGAACACCTAAGGAGGAAAACAAGAGAGTAGCAGCAGGAGAGAGAGAGAGATCCCTATGGGGATAGGAGTACGGGGAGCCAACTGAGAGATACCCACCACCCTTCATATGATGCAACACAAATTTCAAATGTTCCATAAGTGAACAAAAAGCACAGTAAGCCTATCATAGGCTAATAAGGAGGTGAGCGCAAAACGTAATCACACTAAGGAATCACTGGAAATGTATATTTTATTTGAATCACATCACTGAGTGTTGTCACCTTATTTCAACAGAGACTTCTTTGCATTATTCAATATTTATTTTTATAGTAGTCACTATATATTTATTTGATCACATTGTTTTTTGTTTTTTGATTACATTGTTTTTGGATTTGATCATTAAGATTTTTTTTGGGATTATTATTTAGATTATGTTTTAGGGATTTATTGAGCTGATTTATATATATTATTTATATTTTCACTCAGATTCTGAGCGCGACATATATTAATAATTTTTTGGTACTTATATACACATGAATAGAGGATGTGTTTGATGTCAGCCCACCAAAATTTTAATTAGTGGCTCACAAGTAACTCTCAATTCCAGTTATTCAGCTCCAACCAGGGGCGGACTGACAACTCATGGGGCCCCCGGGCAATAGGGGATCATGGGGCCCCTGTGTCCTTGCACAAACTCAAAAAAGCTTATGAAAAATGTGCCAGGGGCATCTCATGGGGCCCCCTACTGACCCTGGGCCCTCGGGCAGTGCCCAAGTTTCCAAATGGTCAGTCCGCCCCTGGTTCCAACCCAGTGTCAGAATGCCCATCGCAGTCCTGCAGTCCCGCTATAAGTTGCTGATTGCCGCAATTACTAAAATAAAAAAAATTAAAATTCCAGTATCTATGCTGCCATTTGTAGACACTATAGCTTTCATGTAAACCAATTAATTTATACGTTTGGGATGTGTTTTTAGCAAAGACATGTAGCAGAATATATGTCTGGCCTAAATTTATGAAGATATTTGATTTTTTTTAAATTTTCAACAGAGCCTTCTTTGCATTATTCAATATTTATTTTTATAGTAGTCACTATATATTTATTTGATCACATTGTTTTTTGTTTTTTGATTACATTGTTTTTGGATTTGATCATTAAGATTTTTTTTGGGATTATTATTTAGATTATGTTTTAGGGATTTATTGAGCTGATTTATATATATTATTTATATTTTCACTCAGATTCTGAGCGCGACATATATTAATAATTTTTTGGTACTTATATACACATGAATAGAGGATGTGTTTGATGTCAGCCCACCAAAATTTTAATTAGTGGCTCACAAGTAACTCTCAATTCCAGTTATTCAGTTCCAACCAGGGGCGGACTGACAACTCATGGGGCCCCCGGGCAATAGGGGATCATGGGGCCCCTGTGTCCTTGCACAAACTCAAAAAAGCTTATGAAAAATGTGCCAGGGGCATCTCATGGGGCCCCCTACTGACCCGGGCCCTCGGGCAGTGCCCAAGTTTCCAAATGGTCAGTCCGCCCCTGGTTCCAACCCAGTGTCAGAATGCCCATCGCAGTCCTGCAGTCCCGCTATAAGTTGCTGATTGCCGCAATTACTAAAATAAAAAAAATTAAAATTCCAGTATCTATGCTGCCATTTGTAGACACTATAGCTTTCATGTAAACCAATTAATTTATACGTTTGGGATGTGTTTTTAGCAAAGACATGTAGCAGAATATATGTCTGGCCTAAATTTATGAAGATATTTGATTTTTTTTAAATTTTTTATTGGCTATGTTTTATAGCAAAGTCAAAAATTTTAGTTTTTTTCCAAAATTGTCTGTCTCTTTTTGTCTATAGTGCAAAAATAAAAAATGCAAAGATAATCAAATACCACCAAATGAAAGCTTTATTTTTGAGAAAAACATGCCATAAATTTCATTTGTATACAGCATTGCATGACCGCGCATTTGTCAGTTAAAGTAACACAGAGCCGTATCACAAAAAATGGCCTAGTCAGGAGAGGTGGGGGGGGGGGGGTAAATCCTCTGGAAGGCAAGTGGTTAATATTGCCAAAGATGCCCAAATACTCTATAAGATAGGCTTCCAATGATTATAATGAGCTTCCTGCAGATATTAAGAGATAATGCTCTTCTAGGCTAGCAGTGAACAAACAGGTTAGAAAACTTTGCCTAATGGATATTGTTTTTCAAATATTTAGTCACTACTGGATATGTTTGTAATATGTTTACACTAACGTGCTGCATAGAAAACAAACATGAGTGGACTAAGGTGACTATTCATGTTAACGGATATCCTGACTGGCCTGAGATGCCTGAAGGACAGTCAGATCACGCCTTCACCTCTAACCACCCTCTACAGTCTATAGAGAGCTTAAATTGCAACATTTAAATCTGAGGGGTACAACAGAAGAGTGACTACAAAAAGGGTTTTCCTGGTTGTTAATCTGTTCTTAGTATGTACTATTGCTATTTTTTAGATTTAGGCCTTAGTCTTTAAACTGTCTTATGAGTTAAAGGAAAAGTTCTCCTTTCTGAACATGGTAAATGTTACAACCCGTACTTAGGGTATAACATGTAACATGTTCATCAACCTAGTATCTCATAAAAGTGCAGCGCAACAAATAATTCCGTTAATATTGTGATAGTCTGTGGTAAAATGTATGATACAAAAGTTGATAGTGATTTCAGACTTCAGTGGTGTGCCAAGAAGATATAGTAAAAATACGCACTCACCAGATGCGTATTTTTATATACGCAAAATAATGTAACCAGAGGTCCCCCTCTCAGGATGGAATGCATGGGTTATGCCGTATTAGCGGGTTATCCTCCCTCTGCATGGTGTACAGCTAAACTGATGTCTCCCTTGGTGCGTATGGACAGGATCTCACCAGAGGCCTCCTAGTGGATGGATGGACGCTTGCCTGCCAGTAATGGAACAGCTCACTCCTCTGGGGTAAAACCACTTGAACCCCTGCTACCGTATCATCCAGAAGGGCTCTACAAATGAATGTCAGCTTGCCATGGAGCCAAACAAGAAGTAGCCCATAGTGTAGTAATTTTGTAAAGGCATTTATTAAGGATTCCACATGGTTAAAATGAAATAAATGGACAAAGTAATAAAACACTGACCAAACAAATCAAGATGGCCACCGGACCTGTACCAGGAGCCGGCGGCTAGATGTCACAGTGTGATGGCTCCTTTGATGTGTTTCGTGCTAAGGCACTTCCTCAGAAAGGGTCACCATAACAACCATGCTATGCGTCTGCTCTTTAAATAGCCATTTCAATTAATAGTGCGTGCGTGCGCGCATGCGCAGTAGGTGCCCGTCCACTTGCCGAGGGTCGCGCATGCACGTTTCACATATAATAATATTTTATAGGCGGCGCGCTTGCATCGCGCCCGCACCATGTTTCCGAAGAGCGGAGGTAGTCACGCATGCATGCGCGGGCGCCATATTGCCATGGTCTGTCTCTGTTTCCATGCACCAAGTTCCCGAAGGGAGGAAGTGACCCTGCGCACATGCTCCAGCGCCATTTTACCGAGGTCCGTCTATAGATAACGACCAGGTTATCTCAGGTCTAACTGCTAAATCTGATAACATAGTAATATAACAGCTTGTGAAAACATTCCCTTATGTGGGAGAGCCTTGGATATGCTACCAGATATTAATAAATAGACATGGGACCTTACTTAAAAAGTGCTGGAAAACGGCATTGGGTGCATAGTGAGTGCTATAATAAAGTTATAAGCCCAATGAATATATAAAAATATGTCCAAAAAGGATTTGTATACAATTATGAAAAAACACACCAATTGGGGAGTGTTAGAAAACCGATGAAAAATATGATGCCATGGCAAAAAAACCAACAGAATAAACTGTGTCCATTGAACATAAATTAAACAAAATGCAAATCATATACCATAAATGTAATAATTTAAAGAATATGTATGTGATAATAAAACATATAGATTAGGATAACATCAAATAAAATAAAACCAATTAAAAGGTACACAACCTATATGATATAATAGGTGGGTGGTATAACTCATAAAAATATATATGATTAAGTAATGACAATAAAAAAATATAAAAATAATGTAAATATAATTATAGAATAGAATACCATCAAAATAAAATTAAAATCATCCCCAAAACGACATTATCATAAAAGAACCCAATTGGTATTGATAACAGGGTGGTATGAATAATAAAAATATAAAAATATAAAATATATATATATGATAATGAAATAGTGGCAATAAAATTTATTATAGAATAGAATGCCACAAAAATGAAATAAAACCACCCTAAAAAGATAATATCATGAATTCATAAAAGAACCAAACAGGTACTAAATTGATCACTTAAAACTCATTAAACAAGTGATAAGAAAAGTGATTAAAAATGAGATTAAAAATGAGATAATATTATTTCTGCACCCACACAAGCGATTTGGAGGTAGAAATCCCCCTCTGCGCATTTATTTATCTTTAGCAAATCAACCTCCCTGTATTATGACAGCAGGTACTTCCCCCATCAGAATACACTGATCAGCGCTGCAGCCATTGACTGCAGTGACTGATAGAATGCTGATTTTTCAGCAGGACCATTCAACTGAAGCAGATCTAATGATTGGCTTCTGCTGAACAGATAGGGCTACACGCAGATCAAAATTCATCTGGTTTCTGCTAAACCAGCCTAATTTTGATACCCAGCTCAACCCTCTCTATTTGTCCATGGGACAGAGATGAGGGGAAATCTTTGAACAAGCATACCTCTTTAAGTGACCATTAACTAAGAGTGGATTTTCCTTTTCTTTACATTTACTATCATTTCGTCCTCATGCACACTGGACGTTTTTACAGCGGCTGTTTTTGGCTTTTGGCATTTTCTTCTACAGCCAGTAAACTCCCCAGCATGTTATCCTATGTGTCCATGCACACATACGCTTTAAGCAGATCTTTTTGGCTGGAAAAAATGCCAGAACTAGTGGGTTTCTAAAGGAGTTTTTTTAGCTGTAAAAACGATCTAATGCTGAAAAATGCAGCAAAACGTGGTAAACCACAGCAAACCAGCATTTGTGGATTTTCTTTCAGCAAAAACATTTTTTGGGGGTAAAAAAATGCAAACAGATAAAAGTGCGGCAAAGCTTGGCTAAATACTAATGCAAAGACACTAAAAAACACTGAAAAAATTGCATTTTAATGTGACCACGGGTGGACTGACCATATGGAAACTCGGGCACTGCCCGAGGGCCCGGGGTCAGTAGGGGGCCCCATGAGATGCCCCTGGTCCTTTTTTCATAGGCTTTTTGAGTTTGGGCAAGGACACAGGGGCCCCATGATCCCCTATTGCCTGGGGGCCTCATGAGTTGTCAGGCCACCCCTGAACGTGACTTTACATAGCTAATGCAACCAGCGTTATTAAAACACCCAGTGTGCATAGAACCTTCCTGTGCTTCCTATGAACCAAAAAGTTAAGGAAAATATGATCTAGTATTCTAACAGTGGTTCCCAGAAATATTTTTTTTTAACAGGCACATAAGGTAGGAAGAAATCTGGAAATATATAAAGAAAAATATTTGTAGGCAGACCCGATAAAGTACTTTATGTGCACAAATCTTTTCCTAAGAACTCTAATGAGACTTCTATTGTGCCAAATAATGCAATGTGTGCAATGTACTGTTAAAATTCTTCCATTTCTTATATAAAAAATTATGAAAACATAACAAAAAAAATAGCACTTGAGTTATGCATATGGAAATGTGTAATGTATGAAAAAATACATTAAAGTCCTTCACATAAGTTTCACTGCATATCATGATCACAAACTTGTGAAAACAGCACTGTTGCTCCAGTTCTGCAATTGCCTGGTTACATTCTATTTTACTCTTAATGATGTATGCATACATGTTGTTTTTAGCTGTATTTCACTGCAGAACCTTGGCTTACCTGCTCCTGTTAAGCAAAGATAAACATGCTGTTATAAATTGTTATAGTATTATAAGTAACATTTAAACATGCTGCATTTAGCTGTATTTTTATGGCAATACAATGATAAGCTACTTTTTTTCAAAATCTAAAAGTTAAAATGTTTACTTCACCACTTGAGCTCCAGAGGATTTACCCCCCTTAATGACCAGGCCTCTTTTTGCTACTCATTGCTGCACTAATTCAACTGATAATTGCGCAGTCATGCAATGCTGCACCCAAACAAAATTTACGTCCTTTTTTTCACACAAATAGAGCTTTCTTTCGGTGTAATTTGATCACCTGTGCGCTTTTTATTTTTCACGCTATAAACAAAAAAAGCCAAAAATTTTGAAGAAAAACAATATTTTTTACTTTCAGCTATAAAAAATATATAGTAAACTCAAAGTTGGTTATAAATTTAGGCCAAAATGTATTCTGCTACATGTTTTTGGTAAAAAAAATCCCAATAAGTGTATATTGATTGCTTTGTGTGGAAGTTATAGCGTCTACAAACTATGGTATAAATACTGCAATTTACGCCATTTTTCTGCTATACAGCGCTGCGCTAGTTTAACGGACAATTGCGCGGTCATGCAATACGGTACATAAATGAAATTTACATCCTTTTTTTTTCCCACAAATTGAGCTTTCTGTTGGTGGTATTTGATCGCCTGTGCGGTTTTTATTTTTTGCGCTATAAAAAAAAAGGCTGACAATTTTGAGGGAAAAAAAACAATATTTTGGACTTTTTGCTATAAAACATGTCCAGTAAAAAAAAAATGCAAAAATCAAATTTAGTCATAAATTTCTGCCAAAATACATTCTGCGACATGTCTTTGCTAAAAAAAAAACCCAATACGTGTAAATTAATTGGTTTACGTGAAAGTTATAGCGTTTACAAATGGCGGGAAAGATACTGGGATTTTTAGGGTTTTTTTTATACTAATAATGGCGGCGATCAGAGAATTATGGCGGCGATCAGGGACTTATGGCAGCGACCAGCGACTTATGGCGGGACTGCGGGACTGCGGGACTGCGGCGGACATTCTGACATTGGGGGGGTACTGACTTGGGGTCACTGACATCCCCAAAAACACTAATACAGTGATCAGTGCAAAAAAAAAAAACACTGACACTGTACTAACGGCAATGGGGAGGAAGGGGTTAACTTTATTTTTCAGGGAAGGGTTATAGGAGTGAGGGGAGTGTTTTACTAGGGGGCGGGGGTGTGTACTGGACAGGACAAGGCTGATCGAGAAAGAGAAACTGTTCTTTCTCGATCAGCTTATCCTCGAGCTGACAGGGAAGTGACAGACAGCACAGCTACTGCAGCTGTGCTGTCTGTCACTGTTTGCCGCCGATCCCCAGGACATAGCTGCTAAGGACCGGCTGTGACCCAGCGACTCACATCCGCGGCGGTGATCGGCGGGACAGATAGGGCGGCGGCGCGCCTCGTGCCCCCCCCCCTATTTGTGCCCCCTATTTGTTTACAAAACACACGTTTTAAAACGTGGCTTTGCCTGCGAGTGCCGCTCTGCCACCGTATATCTACAGTGGCTGGGCGGCAAGCAGTTAAATCAGAGATACATATAGCAGGATTAACAGTATATCAAGCTTGACTCCCCAATAACCCTGAAAAAATGTGTGCATGTTTGATTTTTGCAGTGGCAGCTGAAAATTGGTATGCAAATGTAACTTTGGATCTGTTGATTTTCCTGATTATCAAAATTAATCTACAGAAATTCCTGTTTTTGCATATTTGTTATTGGGAATTTGTGACATGTTTACTGTAAAATAGACTCTGGAAACAAAAAGAAATAACTATGGCAAAATATTAATGGAAATGATATGTAAGATTTTGCATTCTTTTTAGCTGAAAGATGATACAAAGGGGAATTCGTACAGAAACTGAAAAATGTTTTTACTGGGATGTAACGCATCAATAGAAAAATCAATAGATTTTAACATAAAAATTCAATAAATTGTTTTGTGTTTTGAGCAGAGGTGAGATGTTATCACTGCAAATTCAAAAAATATATCTTTAGCTGCTGAAGAAGCAACATTTAGATATCTTTGACTTACAAATTATTAGTAACAGTTCCTTTTGGCCAGAACCCAGCAATTTAAGAAATCCATATAACCTACAGATGACAAATAGTTCTGTAGGTTAATTTAATTCAGAATCATAAGAAGTTTTGAAAGTACAGGGATACTTTAAGAAACATCTTGATTTTAATATGGGGAATATTTAAAAATTGAATGCCTGCTTGCATTTTTAAATCCTTTATTAAAAAATGTGTGAAATATGATACAGAAGGAAAGCTGGTTAAAGTAACAGTGTAAAGTAATAGGGTATAAGACATACATTACTTTCAAATAATAGAACGTTTGTTTTTATTGTTCTAGACTAAAATACATGTATTAACCACTTCAGCTCTGGAAGCTTTTACTCCCTTCAGGACCAAGCCATTTTCTGCTATTTAGCACTGCACTACTTTAACTGGTAATTGTGCTGTCATGCAATGCTGTACCCAAACAAAATTTATATAATTTTTTTCACACAAATACATCGTTCTTTTAGTGGTATTTTATAATCACTGGGCTTTTTATTTTTTATTATATATAGGAAATTAGCTCTAAAATTTAGAAAAAAATATCTCTGTGTTCCTTCTCTCTGCTTTGATTGTCAACATAGGGCTCTGGGATGTGATTGGGCACAGCCTATAAGCAAGTCATAAATCATTGGCTAGGACCTGCTGACAAACTCCCACTGTGCACAATCATGTGATTGTGCACAGCGGAAGTCAGCAGATGGGGGTGCATGCTCGAACTCTGTACCCAGAAGGGGCAAGTGATGTACAGGTACATAGCTGTGTCTGTGTGGGCCGCCTGTTCACAGTACATTGAAGCTAGAGGTCCTTAAGTGGTTAAGTGGCACAGTATCTTATGAATATCTATATTATGTATAAAGATAACACACAGACCATCAGGTTGCTGTGGTACACTATTGGTCCTATTTATCATTTAGGGTTCACACAATCTTCATTCATGATCCACTTGTTTTTCAAAATGAATCCTATTTGAAAACTAAGAAAAGTCCAGGTGAAAGCTGTGTGAATTATGGGTAAAAACATTTATAACTACATCTCTATGAGTAAATAGAATTATTTGGGTTATATGTGACCATGCACAGCCACTCCTTCAGCTGCAAACACAAGCTAATCTCTCGCAACTCTTTGATCACCTCAATTTTGCACCTTTTCTGGTCCCTGAGTGGTATCAAGAATTTATCATCCCAGACCTCTGGAGAGAGATGCTTTCTGCTATCCCTGAGCACCGTACCCTGCACCGTACCCTGCCACCCCATACCGCATAGGTGTCTGGAGGAACCTCCTGGTTCATCTGAAGACATCTAACCCTGCTTCATCTCGCTAATGAGCTTACCACCTAAAATACCTTGCCTTATTTACATATATGGAAAAAACCTCACTTTTGAGGACAGACTCGTTTCAGGAGCTGTAAGAGATGGCCACTTCTTTAACATCTTACCCTAGTTCAATACTTTCATTTAAGTTTTTCCATGTCTTTTCATTTTATCCACTGGGAAAAAAAATTCTAGATCCTCTTCTCGACTGCCCTAGCCTACACTCACAGTTTGCCCTGCAATTTTGTCCTGCAATTTGACTTACATATACAATATGTTTCTCAATGGCATTATTTGAAGCACAATCTCTTTAATTGCACAGGTGTGCACGTAATATAGCTAGTAAGCAATCAAAGTATATTGTGACTCTTCAATCAAAGAAATTACATTATCTGTGGCAAAGTCCCTTTGAATGCACAGGGGTACATATGGTATAACTTATAAGCAATCAGTATGCAGTAACTTCTACATCAAGGAAGTAACATCATCTGGGGCACAGCCCTTTGAGATGCACGGGGGTGCATATGATATAGTTTGTAAACAATCAGAGTGTGCAGTGATTCCTCTATCAAAGAAGTGGCATTATCTGAGGCACAATCCCTTTAGATGCACAGGGGTGTACATAGTGTGGCTTGTAAGCAATCGGAGTATGCGGTGACTTCTCAATCAAACAAATTGCATTATATGAGGCACAGTCCCTGTCAGTGCACAGGGGGTGCACGTTGTGTAGCTTATAAGCAGTCAGGATATGCAGTGACTTCTCGATCAAAGAAATGGCATTATCTGAGGCACAGTCCCTTTAAATGCACAGAGGTATATAGGATGTAACTTATAAGCAATCAAGGTATGCGATGACTCCTCAATCAAAGAGACAGCATTATCTGAGGTACAATCCCTTTAAGTGCACAGAGGTGCATATTGTGTAACTTGTAAGCCCCTACAGGGGATTGTGTGGTGGCCATCCTTACTGTAAACAGAAATTTTACTGTATACTCTGATTGCTTACAAGTTACACCATATGCACCTCTGTGCACTTAAAGGGACTGTGCTTCAGATAATGCTGTCTCTTTGATTGAGGAGTCATCGCATACCTTGATTGCCTATAAGTTACATCATATGAACCTCTGTACACTTAAAGGGACTGTGCCTCAGAAAATACTATCTCTTTGATTAACTTGTTATTATTAGTTATGGTTAACTCTTAACTGGTTGCCTGTAAGGTCTATTAAAGTGTCGCCTATAGACAATTTGAGGTATCGAAGTTTGTTGCCATTTCGTAGGCACCCACAATTTTAAGGATTTAGATGTCAAGTATCTATTAACTCAACACAACCTCATATTTTTATTTTAGGAGGCATGAAAGTATCTGTGGCAGGAAGAGCTGGAAAAATTTGTTTTTCTATAGGTAGATGCTAAAGTGCTTAACATTTTCACCTATTGATTAGGACAATTTAGGCCTTATAGCATGAAGTTATAAGATGTTTAACCCCCCTGGCGGTATTCCCAAGTGTAGTTCGGGGTTAACTTTCAGTACCAGAAAATACACTCAGGATTACACTGCAACATTGCTCTGGGATCCCTGGATCACTTACCTTGTCCCGCGGTCCTGCGCTGTCTTCCTGCTGCATCCATGGCCATGTCCTCCAGCCAATGCTGGCATCCGTCTTCCAGGTTCCGTTCCCTGCGAGCTTCGGGACGTATGGGGGGCGGAACCGGTGGGAGATTCAAAAATTTTAAAATTTTACATACACATAATACACTAAAATCTGATAGTATTACATTACTGCATCAAACCATTTCACATACATTTTGTCCCGAGTGCTTTGTCCTGTGCCCTGCCTGCATTTTTACTGTTCTTTCTGCTTGGAAACTAGGAAACGTCCATGGCGTCCAAAAAGCATCCCTTTAGGTCAAAAGCGGTTTTTGACCAGCTAGAGAACAGCGATAGTAAATTAGAACCACTTGCAGAATTGAGTGATAATGATTTGTGGGGAAATTTTTCATCAGACACTGAAAACGATTTTGTGACTTTGCTCAGTGATGTGCGAACTTGGTGCTCTATTTCAAACTTCAGTGTTTTTGGTTTGATTACATTATTGAATAACATTTATTATTATATTATTATTTTTATGATTATTTATTATATTATAATTTATGATTTTGTTTCAAATTTTATCATACCCAGGATGTTTACTAACTCTTGTTCTGACAGATTTCAGTGAGTCATTCCTAAGAATTACAAGCCTACAATAAAAAAACACCTATTTCCATTGAAAACAATGTACCACTTTGAGCACAGAAATACTGACATAATCATACCTCTAGGGAGGTTAAAGCCATATCAGTATGTTAAATAAGAAAGAAGTAATATGCACACATTTTTAGGTTAGCAGTGGAACCACCCTCAATGGGAAGAAGGGAGGTGGATGGGGAAGGGAACGAGAAAGATAAAGAGAAATCAAGTAAATAAAGAGTAAATCTCTTTTTTAAGAAAAAACATAGTTTCTTTTCACCTCATTCTGCGCTTAAGTAAGTGTAGCCCAGAATTAGTTAACATTTTTTCACTTCACCTAACTCCATATCATTAAAAAATTAGGTAAATTAGTCCCTTACAGTTTTACGTTTCATATTTAGATCAGTGGCTTGTGAATCATTATTAATAAAAAATTAAGGAAACATATAAATAAATTTAAATTTGTTACCTTACAGATACACTTAAAAATTGATCTCAATGACTTTCTAAATAATAACTCCCCCAGAAAACATCTATATGTGAGTATTTCCTTCCTGTTCTTCCTTCCATATAATTTAATGGTAGTTTAACTGTGTGTATGACTATACAATTAAAGTGGTTATAAACCCTTACATAGTTAAGTGACTGGCCTCAGATGATACACAGAGAAGAAACAGAGCCCCTACATAAGCTGTAACTTTCTATCTGCAGTCTTCTTTTTTCAATACCTGTTCAAAGTCCAGAATGTATACAGTTTGTTTGAGAGTTCAGAAAATTAGGCAGAAGTTACGCTCTGTAGAGCTCAGTGAGGAGAGTTCTGAGAGCTGATTGAAGGGAAGGAACACACCCCCCTCCACACAGCTCACAGGAACAGAGCTCACTCTGTCACTATGTTGTAGGTCCCTCCCCTGTCACCATTTTTCTCTTGGTGTCAGGATGACTTATCAGAAGTGATTCATGCTAATAGCAAAGGAATGAAGCAGCAGACAGAAATTACACTTAGGGGTTTATTTACTAAAGCTGGAGAGTCCAAAATCAGACTCAATTCTGCATAGAAACCAATCAGCTTCCAGGTTTCATTGCCAAAGCTTCATTGAACAAGCTGAGGTTAGAAGCTGATTGGTTTCTATGCAAAAGGGAGTCTGATTCTGGACTCTCCAGCTTTAGTAAATAAATCCCTTAGTGTTCCTAACTGAGACAAGTGCACACTATAGAGGGAAATAGTTTGTTCTTCATATTTCATGTCTGAGGTTGGCAACCATTTTAAAGATAGGGTACTAAGATGTAAGCAGGTCTAAAGGCAGGAGCTGATAGGACTGATGTAGTGTTCTATGTTAAAAAAAAATGGGTAGACCAACGTTTGACAACTGTCAAAAGAACAAGTGTCCTCATTGGAAGAAATCCCTTTTTGTTCTGTACCAGAGACTATTTTGGATGTTCCTTCATTTCCTTTCCCAAGAGAAAAGTCACCTGGACTAGTAGTGAAGGTAAAATATCTCCAGTGATCCAGTAAGAGCAGTAAAAAACAACAATTCTATTATTTATCTTTCTCCAAAGGTAAAAAAAAAGTTATGGCTATAAGTCTGCTTTATTAAGATAGGCATCACCCACAACACAATTGTAATGATGAGGTTTCTAACAATCTAAAATGGCTATTTATGGCAGCTTTCTTTACGAATCTATATCTCTAACAAACTAAAAAAGAAAGAGTTTATTTAACTAACCTGCTTATCCAAACAACTGCTTTGAACATTTGTTGTCTCAGTAATATGATGTATTAAGTGTTTTTATTTCTTGGAAGAATACTATGTTCTTTTAATTGAAAATCTGCAGTTTCTAACTATACTGTATGACTATATTTATATTTCATTTTCTCATTCTGCTTTAATGTAATCTGCTGCTAGTTACTAGGAATTATATTATGATTGTTTTGATAAAAGATAAGATTTAACATTTTGCATGAACTCTTTTAGCAATGCTTAGTACATTGATAAAGTAAAAAAGGATACAATATACTGTATATATTATCAGATTGTATCTTTTGTGTAGATTTATAGTAAAATAGTCATTATATAATGAGGCACTGGCTGACAGGATTGGGAAATTGGTGTCCTCTAGGTCTCTCAACCAAACAAAGCAAGACACTCCAGGGTTTATGACTGACATAGAGGGAAAAAAAAGGTTTTTTTTCTCAGAATTTTCAATTTCTATGTCCACATCCTACCTGGTAGCCAAACCTTATTATTGTTAGTTTCAGTTTTTCAGAGGCCTTTTTATATGTGATCTAACTAATGCTCAGGAATATCACTCTTTCTGCTGTAGTAGTCTGCTGCTGAGTGAAAAGGATTACTTGTGACAGAAAAGGTACAAGGTCTGTCTGTTGGTTTTGAGTAACCCATCAGATCAGTGGTCTGCAAACTGCAGCCCTGGAGCCAGATGTGTCCCTTTGCTTGCTTTTATCCTGCCCTTGAGGCATAATTCCTGCCACTGACACCAACAACAGGGCACGAATGTTTCCACTGAGACCAACAAAAGGGCACCATTTCTTCCACTGACACCAACAACAGGGCACCATTTCTTCCACTGACACCAACAACAGGGGACCATTTCTTCCACTGACGTCAAAGATGGGGAATAATTACATCCACTGACAACAAAAATAGGGCACTATTCCCCCCAACAGCAACAACTATTGCTCCCCTAATACCAAAGATCAGATATTGTTTACTCTCACTGGGCAACATCTAGCCCCATAAAGTTTAAAGGACAGTAAACTGGCCCTTTCTTTAGAAAGTTTGGAGACCTCTGCATTAGGTGGCACCCTGTGTTTATTCAGGAGCTCACATGGGTTTAATTAGCTGTTTATCTGAGCAGATATTTTGTTTGTTTGATGCTATGGACTTGCTGTACAAGGCCCTCATACATTTAAATTGTGTGTGTGCTGCCTTGCTTAATAAAAGTGCAGGGCAAACCTATATGCATTGTTCTTGGGTGTCCCTGTCTCATGCATGTATTATTGTCACCACTACTAGTTGAGCCTGCCTCCCTTAAAACTTGGGGTTTGGTCCTTGTGTACAGATGTCTGTTCTACAAACATTGATCCCACAACTGGCTGTCAAATGGGCATGCTAGAAAAGGAGGAAGCCCCCCTGTCAAAATAGAATAACACAGTGGGGGAGATTGCTGCATTAACATTGCATGTGTTGGTATGGCAATCTGTCTGTTTTTTCATTCGGTCTGCTGGGTTAAATTAAAAAAATTGAGTGTGTGTGTACTCAGCTTTAGAGGGATGACAGCAAGTGAATCTATATCTAAAGCAGTAGATACAAACCAAGTCAGAAAAGCAGATGGTGGTACAGCGTTAAATTGTTGAATGCTGTTGTAGAGCGTTTTATGGAAATTGACTCTGGAGGATGATGTTGAAGACTATCTCAGCATATTTGTGGGAGTTAAAGAACATAACAAACTACCCATGGAACAGTGGCCTGAGGTGCTAACACCCTGTTTAATAAAAAAATCCTTAAAGGTTCACTTTGATTTGCAAACCCATAATTCCAAGGAATATCACAAAATCCGAGCCTGGCTCAGGGGTTACCATGGTCCACCAAGGGTAGCATGTGTTCACATGGGAATATGACCCTGCAATGTCCAAAATGTATGAATTGTTCTACCCTATGAATAAATGGTTGTGTTAAGGCCATGAGGCAAGTTGTATGCAACTGTGACAGAGCGCTACCACTTAAAGGAAATGTTCACCTTTTTTTTAAACAATAATAAATGCACATTTTATTTGCAGGTAAAAAAATGTGCATTTATTATTTTTTGTTTCTGGAGCCTCTAAAGCATTGCACCAGCAATCAGCAGATCCAGCCCCAACCTAATGCTACTAAGTCCTAGCTCCAGAATCTTCTCTCCAAGCCAGAAACCCCTGAAAATGGGAAAACATCAACCAAGGGTAAGATGTTCTTTTTTTTATCCAAGGGGTAAACAGGTTTCTGAGGAAAGGGTGAAATACACATGGGTGACAGATATGACTGTCCTTCTAACCTAAATGGAGTCTCTTCTTTCAGAGAGACACAGCATATTAGGTGCTTGCATTGTGAAGGGCTGGCAATTGTCCTATATTGTCCTATAAGAACCTACTGAATGTGACTTGAGGAGGTGTATGTTACTATTTGCAAAGACTATAATGGAATCATGTCTAAGCACTAAGACTAAGAGGGATATGCAGTATATCAATAGAAAGATACCCCATGGAAGCATTATTAAATTCCAGGAAACCTTGTCACATTTGTCCATACCAGTCTGGTGGACCCTGACAAACTTTATATACATGGCACCTAGTGGAATTGTAAAGCATTTCAGTCATTGGTATGGTTAAGAACTTTCAAACAAAAAATGAGGGAACAAGTTTATAATTGACCACCTAATCGCTCGTTAAGCATTGCCGTCTTAACCATGAGTTACTAGCAAAAAGAAAAAAAACCCAACCAAAGAGTAAATCCCCCTGAGTGAGACAAGCGGATACTTAAACGGAAAACTAGGCTTATGTCAAAAACTATATTTAATTACTGAAAAGTTTATTATTATCAAAAGATAAAATTACAGTTCCACATAACTTGTCAAATACACAGTGCTCAATACCCATAGTGTACATCACATAACAATAACTTAAAAACAATGTCACTAAGTAGACGTTAGGACCTCAGTGAAATTATGTATGTTGCAGAGTCCTGGCACAGACAAAAGGCCGCTTCTCCCTAACAATAGACATACAAACCGGTAATGCAAGGTATATATGACCCAGGGCCCATATAATAGCCACTTAACTCATTGTAGATAAAAAGTTAAGGGTAAGAACCATCAGTGGATTGCACCATAGTATTACTCAAATCAATAGTCCCATTTCAAATATATTGGCTGGTAGGTAAGGCAACAGAAGGACCAAATACTGTGATGATGAAGTCATACAATGATGGACAGTCTTTCGATGTAAACTCGAAAATTCAAACCATGAATTTGCCTTTTGTTCTGATTAGCTTAGTGGTAAGATCAAATTATTTATGCAATGAATGGCTAAATATCACCTGGCCCACAAGTGAGAAACAGACAGCATATATAAGTAGTGAAGTAGCAAGCCAGGGGGTAAGGAGGATGCAAAGGAAAGCAAAGCAGTTCAATAGCAATCGGCAAGCATATTAAACCAGGAAGTAGCAAGATGTTGTGTCAAATAGACTGAACAGCATAGCTTGAGACAGTTCAATTGCTGTATGTAAACTTATAAAACGTATATAGCATACACCAGGTCACTCAGAAAAGCAGAGAAGCTCAACCCTTGTAACCAATCCATTTGGAGAGCGAGACCAGCCGTGTCCCTAATGTGTGCCAACAGTAGGTCTGTCCTGTGTAGCTAGGTCCAAGGATTGTTGCTCTATCTTATCCAAAGTCATGTCAGCATAAAGGTTTTACCACGCGTGAGAACCCTCCAAGTTTCCCCTCGTTAGCCCAACAATTGCCACATTCCAGCTCATGATGTTGAAAGCTATAGCTTGGCCACCACTCTTACTCCTTGTGGTCCGCTGCCATGGTATCATGGTGGTGTGATGTCATGTGACGCTCTGTGATGTCAACGTGTTTCACTTATTTACAAGTGTAGTTTAGTCAAGACAATGTGCGGTCCATGTAACAATCTTTTTATAGGCTGACTTGTCAAAGCCAGTTCCGCACGCTGTACATTTCCTAAAGGGGACATTGTATAATTTCTTCCTG
Source organism: Staurois parvus (assembly GCF_062004578.1). Lineage (NCBI taxonomy): Eukaryota > Metazoa > Chordata > Amphibia > Anura > Ranidae > Staurois > Staurois parvus. The sequence goes on from NW_028317949.1 coordinate 14,329,126, forward strand.
ACATAGTTCTAAATCCCATTGTCAGTTATATAGATTTTTAGATAAAAAATTAATTAATCCAAATACACTTAGAACAGATATTATTCACATCATCCAAGATGTACTAATCTGATCTTATATATCAACTGTATATCTGTGTGGGTGGATGGGAGTACCTTGAGACCATAAAAATGCTCTTATTCTTTCAGAAATACCTGTAGGTTCAACTCCATATTTAGGCCTAATGGGGCCAATGAATTGTATATCCACCATTTTTCCTTCCTAAGTAATACGGTGTTAAAATTACCTAGTCTCTGGCACAATTTAAGGGCATGTATAGCTTTAATTCTCATTCCCTCCAGACTACCTCCATGAAATTTATGAAAGTGTTTTCCTAATGGCTTTTCAAGACTTTTAGGGTCTTTATCTTTTATTTCTTGCATGTTTTCACCAATCCTAATTTTTTGTTGTGTTTTGGTTTTGCCAATGTATCTTTTATCACAAGGACAGGTAAACATATAAATTACCCTGGTGGAAAAGCAGGTAATTAGGTCTCTAATTTGGAACCTTTTTCCCCTAAGAGAATCCACAAAGGTGTTAGTCTGTTCTACATATTGACATATCTGGTATCTTTCACAAGGGTACATTGCTTTGGCCATGGGAAATTCTGAGAGCCAATCACTAGCCGGTGCTTTAACAAATTCAGAGTGAATTAAGATGTCCCCAAGATTCTGTGCCCTTCTAGCTACTATATTAGGAGAGTCTCTCACAATTTTAGCAAGTCCTGGACTATTCGTAAAGATGCCACAATGTTTTTGAAATATCCCTCTTACTTTTGTCTTACTTTGTCCCATTGAAAGCCAAAGGAAGTAATTAACCTTACAGGGCCAGCGGAATTCATCTTCCCTTTGGGATCTTTTTGACCAGGAGACTCTTCCTATCATAATTGGCAGCCCTTATTTTAGCCTTGCATAGCTGTCTATGTGAGCATCCCTGTAAACGAAAACAAGAATAGAGATCTATTGCCTCTTTTTTATAGTCACTGGCCTTGGTACAATTTTGCTTGATGCAAAAGAACTGACCCATTGGTATTCTGTTTTTAAGCCATATTGGATGATGACTGTCAGCTTGTAGAAGAGTGTTTGCTACTATCTCCTTACAGAAAGTGTGGGTTTTTGTCTTATATTACAAGGATGATAATTGATATAATTAAGATACAGATAATCTGTTGTCTTACACAGGGGCGGACTGACAACTCATGGGGCCCCCAGGCAATAAGGGATCATGGGGCCTCTGTGTCCTTGCCCAAACTCAAAAAAGCCTATGAAAAAGGTACCAGGGGCATCTAATGGGGCCCCCTACTGACCCTGGGCCCTCGGGCAGTGCCGAACTTCCAAATGGTCAGTCCGCCCCTGGTCTTACATCACATAGAGGATGACGAGTGTATGTATAAATGTATTTTCCCACAGCAACAAGTCCAACAGTTCTTTTCCAGAGAGAGATTTAATGGGCTCAGAAACAATGCATAAGACAAAGGTACAGATAAGGCAGATGACAGGGTACTTACGTAAAATATTCATGCAATTATTAGACACCTTTCTCCTGTCATAATTCAACCAAAAACCTTCCCTAATATATACATTTTCTCCATTGACCAAAGTGTTGAGCAATCTGATTGGTTGGTTCTATCAACACATTTGATCTTATGTGTTACAAGCAATGGGGTTGATTTACTAAAACTGGAGAGTGCAAAATCTGGTGCAGCTGTGCACTGTAGCCAATCAGCTTCTAACTTCAGCTTGTTCAGTTAAGCTTTGACAAGAAAACCTAGAAGCTGATTGTTGTCCATGCAGAGCTGCACCAATTTTGCACAGTTTTCAAAAATCAACACCAATGTGTCTAGACCTAGAACAGCTGTATGCATATATTTTAATTAAAAAGGTAAATAGATACACCTTGTCTTATTTATAGCAAAACTGTAAACTTTAACATCCTTGTACAAAGGTGGACAGGATACCCACATTGAAATTCTCTTCACTATAAACAAATACAGTATGGATATTTAAGACGCCTTAAACCTATTTACTATATACTTCTCATACTGTTTAAGGGAAAATTATTTTTTTTTACCCTTGCATAGGTGAAGATTCCACCTCTTTAAAAGGGCTACTTCTCATAAATAAGAGCCTCATAAATATTTAAGACCTTTCCAAATCTAATCAGACAAACTTGCATTTTACAATGCTGGAAGATTTGTAAATAACCTATTCTGAAACTCCCCCTGACTTTCCACATATTTATCCAAAAATAGGTTAGCCCAACATAACCGAGGTAAGGTAATTACCTCATGCATAAATTAACATAGTAAGGAGTCCTTATCCACTTGCCAACCACACCATAGCCGAATGATGGCTACAGAGCAGTTGTCCAGTTCTGGGAGGGCATCAAATGATGTCCTCCCAGAATGCGCCCTCCCGCACACGCACCTGGTGCTCTCTGTGATCGCTGTGTCCTATAGACACAGTTGATCACATGATGAGGTAAAAGGCCAATCACAGCGACCTTTTACTACATGATCAGCTGTGTCCAATGACATAGCAGATCACAGTGTAAATACAGTTGCCGGTTATCGGCTGCACTTTCCTCACACTGTCACAGTGTGAGGAAAGTACTGCCGATAACTGGCAAATGACACAGAGGACATCTACAATGATCATCAGGGCACTGATGATCAGTGCCCTGATGAATAGTGCCCAGCAGTGCCACCCAACAGTGCCCAGGAGTGCCTCCCATCAGTGCCAAGCAGTGCCACCCATCAGTGTCCAGCAGTGCCACCCATCAGTTACCAGCAGTGCCACCCATCAGTGCTTCCCAGTAGTGCCACCCAGCAGTTGCGCCATCAGTGCCCAGCAGTGTCATCAGTCAGTACCTCTAGTCAGTGCTGTCCGTCAGTGCCGCTAGTCAGCGCCGCCCATCAGTGCCGCCTATCAGTGCCCATCAGTGCCACATATCAGTGCCCATCATTGCTGCATATCAGTGCAGCATCATCAGTACTTCCTCATTAATGCCCACCAGTGCTGCCTCATCAGTGCCACCACATCAGTGCCCATCAGTGCTTCCTATCTATGCCACCCAATCAGTGCCCATCAGTACTGCCTATCAGTTGCCATCAGTGCTGCCTATCAGTGCAGCCTCATCAACGCAGATCAGTGAAGGAAAAACATTTCCTGTTTGCAAAATGTTATAATAGAAACAAAGAAAAACTGGTTTTTTTTTTTCAAATTGTTTGCTCTTTTTTTGTTTATAGTGCAAAAAAATACAACACCCCCCAGTGGTTAATAAATACCACCAAAAGAAAGCTCTATTTGTGTGAACAAATTATAATTTCATATGGGTATAATGTTGCATGACTTTGCAATTGTCATTGAAAAAGTGACAGCACTGAAAGCTGAAAATTGGCCTGGGCACGAAGGGGTAAAAGTGCCCAGTGATATGAAAAAGTGCAGTTTTTTTGGTCCGCAATGAGTGCCAACTTCACATACATGAATATATATACAGCACATTTACTCATATTTTATATATATAGTTATATCTATGATCAGGGGAGGACTGAAAACTCATGGGGCCCCCGGGCAATAGGGGATCATGGGGCCCCTGTGTCCTCACCCACACTCAAACCACACCCAAAAAAGCATATGAAAGGTACCAGGGGCATCTCATGGGGCCCCCTACTGACCCCGGGCCCTCGGGCAGTGCCCGAGTGCTCGAATGGTCAGTCCGCCCCTGTCTATGATACACACATTTTATATGCCTACACGAGTCACTAAAGATCCTTCAATCAAACGAATATGTCAAATTAATATTTGTATCATTTTAGTTCAAATGACCCATAAATTGATGGAAAATCTCAGTCTCTCCTCTCCATATGACAAACACATCATCAATATACCTTAGCCATGTATGCACATAGTCCTAGTATATCAATGAGGTATAGACATCCTGTTCCTTCCACATATCAAGATGGAGGTACACAGACATGTACCAGACATGTATGCCTCCTACAAAGGGGAATTACTTTTTCTCCAACTAGTAACATGGATGAATGAACAGTGTATAAAGACATCACTTTGTTTCTGCATAAGGTATCCCTTAGAGCATTATATGATCAAAATGATCCAACATTATCCACAGACCTCCCACTGGATGATGATGAAAGAGTGATGTTGAATACACTAGCCTTGTTACTGGAGAAGAATGAAGCCATCGAAGAACAGGTTACCACTTCCAGGAGGTGAGCTAACCTTAAAATTCAATCAACAAGGATGTAACCCCTAAGTAGAAATACATGGTTGAACCTGTTCCTGGAATTGGTACAGATGGAGCTAAGAACTATTGATTGGACAATAAGTGACCATGACAATCTTGATCCAGATGACCGTGAGACCCTTCTTGAGTTAAGGGCAGCAAAACATCTAATAATAAAGTGAAGTGACAAGGAGAGAAACATCATCCTTCTAACTAAATGAAACATCCTATTTAAAGGAAGTAAGATGGCAGTTGGATGATCAGACAACGTACAGGCAATTGGACATAAATCGCACCCCCTGGGGCATGCACCCAGTGAGCTTGGTGTCCTTTGGACACAGGCGATCACATGACATGGAAAGGGCCAATCACAGCGCCCTTTTACCAGATGATTAGCTGTGTCTAATGACACAGCTGGTCACAATGTAAATACAGTTGCTGGTTAACGGCTGCACTTTCTTCACTCTGTCACAGTCGGTAATCGGCAAGTGTATTTACACATCAGAGGACATCAGTGCAGCCCCAAGGGGACATCAGTTCAGCCTCAACAGTATCCATCAGTGCAGTCTCAAAAGTGTCCATCAGTGCAGTCCTAACAGTGTCCATCATTGCTGCTAGTCAGTGTGTATCAGTGCTTCCAGCCAGAGTGCCCCTTAGTGTTGCCAGTCAGTGCCATCTATCAGTGACCTTCAGTGCCACCTATCAGTGCCCATTAGTGCAGCTTATCAGTGCCTCCTCATCAGTACACATCAGTGCAGCTTATCAGAGCCAATCAGTGCAGCTTCATCAGCGCACATCAGTGAAGGAGAAATATTACCTGTTTTATTTTATAAAAGAAACTAAGAAACAACATTTTTTTTCTACATTTTTGGTGTTTTTTCATTTGTTTATCAAAAAATAAAAAACCCAGTGGAGATTAAATATCACCTAACAATTTAATTAGGGTACAGTGTTGCATGGCCGTGCAATAGTTATTCAAAGTGCAACAGCACTGAAAGCTGGAAATTGAAGGGGACACTCACACTAGCTACTTTTGGGAATTTCTCCCTGGCTTGGAATAACATGGTATCTAGACCTCTTAGCAGTGGTGTGGTACTTCAGTTTCAATTTGTGGAGTAAAAGCTGCCTGCCTGGGAACCAGATCATTCACATCACCATTAATATTTTAAGACAGCAATATCAGCACTATTTTTCCACTTTCCTCATCTGTTGACATCCAGGCTTCTCTGGAGCCCAGGACTGCCCCATTCAGCATTCTGGGACAAATACCTCCCATTCAACACTTTTTTGTATTTTTGCTCCCAAACTCTGTCAATATATATATATATATATATATATATATATATATATCATCATCATCATCATCATCATCAAATATTCCTGTAATATTCTTGTCTTATTTAAAAATAAATTGACATCTGCATTTGCCTCTTCCCTGCTTTGATTAAAAATAGCATATAGTAAATGGAATGGTTTCTAAGAGAGTGCCTTACTCACCTTGAGATGATAGCAAATATAAATGCATGTAGCATACACTTTGATGTGCTTACATTAATTTTTAATGAGCCTTCAACTCGTACTGACACATATAAAATCACTTTTTAAAAAAAAAAGTAGCACAGCTTGTATATTTGAACAGGTTTTAAACAATTGGGACAGCACTCCATGGTGCTATATAATATACTTGTTACATTGTACATATGTGAATGGATCTTAAAGGTCAAACAAAACTTTGGTCACACAATGATTCTATTTTTATTCACAAATCAGAATTGATTTTCTGCACATTTGATACAGTTCACTGGAATCCATGTTATGCTAATTGTTGATGGTGGCCCTGTGTCCTGACTTATTAAATTACAACTGAAGTTTGCTGGGTGAGGGTGGGCTCATGCCATGATACATACACTAAGTATGCACATGAAACTTGTGTGCCCTCTTCTAGCAATGACAGCTCTGAATTTCAGTAGCCAATCTATGCACTGCAATCTTCCCTGCCATTTCTCTTGTGTCCATCATCGCTCTTCAATGGGTACTGAGGGTACTGTAACTTTTGTTACATCATCCGCAGTACCAGGCTCTATTCTAAGCATTTTACAGATTAATCCAGGACTATGAACCTCACTGTGCATGCACCATGCAGTGTATATAAAAGTTAAAAGTTTCTAGGAGCCAGTAGTTCTAAAGGCTGAAGGTTTTTTACATTCATGCATTCTATGCATGAAGTTTAAAAAAACCTTTGGTGTACATCTCCCCCTTCAGTAAATACTCACCTGAGTAGCAACTCTCCCAGGTCTATCCCTTCTCATTGGCTCAGAGCCATTGGTGCCTACTGCTCTCAATTATAGCCAGTGAGGAGGGAGTGGGGGACAGGACCAAGCCATGATCTGTGTGTCTTAGAGACACACAGAGGTGGCCCTGGTGGGAGCATGCATGAGCTCCCTCAGAACAAGCTGCTTGCACTCAGCAGGGGGGGGGAGAAGCCAGAAGCATTGGTGGGGTACCAAAACCATTGCACAGAAGAGGTAAGAATGACATGTTTGTCATTTTTAAAATAAAAAATCTGAAACTTTAGTAGCACTTTAATATGTTTCTTCTGCTATAAATCTTTTTTTTTCTTTATATTACTGGACATCTGCTTTAAATCCCTAATTATATTGAAATATTTTCAAGGCAGTCAAAACAAGCTTATTATGTGGCCAGGTTTCCACCACAGAGCTGCACATAATCTCCACTTCAGGTCAGGACTCACGGATCACCCTCTGGGATTATGGACGGTCTGGAAGCAGCCCTCCCCTTTATTGGGACCAGCCGTGATTCACAGACGTATATTCATGGATTTTAAATCTTACTGTAGTTCAGCTTTTATTTATTTTTTTATTTATTTATTTTTATTTGTGAAAGAAATTATATAACAAAAAATAAATTAAAAAAATAAAATAAAATTCTTTTAATCTCAGAAATAACCTTCACCAATTCCAACAGCGTAGGAGGCGTAGTAGATAGTGCATAGGAATGTTCTCTTGGCCGTTGTCAAAACATGAGAGGATAGCTTCTTGGCAGATTTGGAGAGACCTGTAAAAAGCAGGCCTAGTAAAAAGTGGATGGGATTAGACGGGATATGGACCCGTAAGAGTAGCTGCAAAAGGCTAAGGACCTCTCTCTAGAAAGGTGCAATGTGTTGGCAGAGCCAGAAAATGTGGAAAAAAGCGCAGCACAGATTCCAAATATGGATGATGAACCCGTACACTTTTGGCTCTGGAGGAATAAGCTGATTCCCAGGTATTGAATATAGGAAAAATGCCTGTTGGATCCCTTTTGAAATCTGTACTAAGCTTTTTTGACCCGTACCTAATTGTGGGGTCATTTCAGTCTGGTAAGAGGCAGTATTTTCTGAGGTGTTGGTGATGGTGGACTCCCATAGTTATTTTGGAATTTTTTTGGAATTTATTTGATAGTTATAATTTATTTTAGAGACTTTTTATTTCTGCCGGACATGGTTGGACTTTTATTTTTAATTTATCCATAGCGCCACACCCTTGTGTTTTATATGTTTTCTTTATATACCAATACATATAGAAGATCTAGAGGCTGCCTCCCAAATCCTGCTTCATTGATCTAAGACAATATCATGTTGAAGGATTTGAGGCCACTTTCGCATATAAAGATGTGTATGAGAAGAAAGGGGACAGGCGTCTTGGAGCAACTTATAAATAGAGGAAATTAGGCCCCGTTGGTATGGGCCCTGAATGCAGATGTGTTCAAAAAGAGTAGGCTTCTCCAGGGTCAGGGAGGGAATCTTGGAGAAGAAGAAGTGTTGTATCTGTAGATAGACATAATACTGATGGGGAGGCATATGAGTAGCTTTTTGTAACTCAACGAAGGGTCTAAGCTTTTGGGTCACTGGGTGAACCAAGTGTTGCAGTTGAAATAGGTTGGCCTTGGCCCAGGAACAGGGGCGGACTGACCATTAGAGCACTCGAGTACTGCCCGAGGGCCAAGGGTCAGTAGGGGGCCCCATGAGATGCCCCTGGTACCTTTCAGAGGCTTTTTTGGGTGTGGTTTGAGTGTGGGTGAGGACACAGGGGCCCCATGATCCTCTATTGCCTGGGAGCCCCATGAGTTGTCAGTCCGCCCCTGCCCAAGAACCTATAAGGGCCAGAGCCAAACTATCCAGAAGATTAGGATTATATAAGACATTGGTCAGAGGTGGACAAAGAGAGGAGAGGGCAAATCTATCCCTGCACTACCTCCAGATATACAATGTAAAATGGGCCCAAGCATAAGATGCTTGTAGGAGGCAATTTCAGTATTGGTCATAGACCAGAGTAGAGAACAAGGGTGCAATGGACCCAGTTTCAGCCATTCAATCTCAGACCATTTATTGGGAGGGCGCTGAGAGGACCATAAGACAAGAGTAAGGAGGTGAGTGGCCAAATATTACGAAACAAGATCTGGAGTCCCCAGAACTCCCCTACATTGTGGTGAGAGAAGGTCTGTACAGGCAATTCGGTGAGATTTATTATGCCAAATAAAATGGAGATAGGATTTCTGAAGGGAACGTAGCTTGGACAGGGGAACGGGTACAGGAAGAGTCTAAAACAGGTACAAAAGCTTAGACAGTATGGTCATTTTTAACACATTAATCCTTCCAAGGAAGGAGATGGCAAGGCTGTCCCAAGATTTTAAGGATTGAGAAATAGCGAGAAAAAGGGGGGAGAAATTAGCTTCATACAGGGAGTGGTAGGAGGCAGTAAGATTGGTACCTACAGTAAATACCTCAAGGAGTGGGGGCACCAGCGGTAGGGATAACTTGATTGAAGAGAAGATAAAATAGCAGAAGGTCTGTGCAGCGGTAATGCTTCAGTTTTAGACGTGTTAACCTTATAACCTGACAAGACACCAAAGAGCTGGAGAGTACTATGCAGAACAGGTAGAGTAGTGTGAGGCTCCGTCAGTGTCAGCAAGATATCATCATCAAACAAAGACAGCTTAAAATCACTATTGTGGGTGTGTATCCCATGGATATCAGAATTGGATCTGATAGCTATAGCCAGAAGGCATCCCTGGCGTGTACCAACAGACATCCGAAAAGAAGGTGATAAGAATAAAGCTAATTTGACCTGGGAAGAGGGAGTGGAGTAGAGGGCTTTCAAAGCAGCCACAAACGGACCGTTAAACCCAAATCTCTCCAAAACTAGAAACATAAAAGGCCAATTTAAGCAGTCAAATGCTTTTTGGGCATCTAAACTCAACAAAAGAGTAGGAATTGGGAACTTATTGACAAGGTTGATCAAGTCAATGGTCCTCCTGGTATTATCTGGAGCGTATCTAGCTGGCACAAAGCCCACCTGGTCTCTGTGTATAAGCTTGGAGATACATTTGGCCAATCTTTTGGCTAGTATTTTTGTGAAAATTTTGTAGTCAGAGTTTAATAAAGCTGTGGGGCGATAATTATCTGGAAGGGAATGGTCCTTGTCTGGCTTCAGGATCACAGAGATATATGCGAGTGTAAAGTCATCGTGTGGGTGAGACCCCTTCAAGAGATCCAGAAATAAAGTCAAAAGATGAGGGGCTAAGATGCCAATAAAGGACTTATAATATGAATAGAGAAGACCGTTCGGTCCTGGAGACTTGTGAGTGGGAAGGTGTTTAATAACATCCAATAGTTCTTTGATAGAAATCTCTGCGTTCAAAACTGTAACATCAGAGGGTGACAAACACGGTAAATGTAATGAGTCAAACAAGGTGTCAAAAGAGGCCATCTGCAGGGGAGGGGGAATATCAGGGGCAAGGCAATTACAAAGCTTCTCATAGTATTCCCCAAATATTGCGGGTCATACGCGGGTTTGCCATCAGACTGGAGTAGATGGCCCGGAAGGAAGGGGACATTTGAGGTTTAAGTCTATTCACAAGCATACAGTGTGGTTTATTAGAGAACTCATAAAACTTTTGCCTAGCCCAGGTAAAGGACTAAGCAGTTTTATGTAGATCAAAAGCCCTGATTTGATCACGTATATGGGAAACCCTCTGTAACCGACGTATGGACGGTTTAGCAAGCAATCGACGTTCGGTAGTGGATAATTGGTGTAAAAGGGATTGCCTGGCACAAACAGAGTCCTTCTTTAAATGGGCACCCATGGAAATACAGAGGCCACTAATGATGGCCTTATGGGCCTCCCAGAGGGTAGAGGATGAAGTGAAAGCAAGCATCCAGACCCCAAGAGAGCTCCTCTCAAAGTTGTTCCAAGCGCAGAAAACTCTCATTAAAGTGCCAGTGGCAGACCCTAGGGGTGGAGTTAGGAAGAAGGAGATCAAGTGACAATGAAGCATGGTCCGACCAAGTCATCGGGTTGATCTCCAAAGAAACCAAAAAGGGGATCAGGGGACAAAAAAATGGTCTTATCTAGAGAACATGTGATGTGGAGTAGAATAAAACGTGAATTGCCTATGGAGATATTGTTTGACCCGCCAGGCATCAAAGAGACGATGCTCATGAATCAGTTTGCAGAAAGCCATCGAGGAGGAGCATAGACTCTTCGATGAGGTAGGGGCAAAGAGCACCTTCCTATCCTTGTGGGGAGACATAACTAAATTAAAATCCCCCCAAACAATCATACATGGAGTAGATATCGAACATAACTTGTCTAGAGTCTGAGAGAGAAATAACAGCTGACCAGAGTTGGGTGCATACAGATTCAAAAGTACAAATGGAGAGCCCTCATACATACATTCCAACAGGACATAGCAACCATGTGGGTCAATTCAAGAGGAGGAGACCCTCAGGGAGCAGTTTTTCTGGATCAAAATAGCTACTCTGGCTTTCTCGGAGGGATCAAAAGCTGAATAGGATTGTGGAAAGCTCTTGGAGGCAAAGTGAAAAGAGCCATCTTGTTTGAAATGGGTTTCCTGAATGAATATAATATCTGCTCCCGAGGCTCCTTCAGAGCCATCCACTGTTTTTAAATTGAATTAAGCTCTTTGACATTATATGACAACAGCCTTAAGGTCATCCTGAAACAGCAATTGGTATAGCAGCTGTGTAACCCGAGCATAGAGAAAAATTATCATCGATGAGACAAAACAGAAAATAACAGAGAACAAGGTGATGATCATGGCAACAGGCCTAGTACAAACAAATGCATCACAGAGAACAGGGACTACAGCCGGAAACAAATATATCATCAAAGATACATACCCGGGATATCAGAGATATCCCGAGTCATCAGGGCTGGAAGCCTGACACACAAGGGGGCAACATGGCAGCTGCCTACCTCAGATAACCACTTAATAGCTGTAATCAGGACATACAAATGAGGGAGGGATAATATAAAATTCCAAAGGCACACATGGGAGCATAAGAGCTCATTTAGCAAGGTGTGAAACATGATATCTGGAAGAGTCAGGGGGTGATGCCCTCCGATCCAAGAAGTCAAGATCATTGGGGAGTGCATGGAAACCTCTTCCTATGGGTTTAGCTGGGGGCCAGATCTTGCATGGAGTAGCGGAAGACCGGGAAGGTGTAGGAGGTTGCAAAAAGGCCTCTTCTGGCAGGGGAGGAAATTCCAACTGTTTGAAGAAGTAGTCTGCTTCAAGGAGATCATGGAATAAGACTTGGGAATTATGTCTGGAGACAACAAGCTTAAAGGGAAATCCCCACTGTTGAGCGATACAGTGCTGCTGGAGATGAGTGGTAACTGGCTTCAAGACATGTCTCTTTGCCAAAGTAATAGGGGATAGGTCACTGAAAATCTGAACCTTGCCCCCCTTAAATTCCAGGAAGGTCTTGTTGCAAGTAGAGACAAGCAAGGTTTCTTTGCTATCAAAGTAATGAAAATGAATGATAACGTCTCTGGGCCTAGTACCCTCAGGAGGCCTAGGGCCTTACGATCTATGGGCCCCGTCCATACGGCAATCAACATCTGGGACTTTGGAAGCCAGAGTGGTAAACAGAGACAACAGGTACTGTTTAAGTTGGGAGTCAGGGACACCACGCACATGAATATTTTGGTGGTGCTCCCTGTTTTCCAGGTCCTCCTGCTGGAGCTGTAACTGGGACATGGAATGTTTCAGATTTGCATTATCCTCCTCCATAAAATGCACATATTGCACCAATTCGTCAAACTTTGATTTAAGGTGCTCCGAATTTGGTAATCTCCCCCCGAGCTCCTGGGCCAATTTCCCAATTTCAGGAGAAATAGTGTGGGCGATATTATATAAAATTTGTTTTCCAGGATATCTGCCGTCAGATAGGGGGGCACTGGAGTAGGAAGCAAGGCAGCAGGGGCGTCTGTGTCTGTCCCCACCATTTCAGTGGACAATCCGGAGCCCTCACTTGGGCCTCCGCAACTACTTGAGGCCGGGGATGCAGGCCTACTGAAAAAGCGATCCAGCATGGAAGGCCTCGGATCCGGAGGAAGCGGCGTGGGTAGTTTCCATCGCCTGATTTTGCCCATGAGTGTACCCGAGGGTGTCCTGACACAGAGAACAGCACTCCTGGGTCTGTGGCTGCTGCAGAAGGGTGTAGGGAGGCCATTGCAGTCCGAGGATTCGCGGAGCTCACCCTTCACATATCCACCATCTTGGGATGCCGTGCATGCGCCCTGTTCAGCTTTTATTATTTGCTCTATGAAAACAATTATTTTGGCCTCCTTAATTTTTAGGCTGTGCTGAGAACTGATGTAGTGTTCATACATTTTCATGTTCTCTTCATAAGTTGAAGTAACTCCAGTCATAACAGCATGCAAGAGATAAGTGCTAAATTTCCAAAAAGTAAAATGGTTATTGTTGTGTCTGCATGAAGAACATGTTGTAATACTGAAAGTGACATGTCACTGTCAACAAAAGAGTGGATAAAAAGGAAACATTGTGGGATTATATTAGCGACTTGTTTTTTGCAAAAAAATCACTGAGGTGAGTGTCATGTTAGTACATTCACCAAATTTACCTAGGACTAATCTATTTTTACTGGTAAGCAGTGCAATGTTACTCATATTATATGTGTTGGGAATTGCCAGTAAACAATATCGTTAACATGTTGCCAGTTTTGTGGATATCACAGTAATCCTCCCATGGCTTGAAGCAGTGAATTACAGAAAGGGGTCCAGACAGATGGTACATTGTGCAATTTACTTCATTCAAAGAATAATTACAGAGTCCATTACTCACCACCAGCAATACATAAAGTTGAAACCACACTTTACAAAATGAAAAAAAAATGGTTTAAAACAAATTTTATAAAATCCAGAAGAAGAATAGAAGAAATGATATAATTTTCAGCCCAGAGATTTTTGAGTTTGTTTACATGTGCTCTACTTTTATATAAGTAATTTATAAAAATATGAATATTAGTAATAGTTGAGAAATGCATTTATTGGTATACTTGTCCACATCTTTAGACATGTACAGTAGTAAGTTCTAAAAACCTTATTTATTTATTACTTTTTCATAGATTATTATCAGCACTAACTATATAATAAAATCATTTTTCAATAAGTAAATTTCTCAATTGTGTTGGAGATTTGCTTTATATTAAGCTGAAGTGTTGCAAGCATATTTGCTTAACTAATTTCAGGTCCACCTGACCTAAAGTGCCATGCTGTTTTTTTAATCCTAGAGACCCTGAGACATTTGTAATCCTGTTACTGGTTGCTATAATGATAATGACAATATACAGTTATATTTTCTCCAACATCTCTTTTCTCCATCTGTATCACCCTGACAGCTCAATTTCAATTTAATGTAATTGAAATACTCTGCACTATCTTTAATAAAAAATGAGCATGCCAATAAAAAATGTTTTTTCTATACCTAAATGGAGCAAAGTAGCTTCAGTATCAGAATGCTAAACCTCTGTTGATGTAAAGAGTTGTAGCTCTCCTAAAGATCAGAGCTAACTGGGTTAATTGGGGGGGAAAAACAAAGGACTTTTTTTTTCATTTATAAAGCTGCAGCTCTTTCATAAACATCTACAATTACAGTATGTGATCCAGTTATTAAAATGGCCATGTATGAGAGTCACTTATTTAGGGGTTGGGAGACCCATATTGGGTCCCAAATCTAAATGGCTATTGAAATTCTTACTACGTAAAAGTCTAGTTTGCAATAACAGGGGGCTCCATTTGTATATTGTTAGCTACTATTTTAGACTGTATGATATCACCTCTGGTGAGACAATTCAGGGTATATCACATGGATGCCGCAGACTTTCTGCAAAATATTGGTGCTGCAACTAATCTACAAGGTCCATATACAAAAACTTGAAGCACCGCTCAAAGCACTGAAAATTCCCCCACCCCCTTCTGCAGTCCAAAGCACAGAACAAGTTCATCCAGGCAAGCTGAAACCAACTGGAAAAAAGAAAATGGAAATGTTTCACACCAGAAACCAGCCACTATATAAAGAGCTGAAGATACGGCTTCAGCCTGAACTCCTCATGACTATGCTCCCCTAAAATCAGAGTGCACCACTGAGTACCAAAGAGAAATCAGCTCACCTAGTAGAAACAGTAGTTGTCACAAAATTAAGGAAATCAAGAATTTGAGGAATCCTTAAAATGTACTTTGTTGAAAAATTAGTTATTGTTCAAACAGCATTGTTTATATAAGAGGGGAGCAGCAATGGGCTTAAATGGTGTCCCATCGTATGAAAAGGCATCAATGGAAGGACTGAGTGTCACTATGCTATATCACTAAGACATCATCACTGTAGCACTACCAGCATAATCATTAACCCCTTCATGCCTAAGGGTAAAACAAATCCTAACACTGAAGCATAATCTTGCAACTTTCACATGTGTTAGTAAAACCGTACATATCATAACAACTACTTTGTACATCCAGGTGGATTATACCTTGTTTTTTTTCAAGACAACATGGGCTTTCATTTGGTGATTAATGGTAATGGATATCTGCTGATTTTTTTTTATTATCAAAGTAAAACTGTCCTAAAATAGTAAAAAGAAATAATTTTTTTAAATGTAACTGTGTGTTTCTTGTTACTACCAAAAATAAATTTTCCAGCTCTTGACAATTGCAGTGATACCATATATGTGTATGTTGTTTGTTGTTTGTACCCACAGTACAGCCCAGAAACAATAGTGCTTATTTTGTTTTTTGTCTACCTAAAACACACTGACACTGACACCAATTTTAAAAAAACTGACCTTTGACCCTGATCTTTTACCTTGACCTTTGACCCTGATCTTGATCCAAATACTAACCCTGGGACTGAACTAGATCAAACCTTGATCTAGGTATTTTTTCTTTATTTTTTCTTTTATTTTTTAATATTTATTTATCTTTGTTTTTAACAAACAGTTTTTTTTCCTCTGTGCAAGGAGAGAGAGAGATACAATGTATCTTTCTCCTCCATTCATAGAGGAAAAAAAAAACAAGGGGGGCAGGCTGTACAGGGAATGATCACTGTGATAGCCAATCAGAGGCTATCACAGCTATCATGTGACCCGGAATCAACAGTTCCAGGTCCCAATCGTTAGAACGGGACCTAGGGCTCTCAGTGACACCCCGGTCTTTGTGCAGGGAGTGCGCTGTGCGGCATGCTCCCAGCACAGAGAAAGGAATGCAAATATGTGGCCCCATAGAAAAAAGCCCAGTTGTGTGGGGCGTCAGCAGGAAGGGGCTAATTGATTAATGCCACATTAACCACTTCCACGCCACCCTATAGCAGAAATACTGCTACAGGGCGGCAAGGGTGTGCAAAATCACACACACACATATATATATATATATATATATGATGTTGCAGTACTGGGTAGGGGGCACATGCGTGCCCTACCCACTCCGCCATTCGTGGCCTTGGCTGTCAATCAGCGGTCCTGGCCAGTGATTCCCCGGTGAGTATTACCGACGGGAGATAGACCTGTGTATGGACAACACAGATCTCTCCCCTGTCAGATCTTGCACACTGCTTTGTATGGCTCTGCATAAGAGAGCCATACAAAGCAGTGTGCTTACAGTGTAAAGCACACACACAGCACAAAATTGTCATTTTTTTTTTGTTTATAGTGCAAAAAATAAATAACACAGAGACAATCAAATACCACCAAAAGAAAGCTCTATTTGTGGGAAAAAGGACATACATTTCATTTTGGTGCAGTGTTGAATAACTGTACAATTGTCAGTTAAAGTAATGCAGTGCCATATCACAAAAAATGGCCTGGTCATGAAGGGGGGTAAATCCTCTGGAGGGCAAGTGCTTAAGTTTACTCAGATGTGGCATTCACCAGTCTTTGCTTATGCTGGCAGTGCAACCAGGATGATGTGTTTGGGATTTGGTATAGTAACATTGAGTCCTTATTGTCATTCCATAAAAATATTAATTTGGCAGGTTCAAATATCATATATGATTCTAAACAGGTATCAATTTGTAATACCTTGGTTCAATGCAATTTCATTTAATGTAAGCTGTAAATAAAAAGTACCTATGGAAAAGATAAAAACACTTAATTTTAAGGGAACAAGCTTTCCAAGGCTCACGGCTGTGCTTAGACTGGGAGGAAATATTTTTAAAAGACTAAAAGTACAACCCATGAGGCTGGCGTGCAAAAATAGCCATACAAATATTAAAAATATAAAAATGGAGGAACACTATCATCATCTAAAATTTACAAAGCATATAGCAAAATGTGTAAAAAGAAAATCAAGGCCACAAAAACTTAAAACAAACTACAGAGTGTGAAAGAATGTAATACAAACTTCCGAAAATGATTTAACTCAAAAATCAGGTCTGGTCATGTAAGCCTTTACAATTCAAAGTTGTAAACTTGGGAGAAGGAGAAGGTGAATGTATTAATTGTCTTTTTCAGCTAAAACCTTGACCAGATAGCTTACACTCACATGTCCTCAAAGAGTTGAGCTCTGTTATTTTGAAGCCATTGTTTCTAATTTTTAGAGATTCTTTATAGACTGGTTTGGTGCCACTTGATTGATACAAGGCTGATGTGGTGCTCTTATTTAAAAAGAGAGAATAGTCTTTACCAAGTAACTACATACCAGATAGTTTAACATCTATAGTAGGGAAGATACACATAGACGAGTTTTTGATGGAAAACAATATTATAAGCAATAGCATGTATTCACAAAAGGCTGAAGTTGTAAACAAATCTGCTTTCTCTTTATGAGGAAGTAACCATTAACTAACACAAAGGAGTAACTACTGATATAATACACTTGGACCTTGCAAAAGCATTTTGCACAGGTCTCCACACTTGGCTAGTGTGTCAGTTAAAGTCTACAGGCTTGGAAAATTCAGTATATTAATAAATATAAAACTGGCTGGTTATTAGTGGTGTTTCCCAAGGTTCAGTCTTGAGACCTCACTCTATAAATGATACAAGCAGACCTAAATGCACTGTTTGATTGAGCAACTATGTGACAATTGAAGTTTATTGTTCATAACCGTAAAGTTATGCACTTGGGAGATAAAAAAATGCATGCATTGTACTGTACATAATAGGATGAAAACAGTTGGGGGAGTCAGTGGTGGAGAAGGTGAGAGAGGCGATCTGGGTGTTATTCTAGATTAGTGCTTCTCAACCTTTTTCCAGCTGGGGCACCCTTGAAAAGTATTTTCAATCACGAGGCACCCCTGTCCAAGGCTTGGTTCATGTTACTGTGTGTCACGGATGCACGCGAAACCGTGCTCATTCCTGACATTCAGACAAATTCTCTGCTCTTTAGGGGTACCCCCATACATGGGCAAACATGGGGTGTTTTTGGTGTGGTGAAATTTTAAAACTAAGGTCAGGGATGACTTTCCCTGCATTTCTGTGGGTAAGGCAGCACATTGAAGTGAATGTGCTGCCCTACACCCAGCCACACAGATGTGAACCAAGTGCCTGTTCACCTGTGAGGTTAGAGGGCAGTAAAACCACACAATT
Organism: Staurois parvus; assembly: GCF_062004578.1. Classification (NCBI taxonomy): domain Eukaryota; kingdom Metazoa; phylum Chordata; class Amphibia; order Anura; family Ranidae; genus Staurois; species Staurois parvus. The sequence goes on from NW_028317949.1 coordinate 14,347,310, forward strand.
GAGCTGCTTTTACCACCCCTAACTGCTCCCCCTTTAGCTGCAGAAACAGCAGTTGGGGTTATACACAGTTGTGGTGTGGTGATTGATGCTGCTTTTACGGGGTTAAACTAGGTGGTGGGGAGGCAACATTTTTAGTATAAGGTATGCTAAGTGGGATGGATGTCTGTGCAGTGGAGATGCCCCAACAAATTGCAACAATCTTTTTTTGAAATGATTTGCAATCATAAGCAGTGAGTGAGGTACTTGGTGGAGGTGGAGAAAGTAGAGAGTTAAAAGTAGAGAAGAGACAAGGAGGACTGGATGACAAGCGATTGATGAGAGTGACAAAGTAGGCTTGTTTGGCAGCATGGAGGGAGGAATTGTATGTTAAGAAAGCAGATTTATATTGGGTGAAAGCTTGATGAGATTTTGTCTTATGCCACAACCGTTCCAGCGCATGACTATGTCGTTTAAGATTTCTGGTGTCGTCAGTCTGCCAAGGTTGTAATGGTCGGGGCCTGATGCTTTGTGTTGTTAGAGGACCAAGTGAGTCTAGTGTGGATGAAAGCAAACTGTTGTAGACAGCAGTGGCCAGGTCAGGGCAGGACAGGGGAGAGATTCTATCATAGAGGTGGTCAGTTGCAGAGTAGAAAAGAGAAGGGTTAAAGTTGTGAAGGTTTCTGCGGTTAATTGTTTGCTGCTTGGAGGGATACTATAGGTGTTTGAAGATGAGGACACTGTGAAGGTGATGAGATTGTGATCAGACAGCAGAAAGGGGGTATTTGTGAGGTTGTAGGGAGTGCAACAATGGGAGAAGACAAGGTCTATTGCAGGGCTTGAAATTTCCATTTGCCTGCTCGCCAATGGCGAGTAGAAATTATGGTGGGGGCGAATGTATCCCTCAGGGCCATCTTGCTGAGCAGGCTCGGAGCTCAGGCCGGATCTATCATTGCCAATGGGAGCCGTCAGACTGAGCTGAGTGCAGTGAAAGCAAAGGAAGGAGTGTGTGCTGTGCTCTCTGCACCCCTAGAGTGCAGTATCCGGATCTGTGAGTGAACAACGAAGTACTGCAACTTTTTATGAGGGGGGATGTGTGTTTGTATGTGTACATGTGTCTGTGTGTTTGTTTGTGTGTGTCTGTGTATGCATGTACATGTGTCTGTGTGTATGTACATGTGTGTATCTGTACATGTGTCTGCGGGTATGTACATGCATGTGTGTGTGTATGTACATGTGTTTGTGTGTGTGTGTGTATGTATGTATGTACATGTCTGTGTGTGTACATGTGTCTGTGTAAGTATGTACATGTGTCTGTGTGTATGTACATGTGTCTGTGTGTATGTACATGTGTCTGTATGTGTGTATTTCTGTGTATGTACATGTATCTGTGTGTATGCGTGTCTGTACATGCCTGTGTGTGTATACATGTGTTTGTATGTGTGTGTGTGTGTGTGTGTACATGTGTCTCTGTGCGTGTGTGTACATGTTTCTGTGTGTGTATGTACATGTCTGTGTGTGCACACAGGTGTCTCTGTTTGTGTGTGTTTGTTGGTGGTGAGTAACTCTTAAGGCCTGGCTAGTAGCTCAGAAATTTTAAGCCTTGGTCTAATGTATTCCCATCAGAGTGAGTGGAGGACTGTGTCCATTGTGTTAAGGCAAAAGATGAGGTTAGGCTGAAGAGTTGGGATGTTGCTGGGTTGTTCACATTAATGGGGATGTTAAAATCTCCAAGAATGATAGATAGAAAAAAATAAAGGTAGTTCAGAGGAGAGAAAGTAGAGTAGGCAGGTGGAGAAATCATCAAGAAAGTGAGACAAAGGTCCAGGAGGCTGATAGATCACTGTAATCCTCAGAGAAATGAGAGAAAACAGCCAAATGTAGTGAGTCTTGAAAGAAGAGAAGGATAGAGAGGGATGGTTATGGAGGACTTGAAAGGTGCTCAGTGGGGATAGAAGCAAACCAACTCCACCTCCTTTATGACCACTGGGTCGGGGTGAGTGGGTCCAGAGAAGGCCTCCATAGGAAAGTGCTGTGGGAGAAGCAGAATCTGATGCTTGAAGCCTGGTTTCTGTAATTGCTAGTAGGTTATGGGAGCGGGAAACAAAAAGGTCATGGACAGAGGTGAGCTTATTACAGACAGACCGGGCATTCCAGAATGCACATGAAAAAGGGAGGGTGGTTTTTAGGAGCATGGGGATTGATATTAAATTGAGCAGATTGCGGCTATTCCCGGAGGAAAGAGGGTGCCTGGTGTGGGGGTGAGATAGTGGAGGACCAGGGTTTGGGGAGATATCCCCAGAGGTTAGGAGAAGAAGAAGGGTGAGGAAAGTAAGATGGGACCAGGATGTATATGAGTGCACATGCCTACCAGTTCTGGTGTTTTGGTCAGCAGGTTAGTAAAGTATCAGCAGGAGGTGATGAGAGCAGTGGTAGGGAGATGCTTGAGTTGCAGAAATTACAGTTTAAGGTGGAGATGAGAGCAGCATTTACCCAGAGATGGCAGAAGTCTATGCGTTGCAGAAATTACAGTTTAAGATGGAGATGAGAGCAGATGAGAGCAGCATTTATCTGTGAAAAAGCAGAGAAGACATGATTACCCGCTTGCCGACCCGCCGCAGTGTTTTTACTGCGGCAGGGCGGCACCTGTACGCACAGCGCTGTCTTTTAACGTCGTTGTGCAAAACAGGTAGGGGGTGCGCACGAGGCGCGTGCCTCCTTACCCGTCCCACCGATCATGGGAGCGGGTGTCCATCACCGGCTCCTGGCAGGTCATTTCCCGCTGGGTGCCGGTGATTACAAGTAATCACTGATAGATAGTACAGCTGCATTGTTTCCGTTCAGAGCACGCTGAACCTGAGAGAAGACTTTATCTCTCGGGATCAGCGTGTTCCTGTGAAGTACACCCCCCTGCCCCCTAGTAAAACACCCCCCTCACACAGTTAACCCTTTCTTTACCTAATAAAATTTAACCCCTTCCTTCCCAGTGCCATTAGTACAGTGTCAGTGTTTTTTTTTGCACTGATCACTGTATTGGTGTCACTGGGGATGTCAGTGACCCCAAGTCAGTTCCCCCCCAGTGTCAAAATGTCAGCCGCAGTCCCGCCATAAGTCGCTGATCACTGTCATAAATCGCTGATCACCGCCATAAGTCGCTGATGGTCGCCATTATTGGTATAATAAAAAAAAAATCCCAGTATCTTTCCCGCCATTTGTAGATGCTATAACTTTCATGTAAACCAATTAATTTACATGTATTGGGATTTTTTTTAGCAAAGGCATGTCGCAGAATACATTTTGGCAGAAATTTATGACTAAATTTGATTTTTACATTTTTTTTACTGGACATGTTTTATAGCAAAAAGTCCAAAATAATGTTTTTTTCTCAAAATTGTCAGACTTTTTTTTTATAGCGCAAAAAATGAAAAACGCACAGGCGATCAAATACCACCAAAAGAAAGCTCAATTTGTGGGAAAAAAGGATGTAAATTTCATTTACGTACTGTATTGCATGACCGCACAATTGTCCGTTAAACTAGCACAGCGCTGTATAGCAAAAAAATTGCCTAAATTGCAGTATCTATACCATAGTTTGTAGACGCTATAACTTTCACACAAAGCAATCAATATACACTTATTGGGATTTTTTTTTACCAAAAACATGGAGCAGAATACATTTTGGCCTAAATTTATAACTAACTTTGAGTTTACTATATATTTTTTATAGCTGAAAGTAAAAAATATCATTTTTCTTCAAAATTTTTGGTTTTTTTTGTTTATAGTGTGAAAAATAAAAAGAGCACAGGTATTCAAATACCACCAAAAGAAGGCTCTATTTGTGTGAAAAAAAGGACGTAAATTTCGTTTGGGTGCAGCATTGCATGACCGCGCAATTATCAGTTGAATTAGTGCAGCGCCGAGTAGCAACAAGAGGCCTGGTCAGGAAGGGGGGTAAATCCTCAGGAGGGCAAGTGGTTAAGGTGCTGTGTTCAACTGCAGCTTCACACTCCAGCATCAAACAAACTCATGCAGAAAACTGCACCCCATCTGTGACTGTGCCCCCCGTCTGTACACAGAAACATACACACATACACATATACATGTACACATGCACACACATACACATATACATGTACACATACACACATATACACACATACACATATACATGTACACATGCACACACATATACATGTACACATACACATATACATGTACACATACACACACATACACATATACATGTACACATGCACACACATACACATGTACACATACACACACATACACATATACATGTACACATGCACACACATACACATGTACACATACACACATACATGTACACATACACACACAGGCACATTTATACAGCATTATGAAAAGTTACAGTACCATAGCTTCCATCACACACCCAGGTACTGCCCTCTAGGGGGAAGCAGAGAGCACAGAAGACACTCCCCTTCCCTTTGCTTTCACTTTGCTGAGTGGTGTGATGCTCCCAGTGCCGATGTTCAGTGCAGCTGGGGATCAGGAGCTTGGGCTCAAGTGACAACCATTCTCTGCATGGCACCCCTGAAGACCTCTGGAGGTACCCTGGTTGAGAAAGGCTGTTCTAGATCATAGACTTATTAATAGCATGCTATGCCAAGCTGCAGTTTCTAAAGCTAGCAAAATACTTTCTTGTACTATAAGAGGTATTGATTTCAGAGAGACATCATTTTGCTCCTGTACATATAATTAGTAATACCTCATCTGGAATATGCTGTCCAGTTTTGGGCACTAGTTCAAAAATGGATATTTGGAAACTGAAGAGGGTTTGGAGAAGGGCAACCAAACTGATAAGAGGCAAACAGAACCTCTGCTATGAAGAAAGATTATTGGAACTGAATGTATTCTCCCTTGGGAAAAGGTGATTAAAGGGGATATGATTGCCAAGCATAAATACACAAATGGCCCATATAGTAAGCTTGGTGCACTTTAAGGTAAGTATAAAGGATAAGAGGGCAATCTTTATGTCTATAGAAGAAGAGGTGTAGCCTCCACATACAGAAAGGCTTCTTTACAGAAAATTTACAATAGACTCCCACAGGAACTAGTTCTGGCAAGCTCACTTGATTGCTTTAAAAAGAGCTGGATGCATTTATAAATGCACATAATATAACAGGATATCAACACATATAGGTAACACCGCCATAAATTGTTGATCCAGAGAATATCTGACTGTCTTGGGGGACCAGAAATAATTTTTTCTCCTGCTGGAGCAAATTGGATCAAGAATTCAAGTATGGTGTCTAATCAATGACATTTAAAACATATGCGCCTGGAAGATTCAACTGAATGTGAATGTTTGGAGAATATCGGATTCATTGCTTTATAAATATGTCCTCACATGGTGTGGTAAGTTCACTTTTTGGAATTTTTTTCACTGGCAAGTGAAACTGGAAGGCATACTCTGTAAATAATAACAATTTATACATCTTCATAGACAATAGCTTAGGATATTTTTGCAAACAATGACCAACATGATTAGAATAACAAGAATAAAATACATATTCTTTTTATTGTGAGAATGATGCCCATTCTAGTAATTGCTTGTACAAAGGCTTCATTAACTAGTACATTAAGGAAATTTGATTTGTACCTCTAGATCTGTTTTTTAAGAGTCCATTACATTCTTAATGACCCTGAGCAATGGAAGCACTGCATTTGCTCACAATGGGAGGTATATATGTAAGGTTGTTAGGACTGATTTATTACACCGTTGATTAGCAACTGCAAGGTGAAGTGATTTCATTGAAAGACCCCTTTTCTAAAACTTTGAAAATTTTAATTTTAAAATTATCATGGTTTAACTAATCACAAATACAAAAAAATGAAGGCTGCAGCATATGTTAAACATAACACTGACAGTGTATTTTACATTTTGAAAGCACACCAATTTTTAAATATAAGACCTTATAATATTTATTGTATTAGAACAAATTTTAGGTTTATTATATAAAAGTACCAAGTGCAAATTTAAAATAAATGACAGTCGTGTGTTTCTTTGTTTAATATACAGGCAGCATTTCATTAAATTTTTATTTTTCTGCAAATATTTTCTGCAAATATTATTTATGAATCTTTTTAAAATTGAATAGACTGAGTGATAAAAAAAGTAGTATATAAATTACAATACAGAGTGTGAGGGGGCTAATATATTAGACCAGGATTGGGAGCAGGGGCAGACTGACAACTCATGGGGCCCCCGGGCAATAAAGGATCATGGGGCCCCTGTGTTCTTGCCCAAACTCAAAAAAAACTATGAAAAAGGTACCAGGGGCATCTCATGGGGCCCCCTACTGACCCTGGGCCCGAGTTTCCAAATGGTCAGTCCCCCCTGATTGGGAGGTATAGAAGATTAAGGTATACTAAGTAAGAGGCAGCAAGCAGGGATGGGGAAGATGTCAGGGATAAGGATGATGGTGCTGTAATGTGCTGCACATCCACTGGTAGTAAATACCACCTGGCTCTAAATTTTTAATTGCCTCCAGGATGTTGCCATTGATGGATTCTTTAGGGGACAGAAAAATGATGTGTTCTCACTCTACTGCATAGTGATGATTAGGTTCTACTCTCTATTCCCGTGGGTAGGGATGGTCCTTTGGAGATACTGTTTGCAATAAACTAGCATAGATTGTAGATATTAGATGGGTAAGTGGATCTGGTAAGATGCACAGGGTTTGAAAAGGGGTGAGAATGATGGCATAGCATTGTGTATTTTGTGAGAAATTCAGAAAACAGTGGATCTGGAAATATGTTCAAGGGGCACAAGGTTGCTCTCATTTAGTTTTTTAAGTCGAGAAATGTACTTTTGTTGAAAAACACTTGAGGCAAGAGTTTGGAAGTGAGATGCCAGTCACTCTAGAAAGTTCCTGGATTGATATGGGGAAAATTTGGATTTCCCTGCAGTGGAGTTAATGAGCTAACCATAGTAAAATTATTTTTTTTTTGCAAGCTAAAATACTCAGCAATTGAATAGGGAGGTCCTGTCACTTTACCCAAGGATAAGCGCCAACAAGAATGTCTGGGTAAAAATGTTTTATATGGGTCCAGTTTTTATATTTCCTGCATATATTCCAATTCACTATTCTTATAAGATGGCTGGCATAAAAGTATTTTCTAATGTCAGGAAGGCCAATGCTAACAGGCTTTTTAGGTGCAGTGAGGATGAGAAAATTGACAAGATCTAAAAGCATTCGACAGGGTCCTGTTAGTTTTCACTTTAACTTGGTGTTCATAATATAAGTCAGTCATTCCTAAGTGGTGGAGCACAGCAGATATGAAATCCAAAGTGACCCCATCAATGGCCTTCTCTGCACCTGTGGAAAGTAGAAATCTGGAGATTTTCCTAGTTTTAGTCCAATGATAGAGACTGATTGCTTTAAGAACATTGTCCCTGGCTTCCCTCCCTCTTGGTCTGGAGAGATGACCTATGACGTAGGGGATCAGTGGTAGTAAACAATTAGCTAAACTTCTAGCAAGGATTTTTATCATCTATGTCTAATAAGGAAATTGGTTTATGGGTAGCACAGAGACTGGGATCTTTACCTTATTTTGGAATAATCATAATGCGGCCTTTAGAAGATAAGGTGACACTAAGATGATGGTCATTGATGAGTCAAATTCTCTAAAGAAAAAGGGTGTTAGGGTCTTTTCAAGGGCTTTGTGGTAGTAAGGAGTAAGACCCCAGCTCCATGACTCTTTACTAGTTTAAGTTGGGACCAGGGGCAGACTGACAACTCATGGGGCCCCCGGCCAATAGGGGATCATGGGGCTCCTGTGTCCTTGCCCAAACTCAAAAAAGCCTATGAAAAAGGTACCAGGGGCATCTCATGGGGCCCCCTACTGACTGCGGACCCTCAGGCAGTGCCCGAGTTTCCAAATGGTCAGTCCGCCCCTGGTTGGGACAGTGCTGTATGCACTTTTTTGGTTGAATGAGAAGTTCTAAGGGTGCTATTGTGTCTTCAGGCAGGAAGTTCTGATTGTCAGATGAGACATGGCAGGGGGGTTAATGGTGTGCAAGACAAGTCATGTAATGTTTCATAGAATGTTCTAAATTGAGAAGCAATATCTGCCAATTTTTTATGTAATGTGCCTTTTACATCCATATATGATCTATGTTATATGCAGCCATCTTATTTTTGAGTGTTCAAGCATACCTGCATAAGCCAAAGCAAGTAATTCTATGAGAAACATTTTATGTAGTGTAAAGCACTTGGTGCTCTGCTTTTGTGATTCTGCTTTCATCTGTTTCTGTATTTTCATGAATTTTCCATTATTAACACAGGTTTATAAGTGTGGTACCCAATGTATTAATAAGGTCAAAGTATTTGACTAACTTTTGAAGAAGATGGGTTAAAAGAGTTGCATTGCTTAACATCACTTAGCATATTTTTGATAAGAATATACAGTAAGTCCCAGGGGCGTAATGACAACTCATGGGGCCCCCGGGCAAAAGGGGATTGTGGGGCCCCTGTGTCCTTGCTCACACTGAAAAAAAGCCTATAAAAGGTACCAGGGGCATTTCATGGGGTCCCCTACTGACCCCGGGCCCTCGGGCAGTGCCCGAGTGCTCGAATGGTCAGTCTGCCCCTGGTAAGTCCCCTACTGGAGAAACAGAGATAGATGTGTTAATCAGGGCATAGTCTAAAATGACCAAGGGCTCAGTGGTGGCATTGCTCAGGCTAGGAAGGTCCCTATTCATCAGATAGCAATAATCTACTCCAGAGTAGTGTCCGTCATGGGGGTAGGAGTTATATATATATATATATATATACCACTCAAAAAAATTAAAGGAATACTTTTTAATCAGAGTATAGCATCTAGTCAATTAAACTCCTGGGATATTGATCTGGTCAGTTAAGTAGCAGAGGGGGTTGTTAATCAGTTTCAGCTGCTTTGGTGTTAATTAAATTACCAAACGATGTACTAGATGGGCAACAATGAGATGACCTCCAAAACAGGAATGGTTTTTTAGGTTGAAGCCACTGACATTTTTTCCTTTCTCATCTTTTCTGACTGTTTTTCACTAATTTTGCATTTGGCTAGGGTCAGTGTCACTACTGATAGCATGAGGAGATACCTGGACACTACAGAGGTTGCACAGGCAGTCCAACTCCTCCAGGATGGCACATCAATATGTTCCATTGCCAGAAGGTTTGCTGTGTCTCCCAGCACAGTCTCAAGAGCATGGAGGAGATTCCAGGAGGCAGACAGTTACTCTAAGACAGCTGGACAAGGCCATAAAAGGTCCTTAACCCATCAGCAGGACCAGTATTTGCTTCTTTGTGCAAGCACTGCCAGAGCCCTAGAAAATGACCTCCAGCGGGCCATTGGTGTGATCATAGAGCTCGATTGCCATTTGCCATTGAACACCAGAATTGGCAGATCTGCGACTGGCGCTTTGTGCTTTTCACAGATGAGAGCAGCTTTATCCTGAGCACATGTGACAGATGTAAAAGGGTCTGGAGAAGCCGTGGAGAATGTTATGCTGCCTGTAACATCGTTCATCACGACCATTTTGGTGGTGGGTCGGTGCTGGTCTGGGAAGGCATATCCATGGAGGGAATCACAGACCTCTACAGGCTACACAATGGCACCCTGACTGCCATTAGTTATGGGGATGAAATCCTTGGACCCATTGTCAGATTCTACACTGGTGCAGTGGATCCTGGGTTCCTCCTGGTGCACGACAATGCCAGTCCCATTATGGCAAGAGTATGCAGGCAGTTCCTGGAGGATGAAGGAATTTATACCATTGAATGGCCCCCACACTCTTCTGATGGGCACTGAAAGGCAGTACTCATATATGGCACTGATAGGAAGCACTGATAGGCGGCACTGACTGGCACTGATAGGTGGCATTGACTGGCACTGTTATGCAGCACTGAATGGCACTGTTAGGCGGCACTGACTGGAACTAATAGGTGGCGCTGATTGGCAGCACTCATAGGTGGCACTGACTGCTACTGATAGTTGGCACTGAAAGGCAGCTCAGATGGGAACTGATATGTGGCATTGATGTGCACTTATAGGCACTGATATGTGGCATTGATGTGCACTGATGGGCACTGACAGGTGGCATTGATGGGCACTGACAGCTGGCATTGATGGACATTGACAGGTGGCACTGATGGGGATACACTGATCATCAGGGCACTGATCATCAGTGCCCTAATGATCAGTGTAGATGTCTACTCTCAGGAATGCTGATTACTGTCTCTCCTCTCCTCACGAGCTGTCAGCGTGACAGCTTGTGAGGAGAGGAATGCATATAACCAGCATTTCTTTATTTACATGCTATCAGCTGTGATTGGACACATCTGATAACATGACAGAGTCAACTTCATCGGCTCCTTCCACTGATCGGTGATCAGCTGTGTCCTAGGGACACAGCACACCACCGATCGCCGTAATGTGTGCCACTGGGGAAGGAAGGACACAGCAACCAACAGTTTATTGGACTCCAGATGTTTCCATCCTTCCCTCTTGGTTCGGGGTAACCCGGTGGTCCAATATCTGAGGGCACAGAGAAATTGTTCTGAAGTGGTCAGAGTTTGAAAAGGAGGCCTCCTCTTTATGTCAAAAGTTTTCACAGAGGGGATATAAGAAGAAATGGCTTGCAAAAGCCTATAAGAGAGCAAGAGATTCCAATTGTGATGAATTGATCTTTGGACATAGAGAAAGAGCTAAAAAATCTCAAGAAGCAACTAGGTTAAGTATCCAATACACTGAACTATCAGAAAATGTAAGAAATATTTGTGCTAAGCATTGGAATTTATTAAAAGAAGACCCGCTAGTGGAGAAATATGTACAGGACTACCCTAATTTGATTAATATGAAGGCCAGCTCTCTAGGGGACCTTTTGGTACACAGTGACATAAACTGGATTCCCCCAAAATTATGTACACAACTAGGGATGCACAGGAGTGGTACCTGTGACATCTGTTCCTTTATAATAGAAGGTGATACACTCACCTTGCCAATGGGAAGGACTCTCAGATGAAGACAAATGACTAGTAGTAAAACAGCAGGGGTTGTGTATGTTATTCTCTGTGCCTGTGGGTCCTTTTACATTGGCAAAACCATCCGAACAGTCCAAAAAAATTTCAGGATCATTTATATGAAATTTCCACATATCACTTGAAATTCCCACTGGCCAGACATGACTGTTTAGTAATAGTGACCCCAGATGCTTGAAGTGTTGGGTACTGGACTGGAGGTAGTTCCCCTGTAATACTAGAGGTGAGGACTTTGATAGACAGGTACTTCAACGGGAAGCGAGATAGATCAGGGAATTAGATGCTACCAGACCCCCAGGCTTCAATGAAAGTCTAAGCTTTGTTCCATTTCTACAAAAATAACAACAATGATGTAAGGTATCTCCATTCCTCTCTCCCCCAATTTGTTTTATTTTTTTACATAATACATTACAGGATATTGTTATCATTTATTTGTAAACACTATTTTAGTGTTATGTGATGAATATATGTTTTTATTTGAATGTTGATCTGGCGTGCTCTGGGATGGACCGATACGAAAGGCTCTTTTTAATTTTATAGAGGAGAGAGAAGTGCGTCGTGGTGCATTGTGTGCCACCGAGGCCCGGACTGGAGGGTTCTCCGCCACACACATTTAATCTATAGCTGCTAAACTATCGAGATCGGGATGAACTCCTATGGGCTACTCAGAGACAGGAGAACTGTCTTACCATAACTCTAGGCTGCTGTTATTTCCAGATTATACTGTGGAAACACAGAATCTGCATAAGTCTTTTGATTCTGATGAGAGCCAAGGGCATTAAATACAGTGTGCTTTTTCCAGCCAAACTGCATGTGATTGGTGGAGAGACTGTATGCTTTTTCACTACACCTAAGGATGTGGCAACCTGGATGGAGTTGTTACCTATTCAGAGCTGATTTTCCTTTCTACTGGATTGTTTCTCTTCTATCTCCTGACTGTGGCCTGCGGTTCTCCCTTGCTCACTGCATGGGGAATTGGCATCTCATTCCAGCTTAGAACTTTTTGCTCGACTTTTCAATCTACAGTTGCAAGAAAAAGTATGTGAACCCCTTGGGATTACGTGGAGTTTTGCATGAATTGGGCATAAAATGTGCTCTGAACGTCATCTAAGTCACAACAATAGAAGAACACAGTCTGCTGAACATAATACTACACAAGCATTAGATGTTGCCATGGTTTAATTGCACATAACATGTAAACATTCACAGTGCAGGGAGGAAAAAGTATGTGAGGCCCTAGCTTAATGACTTCTCCCAGAGCTAATTGGAGCCAGGAGTGAGCCAACCTTGACTCCAATCAGTGTGATGATATTGAATGTGTTGCTGACAGCTGTCCTGCCCTTACAAAAACACACACCTGTTTTGGGTTTACTGGTTTCAAGAAGCACTGTCTGATGTGAACCATGCCTCGCAGAAAAGAGCTCTCAGAAGACCTACGATCAAGAATTGTTGACTTGCATGAAGCTGGAAAGGGTTACAAAAGTATCTCCAAAAGCCTTGATGTTCATGTGTCCACGGTAAGACAGACTGTCTACAAATGGAGAAAGTTTAGCACTGTTGCTACTCTCCCTAGGCGTAGTCATCCTGTAAAAATGACTGCAAGAGCACAGCGCAGAATGCTGCATGAGGTAAAGAAGAATCCCAGAGTGTCAGCTAAAGACCTACAGAAATCTCTGGCACATGCTAACATTTTTGTTGACACATCTACAGTAAGGAAAACATTAAAAAAGAACGGAGTACAAGGGAGGACACCACGGAGGAAGCCATTGCTGTCCAAAAAGAATATTGCAGCACGTTTGAAGTTTGCAAAAGAGCACCTGAATGTTCCACAGCACTACTGGCAAAATATACTGTGGACAGATGAAACCAAGATTGAGTTGTTTGGGAAGAACACACAACACTATGTGTGGAGAAAAAAAGGCACAGCACACCAACATCAAAACCTCATCCCCACTGTAAAACATGGCGGAGGGAGCATCATGGTTTGGGGCTGTTTTGCTGCCTCAGGGCCTGGACGGATTGTTGTCATTGATGGGAAAATGAATTCCAGAGTTTATCAAGACATTTTGCAGGAAAACGTACGACCATCTGTCCGCCAACTGAAGCTCCACAGGGGATGGGTGATGCAACAGAACAATGACCCAAAGCATACAAGTAATTCAACAAAACAATGGCTGCAACAGCACAGAATATGCCTTCTGGAGTGGCCCAGTCAGAGTCCTGACCTCAACCCGATTGAAATGCTGTGGCATGACCTTAAGAGAGCGATTCACACCAGACATCCCAAGAATATTGCTACACTGAAACAGTTTTGTGAAGAGGAGTGGTCCAAAATTACTCCAGATCATTGTGCAGGTCTGATCTGCAACTACAGGAAACGTTTGGTTGAGGTTATTGCTGCCAAAGGAGGGTCAACCAGTTATTAAGTCCAAAGGTTCACATACTTTTTCCTCCCTGCACTGTGAATGTTTACATGTTATGTGCAATTAAACCATGGCAACATCTAATGTTTGTGTAGTATTATGTTCAGCAGACTGTGTTCTTCTATTGTTGTGACTTAGCTGACGTTCAGAGCACATTTTATGCCCAAATCATGCAAAACGCCACGTAATCCCAAGGGGTTCACATACTTTTTCTTGCAACTGTATATTCTCCACCACTTGGATGTTCTCCTATGTGCCACCAGGAGGCATTGTCTCACACTTCGTGATCTATAGTTCATTTGGTACCTTGGAAGAGAGGAAGACTAGAAAAGTCACAGATCCAGAGCTAGCACAGGCAACGCCTATAAGAGGCCATAGCTAGTAGGAAGCAGGGATGGCAGGAAATAATGTATCCAAGGTTCCCAAACCTTAAGGAATCTTGGATGTAAATCGTGAAGAACACTAGACATCTGTTCATTGATCAGCATAGCATTCATCCGGGTCTTCACCCCCTGGAAGACAAACAAAGGGGTTTTCCAAGCTTGAGCTAAAGCACTTTTGACCAAAATGAATAGGTGGGATGCCAATTTCTGCTGAGACCTAGACAGACCCAAAATTGGGCATTGCAGGAGGTCCACTTTTGCATCCTTATGGACCATAATATGAAATAACGTTTGCAGCAAACCATAAACCCTAGACCAGAAGCCTATCAATCGTGGGAACGACCACCAGATGTGCAAGACGTCCCCACATAGAGCACAGTTCCGGAAACACCTATCTCTGCCAGTCGGATTAAAGTGAGCAGTCCAAACCGGGACCTAGTACCACCGCAGGAGAACTGTGTAGGCTGCCTTAAGAGTAACGGTATTGAAGGAACATTTTGCCACCATCCCCCAGGCCTTATGCCAATCCTCCACTGCAATCTAGAAACCTAGATCTCACTCCCATTGAGAGACATAAGACAGGGGTGGTGAGGAGGACCTGCTTTTAAGAGAGGCATAAATCACAGAAATGAGACCAGGGGGCCCTAGGGAATGTTGACAACATGTTCAAAGGACGTTTTGTGGTAAGGATATGTAGAGGTACAACGGAGGGACAGGACCCAGTGGCGCAATTTGCAAATAACGATAATATTCCCATGGTGGCACCAACCATGATTCCCAAAGAGACTCCCATGATGGAAAGGAACGAGCACTCAGAGCACTTGTTTTAGTTCTTTTAAGGCATGTGTACTTTATTGATATGTGAGGCCACCTTTCTTGGTTGCAGTGCACCTATTATGTGGAATGGTTATGTTCTCAGGGTGGGGGCTCCCCCCCCTGCTCTGCCCCAAAACTGGTGGCGGAGCCCTCTTTGCCTTAATCCTTATTAGCCACAGTATCTACCTCTACCACAGCTCTCTCATATCATGGAATGTTCATGGGATTAATTCAGCCATGCAGAGATATCTGGTGTTCTCCTTTCTCCTCAGACTCCACCCTCATATTTGTCTCCTCCAGGAAGCTTGCCTCATGGGCTCCTGTATATTGAGTTTGCAAAAGGCCTGAGTAGGTACCCATTATCACGCCACATATTCCAACTATGTAAGGGGAGTTAGTGTATTGATGCCTAGATATTTGCCATTTCAGCTCTTGTAGGTTAAGGTAGATCAAGGGGGGCAGATATGTGCTCTTACATGCTCTAATATGCCTCACATTGCCTTCATGATAGTGGGTCTATATTTTCCTCCACCAGCTGATGCTATTCTTCTGTATACACTCATGCAATTGGTGGCTCAGTAATGTGTAGTTAATGTGTTGATTGCAGAGGACTTTATCTGGTGCCCTCATGGGACATTGACAGTCTCCTGACCTGTACTACCTGGACCCAGGGCCTTTACCAATGGGCCTCCTCTTTTGCCTTGATTAATGTGTGGTGGAATTTTCATCCTTATGACCATGAATACACGTGTCATTCTGCCACTCACCGATCTCTATCTTGTAAAGACCTGGTGTTTGCATCCTCCTCTGTCTTGCTGCAGGTGAACTCAGCTGAGATCCTGGCCAAGGGCATCTCAGACCATGCCCCGCTCATGATTTCCCTGCGGTTGACAGTGGTCGGGGGCCGGGGCCTGTGGAGGGTGACTAGATTCTGGCTAATGGACCCATTGGTTCAAGAATCGATCCCTGAGAACCTTTGTACATTTTGGTTACATAATGAGGACTCTGCTGGTTCTCTGATAGTGTGGGACACATTTAAGACCTGGCTTAGGGGAGAGTATACTTCTCTCATAGCTAATGTGAAGAGATCTTCTGTGCAGTCTCTGATGCAGCTGGAGTTCAAGGCGCAGTAATGAGAGGCAGGCTATATTGCTCATTCTGACCGTGACCACTACGTACCCTGGCAATGAGCCCTAAGAACTAAGAGAGATATCGCTACTCAGAGTTGACCTGACTAAAAATCCCTACTTTCCACAGCACAGAGGGTGTTTGAATATAGGAACAAGAATGGTAGACTTTTGGCCTGGCTGGCTAGTGGGCAGTTTGCTGCTATGCACATTGGTAGGATTAAAGGAGTGAATGGAGCTTTATTGGCAACTTCTGACTGTATAAACTCTAGATTCTTACAATATTATAGCTTGCTCTATTCTTCTAGAGTTACTTACGGTGAGAGTAACCTCTGTGCCTATCTTGACCGCATTGAGTTTCCTAACCTTTACCTGGAGACGAGGGATAGACTAGACCATGATATTTCCCTTGAGGAGGTGCAGGTGGGATTGGGCCATATGCAGTCGGGGAAGGCCTTTGGTATTGACGGGATACCCACCAAATTTTACTCCCTTTATCAGGAGCTGTTAGCGCTCAGCTTCACTTCCCTCCTTTCTCATTTTACTTACCTGGAATCTCTCCTAGAATCTATGTCTGAAGCCCTTATAGTGTTCAAGTATATATAGTGTATAGGTACCCAAATTTGACAAGGATCCTGAAGATTGTGCTTCTTATCAACTGATCTCTTTGATCAATGCTGATGCCAAACTTTTAGCCAAAATTTAGGCCATTCACCTCTTGATAGTGATGGATGATCCACGTTGATCAAATGGGTTTTATGCAGGGGAAGGGCTCGAACATTAATATTTTCCACCTCTTTCTTAACTTGGCTACCACTCATGCTAATGGTGGCACTCAAATCATAGCCTCTTTAGATGTTGAAAAGGCCTTTGAGTGGGTGATCCTTTGGGAGGTACTGTGTAGACTTGGGTTTGTAGTTCAGTTTTTTAAATAGTTGGGTATGCTTTATAATGCTCCCTGAGCTAGGATCAGAACCAATGACCATTTGCCTGATCGTTTTGCCTTGAGTAGAGGGACTCAATAGGGGTTTCCCCTCTCGCCTGCTCTTTTTGCTCTGGCATTGGAGCCATTGGCTATTCAGGTGTGGAATTCCCTGTGGAGGCCTGCGGGTTGGTCTATTGGAAGAGAAATATGGCATTTTGCTGTATTTACATGATGAAATTCTTCTCTGTGAGCTGCACTCACGGTCATTGATGAATTTGGACAATTTTCTGGGATTCGCATCAACTGGTCCAAATCGGTCCTTTTTTCCTCTTGATCCTCAAACTAGGAATTCTGTGGCTTCTACATCATTCCGTGGGTTGATGAGTTCAATTATTTAAGCATATGGGTAACTCGGGATTTACAGAGCTTTTATAGGTTGAACCCCTTACTGTTACAGCTGAGGGGGTGGTGCACCAGCTGGTCTGCCTTGCCACTAAATCTATCAAAAAGCTCCTATACAGCCACAAAACACTACTTCCTCCCTAGGAAGTGAATAAACTATTATTTGTACTTTTTGTGATGAACTTCCCAATACGCCCAATCTATCTCAAAAATTCAATAAACCCACATATTCCAAAAGGTGATGATCCAATCTAAACAAAAATAATAATAAACCCCCCTCCAATATATAATCCAAAATCATCAAATATAGCAATCAAAATAATAAAATAACATAAGAAAAATAAAAATATATATAAGTGTCCAAATCTCCAAAAATAATAATAATAATAATAATAATAATAAGTGTCCCAATCTCCAAAAAAAATATATAATAGATAAATAAATGTCCAAAAATTCCAAAAAAAGTTCTTTATGTGTTCAGTGAAGCAAAACGATTCCCCAAAAATGCCTTGTTATCCTCAAAATAAAAGAAAAATATCATAGTGTAATATCCTCAAACAAAGACATATATAAATGCTTCACACTGTGCAAAACTCAAATCACATCAAAAATAGTGAAAAATCAATAAATCAAAATAAACGTGAGAAATCGTGATCACTCCAATCTCAGGTGAATAGTGATACTAGGTACCAATATCCTTAATACTCCAGCCAAAGTAGATGCTAAATACCATTACCCTCTTATGATATATTCAGGCATATACTGTTATATAGGAAAGGCATTTCTCCATCACTCTTATCCCGGGGTATTCCTCATATGGACAAAGAGAAGGCTCAATCAGGCAGATTACATAAAAAGATATAAATTTTATTCCACACTTACATGTAAAAACACATTATCCAGCTCTCTGTACTGCACATTTCAATCTCTGGTTGAAAAAACGATTGTTTCCAACCGACAAAATGGCCGCGGCGACACTTCCGGTTAGCGTGCGTGCGTGATGACGTCACTCCCCTAACGCGTTTCGTCACTTCCGGACTTCATCTGAAGGGATACAGACGTCTCATTGGTCTCTCCTTATAATCCACTGTCTTATAATGGGGTGAGGCCGGATCCGCCATATTGAATGAGGGAAACATCGCAATAGAACCCTATACAGCCTCCCGCAAACCCACAATCCCGGAAATAAAGTTCGTAGTTATATCTTAATATCAACAACGATACTATATATCTATTTACAACCTCTCTACATATGAGATCAACAAATAACCAGCTCAAATGTAGATAATATAAATTCAGAGAATAAACATATTAAATCTATTAACCCAATACCCACCATGTCCCACTCATCATATAACATACCAAGTGAAACACAGCAACAACTACTTAGCACAGTAGACATCCCCTATTCATATATATTTAACATAATTTCACTATATACTGTATGACCCTAATATGTATCATAATATTACGCCCAGTGCTCCCTCTAGTGGTCGTATAATAATACTGCTACTAAACCCATTAATTATAAAACCAATACACCTATCTCTTCATTAATTGACTATCAATATATTACCAATAGAAATCCCTAATAATATATATAACCACCGCTCTACTTATTTCAATGGAATATATAAAAGTTAAATTTAAAATAAAATATTAATTAAAATATATAAGTATCTATAAATAAACGTACATCTATAGATATAAAACCACTGTTATTTCAAATACATTATTAAATTTGATATACCAGAATTGTCCAAACTATCATTAAATTACTGCTCCATATTTATCTATCTGAAATAAAACAATTCAGATCTAGCTCTATATTCAGTCTTATCAAACAATTTATTACATGTGACACCAAATACGTTACATATATGCTGGAATGTCCTTGTCAGTTCCAGTATATAGGGAGCACGAAAAGGAATTTACGAAAAAGGCTGGAAGAACATGTGAGGAATATTATTAAAGGGAAGAAGGATCATAGTGTATCAAAACATTTTAAGGAATTCCATAATTCAGATCCTAGTCAGTTAAAATTTTGTGGAATTGATACTGTGGAGGGACATTGGAGAGGGGGTAATAGAATTAAGAAATTGTCACAAAATGAAACTTTTTGGATTTTTAGGATGAATACATTGAAACCAAAGGGACTGAATATAGAGCTAGATCTGAATTGTTTTATTTCAGATAGATAAATATGGAGCAGTAATTTAATGATAGTTTGGACAATTCTGGTATATCAATTTTAATAATGTATTTGAAATAACAGTGGTTTTATATCTATAGATGTACGTTTATTTATAGATACTTATATATTTTAATTAATATTTTATTTTAAATTTAACTTTTATATATTCCATTGAAATAAGTAGAGCGGTGGTTATATATATTATTAGGGATTTCTATTGGTAATATATTGATAGTCAATTAATGAAGAGATTGGTGTATTGGTTTTATAATTAATGGGTTTAGTAGCAGTATTATTATACGACCACTAGAGGGAGCACTGGGCGTAATATTATGATACATATTAGGGTCATACAGTATATAGTGAAATTATGTTAAATATATATGAATAGGGGATGTCTACTGTGCTAAGTAGTTGTTGCTGTGTTTCACTTGGTATGTTATATGATGAGTGGGACATGGTGGGTATGGGGTTAATAGATTTAATATGTTTATTCTCTGAATTTATATTATCTACATTTGAGCTGGTTATTTGTTGATCTCATATGTAGAGAGGTTGTAAATAGATATATAGTATCGTTGTTGATATTAAGATATAACTACGAACTTTATTTCCGGGATTGTGGGTTTGCGGGAGGCTGTATAGGGTTCTATTGCGATGTTTCCCTCATTCAATATGGCGGATCCGGCCTCACCCCATTATAAGACAGTGGATTATAAGGAGAGACCAATGAGACGTCTGTATCCCTTCAGATGAAGTCCGGAAGTGACGAAACGCGTTAGGGGAGTGACGTCATCACGCACGCACGCTAACCGGAAGTGTCGCCGCGGCCATTTTGTCGGTTGGAAACAATCGTTTTTTCAACCAGAGATTGAAATGTGCAGTACAGAGAGCTGGATAACGTGTTTTTACATGTAAGTGTGGAATAAAATTTATATCTTTTTATGTAATCTGCCTGATTGAGCCTTCTCTTTGTCCATATGAGGAATACCCCGGGATAAGAGTGATGGAGAAATGCCTTTCCTATATAACAGTATATGCCTGAATATATCATAAGAGGGTAATGGTATTTAGCATCTACTTTGGCTGGAGTATTAAGGATATTGGTACCTAGTATCACTATTCACCTGAGATTGGAGTGATCACGATTTCTCACGTTTATTTTGATTTATTGATTTTTCACTATTTTTGATGTGATTTGAGTTTTGCACAGTGTGAAGCATTTATATATGTCTTTGTTTGAGGATATTACACTATGATATTTTTCTTTTATTTTGAGGATAACAAGGCATTTTTGGGGAATCGTTTTGCTTCACTGAACACATAAAGAACTTTTTTTGGAATTTTTGGACATTTATTTATCTATTATATATTTTTTTTGGAGATTGGGACACTTATTATTATTATTATTATTATTATTTTTGGAGATTTGGACACTTATATATATTTTTATTTTTCTTATGTTATTTTATTATTTTGATTGCTATATTTGATGATTTTGGATTATATATTGGAGGGGGGTTTATTATTATTTTTGTTTAGATTGGATCATCACCTTTTGGAATATGTGGGTTTATTGAATTTTTAGAGATAGATTGGGCGTATTGGGAAGTTCATCACAAAAAGTACAAATAATTGCCACTAAATCTGTTGTACAAATAACGATCACTTCCCTAGACTATATCTGGCCTTCATGGCAAGGAGCACATGGATGGGTGACAAACAACAAAAAAGAAAAATTCCCAGCTCTAACTTGCCAGCCAGCCTACAAACAAACCAAATTTAGCAGTTTAGCAGTATGCATTAAAAACAGGGGTTTAGTTAGCACACATTTGCAATTACATTCATAAGTTACAGAGCCTTGTCACAGCACCCCATAGAGGCACATGAATTTAATGGACAGACCAAGGGCAGGAAACCTGAGGGAGCCCACCCCTCCTCAAAGGTACAGGAGCGCGCTGGACACCCAGCATGTAGCACAATGGCAGCTAAGGTGTGCAGTGCGCCCCCTCGACCAACAATTCAACAGTACAAATAACTTGCCACTAAATATGTTGGGCTACATAAATATTCTCAAAATGATCTACCTCCCCAAATTCAACTATGCTTTTTGTAATTGTCCTGTTTGGATAACTGGTACTTTCTTTGGGGAGATTGATCGCTGTGGGCTTTTTCCATGGGGGAGGGTCCCTCTCCTGCTTGGCAAGGTCCACCTTCCAATTGTACTTTGTGGAGGCTTGGCACTACCCAATTTTCTGGTCTATTATTGGTCAGCTATCTTGGTCACTGTGCAATGGTGGTTCACATGGTCTCGGGCTAATGGTATGTCTCGAAGTGGCCCTACTGAGTTCATTTATGGAACTGAGTAATCTTGTATATAAAGGCCCTAGGGCTTATGCCTCTCTTCCATTCCCTACGAAGGTCATGCTTTGTGTCTGGACTACGGTAAGGAAACATTTTCTGCAGCCTCATCAGTGGTCCCCATATTGCCCCTTGTGGGGCAATCCGACTCTATCTCACTTCCTACAGCTACCTGACCCCCAGGTGTGGGCATGCTATTGTATCAGGGATCTGTGCTGTAAACATGTTACTTGGCTGGACGTACTTTAGATATTTCCAATTGCGCCATGCAGAACGGGCAGAATTTCCAACCCCCCTAGACTGGAAACCAGGGGTAGGCAACGTTTGAAAGGTGTAGATCTACCTGAACAACATGAAGGAGATCAAAGATTAAAAAAACTAGCAAGGCCTAACTAATTAGCAAGGAAAATGTAGAAAAATATAATAAAATGTAAAAATACAAGCATAGCCTTCCTTAAAAAATGGACAGTGTCAATCAGTAGGGCAGTGGATGGTGTCAGTCAATAGAACAGTGGATGGTGTCAGTAGAGTAGTGGATGGTGTCAGTCAGCAGGGTAGTGGATGGTGTCAGTAGGGTAAAGGTTGGAGTCAGTCAGTAGAGCAGTGGATGGTGTTAGTAAAGCAGTGGACAGTGTCAGTAGGGTGGAGGTTGGTGTCAGTAGGACAGTGGATGGTGTCAGTAGTTTTTATTTTTGCATTTTTATTTTTCATATTTTTCACAATTTCTTTAGGATTCCTGTTGAAAGGGGAGCACTTGGGGGAAGGACCAGGCAGAAGAAAAAAGGAGGAACAAGGATGGGAGGGGCAGCAGCGGAGGCATTTAGTAGAACCTGGATTTTCCTACTGCAGCAGCTCTATGCTGGTGGAAGGGCATGGAGGAGTTGCTAGCTTTCAGAAGCTCCAGGAGGACAATAAAGGGGTTCATCGGAAAGGCAGGTATTTTAAAAATCTGAACGCCCAGCAATTGGCTGGGATCAGGATTTTTCTTTCCCTCAGCTACCCTGGTGCTCTAAGGCTCCAGTCTCTTGCTGGGAGTTTAGATTTTTCAAATATTTGTCCGTGGGAGGGAAGGTGGGGAGAGGACACTGCTGGTCGGGGGAGGAAGGGGGGCTAGAGGCCACTGCTATGGGGGGAAGGGGGGCAGAGGACATTGCTGGGGGTAAGAATGGGGCCAGAGGTCATGCTCTGGGGGAAAGAAGGGAAGAGGACATTTCTGGGTGGGGAGAAGGGGTCAGAAGTCACTTCTATGGGGGAAATGGGGGGCAGAGGACATTACTCTGTGGGGGGTTATGTGTAGGGTGGTAGAGAACACAGCTATGGGGGTGGTCCTGCCCAAAGCTGTGTCCTCTGTACATCACCTCCCCCAGTAATGTTCTCTGCACCCCTTTCCCCCATAGCAGTGACATCTGGCCCCTTTCTCCCCAACCCCCCAGCAATGTCTTCTGCCCCCCCTTTCCCCCAGCCTCCTCCGCTGCTGTCATGCTCTGTGCAGAGCAGAGAGCAGAAAGCAGCACAGCTCAGGATGGAGGGAGGGAGGAGGATCTGGCCAAATTAACTTTTCATACCACCTGCAGGTGATTGGTTGCTAGGTCAGTCCTAACCAATTACCAGCTTGTTAATATGAAAAGTTAATCTGGCCAGATCCTCCTCCCACCCTCCGTCCTGAGCTGTGCTGCCTTCTACTTTTGAGGATGACAGCAACAGTGGAGGAGGCTGGGGGTAGGTGGTGGTGGGGGAGAGAGACCTGTTTGTGGTCTATCTGTCACCTACCAGCGGTCGACAGGTAGACCGCAATCGATGGGTTGCTGACCCCCACTGAAGACTGACCCGATAGAGGATCTTCTTGAACAAGAGTCCCTTTCTGAACCTTTGTCTTCTCTTTATTCGGCTCTTCTCAGAGTGGAATACCCAAGATGGATAGGTTGTGGGTGAAATGGCAGGAGGACATTCTAACCTTGGATAGGGAAACATAGTAGGAATATTTTGAAGACAGTTCTAAATTGGTTATTTCCTCTAGAGACAAATTGCTGCATACAAAATTTTTGCTCAGGGTATACTACACGCCTCAGCGACTGCCCAGAATCTATCGGCAAAGGTCCACTGACTGTCCCCATTGTCATTCCTGTGAGGGCACTTACTTTCATATGTTTTGGGTCTGTCCTAAAGTGCAGCAGTTTTGGATGGAGGTGTTCACCTGTTTTAATGCCCAGCTACGGCTGTCCCTTTCACTCTCCCCTGGACTTGCATGGTTGGGTATACAAGATGACAAACAGAGGCCTTGCCACACCAAATTGCTCCTTTCTTTCCTGTTATATTACACCAAAAAGGAAATACTTTGTAATTGAACCTTCCCCACCCCCCCTTTCAGTGGCCTCATGGGAACCTTCCCCACCCCCCCTTTCAGTGGCCTCATGGGAAGCGTCCATTAATGCGTACCTATGTACAAATTTACATACTGTACATTAATAGAGGTTGTCCTGGGAAGTTTGATAAGGTTTGGCAATCCTGGATGGAACAATGAACATGCTACTCTGTTGATGTTTTGCTTTATAACTGATTACATTGCCACTGACATTGCTGTGAGCCCTGCTCCTCTATACCTGATAGGTTGCACTGATTTATCTTGTATTTTTGTTTTATATATTTGTACATTGTTGTCTCACTGTAGTGCTTTGTACTGCTTGTGTGTTGATGTTATTATACTATGCCATTGTTTCAGAAAACAATAGTCCTGGATGTTAAAAAAAAGTCACAAATGAAGATTGTGTCATTTAGAACGCAACCCAGTGAAGTAAGAGTTACCATCTGCTTGTGGGCAATAGAATAGGTTTTCAGTGCATGCAGATCTGCCAGTGTTTTAAGAGGTGGGTTTTCTGTATAGTTGCTTAGTGATGCTAGGGTGAAGGGGTTAAGGGTCACTCTGCCCCTGCCACAATATTACAAAACTTACATAGGTCAGATTATATTAATCTATTCACATTCCAAAAATTCAGATTTTGTTTTATGTTTTAAAAAGAGACCTTAGGCATGGGGCATCAGCAGCTGAAAAGCATAAGCAGTAAATGAACGCATGTGAGATGAAGGAAAGAGGTGGTATCCCTGTGGAAGCCAAACACAATCAGAATTTTGAGGTGTAATATCCATGAGAGGTTCCTATGAGAGCCATTCCACTGGCATGTTCACAGTTAGAAAAAAGGGAGTGACACATTCTCATATGGACTAAGTCCCTAGATTATTCCATTTGATATCAAGCACCTCTGTTTGTATGTAGTGAGTATTTTAAATTACTGAGTGCCATTTAAACCTGGGTGATGTGCAATCAAAGTGTGGAATATATTAATGTGGCCTAATACAAAATGTACATATAACCAAAGGGTAAACAAAGAGGTAAAAAGCATTATCATTGGTTTAAGGTGGCATTTAAGTTTGCTGAGGAGGGAAGCATGACCACCTGAGAGAATGTGGGCAGCACATCTTCTGAACTCCAGCAACTCGACTTGATCCTGTGCCTCATTCTGCCAGTATTGCTCAGCAATCCCTCATCAGCCTTAAAGGGACAGCAGCCCAATCCTCTTCTGTATACTTGGATATGGGTAAAATTGTGCAACATGTGCCCAAACCAGTAGGAAAATAACTGTCTAAACTGGCCCCAGGAAGTTCCAAAGATGGTGGCAGTGCCTTCACACAGTTGAACATAAAAAAAGCAAAGCATTATAAAAAATAACACAGCGATGGATGAGTAATCAATCTCTGCACACAATTGCCCACAGTTTCTTCAGGAGGCATGTATGCCCAGTACAATTAAGGAACATTTTATTGTAGCTGGCAGGCCCTCTATTCCTACCCATGCTGTAAAGGCAAATAATGAGGATGACACAGGATCCATTAACCCTGTGGGGGAATGGGATGATAGTGACAAGCCAAGACAAAGGAGCTGGCTGGCTCTGAAATGCGTAGCCGTATACCCTGTATGTCCGTCGGTGCATGACATCATTTCCTGACACCCCTGCATTCTATGGACCATCTCCTCTTCCTGGTGTGCTTCCTGGTTCTTAATGTGCTGGTTTCCTCCCAAGACCCCTTTATTATCTCCTAGAATTGGATGTATGTATTCTACATAGAGCCTTCCTGCTGATCAGTAACCCTTATGACAAGCACCATATTATATACTATTATGTGAGTTGCCACTTGACTTTTGATCATTAAAGCTTTGCATTATTTACTACACTTTTTTCTGTCATCCTCTGGTGTTCCTTTATATTTTCTAGATATTCCTTCAGTCTCTGAGAAGCTGCAGCTAGTACTGTAACCAAGAATTTTAATCCTTGATGGATATTTATGAACTTTTTCCTTTATATATTCTGACATCTAAATTACTTTTTTTTGACATTTTTTTTTTTTTTACAAAATATATATTTTTTTACCTAATATGCAGTATATTTTGTCTAACTTCTCAATGTATGTGCTGAAAATGTTTTTTTTAAAACATTGACTTCACCCTTTCTACATGTATTTCTTTGGCACTCTAAAACTAGTAGAATCTCTGTAGACTTTACAACTCTCCACATCTGAAGGCGGTTTAGCCTTACCTAACCTTTGATTTTACTATTACTCATCCCAGCTGGTGTATATCCACTGGTGGCTCTTTCCTCAATTGAATTGTGTGGCCACTGCAGTGGAAGCTGCTGTTATTTTTTCTTATGAGATGTTAGCAAATCTAATTTATAGCTATAACATTCCCCCAGTTTTAAGAACTAGTATATTAAAAGGTATCATTGAAAATCTATTACCAATGCATATCCTTAAGGCCCTACTCAAATCAACATACTTCTCCAAACCAGCCCATCTGGTTTGGAGAAGCTTTCACACTATTAATTTTCTCCTTGTTGCTCTGCAATCAGTAAAAAAAGGTTTAAATATATTAATCAGCTCTATTCACATGATTCCATTAAAACCTATCTGTGCTACAAAAGAAACTAGGTATCAGGGATGTGTGATGTTTCAGAAACCTTCAATGCAGATACACAACCAAAGCCCAACTAGGGACTCAGGAAGTGCAACTTCACAACTCCACACTAGAAGGCTCTCTACTTCAACCAGTTCATACCAGTATAATTTCCACCTTCTTTTACACTCTTCTGAAAGGCACAACTCCCAAACTCTCTAAACGACAAGCCCAATGGCAAAAAAAAGCTATTATTATTTTCTGCATATTTCAGATCAAATCTGGCAAGCACTCTTTAACTTTATAGCAAGCAGATGGCACCGCTCAAAGCTGGACAAGACACAATCACCCAGACGGCAAGGAACAGGGGAGCAACATCCCAAATTGTACCAGAAACTAGGCAGTGTTCAGGGAGAGAGGATAGATACCACTCATACCCATCCTGAGAAGTCCTGCGAAGACACTGTGAGGCTGCTTCTGTGACCAATCCCCCTATGGGCAGGGCAAGGTGCATCAGGGAGCATGGCCGGGGTGACAGCTGAGGCCATCCACATCACAGTGTCTTCACAGGACTCCTTGGGATGGGTATGAAAGGCGTCCATCCTCTTTCCCTGTACACTCTTTAACTTCACAATATCTGTCAGAGTCAATCTCATCCAACTAAGGTATTTTCATAGAACTTACTTTACACTGTTGCAAATATTTCAGATGCCCAAAAAAATATACCCCATTGCCATAAATATCAAAAACTGGTGATTTACTTTATTTAGTTTTGATTTTTGACAGGGTTAGAGCCTTTTGGGCCCAAATTATGGCCTTCATCTCCACTAACTTTAATATAATTTTTAACCTCAAAATGTGTATATCGGGTATCTCTGAAGATTTGGACACTAGTTCCACAAAAAAGTAGACTTCTGTACTATGCAAGATAAACAGTGGCACTTAAGTGGATGCACACATATTTCCTTCATATTATTTTGTGGAAAAAACTAA
The DNA here is from genome assembly GCF_062004578.1 of Staurois parvus. Classification (NCBI taxonomy): domain Eukaryota; kingdom Metazoa; phylum Chordata; class Amphibia; order Anura; family Ranidae; genus Staurois; species Staurois parvus. Next base: position 14,374,921 of record NW_028317949.1, read on the forward strand.
TGAATCACACTTTGCCTAGGTACAGTCAGGTCCATAAATACTGGGACATCGACACAATTCTAACATTTTTGGTTCTATACACCACCACAATGGATTTGAAATGAAACAAATAAGATGTGCTTTAACTGCAGACTGTCAGCTTTAATTTGAGGGTATTTACATCCAAATCAGGTGAACGGTGTAGGAATTACAACAGTTTGCATATGTGCCTCCCACTTGTTTAGGGACCAAAAGTAATGGGACAATTGGCTTCTCAGCTGTTCCATGGCAGGGTGTGTGTTATTCCCTCATTATTCCAATTACAATGAGCAGATAAAAGGTCCAGAGTTCATTTCAAGTGTGCTATTTGCATTTGGAATCTGTTGCTGTCAACTCTCAAGATGAGATCCACAGAGCTGTCACTATCAGTGAAGCAAGCCATCATTAGGCTGAAAAAACAAAACAAACCCATCAGAGAGATAGCAAAAACTTTAGGCGTGGCCAAAACAACTGTTTGGAACATTCTTAAAAATAAGGAACGCACCGGTGAGCTCAGCAACACCAAAAGACCCAGAAGACCACGGAAAACAACTGTGGTGGATGACCGAAGAATTATTTCCCTGGTGAAGAAAACACCCTTCACAACAGTTGGCCAGATCAAGAACACTCTCCAGGAGGTAGGTGTATGGGTGTCAAAGTCAACAATCAAGAGAAGACTTTGCCAGAGTGAATACAGAGGGTTCACCACAAGATGTAAACCATTGGTGAGCCTCAAAAACAAGAAGGCCAGATTAGAGTTTGCAAAACGACATTGAAAAAAGCCTTCACAGTTCTGGAACAACATCCTATGGACAGATGAGACCAAGATCAACTTGTACCGGAGTGATGGGAAGAGAAGAGTATGGAGAAGGAAAGGAACTGCTCATGATCCTAAGCATACCACCTCATCAGTGAAGCATGGTGGTGGTAGTGTCATGGCGTGGGCATGTATGACTGCCAATGGAACTGGTTCTCTTGTATTTATTGATGATGTGACTGCTGACAAAAGCAGCAGGATGAATTCTGAAGTGTTTCGGGCAATATTATCTGCTCATATTCAGCCAAATGCTTCAGAACTCATTGGACGCCGCTTCACAGTGCAGATGGACAATGACCCAAAGCAGACTGCAAAAGCAACCAAAGAGTTTTTTAAGGGAAAGAAGTGGAATGTTATGCAATGGCCAAGTCAATCACCTGACCTGAATCCGATTGAGCATGCATTTCACTTGCTGAAGACAAAACTTAAGGGAAAATGCCCCAAGAACAAGTAGGAACTGAAGACAGTTGCAGTAGAGGCCTGACAGAGCATCACCAGGGATGAAACCCAGCGTCTGGTGATGTCTATGCGTTCCAGACTTTAGGCTGTAATTGACTGCAAAGGATTTGCAACCAAGTATTAAAAAGTGAAAGTTTGATTTATGATTATTATTCTGTCCTATTACTTTTGGTCCCTTAACAAGTGGGAGGCACATATCCAAACTGTTGTAATTCCTACACCGTTCACCTGATTTGGACGTAAATACCCTCAAATTAAAGCTGACAGTCTGCAGTTAAAGCACATCTTGTTTGTTTCATTTCAAATCCATTGTGGTGGTGTATAGAGCCAAAAATGTTAGAATTGTGTCCATGTCCCAATATTTATGGACCTGACTGTATAAATTAACATATAAAGCCAGCAGTTGACCTCGGAAATTTGACAAAATGTGGGAAGAGTAGTTAAGAATCAGTGATAACGGTGATACCTACCACATAAATTAGCATTACTAAATTTTAAAGTTTGATTACTCCTTTACCTGCCACTATTTCTTGTCAATCAAAAATTACAGTACACAACACAATAACTCTTTTCACACATTTATTGTTCAAGAAATACAGCAACACAGGGTAAATACTGTTTTTGTTTTCTCATTTCATTGTCTATCTGTTTGTTTTCATCTTGATATCTTTCATTTCAACAAATGAGCTGCAATATACTATGTTATTCAACATTTATTTGATTTACAACTGTATGTTTTTGTATTTACATCTGTATTTTTGTACTTTTTCTGAACAAATATTTAAATGATCTTCATTGTACAATTGTACACATTTAATGCTAATATATTGAAGTATAAAAAAATTATTCTTTTTTAACCCCTGGTACCCCACACAAGCAACTTGATTCACTTGAATAGGTCATGACCAGTGGGTGCTACACCTGATGAATGTGACAAGTGGTAGACTTCCTGCCTTCTCTTCTCTTTTCCACTTTTGTTTGTGTTTATCTTTGCACCCTCTTTTATTTGACTGTTTCTTTATATATATATAAATATATATCCTGTGTACCTTTATATAATACGCCCCTCTTCTCCTTATCATATTACTATCCTCTGTTCCCAAATCTCATTTCTTTACCCCTCTGCTCCACCCCAAAACCTGTACATCTCCCCCTCACTGCTATCATCTCCCTACTATTGCTCTCTTCACCTCCCCAAAATGCCTCTTCCACTCCTCCTTCTCATTTTCCTCTCCTCCATTCCCAAAATCCATTCACTATATCCCTCTACCCCTCCCAAACAATTGTATATTGTGTCCTCACTGCTTCCTTCGCCCCTCTATGGCACCCACCACCTCCTCCTATTACTCCACTCTCCCACTGACCCCAACACCTCCACTAGTAGTTTCTCACGCTCCTGCACATCCCCCTCCCATGCCACCTTTCTCACCCTTCTCCTCCTCCTAGCCGCGGGGGACATCTCCCCGAATCCTGGCCCTCCACCTCCCTCACCCGCTCAACACCCTCCCACCTCCAGTAGTGCATACAATCCACCACCCACTCCGACGGAAATATCCTGGACCTTGTCTTCTCCAACCGCTGCGCTCCCCACAACCTCACTAACACCCCCTTCCCTCTCTCTGACCACAACCTGATCACCTTCTCTATCTCCTCATACTCCAACGCCTACCCCTCCAAATGTCACACTACTACCAGCCGTAACCTCCGCAACCTTAACCCTGCCTCCCTCCACTCTGCAGCTGATCAACTCCACGACCGCATCCTCCCCCTGTCCTGCCCCGACTTGGCTTTGACCGCCTACAACAATGCTCTCTCAACAGCCCTTGACTCACTAGCGCCTTTAACCACACGCAACATCAGACCCCGACCGCTCCAGCCCTGGCAGACTGATCACACCAAAACCCTCAAACGACAAAGTCGTGCCCTGGAGCGACTATGGCGCAAAACCAAATCCCAACAAGCCTTCACCCGCTACAAATCTGCCTTCCACACCTACACCTCCTCCCTCCATGCTGCCAAACAGGCCTACTTCTTGACCCTCATCAAGGCCCTCTCCTCCAATCCTCGCCGACTCTTTTCTGCCTTCAACTCTCTACTCTCTCCACCCCCACCTCCACCCAGCACCTCACTCACTGCCCTTGAGATTGCCAATCACTTCAAAAACAAGATTGACAAAATTCGCAAGGACATTGCCTCTCAAACCGTCCCCTCTCACATAGCTACCCCCTTATCCCCCCTCCCCCTCGACATAACCCGCAGGGACTTCGTCGCTGCTCAAACTCTCTCCAACCCCCTTCACCCTCACTCAGCTACCCCCTCATCACCCCTCTCCCACGGCCCCACCACTGCTCTGACCTCCTCTTCCACCCCACCCTACATTCCTCATACTGAAGCTCCCCCCACACTCCGCACCTTTGACCTTACTACCATCGAGGAAGTCTCCAAGATCCTCTCTGATGCCCGCCTCACTACCTGCCCCCTCGACCCTATCCCCTCACAACTCCTACGACCTTCCTCCTCCTCCATCCTACGCTCCCTCACCCACATCTTCAATCTCTCCCTCTCCTCAGGCACTTTCCCCTCCCCTCTGAAACATGCACACATCACCCCCATACTTAAAAAGCCCTCCCTGGACCCCAATGACCCGAACAACCTCAAACCCATCTCCCTGCTCCCATTTACATCTAAACTCCTTGAGCGCCTAGTCTACACCCGCCTATGCTCTCACCTCAACGACAACAACCTCCTCGATCCCCTACAATCCGGCTTCCGTCCCCTACACTCCACCGAAACTGCCTTACTCAAACTCTCCAACGACCTGCTAACCGCCAAAGCTAATGGCCACTATTCAGTGCTCCTACTCCTTGACCTCTCTGCGGCCTTCGACACAGTCGCCCACCCCCTCCTCCTCAAAAAACTACACTCCCTCGGCCTCAGAGATTCTGCTCTCTCCTGGCTCTCATCCTACCTGTCACAACGCTCCTTCAGCAATACCTATAATGCTACCACCTCCCCCTCACTCCCCCTCTCTGTTGGGGTCCCTCAAGGCTCTGTCCTTGGGCCCCTTCTCTTCTCCATCTATACCTCCTCCCTTGGCCAACTCATACACTCTCACGGCTTCAACTACCACCTCTATGCCGACGACACACAAATCTATCTCTCAACCCCCCACCTCACCCCCTTGGTCTCAGCCCGAATCACACACCTACTGAGCGACATATCAGACTGGATGTCGTTCCACTTCCTTAAATTGAACCTCTCCAAAACAGAGTTTCTTGTCTTCCCCCCAGCCCGGACACCACCTCCCATTGATTTCTCCGTCACATCCAACAACGCTACCATCAAACCCGCCCTGCAGGCCAGAGTACTGGGTGTCATTCTGGACTCCAACCTATCCTTCCAGCCCCAAGTCCAATCTTTAACAAACTCGTGCAGACTCCACCTCCGCAACATCGCCAAAATCCGCACGTTCCTAACCCCAGAAACCACTAAACAGCTCATCCACTCTCTCATCATATCACGACTCGACTACTGCAACTCCCTCCTCACTGGCCTGCCTCGCCGCTGGCTATCCCCACTTCAGTCGATCCTGAATACGGCTGCCAGACTCATTCACCTTTCCAACCGCTCTGTCTCCGCCACACCCCTCTGCCAATCCCTCCACTGGCTTCCGATTGCGCAACGGATCAAATTCAAAATCCTAACGCTGACGTACAAAGCTGTCCACTATACTGCCCCGAACTACATCACTGACCTAATATCCAAGTACCGCCCAGCACGCACACTCCGCTCCTCACAAGACCTCCTTCTCTCTAGTTCCCTGGTCTCCTCCTCCCATGCCCGCCTCCAGGACTTCTCCAGGGTGTCACCCATCCTCTGGAACTCCCTGCCCCAACCCATCAGATTATCACCTACTCTCCTCTCCTTTAGGCGCACCCTGAAAACCCATCTCTTCAGGGAAGCCTACCCCACCCCCTGCTAACTTGCCGACCTCCTCCACTCTTCCTACCACTCCATCTCCCACAGCTATCTCCTCCTGTGCCACCATCCCCTCCCTCCTAGATTGTAAGCTCGAAAGAGCAGGGCCCTCAAACCCCTCGTGTATCGCATTGTATTGGTATTGTTCTGTCACATGTTCTGTCCCCCTTTGTAATGTACAGCGCTGAGCGAACTATTGGCGCTTTATAAATACTGTATAATAATAATAATATATATATATATATATATATATATATGAGAGCAGTTTATCTTGGCAATATCACACCCCATCAAAACACACGTTTTCCACCACTGGCATATAAAAAAAAGACATCCTATTCAAAACTACCATCAACAGACCACTCGAGTTTAAGTGTATAAGTGAAAGCAACATCAAGCAGCAGCTTTTGTTTTCCATAATAGCGAGGCTTGTGATTGCTTTTCAATTCATAGAAAGTAATATAACTCTTAGTAGAACAATGTAACACACCTGAGTGAGCAATCTTTTTTCTGCTCATAATATTGTGCTAAAGGGATTTCCTTTTATGTTTTTCTCAAAACAGGTATTTATAGGGCATTTTATTTTATTGTGGGATGCACTGTATTTAAAGTGTGCTTTTAGATATTTGAGCTTTTTATGTATGACATGACAGTCATTCATTTAGTTACAATAAGAACATATATATGCAAACAAACATTAAGAGATATATATATATTATTTTTTTACATTATTAAAACATGTAACAATATCAGCTTGACCTTGAAGAATGAAGAACTACAGTTTTTGTAGTAATGCTGCGTGAGTAGAGCACTATTTATTATTTTTCAATATATAAGAATTACTGCAAAGGTCAATTCAAGTTTCAAAGGTTTTTCTTTTAAGATCGGTTAGTGAGGTTGAAACTTTGTGCTCAATCAATTGTACAGAAGCTAACATTTTTGGGACAGAAAAGAGGAAGGTACTTCCCCTGTCTGGGGTGTACTCAGTGTTCCTATTCAATGAAAGGGACTATATTCAGTCACCTGTCCAATGGAGTGTGTTATCACATTAAACAGTATTTCATGTGTCAGTCCTCCTTTGTAAATTATTTGTTGGCTTCTCCTTCACCAATTCCAAATTTGTGTCTTGTGGTTAAGTGCATTTTGTGTGCTATTTTTTATGGCATATGTGTTGCCTTATTTAAATGGTACTCTTGGTTTCTACTTGGTTCAGTCATTGACTGAAGAGAAAACCAGCTGCTGTAACATGAGGAGGTACCTTGAAAGGAAACCTTTGTAATATTTGAGAGACAGTTTTCAATCTTCTCATCATTACGATTAAACCAATTTGGCAGAAATAACTTAATTTCCAGTGCCTGCTGCCAGGGTATTTCTGGCAGACTGTTTCCATTTCAATTTAGCACTCGTATTTGCACAGGACATCCATTTCCCATGACACTACCTAGTACTGTGCTTGAATAAACCTCCGGAGAGATAAATCTGTCACTATAGCTTATAACAATGCCTAGGGCATAACTGAAGATTTTAGCTGCATTGCATCTACAATAGATTTTCTTTTCCTTCTTCAGGAAATACAGAATATGGCACAGCTCTAACCAATGACCCTTTTGAGAGTTCCAAAAACAGAAGTAGAGAGGCACTATAGTCTAGCTCTGTTTTGGACACATCATTGCTTTTTCTGACAATATTCAATCCATTGCAGAGCCAAACACAATTATAAGTAAATTACCTGTACGGATACTGACCCTTGTATGTGTATGTTTGTGTATAACACTGCTGTAATGGTGTGCAATCTGGAAAAAAATCAGACAAAGGGTTACTGTAACTCAACATTTTTTAAATAGATTGATAATATGGACAGAGTAAAATGAGTAGGAGGTATTCAATAATCACAGAATAATGTAGAATGAGAAAATTAAACTATTATAAAACAGGGAGAAAATTCCCACTAAAGGCACTAGGTAGCAGCACAGTACAGTCTTGGAAATTGATACTTGCATTTCCCTGTAGATAACACCTCTCTCAGAGAACTTGGCTGTAGCTGGTAGTCTAGGTTGTCAGCTAATGGCATTCCCAGCCCTGCTTCACAGGGAAGTTACAGCAGGAGTTTCTGGACAGGATACACAGATGACTGGTTGCAGGCATAGGACCACTTAACTGGAAACTTGGTATTCTGGAGACAGTTTGTTCAACGTGCTCTTCAGTGACTGGTGCTTAAAAGGAAGCTGCTTACATTTGTACTCCAACCCAGTGGCCCATGTGCTGGAATTAGCAGTGCAGGACCCGGCACCTGGTGACAGCTCTCATGCCCAATCACTCCTGTTCTATCTGACATGGTTTCTTTGAGAACTGGATTTTGTAAACCAGGCCCTGGCCAGATCATTTTTTTAGTTTTAAGAATATTAATAAAACAACCCACTAGATTTGTTAGTGTTAAAACATATATATTATTTATACAGCTTGTCAAAATTACCCTTCTGCAGAGATACAGATAAAGAAAAAAACTGTTATTTGTGTATATGCACCCAATGAGAAGAGTTGGTAAGCCTGAAACTCTTTCACAATCCTTTTTCTCCACAGTGTGTATGTATGTGTGTTGTAGGCTCAGGTGATAACACTGCCTCTCTTCATCATTGCCTCCAGGTTAGGTCTATATGTTTAGGCCCTCTACCATCATCCTGGCAGCCACCAGAAATTTTGAGGCCCCTTACACAGCTTTAGGCCTGCCCCCCCCCCCCCCCCTGTCTGACCACAAACATTCGTTAGGGCCTGCTCACTGTCTGTCCCATCAAAACCACCCTCTGGCCATCCCCCAAGTTCTTCAGTGTATTCACTTTTATTTTAACAGTCTTACCACTTAATATAGCCTCCATCCCATGTCCTCCTCATCCAGTTTCATCTCCTCCATCCCATGTCCTCCTCCTCCCCCATCCCAAGATCTCCTTTTCCAGTTTCATTTTCACCATCCCACGTCCTCCTCCTCCTCCATGCATTTCTCCATACCATGTCCTCCTTCTCCTCCAGTCCCATCTCCATCACCCCATGTCCTCCTCTTTCAGTTTCATCTCCCACATCCTCTTCTTCCAATCTCATCTCCCCCATCACATGTCCTCCTCCTCTCGGGCCTCCCCCACTACATGTTCTCCTCCTTCCAGGTCTCCCCATCACATGTCCTCCTCCATCACATGTTGTTCTCCTCCTGTCTCATCTCCCTGATATGTATTAGCCCTGCTTCACAGTGTCCTCCCTCTGTAGTTCTTCTATTAATTCTGCACCCTCAGTACAGCCCTGATCCAGTCCAGTGTAATCCTTCCATTATGTACAGTATAGGAGTATGGAGGGTATGACAGTGGTGGGATGGGGAAGGATTTCTTTTAGTGGTGGTGTCTGTGGAGTGACCAGAAAGTGATGTTGGGAAGATAACGGTCCGAGTGATGTCCATCAGCTGGAAGTATGAAGAGGCCTGGGAGTGATACATGCTGGGGGGAGTTGGGGGCTGAGATGTGGTCCGATGATGTTTATAATAGAAAAAACTATTGTGCTCATCTACTAATATATACATCAAAACAAAATAATACAACAGTACTACTCAAAGAAAACAACCTCAAGTTCTAAAATGTAAAAATATATATCTACAGTATATAGGTCAGACCCTGTGTATGTCCAGATAATGTGAAGTTAGGGCATAACCACTCATTTAACCCTGAGTTGTTCCAAGCTCTAAGTCTGTGCAATCAATAGTGTAACCTCAGCACATAAACACAGGGTTAAATGAATGGTCATAAATTATCTTCCTATTATCTTGACAGAGAGACTGGGAGATGTTTATACAGATAGGACTGAGATATCTGTCAGCCACCCCCCCCCCCCCCCTTCTTGCTGTCTCTTCCAACCAGGGGCGGACTGACCATTTGGAAACTCGGGCACTGCCCGAGGGCCCGAGGTCAGTAGGGGGCCCCATGAGATGCCCCTGGTACCTTTTTCATAGGCTTTTTTGAGTTTGGGCAAGGACACAGTGGCCCCATGATCCCCTATTGCCCGGGGGCCCCATGAGTTGTCAGTCCGCCCCTGCTTCCAACCCTTCACTGCATCACCTACAAAACAAATCCTAACAGAAACTTTAGCAGCTTTCCACCCAAGGAGACTTTCCTCAGAACAACTCAGCTCACCTCCTCCCTGCTTGGAGTGCAGCAGGCTGGCAGTAGGTACAGTGTGCATGGCCTCCAAGTTCTCTCAGCACACCACACTGGTGATGGGGGGGTAGAGTTAGAGATCTTACAGAGGGTTCAGTTATATGCTCATGGGGCCCCACTCTACAGACCCCGGACCCTCATTGCCCTGGCTGCTGGAATGATCACTATGTCTGATCACAATGGGGGAGTAGCCTAGGCTCCATTGGCACTTAGGTGTGCTGTTCTGACAAGCAGACATCATCTGTCCCACCTTCCTGTCACAATGATAATTGTTAGATAAATGATAGTTAATTGCAGCGCCGGTCCCCAAAAGATATTCGAGGCAGGTGCCCAGAGTAGAGAGCCCTGGCCGGGGGCCCTCGGAATGCCCGGGCCCCCTACAGGTGTATGGGCTGTCCCCCCCTGATGGCTGCCCTGACCATCATGAACAGGTACTGATGCATTGCATTGGTGCATGCCACTCAGTTCCTGCTTTTCTCACTGATTATGTTAGTCCTTTATATAGCGAATTAGTAAAACTTTTGTTGTCTAGATGTGCAAAACTCAATGGTGGAGATTTACTAAAACTGGAGCAAGCAAAATCTGGTGCAGCTCTGCATAGAAAACAATCAGCTTTCAGGTTTTATCGTCAAAGCTTAATTGAACAAGCAGAAGTTAGAAGCTGGTTGGCTACCATGCACAGCTGCACCAGATTCTGAGTGTTCCAGTTTTAGTAAATCTTCCCCCAGTAAGACCAGCACTGCTTCTTAACCATTTCAATACGGGGCACTCTTACCCCCTTCCTGCCCAGGCCATTTTTCAGGTTTCAGCGCTCTCACAGTTTGAATGACAATTGCGCGGTCATACAACATTGTACCCAAACTAAAATTTTATCATTTTCTTCACACAACTAGAGCTTTCTTTTGGTGATATTTAATCACCGTTGGGGATTTTATTTTTTGCTAAATTAACAAAATAAGACCAAAAAGTTTCTGTTATAAAAGTTTGCAAATAAATAATTGTTCTTCATAAATTCAGGCCAAGATGTATTCTACTACATGTCTTTGGTGAAAATAACCCAAATTAGGATGTATTTTTTAGTTTGTAGGAAAGTTATAGAGTTCACAAACTATGGTATAGATCTGAATATTGATCAATCCTGAAGTACTGACGGCCAATCTAAGTTCTTGAGTGCCAAGAATGTCAGAACAGTACAGATATCCCCCAAATGACCCCTTTTTGCAAATAGACAGTCCGACATACTTTATAAGAGGCATGGCGAGTTTTTTTAAGTTTTTTTTTTGTCATAATTTTAGTAAAATGAAAAAATTAAAAAAATTATTTTTGCTATTTTTTTTTTACATACTGTCACCAGTGCAGTACAGCGTCATCATATAACTGGCATGGTGGTGATCAGGGACACTGACTGGTGACAGTATGAAAAAAAAATATACCGTATTTTTCGCTCTGTAAGACGCACTTACAATTTCCCCACAAAAAGGGGGGAAAATGTCAGTGCGTCTTATGGAGCGAATATGGAGCGGCCGGTCCGGTATTTCCACCGCCGCCGTGTCAGAATACCGGGCCGGCCGCTCAGCTCTGCAGCGGGACCTTACCTGTTCCTCTATCCAGCGGCGCGCTGTCTTCCCGGCTTCTGTAGTGTGGGCGCTGGGCTTGACAGCCAGGTGCCAAGTGCGCATGCGCAGAGCAGACACTAACCAAAGAACAACTCCATGGAAGTAAAAGCGGGTACCTGTCAAATTCAGGAATCCGCTCCCCCCCTCCCCAAAGGTCAGCAGTCATCTCCTGTACTGTCCACAGTCTCTGGTCATCTCCTGTACTATGTCTGCAGTCTCTGGTCATCTCCTGTACTATGTCCGCAGTCTCTGGTCATCTCCTGTACTATGTCCGCAGTCTCTGGTCATCTCCTGTACTATGTCCGCAGTCTCTGGTCATCTCCTGTACTATGTCCGCAGTCTCTGGTCATCTCCTGTACTATGTCCACAGTCTCTGGTCATCTCCTGTACTATGTCTGCAGTCTCTGGTCATCTTCTGTACTATGTCTGCAGTCTCTGGTCATCTTCTGTACTATGTCTGCAGTCTCTGGTCATCTCCTGTACTATGTCTGCAGTCCATTGGTGCAGAATATTTTTTTTCCTGTTTTCTGCCTCTAAATGCTAGGTGCGTCTTATGGAGCGAAAAATATGGTATATAATTTTTTTTTTATTATTATTATTATTTTAAATTTTTTTTTAAATTTTTTTCTTTTTTTTAAGATTTTTTTTTTCATATTTCACTATGACCAAAGTAGTACAATGTTACCATAGTAACATTGTACTACTTTGGGGAAGTGATCAGTATTTGTTTTGTTTTTTTACACAATTTGCTTATAGCAAAGAATTACTTTGCTACAAGCAAGCATTTACCTGAATGACATTGATTCAGGTTTTTTTTTTTTTTTTGTGCTTAGCTGTGATTTGGCTACGGCTAATCACATGACACAGCTGGCTGTGATTGGCCCAGCTTGTGCATGTGATCGCTGTGACCATTCACAGCTAGACACACTAGTATACAATGGTTGGCATGAATGAAGCCATCCATTGTCTACAACTGTCATGTGACCTGCTGTGATTGGTCACAGCAGGTCACATGGTACCAGCAACGGGGCCAGTACTCAGATCTGTCATGGGCCGTGTCTGAGGTACATGGCCGGTGACAGATTGCGCCGCTGCACGGCTCTGCAGGCACGCAGACCGAAAGGATGCCATATGGCGCCCACACAGAAAGGTGAGGGTATTTGCCGGCCGCCATTCAGCCATAGGCCGGATGGGAAGAGGTTAAATAAAATACTGTATATACTGGGAGAAAAACTCCACTTCTGAGAATGCTAGTTGAGCACTTGCCTCTGACTTCAGTACTTTCTGAGCCACCCACTTGGATTAATCATGTGAATTGGAATGTAAAAGTGAAGACTGGGCAGCACAGTGGCTAAATGGATAGCACTTCCACCTGGCAGCACTAGGGTCATTGTTTTTAATCACAACCATGGCACTACCTGCCTGGTGTTTGCATGCTCTCCCTGTGCCTGCATGGGTTTCCTCTGGGTACTCTGATTTCCTCCCACACTTCAAAGACATGCTGTTAGGTTAAATGGCTCCTGTATTAATTGGCCCCAGTATGTGTATGAATGTAAGTTAGGGACCTTAGATTGTAAGCTATTTGAGGTCAGGGACTGAAGTGAATGTACAATATATGTGCAAAGCCTTACATAAATGTAAAGTGCTATATAAGTACCTGTAATAAGACAGAACTCCACACACAGTATCTTTATATTTATTCTTTGTTTAGTGACCTAGCATTCTTCAAAAGGAGCTATTAGCAAAGGAATCCTTCATATTCTTGCAGTGAACCAATACAGAATTATTTTACAAAGCCATTGCTGAACCCTTATGCTGACATTTAGTATATAGGGACCAAGAAAGGTTCAATGTTCTTTCTGTGAAATGTTTTAGATTGTATGCAACCCCTATCAATGATATGCGTATATGAAAAAAACTATGCCACCAACTCAATATGTTTAAGTGAAAACTATATATATATATTGTCAATAGTACTGGGACACCCTTCCAAATCATTGGATTCAAGTGTTCCAATCACCCCCATGGCCACAGGTGTATAAAATCAAGCGCATAGGCATGCAGACTGCTCCATCCTTGTGAAATAATGGGCCACTCTCAGGAGCTCAGTGAATTCAAGCGTGGTGCCGTAATAGGTTGCCACCTGTACAATAAGTCTATAAGTGAAATTTCCTTGCTATTAAATATTCCACTATCAACTGTTAGTGGTAGCAACTGGAAAAAACAGCAACTCAGCCACCAAGTGGTAGACCACAAAAAATGACAGCAGGTTCAGCGCATGCTGAAGCGCATAGCGCGCAGAAGTCACCAACAGTCTGCAGAGTTAATAGCTAAAGACCTCTAAACTTCATGTGGCCTTCATATTCGCACAACAACAGTGCATAGAGAGCTTCATGGAATGGGTTTCCATGGCCGAGCAGCTGCATCCAAGCCTTACATCACCAAGTGCAATGCAAAGAGTTGGATGCAGTGGTGTAAAGCACGCCACCACTGGACTCTAGAACGGTGGAGACATGTTCTCTGGAGTGACAAATCAAGCTTCTCTGTCTGGCAATCCAATGGATGCGTCTGGGTTTGACGGTTGCCAGGAGAATGGCACTTGCCTGACTGCATTGTGCCAAGTGTAAAGTTTGGTGGAGGGGGGATTATGGTGTGGGGTTGTTTTTTAGGGGTTGGTCTTTGCCCCTTAGTTCCAGTGAAGGGAACCTTAAGGTGTCAGCATACCAAGACATTTTGGACAATTTCATGCTCCCAACTTTCTGGGAACAATATGGGGATGGCCCTGACCTCAACCCATAAGAACACCTTTGGGATGAATTAGAGCAGAAATTGTGAGCCAGGCCTTCTTGTCCGACATCAATGCCTGACCTCACAAATGGGCTTCTGGAATAATGGTCAAACATTCCCACAGACATACTCCTAAACCTTGTGGACTTTCTTTTCCTGAAGAGCTGAAGCTGTTATAGCTGCAATGGGGGGGGCCAACTCAATATAGTATATATATATATACAGTGGGGATCGAAAGTTTGGGCACCCTAGCTAAACATTTGTATTAATGTGCATAAGAAGCCAAGGAAAGATGGAAAAATCTCCAAAAGGCATCAAATTACAGATTAGACATTCTTATAATATGTCAACAAAAGTTAGAATTTATTTCCATCATTTACACTTTCAAAATAACAGAAAACAAAAAAATGGCGTCTGCAAAAGTTTGGGCACCCTGCAGAGTTAATATCTTGTACTGCCCCCTTTGCCAAGCTGAGACCTGCCAGTGTCATGGATTGTTCTCAATCATCGTCTGGGAAGACCAGGTTATGTCAATCTCAAAGGTTTTAAATGCCCAGACTCATCTGACCTTGCCCCAACAATCAGCACCATGGGTTCTTCTAAGCAGTTGTCTAGAAAACTGAAACTGAAAATAGTTGACGCTCACAAAGCTGGAGAAGGCAATAAGAAGATAGCAAAGCGTTTTCAGATGTCAATATCCTCTTTTCGGAATGTAATTAAGAAATGGCAGTCATCAGGAACAGTGGAAGTTAAAGCAAGATCTGGAAGACCAAGAAAAATATCAGACAGAACAGCTCGCAGGATTGTGAGAAAAACAATTCAAAACCCACGTTTGACTGCACGATCCCTCCAGAAAGATCTGGCAGACACTGGAGTTGTGGTACACTATTCCACTATAAAGAGATACTTGTACAAATATGGTCTTCATGGAAGAGTCATCAGAAGAAAACCTCTTCTACGTCCTCACCACAAAAATCATCGTTTGAACTATGCAAATGAACATATAGACAAGCCTGATGCATTTTGGAAACAAGTTCTGTGGACCGATGAGGTTAAAATTGAACTTTTTGGCCGGAATGAGCAAAGGTACTTTTAGAGAAGAAGGGGCATAGAATTTAATGAAAAGAACCTCTGTCCAACTGTTAAGCATGGGGTTGGATCAATCATGCTTTGGGGTTGTGTTGCAGCCAGTGGCACAGGGAACATCTCACGAGTAGAAGGAAAAATGGATTCAATAAAATTTCAGCAAATTTTGGATGGTAACTTGATGCCATCTGTGAAAAAGCTGAAGTTAAAGAGAGGATGGCTTCTACAAATGGATAATGATCCTAAACACACCTCGAAATCCACGGGGAATTACATCAAGAGACGTAAAATGAAGGTTTTGCCATGGCCTTCACAATCTCCTGACCTCAACATAATTGAAAATCTATGGATAGACCTTAAAAGAGCAGTGCGTGACAGACAGCCCAGAAATCTCAAAGAACTGGAAGACTTTTGTAAGGAAGAATGGGCAAAGATACCTCAAACAAGAATTGAAAGACTCTTGGCTGGCTACAAAAAGCATTTACAAGCTGTGATACTTGCCAAAGGGAGCAGTACAAGATATTAACTCTGCAGGGTGCCCAAACTTTTGCAGACGCCATTTTTTTGTTTTCTGCTATTTTGAAAGTGTAAATGATGGAAATAAAATCTAACTTTTGTTGACATATTATAAGAATGTCTAATCTGTAATTTAATGCCTTTTGGAGATTTTTCCATCTTTCCTTGGCTTCTTTATGCACATTAATACAAATTTTTAGCTGGGGTGCCCAAACTTTCGATCCCCACTGTATATATCGTATATATCACATACTATGTAAAAATTATCATATAGTAATCGTGCCGCATAAAATTGATAACCTGAAAAAAAAACAATGCTTACCCTTATTTAACTTTAACAAATGAGCAACAAAACATATAATAGTGTTTCAAGTGAATAAAACATCTGTGAATCACAAATCAAAACAACTCAGCTATGATTTCCGCCACTAAATGGTAAGAAAAACTCACCAAAGGAAAGAGACCTTTTAATTACAGAAGGTCAGCTGCACTCAAGATAATAACCTAGCAACCATCAGATGAATTACTACCATCCAGATGTCCTCTGACAATCCAGGGAGAGTTAAAACTGTTCACAATCTAAAGTAAGCACAGACAGAACAGAAGCAAATCTTATAGTGCAACACTATGTATTCAAAACCTTGTATAAAAGTTAAAAAGCTACTTACAATTTCATAGTGCACTATAGCCATATTGATACAGAAATAAATACATGCCCACAAGTTCTGCTCCTTCAGCTGTGCTGGTACTGCACTTGTGTAGCTTACAGGCATCCCTGAGGAAGTCAAACACTGAAGTGTGTAGGGATTGGCCTTGATTCATCTCTGCAATGTGTGTGAATCCTGTAACTGACTCTAGGATCTAAAAACTGTGAGTTAACCAGGGGCTGTCAGAGTGCAAGTTTTTTTATTCTCCCTGGACTGAGAGAGGAGATCTGGATGGTCTCTGGTGAATGTTGCCTTGCTGTCATGTATCTGATTGAGATTGAGCTGGACAGGGGGCTTCTCTTGCACCTCTTGTCCAACACCCCTGGTAGTGATGACAGGGAGTGTGGGGACACAGGGTGGCAAGAGGGCCAGTATAGAAGGTAGCACCAGCTGGGGTTTGCAGGAAGCTGATGACCATAGATCACCAGGCAGGGACCAGGAACTGGAATATGGTGACACTTGCTTGGCAGACATGAGTGTAGCCAGGACACAACCCAAAAAGTCATCAACAGCCGAGCAGCGAGGTACAGGAACATCAGGCAGAGTCAGGATACAAGCCGGGATCAGTACACAGCTGGGCAGCAAGGTACAGGAATTCAAGACAAGAGCAGAGTAAGAATACAAGCAGAAGTCACCATATGCAGGCAGAAATCCAAGGACAGGTCAGGGGCAAGCCAAATTGTGCACAGGTTAGCAGGTATAGCACGTCAAGGCTCAAGTAAAGCAGGAACTAGCTGAAGACCACTCAGCAATCCATCTATGTCAGAGTGCAGCTTAAATAGGCCGCTTTGGGCCAGTGCTCATACATGTGCATGTGCACATGCGCAGTTGTTTTCCACACATGCTAATACGTTTGTTCAGAAATATGAACATGCACATAAGTATGAGCATGTGCTAGCCTTCTCCTTCCAACATGTACTGAGGATTGCTTACATTACCATTTAGTGGTGGATATCAGTAAAATAACACTATGGAGCTGTGTTTGAAATTTCTGCATGAAGAAGGATCACTTTGCTTTGGGACTGTTTAATTCATGATTTTGTATTTATATCATACTATATTATAAGCTTTGTTATTCATTTGTTATTGTTAAATACATATAAATATATGTATATATATATACATATTAGATATCAAATCCTATCAATGGACTTAACTTATTTTCTACCTTTTGATCTATTAAATATACCATAGAAACATTGGGGGGGATTCAATAAAGTCACTGTGCCACTTTTAGGACACCTGCAGAATACTTTTGTAAAATCTGTCTGCACTAGTCTTTATGAATCCCAGGAATTGTGTTTGATCTATTTGATAAGTGCAAAATATACATATTAAATATGTCAGGAATGCAGTCCTTTGTTCCATGCACCATTCCTGTATTATCTCAATGCAGGGGTTATGTTAGAAATCACAGGATTCTGTACAGCCTACCTGACAACCCCATCCCCGCACACACACACACCAAAATACTAAAACAATGTTTTCACAGAAAAAAACACAGTGCAATTTTTATTAGTGGACACAAATACAACAAGGAAGCGACACAGCGGATGTGATGCAGTCCACGAGTTGGTGAGACGCCGGTGATCTGGCTCACTGATGGGAAGCGGGTACACTGATGTCTTGTTGATTATTTTGAAGGCAATATTTTAAGGAGCAGGGCCCTCCTAATCCTCTTGTATTGAACTGTATTGCTGCTCTATTGTCTCCCGTTATATTGTAAAGCATTGAGCAAACTGTTGGCGCTATATAAATCCTGTATAATAATGATATTATGCTTGTCAGTGTATTTATTGACTTTTAAATAAGTTCAATAGTGTTACAATACTGCTTTAGTGCAAGTTCTTCTTTTTCATGGTGTATTTAGAGATGGAGAGTATTTAAAGCAATATTACATCATGGAATAGTTACAAAGTTTGTCTGGCTGAAAAAAGACAAAAGTCCATTCAGTTCAATCAAAAAAAAATTTAAAATAATTATAATCCTATACCCACAATTGATCCAGAGGAAGGCAAAAAAACCCAGCAAAGCATGACTCAATTTCCTCCTGCAGGGGAGAAAATTCCTTGCTGATCCCCCGAGAGCCAATCAGAAATCCCCTGGATCAACTTTACCTATAAATGTTAGCATCCAGTCAGGGGCGGACTGACGACTCATGGGGCCCCAGGGCAAAAGGGGATAATGGGGCCCCTGTGTCCTTGCCCAAACTCAAAAAAGCCTATGAAAAAGGTACCAAGGGCACCTCATGGGGCCCCCTACTGACCCCGGGCCCTCGGGCAGTGCCCAAGTTTCCAAATGGTCAGTCCGCCCCTGCATCCAGTTATATTGTGTGTATCTAAGAAAGAATCCTGGCCTTTTTTAAAGAAATCCACTGAGCTGGCCATAGCCAACTCTTAAGGGGATCTATTCCATATTTTCACAGCTCTTACTGTGAAGAAACCTTTCCGTATTTGGAGATTAAATTTCTTTTCCACCAGACATAAAGAGTGCCCCTTGTCCTCTGTGATGACCTCAGGATGAATATCTCTACACCGAGTTCACTATATGAACCACTGATGTACAGTATTTATACCTGTTGGTCATATTCCCCTTAATCTCCTCTTCTCAAGAGATAAGAAATTCAGTTCCTCTAATCTTTTATCATAGTTGAGCTCATCCATGCCTCTTATCAGTTTGGGTGCCCTTCTCTGCACTTTCTCAGTTCCCCAATGTTCTTTTTGTGAATTGGTGCCCAAAACTGAACTGCATATTCCAGATGAGGTATTACTAATGATTTGTACAGGGGTAATATGATATCTCTCTCTCTGGAGTCTATACCTCTTTTAATACAAGAGAGGATTTTGTTCACTTTAGAAACTGCAGCTGGGCATTGCATGATCTACATAGCATGGCATTTCTTGGCACAGCTTATGATCTACCAGAACTTCTCCATCATTAATTCCCCCAGTTGTACTCCCCCTAGTATGTATGATGCATGCATATTCTTAGCCCCCCAAGTGCATAACCTTACATTTATGAACATTAAACCTAATTTTCTACATAGTTGCCTAATTAAACAGTGCATAGAGGTAGGCTTGTAAATTGGAGACATCCTGTAAGGACGTTATTGCACAGCATAGCTTGGTGTCATCTGCAAAGACTGAAATGGTATTTTTAACCCCAGACTCTATATCGTTTATAAATATATTAAAAGGTAAAGGTTCCAACACTGAACCTTGGGGTACACCACTGACAACCCTAGACAATTCAGAGTATGAATCATTAACCACTACTCTCTGAATACAATCTTTTAGTCAGTTTTCTATCCATTTACATACAGATTTTTCTAAGTCTGTAGACTTTACCTTACACATTAGCCATGTGTGGGGAACTGTGTCAAAGATTTGGCAAAATCAAAGTATACCATGTTCACAGCCATCCCTCTGTCCAAGATTTTTCTCACCTTCTTATAAAAAGAAATCATATTTGTTTGACAACTTCTGTCTTTCATGAATCCATGCTGTCTGTTGCTTAAAATATTTGTTTCCAGCAAGAACTCATCTATGTGGTCTTCTATTAAACTCTCCAGTATCTTCCTGTAATACAAGGCTGGACACAAAAACCAAGAGCAAGTCACACACACTGCACAGGTACGATCAAAACCAGCACTCAGACCATAGTTTCTAAGCTTGTGAGGGACACACTACAAAGTGTAAGGGAATTCCTGTGAGATGGCTGGCTAATAGAAATGTGCATGCGCACAGCAATCTCTGCAGAATGGTAGCCAGATGTGCGCATGTGCACAGAAATGCATGGTGCCAAATGGACAATGTAAAGGATGCTTCTGCCCGTGCTTAGTGCTGACTAGTCTTCAGCTGTTTCCCTGTGTCCTGCTGTATTCTTGTATGATCCCCTTATTGCTGACCCAGGTTGTTCCTGACCTGACTTTGGATTCCACTCCTGCCTTGTTGCTAGTTCCTGTTCCCGGCTGTGTTTCTGACTTTGGCTTGCTTATGATTTGGTACCTCGCTGTCCACCTGTTGATGACCTTGGCTATTCCTGTGACCTTGCTCCTGTCTCCAATCGCAGCTTCCTGTCCTGCTCGAGTGCCTGCCTGGCTGTCCACTATACCAGCTCTGCTCACCATAAACTGTTCCTGATGCAAGTCAGCTGGGAGATCTGACATGTCACTTATCCTGAACCTGTTGTGCAAGCAGAGTGCCCTTTTAACCCAGGTGGGATTCCGAAACATTGCTACTGTTCCTGAACCAATGGTTTGCCAGTCTCTTCAGGACTCCAACTGCAAGCTCTTCAGGCAACACCTGCTGGCACTCTTTTTCCCCTGGTCCCTTGGCACCCTCTGTTCCACTTCCAGTGGGGTCAGGGCTAGTGACACAAGTGAGGCTGAACTCGTCATTTCATAAGTGTAAACCTGCCCTGGCACATCATGCAGCATCCACTCAACACCCCAAGAAATAACAGAATCCAACTGCAATGTTCTTGCACTGTCAAAACCTCCACTTTTATTATCACACAACACACAGGAAGATATTTCTTATGGCCATCATAATCTGCATAATAACACACAACAATAGTAATGTGAGTATTACAGCATGAAATAAATAAATCTTTTGACAGCGTAACAGCATAGAATTAATACATTAACAAAGCTATGGGAAGAAGGGAAGAAAGAGACCTCATCGAACCACAGTGCACAGGAGATCGTGGAGAAGCCCAGGGCATGACCGACCGAGTCCATCCAGCGTCAGAGCGTTTCCTCATGCATAGAATGGCTCCTGATCCCATTGTCTCTGGGCTTCTCCTAAATATCCCCACTCAGTGCCTCTGGCCACAATCCCAGATTGGGCAGCGCCTCACCTGCTCCAAGCTACTCTTTTTCAGATAACACTGAAAGGTTCTGTGAGATAGCAGAGTCACACCCAGTCACTTATCACTATCATGCCATCTAGCAGGCCTAATAAACACATGATCAAGCTCTTATCTACATACTGCCATCTAAGTTTTCTCAAAGTTCAAGATGTTGAAACCTTATGGCAATAAACTCGCCAGTCGGGGGCTAGATAAAGTAACCGACTTTTCTAATAATTTCTAACTGCACAAACAAGTCTTAGCTAATACAAGCAGCCTAATTCTAGCTATATCATGTGGCTCTGTAAGTTTCCCTTAGCCTAGGGAATGACGTTATGTCATTCCCTGTGTTTCTGGCATATGGGCAGCAATGCTTTACTGTAAAAATCCCCAAGGAAACCAAGGCCAGCACATTTTATAGGCATTACATGTCCCAACTATAGAAGTTAAACTAACAGGTCTATAATTACTTGGTAAAGATTGTGATCCCTTTTTAAATATAGGCATCACATTGGCCTTATGCCAATCCAGTGGTACTATGCCAGTCATTAAAGAGTCCCTAAAATTAGAAACAAGGGCTTTGAAATAAGAGCTTAATTCTTTAAGCACCAGTGGGTGTATGCCATCCAGTTCAGGGGATTTATTCACCTTTATTCTGTTTAAGTATTTCTGGATCATATCAGTTGTGAGCCAATGTGGATCATCTGGGGCTGTGTCAATATCTTGCCCAATATAGACAAGAGCTCTCCCATGCTCCTTTGTATACACAGAGCTGAAGAAGACATTTAATATTTTGCCTTCTCATTGTCCCCTTTCACCCACTCTAGATTCTTTTGTAAAAGCCCTAAATGCTCGGCCCTGACCTTTTTATTAGTAATATACCTGAAGAATTTTGGGGAGTTTGTCCTGCTATCTTTTGTAATCTGCTGTTTGTTTCCATTTTTTGCTGCCTTAATTTCCTTTTTACATATTCTGTTATATTCTTTGCAATGTTTAAATGATGATAGCGTTCCTTCATATTTATACTTAAAAAAGCCCTTTTCTTATTATTTATAGATTTTTTAACTTTGGCCATAAGCCACATAGCATTGATGTATAGCCTTTTAAACTTGTTGCCCATGGGAATATATTTTGCAGAGTGTTCACATATAGTCTTTTTAAAAAAACTCCCATTTCTGTGTTGTGTTCATCAATGCCAATATTCCCTCCCAGTCTAAGTCTTGGAGAACAGCTCTCAGCCTTGGAAAATTAGCTCTCTTAAAGTTGAGCATTTTTATTTTTCTCGTATGTGCTTGTTGTTTACAGCTAACAATAAATAAAATCATGTTATGGTCACTGCTACCCAGATGTTCTTTTACATTGATATTAGTAATAAGCTCTGCATGGTTTGAGATTACCAGGTCCAGCAGAGCATCATTCCTAGTTGGGGTCTATATTAATTGTACCATAAAATTGTCCTGTAGTAGGTTTATAATTTTTTGCCCTTTAACTGTTCCTACAATGCCATTACTCCAGTCAATTTCGGGGTAGTTAAAATTCCCCCCTATTATCACTGTCCCAGCCCTTGCAGCCCTTTCGATCTGTACAAGGAGCTGAGTCTCCACTTCCTCATTAACACTGGGTGGTCTATAACAAACTCCAATGATTACCTTTGTAGTAAGCACCCCCATGTGTAGTTCCACCCACAATGCTTCAGCTTCATCACTCTCTCCATCAACTAGGTCCTCTTTCATACTTGCTCTGAGATCACTTCTCACATAGAGCCAGAAACCAATACCTTTCCTTTTTACCCTGTCTCTCCGAAAGAGAACATAGCCAGGAATATTAATGGACCAGTCATGTGAAGAATGAAGCCAATAGTAGAAATATTGATTTAATGTTGAGAGCTAATCACATTAACAAGGTGATTTTTGCCAATCATCTCTGATGTGAGGCATTTGCTTCTGTTGAGTAAGATATATTGTACTCTGGGAGCGGTGATCACCAGCACTGCAAAGTGGAAGACATTTTGTGGATGACTTGTGGAGACTAGTGGTGGAACATTTTATAAACATTTATGTTGTGGATAGTGAAAAGTATACCTTATGGTGCCTCTCCAAGCTATGGATACAAGGAAAAGGATCACCCCACCGGCAAGTGAGAAGAGGAGATCATGAGTCCGAGTGATTCCAGTGCCAGCCAATACAAGTAAAGGGATGGACGCTGCTCAACTGTCCCCAGGAGTCCAATTTTGGGGATTGGCCTCAGCCTCCATTCTGGCCACACCCTCTGATGCATTTCACCCCGCCCACTGAGGCTTGGTCACAAAGATGTGGTGGACTTTTTTTTAGTTTGGGACTGATCTGAGTTTCTTTCAATGTATTTACTATCATTTACATTTTTTCACTTATACTGTATATGTATGTATTAATTGAGTATTATTATTATACAGTATTCATAAAGAGCCAATAGTTCATACATTACAAAGGGAGACAGAACATGCAACAGTACAATAACAATACAATGTGATACACGAGGGGTTCGAGGACCCTACTCTTTCGAACTTACAATCTAGGAGATATTCATATGAGTTTGCAATTTGTAGCACCACCTATGGACTGTATATTTAAGTTTTTCAGACACAGTTTGGAATTTTTTTTTAAAGGAGCATCAACAATATAATTGTTATATTGTATTATTTTAAATTTTTTTTGCATTTTATCATTTTACATTTTTTTATATTGGAGTTTATTTTTGAATAGTATATTTTAGTTTTTTTTTCTTTTTTTTGGTTTCTTGGGTGCAATGTAACTTTCAGATATAGTTTTCAAACATAACATAACTTACAAAATTCCTGCTAAATCTAAAAGTTACAACTGAACTGAGTTAATAAATAAAGCTCAGTGTGTGAATGAGGTGTTGGGGCATTCACATAGGTGCTGTGGCCTGTGCAGTAAGAATCAGCTTTTTTTGGTCTGGAACTGTGTGCAGTCTGCTTATGTTATGCTATGGGGATGCAGCAGCTGTACAAACATAGCCACAGGTCCTAATTTGACTAGCGTGCAAGTGTACGGCCTAGAACACAGAAAATGTGCATTTGGGGCACACCTGTCAAATCAGGACTCCACAAAGAATAACAGGTGGCTCCAGCCATACAAAGAAACTGCTTATTCACACTCTATGAACCAGAGAACTCATGAATAAGCTTTTGCTTTTTTAAATTATCTTTTTACACTTTTGAATTATTTTTTTAATTTTTTAATTTTTGTTATTTTTATAATTTTTTCACAATGATTTCTTTTTTTTGGGGGGGGGGGGGGTAGAGCATAGTAAACACATTTACAATGGGTGGAGCCTTCTGCTGTCATCAGAAAGAAGCTGTGTCCTAGTGTTCTGCTGTGCCTTTGATCTGTTGGTTCTTTATTATCAACATAAAATGCTACTTACAAAGACTTCTTTTATGGTATCACACCATTTGGAGTCTTTCTTTCCTGCATAATATCAACATCCACCCCAGGTTTTGGAGGAACTGTGTTTATTATTGATTTTTGTTTTGTGCATCATATATATTTCCTTTGAGTTTGTATTTACTCTTGCTATCTTTTGTTACTTGTATGCAGAAAGTAGTACAAGCGCCTAAGTATATATATAGATAACAAGCTGCAATGCACAAAAAAAAGGTACCAATATCACCCTAAAATCAACAATATATATAAGAAGTGCAGCGCTCGATAATATAAACAAATATATATATATATATTGGATTGGAGGTTAATCCCAAACAAATGTATACAAAGCAAAAGAATAGTCCTGGAAATTAGTGTGAATAATTAAAGTGCTCAGGTGACATGAGAGTCTGGTATCCGTGTGATAGTGATAAAGTAATGCACACTCACCGGACGCGCATATTCAATGCGCTTTTGTATATAAAAAAGACTCAGATGTCATCTGATGGTGGATGGTCCTCCTCCTATTTGGTATGGGGCTGGTAGTCCACTTCTACTAGGGGTCCCCCCTCTGAGGACGTGCTTGAGCATGATACGCGTTAGGAGGAGCCACACCACGCCGTGACGTCACGCCGCCGGAGCAACGTGGAGCTCCGGCGGCCATCTTACTACACCAGACGGTCAGTTTCACAGATCACTGTTTGCAACTACCTACTATGTTATTGTTTTACCTGGATGCATCACAATAAAGCCTTTTAAATTACTACACTATGGAAGTGTCCTTGTCATCCCCTGGGGGAGTGCTTTAGTTCACAGATACGTGCCCGGGACAGATTGCTACTTCACAGTGGAACCCAGCTCACCCAGAGGAATACCACCTACCAGGAGCATACAGGGGGACCCCTAGTAGAAGTGGACTACCAGCCCCATACCAAATAGGAGGAGGAACATCCACCATCAGATGACATCTGAGTCTTTTTTATATACAAAAGCGCATTGAATATGCGCGTCTGGTGAGTGCGCATTTCTTTGTCACTATCACATGGATACCGGACTCTCATGTCACCTGAGCACTTTAATTATTCATACTAATTTCCAGGACTATTCTTTTGTATCTTTTGTTACTGCCTTGGTTTATTTGCAGTTTTGTTTCTGTTTTTCATCATCATGGCAACCCACAGCCTACAATATATCCCCACTGCACTCAAGTCACTAAATGAAAGGCGCACATCTGCAAGAATGTACACTGATACTGTAGCCAGGGATCCTGTGTGAAGTCATTGACCATATGTTGTCATGACTGATTATGGTAATTGATTTCAACAAGGATCCCCACCACTTTGTTTATATTATCACAGCACCAGGGATCTGTTATTTAATTACAGCAGTGCAACATCAACGTACAACGTGTGGTCATGACAGCTAGGAAATTTTATTCTTCATCGGGTTATTTCAGTTGGTAATGGATTTGTATTACTGGACATCATATAACTAATGATAGATTTACATGAGCGAACATTGTTTGCATAATAAAATACTTTTTCATGGTGACTGTTTTTGTTTTACTTTTGACTTCTCTTTTGCAATGAGTGTTAACGGATATGAATGTACCCCATTCTCATTCCTCTGGGAGGGGCAGATACTTGAGTTTCTCATTCTAAAGTGTTAATCCAATGTTTATAGGCAAGTGGCCTTGTAAGTAATCCCTTATTTATTCTTGCAAAAACATCACAAGTATTAATCACAGACACTGTGAAAAAAAGTCCTTTAATAATATAACATTAACATAATATAACTCTAAAAAAATTCACAAAAGTGATATAATGTAAATAAAATGCAGGGTATCTTGGGTGATGTTGCCTAGGATTTCCTGGCATTTGTTTACAGTCTAGCAGATGGGGATGAAGCAAGTGTACTGACCAGTACCAAGGGAACAGACTTGGGTAAGGTCAGTTTACATCCTTGCCTACAACCCTTTAGGGCTCATGTACACTGCAGCTGATAAACTCATGCTCAGCAGCTTTTCTGCGTTTGTTTCAGCAGCCCCTGAACTCTCCCTAATGTTTTCCTATGTGTCCATGTACACTATGTCGTTTACAGGCAGTTGAGTTTACAGTTGTTTTTTGAACGCAGCAAACTTGCATTCAGGAGTAGATTTTATCAGCGTTTCAAACACCAAACACTTGTAAACGCGTGTAAATGCAGCTAACCACATTTATAAGCATTTGCGTTTTGAAGCGTTTTTTGACAGGTCCATATCCAGTGCACAAATCACTAAGCAGTATCCTACCGTATCCGAGTATGTGGTAGGATACCGCATAGCATTTAAAAAAAAAAAACATTTGAATCCACTAAAAAATGCTACTAAAATACTGCATGATTTTATCAAGTTTAGTTGTGAAAAGCATGCATCATGTTTCAGCTGTCAGCGGGGTTCCCACTAACAACTGAATGTAAAAGAAAGAATCGCCGGCAATTAAAAAATAATTTTAAAAAACTGCGTGGGGTCCCCCCTCCCAACCAAACCAAGCCCTTCGAGTCTAGTATGGATTTTGAGGGGAAGCCCCACGCCAAATAAAAAGAAATGACGTGGGGTTCCCCCCAAAATCCATACCAGACCCTTGTCCGAGCATGCAGCCTGGAAGGCCAGGAAAGGGGGGGAGCAAGTGCGAGCGCCCCCCCTGAACCATACCAGACCACATGCTCTCAACATGGAGAGGTGCTTTAGGGTAGGGAGAGCTACCCCCCAAAGCACCTTGTCCCCATGTTGTTGGGGACAAGGGCCTCTTCCCCTCAATCCTGGCCGGTGGTTGTGGGGGTCTGCGGGAGGGAGTTTTATCAGAATCTGGAAGGCTCCTTTAGCAAGGGGGCACCCAGATCCTGCCCCGCCCCACATGAATGAGTATGGGGTACATGGTACTGCTACCCATTTACAAAAAAAATGCTGTAGTGTGGAAAAAAGACAGGAGTCATTCTTTGACAAGTCCTTTCATAAAAGAATGTCCCGCGAAATAGATCCAATGTCAATCACGATGTCAGCCCCCGCCACCGCCGCTCCAAAAAAAAAAAAGCTCCATTACTGTCGCTGGCCTCCGGCCATCTGCTCAAAAGCTGGTTTAACAGTTTTTAAATATGTAAGGGGCTGGGACATCACGTATGTGACCCCTCCCCCATGTGATATCAGTGACCAGCATGTATTGGTCGATGATGTCACACGGGGGCGGGGTCACATGGGTGACGCCACTGGGTGTCCCCGCCTCTTACATATTTAAGAACTGTCAAACCAGCTTCTGAGAAGACGGCCTTTTTTTTTCTTCGGAGCGGCGGCGTTGGCGGACATCGTGATTGACATTGGATCTACTTTGGGGGACATTCTTTTATTAAAGGACTTGTCAAAGAATGACTGCTAGCTTTTTTTTTTACACTACAGCTTTTTTTTGTGAATGGGTAGTGGTACCGTGTACCCCATACTCATTCATGTTTAGAGGGGGCTGGTATCTGGGGGCCCCCTTGCTAAAGGGGGCTTCCAGATTCCAATAAGCCCCCCACCCACAGACCCCCACAACAACAGCCCAGGGTTGTGGGGAAGTGGCCCTTGTCCCCATCAACATGGGGACATGGTGCTTTGGGGGGGAACACCCCCTACCCCAAAGCACCCCCCCATGTTGAGAGCATGTGGCCTGGTATGGTTCAGGAGGGGGGGCGCTCGCACTCGCTTCCCCCCCCCCTTTCCTGACCTGCAGGGCTGCATGCTCAGATAAGGGTCTGGTATGGATTTTGGGGGGAACCTTACGACATTTTTTTTTTAATTTTGGTGTGGGGCTTCCCCTCAAGGTCCTTACCAGACCCGAAGGACTTGGTATGGATGGGAGGGGGGGACCCCACATCATTTTTTAATTATTTTTTAATTGCCTGTAATTCTTTCTTTAACATTCAGCTGTCAGTGGGAATCCCGCTGACAGCTGAAACATTAATGCATGCTTTTCACTACTAAAATACCACATGACTTGATAAAATAACTCATGCGGTATTTTAGTAGCCTTTGTTAGTGAATTTACCATTTTTCAGTGCATTCTGGGCATTCGAGAAGGTCTCCTGAGGTTATCTTTTAAAAAGCTTCTAAACGCAAACATGCATAATTGCGGCTAAATGCGTTATGCAAACACAGCTAAACTTCCGTTTTTTAACCTACATTTTCCAGCAGTCAGTTTCCATCGTTCAGAAGAGTTTTCCAACCGCCCCGTGTAGATGAGCCTTTAATAAGAAAAAACTTGTTAAGCTTCTTATAATATGGAAGGAAGGCCAAATATGGCCTTGGAAATTATCCTGTGGTACTACAATTTTTTAATGAACTGCCTGTGATTTAAGCAAAAAAAAGCAATTTTAACATACTATTAAATTAGGTTCCTTGGCATACAATGAATTCACACAGGCATATATATATATATATATATATATATACACAAAGATTATAACACATGAATCCACAGCACTCCACCTTTCCAGATCAAAGCCTAATATTTATGAGACTTTTCATGGATAAAAGCACCAAAAGCCCCTAGCATCTTGTTGTGCTTTTATCTATAAAATTGTCTATTTTGGCCTTTTATCTTGACATGTGGAGTGCAGTGGATTCATATGTTTCATTGTTACTTGAATGAGACCTTGTGCACTGTTGTTTCAGAGTGTGTTTGTATATAGGCAGGTGAGTTGTTTTTTTCTGCTTCAAACTACATATAAACATAGCCTGATCTGTACGAAACAGATTTTAAAGATAAAACAAATGCACCGAAGTTGACATAAAAAATGATCTTGAATAAAATTATTACTGTACATGAAAAAATAAGTGTAATATATATGAACTAGATCTAATACAAACAGCTATACATTAAAGGAAAAAAATGTGTTTCAGAATGACTTTATACAATAATAGACAGACAGCTACACTGGAAAAAAGTAAACATAAAACAGTGGACAATAATTAATATATAATAATTTTTTTTTAAAAAGATACATTTACTGAAGTATTATCAATTTTCCATACCTTACAGCAAACAGCTCAACAAGACTCACAAGATAAAAAAATAAAAAAAACAAACAAGCAACCGCTCAGGGTCTCACATGAAACAAGGAACAGTGCTATAGGAACTACACCAAGTACATCCAAGAAAAGTGTTATGAATTCTGGAATAAAACATATAATACGCATTGAGATCATGAAAGCAATACTTAAGCATCTAGATCTAGAGAGGAAAAGGTAAGAGGACTAGCAATCCACCTGCCCCAAAGTTTATCAAATTTTGTTCTCTTTTTTCTCAGCTCAAAGGTGAGCCTGTATAAAGAAAGGGCACCATAAAAAAGTGTAAGCCATTGTGATATACTTGGCAATGCAGGCCCCTTCCAAGTAAGTAGGATCACCTATTTGACATATAAATACAATATACACAGCAATCACTTAGCATATTTAGAGAGACTTACATCCCCAAAAATTCCCACAAGACAAGTTTTAGGATCTAAAACATTAGGGAGGTCTAACACAGAAGAAATAAATGTTCCCACATCTTTCCAAAACCATTGTACCGAAGTACATGACCAGAAGCAGTGCAAGAAGTCCGCATCCTGGCCACAGCCCCTAAAAAAGATTGCCATAGGGTGTAGCCCCATTTTTTATAATCTAGCAGGGGTAATATGTGAGTAATGAAAGAGTTTCAGATGTCTAATTCTTTTTTTATTAATTGCAGCTTACAAAACATACAAAAAACATTTGTATACATACTCTACATCTACAATTTATTAAAATTTTTCCAAACCCCTTTTCCCCTCCCCAACATTTTTATTTATATTATTATTCTTCTAGTGTTCCTTCTTAACGTCTACGTTTTTCCTGTGACCTTCTTTTACCATCTCCCACCCTCTCCTCCATCAACACAGCAAACTTCTGTGTAAGTTAAACTCATTCCAACCTTTCCAGATTTTCCCACACTTGCTCATTTTGTCCTCTCCACTATAATACAATTCCTCCCTTTTTTGTTTATTTTCCACCCTTCTTAACCAGTCCTTTAACGTAGGCATCTCCTGGGCCTTCCAGAATTTAGGGATCAACCCTTTTGCCACCTTTAGTAAATGAGGTATCATTGTATTCCTATATTGCTTAACTGTTAGGTCAGTGTTATGGAATAGGCATACCCAAAGGTCTTTACTTATTTTTTCTCCTGTGATGTCTTCTATCTGATGAACTACATCTTGCCAAAACTCCTGTATTTTGAGGCACTCCCACCATATATGTATCATTGTGCCCTCTCTCCCACATCCCCTCCAGCAAAGAGGTGAATTCTCTGGGTGTAACTTATGAGCTCTGCTGAGTGTAATATACCATCTTGTTATAAATGTATAATTCATCTCAACAATATTCATATCAACTGCCTCATGTGCACTTTCAAAAAATGTTTTTCTCTGCTGATCACCTAAATTTGTTTTCAGCTCTTTCTCCCATCTACTTATAAACAGTGGTACTGCCGATTCAGCCATAGCAGTCAATGTCCTATAAATTTGCGTAGTGCAATGTTTTTGTGTTCCTTTTAAATTCAGTAACTGATCTATTGGATACAGGTTCTTAACTTCTCTCAGTGGTTGTGGGAGTGAAACAACGAAATGTCTCAGTTGAAGGTACCGCCACTCGTCCATCCTCCGAAACATTTCTTTTTTCTGCTTCAACTCCTGTAAAGGGCTTAACTCCCCTTCCTTCATGATATCCTTTATCTATGCATTCCCAGCTATAATCCAATTTCCTGTGATAGTGCTAATCCCTGGTGGGAAATAATTTGTTCCCACCAATGGTATTAATGGAGAGTTATACTCCCATCCATTTTGTTTGTGCATTACATCCCATAACCAAAATACATTCTTAGCAAAAGTGCTCATATGTACAGACAGTTGTTGTGGAACCCAAATGACTTTATCTAACTGTGCATCACTCATTGTCCATTCAATTTCAACTCAACTTTTCCCCTGTGAATTATACACCCAATCCATTATCCGTGACAAAATTACTGCATAGTAATATCTTTTAATCTCTGGAATATTTAATCCCCCATTTATTTTATCTTTACATAAAATTTCATATTCCACCCTTGGTTTTTTATTTATCCATGTGTATCTCATTATTAGTCTTTTTAATACCCTAAGAAACTCTTGCTGCAGATAAATTAGAAGCATTTGGAATTTATACAGGATTTTAGGAAGTATCACCATTTTAACCATTTTAATTCGCCTATCCAGGACAAAGAGCCTTTTGATATTTTCTTCAACTCCTCTTTTATTTCATTCAGTAATGGTATATAGTTTGCTTGATAACTCCTAATTGACAGGGTTAACTTTACTCCTAGGTACTTTAACTCTTCACCTTGCCATTTAAAGGGAAATTTTTCTTGTAGTACTTGTCTGTCCAATTTCCGTATATTAATATCTAGGAACTCCGATTTTGTTAGATTGATTTTAAAATTTTATAGTTCTTCATACCTTTTTAACATTTGTATTAAATTTGTCAGCTTTAATAGGGTTAACCATATAAAATAGCATGTCATCTGTGTATGCTGCAACTTTATGTTCTACCTCTCCTATCCGAATCCCTTTTATGTATACACTTTTCCTTATCGTTGCTAACAGTGGTTCCATAGTGAAAGTGTACAGCCCTTCCTCGTTCCATTGTACATTTCAAAGGGTACTGACAATGTACCATTGATCTTTACTGCTGCTGACGGGTGACAGTACAAAGATTTATCCATTGAAATATTTTGGGCCCGAGCCCTATGGCCTCTAGAGTGCTCATCATAAATCCCCAATCTACCCTGTCAAAAGCTTTTTCAGCTACTATCAACAGGCGTACCACTAGGGATTTTTCTTTCTTGCTTTTTTGTAAGAGTAATAGTGATCTCAGTCCATTATCTCTGCCTTCCCTCCCTGGTATAAACCCAACCCGATCTAAATGTATCAGTTCTGGAATTAAATCCTTCAACCTATTAGCAATAATTTTATCATATAATTTTGTATCTACATTTAATAATGAGATTGGTTTGTAGCTGACACATAAATCTTTGCCTTCTTTTGGTAATATTGTAATATGTGCCAGCAACGACTCTCTCTTCATCTGTCCTCCTTCTCCCAGTGCATTCCCAGTGCCATTTTTGGCACTAATAGTTCTTAACATTTCCTGTAATAACTCGCTATGAATCCATCTGGTCCCGGGCTCCTTGCTGCTGCTGTACTCCCTATTGCAACTTGTAATTCCTCTTGTGCTATCAGTCTCTCTAACATAACCCATCTTTCTTGATCTATTCTAGGTAAGGAGCTATAATATTTTTGATATACACTAGCAATTATTTTAGTTGGATACACTAATTTTTCTGTTTCATTTCTGATTTTCTTTATATAATTTATTGATTTCTTTTTTCTTACTAACCTTGCCAAGAATTTTCCCAGTCTATTTCCCCACTGATATCTCTCTCTAAGCACCCTATTATAGACCTTATTTGTGACTTGTTCTAGCAAATTACTTAGTTCCTCTCTTTTTATAACAATCTTAAGTTGTTCCTCTATTTCTGTTCTCTTTTTATGCGATTAACCTTTTTATTCTTTCTGACCTCTTTTTCTTTTTTTTCTGCTCTTATAGCGGCCAGAATGCCCCTTATATACTCCTTG
Source organism: Staurois parvus (assembly GCF_062004578.1). Classification (NCBI taxonomy): domain Eukaryota; kingdom Metazoa; phylum Chordata; class Amphibia; order Anura; family Ranidae; genus Staurois; species Staurois parvus. The sequence goes on from NW_028317949.1 coordinate 14,408,071, forward strand.
TGTGCCTCCCATACTGTGGCTGCCAAGATTTCCTCCGTTTCATTCGCTAGGAATATTGTTCTATCTCCTCTCATATTCTCATTTCTATCTCTTGATCTTGAATAACTGTCTCATCCATGCATATGCATATGCTTTATTCTGCATCCTACTCACTTTTAATCTCATCGTAACAGAAGCATGATCAGATAAAGATACAACTTCTATGTTGGAATCCATAACCAACTCTAAAAATCGATGTTCTACCAATTTGTAATCCAACCTAGAATATGTAGAGTGTGCAGGGGAATAGAATGTATAATCTCTCATTCCTGCATACTTAATTCTCCATACATCCACCAATTGATGTTGATGCAGCTTCTTTTTGACAGCTCTCAGGCCTCTACCTCCATCCCTCTGCTAACGTGGCGATGTATCAATCTGTGGGTTCATAGAAAAATTAAAGTCTCCTGCCACAATCAATACCCCTTTCTTAAAGTCCATCAGTTCCCTTAGGATTTCTTCTAAGTAAATCATTGGTTTCTTATTAAGGCAATATATATTAGCAATAATACATTCCATTTCATACAATTTCCCCCTTAAGAATAAAAACCGACCCTCTGGATACACCCTCCTCTCTTCTATTGTAATTCTAACATTTTTTGCCATTCCTTTTTCTACCCCTTTAGCCCGTTTTATTGGGGAATCAGCATAATACAAAACCGGGGTAATTCCTTGATTGTTCCTTGATCCTCAGCTAAATGTGTCTCTTGTAAAAAGACCACATCTGCTTAGTATTGGTAAATTTCCTTAAGAATCTTGTGTTTTTTAACCGGGGCGTTCAGGCCCTTTACGTTATAGGTCATAAAATTTACATCATTCCTATCAACCATCTTCTACTTTTACTCTCCACCCAATTTCCTTCCTTCCCCCATTAGCTTCCTGTATCTGGAGATCAAGATGTAGTACATATGAAACACTAAAGTACTCCTGGGTGGTCCATTCTTCTCTCTCCTCCGATCCCACTCACCCCCCATTCTCTCCCTCCTCCTTTCATTGTTTGGATCCCTAGAATTTCTTCACCATTTTCCAAACTTCCCACCCCTCCCCCCATCCTACACTAAAACCCCTTTGGCCTATTTCTAGCCCTGGAATCCCATGTGGTTCTATCCCCACTGTCAATTCCTCTTTGAGGGTGGGTCTCTGGACATATACACCTATCAGGACCTCTGTCTCCTTTCCCTAGATCTGAAAAATTGACCCTTAACACTCCTCTTAGTACCCTGCCATAGTTTTAAATAAAAAAAAAACCTCTCTACTTACTTTCCACATAACACTCCCTGCCCCCCACCCACCCACCATCCCTATACTCATTCCTTATCTCATTCTCTTATTTTTGGGAACTAACTGTCACCTCTCTTTCCCTAGTGCTATACACTCCTTTGCCTCTTTAGACCATTCTGATATTTCCATAATCTGTAAATCTAGTCTTTCACAGAAGTCCCACATATCTTCTGGGAATCTCAATTTCACAGGGTGTCCATCTTTCCAACCAATCAGACATGAAGGAAACGCCCAAATATATTGAATGTATTTTATTACGCATGTGCTCCAATAAAGGTTTCAATGATCTTCTCCTAGCCAGCGTCTCTGATGCTAGGTCTGCAAAAATATGTGTATTTATTTCTCTATGTTTTATCACAGACATCCCTCGAATCTTCTTCCAAATATTAGCTTTATCTTCATGGTCATGAAGACGTACTACTATGTCTCTGGGGGTTTCTGATGGCATCCCATGAGGTCGTCTAATCCTATGTGCTCTATCAATTTTCAATTGCGCTGTCACCGCTCTTCCTATCAAGGGATTAATCACTCTTTTCACTTCCTCCAGCAGTTCTTCTTTGAAAACCTCTGGAAAGCCCCGAATCCTCAAGTTGTTCCTACTTCTGTTCTCTTGATCTTCTAGCTTATATGCCAGCTTCCTCTGTTCTTTTTGCATTTCTTTACCTATTTTTCCAAGTTAATAATTGCTCAAGCATGTCTCTCTATTTTTTCCTCTGTTTCCTCTACTTGAGTTAACACTTGTCTCATGTCATTATGTAATATCACCATGTCATTTTTTATAGATCGTTCTAGTTTTGTGAACATTTCCACAATTTCCATTTTCGTAGGCATCTGCGCACCTACTCCTTATTCTTCTATATTTTTTATTTCATTTTCATTTTCCTTAGTTAAGGATTCTTCAGACTTAAGACTAATTCAAGTTTGATATCCCTGATGACAATCTGGATTGGTCTCCTTTATTTTTTCCCAGATCACATCTTCCTTTTGCTCCCTGCTGCCTTTCTGGAGTTTTTATCCTCAGGGCTTTTTTCATGCAGGGGGCATATACTTTCTAATTGTGCTAATACTTGTTTGTGGTAATTTACTCCTCCTTCTTTTACAGATTTATCCTTCATTATATACAATGAATACAAAAATTAATGATATTTGTAAGTTCACAATTAGGAATAACACTTTTCCTCCTCTCCTTTTCTTTTATCTTCACTGGGTGACCCCCATTTTCTACTATCTCTCCCCCCACCAAAACATTCTCCTCAGTGGGGGCAGAAGTATTTAGACTCCACAAAATACAGTATAGTATAGTCTCTGTATATTCCCTGCTTCAGCAGTAACTCACCACCTCCAATGGCCTCCCTTCTTGCAGACAATTCACTCCTCCTTCATCTCGCCATTCTGACTGATCCTCCACCTGTACGCTCTGTTGGGGTGGTCACACATGCAGGGGGAGGTCGCTCCCCATGGAGATCACTGCCCAGCGTCCTGTACCAGATCCTATCTCTGTTCCTGCAGCAGTGACTCACTGGGTTCTCCGGTGTTATCACGTGGTCGCTCCCAGTGTTCACCGGTCTGGCTCTCCTCTGTCCCACCATGCAAGAGCTCGGACACTCCTCTCCTCCCAGGGCACACTCCTCCAACTCTGGGCCAGACCATGGACTTGGGGATGGACTCTCAGACTGCTGGACAAGGTAGAGCAGGGGGCTGCACATGTTCAGGGGCAGTTCTCCCTGTACATTTTTCCCGTAAGCGGGGACCGAGAAGCACCTAGCCTATGCATCCTGTCCGCGCCATGTGCGGGCCTCCCCCCCCCATCCCTCAGATGTATAATTCTATATTTTAAGGAGATAACAGATGTTTTAAAAGTATCACTAAATTCAGACACGTCCGAGTCAGTAAATTCTTTATGTAGGGAGATCCATCTGCTCAAGCAGTGGAGAATCTAGGGTTGGAATCAGTCATAAGTAATACTCAGAGATAAGTTTAGTAGTATGTGGGCAATGTAACTGTTTTTCCAAGGGGGACATTTTAAGGGTTATCTAACTATCCAAATTGTGCTCAAATAGCATGTCACAGCTGATAGTAATAAAAAACATAATATGAGGGTAGGTCAAATTCATCCCATAGGGAGGAAAAGGACTTAAGGCCCTGTGAAGCAAAAATATGATAAAGATATTTAACCCCTTAATACGCCCATCTCTGAGCATCAGGTAAGGAGTATAGTTCACCCAAGGTGGGATTAAACCAGAGTGGGCTATTAGGAGATTTTGACCAGGGGACTTTTGTTATATGGGTCACAATAGTATGAAATATAAAGAGTGTGGCATGCAGTATCATAGTCCCTGGACAAGGGGGAACCCTGTCCCTATAGACAATGTTATGAAGTGTATCCACGGTGAGGCAATAGCCGCCTCTGTAGTAGTGGATGCATTATTTGAGATGGGATGTAGCCGATCATGAACATGTACCAGTTGTGATACCAGGTAATACAAATAAAAATTAGGAGAAGCAAGTCCCACCATATGAGTGCATAGGCAGAGGACCTCCAGAGCAATTCTAAGCACCTTGCGGCACCAGAGTAATGCAGTACAAATGGTGCCAAATTGTCTGAAAATGGATGTAGGTATCTTACAAGGAGCATTAGCCAAAATATAAGTAAATTAATTTTTATAACATTGACATGAGATCCAATGGTAGATCCATCCACTGTTCATTTTGGCGTTTCAATTGGGAAAGTAAAGGACACACATTATTTGCAATATGAGAGTGGAAGGGCAACCGAACTATAACCCCCAAATACCTAAATGAAGTCACCACCTGCAGTTTGGAATCTGGGTGAATTGCTGAAACCGCAGATGGATCCAAGGATAAAAGACTAGACTTCTCCCACTTCACCAGGAGTAATTAACAAAAAGTACAATTTCATGCAATAAAGAGTTGAGAGAATCAAATGGGTCAGCGAGATAAACCAAAGTGTCATCTGCATACAAAGATATAAGTTCTTCAATTGTACCAATAGGGAGGTCTTTATTGGTGGGAGAAGTATGAATATGAACTGCAAGTGGCTCTATCGCTAATGCAAATAGAAGGGGGGACAACAGGCAACTTTGACTGGTGCTACAATATATGTAGAAGGCAGTAATGAATTGGGAATTCACCCTAATCCTGGCCATAGGGGCAATATAGAGAAGGAAAATCCAGGCAATTATACGGGGACCAAAACCATACCGTTGCAATAGCGAAAAAATATTCCATTCAACACTATCAAAAGCCTTACAAATGTCTAAGGAGATAAGAACCCGAGTAGGGGGGCTTACTCAGATATTCATTCTAGTAGAACAACCAGAAATTAAGATCCCTTGGTCTCCCTGTACCAATCTCACAACCACTGCACCCAAACGATTTGCCAGGACTTTGGACAACATTTTAACATCTACATTTATTAAGGAAATAGGCCCATAGGAGTCACATTTGAGGGGATCCTTATTTGGTTTTAAAAGAAGGACAATTAACACTTGCCTCATACATGGAGGAAGCACTCCAGCATCCAATGCTTCTGTAAAGGTTCTGAGAAGGAAGGGCTAATAATGGGGCATCGAGCTTTTCCATTGTATGAGAGGACAAAAACGGGAGAGAAATATGTGACATATAGTCAAGTAGGTGCTGGTCTGTATAGTGGGCTGTAGATTTATATAAATAAGAGTAGACAGACAAGAGAGCATCTAATACCTCGTGAGGAGCGGTACCAATATGACCAGTAGGTAAATAAATACGGGGAATGGAAATGTGAGTCAAAGCAGTCCTAGCCAGGTAAGTAAGTAAAGGACCAGCTTTGTAACTATGCTCAAAGATTTTTTGTGTAGTGTAAAGCATTTTTTTAGTTAAATCTAATAAACAAAGCTCATATTCTTTCTGTGAATGCAACCATAATTCTTGTGTGGATTGGGTAGGGGCAGCAGTGTAATGGCCCTCAGCCTGGATCATAGCATTTTCCAGCTCCCCTGTGTGCATGTGGTTATTTTTGTGGAGAGCACCCCGTGATTGACAGAGAAGTTCCATGGAGAGTGGTTTTGAAAGCCTCCCAATCCGCAGATAGGGTAGCAGAGTGCAGGTTTGCATTCCAATAATCATCAATGCCCTATTTGCATTCTCCCTGTACTACTTTATCCTCTAGGCATTGTGGATTTAAACGCCAGAGGGCAGAACTCATACAAGGGAGAAGGTGTAAATCCAGCAAAAGAGGTGCATGGTCAAAGATAACTCTAGGGAGATAAGAAACAGCAGAAATAAAAGGAAAAGTGACAGGAGTAGCAAAAGCCACATCTATATGAGGCATAGTATCAAATGAGTAAGAATGACAGAAATACTATCGAGTTTCCAGATGCTTCCACTGCCACACTTCAGTAAGACCATACACCTACACCCAATCTAAAAATTTACGGTTAGGTGTTCCACTCCTTTCTAAATGACCCATAGTAGGGTCCAGCACTGCATTAAAATTGCCAATATAACTGAATTGGCCGCTAGGGAGGGCAGGGGTCTTAAGAGATAATGCAGTTAAGAAGTCATTGGAAAAAGGAGGAGTGACATACAAATTCATCAAAGTGAATGTGACAGGCGCGATCTGCAGAGTTAGCATAACAAATCATTCATCTGGGTATATAGACACTTGTACTATGTCCACAGAAAGTGACTTAGCCATTAAAATAGACATTCCATGGGAGTAAGGGGTGTGGGTGGCATGAAAAGACCTAGTAACCCAGTTACATTTAAGTGCTAAAAATTTAGAATTAAACAGGTGGGTCCCCTGTAAACAAACAATATTAGGTTTATATTTTTTGAGAAATGAGAACACTAGGGATCGCTTTTGAGGTGAACTTAACCTTCGCATACTCCAGGAAATACAGTAATACTCAGTAAATGTGGGAGCCATAAGAAAGACATATAATCAATGTAGCACATAGTACATCAAAACAAACCTTCCCAGAGTAATCCCAGTAGAGAAACAAATAGCAATACATTTAAATGAGAACTTGTGAGACAATCCCAACTCTCACCCATCCCACCCTGCTCATCCATCCCAAACACAGAGAGCTTAAGTCCCAAAAATAGAACAAAAACCAAAAAGTCCAGTGGTAGTCCCACAAATGGGTCAGGGGTGTTGGGAGGCAAATAAGGCCCATCCTTATTTGCCTCACACTTCTTAACTACATTATCTCTTAGCCAGAAGTTCCCTGAAAGGTGAAGAAACATCCAAACAGTATGATAACAACAATGAAGGAAAAGTCTACCTTCATCCAATAAACAGCAGAGAGTGTAAATAATATTAGAAACCAGTAACTTATGACAGGGCAGAGGTAGGTCCAACAACCTTCATTATACAGTATAAGTAGCACAGTGGTTATTGTGTGCAAACTCAGCAAAAATATAGGCACAACTGGTGCAGGTATCCGGATCAGTGACACCATCTTAAGAGAAGTGGCAAAAAGGGTCAGGCAAAACATTTACACAGATTCCACTAATGCAAGCAAATCAAGTAGAGTGAAGGGCGGCATGAGTAGGAATCAGGTGCGATTCCGTCTAGGCATTGGCCTAAAACGAGCATCCAATCAGGATGAAGCTTCTTTTGGAATAGTAAAGAAGTGGGCTTTTCCATCATGAGTGATGCGTAATTTGGCTGGAAATAGCATTGCATAGGAAAGACCATGTAATCGAAGACGATCCTTCACAACAGCAAAGGAAGTACCTTCGCTGAGAAATCTGGGTAAATGGAAATGGTATTACCATTGTTATAAAGCACTCCTTTCTCCCTTGCCAGATGCAGAATGGTCAATTTATCCTGAAAGTTAAAGATTCGAGCAATGAGGTGGAGGTGAACGCGGAGGCTTACGATGTGCTCTTTTAATAGCGAATGTAGGAGGTAATAAATTAGCCGCAAACACCTCATGTATCTGGGAAAGCAAAGAAAATTTTCTGGGTGGGTTCTTCCAGAGTGCTCTGGAAAGCCAACAAAGCAAAGATTATTGCTGCAAAAGTGGTTCTCTATATCATCTAATTTAGCTTTAAGCACTGCAATCTCATCTGAAGCAGAACAGACCGTAGCAGGCAGAGGATGTATTGTGTCTTCTATGGAGCTAATTAGTTCCTCAGCTGTCCCTGTTCTTCCCCTCAGGCTCTGCACATCCTGTTTCAGCAAAGAGAATCCAATATGGATAGTCTCTATTTGAGTAGCAAGGGTAGTTTTGCAGTCCTGTATAGCCTGCATGATCTGAGAGAGTGTAGGCTTAGCTTGTGGAGTATCAGGATCGTTGTCAGTGGCAGCATCAGACAGGGGATCCGATGGTGCAGGGAAGTCAGGAGGAATGAGAGGAGAAGCACTCACCGCTGCTAAAGAGCCTGGCTGGGAGTGAGGCATATTGTGCAGTATGGCTGTAGAAAGTTCAGGAGGATCAGTTCCATCTTGTCTGTGAAACCTGGTCAACTTCTCTGCTGCCGTTGGAGCCGTGATCTGCCTAATTTTAACCATGCTGATGAAGCAAGGGGGTGCCAGGCACCACCAGGAAGGATACTAGGTGTTGTAGCAGAGGATTCACTTCAGGATGAGTTAAGGATAGTCAGGGAATGACAGAGCTCTGGAATTAGGCAGCCACTCAGTCCACCATCAAGCCACACCCTGTATAATTACATTTTAATTCAATTATACTTTTTTTTAGAAATGCTAAGGTTCATGTTCTGACTGCCTATCTCATTTTTAAAATGCCAGGACAGTACAAATAAACCCAACATGATCCCTTTTTAGAAAGCAGACAGTCCAAGGTATGTAGTAAGAGGAATGATGAGATCAGTGAAGAAGAGAGATTGCCAACAATGGCTGCAGAGCCAGGGTGGTGAAGTTACCTATAGGCTTACTATGGGGCATCCGTTGTTGGCTGTCTCTCTTCACTGATGCTGACCACTGGGAGCTGACCATGCAACCAGGGTAGTTAGAATAGGCCTTGAATGGAGGTGGGAGCAGGTTTAGGTGTAGTTATCATTTGACTGGACTTCCACTTTAAGATTTTCCAGGGACATCAATTATGGATCTAATTTCCTGACTACCTGTTAGTGTAGGGCTTTATGATCAAGTCAAACGTAATTTGACTCAAACATTGGTCGTTTGTGTGTTCACTGAACACGCAAATGATAAGGGAGTTCGCCCGCCGAAAGTCCTTACCGTTCGGGCTCCCTAACATTGCATTCTACTTCGGGGGACATTTTTATTTTTGTTTTTATTAAAGGACTTGTCAAAGACTGTCTCTTCTCATTTTTACACTACACTTTTTTTGTGAATGGGTAGCGGTATCTTGTACCGCATACTTTTTTGGGGTCGTGATCTTGGGGTCCCCTTGTTAAAGATTTCGATAAGCCCCCTACCTGCAGACCCCCACAACCACCAGCCAGGGTTGTGGGGAAGAAGCCCTAGTCCTCATCAACATTGGGACAAAGTGCTTTGGGGGAAAGTCCCCCTGCCCAAAGCACCCCCTATGTTGAGGGAACGTGGCCTGGTATGGGTCAGGAGGGGGGTTGCCCCCCCTTTCCTGACCTGCAGAGCTTCATGATTGGATAATGATTTGGTATGGATTTTGGAGGGGACCACCACACCATTTTTAAAAAAAAATTGGCATGGGGGTTCCCCTCAAAATCCATACCAGACCCAAAAGGATTGTTATGGATGGGAGTAAGGAGCCCCACGCCATATTTTTTTTAAATGTAATTGATGGGCAATGCCAGCAATTATTTTGACATTCTGCTGTCTGCAGGGAACCCCACTGACAGCTGAAACATGAAGGGATTTTTCGCTACTAAAATACCGGATGACTTAATAATATAACTCATTAGGTATTTTAGTAGCTGAGTGGTATCTTACTGCATACTCAGATGCAGTAAGATACTTCTCAGTAAATTATCCCTGTTCGAAGTTCACTGTAGAACTTTTGGTAGGTTTGAATGTTCGACTGTGAACCAAACGGGAGAGGGGGTTGACCCATCACTAATACCTATCATAGATATGGAGGCCAAGGAGCACCACAATAGTAAAATCACCCACAAAATGACCACATTTTGGAAAGGAAACACCCCAAGGTATGTCCTAAGAGGCAAAGCGAGTCTTTGAAAGACTTAATTTTTTTCACAAGTTTTTGGTTAGTGCGTAAAAAAAGAAAATATAGTATACATTTTTACACAAAGTTGTTAATTAATAAGATATTTATAACACACAACATAGGAATAATTAGAATTACACCCCAAAACACATTCTGCTACTCCTCTTGAGTATGGTCACATCACATGTACAGTGGGGATCGAAAGTTTGGGCACCCCAGCTAAAAATTTGTATTAATGTGCATAAAGAAGCCAAGGAAAGATGGAAAAATCTCCAAAAGGCATCAAATTACAGATTAGACATTCTTATAATATGTCAACAAAAGTTAGATTTTATTTCCATCATTTACACTTTCAAAATAACAGAAAACAAAAAAATGGCGTCTGCAAAAGTTTGGGCACCCTGCAGAATTTATAGCATGCACTGCCCCCTTTGCCAAGCTGAGACCTGCCAGTGTCATAGATTGTTCTCAGTCATCATCTGGGAAGACCAGGTGATGTCAATCTCAAAGGTTTTAAATGCCCAGACTCATCTGACCTTGCCCCAACAATCAGCACCATGGGTTCTTCTAAGCAGTTGTCTAGAAAACTGAAACTGAAAATAGTTGACGCTCACAAAGCTGGAGAAGGCAATAAGAAGATAGCAAAGCGTTTTCAGATGTCAATATCCTCTTTTCGGAATGTAATTAAGAAATGGCAGTCATCAGGAACAGTGGAAGTTAAAGCAAGATCTGGAAGACCAAGAAAAATATCAGACAGAACAGCTCGCAGGATTGTGAGAAAAACAATTCAAAACCCACGTTTGACTGCACGATCCCTCCAGAAAGATCTGGCAGACACTGGAGTTGTGGTACACTATTCCACTATAAAGAGATACTTGTACAAATATGGTCTTCATGGAAGAGTCATCAGAAGAAAACCTCTTCTACGTCCTCACCACAAAAATCATCGTTTGAACTTTGCAAATGAACATATAGACAAGCCTGATGCATTTTGGAAACAAGTTCTGTGGACCGATGAGGTTAAAATTGAACTTTTTGGCCAGAATGAGCAAAGGTACGTTTGGAGAAGAAGGGGCACAGAATTGAATGAAAAGAACCTCTGTCCAACTGTTAAGCATGGGGTTGGATCAATCATGCTTTGGGGTTGTGTTGCAGCCAGTGGCACAGGGAACATCTCACGAGTAGAAGGAAAAATGGATTCAATAAAATTTCAGCAAATTTTGGATGGTAACTTGATGCCATCTGTGAAAAAGCTGAAGTTAAAGAGAGGATGGCTTCTACAAATGGATAATGATCCTAAACACACCTCGAAATCCATGGGGGATTACATCAAGAGGCCTAAACTGAAGGTTTTGCCATGGCCTTCACAATCTCCTGATCTCAACATAATTGAAAATCTATGGATAGACCTTAAAAGAGCAGTGCGTGACAGACAGCCCAGAAATTTCAAAGAACTGGAAGACTTTTGTAAGGAAGAATGGGCAAAGATACCTCAAACAAGAATTGAAAGACTCTTGGCTGGCTACAAAAAGCGTTTACAAGCTGTGATACTTGCCAAAGGGGGCAGTACAAGATATTAACTCTGCAGGGTGCCCAAACTTTTGCAGACGCCATTTTTTTGTTTTCTGTTATTTTGAAAGTGTAAATGATGGAAATAAAATCTAACTTTTGTTGACATATTATAAGAATGTCTAATCTGTAATTTGATGCCTTTTGGAGATTTTTCCATCTTTCCTTGGCTTCTTTATGCACATTAATACAAATTTTTAGCTGGGGTGCCCAAACTTTCGATCCCCACTGTATGTGACTGTTTTAATGTTTGAACTGATTATGTACTGAACAGTGTACTGTTGTGGCTGCCACTGTAACATTGGTCAGGGAATATAGCTTAGTGTAGCATCAGTAGCATCACCTATAGTAGTCCACAATCCCATACGCCAGGGAAGACTAATCTACTGGTACATGGCTTCCCCCAGATCACTGACCATAAAATACAGGAGGCTGAAGAAAGGAAGAACAAAAGAGTTCCTGTGGTTCCAGAAATGTATTTGTCAGCAGGGAATGCATGGGACTGGTGTTTTGCCAGATTGTAGTCAGTGAGACATGCAGATGGGAGAGTCAGGTGGCAGGCAAACAAATGTTGGCAAAACAGGCAAAGGATTTATCCAGAAGGCAGGCAGAAATGTGGAGATAAACAGATCAGTACAGGTGGCAGGTAGAGGCAACGCTGCACTGGTGTGGCAGTGATCAGCAACACTGTTGCTGGCTGCACTGACTCTGGTAACATTATACTGATGTGGTGGTGATCAGGAACATTGTTGCTGGCTGAACTGGTCTGGTGACATTGCCATTAGTGTGGCAGTGATCAGGAACATTGTTAATGGCTTACAGTGGTCTGGTAACATGGAGTCTGGTGTTGTGGCAATAAGGAACACCTTTGATGGCTGCACTGGTCTGGTATCACTTTCACTGGTATAATCAGGAACATTGTTGCTGGATGACACTGGTCTGGTGACTCTGAGACTGATGTGGTGATAATCAGGGACACTGTTTCTGGCATACTTTGGTCTGTTGACACTGGGACTGGTGTAGCCGCGATCAGGAAAATTGTTGCTGGCTGCACTGGTCTGGTCACACTGTGATTGGTATGCCAGTGATCAGAGACACTGTAATTGTCTACACTACACTGCTCTACAAGGAGAAAGCCTTGGAAAGGAAAGTAGCTAAATTTTACAAGAATTGGTTCACTAATAAAGGATAATTACAGTAAGCCCTGAGTATTAATTGGCTCCAGTTTCCAAGATACAGCTTCAGTTCAAAATTGCATCAAAATAATTCAAAATTACGAGAGGGATGTTCAGTTATGCTCCACAACCTTTGTGCAAAATGTGATATAGTAATGAGAATGGTGCCACACCAATCATTATAAATTGATCTTTTTATTGATACCAGTAACATAACTTTTAATTAATTTATTGGTTTTTCTTGTAAAGTTTTCATGTTCTTTGCTGACATCACTCTGCAAGAGGTTCCACTGTTGTAATCTGGAGCCTAGTAGCTTTGCCTTACTCTTAAGCAATTCCAAATCCCTGACCAGGTCATTTAGTTCACTCTGTGAAATTAGATGTGGTTTAGGAGGAGCATACGGTGGGCTAATGTTTGGGTCTGCTGACATCGACAGCCCCAGATCAGCTGCATCCTGCTCATCATCTTTATCACAATCTGAGTTTAGATTCTGGTAGATCTGGAAATGCCAAGTCCTCACCATGGGGTACAGGACACAGTGAGGATGGAATGTTTGGATATTCCATGGTCCACTTCTTCTTTTTTGGGATCCCTTTTGCAACTGGGGGAACCATGCAAAAATAGTAGTCACTGTAATGCAACAATAATGAGGGGCCCAACCTTTGCCCTGATCCCCTATTTTGCATCCAAAATATAGGTGGTATGCCTTTTTACCACTGCCATCATACTGCACTTTTGAGATGCAAATGCAACCTCACCAAAAATGTAGCAGAAGTTATCTTGAAGTTATGCATTGTTTACACAGTTTCGAGGCATCTTGACTTCTGAGGGAAAATATCATGAAACTGATCCTTGGAAATGATAGGCGATGACACTTTCACAAGCCACCAGATGTAACTGTTTGATGTGTAGATCTGATCAAGACAAATGTACCTTGCAATAAAAGCACAACAAAGTAAGTTAGGTAATGCTCTTTAGTCTCAAAGTGAAAATACATTTATACACTTTCCTGTGGTACCATTTTCATTGTTCTACTACAGTATACTTTGTTGAGAAGTTATGAGGCATCATGATGAATGTTATGAAAGAAGCCATTCATTGTTTACAACCGTCATGTGATCTGCTGTGATTGGTCACAGTGATCATATGACACTGTCAGCGTGTCGGTATCGTGATCTGTCATCGGCCATGTCTGGATGGACAGAGGTGACAGATCACATTGGAGCCCCCGGGGGTCGCACGTGAGGCGTGATCCTGGGAAGACTTCATATGATGTCCTCCCAGGGTAATAGGGATCAACAGTGTCAACAGTTTTATCTATTAACATCAGGTAACCTACCATTGTACATGCTGCCACTGCTTGGTGACTCACCATTAATTCCTTCCCGTCTGGCCTACTGTAAGATGACAGCCTAGCGTGAAGGAGTTAATAGTGATTTACCAAGCAGTAGCAGCATGTACAGTGGTAGGTTGCCTGATGTTAATAGATAAATCTTTTGACAGTATAACAGAAAATTGTAAGCTTACTTGATGGTAATTTTCCTTTTTCTGATGCTTAAGCATGACAGCATACATGAATGGGTATAGGTTCCATCCACTGCCCACTCCCAGGACTGGTTATACTATACAAATGAGTCACCTTCCCAATGGTGGCATTCTTGTAACTATACTCAATGCAAAGACTTAGGGAGGGACCTGTATGCTGTTATGCTTAAGCATCAGGAAAGGAAAATTACCATCAGGTAAGTAAACAATTTTCCTTTTTCCTGACACAAGCATGACAGCATACACAAGAGGGATGTAGCATGCTAACAAACAAGTGTGGGTAATACTGAAAATGTTTTTTTTTTAATCTATAGATCTGTCCAACATTGAACAACCAAAGTCAACTGTAGTTAAGCCTGTCAGATCCACGTTATAACTGGCCAGAAATGTGTTAAATGTAGACCAGGTCGCTGCTCTGAACATCAATTCAGGAGGCACTGCTCTGAATTCGGCCCATGAGGCCACCATACTCCTAGACGAGTGGGCCCTCAGATTCATAGGTGGTTCTAACTTCTTTACAAAAAATGGCTACTGCCCCAGTCTATAACTGGCCTTCACAGCAAGATGCACATGGAAGGGGGGCCTGCAGAATACTGGGGTGCACTGGCAAGGCACTGTAGCTTACGCATGTATTTGCAAATGTGTGCTAACTAAACCTCTGTTACTGTTAATTCGGTTTGGCAAGTTAGAGCTGGTAATTTTTATTTATTTTTTTTTTTTTTTGCTATTTGGTTCTAACTTCTTTGCCTGATAAGCCATCCTGATAACTTTGACCAGCCACAAAGCCAATGTTCTAGTAGACGTGGCGAACCCTCTCCTTATCCCATCAGGGATTATGAACAGATGTTCTGCTTTTCTAAAGGAGGCTGTGATTTCGTCAACATCCAAATTGTGAGGCATCGATGCTGACTCACCCTGAAATGTTGGAAGGATGATATCCTAGTTGAGATGGAATGGTTTATTTACTTATAGGATGATGATGTGGGAGAGTCCTCAATACTACAATATCAGGGAAATATCAGCAATAATGAGGCTTATAGACCAAGGTCTTTAATGTCTGACACTCTTCTTCCTGACGTTATAACTATCAGGAACACTGCCTTGAACTTTATATTCCATATTGAAGAGGATTGCTCCAGTAAAAATGAAGATTAGGACAACATATCCAGCACTACATGGAGATCAATCAGAGGGATGAATGATCTTTCTGGAGGATGGATTCTAGCACAGGCTCTCAGGAACTGGTGAACCAGTTGACATGTTGCTCAACTTATTCCTGTTAGCAATGACAATGCAGAGACCTGCACTCTGAACGTGTTCACTTTTAGGCCCTTATCCAGGTCAGTCTATGGGAAATGTAGCACATGCAGCTCTGATGGTGATGGAGCACTGAATCCTTGAGACTCGTGAAAATGGCAAACCTTTCCCATACTCTAGAACACGTGTGTCAAACTGGCAGCCCTACAGCTGTTGCCAAACTACAATTCCCATGTGGCATTGCAAGATTGACAGTTACAAGCATGACTCCCAAAGGCAGAGGCATGATGGGACTTGTAGTTTTGCAATAGCTGGAGGGCCACCAGTTTGACACCCATGCTCTAGAATAAACATGATTTGTGGTAGGCGCTCTTGCCTTCAACAAGGTTTTGATTACTGAAGATAAGCATCCAGCCTCCCCTAGTCTTTGCCTCTGAGCTTCCATGCCTCTAGGTGGAGCTTGGCTGGGTTTTTTTTCTCTGCAAATGTGTGGAATCTGGCACCCACTGCGAACGTCTGAATGGGCAAACCCTCAAAAGAGCTTGTGTTGTTCTGTCAGAGCTGCCTTTAATTTGGCCAGTCATACAACCATTGCATGAAGTGACTTCCAACCCCTACTGTAATCCTTACCCTGTCTCTAAGACCTGAAATCTCTCAGCCTGTTTACATACTGTCTCCTTTCTGGTTGTCAACATTGTCTGGGTCTCAAATCCTGAGGGATCAACCCTGACTTGCCACCTGTAACCTTGGATATTGTGAATTACAGCTTGTTGCCAAACAAGGCTGCCCCATAAAAAGGGACATGGCACTAATTTGACTTGGAAGAAGCATCTGCTGTCCGTGGTTAAGGCCCTTTTTGCCATTACTGAGTATAGCATGACCCTAGCAGAGCATCAAAAGGAGTCAATGGTGGTTTCACCCACAAAATCACCAGCTTGCTTGATTTCCACAAGGATCTTCACCACTGACAGTGCTGAGGCACACACCAAAGATCTGTCTCCACCTTCTCGGCTCATATTCTTAATGCCTTTACCACTGAAGTGAGTGCCAGCACTGGTCTGCAGGCACTGCCAATGAACGTGTAAATTATTTTCATGTTGGCATTCATTCTTCTATCAAGGGCATCATTAACCTGTTCCCACTCGGTCAATAGCAAAATGATGGCCAAGAGGGACTCTCCTTGATCCAGGTGGGGACATATGACGGTGCTGTGGCAAGATCTTTTGCCGTATGTGTACCTCGGACACAGCTAATGACAGATCTGTGTACTGGCCCATTGCCAATACCATGTGATCTGCTGTGACCAATCACAGCAGGTCATGTGACAATTGTAAACAATGGATGACTTCTTTTCATGCCATCCATTGTATTCAATTGTGTCACTAGCTGTGACTGGTCACAGTGGTCACGTATACAGACTCACAGCACATCTTTGTCATGTGACTAGCCAAGGCCAATCACAGCTAATCACAACAAAAAAACCTAATTAATTGATTTACTTCAGTTAAATGCTTGCTTATAGCAAATAAATTATTTGCCAATCACAGCTTATCAGAACAAAAAGATCTGAATTAATCAATTTCATTCAGTTAAATGCTTGCTTATAGCAAAGAAAGTATTTGCTATAAGCAATCAAAAGTGTGTAAAAAGTAAAAATACTGATCAATTCCCCAAAGTAGTACAATGTTACTTTGGTAACATTATACTACTCTGGTCACAGTGTAGTATGAAAAAATATTCTTTAAATAAAAAAATAATAAAAAAATGAAAAAACATTTTTTTTTCGTACTGCCACAAGTCAGTATCCTCGATCACTACTACACCAGTTATATGATGATGCTGTACTGCACTGGAGACAGAATGTAAAAAAAAAAGTTGTGAATTTTTTTTTTCAATTTCTTCATTTTACAAAAAATGATGGCAAAAAAATTACAACTTCAGAAAACTCGCCATGCCTCTTACTAAATACCTCAGACTGTCTACTTTGAAAAAAGGGGTTATTTGAGGGCTATCTGTATTGTCCTGACATTTTTGGGCCTCAAGAAATTAGATTGGCTGTCAGTACTTTGGGATTGATCAATTTTCATATATATCCCATAATTTGTGAACTCTATAACTTTCCTACAGACTAAATAATAAATGCTGATTTGGGTTATTTTCACCAAGGAAATGTAACAGAATACATCTTGTCCTAAATGTATGAAGAATAATTATTTATTTGCAAAATGTTATAACAGAAACAAAGAAAAACATGTTTTTTTTCAAAATTTTTGGTCTTTTTTCATTAATTTAGCAAAAAATAAAAACCCCAGTGGTAATTAAATACCACCAAAAGAAAACTCTAGTTGTGTGAATAAAATTATAAAAAATGTGTTTGGGTACAGTGTTGCATGACCTCACAATTGTCATTCAAAGTGTGAGAGCTCGGAAAGCTGAAAATTGGCCTGGCCAGGAAGGGGGTGAAAATGCCCGGTTTTGAAGTGGTAAAGGACACAGCATCACCCATCAACAGTGTAACATGCCTGGCCAGTGTGATGACAACTGCATCTACCAGAGGCTCTGCCT
Organism: Staurois parvus; assembly: GCF_062004578.1. Taxonomy (NCBI): domain Eukaryota; kingdom Metazoa; phylum Chordata; class Amphibia; order Anura; family Ranidae; genus Staurois; species Staurois parvus. Next base: position 14,425,638 of record NW_028317949.1, read on the forward strand.
CTAATGGTCAACCTTCCTCTTTCTTAAATGTACATATCTCCTAGATTGTAAGCTCCAAGGAGCAGGTCCCTCCTATCCCACTTGTATTGAACTGTATTGTTGCTGTATTGTCTCCCATTATATTGTAAAGCGCTGAGCAAACTGTTGGCGCCATATAAATACTGTATAATAATAATAATAATCTTGGCAAATCTATTAGACAGTGATGGTTTTCTGTATGCCTTCCTCAATTCATCGTAAATGAGATCTTTAACTTCCTCTATTAGAGGGAAGGAAAGTACTGACTTCTTTACCTGTGGATAATACTTTCTGGATTTAGCTGGCTTTACCACTTCCTCCCTCCAATCAAGAGCCTCCCTGACTGCTCTCACAAGGGGTTGTACCAAGGCAAAGTCAAAGCTTACTGACTGTCTCATTAAGGAGGATATGTCAGCTTTCTCCACCTTCCATCTGTTGCTGCTTCCAGCAAGCATGCCCGTCATAACATTTTCCCTGGGAGTGCTGATTGGCCACATCCCACACAGTGACCATCCCCATTGGAATCCTTGTGCCGTATGGTCCCCATTCTATGCCAGCCTTCCTGGTGGAACTTTAAATGGGTTGTTCTCTCAGGGCTTGAGCCAGACCCCTAGGACTGATATGGCCAATCTCTGATACTGGAGGAGCAGTACTGTTGATGAGGGCTGAAAAGATTTATATTTAGCCGTGCACTCTTTTAAAATGATGACAAAAACCTTCTTACCAAACCATCACCTTAGGCTGCATGGCTGGTCTCTGGGAGAGCTCATGACTGTTCCCTTAATTGAAGCTGTAAACAGAATAACAGCTAAGCAACCACAATATATGGCCTAATGGACACCATCTTGGAAGAGGTTAGCCACCAAAAATTCTTCTAAAACAAAATTCTAAACTTATCTGAATGATCAAACACAGCGTCATTCTTTAGAATAAGTGTAATCAATCCCCCAAAAACACCTGAGCCTTAACCAGGGGCTTGAGCCTTAACAATGTGTACCGATCAGCTACCGCCATCCAACAGCATACCAATTATTAACATAGATATCATTACTTGACCCAGAGATGAGCATCCTGCACCCCAGTACCTGGATAGGGGGGAGGCCTCCCTCTTATAGGAGCATTACGAACCTGTACAGAGAGAGCTTCACTACAGGAGAGGCTGAACCTGTGCAGATAGGCCAGATGAATCCGGCAAGGTGAGGGCAAAGATCCTGCTGTAACCAATTCAATACCGGGCAATTTTACACCTTCCTGCCCAGGCCAGTTTTCAGGTTTCAGCGCTCTCACACTTTGAATGACAATTGCGCGGTCATACAACATTGTACCCAAACTAAAATTTTATCATTTTCTTTACACAACTAGAGCTTTCTTTTGGTGGTATTTAATCACCGCTGGGGTTTTTATTTTTTGCTAAATTAACAAAAAAAGTCCAAACATTTTGAAAAAAACACACGTTTTTCTTTGTTTCTGTTATAAAAGTTTGCAAATAAATAATTGTTCTTCATAAATTTAGGCCAAGATGTATTCTGTTACATGTCTTTGGTGAAAATAACCTAAATTAGGATGTATTTTTTAGTTTGTAGGAAAGTTATAGAGTTCACAAACTATGGTATAGATCTGAATATTGATCACCACCAAAATAGTCATGCTGAACGATGTTACAGACAGCATAACATTCTTCACGGCTTCTCCAGAACCTTTCATGTCTCACATGTGCTCAACTTTGAACCTGCTCTCATCTGTGAAAAGCACAGGGCACCAGTGGCAGACCTGCAAATTCTGGTGTTCAATAGCAAATGCCAATCAAGCACTATGGTTCTGGGAAGTGAGCACAGGGCCCACTAGAGAACATTGGGCCCTAAGGCCACCCTCATGAAGTTTCTGATTGCTTGGTCAGAGACATTCACACCAGTGGCCTGCTGGAGGTCACTTTGTAGGGCTCTGGCAGTGGTGCTCATGCTGTTCCTCCTTACACAAAGGAGCAGATACTGGTCGTGCTGATGGGTTAAGGACCTTATAAAGCCCTGTGCATCTCTCCTAGAGTAACTGCCTGTCTCCTGGAATCTCCTCCATGCTCTTGAGACTGTGCTGGGAGACACGGCAAACCTTCTGGCAATGGCACGTATTGATGTGCCATCCTGGAGGAGTGGGACTGCCTGTGCAACCTCTGTAGGGTCCTGGTATTGCCTCATTCTACCAGTAGTGACACTAACCCTAGCCAAAAGCAAAACTAGTGAAAAACAGTCAGAAAGGATGAGTAGGGACAGGGGCGGACTGACAACTCATGGGGCCCCCGGGCAATAGGGGTTCATGGGGCCCCTGTGTCCTCGCCCACAATCAAACCACACCCAAAATAGCCTATGAAAGGTACCAGGGGCATCTCATGGGGCCCCCTACTGGCCCCGGAGCCTCGGGTAGTGTCCAAGTGCTTGAATGGTCAGTCTGCCCCTGGTCTAGCTGTGAATGGTCACAGCGATCACATGCACAAGCTGGGCCAATCACAGCCCAGCTGTGTCATGTGATTAGCCATGGCCAAATCACAGCTAAGCACAAAAAAAACAAAACCTTGAATGAATCGATGTCATTCAGGCAAATTCTTTGCTGTAAGTAAATTGTGTAAAAAAAAAAAATACTGATCACTTGATGGCTGATGCCGGCCAACCCCCGCAAAGGTCCATTATCAGTTAACTTCATTTTCTAGGGACCCGATGATCACAGTAATTGGCTCTCAGTAACAAACTTGTAAGATACATATCCACCACTTCCCTGTAATACAAACCTGTGCAACCTGCATTAGGTGATTTGGCCATTTCTCAGCATTGCCAACGTAGATCACTGTAGTGTGCAATCAGGAATCAAATTGTATGCTGAAAGAAAAAAGTAGTTTAAGCATTTCATAACACACAATAAGTCAAACATCATAATATGGACTTCAAATAAATTAAAAACATGTAAGACTTCACTTATGTTTAACCATTAACCTTTATTCAAACAGATTGGTGGCAGTAAGGTGCAGGATTTAAAATTTTTTAGATTGGGTCCTCTAGAATTGGAAATCTACACGAGATGTTTTGAGAAACAAAACTATTATAAATGTATAATCCTCTATGTTTATAATATGTACAATATAGAGCTCTCACAGTTTGAATTACATTTGCGTGGTTATGCAACACTGTACACCAACTAAATTTTTATAATTTTTTTAACACAAATAGAGCTTTATTTTGATGGTAATTAATCACCAGTTTTTTATGTTTTGCTAAATAGATGAAAAAAGTTCAAAGAGTTTGAAAAAAAATAAACTGAAAAAAGTTTCTTTGTTTCTGTTATATAAGTTTGCAAATAAATAATTGTGCTTCATGAATTTAGGCCAACATGTATTCTGCTACTTTTCTTTGGTGAAAATAACCCAAATTAGTGTTTAATATTTAGTTTGTAGAAATGTTATAGAGTCCACAAATTATGGTATACATGTATATCTGAAAATCGATCAATCCTCATGTACTGACAGCACTGATCTCATTTCCTGAGACCCAAAAATGTGAGGACAGTACATATATCCCCCAAATTTACCCCCTTTTGAAAAGTAGACAATCTGCAGTATATAGTAAGAAGCATGGTGAGTTTTTTGAAGTTGTAATTTTCTTGTCATAATTTTTTGGAAAATGAAAAAAAAAATATATTCACAATTTTTTTTCACATACTGTCACCATGCAGTACAGCGTCATCATATAATTGGTATGGCAGTGATCAGGGACACTGGATGGATGGTGACGGGGGAAAAAAAAATATATATATATATATTCTTTAATTTTCTTTTTTATTAATTTTTTTCTTTTTTTTTACAATTTTTTTAATAAACGTCTGTGGCCAGAGTAATATAATGTTACCATAGTAAAATTGTACTACTCTGGGGAAGTAATCAGTATTTTTTTTTTCTTACACATTATTATTGCTTAGCAATTGCAAGCATTTAACTTAATGAAATTGATTAATTCAGTGCTTTTTGTTGTGATTAGCTGTCATTGGCCACAGTTAATCACATGACACAGATGGGCTAACAGCGCAACTGTATACAATGGATGACATCATCATTTACAATTGACATGTGACCTACTGTGATTGTTCACAGTGGTCACATGGTACTGGCAATGGGCCAGTACACAGATTGGTCATCGGCAGTGTCCCATGGACACAGCCGGTGACATATCTTGCCGTAGTGCAGCTCTGCCCGTGGGCACATATGAGGTGGCACATATGACATCCACTTTGATCGACAAAAGTCCTTCTTGGCCATAATTCTCCTATAGGCTGAGCAGGAACTGGTTAAATAGACCCAGTAATCCCATCATTAGATATCTGAACTTCTCTGTGCAAAGTAGACAGGTGGGAGGGATAATAGCTTGTTGTAGGTAGTTTCCTAAAAACATCAAAGAACCCTGTCTTAGTACTTACAGTATATTAAAATTCCTGAGCCCTGATGTAAGCAGTCAATTGGTTCTTGGGAGGAGCTTTGAAAATAACAAGATGCCTTGATGAGTGAAAGTCAGTCTGGAGGAGTGGACATTCTGCCCAAGGTAACATACACATGCAATACTGAACCTCCATGATTGAAATAGTTGAATTCTAATGAATGAAAGGGACAAACCTGGGGCAGTCAGGCTGGGAAAGAAATGGCTAGAGGATGCTGGATATCCTCCACCCAGGAAAAGAAGTAGGCTTTATCTGGCTTGCTGTTATTTGTAATGCACTGTGAGAAGTTCACAGTGTGCCGTAAAATCAGAGCTAACAATTTCCGTAAAGGAGTTGAACCCATAGAACTGGTAAGATTTAAGTGCAGCTTTAAGGAAAGAAATGTCCTAATAAGCAATCTGCAAACATTACATTACATGATTTATTGCAGTTTTATGCAAAATATGGGTCAATTAGAATCTTGCACAGAGGAAGAAAAGAGAAAGCAAAGTGACATACAGTATATGGTTTTGTTACCTGTGTAAAATACTTCAGCAAAATGCTTAAACAGGTCACCAAAGGGGCACATCTATAAAAGCACAAATGGCCAATACTGATGGACGCTTGGCTCCCATTGAGAGGTAAAAAGGTCACAATGCTTTTGAAAGGAATCAAAGGGTTAACTACTGTTGGCAGCAGAATTAATTCTCCCACACAGATTTCTAGTAATAAGTTCATACCAGTAAAAGGGGTCAGGGAATATTTGTTGACCAATATTGATCTTGCCTATTGACATTCTCAGTGACATATCAGACTGAAATTCTGGGGCTTTAACATACATCAATATTTGTCTCTCATGTACATTACATTATTACTGGTTGTTAATAAACTATAATTATTTGTTTTTTGTTCTCTAAACAGCTAAGACTTTTTCTGTCCATTACCTCATAAGCTGTGTTTACAGTTTCTCTGTTAATTTCAGTGCCCTGCTGGTGTTCTGATATTGCCATTAATTCTCAGTTAGTTTATAACTACAAACCATGAAGAGTACATAAAATACCTTATCATGTACTATAGCCTTTTAGCTGAAGGTACAACCTAATAATGCATTTTTCCGTTAGCTTGGCAGAGCTGCTAGACATCACATATTCATCACCCTTGTGGCACCATTCACACAGGTATTTACATATTCTGCAAATTCCAGTGATAGGAATCTGTGTATTTCTGTGGCTGAAACTGGCAGGTATGTGTGAAATATATTCTGATACATTTCTTTAGTGAAAAGAAACCAAATCAGTATTTATTTTTTAGTCTGTAGGAAAGTTAAAGAACCCACAAACTATGGTGTATATCTGAAAATCGATCAATCCTGATGTACTGACGGCCATCTCATTTCTTGAGGCCCAAAAATGTCAGGACAGTACAAATATCCCCTAAATTACCCCTTTTTGGAAAGTAGACAGTCCAAAGTATTTAGTATAATTTTATGGAAAACAACAGCGCAGTACAGCATCACCATATAACTGATGTGTTGGTGCTCAGGGACACTGACTGGTGACAGTACGAAAAAAAAACAAAAAAAAGTATTACTTTTTTCTTTTTTTTTGCAATTTTTTTTACCTACTGTGACCAGAGTAATATAATGTTACCCTACAAACATTGTACTACTGGGAAAGTAATCAGGATTTTTTTTTTAAAATTATGATTACTTATAGCAGTGAATTTCACTGCTATAAGCAAGCATTTTTACTGAATGAAACTGATTCATTCAGTGTGTTTTGTTGTGATCAGCTGTGATCACAGCTGATAACATGCTATGGATGGGCTGTGATTGGCCCAGTCTGTACATGTGACCACTGTGGCCAATCACAGCTAGCAGCAAAATTGTACTCAATGAATGGCATGAATCAAAGCCATTCATTGTTTATAATTGCCATGTGATCTGCTGTGATTGGTCAGTGATAATATGATACAGTACAGTGATCTGTGTGGCCACAGCCGGCAATATATTGTGGTCACATGGTCGCATGCGTGGCATGTTCTAGGAGGACATCATATAACAATAGGCTGAGCGGGAACAGGTTAAAGTGTGGCCAGATGAGCAGGCATGACCAGATTGCCCACAGAGCAACATTGTCTGAAAGGGCTGACCGGTCTTCCATAAACTTGTCGGGTTAGCTATGCTGACCTAAGAAAGGTCATTTAAAGTAGAGAAAGAAAGGTGGTGCAGGCAGACACTGCTAGGGCCACGATACAGAAATCTGGCAGGTTTTACAAACTTTCTAGTCAATGCTAATTCCAAGAGCTATTTTAGACTGATTAAACAGATGCCACTTATTAAATACAAAAAAAGGTAAGATGAGGACATGATGAATGGTCATCCCATGATTAATGTGCACTGCATTCAATCAATTGAATTTACAATATCATATGGACATTGTCTTAAATCAGAACTCCATTCTGAAGCAATCTGTATTTTTATACTTTCCCCATATACATTATGATCAGCTTATGAATTAAATCAAGAGGGCTCATGGCCATCCTTGGCCTTTTCATTTTGCTCTACACTGAATTGTGGAGGGAGTTGGGTGGCATCAGCACCTCACTGAAGTAATGCTTACTGAACAGTGATTGACACTGTTGAAGCAAACAATGTCCAGGATGCACAGCATGATCATTTACTTACTTGTTTTTCAGTGTCTAAAAATGCACATTGATCAGACTGGATTCCAAAAAGAGAATTTAACCACTTGCCTACCGGACATTTTACCCCCTTCCTGCCCAGACCAATTTTCAGCTTTCAGAGCTCTCATACTTTGAATGACAATTGCGCGGTCATTCAACACTGTACCCAAACTAAATTGTATAATTTTCTGAGACAAATAGAGCTTTCTTTTGGTGGTTTTTTATTACCACTGGGGTTTTTATTTTTTGCTAAACAAACTAAAAATGACCCAAATGTTGAAAAAAAAATTTTTTCTTAGTGTCTGTTATAAAGTTTTGTAAATAAGTAATTTTTCTCCTTCACTGGTGGGCAATGATAGGCTGCACTGATGGGCACTGATTAGGCTGCACTGATAGGCAGCACTAATGGCCACTGTTAGGCGGCACTGATGGGCACTGTTAGGCGGCACTGATGGGCAGCACTGATGGGTGCTGTTAGGCAACACTGATCGGCACTGTTAGGTGGCGCTGATGAGCGATGACATCCATGGACGCCCTCCCAGAACTTTTGGCTATAGCACGGTCGGGAACTGGTTAAGAGAATAAGGCATCCCATAGATGATTTGTTGATGGGAGAATGCCTTTTGCAGCACTATTGTGTTCCTCTAGCTTTTGGGTCACGGAGAGCCTTCCTGGCCAGCAGAACACAATGATCACTGCTAGTGGCTAAAGTCGTTGGCAGTAACCACATGTAAAAGAATCCAACAGGTTGGTTGTACCTAAGTTGATTGATGGATCAACTTGGGTGCAATCAACCTGCTTATACATGAATCAAAATTCGACATTTCCCTGCTGAACCAGCCAACTTTCAATCCATGTATAGCCAGCTTAACTTGCCCCCCTCCCACTCGAAATGTACTGGAAGGCAGCTACCGGCAAAGCGACATACAAATATGTTGCTTCATGACCAACAACGCCACCATCAGTCCCATCCCACAAGCCAAAGTCCTAGGTGTCACTCCAGACTCAAACCTGTCCTTCCAACCCCATGTCCAATCGTTGGCAAACTCATGCAGACTCCACCTCCGCAACATCTCCAAAATACGTTCGCTCCTAACACCAGACACTACTAAACTACTCGTTCGCTCACTTATTATCTCACATCTGGACTACTGCAACTCCCTTCTCACCTGCCTACCTCGTTGCAGACTATCCCCGCTTCAGTCTATCCTGAACTCAGAAGCCAGACTCATCCACCTTACCAACCGCTCCGCATCTGCCACCCCCTCTGTCATTCCCTCCACTGGCTCCCGATTGCCCAACGCATTAAATTCAAACTACTAACACAGACATACAAAGCCATTCATAACGCTGCCCCAAACTACCTCACCGACCTGATACCCAAATACCACCCAACCCGTACTCTTCGCTCCTCACAAGACCTCCTACTTTCTTGCTCCCTGGTCTCCACCTCCCACGCCCGACTGCAGGACTTCTCCAGGACTTCCCCATCCTCTGGAACTCACTACCCCAATCCATCAGACTGTCACCTGCCCTCCTCACCTTTAGGCGCACCCTGAAAACCCATCTCTTCAGGGAAGCCTACCCCGCCCTCAGCTAACAGTTGATCTCCTCCTACCACTCCATCCCCCACAGCCACTTCCTCCTGTACCACTATCTCCTCCCTCCTAGATTGTAAGCTTGAAAGAGCAGGGCCCTTGACCCCCTCGTGTATTGTATTGTTACTGTACTGTCCCCAACTATAATGTACAGTGCTGAGCAAACCTTTTAGCGCTATATAAATACTGTATAATAATAATAATATGTTAATCTGGCTGTACTAACACAGGGGGCAGGACACGACAGAATGAAGATGCCAGTGAACAGGACCCGGTGGTCATGTGATCACAATGACAACAAAGCTGTTATGAATCAATCTGATTCATAACAACTGCTTCTGTTCCTGGTGATCTGTGATTGGCCCACAGCTCTCACATGGTACATGGGGCTAATCACAGCACCCGATACCATGTGATCAGCTCTAGCCATCACAGATCACTATTATTTTGAACTGTCATAAACTTAACCCATTCACGCCTGTTCAAAGCAAGCTTTGCATTGCAGGGGCAATAATCTTTATTGCTCCTGAAAAGCTAAGTGTAAGGAAAAAAAATCTCTGATCACCCTCTCAGAGTAGTATAATGTTACTATGGAAACATCGTACTACTCTAATAAAAGTATTTTAAAAAATAAAAAAATAAATAAATACTGTATTGAGAATAAAAAAAAACCTTTTTAATATTTTTTTAAACTATTTGCTGACCACCTGCCTGCAATGGGCAAAGGTACATACCCTTATGTTGCTTTTTATTTAACCCTGTCACCCAGACAGTGCCATTAGTACAGTGTTAGTATAATTAGTATATAGACTTTTTCACTGATTGCTGTATTATTGCCACTAGCGACATCAGATAGCACCAGGGTCTGTAAGCTCCCATCCTAGCCAGGGTCAACTAATGTTAGATTGCCTGTTTACTATCACACTCATGCTAAAGGTTGCTGATCACCCCATTACTAGTATAGTGTTTGTACAAATCAATATATTGATCACAAACAGAAATATACTAGCGCCTCCTTAGTATAGTGTCCCCAAAATGCATTGTTAGCAGGATCAGCCCCGTTCTCTGCCAGCACTGCCAGCTCCTCAACTATTTTTCACAAAAGATTTGTATCAATTGATTGTGAGCCAAAGCAATTTATATGCACAACAATACATGGCCGCCCACCCAAATTTAGCTCTTGCCAGACAATTCGAATGCAAACCTAACAGTTTCTGAATTAAAAACTTTTTGGGGCCTAACCCTCAACATGGGCATTAAAAAAAAGAATGAATTGTGGTCATATTGGTTCACAGACCCGATTCATTATATGCCCGTGTTTTCTGCTGTTACTTGTATGCCCAACAAAGACCAGCAATGTACAACATGGTCACATGGTGTGATCAGATGCTTTAAGGGCAGAGGAGACATCTAGAGTCTAATAGACCCCAGATTTCTCAGAATAGAGTACCTGTCATTGCTTACTTCTATCACAGAGGATATTTTCATTCCCTGTGATAACAATAAAAGTGATAAAGAAAGAAAGGGACAGTGTAAAAATTAGAAAACTAAAACTAAAGAAAAACTCTCACCCCCCCTTACCATGCTCGGTCTGTGTCAGTATGTAAACAGATATTGCACCATGCATGTGAGGTATCAGTGAATGTCAGATCAAGGGCAGTAATTTTAGCCGTAGACCTCCTTTGTAAATATAAAGTGATGACCTATAAAGGCTTTTAAAGCATCACCTATCGATATTAAAAAGTTTGTTGTTGTTGCACAGGCATGCAAAATTTTAAAGCATGCCATGTTTGGCATCTCTTTACTCAGCGTAACATCATATTTTATATTTTTTTCAAACAATTGGGCAATATATTTTGTTTTTGTGCATTAAGATTAAAAATGTGTGTTTTTAATAAAAATTAGCTTTTGAAAAATTGGCGCTCAAGTAATGTGTGACATAGAAAATCCACCACTTTATTCTCTAGGGCCTCCGATTTAAAAATATATATATAATGTTTAATAGTTAAGTCATTTTCTAACAAAAAATGTTTTTTCATGTAAACAAAAAGTGTCAGAAAAGGTTTGTTGTTCAAGTGATTAGAAGAGTGGGTGGTGTGTGGCATAAGCTTCTAATGTTGTCCCTGAAATGCCAGGATAGCAGAAGCAACCCCTCAAATGACCCCTTTATGGAAAGTAGACACTCCAAGGTATTTTCTAAGGGGCATGGTGAGTTTTGAAGATGTTGCCACAGGTTTTTGGAAAATGAAGAAAGAAAACAAAAATGTATTTTTTCTTTTCTTCTTTTCTTTTTCTTTTCAATTCCTTTTTATTAACTTTTTTTAAAAACAAAAAAGAACAGTTACATTGACATAGATAGATCCAGACAGAAAATACACAAAACCAGTAGGCATAAACACAGCTTAGCACTATGACTTTGCTACACACAAAGGTCTGGTAAAGCAGTTGAATAATGGCCAGGGCCTACGATTGCATACAAAATGAAGTATTTCTAAGTTAGCAATACACGTAACCAGCAGATGAGTTGACGTGTAAGGCGTATAGTGCGCTTATAGTGCTTGTTGTAGACAAAAAGAGGGGAAAACAGAAGACTAAAGACAAAAGCAGATAAAAGAAAAATAAATAAATAACTAAATAAAATTAGAGCATAGATGCAGCAAAAGCAAGATCAAAACACAGTGATATATGAAACAAAATACTCATACATTCACATCATGGGCAATAAACATACTTGTCCAACTGGACCATTTCAGATTAAATTTCCCCATATGTTGGCACTGAAGTGCCACTGTTCTTTCACAAATATAATTTGAATTAACTCTATGAATTACTTCTGAGATTTTGGGGATCTTCACTGATTTCCAGACAGCAGTAATAGACATTCTAGCGGCAATGAGTATATGGCCAACAATTGATCTATACTGAGCAGGAAATAAATGTAGTGTAATATTGAGAAGCGCTAAGTGAGGTGCTGGGTTAGTTGTCATACCAGACACCCGTGAGATAAGTGCAAAGACCTCCTGCCAGAAATTTTGTAAGTAGGGGCATCCCCACAAAATATAGAGTAGATTACCTTCCTTTCTGCAATTCCTCCAGCAAAGGGACAAAATATTGGGGTACATTTTAGCAAGGTTATAGGGGGTATGGCAGCTACGATAAAGAATTTTTAGAGAGCAATTCCAGTGGTTTGTGCATTGAGTAATACTTAGGTTATTACCCAGCGTGGCCTCCCACTCATCTATTGTAAAAGACCTATTAAGGTCAGCTTCCCAGCTACTTATATTACAGGGAGTAGTGAGATCAGTATCATACTGTAAATAATTGTAAAACCACTAGATCCCCTTTTTTAGTCAGACAGAGTTAGTCATGGCTTGCCAAAATTTGGCGTCAACTTCGACCCATGTTTTTGGATGCACCCCATGATATCCTCTAAGCTGTAAGAGGGAGTGTATAACTCTATTATGGATGGTATTCCCTATTTCAGTAAAAGTAGTATAGCCCGACTCCCAAAAAAGCCTGGTGTTGAGATTGGGGATAAAGTGTTCATACACTGAGAGGGGAATATCTATTTGGATCTTAGAGGAAGAGGAATTTAGTTCATTTGCACCAAATAACCATGCCGCAAGCATGCGGTGATGGATGGAGGAAACTTATTGAGGAGTTTGGGATGGGCAGATTTAGCCAATACTAAAGCCCGAAGGTCTCTGTCAGGTTCTCTCAATTTGTACCCATAGTTTGTCAGAAGGGTTGAACCATTTTGAATGTTGGTCCAAGATAGAGCCAAAGTAATAATTGGAAAGCACTGGTAGGCCAATCCCCCCTTTAGACTTATGTCTAGAAAGGGACAGGAAGGAAATTCTCGATCTCCCCCTTTGCCAAACATAATTTTTAATAGCCACCTCCAATGTAATAAAATAAGCATGGGGATCTCAATTGCAATCGTTCAAAAATAGTACAGTATTTTGGGAAGAACCCGCATCTTAAAAGCTGCTATTCTGCCTATCCAAGATATTTCAAATTTATCGAGTCGCTGTAGTTCCGCTAATACAGACTGGTATTGCTTTTCGAAATTGTCCTTAAAGGTATTGGAAGCTGGGGACGAAATAATTATACCGAGGTAGTGTAGTTTTTTCTGAGTCCAGCTGTAACTTAGCTCTAAGCTCTGCTAAAAGATTTTTAGTTATAGCTATCGGTAGGGCAGATGACTTCGTAGTGTTAAGTTTATAATAGGAGACTGCATGAAGGATTGCAAGGATGAAGAAATCTCTATAAGGGAGTTAATTGGGTCAGTAATGGTGAGTATAACATCGGCAGCAAATAAACCAATTTTATGGAAAGTGTCTGCTACACGAATTCCCGAGATCTGTCTATTATCATGAATCGCCTTTGCTAATGGTTCCATTACTAAATGCTAAAAGGTTCTGACATTGCATTGGACGTGAAAACCTGAGCAGTGGGGACAGTATAAAGTGCCATAATAGGCAATTTTATATATCCATTAATGCCAAACTTGAGTAATGTAGCGTTTAAGTAACGTCAGTGAACCCTATCAAAAGCTTTCTCAGCATTAAAGGCCAAGAACACTGTGATCCACAAGATTCAATTAAATGCATCAAATCCAGTATTCTACGAGTGCCATCCGGTGCCTGTCTACATTTGACAAAGCCCACTTTATCAGCCCAAATCAGAAGAGGAGTTATACTAAGGAGGCGGGTCTCTAAAATGTTAGCGTAATTTTTAAGGTCAGTATTTAGTAATGAGATGGACCTAAAGTTTTGCGGGCGGTCCGAAGATTTCCCCAGTTTAGGAAGGGTAACAATAATAACCTTTAACATTTCCAGCGGGAATGTAGACTTAAATATAGCTTCATCAAATGTGTATTTAAGATGGGGAACTAATATGGATTGGAATTCCTTATAGTATTCACTTGAAAAACCGTCCGCCCCCGGGGATTTCCCTTTAGGTAATGCTTTGATGGCTTCGAAAATTTCACTTTCCAAAAAGGGTTGATTGATACCTTCTAGTTTTTGGTGGTCTAATTTGGGCAAAGACAGCTTGTTCAAAAATTGAGCAATCAAATCTGGGGTAGGTTGGGGAGTGCCAGGGTCATCCTTGAGATTGTATAATTGGGAGTAGTAAGTGAGTAACGCTTCTGCGTTACTCTAAAAGAGAAGGTATTCTTGATTTTCTTTACCTAGTTGCTAAGTATTTTGCTAGCATTCTGCCTGCTATATTTCCTTGTGTGTAAAATTTAGCCTTAGCCTTTTTTAGGTTTTGACTAGAGATGAGCGAATTATTCAAAAATTCGATTCGGCTGATTCGCCGAATTTGAGGAAGAAATTCGATTCGATGCGAATTTATTCGCTACGAATTCAACTTATAAAAAGGGTTTCTAGGCTTCAGAGAGCCTTTATATTAGTGCAGAACACTGTACCTTTAATTTAAATGCCCTTGGAGATGAGGAAGGAGAAGGAGAAGGATGAGAAGAAGGAGAAGGAGAAGGATGAGAAGAAGGAGAAGGATGAGAAGAAGGAGAAGGAGAAGGAGAAGGATGAGAAGAAGGAGAAGGATGAGAAGAAGGAGAAGGAGAAGGATGAGAAGAAGGAGAAGGATGAGAAGAAGGAGAAGGATGAGAAGAAGGAGAAGGAGAAGGATGAGAAGAAGGAGAAGGATGAGAAGAAGGAGAAGGATGAGAAGAAGGAGAAGGATGAGAAGAAAGATGAGAAGAAGGAGAAGGATGAGAAGAAGAAGGATGAGAAGAAGAAGAAGGATGAGAAGAAGAAGAAGAAGAAGGATGAGAAGAAGGAGAAGGATGAGAAGAAGAAGAAGGATGAGAAGAAGAAGAAGGATGAGAAGAAGGAGAATTCCAAGCCGGCAAAAAGTGTATCTGCAGAGCTCCGCTATTTCTTAGCGGAGCTCTGCAGATACACTTAGCGGAGCTCTGCAGATACACTTTTTGCCGGCTTGGAATTCTTCTTATTTTCATCCTACTTCTTCTTCTTCTTCTTCTTCATCCTCATCCTCATCCTCTTCTTCTTCTTCTGAGGATGAGGATGAGGATGAAGAAGAAGAAGAAGAAGTAGGATGAAAATAAGAAGAATTCCAAGCCGGCAAAAAGTGTATCTGCAGAGCTCCGCTAAGTGTATCTGCAGAGCTCCGCTATTTCTGACAGTTCTCTGACATTCACTCCATACAGCGGTTGAAACATTGTATCTATTATGGAAACAAATAGATACAATGTTTCAACCGCTGTATGGAGTGAATGTCAGAGAACTGTCAGAAATAGCGGAGCTCTGCAGATACACTTAGCGGAGCTCTGCAGATACACTTTTTGCCGGCTTGGAATTCTTCTTATTTTCATCCTACTTCTTCCTCTTCTTCTTCTTCTTCTTCATCCTCATCCTCATCCTCTTCTTCTTCTGAGGATGAGGATGAAGAAGAAGAAGTAGGATGAAAATAAGAAGAATTCCAAGCCGGCAAAAAGTGTATCTGCAGAGCTCCGCTAAGTGTATCTGCAGAGCTCCGCTATTTCTGACAGTTCTCTGACATTCACATTTACAGCGGTTGAAACATTGTATCTATTTGTTTCCATTTATGGAAACAAATAGATACAATGTTTCAACCGCTGTAAATGTGAATGTCAGAGAACTGTCAGAAATAGAGGAGCTCTGCAGATACACTTTTTGCCGGCTTGGAATTCTTCTTATTTTCATCCTACTTCTTCTTCTTCTTCTTCTTCTTCATCCTCATCCTCAGAAGAAGAAGAAGAATGAAAAGAAGAAGAAGAAGAATGAAAAGAAGAATGAAAAGAAGAAGAAGAATGAAAAGAAGAAGAAGAAGAATGAAAAGAAGAATGAGAAGAATGAAAAGATTCTTCTTCTTTTCATTCTTCTTTTCATTCTTCTTCTTCTTCTTTTCATTCTTCTTTTCATTCTTCTCATTCTTCTTTTCATTCTTCTCATTCTTATTTTCATTCTTCTTCTCATTCTTCTTTTCATTCTTCTTCTTCTTTTCATTCTTTTTTTCATTCTTCTCATTCTTCTTTTCATTCTTCTTCTCATTCTTCTTTTCATTCTTCTTCTTTTCATTCTTCTTTTCATTCTTCTTCTTCTTCTTTTCATTCTTCTTCTTCTTCTTTTCATTCTTCTCATTCTTCTTTTCATTCTTCTCATTCTTCTTCTCATTCTTCTTTTCATTCTTCTTCTCATTCTTCTTTTCATTCTTCTTCTTCTTTTCATTCTTCTCATTCTTCTTTTCATTCTTCTTCTCATTCTTCTTTTCATGAAGAAGAAAAGAAGAATGAGAAGAATGAAAAGAAGAAGAAGAAGAATGAAAAGAAGAATGAGAAGAATGAAAAGAAGAAGGAAAAGAAGAATGAAAAGAAGAAGAAGAAGAATGAAAAGAAGAAGAAGAATGAAAAGAAGAATGAAAAGAAGAAGAAGAATGAAAAGAAGAAGAAGAATGAAAAGAAGAATGAAAAGAAGAAGAAGAATGAAAAGAAGAAGAAGAAGAATGAAAAGAAAAAGAAGAAGAATGAAAAGAAGAATGAAAAGAAGAAGAAGAATGAAAAGAAGAAGAAGAAGAATGAAAAGAAGAAGAAGAATGAAAAGAAGAATGAGAAGAATGAAAAGAAGAAGGAAAAGAAGAATGAAAAGAAGAAGAAGAAGAAGAAGAATGAAAAGAAGAAGAAGAATGAAAAGAAGAATGAAAAGAAGAAGAATGAAAAGAAGAAGAAGAAGAAGAATGAAAAGAAGAAGAAGAATGAAAAGAAGAAGAAGAAGAATGAAAAGAAAAAGAAGAAGAATGAAAAGAAAAAGAAGAAGAATGAAAAGAAGAATGAAAAGAAGAAGAAGAATGAAAAGAAGAAGAAGAAGAATGAAAAGAAGAAGAAGAATGAAAAGAAGAATGAGAAGAATGAAAAGAAGAAGAAGAATGAAAAGAAGAATGAAAAGAAGAAGAAGAATGAAAAGAAGAAGAATGAAAAGAAGAATGAAAAGAAGAAGAAGAATGAAAAGAAGAATAAGAATGAAAAGAAGAATGAGAAGAAGAATGAGAAGAATGAAAAGATTCTTCTTCTTCTTCTTTTCATTCTTCTTTTCATTCTTCTTCTTCTTTTCATTCTTCTTCTTCTTCTTTTCATTCTTCTTTTCATTCTCTTTCATTCTTCTTTTCATTCTTCTCATTCTTCTTCTCATTCTTCTTTTCATTCTTCTTCTCATTCTTCTTTTCATTCTTCTTCTTCTTTTCATTCTTCTTTTCATTCTTCTCATTCTTCTTTTCATTCTTCTTCTCATTCTTCTTTTCATTCTTCTTCTTCTTTTCATTCTTCTTCTCATTCTTCTTTTCATGAAGAAGAAAAGAAGAATGAGAAGAATGAAAAGAAGAATGAAAAGAAGAAGAATGAAAAGAAGAATGAAAAGAAGAATGAAAAGAAGAATGAGAAGAATGAAAAGAAGAATGAAAAGAAGAAGAAGAAGAATGAAAAGAAGAATGAAAAGAAGAAGAAGAAGAATGAAAAGAAGAAGAATGAAAAGAAGAATGAAAAGAAGAAGAAGAATGAAAAGAAGAAGAAGAAGAATGAAAAGAAGAATGAGAAGAATGAAAAGAAGAATGAGAAGAATGAAAAGAAGAAGAAGAAGAATGAAAAGAAGAATGAAAAGAAGAAGAAGAATGAAAAGAAGAAGAAGAAGAATGAAAAGAAGAATGAAAAGAAGAAGAAGAATGAAAAGAAGAAGAAGAAGAATGAAAAGAAGAATGAAAAGAAGAATGAGAAGAAGGAAAAGATTCTTCTTCTTTTCATTCTTCTTTTCATTCTTCTTCTTCTTTTCATTCTTCTTCTTCTTCTTTTCATTCTTCTTTTCATTCTTCTCATTCTTCTTTTCATTCTTCTCATTCTTCTTCTCATTCTTCTTTTCATTCTTCTTCTCATTCTTCTTTTCATTCTTCTTCTTCTTTTCATTCTTATTTTCATTCTTCTCATTCTTCTTTTCATTCTTCTTCTCATTCTTCTTTTCATGAAGAAGAAAAGAAGAATGAGAAGAATGAAAAGAAGAAGAAGAATGAAAAGAAGAATGAGAAGTAGAATGAAAAGAAGAATGAAAAGAAGAATGAGAAGAATGAAAAGAAGAAGTATTCCAGTACAGCAAAAAGTGTATCTGCAGAGAGCTCCGCTATTTCTGACAGTTCTCTGACAGTTCCTTCACATTTACAGCGGTTGAAACATTGTATCTATTTCCGAATAAAAACATCTGTATCCTAAATGGAAACAAATAGATACAATGTTTCAACCGCTGTACATGTGAAGGAACTGTCAGAGAACTGTCAGAAATAGCGGAGCTCTCTGCAGGGACACTTTTGCCGGCTGATCGGGAAAAATCCGATTCGCGCACCCGAAGTATGCTAATATTCGGATTCGCCGCGAATCGAATTTTTCCTGAAATTCTAAACGAATTCCACTTCGCCTGGTTCGATTCGCTCATCTCTAGTTTTGACCATGGCGCCCTAAAAGAAGAGTCCTAAGTTTCAGTCTAGTAGCTTGAAGCTCTTGAAGAGTGTCAGGGGATAATGTTTGTTTATGTGAGTGTTCAAGTTTAGCTATCTGATGAATTGTGTCAGAAAAAATACAATTCCCATTCTTTTTAGCCTGCGATGCCAGCTTCAATAGTAGACCTCTACAGAATGCTTTATGAGCCATACATTAGCTGCACTAGTGTCAGAAGATAAGTTAACAGCAAAATACTCCTCAAGAGTAGCAGTAATAACAGGGTGAGATGAATGATTATAAAACATGGAGATATCGTTACGCCAGAGGAATACTGGAGTAAATTTCAAAGTCTCCTCAATGCTCAAGGAGATAGGAGCGTGGTCTGACCACGTCATCGGGTGGATCTCAGCTTTAGAAATATTTTGTAGTAGTTGGACATCCGTAAGGAAAAAATCTATACTTGAATATGATTTGTGAGCTGAGTAATGCGTAAAGTCCTTTTCAGAAGCATGTAGACATCTCCAGGGATCATATAGGTTGGCGTCCATGATGGAATGAGCTAAGGACTGTCTCAAATGTCTTAAGGGATTGGAAGTATCCAATGATTTATTAATAATAGCGTTGAAATCTCCGCAATAAATAAAAAAGCACCTTTGGATTTTTGACACTTTTTTCTGTAGTGAGTTGAAAAAGTGAACCTGATGAGTATTGGGGGCGTAGAGATTCACAATGATGTAGGTAATGTTGTTGATATCACATACAGTGATGAGAAATCTGCCCTTGCCATCAGAGACTTGAGACTGCAATGAAAAAGTGACTGAGTCATGAATATCAATTAACATACTGCACTTTTTAGTGGGGCCATTAGATGCAAAAATATGTGGGACAATCGGTTAGAGCAGTGTGGAGCCTTGAACGCTGAAAAATGTGTTTCCTGAACACAAATCACATTGCCATGCAACGGTTGAGCTTCTTTCCACATCATTTGTTGTTTGAAAGGGCTATTAAGGCCAAGAGCCTTTAAAGAGATAATCTTTAAGACCATGAGAAATCTGGGAATTGTGAGGTGTGATCGCCATCGAGTGGTGGAAGTGGAA
Source organism: Staurois parvus (assembly GCF_062004578.1). Classification (NCBI taxonomy): domain Eukaryota; kingdom Metazoa; phylum Chordata; class Amphibia; order Anura; family Ranidae; genus Staurois; species Staurois parvus. The sequence goes on from NW_028317949.1 coordinate 14,444,972, forward strand.
ATAGCATGACTGGATTTAGAAGCTGGAAATGTAATCTTAGGTTAGCCATGGTTTTTGAACGTAGGAGAAGGAGTTGAGTCTCTTCAATATCGACTTGAGATGACCTGCTGAAATACAGTGATATAAATGATGCTGCTGCTCTGGAAAAAAAACACTGAAAAAGAGAGGGAAAACTGGTGGAGAAAAACATAACAAAAGAGAAATATATAAGTTTGCGTGAAACAAATCACTTGACTGGATGGGGGGAAGTACCAAGGCATGCAGCCAGAAACGCCACTATCCAAACATGCAGCGGGTAAAACATAAGGCACGGGAGGTTGTGGGTTGATGCAGCGGCGGACGTCATCCTGCTACTTGTTCCCACTCTGAAGAGATTTTCCTGGGGGGAGGATTTGGAAGGTACAGTTTCCTCATCTACAGGGATGAGTCCCCACAATTTAACAAGTTGAAAGCCATCTTCCTCAGAAGTGATCGTAAATACTCGATTATCTTTTGTAATCAGCAATTTGGTAGGGAACACCCACTGATATTTGATATTGTTTTTGCACAAAAATTTTGTGAGAGAAATCAATTTTTTGCGTGCTGCTATGGTGTGTTGAGAGAGATCAGTGAACAAGGAGATCCCGCTGTAAGGCGCTGGGAGTGGGCCATTCTTCCGCGAGAATATCATTAGCTCCTCCTTCACATGATAGAAATTAATTCTTGCGAATTAATAAAGGAAGGAGGGTTTTGGCAGTCTATGCACCCTATCCACCACTACTTCTCTATTCGGAGTGTGCGGCAGCAATGTGGATATCATTTTTTAATAAATTTGCGGAGATCTGTGACAGGAGTATTTTCGCCAATCCCCCTAAATTTTATATTATTTCTGCGGGAGCGGTCCTCAACGTCTGCCATTTTCACCTTTAGAGCTTTCAGCTCATCCTCAACTGTATTGTGAGCGTCCGCTAATTCGTTATGAGCAGTGGTGAAATCCCCCATTTTAGTTTCCACGTGTGACAGCCGCTCTCCTAAATGTTCCACCTCTGTATTGATCTGTGTCACAAAGCTCACTATATCTTTATTTAGGGATCCCTTAAGAGTAACTAACATATCTTTCATAACGGTAGTAGTAAGTGGTATAGATTCTGTGGGATAATCCTCCAAATTCTCTATAAATTCTCTCGTGGTATTTTGTGATATAGAATCAGGGAATTGCTCACCCAGCTGTTGAACCTCTGGAGAATATTTCTGTTTATTCTTTTGGGGGCTGCAGGTTGGTGTCCTCATGGCAGAGCCTGCCAGCTCTGTGGTCATGGCAGAGCCTGCCAGCTCTGTGGTCAAGGCAGAGCCTGCCAGCTCTGTGTTCATGGCAGAGCCTACCAGCTCTGTGGTCATGGCAGAGCCTGCCAGCTCTGTGTTCATGGCAGAGCCTACCAGCTCTGTGTTCATGGCAGAGCCTGCCAGCTCTGTGGTCATGGCAGAGCCTGCCAGCTCTGTGTTCATGGCAGACCCGCCAGCTCTGTGTTAACTGCAGAGCCTGCCAGCTCCCTGTTCCCAGCAGGCCTAGAGGCATGCAAGGGAGAGCTGCGAGTGTCTCCCTCCTCCTGTCCCCGCAGGCTTGCAGGAGAGCGGGGACCAGCGCCATTTTGAGAGGAGGTGGGACCCGCCGGAGCAAAGAACTCCGACAATTTGCGGGGTCCGTCCTTTATTTTCCTCTTTCCCATTCTCTGATGATGTGCCCCACACCTCCGTAAGTTGGGCTGTGACATCGGCGGGATTTCCCGCTGTGTACCATTGCTTAGTATAGCTGCAGGGCTCAGCGGCTCCAGGAGCTCTTCTACAATGCGGCCATCTCCTTCCACGTCCCCTTCTTTTCTTTTTCAAAACCCTGTAACAAAAATAATATCAGAAAAATACTCACCATGCCTCTTATCAAATTCCTTTGGGTGTCTACTTTCTAAAAAGGGGTCTTGGAAGAGGGGTGTTTTTACTATCCTGGCATTTTAGGGCCTCTGAAACTGTGATAGGTAGTGACGAAGTGATATGAGAAAAAGCCTGAATATGGTCATTGGATTTTGGGGGCCTGTATGTGGCCAGGCTTCCAAAAAATCTCTCACATGTTGTATCCCCATACTCAGGAGAGGTAGCAGAATGTGTTTTGGGGTGCTATTCCACATATAGCCATGGCATATGTGAGCAATGTATCATTTAAGTGACAACTTTGTGTAAATAATATACAGTGTATATAAATTTTCCAAAAATGTTTTTAAAAAAAATAAAAAAGTTCAATGAACTCAGCAAATTCCTTGGTGTGTCTACTTTCCAAAAAGTGGTCAATTGGGGGGGGGGTTGTACTGCCCTGGCATTTTAGCACCTCAAGAAATGTTATAGGCAGTTAGAAAGTAAATATATATACCATAGTTTGTAGATGCTATAACTTTCACACAAACCAATTAATATACACGTATTTGGATTGTTTTTTACCAAGGACATGTTGCATAATGCATTTCAGTTTATTTATAACTAACTTTGAGTTTATTGGATATTTTTTATAACCGAAAGTAAAAAATATCTTTTTTAAAAAAAAAAGGTTGGTCTTTTTTCATTTATATCACAAAAGATAAAAACCCAGTGGTGATAAAATACTACCAAAAGAAAGCTCTATTTGTGTGAAAAAAGGACATAAATCTTGTTTGGGTACAGCATTGAATGACCATGCAATTACCAGTTGAAATAGCACAGTGCTGAATAGCAAAAAATGGCCTGATCAGGACGGGGGTTAAATCTTCTGGAGGGCAAGAGGTTAAGTTTAAAATGAATTTAAAAGAGAAGATCAAGACCTTCACCTTTCTGGACTCATATTTTTTGCTCCATAAGGCATGTACTCATGGTTTGTGAGTTATTACTTTATTAGGACTCGAAAAAAGGGTCCAAAAAAAAATGTTGTCAAAGAAAAGCAAAATGGATTTTCCCAACTCCAGTAAACAAAATCCATCAATGGTTTCTTGGGCTCCAAAGCTGATGAATATAAATGCAAATCACTGGGTATTTTTATTCTCTGCTATAGTAATATAGTAAACAACAAAGTAACACTGTCTGACCAAAAAAATTTGAGCAAATAATGATTAAGAAGTATCTAAATATATCTCTATCTCAGCTACCTGCTGGAGACAGTGTGGAGAAACAGGATCAACTATGCATTTACTTTGGACATGTAAATCCCTCAAATCCTACTGGAACAATGTCTTTCAATTGATCTCCTTAGTCACAGGAGTCCTGATGACCCCAAACCCCTCTCTGGCTCTCCTACACATAGGAATGTACAAATTCCCTACAGACGCACGCACTATCATTATCCACATACTGGCAGCAACAAAAATTAATATCACTAAACTGTGGAAATCCACTAAAAACTCCCTCTCTTTCAGCTCTCATATCCGACCTTAACCTCCAATGTGAGATGGAAAGAAGAACAGCTTTTCACAATTCTTCACACCTGAAATTCAAACTTCAGTGGTCCCGATGGTTACGAAACCCTAACTGTTCCATTAAATGATTACTACAAAATAATTCCATTATAAGACCTAAACACTTGACTGGTGTCCCCCTCTCCCCCCCTTACCCCTCATTATCCCGCCCCAATATTCCTACTCCAACAAGATTCACACTACCATAAACATACCTCTCATGTAAGCGAGACTCAAGTCTACAACCTCCCCAGCCAAATGGTGGGGTTCCTTCTTCCATATACTGACTATTATATCTGAAAGTGAATCTTATTCATGCTAACGTTAATACACATTGTTTTGTATGTTGAAAATCCTTCAATAAAAAAATAATTAAATATAAATATATCTCTATCTCTTTGGTAAGAACTGAAGCAGAGTCTTCTGCAGCTGTTCCTGAATACACCATGTAAAAGGGAATGCACTGGATTTTAGCAAAAGACAAACAAGAGATAAAGGGAGGCGCACACCTTGCACAGTTAAAACAGTCTGGACAGTGTTGATTAGCCCTGTGCTGATCACATGCACCCTCCCAAGAAAACAAAACCTCTCTAGCAATACACACCAAACTGAGCATGTGCAGAGGGTCTCCACATGATATGTCTTAACAGGAGATAAGAGGTTGACACTGGAAGAAGGGAAGGATAAGAGAAGCCAGGATCAAACAGCCTTTTTACACAATGCAGAGGATTAACACCTTATGTTTCACAGTGAGTATATCAAGCATGTTTTATTGCATATACAGACTGATTTTACTGTTGTGGGTTTAGCAATGCTTTAACTAAGCAAAGGGCACAATATTTCTGGGTAGTAACTGTTAAGGTCAATCTTTAGTCCTGGCTCTTCAGCTGGCTAACTATTGAGGCCCAGTAATTATTGGGGCACTCAACAAGGCCTTCAGGGAGTAATATAGCTATAAGATACCTGGTTAGGTAGTTCCTAAAAGGTCAGTCTCTAGTGGTGGTATGAAGCAATGATCGCAGTGACACAACAGCAGTGGTCCCTCTGCTTAGGTGTCTCCTCACTCTTGGTTGCCCATGGCTAATCTGTAGGCAGTGCATCAGGATCTACACACCAAACTGAGCATGTGCAGAGTGTATCCACATGATATGTCTTAAGAGGAGATAAGAGGGGGGCACTGGAAGAAGGGGAAGATCAGAGAAGTCAGGTTCAAACAGCTATTTTACACAATGCAGAGGATTAACCTCTTAGGTTCCACAGTGAGTATATCAAGCATGTTTCACTGCATATTCAGACTGATTTTACTGTTGTGGGTTTAGTAACACTTTAAGTCTGTACCTGTGTATTGGCTCTACTTAAATTGTGTATCTTTTGGGGCTTTACACTTAGAGTTCTATGTATAAAAGATTTGTTGGATGAAAGTCACACACATTTGTGCAGGCTGCACACATTTTAGCTGTAATTTTTGTAGTAGATTAGTTTCGATAATCGTTAGCTCCATGGCCAAATGTGGTAGTTTTCTGAAATACCTCAGTGAAAAATGATGTATTTGGTCACTAGATGGATTTAAATTAATCTTTTACAGAAATTACAGTCTAAATTTCTGCAGTCTGTCTGAATCTGGAAGCTGGAATTGAAGCAAGATTGCCCCTTGATATCTACATTATTTAACTCTAACTTAAACTTTTTTTTATTTTAGAGTGGGGAAAAGTTATACCTCCCTCTGGCTTCATTTGCTGTTAGTGATCTATTGAGGAGAGATACCCCTCACTTCATACAGTACGTACTTTTTTTCACACAAATAGAGCTTTCTTTCTGTGGTACTTGATCACCTGTGTGCTTTTTATTTTTCACGCTATAAACAAAAAAAGACCAAAAATTTTGAAGAAAAACGATATGTTTTACTTTCAGCTATAAAAAATATATAGTAAACTCAAAGTTGGTTATAAATTTAGGCCAAAATGTATTCTGCTACATGTTTTTGGTAAAAAAAATCCCAATAAGTGTATATTGATTGCTTTGTGTGAAAGTTATAGTGTCTACAAACTATGGTATAGATACTGCAATTTACACCATTTTTTTGCTATACAGCGCTGCGCTAGTTTAACGGACAATTACGCGGTTATGCAATATGGTACATAAATGAAATTTACATCCTTTTTTTCCCACAAATTGAGCTTTCTTTCAGTGGTATTTGATTGCCTGTGAGTTTTTTATTGTTTGCGCTATAAAAAAAAAGGCTGACAATTTTGAGGAAAAAAAACAATATTTTGGACTTTTTGCTGTAAAACATGTCCAGTAAAAAAAATGTAAAAATCAGATTTAGTCATAAATTTTTGCCAAAATGTATTTTGCGACATGTCTTTGCTAAAAAAAAAAACCAATACGTGTAAATTAATTGGTTTACATGAAAGTTATAGCGTTTACAAATGGCTAGAAAGATACTGGGATTTTTTTTTTTTATACTAGTAATGGCGGCGATCAGCGACTTATGGTGGCGATCAGTGACTTATGGTGGCAATCAGCGACTTATGGCAGGACTGCGGGACTGCGGCAGACATTCTGACACTGTGGGGGAACTGACTTGGGGTCACTGACATCCCCAGTGACACCAATACAGTGATCAGTGCAAAAAAAAAAAACACTGACACTGTACTAATGGCACTGGGGAGGAAGGGGTTAAATTTTTCTTATTTACTGAAAGGGATAACTGTGTGAGGGGAGTGTTTTACTAGGGGGCGGGGGGTGTACTGCACGGGAACAACGCTGATCCGGAGAGATAAACTCTTCTCTCCGGATCAGCATGTCAGGAGCTGACAGGGGACTGACAGAAAGCTACTGCAGCCCTGCTCTCTGTCAGTGATTGCCGCTAATCGGCGGGACACGGCCGGTAATGACCGGCCGTGACCTGGCGACTGACACCCCCGGCTGCGATCAGCGGGACGGGTATGGGGGGCACACGCCACATGTGCGCCCCCTACCTGTTTTCCAAGTGCACGGTTTAAAACGTGGTTTTGCCCAGCCGTGCCGACCTGCCACCGTATTTCTACAGTGGCTGGTTGGCAAGAAGTAAATTAATATTTAGTTGTATAAGCACTGTTTCTGAGAACTGCTGTACATCTGTGTTGCTTGGAGTCAACCAACTTCTGGCACCTGTGAACAGGTATTCCAGCCCAGGATGATTGGACTACATTCAACAGTTCTTCTCTATTTCTTGGTTTTGCCTCAGAAACTGCATTTTTGATGTCACCCCACAAGTTTTCTATTGGATTAAGATCCGGGGATTGGGCTGGCCACTCCATAACGTCAATCTTGTTGGTCTGGAACCAAGATGTTGCACGTTTACTGGTGTGTTTGGGGTCGTTGTCTTGTTGGAACACCCATTTCAAGGGCATTTCCTCTTCAGCATAAGGCAGCATGACCTCTTCAAGTATTCTGATGTATTCAAACTGATCCATGATCCCTGGTATGCAATAAATAGGCCCAACACCGTAGTATGAGAAACATCCCCATATCATGATGCTTGCGCAACCATGCTTCACTGTCTTCACAGTGTACTGTGGCTTGAATTCAGTGTTTGGGGGTCGACTGACAAACTCTCCGGTCACTAGACCCAAAAAGAACAATCTTACTTTCATCAGTCCACAAAATGTTGCGCCATTTCTCTTTAGGCCAGTCAATGTGCTCTTTGGCAAATTGTAACCTCTTCAGTACATGCCTTTTTTTCAACAGTGGGACTTTGCGGGGGCTTCTTGCAGATAGCTTGGCTTCACATAGGCGTCTTCTAATTGTAACAGTACTCACAGGTAACTTTAGACCTTCTTTGATCTTCCTGGAGCTGATTGTTGGCTGAGTCCTTGCCATTTTGGCTATTCTTCTATCCATTCGAATGGTAGTTTTTCGCTTTCTTCCACGTCTTTCAGGTTTTGGTTGCCATTTTAAAGCATTTGTGATCATTTTAGCTGAGCAGCCTATCATTTTCTGCACTTCTTTATCTGTTTTCCCCTCTCCAATCAACTTTTTAATCAAGGTACACTGTTCTTCTGAACAATGTCTGGAACGACCCATTTTCCTCAGAATTTCAGAGAGAAATGCACTGTAACCAGCATGTACATTTGCTGCCTTCCTTCCTTAACCATTAGCCGCCCGGCCAATAGCCGTTTGGCGGCTTGAAAAGCGCTGCAGCTTTCCGGGTCCACGCCATTTGGCGTGCTCCCGCACATGCGCCGTTTGCGCTATTGCAGAGCGGCGCAGCAGCGGGATCTGTCACCGCCCGTGCACCTCGGACACGGCCGATGACAGATCCGAGTACCGGCTCCCGTTGCCGGTACCATGTGACCTGCCGCGACCAATCACAGCAGGTCACATGACAGTTGTATACAATGGATGGCTTCATTCATGATGCCATCCATTGTATACTAGTGCCTAGCTGTGAATGGTCACAGCTAATCACATGCACATGTCATGTGATTAGCTGTGACCAAATCACAGCTAAGCACAAAAAAAAAAAAAAAAAAAAAAAAACTGAATGAATCGATTTCATTCAGCTAAATGCTTGCTTATAGCAAAGTAATTCTTTGCTATAAGCAAATTGTGTAAAAAAAAAAAAAAAAAAAAATACTGATCACTTCCCCAAAGTAGTACAATGTTACTATGGTAACATTGTACTATTTTGGTCATAGTAAAATATGAAAAAAAATCTTAAAAAAAATAAAAAAAAAATGTAATAAAAAATTAAATATAATAAAAAAATAAAAAAAAATTAAAAAAAAATATAATTTTTTTTTTTTTTCATACTGTCACCAGTCAGTGTCCCTGTTCACCGCCATGCCAGTTATATGATGACGCTGTACTGCACTGGTGACAGTATGTAAAAAAAAAAATAGTGAAAATAATATTTTTCATTTTTTCATTTTCGGAAAAATTATGACAAAAAAATACAACTTCAAAAAACTCGCCATGCCTCTTATGAAGTACGTCCGACTGTCTACTCAGCAAAAAGGGGTCATTTGGGGATATCTGTACTATTCTGACATTCTTGGACCTCAAGAAATTAGATTGGCTGTCAGTACTTCAGGATTGATCAATATTCAGATCTATACCATAGTTTGTGAACTCTATAACTTTCCTACAAACTAAATAATACATCCTAATTTGGGTTATTTTCACCAAAGACATGTAGCAGAATACATCTCGGCCTAAATTTATGAAGAACAATTATTTATTTGTAAACTTTTATAACAGAAACAAAGAAAAATGTGTTTTTTTTTCAAAATTTTTGGTCTTTTTTTGTTAATTTAGCAAAAAATAAAAACCCCAGCGGTGATTAAATACCACCAAAAGAAAGCTCTAGTTGTGTGAAGAAAATGATAAAATTTTAGTTTGGGTACAATGTTGTATGACTGCGCAATTGTCATTCAAAGTGTGAGAGCGCTGAAACCTGAAAAATGGCCTGGGCAGGAAGGTGTAAAATTGCACGGTATTGAAACGGTTAAATAAGGGCAATAATTGCCACCTGTTTTTCAAAGAATGAATAACCTCACTAATAGAACTCCACACTGCTATTATTTTGAACATGCCCCTTTCAATTAGTGATTCAATTACACATCAGCAGCAATGCATGTCATGACTGTTGGGTCTGTTGGATTTCTATTACTCTACTACACCTGCTAGTAAATAATTTGCCATGTAGAAATATAATTTCTACTAAAAACAGTGATTGATCAGGTTAGTGATGCCTGACTGCTATTATTTTGAACACAACTAACCTAACCTAACCTCTTGATTGCCACTAGAAGTTAACCCCTTCCCCACCAGTGTCATTAGTACAGTATTACCACTGATCACTGTATTAGTATTAGCAGTGATGCCAGTGTCAGTTAGGGATGCTCTCAGATAGTGTCTGTTAGTGACAGATTGCCCTCCACCCTATCATAGTCACACTATAAGTCAATGATCACCACCATTAAAGCATAGCATATATAACTGCGTAAATTAATGTATATATACCATAGTTTGTAGACGCTATAACTTTCACACAAACCAATTAATAAACACTTATTGGATTTTTTTTTTGCCATGTAGCAAAATGCATTTTGGAATACTGTAAATGTATGCAGAAATAAGATTATTTTTAACAATTTTTTTAAATTAAAAAAAAATACCAAATATACTGTGAAGGCCTCATGGAGATGGAATAGCAATCTTCACATAGTAAAAAATACAAAAGGTAACTATAACAAAAGGTATTGCTGCAGAACATAACATTTCTTAGCTAGCAAAAAGAAGAGCATTGTGTAAATGTAAGATACCCAAAAGATATCAACAGCATAAAATATAGCAACAACAAACGTAATTGCAGAACTGGATTCACGGATGACAATATTCTACTAGGAAAAAAAAGGTTATCAAAACAGAACAACATAAACATAACCTATGCTACAACCCCTAAAGGAAACATTATCAAATTAGATCCCTAATTGCGGGGGGGGGGGGGGGGGGTACCTATGCATCTGTTCCTAATGGAACAGGTAAATCAAGGGGCTGGCCTGTGTCGATTATCTTCAGTTTGCCCAATGTGTATGTAAGGTCGGCTTTGAGGTACCAATCTGTATACTGAAACAATATACTGTATACTGAACCTTTGATCTACTAGAACCCACATATCTTCTTCCATCCTGGTTTCCCCCAAAGGTTCTTCCCCTAGTGAATAACTTGCATTCATATTTTCAGCCCCTAAGTGCATTACTTTACATTTTATAAAATGTAACCTCATTTTCCATATATTTGCCCATCTCTTTATTTTATTGTGGTCTTTTTTGTAAAGTTTCAATATCCTGCAGTGAAATTATTCCCCTACAAGTTACAAAGCTATATACTGTTTTTTATGCAATGTCGTAATAGTAATTTTAGCATGTGAATAAACTATTCAGTCTCAGGGAGTGTAAGGAGACATGGCGGTCACTCAATGAATTGGGAGAATCTCTTTAATCTTGAACAGTGTAGGGTTTTTTTTACTGTCAGTGAGGTAAGAATGTGGAACTCCCTTCCTCAATCAGTGGTATCAGCTGGAAGTATAGATAGTTTAAAAAAACTCTTAGATGGGTATTTTAGCAAACACAGTATATAGGAATATTGGATATGGTTTTGACATAAACACCCACACAGGTTCAACTGAATGGACTGGTGTCTTTATTGAACCTTACGAACTATGTAACTATAACCAGTGGGCTAGAATTGGGGAAAAGGATTTTGTCCTCATCAACATGTCCCCCTCATCATGTAGTCTCCAACCCTCTCCTGGCCTGCCAGGCTTTGTGGTTGGATTGGGGCCCAGTACGAATTGTGGAGGAAATCCACACCATTTTTTTTGTATGGCATTCATGCTTAGATTCTGCACCAAGTTCAAATACTCTGGTGTAGATTTTGTTGGGGCCACACATGTTTTTTTTTTATGTGAGGTTCCCCCTAAAATCTATACCAGATCCAAAGCGTCTGGTATTGATTTTGAAAGGGAAACCCCATGTATTTTTCGTTGTTTTCATTTACTGACATGTATAGCAAAAGCCATTAATTAACTTTTCCCTGAAAGCTACTTTATTTTGGTAATATTGCAATTATGACTCCCCCCCCAAAAAAAAACAATATATATATATATATATATATATATATACCAGACCCTCATCCTCCTTGATGTAGTCTGGTATGTGTTTTGGGATCCTTATTGCATTTTTTAAAAAATAAAGAAAAAAATTTTTTTGGAAATGAGAATTAGCAGCAATTTATGAACGGTAACCAAACCCAGGTGTGTTTGGCTCAAACGCCACGCTAGTAACAAGCAATAATAAAACCTACAAGGTGTTTCAACTCTTCCCACTCTAACCAATTCCAGAAAATAATTGACTGGTGTTGATCTTTATTCAATATGCTCAGTGTGCTGTGACATAAAATTGTGTATGAGCATATTGAACAAACTCTTTTCTTATATACATAGATCTAACCTTTCAACCAATCAATTTAATTGATCCCATTGCAAATTAGAATATAATATCAATGGACAGGCAGGCGACCATCAGGTAAATGATCCTACTGAGTAAATTGGCTTAACAGTGCAGATCAGATGTATAGTGGTACCTAAAGTATATCTACAGGCCTGACATACTACCAATAAAGGCTTAACATATGACAAATTAGCAATAACCCATCCCAATCCTCCCAGTTCTACAAGAAACCAAATTTTTGTGAACATAATTCCTAGAACAAAGAAAAAAAAGAACATTGACATGGAAAACCAAGAAAAAGAGAGCATTGCACTTATAACATTGAAAAGCACAAGGTGAAAAATCTTGTATGTAAAAACCATACAAAACAATATTACCAAGCAAATATGAATGATTAAGGAGGCAAAAATAGTTGAAAGGCAGAGGATGTAGAATGGCCATCTCACCTTCCCAGAAATTGTGTGCTTTGATTTCAGTGAGGTGTCTCTTGCAGTCTCTGCACCTTACAATGCATCCAACAAGATCACACCAACTTGGCTTGCATAGACGTTTATAGATCCAATGATTTGGGGCAATGAGAAGAAAGATGTTCATAAATCTGGAAAGAGAAACCCCTGAGAGTAAACTTATGCAAGTTATGAATTCAGGATGAACAAGTAACACAAGAAGTAAATGGCAGTGTGTGGTCAGGCATAACGAGGTACAGAAGAAAAGGAGATAAGAGATCATGTTATCTCATACTGTTGCATCTTCAAGTAGTATAAGCATAAGTTTATAGCAGTGATGATCCAAACTTGGGCCTTTGGTTTGGTTTGGTTCAAGCAGGGTTCAGTGAACTTCAACTGTACTCAGGGAGATGAGTCTGTCTAACCAAAAATGCCAGTTTTTTGGACTAATAAGCAAAACGTTGTCAAATAATAGCCTGTGGGTGGACACTGCCCTGGGGAATATATACCAGCCCATATGGAAGAAAAATATATTTTAAAAATATTCTTCCCAAATATATTGCCATATATTTGAAATGCTACAATTTTGGCCACATTCAATATATTTCAAAATATATTTATATATATATATATATATATATATATATATATATATATATATATATATACTGCATGTTGAAATGCATTTTTATTACAAAATTTATGAAAAATATTTTATATACTGTATGTCTTTAAAAATACAAATCTATATTTTTGGAATGCATTTACAAATATATGTAAAAATATATGTTAAAATTACTTTTTATATGTTAAAAAAATCTAAAGAACCTATTTAAAAAGTATATATTTTTAAAACTATATATTTTTTAAATATATTCTTCAGATTTAACATGTTTAATAGCAAAAAGTAAAAAATATAGGTTTTTTTTTTCAAAATTGTCGGTCTTTTTTTGTTTATAGAGCAAAACAAAACAAAAATGCAGAGGCTATCAAATACCATCTAAAGAAATCTCTATTTGTGGCAAAAAAAGAACGTAAATTTAATTTGGATGCAGTCCTTCATGACCACACAATTGTCAATTAAAGTGACGCAGCGCCATATCGCAAAAAATGGCCTGGTCAGGAATGGGGTAAATCCTTTGGAGGGCAAGTGCTTAATCTAATCATGCAGCCTGGCTGGCCATGGAAGGAGGGATACACATGTGGCTTGTCTTGAACAATACCAGAGCACATGGCCTCCCATGGTCCAAACGTTGTGCTGGTCTGTGGGTGAGGGGCTGATTTGAATATGGAAACCCCTTTAAAAATAAGGGGGAGGCCTAGATCCAGTACCATTAACCAGGGTACATAAATGATTAAGGGGTACTAATGTACCCTGAAATAAAAGCACCACAACATTTAAAAAGTCCTTTATTAAAAAGAAAATTAAAATGCCAAATTTTCTTTTCTTGTAAACCCATCATCAGTCATAATTCCTGCCACGTGCTCACTCATCAAACTTGATAATCATCAGACACAGTGCTCATGACTGATACAGAAAGTACTGCTTGCCAAATTACAGCTCCCCTATCTGCTATCTGGCATACTGTATAAGAGAAGAGGCAGAGATAGAAGTGATGTCATTGTCCAAATATGACCATAGTCATATTTTGTCAATGTCATCACCTAAATATGACCAGTGACCATATTTATGCAGTAATGTCACTGATATCCCCATCCCTTTGCTTACATGGCCAGAGGTTCCCAGTGATGGAGGATCAGATTGTGGATCCCTAATTTAAGTAGTTGGCAATAAAAGTTTGAAGAGGTGCCCCTGGAGAAGGGAGGCTTGCTGTTAGACAGTGGACTTGTTCCACCACAGAGATAGGACATAATTTCTCATTGCCATAATTAGTAACTAAAGGGCTTACAGTCCAAGGGCTGCTCCACTTTTTCAAGGTGGTTTATACAGTGGAGGTAATTTCCATGTCTAGATTCAGGATCCACCTGTTTCTACGGCAAAGCCTGTAGTTGGAAGTATACATGTTGTAAATGATTTTACTGATGTTCCACAGTACTAATCCTAGATTCAGTTTCTGTTACTCAGTCTCTTAGTTTTAGTAGGTCTTGTTAAATCAAAGAAGTATCTCATTTAACTTCCTTGGGTTGGTTTATAAAAAGCAAATAGACTGTTCACTTTGAAAGAGAAGTTACATATTGGAAGGGAATTGGAAGATAATGAGGTGAATCACTGCTGAATTCCATCATCCAAACATATGCAAGCAAAACAGCTGCTTTTCTAAATTTTTTGCTTGCACTCAATTGAGCATTCTTTGCACCAAATGCACTGCATTCATTATGCTCTGCTGCAAAATCCTTTGCAAAGTGAACAGCCTATTTGCCTTGAATAAATAAACCCTCTTCTCTCTTTGTGATGAAAGTCTTCTGGCAAGTATTTGACCAGAGACTGCAGTGACATGCTTTGGAGGTGACACAAAGGGTTGAGGAGGCAGAAGATAATTCTGCTATACTACTTTTGGGTTAGGATGAAAGTTGTTGCATTGTGCAGGTTAATGGGAAGGATCAATACTTTGCAGAATTGCAGCAAGACTCTTCTCACCTCTTGCTGTATCAGGCCAGCAATCAATGAATAAAAGTTTTTTACTGCTCTATTTCAGAATAAGCAGATTGTTTGCATGAGATCTTATACAGACCATAGTATAAGGACTTATCATTGGCCCAAATACTGGTTAATACACAAAAAGTAAAAAATGTGACCTTCCCTTTTTTATTGCATAAAATTACTGATGCTAAAAAAATGGTTTGTGTACAACTCCATTGATACCAATTATCTTTATCACATCAATATCATCATTATTATAATTTTTAACTTATACCATAACAGTTGAATCAATGATTTGCTTATTTATTAATTGGATTTTTCAGGCATTATTTTAGAAAATCATTTTAGAAATTATTTTAAAAGTATTTTTCTAATTTTAGAAAATAGTTTTTACCTATGATATGGAAATTTTGAATTTAACAGATTGAATAAAAAGACCAGACCTATTATTCAGTGACTGGAAGGGTTCTAAATGTAAATTAATAACCTTCCAAATCAGGAATCAAACCTTAATTATTAAATATTACATTTAAACACACATTCAATTACAAAGCCACTCCTGACAAAATATGTGTAAAGATATTCTGCCTATTCATATATTTTCCAAATATATTGCATCACATATAATTTTAAGTTATTAAATTCTTGGAGCATGCAACACAGAAAATGTAATAGACGTTATGCAAATTTTAATGTAACAAAATGAGAGCAGATGGTACTCATCAAAACACATTTTTCCTCTTCTGACTCTACAGGTTTTGTTTAAATTAAACCAAAATATGCACATTGCTGTAATTGTAATTGTTTTAATTTATACCTAAAGCTACACATTGTTTCCAAATATACAGTAAGTGTCTTTTCTGACTGACAGTCTTTAACAGTTCAGTTATACTGATAGTTAAATTGCTTAATGCTCTGTTTAAGTTGGTTAATATAACCATTAAACTATAATGATTAGATCTGTGTTGGTAGAAAAGTAATTTCCTAGTAATGCCAGTGTATTCATACTTACCAAAAGCTTGTCAGATGTGTTTCATGGCAGTAACTGTGACAGAGATCAAACATACAATCAATGAAAACAAAGTCACTAACAATTTTTTTATGTAATGTGTAATGTTTGGGCCAAGTTTCAATTTTTGGTAAAAAATGAATGAACATCATTAGAATATAAAAACACTTAAAATATGTATGTAATATAATGATGAAAACCTTTACATGTTAGCTTTATTATGTTTCCATAAAATTTGCTACCATTTGCTTCTAAGATAAACAAAAATTTCATACCAAGTTTCTGCTACTGCGATATTTATTGCATTTGATTAGTTAAGCAGTGAGAGCAAAAAGTATAATGTGCCCACTAAAAATATTAAGATGGCTGTAGTTGAAGCAGCAAAAAATTATAGTCCTTTAGATAACTTTTGTATAATATTCCAGGTAATGTAAGCAATACAATATACAGTATTAATCTAATCCCTGATCTTAAGTAGGGATGAGCAAATCTGTCAGGGTTTGAATATCAATCAGTTTTGCAAAATATCTTCAAAATTCACGAAATCCAAACTTTTCCCTGAACCCCATATAAATCAATGAGGCTATGAAAAAAGGCATAAGAAGACAATCACTGCCATGCAAGGGCGGACTGACCATTTGGAAACTCGGGCACTGCCCGAGGGCCCGGGGTCAGTAGGGGGCTCCCCATGAGCTTTATTATACAACCTCAAGGACAATATTGAAGATACAAAAATCATTTAAAATACAGGTTTGGGGAATGTGGTAAAGCAATATGTGCTGTTATGAAACAACATTATTTTTTTGACAGCCTCAATGACCGAATACTCAGGTAGTGCATATTTGGCAATGCAATTATTTGTTTTTAATTTTTATTTAACTGAGAACACTGTTGTCCTCCAACTACTCTTTCCACCTATATAAAAAAGCCCAAGCTTTGCAAAAGTTGAAAAGTCCTGAAACCTGTCCACCTTCCTACTCCTTCCGTACAGCTTCAACCCTCCTTCTCCTCAGCCTACCAATGGTGGCATCTGGAGTCATGGGCACACATGCATAAGCTAATGTTATCTCCAGTGGGTCAGCACAACTAGGCAGTGTGAGCCTTGTTCAATGTTCCTGCTGCCAACAGTCTCTGCCTGAAAGCTGATAAGCACATCTGATTCATTTTAGACTCTCATTTCAATATGGTGGATAAAATGCCTATTTGTTATTGAAACAATGACAATGGGGAAGGGGAGACTCTGGTAAATGTGTACAGTTTCTGGTACACATTAAATATTGTATAGCTTTGGGGCAATGTACTGCATACAATGGGCACCTACAATAGCTGTTCAACGGCAAGTGCATGCTGCACACTCTAAACCTATAATATAGATGTAGGCAAACTTTTTTTATTAGATTTGGATTAGAACACCTATTAGGTTTGTATTGCTGTCTGTGTCCCATTAGGGAGATTCACTCTCTCTATTCATGCCATTTACATTATCACTGAAAGTAAAAGAAAATTTCAAATTTTTGATTGTCTGCAGAAAAATAATAGAGGGAAAATCTTCCAATGGGGACACTGGTTATGGTGACCTTGGAGGTCCCAAGGGATTCCCTTAATTTGCAGGGATTTCCTCCCTCTTCCTGTTTTGGCTATGGAACATGAAGGGAAATATCCCCAATGGGACACAGATGGCAAAAAATGATAGAAATTATAACCCTCCCTTACTTTATTTAAAAATGTAAAAAAAAAAAGTTTACCTATAGTTCTACTTTAAAAAAAAACTCCCTATTTAAAAAGTAGAAAAGAGACACTGAGCATAAACATCTTTGGTCAGTGTAAAATATTCATTATCTGAGTCTGATGGCCTCTACGATTAAGCTCTGAAAAGGGCAAAACGTGTTTGAGGAGTTTTCTACAGTTGAAGAACAGGAGCTAAAGCCATCTTTTACTCATTTACAGTACATCTATGCAACAGGGAGAGGGTGTCTGTGTGCAGACAGTCACCATTTTGTTGAAAAATGAGTCTGGTAGTTGTGTTTGGAATCTCTCTACATAACTGGGAACCCTTCAGAGGTCACCCAAATTGAGAAGTACACATGTAATAGAGTATAAGAGAGCCAAAACAACATCCTAGGAGTCCAAAGTAGTTTAACTGCCTCATGGCCAATCACAGCTATCACAATAGTACACATTGGCAATGAAAGGATGCCATTCACCACTGCGAACCGAACACACAAATACCACTGCGAACCGAACCGAACACACAAATCACTACCTCTTTCCCTTCCATTCCGTCACCCCTCTCTCACCCCCCCCAGTCCCCCTCTGTTCACCCCTAACTCCCCACGCAGCTCTAGAGAGTCCTCATCCCCATTGTTTAATGTCTGGGTGATATGCCACTACCCTCTGACAAGAATTTTTACTTACTTGGCATCACAGGTTGTACTGCTTTGTTTTATTGACTCTCCCTTGATATATAATGCAATTGACACTGAATATACTTTCCCCCGCACTTTACTGTTAATATAATGTCTTTTGCATACTGTTAATGTTTTTCTTCCTATGTTGTAATACCAATAAAAAGTTTGAACAAGAAAGGATGCCATTCATAAAGGGATTGCTTATAACAGTGATCATCATTGTTATAAGCAATCATAGTATTAAAAATTAAAATCATGATCACCTTCTCAGAGTAATGCAATGCCACTATTGTAACACTGTACTACTCTGGTCACAATATGCAAAAATTGTAAAGGAAAAAAATTGTGAAAAGAAAATAATCCCCATTCATCAGAGCTCCAGGAAATACAGGAATTGAAATAAAAACTATGAGAAGCGTTGATAAGCAAGGATCAATAGTAATCAATAAAACGATGAATTTTAGTAGAAAGTGGCAAAATAACATTATAAAGTAATAAGGATTAGATTTAAAGAGTATGTAAAACCAACATTTCATATTCCTGATATGTGACTTCTGTTCCATGTACTTGTATAAAAAAAGTATCCTGTTCTCTTTTTATTGCTTCCTTTGTGTAAAATCCCTGGTGTTCTTGTTAGTCCCTCTGCTTTCTTAATAAAAACTGACTATACTAGGCAGGAAAACAAAGTGTGGTCAGTTCTCAAGTTGTGATGGGAACTCAGTGTGTTCTCCTCCAATGATCAGGCTTGTCCTGAAAGACCCCCTCCCCCCCCCGCAAAGATTTTTACTGGGAAATTTAGTGTACTGCTGTTTCTCCTCCCTCAGCTCTCTGTTCTCAGTTGCATAAGGAGCTCAGAGGGTATGTGATCACTTATAAAACAGGTTACAAAAGGGCAAAAAAAAGTAATATTGTTTTTTATATTTATGCACAAATGTTTGCCTTTTGCCTAATTTCTATTTTAAACTTAATGGGTCAATTTACAAGGTGAGATTTTACATATATACAACAAAAACTAAAACCTAGTTGATGCATAAATATAAGGGGGGAACCTGAGTTTTATCTAATGGATGCCAGACATATCTAAAATGCACATTTATATAGGAAAAAACAACCCCCCTAGATGGGACTTTATATGTATCACCAGAGTGTGTAAAAGTTACATCAATCTTTATTGAACATAGATGAATGATAGCCATAAAATATTAAATAGGCAGTATTATATTCAATGATTACAATGATACCATACAAAATTGTCTTGACAGAACAGAGTACCTAACTGATATCCAATGCTTTTCAGAGTAAGTTTACTCCTTATTCAGGGTAAAAAAAACTCTGTACATAAGACATGTGGCCTCTACAGAAGTGTGCTGTGATAGAGACCAAGTAAAGAGTATCAATGATTGCATTTCCTCCATATTAAAAACATTAGATGTGTGACCAAGTCCATGACTTCTCCCCAGACAGCATCCAGGCAAGCGCCAAGGCCATGGCCCCCCAGTAGAGCACTGAGGGCACACCAATAGCCACAGAGGCAGATGCTGATAAGTCAGATGTAGATTATATCAAAACCACTATTATCATAAAATTGGTAAGAAGCTAAGACTCCAGTGTTGTAAATCACAGCTCATCCAAAGAAGCCCTAGCTGGAAAGCCTGCAGTGGGACCGCAGGAGGTCAAGTCAGACTTCACATCCAAAGCTCAGAATGTTTTATGGCTATCATTCATTTATGTTCAATAAAGATTGATGTAACTTTTACACACTCTAGTGATGCCTATAAAGTCCCATATAGGGGGGTTGTTTTCTCCTATATACTGTATAGTTGATGTATAAAGGATATTATGCCCTTGGAGGCAATTAAGGCAATACAATTACACTGTTCAACAAATTTTTATTTTTTGCCAGTTTTGGAAACAAAAGGATCCATTTCTTAATGAATTTCACATTCTGAGTTCAAATATAACAATGAAATTTGTCAATTGGCTCTAGTTTTTCTGTAAACGGAAAGTTTTCTACTATAGGCGTAATGACTACATAATGCACACTAATTATATAGATAGATGTCTTTCCACAAATATAAAGCAAGTGATATTGACTACATAACAAAGCCTAAATGGCATAATATATTGCATAGGATTACCAAGAAAAATTATAGCCAAAAGCTAAGTTGAATCATTTTAATACTTAGGATTCTCACTAGTTTTGTCTTCAGTTTGTGTCGGTTTTGCTTCTCTTGGCTTTTCTCTTGTATTCGAGGAAAGGGCTATCTCTTACAACTGCACGTGACTACACGCTTCAGGTTCTTCCTCACTTGACTCAACCACGAAGGATTCTGGTGCTTTAGGAATTGGTAGCCCCTCTCCATGAGGAACTGGACGTATTGCCGATGGAATATTTGGATAGTGCACAGATAACGTTTTCTTCTTATTTAGCCCTTTTACAATTGGAGGCACTATACAAAAGTAACAATTGCTAACATGATCTGTTGGCTCTCTCCAAATCATTGGCACAGCGAAAGGCATAGATGCCTTTTTTCCATTCAACCATTGCTCCAGTGCCGTCCCACAAGAATTGCAGCATATATGTGGTGCCCAGCTCTTGTCCTGGTCTCCTATCTTGCAGCCAAAATACAAGTTGTAGGCTTTCTTAATCATTCCTGTTATCCTCTTTTTTTGTGAGATAAAAGTTATTTCACCGCAGATATAGCAGAAATTATCTTCTTTATTCACACAAGTTCGAGGCATTACTGAGTAGCCTATATAAGCATAAAACGAAATGTAAAGACGCTGTCGAACTACAATCAGCTACAGATACTGCAGCTTTTATGCAGTGAAGTGATGCAATTAAAGGCTAATATTGCATCATCTCAGTATACATGCAATTTTCTATTGGTCACCAGTATCAATTGCGCAATATGCAGCTGAAGTTGCATCATAATTTTGAATGGCTTACGTCATTAGATGGGTGAATATATCATGGAAACTAGAGCCATTCAACATTTTTTAGGGTCATTTTCATTTTCAGCACCCCAAAATTATGTAAGATTAGCTAATTTTATGCCCAAAACTTTTTACCTGTTGAACAGTGTTATTAGATAAAGAAAAACATGCTCATAAAAGCACATCTAACACACACAGGATACTGTACTGTGAATGTATTGGTGGCTTACAGTATATAAATGGCTTGAATATGCCATCTGGAACAGACATTGAATGTAAAGTAGAATTATTTAAGTAAAAAAAGAGGTAGTTCAACTCTTCAACATTTTTTAGAAATTGTAGGACACTATTTGGCAGATACCTACTTCTTTCTTACCTTCCTTGTAGTTAACTTATTATGCATATACAGTACATACA
The DNA here is from genome assembly GCF_062004578.1 of Staurois parvus. Taxonomy (NCBI): domain Eukaryota; kingdom Metazoa; phylum Chordata; class Amphibia; order Anura; family Ranidae; genus Staurois; species Staurois parvus. Next base: position 14,466,240 of record NW_028317949.1, read on the forward strand.
TTAAAAAGGAATTGCTTTTCTAATGGTGTTTTAAACTTAAAAGAAAAACATTTCTATACATTTTGTTAAATATTTCTCTGAATATACATATTTCTATAATTGATAAATTGGTGGCACAAGACCCTAAGTTGGGTGTTTTTAGTGTATGGCATTTATTTTTGTCTTTATATTAAGTGTCATAACTAATAAACTTTGCAGAGAGTTTATTTTTTGTGTTATATGGCTCAGGATCTTATGAATACAATATAGTTTAAGAAATATAGGGGTCAATTCACTAAGAGTTAAATAACGATTGAAAAATGCAGTACAATAAATTTTTTGCAAATTCGAAATTCAATAAGAATTCTGCGGTAAATAGCTCTTACGGTAAAATATCTGTATTGCAGTAATTACCGCATATTTTCATGTGGTAATCTATCGGTAGCTGGTTCGTAAGGGAGCCGGCCAGGGGGTGTCCCACTGACAGCTGAATGTAAACAAAACATGCCAGCAATTACAAATGAAACTGTGTGGGGCTCCCCCCCCCCATCCATATCAAACCCAGGGTCTGGTATGGATTTTGGTGGAACCCCCCACCAAAATAAAAAAAAAATGGCGTGTGGGTCCCCTCACAATCTTAAGGGAATTTGGGTCTGGTATGGATCTGGGGGGACCCCACACTGTTTTTTTTCCATTTTGGTGTGGGGTTCCCCTTAAAGTGTTACTAAACCCAGGACCCTGCATTCACTCTATCTAGTCTCCCACAGTACACACAACATGTAAATGCAATTAGTTTAGTAAATATAAATGGCTAAATACCTTTTCTCATCAACAGTTAGAGCAGTCTTGTAACTTCTATCAGTGTTCAGTAGAGCATTAGCTAATGTTTGTAGGAGAAATTTTCTTTCTGCTCTAGAAGGATGCAAAACCCCTGACCTCTGTCTAACCAGTGCTGATTGGCCCTGTACTGATCACATGCACTCTTGCACAGAAAAAAACCTCTCTAGCAATACACACCAAACAGAGCATGTGCAAAATGCCTACCGTTCAGTCTTTCTTATCAAGTGATAAGAGGTGGTCGCTTAAACAAGGGGAGGAACAATGAAATCAAGCAACAAATGGCCTTTTTATACAATGCAGAGGAATAACCCCTTAGGTTCCACAGTATAACAAGCGTGCTTTACTGCATATACAGACTGATTTTACTGTTGTGGGTTTAGTAACACTTTAATAGCCATACCAGACCCCTAGGGTCTGCATCTGATAAAATACCACATATTAAATTTCCAACAAAACCCTGGTGACAAATATTGCATTTTTTTACTTTCTGTTCTGTTTGTGAATTGGACTTAACAGCTTATCACATGTTTTTTTTTCTTTGCAGTATTTACCGACACGTGTACCGCAAAATTGTTATTTTTTTTTCTGAATTGTACATTTTGTTACCACATGCAAAAATTTATGCAAATGAGTCATTTGACAGTATTATCACATGACCTTTAGTGAATTGACCCCATATAGTCATTGAATTCAGTGTACTTGGTTACAATTTTGGACTTTTATTAACTCTTTAGCATAATAGAAACAATCAAATATGTATACATAACTGTACAAATTGTATCTCACCCAAAGTACATAGAAACTGTTCTGAATATGGAGGAAATTGAAATAAAACATCACTTTGGAGTATTGGTGGCTTTCTTTGAAACGTGGGATGAAAGCCATCTGAAAACATTTCATTGCAACAAAAGATGTTTTTGTTGATACATGACCAGATACATTTTAGCCAGACAGCTTACGTAAAACTAATTATTAGAAAAACTGAACTTGTTTATTTTATAAAAGGACTCTGTTGGATGTTCTAGCTAAAATATGTTTAAGGTCAATATAAACATTTTGCCAGATTTATATCTTGTCTTAAGTCTTGTTTTAGGAACAAAGGGACATGAGCTTTATATGGGGTAAAGAACATTTTACCATCAGTTTAGGAAAAGCTTTTTAAAACTGGTTAAAAACCAACTAAAACCATAACTTTTTTTTCTGCAAGAGTCAGATTTTAAATGGTATCTGTGTACTTACTGGAGAGATTTCAACTATCTTGTGATGCCTACATAATAAATGCAGGACAAGAATTCACAGACATTAAAGAAAACACTCAGACTTTTTTTTCCATCTTTACTGTACTTAAAATGTGTTTTTGTTTTGTCTCTCTTGGAGAGATTTGCCATTACTTCCTCTCCTTATTAAAATTTGGTAAAAGCAAATTAAAAAATGTCTCTAACTCGTGGAATACTTTACCCTTCCTTACTCTACTTAAAATGTGTTTTTCGTTTTTCTTGTGTCTCCCTTGGAGAGATTTGCCATTACTTCCTCTCCTAATTGGAATTTGGTAAAAGCAAATTTAAAAATGTCTTTAACTCGTGGAATACCTAACCACAAAAAAGTGATAACATTATCAACGCCTCAATTCAAAAAGATTAGATTTTCTTAAACGTAACAGTATAAAAAAAATATTAATTGTTAAAGTGACACTAAGCTGTGGTTTAAAAAAAACCATTCAATCATGTATTCCTAACTCTTAAGGTTACCTTTGATTGCCTCAAAAAGTTACATTTGTCCTACATAGCCTCACTATATGTAGTAGTGTAGCCACCCTTGATTGCTCACTCCTGAGTTGGATTAGGGAATATACACTATGGACTAAGATATTCACAGTGTGTATAGAGAAATGCACATGACTGCAGCTAATGTGATTTGTTATTTCCAAAGAGAAATGAAGAGGAAAAGGTTCAGGAGCTTATGGAGGATGTTACATGGAGGAGTGAGAAACAACGTTACAAGGAGGAAAAAAACACAATAACACAGCCATTAAGTATTGTGAAATATTGAAATATGAAATATTTCTCAAAAATAAGGATATTGTTTAGTGTTACTTTAAATATATTATGTTTTTCATTTAGAAATTTTCCACTGAAAAGACACCTCTTATTGACCAAGAATATGGGGGTTATAAGATGTTGAACTTTATGGCAACTGTGAAATTAAATATAGAAGGCAATTCTCCTGATTTAATAAATCATCAATGGCAATGGCTATCATCTTTCATTTCCTAATTCTAGTAAAGAAAACATTGATGTTACCAGCTTGTCAGGGAAGGGTTACCAACTGAGTGAAAATACGCAAAGTGTACTTCATTTACAGGGTAATATTTACATCTGGTAACCATTATTGTTTCTTGATAGTTTCAGCAGTTTAAAAAGATTATGTGTTGATTTCCTTTTATTGTGAAATTTACCATCTAACTGTCCCACTGTCAGCATCTCAATTTACACACTCTCTCCAGCAGGAAACCTAGTTCACAAGCAGATATATAACTTATATTTTTCATAGTTGCCCTAGTAGCAGTGTTACCTATTGAGCTGTGCATTCCAAAGTAATTTGCAGATAAAGTATGTCATTGCAAAAATTCCACAGTTGTTGCCACTAAGCAGTATCCAACTATTTAGGGATAATTCGATTTTTTACTTAACTTTTTATTTTAAAGTACACATTCCTAACTCAAGAACACCACGTTGATAATTATATTTTTAGAAAATGAGGATTAAACATACAAAGTACTTTGAAGGCAAATTAAGCTATTCAATAAAGATGCATGGCAAAAGAAACATGCCCAAAAACAATTACTGTACAAGTGTTGCCAATGGCATGTTGAATGGATGAATAATGCTGTTTTTGTCTAGCAGAGCTGGGTTATGATTTATGCATTTCTTGGGAAACCCTCTTCAATGGCGTTGCATCAATATGAGAAATTTTACATTCAGGTTAAATGTGTTTTCTTAGTTTTGCAGTGTTCATACATTGCAATGGTTTGGACTGGCCTTTAGAACATTGTGACCGATAAGCACGTAGTTCATAAACAATAGTGTGTATGTTTTAACCATCTTTCTAACACAATAGTCCTTTTGGTAATCTTTTAATAACAATATAGTTTTAAATGCTTCACAAGGCCACTTTAGTATTTGTTTATGATTTAGATTGGATCATCTATTTAGTTCCCAAGCAGCAGATGGTGGGGAAGCTATATCACTATCAGCCAAGCACCAGTTTAAAGCTGTCCTGATGACATCATTTTTCTGAAATGGAGTGCTGTGCACTAGTAGTATCATTATTCAGATGCCTGCATGACTGTTGCAGTGATATTAAAAGACCATCTGGAACTACAGTATGTGCATGATTCTGTTTATTTTTTAGAGTATGTGTTATTATATTTATGTTACATAATAATGGAAATTAAAGTTCAGAGAGCTCATAGGATGGGACAGTGATGCAGTGGCATAATCAATGCAAATAATAAATCAAACTGCTTCAACTGAATATTTCAGCATTCTTTTTGATTGAACTGAAAGTGATATATTTCTTTAAAAGCATTTGAATTAAATTGTTGGTAAATACATTGTCCAGCAGCATTTTAAGCCCAGAATATGGGTTGATACTGCGCTATCGGGTTGATTCACAACAGCATGGGCTGACAGAAATTTGGTTGGATGAGACTGGCTGTCATTCAACCCAAAAAACTAGTGACATATAATGGTGGAGAAAAAGTACTAATGGAGTCATTTCTGGATTGAAGGTAAGGTTTGGAGTAAAAATAGTTTTTTTAGTTTTACAGTTGCAAGACAACATTTAAAAATGTTTTGAACTAAATGTACATGTACTTTTGTATTTACAAAAATGTTGGTTATTCAGAAACTAATTTGCATTAGATCCCCCTGTCAGACTGTATGGCTAGGCTGCTGATCAAACTTTTCGCTACTGCCGATAAGCAATGCAGCTTGGTCAACAGTCCACCCATCTCTGACTGGAAAACAAATGAGCAGAAGTAAATTAATGAGGTCATACCTCTCATTTCCGCTGTTGTAAGCATGATAAGGGAGGATAGCACTATGGTACACAATAAATGTCCTTATTGGCTCAGAGTACTGTACTTCCATCTAATACTCTTTCCAACAGTTCAGTGCAAGTTTTATGTAAAATACATTGAATTTGTTTGAAAAATACATAACTGAATTTTTTTTAATTTGTATGAAGTTTGTGAGAAACAAGAGCTGCAATTCCAATTAAAAAGTTTATATATCAAATTGAAATGATTATATTTGCTGTGGAGGATGGATGGAAAGTAACGCTTAGAAGATTCCTTTGATAAAGTCAGAATCAAATAAAGATGTCAGTGGTCCTATAGCCTGAAAACATCAATGCAGTTCTCCTGTAGGCAGTGGTATAAACCCAGTTATCTCACAATTACTTCTGACTATGTGTCTCTAATGATCTCTAAGAAAAGAATTCTATGGAAATGCTGGATAAGAAATAGGAAGACCATTCTGGATTAGAATGTAGAGGAGATTGGAGGTGGAGCAATAAAGGAATTATAACTATGTGGGTTAAAAGGAAAAGGAGCTGTTTGGCCTAAATATTTCTAGGTCAAGGCGAGAGTACATATGTGTGTTGGTGGAGGAGAAATACAGAAGGGTGATTTTGCACACAGCAGGAAGGTTGTTTACAAGAATTGAGTAATCCTGTTAAGAAAAATGTGTGTATTATAGAAGGACTCTCTATACTATATGGGACTTCTATGTTGCAAGATGAACACATTGTTTATGTAACGCACTGTGATGTTTGCATGCACTTTTTAAGGAGTTATAAGGGAAATTGCACAGGCACTTTATTATGAGGATTGAACACATGATATAAATTGCATACTTCGTATTGTGCAGCACTGATTTACAAAGTATTTAATATTTGCATATGTGAGAACACATTTAGTGTCAGTAGCAGTATCACATTGGAGGTAGGAGTTTGCATGATTGCGCTGAAGTCATTTTGTAGTTTTTAGTTGATTACAGATATATTCAGCCTAGGATCCAATGCGGTTTGAATATTTATCATACATTCTTCTTCAGGGATATGATACCACTCTGAAATATAGATGATAATTGATCATCAAATTTAACAAAAGTTTTTTTCTTTATAAAATTATAGAGTTATTCAAAACCAAAACATATAAGGTAAAGGACTTACATAACCACTATAGGTATTCTGAATAGTGTCTCACTATGTCAAGAGATACATCCCCTCCAAAGGTGAAGCCGTTATTCTAATACTGCCATTATATATATATATATATATATATATATATATATATATATATATATACACACACGCGTGCACACACATACACAGTATATATATATATATATATATATATATATATATATAATTGGTGATAAAGAGCTAGGAGCACAGGGAAACAGCATCACCATCAGCTGGTCATATATGTAGATAAATAGAGGTCAATATCAAAATACCCATATCAATATGTGAACCCCTTTACTAGATGGTAATAAGGGCATGCATTCCAATTGATTTTGTGCTTCCCATCAATTGGTACTACACAGAGAAACATCAAGAATGTTTTATAAAATACCAAATGATGAGACATACAAGCTCAAACATTATGTTATTACCTATTAAAGTTCAAAAGGTTGTCATAAATGCCAGCAACCAACACTCCTATTTGTTTCCCAATTCACCAATAGTTGCAGTAACGTAAAATAGCATTCCTCCAAAACTTCCAGGAGCATAGAATAGTGACTACAACTGGGTTCTGATATCCTCACCCAGCTGCTCTAATTGTGGCCTTAAATATGACAAATGAAAGGTGTGGTGTTTGCTGTTTACTTCCTTTAGCAGAACCAAGTCTGCTAGATGTAAATGAAGGCAGATGGCACTCATAATGTGGTTCCCGGAGTTCTCCAAAACTGTGCATGCATAACTGCGCTATGCACATTGACGTCATGTCCGGCTCCAGAATGACATATTTCCAGAGACCGTACGTGATCATATTGGAGACCGCCACCTACAAAGAAAGACATGGCTTGCACAATACTGTGAATGAGAATAAGAGGGAAGGAGATAATGCCTCCCCCATTGATCTGTGAGGCCATAAATGGGTCCCCTTCCATGAAACATGAATAGAAGAGACCCTTTCTGTGCCGGGCACACTAATTCAAGACAGCCCGAACAAAAAGAGGCAGACAAGAGCCCCCACATAAGAGACACTTGTACAGACTAATTACAAAACATACTGAAAAAAAAAATATCATACAATTCGGAGAGTACATCACATACTTTGTTAAGAATACAACACAAATACAAATGAAACAATCTTTGCAATATATTTAAAAGGGAAAGTCCATGGGGAAATGAGAATAAAACATTAGAGAAAAAGAAACAGCTCCAATATTTAGCAAATCCTCAATCAGTTTTTCCAGAGGTAAAACCTTCTAGAAAAGGTCTAGTTTTTTGATGCGTTTAGACCAGCGGGGCAGGTGGCATCAAGGCATCTAATCCAGCGCATTTCTTACTAGAGCAATACCTTGTTCCAGTCGCCTCCACTTGCAGAAATATGTATTCTTTCAAGAGCTGAAAAAGCAACATTTGGCATCCTATATTTATGAAATTTGGCAACATGCCTTCCCAAGAGTAGATAGAGATTTCCTATTCTCATAGCATGAACATGTTTTTCTGAAAATGTTTTAAAATTTAATTGAATTTTCTTTTTGCCACATCAGCAGCAAAAATATTTTGGGCACAGTAACCATTCCCCTTCTGCACCGCAGGTGTTCCTCCTCCTGCATCAGCAGTGGTTCCATTTTTTTTGGCCTTCTTAATTTTTGTACATTTATTTTATTTTTTTTTTTGCAGCAGAAGCATCCATAATTGCTTTACCTCCTATTTTTCTTAGTAATAAAATGGTTTAAAGTGCACCAAACACAAAAGTATTGCACCCAAGCACCAAATTCCCATCCCACACTCCTAAATAAAAAGTTATAAAAATCCCGCCAAAAAAATCCCCATCATGCCCAAAAGGCCAACAAGAAGAAGCAGATGCTCAAAGGCAGCTAAAAAAGGGCAAGCAGCCTCTGGGTCCAAAGAGAAAAGTAGTGGTCATGGACATCTTCTGCAGACAGGGCATGCTCATCCTTTTTTTCCAGTGCTGGTTGAGTTATTGAGTCAAAACATGCAGAAGAGGTGGTGGAGTGAATAACTAAGCCATCTTCATCCTCCTCACCCTCTGTTACCCAGGATAATACTAGTTCACCTTCCACTGCAGCTGCCAAAGTAGCCTATTCCACATACTCCTTGTCCAGAGCTACTCCTTTCATAGTCCCACCATCATGCACAGAGGAGTCACCTGAATTATTTGATTATGGTGTCAATTACATACTGCTGGAGGATGTACAGTAAGTTGAATGCTCCAATGTTGGTTCCCATGTTGAGGAAGGGAGTGACGTGAGCCTAGAGAGAGGGGCTGCCAATGACGGAGAAGACATTGGCAGTCAGGTTCCCCTAGCCGCAGCATACTGCCACGTTGGCTCCAATGACAAGGAGGGAGGGGATGATGAGGTAATTGATTGTACTTGGGTGCCTAAGAGAACAGAGGAGGAAAGTTAGGAGGAGGCCACCCTATTGCATCACATGACAGCTGCAAAGGTGCAGGGCACTGCTGACTCCATGCTGACTTTCAAAAATTAATTGGTGTGGGCTTTTTTGTACACGTGCATCAGACTGCAGCATTACGGTTTGCAGTCTCTGTCTGAAATGGATCAAGAGAGGTTTCCCCCATGTATTGGCAGTGTGGTTCCCCTTAAAAGGCCTAAAAGGCCTGGTATGGTTTTTAATAGGAACTCCACACACTTTTCTCCCCATTTTTGAGGTTCCACTTAAACGTGGTGGGGTTCCACTTAAAAGTGCTACCAGGCCTAAAGGGCCTGGTATGGCTTGTAGTTGGAACACCACGCACTTTAAAAAAAATGGGGTCCCTCCTAACCTTCCTTACTGACCTAAAAAGTCTCTGACCTAAACAGCAATGGGGGGGACCCCATGCTGTTTTGTTAAATAAATTTTTTTTTTTTTTTAAAAAAGTCAGTCCTGCTGCAGCAGATTCTATACATTGTACAGATGTGCAACTTTGCAGGTAGTTTAAGCAATAAAAAATAACTGCCCCTTTAAAAATGGTACTTTTTTCATTTTTCTTTTCACCGATTCATGTCCTTCAGGGCAGTACCTAAGTCCCTAATAAAATATTAAATGTGTCGCGCTCCATCTACTAAACACTGAAATATTTGCAATGCTCTCCCCTTCAAACGTGCATTTCATACACATCTATACTAATTAATAATAAATAATATAAATAAATAAATAAATACATTTAAATGAATATTAATCCATAGTGATATAGATAAATTAATGTTAAAATTAAAACACCTCTGTGCTATAATTAATTATAAAGTAATATTGCTAAATATTTTATAAATTAATAAGATGAATAATGTGAAAAAAACCTTAATAAATCTATTCAAATTCCATGTGCGTGATATTATTGTTATACAAATCAGATAAACAAGAAACCACCATGCACGGTGATATATATGTGCAAAACATATATGTGCAAAAATACAAAATACACAAAAATTTTTTTTTTAAATAAAAATAAAAATAAAAAGGACCTCTATTTAATCTTGCTGTGCAAGTGATATTGTGTGCTCACCTCACTTATACAGCCCAAAGTTGTAAATGGAACTATATACTTATTGTCCTTAACTAGTTGCCGACCGCACATAGCTGAATGACGGCTGCACTGCGGCCGGCCCGTTCTGAGTGGACGTCATATGACGTCCTCCCAGAACGCGCTCTCCTGCGCGCCCCAGGGGGCGCGCACCCGGCGATCTCCGTGATCGCTGTGTCCTACGGACACAGCTGATCACGTGATGTGGTAAAAGGCCAATCACAGCAGCCTTTTACCACGTGATCAGCGGTGTCCAATGACACGCTGATCAGAGGGAAATGCAAGTGCCGGTTCTCGGATGCACTTTCCTCACGCTGTCAGATCGTGAGGAAAGTACTGCCGAGAATCGGCAGTTGTCAGAGCGGGGATCGGCACCGATCATCAGGGCACTGATGATTAGTGCCCTGATGATCGGTGCCCAGCAGTGCCACCCGCAAGTTCCGCCCACCTGTGCCCAGCAGTGCGCCCACTAGCTCCGCCCACCTGTGCCCAGCAGTGCACCCACCTGTGCCCAGCAGTGCACCCACCTGTGCCCAGCAGTGCACCCACCTGTGCCACTCTGCAGTGTCACACACCTGTGCCCAGAAGTGCCACCTACCTGTGCCCAGCAGTGCCACCCACCTGTGCCCACCCACCTGTGCCCACCAGTGCCACCCACCTGTGCCCACCCACCAGTGCTGCCCACCAGTGACACCCACCAGTGCAGCCCAGCAGTGCTGCCAGTCAGTGCCACCAGTCAGTGCCCAGGGGTTGTGCCAGTCAGTGCCGCCAGTCAGTGCCCAGCAGTGATGCCAGTCAGTGCCGTCTATCAGTACCCATCATCAGTGTCACCTATCAGTGCCGCCTATCAGTGCTGCATATTAGTGCCGCCTATCCGTGACACCTCATTAGTGCTGTCTATCAGTGCCGCCTATCCGTGCCACCTCATTAGCACTGCCTATCAGTGCCCTTTAGTGCTGCCTATCAGTGCCCATCAGTGCCACCTATCAGTGCCCATCAGTGCTGCCTCATCAACGCACATCAGTGAAGGAGAAAAAATACCTGTTTGAAAAATTTTATAATAGAAACAAAGAAACTTTTTTTTTTTTCAAATTTTTTGCACTTTTTTTATTTATAGCGAAAAAAGTAAAGCGCCCAGTGGCAATTAAATACCACCAAAAGAAAGCTCTATTTGTGAGAAAAAAATGATCAAAATTTCATATGGGTACAATGTTGCATGACCGCGCAATTGTCAATCAAAGTGCGGCAGCGCTGAAAGCTGAAAATTGGCCTGGTAAATAAGGGGGTATAAGTGCCTGGTAGGCAAGTGGTTAACTAGACATAATATAGATGTCCCAATTTTGATCTTTATATATATATATGAAAAATATATTGCTGTTGGAGTGGACTGTAATGTTACTCTCCTTCCACTGGGTGGCCTCCCAATTTCTTCTGAGCTGTGAGGGCTAGATGGATGGATACGGATATCTCCCCTCGTCCTGTGGGGATCTATCTCCTATCTCCTCTTCTTCCCTTTTGCTCCTCCTCTGTATATTCCTTATACCCTTTAACAGCTTCTGACATGCTTTCACGGGCTTCTTTGCTACTTGTAGAGGCTGTATAAGCCCTTACCATGTTATGTGCTCCATCCCTCAATCGACATTGGATACAGTAGGCTTCATAAAGCTCATCTAGCTTGCTTGTGTGAAACTCAAGCCTACGAATGAATCGTTCGGTGGACTTCACTTGCTTGTCAAGGTCATAAAGAAACCCCTTAGAAGGAAGAACATGAAAAACATTTACAGCCCACATCAAAACTCAGCGTGAGTGTGGCCTGGGGCAATTCACCACAATATCTCTTCCTCCCCCAAACCACCACAGACAAGGACTTGCAGAAAATAATGTGCCTGTACAAGGAAAACCTGTACAAGGAAGGATGTGTATGAAATGCACGATTGAAGGGGAGAGCATTGCAAATATTTCAGTGTTTAGTAGATGGAGCGCGACACATTTAATATTTTATTAGTTTATTTTCACACAGTATTATGAGTATGTATCACATTTTTAGGAGTCAGTTATTTATAAGTATTTTTTAAATATCACTATAGTAGCTCACAAGTACACATTATTATAATTTAGTACCTAAGTCCCCATACCCCTTTTATGACCAATAACTTGCATATAAGCCTTCAAAATGGGCACTTTTGAATTTACAGGTTCGAGTCCCATAGACTTGCATTATGTTCGAAGTTCACAGTTGAACTTTTGTTAGGGTCGAATGTTCCACCGTGAACCGAATAGGGGGGTGTTCGGCCCATTACTACAATCTATCATGAATGCTGCTGCCAGACTTATCCACCTTACCAACCATCCTGTGTCCACTTCCCCTCTCTGCCAGTCCCTCTACTGGCTTCCCATTGCCCAGTGAATAAAATTAAAACCATTAACACTAACATTCAAAGCCATTTATAATTCTGCCCAAAGCTACATCACCAAACTTGTCTCCAAATATCACCTAAACCATCCTCTCCACTCCTCCCAAGACCTCCTGCTCTCTAGCTCCCTTGTCTCCTCTTCTCATGCTCATCTCCAGGACTTCTCCAGAGCCTCTCCTATCCTCTGGAACTCCCTACTGTTAAATAGTAATTTTAAATTCATAATTTAACACTTATAGGACTTATATGTATGGCAAGATTGCAAAATATTTGGTTTTTACGATTAATCATAATTCCAAAGACATGCTGGTAGGTTAATTGGATCCTGTCTAAATTGGCCCTTGTATATGAATGTGAGTTAGGGACCTTAAATTGTATGCCCCTTGAGGGTTAGGGACTGATGTGAATGTACAATATATATGTAAACCGCTGCGTAAATTGACAGCGCTATATAAGTACCTAAAATAAATAATAATAATATTAAACTGTGTTGTTGGCCTTGAACAAGTGATAGTGCTGAATTATTTGGTTATACCTGATCCAGAAAAATGTCAGAGCATTTGAAGTTAAGTTAACTAGCTGGAAGCTGAGTATTTAGGACATTTCTGTAGATAGGCATAGCTGATTAGAAGATCTCTGGTGTAGGGTGTCATAGGAGTCGGAAGTGAACCAAAATAGAATTATTATGAAATAGTATATTCTAGTAGTATCTGTGTGTATTTATTTTATGTTTTATAAGCTGATAATATATGCAAAAAAAGTAGAATTTTGGTTATACAACATTATTGAGATATTATGTTATAAAGATAGACTCTTAGTTATACTAGTTATACTATCCTTCACAGAAACTGGTCACATGAGTAGGCTGATTCAACATTGTCATCTTTAACTTATGAAGCCACGTTTCAGATCAAGAATAGAGCTACATATGGGCTTGTCAATCAAAAGACCATATATGTAGTACCCCCTCCCTTCCATGAAAATGCTCTACTAAGCAGAATTGTTTGCCATACAAGGTTCTGAGTTATAAGAATTATGATGTCTACATGTCACATAAAAAGACATCCTAAGAGATGACGACACACAACACATACATACACATGTCCGTCCATTCACACACACACACACACACACACTCGCAAGCAAGGCATGAAAACACTATGATTATTCACATACTGACAAGCTAAAACAGGTGCATTCTCTTTGAGACCTAAGATCACTTTCTTCTTCTTGCTCAGAATCATGCTGCATTGAACAGACCAGAAGCACATGGCAGGATAGCCATGACTCTCATCTTGACACATCTTTATAACGACTGTTTTTATATTTTTATTTTATCTACACTGAACTGTTATTCATGATACATTTTACATTGTATTTTTAAGCCATTGTGTGACACAACAAAATCACACTTCATTTTTATTTTGCTGGCTCTTTAATTAACTGAAATTTACTAAAGACACTAAAAATTATTATATGTGTCCCAGAAAATTCTACACCTACCCCAATCTGTCCAGCTATCGCCTACTCTGTCCACTTTTAGGCAATTCCTGAAAACTTATGTCTTCAGGAAAGCCTATCCTGCCTTCAGCTAATAACCAAATCTTCTATTTTTCTCATCAGTTCATCCCCCACAGTTATTACCGTTTTGTTCCACCAGCCCCTCCCTATTAGATTGTAATCTCCCAGGAGCCGGGCCCTCCTAACTGATAGGCCCTCAACCTGGAACAGGGAAGCATACTTCTATTTTCTACTATATCCCGAGGGTTCGGTGGGATTTCTGAAAGTGCACCTAAACACCTGAATGCAGACATGTTGGTGCTGTTTCAGAAAGTGCATCACACCCAAAAGATACAATATAATTCAATGGCAAAGTACAGCTAACCCGCAGGTGCACTGCACTGCACCCATGTTGCTGGTAAACCCCAGAGCATCAGTGTGAAAGCAACCTTACAGGGGTTCAGGGAAATAAGAGCTCATTTATGTTTGCTTTTTGGAGAGACAGTGAAACCCCATAGTTGAGATGTGTTTTCCACCTCCCCAACCACTTGCATAGCATTGGGGGGTCACAATGGTGACCTGCCCTGTGCTCCAGGGGGCCCATCTGGTCTCCCTCTCACGCTCTGTTTTACACTTGGACAGGAGGGGTGGCAGGGGCAGCATATACAGGAAACGATCCTCTCCATTTTCCTTCTGAAACCACTGAAAGTTGACTTCTCCTCTTCTCCATAACGCCAGCATTCAGTGGCTGCAGGAGGAAAATGTTCATTTTGCTATTCAAAAGAAAAAAAATTAAATTTGGAACCATTTCATTTTATTGTGAACCAAAATCAGTTTCCAAATTACTTAAGTGGCCTTTACTCTTCAAAAGGTTGAGCACCCCTGATTTAAAGGCAAATTTGTCTTTATTATTTTGCATAAATTTAACAGACATAGCACGAGAAGTATAAAGAACATGTACAAGTAGATAAACGGAAAAAAAACATAACAGATGAGGTTATGATCCATATGGATGTAAGAAAATGATGCAGTAAAACTGTCAGAGGAAAGGATCAATAACTTATATTATGAAGGTATAACATAATAAAGTATCAGGGGGGTATCCCCAGGCGAGATGTCTGAAACAATATGAGAGAACCCCATACAACCAAAAATGTAAACTAAAAAAAAGAAAGAGGAAAAAAAAAGGAAGGGGGGGGGGGAGAAAAAAGCCAGCGGAAAGGAGACCAAAAGAGGAGAAGAGAGAGAAGAGAGAGGGTTGGGAGACAGGGACGTTAGAAAGCCACAGCAGGGTGATTCCTCAACCGAATCTCATCTAAGCGACCCCGCTGCCCGCATTTCGTCTCAGACTGTAGGGTCAAATTGGCAGATAAGCCAAAATGAAAATTATTTGTGGGAGCAAGGCTCAACCAGAGTGCAACAGGGGAACACATATCTCGGAGAGTCGCAGAGGAGGAGAAATGGAGCCAGACCGACCACAGCAACTTATGCTTATCATAGGTATCATTTGTAAACGCCAGCATTTCCTCCATTTGCATGGTATCAATAAGCATGGAGACCCACATCAGGAAAGGAGGGGGGTGGCTGTTTTCCAAAAGAGGGGTATCAATTGGTGGGCCGCAGACCGATATAAGTGCAACAAACTTTTCTTCTGTGCTGCCCGTGAGCCCGGTAATATAGATAGAAGGGCAATTGCCGGTGAAGGGGCCAAGGACTCACCGCAGACCCGGTTATATTCAGCAAAGACTTGTCGCCAGAAGTGTTGTATTTGATCACCTTCCCGCCAGATATGGAGCTGTGTACCAACAGCTCTATTACAGCGCCAACAAAGATCAAGTGTAGAAGGAAAGATTTTGTGTAGGGAGAGGGGATCCCTGTACCATCGAGAAAGAAACTTAAAATTCTTTTCTTGTGAGTAGCACGATTTATGAGTAAAGTGGAATGACGTTGACCAATCTTCAGCCGAAATGTCCTTACCTAGGTCACGAGCCCACGCCTTAGTGTAGGGAGGGAGTTCAGAGTGAAGAGCATTGTGGAGCACTTTATAGAGAGAAGCTAGGACGTGTCTCGGTGGTTCAGAGAGGGAACATAGCCATTCAATCTCAGAAAGTGGAAGATGAATGTTTGGAGGAAGAGTGCAAGTGCTTGCAAAAGGAGTATAGGTGAAGAGTGGTTAACCAATCCCTAGACCTACCCTGAAGGATCGGAAGACCCCATTGGGGGCAGATAAAGTCCCGAGCCATGGGCCAGGAAGCGCATGTGAAGGGTCCAATAATGGATGAGCCCAACCCCTGAGAAAAGTGGGGTTATCAAATAGTGGTGATAAAGGAGAGGGATTGGAAGATAAAAGAGTAATTATGCCTCGTTTATACCACAACCGTATAACAGCTAAAGTCAAAGGGGACAAGCCGAGATAACACAGATATTCCCGATCATACCCCCATGGTAATGCCCGAAGATCAACCTGAGAAAGATCCTGTTTAATCATACAAGAGGATCGGCGGAGAGTACTAGGAAACCAATCAAGCATCTGGGCTAGTAACGTGGCTCTGTAGTAAAGCTCAAAGTCCGGTAAACCCACTCCATCCTCGAGTTTTGGATAAGTAAGTAACCTGTGTTTTAACCTGGAAAACCCACGGTGCCAAATGAATCTAACTGAAAGGGAGCTTAATGAAAGGAAAAAACTCCTAGGGACAGTGATCGGTACAGTCTGAAAAATGTATAGCAGCTTAGGCAAAGTATCCATCTTGAGGGTGTTGATGTGGCCGAACAAGGGCAGGGCTGAAGCGCCCCATGAAGCCAAATTCTTTCAGATACGCAAAAGTAAGGGTAAATAATTAAGGGAAAATAGAGCATTAAGATTGGCCGAAAGCTGGATAGCCTTCGGACGCCATTGAAATGCAAAGTTAGGCCGAAGGTTTGTCAGTACATGGGGAAGTAAAAAAATATTGAGGGCTTCCGTTTTAGAGATATTAAGTTTAAAGTTTCTGAAGGGACCAAATCTACGAAATTCATGGAAAAGACTGGGGAGGGAAATAAGTGGCTGTTGAATGTAAACTAGAAGATTGTCGACGTATAAGGATAACTTATGATGTGCGGAGGGAGTGTGGATGCCCAAGATTGAGTCGTTAGCTCGTATGGCTCTTGCAAGATGTTCCATTATTAAAACAAAGAGAAGGGGTGAAAGGGGATATCCTTGTCTGGTCCCATTTGATATGGGAAAGGGGCGAAGAAACCATACCACTGACCAGGTCAGACGCCGAAGAATGAGAATAGAGAGACATAATCTGAGCAAGGAACCACAAACCCAAACCGATCTGTTCCAGGGTAAGATGGAGAAAGCACCAGTCGGCATGGTCGAACGCCTTCTCAGCGTCAAATGAAAGTAGGCAAGCCTTTAAGCCATGTTGCTTGATATAAGAGATAAGATGGATTTTTTAGAAGTATTATCCCTAGCTTCACGACCCGGGACAAAGCCAACCTGGTCGTGGTGGATCAAGGTTGGTAGGAAAGGGGAAAGATGGTTCGCTAAAAGTTTAGCCAAAAGGTTAACGTCCAGGTTAAGTAAAGAAATTGGGCGATAACTACCGCAATGAGAAGGGTCTTTACCCAGCTTAGGATTAACTGAAATAGTGATGGACAAAAAAGCTGATGAAGGTACGTACAAATCATCGATAACATTAAACGCTTGGACCAGAAGCGGGGCTAATTGGGTGGCAAATGTTTTGTAAAAGCGTGGGGTGAATCCATCTGGACCTTGGCACTTACCAGTTTTCAGGGCCTTAATTGCCCCAAGAACTTCTTTAATCGAGAAGGGCTCCTCCAGATCCAATGCATTTTGGGGATCTAGAACAGGTAACGCTGTCTCCATAATATATTGGGATATAGCCAGCAGGGAGGAAATGGGAGGAGCATCAAGATTCACTGCAGAGAGATTATAGAGTTAAGAATAGTAGCGCTCAAACGCAGAACAGATTACCTTATTGTGATAGATTTTAGTATCGTCAGGCACCTTGATGGGTTGGATCAGATGACGAGACGGTCGAGGGTGTAGTACACGCGCCAGCTGCTGACCATATTTGTTAGCTAGAGAGTAAGGAGTGTTGCGTGCTTTGTCTCATGCAACAAGGGAGGAGGAATCTCTACTAGCGTTAGAGAGGTCCACCGCAAGTGCTGGATCCAACATACGTTTGTGTCATCATTCAAGGTGTGCAATGAGCAAAAATAAGCAACGTATCTCCGTCGTACGAGCTGTCGTACAAGACTGTATGATGCATGAGCTGCAAAGTAATAACTATAGTCTTGCTCCGAAGGATGTTGGATGCACCAGACATCCACTAGGTGTAAGTCATGCAAACAAGACTTAAGTTTAGATAAGGCCGATAAGGAGAGAGAAGATTTACCTTCTGAAGTGTCCAAGTCTGGAGAAAGAGCTATGTTAAAGTCCCCTCCGACTATGAAACAGGGACCCCCAAAAGGGGACAGCCTAGAGAGGACCGTCGCCAGAAACGGAGCCTGATCTATATTGGGAGCGAAAATATTCGCCACTGTAAAAACAAAATCTTGGTATTTCAAATTAAGGAAGAGGTAGCGACCAGTTGGATCGATTAGAGAGTCCAGGACCTCTGGGACGAAGGTATGATGAAAGGCCACCAACACCGCCCTAGTCCTAGCCTGCGGATTAGTACTATGATACCACTGAGTATAGTGATGATTGTGGAGGGCTGGGATACCATGAGAGCAGAAATGAGTCTTCTGGAGTAGCAATATCTGCATTCCACATTTATGGAAATGACAGAGCATCTGGCTCCGCCTCTCCGGAATGTTAAAGCCCCTACAATTAATAGAGGAAAATTTAATCGGAGTCATAGTTGGTTGAGGGAGAACAAATAAGAGAAAAAAAGAAAAAAAAAGTCAAGAAAGGAAGAGCAGGAAAAAAAATGAGATAAATGAGAAGAAGAAACTATTAGACAGGCTAACTGTCAAAATAACATACAGTGTGACACTGCGTAATACACCGAAGGCCTTGGTGGGGAACGTCAAAGGCGCATGTATCTGAACCTGACCCAGGCCCCCCCACAGGCAAATGATAACTTGAGGGAGGTCATGCTCAGATGAGGACGACCCCCTCTACAAAACGTATTCAATAATCCCTCAAACAGGCATGAGAAAATAGGCCCCCGCCCCCAACAAATAAACATAAACATAAACACAGCACAGCAGTTACGGGGTGAGGATGAAACAAATAAAGGAAGGGCCTAAAGCCCCTGAGACTAGGGCCGAAGGCGTCCCTGCCCAGGGACCAGCCCAGGGACCAGCCGTAGGCCACAGCCCCAGAACCTAAAAAAAACCCAACAGGTACAAATATAAGGCACAGATCTAATACAGTAAAAGTAACCAACAGCATGTGCAAAAACTGTAGGAAGAGGAGGAAAGGGAAAAACCTCCCAATTCATGCAGATAGGACGTCATCCCTCCAGGATCTTTTGGGAGGAAGATCTTGAATGCTTCTTCTTCTTGCGATCGGACCGCTGCCAGGAAGAGGGGAACGGAAGGCCAGAGCTCGGTAGTTGAAAAGGCTAATACGGGAGGGACACCTGAGGTAGCTCGAACACACCGAAAAATGTAGGCAAGTCCCCAAGGGTACGGAAATGAGCAGATTTACTGTTCTGGGAGGCATGAAGTTGAAACGGAAACCACCACTGGTAGAGGATATGCCTCTCCTGCAACATCTGAGTGAGAGGGAGCAGAGCCCTGCGCATAGCTAGAGTCTAGCAGGAAAGGTCAGGGAGGAGTATCACTGGCACTTTGTTGAATAGGATAGTGTCCTGCGTGCTGGCCGCACTCATAATGGCGTCCTTGACCTTAAAGTAGTGGACCCTGCACAGGGTATCACGGACAAAAGATGGGTTAGGACTCCTGGGGCCCAGCGTGCGATGTACACGGTTCAACTCAATATGGGTGTCTTAGGTTGCTGGAGCAGTTGATTGAAGATGGCGGTAACCGCTGCAGCCAAATCTTTAGATTCAATGGTTTCTGGTATGCCCCTGATCCGGATATTGTTAAGGCGATTCCTATTTTTAATGTCATCTTGTTGGTACATGAGCTGTTGTATAAGAACCGTATGGGAGTTAAGGGTCTCTTTGTGGGTTTGTAAAGCGTTACACAGACCGTCGGCGGTATTTTCAATCTCTTCCATGCGCACACAAATATCTTGTTTAAGATCAGAAATTTCCTGCTTGTATGTGTTTTCAATACGTTTCACATAAAGCTCAAAATCTGCCTTTGTAGGAAGGGATTTCATGTAGGTGTGTAGGGACCGCATGTGGGACTGCAGATCCCAGCCATCCTCAGAGCAGAAAGATGCTGGTCATGGGCTGCGTGATCTCTGTGTTCCCTGTGTTTGCTGTGCCCCTGTAACAGGATCCCCAGGAGGACATAGAGAGAGAGCCCAAGGGCTCACTTGCCCTTCTTCTGTATGGATGCATGTATCCATAGGGGATGAGGAGGGGAGAGGTGCTGGTGCCATCTTGGAGGCAGGGGCGCCCAAGGCCCCAGCCGAGGATTGAGTCAAAAACAGGCTCATATCAGCGCTGGACCGGCCCTCCATTGCTCTCTGGGGGGTCCGGTGTTGATTCCTCCCCATGGGGATTATATAAAAGCGCCCGTAAGGGGGAGAGGGAGTCTGCAGCGGAGGTCCGGACCAGGAGCTTTGCAATGTCACTGCTCTCGCTCCATGCGCCAAGCCACACTCCCAGCACCCCTGATTAAAGTGAACTTGTAAATAAATCTTTATTGCAGACAAGGAAAATTGCTGTGCCAGTGTTTAAAAGTCCATTGTTTAAATCAGACAAAATGAATAGATGCAAAATCTTTATTCCATACAGACATCCCTCCATCCATCTTGAATTAGAAACACAAAAAAAGCGTTTTACCAGAAATAAGCAAACAATGTAGAATATTGCCATTAAATGGAAACAAAAATAGAGCAAACAGTTTGCAGAACTATTCCCTATATACAGTTAAATTATTATTATTATTGTTATACAGGATTTATATAGTGCCAACAGTTTGCTCAGTGCTTTACAATATAAATGGAGACAATACAGCAACCATACAGTTCAATAAAAGAGGGTTAGGCGGGCCCTGCTCCTTGGAGCTTACAATCTAACATGAGTATGCAAAAAGCTAATCTACTGTATAAAACACGGTATATACTTAATATAGAAATATAGGCAAAACTTTTTTTTTTATTTTGAGTAAAGTAAGGGAGGGTTATAACCCCTGTTTTTTGCAATTGTGTCCCATTGGGTAGATTTACCTTTACTTACCTAATAAAGACACTGCTTTCTTCCTGTTTTCTGTTCATTGCCTAAGCTTGATTTTGTTTACAGCTCTTTAAAATGCATTGTTCCTGCTGATTGTGGTTATCCATGTAATGACCTTGGTCTGTGAACTGTATCCTGAATTTTCTCTATCTGTCTGTATTCCTACCTGGACACAGACAACATATCTAACTGACTTGAGCAGTAATTATCTTTACTTTCAGTCTCAGTATTTGGGTCACATACTTGTGGAGAAAAAATATAAATGCATTTTTGCTAAAGTGCATTTAAAGAAAAATATTGTATTTATTTTCAAAAGATAGGGAAGATTAACTACTGAGTTTGTGGTTCCAGGAGATATGAAGATAACCACAGTATGGGCAGCTCCAACAACTCATCTAACCAGCAATGAGACATGAGCACAAAAAAAATATAAAGGAGCACTCCCAACCCTGTGGAAGTCAATAGAGTCACAAGCCCAGGAACAGATAAAATCGAAATTCATTTTAATGTTGGGTTGAAAAGCATGACATGTAGCAGTGCCCAGATTGATACATCACCAAGCCTGTGGAGAGGAGAAACACATATTCCCAGAAGCTGGATGATGACACATGATTCTGGACCCAACAGTAGGTTGCTCAGCCCAGGAACCTCAAGACAGTGGGAGGAGTGTGTAGATGGTGGCCACTAGGATCACTATGATGTGAAGTGTGTTCGCTGGAAGTCACATTCCCAAATATGGATGTAATGTTATACACCAGCTGACAGACTGCCTGAACAAGGGCTGGTGAGGACAAACTGGAAGCCTAGAGTATGACTCAAACCATGACAAATCAAAGGAGAGATGCAGGTAATCATGATAACATGTTTCAGGGACTTATCATTTCCTCAGATCATGTGACTAGGAACCAGCAATCAAAATATAGGTGGCAGGTAGGTGGCAATTCTTATCTACATTATTCCATCTGCCAACACCCTATGTCCAAAAAACATTCCTAAGGGCCAATTTCATAGACTAAGGAGAAATTGCTCTCACATCCAGGATTATGTCTCACAAAGTATGGTTTTGATAAATTCAAGGAAAATAAGGAAGGATATCCGTAGGATCTGTTTAGGTCCACTTATGCATCTTATTTAGGTAATTCTCCCATCAAAAGTAAACCAAATTTCTCCAAGGATAAGATTCGTCACAGGCCATATCCAATATCTTGAGAAAATATTGACATATATTATGCTCTGAACTAAAATTGGGCCCCCATTTACCACCAGTACCCCAGATTGTATTTAGAGCACAGACATTGAGAAATATCATTGTGCCCAGCAAACCTAAAAGACCCATTAGGAACCATTCCACAGATATCAGAAGCTTTTTTGATAATCGTGTTGGCATATTCCAATGTGAAAAAACGTGGTTGCCTAATGTGTCAATTTATTAATCATGATCAGTTGTTCTTTAATGATAGCTCTAATCATCTTATTTCAATTAGACAGTTTATAACTTGCTTCATTCAGTATGTGGTTTATGCCCTGAAGTGCTCTTGTAGTCGTCTTAATGTGGGACAGACAAAACGTACTTTGCGTAAAAGAATAGGTGAGCACAGTAGACTCATTGAAGAGGGTAAAGATAAATGGAGTATCCCTCGCCACTTTGCTGCCTGCCATGGGAAGAATACCCGTGCTCTGCCTGTACTGGCGTTCTAATACATCCCCAAGGGGTCTCTTACAGACAATGAAAGATTCTTGTTATTATGCAGGAGAGAAACATTTTGGATTTATAAGCTAGGCACACTTTCTCCTCTAGATTTGAATAATGAGCTGGATATCTATACCAATGTGTGATCTATTTTGGTTAACCTTTTAACTTACATGCATTTTTTCCTTTTTTCTTTAAACGTGTTTACTTAGGTGTTTTCAAATTTTGAACATCTATATGTTTCTATACGTTGCAACGTATAGAAACACATAAATGTTCAAAATTTTAAAACAAGTAAACACATGTTTAAAGAAAAAAGTGTTTCTATGTGTTTTTTTTTAAGTTTTCAAATTTGCATGCAATTTTCATTTGATATGCATGTATTTGATGTGTGGTTCCAAATGTTGCACACCTATTTGTTTCCAAATAGGCACACGTTTCTCCTCAAGGTTTGAATGAGGAGCTGGATATGCATACCATTATGGTTATCATCTTCAATTTGCAAGAACTTTTTATTTGATATGCGTTTGATATGTGTTCTCTTATGCATTTCCAAAAGTTTACGTGTCCTTCTATCATTATTAATATCTTTTCTTATGATATTGCTTTTCTTTGTTACTGTTTGCATGCGTTTATTACCTTCATGCATTGTTTTTTTTTTTTTTTCTATCCATAGGTTTTGTAGTAAGCTAATTTGATGCATGATTTTGTTTTTTATTGTGTAAAAAATTGTTCTTTGTTTTTAGTAGATTTTTATTTAGTTTTAGAGGTGTTTTGCTATAGAGTGGTTAATATCTGTGAATGGCTAATAAGGATGTCACACTCTCCTGGCTCCTTCTACATATATTTTGATTGCTGGTTCCAAATCACATGATCTGAGGAAGGGACAAGTCCATGAAACATGTTATCATGATGACCAGCTTCTCTCCTTTGATTTGACATGGTTTGAGTGCTTCCCTAGGCTTCCAGCTTGCCCTCACCAGTCCTTGTTCACTTGTTCAGGCAGCCTCTCAGCAGGTGTATGACATTACATCCAGATCTGGGACATGTGACTTCCAGCGGACACGCCATCTTAGTGATCCCATGAAGCTGCCATCTACACACTCCTCCCACTTTCCTGAGGCTCCTGGGCTGAGCAACCTACTGTTGGGTCCAGGATCATGTGTCATCTTCCAGCTTCTGGGAATATGTGTTCTCCTCTGCACAGGCTTGGATTGTATCAATCTGTGAACTCTTATATGTCATGCTTTTTAACCCAACATTAAAGTGAATTTCGATTTTATCTGTTCCTGAGCTTGTGACTCTATTGACTTCCACAGGGTTGGGAACATTTTAGAGTTGTCACCAGAGCGAGTGATATGGGGAAATTATCCAGTTGGGACAAATGTTTTGTTGACAATTGTCTAAGATGGTAATTCCCCTCACTTGAGGATGAAGATTTACCCTAATTTTCTGTTGTGCCACCTAGACAGGAAGTAAAAGGAAATCTTTCAGGGGAACTCAATAAATAATACCTAATAGTCTATTCAAAATAAAACACTAGGAACAGTTTTTTTTAAAACTGTATTTTTTTATTTATTGTTCATCAAAAAGGTATTGAACATACAACAATAAATCATTTGTGCAAACAGGTACAAAAAATGCTTAACACATAAAACTTATAATTTCCATTAGTGTTATATTATATTTTACCCGGTTTACCCCTTTATGGGCTTGCACTGTAAACAGGTTTGAAAGTTCACGAAGGATCACTGAATAGAGAAGATATTAAAGAAGGAGGGAAGTAGGAAAAAAGAAAGAGAGAAAAAAAAGAAAAACATCACCTTAGATGGAAGAGACATACATTTCCAAGTTACCTGGTGTGATATGTTCTCATAAGAATTCCAATTCAAGATTTATAGCATTAACAATGATGAAATTCCTTTAAGGTCTTAGAGGCTTTATGGTGCAAAATCCAATTTTGCCAGTTCTTAAACTTAAGTAAAGTATGATTCTTATATGCTAGCATTAATTCATATTGAGCTTGGGTGTTTAATCGAATGTAAACATTACATAGGTTAGGCATATCATTGCTTTTCCAGAGGCTAGTTATAGTAAGTTCCGCAGCTCTATTAAATTACCCATGAAAGTAGGTAGAAAGGAAGATATTGAGTTCGAGAAACCATGTATATCCTTACAGTTGCACAGAATATGATACAATGTACTCGTGTGTTCATTGCATCTCCAACATATAGGAGAAGTGCTCATTATCCCAGTTATCTATGCATGAGAAAGCCTTCCCAGTTATTGAGATGGCCTATTGCCATTGATTCCATGAGAAAGATTGGAACAAATAATTTTCCCATTTGCACGTTAGATGTTTTGAGATTTTTAGGATAGATAGAAAGTATATCGTAAAAGAAAGATATTCCTTCTTTTAATGAATATTGTTGGTAATTAGAAAATCCCATATTTCTTCAGAGATTGCTATATTATCATCAGTCTTAAATTCTTTTAGATGGGGATATTTATTGATTTTAGAAGATACTTCGGCCTTGTAATTCACAGGCAAATATTTATAATAATGAAATCCTTGCAAAATCTACCCACTGACTCAGATGCAAATTTTGCAGTATTCAACCACTCTTTAAAGGGATGGGTAAATAGGTTACAATTTTCTCGCTTTTGGTCTTGGATAGAATATTTTTCTACACAATCAAAGTGGATCTTATGGTTAATAAGCTAGGTAGAACCACTTTAGGAAGTATATGGCTAGCTATGGATAGGGCTAGCATGTCATAGCACAATGTAGCTTCCCTTTCCATAGCCATCCACAACTTATCTTCTGGGGAGGAGAGCCAATACCTTATTTGATCTAGTAAGGATGCGTAGTAGTAATTTTTAATATCGGTAGGCCCATATTTCCTTTAGATTTAGGAGTATATAGCGTTGCAAATGCCACCCTAAGTTTTTTTCCATTCCAGATCAGATTTCTCATTTTTGAGTTTACTTGAGTAAAGAATTTAGTAGGGATTATGATTTGAATAGAACAAAAATAATAAATAATTTTTGGTAACGTGAGCTGCTGCTGCCCTTCCTACCCATGAAAGTTGAGGTTTTTTTTTAATATTTTGGAAGTCCTTATTAATTTGATCTATAAGTTTTGGGAAATTCGTTTCATACAATTTAGAGGCTGGAAATGCCAGGTGTATCCCTAAATACAATATAGATGATTCCTCCCAAAAGGAATTGAATGTCACATGTAGATCATTAATGCTAATTTTAGGCATATTCATAGGTAGTACATAACATTTGTTTTTATTAATCATATAATATAATACTTTTCCAAATCTATCTAAAGTTTTTTGAACTTCAGATAGTGAATTTTCTGGACTAGATTGTCAAAGGATTATGTTGTGCGTGAATAATTCAATTTTATGTTTGTACTCACCAATTTTTATTTCTTTGATGGATGAATTCAATTGAATGGCTTCAGCTTCTGGTTCTTTTGCTAGTGAAAAGATTAAGGGGGATAGTGGGCAACCCTGTCTAGTACCATTTTACAGATTTAAACTTTTGGATAATGTACCAGATGAATATACTCTCACTGATGGTTGTTTGTATAGGGATATGATTGCAGAATGAATGAAACCAGAGAACCCAAATTTTATTTAAGTTTCAGATATGTAGTCCTAATGCACTCTGCCTTTTCGGCATCCAAGGCTAAAAGCAGAGAAGGCAATTGAGTTCTTTCTACATATTGCATTCAATTTATCATCCAGTTGGTCCCATCTGGAGCTTGACTCCCTTTGACAAAACCTGCTTGATCAGGACTTATTAAGTAGGAGGTTACTTCCAGTAAGTTATTTGCTAATATTTTGTAGTAAATTTTAATGTCAAAATTTAATAGTGATATGGGTCGGTAATTTTTAGGGGATGTAAGATCTTTACCAGGTTTCAGAAGGGTGGTTATAATAGCCTCAAACATTTCTTTTGTAAATTCATTGTCATTAGCTACATAGTTAAACATCTTAGTGAGGTATGGTTCTAAAGAAAAAAAGAAAGAAAAGCTTTATAATATTCCCCTGAAAGACCATCAATTCCCGTCAATTTGGTAGCAATTTGATCACTTTAAGTGTTTCTTCCAGAGATATTGGTGAATTAAGCTGTTCAGAGTAGTCCTATCAATTTTTGGCAGTTTTACCTTGTTTAGAAATCCATTTATGTCTTTTAACGTAGGTTGAAGAATATGAATGTCATCTTTTAGATTCTATAATGATTCATAATACTCTGAGAAGGTGTCTGATATTTCTTGAGGATTATAGAGCACTTTTCCAGAGTTATGATGCGTTAATTTTTATATTTTATTTTTAATAAGTCGTTTGTGTAGTTGAGACTCTAACACTTTGCCAGCCTTGTTGCTTCGTGAGTAATTTCACTTAAACTTTTTGAGGAATTTATTATGGTATGCTATCAATAACGTTCCAAATTCAGCTCTGCAATTGTTCAGCTGTTGCAATAATATTGAATCATTGGGTAGTTTTTTATGTTTTTCCTTTAGGGTAAATATATCCTTTAATAATTTATTTAGAGTACTAGTTCTCATTTTTTTCTTCTTGAAGCCATTTGAAGAAGTATACCTCTGGCAACGGCTTTGTGGCACGCCATAAATTAATAATTTACTGAATTATCACCATTAAGTACAAATAATTCTTTTAGTTTGTCCTTCACTACAGACAAATATGTTTCTTGAGGTAATACGTAATTATTATTTCTCCATAAATAAATTGTTGGAACTATTTTGCCCCATCCCAATTTCAAGTGTGATTGGTGCATGATCAGACCAAGATATGCTATGAATTTTAGCATCTACTATTTTTTTGTAGGAGGAATTTGTCTGTAAATAAGTAATCAATCCTCTAATATGTTTTATGAACATTTGAAAAAAAAGTATAGTATTTTCCATATAGTGAAGGCATCTCCAGGGATCATGTAAATCTTGGAAAAAAATATCTCGTAGACCAGCCCTATTAGTGTGTGATTTTTTTAGTTGTATCCATATTAGGGTCCATAGGAGCACTGAAGTCCCCACATATTATAATATTGTCTTGTTGTAGTTTTTTTATTTTCCCTAAGATTTTCCTTGTATATAGATGAGGGTTCTTATTTGGAGCATATATGTTAACAATTGTATATATGGCATTACCAATGACAGCTATCAGATTTATATATCTTCCTTGATTAACTGTCTGTAGATTCAGAAGCTTAAAGGAAACAGAGTCTTTGATTGCTGTAATTATTCCTCTTAACTTATATACTTCAAAGTGGTATTCTTGGATACAAACAATGTTGCTGCCAATTTTCAAAACATCCGACCATAAGGCCTTCCTTTTATATGGGCTATTGGGCCCTTTTACATTTAATGACATGAATTTAAGTCCCATAATAATGCAAAAATTGTATGCAAAGTTGTAGATTTTCAACCTTGTATGTTATTTTTTTAGGTAACCAATGAGTTTATCAGAAAATACACATACCTTAAGAAGAGAGAAAAAATTGTGATCCTTGTAATTCTTATGAAAGATACTCCTAAGCAGACAATTGATATGAAAAGAAAAAAAAAGAAGGGAAAAAACATTAAGAAAACCATATTTGGAAGAATAAACAATTGAGAGCTGCAAAGTCCCTCTCGTGTACATTTTAATATGTACTTATACTTAGGGGGAAAACCCCCCAAAAAGTATCCAAACAAAGGGTTCCCTGAACCTTTCTTTAAACCTGAGGTACTGCTCCAATTGCCACCTTATAATGGCCAGTTCTATTGGTAGTACAGAAATGAGAAGCCTGGAAAGTGAGAAGTCCTTCTGAGGTGATGAGAGGAGATTCAACCATGGTTTGTATGCCATCGTTGGAAAATGTTTCCTGGTGTGAATTTTTCTGTTGAAGTACCTTCATTGTCAGGTAGTAAGCCCCATGATTTAAGAATTTTCAGGCCATCTTCTATATTTGAAATTGTGTAGGAGGTATATTCTTTTCAATCAGCATTTCAGTGAGAAAGCCCCATGTGTGTATTATCTTATGATTGCAGAGGATTTTGGTTATTGAATTTAAATTTTTACCCCCCAATATAGTTGCGTGAAAAAGATCAGAATATAGGAGAATACCAGCATAAGGGTCTTAGTGATGACTTGCATATTGCATTAGCTGATTTCACATGGTATTTTTGCAATTACATCTCTAGGCAATTTCTCAGGTATATGTGAAGGCTTAGGCAATCTATGATCCCTGTCGATCACCAATTCTTGTTGTGAAGTAGTGGGAAGTAAATCTGATATCATGTGCTTAATATATTGCTTCATATCAGCAGGCTTAACATTTTTGGGAATTCCCCTGAATTTCACATTATTGCGATGTGACCTATCTTCAAGGTATGCCACTTTTAACTTAAGGTTTTTGATTTCATCCTCCAATTCAAAGTGTGCATCCAATAGATCATTATAAGCATCTGTGAAATCACTCATTTTGTTCTCTATATAGTTCACTCTTTCCCCCAGTGTATCAATTTCCACTTTGGATTGGTGCATAAAATTAATCATATCCTTATACAGTGCTCCTCTAAGTGACAACATCATCTCTTTTAGTGTTGAATCTATATTGGATTGGCCTGAAGTGGGAGAAGCATTAAGTTGTTCAGCATTAGGGTTGTTCTCCAACAAACAGTTATTATGTAAAGATTCACTTACATGCCAATCTGCTTCTGTTATTCTTCTTTTTTGCTTAGCAGGGCTGTTAGTTTCATTTTGAAAAGCAGCTCAGTACTTATCTTGTATCCCAACATGATATGTCTCCCCTTCTCCGGACATGCTGCTTGCTGCTGTATGAGGAGAGGCTGGTGCCATGTTGCTTTACCGGATGTAAAATTTGCCCAACTTGCGGGTACCTTATCTATTTTTGCACTTCCCCATGCCTCCTGTCACTTCACTGCAGCTCCCACACCTATTGTGTGTCCTCAGGTATGCCACTTCAGGGAGACCGGCTGCTCTGGAGCTCTTCTAAGCTGCTTCCATCACCTTCATGCTGGCCATGCCCTTCTCAACACTAGGTACAATTTAACAACTTTCCGACCTCCTACATTATTGTACTGTGTGTGTGCGGCATATAAAGGCAGAGAAACTTACTGGTACATCGCTCTGGCTGTACTAGCACAGGGGAGTACACCCTCCCGAGACTGGACGCAGCGGAATGCAAATCCCTGTAATTGGGACCCGGTGATCATGTGATTGCTATGAGACTACAATTTTACATGTAACATTAAACTACTCTACTACTCTAATAAAAGTATGTACATGGTTTCCAAATGTAATACTTTTTTGGACCTAACCCTCAATATGGGCATAACAAAAAAGAATGAATTGTGGTCAGGTTGGTCCAAAGACCCAGTTTGTCATATGCCCATGTTGCTGCCATGGCCAGGCATAGAGAGGAGATGATAATGCACTTTATGCATTTCAGTGATAACAATCTCATGAAAAAAAAGAACATTACATATATACATAAAAAACCCCCAGCAAACTCTTGGTACGTCACTGGACTTTGAGTGGTTATACCAGGATGATGCCTGCAGCTACAGGCATCCTCCTGGCATAGTTTTTTCATCTTGCGGTTGGCTTTCATGCAAAATAAATCCTAACAGATAATCAGCCACTGGGTTGCTTTTACAAGCATCGGGAAGGACATCCACAGCTTTCTCAGGCTCGTCTGTTCCTCCAGGAACCTGAGAATGCGTTTACGCCAGTTGACCATAGAGCTGATCGGAGAACAGAATGGCTCCAATCATCACCATGACCATTTCCTACACAAAGATGACCTCTCTGGCACAGAAGGTGACTGCAAAACTCTGGTGCTCCAGCTCTTCTTCTGGCTGGGGGGCATGTCACTAGAAAAAGTGTTTAAAAAAAAGTATTCAGAAAATGATTTAATACCAAATGTAGACAAAGGGGAGTAGAGCAGAGGGAACACAATTATTTAACAGTGCAAATCTCCAGGATACTTTCAGCAAGTATTACACTATGAGGGCACCCTCTCACCTTTAGGTTGGCATGAGTGTATAGGACATCCAAAGTTAAGAATATGGCTGGAAGGAAGGATTGATAAGGCAGGAAGGCAAAAGGAAATAAATATCCACCACCAGATAAAGCGTCTAACTCTATTGCAAAAGCAAGGGGTCCATCAATTCTGGTGAGTGGGGTCACTAAGCAGGTCACTATAAGAAGAGCATATTTCAAGAGAACTTTTTAAAGAGCACTTGTCACTTTATCAAGCTTTTTGAGCACGGAGCACTTTGAGAAGAATATGCACGCATATTATGAATTGAAAGTTTTTATTTGAAGGTAAACTTGCACATTTGGAATGACACTGTTGATTAAGTCACTGTTGAGCACTGTATTTAAATATATATTTTGTTTATATCAGTGTTATACACTTGAACAGCTGTATCAGTAATTATTGTTTTTTGTTGTTGTTTTGGTTGTGTAAAACTATAGCATGATTCACATTTTTGGTTAAACAAACAGGACTTGTCAGGGTGTCTTCTCTTTTCCCTATCTTATTTATTCTAAATATAGAATATTTTTTCTCCAGAGTGAGAGCTAACCCAGACATTCAAGGCACACTAGTAGGGGACAGTCAACACAAGATTTTCATGTACACTGAAGATCTACTGTTCACTTTCACCTCCCCCATAGTGCTCTTCCCAATATCATAAAAGAACTTGAAACCTTTGGTGATCTTGCATCATTTAAGATCAACTTCCAGAAATCTGATGCAATAGGATTTCCATGTTCTCTTCTCAAACCCCCTTCGTGTCCACATCCGGCCAACCTCCAAAAAACACCATAATGTTACATTTTCCTCCTCTTCTTCACAAAACCTGACACCTACTTCAGACATGAAATTCAGCCTTTTTACTTGGTTTGGCCACTGCATTATAATCAAAATATATATTATTCCAAAATTCCAATCACTTTCTATCTTACCCATCCTCATCCATTTCTTGGTTCCTTAAATAAGCCAACTGCACCTTCTCCAGATTTATCTGGGCCCAAAAAAACCTTGACTTTAAAATCTCTCAATAAAACAAAACATGGCAGTCTGGCCCTTTCAGATATAATGAGATATCTTGTGGCAAGACACTTGACATGAGTGTTAGACTGGTGTTAACATAGCAGCTGGGTACATCTGAAAAAAAGGCCTCTACAAGCTTCCCACTACACCACTTACCTTGGTGCCCATCTCATACACCACCCATTAATCAGGCCCACTCTTAAATTTTGTATGCAAACCTTTTTGAAATATAAATTCTCACCTGTTTTTTCCCCTCTTTATCCCATCATAGGTAAGCCCACATTTCCCCCAAGCTCCCAGACATTTTAGTGATCTTTTCTTTGTTATCTCATAGAAAACTATTGGTCCTCTTTTGAACTACTCACAAACACCACAGGTTCTTTCCCCCTGGATATCTGAAGAGCCTCAAAATTATGCCATTTCCCTCCCAAATTGGCCCCTTTTATGGAATTTTATTGAGACCCTCTGGAACATGGTTAGGACAATATCCCAGAATTTTACCATTTATGATTTTACCATTTATTTTACCATTTATGATTGTCATAATAGATTTTACCATTTATGATTGTCCAGCATTCTTGCTGTTCCACCATTCCTCAATTCTTAATAAAACTTACAAGCAGGGGCGTTTTTGCCGCAAGGTAAACAAGGTGTTTGCCTAGGGTGGCACTTTTCAGGGGGGTGGCTGTGCTGCCCCCCCCCTTTCCCACGGAAGGGATACTTCCATGGTAAAGGGACTAGGGCTTCTGTGCCTTACCTGTCTCAGCGACTCCATGTTCCACTTCACTCCGGTCCACAAGGCGCTGCTGGATGATTTGTCTGGTGTCTTCATCATCCTGGATCTTGGATTGCGAGGTGGGCAGGATTACATGCTGCCCTCTTATTTGGCCACACCCTCAGGATCACTGGGCAGCCTATGGCAGCCTGTCCCTTCCTCTCCAAGCTCTGCCTCTTCACCAGTGATTGGCCGCCAGAACTGTAGCTCAGGGAAAGCACACAGGCAGCCAATAACCAGCGAGGAGGCAGAGCTTGGAGAGGACGCATGAAGATCGAAGAGGCTGATCAGAGTGAGGGACCAGCCGGAGGTGGTGAAGAGAAGGAGAGAGGCTGGAGAAGGAAGACAGCTGATTGGTAAGGTAAGTGTCTGTGCGGCTGGGATCTGGGCAGAGCAGATGGTGCTGCTGCAGCCAGGTATTACTTTTCTAGGGATTCCTACCTTTTACTAAGTGAATGATCCTGTTCATACTTTTACTATTAGGGTAATATTATTCATTTCACTACAGCAGCTTTACTTTAGGCCAAAAGTTATCTGAATTCACTGCTGTGACTATATGCCTGCCACACTGTTAAATTACACACACTGAGTTACCCAGAAAAATATAACTGGACAATTGATAACTCTGAAACCTTGTTTGTTTTTCTCCTAAGCCGTTAAGGTCAGTATATCCTTTTGCATAACTGAAAAGAGAGGATCCTCACTGCACTGCCCCCAGTAAATAGCGGGAAGATCTATAGTAAAGCTGCTGGTGGTGCACTGGATATTATTGCACAATGTCTATCAACAAGGATGTTGATAAATTGATGTTGAAAGACTTCTTTACTTTCACTCCTAATAATTAGGCTCCTTGCACACTTGGCATTTAGCTCCAAAGCATGAGGTTCAGACATTAAGGCGTGGGTGGAAGGTACAGGTACACTCCATATCCTTGATGCCAGAAGGCTGTAAAACTATATAAGCTGCTGTGGCTGGATGGGACTGGATAGTGAACTAACTGCTACTAATGTTTAGGGTTGTATGCACCCATGTAAGTTTACATTCCAAGCATGCATGCATGGAAGCATACACTCCTAAACATTAGTATCAATCAATGCACTGTCCAGCTCCAGCCAGCCACAACAGATGGCAGCCTCTCATAGACTTTTACAGGCTGCCAGCAGTGGGGGTGAAGGGTTCACCTGTGCCTTCCATCTTCATCCAAATGTCAGAGCCTTATGGATGTTGGCTAAATGCCCAATGTTAATAAGGCCTAAGGAATGTGGTGGACTAGCCTAGCAGACCACCTTAAACTTTTATATAAGAGATTAAAACTGGACCTTGAGAACAATGTGTATTATGTAATACACATATATTGACATCATATTGACTTCAAATGCAAAATAAATAGGCACATAGCATCTTGACAAGATTATGGTAATTTTAAGAAACTTTAAATTAAAAGCTTGGTAATTGTGAATTTCCACAAAGTTAATTTATGGAAACTACATTTGAAAACAGTACAAGGTCCTTGGAGAGTAACTATAGACCTGTGAGTTTAATTTCTGTCCTGTTTCTTAGAAGTTAGTAAGGGTATATGAAAGATAATATCATACGTGAAAGCCAGGAAGATGTTGTCAAACTTACTTTTTTTTGTTAAGGCAATAATCATTGACTTAGGCAGAGTAATGACTGTGTGTGTGTGTGTGTGGGGGGGGGGGTCATATATTTGCTGAAGCATTAATACATACAGATACCTAATGTCTGCATTAAGGTCCGAGCTTAAAAAGTACATTTGAATGCATGAAGAACTGATTTAAAGATTGCATTCAGAGAGCCATGATGTGCACTCTGATCTAAGATTTTAAAGAGGCGTACCACAAGGTTCAGTTTAGAAATTGTTTGTAAATTATATAGCATTTGAATTTCAAAGTACTGTTTCTGTGTTTGCAGATGACACAAACCAAGTTTGTAGTGAAATATTGCCTATTATTTCCAGCTGAGCAACACATATTGGTTGCTTGAGTGGCTACATGTCAAATGAGATTGAAGGGATAAAAAGTAAAAATGTATTAACTACAGAGCTAAATACATGCATAAAATATATAGTCTAAGGGCAACAGGTTAACATTGACTAAATCAAAGATAAAGGAGTAACTAGGTATCCTTTCAGATCATAGACTTAATAACACCTGCAATGTCAATATGCAGCTTCTGAAGCAGCAAAGTATATTCTTCTATAAAAAGGCATAGGCTCTAGAGAGAGATGTAATTTTCTACTTTTTAAAGCACTGCTAAAAACTGATCTTGAATATGAAATTCAGTGTACAAAAAGCATGTTGTTGAATTGTAATGAATGCAGAGAAAGTCAACTATATCAATAAAGACTAAGGAAGACTTCATCCAAGAGGAAGGATTTGCTGAATGCATTCACCTCTAAAGTGGAATAATAGCTAAAAAAAGTTCTAAAACATTTTATTTTACCTACGTTGGGCAATTACAGTTTTCTTTTAGTCCCCCTGCAAAGTCTTATGAATACTTTTTGATTACTTCAGGGAAGGCCAGCTCATGCTGTGATGGGTAACAACATTCCTGCACTGCTCCTGAATTTAGAGCAGCACATGTCCCTATTTAAGATGATGAAAAAGGTGGAAAAAATGCTTCAGATCACATCACAGATGTATCAAAAACACACTGGAATGCATAAAACATGATTTAAAAATGTGCATGCAGAAACGCATTAGGAACGCATCTGGATTGCATTTTTGTGGCGTGAACAGGCCCATAAAGCAGTAGATTGACAGCTACTGTATGTAATAAGCAAGGTGATATGCATCTTATTTGTGCAACTACAGTACTTTTTTAGTCATAAAACATGATGATTAGACATGAATCCAAAGCAAGATGGAATGGTCAGAGCAATGCAGCAATCTATATCAGCTGTTTGCTTGGCCATGCAATTTGCTTGAGGTGGTTGCTTGGAGTGCAAGCTGCTTTTTCAAGATTTTATTGATTTTAGAAAAGTAAAGACACTAAAGATGAAAACATATTGCAGCATAATAGATAAGGC
The DNA here is from genome assembly GCF_062004578.1 of Staurois parvus. Lineage (NCBI taxonomy): Eukaryota > Metazoa > Chordata > Amphibia > Anura > Ranidae > Staurois > Staurois parvus. The sequence continues at coordinate 14,501,702 of NW_028317949.1, forward strand.
TGCATTCACAAAAAGTAATAGTATAAAAAAAAAACACAATTTGACCCATAAAGGAAAAGAGTAACCAGGTGACCAGAACAAAAACTATGACATCATGGTGGAGGTGCATGCTTTATACACTTGCCAAAAATGTCTTGTGGAGTTAATAGAAGCTGCTGTTTTGCTGTTTTTGTATTTATTATGTTCAACTTTATCTTTGGATGTTGGTATATACAGTCATGGCCGAAATTGTTGGCACCCTTGATATTTCTCCAGGAAATCATGTATTTCTCACGAAACGTATTGCATTAACACATGTTTTGCTATACACATGTTTATTCCCTTTGTGTGTATTGGGACAAAACAAAAAAAGGGAGGAAAGAAAGCAAATTCGACATAATGTCACACAAACCTCCAAAAATGGGCTGGACAAAAGTATTGGCACCCTTTCACAACTGCGGATAAATAAGAATGTTACAAGCATGTGATGCTCCTGTAAACTCACCTGGGGCAAGTAACAGGTGTGGGCAATATAGAAATCACACCTGAAAGCAGATAAAAAGGAGAGACGTTCACTTAACCTTTGCATTGTGTGTCTGTCTGTGCCACACTAAGCATGGAAAACAGAAAGAGGAGACGAGAACTGTCTGAGGACCTGAGAACCAAAATTGTGGCAAAATATCAACAATCTCAAGGTTACAAGTCCATCTCCAGAGAACTAGATTTGCCTTTGTCCACAGTGCGCAACATTATCAAGAAGTTTGCAACCCATGGCACTGTAGCTAATCTCCCTGGTCGTGGACGGATGAGGAAAATTGATGAAAGATTGCAACGCAGAATAGTCCGGATGGTGGATAAGCAGCCCCAAACATGTTCCAAAGACATTCAAGCTGTCCTGCAGGCTCAGGGAGCATCAGTGTCAGCGCGAACTATCCGTCGACATTTAAATGAAATGAAACGCTATGGCAGGAGACCCAGGAGGACCCCACTGCTGACACAGAGACATAAAAAAGCAAGACTACAGTTTGCCAAAATGTACTTGAGTAAGCCAAAAGCCTTCTGGGAAAACGTCTTGTGGACAGATGAGACCAAGATAGAGCTTTTCGGTAAAGCACATCATTCTACTGTTTACCGAAAACGGAATGAGGCCTACAAAGAACAAAACACAGTACCTACGGTAAAATATGGGGGAGGTTCAATGATGTTTTGGGGTTGTTTTGCTGCCTCTGGCACTGGGTGCCTTGACTGTGTGCAAGGCATCATGAAATCTGAGGATTACCAAAGGATTTTGGGTCGCACTGTAGGGCCCAGTGTCAGAAAGCTGGGTTTGCGTCCAAGATCCTGGGTCTTCCAGCAGGACAATGACCCCAAACATACGTCAAAAAGCACTCAGAAATGGATGGCAAAGAAGCGCTGGAGAGTTCTGAAGTGGCCAGCAATGAGCCCAGATCTAAATCCCATTGAACACCTGTGGAGAGATCTTAAAATTGCTGTTGGGAAAAGGTGTCCTTCCAATAAGAGAGACCTGGAGCTGTTTGCAAAGGAAGAGTGGTCCAAAATTCCGGGTGAGAGGTGTCAGAAGCTTATTGATGGTTATAGGAAGCGACTGATTTCAGTTATGTTTTCCAAAGGGTGTGCAACCAAATATTAAGTTAAGGGTGCCAATACTTTTGTCCAGACCATTTTTGGGGTTTTGTGTGACATTATGTCATATTTGCTTTTCTGCCTCTGTTTTATATTTGTTCCAATACATACAAAGGGAATAAACATGTGTATAGCAAAACATGTGTTAATGCAATACCTTTTTTGTGTGAAATACTTGATTTTCAGGAAAAATATCAAGGGTGCCAACAATTTCGGCCATGACTGTATATGGATAGACTCCGAGAACTCTAGGATATTGTAAACAATATCAAAGTATATCTAAAGCCTTTTTTCTTCTCTTTTTGGATAAAGAAGAGTTTTAAAAGACCGGTCGTTTTTGAAATTTGTTAAGCTTTTTGACATCTGTCTCATTTTGGAAATTTACCTTTCTCCTCTTGGACAGTCATTACAAGTGTCACAATGGGAAGATTTCCCCTTTATTCCTGTCCTGGAAGCAAATTTTGGATTTACCCTCATTTTCATAACTTGCAACACTGATGATGAGGACAGTTAGAGAAGGAATCTTCCTAACAAGGACACAAACAGCTATCTTAACTTCATTACCCTCTTCAAATATTAAAAAAGTGGTTAGTTATTCTTTCACTGTTTGTACTCATGTCCCTAGGTCTTTAGTGTGATGCTCCATAAATCATATTGTTTAGAACAAATTACACTAAAGGAAACAAAAAAAAAGCCTGCTTATAGAGAAATGTTTTCTTGTATGTCCGTATAACAGAAGGTGATCAATTTATTGACTTTTGTTGAGCAGGGAGAACCACACACTGATCAAACTTTGGTCAGTTCAGCACTGACTTTTTGTCAGTGTATGGCAAAATTTAGTGTTGAATTACCATCATTCTTGTCAAGGTCCTACCTTTTCCCTGAGGTTATGTTACTCCATGTGCCGGAGTCCATCTTGGATTCTGCTGTGCATGGTGGGAATCCTTTTATGCCTTCAGGTCTCTGTGGTCCATCCCCCAGAGGGGTGTGGCTGATGACATATAAGCCTGTGGCCCGCACATGCTCTTTGCACTTGTGTCTTGTGTCTTTGTGTCGCTATTACTCTGTTCTGACTCTCGTGACTCTCCTGGTATCTGATTCGGCTTGTGACTCGACTATTCTTTGTATTCTCCTTTGATCTGACCCTCTGTTGCTGAACCCGGCTCGTGACCTGTGATTCTCGTCTGCTGTCCTGTACTGTTTTGTCCTGTTGTTGTTGACCCGGCTTGTCTGACTACTCTTTTGTCTCTTCCACCAGCTACACGCCATTGGCGGCGGCCATTACCGCAGCTGAGGTGTCTCGGGGGCCGCGACCTGGTTCCTGGCTGCATCAAGTCCATCCCCACCATCAGGGGCCCTGGTGAAGGGCAGCCTGGGACTTAGACTCCGCCCCCTGAGGGACTTCGGTCTGTGGGTGGTGGTTGTCGTCAGCCAGTGCGTTACATTGTTAGGCCTGCCTGTCCGTTCCTCGGCCCCTGCCCTGACAATTCTGTTTGACTTGCTTTTGCAAGTTGTTAGTTGCCAAATACTGTATAGTACACCCTTAGCCATCTTGTTTAAATGATTGCAATGGCATATGTTTCTTCTTTATAAACTATGATGGTTCGTTCCTTGAGTAATTTGTAGGTACAGTATGTGCTCTTTTCACAATAGTAGATGTTAGTCAAATATTGTCCCCAGTAGTAACAAATTTGCATCAGTTATACAGTTCTGTGACCCAAGACTTTGTCATTTGAATTATATGTACTTTTTGGTTTGGTTTGGTTTGGTTTGGTTTCCCTATAAATCTAGACCAGCTCATGGGGGAGGTCATAGATGGGGGGCACTGTCAGACGGGGTGCAGTTCTCTGCATGAGCGTGTTTGATGCTGGAGTGTGAAGCTGCAGTTTAACTAAAGCAGGATAACTCAAGCAGCAGGAAGATACAACAAAGAACTCTACTGCACACTGGAAGGATTGCATGCAAACACCCTGGGAAACATTTCCTACAAGTCTGTGTCCCACTCCATGTACCTTTTTAATATGCCACCTCTACTCCTCATTTTCATATTACTATCCTGTGTTCCCAAAATCTCATTTCTTTATCCCTCTGCTCCACCCCAAAGCTTATACATCTCACCCTCACTGCTACCATCTCCCTACTACTGATCTTATCACCTCCTGCTGATACTTTACTTACCTGCTGATCCGAACACCAGGACAGGAAGGCATGTGCACTCATATACATCGCACTTCCATCTTACTTTCCTCACCCTTCTTCTTCTCCTAACCTCTTGGGATATCTCCCCAAACCCTGGTTCTCCACTATCTCACCCCCACACCAGGCACCCTCTTTCCTCCGGGAATATCTGCAATCCGTTTAATTTACTATCAATTCCTGTGCTCCTAAAAAACACCCTCCCTTTTTCATGTGCACTCTGGAATGCCCGCTCTGTCTGTAATAAGTTCACCTCTGTCCATGACCTTTTTGTCTCCAGCTCCCTTAACCTATTAGCAATTACAGAAACCTGGCTTCAAGCAGCTAATTCTGCTTCTCCTGCAGCACTTTCCTATGGAGGCCTTCTTTGGACTCACTCACCCAGACCCAGTGGTCGGAAAGGTGGTGGAGTTGGTTTGCTTCTATCCCCACTGAGCATCTTTCAAGTTCACCATAACCCTCCCTCTCTATGCTTCTCTTCTTTCGAGACTCACTACTTTTGGCTGTTTTCTCCAATTTCTCTGAGGATTGCAGTGATCTATCAGCCTCCTGGACCGGTGTCCTGCTTTCTTGATGACTTCTCTGCCTAGCTACCCTACTTTTTCTCCTCTGAAATACCCACTATCATTCTTGGAGAGCCTAACATCCCCATTAATGTGAACAATCGGCTACATCCCAACTCTTCAACTTAACCTCATCTTTTGCCTTAACACAATGGACACAGTCCTCCACTCACTCTGATGGGAATACATTAGACCTTGTTTTCTTCCCATCTTTGCACTCCCTACAACCTCACAAACACCACCTTTCCTCTCTCTGATCACAATCTCATCACCTTCACAGTCTCCTTGTCTTCAAACGCTTATCCCTCCAAGCAGCAAACAATTACCCGCAGATACCTTCACAACTTTAACCCTTCTCTTTTCTACTCTGCAACTGACCACCTCTATGACAGAATCTCTCCCCTGTCCTGCCCTGACCTGGCCACTGCAGTCTACAGCAGTTTGCTTTCATCCACATTAGACTCACTTGCTCCTCTAACTACAGGCGTAAAACCAAATCCCAGCAAGCATTCACCTGATATAAATCTGCTTTCTTAACATACAATTCCTCCCTACATGCTGCCAAACAAGCCTACTTTGTCACTCTTATTAATACCTTGTCATCCAGTCCTTGTCATCTCTTCAATAATAAATTGTCTTTTTTGTTTTTTGTTCTAGGGTATGAGTCTATAGGCAGCTCACCTAGCTAATGACGCTGATAAGACTACCCCGGGCTGCAGGTGAACATAGCTATTAAAAAGGTCTTGCAGAGAACACAGGCAGTTTTGGAGACCACAATCTGTGTCCTCCTAATTTCCATGTACAAGGGACCAATGGTATTAAATACATGCATAAGCACTGCATTATGCTAGAGGTAGTTTGGAAGGAGATCAGCAACATCCTGATTCCTTTCCTGCATGTGGGCAGTGCATAATATTTTCTCTGCTAGGCCAGAATCTGCTATGAATTCTCCATGACATTTAGACTTGTGCATGTAGGCAAGCATGAAGTGCCAGTTAGGGCATTATTTGCTTTTTACTTACAATAAACTACTGTAATTATTTTCTTTTATGTTACTACAGGGGCTCTAATGTTATGTTTATGTTCCTATTTTTTATGTTGTCTAGCTATTTTTAATGGGTAAAGATAGGCAAATCTGTCGGAATTCTATACTCAAGTGCCATTATCCCAAGTTTGGTGCACTTTGGTGTCCACTGAACTAGAAATTCATACAGTGGAATAACATCTTTACAGAATGTCTCCAACTTACAAGCCAACCTCAATGCACTGTGTAATTGAGCAATTATGTGGCAAATGAGGTTTAATGCTGATAAATGTAAGGTTATGCACTTGAGGGCTAAGAGTATGCATGCATCATACATACCTAGGGGGAGTACAACTGGAGGAATCAATGGTGGAGAAGGATCTGGAAGTTCTGGTAGATCATAAGCTTAATAATGGCATGCAATGCCAAGCTGCGGTTTCTAAAGCAAGCAAAATCCTCTCTTGTATTAAAAGAGGTATAGACTCCAGAGATAGAGATATCATTTTACCCCTGTACAAATCATTAGTAAGACCTCATCTGGAATATGCAGTTTAGTTTTGGGCACCAATTCACAAAAAGAACATTGTGGAACTGGAGAAACTGCAGTGAAGAGCAACCAAACTCATAAGAGGCATGGAGGAGCTCAGCTATGAGGAAAGATTAGAGGAACTGAATGTATTCTCTCTTGAGATTAAGGAGAGATATGATATGATGAAAGGGCACTCTTTACGTCTGGAGGAAAAGAGATTTAATCTCCAAGTACAGTAAGAGCTGTGAAAATGTGGAATAGACTCCCTCAAGAGTTGGTTCTGGCCAGCTCAATGGATTGCTTTAAAAAAGGCCTGGGTTCTTTCCTAGATACACACAATATAACTAGATACTGACATTTATAGGTAAAGTTGATCCAGGGTATATTTGATTGCCTCTCAGGGGATCAGGAAGAATTTTTCACTTGCAGGAGCAAATTGCGTCATGCTTTGCTGGGGTTTTTTTTGCCTTCCTCTGGATCAATTGTGGGTATAGGATTATAACCAATCATGAAATGTGCTATATTCTTCACATCTTGGAAGTGTGTATTTAAATGAGTCCTTTTGAAAAACATGCACAGATGAAGGCATTCATGAGATAAACCTCTACCACAAACATTGTGTGCCATTTTAGAAATAAAGATATTCTACACACACCATTTGTTAGGTGACATGACACTGAGGTGAAAATACATAAGCTTCCACATTTACAATTTGCTTGTGTCTCATGGCATCAGATAATTTTTTTCAAACATGGAGCCTATCTACCAAATAAGCTGTTTAAGGGTAGAACATCCATCCGCTGGATCTAGGTTCTGAACACTCACTAGAATATTTGAAAAGAATTGGATGTGTTTTTAAAACTAAAAAATATACTGTATATCATTTATTTATAACAGTGGATACCTATCATAGGAATGAGGTTTAAAAAAGTAAGCTCTGGTTCAATGACTAGTGGGATCTGCTCATAACAGAAGCAAGAACCAGGGAAATATAGTACATGTTGGCAGAGGAAGATGAAGAAACAACTTAGCACAGATTTATGTGCCATAATTGAAGCTAAGATGCCAACGGAATAATTTTAGTACTACTACCCATTATATGTTTGAGAGCTTGCAGTAAATGGTTGGTAATCTGGTGTTATGTCAGTAAGGAAGTACTTTTGGTTACTATCAAGTTATACATACTTTTCTCTAACTTTGATTAAGCAAAGAAGGACATGGAAACTTATTTACAAATAAACTACTACATGAAATCCTTTCTGTGCAATCTCTGAAATAGCCCCTTATATACTTAATAAAATGACTTGGCAAGACAGTGAAGCTTTCCAAGCACTGTCTCTGTCATAGAGGTTTGGTAATTTTTTAGATGCTTTTATAGTCCTGTCTGTAAGTTGATTGGTATTAGTCTGTTGCAATTGTCAGAGGATTTAAAACTCTTTCATTTTTGGATTACTGTGTATTTATATGGTTAGTATATTGTTACTATTTTTTTAAAATAATGCATGTCCTTTACCTTTTACATGTATTTTTATGTATTGTATTGATTAGCACAGCTTGTTATTGTTCAGTAGTATGCTGAAATATAGTAGAGGTTTTTGGCCCCTACAACTGTTCTGTGATTTGAGCTTCTTTCGTTATCCCTCCAACATGTCTAGTGCTAGTTAATTCAGTCCTTGCTTGACCCTACCCATTTATTCCATGTTCCCTCATTCAGTGTTAGTACTTGGCAAAAACAGAGCTTGGGGAAGTCATTGTCTTCTTACACTTTCAGAGACTGTAATTCATCCTCTGTTCTGCAAATAGCTGAGTTACAATTTGCACTGGATTCAACTTCTATGTCTTATTGAAGCATTAAGTTGTCTAAGGGTGGTGAGTCAACAGGTGACCATATTGTCTGAACACACTGGCTCTAAAAAGGTGTCAATTCATAAAGTGGCATTTGAAACAGAACAATGAAACTAAAACCCCCTCAATTTGAACATTGCTTTTGCAAGTTTTGCTAATGTTTCTTATTCCTATCTTAAAGAAAAACAAAAAAGCATTCAAGCACGCCAGGCACATGCAGAACAATAAATAAGCATGAAAACAGTGCATAAAACAATTGTGCTATAATGTGTATAACATGTATCTAAAACAAATATATAAAAAAATACATATCCAAATTTCACAACTAATTTTCTTGATCATATCTGATATATTGAGAATAGTTTCTTTTTTTATATATACACCAGCTATGCATTTATTTCAGAATTGTTAACAGAATGCAAGAACAATTCTGCCATAACAGGCATGTTTAAGCTAAGTGGCACCCCATGCATATTTTGAGTTCATAATCCTGACCATATTCTCAAAGTAAAATGTTCTTAAATTGTCGCTTTCCAAGTACGTATACAATCATTGAATTGAATAACCTTATCAAATTAAACCGATTACATGCACATTTTCATTTCATAAAGCATACATACACCAACTAAGAGAAAAATCGTCACAAAAAAGCACACTTAAAATGTTGTGGAATATTCTTTAGAAATTAAAATGATTTACCGAATCACGTTCACTGAAGAATATGTATTTTGTTTGAGCACCACAAGGGGAGCTGTTCCTTACATTACTTCCTTACATTACTGGATGCCACAAATACTCTAGATTGAATAATAACCCATGAACCCAGGCTGTCATTAAACCAACCAATGAGATGAGGTCATTTTGCAGGCTAGACTCACAGTACTCCTGGTGTGAATGGTGCTCAGACATTATTATGTGAGTACTGCTAAGACCAGGGAAAGTACCACTCACCGTTACCACCAAGGAAGTAGAGGAAGGACCCTTGATGTCATCAGACAAGCCTCAGGAAAAGTTATATCTAGGTTACATTAAAAAATGGTAGGGAGTCCCAGAAAAGGAGGAAGGAGAGCTGGAGTCTTGCTTTAAATGGTGAATATAAAACGTTTACACGGATTTATTTTTGACATTAAACTAATTGAATATATATGTGTGTACTTTTTAGATTTAAATATAATATATAAACACTCTAAATTGTCTTTAACCCCTTGCCTACTGAGCACCTATACGCCCTTCCTGCCCAGGCCAATTTTCAGATTTCAGCACTGTCGCACTTTGAATGACAATTGCGCAGTCATGCAGCACTGTACCCATATGCAATTTTTATCATTTTTTTCACACATATAGAGATTTGTTTTGCGCTATAAACAAGAAAAGAGAAAAAAATTTGAAAAAAAAGTTTCTTTATTTCTATTATAAAATTTTGCAAATGTAATTTTTCTTCACTGATGTGCGTTGATGAGGCTGTACTGATATGCAGCACTGATGGGCACTGATAGGCAGTGCTGATGGGCACTTATGAGGTGGCAGGGATAGGAGGCACTGATGGGCACTGATAGGAGGCACTGATAGGCGGCATTGATAGGCGGCACTGATGAGCTGGCACTGATGTTGCTGCACTGATAGGCTGCACTGATGGGTGGCATTGACTGATGGCACTGATGAGCACTGGGTGGCACTGCTGGGCAGCACTAATGAGTGGCACTGCTAGGTACTGCTGAGCACAGGTGGGTGGCACTGCTGGGCACCGGTGGGTGGCACTGCAGAGCACATGTGGGCATCACTGATGGGCACAAGTGGGTGGCACTGCTGGGCATAGGTGGGTGGCACAAGTGGGAGGCACTGCTGGCCACTGATCCTGGCCACTGATCCTCATATAATATATAAACACTCTAAATTGTCTTTAACCCCTTGCCTAATGAGCACCTATACGCCCTTCCTGCCCAGGCCAATTTTCAGATTTCAGCACTGTCGCACTTTGAATGACAATTGCGCAGTCATGCAGCACTGTACCCATATGCAAATTTTATCTTTTTTTTTCACACATATAGAGATTTGTTTTGCGCTATAAACAAGAAAAGAGAAAAAAATTTGAAAAAAAAGTTTCTTTATTTCTATTATAAAATTTTGCAAATGTAATTTTTCTTCACTGATGTGCGTTGATGAGGCTGTACTGATATGCAGCACTGATGGGCACTGATAGGCAGTGCTGATGGACACTTATGAGGTGGCAGGGATAGGAGGCACTGATGGGCACTGATAGGAGGCACTGATAGGCGGCACTGATGAGCTGGCACTGATGTTGCTGCGCTGATAGGCTGCACTGATGGGTGGCATTGACTGATGGCACTGATGAGCACTGGGTGGCACTGCTGGGCAGCACTAATGAGTGGCACTGCTAGGTACTGCTGAGCACAGGTGGGTGGCACTGCTGGGCACCGGTGGGTGGCACTGCAGAGCACATGTGGGCAGCACTGATGGGCACAAGTGGGTGGCACTGCTGGGCATAGGTGGGTGGCACAAGTGATCATCAGTGCCCTTCACTTCTCTGACAATTGCCGGTTAACGGCAGTACTTTCCTCATGCTGTGACAGCATGAGGAAAGTGCAGCTGATAACTGGCAACTGTATTTACCCGGTGATCTGTTGTGTCATTGGACACAGCTGATCACGTGGTAAAAGGTTGCCAGGTGCATGCCGCTGGGGGTGCACAGGGGGCATTTTATGGAATGCCGTCCATGGATGTCCTCTCAGAACTAGACAACTGTGCTGTAGCCGTCTTTCGGCTATAGCACGGTAGGGAAGAGGTTAACTGCTTCCCAACCGCCCTATAGCAGAAATACTGCTACAGGGAGGCCTGGGTGCACAAAGTCACGTGTAAACTGTATATACGTTATTTTGCATTAACGGGTAGGGGGCGCACGTGAGACGTGCACACGCCCTAGCCGCGCAGCCATTCGCAGCTGTCAATCACTGGGTCCCAGCCGGTGATTACTTGCTGGTACCCAGTGATTGCCAAGCATCTTCGACGGGGAGGAGAACTGTTTGTAAACAAAACAGTTCTCCTCCCTGTCAGCTTGTGCACACTACTTTGGATGACTGTGCACAGCACAGCAATCCAAAGCAGTGTATAAGTAAATAATAGAAAAAGGTGAGCGCTAGGCAATAATAGGAAGCAGCTAGCACAGAAAACAGGTAACAATCCCAAAAATTGAATATGTAAACAAGTGCAGCACTATAGTACTAGAATAAAACAATAAAGTGCATCACATAAACATTTTTTTATCAATATATGCTAATACAAGACAGTAAAGTGCATTGTATAAGAGTGCAGAGTGCTGAAAATGATCCGCAAATCATATAGTATAACACAACTATTGATGCATTGAAAACTGAATAAGTAATATGGAGCAGCAAAGTGCATCATATAAGCAAGTGCAAAAAACAATCAGGCGAATATACTTCAATATTAACATTATAAAGTTCCTCATACATGCATAGATAATGTCGATGATATCATATGCAATATAAATAAAAAATATATATTAGGTAGATAGCAAAATATTAAGGGTAATACAAACTAGTATTTTTATAGAATCCTGTAATTAGAAATTATGTTACAAGTACAAATAAAAATTCCAATCTTAAAAATCTTTCATTGTTCAACTCTCCGGCAAGCAATAAGCCCCATATCACTACATTTAAAAATATGGTATTGAAAGACCTAGAAGATTTATATTTCAATATTTTTATTGAGAAACAGGCATATAATAGCATAAAATGAGATGGCAAAAAAAGTCCACCGACATGGTGGAACAAAATATAGAATCACAATCACAACACTGATAGGCACGCAGAAAAATTGACTAACAGTAGCAATAGGAATACACACATAGAGTGCCATTACCATCAAGACATACAGGTTTCATCAATCAATAAACAGAGACTGAACCATAGGAAAAAATCAAATGTAACAAAAACAATTCAGCGGATAAAATAGAAAAAGAGAGAAGAAAGAGAAAAAAGGAGGAAACAACTCCTAAGGGAAAGGAGAAAAACAGGGGGGGAGAGATCTGCTGTATGATTCTCAGGATACAGAAATGTAACTAATCCAAGGCTCCCAAGTTCCCTCAAATCTGGATATATCATCATTGATAGAGATGAGCGAATTATTCAAAAATTCGATTCGGCTGATTCGCCGAATTTGCGGGAGAAATTTGATTCGATGTGAATTTATTTGCCGCGAATTTAACTTATTAAAAGGGTTTCTAGGCTTCAGAGAGCCTTTATATTAGTGCAGAACACTGTACCTTTAATTTAAATGCCCTTGGAGTCTGCTGGGGAAGAGAAATAATACTGTCAGTCAGTATGACATGCAGATGAGTGCCGTCGATCTTAGAATCACCGCACACTTCACTCATTTGGGCAGTCACGGGGCACGACGAAGAAGAAGAAGAAGAATGAAAAGAAGAATGAAAAGAAGAAGAAGAAGAATGAAAAGAAGAATGAAAAGAAGAAGAAGAAGAATGAAAAGAAGAAGACGAATGAAAAGAAGAAGAAGAAGAATGAAAAGAAGAATGAGAAGAAGAATGAAAAGAAGAATGAGAAGAATGAAAAGAAGAATGAAAAGAAGAAGAATGAAAAGAAGAATGAGAAGAAGAAGAATGAAAAGAGAATGAAAAGAAGAAGAATGAAAAGAAGAAGAAGAAGAATGAAAAGAAGAAGAAGAAGAATGAAAAGAAGAATGAAAAGAAGAAGAAGAAGAATGAAAAGAAGAAGAAGAATGAAAAGAAGAATGAAAAGAAGAAGAAGAAGAATGAAAAGAAGAATGAAGAAGAATGAAAAGAAGAATGAGAAGAAGAATGAAAAGAAGAATGAGAAGAAGAATGAAAAGAAGAATGAAAAGAAGAAGAAGAAGAACGAAAAGAAGAAGAAGAAGAAGAATGAAAAGAAGAATGAAAAGAAGAAGAAAAAGAATGAAAAGAAGAATGAGAAGAAGAATGAAAAGAAGAATGAGAAGAATGAAAAGAAGAATGAAAAGAAGAATGAAAAGAAGAAGAAGAAGAAGAATGAAAAGAAGAATGAAAAGAAGAAGAATGAAAAGAAGAAGAATGAAAAGAAGAAGAAGAAGAATGAAAAGAAGAAGAATTAAAAGAAGAAGAAGAATGAAAAGAAGAAGAAGAAGAAGAATGAAAAGAAGAAGAAGAAGAATGAAAAGAAGAATGAGAAGAAGAATGAAAAGAAGAATGAAAAGAAGAATGAGAAGAATGAAAAGAAGAATGAAAAGAAGAAGAAGAATGAAAAGAAGAATGAGAAGAATGAAAAGAAGAATGAAAAGAAGAATGAGAAGAATGAAAAGAAGAATGAAAAGAAGAAGAAGAAGAATGAAAAGAAGAAGAAGAAGAATGAAAAGAAGAATGAAAAGAGGAAGAAGAAGAATGAAAAGAAGAAGAAGAAGAATGAAAAGAAGAATGAAAAGAAGAAGAAGAATGAAAAGAAGAAGAAGAATGAAAAGAAGAATGAAAAGAAGTAGAATGAAAAGAAGAAGAGAAGAATGAAAAGAAGAAGAAGAAGAATTAAAAGAAGAAGAAGAATGAAAAGAAGAAGAAGAAGAATGAAAAGAAGAAGAAGAAGAATGAAAAGAAGAATGAGAAGAAGAATGAAAAGAAGAATGAAAAGAAGAATGAGAAGAATGAAAAGAAGAATGAAAAGAAGAAGAAGAAGAAGAATGAAAAGAAGAATGAGAAGAATGAAAAGAAGAATGAAAAGAAGAATGAGAAGAATGAAAAGAAGAATGAAAAGAAGAAGAAGAAGAATGAAAAGAAGAATGAAAAGAAGAAGAAGAAGAATGAAAAGAAGAATGAAAAGAAGAAGAAGAAGAATGAAAAGAAGAATGAAAAGAAGAAGAAGAATGAAAAGAAGAAGAAGAATGAAAATAAGAATGAAAAGAAGAAGAAGAAGAATGAAAAGAAGAATGAAAAGAAGAAGAAGAAGAATGAAAAGAAGAATGAGAAGAAGAATGAAAAGAAGAATGAAAAGAAGAATGAGAAGAATGAAAAGAAGAATGAAAAGAAGAAGAAGAAGAATGAAAAGAAGAAGAAGAAGAATGAAAAGAAGAAGAAGAATGAAAAGAAGAATGAAAAGAAGAAGAAGAAGAATGAAAAGAAGAAGAAGAATGAAAAGAAGAATGAAAAGAAGAAGAAGAAGAATGAAAAGAAGAAGAAGAAGAATGAAAAGAAGAATGAAAAGAAGAAGAAGAAGAATGAAAAGAAGAAGAAGAAGAAGAATGAAAAGAAGAATGAAAAGAAGAAGAAGAAGAATGAAAAGAAGAAGAAGAATGAAAAGAAGAAGAATGAAAAGAAGAATGAGAAGAAGAATGAAAAGAAGAATGAAAAGAAGAATGAGAAGAATGAAAAGAAGAATGAAAAGAAGAAGAAGAAGAAGAAGAATGAGAAGAAGAATGAGAAGAAGAATGAAAAGAAGAATGAAAAGAAGAATGAGAAGAATGAAAAGAAGAAGAAGAAGAATGAAAAGAAGAAGAAGAAGAATGAAAAGAAGAATGAAAAGAAGAGGAATGAAAAGAAGAAAAAGAAGAATGAAAAGAAGAAGAAGAATGAAAAGAAGAAGAAGAGGAATGAAAAGAAGAATGAGAAGAAGAATGAAAAGAAGAAGAAGAAGAATGAAAAGAAGAAGAAGAAGAATGAAAAGAAGAATGAAAAGAAGAAGAAGAAGAATGAAAAGAAGAATGAGAAGAAGAATGAAAAGAAGAATGAGAAGAATGAAAAGAAGAATGAAAAGAAGAAGAAGAAGAAGAATGAAAAGAAGAAGAAGAAGAATGAAAAGAAGAATGAAAAGAAGAAGAAGAATGAAAAGAAGAATGAAAAGAAGATGAAGAAGAATGAAAAGAAGATGAAGAAGAATGAAAAGAAGAATGAAAAGAAGAAGAAGAAGAATGAAAAGAAGAATGAAAAGAAGAAGAAGAAGAATGAAAAGAAGAAGAAGAATGAAAAGAAGAAGAATGAAAAGAAGAATGAGAAGAAGAATGAAAAGAAGAATGAAAAGAAGAATGAGAAGAATGAAAAGAAGAATGAAAAGAAGAAGAAGAAGAATGAAAAGAAGAATGAGAAGAAGAATGAGAAGAAGAATGAAAAGAAGAATGAGAAGAATGAAAAGAAGAATGAAAAGAAGAAGAATGAAAAGAAGAATGAAAAGAAGAAGAATGAAAAGAAGAAAAAGAAGAATGAAAAGAAGAAGAAGAATGAAAAGAAGAAGAAGAAAAATGAAAAGAAGAATGAGAAGAAGAATGAAAAGAAGAATGAAAAGAAGAAGAAGAAGAATGAAAAGAAGAAGAAGAATGAAAAGAAGAAGAAGAAGAATGAAAAGAAGAAGAAGAAGAATGAAAAGAAGAATGAAAAGAAGAAGAAGAATGAAAAGAAGAAGAATGAAAAGAAGAAGAAGAAGAATGAAAAGAAGAATGAAAAGAAGAAGAAGAAGAATGAAAAGAAGAAGAATAAGAATGAAAAGAAGAATGAAAAGAAGAAGAAGAAGAAGAATGAAAAGAAGAAGTATTCCAGTACAGCAAAAAGTGTATCTGCAGAGATCTCCGCTATTTCTGACAGTTCTCTGACAGTTCCTTCACATTTACAGCGGTTGAAACATTGTATCTATTTATTTCTGAATAAAAACATCTGTATCCTAAATGGAAACAAATAGATACAATGTTTCAACCGCTGTAAATGAACTGTCAGAACTGTCAGAAATAGCGGAGCTCTCTGCAGCGACACTTTTGCCGGCTGATCGGGAAAAATTTGATTCGTGCACCCGAAGTTTGCTAACATTCGGATTCGATGCGAATCGAATTTTTCCTGATATTCGAAACGAATTCCACTTCGCCAGGTTCGATTCGCTCATCTCTAATCATTGACAGTACTTGTAAGTTTATCGTTTACCATTATCCAATTAAGTTTTTGTTTTACCCTGTCTAACGGGATCACAGATTGTTTCCAACTTCTAGCTATGGTAATGCGAGCTGCCAGTAAGAGATATAAAATTTGTTTAGTCGATTTTTTGGGAACGTCAGTGGGTAATATATGAAAAAAGGCCACTTCAAGTAATCTACAAATATTAACTCCTGTTACCGAATATATAAAATTAAATATGCGGATCCAGAACCTACTCACAACTGGACATTTCCACCAAACGTGGAACATAGTACCTTCTTGACCACAGCATCGGAAACAGCTAGATGATATGTGAAGGGTACATTTTGGCTAGGGAAGTAGGAACCAAATACCAGCGAAGTAGCGTTTTATAATTGGATTCAACAAGATCAGTGTTAATCGAGATCTTCGATAAAGTATGAGCCTCATTCCGCCATGTGCCTAAATCTAATGAACTATTTAAATCCCCCTCCCGTTGGGTCATGTAGGATAATTTGGTGAGGATCAACAATGGAAGCATAAATAATGGATAAATGACCTTGCATCAACCCACCTGCCCCACAGGAGACCTCGAGGGAAGTAAGCGCACAAGGTTCTGTGAGTAATCTAAGCTTGCTAATGATAAAAGAGCAAAGTTGGTGATAACAAAATATTTCTCTGGGAGGTATCTGATATTTTGTCAAAAAATGTTGAAGAGACCGAGGACGAAACCCATCTAAATAGACTCCGATACGTAACAGACCCTTATTAATCCACCACTGGAATACCGATGGAGATAGACCTGGGGCAAACTCAGGATTACTGAACACTGGAGCCAACGGGGTATGTGGAGAGGGGAAAGGTTTGCGAGCTCGGCATCTATCCCACACCGATAATGAATAGGATAGAGTAGGACACAAAATAGGAGGACTCAATCCACTGGGAAGCCACATAAGAGTACCAATAGCATATGGATGGCACGAAAGAGCCTCAATCCCAACCCACTGGGGGACATATCCCCTGGCCATAGTACACGATAACTGTGCTATTTGGGCCACCTGAAAGTATGCCAAGAGATTAGGGAGTCCCAAACAGCCATGCTTCTTCAGGGAAAATAAGGTAGACTTGTTAATCCTAGGGCATTTTCCCCTCCATATAAATCTAAATTGCTGCTTGTAGTAATAACAGTTCCCGTTTGGGGACCATGATTGGTAGCGTCCTGAAATAGTACAATAATCTCGGTAAAAAGGTCATTTTAATAGAATTAATTCTACTGAACCAGGAAAGTGAAAGATCCTGCCAGTCTAGTATGTCATTTTTAAGTCGTTTGAAAAGCAGGAGATAGTTGGTTTTGTATAACGTCGATATAGATTTTGTGAGTGAAATCCCTAGATAGGGGAGAGAACCAGGGGCCCACTGAAAATCAAAATTTTCACGGAGGTAACGAACCTCCGAATCGGGTAACAAGATATTTAAGGCAACCGTTTTAGACGAGTTAAGCGTAAGATCAGAGGCCTCAGAAAACCGATGAAACAAGTGGAAGAAACCAGGCAGAGACGTTCAAGGATTAGATACATACATGAGAACATCATCAGCAAATAAGGCGCATTTATGATCCCGTTGACCACAGTAGACGCCCGAGATAGTGGGATCAGCGCGAATAGCAATCGCAAGTGGTTCCATTGCCAAAGCAAAGAGCAATGGAGAAAGAGGACATCCCTGTCTAGTCCCTCATTCTATCGAAAAAGGGGCTGATTTATATCCACAAATGGAAACTTGAGCTGACAGAGTAGAATATAGGGCCCGTAACAGTGTCCTAAAATGAGGGCCATACCCGAATTTGTCTAACGTCTGAAACAAATATTCCCAAGACAGACTGTCGAATGCTTTCTAAATATCCAGTGACAGTAGTAGAATTTCCCTCTGTGAAGACCTGTCCCAATTGGACTGCACAGCTGACAGCAAAGCTATAGTCCATCAAATTTAGTCCGATGTTTGTCGACCGCTTATGAATCCTGACTGGTCATCATGAATATATAGGGCCAGAAATTTATGGAGACGTAGGGCCAGGATTTTAGTAAGAATCTTTAAATCGCAATTAATTAAGGAAATAGGCCGGTAATTGGAAACCATAGTGGCGTCCTTCATCTGGGAGTACCAATCCTCCATCCTGCAAATAATTAAAGTAGAGGGCCATATGGGGCGTCAAAATATCAGGGAAAGCTTTATAATAATTATTGGGAAGACCATCCGGTCCTGGGGCCTTATGAGAAGCAAGAGATTTCACTGCGTTCCCGATTTCTTCACATGAGATAGGCCGTTCCATTATCTCCCTATGGGCCTCCTGGATGGGGGGAAGCGAAACAGACCCCAAAAAGGTGTCGAGAGAAATAGAAGAACCCCCTTTGGGTGAGCTATAAAGATTAGTGTAGAAAGAATGAAATTTGTGGAGGATCTTACTAGGGTCCTGGGATAACGAACCGTTATCCAATCTGAGTTTGGGGAAAGCCATCTAGGAATGTCTGGGAGTCAGCTTGCGTGCTAACAATGTGCCAGGTCTGTCCCTCCAAGTAAAGAATTTATGATTAGACCAACGAAGTTGCTTGTCAGCAATGGTAGTAAGACACAAATTAAGTTCCAGTCGGGCCTGGTCAAGTTTAAATAACAAATAAGGACTAGGATTTTGCTTATGTTGAGCAACCAGGTCAGTGTATGACTGAGTTTTAGTGGTAAGTAGGTAATTTCGGGCTTTTTAAGACGAGAAGACAGTTGAATAATACACCCCCTGACCGAGGCCTTATGGGCTGCCCAATTAACCGCGGGGTTTGTGTCCTCTGCTTTATTGAAGTCAAAGAATGCTTGTAAGTGTGAGGAGATTTCCCGACAATGAGAGGGGTTACCCAAAATAGAGTCATTAAGATGCCAGTGAAAAGCAGTCTTACCAGGTGTCCTGGGCGACAAGGTTATAGAAACAGGGTCATGGTCAGACCAAGGCGTGGAGAAGATTTTAGCAGTAAGAAGTCTGGGGAGTGAATGTGTATGAAGAAAAATATGATCAATGCGGGAATAACTGTTATGGGCCCTGGAGTAATGGGAGTAGACTCGAGAAGTAGGATTAGCCTCTCTACATGCATTAATAAAGTCATTACGATTTAATAGTTGGGCCAACTTACGGCTCCATATAGAAGGAGGCTGAAGCGTGACAGTTCGGGAACGATCCAGAGTCTGGTCCAGTGCTAAATTGGAGTCACCAACCAGAATTACATCACCCTCAAATTCAACGACCAGAGTGCTTAGCATGGACTGAAAAAATTCCACCTGATTGGCATTTGGAGTATAATAAATTAGAAAAGTGATTAGGTTTCCTCCCAAGTGGCCTTTCACCAGAAGATATCGCCCCTCCCTGTCCCGGATAATTTTAGATTCGGTAAAGGACAGTCGGCGAGAAAAAGCAAAGGGCCACCCCCCATTTTTTCTCTGTAGCATTAGGAAAAAAAGCAGACAGGGTAATTTTTATGGATATAGCACGGAGAGAAGGAAGGGGAAAAATGCGTCTCCTGTAAGGCAACTATCTCTGCCCCAAGGGAACTAAGCAGGATAGAGAGCCTCCATTTCTGAAGAGTGAAAATGTTCCTAAGAGTCCCTAAATGTTGCCAGAAGACCTCGGAGGAAAACAAAAAAGGACAAAGAGAAAAAAATTGGAGAAAAAGGAAAGAGAAAGGAGAAGACATTCGATACACAAAAGTCCAAATGTCAAGTTACCGTGGTACACAAAACAGTACTATATAAATGAATCAGACTATGTATCAGGAAATACAGAGCAATAGCCCTGTAGTGGAATGGATCTGCCCAGAGAAGCGATCTCGGGGAAGAGTCATCCAGTCAGAGAGAGTGCAAAGACACTCCCCAGCATCGACAGTAACAGTAACCCATCAGCAATAAAACAAAAATTTAGTGCATAAAAATAGAAGAGCAAAACAATTGAACCTTCTGAAATGGCATTCAACAAACAGATGTAATGTAATCCCCAGGTCACACCCCCCCACCAATCCCCCTACAACAACAAAGCAGCAGCGGCCAACGCTCGCAGGAGCCACAGAGAGGCCACCACCAATCAAATCATCACAGCGAAAAGTCCCCAAAAGGACACGGGAATTCAAGATATTTCCCCAGGTGGATTCCGTGACCCCTTCTTCTTAGAGTTTGGCGTAGTCCTCAATGGCGGGAGCAACGGAGGTCGAGAAGCCGATCCCGTAAAGGAGTGGGATGCCGGACTGCGAGAGATAACACCCAGCTAAAGCAGCAACTCCTCGCCATCCTGGAATGTAGCAAACCCATAGGACTTTCCATTAAGAGTGAACTGCAGGCGAAAAGGGTAGGCCCAATGATATCTAATGCCCTTCTGAACTAAGTGAGAGAGTAGTGGCTTGAGAGATCGCCGTTTCTGGATAGTGGCCAGAGAGACATCAGCAAAGATTTGTATCTTGTGCCCCGTAAGCTCCAGGTCCGGGTTCTCCCTGCCATACCGCATAACTGCTTCCTTGACCTGGAAAAAATGAGGCTTGATGATGATATCTTTAGGAGGCCCCCCTTGCCGGGAGGGGATCATTGCCCTGTGAATACGATCTATCTCAAGATGAAGGTCATCAATATCGGGCAAAGCAGACCGCATGAGGCTGTGTGCGCAGCTAGTGAGCTCCTTAACTGACTCAGGGAGTCCTCGAATGCAAAAATTGTATCGCCTGGCCCGTTTCTCCAAATCATCAATTTTAGAGTATGCTTCCTCTAGGCGATCTTGCAAGTCGGTGATTATGTTGGAGTTTTGGAAGACACTATGGGCTGTCGCATCAACTTTAGCCTCGATACTGTCCAAACGTTGGCCCAAGACCTGAAAATCCTGCTTAAGGTCAGCCGCCAATTTGGAGGTAGCTCTATCTAGTTCGCGTTGCAGCAAATCTGTGAACCGAGCTATCAAGGTTGCGTCACCAGAATATAGTGGCGGGTCAGGAGGAATTGTTGGTGAGGGGGCTGGGCTGTCATCCACGGGCTCCGGACCGCTATGCTGGCGGGAAAAAATGGCAGTGATCTTGCTGCTCAATGGCGAGGAGGCAAGGGAGTCATGGCCCAAGGAACAGGCCGAAGCCTGGGACTCTGGTGGTACAGGGCTGGAAGGTGACCAGGGGGCCGCAGGGAGTCACTCACCCTAGTTGGTGATGCTGTTGCAGTCCTTCTCGGTCCAGTGTGGGCTGAGGTGCTCGTTTTCTCCCTCTGGGGGAGAGGTGCTGCCGTGAGAGAGGCAGAGGAGGCACCAGGCGCCATCTTGGACCACCCAATCCCTGCAGGGAGCAGCATCTGGGAGCCTCCACGGCTCTTCCCCGGCGTTTTGCCCGGCATATTGCGGGAGCCCGAGGTCCGGTACAGGTCTGGGGGGAGCCCCCGGGAGCTAGGCTGCACTATGCTCTTATATGGGCTGTTTTTGGCACCGGAGGTGTGCGTAGCTATCACCGGGACATCCGATCCCGGCGGCCGCACATGCTCATTCTTCAAGACCTAGAAGATTTAAGGGTCAAATGCACTTTTCAAGCACACTCAATTTCCAATGGTATCTCTAGCCTAAAGAGCTTGTTATCCGCCCCGCTGACAAAGGAAGAGGGGTAGTAGTTATGGACAAGTCCGGATACATAACAGAAGCATATTATTTTGAGTGATAAAGCTACATACCAGCTTTTATGTAAGGACCCCACTCCTATTTTTAAAAAAGAGCTGAAAAGCTTATTAAACTTGGCTATGAAACCGGTACTATCAATAAAAAAGAAAAATATTATCTTTGCCCATCAGCCCCAAGAATACCTATCCTAAGATCCATAAGGATCCACTACATCGTCCAGGTAGATCTATTATTAGCAGCATAAATTCCCTGCTATCGAGAGCAGGTGAATATATTGATATATTTCTACAGCCGCTGTTGTGCTACACCCCTTACTACCTTAAGGATACCAAGCAAGTCCTAACAGATATTAGTAGCACTGTCATTACACCAGGCACATTTCTTGTTACAGCGGACGTTGCTTCATTATATAGCAACATAAATCATAAAGATGGAATGGAAGCAGTTAATTATTATCTCCAAGAAACTGATACTTATAGTGACACAGAAATGTTTTGTTTTGAATCTTTTGGACTGTACTATGTCCCATAATTTCTTTTGGTCCAATAAACAATTTTATCTGCAGATTAGGGGCGTTTGTATGGGTGCCAAATTTGCCATTAATTTAGCAAATCTTTTCATGGCTCGATGGGAAGAGGATCTAATTTATGCCAGGGATTGGCCTGAGCTGAAAGTTTACCGCGTATATATTGACGACATCCTCTTCCTTTGGAAAGGAGAAGAGAATTCTTTAAATCATTTTATAGAGACTGAACAATAACAGTTAACACATACTTGTAGTCGGGATATAATTAATTTTCTCGACCTAACATTAATTAATGATGGGACGAGGACAGTAACTAAGACCTTTTTTAAAACCACCGTCCGTAATAGTTATATACCTGTCGATAGCTGCCACCATCCTTTATGGTTAAAAAATATCCCTAAAGGACAATTTACCAGGATCAGGCAGAATTGCCATAATTTTTCAGATTTTTATTCCCAATCAGAATCCCTTAAAACCAGATTCCTAGAGAAAGGCTATTCTAGCAATATCCTTAATGAACCATAAATCAGGTGGCTAACCTTGATAGGGCTGCCTTACTTAGGAATGGCATCTCTAAACCTAAGTCTAGGAACATCCTCTGCAAACATTGGAACATTTCAAAAACGATTCTGTTCTAAATAGTTTTCTCCCCTCTAAACCTGAAGTAGTCTTCAGGAAAGCACCTTCTTTAAGGGATAAGTTCACCCAAAATATTGTGGATACCCCCCCCAGAATATCTCCTTCTTTGGGGACCTTAAAGGGTTTTACCCCTGCAATCGCTGTACCATTTGTTTTTTAGGTGGTAGAAGACTTTCTAAAAACACCGCTTTTACCTTCACTGTGACTAAGACATACCAAATAGAGTCCTTTGTCTTTTGCAACAGTAAATATGTGGTCTATCTTTTGGAATGCCCCTTCCATAAACAGTATATAGGCAGAACCACCAGGCGTATGAGAGACAGAACACACAAACATCTTTATAACATTAAAAAAAGTTATAATGAATACTTTCTTTCCAAACACTTTAGAGACCACCACCATAAAAATCCGTCCGGAATTAAATTAACTGGTGTAGATACCCTCAATCCCCACTGGAGAGGGTGTAATAAAAGAAGGGCTATTTCAAAATCAGAGACCCGATGGATATATGAAATTTAATCTTTGAAACCACTGGGCAACATAGACATAGATATTAACTGCTTTATTAACAAGAGTTAATTTGATGCCACATCTCCAGGGGCGGACTGCCAACTCATAGGGTCCCTGGGCAATAGGAAATCATGGGGCCCCTGTGTCCTTGTCCACACTCAAATCACACCCAAAAAAGCCTATGAAAGGTATCAGGGGCATCTCATGGGGCCCCCTACTGACCCCAGGCCCTCGGGCAGTGCCTGGGTGCCCGAATGGTCAGTCCGCCCCTGCACATCACTATTCAGTACATTATTTATGACATTATGTAGTGTATTTTTCATGTATGATTCTATTAGCCTGTACAGAGTGTATCGCTTTTTATGTGTTTTTTATTGTGTTAATCATGGCACTATGCAATATATTTTATGTATGTATGTTTATGTGCCCGCATATTTTTATCAGTTTCTTTGTGCTCATTTAAATAGCTCCCATAGTTATACATTTTTTGGTACTTCATTTTCTTTTTTCTTATATTAATTATCCATTCAAGTATATACCTTTTTTCCTATTTATATACACTTTGTTTTTTATTTTTATTTGTTTCCCTTCAATTACTTTCATTTCACAACCCTCATTGTGGGTTACATACTTTACCAAAATATGTTTCCATTAAAAGATCTTTAATATATTTAATGACCCGGTACATTTCTATAATTATGGCCACTACAGTATTCCCCACCGACATGTTCCGTCCCTGTTCCGCCCCTGTTCCCCCTGTGTTCCCCACGGAGTGGTGCCATATTATATGGCTAATTTTGTCTCTGGGAAAATGGCCACCACACATCACGTGACTGGTTAATCTCCAGGAAAATGGCCACCAAACATCACGTGACCGCTTAATCTCTGGGAAAATGGCAGATTGATTTTGCACCCTGTAGGCTATTTAAATGAAGCCAGAACATGACATTAGCAATGAGCATACCCCTGAAGCATGCGCACAAAATACGTTGAGTAGAGCCTCTTGCTGACATCATGCCATCGCTGCCAAAGGATGGAGCAGTAGCCATCTTGGTATTGATAATATTGCTTTTATTTGTGTCTCCATGTGGAATTTCTATTATTCAATGTACAAAATAAACTACTACACTATATACAATTCTCTGGCACCTCTGGTGAGCTGTTTTCCTCAGGACAAAGGCTTCATAGATGACAGTCCATTCTAAAGCCCTAGATGACAGTCCATTCTAACCTCTTGGCTGCCCCCTACCTCAAGATGTGTTGCTTGAAATGCCTGTTACCAGTCACATTCTGGTGAGTGTACATCTATTAGAGGTAGCAGATTGCTATCACGTTCACATCCAGCACCTTAGTTCGCTGCACACAGTTAACCCCTTTATCGCCCCTCATGTTAACCCCTTCCTGCACAGTGCCATTAGTACAGTGGCAGTGCTTTTTTTTTAGCACTGATCACTATATTGGTGTCAATGGGGATGTCAGTGACATCAAGTCAGTTCCCCCCAGCATCAGAATGTCCGACACAGTCCCGCAGTCCTACTATAAGTCACTGATTGCCACCATTACTAGTAAAAATATAAAATAAAAAATCCCAGTGTTAGATAATGAGTGTATGTGAAATCTTCATTAAACACTGTAAATAATATTGTATTAGTAATATATTTCAGTTAGAGCTTTATCAGTGTGGATGTGCCATATGTCTTCCCATAAATTCCTCTTCTATTGATACCATAGTTGCCAAAGGGAATATTCTAGTAATTACACCTTCTTTACTGTATAACAGAAGTCTTTGCTGAGAATCCTCTTTCAGAGAGTTTGGTGGCAGAGTTAGTTTATCTAACAATGGGACAAAACATGTTGGCTTCACAAATCTGCAGAGAGAGAGAGAGAGAGAGAGAGAGAGAGAGAGAGAGAGAGAGGGGTTCTCTTTGGAAC
Organism: Staurois parvus; assembly: GCF_062004578.1. NCBI lineage: Eukaryota > Metazoa > Chordata > Amphibia > Anura > Ranidae > Staurois > Staurois parvus. Next base: position 14,526,672 of record NW_028317949.1, read on the forward strand.
ACCAGAGGAAGGGAATGGAACTTTTGCGTCCAGTCCCATGGTAATTATGGAATATATCCCTTGCACTTGTATCTAAATGTTTGTCTTATGTCTTTTCTGTCTCACTGTTTGTAGTTTGTAATATGTTCGAGCTTTCTTAATACTGTTTCTTTTATGTAACTAGATAGATTGTTTGTGTTAGTTTAGACCTTCATCCTATTCACCAATAAATTTTGGTTGTTGTGTTAAACCTTTCACCTCTGGGTAAGAACTCTTCATTTACCAAATCATATCAGAAAAATATTATATTTCATAATCTATAGATTTGGTCAACACTATTGTATATATACTGCCATTTGTAAACGCTATAATTTTCACGTAAACCAAATAATTTACAATTACAATTTTTTTAACAAAGACATATAGCAAAATACATTTTGGCCTAAATGTATGATGAAATTTGATTTTTAAAAATTTTTTTCTGGACATGTTTCATAGCAAAATGTCAAAAATATTGTTTTTTTTCTCAAAATTGTTGTTTTTTTTTTGTTTTTTAGTGCAAAAAATGAAAAATACACAGGTGATCAAATACCACCAAAAGAGAGCTCAATTCATGGGAAAAAAAGGACCTGAATTTAATTTGGGTGCAGCGTTGCATGACTGCACAATTGTCCGTTAAAAAACGTAGTGCTGCAATGCACAAAATGGCCTGGTCAAGAAGGGGGGTAAATCCTCTGGAGGGCAAGTGGTTAAGTGAAGTATGAAGCAGCAGATATCCACTTTACAACTGGAAAATGCTTGTAAGACTAAAACCAGATATTTAGACTAACTCAAATTCAATTAGTTTAGAAAGGTCACTGCAAATTAGAGCCTAAGAGGTTAAACCAGCAGAAGATAATATACAAATGGGTCTTATTATAAATTGATCATATCAGGTGTTAACACTGCAGTGCTATTTTCTCTCTCTCTCTCCTCAGTGGACATGGGAGCAGTTGAACAATTGTGGTGAGGAGAGTGTGGGGGTGGGAAAAATCTAGGCTGTGTGTTTCAATAGAGGCACACATCCTGGCCCAGGAGTGAGCCTGCATGAGTGCCCTTATAGCAAGTGTCTTGCTTTGGGACACTCAGATAGCAGAAGGAGTCAGGAGTGCCAGCAGGGGACCCCAGAAGTGGACAATCGGGGCTGCTCTGATCAAAACAATTAAACAGAGGAGCTAAGTATGACATGTTTTTCATTAAAAAGTTGTACCTTTACAATCACATTAAATATTTAAATTGCAATAGTTCTATGTTACATATGAGGAAAATCACAGAAATAATTTAAATATTTGTAAGCATCCATATTGATCAATTTGCATTGAAGACATTTACTACTCTACAGAACCTTCCTTTTAATGCAGCTTAACATACATAGTATAATACATATGCAAAATAATTGTTTCAGTTTTATTCTTTAAATGTTTTATGTGCACTCAAATTTTTTTTTATTAATAATGTAAATTCATCACTGTAGGCAAAAAAGGGAAAATATTGGGGGTTATTTATTAAAACTGGAGAGTGAAAAATCTGGTGCAGCTCTGCACAGAAATCAATCAGCTTCCAGGTTTTTTTGTCAAAGCTTAATCAAACAAGCTAAAGTTAGAAACTGATTGGCTACCATGCACAGCTGCACCAGATTTTGAGTGACCCAGTCTTAGTAAATCTATCCCATAATGTGTATGTTAAAATAAAATTACCAACAACATATTGATTTATAGAACATTTTAATAGTACAATGTTTTTTTCCTATTGATATTTTCAGCAGAACATTTGTATAAGATGAGTACATGTCACCTTGTTTAACCTCTTAAGGACTGCCCTATAGCAGATATACTGCTACAGGGCAGCACTTGTGCACAGAATCATGTGTATATACATGATTTAGCACTTCTGGGTAGGGGCCGCACGTGCACCCTACCCGCTACGCCATTCGCTGCCGTGGATGTCAATCATCGGGTTTTGGCCGGTAATTACCCTCCAGCACCTGGTGATTACAGAGCATCTCCGATGGGGAGGAAGATTGTTTTGTTTACAAACAATCTTCCTCCCTGTCAGCTTGAGCACACTGCTCAGGATGGCTGTGCACAGTGCAGCCATCCCAATCAGTGTGCTTACAGTGAAGAACACACACCCCCGCCCCCTAGTAAAACACTCCCAGCACACAGTTAACCCTTTGATAGCCCCTCACATTAACCCCTTCCTGCCCAGTGCCATTAGTACAGTGTCAGTGCTTTTTGTTAGCACTGATCACTGTATTGGTGTCACTGGGGTGTCAGTTACACCAAGTTAGTTCCCTCCCAGTATAAGTCCTGCTAAAAGTTGCTGATCACCGCCATTACTAGTAGAAAAAAAAATCCCATTATCTATACCGCCATTTGTAAAGCGCTATAACTTTCATGTAAACCAATTAATTTACACGTATTGGGATTTTTTAGCGAAGACATGTCACAGAATACATTTTGGCCTAAATGTATGATGGAATTTGATTTTTACATTTTTTTTTACTGGACATGTTTAATAGCACAAAGTTCAAAATATTGTTTTTTTTCTCAAAATTGTCGGTCTTTTTTTGATTATAGCACAAAAAATAAAAACCGCAGAGGCGATCAAATACCCCCAGAAGAAAGCTCAATTCGTCGGAAAAAAAGGACGTAAATTTCATTTGGGTGCAGCATTGCATGCCTGCGCAATTGTCAGCTAAACTAATGCAGCTCCGTAACACAAAAAATGGCCTGGTCAGGAAGGGGGGTAAATCCTCAGGAGGGCAAGTGGTTAACATAATTAAATTAAAAGCACATATATTCTTTCTTATTTTAAATATGTTACATTACATTGTCTTTCAAAATGCAAAAGACAAAACTTTTTTTTTCCTGCTGCACTCAGTTTGAATACTGAATACTGATTATGAATATGTTCTATAGATTTGATGAATCACTTTCATCAGCCAAGAGGTCTTGACTCACTTGACAGGAGGTGCTTTGCATAGATCAGCATTCTGAAATGAGAAATAGTTGGAAAATGGCAATGTTATATAATGCACACATTCACCTATGTTATGTTTTTACATTCGGGGACCTTTCAAAGATAAATCACCATTTAATCTGGTTATATTCAGGATAGATTAAACCACATAAGCCCAGTATTAACATTTTTTGATCCATATAAATGGAAAGAGCTTTTGTCTATTAATGCCATAAAAGTAATTGTGATTTGACCATGTCATCAAGGATGCACAGACTAAGCAATTCAATGACATTGAAAAGAAACTCAGACACCATTACTTTTATTTTAACCTTTGTGGCCTTTTGGTCTTTGATCATTTACATAGTTTTATATTGTAATTTCTGACAGTTACATTAATTGTATTTTAAGAAAGTGTATTACTGTAATGACTTTTATATTATATTGGAATAACAGTTCTGGCTGCATTCTCCTTTCTGTTCAAGACCAAATGTATGCATTACCCTTCAAAGTAAAATAGCACAAAAAGTGATACTGTTCTTCTGCACAATTCAGCTTTATGCACTTGACATCATTTCTAAAACGTATTTCAAATGTTAAAAAATATACAGTATAAGTGGGCTTGACAGAGAAACACATCCTTATCTAAGCCACAAATTGTAATTGCACACTTTTTTCTGACAATTTCTGCATAAATATGATCCAAAATGCAATTGTGTTCATCTTACTAAAAATATATTCTTTATAAGTAATTTAACAACATACAAAATATTTTATATTTTCACTTTGACTCAGCTGACAAGCTTAAAGGATAAGTTTACCTTTAGGAATATGGTACATATTACACCCATAATTAAGCATGTAACGTGTTATTAACTGAGCAGCCACTGCATCCCCTGAGTCCCCATAGTGAAAGTGTCCCCTCAAAAGAAATAAATTCTCTAAACACTACTTATGTGGAACAAAAGCCTACATTAAAAAAAAAATAAAAAGCAGTTTGCTGTATATGGGAAAGCACCTAAAGTGACTACTGCCCCCAAAGGAACCACAAACTATAAAGTTAAAAAAGGTCTCAGATAATAAAAAAAAAACCCAAAATAAATGAATAAATAAAATCCCAATAAGGACTTGTGGGTTAAATAAAGAGTTGTGGACACAGGAAGGAGGGAAAAGGGTGCCAACAAGACACCACCGCTGCAATGCAGAGAATCAAAAGTTTACAAAATGGCTTATATCTATTTCCATGCAGTTTGTCAGCTCTCCTTGTCCTTTTTCACTGGCAGCAGCACTGAGCCCCCCTCCCCCTTTTTTATAGTGGGGGAATGGCTTATCCAAAGACTCCCTTACTGACCCTTCTAAGCCTGCTGGCCATGATTTAAAGACCATACGAATATTAGGGCTAAAGAAATTGCATAGGCTAAAATTTTCCATGACTGTAAGTTTTGAAACAGAATTTGCCATGAAGCCAAGGTCAAAGAGAAACCAAAGCCTTTTTAAAATTACTTTTCTCTTACACATTAAAGTGATTCCAAACTATACTTTTCTAAAAATAATAAACATGTCATATTTACCTTCTCTGGTTTTGCACAAAGCAGTCCAAATTATCCTCGTCTGGGGTCCCCTGCCAGTGTTCCTGGCTCCTCCTCCTTGCTGAGTGTCCCATAGCAAGAATTAAAGAATACATGATGCCCTCTGCCCAAGGATATACTTTCAATGCACTATCAGACCACTTTGATATTACAAATTAAACACAACAGAGGTTTTTCCTCATAATGAAATTGATGTTGTTGATTATTCCAACAAGATGGGTCTTTTCCAATGATATCATACTCACTTTAAAGTGTGGCACTAAGTGACCCCGTCTGAAGCTTCCCTACCTTCTTACGTACGGAAATGGGATTTAGACCTAGGCCACGAAATTGATCCCTCGGATTGGGACCGTATTTGGTCTACCACCAAGGACCGTCGCAGAATATTGTGGCTTTGGAGACCAACTACAAAGTCTTAACCCGTTGGTACTTAGTACCAGCGAGAATAGCTAAATATACCCCTAACTATTCTTCTGCATGCTTCAGAGTTTGCGTAGACCCAGGCACTTTCTTCCATACATGGTGGGAGTGCCCAACCGCCAGGATCTTCTGGACGGAAATATTCAAAATGCTCTCCTTGTTAAGTACGAAACACTTCCATCCTAACCCGCTAACAGCGTTGCTTAACCTACGACCACCTGAAGTCACAAAACTATAATTTAAGCTTCTATTGCAGGTTACTACAGCTGCCAAACAGGTCATTGCCAAATCGTGGAAGTCTACGTCGCTTAACATTACCGCGGTCCGAAACAAAGTAACCCAGGCGATGATCCATGCTAAAGTAGAAGCCACAATCTTGCATACTATCCCCAAATTTAGGATGATTTGGGACCCATGGGTAGAACACTTTCTACCCTCTAACTTTGATGAAACTCTTCTCACTCCATAACCAACACCCCTGACTATTCTGGTACCCTCCCCTTTACTTTTACAGCTCCTTTTTCTTTTCTTTTTTTTTTCTTCTCATTAGCAGAGTCGCATACCTTCCCCCTGTCTTCTCCCACCTTCACATTCCCCACCTAATATTGTTAACCAGTTCTTACCTGTTACCGTTCTGATGTTTACAGTTAATACTGCACTTCCAAAAAATTTCACTGTATAAGTATTGTATATTGTATACTTTATTTGTTTTATCTTTGTTACCCCTCCCTACGAACAAAATAAAAATTTTGAACAAGAAAGTGTGGCACTGAGTGCTGTGTAAGAAGAAATTGCCAGATCTTGTTTGACATCTTGTTAAAAAACGAATGTAACTAAATCATCAGTGCTGCCTATGAGTATAGACCATACTACTCTTAGCTCTATGAAATCAGCTTTTTCTTACATATGGGATTGTAAATGTGTTTCCTATTTAGGCATACAACTTACCTTGCCCTCATCTTGGATGTGCAAAGTTAATTACACCAAATTTTTACAGATGATTAAAGAGAATCTATTACAGCTTAGTAAATTTGAAGTATCTTGGGTGGAACGAGTAGTGGTTTTTAAAATGATGTTTCTACCCAATATCTTATATTATTTTTAGAATACCTCTCCCTTCGCAAATTTCCCAGTCATTGAATATAGCTATCAGTTCATTTATCTGGGGGGAGGGGGGGGGGGGCAAGAGAGGTAGAGATGTCCATACTTTGCTATCTAAACATAGGTCACTGGGTGGTATTGGCCTCCAAATGCTACAAGACAAAGTTACTATAAAGCGGCCTTATTAGATCAATTAAGAGCATGATTTGAGCCTACCCCTGGTAGACTTTGGGTGTCCATAGAAATAATTATGGTGTTAGAATGGGATATTGTATCACTATTATTGACGCACATGATGGCTAGTGATGGGCCAAACACCCCTCTGTTCGGTTCAAGGTGCAACATTCAAAAAGTTAGATCGGAAACTTCGAGAGAACTCAATACAAGTCTATGGGACTCAAACTTGTAAATTCAAAAGTGCTCATTTTGAAGGCTTATATGCAAGTTATTGGACATAAAAGAGGTATGGGGACTCGAGTACTGCCCTGAGGGACATCAGTGAAAAACATTTTTCAAAAAGTACTGTTTTTAAAGGGGCAGTCATTTATTCATTGCATAAAGTAAAAAAAAAAAAAAAATGAAAAATTCATTTAAATATCATGTCTGAGGGTTCCTCTTAAACTACCTGAAAAGTTGCACAACTGTACAATGTATAGAACCTGCTGCAGAAGGACTGAATTTGAAAAAAAAAAAAAACGTGTAGGGTCCCTCCCCAATCCTTACCATTTAGATCTGGTATAAAGGTTAGGGAGGACCCCACAGTAATTTTTTTTTTAATGTGTGGGGTTCCCCCTAAAATCCATACCAGGCTCTTTAAGCCTGCTTGGACTTTTAAGGGGAACCCCACCTCCCAAAAATGGGAGAACACATGTAGGGTTCCCCCTAAAAGCCCTACTAGATTCTTGATCTGAGCACAGGCCTGGCAGGCCAGGAAAGGAGGGGGACAGTCAAGCACCCCCCCCCCCCCCCCGCGGCTTACCAGGCCACACTGATGAGGACAAGGGCCTCTTTCCACAACCCTTGATCGGTGGTTGTGGGGGTCTGCAGGCAGAGGGGCTCATGAGCATCAAGGTACCCCTTTAAATAAGAGGGCACCCTGCTGCTGCCACCCTTGTGAATGAGTAAGGGGTATTCAAGGGTAAGAGTAAGGAGTAGGGGGTTTTACCCCCTACCTATTCACTAAAGGGTTAAATTGAGAAAAACATAATCATGGCACCCAGCATTGTCACGACGATGCTGACTTGCTGAAATAAAATAAAAACCTGATGCCCGTTGACCCTTCCACACTCGATGCAATCTGACATTTGTGGGTCAGATGTAAACAATTTGGTAGAGCTAGTGGTAACCACTTACCAGGCCTGGTAAGCCACAGGACCCGGTAGGGCTTTTAGGGGAAACCCCATGCACTTTTTTTTAAATTACATGCACCTGTCAAACAGGTGCAGAAAAATTGGGCCTTGGGTGTTGGTGGTGCCCTAAAACAAAAACATTGTGGGAAGCTATCATAATCACGATTCAGAATAGGATAGGCAGTATAGGAAGTCTTCAAGGGATCCCAGATCCCTAACAAATTTATTCAGTTACATCAGCATCAAGGGCTTGATTACTGAAGTTGATCAAGGACTGATTAATTTTGATAAATGTCAGCCGGTCAACGGAGTGTGTGGCACTCTTTTATCCATCACAAAACCTTCAGCAGCCCTGAATGTCTGTTCAGAAAGCACACTGGATGCAGGACAGGCCAGTAGCTCAATTGCATTTTAACAGCTTGCCCGCCGCCCTATAGAAGTACTGCTACAAGGCGGCACAAAATCATGTATATATACATGATTTGCATTACTGGGTAGTGGTCGCACACGTGCCACCCTACCTGTGCCTAGGGATGTCAATCATCGGGATCCAGCCAGCGATTCCCGGCTGCCACTCAGTGATTATAGGGGAAAGCTCATAGGGGAAAGGCCTGTGCGTAAACAATACAGGTCTCTCCTGTCAGCATGGGCATGCTGTTTTGTATCTTTCTGCACAGCAGAGAGATACAAAACAGCATGCATCCCTAGTAAAACACAGCACACAGTAAAACACACACAGCACACAGTTAACCCTTTGATCACCCCAGATCTTAACCTCTTCTTGACCACTGTCATTAGTAATGTGTAGGTGCTTTTTATTAGCACTGATCACTGTATTAGTGTCACTGGTGATGTTAGTTCCCACCTAGTGTCAGAATGCTTGCTGCAGTCCTGCTATAAGTCGCTGATCGCCGCCAATACTAGTAGAAAAAACAATTATAAAAATTCCAGTATATATACTGTATATACACCACATTTTCTAGGCGCTATAAATTTCACGTATACCAATTAATTTACATGTACTGGGATTTTGTTTTTAGCAAAGACATGTAGAAGAATGCATTTTGCTCTAAATTTATGAAGAAATTTTATTTTTTTATTTTTTTTATTGGATATGTTCTAAAGCAAAAAGTCAAAAATATTGTTTTTTTTTTTCAAAATTGTTGGTCTTTTTTGATTATAGCGCAAAAAAAACAAACACACAGATGATCAAATACCATAAAAAGAAGCTCTATTTGTGGGAACAAATTACATACATTTCATATGGGTTCAGTGTTGCATGACCATGCAATTGTCAGTTAAAATAATGCAGTTGTCTTGGCTCACCATCCTTGTGGCCTCCTCAAATGGTGACAGGACAGTGCATGCATCCTTTACCTGCAGCCACTGGTGTGGCAAAAAAAGAAGCCAGGCTCCCTTGAGCCTCTCCTTGTTCCATACTCATACAGGTACTCATTAATGGCCCTCTGCTGCATGTGCAGGCACTGCAGCATTGCCATTGTTTTGTTCCACCTGGTGGGCATGTAACAAATGAGGCGGTTGGTGGGCAGGTTGAATTCCCCTTGAACATCAGCCAGCCTAACACTGGCCGTGTATGAAGTCCAGAAATGCCCACAGACTTTTCTGGCCTGCCTCAGAAGATCTTGTAAGCCTGGGTACCTATTCAAGAAATGCTGCACCACCAAATTCAAGACATGTAACAAGCATAGAATGTGTGACAAGTATCCCTGTCAGAAGGCAGAGAGAAGGTTGGTGCCATTGTTGCATACAACCATTCCTAGCTCAAGCAGCCATGGTGTCAACTACATCTGAATCTGCCCCTGCAGAGCTGACAGAATCTCTGACCCTGTGTTGCTCCTGTCCCCTAGACAGACCAGCTAAAGCACTGCATGGCATTTTTTAGCCTGCCTGCTTAGGGAGCACTGCTGGTTCAGAGGACAATTCAGCAGAAAAGTCCATAGAGGAAGAGAATGGGGTGGAGCAGACAGATGTGGCAAAATCACCACCAGCTTTTTGGAGGCTTAGTGGCAGAACAAGCTCCAGCACTGAACTCTTTCCTGCATCCCTCCCAGCTGCCAGCATATTTACCCAGTGCGCCAAGCAAATGTAACATCCTTGAGCATTCCTGCTGGACCACATGTCAGCAGTAATGTGGACCTTACTGCTGACTGCCCTGTCTAACGAGGCCAAAACATTGCCTTGCACATGAGCTGAATTGGCCTTACTTGAAAAGAAATGTCTTTTTGGAACCTGCCACTATGGTACAGCACATTCCACAAATTCACGGAAGGGGACAGAGTCCACTAGATGAAAAGGCAGCAGTTGTAATGCTAGCAGTTTGGTCAAGCTAGCATTTAGACGCTGAGCATGTGGATGGGTGGGACAGTATTTTTTTTTTACAGTTCAGCAACTGAGGTAGTGAAAGTTGCCTGGTGAAATCAATAGGTGTTATATTGCTAGCAGATTGGGTGCAAGGAATTGTGGCTCCCATTGCTATACCATCATCCCTCTCTGTTGAGATGACTTGAGGTATAGTAGGGGTAGAGATCCCAGATGAGGAGCAAGGAGAAGTCTTCACTTTTTTATGATGTGGGTCATTCAGGTGCTGTTGCCAATGGGCTGCATGGCAGGTCATCATCTATCTTGTCAAGCATGTGGTGACCAAGTGGCTGGTGTTTTGGCCATGCTTGATTCACTTCAGACAGAGACTTTAAAAAGCAACGCTGTAGTCTGCAGCACATGTTGAAAAAAGCCCACACCAATTAAATTTTGGAAGTCAGTGTGGAGCCAGCAGCACCCTGCACCTGTGGAGGTCATCAACAGTCGGGCAGCGCGGTACAGAATCAGAAGGAAAAGCCAAAGTCAGGAGCAGAGCCGAAGTCAGGAACCAGGAGCAGGAGAGTAATCGGAGTCGGGTCAGGAACAAGCCGGGTCAGCAACAATGGAATCGTACAGAAGCAAGCAGGATACAGGGGGGAGCTGAAGACCAGTCAGCACTGAACTTGAGCAGAGGCCCTCCTTAAATAGCCCATCTGGCGCTAATCTTCGCCGTGCATGTGCACGTGCACGTGCGCTTGCATGTGTGCGATCGCGCATTCCTGCGCGCCTGCGCACAACAGGCAATTCTGCGGGATCTCTTTCGCGCATGCGCGTTCCCGATCGCGATTCTTTTTGCCAGTAATCCCTTACACTGGTGTTGTTTGGTATAACTACTGATAAATATCCAAAACAATAGATATACAGTATAATGTGACAACATTATTGTAAATGTTGGAGTTTAACTAATGTTCAGCTTTTTATATTGACTATGGTCTTCTAGCATAGGTTGCTGTGGTTATTATGGTTCATTGCTTTCTTTTTCTCCATTTTGAACTCACCTAGGTTTTCATTGCACTCAGTTGTGTTTGCCTACGCAGAATTATGACCGTATATACATTTATTATTGTACACATGGCCAGATCTAGAGGGGTGCTGGGGTGTGCTGTGCCCCCAGATTTCATTTGTGCCCCCCCAAAGCTTCCTGGACTCTGTGCTTTGCTGCCTAGCTCCTGTTCCCAACCCTGCACTTCACACAGAGAGGACACTGGCAGCAGAGTTCCCCATCTCCACACCGCAGAGTTTGCATTCCTCTACACAGAGCCAGGACAGTGCACAATGTAATGTGAGGATATGTAAAGAGTAGAAGAAGAGTGAAGTTGGCGGGATTGTTAAAAGAACGGGCAGGGCGTGTGATTGGCGGCTGAGGGGCCGAAGCAGTGCCATGCACTGGAAGCATTTAGGAAGAGGGGGAGGCTGAGGGAGGAAAGCAGAGAATGGGTGAGCTGGTCATATATGGGACACTTATGTCAGGAGGGTCAGCTATCATCACATCCAGTGAGTGGACAGTTCACAGCCAGGACAGTTGTTAGTGAGCAGAAATACTGTGTGTGTTAAGCCATACAAGTTATCCCTCCTCTCCAATTACTGTATTCTTCCAGTTCGCTCCTCAATTGTATGTGTGCGGAGTTATATTGTGTCCTATGGAGCTCTGATATACACCCAACCTTTAGTTATAGCAGTTATAGCTTCACCCTGCTGTTATAACTTCTCTTTAAATGATATCTCACCTTCCTGTCGTTTCTGCACTTATAACATCAGGGTGATGCCATATTACTCATTTATAATAATCCCTACAGTATCCCCAACTATTGTAAAGGATCTAACCTTCCTGACATGTATGCAGTTATAGGTGGATACTATACTCATCCGTATGTTATGCCCTGTAGTGGACATAACCTTCCTGACATGTCTGTGGATACAGGTTTGATGTTATAACTCCCAGTCTTCATGTATTTAATTGTATTGTAACTGGACTCTCTTCTTATAAAGGCCTCATTCACATGGCCATAAAAAAAACTGCATTCGCAAGCAGTTTTTAGTTATGGATGTGAACGCAGCTGCAATGTTTTCAATAGAGCCATTCACACGAGTGTGTAAACATGCAAAGCATTCATATCCGTAACACAGAACCCAAAAATCTGCATCTAAGGACATATGTATACACATATGACAGATGCAAGAATCGGGGGAAAAATACAGGACAATTTGCGCAAGTATTTACTGGTCATTAACAGGGGCGAACTCATGGGGCCCCCGGGCAATAGGGGATCATGAGGCCCCTGTGTCCTTGCCCAAACTCAAAAAAGCCTATGAAAAAGGTACCAGGGGCATCTCATGGGGCCCCCTACTGACCCCGGGCCCTTGGGCAGTGCCTGAGTTTCCAAATGGTCAGTCCGCCCCTGGATTAAGAAGGAACTTTTGAACTAGAAAAAAAAACACACATGATCAGTAAATCAATAAATCTGTTACACCTGTGTGAATGTGGTCATATTGTAAAGCACTGCAAAACCTACTGACACTATAAGACCTTATTCACACGACTGTAAAAAAACAGGCACCTTGACTGCACTACATAATTGTTCGTTTGCTGTGTTTGAGATGATTTGGCTCCCATGGGATACCTTCATTTCCTCTATGCCGGCCCAAAATGTAAGTTCCTGATAACCTTCACACTGTTATTTTATGTTTTTGTTGGTCCTGTTCTTACGCAGTTTTGCCATTGATGTACCTTTCTGTTTTGTTTGTTTTCTTTTCGTATCCTTTTTTTTTAAACATACTGTTTGTATATTCATGAAAATCAATAAAAATTGTTAATACAAAAAAAAAAAAAAGGCACAAACACTTTTTTTTTACAGATCTGAAAACAGCTGTATTGTTTTAAATAGAGGCATTCACACAGGCATGTAAAATTACTGCTTTCAGATCTGTAACCAAAAATCTGCACAATCAGGTTAACTTCTGCATAGAAACCAATCAGCTTCCAGGTTTTATTGTCAAAGCTTCATTGAACAATCTGAGGTTAGAAGTTGATTAGTTTCTATGCAGATGTGAACCTGATTTTGCACTCTCCAGCTTTAGTAAATAAACCCCAGTATGTAGCTGGCTACTATGTTGCAGTTCTGACCTGTGATTTTCCCTGAGTGGAACAGCAGCATGACAGTAGCCAGCTACATACTGTTGCTGGTTGTGTGTAAATCCAGATCCAGGTTGTGTGTAAATTAATCCAATCTTAGCAATGTGCTGTGTGGAGAGAAGGAGCTGTGCTGCCTGTGCCCAGGCTGTGTGCAGTGCAGGGATGGAAGAAGGAGCTCTGCCAAGTGCCTTGCCAGCAGTGAACCTGGCCCTGTCCTCTGCCCTGCCAGCAGTGACCACTGTCCTCCACTCTGCTGACCTTTGTCTTCAGCTCAGCTGACCCCTGTACACTGCTGGCCTCTGGCCTCCATGCTGTTGACTTTCATTCTATCTTCTGCTAAACCCTGTACACTGCCCTGCTGACCCCTGCTCTCTGCTCTGCTGACCCCCTGTACACTGCCCTACTGACCCCTGTTCTCTGCCCTGCTCACCCCCTGTACACTGCCCTACTGATTCCTGTACACTCCCCTGCTGACCCCTGCCAACTGCCCTACAAACTAATATCATATGTACACTGATCTACAAACTACTGACCCTATCATCTATCTTTCTGATTCCTTGTACATTGTCCTGCTGACCTCCCACCCTCTGCCTCCCTGAAATTGTTTACTGCATCCCCACATCAGACCAACTAGATCTGGCCCTGCTTGTGCATCTTTAGATATAAGCATAGTGCAATTATTTCATGCTGTACATTATATTTAAAGCATTTGTAACAGATAATAAAATCTATTGAGAAATAAAAGAGTAGAGAATGTTCAATTATGGATGTGTTTATCAATTCAATGGACAATATTACCTGACATTCACCAAAAAGTCTTCGGTGAACATTTATCCAGTGTATCAAGCTAAATTGAATGAAAATTGCCCAACATTTATGCAATGAAAATTGCTACTGTAAAATGTGCTCTAAAAAAATGAATGTATCCAAAGTCTTCCCAAAGATATAGAGAAGAAAATGGGGAAAAAGGAAAGGAAAGTAGGAATGACCTCCGCCCCATTCGCCTCCAAGAGAGGCACCTCCATTGCCCCAGAAGTCGACCAAAGGAGATGCCTAGTCCTCAATGTTTAGCTTAGATGAAGCTAAATAAATAAACAATAAAATACAAATAAATTGTCACAGTATTCAAAAGCCGATATTGCAATAATGTGAAAGAGGGAACAATTACTGGAGATATATAAACTATGGTGAATTCTACTTGCTGTGAAAAGTGGTCTATTAACTTCAAATTCTCACTGAGGAGAATGGACTTCTGATGTTATAAACCTAAAACAGATATAAATATTCATTTTCAGGATGCGACATACAGGCCTGCTATTGGAGAGATATTTGAGAATGTCTATAAATATGTATCTAAAACCTACCAGATCAGAGGAGGTGGTATATTGCCATGGTTGCACCAGCAAATTTTAAAGTCCCAGGATATTGTTTATATATCCGAGGGCTGACATGAAATCGCCCCAGTCAGCATACAGCTTGGTTAGAGTTACTTGGGCAAACCTATCGCCACACAGGCTGACTGAGGTGGCCACTCCTCGGCTGTGAGGTGTGCAGCATCACCGGTCTGGCCGGTGCAATGACATCACAGAGGAGAGAGGTCAGGGGGAGTGCAACCAAGCCTCACCCAGATGGAAGGATCGTACCGTCCCAAACCCCCGAGTCATAAAGGCCACCAAACCCGGGTGGACGAGAAAGAGTGGCCCACGTACACTGAGAAAACAAAAGAGACAGCGAAAACAAAAACAAAAAACATGAAGAAGAGATGGGTGAAATGTAAGAGGGATGGTAAAAGGAAGAAGAAAAAAGTGGGGAAAGTAAAAAGCAGAAAAAAAGGGAGGAAAAATGGAGTGCAGCAATATATCCACATGAAACTCATAACCTTAGAAATGCAAAAGACATACAATGAAAAAACAAGAAGTTTTTTATTTTTTATCTGTGTGTAGCAACAACCCTAAAGTTATTAGTCATACATTAAAAGAAAAAAATAATAAAAAAGAGAACATTTTTTGAAAAAAAGAAAAAATTATTAAATAAGAATGGGAAAATACATGATACAGCTAAAAAATAGGACAGGCGGGAAATCAAAATACTTTTTAGACCAAGATTGTATATTAGGTTTAATGACCACTACTTCAGATTGCTTGTATAGCTGTGAACCTTTCCTGTTATTTCACTTGAAAATTCAATAAAAACGTTTTTTTTTTTTGGGGTGCGTGTAACATGCCCAAAATCTACAACTAGAAAGAAGTGCTGGCTGTTTCTTTAATTTGTCTTTAATTTTGGTTTCTTTGGCTGAGACTGGCATCCCCAAAATATTCATGCTAACTATTTTTGGGACATTCATACACAGTGCTTATTTGTTTGCTTACTGGCTGGTAATTGTGCTGAAAGAGCTACATAGTTATTGATTGCTGAAACACACTGGTATTCAGCTTCCTAGACTATCATTTTGTTAGGAAATGCCATCAAGTGTGAGGGAAGGAACAGTAGGACAGAATGTGCTACACACATCCTGTGTACTTTGATGAAGTTTTTTTGTAGTGTGTAGCACATCCAGCGTCCTCAACTGGTTAAATATTTTTTCTTATATATAGGTATACATTAAGTATTGAATATTGATCAAAACGTATTAATGATTTACGTTATAATAATTATTACAAAGAAGTCCAGCAAAAAAAAAGGTTATTTAAAATAGTACAATAAAATAAATCAGTTTTTACAAGAGGACATTTTAACTTTCTAATGTTCTTCTATTTTCAGTTTTAGAGGCATTGACTTTGGTTTTTAACAGTAACAGAAATTCTCAAATTTAATGTACCTCTGCGTTTTTGCATTATTGAAATGAATATCTCAACTGTAGGGAATGTTAATACTTCTATATTTTCAATATATTCCACATCACTCATTTTAACATTGGCAAATTGTTCATATTCATGAATATTTAAGGAAAGTGTCTTTCATATGTTGCTAATGAGGTAATCATAGCATTGCAGACACAACTTCACCTTTTTTCAAGGACAAGTTTAAAAGGGTAAAAATGTTTACAATATTCTACATTATGTATTAATCTAGCTAAAAATGTAAAATATTTAGGCAGTTAGCAAATTTTTATTTGTGAGCTAATGCAGGGGATAAAACTAATAAGTAAATCAATCTGCTCAAACTAGGATTTTCCTGATTTGCTGGCTCTGGCCTGAATATTAGCTGTCGCCTAAAGGCAATTTTTAAATAGAGTCTGAGCCTGCTCACATTATACTCTGCATACATATGATGCAGTCCTTGTACCCATTGTACTTCTCAGTTACTGTGCCACAAGCAAGCATTTAACAGACACACATAAACTTCAACACAAAGGATCATTTAAAATTTTTTTTAAAAATCTTCTATTATGACAAGTAATTTTGAATGAGTTGGCAATGCACCACAACACACCAACACACTCAAACACGTGACCTTTTTCCAATGCAGAATGCCACAATGTGCAGCATGTGCATTATGATATGCTGCCTTGGTGCATTTCTCACTAATATATACTATACGGAGGTACTATTCATATCAAATGGTACTGCACCACTTTGATGATGATGTGTTGATGCATGTCACTCAACGTAATAGCATGAATAAAGTGTACAGGGCATTAGTCAAGATAATGCTATGTGCAGTGTGTTGCTGTGTGTTACTGCATTCATGTTAAAGAGACGTAATAATTTCACAAATTTATGGAAAAGACTTCCCCTCAGCAGGCTGCTACTTTTCTCTTCAGTGATCCCCTCCACTCTTGCCTAGCTTAGCATGTTTAGATATACTGTCCAATTGCAAAATGAAACCAGGATGTAAGTGGGTAACACTGAATGCATTGTCCTTGTACCTTCCTTCAGGTGGTGAAGTATTTCTTTTTCAAGAATAAATCCTGGGCAATATTCATTTCACCCTGTCTCACAATTACTTTTAGGAGGACTACAATAGGAGCCAGGTTCATCCTGAGTTATGCTAACCACTTTACTGGGCTTCAGGATCAATATTACAATTAGTACAACAATCCTTTCAAGGCAAACCTGGTCTTATATGCATGCTATATAGATGACTTATTAATTATTTTGGAGGTGCTGGAGGAGAACCTGTGCAAGTTTATCAGTCATTGTCAAATAACCCCTTTGAGATCTCAAAAACATATGTTAATGCTTGAAGTTTAGTGTTTCTAGACTTGGAAATAGCATTCGATGAAGATGGGACTATTGTATAGAAAACACACTTCAGGCTATTTGTTTTTACATGCAAGTAGTGGACAGCATCCCAGATGGATTATAAATGTACCAAAGTGAATAATTATGAAGAGCAGAATGCTCTTGCACAAAAACATTTGGAAGGAAAGTTCACCTTTGAGAACATGTTGAAAATGGGTGAAACATGTAACATGTTCCCAATGCTGCAGCCGCCACCCGCTTCCCCCCTTCTTTCTGTGACACAAGTACAGGGAGAAGTTCCCCATACTAGCTGTCAGTATTTAAAAACATCATGGCTGTGAGGGGCTCCACTCATACGGCCACGTCATTCATTCACAGAGCTCTGTGATTGAATGAACTACAAGTCCTAACAGCCTTAGTAGCTATCGACTTGTAGTTCTCAATGAACTACCACAGCACTGTCAAGTGCCACGGTAGTTCATTAAATCTTCCTGGCAGTATATGTGCTTGCTCGTTCTTCCCATATGGGCAAGTAGATAAAATGACAGGTCTGCAGGAGACCAGCAGATCGCTGGTGTAATGCTTTACAGGTTCCTGCAGACAAAAATAATAAATGCACATTTTTTTTACCTGCAAAAAAATGTGCATTTGTTATTTTTGTACAAAAGGTAAACTTATTCTTTAAAGAAAAGAGCTATGAAGATAGTTGAATAGAGGGAGTTTATTGCAAATATAGACAAAAGTATGAGGAGGCAGAAACCTTGAGCCCTAAATGGGATGAGGGTAGAATGAAACAACAAAATGACAATGTAATTAGCTTTTGCATAAAGTTTAACAACAGGACTTTTAGCATTCAAAGGATCTTGAATAACAAATGGAACATTTTAAAGAAAGATCCTATTTATGCAAACGCCTGCCAGATAAACCTACTGTGATTTACAGGAAAGTGCATGATTTAAGAAGTCTAGTTGCTTAGCATATGATTTAGGAGTCTATAAGAAAAAATTAAACAGCTTCTTTTAAGATCAAAAGGCAATTTTAGATATGGAGTTAAGAATTGCAGAATAACAAATTGATGTGAATACAGAACAACATAAATCACATTACACAAAAGTATAAAACTTTTAATAAAATCATAATATTCAAATAAAACAAGCAGGCTTAAAAATTCACAGCAAACCTTGCCAGGTTTCTCCCTGGCAGCATATATGACTTCAGTCTGCTAGCTCCTCCCAATGCTTTTAGTCCAAAGGGATGTCTTCAGGGTGTGGCTGGACTGACTTACTGCTCTCATTTAAAATTACCATTTACTGATCACCCATTATCATGCATTAGAAGGCAGATAAAATGGAAAAGATTTCCATAATGACATTGCCTTTCAGACTACCCCACACAGGCATCTCAGTGAACAACCTGGGCATAAGATCAATTTCAGTATTCTAATGAATAATATCAAATGAGCATAGGCAGATCTGTCAACCATGTACCCAATGTTCAATCCTTCTTCCCAATAAAATGCTGGATCAAATGGACATAACAAACCAAGCTCTATAACTCACAGATCTCAAAATATTTATGTAAATAAATGAACTGAATAAATTAAATAACAACCCCAGTACATGGTGTTAGATATAGAATTATATATGCAAAACAATACATAACCCATATCAAGTAATTTAAAAAGAAAACTTTATAATTCCTTTTATATAATACAAAATTCAACATATACATATCACACATGATATACAGGGGTTGGACAAAAAAGCACTACTTGATTTGCAGGTGCGAAAGTGATGACATATTTCATGTTGAAAGCTGAATTGATATAACACTCTTTTGCTTCCGCTGTGTGATGAGACACCTAGCTAACAGATGAGACACCTAGCTAACACTTTCATCATTCACTGAGTGCGCTGCTAGTAATATAGAGTCATGACAGAGCTTACAGAGCTTTGAAGAGAACAGATTGTTGGTCACAACAATAAAGCAAGAGCAAGCCACCAAAAATGACACTAATTGTTAATGTCATAAGCACCTCTCCGACTCACTTGTACAAGTGTGGATACATAAACCCAGGGGACAGCATACTAAACAATATGATAGTGTGACGAGAACACGCCTATCTGAAAAAGAAGGTTTCTAAAGGATCCACGCGGAGTAGTATGAATTCAAATGAATTTAACAATACTTTATTTGATCACATAGATCATGGGGAGGTTAAACATGAGCACGGTGTACATATGAAAAAAATAAAATCATGTTTAAAAACACTTAGCGTCTTCAATTTAGGGTCATCTTAGCCAACAGAGCACCATATAAGGCAGAGTAGTGTAATGATGGAATAGTTATCCTGGATTTCCGTAGGTTTCCTGCTTAATATTTGTGTGAACCGTATATTCAGTGGGTGTGTTCCCAGTATATGTCAGGGACCTCCTGGAGTGTACAAGCTGGAACACAAAAATACATGGTATGTATCTAGCAATATGGAAACCAAATCACATCCAAAATTTACCAGGCCTCCCTCCACAATAGTCAATGGATACTGCTGTTACCTTCTCAAAGGTGAGACTATCATACCCGCCTCTCAAATGTAGGGACTTCCTGGATAGCCACCCCAAATGGAACAAGGTCCACAGTACCAAATGATTCTGAGGATATACATAGAAAAAGATAATAAATGTGTAGATCATGGGCATCAGGTAACCCCGAAAACAAAACACACATAGAGATGTGGATATATTACCATCAATGAGGATCAAGAAGACTCCTGTCGACTTGAACTAAGATCAGGTCCTTGATGCTTTTCCAAAAATGCATATGGGGGTGAGGGACCAGGTATACACGATGCGTGGATTTCAAAGACATATAGTGTGTATATAGCATATAGCAGGCCGTAGATACCTGAATTTAATATACCCAGTAAAGGGTTTCCAAAAATTGCTCAATTTGAGAAGGTTATTTGCGGTTCTATAAGGATGTGGCTATGTCACAGCAGAAAAATACCTGAATAGGATAGCGTATATATATATATATATATATATATGTAGATTCTCCTCCTGAGAGGATTTCCAAAAAATTCCCCGAATATACAGGGTAAATTAGGCCCATACAACATGCCCTATGAACACCATGTAGGCTCTGTAAATCTCAACAGCCGTAAGCTTTTAAATAACTTGCCACCGGTGGAAGATATGATTCCCTGAGGGATTGCCGTTTGCGAACCGCTGTGATAATAGCCCACTGGTAGTTCTCAAGAGGTCTTGGGCCTACCTAACAGGGAGCTGTGACACCGCCGTTCCTTCCCGCCTCGTGGGCGCCGCACCCTGTGAAGACGCCGAGCGTAGTGACGTCAATATGTTGACGCGTTTCGTCCGCCAATCACCGCAGACTTCGTCAGAACTGGGAGGGGACATAGCCACATCCTTATAGAACCGCAAATAACCTTCTCAAATTGAGCAATTTTTGGAAACCCTTTACTGGGTATATTAAATTCAGGTATCTACGGCCTGCTATATGCTATATACACACTATATGTCTTTGAAATCCACGCATCGTGTATACCTGGTCCCTCACCCCCATATGCATTTTTGGAAAAGCATCAAGGACCTGATCTTAGTTCAAGTCGACAGGAGTCTTCTTGATCCTCATTGATGGTAATATATCCACATCTCTATGTGTGTTTTGTTTTCGGGGTTACCTGATGCCCATGATCTACACATTTATTATCTTTTTCTATGTATATCCTCAGAATCATTTGGTACTGTGGACCTTGTTCCATTTGGGGTGGCTATCCAGGAAGTCCCTACATTTGAGAGGCGGGTATGATAGTCTCACCTTTGAGAAGGTAACAGCAGTATCCATTGACTATTGTGGAGGGAGGCCTGGTAAATTTTGGATGTGATTTGGTTTCCATATTGCTAGATACATACCATGTATTTTTGTGTTCCAGCTTGTACACTCCAGGAGGTCCCTGACATATACTGGGAACACACCCACTGAATATACGGTTCACACAAATATTAAGCAGGAAACCTACGGAAATCCAGGATAACTATTCCATCATTACACTACTCTGCCTTATATGGTGCTCTGTTGGCTAAGATGACCCTAAATTGAAGACGCTAAGTGTTTTTAAACATGATTTTATTTTTTTCATATGTACACCGTGCTCATGTTTAACCTCCCCATGATCTATGTGATCAAATAAAGTATTGTTAAATTCATTTGAATTCATACTACTCCGCGTGGATCCTTTAGAAACCTTCTTTTTCAGATAGGCGTGTTCTCGTCACACTATCAAACAGATTGTTGGTGCCCACTTAGATGGTGCCTCTATGACTGAAGTTGGCAATTTATTTGCCATATCATGAGATACAGTATCAAAGCTTATGATGGCATATCTAGTTTCTGGGAAAACATTGTATGATAAGCATAAGCACGGTCAAGATGGTCAACTGACCTAAAGAGACAAAAGAACATTGTGCAGGATTGTGACTCGGATTAAGAAAACAACTGCTGCAAAAGTGACTTCAGAGCTCAATCTCAGTCCCGTGATTAAAGCTGTGATGGGAGATGTGGTATACACATAGAGAACTGATATGTAGCCATGGACTTTTTGAGGGACATATAGAGAAAAGCAAAAGCACTGATATAAAAGCAGATTTGTTTATTGTTTAACAACATTAAAATCATTAATAAGACTCTACAAAAGTCATTAAAAATCTGTCTTCCTGTAGGTTCACATAGATGTAATGATTCCAAAGAAAACTCTGCATGTAAACTTAATGCATCACAAGTGATCTTTCTCAGGAGTACATGTGAAAAGAAAAGGAGAGGAAGGAACCTCTAAGTGCAGTATTAACAATTTATTAGTAGACAATGGAAAATTTGCACTTACAAGATAAACGGTTAAAAAGACTCATCGTGTGGTAATTAGATCCAGGTGGGACATCCAGCCGTCCAGCAGCAAGCTATGCCTATAGGATCAGGAAGTTGAGTGCAGGATGTGCCTGTGCATCAAAAATGAAGCTTGGAGAGGAGAGACAGATGTAGCAGGTGAAAGGACCTCTTCAGAGGTCTGAAGGAGCCTATTGAGCATGCTCCGAAATGCATTACCGCCCCTTTCACCTGCTACATCTGTCTCTGCTCTCCAAGCTTCATTTTTGATGCACAGGCACATCCTGGACTCTACTATCTGATCCTATAGGCATAGCTTGCTGCTGGACGACTGGATGTCCCACCTGGATCCAATTACCACACGATGAGTCTTTATAACCGTTTATCTTGTAAGTGCAAATTTTCCATTGTCTACTAATAAATTGTTAATACTGCACTTAGAGGCGCCTTCCTCTCTTTTTCTTGTTACTGCATTAGAGCATTGCTTCCACTCTAAGAAGAGCTGCCTCAGTGTTACTGCTTCCATCCATCCATCCCTGATATCCATCTGGCACCTTTATCTTACAGCTACAGAGGTTGGGCTCCAACAAGCGTGCCCTATATAATGTACATGTGAAAAGAATCCATACGATGGAACCCAGTTGCTATTTGGAGATACAGAGCACAATATCTGCTGGAATAAACATAAAGTGAGGTATCTTCATCCTCTCTAGAGCAGCATGGACACCAAACAGGTAGAAGGCCGGCATTTTCATGATTGTGCACTATTAAAATTTGGTAAATATAACAAACTCATGTCTCAAACATAATGTCCTTAACCACTTCCAGACCGGACACTTTTACCCCCTTCCTGACCAGGGCAATTTTCAGCTTTTAGCGCTATCACACTTTGAATGACAATTGCGCGGTCATGCAACACTGTACCCAAATGAATTTTTTACCATTTTTTTGAGATAGATAAAGCTTTATTTTGGTGGTATTTATTCACCACTGGGATTTTTATTTTTTTGCTATGTAAATGAAATGTCCAAAAATTTTGAAAAAAAGTGTTTTTTTTATAAAATTTTGCAAATAAATAATATTTCATCATAAATCTTAGCCAAAATGTATTCCGTTATCTTTTTAGTAAAAAAAAAAAATCCAAATTAGTTTATAAGCAAAAATTATAATTTTTAAACATTTTTTTTACATTCTTATTTTATTTTTTTATATTATTATTTTTTATTTATTTTTTTACATACTGTCACCCTAGCAGTACAGTGTCACCATGGTGACACTGTACTACTTGTGAGGGGTGATGAAGATTTTTTTTTTTTTTTTTACACTGATTGCTTTTACACCCATATAGGATGTAAAAGCAATCATTTCTCTTTCTCTCTGTGTGCATTCTTGCACTCATTGAGAAGAACTGAGTGAGCTGTGATTGGTCACAGCTTGTCACATGGTACAAGGCTTTTGTGAATAGCCTTGTACCATGTGACCTCTGTGATCATTCACAGATTTCACACATAGTAAGCAATGATGTCAGAAGTGACATCTTGCTTACTACTTTGCATGTGATCACTGATTGGCCAATCAGTGATCACATGATCGGGACCTCGTACAGAGGTCCCGTCCGACGATCAGTGTTTCACTGTGTCCGGAGGACACAGCGGGCACCGGATCGTGGTGCTGCGCGCTCCCAGGGAGCGCGCACAAGCAGGGTGCGGGGAGGCCATTTATAGAGGGCCACCCGACCCTGCAGTGCCACCGTCCGGCCGTTTATATACAACGGCCGGTCGGGAAGTGGTTAAAAAAATGGCACCGTGCGGGTAAATGTTCATCACAAACAAAAAGAGAAAACTGAGAGTATTATGAATATCCTTGGTCAGTAATAGCAGATCTCTTACCCATTTACCTACCAGGGAATTTTACCTCTTCCTGCTCAGGCCAGTTTTCACCTTTCAGCGCTGTAGCACTTTGAATTACAATTTTTCAGCCATGCAACACTGTACCCACATGAAATGTTTATCATTTTTCACCCAAAGAGATTTCTTTGGGTGGTATTTAATCTGTTTTTTTTTATTTTCTGCGCTATAAATGAAAAAATACCAAAAATGTTGAAAAAAAATGCATTGCTTTTTTTTGTTTCTGTTATAAAACTTTGCAAATTGGGGAAAAGTTTGAGACATAATCACACAAGTAACTACATACACACTAGACTTTCCCCCGCACAATTTTTACACCACCACTCCTTACTTTCTTTTAGGACTTATAGTAAGTCGCTTGCCTTGCATATGATCAACGCTGCAAACCGGTGTATTCCGGTCCACTGGTGTTCAGAACATGTTCCCACTGTGCGAGAGTGGTTTCGTAGGGTTGTCAGGATTGCGGAGATGGAGGAACTGATTTCAGTGGCAAGGGAACACCCCAAGAGATTCAGGAGGACTTGGGCGTGCTGGAACCATTTCAAAACTACTAATACTTATCGCCTTTCAATGAATGAATGAGCTGAGACTTGGTGGCGTGAAATACCTTTAAGGCGTTTACCTCAGGAGTTACCCCATGGATTGAGTCTAAGCGGATTGTATCTTAAATTCGATGTAGAGTTTTTTTTTTTTTTTTTTTAGTTTGGCCAATATATAATGATGTGATTGGTTTAGCTGCAATTGCCTAATCATTGACCCCTTTCCCCCCCCCTTTTTTTTTTTTTTTTTCTTTTTCTCTCTCTCCCCCTACCCTTTACGAGGTCACTTTTTACATTTCTCTTCAATCGACGCTCCCTTCTCTTTTCTCTCTTCTCTCCATCTCACACCTTCTACATTCCCCTACTAATCATATCTTCTATAAGGAACAGAGCATCTATTCACATACAGGTGTGACTATTCTTTACAAAAGTAACCTACATTTTCCAGATACGGACACATATGGCATATACGCCTTCAGAAGATATTTCTGCCTTACACTCCACAGTCCTATTATCTGAGAACTCCCTACTCAGTGGATCATTGTCCAATATACTTATCTAGTTTATTTACTATAATCATTATATCTACTGGTATGCATTATACATTTGCTATATTATGATATTTTGCCTCGAGATGAATCACACTTTAAACAGACATCTTATGACTCGTCTGCATTACGGGAGAACGTGTAATATGTCTATGTGCAGACTGTGCTCCGTATCTGTATATGACTTGATATGCCTTTCATATTTCAATAAAATACTTTTTTGGGGGGCGTGTCCAAGATGGCGACCGGACAAGCCGCCTAAACCGGAGCTCTCGGCATCCCGATCCTCATCCACCGCCATCCAGGTGATCTCCTTCGGCGGGAGTAATCGGGAGACCCGGCGTCGCTATTGGGGACACCACTGAGAGGCCCGGGACGTTCTTGGCCCTGCTCCGCTGCAGTGATCCGGTGAGGCCTACTGCGGCTGAGTGAAGCCGCGATACTCGCCGGCTTGCGCTCGGCTGGGTGTCGGGTGCGAGTGACGCACAGTGTCAGTGTGAGGAGGGGACTATTGGTCATCTCCCCCTCCTCACCCGGATCAGTGAAGGGAGACAGCGGATTCCTCTGTTCCCACTGAGCAGTCTCCACAGTGGAGCGGTGAGGACTGTCACGGCCCGACGAGACCGCGACCACACCCATTAAAACGCCGGGTGGGTGATAAAGAGGATTGCAGGTCCCCAGCACCTTTGTGCCAAGCACAGTGAACATTGTCCCCTGACCCATCGGGGCACCCCCCCACCCGAACCTAGAGAGAAACAGCCAACAATAGGGCCCATATAATCCCCTGCAACAGTGAGCTGTGTGGCAGCTAGGCCCGACGAAGCTGACTCCTCTGCACAGATATACTAGGGGAACACAAAGGCGACCCCTACAGCCCCTCAGGAACACAAAATTCTATGAAATACACAGATTCAGCAATATCAGTCTCTGCCTTTCTGCTCATCGCTGAGATATACACAGTCTATCCAGGAATAATTATCCCCCCCTCTTTCGCAAGTTTTGGGGGTCCCAACCCGATCCCACTGAAAATGTCTACTTAATACTTTGATCCTTGACGCACGGAGGTGGGATTACGCAATTATAACACAGAGAGTAACCGCCAACATGGGTAAATCTGACAAGAAATCTACTACCCCTCGTTCCAGATCCCCTCGTCGTCTGAATGGCCCTGCCAATCGCAGTATCCCGGAATTATTCCGGTCTCAGACTCCAGAGCACGCGGAAGCTTCTTCCCATGTATCTCCCCCACATTCGCCTCGTACAGAGACTCCTTTACAGTACGTGGCTCAAGCCGCAGCTTCCTCTATTAGACACTCTGAAACCTCACCTCTCACTATAGGGGACTTGAAAGCGGTCGCCTCAGATATTAAAGGGACTCTCTCTGCGGCAATTGCTGAGTTACATATTGATTTGCAGGCAGTGGCTAACAGGCTTGACGCAGTGGAAGATAAAGTAATCGCACAAGACCTAACCATTCATGATATGTGCAAACAGGTTGATACGCACACTATGCATTTGAGGGAGCTTGATCGTCACATCGAAGACCTGGATAACAGGGGAAGACGACATAATTTAAGGGTGCGGGGTGTCCCTGAGGCAATCGAATCTGCCCAACTTTCCCAGGCGCTTTTAACCATCTTTAATGATATTTTGGAAAGACCACCTGAATCCCCAATTGAAATCGAACGTCTACATAGGGCTTTGCGTCCTAAGGGCAGAGACACTGATCCACCGAGAGATATAATTTGCTGTATGGTAGACTTCAGGCTTAAAGAAGAAATACTACGTAGAGCTCGGGATAAACACCACTTGCGATATCATGAAACAGAAATTAAATTATTCCAGGATCTATCCCACCTCACCTTGCAACGTAGGAAAGACTTACGCCCATTACTAGATCTACTTCGCTCCAGGGGAATAGCATATCGCTGGAAGTTTCCGTTTGGCCTATCAGCAACACACCTGGGGAGATCAGCTCTCATGAGATTCCCGGAAGACCTTACATTATTCTGTGAAACTCTGAATATCCCTTTACTGGACATTCCCAATTGGTCAAGTGCAACTCTTCCCTCATCACGGTCAATTGAAGACCCCATGGAGACGCAATTCTCTAGACACCCTAGAAGAGAAAGACGAAGCAGATCCCCTCACGCCTCAACCTCCCCTGTACGACGGCGGCTCATCACTGGTGATAGTTTACCAGCATCACCTGCACATCGCAAGGCACGTCACGAATGACTCTCCTCAGTTTTTTCCATCCATCTGTGTAGCATCTTTCTCCCAATCGGAGGCCTCTTTATACAAGACCCAAATGTGTTTCATATTTTTCTTGTAGTGCAAGGTTCCATTCCACAGTCTATCGAAAACCACCTATACTCCCGGGGAGTGGACACTGGGGTATGTTTATTGTATCAAATCAGCATATTGCTTCTGTATACTATTTACCAGTTATATATATTTGTATATCTTAAATATACCTGCTGAAGTTATTCTCGCGCTTTGCCCCAGGGGAATATATGTGACTCTGCTAAGGGAGATGCGGGTGATACCCCTGTTGAATTGGGCACCTACGCACCTGGTCAGGAAAGGCCTAATGTATTAACTTATTAGCTCTAACGGAAACTGAAATGTAGACCTGTTTGGGATCTAGAGATGCTGGCCTATCCACTTTTCTGGATCTACGCCTGACTCTCTGAATCTCAACTTCTTATGCGTTAGATGCACTTAGATAAGACATCCATATATTCCTGCTTTTTATGTCAAAACACCAAAGTTGTGTAAAACCAACTGATCCTATTTGGAGGACACGTATTTTATATTCCTTGAGACACTCTGGAGATAGCTGTTATAATCTTTCTTACTATCTCTAAAGTGACCCTATGGTATTGCTCGTGCATGATCGTAGTATACTTGGCTGTACAACTTGCCCCTAATGAATCCCAGAGTATGCTACTGCTACACGGTCTCACAGGATTCATTCTCAGTTTAGCATGCTTTCCTTCATACCCATCATTCAGCCTGGATACATGTGTATGGCTATCTGTGTTAAGCAGACACTATGTTAATACCCCAATCCTGCAACCTCCTCACTCTCCCTACAATATTTTTCTCCTACATAGTAACCCGAACTCCTTCACATACATCGTGGTATCTGGTATAGTACATACCTTCTACTCACTCATGGATTAGGTGGTGTTTCAGCCATGAGATATGGGACCTCCATATTTGATGTTCACATTTATGGTTCATCTCGCTGTTGTGTTAAGTTTTGACCTATACAGTTATTCGATTTGATCCATGCTCACGTATGGCCACGGATTATGAATGCCTTCTCCTTGATGGCCTGCCATGGTCTAATAGGCGTTGGGGAGTCCAGCATTCCTTAGTAGTGACCTACTGTACAGCATAAGATCACTCGGTTGGGACCAATATTTACCTTGTTTATGGAAAACGGTTCAACAGAATGAATGGCCTAAGGCCTACATCCCGGAATATTCCTATGTTATGTTATTGCTGTTGCCCTGCATTGTTTCGCATAAAGATGGTATTCTTACTCGGAACGGATACAGTTTATGAAGACCATCTTACGATGGCACGATTGTTTGCTATGCATGATCGAAGTCATTTATAGGAATTGTCTACTTATTTCCTACATTCTGTTTAACTTGTGATCGTATAGTATTTTTGAGGTATGAGCATGCTATATTCCATTGAATAACACAGTCTTAGTGTCCATTCACATCAACATTTTATACATTCAATCTAATAGGACCTTTCCTTTAGCACATACCTCTTTCATATCGGTTCTCGTGCATTTACTCTTGTGAGCCTTACTATCGACCCTCTTGCTCATTCACAATATTTGTACTCATCCAGCTTTATACATACTATTTTACACCTACCTCCCTTTCCAAATAAGAATAGATTACCTCTCGGTATAAATTAGCTACTTCCCACATATCTCTGTGTGTCAAGGACACCTTATGTTGGAACTAATTCCTTTGTATACCTCTCGTTTGAGAGAATAAGACCTCTTTACGATTTTACTGTACACTCACAATGCGGCTGTCTCTGGGTTCGACACATCTCCACATGTAATTTCGTATTCCTGTATACAATTTTACATACAACCATTTCATAAGAGCTTTAATAGGAGATAGAGTAGCTGGTCTATCTCTTCTCTGGAGTTTAGTTTGTTCTGGAAGTTGAAGGAATATATATTAATACATATATATGGGTTTCTATGAGACACGCCTGACACTTCTTTTCTTCTTTGTCACACTCTTTAATTCTTCCTCCATATAATTACTATCTCTATTTCTACCTCTAGACGACCCTGTTCCCCTCCCCCCCCCCTTTTTTTTTTTTTTTTTTTTTTTTTCTCCCCGCCACTCATTTGTTGTACTTATAGACTTTGCACAGGTTTTTCTAGTATACAATATCATGGCTATCAACCACACATCTCCATGTTCAGCCCGCACGCTCTCAGTGGCCTCTCTTAACGCCAAGGGCTTAAATATACCTGAGAAACGCTCACAACTTCTAACATACATGAAAAACCTTCGAGCAGATGTGCTATTTATCCAAGAAACACACTTCCGAACGGATCACATACCTAGATTTTCAAATGCTAATTACCCAACGGCTTATCATGCAGTCAACACGGAGGTGAAAGCAAAAGGTGTTTCCATCTTACTTACCAAACAGCTCCCATTTAAAGTTACTGAGTCTCTCGAGGACCCTGAGGGGAGGTACCTCTTTCTCAAAGGTTCCCTTTTTAATAAGCCACTTACTTTTGCCAACATTTACAGCCCCAATACTGCACAAGTATGCTTTTTTCGTAAAATCTCCAAATTACTTGCTACGTTTCAATCAGGTATTTTGATTCTGGGAGGTGATTTTAATGTAGCTTTGAATCCGCTGGAAGACACTTCAACTGGTTTTTCCTCTAAACCATTCAAAGCACTTAAACAGATTAAACTTGAACTTCATGACCTTCTCCTTCATGATACCTGGCGCACCCTTCACCCTACGGACAAAGACTACACCTTTTATTCCGCACCACACAAACGCCATTCCAGAATCGACTATTTTTTTCTCTCACAAAAGGACTTACATATACTGAAATCGGCCTCGATCGAGCCAATGATTCTATCTGACCATCACCCAATTATGATGACTTTACAATTCCCGGACGTACCAGCCGCACCCAAAACATGGAGATTGGATCCCTTTCTTCTTACAGACTCATCCGTCACCCTCCAGATCCGTGATTCTTTGATCAACTACTTTAAAGAAAACGCATCTCCAGATACGACCCCCCTCGTACAGTGGGAGGCGCACAAATGTGTAATGCGTGGCCTTCTCATGTCCATATCCGCTTCACGAAAACGCCTAGCTCAAGCATCTTTTACCGCCTTATTGCAAAAAGTCCGTGTACTGGAACGCACGCATAAACGCTCTAGAGCCTTGGAATCTGCAACAGAACTAGTTCAGGCGCGAAAACAACTCCAAGATGTCGTTGAAAAAAAAACCAAACGTAATTTTACTCTACAACAGAAACTTTTCTATGAACATGGAAACAAGAGTGGCAAATTTCTAGCCAGGGCCTTGCAATCTAGAAGGGCAGCTCAGCAAATCTATCAGCTCACTTCCAAGCAGGGTCGCTCACTGAAAACATCACCGATTATTGCAGCTGAATTTGAGCAATACTATTCCTCTCTCTACAATTTGCCCATACCTTCTAAACCGACAGGAGACACTAGGCCTCGTGAGGCTATTATTCAGACCTTCCTGACCAGATACATGGCAAACCCTATTTCTAGAACAAAAGCGCAAGACTTAGATGGCGCCTTGACCCTGACGGAGCTACAACAAGCCATTGCACAATTGAAACCTGGTAAAAGTCCAGGTCCTGACGGGTTTATCACTTCGTACTATAAATCCTTTAGTGACATCTTAGCACAACCATTTCTACGGGCCTTTAATACTTTAGATACACCAGGGCAGTCCATGCGCCATCTCTCTGAGGCTCATATTACGGTCATACCAAAAGAGAATAAGGACCAAACCTCTCCAGCGAACTACCGTCCGATCTCTCTATTAAACGTTGATCTAAAGATCTTTGCCAAAATCCTGGCCAATCGTCTATTACGCATCATAGATCCCATCGTATCAACAGACCAGGTGGGCTTTGTACCAGGGAGGGAGGCTAGAGACAACACAATAAGGGCCATAAATATTCATCATTGGTTAACTCAAAAACAACATTCTGGCTTCTTTCTATCTTTAGATGCAGAGAAGGCATTTGATGGACTGGCGTGGGATTACATGGAGGCAGTTCTGATTGGACTTGGATTGCCTCCGCGTTTCCTGGCGTTTATCATGTCTCTATATACCACTCCCACAGCTAAAGTGCGAGTTAATGGTCTCCTTTCGAACTCCTTTTCGATAGGTAATGGGACTAGACAAGGATGTCCTTTATCCCCCCTCTTATTTATTCTGACACTGGAACCTTTGTTGAATTGCATCAAACAGAATGATAACATCAAGGGGATTCTGATAAAAGGCAAAATTCATAAAATAGCAGCCTTTGCTGATGACATATTACTTTTCCTAACAGACCCACATATCACTTTACCTAATCTGCTACAAGAATTCAAATTGTTCCAGTATCTGGCTAACTTCAAAATTAACTTCTCTAAATCTCAAGCCCTTAATGTCTCCTTGACCCAAGATGTGTTTAGACAAGCGAAATCGAATTTTCCTTTTACCTGGCAG
The DNA here is from genome assembly GCF_062004578.1 of Staurois parvus. Lineage (NCBI taxonomy): Eukaryota > Metazoa > Chordata > Amphibia > Anura > Ranidae > Staurois > Staurois parvus. Next base: position 14,558,476 of record NW_028317949.1, read on the forward strand.
TCGAAGGCGATCACGTACCTGGGTATCCAATTACCAACTCACCTAACGGAACTTTACGATAAAAACTTCTTACCCCTCTTGCGTAATATCTCCACAGACCTTCAAACTTGGAATAAACCTTGGTTCTCTTGGTTTGGTAGAGCTGCCATTCTCAAGATGAACGTGCTTCCTAGAATATTGTATCTACTGCAAACAATACCAATTAAATTACCATCTTCTTTCTTCGCATCTTATAAAACACTCTGTACCTCCTTTCTTTGGTTTAATAAACGCCCAAGAATTAGCTTTGCCCAACTCACCATGCCCAAAAACGGTGGAGGTATTGGATTGCCTGATATTGCCCGATACTACAGGGCTTGTCACCTAGCAAGGGTAGTAGATTGGACCACGACCCACAATTGTAAAGTTTGGGTTGGTTTGGAGGCAGATTTCTCAACGATACCACTTGCCCCTTCCCCTTGGCTGGAAAACTCTCATATTCCTTCAGAGTTTCGGGAACACCCTCTTATAGGTCCTACCTTAAGCTGTTGCCATCAGTTGTTCCGGAAAAAAGAACTCTCTTCCTCTCCGGGTCCCTTAACTCCGATCAAAATGAATCCAGACTTTCTGCCGGGTATGTCCCGGGCCTTCCTAGCCGGAGATAATTGTCCAGACAACCTGACGGTACGTCACCTTTTCAAAGATAAGAAGTTCTTATCTAGAGAGGACATTATGAAGACATGGCCATCCCTAATATTTACGCCATGGATGTTTAGACAACTTCATCACTTTATACGAAGCTCCCCACATATGCAAGATTATTCAAGGCCACTTACTCCGTATGAGAAACTTTGCTTTACGGACGTCCCCCAGAGACATGTTATATCCAAGCTCTATTCCTATCTGGATACCGCCAATATGTCTCAACCTCGAAAGGCATGTGAGGCTTGGTCGCTCGACCTACAACTGCCATTGTCACCGGAAGATTGGGATCACATCTATGATCATATGCATACAGGTTCCATATGTGTCTCTACACAAGAAAACAACTATAAATTATATTCTAGATGGTACAGAGTTCCATCCTTGCTTCATAGATTTGATCCTGATGTTTCGGATTTGTGCTGGAGATGTCAACGGGCAAAGGGTACACTCCTACATATATGGTGGGACTGTCCACTGCTGCTGCCCTTTTGGAGAAAAGTGCGAGACTTAGTTTCACAAGTAACCACGCATAATCTAGACTTCACCCCTGCACAATTTTTACTCCACCACTCCTCACTTCCTTTTCGGACTTATCGTAAGTCTCTTGCCTTACACATGATAAACGCGGCAAAACAATGTATCCCTGTTCACTGGCGATCAAAACAGGTTCCCACTGTGCGGGAGTGGTTTCTTAGGGTCATCAGGATTGCGGAGATGGAGGAGCTGATTTCAGTGGCAAAAGAACACCCCGAGAGATTCAGGAAGACTTGGGCGTGCTGGAAACATTTTCAAACCACCAGTATTTATCGTCTTTATATGCATGAATGAGACGAGATCCAAAACACAAAAACCTTTTGAGTTCTCACCTCTAGAATTGCTCCACAGACTGTGTCTACCCAGACTATATCTTACATAAAGGTATAATCTAAGTTACCATAAATAATGCTCCATGATATGATTGGTTGACAGCCACTATTCATTATTTGATCGGCTCCACCCCTCCCCCCCCCCCCCTTTTTTTTTTTTTTTTTTTTTTTTTTTTTTTTTTTTTTATCCCCTTCCTTCTATAATGTTACTCTTCCCACCTCTTTTCACCTGATGTGTCTTTCTCTCTTCTTTTCCTTTCTCCTTTCCTTTCCTACTTTTCTTCACACCTTTTTCTTCTACAAGTAACTACATCTTCTATGAGGGACAGAGTGCCCTTTCATATATAGGTATGATTGTCTTTCACAATAAGAACCCTACATTCCCCGGCTACGGACACAGAAGAACTGTACGCCTTCAGAGGACACATTGTACTACGCTTCATAGTCCCATTATTTGAGTAATCCCTACTCATAAGAGCAGCATCCACTATAATTCTCCAGACTACCTATCATAATCAGCACTGTTATTGGTCTAGTTCATTCATCTACTATAATGTGATCTTTTGTATCAGGGTAATTTATACTTCAAATAAACAATTTATGACCCGTCTGCGCTACGGGAGATTAAGACAGATGTTTATGCACGGACTGTGTTCCGTATCCGTATATGACTTGTTATGCCTTTCTTATTTCAAAATAAAAACTTTTTTTGGAAAAAAAAAAAAAAATACTTTTTTGGAAAAAAAAAAAAAAAAAATAAAACTGTCTACTCAAATTTAGGCCAAAATGTATTTTGCTACATTTCTTTAGTGAAAATTATCCAAAGCAGTGTTATAGAGTCCACAAACTATGGTATAGATCTACAAATCGATAAATACTGATGTATTGATGGCCTATCTCATTTCTTGAGGCCCAAAAATGCCAGGACAGTAAAATACCCCCCAAATTATCTCTTTTTTGGAACATAGACAGTCTGACGTATTTCATTAGAGGCATGGTAAGTTTTTTGATGATTTTTGTCATAATTTTGTGGAAAAGGAAGAAATTAAAAACAATTTTTTTTACATACTGTCACCAATGCAGTACAGCAGCATCATAAAGCTGGTGCCACGGTGATCAGGGACACTGACTGGTGACAGTATATTAAAAAAAAAATCATAATAATAATTTTTTATAACTTTTTTTTATATTTTTATGATTTTTTTTTTTACTCCTGTGACCAGAGCAATATAATGTTACCATAGTAACATTGTACTACTCTGGGCAAGTGATCAGGTTGTTTTTATTTTACACATTATGATTGTTTATACCAACAGATTTCATTGGTATAAGCAAGCATTTTTACAGAATGAAACTGTTTAATTCAGTAGATTTTGTTGTGATCAGCTGTGATTGGCCATAGCTGGCCAGAGATGGAATGTGTTTGGCCCAGTCTTTACATGTTACCACTGTGGCCAATCACAACTAGCAGCACAGTTGTAAGGCATGAAAGGAAGCCTTTCATTGTTTATAACTGTCATGGGATCTGCTGTGATTGGTCACAGTGATCACATGACACTGGCAGCAGGCCGGTGTAGTGATCTGTCATTGGCCATGTCCAGTGGACAAAGATGGTGACAGATCACACCGAAGCAAGGCCCGCGGGGTGAGTGCAAGGCACGATCCTGGGAGAACATCATATGACGTTCTCCCAGGAGTATAGGGGTTCCGCCTGGCCTATTGCAAGATAATCATTCATCATAAGTGAATCAAGATACAAGTTGTTAACCATATCATAATCATCTAGGTCCAGCAGCATTCTCTATATGCTGCTCTATATGCGTTCATCAAAAAAGTCCATGGATATGTATCCATTCTCTATTTGTATACTGCCTTATAAGGATGAGGGCATATAGCCCAAAAGGGTTTGACTACTAAAGCTGGTTCACTCAGAATCCCGTGCACTTCTGCAAAGAAACCAATCAGCTTACAGGTTTTATTGCTAAAGCTTAATTGAAAAAACTGAGGATAGAAGCTGATTGGCTACCATGCACAGGTGCATGAAATTGTGAGTGAACCAGCTTTAGTAAATAAATCCCACAGTGTCTTATCCATTCTGTGTGTTTTATGATGGGAGATGCAGACCTGGGATGCAGACATCAGTTATTCTGATAGCAAGAGACATATTGGATCTACAACTTAAACATCATGGGCCTTGTGGGACTGTATGAGGAGTTAGTGGTGCATGTTGCTATGTGATAGTTTCCATCTAGTGAAGTTCAGTTAGATAAAAAGCTTAGGTAGCACTATTTATTGTGTCATAGGCAGCCAGTTAACACCATTTTCTTTGTAAGTAATGGAGAGACGGAACTAATACATGTGTGTTCATACACATTTAGGTCTCCTGTGTGAGCCCAGGCTTGTCATAGCCTACGTTTACACAGGAGTGGTGCAGGAAACCTCCCTGCAACAATCTTATGCCTTCACACAAGGAGAAGTTGCTTCACAGGTCTGGGAATTCTCTGCTCTCCTTGAAGGGATAACAGCATGGGCTAGACAACTTCTGATTGGCCAGCACCATGATGGTGCTGACCAATCAGAAGCCGTTTAGCAGTTGTATGGAGAGGAAAGAAAGTTGTGGGGATTTCAAATCCCCAGATTTGTAAAATGGCTTTTCCTTGTGTGACAGCATGGGATCAGTGCAGGGAAGTTTCCCCATGTAAACTCAGGCTATGACAAGCCTGGATTCACACAAGAATGGTGGGAAAACCACATGAGACTTGGATAAAAATTGCACTGCATTCTTGTTCAAATTGCATGCTATTATTTGATGTGCGATTTGCACCCATTTGTATGGACGCAAATCGCACCACTAAGTATCAGTTTTGGGTATCGGGAGCATTTTCATGAGTATAAGTACTGGTATTTGTGCATTTCTGTCATTTAGTAACTGCCTACCCCATATTAGATGTGGGCAAACAGCTACACTGACAGTCTGCTGGAGCCTTGCGTTGCACCCGTGATCTGCTGATCGCTAGGTGCAATGCATTACAGGCTCCTAATACAAAAAAAAATTAAGTGCACTTTTTTACCCTCAAAAAGATGTGCATTGTTATTTTTTTAAAGGTGAACATATCTTATAACTTTCCACAACAGACCAAGCTGACAAGAGAAAGTGGCAGTTTTAGGGCTGCAAAAAATGATTTAGCAATGGTAAAGGTGCTTACAATGATCAGCTTCTATTGATATGAATAAACCTTTATCCTGAAAGGAAAATAAAAAAACTTGCTGTAATTTCTTAAAAATTGTTAGCTAGGGTTAAACTTTAATTGTTAGTCACTTAAGTAAAGTCCATATAAATCTACTAGTTCAGCTAACACTACTCTCTCCATAGGTCAAAAAGTTTGCTGTCCAAAGTTGGCTATGTAACACATACAGTACATTACTAGGACATCTTAAAATAGCAAAATGTGTAATATTTCAGGGATGTAGGCATGTACCAGGAATACCTCATGTTCTTCTTTCCTAAAACAATCATTGGTGGAAGATACCCAGCCCCCATTTCATTTTTCCTGAGGTACTCCATACAGTTGCAAGAAAAAGTATGTGAACCCCTTGGGATTACGTGGAGTTTTGCATGAATTGGGCATAAAATGTGCTCTGAACGTCATCTAAGTCACAACAATAGAAGAACACAGTCTGCTGAACATAATACTACACAAATATTAGATGCTGCCATGGTTTAATTGCACATAACATGTAAACATTCACAGTGCAGGGAGGAAAAAGTATGTGAGGCCCTAGCTTAATGACTTCTCCCAGAGCTAATTGGAGCCAGGAGTGAGCCAACCTTGACTCCAATCAGTGTGATGATATCGGATGTGTTGCTGACAGCTGTCCTGCCCTTAGAAAACACACACCTGTTTTGGGTTTACTGGTTTCAAGAAGCACTGTCTGATGTGAACCATGCCTCGCAGAAAAGAGCTCTCAGAAGACCTACGATCAAGAATTGTTGACTTGCATGAAGCTGGAAAGGGTTACAAAAGTATCTCCAAAAGCCTTGATGTTCATGTGTCCACGGTAAGACAGACTGTCTACAAATGGAGAAAGTTTAGCACTGTTGCTACTCTCCCTAAGCGTGGTCGTCCTGTAAAAATGACTGAAAGAGCACAGCGCAGAATGCTGCATGAGGTAAAGAAGAATCCCAGAGTGTCAGCTAAAGACCTACAGAAATCTCTGGCACATGCTAACATTTTTGTTGACACATCTACAATAAGGAAAACATTCAACAAGAATGGAGTACATGGGAGGACACCACGGAGGAAGCCATTGCTGTCCAAAAAGAATATTGCAGCACTTTTGAAGTTTGCAAAAGAGCACCTGGATGTTCCACAGCACTACTGGCAAAATATACTGTGGACAGATGAAACCAAGATTGAGTTGTTTGGGAAGAACACACAACACTATGTGTGGAGAAAAAAAGGCACAGCACACCAACATCAAAACCTCATCCCCACTGTAAAACATGGCGGAGGGAGAATCATGGTTTGGGGCTGCTTTGCTGCCTCAGGGCCTGGATGGATTGTTGTCATTGATGGGAAAATGAATTCCAGAGTTTATCAAGACATTTTGCAGGAAAACGTACGACCATCTGTCCGCCAACTGAAGCTCCGCAGAGGATGGGTGATGCAACAGGACAATGACCCAAAGCATACAAGTAATTCAACAAAACAATGGCTGCAACAGCACAGAATACGCCTTCTGGAGTGGCCCAGTCAGAGTCCTGACCTCAACCCGATTGAAATGCTGTGGCATGACCATAAGAGAGCGATTCACACCAGACATCCCAAGAATATTGCTACACTGAAACAGTTTTGTGAAGAGGAGTGGTCCAAAATGACTCCAGATCGTTGTGCAGGTCTGATCTGCAACTGCAGGAAACGTTTGGTTGAGGTTATTGCTGCCAAAGGAGGGTCAACCAGTTATTAAGTCCAAAGGTTCACATACTTTTTCCTCCCTGCACTGTGAATGTTTACATGTTATGTGCAATTAAACCATGGCAACATCTAATGTTTGTGTAGTATTATGTTCAGCAGACTGTGTTCTTCTATTGTTGTGACTTAGATGACGTTCAGAGCACATTTTATGCCCAATTCATGCAAAACTCCACGTAATCCCAAGGGGTTCACATACTTTTTCTTGCAACTGTATATTAAACTTAGATATTTGGAAAGATTGTGCAATAATGGCAGACTTTCAAGGCAAACAGTGGGGTAATCACATGACAGGTTATTATACAGAATTTAAGCAGAAAGAATTAATTGATACAGAGCTGAATTCTTTATTTTTTTTTAATCTCAGTAAGATCTGAGTAAAATCACTTGTGTTCTGGCATATTAGGTCCTTTGAGAACTACATTCAAAATGAGGTTAATACCTTTGGCCTTAGGGTTAAAATTTTCCCCACTCTCGATAATATAGACCCTAATTGTAAGAGAGAATGGGAGAAAATCCTCAATAGGCATGATTAATTTGTTGATCTCTGAATATAAGAACCAGATAAGTGCTTTGGACAAAGATCTGGATGACTTAAACGTACAACTACAACATCTAAAAACACAACCTCATATGCTGAATGGTACAAGAAATTAAGAGACCATTTGGAAAATGTACTAAAAACATTCACAATAAAAGGAAAATACATTTTCAAGAGACAAAACTGCTTTTCAGGAAGGTAGAGTCTATAAGTGAATCTATGACCAGTATAAGTACAAAATTAGACAAAAGTACATGCCCTACACACCAGATCATTCTTTGAATGTCTCTCAATCATCTTTTTCATCTTCTGCTTCTGTTCCTTCACAGGTTTCTACTAAACATAATAGTATATAGTGATTTAAAAAAAGCCGACATGGTGGTGGCTCACAAGGATAATCTACAAAAACAACAACCTTGGAACAAACATCTGAGATGGGCAAATCCACACAAGAGTGTCCACCTACAATGGTGTCAGGTAACACACAAGGTGGTGGGAGACTTTTTTCTTCTTCATCCATAGATGAAACACTTGGTGATGGTTCTTCTTCATATGCAAAAAAACAATTCCTAATGGGGTCAGTTTGGCTTCTCAAACACAATCTAACAATCCTAATTTATTAGCACAATCTGACAAAATTCTCAACAGGAATAAAGGAAACAGGAAGACAAAAACATACATGAAAAAAACAAAATTCAGAGAAGTAGGCCTTAATAAAGTTAATTTAACTAACTTCCAACAATCTGTAGAAGAAAAGAATGTTTTGGCGTTGGGCTTGAGTGTTTGTCCCCTGGAGAACTTGGATAAATTCACAGTAGTAAAAGCTCTACAAATGTTTGCCTGTAATTTAATCTTAAAACGTATGTATGAGAAGACTAAGAATAAGCCATTAACCACTCGCTCCTGAGGATTTACCCCCCTTAATGACCAGGCCTTTTTTTGCTGTTTGGCGCTGCACTAATTCAAATGATAATTGCGCGGTCATGCAATGCTGTACCCAAACAAAATTTACGTCCTTTTTTTCACACAAATAGAGCTTTCTTTTGGTGGTATTTGATCACCTGTGCGCTTTTTATTTTTTTCGCTATAAACAAAAAAAACACGAAAATTTTGAAAAAAAAACAATATTTTCTACTTTCAGCTATAAAAAATATATCGTAAACTCAAAGTTAGTCATAAATTTAAGCCAAAATGTATTCTGCTACATGTTTTTGGTAAAAAAAATCCCAATAAGTGTATATTGATTGCTTTGTGTGAAAGTTATAGCGTCTACAAACTATGGTATAGATCAGCAATGGGAAAACTACGGCCCGGCGGACCTTTTAATCCGGCCCACGGATGTGGCTGTCAGGATGTGTGTAGGCGGGGCAGCGTGACGAACGTGAGGAGAGGGGAGCAGGGCTCCTCTCACAGTCTGCCCTGAAGACCGGAACAACGCGGGAACACGGCGAGAGGAATGCGCGGAGCAAAGGTAAGTGAATTGACACGGGGGACTTGGCTTACTACTTGGGGGGGAATAGTACTGTGGGGGATGAAATACTATATGAGGGATGAATTAATATGGGGGATGAATTAATATGGGGAATGAATTACTATAGGGGGGATGAATTACTATATGGGGGATGAATTACTATGGGGGATGAATTACTATATGGGGGATGAATTACTATGGGGGATGAATTACTATATGGGGGGTGAATTACTATGGGGGATGAATTACTATATGGGGGATGAATTACTATGGGGGATGAATTACTATATGGGGGATGAATTACTATATGGGGGAGGAATTACTATGGGGGATGAATTACTATATGGGGGATGAATTACTATATGGGGGATTAATTACTATGCTTACTATGGGGGAATATTACTCTGCTTACTATGGATGACACATACACATCATTCATCTACTCTTGGTCCGGCCCACGGGTCCAATATATGAACCCATTTCGGCCCTCAAGTCAAAAAGTTTGCCCACCCCTGGTATAGATACTGTAATTTATGCTTTTTTTTGCTATACAGCGCTGCACTAATTCAAATGATAATTGCGCGGTCATGCAATGCTGTACCCAAACGAAATTTACGTCCTTTTTTTCACACAAATAGAGCTTTCTTTTGGTGGTATTTGATCACCTGTACATTTTTTATTTTTTTCGCTATAAACAAAAAAACCATGAAAATTTTGAAAAAAACCCCAATATTTTCTACTTTCAGCTATAAAAAATATATCGTAAACTCAAAGTTAGTCATAAATTTAAGCCAAAATGTATTCTGCTACATGTTTTTGGTAAAAAAAAATCCCAATAAGTGTATATTGATTGCTTTGTGTGAAAGTTATAGCGTCTACAAACTATGGTATAGATACTGTAATTTATGCCTTTTTTTGCTATACAGCGCTGCACTAATTCAAATGATAATTGCGCGGTCATGCAATGCTGTACCCAAACAAAATTTACGTCCTTTTTTTCACACAAATAGAGATTTCTTTTGGTGGTATTTGATCACCTGTGCGCTTTTTATTTTTTTCGCTATAAACAAAAAAAACACGAAAATGTTTTAAAAAAAACAATATTTTCTACTTTCAGCTATAAAAAATATATCGTAAACTCAAAGTTAGTCATAAATTTAAGCCAAAATGTATTCTGCTACATGTTTTTGGTAAAAAAAATCCAGTGCATTAGCGGGCAAACTGGCGCTATCTGGGAGGGGCGCTAACACTATCGGAAGTCACCAGTGACACTAATACAGTGATCAGTAAAAATTTTGTTCACTGTAATCAATGACACTGGTGACAGGGCAGTGAAGGGGTTAACTGGGGGGGGGCAATCAAGGGGTTAAATGGGATTTCTGGTGCACTAGCGGGCAAACTGGCGCTATCTGGGAGGGGCGCTAACACTATCGGAAGTCGCCAGCAACACTGATACAGTGATCAGTAAAAATTGGTTCACTGATCAGTGACACTGGTGACAGGGCAGTGAAGGGGTTAACTTGGGGGGGGGCGATCAAGGGGTTAAACGAGATTACTGGTGTACTGGCGGGCAATCTGGCGCTATCTGGGAGGGGCGCTAACACTATCGGAAATCGCCAGCGACACTAATACAGTGATCAGTAAAAATTGGTTCACTGATCAGTGACACTGGTGACAGGGCAGTGAAGGGGTTAACTGGGGGGGGGGGGCGATCAAGGGGTTAAACGGGATTACTGGTGTACTGGCGGGCAATCTGGCGCTATCTGGGAGGGGCGCTAACACTATCGGAAATCGCCAGCGACACTGATACAGTGATCAGTAAAAATCGGTTTACTGATCAGTGACACTGGTGACAGGGCAGTGAAGGGGTTAACTGGGGGGAGGGGGGGGTGATCAGGGGGTTAAATGTGTCCTCTAGTGTGTTCTAACTGTCAGTGTGCTGTTTTACTCACTTTTACTGTGTCTTCTTCTCTGTCTGGAACGGAATGTGTCCAGGCAGAGAAGAATGACATCATATCCTGCCCTGTGTAAATGTCAACACAGGACAGGATAGGACAGGGACCGATCATCTGATTTCAGCCAGAAATCACTGGCTGAAATCTAATGATTGATCCCTCCTGGATCGAATGGTGTCACCCGCGAAAGTGTCCGGAGCGCGGAGCCCGTTTTAAAACGTGGTTTTGTGCTCCACTGCCGCCCTGCACACTTACTGTATAAATACAGAGGCAGGGCGGCAAGCGGTTAAATATAGAGGATCAAAAAAAGCTTTGGACAGTCTTTTGTCTTTGTTGAAGGAGAATGACCTTACGGATCTTATTGACCGTATGGATATTGTCCAACTTCTTAAAAAAATTTATGTTAATGATAACAATTCTCCTAAGTATATGTCCACACTGAAAAAAAAAATTGATTTCTTTCCCCCTCCTAGCTCAAACTCCAACATAGCAGTGTTTCTTAAATTGCTTTGTGGTGAAAAATTAAAAATTAACTATAAAGGGAAAAGGAATTTTAGCTAAAATTAGAAATGGGCTCTGGACCATTTAGCAAAAAATACCTCCCTTGTCAATAAACCATCGGCTAAGGGGGTAATATTGTCATACTGAATAATGACCAATATGTCAGTATGTGTAATAAGATTGGTCAGAATAGAAATTGGTATCGTCCAATCTCCCCCAATGTGATTAATACATTTAATAGCCAATTTTATGAATTAGTTGATACAGCTTTCTTGATTGGCATAATCACCAAAAACACATAGGAATTCATTAGAACCAACTTTCCAAGAATTCCAACCTTTTAGTTTCAATAATTTTTATTGAAGGTTTTCAAGAAAAGTTTTTAACAGAGATAAACATTGATAAACATTTGGTTCAGTTTAGAATGTATGCATACAATACAGTTTTATTAGACAGTTACCCCACCTTTTGGCTGGGGTCGAAGCTATAGTTGCGGCATAAGCATCAGAGGTATGCTTGGGGTGAACTGAACCGTGACGGGGTGTAGTAAGTATTAGGGGGGATTAAACAGGAGGGAGAGTAATAGGGAAGGATGGGGGGGGGGGTGATAGGTTATGTGAGGATGGGGGAAAAGTACCAGTCTGACGTGGGTAGTTTGGACGATTATTTGTGCCGTATCAGGGTTTTATGGAGCAGTTAGGATTTTGTAACCAGTTAGACCATAGAGAATTAAACTTATGTTGGGTGGAGTTATTAGTGGCCAGTCTTTTTTCCATTTCGCATTGGAAGTTAAGATCTGAGATTAGCGATTGAAAGCAAGGGGCTGTGGTGGTATTCCAGAGTTGGGTTATGTTTAGTTTTGCTGCAAAAAGAATATGGACCATGATGGTATGTGGGGTATATGGGGATTTGTTAATCCCGATATGTAGGAGTGCAAGTGCCGGATTGGGGTTTATCGTTATTTTGGAGGTTTCAGCTATTAGTTGGAATACGCTATTCCAAAAGGATTTAATAGATTTGCAAGACCAATGTATGTGAAGAGTGGAACCTACGTCTCCGCATTGTCTCCAACAGGAGGGGGAGTGTTTTGGATAGAAAATAGCAAGTCTGGCAGGGGTTAGGTACCATTGATGAAGTATTTTCAAATAAGATTCCCAGTGTGAACTGCAGCGAGAGGATTTGTAAGTGTAATTAAATGCAGTAGTCCATGACTGGGTTGGGATGGCTTCTGTAGGGGTGAGACGTGTTATTACACGAAGCGCGTCTAGGAGGAGCCTCTGCACGCCTTGACGTCACACCACTGGATCAGGAGGTCCGGTGGCCATCATATTTATCCACTGGTCAGTGCATTCAAGAGCTCATTAACATTATATTTGTATAGGTTACTATCACCCTGTACGCTTACTTTTTATCATAATGATTTATACCTGAATAAATAAATTTTACACTACTACACCATGAGCGTTTTCATCTCTATTACCTGGCACTGAGCCTCCACATCTCAGCCCAGCTTTCCAGGAGTCCGCCCAGGCTGGAGGATTTGGGAAATAGGTCCAGACCATCATCCCTGGCAGCCGTCACCTCATTAACCACCAGAGGATACCTTTATCATCAGGCTGTACCTTCACGGGACCTCCGGCTACATGGAATTTCTATGTGCACAGTAAATTGCACTTCCGGTGAGTGGGCAATTTTTCTACACCTTCATGTTAGGATGCTGGAATATACCCATTTGGATTGAAGTCATATATACTCCATCACTGGAATATACCTATTTGGATTGATATCATATTACCTCGGACTGTTTACCATTCAGTTTATAGGACTTTTTGTCATATTTATGACAGTGTGTTTATCTGTATAGCGCTGCACACCCCATTTTTATGGTTTGAAGTATGTTGTTCGTTCGGATGCAGTGGGTGATTCATAGGTAAGTGAAATATTCAGCTGCCAGGAGGTTAAATTTGGTGTGAAGATATTGAAATGAGTGTAGGATGTTATTTTTGTAAAGATCTGATATGTGATGTATGTTTCGTTTTTCCCACTGGGTTAAATCTAACAAGGGTGTAATGGAGTGTAATATGTTGAGTGGGGTATGGAGTTGTTTGGAGTCTGCGTAATCTGTGGATAAAAGATCTTTCCAAGCTTGAAGAGTGGCTTGGATGCATGGGTGCTTTAAGTGATATGTCGTTTGTGAGGATATTGTAGTTAAGAGTAAATGTTGTGATTTAAGTTGAAGGAAGGGTGAGGTTTCCATTATGGACCAGGGTTTTTCTCTAGTTGGGTGCCACCAAAAATAGATTTGATCCAGGAGGGTGGCATTATAGTAAGATTTGAGGTGTGATAGGCTAGCGCCTCCCTTGGAGGGTGGTCTGATTAGGAGATTGGTGGTACATCAAGGTTTTTTGGAATTCCATAAGAATCTGGTAAATATCGATTGAAGTTTGGAGAAAAAAGTATTGGGGATTGGTATAGGGAGAGTACAAAAGATACACAGAATTTTTGGCAGAATGAGCAATTTTATTGTTGCTACTCTGCCTATTTTAGATAATTCTGAGGTACGAAGGTTGGCAAATTCTTGGGGTATAGTTTCAAGTAGTTTTTTTATGGTTCATATTAAATAGTTGGTCTGTTGTAGCAGAGAGTTTGATTCCCAGATATGGGATGGTATTTTTTTCCCAAGTGAAGGGGAATTGTTTAGCAAGGGATAGTTGGGTGTAATATGGTGTGTGAAGGTTTAAAATTGAGGATTTGGGCTCATTTAGTTTATAATAGGAGACTGTTGTATATTGCTGGATATGTGAACAAATTGTTTGGAGGGATCTGGCTGGATTGGTAATCATCAATATGATGTCGTCTGCGAAAAGGCTAATTTTGTGTTCAGTGTCAAGGTGCTGAATGCCAGAGAACATTGGGTCATCCCGAAGTTTAGATGCTAGGGGTTCAAGGAGTAGTGCAAATATGACAGGGGATAGAGGGCAGCCTTGTCTGGTACCGTTGGTAATATCAAAAGGATCTGATAGTGTTCCGTCTGTTAACACTCTAGCTGAGGGAAGGGAGTATAGTGCCAAAATGGCTGTTAACATCCAACCTGTGATGCCAAATTTTTGTAGGGTCATTTGTAAAAATAGCCAGTGTATATGGTCAAATGCTTTTTCGATGTCTAACGATAAAAGCAATGAGGGTTGTTTGGTTTGCTCTAAGTGATGGATGAGGGATATGAGTCTCCTAGTAGCGTCAGGTGCCTGACGGCCTGGTATGAATCCCACCTGGTCTGGGTGTATCAAAGTGGGAAGATAGGTGAGTAGTCTGCGCGCAATAATTTTTGCATAGAGCTTGACGTCTGTGTTAATTAGGGAAATTGGTCTATAATTTTCGACATATTGCGGATCTTTGCCAGGTTTTGGTATTGTGGTTATTGTCGACTGTAACATGTCTTTGGGGAATGTGCCCTTAGTGGCTGCGTGGTTAAAGAGTCTGGTCAGATATGGTGAAAGGTTAGGGGCAAATTGTTTGTAATACCCGTTTATATAGCCATCGTTTCCTGAAGACTTATTAGGGGGGAGTGTTTCAATAACGGATTCTATTTCAGTGGAAGTGATCGGTATTGATAAGTCATCAAGTTGGTTTGAGGAAAGTTGAGGGAGTTTAATTGTGTGGAGGAATTGTTGTATGGCCGTAGGTGTTGGTTGGATGGTGTTAGGGTCATCTTTAAGGTTATATAGTTGTTGGTAGTAAGTCGCATTAGCTATATCTTGTGGGTTCATGGTTAAAATTTGTGAGGATGGATGATAAATTGTGGATATTTTATTTCTTAGTCGTCGTTGTTTAATCAGTTTGATTAGTAAGGAGTTGTCTTTGTTGCTAAGGGAGTAAAATGTAGTTTTTGTTTTTTGAAGGTTGAGGTCATATTTGTAGAAGAGGAGGGTTCTAAGTTTATTTCTGTCAGTGGCGAGTTGGGCAGGTGTTGTAGAATTTGGATTTTTTTTGTTTAATTCTTCTTTTGTTTTAATGGAGAGGAAAAGTTCTTCAATTTGTCGGTTTCTCTGTTTGGAGGTGCGGGAGTTTAATTGTATAAGGATACCTCTCATGTATGCCTTATATGCAGACCATAAAGTGAATACCGATATTTCAGGAGAGTCATTTATGTCAAAAAACATGTTGTGTGCATCTAATATAGCTTTTTTGTGATCCGGGTTCTTCAATAAAAGAGCATTAAGTCTCCAGATACGGGGGGATTTTTGAGTGTTGATTGTGATCTAATGAGATGGAGATTGGAGCGTGATCAGACCAGGTTATGGTACCAATTTCAGAAGATGTGGCGTGTTGCAGAGTCCATTTGTCCATGATGAAAAAGTAAATTCTGGAGTATGAGAGTTGAGAGGGGGAATAGTAGGTGTAGTCTTTTTCCGTACTGTGTTGGCATCGCCATATGTCATAGTAGTCATTGTTATGTAGAAAGACGTTAAGGGATTGTTTGGAGGATCGTTTGCTAGAAGAAGAGTCTAGTAGAGGGCTGCCGATGATGTTGAAGTCTCCTCCTATAATTAGTCTGCCTTGTTTTTGAGTAGAAATTGTGGAATTGATTTTGTTGTAGAATTGCAATTGGTTGGTGTTCGGACCATAGATGTTGACCAGGGTGTATAGGATTCCATTAATTTTGCATATCAGGATATGGTAGCGACCCTGTGGGTCTGCGACTTCTGAGATGTAGTGGTATTGGAGAGAGTCTTTTATGGCTGTGATAACGCTGTTTTTCTTTTTAGAGTTGGTTGCCATATAGATTGGTGAGAAATGGTGTATGCGGAAGTTGGGGATTTTGTTGGTGGCAAAGTGGGATTGCCGAAGGAATATGATATCAGCTTGCAGGGAGCGAGCCTCTTTTTGTAGTAGAGATTTTTTGAATGGCGAGTTGAGGCCACGGACATTTAAGGATGAGATTTTAATCATAGTTCTGGATGTAAGTGAGTTGTTTGGAGTAGCGGAGGTATTTCATGAGTCATGCAGAGTGAAGGCATATCTTTTTGTCGTTTTAGAGAGGTTTCTACAAAGAAGGGGTATCGTGTTGGATGTGGTCGCTGGTTTGATGTTGAGGTTCCATCTTGTAGGTCGACATTTAGAGTGATGAGGGGTTGAGACGATCAACTGGTAGAAGTGAGAGGGAAAGGGGGTAAAAAAACCTTGTTGAAAATACAAGTGGTAAGTGTAGCACTAATTGCTACTGAATAACGGGGGAATTGGAGCATACATGACTCGCATAGCAAGTCATGTTGACAAGCAATTTGGGGTTCAATAATGGTCGTAATGGGGCCGTCTGCCAGCCATTAGTGTTTGATAGAGTCCCAGTTTGTTGGGTGGTTATTGATGGTAATGATCTTAGGATCCTGACCACTCAGCTTCCATGTGCTGTAGATGGTTGGAGGTGGGTTGGTGAGATTCTGCCGGTAGGATATTCCAGGCTTTCAGGAGATCAATGCCTGCCTCAAGGGATTTAATCATAAAGAGCCTTCCTTGTTGTTTAACAATGAGCTTTGTGGGGAAGCCCCATTGGTAGCCAATTCCGTGTTTCCGCAGCGCTTTTGTAATAGTAACAAGCTTCTTGCGGTTGAGAAGTGTGGCTTTAGATAGATCTGCAAATAATTTTATATTTGCTTGGTCTGGTGGTAGTGATGCAGTGTTTCTCATGGCAATCATAATTTTTTCTTTTACATGTTAGAATTAGATACGTGCCAGTATGTCCCTAGGTACTGCAGCCGGTAGGAACAACGGTTTGGGTAACCTGTGAGCACGGTCTATAGCGAGTTCCACATCTGACAAGGAGGGGATGAGGTTTTTCATATATGTTTGTAGGTACGGTACTATGGTGTCCGGATTGATGGTTTCTGGTATTCCGCGGAATTTGATGTTGTTCCGCCTTGAGCGATCTTCTAGATCCGCTAATTTAAGGTTAATCTGTTCTATGTCGGTGCCTTGGTCAGTATACGCATCTATGAGGTCGTTATGGGCGGCAAACATTTCTCCCATTTTATTTTCAATATGGCGGATACGGTTGTCATGTTGTTGTACCGTGGATGAGATTTGGGATAGCGTCATCGTCAGGTCATCATGTAAAGTTTGTTGCAGTGAGAGAAGCATATTTTTCATAGACAGTTCAGTGATAGTTTGGTCTGAAGCGGGAAAATTCTCTATTAAGGATGGAGCAGATATAGCAGAATTAAGTGCAGGATAGGAAGGCTGAGAGACAGGAGGATTATCTGTGTCCAGCCTACGTCTGGACTTAGCAGGGCTGCTTGTGGTGGGAGACAGGGGTGGAGAGGACTCACCAGGGTCTCCAGGGTACAGGGATGATTTGAGCCTGGGATCTGTGGTGTGCTCCGTGATGTGTTCCTGCTCTGTCATCTCATGCTGTGAGGAGCCGGCACCATCTTGACTGCAGGGGCTGAGAGCTGGGAAGAAGCTTGTCTGCTTTCCCAGCTTCCCTGGTGATCTGCGGCGTCTGGGCATTTTCCCTGGTGATCCAGAGGAGACTTGCATCCCCTTATCAGTGTGGGGAGAGGTCTGTGGTGTCGCTGGGTGCGATAAGTGCTGGGTTATGGCTGGAGGGGATACGGAGCTCTCTTCACAGAACTGTCATCCCGGAGCCGGCCGTGCATGTGCCCCCGAGAATGTAACTTTACTGACCTCTACAGTAAGCTTAATCATAGTCATTGCTAATAAATACTAAATCAACGTACATATTTGCTTTGTAATTGCAATTTTACTCAGGATATTTATTCCTTTTATTATTAATAGAGACCTTTTAAGTTAACTATACCAAACTAAAGATTATTTGAACAGTGCAATATATTTGTTTTCCATATAATTACAGAATCAGCCCAGAAGTCTGAAAGTGAAATTACAATGTGACAAGGTTTCAGATCTCACATTTGTAATTAAACTGTGTGTCAATCAAGCCAAAATAGAACTGAGAAAATATATTATCTTAATTACAAGTTTGTCTGATTACAGAAACTACCATTACTTAAGTGATTTCAAAAGAATCAAATTAAAATATTTTAAAAGCTGAATACACTTTTTTTGTTATGAATTTTATTTAGGTAGTTAGCTGGAAGGGTTTGTAGCATGGCTAGGAATAAAGGGTACCAAAAACACTCATCCAAGTGAAGCAAATTTTTATAACTATTTGATTATTTTCAAAGTTTTAATTATAATAGCAGATCTAGTGTCTAATTCTCAAAATTTTTTGCCACATGAATGATTAATTCATCATTAGCCCTGAGGTATAAGAGAAAATAGCCCAGGGATCTAAAAGCCTTTTTTGCTTCTAAAAATCCTAAGAAAGCCTCATCTGCAATCAATAGAGCAATGCATAAATCCCCAAATAAGACAAAAATTAATAGTTAGTAATGGGATTTAGTTTAAATTATGAGATTAAAATGAGAATGTTGACCTTTATTTGTAAAAAGATACACATTCGTGCGCAAAGTAGAACAGCACTACTCAAAGCTAAAACTAAAAAAAAAATCCTTACTCTATCAAGATATGTATAGACATATAGATAATAAAGTGATATGTTCAAATAGTGCACAAAAGTATAAAAAAAAAAATCATACAACAAAAATACAATAATAAAATACCATATGAAATGTGCAAACATATAATCAAGTCATATAAGACAATGATGTGTAATATCTTATAAACAATGTTACTCTACATATCCCACGTGTCTGTAATGTCCATCATAAACACAAAACTTCAATGCCCACCATTTAATAAATTAATCCATGTACAGAACAAATCTTCTTTGTGTTCACCAATATTGTGCTCTTCCACCACCAAATGAAATAAACTCAACAGAGCACCATGCTGGTAAAATCATAACAAACACAGCAAATTCTGTACTCCTGCACTAGGGATGGACTCAGCAGAGGCTAGGGTGACAATATAAATGTCCTGGAATATGCACTCCTTGCTATCGTCAATGGACTGGGGTAGTCCAAAGTCACTGAATGCAAATGAAAAGCAAAAAGAGGGTGCACCGGCCTAGTGCATTATCGTAACAAATATTTAACGAAAGGATAAAAAGTAGGTATCATACTCACAATGGACATATAAAACACAGGCACATCACAATGAACAGCGGTGTTCAATCCATAAAGTATCTGAGTCCACAACAATGGAACCCTGGATAACCAACTGCATAATGCGTTTCGAGGACTCAGCCTCTTCCGCAGAGCCAACACTCCAAGAGTCTGCACCTCTCTTATATATGATAACTAATGCTGGTATTGAAAATAAATGTGGGCTGTCCCCGGCGGAGACTATCATCACATGACTTGTTATCATATACCATAATAAATAAAATACATATAACATAAATAAAACCAACATATAAGCAATGATAAATACAATAGGAGTCGGATTATCTATAAAACTTAAATAAAAGGAACACATCAAATATGCATAGGGCTGTACGCGGTCAACGTTCTAAAATAGCTGGATATTCATGTATGCACATATACAAACTGGAGCAACATAAAAAAAAAGGGGGGAGAAGAGGGAATCGATAATGAATGAATATATAACTATAGACTTACATATCTGTATGTACATATCGGGGAAAATTGAGGATCAAATATCAGGATGATGGAATTATGGTGAAGGATCACATGGTGGGAGGTATGGAAGACGCAACATGGGTGTTTTATGGAGAGGAATTGGAATTAGGATCCTGTTATGGAAGGCTGGAACGCACGCCAGCGTGTGCAGTCCAAAGGCACACTGCACCGCCTCCGGTCAGTACGCCCCAGTCTAATAGAATCCCAGTTTCCTCGAGCAGGAGGAGTGGATGTGTGCTCTGCATTAGCAGCCAATGGGCTGGTGCCATGGAGCCACATGATTGATGCGTCTACCGAAGGGGGCGAATGCAGATGCACTCCACCTGCACTCCTCCTGGAGCCAATGGGGACCAACCCGATCACGTGGTAGGTCCACAAGAGAGGTGGAACCCTGTTAACTCGCTCTGATAATGATGTATAACAGAGGGGGGAGAGAGAACACACAATGTATTGCAAGAACAATGTGGACCCTTCAAAAAATGCCAACAAAAAATTATGATAATATATAAAAACATGACAATACAACAATAGTCAACAATAAATGGAATGCACTTCATTGTTGGTGAGTCACAGAACAGGGCGCCCCCCTGAGAGGGAAACCAACAATTCGATGCATGCGCCCACACACCATGAATTAATGAACTGGAGTTCACATATATAACATAGAGAACAGTCTAAAAAGTGTCCTACTAAAAAATGGTAGCAACATCTGTGTTGGGCAAATTCTGCAATGGATATGTCCCTCGGACACAGTCCATCTTGGATCAGGATGTGGGCCCTCCCGATCACATAATGGCTGTGTCCAATTACAGTCATCTCAGAATGTCAACAGAGATATGTGTCTCTGCAGTTATTTCCCTCCCTGAACTCTCAAGCTTTATGACTCTGGAACTCAGTGAGGGGAGGGTGGGGAGGGGGAAAGGAGGAAGCTGCAGACTGTGACAGTTGATCTGTATAGCTGATGATTTTATTCATCAGTTACACAGATCTACAGCCATCCCACACCAGTGCACCAAGCACCATTTGTCCCTGTCCACGGTCCACATGTCAACATCTGTCACAGTGCCCCATAAACATCTGTCACAGTGTACAGTGCCCCACAAACATCTGTCACAGTGTACAATGCCCCATAAACATCTGTCACAGTGTACAGTGCCCCACAAACATCTGTCACAGTGTACAGTGCACCACAAACATCTGTCACAGTGTACAGTGCACCACAAACATCTGTCACAGTGTACAGTGCCCCACAAACATCTGTCACAGTGTACAGTGCCTCACAAACATCTGTCACAGTGTACAGTGCACAAAAACATCTGTCACAGTGTACAGTGCCCCACAAACATCTGTCACAGTGTACAGTGCACCACAAACATCTGTCACAGTGTACAGTGCACCACAAACATCTGTCACAGTGTACAGTGCACCACAAACATCTGTCACAGTGTACAGTGCACAAAAACATCTGTCACAGTGTACAGTGCACCACAAACATCTATCACAGTGTACAGTGCACCACAAACATCTGTCACAGTGTACAGTGCCCCACAAACATCTGTCACAGTGTACAGTGCCTCACAAACATCTGTCACAGTGTACAGTGCACAAAAACATCTGTCACAGTGTACAGTGCCCCACAAACATCTGTCACAGTGTACAGTGCACCACAAACATCTATCACAGTGTACAGTGCACCACAAACATCTGTCACAGTGTACAGTGCACCACAAACATCTGTCACAGTGTACAGTGCACCACAAACATCTATCACAGTGTACAGTGCCCCACAAACATCTGTCACAGTGTACAGTGCACCACAAACATCTATCACAGTGTACAGTGCACCACAAACATCTGTCACAGTGTACAGTGCACCACAAACATCTGTCACAGTGTACAGTGCACCACAAACATCTATCACAGTGTACAGTGCCTCACAAACATCTGTCACAGTGTACAGTGCACAAAAACATCTGTCACAGTGTACCAGTGCCCCACAAACATCTGTCACAGTGTACAGTGCACAAAACAAATAAATAATAATTTAAAAAAATGTAAAGTTCCCCTATCCCCCTTGCTTATGTGCAAAGGCGAATGCATGAATTGGTCTCATACGCATGTGTAAACAGTGATCGCACCACACATGGGAGGCATCACCGTGAATGTCAGAGCAAGAGCAATAATTCTAGCACCAGACCTCCTCTGTAACTCTAAACTGGCAACCTGTAAAGGCTTATAAAGGATCCCAACTGCACATAAACAGCCAGATGGGATCTTTGCTGTTCTGAGTGGATGTTCCTGAACATCCCTCAGAACATGGCCAGACAGCTGCATGCTCTCAGTGTGCCTGTGTCCCCTGGACACAGAGTAACGCTGCACGGCAGAAGAGCGCTCTGATTGGCCCTTCTGATCACATGATGTCTGTGTCCAATCACAGCCATTATGGGATGTCAACACAGCTGCCAGTCTGTTGACTGGCTCTGCCTCTCCTCACACAGAGCCCGCTAGTGAGGAGAAGCAGAGATGATCTGTGTCAAACACACACACATATCACCCCATAGTGACCCCCACGCAGCTGTCAGTGTACCATTAATCCACATCTGTCACACATTACCAGTGATCCACATCTGTCACACAGTACCAGTGATCAACATCTGTCACACAGTACCAGTGATCAACATCTGTCACACAGTACCAATGGTCATCCACATCTGTACATGTGATCCACATCTGTCACGGTGTACCAGTGTAAATTCCACATCTGTACCAATGATCCACATCTGTCACAGAGTACCAGTGCTCATCTACTTCTGTACCAGTGATCAACATCTGTCACGACCTACCAGTGTCAAATCCACATCTGTCAGTTTACCAGTGCTCGATATCTGTCACGCAGTACTAGTGTAAAATCCACATCAGTACCAGTGAATAACATCTGTCACAGTGTACCAGAGTAAATTCCACACCTGTACCATTGATCAATATCTGTCACAGAGTATCAGTGTAAAATCCACATCTGTACCAGTGATCAATATCTGTCACAAAGTATCATTGTAGGTACTACTTGGAAGTTGGGCCTCTGTCTGTGACCAGGCTGTGGAAAAGTCTTACACATGTGATATCCCCATACTCAGGAGGAGTAGCAGAATGTATTTTGGGGTGTAATTTTTGGTATGTATATGCTATGTGTTAGAAATATCTTATAAATGGACAACTTTGTGTGAAAAAAAAATAATTTTCTTTCCACATTTTCTGAAAACTTGTGGAAAAAAAATACATGCTTAAAAGACTCATTATGCCCCATAGAATATACATTCGGGTGTTTCTTTCCAAAATGGAGTCATTTTGAGGGCAATTCCATTGTCCTGGTGCTCCACAGCCTTCAAAAATGTAATAGGTAGTCAGGAAATGAGATGTGTAGTTTATGCCTCAAAAATGCCTGTAGGTACTACTTGGTTGTTGGGCATCTGGATGTGGCCAGGCTGTGGAAAAGTCTTACACACGTGGTATCCCCATACTCAGGAGGAGCAGCAGAATGTGTTTTGGGATGAAGCTGCAATGTGATGTGAGAGGAATAACCTGTTCATATAATAGTTGTGTGAAAAAAAAATGTATTTACTTTCTTAATATTCCACAGAATTTTGGGAAAACAAATTACAGGTTAAAAAAACTCACCATGCATCTTACTAAATACCTTGGAATGTCTACTTTCCCAAAATGGGTCATTTGGGGGGTATTTGTACTGTCCTGGCATGTTATTGTCCCAAGAAATGAGAGGTCATCAGTACATCAGGTTTGATCAGGTGTGCTCAATTTTCAGTGATTGGTACCATAGCTTGTAGACTCTATAACCTCCACACAGACCAAATAATACACACTGATTTGGATTATGTTTACCAAAGAAATGTAGCAGTATACAGTTTGGCCCAAATTTATGAAGAAAAATTACTTATTTGTAAAATTTTATAACAGAAACTAAGAAAAATTTGTTTTTTTTAATTTTTCGGTATTTTTTTAATTTTAGCACAAAAAATAAAAACCCAGTGCTAATTAAATACCACCAAAAGAAAGCTCTATTTGTGTGAAAAAAAGGACAAAAGTGTCATTTGGGTACAGTGTTGCATGACTGAGTAATTTTCATTCAAAGTGCGAGGGCGCTAAAAGCTGAATATTGGTCTGGGCAGAAAGGGAGTAAAAGTGCCTGATATTGAGGTGGTTAAAGACCATGGAAGTACAAAAAAGCCATATTAATCCTGGAAAAAATGCTCTCAGTTCCTAATTTACTTTTGTGGGCAGATGACTCAGTGCCTTAGCGGGACTGAAATTACAAGAAATGGTGTCATTCCTGACCAGTTGTCTTTTCCTTTTGAAGCACTCAGTACCTTCCCCTTTTCAAGGCTTGTGTATTGACTGCAATAAGGTCATCAGTACATCAGGTTTGATCAGGTGTGTTCAATTTTTAATGATTGGTACCATAGCTTGTAGACTCTATAACTTTCACACAGATCAAATAATACACACCGATTGGGATAATTTTTACCAAAGCAATGTAGCAGTGTACATTTTGGCTGAAATTTATGAAGAAAAATTACCTATTTGCAAAATTGTATAACAGAAACAAATTTTTTTATTTTTTGGTCTGTTTTAATTTATAGCGCAAAAAAATAAAAAAACCCAGTGCTAATTAAATACCACCAAAAGAAATCTCTATTTGTGTGAAAAAAAACATACATTTAACTCAGGTATAGTGTTGTAATACTGAGCAATTATTTAAAGTGTGAGAGTGCTGAAAGCTGAAAATTGGTCTGGGCAGGAAGGGCATAAAAGTGCCCTGCATTGAGGTGGTTAAGCTCAGTAATCTCCTTCCTATATGTTTGTTCAGTCTTCTGGACATAATACTCAAAAGTCAGATTTTGTAGGCAGTGATTTAATGTAAGATTCCATATTCCAGCCCTCTCTAGAGCAGATAGATGCCTGTGAGAGACTGCAAGAGCGATGAGATAATCTGTCTGATCTCCCAGGAGATGGTGTGCGGCCGTGGGAGCTCACCTTTATTTCGGCTGGGATTTCCGGCTGGGAGGGAGAGCATGGAACTGGAGCCATCTTGGAGTCTTGGAGGGCTGTTTGAGATATATATATATATATATATATATATATATATATATATATAAAATTTGGGTACAATGTTGCATGTAATTGTCAGTCAAAGTATCACAATACTGAAAACATGGCCTGGTACTGTAGGGGGTGTAACATACATACACCAGTACTGAGGTGGTTAAAAAAAGAATGAAAATGGAAAAAGAGGTGCTAAAATCTGCTATAGATAAAGGAAAACACCCTGCCAACATCTTATAACAACTAACAATAGTAAAACTCTTCTGTGCCTGTAATTAATACATAAGCACATTAAAAATAAATAACTACATCATACAAAAATGTATCAAGCTCTGAAAAGGATATAAGTGTTCAGATTAACATACCGTTGCATGTAACAAGAATGCTTGCATTAAATCACTACAGAGATATGCAGTATGGTGTCAATGATCTACAAGTCAAGCCATCCAATGTTAACTGGACTTGGCCACTGCCTCATTATTGTCAACATACTGCATATTACATATACAACATATAAGGCCTCATTCACACTGGTAATGTCAAACCTGCATCTACAGTACATTATATACATTTAACCTCCCTAGCGGTATAAGTATGTCAGTATTTCTGTGCTCAAAGCGGTACATTGTTTTCAATGGAAATATGTTGTTTTTTTATTGTAGGCCTGGAATTCTTAGGAATAACTCACTGAATTCTGTCCGGACAAGAGTCTAGTAAACATCTCGGGTATGATAAAATTTGAAACACAAAATACTAAATTATAATAGAATAAATAATCATAAAAAATAATATAATAATACATTTAATTCAATAATGTAATCAAACCAAAAACACTGAAATTTGAAATAGAGTGCCAACGTCGCACATCACTGAGCTCAATCGCAAAATCGTTTACAGTGCCTGATGACGAATTTCCCCACGAATCATTATCACTCAATTCTGCAAGTGGTTCTGATTTACTATCTCTGTTCTCTAGCTGGTCTAAAACCTCTTTTGATCTAAAGGGATGCTTTTTGGATGCTATGGACGTTTCTCAGTTTCCAGGCAGAAAGAACGGTAAAAATGCAGGCAGGGCACAGGACAAAGCACTCGGGACAAAATGTATGTGAAATAGTTTGATACAGTAATGTAATACTATCAGATTTTAGTGTATTGAGTGAATGTAAAATTTAAACATTTTTGAAATTCATGCTAGTTCCACCCCCCGTACGTACCGGCGAACGTAGAGAACGGAACCCGGAACATGGATGCCAGAAGCGGCCAGAGGACATGGCTGGGGACGCTGCAGCGGGGACATCGCGGGACCGCAGGACAAGGTAAGTGCTCGAGGGATCTCTGGAGAAGAGCTGCAGTGTAATCCCGAGTGTTGCTTGGGGTTACCGCTTCTGGTACTGAAAATGAACCCCGAACTACACTCGGGAATACCGCCAGGTGGGTTAAAGGACATTTCAAAACATGTAAACATTTTTCAATGGTACCATTCACACTGATATTTTACCTGCAAATAGATGCTGACAGCTTAGCTGCTTTTAGAAAGAATAGAATTGGATGGGTCCTGGACCTGATTAGAAACTCCAAACATGGCTAATAGCATATGAAAGTGTCTAAATGTGGTTAAACACACTGAAACCTAGAGCTTTAATGCAGTCACTTCTAAATTCACAAAAAAGTGATCAGGGAAGCATAAAAGTTGTTTATTCTCCCCACATCAATTCTCCTGCATTTAGAAAAGCTAATTGTGAATGAGGTCTTAATGTTGAAGATTTCCAACATATTATCCAAGAATGGGTTTTTTGAGTATTGCTAGAACTAGTATGCAATAGAACTACAACACATAATTGGGACTATAAATGTACCTCCCGAGGTATAAGACAAAAGAGAATATCAATGCATAAAACAGTATTTTATTGTTACCATATACATGTATCACAAATAAACATTGGAAAAACCTGTAAAATGAACAATAGTGCTTGACATATAACCATATATCTGTTCATAAGATCCTAATCTTAAATGGCCAAATTGTTTTGAGGAAAAAAACGCTTCCTTAGGGCCTTGGATCTTGTTATACACAATCTAGGACAAAATATATATATTTAATGACATCATGTAACAATTACAGCACTATAAGCAATCATATACACCAATCTGATGACATAGACATAGTTAATATAATTAACCCCAATTGGTAAATCCCCACTAAGATGCAGGGAAGAAGGGACATTTTTGCCAAGGCTGCCCTACCAAACCAAGAGACATTCAGAAAGTTCCAGGCTTGCATGTCTCTGCGCATTTCCTCCAAAATAGTTTGGTGATTTTGGCGGAATAGCTCCAAGAGACAATGCAGTATGCGGATGCCTAGGCATGTCATGGCCTCAGAGCACCAAGAAAAAGGAAAGTTAGATTGGCAATGTCCCATCTCTTTATCTGAAAGAGTAACATTCAAAGCTTGTGATTTGGAGTAATTAATTTTGAGATCAGAGAGAGATTCAAACTTTACCAAATCCTGAAGTAAGTTTGGCAAAGATAAATGGGGTTTGGAACTGGCCGACTTTAGGGACATGTGTACCACTGTCTTTTTAACAGAAGCTGGTTTAACAACTGGCTTCTGTTGAACGGTTTTGCTGGAAAACCAGCATTTCATCAGTGCTTGTTGCCAATGGCTGCAAGCACTGATAGGTGTTTTCTTATGGGAAAGGAGGGAGTCCCCACTGTCATAATACAATAGCTCTGCAGGAGAAACTCCTACATCACACATCATTGTGTTGATGCATGGACCTGTCAAATTTTTTCGTCCAACCTACTGGTTGAACAAAACAAAACAAAATAAACCTGACCGTGTACACCTAACTTAACCAGTGTATCGGGGTACCAATTGTTCCAAAATTTACCCAGAGTTGCTTAAAAAAACCTCCAAAAAGTTTCCCTATTGCCTTCCTTTCCGATTTCTTTCCTATTCTCTATCATATCATAATATTCTTATCTGAGTTAATTGAAATAGAAAAGAATGCAGCTAACAAGGGAATATAACTGAAGGGAAATGATATATGTGCATTATTGACACCTAAACATATTCTGGAGTAATCATTCATTATCCTGGTTGACCGTAATGGACATCTAAATCTAAAGGTAAAACTTTTGTTTTTTCAGCTTACTAGTTCTTGAATCAACTTTCTTTTTTTTCAGGTTAAGTACATTTTCTGCAAGTGCATAAAAAAACTGTTCATCCACTTACTCCCATGGCTTCCATCCAAATGCACCCCCTCTTGTCTTCTAACACACCCGCTTATAGGCTCTACTTTACTTAGTACCCGATGGGCTTGTCGATTTCCAGACATCTCTTCATGCCCTAGTGATTTGTGGGAATCCAGATTTCACCCCAGGCGATGCTGACTCATTTTTATTCACCGTTTGGCCACAGAGAGATGTTCAAGCGCATCATTTTTTTGTTACCCGTGACCAGCTGCCTAATGTGGAGCAGGAGGGTTCCTTTCCTTTTTAGATATATTTGCACATTCAACATTTTATAACCCAACTGGATCTTCTAGAACAGTGGTCCAGATCTTGCAGTTTGAATCCTTGGATCTTAAAAAAGCCCCTCAGAGATATTTAGGGGTTTATTTACTAAAGCTGGAGAGTCCAAAATCAGACTCCCTTCTGCATAGAAACCAATCAGCTTCCAGGTTCCATTGCCAAAGCTTCATTGAACAAGCTGAGGTTAGAAGCTGATTGGTTTCTATGCAGAAGGGAGTCTGATTTTGGACTCTCCAGCTTTAGTAAATAAACCCCTTAGTGTGCACAATTTATTCTTTATTGCTTCAGTCTGCTCCATTACCCTTGGACTGTGCTAGACACACTTGGGAGAAGGAACTTGCTCATACCCTTACTGACGAAGATTGGTCTGTGATAGATGAATACTCCCATAAAGGGTCTCTCAATGTTGCTATCCAGGAGAATGGCTTTAAAATTTGTACCCACTGGTATAGAGTCCCGGCTCTTTTGCATAAGTTTACGCCCGCTGTCCCAAATACGTGCTGGCGGTGTAGTTGAGAAGTGGGCACGATGCTTCACCTTTGGTTGGCTTGTGACCAGCTTCGTCTTTTTTGGCAAAAAGTTCAGGAGATAATTGAATTGGTCACCACATACACTTTGCGTTTTACTCCAGAACAATATTTACTGCATCACACCTCACTCTCAAAAAACTAGGCTCTGCATACCTGTCCATTGCCAAACTACACAGATCCCTTCAATCAAACAATTGTTCTTTATAATTATAAATAATCAATAAAATAGAAAAATGGAGGAGTTGATTTCCATTTCCCATAATCGAATGCACAAGTTCACAACTGTTTGGTCCTGTTGGCTTAATTTCAAAAACTAGTAGTGCAAACGCCATATGAAATAGACGGCCTTTACACAGGAGTTGAATTGCGTTTCTCTTTCTTATTTTGTAAAGATGTACTCAGGTGCTCATTGTGGGGGCTGGTTGAGGGGGGGGGGCTGAGGGGGTCGGAATATGATGAGAGCGGTCGGTCCTTTCCTATAACACTCCCTCCCCATCCTTTCCTTCAATCCCCTTCTTCTCCTCCCCCCTTACTCCCCCCTTTTTTTCTTCTCTCTCTTTCTTCCTCTTCCCCTCCCTCTCGTTTACTTCTTGGCCCTCTAACTTTCCCTATCTCCGTATTTGCTTCTCTTATCTATGTCTGTCGGTTCTTGGTTGAGCACTGTTCTCTGCATGCAAGCAGGTGGAATCAGGTTATAATCAGAGCCTAATTTTCAGTTGCTATTAAGCTGGTTCCACAGTTACTCCTAATGCATGTCCCGGCCTTCGACCTAGGACATGCTGATATTTTCTCCTGTCTTTTTCTATTTTGTATTTGAAACATTACTTGTTCTTTCATACACCTGTTTTTGGTATTGCCATTCCTGCTTAATGTAGTTGATTGCCTTTTTCTTCTTTTTCTGTACCTTATGCTACTGCGCTTACTATGGGTACTTTATTTATGCTGTTGACCTCAATAAAAATTTTATGGAAAAAAAAAACTGTTCAACTTCCAGAATTCCTTGCAACTTTCAATTCACGGAACTATGTCAAACAGTCTTATCAGTTTTTACAGCTACCTTCTGTGAACTAC
Organism: Staurois parvus; assembly: GCF_062004578.1. Taxonomy (NCBI): domain Eukaryota; kingdom Metazoa; phylum Chordata; class Amphibia; order Anura; family Ranidae; genus Staurois; species Staurois parvus. The sequence continues at coordinate 14,588,338 of NW_028317949.1, forward strand.
AATAGAACATCTCCCAGTGTAGTAGAAATAAGAAGAGGAGGAAGAGGTGTTGGTAGTTCAAATCATGGAGCAGCCTAGTTTGTAACACAATGAAATAAGTGACCACAGATACCCTATGACAGGCAGTGAATATACAGGAAATTAGGCCTGAAATAGGACACTAATTCAGCCTCCACATCTAACATCCAATAAGCTGCATTATTGATGCGCTTTAAATAAGGTTTTGTTTTTAGTATATCTTTGTATTGTAACAAGTGAAAACTAGAACTTATATAACTAACACTTTATATAACAATTACATGTATTCTTTCAGTAAACACAGCAAAACAGATTGTGTTTGTTAATACTATGTAAATGACATAAAAGAATGATTGATTATGTATTGACTGAATGATTTGTTATAGCAAAAGAGGTTTTATGAACTTCATTGAATATACTACTACTATAATACATATATTATAAAATTACACTCAGCTACTTAATCTACAGTCCATTAACTTCCCACTCCTAACATCTGTGAACCATTATCAAAGCATGTAAAAAAATCCTAATCAATAATGTATTTTAACACCCAAGCAGCAAAGTAATCAGAAGTAGATGGAATTACTGCTGAGATTTTAACATTTTTAGAATACTAGTTCATTACAAATTATGGCTTGCAGTGACAAGTGAATTTATGTTTAAAATGCATGTATGGAACAATTAAATATTTTCATATTGCACAGGGCAAATAATGTGAAAATGAAAAAAATAAATAAATAAAATATATATATACATATATATATATATATATATATATATATATATATATATATATATATATATACACTGTATATACATACTGTACATATACAAATGCAAAGGTTTCTAAATATACATAGCTGTAAAAAAATATGTTTGCATATAGCTGTATTCAGTCTTACATAAAAATGCATTTTGTTTCTAAGTATAATTTAATATTATCTGAACAATACCTATCAAACAAATTCCATCAAACAATGCAAAACAACCCTCTTCTGTTTATAGCTATGAATACCACGGGGCTTGCACTTATGGGTGTTGCAAGCAGTTTTAGGTAAGAATATACTTCTGTGATACTAAACATGTGAAGTTTGGTATAATAATATAAGTGTTAAAGCATTTAAAATGCATTTGAAAAAATATTGGCAGCTTTATATGTTCCTAAAATAAGTTTTGTTTTAATCTCATAAAAATGTGATTTGGTATGAACTGCACCACATTCCTATTAATATATATGGACACAAATCAAGAAAGAAAATTAAGTGGGATTTTTTTTGTGGTTCCTAATTCTCAGGAATAAAAAATAGTTGAAATATTACCTAAAAATATTATGTTTTACGTTCTACAAAATGTTAAAATTATATTACAAAACAGCAGTCAGATACTGTATGCATTCACAATTCTCCTAAGCATGCTATATGTTTTTCCTCTAACAGACCAGAACCCAATATTGATACATCTCATCACTACTATATTTTCTTTTATTTACTACAGGTATTTATATAGCATCAACACTTTTACGCAGTGCTTTACATATACAGTAAATAATAAAATAATATCCATGTACACAGATGCCCTGGATTTAGGAACTCTGCCTGTGGCCGGTTCACAGGTGCACATGCAGGAATGAACATTTGTGCATGAACAAGTGCGCTTTGGCACCAAGAGGGCTATTTAAACCGCACTTATGCAGTGTATCAATGCCGTGTGGTCTATTACGTTCCCTGAGTTCCTGTTATCTGTTCCTGATCTGATTTCCCGTTGCCGCCTTGATCCACTTCTGACTCCGTTCGAACATTGCCTGTACCAACCACTGGCTTGTCTCTGGACTATGCTCTGCCTGCTCCTTGTTAGATAATGAGTTTATGTGAAATTTCCATTAAACACTGTAAATAATATTGTAATTATGGATATGTTTCAGTTAGAGCTTTATCAGTCTGGGTGTGCAATATGTCTTCCCATAAATTCTTGTTCTATAGATACCATAGTTGCCAAAGGGAATATTCTATTAATTACACCTTCTTTACCGTATAACAGAAGTCTTTGCTGAGAATCCTCTTTCAGACAGTTCGGAGTAAGTTCATATAACAATGGGACAGACCTGTTGGGTTTGGCTTCCCAAATACTGTATGTACTTCAAAGGATATCTCATTTAGATATGCAATGAATGTGGCCAGCCGTTCATGAATACTTAGTTTCCCAGGAAAAGGTCATGAACTGGCATGCTTAAATTCCATAAAGGGTGTGCCAAGATTTGCCTTAAAGGGGGTTGGTATATGCCAGTGATGGCGAACCTTTTTGAGCCCGAGTGCCCAAACTGCAACCCAAAACCAACTTATTTCTTTCAAAGTGCCAACACTGCAATGAAACCTGAATATCGAGCTTTTGGTTTAGAAAAAACAACTCGTACAGTAGTGCAAACTAATTAACAGTACAGGGATGACCAGAGACTGCGGACACAGTACAGAGATGACCAGAGACTGCGGACACAGTACAGGGATGACCAGAGACTGCGGACACAGTACAGGGATGACCAGAGACTGCGGACACAGTACAGGGATGACCAGAGACTGCGGACAGTACAGGGATGACCAGAGACTGCGGACACAGTACAGGGATGACCAGAGACTGCGGACACAGTACAGGGATGACCAGAGACTGCGGACACAGTACAGGAGATGACCAGAGACTGCGGACACAGTACAGGGATGACCAGAGACTGCGGACACAGTACAGGAGATGACCAGAGACTGCGGACACAGTACAGGGATGACCAGAGACTGCGGACACAGTACAGGGATGACCAGAGACTGCGGACACAGTACAGGAGATGACCAGAGACTGCGGACAGTACAGGAGATGACCAGAGACTGCGGACACAGTACAGGAGATGACCAGAGACTGCGGACACAGTACAGGAGATGACCAGAGACTGCGAACAGTACAGGAGATGACCAGAGACTGCAGACAGTACAGGGGATGACCAGAGACTGCGGACAGTACAGGGGATGACCAGAGACTGCGGACGCAGTACAGGGATGACCAGAGACTGCGGACACAGTACAGGAGATGACCAGAGACTGCGGACACAGTACAGGGATGACCAGAGACTGCGGACACAGTACAGGGATGACCAGAGACTGCGGACACAGTACAGGAGATGACCAGAGACTGCGGACAGTACAGGAGATGACCAGAGACTGCGGACACAGTACAGGAGATGACCAGAGACTGCGGACACAGTACAGGAGATGACCAGAGACTGCGAACAGTACAGGAGATGACCAGAGACTGCAGACAGTACAGGGGATGACCAGAGACTGCGGACAGTACAGGGGATGACCAGAGACTGCGGACACAGTACAGGGATGACCAGAGACTGCGGACACAGTACAGGAGATGACCAGAGACTGCGGACACAGTACAGGGATGACCAGTGACTGCGGACAGTACAGGGATGACCAGAGACTGCGGAAAGTACAGGAGATGACCAGAGACTGCAGACACAGTACAGGGATGACCAGAGACTGCAGACACAGTACAGGGATGACCAGAGACTGCAGACACAGTACAGGGATGACCAGAGACTGCGGACACAGTACAGGAGATGACCAGAGACTGCGGACACAGTACAGGAGATGACTAGAGACTGCGGACACAGTACAGGAGATGACCAGAGACTGCGGACACAGTACAGGAGATGACCAGAGACTGCGGACAGTACAGGAGATGACCAGAGACTGCGGACAGTACAGGGATGACCAGAGACTGCGGACACAGTACAGGGATGACCAGAGACTGCGGACACAGTACAGGGATGACCAGAGACTGCGGAAAGTACAGGAGATGACCAGAGACTGCGGACAGTACAGGGATGACCAGAGACTGCGGACACAGTACAGGAGATGACCAGAGACTGCGGACACAGTACAGGGATGACCAGTGACTGCGGACAGTACAGGGATGACCAGAGACTGCGGAAAGTACAGGAGATGACCAGAGACTGCGGACAGTACAGGAGATGACCAGAGACTGCGGACACAGTACAGGAGATGACCAGAGACTGCGGACACAGTACAGGAGATGACCAGAGACTGCGGACACAGTACAGGAGATGACCAGAGACTGCGGACACAGTACAAGAGATGACCAGAGACTGTGAACAGTACAGAAGATGACCAGAGACTGCGGAGAGTACAGGAGATGACCAGAGACTGCGGACAGTACAGGGATGACCAGAGACTGCGGACACAGTACAGGGATGACCAGAGACTGCGGAAAGTACAGGAGATGACCAGAGACTGCGGACAGTACAGGGATGACCAGAGACTGCGGACACAGTACAGGAGATGACCAGAGACTGCGGACACAGTACAGGGATGACCAGTGACTGCGGACAGTACAGGGATGACCAGAGACTGCGGACAGTACAGGAGATGACCAGAGACTGCGGACAGTACAGGAGATGACCAGAGACTGCGGACACAGTACAGGAGATGACCAGAGACTGCGGACACAGTACAGGAGATGACCAGAGACTGCGGACACAGTACAAGAGATGACCAGAGACTGCGGAAAGTACAGGAGATGACCAGAGACTGCGGACAGTACAGGGATGACCAGAGACTGCGGACACAGTACAGGAGATGACCAGAGACTGCGGACACAGTACAGGGATGACCAGTGACTGCGGACAGTACAGGGATGACCAGAGACTGCGGAAAGTACAGGAGATGACCAGAGACTGCGGACAGTACAGGAGATGACCAGAGACTGCGGACACAGTACAGGAGATGACCAGAGACTGCGGACACAGTACAGGAGATGACCAGAGACTGCGGACACAGTACAGGAGATGACCAGAGACTGCGGACACAGTACAAGAGATGACCAGAGACTGTGAACAGTACAGAAGATGACCAGAGACTGCGGAGAGTACAGGAGATGACCAGAGACTGCGGACAGTACAGGGATGACCAGAGACTGCGGACACAGTACAGGGATGACCAGAGACTGCGGAAAGTACAGGAGATGACCAGAGACTGCGGACAGTACAGGGATGACCAGAGACTGCGGACACAGTACAGGAGATGACCAGAGACTGCGGACACAGTACAGGGATGACCAGTGACTGCGGACAGTACAGGGATGACCAGAGACTGCGGACAGTACAGGAGATGACCAGAGACTGCGGACAGTACAGGAGATGACCAGAGACTGCGGACACAGTACAGGAGATGACCAGAGACTGTGGACACAGTACAGGAGATGACCAGAGACTGCGGACACAGTACAGGAGATGACCAGAGACTGCGGACACAGTACAAGAGATGACCAGAGACTGTGAACAGTACAGAAGATGACCAGAGACTGCGGAGAGTACAGGAGATGACCAGAGACTGCGGACAGTACAGGGATGACCAGAGACTGCGGACACAGTACAGGGATGACCAGAGACTGCGGAAAGTACAGGAGATGACCAGAGACTGCGGACACAGTACAGGGATGACCAGAGACTGCGGACAGTACAGGAGATGACCAGAGACTGCGGACAGTACAGGAGATGACCAGAGACTGCGGACAGTACAGGAGATGACCAGAGACTGCGGACAGTACAGGAGATGACCAGAGACTGCGGACACAGTACAGGAGATGACCAGAGACTGCGGACACAGTACAGGAGATGACCAGAGACTGCGGACACAGTACAAGAGATGACCAGAGACTGCGGAAAGTACAGGAGATGACCAGAGACTGCGGACAGTACAGGGATGACCAGAGACTGCGGACACAGTACAGGAGATGACCAGAGACTGCGGACACAGTACAGGGATGACCAGAGACTGCGGACAGTACAGGAGATGACCAGAGACTGCGGACAGTACAGGAGATGACCAGAGACTGCGGACAGTACAGGGGATGACCAGAGACTGCGGACACAGTACAGGAGATGACCAGAGACTGCGGACACAGTACAGGAGATGACCAGAGACTGCGGACACAGTACAAGAGATGACCAGAGACTGTGAACAGTACAGAAGATGACCAGAGACTGCGGAGAGTACAGGAGATGACCAGAGACTGCGGACAGTACAGGGATGACCAGAGACTGCGGACACAGTACAGGGATGACCAGAGACTGCGGAAAGTACAGGAGATGACCAGAGACTGCGGACAGTACAGGGATGACCAGAGACTGCGGACACAGTACAGGAGATGACCAGAGACTGCGGACACAGTACAGGGATGACCAGTGACTGCGGACAGTACAGGGATGACCAGAGACTGCGGACAGTACAGGAGATGACCAGAGACTGCGGACAGTACAGGAGATGACCAGAGACTGCAGACACAGTACAGGAGATGACCAGAGACTGTGGACACAGTACAGGAGATGACCAGAGACTGCGGACACAGTACAGGAGATGACCAGAGACTGCGGACACAGTACAAGAGATGACCAGAGACTGTGAACAGTACAGAAGATGACCAGAGACTGCGGAGAGTACAGGAGATGACCAGAGACTGCGGACAGTACAGGGATGACCAGAGACTGCGGACACAGTACAGGGATGACCAGAGACTGCGGAAAGTACAGGAGATGACCAGAGACTGCGGACACAGTACAGGGATGACCAGAGACTGCGGACAGTACAGGAGATGACCAGAGACTGCGGACAGTACAGGAGATGACCAGAGACTGCGGACAGTACAGGAGATGACCAGAGACTGCGGACAGTACAGGAGATGACCAGAGACTGCGGACACAGTACAGGAGATGACCAGAGACTGCGGACACAGTACAGGAGATGACCAGAGACTGCGGACACAGTACAGGAGATGACCAGAGACTGCGGACACAGTACAGGAGATGACCAGAGACTGCGGACACAGTACAGGAGATGACCAGAGACTGCGGACATAGTACAGGAGATGACCAGAGACTGCGGACACAGTACAGGAGATGACCAGAGACTGCGGACACAGTACAAGAGATGACCAGAGACTGCAAACAGTACAGAAGATGACCAGAGACTGCGGAGAGTACAGGAGATGACCAGAGACTGCGGACAGTACAGGGATGACCAGAGACTGCGGACACAGTACAGGGATGACCAGAGACTGCGGAAAGTACAGGAGATGACCAGAGACTGCAAACAGTACAGGAGATGACCAGAGACTGCGGACACAGTACAGGAGATGACCAGAGACTGCGGACACAGTACAGGAGATGACCAGAGACTGCGGACACAGTACAGGAGATGACCAGAGACTGCGGACACAGTACAGGAGATGACCAGAGACTGCGGACACAGTACAGGAGATGACCAGAGACTGCGGACACAGTACAGGAGATGACCAGAGACTGCGGACATAGTACAGGAGATGACCAGAGACTGCGGAAAGTACAGGGATGACCAGAGACTGCGGACACAGTACAGGGATGACCAGAGACTGCGGACACAGTACAGGGATGACCAGAGACTTGCGGACATAGTACAGGGATGACCAGTGACTGCGGACAGTACAGGGATGACCAGAGACTGCGGACACAGTACAGGAGATGACCAGAGACTGCGGACAGCACAGGAGATGACCAGAGACTGCGGACAGCACAGGAGATGACCAGAGACTGCGGACAGCACAGGGATGACCAGAGACTGCGGACAGCACAGGGATGACCAGAGACTGCGGACACAGTACAGGAGATGACCAGAGACTGCGGACAGCACAGGAGATGACCAGAGACTGCGGACAGCACAGGAGATGACCAGAGACTGCGGACAGCACAGGGATGACCAGAGACTGCGGACAGCACAGGGATGACCAGAGACTGCAGACAGCACAGGGATGACTGCTGACCTTTGGGGAGGGAGGGGGAGCGGGTACCTGAATTTGACAGGTACCCGCTCTTACTTCCGCAGAGTTTTTTTTTTTATCTTACCTGTTCCTTTACCCAGCCGCGCGTTGTCTTCCCGGCTTCTGTAGTGTGGGCGGACAGCCGGATGCCCAGTGCGCATGCGCGAGAAGCGCTGCGCTTTGTGATTGGTCCGGCGGCTTCTGGGATCTGTCATGTGTCCCAGGTACCGCCTTACCATTCACAAAGAGCACTGCTTCTTGTGCATGCGCACTTGGGACCCGGCTGTCACGCACACTACAGCCGGGAAGACAGCGCGCCGCTGGATTCTCCTGGCGTGCCCACAGATAAGGCTCGGCGTGCCGGCTGTGGCACGCGTGCCACGGGTTCGCCATCACTGGTATATGCTAAATACAGGAGATTTGCAGTTAGCCAATTATGAAAAAGAATAGACTGGCCAACCAATCAGAGATAATCTATGAAAATTAATGGAGGAGAGGCCTACAACTATGGACACAAGAGAGAGAGAGGGGGCTCTTTTTTGGAACACCAGAGGAAGGGAATGGAACTTTTAAGTCCAGTCCCATGGTAAATATGGAATCCCTTGCACCTATATCTAAATGTTTGTCATGTCTTTTCTGTCTCATTGTTTGTATTTTGTAATATGTTCGAGCTTTCTTAATACTGTTTCTTTTATGTAACAAGATAGATTGTTTGTGTTAGTTTAGACCTCCATCCTATTCACCAATACATTTTGGTTGTTGTGTTAAACCTTTCACCTCTGGGTAAGAACTCTTCATTTACCAAATCATATCAGAGAAATATTATATTTCATAATCTATAGATTTGGCAATATCTTGCTGTTTGCTTATCCTGCTGTTACTGACTTTACCTTGACCTGTCTCCTGACTTCTCTCCTGCCTGCACTTGATCTGAACCTGATCTGCCAGACAGTTGCCAATCCAGACTGTCTGACTATGCCTGCTCCTGTGCCAAGCCAGTCTGCATTATTCCCTGGCTCCAGCCCTTCAGCCTGTGATATCCAGTCCTGTCATCTCTGTGTTCCAGATGCACAGCAACACCTGCCCGGGAGAGACCCACCAGGGAGAGATCCAGCGCTCCCTGTCACTTTACCAGGGCACCGGAGCTGTAAGAGAGGCCTTGCCCAGTGCTTCAGGCTCCATCACCAGGTACATTACAGGTATACATTATACATTCACATCAGTCCCTGCACTCAAGGAGCTTACAATCTAAGGTCCCTAACTCACATTCATACATACACATACTAGTGCCAAATTAGACAGGATCCAATTAACCTACCAGCATGTCTTTAGTGTGTGGAAGGAGGCCAGCACAAGCACAGGGAGAACATGCAAACTCCAAGCAGGTAGTGTCATAGTTGGGATTGGAATTGATGGCCCTAGTGCTGCCAAGTGGAAATGCTAACCACTTAGCCCCTGTGCTTGCTGCCCATATATACAGGTGAAACTCGAAAAATTAGAATATTGTGTAAAAGTTCATTTATTTCAGTAATGCAACTTAAAAGGTGAAACTAATATATGAGCTAGACTCATTACACGCAAAGCAAGATAGTTCAAGCCGTGATTTGTCATAATTTGGATGATTATGGCTTACAGCACATGAAAACCTCAAATGCACAATCTCAGAAAATTAGAATACTGTGAATAGATGCAATATTCTCGGCTCAAACTGTCTCACTCTAATCAGCTAATTAAGCCATAACACCTGCAAAGGGTTCCTGATCCTTTAAATGGTCTCTCAGTCTGGTTCAGTAGGAATCTCAATCATGGGAAAGACTGCTGACCTGACAGTTGTGCAGAAAACCATCATTGACACCCTCCATAAGGAGGGAAAGCCTCAAAAGGTAATTGCAAAAGAAGTTGGATGTTCCCAAAGTGCTGTATCAAAGCACATTAATAGAAAATTATGTGGAAGGAAAAAGTGTGGAAGAAAAGGGTGCACAAGCAGCAGGGATGACCTCAGCCTGGAGAGGATTGTCAGGAAAAGGCCATTCAAAAATGTTGGGGACTTTCACAAGGAGTTGACTGAGGCTGGAGTCAGTTCATCAAGAACCACCACACACAGATGGATCCTGGACATAGGCTTCAAATGTTGTATTCCTCTTGTCAAGTCGCTCCTGAACAACAAACAATGTCAGAAGCGTCTTACCTGGGCTACAGAAAAACAGACCTGGTCTGTTGCTCAGTGGTCCAAAGTCCTCTTTTCTGATGTGAGCAACTTTTGCATCTCATTTGGAAACCAAGGATCCATAATATGGAGGAAGAATTGAGAGGCACACACTGCAAGATGCTTGAAGTCCAGTGTGAAGTTTCCACAGTCTGTGTTGATTTGGGGAGCCATGTCATCTGCTGGTGTTGGTCCATTGTGCTTCATTAAGTCCTGGGTCAACGCAGCCATCTACCAGGAGATTTTGGAGCACTTCATGCTTCCTTCTGCAGATAAGCTTTATGGGGATGCTGACTTCATTTTCCAGCAAGACTTGGCACCTGCCCACACTGCCAACAGCACCAAAACCTGGTTCAATGACCTTGGGATTACTGCGCTTGATTGACCAGCAAACTCGCCTGACCTGAAACCCATAGAGAATCTATGGGGCTTTGCCAAGAGAAAGATGAGAGTCATGAGACTGAACAATACAGAAAAGCTGAAGGTCACTATTGAAGCATCCTGGTATTCCATAACACCTCAGCAGTGCCACAGGCTGATAGCTTCCATGCCACGCCGCATTGAGGCAGTAATTGCTGCAAAAGGGGCCCAAACTAAGTACTGAGTACGTATGCATGCTTATACTTTTCAGAGGTCTGATATTGTTCTATGTACAATCCTTGTATTATTGATTGCATGTAATATTCTAATTTTCTGAGATTGTGGATTTGAGGTTTTCATGAGCTGTAAGCCATAATCATCACAATTATGACAAATCACAGCTTGAACTATCTTGCTTTGCATGTAATGAGTCTATCTCATATATTAGTTTCACCATTTAAGTTGCATTGAAATAAATGAACGTTTGCACAATATTCTAATTTTTCGAGTTTTACCTGTATATATATATATATATATATATATATATATATATATATATATATATATATAACATTTTTTATATTGTACAACACAAGAAGTGAGAAGTATACTATTCCTCAATAGTTAAAGGTTCTGCATCTGTAAGATGTACAAGGAGGTCCCAATCATTACAATACATTTCAAGGTAGATCACTTTCTCAGGAAACCTTAAGATGCTCAGTGATATATACTTATTAATATTCTCAAAATATAATGACTCTCACATACATAATTTGTATCAGAAATACAAATTATGTACTCACATATCATGTACATTGAGATATATCTACAAATGAGGCTGCATATCAACAAAGAGTTAAGGAGACACCCAGATGTTAGGCCCAAGTCAAAAGAGAATGGGAAGGAGTCCAAACATGAGAGCCATCTAGGTATAACCACATTTAAAAAGCAAAGTATAAATGGAATATATATATATATATATATATATATGGAGCTATTAATGCCCAATATGCTCAACATATACAGTATAGTATATAAAGGTCTATTTAGTGAATCCCTAAATTGAATAAATGCAAATATGCAAGACCCAAGTGGGACAAACCCATACCCATATGATAACAGGAGATATCACTAATGGGTGGATTGGAAGGAAAGTAATTTTCTCAAAACTTGCCCCAAAGTACTATGCTACAGAGAATAATAATAATAGTAATCATGTAGTTTGTAATGATTACTCAAAACCAAGCCATGTTAGAATGTCTCAAAAGTAGATAAATGCCACCACAGATAAATTACTGCAAAGTGTATACCACATACATCTCCCTGCTCTAAAGAATGCCGACCAGCAAGTAGACAGTAAACTGTTTCTGCATATACAGTGGTCAGCATAAATGAGTACACCCCTTTTGAAATGTAAGATTTTAATCAGTATCTCAATGAACATAAAACAATTTCCATAATTTTGACAAAAATTAGTTTTATAGAACATTAGTTTAGCTCATTACATGGAAGTAAGTTAAATAATATAACTTAGATTACAAAATCATCAGCTTTATTCAAATTAGTTGATGTAAAAATGAATACACCCCACAACAAAAACTACTCCATCTAGTGTTTTGTATGACCTCCATGATTTGTAAGGACAGCGACAAGTCTACTAGGCATGGAATGAACAAGTTGGCGACATATTGCAACATCTATCTTTTTCCATTCTTCAAGAAGGACCTCTTTTAGAGCCTGGATGCTTGATGGAGAGTGATGCTCAATTTGTCTCTTCAGAACTCCCATTAGGTGCTCGATTGGGTTCACATCAGGAGACATACTTGGCCACTGAATCACTGTTCATTTTTGAAAAGTGCATGACGACAAGGGCACAGAGTGATAGTAGCATCTTCTATTTCAATATAGAGCGGTACATCTTTGAATTCATGAAACCATCAATGAAATGCAGCTCCCTGACACCAGCGGCACTCATGCTGCCCCACAGAAGGACACTGCCACCACCATATTTCACTGTAGGCACCATGCATTTTTCTTTGTGCTCCTCACCTTTGCGACGCCATACAGTTTTGAAGCCATCCATTCCAAAAACATTTATGTTGGTCTCATCACTCCAGAGTACAGAGTCCCAGTAGTCTTCTTTTTCAGCACGGGCCCTGGAAAATTCTAGGCGGGCCTTTTTGTGCATGGGCTTTAGTAGAGACTTTTTTCATGAACGACACCCAAGCATGCCATTCTTCTTTATGCTGCATTGTGTCATGGGAAACAATCACCCCAGTTTGGCTTTCTACTTCTTTAGCTAACTGCAATGAATTTGCATGGTGATTTTCTTCAACCCTTATCAGAAAACGCTTCAGTCGAGGTGCTAACTTCCATGGACAGCCTGGACATCTCTCTGAGATAGTTGCAGTTCCATCATTGTTAAATTTTTGTATCGCTTTTGCTACAGTATTCTGACTGATAAGTAAAGCTTTGCTGATCTTCTTGTAGCCTTCACCATTCTTTTGCAAATATATTATTTTCTTTCTCGGGCCTTGTGACATTTCTCTTCCATGTGATGCCATTGCTGACAGCACAAAATGGGATAGTTTTTTTTTTTGTTAAGTAATGCCCTTTTATAATCAACTGTCTAATGAATAATTAGACTCACCTGTAGTTGAATTTGTGCTAATTAGAATTTTGTTGTCTAAAATTTAGCTTTGCTTCTAAGACTTTCATTGGGGTGTATTAATTTTTGCAACATGGTCTTGAATGAATTTGTTAGGAGAAATATTTTTTTGTATGTGCAAATTAACAAATCTTGTTTGCAATCAATGGCCCGCATTTATGGGAGTATTTTGCAGAACATTGCCCCATAGAAAATGTTGATTCTGAAAGAAAAGTAAAGGTTTTCTGACAAATTTGTTATTTTATATATATATATATATATATATATATATATATATATATATATGTGCAACCCAATGGTGCCTTCAGTCTAGCTCCACCCCCACCTTTGCCATTCAATATGTACTGTATGGTAGTGACATGCGGTATTGATATTGGGTACTGATCTGATAGAGGAAAAATATTTGGAATGAGATCTATGCTCTGTTTATGGAAACTGTGAATACATATCTGACTACTGGCACTTTAATACAATTTTAACATTTTGTACAAAATAAAATGTGATTTTTGTAAAATATTTTGAGTTGTGATTTCATTCCTGAGAATTTGGCATTTCAAAAAAAATTCTCACTTTCTTTTCTTTCTTGCTATATATATATATATATATATATATATATATCAGATTCTATAGATGTCAACATCAATGAAAGTTACTGTAAATATGATTAATAAACCAGTATACTAAATTTTGGAACCTGAGAGATTTAAATCAGTAGTGCTAGGAAGCTGTTACTTTAAGACATAATAAGCTCATAAAATTTAAGTACACTGGGGAGATTTACTAAAACTGAAGTGTGCTCAATCTGGTGCAGCTCTGCATAGAAACCAATCAGTTTGTAGATTTTATTTTCAAAGTTTAATTGAACAAGCTCAAGTTAGAAGTTGACTGGCTACCATGCAGAGCTGCACATGTTTTAGTAAATTTTTGCTATTGTGTTGTATAGCCAACACCTGATAATGTCCTCCATACTGTATTTCTGTTGTTGTGGATGCAGTTTGATCTCTGTTCTTTTTTTTCAGTATGGACCAACTGCCTTTTCTTATTATATTCTTAATAGATTCCACATCTTTGTATTTCAATGGTTTTTATTAATTTTAAACAGTGTAAAACACAAGCAACAAAATACGCCCACGCAGGGGCTATCAATTGCACCAATAAAAAAGGCAAAATAGAGCAGACAACGCTCTAATTCTAATAAGGCAAAACGTATGCCCACGCAGGGGCTATCAATGGCACATAGATTACAGTAACATCAGTGAGATTTTGATTATCTCAACTAAAGACAGCTGTCCACTGTCACATCAAAACAAACAGAAAAGGAGAGAAGAAGAGCAGAGAAGAAAGGGAAAAAAAAAAAAAGAAAAAAAAAAACCACACCAAAGAGCAGGGGTCCACGAGCGCCAATACCAAACTCCATTACCTCCCCACACTGGTCGGGGGGAGCGTGGGAAAGGCGTATTGCAACCAAGGCTCCCAAACTTTCAAAAATTTATGTTGAGAGTCGTTGCATATGCTCGACATCTGTTCGTTGAGCATCATAGTAGTCATTCGATCCCGCACCCCCTGGAAAAGTACAAACGGACTCTTCCAGGCCTGAGCAATTGTCCTAGTAGCCGATAAAAACAAATAGGAAGCCAACCGCTGCTGACGAGCCAAAAGGCCCGGTATGGGGCAATGAAGCAAAGCATACCGAGCATCCCGGCGTATAGAGAGATGGAACAAAGTGAAAAGGAGGCCAAACACACGAGACCAAAAACGAACCAACCTCGGGCATGACCACCAGATATGCAGTACATCGCCGCGATGGCCACAACCCCGAAAACATCGATCACTACAGGCAGGGTTAGCCTGGGCCAGACGAGCTGGAACCCAATACCAACGGAACAACACCTTGTAGGCTGCTTCCAGCATGGTCGTATTAAATGAACATTTAGCTATGAGTGACCAGGCCCTACTCCAGTCCTCCGGATCCACAGCCACTCCCAGGTCGCGTTCCCACTGAACAACATATGAAAGAGAAGTGTGAGACGAGCGTCTGTTCAAAGCTGCGTAAAGAAGGGAGATAAGGCCTGGGGCGCCCGGGTGCTGCTGGCAAAGCCGTTCAAAGGCAGATTTCTGATATGGGAAAGCAGAAGTGGCTCTCAGCGAAAGTAGCCAGTGCCGCAATTGAAGGTACCGAAAAAATTCCGCTGGGGGAACATCCCGAGACTCCCGAAGGACATTCCAGGTGGGAAAGGACCGAAAAGTCAAAAAGTGTTGCACCTGTGAGAAACCATGAGCCACCCACCAAGAGAATGCCCTCGGGTGATCTAGACCCGGTGGGAAAAGAGGGTTGTTAACGACTGGAAGCAAGGGCAAAAAGGGTGACATCAGGCCACTGGAGTAACGTACTGAGTCCCAGACTTGTAGGCCATGGAGCAACATCGGACTCAGCGCCATAGGGCGCAGGGCAGGGGGAAGCCATAGGAGTGTTGACAGTGCGATAGGGGCACAATTAGGTAGTTCCAGCAGGACCCAGAGAGGAACATCGGAGGAAGCATGCAACATAGACAGCGGGGCAATCTGGCTCGCCTGATAATACTTAGTTACATTGGGTACCCCAAGACCACCCTGGAGTCTATGAGCAAAGAGCGTGTTTCTAGAGACTCTGGGGTGTTTATCGGCCCAAATAAAACGCATAAACTTCGCCTGAAGCAACCGAAGAAAGTGAGGAGGAACCCGCACAGGGAGGGTGCGAAAATAATATAACAATTTCGGCAAAATGGTCATTTTCACTGAATGAACCCGTCCTATCCAAGACAGGTGCGGAAATTGCCAGGAATGCATAAGAGAAGATAAAGAGCTAAGCAAAGGATAATAATTTGCAGCAAAAAGGGAGTCATAGGTGGGGGTCAAGCGAATGCCCAAGTATTCCAGAGAAGAGGAAGCCCACCGGTAAGGGAAGTGGGATTGTAGGCGCGAAACCAAATCTGAAGCCAAAGTAATATTAAGAGCGACGGTTTTATCTAAATTGATACGTAGACCCGAAATCAAGGAGAAGCGCTCAAGAACTCGTTGCAAGTTAGGAAGCGTCGTCAGAGGGTTAGTAAGGGTCAAGAGGGCATCGTCCGCAAAGAGGCTCAGCTTAAACTCCTGTCCCGCATATGGAACCCCCGATATATTGCAATCGGTCCGGAGCGCTAAAACCAGTGGCTCAAGCGCCAGGACAAAGAGCGCCGGGGACAGCGGGCAACCCTGCCTCGTCCCTCGCCCAACAGGAAAGGGATCCGAGAAATACCCAGCGTATTTAACGGAGGCCGAAGGAAAGGAATACAAGGCCTGAATCCAAGAGAGGATAGAATCCCCGAAACCCCAACGAGACAGCACAAACCGCAGATATTCCCAAGATAGAGAATCAAAAGCTTAATAATATGTCCAAGGACAGTAGGAATCCTGGGATTTTCCGTTGTTGCAGAAAATGTATAAGATGGACCACCTTACGGACGTTATCACCCGCCTGCCTCCCGGGGACGAACCCTACTTGGTCCCTGTGGACCAAGCTACACAAATATTTATTGATGCGAAAACTAAGGATCTTGCCCAATATCTTCAGGTCTTCATTAAGAAGAGAAATGGGCCGGAAGGCTTGCGGTTCCTGGACATCGTCGGTCGTCTTAGGAATCATAGAGATATGTGCCCTAAGTGCATCCGGAGAGGGCAAAGAGCCCTGTCGTAACTCATTGAAATAGGCCGCTAAAAAAGGCGCCAATAGGGCTGAGAATTTTTTATAATAGAGACCGGAGAAGCCGTCGGGACCTGGGGCCGCGGTGGACCGTAAAGACTTGATCGCTTGGAGCACTTCCGGTACGGTGACACCAGCATTGAGGGCCGCCTGTGCTGCCTCGGTTAATCCGGGAAGATGGAGATCTTGAAAGAATGCCTCTGCCTGGGCCACAGGGAAAGGATCTGGGGCAGCATAGAGGCGCGAAAGGAAGTCCGAGAATCGGGAAACAATCTGCTGGGGATTAGAAGTACAGCCACCTGTGGAAAGTCGAAGTCAAATTGGTTTATGGGGCTTCCCCACAGAATTGAGTTTCCTGGCTAGCATGGGACCGGGCTTATTAGCGCAGGAATAAAATTTATGTCTGGTCCAACGCAGGGCCCGTTCCGCCTCCGAAGAGACGAGGAGGTCCAATTCTGTCGCCAGAGCGTCCCGAGCGCGTTTATGGGCCACGGATGGAGATGACTTCCAACGCGCATCCGCAGAGGCCAGGAGAGAATGAAGCTCCAAGAGTCGGCGTTCCCGCTCCCGCTTCCGGACCGCAGCCAGCTGTATAACATGACCCCACACCGTGGCCTTATGCGCTTCCCATAGGGGCACTGCTGAAGAGACCGATCCCGAGTTTTCCGCAAAGTATGTCCGTAAAAAGAATTCTATTTGTTGGCAGGTAGCCTGAGTGGTCAGTAAAGAGTCATTGATGCGCCAATGAAAAGGGCGCCGTTCTGACCCAGAAAGGGCAAGGAGGAGTACCAAGGGATCATGATCTGACCAGGGTGAGGAAGGAATAGTTATCCGCCGGACCGAGGGGAGCTGCTGGACCTGCATGAATATATGATCAATTCTACAAAAACTATCATGGGGATTGGAATAGAACGTAAAGTCGCGTTCAGTTGGATGAAGTTCCCTCCAGACGTCCGCTAGCCCCGCCGTCCGCAAAAGAGAGCGCATACGTTCCTCTAACACCAAGTCATGAGAGGGGGTCGCTCCCCGTGCGTAGCGCCTATCCAATGTGGAATCCAAGG
The DNA here is from genome assembly GCF_062004578.1 of Staurois parvus. Lineage (NCBI taxonomy): Eukaryota > Metazoa > Chordata > Amphibia > Anura > Ranidae > Staurois > Staurois parvus. Next base: position 14,606,235 of record NW_028317949.1, read on the forward strand.
TAACATTCGAATCCCCCATAACAAGAAGAAGACCCTTAGAATGTCGAGAAACAATGGTGCAAAGATGCGAAAAGAATTTATGCTGGAAACGGTTAGGCGCGTAGTAAGAGACAAAGGTAACCTCCTGGTCCCAGAGGGTGCCTTGCAGAAGCAAATACCTGCCCGTGGGGTCCGCTATATGCCTAGAACAGACAAAGGGGAGATTGCGTTTAAAAGCTATCAGAACACCCCGACGCTTCTCAGAAGCCGAGGCCGTGTAAAAGATGGGATAGTGAGGTGAAAGATAACGCGGAGCGGAGGACTGAGAAAACCTGGTCTCCTGTAGACATACCACATCAATTTGTTGCGATTTGAGATGATGAAAAACTTTAGCCCGTTTCTGAGGCGAATTGAAGCCTTGAACATTTTGTGAATGTATTTTCAAAAGGGGCGAGGCCATGGCGGTATCAACGCAACACGCTCAGCAGAAAAAAGCCCAAAGCAGCCAGCAATCTCCACTCCCAATGGTGATCGGACCATGGCGTCCCAGAACCCTGCAGAAAACAAAAACGAAAAAAAACAGAGAAAAAGAAAAGAACAAAGAAAGAAAAAAGGAAAAAGACATAAAAAGTATACATAACAGTGCAATTGTGTCACACCAATGGTGACGCGCATCCTACACATGAAGGATACAATTAGGGGTAACTCTACCACCGGACACATGGCTGCAAATGGAAACATCAAAACTGAAGCCCTCAGAGGGCAAAAAAGCAAAAAACATAATATAATGTAATAAAACGTAATGAAACTAAAAGTCCCAGGAGCAGGAACCTCCGCGATAACCTCCCCATAGGAACCCAGAGAACCATAGGAGCCAACCCCCTTCCACCCAACCAGGCCCACCGGGTCAACCTCCCACCCCGGGGCCCAAGGAGCAGTACCAACCCGAAATGCAAACAAACTGGGGGAGCCCCAAGGGCCAAACTCACGGTCCCGTCAGAGAGTTCATCGGTGAGATGATACATGGAAAATTCAGGACGCATCTTCAGCCCGGAGAAGAACAGGAAGGACTTGATCGCGAAGGGGTCTGAGAAAGGGCCCTCTTCCTATTGGACGACCGCTCCCAGATGCGGCTCGGAGGAAGCGGCCTTGCCGGTGATCCAGATGAATGAACTGGGCTCCGATCCGCAGCCTCCGGCGAAAGAAGGTGTAAGGATTCCAGGAGAGAGTGAGCCTCCTCTGGTGTAGCCACAGAGTGACTGCGGCCCCGGTAGGTGAAGGTGAGGCGGAACGGAAAGCCCCAGGCGTATTTAATACTATGTTTCACCAGGACCGAAGTAAAGGGCTTCAACTGGCGGCGCTTTTGTAGAGTGGTCTGGGAGAGGTCCGCAAAGAGCTGATAGCGATGCCCCTGGAAGCTGAGATCAGGTTTATTTCTGGCCGCCAAGAGGATGGTTTCCTTAGTGCGGTAATAAGTGAACTTGATGATAATGTCTCTCGAGGGCCCATCCGGTCGTCTGGGGCCCAAGGCACGATGTATGAGATCAAATTCAAGACGGTCAATGGGAATGGCGGGCGTCAGCTCCTGGAACAGAGCAGTCGCGGTGGAGGTAAGATCCGTAACCGTTTCCGGGATACCCCTTAACCGCAAATTGCCACGTCGGGAACGATTTTCAAAATCCTCAAGCCGTAGCAGCGTGTCCGCCAATTCTTTCTTGAGGTCGCATAAATCCTGCTCGTGATTTTCAAGGACCGTAGCCGCAGCATCCATTTTATCTTCAAGGTCGCTCGTCCGGCTGCCCAACTCCCGAATTTCCCGTGAGAGACGATCGGCCAGCTTGGAGGTGGCGGAGGACAATTCTGATTGTAACATAAACTGGAAGCGGCGCAGGAGCTCAGCATCCCGCAGAGATGGCATGGGAGACTGCTGGGGTGGCTCCAATGGCATGGGAGACTGCTGGGACGGGTCCTCCACACTGCCATGATCCGACCCACCTGCAGATGGTGATGGCATGGGACCCAAAATTGCGGCTGGGGCTCCATTTAAGGTCTCGGGCGGGAGCCGCGAATCCGCGGCCGAGGTCCTGAAAGTGGTCGGCGGCCGGCCCAAAATCGAGGCCGCGGCTTCAGCCGCGACCTCCGGCGGGTAGGCCGCAAACTCCGGCGCCGCCCGGCGGGAGCTGGAGGCACGGGCGGCCAGCGTTTTTTTGCCCATCGGGGCACCAGGGTAGCGAGGGGCCAGAAAAGGAGCAGGGGGACCCCCCCTGAGGGACAGAAATCGGCCGATGTGTCCGGCGGCCACAGCACAGATCTAAAAGGCAACGATCCTGGTTGCTGCTCACGAGCGCAGATTCCACATCTTTAAACATCTTTGTTCACATAGCAAAATTAAAGCTCAATTAGCTTAGTAAATATGGTTACAATATGTTTGTATTGGATATCAGTTTATGTGCAATAGATTGAATACACCAGAATTTTTCTCATACAATATGAACTTATAGAAGTGAACATGGCTTTGGTATTTTTTTTTTAACAACCCCTACTCCTTTAAGAAACCAACCCCATGATGTCAGAGCCTGAGAGTACATTGTATCAGAAGATGGTGTGAGCATATTTACCTAGTAAGCACAATATACACCTCACTCTTCACTTAAGTAAAAAATAGAAAAATGCTGGTGACTTTTTTTTTGTTTAAAGGGAACTATTTTTATTAGTGAGTTTTTTTCAATATAACATTGCAACATAGCAAAGTATCTCAGTATTCAAGAGAAATATCTGATCTAATACAATTCTGATCAACAAACATTCTTATGTACAATGAAGTAATTTGTGAGGTTAAAATAACATACTCATAGACATGACTGTCATCATTCCAGTTGGTGAAAGCATATGTCTAGTTTTGCAAGGCTGCACCGTCAGTGATGTTGAGGAAGTTCAAAGAATTATGGCTGGTGTGGTATAGAAAATAATTTAACTAAATTGTTATTGAAGAAAACAGTGACACTATACAACCAGTATAAAATAGATTTTGTAGACAGTATGACCAGTATGAGTAAACTGTATACAAGTGAAATTATGAGCAATACCACATTGAGAATGACTCAATTAACTGATTATCAGACCAGAAGCATGTAGAGCAGACAACCCTGAGCAAAGAATCCATCAAATAACAGAGTGTGGCATTTTCAAACTAGCCAGAAAATGTTATGGGTTGAGAAAAACATGCAAAGGAATATCGCAAGAAAGGTCACAGGTATAATTAGCAATTGAAAACACAACTGGTCACAGGCCCGAATGTTATGTTATGAAGGATGGGATCATGGCTACATATTTGTGGTTATCCATGCAAAGGGGAGTAAAGAGGAACTCCCCAGCCCTGCAAAGGGAATGTATGGTGATCAGCAAGAAATAAAAGAAAACAGAAGAGAAAAAAATAGAGAGAAGGAATAGAGCTGAAGAGGCAGCAAAAAGGGGAAGATAGAGTGGGGGGTGTGGAAATAAGGAAGGAGGAGGAACCCCAGAGGTTTATGTCATAAGTATCATGGTTAATGGCATATAGTTCAAAGTTTGAGAAAACTAGAAAGGTGAAAAGTGATCAAGCCAAAGTTGCCAGGTACATAAAATGTATCATGCATATCATCGAGAACTGCCATGAGTTTTTCATTTGTCATTGTACTTTATACGCGGTTGCTTATTTTGTCAAAACTAAGGCCTGAGATTTCATAAAAATATGAGTTATGAGTGTGCACTCCTGGTGAGTGTTCAATTGGTAGGTGCTTAAACATTTCCCGGGTGTTTCTTCTTAGATTAATATGGAGTATCACATAGACCATGGTGTATACCCCTATCCACAATCTCCAAACTTTGGGGCATGTCCACCAGATAGGCTTCATGTTCCCCAGCAGTTCCTAGCAGCCTCAAAAGCAAGAGGAAGGGTATGTGGGGAGCCAACGTGCAATATTGACAAGGGTGTAACACCACCAGGACATAACTTTATTCAATATTCTATAGAATTACATTGGGTGTTGGTGATGCCTGAACATTGTAACCCCTCACAGTTACTCTTGGTGATCGCAGGAATGGGCCCTGCTGTTACAAATTGTTAAAAATTAGTAAAAATGTAAATTACATGCACCTGTCAAACAGGTGCAGAAAAATTGGGCCTTGGGTATTGGTGGTGCCTGAACACTGTAACACCTCAAAGTTACTCTTGCTGGGTGCAGGAATGGGCCCTGCTGTTAAAAAAAATTTAAAAATTAGAATACAATTGTAAAAAAATTAGATTACATGCACCTGTCAAAGAGGTGCAGAAAAATTGGGCCTTGGGTGTTGGTGGTTTCTTAAACCAAAAACATTGTTGGAAGTTAGCATAATCAGGAATCAGGAATAGGATAGGCAGCATAAGCAGTCTTCAATGTTTCCCAGATCCCTAAAAAAATTAATTAGGTACATCAGCATCAGAGCTTGATAGCTGCTGTTGATCCAGGACTGATTAATTTTCATAAATGTCAGCCGGTCTACAGAGTCTGTGGAAACATGCACTCTTTTATCTATCCTTCACAAAACCCCCAGCAGCACTTAATGACTGTCCAGAAAGCATGCTGGATGCAGGACAAACCAGTAGCTTGATTGCATATTGAGTAAGTTCTGGCCAGTGATCCATTCTCAAGACCCAGTAACTCAGTGGATCCTCCGTTGGAAATGTCTCCAAATCTGCTCTTGCCCCTAGATAATTCTGCATCATATGACACTGCCAATGGGTGCTTAAATCTAACAGCTCTTGGCACTAAAGAATTCTTTAAAGGCATCAGTCAGCCAGCCACCTTCTCCACCACTCTTCCTTCGACCAAACAAGGCCTCAGAATAATGTTGTCCCGGAAATGGTAATCTCCAGGTGTCTGGAATGTTATTGCACAAATAGTTCTTCAAGGCGTCCTCAAGATGTTTCATCCTCTGCTCCTTCTGTGAAGGCAGGAAAAGCTCTGCAACTTTACCCTTGTAATGTGGATCAAGAAGGGTTGCCAACCAGTAATGATCCCTCTCCTTGATACCACAAATCCTCGGGTCCTTTCGCAGGCTTCGAAGAACCAGAGAGCCCATGCAGCGTAAGTTTGAGGAGGCATGAGATTCTGAGTCCTCTGGGTCACTGAGGATGACACTGTCAGGAACTTTCTCCTTCCAGCCATGTACTACTTCTGCCTGGGTTTCTAGCGACTGACAACCACCCCTTGAACACTGCCATATGTTATCCTCTACTTCCACATTGCCACAAACCTCCTCCTCCTCATACTCACACAGGTACTCATTGATGGCCCTCTGCTGCATCTGCAGCCACTGCAGCATTGCCAATGTTGGGTTCCACCTGGTGAGCATGTCACAAATGAGGAGGTTGGTGGGTAGGTTGAATTCCCGTTGCATGACAGCCACCCGAACACTGGCCTTGTATGACCATTGGAAATGGCCACAGACTTATCTGGCCTGCCTCAGAAGATCTTGTAAGCCTGTCTATCTGTTCAAAAAAATGCTACACTACAAAGTTCAGGACATGTGCCAAGCATGGAACATGTGTAAAGCGTCCCTGCCGGAGGCAGAGAGAAGGTTGGTGCCAGGGGTGGACTGACAATTCATGAGGCCCCCGGGCAATAGGGGATCATGGGGCCTCTGTGTCCTCGCCCATGCTCAAACCACACCCAAAAAAGCCTATGAAAGGTACCAGGGGCATCTCATGGGTCCCCCTACTGACCCCGGGCCCTCGGTCAGTGCCTGAGTTCCCGAATGGTCAGTCCGCGCCTGGTTGGTGCCATTGTTGCATACAACCATTCCTGGCTCAAGCTGCCATGGCATCAACTACCTCTGAGCCTGCCCCTGCAGAGCTGACAGAATCTCTGCCCCGACTCTCTGACTCATGTCCCCTTGACAGTTCAGCTGAAGCACCACATGGCATCTTTTAGCCTGCCTGCTTGTGTAGCCCTTGAAAGCTTAGAGAGCACTGCTGGTTCAAAGGACAATTCAGCAGAGGAGGCCATAGAGGAAGAGGAAGGGGTGGAGCAGACAGATGTGGCAAAATTACCACCAGCTTTTTGGAGGTATGTGGCAGATAAATCTCCAGCACTGAACCCTGCCCTGAATCCTTCCCAACTGCCAGCAGAGTTGCCCAGTGTGCCGGGAAGGATATGTAACATATCTGACCATGCATGTTGGGCCATGTGTCAGCAGTAATGTAGACCTTGCTGCTGACTGCCCTTTTCTACAAGGCCAAAACATTGCCTTCCAGATGGTGGTACAGAGCTGGAATGGCCTTATGTGAAAATAAATTTATTTTCAGAATCTGCCACTGTGGTTCAGCACATTCCACAAATTCACAGAAGGCGGCAGAGTCCACCAGATGGAAAGGCAGCAGTTGTAACTCTAGCAATTTGGCTAGCATTTAGATGTTGAGCCTGTGAAAGGGTGGGACAGTCAGCAACTGAGATAGCAAAATTTGCCTGGTGAAATCAACAGGTGGTGAACTGCTAGCAGATTGGGTGCAAGGACCTGTGGCACCCATTGCTATACCATCATCCCTCTCAGTGGAGGCTGTTGAGATGACTTAAGGTATAATAAGGGTTGAGATCCCAGATGAAGAGCAAGGAGAAGTTTTCACTTTTTTATGATGTAGGTCTTTCAGGTGTTGCCAATGGGCTGTATGGCAGGTCGTCATATGTCTTGTCAAGCATGTGGTGCCCAGCGGCTGGTGTTTTGGCCATGCTTGATCCACTTCAGACAGAGACTGCAAACAGCAACGCTGCAGTCTGCTGCATATGTGTTGAAAAAAGCCCACAACAATGACATTTTGGAAGTTAGCGGAGAGTCAGCACCCTGCACCTGTGGACCTTTGTTCCATTATGCAATAGGGTGGTTGCCCTTTCACCTGCCCCTGGGGAACATCCAGCCTTTTTGGAGTTGTGCCTCCTCCTCACTTTCCTCCTCTGTTCTCTCAGGCAACTACAGTCAGGGGCCTCATCATCCCCTGTCTCCTCGTCAACTTGGCAGTATGGTGTGGCTGGGGGAACATGACAATTTCTTGTCCATCATTGGCACGCCCTCTCTCTAGGCTCACGTCACTCCCTTCCTCAACCCTGAAACCAACTTCAGAGCATTCAAATTGCTTCACATCCTCAGCAGTATGTAACTGACACTATGATCAAATAACTCAGGTGAGTCCTCCGCGCATGATGGTGGGGGTATGGAAGAAGCAGCTGTGGTGGACAAAGAGCCTGTAAAATAGGCCACTTTGGCAGCTGCAGTGGAAGGCGTACTAGTATGAGCCTGGGTGACAGTGGATGAGGAGGATGAGGATGGCTTAGTTATCCAATCCACCACCTCTTCTGCAAATTGTGACTCAATAACATGGCCAGCCCCAGAAAAAAAGGAAAAGCGTGGATACAGAGACTGCTTGCCCTCTTTTAGCTGCCTGTGAGCATCTGCTTCTATATGTTTGCCTTTTGGACATGATGGGGATTTTTTTGAAGGGAATTTTATAAATTTTTTTTTTGGCGTGTGGGGTGGAAATTTGGTGCTTAGGTGCAACACTTTTGTGCTTGGTGAATATAAATTGTTTTCTTCTTCTTTTTTTTTTAAATAAAGAAAATAGGGGGGGCAGTGCTGCTGCGCAAAAATAACTAAAATAAAATAAATGTAAAAAATGTAAGAAAGCCAATAAAAAGAAGGGGATCCACCGAGCAATTATGCCCAACATACTCTTGCTGCTGCTGCGACCAAAAAAAAATAATAAAAAAAAAAATTCAGAAAGAAAAAAAAAAGGAAACTACTGCTGATGCAGAAGGAGGAACACCTGCAACGCAGAAGGGGGAAACAGCAATTATGATGTATAAAAATTTAAAAATGCAGTGCTAAAGATATATTGTGATCTAAAATAACATAATCCGAGACATTCCACATATAATATAGAGATCCCAGTGTTAAGGAAACAGAATGAGTCCAATGTGTGTCCAGAGAAACATCAGAGGAAAAAGGTCCTTCACCAACACCAAACACATTGTCCCTTACCTGAAAATTTTAAAACGGATACACCTGGAATTCTTGTAACCTCATAAAGGGTATTCCAAACCAAAGAAAAAAATCCTCATAGTGTAATAAATAGTAAGCATTTAATAAAAAGATAGTAATACACGTATATAGTATAATATAAAAAACAAACCAAGAAGATGATCCCCACATTCCAGTGTGCGATGACGTCATACACTCTGGCTCCACCAACGTGTTGACGTCCAAAGATTAAAAAGGCCCAAAGATTGTTTACCTGGTTTCAAGTTAAAATTCAGGTTTCAAGTTAAAATTTTAAGTGCCTTGGAGTTTATTTAGGGTTTTTGTTTCTCCTTGGGGTATGCTGTGATCCTGCTTAATAAAGATAAAAAAGGTGAAAGAGCATTAACTTACAGCATCTAATTAGAGAGGTCATTTCATTAATTTAATTTAGACTAAATGAAATCTGATGAAAAAGGGAAAAGTCCTGGAAGTCACACATCTGTGCAAAACCCTGTAAGAAAATGTATAACTCCCTCAGCCTGGCTCCAACCAGGCCATGCCTCCAACACATTTCACTTCGCCCACGGAGTTTAGTCATGGAGATGAAATCTGATACCCAGTTTACTGACACATCAGATCTCAATGGGGAAAAATATCATGTTGGATATCTATACTGATATGGACTGGGTAATGTGTTAGGAATGGAAGGATGCCCCATCGTTTGATGGAAATAAAAATTATCAACCTACAGATGACTGAATTCAAAGACACCGAAAATCAAAGTGAAAAAAAGTGGTGCAGAAGGCTAGTCCATTTTGCTGAAATTTCATTGCAGCAACTCATAATGGTACTCAGTAGTTTATATGGCCCCTACAAGCTTGTATGCATGCCTGGCAATGTTGGGACATGCTCCTAATGAGATGATGGATGATGTCCTTGGGTATTTCCTCTGAGATCTGGACCAAGGCATCACTGAGCTCCCGAATAGTCTGAGGTTCAACCTGGTGGTGTTGTATGGACTGGAACATGATATCCCAGAGGTGTTCTTATGGATATATGTCAGAAGAGCATGTGGGCTATTCAATGGTATCAATTTCTTCATCCTCCAGGAACTACCTGCTTACTCTCACCACATGGGTCCAGGCATTGTCATGCACCAGGAGGAATCCAGGACCCACTGAACCAGCATAGGGTCTGACAATGGGTCCAAGGATTTTATCCCGATACCTAATGTCAGTCAAGGTGCCATTGTCTAGTCTGTAGAGGTCTCTGCATTCTTCCATACCATCCCCAGACCATCACTGACCCACAACCAAAACGGTGATGATGAACGATGTTACCGGCAGCATAACATTCTCCAGACTCTTTCACATCTGTCACATGTGTTCAGGGTGAACCTGCTCTCATCTGTGAAAAGCACAGGGTGCCAGTGGCGGACCTGCCAATTCTGGTGTTCAATGACAAATGCCAATCGAGCTCTATGGTGTTGGGCAGTGAACACAGGACCCACTAGAGGACGTTGGGCTTTCAGGTCACCCTCATGAAGTCTGTTTCTGATTGGTCAGAGACATTCTCACCAGTGGCCTTCTGGAGATCATTTTGCAGGGCTCTATCAGTGCTCATCCTGTTCTACCTTGCACAAAGGAGAAAATACCGGTCCTGCTGAGTTCACCTCTGAAAAGTGAGATGCACGTTCGGTCCCCTCCTTCCTCCTGCAGTCTCCTAGGAACCTTCACAGGTCCTAGAAGACTGCCAGACCAATAGGAATGCTCAGCGTGACTTGTGCATGAGCAGTGGGCTACCAGCTGTGAAGCTGCAAGCTGGCACAGCTTGGTGCCCACAATTGTGATGCCGGCACCAGGGAGAGAAGGGACGGCGTGGGTGAGAACATTGCTGGACCCTGGGACAGGTAAATGTGTGTTTATTAAAAGTCAGCAGCTACAGTTTTTGTAGCTGCTGACATTTAATAAACACAGAACTGACTGGAACTCCACTTTAACTGACTAAATCAATATCCCACGAGCTTAATTGTCTTGATGCTATACTCTGATTAAAAAGTGTTCCTTTAATTGTTTTGAGCAGTGTATATATTGTTAGTGCTAGTCCCTGCAGGGTCATTTTAGGCAAAATCTGAGAGTTTGAGAGAGCTGAAGTGAATAGACAGTACAGGAGGATGAATGGAGTCTGGAAGTCTTTGGAAGAGTAAGCGAATTTGGGGGGGGGGGGGGCTGGGGAACCCCATTTAGTGGCCATGAGTGGGCTTGTACAGTGAGGTACTGCAACTGAGGATGAGTGAGCCAGAAGAGCCAGAAAGTTGAAAGCTAAAGCCAGCCTCAGACAGTTTGAATTTTGGCTGGTCCAGCAGAGAATGGCTAAGATTCAAACCATGTATGGGCAGGCAGAATGTACCAAAGTTGTGTTGTATTTCCCCATCGGGCATGACTCCTCCCACTCCCCCACTGGGAGAATGCTATGGTTCCACAGGAAGGATTCTCCCATCAAGACTGACTGTGCTTGCAGGAAAAGAAATTGCTCCATCTATAGTAAGCTTAGGAGCAGTGGTGCTGCTGAAGCACAGCCAGGTGGCTCAGTATTTTTGCTTATTATGCTTTTGCTTGAGGAGTACTCTTGTGTGGTTAAAATTACTATTTGTGAACTTTTTAGTTTTGCTTCTTAATAAAAGTGGGCTGCCATGCCCTTAAGTTCAGACTGAGATGACTCACTAAAATGCATCTACCACATGAGCGTAATCACTCCATATCACATTATATATGCAGATATATTATATTATAGTATATTTATTCTTAGAGGACATAGGGATGTCATATAAACATTTAAAATGGGAAGAAAAAAAATGTTTTCATGACATTTCCTGTGTTTTTGTCTTTTCTTGTCTAGTTTATGAATTGGTAAGATCCCCTTAAGACTCTTGTCAGTTTACTGGCAAAGCAAATGGTAGAAACTTACCTACCATCATTGTGGGTGGGTAAGTTGCTTGTAAACCCTTGCCAAACAACAATTTTTGAGATATGGGTGTTAAAAAATTCTAATAAGCATGATTGTAGTGGTTTGGTAAGTGGGACATCATATATTTAGAGCTACCCTGTCTAATTGGCAATATTTCTTTTGGCCCTTAAAAACTGGAGGTGTCACGCTGTATGCTTTATAATTTAGACAAATAGTTATTTATTAGGGGTATAGTCTTGCAAATTTGAGTTTGAACAAAGAAGTTGAATACATAAATGAAAAATAATTGTGCTCACTGGTCTTTTTACTGCATTGCAGTACTGTTCCTTACCTAGTCAACATAAAAATATAGAGGTCATTATATTATTTTAAGATGTTAATTTCCCCAATTTCCTCATTATTGTTAACCACTTTTTTAACATTACACATTCATTGTGTTATATTTTAAAGTATTTATGTATGTATGTACCGTATGTATCTGATGTGAATGTACAACATATATATCTAAAGCGCTGCATAAATTGACGGCACTATATACAGTAAGTACCTGAAATAAATACATAAATAAATAAATAAATAAATAAATACATGTATTTAGTTGTATTAGAGTGGGTCCTGATACTTACACATTTGCTTTGCCATATTCCTATGGTTTGACAGAGCTTTGAAACATCTTTTACTCTATTCAGAGTACACTAACGGTAAGTACAGATAACTATTTTTAACACACAACATAAAAAAATCAATTTAATGTAAGTTAGCCATTGGATCTATAAGAGTTGTATATGTAAATGCAAGAACTTGGGAGTTTCACATGTTGTACAAGTTTATACTAAAGTTGTGATTGCCCTCACGATTGGGTCATAAGTTTATTTTTTAGGCATTTAAATGTATTTATACTTTGACAAGTACATTTTTAAGAGATAACAAGGAAATGTAGGAGTAGCTTGGTGGTTTCATTAGTTAAAAAGGAGTGCATTTTAGAGATGCTACAGAGGTGAAGCGAATGAGCTTTTGACAGTGATTGGATTTGGGTCTGAAAAGACAGGTCACAATCTAGGTTTACACCTAGTACCCTGGCGTGAGGGGAGGGACTGATTGCTGTTTAATTGATCTTAATAGAAAAGTCAGGGAAGAGGGTGGGGGTGATATTACAAGTTCAGTTTTAGAAATTTTAGTTCAGGGAAGTGATGTTACGTCTATGTTGATATGTCAGTTAGTAACTTAGTAATGTGAGAGAGTAATGAAGGAGTGAGGTGTGAGGTGAGGAGCAGAGAGATAGATTTCGGTGTCATCAGCCTAGAGATAGTATTAGAAGTTGAGGAAAGTTATCAAGGGACCAAGAGAGGAGGTGTAGACAGAGAAGAGAAGAGGCCCAAGAACAGAGCCCTGGGGGACCTCTACAGAAAGAGGAAACGGAGAGGAAGGGATGGTGTTGTAGGTATCACTGAGGGAGCGTTGAGATAGATAGATGAGAACCAGGAAAAAGCAGAATCTTGATGGTCAAGGGAGTGAAGTTTATGGAGGAGGAGAGGGTGGTCAGCAGTATCAAAAGCCGCAGAAAGGTCTAGTAGGAACAGCATGAAGTAGTGGCTGTTGGCTTTAGCAGTTAGTAAATTATTAGTGAGCTAGACTGTAAGGGGTCAGGAAGGTTGTTTTCAGTACGATTGGAGCTCAGACAGTTGCAGAGTAACCACTTTCCTACCGAGCACTTTTACCCCCTTCCTACCCAGGCCAGTTTTCAGCATTCAGTACTGTCACACTTTAAATGACAATTGCATGGTCATGAAACATTGTACTTATATGGAATTTTTATCATTTTTTGAGACAGATAGAGCTTTCTTTTGGTGGTATTTAATCACCTCTGGGTTTTTTATTTTTGCTAAACAAACCAAAAACTGGAGTAGACACACACTCAAACCGCGCCCTATGCGTTTTTTCATTCGACATCCGCTCCTGAGTGTGTGACGTCAGCGCGCTCCTAACATCGCAAGAGCACATATGTGTTGTGGCTGGGTCTACTCCTTGGCTTCTGTCTATGTTAAATATGCTGGTATCGGTTGGACACCATTTTTTTGGTCATTCCAATACCTCTTAAAACAAGATGGGATGTGAATAAAGTGGATCTTCAGAGTCTCCTGCAGAGTATTGCTCTAGGAAATAATCTCTTCCAAGCCTAAGCTGTGTCTCAACTGTTTGCAGATCGTTGCTCCCAGAGCAGAAAAGCACTTATGCTGGTTTATAATATAATCAGCATATTGCTCTGGTGAGTTTATTCAGTTCATTTGGTGGTGGATTCACTTGGTGGATTTTATTTCAAAAAAGGATTTTTTTGCATCTTCATTTTTTCACTATCACATATATATTTTTTTTGAGACTTTCAAATATTGATTTATATTTTGGGACTTTTATATTTGTTTATTGTTATGATTTAAAATTTTCATGTGTCAATGCTAGGGTATATACTGGATCTGTTACTAGCGCAGTCTTATTTTTTCACATTTGTATGCACTTTTACAAAGGATAGATCTTGCAGCTGGTTTATTGATTAATTTGGGTCTATATTATTATTTACTAAATTTTGTTGTCTGGCGCCACCTATATTTATTCTTCAGTGATGATGACAGTGCCAAAGCCCCACCCAATGTACATGTCTTTACCATTTGTTTTCTTGTATAGTGCAACCAACCCCTACTAACAATATTAATGAAAGTAGTGATAACACGCCACACAAGGAACTGAGATCACATGACGCACGAGTTACGGAAATTTTGTATAATTTATGTTTTATTTGAATGTTTTCTTTAATGGGCCTTATAGCACTGGTGGAGCGGCCACACTAGCAGGGCACCTTGAGAATTTTTTGTATTTTAAACTATGCCCACCATTCAGGAACAGAAGAGGTTTTACTTATGCTTCAACCAGAAGGATTGTTTCTTAATGCATATTTACCTCTGTTACGCAATGATGTCCTGCTTTTGGGTGACTTTTTACCTGTGGCTTTGGTGGCAGTGATATTTTCATTCCATATGGATTATTCAAGTTTCTGTCATAAGTGCTACACAATTGGAGGTTCCCATTCTTTCTTTTGAAAGTGTATAATAGAATTCCCAGTCTCATTTTTAACACTAGCAATGGGGTATATGGTGCAAAAAGTGTTGTGTGCACATACTGTAAATGCATATGCAAAACAGCAAAAAGTTCATGTCCAATTGGAATGTTCAGGATAACTTCTCAATGCAGCAGATGCAGCACCTCTAAAGAAACTGAAGTTGCCCTAGATCACATAGTTCAAACAAAAGGCCCACAGGCAAAATTCAGCCCACCAGCCCATTTCATGTGGCCCTCACACCTCTCTAGCAGCAGCGGCACCCCCACATCTCCACCACCACCTTGTCTCAGCATTCGGCAGCAGGAAGGAGGGCAGAATTCCTCCATCAGATCCTTCTCTTCTCCATGCAGCCACGGAGGGCCTTGTCTCTGCTTCCCCCCCTTTCCCCTTCTCATTGGTCGGCAGCAGAGAGGACAGAACTCCTCCTACAGATCCTGCACCTCTCTGTGCAGCTGTAGCACCCATCTGTCTCTGTCTATCCTGGTCTCAGCATTCAGCAGACTCTGACAGCTGACTCCAGCCCTCCTCTGGTCCTCCTCCAGATCTTACACTTTCTGCTTCCCAGCTTCTCCTTTAGCTGCTTCTCAGCAGCAGAACAGGTAAGGGAGGTGCACTATGATGTAAGGAAAGATGAGGGGCTCTTGACATCTGATGTAAGGAGGGAAGAGGTGTTCTGGACATCTGGTCATACAGATACTATTGGCCCTTTGAGGGCAACCATAAAGTAGATGCGGCCTGCAATTAAACTGACTTTGACTACCCTGCTCTAGGTGAACAGATGAGAAGAGAAGCATGGTGCAACCTCAGTGTAGCATATCAATGTATTTATTGTGGTGAATAGACAAATGGCAACTCACATTGTTACAGTTAAAATCAGGCGCGTCACAAGGAAATGGCTTCCAGTAGATGGTCTGACAACAGCAAGGAACCTCAGACCAGGACAAAAACACTGGGTGGATGGATAGTTACACCTGCAGGACCAAAAGAACACACGGGGGGTAGGGGTGCGCCAAACTAAGTGCAGCATTAAATCTGCTTAGAATTACTAGTAAATTGGCAACTCATATGAGAAGAAGAAATGGCACTTAATGTTTGTAATCCATGAGTGGTTGGCTCATTTATCTGTGATGGGGAGGCTCTTCTTAAAACTTGCAGCCTGGAAAGTCTGGATGTCAGACTGCATGACAGCTTTAATGAGTAAGTGGAAACCAACAAGATAGTGAAGGGCTTCACTTGGAAGCAGAGCAGACCAGAGGTGTCATCACTGCACATCAGGGGGGCACGGCTATGCATTTCAAGGCTGCCCAGGCCTATTTCTCAAGCAAACACCCCCTAAGCATATGCACATCTATTTATAGAATGGTGGGACAACAAGCCAAAGGTTTAAAAAAAATAAATATTAATCACTGGGAAGTCATAGACCATTTACTGTGCCCCCTTGTATTACAGGAGAACTTTTGTGAGCTATATCATTACTGAAATTGTGTATTATGAACAATGGACACGGTGTGTGAGCGTGGTTAGGTGGATCACTATGAACACTGCCAAGGCTCACTTCTGCTTGTGACAGTTGCAATTAGAAAAAAAGAAGAAGAATGCTAAACCAGAAAGAAAGAATTCTCAGAGTAAAAACTGTTAGTGGAACTAAATTAAAATCTCATTACAAATACAATTAAAATATAAGTGCACTGTAATGTAATATGTTGCACAGGAATTAGCGTACTATGATTATAAAATAAGAAATTGAATGTTTCTTACAGGAGTATACCTATATTAGGGGCACCAAGCAAGAAGGAAATTAAAGAAAAGATTGGAATGTTTGGTTATGGAGTGTTACTAGACTTTGCATGCAGTTTATACACACTTTTGTGTTCCATGCCTTTGTAATCTGAATATGTGCTTTTATAAATGTACGCGGCTAAAGAAATGTAGATGACGTTAGATGACTGTGGTCATAAACAACAAAGACTTTTTGTGGATTTAATTGTTACAATGTGAGTTGCCATTTGTCTATACACCACAATAAATACGTTAATATACTACTCTCAGTATGCGTCCTGCTTTTTTTTCTTATGTGTTCACTTTTAGAACTGCAATTTACACTTACAGACTTTAATAAGAACTGTATATATTGTTCTTTTTGTTGGTGGTTTGTGTGGACCAAGCTGAATACTAGTGTTTTGGACTCGGTCACTTACAGACCATTTACCGTGATCTACCAGTGAGCCAAATTAATATGAGAATACGTGCACGTGGAAGTAAGACACTGACACTTTGCAGTTTGCCAACTTCCTAAAATTCTGTTTTATTGAGGAACTAACAGTATCATTTATAGGGCTTATGATGCAGGCAAAGCATATACATTGATTGGGTGAAAAGTCCACTGGGTTTCTGCGTGTTCTTCCATCCGTGTTGATATCTTCCAATCATTGTCCCCAAAAAGACTCATTCCCTTTTATGGGGGTTGTTTACGTTAAAAGATACTTTTCTCCTAATGAGTCACCTAGGGTGAGACTCCGGATGAAGGCGCCATCTTAATTATCATCATTGTTCTGTCAACCTATATCTGATTGTTTACTTAAGAGAGTAAGGAATTTTTAAAGAGCAAGAAGCAGAAAGTAGCAAGACTATAAAATTGTCATTTTACTGATCATCTAATAAAACGTGGACGGTCTATCACAATCCACTACACTAGCACCAACTATTTTGTTGTAGTTTATCAAATGATAATTCAAGTCTGTGCTTGACTGAAGTAAGTAAAATTTTATGGTTTACCCCCACAGAAGTTAGGCAAAAAGCTTTCATTGATTTGTATTTTTTGTAATTTTTATTATTTGAAGAATGTTTTATATTACAGAAAAGAAAAAGGAAAATGTGCAATACAAATACACAGCAACAGCAAATAAACAACAAAGACCACTCTAAACTTATACCACTTTCCTGATAATCATTTGCTGCTATATTCTTTCTTTTTCTTTTCTTTTCTTGTCTTTTCATTTCTTTCTTTTTATTAATTCCAGCTTGATCCATATAACCTATGTACTGATAATTTTTCAATTCATCTATCAAATGTGACCATAAATCTTTCCCCTGAAGGAACCAAAACATACATACTGCTTAACTCCCCAATAAAAAGAATATTCATAGATGAACAGTTTATGATAATATAATCAATTTGAAATATTAACAAATCCATGAGTATGGGTTTTATATTTTATTATCATTATTATTATTATTATATAAAATAAATCTTACCTTTTCCAAAGCAATGCTAAATTGCCCAGCATACTCTCCAGTTCCTCTATCTACTGTAAAGGGCTGGTGAATAAAAAGAAACATTCTTATTGTGGGGGATCCACTTCTCTTGCTATACAGAACTCATTGGCTGAATTATCTACCTCAGATCAACCTGTCTCAAAGCCTGTTATGAAGGAGATGCTGTTCTCCTTAAAAAAAAAGATTTACAGGCTGATCTCTGAAGAAATCTATCTAGGCTGAAAACACATATTGAACATGCAGAAGAAAAGGCACATTTTATTGAACATAAAATGGGGAAATGTATGGATGCACATAATGGTCAGGTGGGCAGTTTTCAGGAACTTAATACTGGCATCCACTGGTTCACCAATTCACTATAGTTACTTTGTACTATCCTAACACCAACCAGAAGGCCATCTTGTGATCACTCATAAATAAAGTACAGGCCTTCCACCACGGCCAACTCTTTCTCTGTGGAAATTTCAAAGAAGTAATAGATAATTCCTTAGATTCCTCTAGTCTGACCAGGTGGACATCCACTACACTTAATACCCTGTTGAAAACTGAATGCCTATATGATGTTATATGATGAGAAGCTCACATGGGATGGAGAGACATTACACTTTCTGTTCCCAGGTATTGCATGTGTACTCTAGAATTGACTTGTTCCTTGGGGAAAAAAATACATTGCTTTAGACTAGGAACACTGCAACTGACACCATAACGTGGTCAGATCATGCTTCAATATTGCTAATGATTAATTTAAACAACAATACCCCTCCCCCTACAGAATGGAGGTTGAATACTAGCATATTTCATAACCAGTTCCATGAGGGGAAAGTAAAAAATGAATTGTGGAAAAAAACAGGAATATGGCGCTATCACAAATAATAAATGTTAAGTCTCAAAACTATTGTAAATATTAAATAATAACGAAAAAAATAGAAATTAGAAGACCATATGCAATCCAAACTTATACATTATGATTCCGCCACCATACATGTGAATCTTCTGGGTACCGATAGGTAATCTTCCAATCGTGCCACCACAAATCACCAACCCCTGTGAAAAGTAAACACTCACCATCAATATGATGACCTCTAGATTAATAAAGGTCAATTAGCACATTTGGATATGTTCTCCACACAGAACACATCACATAGCAACAGATCTTCAGACCATCTCCCATATCTTCAATATTGTCATAAAGGCAACACAACATCAAACCAAAGAAGTAATATAGTGTGGTATTTATTATATCAGGTATACAAACATAGATGTATTAATGCAATGACTTGGTTTCTATGCCCAGACTCCTGAAGACGTTATTTGTGAGGCTTTACAAGTGTCGTCACTTCTGGTTCTGATGGGACGTCACACCCAGCCCAAACGTCTGGTGGTTGAAACGCACGCAAACAATATGGCGGTGCTGGTTTGTTACAAGGTGGTTTACAATGGAGCTGAGTCTGGGCACAGGAACAAGTGAGTGCATTAATACATGTATGTTTGTTTACCTGATCAACCCTAATGGTACTAGGCAGGGGTGTCCTCTCTCCCCTATCATTTTTGCACTTGTGATAGAAACTCTTTTACAGTCCCTTGGACTTATGTACATATAAGCAAAAGATAAGATAGGCTTACACATTGGAATGTCATCCCAACTCTCAATAATCCCTTTGATTCAATAATAACGGATTAGCTAATTGCAGGACTTTGACCAGATCACATTATATAAAGTCAATACTTTCGAGACTTTTATGCTTCCTCTTGAATTATCTCCCAGATCAAAGTCTGCTATCACTGTGGTCTCCAGTTTCTCCTGGACCCCCAAGTTGACAATTAACCACTTCAATACCGGGCACTTTTACCTCTTTCCTGCCCAGGCCAATTTTCAGCTTTCAGCGCTCTCACACTTTCCATGACAATCACATGGTCATGCAACGCTGTACCCAGTTAAATTTTTATCATTTTGTTCACGCAACTCCACGCAAATGGAGGTTTTATTTTTTGTTAAATTAATTTTAAATAAATTTAGAAAAAAAACACAAATTTTTCTTTGTTTCTGTAATAAAGTTTTGCAAATAAATAATTGTTCCTCATAAATGTAGACCAAGATGTATTCTACTGCATTTCTTTGGTGAAAATAACCCAAATCAGTATCTAATATTAAGTCTGCAGGAAAGTTATAGAGTTCACAAACTATGTTATAGATCTGAAAATTGATCAGTCCTAAAGTACTGATGGTCAGTCTAATTTCCTGAGGCCAAAAAATGTCAGGATAGTACAGATATCCTGCAAATTACCCCTTTTTTCAAAGTAGACAGTAGTAAGAGACATGGTGAGCTTTTTGAAGATGTCTTTTTTTATCATAATTTTTTGGAAAATGAAGAGATTAAAAAAAAAATGTTCACATTTTTTTTTAACATATTGTCACCAGTTCAGTACAGCCTCATCATATAACTGGTGTGGCGGTGATCAGGGACACTGACTGGTGACAGTATGAAAAAAAAAAATATTTTCAATTTTTTTTATTTTTTATTACATTTTTTTTATTTTCTTTTTTAACATTTTTTTTCATTATACACTGTGACCAGAGTAGTATAATGTTACCATAGTAATCGGATGTGATCGGATTTTTTTTTTTCTTTACACATTATGATTGCTTATAGCAGGGGTGTCAAACTGGCGGCCCTCTAGCTGTTGCAAAACTACAAGTCCCATCATGCCTCTGCTTTTAGGAGTCATGCTTGTAACTGTCAGTCTTGCATTGCCTCATGGGATGTGTAGTTTTGCAACAGCTTGAGTGCTGCCAGTTTGACACCCGTGGCTTATAGCAAATAATTACTTTGCTATAAGGAAGCATTTAACTGAATGAATAGATTAATTCAATTGTTTTTGTTTTGATTAGCTGTGATTGACCATGGCTAATCACATGACACAGTTGGACTGTACATGTGATCACTGTGACCAATCACAGCTAGTGACACAATTGTATACAACGGATGGCATGAAAGGAAGCCATCCATTGTTTACAAATGTCATGTGACCTGCTGTGACTGGTCACAGCAGGTCTCATGGTACTGGTAATGGGCCAGTACACAGATCTGTCATCAGCTGTGTACAAGGTACACAGCCGGTGACATATCTCGCCACAGCATGTCCCCGTAGGCATGTGTGAGGCACGATCTGGGAAGGACCTCATATGATGCCCACCCAGATCGACAAGAGTCCCGCACAGTCGTCATTCTGCTATTGTATGGGTGGGAACAGGTTAAATACATTGGGATCAATTTAGTGACATCATGTTCCTTTATGACTTAGATTAATTATGAGACATTACTTAATTTAGTACAACAGTCTACTGAGCTTTTGAAATTTCCGGTCTCTTGAGTGGGAAGATCTGTAGCTTCCCAAATGGCTTTACTCCCCATTATATAACTTCAGTACTCTTCCACTCCCTCTATCGACCCCAAATCTTAAAATGCTACTAGTCATCAATCACTTTCTCTGGGGGAGGATAATACTCAGATTTAGGAATTTCATCCATTACAGACCTAAATATATTCCTAGTATGGGTACCCTCAATATAAAAGCTTATGACCAAGTGGTGATCCTTGACCATTTGTGATTCTAGCGGTCGCCAATGTATGATAAGCTTTGGTTGTACATTGAACACACATTACTGAGAAAATCACTCCAGCGCATGTTGGGAGCAACCCTTTTGGGATACCAACCTCAAATTCTCCTTATCCTATTATAAAGACAGAATTTAATGTCAGCAAAAATACCTGAACACCCTAATACCTAATGCAGAATCCTACAGGTCTTGTTTATATTCTCTGCCAACTAACTCCATATCATATACACTGTATATAACATTCTTACTCAAGATTCTATACCTGTAAAACACACTCCATGTAGCAATGGGAACTGGATCTCTCACAATCGTTTCAACCAGCCAAATGTTGTCGGCTATGAGGATGTTTCCTAAATTGAAAGTCTATGTCATTCACTGGGAAACCTCTCTTAAATAATTACGTTGATGGTACTAAACCCCTATACATATTTTGAAAATGTTCACCTCTACTTCCCCTGTATGGTAAACTGACTGCAAGGACATTGGCAGTCTCCTCTATATTTGGTGGTCATGCTCAAAGATTTCAAAATTCTGGGACTCTATCCTCTCCTTTGTCTCTGATATGAAACAAATCACCATTATTCCAGACCTAGCTATGGCACTTCTGCTGCTGAAAAATGAATGCTTTATCTTTGTCATTCATTTTGTCTCTAATTTTTTTTCCGGTCTGAAGGTGATTATCTACATTATATCAATTATCAGTGAGAAACGTCCAGCTTTAACATTTGAATATCCAGTACAATACTTACAATATAATAATGAACAATATTTCAGTTTTAAATGGAAACTACAAAACAGATTAGGAAATTTTGGAATCCCCTTGTGAAATATTATTTTGCATGAACACAAATGAGAAGTATGTATTACGGTTTATCCCCATAACATAATCCTCTCCCTTTGGAAAAATGTACAAAAATTATTATTTAATGATGTCAAAAAAACAAAATTTATCCCATCTGTTATTGTAAAATGGCATACCTTTCCTCTGTACAATCCCCTTTTACTCTCCTTTAGCTTTAAGAAAATTCTGTTGTGTGCCTTCTCTTATAAAATTGTATTTGTATTAGCTCATCATAATATCATAAATAAAATATCAATATCTTGTTAATATTCCTTTATAGCAATGATAACAGAATTCCTTTTGTAACTTGAAACTCTGAAAAAAGGGAAAAAAAAAGTTAATACAAGATATAAAGAGTTTTAAACTGATAGTAAAAGTTGTGAACTGCTAATTAACAGTAATGTTATGGTGGGCAGGGCTAATTATTACATAACAAATCCTGTTTACTAATATATGCACACATGGCACAACTACAGCATACCTAGTGTACATCAACACTAAAGGCAAGACAGATGGTAGTGTTAGATTGCTAAGTGCAGAAACAAGCTGCATTATAGACTGTTTTATGTTGTGCTTTTAGCTTTCAGAATTATTTAATTCAGGACATGCTCTGCAACATTAAATAAGTCATGTTTTTTTTCTCCTGGACTAATTTGTATGTATTTCATGAACACTTACCTTAATCACATAATGCTTCATTCCTACATCAACATGAAATGGTCTATAAATATGATGCCAAAGTTAATTGGAACATTAGCTAAAAACAAAAAACAAAATGGGCAAGCAGGCAGTATTTTAAATGTAGAAGAGTCATGCTTTGTCTTTTATGCAATAAAGTTACTTACCAGCCTGTCTGCTCCTGTACAGTGAGCTGCTCATGCGCACCTCACTGTAGAAATCCAGCAATATCCAAGCTGATTGCACTCCCAAGCATACTTGGGAGTGACAAAACCCCCATCTGTCCAATGAAAGCGGTCAGAAATCAAAACTTAGAAGCTGGCCACTCAAAGATGTAAGAAGTCAACAGGAATCTCTGGGATGTTACATTACAGGATCCAAGGTGAGTATAGTTCTGCTTTAAGCTTTAACCAATTAATGTTTATATTAATCCTAAGGAACTGAAATAATTATATTTAGAAATTATTCATGTTCTTGAGGCATTGCCATACAGAAAAGCAATCTTTAAGGTAAAAATTAGCTTCCAAACATGTCTCTTTTTTTTGGGAGTTTGAATTTTAGCTAATTCAAAATGCAAATGAAATTCCATACAATATTTAACCACTTCAATACAGGGCAAATTTACCCCCTTTCTGTCAATTTTCAGCTTTCGGCGCTCTCACAGTTAAAATAACAATTACACGGTCATGCAACACTGTACCCAAACTACATTTTTATCTTTTTTTTCCACACAAATAGAGATTTCTTTTGATGGTATTTAATTACCACTGTTTTTGTTTACTTTTTGCTAAATAAACAAAAAAAGACCAAACATTTTGAAAAAGTGTTTTTTTCATTTCTGTTATAAAATTAAGCAAATAAACAATTGTTCTTCAAAAATTTAGGCCAAGATGTATACGGCTACATTTTTGTTGTGAAAATAACCCAAATTAGTGTCTACTATTTGTAGGAAAGTTATAGAATCTACAAACTATGGTATATATGGTGAAAATTGATCAGTCCTGATGTGCTGACAGCACTAATCTAATTTCTTAAGGTCCAAAAATGTCAAGACAGTACAAATATTCCCCAAATTACCCCTTTTTGGAAATTAGACAGTCTGAAGTATTTGTTAACCACTTGTCCTCCACCCTATAGCAGTTTTACTGCTACAGGGCAGACTCCCTGTGCAAAAACACATGTACACAATCTGCACTCCCGTGGTGTTCACGGGCAGAGGGCGCAGTTGCACACATGCTGGCCTGGAAGTGATTTGATTCAGTGCAGCACCAATCATTTACCAGATTCAAGCCAATGATGTTTGGCCTGGACCTGCTGATCGGCTGTACCAGATTAGAGCTCAGACTGTGCCTGTGTTTACATTACACAGGCAAAGTAAATTATGCAATCTTCTCTCCCTGGAGCACATTCCATTCCAGAGAGAGAAGAAAGTAGATCCATGTGAGTCCAAGCAGCACACTTTTACAGAAAAAGTTCAGCTAGGTCACATTTAACCCCCTGGTTGCCCCCCCACCCACCCACCCAGTTAACCCTTCCACTGCCCTGTCACTAGTATCATTATCTCAATGTACAGATTTTTTTACTGATCACTGTATTAGTGTCACAGGAGACTTCAGATAGCATTAGCATAAGTTAGCATCCCTCCCAGATAGTGTCAGATTGCCCGCCACTACATCAGTCATCATATTTAACCCTTTCATTGTCAGGAACACGCATACACAATAAACCTACATTGCTAGTATAGTGTCTGAACGGATCAATCTCTTTGATCAGATCAGCACTATACCAGTGTTCACAATAGTATAGTGCCCCTAAAAATGCAGCATTAGCAGGATCAGCCCTGGTACCTGCCAGCACTTGAGTTTAGCCCCTACGCTTAACCCCCCTTCTCCCCCAGCAAGTGCAGTTTCAGTAGATCACTGTCACTTGATACATTGCACACAAACCTGCAGGGTTACCATGATCAGGCCTGATTTCAGCTAGCACTAGCAGGTAATTGTTTTTTGTAGCATTTCCTGACAGCCAGGTGCTCTTTTTCCCATGAGTCACACTAGGTACCTATAAATTTAGTGGCCAAAATGTCCAACTAAAGATACATTAGTGAAGAGACCTACAGGATTCTTAGTATGTAATTTGGGAGTGAAGGGGAAGCCTCACTGACAGCATTAGGCTCAGAATATGAACTTGTAGAGAGCAGCAGCACCCTGACAGATAGCTCAGATGATGGAGGTCCTTGCTAAGGTCGAGCATACCTAACCCTGTTCCCAGGTTGCTGAGGTATTACAATTGCATGATGATTCTCATATGCAGAAGAGTACCAGTACTAGTGCCGTTCTACCTTTTGGTGAACCGGTAAGCACCAGCGGCATAGTACATCCTGGTCTTTTACAAACCAGCTCTGCAGTATCACTTGGTGATGTGGTGAGTCCCCTAAGTGCAGTATAAGCTGGTGCGGTAGCTAGCACAAGCAGTGTCTGACAGCCACCAAAAATTCAAACACAGGACCGTAAAGCCCATAGTGTCCTTCTGGGTGTGCTTGCAAATCCTGATTGGCAACCCACAAATTCTGCATCACCTGTACTTCCCCCATTCACTGTCCAACCTGGAATTCAGATGGAAACAGAAAATGTAACTACTCCCTCTGATTTTTGGAGCTTCTTTTCACAGAAGATATGTTTGGATTGATTGTAGATCAAAACAATTTATATGCACAACAATTAATTGCCGCCAACCCAAATTCAAACTTTGCCAGACCATTTGCATGGAAACCTATTACGGTTTCCAAATTTAAAGTTTTTTGGGGCCTAACCTCAACATGGGCATTATTAAAAAGAATGAGTTGCTGCTGTATTGGTCCACAGACCCAATTCATCATATGCCTGTGTTCTCTGCTGCCATGGCCCGATATAGATATGATAATATAATGCGATTTTTGCATTTCAATGACAATACACTCTGTTGTCCTTGGGGTAACCAGAAATTTACAGATATGTATACTCCCCAGCAAATCATCTGTGTTGATGAGTCCTTCATTTATTTTTCTGGCCTACTTGCATTCAAAAAATTTCCCTCTAGCAGGAGTGTTGGATATGGGGTCAAAATATAAGACCTGTGACAGGGCAACAGGCTATACATGTAATTTTCAGATTTAAAATGGAAAAGATGTCAGTGTAATCATGGAGCCCTCTGATGCCCAATCTACATGGGGAGCAGTGGCAAGATAGTTTGGGACTTGGTGTCATCCTTTTTCCATATGGGGTACCACTTACTGTATATGTGGACAATTTGTATAAAAGCGTGCCACTATTTAGACATTTGTACAATCTTGGAATTTGTGCATGTGGCACTTTGTGACCCAATTGCTGGGGCTTCCCCCAATGGCTTGTAAATACCCATCTTAAAAAGGGGGAGAAAGGCTGCTTGAAAAATGAATTGCTTGAAGTAAAGTGGAAAGAAAAATGGGATCTTTTTGTCCTGTCTTCCATTCGCACAGACACATGTCCACGACTATAACCTTAATATGGGAGGGGTGGACTTCAATGACCAGATGATGAAGCCTTACTTAGCTACCCATAAAGCCAGATGCTGGTACAAAAACGTGGCTGTATATTTATTTTAATTGGCTCTGTACAATACTTTTGTGCTTTACAAAGCAACTGGATGAAGTGGATCCTTCCTAAAATTCCAGGAAGAGATCATCATGGCCCTTTTGTATCCAGAAGGTGCTGTGGCCCAAACCCCCAACCAAGATGCAGTGAGAAACATTTTCTTGATGCCATTCCTAGTACCCCAACCCAAAAGACACCACAAAAAAGATGTTGTGTCTGTAGCAGACGTGGAATTAAGCATACCACCCGCTTTTTTTGCCCCTCCTGTCCTGGCTAACCTGGTCTCTGCCTTGAGGACTGCTTCTATAGCTACCACACACTAGTGGAATATTATTACAGGGTACAGCAAGGCACAGTGTAGGAAACAAATATACACAGGATCTAGAAAAATGTTAGGTAGTCAGGAATTGATACCCTAACATCTGGATTTTAGTTTTAAAATAAATTTACAAAAGTTAAAAATATAAAACAGTAAAAAAAATAAAAATAAAAAAAAAGTAAAAAAAAAATAGTTGTCATTTTATTGAGTTACTGTGTTATTATTACTGTTTTATTACTAACCGTTGTTTTCTTTGTAGGAATACCATTCAGCTGCAGCACCAATCTGTTTATTCTGACAGCAACAGGGCTCTCAGAATATATGTCAGTGCATACAGCACAGATTTCTCATCTGCAGTTAAAGAAAAGAACATATATGCCCAAGCATGGGGACCTGGGGTGGTCAGTGGGTAGATAGCTCCTATGCAGGGGCGTCCCTAGGGTTGGTGTCACCCGGTGCGATAACACTTGGTGACACCCCCTCCTACGATCCCTGCAGAATGGATCAGATCTGCGTAATGAGCATAATGGATCGGACTCTGATCCATTATGCTCAATCTGCAGATCTGATTCATCCTGAGGGGATCGTCGGTTTCTTTACAACTTACCTTTTCATGGAGTGGGTCCGGTGTCACCCCGTAAAGGTTGCATGTCGACAATCCCCAGGGGATGGTTCGGATTTGCAGATTAAGCATAATGGATCAAAGTCCGATCCATTATGCTCCCCAATCAGCAGATCTGATCCATCCTGCGGGGATCATCGGCATGCAACCTATACAGGGTGACACTGGACCCGCTCCACGAAAAGGTAAGTTGTAAAGCAAGCCAACGATCCCTGCAGGATGGATCGGATCCATCCTGCAGGGATCGTTGGCTTGCTTTACAAATTACCTTTTCGTGGAGTGGATCCTGTGTCACCCCGTGCGGTAGCTGTCATCCGGTGCGGCGTGCACCTCCACGCACCTGCCTCAGGACGCCACTGCTCCTATGCATCAGCATATATTTTTAATTGTTTTTTTTTGGCAGATATCAATTCATCCACATTGATTGATGTAAATAGAGGAATCTGTTAGGTAACATTTCATGCATGCCCAATATTAGAAGTGGATGGATGCAGGGCAGTATATTTTAATGGAAGGCATACTACACACTTTTTCTAGCTGAGATTTCCACAGGCCCACAGGCTGCATAAAAAAAAAAGAACATAACATATGCCCAACAAGGACCAGTGACGTACTGTTGCATCACTGGACTTTGAGTAGTTATACCAGGATGATGCCTGAAGCTGCCCCACACACAATTGCATATGCCCCCTTTCAGTATGTAAACAGTGGTTGCTCATGCATGTGAGGTATCACCATGAAGATCAGATCAGGGGCACTAAATCTAGCACTAGACCTCCTGTATAAATGGCCAATAGATATTTAAAATGTATGTAGTTTGCGGCCATTGAATGGGGAGTGCGCAGTTTGTCACGTTTGGTATCTATTTACTTGGCATAACATCATATTTTATATAGAAAGAATACCCCTGCGCTCCACAGAACCTTTAACTTAAAGTCAGCTGCTATCACCTTTTCCCTATACCTTAGGATATATGCAAATAACAAATATTTTATATGTTACCAAACAATTGGCCAAGATATTGTCGTATTGTGCATTAAAATTCCAAAAAGTGTATTTTTTTCAAAAACTTTGCATTTGAAAAATTGCTGTGTAAGTACTGTGTAAAATAAAAATTGCAACATCCTCCATTTTATTCTCTAGGATGTCTGCTTTAAAAAAATGTATAATGTTTGGGGGTTCAAAGTAATTTTTTAGCAAAAAATACTGATTATTTCATGTGAACAAAAAGTGTCAGAAGATGTTTGGTCTTCATGTGGTTAGAAGAGTGAGTGATGTGTGGCATAAGCTTCTAATGCTGGGCATAAAATGTCAAGATAACACCCCTCCAAATGACCCCTTTTTTGAAAGTAGACACCCTAAGCTATTTGCTGAGAAGCATGTTAAGTCCAAGGAAGATTTATTTTTTTCCCAAGTTTTTGGAGAATTACATTTTTTTTTTTACACAAAGCTGTCATTTAATGATATATTTCTCAAACATGCCATGAGTATATGTGAAATTACTCCCCAAAATACATTCAGCTACTTCTACCAAGTATGAGGATACCCCATGTGTGAGACTTTTTGTGAGCCTAGCCGCATACAAGAGCCCTAAAGACCATTCTCCCAGAAATGCATTTGTATGCAAGTCAGGCACTGATGTCAGACGAGAAGGCCTGGCTTTCAGTCTCCACTTTAATTCATCCCAAAGATGTTCTACCGGGTTGAGATGCAGGCCAGTCAAGTTCATTTACCTCAAACTCACTCATCCATGTCATTATGGACCTTGCTTTGTACATTGGTGCACAATCATGTTGGAACAAGTAACATGTCAATTTAGAACATGTCAATTTAGAACCGCCCCCAACCCGATTCCCTGTAGTGACAGCTAGCAGGGGATCTTCTCCTCCCCAGCTGTCACAAAGTTGCTGTGTGGGGCTCCGCCCACCCGGTTGCATCATTCAGTCTAAGAGATATGTGAATGGGAAACTACAAGTCCCGGCAGCCTTTGCAGCTTTTGGCTTGTAGTTCTCAATGTTGAGCGCTGTGGTAGTTCATCAATTCTTCTTGTCAATGTAAAACTGTCTGCTCATACAAGGTATGAGCAGACAGATTACACTGACAGTCTGCAGGAGACCTTCATGGCACCTGCGATCTGCTGATCACTGACGCAATGCTTTCCAGGATCCTAAAACAAACAATGCACATAGTAAATGCACATTTTACCTGCAAAAAAATTAGCATTTATTATTTTTTGTTAAATGGTAAACGTGTTCTTTAAAAATGCCCACTTTCTAGGATAATAGGCAAGGGGTGTAAAAATAGCATGGGGTAATGGGCATCCAAAAATCTATGCAGTTGGGAGCAGTGACTTTTTAGTACTGACATTTACAAAGGAAAAAATAATAATATTGTCAGTAAATTACTTTTAACAGCTGCCTTTGACAGTTTTGTTTTTTTAAACCACACACAAGATCCCCCACCCCAGGGTCTGCTATGTATTTTGGAAGGGTCTGTGTGCTTGTTTTCCATATCCATAGCAAGAATGAGAAAAAAATCATAGAGTCCTCCCCAGAATGCCTACTAGATCTTTTGAGTCTGATATGGATTTTAACAGGATACCTATTGAGTCTGATATGGATTTTAACAGGCTACCTCACACAAAAAAATACATCCCATGGAAAGTTCATACCATACCCATAATCTGAGTATGCAGTCTTGCTGGCCAGGAAAGGGAGTGGAGTGTGTGCCCAAATTTTTTCTATGTTGATGAAGACAAGAGCCTCCCCATGTTCAATGGATTTTGCTCGCCCACTGTTAGAGCACTAAAACGCAGCCAGTACTCTATCTCTTCCTTGTATCCACAACTTTTATGATACAACTCATCCTAGGTTTGTGACTCCTTATTTCAAGGCTGGTCCAAGGACATCCTGGAGCTGGATGATTTCACTAAACTTCTGGGGGGTTACAACACGACATGTAAACTTCTTATTAATGAACAGTGGAGGGAAACCCAATTTAAACTTATGCACAGGGCATTTATTCCAGCATTGATGGACGGTCATCCCCATCTGTAGCAGTGTGTCCTTGGTGCGGGGTCCCCATACCCATCCTCTTCCATAGATTTTGGCTCTGTTCACCTATTCAGACATACTGGACTAATATTGTGTGAAGTATATTTTTGGCATCACCAAAATACACGTTTCCCATGACCTGCTACTCTGTCTATTCAGTGTCTCGGTACACATGCCCAGTGCAAAACACAGCACAGTTCAGCCCAATTCCTTACCCCCATTCATTCATTTATGTCTCTTATCTGCTTGGAGAGTGCTATTGAGGGCCTGGTTCTGCCCACACAGTCCAACATTATCATCTGCTAAAAAAGACCTGAAGTTGCTTTTATACCTGGAAAAATTGGATACCCTGGTTCAGAATTTTGGTCCCACCAAATGTTTTTTCACACGGTGGAGGGCATTTATAGAACATACCTTTTCACAACTGGAAATAAGACACCTTATGACCACTTTTCAATATACTGCTTGGTAAGCTAAATGCAACCTGGCAAACACGCTAGGTCGACTGAAAGTTTATTTACTGTGGGGAGCAACCCCCCTCACCCTGGGGGGATACTTACTACACCTATTGGGTAAACAGAAAAGGAGTTGGGAGTCCTGGACCCCTCTTTTCTACCAGGAGCCTTAATAAGTCTTTATGAACTGGCCATTATGAACCTGCTTGACTCAGATAGACCCTTGAACATGTGAAGTTCACTTCTGTTATCATGAGCCCGATATGTGCTAATTTGGGACGAAGTTGAGGTTTCCAATCCCAAGTTCAGCCTTCCTTTATACATATCCTTGTATGCTATGTCTCAAATTGGGATGGTAGGCCTCCCTTTGATTATATGATATGATATGCAACTTTCTTTGTTAATTTGTCAATTTTTTTTTTTTTTAGTTGAGTTGTTTGTTTCTTTTTTGTTTCCTTGTTTTTTCTTTTTTCTTTCTATGATGGGAAATATGACCGCTCACAACTGATGTTTTCTTTCTCTCTCAATATGTAAATTGCAAGCGCTGTATGGTATGCTTACTGCCTGCTTCCTCTCCATCAGAATTTGTATTTTATTTTCTTTTGTCAATTTGTGCAAAAATTTGAAAATATGAATAAAGATAACTTTAACCACTTGAGCTCCAGAGGATTTACCCCCCTTAATGACCAGGCCTCTTTTTGCTACTTGGTGCTGCACTAATTCAACTGACAATTGTGCGGGCATGCAATGCTGCACGCAAACAAAATTTATGTCCTTTTTTTCACACAAATAGAGCTTTCTTTCGGTGTAATTTGATCACCTGTGCACTTTTTATTTTTCATGCTATAAACAAATAAAGGCCAAAAAGTTTGAAGAAAAACAATATTTTTTATTTTCCGCTATAAAAAATATATAGTAAACTCAAAGTTGGTTATAAATTTAGGCCAAAATGGATTCTGCTACATGTTTTTGGTAAAAAAAAATCCCAATAAGTGTATATTGATTGCTTTTTGTGGAAGTTACAAACTATGGTATAAATACTGCAATTTACGCCATTTTTCTGCTATACAGCGCTGCGCTAGTTTAACGGACAATTGAGTGGTCATGCAATATGGTACATAAATGAAATGTACATCCTTTTTTTCCCCACAAATTGAGCTTTCTTTTGGTGGTATTTGATTGCCTGTGCGGTTTTTATTTTTTGCGCTATAAAAAAAAAAGGCTGACAATTTTGAGGAAAAAAAAACAATATTTTGGACTTTTTGCTATAAAACATGTCCAGTAAAAAAAAATGCAAAAATCAAATTTAGTCATAAATTTCTGCCAAAATGCATTCTGCGACATGTCTTTGCTAAAAAAAAACCCAATACGTGTAAATTAATTGGTTTACGTGAAAGTTATAGCGTTTACAAATGGCGGGAAAGATACTGGGATTTTTAGGGTTTTTTTATACTAATAATGGCAGCGATCAGCAAATTATGGCGGCGATCATTGACTTATGGCAGCGACCAGCACTTATGGCAGGACTGCGGGACTGCGACGGACATTTTGACATTGGGGGGTACTGACTTGGGGTCACTGACATCCCCAAAAACACTAATACAGTGATCAGTGCAAAAAAAAAACAACTGACACTGTACTAATGGCAATGGGAAGGAAGGGGTTAACTTTATTTAGCAGGGAAGGGTTATAGGAGTGAGGGGAGTGTTTTACTAGTGGGTGGGGGTGTGTACTGGGCGGGACAAGGCTAATCGAGAAAGAAAAACTGTTCTTTCTCGATCAGCTCATCCTCAAGCTGTCAGGGAAGTGACAGACAGCACAGCTACTGCAGCTGTGCTCTCTGTCACTGTTTGCCGCCGATCGCCGGGACATAGCCACTAAGGAGCGGCTGTGACCCGGCGACTGACATCTGCGGTGGTGAACCGCGGGACAAATAGGGTGGTGGCGCGCCTCACGCGCGCCCCCTATTTGTTTACAAAACACACGTCTTAAAACATGGTTTTGCCTGTGAGTGCCGCCCTGCCGCCGTATATGTACAGTGGCTGGGCGGCATGCGGTTAAAAAATATATATATAAATCAATATCAAACATATAAATTGTAAAAGTACAAGTGATGTACAATGATATGAAGTCCCCAGGCAGGGAAAAGATAAGTGATGTGATCGGCCAAAGAAAATATAAGTATAAGTGACTTCTGTGAATTCTGCGTTAATCCTCCACCATTATGCACTCACCAGAAGCAAGTAGCAAACTAGCATAGAATGGACTGACACTTAAGGGAACCTCCGCTCAATTCTCATACTCCAGTCAGCGGATCTATCCAGGGATGAGATCTCTCCAGAAGCCAGCAGCAAGTCAGAAGGAAACAGACTGACGCTTAGGGATAAACTTGCTCCATATTCATCTCCAGCCCACACTTATTCAGGGATAGAATTCCTCCTAAAGAGCAAGCTCATAAACCGAGCCCGGAAAGAGCCTCATATAGTGTAGTATGTTTATTATAAAATACAGCAACCACATGGAGCTCTGACAAATAAAGTATAAAAACACTTACAAAGAAGGACGCCGGACCATCACGTAAACGTGTTGGCATGACGTCAGCACATAGACTCCTTACTGATGCATTTCGTGCACATGCACGTTCTCAAAGGGATCTGTCCAGTCAGTTTATTTACTCATTTTCTTTAGCTCTGCACTTTTCTATGATTATTTTCTGTTTGGTGGAGACAAAGGGTTTGACACGTTGTGCTAGCTGCTTTTTACATTTGTTCCTTGCGCTCACTATTCAAATTAACAGAATAGATTACACTTTGCAGAGCTTTCTTGTAGAACTGTTCTTAACCAAAGTTCAATTATCTGCAATGAATATATTCCACCAATGGTCACTATTACACGTCATTTACGCTACCTGAAATAAAATGTGCAGTGGTAAGCTAAATAACTACATTTACAAACATATTCTAGTGAATGTCAGGAACAAACATTAAAAAATTAAAAAAATTCAAATTCTAGTAGAAGAGGCTATGTATAAAAAATAATACTGTTGATCATACACTTCTGCAATGTCAAACTGTGATCACAATAAAATAAATTTGCAAGGTAAATATTACAGAACAAATGATGCTGATTTAGTTGAATACACACTGACATTAGCATAACTGCATTATGCATTTGTTGACAACAGAAAGACTCCTACCTTTTTACTTTCATTTTAAGTGATGCATATCTAGAGAAAATAGAAAAATAGCAGTGATTTTATTGGTATTGCAGAACTGTCACACAAATATATTATTAAAGCGAAACTGTAGATTGAGTTATTATCTTAAAGGTTCACACATGCTCTACCTTGCTTTTCCCTTCACATATCGCTTAACTTCACATACTGTACATAGAGTCAGACTTATGGGCTACACCATTATAGGACTTCACTAGTTTAAGATTGTCCTAGGAAAGCATCTTCTCCTGTTGGTTGGTTATTCATCAGATCTCAGATCACCCAGTGACCAGCACAGTAACATCATCCTATACTCTACATTTGAAAATGTTTTCTACTTTGGATACAGAAGGAAAGTAGGATATTCTCTCCAGTACACTCCCATATTCTCCTCTCATTTATCTATTGCACCTCTCCCCTGGATTGCACTTAATAAATGCTCCCCCATATTGCTCTTCTCCCCATCCAGTACCCCACTGTCAGTACTGATTGTTTTGTCTGCATACCTCTCATCTGCCGTCAGTCTCCCCATACGATTTCTCTTTTTCAGAACTCCCCATTCCACACCTCTCTTCCTTATCCAGTGAATCTCAGTACTGCTCCTCACTTCTTTTGTCTTAAAAATCTCCTGGTTCTCTGTTCCACCTACAGCATCCTCTCTCTATTACTCCTCTCTGTCTCCTTCAACATATTCTCCTATATGGTGCCTCTCCCTCCCAGCTAACCCCCCCCCCACACACACGCACACACGCACATATGCACTATACATTATTCAACCAATTTTTAGCACATTATACTGTGTTAATTATGTTTTGCTAATGTGCCTACCAGGGGCGGACTGACCATTTGGAAACTTGGGCACTGCCCGAGGGCCCGGGGTCAATAGGGGGCTCCATGAGATGCCCCCGGTACCTTTTTCATAGGCTTTTTTGAGTTTGGGCAAGGACACAGGGGCCCCATGATCCCCTATTGCCCGGGGGCCCCATGAGTTGTCAGTCCACCCCTGGTACCTACTTTTTATTTAATTAACTGTATTTTGTGTATTCAACAACAGCTTAAGAACAAAGGATCTGCTATGAATTTTAAGGAGAAACCCAAGGTAAAATAACATTAGGCTCTCCACCAAATCCATACCAGAGCCTTACCAGAGCATGCTAGAAAAAGTTGAAATAGAAATGTGGCCTGCCTTCCTCAACTATAGCTACAGTAGCTACATCCACATGGGGTACCTTACCAGGGGGTCTGGCCTGGCCAAGTGCCTTTTCCCTATGTTGATGAAGACAAGGGTCTCTTCCTCACTACTCTGGTCTGGTGTTTGTAAGGGTCTGCAGGCAAGGGGCTTATCAGAATCTGGAATTGGAAGCTGTCATTATCCATTTAACCTCCCTAGTGGTCTGATTATGTCAGTATTTCTGTGCTCAAAGCGGTACATTTTTTTGCATGGAAATATGTATTTTTGTTATTGTAGGTGTGTAATTTTTAGGAATAACTCACTGAAATCTGTCCGAACAAGAGTCTAGTAAACATCCCGGGTATGATAAAACTTGAAATACAAAATCATAAATTGTAATTGAATAAATAATCATAAAAATAATAATATAATAATAATAAATGTAATTCAATAATATAATGAAACCAAAAACACTGAAATTTGAAATTGAGTGCAAAGTTTGCACATCACTGAGCAAAGTCGCAAAATCGTTTTCAGTGTCTGATGCTGAATTTCCCCACGAATCATTATCACTCAATTCTGCAAGTGGTTCTGATTTACTATCGCTGTTCTCTAGCTGGTCTAAAACCACTTTTGACCTAAAGGGATGCTTTTTGGACGCCATGGACATTTCTCAGTTTCCAGGCAGAAAGAACAGTAAAAATGCAGGCAGGGCACAGGACAAAGCACTCTTAATGTATGTGAAATGGTTTGATACAGTAATGTTTTACTATGTGATTTTAGTGATTTTAGTGAATGTCACTTTTCGTCATTTTCAAATTTCCCGCCGTTCCGTCCCCCGTACGTCCCGACGCTCGCAGGGGATGGAACCCAGATGACAGATGCCGGCATCCGCCGGATTACATTGCCGGGGACACTGCAGAAGGGACATCGCGGGAGCGCAGGACAAGGTAAGTGATCAAGGGATCCCAGAGCAGTGCCGTATGGTAAGCCTGAGTTTAGCTCAGAGTTACCACTTGTGGTACTGAAACTTTACCCCGAGCTACACTCAGGAATACCGCCAGGGAGGTTAAACAATGGGGCAGGGCATATCCTGCAATGTCATTAACCAAAAATTCCCATGGTCATATTTGGTCAATGTCATTGTCAAAATATAGCCATGTGGCTCCCCAGTAATTGGGTTTTGGCACACTTTACACACATGGGCAGCTCCCTGGAATTATTTTGTGGTATTTTCAACAAATGAATGGGGCCATAAGATGCCACTGGTTAGATTTCCACCACTGGTGGTCCTGGATATAATAATCACAAGGACAGAACATGAGAGTGAATCTCTCAAGTTGCTATATAAGCAGCAATTAAAATCTTGAGCACTTTCTGAGACCTTCAAGGGCTACACAAACTAGAATAACATGTTGGCTGGACTTACACTTTAAAATCCAAACATGCAAACATGTTATGTGAAGTCCAGTTTATTAAATTCAGAGTCTTTGGATTTTACTAGTTGTAAAAAAGCATCCAGCCTTTTTTTGGCATTCATTTAGCCACATGCATTGTATGCAGGTGTAAAATGCCTTATGTGACATGGCATTTTATATATGCACACTGTGAAATGCTTTAATGTTGTTTTCATTTATTTTTTCTCAAGACTGAGGGGAAAACATTCATACGGGGAGTTGATTTACTAAAATCTGCTTAGAAACCAATCAGCTTACAGTTTTTTTTTGTCAAAGCTTAATTGAACAAGCTGATGTTAGAAGCTGATTGGCTACCATGCACAACTGCACTAGATTTTTCTTTCTCCGGTTGTAGTAAATCAAACCCATGGTGTAATATCAGTATTCCATTTGTTTTTTTTCCCACCTGGAGAACATGATCAGCTACACCTGAAAAAATATCATTGGTGATCTGCAAATGAGAAAACTAAAGTTTGATTTCCCTGACGGCTCCAATATTGGAGCATGTTGTCTCAGAAGGATGTCAAAATTATGCCCTTTTGAACCAGAAGGTGTCTGGGGTTTGGAGTAATTCCTTTGAACAGTGTGTCCCTTATGGTATTGGCCAGATACATGACCTTTCCATTAGAAGATGTGGGGCCTTCAAGGACGTGCTCAGTCACTGCATTGTTCTTGATCTTAGAAGGTGAAGCCTTAATAGTGGCCAACTTGACTTGCTGCCTCAAAATTAATGTCTGTTGAGTTAACGTAATATAAAAAAAATACCTAAATACTGTGTTCATGTATGTTCCTACTGAAGGGAACTGTTTGATGTGGTCTAGAAGAGGAAGCAGCATTTTTATGATGATATAGATTAGCAGATAGTCACTTGATGTTTTAATTAACCTCCTTTGCACAACTGGCCATCAATATACAGAAGCAATCCACATGTCACCAAATTCAGTTTGTCATCACAAAGTGGAAATACATCCCCAAGAATCATCCCCAAGAAAGCATTTGTGGCCAACTTAAATTCAAAAGCACTTATATAATGTCCCTTCAATTCATAAGGCAATATAGTGTATATTAGATATACTTCACTAGTCTCTAAACATGACATTTAGTATTTTATTGGGTGTATTTATATTGTATGTCTTTTTATGTGAAGAAATAAATGAGATTTGTAACAATATCTGTTGATAATAACTTTTGGCTATATCTGCCTTTGTGGATGTTTGGTATATTTTTTCATATTTAGGTAGAGTATGAGTACAACTTCTCTTTTATTAATTTTTTATATTATGAACTTTTGAGGATTGTCCCCTCTCATTTATAAAGGTATATGTATGTAGGACCTGGTAGGAGTTTGTTTTTATGATTATTGTCATATAAACTGCTGTGTTACTGTAAATAAGACTGAAGTTCAAGAGTCAGATTCCATGCTCACTCCAAAGAGGTTCTGCATTTCTGGCTGGGAGTCCAGGAAAAACTAGTAAGCCAGCACATGATCCAAGAAGTCAGTGAAGAGCTACATGTCAGGATTTTTTCTGGTATTTCGGAGATTGTGCAACCCATACACGTCTTATGGGTACTTGGTGGCTCTTCTTTGGACATAGGTACAGCATTAGTGATTGACG
This sequence comes from Staurois parvus, assembly GCF_062004578.1. Classification (NCBI taxonomy): domain Eukaryota; kingdom Metazoa; phylum Chordata; class Amphibia; order Anura; family Ranidae; genus Staurois; species Staurois parvus. The sequence continues at coordinate 14,644,250 of NW_028317949.1, forward strand.
TGTGGTCCCTCAAGGCAAGCATTTCAGGCCATATTTGGGAGATCTTTTATTTCTCAGATTGGGCTGCAGAAATCACCTCACTCCAGCAGGTCAGGTAGGTAGTTGAACACTTGCCTCCTTTCAAGTTGGGTTTCTGGGCCAGTGGGAGTCAGAGGGCCTAGGTTAGATTATATGGATTACTCCCTGTGTGAAACAAACCTAAATTTATGGTTGAAGAAGGAGAATCTTCTGAAATGTCATTCTTTTCTGATGACCTAGTGGATGGAGGTACAGTCAGACACCAGCAAAGTAGTTGGGGAGCCCTATTTCAGGAACAGTGGGCTTGGGTCTAATGGCCTTTTTCAAGGGTCCAAGAATCACCACTGCCCCTAGTAGACCAGCACATGAAGACATATCAGGCATTCCTAGCTGTAATCCTCACTTAAAGGGCCCCATACTGCAAAACACTCACTATTTCCCACCTCAGGATCCTGCCAATAGGTCAATAATCCACCCTTCATTTATTGAGCTATGTCACTGCGGACCCTCAGGGAATCGGTCCCCTTTACTTTCAGGGTCTACTGCCCTGGACCTGTACAGCACCTCTCTGGAAACACCTTGATCAGTGCAAACTGCAGAGTTCAGTGTCCAGAAGGTCCAGCGATGACCAGCTGAATTACAAGTAATCCCCTCTTAAAACATCCAATCCCTTGTAGCAGGGCCCAGGTATCATCCATCTTAGCATCCCAGCTGTTAGAATGGATTACCAAATTTGTGATCCCTACTGGAAGTACTTGAGAACCTGGCACTATTATACAGAGAACTGTACTTCAATAACCATCAACTTACATACTCTGGTTAAAAACCTGAGGAGCTTTATGAGTAGTAGGAGTTATATAGGGGAAGTCCTATCTGCTTTTTCTGCCAGTTTTCATTCACCTAGAGGTGGCGCATAACCCAGGCAGTGATTTACTTATAGGCTGCTCTGTGTCCTGTGATGTTACAAAAAGAAAATACATTTTCTGCATGACAGATATCAATATAGAGATGAATATTATTATTATAATAAAGTATTTATATAGCACCAACAGTTTGTGCAGCACTTTACAATATCAGGCAGACAGTACAATTACAATACATTTAAGTAAAGAAGGAATATGAGGGCCCTGCTTGTGGAGCTTACAATCTAAAGGAAGGGGGAGCTGCTACAAAAGGTGATAGCTGTAGGCGATGTTCTGATGGAGGTGGCTCAAGTACAGTTCTTAGGTGGAATAGATAGAGGTAGAATAATTTCCAATACATAAAAAATCCACAATTGTAAAGAGACTTTGTTATGGGTAGGAGAGTTTTATCCAATTTTAGCCGTTTTAAAAAATCTGATTGAGCTAAGATTGCTTTCTTGGTCTTGCAATTATATAAATGAATCTGCAATTAATTCTGCATGTAGTTGCTTTGTGAACTCTAAATGCAATGAATACATGCCAAAAATGACATTGCAGGTGACAACACAAATACATAGGGGCATATATTACTTTCTTTTCCAGGCCAAGACAAACTGATAATTATAATGCACTGTGCATTTGTCTATTTAAATCAAACTCTGTAAATATAAAAATAAGTGTGGAAAGATTAACCTATGTCAACAAAGCATACATTCAGGATATGTGACCAAGATATGTTACTAATTCAGGATCTGTGCAACTTCTGCATATTACTATTATGTATGTTTACCTCCATCATCTATGCAGGTACAGTATATACCACCCTGTACTTCATACCTTCAGAAACAAAAAAAAGTCAGCAATAGCAGATCCTTTGCTGATAATATTAACTAGAGATATGCAAATTGTTCTTTTATGCTTCTATCACCAACTATGCATTAGCATGACAACTTTATTGCACAGATACAGTGTAAATATAGGGTTATTCATTCTACTTGCATGCATACATAAAGCTTTTTCAACCTTATTAACTTCCATCACTATATGAATAACAATATATGAAAAGAAAGACCTTTATGAGTTGGACCCTATAGCAATATGAAATCTACAGTTACTGTTAAGTTTATCAATCTCTGTTCACATGAATCAAATTGAACAAATGTGAAATAATGTTGATACATTTCTCAGAATGATTGAGAAGTTTGATCTGCAACAGAAGTGTTGTTGAAATTCAGTGTTTTCCTTACCCTGCCATATTATTTAATTAGCAGCAGTAGCTCTACAAAGAAAATCAAGGGCAGTTGAGATGGGTGTGTGGATTTTGTCGTTCAAATATATTATATACAGGATTAAATAGGAAAACTACATTTTGATGATTGATCAGACATGTAAAACAGTCCGCTGTACATTAGTCAAGAGCAATGGGCAAAATCCAGTAACATCCTACCTTTTTTTTTTTTTGTGAAAGGAAGTGCTGGCTTAACCTCCTCGGCGGTATGATTCTTTCCGATTTTTTGTGCTGAAAGCGGTACATTTTTTTGCATGGAAATATGTAGTTTTTTATTGTAGGCTGTAATTTTTAGGAATAACTCACTGAAATCTGTACGAACAAGAGTCTATTAAACATTCCGGATATGATAAAACTTGAAACACGAAATCATAAATTATAATTTAATAAATAATCATAAAAAATAATAATATAATAATAAATTTAACTCAATAATATAATCAAACCAAAAACACTGAAATTTGAAATACAGAGGCAAATCCGCACATCGCTGAGCAAAGTCGCAAAATCGTTTTCAGTGTCTGATGACGAATTTCCCCACAAATCATTATCACTCAATTCTGCAAGTGGTTCTGATTTACTATCGCTGTTCTAAAACCGCTTTTGACGTAAAGGGACGCTTTTTGGACGCCATGGACTTTTCTAAGTTTCCAGGCAGAAAGAACAGTCAAAATGCAGGCAGGGCACAGGACAAAGCACTCAGGACAAAATATATGTGAAATGCATTGAAACAGCAATGACAGCAAAAATGACATTTTTTAAAAATTTCAAATTTCCCGCCGAAGGACAAGGTAAGTGTTGCAGGGACCCCCTGAGCAACGCCGCATGGTAAGCCCGAGTGTAGCTCGGGGTTACCGCTCTTGGTACTCAAATTTTACCCCGAGCTACACTCGGGAAAACCGCTAAGGAGGTTAATAAGAGTGTGGGATGAGCAATGGGGTAACACATAACAAACAACCAGATATTAGTTTACTAAAGATATACTTGATGCTATCCAAGTATTATGTCTTTGAAGAAAAACTGCGTGTATACACAGCACTTGACAGAAAAAAAATCAATGCATATATTTTTGCAGGTACAAAAATGTGCATGTATTATTTTTTTTACAGGAGCTGCAAAGTGTTGAACTTTAGTTGATTGCAGATGCAATGTTAAGCTTCTGTAGACATTAGCTCCAGGTTTCTTGCCTCTACCACTGTATTGGCTGTCAGAAAGCTGGAGGAATTGTTAGTGGAATGCAAGGGCACTCATCAGTGCCCTCACAGTCTACTGAGAACTGCAAGTCCATCTGTTGCAGTGCTGGATTAAACTCTGTGAAGGCCCCTAGGCAGTCAAAACCTTAGGGCCCCCCACAAATGATCTCCTAATAAGGTTTTCATTTTACCAACCTAATATTCTACTAGTAACTAGAGTTATCAGGAACTAGTGATACACTAACTCCCAAAAGGTTTAATCCCTGGGGGTTTCTCGTGCACATGTTCTAGTGGGATAACAGTGAATGAAGCAGCGTGCACAATGGAGATGACCAATTTTTCACAAACTGAAATCTGAAATAAGATAAGCTTTTAAGAGACAAACTGTTGTGATGTTTATGGTTTATGTACTTGGGGTTGTTGTTGTGTACACTACATACAGTATTTTCTCTATAGAGTATTTAATGAAACATTTTTTGTGTGTTTTTTTAGTTTATTCATTTTTTCTATCTTTTGTAAAAAAAGTTAATAGGCTGCATTGTAATTTTCTTTCAAGATCAAACCAATATTATTTTGATCCATTGTCACAGTACTTGTTACAGGGCTTGTAAAAAAGCATGGGGTCCATAGACCCAGTGCCTACTCTGCCTAATTGGTAATCTGGCACTGATCTGCCGCAGTGGAAGACAGGACTTGTAGTTTATTAATTTACTGAATGAATGAGTGGAGCAGTACAGCAGTGTCAATTTTAAAATGTGACAATGGCTGTGGAAGGAGGTTTAAAAGGAGGTAAAAGAGGGTTACATTATGAAACATGAAAGACCGAATGGTATTCAAATCTAGATCATATGTTACTAAAGTTTGCATATTACTCTTAGCTTTTTGGTCTGAATATATTCTTTAGATAAAACAAGTTATGCTATATAGCCAAATATTTCATTTCAGAACTTTGGGCAATGTGGAGTGCCACTTGCACTGTTATGGCTAAGATAATCTTCTGGGAAGCCTTTGCACAATATTTTCAGTGTGTCTTTGAAAACTGTTGCCACTCTGTCAAAATTTAATTTATGATGTCAGTTACTAATGTTGGACAAGAAGATCTGGCTCACAGTTGGCATACTACTTTGTCCTAAAGGTTTTTAGGTGGGTTGAAATCAGGAATCAATGTATATCATATGAGTTCCTCAACACCAATCTTGACATCCCAGGAACATTTTCTTCTGACCTACTGGATTCTAGAGAGCAGCATCTTAATTAACACAACACATAAATACTTACAAAAATCATGATCCAGTGCTCCACCAAGCTTGTAAAACCCTGTCTTGCCACCAAGTTGGAAGTGCCTAAATGTCTAAGATTCCAATTAAGAAAAAAGCATCCAAGAGGTGCTGGGACAATGATGTTAGTTTACTGCATACATAATAGTTGGAAGACAAAAACATTTGAAGAACTCATTGGTTGCTCTCAAGAAACAGGGCTATCCTCCTTTGAATACCCATCAGGTTACCATAAACACATGTACCAATGGAAGAAACAATAGACTAAATGAAAAAAAAAACACATCCAACATGTTTTTGAGACCAGTACACAGAACATGGATGTGCAAATTTTTTAGTAAATATAGACTGCTAAATACCTTTTCTAATCAGCAGTTATAGCAGTCTTGTGACTTCTATCAGTTTTCAGCTGAGCACTGGTTAAAGCTTGTAGGAGTAGTTTTCTTTCTGCTCTAGGAGCTTTCAAAACCCCTGACCTCAGTACATGTGCTGATCACATGTACTGTCCCAAGAAAAAAAAAACCTCTCTAGCAATACGCACTAAACTGAGCATGCGCAAAATGGCTATGGTTCAGTCTGTCTTATCAGGAAATAAGACATGGACATTTGAACAAGAGGAGGAGCTGAGAAGTCAGAATCAAATGGCCTTTTTACACAAAGTGGAGAATTAACCCCTTAGGATCCACAATAAGTATAACAAGCATGCTTTACTGCATATACAGACTGATTTTACTATTGTGGGTTTAGTAACACTTTACGATAAGAAACTCAAATAGACTCAAAATAGTGTTTTCCTGTGTGAATCAATATAGGGAATCTAATTACTGGATTAGGATTGTGCAAAAGTGAAAAGAATAAAAGTTAAATATTAATACATCAGTCCTTCTTCCCTTAAAAAAGTAATTCTGATGTAACATGTAGGGCAAAGCATAAGAAGGCAGACACAGTTTGCTGAAATCATCCTCCTTTGGTTTATGAACAGCCGGGGTCCAGCAAGTGCTAAAGCTGCCATCCTGAAGCCAAGGAGAGCAGTGAGACAAGGGATACATCCTGCTCTGCAGCCTTTTTGTTCAGCCTCAGAATACTCAGTGTTTGTGAGTGTGTGTCTTTGCTAGAACAAAGATTAACATTGTTTAGATAGAGACAGGGGCGGACTGGCAACTCATGGAGCCCCTCGGCAATAGGGGATCATGGTTCCCCTGTGTCCTTGCCCAAACTCAAAAAAGCCTATGAAAAAGGTACAAGGGGCATCTCATGGGGTCCCCCACTGACTCCGGGCCCTCGGGCAGTGCTCAAGTTTCCGAATGGTCAGTCCGCCCCTGGATAGAGCATTATTTGCTTCCCTTTTGTATCTCTTATGACCATTGTTTACATTGGAGAGGATCCTGGACTGAAACATCACCAGCTTGTCAGTGTATTGAGTGGTTCCTGGCTCTTAAAGGGAAAGATGCACAGTATAACTTTTTTTTTTAAATAAATATTTATTGGATTTTGTTATTACAAATAATAGAGATCAAACAATGCAATGTGAAAATACATATCATTGCAACAAATAAATACCATTTACAATCAACTTATATCTTTTGCTAAATCACTGAGAGATTGGTTCTCACTGATTGATAGATAAGCAGCAAAGGGGATTAGTTTTAGTTATAGTTTTAAGAACCTTAAATGTATTGCAAACCGTAAGGAGCGTGGATGAGTGATTGACCAAGACATTAAGTGACTTGATAAAGAGAGTGTATACTATGTTAGGGTGTGAATACTGTATCTGCGCCTCAGAGGTGCAATGACATGTATGCTGAGATCCTACAAATATGTGAGATCAAATAAGATGTGTAGGGATAGTTTGGGGGGAGGGGGAACGAAGAGAGAAGGAATAGAAAGGAAACAGGGAGGAGAAGAAAGAGATCGAAGTATGAAGAGAGAGGAAGGGGCTGCTGACAGACCCCGGAGAACTGTTGAGTTCATCTGATACTGGATGCATTGAAAAAGAGCTGCAGGCAGCATATGGAAAAGATATCTTGTGACTTGCTCCACGGGTGAACAGGTTGGGATCTTAAGTGAGGTGTGTCAGAGGAGCAAATGGAAGTTAAACATAGTACATAAGTGTTGACCAAATCTATAGATTATGAAATAAAATATTTCTCTGATATGATTTGGTAAATTAAGAGTTCTTACCCAGAAGTGAAAGGTTTAACACAACAACCAAAATTTATTGGTGAATAGGATGGAGGTCTAAACTAAGACAAACAATCTATCTAGTTACATAAAATAAACAGTATGAAGAAAGCTTGAATGTATTACAAAATACAAACAGTGATTCAGAAAAGACATAAGACAAACATTTAGATACAAATGCAAGGAATATATTCCATAATTACCATGGGACTGGACATAAAAGTTCCATTCCTTCCTCTGGTGTTCCAAAGAGAACCTCTCTCTCTCTCTCATGTCCATAGTTATAGGTCTCTCTTCCATTAATTTCCATAGAGTATCTCTGATTGGTTGGCCAGTCTATTCCCTTTCATAATTAGCTAACTTCAAATCCCCTGTATTTAGCATACACCAACCACCTTTAAGGCAAATCTTGGCACACCCTTATTTTTTGTGATTAACATTTTTATTAAATTTTCCACATGTATGGATTTATTTCTCTTTAAAGTGTACATGACATTTTAAAGAGAAATAAAGGTAAAGAAAAACAAAGGAATCATCAATGATAATAACATGGGTAGAAAGAATAATAGTATACAATGACAATAGAGCAACAGTGGAAGGATGCAGGTTGACCAGAGGTGTAAACATCCCACGGGTTCCATACTGCTTCGAATGAGATTATAGAATCGGTGTGTGAAGCGGTTAGATATTCCATTTTTTTGATATCTGCAATAATCTTAAATAATGTCAACATTGAGGGGGGTGTAGGGGAGAGCCAGCTCATAGGAATCGAGACAGAAATGAAACGAGCGCTGGACAAAATACAGAAAGCGACATGCATGAAAGGCAAACACCAAAAGCCTCTAATAGTAAATATGAACAGAACATGCAGCGCTGTTGAAAATCAATCATACATGTAGAAAATAATACATTGTAAGAAGAGTGATAAGGCGACCGCTGCTAAATGATGGCCCATCAAAATGTTCATAAATTGCAATGACATAAATATCTCCAATGAGAGTGTTCTTATGGTGCACAGTGCACAATATCACAATGAAGTGGTGAACAAATGGGTGACTTCCATGACCATATTCCTCCCACCGAAATGAGTGTAGATTGCACTAACCAGAAAGCGCAATAGAAATGCGCATTTGAGTATTAACCAACTTCTGGTCATCCGTCTATTTAAGCTGGATCACTGGGAGGGTCATCAGGCTAGCGTCCGCTGTGCAGAATATCCTAACCACAGGATCTCCAGATGTCAGGGGGTGTACACTCGTCTCACCAGCAGGGGGAGATTAATCGTTCCCAATGTGGCCACCAGATGGTCCCCAAACAAACATGATATAGTAAGCAGCTGTGTATGGGGAATACCAGGAATCCTCAAAAGAAGGCAATGGCCGCCAGCCGTCCACAGGGGCCATGCGGTGTGACGTCACAGAGTATGAGGCAATCGTGGGGCAACTCCCATTTGTTCACCACTTCATTGTGATATTGTGCACTGTGCACCATAAGAACACTCTCATTGGAGATATTTATGTCATTGCAATTTAAGCTCATAGGAATGCTTCTCCTGGCTGCCGTCAAAATATGCACGGAGAGTCTCCCCAACGGTCTAGAGAGACCTGCGAAGGGCAGGCCCAATAAAAAATAAAGAGGCTCAAAAGGGAGAGAGGCATGTAATACCAATTGTAGTAAGGCCAAAACCTCTTCCCAAAAGGGAGTGATAAGCCTACAATCCAAAAACATGTGAAAAAGGGAGCCAATTTCCCTTCCGCAGTGCCAGCAGGCAGGAGAAGCACTCGGGTTACGAGAATGGAGCACATCAGGGGTTCGATACCACAACATTATGATTTTGTAAGCATTTTCTTTATAAACTACACACATAAAGGATCTGGATGCGTTCTCCGGTATTTTCTTCCACTGCAACAAGTCTATATCACAGCGGAGAAACTGGGACCACTTATGCATATAGCGATGGGTATCAATTGTTAAAGGAGGGACATCCATCAGGAGCTTATATGTATTGGAGATTGTGCCCTTTTGATGTGGGCCCTGAATACACAGGCGCTCAAAGGGTGTAGGCTTTTCCAGAGTCAATGGGGGTGACAGCGTGGAAAAAAATGGCGTATCTGCAAATAAACATAGAAGTGTTGGGGAGGTATGTGGGGTTTTTTTTGGATGTCGGAAAATTATTTAAATTTCCGAGTTACGGGATGGACCAGATGACGCAGTTGGAATGATCATATGTGGTGTGGTAAAGGCATTCAGTCTAGCAAGGGTTTGGGAGAGGAAATGTAGTTGACTCGCGTTCGGGGCATACAAGTTTAACAGGATAAGGGGAGAACCAGCAAACATACATTCCAAAATGATATAACGAACCCGTGGGTCGACTTTGGAGGAAATGACCCGAAGGGAGCACTGTGTCTGGATCAAAATAGCCAGTCCCAGTGGGATCAAAAGCTGAGTAGGATTGGGAAAAAAACCTTGAGGCAAAACGTAAAGAGCCAGTCGGCTTAAAATGGGTCTCCTGGACGAAAATAATGTCTGCTCCCGAGGATCGAAATTCCTTCAAAGCCATCCACCATTTTTGGATGGAGTTAAGACCTTTGACATTGTATTATAATAACCGTAAAGTCATCATTACATAAATATATAAATAGCAAATGTACCTGTATAAAGAATAACTGAGATACAGTATCATCGATGAGGCAAATCTAAGAACAGTAGGGACATGAAACATTAAAATAACACAGAAAAGAGAAAACACAGTGGGAGACACAGATATCCGTAAGGATATAAACTTGGGAGCAACAACTAGACCCAAGTCGCCTAGGCCAATGGCTAGACAAAATCCGGAGCAGCACGACATCTGACACATCAGGAAGGTCGTCAAACTCGGCCAGGAAAAACAAAAGTGAAAAATACACCCAACAAGGGTTCGGCCAGCCAAAGAAAAAAAACTTGTGGAAAAACCATGTGTGAATCAGGAAGGAAGGATCATCACCGGATTCACAACAGAAGGTCACCCCAGAAAATCATCAGGCAGGCGGATCGGTTGACCGAGGAAGACGTGGACGTTGTGGGGTGCGTGAGGGTCTCTTCCGGCCTCCGCGAACTGGAGTCCAGATCTTGGTGGGGGTGGCGGAAGGACATAATGGAGTAGATGGCAATGAGGACACATCATCTGACAAAGGTGGAAGTCCCAGCTGTTTTAAGAAAGAGTCTGCCTCTTGAAGATCACTGAGAACAGCTTGAGTATTGTCCCTAGATACGACCAGCTTAAAGGGGAACCCCCACCGATACGGGACACGGTGTTGCTGAAGGTGTGTGGTGATCAGCTTCAGAGCTCACCATTTGGCCAGGGTAATCGGGGACAGGTCACAGAAGAGTTGGAGTCTGTCACCTTTAAATTCCAGAGAGGATTTATAGCAAATTGCTGATAATAAGGCTTCTTTGCTTCGAAAGAAATGGAAGCGAACTATGACGTCACGTGGTCTGGTGCCTTCAACAGGCTTCGGGCCCAAAGAGCGATGAGCCCTATCCATTCACCAATCAGCCTCTGGAACCATGGGAGCAGTTGCGATGAAGAAGGACAGCAGGTGACGGTGCAATTGTGCGTCAGCAATAGATTTGGACATACCGCGAATACGGATATTTTGGCGCCGTTCTGTTTTCCAAGTCCTCTTGTTGGAGCTGCATTTGGGACATGGAATGCTTCAGATATGCGTTGTCTTCCTCCAAAACATGAACGTATTGCACCAATTCATCAAACTTATTTTCCAATTGATCCGTACGGACTGCAATCTGAGCTATTTCCTCCCTGAGATCCAAGGCCAATTTTCCAAGTTCAGCAGAAATGGATGCAGTGATATTGCGTAAAAATACTTGCAATTTATCATGTAACGCTGAAAGTGTGAGAGAGGATGATGATGCAGCCTGGGAAATCTGGGTAGAGGGTTGCTGAATCCCTGCTGCATGGTGATCTATTGCCCCTCCAATTATATTCTGGGGGTCAGAATCCTCCATCTGGGGATGGATCAGGGCAGAGGCTGTCAGGTGTGTCATGTTGCAGGGAGGTGCAGTACCCTCCGTGGCCACTGGGGGCCCGGGATCGCTCCCCGGGCGCCTGTTATCACTAGAGGCCGGGGATTGCAGCCTTGAAATAAACTGCCGGAGCGGTGAGGGCCGTGGATCTTGCTGCTGCGGGGATGGGGGCTTCCAGCACCCTATCTTCCCCATGAGAGCCTTTCCCTGGTGCCGAGCCGAGTGCCAAAGGAGTGGGACTCACCCGCAGCGGAGAGAGAGCAGAGACACGTGGCGGGTGAGTCCTTGCTGGCCGGGGATGAGCGGAGCTCAACGATTTTAGGTGACCGCCATCGTCCCTGGTCGCGCATGCGCCCCCCTTGGCACACCCTTTATGGAATTTAAGCAAGCCACTTCATCACCTTTTGCTGGGAAACAAAGTATTCATAAACGGATGGCCACCTTCATTGCATTGTGAAAGTCTTTGACCCAAGAGGTTGCTGATGAGGTTTCCAAGAGTTTCTTATAATGCAGATTTAGTGGGGTGTAGATATTTGATATTTTGTACTTTCAAATTCGTATTAGGTTGTCTATTAAAGATTTGCAAAATCTGATGGTTTTGTCTGGACCAATAGAGTTTACGAAGTTCAGTACTTGCAGAACATATGAAGAGGTGGGAGGGTAGGTTGAAGCTCCGCATAGTATGGTGGAGAGGCTTAGGAGAACCAGATAAAGTATCAAACAGTTGCATTACATATACAAGCGAAATCCAATTTTCCCTTCACATGGCAGTCAGAAGCCATCACATACTTAGGAATTCAATTGCCAACCCATCTCATAGAGCTTTACGCCAAAAACGTTCTACCTATTTTGCGTAACATCACCAAAGATCTGCAACAATGGGATAAACCATTTTTCTCCTGGTTTGGCAGAGCTGCTATCCTCAAGATGAATGTGCTTCCAAGACTTTTATACCTACTACAAACAATTCCAACTAAATTGCCCAACTCCTTTTTTAAGTCTTACAAAACATTATGTACCTCGTTTCTATGGTGCAATAAACACCCTAGAATTGGTTTTGAACAACTAACCATGCCTAAAACGAGTGGAGGTATAGGGCTACCTGACATCTCCTGATATTACCAAACTTGTCAAATGGCAAGAATAGTAGATTGGTCTACAAAGCATGCTCGTCAGGCATGGGTTGAAGTGGAAGCTGCTTTCTCGGGGACCCCACTCGCCACATCTCCCTGGCTACAAAAATCTCACATTCCATATGAGCTCAAGGAACACATTCTTATAGGCCCTAATTTTTTCATGTTACCACCAGATAAGCAAGAATACAGCACTCTCATCCACCCCAGGTCCACTCACTCCTGTCAGACTGAATCCAGACTTCCCCCCGGGTATGTCGCATGCCTTTCTTGCGGGACTTGGTCCCACAGACAGCTTAAGTCTGCACCAATTCTTTAAAGATGGAAGACTCTTATCCAGAGATCTCCTTCTGAAGAAATGGCCTACATTGATCTTAACACAATGGATGTATAGACAACTCCACCATTTTGTCCACAGCTCACCCCACCTTAAAGCATACACTAGACGTTTGACCCCCTTTGAGAAACTTTGCGCAACGGACTCACCTCAGAGACATATTATTTCCCAACTTTATTCTTGTCTCGAAAACACCAATGACCTCTCAACGAGGAAAGCTTGTAAGGCCTAAGGCGCGGACCTACAGCTCCAACTATCGCCGGAAGACTGGGATCACATATATGAACACATACATAAAGGGTCTATATGTGTCTCCACACAAGAAAATAACTTTAAAGTGTACTCTAGATGGTATAGAGTTCCATCACTGCTTCACCGCTTCAACCCCAATGTTTCGGATTTGTGTTGGAGATGCCATCAAACGACGGGCATACTCCTACACAATTGGTGGGAATGCCCATTGTTGCAACCCTTTTGGGGGAAAGTTCAATCTACAATTGCACAAGTCACCACGTACGCCCTAAACCTTTCCCTCGCACAATTTCTGCTCCATCATACTGTACTTCCATTTCGGACATACCGCAAATCACTCGCCTTGCATATTATAAATGCGGCTAAGCAATGTATCCCAGTCCACTGGCGTTCAACACATGTTCCCACTATACGAGAATGGTTTGCCCGAATTGACAAAACTGAGGAAATGGAGGAACTGATTTCTGTAGCTAAGGAACATCCCAAGAGATTCAGGAAAACATGGGCATGCTGGAGTCATTTCAAATCCACTCCTATCACCTAATAGTACACGATCAACCAAGACCCTCTGGCTGAATGTCTAACTACAATGCTGTAGGGGGATGTGCCCTGATAACTGAAGACACTTCTCTCACACACAAGGATGGTATGTTCATCTATATCTCAACATGCCTTCTGGGGTTCTTGATACCTGCGTTACCCCACTGACCGATCCTTCACACATCATATTTTAAGCACTAGTAATACCAGTCTGGCTGGGCCAATACATGAGGATGTAATGCCTTCTCCCCTCCCCCCCCCCTTTTTTTTTTTTCTCTTCCCCAACACCTCACCCTTCAATTCTTTCTACTACTGTCTTTCTTTCTAACCTCTTGTCTTCACACCTGTTATTTCCCTGTATCATTTCTTCTCTACCAACCAAATAGAGCATTTACCTGCACACAGATATGACTAACTTCAACCATAGCACATACGCTAGCTATAAATACGCAAACAATGACCGTCACAGTACCCAACGCTTTCCCTACCCTTACCCCTATCATCACACTACTTCTCCATTAAAAAGTTGATAAGAGTCAGGACGAGATAACATTCACTAACATCACTTTATCCATTTTCCTCTTGGTATCCACCATGTTACTTTCTATGTTGGATGTACTGTTCTACATGATTTCGTCTTGTACAACTGTTTACAATTTGTCCCGTCTGCGAAACGGAAAGCAACATGGCATGTCTATGTTTTGACTGTGATCCATGGCTGTACATGCTCTAAATGCTTTTGTTTTCTCTTAAAACAATAAAGTATTTTTGGGAAAAAAAAGAAAATATTTCTGAATCTGGATATAAGGGAAGTGCTTCATGCACTGGAGATTGCTACAGTGAAACAATCATAAAGCATATATTTATGGGACTTTAATGCAATAATGGAGATGAGTTGACAGACACTTGACTAGGATGTCTGTAATGTTTGATTAGAAAAGCCACTCTCATATATAGAAGACCTTGCTGTGCAAGGGTGACATTTACTGGCAGATACCGGCAATGTATGTCTGCTGTGTCACAGATGAGCAACTTCCCTAGCACTTTAATGGAGGACTAAAATAAACTGACAGAAGCACAATGTGAGTATGTGAAATCCTGAAACTGGGACATCTGGAAGTCTGTTTTGAAAAGCCAGTCTCGTTTAGTACATTGCTGTGAAATGGTGACAACTATTGGCAAGCATCAAAAGTGTACATCTGCCATGTCACAAATAAGCAAAATTTGGGAGCACATCAACTGAGGACTGAAACAAAATGATAAAAGCATTATGAGAGTGTGTGGAATCTAGAGACTCACACAAATATATGGAAACTTCATCCTGATTTATTAGCATAGTCAGACAGTGAGATATTTCTTGGGACTCAAATAGAAATATATGGAAGCATGACCATGATTCTTGTGAAATGTAAACCTTAAGGGCAAAGATATGCATTTATAGTGTTCAGTGTGGACCACTTTAGATCTGTGGATTTTACATTATTTATATGGGAATCAGTTTCCTTGGTTGATTTGATCAAGCCTAAGAACACTGAAAGCACTAGACTGAGTGTCATCAAAAGCGCAGGGTCACACTACAAGCCACTATTCATATGGATACATGTAAATATATAGCAGAATGTTGTGGCACTCCATAAATGCTGTGATATGTACAAAAATGGTCACTTATGAAGCTACAGTACATTAATCTGTTGCTCTAAAGCAGGGGTGCTCAACCTACGGCCCGCAAGCCATATGTGGCTCTCAGATGCCTCTGATGTGACCCTCAACCTCAAACCAGGGAAGTGCATGCCTGGGATTGGCAAAGCATTGATCACCATCTGGGCTTTTCAACCCATTGATCACTATCTGGGCTTGCCAACCTACCATCCAAGAGTGCATCAAGGCATTGTTGGTAATGGAGGAAACAGGTGTCCATAGAGGGAGCAGGTGACACATAAGCCCATGCTTCCTCTGTAGTGCCAGCTCCTGTCTCGGGTGGAGTGATACAAAGTGCAATTTTCCTGGGACCTTTCTAGCAGCCTGAAGCCAGCAAAAGCTTGGACAGGAGGGGTGGCAATGGATGCCAATGTCAGAACCATTCCTCTCCATTTTCCTCATGAATTTGCTGAAATCCGGCTTCTCCTCTTTTCCCTCCCAACAACATTCAGCAGTTGCTGGAGGAAAATGTTCATTATTATATTCAAAATAAAACATTTTAAATTCTGAACCATTTCATTTCATTGTGGTTCGCGACCAGCTACCAAATCACTTAAGTTGCTTTCATTCTTCAAAAGGTTGAGCACCCCTGCTCTAAAGATCCTGCATAATATGCTGAAATTGTTTATTTATGATGCTCTGATTTTCTCAGTGGAAGAGGTTGATTTTTAGATTGTATTTTTTACCAAGAGTATGCTTGTGAACAATAAAATACAGCAAAATATATGGGAGACAGATTATTTTGGGTTCTGGAGTGAAGTTAAAGTAAAAATCTGTTTATGGATTCTATGAGACAGGTAATATGATGTCTATAGGAATGTTCTGTATAGCAGTGGATATTCCAAACCACTTTCTATGGATAATTAGGATTTATTAATTGTGTTGGGTTCTGGAGTGAAATAAGTGTATTCTTTTGCACACTTAAAAGATAACCATGTGAACATGTTCTGTGTGTTACATATGGTGGACACTATGAACATGTAAATGCTATGATACTATTGAAGTAATATCCACTATAATGTTCACATTGTTATCTCTTATGTATAAATTTAAATATGGATGCTATGAACTTTTTATTGCTATGATTTTTTTTTTGTTTTGCGATGTCCACCATTTTTAACATACTTATCTTTTCAGTATGTACCTTTTGTCTAAGCAGCTTTAGATTTATTTTTGACATTTTATTTTATCTCAGAATAACCCTCTTGAAGTTTTTATTTGTGTTCTAAAGAAGAGATCATTGACATTTTAATGAGCATTTGTGTATTTCTTTGTATATGCACACGTCGGTTTGTGGAAACATGTGAAGCCAGAGATAACACCATAAAAACCACAGATCTTATATATCTGGCTCTGACAAAGACTCACAATCTCATGTTTCTTTCTATGGATGCAGAAAAGGCCTTTGACTGAGTCAGTAGGGATTTCATGATTGCTGTGAAGTGTGTGGTACTAGTAGAGACAATGATGGCCAGAATCCTTCCCTTATACAGTATTATACAGAGTTGCTCATTAATCTTTTATATGTTTCTGAAACATATTTGGCCTTGACAAACTACTTTGTTTAATAATATAGGTTGAGGCCACATTCAATTTCCCCACACTGTCTGGCTCAGACTTTGCAGCCAGCTAGACAAGATGCAAAGATATATATATATATATGTATATATATATATATATTTTTTTTTTTTTTCTTGTAATTGTATTTTTATTAGGATTTTTCCAAGAAACAATAAAAACCAAACAGTGTATTAGAAATACAACAGTGGCTACTGCCTCCATTGAGTCATCCACAGAAAGTGATAATAAACACTGAAATGAGGATGGAGCAGTAACATGGAGAGTTGACTATAACAAAAACATTCCCATAAGAAAGTATAAGAAGAATCATATACAATACAGATGCCACACATAGAATACAATAGGGGATCTCACCATGGGTATCATATATCAAGGGAAAGGCACCTGAGATACATTCTGAAGGCCAAAATAAAAGGTTAGCTAGTAATCTAACCATCAGGCAGAACTCGCTCAGGACAGAATTCAGAACTATCCCAGATATCCCAGACTTTCATGAAATTTGTAAGTGAGTCTTCTACAACAGCAGTAAGATAATCCATCTTGTGTATTTCAGCTATGGTAGATAGGATTTGGGAACTAACCCCAGGCACTACTAAACAACTCGTTCACTCCCTTATTATCTCACGACTCGACTACTGCAACTCCCTCCTCACCGGCCTACCTCATCACAGACTATCCCCGCTTCAGTCTATCCTGAACTCAGTGGCCAGACTCATCCACCTTACTAACTACTCTGTATCCGCCACCCCCTCTGCCAATCCCTCCAGTGGCTTCCCATTGCCCAATGCATTAAATTCAAACTACTAACACTGACATACAAAGCCATTTGATAATGCTGCCCCAAACTACCTCACCGACCTAATACCCAAATACCACCCTAACCGGAATCTTCGCTCCTCACAAGACCTCCTACTCTCTAGCTCCCTGGTCTCCACCTCCCACGCCCGACTGCAGGACTTCTCCAGGACTTCCCCCATCCTCTGGGACTCTCTACCCCAATCCATCAGACTGTCACCTTCCCTCCCCTCTTTCAGGCACACCTTGAAAACCCATCTCTTCAGGGAAGCCTACCCCACCCTCACCTAATTGCTGATCTACACTCTACACTCCTCCTACTACTCCATCCCCCACAGCCACTTCCTCCTGTACCACAATCCCCTCCCTCCTAGATTGTAAGCTCGAAAGAGTAGGGCCCTCGAACCCCTAGCATTTTGTCTTGTTACTGTATTGTCTCATGTACTGTCCCCCACTATAATGTACAGCGCTGAGCAAACCTTTTGGCGCTATATAAATAATGTATAATAATAATAACTTGAAGGGGAGGGATGTGGATAACCAGCAGGAAGGAAAAACTCTTTTAACATAAACAGTGAGTGCCCACCGCACCACAACATCTCCAACAAAGATGAGAGACTGATGGGTTAAGTGAATACAAAACATCTGTCTTTTTTTTTAAAGAAATATTTATTGGGTTTTCATCAATACAAAAAATAACTGCATAGGAATGCCAACAGTATATACAAACTGCGTTAATCACAGAGAACACAGAAGATACAAAATATATATATATATCTTGCTCTGAATAGCAGAGCATGCTGAAAAAACTAAAGATAAGAGAGAGAGAGGGTGGGAGAGAAGGGACTTTAAGAGACCAGAACCTGAGAAAGCTAATACCTAGGATTGCCTGAAAAGATCACCAACAATAAACCCGAAGGGGAGACCAAGTCATATAAAGTATAGACCACAAAAGACCATGGTGTTGCATGCCATGTGAGCAGCAGCTGACACGTATGCAAGGGAGAGGGCCATGAGACAGCTTAATGCCAACCAGAAATACATTATACAACGACTTCCTTAGAAAAGAGATAGAAAAAATAAAAAAAAAATTGAAATTCACGAAACAACAAAAATTTAGAAGAGATTTAGAGGATTGGGAGAAAGGAGAGATATTTGATTTAACAAATAGCAGAGGAAGGAGTCGATCAAAACATAAAAAACATTTTTCTAGGAATAATAGAGGATATTCGTCAATGAGCGAAGATGACGATGAAAGTAATAAGAGATCTGTCAGTTTTTTAGAGGAAAAAACGGCTGGCGAGAACCAGGGGATATTAAAACAGACAAACAAACAAATAAGTGGGACAAAGGAAGAAAGAAGTACCATAGCTGCCCTAAAACCATCCAATCAAAACCGAACCAGAAGCCACAAGAGGTAAAGACTAACCTAGAGGAGGGAATCAATGACCTTAAGGTAATAAACCTTTCCAATTTTGCATTGAAAAAAAGACATTATGATTTATTACGGAAAGGCTTAACCTTTTCTCCTACGGACAAAATGGACCTGTTTGAGGTCTATAAAGACCTAAATCTATTTCTGAGAAAGATCCTTTTAAGAATTCCATATCTATCTAGAGAAGAACAAAATCCCTGTGACCTTAATTCAAAGAGGGAACAACAGGCACTAAGTGATCTCATTAGTCTTCTTGAGGAAACTCCTATAAGCAATGAGATTGGGGAGGTGGATGTTTCTAACAAGTGGAAAAGACACACTAGACTTAAAACTCCATCTAAAAGAATGCCTAATATTAGGGAAAATAAATGGCTAAGTACTTTTCTGGGATCTAGTGCATGATGATCTTGGAAAAATAGACTGGACAATGAGGAACACTGATAATCTTACCAGGGGTGAAAGAATAGCCCTTAGGGAACTTAAGAATGCTAAAAACATTGTGATCAAAAAAAGTGATAAAGGGGGAAATGTAGTACTACTGGAGAGTGTGGAATATGAAAAGGAGGTACTTAGACAGTTGAAGAGCTCGGATACATACCGTAAACTACATAATAATCCTTTCCCAAAACTCGTGGCTGCTCTAAATAAAAAAGTGGAACTGGCACGTGAAGCAAATTTATTAACCTAACAGGAATGTGACATGTTGACGGTTGATACATACAACATCCCCACCTTTTATGTAATCCCAAAAATACACAAAAATCCCACTCAACCACCGGGACACCCTATAGTATCTGCTATTGGTGGTCCTCTGGAAACAATAGGTAAATTTGTAGACGATCTAATTAAAGATCTGGTCTTGGAACTTAGATCCTATGTAAGGGATACGGGAGATATACTGAAAAAGATTCTAAATGTAAAAGTACCGAAGGGTGCACTTTTAGTGGGTATTGATGTGGAATCACTATATACCTCTATTCCACACATTTGGGGATGGAGAGCTGTGGCCCACTTTCTGGAGACATATTTTCCTGAAATGGAGGCTCAAAATGAATTTATATTGGATTTGTTGGAGTTTATGTTGACCCATAACTGTTTTCAGTTCTTGGGTTCCTTCTATCAGCAAATATGTGGTACCTCCATGGGAGCACCCTGGGCCCCGGCTTTTGCATGCTTACATTTAGGCTTATGGGAGGAGGAGTTGGTATATCCCTCCACCCCCTATAAGCAATATGCAATAAAATGGTTGCGATACATTGATGATGTCCTGATGGTTTGGGATGGAGGTATAGATGAGCTAAAAAAGTTTATGGAATTTTTAAATGAGAATGATAGGAATATCAAACTTACCTACACAGTAGATAGAGAGGTAATAACATTCCTGGATTTATCAATCTCTGTCTACGAAAATAATTTAGTCACTAAAATGTTTAGAAAGGAAACAGCGGCCAATACACTTCTACATGCTAATAGCTATCATCCAAGGAGTTTAAAACAGGGAATACCCATTGGTCAGTTTCAGAGAATAAAAAGGAACTGAACAGAAGAAGTAGAATATAGAAATGAATCCATTCAGCTCTATAAGAGGTTTAGAGAAAGAGGCTATTCACATAGAACCCTAAGAAGAGCAAAAAGAAGAGCCCTTGGTAGAACAAGAGAGGAACTTATAAATAAATCAAAATCAGAGGCAGGGGCGAATTCGGTAAATCAACCGCTAAGATTCATAACTAAATTTGGACAACAATGGGGTGAAGTTAAGAAGGCCCTGGACTCCCACTGGTACTTACTAACTCAAAATCCGCAGATAGCGAGAGTGGTAGGGGAAAGCCCCCAAATGGTAGCAAAAAGAGCTCGGAACCTAAATTATATATTAGTACAGTCAGAATTTCAGAGGACACCACAAAAAAATTGGTTAACTAGGAGAACCGGCCTGCGTGGGATGTTCCCATGTGGCCACTGCCAGATCTGTCCATTTGTACATAAGTCCAATCAGTTCTTCAATAAGGATAAATCTAAGGCATTTCAGATACGAAGCTTTATTAATTGCTCTAGCAGCAAAATAATATACATGATAGAATGTCCATGTAAGAAGATGTATATAGGAAAAACGAAAAGGAACCTCAGGACTAGGATTGGTGAACATCTGAGAGATATCAGAAATGAAAATAGGAATGTAAGAAAGGGAGAAAAAGAGAACCCTTTGGCACAACACTTTAAAGAAGTACACGGGGGTAAAACAGAAGGTTTGCAAGTGAAAGGGATTTTCCTGCTGAATATTTCAGCTCGTCAGGGGGACTTTGATAAAGTCCTCCTACAAAAAGAAAAATTCTGGATTTATACCCTGGGTGCACTTGTCCCATATGGACTAAATACAGAACTCAACTTTGGAGTTTTTTTGAACTAAAAAAACTGTTTTGAATTAAATTTATTGGAACCTCTAATATACCTTGAGTTACAATCTGCATTGGGGTACTATATATATGAATAAAACATGGATCTATCTGGATAAAGTATGAATTTGATTGTGTGATTCTTCTTATTCTCACTACATACTTAAATTCCTACAATAATTGGACTATTACTGAAATTAGGTGATTGAACCTGGTCTTGATGTCTCTCTGTTTGAACAATTATTATGAGTATAATAATTCTTTTTTGCTATCTTTTTTGGAAATGATCTGATTTATAGCAATAGGGTTCCTCCTCTTTATATCCAGCAGTCATTTTAAATTTAATATATGTGTTTTAATTCACTTTGGATATTTTCAATGTAGTGATACTCTTTCAACACAAGATGGCGAGGTGGTATGCAATTAGTGCACCATATAAGGCGAAGGATTGAGGTCCCCTCCCAGTTCTGACGAAGTCTGCGGTGATTGGCGGATGAAACGCGTCAACGTATTGACGTCACTACGCTCGGCGTCTTCATAGGGTGCGGCGCCCACGAGGCGGGAAGGAACGGCGGTGTCACAGCTCCCTGCTAGGAAGGCACAAGGCCCTCTGAAAACTACCATAAGGCTACTATTACAGCGGTTCTCAAACGGCAATCCCCTAGGGGAACATACCTTCCACCGGTGGCAAGTTATATAAGCTTACAGCTGTTTAGTTTATAGGGCATATATGGTGTTAAGAAGGCATGTCATATGGGCCTAATTTACCCTGTATACTCGGGGAATTTTTTGGAAATCCTCTTAGGAGGATAATATACATGTATATATACGCTATCCTATTCAGGTATTATATGCTGTGACATAGCCATATCCTTATGAAACCGCAATAATTTTCTCTATTTGAGCAATTTTTGGAAACCCTTCATTGGGTATATAGACTCAGGTACTTACGGCCTGCCAATACATATTACATATGTTTGAAATCCACGTACTGTGACTACCTGGTTCTCCACCCCCATATGCACCTTTTGAACAAGCATCAAGGACCTGATCCTATTTCAAGTCGACGGGAGTCCTCTTGATCTTTATTGATGGTAATATACCCACATTGTGTTTTTTGTTTTCATGGTTTACTTGATGCCTGTGATCTATACATTCATTTTTTATATATATCCCCAGAATCATTTGGTACTGTGGACCTTGTTTCACTTGGGGTGGTTACCCAGGAAGTCCCCATATTTGAGAAGCGGGTTTGATAGCCTCATCATTGAGAAGGTAATAGAAGTATCCATTGACTTGTGTAGAGGGAGGCCTGGTGAGCTTTAGATGTGATTCGGCTCTTATATTTCTATACATACATTATGTATTTCTGTGTTCCAGCTCTCACATACCAGGAGGCTCCTGACGTACATTGGGAACATATCTGCTGAATACATGGCTCACTCTAATACAAGTTGGAAACTCATGGAAATCTAGGATAATTATCTTATTATTACCCTACATTGCCTTATATGGTACTCTATGTGCTAAGATGACCCCGAAATGAAGACGCCAAGTGCTTTTTAACATGATTTTATGTGTTTGACATGTTCACCGTGCTCATGTTTAACCTCCTTATGATCTATGTGATCAAATAAAGTATTGTTGGAAATTCTTTTGAATCATATTACTCCGCGTGGATCATTTAGTAACCTACTTTCTCCAGGTAGGGGTGCTCTTGTCACACTACCATATTGTTTAGTATGCATTTTTCTGGGTTCATGGATCCACACTTGTACAAGTGAGTCGGAGATATGACAATGACACTAGCTATTTGTGTCATTTTGGGTGGCTTGTTTTTGTTCTATTTTTGTAATACCTAGGATTGCCTGAAAAGATCACCAACAATAAACCCGAAGGGGAGACCAAGTCATATAAAGTATAGACCACAAAAGACCATGGTGTTGCATGCCATGTGAGCAGCAGCTGACACGTATGCAAGGGAGAGGGCCATGAGACAGCTTAATGCCAACCAGAAATACATTATACAATGAGGCTAATACTAAGACTTTGGGGTGGTAAATTAATAAATTAATATCATGTCAAGAGCTCAGATTATTCGGATAGAGGGAATGTTCTGGTGATATATTTTTGCCATTTATGGATATAGGGTTCCATAGAGCAAGAGCTAGAAAGGTGTAGATCTAATTTCTCTCTCAGAAGAAGACTGTTTAGATCTTCTTTAACATCCGATATAGTTGTTGGGATCGATGAAATCCATTTCTTTAGAATAGCTCTCCTAGCCGTCAGGCAGCTTATCATCCACAGCTTATTCTTTTGGGCAAGTATAGATTGCAGACTGAATGGCTTAGCAGTGAAACGTTCCAGATTTCCAAAGATGAGCTGAAGAGGATTTTTAGATGGCTGAAGGCCAGTAATCGATTCTATAAAGCTTTCCATTTGGCCCCAGAATGTAGAAATAGTTGGACACGACCAGAGTCTGTGAAGAAGGCATGGCTTTTGAAGGTTACAGTGTGGACAGCCTTGGGTACCCATGGACAACTTTTAAAAGCTACAGGGCATATACAGTATATTCACGATGCACTATTTTGAGTTGTTGTTCATGCCAGAACTCATTTGATATAAAGGTGCAGGTGGTGTTGAAACTTGTAAGTATTTGGTCCACTGTAATCGTGTTTTGAAAATCTTTAACCCAAGAGGCTGCCGATGTGTATTCCAGAGGCTTGCAGAAATGTAGATTGAGTGGAGTGTAGATGTACAATATCCTGAACTGCTGACATAGCAGAAGAGTATCAATTAGCGAATTATGGAATCTGATGGATTTATCTGGGGCGAGGTTTTTGACAAAGTTCAGAATTTGCAGCACATAGATAAAGTGGTGACATGATGTGTGAAAACGGCAATAGCACCCCCGTAGAAGCATCAAATAGTTGCACAACATCTTCAAGGCCATGGGAAACCCATACAGCATATGCTGCATACTGCTGTAATTGAGGGAAGTTTGTGTATCGGAAGGTATCGGGATATCCATGGCGACACGCCCAGTTTGCACCTGATTTCTCTCCAGGCTATAATTGTGTATTGTATAAGCAGATTTTGTTTTAAGTGTGGTGGGAGAGAGTTGACGTTACAATTAAGCAAAGCTGGCAGGCTATATGGGTGTACCATGTCTGTCTCAATTTCAAAATTGGAGTATCTGGACGACCGGGCCAACCAGTCCAATCAGACTCTTAATAAACAAGAAAGATTGTACACCCTGATATTGGGCAAACCCGATCCCCCCCCACTCCTTGGGAGAAATAGTTTGTAAAGAGCTATTTAACTTTAAAATGTCTTCATGGCGTAACAGGAGAGAGATAGTTTGGAGAGGGTAAAGAAGCTTGGCAAAACTAACCATTTTGAATAGGTGAGATCTCCCAAGGAGCGATAGTGGCAGGTCCTTCCACATGTCCAGTTCCCCTATAATTTTGCCTATCACTGGCGTGAAGTTAAGATGATAGAGTGAAGAAGGAAGCTTCCTATCTTAATGCCCAAGTATGTAATATGGTTCCTGGCTATAGTAAAAATCGTGTTTAACGTCCAGAGGGGAGGACGTGCATGATAGAGAAGAAGAATCTTGTTCTTTGAAAAGTTTATCCTGCCTGAGCAGTGTTTGAAGGTGGTGAAAAAGTCATAGATGTGTGGCATATCTAGGGTTGGATTCGAGGTGAAGATCAGTATATCATCTGCGAAAAGTGCTATGCGGAGATCCTGTTGGCCAATTGCAACTCATCTAGAAGTGAGTTAAATAGTAGAAAGTCCACCAGAGGTTCCAAAGCTAAGTTGAAAAGGAGGGGAGAGAGAGGACACCTTTGTTTCGTCCCCTTATAGAGATAGATACGGTTAGAAATAAACTCCACTGCTATAACATTTGCCATGGGTGCAGAGTACATGGTCTTGATCAAGTGAGAAAAGGGGCCGGAAAAGCCAAATTTTTGAAGAACCATCTGTAACTAGGTAAAATATTATCTTTTTGGCATCTAAAGATATTATTGCTATATCTTTAAGCGGGTTGTGTTTGGCGTAGTCCAACACAGCCAGAACCTTTTGGATATTGGACACAGCTGATTGACCCTGGATAAAGCCTGCTTGGGAAAGATGTACAAGAGAAGGCATAACAGCAGCCAATCTATTTGCGATTATTTTAGATAATATTTTGGTATCTAAATTCAGTAAGGAAATCAGATGATAAGAGCCCAGGTCAGAGGGGTCTTTGCCCTTTTTTGCTATCAATTTTATGTGCGCTTGAAAACCAGTGAGCATATAGTCCCCCCCTTCTTGTATGTTGTGATAGACGGATAACAAGGTCTGAGTGAGTACTTTAGCTGTTAATTTATAAAATTCTGAGGTGTAACCATCTGGTCAAGGGGCCTTGCCATTGGCCAAGGAAGCTATCGTAGTATGAATATATTGTGCTGAGATTGGGGCGTTAAGAGATGCCAGGGCGGTCGGGTCTACTTGCGGAAGGGTAAGGTGGTCTAAAAATGCTTGCACACTTCTCAAATCTATCGAGTCAGGTCCATACAGTTGGACATAAAACTGTTCCAATGTACAGACTATCCCTTCAGGAGTGTCTTGTAAAGAGCCATGAGGGTCTTTCAAAGTTGTGAACTGGGTGGGCGAAAATGTTTATTTACAGAGGCGAGGAACTAATTTACCTGGTTTGTTACCAAATTTATGGTATTGTAAATCCAGGTAGGACTGGTATATGGTTTCTTGAGCTTTGGCCAAGAGACTGAATTGACTTTGTGCTTCCAGACAAATTTTTCTGTTTTCATGTGAATTCACGTTGGCAAGGCAAGCTTGGGCTACTCTCAAGCAATCGCTTGCCTCCCAAAAATTGTGAGACATTCTTTTTTTATAAGCCGCTGCAAAGGCAATAATTTTCCCCCGTATCACAGCTGTGCTAGTTTCCTAGTAAAGGTTAGGTTTAGTTTTGTGGGTAGCTTTAGTGAATGTGAAATCTGACCAGGTATCAGAGATCACTTGAAGAAGGTCCTGATTGTTAGCAAGATATGAAGGGAAGCGCCATATTCTAGGGGACTGGTTGGAATAAAAGTGCTCGATATGGATGGAAATCGGGCTATGGTCTGATATGACCATGTCATGGATAACAGAGTTAGTAATGGCATGTAAGAGAGAGAAGTTGCAGAAGAAGTAATCTATTCTTGAAAGAGTATGATGGACAGGAGAATAAAATGTGTATTCCTTACTGTCCAGGTGAGACAGCCTCCAGATGTCTGTCAGTTGCAATGCCTGCAATGGGGGAAGAGTGTGAAAGAGTTGCCGGTAACGCACATCCATCCTTCGATATGTCCTCCCGACAATTCATGACGGGATTGAAGTCTCCCCCCATGACAAGAGGAAGGTGTAGAAACCGAGATAACCGCAAGGATGCATTTTGGAAAAAAGAGTTTGGTAGGTGAGTTGGGAGCGTATATATTGAATAGAACCAAGCCTCTGGAGCCTATTTGAATATGTGTGGTGATCATACAACCTTCGTTGCCTGCATCAGTAGCTATAATCATAGGAGAGAGCCACTTAGGTAAAAGGATTAGAACCCCTGCTTTGCCTTTAATTGATGGGAGCCATGAACCTGTCCTACCCAGATTTTTTTCTTGCATACAAAGTCAACCTGTGTCAGATGAGTTTCTTGTAAAAAGGCTATGTCTGTCTTTAGCAATTTCAGATGGCGTAATATCACCATGCGTTTGTGGGGGGATCTCAAGCCCTTGCCATTCCACAAAACTATGCAAATCATAACAGCAATATAATTACAGTTTGTACCTATATATGACATAAAGCTGAATTCGCTGTACCCACCCTCTTCCACCACCAGTGCATAGTTTGCAAAGAAAGTATTGACCTAGTAAGTAAAAAATTAGGTTCCTGGAATGAGGAGGGTGAAAAAAACTATTGGAGCCCAACAGAGTCCCAAAAGCAAATAAACATAGGGGAGACACCATTGCGAGAGTTTGGACTTCACATTCCACATGGTACACCTTTCCATGAGCAGCGTTACTACTGGAAGGTCTTGCTGATGAAAAACTTTACTGGGACTATGGTCATATAAATGTAGTTGACCTTCCCCACCGTTCGATTCCAGCATGGCGCTATGGTGAAAAGGTCATCTCGTACAGAATTTCGAAAGCCATAACTGTGAAAAACTGGGGAGGTGAATCAAACCCACTTGAGAAACCTGACATCTTACAATAACAATATCATACAAAACTTAAAGTAGAGGTAGCTTGGGATAACAATACTTGCGTAGCTCGAGAGTGTCTGTGTCAGGGTCCTGTCCAGAAGGCAGGAGTTCTGGAAGATCTGGTGTTTCTGCCAATTCTCTACATGGCCGCAGAAGGACACATCAACCTCAGTCTGGTGCCAGACTACCTTTATAAGGAGACTCATCACTTCCTCTGGTTGCTGGATGATCTCTAGCTCCCCGTGCCCTGTTCCTGGTTCCTGTTTCCTGTGGTTCTGACTTGTGATTTCCTGTTACCGACTCGGCTTTCCCCTGGACCTGTCTACTCTGATTTACCCCTGATCTGACCCTGGCTTGGCTTACAGATACTCTATCTCTCTCTTGCTCCTCTGTGAATGACCTTGGCTCTCCCATCTGACTACGTCCGCTCTGATTCCCACCCCGTACCTGACCTTGGCTTGAACCAACTACCCAGTAAACATCCAAATCCCGGAAGAGCTTGCATACCACGCACAGGCGCCTCCTGTCTGCAGACCTATCTCCGTGCACCAGCTGTGCTTCTGAGTGGACCACCAACCAGCACTCCTACAGGCGACCTGTGCAACTTTGAGCCTGACTTCCGCTGTCCCACTCTCAGGGGAGTCAGGAACTTAGCTGCAAGGGAAGCCCTCTCTCCATTGGCCTCCATCACCAGGTACGTGATAGTCTGCTACGCCAGACTGAAACAATGTGGAGATTGGTGCGTGTGGCTTAGGTGGAGGATTATCATAGTGGAGAAGCAGGTGATATTACGGGGCCTGTGCTTTCCTGAGTTTTGCATTGTGCGTTGCCTTTTAGGTGGATCATTGCATGGACTACGTTGGTCCGTGGGGCCTGAGACCTGGATGGGGTTTGTTGAACTCGGTGTGTCAGAGAGGGAATTCATGTATACTTGGATATATTGCGATGCTTTTTCTGGGTGCGTGAAAGCTTTTGGCTCACCTGTTTGAGTAACCAGCCATAGGGTGGCAGGGTAGGCCAAAGTAAATTTAATGTCGTTTTGATGCAGAGTGTAGCAGATAGGTTGGAAAGCTTTGCGTTTGCGTGACGCTTCCTGCAAGTAATCTGCGAATAGTAGCAGCTTATGGCCATCAATTTGAAGTGAGCGGGAGTTGCAAAAGGATTTAAGGAGAGCAACCCTGTCCGAGTAGTTGAGATATCTGACTATCACTGAACTTGGGGTGCGTCTATCATTGGATGGAGATCCTAGGCGAAAGAAGAGTTGCCATAGCCTGAGCAATTTTCTCATACTGGTCATTAAGAGGCTGTAGCTCTGGAGACACTGACACTGGCTGGAGCTGAGAAGCAGCCATGCCTGTCTCCATGCTGTCAGCCATCTTGGCTGCAGAGAAGAGAGAGCCGCAGGTGTCAGGCCGTGGAGCAGTGGCAGACCCGGGAGGCTCAGGTATGAGGTACTGCTCCATGCAGAGCGGTAGGGGGAACAGAAGAGGAAGCCCACAGGGCCAAAAACGGGTGTCCCAGTGACGGAGGGTGGATTTTACAAGCCTCGGGAGCTGGAGCCGCTGTACCTGCCTCCTTCACATGTGGCACGGGAAATGAAGGCCATACATCTTGAGTTTTATACCAAAATAATATAATCGTATAAGCTGTCTTTCTCTGCGCCACACACCTAGACACCTTAGCAGAGTGTTACCATACTGTATTTTCGACCAAAGCGGAAACGGAATTGTTCAAGTTATTATATTGACCCATTTTCACATGTAAAAATGGCTAGAATTTTATAAACAGATGAGATTAAGTCTGCTTCATATGGGCCACAAGAACATAAGAGTTCAAAACTATTAGGTTTATCAAGGGTTAGGGATGGAGCTTTTGAAAGCAAGTAGTGCAGTGTTTAATTTGGAGATATGAAAAAAAAGTTTTTTTGGAATATTACATTTAGTTTGTATTTCAGCAAAAGGTTGAAACGTGTGGGAAGTTGGGTATACTGGGTGTCTAAGTTGAAATTTTCCAGCTCAAGACCAGGGAAGCATTTGACCATATGATAGACTATTTGGAATATCTGGGTTGAAAAGTATGGAGAAGAGAGAGTGAGAGAATTGTGCACACTTTTTCTATATACAGATAGTAAATTGCATTGGAGAGAAACATATATCTTTCAATTGGGAGATGGATTTTCAGAGAGGGGACTATATCATAAAACATGGGTGCACTGGGCTCGTGATACACATCACAATATCTGACCATCTATTAGGAGCTGTACGAGAAGACCAAGAAATAACATCTGGTAAATGAGATGCATAGTAGAGAACATCAGGTGCTCCTAAGCCTCTTCTAGATCGTAGTGTCAGTATAACTGTTTTGGCAATTCGATGAGAGGAGTTACCCTATATAAAATTGAGAACGTATAGTTGTAGTAGCTTAAATATGTAAAGATATTTTTCTGCACACTTTCTTGTATTCAGGACACTTTGGTCTTAT
The DNA here is from genome assembly GCF_062004578.1 of Staurois parvus. Classification (NCBI taxonomy): domain Eukaryota; kingdom Metazoa; phylum Chordata; class Amphibia; order Anura; family Ranidae; genus Staurois; species Staurois parvus. Next base: position 14,674,021 of record NW_028317949.1, read on the forward strand.
GATCAGGTTGTAGGCCTTGTAATATGTAGCTTAACCCCAAAGAAAGATCACAGCATATTATGGCCAATTATCTAATATAACTTATATAGATATTAGAATAAATATAAGATTAATCCTTTTTCTTTCTAGTAGGTATTTTGTAATTTTTTTTAAATATATGAATAAATGGTTATGGTTGTTTATTCTTATCAATGATTTCCACATTTATCATTCCCATCATCTGTATCTTTTGTATTCCTGATGAAAAGGTAATTTAAACACTTGAAACACTGTTATTTGTAGAAATAATAAAGAATTACTCCCAATACATTTGTTTGGCGCTCTTATTGGCTCAGTTATATATGGAATGGCTAATCTGGGTGACCCTTAGATGCTGGGAGACCCCCAGATTTGTGGAATGCTGTTGAACCCAAGTCAATAGGCTCAAATAATGACTATTTACTTTTGGCCATAGATCTGTGCCCTGTGAGTTGTTTTAACCCTGTCAAGGGACTTCAATCTGTGTTCTCTCTGATCACATAAGCAGCATGTACCACTTTTTCTTCCTTTCCATCTGCCTAATCTGAAATTACAAGGTGCATCCTTAAATTAATGGCTCTACCACTCAAAACATGGGTACCCATACATGAACAATGTTTTGGAAGTTGTTTAAAGTTCTGGGCTTTCAACACTCATTAGTTATATTTTGCACTCTAGTCCCCGCCGTTTTCATTCTGGGTCACAAATGTGGAATTTGTTATTTATGTTCTAAAAAGAACCCCAGTCCTGAACAAATTCTATTCTCAAACAAAATTGTCCTGCCCTGAACACTGTCAACTCTTTGAACTAGTCCTGCCCTGAGCACTGTCAACTTTGTTGCTGTAGCAATGCAACACATGATGATTCACAGTGATCAACAAATGTCATGCTATAGAATCTCCAAGAAGATCAGAGACCTGTAGAGAACTATTTAGCTAACATCTGGTATTGGGATACTGGTACAGAATGAAACTACACAGTTTTGCTTGGATCTCTCTGATTCTGTAATCAGATTTTGCTAGGGTAGGGGTTCCAGGTACCCTAGATGAGCTGATTCACTTTGCTATTCAAATTGACTGGTTAATGTTATTACTATACAGGACTTATATAGCGCCAACAGTTTGTACAGCCCTCTACAACATGAGGGTAATCAATACAGTTACTATACAAATTCTATACAGGAGGAACAAAATGGCCCTGATCCTAGAAGCTTACAATCTAACAGGTTATTATGTACTGTATATGTTAGTGTGAAAGGAATAGCAACTACCACTCTAACTCCCTGTTTCCCAAAGTCCTGTTTGCCATCCCTTTAACCACCATAACTGCATCAGCTAATGACTCAAGTACAGTCATTAGGCCTTCTCCACTACTTTCCACAGAAAACTGGCTTTGATGCCAATGCCTGTATTAAGGTTCTTCCTCTACTGATTAGTACCAGGGGCGGAGGGACCATTCGAGCACTCGAGCACTGTCCGAGGGCCTGGGGTCAGTAGGGGGCCCCATGAAATGCCCCTGGTACCTTTTATAGGCATTTTTGGGTGTGCTTTGAGTGTGGGCAAGGACACAGGGGCCCTATGATCCCCTATTGCCTGGGGGCCCCATGAGTTGTCAGTCGCTGATTAGTACCATCTTGGGGTACCAAGAACATTTAGATTTGATGTGATCACCTGTCTCCTGTTAACCTGGGGACCCTTTGGTTTCAAGCCTATGATTCACACTTTTTTTCATACTGGCTATACTCCTGTATGCTTCTGCTCAAATTCAGTCCTTCTGGAAACTCTAGCCTGATCTTGATACTGAAAAACTCTCCACACATATAAATCATCACTAAGAGCAGAGAATCACCTTGTCATGATGATGTGCTGCAAACAAAGTGCAGCTTTGCCTGTGTAAGCAATAAGTGCACAATGCCAAAACTGAGAAAAACATGTAAGGTCCTAGTAAATGTAAATAAAATTGAACTCCATATATAAAACCTGATTTTGGGAAGGACTAGCTGTCTATGACTGTATGATTTTATATTGTTGCTGCTTACCTTCCCCCAGGTTTTTCTAACTCCATTTGCTGCTGCCTGCCTTTCTCCTTGGAATGGTAGGCAACCTTTGGCCATAAGAGTTCCTCTTGCAGCTATGCCTGTAGTGCATCATCGGAAAATGTGGGAAAGGTTTTCACAGATGACATCCTTAAAAGTAGAGCATGTTGAGGTGCCTCTGGGGTGGTGATAGAAGACTTTCCCTTTTATCAGGAAGATGTGAAATGCCCTCCTTGAAAACTACCACCACTATGACCCTAACCCTTCTGTTTACTGCCAGCACTCCAACTCTTCTCCTCCTTGTATTCCTCCTCCTCCTGCTGCCTCATAGCATTCCGCATAGAGAAGAGCTGTGACTTTTTTGTGCAAAGTAATGGCAGCTGGTGTATGTTGTTTTGGGAAAATGATGATGGATGAACATCTGACACTGGTGTAGCACAGGCTATAAAAAAGATAAAGAAGGTATTTGGCAATCATGGCATGAATATACTAGGCATGGGAGTGATTTAGGATTTTTTTTTCCTCTGCTTTTGCAGAAAAACTGCAGAGATCAGTTGACTCGCCCTGAGCATAGCATTATATGGAAAAAAATGGTTCAACACCTCATAGCTATTTGAAGTAGAGAAGGAGAAAAAGGAAGCACTAGAAGGTTATGAAAGATGGCTGGTATGCACTCTCAGGATCAGCGTCTGAATGAAACTATTAGTTTCAAGTTATTTCTAAAAAGGGCATATTTAATTATATCCAATTATATTATGTACATCTAATCATATTTAGCAATTGTGGTATATATTTTGGGTTACCGAGTTCTATGATTGGAGCATTTTAGGTTTTGACTTCAAACAAACAAACAAACAAATGTGTTGCTACAACCTCAGCAACAATTCAAGTTGCTGGATAAGTTATATCTGTGCCTGGACAGCAGCTGCACACACTGTCAAACAGGGGTGGACTGACCATTTGAAAACTCGGGCACCGCCCGAGGGCCCGGGGTCAGTAGGGGGCCCCATGAGTTGCCCCTGGTACCTTTTTCATAGTCTTTTTTGAGTTTGGGCAAGGACACAGGGGCCCCATGATCCCCTATTGCCCGGGGGCCTCATGAGTTGTCAGTCCGCCCCTGCTGTCAAATAATCTGCAAACAGAAAGGAGGATGGCCACATGGTACACCATAAATGTAAAAGGAATCTTCTTTATTGCAAATCCATCAAGATGGAAGAATCCAGTACACAAAAAAAGTTCATGTGTTTCATCCCCAAAGTGGGTGGGGTGTTAGAAGATGGTAGGCACTTTCCAATAAAAAACATGGATTGGAACCTGGCATGCGTGATGGCATCTCCTTTCATCTGTTCCTTGCAATGACGTTGGGGTGGCGTGAGAGGGAAATAAAGGGCAATTCCTCCAGTGGTTATTTTGCCAGAGTATGGGGGTGCCTGTGCTGGTTTACACATAGTCTTTTTAAATCAGGGATTTTTTATTTCTCATTCTGATGGAAAGCTCCTTTATATCTAATACAAGCATTGACCTAACCTGAGGTACATTTTTAGGGTTGCTACTTTGATGAGTGTTTATTATGCTATTATGACACTATATAAATGGATGAATGGATTACACAAGATTTTTCTTCTTTATATTATGACAATCATTCCATAAATTGTAGTATGCTCCTTTGACATTACTAAATACATACTTCAGATTAAAAGAAAACTATAGGTTTTTTGTTTTTTTAGAAATCATACTTACCTAGGTGGATGCAGCATTGGTCTGATGCTGCATCTGTTCCCTACACGCTGTAAGACTGAGAACTGAGCGATCAAAAACTGCTGATCTCTCTGTTCTCAGTGCTCGATAGGTTAGAAGAATGCCCCAAAAAAACTTATCCCTAGTGCATATTCACTAACCTAATTTTCATTATAATATGGTGTGATGGGGTTCTTATGTGTATGTACTTGTGGAGAATATGGCATTGTAAATACTAATATGCACACTGCTTCACAAAAATGCAAGAGCTAACTGAACATTTACAGAAAAGCAGGAATAGTTTAGAATTGAATGCAGATTAAAACTGTTACTTCCCAACACTGATGGTATATTATTTCTATAAGAATAGTGCCAGTAATATAATACATTCAATCTAAAACATTACACTGAAGTACCAAATGTTCCCTAAAAATCAGGGCAGTGTAGGAAAACAGCAAAATTCATAGATAAAATATGAAAATGTGAATTATTTTTGTTCAGATGATTTTCTATTAAGGACATCTATTTCAGACAACACTGGCATGTTCTGACCTTTTTTTTTATTTTTTTTACTATTGTACAGTTGAAGCAAAGGGCTTGGTCAAGGATTTCCTAGCCTGTGATTTGATAGTAAAGAAAGGAGACATACTGATGGTGTAAACCTTTGCTCTTCCCTACTGTCACTTATCTTCTTGTTCAATGTAGTTAAGTCTACTATTCTCCTCCACTCCCTTTCTGAGTCTCACTCTGCAAATAAAAACAAGAAACTAATATAAAGACAAGCTAAGTTTCTAGCTCAAAAACATTTAAGGTTTTAAAAAATACATTACTGGGTTAAATGAGGTTATATTATATCTGTCTACAGTTTTGCTTTTAAGAATGCATGGGAATGCAATTTCACATTGTCAAGATTTCTTACTTTTAGGGCCTATGCCTGTGTACTTTGAGCTTGTGTCATTGGCATTAGTTTGACATCAATCGTAAATGCTTCTGAGATAATTACATTTTTATTGACACCTGCATTTGTCCTGCAGTTGACACCTGAACTGTAATTGATGTGCATTCCCATAGACCTACTATATATAGGATAGACTTACTTGTATATTGGAATACAAAATGTGCTCAAAGTAAACAAAAACCCATCAACAAGGGTCCACATAAACACTAAGGTTCCTTCTGTAGCATGACAAAATGTTGATGACCCACCATGGTGAGGTTTACGTTTAGCTAAACCCAGTGCTTACAAATGTGTATCTGTAGGTTTGTGTATGAGAAATTTCTCTGTTCATATATTTCACATTCACTTTTTTTGTATTCTATTTTTCTTGCAAATACATTACTTTGCACTTAAAGACTGTTACAAGTTCTTAAAATACTTTAGATAAGTTTTATTCTTCCTGCTAAAGGATATGACACTTGTCAAAGAACTAGACATTTCCATTATGAAAATGTGAAGACTGATTAAATAGATCACTATAAAAAAGGTAAGAGTTGCACAAAAAAAAAAAGATAGATAGATAGATAGATAGAAAGATAGATAGATAGATAGATAGAAAGATAGATAGATAGATAGATAGATAGATAGATAGATAGATAGATAGATAGATAGATAGATAGATTGTAACCATTTTAAAATAATAAATATAACTATATCAACATATAATTATTGTTATTATTATTATTGTTATTATTATTTGGGCAAGCATGTAAAAAATAACAGTTTATACTGGGTCCTAGCAAATTTTATATGTGTGAATCAGTGAGAGGTTAAAGTACATGTAAACCCTAACTGAATGGCAGTTAGTTTGCTAAAACACTGCATCTAATAAACAATTATCTTGTAAATACAGTTTTCACCTTTTGTTTAATATTTTGCTGAAATTCATTGTCATTGTCTCCTACAGCTACACCCTGAGTACATGCATGCATTCTAAAAATACTTTTTTTTTTCAGGATGAGTCTTTTGATGGTGATAGCAGTGGATTATGCCTGTGTATTGTGTTGAAAATATCCACGGGGAGTCTGTGTGACAAGGTGACAATCCAAGAACACAAGTTAGAGACAAAGAAAGAAAATTGTCACCCTATATCAGTAAGTCAATCAACAGGTATGTTTTTAATGCTAGTTTCAAATTTGATCGTTAACATGAAATGTTAGATTAAATTTACATAAATTGCCAATAAGACAAAAGTTTTCTTATTACCACTAATACTCTTATATATCCCATTTGATTATTAAAACACAATATATTACATATTTTCATACTACATACATGTTAATATATACTCTAAATAATATAATATTATATTTATATTATAATAATCTCTGTATACCATTTGGAGATATATATATATATATATATATATATATACACACACTGTATATATATATATATATATATATATATATATACACACACTGTGTATATATATATATATACTGTGTATATATATATATATATATATATATATACTGTGTGTATATATATATATATATATATATATATATATATACACTGTGTATATATATATATATATATATATATATATATATATATATATATATATGTTACCTGAAAGAATGTAAGCATAGTAACACATGTCTTCAGTGTATAACTCATGTATTTGCTATTAATCACACAATAAATCACTACAGGCCTTGGAAAGGGGAAGCATTAGTGAGAAAGGACACTGTACATATTTTTAGAATGCAGACTGTAACTCCACATGGTGTTAATGATAATTGCATTTGTCAGCAGATAGCCAGGAGCTTTCCACATTATTGGTTTTAAAAAGCTATAGTACATTGAAACCCCCACCTGTCATTAGTGGGTGGTATTAGCATTATTACAGTGTTTATTGGAATAATTTATTCTAGAATATAATTAGAATTTATTTTTCATGGGACCATATCACAAGAATTTCAAATGTGCATGTACAAAATGGAAATTAACCTATATCTTACCAAATACTAATTACAAGATTTTTGTGTATGTACCTTTTTTCATATATAAAAACATAGGTGTGTGTGTGTGTTCCAGCATTTTGCAATTTTCGGAAAACACTCAGTTCTTACTCTGTATTTTTTATTGCTGGAAATGGTATTTCATACAATACACCAATAAAAGCATTACTAATACTTGTATTGATTTTAATTACATAATAACATGAGCTAGTATAATCTATAATTCCTTTTCTCTGTGAAAACAAAGACAGGTCTCTTACTTTTAATTAAAATGCATATGAATGTCATTTGTATTGACAAATAGGTTGTTAGGCTTCACTTAAATCATCAATATGGAAAACATTCAAAATATACTTTTGACTGGCATAGAAAGGTAGGAAATGTTTGCTACAGCCCATAGAGCCTCAGGAGACCATTTAGGGCACAGCTGCATGTATGGTATGTAATATCAGTTGCATAATCATCTTCATACTGATTGCTATTACTGTGACAATTGTTGCCTCAAAACAGCTACATAGCAAACTGTATACTGTACTGTACAATTGTGTTTTTTTGCACGTTTAGGGGCTGGTATACTTAATCAAATGAAAAACAGTAGTGATAAATCATTATCGTATGCATACAGAATTGCATGCATGCATGGATGTCTGTACATATTCCATTGGGAATTTCTGATTTTTGTCTTGCAGATCAAGCACTGGTATAGTAACATTCAAGTCATGCTGTATCTTCTGTTTTTTTTTCCAGGTGCACTCAATAATGAACCAGGGGCGGACTGACCATTTGAGCACTCGGGCATTGCCCGAGGGCCCGGGGTCAGTAGGGGGCACGATGAAATGCCCCTTTTTATAGGCTTTTTCGAGTGTGGGCATGGACACAGGGGCCCCATGATCGCCTATTGCCCAGGGGCCCCATGAGTTCTCAGTCCACCCCTGTGATGAACCCTTCAACATTTTATTTAAAAATGAATATAATTTTTTTTAAATGTGGCCCCCCTCATGGTAAGTGGTGATAGGAGGGTGGCGAGCTAGGTGTCCCGCCCACTGGAATTCAAATTCAGTCACAATGAAGCAGTGGACGTTACAGTACAACATTGTTTGCTTACGACAGCTTTGTGGTGGTGAGTCTATCACAGTGACACAGCAGCTGTTTCAGCAAAATGTTGCCACAGCATATACTGCCAATGCACCAATGGAGGTTCTTCAAACATGTCCCCTGGGAGCCCCGTTTCATGTTTCGGCAATGTGCCATGGCCCCCAAGGTCTCCTGACTTGTCATCATTTGATGTATTCCTATGGGGGTACCTTAAGAGCCATGTGTACACTCATAAACCCTGTAGTTTGAATGAATTGATGGATGCCATCTGACAAGAAGTGCTCATGATTGATCAACAGCTGTTGACCCACGTGATGGACAATTTCAAGCAAAGGATTGAAAGCTGCATTCAAGAAGATGGTCGTCATCTAACTGACTTTATTTTTCACAACTGAATAAGTAGCTCAAGTGACATGTCTTGGCTTCTGTTTCTGTAAAAATAAATACATTTTGAGTTGAAAATACTGTTTTTTTCAAAACTGTCTGACTCCCATCGGTCACCCTGTATTACTCTAGTATGTGTGGAGATATCCAATCTGTGCTACAGAACCATACAAGTGCATGCCCTGTGCACATGTTTGTGTTCATTTGTGTGTACATGGTGCAACAGGGGCATTTTTTTATTATTATTTTTATGTATTTTATTATATTTTTTTTACACTTTTTTTTACTTATCCCTATTGAGATCACAAGGGGCCAATAGGCCCCACATGTGATAGATGCAGGTGACAGGTACTTTTTATAGAGAGATCACAAATAGTCAATCTAGCAAAGACATATAACTAACATTTATCCTATGGACCCTAATTTAAAGTGTACCCAGCCTGACTATCATGCTGATGTGTTGACTTCAATGTTTTTCACTGATCTGGAACAAGTATAGAGTTAAAGAACCCTAGACTTGTTAAATATATTTTCCTCTCAAGAATTTTCAGCATGCTTATTTCAGTTATGTAAATTAAAAATTATTGAATCCATACACTTCCAGGCAGCAAGCTATTTTAGAAGGAGGTTAGAAATGATAACCCCATACTTCTAGGGATGTACTTAAACTGTTTTCCTATGCAGGGAAAAGTAACACATCCACTTTATAGCCCTCTCCCTACTACCAATACCTGCGGTACAATACCTTGCCATCTGATTAATCTGAGGCTCAAAGAAGCCTTAACCTCCTCGGCGGTATGATTCTTTCCGATTTTTTGTGCTGAAAGCGGGACCATTTTTTTGCATGGAAATATGTAGTTTTTTATTGTAGGCTGTAATTTTTAGGAATAACTCACTGAAATCTGTACGAACAAGAGTCTAGTAAACATTCCGGATATGATAAAACTTGAAACACAAAATCATAAATTATAATTTAATAAATAATCATACAAAATAATAATATAATAATAATAAATTTAATTCAATAATATAATCAAACCAAAAACACTGAAATTTGAAATACAGAGGCAAAATAGCTGAGCAAAGTCGCAAAATCGTTTTCAGTGTCTGATGACGAATTTCCCCACGAATCATTATCGCTCAATTCTGCAAGTGGTTCTGATTTACTATCGCTGTTCTAAAACCGCTTTTGACGTAAAGGGACGCTTTTTGGACGCCGTGGACTTTTCTAAGTTACCAGGCAGAAAGAACAGTCAAAATGCAGGCAGGGCACAGGACAAAGCAGTAGGGACAAAATGTATGTGAAATTCATTGAAACAGCAATGAGAGCAAAAATTACATTTTTTTAAAATTTCAAATTTCCCGCTGGTTCCGGCACCCGTACGTCCCGACGTCACAGGGACCGGAACACAGAAGCTGGATGCCGGCATCGGCCAGAGGAGATGGCCGGGGATGCTGCAGGGGACACATCGTGGGAGCGAAGGACAAGGAAAGTGCTGCAGGGACCCCCGGAGAACGCCGCATGGTAAGCCCGAGTGTAGCTCGGGGTTACCGCTCTTGGTATTGAAATTTTACCCCGAGCTACACTCAGGAAAACCGCTAAGGAGGTTAAGTAAGCCATGTGGGTCTATTCAAATGCTCACACAAGACTATGGACATTCCTTCAACCCCCACTTGGCAGTGTTGGGGCATGGTAATTGGGGTTAGGGTTGGCCAAATACTGTAGCCCTTACATACTGCCTCCAAACTACTCTTTTGTCTCTCTCTGCACAAGCAAAGTGAGAGGTTTGTATTTTAACCTACCCCTTACTTTAATTTCATGTTTGAATAAATGTAAAACAATTTTAAACAAACTCCAAACTTTGCTTAAATTGTCAGGTATTTAAAAATGTTAAACCTGTTAAAAAAATTCAAACAAATTGTAAAATGTGAAATGTATTAACAAATTTAAATTTATAAAACTGCCAGAACATTTCAAAGCACTAAAGAAAAGCTGTATTAGAAATCACAGTTCTAGACAATTTCTTATAGCAGCATGCAAAGAATATATTATTAGACTATTATCTTACATTGTTAATGCAATCAAAAACATGTCTATAAGACTTGAATACATTCTGATTGGCATCTTGTAATCTACAGCATTGTTTCTAGTATATTTTTAGAAACGAAGCAGGTTTGAGTTATAAAAATATACACAGCTGGAGGGATTGGTTTACATGCAGTGCACATGTGTACCTATGCATATGCAAATTTACTAGACTCAGTCATTCACCCCTATAGTTGAAGTTACCATTTCCAAGAATACATCCTTTTTTCAGAACATAAGCAGGTAAGAATTGATGTTATAATTAATATTACAAACTTTGCAATTTTTGTATGTTGATTTTTTTTTATAATGAAATTATTAGGCTAATACAAATTAAATCACTTATTATGTGTTAGAAATACTGTATGGGAGCAACCACTTTTGATTTCTTTTCATGACACTTAAGAATTTCATCACGCCTCCACATGACAAATGTTGTGGGTAACTCATTGCACATACTTGTTGGAAACAGATACATGCAGAGGTGCAATCAGAATGTCATAAAGACACCCCATCCTCAGTGTAGTTGAACTTTCTCCCTTCCATTGTCACACAGCAGTGCAGAGGCCAGGTGTTTTGGGTGGGCAGAGCCTAGTTAGGATTCAGAAACATCAGTTCCTCATTAGCTCTTCTCCTTTTTTGATTGGCAACAACCATTGGGCAGATTCCATACAAAATAGACAGTCTGCTACTGACTATGGAATCTTGCCCCTTGACCTGATGGGGAACTATCACCTTAGCTTCCCCACCAGGCTCTGCAGAATGTCAGCATCACTGGATTCTAGGAGTCTTCAGTCTGTAAAAACCACAGCATTCCAAACAGCCAATGCTGAGTAGGGAGGAGGTAATGGTGACAAACATGCTACACAACATACAGCGACAGACCAACTGGAGTTGTTCTTAAATACCTTCAGTTTTTTATCTATTAACTGAAGGTATGTTTTAACCTCTTCAATACCAAAATTTTTTTTCCCCTTTCCTGCCCTGGCCAATTTTCAGCTTTCAGCGCTCTCACAGTTTGAATGACAATTGCACAGTCATGCAACACTGTACCCAAACTAAATTTTTAGCATTTTTGTTCACACAACTAGAGCTTTCTTTTGGGGGTATTTAACCACTTCAAGTCAGGACACTTTTACCCCCTTCCTGTCCAAGCCAATTTTCAGCTTTCAGCGCTATCACACTTTGAATGACAATTGCACGGTCATGCAACACTATAGCCATATGAATTTTTTTGAATTTTTTTGAGACAGGTAAAGCTTTATTTTGGTGGTAGTTATTCACTGCTGGGATTTTTTTTTATTGCTATATAAATGAAAAAGTCCAAAAATTTTGAAAAAAAGTGTGTTTCTTTTAAAATTTTGCAAAAAAATTATATTTCATCGTAAATCTTGCCCAAAGTTTATTCAGTTATCTTTTTAGTAAAAAAAATAACCCAACTTAGTTTATAACCAAAAATTATAATTTTTTTTTAATTTTTTTTTACATTTTCATTTTATTTTTTTATATTATTAATTACGTTTTTTTTTTTTTTTTTTTTTATACATACCATCACCCTAGCAGTACAGTGTCACCTTGTACCATGTGACCTTGCAGCCTTTGAGAACTACTGTGTGAGCTGTCACAGCTTGTCACATGGTACAAGGTTGTTCTGACTAGCCTTGTACCATGTGGCCTCTGTGATCATTCACAGGTTTCACACGTACTAAGCAATGATGTCAGAAGTGACATCTTGCTTACTACTCTGCATGTGATCACTGATTGGCCAATCAGTGACCACATGATCGGGACCTCGCACAGAGGTCCCGTACGACGATCGGTGTTCCACTGTGTCACAGCAGAACACAGCGGGCACCGAATCGCGGTGCTGCACGCTCCCACAGAGCGCACACAGTCCAAAATGGCGGGTGCCATTTATGAACGGCAACCCACCCCTGGACTGCCACCGTCCATCCGTTTATATACAGCAGCCGGACGACAAGTGGTTAATCACCACTTGTTTTTAGATTTTTTTCAAAATAAATGAAAAATTAAAAAAAAATGTTTTTCTTTGTTTCTGTTATAAAATTTTGCAAATAAAGAATTGTTCTTTTTAAATTTAGGCCAACATGTATATTGCTACATTTCTTTGTTGAAAATACCCCAAATTAGTGTATATTATTTAGTCTGCAAAAAAGTTTTAGAGTCCACAAACTGTGGTATATCTGAAAATCGATAAATTCTGATGGCCTATCTCATTGCTTGAGGCTCAAAAATGTCAGGACAGTACAGATATCCCCCAAATTACCCATTTTTGGAAAGTAGACTGCGGTATTTAGTAAAAGCCATGGTAAATTTCACTGCTACAGGTAAGCATTTAAGTGAATGAAATCAATTTTTTGTTGTGATTAGCTATGATTAGCCACAGCTAATCACATGGCACAGATGGGTTGTGATTGGCCCAGTCTATGCCATGTGATTAATGTGACCAATCACAGCTAGCAACACAATTGTATACAATAGATGACATGAAAGAAAGCCATCCATTGTTTACAATTGTCATATGACCTGCTGTGATTAGTGACAGCGGTCACACAGTATCAGCAATGGGCCAGTACACAGATCAGCCATCGGCTGTGTCTGATAAACAGCTGGTGAAAATATCACCACAGCATAGCCCAGTGGGCGTGGATGAGGCATCGATCTGGGAGGACATCATATGACCTTTACCCGGATTGACGAAAGCCCCACTTGGTTGCCATTTAGTTATTGGCCGGGCAGGAACTGGTAATTTAATGTAGCCTTGTTTTTTTTTTTTTTTTTTGCAAACTTGTGATAATGCAGTTGCACATTTCAGTAAAGCTATTGAAACTGGTGTCCGAAATTTTGTTTTAATATGGGGCAGGCCATTTTATTGCCAGTAAAAAAATGTGTTTTATTGAATTTCCCCCAATAAATTCACTTACCAGTTGTTTTGCCTTGTGTATATTAAGTTCTTGCACTAAATCCAAGGAAGCAATTACATTTCTGTAGTGTATTAATATGCTTTACTAAATGAAAATACTGTACATACAATGTATTACAGTTTTAGGAATACAATACAAGACTGACAAATATACATAAAACAAACAAATTGCTACCTACTTCCTAGCAAAAAAAGCAGGAACTATGGTCGGTATACAATAGAAATATACTAAAAAATTACTTAGCTCAGGTTATAGTGGCTTCACAATCTCTGTAAGCAACAAGGACCACTGGCTTACTCTAAAAGCGGTTTCAGGAAATCGAGCAAAAGTGTATGTTTCTTCTTGCACAGACCTTCCTTGGTGTTACATCATTATAAAGTCCTGTTCAGGGGCGGACTGACAACTCATGGGGCCCCCGGGCAATAGGGGATCATGGGGCCCCTTTGTCCTTGCCCATACTCAAAATAGCCTATGAAAAAGTACCAGGGGCATCTCATGGGGCCCCCTACTGACCCCGGGCCCTCGGGCAGTGCCCGAGTTTCCAAATGGTCAGTCCTCCCCTGGTCCTGTTAGCTTATGTTATTGTCCTTTTGTTTAGAAAGTTTTACTATCCCAACATGGGTGTGGCCTCTTTCTCTACACTGCATTTCAATGGAAGAAACATCTCCCAATTCAACCTCTAGATGGCACTGCTGAATCATTCATGTCATAGGTCAAAAGCTGTATGTGAAAAATGTCAAGCTATTGTTGATCATTAGTTACATGAATGCTTGGTATAATCAGTATTCAAATAAAAACAATAGCCCACCATACAACAATAGTATCAAAGTTCTTACTATTTTAGAGCATAGCTTGAGCAAACATTTCCAAGGCTTTGTTTGTGTCCATTCAAGTGCCCACTCAAAACTCAAAGAAACCTAAAGTCTGCCTCCAAGGCAAACAAGCAAACAGATTATTCTATGCAGATCTGAGATATTTATATATCAAATGCAATACATCAGTTTGCATTCAGGCAGCACAGTGCTTAGCGGGCCTCTCAAAAAGAAATCTGCAGGATGTGCTACCAACCCAATGTGTGACCTCACTGACCTAAGTGGAACATATTTAACCAGTTTGATAAGATGGAACCTTATACAGAAGCATAATCAGTCCACTTACAACACAGGATGAAGACATTATTACACCATACCCTCCATGATAATAAAGTAAGGTTCCCCATTGGTTTCCTTAAATATTTAAGCTTCATGTTGACTGGACTGCTGCTCACACTTGTGGACTACCTCTCAATAACCCACAAATACTTCCAAGTGAAACAAATATTTGCCTGACAAAAAATGACAAAATGGATTTTTCCATTATTTGTTTATCCACTAGGTGACAGCTGGCTGCAGATGCTTGATAGCTAGACCAACTAACCTCAACAGGCACTCATGGCAGGGGAACCTGTTAAATTCCTGTATGTTTTACCTTCATTTGCTGAATTACTGTACAAACAGTCTTTACACCTAGCAAATTATCCTAATATGGTGGAAAGCCAAAACAAACAGTTACTAATGTACAGGGGTGGACTGACCATTTGGAAACTCGGGTACTGCCGGAGGGCCCGGGGTCAGTAGGGGGCCCCATGAGATGCCCTGGTACCTTTTTCATAGGCTTTTTTGAGTTTGGGCAAGGACACAGGGGCCCCATGATGCCCTATTTCCCGGGGACCCCATGAGTTGTCAGTTCACCCCTGCTAATGTAACAATGGAACCACCATCTAATGCAAATGGTTCAAGTTCCTGAAGAGCCCATGGGCAGGGTGAAATGCATAGAATGCATTTCCAGTTCTGGTGACATCACTTTCGGCCCATGGAGCGCAAGCCACTGTGGCACTTCCAGGTTGGGAGTTTTATTATGCTTGACACTTTTTATACCAAGTAAGTACATTTTAACCTTCTATGTGTGATTATATATAGTATAAAAATGGTATTCTGCCATCGCACTTTGGGATCACTCTGTTCTTGATGCACGTGGAGTAATATTAGCCTTCAAAGGTGGTACCAGAGTGACAGTTGGGTGTAAAGAATTACCAGAAAGCTGTTGAGACTCATAAAGCTGTATGGTTATAGTGTCAAAACTCTGGTGAGTATGAAAGAACTTTCAGGGGTATACAGTATAATGCATGTGTGAAGTAGATGAAAAGATGAAGTGGTAGATCTGCAGTATTCACAGTTGGAGAACAGAGCACACATATGCATGATTTGAGAATTGCTCTAAAAGGACTGCACAGTATATGGAATATTTGTATATTTTTGGTGGTAGGTGCTAAGCTGAAGGAGAAGATCTGCTAAGGACACTAGGTTAGGCACACAATCTATCATGGTTATCAATTAATTGTCCCATTTTTTGTTTCAGATACTGTATATGTTTTTCATCATATTATAATTTTTTTTAATTTGTGTAAACAAGGATAAGGACAACACTGTTATTTAATTGTTTTTGCAATAAAAGAATGCCAGTTCTAAAGTGAAAATGGCAATATAAAAAACACAGAAAGTAGATGAAAAAGCAATAATATCCCTAAAGCAGAAAACTGCACCCAAAAGGGGAAGTTCTGCTTTTTTGCCTCCTTCCCCCCTCCTATACAACCTTTGGAAAAATCCCCCCTCTATGCTTGCACCCTCTTGGGATACGTCACAGGTCCCAGAAGGCTGCAAAACCTTTCACAAAGCTTAGCGTGGCTAGTGGTTGCACATTGGGAAGCCAGCTGTGAAGCAGCCTGCGTCTGACACTAAAGATGCCAGTGTCAGGGACCTGAAGACCAGTGAACTGGACTGGGTGAGAATGAAACTGGATCTTTTGAGAGGTAAGTATCCTTTTATTAAAAATCAGCAGCTATGGTATTTGTAGCTGCTGATATTTTGTTTTGTTCTTAGGGTGAAGATCTTCTTTAAGATTATTATCACTATTTAGTTTATTCTCTGTGTATGGCAGTGACCCCAGTTTTATGTAGAAGTGGCTTACTGCAGGGTGGGAGATAAAATCTGACAGTCTAGATTATGCACATGACAACTTCTTGTGATTTGACTACACATTACTTCCAAGTGTGATTCCTGTTATTCATTTATTATTAATACAATGCTTTATATGAACTATCTAGCGCACTTCACTGTTTTTCTTTTTGTTTTGTTTCAGTGTACAGTAATTCCCTGGTATACTATTCATGGAGCTGCAAAGATACAGACTATGTAAAACATTTTTGGAATTAAGGTGGTATTAGCCCAAAAAGCAAACATTAATAATATTTCAGTTTACCAATTCTTAGCTGTGGTGGCGACTAGAGATGAGCGAAGAAATGAAAAATTCGATTCGACTGATTCGGCGAATTCGTGGACAATATTCGATTCGAGTCGAATAAATTCGCTGTGAATTTAACTTAAAAAAGGGTGTTTCTAGGCTTCAGAGAGACTTAATATTAGTGCAGAACACTGTACCTTTAATTTAAATGCCCTTGGAGTCTGCTGGGGAAGAGAAATAATACTGTCTGTCAGTATGACATGCAGATGAGTGCCGTCGATCTTAGAATCACTGCACACTTCACTCCTTTGGCCAGTCACGGGGCCAAAACCAGTGTTTGGAGCCACAGTGTGGCGGTGGAGGCAGCAGCAATGGGAGGCCATACAGCAACCTATGACAAAATGGAAACCAGCAGGAGCGTGAGGAGACCTGAAAGTGGCACATGGCAGAGTGGGAGCAATGGGAGGCGGTACAGGGACCCAGGTCACACTATGGGCCCAGCAGCAGCGTGACCAGGCGGTACGGGGGCCCATGGCCGATATGGGGCTTGGTGGCACCTATGGAAGGCCTGTAATCTGCCAGCAACCTATGACAAAATGGACAACCGCAGGAGTGTGAGGAGATTTCAAAGTGGCACATGGCAGAGTGGAAGCAATGGAAGGCCGTACAGGGACCCAGGTCACACTGTGGGACCAGCATCAGCGTGAACAGGCGGTACGGGGGCCCATGGCCGATTTGACCTCATTCATCCCATAGTCCTGCCGACTCACGAATAGCGTGGCCTCCTCAAAGGGCCTGAGCAAGCGCAGGTGTCACACATGAGCTGCCAATGGCTGACATCTAAGTTACACAGGGAGTACCTTTATCCGCTTTTAACATCAGGAAATCTGTGATGGCCTTTAGCTGTTCGTAAAGGCGGTCTAACATATGTAGGGTTGAATTCCACCTTGTTGCAACGTCACAGCATGAGGAGTCGGTACGGGGGCCCATGGCAGATTACATGTCTGGCAGCAGCTATGTGAGGCCCGTAATCTGCCTGCACCCTATGTCAAAAAATTTAACACACCAGCAGTGTGAAGAGACCTGAAAGTGGCACATGGCAGCAGAGTGTGGCGATGGAGACAGCAGCAATGGGAGGCCGTACAGGGACCCATGAGAGACTCTGGACTTGGCAGCAGCATGAGGAGGCGGTATATAGGGGCCCATGGCAGATTAGGGGCCTGGCAGCAGCTATGTGAGGCCCGTAATCTGCCTGCACCCTATGTCAAAAAATTTAACACACCAGCAGTGTGAAGAGACCTGAAAGTGGCACATGGCAGCAGAGTGTGGCGATGGAGACAGCAGCAATGGGAGGCCATACAGGGACCCATGACAGACTCTGGACTTGGCAGCAGCATGAGGAGGCGGTATATAGGGGCCCATGGCAGATTAGGGGCCTGGCAGCAGCTATGTGAGGCCCGTAATCTGCCTGCACCCTATGTCAAAAAATTTAACACACCAGCAGTGTGAAGAGACCTGAAAGTGGCACATGGCAGCAGAGTGTGGCGATGGAGACAGCAGCAATGGGAGGCCGTACAGGGACCCATGAGAGACTCTGGACTTGGCAGCAGCATGAGGAGGCGGTATATAGGGGCCCATGGCAGATTAGGGGCCTGGCAGCAGCTATGTGAGGCCCGTAATCTGCCTGCACCCTATGTCAAAAAATTTAACACACCAGCAGTGTGAAGAGACCTGAAAGTGGCACATGGCAGCAGAGTGTGGCGATGGAGACAGCAGCAATGGGAGGCCATACAGGGACCCATGACAGACTCTGGACTTGGCAGCAGCATGAGGAGGCGGTATATAGGGGCCCATGGCAGATTAGGGGCCTGGCAGCAGCTATGTGAGGCCCGTAATCTGCCTGCACCCTATGTCAAAAAATTTAACACACCAGCAGTGTGAAGAGACCTGAAAGTGGCACATGGCAGCAGAGTGTGGCGATGGAGACAGCAGCAATGGGAGGCCGTACAGGGACCCATGAGAGACTCTGGACTTGGCAGCAGCATGAGGAGGCGGTATATAGGGGCCCATGGCAGATTAGGGGCCTGGCAGCAGCTATGTGAGGCCCGTAATCTGCCTGCACCCTATGTCAAAAAATTTAACACACCAGCAGTGTGAAGAGACCTGAAAGTGGCACATGGCAGCAGAGTGTGGCGATGGAGACAGCAGCAATGGGAGGCCATACAGGGACCCATGACAGACTCTGGACTTGGCAGCAGCATGAGGAGGCGGTATATAGGGGCCCATGGCAGATTAGGGGCCTGGCAGCAGCTATGTGAGGCCCGTAATCTGCCTGCACCCTATGTCAAAAAATGTAACACACCAGCAGTGTGTGAGGAGACCTGAAAGTGGCACATGGCAGAGTGTGGCGATGGAGACAGCAGCAATGGGAGGCCGTACAGGGACCCATGAGAGACTCTGGACCTGGCAGCAGCATGAGGAAGCGGTATATAGGGGCCTATGGCAGATTAGGGGCCTGGCAGCAGCTATAGGAGGCCCATAATCTGCCAGCACCCTATGTCAAAAAATTCTACACACCAGCAGTGTGTGAGGAGACCTGAAAGTGGCACATGGCAGAGTGTGGCGATGGAGACAGCAGCAATGGGAGGCCGTACAGGGACCCATGAGAGACTCTGGACCTGGCAGCAGCATGAGGAGGCGGTATATAGGGGCCTATGGCAGATTAGGGGCCTGGCAGCAGCTATAGGAGGCCCATAATCTGCCAGCACCCTATGTCAAAAAATTCTACACACCAGCAGTGTGAGGAGACCTGAAAGTGGCACATGGCAGCAGAGTGTGGCGATGGAGACAGCAGCAATGGGAGGCCGTACAGGGACCCATGACAGACTCTAGACTTGGCAGCAGCATGAGGAGGCGGTATATAGGGGCCCATGGCAGATTAGGGGCCTGGCAGCAGCTATGTGAGGCCCGTAATCTGCCTGCACCCTATGTCAAAAAATTTAACACACCAGCAGTGTGAAGAGACCTGAAAGTGGCACATGGCAGCAGAGTGTGGCGATGGAGACAGCAGCAATGGGAGGCCATACAGGGACCCATGACAGACTCTGGACTTGGCAGCAGCATGAGGAGGCGGTATATAGGGGCCCATGGCAGATTAGGGGCCTGGCAGCAGCTATGTGAGGCCCGTAATCTGCCTGCACCCTATGTCAAAAAATTTAACACACCAGCAGTGTGAAGAGACCTGAAAGTGGCACATGGCAGCAGAGTGTGGCGATGGAGACAGCAGCAATGGGAGGCCGTACAGGGACCCATGAGAGACTCTGGACTTGGCAGCAGCATGAGGAGGCGGTATATAGGGGCCCATGGCAGATTAGGGGCCTGGCAGCAGCTATGTGAGGCCCGTAATCTGCCTGCACCCTATGTCAAAAAATTTAACACACCAGCAGTGTGAAGAGACCTGAAAGTGGCACATGGCAGCAGAGTGTGGCGATGGAGACAGCAGCAATGGGAGGCCATACAGGGACCCATGACAGACTCTGGACTTGGCAGCAGCATGAGCAGGCGGTATATAGGGGCCCATGGCAGATTAGGGGCCTGGCAGCAGCTATGTGAGGCCCGTAATCTGCCTGCACCCTATGTCAAAAAATTTAACACACCAGCAGTGTGAAGAGACCTGAAAGTGGCACATGGCAGCAGAGTGTGGCGATGGAGACAGCAGCAATGGGAGGCCGTACAGGGACCCATGAGAGACTCTGGACTTGGCAGCAGCATGAGGAGGCGGTATATAGGGGCCCATGGCAGATTAGGGGCCTGGCAGCAGCTATGTGAGGCCCGTAATCTGCCTGCACCCTATGTCAAAAAATTTAACACACCAGCAGTGTGAAGAGACCTGAAAGTGGCACATGGCAGCAGAGTGTGGCGATGGAGACAGCAGCAATGGGAGGCCATACAGGGACCCATGACAGACTCTGGACTTGGCAGCAGCATGAGGAGGCGGTATATAGGGGCCCATGGCAGATTAGGGGCCTGGCAGCAGCTATGTGAGGCCCGTAATCTGCCTGCACCCTATGTCAAAAAATGTAACACACCAGCAGTGTGTGAGGAGACCTGAAAGTGGCACATGGCAGAGTGTGGCGATGGAGACAGCAGCAATGGGAGGCCGTACAGGGACCCATGAGAGACTCTGGACCTGGCAGCAGCATGAGGAGGCGGTATATAGGGGCCTATGGCAGATTAGGGGCCTGGCAGCAGCTATAGGAGGCCCATAATCTGCCAGCACCCTATGTCAAAAAATTCTACACACCAGCAGTGTGAGGAGACCTGAAAGTGGCACATGGCAGCAGAGTGTGGCGATGGAGACAGCAGCAATGGGAGGCCGTACAGGGACCCATGAGAGACTCTGGACTTGGCAGCAGCATGAGGAGGCGGTATATAGGGGCCCATGGCAGATTAGGGGCCTGGCAGCAGCTATGTGAGGCCCGTAATCTGCCTGCACCCTATGTCAAAAAATTTAACACACCAGCAGTGTGAAGAGACCTGAAAGTGGCACATGGCAGCAGAGTGTGGCGATGGAGACAGCAGCAATGGGAGGCCATACAGGGACCCATGACAGACTCTGGACTTGGCAGCAGCATGAGGAGGCGGTATATAGGGGCCCATGGCAGATTAGGGGCCTGGCAGCAGCTATGTGAGGCCCGTAATCTGCCTGCACCCTATGTCAAAAAATTTAACACACCAGCAGTGTGAAGAGACCTGAAAGTGGCACATGGCAGCAGAGTGTGGCGATGGAGACAGCAGCAATGGGAGGCCATACAGGGACCCATGACAGACTCTGGACTTGGCAGCAGCATGAGGAGGCGGTATATAGGGGCCCATGGCAGATTAGGGGCCTGGCAGCAGCTATGTGAGGCCCGTAATCTGCCTGCACCCTATGTCAAAAAATTTAACACACCAGCAGTGTGAAGAGACCTGAAAGTGGCACATGGCAGCAGAGTGTGGCGATGGAGACAGCAGCAATGGGAGGCCGTACAGGGACCCATGAGAGACTCTGGACTTGGCAGCAGCATGAGGAGGCGGTATATAGGGGCCCATGGCAGATTAGGGGCCTGGCAGCAGCTATGTGAGGCCCGTAATCTGCCTGCACCCTATGTCAAAAAATTTAACACACCAGCAGTGTGAAGAGACCTGAAAGTGGCACATGGCAGCAGAGTGTGGCGATGGAGACAGCAGCAATGGGAGGCCATACAGGGACCCATGACAGACTCTGGACTTGGCAGCAGCATGAGGAGGCGGTATATAGGGGCCCATGGCAGATTAGGGGCCTGGCAGCAGCTATGTGAGGCCCATAATCTGCCAGCACCCTATGTCAAAAAATTCTACACACCAGCAGTGTGTGAGGAGACCTGAAAGTGGCACATGGCAGAGTGTGGCGATGGAGACAGCAGCAATGGGAGGCCGTACAGGGACCCATGAGAGACTCTGGACCTGGCAGCAGCATGAGGAGGCGGTATATAGGGGCCTATGGCAGATTAGGGGCCTGGCAGCAGCTATAGGAGGCCCATAATCTGCCAGCACCCTATGTCAAAAAATTCTACACACCAGCAGTGTGAGGAGACCTGAAAGTGGCACATGGCAGCAGAGTGTGGCGATGGAGACAGCAGCAATGGGAGGCCGTACAGGGACCCATGACAGACTCTAGACTTGGCAGCAGCATGAGGAGGCGGTATATAGGGGCCCATGGCAGATTAGGGGCCTGGCAGCAGCTATGTGAGGCCCGTAATCTGCCTGCACCCTATGTCAAAAAATTTAACACACCAGCAGTGTGAAGAGACCTGAAAGTGGCACATGGCAGCAGAGTGTGGCGATGGAGACAGCAGCAATGGGAGGCCATACAGGGACCCATGACAGACTCTGGACTTGGCAGCAGCATGAGGAGGCGGTATATAGGGGCCTATGGCAGATTAGGGGCCTGGCAGCAGCTATAGGAGGCCCGTAATCTGCCAGCACCCTATGTCAAAAAATTTAACACACCAGCAGTGTGAAGAGACCTGAAAGTGGCACATGGCAGCAGAGTGTGGCGATGGAGACAGCAGCAATGGGAGGCCATACAGGGACCCATGACAGACTCTGGACTTGGCAGCAGCATGAGGAGGCGGTATATAGGGGCCCATGGCAGATTAGGGGCCTGGCAGCAGCTATGTGAGGCCCGTAATCTGCCTGCACCCTATGTCAAAAAATTTAACACACCAGCAGTGTGAAGAGACCTGAAAGTGGCACATGGCAGCAGAGTGTGGCGATGGAGACAGCAGCAATGGGAGGCCGTACAGGGACCCATGAGAGACTCTGGACTTGGCAGCAGCATGAGGAGGCGGTATATAGGGGCCCATGGCAGATTAGGGGCCTGGCAGCAGCTATGTGAGGCCCGTAATCTGCCTGCACCCTATGTCAAAAAATGTAACACACCAGCAGTGTGTGAGGAGACCTGAAAGTGGCACATGTTTGAGGCATGATTCATGGCGGATTTAGTCAGTTGTGTCAGGAACTGGTGGTTTGAAATCCAGACTAATCCACGCCTGATTCATTTTCACAAACGTGAGTCTCTCCACACTTTGGGTGGACAGTCGTGTCCTCCGCGGAGTTACAATACCTCCTGCCGCACTAAACACGCGCTCCGATGCCACGCTACTGGCCGGGCATGACAGCCTTTCAAGGGCAAATTCAGCTAGTTGGGGCCAAAGGTCAAGTTTCGTTGCCCAGTAGTCAAGGGGATTGTCTACCTCGGTTGGCAGGGTGCTGTCCAAGTAGGCCCAAGCCTGTTGTTTGAGCTCCTGCTCCAGGTCCACCTGATGCTGCTGCTGCTGCTGCGGCTGGTTAGTAGTTTCCTCACTGCGCTGGTGAAGAAAGCTACTCATCATCGACTGCAGACTGAGGCAGCCGCTGCTGGTGGAGCTGCCACTGCTCCTACCACCCCACCCCTCCCCTGCTGCCATGCCAGCGGAACGCGAGCGCACAGGGCCCACAGTGTCTGAGGATGGACGTTGGCGCACAAAGGCAGAGACCAACTGACTACATAGGTGGTTTTTATAGTACGTAATTTTGGCCTCCCTCTCAGCAGGTGTGAAAAAGGCCACCATTTTGGACCGGTAGCGAGGGTCCAACAAGGTGGACAGCCAAAAGTCATCCCTCTGTCTGATGGTTATTATTCGGCTGTCGCTACGCAAGCAACCGAGCATGCTATGGGCCATTTGTGCCAAGGAATGCGAGGGACTCCCTGCCTCCATCTCCACAGCATACTGCCACGGTGCGTCTGGGTCCTCTGTCTCCTCCTCCTCCTCCTCTACCAGATGCTCCTGCTCCTCCACTCCTGTCCGCTGAGTGGAAAAACCACCCATTTCACTCAATAATTCCTGAGCACAAATGTCCTCCTCTACCTCCTCCTCTTCTTCCTGTCCTGCCCCCACAGGGGTCATGTGGCGTTGAGATCTGTGCGCCACGTCTACCGCACCCTGACCAGCCATTGTTAACAGCATTTGTTCCAGGACGTGCAACAGAGGAATGACGTCGTTCATCCCATAGTCCTGCCGACTCACGAATAGCGTGGCCTCCTCAAAGGGCCTGAGCAAGCGGCAGGTGTCACGCATGAGCTGCCAATGGCTGACATCTAAGTTACACAAGGGAGTACCTTTATCCGCTTGTAACATCAGGAAATCGGTGATGGCCTTTCGCTGCTCGTAAAGGCGGTCTAACATGTGTAGGGTTGAATTCCACCTTGTTGCAACGTCGCAGATCAGGCGATGCTGTGGAATTCCGTTCTGCCGCTGCAGCTCAATGAGGGTGTTCTTTGCGGTGTAGGAATGGCTGAAATGCATGCACAGTTTACGTGACATTTTAAGGATGTCTTGCAGTGGGATGGTGGATTTTAGGAACCGCTTGACAACCAGATTGAACACGTGAGCCATGCATGGCGCATGGCACAACCTTCCTTGACGCAGAGCAGACACCATGTTCTTTCCGTTGTCAGTCAACATGGTTCCGATTTTTAGTTTGCGCGGAGACAGCCATCTGTCGATTTCTCTGTTCATTACACTCAGCAGTTCCTCCCCTGTGTGACTACGTTCGCCAAGGCATACCAGGTGCAGCACAGCGTGACACCGTTGCGCCCTGCACATGTGATATGCCGGTCGGGTAATGGGACTTGGCACGGGGGTGGCGGCTGAGGACACGGCGGAAAAAGAGGTGGTAGAGGCGGACATGCTTGCTGGACCAAGGACGTGCAAACGTGGAGGCAAAAGCGTCGTGACCTGTCCAAGTTGCTGGTGCGGCTGTGCCGGCACCACGTTCACCCAGTGGGCCGTAAATGACATGTACTGTCCCTGACCGTAGTTACAGCTCCACACGTCGGCGCTGCCGTGCACTTTGGCAGAGACCGACATGCTCAAAGACTGGCCCACCATCTCTTCTACATGTGAATGCAGGGCTGGCACTGCCTTTTGGGCAAAGAAATGACG
This sequence comes from Staurois parvus, assembly GCF_062004578.1. Taxonomy (NCBI): domain Eukaryota; kingdom Metazoa; phylum Chordata; class Amphibia; order Anura; family Ranidae; genus Staurois; species Staurois parvus. Next base: position 14,699,071 of record NW_028317949.1, read on the forward strand.
GCTTGGCACTCTCCACCGCGGCGCGGCACAAGCCATCATTTCTCGGAAAGGTGCTGAGTCCACCAGTTGGAAAGGGAGGGACTGCAGCACCAGCAACTTGGACAGGAGGACGTTCAGCTTTTGCACCGTCGGGTGCGTGCTCGCAAACTGTTGTCTCTTGGATACGGATTCCAAGAAAGACTGTTGACGGAATCCGAGAAGAGGAGTAGCAGGAGAAGGAGCATCTGAACGAGCGGAAGATGCCAATGAGCGACAACTCCCCTCAGCAGAGGTGTTGGAGCCTTGACTGGCTGATAGAGGGCGATTGACGACGTCGGGTGACGGAGCAAGTAACGGAGCGGGTGATGGAGCGGGGGCTGGGGCAGGCAGAACCGCCGTATGTTTATCACGGTTTTCCCAGGCCACCGAATGGTGACGCTGCATATGCTGACGCAACGCTGTAGTCCCAACATGGGCCCCCTGGCCACGCTTGCATTTCTGGCCACATAGTCGACATACGGCTACGTTTACTTCCTCGGGCGGCTTGAGGAAAAATTGCCACACCACCGAGTAGGAAACTTTGCCCCCGCTACTCTTCACTGGCTGACTGCTACTTCCTCCGTGCGCAACGGCACCACTACTGGCCGTGGTGGTAGGCTGCAGTGGAGCTGGTGCTCTACTCCGTGGACGTTTGGCTCCACTGACACTGATGCGACCCTGCTGCTGTCTCCTGGGCAACCCACCGACTGTTTTGCTCGCTGCCAAGCTGCCACCCTCTTCTCCTGATGATGCGGAAGAAATTGCCTGATGACGACGAGGCTGCCAAGTGCGATCAACCTCCTCATCATCAAGTAGGGTCTCCGCCTCACTACTAGCCCCCTCGGCTGCGTCTGGGTCAGGAGACAGACCTGTCTCTAGACCGGCTACCGAGCCACTCTCCTCGCCAGTACTTGTTCGCTTGGCTGCTGAAAAGGCCGATGTCTCCCCCCGTTCCTGACCGCCCTCTGTTAGCTCTTCCTCACTGTACAGTGGGGCTGAGCCCACAGCATGCGATACTTCGCTTGGTGAGGGAACAGCAAAGGACAGGGGCAGGTAGAGGACACGTGATTTCAGTGGGCTTGGTCCCGGGCCATGCCAACTAACGGTTGTGTCTGACGTACCCACCGACCGTTGGCTGTAGGTGTCAGAGGTGACCTGGGAAGAGGAAGACGACCGAGCCAACCAATCAATGACGGCAGGGTTGTCGGTGGAGACACGACCGCTGGATGACACCGGGAGCACTGGCCTCTGGCTGCGAATACTGCTGCCTCGACCCCTTCCTCTGCTGCCACGTCTGCTCGCTCCTAAAACATTGCCTCCTCTGCCACTCCTCTGCATGTTGTCTGACATACTATTTAATTCAACGATTAGGTGTCCCTGAGTAACAATTCTCTGGCACTCAGTAACAATTCTGTCTGTCCCTGAGTATGAATTCTGTGGCCCTGAGTAACAATTCTGTGTCTGTGCGAGTAACAATTCTGTGTCTGTGCAAGTAACAATTTTGTGTCTGTGCGAGTAACAAATCTCTGGCACTCAGTAACAATTCTGTCTGTCCCTGAGTAACAATTCTCTGGCACTCAGTAACAATTCTGTCTGTCCCTGAGTAACAATTCTCTGGCACTCAGTAACAATTCTGTCTGTCCCTGAGTATGAATTCTGTGGCCCTGAGTAACAATTCTGTGTCTGTGCGAGTAACAATTCTGTGTCTGTGCAAGTAACAATTTTGTGTCTGTGCGAGTAACAATTCTCTGGCACTCAGTAACAATTCTGTCTGTCCCTGAGTAACAATTCTCTGGCACTCAGTAACAATTCTGTCTGTCCCTGAGTATGAATTCTGTGGCCCTGAGTAACAATTCTGTGTCTGTGCGAGTAACAATTCTGTGTCTGTGCAAGTAACAATTTTGTGTCTGTGCGAGTAACAAATCTCTGGCACTCAGTAACAATTCTGTCTGTCCCTGAGTAACAATTCTCTGGCACTCAGTAACAATTCTGTCTGTCCCTGAGTAACAATTCTCTGGCACTCAGTAACAATTCTGTCTGTCCCTGAGTATGAATTCTGTGGCCCTGAGTAACAATTCTGTGTCTGTGCGAGTAACAATTCTGTGTCTGTGCAAGTAACAATTTTGTGTCTGTGCGAGTAACAAATCTCTGGCACTCAGTAACAATTCTGTCTGTCCCTGAGTAACAATTCTCTGGCACTCAGTAACAATTCTGTCTGTCCCTGAGTAACAATTCTCTGGCACTCAGTAACAATTCTGTCTGTCCCTGAGTATGAATTCTGTGGCCCTGAGTAACAATTCTGTGTCTGTGCGAGTAACAATTCTGTGTCTGTGCAAGTAACAATTTTGTGTCTGTGCGAGTAACAATTCTCTGGCACTCAGTAACAATTCTGTCTGTCCCTGAGTAACAATTCTCTGGCACTCAGTAACAATTCTGTCTGTCCCTGAGTATGAATTCTGTGGCCCTGAGTAACAATTCTGTGTCTGTGCGAGTAACAATTCTGTGTCTGTGCAAGTAACAATTTTGTGTCTGTGCGAGTAACAATTCTCTGGCACTCAGTAACAATTCTGTCTGTCCCTGAGTAACAATTCTCTGGCACTCAGTAACAATTCTGTCTGTCCCTGAGTAACAATTCTCTGGCACTCAGTAACAATTCTGTCTATCCCTGAGTATGAATTCTGTGGCCCTGAGTAACAATTCTGTGTCTGTGCGAGTAACAATTCTGTGTCTGTGCAAGTAACAATTTTGTGTCTGTGCGAGTAACAATTCTCTGGCACTCAGTAACAATTCTGTCTGTCCCTGAGTAACAATTCTCTGGCACTCAGTAACAATTCTGTCTGTCCCTGAGTAACAATTCTCTGGCACTCAGTAACAATTCTGTCTGTCCCTGAGTATGAATTCTGTGGCCCTGAGTAACAATTCTGTGTCTGTGCGAGTAACAATTCTGTGTCTGTGCAAGTAACAATTTTGTGTCTGTGCGAGTAACAATTCTCTGGCACTCAGTAACAATTCTGTCTGTCCCTGAGTAACAATTCTCTGGCACTCAGTAACAATTCTGTCTGTCCCTGAGTAACAATTCTCTGGCACTCAGTAACAATTCTGTCTGTCCCTGAGTAACAATTCTCTGGCACTCAGTAACAATTCTGTCTGTCCCTGAGTAACAATTCTCTGGCACTCAGTAACAATTCTGTCTGTCCCTGAGTATGAATTCTGTGGCCCTGAGTAACAATTCTGTGTCTGTGCGAGTAACAATTCTGTGTCTGTGCAAGTAACAATTTTGTGTCTGTGCGAGTAACAAATCTCTGGCACTCAGTAACAATTCTGTCTGTCCCTGAGTAACAATTCTCTGGCACTCAGTAACAATTCTGTCTGTCCCTGAGTAACAATTCTCTGGCACTCAGTAACAATTCTGTCTGTCCCTGAGTATGAATTCTGTGGCCCTGAGTAACAATTCTGTGTCTGTGCGAGTAACAATTCTGTGTCTGTGCAAGTAACAATTTTGTGTCTGTGCGAGTAACAATTCTCTGGCACTCAGTAACAATTCTGTCTGTCCCTGAGTAACAATTCTCTGGCACTCAGTAACAATTCTGTCTGTCCCTGAGTAACAATTCTCTGGCACTCAGTAACAATTCTGTCTGTCCCTGAGTAACAATTCTCTGGCACTCAGTAACAATTCTGTCTGTCCCTGAGTAACAATTCTCTGGCACTCAGTAACAATTCTGTCTGTCCCTGAGTATGAATTCTGTGGCCCTGAGTAACAATTCTGTGTCTGTGCGAGTAACAATTCTGTGTCTGTGCAAGTAACAATTTTGTGTCTGTGCGAGTAACAATTCTCTGGCACTCAGTAACAATTCTGTCTGTCCCTGAGTAACAATTCTCTGGCACTCAGTAACAATTCTGTCTGTCCCTGAGTAACAATTCTCTGGCACTCAGTAACAATTCTGTCTGTCCCTGAGTAACAATTCTCTGGCACTCAGTAACAATTCTGTCTGTCCCTGAGTAACAATTCTCTGGCACTCAGTAACAATTCTGTCTGTCCCTGAGTAACAATTCTCTGGCACTCAGTAACAATTCTGTCTGTCCCTGAGTAACAATTCTCTGGCACTCAGTAACAATTCTGTCTGTCCCTGAGTAACAATTCTGTCTGTCCCTGAGAATGAATTCTGTGGCCCTAAGAATTCTCTGGCACTCAGTAACAATTCTGTCTGTCCCTGAGTAACAATTCTCTGGCACTCAGTAACAATTCTGTCTGTCCCTGAGTAAAAATTCTGTGGCCCTAATAACGTTTCTGTGGCCCTAAGTAACAATTCTCTGGCACTGAGTAACAATTCTGTCTGTCCCTGAGTATGAATTCTGTGGCCCTAACTAGCGTTTCTTTGTCCCTAAATAACGATTCTGTGGCCCTCATTAACAAGTCTGTGTCCCTGAGTAATGGTTCTCTGTCCCTAAGTAACTTCTCTCTGTCCCCAATTCTCGTTTCTGTGGCCCTAACTCTGTCCCTGTCCCTAGTACAGAGCGGTCTGCCTCTGTTCAATGACTGCAGGCAAATGAAGATTTCCAAAATGGCCGCTATATATACCTCGACCATTACACAGTGCTGGCTGGCTGGCTGCTGATTGGCTGATGCGATCACATGTCGTTGAGGAATGCATTATGGGGCAGCGCGCCTTGTCTGCGCGCCTTCCCCGACATCCCCGCTCCGTCGCCGCACATGTCAGCCGCCATTTTCGGAAAAATTTCGATTCGCGCGTCCGAATTAGGCTGTTTTTCGGATTCGGCACGAATCGAAATTTTTCCGATATTCGACTCGAATTCCACTTCGGATGCTTCGATTCGCTCATCTCTAGTGGCGACATTCGTTTTCTTTTTGGTTTTTGTTTTAATTTCATAAGCCAGTAAGTCTGTTGTTTTTCTACAGAACAAGTGTTTCTGCAGATGTAGCAGTTAGGGAGTTGAGACAAACCATTTAACCACTTGCCCTCTAGAGGATTTACCCCCCTTAATGACCAGGTCTCTTTTTGCTACTCGGCTCTGCATTAATTCAACTGATAATTGCGCGGTCATGCAATGCTGTACGAAAACAAAATTTACGTCCTTTTTTTCACACAAATAGAGCTTTCTTTCAGTGGTATTTGATCACCTGTGCATTTTTTATTTTTTGTGCTATAAACAAAAAAAGACCAAAAATTTTGAAGAAAAACAATATTTTTTACTTTTGGCTATAAAGTATACATAGTAAACTCAAAGTTAGTTATAAATTTAGGCCAAAATGTATTCTTCTACATGTTTTTGGAAAAAAAATCCCAATAAGTGTATATTGATTGCTTTGTGTGAAAGTTATAGCGTCTACAAACTATGGCATAGATACTGCAATTTATGCCATTTTTTTGCTATTCAGTGCTGCACTAGTTTAATGGACAATTGCGCGGTCATGCAATACGGTACACAAATTAAATTTATGTCCTTTTTTTCACACAAATAGAGTTTTCTTTTGGTGGTATTTGATCACCTGTGCGCTTTTTTGAAAAAAAGAAAAACAATATTTTCAAATTTCTGTCATAAAAAATATCCAAAAAAACAAAAATTTTGTCATAAATTTAGGCCAAAATGTATTCTGCTACATGTTTTTGGTTAAAAAATCCCAATAAGTGAATATTTATTTGCTTTTTGCGAAAGTTATAGCGTCTACAAACTATGGTATAGATAATGGAATTTACACAGCTTTTACTTTCTGACTGCCCATCACATTTCTTGAGGTGCTAAAATACCAGGACAGTACAAAAAACCCCAAATGACCCCTTTTCAGAATGTAGACACCCTAAGCTATCTGCTGAGAGGCATATTGAGTCCATGTAAGATTTATTTTTTTTCTACAAGTTTCTGGAAAATGACAAAAACATTTTTTTTTTTTTACACAAAGTTGTTATTTAAATGATATGTTTCTCGCACAAGCCATTGATATATGTGGAAATACACCCTAAAATATATTCTGCTACTTATAATGAGTATGGGGATACCACATGTGTGAGACTTTTTGGGAGCCTAGCCACATACAGGAGTCTGAAATCCAATGACCACTTTGAAAGCCTGAAGGTGCGTAACTTCTTCATTTCACTTCCTCAATGCCTATCACAGTTTTGAAGGCTCTGACATGCCAGGATAGCACCAAAACCCCCCAAATGACCCCTTTCTGGAAAGTAGACACCCCAAGGAATTTAAAAAGAGGCATGGTGAGTATTTTGCAGATCTAATTTTTTCTCACAAGGTTTTGAAATATAAAAAAAAAAGAAAAATATGTTTTTTGTTTTTTTCTTCATTTTCCAAAAACTTGTGGCTGTGGCAACAAACGAGATCTGAAAAATACTCACCATGCTTCTTATCAAATTCCTTAGGGTGTCTACTTTCCAAATAGTGGTCATTTGGGGGGGGGGTTTGGTGCTATCCTGGCATTTCAGGGCCTCTGAAACTGTGACAGGTAGTCAGAAAGTGTAATGAGGAAATAAAGCCCTTTAAAAGCCTGAAGGTGCTTATTAGATTTTGGGGTCTTGTACTTGGCTAGGCTGCCAAAACATCTCTTACATGTGGTACCCCCATACACGGGAGCAGAATGTATTTTGTGGAGTAATTCCACATATACCCATGGCATGTGTGAGCAAAAAACAAGTGACAATTTTGTGTAAAACATTTTTTTTTTTTTTTGTCATTTTCCAAAAAATTCTTCTATTGATTCAACATGCCTCTCAGCAAATAGTTTGGGGTGTCTACTTTCCAAAAAGGGGTTGTTTTGGGGGGGGGCATTTTATGCCCAGCATTAGAATTTTATGCCACACGTCACTCACTCTTCAAACCACCTGAAGAGTTTTCTGACACCTTTTGTTCATATGAAAAAAACAATATTTTTTGCTAGGAAATTAATTTAAACCCCCAAACATTATATATTTTTTAAAGCAAATACCCTAGTGAATAAAATGTTGGGTGCTGCAATTTTTTATGTCACATAGTATTCGTGCAGCGATTTTCAAACACAATTTTTTTAAAAAAATACACTTTTTTATTTTTAATGCACAAAAACACAATATATTGGCCAATTATTTGGTAAAATTTAAAAGATTATGGAATGTTGAGTAAAAAGATACCAAACATGACATGCTTTAAAACTGCACATGCCCCGTGCAATGGCGATAAACTGCATACGTTTTTAATATCCATACGCAAAGTTTTTAAAGCCTTTACAAGCTACCATTTTAGATTTACAGAGAAGGAGGGGCGAGGGTGATTTTTTTTTAAGTCATTTTGATTTTTTTAATTATTTCTACACTGTCCCTTTAATTTTTTTTAGCACTTTTAATGTTATCACAGGGAATACAAATATCCCCTATAACTTCAATGGGCATTGTCATATATTCTTTTTTGAGGAATCTGGGGTCTATCCGACTCTAGATCTCTCCTCTGCCCTTACATTATCTAATCAAAACAAGACCAGTGTGATCAGATGCTTTCCCAATTTACAAATGGTGCTGTTTATATTATGCAAAACTGAAGTGATGAAATGCTCGTAGCTTTCGATTTATTAGGCTGTAGAGATGATTGGCACCATTCTGGTCTCCAATAAGCTCTATTGTCAGCTGGCAGAAACACCGGCTGCATTCTTAGGTTCCCCCAATAGCACAGGACTGCCCTAGAAGTTTGTAGATGGCAGCAGGGGAGGGGGGTATTATCTCCTGCTGCTTCTAAAAAAGCAATCCTGCAGCTAATTAGCCACTAGGATTGCTGTTACATGAAAGCTGATTGCAGGCTGAAAAAATTATACCAGGATGATGCATGCAGCTGTAGGAGGCATCATCCTAGTATAACCATTCAAAGTCCAGTGATGTTCCAGTACTTGTTGGGTATATATGCTATGTTCTTTTTATTTTTTTAGTATGCAGCCTGTGGGCTGAATGAAAAAAAGAGAAGAAATCTCTGCCAGAAAAAGTATGTGTTATGTCCACCATTAGAAAATATTGCCCTGCATCCACCTACTTCTAATGGTGGGCACACATTAGGGCACATGGTGCCGCATGCGCCAGCTACAAGATTCCAGTTACAATCCGCCAGTTACAATCCGGAATAGTGTGCTGAAAACTGACAGGGAGGAGAGCTCCACTTAAAACAATGCAGCCTTTCTCCCCGCCAGTGTTTGCTGGCAATCGCCGGACTCCGGCGGGTAATCACCACCTGGGACCCGGTGATTGACAACTGCGGATGCGATCGGTGCCACGGGTAGGGCGGTAGCGCGCCTCACACACGCCTCCTACCCCAAAATGCAGGATCACGTTTATATACGTGATCCTGGACACAAGGGTGCCTTGTAGCAGTATATGTACTGCGGGCGGTCCTCTAGTGGTTAAAACTGACAGGTGTGCTTACAAGCTTATATTCATTTAGGTAAAATCTTTTGCTATACCTGCTTAAAAACGTTTGCTATACCTGCTTAAAACATGTTTTCTGGAGTTTGGCTTCAATTTGTCAATGTATCTAAATTTACTAGTGCATCTAATATTACCCTATTAATATTAACAATTCTGCTGCATAAAGGTGTCTCTGATGCTCCTTAATCCAGAGTGTAGGCACCCTAATACAGGAAGTGTGTTACTGGCCAGATCACCAGCTACAATATGTTTAATACTATTTTTTTTACTATATATATATACTGTATTGTGGAATGGGGTAGTTAGATCTCGTGGTTTATACAGTGAGTTTACACAATGCCAAAAATACAGTTCATGGCTTTTCCCACCCACTTTTATTTAACCACTTGCCTACAGGGCACTTATACCCCCTTCCTGCCCAGGCTAATTTTCAGCTCTCAGTGCTGTCACACTTTGAATGACAATTGTGCAGTCATGCAACACTGTACCCATATGATATTTTTTCAATTTATTTTAGACAGATAGAGCCTACTTTTGCTGGTATTTAATCACCTCTGGGTTTTTTATTTTTTTGCTAAACAAATCAAAAACAACTGAAAATTTTGAAAAAAAAACTTTTTCTTCGTTTTTGTTATAAAATTTTGTAAATAAGTGATTTTTCTCCTTAACTGATGTGCGCTAATGAGGCTGCAGTGATGGGCACTGATAGGCTGCACTGATGAGGAGGCATTGGTAGATGGCACTGATGGGCATTGGCAGGCATCACTGATGGGCACTGAAAGGCAGAACGCATATCTGCACTGATAGGCGGCACTGATAGGTGGTACTGATAGGCTGCACTGACTGGCTCTGTTAGGTGGCACTGACACTGTTAGGCAGCACTGATAGGCAGCACTGACGGGCACTAATAGGTGGCACTGATGCACACTGATATGTGGCACTGACTGGCATTGATAGGTGGCACTTACTGGCACTGATAGGTGACACTAGAAGGCAACTCAGATGGGCACTGATATGTGGCATTGATGTGGCACTGGTAGGCACTGGCAGGTGGCATTGATGAGCACTGACAGCTGGCACTGATGGGCACTGACAGGTGTCACTGCTGGGGCTCCAATGATCATCAGGGCACACTGATCATCAGTACCCTGATCATCAGTGCACATGTCCCCTCTGAGGGATGCAGATTACCGGCTCTCCACTCCTCACGAGCTGTCAGCGTGACAGCTCGTGAAGAGAGAAATGCTGATAACCGGCATTTCCCTATTTACCTGCGATCAGCTGTGATTGGACACAGCTAATCACATGACCGAGCCGACATCTTCGGCTCTTTCCATTGATCGGTGATCCGCTGTGTCTGAGAGACACAGAGCACCATCGATCACCGCGCTGCGCGCCCCCAGAGCCGTGGTCAGAGTGGGGGGATGTCATATGACATCCTCACAGAACGAGAGAACCGCCTTGCGCCTGTCATTACCTTATATGGCGGGTGGGAGGCGTTTAAAGGAAAGCAAAAATATCTTCCCACACAGGGAGTTCTCACCATCAATATGACAAAACATTCAAGCCTCCTGGCTCTCTGTATTAGACCTGCAACTCAGGTCTCATGTATTCCAGAGCATTCAGCACCCATCCCCAGAGCTAGTACAAAAATGCTGTACCTCTTCAGCTTTGCGTCTTTCTTTTACAGCTCTCAGCTGTTCCGTCTCTCATAGACATTCTCTCAGACTGGGGCCTCTGGCTTGGGGCACCTCTGACCCCCGGGTGAGAACCTGTCATTCGGTTTCTTTCCCCCTTACAATCCCTGACCCCTTCAGGAGGGTGGGGTCCTGTCTTTCCTAAAAAAACAGCACACACCTGTGCCATTAGTGGACCTGTGTTTTCCAAAACCTGTCTCAGACTGATTTTTTGCACAGTGGCATGGCCTCTCCCTGCCGCAATATATAAAAATAAAGCAGCTATCACATCTAATAAATGGTAAGCTGCAATATAATTAATGTTTGCTTTTTGGTTTAATACCACTTTCATTCCAAGAATGTCTTAAATAGTCTGTATCTTTGCGGATCCATCAATAATACCCCAGGGAAATAATTTGAAATTAACACAATAATCACTACAAAAGTAATATTCCGTGCTTTTGGAATTGTGGTGACTATTTCAAATACACATTAGGCAGCTGTCTTAATTCAATTACAAACAAATTCATTTATGACATCAGTATGTAGCATATAGTGACTTCCCACAAGACAGTGCTCAAATACCTAAAAGAATAATTCAATTACTCAGTAATGCACAGTATATAGGGCAATAGCCTAACCACTTCCCGTCCAGCCCATGTACATAAATGGCTAGACGGGAGCAATGCTGAAACGGTCCCCGCATTTACTGCCTGTGCACGCTCCCTGGGAGAGCACGGCACTGCCAGGACACAGCGGAACACCCATCGCTGTATGGGACCTCTGTGTGAGGTCTCGATTCATGTGATCCCTGATTGGCCAATCAGTGATCATGTGAATAGTAGTAAACAAGGTGTCACTCCCTGACATCATTGCTTACTACTTGTGAAATCTGTGAATGATCATTGAGACAGTATTTCTCAATGGCTGCAAGAATGCAGCTAGAGAGAAGGAGAAATTGTTGTTTTTACAGCCTTTATGGGTATAAAAGCAAGCAGTGTGAAAAGAGAGAAAAAAAATCTTCATCACCCCCACAAGTAGTACAGTGTCACTATGGTGACATTGTACTGCTAGGGTGACGGTATGTTAAAATAAATAAATAAATAATAATTAAACAAAAATTTTGAAAAATTATAATTTTTGGTTATAAACTAATTTGGGTTATTTTTTTTTTCCAAAAAAGATAGCTGAATACATTTTGGCAAAGATTTATGAAGAAAGATTATTTAATTGCAAAATTTTATAAGAAAAACACTTTTTTTTTCAAAATGTTTGGACAATTTCAATTATATAGCAAAAAATAAATAAAAATGCCAATGGTGAATAAATACCACCAAAGGAAAAAATTTTTCTGTCTCAAACAAAAATGCTAAAAAATTCATATGGGTACAGTGTTGCATGACTGCACACTTGCCATTCAAAGTGTGATAGCACTGAAAGCTGAAAATTGGCCTGGACTAGAACGGGGTGAAAGTGTCCGGACTTGAAGTGGTTAAAGTTACTAAACCCAGGACCCTGCATTCACAATATCTGGTCACCCACAGTACACAGAACATGGAAATTCAATTATTTTAGTAAATATAAACTGCTAAATATAGTTTCTCATCAGCAGTTAGAGCAGTCTTGTGACGTCTATCAGTGTTCAGCCAAGCACTGGTGAAAGCTTGTAGGAGGAGTTTTCTTTCTGCTCTAGGAGGATGTAGAACCCCTGACCTCTGTCTGGACAGTCCTGATTGGCCCTGTGTTGATCACATGCACTCTCCCAAGAAAAAAAAACTCTCAAGCAATACACACCAAACTGAGCGTGTGCAGAGTGACTCCACACAATATGTCTTACCAGGAGATAAGAGGATGGCACTGGAAGAAGGGGAGGATCAGAGAAGTCTGGATCAAACAGCATTTTTATACAATGCAGAGGATTAAACCCTTAGGTTCCACAGTGAGTATAACATGCAATCTTTACTGCATATACAGACTGATTTTACTGTTGTGGGTTTAGTAACACTTTAACTATAATCAGAGTATAGTGTATGGAGAGTGTAGTTGATTATATTTAAGCTATTGCCCTATATATTGTGCTTTACTGATTAACCTCCTTAGCGGTAATCCTGAGTGTAGCTCGGGGTAAAATTTCTATACCAAGAGTGGTAACCCCGAGCTACACTCGGGCTTACCATGCGGCGTTGCTCAGGGGGTCCCTGCAGCACTTACCTTGTCCTTCGCTCCCGCGATGTATCCCCTGCAGCGTCCCCGGCATCTCCTCCGGCCCATTCCGGCATCCGGCTTCTGTGTTCCGGTCCCTGTGATGTCGGGACGTACGGGCGCCAGTACCGGCGGGAAATTTTAAATTTTTAAAAAATGCCATTTTTGCTGTCATTGCTGTTTCAATGCATTTCACATATATTTTGTCCCTACTGCTTTGTCCTGTGCCCTGCCTGCATTTTGAATGTTCTTTCTGCCTGGAAACTTGGAAAAGTCCATGGCGTCCAAAAAGCGTCCCTTTACGTCAAAAGCGGTTTTATAACAGCGATAGTAAATCAGAACCACTTGCAGAATTGAGTGATAATGATTCGTGGGGAAATTCGTCATCAGACACTGAAAACGATTTTGCGACTTTGCTCAGCGATGTGCGAATTTGCCTCTGTATTTCAAATTTCAGTTTGATTATATTATTGAATTAAATTTATTATTATTATATTATTATTTTTTATGATTATTTATTAAATTATAATTTATGATTTCGTGTTTCAAATTTTATCATACCCGGGATGTTTAATAGACTCTTGTTCGGACAGATTTCAGTGAGTTATTCCTAAATATTACAGCCTACAATAAAAAACTACATATTTCCATGCAAAAAAATGGTACCGCTTTCAGCACAAAAAATCGGAAAGAATCATACCGCCAAGGAGGTTAATTTATTAATTATGTTAGGTATTTGAGCACTGTCTTGTAGGAAATCGCTATATGCTACATACTCATGTCATGAATGAATACACCAGGGAAAGGGCTTTTGAGGGCTGTGATAACCTTCCAGCTGAGCACATCCTGTTTTGTGGAAATATTTTGCTTGACTGATGTCAAAGCAACTTAATCCTTTGTTAAACCCAAAACCTATCTGTAGCACTTTAATTAATTAGAGGCAAAGTTATAGGTTTCACCCAGATTTGGGTGAACAGGAGGGGAGATTACTTGTTTGATAATTGGGAGGAGGAGGGAGGAATATATTTGATAACTGTTTTCTTCTTGCCAGCCAGAGCTAGAGTTTGTTTAACAGCATGCACAGTGGGCTGTGATGGAAAGGGGGCATTTTATCAGCATTGTTAATTCCATTGTTGGTAAATAAATCTAAGGCAGGCTATACATGATGTGATTTTCTTTCCTGCAACCATGTGTTGAGAAAGAAGATCACTTGATTCCCCCACCAAAGTCATTGGGAAATGGGAAATCCATACACTGAGTTATTGTTTTATTCCAGCGGGGGGTCGCGGGTGGAGCCATCCCCTCCGAGAGAACACAATGATTACTGCTAGTGGCTATAATAGCCACCAGCAAAAATCACATGTAAAAATCAACATGCTGGTTGTACTCAAGTCATATAACAATTGACTTGGGTGCCATCAGTCTGCCCATAGATGGTTCACATCCCAGCTGGTCCCTGCTGAAGCTGCTAAGCTGTGAATCCAATTTGGGCGTTAGTGTGAAGATAAAAGTAGATCAGCGGCGGACTGAACATTTGGAAACTCGGGCACTGCCCGAGGGCCTGGGGTCAGTAGGGGGCCCCATGAGATGCCCCTGGTACCTTTTTCATAGGCTTTTTTAAGTTTGAGCAAGGAAACAGCAGCCCCATGATCCCCTATTGCCTGGGGGCCCCATGAGTTGTCAGTCCACCCCTGAAGCAGATCAAATGCAAACAAGTTCAGTGATGTCTGGGTTGCCAACCATTCCAACCTAATATTTTCAAAATCTGCACAAGAAAAAAAAATCTTGCACTTGGTTATGCAGGAATACATACATAAATGTAGATCTAGAAGGAAAAACTTTATTGCATTTTATTCTTAATGGTAAATGCAAATTCTGAATTTTCAAGTTTTTGGAGCACTAATTTATTTCAGTGGGCTTAGGTTTATGCCTGATAAAGGAATCAAGTCCTATGAAAGATTGCATATTATTTTGATATTTAGGGCTTTTTCTCTATCTACAAAATGGCCACACTTTATTTACTAAACTTACAATTTTTTTCTTGCATCTTAGTGACTTCTTACAAGTAGTTATATCTTATTTCAAAAGAAATAAGGCGAATACACTTATATTACTTTCAATAGTTAATGTCTCCAGTGAACAAGTATAGCCACCGGTTTTGCCATATGGGGATAATTTAGTAAAGGAGCAATTTTTAAACTGGTCTAATGAATAAGTGTTATTTCAAAGAACCAATCAGTTTAGAGGGACTAAAATGTCCCCTGAATAAAATTCCCTTAGACAGTTTAAACATTATTCCTTTATTAAAGATGCATTGTAATGTCAACACTGATTGCAAATACCATTTCCCTTTGTTTTATTAACCATTTCCATTTAGAATGTCAATAATGATTATAGTTTCAGCACTACATTATCAAAGTAATAAACTTTAATTCACATTTTAAAAGAACTTCTCATGAAATGACTTTTACATGCTTTATGTCTTTTGCTGAAGACCTTTATTATGTCAGTTTACAAATATTTATTTGATGATAATTGATTTTATTTATCAGATGCAAAATATTGTTCTACTTATTTTAGGAATTTTAATTCTAACATATTTAATTTGTGCTTATAGTAACATTGTATACTGTAGTTACCTATTATTCTAATACTTCAAAGAGCTTAAACAATTAGATACATGATGATAAAACTGAAAAGAAAAACTTTTCTAAAAATTGGGGGCATGGTGACTGTGCTTCTTAATGGCCGCTGGGCTCATAGTGTCCCCATACAGACTACAGCAGCTTTTTTTACCCTACAGCCTCGGGCGAACCTCAGTTATGCCCCACAGATGCTGAGACGGGCCACAGCCCAACAAGCTGGACAGCTTCTTCCCCAGGCTCCCTCCTAGTCTCTGACAAAATGGCTCCTGCAGTGGCTTTCAGCAGAGAGCCAGAGCAGCCTCTGGCTACACAGAAAACATGCAGTTGACACAGGGGTGGGGGCTTTGTTCTCAACTCACTGCCTCCTGGAGCTTCTACTCCATCCACTAGAAGCCCAGCCAAGTCCAGGCCAAGATGAGACTCCTCAGATGGTGCCACAGGGTCCTTGGACATGGAGGTAAGCACTCAGAACCCGGAGCCTCTCGGCCACATCAAGATCCCTTTGATGTGAATCTCCACCACAGGTCTCCCGATATCTGACGCTACGCTCAAAAGTATACAAATAGTAAAGGCTTGTGCGCTGCTATACCACAAATTCAACAAAGGAAGGAGAAGATTGCTGCACTCACTGATCTAGTGTACTCACACTCAAATTAAATAATTAAACATAAATATGATGTGCTACCTCCTTGAGGAGGTAGTGCATCACGTTTCTGTTTAATTATGCTAAAAGGTATGTTAACATCCCTAAGAGCATCACTACAACATGATATGAAATCATGCTTTCATCAAATACAAGCTGACATCTAGGACCTGGGGGACAGAGGGGATCATTATGGAAATTTTGTGTGACTATGCGGAATCCTTTAAAACTTTACTTGAAGCACAGTCTGCTCATTTAGAAGAACTGGCATGGTTAAAATCTAAAGTCACTGACGGAAGACAGATCCAGTCGCAACAATCTGAAAATTTGTGGTATTCTGGAGTCGGTCCAACAATCTCAACTACTGCAGTTTGTGACGGATCTCTCTTGTGTCTATCCTGCCATTTCTTACCTCAGCGAATCAAACTATTAATCTGATCCATTGGGTCCCTAAACCAGATTATCCCCCATCACAGGTCCCTAGGGATGTCACACTTTGTGTGCACTTCTACCAGGTCAAAGAACAGGTGCTGACAACATTCTGCATCATTGGTAATATCCTGCCAAGGAAACTAATACACACAACGGGATGACCAAAACCATCTCTACACTGGAGGAAGGCCTGCAACTACTTCTCAGCTGAGATATCATCCCTAACCTTTCGCTTCACAAGTCTGCATTTTCTAACCCTCGCCAGATTACTCTAGAATGGTTCAGAAAGTTCAGCAGCTGTGATCTCCAAAGCAACAGCCCACAGGGGACTCATGAATGACTACATTAAAATTGTATTACTTCCAGATCCCGGCTGCCAGAACATTTTCCATCTTGCTCCACACCTGGATTGTAAAAGCAGTGAGTACTGCCTTTGGTCTGATTTCAGGACACTCATTTTGCTGACTTTTACTTTTAATATCTAACTTTTCAGTTTGCTATAGTTTGATCATTTATCTTCTTTGCTTTCCACCTGTGTGGGAGATGCTCAGGATTTTCTATATTCATCAATTCCTTTGTTTGATACCAGCCTTGAATCCAGAGTTATTTATTGGAATGAAATCCACTATTGTTCATGACATTCGGACTTCCTTTCATCATAGTGTAATCGCTCCACCTTCCCCCCCCACTTGGGAAAGGGTGCCTCGATTCATTTTCTGCTTCTCATGCACCATGGAATTCAAAATTATGTCTATAAATACCTGTGGGTTGAACTACTAAGCAGGGGCGGACTGCCCCATTCGAGCACTCGGGCACTGCCCGAGGGCCCGGGGTCAGTAGAGGGCCCCATAAAATGCCCCTGGTACCTTTTATAGGCTTTTTTGGGTGTGTTTTGAGTGTGGGCAAGGACACAGGGGCCCCATGATCCCCAATTGCCCGGGGGCCCCATGAGTTGTCAGTCCGCCCCTGCTACTTAGTCATGTGCTTTTGTGTGTCAAAAAGCAAATAGTACCCATTCTGATATTGTATATGCCTAAGAAACAGATTTCCACCTCCATGCTACTACTAACACATCTACTTGGCACAAGCTGCCTTAAAGGAAAAGGGGGGGGTGCTTCTTGCCTTCAAAAACGTTCTGGTCTTTAAGTTGCGGGAATCTGTCTCTGACACTGAAGGTCGATACTTCATACTGTTATGTTGTGTATCAATAACTGCCCCTTTACCTTGGTTGAGGTATATGCTCCAAATATACACCAACTACATTTTATGTGTAAGCTGAAATAATAAAAAAAAAAGATAAGGTGAAATATGGTAATATTATTGTCTGAGGATTTTAATGTAACAGTAAACCTTCAAATTGATATCACCTTTCCTCTGCTGCATTGCTTACCTTCTGTCCAAGCCTTGCTCCATCAGCAGGACCTTTATTTTGTCTGGCATTGTCTCCATGACAAGGAAGGGGATTATACATACTTCTCAGAAAGACACAATACTTATTCTAGAAACAATTTTTGCTAATTGATAAATGGCTCATACAACAAGTGTCCTCAGCCACTATCTCTGATATAACCAGTGACATAGTGGAAAATTACTCTTTCAACTCTTCAGTGTGGCACTGCAAGAACCTTCTTGCAAACACATGCTCTTCAAGCACCTTCAGGAATTTTTCCAGATTAATGTTCCTACTGCTGCTGATAGCTTTTTTTATGGATTTTCTATAAGGCATACATGTGGGAAATTCTCATCCAGCTGGGAGTGAGGGTGAAAAAGCTTATAACCTACATATTACCAATATTCTGCAAGAACTTCACATCATTGAAATCAACAATAAACCCACCCCTACTAGAGCTAACCAACAGGCCCTATCCAAGCTCTGTAAGGTCCTTGAAGGTTTGGAAATCTTAGATAGAGTGGCGTTCTATTCACCAAACCTAAATTTTGTAATGGAGATGTCTCTTGGTCTTACTGATATGATGTTATAAATCTAATATTATTTGCTGATCTGAATTGGCTGTGTTGTTTCTGTCACTTTTTCCTGTTTTATGTCATAGTATTTGTCAAAACGTGATATATACAGTATCTTGATAAATATTCAGCTGATATTATAAGATAATTTACATTTTTCCTGTGAAGGCCAAGCTTTGCTTTTCAAACTGGATGGAGGAATCCCTCCTGCTGAGCATTCTGACAATGGGGAGACTTTCTTGATGTCACAATACACTCATCAGCACCACCAGCTATAGCTGGTGGCACTGACTGAACAAACGTTTTCTAACAGGCTGGATGAAAGATCAACTTCTGTACAACCAGCCTGCCCATACATGGATTGAAATTTATCCAGTCCCTGCTGAAGCAATTTCAGTCTATCTATGGCTGGTTTTAGGCTGCTCATCTCATTGAAAAACCAAAGTGAAGGAAAGAGCATGAGGTGGGAGGGGTGGTTACAGGCAAGATAATGTGAAATTCATTCACTTATATCCAAAGGCCTACTAATCATTGTGACAACCCTCCAAATCATTAGATTCAGGTGTTCCAATTACCTCCATGGCCACAGGTGTATGCAGACTGCTTCTACAAACATTTACAAAAGAATATCGCACTGTCAGGAGCTCAGTGAATTAAATTGTGGTACCATTATAGGTTTCCACCTGTGCAATAAGCCCATCCGTGAAATTTCTTTGCTATTAAATATTCCATGGTCAACTGTTAGTGGTATTATAACAAAGTGGAAGCAACTGGAAATAACAGCAACTCAGCCATGAAGTGGTAGGCCACATAAAATGACAGAGCGGGGTCAGCACATGCTGAAGCGCATATTGAGCAGAAGTCGCAAATTGTCTGAAGATTCAATAGCTAAAGACCACCAGACTTTGTGTGGCCTTCAGATTAGCACAACAACAGTGCGTAGAGAGCTTCATGAAATGAGTTTCCATGTCCAAGCAGCTGCATCCAAGCCTTGCATTACCAAGTACAGTCCAAAGCATCGGATGCAGTGGTGTAAAGCACACACACCACAGGACGCAGTGGAGGCGTGTTCTCTGGAGTGACAAATCATACTTCTCTGTCTGGCAATCTGATAGACATGTCTGGGTTTGGTGGTTTCCAGAAGAATGGTACTTGCCTGACTGCATTGTGCCAAGTGTAAAGTTTGGTGGAGGGGGGATTATGGTGTGGGATAATTTTTCAGGGGTGGGGCTTGGCCCCTTAGTTCCAGTGAAGGGAACTCTTGAGGCATCAGCATACCAAGATATTTTAGACAATTTCAACTTTGTGGGAACTGTTTGGGGATGGCCCCTTCCTGTTCCAACATGACTGGGCACCAGTGCACAAAGCAAGGTCCATAAAGATGTGGATGAGTGAGTTTGGGGTGCAGGAACTTGACTGGCCTGCACAGAGTCCTGACCTTAACCTGACAGAACACCTTTGAGATTAAATAGAGCAGAGGCTGGCCTTCTTATCCGACAACAGTGCTTGACCTCACAAATGCACTTGAAGAATGGTCAAACATTGCCATAGACACTAAACCTTTTGGACAGCCTTCCCAGAAGAGTTGAAGCTGTTATAGTTGCAAAGGGTGGGCCAACTCAATATTGAATCTTATGGACTAAGACTGGAATGCCATTAAAGCTCATTTTATTTATATATATATATATATATATATATATATATATATATATATATATGCTTGCCCACCACCATATAGCACAAATACTGCTACAATGTGGCAGGGCTGTGCAAAATCACTTAAATATACGTGATTTTGCATTTCTGGGAAGTGAGAGCCGCCCTTACCGTACCGCCAATGGTGGCTATGGCTGTCAATCACTGGGTCCCACCGGCACCCGGTGATTGCCGAAGTACACTGACAGAGGAGAGGTCTGTATGTAAACAATACAGATCTTTCCCCTGTCAGGTCCAGTATGTTTCTTTGTTCTGCTCTGCATAGCACAGCAATACAAAGCAGAATGCTTACACAGTAAAACACACACAGCACACATGGTAAAACAGCACAGTGCACAGTTAACCTTTTGATCTCCCCAGATGTTAACCCCTTCCTGTCCAGTGCCATTAGTACAGTGTCAGTGCTTTTTTTTAGCACTGATCACAGCATTAGTGTCACTGTCAGTGGCAGCTAGTCAGTGTGAGTTAGTGTCAAAATGCCTGCCGCAGTCTCACAGTCCCGCTATAAGTCACTGATCGCTGCCATTACTAGTATAAAAAATGTTTTCTTTTAAAAACCAGTATATACATTGCCATTTGTAGAATCTATAACTTTCATGTAAACCAATTAATTTACACGTATTGGGATTTTGTTTGTTGTAACAGAATACATTTTGGCCTAAATTTGCAACAAAATACATTTCTTTTAATTTTTTTTGCTGGATATGTTTTTTAGCAAAAAGTCAAAAAAAGTTTTTATTTTAAAATGTTGATTTTTTTTGTCTATAGTGCAAAAAATAAAAAATCCAGAGGTGATCAAATACCACTGAAAGAAATCTCTATTTGTGGGAAAAAGAACATAAATTTCATTTGGGTGCAGTGTTGCATGACCGCACAATTGTCAGTCAAAGTAATGCAGTGCTGCTTCACAAAAATGGCCTGAAGGAAGGGGGGTAAATCCTCTGGAGGGCAAGTGGATATATATATATATATATCTACAGTTGCAAGAAAAAGTATGTGAACCCCTTGGGATTACGTGGAGTTTTGCATAAATTGGGCATAAAATGTGCTCTGAACGTCATCTAAGTCACAACAATAGAAGAACACAGTCTGCTGAACATAATACTACACAAACATTAGATGTTGCCATGGTTTAATTGCACATAACATGTAAACATTCACAGTGCAGGGAGGAAAAAGGATGTGAACCTTTGGACCTAATAACTGGTTGACCCTCCTTTGGCAGCAATAACCTCAACCAAACATTTCCTGTAGTTGCAGATCAGACCTGCACAACGATCTGGAGTCATTTTGGACCACTCCTCTTCACAAAACTGTTTCAGTGTAGCAATATTCTTGGGATGTCTGGTGTGAATCGCTCTCTTAAGGTCATGCCACAGCATTTCAATCGGGTTGAGGTCAGGACTCTGACTGGGCCACTCCAGAAGGCGTATTCTGTGCTGTTGCAGCCATTGTTTTGTTGAATTACTTGTATGCTTTGGGTCATTGTCCTGTTGCATCCCCCATCCTCTGCGGAGCTTCAGTTGGCGGACAGATGGTCGTACGTTTTCCTGCAAAATGTCCTGATAAACTCTGGAATTCATTTTCCCAATGACAACAATCTGTCCAGGTCCTGAGGCAGCAAAGCAGCCCCAAACCATGATGCTCCCTCCGCCATGTTTCACAGTGGGGATGAGGTTTTGATGTCGGTGTGCTGCGCCTTTTTTTCTCCACACATAGTGTTGTGTGTTCTTCCCAAACAACTCAATCTTGGTTTCATCTGTCCACAGTATATTTTGCCAGTAGTGCTGTGGAACATCCAGGTGCTCTTTTGCAAACTTCAAACGTGCTGCAATATTCTTTTTGGACAGCAATGGCTTCCTCCGTGGTGTCCTCCCATGTACTCCATTCTTGTTTAATGTTTTCCTTATTGTAGATGTGTCAACAAAAATGTTAGCATGCGCCAGAGATTTCTGTAGGTCTTTAGCTGACACTCTGGGATTCTTCTTTACCTCATGCAGCATTCTGCGCTGTGCTCTTGCAGTCATTTTTACAGGACGACCACGCCTAGGGAGAGTAGCAACAGTGCTAAACCTTCTCCATTTGTAGACAGTCTGTCTTACCGTGGACACATGAACATCAAGGCTTTTGGAGATACTTTTGTAACCCTTTCCAGCTTCATGCAAGTCAACAATTCTTGATGGTAGGTCTT
Organism: Staurois parvus; assembly: GCF_062004578.1. Lineage (NCBI taxonomy): Eukaryota > Metazoa > Chordata > Amphibia > Anura > Ranidae > Staurois > Staurois parvus. The sequence continues at coordinate 14,720,970 of NW_028317949.1, forward strand.
CTGAGAGCTCTTTTCTGCGAGGCATGGTTCACATCAGACAGTGCTTCTTGAAACCAGTAAACCCAAAACAGGTGTGTGTTTTTTAAGGGCAGGACAGCTGTCAGCAACACATCCAATATCATCACACTGATTGGAGTCAAGGTTGGCTCACTCCTGGCTGCAATTAGCTCTGGAAGAAGTCATTAAGCTAGGGCCTCACATACATTTTCCTCCCTGCACTGTGAATGTTTAGATGTTATGTGCAATTAAACCATGGCAACATCTAATGTTTGTGTAGTATTATGTTCAGCAGACTGTGTTCCTCTATGGTTGTGACTTAGATGACATTCAGAGCACATTTTATGCCCAATTCATGCAAAACTCCATGTAATCCAGAGGGGTTCACATACTTTTTCTTGCAACTGTATATATATATATATATATATATATATATATATACCCACTGGCACAACTTTACTATCTTCAGCTTGTATTGAATACTTGGATGCTTATGATGAATATTTCCTTGATCACTTGCAGCTGGATTTCTACTTTTGTCTGTTAGCTTGTTAAAGGTAGTTCCTTGAGTAGTGAATATTTTAGTATGTTTGTACAATATAAATTATTTTAAAATATAGATATTTAATTCAATCTATAATGTATTAGATATATAATGGGTATGAGGTGGAGATGTAATTTCTTTCCGCTTAAAAGGTAATCTGTCATCAATAAAAAAAAAATGTGAATATGCAGCAAATTACATTAGATAGAGTAACATGTTTTCACAGAATCTGTCAGTGTCTGGATTGATGCAACAGTTAATTACTTAACTCTGAGGGTAGATGTGTTCAATAATTATCTGTAGTGCCCAACACTCAGAACACGGTTAAGAATTCTGAGACCTTGAATTTTCTATGCAACTCTCTACAAAAACTCCAGCGATGTAAAAATAATCAGTTAAAATGGAATAGTTAATCTACAGTACAATGTACTGAGCCAGCAGCAGACATGGAAAGAAGACCTTTTGAAGGGTCTCAAATTCTGGACTGAGCTTCTAGCAGTTACAGTGCTCAGATTCAGTGTCATTATCTCCTACTGCTTAATATAGGTATGTAAGGCAACTGTAATAATTCAGGTTCAGTGAAACATAGGAGGATGTTGGGCAGACCTAAGATTCATGTCTGGTTTTGAAGTTGGTAGCTGAATAAAAGTGTTCTTCAAGTCTCAGAATTTCTAAGAAACTCAAAGCAAAGGTATTGTTCAGCCAAGCCACTTTAGATTTCTTTTGTCAAAGTACACTACCTGTTAAGCAAGTTTCAGGTGACAACATGTATATTTTAAATACATTGTTTTAAAGAAATTAATTTCTTGCCTATGGAAGGTGATGACAAATAACTGATTAGATGACTGTGATTGTACCTAAGGATGATGGTAATAATAAAAAAAAATTAAAAAAAAAAAAGTAACAATAAAAATAATAATAATACAGATTGTGCTGCAACAACACGTTTGCTCCTTTCAACATAATAGATAAGGTCAGACTAAACTATTTACGTAATTTCAGCTAAAGTGTACAAATAATGACATAAAGGAACATTGTCTTGATTGTATAGAAATGTAACAGAGAGAGAGTACAAACAGTTTCATATAAAGATTTTCTGGACCAAGCTATTGTAAAGTAATTGTAGGTGATTTAAAGACTGACAGACTGAATGAGAAATAAGTTCATACATTTTGAAATACCTGATTCTTTAAAACCATGTAAAATGCAGGTGGCCTCTAAAAGGCTCAATTTAAAGTTATCATTTAAAGACTTGGGTCCTATAAATTATTTTCTTGAATAATTAGTCACGTTATCCATGTATGCAAGCAAGGTATTGAACAGTTTAGATAATGATTAGAATTTTAATTTTAGGTTTAATTATATTTGTTTTGATGCATTGCTACAATTATTTATGATTACTACATTGTTGCAATTTTTTTGTTTACATGCACTTATCAAAACTGCATCCTAATTAATATAACTGTCAAATGGTTTTATTTTATTTTAGTTAATGGTGATGTTGTAAATCTATGACAATATTCTGTTTATTTTGTTGCTATCCTTTCTCATGACCAAACTAGCTGTTCAGTGGGAAACAAAAAGGGCATACTTACGAAGCAGGGAAATGATTTTTACAAAAAAATCACTGTAGGTCAATCTTCCTTCTTTAAAATTACAGTGAACAATTACTCCTTGTGAATGACTGGTAAATTTCACATTCACTGCTTTATAAGTATGCCCCTAAAGGTGGTTCCTTACAACATGTTTAGGCTTACTTAAATTAAAACCCTGCATTTCTGCACCTCTGTAGATCTATAGTACTCTATGTGAGTATTTAACCAAAGATTAAAGGGTATCTATCATGAGAAAATAATGAAGGGTTGCATAACTGACCTCTTTTTAGAATGCTAGTTCCCTGGCTGTGATGATGGTTATTTGGCTTGAACACTGTCTGAATTTCTTATCTAGACCAAGCTTAGAGATAACCATTTTTTGACGCACATTTACAGTGTGCCTGTTCTGGGGCCATGACCTTGAAAGAACTAAAGGTATATAAGGCCATATAAATATAATTTTCAAAAGTAGACTTAATAAAATCCCTTATAATTTTGTCATGACAAGTTCAATTTACATGATTCTACAGCAAGCCTAACACAGCAAGAGGTTTGCCTACTAATTTGCCTTAAGTTCTCAAAGGACTAGTGAAGAAAAAAATAATTGCATGCGCGGAAAATACCATTTCTGGTCTCTATTTTGGTATGCAAAAAGTTAAAAGAGCACCTAATGGCTGTAGGAAATCAACTTTTGAATTTGCTAGTTTTAGAAAATCAGAGTATTTTTCAATTAACAGTTTTTATTGGTTTTCATATATATATACTGTATATATATATATATATATATATATATATATATACAGTCATGGCCGAAATTGTTGGCACCCTTGATATTTTTCCTGAAAATCAAGTATTTCACACAAAAAAGGTATTGCATTAACACATGTTTTGCTATACACATGTTTATTCCCTTTGTATGTATTGGAACAAATATAAAACAGAGGCAGAAAAGCAAATATGACATAATGTCACACAAAACCCCAAAAATGGGCTGGACAAAAGTATTGGCACCCTTAACTTAATATTTGGTTGCACACCCTTTGGAAAACATAACTGAAATCAGTCGCTTCCTATAACCATCAATAAGCTTCTGACACCTCTCACCCGGAATTTTGGACCACTCTTCCTTTGCAAACAGCTCCAGGTCTCTCTTATTGGAAGGACACCTTTTCCCAACAGCAATTTTAAGATCTCTCCACAGGTGTTCAATGGGATTTAGATCTGGGCTCATTGCTGGCCACTTCAGAACTCTCCAGCGCTTCTTTGCCATCCATTTCTGAGTGCTTTTTGACGTATGTTTGGGGTCATTGTCCTGCTGGAAGACCCAGGATCTTGGACGCAAACCCAGCTTTCTGACACTGGGCCCTACAGTGCGACCCAAAATCCTTTGGTAATCCTCAGATTTCATGATGCCTTGCACACAGTCAAGGCACCCAGTGCCAGAGGCAGCAAAACAACCCCAAAACATCATTGAACCTCCACCATATTTTACCGTAGGTACTGTGTTTTGTTCTTTGTAGGCCTCATTCCGTTTTCGGTAAACAGTAGAATGATGTGCTTTACCGAAAAGCTCTATCTTGGTCTCATCTGTCCACAAGACGTTTTCCCAGAAGGCTTTTGGCTTACTCAAGTACATTTTGGCAAACTGTAGTCTTGCTTTTTTATGTCTCTGTGTCAGCAGTGGGGTCCTCCTGGGTCTCCTGCCATAGCGTTTCATTTCATTTAAATGTCGACGGATAGTTCGCGCTGACACTGATGCTCCCTGAGCCTGCAGGACAGCTTGAATGTCTTTGGAACATGTTTGGGGCTGCTTATCCACCATCCGGACTATTCTGCGTTGCAATCTTTCATCAATTTTCCTCATCCGTCCACGACCAGGGAGATTAGCTACAGTGCCATGGGTTGCAAACTTCTTGATAATGTTGCGCACTGTGGACAAAGGCAAATCTAGTTCTCTGGAGATGGACTTGTAACCTTGAGATTGTTGATATTTTGCCACAATTTTGGTTCTCAGGTCCTCAGACAGTTCTCGTCTCCTCTTTCTGTTGTCCATGCTTAGTGTGGCACAGACAGACACACAATGCAAAGGTTAAGTGAACGTCTCTCCTTTTTATCTGCTTTCAGGTGTGATTTCTATATTGCCCACACCTGTTACTTGCCCCAGGTGAGTTTACAGGAGCATCACATGCTTGTAACATTCTTATTTATCCGCAGTTGTGAAAGGGTGCCAATACTTTTGTCCAGCCCATTTTTGGAGGTTTGTGTGACATTATGTCGAATTTGCTTTCTTTCCTCCCTTTTTTTGTTTTGTCCCAATACACACAAAGGGAATAAACATGTGTATAGCAAAACATGTGTTAATGCAATACGTTTCGTGAGAAATACATGATTTCCTGGAGAAATATCAAGGGTGCCAACAATTTCGGCCATGACTGTATATATATATCACATTTGAAAGAGAAACACACAAAAAAAAAGCACACCGATGGTAGAAATCTGCATGGGTACAAACATATAATGTCACAGAATAACAGTGGAGAGGCCATTAGAGCCTTACATTTGGAGTAAGTTGAGAAGAGATAAAAATATCCCATGGGTGCCACAGTGCCTCAAACACAGCAATCGAACAGGCATGTAGAGTAGTCAGGTATTCCATCTGCCTTACATCAGCAATAATTTTAAACAGAGTCGGCATCGAGGGAGGTATAGAGGATAGCCAGCACATAGGAATGCTTCTTCTAGCCGTAATCAATACATGCACAGAGATTTTTCTGGCCATTTTGGGTAGACCAGGGAATGGCAGGCTCAATAAAAAGTATAGAGGCTCGAAAGGGAGAGAAGTATGCAATAACATTTGTAAAAAAGGACAAAACCTCTTCTCAAAAAAGGAGCAATGGATCCACATGTCCAAAAAATATGGTAGAGGGAGCCAAAGTCCTTCCTGCAATGCCAGCAAGCAGAAGAAGCATTTGGGTTATAGACGTGGAGCACTTCAGGTGTTTTGTACCACAACATCATAATTTTGTATGTATTTTCCTTATAAACCACACAAAAGATTTAGTTGCGTTTTCATAAAATTTTCTTCCACAGTGTCAAATCAATGTCACATTGTAAAAGCTGGGACCACTTCCACGTGTAATGATGAGTGTCATTAGAAAGGGGGGAAGCATCCATAAGGAGTTTATATGTAATAGAAATTATGCCCCTTTGATGCGGGCCCTGTATGCATAGACGCTCAAAGGGAGTGGGCTTCTCAAGAGTCAATGTGGGCGACATGGTAGAGAAGAAGTGGTGTATCTGGAGATAAACATATAAATGTTGGGAAGGTAAATCTTTTTTCTGGAGGTATGAGAATGGTTGCAGCTTCTGAGTTACAGGGTGTACCAAGTGGCGTAGTTGGAAAAGATTGGCTGCGACCCAAGGGAGCACTCGGGAGAAGGCCAGACTATCAGGGAGGTTGGGATTAAAAAGAATATTGGTCAGTGGGGAGCAATCAGAGGTCAGTGCAAATTTAGTCTTACATTTCTGCCAGACAGTCATGTAGAATTGCATGGGGCCAAGGAAGAGATGATGAATAGAAGCAGCATCCACCGCCGAGGTCGACCAAAGGAGGGAACATGGATGGGTCAGAGTCAATTGCAAGGATTCAATCTCAGTCCAAAGGTTGGGAGGGTAATGGGTGGACCATGACTTAAGAAAACGGAGGTGAGTAGCATAATAACAGGTCACGATATCCGGTGCCCCTAGGTCCCCCCCCTAGAAAGCAGAGAGAGTAGTACACTACATGCAATTCTATTGAGCTTATTGTGCCAAATGAAATGTAGAAGGGATTTCTGGAGGAAGTGTAGTTTGGACATAGGAATGGGAATGGGAAGGGTCGCAAATAAGTACAGGAGTTTGGGCAGGACAGTGATTTGTATTACATTGATGAGTCCCAGGAAGGAAATGGGTAGGGTATCCCAAGATTTCAAGGAGCGGGAAATAGCTATAAATAAGGTGGGAAAATTAGCATCATATATAGAATGGTAGTAGGTAGTGTGGTTAGTACCCAAATATTTTAAAGAGTGAGTGCACCATCGGTAAGGAAAGGACACTTGGAGAGATGATAGAACAGCTGGTGGGATGTGGAGTGGGAGTGCTTCAGTTTTAGACCTATTAACTCTGTAACCTGAGAGGACCCTGAATTGACGTAAAATTTTATGTAATACTGGTTGAGAGATTTGAGGGTTCGAGAGCGTAAGGAGGATATCATCTGCAAATAGGGATAGTTTGTACTCACAGCCATGAGAAAATATCCCTTGTATATCAAGGTTAGACCGGATTGCAATAGCTAGTGGTTCCAGACAGAGAATAAACAATAGAGGGGAGAGCAGACATCCCTGTCGCATACCATTCGACATCTGCAAAGGAGGTGAAAGAAAGGACGCCAATCTGACCTGGGAGGAAGGGGAAGAGTAAAGAGCTTTCAAAGCTGCCACAAACGGGCCTCGGAAGCCAAACTTCTCCAAGATCATAAACATGTAGGGCCAGTTAAGGCAGCCAAAGGCTTTTTGAGCATCTAAACTCAATAAAATGGTAAGGGTAGAGGACCGGTTAACCAGGTCAACCAGGTCAATAGATCTCCTGGTATTATCCGCGGCATGTCTGGCAGGAACAAAACCTACTTGATCTCTGAGTATGAGCTTGGAGATGAGCCTGGACAGCTTATTGGCCAGGATCTTAGTAAACATCTTGTAATAAGAGTTTAGTAGAGCAATAGGACAATAATTATCTAGGATAGAATGGTCTTTGTCAGGTTTGGGAATTACAGAAATATACGCACGGGAGAAGTCAGCCTTCAAAGAGATCTCGGTAAAAAGAGAGAAGATGAGGAGCCAGGATACCAATGAAGGTTTTGTAATAGGAGTAGGGCAGTCCATCTGGTCTAGGAGTTTTGAGTGAAGGGATATGTTTAACTATGTCAAATAGTTCTTCAGATGAAATGTCAGCATTAAGGGCCAAGATGTCAGAAGGCGATAGCCTTGGTAACAGTAGGAGGTTAAAAAACCTATCAAAGGATGTCTCTGTGAGGGGGCGATGGATGTCTGGGGTCAAACAGTTGTAGAGGTTCTCATAGTATGAGCCAAAAAGGGAGACCATTAAATGGGGATCATAGGTAGGGTCTCCATTCGGTTGGATAAGATGGTCTGTCATTGTAGAGGGAGATTGTACTTTCAATTGACGAGCATACGGTGAGGTTTGTTAGAAAAATCATAGAATTTCTGTTTGACCGAGAGGAGAGCTTGTGTAGACTTGGAGGCATCGAGGGCCTTGATTCGATTCACGAAGAGAGGTCACCTTGTGTAGCCCAGAAATAGACGGTTTTGCAAGAAGTCTACGTTCAGCCAAGGATAATTGGTGGACCAGGGAAGTCTTGGCACTCGCTGAGGATTTTTTCAGACGTGAACCCATAGAGATACAGAGTCCCCAAAATACTGCCTTGTGGGCTTCCCACATGGTCAAGGTAGAAGGTACGGAGCCGACATTGTGGCAAAAATACATGTCAAGTCCTTGCGAGAGTTCATCTTGGAGATAGTCCGTGGTTAAAAAGGTCTCATTGAGGTGCCAATGCCATGCCTTCGGCATAACATTACGGAAAAAAAGATTTAAAGTTAAAGAAGCATGGTCAGACCATGTGATAGGGTTGATTTCAGAAGAAATCAGGAGAGGGAGCAAAGGGGCTGAGATGAAGAAATGATCCAGATGAGAAAAACTACGATGAGGAGTGGAGTAGAAAGTAAATTGTTTATGGAGAGGGTGTCTAATCTGCCAGGCGTCAAAAAGACGATGCTCCCTGATCAATTTGCGAAAGGATTTTGAAGAGGAGCATTGCCGAGAACTTTCCTGTCTTTATGTGGTGAGAGGATCAAATTAAAGTCACCCCCTATAATCATATGTGGGGTAGAGAAGGAACCTAATTTGGCAAGTGTTTGTGAAAGAAACTGAAATTGACCTGTATTTGGGTCGTATAGATTTAACAAAACAAGGGGAGTGTCACCAAACATACATTCTAAAATAATGAAACAACCTTGTTGGTCGACTTTGGAGGAAACGACCCGAAGGAAGCAATGTGTCCGAATCAGAATTGCCACTCCAGCCTTCCCGGAGGGATCGAGTAGGAATGGGAAAAAAACCTTGAGGCAAAACGAAAGGAGCCAGTTGATTTAAAATGGGTCTCCTGGACAAAAATAATGTCTACTCCTGAGGATCGAAACTCCTCCAAAGCCATCCACCGTTTCTGAATGGAGTTAAGGCCTTTGACATTATATGATAAAAGCCGTAAAGACATCATAAAATAACAATGGATATAGTATGTTTACCAGCAGAAAAGGTAAATGGGATACCATTGGTGAAACAAAACAAAAGACAAATAACATTGATAGAGCACATAAAATATAAACCATAAAATTTACAGCAGGAAACATAGATATCCATAGGGATATAAACTTGGGAAAAACAACTATACCCATTTTGTGTAGGCCAATGGCTAGACAGGATCGGGGGCAACACGACAACCGATACATAACAGTCATCAAACCTGGCCAGGGAAAAAAAAACAAAAGAGATGAATGCACCCAACGAGGGCTTGGTCAGCAAAAAAGGGGGGGGGGAAGAGTCAATCCTGGAGTATCCACAGGAGAACACCCCAAAAAGACATCAGGTAGGCACATCACTGGAACAAGGAGGACATGGGCGTTGTAGGGTACAAGAAAGTTGCTTCCGGCCCCCATGAACTGCTGTCCAAATCTTGTTGGGGGTGGCGGGAGGGCGGGATGGAGTAGGTGGCAGTGAGGAAGCATCTTTCGATAGAGGTGGGAGTCCCAGTTGCTTTAAAAAGGAGTCTGCCTCATGAAGATCTTGTAGAACAACTTGGGAGTTATCTTTAGAGACGACCAACTTGAAGGGAAAACCCCAGCGATAGGGGACACGGTGGTGCTGAAGGTGTGTGGTGATTGGTTTCAGTGCCTGCCGTTTGGCCAGAGTAATCAGAGAGAGATCACAGAAGAGCTGGAGTCTGTCCCCTTTAAATTCCAAGGAAGGTTTGTTGAGTACTGAGGGTAACAAGGCTTCTTTGCTTTCAAAAAAATGGAAGTGGATGATGACGTTGCGTGGTCTGGTGCCATCAACAGGTTCCGGGCCTAGAGATTTATGGGCCCTGTCTAGGTGCCAATCCGCTTCTGGGACCATGGGGGCAGTTGCGGTGAAGGATAGGAGATGGCGGTGGAGTTGGGAAACAGCAATTGATTTGGACATACCGCGAATATGGATGTTCTAACGGCGTTCCCTGTTTTCCAAATCTTCTTGTTGGAGCTGGATTTGGGACATGGAATGTTTCAGATATGCGTTGTCTTCCTCTAAAACATGGACGTATTGCACCAGTTTGTCAAACTTATTCTCTAATTGATCCACACGATCTCCGATCTGGGCTATTTCCCCTCTAAGATCCAAAGCCAATTTGCCAACTTCAGCAGATATAGAGGCGGTAATGTTACGTAGAAATACTTGTAATTTGTCATCTAGGGCAGATACCGTGAGAGAAGATGATGCATGCAGAATGACAGGTGCAGAAGAATGATGTCCCAAAGAAGGGTGCTCTAATGCCCCCCTACCAGTGCCAGGGGCTCGATATCCTCCATCTGGGGTTGTGAAGAGGCTGGGAATGCTGGCTGCTCTAACGTGGAGTGATCTGCAGTACCTCCAGTCACCACTGGGGGTCCGGAGCCCTTCCTCGGACACATGGCCATACTCGAGGCCAGGGATTGCGGCCTAGAGAGGAAATACTGGAGCAGTGAAGGCCGTGGATCTTGCGGCGGTGGGGAGGGAGGCTTCCAGCGCCCAATCTCCCCCATTTTTTCCCTCTGAGGTGCAGAGCTTCTCCAGCTCCCCCTTCTTGCATGTGGCTAATGGTGCAGAGCAGGAGAGCCGGGAAGGCAAGTGATGAGTGGAGCTCTGCAGTTAAGTGGCCGCCATCATCCCTGACCGCGCATGCGCAGAGTAATTTTAATAACATTAAATTCATTATAGTCTTGTGTATAATTTACAGTATTTATATGTAAAATTGTGACTGTCCTTTAATAAAGAATATGCCAATATTCAGACTGTAATAACACTTATTAACCAATCATGGTCACATTTAGTTGTTCCAGCAACCTCTAACTAACAAAAGTCAAAATATAATGGCTATTGCACTTTGCATTTAATGTTTTTTTTTTAAATCAAACTAATTACTTTTGATTGGAACACTCTAATAAAAAAACATTGCAAAGCATTTTATCAGATTTTATTCGGACCATTTATTTAAATTTCTATTTTTATACATAGGTATAAAAGATGATTGCATTGAATAGGACAAACAATAATGATCAACAGTATCAACATTTAAGCATGGACGTTTCCCAGAGTTCTGTGCCTCAGTTATAAGAACCTCCATAGAGTCAGCCAAAAAAGGAGCAAGAAGTTTCAGTAAAGACCTTTGGAGTGCTGCTTACCATTGTTAACTCAGAAGAGCTCTTCATTGCAGAAAGGACTTGCTATGGGCAATGAATAAAAACATATTTAGTTTTTTAGCCTTTTTCAAAAAATAAAGTGAAGATTAAAGGAGTAAGCCTGACTTATACTTATAGCTAATACTAAAAATGGTGTATTTTTCACTTGCAATAAATAGAAAGGAACCCTACAGACCCAAATGTCCACTAATATGTAATAGCCTAGAAATATCTTATAATCTTGGCTTGTAAAAGTAGAACATTCACAAGTCTGGGCAATAAATTAAACATATTATAAAACATATAACCTCAGCTTGTGAATATTTTCATCATATGCTGATTTCGAATTTCCCAGGTGTTTGCATTTAATCTCCAAACATGGAAAGGTTTCTTCACAGTAAGCTGTGGAAATGTGGAATAGACTCCCTCAAGAGTTGCATCTGGCCAGCGCAGTGGATTGCTTTAAAAAAGGCCTGGATTCTTTCCTAGATACACAGGATATAACTGGACATAACATTTATAGGTAAAGTTGATCCATGGAATATCCAATTGCCTCTCAAGGGATCAGGAAGGATTTTTCCCCTTTAAGAGCAAATTGGATCATGATTTGCTGTTTTTTTCCTTTCCTCTGGATTAACTGTGGGTGTAGGATTATAACTTTTTTTTTCTTTTCTTGGTTGAACTGGATGGACTGTTGTCCTTTTTCAGCCAGACTAACTATATAATTATGTATAATATGTTTTAGTGTCCAGAGGTATACTGGAAAGCTTCCAGTTCCATTATGGATATTGAGCTTGTCCAAAGAAGTATTGCTACTGAAGTTCAAAAACTCTAAGCTCAAAAACTCCAAGGAATCTATTTATAAATATTTTCTCAAAAGACTCACACAACTTTTAACAACCATTCATGCATATTTCCAATTGAACCCTATTAGAAAATGTGTGAAACTTGGGTGAAGCTTGTGTGTAAAAACATTTAAATGTAGACCCCTTACTTTATATCTGAACTATAAACAGCAAAACTTAAAAATAATATTAGTTTGCTTTTTAAATTATACTACATAATATCACTTAAAATATCCCTAAAATAAATAGCATGTAAAAAAAAAGTAAGCACTGTAAAATTACATGTATGTATGTCTTAGCATTTGACACTATCCACATTATTATGCACATTTTACAATAACAAACACATTTTTCAGCAGAGACAAGCATGTCATTATCATTACTCTTCAATTGCTACTTCATGTTAATCTTGTTTAATGCATGTTTTTATGCTTATTAATCAATGCTATTTAAGTTTACAATGTGTAACTTGGACTTGATCCACTTGCCACAATGAAATATTAACAATTACATTTATGTTTCTTTTTAATTTTGTCATGGTGTGTTGAAAAGTTAATCCATATGAGGGTGAAATTTCTCTTTAAATTGGTTATTTGTCCAGTTAATAGCTTGACTGTTATCTTGGCATGCTAATATTTTATCTACCATGACATAAAATGTTGGATATCAGAGTCATATCATTCTAAGCTATTATCATTACCCCTCTAATAATATTACACATGTGTATTACAAGATACGTGTTTGTACATTGAGTAAATTGTTTAAATTATAGCAAAGCTTGTGCTTGGACATGCTATTGTTTCATAAAGTATTGCAGATAGATGAAGCCAGAGGATATTTCAAGAGTTTTACCAGTCCTTATACTAAATCTTGTGCCATAGCATTTGAGTTAAAAGCGATGAAAATAATTAATTATTGTCCAGTTTAAGCGACTGTTATATAGGCTAGTGAGACTGTGGGAGTATTTACACGTACACAGCTAGATCTGAGAGTTCTTACACAAAAGAGGTAGTTCCATCTGCAATATACATTTATTGATAGAGTTACATAATAAAAAGAAATTACACACTAAGCAGTATTTACAACACAATGTACAGTATATGTCTCTTAGCTTATACGATATTTACAAATTAACCACAAAACCATATTTACGAACACCGTGACTTCTGGTTCCGGCGCCGGATGCTGTAATTCGCGGGACCCGCGGCTCCCGGGATCCCGGCTCTATAAAGCCTGCCTACTGCCTCGGGGACCCCCGCTATACAGTCCCGGGGTGCCCCTTACCTTCCTGCAGTGGCCCCAGCATGGAGCGGTACCTTCTGCCGGCGCAGTCCGGCCATGAGTTAGCGGCCAGGGCGGAGGGATGCGGCTCTCCCCCCTCTGCAGCCAAGATGGCCGACGATGCCTGTCACAGCATGGACACAGGCACAGAGCGGGATAACACCGAGGGAGAAAGTATGACAGAGCCTCTCCTCACCATCCATACTGCCTGCCCACTCACTTCTGCACTTGATAACACTGCTGAGCAGTATGTTAAAATAGCTCAGGCAGTGTCCTCTATCCTGCTCCCAAACATAACACAGGCTGTAGATAGAGCTGTCACAATGGGCATTGAACAGCTAAGGAAAGATTTAGGCGATCATTCTAAATGTTTATCTGAGGCTGAGCAGCGCATATCGGATTTAGAAGATGAAGTTCATTCAATGCAAGCGGTCACTTCACAATCCAATCGTGTACAGCAAAGTATAATGGATAAAATCGACGATCTGGAAAATCGATCACGTAGGAATAACTTACGCATTGTGGGTCTTCCAGAATCTTTTAATACAGGTTCTCTCCCTGATCTCTGCTCAGCGCGGATCCCTGCAGCTTTGGGCCTATCTTCTTCTTGCCAGGTGGAGAGAGCTCATCGCCTGGGCCCCCCATCTAACGAGCGTTGTGCGCCACACTCTGTAATTGTCCGCTATCTTAATTATGCTGACCGCGTAGCGATCCTCACCTCTTTCCGTAACTCCTGTTCTCTGCAAATTGAGGGTCACAAATTGCTATTATTTGCGGACTACTCACAGGAAGTATCACGTAAACGGAAAGCATTCCAGCAAGTCTGTGCCACTCTTTACCAGAAAGGAATAAAGTTCACACTTGCATATCCGGCCACGTTACGTTTTACTGCACCATCGGGGAATCTAAATCTTTCGTTCATCCTGTAGAAGCCCACCAATATTTGCAAGACCACCTAAAGGACGGGGATCCCGCGGGTAGGAATAGTGGTCCCAGAGACCAACGCAGTCTTCGCAAAGACCCCCCCAAATGTCAACGCACTAATCTAGCGTCCTCCAAATCTCGCCCGCCCTGAAGGTCTGAGGAACCATCGGTCTCTTCACAACTTCTTCCAGCCTTACTCCTGATCCGATTGGCTCAATTGGATGTGTTTCTTCAATTTTTTTTTTTTTTTTCTTTTCATTTTCATCTTGGAAAGATTCCTCTTGCTATTTACTGATATATTATCACACTCCAATGTATGAGTCTATTGATTGTTCAGCACAAGTTTGTTTTTTGTAATTTCTGATGTTGAGGTGTTTCCTCGTAATCACCCGTTTCATTGTTACTGTTTAATTTACCTACAGGCCTGATTTTACTACTTCCTTACTCCTACATGTGCCTGATTCCATATTTCAGCGTTGCTGTGGATGGCGGGATGCTGGAGCCGTTGTTGGGAATAAGTTTGCGGGGCGCCCTTCCTCGCCTCAACAAATCGGCAATGGTCCCTGGGGAAGGTCCCTCCCCTGCCATTCCCGGTTACGCTGGTATTGGTGGAAACAGCATGCGGAATGACGTGAAGTCCTGTTTACTGCTCTGGTATATTGTATGTTTTGATTTTTTGTTGGGCTCAAATAGGGCCCTTGCCTCTCTCTCTGTCTTCTCTTCTCTTCTTTCTTATCTCTACTTCTTGGGAGAACTCCTTTGTCCTCTGAGACCAGATTCCAACCACCTCCATTTGCCCTACATAGCAGCGCCATCCGTTCCTCCATCTCTAATTGGTAAGATTCTTATCCTTTCACTATATATATTACAACAGTTAAAATGACACGTATATTTTCATGGAATGTTAAGGGCCTCAGATCTCCTCACAAACGCATGGCGATACTAAGACACTTGCGGCGTTTATGCGCGGATATAGCTTTGCTCCAAGAAACCCATCTTACCCAATCGGATTTTGCCCGTATGCGTAAACTCTGGGTAGGCCAGATCTTTGGCTCCTCCTCCTTAAACAATAAAGCTGGGGTACTTATTCTTATACACAAACGGCTTAATCCTGAATTAATTTCCATGGACGCTGACACTGAGGGTCGTTTTATAGCAGTACATATTAAACTTGGATCCCAGGAGCTGGTTCTCTCCAACTTTTACGCACCCAACTCCCCGACGAGACAGGTTTTTCAAGCCCTCTCGACGCGGCTGGCGGCCTATATTCACATGCCTCTCGTCATGGGAGGGGACTTTAACTCCGTTATGCAAGAGCAGGAGGATAAATCACAGAGTGTTGAACGTGGACTTCGCTCCTCTCAGATTTCCTGTCCAACACCTACTTTACTATGTAGCTTCGTTGAAGCAATGCAAATTACAGATATATGGCGCTTAGCACATCCGGACGGCAAAGACTACACTTTCTATTCCCCTGTTCATCATTCTTTATCTAGAATCGATTACATTTTCTGTAACCCCGTACTACTGCATCATGTGGTATCTTCGACTATACATGACATAGCCATATCGGATCACTCACCGATTTCTGTTACTATAAATTTTCTAGACCCTACGCCACATCCTAGGATATGGCGCTTTCCTTCGTTTCTGGCGAATAATCAGGAACTCTCCCAGCAATTAAAAGACACATGGTCAGACTTCCAAATTACTAATGCGGCCCACGTTTCCAACCCAAATTTGTTTTGGGATGCGGGGAAGGCGGTATTACGTGGTAAAATCATTGCCTTTACGTCCGCTTATAAAAAAAGAATTCTGCATAACTTTACTGAGGCTAGTAACCTTCTTAGACAGACACAAAGTGATATGGCAGAGTCCAATACGCAGGAACACAGGAAAGCTTGGGTGGATGCTAAAAACCAGTTTGACACATGGGCGGCAGCGCAGGAAACATTATACCATTCACATCTTGACTTACAATATCATAGGTTTGGTAATAAACCAGGCAAATTATTGGCGCGCCTATGTAGGAAGCCTTTCACCCCCACACAATTCACCTCTCTTAAAGACTCTCAGGGAGCACTTAAACAATCTCCGGAAGAGATCATATCTATTTTGGAAAGCTTTTATGCAAAGCTATATGGGCCGGATCATATTGACCAGGAACAAGCACAATCCTTTCTGGACAGAGTAAGTCTACCTCAAATAGATCCAATAGCGCTGCAATCTCTAAATGCCCCTATATCACAAGCGGATATCTGTCTAGCTATTAGATCTTTAGCCAATGGTAAAGCTCCAGGTCCGGATGGGTACACCTCTGAATTCTTTAAACTTATGGACAAAAGCCTCTCTCCTACTCTACAGCTGGTTTATCAGTCCATCCTGGAGAGTGGGCTTTATCTCCCATCTGCTTCACAAGCCCATATTAAATTAATAGCAAAAAAAGGCAAAGACCCTTTGGATCCTGGATCTTATCGTCCCATTTCCCTCCTTAATCTAGATGCAAAGATCCTTTCTAAAATTATAGCTAACCGCTTGGCCATTATTTTACCCTCGCTTATTCACCCCTCTCAAGCGGGTTTTATAAAGGGACGTTCGGCCACGTCAAATATCCGCAAAGTGCTTTCAGTTTTGCATCAGGCTAAAATCAACCCACTACAGGATCTAGCAATTGTCTCTCTTGACGCTGAAAAAGCCTTTGATAATGTCAGTTTTCAATGGCTCAAACTAGTCCTTGCTAAATTTGGCTTTTTCGGTCCATTTACACAATTGATTCAGGCTATGTATGTTGCCCCTATGGCTCAGATAGTAGCAGCGGGAAAAATATCCAACCCTATTCTACTCTATAAGGGAACAAGGCAAGGGTGTCCATTATCCCCCCTGCTTTTCAATCTTGCACTAGAACCTTTAGCCCGTTTCCTGTTATTTCAATCACGCCTCCATGGTATTCAAATTGGTCAACAAGATCTCCGCATAGCCTTATTTGCTGACGATATATTAATATTCACCTCCAACCCAACTCTAGATTTACCTTATATCCAGACAGTTTTCGCAGAATTTCGGTGCTGCTCGGGTCTCCGTATAAATTTTGCGAAAAGTGAGGTTCTTCCCCTATATCATGCTCGGCTTCCTGATTGGGCCTGCAACTCTCTATTTAAAATTAATACTAACCATATTACTTATCTGGGTATTAAAATTGGGAAATTAGCCTCGTCCCTTTATTCTCTGAATTATTCGCCAGTGATCCAAAAAATTTTAGGAGAATTGGAAATGTGGAAAGACCTGCCGTTATCACTCATGGGCAGAGCCCATCTCTTCAAGATGACGACTTTTCCGAAGCTTTTATACCCTCTTCAAACTATCCCACTGCTGCTCAAACATACGGATATAGTCAAGTTAAACAAGGCGATCTCTAGTTTCCTATGGAGGGGGCGCCGCCCGCGCATAGCCATACATAAGTTGTTTCTCCCTAGATGTGAGGGCGGACTGGGCCTCCCCAATATTAGGCTTTATAATCTATCCTGCATTTTACGGGTGTGTATAGATTGGCTCTCCCGAGCGTCCGTGTTCTCCAATTACCAACTTGAGTCAGCCATGGTGAGCCCGTTCGATCTGTCAGCCCTTCTACACTCCAACTTTAACTCACTCCCAGAGCATCTTAAACATAATCCACTCATACGGGACACACTGTTCACGTGGAGGGAGGTCAGACGTAGACTAGGAGTTTCTCCCTGGATATCTCGTTTTCTTCCCATTCATCACGATCCTTCCTTCTCTGTCTCTCAACAACATGCAGCTTACGATTTATGGTACAACCAGGGACTTAGACTTGTTAGCCAATTATATGACTTTGCATCAGGATCTCCGCTTCCATTCCAACAAATCCTTAGCTCGTTTGAGTTGCCTTCTCATCATTTTTTGTACATTTTACAAATCAGGAATTTTGTGCAATCCATAGCTCAAAATAAACTTACTCGTTTCTGCACGACGGTGATAGAGGTCCTTGTTAGGAATCAGAAATATAACATATCTGATATATATAGTCAATTGTCTATGCATTATGCAACACCGCTGGAATCCTCCACATCCATTAAATCGTGGATCCGAGACTTTGACAATGCCTTCACTGCGGAACAAATACTCGCAGGTTTTAACATGACCTGTGCATTTAACACAAACGAATTTTGGCGGGAGCAGCAGTTTAAAATTATGCATCACGCTTATATGCCCTGTCTGTACTCACGTTCAGACTCATCGATCTCTACGTGTCCGCTCTGTGGTCTATGTAAGCCGACACTTCACCACAGGTTCTGAAATTGCCCATCGATCTCTACCTTTTGGAACCAACTTTTGAACTTCATGTTTTTCATCACTACTCTCCCGTTACCTAGAGACCCACTGCTGCTTCTTTTCGGCAACTTGGATGCTTCCGTGTCTGCTGCTACACACCAGCACATTGCTAGGCTCAGAGCCGCCAAACCGTGGCTGTCCACTTGTCTGATGGCTGCAAGAAGATCTATTCTAAAAAAATGGGTTTCCAACGGCCCGCCAACTATCTCGGATGTCAAATTGGAACTTAACTTCTTACTTCGCTTGGATCGGCTCAGCATCCATATCTCTCCATCTACATCAGGAGAGGAAAAGTTCCACCGCAAATGGGGTCAATATGTTTCAAGAACATTTCCTACTTCGGAGACCCAGCTTCCCTCCCAAGGACTTCTAACCTAGCCCTAACTTAGCCTCTAGGCGATTCCTGATGCACGTGTTTTATTTGTCTTAGGGGGAAAATGACTGCTAAATTACCTTCTCTAAGTCTTCAAGAACCTTTACTCACCTACTTTGACTATCTGCCCTTTTTACGCCTTGGCTTCTGTTTTCTTATTCTCGCTGTCCTTCATAATCTCGCTTCACTGTTGACCCTTAGTGAAGAGTCCCCGTAATAGCACACTTTCACATGTAATGTTGAGCTGCTTCCTATTATATTTTATCATCATAGTAGCCTACTATTCTAACACCCTATTATCTTAGTGTCCTAATCTCTATATTCTGGCCTGTCCTCTTGGTCTTCTGATCTCAGACCTCTGACTTCTGATCTCTGATCTTTGGTAACAAAATTCCTTGCCCTCCTTTTCTCCTTATTTTCTTTTCTGTCCGTATACTCTTTTCTGGGCTGGTTCTTGCAGCTCCTTGTTCTCCTTTCTTCACTGCTCTATCTCT
The DNA here is from genome assembly GCF_062004578.1 of Staurois parvus. Classification (NCBI taxonomy): domain Eukaryota; kingdom Metazoa; phylum Chordata; class Amphibia; order Anura; family Ranidae; genus Staurois; species Staurois parvus. The sequence continues at coordinate 14,739,898 of NW_028317949.1, forward strand.
ACCTTCTGCTCTCATTTTGCATCTACTTCTTACCCATATACACGATGACCTTCCTCTTGGTCATTTGACAAATGGTCAACATGGATATATACATGTACTTTTCTAAACCCTTGTAAACTCTATTCTTAAGCCCTTGTAACCTGTTACATCAGATGATGTCTCCTTCCTATAAGTAACTTTCTCCTTACTAAATTTCTCTGATGCCTCTTTGTTTCTCTTGGGGTTTTGACAATTTGTTTTCATGTACAATTATTATTCTTGATTCTTTCACCGGCTTCGACATGTTGCCAAGCTATGATTACTGCATAATTTCACCGTTGGTTAATGTGTGTATACAATAAAACCAAATAAAGTTTCTTTAAAAAAAAAAAAACATATTTACAATACAATACAAATATGAAGTTAGTTTATCTTGCAACTTTAGGTCTGGTCATGCTGGCTGCTGTATGTTCCAACACAGAGGGCCCACAACTTGGAGACAAAGCATTATATCCCTTCGTCCTTTCTGTACTGTGGCTAAAATAATGCTCCCTACTGTTGGTTACTGTACCTAGCAAATGTATATTGTGCACAGCCTGATTGGAGGATTTAAAGAACGCTGCTGTTTACAACTCATGGGAGATGTGATAAAGGACAACAAAAGGCCAAACCTTTGAAATGGAAAACTATTTACAACACCAATACAGAAAAAAAACACCAATATGGAAGCTAGGAATAGTTTGATGCTGGAAATGTGTCGCCTCCACCAATAGGAGAAGTCCACATGCAGGCAGTGATGTGAACAACGGAAGGAAACACAAGAAGGGAGCAGGATCACCACTTGACCACTCAAGAGTACTTATTTTCAGACCCAGGCACCATACCAAGAGGTGGAAGAATACCTTTGATACAGGCAGTTCCTTACAGTCGGCCCCTCTGAGGAAGCCTCTGGTTACCTGGATCTTATTCAACTCCATTGTGTCTTGTCATCATACAGAAAGGAAAATTGCCCTTACCGACCAAATCTCTGACCAGACCTCTGATGTGTGATTTTGATATTACGCTCATTTTTCACTTGTCTCTGGTGAGTGCGCACTTTTATTATTTCCTAAGGAGCACCACCAGTATCCAGTACAGTCACCATTTATCTTATATTCTATAGACTTTATGGACATTATCTTGAATTATTTTCAGTTTATTCTATTGCATATTTGATTTTAGCGCTGCACTATTTTACAGGATTTGATGCTACAATTCGCTCATTGGTTTAAATGTACACTTCCATAGAACTAAAATATATTTCTAATTATAATACTATTTACATCTGCTAATGGAGTTTTCACATAAACTCATTATCTAAACACATATTTTTATCTCTTTATAGAGCTATACCCTTGCACTTATGATCTGCATTTTTTTTCTATTTGAAATTTTTAAACTGCCCTTTTCTTTAACTGCTTCCATACCAGGCACTTTACCCACTTCCTGCCCAGGCCATTTTTCAGGTCTCAGCGCTCTCAAACTTTGAATGACAATTCCGTAGTCATACAACATTGTACCCAACCTAAAATTTTATCATTTTCTTCACACAACTAGAGCTTTCTTTTGGTGGTATTTAATCACCGCTGGGGTTTTTATTTTTTGCTAAATTAACAAAAAAAGACCAAAAATTTTGAAAAAAAAAATAGTTTTTCTTTGTTTCTATTATAAAATTTTGCAAATAATTGTTCTTCATAAATTTAGGCCAAAATGTCTTCTACTACATGTCTTTGGTGAAAATAACCCAAATTAGGATGTACTATTTAGTCTGTGGGAAAGTTATAAGAGTTCACAAACTATGGGATATATCTGAACATTGATCAATTCTGAAGCACTGACGGCCTATCTAAGTTCTTGAGGTCCAAGAATGTCTGAACAGTACAGATATCCCCCAAATGACCCCTGTTTGCAAAGTAGACAGTCCGATGTATTTCATAACAGGCATGGCAAGTTTTTTGAAGTTGTAATTTTTTTGTCATAATTTTTCAGAAATTAAGAAATAAAAAAAAGATTTTCACATTTTTTTTTTATACATACTATCAACAGTGCAGTACAGCATCATCATATAACTATCATGGCAGTGATCAGGTACACTGACTGGTGACAGTACGAAAAAAAAAATTGATAATTTTTTTTTAATTTTTTTAATTTTGTTATTTTTTATTACATTTTTTTCTCTATGACCAAAGTAGAATAATGTTACCATAGCAACATTGTACTACTTTGGGGAAGTGATCAGTATTATTATTATTTTTTTTTTTATACAATTTGCTTATAGCAAAGAATTACTTTGCTATAAGCAAGTATTTGCCTGAATGAAATCGATTCATTCAGAGGTTTTTTTTTGTGATTAGCTGTGATTTGGCCACGGCTAATCACATGACACAGCTGGGCTGTGATTAGCCCAGCTTGTGCATGTGATCGCTGTGACCATTCACAGCTAGCCACACTAGTTTACAATGGATGGCATGAAAGAAAGCCATCCATTGTATACAACTGTCATGTGACCTGCTGTGATTAGTCACAGCAGTGCACATGGTACTGGCAACGGGGCCGATACTCAGATCTGTCATTGGCATTGTCCAAGGTGCATGGCCAGTGACAGATCACGACACAGCGTGGCCCTGCAGGCATGTGCAATCCGCTCTCCGGAAAGGACGCCATATGGCCTCCATCCGGAGGGACGAGCTGTTCGCATGGCCACCATCTGGCTATAGGCGGTCACGGGTTAAGGAATTATCTGTGAACATTTTTAGGTAGCATAGGTTGTCACCTTTTTGCAGGCATGCAGTATTTTAAGTCTTGACATATTTGGTACCTATTCACACACAGCAATATTGTATTTTATATTTTACCAAAAAATCTGGTACTATATTGTGAATATGTGCACTAAAATTCATTTAAGTGTATTTTTTCCCTAGAAATTTGCATTTGGTAAATGGCTGTGCAAGTATTGTGTGAAATAAATATGCAACATCCACTATTTTATTCTCCAGGGCTTCTGCTTTCAGAAAATACACACACATATATATATATATATATATATATATATATATGGGTATTTAATAATAAGTAGCAATTGTAGCAAACATTTTTATTTTAACATATATGTGAGAAATGTCAAAATGTCTAGATGGCAAGTTTAAAAAAACAAAAAAACAAAACTCACAAATCCCTCCAAAGGTCCTCCAAAAATATAGCAGGCCCTTGGAGGTGTCTTTTTGCTGCTCGGGGTCAAATTGATTTTTTAGGAGTTTTTTCTTTCATTGGGACATAGTCCTCAGGGAAGTGCCACCCCATGCTGTTTTTTGAATACCCTTTTGCCTATTAGCGAAGGAAAGGGACATATTATCTTGCAAGATTTGGCTCCCAGTTATTTCAGCATCTGAACTTCTTTGAAGTTTGACAACTCTGCTTGAACTGAACCCAGGGCAGTTTCTTCAGAAAACTTGCCATGGCTCCTAGTAAATATCTCATACTGTCTACTTTCCAAAAATTGGAAGGTATTTGTACTGTCCTGGCATGTTAGGAGCTCAAGATATGAAATAGGTCATCGGTATATCAGGTGTGATCAGGTGTTATCAATTTTCAAAGACTGGTGATAGCTTGTAGACTCTATAACGTTCACACAGACCATATAATATACACGAATTTGGGTTATTTTTACCAAATAAATTTGCCAGTATAAATTTTGATTAAAAATTAAGACGAGAAATTACTTATTTGAAAAACTGTATAACAGAAACTAAGAAAAACAAGCTTTCTTTCAGTCTTTTTTTGTTTATTGTGCAAAAAAGTAAATAAACCCAGTGCTGATTAAATACCACCAAAAGAAATCTCTATCTGTGTCAAAAAAAATTAGAACATTTTCATATGGGTACAGTGCTGCATAACCAGGGGTGGACTGACAACACATGGGGCCCCCGGGCAATTGGGGATCACAGCGCCCCTGTATCCTTGCCCACACTCAAAACACAACCAAAAAAGCCTATAAAAGGTACCAGGGACATTTTATGTGGCCCCCTACTGACCCCGGGCCCTTGGGCAGTGCCCGAGTGCTCGAATGGTCAGTCCACCCCTGTGCATAACTGAATAATTATCATTTAAAGTGCAACTGGAAGCTGAGAATTGGCCTGGGCAGAAAGGGGGTGAAAGTTCCCAGTATTGAGTAGGTTATAATTCATCTCATAAATGCTGTTATATTTTGAAATATATTGAATATGGCCAATATTGTAGTATTTCAAATATATGTCAATATATTTAGGAAGAATATTTTTAAAATATATTTCAAATATATTTTTCTTCCATGTGGGTCTCCACTGGATAGGTGGACCTTCACACAGCTCTAACACAGCTTATCTACTATAGAATCAAGGGACAATCAGTCCCAAATGATAGCTAGTGGTGACTAGACCCTTCCTTTGGGTACTAAAATACCACATGAGTCCACCTGGTTGATAATTGCTTCCCTACATATATTAAACCTTGTAACATACCTGGTGGTGGAGCCTGATATGCAGAAGTAAGCTTCTCTTATACCAATGGCTCAGGAGTTCTGGTAATGTAACAGGGAGCACCAGAGCACAGAGTGGGGACTAGTGCCTGACTGGTTTTCCACTAATAGCTGCTGAAGAGTAGGCTTTGTGTTTGGGAACAGCAGGGGGGCAGACAGGAAGCTCACTGGCAGGTAGACTGGCACAAATAAGCAGGTCCAGATGCAAGGAGGAAGTCCATATGTAGGGTCAAGCAGTCCAGGTCAGCAACAAGCTGGCAGATCAAATACATTCAGCAGACAAAAGAATAGTCAGGGGTCAGGCCATGATCGGTAACAGTGGGCAAAAAAAGTGGATGAGCAGAAGGAGCAGGCAGAAATAAATTCCAAAGACAAACCATGGGTCGGGTCAGTCAGGAGCAGATCAAGTTGGTAGCAGAACCAGCAGCAGAAATTCAGGGAATGTAATAGACCAAACAGCAGAGTTCCTTACTATTTTGTATCAGGAATGTGCCCTTCCTGACAGACCTTCACTTTTCTGTGGAGCTCTGGGAAGTCTACCTTCGCACTTGGAAAGAGTTTTTATGTGATGAGAGACAAGGAGTTTTTATCATAGAAAAGATGAATCATTTTTTTAGCAAATCAAGTCTATTTCAGTGTTTGGCCTTGAGTACAATCAAAGGTTTAATCTTGGCCTTAGTTCATAGTGTTCCTCCTGTATATACCCCAATGTTTCCATGAGATCTCAATTGCTGGTTCATAAAGATCTGTTCCTTGTATTTATCATGGATTTTCAATTGTCCATACATGCTCACAGGGTTTCCTTTCTTGTCACCATCATGTTGACAAGGACAGTTTTCTGTGTAGGTGGCCTTAACCTGTACAAATCTCTCTATTGTGCTATGCTTGTTGTGAGGCCCATGGCCTCTTTTTCTTCCTAAGGTTGTACATTGTTCTACCATCTCTATGTTTTTCTTTGACACATCCTAAAGAGATTTCTCTCAATTGGTATGCATTCGTTCTGTTAATCTCTGAGCTACTGCTCCTTTTTTAACATCCTAACTCTCTGTTTGTTGTTCCTGAGGGTCCCTGCTTCTTATTCCACTATTGTAAGGTGGATTCAGCAGCTTATTGTCCTGGTTTGTGTCCTCACTGCCTAGGCCCTTTTTCCCTGTCAGGAGACTCTCTATCAGATCAAGTAGCGCTTCTTAGAACTATCAGCATCATGTAGCTTTGCTTTCAATTTGTGTGGCAGCTACTTGGTCTTTCTTTATACTTTGTTGCATTTTTACAACGTAGACATTCAGGACTCAGCTGATGTTGGCTTTGGGGAAAAATTATTCAGGTGGCCTGTAGGCTTGACTGACCCAACTCTGTTCAACACTCATGTTTGTAGGCCCATTTGCCTTTTAGTTGGCTTTACTACCCACCCCTCATTTGGACTGCTTTTAGACATCTTAATGGTTCCATAATTACCATTCTGTGTCCTGTGATATACAGTTAAGGGAAAAGATTGTTTTTAGGTGTAAAATCCTTTTCTTGGAGTACATAACAGGAAACAGACCCCCTTCCTTTTGTATTTATGATCCACACTTGTTATTGCTTGTTAAAACTGAAGGCATGCTGAGAGTGGAAAAGCTTTACCAGGATGTTCTTATATCTTTGCTTGCCAGTGTCAAGTTTTCCTGAAGGTGACTGTATAATCTAATGGTTTAAGAATTGCTATCCTCTCTCCTGTGATATGCTCCAAGAAAATGACTTTTCAGGTAAGATAGAAAAAAATCTTATTTTTCACCAAATTTACTACGCTAAGTGAAATTTTCCTTGCAATTGGAAATTCTTTTTGCAAAGTGAGTATGCTCTACTCGTTTAATAAATAAATCCCATAATGATTGTGCTGTATCCATATTCTGTGTGCAGAAAACTTTGTGTAACAAAAGACTTTCATTTAAGAAAAAAAGTCCTGTAATTTACAGTATGTGCATCTTTGAGAATTGTGTTTGTGGCAGAGTATTTAAGGCATATTTTGAGGACACAAAGAATATGGCATATGTTTGCACTCATACTATACCAAACAGTGCTATGCTGCCAAATAACCCAAAGTGCAATGAAATTGAAAATAAAAATTGCAATACAAATATATATGCTCTTTTTGTGATAAGATAAAGTGACTATAAAACTTAAAGTCCCGAAATATCTATTTATATTTGTGTGAACTGATTATACATCAGTCCATCAGTGTATCAGTCTGTGACAAATGGTGTAAAATGTTTGCACTGTCAGAGTGCTGTGAATATGCTTTCTCCTAAATGTGTCCAAGGGTGCCCCAGGTTTCTCACAATCCTAGAAAGATTCCTGTCAATGTCTTATTTTCTTGGGATCAGGTTTATATTTCCAGGTGGCATTTTGAAGCACACTCTAAAATTCCTGATAAATACATTTTTTCTTTGTCTTTCTTTCAATAGAATACATAAATAACATTATCAAACTGAATGTGTCTAAAATGTGTTAGTTTTTACTAATTTTTCTTGTTGCATAAAATTGTATTTGGCAGATGCATAATGGCATGCTTGTATGCATGTGACCTTTTCATAATGCTGTACTCTTGACCCAAAGTGATTGATTTTTTTTCTCCTCTCGTTTAAAATGTATGAATGTGATATTTTACAGAGTATATTAGATGACTTTTGCAATATGTTGACATCTTCGAGCACAAAATTTTCAGAGTTACTTTTATTCTCATTATTCTTTCCTTACAAGTTATTACACTAATGTTTTGCCATTTAAAACTACAGTTGAAAGTTTTGACAATCTTTATGATTTACACCACCTAACCTTTAGAAATACGGTAACATTTTCAATCTCTATACAACATGTGTTGTTTATGTTGCAGTAGAGACTTCAGTATCTCATTTCGTTTAATTATTCTCTCTTATTTCCTGCTCATTTTCCTTTAGATATGTCAAAATGTGCAACGTTTAGAATTGTCACGTTCATTTGCTTTAAAAGTCAGTGAAGTTTCAAGCAATGGACTTAACTTTTTCAATGTCATTAAAGAAGTCTTACTAGGCAGGCTGTGGCAGGCTATAATAATGACTGAGGAATATAAACAAGCTTGAGTATTTTATTTTGCAGAAAGAAATTTAGCAAATTCAGGATCCTAATGTTAGCCTACGGAATGGAAGATGAGATAGAAAAATGATTTGTAGCTCTGCTTGTGTTCTAATATCTAATTATGTTTTGCTGTGAAAATCTGCACCCAAAATAAAAAGAAAAGACAGTTCTTATTATTATCTAATATAATACACCAGTTGCTACAATTTATAGTAAAGCTGTTTCATTTGAGAGTCAGCTGACAGTGGCCTTTATAAAGATTGTGGGTTTTAAGTCCTGGCCATCAATTCATTTCTGATTCAACATTCCAATCATCAGTATGCAGTATCAGTTAGTGGACTTTTAGTGCGGGTAAGTAGACATTTCACGTATTTATTAAAATAGAATTCCAACCCAAACTTTTAAAATTTAAGGGCACAGTGTTGGACAGTTCTAACGTCTGTTAGGTTTTTATTATTGTTTGTTTCTCATTATAAACTGATACAGATATTAAGTCTACAATTATACAGCTGTAATAATAGAAGAAAAAAAATTGTGAATGGGGACACCAGTTCTAAAGACAGGTCTTAAGGATGTATTTCTCCTCACTAGCTAATTTTTTTCTCACACCCATTATATCTCTAATACAGGAAGGGAGGAACGTATCCTCAATGGGGAGAATTAAAAACCATGTACATCAAGCAAATGATAGATACTTAAATGCTTAGTAAGTCACTGAAGTCTCCACATCTACTTCCAGTATAGACATCCTGTCCTGTCAGATCAGTTTTCAGTTTATTTCTTGCTTATTTGTATTTTTTAAACTGTATTATTTATTTGATATATTTTTACATATTTCTGTAAACCTAATGTTTCCAATTCATCTACATTCATGCATGTTTTTAGCCCTGATGAAGGGAACACACTTCCCTGAAATGTATTGGATTGTCACCTGCTTTCTCTTACCACAGATGGTTAACTTTTTTTCAATTGAACCAATATGTGCTGCTAGGGATGTTCGCTTGCCGTGCCTCACAATGCAGTGGACGTTACCAGTGCATTGTGATTGGCCAAAGCAATGAACCTGACCACAGGTCAGGTGCAATGATTTGCTCAATCACAGTACAATTGGGCAGAGCTAGCGGTGACATAACTGCTACCTCCACCCAATTGCTTACATCTGAAAAAATGTCAGATGCATCGAGTGCTTGGAGGGTGTGGACAGGTCTGCAGGCATTAGGTTTTTTTTTAAATTTCAGTGAGTCGGCATCATCATGACAATGCTGGACACTGTTATTAACGATGGATTACATTTATGGAACCTTTTTCTATTTTTTTTTAATAAAGTTCTGGAATGAATAGTTTGGGGGGGGGGCGAATGAGTGCCTTTTCTGACCAGCTGGGCTGCAAGCTTGGAAAAAGGTCTAGTAGGGATTTTGGGGAGGACCGCACTACATTTTTTTTTTAATTTTTGGCGTGGATGTTCCCCTCAAAACCCATAACAGACCCAAAGGACTTGGTATGGATTGGGGGGGCCCACACTATTGTTTTTTTTTAATTTTTAATTGCCGGCAATTCATTTTGCATTTATCTGTCAGTGGGGAACCCCATTGACAGCTGAAACATTGTTTTCACTACTAAAATACCGCATGACTTAATAAAAAAACTCATGCGGTATTTTAGTGAATGCAAACTTTTTTTGGAAAAATGCTGTGCGGTATCTTACTGAATACTTGGATGCGGTAAGATACCACTTAGTGAATTGTCCCCTGGGTTTGAAGCTCACAATCAAGCTTTCATTAGGTTGAATGTTCGACCATAAACCGAACAGGGCCCCTTCATTTAGAGCTGTGAACTTTGCACTCCTTAAACTCTCTAACACCCCTTTTCTTCCCTCTTATCACAACCTTGTCAATTTTGGACTCACCCTGTTTTCAATCTTCTGTCCCTTCAAGCAGCAAAATGTTACCACAGAAGCCTTCCTTACTTCAACTCTTGTGCTACCACAGACATATACAACAAAATCTCACCCCTGTTCTGCCCTGACCAGGTCACTTTTGTCTGCAACAACCCACTCCTAAGCCCCATACACATTTCTATAATATAGATAAGCATAGGAGGACTTTTCACACAGTCAGTCAGTAAAACAGAGGTTAATACAGAGTACCAAAGCAAGGAGAATTTCACATAGGGTGAATGTTCACATTGACAGCAAATAAAGAAGAGGTTAATTTAATGCACGTTGAGATAAGAAGATGAATTTATGATCTGCAGCCATATGTAAAATGTTAAAAGTGCCTGGAAGCATATGCTAAAAAATGGAATTTTAGATAAGAATGAACTTTGCAAGAGTGCCAATGCACCCAGGAAACAAGAAGGTGACCAGAGTAGCTGTGAAAGAGAGGGGTCAAGGGGACATGTGTTGAGGTGAGCATCAGAGGAAGGTTTGGCAACATCTTCTATAGAGACAAGGTCAGAAGAGAAGAGCGCTGAATGTGGTGGTAGAGATTATATGTTGGGGGTGATAACTGAACAGTGGCAATCTCATCACAATTGGCTTTTAAATGATTGGCAATGTCCTGGGCAACAAATGAGTTAGTAGGTGAAGGTGGAAGGGATGATATAGAGAGTTAAAGATAGAGCAGCATTGCCAAGGGCTGAATAAGAGCATATTAAGTGTGAAGTATTTCTGTTTGGTATAACTGAGGGAGAAATTACTGTATTTTTCAGAAGGGAAGATTTACCCAGAGAAAGGTCTTGCAGTGATTTGATTTTATGCCACAATTACTCAAGAGTACAACTATTTCTTTTGAGAGTTCTGATGGCATCAGTTTGCCAGAGTTTTAGTAGGCGGGGCCTAATGATGTATAGTGAGGGGAATACATTTGTCCAGGGAGGATGTCAGTGCGCTGCTGTAGACCGAAATGGCCAAGTTAGAATTTGTGTATGATTTGTTTTATAGATTGTCACATCAGAATTGGGGGTTAATTGGCAAGGTTTTTATTAGTAACTGTTTGCTGGCAGAAGAGGATAGGTTGAGGACAGTGTGTAAAAGAGTGAGTGGGAGAGTGATAAGGTTGTGATCAGAGAGAGGAAAAGGGGTGTTGGAGATGTTTGTAAGGAGTACATAATCTAAATAGAATATGAGGGCAAGGGTGTCACCAATATTCTTGAGTAGGAGTGAGTAGAAGTGTGTGTTCCTTGGGTTAAGTAAAAAAAAGAGCTTAGGTTGAGAAGGTGAGACGTAGCTGGAATGTTAGAATTAACAGGGATGTCACAATCACCAAGAATGATAGTGGATTTCTTTTGGTTTGGTAACCTACGCCGAGGACTGGATTGTTCTGGATATACCCAGCTTTGTTTAGCTGGTCTGGAACACATTTATATTTATTTTGTTTAAATGTGTATTGTAATTTTGCAATGCATTCACATGGTTTAATTTTTATATTTGTGTAAACACTTTTTATACACATTTGTTTTGTGTCACATTATGAATTTCACCTTTGCAATGTTTTTCATGATACTGAGTTTATTCACAGTTTGTAATCTTTAATGTATTAAATTGTTTAGTGCTGCTGTCTTTGTTTATCTACATTAGTGGTTGCATAGCTGCCTAGACTGGGTCTGAGGAGTCATTAAAGACATTTTTGAAACAGCTTTATAGCTCAAAATGGAATTTAGAATATCTACAGCTAATAACTACAGGGAATGTTAATTTTTGGACCTTAGAATAGAACTTAAAGGGTCTCAAATTAGAACTGGAACATTTCAAATGTCAACATATTGTAATGGTCTACTAAATGTGAAAAAGTATGTTGTTGGCCTTGTAAGCCAAGGTCCCATGTATATACACCTAATGACAGCTCCATTACAGTGTGGGTGTGGCACGAAAACAGGTCTGCTTATTGTTTAGTGTGTGTATTTGTATTTTACAACTGACTTTGTTTTTTTTTATTTAGGGGGTACCCCTTACTCATTCAAATTAAAGGCAGACATCAAGGGACCCTTTACCTTACAGAGGCTGCCAAATTCTGATACTTTGCCATACCCCCAAACCGCTGGGTTAGGGTTGTGGAGAAAAGGCTCTCGTCCTCATCAATATTTGGTCAGGGGGGACAGGGGAACTTGAGGTCATGCGGCCTGGTATAGATCAGGACGGGTTGTTACAAACTGATTCTCTCTTTCTTGGTCAGCCACGCTTCATCTTTGAAAGGGTTTGGTATTCCCTTCCCCTACTTCCCTGGTCTGCCAGACTGCATGCTCGGCCTAAGGGTCTGATATGTATTTGGGGTGACCTTATGCAATATTTTTAATGGAGATTCCCATGTAATTTTTTTTCTTTATTCTTTTTATCCTTGTGTGGGAGCCCACCTAAATTCCATTCCAGATCTGAGTTAAGGTGATTGCCATAATCTATCAATAATATATAAATAAATTTGCTGCTAGTGGGGCTTTAACCACTTGCCTACTGGGCACTTTTACCCCCTTCCTGCCTAGGCCAATTTTCAGCTTTCAGAGCTGTCACTGTGAATGACAATTGCGCGGTCATGCAACACTGTACCCATATGAAATTTTTATAATTTTTTCACACAAATAGAGATTTCTTCCAGTGGTATTTAATCACCATTGGGTTTTTATTTTTTTGCACTATAAATGAAAAAAAATCAAACATTTTGAAAAAAAGGTTTTCTTTGTTCATATTATAAAATGTTGCTAAATGTTTCTCCTTTACTGATGTGTGTTGATGATCCAGCACTGATAAGCTGAACTGATGAGGCAGCACTAATGAAATGGCACTGGATGGGCACTGATGAGGTGGCATGGATAGGCATCACTGAAGGGCATTCATAGGCTGCACTGATGAGGTGGCACTGGTGGGCATTAATGAGGAGGCACTGATGATGAATCAGTGATATGCAGCAATGAAGTGCACTGATAGGTGGCACTGATAGGTAGTGCTGAAGGGCACTGACTGGCAGCACTGATGGGCGGCATTGATGGGCGGCACTGATGGGCACATATTGGGAGTACTGCTGGGCAGCACTGTTGGACACTGATGAGAAGCACTGTTGAGCACTGATGGGAACTTTTGGGGCTTCACTGATAACCAGTGCCCTGATTATCAGTGCAGATGTCTCCTTTGACAGTTGCAGGTTATCAGCAGTACTTTTATCATGCTGTGACAGCGTGAGGAAAGTACTGCTGATAACTGGCAAGCGTATCTACGTGGTGGTCAGCTGTGGACACAGCTGATCACATGGTAAAAGGCCATTGTGATTGGCCTTTACCATGTCAGACAGCACCAGGTGCGTGGCACTGGGGGCGCGGGGGGGGGGGGGGCGCATTCTGGGAGGACATCATATGGCACCCTCCCAGAACTGAACGACTGCACAATAGCATGGTAGGGAAAACTTTGAAATATTTTCAAACCCAGTCATGGTAATTTTTGTTTGTGCATACATGCATCACATTTTAGCACATAAATGCATACAGTAAATGCCCCACATTTCTTGTTAACAGAAAAAGTCTTCAATGACATCTGGAGATGATGTTAAATGTGACCATCAACCCATTTCTAAAAATAATTTCCTTCTTCAGAGGTATAAAATGTAGGAAGCATCAGATCTAGTAAGAGATATATGCCATTACACACATAAATCTATATGAAGAATACCTAGCGCTGAATAGCCATTTTGTATATAGTTATATTAACTCATGCTACAGGTGGAACAAAGGTAAATTTACAGACCTTATTCTGAACCTGCAGAGGGATTGCTGTCTCTCACTCAGCCTACATGGGGTCACATCGAAAACCTGAATGTGGCCCAGCCAGAACACACTGGGACCACAATTAGGTAAATATCAATTTAATCATATGAAGTTACAACCTCTACTATCCCCAGGAAGAGGAAAGCAAAAAAATATATGTGACCATCAAGTGGAGTATCCTAATCATTACACCATCCAAGATGTAGTACAGGGGGGCCAAGGACTGGATTTACTAGTGGGCTTCCATCTGCAGAAAATTATGAAAAATTAAAAGAAATAATGTACAGATGTAAAACAAGGGAAAATTCATTTCTACTAGAAAAAAGAGGCACATCAATCAACCACCTTTCTAAAAATCCAAGGGGTCCCCCCACCAGCCCCCAACAAGAAACATGAGGCACTAGTTTACAGTTCCAACCCGAATTGCTCAAGAAATAATATTCCATATACATCCAAAAATCTCCTCACCAAATACATGGCCACCAAGAAGTATCTTTATCTAGTCCAGAAGGGGTTAGAATCCACTCACTTGCAGAGAGAGAGAAAACAACACTCTCCATATAGCAGTCTTAAATAGTGCATCAGTTCCCACCCGCTATGGGATGAAGCCACTGCAAGAAGTAGGCGGAGACATCAAGTGCCCCATCTTGTGTGTCAGGCATCAGAGAATTTTTGATATCTATGAGGAATTATATGTTGAGCCCCATATGGAATAGTATAGAAGAACATAAACAACAGTTTGTAATGCATGGAATGGTAAAGGCATTTTGTATCAGAACAAACAGTACCGACAAAGCTACATTTTAACCTCAGATGTCTTTTAGGCAGCACATTAGCAAGAATTTAAACAACATGTCAAATTTAAATATGGATTTTGTCAAATGGAGGACATAATCATATGTGCCCTTGTACATTTCAACTTTGATTGCTGTCACATAGGCATCAACAGAAAGTCAAACTAGGCTAAGTGAACAGCAGGCAACCTCGGTCTCTCAAAGCCTGGAACAATATTGTAAGGAATAGCATTCCTTACCTTCCTTAGTGTCTCTAAGAGCTAAAGAAACTTTGGGAGGGTATTAATTTTAATGGAAGCTATACAGCCAAAGAGGGAGATTCAATGCAATAGAAGTGCTCTAATATTTTGAAAAAGAGGAAGAAAAGTGTCCTCATATGAATCATATGTGGGGTAATTTTTTCATTTATCCACCATGTGTAGGGGAAATAGCTGGTTAAAGGATACGTTCACCTTCAGGAACATGTTGCATGTTCCACCTGATTTGAGGGTGAAACATGTAACATTTTCACATTTCTGGCTGCTCTACCTCCTCCAGTGACAACAAGTGGTGTCTTCTCCCCCAATTGATGTCACTATTTTAAAAAAAGAGTTCTGTGAATGGGAAAATAAAAGTACTGACATCCTTTGTGGCTGTCTGTTTGTAGTTCTCAATAAAATACCATGGCACTGTTGAGCACTCTTCCTGTCATTGTGTATCTGCCTGCCTGTACGAGATATGAGCAGACAGATACATTGACAAGTCTGCAGGAGTCCTACATGGCACCGGTAATCTTATGATCATGGCTACAATGATTTACAGGCTCCAAGTAAAAATAAATAATAAATTCATATTTTTTTTACCTGCAAAAAATATGTTATTTTTTTTAAAAAAAAAGGTGAGTTTATCCTTTAAGTTAAGTCATAAAAGGAGTTTAGCTTCTGTTTTAGTAGGATTATTTTTATATCCTGATAAGGAGCTATAAGTCTCAAAAGTATCAAGATCCTTGTGTAGATTAGGAAGTGTTATAAATGTTTGAGACAAAGTGAGCAGCTGTCAGCACGGAAGAGCAACATTTTTAATTCTCTATTTCTGACTGGGACATCATGTATGTTTTTATCTTTCTGAATCTGAGCTGCCAAAGATGTTATACATAAAAGAAACAAGAGAGGCAATAGTAGGTAGCCTTGTCTTCGGTGGAAGTGAGTCTTTTGATAGATTGAAGAAAATTTCCTTTAAAGCCAATGTATTCAAGGGTGGCAAAAAGCAATGGCAATCTCAGTCTGTCGACAGCCTTTTCGGCATCCAGGCTCAGCAGTAGAGCTTTGTGTGTTTCCCTGTTAATTATATCTATTAACTCTATGGCTTTTCTTATGTTTTCCCCTTGTCAAAATGGTAAAAAGCCTACTTGATCCTTGTGTATTAAGGAGAGGAGGATACCATTTAATCTACGCTACAGCAATTTTGTGTAGATTTCCAGATCAAAGTTTAAGTGGGCAATAGAGTATGATCCTTATCAGCCTTAGATATCAGTGTGATAAATGAGCTTTGCGTATCACAGTGTGGGGTCTTTGTGGATAAATCCATTAAAGAGGTGCATTATGTAAGGTAAAAGTATTAGAAGAAAAGCTTTGTAATATTCATGTGAAAGACCATCTGGCTCTGGAGCTTTGCATGTGGGCAGTGTTTAATGGTTTCCGTCATTTCATTTTAAATAATGGGAACGTTAGATAAGTAAAGATCGGAAATCGAGATTTTGGATATGCCCCAATCAGCTAGGTATTATTGCATGCATTTGAGGAGGTCCCTAGATGGGCTGTGAGGAATAGCAGGATCTTTGTTAAGGTCAGAGTAGAAGCCTCCAAAGACCTGATCTAATAAATTGGGATGGCATTGAAACGCCCTGCTTTTGTCTCTGATGGCACATGATGCCAGTTGGTAATTTTGTTTTCTTTCAGCTTCTTTTCTAAAAGTGAATGGGCTTTGTTACCTTTATTGTAAAAGATTCCTCTGTTTATACAAATTATAAACTGGAGTCAGAATCAGTCTTCCTATACAACCTCTCAGCTATTTTGCATAGTAAGATTCAATCCCTTCCACGGGACCTTCAACTCAACCTACTAATCCTTAATACTATTATTGCTTGGTGAGAAAGTAGGAAAAAACTTGGTTTATCCCCTCATGCCTCAAGGTCCCTTCCTATTCATGGAAATCCCATCTTCCCCCAAAGTATGACATGCAAGGCCTACACAATCTGGTACTCACATGAGTTGACTTCTATTTCAACTGGACTCTTTTAAATCAAAATCCTTTCAGGATGTCACTAAGGTCTTCCAGATGTCAGGAAATCTTCCCTTTTATTATCCCCAAGTGCCTGTTTATGTTATATTATGTTGCCTAGACAATTTAAATGTAAATTAATTTGCTCTATTTCCAAAAGTTACAAGAAGCTGAGCATGCATTTCAATTCTTCTACATTTGAAAAATTTTAATAAATACTTTCTGGAAAATGCACCAGTGGACAAACTTCTAGAGGGATAAAACAAAATCTGCAAGTATATGAACAATGAAACGTAGAGAATGGCTCAATTTAAATTGATTCATAGTCTTTATTATATTTATTACTTCTAAAACCTCTCAGTATGCTAAATGCCCACATTGTAGTCACAACAAACCCACCTTGGTGCAGCATTTCTGGCAGAGTCCAGTGATTTTTATTTTAACTCTGGCATCACTGTGATACATATACCTAAGATCCCTCCACTATGTTTATATTTTATTCAGTTATGATAAAGACATCCTACCTCAGCAGGACAGTTCCTGTGGCAACCTTTCACAATGGATACACATTTGTCTACTGGTGGCCCAAAGATCTATCTTGAAAATTTGGACAGCCCCACCACATCAGCTGCTACAATCACAGCCCTTAAGAAGGACCTTCAATTGCTTTTGTATAGAGAGAAACTTGATTCAGAGACCATGCCATCCACACTATCTTCATGCTGCTGGGTGGACCAAAATGATAGTTGCAGAGAAGAATCCAGTGCCATCTTGTCTTCACCATGCTGAAGCAGACCCACAGTTGAGTCAAAGTAGGTCTGGATGGTGTGATAAGATTTTCATAGGATATTCACTCGGATGCTTCCATGAGATGCTTCTGGACATGCCCCTTTTTATATAAATTTAACTCATATGGTTCTGCAATACCATGTGCATCCCCAAGCATGTTACTATTTCTTTTTTTCAAAATATATTTTATTATATTTTGAAGTAGAAACAGACAGTATAGAATAGTCATATAAACCAAGAATGTGTAGTGTGCTAACTCCTCATCCAGACATATAAATTAAATAAAATAATCCTCCAGTAATCCCATGCAAGATAAATCCACACTACAATAAAAGTCCAACTCCCAAATCACAGAATGTGCATTTAATCACAGAGTGCGTTTAACAATCACTTTCCAGAAGACATGCTCATGCTCAAAATACTCTCCCTGCTCACCTTTAAGTTTAACCTACAAATTATAATAGGTCAAATGCGTTTTTACAGAAGTGAATCCTTTCATGTGGCAATGAATCCAGAATTTCTTCACCCAATCAAGACTCCAAAAACATGTATACAAAAACAAAACTATATATTGTAGTGCAACACCGTTTAAATTAAAGCTAATGGTTGAGTGCAGAAAACCGATGCACTCACATTACAGCAAAACACACCATGCTCCACAACAGTGTTGTAAAGTGTTAACTTCATCCAACATATACAGAAGTGCTTCCCATCCCCAATGAGTGTACAATGCACTCACCTTCTTCCTTGACCTATATATCATATAGGTCATAAACACTATAAACGTTGATAAATCTTTTGCTTGTCCACCGCTATTCCTTAGTAGCTATTTCCTTGCTACTGGTCCTTTAAGAGACCCGATTTCAGCTTCCCACCGGGATGGTAAATGCTGTGTACAGGATGCAGTGATCAGGAGTAGGTCATATATAACCCTGGGTAGAGAGTGCAGTGGTCAGGAACATGTCATATACAGCCCTGTGTATAGAGTGCAGTGGTCAGGAACATGTCATATGCAGCCTTGTGTATATAGTGCAATGGTCAGGAGTAAAGCCTATACAGCCCTGTGTATAGAGTGCAGTGGTCAGGACTATATCATATACAGCCCTGTGTATAGAGTTCAGTGGTCAGAGTATTATAACCAGAATGGGCTGTATATGACATGTTCCTGATCACTGCATTCTATACACAGGGTGCCATGCACTCACCTCCAGAGTTTCGAGGGTCCCTGGGTCAAGAAGTCTGACATTTAAATTGAAACAGGACTATGATCAGAAATCACTATTTTATGCATTTGAGGGTCCCTAGTGTGTGGTAGCAACATTGCATTGCAGAACATGTAATCTAGACTGCCAAGGGTAGAATGAAGGGGTGAATAGAAGGTATACACTTTTTCTGTTGAGTGTGGCAGTCACCAAGCATCGGTTAGTTGCAATGACAGGACTAAAAGAGATTGACTTGGAGTCATGCTGGGAGTACATTCCTGGCTAGTAGTTGGAGGTGGGCCATTGCATCATTTACTTTAGCGAGGTCTAGGCTGTCCTGAGTTATTGGAGAATCGTGGTCTTTTTGATGAGTCCTTCCAGGGCTGCGCTGATCTCTGGGGCCACTAAGATGTTGATTTTGAGCTGGTGAGGACCCTTGTGGGGTGGCTGAAGTTGACTGGAGTTCATTTTCAGCTTCCTTAGGGGTAGTAAAGAGCACAGAGCCTCCATATGGGGTGTAAAGGTGCAGGACTACAAGGTATGCAAGGGTGAATCTTCCAATCCTTTGGGACAGTGCTACGCAGACAGATTGAAATGATTTGTGTTTGAAGCAATTTGTGCCCATCTATCTGAAGAGAGATTGTATAATAGCTACTCTGTCAGTGTAATTCAAAAATCGAGCTATGACAGGTCTAGGAGTTTTGCACTCGATAGACAGGGCACCCAGACGATGTGCGCGCTCCACTATGCATCTATCCGAGATCCCAAGTGTTTCTGGAATGCGGTTAGCACAAAGATCTCCTGTAACGGTTTTCTAAGTCATCTATTTTCTCCAGTAGATACAGTTTGGTCTGTGAGGTCTGCTGGGTAGCAAGTTGGAACTGATGTACCTCATCCACCACATCCGACAATCTTTGCTCTGCCTCATTGAGCCTCTGTGCCTGTTCTCCTAGTTCCCTCCTCAGCTGATCTTTTCCCACTGCTACTGCTCTTTTGATTCCAGCTTTAATAGTAGGTGATAATACGGCTGTCACTGCCTGTGCAATCTTACCATACTGGTCATCTACGCTGGGTGCAGGCATGTCCAGGGTTGATCAGGATTGCAGGAATATTCTGCATGGCAGAGGAGGCTGAGGCTGCAAGCTGCTGTGGAGGAGATTGGGAGCAGTGTGGAATCAAATACCACTCCATACAGTAGAGCGATGTGACATGAGCAGGGAAAGCACTGTTTTGAGGCTGTCTCCGGGTGTGGAAGCGGTTTTATATAGTGATCGGTCGGAGTCGCTGTCTTCCCCTATTCTACATGCCGGAACCGGAAGTAGCATGTTATTTTAAGTGTTGCCATTTAAGGCACATTATAAATAACTCTCCCTGCTAAATAATATTTTTAGATTTTTTTTTTTTTTGCATTAGTACAGGTCTACCATGGCAGGGCCATGCTACCCATGCACTTTTTTATAATAGCTTACAAATTAGCCTTGAAAAAGGCCAGAAAATATCATGATATGGCACATAGAGTCCTCACTAGAGTTCAGCAACATATTTAGGGTTTGCTGACTTCCAGCTGGGTTTTCAGAGCTTCCAGTGAACCACATTTTTTTTGATTTGCTCATCCCAAAGTAAATACCTGAAATTCTATTTTGACATCATCAATAATTTCAAGTACAGTGTAAAAATGAAACTTTCCTTATATCAATGCAGGTTATTTTGAAATTATATGAAATTCTTGAATTTGATCATTTGTTGACTGCAGAGTACATGTGTTTACTTGCTGGACATTACAATTACATATTTCTTTTTTTTCTTCAGCAGGAGGATTAATGGGGGCTGGAATACAAATATACTATTTTGTTCACATAAAAATTGTAAGAAACGACCACCTTGTGGGTCCTTGTGTACCATCCTATATTTATAAGCTATTTTTATTGTTTTCTATTACAGGTGTTTGGTTGATGGATCTTTACTTTGTTTGTGGAGATCCATATGTATACATTTCATGAATTTATGGGAATAACAAGTTGTGTTTATTTTAGATTGTAGACCAATCTTTGTTTGTTTGTTTTTTAGTTTAAATATCCTTATATGTTATTGTATGAACATTCAGTGGGGTTTATTTGCTAAAGCTGGATAGTGCACAGTCAATCTCACTTCTGCATAGAAACCAATCAGTTTCTAACCTCAGCTTATTCAGTTAAACTTTAGCAATAAAACCTAGAAGTTGATTGGATTTGTATGCAGAAGTGAACCTGATTTTACACTCTCCAACTTTAGTAAATATGCCCCAGTATGGCTGTAATAACAATATCTTACTGTTCATGTCATTGTCACAGAGTTTCTAAATTTCATCTACAATAAGGGTTACTATCACAGTTGTATATGCTCATACATATACAATTCTCGGCTGTCAAATTCTCAATTCTTTAACAGCTACTAATGATAAACATTCATGTAGCTAATAGATTACAACACATACCACATTTACCAGAACACTCAGCTGATCTGGAAAATTTCAATTATTGTTTAATGTCCATTCCCTGTTGTACTCTATTGTAGGTCCACCCAGGGGTGGAGGATGTTCTATTAGCATCAGATATAAGTCTCCATTTGTATGCCTACGGAGAAAATATATATTCAGCCTTTGAGCCATTATCTAATAAATGGCTGCTGCTTAGTTATGCACAACCATCCTTCAATTATCTTTCTGGGTCAGTAAATTTACTATTGGCAGCAATGATGAAAGGAAAAGACATTTGGAGTGTCTATGACCTATATCCTAAATAGTCTGGTCACTGGATGTGTTTCATACACAATGTATTTGTTTTTCAGTATATTTAGCAATTCTTTACTCATCACGCAAAATAAAATAAATAAATGAATAATGTTTTACAAAAATAACCTAATTGTATTTTAAAACATTTCATTAATAACTTATCAACATGCATCTTTATATCTACAAAGTAGCACCTACATTTAAAAACGTAATACAGGAAAGATAAAAGTTGCAATTTCAAAAACCTATTCTACAGAATAGTGTATTGAATGCAATGACAACCAAATATATCATTCAAAACCCAATGTTACAAACAATCTATTATCCTCTGATGATTTATATCCCTACTTTTAAAATTCAACAACAGTTTTCAGACTTTGTTCTCTAATGCTTTACATTATAAATAGAGAATTTATTGCTACGTCGTAAAACCTTTCCTAGCCTAAATGTAGTTAAAGGTTGCCCATATTGTTTGCCATATAATACAAAATGTTTCATAGCAAAAAAGGGCTTTAGGTATCCTGGCACAAAATGCCATATTTTCTACTTATGTTGACAAGCAAAATTGCATTTCTGATTTCGGCATTTTGTTCTGTTTGGCTCATACCCATATATTTCCATAATTTATACATTTTTAAATAACTGTAATAAAAAATATTTCCCCTGTTACTTACTGTTTTTTGTGCAACCTTTTTACCAGACAGTAAGTGAAGTAAACTCCCCAGCAGCAACACAGAATAAAAATGCCCCATTTGCCTCATAGGTGTAAATAAAGATTTCATGTCTGGACTTATAAACACAAATCTTCTGAAATGACTGTCTGTTCTAAATTAAAAAAAAAAATAACGAGTGGGAGATAGAGGGATCCTAAACAGCATGTATTTGTGTCAAATATTTATAACTTTTGTAGAGCAGTGTTTTTGAGCATCTCTTGGTTAGGTGACATCAAGCAGCCATTCTTAGCATAGCACAACATTCTAAAGAGTCTTTCAAACACAGCAATTGTGTTTGCTCTCTTAGCTTATTAGGGATACATCCATAATTATTATTAGTTATACACAGTGCAATATATTATCAAATGTAAATTTTGGGAAGTTTATAATCTATATTCCTTTATGAAGTAAGCATAATGTGCATTTTTGGTCAGTAACAATCATCAATAAAGCCTAGAAATTGTGTGATAAAAAGCCAGAAGGCTTGCAAATGCATATGACTGTCTATCATCACCGGATTGAGAGCTTGAGTGCTTCAATATACAGTTTTAGCAGTAGAAGACTAATTAAACTAGTTGACCTTTTACAAAATAAAACAGTCCAATACATAAGTCATCAGCACAGCAGAAAGAGGACAAAA
Organism: Staurois parvus; assembly: GCF_062004578.1. Taxonomy (NCBI): domain Eukaryota; kingdom Metazoa; phylum Chordata; class Amphibia; order Anura; family Ranidae; genus Staurois; species Staurois parvus. The sequence continues at coordinate 14,762,437 of NW_028317949.1, forward strand.
ACGTTCTTGTTGTAGGTGTTAGATATGCATACACACTGCTTGTTATTTTTCTTTCCAAGTCAACTGTTATTTTCTACGTGTAGTAGACAGGCATTTTAATATTAGCTGTCCTTTAAACACTTAACTGTCTTGAGTAGCTCATATATGCAACTTGTAATTTGAGTAATATCAGCTTTTAAACTTTCAAGTACTGTGTTCCCTGTATACTAATGATAATATACATTATACGTATATAAGAATATACCATAAACTAGAAAGAACATTTTAAGGCAAAGGGTTGGGGCATGCAGCAATCAGTAGTGAATTCCATATTTAGGAAAAGGTAAGGGCAGATGGCAATCAATAGTGTATCTGTTATTTAGACAAGGCTTGCTGTAGTCATAGTAGCATGGGCAATCCATATATATATATATATATATATATATATATATATATATATATATATTCAAGGCAAAAGGTACATTACCCAGGAAAGCTAACTCAGAGAAGACAGAACTGATTCAGTGTTTTGCAAAGAGCACCCCACCTAAGGGAAATGCCTCAATGACCAATGGGAGTAGAGAAGCAATCCTAGATTCCTAGCAGTACAGGGACTGATGCTCAAAAACCAATGCTCTGCAGGAAGAGAGTGAGAGTTAGAGAGAGTGTGGCTGCAGGGTGAAGGAGTTCCAGGAGAGAGACAGTAGGAGAAGTAGAAAGAGGGAGATTTTCTCTAACAAGGCTAGCAAAAATATCATGGTCAAGTAAATATTCTGCTTTATTTAATGTGCATCTTGGCAGTCTTCTACAGGCAATAACATCTCTATTAGTTGTAAATACAGTATATTTTGTACTTTAAAAAAAATGTATCCTGGGTATTCCTTTTATATTTATTTTTTTTCTCAGCACCACATCCATTAAGTTTATAGCTAGTAGTTGCAACTGGTTCCTGAACCTTTTTTTCCTGTTAAAAATTTCTCAGTGTATCCCATTTATTTGTGCACCTGTGCCCAGAATAAATCTGATTAGCTTTGGTTTTTCCATATTTAGTTTTTGTTTATTATTTCAAATTGATCTTTATTGGGTTAACTGCTTACTAGAGATAGTAACCAGTTCAACTGATATAGCTTTAGAGAAAGGGTCTTTAAATCCAAATCATCATAAGGTAGAAATCATATATGGCTATCCTAAGCGGTAGAAGGCTTTTTGAGCATCTAAGCTCAGCAATAGGGAGTCCTGGTCCCTTTAAGCACTTCAGCCAAATCTTTTGTCTTTGTGGTATTATCACCAGCTTGTCTAGCTGGCACAAAACTAACCTGATTTCTATTTATGTGCTTAGGGAAAAGCTGAGAAAGCCTGTTGGCCAGGATTTTCATGATTTTATAGTCTGAGTTGAGAAAAGCTATAGGTTTATAATTGGCCAGGTAGGCTGGGTTCTTTCCAGGTTTTAGGATAAGTGAGTTATAGGAGTGCATATACTGAGTGCAGGGAATCTCTCCTTTAAGAAAGGACTGATAGAGTTCAATCAGAAAAGGGGCAGAAGAGATTTATAATAAGAGTAGGATAAGCTGTCTGGCCCAGGGGACTTATGGGAGGGGCAAGTGTTTAGCCACTTCTTTAACTCAAGAGTTCTTCCATGATGATAGTTGTGTTTAATTTCAATAGTTTTTATTGAATTTTTCAAGGATAAACAAGGGTAAACAAAGGAAAGAGAGGGCAAGGGTAAATGGTTCAGTCATACAGTAATACATTAGACAGAGTATGATTGGTCTTTTTGTAGTAATTCCGTTCTAGGTTGGATGAGGTGTTGGTCTTATTTTAGCAATATCATCAGAGGTATTTGCATGTATTTGATGCACTTCGGAAGTTATTGGGGGGGGGGGGGGTATTGGAGGTGAGGTAGAGGAGGATAGGAAAGATGGAGAAGGCTCTAACTGAGAGATTGAGGGAGTACCAGTCTTGGTATGGGATATGATTTTGTTTCTTCAAATGTCATCAATGTTATATAGAACATTTAGGGTGTTTTAGCCATCGGGTCCACTGAGTGTTGAATTTGTGGTAAGAGGAAGAGTTAATGGCGGATAGTTTTTCCATTTGACATTGGGTGTTAAGGTCTATAATTAATGTAGTGATTGAGGGGGTGTTATTCGTATTCCATAACCTAGTAATATTGATTTTGGCTGCAAATAGTATGCGGGTAATAATTGTTCGGGAATGGGTGGAGAGTGTTTCTATTCCAATGTGAAGTAGTGCCAATGAGGAATTTGGGACTATCGGAGATTCGTTTATTTCAGATATTAATTGGAATGTAGTATTCCAAAAGGATCAAAGTGACTTACATGACCATAATATATGGATTATTGAGCCTAATTCGCCACAATGTCTCCAGCATGTAGGAGCATGTTTCGGATAAAAGATTGAGAGTTTAATCGGGGTCAGGTACCATTGGTGGAGTATTTTTAGATATGACTCCCAGTGGGAGCTACATCTGGTAGCTTTATATGTGATATTGAAGGTATTTTCCCAGCATTTTAAGGTAATTTGGGTTGAAAGGATTTTTTCCCAATTGGTTAGGGAAGTTGTTTGTATAGTGAACTGTGAGTTGATGAGGTGCGCATAGAAGGTGGAAATACCTTTACTCGGGTATTGGAGTCTGGTGAAAAAGGTGTAAGCTGTAATTGGTAGGACGGTGTTGTGGGGTAATTTGTTTGCATGTAAAAAATGAGCGATTCTCAAATATGTAAAATTTTCAGTAGAAGGAATACCATATTTGGTTTGGAGAGACTGGAAGGGGAGTAACGATTGGTTGGAGTGGAGATCTGCTAATTTAGTTATCCCTTGTTTTGTCCATTGAGATAGATCCAAAGAAGGAATGTAGAGGTGTAGTATATTGGTTGGAGTAGGTATATGTTTAATATCTTTAAATTTAGTGGATAGAAGGTCTCGCCAAGCTTGCAGGGATACTATAATGCAGGGGTGATTTAGGTGGGGTTCTATGATTTTGGACGGTGGAGACAGGAGTATATTTTGGGGTTTAAGAGGTTGGAAGGGAAGGGTTTCCATAATGGACCAGATTTTTTCTTTCGAAGGATTCCACCAAAAATATAGTTGGTCTAAGATGGCAGCCGTTTTGAGGTGCGGGAGTCCTGCTCCTCCTTTAGTTGTAGGTCTTATTAACAGATTAGTGGCACATCTTGTTTTTTTCGAGTTCCATAGGAACTTCGATAGGATTGATTGTAGTTTAGAGAAGCATGAATTAGGGATTGGTAAGGGGAGTGTACGGAATACTTATAAGATTTTGGGTAAAATATACATCTTTAGTGTTGCTACTCGGCCTAGTTTGGAGAGTTCTGAGGTGCGTAGAGTGTTTAATTCTTGGGGTAATTTTTCAAGCAGTATTTTGTGGTTTGCTGCGTAGAGGTGATCCGTTGTTGATGTAAGTTTTATTGCCAAGTACGGGATGCTATTTTTTTCCCATGAGAATGGGAATTGTTTGGCTAGTAGGGTTTGGAGTTGGGCTGAGATGTGAATGTTGAGTATGGAAGATTTAGTTTTGTTGAGTTTGTAATATGAAACTGTTGAGTAAGTTTGTAGATGTGAGCGAATCACAGGGATTTTTTAGGGTTAGTCACCATCAGTATTATGTCATCTGCAAATAGGCTAATTTTGTGCTCCATGTTAAGATGGGTGATTCCTGTGAATGCTTTGTCCTCTCTGAGTTTGGAAGCTAGGGATTCAATAAGGAGTGTAAATATTATCGGGGAGAGTGGACAGTCTTGTCTAGTACCGTTAGAAATGTTGAAAGGATCGGATAATGTGCCATCTGACAGAACTCTAGCGGATGGTTGAGAGTACAGAGACAAGATGGCTTTCAGCAACCATCCTGTGATGCCAAATTTTTGAAGCGTGAGGTGTAAGAATTGCCAGTGTATCTGGTCGAACGCTTTCCCTGCATCTAAGGATAGGAGCAAGGAGGGGGTGTTGGTTTTTTCTAAATTGTGTAGGAGGGATATGATTCTTCTGGTCGCATCTGGTGCTTGGCGACCTGGAATAAAGCCTACTTGGTCCGGGTGTATTAGGGTGGGTAGGTAGGCCCGATTAATGACACCCCAGTTGATCCTCTGAGAGATTATCTTCTCAAAATGCGCTTTAAATTTGCGCATCTGGTGAGTGCACAATTTATTATTTAATATCACCAGAAGATTTTGGGAAACATATCATTCTTGCATTAGATATCTCTTCACCAGACTTCACGTCTGACTGTTTCATTGGACTTTCACTGTTGCATTTATTATGAACTCTTATGTGTAGTATTCTCATTAGATTACTCTAATACTTCACTATTTGAACATATTAGCGCTGCACCTTTCATTTTATTATGTAGGGAGATGGCCAGTTATCTTAGGGCACACCTATTGTAAAGGGGACTTCCATATTTTGCAAAAACCTCCTCATAGACCCCCACATCCACTAAGCAGGGATATGAGAATGAGGCATATGTCCTCATTAAAATGTAGACAATGTACTTTGCAAGGGAGAGACACTGTACCCCCTGCAAAGTACCCTCCTAATGGAGTGGGCATGTGGTTTGGTATGGTTTAGGAGGGAGAAACTGCAAACTCACTATTCCCACTTTCTTGAACAGTTAGGCTGCATGCCTGGATAAAGATCTGGTATGGAATTTGGAAGGAACCCCATGTCATTTTTTTTTGTCTGGGGTTCCCTTCCAAATCCAAACCTGACCCTTATCAGCAACTTTTTTTTCATACAGGGCCTCATTGCCACATCACACATGTGTGACAGCGCAACTCATAACATTTAAGATAAACATTTATTTAAAGATATTTCTGTTGATCGTCAAAGACCAATCCATAAGCATCTTTCTTTAAAAAGCAATGGTACAAGTATTTTAACAAACTTTGTTTCAGAGTCCTACCTGTTTATGCTCTGAAGAAAAAGCTGTTTGGTGTCTGCAGAGTGAATCTGAATGAGAGTGACTTTTCCATTATTAATCAACTCATGCACTCGCAGTGTAAAATGCAGGGTATGCATTCATTCAGAAGTGAGTAACCCTTTGGGAGTATCTAATCAAAACTGTTGCAGAAGATGCCTATAATCTGACTTCTATTTTAGTGTAGACTTCTGGGAAAATTAGTGAGCCAATCACCCAAGCAGGAAATTACATTTCTAGGGTTTCCATACACCAATGCTTAATGGAACACCTCTAGATTGCCATATTGCATTGACTTTTACAGAAAATTACAACAATGCAGATTGAAAAGGAAAGGTAATTTTTAATAACATTCAATTACAATATTGTTTACGTAACAATTGAACTATATTACTGTTTAGGAATGTTGTATAGGAAACTTTCTTCTCAGAAATCCCAAAAAGGGAATTTATACCCCAATATGAAGGAAGAGTTTCAACTTACTGGTCACATCTAACAACAGAGGAAGTCAGCCCACTTTATAGGTATCTTATTCTTTATGTAGCTTTGGCCTTTGGCTTGCCTATCAGATAATGTCTTTGTCAGCAATATACAATGTGATTAGCCACTGACGTCAGAATGTGAGATTAAACCAGCTAGCTACATTATAAGTGATCCAATTTCTTCTTCATTGCCAACATGAAAATACTGAAAATATGATTTTTTAATGTAAAATTATATTACTTGGTAGACTGTGCCTAATGGCTAAAATGTATTAAATAACTTAATGTGAACTTTAAAAAAAGTTTTACTTTCATGAACAATCAGTACTATTGAACGCTAAAATAGAGTGCTAGATAATTACACTAAAATAAATTGCACAAGAACAAAATACTGTAATTGAAAACTGCAAAGACTAAAACAGTCTAAAATCTGGAAGCACTGCTGCCAAACAAATGTTTACAGGTCAAATCCTCTACTACCTAGCAGTAGCTATATTCAGCACTGATTATTAACTTTTATTTTTGTCAGTACTTTTTACAATTTGCTTTTTCACAGACCACAAGCTTATACATAGCAGTGTGAGAAAAATCCAATATGTCCTTAAAGTATATGTGAACCCTCACATTGTAAAGCAACCCATTTGATTTACAATAGAAGTAAAAGGCAACACATGTGTGTATTGATATAAAAGACATTATAAACACCTTTTTCCCTTTTTTTACAAATGATCACATACCCTCTTTTCTCAGCTGCATAAGTTGCTCAGAGAGCTAGGCAAGGAGAAACAGCGTTACACTGATCTTCCCAGGGTATGACTGTGCAGGGGGAGCATTTCAGCACCAGTCCGATCATTATAGAAGATCACACTGAGTTCTCAGTCAGAAAACTCATACCTGTGCCAGTTGCTAATAGAAAAGCAGAGGGACTGGCAGGAACTCCAGGTATTTCACAAAAAGAATGCATTACAAAGAGCTGGATATATTTTTATACAAGTACATAGTACGGCAGGAACATATCAAACCATTAAATGTTGGGTTCACATATTCTTTATCTAACAGTTCATATTCTATATTTTTAGTATGCTGTTGGAAACTATTATATTTTAAAAACATTTATGTGCCCAGTTAAATAGAATATCAGTCTGGCTCAAATTTTGATCAGATAAAGCCTGTGCATTCATTTATTGTCATCATGATATCCTTAAAACGTAACTTCATGCTAAATGTTTTTCTATCTACAATATTCAGCTTTAGTCCAGAGCTCTGTCCCAGTAACTCTTCATCACATGATAAGGATGAGCACATACTGTGAATATAGAGTGGCATTGCCCTGCCTGCTAAGAAGATGTCACCACTGCACCCTTTATTTACAGTGTACATCAACACATCAGTGCCGCTCTTTTTAATCAATGCCGACTACCCAGCTTAGAGAAGAGGCAAAAAAGAAAGATTATACCCTGAGGCATCATGGACCAGCCTGAAAACTTCTGAGAGGTACTAAAACATTGAAGTTAAAAATAATGCCTGTGAGGGTCAAAAGAATTGGAGGGGTGACATTTGAGAGTTGGGGAGTAGACTTGAATTAGGTTTTAAAACATATTTCTATTCAATGAGCTGCAATTCATTACAGAAAATACATAGTACTTTATTTGAAATATCTAGGAGACATTAATAATGTCCTAATTAGTTACTCTGAGAGGTTTAAAGTTTGATAAACAGATTTTAGGAAGTATGTATTCTTCTATCATTTCATTACATTAATTCATTACATTTATATTGCACAATAATTTCTGGTGGCTTTACTAAAATAAAAAGATGTGCTACTTTTTTTTAATACTTTAACCAAAATGATCTATAACAGTGAAAACTCTTTGCACTGAGATTGTCGTACTAAAGTCAATCAAGGTGTATGTATTATTTGCAAGGCCGAGATTCATTATATTTCATATACCATATATCTATATCACATTAAATAAAAAAAAAAGTGATTTATTGCAGCTGGTTTGTAAAAATATTTTAACCTGAGTCTATAAAAGGCTCACTGCAAAGTGATGACTTCTATTTTCACTTTTACCCTGCTGATGTCTTCAACATTATTGTATTTTCTTCTGTATTTTAGTAGCTTTTTTATCACTCCTAATTTAATAAAAGTGCACATGCCTCTACTAGCAAGTGCCTTCATTTTTATCCATCTTCAGTTCCTTGACATGAATACTTCTATATATCACAGTGGAGGGAATAGAATTAAATTAACTTGTTCTCAGATTTAAGCAATATCTGGTTTATGTGATTTAGGTCCTTCACACAAAGCAAAGGTCAGTTTCAATGTTCCTGTAAAACTGCATTTCTGAAAGACTTTATGTGATGTTTGATGCAGGGCATGTTCGGTAAGTCAAGAGACATTGTTTGCCTTTCTGCAGTTGTGTAGTGTAAACCTAACTATGATCTTTATGGATTTACAGAATGTATACAGTAATGTATTTCTGACAAAAATTTAGTATTTTGCAAAAAAAAAAATGTTGCTTATTATGAAGATCTTGTAAATATTTAAATTGTTATCTAATCCTAGTTCCTGAAAGGGTTGTCTGTGTCTCATTTAGAAATCTCTGCATTTGGGCATTGTCAGTTCAATATGCTAAATAACTTGAGCTATTGTGCACGCTTCAAACTATTTATTTTATGTTTTATAAAGAAATAAGCAATTAGCATAGATTTTCATTAATTGACTCTCAGGGATATGAGGGTTTTAATTTGGAAAGACAGATACTTCCCCTTTTGCCCTACTTATTAAGCACAGGTGTGAAAGATAGGTACTTCCTTTCAGCTCTGCCTGTTAAAGGATAAGTTCACATAATAAATGCAGGTAATTTACTATTTTTTAATTATGAGCCTGAAAAGCATTGCCCTTGCAATCAGCAGATCACTGGTCTGCCTGTACCTCTGATACAGGCAGGCAGTTACTTAATGATGGGATACCCAATGGGCTATAAGAGCACTCACCAATGCATTGACAGTTTACTGAGAACTACAAGCCATCAGCTGCAAAGGCTGATGGTACTTGTGGGCATTCATTCCCACAAAGCTGCTCTCTTTTCAAATTGTAACAGAAGGTCCAGGGAAAAGATCCCCTGCCCACTGTCACAGAGAGCAGAGTAAGGGGAGAGATGCAGCAGCGGGAAGATGTTACATGTTCCAACCCTAAAAACAGGTGGAACATGTAACATGTTCCCAAAGGTGAATTTATCCATTAAGCACAGACATGAAGTAAAAGTGCAGGAGAGTAATTGAGTCAGAGATGACAAAGGCTCTCTATTGCTGCTAAGAAACAGGAGGACTGTGTTGACAGCTAGAGTAAGCTTGGGAAAAACCTATACATGCTTGGGAAGTTTTAATTTTTCTTTTAGGATTTTCTTCCTCTTTTATGTTTATGTTGAAAATATGCCTGTTTTCCTCTTTACTGAAGTAAGCCAATTGTATTTTCATAAGACTGTATTTCTAACTTCAGATTTTCCCCCCAGTCCCCACAATTGGTGGATGATGCAATGGGTAGATTGAAAGATGCATGCAAGTCTCAAGCAGTTAATTAAACCTGCACAGACTTTAAAATCCACAGGAAAAGTGATAGAAGAGCCTAAAGTGTTACTAAACCCAGGGCCCTGCATTCACTATATCTGGTCTCTCACAATACACAGAAAATGAAAGTGCAATTAATTTAGTAAATATAAACAGCTAAATACCTTTTCTCCTCAGCAGTTACAGCAGTCTTGTGGTTTCTGTGTCCAGCCCAGTGCTATCTAAAGCTTGCCGGAGGGGTTTTCCTCCTGCTCTAGGAGGATGGAAATCCCATTACCTCTGTCTGGGCAGTGCTGATTGGCCCTATGCTGATCACATTCACTCACCCAAGAAAAAAAAAACCTCTCTAGCAATATACACCAAACTGAGCATGTGCAAAGCCTATGGTTCAGTCTGGAGATAAGTGGTGATAGCTTGAAAAAGGGAGGAACAGATAAGAAAGGATCAAACAGCCTTTTTTCACAATGCAGATGATTAACCCTTTAGGTTCCACAGTGAGTATAACAAGCATACTTTAATGCATATACAGACTGATTTTACTGTTGTGGGTTTAGTAGCACTTTAAGCAGCTGGCCCTGGCCAATGTGCAAGCACAGACCCATTATGATGAGGCTCTTGCCCAGCAGCAAGCAAAGGTGCAGCCACAGCAGGCGGTCCCTGCACAGCAGCAGACCCTGGTGAAGGCAGTGACAGCCCAACAAAGGACTAATTGTTTGCTAGTTTGACAACTTATGTTATACAGAATGCAGTGACCCAGCAATCCAGAAGGCTCCCAGATGGCCCCTGTATGCTGGTTGAAAGGCTGGGGGATGAGTACAAAAAAGTACAGTGGCACACAGCACTGAAATAAGTGTACATGCAGTGTTTTGAGTGGATTGACTCTAGAGAAGGGCTGCCTGAGAAAGACTGTAAAAATGCTCTCTGTTGCTTCTAAGAAAAAGGAGGACTGTGTTGACAGACAGAGTAAGATTAGAAACATCTTGACATGCACAGAGCAGTGTAATGTTTTCTGTTTGGACTTTTTAGGGTGTGTTCTGAAGGTATGCATTTTCTTTTCCCCCTTTTTGCTGAAGTAAGTCATTTGTGTTTGTTTCATGGAAAAATAACTTTTATTTTCACAAAATCCTATTTCTGAAATTTGATTTCCCACTGATCCCTATAAAGGATAGTATCCAGTTGTCCATTACTGTGCATTGGTTATAGAATTGTAAGTAATTTTACACTAAGTGTTTAGATACCTTAATTTGTTTTGGTGCCTAACATATGAAATATATTTAGTTGTACTGTCTGAGTGCAAGTGTGTATGGTTAATCACTGTTTTATTTTCTACATGTTTATTCCTTTTTTGTAAAGTTTGTGATCAACAATAAAGATACCTTTTTATTACTTCTATAATCTGTTTATGTGTGTGTTCCTTAAAATAACTGCAGAACCTTCAAAAGTTTCATATTGTTTTAAAGAGTATCCAGCAAATTCCTCCACCCTCTGCACTCATCAGCACTCTTTTAGTCCATTGAGAACTAAAAGCCATCTGCCATGATGTTAGACAGGACTTGTAGTTTACTAATTCACAGATCTTGCACATCCAAGTTGATTTTAAATGTGAAAGTACATTATCTGACTCTTTTTTCTCATTCTTTTTATTGATTTCCAAAAATAGTATAATACAACATACAGAACACAAAGGAAAACAAGATAGCCCATGGGCTACATAATAAAATATAGAAACAAAACAAACACAGCTATCACTGTAGGTTAAACTACAGAATTCTGCAGTGATATGTGCAAGTAACCTAAAAGTAACAAAATATAAGAGATACACAAATTTAAGAATTCAAGTGGTAGGTCTAACAAAAAAGGATGAACTATGTATGCAATAAGACATTGAAGACATCAGAGTACTTTTAGTAAGAAAGTATTCTCAACTAAACCTGTCATACCAGAGTTTCCAATTTGAATCAAAGATAGCCCCAGTTCCTCTTTGGTTAGTTAGCAAGCTATCATACATATGGTGGGTACTTACAACCTCAATAGCTTCTGATAAATTGGGTGAAACATTTGACTTCCATTTTCTCCTAATAGGAATCCTGGCTGCTAGTAAAGCGTGTCCCAATTGAGCTGCAAAATTTTGGAAATTTCTCAATGCCCAAGTTTAAGATTGCAAGAGTTGATCAGGATGTGTAAATAAACCAGTAATATCTGAGATGAAATGAAAGATATTGTTCTAGAAGCCAGTGATATTTCTACATAACCACAAAACATGCATAAGCTGACCTACAGACCCACATCCTCTCCAGCACAATGGGTATTGAGATTTATGAAATTTAGAGATTCTGTAGGTACAGCGTAAAGCAATTTTTGTGTAATTTCCTAATGGTTAATACAATTAAATACTTTATAAATCACGTTAAAAGTGGATCTCCACTGGGAGGAGGAGTAGTGCACTCCCAAGTCAACTTCCCATTTTAAGAATGGACCTGATTTGGAAAAACTAATTTTGTCTTGCAATAAACTCTAAAATAGTTATATACCATTAGTTGAAGTAGAGTGAGATATAGAATTGCCAACTTTTGCTATGAATGGATATTGTCAGCGTTTTAAATTGTTGTAGGAAGTGAGCCATGGGCAGATAGAATTCACTGGAAAGCTCCTGGAAAGATTTAATTTTCTCTTTAGAGTATAAGTGGGCACCACATTTGATACCTTTTTCCTGCCAACTTGTTAATTGGAGATCAGGAATCACTCCAGAAAGGATATTTATAGGTAATTGTATAGGTTCTGTTTGTGAGTTGGAAGATGGAATGGTGAGGAGTGTTATCCAGGCAAGTAAAGAGGCTTGTAGGGTGGGTGAAAGAGACGTTATAGGATGCGGTTTGTCAGATAATAAAAAAAGGAGAGGGTTATGATTAGGAATAAAGGCAGATTCAATATCACACCATAATATTTCTGAAGATGGAGAATATGTTATTTGAGCAAAAAAAATAGAGATCTAATGTAATCCTTTAAGTCCACCCATCCCATACCACCTGCTAATCTATGTTTTAAAAGCTGGGAGCGTGCACATCTAGATTTTTTTTTTGCACCAGATTAAACATTGGAGAATGGCAGTTAAGGCATGTAGATGGTTTTACTTTAAGGGGAATAGGTAGAGTTCTAAACACGTAGAGTATCTGGGGCAACAGGAGCATTTTGAAAGAGGACAATCTACCCGACCAGGAGAGTTCCAATTTGGCTATATGATTGGCCTCTGTAGTTAGTTTCTCTATAAGAGTTTGCATCAGCCAATTGACTGGTTGCTGGCATAATTTTTAGCCCCAGGTAGGGAATGCCTGAGTCTTTCCATGTGTAAGGGTAAAGAGTTTGTAGTTTTGACCTAAGAGAAGAATTTAAATATAAAATAAGTTATTTTGCATAGTTCACCTTGTAATATGAAATATTGCTAAAGGTTTGTAGAATATCATGTGCTTTAGGTAAAGAGGTATAGGGATCGGCTAAAAAGAGTATAATGTCACCTGCAAAAAGGTGTATAATGTGTGATCTATTTTTAAGAGTGAAACCTTTTATAGAAGGTTAAAAATTGAAGGGGATAGTGGGCATCCCTGTTTGGTTCCATTGCTTATGGGAAATGTGTTGGATAACATGATTGATACATGTGTGGAAGGAGAGGAATACAAAGTGATAATGGCTGAAAGGTTATGCCCTGTAAAGCCAAATCTTTTAAGCATCTGTTCCATGTCTCTCAAGTGAATTCTGTCAAATGCCTTCCCTGCATCCAAAGGGAGGAGCAAAGAAGGCATTTGTTGTGATTTAGCGTAGTGTAGAATGTTGATAACCCTTTGAGTTGCTTCGGGGGCTTGACTCCCCGACATAAAATCTGTTTGGTCTGGCTTTATCAGAGTGGGTAAGATGGGGAGGAGCCATTGTTCTATAATTTTTGCATATATCTTTATGTCGATATTGAGAAGGGATATAGGTCTAAAATTTGCCGGTGATGTGGGGGCCTTTCTAAGTTTGAGTAAGGTAATAATATAAGCTTTGAGCATATCTGGGGAAAAGAGACTGTGGATATAGCTAAGGAAATCATTGCAGAGAGAGATGGGGATAGATACATCTGGAAACGTTTGTAATAACCATTAGGCAGGCCATCTGGGCCTGGAGATTTACCTATAAGAAGTGATTTGATTACTTTGGCAATTTCAGCAGGTGTTAGGGGGGCATTGAGGAAGTCTATTTGCTCTTGTGAATGAGAGAAGAGTTTAAGTGATGACAAGAACTGATCAATTGCTGCTTCTGTAGGTTGAGGAGTGGTGAGATCTCCATTAAGATTGTAGAGTGAAGAGTTGTAATCAACAAAAGCATTTGAAATTTCTTCAGGATTTAATATCTTGTTATTGTTTGAGGGTTCTATTAGATGGGAGATCTTAGCTTGAGTCTTACTCTCCTTCAACCTGTATGCTAGAAATTTGCCTGCCCTGTTCCCTAAAGAGTAATGCTTTAGTTTGAAAAATGTGAAATGTCTATCTAGTTGTTCAGTTAAGAGTAGTTTAAAATTGGTACATAATTTGGAGAGTTTATGAGCCAGAGTATCAGAGGGTGATTTTTATTTTGGAGTTCTACAGTATGTTCCTGATTTCAGTGACCAAGTGATCAGTTTGTTGTGTCCTTTGTTTTTTTTTTACTCCAGATGCTATTTGCAATAAGATACATACAGTATATATGACTTGTGTGCACACCATACAGTGCATGGGTTGGAAACAGATTGGGTACTTATAGAGAAGTATTCTGATATGTGTTTAGCATTGAAGGGTGTGTGGATAGGTGAATGTAAGATCTGAGAGTTGACACACCATATACTGTATATGCCGGCCCAGGAGTATTTTCCTCCACCACTGAAATAGAAATTGGTGCATGGTCTGACCATGTGATGTCCTGAATGGCGGATGAAGATATCGCCTGCAACAAAAATTTGTCAAACAATATAATGTCAATCCTGGAGTAGGAGTTATGCCTAGGAGAAATGAAAGGTATCGTCCGGTTCATTGGAGTGTTGGCATCTTCACACATCAAAAATGTATTCACTGTGAAGAAGGGGTTGCAACATAGGCACTGAACGTTTTGAGGTGGAGGTGGAATCTAAGGAGTAGTCCGCTGTAATGTTAAAGTCCCCACAAACCATCAGGGTTCCTTTCTTAACATGAGCTATTTTGTGGAAAAGTTTCTTCAGGAAGCGAAGTTGACTTAAATTCAGGGCATATAAATTGACTATATTAAAAAGTTTATTATTTAGTTTGCAGATTAGAATCTGGTATCTGCCTTCTGGGTCCAGAATCAAATCATGAAGTATAAAAGCAATAGAGTTCCTGACTGTAATGAGTACTCCCTTTTGTTTGATGGGAGCTAAGGCTGCAAAAATATATGGAAAGCTTCTATGTTCAAAGGAAGGAGAAGTTGAGGCTTGAAATTATGTGTCCTGTACACGCAAGATGTTGCAGTTCAGCTTGAGCGCTTCCTTCCAAAGGGAAGCACGTTTTGATGGATGATTTAATCCATGAACATTATAGGAAACAATTTTGAGTACCATAGTGAAAAATCAATATGTATGATGAATATTTTAGATAAGTCCAGCAAACGAGGTGGAAATTTGTACCTTGTTGTATGAGCGCAGAGTCCAAGTAAAGAATTTTCTTGACTGTGAGAAGGTGGGTGAATGTCTTCGTGCAGTATATAAAAGCTGGAGGGTTTGTCAGACCTATAAAAAGTACAAAAACAAAAGAAAAAATAAGAACATGACACAAGTGTGTCAAAAAAAGTTGGAATCTGAGTCTGAGTTTAGGTGTAGTATTACTACGCATCACAGTTGAGAGGAACTTTATAGATCTAGTGCTCCATATTGCTAGGGAATCTAGTATATAAGAGTAGGACATTTTCTGAGAGGTGCTCAAGTTATTATCTCTTTTGTTCCACTTGTGAGCTACCACCTTGTGAGCTACCATTCATTTTGGTCAGCCATCTTAGATAGTGGTGACGGCCTTGATGATTCCTGTTCTGGGATAATATCCCAAACACGGAGCAATTTGAACCCTTCCTCAAGTGAGGTTATCACTGAGGTGTCGTTTCCACGTGTGATTGTAAGCTTCAGTGGGTAGCCCCATCTGTATGCTATGTTGTGGTTCCTCGAAGCTTTAGTTATGGTGAGCAAAGGTTTATGTCTCTGCATTGTGTACTGGGAAAGATCTGTGTATTTTTGAATGGCTGTATATTTTTTCAGAATCGGTGTGTATTTGTGAAAGAGAGACATAAGTTTGCTCCTTTATATGAAAAAAATTGTACCCTCATGATCACGTCCCTTGGGATGTTGTCAGGGAGGTGCGTGGGTTTGGGCAGATGGTGAATCCTGTCAATTACCTTTGTGATTCAGTTGCATTGGGTAATGATGCACAAATCAGGTCACGAGCATAGTTTGGCAGCTGAGATGGTAGTGTAGATTCTGGTACACCACAAACGTTTATGTTGTTTCTACTTGATAAATCTTCCAAGTCAGCTATTTTAGCTTTTAACCAATCTACTTCATCTGCCTGGTCATTGTGGGCATCTATAAGTGTGTTGTGAGAACTTGTGAACTCTCCCATTTTTTTCAATGTGATCCATTCTTCCCCCCAGCTCCTGCACTTCTACTTTAACAATTTGTATGCATGTTAGCATGTTATTATGCAAGGAGCTGCATAGAGAAACTAGCATTTCATTTAAAGTAGTTTCTGAGATAGGCTGGTTGCTTGTGGGGAAAGAGTTAATATGTGCTGTCAATTCCGTGTTATCATCAAGAGATATATGTTCATTGCTCACCTCTGCTTTTTGTGTGTCATCCATCAGCCTGGGCTTGGGCCTAGCAGGGTTTCTAGAAAGTGGTGTTGAGGCCTTTGGAGAGCATGGCTGGGATCCCTGGGAGGAAAATGGGCTCTGAGAGGCCTGTGGAGAACCACTCGAGAAGGACAGGGAACAGCGGTCGCGCCATCTTGGATTTCTTGGTGCTCTGCAGGAGGGAAGAAGTGTGACAGCTTTTTTGGTTGAGCTGTCTCCTTACTCTTTATGGTCATTCCCGTGGGGTTCTGGGAGCCAAAGTGGGCTGCAGGTGAGGGATGTGACAGGTGGGAGCACCTCAGTCAGACAATATCCCCTGCGCTTTAGCAGAACTAAGGGCTTAGATGTCCATGCAGCATAGCCACGCCCCCCTATATGATTCTCTTTTCATTAAAAGAAAGAACATTTATGGATAACAAATAAATATAGCAGGCAAGTATTCACAGTCGATTTGTAAATTAGATCATATGGGTAGAAAAATCAATTACCGTAGTTATTTTAACATAGATAGGTCTTAAACAGATATTAGCTTTCTACAAACATACTATAAGAAGCTCCCCTGACCAGCAGAATAGCTTTTCCTCATGGAACGTTTAGTAGCCCTTATCTATTGATGTTTTATTGTACAAGGATCTCTCAATTGATTCTATTAAAACCCTGTTGTTAAGGATATTTCTAATGTATACATATAATGAGTTAGTAGGTATAACAATAAATGTGAATTAATTGAACACACACACAGTTCTCTACTGAGGTAAGATTATTATCCTACACAGTAAAGGAATTATAAAGATATTAAGCAGTTCAGACTAAAATACAATTTGAAATGTGATAATTTTGAAGTGTTAAAAGGTAAGCAGCATGTAATAGTCATAAAAAGTATTAGACATTGCAACATTTCCTATAGAAAAGGAATGTTTGGCAACCAGCAGCCCATTTAACAGTGTATTATTCAAAGTAAAAAGTTATTACTGGTTTCTCTTCTCTTTTTCTGTAATGTGATAATTTAGCTATATATATATATTGTATGTGTGTGTGTAGTAGTCAGTGCAGTACAATATAAAGAAATCAAATCAATGCATTTACCTCCTACACCTAGACCACCAAAATTGCATTTAAATACACTGAGGAAATTATTGAATACAAAGCTGACGTTGATTAATGTTGCTTGGCAGCTCAATAGCTGAGCGCTGCTAATGTACCCTAATTTACTGTACTATATCACAGTAGTAACAGAAACAGGTGAATAGGGGATAAGGTTGTTCTGATTTGGAAATGTATATTCTTCTATCTATAATAGAAATATAGATTTTAATTCATGATTTAGGATGTTATAATACTTAACTTTTACTGCCCTGTATTACATTTAAAGAGTCTAATGCAGTTAATTTGATTAAACAATACATTTCAATTAAAAATAGGCTGTGGGGGTGCAGGTACATGGTCTCAAACATAAACTGTCTGCATTCGGAGCTGTGCACCTGCACAGATGTCAAATATGGAGAAGTGGCTGTGTCCGCGTAGCCTCCATGATACATACCGTGTGAATAAGGCCTCAATATTCAACCAATTTTATACATTTTATGTTATGTAAGCTTGAGAAATAAAGTAATGAAAAAAGAATCTATACAAATAACTAATTGATTTTTCTACCCATATGATCTAATTTACAAATCGACTGTGAATACTTGCCTGCTATATTTATTTGTTATCCATAAATGTTCTTTCTTTTAATGAAAAGAGAATCATATAGGGGGGCGTGGCTACGCTGCATGGACATCTAAGCCCTTAGTTCTGCTAAAGCGCAGGGGATATTGTCTGACTGAGGTGCTCCCACCTGTCACATCCCTCACCTGCAGCCCACTTTGGCTCCCAGAACCCCGTGGGAATGTCCATAAATAGTAAGGAGACAGCTCAACCAAAAAAGCTGTCACACTTCTTCCCTCCTGCAGAGCACCAAGAAATCCAAGATGGCTCCGACCGCTGTTCCCTGTCCTTCTCGAGTGGTTCTCCACAGGCCTCTCAGAGCCCACTTTCCTCCCAGGGATCCCAGCCATGCTCTCCAAAGTGGAGTGAATTAGTGAATAGAATACTTTCAAAATGCTTGGATAACTGAAACAAATAATATTTAATTAGAAGGAAGAGTGTAACATGATACATGGCATACTCACAGGCACATTATACCCCTGGTGCCCAGGTTGCAGACATGCAGCCATGTGTAACCATTTGATACTTTTTATCAGAAACAAAATATAATGTAACAGAACATATTATGTAATAGGACAGCTGTCTGAAGACTCCTCAGCACAACACACATACGGGTGCGGTAGATGCTTGGTTTCTCACTGTCCTCAGTGGTTCTATCTGTCAGCCCCTACAACATTTCTGTGTTCTGTAGTGCTGTTGGGGCTGGGGAATATAAACACAAAATGCAGCAGGGGCCAGGAGATTCAATACAGTTAAGATCTGTGGTTGGAAGGGTAAATATGAAGTGTCCTCTTTATATTGGCATTTATTTTTCATTATTATTCTAGCAATTGGATCCTTTAATACTGAAGGTTCATTAAGAATTATAATGTTTCCCAATCAGATTTCAAATTCTAAAATGACCTGGCAGTGAGTCAAATGGAAGCAATGTGAAAGATCTTTCTGCAAATGTTTGTTTATTGGTAGAGATGAGCGAATCGAAGTATCCGAAGTGGAATTCGAGTCGAATATCGGAAAAATTTCGATTCGTGCCGAATCCGAAAAATAGCCTAATTCGGACGCGCGAATCGAAATTTTTCAGAAAATGGCGGCTGACATGTGCGGCGACGGAGCGGGGATGTCTGGGAAGGCGCGCAGACAAGGCGCGCTGACCCATAATGCATTCCTCAACTACATGTGATCGCATCAGCCTATCAGCAGCCAGCCAGCCAGCACTGTGTAATGGTCGAGCTATAAATAGCGGCCATTTTGGAATTCTTCATTTGCCTGCAGTTATTGAACAGAGGCAGACCTCTCTGTACTAGGGACAGGGACAGAGTTAGGGCCACAGAAACGATAATTGGGGACAGAGAAAAGTTACTTAGGGACAGAGAACCATTACTCAGGGACACAGACTTGTTAATGAGGGCCACAGAATCGTTATTTAGGGACAAAGAAACGCTAGTTAGGGCCACAGAATTCATAATCAGGGACAGACAGAATTGTTACTCAGTGCCAGAGAATTGTTACTTAGGGCCACAGAAACGTTATTAGGGCCACAGAATTGTTACTCAGGGACAGACAGAATTGTTACTGAGTGCCAGAGAATTGTTACTCAGGGACAGACAGAATTGTTACTGAGTGCCAGAGAATTGTTACTTAGGGCCACAGAAACTTTAATTAGGGCCACAGAATTTTTACTCAGGGACAGACAGAATTGTTACTCAGTGCCAGAGAATTGTTACTCAGGGACAGACAGAATTGTTACTGAGTGCCAGAGAATTGTTACTTAGGGCCACAGAAACTTTACTTAGGGCCACAGAATTTTTACTCAGGGACAGACAGAATTGTTACTGAGTGCCAGAGAATTGTTACTCAGGGACAGACAGAATTGTTACTGAGTGCCAGAGAATTGTTACTTAGGGCCACAGAAACTTTACTTAGGGCCACAGAATTGTTACTCGCACAGACACAGAATTGTTACTCGCACAGACACAGAATTGTTACTGAAGGCCACAGAACTGTTACTTAGGGCCACAGAATTGTTACTCGCACAGACATAGAATTGTTACTCGCACAGACACAGAACTGTTACTGAGGGCCACAGAACTGTTACTTAGGGCCACAGAATTGTTACTCGCACAGACACAGAATTGTTACTCAGGGCCACAGAACTGTTACTTAGGGACAAAGAAACGCTAGTTAGGGCCACAGAATTCATACTCAGGGACAGACAGAATTGTTACGGAGTGCCAGAGAATTGTTACTCTGGGCCACAGAAACTTTACTTAGGGCCACAGAATTTTTACTCAGGGACAGACAGAATTGTTACTGAGTGCCAGAGAATTGTTACTCAGGGACAGACAGAATTGTTACGGAGTGCCAGAGAATTGTTACTCAGGGCCACAGAAACTTTACTTAGGGCCACAGAATTTTTACTCAGGGACAGACAGAATTGTTACTGAGTGCCAGAGAATTGTTACTCAGGGACAGACAGAATTGTTACGGAGTGCCAGAGAATTGTTACTTAGGGCCACAGAAACTTTACTTAGGGCCACAGAATTGTTACTCGCACAGACACAGAATTGTTACTCGCACAGACACAGAACTGTTACTGAGGGCCACAGAAACTTTACTTAGGGACAAAGAAACGCTAGTTAGGGCCACGGAATTCATACTCAGGGACAGACAGAATTGTTACGGAGTGCCAGAGAATTGTTACTCAGGGCCACAGAAACTTTACTTAGGGCCACAGAATTTTTACTCAGGGACAGACAGAATTGTTACTGAGTGCCAGAGAATTGTTACTCAGGGACAGACAGAATTGTTACGGAGTGTCAGAGAATTGTTACTCAGGGACAGACGGAATTGTTACTGAGTGCCAGAGAATTGTTACTCAGGGACAGACAGAATTGTTACGGAGTGCCAGAGAATTGTTACTCAGGGCCACAGAAACTTTACTTAGGGCCACAGAATTTTTACTCAGGGACAGACAGAATTGTTACTGAGTGCCAGAGAATTGTTACTCAGGGACAGACAGAATTGTTACGGAGTGCCAGAGAATTGTTACTTAGGGCCACAGAAACTTTACTTAGGGCCACACAATTGTTACTCGCACAGACACAGAATTGTTACTCGCACAGACACAGAACTGTTACTGAGGGCCACAGAAACTTTACTTAGGGACAAAGAAACGCTAGTTATGGCCACGCAATTCATACTCAGGGACAGACAGAATTGTTACGGAGTGCCAGAGAATTGTTACTCAGGGCCACAGAAACTTTACTTAGGGCCACAGAATTTTTACTCAGGGACAGACAGAATTGTTACTGAGTGCCAGAGAATTGTTACTCAGGGACAGACAGAATTGTTACGGAGTGTCAGAGAATTGTTACTCAGGGACAGACAGAATTGTTACTGAGTGCCAGAGAATTGTTACTTAGGGCCACAGAAACTTTAATTAGGGCCACAGAATTTTTACTCAGGGACAGACAGAATTGTTACTGAGTGCCAGAGAATTGTTACTCAGGGACAGACAGAATTGTTACTGAGTGCCAGAGAATTGTTACTTAGGGCCACAGAAACTTTACTTAGGGCCACAGAATTGTTACTCGCACAGACACAGAATTGTTACTCTCACAGACACAGAATTGTTACTGAAGGCCACAGAACTGTTACTTAGGGCCACAGAATTGTTACTCGCACAGACAC
This sequence comes from Staurois parvus, assembly GCF_062004578.1. Lineage (NCBI taxonomy): Eukaryota > Metazoa > Chordata > Amphibia > Anura > Ranidae > Staurois > Staurois parvus. The sequence goes on from NW_028317949.1 coordinate 14,783,677, forward strand.
AGAATTGTTACTCGCACAGACACAGAACTCTTACTGAGGGCCACAGAACTGTTACTTAGGGCCACAGAATTGTTACTCGCACAGACACAGAATTGTTACTCAGGGCCACAGAACTGTTACTTAGGGACAAAGAAACGCTAGTTAGGGCCACAGAATTCATACTCAGGGACAGACAGAATTGTTACGGAGTGCCAGAGAATTGTTACTCTGGGCCACAGAAACTTTACTTAGGGCCACAGAATTTTTACTCAGGGACAGACAGAATTGTTACTGAGTGCCAGAGAATTGTTACTCAGGGACAGACAGAATTGTTACGGAGTGCCAGAGAATTGTTACTCAGGGCCACAGAAACTTTACTTAGGGCCACAGAATTTTTACTCAGGGACAGACAGAATTGTTACTGAGTGCCAGAGAATTGTTACTCAGGGACAGACAGAATTGTTACGGAGTGCCAGAGAATTGTTACTTAGGGCCACAGAAACTTTACTTAGGGCCACACAATTGTTACTCGCACAGACACAGAATTGTTACTCGCACAGACACAGAACTGTTACTGAGGGCCACAGAAACTTTACTTAGGGACAAAGAAACGCTAGTTAGGGCCACGGAATTCATACTCAGGGACAGACAGAATTGTTACGGAGTGCCAGAGAATTGTTACTCAGGGCCACAGAAACTTTACTTAGGGCCACAGAATTTTTACTCAGGGACAGACAGAATTGTTACTGAGTGCCAGAGAATTGTTACTCAGGGACAGACAGAATTGTTACGGAGTGTCAGAGAATTGTTACTCAGGGACAGACAGAATTGTTACTGAGTGCCAGAGAATTGTTACTTAGGGCCACAGAAACTTTACTTAGGGCCACAGAATTTTTACTCAGGGACAGACAGAATTGTTACTGAGTGCCAGAGAATTGTTACTCAGGGACAGACAGAATTGTTACTGAGTGCCAGAGAATTGTTACTTAGGGCCACAGAAACTTTACTTAGGGCCACAGAATTTTTACTCAGGGACAGACAGAATTGTTACTGAGTGCCAGAGAATTGTTACTCAGGGACAGACAGAATTGTTACTGAGTGCCAGAGAATTGTTACTCAGGGCCCGAGAAACTTTACTTAGGGCCACAGAATTTTTACTCAGGGACAGACAGAATTGTTACTGAGTGCCAGAGAATTGTTACTCAGGGACAGACAGAATTGTTACTGAGTGCCAGAGAATTGTTACTCAGGGACAGACAGAATTGTTACTGAGTGCCAGAGAATTGTTACTTAGGGCCACAGAAACTTTACTTAGGGCCACAGAATTGTTACTCGCACAGACACAGAATTGTTACTCGCACAGACACAGAATTGTTACTGAAGGCCACAGAACTGTTACTTAGGGCCACAGAATTGTTACTCGCACAGACACAGAATTGTTACTCGCACAGACACAGAACTGTTACTGAGGGCCACAGAACTGTTACTTAGGGCCACAGAATTGTTACTCGCACAGACACAGAATTGTTACTCAGGGCAACAGAACTGTTACTTAGGGACAAAGAAACGCTAGTTAGGGCCACAGAATTCATACTCAGGGACAGACAGAATTGTTACGGAGTGCCAGAGAATTGTTACTCTGGGCCACAGAAACTTTACTTAGGGTCACAGAATTTTTACTCAGGGACAGACAGAATTGTTACTGAGTGCCAGAGAATTGTTACTCAGGGACAGACAGAATTGTTACGGAGTGCCAGAGAATTGTTACTCAGGGCCACAGAAACTTTACTTAGGGCCACAGAATTTTTACTCAGGGACAGACAGAATTGTTACTGAGTGCCAGAGAATTGTTACTCAGGGACAGACAGAATTGTTACGGAGTGCCAGAGAATTGTTACTTAGGGCCACAGAAACTTTACTTAGGGCCACAGAATTGTTACTCGCACAGACACAGAATTGTTACTCGCACAGACACAGAACTGTTACTGAGGGCCACAGAAACTTTACTTAGGGACAAAGAAACGCTAGTTAGGGCCACGGAATTCATACTCAGGGACAGACAGAATTGTTACGGAGTGCCAGAGAATTGTTACTCAGGGCCACAGAAACTTTACTTAGGGCCACAGAATTTTTACTCAGGGACAGACAGAATTGTTACTGAGTGCCAGAGAATTGTTACTCAGGGACAGACAGAATTGTTACGGAGTGCCAGAGAATTGTTACTCAGGGACAGACAGAATTGTTACTGAGTGCCAGAGAATTGTTACTTAGGGCCACAGAAACTTTAATTAGGGCCACAGAATTTTTACTCAGGGACAGACAGAATTGTTACTGAGTGCCAGAGAATTGTTACTCAGGGACAGACAGAATTGTTACGGAGTGCCAGAGAATTGTTACTCAGGGCCACAGAAACTTTACTTAGGGCCAGAGAATTTTTACTCAGGGACAGACAGAATTGTTACTGAGTGCCAGAGAATTGTTACTCAGGGACAGACAGAATTGTTACTGAGTGCCAGATAATTGTTACTCAGGGCCCCAGAAACTTTACTTAGGGCCACAGAATTTTTACTCAGGGACAGACAGAATTGTTACTGAGTGCCAGAGAATTGTTACTCAGGGACAGACAAAATTGTTACTGAGTGCCAGAGAATTGTTACTTAGGGCCACAGAAACTTTACTTAGGGCCACAGAATTGTTACTCGCACAGACACAGAATTGTTACTCGCACAGACACAGAATTGTTACTGAGGGCCACAGAACTGTTACTTGGGGCCACAGAAACGTTAATCAGGGACACAGAATTGTTACTGAGGGCCACAGAACTGTTACTTAGGGCCACAGAATTGTTACTCGCACAGACACAGAATTGTTAGTCAGGGACACAGAATTGTTACTCAGGGACACATAATCGTTTAATTAAAGAGTATGTCAGACAACATGCAGAGGAGTGGCAGAGGAGGCAATGTTTTAGGAGCAAGCAGACGTGGCAGCAGAGGAAGGGGTCGAGGCAGCACTATTCGCAGCCAGAGGCCAGTGCTCCCGGTGTCATCCAGCGGTCGTGTCTCCACCGACAACCCTGCCGTCGTCGATTGGTTGGCTCGGTCGTCTTCCTCTTCCCAGGTCACCTCTGACACCTACAGCCAACGGTCGGTGGGTACGTCAGACACAACCGTTAGTTGGCATGGCCCGGGACCAAGCCCACTGAAATCACGTGTCCTCTACCTGCCCCTGTCCTTTGGTGTTCCCTCACCAAGCGAAGTATCGCATGCTGTGGGCTCAGCCCCACTGTACAGTGAGGAAGAGCTAACAGAGGGCGGTCAGGAACGGGGGGAGACATCCGCCTTTTCAGCAGCCAGGCGAAGAAGTAGTGGCGAGGAGAGTGGCTCGGTAGCCGGTCTAGAGACAGGTCTGTCTCCTGACCCAGACGCAGCCGAGGGGGCTAGTAGTGAGGCGGAGACCCTACTTGATGATGAGGAGGTTGATCGCACTTGGCAGCCTCGTCGTCATCAGGCAATTTCTTCCGCATCATCAGGAGAAGAGGGTGGCAGCTTGGCAGCGAGCAAAACAGTCGGTGGGTTGCCCAGGAGACAGCAGCAGGGTCGCAGCAGTGTCAGTGGAGCCAAACGTCCACGGAGTAGAGCACCAGCTCCACTGCAGCCTACCACCACGGCCAGTAGTGGTGCCGGTGTGCACGGAGGAAGCAGCAGTCAGCCAGTGAGGAGTATCGGGGGCAAAGTTTCCTACTCGGCGGTGTGGCAATTTTTCGTCAAGCCGCCGAGGAAGTAAACGTAGCCGTATGTCGACTATGTGGCCAGAAAGTCAAGCGTGGCCAGGGGGCCCATGTTGGGACTACAGCGTTGCGGCAGCATATGCAGCGTCGCCATTTGGTGGCCTGGGAAAACCGTGATAAAGATACGGCGGTTCTGCCCGCCCCAGCCCCCGCTCCATCACCCGCTCTGTTACTTGCTCCGTCACCCGACGTCAATCGCCCTCCATCAGCCAGTCAAGGCTCCAACACCTCTGCTGAGGGGAGTTGTCGCTCGTTGGCATCTTCCGCTCGTTCAGATGCTCCTTCTCCTGCTACTCCTCTTCACGGATTCCGTCAGCAGTCTTTCTTGGAATCCGTTTCCAAGAGACAACAGTTTGCGAGCACGCACCCGACGGTGCAAAAGCTGAACGTCCTCCTGTCCAAGTTGCTGGTGCTGCAGTCCCTCCCTTTCCAAGTGGTGGACTCAGCACCTTTCAGAGAAATGATGGCTTGTGCCGCGCCGCGGTGGAGAGTGCCAAGCCGTCATTTCTTCGCCAAAAAGGCAGTGCCAGCCCTGCATTCACATGTAGAAGACATGGTGGGCCAGTCTTTGAGCATGTCGGTCTCTGCCAAAGTGCACGGCAGCGCCGACGTGTGGAGCTGTAACTATGGTCAGGGACAGTACATGTCATTTACGGCCCACTGGGTGAACGTGGTGCCGTCACAGCCGCACCAGCAACTTGGACAGGTCACGCCGCTTTTGCCTCCACGTTTGCACGTCCTTGGTCCGGCAAAGATGTCCGCCTCTACCACCTCTTCTTCCGCCGTGTCCTAAGCCGCCACCCCCGTGCCAAGTCCCATTACCCGACCGGCATATCACATGTGCAGGGCGCAACGGTGTCACGCTGTTCTGCACCTGGTATGCCTTGGCGAACGTAGTCACACAGGGGAGGAACTTCTGAGTGTAATGAACAGAGAAATCGACAGATGGCTGTCTCCGCGCAAACTGAAAATCGGAACCATGTTGACCGACAACGGAAAGAACATGGTGTCTGCTCTGCGTCAAGGAAGGTTGTGCCATGCGCCATGCATGGCTCACGTGTTCAATCTGGTTGTCAAGCGGTTCTTAAAATCCACCATCCCACTGCAAGACATCCTTAAAATGTCACGTAAACTTTGCATGCATTTCAGCCATTCCTACACCGCAAAGCACACCCTCCTTGAGCTGCAGCGGCAGAACGGAATTCCACAGCATCGCCTGATCTGCGACGTTGCAACAAGGTGGAATTCAACCCTACACATGTTAGACCGCCTTTACGAACAGCGAAAGGCCATCACCGATTTCCTGATGTTACAAGCGGATAAAGGTACTCCCCTGTGTAACTTCGATGTCAGCCATTGGCAGCTCATGCGTGACACCTGCCGCTTGCTCAGGCCCTTTGAGGAGGCCACGCTATTCGTGAGTCGGCAGGACTATGGGATGAACGACGTCATTCCTCTGTTGCACGTCCTTGAACAAATGCTGTTAACAATGGCTGGTCAGGGTGCGGTAGACGTGGCGCACAGATCTCAACGCCACATGACCCCTGTGGGGGCAGGACAGGAAAAAGAGGAGGAGGTAGAGGAGGACATTTGTGCTCAGGAATTATTGAGTGAAATGGGTGGTTTTTCCACTCAGCGGACAGGAGTGGAGGAGCAGGAGCATCTGGTAGAGGAGGAGGAGGAGGAGACAGAGGACCCAGACGCACCGTGGCAGTATGCTGTGGAGATGGAGGCAGGGAGTCCCTCGCATTCCTTGGCACAAATGGCCCATAGCATGCTCGGTTGCTTGCGTAGCGACAGCCGAATAATAACCATCAGACAGAGGGATGACTTTTGGCTGTCCACCTTGTTGGACCCTCGCTACCGTTCCAAAATGGTGGCCTTTTTCACACCTGCTGAGAGGGAGGCCAAAATAACGTACTATAAAAACCACCTATGTAGTCAGTTGGTCTCTGCCTTTGTGCACCAACGTCCATCCTCAGACACTGTGGGCCCTGTGCGCTCGCGTTCCGCTGCCATGGCAGCAGGGGAGGGGTGGGGTGGTAGGAGCAGTGGCAGCTCCACCAGCAGCGGCTGCCTCAGTCTGCAGTCGATGATGAGTAGCTTTCTTCACCAGCGCAGTGAGGAAACTACTAACCAGCCGCAGCAGCAGCAGCAGCATCAGGTGGACCTGGAGCAGGACCTCAAACAACAGGCTTGGGCCTACTTGGACAGCACCCTGCCAACCGAGGTAGACAATCCCCTTGAGTACTGGGCAACGAAACTTGACCTTTGGCCCCAACTAGCTGAATTTGCCCTTGAAAGGCTGTCATGCCCGGCCAGTAGCGTGGCATCGGAGCGCGTGTTTAGTGCGGCAGGAGGTATTGTAACTCCGCGGAGGACACGACTGTCCACCCAAAGTGTGGAGAGACTCACGTTTGTGAAAATGAATCAGGCGTGGATTAGTCTGGATTTCAAACCACCAGTTCCTGACACAACTGACTAAATCCGCCATGAATCATGCCTCAAACATGTGCCACTTTGAGGTCTCCTCACACACTGCTGGTGTGTTTAATTTTTTGACATAGGGTGCTGGCAGATTATGGGCCTCCTATAGCTGCTGCCAGGCCCCTAATCTGCCATAGGCCCCTATATACCGCTTCCTCATGCTGCTGCCAGGTCCAGAGTCTCTCATGGGTCCCTGTACGGCCTCCCATTGCTGCTGTCTCCATCGCCACACTCTGCCATGTGCCACTTTCAGGTCTCACACACTGCTGGTGTGTAGAATTTTTTGACATAGGGTGCTGGCAGATTACGGGCCTCCCATAGCTGCTGCCAGGCCCCTAATCTGCCATAGGCCCCTATATACCGCCTCCTCATGCTGCTGCCAGGTCCAGAGTCTGTCATGGGTCCCTGTACGGCCTCCCATTGCTGCTGTCTCCATCGCCACACTCTGCCATGTGCCACTTTCAGGTCTCCTCACACACTGCTGGTGTGTAGAATTTTTTGACATAGGGTGCTGGCAGATTATGGGCCTCCCATAGCTGCTGCCAGGCCCCTAATCTGCCATGGGCCCCTATATACCGCCTCCTCATGCTGCTGCCAGGTCCAGAGTCTGTCATGGGTCCCTGTACGGCCTCCCATTGCTGCTGTCTCCATCGCCACACTCTGCCATGTGCCACTTTCAGGTCTCCTCACACACTGCTGGTGTGTAGAATTTTTTGACATAGGGTGCTGGCAGATTACGGGCCTCCCATAGCTGCTGCCAGGCCCCTAATCTGCCATAGGCCCCTATATACCGCCTCCTCATGCTGCTGCCAGGTCCAGAGTCTGTCATGGGTCCCTGTACGGCCTCCCATTGCTGCTGTCTCCATCGCCACACTCTGCCATGTGCCACTTTCAGGTCTCCTCACACACTGCTGGTGTGTAGAATTTTTTGACATAGGGTGTTGGCAGATTACGGGCCTCCCATTGCTGCTGCCAGGCCCCTAATCTGCCATGGGCCCCTATATACCGCCTCCTCATGCTGCTGCCAGGTCCAGAGTCTGTCATGGGTCCCTGTACGGCCTCCCATTGCTGCTGTCTCCATCGCCACACTCTGCCATGTGCCACTTTCAGGTCTCCTCACACACTGCTGGTGTGTAGAATTTTTTGACATAGGGTGCTGGCAGATTATGGGCCTCCCATAGCTGCTGCCAGGCCCCTAATCTGCCATGGGCCCCTATATACCGCCTCCTCATGCTGCTGCCAGGTCCAGAGTCTGTCATGGGTCCCTGTACGGCCTCCCATTGCTGCTGTCTCCATCGCCACACTCTGCCATGTGCCACTTTCAGGTCTCCTCACACACTGCTGGTGTGTAGAATTTTTTGACATAGGGTGCTGGCAGATTATGGGCCTCCCATAGCTGCTGCCAGGCCCCTAATCTGCCATAGGCCCCTATATACCGCCTCCTCATGCTGCTGCCAGGTCCACAGTGTCTCATGCCATGTGCCACTTTCAGGTCTCCTCACACTGCTGGTGTGTTGAATTTTTTGACATAGGGTGCTGGCAGATTATGGGCCTCCTATAGCTGCTGCCAGGCCCCTAATCTGCCATAGGCCCCTATATACCGCTTCCTCATGCTGCTGCCAGGTCCAAAGTCTCTCATGGGTCCCTGTACGGCCTCCCATTGCTGCTGTCTCCATCGCCACACTCTGCCATGTGCCACTTTCAGGTCTCACACACTGCTGGTGTGTAGAATTTTTTGACATAGGGTGCTGGCAGATTACGGGCCTCCCATAGCTGCTGCCAGGCCCCTAATCTGCCATAGGCCCCTATATACCGCCTCCTCATGCTGCTGCCAGGTCCAGAGTCTGTCATGGGTCCCTGTACGGCCTCCCATTGCTGCTGTCTCCATCGCCACACTCTGCCATGTGCCACTTTCAGGTCTCCTCACACACTGCTGGTGTGTAGAATTTTTTGACATAGGGTGCTGGCAGATTATGGGCCTCCCATAGCTGCTGCCAGGCCCCTAATCTGCCATAGGCCCCTATATACCGCCTCCTCATGCTGCTGCCAGATCCAGAGTCTGTCATGGGTCCCTGTACGGCCTCCCATTGCTGCTGTCTCCATCGCCACACTCTGCCATGTGCCACTTTCAGGTCTCACACACTGCTGGTGTGTAGAATTTTTTGACATAGGGTGCTGGCAGATTACGGGCCTCCCATAGCTGCTGCCAGGCCCCTAATCTGCCATAGGCCCCTATATACCGCCTCCTCATGCTGCTGCCAGGTCCAGAGTCTGTCATGGGTCCCTGTACGGCCTCCCATTGCTGCTGTCTCCATCGCCACACTCTGCCATGTGCCACTTTCAGGTCTCCTCACACACTGCTGGTGTGTAGAATTTTTTGACATAGGGTGCTGGCAGATTATGGGCCTCCCATAGCTGCTGCCAGGCCCCTAATCTGCCATAGGCCCCTATATACCGCCTCCTCATGCTGCTGCCAGGTCCAGAGTCTGTCATGGGTCCCTGTACGGCCTCCCATTGCTGCTGTCTCCATCGCCACACTCTGCCATGTGCCACTTTCAGGTCTCCTCACACACTGCTGGTGTGTAGAATTTTTTGACATAGGGTGCTGGCAGATTATGGGCCTCCCATAGCTGCTGCCAGGCCCCTAATCTGCCATGGGCCCCTATATACCGCCTCCTCATGCTGCTGCCAGGTACACAGTGTCTCATGCCATGTGCCACTTTCAGGTCTCCTCACACTGCTGGTGTGTTGAATTTTTTGACATAGGGTGCTGGCAGATTATGGGCCTCCTATAGCTGCTGTCAGGCCCCTAATCTGCCATAGGCCCCTATATACCGCTTCCTCATGCTGCTGCCAGGTCCAGAGTCTCTCATGGGTCCCTGTACGGCCTCCCATTGCTGCTGTCTCCATCGCCACACTCTGCCATGTGCTACTTTCAGGTCTCACACACTGCTGGTGTGTAGAATTTTTTGACATAGGGTGCTGGCAGATTACGGGCCTCCCATAGCTGCTGCCAGGCCCCTAATCTGCCATAGGCCCCTATATACCGCCTCCTCATGCTGCTGCCAGGTCCAGAGTCTGTCATGGGTCCCTGTACGGCCTCCCATTGCTGCTGTCTCCATCGCCACACTCTGCCATGTGCCACTTTCAGGTCTCCTCACACACTGCTGGTGTGTAGAATTTTTTGACATAGGGTGCTGGCAGATTATGGGCCTCCCATAGCTGCTGCCAGGCCCCTAATCTGCCATAGGCCCCTATATACCGCCTCCTCATGCTGCTGCCAGGTCCAGAGTCTGTCATGGGTCCCTGTACGGCCTCCCATTGCTGCTGTCTCCATCGCCACACTCTGCCATGTGCCACTTTCAGGTCTCCTCACACTGCTGGTGTGTAGAATTTTTTGACATAGGGTGTTGGCAGATTACGGGCCTCCCATTGCTGCTGCCAGGCCCCTAATCTGCCATGGGCCCCTATATACCGCCTCCTCATGCTGCTGCCAGGTCCAGAGTCTGTCATGGGTCCCTGTACGGCCTCCCATTGCTGCTGTCTCCATCGCCACACTCTGCCATGTGCCACTTTCAGGTCTCCTCACACACTGCTGGTGTGTAGAATTTTTTGACATAGGGTGCTGGCAGATTATGGGCCTCCCATAGCTGCTGCCAGGCCCCTAATCTGCCATGGGCCCCTATATACCGCCTCCTCATGCTGCTGCCAGGTCCACAGTGTCTCATGCCATGTGCCACTTTCAGGTCTCCTCACACTGCTGGTGTGTTGAATTTTTTGACATAGGGTGCTGGCAGATTATGGGCCTCCTATAGCTGCTGCCAGGCCCCTAATCTGCCATGGGCCCCTATATACCGCCTCCTCATGCTGCTGCCAGGTCCAGAGTCTGTCATGGGTCCCTGTACGGCCTCCCATTGCTGCTGTCTCCATCGCCACACTCTGCCATGTGCCACTTTCAGGTCTCCTCACACACTGCTGGTGTGTAGAATTTTTTGACATAGGGTGCTGGCAGATTATGGGCCTCCCATAGCTGCTGCCAGGCCCCTAATCTGCCATGGGCCCCTATATACCGCCTCCTCATGCTGCTGCCAGGTCCACAGTGTCTCATGCCATGTGCCACTTTCAGGTCTCCTCACACTGCTGGTGTGTTGAATTTTTTGACATAGGGTGCTGGCAGATTATGGGCCTCCTATAGCTGCTGCCAGGCCCCTAATCTGCCATAGGCCCCTATATACCGCTTCCTCATGCTGCTGCCAGGTCCAGAGTCTCTCATGGGTCCCTGTACGGCCTCCCATTGCTGCTGTCTCCATCGCCACACTCTGCCATGTGCCACTTTCAGGTCTCACACACTGCTGGTGTGTAGAATTTTTTGACATAGGGTGCTGGCAGATTACGGGCCTCCCATAGCTGCTGCCAGGCCCCTAATCTGCCATAGGCCCCTATATACCGCCTCCTCATGCTGCTGCCAGGTCCAGAGTCTGTCATGGGTCCCTGTACGGCCTCCCATTGCTGCTGTCTCCATCGCCACACTCTGCCATGTGCCACTTTCAGGTCTCCTCACACACTGCTGGTGTGTAGAATTTTTTGACATAGGGTGCTGGCAGATTATGGGCCTCCCATAGCTGCTACCAGGCCCCTAATCTGCCATAGGCCCCTATATACCGCCTCCTCATGCTGCTGCCAGGTCCAGAGTCTGTCATGGGTCCCTGTACGGCCTCCCATTGCTGCTGTCTCCATCGCCACACTCTGCCATGTGCCACTTTCAGGTCTCCTCACACACTGCTGGTGTGTAGAATTTTTTGACATAGGGTGCTGGCAGATTATGGGCCTCCCATAGCTGCTGCCAGGCCCCTAATCTGCCATGGGCCCCTATATACCGCCTCCTCATGCTGCTGCCAGGTCCACAGTGTCTCATGCCATGTGCCACTTTCAGGTCTCCTCACACTGCTGGTGTGTTGAATTTTTTGACATAGGGTGCTGGCAGATTATGGGCCTCCTATAGCTGCTGCCAGGCCCCTAATCTGCCATAGGCCCCTATATACCGCTTCCTCATGCTGCTGCCAGGTCCAGAGTCTCTCATGGGTCCCTGTACGGCCTCCCATTGCTGCTGTCTCCATCGCCACACTCTGCCATGTGCCACTTTCAGGTCTCACACACTGCTGGTGTGTAGAATTTTTTGACATAGGGTGCTGGCAGATTACGGGCCTCCCATAGCTGCTGCCAGGCCCCTAATCTGCCATAGGCCCCTATATACCGCCTCCTCATGCTGCTGCCAGGTCCAGAGTCTGTCATGGGTCCCTGTACGGCCTCCCATTGCTGCTGTCTCCATCGCCACACTCTGCCATGTGCCACTTTCAGGTCTCCTCACACACTGCTGGTGTGTAGAATTTTTTGACATAGGGTGTTGGCAGATTACGGGCCTCCCATTGCTGCTGCCAGGCCCCTAATCTGCCATGGGCCCCTATATACCGCCTCCTCATGCTGCTGCCAGGTCCAGAGTCTGTCATGGGTCCCTGTACGGCCTCCCATTGCTGCTGTCTCCATCGCCACACTCTGCCATGTGCCACTTTCAGGTCTCCTCACACACTGCTGGTGTGTAGAATTTTTTGACATAGGGTGTTGGCAGATTACGGGCCTCCCATTGCTGCTGCCAGGCCCCTAATCTGCCATGGGCCCCTATATACCGCCTCCTCATGCTGCTGCCAGGTCCAGAGTCTGTCATGGGTCCCTGTACGGCCTCCCATTGCTGCTGTCTCCATCGCCACACTCTGCCATGTGCCACTTTCAGGTCTCCTCACACACTGCTGGTGTGTAGAATTTTTTGACATAGGGTGCTGGCAGATTATGGGCCTCCCATAGCTGCTGCCAGGCCCCTAATCTGCCATGGGCCCCTATATACCGCCTCCTCATGCTGCTGCCAGGTCCACAGTGTCTCATGCCATGTGCCACTTTCAGGTCTCCTCACACTGCTGGTGTGTTGAATTTTTTGACATAGGGTGCTGGCAGATTATGGGCCTCCTATAGCTGCTGCCAGGCCCCTAATCTGCCATAGGCCCCTATATACCGCTTCCTCATGCTGCTGCCAGGTCCAGAGTCTCTCATGGGTCCCTGTACGGCCTCCCATTGCTGCTGTCTCCATCGCCACACTCTGCCATGTGCCACTTTCAGGTCTCACACACTGCTGGTGTGTAGAATTTTTTGACATAGGGTGCTGGCAGATTACGGGCCTCCCATAGCTGCTGCCAGGCCCCTAATCTGCCATAGGCCCCTATATACCGCCTCCTCATGCTGCTGCCAGGTCCAGAGTCTGTCATGGGTCCCTGTACGGCCTCCCATTGCTGCTGTCTCCATCGCCACACTCTGCCATGTGCCACTTTCAGGTCTCCTCACACACTGCTGGTGTGTAGAATTTTTTGACATAGGGTGTTGGCAGATTACGGGCCTCCCATTGCTGCTGCCAGGCCCCTAATCTGCCATGGGCCCCTATATACCGCCTCCTCATGCTGCTGCCAGGTCCAGAGTCTGTCATGGGTCCCTGTACGGCCTCCCATTGCTGCTGTCTCCATCGCCACACTCTGCCATGTGCCACTTTCAGGTCTCCTCACACACTGCTGGTGTGTAGAATTTTTTGACATAGGGTGTTGGCAGATTACGGGCCTCCCATTGCTGCTGCCAGGCCCCTAATCTGCCATGGGCCCCTATATACCGCCTCCTCATGCTGCTGCCAGGTCCAGAGTCTGTCATGGGTCCCTGTACGGCCTCCCATTGCTGCTGTCTCCATCGCCACACTCTGCCATGTGCCACTTTCAGGTCTCCTCACACACTGCTGGTGTGTAGAATTTTTTGACATAGGGTGTTGGCAGATTACGGGCCTCCCATTGCTGCTGCCAGGCCCCTAATCTGCCATGGGCCCCTATATACCGCCTCCTCATGCTGCTGCCAGGTCCAGAGTCTGTCATGGGTCCCTGTACGGCCTCCCATTGCTGCTGTCTCCATCGCCACACTCTGCCATGTGCCACTTTCAGGTCTCCTCACACACTGCTGGTGTGTAGAATTTTTTGACATAGGGTGCTGGCAGATTATGGGCCTCCCATAGCTGCTGCCAGGCCCCTAATCTGCCATAGGCCCCTATATACCGCCTCCTCATGCTGCTGCCAGGTCCAGAGTCTGTCATGGGTCCCTGTACGGCCTCCCATTGCTGCTGTCTCCATCGCCACACTCTGCCATGTGCCACTTTCAGGTCTCCTCACACTGCTGGTGTGTAGAATTTTTTGACATAGGGTGCTGGCAGATTACGGGCCTCCCATTGCTGCTGCCAGGCCCCTAATCTGCCATGGGCCCCTATACCGCCTCCTCATGCTGCTGCCAAGTCCAGAGTGTGTCATGGGTCCCTGTACGGCCTCCCATTGCTGCTGTCTCCATAGCCACACTCTGCCATGTGCCACTTTCAGGTCTCCTCACACTGCTGGTGTGTTGAATTTTTTGACATAGGGTGCTGGCAGATTACGGGCCTCCCATTGCTGCTGCCAGGCACGTAATCTGCCATGGGCCCCCGTACCGACTCCTCATGCTGTGACGTTGCAACAAGGTGGAATTCAACCCTACATATGTTAGACCGCCTTTACGAACAGCGAAAGGCCATCACCGATTTCCTGATGTTAAAAGCGGATAAAGGTACTCCCTGTGTAACTTAGATGTCAGCCATTGGCAGCTCATGCGTGACACCTGCGCTTGCTCAGGCCGTTTGAGGAGGCCACGCTATTCGTGAGTCGGCAGGACTATGGGATGAACGACGTCATTCCTCTGTTGCACGTCCTGGAACAAATGCTGTTAACAATGGCTGGTCAGGGTGCGGTAGACGTGGCGCACAGATCTCAACGCCACATGACCCCTGTGGGGGCAGGACAGGAAGAAGAGGAGGAGGTAGAGGAGGACATTGGTGCTCAGGAATTATTGAGTGAAATGGGTGGTTTTTCCACTCAGCGGACAGGAGTGGAGGAGCAGGAGCATCTGGTAGAGGAGGAGGAGGAGGAGACAGAGGACCCAGACGCACCGTGGCAGTATGCTGTGGAGATGGAGGCAGGGAGTCCCTCGCATTCCTTGGCACAAATGGCCCATAGCATGCTCGGTTGCTTGCGTAGCGACAGCCGAATAATAACCATCAGACAGAGGGATGACTTTTGGCTGTCCACCTTGTTGGACCCTCGCTACCGTTCAAAAATGGTGGCCTTTTTCACACCTGCTGAGAGGGAGGCCAAAATAACGTACTATAAAAACCACCTATGTAGTCAGCTGGTCTCTGCCTGTCTGCGCCAACGTCTATCCTCAGACACTGTGGGCCCTGTGCGCTCGCGTTCCGCTGCCATGGCAGCAGGGGAGGGGTGGGGTGGTAGGAGCAGTGGCAGCTCCACCAGCAGCGGCTGCCTCAGTCTGCAGTCGATGATGAGTAGCTTTCTTCACCAGCGCAGTGAGGAAACTACTAACCAGCCGCAGCAGCAGCAGCAGCAGCAGCAGCAGCATCAGGTGGACCTGGAGCAGGACCTCAAACAACAGGCTTAGGCCTACTTGGACAGCACCCTGCCAACCGAGGTAGACAATCCCCTTGACCTTTGGCCCCAACTAGCTGAATTTGCCCTTGAAAGGCTGTCATGCCCGGCCAGTAGCGTGGCATCGGAGCGCGTGTTTAGTGCGGCAGGAGGTATTGCAACTCCGCGGAGGACACGACTGTCCACCCAAAGTGTGGAGAGACTCACGTTTGTGAAAATGAATCAGGCGTGGATTAGTCTGGATTTCAAACCACCAGTTCCTGACACAACTGACTAAATCCGCCATGAATCATGCCCCAAACATGTGCCACTTTCAGGTCTCCTCACACTGCTGGTGTGTTCCATTTTTTGTCATAGGGTGCTGGCAGATTACGGGCCTCCCATAGCTGCTGCCAGGCCCCTAATCTGCCATGGGCCCCTATACCGCCTCCTCATGCTGCTGCCAAGTCCAGAGTCTCTCATGGGTCCCTGTACGGCCTCCCATTGCTGCTGTCTCCATCGCCACACTCTGCCATGTGCCACTTTCAGGTCTCACACACTGCTGGTGTGTAGAATTTTTTGACATAGGGTGCTGGCAGATTACGGGCCTCCCATAGCTGCTGCCAGGCCCCTAATCTGCCATAGGCCCCTATATACCGCCTCCTCATGCTGCTGCCAGGTCCAGAGTGTGTCATGGGTCCTTGTACGGCCTCCCATTGCTGCTGTCTCCATCGCCACACTCTGCCATGTGCCACTTTCAGGTCTCCTCACACTGCTGGTGGGTTCCATTTTTTGTCATAGGGTGCTGGCAGATTACGGGCCTCCCATAGCTGCTGCCAGGCCCCTAATCTGCCATGGGCCCCTGTTGTCGCTTGTTGGCATATTCCGCTCGTTCAGATGCTCCTTCTCCTGCTACTCCTCTTCACGGATTCCGTCAGCAGTCTTTCTTGGAATCCGTTTCCAAGAGACAACAGTTTGCGAGCACGCACCAGACGGTGCAGAAACTGAACGTCCTCCTGTCCAAGTTGCTGCTGCCAGGCTCGTAATCTGTCATGCGCCCCTGTACCGCCTCCTCATGCTGCTGCCAGGTCCAGAGTGTGTCATGGGCCCCCGTACCGACTCCAAATGCTGCTGCCAGGCCCGTAATCTGTCATGGGCCCCTGTACCGCCTCCCCATGCTGCTGCCACGTCCAGATTGTGTCATGGGTCCCTGTACGGCCTCCCATTGCTGCTGCCAGGCCTGTAATCTGCCATGGGCCCCCGTACCGACTCCTCATGCTGCTGCCAGGCCCGTAATCTGCCATGGGCCCCTGTACCGCCTCCTCATGCTGCTGCCAGGTCCAGAGTGTGTCATGGGTCCCTGTACGGCCTCCCATTGCTGCTGTCTCTATCGCCACACTCTGCCATGTGCCACTTTCAGGTCTCCTCACACTGCTGGTGGTTTCCATTTTTGTCATAGGGTGCTGTATGGCCTCCCATTGCTGCTGCCTCCACCGCCACACTGTGGCTCCACACTCTGGTTTTGGCCCCGTGACTGCCCAAATGAGTGAAGTGTGCGGTGATTCTAAGATCGACGGCACTCATCTGCATGTCATACTGCCTGACAGTATTATTTCTCTTCCCCAGCAGACTCCAAGGGCATTTAAATTAAAGGTACAGTGTTCAGCACTAATATTAAGTCTCTCTGAAGCCTAGAAACACCCTTTTTTAAGTTAAATTCACAGTGAATATATTCAACTCGAATCGAAATTTTTCTACGAATTCGCCGAATCAGTCGAATCGAATTTTTGAATACTTCGCTCATCTCTATTTATTGGTTATATTGCATTATACAGTATACAGAGCACCAAGATTCATCAGTACATACAGGAACATTACAGTCACTGTATGCATAGCACAGGGTGCTTTGCTGCATTTTTTTGTTACATTACAAAGAAATTAAACAAAAGATAAACAACATTTAAAAAGATACTAATTAACTGGTAAAACAATGAAAATGTTCTAGCTCCATATAACCTCAAGTGAGCAAGCAAAACGGTTTGCAATATGTACTCCAACATTAAATACCATCAGTAATTCAGCTAGGATGGAAACTTTCTGTAGTGAGACCGTGTGTCCCATTTTTTTTGTAAAATACCGCCACATTATCCAGTTGTGAACTGGCCCATGTAGCTATATAGCTACAGAGCAGCCGCTCTGTGCAGCATTACGTATATATGTGTGATTCTGCTTTTCTGGGTAGGGGTACGAGCACTGCCATTGGCTCCCTTACATGTAAATCACCAGGTCCTGGCCAGTGATTCATGGCCGGAACAAAGCATGGAATGAAAAAAAAAAGCACATCCCCTAGTAAAACAATACACAGTAAAAACACTCCATGGCATACAGTTAACCCTTTGATCTCCCCAGATGTTAACCCCTTCTTGCCCAGTGTCATTAATACAGTGACAGTGCTTTTTATTAGCTTGATCACTGTATTGGTGTCACTGGAGATGCCAATAGCAGTTAGTCAGTTCCCACCCAGTGTCAGTTAATGTCAGAATGACTTTCCTACTATCACAGCCCCACTATAAGTCACTGATCAGCACCATTACTATTATAAAATAATATATATATTTTCACTATCTATACCATTGTTTGTAGACATTATACTTTTCACTCAAACCAATTAATATACACTTATTTGGATTTTTTTCTTATCAAAAACAGCTAGCAGAATACATTTTGTTCTAAATTCATGAAGCAATTTTATTTTTTATTGGATATATTTTTATAGCAAAAATAAAAAAAATACATTTTTTTAATTGGCTTTTTTCATTTTTAGCACAAAAAACAGTGGTGATTAAATACCACCAAAAGAAAGCTCTATTTGTGTGAAAAAAAATTGTATAAATTTCATTTGTGTACAGTGTTGCATGACAATGCAATTGTCAGTTAAAGTAGCACAGTGCTATATAGCAAAAAACGGTCTGGTCATGAAGGTGGGTAAATCTTTTGGAAGGCAAGTGGTTAATATGGTTCTGAACTATCATTTTTTTCAAAAGCTAATTGCATGTCTAATTTGTTGAAAATAGCTTACAGTATATTAGGGGCTTAAGGGTTCCTTACTTTGACTGATAATGGTCAGTTTTTCCAACATGAGCTAAAAAAGATAATATAGTACAATAAAGTAATGGGAATCTCTCTAGGCCTAATTTCAATTAATCTAGTTCTGGAGATGGTATTGTGATCCACTCTGTGACTAATGATATTATTCAGAAAATATACTTTCCTTCTAAGAAGCTAGGTCCAAAATGTATTGGCCCATTTCCTATTTTGAAGGAATCAATCTTGTTGCAATCAAGCTCACACTTCTGGCCTTACTTAAGATTTACCTGGATCAACACAATTCGTGATGAGATCTCCAGTGTCAAGCTTCCTCCTCTAAACAACATACCAGGCCCAACACCAAACTCTACACCCTGTTACCACAAAGGAAGTTACTGAACTCCTTTCCAAGGCCCACTTCACCACCTGTCCCCTGGATCCTGTCCCCTCACGACTGTTGCAGCCTCCTTCCTGCTCTATCCTAAGCTCTCTAACCCACATCTTCAACCTCTCACTTTCCATGGGCACCTTTCCCTCCCCACTCAAATATGCACTGGTTACCCCCATCCTCAAAAAACCCTCACTGGACCCCACCTGTTTGAATAACTTAAGACCCATTTCCCTGCTCCCGTTTGCCTCCAAGCTTCTCGAGCGCCTTGTTCACAACTGTATGAACTGCTACCTCACCGACAGCAACCTTCTTGATCCCCGACAGTCTGGCTTCTGCCCACAACATTCCACAGAAACTGCCCTACTAAAACTCACTAATGACCTACTAACTGCTAAAACTAACGGCCATTACTCCATACTCATACTCCTTGACCTTTCCGTTGCATTTGACACAGTCGACCACCCGCTCCTCCTCCATAAACTCCACTCCATCGGCCTCCGTGACTCTGCTCTCTCCTGGTTCTCCTCTTACCTTTCTCAGCGCACTTTCAGTGTCACATACAACTCCTCCTCTGCTCCGCTTCCTCTTTCTATTGAGGTGCCCCAAGGTTCTGTTCTTGAGCCCCTCCTTTTCTCTCTCTATACCTCTTCCCTGGGCCAACTGATAACCTCCCATGGCTTCCAATACCACCTCTATGCTGGTGACACCCAGATCTATCTCTCCACTCCCCAGCTCACCCCCTCAATCTCCTCACGTATCACAAATCTACTAAGCGACATATCAGCATGGATGTCACATCACTACCTTAAACTTAATCTTTCAAAAACAGAGCTTGTAATATTTCCTCCTCCCTGATCCCCCACTCATGACTTTACCATTAAGATCAACAGCACAACCATTGGTCCTTCCCCTCATGCCAGGGTGCTAGGCATAATCCTAGACTCTGACCTCTCCTTTGGGCCCCACATCCACTCACTGGCTAAATCCTGCAGCCTCAACCTCTGGAACATTTCCAAAATCCGCCCCTTCCTGACTAATGACACCACAAAACAACTTATCCATGCCTTGGTTATATCCCGCCTCGATTACTGCAACTCCCTCCTCACTGGTCTACCATTACAAAGGCTATCCCTTCTTCAATCTCTTATGAATGCTGCTGCTAGATTCATATACCTTACCAACCGATCAGGGACTGCTGCCCCTCTCTGCCAATCCCTCCACTGGCTTCCACTAACCCAACGTAAAAAATTCAAAATACTAACCACAGTTTACAAAGCCATCCACAACACTGCCCCTAGCTACATCACCAATCTCATCCACAGATACCGCCCAAATCGCCCACTCCGCTCCTCCCATGATATCCTCCTCTCTAGCTCCCAAATCACCTCCTCCCATGCTCACCTCCAGGACTTCTCCAGAGCCTCTCCCATCCTCTGGAACTCCCTACCACAGCATGTCTGGTCAGCCCCCACCCTGTCTGCCTTTAGGCGATCTTTGAAAACTCACTTCTTCAGGGAAGCCTACCCCACATCCACCTAAGAACTGTACTTGATTCACCTCCGCCAGATCATCCCCCGCAGCTATCACCTTTTGTATCACCTCCCCCTTCCTTTAGATTGTAAGCTCCGCGAGCAGGGCCCTCCTATTCCTTCTGTACTGAAATGTATTGTAATTGTATTGTCTCCCTTATATTGTAAAGCGCTGCGCAAACTGTTGGCGCTATATAAATTCTGTATAATAATAATAATAATTTCCACATGTCTTGTGTAAAACCAGAACTTCTGGATGCATTTCTGGGCAGAACTTCTCTTCTGCCTCTTCCAATTATTGTAGTTGGCTCTGCAGAATTTGAGATTAAAGTTATCTTTAATACCTCCTCAAAGAAAAGGCAGGACAGTGGAAAGGCTTCAGCACTGAGTAAAATTCTTGGGAACCCACAAGTAAAGTTTATGCTATTCGATTAATTGAAAAATTCCTCAATACTCATCTTGTGAAACGCCATGGGGGCATTTGAAAGCTGCCCGTAAGAGTGGGCGATGTTTAAGTACCTTTAGGTCCACCAGGACTTCTGAAAGGTTTTCCAGAATCTCTTCCAGTACTTAAAATGGCACTCCAGATTCTCTACCAGTACTTCTAAATGTGCTTGCAGAATAGCTGGCAGTACTTTCAATGGCACTTGCAGAATCCCTGGCAGTTCTTCCAATGGACCTTGCATAATCTTTGCCAGAGCTTCCAATGGGGCTCACAGAATCCCTGCTAGGTCTTCTAGAGTTCTCTGAAATTACATTGTGTGTGTTCTCTGACCAAAAGGGTATTTGTAGGGGTTCTTTTCAGGGCTGGACTCCCAATACTTAACGAGCAGCTCTTTTCTTTCAGTGCTCAGAAGCTGCTCAGCTGTCAGTTAATTACCAGTCATTCGATGACTCCACAGTGACTCACCTGGATACCATTACCTGCCTCATTATTCCAATCTACAGTCAGCCCTTTTTGCTATTTTAGCAGCTTAGCTCATTTCCTCCTTGCTCTTGTGTTGTCTATGATCTCCAATGTGTTCCTGCCTGTGTTCCTGTGTACAACTCGGTCTGGCTGACTTCTCTTCTGATTCCTGTTCCTGACCCTAGGTTGTCTGATTACCCTCTCTGACATCCAAACCCTGGCTTCTGTTTTGACTACATTCCTAACTGTGTTACTTTTGCCATTTCAATAAAGGTGTGATTTCCTTTCTCCCCCTGGTTTATGGTTCCTGACAGTTCTAAAAATTAAAGGTTTTTTACTTGCATGCATTCTATGCATGCAGGTAAAAAAATTCACTGTACAGCTTCCGCCTCAGCCCCCAATGCTTACCTCAGCCGATCTCAATTCAGCAATGTGTACAAGAGCAGCGGCTCTCCCAGGTCTCTCCCTCATTATTGACTGAGATACAGCAGTGGTAGCCATTGGCTCCCTCTGCTTTTAATCACAGCAAGTGTGGAGGGAGGGTGGGGCTGAGCCATGCTCTGTGTGTCTTATAGACACACAAAGGCAGCTCAGAATTGAGCAGGCACTCAGCAGTGAGAAGGAGCCAGGAGCACCAGCCAAAGAAGAAGAGGATCAGGACTGCTTTGTGCAAAATCATTGCACAGAGCAGGTAAGTATGACATGTTTTCTAATTTAAAAAAAACTGAACCTTTAATATCACCTTAAGCATCAGCCCTGGAAGTGGTCGGTGTTATGTCTTGCTATCTACCCTGCCCACTTCTGAATCAAACTTACAAAAGGCTGGAGTTGTAAAGATAAGAGCAGACCATAATTTAGAATTCCTGAAGGTGCTACTTGGATGTTGGGTCCCTCTATGTGGCCAAGCTGTGGAAAGGTCTCACACATGTGGTATCACCATACTCAGGAGGAGTAACAAATTGTATTTTGGGGCATAATTCTTGAATGTCTGAAGGTGCTACTTGGATGCTGGGTCTCTCTATGTAGTCAGGCTGTGGAAAAGTCTCACACATGTGGTATCGCCATACTCAGAAGGAGTAGCAGAATGTATTGTGGGGCATAATTCTTGGAGTGGGGACATTTCTGACTTTAAAGCTCTCTAAGCTTACAAGTGACATAGCCAGTGAGTGCAATACTGATGTATTATTGAAGTGTTTTTTTAAATACTGCACTTAGTATCAACCCTGCTGTCCTTTTAATTGTTATTACAAAGATATGTTTCAGTATCTTGGTGGAGCTGCCAAATATATACATATATATGCCATAGTTTGCAGAAGCTATAACTTTCACCAAAACAATTAATATACGCTTATTGGGATTTTTTTTTTTACCAAAGACATGTAGCAGAGTAAATTTTGGCTTAAACTTATGACGCAATATGGTTTCATTGGATATGTTTTATAACAGAAAATAGAAGATTTTTTTTTAAGTTTTGGTCTTTTTTCATTTCTATCACAAAAAAGGAAAAAAAAACAGAGGTGATCATATACCACCAACAGAATGCTCTATTTGTGTGAAAAAATGCAAAACAAATTCATTTGTGTACAGTATTGCATGATCAATTGCCAGTTAAAGTAGCACAGTGCTGAATAGCAAAAAATTATGCCCTGGTCATGAAAAGATTAAATCCTTTGGGAGCTCAAATGGATATTGTATGGTGGGAAATTAATGCCTTTTTTCTTAAACAAAAAAATGAAAGTATAGATCTTACCTTGAAATTGGAGAAACCACAGATATGGGTAGGTCAAAGAGAAGGTGCAAGATGGAAAGGGAGATTGTGTGCTTAGTCACTATCAACAGAAAGAAGAGGTTGCAGCTTAAAGAGTAACTCCACTTTTGTTGAGAAAAAAAACATTCTTCTCTAGGCCATTGACGGGGAAACCCAAAACTCATGGGTTTCAGTAACATTTTGACTGCTGAAGCCGGATTGAAAAGTAGATGTTTATTATACAAGCATGTAGCTAGACCTCCATGCAGGGAGAGCAGAACATTACATAGTGTTGGATTCAAAGAAATGCTCTATCTATCTAGGGCTTTCTAATACAATTTATATGCTCTACAGTGGGTGGTACCTAGCTATCTGATCTTTCTTTGAAGAGTCATCTGTATCTTTGGTGTAACTCATTGAGATGCGAATAGTTAACACATGTTATTGTTACTTCCATTGTCCTTTGGGTTTAGCAGGATGTCAAAGAAGTCTGGTCATGGGCATTAAAAAGTTTGAGAGGAGTACATGCATCTATGCATAAAGCCCTAAAACAATCACACAGCTGTATAAAGCTCTATTCATTGTAACTGTGTCATTGTGAAGACCAAGACAAGGATAGAGAGAGATAAAGAACTAAATCAATATTTATATCTAGAAATGGCTGCTCCATTTTCCCTTACACCATCAATGTACATTGCAAGTTTTATCAAACTTTATTGCAGAGTCCTGCCTTTTGTTATCCTGAAGGAATCACTGTTTGTTTGTCTGTGTCCGTGTCCAGAGTGAATCTGTATGGGAGTGGTTTCATAATTATCAATCAGCACTTCATGTAGGAAGAAATGTTAGGATGGTCTTTATTTTTAGGAATAGATATCAGATGGGAAAGGGTAGTGTATTTTATTTGTTATTGGTACTCAAAATAAAGCAACAAGAACTTTTGCTTCAAAAGTTCCAACAATATCTTACCTGCTTCCCATGGAGGCAGTTAACAGTAAGAGTCCTTGGCAGTATTTGATTCTCTTCAAGGACACATTGAGGTTGATTTACTAAAGGGAAATAGGCTGTGCACTGCTAGTCTACTCTAGATCTGAGGGGAACATGCAAGGAAAATAAAAACAAAACAGCAATTTTGCTTGCACATGATTGGATGACAGAAATCAGCAGATCTTCGCCTCATTTCAGAGGTTATAAATTAACTGCACTTGCAGGTGCATTTGTAAAGCACAGTATATTTACCTTTATTAAATCAACCTTTCAGTGTGTTCGAGGAGCTTGATACCCACTGAACATATTGGTTTAAAAAAAGGAAATCTTATTTTTAGGTCATTGTACTTGAACCTTCCCCATATTAATATCATGTTGGCTAGTATCATAATGTCAATGGCTTTTGCTACATTGCAACCATGCATATTGCAGTTTTTATGCCTGTTTTTAGAGGTTGTTATGATTTGAGATGGAGGGAGAGATAAATGTCAATAGTGTCTATATGTTTTATATTCTTTCAATGTGTTATAGACCTGGATTACCACATATTTGCAGGGAGAAGTATACATGTAGACATTTCGCTGTCAATTAGTACTAGTAAAACACTGAAACCAGGCTGAAACAGCTTAAGTGATAGAATCAAAAAGGGCAATGTAGACAGATGAACTTTGATTTATCTGAACTATCATGATATTATAGCACCACCTAGAGCACTTAGGCAAAGGTCCCCAAACTGAATTGGCTGTATAGGATTGCTTTAACCACTTCAAGTCCGAACACGTTCACCTCCTTCAAGTCCAGACCAAGTTTTAGATTTCAAACATTTTTTGCTTAGTTTTTGTTTTAAAATGTTGAAAATAAATAATCTTTCTTCAAAAATGTAGGCCAAAATGTATTCAAATACATTTTTGGGTAAAATAACCCCAAACAGTGTATACTATTTAGTTGGTATGAACTTTATAGAGTCTACAAACTATGGGGTAAATATCTGAAAATTGATTAGTTGAGACCCTAAAATGCTAGAGGCTGGTATGATGTATGGCAGTAATCAGAGAGCTGGTGTGGGGTATGGCACTGATAATGACATTGTTATACATTGTTTTGTGTACATTTTGATGTTTTGTGCATATTGTGCTAATTTGTTTCAAACCACAAGATTGCATTGTCCTTGCTTATTACTACTGTCATTTTTATGATAGTTTATAATGTTTTTATTTTCATTTTTTCAGGTTTTGAGGGTACAGGATTAATATTCCTTTTTTCTATTACAATGTTTGGCTGTTTTTACAGTTTTAATATTGTTAACCTGGAAGTTGTATGATCGTGGAAGTTTTTCTGATGTTTGGAACGTAGCAGACATCTTTAGTCCATTGAGACCCAGGTCTAATATTTTTTACTTCCTGTTTGGGGTTCTGTTCTGGTTTGGGGAGTGCATCCTAAATGAGGGGGAGTGCTTTTTCGAGTGCTATATATAGTGTGCGATTCGGCACGCTGACCACGCATGACCCCCCTGGTATGGGGTATGATGGTGCTCAGAATGCTGGTATGGTGGTGATTAGGACATTGGTATGGTGTATGGAGGTGTTTTTGTGAACACTAGGACAGGTGACAGGGCTGGCTGCATTTTTATTTACATTTCACTGGGGCAGTGATCAGGGACACTGGGCCAGTGATCAGAGACACTGGCATGGCTGGCACTGCTGCCTGTGAGTGTACAAGCAGCATGACAGACTGTTGTTTACTCATAGGCTGCAGCATCGGTTCTCTTTGCTCTCTTAGTGAGAGCAGAGAGAATCATACTTTACTTTTACTCTGTATGTATTGTTTACTATTTGATTGCTATGCTTGGATACAGCAATCACACGGTAAAAGACCATGTGATCACCCAGACACAATGGTAATGTGATCTGCTGTATCTGGGTGACACATGGATCACCAAGCTCCTGGGTGCATGCTCTGTGACCCACGCAGGAGCCTTTAATGTGGGTTGATGTACAAGTATGAGCAGTTAAAAGAAGAGCTAAAGTGATCACAAAATGTCACAAATGAGAGAAAACAAACCTTATTCACTCCTGCCTGGAGTAAGATCAAGATACTGATTCCTGGTATTGCTTATTGCCTAAAGTCCTATTAATTGATAGAATTGTGTATCAAGTTGACCAAAACTGACCTAAGCTTAGAATTTTAGCTTCCTTTTTTTCTAGAATTGCATATAGACTGGTATACATTCAGACACTAGGCAAGGGTACTTGGACAAACATACTGCTGCTGTAGGGGTAGAAAACCCAACACATTTTATCTGTCATTGGTCATGAACTCTACACATTACCCAGGATCTGCTGCACTACTAGTCTCACAAACAAGTCATTTGTTATGGCCAAGTACAAAGCTGATGTCCACATTGACTACTGATTATTTGAATAAAAATTGTTCTTGCTTTATACTTGTCCATGACTGATTACTTCTTTGTGAGCATTAGAGTCCAACTTGAAACTTGAAAGGCCTTGCAGACCAAGTTTTCCTTCATTCCAGTAGTCTTTGGTCCTGATGTCAACAATTCTATAGCCCTGCATGGGACATGATGACACTGAGGGCTAGTCCACCACCAAAACGTGGGGCAGTGTCATCTGTAAGCAAAATAAGTAAGAAAAAGTGCCTTTCCTCTCCCTGTTAGAAGCAGTACACATGCAGCTAACAGTAAGCTTAAAGCTGGTATGTACCTTTCCTTTTGTGTAGCAAAATCATTTTTCCTGCCAAGTTACTGTATGCAAAATGAAATTAAACATAGCCTAGCATTAAAGTATTATACAAGTAAATGGCTCCCTTGGTTTTTATAAGAATATAAAATGATAAAATAAAATCACTGTCACAAACAAATCTACAAATCTTTGCTCAGAATTAGCCTAATTTGCACCAGACCTCAAATGGTGATGAATAATATAGTATATGTTATACTTTAAGGCTTTGTTTTGGTCACTGTAAAATATAGCATGTCTTTCGATAGTTTTTATTTTTTTAACAACAGAGCTTGTTTTGAAAAGGGCATATATTACTTATTGTGTTCAAAAATAAGTGCTTTCAACAGACAACATTATTGTAGCTCTCAGGCATCTAACACTGATACTGTAGATCAAATGGATATATGTTTTAGGAGCTCCACTTTTAAGAACATTAACAGATGCCTGTAAAATAAAGAAGTAGCTTCTGAAATAAACCCATGTATATAACAACAGTCCAAAACGTACTGTGGAGGTGTTTTTTCCAGTGATAGCAGTGAAAATATCTTTGCAACCTTTTTATTTTATTTGGAATTTATATAGGGTTGTTAATGTAGTAACTTAAGTGGATTTGTGGTTTAAGAAGTAAACCAAAATTACCGTGATTCTTATAGTGATTTGTGTATTTGTGCACTTGTGTAGAGTTAAAATATTTTAAATTACAAAAAATTGACAGATAAGTTCACCAGTCCCAATTTGCTCATCAGGACCTTTTCTGGGGTTCTAAAGCACATTATCTTACTGTGCATTGGAAGATTGAACCCCACCTTTTGTACATCTGGATTTAACTTTTTTTTTTTAAAGTTTTATTGAGATAAAACAGGTACATAACAAAGGGGAAAGAAGACCCAGAGGGCCTAAGCCAATAATATGTTGAATATACATAGTGCATGGATGAAATGCAATTCGAAAAATGTTGTACACAGTAAATTAACATTGAGAGAAACAGCCTATAAACAGAAATGTATACTCAAGGTGACCGAATATGCATCATATGGATATCATGAGAAATGCAAGAGTAGGCCACTCATATTAAGGGGGGGGTAACCTGATAAAGAGTGCCATGTGATGAGCTGGAATCCCGATGTGATGTGGGCCTAAGTGTCTAGGAAACAAAGGTAATTTTATTTTTGTTACTGAAAGTTTTATTGAGATTTATTAAAATAAACATACATAAAGGTGAGATAATAGCAGTATGTTATCAAGTACAGATGAACTCTTGTGTAAGAGCAAAATAGATATGCAGTCAAATGCTTCCTATTGATCAGATAAGAAAAAAAGAGCAATTATTAGTAGATAGTAAAGTAGTTTAGGAAGGCTACTAAAGGCAATAAAGAGAATACTCTATATGTATTTGTTTGCTGGGAATAAGACTTAGGTGTCCGTTTATGAACCAGCAGTTATAGATCGCTGCTCAGTTCTCCGGCATTCTCGGAGAACACAGTTCTCCTGTGAATGCCGTTTATGAAGCATATGTAGATCAGTTCCCCAAACGAAGGGAGAACGGTCTACAAACGCTGGAAAATGGCTGATTTTACTATAATCTCGCGAGAATTCAGTAAAAGATCAGTTTACTAAACAGAGGTAAATTATCTCTGCTTAGTTTTCGGTCCCTCTGATTCTCCAGCTCTGGGCTGGAGAATCTGGAGGGAGAACACAGATCTCCAGAGAAGGGCTGAACATGTTCTCCTGAGTGTTATAAACTGTGAATGACCAGAGAATAGCTGTGATCCTCTGACTCTCAGCTATTCTGTGTGTCATAAACGGACACCTTTGTGTATTACAAAATGTAATGGGTGTATAAGAATAAGTAGAATAAGTGAAGGCAACTGTTACTCATCAAAACAGTGGAACCCCAAGGCTACCTTAACATCCACCATATGAGGAGGAGTGGATAGCTACTACTGGCCAAAGGAGAAAGTGATCAGCTGTGCAGATGTCTCCTTAAACACGCAATTTTACCTGGGTTGGAAGTGAGAGTTCTCAGAGCACAGAAGTGGCACTAATTAATGCATGGAATTCACACTAAGCTTGGATTCTCATTCTGCGTGTTGGATTACGTTATATTTGGAATCATATGAACTTTACACTAATTTTTTGAACCAGTTTGATATCAGTTCACTTTGATTGTGTAGTAATTGATGATACCTATATTAATTATAATTTATTTAGGTATTATAAGCACTTTGTTTTAAGTTAATTCACTTTATTTGTTCAACCATGAAGGACTGATGTTTAGTTAATATTTTGCAAGCAGCGCTACATCACATTTTATTTATTTTTATATACAAATAAGTCGTCATGAAATTGTTGGCGTAATCTAACCAGGGGGCCCAGTCAGTCTGAAATTTGGATATGGTTAGCTTCGCTTTTGCAAACATAAATTCCAGATGTGCATGTTGGTTAAGGATGAGGTTAAGTCCTTGATGAGCAGAATGGGGAAGAAGTAGACCAAGAGAACAAGGCACATGTGATGGGACTGGAAACTCCTCACCAAGGATATGGGGGATTCCTTTAAAGACAATCAAAGGAGAAAGGATGGTGCCAGGTCAGTGAAGGTTAAAACATAGAAACTTTATTTCCAGTTGACTTACATCTAAGACTCCTCCTGTCAGCATGCAGGATGTGAAGATAAGGCGGAACAATGGGACCACAGTTCTCTCAGATGGTAGAGCCAATGGTAGCTGCATAGCCTGGGAGGGAACCACTTATGGACTCAATGGAATTCATCCTAAAGTTCCCACCAAACAGAGGAGAGATGTAACAGGTGCCATGACAGATGCCATGAATGGCATGTGGGCAGAGGGTTATATATAAGATCTGTCAGATCCCGGAGAACCAATGGGGAGAGGAACTGGGAGGAGTGAGAGAGAGGAGAAGACCGCAATGAGAGTGTGTGCTAAATCAAAGGGATAACTGAGGACATGGATGGGACTTGTGAAACACAAGATAGTCATTAGTTAGCGGTCCATGTAGCTGAGAGAAAAATCCATCATAGATAGAGAGGTAAAAGGGAGGGGGGGAATTAAAGGGAGGAAAGGTGAATGTAGTGCAGGAGAAGGAGAATGAGTTGATCCAAAGGACCAAAATCAAATAAAAATTTTAAGTAAAAATAAAAATGGTAACAGATCAAAACAAAATGATTAAAAAATGCGCAGCTACATGATCAGATCCACCATGAGTAGAGAATGATAAACATCAATATAAATAAATATAAAAAGTATATATCTATATTTTTTGTACACTAAAAATGAGGGTTATATGAGCCTATGGATATGCTATAGTGACTTTTAATGTTTTACCTACTTAAACCATAAATAAGTGGGGAATGTGAACAAGTGGAAAGGTATACACTCAAAGTATGATAAAAGACTGAATAACTGTATATCCAATGGGTAGATTACTATATTGGGTCATAGTGATGGATATAGTTATAGTTATAAGATGGTGTTAATTTCCAAATCTTCGTTAAGCCATTTTGGTGACAAGGTGTTCAGGGTAAAAATCTAGAATGTTTCTCTGATACAAAGTTAATGGAATCTTTCAGCCTGAGAATTGCCAGGGGCAATTGATTCAATTACCCAAACCTTAAGGCCATCGGTGGACTTGTTATGCTGAGTCAGAAAATGGGACACTATGGTCTTTGTTGCCATGCTCTATAATCCTCCTGTGTTCGCCAAAATGTGCCCTAAAGGTCCTGATGGTACCACCAACATAAAGGAGTCCACAGGGGCAGGGTAGGCAGTAGACAACATGCTCAGTGGAGCAAGTGTAGAAGTAGGGGTTGCACTTTAAAAATTTTTTATTTTAATATTTATTTATTTTGTTATTTGAATTTATTTTTTTAACCACTTGCCCTCTAGAGGATTTACCACCCTTAATGACCAGGCCTCTTGTCATGCAATGCTGTACCCAAACAAAATTTACGTGCTTTTTTCACACATATAGAGCTTTCTTACGGTGGTATTTGATCGCCTGTGCGCTTTTTGTTTTTCGCGCTATAAACAAAAAAAGACCAAAAATTTTGAAGAAAAAACAATATTTTTTAATTTTAGCCAGGGGCGGACTGACCATTCGAGAATGCAGGCACTGCCCGAGGGCTCGGGTCAGTAGGGGGCCCCATGAGATGCTCCTGGTACCTTTCATAGGCTTTTTTGGGTGTGGTTTGAGTGTGGGCCGGGACACAGGGGCCCCATGATCCCCTATTGCCAGAGGGCCCCATGAGTTGTCAGTCCGTCCCTGCTTTCAGCTATAAAAAATATATACTAAACTCAAAGTTAGTTATAAATTTAGACCAAAATGTATTCTGCTACATGTTTTTGGTAAAAAAAATCCCAATAAGTGTATATCGATTGCTTTGTGTGAAAGTTATAGCGTCTACAAACTATGGTATAGATACCGCCATTTTTTTGCTATACAGCGCTGAGCTAGTTTAACTGACAATTGCACGGTAGAGTTTTCTTTTGATGGTGTTTGATCACCTGTGTGCTTTTTATTTTTGGCGCTATAAACAAAAAAAGTTTTGAGAAAAAAATGTTTTTTTGAAAAAAAAACAATATTTTCTCATTTTTGTCATAAAAAATATCCCAAAAAACTAAAATGTTGTCATACATTTAAGCCAAAATGTATTCTACTCCATGTTTTTGGTTAAAAAATCCCAATAAGTGTATATTGATAGCTTTGTGTGTACGTTATAGCATCTACAAACTATGGTATAGATAATGGAATTTACACAGCTTTTACTTTCTGACTGCTCATCACATTTCTTAAGGTGCTAAAATACCAGGACATTACAAACACCCCCAAATGACCCCTTTTCGGAAAGTAGACACCCTAAGCTATCTGCTGAGAGGCATATTGAGTTCATGGAAGATTTATTTTTTTTCCATAAGTTTCTGGAAAATTACAAAAACTTTTGTTCTTTTTTTTTACACAAAGTTGTCATTTAAAGGATATATTTCTTGCACAAGCCATGGGTATATATGGAATTACACCCTGAAATACATTGTGCTACTTCTACCGAGTATGGGGATACCACATGTGTGAGACTTTTTGGGAGCCTAGCTACATACAGGAGTCTGAAACCAATGACCACTTTGAAAGCCTGAATGTGCTAACTTCTTCATTTCACTTCTTCACTACCTATCACAGTTTTAAAGGCCCCGAAATGCCAGGATAGCACCAAACCCCCCCAAATGACCCCTTTTTGGAAAGTAGACACCCCAAGGAAGTTAAAAAGAGACATGGTGAGTATTTTGCAGATCTCATTAATTCTCACAAGGTTTTCAAATATAAAAAAAGAGAAGAAAAAATGTTTTTGTTTTTTTTCTTCATTTTCCAAACACTTGTGGCAACAAACGAGATCTGCAAAATACTCACCATGTTTCTTATCAAATTCCTTGGGGTGTCTACTTTCCAAAAAGGGGTCATTTGGGGGGTTTGGTGCTATCCTGGCTTTTCAGGGCTTCCGAAACTGTGATAGGTAGTCAGGAAATGTAATGAGGTAATAAAGCCCTTTAAAACCCTGAAGGTGCCTGGTATAACAATTCAAAATCCAATGATGTACCAGTATGTTGCTAGTCCTTATTGGGTATATATTCTATGTTCTATTTTTTTTTTGTATGCAGCCTGTGGACTCAACGTAAAAAAGAGAAGAAATCTCTGCCAGAAAGAGTGTGTGGTATGCCCACCATTAGAATATACCGCCCTGCATTCACCCACTTCTAGTGGTGGGCACACATTAGGTCACACATTGTCACATGTGCCAGTTCCAAGATTGTCCAAATGTCTAAATAGTGGCACGCTTGAATAAAAATTGGCCACGTATAAGTGGTACCCCATATGGAAAAAGGACGACATCAAGTCCAAAACTATCTTGCCACTGCTCCCCATGTAGTCTGGGCATCCGGGGGGCTCCACGTGACTATCTATTCCCTCGTAAATCCAAAATTTTTAAGTATAGCCTGTTGACCTCTCACAGGTCTTCTACATCTTGACCCCATATCTGGCACGCTTGCTGGGAGAAATTGTTTGCATGAAAGGCGGCCAGTAAAATTAATGAGGGAGTCATCAATGCAGATGTTTTGCTGAGGAGTACAGACATCTGCAAATTTTTGGTTAAGGTGATTTATGAGGGGCTGAATTTTGTGGAGCCGGTCAAATTCAGGGTCACCCCGAGGATGACAGAATGTATTGTCGTTGAAATGCATAAAACACATTATACTCTCATATCTATGCCTGGCCATGGCAGCATAGAACATGGGCATATGATGAATCGGGTCTGTGGACCAATACAACCGCAATTCATTTTTTTTAGTAATGCCCATGTTGAGGGTTAGGCCCCAAAAAAATATAAATTTGAAAACCGTAATGAGTTTCCATGCGAATGGTCTGGCAAAGTTTGAATTTGGTTTGGCGGCGATAAATTGTTGTGCATATAAATTGCTTTGAACCACAGTCAAAGCATACAGATCCTCCATGAGGAACAGCTCCAAAAATCAAGGGGAGTAGTACAAATTTGCTATTTCCACCTGAATTCCGGGTTGGGCAGTGAATGGGGGAAGTATGGGTGCTACAGAATTTGTGGGCTGCCAATAGGAATTTGCAAGCACATCTGGAAGGATACTAGGAGCTCTACGGGCCTGTGTGCGAATTCTTGGTGGTTGCGGGACAATACTTGTGCTCGTCACTGCACCAGCTTGAACTGTACTTATGGGACTCACCACGTCACCAAGTGATACTGCAGTGCTGGTATTATTATTATTATACAGGATTTATACAGCGCAACAGTTTGCTCTGCGCTTTACAATATAACGGGAGACAATACAGCAACAATACAGTTCAATACAAGAGGGTTATGAGCTTACAATCTTATCAATACAAGAGGTATGTGAAAGACCAGTATGTACTAGACTGCTGGTGCCCGCCAGTTCACCAAAAGGTAGAGCGGCACTAGTACTGGCACTTTGCTGCATATGAGAGTCATCAAAATTTACCAGCAAGTGCTAACAGAGATCAGTCCTGATTCTGTGAACACTGCGGTTTTGTGTGCAATGTATCAAGTGACAGTGACCTACTGACACTACACTTGGGGGGGGGGGGTAAGTGTAGGGGCTAAACGCAGGTGCTGGCAGGTGCTGGCGCTGATCCAACTAATGCTGCATTTTTGGGGATGCTGTACTAATGTGAATGCTGGTATAGTGCTGATCTGATCGCAAAATCGTTTTCAGTGTCTGATGATGAATTTCCCCACGAATCATTATCACTCAATTCTGCAAGTGGTTCTAATTTACTATCGCTGTTCTCTAGCTGGTCTAAAACTTCTTTTGACCTAAAGGGATGCTTTTTGGACGCCATGGACATTTTTCAGTTTCAAGGCAGAAAGAACAGTAAAAATTCAGGCAGGGCACAGGACAAAGCACTAGGAACAAAATGTATGTGAAATGGTTTGATACAGTAATGTTTTACTATTTGATTTTGACCGTGGGATTACTGTGCTTGATTGGCCAGCAAACTTGCCTGACCTGAACCCCATAGAGAATCTATGGGGCATTGCCAAGAGAAAGATGAGAGACATGAGACCGAACAATGCAGAAGAGCTGAAGGCCGCTATTGAAGCATCCTGGTCTTCCATAACGCCTCAGCAGTGCCATAGGCTGATAGCTTCCATGCCACGCCGCATTGAGGCAGTAATTGCTGCAAAAGGGGCCCAAACCAAGTACTGAGTACATATGCATGCTTATACTTTTCAGAGGTCCGATATTGTTCTATGTACAATCCTTGTTTTATTGATTGCATGTAATATTCTAATTTTCTGAGATTGTGGATTTGGGGTTTTCATGAGCTGCAAGCCATAATCATCACAATTATGACAAATCATGGCTTGAACTATCTTGCTTTGCATGTAATGAGTCTATCTCATATATTAGTTTCACCTTTTAGGTTTCATTACTGAAATAAATGAACTTTTGCACGATATTCTAATTTTTCAAGTTTCAACTGTATATGGGGACTCTGCCCTCAAAGCATCTGATCAAACTGAAATTGATATGATCAGATGCTTGCTTAGATTGTAAACAACAAAAATGGCAAAATCTTCATCACTTCTTACTTAATCTGTCACAGAGGAATGGAAGAAATGGATGTACCTTCCCCTTCTCTATACTCAGCTGGTCCAGCAGAGAACAAAGGTCCCAGGCTCCCCGATCACACTGGAGAGTTTTGGAACAGCAGAAGGCAGTGGCAGGATGGTTTCTTACTTCTGAGCCCTGTAAAACTGATCATGAGACTGTGGAGCCACTCAGATCACTTTTACAGGGAAGGCAATTACCGGCTGCAAATTTTGATACCAAGAGTGACACCCTATACTATGTGGAGACTTCAACAAATTTGAGAATGTAAACCTTGAATCCCCCAATAAATCACGTAAACAGTTATCTACCTTATCCTCCATTTTGCCTCTATAGCAATGAGAACAATTTTCTTTTTTTCTCTCAATAACAATGATCCTAATCAAAAATGTTCTTGTTCCTTGTTGACAAACTGACACTAAAAAACAACACTTTTAACAAAAAGACATCCATGTGGAGGCTCAACTCTGCTCTACTCTAGAAGTCAGGTACAGTATGTACGCCATAAGAACCTGACATTTCTCCTTCTGCAATAAGCCCATGGTTACTTCAGTGACCATGAACCTATAGCAGAACTGTTCAGCAGACACTTTTGAACAAAGCAATAGCTATGATTAGAGGCTACCAAGCCACAGATTAGTGCTATTGACTTAAAATGTGACCCCCACCTCCACAGCTGCTTCTTGTCTGTCACCTGCCACTTGCTGTCCCTCCACATCCCCTGCTGCACCGACTGCTAAAATGTCCCTAACAGCACCATTTCTCACCCAAAGGACTGGCTTCTTGCCAACCTGCCAGCACCAATCCCCTGTGTTTTGATGCAGTTGTTGATTCCCCTTGCTACCTCTTCCGTCGGCAATTGCATTCAGCCAGAGTGCACAAAATTTTAAAAAATCTCCAAAAAATTGCCCCGCTGTGACTCCCCCTCCCTTTAGTCTCCCCCTTCCTCACTGACCTACGGCGGCACCCCCATGCAGCTCTGATGGCCAGCTCTCCCTCCACCCCCACCCCCGCAAGCTGCAGATACTGCCTGAGATCGAAGAGTGTCAGGATGGAGAGCTGGGGGGCTGGTCCTGAATGAGCACAGCAATCGGTAGTGATTGCTTTTGTTTATTCATTCCTGAAGTAAACAGTGTGTTCACTATACTTCAGTTTTTGAATGAATAGGAGTCTCTATAGAGACTCCTATTCATTCATCTACAGTGCAGATGAAGCTGCAGAGAGAGGGACTGTTTTCTGTTTCTTTCTGTCTCAAAAGATGAGACATAAGAAGTCTGTTTAGAGCCCTGATGTCTCTCCAAAGCCCCCCTCAAAAAAAGTAAAAAATTAAAAAAAATGTTCTATTAAAAAATAAATAAAAATAAAAACATAGTAAGGCTCCTTTCACACAGGTGGACCAATCAGGTTCGCCTGTCAGTTTTTTAGGCGGATCCAATCGGACCCTCCGTTATCCTCTATGGAGCTGTGGATGTAAAAGGACTTATGTCTGCTTACACCTGCCTACATCTGATCCCCTAAAACAGGTGGATGGGGATCCATTCCCCATACATCTAGTGGATCAGATGACAGTCAGGTGTAAACAGACATGTGGTCTGTTTAGATCTGCCTGCCTATAGAGGAGAACAGGCTGTGTCTATGTCCACTCTACATAAGTGGAATGGGCATGGACCAGCCATCCGCTTGCTCAGCAGGGATCAGCAGACAGATCCCCGCTGAGCAAGTGTGGAAGGGGCCTAAGTAGATTTAGACATGCGTCTAAATCTCCCTTGATTCCAAAGCCTGATCCACATTCAGATCACGCTCCAGAGGCTACTGACAGGCAGTGAGGAAACAATGTGGTGCTACCTCAACACTTGTTTTAACCCGACTTTTGCTGATAAATGCATAGCAACCATATGTATTGCACATGATTGCAGGGCATTTACAGTGCTTCCCCATTGACTTGAATGTGTAGCATTTTGGTGGGTGGCATCTCTGCAAGTCGGGTCAACTTTGCAGTGGGCACAAAGATACACATTGCAGCCGTAGCATGTAAACACCCCTGTCCACTGCCTAGTGCTCCTAAAGGGAGGGATGGTTGGCAGAAATACAGCTCAAAAGCACATTTTTGCTGCCCCCCCCAACTGCAAGTCTAAAGAAGGCCAAAGGCCTCATTCACACAGGAAATGCTACAGTGATATCATGTTTAGCTGCACAGAGATGCACAGGTTTTCCATGCATCTTCATGGAGGCAGTGACGTTGATGTCAATTGGGACACAGCAGCTGCATAGGAATGCACAGGTGTTCCGCGCATTCCTGTGCAGGCAGTCCCATTCATGCCAATTGGAATGCAGCGGCTACATAGATACTACCCCTGCTCCCAACTTAACATCTGTGTGGGTGCATGTCCCTGAACTCACACTGTCTGCATTTGGGGCCATGAACCTACACCTACACAGATATCAGATCTGTCCTTGCAGCTGCTGCATCCCAATTGACATGAATGGTACTGCCTGCACAGGGATGCACAGAATTAAACCTTAGTAGGAATTAAGCAGGAATTTTGTAAGTTATGTTGTGTTTATTTGTGCTAATAAGGATTTTATTTTGTTTTTACTTAAAATGCGATTTGATAAACATGTGTGTTGTGCAACTACTGAGGGGCCTAAAAAATCAGTAGCACCTTATTTTTATTTTACTGGTTATGTACTTTCAGAAAATACATGGTTTGGGGGGTCTTTAAAAACTCTGAAAGCTGTAAGTGAAAAATGAAAACCTCCTGATTTTTTGAGAAAGTTGGTTATTGACAGTTTTGCATACATTCGATTTTCAC
This sequence comes from Staurois parvus, assembly GCF_062004578.1. Lineage (NCBI taxonomy): Eukaryota > Metazoa > Chordata > Amphibia > Anura > Ranidae > Staurois > Staurois parvus. The sequence goes on from NW_028317949.1 coordinate 14,820,822, forward strand.
CATTTTGTCAAAAGCCAAAATTTAAAATGTACAAATATTTGTTATTTATTAACTCAATACAGGATACACTTTTATAGTTAGATGGAATTTAACAGGCATTTTGTAAAATTTACTGTGTTTGTATCTGCTAATAATGATTTTCGTGTATTTTTAGCAAAAATATTGTTTTCAGAAATAGTTTTTTATATATCATGGGGCCCTAAAAATCAGTAGCATCTTCTGTTTATTCTACTGGTCATGTGCTTTCAGAAAACATATGGTTTGTGGGATCTTTTACAAACTCTGAAAGCTGCAAGTGAAAAATGAAAACCTCCAGTTTTTAAGAGAAATGTGGTTATTCACAGTTTTGCATACATTCAATTTTCATCATTTTGAAAAAAGGTGCAATTTAAAATTTACAAATATTTGTTATTTACTAGCTCAGCACAGATTAATATTTTTTATTTAGTAGTAATTTAGCAGGAATTTAGTAAAATGTGCTGTGTTTGTATCTGCTAATAATAATTTTAGTGTATTTTTAACAAAAATATTGATTTGATAAACATTTGCGCAAATATCCTGGGGCCCTAAAAATCAGTAGCAACTTCTGTTTATTCTACCTGTTATGTGCTTTCAGAAAACATATGGTTTGGGGTTCTTTTACAAATTCTGAAAGCTGTAAATGAAAAATGAAAATGCAATGGAAAAATTGCAAAAATTGTCTGGCCACCTGCATTTAAAAGTGGAGAGCAGGGCCTGGCAACAAAAGTGTTAAAATCAGTGCCTATGAAAAAAAGAAGAAACCTAGAGAAATACCAAACCTTTTAAATCAAATTCATAATCCCAAACAATGGCACAAAAAAAACAGTGATAATAAAACAAATTAAGAGCTTTATCATTTACACTAAAAACTGCAACTATGTATAATTAGCCAACATGAACATTTGTTAAACAAAAAATGAAATTTCACCTTTTATGCTGAAGCTAACAGAGCAGAGACATTTTTAGCAAAACAATTCAAACATAAAAAAAGTATGAAATTGTTTTCTTAAACCTTCCTATTAGAGATAAACTTACCAATCCTATGGATATACAGTAGCTAACTCTTTTAGCAAATGTTATGTTTATCTTTATATTTTAAAGGAATCTTACAATTTTACCACTCCAAATGACACACAGATCATTGGCTTTCTAGACTTCGTTAACTATCTTAAGGTCTCCCTGACCAATTACATTTGCTTCCTGCACCTTTTACTGTTAACCCTTTGAGGACCAAGGGACGTATTTGTCCCATGTTTGTAATTGCGTGTATCATCTGATTAAGAACTTAAAACTCTTTTTTTTTTGGTTTGAGTCAAAATATTAGTTCTTATCAACAAACAACAAATGGATCTAGATTTTTGCCAATTATTTCATGAAATGGCTTAGTTACAACAACTGAAGTGTACGAACTTTAAAAACAAAAAAATTGATTCTTTTGGCGTTCCAAAACCTTACGGTCCTCAAAGGGTTAAGGAATTAGAAGCATTAATACACAGGCTTCCTGCTCAAAAATCTCAGGGGCTGCATGGCTATAGCAAAGAATACTTATAGTATGTGCAATAGCAAAACCGGAAGCCACTACATGGTCTATCCCCGAGAAATCCCTGGAAGTATTTATAATTAAGATTCGTAAATGAGGGAAACTCCCCACTGACCCAGTGAATTTCCGAACAATTGCTCTGTTAAATACAGATATGAAAATGTATGCTAAACTCTTAGCCAACAGGTTGCAACCCCTTATACTCTAATTCATTTGTGGATCTAGTTCAGTGAGCTAACCATCATCAACTGCCTTCTCTGCTTCTATCCTTGGATGCAGAGAAGGTATTCAATAGAGTACACTGGGGTATCTTAAATCAGTACTAAGCAAATTTGGACTTAATGGTTCTTTTGGAGCTGCCCTTTTAGTGCTATACTCCAATTCTAAAGCTAGGGTTTGGATTGCAGTTATGTTACCAGACCCATGTTTGATAACCAAGGTGCAAGAGAGGGGTAACCCCTCTCACCCCTGTTTTTTTTTGCCTTGGTTATCAAACCATTAGCTGAAGCTATTTGTACTCATCCTAACCTTAAAGGCCTCATGGTAGGAAAAGTAGACTATAAAATAGGACTCTACGTTGATGATATCTTGATTGCCATAACTGACTCCTAAACTCATATCTTGCACACTGTTCTTATAAATTGTGGCTTGCTTTCCATATATAAAATACATGAATTCAGATCATTTATGCTGCTTTTGAACCTTTTGAAAGCATTATAAGAACAGGTTTTTCAGATCTACCCTTAATCCTGGACACATTCCTTTCAAATACATTACCTTGGCATGAAATTGACTTCTCCAGGCACTAACATTTTCAAAGCTAATTACCCTACCTTGCTCACTAATGTCTCAGAACTATGCAAAGACCTATCCAATCATCTATAACTTCTTGGGCAGAAAGAATAACCCTTACCAAGATGTTATTTCTGTACCAGATACACTACTTGTTTCATACACTGCTCAAAAACTCATTAAAAATTTCATTTTGGGGAATAAGCATGAGTAAATAAATATTTTTAAACTGATTTTCCACATCTGTGGGAAGTGCAGTTCTCTACTTTGGATCATCAGCCAGGTTACTTCTTTAATTGCATTTGATTTTATATACAGTATTTGGTTATAACTATTGTTGGCTATGCACTACACATTCTGCCTAATGTTTTATTACTTACTATCCTTGTTAAATGCAACAACTATTGATAGGGAAAAAATCTGTATACATCAATGGTTCCTACATACTAAGCATAACAGGGAGGCTCTTTTGCAGCTCAATTTCATTCATCTTTGCAAAGTCAATCTTTATTTGACTTGGTCCTTGCTTGCTTCTTGAATAAAATATTTCAAGGACTTAAAAAAAAAATATTAACATAACAGGGTCATTATTGAAACCAACAGCAATGCTAATTTGACACAGTATCAGGGATTTTCCTATGAAGCTTATTATTTACAAGGCTTTGCAAATATTTTCTTACATTTTTTTAACTTTCTCTGTATCATTTGTTTTAATAGTATGAGAAATTAGAAACAATATTCTAGAACATAGATATATTAGGCAGGTATGTCCAGCCAGTTTAGTATAACAATTAAGCTATCGCCACTCTTAATGTTTCATTGCTGCAGGCAAGAGCTAAGATAAAACCTTTTTCCGCTAAACAGTTATGAATGTTCTTATCTCTCTGGGACAGTACTTTCTATTTATGACTTTCTAAGCATTGTGTGCTTTATTATTTCACTTTGCAAAGCATACACTGATCTAGTTACCAAATAATTCCAGTTTAATAGCCATATTTGCTTTTCTTTCTTTAGAGATTTTATGAGTAAATACTGAATGCGTGTATTATATATTTACCATGCTTCTATTCTACTATATTTAATAATGTGTTTTATACAAATGTCCAAATAAATGGTCCCTGTGATATATTATATATGCTACAATGATTAATTCACTGTACTTTTAGTGTGGTTCAAATATACCTTAGAAATAATATTTCTTTTTCTGTGGGCTATTTCCAAATACAAATATTTGCAAAAATGTCCTAAAAGGGCATCACTGAGGGTTGAGGGAAGGTATGGAGTGAATTTTAAAGAGGGGTCCCCATCTTAAAAAACAAAAAAGGCATGGGACTCCCCCACAAAACTATACCAGACACCTATCCAAGCATTCAGCCTGGCTGGTCAGGAAAGGGGGGTAGGAGGAATTCAGCCCACTTATGCTGAACCATTTGATCCATACCGGGCAACATGCTAAAAAAATGAAGGGATTACCCTGCCAGGGGGATACACTTCTGCAAAACAATTTGTCCCCATGTTGATGAGGAGAAGGGTCTCTTCCCCACAACTATGGCAATGTGGTGTGTGAGGGGCTTATCAGAACCAGGAAACCCCCTTAACAATAAGGGGGCACCCAGAAACCACCCCTCATATAAACGAGTAAGGGGTAAATAGCATTCCCTACTCATTCACACAATAGGTAGAGTAAATAAAGAGACTTTTATAGTTCTTGACAAGTCATGTTTGCAAAAAGGCCCATGATGTACACCCAGCATTATTAATGTCATCCAATGACACATATCTATATCAACTGATACTGTCACTCTCTCACACTGAATGATATCTCCTGGGAAACCACTGATAAAAATAAACAAAAAAAAGGACTCTCCCACACAATGGGCACAATAGGCATATTTGGTCAATGGCATTGTTCAAATTTTGTTTTGTGGTCATATTTTGTCATTGATATCACTCTATATCATCCACTTTGTTTATATTGCCAGGGATTCCCAACCAGTAAATAAAAGGAGCCAGGTCATATCATTGGTTAGCAACCATTGACAGATAGGAAGATGTCATACAGTATATAGTAGTGGTAGAAATATGGCTACTACTGCATGTATGATAAACTCATCCATAGTTAGCAGAATAAATTAACAAAAACTGCTCTTAAAGCTGGAATGTAGTCATTTAGAAGATGTCATGAAATGCGGCAAGATTATTTTTTAACATATCCCCATGTAATTTTTTAATATTTTACTGGCTTCAATTTCTGTTCAATATTTGGCTCCTATGAAGCTCTCACTAGTTGCAGAATAATAATACATAAACTGCTCTATGCTGGGAATAAAGGAACGCATCATCTGTTGTAACCAACACTATACTTTACTCTGTAAACGTAATCAGAGATGGAAGTGGATCAAGATTGCACTGTTCTATCTCATAAAAGCAGACATTCCTCTGCTACCTCTGCATTGGTTGTCAATAGAGATGAGCGAATTATTCAAAAATTCGATTCGGCTGATTCGCCAAATTTGCGGGAGAAATTTGATTCGATGCGAATTTATTCGCCGCGAATTTAACTTATTTAAAGGGTTTCTAGGCTTCAGAGAGCCTTTATATTAGTGCAGAACACTGTACCTTTAATTTAAATGCCCTTGGAGTCTGCTGGGGAAGAGAAATAATACTGTCAGTCAGTATGACATGCAGATGAGTGCCGTCGATCTTAGAATCACCACACACTTCACTCATTTGGGCAGTCACGGGGCACGACGAAGAAGAAGAAGAAGAATGAAAAGAAGAATGAAAAGAAGAAGAAGAAGAAGAATGAAAAGAAGAAGAAGAAGAAGAATGAACAGAAGAATGAAAAGAAGAAGAAGAAGAACGAAAAGAAGAAGAAGAAGAATGAAAAGAAGAATGAAAAGAAGAAGAAGAAGAAGAAGAACGAAAAGAAGAAGAAGAAGAATGAAAAGAAGAATGAAAAGAAGAAGAAGAAGAATGAAAAGAAGAAGAAGAAGAATGAAAAGAAGAATGAAAAGAAGAAGAAGAATGAAAAGAAGAAGAAGAAGAATGAAAAGAAGAATGAAAAGAAGAAGAAGAAGAATGAAAATAAGAAGAAGAAGAATGAAAAGAAGAAGAAGAAGAATGAAAATAAGAATGAAAAGAAGAAGAAGAAGAATGAAAAGAAGAAGAAGAATGAAAAGAAGAATGAAAAGAAGAAGAAGAATGAAAAGAAGAAGAAGAAGAAGAATGAAAAGAAGAATGAAAAGAAGAAGAAGAAGAATGAAAATAAGAAGAATGAAAAGAAGAAGAAGAAGAATGAAAAGAAGAAGAAGAAGAATGAAAAGAAGAATGAAAAGAAGAAGAAGAAGAATGAAAAGAAGAAGAAGAAGAATGAACAGAAGAAGAAGAAGAATGAAAAGAAGAATGAAAAGAAGAAGAAGAAGAATGAAAAGAAGAAGAAGAATGAAAAGAAGAAGAAGAAGAATGAAAAGAAGAAGAAGAAGAATGAAAAGAAGAATGAAAAGAAGAAGAAGAAGAATGAAAAGAAGAAGAATGAAAAGAAGAAGAATGAAAAGAAGAAGAAGAAGAATGAAAAGAAGAATGAAAAGAAGAAGAAGAAGAAGAATGAAAAGAAGAAGAAGAATGAAAAGAAGAAGTATTCCAGTACAGCAAAAAGTGTATCTGCAGAGAGCTCCGCTATTTCTGACAGTTCTCTGACAGTTCCTTCACATTTACAGCGGTTGAAACATTGTATCTATTTATTTCCGAATAAAAACATCTGTATCCTAAATGGAAACAAATAGATACAATGTTTCAACCGCTGTAAATGAACTGTCAGAACTGTCAGAAATAGCGGAGCTCTCTGCAGTGACACTTTTGCCGGCTGATCAGGAAAAATTCGATTCGTGCACCCGAAGTTGGCTAAAATTCGGGTTAGATGCGAATCGAATTTTTCCCGATATTCGAAACGAATTCCACTTCGCCTGGTTCGATTCGCTCATCTCTAGTTGTCAATTAAATCAAACATGATTTCAAATACAAATATTTAGAATTAATAGGTAATAAATACATTCTACAACATAGTTTTGTTTAGGTAATAGAAATATAAACTTATTGGGTTGGGTACAGGTCAGCTTTAGGCCAGGATCAGACCTTTGCATTGAAATATTGTGTGGTATGTTGGGTTAACATTCATTTTGAAAGGCACCTCAGTGCACTAAAACAACACATCTGCATTGCACTGTACAACAGTGAGAATATTTTGAGTGGCATAATTATTCATCCTTAAATAGGAATTATATAGTCAGGATGCACGTTAACCTTCACTGACATGCAAGTTTTCTACGCCAAGCCCCTGCAGCTGGACTTGGTGCCTGGGCCTAGAAAGGTGATTCTGAATCCCAATGGGTATACCCTGCAGGGAAGTCTGTAGTGTAGGTGACCCTTATAGAGGTTTACCAGCCTTGACTGTGTCCCAGTTCACAGATATAATTTCACAGGAGAACTTGTACTTTTTACTACTTAATATCAGGTTTCTACCTAAGGTGAAAATGTACTCACTAGATGAGCTTTGCATTTTGCATTAAAATAGTTTTGACACGTTGTGGCATTTTGCTTAAATATTTATCCATTGCCTGCCAAAATGATGGATGTGTATTCTATATTAAATGATCTAATATGAAATTTTTCTTATGAAACAATGCCTCACCATATCACAAATGTATTAATGCTTTTTCCATAGCTCATGATGGTGAAACAAATCACAGCTTAAGGCACCTAGAATGAGGAACACGGATAGTAATATTTTACATTCAGTTTATATGTACAAAAGTTTGCATAAGTCAACTCTGCATGTTTTATATCCCAGCATTAATAAACCATCATTTCAGCCTTCATGATTTAATTAGCCATTTAGGTTTCATGAAGAGTGGCTTTAATAATATGAACTCTAGCAGGTGTAAACACATAATTGTCAGGATATCAAAAGGTCCAATATAATAATGTCTGCTTTGAACAAAGTAAAAAATATTATCTTGTGCAATGAGTAGGGTAGTACATGAAACATACATAAACCCTCAGGAACTGATCAGTCAAATAATAAAGTCTGACAATATTGAGAACAAAGTCAAAAGCTTGAAAAGGAAATAAAGATTGGTAACTTGTCAAGTACCTTTTTAAGATATCTTTACTGTTGTTGTAGTTACAAAAGCAGACTAAAATGCTTTTATCTTGTCCATTTCAGTGAATTATGAAAACATTACTATGGCCTATCTGATAAATGTATCATCGTAGAAAGCTTTAGGACACTGTTGTAAATTAAACTCCCATTTTGACTGATGGGATCAATCTCATCACAATTATTTTGCAGCATGTATTAATGAACATTGCATATAAGCAATCAATTAGCAAGTAAATCCATAGAGGTACTGTAGATAGTCTTTTTTCCCATGACATACTATTAAAAGCATTTTTCATACAAATGCAATATTTAAGTAAAACTATGCTCTGCTCTGTGTGTAGTTGTTTATAAATCAGAATTTTGCTGATACATTTCTTCTGCTATACAAGTGATGAAAAAAGATGTAAGGCACGAGATCATTAAAATAAGAAAAGTGTTTTTATAAGTCACTTTATTATCTAGAGCACAATAACGTACAGTAGAGGATATCCATACAACTAATGCAATTGTCCTACTAAACTGCAATGCATAAAAATTGATTCCTTTGTCAATATAGTTTGTGCACAAACATTTTTCAATATAAACTGTAGTGTGTGCACACACCTTTACATGCTGAATTGCCAAAAAAGCAAAAGATAACTAGGAAAAGAGTGTTCTTGGAGGGTGATTGCTGCTGTGTGGTTGATGCATCAAGAGAAGTAGTTAAAAGCCATGGTAAGAGTGGATACTCCACATTACCTGTTAAATTAAGCACAATAATCTAAGGTAGAACAAAACCTAGAACAAGGGCAACAAAAAAAGTCAGAAGGTGGAAAAGGCTGAAAAAAATATATAAATAGTGAGTGCAAAAAACAAATAAAAAGGAAGCAGCTGGCACAACATGGCAAACCCTCCGCTTCCACTAAAACAAACAGATATAAATAGGTGCAGCACTTTAAAAAGGTACATTAAATGTAAACAGTGTCACCACACAATATAAATATCGAACATATGAAATGACAAATGTACAAGTGATACACAATATTATGTCACAAAGTAGGGAACTAGATCAAACAATAGTTCCAAAATTGTGATGTGATCAATTGAAGAATAAATATAAGTGACTTCTGTGACTTCCGTGTTATTCCTCTACCATTATGCACTCACCAGAGATCAGTAGCAAACCAGCATAGAACAGACTGACACTTAGGGGCAATTCTGCTTAATTCCCATCTCTAGTCAGTGGCAGGGGCGGACTGACCATTTGGAAACTTGAGCACTGTCCGAGGGCTCGGGGTCAGTAGGGAGCCCCATGAGATGTCCCTGGTACCTTTTCCATAGGCTTTTTTGAGTTTGGGCAAGGACACAGGGGCCCCATAATCCCCTATTGCCCGGGGCCCCATGAGTTGTCAGTCCGCCCCTGGTCAGCGGTCTATCCAGGGATGGGATCTCTCCAGAAGCAAGCAGCAAACCAGCATAGAAAAAACCGGAGTGCCCTATGGCCAGCAGTCTGAGCCTGCTAAGAGGACAGCATCCTCCAAAGGCATTGACTTAAAGACTAAACCTTATAAACTGAAGTGGACACTGCTGGGCCAAGGTTCTACATAACTGATGCTGGGCTCTTGTGTAATCAGCTGTGTCAGTTTTGATCATCACAGTAAACTCTCATTGTATCATTTTCAGTGGAGGGTCTGTTATCAGACAAGAGACTTACCATTTCTACAGCAATCTGCCAGCCATTGAACAGCATATATTATTAAGGTCTAATAATAGCAATTGTTTCAACTGGGATTTCTTAGGACTTTTTGGATTATTATTTGTTTGATTGTAAGATCTAATTTATCCTTTTGGACTTCAAAGAGACATTTAAAGATTTGTGTTGTTGTTTTTTATATTCTCTGGTATGTCTATCTTCAGATATATACTCTCTATAGATGCATTCCTCAGTGTATATCAATAAACTTTACACAGTGCTATTGGTCTATGTGTTCGGATCTATGTGTATACAATCAATATTCAAAATAAACCAAGGTATTATACAATATTATACAATAAAGTGCATAAAGAAAATGTAAAAATTCCATAAAAAGTGCACCTATACAAATAAATTACTTTTTATAACAAATTGCAGGCTCCATGCCCTTAATAAAGTGTCCGTGCAATAGAGTTCCAAAAAGTGCTCTCATCAAACAAATACATACTTTAACACAGTGCTCCAATGATGCTCTACCACCAACACAGAAAACTCACCATATTTATATGACCACCCACTACAGGTTAGTCATAAAGCGCTTGTTATAAAGGGGTTAATACCATCCACTCTTCACCAGGACCAGCTAATTCTCTCCACTTGTTGATTTTAAAATATCATTAACTCATGCAGCATAATGGAATAAATAGAGAAAGAACACCATAGTGTGAAAACTTAAAATACCTTATTTTACCATAAAAATGCTTCCACACTGCCTACTCACATTAAAAAATGAATTACCTTGCTCTAGGATATATTCACTTGTTACAAAACATCAGGAGTGTTGGGGTACCTGCTCCATATACAGTATTGTTAATTTAGCAGTCCCCTTCCTCCTCCTTTCCGACTATATTATATGACACTTCCAGGTGTGACTTTAATTGTAGAGTAGTCTGCAGGGAGATACAGGGTCTGGTTGTTGCAGTCTGGTAGGAGTGCCAGAAGTGACGTTCCTCTGAATGTTATTTTTTTATAGTCGTCAGAAGAACATCACTTCTGGCACTCTAACCACACTGTACAGCTAGTACACTTTATACACTTTATTGTAAAGTATTGTATAACACTTTGGTTTAATATGAACATTGATTTTATACACAGAGACCTGAACACATAGATCGGTAGCACTGTTTAAAATTTATTAAGATACATATACAGGTTCTATGGAAACCCAGGTTGCTTTGATAGTTGCCTTCAGCTCGTCTGCATTGTTGGGTCTGCTGTCTCTCATCTTCCCCTCAACAATACCCCCCAGATTCTCTATGGGGTTTAGGATTCTTCTTGGGTTCCCTGCCGGTGCTTCTCGCTCCTCTCCCTTGACCAGTGCCCCCAATAGCAAGCCACTAACTATGGTGGCACTGGTGCATGATGGCTCTCGAGCCCCACTCTACATGTCTATAAAACACCTAGGGCCATGGCCCTATCCTGCTCCGCTCTCTCCTCACTGGCTGTGATTGATGGTAGTGGGAACAAATAGCTCCCACTACTGTGCCTCAGGCAATGAAGAGAGAGAGACCTGGGCCAGCTGAGACTCCTGTGCACATTTCTTTTTTTTTTTATATTTAGTATTTACTGGGTAAACAAACAATACAATACAGTATATCTTCTTATCATTATATAAACTTTTTATCCCTTCTCATTCCTATATTTCCTTTTTCTCTTCTACTCCATCAATTCTGCAAATCTCTGTGTAGTTTTAAATTCTCCCCACGTTTCCCATATTTTCCTGAATTTATCTATTTTATCTTCTCCACTAAAATAAAGTTCCTCAACCTTATGTATAAATTCCACTGTTTCTATCCAATCTTTTATTCTTGGGATCTCTTGGGTCCTACAAACCTTAGGAATCAGCCTTTTTGCTGCGTTAATTAAGTGGGGTATCATCATGTATATAAGAATATATATAAGAATATTGTTTCATTATTAAATCGGTGTTGTGAAATAAACATACCCACAGATCTTTTAATATACTTTCCCTTGCAATCTCAACTATTTGTTGCATTTTCTCCTGCCAGTATTCCTGATTTTGGGGACAATCCCACCAAATATGTTTTATTGTACTTGCCATCTCACATCCTCTCCAATAATACATTGAATTCTCTGGATGTTGTTTATGGGCTCTACTAGGTGTATACCATCTTACCAGCAATTTATAGTTCATCTCTATCATACTCACGTCCACTGCCTCCTGTGCAATTCTAAATATCTTCCTCTTCTGTTGTTCACTCAACTGCATTCCCAAATCATTTTCCCATTTCCCTCTAAATGCTGGTACAATCGGTTCAGATGTCAGTATCTTATAAATAATTGAGGTACCATGTTTTTGTATTCCATCCAAGTTTAACAATTGCTCAAATGGATACATATTATTAACCTCTCTTAGTAGTTGTGAAAGAGATGTGATAAAGTGTTTTAATTGACTATATCACCACTCATCTAATGCATAAAACATATCCTTTTTGTAACGTGATCAATTCCTCATTACTCATAATATCCTTTAATCATGCATTTCTATCTTTAATCCAGGTTCCTGCTATACTAGTTTAACCTGGCAAAAAAAATTTGTTCCTTCTAGAGGTATTAGTGGTGAATTAAATCCCCATCCATTTTGTTTATGAATTGAATCCCACATCTTAAATATGTTTTTTGTTAAAGTGTTAGTGTTTACCGAGAGCATCTGGTATTGTTGTGGAACCCAAATAATTTTATTTAATTGTGCATCACCTAGTGTTTGTTCAATTTCTACACAACTTTTCCCCCCGTGCATTATATACCACATTCAAACCCCCACTTATTTTATCTTTACATAGTACCTCATTTTTATTTGCCCATATGTATCTTGTTATCATTTTTTTAAAACTCTAAAATACGCTTGCTGTAAGTAGATTGGTGGCATTTGGAATTTATATAAAATGTTAGGCATTAGCACCATCTTTACTATATTTATTTGTCCTATCCAGGAAAAAGATCTGATGGAAGATTTCCTCAACTCCTTCTTAATCTCATTTAATAATGGTATATAATTTGTCTGGTATATATTCTTGCGCGATGGAGTCAACTTTACCCCTAAATAATTAAGTTCTTTGGCCCTCCAAGTAAATGGAAACTTCTCTTGTAGGGACTGTCTTTCTACCTTCAGGACATTAATATCTAGTATCTCTAGTATTTTGAAAGATTGATTTTAAAATTTGATAATTCTCCATAGTGTTTTAACAATCTCATGAGGTTTGGTAATGTTGTTCTATTTTTCCAATTTGAGGCCCCTTTATATCTACACTTTGCCTTATTGTTGCTAGCAAAGGCTCTAAAGATACAACAAATAATAGTGGTGAAAGTGAGCACCCTTGTTTCGCTACAATATACAAATCAAACAAATCTGACAATGAGCCATTAACTTTCACCGCTGCAGAAGGGTAGCTGTATAAAGATTTAAGTCATTTAATAATTTTTTGTCATAACCCTATTGTTTCTAAAGTACTCATCATGAATCCCTAGTCTACCCTGTCAAATACTTTTTCAGCATCTATTGACAGGAATAAGACCGGGGACCCCTCCTTCCTACTCTTCTGTAGCAATAGCAGTGACCGCAAACCATTATCTCTTCCTTCTCTCCCTGGTATAAACCCCACTTGATCAGTGTGGATCCACTCAGACATTAAATCTGTCATCCTGTTAGCAATGACTTTTACATATAATTTTGTGCCTATGTTCAATAATGTTATTGGCCTATAGCTGGCACATTGTGATAAATCTTTACCTTTTTTAGAGATATTTGTTATATGTGCTAGGAGCGATTCTCTTCTTATTTGTATTCCCTCTCCTAATGCATTTACATACACACACATTTTCAGGATCAATTGTTCTTTAACCTGTTCCCGCCCAGCCTATGGTAAAATGAAGGCCAGGTGGACCTCTCAATCCTCTGGGAGGGCAACATATGAAGTCCTCCCAGTCACACCCCTAGAGCGCGCCCCCGGCATCGTGCAGCATGCCGATCTTTCATCTGCTGTGTTCCATTGACACAGCTCTTCACTGATGTGGGTAAACAGTCAATAAAATTGACTGTTTACCATGTGATGGGCTGTGTCCTATTACAGCCCATTGCAAGTGTAAACATACAGCGGTAACTTGCCATTACCACTTCTCCTCCTCACACAAGGAGAAGGGGAACAGTGAGTTACAGCATTCAGTACTGTGCAGCCCACTGCTGAATTGCCTGTCACACTGCCCTGATTGCCTGTCACAGCTGCCCATCAGTGTACTTGTCACAGCTGCCCATCAGTGTACCTGTCACAGCTTCCCATCAGTGTACCTGTCACAGCTGCCCATCAGTGTACCTGTCACCAGTCCATCAGCATTCCTGGTACCTCTCGCCAGTCCTTCAGCGTACCTGTCGCTAGCCCATCAGCATACCTGTCACCAGTCTGTCAGTGTACCTATCAGCACAACCCATCATATACCTGTCAGCACAGCCCATCAGTGTACCTGTTGTACAGCCCATTACGTACCTGTCAGCACAGCCCATCATGTACCTATCAGCAGAGCCCATCATGTACCTGTCAGCACAACCCATCAGTGTACCTGTCAGTACAGCCCATCAGCATACTTGTCAGCACAGCCCATCACATACCTGCTAGCATAGCTCATCAGTGTACCTGTCGTGCAGCCTGCCAGCACAACCCATCAGCGTACCTGTCAGCACAGCCCATCAGCGTACCTGTCAGCACAGCCCATCAGCGTACTTGTCAGAACAGACCATTAGCGCACCTGTCAGCACAGCTCATCAGTGTACCTTTCGTGCAGCCATCAGCATACCTGTCAGTACAGCCCTGCATTTCACTGATAATTCCCAGTGCCCTCCCTGAGATCAGCCTGGCTATGACAAAATTTTTTTCTAAAATATTTTCTGAACTTTATGTCCCTGACCAAAATATCTGTGTGGATGAATCTCTTGTCCACTTTACTGCCTGGCTGAGAATCAAGCAATACATTCCCAGTAAAAGGGCCAGGTATGAACTGAAGCTCAACAAGCTCTGTGAAAATGCCACGGGATATATGCATGCCTTTCGCATGTATGAAGGCAAAGACTCCCAGCTCCAGCCCCTGGGTGCCCAACCTACATTGGTACAAGTGAAAAAATTGTCTGAGACATGGCCTTTCCACTTTTACAAAAGGGGTATCACATCTACCTAGACAATTATTACACAAGCCTGCCCATTTTCCAACTGTACTTTGAGAAAACGATGGCCTGCGGTACCACCCGAACAAACAGGAAGGGCTTCCCACAAAATTGAGTGAACAGAAGGCTACAAAGGGGGAATCTGTAAGTCTGAGGAACGAGGAAGTGCAGGTCATGAAATGGAGGGATAGGAGAGATGTTTATGCCCTGTCCACCACCCATAATGACACCATGGTTGAAATTAATGGAAGATGAGGTCCCATCCGAAAGCCAGAGTGTATCCACAATTATAATCGATACATGGGGGGGTGGATTTAAAGATCAGATGTTGCAGCCCTATTTATCAGCAAGAAAGTCCCTCTTCTGGTACAAAAAAGTTGCAATATACTTTTTCCACATGGCAATTTTTAATGCATACATCTCCGGTCAAAAGTCAATGTGAGACCTACCACCTTCCTCGAATTTATAGAAGATGTCATCTCTGCCCTAATCTATCAGCAAGGATCTCCACCACAAAGCATTCGCTCCGATTGTGTCAGCAGACTTCATGAACGCCATTTCCCTGAGAACATTTCACCATCAGAAACAGGAAGAAGACACCAAAAAAATGTAGGGTATGCAACAGAGGGAGAGTTAGGAGAGACACCAGTTTTCATTGTCCCTAATGTCCATCCCAACCAGGCCTATGCATTGGAGACTGCTTCAGACATTGTCACACATTAGTAAAATATAAGTTCCCCATATTTTTAACAGCTTGCAGTTTCCCCATTTTTATTATCTGTGCTGACCTGTTGCCTGCTGCCTTGATTGACCATGCCTCTGCCTTCCACCTTAACTTACATTGGCCTGTTTACCAACTATGCCTCTGCTTGCCGTCTGAATTGTTTCTAAACCACACTTCTGCCTTCCACTGGAACTGACCCTGGCCTGTTTATCGGCTATATATATGCCTGCCGTCTGGATTATCAACCATGTTTATGCCTTCTACCTGGACTGACCTTGGCCTGTTAAATTGACAATGTTTATTGCCTGCTGCTTGAATTGATCTTTTACGCTGCTAATGTAGTAGTAGGATTGAAGATAACACAGGGGCTTCAGAGTAGAGAAAAAACAGTTTTTCATTTTCTCTGGGTTTTGTAATTTCTGGAACAGGGTCTGTTTGTCCGGAGGCTTCAAAGAGATTGGGTTGGATGAAACCTCTACCCCTGTGGCCTGGTCTTACCTGACCAAGGTCCTAAGCCTGATGTTCCTGCCTGTTGCCTGGACCAATACTTTGGCTGCGTTGACCATATCTCCTTTGCTACCTGTACTGACCCAAGACTTTTTTGGACCATGTTCCTGCCTGCTGCCTGGACCAATACTTTGGCTGTGTTGACCATATGTCTGCCTGCTGCCTGTACTGACCCAGGACTTTTTATGGACCATGTTCCTGCCTGTTGCCTGGACCAGTACTTTGACTGTGCTGACCATATCTCCTTTTGCTACCTGTACTGACCCAAGACTTTTTCGGACCATGTTCCTGCCTGCTGCCTGGACTAATACTTCAGCTGTGCTGACCATATCTCTGCCTGCTGCCTGTACTGACCCATTACTTTTTATGGACCATGTTTATGCCTTCTGCCTGGATCTCAACCTGCTGCCTGTTCTGACCCTGATTTGTTTATCCACCATATTCCTGCCTGCTGCCTGGGCGATTTCTGTGGCTGTTGCCTGTTTCCTGGTCCAATGCTCTCCTAAAACCACAGATAATCTTTTGCCTATCCTTTTTTTAGCTAATCTGTGAAAAAAATCTCAAATGTGGTATTGTCATGTTCAGGAGGAATAGCAAAATGTATTTTTGAGTATAGAAGAAATATCCTATAAATTGACAACTTTGTGTGAAAAATAATTTTTCATTTTCTTTTAAAATTTTCCAGTGGACTGTTTTCTTTCCAACATGTGGTCATTTTGTTTGTTTTTCCATTGTCCTGGTGCCTTCAAAACTTAGGAAATTAGATGTGTAGTTTATGCCCCTTTTATGCTCCTAGAATGTGTGAAGGTGCTACTTGGATGTTGGGTCTCTGTATGTGGCCAGGCTGTGGAAAAGTCTCACACATACTCAGAAGGAGTAGCAGAATGCATTTTGGGGCATAATTCTTGGTATGTACATGCTGTGTGTTAGAAATATCTTAGAAATTTACAACTTTGTGTAAAAAAAAGTTTTCCTTTTTCTTTCCACATTTTCTAAAACTTTTGGAAAAAAATAACATGTTCAAAAGACTCATTATGCCTGATAAAATATACCTTGGGATATTTTCTTTCCAAAATGGGGTCATTTTGTGGGTGTTTCCATCATCCTGGTGCTCCAGGGCCTTCAGAACTGTGATAGGTAGCCAGGAAATTAGTAATTTATGCCCCCTTTATGCTACTAGAGCGTGTGAAGATGTTACTTGAATGTTTAGTCTCTGTATGTGGCCAGGTTGTGGAAATGTCTCACACATGTGATATCACAACACTCAGGAAGAGTAGCAAAATGTGTTTTTGGGTGCAATTGCAATGATGTCTATGCCAGGTGTGAGAAATGACAAAAATAAAAAAAAGTTGTAAAAAATTACAACTTAAAAAAATCACCATGTCTTTTACTAAATACCTTGGACTGTCTATTTTCCAAAAAGGGTTTTTTAGGGGCTATTTGTACTTTCCTAGCATGTTAGGGCCTCAAGAAATGAAATAGGCCCTCGGTGCTTCAGGTGTACTAAATGTTTAATGCTTGGTGCCATAGCTTGTAGACTCTATAACTTTCTCACAGACTAAATAATATACACTGATTTGGATTATTTTTACCAAAGTTATATAGCAGTATACATTTTTGCCTAAATTTATGAAGAAAAGTTTTTTATTTGCAAAATTGTATAATAGAAACAAAGAAAACGTATTTGTTTTCTAAATTTTGGGTCTTTTTTCATTTATAGTGCAATAAATAAAAACCCAGTGGTGATTAATTATCACCAAAGGAAAGCTCTATTTGTGTGAAAAAAATGATTAAAATTTCATATGGGTATAATGTTGCATGACCGCGCAATTGTCATTCAAAGTGCGACAGCTCTAAAAGCTGAAAATTGGCCTTGGCAGGAGGGGGGTAAAAGTGCCCGGTATGGAAGTGGTTAAACTTCTTATAATATCTTATAGTGTACCCATCTGGTCCTGGGCTTTTCCCTGCTTGTGTACTCCTAAGAGCTTCAAGCATCTCTTCTTGTGTTATTGGACTATCTAACATTGCCAGTCTTTCTTCCTATAATTTACGTAGTGCAGCTGTCTCTAAATATGTCTGGATCTTTTCATTTCTATCTTCCTCCAATTCTCTTGGCTTCTTTGAGGTCACTGCATAAAGGGAACTATACTATTTTTAGAATACACTTGCAATTAATTTATTTGAATATACTATTTTTCCTGATCTATCTCTGATGTTTTCTATATAATCCATTGATTTCTTCCTCCTTACCCTCCTTGCCAATTATTTCCCAGATTTATTTCCTCACTGATATCTTTCTTTTAACGCCAAATTAAAAGCAATATTTGTCTCCTGTTCCATTAGGTTACTTAGTTCTGCTCTTTTTAATATTAGCTACTGGTATATTACAGTTTCCATCCCTTTTTTATGTATTTTCTCTAATTCATGTAATTCTTCTATTACTGTATTTATCTTTTCCCATTGTTTTTTCTTCTTTTCTTTCCCTATGGAAATCAGGATACCCCATATTATGAGCTTCCTAAACCATAGCAATCAAGATTCTTCCATTTCATTTGATTGAAAGTAATGCTCTATTTCTTTTTGTATTCCTACTTACACCTCCTGATCATGTATAAGTATTTCATTTAATTTCCATACAGCTTTTATTTTGTTAATTCCTCACTTTCAACCTTATTGTAACCGGTGCATGATCTGACAGTGATGTAACTTCTATATTGGATTTGATCAATGGCTCCAACAATCTATGTTCTATCATTATATAATCCAATCTAGAATATGTTGCATGTACTGAGGAATATAACGTATAGTCCTTTACAGCTAAATGTTTTATTCTCCATACATCTACCATTTGGTATTGATGTAATTTCTTTTTTATTTGTCTTAAACCCTTACCTCCATCCCTCCATACTTGTGATGATGAATCTAGCTTATGATCTATACAAAAGTTGAAATCCCCTGCCATAATCAATTTGTCTTTCTTAAGATCTATCAACTTCCTAATATATCTTCCAAATACCTAATTGGGTTCTTATTTGGCCTGTAAATATTTGCAAGTGTACATTCCATTTCATATAATTTCCCCCTTAGAACTAAAAATCTTCCTTCTGGATCCACCATTCTAGTACAGGAAGTGACCAGACACTGCGGACACAGTACAGGAGATGACCAGAGACTGCAGACAGTACAAGAGATGACCAAAGACTGTGGACACAGTACAGGAGAAGGACCAGAGACTGCGGACATAGTACAGGAGATGACCAGAGACTGCGGACACAGTACAAGAGATGGACCAGAGACTGCAGACATAGTACAGGAGATGACCAGAGACTGCGGACATACTACAGGAGATGACCAGAGACTGCGGACATAGTACAGGAGATGACCAGAGACTGCGGACACAGTACAGGAGATGGACCAGAGACTGCAAACATAGTACAGGAGATGACCAGAGACTGCGGACATACTACAGGAGATGACCCGAGAGTGCGGACATAGTACAGGAGATGGATCAGAGACTGTGGACACAGTACAGGAGATGACCAGAGACTGCAGACAGTACAGGGGATGACCAGAGACTGCGGACAGAACAGGGGATGACCAGAGACTGCGGACAGTACAGGGGATGACCAGAGACTGCGGACAGTACTGTCAGGGAACGAGGAGCCAGACACACAAGGAGGTGCAATTAAAGGTAGGTTTATTAATATAAAAATAAGACAAGCGTCTATGCAAGTCCAACAGTGGAAATCGTAGCCAAATCTGGGGTCAAGAGCCAGGAAGAATCGTCGCCAGAGCCGGGATCAGGAGCCAGGAAGAATCGTCGCCAGAGCTGGGATCAGGAGCCAGGAAGAATGGTCACCAGACTGGGATCAGGAGCCAGGAGGAGTCTTAGCCAAAGCCGAGTCGGTATCCAGGAAAGCAATGAGTAGCTAAACAGGAGCTTGCTGTTGTGCAACAGACAGGACACGAATGCAATGGACAGCCACAAACAGCAGACTTATATGTGATAAGCCCCCACCTCCTGGGGGAGGAGACGCAGAGGGCTGAAAGTATAAAGGATCCCACAACATTGCAGACACCTAAGATGGATGCCAGCACATGGAGCAGCACAAGGTCTGAGGAAAGGTAGGACCTTGACAAGTACAGGGGATGACCAGAGACTGCGGACAGTACAGGGGATGACCAGAGACTGCGGACAGTACAGGGGATGACCAGAGACTGTGGACAGTACAGGGGATGACCAGAGACTGCAGACAGTACAGGGCATGACCAGACACTGTGGACCTTAGGGAGGGAGGGGGAGTGGGTACCTGAATTTGACAGGTACCCGCTCCCACTTTCGCGGAGTTCTCCTTCCTATACTGTGGGCACCCAACTTTGACAGCCGGGTGCCCACTGCGCATGCGCAAGAAGCGCTGTACTTTGTGAATGGCCCGGCGTCTTTTGGGACCTGTCATGTGTCCCAGAAGACACCGGACCATTCACAAAGCGCAGTGCTTCTCGCTCATGCGCAGTGGGCACCTGGTTGTCACAGATGCCGGGGCGGGAAGAAGCTGGCGCTGGTAGACTACAGCGCTGGACTGAGGAACAGGTGAGTTCCTGCCGCAGAGAACAGCTGAGCGGCCAGCCTGGTATTCTGACATGATGGTGGCGGAAATAGCGTACGGGTCACTTTATATTTGCTCCATAAGACGCACTGACATTTTCCCCCCTTTTTTTGGGGGAAAAAAGTGCATCTTATTGAGCGAAAAATATGGTATCTTCTCTTCCTCCATCCCTTTTCCTTTTCTTTTCCTTTTTTAGATATGATATATCTGAACTGGCAGAAAACTATTAGACTAATATCCTTACCTCTGCCCTCCCTCCCATCAACATCTGTCAGTGTACAGTGCACAAAAACATCTGTCACAAAACAAATAAATAATAAAAAAATGTAAAGTACCTCCATCCCCCTTGGCTCACGTGCAAAGGCGAACGCACACATTGGTCTCATACGCATACGTAAACAGCGATCACACCACACATGTCAATGTGTGGTGTGAGCAATAATTCTAGCACCTGACCTCCTCTGTAACTCTAAAGGCTAATAAAGCGTCACTTATGGAGATTTTTAAATACTGTAGTTTGGCACCATTCCATAAGCGTGCGCAATTTTATAGTGTGACTTGTTTGGTATCTATTTACTTGGTGCAACACCATATTTTCTATGTTATCAAAAATGTGGGTATTATATTGTTTGTGTGCATCAAAATTCTTTAACTGCTCCTCACCTGGCCACTGCACATAAACGCCCAGGTGGCATCTTCGCCGTTCTGAGTGGATGTTCATGTACGTCCCTCAGAATGTGGCCACACAGCGCAACGCTGCTCGGCAGAAGGGTTCTCTGATTGGCCCTTCTGATCACATAATAGCTGTTTCCAATCACAGCCATCATGTGATGTCAACAAAGCCACCAGTCAGTTGACCGGCTCTGCCTCTCCTCACACAGAGCCCACTAGTAAGCTGAAGCAGAACCGATCTGTGTAAAACACACACACATCACCCCATAGTGTCCCCTTACACAGCTGTCAGTGCACCAGTTATCAACATCTGTCACACAGTGCCAGTGATCAAAGTCTGTCACACAGTACCATTGATTCACATCTTTCACGGTGTACCAGCGTAAATTCCACATCTGTACATGTGATCCACATTTGTCATGGCATACCAGTGTAAATTCCACATCTGTACTAGTAATCCACATCTGTCATAACGTTCCAGTGTAAATTCCACAACTGTACCAGTGATCCACCTCTTTCATGGCTTACCAATGTATAATCCACATCTGTACCAGTGATTCACATCTATCACAGTGTACCAGTGTAAAGTCCACATCTGTGCCAGTGATCCACATATGTCACAACATACCAGTGTAAATTCCACATTTGTAACAGTGATCCACATCTGCCACAGTGTACCAGTGCTCATCTACTTCTGTACCAGTGATCAACATCTGCCATGGCCTGCTAGTGTCAAATCCACATCTGTCAGTTTACCAGTGCTCAATATCTCTCACACAGTACTAGTGTAAAACCAACATCAGTAACAGTGAATAACATCTGTTACAGTGTACCAAAGTACAATCCACATCTGTACCAGTGATCAATATCTGTCACAGAGTATCAGTGTGAAATCCATATCTGTACCAGTGATAAATATCTGTCACAGAGTATCAGTGTGAAATCCATATCTGTACCAGTGATAAACATCTGTACCAGTGAACATCAAAATCAACATCAGCATTGCAGCATAAACATGTCTAAAAACGTATACACCAGCAAGGAGGTATTCCAGATACTGAGTATGACGGATGGGAGTATCGGGGATCTCTCTCTGTCAAACTCAGATTCTGAGTATGAGCCAGTTGAAAGCAGTGGGTCAGCAACAGATTCTGAGGAGGAGAGAGTCCAAACAAAGAGGTTCAGGAGATCTTAGGAGAATCAGGCACCTACCAGTAGAGCAGTGGTGAGTACAAACAATGCAGCACTCCTAGAAGATAGCAGAAGAATGTATTTTTGTGTGTAATTTTGGGTATGTACATGTTATGTGTTAGAAATATCTTATAAATGGACAACTTTGTGTAAAAAAAAAAAAAAAATTTATTTTCTTTCCACATTTTCTGAAAACTTGTGGAAAAAAATGACATGTTCACAAGACTCATTATTTCTCATAGAATATACATTGGGGTGTTTGCCTTCCAAAATGGGATAATTTTGTGGGTAATTCCATTGTCCTGGTGCTCCAGGGCCTTCAAAAATGTGATAGGTAGTCAGGATATGAGATGTGTCATTTATGCCTCCAGAACGCCTGTGGGTACTCTTTGGATGTTGGGCCTCTGTATGTGGCTAGGCTGTGGAAAAGTCTTACACATGTGGTATACCCATACTCAGGAGGAGTAGCAGAATGTGCTTTGGGATGAAGTTGCCAGCATGCATATGCTGTGTGAGGAATAACCTGTTAATTTAACAATTGTGTGAAAAAAAAATTATTTACTTTCTTCCTTTTCCAAAGACTTGTGGGAAAAAAATTACAGGTTAAAAAAACTCACCATGCATCTTACTAAATACATTGGAATGTCTACTTTCCAAAAAGGGGTCATTTTGGGGGCATTTGTAGTGTCCTGGCTTGTTAGTGTCTCAAGAAATGAGATAGGCCATCAGTATATCAGGTTTGATCAGGTGTGACCAATTTTCAATGATTGGTACCATAGCTTGTAGACTTTATAACTTTCACACAGACCAAATAATACACACCAATTGGGATTATTTTTACCAAAGTATCAGTATACATTTTGGCCCAAATTTATGAAGAAAAATGACTTATTTGCAAAATTGTATAACAGAAATTAAGAAAAATTTGTTTTTTTTTAACTTTTCCTATTTTTTAATTTATAGCACAAAAAATAAAAAACCCAGTGCTAATTAAATACCACCAAAAGAAAGCTCTAATTGTGTAAAAAAAAAGGAAAACATTTCATTTGGGTACAGTGTTGCATGACTGAGTAATTATCATTCAAAGTGTGAAAGTGCTGAAAGCTGAAAATTGGTCTGAGCATGAAGGGGGTAAAAGTGCCCTGTATTGAGGTGGTTAAATCTTCTCCTTGGGGTTCCTCAGGTAACCCCCTGATATTCATGTTGTTCCTTCTATTTCTGTTTTCCTGATCTTCTATCTTATATAGCAATTTCCTCTGTTCACTTTGCATTTGCTCCATTTGCCCCTTTAATTCAGATATTGCTTGTGCATGTTTATCCAATTTGTCTTCTGTTTCTTCCACTCGAGCTAACTCCTGTCCTAGATCCTTATGCAGCATTGCCATATCATTCTTAATTGAGAGTTCTAGCTTTGCAAACATATCTGCCATATCAATCTTTGTAGGAATTTGTGAAATTTCTATCTGTCTTTCTCTGTTTTTTCTTTCCTCTACACATACTATATCTGGTCTTTCTTTACCTAGATTCAGATCCATGATCTCTATTGACAGTCTAGATTGGTCTCTGCTGCTATTTTCCATTTCTTGTCTACAGTTAGGTTCCCATTGTCTCTCCAGAGATAACCCCTGGGGTTTTCTACTGTGGGGGCCCATAGTAGTTTTGGGTGTCTTAACCCCTCCTCCTGTTGCTGTTTTGTTCTTTATAGTTGTTTTCCCTCTTTATGTTTAATCTTCTTTCAACTTTTCAACAAGGGGTTAAGTAAATATATTAAGGGGATTGTTGGGTATACACAGAGGTGTAATTACCACAAGGCAAACAAGGCATTTGCCTAGGGCTGCATTTTTCAGGGGGCGGCAGCAGCATGTTTCAGGGGGGCAGTGCCGCCCCTCGAAAGAAGGGATGGAAGAAAGGACACACACAGCACGGGGACCAGGTGGGATCTGAGAGAGATTGCGGGCTGCTTGATGGTTTATGCAGAGCCTGACTCTTGTTCCCGGGGATTTCCAGAGCTGTGAAGGTGATTGTCTTATCTCCTCCCAGGGTGGGGGGTTGTCAGTGTATGGGGGGCGGTGGTAGTGGAAGGCTCTCTCGGGTGGGGGCGGGAGGGTGAGGTGTTGTTGGTCAATGTCAGGCTCTCTTCATGGGGGAGGGAGGTGTTGGTCAGTGCCAGGGTCTCTCCGTGGGGGGAGCCAATTTCTGTGTTGCCTAGGGCAGCACAAAACCTAAATACACCACTGGGTATACAGGTACAGAAATGTAAGTATACAGAAATGCAATTACTCCCCCACACTTGGTATCCTTTCTTCCTTTTTACTCTTTTCCCCTCTTAAATCCACTGGCTTGTCCCTGTGTCACTTTCACCCATAGACTCCTAAGTACTGCTTCTTTCAGCCACTTTTTACCTTCCTTTTTAATAAACAACAGTTTTCACAAAACGCATATTGTCACGTAAAACATTATTTATCCTGTTGTTTAAGTGTGGGCACTCACCATTCTCCAACACTTGAAAGTCCTACTTTTCCTTTTTCATACTTGTCCCCCACTATAATGTACAGCACCGAGCAAACCTTTTACTGTATAATAATAATAATACTAATACGTTTCAGCCCACATAGCTTCTCAGTGACCATCTGTAATACTTATTTTAGCTTATGGGTGACCAAGAGTGACCAGTTATAATCAGGAATATTGGTTTTCAACTCCTTGGATCCTCTCTCTACTTCACTGCTCCTCTCCCAGGAAGTTGCTCTGCAGAGTTGGTCTCAAAGGACCTCTTCTGACAGTGCTCCGTTCAGGGGGGCCTTATTCCCCCAATCAGTGCCCAGGGCTTCCGCTGCACTCGCTCTCTCTCAGGTTCACTGCACCCAGCAGCCCCGGTGACCACAGCTCATCGATCCCGGATCTCTCCTTGTTCTCTCCGCTCCAGGTGCCGGGTCACCATGCCTCCTCTGTCAGTAGCACATCTGGCTTGTGCAACCTGCAAACTGCTCCACAGCCACTGTCACCTCACACTGGGTTCCATCCAACAGTTTAAGTTCACAGACTCGCCCCCGGGAACCCAGCATGTCCAAGCTCCTCCAGCACAGCTCCCTGGTCAAAGAAGAAATAAAAAGGGATTCAAAGAGAGCAGGAGGTGTCTCTCCTATCTATTTTCTTCAGCGCTCACTGGAGCTTCTAGAACACGCCAGTCAGTGCCATGTTCAGGCCCCTCTTCTGTGTATATTTCTGATAGGAGAGAGGGATAAGTTAAGTATTAGAATGCATGAAGGTAAAAAACCTTCAGCCTTTACAATTGCTTTAATGGACACCAAATTTGGGAAGGTTTTCATGGTCACATTCTAATATGTCCCAGATTTTGGCCGTGAAAGTAGCAAGAGCATTGGGGTGGCAAGTATCAGCCATGCATTCCAAATTGTAAGATAGAAGGGCAAGATAATTCTTACGAATGTTTCCTATAGTCAACTGAGGGCCAAGCAGGACCTGCTGGTTTTGGGTTGATGTAACAGCCTTCTGGGATCAAACCTCGTAAGCACCGCATGTGCCCCGTTGCAGCACAATCTGTCATCAGCTGTGTCCAGTGGACACAGAGGATGACAAATCAGTGTACCAGGCAGCTGCCAGTACCATGTGATCACTATGACCAATCATAGCAGATCACATGACAACTGTACACAATTAATAGCTTCCATTCATAGGCTTTTTTATGTATAGTATTGTGTTGATCTCTGTGATTTATCACAGTGATCACATGGTACCGACAGGGCCAATCACAGTGCAGCTGTGGCAAATTACAGCTTCACAATAGTACAGAATGCATTTAATAGATGCCATTCATAAAAAAGGATTGCTTATAACAGTTATTATCACTGTTATAAGCAATCATAGTGTGTAAAGAAAAAAATTCCTGATCACCTCCCCCACCTCCCTCACTATACTGCTCTGGTCTCACTATTTAAGAAATGTGTAAAATAAAAAAAGTATCAAAATATAAACAAATGTTAACCGCTTCCCGCCCATCCTATGGCCAGATGGCGGCTGAAAAAACACCCTGTCCCTCTGGGTGGATGCCATATGGCGTCCTTTCAGGCATGCGCAGTTTGCCTGCCCGCAGAGCCGCGCAGCAGCGCGATCTGTCACCGCCCGTGTACCTCAGACACAGCCGATGACAGATCTGAGTACCGGCCCCATTGCCAGTACTATGTGACCTGTTGTGACCAATCACAACAGGTCACATGACAGTTGTATACAATGAATGGCTTCCTGTCATGCCATCCATTGTATACAAGTGTGGCTAGCTGTGAATGGTCACAGCGATCACATGCACAAGCTGTGCCAATCACAGCCCAGCTGTGTCATGTGATTAGCCGTGGCCAAATCACAGTTAAGAAAAAAACAAATCCTGAATGAATCGATTTCATTCAGGTAAATGCTTGCTTATAGCAAAGTAATTCTTTGCTATAAGCAAATTGTGTAAAAAATAAATAAAATTACTAATCACTTCCCCAAAGTAGTACAATGTTACTATGGTAACATTATACTACTTTGGTCATAGTGAAATATGAACAATAATCTTAAAAAAAGAGAAAAAATGTAATAAAAATAATTAAAAACTGTACTGTCACCAGTCAGTGTCCCTAATCACCACCATGCCAGTTATATGATGACACTGTACTGCACTGTTGACAGTATGTAAAAAAAAAAATTGTGAAAGTCATTTTTTTATTTCTCCATTTCCGAAAAATTATGAAAAAAAAATTACAACTTCAAAAAACTCCCCATGCCTGTTATGAAATACGTCGGACTGTCTACTTTGCAAAAAGGGGTCATTTGGGGGATATCTGTACTGTTCTGACATTCTTGGACCTCAAGAAATTAGATTGGCTGTCAGTACTTCAGGATTGATCAATTTTCAGATATGTACCATAGTTTGTGAACTCTATAACTTTCCTACAAACTAAATAATAAATACTAATTTGGGTTATTTTCACCAAAGACATGTAGTAGAATACATTTTGGCCTAAATCTATGAAGAACAATTATTTATTTGCAAACTTGTATAACGGAAACAAAGAAAAACGTGTTTTTTTTCAAAATTTTCGGTCTTTTTTGTTAATTTAGCAAAAAATAAAAACCCAAGTGTTGATTAAATACCACCAAAAGAAAGGTCTATTTGTGTGAAGAAAATGATAAAATTTTTGTTTGGGTACAATGTATGACCGTGCAATTGTCATTCAAAGTGTGAGAGTGCTGAAACCTAAAAATTGGCCTGGGCAGGAAGGGGGTAAAAGTGCCCTGTATGGACGTGGTTAAACAAATTTAAAAAAATTACTTTTTTTTTACATACTGTCACCAGTTAGTGTGTCTCCAGTTAGTGTCCCTGATCACCGCCACACCAGTCACATGATGACACTGTACTGCACTGGTGTCAGTATGTAAAAAAAAATGTGAAAATAAACTATTCTTTTTTTATTTCC
Organism: Staurois parvus; assembly: GCF_062004578.1. Taxonomy (NCBI): domain Eukaryota; kingdom Metazoa; phylum Chordata; class Amphibia; order Anura; family Ranidae; genus Staurois; species Staurois parvus. The sequence goes on from NW_028317949.1 coordinate 14,848,416, forward strand.
CCATTTTACAAAAAATTGTGGCAAAAAATTGCAACCTCAAAAAAACTCACCTTTTTTCTTACTAAATACCTTGGACTGTCTACTTTCCAAAAAGTGGTCATTTGGGGGGTGTTTGTACTGTCTTGGCTTTTTTGGGCCTCAAGAAATGAGATAGGCAATTAGTACATCAGGACTAGAGATGAGCGAATTATTCAAAAATTCGGTTCGGCTGATTAGCCGAATTCGCGGAATAAATTCGATTCGAGCCGAATATATTTGCTGCGAATTTAACTTATAAAAAGGGTGTTTCTAGGCTTCAGAGAGCCTTTATATTAGTGCAGAACACTGTACCTTTAATTTAAATGCCCTTGGAGTCTGCTGGGGAAGAGAAATAATACTGTCAGTCAGTATGACATGCAGATGAGTGCCGTCGATCTTAGAATCACCGCACACTTCACTCATTTGGGCAGTCACGGGGCCAAAACCAGAGTGTGGAGCCACAGTGTGGCGGTGGAGGCAGCAGCAATGGGAGGCCATACAGCACCCTATTGCAAAATGGAACCCACCAGCAGTGTGAGGAGACCTGAAAGTGGCACATGGCAGAGTGTGGTGATGGAGACAGCAGCAATGGGAGGCCGTACAGGGACCCATGACACACTCTGGACCTGGCAGCAGCATGAGGAGGCGGTACAGGGGCCCATGACAGATTATGGGCCTGGCAGCAGCATGAGGAGTTGGTACGGGGGCCCATGGCAGATTATGGGCCTGGCAGCAGCATGAGGAGGCGGTACAGGGGCCCATGGCAGAGTGGCGGAGCGTAAGCAGCTAAAATTGAAGGCCATACAGAGGCCTATGTTAAAAAGTCCCCCCAGCAGCAGCGTGGGGAGACGACTATCAAGAGTCCAATGGCAGAGTGGCGGAGCAGAAGCAGCTTCAATTGAAGGCCATACACAGGCCTAGGTTTAAAAGTCCCTCACAGTTAATTCCAATAACGAACTCTACTCCTCCGTGCAATCTACTTACGAGACCCTGGGCAGGTCTGGGTCCAATTTGTGGTAGAGACTGGTTTTGTTCAGCCATGCTTGAGCGAGTAATAACAGGTCTGTGCTGCCCTTTGGTGTCTGGCTTAATGCGCACAACACTGAACGTCCCAGCGTTTGTCAACAATTTGCCGTTAAGTGATGCAAACCCGCTGAACCACGTTCATGAGGAGCCGGTACAGGGGGCCATGAATCAGTATGGACCTGGCAGCAGCGTGAGCAGACGACAGAGGCACATGGCGCAGGGTGGCGGTGTAGGCAGCATTATTCTGAAGCCATACAGAGGCCTAGGTTAAAAAGCGGAAGCCGTCAGCAGCGTGAGCAGACTACAGAGGCACATGGCGCAGGGTGGCGGTGGAGGCAGCAGCAATGGAAGGCCATACAGCACCCTATCACAAAATGGAACCCACCAACAGTGTAAGGAGACCTGAAAGTGGCACATGGCAGAGTCTGGCGATGAAGTCAGCAGCAATGGGAGGCCGTACAGGGACCCATGACACACTCTGGACCTGGCAGCAGCAAGAGGAGGCGGTACAGGGGCCCATGGCAGAGTGGCGAAGCGTAAGCAGCTTAAATTGAAGGCCATACAGAGGCCTATGTTAAAAAGTCCCCCCAGCAGCAGTGTGGGGAGACGACTATCAAGAGTCCAATGGCAGAGTGGCGGAGCAGAAGCAGCTTCAATTGAAGGCCATACACAGGCCTAGGTTAAAAAGTCCCCCCAGCAGCAGCGTGGGGAGACGACTATCAAGAGTCCAATGGCAGAGTGGCGGAGCGGAAGCAGCTTCAATTGAAGGCCATACACAGGCCTAGGTTAAAAAGTCCCCCCAGCAGCAGTGTGGGGAGACGACTATCAAGAGTCCAATGGCTGAGTGGCGATCCGGGAAGTCAGCGTTGTGATTGCAGATGCAATGCAGAAATTCTACGAAGTAATGCCGTGGGTGCGAAGAAGATCATATACCGTCGTACTTCCATCCATAAGACGGAACAACCTGCGAACCGGGAGCTTTATTGCCCTGACCCGCTGAGCAGCTTCTGGGATACCCAAGAGGCCCATGGCAGAGTGGCGGAGCGTAAGCAGCTTCAATTAAAGGCCATACAGAGGCCTATGTTAAAAAGTCCCCCCAGCAGCAGCGTGGGGAGACGACTATCAAGAGTCCAATGGCAGAGTGGCGGAGCGGAAGCAGCTTCAATTGAAGGCCATACACAGGCCTAGGTTAAAAAGTCCCCCCAGCAGCAGTGTGGGGAGACGACTATCAAGAGTCCAATGGCTGAGTGGCGATCCGGGAAGTCAGCGTTGTGATTGCAGATGCAATGCAGAGATTCTATGAGGTGATGCCGTGGGTGCGAAGAAGATCATATACCGTCGTACTTCCATCCATAAGACGGAACAACCTGCGAACTGGGAGCTTTATTGCCCTGACCCGCTGAGCAGCTTCTGGGATACCCAAGAGGCCCATGGCAGAGTGGCGGAGCGTAAGCAGCTTCAATTAAAGGCCATACAGAGGCCTATGTTAAAAAGTCCCCCCAGCAGCAGCGTGGGGAGACGACTATCAAGAGTCCAATGGCAGAGTGGCGGAGCGGAAGCAGCTTCAATTGAAGGCCATACACAGGCCTAGGTTAAAAAGTCCCCCCAGCAGCAGTGTGGGGAGACGACTATCAAGAGTCCAATGGCTGAGTGGCGATCCGGGAAGTCAGCGTTGTGATTGCAGATGCAATGCAGAAATGTTATGAGGTAATGCTGTGGGTGCGAAGAAGATCATATACCGTCGTACTTCCATCCATAAGACGGAACAACCTGCGAACCGGGAGCTTTATTGCCCTGACCCGCTGAGCAGCTTCTGGGATACCCAAGAGTTTGGCTTCTGTGGGGAATATGGTTGAAAACTGAAACTTAAAGGCATGTTGACGGAAGGGCACCAGTGTCAGTGCTCCGGAGGGAATATAGCTTCAAAGCGGACACTTAAAGGTATATCGACGGTCAGAGACCACAGGAAGTGGAGCTTGCGTCTTAAATCGACTGAATGTGGCAGACGTGAAACGTCTACGGGCCGTATATGAAACAGGTTGTTCCTCTTTCTGGAATAAGTGTTGGAAATGGCCACTCTTTTTGGTGTGGCGTTTTGTCTATTTAATTCCGATAACGGACTCTACTCCTCCGTGCAATCTAGTTACGAGACCCTGGGCAGGTCTGGGTCCAATTTGTGGTAGAGACTGGTTTTGTTCAGCCATGCTTGAGCGAGTAATAACAGGTCTGTGCTGCCCTTTGGTGTCTGGCTTAATGCGCACAACACTGAACGTCCCAGCATTTGTCAACGATTTGCCGTTAAGTGATGCAAACCCGCTGAACCACGTTCATGAGGAGCCGGTACAGGGGGCCATGAATCAGTATGGACCTGGCAGCAGTGTGAGGAGACCCGAAAGTAGCACATGGCGCAGGGTGGCGGTGGAGGCAGCAGTATTCGGAAGACATACACAGGACTAGTTTAAAAAGCGGAAGCCGTCAGCAGCGTGAGCAGACGACAGAGGCACATGGCGCAGGGTGGCGGTGGAGGCAGCAGTATTCGGAAGCCATACACAGGCCTAGGTTTAAAACTGGAACCCAGCAGCGTGAGCAGACGACAAAGACGCACATGGCAGAGGATGGATCTGGCAGAAGTATGAGAAGGCGGTACAGGGGCCCGTGGCACAGTGTGGTGATGGGGGCTACAGCAACTGGATGCCAGAAAGTGGCCGATAGGGCTATATACTGCATGGAATTATAAAGTTGTAAAGACAGCGGCCTATAAGGCTATACACACTATAACAATCATGACTTGATTGACCATTGGCCTATAAGGCTATACACAGCATGAATATCATGACTTATTCTGAGAGTGCTTTGGAAGGCTATATACAAAAAGTAATTCATGAGCTGTCCGGACAGCGGACAATAGGTACATATATACAAATCAATTCATCAGCTGTCCAGCCAGCGGCCTCAAAGGCGACACATATAGAAAGCAATTCATGAGCTGTTCAGACAGCGGCCTCTAAGGCGACAGATATACAAAGCAATTCCCGAGGTGTTCAGGGAGCGGCCTGAACGGCTAGGTTATTACTAAATATATTTTTGTGGCCAAACATCGGCCTATAAATAGATGTCTACACAGTGACAAAAAATTATGTCGCCAGACAGCGGCCCCTAAGGCGACAGATATACAAAGCAATTCCCGAGGTGTTCAGTGAGCGGCTTGAACGGCTAGGTTATTACTAAATATATCTTTCTGGCCAAACATCGGCCTATAAATAGATGTCTACACAGTGACAAAAAAGTAGGTCGCCTTACAGCGGCGTATCCTACAAATTGACATTATAAGAAATAAAAAAAAAAAAAACTTTGATGCGAAGCTATACCTTAGTAGATTGTGGAAAGTCGACAAGTCAAGCGTAACTGTGTACATTACAGAAAATCTTAACAAGACAACCAAACATGTGGCCAAACCGTGACCGATACAACAAGTTAACAATGTAAGAAACAGGAGGGGGCCAAACCGTGGCCAATAAATAAACAGTCCACCTCATTGATGAGATGGGCAACACGTGTCAAACAAATATTTAAAAAAATTGCTATTCCATCGGTCTGGAACTGGTCGACTATAAATAATTCAAAAGTTTAAATTCATGTGACAGTCGTCCAGCGACGTATAAATAATTTAAAAACACCAATTCATGAGGGGCCCGACCAGCAGAGTATAAGTCATTAAAAAGGTTCAATTCATGTGACGGTCGTCCAGCGAAGTATAAATAATTGAAAAACCCCAATTCATGAGGGGCCCGACCTGCAGAGTATAAGTCATTAAAAATGTGCAAAACATGAGTCGGCCGACCAGCAGCCTCTCAATAAAATATATATACAAATGTACGGATCAGGTGGAGGTCTTCCATTTGTCCCTAATAACATGTTTGGGGCATGATTCATGGCGGATTTAGTCAGTTGTGTCAGGAACTGGTGGACAATATTCGATTCGAGTCGAATATATTCGCTGTGAATTTAACTTAAAAAAGGGTGTTTCTAGGCTTCAGAGAGACTTAATATTAGTGCAGAACACTGTACCTTTAATTTAAATGCCCTTGGAGTCTGCTGGGGAAGAGAAATAATACTATCAGTCAGTATGACATGCAGATGAGTGCCGTCGATCTTAGAATCACCGCACACTTCACTCATTTGGCCAGTCACGGGGCCAAAACCAGTGTTTGGAGCCACAGTGTGGCGGTGGAGGCAGCAGCAATGTGAGGCCATACAGCAACCTATGACAAAATGGAAACCAGCAGGAGTGTGAGGAGACCTCAAAGTGGCACATGGCAGAGTGGGAGCAATGGGAGGCGGTACAGGGACCCATGTCACACTGTGGACCCAGCAGCAGCGTGACGAGGCGGTACGGGGGCCCATGGCAGATTTGGGGCCTGGCAGCACCTATGGGAGGCCTGTAATCTGCCAGCAACCTATGACAAAATGGAAACCAGCAGGAGTGTGAGGAGACCTGAAAGTGGCACATGGCAGAGTGGGAGCAATGGGAGGCGGTACAGGGACCCATGTCACACTGTGGACCCAGCAGCAGCGTGACCAGGCGGTACGGGGGCCCATGGCAGATTACAGGCCTGGCAGCAGCAATGGGAGGCCCGTAATCTGCCAGCACCCTATGACAAAAAATGGAACACACCAGCAGTGTGTGAGGAGACCTGAAAGTGGCACATGGCAGAGTGTGGCGATGGAGACAGCAGCAATGGGAGGCCGTACAGGGACCCATGAGAGACTCTGGACCTGGCAGCAGCATGAGGAGGCGGTATAGGGGCCCATGGCAGATTAGGGGCCTGGCAGCAGCTATAGGAGGCCCGTAATCTGCCAGCATCCTATGACAAAAAATTCAACACACCAGCAGTGTGTGAGGAGACCTGAAAGTGGCACATGGCAGAGTGTGGCGATGGAGACAGCAGCAATGGGAGGCCGTACAGGGACCCATGACAGACTCTGGACCTGGCAGCAGCATGAGGAGGCGGTATAGGGGCCCATGGCAGATTAGGGGCCTGGCAGCAGCTATGGGAGGCCTGTAATCTGCCAGCACCCTATGACAAAAAATGGAACACACCAGCAGTGTGAGGAGACCTGAAAGTGGCACATGTTTGGGGCATGATTCATGGCGGATTTAGTCAGTTGTGTCAGGAACTGGTGGTTTGAAATCCATACTAATCCACGCCTGATTCATTTTCACAAACGTGAGTCTCTCCACACTTTGGGTGGACAGTCGTGTCCTCCGCGGAGTTACAATACCTCCTGCCGCACTAAACACGCGCTCCGATGCCACGCTGCTTTTCAAGGGCAAATTCAGCTAGTTGGGGCCAAAGGTCAAGTTTCGTGGAGGCAAAAGCGGCGTGACCTGTCCAAGTTGCTGGTGCGGCTGTGCCGGCACCACGTTCACCCAGTGGGCCGTAAATGACATGTACTGTCCCTGACCGTAGTTACAGCTCCACACGTCGGCGCTGCCGTGCACTTTGGCAGAGACCGACATGCTCAAAGACTGGCCCACCATCTCTTCTACATGTGAATGCAGGGCTGGCACTGCCTTTTTGGCGAAGAAATGCCGGCTTGGCACTCTCCACCGCGGCTCGGCACAAGCCATCATTTCTCGGAAAGGTGCTGAGTCCACCACTTGGAAAGGGAGGGACTGCAGCACCAGCAACTTGGACAGGAGGACGTTCAGCTCCTGCACCGTCGGGTGCGTGCTCGCAAACTGTTGTCTCTTGGAAAGGGATTCCAAGAAAGACTGCTGACGGAATCCGTGAAGAGGAGTAGCAGGAGAAGGAGCATCTGAACGAGCGGAAGATGCCAACGAGCAACAACTCCCCTCAGCAGAGGTGTTGGAGCCTTGACTGGCTGATAGAGGGCGATTGACGTCGGGTGACGGAGCAAGTAACGGAGCGGGTGATGGAGCGGGGGCTGGGGCAGGCAGAACCGCCGTATCTTTATCACGGTTTTCCCAGGCCACCGAATGGCGACGCTGCATATGCTGACACAACGCTGTAGTCCCAACATTGGCCCCCTGGCCACGCTTGACTTTCTGGCCACATAGTCGACATACGGCTACGTTTACTTCCTCGGGCAGCTTGACGAAAAATTGCCACACCGCCGAGTAGAAAACTTTGCCCCCGCTACTCCTCACTGGCTGACTGCTACTTCCTCCGTGCACACCGGCACCACTACTGGCCGTGGTGGTAGGCTGCAGTGGAGCTGGTGCTCTACTCCGTGGCCGTTTGGCTCCACTGACACTGCTGCAACCCTGCTGCCTCCTGGGCAACCCACCGACTGTTTTGCTCGCTGGCAAGCTGGCACCCTCTTCTCCTGATGATGCGGAAGCAATAGCCTGATGACGACGAGGCTGCCAAGTGCGATCAGCCTCATCATCATCAATTAGGGTCTCCGCGTCACTACTAGCCCCCTCGGCTGCGTGTGGGTCAGGAGACAGACCTGTCTCTAGACCGGCTACCGAGCCACTCTCCTCGCCAGTACTTCTTCGCCTGGCTGCTGAAGAGGCGGATTTCTCCCCCCGTTCCTGACCGTCCTCTGTTAGCTCTTCCTCACTGTACAGTGGGGCTGAGCCCACAGCATGCGATACTTCGCTTGGTGAGGGAATACCAAAGGACAGGGGCAGGTCGAGGACACGTGATTTCAGTGGGCTTGCTCCCGGGCCATGCCAACTAACGGTTGTGTCTGACGTACCCACCGACCGTTGGCTGTAGGTGTCAGAGGTGACCTGGGAAGAGGAAGACGACCGAGTCAACCAATCGATGACGGCAGGGTTGTTGGTGGAGACGCGACCGCTGGATGACACCGGGAGCACTGGCCTCTGGCTGCGACTAGTGCTGCCTCGACCCCTTCCTCTGCTGCCACGTCTGCTCGCTCCTGAAACATTGCCTCCTCTGCCACTCCTCTGCGTGTTGTCTGACATACTCTTTAATTCAATAAGCACCCCAAAAATAAAACCGGATTTAACTCTTTGAACGTACAATAGTGGTTGTGAAGCAGAAAGTCAGTTTATTTAGCACAATCGGTCAATTGCAGCTTGCCGTTGGCTGTAAACTGTACGTTTATGTCACTGGAATGCACTAATCACCCAAAAAATATTACCGCCACCCGGCGTGTATATGGATTTAACTCTTTGAACGTACAATAGTGGTTGTGAAGCAGAAAGTCAGTTTATTGTACACAATCGGTCAATTGCAGCTTGCCGTTGGCTGGAAACTGTACGTTTAGGTCACTGGAATGCACTAATCACCCAAAAAATATTACCGCCAGCCGGCGTGTAAATGGATTTAACTCTTTGAACGTACAATAGTGGTTGTGAAGCAGAAAGTCAGTTTATTGTACACAATCGGTCAATTGCAGCTTGCCGTTGGCTGCAAACTGTACGTTTATGTCACTGGAATGCACTAATCACCCAAAAAATATTACCGCCAACCGGCGTGTAAATGGATTTAACTCTTTGAACGTACAATAGTGGTTGTGAAGCAGAAAGTCAGTTTATTGTACACAATCGGTCAATTGCAGCTTGCCGTTGGCTGCAAACTGTACGTTTATGTCACTGGAATGCACTAATCACCCAAAAAATATTACCGCCAGCCGGCGTGTAAATGGATTTAACTCTTTGAACGTACAATAGTGGTTCTGAAGCAGAAAGTCAGTTTATTTAGCACAATCGGTCAATTGCAGCTTGCCGTTGGCTGGAAACTGTACGTTTATGTCACTGGAATGCACTAATCACCCAAAAAATATTACCGCCACCCGGCGTGTAAATGGATCTAACTCTTTGAACGTACAATAGTGGTTGTGAAGCAGAAAGTCAGTTTATTTAGCACAATCGGTCAATTGCAGCTTGCCGTTGGCTGGAAACTGTACGTTTATGTCACTGGAATGCACTAATCACCCAAAAAATATTACCGCCACCCGGCGTGTATATGGATTTAACTCTTTGAACGTACAATAGTGGTTGTGAAGCAGAAAGTCAGTTTATTTAGCACAATCAGTCAATTGCAGCTTGCCGTTGGCTGGAAACTGTACGTTTATGTCACTGGAATGCACTAATCACCCAAAAAATATTACCGCCACCCGGCGTGTAAATGGATCTAACTCTTTGAACGTACAATAGTGGTTGTGAAGCAGAAAGTCAGTTTATTGTACACAATCGGTCAATTGCAGCTTGCCGTTGGCTGGAAACTGTACATTTGTGTCACTGGAATGCACTAATCACCCAAAAAATATTACCGCCAGCCGGCGTGTAAATGGATTTAACTCTTTGAACGTACAATAGTGGTTGTGAAGCAGAAAGTCAGTTTATTTTGCACAATCGGCAACTGCAGCACCAACTGTGCACGACAGCCACCAAAAAAAAAAAGGTGTATGTCACTTTAAATTTTCGATTCTTTGATAGCTGTGGCCCTAAGTAACGATTCTGTGTCCCTGAGTAACGATTCTGTGTCCCTGAGTAACGATTCTGTGTCCCTGAGTAATGATTCTGTGGCCCTAAAGTCTCTGTGGCCCTAACTCTGTCCCTTAATACACACAGGTCTGTCTCTCTTGAATGACCAGAGGCTAATGGAGAATTCTAAGATGGCCGCGATTTATAGCTCCACCATTACACAGTGCTGGCTGGCTGCTGATTGGCTAATGCGATCACATGTCATGAATGCATTATGGGTCAGCGCGCCTTGTCTGCGCGCCTTCCCAGAGATCCCCGCCCCATCTTCTCTGTTCATTTTCTCCGTCGCCACACATGTCGCCGCCATTTTTGGGAAAATTCGATTCGTGCATCCGAAGTTTGCTAATCTTCGGATTCGTCGCGAATAGAATTTTTCCAAATCTTCGGAACGAATTCCACTTCGTCATGTTCGATTCGCTCATCTCTAATCAGGACTGATCAGTTTCCAAAAATATATCCCACGGTTTGTAGACGTTATAACTTTCCTACAGACAAAACATGCTCCGATTTGGTTTATTTTTACTAAAGAAATGTAGCAAAATACATTTTGGTCTAAATGTATGAAGAAAGATTATTTATTTGCAAAATTTTATAACATAAACAAAGAAAAAAAAATATATTTTTAAAATGTTTGGTCTTTTTTTGTTTATTTAACAAAAAAAAAAAAACCCAGAGGGGATTAAATACCAGCAAACGAATGCTACAAATTTCATGTGAGTACAGTGTTGCATGACTGAATAATTGTCATTCAAATTGTAAAGAAAATATTATTAAACACAGTGCTTTACCATCAGTGGTGCAATAGTACGGATCCTAATTAGCAGTCATCACCGTAATGCTGCTTCTCACTCTTCCCAAGATTCAGCTGCCATGCCGGTCAGGCTTTGGGCGCATGGTTAGATGGAGTCATGTGAATCACTGGTGACATCAGTTATTGTGTGAGCACTGTGCCATTGAAGACATGACTAGGTGATGGAATGTCCTGCCAGGAGCGCTATAAGATGCAATATAATTACTGACTGGGACCATGTGGAAAGCAATGAGTTATGACAGCCCACTCCCCACGTGGACTATTGTTTGGAAGGGTTGAACCGAGACTTGTAATGAGGGTGGAAACTGTTACACTAAATACTGTCACAAGAATACTTGGCTATCTATGGACTGCTCTATTGCTTGTATCTTTTAAGAGCTTTCTATCTATGTTACCATCTTGCTTGCTATTACCTGATCTGCTGCTTTTGCCTATGCCTTGTCTTAATATGGCCATTCATTGGAGGAACAGCCAGGACTTACCGCACATATAAACTACTTCTAATATAGTACTGGCTGTGGACTAAGTCTTCATGTGGAATAATGTTATACCATCCAACAGTATACTGATATCTTAACCATATTTTTGGAGCAAACCTCATAGCTTTCCCACAATGTCATCTGAGAGGTGTTTCATTTGTCTTTCTTGCTGTCTATATGCCAAGAATTCCATAATGGTATCATTATTATTATTATTATTATACAGTATTTATAAAGCTCCAATGGTTCGCTCAGCGCTGTACATTACAAAGGGGGACTGAACATGTGACAGAACAATAACAATACAATGCAAAACATGAGGGGATCGAGGGCCCTGCTCTTTCGAGCTTACAATCTAGGAGGGAGGGGATGGTGGTACAGGAGGAGATAGCTGTGGGGGATGGAGTGGTAGAAAGAGTGGAGGAGGTCAGCAGGTTAGGAGGGGGTGGTGTAGGCTTCCCTGAAGAGGTGGGTTTTCAGGGTGCGCCTAAAGGAGAGGAGAGTAGGTGATAATCTGATGGGTTGGGTCCTTATATTGTGGGTCTAAGAGCAGGCTTACTTGGAGGTATCTATTTCCTATTAAAATCACATTATCACACCAGAAACCCAGCATAGCACACCTAGAGCATGTCTGTGCTGGCTGATAATGTAGTCAGCATAAAATATGAAAGCAAAAGGACATCTTCAAAGATAAGTGTGCCTATTCATTATGTAGTGTACTTAAGGAGCAGATACTGCAAGCTGCATGTTATTTTTAGACAAGACTCATTTGTGTTTCTCTTTCTCAAGATAAGTTTATCTAGGTTTCATTTCACTGCTTCTTTTCCTCTATTAGTAGCCATTTTTCTATGCATGATTTACTTTTTTTCAAGAGTACATAAAAGTGAAGGTTTAATTTTTGAAGGTTTATTAATTGTTGGGTGTTATGTAAATTAGTGTCTAACTTTAGTGGTTAGTGTTGCCTCCCTGGCGGTATTCCCGAGTGTAGCTCGGGGTAAAGTTTCAGTACCACAAGCGGTAACCCCGAGCTACATTTGGACTTACCATGTGGTGCTGCTCTGGGATCTGTTCTTCACTTACCTTGTCCTTCTCTCCCGCGATGTCCCTCCTGCAGTGTGCCCGGCAATGTCCTCTGGCAGATGCCGGCATCTGTCATCTGGGTTCCGTCCCCTGCGACGTCAGGACATATGGGGATGGAGCGGCCAGAAATTTGAAAATGACAAAAAGTGACATTCGCTAAATTCACTAAAATCACATAGTAAAACATTACTGTATCAAACCATTTCACATACATTTTGTCCCGAGTGTTTTGTCCTGTCTGCATTTTTACCGTTCTTTCTGCCTGTAAACTGAGAAACGTCCATGGCGTCCAAAAAGCGCCCCTTTTAGGTCAAAAGCGGTTTTAAACCAGCTAGAGAACAGCGATAGTAAATCAGAACTACTTGCAGAATTGAGTGATAATGATTCGTGGGGAAATTTGTCATCAGACACTGAAAACGATTTTGCGACTTTGCTCAGTGATGTGCGAACTTGGCACTATATTTCAAATTTCAGTGTTTTTGGTTTGATTATATTATTGAATTAAATGTATTATTATTATTATTATTATTATATTATAATTTTTTAGGATTATTTATTAAATTATAATTTATGATTTCGTGTTTCAAATTGTAACATACCCGAGATGTTTACTAGACTCTTGTTCGGACAGATATCAGTGAGTTATTCCTAAAAATTACAGGCCTACAATAAAAAAAATACATATTTCCATGCAAAAAAATGTACCGCTTTGAGCACAGAAATATGGACATAATCAGACCGCTAGGGAGGTTAAGATTTGCAATCAAGGTGAAGGTAAGAGTTTAGTGCAAGTTAGTTGTATATATTAACAGTAAGTGTGTAAGAATAAGTGGATGGTAAGTACTAGAAGGTATGTTAAGAATTAATGGTTTATTTTAGGTGTATTTATAAAAACATTGCATAGTAATTTGGCCATTGAAAGTGCATGATACTTATTGAGTGGCCATATTCGGTATTTTCCATTTTAAATCAAAGAAAAACTTTTTTTTATAAACACACTCATAGTGTAATAGTATGTAATGTTATGATGATTGAAAAAAAAAAAAATTAAACAGTGGGCACATAATAGCTGCTAGATATGGCCAGTGTCCAGTGGTCATCATGCAAAATTGTGGGTGTACTGTATAAATTCTGAATGTGTAATCAGGATCCATTCTCAATTAACTGAAAATGGGCCTTTTTTTTCCCAAGGGCAAATGTTTGGGTGTACTGTTCAAATTTTGACTGTGCAATCAGGACCCATTGTTTAGTGATTGAAAATTGACCTTTCTTTCGTGTCAATATAGTAGTAAATAAATTGAGGAAAAACTCAAAGTTTACCCAATCCCTCATTAAAGGTACAGTATGAAAAGTCTGTATCTCTGGAGTGAGTGCAGTCCTAACTTGTGAAAAGTCACTTGCACATAATTTTTCTTTAAAGAGGGATGTAGTAGTTTTTACAGAGCTTACTGCTTGCATTATGTTAGTGATATCCCAAGAATCTACACCTTTAAAAGTCATAAAGGATAGCTTCCATATTGTTATTCTCACAAGTCAATTTTAAATAAGGTCAATAATCTAAATAGACTGACTAACTTATTGCTTTAGGGAGAGGATACGTCTTTTTTAGTGTGTTGTCAAAATATTTAGAATGAAAATACAAGAGATCCTGCTCAGTTTGAGCTGCAAGTCTACTCAAAACAGAGAGATCATGAACACTGGGGTAAGTAATAAGTATTCTGCAGGCTTAAGTCACCTTTTATTTTAAAAGTATTTCAATTAAAATTTATTAAGGTGCATGTGTGTTTGTGCAAATATGTTGGTGAAAAACTGTTTATTTGTAAGCTATAGGTCCACAAAGATTTAAAGTACAAAGAAAAGTATAAAAGCCATTGTATAACTATGTTCCCAGCATTTGGTATTGCCGTAATTCTTTATTTCTAATTGTGTATGCTTTGGGAGAATAATATGCTCATTAAGGCAATGTTTTTTTCTTGGTAAACCAATTTTTTAGTTATCTGAAATAAAAAAAAATACATATATTCACATTTATTCTATGTATAAAAAAGTTCCTTGGAAATGTAAAGCTTAATCTAAGCAGAAACATAAATGTTTATAAAACATTTTATAGCTTAATTTAAAAATATTGTAGTCTTGTTAGGAAATACTTTTTGTTATATTCAGCACCATTACAATGTTATAAAGTAATAAAAGCAAGAGAACATATCACATAGAAGGGATTAAAATGTGCCAACGGCTAATGTATTTGTGAAGACTTCTGGACACAAGGTAATGAATTTAAGTTGCCTCCAGATCCACATCTATGATTAACAGAAAGTGACCTGAGGCAGAAGTGTATTTTTATTTTGGGGTCTGGAACTATAATAACATTGGTTTACCAATACAGTCTTCCTGTAGAAATACCAAGAATAAAACACTTTAATGCTTATTTGCATGATTCTTTCTGTTGGAGTGTTTTTTTTTCTTCTGAATTTGTGAAACTGTGTTAAATAATTTAAAAATCCATAGAAAAGGATTAGTCAATTTTAATATTAACAGTAATTCATCTGATGGAAATATTTAAATAAATGAATCAAATAGAGTGTATTGTTGTTGTATGCATATACCATGCTAGATGAAAGACAATTATTTTTTAGTTGCAAGAGCCAATGAAAGCTGATAATAAAAATTACATTTCTGAAAATAAAGATTTTTACAGTGGATATTGTGTGTTATAGCTTAGCCAATCAAGATTTAGTTATATTACACTGTGCATAAGAAAAAATAAAAAAATCTAATAAATAAAATGTGTGCCAACATTTGATTAGCCAATACACAAACAAATGTACAGGAATTTGCACAATTTTTTAGTTTCTTTTGCATCACATAAACATGATAAAATGCTTTTTGCTGTTTGCAAAAGTGCAGCAAGTAAAGCTTAGAAACATAACTAAATATCTTAATTACATCTTTTATACAATTAATTCTGAAAACTTCCACATAACACTCATGTTTCAAACCAACATTAACAAAAAACAAATAGCTTGGCCATATGGGTTCGGCACTCTATAGTGTTTCATTCTGAGTTTTTTCTGAGCTATTTATCCACAGCAAACCAGTCAATATGTTGTGAAAGAAATCCAATTGTAAATCCCCAGAAGAGGAAACAGATGATTTTGTCTAGTTATACAAGGCAATGATTTACAAATATTCAAGTGTAACTTGTTAGGTAGAAAAGAAAGTCGCTTTTAATGAAATTGAACATACGGTATGTTAAAAAAATTCCCTTATAATATATCTGAGCATTAACAGCAGAACAAACAGCCAGAATCACAGAGGTCAATTTGTCAGGCATGTGATAAGGAAATATTGTGTATAATCTAGGCCATGCTCTACTGCATGTCTCCTTTCTCTTGGGATAAAGAAGGGAATAGCAGTACATCGATGTTAAAGGTGTTCATTATTTTCAACACTACATAAAATAGTAACCAAGTCAACATTTCTGCTGTTACTAAGTACATGGCAAGCACATAAACACTTTTTTTTCAATTTGCATTTTTTTTTCATTTTCAAATAATTGTACATAACAACAACATATGAAGACTTTAGGCAACCAAAAATAGTCATTTTTTTATTATCCAATCTTTCACCTGAAAAGTAAAGGTGATAAAATGTCCTTCATCATTGTTCAGTATGTGACTTTTATATACAGTTGTGGCCAAAATTATTCAACCCCCACTGAAATTGAGTGTTTTGGCCAGTTTGACATTGCTTTTGATCATTCAGTCATCTTGCTTACATTTACATTAAAGAGGCACTTGTAGGTCAGACAAATATAACATAACAGTTATAATGAAATAACCACAAATGTCTTTTCTGTGCTCACAGCATTATCAGTTTTATTCAACCCCCAAGTGACATTCAATCTTAGTACTTAGTACAGCATCCTTTTACAGTTATAACAGCTTTTAAACGTGAAGCATAGCTTGACACAAGTGTCTTGCAGCGATCTACGGGTATCTTCGCCCATTCTTCATGGGCAAAGGCCTCCAGTTCAGTCACATTCTTAGGCTTGCGCACTGCAACTGCTTTCTTTAAGTCCCACCAGAGGTTCTCAATCGGATTTAAGTCTGGTGACTGCGATGGCCACTCCAAAATGTTCCAGCCTTTCCTCTGCAACCATGCTCTAGTGGACTTGGAGGTATGCTTGGGATCATTGTCCTGTTGAAAGGTCCAACGTCTCCCAAGCCTCAGGTGTGTGACGGACTGCATCACGTTTCCATCCAATATCTCCTGGTACTGAAGAGAATTCATGGTACCTTGCACACGCTGAAGCTTCCCTGTACCTGCAGAAGCAAAACAGCCCCAAAGCATGATTGACCCTCCACCATGCTTCACAGTAGGCAAGGTGTTCTTTTCATCATAGGCCTTGTTCTTCCTCCTCCAAACATAGCGTTGATCCATGGGCCCAAACAGTTCTAATTTTGTTTCATCAGTCCACAGAACACTATCCCACAACTTTTGTGGTTTGTCCACATGGCTTTTGGCATACTGCAGTCGACTCTTCTTATTCTTTGGAGACAGCAAGGGGGTACGCCTGGGAGTTCTGGCACGGAGGCCTTCATTACGCAGTGTGCGTCTTATTGTCTGGGCTGAAACTTCTGTACCCACATCTGACAAATCTTTTCTCAGTTCCTCAGCAGTCACACGGGGACTTCTCTCCACTCTACGCTTCAGGTAGCGCACAGCAGTCGAAGTCAGCATCTTCTTTCTGCCACGACCAGGTAGCGTTTCAACAGTGCCCTTTGCCTTGAATTTGCGAATGATGCTTCCTAAGGTGTCTCTTGGTATGTTTAACATCTTTGCAATCTTCTTATAGCCATTGCCCTTCCTGTGAAGAGAAATCACCTCTTCTCTTGTCTTCCTGGACCATTCTCTTGCCTTCACCATGTTTGTAACCACACCAGTAAATGTCTAGAAGGAGCTGAGTATCACAGTCATTTTAAAGCTGCCTAATTGGTGCTTATTATGCTTGATTGCTGCTCGGTGACATCCACAGGTGTTTTCAATACCTGATGGAAAGCACCTGTATGAACCTCTGTTCTTCAGAGTGGTAGTCTTTAAGGGGTTGAATAATTGTGGCAATGAAGAAACCACATAAGAACCATTTACTACTGTATTACATAAACAATTGATGTCATTTTAGTTGCATTTGGGTAGTTACAACGTCCTTGTAGGATTTGATTCTGAATACAATTCCAAATGTACACTATAGTCCCTAAACCCCTTTACAGCATTGGGGGTTGAATAATTTTGGCCACAACTGTAGATGAGGGGTGACTCAGAAGAATGATCTATCAAACTTTGAGACCCAAGGACAAGAAACTCAGATGAGGTCTTGCAGATCCATGTCTGCAGTACAATCTTTTTGTGCTAGTACAGAAACACACATCTTAGATTTTGCCCTTAAGGATGGTCAATTAGTTGAAGTGAAGTCAAGGACAATTAATTTTCACACAAAAACATGATTTTTAAATATTATTGCTTGAAAATTATGTAAATATTTCACAACATAAACTTTATAAATAATCATAAATAAATTATTGCATTTAAGCACTTGCCTGCCGGGCACTTTTACCCCCTTCGTGCCCAGTCCAATTTTCAGCTTTCAGTGCTGTCGCACTTTGAATTTCAATTGCGCGGTCATGCAATACTGTACCCAGCCAACATTTTTATAATTTTTTGGAGACAGATAGAGATTTATTTTGGTGGTATTTAATCAGCACAGTTTTTTTATTGTTTGCTAAATAAAATAAAAAAGACTGAACATTCTGGGAAATAAAAAGTTTTTTCTCAGTTTGTTATAACATTTTGTAAATAAGTACTTTTTCTTCTTCACTGATGTGCGCTAACGAGGCTGAAGTGATGGGCACTGATAGGCTTCACTGATGGGCACTGATAGGCGGCACTGATGAGGAGGCACTCATAGGCGGCACTGATTAGGCGGCACTGATGGGCATTGACAGGCATCACTGGTGGGCATTGACTGGCATCACTGTTGGGCAATGAAAGGCAGCACTCATATAAGGCACTGATAGATGGCACTGATAGGCAGCACTGATTGGAAATGTTAGGCGGCACTGATGGGAATTGATACGCGGCACTGATAGGCAGCACTGATAGGCATCACTGATAGGTGTCACTAACTGTCACTGATGGGCAGCACTGACTGGCACTGATAGTTGGCACTGATAGTTGGCACTGAAAGGCAGATCTGACGGGCACCGATATGTGGCATTGATGGGCACTGATATGTGGCATTGATGTGCACTGATGGGCATTGGTATGTGGTATTGATGGTCACTGACAAGTGGCAATTATGGACATTGAAAGGAAGCACTGATGGGGCTACACTGATAATCAGGGCACTAATGATCAGTGCCCTGACGATCAGTGAGTCCCCTCTGAGGAATGCTGCTGACTGGCTCTCCTCTCCTCATGCGCTGTCAGCGTGAGGAGAGGACTGCCAATAACTGGCATTTCCTATTTACATGATTGGACACAGCTGATCATATGATAGAGCCTGTGTCATCGGCTCTTTACTGCAATTGGTGATCCGCTGTGTCCCAGGGACAAAGCGCACCACCGAACGCCGCACTCCTTCAGGGGCGTGCATGCGCAGCCAGAGTGGGAAGATGTCATATGACGTCCTCCCAGAATGAGAGAGATGCCGCCCTCCCATCATTTCCTTGTATGGCGAGCAGGAGGCTGTTAAAGCTTTCATTGTACTAGTCATAGTTATAACTGTAATTAGTGAAATAGTGGATTTTTTTTAAGAGGCTCTTAATAGACAGTGTTCACTTCCTGTTATATTTTCCTGTTCCTTTGTACTGTGACATCATTTGACTGTATTCACACTAGCACGCAGTTAGGGATGAGTGAATCTGCCTGGCTTTGGTTTGAATGGATGTCATTGGCCACATTTGGTCCTTTTTTAGCTAATTTATATTTTTAACAATCTTCTCCTATTCTCCTTGGAGGCCTTAACAACTTTCTAATTGGTTTCTTAAGTTTTTTACTTGGTTTTGTAAAACAAATACTTCCTTTTCTTTTTTTAATGCTTGGAAGTTAAAGGTGTTTAGAGTTTCTTCTAATATATGTATTTTTGCACGCATAGCCATGCAGGCAGCATACATTCCTAATATGACTAGACCTTTAAGTTTCTTAATATTTTTATTTTAGCTGTTCTTTAAATAACTCCTGAACATATGCCCAGGGAGTAACTTTCAATTCAGCATCACATGTAAATTCACTTGTCTTATGTTTAAGGGTGTAAGCTGCTAAAACCTACCTAAACTAGTCGTGGCAGTCATTGTTAACAGATTTTACACACCATTTACACATTGAGATAACAAAAGAAAAGAGAAAAGGGAAGAAAAATGAATGACAACACACAATAAAACAAAACGTATGCTACAGTAGTCTAAAACTAGAATGTTCTGTACACACAAGGAGTTGAGATGTAAGACTGTAACCATAGTATCTTCCCTGAAAAGTTTGACTCTACACCCAAAAGGCAAAAGAAGGAAGAGACAAAAACAATGGAGATACAGACATGACAGTTAATGATGGCCATGCACTGATAGATGTTGTTTGTTCAGCCTACCTGAATGAATGGATGAACACATCTAAAAAATCCCTCCTTCTGTGCTATACAGAATTGATGAATCTGTCATGCCAGCTTCTGTATTCTGACAGTGCTAGTTTCAGTGCTGTCAGGATACCCTAACAGCAGCTGTACCTGATTGGATGCAGCTGCTGTTTTGATGCAATTTTTTCACCAGACTTCTTCACTTTCTCTGTTAAAGAATGTCAGTTGAGAAGATGCCTGACAGGGCCACCTATGAAACAAATTTTGGCTGGACAAAATTTGCTCAGCATATGACCAACTAACCACCCAACAAACAATAGAAGAGGTGAACATCTAGACAAACAACTACACCAAAATATTTTAACAATGTACAGAGACACAAATAACTAATTTATTTTCAAAAATTGTATTTGCTTAAAAGAGCATCTTTAAAGTTCCTTTTTTCAAAAATGAGGACATGTGTATTACCAAAAATCCTAAACTCCTACCTCACAAATCCTTACATTCTGAAACTCCTAGGCTTTAATTTCATATACAAATAATGCATTTAGAAAAAAAAATCTAAAAAAACTAAAAAAAATCTGTAAGACTATATACACTCATACACACTCATAACAACTAAGAAAAAATACAAGGAAAAAAAAAACAACCAGAGGAAAAAAAAATTCTCCTGTACTTTAAGATGAGTTTTCAATGCTTCTTCTAATAACTTTGCCATGTAATATTTTGGGAAATCTTTATTAAGAAAAAAAATCAAGGGGGGGGCATGCACAACTTCTGAAGATGGTGAACTTCTGCTAGACAAGCTCTGGTCCTGACCCACTCTCCGTGGTCTTTGCTCCACTTCTTACAGCTCTGACTGCATTGGGGGTAAGCACCTCTAACTCTTAGAACATCTGTGCACCACATGGGCAGAATAGGGTGGAAAAATTCCACCACCCTGCTGCCTTCAGAGTTGTGGCCTGCCTACACTATGGAATAATTCCTCACTAGGACCACATCCTTAGCCTTGCTTGTACAGGAAGAACCAACAGAGCAGCTTGGCTTTTTCTTGGTGGAGGACTTAACAAGCCCCACTCCAACCATCAGTGTATCCTCAGCTCCTCAGTCTGTATTTTAGCAGGAGCTTCTAAATGAGAAGCTACAGGCCTTGCTGCACCAATTAACCCACAATACAGTATCTTTTATTTGGTGGATAAGATCTCACAGGAACTGACGGGGGAAATGTACTGTCTTGGAGGATGAACTGACACTTTAGAATCTAAGTTTGATGACCTGGTTCACTATGTCCATGTGTTGGAGGAAGAAAACTCTTCCCTTAAATTCACAGTCTCTCAACTTCAACTGCAACAAGAAGACTTGGAAAATAGGGTGCAGAGCCAAAATCTGTACATACGAGCGGTGCCCCTGATACTGTATAGCCAACATAGACTGGCTCCTTCACCAGGCCCATCATTCCTTGGCCCCTAAACCTCCAGCTGGAGCACAGCCTGGTGATGTAGTTGTCCGATTTCATTACTACAAAAGTAAGGGGGACCTTACTTTAGCAACTGGTAATAAGTCATAAATCAACTATCAGCTATAAAGGTGAGATAATTTAGATCTTCAGTGACCTTTCACCTATCACTCTTGCAAAAACAGCTCATCAGCAGAACCATTATATCTTCTACTACTAGGGCTTCCCATTACACTTAAAGTGGTAGTGGCGGTACCGGTAGAGGTAGGTTTTTATTTTACCTACAGGTAAGCTTATAATAAAGCTTACCTGTAGGTAAAATGAATATCTCCTAAATGGGCACCTTTCCTAAAGCCAGCACATGCGCTCTGAAGGAATGGTATACCTTTGTTCCTTCAGCGCTGTGTACCGTGGCCCAGGACTCCCATGCGCACGCATGGCAGTGACATCATCTTGGCCAGTGGCATCTTTCTTGCGGTTTACTACCACTTTAGTTTCTAACAAAGATGGCATTCAGCATGTTCTCTAAGATCTTCATGAAGGGGAAGGCTTCCTGAAAAGCCTGGGTCTACCACCTTTACCAGAGGAAGATTTACCACTGCTTCCTTCCAAACTATAACCTTCACTTATCCCTTCTCGGATATGGACCCTGGCCAAGCCAAAGTCAAAAAAGTCTTCTGTGACTTCACAACATAAACACTTCTCCAAGCAACCTCCTTGACTCTCCCCAATGGTGATTGAAGCTTAGTTCTTCCATGTTTTCATTTTTTTTTCTTGCCAGACCATTTGGACTATTTTCTGCCCAATCCAGATCCCAGTAAAGCCCAATGGGGTGAAGTTTCTTCTTTTTTGGACTGAGAAGGTTAAAGAAACATGATAGTGCACACTTTGTGTTGCTGGAGAGTGGTGAGGGACCTCAATTCCCATTTTTGGAGGTCCTCATGTCTCCCCCTACCTCCTGAGAATACAGCCTTGGATTCCTGAGAAGTGGCTGCCTCTCAGGCCTTTTATTTATCTTTTACATCTTTTCATGCCCTTTCTGGTCTTCCATTTTTGTGTCTCTGACTGTTATGCATTCATTATGTTTTAATTCTATTTTCGTTTTATGTTACAATCTTTGGTATACTTGCTATGAGAAATCTTGGGACCCCGCTCTATACACCTGGGGAGGTCTTCTTACCATGTTATGCTTACCTGTGCTGTTTATTGACTTGGGATTATGGCTTTAAAAATAATGTCCTACAATGTGAAAGGTTTAAATTCCATCAAGAAATGCTGGCTAGCACTGAAAGAGTTCAAGAATTCTGGAGCTGATGTGGTCCTAGTTCAAGAAATGCTTTTCTGCCCTGGGGGTTGATTTAAACTTGCCTCAAGACAATTCCCTACCTCAGATTCCTCTGGAAAGGCTGGGGTGATAATTTTGATCAGACGCTCTTGCCATTTTCGAGTGAAATCCTCTCCTTTAGACCTCCCATGGGCAATTTCTGATCCTGTCCTGCGACTACATGTCTTCCTCCTTCACTCACATGGATGTCTATGCTCGAAATGTCAGGTTAAATTGCTCACTTCAGTTTTTGAGGTATTACATTTTCTCAACCTATCATGATTGTTGGCAGAGATTTTAATGCAGTGTTCTCCCTTACGAGATATAGGCAGACCTTGTTCCACTCTACTCCCTTTAACTAGGTGTATGCTCTTTTCACCTTTCACAAGCTCCTTCACTCTAACCTCCTCTTAGATTTTTAGTGTACTAAACATCCCAGTGGCAAACAATTTACATTCTATTCCTCACCTCACAAAATGTATTCTAGGTTGGATTGTTTTTTTATTTCTGTCCCTCTCCTAACCAACATTGTGGCCTCTGAAATCAGACAGTCCACTTAGTCTGAGCCCCAGTATTTTTAGACCTCACCTTATCAGCTGCAGCCTCTAAAAAATGTCATTGACATTTAAATGAATCTTTTCTTAACCTTGACACTACTAAAGAACAGCTTTATCAAGACCTATTGGAATTTTTCCAACTTAACAAAAGGTTCTCTCTCGGGGGAGACCACTCTATGGGAAGCCCACAAGGCCTTTTCCAGAGGACAATGCATATCTATAGGGTCTTGCCTAAAGAGAGATGCCAACGCCTTGAGAAGTTCCTCGTTGAGCAAACTATGCCACTTAGAAAAACAATTTATACATTCTCCCAGTGTGACTCCGAGAGGTAACCTCCCTCCATAATCAGCTTAAATCCTTGAACAAGGTTGCTAAATCCCATCTATGTTCTAAACAAAAATTCTATAGGTATTCTAACAAACCCTATAGAATGTTAGTGAACAAATGTAAACCTCGCTGTTTGCATTCTTTTTCTGACTTTCTCACTTAACCAGACGGTACTCCAACATACTGTCCCCTATCAATGGCAAAGATTTTTGGCAATTATTACTAGGATTATCTGACCCCCAAAAATAATTTATTTTTTAATCAGGAAACCTTTGACACCTTTTCCGCCACACTTAATCTTCCAAAACTGTCCTCTTCTAATTTACAGTTATTGAATGCAGCTATCTCTCCAGAAGAATTGGTACATGTCCTTAAACACCTACCGTCACATAAATCCCCCTGCCCAGATGAATTTTCTCACTCCTACTATAAAAGATTCTCCCACATTTGAGCTCCACACATGTTAGTTATTTTTAATTCCATTCTTGAGGGTCAGGTCCCCCCATTCCTAATTTATGCATTCCTTTATTACGTCAGACCCATCTCTTCCTGACAATTATAGACCAATTGCACTTTTAAACTCTGACTATAAGATTTTCATGAAAATCCTGGCCAATTGATTGGCCCAACTACTTCCCCAACTAACTGATAAGGATCAGGTTGGGTTTATTCCTGCTAGACATGCAGGAGACAATACCAGGTGAACCTTGTCCTTCAGACACAGCACATCACAGATCGGGATATGTAAAATCTGATTGGCCCTCATGATTACATGATGGCTCTGTCACTGAATGTAAACAGAGACATTTTTCTCTGTAGCTGTTTTCCTCACTGAGCTCAGTGAGAGCTCACTGTGGGGGGTAAAGTGGGGGATGCAGCAGCCCGTGACAGCTGATCTGTGTAACTAATGATTTTATTGTTCAGCTACACAAATCTGAAGCCATCCCATAGCAGTGCACCAAGCACCATTTGTCCCTGTGCATAGTGGTCAACATCTGTCACGGTGTCACATAAACATCTGTTAACATCTGTCACAGTGTACAGTGCACAAAAACATCTGTCACAGTGTACCAGTGCACCAAAACATCTGTCAGTGTATCAGTGCACAAAACAAATAAATAATAATAAAATAAAATAAAATTTAAGCACCCCCATCTCCCCTTGCTCAAGTGCAAAGGTCAACTCATTGGTCTCATACGCATATGTAAAAGGTGATCGCACCACGCATGTGAGGTATTGCTGCAAACATCAGAGTGAGTGCAATAATTCTAGCACCTGACCTTTTCTGTAACTCTAAACTGGTAACCTGTAAAGGCTTATAAAATGTCACCTATAGAGATTTTAAATACCGTAGTTTGTCATCATTCCATATGCATGCGTAAGTTTAAAGTGTTACATATTTAGTTTCTATTTACTCGGTGCAACACCATATTTTATATTTTACTAAAAATGTCGGTAATATATTGTGTTTGTGTGCATTAACCACTTCAATACTGGGATCCCCTTTCCTTCCCAGGCCAATTTTCAGCTTTCTGTTCTGTCGCATTTTGAATGAAAATTGTGCAGTCATTACAGTTTTTAATTTTTTTCTATACAAATAGAGATTATGTGGTATTTATTCACTAATGTTTTTTTTTATTTTTTGCTACATTAACAAAAAAAGATCAAACATTTTGAAAAAAATATGTTTTTCTTCATTTCTGTTATAACATTTTTCAAATAAATAATCTGTCTTCATAAATTTAGGCTAAAATGTATTCTGCTACATTTTTTGGTAAAAATAACCCAAATCAGTGTATATTAGTTAGTCTGTAGGACGGTTATAGAGTCCACATGCTATGATGTATACAGTATATCTGAAAATTGATCAAATCTTATGTATTGACTGTCTATCTCATTTCTTGAGGCCCAAAAATGCCCGAACTGTACAAATATCCCCAAATGACCCCTTTTGGAAAGTAGACAGTCCAAGGTATTTCGTAAGAGGCATGTTGAGTTTTTTAAAGTTGTAATTATTTGTCACAATTTTTTGGAAAATAAAGAAATGTTTTCAGTGTTTTTGTTATTTTACATACTGCAACCAGTGCAGTTCAGTGTCATCATATAACTGGTGTGGCGGTGATCAGGGACATTGACAGGTGACATTATGTAGAACAAGTTTTTTACATTTTTTATTACATTTTATTTTCTTTTTTTACCATTTTTTTCTTTCTTTTTTTTACATACTGTGACCAAAGCAAAACAGTTTCACCATAGTGGGGTGCGTGCTAGGCATGTTCTAGGGAAGACTTCATATGACGTCCACCCAGAACAATGAATGTCCCACCAAGCTCTCATTTTACTAAGGCAAGAAGGTGTTAAATATATGCCCCATGGAAGTAGTGATGAATAGTTCTGCTGGTGGGTGCTCATCTTTACAAATGTTGTTTAATTAGTAAAAATTATTAATTTTCTTGCTTAACCTCCCTAGCGGTCTGATTATTTCAGATTTTTAGTACTGAAAGCGGTACCATTATTTTGCATGGAAATATGTAGTTTTTTTATTGTAGGCTGTAATATTTAGGAATAACTCACTGAAATCTGTCTGAACAAGAGTCTATTAAACATCCCGAGTATGATAAAATTTGAAACACAAAATCATAAATTATAATTTAATAAATAATCATAAAAAATAATAATATAATAATAATACATTTAATTCAATAATATAATCAAACCAAAAACACTGAAATTTGAAATATAGCGCTGAGTTCGCACATCACTGAGCAAAGTCGCAAAATTGTTTTCAGTGTCTGATGACGAATTTCTTTACAAATTATTATCACTTAATTCTGCAAGTGGTTCTGATTTACTATCGCTGTTCTCTAGCCGGTCTAAAACCGCTTTTGACCTAAAGGGACGCTTTTTGGACGCCATGGACTTTTCTAAGTTTCCAGGCAGAAAGAACAGTCAAAATGCAGACAGGGGACAGGACAAAGCACTAGGGACAAAATGTATGTGAAATGGTTTGAAACAGCAATATTTTACTATGTAAAATTTGTTTTGAAAAAAATGACATTTTTTTGAAATTTTCAAATTTCCTGCCGCCGCCGGCGGCGCCCGTACGTCCCGACGTCACAGGGACCGGAACACAGAAGCCGGATGCCGGCATCAGCAGGAGGAGATGGCCGGGGATGCTGCAGGGGACACATCGTGGGAGCGAAGGACAAGGTAAGCTCTGCAGGGACCCCCTGAGCAACGCCGCATGGTAAGCCCGAGTGTAGCTCGGGGTTACCGCTTTTGGTACAGAAACTTTACCCCGAACTACACTCGGGAATACCGCCAGGGAGGTTAAACCTAAATGCAATTCCTATTGGACATATTTGAAGATAGACAATAGACAAAAAAAACTTGTAATTGATTAGGTCTAGAAAAGTAAGAATTTACATTTTTTCAGTGGTGCTTGTTGATGAACATGTCCTTTGGATTTGTACAACTGCCCCTGATAATAAGTAAATAAACCAGTTATACTCAACAGTTACAGTAGCTTAGTAGAAGGTTAATTTAATGGCCACACTTTGACAGCTAAATATGTCCCATTTTTAAAAAGCCTCCCAGGGGGGAGGGGCAGCCGGCTCCGAGGATGGACGTGTGAGAGAGAGAGCTCCGTCCATCTGTCAGCAGAGACTCGGCACACACCGACAACGGAGAGATAAGAGTGACTCATATTACACATAAGGGTACATTAACCCCTCATCTACCATGCGACAGAGGAGGAAAGCCCCAGGACAGCCAGGGAAGCTGACAAGCTTCTTCCCTGCTGTCCCCTCATGCAGCCAAGATGGCGCCAACTGCAGCATGAATGGACACAGAACCTGTGACAGAAACACCGCAGCACAGCACCTGGATGCCAGATTAAAAGCACCACTGTACCCAGGAGACCCTGGTGAGTCCTCTCCTCCCCTGTCTCCCACCACAAGCAGCCCTGCTAAATCAAGACCTAGATTGGATACTGAATCCACTCCTGACAACCAACTCTTTACTTCACAAATTCTACCTCAAAATTCTGCTCCATCTTTAATTGAATCTTTCCCTGCTTCTGATCAACCTATCACTGAGATATCTATGAAAAACATGCTTCTTTCTCTGCGGCAAACACTCCACACTGATCTTACAGTGTCACTATCCCAAATCTCTAATGTGGTACAAAAACAAGAACACCGCATACACCATATTGAAAACAAAATGGGAGAAATGTTTACAGCCCATAATGACCTGATTGACGCACACGCAGACCATGAAGCTGATATTGAACAAATAAACCTGAAATTAGCGGATTTAGAAGACCGATCCAGACGCAATAACATCAAATTTAGAGGAATACCTGAATCAATTACCAACGATACCTTGACTCCATATCTCCAACAATACATCAAAATCCTCTTTCCCTCACTCATGGAAATGGAACTCGCCATAGATCGGGAGCACAGAAAACCCAAGCCAACTTTCTTACCAGCCTCTACTCCCAGAGATGTACTGGCACGTATACACTTTTACCATGTTAAAGAGAAAATAATGTCAACAGCCAGAAATCCTCCACCCCTTCCGCCATCACACGCAAATATCAAATTATTCGCTGATTTATCCAAAGCCACACACCTCAACCACAAAAAGCTTGTTACCATAACCAAAGCTCTGAGGAACCATGGGATAGGTTATCAATGGGGCTTCCCTACAAAGCTTACCATTAAACAACATGGGAAAATATACACCATCAAAAATCTAGAAGCAGGCATCGATCTCCTAAAAAACTGGAACATAATACCGGCGGAATCTCAACACTCCACTCCTCCCAACACGCAACCAATGGATGCTGAGTGGTCCTGATTCTACAAGCCCTCATACTACTAAACACCCGCCATCTTGGGCACTCTCTCCCTTACCTAACCAACTGCTGTTAAACAGCCCCAAATCGAACATTTTCAAGTTACAAGAGACTTTTCAGCATGACCTCTCTTATGGTCTATGCTTGTTCAAACCCCCCTGTTATACATTAGCAATTCACGCTACTCATGTTACTTGCATTTCTCGCAAGTCTTTTTTTACCCTCTCTACCCTTCCCCCCCTCCTGCAGTCAACAGAATCACTCCACCATTCAACGACCATCTCTAACATCACCAGCAAAACTCCACCTGATCTAACGATTGTTCCACAACTAACACATCCTGTGTATTAAGACCACCACCTATAACTACAACACATGTACCTTCTCATCAAGATAAGAAAAGACTCTCCTACTCACTAACTCCAATTAAAAGCTTATCAAATGATTAAAATATCATCTCTTAATGTTCGCGGTCTAAACTCCCCCTTTAAGAGGTCCCTGCTCCTGAAAGAAACTTGCTCCTTACCTGCTGATATACATTTTCTACAGGAAACACACTTCACGACAACCAAAATCCCTAAATTCCACCTCCAACATTTCTCCAATATATACATGGCAACGAACCCTGAAAAGAAAAATGGTGTCATTACAGCCATAAAAGACTCTATCCAATTCCAACATATCTCAGAAACAATAGACCCTCAAGGTCGATACCATATCCTGATCTGCAAACTCAACAAAATTGTACATACCCTAGTCAACGTCTATGGCCCTAACTCCAATCAATTACAATTCTACAACAGACTTCAATCAATTATCTCCTCCCAAAAACAAGCCAGACTCCCATAGGCGGTGACTTCAACATCATTGGCAACCCACTTCTGGACCCTTCTTCAAACAAACGATCTTCCAAACAGAATTTCAACCAATTTCTTCATAACAATGATCTCTATGACATTTGGCGATGCCAACACAGCACGTAAAGAGATTACACCTATTACTCTCCATCCCACCTATCCTACTCCAGAATTGACTTTTTTATCACAGACAAATGGACCCTACAACGCATAACCTCCTCATCAATTGGTACCATAACATGGTCAGATCACGCTCCAATCAACATTACCCTTGATGACCAGCAATACTGCTCGATACCCCAAATCTGGAGACTAAATTCATCGTTACTGAAGAGCCCAGACGAAAAGAAGCACATACTAGATGCACACAATATGTTTTTTGAACTTAATGACACACCAGACATTTCTATTTTCACACTATGGCCCGCTTACAAAGCCTACATGAGAGGTATCCTCATACAATTAAACTCCCGCATCACAAAACAATGAACCCAACAAATTGACCAACTCCTTGCATCTATTAAACTAAAAGAAGACCAAAACAAAAAAAATCCCAACCCCTCCACATCTTCCTCCCTCATCTCAGATAGAAGTAAACTAAGAGCCCTTCTACTATATAAATATGATATCAACCTGCAAACAATGAAAGCAAAATTCTATTCCTTAGGCAACAAAGCAAACTCACTACTAACTAAACTAATCAAACAAAGATGCTTAAAAACCAAAATTCCTCTAGTCAAACATCCAACTACTCATACTTCTCTCACAAACCCACAAGAAATAGCAAATGCCTTCGCGACATACTACCAAAATTTATACACTCTCAAAAATGACTCAGACACTACCAAACCAACACCCATATCCATACAAAAATTTCTTGACACTATCAAACTACCCCAACTCACTTCACTGCTATCTCCACCCCAATTTCCTGTGCGGAAATAGAAAAAAACATTAAAGCTTTACCACTCAACAAATCACCAGGAAATGATGGTTTCACCAACGAATTTTACAAATCATTTGCCCCTGACCTTTTACCATATCTGATCAAGCTCTTTAACCATGCCGCCTCTACAGCCTCATTCCCCAAAGAAATGCTACAATCCATAACTGCGACTATCCTGAAACACGGTAAAGATCCTCTAAATGTCCAGAATTATAGACCAATATCACTACTCAACACAGACATAAAGCTATATGCTAAAATAATAGACCAAAGACTCCTCCCCTATCTACCTACATTAATCCACCCAGACCAAGTAGGATTCATCCCCGATCGCCAAGCTCCTGACGCAACTAGGAGAATCATATCTCTTCTCCATAACTTAGAATTCACCAAACAGCCCTCCATACTACTATCCTTAGATGCAGAGAAAGCATTTGATTGAATACACTGTCAATTTATGCGTTTAACCCTACAAAAATTCATCATCACGGATTGGATGTTATCAGCCATCCTTTCCCTCTACTCCAATCCCTCTGCCAAAGTATTAACAGATGGAACACTATCAGATCCCTTCGACATCACAAACGGCACCAGACAAGGTTGCCCCTTTTCCCCCATAATATTTACACTACTTATTGAACCCTTAGCTTCAAAACTAAGAAATAACCCATCATTTTCAGGAATTACCCACCTCCACACAGCACAAAATCAGTTTATTCGCAGACGACATCATACTAATGATAAACAACCCACATAAATCTCTCCAAACGATTCGTTCAATTCTCCAAAATTATTCAGAAGTTTCCTATTACATCCTTAATGAACCTAAATCCTCCATGTTAAATCTCCACACACCTATCCATACCCAAACGTCACTAGCTAAACAATTTCCCTTCTCCTGGGAACAACACAACCCTATTTAGGAATTAAACTCACTGCAACAATAGACCAATTATACCCTGCAAATCATAAATTACTACTTGAATCTATTCCACGAGAAATCTCAGCACTCCGGACATCAACACTCTCCAACTCGACTCGACTCTGAAATTGTTCATATTACCAAAAATTCAATACATATTCCAGAAAATAACAGAAAGAGCCTCTTGCGCTAAAATGGAGCCCTAACCCTCGAGCAGCTGACACTAACCTCTTACCAATAATGAGTAAAGTGAATAAATATATATAACAGTGCAGCACTTAAAATATAAAATAATAAATAAATATATAACTCCCAATTAATACAAAACTCCCCAGTGTACAAAAAAAAAAACTTTTTAAAGTGCAACATATATATTCCCACTGGAAATATAAAATATATGTGAATGTGATCCGTAATAAATCAACACTCCAAACCAAACCACTCTGCTGTGAATAAAATCAACACAACAACACAACACATCAAATGTCCATAAAGAGTGCACAAATAATGTCCATGTAAGTGCTATCAGGTGCTCACTCCGTGCAATTCCTGCATTAGCCGAAGTGCCCCCTCACCTCCTTAAATCGACCCTACAGGGTCAGCTCACTCTGAGAATCAGAACCCCTCTGAATGGCCTCTGGATCCTGTTCACATCCACTCCCAGGTCCTCAGATATACCAAACTCTGTCAGCCACAACCTCCGGATCATATACAAATAAAAACCTCCATAGTGTAAAACCTCATGATTTATTTGGTAAACAGTAAGGAGAAAAATGCCCACTCACATGTTGTTTCTTCTTTAACACAGCTCTTTACCTCATGCTATGGGTGTATTGCATGGGTATTAATAAAGGGATTTCAAATATGGCCACCACGCTGGAAGTGATGTCACTGTGCTCCCAGAAATACCTCCTCGTGTACCGACGCGTTGCGTCACGCTGACACGTGACTTCCTCAGAGCAAAACTCCCTGAGGAAGTCACGTGTCAGCGTGACGCAATGTGTCGGTACGCGAGGAGGTATTTCCGGGAGCACGGTGACGTCACTTCCAGCGTGGGGGCCATATTTGAAATACATATTCCACACTCTCCCTGTTCCCATTCCCAATATCTTCTTCTCTAAACTGCAAACAGTCTTCTCTAAATTATTATTATTATTATACAGTATTTATAAAGCGCCAATAGTTTGCTTAGCACTGTACATTACAAAGGGTGACAGAACATGTGACAGAACAATGCCAATACAATGCAAAACATGAGGGGATCGAGGGCCCTGCTCTTTCGAGCTTACAATCTAGGAGGGAGGGGATGGTGGTACAGGAGGAGATAGCTGTGGGGGATGGAGTGGTAGGAAGAGTGGAGGAGGTCGACAAGTTAGCAGGGGGTGGGGTAGGCTTGCAAAAAAAGAGGGGTTGTGAAAAGAAATTCACAAAGAAAGCGGCTACATTATGAACAGAATGTGATACTCAGAAAAATTTCCAAAAATGATGCTTTATTACACATACAAATTTGACATATGGGCAATCGCCCTGGTTTACCATCACCTCAGTATGAGACAATACACACAGACCTAAAACCATATAAAATGACACCAGTACCGGTCTAAATGCATGTGCAGCAGGGACAATGACTACAAGAGTCTAAAGTCCCTGTAGCACTGGCGCATAGGTGAACACTTCCCAAAGGAGGTGTATACAAAAATTATACCATAGGTATACCATAACACGTGTTATAAATATGTAGACTAAGCTACTACCAGAATGGTTATATCCCAAACAGGGAGTTTCAAAAAATTATACCATAGATATAAATATCATATGTATGCAATGCAGCAAGCACAGTATGCGTCAAAAAGAAGGCATGCCTCTAGGCCTATATGAGACAAAACATAAATGTCATGGTAATGATGCAACACATTCCTATGCCAGCACAAGTGGTTGGGGCCCATTCATCTGTGATTATTACCAGCTGTTTTCTAGGGCTCTTGAATAAAAATATGCCCCATTTTTTACCAGTCCTGACGAAGCTGAGTGAGATACGCCCATCGGCGAAACGCGTTGACGTCATACGTCAGATACATCACTTCCGGTCATGCGCATTAGGTGGAACGCACGCTGACCTACAAGGAGGAAGCCATTTTCACATGCCATGAGGCAAGCCTAGGCAGCACAGGCGCCGAGAAGAGGCTGGAACCCGCGGTATATCGGCGGATGTCAGCGGTGGTTCCTTGGCCTCCCCGGCCTTGTATGGCAGCACCTATGAAGGATATTTTTTCCTCTCCTATTATCCATTGCACAGGTGGTGAGTGGACTGTTGCAGGACACTAGATATATGGTCCTATGTGACATATATGACCTATATATCCTATACAGAGTGAAAGCTCTTTCAGTGACTTTCCACATATTGTTTGTTTCACTACAGGATGGGGACATCATGGTGCTTTATATAAGAAACAAGATATACCACATGTATTCCAACAGGCAGAAGATCTATTGGGATGTGTCTTGTTTTTCTCACAGAAAGTGGTATGTAGTCCACATGCAGTGGTGAAGAAACCATTTCAAGCAGTGCACTGCTTATTGCATCTATCCTTCCATCCTGGTAAAAAATGGGGCATATTTTTATTCAAGAGCCCTAGGAAACAGCTGGTAATAATCACAGATGAATGGGCCCCAACCACTTGTGCTGGCATAGGAATGTGTTGCATCATTACCATGACATTTATGTTTTGTCTCATATAGGCCTAGAGGCATGCCTTCTTTTTGATGCATACTGTGCTTGCTGCATTGCATACATGTGATATTTATATCTATGTTATAATTTTTTGAAACTCCCTGTTTGGGATATAACCATTCTGGTAGTAGCTTAGTCTACATATTTATAACACGTGTTATGGTATACCTATGGTATAATTTTTGTATACACCTCCTTTGGGAAGTGTTCACCTATGCGCCAGTGCTACAGGGACTTTAGACTCTTGTAGTCATTGTCCCTGCTGCACATGCATTTAGACCGGTACTGGTGTCATTTTATATGGTTTTAGGTCTGTGTGTATTGTCTCATACTGAGGTGATGGTAAACCAGGGCGATTGCCCATATGTCAAATTTGTATGTGTAATAAAGCATCATTTTTGGAAATTTTTCTGAGTATCACATTCTGTTCATAATGTAGCCGCTTTCTTTGTGAATTTCTTTTCACAACCCCTCTTTTTTTGCATGCCTTTTTTGGCTACTGAATGGAGACCATTTACTGGGTGATACGGTAATTTATTGTACGACCTCTTAATAACTATCTTTAGCAAAGGTGGGGTAGGCTTCCCTGAAGAGATGGGTTTTCAGGGTGCGCCTAAAGGAGAGGAGAGTAGGTGATAATCTGATGGGTTGGGGCAGGGAGTTCCAGAGGATGGGTGACACCCTGGAGAAGTCCTGGAGGCGGGTATGGGAGGAGGAGACCAGGGAACTAGAGAGAAGGAGGTCTTGTGAGGAGCGGAGTGTGCGTGCTGGGCGGTACTTGGATATTAGGTCAGTGATGTAGTTCGGGGCAGTATGGTGGACGGCTTTGTACGTCAGCGTTAGGATTTTGAATTTGATACGTTGCGCAATCGGAAGTCAGTGGAGGGATTGGCAGAGGGGGGTGGCGGAGATGGAGCGGTTGGAAAGGTGAATGAGTCTGGCAGCCGTATTCAGGATCGACTGAAGCGGGGATAGCCAGCGGAGAGGCAGGCCTGTGAGGAGGGAGTTGCAGTAGTCGAGTCGTGATATGATGAGGGAGTGGATGAGCTGTTTAGTGGTTTCTGGAGTTAGGAACGTGCGGATTTTGGCGATGTTGCGGAGGTGGAGTCTGCACGAGTTTGTTAAAGATTGGACTTGGGGCTGGAAGGATAGGTTGGATTCCAGAATGACACCAAGTACTCTGGCCTGCGGGGCGGGTTTGATGGTAGCATTGTTCGATGTGATAGAGAAGTCAATGGGGGGTGGTGTCCGGGCTGGGGGGAAGACAAGAAACTCGGTTTTGGAGAGGTGCAGTTAAGGAAGTGGAGCGACATCCAGTCTGATATGTCGCTCAGCAGGTGTGGGATTCGGGCAGAGACCGAGGGGGTGAGGTGGGGGGTTGAGAGATAGATTTCTGTGTCGTCGGCATAGAGGTGATAGTTGAAGCTGTGAGAGTGTATGAGTTGGCCAAGGGAGGAGGTGTAGATGGAGAAGAGAAGGGGCCCGAGGGCAGAGCCTTAAGGGACCCCAACAGAGAGGGGGAGTGAGGGGGAGGTGGTAGCATTATAGGTAACGCTGAAAGAGCGTTGTGACAGGTAGGATGAGAGCAAGGAGAGAGCAGAATCTCTGAGGCCGAGGGAGTGTAGTTTTTTGAGGAGGAGGGGGGGGTCAACTGTGTCGAAGGTTGCAGAGAGGTCAAGGAGTAGGAGCATTGAATAGTGGCCATTAGCTTTGGCGGTTAGCAGGTCATTGGAGAGTTTGAGTAAGGCAGTTTCGGTGGAGTGTAGGGGATGGAAGCCGGACTGTAGGGGATCGAGGAGGTTGTTGTCGTTGAGGTGAGAGCATAGGCGGGTGTAGACTAGGCGTTCGAGGAGTTTAGATGTAAATGGCAACAGGGAGATGGGTCTGAGGTTGTTCGGGTCATTGGGGTCCAGGGAGGGCTTTTTAAGTATGGGGGTGATGTGTGCATGTTTCAGAGGGGAGGGGAAAGTGCCGGAGGAGAGGGAGAGATTGAAGATGTGGGTGAAGGAGCGTAGGATGGAGGGGGAGGGAGGTCGTAGGAGTTGTGAGGGGATAGGGTCGAGGGGGCAGGTGGTGAGGCGGGCATCAGAGAGGATCTTGGAGACTTCCTCGATGGTAGTAAGGTCAAAGGTGCGGAGTGTTGGGGGAGCTTCAGTATGAGGAATGTAGGGTGGGGTGGAAGAGGAGGTCAGAGCAGTGGTGGGGCCATGGGAGAGGGGTGATGAGGGGGTAGCTGAGTGAGGGGGAACGGGATTGGAGGGAGTTTGAGCAGCGACGAAGTCCCTGCGGGTTATTTCGAGGGGGAGGGGGGATGAGGGGGTAGCTGTGTAAGAGGGGACGGGATGAGAGGGCGTGTGAGTTGCGGCGATGTCCTTGCAAATTGTGTCAATCTTGTTTTTGAAGTGACTGGCAATCTCAAGGGCAGTGAGTGAGGTGCTGGGTAGAGGTGGGGGTGGCGAGAGTAGAGAGTTGAAGGTGGAGAAGAGTCGGCGAGGATTGGAGGAGAGGGCCTTGATGACGGTCAGGAAGTAGGCTTGTTTGGCAGCGTGGAGGGAGGAGGTGTAGGTGTGGAAGGCAGATTTGTAGCGGGTGAAGGCTTGTTGGGATTTTGTTTTGCGCCATAGTCGCTCCAGGGCACGACTGTGTCGTTTGAGGGTTTTGGTGTGATCAGTCTGCCAGGGCTGGAGCGGTCGGGGTCTGATGTTGCGTGCGGTTAAAGGCGCTAGTGAGTCAAGGGCTGTTGAGAGCGCGTTGTTGTAGGCGGTCATAGCCAAGTAGGGGCAGGACAGGGGGAGGATGCTGTCGTGGAGTTGATCAGCTGCACAGTGGAGGGGGGCAGGGTTAAGGTTGCGGAGGTTACGGCTGGTAGTAGTGTGACATTTGGAGGGGTAGGCATTGGAGGACAAGGAGATAGAGAAGGTAATCAGGTTGTGGTCAGAGAGAGGGAAGGGGGTGTTAGTGAGGTTGTGGGGAGCGCAGCGGTTGGAGAAGATGAGATCAAGGATATTACCGTCAGAGTGGGTGGTGGATTGTATGCACTGTGCAAGTGCAAAGGAGGAGGTTAAGTGGAGGAGACGGGCTGTGTCCGGGTTGTCGAGGTTGACAGGGATGTTGAAATCCCCAAGGATGATGGTGGGTAGCTCAGAGGAGAGGAAGAAGGGTAGCCAGGAGGAGAAGTCATCCAGGAAGCGGGGTATGGATCCAGGAGGCCGGTATATCACAGCAATCTTCAGGGGGGTTGGGGAGAATAGTCGGACGCAGTGGGCCTCGAAGGAGGCGAAGGATAGTGAGGGGGGGTTTGGGAGGACTCGGAAGATGCTCTGCATTGACAGGAGCAGACCAACCCCACCACCTTTACGACCGTTGGGCCTGGGTGAGTGGGTCCAGGTGAGACCTCCGTAGAAGAGTGCAGCAGGGGAGGTAGAGTCAGTGGCCTGGATCCAGGTTTCCGTAATCGCCAGGAGGTTGAGGGAGCGGGAAACAAAGAGGTCGTAGATGGCGGTAAGCTTGTTGCACACCGATCTGGCGTTCAGGAGTGCACATGAAAACGGGGGGGAGATTTTAGGGAGCAGGGGGACAGATACTAAGTTGCGGCGGGACGTGGAGACGGGAGGGTGTTGTGCGGGTGAGGGAGGTGGTGGAGGGCCAGGATTCAGGGAGATGTCCCCCGCGGTTATGAGGAGGAGAAGGGTGAGAAAGGTGGCATGGGAGCAGGATGTGCAGGAGCGTGAGAAACTACTAGTGGAGGTGTTCGGGTCAGTGGGAGAGTGGAGTAATAGGAGGAGGTGGTGGGTGCCGAGGGATATAGTGAATGGATTTTGGGAACGGAGGAAAGGAAAATGAGAAGGAGGAGTGGAAGAGGCATTTTGGGGAGGTGGTGAGAGCAGTAGTAGGGAGATGATAGCAATGAGGGGGAGATGTACAAGTTTTGGGGTGCTAAAGGGGTAAAGAAATGAGATTTGGGAACAGAGGATAGTAATATGGAAAGGAGAAGAGGGGATGTATTGTATAAAAAGGTACACGGAGTAGGTCTCAGGCATGTAAGAGATGTTTCCCAGGGTGTTTGCTTGCAGTCTGTCCAGCATGCAGTAGAGTTTCTTGCTGTTGTTGTTGTGCCTTCCTGCTGCTTAAGTTCTCCTGCTTTAGTTCAACTGCTGTGTTTAACTGCTTCGCACTCGTTCAAAGCCGCACTGTTTAACTGCTTTGCACTCATTCAAAGCCGCACTGTTTACATTCCTCTGGAATTCTAAAAAACCCAGATGTACTACAAATCTACTATTACGTCCAACATCCAGAGGAGGAGCAGGCCTTCCACACTTAAGATCGTACTACAATGCGACTCTTCTTGACCAAATATACTTTTGGTGGCACCCAACAAAAGAAAAATTATGGTCTACCATGGAAACACTCGCATTGCTCCCACTTTTACCTCAAAACATACTCTTCACAACGCAAATACCCCAAACCAAATACCTACTTAAACACCCTTCTATCCAAGCCTCTCTTCAAGCCTGGTACAACCTTACAACTACTAAATTTGAAAATACCAAACACATACCCACCCCAATCAATATACTACACCTCATCACTCCATCCCTAACTCTACTACAATGGGAAAAATCCGGCCTAACCAGCATAAAAGATCTTTACACAAATCACAACTTGGAATCATTCCAGACTCTCCACGATAAATTTAATCTACCCGCAACCGAATACTTCACCTACCTGAGAATAGCTCACTGCTTGCCAACAATAAATATTCCTCATTTTATGAAAGTTCCTACCACCGCATACCAATTTTTTAACAAAACAAAATATCCAAGTAAAGGTATCTCTACCTTTTACACACTAATAGTAGACTCACTATTTACCCTACAATCTTCCTCCTTAATTAACTGGGAAAAAACTCTCCTACAGCCAATACCTCCACACCTGTGGGAAAAAACCTTCATCATCACCTATAGAGCCTCACAATGTAGTTCTCATTGGGAATCTTACCTAAAAATACTACATCAATGGTACTTAACACCCGTTAAACTTTCACTATATTATTCACAACACTCCTCCTCCTGTTGGAGACAATGCAGATCAACGCTCCATACACTATGGACATGCAAATCACTCAAATCCTTCTGGAATAGCATCTTCCAAATGCTCTCAACATTATCTAAAACTCCAATAACCCCAAACACTGCTCTAGCACTCCTCCATATTGGAATCAACGATTTCCCTCGAGACTCCCGTACCATTATTATCCACACATTATCGGCAGCTAAAATAAACATAACTAAATTATGGAACACTACTAAATCCCCTTCTCTTACTTCACTGATAACAGATCTTAACTTCCAATGCGATATGGAAAAAAGATCTGCCCTAAACAATTCTACCTATCACACATTTAAGCTCCATTGGTTTCGATGGTTACAAAACCCAAACTGCTCTGTAAAATTCTGATAAATTCACTATAAAATACCTTGACCCATCTGCCTAGACTGGTGCACTTACCCTTCCCTTCCCTCTCCCCTTTCCCACCTCCCCTATTTCCCTACTCCTTGTTCTCCACACCCTATATATCTCTTCTACAACCTTACATGGTTCAGATTATACTGAGCATACCTCTCATGCCAACACCACTTATTCTAGTATTACCCCCAGCCAAATGGTGGGGAAAATATTGTTTTGTTTACTTTCTGTACTAAATTATTTCTAACTGAACCGTATTTACCTACAATGTCTTGTTACTAAAACTTCAATAAAAACTATTGAAATTAAAAAAAAAAAAAAATAAAATAAAGCCTCCCTCATGCCCCTACATGAGGTGGGAACTCTATATAGCAGACTAATCCAAAAACAGAAAAAAAGTGTACAAAGCTCTATGAATTACACCCATTCCTCTCATCTTGAATAAAAACAAACAAATGCTCAGCATGATTGTCCAGGTGGATTTAAAACATGATATTATACTCATTTGCATGCTTTTATATTTCACAAAATAGTATAACTTTTTTGTTCCACAAAACATTAGCTCTGTCAAATATAAAAGCTAAATAAATATCCAGTAAGTGCCAGCATGATAAATATATGTGCCAGCATTTATGCAGTGCATTTTCATTAAATTAGAAACCATGAGGGTTTAATGGACTTCTCTTGGCATATAACGCTAGGGAACCAGATGTACTGAAATTCTTTTTAATATACACCTGTCCTTGTGCTATCCTACTTCTGGTATAGTTGTGTTCTACATTTTCACAAATGTTTATTCAGCTACATTTTGTGAAATTTAAATTTTAAATAAGGAGAAGATTCAAATATAGATATATCAAAGCAAGAGTTATGTAATGTTTACATAAACTAATCTCCTCCTAAATATTAATGAACTAAAACTGTGGTAAGAACAGCTATACATGTTTATTTAAGCTGGAGTTTTAGGTTAGAAATGCTCATATACACAAATACACATAACATAGCAAGCAAGGTTGTATCCCAAGAGCCCATTTGGAATCTCCTATTAGGACAGAATTATGCATGGCGATCACTGCATTCAGCTATGAAAAATAAGAGTGTAAAAAATGTCAGAACTAAGAATTTTGTTGATATTAATAATAAATAAAATCATACTTTTAATGTGAAAGAGATTAGTGACAGTAAAAACAACATATTAACCTGTACATTTGTAAGATTTACATTTACAATTTACATTTACTGTAAATGTATGGGAAACCCAACAATGAACTTCACTTATATGCTCCTTTTTGGTCTTTTTATTATAGCATTAAAATAGTATTGTTATATATCTGTTTGATATATAAGTTCCAACAATATCTGTTGATCCTGAAATAAAGTCAGTGAGTTCACTACTCCCTGTGCAATATGCAACTGCTACACTGAAATCTTAAGCAGTGTTATTAGCCCTGACCTCTATAACCTCTATGAACTACAGAAAACCTCCCCGATGTTATGTAGATAAAAAGATGTTGGTGCTTTTGAAGTCCTTACACACTTCCTGTCCTGGGGTAACAACACTGCTTTTCCATAGATGCATTACAGTGTGTGTTGTCACCCTAGGGCATGATGGGTTTTTTTACTAAACCTGGAGTGTGCAAAATCTGGTGCAGTTCTGCATAGAAACCGATCAGTTTCCAGGTTTTATTGTCAAAGCTCGATTGAACAAGCTGAAGTTAGAAGCTTATTGGCTACCATGCACAGCTACACCAGATTCTGAGTGTACCAGTCTTAGTAAATCCCCCTCGATGTGGTTAATGACAAGATCAACAGGTGTAAATAAAGAGAATAAAAACCTGAAAAAGGGAGCCAATGCTTCAACCACTTCTAAGGACTGGTAAACTGTAATATAATACATTTTTGTTTATGCTCTTGGGTTTAGATATGCTTTAACCCTGAACAACAATTTATGAAACAGACAATAAAGAATACTTTCAGGATAAGTGCATATCAGAACCCCCTTTTGTTTTGTTACTGTATTGTCTCATGTACTGTCCCCCATTATAATGTACAGAGCTGAGCAAACCTTTTAGCACTATATAAATACTGTATAATAATAATAATAATAATATCAGTACATAATATAATAAGTAAGGAACATGCAGGCCAAAAAACATATCTAGCATCATAACATATAAAACCCTACTTGGAAATTTTTAAATAGATGGACAAAGTAATCATCATTTTGATTAGATAGAGAGAGTAATCATGCTGTTCATACACTAGTCGAATTTTGGCTGGTTCTTGATGACCTGCCAATATTCCTATTGGTCCTATTGGCTGCCTCCCATACAACATGTCTTGTTTGTATCACTGAAGGAGCCATGGCTATGTGGAAGATTGCCAACCAAAGAGTGGCTGCATCTAATCCGATGCAGTGTTGTTTGAGTATTTGACATCATGGGGCCAGCTGTCAAAATACAATAGGTACACTGAGAAATTCATCCATCTACATAGTATAGCGTGGAGGGAGGAATTGGTTAGATTGTTTTTTACAGCCCCTTGGCTACCTGATAATAATCTATCAGTGTATAGCTAGGTTAAGTATTTGCTACACTCTTTATCTGAATCTATATCCAAAATAATACATGCAAGACTAACCATGAGCTGCTATATGATCTTTCTTGCTATGTTTACATGCATTTATTCTTTTGGATATAGATTGGAATTAACAGTCTAGAAAATAAATGTGTTGCCTTATGCTTGATTGTATTTGTTATACATATGCCTATGTTTGCATGCAGTATGCTTATTCTATATATAATGTATATGACTCCAGGCTATGGAAAACTACCACTAATTATGGATGCATGCACCCAGATTACTTACCTCAAAAAAGGCAGCAATCAATATTGAAAATTAGATTGATGCGGTGCTTGTTTTCAATTACATACTCTTTATAGGATCATGGTATGTATACTATCTCTCCAAGTGCCAAATACTACATAAAACATATATAATCCTCTATAACTAATACTACTTACTGAGCTACTCAATACCTATACAATTCACCCACAATATAAAGTGCTTATTTGCTCAGTAAAAATCCTATGCAAGTGTGCTAATGTGCATCAATATAATGTGCTCTTAGTTAATGTGCAGTCCTATGCAAAGTATGCCAATCCCCTTACAAATCAGCAGACCACAATAAAGTGCTCACAAAAATTGCATCAATCGTGCAAAATCAAAAAGATGCAAAAGAAAAAATGGCCGATATATAAATGATAAAAAGTTCCAACAGTGACTTGTGTGCAAAATTCTTCACTGCTCTGTACTGAATTCACTCTGTGCTCCACTCCTAATGTACCGTACTCACTGGGACTTTTTGACCTTTTATATAGAAGGTTT
The DNA here is from genome assembly GCF_062004578.1 of Staurois parvus. Taxonomy (NCBI): domain Eukaryota; kingdom Metazoa; phylum Chordata; class Amphibia; order Anura; family Ranidae; genus Staurois; species Staurois parvus. The sequence goes on from NW_028317949.1 coordinate 14,890,782, forward strand.
ACAGTGCTTTAAACATGGGTATTCTCAGCTCCATCAGTCCCAGCAATCTGTTTTGCAAGTGTTCTGCACACTACTGCTCTCCGGGGTGCATGCATGTAAGGGAGATACAAAACCAGAGTCAGACTCCAATAGCCTGATACTGTATTTATTCAAGACTTAAAAACAATTAAAATCCACAAATAGAATATGGATGCTTGCATATTATACAAGCTACTGCGCATATGCTATTTCCATTTATCATCTGCGTTCCATTAACCAGAAGATCGGAAACAGAAATGATGCATGCAGCCACACCCATAGGCCATTTGCATGCAGTGTGCTTTTTCTATATACAATATATACGTATGACTGCACTATGGAACACTACCACTAATTATAGCTGCCTGCAGCCATATTAGTTACCTAAAAAAAGTGGTAATCAATAACGAAAATTATTAGGCGGGATTGTTGCTTCATTTCTGCTTTAGTTCATAACCATGTTAAGAACCCTTATTCTATACTATAAAATAGTTCAGATATTAGTAATATGCACACCTTTATCACTAATTAGAAATGATCCTGAATATAACATACTGGGGAAGATTTACAGAAACTGGAGCACTTGTTCAGTTAAGCTTTGACAATAAATCCTGGAAACTGATTGGATTCTATGCAGAGCTGCACCAGATTTTGCACCATGCAGTTTTAGTTAACCTCTTGGCGCCAGGGCCTCCTGGCCCTTTAAGAGTTTCAGAAGCCGGGAGGTTGGTGGGGTTTTAGGGTCATGTGATCGAAAAAGGTCCAGATCGCAAGGGGAGATCGATACATTTTCTTGAGTCATGGATATTTGTGCTGGGAACGTCCAGGGTGTGCACTCTCAGCACATATGTATTTTCTAATGGCACGCAAATATGCGGTCGCTCGGCGTCAAGGCCCAGACGCTGAGAGGCCCCATATTTGCATGCGCTCGGCATCAAGGGGTTAATAACTCCCTTACAGAGTAATGTGCAAAGGTAGCTCTGTTGTTATTGTCGAATGACTTGGACATCTGTTCAATGCTAGAAATGGTGTATCCTCATCATATAGCTTACAGTAAGTGGTGCTAAATTGGCCGAAAGGATGACACCACCCTTGTAATATTTAAAGGAGAACTATTGAGTTACTAAAAAAACCAAACATATACACTGACCTCCATGCTGCAGCATCCTTGTGATACTACTGCCCCATGATGGCTCTGAGACAGAGAGCTGTCAAATGATATGACCACTGATCAGTTGGCTCTTGGTCTGCTTGCAGCAGAAAACAGTTATTGCTAGTTGATGCTCTTAATTTTGCTCCACCAGTTCTCACAAGAGCAACAACTTGGGGCAGAGGTGGGAATATCTGGCCCCAGCTTGCAGCAGAAAACAGTTACTGCCAGGCGATGCTCTCAACTCTGATCCTCCGGTGCTCACAAAAGCGACAAGCTGGGGCAGAGGTGGGAGTATCTGGCTCCAGCACTCAACCAAACACGGAGAGTCAGAGCCAGATTTCAACAAGTCTGCCAGGTGGATCCCAACAATATTTTTAGGATCCTTTCAAAATGTGGCACAGCTCTTCCCCTTCAGCTAATAACTGACAATAGCCCATAATCAGCTGAGTCACAGGAGTATATTACTAAATTTACTCCTTTGACCCAAATGAAAAGTATAGCTAAAAAAGGTTGACCCATACTTCTCGTTTAAGCAACTTATGATAGCTGTTGCCTCAATGAAGAGGCCCAGAGCAGTTTCAAAACATTGCATTAGCAGTATGTTGTATAGTAATTACAGTATATCAAAATAGTCCTTTTTATGGCGTTTTGTTTTTTTTCAGAGAATAGGTGCAGGAAATCCCTCCTTCCCCATATCATGATGCTTCACTGTCTTCACAGTGTACTGTGGCTTGAATTCAGTGTTTGGGGGTCGTCTGACAAACTGTCTCCGGCCACTAGACCCAAAAAGAACAATCTTACTTTCATCAGTCCACAAAATGTTGCGCCATTTCTCTTTAGGCCAGTCAATGTGCTTTTTGGCAAATTGTAACCTCTTCAGCACATGTCTTTTTTTCAGCAGTGGGACTTTGCGGGGGCTTCTTGCAGATAGCTTGGCTTCACATAGGCGTCTTCTAATTGTAACAATACTCACAGGGAACTTTACACCTTCTTTTATCTTCCTGGAGCTGATTGTTGGCTGAATCCTTGCCATTTTGGCTATTCTTCTATCCATTTGAATGGTAGTTTTTCGCTTTCTTCCACGTCTTTCAGGTTTTGGTTGCCATTTTAAAGCATTTGCGATCATTTTAGCTGAGCAGCCTATCATTTTCTGCACTTCTTTATATGTTTTCCCCTCTCCAATCAACTTTTTAATCAAGGTACGCTGTTCTTCAGAACAATGTCTGGAACGACCCATTTTCCTCAGAATTTCAGAGAGAAATGCACTGTAACCAGCATGTACAACATTTGCTGCCTTCCTTGCTTAAATAAGGGCAATAATTGCCACCTGTTTTTCAAAGAATGAATGACCCCACTAATAGAACTCCACACTGCTATTATTTTGAACATGCCCCTTTCAATTAGTGATTCAATTACACAGAATCAGCAGCATGCATGTCATGACTGTTGGGTCTGTTGGATTTCTATTACTCTACTACACCTGCTAGTAAATTATTTGCCATGTAGAAATATCATTTCTACCAAAAAACAGTGATTGATCAGGTTAGTGATGTCTGACTGCTATTATTTTGAACACAACTGTATATATATATATATATATATATATATATATATATATATATAAAATTTACTTAAACATTCATTGTTATCATTTTTTATGAACTGAAATTAATTTTTAGAATTATGTGAAAACGAAAGACTGTAAATATTTTAAAACAAGAAAGTTTGCAAAAAGTATCTGATAATATGTCTCAATTTACACACTCACACCATAAATTTGATACCTGATGATGTAGAATTGTATGGGTAGAAAATATTTAGTGAGTAGCTATAATGCTTTAAAGAGATTCTAAAAGTTCTTTTTTTTTTTGTAAAATAACAAACATGTCTATACTTACCTGCTGTGTGCAGTGGTTTTGCACAGAGCAGCCTGGATCCTTCTCTTCTTGGGTCCCCCCTCAGGCTCTCTTTGCCCCCCTCCTGTTGGGTGCCCCCACAGCAAGCAACTTGCTAAGGAGGCACCCGCTGTTCTGTGTGTCCATTCACACATGGAGCCGTGTCTTGCCCCCCCTCCTCATTGACTGGCTGGCTGTGATTGACAGCCGCAGGAGCCAATGGCTCCCACTTGCTGTCTCAAACAATAAGGAGGCAGAGACTTGGGGCAGCTGAGGCTGTCATTCACATCACTGGATCACGATGGGGCTCAGTTAAGTATTGAGGAGGCTGGGGGGGGGGGCACTGCTGCACACAGAAGGTTTTTTACCTTCATGCACAGAATGCATGAAGGTAAAAAAAACTTCAGCCTTTACAACCACTTTAACCTTTTTATGATGAAACATTATTGATGTCTAGATGTCTAGGCCAAATTTAGCAGCATCAGCATGTGTCTGTTGCCATAAGAATAACTTGAATTTGCATATCTAAATAAGTACTATAATATTAAAGGACATCAGGTTTTATTTAGTAACTTAATAAAAACCCTGCACTTTATGAACAATATGTAAAAAAAAAATCTGCTTCCTAAAGTATGTATATTTTAATATATTGATTAGTCAGTATATGGCATTGCAGATTCCACTGCAGCCTGAAGGTGGCAGTGCTCATCTGCAGGCTGAAGGCTTTCATGTGCCTCTGCATGTGATGATTATGTCATAGCTAAAACAGTGACACATCTGAAATTCTCTGGTTCCCTATTGTCAGCAAGTACTCAGGCTTTTGGTGACAGAGAATTTCTAGCAGTTCCAAGTGTCAGCTAGCAGCTCTTAACCACTTCAATACTGGGCACTTTACTCCATTCCTGCCTAGGCCAATGTTTAGCTTTCAGCACTCTTGCACTTTGAATGACAGTTGTGCGATCATGCAACGCTGTAACCAAACCACATTTTTATCATTTTGTTCACACGACTAGAGCTTTCTTTTGATGGTAATTAATCACAACTAGGTTTTTTATTTTATCTGCTAAATTAATGAAACATGACCAAAATATTTGAAAAAAAACTAATTTTTCTTTGTTTCTGTTCTAACATGTTGCAAATAAATAATCTTTCTTCATAAATTTGGACCAAGATGTATTCTGCTACATTTTGTTGGTGAAAATAACTCAAATCAGTATTTATTATTTAGTCTGTAGGAAAGTTATAGAGTCCACAAACTATGGTATATACAGTTGTGCTCAAAAGTTTGCATACGCTGACAGAAATTGTGAAATTTTGGCATTGATATTGAAAATATGACTGATCATGCCAAAAAATGCTCTTTTATTGAAGGATGATGATCATATGAAGCCATTTCTTATCAAATAGTTGTTTGGCTCCTTTTTAAATCATAATAATAACAGAAATCACCCAAATGGCCGTGATCAAAAGTTTACATACCCTGGAATGTTTGGCCTTGGTACAGACACACAAGGTGACACACGCGGGTTAAAATGCCAATTAGAGGTTAATGTCCCACATCTGTGTCTTTTTCAATTGCAATTAGTGTCAGTGTATAAATATTCTTTGAGTTTGTTAGCTCTTACGTGGAAGCATTGACTAGGCTAGATACTGAGCCATGGGGATCAGAAAAGAACTGTCAAAAGTCCTGCGTAACAAGGTAATGGAACTTTATAAAGATGGAAAAGGACATGAAAAGATATCCAAAGCCTTGAATATGCCAATCAGTACTGTTAAATAACCTATTAAGAAGTGGAAAGTTCCGGTATCTCTTGATACCAAGCCAAGGTCAGGTAGTCCAAGAAAGATTGCAGCCATAACTGACAGAAGAATTGTTCGGGACTCAAAGAAAAACCCACAGGCAACCTCAAAAGATATACAGGCTGTTCTGGAAAAAGATGGTGTGGCTGTTTTTAAGGAGTATAATACGGTTATATTTGAACAAAAATGAGCTGTTTGGTCGAGGTGCCAGAAAGAAGCTTTTGTACATGTGTCTGTGTGTACATGTGTCTGTGTATGTATGTACATATGTCTGTGTGTATGTACATGTGTATGTGTCTGTGCATATGTATTTCTGTGTATGTACATGTATCTGCATGTATGCGTGTCTGTACGTGCCTGTGTGTGTATACATGTGTCTGTATGTGTGTGTGTGTAAATGTGTCTCTGTGCGTGTGTGTTATTATTATTATTATACAGTATTTATAAAGCACCAATGATTCGCTCAGCGCTGTACATTACAAAGGGGGACAGAACACGTGACAGAACAATACCAATACAATGCAAAACATGAGGGGTTTGAGGGCCCTGCTCATTCGAACTTACAATCTAGGAGGGAGGGGATAGTGGTACAGGAGGAGATAGCTGTGGGGGATGGGGTGGTAGGAAGAGTGGAGGAGGTCGGCAGGTTAGCAGGGGGTGGGGTAGGCTTCCCTGAAGTGGTGGGATTTCAGGGTGCACCTAAAGGAGAGGAGAGTAGGTGATAATCTGATGTGTTGGGGCAGGGAGTTCCAGAGGATGGGTGACACCCTGGAGAAGTCCTGGAGGCGGGCATGGGAGGAGGAGACCAGGGAACTAGAGAGAAGGAGGTCTTGTGAGGAGCGGAGTGTGCATGCTGGGCGGTACTTGGATATTAGGTCAGTGAAGTAGTACGGGGCAGTATGGTGGACAGCTTTGTACGTCAGTGTTAGGATTTTGAATTTGATCCGTTGCGCAATCGGAAGCCAGTGGAGGGATTGGCAGAGGGGGGTGGTGGAGATGGAGCGGTTGGAAAGGTGAATGAGTCTGGCAGCCGTATTCAGGATGGACTGAAGCGGGGATAGCCAGCGGCGAGGCAGGCCAATGAGGAGGGAGTTTCAGTAGTCGAGTCGTGATATGATGAGGGAGTGGATGAGCTGTTTAGTGGTTTCTGGGGTTAGGAATTTGGCGATGTTGCGGAGGTGGAGTCTGCACGAGTTTGTGTTCATGTTTCTGTGTGTGTGTATGTGTGCCTTGCATATATATATATATAATTCCATTCGTATAAGTGGCCCAAACCATGAGGGTCTCACCTGATAACTGAAAGGACCTACACTGCAAGCCACGACTCCCCACTCAGAGAGGAGGGGGATTGGATGCCCAGAATTTCACTCAATCCTCTTGTGCCATCTAAGACTGAAAGAAACCACCATTAGGCTAACAACAATCTTCAAAGGCATTACCCCACATATGAGTACTGTCCACTCCAGTATGGCCAAATATCTACCTTTTGGGAACCAAAAGAAAGTAGCCACCATTCCACACCAAAAAACTTTGCCTTAACTTGGGGCTCTCTTTTATGTCTCCACCCAGCCAAGCAGTTGAGCAAAGTGCATCACATCAGTTGAGAAAAGCACATCACAAGGAGGCACCAATGTGCTGATGTCATGATTCAGCATGTGTCCATCAAGGTGGAACGCAGTGAACGGACGGAAGCATCATCCACAATGAGTGTGGGTATATGCATAGGGACAGAGGCAGAGACAACGCCCAATACGAACCGTACAGGCAAATACACCCAGGAGGCCATCAAAGTGAGGCATCTCGCACTGAGCATCGATTACTCCCATCCAAAAGGGTGGAGCAACTAGTGAAGACCTATGTCTGCCTAAAGACTAGCCGGAACCAAAACAATCCACCACCATGTTCCCGGAGACCAAGAGCCAAACTTAAATGATCCTAGCATTTATTGACCAACATACGTAAATCCACAATAACCTTAAATTGTAATACAAGTATGCAAACAAAGAAAAACAACAAACAATGTGCAAGCAGCCCATCTATAATGAACAATATGGAAACAACCTGGTGTGACTAAAAAACAGTCTAGTCACTGGCCCATGTCTCTTGATGTTATTATTTGGATTGTGGTCATATTACAAATTCAAATTCCTTATTACAGAAAATGTTTGAAGCTGATTGACCAAATATGGTTGTAATGAAAATTAAGTTTCATTTAACACGGGGGAATTGTCACTCTGAGGAAAAATCCAGCATGTTTCACGCTGTAGGATGTTTTTATCAAAATTACCCCTCTGGGATTTGGCAAAATACTTTCCAAAGCTGCAAACTTTAAAACCCCAGTATTTCCCTTGTGGTGCAACCCAACATGTTTGCCATTCAGGGGAGAAAGTAGGTTATTTTTACCATAGTATACATGGTCCTTTATTCTTTGCCAAAATTGGCGTTTATTTTTTTCTATATAGAACGCCCCACGTTCACAGTACATAATATAGACAATACCAATTGTCTGGCAGTCTACAAATTAATTAATGGCATAGGGAGTGCCATCTGGCAAAAATAAAAGCTGATTGTCATAAAGTCAATCACAGAAGTTACACGATCCACATTTCCATGTACCATTTGGAGAACTATTGTCTCATCTACCATCAGCCCTAAAATGGCTTTGAGTAACATTACCTCTTACTGAATGCGTCTGTTTATAAGTAATTTCTGGAAATTCTTTTAAATATGTTTTCAAAATATCATCATTGGTTAACAAATACCAATGCATTTTATCGTTTACTGTATATCTCCATCAACCTGACCTTAAAGCTCATCCCTACAAACAAACTAACCATCAATCAAATTTAACTTATTCTAGCTACTGAAATAGGAATTTGTAATATAAATTGATCTGAGTTTATTGTGACAAGTTAATGTATGTTGAACATTAAACTCAATATTTTGAGGTACAGGAAGGTCACATAAATAAATTGTATTCTTGACCAACTGTTGCATTTTTTTCTATGATTTGTCTATGCCCTTGGCTTTCATTATCATCTCATATAGTAAAGGTTGCTTTACTCATTTAAGATTTTATTGTGTACAATATGTTCATTTTCTCAGTGGCTGTGAAAGATACTATTCAGGTTTTGAAAGTCATTGACCTTCCCAATCACATAGTTTTAAATATATACTGTAAGTTATCTTAATCAGTGGTTATGATATGAATGTTCTTTGTTTTCTTGATGTAGGTTCCAGCCCTACTTTGGATGCCTCACGTAAAGGTTTAGTGATTTTGTCATGTTCCTTAGTAAGCATCAACAACTGCATAATGTACCTATAGTGTTGATCTGTTGTAAAGATCTTTTAGAATAATTTCTGAAATGATTTTCCTTATAACACACAAAAAGTTAGATATTGTGCAAAACCCTTGTTTGAACTCCATGAAAACAAGGAGTTGTAAACACCATTCATATGACTGCTAATAAGGGAATTGTGGTGATTTGGTTGACATTAGATATATAAAATAAAATTGAGCATGTTCTGTTCTGAGTAAGATGTATACATAATGTCAGAGAAAAAAAAATGTACTTATGCTGGACTGATTCATTTTAATAAAGCATTATATTTAAAGCACAATGCCACCATCCATTCAAACACTTAAGAAGAGTGATTTAGTTTGTTCTCCTATTAGTTCATGAAGACCTCAGCATTGTGCTGTGCCTAAAAAAACTAATTTGGTTATGCTTTGTGTAACCAGCTACTCTGTTACTGAGTTCTGTGGACATCAAATTTATTATAGTGGAAATTGCTTGAAACAGTCCCCTTTTTTACTACAAGATGAAGCTGTGGAGTATACTTAGCTCCTGATTCACAGTACAGAATGCTGAAATGCTGGGAGATGTAGCCTGGGCTGTGAACCATGACACTGAAGCGGTTGGGTGAGAAACTACTAATCTCAATACATCTGGGAGAGAGCAAGAGGCTTAAGGGGGGTTATAAATTAAAAAGCCCAGGAAAGAGTGGGAATTTTGGGGGGATTGCCATCAGCCAGAGAGGAGCTGCATAGAGAGGATAGAGCGAGAGAGAGCTGAGGAGGATGGTTGCTTGACATCACTGTTGAGCCGCTGGTGGGTCTGCACTACTTAGAGAGCCGCTAACTAAGGCTACATTCACACTAGTGTTGTGTGCAGGTGGCAGAGAGGTGTTTGGGAAGCGGTTGTACCGCTTCCCAAACGCCTCGGACAATTCTGCACATTGCAGCACATGGTGCTGTTCTAATGGGAGCGTTATCGTTGCGTCACGGCAAAACGGATGCCTCTGGTCGAGTCAGGAGGTGTTGAAGCCTCCTATTCTAGTCTATGGTGCCACTCCGCAAATGCCCGGCCAGCATTTTTGGTGCGGTTGCGACACGGTTGCGGGGCGTTTGCAGAGCGGTAACACCATTCAAACTTCATTATAGGCGTTTGTGGGGCTTTTTTAACACTCGGCAAATGCCTAGCAACCACGCATGCAGTGTTTGCGCAGCGTTTGCCGTGCGTTACAAAACGCTCCGCAAACGCCGGACCAACGCTTGCCAAACACTATAGGGGCATTTGGCAAGCATTGGTAAAACAGTCAAGTGTGAACGAGCCCTAACACAACTCACCATACCAAGAGTGCTTGGACTCTCTTGCCATTCATCAGTTACCACTCCTAGGTCTGTCTGTCTGCTGCAGGGGAACCTGAGCATACTGCACTGTGCTTTGATCCATCTCTACCATCATTCGTACCTGTGGCAGAGAAACCAATGTCCTGGTCCTTTGAGCTTGTCCGGTCTGCCATCTACCAAAATGTTGCAGGAGGTTGGTAGGCATCATCATCACACCAAAGGGGGGCACCTCCAAAGGTACAGTCTGTTGCCATATATTGGGGAGCTAGTGAGTGGGTCTTTGATCCACCCTTGTTCTGTTCTGACACTGGACACATCCCTTGACAAATCTAGACTTTGTTTACATTCCTATTTAAGTCAATACTGAGCACTGTCTGTCCCGCCTGGTCAGGTTTTACATATCCAAGCTCTGACTTTATTACCTGGCCCACACCTGTTAGTCCTGTTAGGAAGCCCATACTTGCTAATGCTATTTTACTGCATCTGCTGGTTTATTTATCACCAATGTTCCAAGGTTCCTAATGCAGCCGTCAGAAGACGCACTTGAAGAAATATACATACAGATACAGTTTTTATTTTTTTGATGTTCAGGAGAACCATCATTGCACTGCATATACATGTGTTTACTAGGCCTAGACTTAGCTCCCTCACTATAGGTGCCTACCAGCAACTTAGTACCTAAGTCATGATGGTATGTGCACATTTTGGGAGAGCTTCAGTTTACACTGATTGAGATAATACCCTTAGCACTCATAAGAAAGCATAAGTATTTTGTTTGTGCTATTACATCCTATCTCATTTAATTTTCAAGTGACAATACAAATATTGCTGTCTGTTTCAAAGTCTTGAGTTTGTTTCCAAGATGAAAACTAAGATGCCAGAGGGGTTGAGGCCTGTATCAGAGACAGGAAAAGAACAAAGGACCCAAAACTACTAACAACTCCTGCAGGGTTAGCACTACACTAGTAAACTGTAGTAGCCAGTGCTTCTGCTTTCACAAACACTACTACTTTTTATGGCTGAGGTGACAGAGGTAGTGAGTTATGATGCAGGAACTTTAGAAGGGGCAGTTTTCCCAAAAGTGAAAATTTAAAATACTGTATATGCTTTGTTAAAGTAAATGCAGGCTAAATTGAGTTTAATAATATATTTTTTATTCAGTCTCCCCTCTACCTATTTGTTCTTGTATTAAGAGTAAGCTAATGACATCACCAATTTCTCCTTCTTTTTTGTCTCCTCCCTATCCTACTATTTCTTGAACCTCTGATATGGATCCTGACACACAATATACAATAGGTGAAGCAGACACTGAACCTGGTCTCATTCTTCTTTGTTTTGTTGCCTGTGTAACAGTGCTTTCTCTTAAAAAAAAAATTAAGGGATAACATGTTCATACTGAGTTTGACTTTACTGATGAACCTGGTTGTCTTTTTGAAAGGCAACTGTAGGCTATCATTTTTGGCTGAGTTCAAAGAAGCACATGTCCCCTGTTTTGTTGTCCTGTTTCATTATGTTCTTATTGACCAGTTTTCATTACTTACAGATGACATTACTTTTAAGATATAATTCTGTTATGGAAGGAGGCTATAGATAAAAATGTAAAATTGAGAATGGTTTAGTCTTAATTGGTACTGGAAATATTTTAATTGTCATAAGATCTAGTGACGAAAATACAAACTATGATCACAACATTTTCCAGTCCTGGAATTTTTCGTTTGTGTGTGTGTGTGTGTGTGGGGGGCTTTTTGCATTACGTATTTGCTTTTCTCAAGTTGAGTGGAGTGATGAAACTCCTAGCATTTCCACATTTTCAAATTTGGGATGGAAGAAAGCATTGGGTAATTTTATGGTGGACATATGCCTATAATTGGTCAGCTATTTATATTTTTGCTCTCCAAGTGCCTGAGGCTTAATATGTCATAGCAGCATTTCATGACGCAGGACAGGGTAATCAAAAAGGAGAGTAGTGGATGTTTCTGACCTAAGGAAAGAATTTTTGGTTTTAGAGCTCAGTCTGTCTACTTCACCCTGTCATCACTGTATATTGCTTCTGTCCATGAACAGATGGTCAAGTACAGTCCCTGGCATTTGTATCAGCATGCCCCTCACTGCACAATTTAAAGCTATAAAATAAATAAAACATGAATAGAAAGCAGAGTTAGAGTTTTCAACCAAGAATAATAATTCTATTTGACACAAGAAATAACGGCCTGAATTTGGACATGGGATTCCTCACTCATTATCCAACAGTCCAACAGTTTTATGACTATCAGCTCAAGCTTGACTCCCTCTGTGATGTGAGTGTTGTCTCCCCCCCCCCTTTTTGCTTTTGCTGTGTCTCATCTCTAGCCTTTTTTTTTTTTTATCTCTTCTAACATTCTGCTAAAACTTTGTGGTTTGTACAGTACTGCTTGGACCTTGAAGAAGGGGACACTCCCCGAAAGCGTGTCCTCAAAATTGTATGTTAGTGCAAATAAAAAAAGTATCACGGACAGTACTCAATTGTTTCAGTTTTGATATGGAAATACTGTCACTTTGGTCTCTTCTATTATACAGTAGTTAATTACAATCCATACATTATTTGCAGGAGTCTGAGTCAATTAATTAATATAGCATAGGTCGTACTTTCAACATCTAGACAATGATTGGACTGGGGATCTAGGGCTCACCAAAAAAAGGTGAGAATGGTCCACTATAAAGCAGCATATGCCATAACAAAATTACATTATCGCTTACAAGAAAAGGCATGCCTAAATAGGCATGGGTTGACACAATCAACTAATACTAAATCTGTAAAAATGTAGGGGCAGTCTGAGAATTTTTCATAAATGTTCTCAGTCAGTTATTAACTGACAAGCTAACTGATTCTTCCTGCAGTCCACTATTACTATTTAATGTGTGTTTTATAGAGACTTGACTAGGGTTGGACTGGGTATCTAGGGCCCACCAGAGGAAGTGAGTCAGATGATTCACCATAAAGCAGCATGATCTGTTCAGTATGGCTTACTATAAATGGCATGGTTAAATAAGCATGGTTAAACAGAGTCCACTAATTTTAAATCTGTAAAAAATGCAGGTCCCATCTGAGGATTTTTTTTTTGTCATAAATGTTTTAATTTACGTTTTAAGTAACAAGGATAGCTTACCCTACCTGCTCTTTACTATTGCTATATATATTACAGAGACTGATTGCATGTTACAAAAGACTGTCAAAGACCACAGACGTACAAAAAACCTTTTTAGACTCTTCATACACTGTTCAAAAAAAATTAAAGAAAAACTTTTTAATCAGAGTATAGCATCATTGATCTGGTCAGGTAAGTAGCCAAGGGGGTTGTTAATCAGTTTCAGCTACTTTGGTGTTCCTGAAATTAACAACAGGTGCACTAGATGGGCAACAATGTGATGACCTCCAAAACAGGAATGCTTTTACAGGTGTAGACCATTGACATATTTTTCCCTACTCATCATTACTGATTGTTTTTCACTAGTTTTGTATTTGGCTAGGGTCAGTATCACTACTGGTAGCATGAGGCGATATCTGGACCCTACAGAGGTTGCACAGGCAGTCCAACATCAATACATGCCGTTGACAGAAGGTTTAGTGTGTTTCTCAGCACAGTCTCAAGAGCATGTAGGAGATTCCAGGAGACAGGCAGTTACTCTAGGAGAGCTGGACAGGGCCATAGAATGTCCTTGACCCATCGGCAGGACCAGTATCTGCTCCTTTGTGCAGGGAAGAACAGGATGAGCACTGCCAGAGCCCTTCAAAATGACCTCCAGCAGGCCACTGGTGTGAATGTCTCTGACCAAACAATCAGAAACAGACTTCATGAGGGTGGCCCGAGGGCCTGACATCCTCTAGTGGGCTCTGTGCTCACTGCCCAGTACCATAGAGCTCAATTGGTATTTGCCATTGAACACCAGAATTGGCAGGTTCGCCACTGATGCCCTGTGCTTTTCACAGATGAGAGCAGGTTCACCCTGAGCACATGTGACAGACATTAAAGGATCTGGAGAAGCCATGGAGAACATTATCCTGCCTGTAACATCATTCAGTATGACTGTTTTGGTAGTGGGTCAGTGATGGTCTGAGGAGGCATATCTATGGAGGGATTCACAGACCTCTACAGGCTAGGCAATGGCACCCTGACTGCCATTAGGTATCGGGATGAAATCCTTGGACCCATTGTCAGACCCTACACTGGTGCAGTGGGTCCTGGGTTCCTCCTGGTGCACAACAATGCCCGGCCACATGTGGCGGGAGTATGCAGGGAGTTCATGGAGGATGAAGGAATTGATACCATTGAATGGTCCCATGCTCACCTGACCTAAATCCAATAGAACACGTCTGGGATATCATGTTTTGGTCCATCTGACTATGGGAGGTTGCATCCAGAAGCTCAGTGATGCTCTGGTCCAGATCTGGGAGGAAATACCCCAGAATACCATCCATCATCTCATTAGGAGCATGCCCCGACATTGTCAGGCATGCATACAAACACATGGGGGCCATACAAACTACTGAGTACCATTCTGAGATGCTACAATGAAATTTCAGCAAAATGGACTAGCCTGATGCATCATTTTTCACTTTGATTTTTGGGGTGTCTTTCAATTCAGTCCTCTGTAGGTTGATAATTTTAATTTCCATCAAACGATGTGGCATCCTTATGTTCCTAACACATTACCAAGTCCATATCAGTATAGATATCCAGCACGATATGTTTCCCCATTGAGATCTGATGTATTTTCAAAGTGTTCCTTTAATTTTTGAGCAGTGTAAATATAAAAAAATACTGTCCACATGAAAACAAAAACAGTACATAAGTATTTCTGTGCACAGACTATAAAAAGAGGTCTAATGTTATTTTTGTTAAAACGTTTGCAGTTAGGAAAAGGTGAGTGGGCCCTCATCTGATGTCAACATTTAGACTCCCACTGAACTTCACTCTCCTCTGTCCAGTCAACATTATTCTTCCACCTGCTGGTGAGTTATTTTTTTCTGGTGTAGAAGCCAAATAAAGCATGGGGAGAGGTGTGCACACTAGTAAGGCCATTGCAGGATGGTGTGGGGATGCCAAGTAGTGTTAAAACTGAGAAAGATAAGGAAAAGGAGTTAACAGTCTGGCTTGAGCTGTTTGCTTATCAGCAATAAAAAGGAGTTAACGGTGAAGCTGTCCATGCCTGCCTAGAGTTATGCTCCTGGACTCCCATGGCAACTCACAGCCCTGACCCGGCAATCTCAACACAAGCTCCCTGCTTCTCCTAACCCCCCGCACACCTGACAACTGCAGACATGGTGTACGGGAGCACCAAACAAAATCCTAAATCTAAATCAATAAAGAGGTCCTGGCGTGGGGCTCCTCCCGCTCCCGAGCACAGACCCAGCTGGACCCTGGTGAGTCTGACATTGATTCTGGGGTCACCCCCCTGGCACTTTACTCTGATATCCCTCACTCTGACCTCCTGCAGCAATTTGAAAGGATGCTTAGCAAAGCCCTTAAGCAAACATCCGATCATATCACTGGCAGGCTCTCCCAGGAAATTAGGGAGCTGGGGAATTGTACTGTGACCCTTGAACAACACACGGATGATCTTGACACTAAACATTCCGATATGTTAGAAGCCCTACATGAAGAAAACCTCACATTACAAACTAGGTTGGAAGATTTAGAAAACAGAGCCAGCCGCTCTAACCTCCGTATTCAGGGCCTCCAATCTGTAATAGACCTCCAGTTGACAATTACAGCACTTTTTCAAGAACTGGCCCCTTCCATTCCAATAGAGAGCTCGGAAATGGCTAGAATCTATAGGGTTCTAGCTCCATGCAGACCTGAAGGCCCTCTTTGTGATATAATAGCAAAACTGCAATTTTTTTCGCACTATAGAGCAGATTATGACGACAGCACGTTCCAATGAGGCATTCATTTTTCAAGGCCATACCTTCCAAATCTTCCAAGACTTGGTTCCTTACACCATCTCCAAATGACAAGCCCTGAAACCCAGCCTTCTGATCCTACAACAGCACCATATAATGTAACACTGGGGTTTTCCCTCTCTCTGTTAGCTTTTCTTATCAGGGCGCCCACTACACCTGCAAATCCTTTGAAAACCTCCAGTCCACTTTGAAAGATCTTTGCCTTCTCCCCTCATCTCCTACACCTGAAAGCTCCAGATGCATACAGCTCTCCTCAGAAGATGCATACTTCTCCGGGCTCCAAGAAACTAGCTAATACCCACAAAAGAGATCACTACATCTCTCCTGCTCCAGCCCATGAAGACTCTATGGACTGAACTCTCTTTCTCTGACTAGTGAGCATATCACTCTCCTTTAAGTACTTGGACTACCACAGCGAGCTGGGTGGTAGTCCTCCACACTTGGATTCCCACTCCCAACGACTTCTGAGCACCCCCTGATTCATTGGAACCTTATTGCTCACCTGCTATAAAGTCTCTGAGTAATATATCCTTTTATAACCCATCCTCTCCCCCATCCTTCCTTACCTACCCTCCACCCCGCCTCCCCCATACACCTGCATATTCTTTCCTCCTAGTCCGGAGTTCTTTGTAAATCCCAGAAGTATCGCCTCTCTATTTCTCGATAGCAACATAGCTCTATTTTATCACCTCAGTTTCCCTTGAGAACTGGTGAGCTTTCCACCTTCTTTCACAGTCCACATTGAGACTTCTGGTATTCATATAGACCCTATGTTGCCTACTCATTCAGGTTTTTGTTTTCTGACCATGTGTTATCTACAGGATGTCAGTCTCTGGTTTAAGATTATAGTACATACTTGTTTTCTGCATATGGGCTGCCTGGCCTGGTACGTTTACTTGCACCCAACCAACCAAGCTACCTTAATTTCTATATATGTGATTACACAACAAATTAGCCAGAAAATTCCCTTAACCTAATAGCCGGACTGATGTTTCCCCTTCCCCTTCAACCAACCACATACTCCACACTCCTTTCCCCCCAGATTTTGTCCATTCAAATAACCTTCCTCTGCCCATCCTCTTCCCTCATTTTCACCAATAACGCCTTACACAACTCCGGGTTACCTGACATCACCATCCTGATGGATAAACTACCTATTTGTTGGCTGTGGTGACCCTTGAGGTTGTCCACTGATGCCCCCACTATGTCCCAGACTGTCCCTCTGTGGATATTCTAAGGGCTACTTACAGCCCTTTGGATAGGAAGCCTACTTTCCATCCATAGGTTGCCATACATACTCCCACCACCTCACCCAACTCCCTTCTTCACCACTCCCTCTCCCTCTACTCCACTCTCCTTTCCTTCTTCTCTTTTTGGGTTTTTTTGTTTCCCTCTCCTTTTATCCCCAGGGTATACTGCTTATCATCTATCAGAGAAAATGCATCTCAGTTATCTTCTGTATGCCACATCACTATGGCTCCCCTAAACATTCTCATGCTAAATGGTCAAGGGCTTAACTCACCAAACAAGCGCACCAAAGCATTCTGCACATTGTCTTCAGTTATAGCCCAAGTTATATGTTAAGAAACTCACTTCTCCACCCACTCTACCCCTAAATTCTTTAAATCCTCCTTTCCCCAAATCTACATGGCCTCTGCATCCTCTAAATGTACAGGGGTACTTATAGGCTTCCACCGATCGACCCTTTACCCGCATGTTGGAGATCAAGGACCCAGAAGGCTGCTGCTTAATTCTGACAGGCAACCTTCTTGATAGTGAGATTACTGTAGTATACTTCTATGCCCCTAACAAGAACCCTACCCCCTTCCTCTCCCACTTACTAAATACAATAAATGCCCATAATAAAGCAACTCTTTTAATTTGTGGGGATTATAACCAAGTCTTATACCCGTTTATAGATAAATCCTCACCAACAATCTCAATACAGCACGACACCAATACACTCACTAGTCATATCCACACAAACTATTCTACTGGATTGATCACATTTTCCTCACAGTTGGTTCTTCACCAATTCTCCTCTCATCAACTATACTTCCTATCTCCTGGTCTGACCACAATGCCGTTCTCACCACTCTCACCTCCCTATTCCCCTCTCCTAACCACACCTCCTGGTACATCAATGACACTGTTCTTGCACACCCGGAACATCGCCTAGTCATACAACAGGCCCTCAAGGACAACATCTCTCTGAACACAACAGATGATATATCCCCTCTAACAATTTGGGAGTCCCATAAGCCTGTCATAAGGGGGGTATACATTAGCCAAGCCTCCTACATTTGACAGGAAAAGAAACTACAACATAAAAGTCTTGAAGAAACCTTTCAAAAGGCCTCCCTAGCCTTCCAATCCCACCCTACCCCCACCTCTTGACAAGATTTTGACAAAGACTGCTTGGAATTGGACCTTTTTCCTACTGAATCAGCAGAAAAGTCCCTACGCAGATCCCAACATAAGTTCTACATGAAGGCCAACAAGCCAGACACATTCCTTGCTCTTGCCCTTCGCAAAATCGGCCATGCGCATAAACTATTACGCCTGAAACTCTCTAGAAATACCTACTCTAGTAACCCCCTCAAAATTCTTCACAAATTTCATCATAAATTATCTGGTCTTTACTCGGACTCCCACACTCTAGACCTAACAAAAGCCAAATCTCTTTTCTCCAACTTCCTACGCTTTCAGCTTCTCAGACTGCCAACTTGGACAAACATGTCACGCCCATAGAAATTCTGACGGCTATTAAATCCTTTAAGCCTAATAAACGTCCTGGCCCAGATGCACTATTCACATTCAGCCACCTATTATAAAATATTTTCAGATTTTCTAACCCCCATTATGACCTCCACCTTCAACTCACTTCTAGATGGCCACCCCTTCTGCCCCGACTTCTTGACTGCTTCCATCTCCATGATCTGCAAACCCCAGGCCGACCACTTGTGTTGGTCCAATTTTCCACCTGTATCTGTCCTCAGTCTCGACATCAAAATTCTGGCTCAAATCCTCTCTAGTCACCTGTACATAATTATGGGCTCCCTAATTTATAGGGACCAAGTAGGGTTTATACCCTGTCATCAAGCAGGCGACAATATACGTTGTGCAACTCTTCTAGCCCACGCTGCTCAAACCCACCAAATCCCCTTCTTTTTCCTATCCCTTGACATCCGCAAAGCCTTTAACATAGTCTCCTGGCCCTACCTCCACTTTGTCTTATGCAAATGGGGCTTTTTTTTTATAATTAACTTGTTATTTGTTTTCAAACATATTACAACAAACAAGTCGCATAGGTAAACATAAAATAAAGGAAGAGAAGGAGAGAAAGCCGGAAAACAAGCTCATCGATGAGGGATTCATTAGTACATACAGTACTATGTCAATACAAAACAGTGGAGTGGCAATCAATTACAAACAATCTGAGCAGATAAGTCAGCGTTATAAGTGTCCCATGGGTCCCAAACTGCCTCAAATGCAGGACCAGAAGCAGCATGTAAAGCAGTTAGGTACTCCAACTTTCTAATCTCTGCTATAATCTTAGTCAATTCCAGTAATGTTGGGGGTAATGAAGAAAGCCAATGCATGGGAATGATTCTCCTGGCCATTGTCAAAATGTGGTTGGAAAGTTTCCATGCATATTTAGAGATGTCTGAAAAAGGTAGACCCAGCAAAAAGTAAATGGGCTCAAAAGGAACCGAAGCCCACAAAAGTAAATGCAATAGGCCAAGGACCTCTCTCCAAAAGGACGCAATGGACTGACAATTCCAAAAAATGTGCAAAAGAGTGCCAGTTTCCTTCCCACATTGCCAGCAAACAGAAGAAATATTCGGGTTATGAGCATGAAGAACCTCAGGAGTCCTATACCAAAAATATTTTCTTTATATACTACACACGTAGAATATTTGAAGGCTGCTTTCCCAATCCTGTTCCACTGATCCAAACCAATATCGCATTGAAGGAAACAGGGCCATTTACGCATATAAAGATGAGTATCAATAGAAGGGCAGAAGGCATCTAAAAGCAATTTATACATAGCAGCTATAATGCCCCATTGACATGGGCCTTGGATACAGATACGCTCAAAAGGGGTAGGTTTCACAAGAGTTAGCGACGAGGCTTTGGAGGAGAAAAAATTATGTATCTGTAAATAAACAAAATAGTGATGGGGTGGCATATGAATTGTTTTCTGAATGTCAGGGAAGGGTTTAAGTTTGTGAGTCACTGGATTGACCAAATGTTGCCATTGAAATAGGTGAGCCTCGGCCCAAGGATGCACACAAGCTATGGCCAGACTATCCGGGAGGCTAGGATTAAAAAAGACATTGGTCAAGAGAGAACACTTAGAGCCCAGAACAAATAGAACCCTACATCTCCTCCATATAGACAACATGAACTGCATGGGTCCCAAAAGGAAATCTTTGTAAGAAGATAAGTCAATGTTGGTCGTAGACCAAAGCAGGGAACAAGGGTGCATCGGACTGAGTTGTAGAGATTTAATCTCAGTCCATTTATTATGGTGACACTGAGAGGACCATGAGACAAGGGTCCGGAGATGGGTAGCTAAATAGTATGACACAATGTCTGGGGCCCCCAGACCTCCCCTGGATAGAGGAGAAAGAAGGACAGTACGAGCAATCCAATGTGATTTGTTGTGCCAGATGAAGCGGAGAAAAGATTTCTGAAGAGAACGCAATTTTGGCATGGGGATAGGGACCGGAAGTGTCTCAAACAGGTACAAAAGCTTGGGTAATATAGTCATTTTCAGTACATTGATCTGTCCAGGGAAAGAAATGTGAAGGGAGTCCAATGATTTTAAGAATTGGGAGATGGCATGGAACAGAGGAGGGAAGTTAGCCGCATAAATGGAGTGATAGGAGGAAGTGAGGTTGGTACCCAAATATTTCAGGGAGTGATGGCATCACCTGTATGGATAGTTTGACTGAAGGGAGGATAGGACTGTAGGTGAGATATGGAGTGGTAGTGCTTCAGTTTTAGCAGCATTAACTTTATATCCCGACAAAGCACCAAAGAGCTGTAAAGTATGGTGCAAAACAGGTAAGGAAGTATTGGGTTCCATCAATGTCAGCAAAATGCCATCAGCTAACAAAGACAATTTAAAATCACGGTCATGAGTGCATATCCCCTGTATGTCCTAGTTAGATCTAATGGCAATGGCCAGGGGTTCCAAACAAAGGATAAACAGCAGAGGGGAATGCGGGCATCCCTGGCATGTACCATTTGACATCCGGAAGGAGAAGGACATGAATGATGCCAATTTGACCTGGGAAGTGGTGCACTTAGAATCTGGTGCTCCAGTGCATGGTAGCCAATCAGCTTCAGATTGTTCAATTAAGCTTTGACAATAAAACCTGGAAGTTGATTGGTTTATATGCAGAGCTGAACATATAGCTTTAGTACATATCTCCCAGTGAGTAGATTCATTCCTTCATGTACTTCTGAACAGTTACAATGTGAAAAGGAGCGTGCACTGAAAGATGTTTTAATTGCAAAACAAGAATGTGGCCCTACAAATATACTCTAAAGGCATAGACTGATGCAATCAGAAGTGATTTAGGTGTGATGCGAAAACGTTTGGAAAAACAGTTGAAATTAAATTCTAACGCTGATAAACTGGATTGTATTGAAAATAGCTCCTTTGTAAATAATATTAGAATTGTTGGTCTTCTTGAAACAACTGAAGAAGGTAAAACAATGGAGTGTATTCAGAAATGGCCTTTTTTGTGTTAGGAATAAAAAAATTATGTTCCTCCTATTTTTGTAGTAAAGTACCATACATTAAGTTCCAACCTGCTCTCATCTATCCACCAAGACCAAGATTAACCAGGTTAAGTAATTACAGTATATAGATGAAAACATTACTTTGCGAAGAGCACTTGGCCTTCAGGAAATTACAGTAAATAGTGCAAAGATTTCATTGTGCTCAGATTTTTCTGCAGCAATTCAAAAGAAAAGGGCTAAGTGTCAAGGGATAAAAAATAACTGCAGAAAAAAAGTGTCACATACTACATTCTATCAAACACAATTAAGAATTGTTCTTAGAGGAGAAACCCATTCTTTTTAAACACCAGGGGCTCTATTCACTAAAGCACATTGTATTCCTATGATCTGACACATTTTTCATAAATATCACAGGCAATGCTGAAAATGTCAATTCACTCTCATCTTATGCGGTATTTATCTCAAAACTCCTAAAATGCTCAGTAAATACCTCATAAAACGGCATTAAAGTTAATTCACAAAAGGAAATACATATTAAATGCATGCGTTAAATAAATCTTTTTTTTGCCATCTCTGTCCTGTTGGGAAGATTTCCCTTCACTTCCTATTCCATTGCCAAAACAGAACATCTATCTGTACGAGGGTGCATGTCCCTATGCACCAAAGGCCAACTGTTTAAAATATAAATATATATCAGGTGCAGCGTATGAAGACATATGAAGTGAATGATAAAGCAATTACGTGACAAAAAATATATGTAAATTGAATGTACATATACAGTATCTCAGTGCAACCAATATAATAATAATAAACAAAAATGTCCTTCCAGTATGAATCTGTGAATCAGTGGTGTGATAGCACAGCAAATCGTGCACAGATTCATACTGGAAGGACTTTTTTGTTTATTATTATTATATTGGTTGCACTGAGATACATGTACATTCAATTTACATATATTTTTTGTCACGTAATTGCTTTATTATTCACTTCATATGTCTTTATGCGCTTCACTTTATATATATTTGTTTACTAAGATTTTTTGTCATTATCTCTGGTGCTAGCTTCTCCTACGTTTGCATTTTGATACTGTTTAACCCTTTGATGCTGAAAATACATATGTGTTGAGAGTGCGAGCTTTGCGCACTCCCAGCACATATTTCCGTGACTCACGGACTCCCGATCTCCCCTTTCGATTGGGACCTTTTCCGATCATGTGACCGTCGTGACGGCAAATCATGGCGGTCACATGACCCTAAAACCCCGCCCACCTCCCAGCTTCTGAAACTCTTAAAGGGCCAGGAGGCGCCGGCTCGAAGTGGTTAAAATATAACCTTTATTAAGGAATTAGTGTAAAATGGTATGATCATGACTGTACCTATATATACCCACAGAGTAAGGAGGGCACACTTGAGCACAACCACCCAAGATAATGATATACAGATTAGTATTAGTATTAAAGAGGGAATACAAAGACAAATCAAATCAGCATTCTGATTTTACCACATCCAGAGATATTGAGGCATTAAGACTACTGGAGTCATTAAAAATTGAGGGAAGTGATGGTAGTGCTGAGGTGCGAGGGCCCTTCTCAATATTTAAACCTAGGAGTGAGTATACTCCACCATTCCCTCAAGGCAGTAGTATTCAACCTTTTCTTAAATTCGTTGAGAGAGACCTCAATATACTATGGGAGACAAAGAAAAAGGATAGGACAATCATTTAATATGACATACTCTGAGTGGATGGCTTTGGAAGAGTTGTGTAATAATAAAAAAATTATAATAAAAAAAGCAGACAAAGGAGGTAACATTGTCTTGATGGATAGAGCATTCTATCTGTAAATGTGCTATGATATTCTTGACAATGAAAACAATTACGAAGTACTCAGAAAGGATCCAACCCAGGAAAACAAATGCTTTTTCATTACTAATGATCATACAACTATTGCAACCTCTATGCCTTACTGAAGGTGCACAAGCACCAGGAACAACCTCCAGGTCATCCCATAATATCAGGAAATCAGAACCTCACAGAAGGCGCCAGAAAATACATTGATTATATCCTGTATCCATATGTTTATAGTTTGTCATCATACTGTATATTGAGGACACACAACATTTTGTGAATAAACTTATGGACATAACAATAGATGATGATGTATGACTGGCTAGCCTAGACGTGGAGACCAATTTTGTCAAAAACACACAGAATTCATTCTTCAATTGCTAAAATTCATTTTAGAGCATATTTTTTTTTCTACTTGATGGAAATATTTAAAGGTATTTCAAAGGAACTGCCATGGGTTTGTCATGTGCACTGACCTATGCAAATCTGTTTCTTGGGTGGTGGGAGCATACCATAGTCTTTACAGATGATCTAGAACAATATGCCTCACACATCTTACTATGGGTACACTTCATTGATTATAATTTCATCTTGAGCCAGGGTCAAAAGGAAGTGTTCAGTGAATGTGTAACTCATCTGAATGAGGATAATATCAGTATGTATTTCACCACTGAGATTCAATACGATAGTATTAATTTTTTAGCCCTTAACATCACTAGAGGAGCCTGCGGTGATATTAATACAACAATCTACCACAAACGTACTACCATCAACAGTCTACTCCATTGGACAAGTCAACATCCAATGTCATTGAAAAGAGGTATCCCTACTGGGCAATACATGTGAGCTAAAAGGAATTGCTCAACGGAGGTAAACTTTCAAGCTGAGAGTCTAAAGCTAGTGCATAGATTTAGGAAAAGGAAATACTACTTGTGTGATCTGAGAAAATCATATGTGAAGGTGAATGCAGTCTCAAAAGAGTCCCTACTTGGTACAAAAAGAATGAGGAGAGATTACCAATCAGGAACACGGATTATAGGGATTTATTTTAATCTGTCAGGCCATATTTTTAGTATTATCAAAATATATTGGAATGTTCTGTATGAAGATAAACATTTGTCTCAGATTCTCCCCAAAGAACCAATGATTACCTATAGAAAAGGTAGGAATCTTAGGGACATGTTAGTACACAGCCATCTGTATACGCTCTCAAGAACATCTACTATGCACACTTGGCTACCAAATAGACCTAGGGGTATCTTCAAATGCAGACATTGCAAAACCTGTGCTTATGTCCCCATTATCAAGCAGTTTGACAATCTTGGAAATGGGGAAATGATAAAAATAAGAGCTTTTTATAATTGTAGTACTGAAGGAGTTGTGTACACTATGAAATGTCCGTGCCCATTATTGTGTGTGGGGAAGACTATCCGTCCATTTAGACAGAAGGTATTAGAGCATGTCAACGGCATTGCCTAAAAAGAGATAAACTGATGGTTAGGCATGTCGTGGAAAAACATGGAGGTTGAGCTGAACTGTTACAGTTCTGGATTATCGAACAATTTAATCTTGGTCAAAGAAAGGGAGATCTGTACAAATATTGTTTAAATTCACGGGCACTACATGGGCTAAATATAATTTTTTTCCCCCCAAGTTTGGGGGTGGGATTCCCCTTAAAAGTACCACAAGGCCTAAAAGGCCTGGTGTGGCTTTTAGGGGAAACCCCATGCACTTAAAAAAAAATACTGTGGGGTACCTCCTAACCTTCTTACCAGACCTAAAGGGTCTGGTAAGAATACAGATTAGGAAGGAACCCCACGCTGTTTTTTTTTTAATGTCACTCCTGCTGCAGCAGGTTCATTACACTGTACAGATGTGCAACTTTGAAAGTAGTTTAAGGGAACCCCTCCAGGCATGATATTTAAAATAATTTTTAATACTTTTTTACTTTAAGCAATGAAAAATGACTGACCCTTTAAAAACGGTACTTTCTGAAATTTTATTTCACTGATTCATGTCCCTCAGGGCAGTTCCCAAATCCCCATACCCTTTTATTCCCCTTTTATACCCCCTTTTATGGCCAATAACGTGCATATAAACCTTCAAAATGGGGACTTTTGAGTTTACAAGTTCAAGTTCCATAGACTTGCACTGAGTTTGAAGTTCACGGTTGAATGTTCATTAGGTTTGAATGTTCGACCATGAACTGAACACTGGGGTGTTCAGCCCATCACAAATTATTTAACCTGTGACAGTATGCAAATATGCAGCCTCTCAGTGGCTGAGCCTTGAAGCAGAGCTGCCGCATATTTGAGTACCAAAAGTAAACAAACATGTGCCACTCCCAGTACATTTACAGACACTTCACAGAAAGGTCCCAATCACTACTTGTGATCAGGACCTTTTTGATCATGTGACCGCTGTGACAGCCAATCATGGCGGTCACATGACCCTAAACCCCACCTCCCAGCATCACAAACTGGAAGTGAGAGAATATCCCCACAAATTAAGACAATCCCTTGGGTCCCCCCAAGTCACCAGAACTAGTGTCCCCATTGATAAATGTACCCGCTATTATTTTTCTGGGGACAGCCCAAAATGTGGATTTTCTTTTACTTTCACTTTCAATGATAATGGTAAACAGGATAAATAGAGAGGGTGAATCTCCCTAATAGTGGCACAGACAGAAATAAAAACAGCTGTTCTATTACCTCGCCACCCTATCCAAAACTGAAAAAAAAAATCCTTAGTTATACTTTAAGTAGATACAAAATATCTTTATAAGTGTCAAATATTGAATGCAAATAGTATAAAAATATCACCCACATATATTATTACCCTTCCTCCACCAATAAAAAGGACAACATCGTAGAAGAAGGGTATTTATATATGTGTGTTATTTTTTATACTATTTGCATTTAATATTTGACATTTATAAAGATATTTTGCATTTTCTTAATTTAAAATATTTGTTTTTATTTTCATACACCACATGTGTTCTGTGAAAGCAGCTTCCCTTTGATTGGTATTCCAGTCACGTTTTTTTTTTTTTGTATTATTACATTGCTGCAGGGACCACATTGACTTAGTAAGTTGGCATATATCTACAGTTTAAACCATTAATACTAATCCTTCTCCACTGTATCCATCACACTAGATATCACATTAGATAAAATACTGTATGGTTTCATGAGATAAATACTGCATACTGTATTTTAAAAAAATACTGACTGTGGTATTTAAAAGAGTTTTTTTTAGTGAATGCCAAAAAAAGTTTCAAAAACGCTAAGCAGTATTTTACTGCAGTTCTTAAAGTGGTAGATGCAGCCTTGTGAATGGAGCCCCAGATGTTGTAACTTATTGGATAGATATGAATGAAAAATGCCTACTATATACCTGGCTTGGACAATATTGTATCTGGCATTTCCAAAGAACTTTGTTTCTCTTTTCCTTTTTTATTTCTGTGGGACCTTTTAGTATGGAACATTATGTGTAGAATAGAGACACTCTGGGGATTATTTACTAAAGGCAAATAGACAGTGCACTCTGCAAGGGCATTTGCTGAAGAACTTAGGAAATGAGATGAAGCTCTGCTGACTTTCATCATCCAATCATGTGCAAGCAAAAATGCTGTTTTTTTTTCTTTTCCTTGCATGTGATTGGGGATTCATTGCAAAGTGAAGCTTCACCTCATTTACTAAGCTCTTGAGCAAATTCCCTTGCAAAGTGCAACTGCACTTGCAAATTGCACAGTCTATTTGCCTTTTGTAAATCAATCCCTTTGTCTCCTGGTGCAGTAGTGTGACTAATGCAGGCCATAGACGGGGAGAAAACCGGCCAGTTTCTAAACAAAAAAATTAAAAATTGGTCGTTCAATAGGCCGACGTTACCACCAACAGTAAAAAAAATCGGCCAAATTTCTTCCAGTCTACGGCCGCCATTTAATTACTTCTGTCCCTGCAGAGAGCCCCGCTATTATATTTGACATTACAAAGTATTGCAGTTGCAACATTGTATCTATTTGTATCCATTTCAGATACAGATGGGGTTTTTTTTTCGGATACAAATAGATACATTGTTGCAACCACAATACTTTTTCATGTCAAATAAATTGGCGGACTGGAATTCTTCTTCTTTCTCTTTTTCTTCTTTCTCTTCTTTCTCTTCTTTCTCTTCTTCTTCTTCTTCCTCTTCTTCTTTCTCTTCTTCTTCTTTCTCTTCTTTCTCTTCTTCCTCTTCTTCTTTTTTCTCTTCTTCTCTCTCTTCTACTTCTTCTTTTTCTCCTTTCTCTTCTTCTTTCTCTTCTTCTTTCTCTTCTTCTTCTGCTTCTTCTTTTTCTTCTTCTTCTGCTTCTTTTTCTTCTTCTTCTTCTTTTTCTTTTTCTTCTTCTTCTGCTTCTTCTTCTTCCTCTTCTTTTTCTGCTTCTTCTTTTTTTTTTTTTCTCCTTCTCTTTCTTGCAGTTCACGGCTCATGTGCATATTTTTTTATAGGTAAAAAGATCGGCAAAATCGGACGATTTGTTTCCAACTTTACCGATCAAAAAAATCTGACAAAATCCAGAAAAACGGCAGACCAATTAACCCATTAACGGTGTGAAAATTGGCCGATTTTTTTTTCGGCCGATTTTCGACCCATCTATGGCCTTCATAAGTTGCTAACTGGGGTTTATTTTTTCATCCACATTTTCCTAAGGCAAAAACTAAATGTTGAGTGGGGTTTAGTTTTCCTTCTCTCCCTTTTAATAATGTGCTTGAACATCTATTTCTGTCTACAAAGGATGATGGTATTTGCATCATAATTTAAATGTACTTGGCAATTTGATTGGCAGAAATTATGTTACTATTAATAGTTTTCTTTTTAATTTTGAGAATGGTCATTTGTGCATGCTTCTACATATAATTCTCTGTATGTGTTTTCTTGGAAAGATAGGCCTGGAGTTAGAAAAGAAAAGGCATAAATGCAGGGCCAGCATGACAGGGTTAAAAGGGGTTGCAAGGGGAAGGGACTTCTGGTCAGTTGGAAGCATTATTTAAATAGTACTTATGTGGTGGGGAGGGCTTTAGCAGGTGGGGCTGCAGTAAGGGGGTCTGTAGGAGGGTCTTGGAAATCTTCAGTTAGAGGAGAGTGTGCATGGGACAGCTGCCTTCCCTCCTGCCTTTACTGAGTTCAGTGGCTAGTGGACTATGGTTTGGACCAGAGTTTTTTAGGTTTAGTCGTAGCAGCCAGTAGGGTTCAAGGTCCTGCTATGGGCTTGATTTTGGAAAACATTTACATTTGTAGGGACCCGCCCTGGGTACGGCTCCAATTATAATGGTTGGTGGTATCTGTTTGTAGTTGTTTGTCTCCGAGTCAGTGTTTATTGTGGCCAGAAGCCTAAAATTGTCAGTGGTTACACAGGTATGAGTAGTAGATGGTCCTTGTGACTCCTACTTTGGCTGACTGTACTGGATGTTCATATGCTGAATGTGCTTATATGCTGATATTTTATTTATAACTTGTTGGAAAAGAGAGTTCTATGGCCATTAAGCTCAATATCGAATCCTTGGTGTTTTTTCTTAGAAAAGGTTAGTGGTGGAGTGGTGGTCAAGCAGTTTAGTCATGTACAAGGATGGGAAATGTCACTAAATGATGGGCTATCTTTAACTTGCTAAAACAATACCAGCCTGCCATGTTTTGTTTACAGGAGACACATGTTATGTCAGATACAGTGAAGTATTTTCAAAGGTTACACTCTTTTTAATCTTCATATTCATGTGGTGTTATGATACATAAGCTTGTGCAGTTCACTTATATTCTGAAAGAGGTTGATTCAAAAGGTAGATTTTAATTTTACATGGTTCACTGTACTGCACTAATTATATAATTGATAATACAGTATTTGTATTCCCTTACAATATTTCAGTGAAGTGATGACACTTCAGATAAATAGCATGAGTTTCATATTGTATTAAGAGAAATTAATAGTGTTATAATGCCAGAAGTGAATACTAATCCCTCTTCTGGTCCCCTAATTGGTTTCCATGGTATGAGAAAAAAATACATCAATACAAGCATACATACTGTATTTAAAACCAGAAGAAAAAATCTGTAATACAAAGAGAAAAAAAAAATTCTTCTGGTAACAGCATACAATCCAGCACTAGAAGAGATAAGAAAGACAATCAAAGAGCTGCAACCCATCCAGGGGCAGACTGACAACTCGTGGGGCCCCCGGGCAATAGGGGATCATGGGGCCCCTGTGTCCTTGCCCAAACTCAAAAAAGCCTATGAAAAAGGTACCAGGGGCATCTCATGGGGCCCCCTACTGACCCCGGGCCCTCAGGCAGTGCCGAGTTTCCAAATGGTCAGTCCGCCCCTGAACCCATCATGACAAAGCATGAAACTCTGAAAGATTTTTTCTGATTACAAAGAAGGGTACTCCCGTTTCCTCCCACACTGCAAAGACATGCTGATAGGTTAATTGGATCCTGTTTAAATATGCTCTGATATGTGTATGTATGAATGTAAGTTAGGAACTTTAGAGCTGCCACCCCTTGAGGGTTAGGGACTGATATGAATGTTCAATATATATGTAAAGTGCTGCATAAATTGATGGCGCTATATAAGTACCTGTAATAAATAAATAAGTAATTAAATGAACAAAGCCCTGCAACAAAACATACTGCAAACTGTGCAACCAAATTAATCCATTAAAATGTGAAACACATCCAAAAGGTACCTTCAAAATCATACATCTTACCTTCAGTAATGTTGTGTCCCTCATCCAATGCAAAAATGCAACCAAGGTCCTTATGTTGGCAAAACAGAACAGAAATTACAAAAAAGAACCAATATACAGACACATAGATACTGTCAATCTAGGTGTTAGCTCTCTTGATACCTTTTCATTAATTAATAAAATTGATTAAATGGCTAGAGGAATTTTTGATCATTTTCCACTGATAACACAATTTAAAAGTATTTGTAGAGATACTTCTATTTTTTTGGGAAAATAAACCTCTATTAGTTGTTTCCAGTACCATCCCCTATTCACCTCTACTTTGTCAACTTTTTAGGGTGGAATAATTCCACAGTTTCTGTTTTTTGTAATCTGGGATGCGTTGAAAGCATACAGTATATTTGAGGGATTTTTGTACAACAAATTTTGGCTCTTAAATCCAATACATAAAATATGAGGAGAATGTGAAGATTTCAGTGAATAGAGCATAGGAGGAATATATCAATAGTCCTTCTGCTATCTCTAAATAATTGGGAAGCACCACAGGTTTTACTAGGAAAAATTCACCAAAGCAAGCTAAATATGAGTATTTGTTTCCTAGCAGTATTATTCTCAAGAGGGAGATAAATCTGGTTGCTTAAAAGAGACTATAGCATGGGCCTAGCAGCCATCAGTATATAAAGTACAGGGACAAGTGAAAATTAAATTAATGTAGACGTTTTTTCCACTACTGAAATGGAAGATACATTTATTTGTAATTCTGTGGTAATTTATATTTCACTAAACAGTCATATCCAGATCAATAGTTACAGTATATAATTCATTCCTACACAGTAAGTTTTGATGTTAGAGGATAGAAATTATTTAGATTCTCCACTTACTATAGAGAAGATGGAAAAAAAACAATGGACATGCTGCTTAATAATAAGACTCCTGGGATGATGGTCTTTTGGCAGAGGTATATAAGACATATAAAGTAATTATTCTGCTATCTTTACTAGATACTATCAATGCATCCCTTGAGCTTAAATACCAGTTTCTATGTCTGAATCAGTATCATTGGCCACCCTGCAACTAGGCAAAAATGCACTGTATCCAAATTCACAAAGCCCAATATATACTGTATGCTTACAGTTAATGTAAATTAATAGCTAAAATGTTGGCAAATCTCTTGGTTACAGTAATTCATAAATAATAAAGCTAGATCAAACATGGTTTATTCCTAATAAGTCTCTGGTCCTTAAAGCAGTATTAAACTCAAAAGCAAACATTTATTATATTGGAGCTAGCCAGCTTTTAGATGTGATAGCTGCATTTGTTTTCTTTTGCAAGCTTTATTTCCTTTATTTTCACCTCATGATCCTGCCAGTAACTCTGTTGTTTGCAAAAAAACAAACAGTGTCGAAAACCATCAGTTAGAGGTTTGGGACAAACCATTTACCGCTGACAGGGGTGCTTACAATGATCAGTTTTTATTAATGTATGTAAAATATTTATCTCAAAAGGAACAAAACTGGTGCTGTAACTGGCTAAAAAGTGCTAACTGAAGTTCAGCTTCAATTTGTTAGTGTATCTAAATCTTCTAATACTGTATATCTAACACTCCCCTCTCCTCAGACTTACAATGCTGCTGTCCAAAGTTATCTCTAAGGCTCCTCCATCCGGTGTGTAGGCTCTCTAATACAGGAAGTGTGCAATTGGCCAGAACACCAAGTGAAAACAGAGGAAAGAAAGCCTAAAAAAAGAAAACAAATGTACCCACCACATCTAATGATTAATAAGCTGTAATATATTACATTAATGCCGCTTTAATAGTCATTATACTTTTTTAGACTTACAAATACCTTTGATGGTATTGAATGGTCTTACTTATGAGCAGTGATGGAAAAATTTAATTTTGGCCATAAATTTATTAAATGGGTTAGAATTTTATGCATTTTTGTCTGTGTTAGGAGTCATGCATCGTTTTAGCATGGGTGTACAAGCAGAGATGTGCATGAAGATTTCTGTCACCATCCATTTGTCATTTACAGGATGACTGGATGCATGGACCACCTGTGCCTCCTGGGTAGGTAAGCAAGGACTTTTGCATGAGTGTACTGATCAGTGCAATCATGTAAATGAGGCTTCATTTACAATACTGTGGCTATTAAACCACTGGAAACTATGCTTAGAAATGCTTCAGGTATTATTTAAATTAAGTTCTGTGGATAAAAATAGTGTTATTGGGCACATGCGCGGCAGCCCAAGATGGCGAATCGGGTCTCCCTTAAGCACACACATGGGAAAAATGGGGCGGTGGAAACCGCCCATGACATCTCCCCTGGATCCAAGGCCTTCCATGTTGGATTGCTTCTTCACTAGGTCTGCATCCCCAGCCTCGAGAAGCTGCGGAGGCCCAAGTTGTGCTCCGGAGAGTCCACTGAAATGGCAGGGACGGACACAGGCGCTCCTGCTGCCCTGCCTCCTACTCTTGCACCCCCCTACCTGACAGCGGATATCCTGGAGGACAAACTACAGGTATTTTTACATAATATCACCCGCACTATTTCTGCTGAAATGGAGAGGTTAGCTCAAGAGCTCAGGGGGGAGATTACTCAACAGCTGTCATGTTGCCCCCTTGCATGTCAGGCTTTTTGTCCTGGTGACTCTAGACATCCTCGATGCCTCGGGTTTATATGTTTGATGATATCTTTGGCATCTTTTGCTCTTCTGGCCATATCCCGTGCAGCCTCTGTTCTTTGTGATGTATCCTTTATTGTTAGGCCTGTTGCTATAATAGCCTTCTGGTTCTCCTGTCTTATTTCATCGATAATTACATTGTATGCTCAGGTTGCACAGCTGCTATACCCATTACTGCCTCATGATGGCTCTAAGGCTGCTGTCATGTAATGCCAGATATTATATTTATTCAGGAAACTCTTTTTAAACAGGATGGCTCTTTTTGTTTTGCCTCCAAGAGCTTCCCACAATCCTACTCAGCCTTTTATCCTTCCGGGAAGACTGGAGTAGCTATATTGATTTGGAAAAACTGATCCCTGAGAGTCTCCTCCTCTTGCGCTGACCCACATGGCCGCTATGTTTTGTTGGAATGTATGTATGCTGGCACTCCATTTATACTTTTGAATTTGTATGCACCCAATTCTGGTCAGCTGTTTTTTCTCTCTGTTATGTTCGTTATCTGCTCCTTGTATGATAATTGGGGGGGATTTTAATTTAGTCACGTCACCCCATAAGAATAGAAGAGTGCTCTTTACCCCCACTCCGTTGAAGAGACTATGCTCCTCCTCTACGGATTTCTGCAAATTGATTCGGGAGCATCACCTCTTTGACTCCTGACGAATTAAAAAACCTCTACATAGGCAATTCATATTCCATTCTACTCCACATCGCATATACTCTAGGTTGGATCACTTCTTTGTCACCGCCCCCATGATCCCCTTCCTGGTCTTTTTGGAGATCAATCCGATGACATGGTCAGACCATGCCTCACTATCACTTGATCTTATCCTTCCTAACTTCAGCCCTATGGTTTTCCACTGGTGAGAGATTGATGAGAGAATGAGAGTTTTCTACGCTCAGAGCAACTTCTAGAGGAGCTCTATCAGGGTCTAGACACTTATTTTCAATTAAATGTTGGCACAGTATCCTCACCCTCTACCCTCTGGGAGGCCCATAAGGCCGTCATTAGAGGCCTCTGTATTTCCATGGGTGCCTGTTTGAAGAAGTCCTCTGTTTGCATCAGGCAATCCCTATTACACCAATTAATCACAGCAGAACACCGATTGCTTGATAAGATGTATATACCTTGGTTACAGAAGGTTTCCTATATACATGATCAAATCAGGGCTCTTGACCTACATAAAACAGCTTTCACCTGGGCCAAGCAAAAGTTTTATGAGTTTTCCAACAAACTGCATTGCGTGCTCGTGAATAAACTTAAGTCTCAAGCATCCCCTTCCTTACCAGGCCATTTACTCCAGTCCGATGGCAAACCCACATGTGACCCGCATGCCATGCCATGGCTTTAATATTTGGGGAATATTACGAGAAGTTTTATAACTGCCTCGCTCCTGATATCCATCCCCCCTTCAGTTGACCGCTTTTGATACCTTCCCATTTACAAGTTAACAGACTGGACAGTCTTCCCTACTCATATTATTATTATTATACAGTATTTATAAAGCGCCAATAGTTCGCTCAGCGCTGTACATTACAAAGGGGGACAGAACATGTGACAGAACAATACCAATACAATGCAAAACATGAGGGGATTGAGGGCCCTGCTCTTTCGAGCTTACAATCTAGGAGGGAGGGGATGGTGGCACAGGAGGAGATAGCTGTGGGGGATGGAGTGGTAGGAAGAGTGGAGGAGGTCGGCAAGATAGCAGGGGGTGGGGTAGGCTTCCCTGAAGAGATGGGTTTTCAGGGTGCTCCTAAAGGAGAGGAGAGTAGGTGATAATCTGATGGGTTGGGGCAGGGAGTTCCAGAGGATGGGTGACACCCTGGAGAAGTCTTGGAGGCAGGCATGGGAGGAGGAGACCAGGGAACTAGAGAGAAGGAGGTCTTGTGAGCAAAGGAGTGTGCGTGCTGGGCGGTACTTGAATATTAGGTCAGTGATGTAGTTCGGGGCAGTATGGTGGACAGCTTTGTACATCAGCGTTAGGATTTTGAATTTGATCCGTTGCGCACTCGGAACGTACTCATTTTACAAATCCTTTATTGGCATCTTTGCCCCTCATCTTCTTAACCTGTTTCAGGCTCTCTGGCAGGAGTCCCACCTGCACAATGATATTGCACACTCATACATTTCTGTGATCCCGAAGCCAGACAAAGACCACTCTCTTCCAGATAACAATCACCCCATAGCCTTATTAAACACTGACTACAAAATTTTTTATTTTTTTTAAATACTAGCCAATAGAAGGGCCAAATGTATTTCCAAACTTATACACAGAGACCAGATGGGCTTTGTCCCAGCTAGACACGCGACAGATAACAGTAGGAGGACCACTGACTTGATCGATTTCATCAACAAGTCCCCAAAACCCACTCTCTTGTTAAGCTTAGATGCCTAAAAAGTTTTTGAAAGATTAAGTTGGCCTTATGTTTCTCGTCTTGGAGATATTTGGATTTAGCAGTCCGTTTGTAAAAGCTTTGAAAGCCCTCTACTCCATTCCCTCAACTGGCTTCGTAATTATCACCTTCCATTCGTATGTCTAATGGTACGTACCAGGGGTGCCCTCTTTCCCCTTTACTGTTTATCCTCTGTCTAGAGACCCTAGCTATAGCTATCAGACCCAATCCTGATATTCATGGGATACATACCCACAATAGTTATTTTAAGCTGTCTTTGTTCGCTGATGATATTTTACTAACACTGACAGAGCCTCACACTACTCTTCCTGTTCTGCATCATACTCTCCAACTCTTTGATGCCTTGTCCTGCTATCAGGTTAAAACTTCTAAAACAGAAGTGTTACTGCTTCACCTCTGGACACAGCGGGCACCGGTTTGTGATGCCACGTGCTCCCAGGGAGTGCTAAATGTTTGCATTGTTTTCCTTTGTTCTTCCCTTCCCTCTTGTTTTGCAGATTTTCCTGGAAAGAATTACTTATATTGAACGTGAACTAAAGTTTGTTATAATATAAATCATATATTTCAACGGGGAGTGTCGCGTTTCACATGACTGTCATATTGACTGTCATAAGCCTTTAAGTGTTTTCTATATTTTATCTCTGCTCCTCCCTTTCCTTTGGTTTAGTTAAGAATGTATAGATAGCCCACCCTTTTTCACAGAAATGCATTGCAGCTCTAGCCTCATGTCATGAAGCAGGACACATTATGATCTTTTGACCTATCAAATGTTCATTGTTGTAAGATTCTCTCAGTTTATGGAATAAACTTCACAAGATGTACAAGATATCATCTCGATTGAGTCACTGACTGTGGTATCTAACTGAGATTGTGGTTATCACTATCTCATCACAACTGTAAGTTACAGAGATCACACTTTCAATGCTTAGATTGGAGAAACAGTCACAGAACATGCCTATTCAATCTTCCTACTTACTCCCAGTTGTAATGGACAGGTATATGCTGTAACATTTTTATTTTAGCAAAAGATGAGTTCAAAGAAAGAAGAAATACATCTTGATAGTGCTTTCCCATTTAGAAACATCTACCAGTCTTTATTTATACCAAAAACTGCATCTAGATGGATTTGTTCACTTAAGTGGTACACTACAGAGAAACACATTCACTGGCCCCTTAACCACATGAGTTCCGATAGGTTCTAACCCTTCATGATCAGGATATTTTTTGCTATTAGGCATTGCACCCCTTATAGATAAGACATTGAAAATGACATATCCCTAACTGAAAAAATCTAATGTTTTTTTTTTAGGCACCATACCACAAAGTTAAAGTACAAAATATATATAACAAATACAACTTTATTAATAAAATTCAAACAACCATTGTGGTAATGAAAACTGAGCACATAATAAACTCATCTTAAAAAAACTTATGAATGTTGATAACAAGCACAATTAATACATCACTCTAAAATCAGGCCTTTGATAGCCTAAATATCAGGATTGGCATAATTATTGCTAGTTGACACTTTGCTTGTGTTTTCCCGATGCGTTTTACGGGATGTGGCCCGCTTCTTCAGGGAGACAAAGTATAAAACTATAAAATTGTACAAAATAGGCCAAAGAATGAAGATAAATATATAACATATTAAAATCATAATAACAAATCTAGCACGCTGTATTAGATTTTACCAAAAATGACATCAATGACTTTGCAGGAGGCCAATGGAAAAAACATGAGCATACAGTAGGTCCAAGACGGAGTAAAGAGTATTGATGTACACCAATTAGACACAGTTTACCAATCTGTAGCAGGATACTGCAAAATCATCAAAGAGATCAAAGATGTTTAGAGTGTCCCAAGCAATTACAAACTACACCCCTACTCCCCAAACTAGTTGTATATCAGGTCCTTAGAAATGGCACTACAATACAAAAGAGACAAAATGTCTACTATATCCGAAAAGAGACTATCAACTTGATGCTGTTAAATTCTCAAATTCATTATTTCAAAGCTTTCTATACTTTATTCTAATCATCTCAAAGAAGGAGGAAAAAGGGAGGACATGATGTATAGATCCATGTATAAATGTCATTTAGATACATACCAAATCCAACAGAGTACTTATATGGTCCAAAAAATGTCTTCCAACAGTCAAAGTCCCTCTGGTAAAAAGGAAACCAATTCCCTGTGTGGCGGTGCTGCCGATTCACTTCAAAGACACAGCCATAAGGGCAAAGTCTCCATTGTTAGGCCTTAAATAGCAGACTAAATCACTCACCAAAATATTGGTGTTTCCGCCATATGACGCATGCGTGGTGCCATCATTGACATATATGCATGACGTCATGAAGCTCGGCGTCATCACGTCACGTGCTATGAT
Source organism: Staurois parvus (assembly GCF_062004578.1). Lineage (NCBI taxonomy): Eukaryota > Metazoa > Chordata > Amphibia > Anura > Ranidae > Staurois > Staurois parvus. Next base: position 14,928,022 of record NW_028317949.1, read on the forward strand.
GCCAGATGTCACATGCTAGCTGCCATTTTAAAGGAGTCATTGTAAGAAGACATGAGAGGCTAGGCACCAGTCAATTACCACAGGAGCAAACCAGAAAGGGAACAACAAGCTGCCAAGCCAGAGGACAAAAAATAAACCAGATCTAATATCTATATATATGTCAAAAACACATTATCATAAGGACATACACTCATGGTTCCAAATGCCTTCCTCAAGGTCAATTTTGATCACCATCTAACTTTTACAATTCATAGGTATAGATATCCAAGATCATAGTACATAAAAAGTGAAAATAATAAAGTACAAAAGTTTCAAAGTACATACAAAAATATACAAAAGAGATTAATACCTCAAAGCTAAACATATGTAAAAAATATAAAGAAAGAGAAAAAATAATAATAAGAAGAAGAATACACAAAGGCTGAGTATCAAGACAAGAAAGGTTTAAAACTCAATGAGCTGTCAAGTTGTATATCCATCTTGCTTCTTTTTGAAGGATACCACCTCTAGGGTCCAAATGTACTCTTTCAAGGGCAAAGAACTTAACACATTGTGGCTTATTGGAGTGATACCAGGTCCCATGTCTACCTATAGGGGATGAAATATCTCCCGTTTGGATGGCTGAAGCATGCTCATAAATTATTTCCCAAAACTTACGTTTGGTTTTGCCAACATAGAAACTGCCACAACTGCATGTCATCATATAAACAACACCTGCTCTTTGGTAGTTAACATAATGCCCTGCTTCATGCATATCCCCATTCAGCAGAATATGTTTTCTGCCTTGGGAGATGTATTGACAGTATACACAGCCACCACAAATAAAGATTCCCCTATGGTGGCATGGGTCTGTCCTTCCTGATCTATTGAAAGGACTAAGGCGACATTAATTGATCTATTCCTAGGATAAGTAATCTCAGCTTTATCCTTCACACATGTGGCCACAACTAGATCAGCTTTTAGTAAATACCAGTATTTATTTACAATATGGCAGATTTGTTGCTGTTGTTTATTATACCACATAATTAGCTTAGTAGAAGTTACTATATTAGAACTGGAATGTGAAGTCTAAAAAATCAAATTCATACACAACTGTTGATTGACTCGATAATACGCTTTTTTCAAAATCTTATTTGAACATCCATGAGCTAACAATCTGATTCTTAATGCATCTGCCTCTTGTTTGAAGTCTTCTTGATTGGAACAATTAAGTTTAAGATGGAAATATTGGCTATATGGTATAGACCTAATTAAATTACGTAGGTGGCCACTGTTGGCTCTTAAAATAGTATTCCCAGCTGTGGCCTTACAATACAAAGTGGACCCTAGGGTATGGTCTTCCCATATAAAGATCTCCACATCTAAAAAGGAAATATGTTTGGGGTCACATGTCATTGTAAAAGACAGATTGAAGTCATTAGTTCCCATATGTGTGATAAAGACATCCAACAGTTCTCTAGTACCATCCCAGAGGATGAGTATATCATCAATATACCTGTACCAGGACAAAATATTGCACAGGTACATTGAGAGAGACTCATCCCCAAATAATTGACATTCCCACCCCCCAGGCACAATTTGGTGTAGGATGGGGTACAGCAGGTCCTCAGGGCCACGCCCTGCACCTGGAGGAGGTGGGAAGTAAAATAGTTATTAGTCAAAATATGTTGGAGAATTTCAAGAACAAATATATTGAAATCAGTCTGGTCCCTGCTTCTTTCTTGTAAAAACATATTGACAATATCCAAGCTCTTAATGTGTGGTATACTACTATATAAAGCCTCCACATCCAGGGCCAATAGTAAGTATTGGCAGGGACCTGCATGTCTTCCATTATTTGTAGCAAGTGAATTGTATCTTTAGTATATGATGGTAGACTAATAACATGTGTCCTTAAATGTATGTTCACCAAGGTACTTGAATTTTCTGTAAGACCACCACATCCAGAAATGATGGGCCTACCTGGGGGTTTCTTTAAATTTGTATGCACTCTGAGAATGGCATAAAAAGTAGGGAGACATGGCCATTCAGTATTCAAAAATTCCCAAGTACTCTTAGGAATATTATTTTGTAAGGCATCATTAATAATTGTATAGTAAGTTAATTTTGCCTTGTTTACTTGATGTTGGGAAACCTCTTTATACCATTTTGTATTTTTTAGAATCTGCTGGAAAACAGCACTGTATTGATCACAAGACATTACTACAACATTGCCTCCCTTATCAGGAGGTTTTATCACTAAATCCTTTCTTCTCTTTGGTTTATCCAAAGCTAACTCGTGAGATTTGTTCAGGTTTTCTCCAGATGTATCCAAAACGGGCAAGGCAATAACTTCCTTTGTTGTTTGCTGCACAAAAGCAAAGATGTTGCCATTGAGGGTTAGTGAAAGAAAGGTTTTGGACTTGGATTTAAAGGCCTTCGTTGTTTGCTGCACAAAAGCAAAGATGTTGCCATTGAGGCTGAAGAAGAGGGCTGCATCCTGTGAAATGCATTGGAGAACACAAGCAAAGTGTCATCTCGCAAAAATGATGCCAATATTGAGATTTAGGCTATCAAATGCCTGATTTTGCAGTGATGTATTAATTGTGTTTGTTATCAACATTCACAGGGCTTTTTAAGATGAATGTTCTGTAAAAAAATCACTGCACAGAGTGGGTAACACAACAATATCCTAATTAACAAGAATTCAACTATAGGTGAGTCTAATTCATTATACAGGTGTCCAGCAGACAGTAGATTATAAAAGGGCATTACTCATTAAAGAAAACCCCTTCCCATTTCATGCTGACAGCAATGGCACCACATGGAAGAGAAATGCCACAAGACCTGAGAAAAAAAATAATTTCTTTACACAAGAAAAGTGAAGGCTACAAGAAGATCAGCTAAGCTTTACTTATCAGTTAGAATACTGCAGCAAAAGTGATACAAAAATTTTACAAAGATGAAACTGCAACCATCTCACAGAGATGTCCAGGCCATCCACGGACGTTAACACCTCCACAGGAGCATCTTCTGATGAGAAGGGCTGAAGAAAATTGCCATGCAAGTAGAAAGCCAAACTGGGGTGATTGTTTCCCATGACACAACATAGCGTACACTGCAGAGTAATGGCATGCATGGGTGTCATCCATGAAGGAAGCCTCTCCTATAAAGTCCATGCACAGAAAAGCCTGGCTAGAATTAGCCAGGGCCCATGCTTAAAAAGAAGAATACTACTGGGACTCTGTACTCTGAATTGATGAGACCAAGATAAATGTTTTTGGAATTGATGGCTTCAAAACTGTATGGCATCGCAAAGGTGAGGAGTACAAAGAAAAATGCATGGCACCTACAGAGAAACATGGTGGTGGCAGTGTCATTTTGTGAGGCTGCATGAGTGCTGCTGGTGCTGAATTTCATTGATGGTATCATGAATTCACAAATGTACTGCTCTATATACAGAAGATGATACCATTACTCCATCCCCTTGGTCATCGTGCACTTTTCCAACATAACAATTATCCAAAACACACATCTAAGGCCACTGTTGTATTTCTAAAGAAGAACAGGGTGAAAGTGATTAAGTGGCCAATTATGTCTCCTGATCTGAACCCAGTTGAACACCTATGGGGAATTCTGAAGAGACAAGTTGAGCATCAGTCTCCAGCATCCAGGTTCTAAAAGAGGTAATTCTTGAAGAACGGAAAACGATCGCTCTTGCAATATGTCGTCACCTTGTTCATTCCATGCTTTAGTGCTGTCCTTACAAATCATGAAGGTTGTGGGATGTATTCATTTTTGCATTAAATAATTTGAGTAAAACTGAAGATTTTGTAATCTAAGTTATATTATTAAGCTTACTTCCATGTAATGAGCTAAACAAATGCTCTATAAAACTCGGTTTTGTAAAAATTTTGGAAATTGTTCTTGTGTTCATTGAGATATTGATTAAAATCTTACTTTTCAAAAGGGGTATACTCATTTATGCTGAGCACTGTATACGATCCTGCCAGGAGCAAATTAACTAATTCTCCATAGCAACTTTAAAGGGGCAACAAAGCATCCCCTGTCTACAAGGGTGCTACTAATTTCCAAAATAATGATATTTGAGATTGCATATGACACTTTTGGTTTAGGCTTTCATGGTTTCTAAACCAATTATATTCTAATTTTTATGGATTTGCTATATTTGTGGCACTTTTTGTGAACAGTTATTAGGTCTGCCATTTCAATTGTCTTTAGCAATGTGTGCTATATTATCTTATCTAAGACTTTGACTGGATATATACAACATAGGTGCATGTCTTTGCCAGCATTGATGTTGTTATTTTATGTCCATTTCAATAACAGTAAAAACTTTTTGGATTAAAAAATATAGAGACACATATACTGTATCTCAGGGTGTGCAATGAGATGTGGCTGGATCTAAGGGGGTGCTGGGGTGGGGTGGGCTGAACCCCTCAGATTTTACTTGTTCCCCTCCAGGCTGGTCATCCCATAGACATTGTGCCTGGTCACAGTGCTCCTCTCCCTATCCCCACACTCAGAGCCAGGACAAGAGGAGAGCCGCCTGCTGCAGGTAAGTAAAGTGTAAAGTCTGGAGAGAAGCTGCAGCAGAATAGAGGAGAGCATGAGAAGGAGTTGCTGGCTGTGATCTCCCACTCCTATCAAACCAGTGCTCCTCCATGCACAGGACTGCTAAATTGGACTGTACACATGCTGATAATTATCACCCTCTAGCCACATTTGCTGCTGCTGGGAGATGAGCACTCCTTGGAGGACATAGGGGGCAGGTAATCAAGCCATGTAAAATCCAATGTAAGAGCGATCCTGTGTAATCTACTGCATGGAGAAGCACTGTTCTGACAGAAGAGGGAGAGCACAACCCACATCTCCTTCCTGCTCTGTAGCAATTGGAGGGAGTTGGCGGAACTTACAGAGAGAGGAATTTTACTGAGACTAGAGTGGAAGGATAGGGGTAGGAATCATTTGTGCTTGAGTTGGGGTGAGAGGTTTGTTGTTGTGTGGAAATGGTGGGCTATTCATGCTGAGAAGGGTAGTTTTGGAGATTTTTGCTAAGAGGATGAATATTGGGTATTTGTGCTGGGAGGGGGTGAGGGATTTGGGATAAGAGGGGGAATGGGATGGATTTTACCCCCTGTCCACTGCCCTGCTATGCCCTTGTTCAGTGCCCTGTTGATCTCCTGTCCTCTGTCTTATTGACTCCTTGTCCTCCATCCTGCTGACCCCCTGTTCTCCATCCTGCTGACCCCCTGTCCTCTGTCCTGATAACCCTTGTTCTCCATCCTGCTGACTCTTGTCCTCTATCTGCTGACCACTGTCCTCCATATCGCTAATCCCTGTCCTCTGTCAAGCTCGCCCCTGTCCTCCATCCCACTGAGTCCTGTACTCCATCTCACTGACTCATGTCCTCTGTCCTGCTGATACCTGTCCTCTCTTCCCCTGACACTGACCCCCATCCTGCTGACCCCTTTCCTCCATCCTGCTGATCCCTGTACACTGCCCTTCTGGCTCCCTTTCTTCTGCCATGCTGATCTCTGTCCTCTGCCCTTGTGGCCTCTCTTATCTGTCCTGCTAATCCCCGTCCTCCATTCTGCTCACCCCTGTACACTGCCCTGCAGACCCTTCTCCTTTGCCATGCTGATCCCTGTCCTCTGCCCTGCTGGTCCCTGTTCACTGCCCTACTGACCCTTGTCTTCTTCCCTTATAACCCCTGCTCTCCGCCCAGATGACCTCTGTCCTATGGCCTGCTGACCCCTGTACACTGCCCTGCTGACTCCCTGTACACTGTCCTGCTGCCCCCTGTACACTGTCCTGATAACCCACTGTACACTTCCCTAAAAACTAGTGGCCCCTGTACAGTGCCCTTGAAACTGCTGACCCTATACTCTGCCCTGCTGATCCCCTGTACATTGCCCAACTGACTCTTATTCACTGCCCTCCTAACTTTGCATCCTCTGCCCCCTCTTCCCTCTGCCCTCTGACATTTTTTACTGCACCCTCCCATCAGACAGGCTAGATCCAGCCCTGAAGTTAATATTTTGCTTAAGGCTCCCCAGCTTTTCTATGGTTGCTATAAAGTTTCAGTCTTCATGTAAGAGGGAGAAAAGTATTACTCTAATAGTTACAATGCTGAATAATTATATGAGTGAATAAAAGTCCCTGTTAAAAAAATAGAAAGTTTAAGTATGGATTTTGCAGTCCTGAAATATGTAAAAAAATAATGAATGATGCAACTACCCCAAAAATATATCAGCTTGGGTGGACAGATTCTTTATCCCAACACCTATCTTTTATTGAAAGCAATGGTAGTTGCTAAAATGTTGTAAGCTTATATTACATGTTTAGTAAAAGTAAATAAGTAAATGTATAGAGATCACAAGAGAAAACTTTTTTCACAATCAGCTCAGGAAACAGAAACAAAAACAAGTTGTTACAATTATAGACAATCATACAGCTGTTGTTAAGGAATTAGTATGCAAGTATCTGCAGCTGTCCAAATTGTACCCTTATACCACTGTAATATTTAAAGGCCAAACTTTAGAGAATAATATAAATACTATATTCAGGAAATGCAAAATGACTTTAAAAACAACATACAAATGGCTTACACCAGCTGCTTCAATTATTGTGCCTTGGTTTATGTAAATATAAATAAATAAATTATATCCATGTTTGTGATTTTTGGTATCCAATTGGCAAAATACATGCATCTTCCTAAAATGTCTCAGTTGATGAAATGCACTTTCCACTCCATATGGTACAAAGTTTTTCTTACAGATATATTTGGTTATTAGGTCACCTATCGTTATATTTGATATCATTTATTTTATGGCTCATTTCCACATCTGTAATTTACACTTCTGGGCTCCACCAACATGGTCCTCAAAAATTATGCATTGTTCAATTTTTAGGCTCAGAAATGCTATCTACCTACATCCATGTGTCTACAGGCTTTGATGTGCATCCCCATTGTTCCAGCTTCCTATTAAAGGGCAATTTGTGACTCAGGTTACCCTTTTTTTTTGTTTACAAACGATTTTATTGAGTATAAGTAGACAATAAAATAACAGCACATTTTCAAATATTAACAGCAAAAACAAGGCACTTTGGAAAAGTACAATTCAGAAAAAGATATCATAATAATGAAGAGAAGAAACAGAAGAAAAGTAGATTGCAAGTACATGAAATACGTTAATGATAAGAGAAATTGAATAATACGTCTGTTAACAGCATCTGTCAGTCATTGTTCACTGAAAACGTTATCAATCATGCAATAAATGTCTATAATCCCTCCATGACTCCCATTTTTTATCAAATAAGTGCATCTTATCCAGCAAAGTATAATGAATGCGTTCCATGAGCATTACAGCATCAATTCTGTGCAGGATGGAGGCCAAAGGTACAGCATTGGATCTCCAGTGTAAGGCAATAGACCATAAAGTGGCAATACAAATAGTATGTATCAATCTCATAATGGCATCAGGGACCCCTGGGATGTGAGCCCCCAATAGGCAAGTTTGAATAGATAAGCATACTGGGGTACCCGCCAGTGAGGTGGCCACCTCGGATATCCTGCGCCAAATCAGAGATATGGACGGGCAATCCCAAAATATATGCACCAAAGTGCCTGTAAAACCACAGCCTCGAAAACATAGAGGGGACGTTTGTGGGTACAATCTATGTAGTCTTGATGGGGTATAATACCATCTAGTTAAAACCTTAAGGGCCGTTTCACGAACCGAAAGAGATCGAGAGCTTTTACAGATATTATCCACCATGGAATCCCAATCCTCATCCGAAAAAGTGGTACCACTATCCTCCTCCCACCTCTGTCGGTACAACGGAGGCGTATGAAAAAGACAAAGTAAAGATTGGTGATAAAAATTGGAAATAAGACCCCTACCCCTGGGAGAGTCACGGCTGGTACGTTCAAAAAAGGAAACCAGAGAAGACGGTGTAAGGCCAGAATGTGATTCAAAAAAGTGTCTAATCTGTCGGTAACGATGGTACTCGCGAAGGGGAATATCAAAAAGCGCGCGTAGCATATCAAAGGTAATGTAAGATCCTCCTCTTTGAAAATCAGATAATCTGATAAGAGATTGATCATACCACCAACGAAACAGTTGAGGAGAAGAAAAAGCTGGTGTAAAAGTTGGATCACCAAAAAATGAAATACCGGGGGGAATAGGAGAGACCAAATTTAATTTAAATTTGTATGTGGACCAAAGTGTCATTGAATGGGTCACTATGGAGTTATAAAATGTAAGTGAACGTGGAGAGACCCTGGACCACAAGATGCTCGGTAAGTAGAATGGGCGTATGGACTGAGATTCAAATTTGACCCATGGGATCTGAGAGTTAATAGTTGCCCACTGTGATAGCTGCGCAAAACGAGCCGAAAGATAATATATCCAAAAATTGGGAAGACCGAGGCCTCCAGTCCGTTGTGAGCGGTATAAAATCGCTGAGGCAAAACGTGCACGCTTATTACCCCAGATAAAATTATTAATGGTCCGCTGAAATTGGCTCAGAAACGTTTTTGAGACTGGAACTGGAAGAGCTCTAAAAAGATAAAGAAGTTTAGCCAAAATATTCATTTTAACAGCCGTGACTCTACCCAAGAAGGAAATAGGATAACCATGCCAAATCTTCAGTACAGTAGATAGACGTGATATACACGGTGGATAATTAGCAGCAAATATATCTGAATAACTGGGAGTGAGATTAACACCTAAATAGGATATCCGGTCTGTAGACCAGCGGAATGGGAAGGAGCTGCGGAGAGATGCACTTAGGGAATCAGGAATATTAATCGGCATAACTACCGATTTGGTAAAATTAACAGTAAGACCTGACGTTATAGCAAAATCATTCAGTATGACACATAAATTAGGCAATGAAGTCAACGGGTTAGTAAGAAAAAGCATAACATCATCAGCATACATGCTCATTTTAAATTGTGAGACTAACAACGGGTAACCTGAAATATCCGGGTGTGATCTGATCGCTACTGCCAAGGGTTCCAACACCAGTGCAAATAAAAGGGGTGAAAGGGGACAGCCCTGACGGGTACCTCTACCCAATGTGAAAAAGTCTGAATTGCAGCCAGGGAGCCGTATTCTTGTCTTCGGAGAGTCATATAAGGCGTGTATACCGGCTAAAAATTCGTTATTAAAGCCCATTTTTCGTAGCAAGGAAAACATATAGGGCCAAAGAACACTGTCAAAGGCCTTGTTTATATCCAGACTCATCAGCAAGACCTCTTTAGAATGTAAATTAGCATCTTGAATAACGTTGAGCGTGAGGCGAATATTATCAGTGATAAATCTGTCTGGGATAAATCCAGATTGGTCCGGAGAGACCAAAGAGGAGATAATAGGGGCCAACCTGTCCGCCAAGATGCGGCTAAATATTTTCAGATCATTATTCATTACGGAGATTGGTCTATAGTTTTGTGGTAAGCTGTGATCTTTCTGTGGTTTGGGTATTAAAGACATGTTAGCCAACAGCATCTCCTCCGGGAACCTACCCCCCTGCAAAACATCATTAAATAAAGTTATCAGATAGGGAGCCAAAGTAGAGGCAAAATGTTTGTAATAACTAGCAGTGAACCCGTCTGGACCTGGCGCAGTAGAGCTTTTCAGGGCGCTAATTGCACGAGTTATCTCCTCCAGAGTGCAGGGGGCATTAAGAGAAGCAACTTGAGAAGGTGTGAGAGCAGGGAGGGGTATAGAATCTAGCCACGAGGCTGCTGGTGAAACAGAGTCCGACCGTGGAGGGGCTAATAGGTTAGAATAAAAGTTTTCAAAAATGCCCAAAACCTCCTGAGGCAGAGATGAAATAGCACCCGAGTTAGTACGCAATTTATAAATATGTGGGGGGCGCATGGAGTGATTCAGTTTCCTTGCAAACATAGAGGAAGCCGAGTTGCTATGTAACAAAAATGTGGCTTTTGACCAGCGGAGAGCTTTTTCAGTTTTTTGGGATAGCAGAGTATTCAATTCTAAGCGCTTTTGAGATAGTAACTGTTTATTAAGAAAAGATGGGTTAGCAATATGACTTCGGTAATGTGCTTCCAATTCTAGGGTAAGAAGCAGAATTTGCTGCCATCGTTTTCTATTTCTGGATGAAGCCATAGAAATAAGGCGGCCTCGTAAGACCGCCTTATGGGCTACCCATAATGTGGCTGGAGAAATATCAGGAGTCGAGTTAGATTGAAAATATTCCAAAATAGATGCAGCTACTTCATGGCGGGAGTCAATATCCGTAAGCATAGAATCATTGAGTCTCCATGAGAAGGGAGTGGGTGCCAATCCCATACATGTGATAGACAAGGCTATAATATTGTGATCCGACCAAGGACTCAAGTGGATGTTCGCTATCCTAGAGTTTGCTAATAAAATAGGGGTGCAATAAATATAGTCTAATCTAGCATAAGAGTCATGTGGGTGAGAATAAAATGAATATTCTCTAGCTCCTACATTATGCGCCCTCCAGGCATCTACTAATTGGAAGGCCTCTAGTCTTTTAGTAAGTGATTTTGGGAAGGCGTGGGAAGAGTGCAAGAGTGAGCTACGGTCCAAAAGAGGATTTGCTACCAGGTTGAAATCACCACCCACCAATAGATGGGGTGACAAAAATCTATCAAGAACATCAAAAAATTTTGAGAAAAAGGTAGCTTGTGCCGAATTCGGTGCGTAGACATTTCCTATTGTAAGTTCTCGGCCTGAAAGGGTGCCCTTAAGAATAATAAACCTACTGTCTGGATCACGGTACACATGTTGAACCTCAAAGGGGATTGAATTATGCAGAAAAATGGCCACCCCTCTACTCTTGGAGGAGTGTAAAGTATAATACCCTTGTCTATAGGATTTGTGAAAATATGTCGGGTGTTTTGCGGCTGCAAAATGTGTTTCCTGCAATAAAATAATTTTAGCCCCTAATCGCCTATACTGAAGAAAGGCTGTTTTGCGCTTGTTTGGCGAGTTGAAACCCTGGACATTATGCGAGATACATTGAATTGCCATAATATGCAAAAATTATTACCATCAGCAAAAAAATATACATTGACAAGACATATACTCGAATTATTTGGCTAGATGTAAGGACCTTCAAGTCCATAACAAATAGATTTACGGGTAGCATTACCAGTCTGGGGGACATCCAGACCCCAAAATGGGGGTCGGGACGTCCACACACCGGTATCAAGTCAACATCATGTACGAAATTTTTGAGGAAAAAAAAGACAAAAAACAGTAAAAGTGAAGCAATGATAGCTGCGACAATGAAAAGAGTAACTGAGAGACATGGATCAGGTATGCAATTAGCTATACCTGAAAAAACAAAAAATTTCAACATCAAAGGGCCAATCGGGCCCAAACCCTGTCTCCATAACACATGAAAAACGGAGCCGTCACCCCACAATCGGGCGGTGATTCCTCCGGTCATGTCAGGAGGCAGGGTGGGGTAACGTGTCCAAGAGTTGTGAGGCCATGAATCAGTGGGCGATATTCAGAGGGCCCGAAGACCCTTGTTAGACTTAAACACATCCAGTTATCAACGAGAGAGCATATATAGTCTATATAAACACAGAAACAGCTCAACAGCGTCCACAAAAACACATATATATATCCCCAAGGTGTAGGGGGTGCTGAACAATAGACATCCCGTGGGTTGCCTCCTATCCCAATCAAGGGAAATCGCTGACCAGGATCATCGATGCAAGTAATAAAAGGCAGGAAGGCATGGTCCCATCAGCCCAGTTCTTGTCGGGCCCTCCTCCTTTCCCTCCGTGGAGATGGAGTGTGCCAGATAGGAGAGACACGAGGTGTAGGGGGGGGACGTCGAGGTGATGGGGCATCCGCCAGGCCCAACTTGGTCAGGATCTCTCTGCCCTCAGGAAGGGATGTAGCAATATATGTGCTCCCATTATGTGGAACTATCAACTTAAAAGGGAAGCCCCATTTATAACGGATACGAGCTGAAAAAAGAGCCGTTGTAACCTCCTTCATTTTCCTGCGCTTCTCCAATGTAGCCGGAGAAACATCTGGAAAAATTTGTAAAACCGAGCCTTCAAAGGAGATCGTTGGAGTGTTGCGAGCAGCTCTGAGTATGTCTTCTTTGGTCAGGAAATCTTTAAGACACAGAACAATGTCCCTAGGCAGTTTATCACTAGGGGGTTTAGGGCGCAGGACTCTATGGATGCGATCACAGGCAAAGGATCCAGGATTGCAATCCGGAAGGAGACATTTGAATAGCTTGGTAACGGTTTGTGAGAGATCAGAAACAGATTCCGGAATTCCCCTGACTCGCAGATTATTTCTGCGGTTGCGATTGTCAAGGTCTTCAACCTGTGCCTGCAATTGTAAAAAGGCCGTTTGTAGATGATCATGTTCTCTGGAAAGGTCCCCATAGGCTAGGCTAAGTTCATCATGTTTAGTTTCCAAGCGATCGGTTCTAGAGCCCAATGTGGCTATTTCCTGAGAGAGAACATTAGTGCTTTTGTGTAATTCTGATTGGAATTTGGCGGCCAATTTAGTGTACATGGTTTCCAAGCAAGATTCCAGGTCACCCTTTGTAAGTTGCTGTGCATCTTCACTGACCAGAGTTAATGAAGGAGTTGTGATATCACGCAAGGGTTCGGATGGGGATGCTCGTTCTGCGTCACCTAGAGACATGTTGCAAATCTCGTGTGTCTTAAGTAGATATGTAGTGAGGGACTTTTGAGCTTGTCCCTTCTTTTTTTTGGTGGACGGCATACAGAGAGTCTCCCGGGGGTGATCAACTGGAAATTGGATGATAAAAGGAGATAATGACCCCAGGGGACCTATAACGCCCGAGTCAGGTTTAGGGTTGTATTTACATAAACGCTGTCAAGCTTATCCGAAAAAACTTTATATTGTAAATACAGTTAGCAAGCCATGAGGACGTGGAGTGGACATAGGCCGTGGTGCACCCCATTAATAGCTCCAGGGTCTGGGATGAACAGGGGGGCAAGTATAGGACAGAGGATCCCTTATGATGGCCTGAGAATCCTCCAGAGCAAGTATAGTCAGCCCATACACCCCTCCAGGGCAGTATATAGGCCTCAGTGGGTTTCTGGGCCCAGCAAAGGCCTCAATCACAGAGGAACGGGGTCCCTGGAGTGGCGGGCGGGAGCCCCGTCCCCCGAGACGTCAAAGGGGGATAGGATGGTCAGTGTCTACCAGCCTCCTGCACTCACCGTAGCTCGGATGTGAGGAGGAGGAGGTCCGGGCCGGATGCAGTAGGCCGCAGCCACAGGGAACGGCAATATGCTGCTCCGTCTCTTCCCCAGGTCCAGGGGATGCAGAGGATGTCACCAACGTCTCAGGAGGGTCCGCCGCCGCCCGGATGATAGCGGATGCAGGCAGAAACCTCCGGAGTCACGGACCATGCGGCCGCGCTAGGCCGCGCGCATCCACCGCCAAAGATGGCGGAGATATCCCCCGGGGCCTCTCTCCCAGGTACAGGGGAAGCACCCAAGGATCCAGCCGCTCCGCCGTGGTCCGCAGCAGCACGGATGGCGGTGGATTGTGTAGGTCGGCGACGGAGCTCCGTATTATGTGGCCGCTCCGGTCGCCATCTTGGACACGCCCCTCAGGTTACCCTTTATGGAATTTATTAGCTTGTGAGCTTGATCCTCCATACATTTCAGATGGAATGCAGTTGCTGACTTTGCCTGTTCATATGTTACTATAACACATATCCTGTCTCACCTTTCTGTGTTTTCTCACTAAATATTTGAACCTTGTTCTGGCTTTGATGTTTCTGGTTACACCTGACGATCTTTGTCAACACCACATAATTCTGCTTCTTTCTCATCTTTTTTTTTTTTTTTTTATATAATGTACTTTTTATTGATTTTCAAAATGCTTACAACAAACAGATTTGCATAGAATAATGAAATAACAATCACAAAGCAATAAAAGAACAGAGAAATAGGCTCATCGCTGAGAGGCATATAGGTGCATACAATGTCAATACAGAACAGTGAATTAGCCATCATTTTCAGACAATTGAGTAGGCAAATCGGAAATGGGAAGATCCCACATTTCCCAAACTGCCTCAAAGATGGGGACAGAGTTAGCATACAAAGCAGTGAGGTACTCCATTCTTCTAATCTCTGCTATAACCTTCACCAATTCCGTTCATGTAGGAGGCATAGTAGAAAGCCAATGCATGGGAATGGTTCTCCTGGCTGCTGTTAAAACATGGGAGGAGAGTTTCCTGGCAAATTTGGAGAGGCCTTAAAAAGGACGGCCCAACAAAAGTGGATGAGCTCAAATGAAATAGGAGCCTGTATAAGTAGCTGCAAAAGGTTAAGGACCTGTTTCCAAAAGGGTGCAATGTGCTGGCAAGTCCAGAAAATGTGGAAGAGAGTGCCAGTTTCCTCGCCACAATGCCAGCAGACAGGAGAAGCATTTGGATTGGGAGCATGGAGAATCTCAGGGGTCTTATACCAAAACATCAGTACTTTATAAGTGTTTTCTTTATATACTAAACATATAGAAGATCTGGAAGCAGCCTCCCAAATCCTACTCCATTGATCCATGGCAATATCACATTGGAGGATCCGGGGCCATTTACGCATATAAAGGTGTGCATCAATAGAAAGGGGGCAGGCATCTTGAAGCAGCTTATAAGTGGAGGAGATGTTTGTGAGAGGTGGTTGCAGTGTTGGTCATAGAACAGAGTAGAGAACAAGGGTGCGCTGGACTTAATTGCAGCCATTCAATCTCGGCCCATTTTCTTAGGAGGGTGTTGGGAGGACCATGAGACAAGAGCACAAAGGTGAGTAGCTAGATAATGCAACACAATGTCTGGGGCCCCCAAACCCAGACATTGAGGACAATGAGGAGAGAGAAGGACAGTACGGGCAATTCAATGAGATTTATTATGCCAGATGAAGTGGAGGAAGGATTTCTGAAGGGAGCACAACTTGGACATGAGAAAAGGAACAGGAAGCTTCTCAAAGAGATACAGAAGTTTAGGCAGTATGGTAATTTTTAGCAAGTTAATCCGTCCAAGGAAGGAGATGGCAAGATTGTCCCAAGATTTTAAGGATTGAGAAATTGCATGAAACAGAGGGGAGAAATTCACTTCATAAAGGGAGTGATATGAGGAAGTAAAGTGGGTACCTAAATACTTCAAGGCGTGGGGGCACCATCGATAGGGATAATTTAACTGAAGGGAAGATAAAATTGTAGATGGTATGTGGAGTGGTAATATTTCAGTATTAGAACCTTATAACCTGACAGGGCACCAAAAAGCTGTAAGACCGGCAGAGAAATATAGGGCTCCGTCAGTGTCAGCAAGATATCATCAGCGAACAAAGACAGCTTAAAGTCACTATTGTGGGTGCGTATCCCATGGATATCCAGATTGGATCTAATAGCTATAGCCAGGGTTTCCGAACAGAGGATAAACAAAAAGGGGGAAAGCGGGCATCCATGGCATGTACCATTGTATATCCAAAAGGAAGGGGACATAAATTATGCAAATTTGACCGTGGAGGATGGAGATGAGTAAAGGGCTTTTAAAGCAGCTACAAACAGACCACTAAACCCAAATCTCTCCAGGACTAGAAACATGTATGGCCAACTTAGTCAGTCAAACATTTTTGGGCATCCAAGCTCAACAAGAGGGTAAGAGTCAAAGACTTATTGACTAGATCAATCAGGTCAATGGTCCTCCTGGTGTTATCTATGGTGTGTCCAGCAAGGAAAGCCCACCTGGTCTCTGTGTATAAGCTTGGAGATACATTTGGCCAATCTGTTAGCTAGTATTTTTGTAAAAATCTTGTAGTCAGAATTTAATAAGGCTATAGGACGATAATTATCTGTAAGGGAATGGTCCTTATCTGGCTTGGGGATCACAGAAATGTATGCGAGTGTAAAATCATCGTGTGGATGCGACCCCTTCAGGAGATCCCAAAACAGAGTCAGGAGATGGGGGGCTAAGATGCCAATAAAGGACTTGTAATATGAGTAAGGAACATTGTCTAGCCCTGGAGATTTGTGAGTAGGGAGATGTTCTTCAATAGAGATGTCTGCGTCTAGGGCTGTAACATCGGAAAGTGAAAAGTATGGTAATTGTAAGGAGTTAAAAAAAGCGTCAAAAGCAGCCCTCTGAAGGGGAAGGCGATTATCATGGGCTAGGCAATTATAGAGCTTCTCACAGTATTCCCCAAATACTGTAACCAAAACATGCGGGTCACATGTGGGTTTGCCATCAGACTGGAGTAGGTGGCCTGGCAGTGAGGGGGATGTTTGAGATTTAAGTCTATTTACAAGTATGCAATGCGCTATATTAGAAAATACATAACATTTTTGCCTAGCTCAAGCGAGAGACTGAGCAGTTTTATGCAGTTCAAGAACCTTAATTTGATCTCGTATAGAGGAAACTTAATAGCAATCATCGTTTAGCTAGAGATAGTTGGTGTAAGAGAAATTGTCTGGCACAAACAGAGGCCTTCTTTAAACGAGCGCCCATGGAAATACAGAGGCCTCTGAAGACAGCCTTGTGGGTCTCCCAGGGGGTTGAGGGTGAAGCTACCGAGCCAATGTTATGTTGAAAATAAGCATCCAGGCCCCATGAGAGTTCCTCTTGAAGTTGTTTCAAGCACAGAAAACTGTCATTGAGGGAGAAGGAGATCAAGCAACAGTGAGGCATGATCTGACTAAGTCATCGGATTGATCTCAGAGGAGACCAAAAAGGGGATCAGGGGGGTGGTGACAAGAAAAGGTCCAATCAAGAGAACCTGCAATGTGGAGTAGAATAAAATGTGAATTGTCTATGGAGTGGATGTTTGACCCACCAGGCATCAAAGAGGTGATGCTCCCGGATCAGTTTACGGAAAGCCGGTGAGGAGGAGTATAGTCTCTTTGACGGAGTATATGGAAAAAGAACCTTCCTATCCTTATGAGGGGACATAACCAGGTTAAAACCCCCCCAACAATCATGCATGGAATAGCTAGGGAACACAATTTATCTAAAGTCTGAGAGAGAAATAACATCTGACCAGAGTTGGGTGCATACAATTTCAAAAGCACAAGTGTAAAGCCCTCGTACATACATCCCAGCAAAATATAACAACCAAGTGGGTCAACCTGAGAGCAGGAGACCCGCAGGGAGCAGTCTTTCCAAATCAAAATAGCTCCTAGAGGCAAAGCGAAAAGAGTCATCCTGTTTGAAATGGGTTTGAAAAGGGTTTCCTGAATAAATATGATATCTGCTCCCAAGGATCTGAACTGCTACAGAACCATCCACCATTTCTGAACTGAATTAAGACCTTTGACATTATATGACAACAGCCTTAACCCCTTGATGCCGCCGGCACACAAATATGCGACCTCATAGAATTGGGCTTTTTTCCATGGGGCTGCATATTTGCGTACCTGTCTTTGTGCTGGGAGTGCTCCACTCGGCATGCTCCCAGCACCGAGACCGCAGTGTCACTGAGAGCCCTAACGATCTAACGATCGGGACCCGGGACTCCTGATTCCGGGTCACGTGATCGCTGTGATAGCCTCTGATTGGCTATTACAGTGATCAGTCACTGTGCAGCCCGGCCCCCTTGTTTTTTCTCTCTCTATGAATGGAGAAGAGAGAAAAAAATGTTTGTTAAAAAAAAAAAAAGAAGTTAAATAAATAAATATTAAAAAAGAAAAAAAAAATAAAGAAAAATACCTAGATCAAGGTTTGATCTAGTTCAGTGCCAGGGTTAGTGGTTGGGTCAAGGTCAGGGTCAAAGGTCAAGGTCAAAGGTCAGGATTTAAAAAAAATGGTATCAGTGTCAGTTAGCGTTAATGTCAGTGTCAGTGTGTTTTAGGTAAAAAAAAAAGAAGTCAAAAACGAAACGTGCACTATTGTTTCTGGGCTGTACTACAGGTACAAACAACAACATAACATATCGTTGCGATCATCAAGAGCTGGAGAATTTATTTTGGGTTGTTTTTTGGTGGTAGGTTATGGTCGTAACAAGAAACACACAGCTAAATAAAAAAAATGATTTTGTTTACTATTTTGGGCCAGTTTTCCTTTGATAATAAAAAAAAATTAGCAGCTATCCATTACCATTTACCACCAAATGAAAGCCCAATTTGTCCTGAAAAAATCAAGGTATAATCCACCTGGATGTACAAAGTAGTTGTGATGATATGTACGGTTTTACTATGACATGTCAACGTTGCAGAATTGTGCTTAGGCATTTAGATTTGTTTTACCCTTAGGCATGAAGGGGTTAAAGCCATCATGAAACAGTAATGAGTGCATCAGCTATGTGACCTGAGTATTGTGCTGGTGGTCCAGGTCCTTAAAATAATGTGATAGGTAGTCAGAAAATTAAAAGTGTAATTTATGCCCCTAGAAAGCCTGATGGTGCTACTTGGATGTTGGGCCTCTGTATGTGGCCAGGCTTTGTAAAAGTCCCACACATGTGGTATACCATACTCAGGAGGAGCAGCATAATGTGCTTTGGGGTTAATCTGCGAGCATGCATATGCTGTGTGAGGAATAACGTTTTAATTCAACAATTTTGTGTTAAAAAAAAAAATGATTTCTTTGTTTTCCCAAGAATTTAGGGAAAGAATGACAACTTCAAAAAATTCACCATGCCTCTTACTAAATAGCTTGGACTGTCTACTTTCCAAAAAGGGGTAATTTGGAGGGTATCTGTACTATCCTGGCATGTTAAGGCCACAAGAAATGAGATAGACCGTCAGTACATCAAGTGTGATCAATTTTCAATGATTGGTATCATAGCTTGTAGACTCTATAACTTTCACACAGACTAAATAATATACCCTGATTTGGGTTATTATTAACAAAGAAATTTAGCAGTAAAAATTGTGGCCTAAATTTATGAAGAAAATTTACTTACTTGCAAAACGTTTTAAAAGAAACGAAAAAAATAACCAAATTTGTTTTTTTTGCCTTTTTTGAGCTTATTTTGCAAAAAATAAAAAACCCAGTGGTGATTAAGTACCACCAACTTAAAGCTCTATCTCTGTGAAAAAAAATGATACAAGTTTTGTTGAGGTACAGTGCAGCATGACTCAGTAATTGTCATTCAAAGTACAAGAGCATGGAAAGCTGAAAATTGGTCTGGGCAGAAAGGGGGTAAAAGTGCCCTGTATAGAAGTGGTTAATGTACATTTCTGTTATTATAAAGGACTATAGTATACAGAGCTCAACATAAATGAGTACACTCCTTTTGAAAAGCAAGATTTTAATCAATATCTCAATGAAAACCAGAACAATTTCCAAAATTTTTACAAAACTGAATTTTATTGAACATTTGTTTAGCTCATTACATGAAAGTAAATTAAATAATATAACTTAGATGACAAAATCTTCAGTTTTACTCAAATTAGTTGATGCAAAAATGAATATACCCCACAACAAAAACTACTACATCTAGTGTTTTGTATGACCTCCATGATTTGTAAGGACAGCACTAAGTCTTTTAGGCATGGAATGAACAAGTTGGCGATATATTGCAGCATTGATCTTTTTCCATTCTTCAAGAACAGCCTCTTTTAGAGCCTGGATGCTGGATGGAGAGTGATGCCCAACATGTCTCTTCAGAATTCCCCACAGGTTTTCAGTTGGGTTCAGGTCAGGAGACATACTTGGTCACTGAATCATTTTCACTCCGTTCTTCTTCAGAAATGCAACAGTAGCCTTAGATGTGTGTTTTAGATCATTGGTGTGCTGAAAAAGTGCACAACGACCAAGGGCATGGAGTGATGGTAGCATCTTCTCTTTCAATATAAAGCAGGACATCTGTGAATTCATGATACCATCAATGAAATACAGCTCCCCGACACCAGAAGCACTCATGCAGCCCCACAGGACACTGCCATTGCCATGTTTTACTGTAGGAATCATGCATTTTTCTATGTACACCTCACCTTTGCGACGTGATACAGTTTTGAAGCCATCAGTTCCAAAAATATTTATCTTGGTCTCCTCACTCCAGAATACAGAGCCCTAGCAGTCTTATTATTTTTTAGCATGGACCCTGGCAAATTCTAGGTGGGCTTTTTGTTCATAGGCTTTAGGACAGGCTTGCTTCGTGGACGACACTAATGCATGCCATTCCTCTGCAGTGTATGCCGTATTGTGTCACTGTAAACAATCATCCCAGTTTGGCTTTCTACTTCTTTAGCTAACTGCAGTGAATTTGCAAGACGATTTTCTTCAGCCCTTCTCATCAGAAGATGCTCTTGTCGAGGTGTTAACTTCTGTGAATGACCTGGACATCTCTGTGAGATCGTTGCAGTTCCATCTCTGTTAAATGTTTGTATCACTTTTGCTACAGTATTCTGACTGATAAGTAAAGCTTTGCTGAACTTCTTGTAGCCTTCACTTTTCTTGTATACAGAAAGAATTTTCTTTCTCAGGCCTTGTGACATTTCTCTTCCATGTGCTGACAGCATGAAATGGGAAGAGGTTTTCTTTGTTAAGTAATGCCCTTTTAAATCAGCTGTCTGCTGAACACCTGTTTAATGAATAATTAGACTCATTTGTAGTTAAATTTTTGTTAGTTAGGATTTTGTTGTCTAAAATTTATCTTGAATTAATGAATTTTTTGAGTGTGCAAATTAACAAATCTTGTTTGTAATAAATGTTGCATTATTTGTGGGAGTATTTTGTAGTATAGTGTCCCATAGAAAATGTTGATTCTGAAAGGAAAGTAAAGGTTTTCTGGCAAATATGTTGGGCTGTACTCATTTATGCTGAGCACTGTGCTTATGCAAAACATTGAAGGAATAACAATTAAAGTGATTTGGAGTGTTAATAACAGAGCTTCATTCATGACATTGCACTATACTTTATTATATTGTCCTTTTAATGAGCAGCAATAACTGCAATAAATTGGGGGGGGGCAGTGCTAGAATGTCTAAGCAATAGTTACTGTGTTGGAACAGGGATTGATGTAAGCATAAAAGGTTGTTTAAGGTGGTTAAATGCTAAAGATCAGTTAGTACTTAGTGGGGGGGGGGGGGTGTTGAAGAAGTGGTAGAGAGTTGGTTAAAGTCGTTACTCAGCTTCCATTTGTGCAAGAAGAGAAATATTTACAGAGTGAGCTGATGGACGTAGTGGCAGGAGACACAACATACCATGCCCAGCATGTAGTGGTTGAAACAGGACTGGGTACAGTGTATGCAGTGTAGGAGGCTGGATATGTTGCATCAAGTGAGGGAATAGAAGATATGAAAGACAGTAGTTGGCATAAGGTAAGAGGAGCCTTGTCAGAGGGGGAAGGTAGAAGATACTGCATATATTATTGGGAAAAAGTGCTGGACACAGAATAAGGAATACCCATGGAGAGGGAACACACCTGATAAAAACTCAAATTATTTGATAACATTCAGATTAGAATTACCATGATGACAGCAGAGCATTAAAAAGGTTGATGTCAAATAAATGTTATATTTTCATTTAAAGAGAATAGCTCCATTGTGTCTACCATTTTCTAAAAGTGGAGATTTCTATTCAAGGGCCCAAAAAAGTAAGCATGTAAGTGAAAAAAAAAACATAAGTGGTAAAGTGGTGCTCATGCTGCTAATTCTGTCAATCTCTGCCATCAAATGTGGAAAGCAAATATTAAAAAATCATATCAAGGTAAAGCTTAAAGGAAAATTTGAGTAAATTATGCCTTCGGTGCTGTAAAGAAGGAAACATCCCTATAGATTCAATGCAATGTAACATTTAAAATGATCTGATGTCATTCATAGTTACTATTTACATTGTGAACCAGGTATTTATTTAAAAGTTTAAAAACATTTCTTTTTAAAATTGCACAAATTTTGGACCTAGCAAAAATACAACTAACACAGGACAACTAGAACAGAAAAAGAAGAAAATACCAATTTTCTAAGAAAAAATACAATTACTTATTAAACAACCAATGTCACTGAAATGCATCTTTTCATCCTCCCTCTTTTTGTAGTATTTGCCACTGTCCATTCATCCCTCACTATCTTCTCCAGACATTTCTCCCCTCAGATACAATATAAAACACATTTTAGAGATTTCCCACGAGCATAACGTGAATCTTCTGCTGTTTGTTGACTCTTAACAAGTATGCAATAGAATAGATACAGTAGAAGCTGTTTAACACTGAAGAAATTAGAAGAAGTAGAACTACATCACATGATTAAAATTATAATTGAAGGAATAAAGGGAAAATGCAAAGAACAATTAAGTTAGGAATTTACCATACAGAAAAAGCAAAAGAAAGGAGGGTTACTTTCAAATGACCTTTCATTATGTTGGAAGTAACCATAATAAAAGAAGGCTTATATTTAACTGAGATAAGAGTTGCAAAGTCCCAAACCTACTAGTGTATTCAGATGATAAGATAGGTACAGAAAATGAAGAAAAGTCTACTGAAAACCGGAAAGCAGGTTTCAAATTGATTGGTACAAAGACTGAAAGAAATAAAAAACTTTTTTTGAAAAAAAAAGAATTACCTGAAGATCTGGCATAGAAGCTTCCACTGAATTCAGTTTTTGATGTATGTGAAAAAATAATAATATAAGTATACTGTATATACATAACATACAAGAATAAATATAAGATAAAGTAGCAGCCGCATGTCACTTTCACTTTGATTTGGATGATATATAATAATCAAATTCCATATCCAGAAACTTAAATATACTTAGAATGTGGAGAAATCCAAGAGTTACATGCAAAGCAGAAATATTGAGCCAAACAAAAAAGCTTGGAGATGGAGAGCAAAAGCAGAGTTTAGGCCAATGTAGAATGAATTGGACATA
Source organism: Staurois parvus (assembly GCF_062004578.1). NCBI lineage: Eukaryota > Metazoa > Chordata > Amphibia > Anura > Ranidae > Staurois > Staurois parvus. The sequence goes on from NW_028317949.1 coordinate 14,950,836, forward strand.
GACCCAGCTGAAATAATAATTTGGCTGTGGTACAGTAAGAATGTATGTAGGCAAAACGTAAGAACAAAAGAATGTTTTTGTAACAGCCAGGGGACAATAAAGGGAATAAAGATCCCAAAATTAATGTTTCCTGGTATGAAAGACAATATGGGAAGTTTACATGGGAAGAAATGGAAAGAAAAACAGTCAACAGAAAAACTATCCAAGGGGAAGTCAAAGGCTGTAGCAAAATAAAGTAATCATTCTTTCCACTATCAAAGCATCCATTCCCTCATCATACCACTGCCGCATTTCTCCATCTATCCATTTCTACCATCCATTTATCCATCATGCATATGTACCTCCATCTGTCCTTGTCACTATCCATACCTTCTGCTATCCATTTAATCACCCCATGATACATTTACCCCTTAATTTCATGCAATATCCATCTGTCCTTACCCCTAACCATCCCGCTATTCATTTCTTCCTACAGATCTGACACAAAACTAGAACTGTCTTGTAATGGAGGAATCTTTTTTTCATCAAAGCAAAAATAATTATTCAAAAATAAACACAGAAATAAGGATACAGTGTATTTGTGTTTGAAAGATCACTGCACAAGTACTTTGTGACATAAGAAATTGCATCACCCCCTATGTTATTCTCTAGGCCCCCTGCTTTAAAAAATATAATGTTTGGGGATTAAAAGTATATTTTTCAGCAAACAATACAGATGATTTTCATGTGAACAAACAGTGTCAGAAAAGGCTTGTTCTTCAAGTGATTAGAAGAGTGGGTAATGTTTGGCTTACGCTTCTAATGTTGGGCAGAAAATGCCAGGATAGCACAACCCCCCTTCCCAAATTACTCCTTTTTGGAAAGTAGACACCCCAAAACATTTTACTGGGATGCATGTTCAGTCAATGAGTCAGAAGTTTTTGGAAAATTATAAAAAATAATTTATGTTGTCACTTAACTTATATATTGCTCACACATGCTATTAGTATGTATGGATGACACCCTAAAATACCCCAGGAGCCCAAAATCCAATAAGCACCTACAGGCTTTTAAAGGTCTTTATTTCCTCATTACACTTCCTGACTGTCTATCACAGTTTTGGAAGCCCTGAAATGACATAATAATACAAACCCCTCAAATGGCCCCTCTTTGGAAAGTAGACACTTCAAGGTATTTACTAAGTGGTATAGTGAGTATTTTTCAGATCTCATTTGATGTCACAAGTTTTTGGAAAATGAAGAAAGAAAACAAAAGAAAAAAATATTTTCTTTTTTTTCTTTTTTCAAATCTTTGTGACAAAAAAATTAGATCTGCAAAATATAAAATAAAATAAAAATCTTGTGAGCCACCAATTAATTTTAAAATAGGTTCGTCAGCACCAAACACATACTCATCCAATGTGCATGAAAATTCAACAAATATCACAATAGTGCCGCACTCCTAATTATTATTAATAACATAGTATTAAATATCACAAAAAAATATTTTGAATTAGGTCCATATAACAGTGTATTAATATATATATTGTGTATACACTATTATATGGACCTAATTCAAAATAATTTTTTGTGATATTTAATACTATGTTAATAATAATAATTAGGAGCGCGGCACTATTGTGATATTTGTAGATCTGCAAAATACTCACCACGCCTCTTATTAAATTCTTTGGGGTGTCTACTTTCCAAAAAGGATCATGGGGGGGGGGGGGTTGTGCTATCCTGGCATTTCAGGGCCTCCAAAACTGTGATAGGTAGTGAGGAAGTGAAATTAGATAATGACGCACTTTTAGGCTTTCAAACGGGTTATTGGATTTTGGGCTCCTGTATGTAGCTAGGCTCCCAAAAAGTCTCACACATGTGGCATAAGTCAAACAAAAAAATTATAAAACAGTATTCCAGGGGCCTTTATACAAAGTAAAGAAGGTTGATGGATGCAAATATACCTGCAATCATATCAAATGCCAAATTTCTGCTGACTCCACACAAAATAAGTAAACAGGTGCAGTCACCAAAACTCATCAACAAATCCTGCAACAATCAAGGGTAAAGAGATACCCCTGGAAGGAAGTTTCAAATGTAACCATGCAGCTTAATACAAAATGGTTTTATTGAAAAATAATAACAGATTATGTACAAATGTGAGCTAAAACCACTAACCAGCACCACACTAAATTAAAAAGACAATGTTGTCTTGTCACCCAAGCAGCTGCTCATTCATTCATTCATGAAGAGTGGTAAGGTGCATTATAGGGTTTAATAGAGCTACTAGAGGCCTCAGAGGATAATACGGTAAATAGTGGATATCATCCAGAGTGGTTATATAAAGGTATATCACTTAAACCGTATCATGGATATGTGAATTGCTGATGTATGGGTCATGTGGGGCATGCATGTGGCATTCCCATACTCAGTAGAAGTAGCAGAATATATTTTGGGGTGTAATTCCACATATACCCATGGCTTGTGCAAGTTCTATCTCATTTAGGTGACAACTTTGTGTTAAAAAAAAGTTTCATTTTCAAAAGCTTGTGGGAAAAAAAATGAAATCTTCCATGGACTCAACATGACTCTCAACACATAGTTTGGGGTCTCTACTTTCCGAAAAGGGTTATTTGGGTCATGTACTATCCTCACATTTCAGGACCTCTGAAACAGTGATAGCTAGTAAGGAAGTGAAATGAGGAAATTAGTCACCTTTGAAGGGCTTACTGGATTTCAGGATCCTGTACACATCTAGGCTCCCAAAAAGTCTATGTGGTGCCCCCCATAGAAGTAGCAGAATATATTTTGGGGTGTAATTCCACATATATGCATGGCAAATGTGAGCAATATATCATTTAAGTGACAATTTTGTGTAATATATATATATATAATATATATATATATTACAACATGTACACATGGCATGTGTGAGCAATATGCATTATCATTTAAGTGACAACTTACAAAAAAAATTTCACTTTGCAAAAACTTGTGGAGAAAAATTAAAACTTCCATGGACTCAAAATGACAATTAGCAATTAGCTTAGGGTGTCTGCTTTCTGAAAAAATGGTCATTTGGGGGTTTGTGCTATCCTGGCATTTCAGAGCCTCTGAAACTGTGAGGAAATGAAATGAGGAAATTACGCACCTTCAGGCTTTCAAAAGAGTCATTGGATTTTGGGCTCCTGTATGTGGCTAGGCTCTCAAAAAGTCTCAAACATGTGGTATTCTCATACTCGGGAGAAGTAGCAGAATATATTTTGGGGTGTAATTCCACATATACCCATGGCATATGTGAGCAATATATAATTTAAGAGACAAGTTTGTGTATAGAAAAAAAAAAAATATATATATATATAGTAATTTTGCAAAAACTTGTGGAAACAATGAAATCGTCCATGGACTCAACATGGCTCTCAGCAAATAGCTTAGGGTGTCTACTTTTTGAAAAGTGGTCATTTGGGAGGTGCTTGTATGTCAATGGCATTTTAGCACCATAACCAATGTGTGGTGAGAATGTAGAAGCTGCATAAATTCCAGTATCTATACCATAGTTTGTAGACACTATAACTTTCACACAAACCAATTAATATACACTTATATGTAACATGTAGCAGAATACATTTTGGCCTAAATTTATGATAAACTTTGAGTTTATTTTTTATAACAGAGAGTAGAAAATGTTTTTTTTTAAATATTCATTTGTTTCATTTATATTGGAAAAAAAAAATGCCAGTGGTGATCAAATACCAACAAAATATACCTTTATTTGTGTGAAAAAAAATATATAAATTTTGCTAGGGTACAGTGTTTCATGACCGTACAATTACCAGTTAAAATAGCGCAATATCAAATAGCAAAAATGACCTGCTCCTGACGGGGGTAAATCTTCCAGAGGTTATGTGGTAATAACATAATGAATGTGGTAATAACATTCATGAAATGTGCATTTTATTGCTGATATGTTAAAACCTGGTTAGCATGGGTAACTATACAGGTACTTGTAGACCTGATGGCTAAATTTGATGTGATATATAGGGCTGAGGACAAGAAAGGTATTAACTTAATGGTGAACACAGAGATAAATAGTGGAGTGGAAGTTGGTCTCTTACAGACTCAGGATGGTTATTTAGGGACAGATTCCTGTACTCCAGGTAGGTCTTTTTAGAACCCTGCATAGTGTAGTAAGGGGACACAGAGAAAGTAACCTGTTGTGGCATGATGCAGATTTCCCTTGATGTTGGTTTCAGCTGACCCTGTATTTATCATTCTAACACTATTGGGGTCAATTGTATAAAGGATTAAACACATGTGGTGGGCATAGTCCTACTTTGTAAAACTAGTAGAAAATAATTTTGTGCATTTTTGTAAAAAGTCAGGAGGATAATACTACCTCTACATGCAAAACTATGGAAGTCAGACCTGGCCTTCTTGATAATAATGGAGAAGGGAAAACTTTCCTTTCTCAATAGTTGTTGGGATTAGGAAGACCCGGAATCTCACCCTGAAGTGCTACAGGGGTTGTGTCTGCCTCTTATGGCGAAAGTCAACAAGATTATGTGGACATTACATTCAGAAATGGTAACTTTGGTTCTGAACAAGATAGATTTCACCATATTTGTGAAACATTTCCTTGGTAGAATATAATTTGTATATTGTATAATTCTTATTAGAAAATAAATAGTAAGATTCCAATGTAGTTCCAATGCAGTTTTTAATTGCAGACCTAAACTCATTGGCATTTTTGCCTAAATGTGTATTTTAACAAAGCTCTCCTTTACAGCATCAACAGCAATAAAATCATGCTAACTATATTGCATTTTGGATAAAGGGCATCTAATTAAAAATATATATCTTTTAATAGATTGCATTTAAATATAGTTATCTTAAATGAAAAGTAACATTATAGCATCTCATAACAAAATCTTATTTGTTAATGTATGTGTTTGTTTGTTTATTTATTTATTTATATTGATATTTTAAAATGGAATTATTGCACTAAAGATTAACATTTAAATTATGATGATTATTTGTTTTTTTTATCTCCATGTGGGCATTTCAGCAAAATGCAGTTTTAAAAATAGATACTTACATTTCAATGTTTATTATGTTCTGTAAATTTTTATGGCACACTTAACCTTTTCAGTATTCCACATTTTATCAGATGGTCATTCAGTTCTTTTCCCTACAGGTTTCCCTGGTAAGAAAGAAGAAAAGAACATATAATGCTGCAGAATATTTAAAAGGTCAAAAAATTTAAGTTTTAAAGTAAGTGACAGTTTTATGAAGATTCAAAATTGTGATGTTCCTATAATATGAAACAGGCATAATAATTTGATTTCATTTTATCATTGACATGAAGAAGCAATTGCCTAACTATGGCCTAAAATGTTTAATAGTATATATTACATGTTTATAAAAATACATATTTGCACTTTTTTGATTATTATATGAGCTGTAAATCCTTGCCTATGGTTTAGTTTGTATCAAGAGGAACTTTGTAAATGATTTTTGGAATCTGTTATATGCAACACTTACTGTATTACTCAACATAAGCTTGTTTAAAAACAGAGTGAACATAGAGGCTATCACAATTCCTTCCGTAATCATTCTGAAAATAATAGTTGCTTGGCTGTCATGTTAATCCAGTGGTTTTAATTATTTCTGAATGACATGGCTGGAATGAGTATGCAGATCAGGCGATATAATCTCACTCTGAATTTCCAATATAAATGCTTGTTTCAAGTCAGTAACTACAAAAGTATTTATGCAAGAGACTTCCAGACAACTGGTATGTTTAGAGGTCAAAAATGGACCATGTTTCTTTCCAAGTAAAAAAAATGTTAAAAAGAAATTGGATAACAGCACAAAACCTTTTTTTTTGCTTGCATAGCCACGTTACTGGAACTGGTATTTGTCACTTTTGTATTTTTGATTGATACTCTTTTTTATATGGTAACAAACCATCATCATCTGTAACCATCCTAAAGGGATGCAATCATAAAAAACCCACAAAAATAAATACTTATTTAAATAGAATTCTATTTTGTTATTCAAATATGCATGAGTTACTTTAATAAAATTGCATGCTTAGTAATTTATTTATGATGTAGATGTAGATATGTGATCACAGCCTGAGGTTATTCACGTTTCTTTTGTTACATTCAAAACAATTTTATTTTCTAGTGTCTATGACATAGAATAGCACTACCCTTCACAACTCCTTTTAGTTTACCTATGCAAACTAAAAAGTGAGATTGCTTGGCTGTCACTAAAATACAGATGGTTGATATGACAAAATAAACAGAGCTTACAAAGTGTTAGGTAGGAATAAATGAATATCAACAAATCTGCACTACCAATGATTAGGTGGAGTGAACGTTGACATTCACTTCACCTGGTGTATATTAGCAATCCATATAGTGTTTGATAGTATGGTATTGTTTTACTAAGAGAGATTACTTGGAATCTCCTTGGTCCACAGTATATGTGGGATGCAACTAAGATAATACTTTACTTCTATCAGAGGTGGTTAAATTCCTATCATATCTTCAGTTTAAATTAGTTAAATTCTTTCCAGGCTCATACTAATAAAAGATGTGCAAAGTCTTACAATTTGTTTTCTTTATAAAGCAGCCACATCCTAAGTATCCTAAGTAGAAAAGCCATTCCGCTTCAAACACCTTGCAATAAAGGACCCTTGCACTATGTATGGAATCAATGGTCTCTCAGCAGGTCTAACGTGCCCCCTTCTGAGTCACACATATTGTTTTGCAATCAAAAAAGCTCATGCTCTCTATTGAAAGCTCTATCTCTAAATCAACATGATCTTATTTTGCTGAAAAAAAATTGTATTCCAGATAGAACACATTTCCCTCTTTGCAGCATGCTGTCAGAGGTCAGGCTTTTCTATTCAGTGTGTGGCTGTCTTCTAAAGCACATTAACTGTGGGTCTTTGCTCACCTTTTGCTTTTCTGCACTTAAAATGTATTTGTAAAGCCTGGTACACACTACTAGTTTTTTTTATTTCAACTCTATCGGGCTGAAAAAAAAAAAAACTGTCTGCTCAGGAAGAGCTGCTGTACTAACTATCCAAAGTTAGTACAGTGATCTCCCCTGCTGTGCTATTATGCTCTGACAGAGGGGATGGCCCACCCCATAAGAACACTCCTGTCAGCACTCTCAGCCATTGCCTGCAAGCACTGATCCGGAGTTGATTGGTAGGCCTTTATTGGTTATGCCTCGTAGATAGAAGTCGGCTGTTTCTGTTGGACTGGCTGATGTACACATGGGCCGAATGTCAGCTGGTTTCTATTGAATTGGCCAATAATAAGAAGGTGTTATTATATTGACCCAGGTAGGGTAGTGAATAAAGGTTCCACAATGGACATCTGCTTGTCTGAGATTGGCCTAATTGAAAAATGCAATTTCAAGGTTAAGCAAACCAAATATCCCATCTCTTCTTTACTATTAATCTAGTCAAAGATATAACATAATGGCTGAAAAATGTGACCACCAAAAGATATTTCTCAAGAAAGATATTTTCACAAAAATTCACATTTATTTTGGCTACATGTGCATGTGTATGTGCTGTGTGGACACCCCTGCCTTATCTTGTAAGAACAATAAAAACATCCAGAAAAATATTTTTCAAGTTGACCATTTTCTGATTATAAATAAAGTGAAGTGTCTCTAAAACTTGCAGTACATCCATGGACAAGATATAATTTTTTTGATCTATTTACTGTTTGTTTTGTTATTGTCTGCAGCCTAAAATCAAAAAGACCCGTAAATACACATACAAATTTTCACAGGAATACTCTATAGTTATCCACGTTTACATGAATTCCACAAACAGTAGTAGATTGTCAGGAGTTGTGTTAGTAAATATTTTGTGTTAAAAAAGAAAGCAAGGGATTAAGTTGATCTTCTTCTTAAAATAATTTTATTAAAACCAGCACAATTAAAAAGAAAGCGAAAAAACCCAAAGTACCCATGCACCTATAAAAATGCCACTAAATGCACACCTAATGAATTTAATCCAAGCATTTCATCAAAGGCACCTCTGTTTCTTGGCTATTACCTGTGTTTTAACAGGATGTCAGGGGAGCACAGTTTTCTCTTATTTTAATTTAAAGCAATAAAAACTGACATTTTTCAAGATGTTTACTGTGGGTAATGATACCTTGTTTGTTACATTATTTACAATGTTGCTTATTGGCAAGACATACTAATGTCCTACCATATATGCCTTAAAGCCTAACTCCACATTTTATGTCCCTTTATTTACTGTAGTTCATTTGGTATATATACAACAAACCCCAGCGCACAGGAATAACCCCAAGAAATTTAACCCAGGTAGTAGATTGCTGCTGCGCACAGGTATATAACACCAAACATAAAAAACAAAAAAACTGTGGAAATCAACACCCAACTCAAACAATACTTTAAATATCACACAGTGTAAAAATCAATAAATAAGTGAAATAATAAAATTATTTAATTAAAAGTGTCCTTTCAAAAAATATATATATATTAAAAAACATTTTATAGTGGCCAAAAGAAAAGTCCTTTCTCCCCAATGAGTTGTGAAAAAAACAAATATCCAAACGAAATAATGCTTCCACCAATCACCAGTGAAAAACCAACATCAGCCGCACTCACCAGATAATGGTGAGTAATGCGCCTTTTAGGATATTATGGGTTCCTAGGCCCCCTTTAAAAGCTTTCAGGACTCATTCCCACCTTATAGGATATAAGGTATTTTCTTCCACTCACTCCTGCCTTCTCCTCTCACCGAACTCCACAGCAGTGCAAGGGAAAGAAGTATACAATAGTGTAATACTGCTATTAAAAAATGCAATATTTGGTAAAAACTGCCAGACCACTCACATTGATTAAGATGAGTAAAAGCATCTAATTTATTGCCTCCATAGGCTAAAATAATTTCCACTGCTTCCACATCTCACAACAGAGACCTCACAGCCTGGTTGTAGAAAAGGATGACAGGATACAGCTCCAAAAATGGCCGCTTGGAATGCACCGCTCAGCGTGCATTCCACTCACCGGAAGTGACGCAGGACAGCAGGATGGCAGAGCGGAAGTGCATCAATGTGTTTTGCCCCACCCACAGGGCGTTCTCAGGACCCTTGGAGTGCAATGTGTAGAAAGCCTGTTTGTATGATTTATGAAAAAATGTAGGGTGTTTACTTTTATCCTTTTCTTCTAAAGGTCTTTTTATTCTATATGCAGTTTACTATATCAATATATTGATAACCACAGGGACACTGGATAGCATATACTACCCCTCTGAACTGCATGTAATAAAATCTTTAATAGTGTATTCTTTCCCCTTACTATAGGATACAAATGTTTTCCTTCTCTTATTTTTCCTCTTTATTCTGCTACAAACATAACAAAGCCCATAGGCATAGAAACCTTGAATGACAAACAACGATAGTTTTTTTTCATATGGGTGGGTCCACCACACTTTTAACAAGCTTTCTATGTAATAAAGGGGCTTTACGGTTGCAGAGCAGTCCTTAAGTGTTCCTTAGAACTCACCAATATTTTTAAAAACATTCTCTACACTTCTGTGTTATAGTCCAACAGCACTGATAAGCTATAATTCACTTTCTCCTGATTCTTTGTCCTGTAAAATGTTTTCCTATAACATATTCTAACCTTTCCTATCTGGTCTGTAATAAAATTTATTTTCTAAGCTTTATAAATAAACATCTGTCCCATGCCCTTTGCTTGTTGTACAAAATTCAATTCATTGGCACAATTTAATTTAATTCTTAAAAGCTGACCCTTGGGAGTGTTCATTAATCATAATTTATGATGACAACCTTGGAGAACTAGTTTTTTCGGTCAGTGGGTTTAAAGAAAGCGCATGTACATAAACCACCGTTATGCTTAAAGAACTCTAAATCCAAAAAAACTAATCTTATTTTTAATTATTTCCCACGTTAATTTAATATTCTTAAAATTTATATTGAGCCCAGATGTAAACCTCCCTTATTAATTTTCCCCGTTTTTCTAAATACAATAATGTCTTCAATAAATCTACAGTAAAGGGTTAGATATGCTGTCATGTGTTTGTATGCTTCCACTTCTTCCCACTTAGACATGAACAGATTGGCAATGTTGGATACAAAGTTTGTGCCCATTGCCACACCTGTTACCTGTTTGTAAAACATATTCTTAGAAGAAAGAAAGAAAGAAAGAAAGAAAGAAGGAAGGAAGGAAGGAAGGAAGGAAGGAAGGAAGGAAGGAGGGAAGGGAGGAAGGAATAAAGAAAAAGGAGGGATGAAAGGAAGAAAGGAAGGAAGGAAGGAAGGGGAGGGAGGGAAGGAGGGGTGGGAGGAAAGATTGAAGGGAGGGGATGGAGGAAGGAAGGGAAGGAAGAAAAGGGAGGGCGGGAAAGGATGGAGGAAGGAAGGAATGAAGGAAGGAAAGAAAATGGATGGCTGAAGCAATTATTATTATTATTATTATTATACAGTATTTATATAGCGCCAACAGTTTGCTCAGCGCTGTACATTATAATGGGAGACAGTACAGTAACAATACAATACAATACATGAGGGGTTCAAGGGCCCTGCTCCTTGGAGCTTACAATCTAGGAGGGAGGGAGAGTGGTACAGGAGGAAATAGCTGTGGGGGGTGGAGTGGTGAGAAGAGCGGAGGAGATCAGCAATTAGGTGAGGGCGGGGTAGGCTTCTCTAAAGAGATGGGTTTTCAGGGTGCGCCTAAAGGTGAGGAGGGTAGGTGACAGTCTGATGGATTGGGGTAGTGAGTTACAGAGGATGGGGGAAGCCCTGGAGAAGTCCTGGAGACGGGCATGGGAGGAGGAGACCAGGGAACTGGAGAGTAGGAGGTCTTGTGAGGAGCGGAGAGTGCGTTTTGGGTGGTAGATGGATATCAGGTCGGTGATGTAGTTTGGGGCAGTGTTATGAACAGCTTTGTACGTCAATGTTAATATTTTGAATTTTATGCGTTGGGCAATCGGAAGCCAGTGGAGGGATTGGCAGAGGGGGGTGGCGGATACGGAGCGGTTGGTAAGGTGGATGAGTCTGGCCGCAGAATTCAGGATAGACTGAAGCGGGGATAGCCTGTGTTGGGGTAAGCCGGTGAGGAGGCAGTTGCAGTAGTCAAGTCGTGATATGATAAGGGAGTGAATAAGTTGCTTTGTAGTTTCTGGAGTTAGGAATGTGCGTATTTTGGAGATGTTGCAGAGGTGGAGTCTGCATAAATCTGTCAGCGATTGGATCTGGGACTGGAAAGACAGATTGGAGTCTAGAATGACACCTAGTACTCTGGCTTGCGAGGTAGTGCTGATGGTGGCTTTGTTGGTCGTGATAGAGAGATCGGGGGGGGCGCGGGCTGGGGGGAAAACTAGGAGCTCGGTTTTGGCAAGGTTTAATTTGAGGAAGTGGAGTGACATCCAGTCTGATATGTCGTTCAGAAGGCTAGTGATTTAGGTGGAGACTGAAGGAGTGAGGCGAGGGGTAGAGAGATAGGTTTGAGTGTCATCGGCATAGAGGTGGTAGTTGAAGCCGTGGGAGTGTATCAGTTGACCAAGGGAGGAGGTGTAGATGGAGAAGAGAAGGGACCTGAGGACAGAACCTTGGGGGACCCCAACAGAGAGGGGGAGTGAGGGGAGGTGGCAGCGTTATAGGTAACACTGAAGGAGCGTTGAGATAGATAGGAAGAGATCCAGGAGAAAACGGAGTCTCTGAGGCCAAAAGAGTATAGTTTTTTGAGGAGGAAGGGGTGGTCGACCGTGTTGAAAGCCTCAGAGAGGTCGAGGAGTAGTAGCACTGAGTAGTGGCCATTGGCTTTGGCGGTAGCAGGTCGTTGGTGAGTTTGAGTAGGGTGGTTTCGGTGGAGTGTAGGGGACGGAAGCCAGATTGTAGGGGATCAAGGAGGTTGTTGTGAGTGAGGTGGGAGCTTAGGCGATTATAGGCTAAGCGCTCAAGGAGTTTGGATGAAAATGGCAGCAGGGAGATGGGTCTAAGGTTGTTTAGGTCGGTGGGATCCAGGGAGGGTTTTTTAAGTATGGGAATGATGTGCGCGTGCTTCAGAGGGGAGGGGAATGTGCCAGTAGAGAGGGAGAGATTAAAGATGTGAGTGAGGGAGCATAGGATGGAGGAGGAGGGTGATCGTAGGAGATGTGTGGGGACAGGGTCAAGGGGGCAGGTGGTAAGGCGAGCTTCAGAAAAGACCTTAGTGACCTCTTCAGTGGTAGCAGGGTCGAAGGGGTGGAGTGTTGAGAGGGTTTTAGTGTGAGGAATGTTGGGAGGGGTGGAGGTCTGGACAGTGGTGAGGTCGAAGGAGAGGAGTGTTGAGGGAGTTTTTGTGTGAGGGATGCTAGGTGGGGCAGAAGTCTGAGCAGTGGTGATGTCCCTGCAAATTGCATCGATCTTGCTTTGGAAGTGGTTAGCAATCTTGTGGGCGGTGTGTCAGGTACTGGGTGGAGGTGGGGGTGGGGGTGGGGAGAGCAGAGAGTTGAAGGTGGAGAAGAGCTGGAGAGGGCTGGAGGGAGGAGAGGGTATTGATCAGGGTTACAAAGTAGGCTTGCTTGGCAGCGTGGAGGGAGGAAGTGTAGGTGAGGAAGGTGGATTTGTATCTGGTGAACGCTTGTTGGGATCTGCTTTTGCGCCATAGTCGCTCTAGCACGTGACTGTAATGAAGTAATGAAGGTAAAGGAGGGAAGGAAGGGAAGGAAGGAAGGGAAGGAAGGAAGGAAGGAAAGAATCAAGGAAGGAAGGAAGGAAAGGAAAGGAAAGGAAAGGAAAGGAGGGGAGGGATGAAAGAATGAAGGGAGGGGATGGAGGAGGGAAGAAAAGGGAGGGAGGGAGGGAGGGAATGGATGGAGGAAGGAAGCAATGGATGGGAGAGAGAGGGGGGGGAGAGAGAGGGAGGGAGGGAAAGAGGGAGGGAGAGAGAGGGAGGGAAGAAGGAGGGAGGGAGAAGGGGGAGAGAGAGAGAGAGGGGGATGAGATAGAGAGGGAGGGAGCAAGAGAGGGAGGGGAAGGGAGGGAGAGAGAGGGGGGAGGGATAGGGAGAGGGGGGAAAGGGGGGAGAGGGGGAGGGAGAGAGCGGGAGAGAGAGAGGTAGAGGGGGAGGGAGAGAGAGAGGGGGAGGGGGGGAGAGGGGGGTGAGGGGGAGGTGGAGGGGGAGGGAGGAGAGAGAGAGGGGGGGAGGGAGAGAGTGGGAGAGGGAAAGGGGGATAGAGGGAGTGTACATTTAGAAGCATCACAGAGCTGCTGGCTGATCTGGACAGGGGAGGCAGAGCAGATCCTCTCTCCTCTTTTCTGCTGTGGAGGATAGTGGGAGGAGCTGGACACAGTCAGAGAAGACAAGGTATGATAGACCTGCGAGGAGGGGGTATGAGGAGCACAGAGGGGGGTCCAGGAGGGAAATCCGATGCACAGTCAGGGATAATCAGTGCAGTGGATGGACAGTGACAGCACCGATCTTCCTGCACGGATTTCAACAAGGCAGCTGGAAGCCTCCCCTCCAGTCACCCGACTCCCTCTGCCACCATGTGAAGTGACAGGTGAGCTACTTCTGGGTCGGGATCTGAGACTGTCTCCTCCTCCACTCCCCACACTGTCACTTGACAGTGATCCTCTCACGGTCCCCCTACTGACCCCGGGCCCTCGGGCAATGCCCGAATGCCCGAATGGTCAGTCCACCCCTGTGGTAGACATACTTGTTGGGTACCCACCTACTTGTGACCGTGTGATATCCAACATGCCAAAACTAAAAGAAAAAAACATGTTCCAGCTCCAATACTGTTGGAACATGACCTCAAATGACACTCCAGATGTATCTGCACCTTTACAATAAGATACCAAAATCTATTTGATCATAATACACCACCATAGGAGGACACTGACAGTCATACACTCCAGCAAGAGCTTAAACCTGTGTTTCTGTTATTAAAAATAACTATCAAGCATACACACACTGGGGATATCCCTCTCATATATTCATGATGTCATGAATAACTATGCAATGTTCATAGGAAACTAATAAGGCATAAAACTGGTCTTACACCCATAGCTGATGAGTGAAGCATAATCAACACAACCACAATGTCCAGAGTTCATTCAAAACTGTACAGTTATATACTATATTGATGATATATAACAACATGATATATAAAATGCAGCGAGGCTGCCTGAAAGCAAGGCTGGAGTGGAACCAAGGGTCGGAGTATTGCTATACCATCTATCATGGATGTGTTTGGGGTTAACCCAAAAGTGCTGCTGGTTTTTCATTGGTTTGAAAGCTCAACAGCTCCGATAAGAGCTCCTACTCATTTTTGTTGTCACCAGGATCTCTGAGGTGTCTCTTCTTCCTCCAAACCTCACTGGGTGAGTGGGTGCATTTTTACCTTTGATGCTTGGAAGCACTTTTTATTTATTTTTTGTGAACTTTATTCAAGCACAATTATATATGGTGGACTTGATTTTCAATTATCACTTCTTTTTTATTGTATCATTATGTTTTGTTTAGTGCTGCCCTTTCTGTATTGCAACAAATATATACCTCCATATAAAATATCCTAAAGCTATATAGCTATAACATTTTTTCAGTATAAGTAAGTGAGCCCCGGTCAATTGATATATTTTACTGAAAAAAAGTGATTCTTGGTACATATTCCACATTATCCACTCTAGTAAACTTGAAGGTGAACTTACTTATCACAATATACCTACAATATACATTAGCTCATAAACCTGAACCAAAACTTAAAGCATCATTTAGACCAGGAGGGTGGTGGCAATAAGATTCCAAATTCACCTTGCTTCTCTTTGAAGGACTTTTTGATCACAATTTCTCCATAATGGATTTTTCTGTATGGGTTTTAACACCAAAAATCTTAGTAAACTGATGTTGCCACTATGCTCAATGTTAAAATGCCTTGCTATGGGGGACCTCAAACTAAGTATACATACAATTAATATGATCCTGCATACTTTGCAGAAATACAGAGAAGGAGAATTCAGGGAAAGATCTTCAAATATATTGCATGATCCTGAATAAGTGTAGCACACACGTTAATACACATGCAGTACTTACATACAAAGAATTACATAGACACACAACAAAAAAGCATTTGCGTTCAGTTGTGTTTATTTACCAATCCACATTTTACCCAATTTTGTTCAATTGTATGGCATTAAATAGGAAAGTATTGCAGTCAGCTCACTAATGTCTACTGTATCTACTTCTAAAAATGTATAGGTACAATTAATGGTGTTGCAGCATGTGCAATTGTAGGATGATACTATCATTTTTGTAAATTTTTATGTATTAAAAGTGCTGCAAAAAGTGCTACAAACTGTATACTAAATTTGAGTGTAGTTTAATATACAGTACATCAAAAGCCTCAATTTGGTGTATGCTGATACAAATTTAATTTAACGGTTACAGTCTGTTTGAATGTACACATAAAGTTTACCTTTCACTAATTAAAAAAAAACAGTATTTCATGCTAAAGAAGAAGAATTGCAGACATTCTATACAATATGTATATTTTTATACTTTTAGTAAAAAATGAAGTAAATAAATCTTCTATCAATGTGATGTGTTACTAATTATGTGACAACTCATTAGGAGTTTTTGCACTGATATTTCTTCCCTGTTCTTTGAAACACTTCATCACTTTTTCAATGCATCAGCATTTTCTTTATCTAAATTTTTTGGCTGTCACTGAAGTTTTCACACGTCACTGTAATCTGTAAAGAAACCCATATATCATATTTTAATATTCTTAAAGGCACACCATCATCTATAAATCCTACCAAAAGATAGAAATGCATATTTGAAATAAATACATCTGCTTGCTTGCAACTGTATACACTTTTTTCAAGTATTATTGCTAGTTAGAATAATATCCTTCTTGACCTCATATTGCTGTTGATTTACTAAAGGACTAAAGTGAATTTTCACTTTGCAAGGGAAATTTCACTTAGTAAATGTGTTCAAAATTAACTTTGCAAAGAAAACACAATCACGTGCAAGAGAAATAAAAAAATAATTGTTGCTTACATATTAACGGGTGGTATAAGTCAGTTCAGCTTCACCCTATTCACTAAGCGAAGTGAAATTTTCTTGTAAAGTAGGCATGCTTTATTATTTTAGCAAAGTAACCCCATTATTTACTAGAAACTAAAGCTGGATAAATGGTCAGTTTTTTTTCTACCAGTAGAGTAAGACAGCTTGGCATTTAATACTGTAAGCAACTGCACTTAACACTTTAAAAATAAGAATTTTAAGTCTTAGGTCCGGAATAAATATTGCATCAGTATGACATCCAGTCTACTAGTATTTCCAGAGCAAGATTTCAGAAATTACATCCTATGGATTTTATCCAGTACAGTCTATTTTTAAGCTAGGCATATATATGAATGTGGTGTACAGAAACATGCAAAATACTGTTTGTAGGAAAAAATCTAGTATAGTCTAGTTTTACAAGAACATTCAATACTTACAGCTTTTTCACTTGTATGTTTATAGATGAATTATCATTTTGTGTAAAAATAATGTATGAGAATTTGCTGTAGCTGGAAGCATTAGTTTGGTATTTTCTAGAACTGCTGCATGCTTCTCTCTTTTTAAATATGATTTTCGTTTAGCACAATACAAATTGTTACAATTATCAGTTTCCTGTTAACAGTTGTTCATACACTAGATATACAGCAAGCACTGCATTCGGTCTATTGATAACAATAGCTTTCATTCACATATAGTTTTTTTGCCTGGGGAAGTACAGTACATTGAAGAAAATACTATTTTTTTTACAAGAGTTTGATGTTTTTCTGCTTAGTTTTTATGTATTTACATGAGGTAACTTCAATTTACATAGATGTTTTCTTTAAAAGAGTGGGTGATGTATGGCAGAAGCTTCTAATGTTGGACATAAAATGCCAGGATAGCACAATCCCCACACCCAATGACCCCTTTTTGTAAAGTAGACACTCCAAACTATTTGCAGAGAGGTATATTGAGTCAACAGAAGATTTTATTTTTTACCACAAGTTTTTGGAAAATTACAAAAAAAAAATGAAATAACATCTTGTCATGTCTGAACATTTTCAGCTAACAAAGTTCTCACTTAAATAATGTATTTCCCACACATGCCATGGGTATATGTGGGATTACTCCCCAAAATACATTCTGCTACTTCTCCTGTGTATGGGGATACCACATGTGTGAGACTTTTTGGCAGCCTAGCCACGTACAGGACCCCAAAATTCAATAGGCAACTTCAGACTTTTTAAATACTTTATTTCCTCATTACAATTCCTGACTATCTATAACAGTTTCGGAGGCCCTGAAATGCCAGAATGCCAGAATAGTACAAGCCCCCCCCCCAAAAAAAAAGCTAAGACTTTCATGCAAACCAATTAATATACACTGATAATGATTTTTTTTTAGACATGTAGCAGAATATATTTTTCCCTAAATTTAAGACAAAATGTGAGTTTCATGAATATTTTTTATAACATAAATTAGAAAATATAATTTTTTTTTAATTTTTCATTTATATTGCAAAAAAATTAAAAACCCAGTGGGGATCAAATACCACCAAAAGAAAGCTCATATGTGTGAAAAAAATGATATAAATTTGTTTGGGTACAGTATTGCGTGACAGCGCAATTACCAGTTAAAGAAGTGCAGTGCTGAATTGCAAAAAATTGCCATGGTCAGGAAGGGGGTAAAACCTTCCAGAGGTCAAGTGGTTAAACTACCTCTTGCTCTTCAAGTCTGTTTTAAACATAAGCTGTCTGGGATAAGAAAAATATAAATGTCTCCACTTGCTGCAAGTAGCAATGTGAAATATATAAATGTATTGATTTAGGCTGTGTGCATAATAGCTTATTTTAAGCTCCTAGTAGCGTGTTATCTTATGTGTCCATGCACACTATTGTAGGCAAGAAGCGTTTCTCAAGCTGGAGTTTCTAGGAGCAGAAACAAACATGCTTTTTTTGCATTTTTGGGAGAGAATTGCCAGCAGATACACTTCTAAATGCTGCTAACCCCTGCTAAGAGAGATGTGCTCCCACAACGCGCCCTCCCACGCGCCCCCAGCTGCGCATACCTGCCAATCTCCATGATCGCTGTGTCCTAAGGACACAGCTGAGTATGTGATGTGGTAAAAGGCTAATCACAGCAGCCTTTTACCACATGATCAGCTGTGTCCAATGACACAGCAGATCATCGGGTAAATGCAGTTGCCGGCTGCACTTTCCTCATGCTGTCACAGCATGAGGAAAGTACTGCCGATAATCAGCAATTGTCAGAAAACAGATTGGCAATGATCATCAGGGCACTGATGATCAGTGCCAATCAGTGCCACCCACCAGTTCCACCCACCTGTGTCCAGCAGTGCCACCCACAAGTGCCAAGTGGTGCCACCCATCTGTTCCCATCAGTGCCTAGCAGTGCCACCCACCAGTGCCCAGAAGTGTCACCCATCAGTGCCCAGCAGTGCTGCCAGTCAGGTTCGTCAGTCAGTGCCACCCATCAGTGTTGCCTATCAGTGCCACCTATCAGTGCCCATAATTGCTGCATAGCAGTGCAGCATCATCAGTGCCAGGTTATCAGTGCTGCCTATCAGTGCTGCCTATCCTTTCCATCTCGTCAGTGCCACCTATCAGTGCCCATCAGCACTGCCTATCCTTGCCACCTCATCAGTGCCGTCTATCAGTGCCCATCAGTGCTGCCTATCAGTTCAGCCTCATCAATGCACATCAGTGAAGAAGAAAAATTACTTGTTTGCTACATTTTATAATAGAAACAAAGAAAACCTTTTTTTTTATTTTTTGCTGTTTTTTTGTTTATAGCCAAAAAAATAAAACACTCAGTGGCAATTAAATACCACCAAAAGAAAGCTCTATTTGTGTGAAAACAATTATACAAATTTCATATGGGTACAGTGCTGCATGATCGCGCAATTGTCATTCAAAGTCCAACAGCACTGAAAGCTGAAAAGTGCCGAGTAGGCAAGTGGTTAACAAGGGACATCTTATCAACTGTCAATGGGGCTCCCCACTGACAGCTGAATGTAAACAAAAGAATTGCTGACAGTGAAAATGTGAAAAATAAAAACAGAGTGGGAGTCCCCCCAATTCATACCAGGCCTTTCAGGTCTGGTATGTATTTTAAGGAGAACCCCACTCCAAAATTTTAAAAAGGCATGTGGTCCCCCCCAAATCCATACCAAACTCAAAGGTCTGGTATAGATTTTGAGGGGAACCTCACGCCAAATAAAAAAAAGTGCATGGGATCTGCCCCAGAATCCATACCAGACCTTTAGCTGAGCAAGTAGCCCGGCAGGCCAGGAAAGGAGGGCTGAGCAAGCACCCCCTTCCTGAACCATACCAGGCCACATTCCTGCAACATGGGGGGTGCATTGAGGTAGGGGATCTCCCCCATGTCCTCATTTTAATGGGGACAAGGGCCTCATCCCCACAGCCCTAGGTGGTGGTTGTGGGGGGTCTTATCAGAATCTGAAAGTCCCCTTTAACAAGGGGGCTCCCAGATTTCACCTCCATGTGAATGAGTAGGGGTATATTGTACCCCTATCCATTTACCGAAAAAGTGTCAAAAATGAATAAACACACCGAGACAGGTTTTGACAAGGGTTGCGGAGAAGAGTCCTTGTTCTAGTGCCATTAATTGAAGATGCCCTGTGGGAGAGGCAAACACGTTGGGCAGAGACTAGACATGACATCATATTCGGGACACACACTGGAGCTTGACTTCTGGTCTGGCAGTTTTCATGAAATTTAACATTTTATTTACGTGAGTGCAATGAATTTTAAACTGTGTTTATAATAAATGGTATTACACTATGTGGGCCTTCTTGCCATTCCTTTTTTCTGTGAGAGGACATCAGTAGTACATCCATAGGACATGCAGTAAAGGAGAGATTGAGCAACGGAAATACAAGTCCCAGCGATCACAAGGAAATACTATACTCTCTCCGCTCCTCGCAAGACCTCCTACTCTCTAGCTCCCTTGTCTCCTCCTCCCATGCTCATCTCCAGGATTTCTCAAGGGCTTCACCGATCCTCTGGAACTCCCTACCCCAAGCTATCAGGCTATCGCCTACTCTGCTCACCTTTAGGTGCACTCTGAAAACCCATCTCTTCAGGGAAGCCTACCCCGACCCCAGCTAATACTGGAATCCACTACTCCTCCTACCAATCCATCCCTCACAGCTAATTACCTCTTGTACCACTATCCCCTCCCTCCTAGATTGTAAGCTCCAAGGAGCAGGGCCCTCCTGTCCCTCTTGTATTGAACTGTATTGTTACTGTACTGTCTTCCTCCATAATGTAAAGCGCTGAGAAAACTGTTGGCGCTATATAAGTCCTGTATAATAATAATAATAATAATAATACTCATTAGACTCTTTAAACATAAGAGTCATCAACTGTTGGTGAGTGGGGGAACAAAGGAGGGGAACACTTGTTTTGTCCCAATTAATGGCACCGAAAACATAACTAGTTAATTTTAGCTGTATAAAGGTGGCTATACACAATGCAATCTGATTGTACAATCTCTGTATAATTTACTTTAGATTTTCCAGATGGGATAGGAGGACCCACCTATCTACCCAATCACTCTGTATCCAATCAGACAGACCCTTTGCCCTACATAGTTAATGGTAGATCTAAAGATTGTACAATCAGATTGTATAGTGTATGTGAACTTTACAGAACCCAGAACACAATTCTCCTGTTTTCAATGCTACAGCTCTATCCACATAGGCTGTTATCATCTGTTCACTCAGCACACTATGCCAAATCAATGATCTATCCAAGATGAAAGTTAAGGTAGAAAAATAAAAATCCATGTCTGTGTATTTAGTGAGAACAGTGATCACAGATTGCTTTTCATTTAATATTTGTGTACCTGGAAGTGAGTGGGAGGTAGGAGGGTAGATGATGCAGGGAGTGTGCTAATGAGGTCAGCTGGTCAACTCCTTCCTGTATCATGACCTAAAGTCTCTGCAAGAAATAAGGCAGAAGTAATGGAAAAGCTTTTTTGTACATCCATCTGGACACTGACATAAAGGTGGATAGAAAAAGTGAAAAACTTTTGAATTTCTGCAGCAGACGTACATTAATGCTATGGACGCTATGCTATAGAATAGTATAGGGCCTGAACCACATGGTGATCCTAGCTTGCCATTCTTTAATGTTTATATTTAGTATATCTAGTTGTCAAGTTTCAAAAGGAATTGCCACAACAGTCATTTTGTCAGTAGTCTCCATGAAGACATGAGACACCTGAAGAGACGCTAAAACAGTAGGGGCAATGGAGTTGGAGCAAATATATTTATTTGCTGTAAAAGTAGAAAAATATGTTTTTTCTTGGGATTAATGCCAATTCTATTTCAGCCCAGAGGGATGTATAGGGATATATGAACCAACCTTTTTAGTTGTGCTAGTATGGAGCCTAAATAATAATCTCATAATACCACATGTTCTAAACCCCCAGCTTGTCTATGCTTAATAATTTTGCTGAAAGCACAACAGGCTTTTTTATTTTTCCATTGAAAGTTGTTCACAATGTTTTGCATGGTGTAAAAATAGTAGTTAGGGCCTAGAATAGGGAGAGTTCTAAATAAGTATAATATTTGAGGTAGAACCATCATCATAAAAGTTGTCAATCGACTCAGCCATGACAGTTAAAATGTAGAGCTATGGAGCAGCGAGGTATGTATTTTAAATAGAAAGGGTAAGTAATTAGCTTAAATTAATAAAATGGTGGAGTTTGCGCGAACAACCCCTAGATAACTGATATCTTCGTCTTTCCATGCATAGGGGTAAGAAATTATTAACTTTTTTATTAACTATTGTTTTTTTTTATTGGTCATTTGATTGTTTACAACAATTAACAGTATTGTCGCAATAATGTATTACAGATTTGTAAAGGATATAGATAACAGAGTATGGGCATATTCAACATCTTACAAAATTCAGCTTATAAACAATGTGACTTTGTAGTCATTACTGTCATCAATACATTTATTTTTTCTGATGAGTATGCATTGTTTGTTTGAAATATTTGGTAAGTCATTAGTTTAAAGAAGAAAGGAAGGTTGTGAGAAGTGGAGATTAGGGATTAGAGAAAAGTAGAATAAATAATGAGATTTGAAATTATTACATATTTTCTTTTTTTGGATAATAGGGTGATAATAATAGAGTGGAGTAGCTGTATCTCTAGTGGTGTTTGATTGGTACATCTTGTAGTTTCTTATGTAACGGTACATCGATGATCTTTGAGCCATAAGTCCCAGTGTTTCCAGAATTTAGCAGATGAGTTGTGTATTTGAGCAAAGGTTTTTTCGAAGGCTGTGTTTTTGTTCAGGATTTTAGTTACTGTGTGAATGGATGGCGTTGTAGTTTGTTTCCAAAGCCTGGCAATACTCAATCGTGCTGCTAGCAAAATATGCATTAGTACAGTTCTGGACTGTGGTGGCCAGGAGTCTATTCCTATTCCCAAAAGTGCCAGGGCTGGATCAGGAATTGGAGAGGAGTTTGTAATTGATGTTATAAAAGTGAAGATATCTGACCAGAAAGGAGTAATTTGTGGACATTCCCACCATATATGGTACAAGGATCCTTGTTGGTTACAGTTCCTCCAGCATAATGAGCAGTAGTGGTTGGATGAACGTGCTGCCAAATGTTGTGGAGTTATGTACCATCTGTGTAATATCTTTTGGGCTGATTCCCAATGGTTAATGCATCTGGTAGTTTTCCTAGTCCAGTTTCCTGCTGTTTGCCATTGTTGAATCTGGAATTGTTTCCCAATGTCTCGTTCCCATTTATGCATCGTTGGTAAATTTCTTTGGTGACGATGTTGAAGAAGGATATTATATATGAATGAGATACCTCGTTTGTGAGAATCTATTCTTTCATAAAAGTTGGTCAAAGATCTGAGGAGAGAATCTTCTTGGTATTCCAGGTTGTGTAATGCATGACGAATTCTTAGATATTTAAAAACGTCCTTATGCGTAATTTTGTATGTTTCAGAAAGTTGTTGAAATGTTTGTAGGGTACCATTGGCATATAGCTGGGCAAGATTTTGAAGGCCTGCTTTTGACCAGGATTTAAGTTCTAGATCAGGTGTCATCGATGATATGGAGAGTAGAGGAATGAAGCCATTAATTGTAGGGTGATTTCCCTTTGAGGTTTGTAGAATAGACACCCAGGTGTGGAGAGTCACATTGATTGTGTCTAGGCAGTATCTTGGGGCTCTATGGGTGAGAGTAAGAGCTCCCAATGTGGCTTGAGTGTCACTATGGATAAGGGACTATTCTATCTGTACCCATCGTTTGTCTATTTAAGGTGTCCACCAATGCTGTGTCTGATCCAACACTATTGCTTTATGGTATAATTGTAGATTGGGGGCTCCCATACCTAAATTTGATCGAGAAGTGTATAGTGTCAATTTGTTGACCCATGCCTTTTTGTGTTCCCAGATGTAGGTGTTTAATAGTGATTGTAGTTTTTGTATGGATGAAGATAGTAATGGTTTCGGGATGGCTCAAAAGAAATATAAAATGTGTGGTAAGATAAACATTTCTACAATAGCAATTCGCCCAACCCATGAAATAGTGGTGTTGGAGAACTCTTTACATAGTTCTGTTATTTTAATGAGTAGATTGGAAAAGTTGATCTTAAATGTGTTCGAGTGGGGAGACGTTAATTTTATTCCTAAGTATGTAATTTGTGATGATGTGGCCCATGAGAAGGGGGAGATTGATGAAATTTGTTTATGTAGTTTAGGTGGGATTGCTATCGGCAACATGGAGGATTTGGCTTCATTTACTTTGTACATGGATAATAAGTTAAATTGCGAGATAACCTTTTGAAATGCTATTATTGAGATGATGGGGTCGGTCATAGCAATAATGTTGTCATCAGCGTATAGTCCTATTTTATGTGTTTCGTGACCTATTTTGATACCTCCAATGTCATGTTGTATACGTATCGCTTCTGCCAATGGCTCTATGCATAAAGCAAAGATTAAAGGTGATAAGGGACACCTTTGCCTTGTACCATTCATAATCTGGAATGGGTCAGAGAGTATACCACATGACCATACTCTAGCACTAGGGCATGTATATAAAGCCATAATTGCTTTCTTGAACGAACCTGTTATTCCAAAATTTTCTACTACCAGTTGTAGGTATGGCCAGTAGATTCTGTCAAACGCCTTTTCTGCATCTAATGAGATGAGTAGAGATGGTGTTTGTGTGTAATTTGCACATTGAGCTAAATTTATGAATCTACGTGTGCCGTCTGGTGCTTGATGTTCGTTGATAAATCCAACCTGATCTGAATTAATTAGTTTTGGTAATAATAATTGAAGTCGGTTAGCTAGTAGTTTGGCATAAATTTTTGTATCTGTATTTAAAAGTTATTTAGGTCTAAAGTTGGCTGGTGATGTGGGAGGTTTTCCTGGTTTCAGCAGTGTGATAATAAGGGCTTCTAATGTTTCTTTTGGGATATTTTCAGATGTTGTGAATGTATTAACAAATTTATGTAGATATTGGATAAGGGTTGGAGCAAAGGTTTTGTAATATTTATTAGTATAACCGTGAGGTCCTGGTGATTTGTGAGAAGGGAGATCATGAATTATTTTATTAATTTCAGAGGTGGTGAAGGGTTGTGATAAGGAGTCTAGTTGTTCTGTGGAGATCTTAGGAAGTTGGAGTGATTCCAGAAACGTATTGATTTGGTTATCAGTAGGAGGTGTAAATTCTTCAGAGTTTTTTATGTTATATAGTGTTGCATAGTATCTACTAAAAGCATTGGCTATATCTAGTGGATTTATAAGTTTTCCCTTAGATGAGTCTTTTAGATATGCAATTTTCGATTTGGATTGATATCGCTTAAATTGTTTTGCTAAATGTGGTCCTGCTTTCTTTGTTTGCGTGTATGATATAAATTTAATTTTTTTTATCATAAAGTCATATTGTTCCTTGAGTTGAAGTCTTAGTTTCTCTCATAGAGAGCGTAGCTGAGATAAAATCATTTGGTCTGGGTTTTGTTTGTATTGTGATTCCAGGAGTTTAATTTGCGATAATATGTCTGTAATTGTTTTAGCTTTCCTTTTTTTTTCGTAACCCCCTAATTTGATGAGTATTCCTCTCCTGTATGCCTTGTGTGCATTCCACAGAACAAAATCATCGACCTCTGTATTGTTATTGATATGGAAATAGGAGAGTAATTCCTTCTCTATTTGAGATTTATAATGTTGGTTTGTAATTAGGGTTGAGTTTAGTCTCCATACAGAGAGGTTGTTGGGGTATGGTGTTGTAAACATTTCTGATGTGAGCGGGGCATGGTCTGACCATGTGATGGAGCCAATTTCGGTTCTAGATATTTGCTGTAAAGATCTTTTACCTGTTAAAAATAAATCAATCCGTGAGTATGAATTTTGGGAGTGGGAAAAGTATGTATAGTCTTTTTCGTCACCATGGGGACATCTACATGTATCATATAGATCTTCTGATTCTATAAATGATGTTAGAGTATGTGATTGTCTGCGTAGTTTGTTAGTGGAGTCTAGGTTTGTATCTATTACCTCATTAAAATCTCCGCAATTGATTAAAGCTTATTGTCTAAGTAGTTTAATTTTGTTTGATAAGCTTTGGAAGAAGGTTTTATGTCCTTTGTTTGGTGCATATACATTTACCAGTGTCATTAAGAAATTGTCGATATATGCAGCTAAGATAATATATCTACCTTTTGGGTCTAAGAATATTGATTGAATTTGTATAGCTATTGTGTCTTTTATTGCAATCATTACTCCTTTGTTTTTTGTTATTAGCATTTGCAAAAAAGTATTGTGTGAATTTCCTATGTTTGCATGTAGGTGGGTTAATTTTTTTTAAATGTGTTTCTTGTACACACAGTATATCACATCTGGTTTTTAAAGATTCTCTCCATAGAGATGTGCGTTTGTAAGGGCTATAAAGTCCTTTAACATTAAAGGACGTTATGATGACCATTTTTGAGTTTTATATAATTGCTCTAAAGTAGCTAGTATTGTAGTTATAAGTTGTAGGTACCAAGCACAGCACTGATCATCCCTCCCCATGCTCTGAAAGGAGAATGTAATAAGCATAGTAAGAATATAAAAGAGTAAGAAGTATAAGAAAACATCAACAAAACAAAAACTTGTATGAGTGTGCATAGCAGATTATCTGGTGGAGTGTGTAGTATACCTGAGAAGTATAGGTGCTAACTCTTCCCTGCTAATGCGGAAGTAGGCACTGAGACATCACAATAAGAAAAAGATAAAAAAGACCAAAAGTCCCAGCGTTCAGGTTGTCGGGATTGTAACCCAGTCTGCGGATATTTTGGTGTGCGTTTCTTTACGCATATATTGCGGCTCTGCTGGTATAGCGATGTTCCATGATGCCAGAATTTTTATCCCATCATCAGGAGTCAGAATTGGGATTCATTTCCCTTGAAAGTTGGCTAAGATTTTTGTGGGATATCCCCACTGATATCTTATTTGATGGGTTATTAGAGCTGATGTGATGCGTTTGAATTCTTTGCGTTTTTGTGCGGTATAGGCTGATATGTCCGAAAATATAGCACATTTTTCATATGGAGCTGGAAGTGTTTTAAGTTTTCTCATAGCTATCATGAGTGCTTCCTTAGCATGAAAAAAATGTATTCTGGCAATAACGTCTCTAGGGACGGTATCTGGCAGATGTTCAGGTTTCATCAGTCTATGGGCTCTATCAATAATGAGCTCAGATTGTGACATGTTTGGTAGAAGTGTTTTCAGTAGTCTCCCCAGGTAGATGGATAACTCTGGTGGAGTAACTGATTCAGGGATCCCTCTGATTTTAACGTTATTCCTCCTTGTGCGGTCTTCCATGTCAGCCATTTTTTCTTTAATTTTAATGATTTCTTGTGATTGTGTCTCATAAGCATCTATCAAGGAATTGTGTGCTACAACACGTTCCTGAATTTTCCTTTCTGCTGCATCTGTACGTTCTTCAATTTGGGTGACTTGTTTTTGAATAAAATGTACAGTTTTTGAAGATCAGATTGTATGTCTTTATGAAGGGACAATAGCATCTGTTTCAGTGTAATGGCTGTGACAGGGGAGTCTGAAGCTGGCAGCTCTGCCATTAAATGTATTGCTTCAGTCAGATCTGTTGTTTCAGCAGAAATGTGAATTGTTTTCTTTTTACTTACAGGAGCCTTTGTACACGGTGATAGGAGAGGAGATGAAGCTGGTCTCTTGCTCTTTTCTTTCACTGGTGACAGAGGATCAGCTATATCTGTGTCAGAGGCTGATGAGGATATTGATGTTTCTTCCTGTTGTAGCTCTGACAGTTCCTGTGTGTTAGAGCCGGCGCCATCTTGGCTGTCTGCTGTGTGAGGCTGTGAAAAGAACTCTGTGAGTTTCTTCGGTCCTTTAGTGATTTTCTTCCCCTTTGTGGTCGCAGGTGGTAAGCGTTACTGGTCTGAGGTCTGTTGCTGTTTATGTCACGGCTATCTCTGATGCCTGATGTCATTTTGGGCTGCTATTACAGCAGGGTTTGTGAGGAGCTCTTGTCTCAGGCAGCCATCTTCCTGTGCGGCTCGGACACTCCCCTCATTAACTTTTTTTTTACATCAGAATCTATCCCTAGTTCTAAGATGTAAGACTTAGTTGCATTGACCTTATAGTAGGAGACAGTTTGAAATAGCTGCAAAGCATCATGGGCAGCTACCAATGAGGTCTCTACATTTGTCAACATTAAGATTATATCATCTTTAAAAAAGCTTGTGTTGTGAGTAATCTTCCCCAGTTTGAAGCCAAAGATGTCAGGGTGGAATCTTATAAAGGAGGCCAAGGGTTCCATCAGTAAGTTGAATATCAGGGGTGAAAGTGGACATCCCTGCTGGGTTCCATTGGTAATATGAAAAGGTTATGGTAGCATGCCATTTGTAAATACCTGGGCTGAGGGACATGTATAGAGTGCCATAATGGTAGATAGGATATGACCTGAGAAGTTAAAATTTTTAAGAACCTCAGCTAGGTAAGCCCAATGAACATGATCAAATGCATCCAAAGCAAGGGGCAGAGAAGGCTTTCTTGTTGATTTAGCGTGATACTGTATATAATGGTTTTTATTCTTCTACTGGAATCCAATGTTTGCCTTCCTTTTGTGAACCCAGATTGATCAGGATGAATCAATGTAGGTAATACATCCATCAACAGAGATGCAATTAGTTTGGCATGCAACTTCAAATCAATATTCAATAATGAAATGGACCTAAGGTTTTGAGGAGTATTGGAGTGTACAGTATTGTATATGGTGGGGACAGTGACAGAAGCACTTACTTGTGTCCCAAGGTGTGGAAGAGAAACAGGTGCTATAGTGTGGCATTGTAGTAGACAGAAATGCTTGGCATGGGCAGGTGTTGCTTGACTTTTCCAATTTTGGAGTGGCTTCTCTGACTCAAAGGAAAGGAGGGGAAATACATGGAATTAAACAAACAAAAAACTTGTAAAAGACATGATGTTAAAAGGGTGGATCTAAGATCCGTGTGCAGTGGAAAAAAATACTGCTCCAGTGGTTCGGGGGTAACTTCACTAGCTAGAAGTTTGCAGATAGCTAACTAGGAGGATAGCAAAACATTAGAATTTTCTACCTGAAAGGCATTCAGGATGCGTTGGATGTTGACTGAGGCACTTGCTGCCATTCAGGAGAGGGTCTAGCAGGGGTGCGATTAATCATGAACAAGGAGGAATTTTCAGGTACAGCATAATCTCATAAGTTGAAGGCCAGCCTCTAGTGTTGAAATTGTGTGTGTGCCTCCATCTTTGAAAATCAACAGCTTTGTAGGATTGCCCCATTTGGAGGTGATAGCATGATTCCTCAAGGCCTTAGTGATAGAGTTTAACTTCTTCTATAGTTGCACTGTTTATTGGGAGAAGTCTGCAAAAAATTTTAAGTTGGCATATGGAAGAGGAAGTGAGCCCACGGAGTAGGCTGTAGACATTGACTGCTCTTTCACATGTAAAAAATGAACACAAAGCAGTACATCTCTGAGTATATGCTCAGGGATAAAATGTGGTTTAGGTATGTGGTGTATTTTATCAATGATCACTTTGGAATCAGATATATCTGGCAGTAAGTTTTTAAACAGATCACAGGCATACTGCCGTAAGGCTAACTGTTGTACGATTGCAGGAATTCCTCTGATTTTCAGGTTATTATCTCTAGATCTGTCTTTTAGATCTGCCAATTTGGATTTGATCACTGTTCACTCATCTGAATATTCATCATGGGCATCAATTAGATCATTGATAGTATTGGCAAATTTGTCT
The DNA here is from genome assembly GCF_062004578.1 of Staurois parvus. Lineage (NCBI taxonomy): Eukaryota > Metazoa > Chordata > Amphibia > Anura > Ranidae > Staurois > Staurois parvus. The sequence goes on from NW_028317949.1 coordinate 14,980,208, forward strand.
ATTCATCATTGCCTCTGAGGGATACTAACATGTCCTCCACGGTTGCATCCATTATAGTCTGGTTTGTGGTTGGAAAGGATATAATAGAGTCAGGAAGTTCTCTAGTGTGATTTAGGGAGTCATGGCTGCAAGAAAACTCACACAGGAGATCTGATTGGTCTTCCATTTGTGGCCTGGATTTAAAAGAGCCCCTTTGTAGAGGAGTTGAGGCCACAGGAGAGGGTGAAACTTGGGGTGAGCCATGATAAGAAGATCGGGCCTCTGGTGGTGACAGTCAGCTGCCTTGTGAGGAAGGAGAAGATCCACGGCCATCTTGCCTGCTCTCCTTTGCGATCTGGTGAAAGAAAGCCATCTGGCTGGTCTTTTCCTTCATGGGTCATGATGCCACTCAGGTGGGGAGTCAGATCTTCTTGGTTTGAGGCAAAACTGAAGCCTGTAGTTGTTGTTTGGGGCTGTAATCCTCCGCTGCTAATCAAGGCTCTGGGAGTAAGATTCCATTTGCCTCGTGTTCTAGCCTTGCCCCCCTAACAGTCCATTTAAATGCCATGAACTTGAAAGGGAACTTGCCACTCTAAAAGGCAGCATAACCTTTTTTCAAAAAAAATGTGTGCAATCCAAAACTTTATCCTATGCCTTTAAGCAATTCCCTACTATCTATATGGCTTCTTCCCATGATAAAAAAGCTGGCATACAACAATCTGTTCATCCCTTTCATTCCAATTTTTATGACTGCAGATGAACATGGTCGATATTTAATTCTGATATGTAAACTAAATAAGTTACTAAGTACCGTAGTTAATGTGTATGCACCAAATGTTAAACAGGTATGTTTACTCAACAGATTAATGAAAAAAAGTTAATGCCTGTCATCAGGGCCTTCTTTTTGAAGGGAGGAGACTTCAAATCCATTGGAGGTCCTGCCCTAGACTCTGCTGCCCAAGCTAGAAACTCAGCATTTTCATTAAATAAGCTTTTCTTACGCAAGACCTGTTTGACATTTGGTGTTGCCAGCATGACACAGAACATGAGTACTCCTACTACTCCATAACCCACCATTCCTATTCTAGGATAGACATGTTTATCACTGAAAAATGGACATTAAAATAAATATATATATCTACCATAGAAACCATTACCATTAGAAAAAAAAGTTTTCTTAGTTATAAAATTGTTATAAAATTTAGCAAATAAGTAATTTTTCATCTTCACTCATTTGCGCTGATGAGGCTGCACTGATGGGCACTGATAGGCTGCACTGATGGGCACTGCTGAGGTGGCACTGATAGGCACTGATGAATTTGCACTGGTGTGCACTGATGAGGCTGCACTGATTGGCAATGATAAGGCTGAACTGATGTGCACTGATGATGCTGACCTGATAAGCTGTACTGATGGGCACTAGTGAGCAGGCACTGATGAGGCTGCACTAATAAGGTGGCACTGATAGGCAGCACTGATGGGCACTGATAATCTGCACTGATGGACAATAATAATCTGCACTGATTGGAACTAATGGGGCTGTACTGATGATCAGTGCCCTAATTATCAGTGTAAATGTGAATTTCTGGTTATCAGCTTTCCTTTTCTCTCCCTTTTGTCACACAGTGACAGTGCGTGCAGAAAGGAAATGCTGATAACCGACATTTGTTTACATGAGAACAGCTGTGGTTGAACACAGTAATCACCCAATACGTGCCCTGTGAGAGTGAATGGGGGCGGAAATCTGGGAGGACATCTATAGACCCCTTTCAGAACTAGACGACCATACTGTAGCCGTCTTTCAGCTGTAGTGTTGTTGGCAATTGGTTAAAATATATCAAATCACGTTCAACAGCTATAGGGCTCATGCATGCAAGTGATTTTGCTCCTATTTTTTATTTTTTGCTAAACAAACAAAAGAAGACTGAAATTAGAAAAAAAACGTTTTCTTAGTTATAAAATTGTTATAAAATTTTGCAAAGAATTTTTCATCTTCACTCATTTGCGCTGATGAGGCTGCACTGATGGACACTGATAGGTTGCACTAATGGGCACTGCTGAGGCGGCACTGATAGGCACTGATGAATTTTCACTGGTGTGCACTGATGAGGCTGCACTGATTGGCACTGATAAGGCTGAACTGATGTGCACTGATGATGCTGAACTGATAAGCTGTACTTATGGGCACTAGTGAGGAGGCACTGATGAGGCTGCACTAATAAGGCGGCACTGATGGGCACTGATAGGCAGCACTGATGGGTACTGATAAACTGCACTGATGGACAATAATAATCTGCACTGATGGACAATATTAAGCAGCACTGATTGGCACTAATTGGCACTGATGGGGCTGTACTGATGATCGGTGCCCTGATTATCAGTGTAAATGTGAATTTCTGGTTATCAGCTTTCCTTCTCTCACACAGTGACAGTTCGTGCAGAAAGGAAATGCTGATAACCAACATTTGTTTACATGAGAACAGCTGTGGTTGAACACAGTAATCACCCAATACGTGCCCTGTGGGTGTGAATGGGGGCGGAAATCTGGGAGGACATCTATAGACACCTTCCAGAACTAGACAACCATACTGTAGCCGTCTTTCAGCTGTAGTGTTGTTGGCAACTGGTTAAAAGATATCAAATCATGTTCAACAGTTATAGGGCTCATGCATGCAAGTGACTTTGCTCTTACAATATAAAAACTGGGTGTTTTGGAGAGGCACAAATGCAGCATACAGCTAGTTAAAATCAATTATAGGCTGTAATATACAGTTGTTTTACATGTGTCTATACTGCTGTGAAAGGAACACATGTACGGGGATGTATCCCCAAATACAGAAAGTCCACAATATGGCCCTTTACGCATATAGCCTTGTACAAGAGCATTGCTTGGAACAGCATCAAGTCACATATAGCTACCATTATTTTCAGCCTGTTATTTATTTTGACAGGCTGCTGGGAGAAGCTTGTACACTGCACCTGTGCCTCTCAGGTACCCAAAAATACAATTTTGTTAAGCTGCATGATTCCAACTAACCATGTGCATGAGCCTATACTTATACAGATGTAGTCACTTCCTGGCATGTTTAGTTTAAATTATTTTTCATATTACATCATATTACAAATTTGCCTTATTTCCATTTTTATTTTTTTACAATACACATTTTACCTTGAAATCTGTGTTAGTCTACAAATGATCCAAAAATGTTTTTTCTTGGTTCTGATGTAATATTTTTTTAATTTAATTTAAGATTTCTGAAGAATAGTTTAGTTGCATGAGGCCAGGCTTACTGTGAAATGTGTGCTTTCAATATGCCTGTTCCCATGCTTTCCTCTGCATTCCCATGCAGTCTGGATTTTAGAGCACATTAATTTGAATGAGTTGCAAAACACAATGGTACACATAAAAATAGTGCAGTTGCTACTTTTTCATATTGTACTGCACCAAACCACACGGTACTGCTGTACTATGCAGTTTGGTGGCTTCAAAAACACTTCATTTGCAAGATGCATTTGGGGTGCCATTTACCAAATAATGGCATCCACACATGTCTTGTAAGGGCAGCACATTTATGTGTGGTGCAGAAAACATGCACAGAATACAACTTTTCAGCACTGTGTTTTGTGTGAACGGGCCCTCCTAATTTAAACTTTTTTAAATTCATTAACAAATATCTATACAACTTTTTTCCACTACAAGTTTCATGTAAATCAAGTGAAACATTTTGTATAGTGTTAAATGTAGTTTATAAATAAAAAACTTTTACTTTATTACATACAATATAAACTGCATATTTGCAAAGGTTATTATAAAAAGAATAATCAAAGTATCATACAGATTACCGATGTCTGAAATAAATGGAAAGGATATAATCTAATGAATATTCCACAGATGCAGAACAATGGCTCCAAGCAGAGTATCTCCATGTGGTCATATAGGTATTAAGCACATTATGCAATGTCATGAGCATCAATTTCTTAAAAGAATTTCTATAACTGGTTCGAAATAATGTTCTATTTTAGCAAATATTATGTGGCACTGCAAAAGCTTTTATCTGCAACATTTGCAAAGTTATTCAGATCCTTGACCAATTCTTCCTTTTTACAGAAGGTTTAAGGTGTTTTTAGCTGTATTAGTGCACTATTGTAACAGCAACCTTGAGTACTGTCCATGTTACTGTTTTATTTACACTAACAGTTACATTTTCAGTTTGTCCTAAAATTTAACTGTTCATGCAAATTAAAAAAAGTATTATGGACAGTACTCAATTGATTTTTGAGTATAAATGCTTATGCAAAGGTTTTCTTTTCTATGATATTTCTATTTCAACCACTGAATCGAGAAAAAATTGAATCAGAAAAAGAATTTAGTTTTATCCTCCTTTTATTTTTAATAAAAAATAAGTATTCTGTTTGCTTTTAACCTCTCTTTTATGGTAGTTTTTTTAAATAAAACAATAACAATTGTACAATTTATTTCAAATTGTTCTTCAAGAGTAAAGTTAGGGGAAATGTCCCCAACTGGAGTCAGAAGACCAAAAAAGTGACACAAATTTTATCCATTTTCTACACCATAAGAAAAAAAATGAAAAACTGTCACATTTTCAGAATATGTAAACATGAATTTGAAATCTCTCACCATATTGAAGAGAGGCAGCTGTTAAAGTGATGGCTTAAAAGCATTCAAAAGACATTACAGGTAAATTATTGTGCTTTGGAAATTGTAAACGCAGTCAGTACCAATGGATTACAAATAAGCAAATCTTAATTCTTCATATAAAAAAGTATTGATGTTTAAACCAGTAACAACATAGGTGTAAGTTTAACTTTGAATATTTACATACTTGAAGGGGTTGCAGCACAGTTCTAAAAACTCTATGGGGTTGATTTACTAAAACTGGATCATAGAAGGGGAAACTAATCCAAGGTGGAAATATAGAAAAAAGGTTACATATATGCTGCCAGAGTTCAACCTGACTACCTGACTATTCACAGTAGAGATATCAGTTCCATTAGATGGCGTTTGACTCCACCACCATATACCTGTTTGCCTAATTTGGGTTAAAAGTAATGTCTTGGAAGTTTGCACAATGATACCATTGCTGTATAAATAATATTTTAAACTTCTTTAAAGATGTAACAAACATTAAGGAGCTTGTATCAGTTCCAAAGTACAGCAATTTTGTAAACAATCCATTACCAGACAATTGTTGCAATTGCTATAAATAGGGGTTGATTTACTGAAACTGGAGAGTGCAAAATCTGTTGCAACTCTGCATAGAAACCAATTAGCTTCCAGGTTTTTTGCCAATGCTTAATTGAACAAGCTGAAGTTAGAAGTTGAATGGCTACCATGCACAGCTACACCAGATTTTGCATTTTGTTATGTTCTAATTTTTGTTATGTTGGAACTGAGATCACTACTGTTTATAGCCAGGTTGAGCTCTGATAGCATACTTGTAAGCTTTTTTTTGTATTTCCACCTGGATTATCTTCCCTTTTTATGAACCACTTATTAAGAACTGCAATGATATCTTGCATCTGATAGTTTAGGGTAAAATCAATATGATGGATAGAGTATTAACAATTGTTCATCAGATTGGAGGTAGAGATGAGCAAAATATAGCAAATAAACATGAGTTACATTTGAGAGCAGTTTCAGCATATATGTCCAAAAACCCACAAATTGAGAGTTTTATTGCAAATTCCACTGAAAACAATGGAGGTGAATTTTGAAAATCAATGTTCTCAAGTTTCAAGGCTAATAGGCAACTCATTGTCAAAAGGGCATGGAGAGCTGGGCACTACCAGTGGGGACATACTGTATAAAAAACATTTGGTGTAGAGCAGCTCTTTTACTAAGACCTACAGGGCAATATTAAAAGTACACAATTCCTTTAAAAGCCATGATTGGGAATACCTTTCCCCTTTTGCATTCACCCTCAACTATTCACGGAATACCTTGTGCTTTTCATGAACATTAACTCACTTCTAACACTTATGGTGTACTGTAAATTTATGTGTGTTAGATCAATTTTTTATTAAATTAATTAAAGTTCTGACCTTAACTCCTGGCAGGCCCAATTCATCCTAAATAGTTCTATATTCTGTTTGGAACATAATCATTTCATATATTTTTTTTAAAACTTCTGTTTATTGGTTGTAATTAAGGGGCAGAAATACAAAACAGAGCCTCCTGGGCATTCCCTGGCTCACATAATACACAATAAACAATTGTCACATAGTGTAAAAGAAAAGAGGTAACAAACTATGCCAAGATGTAACAGTGCTCAGAGTACCAGTACATACTAGAGAATAACAATAGATTAGTATGTACAAGTCCCCAACATGTTCACAACCACTTGGTGTTATATGTGGCACCCAGGAGAATTACATTTGCAGGAGAAATGGAAGTGAAGGGGGGAGGGGGGCGAAGGGAGAGGGCAAAGAGAGCAGGAGGAGGTGGGGAAAGGAAATATTCTGGGAGAAAGAGCAGTGTGACAATACTGGCAATTTAAGAGGCATGGACAACAAGTAGAGTGGCTGAATACAAAGCATCTGCTACACAGCTGTCATGCGAGATTCAGCCCAGATGTTCCATACCTTTTGAAATTTCTGTCATGGTAGGTTGCCCTGTATAAAGGGATTGCAGAACTAACCAGTGCTTTCCAGACTGTAGATTGTAGCATTAGTTGGCTTCCAGTGAAGGACAATTGCCTTCCTTGCATAAAAGAACAGCAAGCCTAACAAGGTCATGAGCACTCTGGTATGTGCCAATGAATACTACAATGAATCTACAAATCAGAGGCACAGCTATCATGAGCTTCACAACCAACTATGTAAACCTCAGTATGGAGTACTGGGAACATAGTTTTATATGGAAAAATAATCCCTATTCCAAGCATATCCAAAACCACTTACCATCAGAATTGAAAAAAACAATATCCTCAGAAGCAGATTTTGTAGGCTCTGAAAAAAATGTATACTCAGTGAGGACTACATCATTCAAAGCCAGACGCCTAAAGCTAAATTTTTGGACAATGGTTACCCTGAAAAATTAGTATAGAAGGCCTGTACTACCTATCTTGGGCCATGCCCCACCCCTAATAAACCCAAAGATTCTTCTGAAATATAACAGTTACCCCACAGTTTCAGCCAAAATACTTGTTGAAATCATCCAGTGCAGGGAGAGGAAGTACATTGCATGCAAGTACACACAACATGAACAAAGCCCATTTTCTGATCTTAGTGGTAATACTCTATACAACCTTTCTATAATGCTCCACTGAGTTTGTGATATATTGCCTGTCCTGCCCTTGTGGTGCATTGTATGTGGGAAGAACCATCAGAACACTCCAGTGTAGATTTGGGGAGCATAGGAGGCTCTTTGAGCAGAGGAGACTTGATCATGTCACCCTAAAATATGGAATATCCATTGAAGACCTCAAAGTTTGGATCATTGAGTCTATTACACCATGTAATTCTGTGGCCGAAAGGTTTCACAGGTTGTGCCACTGTGATACCTTTGGATCTTTACTCTAAATACACTAACTCCCAATGGTCTTAATGAGAAACTAGTTAGTACTATATATTTAATAGTTCAAGGAGATAGGCAGCTTAAGGAACTGTGGTGTATGTATATAATTTATTTTTCCTTTTTTCATATAGTATTTATGTTTTATATATTTAAATGTTTTATGATTTAGAAGTCTTTTTAGTTGGTCAAATTAAGGTTTAATTAGTTTAAGTTTTATTTTAATTGCACTCTATCTGGGGGAGTCTGATGGGCATTTACAGACATTAATTCCCCATAAGGTAAACACTTCTTGTGATTGACAGCAGGCAGTGGGCAGATCCTTAGCCAATAGACAGTCTGTTAATGGCTGGAGAATCCACCCTCACAGGCACAGGCCATGTACAGGCAGTCAGTGGGGTAGGATACAAGGGTCAGCAGGGCATAGGATGTGAAGTCAGCAGGGGAATTTACAGGGGGTCAGTAGGGCAGATGATAGGGGTCAGCAGGACAGAGGACAAAGGTCAACAAAGCAGATGACAGAGGTCATCAGGATGAAGAACAGGTGTTATCAGGGCAAAATACAGAGGTCAGTAAGGCAGAGGAAGGGGGTCATCAGGGAAGAAGACAGTGGTCAGAAGGGCAGTGTACAGGAGTCAGCAGGGCAGTGTATAGGGGTCAGTGGGGCAGTATACAGTGGTCAGCAGAGTAGTGAACAAGAGTCATTAGGGCAGTGCACAGAGGTCAGAAGAGAAAAGGACAGGGTTACTGGTGGCTGATAACTCAGCAGAGCTCCTCCTCCCATCCCCGCACTTCACACAGCCTGGGCAATCAGCCGATCTATTTCTCCCCACACACAACATAGCTGAGATGGGATTCCCTTACAGATAATGGCTTGATCTGCACAGTGTGTAGCTGGCCACTGCAGCTGCGCTGCTATTCCTAACTGGGAATTTCACAGCTCAGAACTGCAACACAGCAGCATAGTAGCTAGCTATACACTGTGCAGATTGAGACTGTGTCTGTAAGGGAATCCAGTCTCAGCTATGTGCTGTGTGAAGAAGAAGACATCTTTTAAGTGCCCTATGTGTAGTGCAGGCAGTGCCAGGACAAGGTCATCTAGTACCCAGGGTGAATATGACAAACTGCACCCCTCCAAGTGTGAGCATCCTGTCTCAGCATAAATCTCTCCCCATCAAAGAAAACTGGACTAATTAGCACACTCACCCACTAAGCATACATTTCATTTGCAAGCCAAAATTCTCCTAAACAAAAATGCAAATATCCTCCCAGTTCAACTCTCCCTCCCAGCACAAATATGTGTCCCCCAATCCCACCTCCCAGATCAATTCCCACCCCAATTTCCCCTCCTAGCACAAATCTCCCTCACCCCAAAAAAAAACATCTTTCTTCTCAAATTTTCCATCCTAGCACAGACCCCCCCCTCCCAACACAAATATCTTCCACTCCCTTCCCCTAGCACAAATCCCCCCAATCCCTCCTATTAGCCCAAATCCCCTGACCCTCTCCTGGCATAAAATCCCCCATTGCCAGCACAAATTCTTCCTCCCTACTCAAATACCCCCTTACACAAATCCCCCACCCCCCTCCTAGCACTAACATTCTCCCAAATTCCCCCTCCTGGCTTAACTTTCCCCATTCCACCTTCTAGCACATATTCCCCCACCCTGCCAAATCCCCATTACACTTTCCAGCACAGATAGCTGCCCATCCCTCTCCTTCACAAACATCACAAGCACACAATATTATTCTTCCCTCCCCCCCATTGTGTACAATTTGCCTGTAAGCTTTAAATCTTCCTCCTGCCCCCTCAGGGAAACCACTACAAAGCCAGGAAGATGTACACTGTGTTGTGCTCTCCCTCCTGTGGTCTCCCCTCCTTTCAGAACAGCATTCATCTATACAGCACATGAGACAGGATCGCTCTTAGATCACATTGAATTGTACACACACACAGTTTGATTACTGCTCCCTACCCACATTTCCTGCTGCCCGGTGATGAGCAGCCCTTGGAGTAGATAGGCGGGGTAATCAAACCTGTGTGTACAGTCCAATGGGATCTAACAGAGATTCTGTGTCATGTGATGCATAGATGAACTCTGTTCTGACAAGAGGGGAGAGCAGAACATACTGCACCTCCTTCTGGCTCTTTCATTTCTGCCACTTCTCCTCTCACTGCTCCAGCCTCCAGACTGCCACCCCCTTGTTCTGACCCTGAGTGTGGGTGGGGGTGGGGGAAGGATCTCTGCAGCTGACAGCCAGGCACAACATCCAAGGGCCTGTCTGGAGGGCACAACTGAAATCTTTGTGGGCATTTTCCGGGGCCTTCTCCCTTCCCCCTCCTCTTCATTTACCCTAGTCCCCCCTTTTCTTACAACCACCTCTAACCATCTTCCCTCTCCCCTGGTTCTTTCTCTCCTCCCCTTTCCCCCTCCTGCGCACCTCTTCTCCTAGTCTTCCTTTTTTCTCCTCACTCCTCTTTTCTCTGTTTTCTTCTCTTTTTATGACTTCTTTCTTCTTTTTGGTAGTTGTTTGGTAGTAGGGTTATTATACAGGCCATATAAGCAATTGCCCTCCGGTTTGCCGCTTACAATTCCCCTGCCATCTAGATATATTGTTCTTTGAGCTATTGGGCTTTGAGTACAGGGAGCATCTGCTCCATTGTGGGCTATTTGCTTGCTACTTCCCTTATTCTGCCACTTGTTTTTTTGTTACATATTATATTATATTTACTCATTTAATTATTGTATATTTCACATATATTTGTATCTATGTTCTGTATATACAGCCTGGAGACATCTTTTTTTGCAATGTGTACTCACCAGACCTCAATTGTACCTTTCCCAGGCTACCGTCAGAACAATTTACCTGTTTCTAGTCCAACTGTGAACTTATGTTTTGTCAGTTATATTTCTTTAATAAAGTACTTAAACAAGAAATCTGGGTTGCCACATTCACTCCAGCACCTGCCTAGATCCAACCATGTTCCACTATCAAGTAACACAAAATAAGCTACCTATCTCCCTCTTCAGCAGTGCTGCTGCTCTTTTTACTCCCACTTAGTCCAACTCACCCATACCTCCTGGCTTTCTAGGCTCTCCTGGCTAACTCAGCCTATAGTTACAGCACCCTACTGCACAGGCCCACTACCTGGTCTCTCAATAGTGTTTCTTCCAGCACCCTGGGCTCCCTCACTCCTCTGAGACCTTCAGATTCCTACAGTCCACTGGACTTCCTTAATTATCCCAGCTTTCCCAGTCTAGCTTAGCACTCTCAGAACTCTTTAACATTCTCACTCTCTTGGCACTAAGGACATGGAATCTCTCAATATGAAGTTCTGTCTTTAGAATAGAGCAACTCTCCTGATGGGAACCCACAACTGCACTCAGAGCCTGCTGGATTCATGCAAGATCTGAACTCTGGATTGGTGCTTTCTTCTCTCCCAAAGAAATTTTAAAGCTCTAAAAATCAGGGCCTATTTACAAATGCAGCCAGCATAGGGAAGCAGATCCCTATATTACTATGAATGAATGCACGTCATGGAGCCTCATTTATAGAGCATCAGCAAAGCCAACCCAGATTGAAGACAAACCAAAGAGAAAGAAGACCCTTAGCATCACATGACTTATGTAAAGACATCTGAAAAAGTATAAAACAAACAAACACACAAGGAAACCCTGAAGGGCATTGTGGAGCTTAATTAATAATTTAAAAAGTGATTTCAGCTGTTTTTAAAATACATATTTTTACTACCAACTTTAATAATGACATTTCTGGCTTTTAGTGTTTAAATTAGCCATTTTGTTTCTGCTCTATACTGAGAGGCTTTTGTCAGTGTACAATGTTTGTTTCTCCTTTTATGAGATTTAACAATCGAATGACAAACGCACTACATAGAATAGCATATTTGACTAAATGAATGGCAAATACTTAATAGTGTAGGATTATGCAGGTATTGTATTGTTGGTCTTTTGTAAGTACCTTTAAAACTTGTTAATGGAAAACAATTCACTGGTGCTAGTTTGTTTTTTTTATCCTACTTCTTACAGTGATTACATATAATAGTGTGAATAAAGCTATTAAACACATTATCAAATGACAGTGTCTAATGATCGGTCATAAGCTCAGTCACAGAAAGAATATCCTGCCAAAAATTAGAAACACATACACTCTCTAATCTGACATTTTACCATTTTAGTTTATTTAGCTGAAAAAAAACTTTGTAAAAAAGTATATTAATTTAAAATTGCTGCAAAAACCTATAAAAAGATGTATAGGGATGGTGGAGTTTAGAAAATAATTGGAAACCACGTAAAATTTCTCATTAAATATGTATGTTCCTACAGAATAAAAGCATTAGATCTGTCTTCAGTCACTTACTGTAATGTAAAATATACCTGTATTATTATTAATGCAAATTATTAAAGTGCAATTTTAGGCAAGTTAATATTTCACAAACTTTAAATTTTGTAAATAGCCCAAACTGTTCTATTAACCACTTGACGTCTGGAGGGTTTTACCCCCTTCATGACCAGGGCATTTTGTTTGCTATTTAGCATTGTGATACTTTATCTGGCAATTGCTCAGTCATGTAACTGTATCCAAATTAAATTTATATCATATTTTTTCTTACAAATAGGGATTTTTTGGTAGCATTTAATTGCCACCTTTTTTTTTACATTTGACTATATAAATAAAAAAATACCAAGCTTTTTGAAAAAAAAAAACAAGTTTTTCTTCGTTTCTGTTATAAAATTTTGCAAATAAATAATCTTTCTTTATAAATTTAGGCCAAACTTTTCGCATACAAAAGTGCAACCAAAGATTGATAAGCATCTTTCAAATAATAAACAAGTCACTTATAAATCTGTGCCTGTAAACATATGGCACTTTAGCAACAACTATATTTACTCACCACAAATAAAGTGCAGTTCAATATGTATGATTGCTACACTGATATGTTTACAATAATACACTGTATATATATATTTATATATATACTGTATATATATATTCTGTAAAGGGATTAGCTCAGCATCTAGGGTGGAGAATACTCCCAAAGCAGACTAAGAGTTTTATATAGCCCAGAGTACTCAGCCTTCAGTTTGGGCTGGATAAACCCTCACCCAAGCTAACTACATAGCAGAAAATAAGAAATAGTCTGCAGACTGTCTGAACCTGGGACAAATACACTGCTCAAAAAATTAAAGGAACACTTTTTAATTAGAGTATATCATCAATTAAACTTCTGGAATATTGATCTGGTCAGTTAAGTAGCAGAGGGGGTTGTTAATCAGTTTCAGCTGCTTTGGTGTTAATGAATTTAGCAACAGGTGCACTAGATGGGCAACAATGATAAGGCCCCCAAAACAAGAATGGTTTTGCAGGTGGGGGTCACTGAAATTGCTTTCCCTACTCATCTTTTCTGACTGTTTTTCACTAGTTTTGCATTTGGCTAGGGTCAGTGTCACTACTGGTATGAGGCAATACCTGGACCCTACAGAGGTTGCACAGGCACTCCAACTCCTCCAGGATAGCACGTCAATACATGGCATTGCCAAAAGGTTTGCTGTGTCTCCCAGCACAGTCTCATAGAGGAGATTCCAGGAGATGGGAAGTTTACTCTAGGACAGCTAGACAGGGCCATAGAAGGCCCTTAACCCATCAGCAGGACCGGTATCTGCTCCTTAGTGCAAGGAGGACCAGGATGAGCACTTCCAGAGCCCTACAAGATGACCTATAGCAGGCCACTTCTGTGAATGTCTGTGACCAAACAATCAGAAACAGACTTTATGAGGGTGGTCTTAGGGCCTGACGTCCTCTAGCTCACCCTGTGCTTTTCACACATGAGAGCAGGTTCACCCTGAGCACATGTGACAGACGTGAAAGGTTCTGGAGAAGCCATGGAGGACTTTATTCTGCCTGTAACATCATTCAGCATGACCGTTATGGTGGTGGGTCAGTGATGGTCTGGGGAAGCATATCCGTGGAGGGATGCACAGACCTCTACAGGCTAGACCAGCAATGGGCAAACTACGGCCCGCGGGCCGTATACGGCCCGGCGGACCTTTTAATCCGGCCCGCGGAGCGTGATACTGTCAGGATGGCTGTCAGGATGTGTGTAGGCGGAGCAGCGTGACGAACGTGAGGGGAGCTAGGCTCCTCTCACAGTCCGCCCTGAAGACCGGTGTAGCATGGAAATCTGTCTCCTATGAAGATCTGTCCCCCTCGACGTATCTGCGCATGTGCCGGAGATCGCCGATCAGCTGCTAATGCCTGAAACTGGCACATGAGCAGATACGTCGAGGGGGACAGATCCTCATAGGAGACAGATTTTCATGCTACACCGGAACGGCGCGGGAACACGGCGAGAGGAACGCACGGAGCAAAGGTAAGTGAATTGACACAGGGGGGACTTGGGGACTATAGGGGGGATGAATTACTATAGGGGATGAATTACTATATGGGGGATGAATTACTATGGGGGATGAATTACTATATGGGGGATTAATTACTATGGGGGATGAATTACTATATGGGGGATGAATTACTATATGGGGGATGAATTACTATGGGGGATGAATTACTATATGGGGATGAATTACTATGGGGGATGAATTACTATATGGGGGATGAATTACTATATGGGGGATGAATTACTATGGGGGATGAATTACTATGGGGGATGAATTACTATATGGGGGATTAATTACTATGCTTACTATGGGGGAATATTACTATACTTACTATGGATGACACATACACATCATTCATCTACTCTTGGTCCGGCCCCTGGGTCCAATATATGAACCCATTGCGGCCCTCAAGTCAAAAAGTTTGCCCACCCCTGGGCTAGACAATGGCATCCTGACTGTCATTAGGTATTGGGATGAAATCCTTGGACCCATTGTCAGACCCTATGCTAGTGTAGGGGGTTCCTCCTGGTGCACGACAATTCCTGGCCTCATGTGGCGAGAGTATGCAGGCAGTTCCTGGAGTATAAAGAAATTGATACCACTGAATGACCCCCACACTCTTTTGACATAAATCCAATAGAACACTTCTGGGACATCATGTTTCAGTCCATCTGACACCGCCAGGTTGCGCCTCAGACTATCCAGGAGCTCAGTGATGCCCTGGTCCAGATCTGGGAGGAAATACCCCAGGACACCATCCATCACCTCATTAGGAGCATGCCCCAATGTAGTCAGGCATGCATACAAGCACTCAGGGGCCATAAAAAATACTGAGTACCATTTTGAGTTGCTACAATGAAATTTCAGCAAAATGGACTAACCTGCTGCATAATTTTTTCACTTTGATTTTTGGGGTATCTTTGAATTCAGTCCTCTGTAGGTTGATAATGTTAATTTCCATCAAATGATGGGGCATACTTACATTCCTAGCACATTACCCAGTCCATATCAGTATAGTTACATAGTTACATAGTTAGTCTGACTTAAAAAAGGCAAACGTCCATACAGTTCAACCATTGAAAAACATGAGTTATAAAAAAACATAAGTTATAATCCTACACCCACAGTTGATTCAGAGGAAGGCAAAAAAAAACCCCAGCGAAGTATGATCCAATTTGCTCCTGCAGGGGAAAAAATTCCTTCCTGATCCCCTGAGAGGCAATTGGATATTCCCTGGATCAACTTTACCTATAAATGTTAGTATCCAGTTATATTCTGGGTATCCAAGAAAGAATCCAGGCCTTTTTTAAAGCAATCCACTGAGCTGGCCGGAACTAACTCTTGAGGGAGTCTATCCCACATTTTCACAGCTCTTACTGTGAAGACACCTTTCCGTGTTTGGCAATTAAATTTATTTTAATCCAGACATAAAGAGTGCCCCCTTGCCCTCTGTGATGACCTCAGGGTAAATAACTCTACACCAAGTTCACTATATGAACCACTGATGTATTTATACATGTTGATCATATCCCCCCCTTAATCTACTCTTCTGAAGAGAGAATACATTCAGTTCCTTTAATCTTTCTTCATAGCTGATCTCCTCCATGCCTCTTATCAGTATGGTTGCCCTTCTCTGTACTTTCTCCAGTTCCCCAATGTTCTTTTTGTGAATTGGTGCCCAAAATTGAGCTGCATATTCCAGATGAGGACTTACTAATTATACTGTATGTACAGGGGTAAAATTATATCTCTCTCTCTGGAGTCTATATCTCTTTTAATACAAGAGAGGATTTTGCTCACTTTAGAAACGGCAGCTTTCCATTGCATGCCTTTATTAAGCTTGTAATCTACCAGAACCCCCAGATCCTTCTCCACCATTGATTCCCCCAGTTGTACCCCCCCTAGTATGTATGATGCATGCATATTCTTAGCCCCCAAGTGCATAACCTTACATTTATCAACATTAAACCTCATTTGCCATATAGTTGCCCAATTAAATAATGCATTGAGGTCAGCTTGTAAATTGGAGACATCCTGTAAGAACATTATTCCACTGTACAGCTTGGTGTCATCTGCAAAGACTGAAATGGGATTTTTAATCTCAGCCCCTTTATTGTTTATAAATATATTGAAAATTAAGGGTCCCAACACTGAACCTTGGGGTACACCACTGACAACCCTAGACCATTCAGAGTATGAATCATTAACCACTACTTTCTGAAAATGATATTTTAGCCAGTTTTCTATACATTTACATATGGATTTTTCCAAGGTATTGCTCACCTCCTCATAGAAAGAAATCAGATTTGTTTGACAACTTCTGTCTTTCATGAATCCTTTCTGTCTGTTGCTTAAAATATTTTTATCCAGCAAGAACTCATCTATGTGGTCTTTTACTAAACTCTCCAGTATCTTCCCAAATATAGAAGTTAAACTAACAGGTCTATATTTACTTGGTAAAGATTTTGACCCCTTTTTAAATATTGGTACCACATTGGCCTTACGCCAATCCAGAGGTACTATGCCAGTCACTAAACAGTCCCTAAAAATTAGAAATAATTAATTTGAATTGACAGAGTTCAATTTTTTAAGGACCCGTGGGTGTATGCCATCCAGTCCAGGTGCTTTATTCACCTTTATTCTGTCTAAATATTTTTGGATCATATCAATTGTAAGCCAAAGTGGATCATCTGGAGCTGTGTCAATACCATGCCCATTATGGACAAGAGATCCCCCATGCTCTTGTATAGATATCCAGCATGATATTTTTCCCCATTAAGATCTGATGTGTTTTCAAAGTGTTCCTTTAATTTTTTTGAGCAGTGTATATCTCCCATCCTGTCACTATATATACTGTAGTTACCATTGTTACTGTTGTGGAGTTACAGCTGCACACTTATAAATTTTAAATGGAAAATGTATTGCAGGTCCACTGCAAATGTTTTGAAATGGTACAAAAGTTTAAAAACATTTTGTGTTATCAAAAATAAAAAATAATGTGGGGGGGATGTGTTTGGCTGGCGGGAGAAATGGCAGCTTAATCCGGAGCTCCTGCTGTCTCCCTTCTCACAGCTGCCATTTACAGCGACTAGGGGAGATTCCTTCCTCCCGATTCTAACCCCCACCTACTCCGGACCTTACCTGCGATATGTCAAAACGGAAGAAAGAGTCCAAACCGCCTCAACATCTTTTACTCAGTGGAGGGACACAGGGGGAAGCAAGATGGCACCAGCCCTAACCCCGATGCAATGCCACAATACCCTGCAGCCTCACAGCAAAGTGAGCAGGGACTGGAGACACAACAGGATTTGGGTGAGTGTTCCCCTCCTGACACACCTACCATTCGCAGCACAGCTAAAACGAAACAGCACAGAGGGGATGATCCTCACACTCTCAAACAGCGGCCTTCTCTCCCCTGAGAATCCTCAGAGCATTATATGGAGGAGCACCCTATTGAAGCATTCCCTGCTAGCGATCAGCCCATACCAGAAAACACAATGGAAAATATGTTACTCTCTATGAAAAGATCTCTTCTAACAGAGTTCTGAGCTATGTTCAAATCTCTGAATGATACTGTACAATCTCACGAAAATAAAATAAACCATATGGAATCTAAAGTGGTGGATCTCTATTCAGCACATAACAACTTAGTGGATGCATATACCGACCAAGAATCTGAGATTCAGTAATTACAAAATAAGATCACTGATTTGGAAGACTGCTCGAGGTGCAACAACATAAAGTTCAGAGGTATTCCAGAATCAGTTACTCCAATTGAGTTAACTACATTTATTCTGCACCTTATGAAAGCTTTGATTCCTATGCTGAGCGAGACTGAATCCCACCAAGACCACCAACATTTTCTACTACCTATAAAACCCAAATACTCTCCACCCTTTACTATGCTGAGACTGTTCATGCCCGCTACCAGTGATCGATTCTAGCAATTGTAAGGTCTCAACAGCCCCTTTATGCGGAACATACTTCTAAAAGAGAAATAAAATTAAAAATTAGTGAAGCGCTTGTATCACATGAATACAATCATGTATCTCCATATAGTGTAATTATAAATCAAAGTGACCACTATATATAATAAATGTGTGTTGACTCCCTCTAGTGAAAAGAAAAAATAGTGTCAACCAAAATAGCTAAATAACACACATTAGGAAACTAAATGTATAGTGCATAAATCAAATATAATGAACAGAATATATATATACGTGAAAACAGAATATTGGCCACATACAATGGTGTCTAAATTATACATAAATGATATATGCCATAGGTGAACAAGACAATATCAAAGGTGAAAAAAATATTCCATGCATGTGACTGTGCTTTAAGCTGGAACACACACGTGATCTCCACTTCTAAGTGCAAGTACTCTCCTTCAAATGGCAGCAATGCCTGCTCACCTCCCTTCCTCGACCCACACAGGGCCTCAAAGCAGTTACCACCTCAGTGGTGTATTCCTCTGGCAGACTCCTTATTCCTCCTCCTCTCTTATGCAACTCATAAAAAGACAAGAAAGCCTTCCATAGTGTAGTAAATTTAATAGGCAAAGTTAAAAATTACAAAGTTTTCCACTCACATGCTCCTTTCCATAAAAAAGCGTTTTTCCCAGCCTGTGGGTAGATATGCATGCACCTGGGGGAATCCAATATGGCCACTGTGTCCGGACATACGTCACCAGGAAGTAGACAAACCGACGCGTAGCGTCACGTGCGTCGTGATGAAGTCACGACGCACGTGACGCTACGCGTCGGTTTGTCTACTTCCTGGTGACGTATGTCCGGACACAGTGGCCATATTGGATTCCCCCAGGTGCATGCATATCTACCCACAGGCTGGGAAAAACGCTTTTTTATGGAAAGGAGCATGTGAGTGGAAAACTTTGTAATTTTTAACTTTGCCTATTAAATTTACTACACTATGGAAGGCTTTCTTGTCTTTTTATGAGTTGCATAAGAGAGGAGGAGGAGGAATAAGGAGTCTGCCAGAGGAATACACCACTGAGGTGGTAACTGCTTTGAGGCCCTGTGTGGGTCGAGGAAGGGAGGTGAGCAGGCATTGCTGCCATTTGAAGGAGAGTACTTGCACTTAGAAGTGGAGATCACGTGTGTGTTCCAGCTTAAAGCACAGTCACATGCATGGAATATTTTTTTCACCTTTGATATTGTCTTGTTCACCTATGGCATATATCATTTATGTATAATTTAGACACCATTGTATGTGGCCAATATTCTGTTTTCACGTATATATATATTCTGTTCATTATATTTGATTTATGCACTATATATTTAGTTTCCTAATGTGTGTTATTTAGCTATTTTGGTTGACACTATTTTTTCTTTTCACTAGAGGGAGTCAACACACATTTATTATATATAGTGGTCACTTTGATTTATAATTACACTATATGGAGATACATGATTGTATTCATGTGATACAAGCGCTTCACTAATTTTTAATTTTATTTTGCACTTATTGGTATCAGCTAAGTGACAGCAGCTGTATTTTGTCAATTATTCCCATGAGCGCAGGAGGATCCCTTATTATTTAACTTCTAAAAGAGACCCACTCTGTAAAGCTGGATGTCTTGATGCTCCAAGATACTCACTTTGCAGCTTTAAAATGCCCTCATGTATTGTTTCGACACTTCTCTAACCTGCATATGGCCAATGGTCCAAAGAAAGCCTGTGGAGTTCTAATAGCAATCAAGGACTCAATAAATTTTCATCATATCAGCATGATATCCCTCAGATCTGGAGGGATGCTATGTAATACTCATATGTGAATTATTACAAACAACTAGTGGAATTGGCACCATTTGTATGAAAATAAAAAATATGCAAAATACGTGTGAACAAGGTGTCAATGGATTAAAGTGTTTGTTCACCAATGCCAGAAGTCTGTCAAGCAAAATAGGTGGGTTGGAAGCTTTGGTGCATGAAGAGAGCTATGATTTAATTGGTATTGCTGAATCTTGGCTTCATTCTTCACATGATTGTGCCATTAATATTCCTGGCTATGTTCTCTTTCAGAGAGATAGGGTAAATAGGAAAGGTAGTGGTGTCTGTCTCTATGTGAGAAGTGATCTCAGAGTGAGTGTGAAAGAGGACCTAGTTGATGGAGAGTGTGATAAGGCTGAAGTATTATTTGTGGAACTGCACATGGGAGTGTGTACTAGAAAAGTAATCATTGGAGTTTGTTATAGGTCTCCCAGTGTTAATGAGCAGGTATAGACTGAGCTCCTTGTGCAGATTGAAAGGGCTGCAAGGGCTGAGATAGTGATAATATTGGGTGATTTTACCTACCCAGAAACTGACTGAAGTAATGGTAGTGCAGGAACAATTAAAGGGCAAACTTTTTTAAAACTACTACAGGACATTTTTATGGTACAGTTCATAGAGTCCCCAACTAGGAATGATGCTGTGCTGGACCTAGTAATCTATAACCATGCAGAGTTTATTATGAATGTCCATATGAAAAAACATTTCGGTAGTAGTGACCATAACATGATTTAATTTATTGTTAGTTGTAAAAAGTAAGCACATACGGGAAATATAAAAATGCTTACTTTGAAGAGAGCTAATTTTTGAAGGCTGAGAGCTTCTCTCCAAGACTTATACTGGGAGGGAATATTGGGTGTAATGGTAAGGTATGTAAGGTAAAGTCTATGGGCTTGGAAAAATCCTTGTGTAAATGGATAGAAAACTGGCTAAAAGATCGTATTCAAAGAGTAATGGTTAATGATTCATACTCTGAGTGGTCTAGGGTTGTCAGTGGTGTACCCCAGGGTTCAGTGTTGGGACCCTTACTTTTTAATATATTTATAAACAATATAGGGTCTGGGATTAAAAATCCCATTTCAGTCTTTGCAGATGACACCAAGCTGTGCAATGGAATATTGTCCTTACAGGAAGTCTTCAACTTACAAGCTGACCTCAATGCACTGTTTAATTGGGCAACTATGTGGCAAATGAGGTTTAATGTTGATAAATGTAAGGTTATGCACTTGGGGCTAAGAATATGCATGCATCATACATACTAGGGGGAGTACAACTGGAGGAATCAATTGTGGAGAAGGATCTGGGAGTTCTGGTAGCTTAATAAAGGCATGCAATGGCAAGCTGCCGTTTCTAAAGTGAGCAAAATCCTCTCTTGTATTAAAAGAGGTATAGACTCCAGAGAGAGAGTTGGGATTATTGGGATTATGTTGATAAAGTGAAATGTGAAAAATGTTAAATATTTTACATAAGAAGGCTAAGGTTGTTGTTGGTGCTGTACTAAAGCCATGCAGTAGTGTAAAAGTAAAAAAAAAATATTACATATGAAAATTATGTTATGCAGTATTGCTAATGCTGTTTATGAAAATCATACTGTTCCTTTATACCATAAAAAGCTTAAGGCACTCTCCCAAGCATTTAATTGAAGCGGTTGGTGCTTTTCTAATGTTGCACTTGCAGGCACATAAAAATGGAGGACCTTCTTCTCAAAGATTGGTACTTAGATGATGATTCATGATGAATGATTCAAACCCAGGCACAATCACTTATCACTACATGTAACTAGTGTAAGCTAGGCTTTTAAACTCCCCATTCATCTCATTTCCCATATATTTCCTTTGTGGTTGAAGTTTACTGGTTTGGGAAAATTTAGTAAATAAACTATGGAGTGTTGAATGAGCAAGCACATGAACAATTAAAATCATAATCATTTCAAGTATGAAAAGCTAGAACATTCTGGCAACAAAAAAAGTTAATTGCCAATTCATTTTGTGAATAGGTAATTACTGATGGATTAACAGCTGTTCAACAACAGATTTATTCACATATAAAACTGAAAATAAGTATAAATCCATCTGTTAATTCACATAGAGAAGATGTCACTAACCATATTTAAATCACATGCGAACACAGGGCTAAGTGTATAGTGATAATTTACTAACATTAGAATGAGTAAATCTGTATATTTATAGTTATTCACTTTTGTGCATCCATGTGACTATTAATGGGAATTCTGAAATAAGTTTCCTCAGCTGGTTTGTTGAGCAGGTGCCCTGTCATCAACCATGTTATCATCTTTGATAATGTCACCTTTAAAGCTCAACTCTAGGTAGATATAAAATACAGTATATGATGCAGCTCTTTATTCATTAATATTGATGTGGTTCATGTTAAAGGTAACCCAGCTATCTGTCCCTGCATAGGTAGGTAGGACACCCAAACAGCCAAATGTACTGTATATATGCACAGGGCTTTAACAATGTTATTTGTAATTTTTTTTATTTTTTCCCTTTGTCACATGATCCCCGTCTCTATTATAATCACAGCATGGCCTGGGAGGGGGTGGATCTAAACAACAGCGAGTCACATGTACTTTGACATTGATTTAGCTAATCCATGAGTTTCCTTCCAGGAAATTCAGAATGGAGTGTGCTGTCAGTTAAGCATGTGCTCCACCCCCTCGGTAGGTCAGATGCTTGACTGACAGAGGACTTTGATTTTAATGGTATGGAAAGAGGGACTGCACAAGCTAGGATCACAGCAAGATCAAAAGATCAGTTGGGGGTGTGTGATCTAGGAATGGCCGAGTGAAGAAGCACATTAGTGGTGCTCCCATCCCATGGCTGCTCTGCAGCTCCTTTGCAGCCCTCTTGTGAAGCAGTAAATCCATATTCCATGCCCCACAGAGTTATAAGTCGTATGTATCAGTGTGCTCGAATTATACTTCTCCAACAGTCCCAGCAGCTGGAAACCCTTTGCTTTTGGCAGATGAACTATACAAATTTATTAAATTAGCACTTGAATGCTCATATGTCTCTCAATCAGATCAAAATACATTCCAGTCAAAAGGTCCTTCACTCTCCTGAAATTCCGTTTTCAAAACAGAATTCTCCAAATGGCAGGACAATAAACCCTCCTCTACCAAAAATGAGCCTTCTGAAAGAAAACACTGATTTATTCAACCTTCACACATCAGATCCATTTTCAAGGATACTCCTCCACCTATTCTGGTGAAGCAGAAGGCGGACAGTAACACTTCAGCAGCAGCATCAGGTATGGAGCACTTCTGGTGGCCCACTTCACCAGCTGCTTCCACCCCATAAATGAATAAGATAGTGCCAACCCCATCCACGTGCACCGCACCTGAGCCTTCTCAGGGTGTTGCAGAAGGAGGCTCTGCAGCTACTCATCTTACTATGCCGCCGTTCTCTTCCCCAAGTGATCTTTTCCCATGCCTGCCCTGCTCATTGTCACTATCCCTAGATGACTGGGACTGGAGCTATGATTTAGGAGCCTTCGTAGCACCAAAGGCTCCCAGAACATCTCAGGCTCCCTGCTACCATGGCACACAGAGAGTCGACAACCAGACAGCAATGCTCTCTCCATTGAGCATAGTGCACACTGCTCCTCTAACTCTTCCAGTGAAAGAAGCTGTCTCTGATCCACCAAGTGATCATGTACTGTCGTCCTTTCTACAAAAACTTCTCCCCAGGGATGACTTTGAATCTCTGGCTACCAGAGTGGAGACTCTTCTAAGGGAAGAGTTTCAGGGCTTGTGACAGGAGGTTTCTGAGCTGGACACCAGGCTGTCTGCAGTGGAATTAGACAAAACCAACATGTCTTAGTCTATTACTACATTACAGAATACACAATCAGATTTCACTGAGCAAATTTCTCACTTATACCTGCTCATTGATGATCTAGAGATCACAGTCGATATCAAAATATTCGGTTGAGAGGTATTCCCAAAACAACTTATCAAGCTATCCTCAGGTCCACAGTTATGACTATATTCAACAGGGACTTAGATTGTCCACATGACACAGATTGCTATAGATATAGTCCACAGGACTCTTGGTCCCCAACTCACATCACAGGATAGACCAAGAGACATACTATGTTGCCTCCATTCTTTTACATTCAAAAAGGATATTTTCTGATGGAAATGGCACATGAGATTTCTGGGCTTCAATGGGGCCCCTATCCATCTGATGCTTGATGTCTCTAGAACACTGGGAATGCACCAAACCCTGCAACCACTTCTGGAGCTACTTGGGGACCATAATATATCTTATAAATGGGGTTATCCATTCCACCTGATTGCCAGAAAAGGCAACCACACCATTTCACTGCCCCAAAGAAAGGAATTACCAGATGTTTTCCAGTTCACTGAGCTACACCCAATAATGATATCTGATTGGTTATCTGACCATAGCTGCTTTCCCACAAATGAGACCACAACAAGACCACGCAATCACAGTAAATGGAGCCAATATAGCCTCAGAGGCCATGAACTTTGATGATTCCTATGTTCTGTGAGTTAAAATCCTCTTCTTCCCTTGATACATTATGCCTCCTGGACTTTTCCTGTTTTCTTAAGGTTCCTGTTGCTCTTGCTGCTTAGTGATCTTAGCCACCTTGATATTCCCACTGGAGCACACCGTTTCCTAACTTTAGACATGACTGCTTTCTCCTTTAGCTACCCAGACTCCCTCAACATGTCCTGGCACTTGGCCTGTGTGTCATTACCTCATTTTTAATATCTACTGCACCTACACACGGATACATTGGGCCATAGTGATGTACCTCTTCAAGTTGTCTAGGGGCTACATCCTGAAAAATTGCTGAGGGATTTCAGGTTTTGGCAGATTGTTTAATGATTTCAATGGTACTGCATGTTATTGCCTCTTCCTGTTTTCATCTGCTGTAGTCTGGTCTTCCAGAAATAGCCAATCACACTTTCTACATGAGATGAATGCCTCTCTATCCCTTATGATGATCAAACTGTGTCCCCATCAGGGACAATGAAAAATAACTACAGTGCAGGCTCCCCTGGAACTCTATTAGTCTATACCAGTGGTGGGCAACCTTTTTTTTCAACTGAGCCAAATCTCGCCAAAACCACAATTGAAATTTATTTTGAGAGCCACATTTTTAAAACTGAAAATACATAGGATGGTACACTGTTTTTAGTTTCAATAAGTTTTTATAGCAATTCATCCCCCATAGTAATTCATCTCCCATATAGTAATTCATCCACCATATAGTAATTCATCCCCCATAGTAATTCATCCCCCATATAGTAATTAATCCCCCATATAGTAATTCATTCCCCATATAGTAATTCATCCCCCATATAGTAATTCATCCCCCATAGTAATTCATCCCACATAGTAATTCATCCCCCACAGTAATTCATCCCCCATATAGTAATTCATCCCCCATAGTAATTCATCCTCCATATAGTAATTAATCCCCCATATAGTAATTCATCCCCCATAGTAATTCATCCCCCATATAGTAATTCATCCCCCATATAGTAATTCATCCCCCATAGTAATTCATCCCCCATATAGTAATTCATCCCCCATATAGTAATTCATCCCCCATAGTAATTCATCCCCCCTATAGTAATTCATCCCCCATATAGTAATTCATCCCCCATATAGTAAGTCATCCCCCATATAGTAATTCATCCCCCATAGTAATTCATCCCCCCTATAGTAATTCATCCCCCATAGTAATTCATCCCCCATATAGTAATTCATCCCCCATATAGTAATTCATCCCCCATAGTAATTTATACCCCCTATAGTAATTCATCCCCCATAGTAATTCATCCCCCATATAGTAATTCATCCCCCATAGTAATTCATCCCCCATATAGTAATTCATCCCCCATAGTAATTCATCCCCCATATAGTAATTCATCCCCCCTATAGTAATTCATCCCCCATAGTAATTCATCCCCCATATTAATTCATCCCTCATATAGTAGTAGTAAGTAAGTAGCAAGTAGTAAGCCAAGTCCCCCCTGTGTCAATTCACTTACCTTCGCTCCGCGCGTTCCTCTCGCCGTGTTCCCGCGCCGTTCCGGTCTTCAGGGCGGACTGTGAGAGGAGCCTAGCTCCTCTCACGTTCGTCACGCTGCCCCGCCTACACACATCCTGACAGCCAATCACTGGCTATCAGGATGTGAATGGCAGCGAGACTGGCCAATCATTGCATTTGAGCGCGCTGCCCTGGCTGTTTTTTTTCTGGATCACGCTGCAGAGTCCCTGCCGCCCAAGAGGAGGGAGGGGAGCGGGCGCCCGGCACACAAGAGCCGCATTAAAGCGTGTAAAGAGCCGCATGTGGCTCGCGAGCCGCGGCTTGCCGACCACTGGTCTATACTGAATGTTTTAATGACTTAGATACATTATGGCCAAGAATCGCACTCCAGGATCTGCTCCACACTTGGTCTTGTTCCTCTGGAATGGCACTATTGTTCTCGCAATCTCCCAGTTTTTCCAAGCATTGAAGCCCTTATCTCTCCTGCGGTCTATGGGCTATACATTACAAGCGTTCTGTCTATTGGCTTTGGAGCGATGGAGACACTCATTTAGGGGAATTTTGCATTGCTCTAGTACACTTTGTCGAGTGAATGGCAGGCAGTGCTGATTTTATCCTACTGGTCAAGCCTGATAGTACCTCCTGATTTTGATTAATATTGGTGGGCCAGGCTTTCAGTCTCGACAAAGCTATTTAAGTTCACTCATTATAGCTTCCTATGAACAGATGCCTATTATGTATTCTGATGTGTCTGTGTATGGTAAATTGAAGCCACCTGGTAGAGAGGCTAGCCAGAGAGCTACACCCTCTGTCATATTATTTTGCAACTAATTTTCATTACTATGGTCTGCATAGGATGGGTCTCTTGGGGTCTCTGCCCAATGCTGTTGATCTC
This sequence comes from Staurois parvus, assembly GCF_062004578.1. Classification (NCBI taxonomy): domain Eukaryota; kingdom Metazoa; phylum Chordata; class Amphibia; order Anura; family Ranidae; genus Staurois; species Staurois parvus. The sequence goes on from NW_028317949.1 coordinate 15,006,872, forward strand.
CCACTCACTTTCAAGGGCATTGTTATTGTTAATCATTCTACACTCCCTTTTTGTTGATCACATGGGCATGACCTCTGCGCAATAGGTTTTTGGTATTACACAATCAACTTTCAACTTACATCTCAATGTTCATTATTTAATTGTCTCAGGGAGGCATTTGTTAGTGCTTTTCCTGTTTCAGGCTTTTCTTTTTGTGTTTTTTTGGACCCAAAGGGCTGGAACTCTACACTCAAACATGCCTTACCTACACCCACTGTAGGACCCTAGGCTTTCTCTGCCCAAACAGCAGTAGACCCTCCCAAGCAGAACATCCTCTTTCATAGTTACCTTTCCATTAATACTCTTGGAATTACCCCCCCCCCCCCCCCTTTCCACCTTTCTGTCTGTTTCTTCCTCCCTTAGATCTTAGTCCTCTCATCTTTTTTGCTCTAGACCCCTCCCTGCATTCTCCCTACCTCTTTTTTTGTCTATCTTCCTCTCCTCCCATTTCCCACTCCCTCAAATCCGGTGGTTGTGATTGGAAATCAGTGCTACTCATTCAATCATGGTACTAAAAATAATTTCCTGCAATGTTAAAGGCCTTAATTCCCTGGAAAAAGTGCACTAGCTGCCTGTTGGAATTAAGGAGACAAAACTCCCAAATTGTCTTCCTACAGGAGACACATTTCAGAGCAGATAAAAATCCCAAACTCCAGAACATCCCCTTTCATAGTTTCCTTTCCACTAATCCTCCTGGAATTATCCCCCCCTCCCCACTCCCACCATCCACCTCCACCTTTCTATCCATTTCTTCCTCCCTTAGACCTTAGTCCTCTCATCTTTTTTCTCTCTCATCCCCTTCTTGCATCCTCCCTACCCCATTTATTTTTCTCTCTCTTGCATATTCCTTTCCTCCAATTTTCCACTTCCCCATTCCCGGTAGAAAAGCCAAAAGGTTCAAATTGTTTTCCTACAGGAGACACATTTTAGAGCAGACAAAATTCCCAAACTTCAGAAGAAACAGTTTACTATAGCCCGTCCCCATCTTCTAAATCCAAAAGGTCTAGTATTCTTGCCAAATCAACCCCATAGCAATTCCTCAATTTGCTACAGGACCAAGAGGGCAGGTACCTCATGCTCAAAGCAAATATTTGTTCCCATATTGTTAGTCTGGCAAACATATATTTACCCAGCTCCATTCAGCTTTCAACTTTTGAGACATTCCTTTCCTCATTTCCTTTCTTTTAATTTCCTACACACAAATCTTACTCTAGAATACTTTTTTCCTGATCAAATACTCGACAATTCCCATTGTCTCCAAATCCAGTGTAGAGCATATTGCCTTATCTGACCATGCACCGATCATGCTAGAGATATTGCCTCAGCAAAAGGCACCTAAAACGTCAACATGGCACCTGAATGAGATGCTTATACAAGACCCTGAAGTTAGGACAGATGTCCTCTGTGAACTACAGACATACTTTGACACTAACAAATACTCAGTTGATAACCCCATCTCCTTATGGTATGCCAATAAGTGTTACATCCGAGGAATTCTCATAAAACATGGCCATAGGACCAAACAACAAAGAAAAAAAAATATTATGAGAACAAATCAGGGATCATTTTCTCTATGAAGACAAGAATATTCTCACAAAGGCACACCATTCCCTCTGTGAGTTTGGTGATAAATGCGGATAACTGTTGGCCAATGCCTTAAAGTCCTAATGCACTCAGTCTTACATCCCTACTATATCCATGTCAGCAGGCACAAATCTGCACTCCACCCCGGAAATAGCTGATGCCTTTCAAACCTTTTTCTCAGCCCTTTAAAACCTATGCTCTGCAGTTTTGGAGTCTCAGAATGCCCGGAAACTATTGGACATGACCATATAACTTCAGGAGGCATCTCTCCCTACACTCATGGAGGAGGATCATGACGCTCTTTGTTGACCTATTTCTGAGTAAGACATTTCCAACAGGCAAGGCTCCAGGCCCGGATGGCTTTACACTGATGTATTACAAGACTTTCTTTGCTCATCTCACACCTTACTTCATCTTAGCCTTTAACGCTATCATGGATAGACATTCTTTCCTCTGGGCCTCCTTCCTGACAATATTACTGTACTCCCTAAACCAGACAGAGACCCCCTTCTCTGTGCTAGTTAGAGGTCTATTTTCCTTCTGAACTGTGACATCAAACTCTTCACAAAAATTATTGCCAAAAGAATGAGCACTCTTTTACATCGCATTATTGCCCTAAATCAGGTAGGCTTTATCCAAATGGGAGAAGCAAGAGACAATACAATTAGAACCTTAAACCTCATAACGAAAGCTAAAAAAAATCTAACGTCCCACTGCTACTCTTATCCACAGATTCCCAAAAGGCATTCAACATAGTGGATTGAACCTTTTGTTTTGAGGTTCTCAAGCACTTTGGCATGCCCATCCCTATTCTGTCCTGGACAAGGGCATTTTACTCTATACCTTCAAATACCGTAAGAGTCAATGGTTTGAACTCTGAATCCTTTACGATTGGCAATGGTATGAGACAAGGCTGCCCATTATCTCCCCAACTCTCTACATACTGGTCTTAGAACCATTCCTTCAACACATATGTCAGTTTCAATCTATAAAAGGCTTATGGGCTGGTGCATGTCATCTCAAGGTTGCAGCTTACACTGATCACCTCCTGTTCTACATTACAGATCTCCATACCTTGCTGCCATTATTGTTGAAAGAACTACTCACATACAGCTCTAGATCCAACTTTAAAGTAAACTTACAAAAGTCAGAGTCACTAAACCTTTCCCTTTTTGGACTCTATAGTTGCAAAAATACTTCCCAACTTCCTATTCTGTTGGGCCCCACAGGCAATACAATATCTGGGAACTAAAATACTGGCAAACCTTGCCTCTCTATTCTAGTTGAACTTTCAGCACAGCTCTGGACAAAAGGAGACTCTTGCAACTTATGCATTTCTTCTGCGCTTTACCCAAGCCCTCCCTCTTTTACTGAAGCTTTACCCCCTTTGAAAAATATTGTTTGGGTGAAGAACCTATATGAAAATCTCTATCAGCTTCCTACCAGTTCTTGCTTAACATTCACTCTCAGCCCGATTCTCCATTTCTGGCTAAACGGGAGATAGATTTAAACATTATCTTCTCTGATATTAATCCAATGGTATAAGACCCCCTCTGTACTTACCAACCTACTCCCACAACAGAGCAACCTGTGCTGGAGATGTAAGGCACACACTGGCACACTTCTACATATCTTCTGGGAATACTGGCTCATGCGCTCCTTCTGGCAACTAGTCCTCCAACTCATTCAAAAACTTACCAATATCTCTGTTCAATAACCCTATGTCTTTTTACATGGTACAACCCTTTTCTGCTGTGAAGTTTATTCTTGTAATGCCTTACAGGCATTTCTTGACTATTATGTCATCATTTATGTTATTTTTTTTTATTATATTTTTATTGTTTACATTTAGCAAGTCCAATACAACACTAATACATAATCATCTATACCCAATACAACACATGCCATTAACCTTAGCCTTCTCTTCCCCCCCCCACCCCCTCATGCCTAAAACTCTCCTAGTTCCATTGTTTTCCTATTTCACTAATGCTCCATCTTTGTATCTTAATTTTCTCAGCTATCTTAACCACCTATTATAACCTCTTATCAGCTTATTCCTCCCTCTTCTCATTCCTATTTTCTTCTTGTTCTTATTCCTCCTGTCCTTTCTTTCTTTCTTTCTTTCTTTCTTTCTTTCTTTCTTTCTTTCTTTCTTTCTCTTTTACAATCTTGACAAGATTTATAATCTTGACAAGAATTTATAATTCATGTCCACTGTGTTCATGCCCTATGAGCATCCCATCACATTTGTTTATGTATTAAATACCATACTCTAAAAGCATTCCGTGTTAAAGTGCTAGTATTTTCAGCAAGCATGTGATACTGTTGTGGAATCCAAATAATTGTATCTAATTGTGCTTCACTTAATATTTTTTCTATCTTTACCCAGCTCTTCCCCTGTGAATTATAAACCATTCCATTATTCGTGATAATAATACTGCAAAATAATATCTTTTAAAATTCAGCATATTTAAGCTCCATTTATTTTATCTTTACATAGGACATCATATTTTACCCTTGGTTTTTTATTTGCTCATATATACACCTTAATATCATTCCTTTTAAGACCCTAAAGTACACTTGCAGTAGATATATCGGAAGCATATGGAATTTATATATAATGTTAGGCAATATCACTATCTTCACCACATTTATTCACACTATCCAAGAAAGAGTTCTTTTTGAGACTTTCCTCAGTTCATCTTTTTTTTTTTTTCCAAAAAACATTTATTGATGAAGTGCAAAATATTACAAAAGGAATGCAAATGATACTCAGATATGACATTTGGCGATACATACCATGAAAAAGCAGAAAGTCTCTTGCAAAGAGAAAAACATATGCCACATTGTTGAACCGATCGACGACAGGTACAGGTTTGTAATACTCAGGCATTATAGTAATCTGGATGGGAATGCTATCGCATCGAGCCTCCTATGTGTGCAATTCTCACTGCGGAGCTACAACGGAAGGGAGGGAAGATGCGGCACAAATGATGGAGACGAGGCTAGAGTCGTACTGGATTGAAAGTGCCTGTGGGTTAGCTTAGATTGTCGTGAAGGTCGCTGATGTAAATAAAGAAAGTATGATATTCACACGCCTAAAGTTCTCTAAATAGGTAACCAGTAGCTAACTGGGTGTGTAACAAGAAGGAATGAAGAGAGAAAAAGAGTAAAAGAGGGGGGAGAGAAAGAAGAAAAAAGATAGAGAGAAATTTAAAAAAAAAAGGGGGGAGGGGGGGAGGGGGAGGATGGGCGGAATTTGTATTATCCTCAATACCAAGGGTCTTACGTGGGCGGATTTAAGCATTAGTCTATCAACCGGAGCAGTTGGATGGGGGTAAAACCCTTAAGGGGAGGGAATTGCCTACCATATGGTCTAATGTAATGGAAAAACACCCACCAGAGAGCTAAGTTAAATCAGGTGGGTTGGTCCATGAGGTACTGGTATGTAGGGGTAGTTGTAAAATGAGTCCAGCAGGTCCAGATGTGGTAGAATTTAGTGGGGGTGTCAAGTGCAGTCGAAATCAGTTCCTCCATTTCTGCAATTTTACTCACCTGGGTCAGCCAGTCGTGTATGGAGGGAGGGGGCGAGTGGAGCCCCAAAGTGCTGGAAGACAGAGTCTGGCTGCGTTGACCATATGCATGACTAGGGATTTAAAGTATTGTCCCCTGGGGAGGGGGGAATGATGGAGAAGAAACTGGGCAGGAGACAGAGCTAGGGGCAAGGTGGTAACTGTCAGGAATGGACTTGCCAATAGTGGTGGGACTCACCTGCCTTGTGGGCTGCAGTACCAGGGCTGGCCAGCGGGTGCTCTCAACAACCAGAGGTTCACTTCGGCAATTGGCCATCACCTGGGGCTGATTGCAGGTGTAATTAAGGGATGGCCAGACCTGCAGTCTGTGCCTTGGTGTGTGGTTTTCCATGGGCCCCTGTATCTTGTAACCTGCATTCCTGTTCCTGTTCCCGTTTCTGCCCGACTTGTTGCCGACCCTGCCTGATCCTGACCTCTGCTGACTTCTCCTGTTTTGATCCCTGGCTTGTGACCCTGACCATTCTCTCCACCTGCTCCTCCTGTACCTACCTGCCCGATAGTTATCGACCCGGCCTGCCTAACTACGTTGTGCTCTACATGTGTATGTACCTGGGTATCTGTATCAGTTTAGGTTTGGGTTTGTTTCACCTTGTTGTATGTATTTGTTTTAGCTTGGGGTTTGGTGCACTGCATTTATGTTTGTACTGTTAGTCTTTAATAAAGCGTCTTATTTATACCATATCTGAAGCTTGCGTTTCCCTGTGTCAGTCCACACACTTCTGGTCACACCTGCATCTCTGACAGTAACAGACACTACAAGCCTGTGGACCTCCTGCCAGAATGGTTGGATACTCGGACAGGACCACCAAATGTGGAGAAAGTACCCATCTGATGTTCCACATCTCCAACAGCTATTGGGGAAAGATGGGTTGAAATGAGAGATTCTCGACGGGGTTCGGTACCATCTCAAAGCCAATTTATAGCCGTTTTCCTGAGTCGAGACATTAAGGGAGCATTTATGGGCATACGTGAATATATGGTCCCAGTCGGAGTCCGGCAGACTGTCTTCCAGGTCTCTGTTCCATGCATGACAGGAGGGTAAGGAGTCGTAAGCCCTGCTCTCAATGAGGAGGGGGTAAATCTCCGAAATCAAATGTTTGCGTGGTTCCGCTTTAGAGCATAGAGATTCAAAAGGAGTGAGGGGACGAGTCCAATTATTAAAAGGTCTGTGTGAGAGCAGAAAGTGTCTTATCTGCAGATAGACCCAGAAAGGAAAATCACGGATATCCAGGCTCTCAAGCAGTTTGCGGAACGATTTCACTTTGCCTTCGTGGATAAAGTGTTTAACCAAGACCTGGTCATATGGCCATTGTTCAGATGGGAAAGCTTTGTACATGCCTGGAGGGAAGTCAAGATTGAGACGAATAGAGGTTAAGAGATTTGGTGACTCGGAGATAGATGCAGATTTGCAAGTCAGGTAGAAAATATTTAAGCTGGGCCCTACCAAAGGGTGGGTGAGAAGCTCTGGAGGCGTATGCTTCGGCAGGGACCATGGGATCGTTGTCAGGGGTGAGAGTGAGAAGGTATTTTCTAGGCGGACCCAGTCTTTAGAGGTAGCGTGAACGTGACAGTCCACTATACAAGTAAGGTGGCATGCCCAGTAGTACCGGTGAAGGTCAGGGAGCCCATTTCCACCTCTAGATTTAGGAAGAATCAATTGAGAGAAAGCAATGCGCGGACACTTATGGTTCCATAGGAATTGAGTGCAGAGTTTTTTGCAAGATGTGAAAAAAGCAACAGGTAGGTGGATTGGCAGCGTTTGAAAAAGATAGAGGAGGCGGGGGAGTATATTCATTTTAATTATTGCTGCCTTTCCAAACCATGAGAAGCAAGGACGATGTCACTTATGGAGGTTCTCTTGGAGAGAACGGAGAGTGGGAAGGAAGTTTTTCCCATAAAGGTCATCGAGGTTGCGGGTAAGCTGCACACCAAGATAGGAAAGGGAATCTTTTTCCCATTGAAACGGGAAATGAGATTCACAGAAAGAAATCGATTCTGAGGGTAGGATGATGTTAAGGGTAAAGGACTTGGAGAAGTTGATTTTGAAATTTGACAAGAAACGAAAGAGAGCAAAATCTTTTAACAGATTAGGCAAAGTGGTGTGAGGCTCAGCAAGGAAGAGGAGGATATCGTCCGCGTAAGCAGCGAGCTTGTATTCTTTGTTCGCTACCTTGATGCCTTTGATGTCGGAATTTGAGCGAATTTTGCGTAGTAGGGGCTCGAAGGGACAGGACAAACAAGAGTGGGGAGAGGGAACAACCCTGACGTGTTCCGTTTCCTAAGTGAAAAGAGTTCAACAAGCAAACCATTGACCCTGATTTGAGCGGTGGGGCCAGAGTACAGGGTCATGATGAAGTTGAGAATCTTCTCACCCAAACCCAGCGCTGACAGAGACGCCTGTTGATAATCCCAAGCAATCCTATCAAAGGCCTTTTCTGCATCCAGAGAAAGGAAACAAACGGAGGTGTTGGATTTACACAGCCAATAGTGGAGGTTAAGGGCCTTAATGGTATTGTCCCTTGCTTCCCTACCCGGTATAAATCCCACTTGATCTAATTTGATCAAGGAGGGAAGCATGGGGAGGAGTCGATTAGCCAGGATCTTGCTCCGTTCCCAAGCAGCCATACTTGTTGATGGCTAGCCACGCCCCCTCATCTTTTATATTATTTAATAACGGGATATAATTTGCCTGGTATATATTCTTCAATGATTGGGTTAACTTAACTCCTAAGTAGTTTAATTCTTTGTCTCTCTTGCCTGTCTTTCTGCTTCCAATATATTAATATTTAAAATCTCTGACTTTGAAAGATCAATTTTAAAAGGTGATAAATCACCATAATTCATTAGTATCCTGATCAAATTTGGTAATGTCAATCTAGGGTTTACGACGTAAAATAAGTTATCTGCATACGCCGCTACTTTATGTCCCACATCTCCAATCTGAATTCCTTTTATGTCTACACTATTTCATATAGTCACTAACAGGGGCTCTAAAGGCAGTACAAACAAAAAGGATGAGAGTGGACATCCCTGCCTTGTTCCAATGTACATTATAAAAGGTTGCGAAAGTGAGCCGTTAATCTTCACCACTGCTGAGGGATGACTGTATAGTTTTTTTATCCACTTAATATTTTGCCTCTAAGGTACTCATCAAAAATCCCCAGTCTACCCTATCAAACGCTTTTCTGCATCTAACGACAGAAATAGCACAGGGGACCTCTCCCTCCTACTCTTTTGCAGGAGAAACAATGATATCAGACCATTATCTCTTCCTTTTCTTCCTGGTATAAATCCCACCTGGTCTAAGTGTATCCATTCTGGCATAAGATCTTCCATCCTGGTAGCAATAACTTTTGCATATAATTTCGTATCAATATTTAATAGTGATATTGGTCTATAGCTGGCACATTTAGATGGATCTTTACCTTCTTTAGGAATAATTGTAATTTGTGCAAACAGCGACTCTTTCCTCATTTCCATCCCTTCTCCTAATGCATTCCTATGCAAGCACATTTTAGACACTAGTTGTTCCTTAAATCTCCTATAATATCTCACTGTATATCCATCTGGTCCCGGACTCTTTCCTGCTACTGTACTCCTTAATGCTGTTTGTATTTCTTCTTGTGATATCGGTCTTTCAAGCATTGCCACTCTTTCTTCATATAATCTAGATAATGCTGCTGCTTTTAAATATGTCTGAATTTTTGTTCTTCTATCTCCTTTCAGATCTTCTTGGTCCTTAGATTTAACCGTGTATAGCGAGCTGTACAATATTTGAAATACACTAGCGATAATTTTTGTTAGATATACCATCTTTCCTATTTTATTTCTTATCTTCTCTATATACCTTACTGATTTTCTTTTCCTTATTATCCTTGCCAAATGTTTTCCTGGTTTATTCCCCTTTGATATATTTTTTTTTGCTACCCTATTGAAGACCTTTTTTGTTTTCTGTTCCATTAACTCACTTAGTTTTTCTCTCTTTAATATTATCTTATGGTGTACCTCTATTTCTGTTCTTCTTTTATGTAATTGTTCTAATTCATATAACTCCGTTCAGAATACCCCTTACATATGCCTTATGGGCTTCCCATACCGTGGCCATCGAGACATCCTCAGTTTCATTTGAAAAAAGTAGTGCTCTATTTCTTTTTGTATCCTCACTTCCATCTCCTGATCCTGTAGAAGTGTCTCATTTAACTTCCAAGCATTCATTTATTCAAAATCTCCTCTCATTTTTAACTTCATTGTGACAGGTGCATGATCTGATAATGATGTATCCTCAATATTGTACTTAAACAGTGACTCTATGCTCTATCATTATATAATGCAACCTGGAATATGTTGCATGCACAGAGGAGTGATTTATTTCCTGCGTGTCTATCAGTTGACATTGATGTAACATCCTTTTTATAGACCTTAGTCGTTTACCTCCATCCCTCTGTACATACAATGAAGTATCCAGCTGAGGGTCCATGCAAAAATTAAAATCCTCTACCACAATCAAGTTCCCTCTCTTAAAATCAATTAATTCCCTTCACATATCTTCTAAATAAACCATTGGATTCTTATTTGGACAATAAATATTCACTAGTGTACATTCCATACCATATAGTTTCCCCCTCAGAAACAAAAACCGACCCTCTGGGTCTACCATTCTATCTTCTATAGTAAATCTTTCATTTTTTGCTATCCCAATAGCTACTCTTTAGCTCATTTTATTGACGAGTCCGCATGATACCAGATTAGATATTCTCTTAATTGCAACTTAACTCTTGTATCAAGTGGTATATGTGTCTCTTATAAGACTACAACATCTATTGAACGTTGATAAATTTCCCTAACAATCATATGTCTTTTTTTTATCATATTTTTATTGGATTTTTGTATGAAAAGTACAAGAATACAATCTTGATAAACAAATCTACGAGCCATCATATGTAAATACTATAAGTACCAATAATCAGTGCAACAATTATAATGGGGTAGAAACAGTGTCAGAAATAGACATATATGATACAACATGATAGTAAAAAAAAATTGCGCAAATCCCTAGGAATGGAAGCTTGGTTATGTAAGCCTGAACAAAAGAACAAAAGAACATCTCTATCCAAGAAGACATTTGAGTTTACCCAAAGTATTAGTTAGTTGAGCTTTGAGATACCAATCTGAATAATGGAAGGGTTTCATATGAGCAGCTAACTCAGCAGGTGTAAAGGAATGCTCCATGTAGCGCCTCCATCTTGAGATAAAGCGACATGTGGACTTGAAATTTTGAGTGATAGTGTCAAGTTTTTCCAAATTTAATAGGTTACTTAGTGCCTGTGTCAACATTTTGAAAGGTGGGGGGTTTTGATGAATCCAAGCTTGCATGAGGGCTCTGTGAGCTACTAATAGACAAATGTGTATCCACTGGGGAAGATTGTTAGGATGTGCAAAATTTGCAGGGTCTTGGTAGCTGAAGAGACAGAGCATGGGATCTTTGGAAATACAGATGTTGTATAATTGATTGATGTACCGAAGAACTTGATCCCAGAAAGAAGAGACTCGATCACATTCCCATAAACGTTGAAATAGGGTTGGTCGAGTGTAATCACACCAAGGACATGTTGGGTGGACTGGATTAGCCGAGTTCGCTGAGAAAGGACAGTAGGCTTGTTAGATGATTTTAAATTAAGTTTCCCTCCATGTTTTGCAGAGAACAAGTGAAGCAATTTTTCTGTATCCCGACGGTATTTTGTCCAGAGTTCTATCTGTAGACAGTATGGGGTTCAATGGCTTAAATGGAGTAAGGTGGTATTTTGCAGATTGATGAGAGATTAGATGAGAATAGATATCTGAGATTGAGTAGTGGTCCTGTCACAGAAGAATATCTATGAAGGAGTGTTGGAAGGGATCCTGTTTGGGGGAATAGCATGCCCGAAGAAATGTCACTAACTGATGATGGTAAAAGATGTGGGATCCCAGTAAGGAGTATTGAGCAGCCAAAACTGAAAAGGGTTGAAAGGATCGCTTGGTATCATCAAAGATGGATGTAACATTAGTAAGTCCTTTATAAGACCAATGGGTAAATGCTGCATGCTCACTAGCTGGAGGGAACATAGTGTTCTCAAGAATAGGTAAATAGGAGGATATCCTTAGTGGTAAGGTGAAAAGTCTCTGCATTTACCTCCAGGCCAATATGATGTCTCTGATCAGAAGGTTCAATCTGATAAGCCCAGGTAAAGCTTTAAGATTAGAAAGCAAGATGGCTGAAAGGTGTAGCGGAGACACCAGGGCCTCCTCCAAGGAGTAATTAGAGAAACATGATTTCATGGTAATCCAATCGAGACTCTGATGAAGGACGAGTACATGTGTTGTAAAAAGTCTAAAATGGGGACCGAAATACCAAATGTTTGCATGACCTTGAAGAGCCAGGCAAAACTAATGTTGTCAAAGGATTTTTCAGCATCTAAGGATATAAGTGTCAGATCAAGCAGTGGGTGGGTTTTAGCATATTCCAAGGTGTAATGCCTATGAAATGTATTGGTCTTGGACCCATTGTTCCCTCGGGGATTTTTACAATAAAGCATCACTGCCCATATGCCAGAAGCACAAAGAATGACATTGATTATTATATATAAATAATAAAATTAATAAACCTGGTGATTGAATTCTTCATGGTCATTATTAGACAAGTGCATAAAATATCAAAACGCGATAACCAGTGAATAATCATTCAATTATAAATACTATGAAAAACTATGTTTACTATATCCCCCAGACGAAGCTACGAGTCCCTGTAGCAATACGCGTTGGGGAGGGGCAGTGACGTCACCAAGTATCCAGCTTCCAGACATGGCGAATACTTCTAGTAAATACCTAGTACTTCTTGTAGTCATTCACAAAAAAATATAATACCCCACATGTATAAATTAATATATAGTGCCGCGCTCCTATTTGCAAAATCCTTAATTATAAATGATCTCACACTTATAAATACACTAAGAGGTGCTTAAGTTGATACATAAATAATATTATATCAAATTAATTACTGTGACTTGTAAATAAATAAAAATAAATTAGAATATATTATAAATTAATCAAAATCATAATCTGTGGTAATCCATATCATGTGTGATCAATCAATCAATATTAATCAAATTCATTAGTGGATGTGCAAAAATCAATATAGTGCATAATAAAAGTCTTTTATAGATATGTACAAATGTGCAGGTGAATTCCTTTTTCCCTTCTCTCCAGGTGCCGTGTGATCTCAATATGCGCTCACCTTAATATTTGCCTAAATATATTTAGGCAAATAGACTTTTAATCCTTCCAGGATTGATGGGATAGTGCTCATATGCAAGATGTTCCAGGGATAATATAGATCTATTGGAATCCTCCTGTGCTCTCCTCTGGGGAGGGGCTCTGACGTCACGACGTTGCATCGGAGAGGCTCGGCGATTCCAGCAGAAGCAGAGGCAGACAGAGAGGCAAAGGCAGATTTATATATATCTGCTGCTGATCGTTTTATCCACTGCTGACTTGTACCACAATAGTGCCATATACTGCTGTGTATCACCGCACCTGGCAGCAATAAATCACTTTTTCATACAAGGATAAGGCACCATGGTCGTTCTTCTTTGTTTCATTTGATATATATTCCCCATACTGGTGAAAGGAGGATACGAGGAAGAGGTGTCCCCAGGAGGGGAAATGGGAGATACTCATAGAGCTTCCTAATACTCATGCATGAGCAGCTGCACATGGAGAAAAAGGAGAGCACAGGAGGATTCCAATAGATCTATATTATCCCTGGAACATCTTGCATATGAGCACTATCCCATCAATCCTGGAAGGATTAAAAGTCTATTTGCCTAAATATATTTAGGCAAATATTAAGGTGAGCGCATATTGAGATCACACGGCACCTGGAGAGAAGGGAAAAAGGAATTCACCTGCACATTTGCACATATCTATAAAAGACTTTTATTATGCACTATATTGATTTTTGCACATCCACTAATGAATTTGATTAATATTGATTGATTGATCACACCTAATATGGATTACCACAGATTATGATTTTGATTAATTTATAATATATTCTAATTTATTTTTATTTATTTACAAGTCACAGTAATTAATTTGATATAATATTATTTATGTATCAACTTAAGCACCTCTTAGTGTATTTATAAGTGTGAGATCATTTATAATTAAGGATTTTGCAAATAGGAGCACGGCACTATATATTAATTTATACAATTGAACAATAGGAACACAATTAAGTGGGTTTGTGTAAGTGCCAGCGAACCTAGCACACCATACAAGTAGATAATTACTAATAGCTTACTGAATACCTCATTCATAATAGCTCACAAGTATTCACTCTTTATAGTATAATACTCCACATGTTTGCCAAAGTCCTTTATTCATCATAATAATAATAATAATAATTTAAAAAAAACATGGACATGTATGAAAGATCATACAACCCTTGGTTTTGATTTGAGATGAGATGCAACAGCATGGAAAGACACCAAGGCTCCTAAACCAATGTAGGGTCTTTTTTCTGCCACACTGAAATATTCAAGCTGCCAAGATGGCATTCAACAACACTGACTCAAATGCCTTTATTCCTCCTGCCCTTGTGATTGGAGTCCAATCTCTCTCTGGCAGATGGGAACCCTCCTTATTGGGGACATGCTGCAGAGGATACCTGCTTTCATGTGCTATTCCAGAGATGCTTCTCCCTGTTGCTGAGGAAGAGGGAACTAAATATTGTGTTCCCCAGGCTTGAAACATATCACAAACAAGACATGGTGGTGCTATGAGAGGCTGTTGAAGATCTCCACCAGTGGCCTGAGGAATCTTCCGGGGCAATTAAAACACTCAATAACCTCCAAAACCATAACCAACAAGCCTCCAAGAACATAAACCCAAAGCAATAGGCATTTGCAATACATTCTTTGTTCATGGACCTACAGAACTTATGGAGCTGGAAAGAGGGAACAGGGCACCGGGCTTCCACAATCCAAATAACACCAAACCATGGGATATGCTGTGTAGAATTCTTTTTTTTTTTTTTTAACAGAAGGAGAACATCCTGACTAAGGCCCAAGGGAAATAAACTCTGGATTTTGACAGAGTCCAGGTGACAGTGTGTCTAGTTGTATCAGATACTCATTCACCACAGATCTCTTCACTCCAGGAAGCAAACATTAATTATTGTTGGGGGTACCCATTTCACTTTCTAGCATGGAAAAAATGGTGAACCCACATATCTCTCTATTTTTACTATGGCCTTGGATGCCCTGACAGTGGAATTCTCAGGAACTCTGGCCTGAACCATCAATAACTGTTATGCCATCACTAGCTCTTCCCAAGAATTGCCAACCTGTTGATACCGTGACCCTCAGCCGACAAGATCTCAGGACAGATCTCCCAATAGTAACCTACTGAATCCTTGACACCAGTGTATTTGGTAAATATGCCCTAAACCCATTATGTTTCATCTACTGTTCTGTCTTTTGCTGACCATTTGACACCTACATGCCTAGCAAAAATGCCCTCACTTTAAGGACATCTCATGCTGTGCTTAAAGACATCTTCCTTCCCCCATACTCAGTGGAACCTTATGTTGATCTTTCCTACCTTATCTCTCTATAGAGACTTTAACTTCTGGTTGGGGCCTGAGGACTGCTTTACACAGCCACTCATAGTAGAATACCTGAAGGTATTTTGACCTTACTAAAACTGTTAATTTTTTTGTTGTGTGACCTGCTTCCACCTGCATCTGAACTTTTTATTTACACCACCTACTTTCCAATCATTAACATAGTGTAATATAGTTGATGTTTTTACCAGCTGTGAGACAAGGATACATCATATTGTGTTTTGTGATCTCTGATGTGGGAGGTTTCTTTGTCATTTTTCTGTTGAAAGATAGACTCATTTGAGTGTTCATCTTAATCTCCACTGTCTGCTCCCTGACTTTGATTTCTCCTCCCATCATCCTCCCCGTATCCAGTTTCCCTAACGTTCTCTGTATCCCCCACCCAACCTTACCATACCCTTCTCCCCACCCTACCTGTTGCCTCCCCACCCTACTTTACCTCCAGTCTTCCTTCTCGTCCCCCCATCCTGTTTTCTTTATCTCCTCCTTTTTTTATCTCTCTTTTCCTTCTCTGTAAACACAGTGGAATGATATCTCAGTGATCCAACACTGATGTTACCCCAGTTTGTTAATAATTATTTAATGGAGGTCTTTTTCTACTCTGAATCTGACAGTTAAAAAATGAACCCTTTGGGCAAAGTTTCCTCTTCAACTTGACACACATAGACCCATGCACTCTTTTCCCTAATGAGTAGCCTGCATGGGCCTTCCCCTCTGAGTGGGATTGTGCAGCCCTCTAGACAGGGTGATAGGGAAGACTGACATCCATTATACATGCCCTCTTCCCTATCACCTACAGGTCTTCTTTAGATGGAGAGTAAATCTAGTGTCAAATCATCATGTGTTTACTTTGTATGTGATCTACGTCTAAAGGATAAGGACGCTCAAGTCTAAAAACTTCAAGCCTTTTGCTTTACCATCAACTGGTCACAAGCCTCTTATCATATACATAAATAACAAGCTCATGTCCTGTTTTTTCAGAAAATACATTCCAAGTCCTAGCCCAGGCCTGCTCCATTTTAAGATTTGATTTTTCAGTAATAACTCCTTACATAAGTCCTCCTAAATGGCCATTTGCATTCATAACTCTCCCATTTCAACACATTGCCAATTACGCAGATCCAAATGGAAGTATCCTCTTCTTAAAATGCAAAATATATGACCATCTGTTTACACTGGTCAATGCATACCCACCTAAACAGAGCCAACAAAAATCTTTCCTAACCATTTTTAATTTGTCACAGGACTTCAGGGAAGGTATAGTGGTTTCTATGGGTGATTTTTACATGGTCTTCAAACCCTGCTCAATTCAAACTTCGGCAAACCCCTACTCTCACTGCCTTGACTAAATAAGCTGAAGTCTAACCTCATGGCTCTCCAATTATTTGACTATTATTTAATTATTTTGTTGAGTCTTATATCTTGGAGAAAAGACTACACATTTTATTCCCATATTTATTGATCACACTGTCGGATTGACTATTTTCTAGTCTCATTAGATTGGAAACCTTCCTTGCTCATTGGCCCTGAGAAATGGTTAGAGCATTTCTCACTCTTACAATCTCGAACACCTAAAAACCCTGTTCCAGTTGGAGACTTAATAAGTCTTCGCTCAATAATGTAGTAGTAGATATGGACATACTGACAATCATATCCAGCTTTTTGACTGACCACAGCTCTGACGACACCCCTCCCCCAATTAAGTGGGAAAAATTGAAGTGTATACAAAATATTGATATGAACTGTCAAAGACAAAGGAAAAGTATGAGAAGTGGAAACAACATTTAGATTTTGATATACTCCTCTGCTACATTTATAGACTTATCCTAGCATTTAACTAATGCTTGAAAAGCTTCAGCATAGAAAGATTTGTCAGTACACCTGAACCATTCTAGGACAGCCTGCTTCACTTCGTCATCATTGTGTTCTCTGTTCCCACAGAAAGATTTGTCTCTTGTGCAATTTCACAACAGGTTATGCATCAATTATCCAGGATCAGGCGACCCACATGCTGAATGTTCACAGGAATTACTGCTGTGGGCTGGGAACAACCACAGCTGGGATTGTCGCTGACAGACATACAGCCATCTTTGAAACCTTTACACCATTCAAATGTCTTACTGCGGCTGAGAGTTTCATCACCATACTGTGCTTGAATTTTTCTGTAAATACTGTATCTGCAGGTTTTATGACTTTGTTTCCAAGAAACTTCATCACCACACACTGTTCCATGCATGCACTAACTCTGATCTTGATTAATGGTCTCTGGACTGGCCTGTGACATGTGCGCCACCTATCAGTAATAATAGGACACACATGCCACTTACAATTGCTTGTAGCACCGCCACGATAGCTTCCCTTTTTATACCTGTAAAATTAAATGTCCTGGTTTGACTTGAACACCCCTTGTACAATAATCAATTATTCCTTTGATCTACATTACAAGACAGATGGTTTCACCTTTTAAGGAAGGCTTCTGAACCATGCAACTTTTGTTCATATAAAGTCATCTTGCCTGATCAACAGGTTATGTTTCAACCCTGACATTACCCCCTTTAGTGAAGCAGTTCTAGGCTTTGGTCGAGATGAGTTTCGAGTTTGTATCAACCATGAATTCAACTTGAACCAGACTGTTCACAGTTCACCGAATAAGCACAAAATGGCCATATGTGGCCAGTTCACCAACCTGGCTGAACCTATGCCTGCTAAATCGAGAAGTCATTAATTTAGTGGAAGTATCTTTACAACCACTAAATGACAGAATGTACCTGCTGACCTGTTTCACATTGTGAACAAACCAGTGGGGATCCCAACAATATCATTGACATTATATGGTAATGATGTTATGTGTTCAATAATATCAGTCCCCTACTGGTTTGTTGACATCTAGTGACCAGCCAGAAAGTTGTCAGTGAGAGAAAAATTGTAGCACAAGTTGTCATGCACGTGGGTCATCTCGGGTTACTTTTTGTGATTGACAACGAAGCTACATCACTGGACTACATGATTAACTTTTGGGAACAGTGTTTGTGTTTTTTAATAAGAGACCTTTACAACACTGTTTATTTACTATTTGATTTTTTGTTTTGCAAATGAGTATCAAGAGGTATTATATGCCTTATATTCATTCATGTAGGGAGAATCCCCAGCCATGTAGGCAAAGGGGGTGGTAGTGGTAACATCACTGATCAAATGTGGCTATGGCCTTAGTATAAATATGACCATGTTCATACTTAGTAAGTGATGTCAACACGTCTCTCCTTGGAGCTCTGGAGAGCTCTCATTAGCTCAAGAGTGTGAAGTAAGTGCGCAAGTTGGTATGGTATTGATTCTGGAGGAGCTCCATGTCTTCTTTTTAGGTTTACTTCTTGGGGGTCCCCCCCTAACATAATGTCATCATCAGGATTGGTAGTGTGCACCAGGTTGTGGATTTTTTTAGTGAGTCAGTGGGTAGCAGGCATCATGATTGATGATGGATTTACAATGAAGAACATTTTTTTAGAAGTTTTATATTTTTAATTAAGGACTTGTCAAACATTTGGGTTCCTCTTTTTAGGTTACAACTTTTTTTGTGAATTAGTAAGGATACTCGTACTCATATGAATACTCATTCACGTAAGGGGGACATGTGAGGTCTGGTTTGATTTGGGGGGGCACACACTGGCTCCCCCCTTTTCTGGCCCACTTGACTGCATGCTTGGATTAAGGGTTTGGTATGGATTTTTATGGGGACCTCACACTTTTTTTTGCTTGGATTCCTCCTTAATATCTGTACTAGACCCTAAGGGGTTTATTTACTAAAGCTGGAGAATGCAAAATCAGGCTCACTTCCTCATAGAAACCAATCAGCTTCTAGATTTTGTTTCCAAAGTTTAATTGAACAAACTGAGATCAGAAGTTGATTTGTTTCTATGCAAAAGTGAGCCTGATTTTGCACTCTCCAGCTTTAGTAAATAACCCCTAAGGGTGTGGTATGGATTTCCTGGGGGACGTTACATTTTTTTTTCATGAGATACCCCCTTAAAATCTAGGATGTGGGATTAAGGTATCCGCTTAAAATCCAGGATGTAGGATGTGCTACAGCAAAAAATACATTTATAATTTTAAAAAAAATGATACAGCTTAAATTGCTAGCAAATAATATTCCTTGCAAACTTCTTCTTTAAAAAAAAAGCACAAACACAATCAAAATGTCCCCCAAAACACATAGCAGACCCTAGGAGTGGTGTGCTGTATTTTTTTAAAAAACAAAAGAGATTGTCAATGACAGCTGTCAAAGTCATTTGCCAGATATTTTAAAACTTTTTATTTGGAAATGTCAGTCCTAATGCAGCACTATGTATTATGTACATCACAGAGATTTGTCTCATCACAGGAAGGATTAGAACACCCTCAGGCATGTTATTTAAAGGAAATTTATTTTCCTGTAAGCACTTTAAACTGCTGACTGAATGTATTTTTTCCTTTTTTTTAAATAGATTTTTATTGAGTATTTTTGTAAACAAACAAAAAGTAAGGGGTTGAAATATGCATAAAGTAAAAAAGTTGTTTAAGCTGAGAATATTTTAGCCATCCATTTTTCCTAATACGGCCAAGCACTGAAAACATGCTGATATGAAAACCTGATAAGGTGGAAAGTTTAAACTTAGTCCACCTGAGGAATCTAAGTTTTTCAAAACGTGTATGATAAGATCTTCTGGGATTAAAAGAGGGTATCCTAGGTCTTTAAAAGTAAAGGCAGACTGTGTGAGGGGGTGACTAATTGGATGGGGTAAATCAGACAAGAGCATATTGAAGAAATGGGGAGATATGTTTTTCAACAATAATGTGACGTCTTCATGGAAGTCAAATATAGAAGTAAGAATAAATGCTTGTTAGAAAAGCTCAGTGTTCAGAAGGCCAGAACCAGCTAACTACTTATACCTCAATAAGATACTATAGTGAAACTTGAACCTCGCTGATTTCAGATATACTGTATTTAGCAAAGAGCAGTACATATTGGAGAAAGAAGGATTCGGGTATACATACAGTATATGTACAATCTGGAATAAATTGAGTAGTTTGAGGAGGATATTAATCTTACCTCTTAAAGACTGTCGTCTTCCTGAACCAGGAGTGAAAGAGTTTGGCGCAGGCCATATGCATATAAAGCAAGTTGTAGTACACAGTGCCATGTTATCCTGTTGACCATGTAGAGTATTTACCTGGTTGTTGCGTATTCCAATGGCTAAGTGCTCCATGGCCAAAATATTAAATTATGGAGAGATTGGACATCCCTAGAGTATGTCATTATCACTTACAATTTGATGAGGTAAGAGACTATTTATTAGAAAATGGGCTGTATGTTGCTGATAGTGTGACATAATGTAATGAAGGAATGGTTGGGGGAGGCCTATTTGATCTAGGGTGGCAAGCAAAAATCCCAATCAAGATAATCAAATGAAATTTCAGGACCTATAGATAATAGGCATAGTGGGATGGCAAGAGATTTTCTTTAGATAATCAAGTAAATGGTTTGATTGTATTGCCCATAGCCATAGAAAAAGGCAAACTGTTCTATGTAGATAAGACAGAAGATTTTCTTATTGAATCTATTGGCCAGAATCTTAGTGTCATTTTTAAGATCTAACTTTATAAAAGAAATTAGCATGCACCAGAGGTTCATTTGAAAGAGACAATCTGCATCTCACAGTCCAAAGTGATAGCTGAATTATAATTGGTGGCCCCTTTGCATTCGACTGAACTAATTACTATATAGATGTATCTTGATGATTTTAAGGACTGCCACCATGGGAATGATATCAGACTGAGAGGAATTCCAGAGGCCGCTAGTGCCCCTAACCTAGGCCACTCTATCAAGGCCATCTTCACTATGCTTCTTGAAAGGTCAGTAATGGCTGCATAGGATATTTATTTTTATTTTTGTATTATACTAATGTGAGACTATTGGGACTGTGGGGAGATTTGAAAGTCAGCCGATATTGCATTGAGGGCTAGTTCACATTAGTGAACAGTGTTTTCCATGTATTCCAATGGCCCTAGTTCACACCAGTGCAGTCAGTGAAAGTCGGTTTCTGGTGAAGAAAAAAAAGTAGAACATGCTTCATTTTTTCTGCACAGAACTGTACTGGAACATAGCAAGCTACATCAAAACTGCACCAGAACAGAGTGTGGTGTGAATGGTAAGCAAAAACTGTATCCAGAATGCATCTGGAGTGCATTTTTGTGGTGTGAACTGACCCTGAAGGTTTTTCTAATATGAAATAAAACACCATAATGAATTGCTTTTTAAAAGATTTAGTACAGCCATCTGGTCCAGGGCTTTTGTTAAAGGGTAAGGATGCAATGGTAGGAGGTTTTTTTCAATAGTGAATGAGTAAAACAAGTCCCTTCCCACCATTTGGGAGGCGTTTTTTTTTAATGTATTTGGCTGAAGAGCAATTCACATTACTTGATGAGGTGGGACTGAATTAAAGTCTTGTGGATATTGATAAGTAATAAAGGTGGAAGATCATATCTATTTTGTCTGTACAATGTACCAGTTGATTGGTATGGTTATTTATTTTCGTATTGTAGGTGTTAGTGTGTTTCATTTCGATGAAACATTTCATTACAATGGAAAGTCCTACCTCATTTGTCTCAATGTTCACACATGGCCCTTGTTAGAGAGTCCTTATGTTTCAGTTAGAATTGATGCAGCATGGTGCAACACTGTATGGGAATCCAAAAGATTGGGTTTTTTAGTGGATCATCTAGTGGATCCACGTGCTACTTCTAGAAAGCTTGAATATCAACTGTTCTTGCTTTTTCTAAGGTGGATAGCTTGGGCTATAAGAATGCCATGAATTACACATTTGTGAGCTTCCAATTTAATAGTGTCTGTAAAAGGTTCAGCATGATGATTGGCTACAAAATGTTGTATAACTTAAAGTGTAATTCCACTTTTGTATTCAAATTTAAGATAATCCCACTAAATATTTATGTGTCGCAATTCATGGCTGATTCTTAGAGTTTCTAAAAAGTCTCAAATGCCTTTGTCAATAAAGGGCAGTCTCAACTATTTCACATTAACATACAAAGAGAAAGGTGGTTTCTAAATTGTTAACCCTTTGTTATAGACAGTGTTCAAATCTAGTTTACAGCTGACAATGAAGAACTGTGGACACAGTACAAACAGTGTTAATCATGTTGTACTGTCACAGACAGGCTCAGAGACCAGTAGCCCAGAGACTCAGAGGGGGCTCAGAGACCAGTAGCTTTAGCAGTAGAAAGGCTCCCGCTGACCTGCTTGATAAGTACACAAGCATGTCATCCTGGTGGATGACACTGGCTCACCCTTGGTGCAGAGTATAAGCACTAACAAGTATTCACCAGAGCTTCTGTCAGGGTACTGTCCACAGCAGAGACTCATGAAGACGTGCCATTCCTGCCAGTACTTTACATGTTCGCAGGACTGTGTTCTGGCACACAACAGATGCGTGAAGATGCACACAGATGTGCACTGTGGTGCACGGATGCATGTCGGAACACACATGTACATGGCTCCCAGCTTAGATTGGTGCCAAACATCCCTCTGCGATTGCTGGTTGATCTTCAGCTATCCAGTGTATTTGTTCAGACTGTCTCACTGTGTTATTCTGTGTATGACCCTGGCTATCCTTCTAACTATGCTTGCTCTTACCCACACCCGGTATCTGAGCTTGGCTTTGAACCAGCTCCTCACCCGATCTCTGCTCAGCCTAAGCCATGCTACTTCTCATGGGTGCCACCTGTCTGTAGACACCATCTCAGTGCCTCAGCTGAATACCTGGACATCTCCTTTGCCAATACTCCAGTCAGAACATCACTGCAAGTAATTCCAGCAGGTGATCCCTGCTTCTTTGAGCCTGACTCCTTCTGTTTCACCTTCAGGGGAGTCTGGAGCTTAGGTGCAAGGGAAGCCCTCTCACTATTGGCCTCCACAACCAGATACATAATATCCTGATGGTGGAGATGGGTTTTGCTGCATGTTACTACCAGGTCACGATCCTCAGGATCACCCCACCAGGGGGTGAGCAAGCCGGGATCCAGTATCAAATATAGCAAGTAGGGATAAAGCAGAAGTGTAGTCAGTAAACAAGTCAAAAGCCAGTAACAAGCAGTTGCAGGTAGGGATCAAATGGAATCATAGTAAAAGAACAAGCCAAAAGGTTGATAGCAAATGGTTGAAGATGAGGATCAAGTGAAAGCGTAGTCAAAAAACAAGCCAAAGGTCATTAATTTGGTAATGAAGATAAGGATAGCTGCAGGTAGGCAACGAAGCAAGATATTGACTGGAGAGTAAATAATAATCTGGCAAACAGGAAGTGCAAAGGCATGGCTTAAATAGGAAGTTCATGGGAGGGGCAAGGAGTTTAAGGTTCTCCAGAAAAAAGGCAAAAGACAAGATTATACTGTAAGAAACAGCTACAAGGAAAGATCTTTCAAGGAAAGTTTGTTAAGTTTCCAACAAAAGGTGAGGTTGGAAATATCAGAAACACAAAAAGAAATAGGGTGATGGTGGAACTAGTTTTTTTCACCAAAATAGGCAATGGGTTGCCAGTCCTAAAGACAACATTACACTAAAAGGTAGTCTAATCTACTATATTATTGATCTGGTGGCAAACAAATGCGACATCTTAATCAGAGTAGTGCAGAGTGTGCTAAATGTAAACCAATTAAAATGTTGTAAACATTTGTGTAGTCTGTTAATGGAAGAGAGAAAAACCTGAGGTTTCTTATCAGAAGTATCTAAGCACAGATCCAAAGCAAAATAAAATCTCTGCTTAGCACTAAGAATATGGCATGCAAGTCTAAGGTGTAGTGGTGGTTAGGGAGTTAAACCTAAGCCAACGTAAAAACGGAGTAGTGTGTACCTTTGAGAAAAATGGAGTTCCCTTTGTTATCTTTGAATACATTGATGAGAACATAAAAGTTGGTATAAAGGATAATGATTTCTAATCCTTTCGACTTTTAAATAGGGTTGTTACTAGAAATGTCGTGGAGCTTGAGGGAGGGGGCTGATGAATCTTTAAAATAAATTTCCTGTAGTAACACGATATAAAATCACTGATTATGGTTATGGTAGATAAGGCCTATTTCTCTTTTGAGGACAGTTAAGGCCCTGCGTATTCACAGAACCAAAACTGACCTTAGCCATAACCAAACATGGTAAAGGAGGTGTGTTGAGTTGTGGATTGGGCTTTGCATCAACCAGAGGGGAGGAGAAGAAGGGGGAGACAGAAGGGGAAATAAAGTGTCTGGTCAATAGGTGAAAAAATAAAGAAAAGGGTATAGGCACAAGAAGAAATAAACTGGCTGGGGAAACCTATCCAAAAAAACAAACAGGAAAAATTCCCATGTCTCGTTCTGTGTCCTATGCAGGCTAAGTGTAAGTCAAAACAGCAGGTCCCAACTCTGCTCAATGAAACACAACAAGTATATGAACACAAAAGCTTAACAATAATAAATAATAGAGATGAGCGAATCGAACATGACGAAGTGGAATTCATTCCGAAGATTTGGAAAAATTCTATTCGCGACGAATCCGAAGATTAGCAAACTTCGGATGCACGAATCAAATTTTTCCAAAAATGGCGGCGACATGTGTGGCGACGGAGAAAATGGACAGAGAAGATGGGGCGGGGATCTCTGGGAAGGCGCGCAGACAAGGCGCGCTGACCCATAATTCATTCATGACATGTGATCGCATTAGCCAATCAGCAGCCAGCCAGCACTGTGTAATGGTGGAGCTATAAATCGTGGCCATCTTAGAATTCTCCATTAGCCTCCGGTCATTCAAGAGAGACAGACCTATGTGTATTAAGGGACAGAGTTAGGGCCACAGAGACTTTAGGGCCACAGAATCGTTACTCAGGAACACAGAATCGTTACTCAGGGACACAGAATCGTTACTCAGGGACACAGAATCGTTACTTAGGGCCACAGCTATCAAAGAATCGAAAATTTAAAGTGACATACACCCTTTTTTTTTTTGGTGGCTGTAGTGCACAGTTGGTGCTGCAGTTTGCCGATTGTGCAAAATAAACTGACTTTCTGCTTCACAACCACTATTGTACGTTCAAAGAGTTAAATCCATATAAACGCCGGGTGGCGGTAATATTTTTTGGGTGATTAGTGCATTCCAGTGACATAAACGTACAGTTTCCAGCCAACGGCAAGCTGCAATTGACCGATTGTGCTAAATAAACTGACTTTCTGCTTCACAACCATTATTGTACGTTCAAAGAGTTAAATCCATTTACACGCCGGCTGGCGGTAATATTTTTTGGGTGATTAGTGCATTCCAGTGACATAAACGTACAGTTTCCAGCCAACGGCAAGCTGCAATTGACCGATTGTGCTAAATAAACTGACTTTCTGCTTCACCACCACTATTGTACGTTCAAAGAGTTAAATCCATTTACACGCCGGCTGGCGGTAATATTTTTTGGGTGATTAGTGCATTCCAGTGACAGAAACGTACAGTTTCCAGCCAACGGCAAGCTGCAATTGACCGATTGTGTACAATAAACTGACTTTCTAATGGCGCATGCGCGACCAGGGACGATGGCGGATGTGTAATCCCTGAGCTCCGCTCATCCCCGGCCAGCACAGACTCACCCGTCACGCGCCACTGCCTTCCTTCAGCTCCGGGTGAGTCATACACCCTCTGCACCTGGCACGGCACCAGAACGAGCCCTTTATGGGGAAGATAGGGCGCTGGAAGCCCCCCTCCCCGCAGCCACAGGATCCGCGGCCGTCACCGCTTCGGCGGTTCCTATCCAGGCCGCAATCCCCGGCCTCTGGCATGTCCAGGAACCCAGGGAACGATCCCGGACTCCCGGTGGTCACGGAGGGTACTGCACCCTCAAGCATTACAGCTCCTCTGACTGCCTCTGCTCTGCTCCAGCCCCAGATGGAGGATCCTGATCCCCAGAATATAACTGGGGGGGCAATAGTTCATCCTGCCTCAGGCAATCAACACCCCTCCACCCAGATTTCCCAGCAGGCTGTCACATCATCTTCTCTCACAATTTCAGCGCTAGATGATAAATTGCAAATATTCTTACGCAATATCACCGCATCCATTTCCACTGAAATTGGAAAACTGGCGTTGGATCTCAGAGGGGAAATAGCGCAGATTGGTGACCGCACGGATAAATTGGAAACTGAGTTTGATGATTTGGTGCAATACGTTCATGTTCTGGAAGAGGACAACGCGTATTTGAAACATTCCATGTCCCAAATGCAGCTCCAACAAGAGGATTTGGAAAACAGGGAACGGCGCCAAAATATCCGTAT
The DNA here is from genome assembly GCF_062004578.1 of Staurois parvus. NCBI lineage: Eukaryota > Metazoa > Chordata > Amphibia > Anura > Ranidae > Staurois > Staurois parvus. Next base: position 15,033,071 of record NW_028317949.1, read on the forward strand.
ACGCGGTATGTCCGAATCTATTGATGATGCACAACTACACCGTCACCTATTATCCTTTTTCACCGCAACTGCTCCCTTGGTTCCAGAAGCTGATTGGCGTATGGACAGGGCTCATCGCTCCTTGGGCCCAAAACCTGTTGAAGGCACCAGACCTTGCGACGTCATTGTTCGCTTCCATTTTTTTCAAAGCAAGGAAGCCTTATTATCAGCAGTTCGCCACAAGCCATCTCTGGAATTTAAAGGTGACAGACTCCAACTCTTCTGCGATCTGTCCCCGATTACCCTGGCCAAGCGGCGAGCTCTGAAGCCGATCACCTCACACCTCCAGCAACACCGTGTCCTTTATCGGTGGGGGTTCCCCTTCAGGCTGATCGTAACTAGGGACAATACTCAAGTTGTGCTCCGTGATCTTCATGAGGCGGATTCTTTTTTTAAGCGCCTGGGACTTCCACCTTTGTCAGATGACATGACCCCTCTGCCACCCACTCCAGTCCGTCCATCTGCCACCCCCAACAAGATCTGGACTCCAGTCCACAGAGGCCGGAAGAGGCTCTCACGTACCCCACAACGTCCACGACATCCTCGGACAACTGATCCGCCTGTCTGTTGATTCCCTGGGGTGCTTCTCCGAAGTGACTTCGATGCCGATCCTTCCCTCCTGGTTTATACATGTTTTTTTCCACAGGTTTTTCATTTCTGGCCGGCCGAACCATTGTTGGGTGTTTTTTTTTTTTTTTTTTTTTTTTTTCACTTTTGTTTTTTCTGGCCAGGTTTGGCGATCTCCCTGATGTCTTGGTTGTCGTGTTGCTCCCGATTTTGTCTAGCCATAGGCCTAGACGACTTGGGCCAAATTGTTGCTCCCAAGTTTATATCCTTGCGGATACTTATGTCAACTACTGTGTTTGTTCTTTCTTGTGTTAGTTTAATGTTTTTTGTTCTCCATTTTTTTACATCGATGGTATATTATGCATTTCTCATGCTAATACATGTGCTTAATTTATTATTATTTTATAATGGCTTTGAGGTTTTTGTCATATAATGTCAAGGGTCTCAATTCCATTCAAAAACGTTGGATGGCTTTGCGGGAATTTCGATCCTCAGGAGCAGACATTATTTTTGTCCAGGAGACCCATTTCAAATCATCTGGCTCCTTCCGTTTTGCCTCGAGATTTTTTTCTCAAGCCTATTTGGCCTTTGATCCTTCCGGAAAGGCTGGGGTGGCAATTTTGATTAGGTCTCACTGCTCCCTTCGGGTTGTTTCCTCCAGGGTTGACCAACAGGGTCGCTTTATTATTTTGGAATGTATGCTTGGTGACACTCCCCTTGTTTTGTTGAATCTATACGCCCCAAATTCGGGTCAATTGCAATTTCTTTCACAAACACTCGCCAACTTAGATTCCTTTCCCATTTCGCATGTGATTGTTGGGGGCGATTTCAACTTGGTTTTTTCCCCCCATAAAGACAGGAAAGTTCTTTTTGAGTCCACACCCTCGAAGCGGCAATGCTCCTCTTCAAAATCTTTCCGTAGACTGGTAAGGGAGCATCGTCTCTTTGATGCCTGGCGGATTAAACACCCCCTCCATAAACAATTTACTTTCTACTCCACCCCTCACCGTAGTTTTTCCCGCCTAGATCATTTTTTTATCTCTGCCCCACTTCTTCCACTCCTGGTCGCCTCTGAAATCAACCCCATTACCTGGTCTGACCATGCCTCTCTGACTTTAAACCTTTTTTTCCCTCCTATTATACCCAAACCATGTCATTGGCGCCTTAATGAGACCTTTCTTTCTACAGAACATCTTAGGGATGAACTGTCACGGGGACTTGATACCTATTTCACCCACAATGTTGGCTCCGTAGCTTCTTCCTCAACCCTATGGGAGGCTCATAAGGCGGTATTTCGAGGACTCTGTATTTCTATGGGTTCTCGTTTAAAAAAATCTTCAGCGAGTGCTAGGGCTTCTCTCATCCATCAACTGTCTTTGGCAGAACGACAGTTGTTGGCCAAGCCGTCCATTTCTGGGCTCCAGAAGGTAACATCTCTACGTGACCGCATTAAAACTCTTGACTCTAGTAGGTCTGCGCAATCCCTCTTATGGGTTAAGCAAAAATTTTACGAATTTTCCAACAAACCTCATCGTATGTTAGTCAATCGACTCAAAGCTCAGTCTCCTTCCACGATGCCTGATCTTTTAATCCAATCAAATGGAAGCCCTACCTATGATCCTCAGGTCATGGCATCCCTTTTTGGCTCATACTATAAGAATCTTTATAACTGTTTGACCCCAGACCTTCACCCGCCCCTCACACAGTTATCTTTTGATAATTTTTTTGACCCCCTGTCACTTCCGAGTCTTTCACCCTCAGACATTGCCACCCTTAACGCTGATATTACGCCAGAGGAATTGTTTGACACAATTAAACATCTTCCCTCTCGTAAAGCCCCAGGACCGGACGGATTGCCCTACTCCTACTATAAATCTTTTATTGGTATCATGGCTCCTCATCTCCTCTCCTTTTATCAAGATCTTTTCAAGGGGGTCACACCCCAGACTGAATTCTCCCGAGCATATATCTCGGTTATCCCCAAACCCGATAAAGATCACTCTATAGTAGACAACTACCGCCCCATTGCCCTACTTAACTCCGATTACAAGATTTTCACTAAAATCTTGGCCAACCGACTGTCTGGAATTATTTCCAAACTCATACACAGGGACCAAGTGGGCTTTGTACCTGCCAGACACGCTGCAGATAACACCAGGCGATCCATTGATCTGGTTGACTTGATTAACCAATCCTCCACCCCTGCTATATTATTAAGTTTAGATGCTCAAAAAGCTTTTGACCGTTTAAGTTGGCCTTACATGTTCATGGTCTTGGAAAGATATGGTTTCAGGGGTCCATTTGTAGCAGCCTTGAAGGCCCTTTATTCTTCCCCCTTTTCGCAGGTCAGATTAGCCTCTTTTTTTTCACTCCCCTTTCAGATGTCAAATGGTACACGTCAGGGTTGCCCACTCTCTCCTTTACTGTTCATTCTTTGTCTGGAACCATTAGCCATCGCCATAAGGTCGAATCCGGATATTCGCGGGATACGATCCCATAACCATGAATACAAATTATCGCTGTTTGCTGATGACATCCTCCTCACGCTTGCGAGTCCTCATACCTCCCTACCGATTTTGCATAAGACCTTGAAACAATTTGGGGCCATATCTGGCTACAAAGTTAACACGTCTAAAACTGAGGCACTTCCGATACATGTCCCTTCTGGCGTTTTATCCTCGCTTCAGGAAGCCTTTCCCTACCGGTGGTGCACCCACTCTTTAAAATATTTAGGTACTAATCTGACTTCCTCTTACCAATCCATATACGAGGCCAATTTCCCCCCATTATTTATAGCAATTTCTCGTTCTCTGAAACACTGGGATGCCCTACCCATTTCTTTTCTCGGACGCATTAATGTACTAAAAATGACCGTGTTACCCAAACTGTTATACCTGTTTGCGACTCTCCCCGTTCCCGTTCCTATGTCCAAACTTCACTCCCTCCAGAAATCTTTCCTGCATTTTATTTGGCACAACAAGCGGCACAGGATTGCACGTTCTGTTTTGCTTTCTCCGCGTTCTAGGGGGGGCTTGGGGGTACCGGATATAATAACATACTACTATGCAACTCATCTTCGTTTTCTCATGTCATGGTCTACTCACTATCCTCCCAACACGTGGGCTGAGATTGAATCTTTACAATTGTCTCCGGCTCATCCATGCTCCCTCCTTTGGTCGACCTCAACAGTGGATGTCTCTTCTTTTCGCCACCTATTCCTTGGTCCCATGCACTTTTCTCTGGCTGTTTGGCGGAAATGTAAGGCTAAATTTACACTGGCCTCTGATTGCTCCCCACTGACAAATATTCTCCATAACCCTAATCTTCCAGATAATATGGCCATGTCCCGGATGTCTCTTTGGGTAGCAGCTAACCTTTTTCAATTGCGTCACTTGGTACACCCTGTGACTCGTAAGTTACACTCATTCCCAGATCTCTGGTTTTTAAGGAAAATATATACAAGCTCATGATGTTATGGTACAAAACACCTGAAGTTCTTCATGCTTATGATCCGAATGCTTCTCCTGCCTGCTGGCGCTGTGGTGGAGACCAGGGTTCTCTCTACCATATCTTTTGGACATGCAGCTCCATTACTCCTTTCTGGAAAGATGTTCTCTCCCTGTTACAATCACTAATGCGTACCTCTCTCCCACTTGATCCACTACATTTTTTGCTAGGTCTACCATTTCCGGGTTTACCTAAACCATCCGGAAAACTTGCTGTACATGTTCTGACCGCGGCTAGGAGAAGCATTCCTATGTGTTGGTTGTCTTCTACCCCTCCTTCAATGGCGATTCTGTACAAACTTATTGCTGATGTTAGACAGATGGAATACTTGACTGCACTACATAATTGTTCGTTTGCTGTGTTTGAGATGATTTGGCTCCCATGGGATACCTTCATTTCCTCTATGCCGGCCCAAAATGTAAGGTCCTGATAACCTTCACATTGTTATTTTATGTTTTTGTTGGTCCTGTCCTTACGCAGTTTTGCCATCGATGTAACTTTCTATTTTGCTTGTTTTCTTTTCTTATCCTTTTTTTTTTTTTTTTCTTAAACATACTGTTTGTATATTTTTGAAAATCAATAAAAATTGTTATTACAAAAAAAAAACTGACTTTCTGCTTCACAACCACTATTGTACATTCAAAGAGTTAGATCCATTTACACGCCGGGTGGCGGTAATATTTTTTGGGTGATTAGTGCAATCCAGTGACATAAACGTACAGTTTCCAGCCAACGGCAAGCTGCAATTGACCGATTGTGCTAAATAAACTGACTTTCTGCTTCACAACCACTATTGTACGTTCAAAGAGTTAAATCCATATACACGCCGGGTGGCGGTAATATTTTTTGGGTGATTAGTGCATTCCAGTGACATAAACGTACAGTTTCCAGCCAACGGCAAGCTGCAATTGACTGATTGTGCTAAATAAACTGACTTTCTGCTTCACAACCACTATTGTACGTTCAAAGAGTTAAATCCATATACACGCCGGCTGGCGGTAATATTTTTTGGGTGATTAATGCATTCCAGTGACATAAACGTACAGTTTCCAGCCAACGGCAAGCTGCAATTGACCGATTGTGCTAAATAAACTGACTTTCTGCTTCACAACCACTATTGTACGTTCAAAGAGTTAGATCCATTTACACGCCGGGTGGCGGTAATATTTTTTGGGTGATTAGTGCATTCCAGTGACATAAACGTACAGTTTCCAGCCAACGGCAAGCTGCAACTGACCGATTGTGTACAATAAACTGACTTTCTGCTTCACAACCACTATTGTACGTTCAAATAGTTAAATCCATTTACACGCCGGCTGGCGGTAATATTTTTTGGGTGATTAGTGCATTCCAGTGACATAAACGTACAGTTTCCAGCCAACGGCAAGCTGCAATTGACCGATTGTGCTAAATAAACTGACTTTCTGCTTCACAACCACTATTGTACGTTCAAAGAGTTAAATCCATTTACACGCCGGGTGGCGGTAATATTTTTTGGGTGATTAGTGCATTCCAGTGACAGAAATGTACAGTTTCCAGCCAACGGCAAGCTGCAATTGACCGATTGTGCTAAATAAACTGACTTTCTGCTTCACAACCACTATTGTACGTTCAAAGAGTTAAATCCATTTACACGCCGGCTGGCGGTAATATTTTTTGGGTGATTAGTGCATTCCAGTGACATAAACGTACAGTTTCCAGCCAACGGCAAGCTGCAATTGACCGATTGTGTACAATAAACTGACTTTCTGCTTCACAACCACTATTGTACGTTCAAAGAGTTAAATCCATTTACACGCCGGCTGGCGGTAATATTTTTTGGGTGATTAGTGCATTCCAGTGACATAAACGTACAGTTTCCAGCCAACGGCAAGCTGCAATTGACCAATTGTGCTAAATAAACTGACTTTCTGCTTCACAACCACTATTGTACGTTCAAAGAGTTAGATCCATTTACACGCCGGGTGGCGGTAATATTTTTTGGGTGATTAGTGCATTCCAGTGACATAAACGTACAGTTTCCAGCCAACGGCAAACTGCAATTGACCGATTGTGCTAAATAAACTGACTTTCTGCTTCACAACCACTATTGTACGTTCAAAGAGTTAAATCCATATACACGCCGGGTGGCGGTAATATTTTTTGGGTGACTAGTGCATTCCAATGACATAAACGTACAGTTTCAAGCCAACGGCAAGCTGCAATTGACCGATTGTGCTAAATAAACTGACTTTCTGCTTCACAACCACTATTGTACGTTCAAAGAGTTAGATCCATTTACACGCCGGGTGGCGGTAATATTTTTTGGGTGATTAGTGCATTCCAGTGACATAAACGTACAGTTTCCAGCCAACGGCAAGCTGCAATTGACCGATTGTGCTAAATAAACTGACTTTCTGCTTCACAACCACTATTGTACGTTCAAAGAGTTAAATCCATTTACACGCCGGCTGGCGGTAATATTTTTTGGGTGATTAGTGCATTCCAGTGACATAAACGTACAGTTTCCAGCCAACGGCAAGCTGCAATTGACCGATTGTGCTAAATAAACTGACTTTCTGCTTCACAACCACTATTGTACGTTCAAAGAGTTAAATCCATTTACACGCCGGCTGGCTGTAATATTTTTTGGGTGATTAGTGCATTCCAGTGACAGAAACGTACAGTTTCCAGCCAACGGCAAGCTGCAATTGACCGATTGTGCTAAATAAACTGACTTTCTGCTTCACAACCACTATTGTACGTTCAAAGAGTTAAATCCATTTACACGCCGGCTGGCGGTAATATTTTTTGGGTGATTAGTGCATTCCAGTGACATAAACGTACAGTTTCCAGCCAACGGCAAGCTGCAATTGACCGATTGTGCTAAATAAACTGACTTTCTGCTTCACAACCACTATTGTACGTTCAAAGAGTTAAATCCATTTACACGCCGGGTGGCGGTAATATTTTTTGGGTGATTAGTGCATTCCAGTGACATAAACGTACAGTTTCCAGCCAACGGCAAGCTGCAATTGACCGATTGTGCTAAATAAACTGACTTTCTGCTTCACAACCACTATTGTACGTTCAAAGAGTTAAATCCATTTACACGCCGGCTGGCGGTAATATTTTTTGGGTGATTAGTGCATTCCAGTGATAGAAACGTACAGTTTCCAGCCAACGGCAAGCTGCAATTGACCGATTGTGTACAATAAACTGACTTTCTGCTTCACAACCACTATTGTACGTTCAAAGAGTTAAATCCATTTACACGCCGGCTGGCGGTAATATTTTTTGGGTGATTAGTGCATTCCAGTGACATAAACGTACAGTTTCCAGCCAACGGCAAGCTGCAATTGACTGATTGTGCTAAATAAACTGACTTTCTGCTTCACAACCACTATTGTACGTTCAAAGAGTTAAATCCATTTACACGCCGGCTGGCGGTAATATTTTTTGGGTGATTAGTGCATTCCAGTGACAGAAACGTACAGTTTCCAGCCAACGGCAAGCTGCAATTGACCGATTGTGCTAAATAAACTGACTTTCTGCTTCACAACCACTATTGTACGTTCAAAGAGTTAAATCCATTTACACGCCGGCTGGCGGTAATATTTTTTGGGTGATTAGTGCATTCCAGTGACATAAACGTACAGTTTACAACCAACGGCAAGCTGCAATTGACCGATTGTGCTAAATAAACTGACTTTCTGCTTCACAACCACTATGGTACGTTCAAAGAGTTAAATCCATTTACACGCCGGCTGGCGGTAATATTTTTTGGGTGATTAGTGCATTCCAGTGACAGAAACGTACAGTTTCCAGCCAACGGCAAGCTGCAATTGACCGATTGTGTACAATAAACTGACTTTCTGCTTCACAACCACTATTGTACGTTCAAAGAGTTAAATCCATTTACACGCCGGGTGGCGGTAATATTTTTTGGGTGATTAGTGCATTCCAGTGACATAAACGTACAGTTTCCAGCCAACGGCAAGCTGCAATTGACCGATTGTGTACAATAAACTGACTTTCTGCTTCACAACCACTATTGTACGTTCAAAGAGTTAAATCTGTTTTTTTTTTGGGGTGCTTATTGAATTAAAGAGTATGTCAGACAACACGCAGAGGAGTGGCAGAGGAGGCAATGTTTCAGGAGCGAGCAGACGTGGCAGCAGAGGAAGGGATCGAGGCAGCACTAGTCGCAGCCAGAGGCCAGTGCTCCCGGTGTCATCCAGCGGTCGTGTCTCCACCGACAACCCTGCCGTCATCGATTGGTTGACTTGGTCGTCTTCCTCTTCCCAGGTCACCTCTGACACCTACAGCCAACGGTCGGTGGGTACGTCAGACACAACCGTTAGTTGGCATGGCCCGGGAGCAAGCCCACTGAAATCACGTGTCCTCGACCTGCCCCTGTCCTTTGGTGTTCCCTCACCAAGCGAAGTATCGCATGCTGTGGGCTCAGCCCCACTGTACAGTGAGGAAGAGCTAACAGAGGGCGGTCAGGAACGGGGGGAGACATCCGCCTCTTCAGCAGCCAAGTGAAGAAGTACTGGCGAGGAGAGTGGCTCGGTAGCCGGTCTAGAGACAGGTCTGTCTCCTGACCCACACGCAGCCGAGGGGGCTAGTAGTGACGCGGAGACCCTAATTGATGATGATGAGGCTGATCGCACTTGGCAGCCTCGTCATCATCAGGCTATTGCTTCCGCATCATCAGGAGAAGAGGGTGCCAGCTTGCCAGCGAGCAAAACAGTCGGTGGGTTGCCCAGGAGGCAGCAGGGTCGCAGCAGTGTCAGTGGAGCCAAACAGCCACGGAGTAGAGCACCAGCTCCACTGCAGCCTACCACCACGGCCAGTAGTGGTGCCGGTGTGCACGGAGGAAGTAGCAGTCAGCCAGTGAGGAGTATCGGGGGCAAAGTTTCCTACTCGGCGGTGTGGCAATTTTTAGTCAAGCCGCCCGAGGAAGTAAACGTAGCCGTATGTCGACTATGTGGCCAGAAAGTCAAGTGTGGCCAGGGGGCCAATGTTGGGACTACAGCGTTGCGTCAGCATATACAGCGTCGCCATTCGGTGGCCTGGGAAAACCGTGATAAAGATACGGCGGTTCTGCCTGCCCCAGCCCCCGCTCCATCACCCGATCCGTTACTTGCTCCGTCACCCGACGTCAATCGCCCTCTATCAGCCAGTCAAGGCTCCAACACCTCTGCTGAGGGGAGTTGTCGCTCGTTGGCATCTTCCGCTCGTTCAGATGCTCCTTCTCCTGCTACTCCTCTTCACGGATTCCGTCAGCAGTCTTTCTTGGAATCCGTTTCCAAGAGACAACAGTTTGCGAGCACGCACCCGACGGTGCAGAAGCTGAACGTCCTCCTGTCCAAGTTGCTGGTGCTGCAGTCCCTCCCTTTCCAAGTGGTGGACTCAGCACCTTTCCGAGAAATGATGGCTTGCGCCGAGCCGCGGTGGAGAGTGCCAAGCCGGCATTTCTTCGCCAAAAACGCAGTGCCAGCCCTGCATTCACATGTAGAAGAGATGGTGGGCCAGTCTTTGAGCATGTCGGTCTCTGCCAAAGTGCACGGCAGCGCCGACGTGTGGAGCTGTAACTACGGTCAGGGACAGTACATGTCATTTACGGCCCACTGGGTGAACGTGGTGCCGGCACAGCCGCACCAGCAACTTAGACAGGTCACGCCGCTTTTGCCTCCACGTTTGCACGTCCTTGGTCCAGCAAAGATGTCCGCCTCTACCACCTCTTCTTCCGCCGTGTCCTCAGCCGCCACCCCCCTGCCAAGTCCCATTACCAGACCGGCATATCACATGTGCAGGGCGCAACGGTGTCATGCTGTGCTGCACCTGGTATGCCTTGGCGAACGTAGTCACACAGGGGAGGAACTTCTGAGTGTAATGAACAGAGAAATCGACAGATGGCTGTCTCCGCGCAAACTGAAAATCGGAACCATGTTGACAGACAACGGAAAGAACATGGTGTCTGCTCTGCGTCAAGGAAGGTTGTGCCATGCGCCATGCATGGCTCACGTGTTCAATCTGGTTGTCAAGCGGTTCTTAAAATCCACCATCCCACTGCAAGACATCCTTAAAATGTCACGTAAACTTTGCATGCATTTCAGCCATTCCTACACCGCAAAGCACATCCTCCTTGAGCTGCAGCGGCAGAACGGAATTCCACAGCATCGCCTGATCTGCGACGTTGCAACAAGGTGGAATTCAACCCTACATATGTTAGACCGCCTTTACGAACAGCGAAAGGCCATCACCGATTTCCTGATGTTACAAGCGGATAAAGGTACTCCCCTGTGTAACTTAGATGTCAGCCATTGGCAGCTCATGCGTGACACCTGCCGCTTGCTCAGGCCCTTTGAGGAGGCCACGCTATTCGTGAATCGGCAGGACTATGGGATGAACGACGTCATTCCTCTGTTGCACGTCCTGGAACAAATGCTGTTAACAATGGCTGGTCAGGGTGCGGTAGACGTGGCGCACAGATCTCAACGCCACATGACCCCTGTGGGGGCAGGACAGGAAGAAGAGGAGGAGGTAGAGGAGGACATTGGTGCTCAGGAATTATTGAGTGAAATGGGTGGTTTTTCCACTCAGCGGACAGGAGTGGAGGAGCAGGAGCATCTGGTAGAGGAGGAGGAGGAGGAGACAGAGGACCCAGACGCACCGTGGCAGTATGCTGTGGAGATGGAGGCAGGGAGTCCCTCGCATTCCTTGGCACAAATGGCCCATAGCATGCTCGGTTGCTTGCGTAGCGACAGCCGAATAATAACCATCAGACAGAGGGATGACTTTTGGCTGTCCACCTTGTTGGACCCTCGCTACCGTTCAAAAATGGTGGCCTTTTTCACACCTGCTGAGAGGGAGGCCAAAATAAAGTACTATAAAAACCACCTATGTAGTCAGTTGGTCTCTGCCTTTCTGCGCCAACGTCCATCCTCAGACACTGTGGGCCCTGTGCGCTCGCGTTCCGCTGCCATGGCAGCAGGGGAGGGGTGGGGTGGTAGGAGCAGTGGCAGCTCCACCAGCAGCGGCTGCCTCAGTCTGCAGTCGATGATGAGTAGCTTTCTTCACCAGCGCAGTGAGGAAACTACTAACCAGCCGCAGCAGCAGCAGCATTAGGTGGACCTGGAGCAGGACCTCAAACAACAGGCTTGGGCCTACTTGGACAGAACCCTGCCAACCGAGGTAGACAATCCCCTTGACTACTGGGCAACAAAACTTGACCTTTGGCCCCAACTAGCTGAATTTGCCCTTGAAAGGCTGTCATGCCCGGCCAGTAGCGTGGCATCGGAGCGCGTGTTTAGTGCGGCAGGAGGTATTGTAACTCCGCGGAGGACACGACTGTCCACCCAAAGTGTGGAGAGACTCACGTTTGTGAAAATGAATCAGGCGTGGATTAGTCTGGATTTCAAACCACCAGTTCCTGACACAACTGACTAAATCCGCCATGAATCATGCCCCAAACATGTTATTAGGGACAAATGGAAGACCTCCACCTGATCCGTACATTTGTATATATATTTTATTGAGAGGCTGCTGGTCGGCCGACTCATGTTTTGCACATTTTTAATGACTTATACTCTGCAGGTCGGGCCCCTCATGAATTGGGGTTTTTAAATTATTTATACTTCGCTGGACGACCGTCACATGAATTGAACCTTTTTAATGACTTATACTCTGCTGGTCGGGCCCCTCATGAATTGGTGTTTTTAAATTATTTATACGTCGCTGGGCGACTGTCACATGAATTTAAACTTTTTAATTATTTATAGTCGACCAGTTCCAGACCGATGGAATAGCAATTTTTTTAAATATTTATTTGACACGTGTTGTCCATCTCATCAATGAGGTGGACTGTTTATTTATTGGCCACGGTTTGGCCCCCTCCTGTTTTTTACATTGTTAACTTGTTGTATCGGTCACGGTTTGGCCACATGTTTGGTTGTCTTGTTAAGATTTTCTGTAATGTACACAGTTACGCTTGACTTGTCGACTTTCCACAATCTACTAAGGTATAGCATCGCATCAAAGTTTTTTTTTTTTTTTTTGGTCTAAACCATTTCTTATAATGTCAATTTGTAGGATACGCCGCTGTAAGGTGACCTACTTTTTTGTCACTGTGTAGACATCTATTTATAGGCCGATGTTTGGCCAGAAAGATATATTTAGTAATAACCTAGCCGTTCAAGCCGCTCACTGAACACCTCGGGAATTGCTTTGTATATCTGTCGCCTTAGGGGCCGCTGTCTGGCGACATAATTTTTTGTCACTGTGTAGACATCTATTTATAGGCCGATGTTTGGCCACAAAAATATATTTAGTAATAACCTAGCCGTTCAGGCCGCTCCCTGAACACCTCGGGAATTGCTTTGTATATCTGTCGCCTTAGAGGCCGCTGTCTGAACAGCTCATGAATTGCTTTCTATATGTGTCACCTTTGAGGCCGCTGGCTGGACAGCTGATGAATTGATTTGTATATATGTACTTATTGTCCGCTGTCCGGACAGCTCATGAATTACTTTTTGTATATAGCCTTCCAAACCACTCTCAGAATAAGTCATGATATTCATGCTGTGTATAGCCTTATAGGCCAATGGTCAATCAAGTCATGATTGTTATAGTGTGTATAGCCTTATAGGCCGCTGTCTTTACAACTTTATAATTCCATGCAGTATATAGCCCTATCGGCCACTTTCTGGCATCCAGTTGCTGTAGCCCCCATCACCACACTGTGCCACGGGCCCCTGTACCGCCTTCTCATACTGCTGCCAGATCCATCCTCTGCCATGTGCGTCTTTGTCGTCTGCTCACGCTGCTGGGTTCCAGTTTTAAACCTAGGCCTGTGTATGGCTTCCTAATACTGCTGCCTCCACCGCCACCCTGCTCCATGTGCCTCTGTCGTCTGCTCACGCTGCTGACGGCTTCCGCTTTTTAAACTAGTCCTGTGTATGTCTTCCGAATATTGCTGCCTCCACCGCCACCCTGCGCCATGTGCCACTTTCGGGTCTCCTCACACTGCTGCCAGGTCCATACTGATTCATGGCCCCCTGTACCGGCTCCTCATGAACGTGGTTCAGCGGGTTTGCATCACTTAATGGCAAATTGTGGACAAATGCTGGGACGTTCAGTGTTGTGCGCATTAAGCCAGACACCAAAGGGCAGCACAGACCTGTTATTACTCGCTCAAGCATGGCTGAACAAAACCAGTCTCTACCACAAATTGGACCCAGACCTGCCCAGGGTCTCGTAACTAGATTGCACGGAGGAGTAGAGTCCGTTATCGGAATTAAATAGACAAAACGCCACACCAAAAAGAGTGGCCATTTCCAACACTTATTCCAGAAAGAGGAACAACCCGTTTCATATACGGCCCGTAGACGTTTCACGTCTGCCACATTCAGTCGATTTAAGACGCAAGCTCCACTTCCTGTGGTCTCTGACCGTCGATATACCTTTAAGTGTCCGCTTTGAAGCTATATTCCCTCCGGAGCACTGACACTGGTGCCCTTCCGTCAACATGCCTTTAAGTTTCAGTTTTCAACCATATTCCCCACAGAAGCCAAACTCTTGGGTATCCCAGAAGCTGCTCAGCGGGTCAGGGCAATAAAGCTCCCGGTTCGCAGGTTGTTCCGTCTTATGGATGGAAGTACGACGGTATATGATCTTCTTCGCACCCACGGCATTACCTCATAAAATTTCTGCATTGCATCTGCAATCACAACGCTGACTTCCCGGATCGCCACTCAGCCATTGGACTCTTGATAGTCGTCTCCCCACACTGCTGCTGGGGGGACTTTTTAACCTAGGCCTGTGTATGGCCTTCAATTGAAGCTGCTTCCGCTCCGCCACTCTGCCATTGGACTCTTGATAGTCGTCTCCCCACGCTGCTGCTGGGGGGACTTTTTAACATAGGCCTCTGTATGGCCTTTAATTGAAGCTGCTTACGCTCCGCCACTCTGCCATGGGCCTCTTGGGTATCCCAGAAGCTGCTCAGCGGGTCAGGGCAATAAAGCTCCCGGTTCGCAGGTTGTTCCGTCTTATGGATGGAAGTACGACGGTATATGATCTTCTTCGCACCCACGGCATCACCTCATAGAATCTCTGCATTGCATCTGCAATCACAGCGCTGACTTCCCGGATCGCCACTCAGCCATTGGACTCTTGATAGTCGTCTCCCCACACTGCTGCTGGGGGGACTTTTTAACCTAGGCCTGTGTATGGCCTTCAATTGAAGCTGCTTCCGCTCCGCCACTCTGCCATTGGACTCTTGATAGTCGTCTCCCCACGCTGCTGCTGGGGGGACTTTTTAACCTAGGCCTGTGTATGGCCTTCAATTGAAGCTGCTTCTGCTCCGCCACTCTGCCATTGGACTCTTGATAGTCGTCTCCCCACACTGCTGCTGGGGGGACTTTTTAACATAGGCCTCTGTATGGCCTTCAATTTAAGCTGCTTACGCTTCGCCACTCTGCCATGGGCCCCTGTACTGCCTCCTCTTGCTGCTGCCAGGTCCAGAGTGTGTCATGGGTCCCTGTACGGCCTCCCATTGCTGCTGACTTCATCGCCAGACTCTGCCATGTGCCACTTTCAGGTCTCCTTACACTGTTGGTGGGTTCCATTTTGTGATAGGGTGCTGTATGGCCTTCCATTGCTGCTGCCTCCACCGCCACCCTGCGCCATGTGCCTCTGTCGTCTGCTCACGCTGCTGACGGCTTCCGCTTTTTAACCGAGGCCTGTGTTTGGCTTCCGAATACTGCTGCATCCACCGCCACCCTGCGCCATGTGTCTCTGTCGTCTGCTCACGCTGCTGACGGCTTCCGCTTTTTAACCTAGGCCTGTGTATGGCTTCAGAATAATGCTGCCTACACCGCCACCCTGCGCCATGTGCCTCTGTCGTCTGCTCACGCTGCTGCCAGGTCCATACTGATTCATGGCCCCCTGTACCGGCTCCTCATGAACGTGGTTCAGCGGGTTTGCATCACTTAACGGCAAATCGTTGACAAACGCTGGGACGTTCAGTGTTGTGCGCATTAAGCCAGACACCAAAGGGCAGCACAGACCTGTTATTACTCACTCAAGCATGGCTGAACAAAACCAGTCTCTACCACAAATTGGACCCAGACCTGCCCAGGGTCTCGTAAGTAGATTGCACGGAGGAGTAGAGTTCGTTATTGGAATTAACTGTGAGGGACTTTTAAACCTAGGCCTGTGTATGGCCTTCAATTGAAGCTGCTTCTGCTCCGCCACTCTGCCATTGGACTCTTGATAGTCGTCTCCCCACGCTGCTGCTGGGGGGACTTTTTAACATAGGCCTCTGTATGGCCTTCAATTTTAGCTGCTTACGCTCCGCCACTCTGCCATGGGCCCCTGTACCGCCTCCTCATGCTGCTGCCAGGCCCGTAATCTGCCATGGGCCCCCGTACCGACTCCTCATGCTGCTGCCAGGCCCGTAATCTGTCATGGGCCCCTGTACCGCCTCCTCATGCTGCTGCCAGGTCCAGAGTTTCTCATGGGTCCCTGTACGGCCTCCCATTGCTGCTGTCTCCATCGCCACACTCTGCCATGTGCCACTTTCAGGTCTCCTCACACTGCTGGTGGGTTCCATTTTGTCATAGGGTGCTGTATGGCCTCCCATTGCTGCTGCCTCCACCGCCACACTGTGGCTCCACACTCTGGTTTTGGCCCCGTGACTACCCAAATGAGTGAAGTGTGCGGTGATTCTAAGATCGACGGCACTCATCTGCATGTCATACTGACTGACAGTATTATTTCTCTTCCCCAGCAGACTCCAAGGGCATTTAAATTAAAGGTACAGTGTTCTGCACTAATATAAAGGCTCTCTGAAGCCTAGAAACACCCTTTTTATAAGTTAAATTCGCAGCGAATATATTCGGCTCGAAGCAAATTTATTCAGCGAATTCGGCGAATCAGCCGAACCAAATTTTTGAATAATTCGCTCATCTCTAATAAATAACATTATCTCTGTATGTATAGTATCTGTAAAACATTGGACTATCAACACAGCAATTGCAATTTGGTCTCTGATCTGGGTTATTTTGGGTATTGCTGTGATATACCATTGTATATTATTAAGATGTGACACTTTATCAGCCATGATGTAATTTTAACTGTGCATATTTTTGATGGATGTCTCAAAAAATAGATTATTTTTTAATACATTGTCAATATCAATTGCCTAAAAAGTTCCACGGAAGTTTTGTATATTTTGTAGACATGTATAGGCAGGGGCGGACTGGCCATTTGGAAACTTGGGCACTGCCCAATGGCCTGGGGTCAGTAGGGGGCCCCGTGAGATGCCCCTGGTACCTTTTTCATAGGCTTTTTTGAGTTTGGGCAAGGACACAGGGGCCCCATGATCCCCTATTGCCTGGGGACCCCATGAGTTGTCAGTCCGCTCCTGTGTATAGGGATATTGGTAACAATGGTCCTTATCAAGTATCCTCTTCTTTTAGCATGTTCAGAGTCTTTGCACTCTGATGCCATCCTATCCATACATAAAGGTGCTTTCAACCAGGTAATGAAGTGAAGCTTACAACAGACAATGGCTAGGGACCATAGACATGCTCCTCCATAGCTTCACATTTTGAATATGTTTAACACTTACTGCTATGCAAAGGTATTGTGGTTAGTTGTTATTTTCTATCATTTACAAGTGCTATGTACACCTAATGCATAATATCCTTGTCCTGTATCGTTATGGTCACTGTTTTCATTTCATGCATGTTTGTAGTGAAAATGCCTTCTGTTCAATGAGGGTTAATATTTTAAAACATATATTTTATTTATTGACTGATTTGTTTCTATTTAGTTTAGTGGAGCAAAGGTTGGCTTAATGCATTACACACTTTTATAGAGTACAGGAAAAGTATTACTTTTAAATAAAATATAAAATAGTGCACTTTGGGGACATATATAAATCCTTAAATGCTACAATGAAACACAGCTCTATTTCTGCACTAAAGAACAGAAAGTCGTACTACAAGAATGTCTGCATACATAAACACTAACTCAAGGGATGTGTTCATGTTTATGAGCTGGGTTGGAATCTTATAAGACTTTTTAACCTCCATTTTGAACTATCTTTAAGAACCTGTGTATGTAAAGTTTACATATTTAGACCATTGTTCCAAATCTCTATTAAAACAACTTATAAATTAAATATAAATAAAATGTAACCATGCTAGTACACAGTGAGCATAATATATTCTAAGCATACCTCTGTTATCTGTAATCCATGTCTCAAAGTAAAGTTGCTGTGGGAAACATTATTTTTTTTAATGTGCAGCTAATATTCAAATTAATACATTTCATCAATAAATTAAGCCTTATTCCTCTGCATAAATTCTTGTCAAATCCTATAATAAAGTAACAGACAGTTGCTGCCTTGAACATTCTAATTGTTTTGCTAAGTAACTATAAAAAGTGTATTAAAAATGCTGAAGTTTACAGTAATTGGACAAATACATACTCAGCATTCTGTAAATGTCTGAGATCTGTGCCCACTGAGGGAAAAAAAAAGATTAAAAAAAAACCCTTATTATCTCCAATGTTATGTTAATGACTGCAGAAATAAAGGAAAAAATGCTAAACAAAATTACACTGAATGGTACTATATTCTCAATGTTCCCTACTGTTTAAAAGCCTTGATTTAAACTTTTCAGGACTAGCTCAGCAGAAGAATACTTTAAATCTAAGTTAAATCATTTCTGATGTTTTGTCTGAATGTTTAGTGAGAGTTAGAATTCATAGAGGTAGGGAAACTGTAAAATTATGAGAACAGGTCTACCTAACTGCTTGTTTGTAAATAAATATCATATACAAGTATGTTGTTGCTGTTTACAGAAGATGGAAAAATGTTAAATATACATTACATCTGTAGTTTAGGTACACAGTGAATACACACTAGAATCTTGTGCTTTGGTGCTCTTATCAATTTTAATTTGTAAGTAAATTAATAGTAAAAATAAATGTAAAATATACACAGTATATACATATAAAATATATATATATTTATATATATATATATATATATATATATATATGTATGTATGTGTGTGTATGAGTGAGTGTATGTATATATATATATATATACAGTTGCAAGAAAAAGTATGTGAACCCCTTGGGATTACGTGGAGTTTTGCATGAATTGGGCATAAAATGTGCTCTGAACATCATCTAAGTCACAACAATAGAAGAACACAGTCTGCTGAACATAATACTACACAAACATTAGATGTTGCCATGGTTTAATTGCACATAACATGTAAACATTCACAGTGCATGGAGGAAAAAGTATGTGAGGCCCTAGCTTAATGACTTCTCCCAGAGCTAATTGGAGCCAGGAGTGAGCCAACCTTGACTCCAATCAGTGTGATGATATTGGATGTGTTGCTGACAGCTGTCCTGCCCTTAAAAAACACACACCTGGTTTGGATTTACTGGTTTCAAGAAGCACTGTCTGATGTGAACCATGCCTCGCAGAAAAGAGCTCTCAGAAGACCTACAATCAAGAATTGTTGACTTGCATGAAGCTGGAAAGGGTTACAAAAGTATCTCCAAAAGCCTTGATGTTCATGTGTCCACGGTAAGACAGACTGTCTACAAATGGAGAAAGTTTAGAACTGTTGCTACTCTCCCTAGGCGTGGTCGTCCTGTAAAAATGACTGCAAGAGCACAGCGCAGAATGCTGTATGAGGTAAAGAAGAATCCCAGAGTGTCAGCTAAAGGCCTACAGAAATCTCTGGCACATGCTAACATTTTTGTTGACACATCTACAATAAGGAAAACATTAAACAAGAATGGAGTACATGGGAGGACACCACGGAGGAAGCCATTGCTGTCCAAAAGGAATATTGCAGCACGTTTGAAGTTTGCAAAAGAGCACCTGGATGTTCCACAGCACTACTGGCAAAATATACTGTGGACAGATGAAACCAAGATTGAGTTGTTTGGGAAGAACACACAACACTATGAGTGGAGAAAAAAAGGCACAGCACACCAACATCAAAACCTCATCCCCACTGTAAAACATGGCGGAGGGAGCATCATGGTTTGGGGCTGCTTTGCTGCCTCAGGGCCTGGACGGATTGTTGTCATTGATGGGAAAATGAATTCCAGAGTTTATCAAGACATTTTGCAGGAAAACGTACTACCATCTGTCCGCCAACTGAAGCTCCGCAGAGGATGGGTGATGCAACAGGACAATGACCCAAAGCATACAAGTAATTCAACAAAACAATGGCTGCAACAGCACAGAATACGCCTTCTGGAGTGGCCCAGTCAGAGTCCTGACCTCAACCCGATTGAAATGCTGTAGCATGACCTTAAGAGAGCGATTCACACCAGACATCCCAAGAATATTGCTACACTGAAACAGTTTTGTGAAGAGGAGTGGTCCAAAATGACTCCAGATCGTTGTGCAGGTCTGATCTGCAACTACAGGAAACGTTTGGTTGAGGTTATTGCTGCCAAAGGAGAGTCAACCAGTTATTAAGTCCAAAGGTTCACATACTTTTTCCTCCCTGCACTGTGAATGTTTACATGTTATGTGCAATTAAACCATGGCAACATCTAATGTTTGTGTAGTATTATGTTCAGCAGACTGTGTTCTTCTATTGTTGTGACTTAGATGACATTCAGAGCACATTTTATGCCCAATTCATGCAAAACTCCACGTAATCCCAAGGGGTTCACATACTTTTTCTTGCAACTGTATAATATATATATATATTCACATTAAATTTTTTTCACATATTCATCATGTTATTGTTTATATGTGTCTATCGAGTTGGATAAAAAATAAATTCATAATTTATTTATACCCTTTTGTATTAATTGTATTTAATAATTTCTATTATGCATGTTTTTGAGATAAACAAGATATATTTCTCGATGTAGTTGAAATTTTATCAGTATATACATGCAAATCAAAATTAATATCTATATGTTATTAATTTTATTTAGTTAAATATACTTTGCAGTTCATTTACACAAAGGAATATAGTTCATGTATCATATATTTCCCATGATTTAAACAGTGGTTATGAGTAATTGATTATCTCCATTGATGTGTTGGGCTATTTAGGTGATTTCTTATATAACTAAACATTTTTTGATATATAATATACATTATTTGTTATATGGACATTGTTTCCTTCATGGTTAATGTCTTAGCCATTAGTGGGTGCTTCTTAACTAGTTTTAAGCATGTATTGGTTCTGTGCAATTGGCAGTATATGACTGACATCATTTGTTCTCGACGATGCTGATTTTTGTTGTGAATCATTTTGTTTGTGGCAAATTGTGGGAGATTCAGAACTTGATTCAGTGGGGGCTTGCTGTTCTGACTTTTGTCCTCATAGTGTGGACACCTGTGATCCCAATCACGATCTCGGTAGAGGATATATGTCTCCTCTACTCAATGTTGTCTTTCATTTTTGAGTACCTGCTGACAGCTGTCAGCCTGTGTAAGCAGACAGTTGCATAATAATTTTGGTTTGAGTAGAGGAAATGTTTTTGTTTCACTCATATTTAGATTTTGTTTTAAGGCGTTTGTTGAGAGGGGTCTGAATGTGTTTGTGGGAAGTCTTGCGACACCCCTGACTTAAGCAACATCACAGGCATCCCTGGAAGCAGGAAACAATGTGGGTGTCTCTGTATACGAGTAGTGATAGGCCTGTGTTCGGTTTATGGTCGAACATTCAAACCTAATGAATGGTCAACTTCAAACTTAATGCAAGTCTATGGGACTCAAACTTGTAAATCCTGAAGTGCCCATTTTGAAGGCTAATATGCAAGTTATTGGCCATAAAAGGGGTATGGGGACTCAGGTACTGCCCTGAGAGACACGAATCAGTGAAAAAAAGTTTAAAAAATACAGATTTTAAAGGGGTAGTCATTTTTCATTGCTTAAAGACCAGCTTGGGGTCCTCCTTTATTAATCCATACCAGGCACTTAAGGCTAGTAGGAAGGTTAGGACGGACCCCACAGTAAAAAATAAAATAAAAAAAAGTCCATGGGGTTCCCCTTAAAAGCAATACCAGGCCCCCTAGGCCTGTTAGAACTTTTAAGGGGAACACCACCTCCCAAAAATGGGGAGGGAGTGCATGAGGTTTCCCCTAAAAGCCATACCGGGCCTTTTAGGTCTGCTAGGTCTTTTAAGGGAAACCCCACCCCCCAAAAATGGGGGTGAAAGCATAGGGTTCCCCCTAAATTCCTTCAGGACCCTCAATCTGAGCACAGTCCTGGTAGGGCAGCAAAGGGGGAGTGAAGGAGTGCTCCCCTGTGGTTTACAAGGCCATATGCCCTTGGCATTGGGATGGTGTCCCCATGCTGATGGGGACAAGGGAATATTCCCCAAAACCCTGGCTTGGTGGTTGTGGGGGTCTTCAGGCAGGGGAGCCCATTAGCATTATTGTACCCCTTTAAATAAGGGGCACCCTAAAGCTGCCCCTCCTTGTGAATGAGTAAGGTATACTTGTACCCCTACCCATTCAAGGGTTAAATTGAGTCAAAAATAAAGAGAGCAATCTTTTGAAAAATTCATTTATTGAACAAAAAACAAAACAAAAGTTTTTGACAAGTACTTTATTATTATTATGTATTAAGAAAATCCAAAAAAATGGTTCCATTGTTGTAGTCCATCATCAATCACGGTGTTCAGCATTGTCATGAGGACACTGACTCACTGAAAAAAAACTCAATGCCCACCGACCTGTCCACACCTGGTGAGCACTCGCCACATTCTGACATTTGCTGGTCAGATGTAAACAATTGGGTGGAACTAGCGGTGATGTCACTGCCAGCTCTTCCCAATTGTGCTGTGACTGGCCAAAGCATTGATCTATAGTCAGGTGCATTGCTTTGGCCAACCACAAAACACTGTGAAAGTGCAGTGCATTGTGGGGCACCGCGGGGAAACAGCCCGCCGAACGCCCTTACTGTTCATATGTTCGGCGACACACAAACAGCTGATATTCAAGTCAAACATCCAGCCCATTACTATATACTAGTATGCGGTTCTATTGGTGCTAGAAAATAGCACAACTTAACCACATCCCAACTGCCCTATATCAGATATACTGCTACAGGGTGCGCAAAATCACGTATATATACATGATTTCGCATTTCTGGGACCCTACCCATTTCATGCACCCTACCAGCGCCGCCATTCACGGCCGTGGCTGCCAATCATCGGGTCCTGGCCAGTGATTCCCCGCTGGCTCCCGGTGATTACCTATCATCTCCGACAGGGAGGAGGACTGCTTTATTTACTAACAGTCTATCACATACCTGGTGTTAGAGGCCAATGGAGAGAAGGCTTCCCTTGCGGCTAAGTTCCAGACTTCCCTGGATATGGGTCAGAAGGAGTCAGGCCCAAAGTAGCACGGGTTGCCTGTAGGAGGGCTTGTCAGAGGTATACCCAGGAGCACAGCTGATGCACTGGAATGATGTCTGCAGACAGGTGACAACCATGAGAGGTACGCAGGCCTTCAGTGTAGCAGAGGACCACAGAGTAGTCGGTTCAAAGCCAAGGTCAGATGCCGAGTGGAGATTGGAACAGACGTAGTCAATAGGATAGCTGGGGTCAGATCAGGAAAGCAGGTGAGAATATCCATTAGCCAAGCTGGGGTCAGATTAGGAGTGAGGCAGAGAAGACAGGTCCAGGAACAAGCCAAATCGGTAACAGCAGATCACAGTAAGGAAACACAGAAAAAGGTACTGGGGAGCCAGAGATCAACCAGCGAATTGAGGGAGTGATGGGCTTCCTTATAAAGGCCGTCTGGCACCAAGCTGGGCTAATGCATGCATAACTATGCACCAGTGCTCATGCATGTTCCAGCAAGTCCGTGCTTAATGCACATAGATTTTCACCAGTGTGCATTTCTGCAGCCATGCAAGGTATTGGCAGGATAGCCAGGTCTCCAAGTACCTCTGCTGTGGACAGAGCCCTGACACAGTCCTCCTCTCTGTTGGTTTGGGCACACTGTTCTGGATGGCTGTGCACAAAAAATGGCCTGGTCAGGAAGGGGGGGTAAATTCTTAGGAGGGCAAGTGGTTAATATTCTTTTTTATATACAGTATGTTTTTAGTTTTTAGTTAGGATGTGTTGCACAATTAATTTTTGAATACCTTCTTGTAAAATACTTTGAATTTGTGTCAAGAGCTGGATGGTGATTTGAAATAACATAGATGGAATGGTTGGAGAAATTAAATATACCAATCTGACCATCTTATTTAATTAAGGGGTCCTTAATATAAAGTGAGCAGACCACCACAGGGGGATTCTTGGGAGTGGATCACTGTTTGGATGAGGTGACCACCATCTGATCTTGGAACTATCCGAGTATGCCTGAATCACTTTTATTGTGGCTTTTTGAATGCTGTTTTCACTTTGGATCAGAACCAACATAAAGTGCTTCAGTGAAGGGACACTGTGAACAGTTTATTGATTCATTATTCTGCAATGTGCTTTTTTTTACATTTTAATGTTTTTTGGGATACCATTTTATGTATTCTTTTTAGCACTGTAATTTAGATTGAAATTGAAACAGTAAATAGTCCTGAGATATTATGAGTTGGGAAGCATAAGATTAAATATACTGATGGTTTTAATATGGTAAAGGCCCAAACTTAGTGTGTGCTGTAAATTACCTCCAGCATTGCTCCTGCTTACTCTTACTGGAGGCTGCCATTTTGCTGAAGCCCAGAGCCCCCGAGCAGCAGTAAATCTTTAGTCTGTAAGCAGATAGGCCTCTAGTGGCTCTGATGTTCAGCTCAATGCCAAAAATCAAGAGCAACTGAGCATGTGGAGAGTAGGGTGATCCTGTGTATTACAGCATTTTAAACAGCATAGACACTTATCTTTAATGTTTACATAGCTATACCTGTAAAAGGGACCAGCCCTGTGTGGTTTCTAACTCTAGAGTCACATGTAAAGTGTTAGACTCTCACCTTGAGCAGATGCAGATGAAGGAATCAGACCCCTTTCCTAGTCACAACTGCATTCCCTGAAGTTGGAGTGTAAGAGATAGCTGTTACTACACCAGGGACCCCCTCACACGAATATGGACTTAGCTGCAGGCTACCCCCAGGTCACCTAAAAGGTATACATGGATGTAGAGGTGAAGTGGTGTCCAGAGTTTTGTTTTTTTTAAATTAACATTGGTATCAGTGTCAGTTTGTGTCAGTGTGCTTTAGGTAAAAACACAAAATGTGCACTATTGTTTTCCGGCCTGTACTGCAGGTACAAGCAAAAAATAACATAAACATATATAGTATCGCTGCAATTGTCAAGAGCTGGAAAATTTGTTTTGGCTTGTTCTTTGGTGGTAGGTTATGACAGTAACAACAAACACACAGCTAAATTTAAACAAAATGGTTTTTTTTTACTATTTTGGGCCAGTGTTCCTTTGATAATAAAACAAAAAATCAACGGAATATCCAATACCATTTACCACCAAATGAAATCACAATTTGTCCTGAAAAAAAACAAGGTATAATTCACCTGAATGTACAAAGTAGTTGTGATGGTATGTATGATTTTACTAACAAAATTTTACTTAAGCTTTAAGATTTGTTTTACCCTTAGGCATGAAGGGGTTACTCAAGGAATCACTGAAATAGAAGCTGTATGACAAAGTGAAGGATGTTTAAAGATCTCAAAAATCAAGACATGCCGCAATCTAAAGACATTCAAGAACAGATAAGAAACAAAGTAATTGGCATGTATCAGTCTGGAAAGGGTTAGAAAGCTATTTCTAAGGCTTTGGGACTACAGCCATTATCCACAAATGGTGAAAACGTGGAACAGTAGAACCTTCTGAGGAGTGGCTGACCTATCAAAATTACTCCAAGAGCACAACAATTAAACCAGGAGGTTATGAAAGACCCCAGAACAACATCTAAAGAACTTCTGGCCTTACTTGCCTCAGTTAAGGTCAGTGTTCATGATTCAACAATCAGAAAGATACTGGGCAAAAAATTACCTCCATGGGAGAGTTCCAAGGCCAAAACCACTAGTGACTAAAAAGAGCATAAAAGCTCCTCTCACATTTGCCAAAAACCATCTTGATCATCCCCAAGACTTTTGGGTAAATA
Source organism: Staurois parvus (assembly GCF_062004578.1). NCBI lineage: Eukaryota > Metazoa > Chordata > Amphibia > Anura > Ranidae > Staurois > Staurois parvus. The sequence goes on from NW_028317949.1 coordinate 15,058,299, forward strand.
TTCTGTGGACTGATAAGACAAAAGTTGAACTTTCTGAAAGGTATGCGTTCTGTTACATCTGGCATAAAACTAACACAGCATTTCATAAAAAGAACATCATACCAACAGTCCAACATGGTGGTGGTAGTGTGATGGTCTGGGGCTGCTTTGCAGCTTCAGGACCTGGACGACTTGCCATAATCAATGGAACTATGACTTCTGCGTTCTACCAGAAAATACTGAAGGAGAATGTCTGGCTATCAGATTGTGATCTCAAGCTCAAGCACACTTGGGTTATGCAGCAGGACAATGATCTTTACCACACCAGCATGTCCACCTCTGAACGGCTAAAAAAAAAACAAACTTAAAGTTTTGGAGAGGCCTAGTCAAAGTCTGAACTTAAATCCGAATGTGATGCTGTGGAATGACCTTAAACAGGCCATTCATGCTCAAAAACCCTAAAATGTGATCGAAAGAAAACAAATCTGCAAAGAAGAGTGGGCCAGAATTCCTCCACAGCGATGTGAAAGACGTATTGCCAGTTTTCACAAATTCTTGTTTGCAGTTGTTACTGCCAAGGGAGGCACAACCAGTTATAAGGTTTAGGGTTATCTTTGTGTAATATTAAAATCGGTTTAATGATCTAAATAATTTAAGTGTGAAATTAATAAAAAAAATAAAAAGATAGGAATGGGGTAAATATTTTTTCACAGCACTGTACAAGAATTTGCCTGAATCATATCTTTTTAATAAATGGTTTAGTACCAATGGATAAGCAAAAAGCACATGTGGTGCCCACATTTAAAAATAGGTCATGGCATTTTCCCAGTAAATAATAATATAGTAAATATAAGGTAAATGTCTATTGCAGGTAAGGTAGCAGAGGGTTTACTGATAGACAATAATATTTTCTGAAAAAGTATAAAAGAACAAACTTGTTAAACAAATCTCATTTCTTTTTATAATGAATTAACTAAAAATTAACTAAAAAAAATAGACAATAGAGTGACTGTCGATGTAGTATGTTTAAATGTTTCTAATATGCTTGACTTAGATCTCCAAAAACAGCTAACTTTTAAGTTAAGGTTTATTATAAGCTTGGAATATAGCTTTGGATGTGATACATTTGGACTTTGATTTAATTTACAGCAGAAGGGTCAACATGACAGCCTAACAGCTAATATTTGCAGAATGACAAGTCATTAATGTTAGTCTCCATGTTTATCCCATGAAAATATTCTTTAAGAATGCCTCTCATAACATCATCCTTAAGAAAGCATTGAATACATAAATATTGGCAATGCAAATTGTATAGTTAAAATATATTTTTGCAACAAAAATCTGCATATATTTTACTAGTGTTTCTTTATGATTTCTTTTTAGTTTTGTGTAATAAGTGCCCTATCATTGGTATAAGGATGAAAATATGATGGCAGTAGAAACAAAAGAAATATGAGCTATCATCTGGGAAATAAAACACAAGATGCTGCTGACAAATAAAGAAGAATCAGGCAACAACAAAACTAATGCAATTTGTTTGAAGCAGACACTATTACCACTGGGCAGTTTTTAAGTTCATATATTTTCTATCTTCCAGGTCTATAAAGTAGAATATTATTTTCAGTACAATTTTAGATGCCTACAGTTTAGCATGTCAGCTTCATTTTTATAAGATTATACTTTCTTATTTTTGGTTTTGGTTTATTGAATGTATAAATATGTTTAACTTCTTTCTGTAATATAATAATAAATGTTATATTTTAAGTAAATTATTTGAATACATAATGTATAAAAAAAGTAAAAATGAAAAAGAAAAGAATGTGCATTCATTTTGGAGCACGTTATGTTTATGTAATGTAACAATGCTTTTGTAGATACACAGAAGAAAAAAAAGATAGAATTGTCAGTGTTTTTGCATGAGTAATATGATCTGAGATAAATAAGATTATCTAGGTGGCTAAAATATGCTTACATGCCCTAACATTGTTATAGATAACCAAATTAGAACCCCATGGTATCAAGAGTTAACTCTTGCTAAGCAAAATAGCAGCTAATACAACTGAGCAATTAACAATATATTGATAAAGCCATATAGTCTTCCATATGTAAAGTTAAAAGTTGATGCACATGATGTACAGAGACAGAAGAAGGAAAATTGCCTCCAGTCCTCATAAGGTGCCTGACTAATATCAGGTCTGTTTTAATCCCAAGAGTTGAAGAGAGAGGGATATACAGTGAATCCAGAAAGTATTCAAAGAGCTAAATTTTGCCACATTTTGCCACCCTGGTATCCCCTCTGATGATGTGCTTTGGCACGAAAGGCCTTAGGAGAAACCGACAGAGTATGGCGTCATTTCCCGCCCGGAGCCACGAGATAGCCTGGCGGCCATTTTAACTTAGGGTCAGTATCATCGCTGCATACTCTGCTGTATATCATATAATTTACACAGCTATATACTACCCTGTATTCATCACAATGTGTTGGCTAATAAACTTGTTTAAATACTACAGTATGGGCACCTGTCTTTTTGGCTCCTATTTGGAGCTAAATCAACTTGCAGGATTCCTATAGTTTGATCAACCACCACCAGAGGGACGAAGCTTTGGATTCTGGCTGAGCACCATACCATCCTTAAGGGGACCTCCGGACTTCCTATATATTTTCCCAGGCTGATTGACCTACAGATTGAAGTTTACCCTCTTCATCTACTATAAAGATTCCAGTGGATATTAATTATATGCGCATTTTCCATGCGCGTCCGGTGAGTGCGCATTCTTTCCATTGTTTCCTGGTTTCATCAGCTATCTTTTTGGGACTTATACATATGAATCAATTTATTAACCACGGACCATTTTCTTTTGCACTTTATATTTTTTAGCGCTGCACTCTGTTTTACTTTTAATTGCTGTATGCACAATTGTACAATTGTGGATTTTTATTTGGTATTTAGAGAGAAAGAAACAGAGAGAGAGAAGTAAATATCTCCTAAACGTGCACCGTTTAGGAGATATTTACTGTAGAAGCACTGGTGATGTCACTGACGGTTGCGCACTGCGCTCTCAGTGCATGGTGCTGATGAGAGAGCCGTCTCATGGCTGAAACTCCCTTCATACATGTGTGAGAGTGACGACATCACAACTCGGCCAATCAGATGGCCGCAGCTTGTGAACACGGAAAGAAGACCAGGTGAAGATGGAAGCCTCAGGGAGCTGTGACAGCACTTCTCTGGAGGGCTTCATTATTTTAAGCCTTTCATAATGTGCTAGAATGTAAATCATACTTGCACATTATGCTCTTAACTTGCAGGGAGCAGATTGTATACAATTTTTTGGTGCTATTTACTACTGATTAAAGTTTTTTTAAGAGAGGGCGCATGCGCGGCTGGCTCTGATGGACGCGGCTTAAGATCCGCTCCATCCACCCGCCAGCTGAAACCCGGCACTCACCGGCCCCTGCCGACACCTGCCCGCACCTCAACAGCCATGCCCCGCAGGCGCAGAGCCCCGGATCACCCCGGGAAACTCACAAAATTCTTCCCTGCTCTGGGAAGCCAAGATGGCGGCCGCAACAGCACAGTGGAGGGAGATGGCAGGCACGAGGAGGAGGACTACAGAGCCCAGCACAGGGACCCGAGGCTCCAGGCATCGCTGTATCCAGGGGACCCTGGTGAGTTATCACCCCCCCTGTCCCCCACTACCAGCAGCCCTGCCAAATCCAGACCTCGTCTGGACCATGACCCGGACCCTCCATACCAAGCCATAACTCTCCTGCCTCCACCCCCTAATGCAGACCTCCCTGACATAGCCGCATTCCCTGCAGCCGATCAACCGCTCACAGAGGTGATGATGAAACACATGCTGACGTCCCTGCGCCAATCCCTGCTAAATGACGTATTCACATCCTTAAACCAAATATCTAATGTAGTACAACACCAAGAACGCAGAATAAACCATATTGAAAACAGCTTGGGTGACATAATAACAGCGCACAATGATTTGATTGACGCGCACGTGGATCATGCGTCCGACATCGAACAAATCAACCTAAAACTGGCTGACTTAGAGGACCGCTCCCGACGCAATAACATCAAAATTAGAGGGATCCCTGAATCTGTAACGAATGAGAATCTGCTTCCCTACATACAACAATACGTCAAAATACTTCTCCCAGCACTTCCGGACATAGAGCTTGCGATTGACCGGGCCCACCGCTTGCCCAAGCCAGCATTTTTGTCAGCTTCAATCCCAAGAGATGTACTAATTAGAGTACACTTTTACCACGTAAAGGAAAAAAATTATGACAGCGGTCAGAAACATGCCACCTCTCCCGCCATCACACGCAAATCTTCGCCTCTATGCGGACCTTTCCAAAGCTACGCTCCTCAATAGGAAGAAAATGATTTCCATCACAAAGGCCCTCAGAAATCATGGTATAGCCTACCAATGGGGCTTTCCAACTAAACTAATAGTGCGGCGACAAGGCAGAATATTTACCGTTAAAAACCTGGAAGCAGGCATTGATCTGCTTAAAACCTGGAACATCATCCCTGCAGATACACAAGACACTACTCCTAACTCAGCCCAACATATGGAAGCAACATGAGCGGTTGCATGAAGCATTCCAGGTGCAGACATATGTCCTGCCCCCCCTAGGGACCTATTCTAAATGTCCAAATGTCTGGCGATCGGCCCTTATTTGAAGATGTTTGTTCTACATGTTTTTTGTTGGCATGACCCTCCCCGGGGTCAAAGCCCATCAATACCCCTCAGTTCTAAAGTAGCGAAGTTGGCTACTTGGCCTACCTGTTTTTTCTGCGGGAATGTTTTTACTACCCTGTTTGTCTCTACCCCCCTTCTTCTAAGGCACTATCGAACACTCCTCATTACTTCTACTCCTGCATTCCTACAGTCCACATGGCACAATAACTCTACAACCTCCATCCGAGCCACACTGGTACCACAAGAACACAACCATTCCCTATTTCTAGGAGATTACAGAGTCTTGTCTCTCTTAACAGCAACCCGACACTGTACTATCAACGCATATTTCCTTACCAATGATTACTATAACATCTCTCAACGTTAGAGGCCTAAACTCCCCATTTAAGAGATCACTACTCTTTAAAGAAACCAGGAACTCCCAAGCCGACATTTTTTTTCATACAGGAATTCCATTTTGCCACTGGAAAAGAGCCCAAGCTACACCTCCACCACTTTTCACAAATGTTTATGTCTACCAACCCCAAGAAGAAAAATGGAGTCATCACAGCCATCAGCGATTCTCTCCCTTTCCGCCTCATCTTAAAAATAGCTGATCCACTTGGACGCTTTCACATCCTTATTTGTCAGATCAATGACATAACCCATACATTGGTGAATGTATATGGCCCGAATAACAACCAATTGCAATTTTATCGGAAACTCTACAAGACCATCTCTACCCATAAACAAGGCAGACTCATAATTGGCGGAGACCTCAACGTTATGAGCAACCCACTTGTGTATTCATCATCCAAGAAGAAAACTAATAAATATGCCTTTAATCGATTTCTACACGACCATGACCTATATGACATATGGAGATGCCACCATGGCTCCGAGAGAGACTACACTTACTACTCCCCCGCACATCTTTCCTACTCGAGGATAGATATGTTTATTACAGATAAATGGACATTGCAACAAGCGACCTCATCGAACATTGGCACTATATCTTGGTCAGATCACGCACCAATCAGTTTATCCTTAGATGATGATCGACGTTCGGCGCTCCCGCCGATCTGGAGACTCAATTCCTCACTCCTTTCATTCCTGGACAATCAGAAGCATATCTTGAAAGCACATAATTTATTTTTTGCTACTAACACCACCCCGGATATCTCAATCTCCACACTCTGGCAAACATACAAAGCATACATGAGAGGTATCCTCATACAATTAAATTCGCGTATAAAAAGACAGAGGTCCCTACAAATCGACCAACTCCTAACCTCCATTAACCTAAATGAAGACAATAAATCAAGAAAGAAATAAGTTACGTACCCTACTACTCCATTCATAGGACACCAATCTCCAAAAAACGAAGACCAAATTTTATGCACTAGGAAATAAAGCAAGTTCTCTTCTCGCTAAGATCATTAAACATAAACGACTTAAGACCAAAATATCTATGATACAACACCCAACCACGCGTTCGCCTCTTTCGAACCCGCAAGATATAGCCAATGCTTTTGCTACATATTATCAAAAGCTATATAATATAAAAGATGACCCTAATACAACCCAACCTACGACTCCTACCATTGAAAGCTTCCTGCATAACTCCAAGCTCTCCCACATCTCCCCCTCTCAACTTGAATCTTTATCGGCGCCAATCTCATCAATAGAAATTGAAAAAGTTATCTCTACTCTACCCTTAAATAAATCCCCAGGGAATGATGGATTCACTAATGAATTCTATAAAACGTTTGCATCCGACCTTAAATCACACTTATCTGCCCTCTATAACCACGCAGCTTCTACCGGTAAATTCCCTTCTGACATGTTGCAGTCGATAATCACTACTATTCCAAAACCGGGTAAAGACCCACAATCTACTCAAAATTACAGACCAATCTCGTTAATCAATACGGACATAAAAATATTCGCCAAAGTGATTGCCCAAAGATTACTCCCTTATCTACCTGCGCTGATACATCCGGATCAAGTGGGTTTAATACATGGTAGACAGGCCCCAGATGCTACTAGGCGAATAATATCTCTTCTGCACCACCTAGAAACTGATAAACGTCCTTCTCTCCTCTTATCATTAGATGCGGAAAAGGCTTTCGACAGAATTCATTGGCAATTCATGGCACTTACACTACAAAAATTTGGCATTACTGGCTGGCTACTATCAGCGATTTTTGCTCTTTACTCTCAACCCTCTGCTAGAGTATTAACTAATGGCACGCTCTTACAACCCTTCTCCATATCAAATGGAACCAGACAAGGGTGCCCCCTATCCCCCTTAATCTTCGCCTTACTAATAGAACCACTAGCGACTAAGCTCAGAAATGACCCAGAGTTCACGGGAGTCAAATATCATAGTACCGAACATAAAATCAGTCTCTTTGCAGACGACATCATACTCATAGTCACAAACCCACACAAATCTCTTAAGACGATACGTGCACATATTAGTGATTACGCAGAGGTTTCGTTCTATAAACTTAATGAACCCAAATCATCAATATTAAACTTGTACACACCGCCCATAACCCAGGACTTACTTTCTAAGCAGTTCCCTTTTACCTGGGAAAATCACAGCATCCCATATTTGGGAATTAAACTCACCGCTTGTTGGATTTTTAGACACATATAATACTTCTTCTAGTGTCTTGAGGCGATTATGAATGAAAGAGCCATTGAAATAAAAAAATGAAGTGTGATTTTATTCTATCACACAATGGTGTCAAATAAACAATGTAAAGCGTATTATGAACAGTTCCATGTAGATACAACTACTGTAAAAATGACAAGCGAAAGTTCAAAGAAAAAGTCACCATTATCTGTCATGGCTGTCCTGTCCTTGCCATGCTGTCCTTCTCAATGACTTTGTAAAGAAGGAGAAGCCGGATGTGACTAAATTGTAGCTGGAAGTGATCTCAGTATGCACCTGTTGCAGCTTCTCAGACGTGTGTATGCAAGAGTCATGTTGCTTGTGTGTATGAGAGAGAGTGTGTGCCCCCCCAAGTGTCTGAGTCTCATGCACTTTTAAGAGGCAAATGTACGTCATAGTTAGTGATCTGAATACCTTCTATGGAAAGTATTACTGCTTATCAAAGCCATTTCATATAAGGTAAAGATGCTAAACATATGATGTTCGATGGACAGGAACATATGTATGCTGATGTACCAATATTATAAGCTAATGACGTAAATGTATCAATGTTAATGACGTATACTAAATATACACAGAAAATACGTAATGTAATAGTAAGTCACTTCTAATAACCTTGACATAACTACCAAATACTTCTATGCCTAAATATCTCTAAATATAGTCTACTCAACTTTCAACTGGTATATACTATTTCAGCTTAACTTGTATATCTTTTGGTCTCAGCTATAATTGAAGAATAGTAAATACTACCATTTGTCAAAGACCACTTACACATATTAATATTAATTATGACTAATCATAAAAACCAAATATTTTGCAAGCTTGCCATCAATATAAATGCCGAATCATAATTTAGATTTAACATTTCCCCCTTATTATGATTAGTCTAAAATTAATACCAAATCAATGCACACTTCATTCATGTCCCATACACACCGTCTTATACCAAATGATCGTACATATTCCTCATAACTGGACCAATCAAAAAATAACTTTCCTTCAAAACTCTATACCTAATCTTTCAGTTTCTCTTCCTAAAAATTCTTAATCATAATGTTAATTGATATATGATAATATAGTAATAATAATAATAATAATAATAATAATAAAAATAATAATAAAAATAATAATTAAATGATGTAATAATAATTAATGTAGTATTTTAACTCTCTGGAAATATATTTTCCATTCTAAAATGTGTCATAAGTTTCTATTATTCCTATAAGAGTAATATGTTTCTTGTATCTTTTAACAAAAGATATTCTAATAACTGGAATAACTCTATGAAGTTTTAACCAAAAAATATTCCGTATATGAATACGTAAAAAATAATAATAATAATAATATTATCCCAATATAGATGTAAGTATCGGAATAAAAGGATCAGTAAAATGTATATGTGTGACCTATAACAATATTTTCAATAATAAATTATTTTATCATTAATAAATAGATTTCCTCTTGATGAATCTTTTCTTCATGCAATGTCTATAAAATATCTTCGTTAAGTTCTGTAAAGTAGAAACATTTTTATTGAACGCGATAAATCAGTCACAAGTGTGAAGTATTGAGCTCTTGTTCAATCTTCTGCCATATGAAGAACTCTTCTTTAACGTTCAAATTCCTTCACGTTGGCTTGTAGGAGATTGTTACGCTTCATATTTGATTTTAGATGTCATTTCTGTAAAGAAATGCAGTATCATTACTTTGGCACAAACATTGCATTATTCTTGCACCTATTTCAACAAATATGAAAGATTATGGAAGATTATGGAACAATCAGTGTATGAGTTTGAAACACATATTGTGAAGTATCATTACTTCCTATTTCCTTTTACAGAAAACCTCTATATATCAATCAAAATACTGTCCTAATCCTGTCTGAAATTACCTAAACTAGAATACAAAAGTAGTGTGTTATTTAGGTATGACAGGACGCAATATTTCATCATAGGTCATGACCGCAAAACCCTGTTTTATTAAACAAAGAAAGGTTTTGTATCACCCCAGAGATGACAAAGGTTTATGCCTTTGTTCTCATCCCTATAATATTAGAAATATGCGTAACTGTTTTCTGTGCTGATGTCATTATTCTGGTGTTAGAGTGTTCTTCAGTAATGCATGTGTTGCTATGCATGTGAGGTAGAGACTTGTCTGATACAGCTGTATCTATCACAATGTGTTTGGCTAACAGTGCTCTTATCCACTGAGGATATCTTTCACGACATTCTCTGAATGTATCTTCCTCAAGAATTCTTCTTAGTGAACTGTCAGGAGACTGTAATATGATACTATGTGACTTTACTGTGCTTTGTGAAGCTTTGATTGCATAAAAGAAACTCAACAGTTGTTGTGCCTCTGATGTAAAAGTTCTTTCCAATGGTGATAAACTTCTGGAGAAGTAACTAATTAGTCTCTCATTACCTTCTTTTAATTGAGACAAAGTTACTGAAATTGCATTATCAGATACTTGAGTTTTCACAACAAAAGGAGCATTGGAACAAACCTCAATAGTACCTAATGCTGGCGCGTTCTGCAAATCCTTTTTCAACACTTTTAAAGCATTATTCTCATTTGGACCCCATTGGTCAACTAAGTTATTTTTACTCTTCAAAAGATGATATAATGGCTTAACTTTCTCTGCGAAACCATGTATAAACTCTTTGCAATGATTTATGTTTTTCAAAAATTGTTGCAATGCTTTATGTGTTGTAGGAACTGGAAAGGCAGTGATTGCTCTGACTGTTTCCTGCAATAATTGTCTCTTTCCTTGACTAATCTGCATGTGAAAGCATTTCACCTGACTTTTCATCAACTGAACTCTGTCCGGGTTAAATTTTAGGCCTGCATCCTGTAACAACATAAATAGTTCAGACAAAAGAGTAATATGTTCTTTAACATTCTGCGTACTTAGCATAATTGTATTTACATGCTGAAAAATGCATTCTGGCCTTGAAAATTGTGATAGAATTTTTGCTATGGATTCATGGACTACACCATCACTGATGTCTAAACCAGCTACTAATCGAGTGAATGTATAGGTCTCTTTCTGAAACTTAAAAGCTAACTTGTATTGACAACTTTTAGCTATGGGGATCGAAAAATGACTGTTATCGATTTCCAAAACAGAAAACACTTTGGATTCGGCCTTTAAATGTAACTTGATATTAGAATGATCAGGAACAACTGCTTTGTTATTTGTAATATGTTTATTCAGTGTCCTGAAATCAACTGACAAAGAATATGAATTGTCAGCATTTTTGATAGGCCAAATACAGTTATTTACTACTGATTGTGTTTTCTTTAAAATGCCAAGTTGTACAAACTCTTGAATAATGGCAGAAAGTGGTCCTATTGATTCTCGTGGTAATTCATATTGATTAAGGGGTATGGGGTCTTTTCCCTGAATATTCAATTCTGTATCTTTCAAAGTTCCTATGTCATTTTTAAATTTTGACCACAAACTTGGAAAACGTTCTACCAATTCTTGTAAAGCATAATTACCATCAGTATCAGGCCATTTTTGTGCTGTAGACATTTTAGAGTTGAAACCAACATCACTGTATATAGAAGGATCCATTAACATTGATTTGGGCCTAGATGGATTCCTCCAAATAACTTTAGTCGTAATATCAATAATCCACTTTTGCTTATTGATAAAATCAATGCCAAGAATATTCTCGGTGGCATTACTATACCAAATATCAATGTTAGTTTTCACTAGCCCAGGTATTTCAAATGTTACATTAGGCACCTGTCTAGCAGTGGAATGACCTGTATTATTAAAACCTTTTATTTTACACATGGGGGAATTTGGTTTCACAGGTACGTTTTCTCTGGTCAGATTAATCTCAGATCCGCTGTCAATTAGGAATCTGATCTTTTTACCATTTAGTAATCCGTCTATAAAAGGCCTTCCATTGTCATCCAATACAATTGGAGCGACAAATTCTAACGATATCGGGGATGAATGTGGACGTGATTCTATTTTTGGAACTGGTAATAAACCATTTCTGTCAGTGACAGCCCTTCTCACCATGTTGTCAGAACAGTTGTTTCTAGTCAAAGTGTGAATTTGTTTAACTGATGAAGCATAAGGCAATTCAGTTAAACTTTCATCATTACACAACACAGCAGGTTGTACAAAAGCTGCTTTTTCACTTTTTATTTCCAGTGTCTTTATTTGTGAGTAAAATTTAAACTTCCAACAATGGCGTCTGATATGACCTTGTTTATGACAGTGAAAGCATGTGGTATGCTCTTTATGACTCGCTTGCTTGCATCTGTCGTTGTCATTCTTACTGGGACCTGTAGTTCCTGGCAGCACTGTAATCTGACTGTTTTTGTCACTTTGAAGCGCAGCTACCTCATAAGTGATATTGCTATTTTTCAATTTTCTTCGAATTTTGTCAATGAAACTTACTATATCATTCAGATTATGTTTTTCCTCTGCTATGACAATGGTTACTGGGTCTAAATACGTGAATTTCTTTACAAAAGCTTTGATCATAGCTGAGTCTTCCTCATTTTCTACTCCAAATATAATTTTATATGCTTTGGAAAACTTATTCTTAAATTCAAAAGGGTCTTCTTCAGCAGTGGTCTGAAGTAATTCTAGCATTTCTACAGAAGGTACGTCTTCACCTGTTGAACATAACAGCAATTGTCGCAGTCTGTCTGTCGCGTCATTATGTTTTTTCTGATCTTTATCGTTAACAACAGAATTTTTAATGCGAGACATAAATTTAATTGGTAGCCACATCGGAAATAAATAATTTATGTCATGATCTGAAATCTGATGGCATTTGACATGCATTTCATATATTTCCATGTTGCTATAAATATCTTTATCTGGATCATAAGCAGGGATGTCTTTTAAAACTTTCATTAATTGATTATGTATTTGCAACTTAAGTTTTGCAGTTTTACATAACAATTCTTTATGTTTAATTTGTGTTTCGTCATCAGAGTCAATATCCGAACTTTCAGAGATAGCGGACAGCCGTGGCTCTGGTTTTGAATCACTCTGTTTGTCATCTGTGTTTATCATGGCAACCTGTTTACTGTCATTCTGCAGTCTTAACAAAAGATTTGTCTTTAAGTCAATTTGTTCCTCAAGATTCTCTACGTAAGTACAGAAAATGTCACAGTTTGGGCAACTAGGAGCATCTTGAGACAAATTTTCATGCTGTACAGTGCTACATTCTGTCTGTTTTAATGTACAAGCTTTTTTAACAGATAAATCAACATTCAAAATCATTTTGTTGAATATTCTTACTAAATTTAGGATGTTAGATATCTTTTTACGTTGTCTGTGCACAGTAAATCTAGATGTATCTATCTGAATATTGGCCTGTAAACATTCATTATACATATAGTGCCATAGCTGACTGTCTTCAGGATATAAAGAAACATCTTTAAATTCTAACTTGCTTTCATTAACTAAGTCATCAATAAATTCCATAATTGTTACTCACCGTAATCAGAAGATTTTCTCGTTTGACCCGGCTCAGTCACTGGAATTCTCGTCCAAGTCTGTTTAATCGCCTGTTCTGCTAGGATTTTTGCACCGTGTGTTTCCCAAGACTTGACAATCACAGAATCGTGCGATTTCCCCCTTAGCAAGGCATGGGAATACTCGGCGATGGCTGGCTCACCAAAATGTTGGATTTTTAGACACATATAATACTTCTTCTAGTGTCTTGAGGCGATTATGAATGAAAGAGCCATTGAAATAAAAAAAGAAGTGTGATTTTATTCTATCACACAATGGTGTCAAATAAACAATGTAAAGCGTATTATGAACAGTTCCATGTAGATACAACTACTGTAAAAATGACAAGCGAAAGTTCAAAGAAAAAGTCACCATTATCTGTCATGGCTGTCCTGTCCTTGCCATGCTGTCCTTCTCAATGACTTTGTAAAGAAGGAGAAGCCGGATGTGACTAAATTGTAGCTGGAAGTGATCTCAGTATGCACCTGTTGCAGCTTCTCAGACGTGTGTATGCAAGAGTCATGTTGCTTGTGTGTATGAGAGAGAGTGTGTGCCCCCCCAAGTGTCTGAGTCTCATGCACTTTTAAGAGGCAAATGTACGTCATAGTTAGTGATCTGAATACCTTCTATGGAAAGTATTACTGCTTATCAAAGCCATTTCATATAAGGTAAAGATGCTAAACATATGATGTTCGATGGACAGGAACATATGTATGCTGATGTACCAATATTATAAGCTAATGACGTAAATGTATCAATGTTAATGACGTATACTAAATATACACAGAAAATACGTAATGTAATAGTAAGTCACTTCTAATAACCTTGACATAACTACCAAATACTTCTATGCCTAAATATCTCTAAATATAGTCTACTCAACTTTCAACTGGTATATACTATTTCAGCTTAACTTGTATATCTTTTGGTCTCAGCTATAATTGAAGAATAGTAAATACTACCATTTGTCAAAGACCACTTACACATATTAATATTAATTATGACTAATCATAAAAACCAAATATTTTGCAAGCTTGCCATCAATATAAATGCCGAATCATAATTTAGATTTAACACCGCTAATACTAACCAACTCTACACATCTAATTATAGACCGCTTCTTGAAACTATCCCACAGGATCTCAAAAGCCTTTGTACTGCTACTCTATTGACACTAGGTAGAATAGCAACCCTAAAAATGTGTATACTTCCTAAAATATTATACATTTTCCGAACACTACCTATTCTTGTCCCCTACTATTTTTTCACCAAACTCCAGGCAATATTAAACAAGTTCCTATGGAATTCAAAAAAATCCAGATGCGCCACAAATCTACTAATACGCCCTACCCTCAGAGGAGGAGCAGGTCTCCCACACATGAAATCCTACTACCAAGCCGTTCTACTAGACCAGCTCTTCTTCTGGTGGCATCCCTCCCCTGAAAAAATATGAACCTCATGCATAACAGGGGGTCACTCCCAGTGACACATACAGTACAAAATAGATAAGTGTCCTATTAGTTGAAACAACAAAAACACTCTTCATGCAAGTGCTCCAAACTGCGTGTGAATCCACAGTGACAGGGGTGCCCCCTCACCTTCCTGCCCAGGCCCCTCAGGACCATTGAGCTAAATATAAGACATAATATATCCTTACAGATACATATACGTGCCGCGCTCCATAATATACTTAAAAATCATATATGAGTGATCATCTAAATGGTAACGTGAACAAAATTATTGTGCTGCAAACCAGTGCAACTTATAGTGCACCTCAAAGTGATATAAATTCAATGCTCAAAATAAAATTTCATAAATAGTCCTCTTTGTGCTTGTTATATTATTACAGTGACAAGTAGGTGTATTGTGCCACACTCCCCGTGCTCTGTAGATAGGTGTGCGCTCACCTCCTTGATTAGCCAGACCAAGTGGCTAAAAACACTTTTTGTCCAATCAGGACAAGATGGGTATCTTCACACTATATAGGTGTTTCCATTTATGTAGTGGGTTGCCTTGTTTTTGCCACCAGGGGTCTCCCTCCTTCCATGCTTTAGCCTCAATGGGTGTTTTATGGAGATGGTTTGGATGGTATATCCTCCTCCCAGTAAACCATGTAAAAAGAGAGCCACAATAGTGCCTTATCCTTTGTGAGGTTGACCTTTTATTTATAAATGTAATCACCACTCACATTTTATGCTGCCAAGCTAAGTTCAGCTGATATGTGCCCAGGTCCTGTGTTTGCAAGTACCGCTCGTCCACCGCGGCGTCGTGACGTCAGAGCCCCTCCCCTACGCGTTACGCCACAGGGTCACGTGGCTTCATCAGGGGGAAAACAATTGGACGTCACTGCGCTCTGCTCCATATATATAGAGACAGTCGGCGCCATTTTCTTGTAGACCGCATGGGCGCAGTCATTTTCCTGGGGTCTATGTATGCTAATATACTTCTGATGTGTATAATGCACATCATTAGTTCCTATCGCCATACTCTACTCCATATCTGATACCTATTCTGACTGCTGTCACTATTTGCAAACCTACTGGATCATAGCACATGTACAGCTTTACAATAAATCGAAAATATGTGAAATATATTAATTACATACATTTTAATACAATCTTATCTATATCAATTTATTTTTATAAAAATATTTTATTCATTAAATTATAAACTAAAAGACTGAGAAATCTAAAAAAATATATATTTTAAAAAATCTTAAAAAATATACATATATATACTCATGAATAAACATGTATATATCCAACTATATAAATAATAAAAAATCCATAGAAATATATCAACCTAATCATCATGTATAACGCACAGTTCTATTTAAAACCACTCTCTTTATCCAATATTAAATTTTATTTCTATTTATATAGTCTCATTATAGATATCACATCAATCAATCGCCTGATAAAATCTGTTTCTCCATATACATATATGCCATATGTTTACTATTTATCATGATCTTTACCTATTTAGCCATGATAAAATAATTAGCACTTCTACTATTGTTACTAATATCCCAATATATACTATCTATATCTCCTAATTATAAATACTTTCTGTTAAATACTTTCAATCCATATTTGTATCGCTGTATTCCTAATGCACCTAATAAAAACTATTATACAAAACTCTTTAAAAATTACTAATAAAACAAGTTAGGTCAAATTCCTAATTTAAACCATGCGGGGCTAAACATCTCATTTCATAAATCCATTTTGATTCTTTTTTGCTTATCTCCCTTACCAGATTATCTCCTCTCCAATGTCTATTATGTTTCTCTATTCCCCAAAATTGTAATTTAGATGCATCTTGATTATGGTGTTGTCGAAAGTGATATGAAACATGATGGTACCTGTATCCTCTATTGATATTATACACATGCTCCTTGATGCGTTCTTTTAGTGCCCTTTTTGTTCTTCCAATATATATAAGATTACATGGACACTTCAACGCATACACTACCCCTTTTGTTTCACAGGAAATAAATTGTTTAATTTTGTATTCCTTACCATTATATGTATTAGAGAATACAAATCTACGTCTGGGGTTATTTACAACTCTCTTGCACCCATAGCACCCCCCACACGCATAGAACCCTTCACCTTGCAAGAAGGTGAGATTATTGGTTTTCAATGGTTCCAATACGTTTTTTACCAACTTGTCTCTTAAATTAGGCGCTTTTTTATATATAAATTTTGGTTTTTGGGGGATAATATTTTTGAGGTGTTAATCTAATTTTAATATTCCCCAATGTTTGGAGATGATTCTCTGTATAGCTTTATATTGTTTGTGATAATCCAACACTATAGGTATATCATATTCTCCTTTATCATTCTTAGATTTATCCATCAATAAAAAATCTCTATTCATTTGTCCCACTTCGTTTCTCTCTTTCTCTATTTTTTACCGGATTATATCCCTTTGCTAGAAATCTGTCTTTTAAAACTTCACTTTGTGCCTTATAATCCTCTTTTCTACTGCAATTCCTTTTCAGCCTTATAAATTGGCCCTTCGGGATATTATTTATCCACGGTAAATAATGACAGCTCGTAGTTGGAATATATGCATTCCGATCAGTATTTTTAAAATGGTTCTTTGTGTACAATGAATCTCCTTCCTTCTTAATTGAGATGTCCAAAAAATTAATTTCCTCCTCATTAATACTCCAGCTCAAATTGATATTATCTCTATAATTATTGAGATCTTTATAGAGTGTTTCTAGGTTTTCCTTGCTGCCATCCCATATTATGATAATGTCATCAATAAATCTGTTATACATTCTAATTTCCTCCCTGGGATGATGATATATAGTCTCCTCCTCCCATTTTGACATGTACAGATTCGCCACACTCGGGGCGAATTTAGCGCCCATCGCTACTCCCCTAATTTGTAAATAGTATTCTTTATTGTACCAAAAATAGTTGTGGAGTAGACAAAATTTTAAACTTTTAATAATAAATTTTTTGTGTTTATTGGGAATGCTCGAGTATTTATTTAGAGCCCACTTAACTGCATCTATAGCTCCTCCATGATCAATATTCGTGTATAATGAGGAGATGTCAGCTGTGCTCATGATAGTATTGCTATGTACCTGTACTTTTTGTGTCAACTGTATAACATGCTTCGTGTCTTTCAAATATGCTGGTGTATTCTCTACTAACGGTTGCAAGAAGCTGTCAATGTACTCTCCTAGTCTCGATGTCATTGAGTCTATGCCGTTTATAATTGGTCGACCTGGCGGTTTAATGCTGTCCTTATGTATTTTGCGCACTGAATATATAATGGGTAATTTACAAACAGTGGGTATAAAATACTTCTCTTCTTTACTATTCAGTATGCCTTTTGTGGTCCCATATTTTACTAATTTAATCAATTCTTTTTTATATTCTTTAGTTGGATCTCTAATCAATTTCTGATAAGTGTTGGTATCACCCATCATTTCTTCCATAGTGTCTTCATATTGTTCCTTTGACATAACCACTATGCCTCCCCCCTTATCCGCTGGTCTAATCACTATATTTGACCTTTTCTTAAGGCTTTCTATACCTTTCTGTAGATATATATCTTCTTTATATTTTTTAATCCTCAAATTTTCTAAGTCATTACTGACTAAATTTTTAAAAACATTAATGTATTTGCCATCAATATTAGTTGGATTAAAAACTGATTTATTTTTCAAGTTTGTGTGATATCTATATGAGGGTTCATTACAATTGATCTTATTGTTCGGATACTGTGCATAATATTTTTTCAGGTTTAAATTTCTAATAAGTTTCTGTAAATTTACATAAGTTTCAAACTTACTCAAACCTTTGGCTGGTGCAAATTTTAATCCCTTATCTAACGCATGAATCTCTTCTTTTTTAAGGGGAACACCACTGATATTGAAAATCTCCTCCCCTTTTAATCTCTCCTTCTTTTTTTGTTGTTGCCTTCTCCCTCCTCTGCACCCCCTCTTTTTGCTTTTCCCTTTACTTCCCCCTTTTCCACTTGGGGGTACTGATTCCATCCTAAAAAAGGGTTGTATATCTGTGTTTCTGGAGTTTGTGATGCTAGTGGTGAAAATCTATTGTATTGAGGTACCTCAAATCTATCATACATGGGTTTGTTGTAAAATTGAAGCCTTTGAGATTTGGGTGTGTAGTGTGCATAAAAATTAGGTTGTGGATAATAATTTTGTGGTCCTCTTGGTGGATAACCTCCATGTTGTTTATTATAGTATGGTTTACCTCCCCAGTAGGGTTGTTGGGGTGGGCCTCTATAATTAGGTTTCCAATTTTTGTTATTATTAGGCTTCCTATACCCTTGTGTGGTTTGATCTGGGTGCTGGTATATAGGTTCCTTCTGTTCTCCTCTATTCATAGAGTTAGGGGGTGTTTTAAACTCCAATACTTTTTTGTTAGGAGATGTCTCCCCCATTTTTACTGGTGTAGATTCTGTGGATTTGATTTCTCCTTGTGTGAGTTTAGTTTGCCATTTGAAAACTTTTTTCATTTGATAATCCTGTGTTACTTTTTGAAATTTTTTCTTTTTCTTATTTTTGTTTTCCAAATCTTTCTTTTGGACATATTTATTGAGTTCATCCATGTATTTGGCAAACTCCGGATGTCCTTTATGTGTCTCTATTTTAACTATGTTCTCCTGCAAATTTGACTCTATCATCCTCATTTTTTTCTGCTTTCTTTTAATGAGGAACTGTAGGGTTTCCATACCCTTTTCATTAAAGAAATTAAACCACTCTTGAATATCCTCCTTCCCTACTAATCCATCCGCAATTGGTAAATCCCACCGCAATTTCCTTGGTATCATTTTCTCTTTAAAATATTTTTGCATGGTAATAAGATCCCACCATATATTAATTTTCTTTTCCATAATGTGTCCAATTTTCCTGAAAATAACATTAATGTTAATATCTGTGTTTTCTTCACCTTTGAAGATATCCTCTATATTAATATCTCTATTTTCTAAATACGAGAATACCTCCATAATGTCTCTAACGAGTGAATGAGCGTGAATAAATAAACAAATACAATAGGTAATACTCGTGAGCCAAAATGTGATACTCCCCTTGTGCAAAAAATCTATAAATCGCCAAAATCTTAATATATCCAATTATGGTGCATCAACACTTTACACAATACTCATTATCTGTGCAAAACCATACATAAGACATAATATATCCTTATAGATACATATACGTGCCGCGCTCCATAATATACTTAAAAATCATATATGAGTGATCATCTAAATGGTAACGTGAACAAAATTATTGTGCTGCAAACCAGTGCAACTTATAGTGCACCTCAAAGTGATATAAATTCAATGCTCAAAATAAAATTTCATAAATAGTCCTCTTTGTGCTTGTTATATTATTACAGTGACAAGTAGGTGTATTGTGCCACACTCCCCGTGCTCTGTAGATAGGTGTGCGCTCACCTCCTTGATTAGCCAGACCAAGTGGCTAAAAACACTTTTTGTCCAATCAGGACAAGATGGGTATCTTCACACTATATAGGTGTTTCCATTTATGTAGTGGGTTGCCTTGTTTTTGCCACCAGGGGTCTCCCTCCTTCCATGCTTTAGCCTCAATGGGTGTTTTATGGAGATGGTTTGGATGGTATATCCTCCTCCCAGTAAACCATGTAAAAAGAGAGCCAAAATAGTGCCTTATCCTTTGTGAGGTTGACCTTTTATTTATAAATGTAATCACCACTCACATTTTATGCTGCCAAGCTGAGTTCAGCTGATATGTGCCCAGGTCCTGTGTTTGCAAGTACCGCTCGTCCACCGCGGCGTCGTGACGTCAGAGCCCCTCCCCTACGTATAGCAGACGGGTACAGGGTTAATTCTCAACAGTCACAATAGCAACCAACTAGGATAAACAACATCCAAACTGATAACATTGTTTCAAGCTGGCTGTAATGTAAGCCTAATAGGATTATCCTCAAAAAGATGACTGGGGCCTTGTGTACATCAAAGAAATGGCACAGAACTAGCTATATAAGAAGTATGGGCAAGGTGATAGTCCTATTATTTCCCCCAGAGGAAGCCAAGAGACCCTGTGGAGCAACGCGTTGGGGAGGGGCATTGACCTCACCAAGAGCCTGACTTCAGAACGGCGAGTATACACTGTGTGAGAAGGAGACACAGAGGAGGCTCATCACAACCGTGCTGAGTGGTTTAAATTGTATTAAGGTGTTTTTAACATACTATACAATGTGAGTGCAAATTCTATAGAGCAAGCAATAAATTTCACATCAAAAGGATAAGGCACTATATATCTCTTTCTTTTCCCATTGCTTTTACGAAAAGAAAAACAGAGGGATGGAGCCAAACACAGCAGCCTAAAAAAACAAAGATCTCTATACCCACACAAAGCCTAATTGCAGTGATTTAATCCAGGAGAATACAGCAAAGTCTCACATCTCATTTTACCTTGAAGCAGTCCAGCTCATTACCATCTAAATGGACTTAACAGTTTATTTAGCCTAGGATTAGGCTAATAGGAAGGTGAGCACAATAGAGTGTCATTAACACAGAAAGGATCTGTTAAGGGTTTTGGGAAAACACACAATTACCATTTGGACGTTTTGTCTGCACTTTTTATTGCTTCATAATTTGGACATTTATTTTATCAGTCACATTTGGTCACATTTTATATTGCTTTTATTTCACATTTATCTTTGGTATTATAATATTAGAGTTTTCACATAAGCAAATTAATTTTATTTATTTATTTATTTTTTCTATTATTTTATTTTTATTTTGAGAAGATTTATTTATTGCACTAATATAGATTTATTATATTTCTATTAATTTGATCTTAAGGGCGCGGCACTTTTACAAAACATTTTTCTAGCTATTACTTTACACATACCTATGAGGATGTGACTAAGAGCCTGCGAACAATGTAAGAGACGTATAGTATCCATTTTGTGGCTCACAAGTACCGTTTAATTACAATGTGTAGGAATCTGCTGCTCTAATTTTACAGTGTTATGTATAATTATATATTAGCACTCCCTGTCTCTGAGAGGTTGGAAAAGAAACCCCAGAAAGAAGAAGTGGAGAGAGAGAGAGGAAATCTTAGCCACATGTCCTGCCCATGCTGCTAAAGCCAAAACAGAAGGTAATATTATGCAAGTATTCCTATGTTCTGACAGTTTAACTGCAACTTCTGAATGCACATATAAATCCTTGTGACAGAGTATCCCTGTCCCATTGTTATCATCTCACATTCACAGTGCCAGATACCGCTAGGTTTGTGCTACTGTATGTGTATAGTGGTCACCTTCCAGTATATTAGCAAGTGAACCTGTTTATTGCAATAAAGCTGTTCTTGTTATTTTTGTTAAACCTGTCCTTTCTGGTCTGGGATTCTTTAGCTAGTTTTAGCTTAGGGCTCAATAACCAGCATAGGCTAGATCCAATTTGGCATCCGATAGCCACTTCTGGCACTCAAAGGTCCATTTGCATGGCAGATTAGAAACTACTAGGGAAGGACTAAATTGCAGAATGGATAGGCTGACTCTGAGTTCCAGTGCCACTCCCCAGCTCCTGCCAATGGAAAGCTTCATTCCAAGTTGGTTGGACAGCAGGAGGATCTCCCTATAATCTTCATGTCTCCGACTCAAAGATAGAAGCCACATCATCATCAGGGGCCCCTGCAACTGGACTTTGCTGCAACATTCATCTAGAGGTATCTCTTTTAATAACTATGTAATATGTTCACAATTCCACCAGGACTCTTGTTGGTCCCTTTACCTGTTTGTACATTGAAAGTAGGTACTATTTATAACCTTTTCTTATATAATGCATGTATTATTTCTATACCATGTGCATTTATATACTTATCGTGTATGTTATTTTTTTTTATCTTTTTATTGAATACAAAACCAATATAATAAATACATTAGTACATAATCAGACATTTATTAAAATTTTTGCAATACCCCCACCAATACCCATTACTACCACCCACATTCACTTTCTATTTTTTTCTTTCAAGAAGTTTCCTCTCACCTCTACAATCATCCTCTAACTCCAATGTATCCTCTTCTCAATATATCCACTTTTACTCCTTACTTACTTATCCTATGTTTTCCTTTTCCCTTCTATTCCATCAGTTCTACAAATCTCTGCGTAGTTTTAAATTCTCCCCACTTTTCCCAGATCTTTCTAAATGTATCCATTTTATCTTCTGCAGTATAATTCTTCATTCCCATATATAAATTCTACTCTTTTTATCCAATATTGGTCTCTTGGTCATTGTGTTTTTGTATTGCTTCGTTTTTAAATCGATATTATGAAATAAGCACACCCACGGGTCTCTCAATATGTTTTCCCCCATAATCTCACCTATTTGTTGTATTATCTCCTGCCAGAATTCCTGTATTTTGGGACATTCCCACCATATGTGTGTTATTGTACCCACCATCCTACATTTCCTCCAACAATACATAGAAATCTCCGGATGTTGTTTATGTGCTCTACTAGGTGTAATATATCATCTTGACAGTAATTTACAGTTCATCTCTACAGTATTCATGTCCATTGTACGGTTTTAAGTATTTTCCTTCTCTGTTGTTCACGCATTCTCAACTAATTTTCCCATTTTCCCATAAATGCTGGCATAAACGGATCAGATATCATAGTCAGTATCTTATAAATATGTGATGTACCATGTTTTTGTGTTCCATTTGAGTTTAACAATTGATCAAATGAATCCATATTTTTAACCCCCCTCAGTGGTTGTGGGAGAGATGTGACAAAATGCTTTAATTTATGATATCGGTAATCATCAAGCACATAAAACGTGTCCTTTTTTTTTGTTTCAACTCTTGAAACGTGCATATTTCTCCATTGCTCATAATATCCTTTACTCATACATTTATGTCTTTAATCCAAGTTCCTGCTAAAGTAGTTTTGCCTGGCAAAAAAAAAAGTTCCTTCCAGTGGTAATAATGGTGAATTAAACCCCCATCGATTTTGTTCTTGAATTGAATACCGTACCTTAAGTACATTTCTTCTTAACGTGCTAGTATTGTTTTTATTGATATTGTTGTGGAATCCAAATCATTTTACTTAATTGTGCTTCACTTAACGTTTTATTCAATCCCCACCCAATTTTTCCCATGCATTATATACCCAATCCATTATTCGTGATAATAATACTGAAAAATAATATCTTTTAAAAGTCTGGCACAGATCTCCTAGCTACTGCGCACCATTTCTTCCACAAGACTATTCACCCAAAGAAAGGAATTTCTACCTTCTATACATTACTAACTGAAGCACAATTTATAACCCATACGTCATCCCTGACTAACTGGGAAAAGAATCTGCTTCTCCCAACAACCCCACAATCATGGCAAACAACGTTTACCATCACATACAAAGCCTCGAAATGTAGCTCCCACTGGGAATCATATTTGAAAATTCTCCACCAATGCTACTTAACCCCTACCAAATTATCTTTATACTATCCACAACAATCACAAACCTGCTGGAGACATTGTGGCGAAACTGGCTCGCTCTTCCATTTTCTCTGGTCATGCAAATCCCTCAAGTCGTATTGGAATAAAGTGTTCCAAATAATCTCTTCAGTCACAGATTTACCAACAACCCCAAATCCCGGTCTAGCCCTCCTTCATTTAACGATAGAAAAATTCCCCATACGCTCACGCACCATTATCATACACATCCTAGCAGCAGCAAAGACCAACATTACGAAATTATGGCGGTCTACGTCGCCTCCCTTACTATCCCGTCTAGTTGCTGATCTCAACTTACAATGTGAGATGGAGCGCAGAACGGCCCTCCGAAACTCTTCCTACCATAAATTCATACTACACTGGTCTCGATGGTTAAAACACCCCAATTGCTCAATTGCCTGATTACTAACCCTAAACCTTATAGGATGCTATAATTGTAGCTCATTGGTGCCCTCCTTTCTCCCTCTCCCACTTTCCCTTTCCCCTTTCTCTTTCCCTATCTAGTCCCTTATGTTTCACGTTCTTCAGTAAGGTTCACAAACCAACGAGCATACCTCTCATGTAAACATGATTACGAAAAATCGGGCTCCCAGCCGAACGGGGGGGGGGGGGTCTGTTACCTCTTCTTTCATTACATATGTTGTTAACATGCTAATGTGAACCTTGTACTCGACTGTTTCTATACAGTGTTATGTTTGTTAAGAAATTTAAAAAATTTTCAATAAAAATTATTTGAACATAAAAGTCTGGCACATTTGAACCCCCAGTTATTTTGTCTTTACATAATACTTCATATTTCACCCTGAGTTTTTTGTTTGCTCATATATATCGCATTATCATTCTTTTTATGTCCCTAAAATTCATTTGTGGCAGATATATTGGTAACATTTGAAATTCATACAGAATCTTAGGCACTATCACCATCTTCACCATACTTATTCTTCCTATCCAAGAAAGTGATCTTTTTGAAATCTTCCTCAGCTTGTCCTTAATCTCATTTAATAATGGTATATAGTTTGTCTGGTATATATTCCTAAGTGCCGGAGTCAACTTTACTCCTAAGTAATTAAGTTCTTTATCCCTCCAGGTAAATGGAAACTTTTCTTGTAGAGACCGTCTTTCTGTTTTCGATAAATTAATATCCAATGTCTCTGATTTGGAAAGATTGATTTTAAAGTTTGATAATTCTCCATAATTCTCCATATTGCTTCTAAAGTACTCATCATAAATTTCCAGTCTACCCTGCCAAATGCTTTTTCAGTGTCTATTGACAGAAGTAAAACTGGGAATTTCTCCTTCTTCTTTTCTATAGCAATAGCAATGACCTCAGACCATTATCTCTGCCTTCTCTTCCCAGTATGAAGCCCACTTGATGTATATGAAGTCATATTGACATTAAATCTTTCATCATCATTGGCAATAACTTTTGCATACAGTTTTGTATCTATATTCAATATTGCTATTGTTCTATAGCTGGCACATTGAGATAGGTCTTTACCTTCTTTAGGAATTATTGTTATGTGTGCCAGCAGATATTCTTTCCTTATTTGCTTCCCTCTCCTAACACGTTCATTTACGCACAGATTTTAGGGATTAATTGTTCTTTAAACTTCCTATAATACCTTACACTATATCCATCTGGTCCTGGGAGTTTCTCTGCTTATGTGCTCCTGAGAGCTTCAAATACCTCTTCTTGCATTATTGGTCTATCTAACATTGCAAATCTTTCTTCTTCTATTTTAGGTAATGCCACATTCTCTAGATATATCAGAATTTTTTTATTTCTAATCTCCTCCAATTCTCTTGAATTTTTTGAGGTTACCACATAAAGGGAGCTATAATATTTTTTGAAATACACTTGCAATTAATTTAGTTGAATATACTAGTTCTCCTGTTTTATCTCTGATATTTTCTATATAATTTACTGATTTCTTTTCCTTACCATTTTAGCCAAATATTTTCCGAATGTATTTCCCAATTGACATCTTTCTGTCAGCACCATACTAAAGCCATATTTGTCTTCTGTTCCAATAGACTACTTAATTCTTCTCTCTTTAGTATTAGTTTTTTTGTTGTATTACAGTCTCCATTCTTTTTTAATGTATTTGCTCCAATTCATATAATTCCTTTATTATTGTTTTTATCTTTTCCCACAATTTTTTCTTTTTTTCTGCCCCTATGGAAATCAGGATACCTCTTATATACGCCTTATGGGCTTCCCAAATCGTAGCACTCGAAACTTCTTCATTTAGTTGAAAATATTTCCCTATTTCTTTTTGTATTCTGACTTCCGTCTCCTGATCTTGTATAAGTGTTTCATTTAGTTTCCATGCATACATTTTATTTTGTTCCTTCCCCACTTTCAGTCTCATTGTAATCACTGCATGATCTGATAATGATGTAACCTCGATATTGGATTTGATCAATGATTCCAATAGTCTGTGTTCTATCATTATATAATCCAATCTAGCATATGTCACATGCACTGAGGAATAGAACGTATAATCCTTTACCCCAAAATGTTTTATTCTCTATACATCTACCAATTGGTATTGATGTAATTTCTTTTTTTATTTGTCTTAAACATCTTCCTCCATCCCACTGTACATGTGATGATGTATCCAAGTTAGGATCCATGCAGAAGTTAAGGTCCCCTGCTACAATCAATTTACCTTTCTTAACCACTGCAATGCCGGGCACTTTTATCCCCTTTCTGCCCAGGCCAATTTTGAGGTTTCAGCGCTCTCACACTTTGAATGACAATTGAGCGATCATGCAACACTGTACCCAAACTAAAATGTTATCATTTTGTTCACACAACTAGAGCTTTCTTTTGGTGGTATTCAATCACCACTGGGGTTTTTATTTTTTGCCAATAGCAAATTAAAAAAAAAAACACATTTCTTTGTTTCTGTTATAAAAGTTTGAAAATAAATAATTGTTCTTCATAAATTTAGGTCAAGATGTATTCTGCCACATT
The DNA here is from genome assembly GCF_062004578.1 of Staurois parvus. Classification (NCBI taxonomy): domain Eukaryota; kingdom Metazoa; phylum Chordata; class Amphibia; order Anura; family Ranidae; genus Staurois; species Staurois parvus. The sequence continues at coordinate 15,085,142 of NW_028317949.1, forward strand.
TCTTTGGTGAAAATAACCCAAATAAGTATTTATTATTTAGTTTGTAGGAAAGTTATAGAGTTCACAATCTATGGTATACCTGTATATCTGAAAATTGATCAATCCTGAAGTACTGACGGACAATCAAATTTCTTGAGGCCCAAAAATGTCACAACAGTACAGATATCCCTCAAATAACCCTTTTTTGCAAAGTAGACAGTCCGAAGTATTTCATAAGAGGCATGGTGAGTTTTTTTAAGTCATAATTTCTTGGAAAATGAAGAAATTAAAAAATGATTTTCACAATTTTTTTTTTTACATACTGTCACCCGTGCAGTACAGCATCATCCTATAACTGGTGTGGTGGTGATCAGGGACACTGACTGGTGACAGTATGAAAAAAAAAAGATTATTTATTTTTATTTTTTTTTATACTTTTTTATTTTTTTATTAAATTATTTTCTCTTTTTTAAGATTTTTTTTTATATTACACTATGACCAAAGTAGCATAATGTTACCATAGTAACATTGTACTACTTTGCGGAAGTGATCAGTATTGGGTTTTTTTATATACAATTTGATTGATTATAGCAAATTATTTCTTTGCTATAAGCAAGCATTTTTTCACTTTTTTTCAGCAACTTTAAATAAGTTCTTAAACCTCTTTAATTTTCAGTATGGAGTTACACAGTTATATGGATATATTTGCAGCAATGAATGGATGTATAAACGCAGGCATACAGAGCTTCTTCCTATGATATCACCCCTTCAGGGACCCTGTATTATTTTGCACCTAATTTTCCCTCCCGAGAGCTTAATACATAGTACTCATCAGATATCCACATTCCTTCAAAATTTCTTCCAGTCCTCTGGTTCCATCCCCTTAGAAGCTTCTATTTTTAATCCTCTGGATGCCCACATCCCACAATAAACTTCTAAGTACTGCTTCCACCAGCCACTTTATTTTCTTGGTAAATAACAATATTCTCAAAGCTTAGAGTGTTACTTGAAATATTACATAATCATTATTTAATTGTGGTAACTCACCATTCTCCACCATATAATTGTCTAGTCTTTCTTCAGCCCACACAGCTTTGCAATGACTGTAATCAGTACCTCTTCAACTTTAGGGTGACCAGGGGCATTGTCCATCAGATTCTCTTCCCTCTTCTCTCTGCTCCACTGTTCCCCTCGCAGGGAACTGTCTGCAAGCTCTCACAGGACCTCCCACAATATCCTATGCAGAGAGGTCCGGTTCCTCTATGGAGCTCCTTCTGCACTCTGTCCTCTCAATCACAGAGTACTCATCAGCCCCAGCAACCTCTGCATGACGGTCCCAGCTCCATCCTGGCTCCATCCCACTTTCTCTTCTGCAACTGACTGACTCTCAGCTGCCTCCACCATTGGCTAGGCAGCTAAGCAAAGCTGCCTGCAAGCTGCTCCTGCAGCCGCCACTGCCTTCACACCAGTTTCTGCCTCTACTCTGCTCCACCAAGCAGTTTCCACTCTCCAACCGAGCATGAGAGGCTTAGCAGACACGGGTCTCTCCAGCACAAATCCCCGGATCAGATGGCACCAGTCATGAGGTATCTCTCTGCTCTCTCTAGCATCTTCTAGTGGTGGCTGGAGCTCCTAGCACACACCACCGACTGGCACCATGTTCAGGCCCCTCCTCAACACCTACTTATCATGTATGTTATATGATGGTTTCAGTAGTTTTTCTTCTCCCAATTACTTTGTTTAGATTACTGATTAATTTCCCAGGAAGAGAATCGCAATTATTCATTGATGCCTTGTCGTGGGTGGATGCAAGCCAACTTTATTATCAGACTCACTCTTTACTTAAAGAAGGTTCTGTTTCTCTTATTTACTGACAATATAAATGCAATCCTCTTTGGGGAGGGCTATTTCTTATAACCTTCACCCACAAAAAAAGAGGGCTACAGTTGCTTGGGAGTCCACTTTATTGCTTTGTAATAAATGGTATTGCATCTTCATGAATCCTCTATTGATATTAAGCACCTCTTGACAAGTGTATATTAACTTCTTCCCACCCGGCCCATAGCAGATTGATGGCCGGGCGAGACACTCCTCCCTTTGAATGGGTGTAATATGATGTCCTGTCAAAAGGAGCTGCTCACATGGCCAAAGGGACGCACAACATTGATATCTATCTCCGGCTGCATCCACGGGATACATCTGATGGCATATCACTACACCGGGCCATTGCCAGTGTCATGTGACCACTGTGACCAATCACAGCAGATCACATGTCAATTGTATACAATGGATGGCTTCATGTCATGCCATTCATTGTATACAATTGTGTTGTTAGCTGTGATTGGTCAAAGCAGTCACATGGTACAGACAGGGCCAATCACAGCCCATCTGTATCATGTGATGAGCTTTGGCCAATCACAGCTAATCACAACAAAATACTGACTAAATTAGTGTCATTCAGTAACAATGATTGCAAATATCAATGAAATACATTGGTGACAATATGTTAAAGCAAAAATTGTGAATTTTTTTTTTATTTCTACATTTTCCAAAACATTTTAACAAAAAATGACAACCTCCAAACAACTCACCATGCCTCCTTCTAAATACCTTAGACTGTGTATTTTCCAAAAATTGGCAATTTGGGGGGTATTTGTACTATCCTGGCGTTTTCAGGCCTTAAGAAATTAGATGGGTCACCTGTACATCAGGATCGATCGATTGTCAGATATCATGGTTTGTGGACTCTACAACTTTCCTATAGACTAAATAATATGCACTAATTTGGAGTATGTTCACCAAAGAAATGTAGCAGAATACACTCTGACCTAAACTTATGTTATTTACAGTAATTGCAAAATGTTATAACAGAAACAAAGAAAAATGGGGGTTTATTTTCAAAAGTTTCATGTTTTTTTGGTTTTTTTAGCAAACAATGAAAAACTCAGTGATGATTAAATGCCACCAAAAGAAATCTCTATTTGTGTGAAAAAAATGATACAAATTTGTTATGGGTACAGTGTTGCATGACCGCACAATTGTCATTCAAACTGCGAAAACACTGAAAGCTGAAAATTGGCCTAGGCAAGAAAAGGGTAAAAGTGCCTGGTATTGAAGTGGTTAAAGTCAGATAGATACCCAATGATGTTCAAATCTTAAATAAAACATACAGTACATGAACATACATTTTCATTACACGTAAGTCATCTAAACAAGCAGCAAGTTTATGAGTATGATGCCTCTGCATCAATCCACCTTTTTTTTTCTCTTTCCATCACAAATTCGAAAATCAAATCAGGATTACTGATACTATTTCTAGTACATCATTTGTGCAGAAAAGACCCATAAACTTTGATTTTAAATGACAGGTATATATTGCTATTTTTTACTAATCCAATTTTATGTTAAAGCCAAATTTAGTAAATGTGTGATCTGAAAAGCAACAGACAAATGCTGAATATTTTTATTAAAATCTCAAATTAATACAGTTCGTTTTTTTTTTTGGAAAAGTGAATTAAATATTTTTATATCTCTGCTTTGTTCTTGGTTGACTAACTTGAGACAGAAAGGATTGGCCTCAGCTAATCACATGGTACAGATGGGCTGTGATTGATTCATTGTGCATGAATGAAATGATTGTGCACGAATGAAAGCCATCCATTGTGTACAGGGGCGGACTGAAAACTCATGGGGCCCCCAAGGAATAGGGGATCATGGGGCCCCTGTGTCCTTGCCTAAACTCAAAAAAGCCTATGAAAAAGGTACCAGGGGCATCTCATGGGGCCCCCTACTGACCCTGGGCCCTCGGGCAGTTTCCAAATGGTCAGTTCGCCCCTAAGCTTGAGTAACAATAACAATATTTGCCTGCCTTGAAAATTATGTAAATCGTCATCATGGGATTATATAATGGGATTTGTTAGTTCAACCACAAACATTTCCTATAATCTTCAACATGTTAATGTGATTCAAATTTTTTTTTTCTACAGCTACAATTTTCATACAAGTTCAGGCACTTCCTGTTAGAGAGTGACAATGCTATGCCTCAAAATTGCTCTCCTGCTTTTTCATCCTGTCAAATGCATTTCTACTAGAGACTGCGAGTGGACATGGTGATGGTCATTCAACTATTGAACCTATCAGGAAAGCTGTCCTGAACAATGATATGGAGCTACTGCAGGAGTGCATATATGTAGTATAGGGGTTGGGCACTGCTCTGGGCAACATGTATCAATGCAAAAAAAGGGTTAAAATAATCAATTTGACCAGGAGCAGTAATTTATATATGCTTAAAGTGAAGCATTAAAAAGGTAAATTTCTTTTAAATAACATGCCAGGGGGTGCCATAACCCTGGCTGTAAAGGTGAATAGCTCTATGATGTACAGAAAGTTCTGCAGTAGCACTGATGTTTACAAATGAAAAATAATTTAACAGCTGTCATTGACAGCTTCTTCGTTTGATTAAAACATAACACAGACCCTTCCAAGGTTATGCTATCTTATACTTCCATTTAACATCATCTACTTTATAATTGCTTTATTGGGTGTTATGTCTTATTATGAACTGGGAAGTGTTGGGACCAGGGGCGGACTGACAACTCACGGGGACCCGGGGCAATATGGGATCATGGGGCCCCTGTGTCCTTGCCCACACTCAAAGCACACCCAAAAAAGCCTATAAAAGGTACCAGGGACATTTCATGGGGCCCCCCTGCTGACCCCGGGCCCTCGGGCAATACCCGAGTGCTCGAATGGTCAGTCCGCCCCTGGTTGGGACTATGCCTCATGGTCCTCTACGTCTGGGTATTATCCCCCACATAGGTTATATATTTCCCATATTAACACTTGAGCTCCGGAAGGTTTAACCCCCTTCCTGACCAGGGCATTTATTGCTAATTGGCACTGTGCTGTTTTAACTAGTAATTGTGTGGTCATGCAACGCTGTACCCAAACAAAATTTATATTGTTTTTTTTTTTCAAAACAAATAGAGCTTTCTTTTGGTGGTATTTGACCACTACAAGGTTTTTTATTTGTTTGCATATAAATGAAAAAAAGACAGAAAATTCTAAACAAAAAGTATGTTTTCTTGTAAAAGCAATCCTAATTAGCCACTAGAATTGTGTCGACCACCGGCTGAAAAAAAATGATACCAGGATGATGCCTGCAGCCTTTGCTCTGAACAAAAAAGAGCACCTTCGTTTGATGTGCATGAAGAAATCTCTGCTTGAAAAACTGTGTAGTATGCCCACTATTATAATATACTGCACCAACACTTCTAATGTTGGGCATACAAGTAATAGTCTTTTTTTTCATTCAACCTGTGGGCTGAAGAAAAACATAACAGATTCCTCTATTCACATCAATTGATGTGGATGCAGAAATGTCTGCCAAAAAGAGTGAAAAAAAAAATATAGGAGTGATCCACCCAGTGACAACCCCAGGCCCCCATGCTTGGGCATATACATTCCTTTTTTTTAACTGCAGATGAGAAATCTCCCCATGTGATACTGCAAACATTGACACATATATTCTGAGAGCAACACCCTGCTGCTGTCAGAATAAACAGATCAGTGGTGCAGCTGAATGGCGTTCATGTAAATCAAACAACAATGGTTAACAATAACACACAGTAACAATAAAATATTAACTCAACAAACTACAACTTTTTAAAATTGAAATCTGTGCCAAAAAAATGAAAAATATAAATGCTGGAGCATAGGAGTGATCCACCTACTGACCACTCCAGGCCCCATGCTTGGAAAAATATGTTCTTTTTTTAAAATGTGGATGAGAAATCTTCTCCAGTATCACTGCAAGCACTGACATATGCATTCTGAAAGCAAACCCTGCTGCTGTCAGAATAAACAGATCAGTGCTGCAGCTGAATGGTGTTCCTGCAACGGGCTCTAAGAGGCTCTGCACTGGCTTGAACTGCAATTATGGGACTTGCTTGGTCAGTAGTGGCGGGCATCATGATTGACATTGGATCTACATCGAGGGACATTTTTTAAATGTTTGCTTTATAATAAAAGATTTGTCAAAGACTGTTTACTGTAATTTTTTTACACTACACTTTTTTTTATGAATGAGTAGTGGTACTATATACCCCATACTCATTCTCATGGGGAGGTCAAGATCTGGGGGGCTTCCAGATTCCAATAAGTCCCCCACCCACAGACCCCCACAAGTACAAGCCAGGGTTGTGGGCAAGAGCCCCTTGTCCCCACCAACATGGAGACAAGGTGCTTTGGTCTCCCCTGCCCCAAAGCATCCCCCCATGTTGAGGGCATGTGTCCTGGTATGGCTCAGGAGGGGGGCGCTCGCTCATCCCCTACCCTTTCCTGACCTGCCAGGCTGCATGCTTGGATAAGGGTCTGGTATGGATTTGTATTTTACATTTTGGCTTGGGGATTCCCCTCAAAATCCATACCAGACCCGAAGGGCTTGATATGGATGGGGGGGACCCCACACTGTTTTTTTGCTAATTTTTTATTTGCCAGCAATTCTTTTTTTTTAATTCAGCTGTCAGCAGGGAACCCCACTGACAGCTGATGACTCATAGGTTGTTAAGGACTCGGCAGCCACCCACTCCTTAAAAACTCATGACATCTACTGACAGATATCAGGACATACTGCATGCCTGGAACACTACTGAATTACCACATGCATTTAATTATTTATTGCCTATAGTGAATTGACTTTAAGGTGTTTTAATGCCTTATTTACTGAGCGTTTTTGCTATGTTCGGTAAATACCACATACCACATAGTGACATTTTCGGTATCGCATAGGATATGTGGTCATGTGACCAACATAACCTTTATTGAATTGTGCCCATTTTTCATTGCTTAAAGTAAAAAAACCCAAAACATTACCTTAAATATCATGCCGCTGGGGTCCCCTCAAACTACCTGCAAAGTTGCACATCTGTACAATGTATAGAACCTGCTGCAGCAGGACTGACTTTTTTTTTTAAATGACATTTTTATTAAAAAAAAAAAACAGTGTGCCCACCCCTCCAATCCATACCAGATCCTTTCGGTCTGATAGGAAGGTTAGGAAGGACCCTACATTAAACAAATTGTAAAAAATAAAAGTGCGTGGGTCTGTAGGACGTTTAAGGGGAACCCTTCCCCCAAAAAATGGTAGGAAAAGCATGGGGTCCCCCCTAAATTTCTACCAGACTCTTGATACAAGCACAGGCCTGGCAGGCCAGGAAGGGGGGGGTGAACGAGCACCCCCCCAAACTGTACCAGGCCACATGCCCTCAATATGGAGGAGTGTTTCAGGGTAGGAGGGATTACCCCAAAACACCTTGGTCCCATGTTGATGGGCACATGGGCCTCTTCCCCACAACCGTGGCTTGTGGTTGTGGGGGTTTGCGAGCTTATTGGAATCTGGAAGCCCCCTTTAACAAGGGGGCCCCCTGGTCCCGCACCCCTGTGTGAATGAGTATGGAGTATATGGTACTACTACTCATTCACAAAAAAAGTGTAGTGGAAAAAATTGCAGTAGACAGTCTTTGATAAGATGGCCGCCACTCTTCCTGAGCTGCTGTGGAACACACGGCATCTGCATGGAACGCACATCCTAGAAGTTATGTCAGTAGTGGGCAGTGATGCGTTTTGGAGCATACGCAATCGCTCCTTCACCAAGACCATGACCCACTGCAAACTGAGCCGAATAAATAGGAGGGGAAGTTGGCAGAACAAATGGGAGATGGACACACCTATTACTATAGTAGATGCTTGAGCCAGCCAGAGATCGAGGACCAGGCACCTTAGAATTGCACCTGAGCTCCCCCTGGTAGTGCAGCCCGGCACAGTGAACTCCAGAACACAGTCACAGGAGCCCTGCATTGACGTTTCCATATGCCTGAGCCTTATCACCTTCTGTAAGTGCTTTTAACCTTTTTCACCAATAAATATGTGGATGTACTGCACTTAGAAGCACCTTCTTGTTCTTTTCTGTTCTACCTTGGCACCTGTGTCTTTCTTTTGCCCCTGTAGTCCCTCTGATGAGAACTGTGCAAGAGACCACCTTCATCATCTCAGGCTCAGGTATGTGACAAAGGTGTTGACTCACCAAATCAGAAGAACCATTGAATATTCTTGTGTAAAATCACTCTCAAGGAGATTCAAATTTCTCCTGGGATCTATCAAGTCAGGGCCCGTGAAAGGTAATTTCCCTGGTTGCAGAAGGAATATGAGAAGTATATTAGTGTTGTCCATCTACATATACAATATATTGTTAATTTTGCAAATAAACAATTGTTCTTCATAAACATAGGCCAAAATGTGAAAATAACCCAAATCAGTGTTTATTATTTAGTATTTATTATTTAGTCTGTAGGAAAGTTATATATACTGTATATACTGTATCTGAAAATTGGTCAATCCTGATGTACTGAAGAACTATCTTATTTTTTGAGGCCCGAAAAATGTAAGACAGTACAAATATCCACCAAATGATCCCTTTTTTGGAAATAAGACACTCCAAGGTATTTAGTAATATAGATGGTGAGCTCTTTAAGTTTTATTTTTGTCATAATTTTTGGAAAATGAAGTAATTAAAACAAATCACATTTTTTTTGCATACTGTCACCAGTGCAGTACAGTGCCATCATATAACTGGTGTGGTGGTGATCAGCCACACTGATGACAGTACAAAAAAAGTATTTTAATTTTTTTTTTTTCAATTTATTACTTTTTTCTTTTTTTAAGATTTATTTTAAACTGTAACCAGAGCAATATCATGTTACCATAGTAACATTATACTACTTTGGGGAAGTGATCAGGATTTTTTTTTACGCATCAATTGCTTATAGCAGTGAATTTAATTGCTATAAACAAGCATTATACTGAATTAAATTGGTTAATTTAGTAAGTATTGTGATTAGCCACAGCTAATAACATGGTACAGATGGGCTGTGATTGGCCCTGTCTGTACCATGTGATTACTGTGACCAATCACAGCTAGCAACACAATTGTACACAATGAATGGCATGAACGGAAGCCATTCACTGTTTATAATTGTCATGTGATCTGCTGTGATGTTGTGATTGGTCAAAGCGATCACATGGTACCAGCAGCGGGCTGGTACAGTGATCTATCATCAGTTGTGTCCGGTGGACACATCGGGTGACAGATCATGCCCACAGCATGGCCGCCCACAAGGCATGTTTTGGGAAGATGCCATATGATGTCCACCCAGAACAAGAAAGTCCTGCCCAACTGTCATATTATAATAGGCCAGTAGGAAGTGGTTAAAAAATATGGTAAAATACACTTTAACTGGTAAGTGGTGCATAAAAGACGGTATGTCTAAACCTCAGCTTTTAATGCTGGCCAGTAAAACAAATCTGTCATCTGGACTATTGTCTTCTCAATGCCCAAGTGTCCTCCAAGTACTTAATTGTGAACTAAATCAAATACTATCCACATATATTGCTTGGAAAACAGCAACTGCTCTACAACCTCGCAGCAGATTTCAGTATGTCAATATTGCAAACTATAATTATCTCCAAGATGGGGAAAGCTTTTTCAGCATCCAACATGTATTATACTCTTTTGCAATTAGTAATTTGGGTTCTTTTGGTTGGTCAGTGCCAAATACTCCCCTTAACACAATCAAGTCATGAAGTTACCTCATCATCCCCTATGACCATGACCTATAATGGGAAAGCTCCCCCACTTCCCTCCCCAGGGATCAACTTGGTCTGTATGCGTAAAACGTTTTCATTATCAATATTATCATCATTATTACAATCTTGTGTGTCTTCAGTTCTGTATGTCAAATTTCTAGGCTATATAGTCAGTTCATTTCTCATAAACCCTCACATCTCCCAAAATAAAAGACAATAATACCTAGTGTGTCCATGTATTAAAAAAATGTGGAGTGTTCTACCTATCGGATAATTTCTTCCAATCATTCTAGCATGCCTAATCAATGCCATGCTGTCTGAGTTGAGCAAGATCTTGGTGGAGATATGGTTTACAAGCACTGTACAATCAAACTTCCCCTCACATAAAGTTGTGTGATAAAAATCTTTTAAACATAGAATGATGCCCTCCCAATTGCTCTGCATTGAATAGGCTCCTTCTATAGTGGATAGTTGACCTAAGTATGCTCTAAGAAGTAGACCACTCCTAGGAGAAGCAAACCCCTTGTGAAACTTGAGATGTGTCTCAACCATCCTAGATGCTAGTTCTGGGGTTATACAGCTCTCTCTTTTTGGAAACTATAGGATGCCTCCTTACACATGAAGAAACAGGGTCATGTCAATTGACAGGTCTGAGTAGATCCTCCACCCCAGTTTATCTCCCCAGCATGTACACCAACTGATCCACAGATTTAAGGTTTTCATGGTTGACCAAATGCAGGATAACCCCAATGAAGTACTTCAATCCATCATGACCCATTCTACCATCTGAGGCCTGGATAGAGCCTTCAGATGCAGTCATGTTTGAACATGCGGCACAAAATTATGCAATCAGTGGCTAATCCGGATGATACCTCCAGCTATGCACTGTTTGTGCCCAGACAGCGATAGCCACCCCAAGGTATATATATTAAAGCTGAAGGCAGGCCATGCACTGTAGCTACTCATGTAGTAGAGAATACATCAACCTGTATCAACCTAATACAAGTGTATCAACCTAATACACTTCTAACCTATCCAGCAAATGTATATTAAGGCCTATGTGTAGTAAAAAAAACCCATAAAAATCAGCACAAGGGGTGTGAGTTACTTTTAATGTGCTGTGTTCCTTTTGCTGCTAGCCATAATGACCCCTCACCTCTGCCACCATAATCTTCTGATCCAATTGAAGGAGCTATCATTTGCACTTAAAATAAAAGGAAGCAGCAAAGGAAGCAGGCAGAGTCAGGGGTGTAGAGAATGTGGGCAGATCCAGATAGGTAACCATGTCCAGATAGGTAACCATGAGGGGTCAAGTCTCATGCAAACTACTGTATATGATAAGGAAGATATAATGTCAAGCTGTCCACTGCCAGCCATTCATCCATTCTTTTTCAGTTCTTTATGATGAGGTCTCTGGTGCACTGGAGAGGCCGTTGGCCTATTCTCCGCATGGTTCCCCCTGATGGTAGGAATTGATCTGCAATGGTGAAGTTGTTGACCTTGCTATTCTGCAGGATTTACCCCAGCATTAGAGCTCCATGAGTCAGGAAGACAGAGAGAGCGGCATCAATGTGGTAGGTCAACCAGTAGTCAAGAGTAGCACAAAAATGAGGCAGGTCCTTTGGGACCCTCAGGTATGCTGTGTGACCATGGGCAGTTGCCGAGAGGCAGAAGGGGAACTTCCATCAGTACGGGGCTTCCCTGGAGCAAAAAGTATTTAGTAAGGCATGGAGTTCTTTTCTTTGTTGCAGAGTTAAGTTGGAGAGGTCCTGGAAGAGCTGAATTTCTGTACTGCAGTGTAGCAGCTGACGTCTCTCTCTGGCACATCGTAGGATGTCTTCCTTGAGGGTGAAGCTGACAAGACAGCATACAATGTTGCATGGAGGGTCGGTATCTCTGCCTCTAGGGCAAATGGATGTATGGATGCGTTCCATTTCAATGGGAGTCGCGGGCAGTTGGCCAAGCAAGTCATTAAAAATCACCACCACTGCTTTAGGGACATTGCCTGGTTCAACTGATTCTGGAAGATCGCGTATTCTAATGTGTGCCCTTGAACTCCTCGTGTATTGTTTTGTTACTGTATTGTCTCATGTACAGTCCCCCACTATAATGTACAGCGCTGAGCAAACCTTTTGGTGCTATATAAATACTGTATAATAATAATGTGTCTGCGCCCTCGATTGTCAAGGTCTTCAAGATGCCTGTAGAAATCACGAATGTGATATGAATGGTTTTCGGTCGCTTGCTGCACCTACTGTATGGCATTCGTGTGGTTTCCGGTAATGAGTTCCACCCTTTCTTGTCTGGTGCACAAGGTTTGAGGTCACTACGTAGATCAGCTAGGGCTGTAGTGAGAGTGTATTTTATGAGAGCTGCCACTGCATGTATATCTCCTAAGGAAAGTGGGTGAGCCACTTAGGAGAGATTATGCTGCGGGAGGCTGTCTCTCACAAGGCTCTGAGAGGTGCAGGCTGCTGCTGATGGAGGGGGGGGGAGGAAAATGGCACAGGTGTGTCCCTTTGCTGTGTGCAGAAGAACTCTGGGATATTTTGGATTAGCTGTGTACTAGGAGCCCGCGGCAAGTGGGAACGGGAGGTGTTCTGGTCTGCTTTCCCCATTGTGTTGCGGGTGTACTCACACTGATACTGCTAGAAACTGTGAGTGCAAGTGTCGGAGATCGCCGTGCCGCTGGGCTCGGCGCAGGCGCAGTACACCTCCCTGTACGCGGGTGCCGGGACTTGGCCGACCGCGGCAACCAGGTTCGCGCATGCGCAGTAGAGACCACGGGCGCGCGCCTGGCACCAATGACAGCGCAGGGCGGGATATTTAAATGGCCCTGAGCTGTCATTCAGTGCCTTTTGGTCTCTTGAATCCTGTGAACCTGTGAACCTGTTTAAAGTAAGTTGCTGACCCGGATTGTGCCCTGACCTTGCTGTTTTCTCCTGTTCTTGACCCTTGCTTGCCTGACCTCTCTCCTGAATGCCCCCTATTGGATCTGACCTGCTGTTGCTGACCTGGCGTGTGACCCGACTATTCTTTGCCCGCTGCTCTGTACCGCACCGCCCCCATAGTTACCGACCCGGCTTGTATGACCTTGCACTTGCTCAGCCATTCATCCATCCGTCCCTCTCAACGGGGTCTCCAGACCTCCTCATACCTGGCTCTCTCCCGTGGGAGCCCCTGGCGAATACCCCTACCACTGACGGGTGTCCTCAGTAGTCACGACCTGGTCCTGGGGTACTCCAAGTCCATCCCCACCATCAGGGGCCCTGGTGAACAAGTACTCTGGGGCTTAGACTCCGTGCGCTGGGAACATCCGATCAGTGGAGTGCTAGTGGTACCGCCGGGCGGTCCCTTACAGTACCAAAAGGCCATGACTGAGCCTAGAGGAGGGCCCTCCCCGCTAGAGGAAATTTGCAGGCACCTAGCTAATTTGACGCAGGCCGTAACGGCCCTGCAGGAGAGATGCATGCAGCTGGAGAATCGCCTCCAGACTGGCTCTATTTCTGACCCTGCCCCACAGGCCCCGGTTTCTGCACCCCCGGCCCTGGTAGCTCAGGAGCCAGTCTCAGGGGCTGCTGCCCCGCTCCCTATGGCGGAACCCCGAGTACCCTTACCGGAGCGTTTTCACGGGGACCGCACACGCTTCCGGTCATTCCGTGATTCCTGTCTCTTGTTCTTTGAGCTACAACCCCGTACCTTCCTGACCGAAAATGTGAAGGTAGGATTCATTATTTCACTATTACAGGGTGAACCCCAGGATTGGGCCCACCGGCTAAGGGGAAACAATGATCCTCATCTGGGATCGGTCAATAGTTTTTTTGAAGCAATGGCCATCTTGTATGATGACCCACAGCGGGCAGCCTCTGCCGAAGCGACCTTATATGCGCTCCGGCAGGGCCGGCGGGCGGCAGAGGAATACGCCTCTGATTTCAGGCGGTGAATGGGGGACACACGCTGGAACGAGTTCGCTCTATTGCACCAGTTCCGTATGGGGCTCTCCGATCCCTTGAAAGATGAGCTGGCCCGGGTGGAGGTTCCCAAGTCTCTAGAAGACCTTATTGCCCTGACAATTAAGATTGACTGAAGACTGCGGGGACGCAGGCTTGAGAGGTCCGGCCAGGGTCGCGGAAATACCTGGGGTCCATTCCTAGGCCCCAGCCCACCAACCCGTCAAAGCATCCAGAACCCACCACCAGGAGATGTTCCGGAACCTATGCAGCTAGGTCTGGCACGGCCTAAATTATCACCGGAGGAACGCCAGCGCAGACGAGCCCAGAACCTCTGCCTTTACTGCGGTGAAGCTGGTCATATGGTGCGATCCTACCCTCAGAAAATGAGTAAGTGCACCCGTTTTTCTTCCTTGTCTATTAGCAATACCTGTCCTTCGCAATACTTAGTAGTGCCCCTCTCCTTTCAGCTTCCAGAAAGGACCGTGGAGGTGACAGCCATAGTTGATTCGGGGGCATGCAGCTGTTTCCTGGATTTAGAGTTTGCTCACCAGCAGGGTATCCCTCTCCAACACAGACAGAAGGGCTTCAACATCTTTTTGGCCGATGGTTCCCAGATAAAATCGGGGGTAGTTAATCAGGAAACTCCCCCCATTGCCACTATCATTGCCAACCAGCACCAGGAGTTCCTCCGCCTGGACGCTATTGCATCACCTCTTTTCCCAGTCATTCTGGGGCTCCCATGGTTACGGGCCCACAACCCCCAGATTGACTGGGAAACCGGGTCAATCTCGTTCCCTTCCCCATACTGTCGGGAACATTGTCGCACTTCGGGCCCCGCAGGACCCCGAGTTCTCCTTTGCTCCGAAGGAGACTCCGATTTGAAACAGGTTATTCCCGCAGCCTATCATGGGTTCCTGGACGTGTTCAGTAAGCGGGGAGCCGATACCCTGCCCCCCCACCGCCCGTATGACTGTCCAATCGACCTGTTACCAGGCTCTGAAATCCCTTTTTGGGCGTATTTTCCCCCTATCTGAGCTTGAATTGGGGGCCCTAAAGGAATATATCGAGGACAGCCTCCAGAAGGGATTCATCCGCCCCTCCACTTCTCCACCAGGAGCGGGAATCTTCTTTGTGGAGAAAAAAGACAAAACCCTGAGACCTTGTATCGACTACCGGGAACTGAACAGGGTCACGATCAAAAATCGTTACCCATTGCCATTGGTACCAGAACTGTTTCAGAGCCTAAAGGCTGCGGTTATATTCACAAAGCTTGATTTAAGGGGGGCCTATAACCTGGTACGCATAAGAGAGGGGGACGAGTGGAAAATGGCTTTCCGTACCCGGTTTGGCCACTTTGAATACCTGGTCATGCCATTTGGGCTGTGCAATGCACCAGCCACCTTCCAACATTTCGTGAACGACATCTTCAGGGATTTTTTGGATGTCTTCGTTATCGTCTACTTGGACGACATACTAATTTTTTCACCCTCTCTAGAGGATCATAGGATACATGTGGCAAAGGTATTGGGGCGGTTGCGGCAGCATGGGTTATATGCTAAGGCGGAGAAATGTTGCTTCGAGCAATCTAGCATCACGTTTCTAGGCCTGATTATCTCCACTGCGGGGGTCGCGATGGACCCCCAGAAGGTCTCTGCAATTTTAGATTGGCCTGAACCCACGGACAAAAAAGGTGTCCAACGGTTTATAGGGTTCGCAAACTTTTATCGGAAGTTTATCAAGAACTTCTCGGGTCTGGTCTCCCCCATTACTCAACTAACCAAACTTGGAACCCGGTTCAAATGGACACCGGAGGCTCAAGAAGCTTTCGAAGCTCTGAAAAAGCTATTTACCTCGGCACCCATCCTGGGCCACCCGGACGCGGCCCTGCCCTACATCTTGGAGGTAGATGCATCGGAGAATGCGGTAGGATCCATCCTGTCTCAGCGGAAAGGCACCAAAGAGTTACTCCATCCCGTAGCATTCTTCTCGAAGAAACTCACCTCAGCGGAGAAGAATTACGATATCGGTGATCGAGAGCTGCTGGCTATCAAAGCAGCGCTAGAGGAATGGAGGTACCTGCTGGAAGGTGCCTCACACCCCATATTGATTTTCACAGACCACAAGAATCTGGAATATCTGAGGACTGCCAAGAGTCTACGCCCACGGCAGG
This sequence comes from Staurois parvus, assembly GCF_062004578.1. NCBI lineage: Eukaryota > Metazoa > Chordata > Amphibia > Anura > Ranidae > Staurois > Staurois parvus. Next base: position 15,100,886 of record NW_028317949.1, read on the forward strand.
CAAGATGGGCCCTGTTCTTTTCCAGATTTAATTTTCACATTACTTACAGGCCCGGATCTAAAAATACGAAGCCCGACGCGCTATCTCGTATGTATGAGGACTCCGAAGAAGAACTGGTACCCGACACTATCTTGTCTTCAGGGAACTTCTTGGCGCTCCAGACGGACCTTCGCTCCAAGTTAATAGAAGCATCTACGGCCACACGGCCCCAGTTGGGGTATCCCTCCAGAACAAGGGGGGACTCCTGTGGAAGGAAGATTCAATCGTGGTACCTGAGGAAGTCCAGACCCTGGTTTTGGGGCATTGCCACGATCACCCGCTGGCAGGTCACTTTGGCCCAGTCAAGACTCTGGAGCTTCTCCGGCGCTCTTTTTGGTGGCCAAACATGGCTAAGGATTGCAAGCGCTACGTGAGATCCTGTACCATCTGCCAGAAGAGCAAACCATCGAGGAGCAAAGCCTGGGGGCTGTTGCGACCTTTGCCGATTCCCGAACGGCCTTGGCAGAAGATCGCGATGGACTTCATAGTCGAGCTCCCACCGTCGCAAGACCACACAGCAATTCTGGTGGTCATTGATCGCCTATCCAAAATGGCTCACTTCGTGCCACTAAGGAAGACTCCGTCAGCAGCCGAGACGGCGCGAATATATATCCGGGAGATCGTTAGACTTCATGGAGTACCTGAGGACATTGTCTCTGATCGAGGGGTCCAGTTTACATCTAAGTTTTGGAGGGCTCTGTGCAAGGCCCTGGACATCAAGTTGTCCCTCTCCTCCGCGTTCCACCCTCAGACCAACGGTCAGACCGAGAGGACGAACCAGACCCTGGAGCAATACTTGCGTTGCTACACGTCTTTCCTGCAGGATGACTGGTTGTCACTCTTACCCCTGGTGGAGTTCGCTTATAACAACGCAAGCTATTCGGCAATGGGGCAGTCCCCATTCTTTTCGAATTATGGGTTTCACCCTGTCTTTCTCCCTGATTTGGTCTCTGAATGCCCAGTTCCAGCAACGCAGGATGCGTTGACCTTCTTCTCCGCCAATAACAAATTACTCCAGGAAGCCATCGCTCGGGCCCAAGAGGACAATAAGAAGGAGTTTAACAAGAAACGAAGAGGGGATTTGGCGTTGCGGCCTGGGCAGAAGGTGTGGTTGGCCACAACCAATTTAAAGATGCTTTGTCCCTCGAAAAAATTGGGACCTAAATTTGTGGGGCCTTTTCAGGTAAAGCGGATGGTCAACGAAGTGGCATATGAGCTTATCCTTCCGGACACGTTCAGAATTCATCCAGTCTTCCATGTATCCCTGCTGAAGCCAGTGATCCCAGATGCCTTCCCAGAACGAGAATCCAGACCCCCAGAGGCCATAACGGTCGAAGGACAAGAGGAATTTGAGGTGGAAACGATCCTTAAGTGCCGAAGAAGGGGGGGCCAGACCCAATTCCTAATTAAGTGGAAGGGCTATGGTCCTGAGGACAATTCCTGGGAACCGGCTCATAATGTCCACGCACCTAGACTAGTCCGGGAGTTTCTTCGTGATCACCCGTGGTGGAGAGATCGGGTGGGCATCCGGAGGTTGCCCGTAGGGGGCGGGGCAATGTCGGAGATCGCCGCGCCGCTGGGCTCGGCTCAGGCGCAGTACACCTCCCTGTACGCGGGCGCCGGGACTTGGCCGACCGCGGCAACCAGGTTCGCGCATGCGCAGTAGAGACCACGGGCGCGCGCCTGGCACCAATGACAGCGCAGGGCGTGATATTTAAACGGCCCTGAGCTGTCATTCAGTGCCTTTTGGTCTCTTGAATCCTGTGAACCTGTGAACCTATTTAAAGTAAGTTGCTGACCCGGATTGTGCCCTGACCTTGCTGTTTTCTCCTGTTCTTGACCCTTGCTTGCCTGACCTCTCTCCTGAATGCCCCCTATTGGATCTGACCTGCTGTTGCTGACCTGGCGTGTGACCCGACTATTCTTTGCCCGCTGCTCTGTACCGCACCGTCCCCATAGTTACCGACCCGGCTTGTATGACCTTGCACTTGCTCAGCCATTCATCCATCCGTCCCTCTCAACGGGGTCTCCAGACCTCCTCATACCTGGCTCTCTCCCGTGGGAGCCCCTGGCGAATACCCCTACCACTGACGGGTGTCCTCAGTAGTCACGACCTGGTCCTGGGGTACTCCAAGTCCATCCCCACCATCAGGGGCCCTGGTGAACAAGTACTCTGGGGCTTAGACTCCGTGCGCTGGGAACATCCGATCAGTGGAGTGCTAGTGGTACCGCCGGGCGGTCCCTTACAGCAAGTCCACGGCAGGCAGGAGCTCCTGATTCGAGTGGCCATTATGGATCGCGGCCAGACCACGCTTCAATCTTCTTTCTATCCTGTTTCTGTGGTGTCCAGCTTTCACAACCCTAACTGACAACTGAGAAAATGAGAACATAGACAAGTCTGATCTTTGTTTTCAGTGTAATTTATTTGCATTTTAAAACATTGTTGACAGTCTTCATTGTGTAGCTAACAAGTGCAGTTCTGCAGAATATTTCCTCACTGCTAGTTGCTAGTTGTTTATGAGAGAGCCCAGGTGGTTAAACTTGTTTTTCAACTTATGTTCCATCTCCCCCAAGCTCAAAATTGTCATCATTTTCTGTGTTCATGGCCTTCATCTTGTTTATATTTAGTTATAATCCCATGTTAGGATTTTCAGCTTTACCTTTTCTCATTAGATACAGCATATCTTCTTTGCTGCTTGTGATGAGCGTAGAGTCATCTGCATAGCACTTTAGAATATCAGGTTTGTCTTCCATATCACTGTTAGGTTCACTTTCTACAATGTTATCCACACTGCTTTTTTTATATAAATTTTCAGTATAATCTTTCCATCTCCTTTTAATTTTCTCTGGATTGTCCAGTATCAATCTGTTAGAATCTTTAAGCATTCCCAATCTAGGTTGGAATTTTTGCCACAATCTCTTAACCCCTTGGCACGGCGCCTCCCGGCCCTTTAAGGGTTTCAGAAGTTCGGAAGGGGGGTGGGGTTTTAGGGTCATGTGACCGCCATGATTCACTGTCACGGTGGTCACATGATCAGGAAAGGTCCCGATTACAAGAGGAGATCGGGACCTTTCCGCGAGTACTGGACATGTGTGCTGGAAGCGTGCAAGACGCGCACTCTCAGCACATATGTTTTTTTTAATTGCATGCAAATCGGCATCAAGACCCAAACACAGAGAGGCCACACATTTGCATGTGCTTGGCGTGAAGAGGTTAATGTCCTGAAAAGCTAGTCTAGTTTTTCTTTTTTTTACCTGCTCAACTTCAGTTTTCTGACAAATATCCTTGAGATATCTTTCCTAACTCGGCATTGAAGCATTCAGTTCATTTGAGATACTTTTACTCTATCACCAGAAATTCTGGCTTGACTTATTTGTTCTGCTACTTTTCTCATTTCTTCTGAAATCAAAGTGACTTCTTGGCTTTTTTTTCTTCAAATGTAATGCTCTTTCAGCTTCTTGACTAATTATGGTCTTGATGTTGTAATTCTTCATAACTCTTCAGCCTCTCTTTCTCCCATATCCAGAACTGCAAATCTGTTGTTAAGTTTTATCAAGTAATCTTGTAGAATATTTTCAATATCCTTGCTTGGAAGGCCTCTAATCTTTTACTTGTGAAGCTTTACCTTTATCATGAATGTTAAAAGTTCATGGTCACTGCCACAATCAGCTCCTGGTTTAGTCTCTGCTGTTAAATCTGCAGATTTCCTCCTCTGTCTTATGCAGTTGTAGTCAATTTGATTATGATGCATGCCTCTGCAGAGGTATGTGTGTATACCGACGCTTGTGATGCTGGAATTGCGCATTCATGATGGACAGTTGGTTAGTTTTGCAAAACTGTAGGAAGTTATCAACGGCTTCATTTCATTCTCCTAAGCCATACTTTCCAACCACTTCATCTTCAGATTTACATCCTACTTTTGCATTGAAATCCCCCATAATGATTAGTATATCTAGATTTGCTGCTGGATCTATTGCACTTGATCTACTGCACTGTTGTTGGAGCACACATACATATAAGGTGAAAGATATAACAATAATCATCTGGTCCCAAGGAAACTACTGACAAGGTGACTATGCTTTCCCTTTCTACCCAACTCATTCAAAGAAGAAGATACATTCGTTATTAATAAAACAGGATATATGAAATGAGAGTGGAAAGTTGTTAGAAAGACCTTCACTCTTCATTCATAGATCATGTTTCATTTATAGAGGTTGTAATTTGCCAACTATGAACAGAGGAGCTTGATGAGTGCAAATGACAACTCGCTCAGTTTTAATCCTTCTGCACCAAAAGATTATGGCTGCGAGAGTAGGGAAAGGATACTTTTCAAAATTTCACATACACATTGATAAAGTTGCAGTAACAAAGAATATCATTAAAAATTATTGTTGCAACATTTATTGTGAACTAAACTTCAAAGTTTCATCCATGCAGGTAACCAATCACCCGCTCATGACAGGAGAGTGGAAAGGAATATATTTTGAGTAGGTTTTAGGGTTTTCTCACTTCATTTCCCACTGATGCAGGTGCCAAGACAAAAGTTTAAAGTGTTTTAACTTAGTTACAACTTCCAAGTTCAAGTCACTAATACACACGCACACCTTCAAAAGCCATTTATATTAAGTAGGCATAATGTGAGTGTTCTGTCTGAATGTAAATACTGGGCAAACATGACAAACTCCTTCTGTCAAGCAGAGGGTGGCTGCACCCACCATATCCTTAGCAACCACTCAGGTCACATAAGCAAAGGGCTGGGTATCTGGAAGGCGACATCATTGCCTAGATATGGCCTTTCACACATATTTTGGTAATAACATTGCCATAGTCATATTTGGACAATGATGTTACTGCTATACTTGCCAATTCCCTGATATTGCCTTTTATAGTGAGTGGCCATTGTCATGTTATTGTTTTACATCAAGGGACATTTTGTTTGTAATAAAGGACCCATCAAAGACTGTGTGTTTTAGTTACTATTTGCTTTTATCATGAATGAGTAGGGGTACTGTTTACCCTTTCCTCATTCAAATGTGGGGCCATTATCTGGGTACTCTCTTTTCGTTAAAGAGGGGTTTTGATTCCAATAAACCTCTGCCCACAGACTTCCACAACTATTGGGCCAGGGCTGTGGGTAAGAGGTCTTTGTCCTCATAAATATGAGGATAAAGTGCTTTGCCAGTACTGTCCCCCATGAAGCTATGTGGTCTGGCATGGTTCAGGGGGTGGAAGCACAGCTTTCTCTCTTTCCTGACCAGGGAAGCTTCATGCTCAGTTAAAAGATCTGATGTGGATTTTGGGGGGGCCCAACACATTTTTATTTTGTATGAAGTTACCTCTAAATTTCATGCCAAATCTGAAGGGTCTGGTATGTATTTTGAAGGGGTTCTGTATCATTTTTTACAAAGAAAAACAAGCTTGAAGGGAACTGTATATTAGCAGCATTCTAACAGCACATTTTTTTTAAATGTCAGTATTGCTTACACAAGTGGTACACATCCTACAGATGTGTTACTTCTCAAGCAGGTTTAAGGTATCTTTTAGGCGGGTTATTTAATGGAATTGGGCATTTTAAAAGTTGCAACCTCCCTAGCGGTCTGATTATGTCCATATTTCTGTGCCCAAAGCGGTACATTTTTTTGCATGGAAATATGTATTTTTTTTATTGTAGGCCTGTAATTTTTAGGAATAATTCACTGAAATCTGTCCGAACAAGAGTCTAGTAAACATCCCGGGTATGTTAAAATTTGAAACACGAAATCATAAATTATAACTTAATAAATAATCATAAAAAATAATAATATAATAATAATAAATTGAATTCAATAATATAATCAAACCAAAAACACTGAAATTTGACATATAGCGCCAAGTTTGCACATTGCTGAGCAAAGTCGCGCAATCATTTTCAATGTCTGATGACGAATTTCCCCACGAATCATTATCACTCAATTCTGCAAGTGGTTCTGATTTACTATCGCTGTTCTCTAGCTGGTCTAAAACCGCTTTTGACCTAAAGGGGCGCTTTTTGGACGCCTTGGACGTTTCTCAGTTTCCAGGCAGAAAGAACAGAAAAAATGTAGGCAGGGCACAGGACAAAGCACTCGGGACAAAATGTATGTGAAATGGTTTGATACAGTAATGTTTTACTATCTGATTTTAGTGATTGTCATCACTTTTTGTCATTTTCAAATTTCCCGCAGTTCCGTCCCCGTACGTCCCGACGTCGCAGGGGACAGAACCCAGAAGACAGATGCCGGCATCTGCCGGAGGACATTACAGGGGACACTGCAGGAGGGACATTGCTGGAGCGCAGGACAAGGTAAGAGAAGAACAGATCCCGGAGCAGCGCCGCATGGTAAGCCCGAGTGTAGCTCGGGGTTACTGCTTGTGGTACTGAAACTTTACCCCGAGCTACACTCGGGAATACCGCCAGGGAGGCTACACATTATTGCTGCTCCTAGCCAAATTCAAAATTTTAAAAAATGTATTTTGCATCAGTACATGTTTCCCAGTCCCTCATGCCATTTGACAATCTCTAGCCTAAAAGCCATGAAAAAAGGCTATTATTGATTTTACAGTTTTTGCTCCCATTGATTTCATTTGGGTTCAAATTCAGCATCTGAACTTATTCAATGTTCGCCAAACCCTGTTCAACCTGTACTCAGGTACATTCAACCCATCATTATTAAGTTCATTCCTAACTTGTAGTATAGGTCAGCCATCAATCATTTATCCATAAACACTTTTATATATAAGTTTCAAAGCAGCATGAAGCAGTTAGCATAGTTCAAAACACACACATAGATTAACCGTTTCAATACTGGGCAAGTTTACCCCCTTCCTGAATAGGCCAATTTTCAGCTTTCAGCGCTGTCGCACTTTGAATGACAATTGTGCAGTGATGCAATGCTGTACCCAAACTAAATTTTTATAAACTTTTTTTCACATAAGTACAGCTTTCTTTTTGTGGTAGTTAATCATCACTAGTTTTTAATTTTTTGCTAAATAAACAAAAACAGACCAACAATTTAGAAAATAAACACATTTTTCTTCATTTCTGTTATAAAACTTTGCAAATAATTGTTCTTCATAAATTTAGACAAAAATGTATTCCACTAAAATAACCCAAATCAGTGCATAGTTATAGAGGAAAGTTATAGAGTCCGCAAACTATGGTATATATCTGAAAATCAATCACTCCTGATGTACTTACGGCCTCTAAATTCTTGAGGCCCAAAAATGTCAGCACAGTACAGCTGTCCCCCAAATTACCCCTTTTTGGAATGCAGACAGTCCAAGGTATTTAGTAAGAGGTATTTAGTATTTTGAAGTTGTACTTATTTGTCATAATTTTTAAAAAATTAAGAAATTAAAAACAAAAATTCTTATGTTTTTTACATACTATCACACTGACTGGTGACAGTACACAAAATCCCAAATGTTTAATAATTTTAAAACATTTGTAAAACATTTTTAAAATTTGTTATTAAATGTTTTTAGGTTTTTGTTTAACTCACTGTGACCTGAGCAATATAATGTTACCACAGTAATATCAGGATTTTTTTTACACATTATAATTTCTTATAACAATATTATTGCTTATAACAATGCATTTCACTGCTATAAGCAAGTATTTGCTGAATTAAATTGATTAATTCAGTTTGTTTTGTTGTGATTAGCTGTGATTGCCCACAGTTTATCACATGGTACAGATGGGCTGTGATTGGTCCTGTCTGTACCAGGTGACCACTGTGACCAATCACAACACAATTGTTTACAAATGTGATTGGTCACAGCGATCACATGGTACCAAAAGCAAGCTGGTACACTGATCAGTCATCATTTGTGTCCCGTGGACACAGCTGATGACGGATCACACATGCAATGTGGCTCAATTTGAGAGGACATCATATGATGTCCAACCAGAAATACGAAAGTCCCACATGGCTCTCAGCTTGCTATAGGTTGTGCTGGAAGTGGTTAAAAGGAACATTCAAAGATTTAAACATGGCAGCTGCCAGTTGCTTTGTTTTGAAGGTGTATGATCCAAGGCTATCATCTTTACCCTTTAATTATCTTCACATGGTGATTCACTAACCTGGAAATAACATCTGCATGCCCCATGCCTTGTGCTATACACACATGCTATACTCAAGCAAAGAAAAGAATATCAGCTCCTTTAGCATGCACTTTAAACACAGCAATGGCTGTTCTTGTCCTTCTACTACTGTATGTATGACATGTTCCCTTTAATGATGCCAGCATTAAACAGTCTAATAAATAATAAAAAAATATATATTAAAAACAGTGAAAACTGTCTGGCAAAGAGAATCAGAGATTCAAGTAGAAGCTAACTCATAGTGAAGGCATATAATATGAAAATTTGTAACTGCAAATTTGTTTTGAAGGAGGTAATCCTTCAAAACAAAGTTCAGCTACTCTACTGTTGGTTTCTATGCAGAGCTGCACCAGATTTTGCATGTTCCAGGTTTAGTAAATAACCCCCAGTGAAACATACCGCAGTGAAACATACCGCAACAGCTTTTCAATGCTGTAAGTAAAATGGCATAAGACAAATCTGGTAGTTCACAGAGCGAACAGATTTTAGGAAGTTCACTCATCTCTACCCATGACATTATCTCTGAATGTATATTAAAAAAATTTTAAGACAAGATTCAATGGAAGCCTAATTCATATTACAAATTACATTATTGCTGGTATATAAGGTATATTATGTGTAAGCACTTTGACTTGATTTTAAATCAAAGAACGCCATTCACAGCAAGAACAGCATTAATTTGTGAATCTCTAGGTGAAAAATCAATCAGATATGCAGAATATGTCTGTCATCCAATAGTTTTTGCAGCACATTTAAAAAACAAATCATGTACTTGTTTAAATTCTCTGTGGTAGAAACAAAATTGTTGGTAATTAAACAAGTGTAATTAAAATTTTCTCTGAAGGTATAGAAAACATAGCTGTTTATCAGCTGTAATGTTTACTGTTACAGGATAATAATGTATTTTTTCAAAGCACTTGTGCATAACAGGAATGTTGGTAATTTATATGCCATTTCCCTGATTGAAATACACAGACAAATTCATAAAAAAGACAACAAAGTGTTAAAGCAGTCTTGAAGGGCAATTGTAAGAACAGAATTTAGGAAGCTACAAGAACTGACTTGGTTTTGAATTGTGCTTGATAATGGGCCTCTACTGTTAAGCCCAATCTGGGCAAAACACATCAAGGGGCATGGCCAAGGGCCGCACTTCTGCGGGATCTGTCACTGGACACAGTGGATGACCAATCAGTGTACCAGCCGCTGCCGGTACCATGAGATTACTGTAACCAATCACAGCAGATCACATGACAATTGTACACAATCAGGGGCGGACTGACCATTTGGAAACTCGGGCACTGCCCGAGAGCCCGGGGTCAGTAGAGGGCCCCATGAGATGCCCCGGTACCTTTTTCATAGGCTTTTTTGAGTTTGGGCAAGGACACAGGGGCCCCATTATCCCCTATTGCCCGGGGGCCACATGAGTTGTCAGTCCGCCCCTGTACACAATGGATGGCTTTCATTCATGCACAATCATTTCATTCATGCACAATGAACCAATCACAGCCCATCTGTACCATGTGATTAGCTGAGGCCAATCACAGCTAACCACAATAAAAAACACTGAATTATTCAATTTCATTCAGTAAAACTGGTTGCTGATAACAGTTAAATTCACTTGTATAAGCAATTATAATGTGTATCAAAAGTCCTGATCACTTTCCAAGAGTAGTACAACATTACTATGGTACCATTATATTGCTCTGGTCACAAATCATAAAAAAGAAACATATTTAATAAGAAAGAAAAAATATGTACAAAAAATAATAATTAAAAAATATTACTGTCACCAGTCAGTGTCCCTGATCACCGCTACACCAGATATATGATGGTGCTGTACTGCACTGGTGACAGTATATAAAAAAGAAAGTGAAAAAAAAAACATTTTGTTTTTAATTTCTTCTTTTTCCAAAACATTGTGACAAAAAATTACAACTTCAAAAAACTTGTTATGCCTTTTACTAAATACATTGGACTGTCTTCTTTCCAAAAAGGGGTCATTTGGGGGATGTTTTTACTGCCCTGGCGTTTTTCTGGCCTCAAGAAATGTCAGTACATCAGGACTGATCAATTTTTGATAGAAGAAAAAAAATTTTTTTTCCCAATTTTTCAGTATTTCTTTATTTAGAACAATGCAATTGTTATAACAATGCAATATGGGTACAGTGCTGCATGACCGCGCAATAGTCATTCAAAGTGTGACAGCATGGAAAGCTGAAAATTGGCTCTGGCAGTAAGGGGGTGAAAGTGCGTGGTACTGAAGCCTATAGCCAGATGGCGGCCGGGCGAACAGCTCGTTCCTCTGGTTGGACATCATATGGCATCCTTTCAGGCAAGCGTAGTGTGCCTGCCCGCAGGGCTGCTCTGCGGCGCGATCTGTCACCAGCCCTGTACCTCGGACACGGCCGATGACAGTTGTATACAATGGATGGCTTCCTTTCATGCCATCCATTGTATACAAGTGTGGTCACATACAAGTGTCATGTGATTAACCATGGCCAAATCACAGATAAGCACAAAACAAAAACCCTGAATGAATCGATGCTATTCAGGTAACTTATTGCTTATAGCAAAGTAATTCTTTGCTATAAGCAAATTGTGTTAAAAAAAAAAAATGAATACAGATCACTTCCCCAAAGTAGTACAATGTTACTATGGTAACATTATAATACTTTGGTCATAGTGAAATATGAAAAACAAATCTTAAAAAAAGAGAAAAAAATGTAATAAAACATTTAAACTAATACAAATAATTAAAAAAATTATCAAATATTTTTTTTCGTACTGTCACCATGCAATGTCCCTGATCCCCACCATGCCAGTTATATGATGACAAAACAAATAGAGAAAATAGTTTTTTTAATTTTTTAGCTTTCCGAAAAATTATGCCAAAAAAATTACAACTTCAAAAAACTCGCCATGCCTCTTATGAAATAAGTTGGACTGTCTACTTTGCAAAACGTGGTCATTTGGGGGATATCTGTACTGTTCTGACATCCTTGGACCTCAAGAAATTAGATTAGGCTGTCAGTACTTCAGGATTGATCAATTTTCAGATCTATCCCATAGTTTGTGAACTCATAACTTTCCTACAGACTAAATAATAAATACTAATTTGGGTTATTTTCACCAACGAAATATAGTAGAATACATCTTGGCCTAAATTTATGAAAAACAATTATTTATTTGCAAACTTTTATAACAGAAAAAAAGAAAAACTTTTTTTTTTCAAAATTTTTGGTCTTTTTTTGCTAATTTAGCAAAAAATAAAAACCCCAGTGGTCATTAAATACCACCAAAAGAAAGCTCTAGTTGTGTGAAGAAAATAATAAAATTTTATTTTGGGTACAGTGTTGTATGACCGTGCAATTGTCATTCAAAGTGTGAGAGTGCAGTAACCTGAAAAATGGTCTGGGCAGGAAGGGGGTAAAAGTGCCCTGTATGGAAGTGGTTAATATGGGGTACACAGCAGCCCCTCTTAATCATTCACATAAAAAAGTAAGGACAAATAAAAATACACACCCTGTGCAAACCAAACTTTAACTTCTTCCTGTCCGCTCATTGCATATAGACAGCGGACAGGAATCTTTTCTGATGCAGGTCAATGTACCTATACCTCAGCCTGCATCAGCCGCTCCTGTGCGGATCACAGAACACTCACCCGAGAGCCCAGCAATCGGTGTGTCACCTGAACACAGCGGATCACATTACTGCTGTATCTGGGTGATCGCATGATGTTTTACCATGTGACAGCTTTGACCAATCGCAGCACTCACATTGTAAACACTGGAAAGTAAAACTAAAGATCACTTCTCTCTTTAAGTGTGAGAACAGACAGAAGTAATCCTGCAGCCTGTGAGTGTACAGCAACCAGTCAGGCTGTTTGTACACTTACAGACTGCTGTGCCATCCCCCCTTTCCAGTGTCTCAGTTTAGTGCCCCAGTGTCTCTGATCAGTGCCCCATTATTTTCATATAAAATAATGCAGCCAGCCCCTTTCACCTGTCCCAGTGAGGGCAAAAACCAATGCCCTGATCACCTACATACCCCATACCAACACCCTGATCACCACCATATGCCATACCAGCACTCTGATCTCCACCATACCCCATAGCAACACCCTGATCACCACCATATGCCATACCAGCACTCTGATCTCCACCATACTCCATACCAGCACCTTGATCACCACCGTATACCATACCAGCACCCTTATCACCACCATACACCATACCAGCATCCTAATCACCACCATACCCCACACCAGCACCCTGATCACTCTCATACCCCATATCAGCATCCTGACTACCACCATACCAGTGTTCTGATCACCTCCATACCTCATGCTAATGTCCTGATAACTGCCATACTCCATACCAGAGTCCTGATCATTACCATACATCATACCAGCGTCCGGAATTTTAGGGTCTCAATTGATTAATTTTCAAATATATATTCCATAGTTTGTAGTCTTTATAACTTTCACTGAGACTACAACATTTACATTGTTTTGTATATGAACCCCCAAAAATGTAGCAGAATACATTTTGGCCTAAATTTCTGAAACAAAATTACTTATTTACAAAATTTCATAACAAAAACTGGGCAAAACATGATTTTTTTCTAAATTTTCGGTATTTCTTCGTTTGTATAGCAAAAAAATAACAAAAAACAAGTGGTAATCAAATACCACCAAAATAAATCTCTGTCTGTCTCAAAAAAAGTAAAGAAATTTCATATGGGTATAGTGTTGCATGACTGAGTATTTGTCACTCAAAGTGTGATAGTGCTGAAAGCTGAAAATTGACCTGGACTGGAAGAGGGCGAAAGTGTCCGGACTTGAAGTGGTTAATAGAAAAAAATAAACAATGCCACAATGTAAGTCAAATATCAATAATATCATCCAGCATTGTACAGTAGATCCATGTAAATAATGATGATGGACAAAGTTGACCCACCAGCACGACCACTAACCAACATGACAACCCTCTGTGCCCTATAATGTTCACACATTTCTACTCCCACTGAAAATTATGAATCCCGGCTGGCTAGTGTATGTCAATAAACCAGCTGGGGATGCTTTGTGATGTTATTGACCAATATGGACATGACCAGCCAGTTGTTTACAATAAAAGCCAGGGGAATATTTCATTTTGTGGTATTAGTCCTACCACAGTGATAGACTTCCAGCTGATGTTTCTTTATAAATGTTGCTCAGCCATTCATCAAACCGAGCAGGCTGGATTCAGGTTGAATTTTTTTCTCAAGCTCATTCCTAATAGTGAGCAACATTAAAATGTGCATCTCTTAATAACATTTTTTTTTTTTTATTTGTTTATTTTTTTTTTCTTTAATGGAATGAGGAAATTCTTCTGCCACAAGCAGATTATGAAGGATTATCCTTCTCAATTGCTGAAAGACACTATATACTGGCTTTGTGAAATTTTGTTTTGCTTTCAACACTACTAAAACAAATCTTCACCATATTTGTCACAACCTTGGAGAACTCCCTTATGGATATAGCTTGTTTTTGATGCACTGATTTGCAGCCTGCTCTCTAGCCCCTTGTCCAAATAGGCAGTTGGATATGTAATTACTGTATGTAACCCTACAACCCTACAACCAGGCTTTGCTATGGGCATAAACTAAAATATATCATTTTCTAACTTGGGTAAAAGGTGGTAAATCCAGGTTACAGATTTATCAGTAAAGCTACTGGTGTCTTTGACTATTACTGTGTATGTTCTTGCAAATACTTTCTTTATGTAATACATACAGAAATATCTAAAACTATATAAGGCTAAGTGTTACTGATATAGGAAAACATTCATCTCAGCTTGACCTTTACCTTTCTATAGCCTGTTAACCTATACTACAGCTCTGTAGTCAACATTTTATGACACTTTGAGATTAAGATACTTGTTTTTTTTCTGCTAAAACAGCTTCCATGCCACATATGCTCTGACAGTAAATTGAGAATTTCTGATATTAAAACTAGTGTTGATTTATCTGTAAAGATTCTCTTCATGCCATACATATGGAAATATCTAACACTGCATACCACTGTGTGATTTGACATGGACTAATATCAGCTCCTGCTCACTTTCCTATTGCCTTCTAACCTATACATACATACATACATAACCTATACATACATACATACATAACCTATACATACATACATACATAACCTATACATACCTATAGCCTTGTATTCAACGTTTGATGATACTTTGAGAGTTACTTGCTTGGCTTGCTTGTAAAAACAGCTTTCATGCCACATGTGCTGCTACAGTAAACTGTTGACCTTTTTCCATTAACTTGACACCAGGGGCGGACTGACAACTCATGGGGCCCCCAGGCAATAGGGGAACATGGGGCCCCTGTGTCCTTGCCCACACTCAAAGCACACCCAAAAAAGCCGATAAAAAGGTACCAGGGGCATTTCATGGGGTCCCCTACTGACCCTGTGCCCTCGGGCAGTGCCCGAGTTTTCGAATGGTCAGTCCGCCCCTGCTTGACACTAAACTCTGGTTTAACTGCTTCCTGCCTAGGCCATTTTTCAGGTTTCAGCGCTTACACACTTTGAATGACAATTGCATGGTCATACAACATTGTACCCAAACTAAAATTTTATAATTTTCTTCACACAACTAGAGCTTTCTTTTGGTGGTATTTAATCACCACTTGGGTTTTTATTTTTTGCTAAATTAACAAAAAAGACCAAATTTATTTAAAAAAAACCACATTTTTCTTTGTTTCTGTTATAAAAGTTTGCAAATAAATAATTGTTCTTCATACATTTAGGCCAAGATGTATTCTGCTACATGTCTTTGGTGAAAATAACCCAAATTAGTATTTATTATTTAGTCTGTAGGAAAGTTATAGAGTTCACAAACTATGGTATAGATCTGAATATTGATCAATCCTGAAGTACTGACAGCCAATCTAATTTCTTGAGGTCCAAGAATGTCAGAACAGTACAGATATCCCCCAAATGACCACTTTTTGCAAAGTAAACAGTCCGACTTATTTCATAAGAGACATAACGAGTTTTTTGAAGTTGTAATTTTTTTGTCATAATTTTTCGCAAAATTAAAAAAAATCAAAAAAATTATTTTCACTATTTTTTTTTACATACTGTCACCAGTGCAATACAGCATCATCATATAACTGGCATGGCAGTGATCAGGGACACTGCCTGGTGACAGTACGAAAAAAACAATTATAATTTTTTTTTATTTTTTTTTTTCATTAGTTTTAAGGTTTTATTACTTTTTTTTTTCATATTTCACTATGACCAAAGTAGTACAATGTTACCATAGTAACATTGTACTACTTTGGGGAAGTGATCAGTATTTTTTATTTTTTTTTTTTTTACACAATTTGCTTATAGCAAAGAATTACTTTGCTATATGCAAGCATTTACCTGAATGACATTGATTCATTCAGGGATTTTTTTTGTGCTTATCTGTGATTTGGCCACGGCTAATCACATGACACAGATGGGCTATGATTGGCTCAGCTTGTGCATGTGATCGCTGTGACCATTCCCAGCTAGATACACTAGTATACAATGGATGGCATGAAAGGAAGCCATCCATTGTATACAACTGTTATGTGACCTGCTGTGATTGGTCACAGCAGGTCACATGGTACTGGCAATGGGGTCGGTACACAGATCTGTCATCGGCCGTGTCCGAGGTACACGGCCGGTGACAGATCGCGCCACAGAGTGGCCCTGCGGACAGGCGCACTGCGCATGCCTGAAAGGACACCAAATGGCGTCCACCCAGAGGGACGAGCTGTTTGCCTGGCCGCCATCTGGCTCTAGGCTGGGTAGCAGCTAGTTAAAAAACATATATTCTATTCAAATTTGTATTCTTAACCTAAAAGTACCCTCTGTTGCTCTCAGCTTCTCCTTCTCCTTTTCTGCAGCACTGACCTAACTTCCAATTAGAGGGTGGTTACTTTTGTGCTCTATGGTCCCACTATAAATAGGAATGTAGCCACCATCTGTTGATCACTTTTGAGATTGTGTAGGGACAATAGAGTATGGACTAATGGATATTTAGTTTGCATAGAGTAGTGCACGATTGTAACTAATGTGCGCTGATCATTTCATACAAAACATCGTAGGAAAGAATTTAATGAAAAATAGATTAAAGAGTTTAAGTTCTGGATGTTAATCGATTATTTTTTGAAGAATAAGGAGATTGTTTAGTGTCAATTTAAGCCCATTACTAGTTCTTGAGGTATACATCAATCTACAGTATATATGGAATTACAGTTTTCCAGCTTTTCTTATGGGAGCCACAGGAACTTTATCTCCAATATCCACTATTTATATACCCCTCAAACATGCAGATCTTGGCCTCTTCCCCTCCTACTCCCCTCCTCTAGAAATCTCTCAGGTTTCTGGAGAGGCGGGAGGGTTCCTAAAGCCCAGGCCTGATCCAAGGCTGCTACTCAGAATCTGCCTAAAAAATTAAAAAAACAAACAACCTCTTTGGCTAACCTGGAAGGCATTACATACATATGAAATAGAATCATTGTCCTGTAGATAAGACATAAGCAATTCAATACTTAAATCTGGCTATAATGAAATTTATATTTTTTTTACATAAGATTTATACAACTTTCACTCAGGATTCACACATTTCCCCCAACTATATCCAATTAGAAAAATGTGAATCCTAGGGGGAAGTTGCTATTCGTACTTTTGTTCAAAAACTGCCTTGATGTAATATACATGAGCATTACTAGGTTTGTTTCATTTTTTATGTACTTAAAAGAATATTCCAACAGAAATGTTGTCTGTTGTTTTCCTGTGCACAAAATGCACAGAAAATTGAGAAGCACATTTCTATCATATCAGTATATAAAATAATTTACTCAATTAATATTTTGTTGAACTTGATGAAGTAGAAGCAATAACGTGAAGGTTAATGAGGAATTAAATTGCATGTATGAAGGTAACCTACACAGACTGGCCTTACGGTCTAGTACATTAGTAAGTAATTATCAAGACTATTTTGATGAATAATTTTCATCAGCATGTTAAAATGTTCCACTAAAGAGGTTTGATGAAATGATACTAAATCTTCTGTTATACTAAAATAAAGGCTAAAGCAAAATAAGACATGCTTTTCTTAAAAAAAAAAGTATTAGCTTTAGTAACTTTTACACAGTTGCACAATATCACAGCATATTTTAAAAGTATAATCAACAGTAAAAATGACAAAGGATAAGCAGTGATTCTGGCTAAATTGATTTTGCTGCAGAATTTCCAATTTTGCCTTTGGCAAAGTTTAACTAAAATGGATTTAATGATGTGGTGCCGTTTATTTTTGCTTATGCCACTTTATAGTATTTGTAAAAGATCAGAAAACCTAGCCCTATCTGAGGTTTGGTTTTAATTAAGATTGATTTTGCCAGCCAATGTGAAGTACCTTTCCACACAAATCATAAAATCACATGCTGTAACACTCAAAGGTGAAAAGAAGGGATAGCAAAAGTTGTTAAAGCAGGGAAAGAAACAGTATATTTCCTTCTAAAGGATCATAATTATTCCTAATAATTTTTGGGAGGTTTGCCATTTTGTAACTTTTGGAAATTTATTGAGTCAAAACCATTTAAGCAAGAAAGTGAAGGAATAGGGTTCCTATGTTGTGGTGATGGGAAAAAGGTAGCATCAGCAGTAAAAGTGAGAGCAGCAGTAATACTGATGCTAGACACAAACAATGCTTCTAGAAGGCAAAATATTTTGTCCAGTTCATCTTTTGGATCTGATGGAAACATACGTGTAACATACAAGTCACCTATCATTCAACTTTTTTTCAACCACCCTGTCAATATTTTATATTCAGTCAGCACCACAGGCAACAGACTGCAACTCTGATCTGTGTAGTCTGACAGAGGGAATGTATCCTTGCTGTCGGAATACAAAGACACGGGAGAATATCCCCATCCATCTTTAGTGTGTTGATGGAGAATTGGGTAAGTTTTTTTTGGTTTAACTCACTGGTTGAAAGAAAAAAATTTATTCATGTATGGCTAACTATGACAAAGTAAGCTTGTGTGACTAAAACAAGACTGACTAGCACCTGACTCCAAGTTAATGTATTTGGATCAGATTAATTGTCCAGTTAGTCATGTTCCTGCTGGCACTGCAAAGGCAAGTTTGCAATTTAATCTACAAAGCCAATCAGATACTTAGGCAGGGCTGTAGATATTTTTTTTCTGGAGGGGTCAGCTCTCAGTTAAGCTGAAATTCTAGCTCTAGACCTCCTCTGTAAATCTAAAATGGTAGCTTGTAAAGGCTTTTACAGCATTGCCTATGGATATTAAAAATGTATGCAGTTTGTAGCCATTGCACGAGGCATGGGTATCTTTAAAGCATGTTATGTTTGGTATCTATTTACTTGGCATACCGTCATCTTTTATATTTTACCAAATAAATTTCCAATATACTGTGTTTTTGTGCATAAAAAGTAATAAAAGTGTATTTTTGCAAAAAAATCTGAGTTTGAAAAATCTCTGTGCAAGTACTATGTGACATAAAAAATTGCAGCACCCACCATTTTTTTCACTAGGGTGTCTGCTTTAAAAATATATATAATGTTTGGGGGTTCAATGTAATTCCCTATAAAAAATACAGATTTTTTTCATGGGAACAAAAAGTGTCAGAAAAGGCTTGGTCTTCAGGTGGTTAGAAGAGTGAATGATGTATGGTATAAATTTCTGATGCTGGGCATAAAATGCCCCCACCCCCCAAAATGAACAATTTTTGGAAAGTAGACACCCAAACTATTTGCTGAGAGGCATGTTGGAGTCAATAGAAGAATTTATTTTTTCCACAAGTTTTTGAAAAATGACAAAAATAAGTTGTAATTTTTTTACACAAAATTGTCACTTAAATGATTTATTGCTCACACATGCCATGGTTATATGGGGAATTACTCACAAAATACATTCTTCTACTTCACCCAAGTATGGGGGTACCACATATGAGAGATTTTTTGGCAGTCTAACCAAGTACAGGACCCTAAAATCCAATGAGCACCTTCAGGCTTTTAAAGGGTTTTATTTCCTTATTATACTTCCTGACTACCTATCACAGTTTTGGAGGCCCTGAAATGCCAGGATAGCACCCCCCCCCCAAAAAAATGACCCCTATTTGGAAAACAGACACCCCAAAGAATTTGATAAGAAACATGGTGAACATTTTGCAGATCTTGTTTGTTGCCACAAGTTTTTGGAAAATGAAGAAAGAAAACAAGCACCTATTTTTTCTTTTTTTTTATATATATATATATTTCAAAACCTTGAGAGAAAAAATGAGATCTGCAAAATACTCACCATGCCTCTTTTTAAATTCCTTGGGGTGTCTACTTTCCAAAAAGGGGTCATTTGGGGGGGGGTTGGTGCCATCCTGGCATTTCAGGGCCTCCAAAACGGTGATGGGTAGTGAGGAAGTGAAATAAGGAAGTTACGCAGCTTCAGGCTTTCAAAGTGGTCATTGGATTTCAGGCTCCTGTATGTGGCTAGGCTCCCAAAAAGTCTCACACATGTGGTATCCCCATACTCGGTAGAAGTAGCAGAATGTATTTTGAGTTACAATTCCACATATAACCATGGCTCGTGTGAGAAATATATAATTTAATTGACAACTCTGTGTAAAATAAAAAATGTTTTTGTCATTTTCCAAAAACTTGTGGAAAAAAACAATCTTCCATGGACTCAATATGCCTCTCAGCAGATCGCTTAGGGTGTCTAATTTCAGAAGAGGGGTAATTTGGGGGTGTTTGTACTATCCTGATATTTTAGCACCTCAAGAAATGTGATGAGCAGTCAGAAAGTAAAAGCTGTGTAAATTCCATTATCTATACCATAGTTTGTAGACGTTATAACTTTTACACAAAGCAACAAATATACACTTATTGGGATTTTTTAACCAAACGCATGTAGCAGAATACATTTTGGCCTAAATTTATGAAGAAAAGTTTTTTGGATATTTTTTATGACAGAAATGAGAAAATATCGTTTTGGCTTTTTTTTGGTTGTGTTTTGTTTATAGCGCCAAAAATAAAAAGCGCACAGGTGATCAAATACTACCAAAATAAATCTCTATTTGTGTGAAAAAAGGAAGTAAATTTCATTGATGTCAATCAAATGCTAATTATTACTCCTGAGCTAATATGGTGAATTTCTATAAATAGGTGAAATACAAAAATTATAAATAAAATAAAAAATTAATAAATGTGTCTTGAATCAAAACTAATAAAAATTAAATCACCTTATTTTAAATGCACAAATAGGTTCGCAAACACATCACACCAACTTATAAATAGTGTTAGAATCTATGTAAAAACAAATAACTGTGCTGCGTTCCTATATTGATGTAAATAAACTATAAAAAAAACAGTGTAAATCCTTACCATATATAATCCAAACAGTACACAGCTTGTCTAGCCTGTATTTTTGGGCTAAAAATGGAGGTGAGCGCATAATTGAGCTTCATATATACCACAATCATCTATATGTTGGAGTGAATTCACCTATTTGTACCCATCTCTCAAAAAAGGAGGATTTTACTTTATTTTTGATATTGGACACATAATAATGTTATTACACTAATATTTCTCTATATCCTAAAGGAATCATTTAAGTAAATTTGTGTACTGTTTGGATTATATATGGTAAGGACTTACATTGGTTTTTATAGGAGCGCAGCACAGTTATTTGTTTTTACATAAATTTAATTTATGTACCATATTGCATGACCACGCAATTCTCACTTAAACTAGAGCAGCGCTGTATAGCAAAAAAATGACGTAAATTGCAGTATCTATACCATAGTTTGTAGACGCTATAACTTTCACACAAAGCAATCAATATTCACTTATTGGGATTTTTTTTCCAAAAACATGTAGCAGAATACATTTTGGCCTAACTTTATGACTAACTTTGAGTCTACTATATATTTTTTATAGCCGAAAGTAAAAAATAGTTTTTCTTCAAAATGTTTGGTCTTTTTTTGTTTATAGTGTGAAAAATAAAAAGCGCACAGGTGATCAAATACCACCGAAAGAAAGCTCTATTTGTGTGAAAAAAAGGACATAAACTTTGTGTGGGTACATCATTGCATGACCGCGCAATTATCAGTTGAAATCAGTTGAAAGTGCAGCGCCTGGTCAAGAAGGGGGGCAAGTTGTTAAGTATCCAATCCATTTTATCATATCCCTTTGCATGCCTGTTACTTTTTGTTACTTTACCTTTAAAACTAACCCTTGTCTACACACATACCCTTGTAAGTCCTATACCCTGACTTTTGACTCGTACTCTTTATAATGCTTAGACATAGGTGATCACCAGCTGGACACAACTAAGGTGTCCATTTATGAACCAGCAGTAATAGATCGCTGCTCAGTTCTCCGGCATTCTTGGAGAACACAGTTCTCCTGTGAATGCCATTTATGAAGCATATGTAGATCGGTTCTCCAAACGAAGGGAGAACGGTCTACAAACGCTGGAAAACGGCTGATTTTACTATAATTTCGCAAGATTACAGTAAAAGATCAGTTTACTAAGCAGAGGTAAATTATCTCTGCTTAGTTTTCGGTCCCTCCGATTCTCCAGCTTTGGGCTGGAGAATCTGGAGGGAGAACACAGATCTCCAGAGAAGGGCTGAACATATTCTCCTGAGTGTTATAAACTGTGAATGACCAGAGAATAGCTGTAATCCTCTGAATCTCAGCTATTCTGTGTGTCATAAACGGACACCATAAGCTGATAAATGTATTGCACCAACATGGCTCCCATGCTATCTTCATGCACTATTTAAAGCCATATAATGTCTTGATAGAAAACCTTTATATATATATTCCCTCTATTTACCAATCAATCTGCCTGGACTTCCATGTGTTTTATTGAAAGTTGTTTTCTGTTTGTTTGGTGAGCAGTAATATATTTTTCCACTTAGCATTTTTATTAAAACATTACCAGACATTTCTGTTATAAAATGACACAAGCATTTTTAAAGTTAACAAAGCATCTACTGCTACAATGTAAAAAGATTAAACCAACTGTGATACATCTTTTAATTCATTTAAAATTTAATAGATTCTAATAGACACATTTTCATTTTATCACTCAAAAGATTTATTAGATCCTAGTATACCTATTGCAGCAATTGATTTGTATCTTTCAATAGTGAGTATTGTTTGTAGTTATAGTTACTCACCGTTCTAATGGATATGTTCATTATTTTTATGGTTGTAGCTAATAACAGGTTTAATGGATGTATTTATCTATGTATGTATCTTGTTAGATTCCTCATCTTTGTTGATTTTTTTTTTCATTCCAGTAATGTATGATTAATCATTAAAGTAATAATCCTCATGAATACCTGTTATATTTTTGTTTTTTTTATTGAGGAAAATAAAGTGATAATAAGCCAAAAACCATAATTGTAATATATTGCAGTTTACCAATCACTAGATGTGGTGGCTGCATTAGGTTCTTTTAAGCTTTTTCCCCTGTGTTTTCACCTGGTAATATAGCCAGTAGCACACCCCCTGTATTAGAGTACACACACTCTGGATGAAGGAGCACAAGAGCACCTATGGGCAGCCACATTGTTAATCTGGGAAGGGGAAAGTTAGAGCAGATTAGTAGCCGAGTAGCAAATTTAGATACACCAACATACTGAAGCCAAACTCCAGCTCCGCAAGCAGCTACAGCAGCAGTTGTTTTTTTTTTCATTAAAGATTTTACATGAATAAATAAAAGCTGATCATTGTTATCAACCCTCTAAGTGTTAAGTGTTTTGTTTAACCCTTGTAACTGCTACATTTGCTGGAGAGCTTGTTTTTTTGAAAATCAACAGACTTACTAGCTGGATCACCAGATAAAAATAAAAGCACGCCTAAAAAAAAAAACTAATGCAGTCATCACATCTAAGAATTGGAAAGCTGCAATAAAACACATATTTGTTTTGGGTATAATACCACTTTAAGGTAAAAAAAACTGAGGGTTGATTATTACAGGAACAGAAAATTCATAAGAAGGGAATTACAAGCAACAAATACAAAAACAAAAACAAATATAAAGTACTCTATGTGACAAATAATCTTCATATGAAGAAACACAATGGTGATATTGGTATACAATATTATTTATTTCAGGTACTTATATAGCACTGTCAATTTATGCAGCACTTTACATATATGTATTTTGTACATTCACATCAGTCCCTAACCCTCAAGGGGCGTACAGTCTAAGGTCCCTAACTCACATTCATACATGCACGTACTAGAGCCAATTCACCTACCAGCATGTCTTTGGAGTGTGGGAGGAAACCAGAGTACCCAGAGGAAACCCCCACAGGCATAGGGAGAACATGCAAATTCCAGGCAGGAGGTGCGTGGCTGGGATTCGAACCAACGACCCCTAGTACTGCCAGGCGGAAGTGCTAACCATTTAGCCACTGTGCTGCCCAAATCATTGTAATTGCATGGTGTTAATGGTGACCAAGAATATAAAAAAAAAAATTAAATATTTATTCTACATAAATTGACCAATGAGGCATCATGATAGCCTAGCCTGTCAGAGAGTCAGGTTAAATATAATATTAAGGTAGTGTAGATAAACAATTGCAGGTACCTGACTGAGCCAACCTTCAAGCCTATACCTTTTACAATTTATCATAGTAGCCCCTATGGTCATATATACTGTATGACTGGAAGAACAATATTGTTGGGGGAGTAGTTTGAAGTACATGCAATCTGTTTAGGAGTAATAAACAAAGTCTGTAGAAAAACAGTGGTGAACTTATCTAGTTGCAAATCTGAGAACAGACCCAGGATACTACAATTTAGGTTCAAAGAGATTGGGGAGCTGATTATACGATTGGGGAGCTGATTATACCATGTAGGAAGTTGATCACCTGTTTACAGTATCTGTGAATCAAAGAGCATGGCCAAAGTAAATGGAAAAATGAGGAGACATAACAATGTGTTCCTTAGGACATAAAGAATTTTTGCAAGTAGAATCATTTTATTAAACCAGCCCAGCCCATCACTCCCAAAGGGAGTCTGATACATGACTATATTTTAGATGTCTGATTAGCTCCTGCTTCTGTCAATCAAATCCAGTGACAAGGAAGTAGGGGGTGGGGTTGAGTCGCACTGTGTGTGTTAATTGGCACATAGAGCGCAGCTTCCTATGGTGGCACAAGGAGAAGAGAAGGTGCGACAGCACCTGTGAGGAACCTGTGAAGAGGAGAATTAGGCTTCTCTGAATGTATGGGACTATAAAAAACAGCCTCACGCTCACTTAAGTGGATGATGCATCAGTCTGATACCTCATCTGCCCCCTGCTGCCTTTAGGACCAAGAACTAAGCAATCAAAGACCACTGATCACTCAGTTCTTCAGTGAGAAGACAGCCAGTGACTGTCAGCAGCTCTGTGTTCTGCCCCTCCATTGCTCACTGGAGCGCCAGGCAGTGCAGAAGGAGGGAGTAGTGGCTCACTGAGAGGCTAAGTCTTCTGCCTGTCCAGACATCTGGATGGATCCCAATATTAAAGATGGGATCTCTCCAGAGCCTTAACCAGCTCAATGATGTCAGCTGACAGCAGGATTTAGCTCACTGTCAGATGAAAATGGGTCACAAGAGTGCACAACTGAGTGTACTCCTGTGGTCCATAGAATAAGTAGGGACAAAAGCATGTTGGCCCTACCTCTCTTTTAACTTTACAATCACTTTAAGGGCCTAGTTCTAGATCTCCATCTGCTCAACACAATTTTGCCACATTATGTTCCTTTTTTTTTTTTATTTTTTTTTTTTATTTCAAAGGCAGCAAAATGTTTTAGGGTATACAACAGGAATGCATTGAAATGTACAATAGTATTAATTGTGGGTTAATGTCTAAAGAGCTCTCTCCAAGCACAAAGTGGTATGAGATGAGCCAACTAGCCCAACAAGTACAGCAATAAAGCTAAATAAATGCTGCAATACAATGGTCTAAGAAACTCAACAATTTCTTATCAATGAGAACTAGAATACAAACCACTAGGGATCAGATATGGTTTGGGTTAAGCTGTTCACGGTTTGCAGACTAAATTTACTTTCCTACCCAAATTTATGGCTGTTGTTGCATGAAATCATTAATGTAGAGGCAGTATTACTACCACAACTTAATGACAGCTTATGGTCCTCCACTGGCATGTTTCAAATTTTGAACAAGCTGGTGGGCACTAAGTACTCATTTACATGAAGGGAGAACAATATCCCTGGGGACCTCTTAATTTTAATGGGGCTTCCATATTCCCATAATTTCTCCCTCGGTAGACCCCCATATCCACTTAGAGTGGGAATGAGGCTTTTGTCTCCATCAGCATTGAGACAGCTGGAGATTATCACTTTCTCAATCAAGACTTGCCATTAATCTAAACCTACATGACAGTTTGACAACATTTAGTGGCTCCCACGTGTAATAATGACACACTTCAAAAGGACATGATTGCCATTCTTGTTGAATTATGTCATTTATAGAAAAGGTTTTCACCATCTCAAGAAATTACTTAGTCTAACTAATCTGTTAGGACAATATATAATGATCAATTAACATTTTATTTATACATTATTACATGTCAATATCCAAACTGAAGAAAATTCCACTGACTGGAGGTGCTTAATGCTGAAGTTTAGCCATAATACAATTCTCTATATCTTTAGTGAGCTAAGTTACCTGTAATAAACAATGTCAGGCAGTTTGGAACCTGCAGAAATCTTAACTGCAGAGATGTAATTTCCTCTTTCTGCTGCTGAACTTCTAGGGCTGTGAGGGTTATTAGCCTCAGGTCTTTTGTGAAGCTTCTGTGACATCCCAAAGAGGATCTGCGCCCTTCTCCATCCTCTTTTATTAAAGAACTTTACCCAACAACTTGATAAAAAATAATGTTATTTATTAAGGAACATACATTCCACATTAACCCCTTCATGCCGACGTAACACAAGGATGCAGCCTCACAGAACTGGGCTTTTTTTCCGTGGGGCCAGATATTTGCATACCTGCCTCTGTGCTGGGAGCATGCTGCACAGCGCACTCCCAATACAAAGACTGGGGTGTCAGTGAGAGCCCCAGGTCCCATTCTAACTATCAGGACCCGGGACTCCCGATTCCGGGTCACATGATCGCTGTGATAGCCTCTGATTGGCTATCACAGTGATCAGTCACTGTGAAGCCCGCCCCCCTGTGTTTTTTTTCTCTCTGAATGGAGGAGAGAGATACATTGTATCTCTCTCTCTCCTTGCAGAGAGAAAAAACAACAACTGTTTGTAGAAAAAAAAAAAAGATGAATAAATAAATATTAAAAAATAAAATAAAGAAAAAATACCTAGATCAAGGTTTGATCACGCTCAGTGCCAGGGTTAGTGTTTGGGTCAAAGGCCAAGATCAAAGGTCAGATTCAAAGGTCAGGTTTTTTTTTTTAAATGGTGTCAGTGTGTTTTAGGTAAAAAAACCAAAAAAAACCCCCAAAATGCACACTATTGATTCTGGGCTGTAGTACAGGTACATACAACAACTAAAATACGCGTATATGGTATCACTGCGATCGCCAAGAGCTGGAAAATTTATTGTGGGTTGTTCTTTGGTGGTAGGTTATGGTAGAAACAAGAAACACACAGCGAAATTAAAAAATATATTATTTTACTATTTTGAGGCAGTTTTCCTTTGATAATAAAAAAAATCAGGAGATATCCATTACCATTTACCACCAAATGAAAGCCCTCTTTGTCTTTGTAAAGGTATAATTTACCTGGATGTACAAAGTAGTTGTCTTGATATGTACGGTTTTACTAACACATGTCAAAGTTGCAGAATTTTACTTGCGCTTTAAGATTTGTTTTACCTTTAGGTGTGAAGAGGTTAATAATTATGCTACAAAAATTAGTGTGTGCTGTAAATTGTCTCCAGAATTCTTCCTGTTTATTCGTGTTGGAGGCTACCATTTTTCTGAACTTCAGAGCCCCTCAGCAGCAGAAAATCTTTAGGCTGTCAGTAGATCAACCTCTACATTTGAGGCATCATCCCTAAAAATAGAGAGCAACTGCAAATGTCTAGAGCAGAGTTAGACGGTGTATTACAGGATTTTAAACAGTATAAGCACTTATTTTTAATGTTTTGCATAGTTTTACTTGCATAAGGGGCCAGCATGAGGTGATCTGGCAGGACTTAATTTTCTGACTAATTTTCCACTTTTAACAAATATTCTCTTACTGCTTTCACTGCCTGTCACAAGATCTGTGAATGGGGTAACGTCCAATGAGTCAAAGTATTCTGCCCCATTTGCAGATTGTGTTACAGGCCGTGAAAGTAATGAAAGAACATTTCTCATTGGAGAATGAGGGTGGAGGGGGTGGATCTCTGTTGGGAACTATTTCACAGCAGCTTCACAGTGGACTCTGAGCTATTAACCCCCACAGCACCTGAAGTTCAGGGCAGGAAGAGGATGAGGTATTCCTGGAGTGAAGATTTCTACAGAATCTAGCTGCCTGTACAACATGCAGAGGTGGACTGACCATTTGGAAACTTGTGCACTGCCCGAGGGGCCAGGGTCAGTAGGGGGCCCCATAAGATACCCCTGGTACCTTTTTCATAGGCTTTTTTGAGTTTGGGCAAGGACACAGGGGCCCCTTGATCCCCTATTGCCCGGGGGCTCCATGAATTGTCAGTCTGCCCCTGACAACATGAGACATATATCATTACAGTTTTATGGCTAAACTTCCACTTTAATACTTCTTTTATCAAGATTCACACATATTTGGTATAATTCACAACAGTTTTAAAGAGTTTGTACAACTTATTATGGCATTTTTCAATGCTACCTTTTTAATTTACATCATAATTCAAATCAAATCAATAATAAACTCACAATTATAATTTAGTTAGTTCTAAGTGCATATGCAACTCAAAAGTATGTGCTTGCATTTTATCATGTGCTAAATGTACGTATGTCATGCAAATTTTGCAGATGATTCATTCAAGAGTTTCAAGTGTAAAAGTGGATATTTAGGATTGTAAATTGAGACAGATGTGTTTAGTTTTGTTGAAGACAGGTGATATTTAGCTGCTGACAAGCGAGATGGAACCTTTTGGGCCCATTCATACTTGTGTGTAACAATGCATGCATTGCAATGCACAACAACGTGTGTGTTATAATTGTCTTCTCATTTATATAATTCTGTTCACATTTATGTATTATGAAATAATACATTATTTCACAATACATGAATTACTTATTTTACATGCATTACTTATTTTGGTGCAATGTAGCATACTGAATGGCCCATACAGGTCATAATGTGTGCCATGTTGGCATGTGTTGTGGCACTGCTTATTGATAAGACCCATCCTCTGTGACCTTATGTCTCGTGTAGTAGAATATGTTTGTTTGAAGCTCAGTGTGCAAAGCAAACAGGTCTTAGTCTGTTCAAAAACCACACTCCATTGTTTCAATATATCTTACAGACAGTCTGATAGCATTGTATAAATTATATACAATATCTATTTTTTATGAGAATGATAAAAGTGTGTGTAAAATTGCCAGGATGGCCTATATAATATTGTTATAAAAATTATCCCCCTAATGTTGACTTGCCACTTGGACATTCTTTACATATTTTATAATTGTGTGATTAAAGTAGAACTCCTGGAAAAGCTAACTTATTTTTTTCAAAAGAGTGGAGATGGTGTCAAATCCTAATGTCCTTAATGTCACAAAGAGAAACTGAGAGGAAAACATAAACTATACATTTGTTACCAGGCCTGGATTTTTTCTTTTAATCAAACAGTAGTGACACATACAGCAAGGAAACCATATATGTTATACAGTAATAGTTTCTGGGTCTATCCAAGGTATAAACAAATACATTTTGAATTAGTGAAAATTACATTGTGCAGCTTACTATAAGTACATGCTCTAGGGAATTCTATTTTCAGTTCATGACAATAAAACGCTATGAGTGGTTATGGTGCGCTCTCATTACTGCAAGGCTGTTTGCCTTGAACCAACAAACATAGAATTAGAACTTTGCTAGAATACAAGTATTTGATCAAACAATTTCCCTATTATGAAATACAGTGAGACTTGTCTTAAGTAGTGGTACACATTAGTGATGAATTATTCAAACATTTGCTAATAAGATTCCTGGTAATCTTAAAAACCCAGTCATGGGTCAAGAGAATTGTCACACACTTGATAGATTTACCATTCCTGAATCCTTTTGGAAAATCAGCAATTTTTGGTCTCTCCTGCATACAGCTTAGCATAGTGATAAAAACAATAATCTAATTTTTCAAACAAATTTGTCATGTTGTCATGTTTACAGTACAAAGCATGTGCCCAAAACAAAATTAATATACTTTCTAGCTGCTGGGCAAGCCACCTGCTAAAGAAAAACCATTGGGCAAACCTATCTTTGTTGCCTCACTCCCACTTTCTCTTTTGGCTGCCCATTGTGCCATTTTCATGTTATAGTCAAGAGAATAATAAAAATAATTCCATCTTCTGAGTGATGTGATTTTGGAGGCCCCAGGCTGCTTTAGCTATGTACGCATTCTTGGGCACAGATAATTGCTGAATAGATCACATAATCCTCTACTTTTTGGACAAAATACCAAAGTTACATTCTACCACATTGTGGGCACTGCTGAGACAATGGTTAAATTCCCTCTCTCTGTGTCTAGGGTGCATCTGGAATAGAGTTGCATAAGGTGTTTAGACAGGGAAAATGCCTTCTCACCAACAGACACAATGGACATAGATGGTTCATGAATCCCTGTGAGAAGTTTGTAAGGAGGTATCTACAGATGATTGTCACAGAACGTTCTACAAAACCAGGAATTTATGTAAACCATAGCCCTAGAACTGTTCCCATAAGAACATACACCTATATAGCATAAACAAATATTGGCATCAACTATGCAAAAACACTAAAAAATGTGTCTTTAAAATAAAATATTACTACTTCCTGGAGGAATTATGACACTAATGTGCTTTCTAAATTTATTTTACAGTGGATGCATTAATGACCCAGTGATGCAGCACCAAATATATCTTCAACCATTATTGGAGAATTAAATGGGAGACATTGCTTTGCAGGGGGGTTGCAAGGGCAGTTCAAAAACTTGCATTTTTAATTCTTGTCCTGGAAATTCATAGCTAAGCATACACTTTGAGCATCCGCTATGTGTTGAACATCTTTATGAATAGTCCTGAAGCTAGCTTGGAGAGCAGCACAGGAAGAGGACAAGGACTACCAGAACACTAAAGCTAATATTGTGGACGAGGGGGCAAAGCATAAAGATTTACTTAACCCATCTTAGCCAGCCACAAAGAGAGTGCCAGTGTGCAGAACAGGCCACCAACAAAGAGAGACCTCATCTAGAGCAAGCATAGAAACCCTTACTTTGTGGATTTTCTTTTAAAAGTGGTGCCCAGAGATTTCCACCTTGATATATGGAGCTCAGTCCTCAATGTCAAAAGTCCATACCAGGCCTGAAAAAAGTCTAGGCCAATTGGCCATCTGCCATACCATCACCTCCCATAACCAATTAGATCAGTGGTCTCCAAACTTTGTCCCAGGGGCCAGATGCGGCCCTTTGCTAACTTTTATATGGCTCTTGGGGCACTATTTTTCTCCATGGATAGCAACAATCGGGCATAATCCCTCCCTCTGACACCAATGCAGAATAACTCACAATGACGGGTCACTATTTCTCTCAATGGGGCACAATTCCTTTCAGACATCAACAATAGAGCCCACTGATGAGGCTCCATTCCTCCCACTGACACCAAAGATGAGACATTGTTTATTCCACGTAAGTCATGACCTTTTCTACTCCCAATAGTCTGGCCCTTCTTAAGTCTGAAGGACAGTAAACTGGCCCTTTGTTTAACAAGTTTGGAGTCCCCTGATCTAGATGATGCTGCTCTCCAAACTCAGACAACAATATTGTACAACATTAGTGTCTCAGTCCACAATGCCACAATCTATCTCTTTCTCCATTACTCTTCTCTAATCCTTACCATCCCAACCCCCATAACCCCCTGGTCCCTTCTTTTCTCTAGACCCAGTACTGCCTTTTTGGAAACACAATGACTGGCAGACTGAAAATCTATTTTAATGATCATTATCCCACCTACTATAGTCTTTAGTTTATTTAGCCTTTGGCATATTTTCTTTTATGTCTGCACAAGGAGAATTGTTTTGTACTTATTGTAGAAACATTGGGGTTGATTTAGAAAAGCTGAAGAGTCTGAAATCTGGTGCAGCTGTGTATGGTAGCCAATCAGCTTCAAACTTTAGCTTGTTCAGTTAGGCTTAGACAAAAAAATGGAACTTGATTCATTTCTATGCAGAGATGCACCAGATTTTCAACTCTTCAGTTTTAGTAAATCAACCACATTATGATATACCCACGTTGGGTTTACTTTTGTTACAAATTATGAGTTTTGCAAAGTTTCAGACAATGAGTTTAAAGTCTAACACAATTTAACAACCAATAAACATGTTTTAGCTTTTATGCATAGTGGCGTGGTTTTACATTTCATATACAATCAAGGTAAGCCTACAGCAATATACACAAAGACGTCATGTGCACATGAACCATGATCAATTGGTTTCAACAAACAACATAACCATATTGGTACGTCTCTCAATTTATCATGAGTTTTTCACACGGGGAGACAGACTTCCTGAAAGGTAATTTGATGATCCAGATAAAGTGTCATAAGGGACAAAAGCTCATCCAAACTGTGAAAAACAATACAATTGTAAGTCTTGTACATTTAAAAACACAATGTTCAACATGGGCAACAATAGACAGGACATTATTAGTTGACTACACAAAGTCATTAAAAAAATAAATAAATAACTGTTTATATAGAGGGAGAATGAATTAATTTACATCAAAAAGGGCAAACTGTGTTAGAATACTAACACACTACCTTACCTGGTAAGCTAAACAACAAACATGCCTTACTTGCTCTTGGACATGCAGGCATAATTCATACATTTGTCCTCATAATCTCTTAGCTCAGCATAGAGAACCCAAAACTGATGTTTATGCTCTCAGTTGGCAGTAACTGGATACACCCAGTATCTTTGCCAGTTACTGGCTTAAACTTTTGTCTCCAAAATTAATGCAGCAGAAGCAGAAGCTGAAGCCACCAACACCAGGGACATATCCCACATGGCTAACAAAGAGTAACAACACACTGCCTAAAGTTTAACAAAATAAAGTTATAACACATTCCTGTCTGGAATCTATTGGCTCTCAATAATTATCTGGCCCATGTTGATCACATGAGATTAATGACAAGATACACTTTGAAAACACATTAATAATGCATGCAAATTGCATGTCAAAAACACAGGACAAAGCATCATAATGTGCATCAAAAGTGTCAATGGTCACTTTCTAGAAGTTTTGGAAGAGTTTAATTGGCCATTTCACAACAGAACTGAAACTGGAGAAACCGCATATTGCACTAGATTCTGGTCATTCTAATGTTGGCCCTGGAATGCCAGGATAGTAGAAGCAACCCCTCCAAATAACCCATTTTTGGAAAGTAAACACCCCAATGAATTTGATAAGAGGCATGGTGAGTATTTACAGATATTATTTTTGTCACAGAATTTTGAAAAAGAAAAAAAGAAAAGAAAAAATAATTTTTGGTTTTTTTCTTCATTTTCCAAAACCATGTGCAACAAATGAGATCTGCAAAATACTCACCATGCCACTTAGCAAATACCTTGGAGTGTCTACTTTCCAAAAAGGGGTCATTTGGAGCGGTTGCTTCTACTATCCTGGCATTTCAGGGCCAACATTAGAAGCTTATGCCACACATCACCCACTCTTGAAGACCAAGCCTTTTATGACACTTGACACTTGTTCACATGAAAAAACATTTTTTTTTGCTAGAAAATTACTTTGATCCCCCAAACAATATATATATTTTTTTAAAACAGAGGCCCTAGAGAATAAATTGGTGTGCTGAATTTATTTACATTATACAGTATTTGCGCAGCAATTTTTCAAACGCAAATCTTTTCAGAAAAATACACTTTTTAGAATTTTAATGCACAAAAACACAATATATTGCCCAATGGTTCAATAAAATGTTAAAAAGTATGTTACACCGAGTAAATAGATGCCAAACATGACATGCTTTAAAATTGTGCATGCCCGTGCAATGGCGACAAAGTACATACATTTTTAATATCGATAGGCAATGCTTTAAAAGCTTTTAGAGGTCACCAATTTGTATTTACACAGGAGGTCTAGTGTTGTAATTAATACCCTCTATCTGACGCTCTGCTAAGAGAATTCATGGAAAAAGTCGCTTACGAGTGATGGTCCATGCAATCGCCAAGGGTTGGATATTACTGACTGCATAGATAGATCTGACGCTCACAGCGATACCTCGCATGCATGGTGCAACTGCTGTTTACATACTGCACGGGGTCAACGCTTGCGCAAGCAGGTGTGTGTGCGCACAGGGAAGGTGAGGGTGCTTTTTTTTTTTTAGTTATTTTTTAATTTTTGTATTTTTACACTGTCCCTTTCTTTTTTTTTTTTTTTTTGTTATTGCTTTTATTGCCATCACAGGGAATGTAAATATCCCCTGTGACTGCAATAGGTATTGACAGGTATTCTTTTTTGAGAAATTTGGGGTCTATTAGACTCTAGATATATCCTCTGACCTTACATCATCTGATCTCACCAAGATTAGTGTGATCAGATGCTTTCCCAATTCACAAATGATGCTATTTATATCCTGCGAAACTGAAGTAGTGAAATGCTCATAGCTTCTGATTTCTTACACTATAGAGATGATTGGAGCCATTCTGGTCTCTGACAGCTCTATGGTCAGCCAGCGGATCTGCCGGATGCATTCTTGGATTCCCCTGTGGGACAGGAGAGCCCAAGAAAACAGTGGAAGGTGACAGGAGGGAAGGGCTGCAGGCATAATCCTGGTATAATCACTCAAAGTCCAGTGATGTACCAGTACATTGATGGTCCATGTTGGGCATATATGTAACAGCAGAGAACACGGGCATATGATGGATCGGGTCTGTGGACCAATATGACCGCAATTGATTCTTTTTTTTGTAATGCCCATATTGAGGGTTAAGTCCAAAAAAAGGTTTAAATTCAGAAGCCGTGATAGGTTTCTATGTAAATTGTCTAGCAATAGCTGAATTTGGGTGGGCAATGTATTGTTGTGTGTATAAATTGTCTTGGTCCAAGTCTTCCGTGAAAAATAGCGCAGGGGCTAAATGCTAGTACTGGCAGTGAACAGGGCTGATCCTGCTAACACTGCATTTTTGGGGACACTATACAAAGCAGGCACTAGTATAGTTTTGTTCATGATCATTATATTGATCCGTACAAACACTATACTAGTAATGGCAGTGATCTGTGACCTATAGCGTGAATGTGATAGTGTGTGAGCAATCTAATGCTAGGTGACTCTGGCTGAGAGGGGCGCTTACAGACTCTGACATTATCTGATGTCGCTAGCAGCAGGAATGCAGTTATCAGTGAAAAATTCTATATACTGACACTGTACTAATGGCACTGGCTGGTCTCCCTGGAGCGACTGGGGGGGCAGGCACATTCACACCCCAAAATTGGAAGCAGCCTAAGATTCCGTCACTTTGCCCAGAGTCGCTGCTCACCCGCAAAATGAGGGTAAGCAGTCAGCAAGTAGTTTAAAAAAAAAACCTTAAATTTGAAAAAAAAATTCTCAATACAGTATTTTTATTTTATTATTTTTAACATTCATTTAATTTTTTGTAAACACTTTTATCAGAATAGTACAATGTTACCATAGTAACATTGTACAACTGTGGTGGGAGTGATCGCGGATTTTTTTTTATACACTTTGCAGGAGAAATAAAGATCATTTATCCTGCAATACAAAGCTTGCTGTCATGAACCTAGCTCATTCATGAACTGTCATGAATGAGTTAGGTTTTTGACAGCTCAAGATAGTGATCTGTGATTGGCTGGAGCTGGTCACATGCTACAGGGTGCTATGGTTGGCTCCATGTATCATGTAACAGCTGTGGGCCAATCACAGCTCACTAGTAAGAGAAGCAGGGCCGATATGAATTACATTGATTCATAACAGCTTTGCTTACATTGTGATCATTTGATCACATAACGATCACATGATCATTAGGTCCCGTTCATCAGGATCTTCATTCCTCTGTGTCCGCCGGACACAGCAGTCATGGGTGGGGAGTGTCCCCCTGTGTTAGTACATCCAGAGCGATGTACAGGTACGTCGCTTTGCCTATAGCTGTCGCCCAGCCGCAGTACATTGCGGGCGAGCAGGCGGGAAGTGGTTAAATACCACCAAAACAAATCTCTATCCGTGTGAAAAAAATGATAACAAATTTCATATGGGTACAGTGTTGCATGTCCAATGTGCGACAGCACTGAAAAAATAAAATTGGCCCAGGCAGGAAGGGGGTAGAATTATGAAGTAGGCAAGTGGTTAAATAATTTTTCACATTTTTTTTTTTACATACTGTTACTAGTGTAGTACAGCATCATAATATCACTGATGTGGTGTGGTGATGAGCAGGAATACTGACTGGTGACAGTATATCTAAAAAAAAGTATATATAAAATATAATTAATAATGATGTATTACTTTTTTTAATTTTTTTATAATTTCTTTCTTTTTACAATTTTTGCTTACTATTGTGATGCAGTCATTGACTACAGATATCATATGGTACAATGCTGCTGAGAATGGCCTTTTACTATGTGATTGATCATAATAGAAAGCAAGCTGTCATGAATGGTTGCCATTTACAACAGTTTTGTTTAGACGTTATCATGTGAGTGCTATGATTGGTCATAGCAATCACATGATACCCTGAAACCAGACACAGCAGTCACAGGATCACAATACTGTGTGCCCCAGGGGGTGCACCAGCGCTCATGAACAAAGAGACATACAGGTACATTTTTGAGCCTGCTCATGCTGCTGACCAGCAATAAATGTACCACTACTCACCAGCAAGTGATTAATAGGTGAAGAATACAAGCCAGAAACAACTTGGCAAACTTTGCTAAACTGAGCAGCAGTGACCTAGAATCGTTATGTTCAAGTTTACCAAAACAGGTAAAATGTTGCAAATTTAGAAATGATCCAGAAATTCACATATTACCAAATCTTTAATATGTATATTGTTGAATCCAGCTGATTTATCCAAGTTATCCTAAAAAAAAAAAATATGTAAGTTCCAACACCAACCA
This sequence comes from Staurois parvus, assembly GCF_062004578.1. Lineage (NCBI taxonomy): Eukaryota > Metazoa > Chordata > Amphibia > Anura > Ranidae > Staurois > Staurois parvus. The sequence continues at coordinate 15,137,398 of NW_028317949.1, forward strand.
AACCATCTATTTTGTGCTGGCTTTGACAGAGTAATAAGCAATAGTGGCACCATGGAAAGATAAAGCATAATTGACTGTGTGGGTTTTAAAGAGTTCTTTTCACTTTGTCCTAATGAGACAAAGTCTCTTTTACTCATATTAATTTCAGTTGCAACTGTAAAAAAAATTATTTCCAAATAAAAAGAAAGAAAATTCAGGGTTCAGAAGATTATTAGTCCTCATGCACACTGGACGACTTTACAGCTGCTGTTTTTGGCTTTTTGCATTTTGTCTACAGACAGTAAACTCCCCAGCATGTTGTCCTCTGTATCCATGCACACATAAACTGTAATCAGTGTATTTTGGCTGGAAAAACCCCCAGAACTAGTGGGTTTCTATATGAGTTTTTTTAGATGTAAAAATGCTCTAACACTGAAAAATATGTCAAAATGCGGTAAAACCCGGTATATCGCAGCAAACCAGCATTTTATTGAGCAAAGAAAATATTGTGTGGTAAAAAAGAATGCTAAGAAACACAAACATGAAAAAATGCAGCAAAACACCGCAAAACGCTAATGCAAAAATGCTAAAAAGTGCTGAAAAACTCACATTTTTAACTTGACTTTACACAGTTAAGGTTACCAGCATTATTAAAATGCCCAATGTGCATGGAGCCTTATGATGAATTTTACAAATTGTTGTTTCCAGAAACTGCTAAATTAGTAGTGAATATGTATAACAATATTTGGATGGTACATTCCCCCTCCTCTATATTTGCAAATGCATATCGAACACTAATGTACATGCCAGATAAAGACTTTGAACTAATGCTTTCCTATTTCCTAATTTTACTTCACAACACAATCTAAATTACTAGCCATATTTATAACTATAGTCTTTTAGGAAAACTGTTTTGCCTGTATTGCTAACTGCACATCAAATACATTTTGTACAAGGAAGGTTGTCCATTAAAAACAGAGTGGCAAGAATTCTATTTTCATGTGTATAAGCTAACAACAAATATGTATTATTAAATCTCAATGCTGAAAATTGCATGGTGTTTATTATCACTCTGGCTCCAAAACAGCTTTGAAGCTTCTTTGCTACAGCAACATCTATATAACTCTCTTCATTTTGTTTTTGCTGTTCATTTGCCTCAGCCATTTATGAATAGATAATGCTGATTAAACTTGTAAATGAGTAGAAAAACATGTGTAGCAATTAATATTGAAAATGTGATGCCAAATTACTGTAAGGACTACCTTCTGTTAAGAATATGCAGAGAAATTTCAGCAAATTTTGTTTATCAAATCCTTTTGTGAAATCAACTGAAAAGCAACAAGCCTTTAACGGGCTATAATAAATTTAATGCCATTTTTAAACTCTTACATAACTAGGGCCATCTTGCAGCTTTATGAATTGAGAGCTTTGTATTTCTTATTTTTGTTACAAAGTGCAGAAGCACCATACAGTATAACAGATTGTCTTTCTCATCTTCTTGCCAGTAGGAAGACATTGTTTTTCATCTTTCTTTTATTCCCTATCTGCCAAGTTATTTACTTTGTGCTACCTTATTTCCATATAAAAACTCACATCTCTCTAACTCACCTCTGCTTCCTTGCTGTTATAAACATGTATGACCAATGGTGCTTGCTCGCCACTACAAGAGACCTTGTGTATTGAGTATACTCATATACCCTTATATTTTGAATTAAAAAATATAGTGCAAAACACTAATAAAATTCTATGTGCAAAGTCCAAAACCCTACTCAGTTCATAAACTCTAAACCAGCTATAACAACATTAAGTCCATGAAAAGTGAGAAATGGTTGTTAATCCACCATTCACACTGCCAAGTGATCCACTACCAATAGTTAAAGTGCTGTCCTCACTCACCAGATGCCATGACCTCCTTGTTGTACAACAAGAAAAGTCATATAGCACTTTGTGGTCACCCCAGGACCTCCTTAATCGTCGCCTCTTCCCGTTTTCTCCTCCTCTCCGGATGGTCAGATGATACTCCAATGGTATATTAGATGGCGTGTAATCCAAAAAAAGAGAAGGATCAATGCAAAAGCTGTAGCTGCATTTAGTTTTTGTGTTCTATAGAGCATGCCAAACACATTCAATGTTCTGTTTTTCTTACAGATGTGTCAGAGATTTGTTCTATCCTGATGCTGTAGCATTTCCTCTTTAGATCTGAAGTCAACTGTGCTCCTTGAAGCAGGGAACTCTTGAGTGATTGAGTTAACTGTAGGTAGCATCTCCTGCATCTTGAGCCGATCAGCAGGATCTGCTGCTTGGCTTGTGCTGCAGTGAATGATAGCACTGTCTTCTGGATCCATGTGCGCATGCACAAGCAAACCGGTAGGAAAACAGTGATATACAGGCGCTTGATTTTTCCTGTACAAGCTGACCTGTTGCAGTAAATGTATTGTGGTTGGTCGGCAAGCAGATATATAATTTTTTTCTTTATTATTTTTTAGTGCCTGTGCATATAAGTCAAAGCTTTGTGGCTACGGCATGTGCACAGCCATGTCAGGCTGTAATATTAGAACTTGGGTGGGCATCTGGCAGGGGCAGTACAACCTGTTTTTCCTGCCCCCAGCCACCCATGTGAAAGAGCCCCAACACAGCTTCTGCCCAACTTCATTTTGATCTAATCTTACTACATCTGCAGCAATCCAAGTTCAAAACAACTGCATTCTGATTTCATCCTTGGTTGATGTTCATCAACTCAGTTTAAACTCAGCTTCCTTCTGATATAGTCTAAATTCCACCTTCTTCAACTCAGTTGAGTTATGGTACAGGTTAATGCTTGGAATCCCATTTGGGTTTCTTTTAATATTAGGGTTATCATTTGGTGATACAAAAACAGATCTAGAATAGTGAAAGAAGAATTAAACAAAAAGAATGCTGACAGATAGGAGTTTCATAATAGAATAGATATTTCTCCCTGCTTAGCATACATTTGCAAAACTGCTCTGTACCAAGACACTGGGGGGAGATTTATAAAAACTGTAATAATGTTCAACATTTGGTGCAGCTGTGCATAGTAACCAATCAGCTTCCAGGTTTTATTGTCATTGCTTAATTGAACAAGCTGCAGATAGAAACTGATTGGCTACCATACACAGCTGCACCAGATTTTGCACTCTCCAGTTTTAGTAAATCTTCCCCAATGTGACTCCTGCACTTATGTGCAGGAGTGATGTCATCGAAACCCAGCCAACCAAGAGGCTAAAAGTAATAACCAGGGAGGAAGACTGGGAGAAGATGGAAGCACCCATGACCATCAGGAGCACCATCAGCACAGAGATGGAAGGGGTCAGAAGACACAATACTCTGTAATAATATATTAAAGTGTTGTGCATACAAGCACGTTATGGCTAAAAACTCTTTGGGCCTAATGTAAACATTTATTTTTGTATATGTTTAACCAATTCAATACCGTGCAATTTTACACCTTCCTGCCCAGGCCATTTTTCAGGTTTCAGCGCTCTCACACTTTGAATGACAATTGCGCAGTCATACAACATTGTACCCAAACTAAAATGTTATCATTTTCTTCACACAACTAGAGCTTTCTTTTGGTGGTATTTAATCATCGCTGGGATTTTTATTTTTTGCTAAATTAACAAAAAAGACCGAGAATTTTGAAAAAAAAACACGTTTTTCTTTGTTTCTGTTATAAAAGTTTGCAAATAAATAATTGTTCTTCATAAATTTAGGCCGAGATGTATTCTGCTACATGTCTTTGGTGAAAATAAACCAAATTAGGATGTATTTTTTAGTTTGTAGGAAAGTTATAGAGTTCACAAACTATGGTATAGATCTGAATATTGATCAATCCTGAAGTACTGACAGCCAATCTAATTTCTTGAGGTCCAAGAATGTCAGAATAGTACAGATATCCTCCAAATGACCCCTTTTTGCAAAGTAGACAGTCCGACGTACTTCATAAGAGGCATGGCGAGTTTTTTGAAGTTGTATTTTTTTTGTCATAATTTTTCAGAAAATGAAAAGATAAAAAAAAATATTTTCACTATTTTTTTTTTACATATTGTCACCAGTGCAGTACAGCATCATCATATAACTGGCATGGTGGTGATCAGGAACACTGACTGGTGACAGTGTGAAAAAAAAAAAAAATATTTTAAATTTTTTATTAATTTTTTTTTTCTTTTTTTAAGATTTTTTTTTCATATTTCACTATGTCCAAAGTAGTACAATGTTACCATAGTAACATTGTACTACTTTGGGGAAGTGATCAGTATTTTTTTTTTTTTTACACAATTTGTTTATAGCAAAGAATTACTTTGCTATAAGCAAGCATTTACCTGAATGACATTGATTCATTCAGGGTTTTTTTTTTTTTGGTGCTTAGCTGTGATTTGGCCACAGCTAATCACATGACATGTGATTAGCTGTGACCATTCACAGCTAGACACTAGTATACAATGGATGGCATGAATGAAGCCATCCATTGTAAACAACTGTCATGTGACCTGCTGTGATTGGTCACAGCAGGTCACATGGTACCGGCAACGGGGCCGGTACTCAGATCTGTCATCGGCCGTGTCCGAGGTACACGGCCAGTGACAGATCGTGCCACTGAGCGGCTCTGCAAGCGTGCGAACTGTGCATGTGCGGGAGGACGCCATATGGCAGCCTCCCGGAAAGGTAATGCATTTTTGCGGACGCCATTTGGCCATAGGCCGGGTGTCAAATGGTTAATTCAACTTTAAAATAACTACCCTAAACCTCGCATGCCATTTAAACCTTTTGCTGCAGGAGCCAATCTTGCATTTTTTTTCACACGTTTTAAAAAATAATTTTAGGCCAGAAAAATTATATAAACAAAATATTATATTTTTTTCTGAAATCAGACACCCTAGAGAATAAAATAGCGGTAATTGCAATTCTTTATTTCATACAATATTACCGCAAAGGTCTAAGAAATGAAACATTTTAGTAAAAAATACACTAAAGTTAATTTTAGAGCATACAAACATAATAAATTACCACATTTTTTGCTAAAATATAAAATATGAGGTTGAACCAAGTAAATAGATACTCGACATGTCAAACCTTAAATTTGCATACCCCCATAAAATGGCAACAAACTTCATTAACCTATATTTTTCATAGGTAATGCATTAAAAGCCCTCTATAGGTCATCAGTTTAGTATTACGGAGGAGCTCTGGTGCTAGAAATATTGCTCTCACTCCAACATGTGCAGCAATATGTAACATATGTATTGCAATCAATGTCTCATGCATAGACACCCCTGAAGCACATGTTTACATTTATACATGTGTATATGTGGGGTGGGGTGGCCTCAAAAATTTGGAAGGAAGTATAACTTTAATTTAAAAAAAAAACAATTTTTACTTAATGTTTTTTTCATCAAATAAGGGACAAAAAGCCACCTATGTGATGATTTTATGGTGATAGGTTCTCTTTAATGAGACATCTAGGGTCTAATAGACCCCAGATGTCTCCACTGTGCTTCACTGAATCTAATGTATGACATGGGGGGGACCCAGAAGTGTTGTTTTACACATTACTTCTAGGTCAGCAACAAGAAGGGGAGGAGAGCAGATGTTGGTCTTTTCTGCTCCCTCCCCCCAACACGGTGGCATTTGCTATGCCGGTCCTGGGCCAGCAGATTAAAAAAACAGAGCACTAAATACACGAGTCAGGAGCTCATGTTACCAGGGGTGTGTGAAAGCAATCATATGGCAGCACAGCAAGCAGAATGCTTCCATCTGGCAGGCAGGAGTCTGCTTGTCAGATATACACACAATCCCAGTGGCTTTAGCTACCAGGAGTGTGTGTAAAATCCCTGCTGTCAGGTCCCTGTGATGTACAGACCCGGCAGTGAAAGGATTAAAGCCCATTGCACTAGCAGTCACTGGGTGATTATTTAGTAATGGAAACCAATCAGATTCCAGATTTATTTTAATTTCAAAGTTTAAATGGACAAGCTGAAGTTAGAAGCCCATTGGTTACCATGCACAGCTGCATCAGATTCTGCGTGCTCCAGTTTTAGTAAGTTTCTCCCAGTGTCTCTTGTGAGTCCAATGCACATTGACAAAAAGCTAAATTTCACCTAGGGCCACATGCAAATTGAATACTTTTGCTTTGTCTCCTCTTTTTAGTGGTGTTTTTGGCAGACGCTTGATGCTTGTAAACACATTTAACTCATTTAGGTGAGTTTTCAAGCACCAAGCACGTGAGCATTACTTCATTTCATTGGCCAGAATAATAACCTATTCTGACCATTGAAATGAATGAATGCTCAAGCACTAAATGCACCTAGTGTTAACTGATTTACTTATTTTTTTCTGTCAAAACGCCGCTGCTCCTGGATGCACTGGTAGTATTTTTTTTTCTGCCTTTAAACACCCCAGGCTCTAAACTCCTCTAAACATCTATGTGTGCATGGCAAGCTGACAGGCAGGGGCCTTCAGAGGTAATAAAAAAAGCCAGACACCCGTAAGAGCAGCATCAAAAATGTCCAGTGTGCATGAGGCCTAAATGTTTGCCAACATTTCACTCCAAAGTGAAAACAGATTTTGCTTGTCTCTAGTCAGAAGAATTCAGTATTAAAGTTTTTTCCAATTTTCAAGGTATTAGAAGTTAAAATGAAATGAATATTCTGACTGGGTACTAAAGATAAATAGAAAATGAATGAACCGTCAACATAGGAATAGCTCTCAGTCTGTGTACCACAACACATAAATGTGTAGCAGCAGCATACTTAACTACTTGCCAACCGGAGATAGCCGAATGACGGCTACATTGTGGCCGGCCAGTTCTGGGAGGGCGTCATATGATGTCCTCCCAGAACTCTCTCTCCTGCACGCCCCCCCCGGGGGCGCGCACCCGGCGATCTCCGTGATTGCTGTGTCCTACAGACACAGCTGATCAGGTAATGTGGTAAAAGGCCAATCACAGCAGCCTTTTACCACATGATCGGCCGTGTCCAATGACACTCTGATCACCGCTGTCAGAGCGTGAGTAAAGTACTGCTGAGAACCGGCAGTTGTCAGAGCAGGGATCAGCACCGATCATCGGGGCACTGATGATCAGTGCCCTGATGATCGGTGCCCAGCAGTGCCACACACCAGTTCCGCCCACCTGTGCCCAGCAGTGCACCCACCTGTGCCCAGCAGTGCACCCTCCTGTGTCCAGCAGTGCCACCCACCTGTGCCCACCCACTTGTGCCCACTAGTGCCACCCACCTGTGCCACCCACCAGTGCCTATCAGTGCAGCCCAGCAGTGCTGCCAGTCAGTGCCACCAGTCAGTGCCCAGCGGTTGTGCCAGTCAGTGCCCAGCAGTTGCACCAGTCAATGCCTAGCAGTGCCGCCAGTCAGTGCCCAGCAGTGATGCCAATCAGTGCCGTCTATCAGTGCCACCTATCAGTGCCACTTATCAGTGCCGCCTATCAGTGACACCTCATTAGTGCCGCCTATCAGTGCCGCCTATCCGTGCCACCTCATTAGTGCTGCCTATCAGTGCCTCCTATCAGTGCCGCCTATCAGTGTCCATCACTGCTGCCTATCAGTGCCCATCAGTGCCAACTATTAGTACCCATTAATGCTGCATCATCAACGCACATCAGTGAAGGAGAAAAATTACCTGTTTGAAAAATTTTATAATAGAAACAAAGAAACTTTTTTTTTTTTTCAAATTTTTTGCACTTTTTTTGTTTATAGTGCAAAAAGTTAAGTGCCCAGCGGCAATTAAATACCACCAAAAGAAAGCTCTATTTGTGAGAAAAAAATGATAAAAAGTTCATATGGGTACAATCTTGCATGACCGCGCAATTGTCAATCAAAGTACGACATCACTGAAAGCTGAAAATTGGCCTGGTAAAGAAGGGGGTATGCCCGGTAGGCAAGTGGTTAATGTATCTCCTGATATTTGCATACCTGCCTGCAACCTCCCAAAACTTGCAGTATTAAGTATAGTACATTTAGTTAGGACACAGGCCCTCTCAAAAATTTGTGAATGTTCTGAATATTAAGTTCAATCTGTATATAGAAATATGTCCCTGTTTTAATAGTCTGTCTGACATTTGTTAACGTCTGCTCAATAGTTGGATGCAGCACTCAAGCTAACGTGCAGTTTTTAAGAAATAGTATCTGTCTGTCTGTACAGCAATCCTCTGAATTTCCACTGAATAAGAGGTACCAATTGTTTATATAACCAAACCAAACTCATTTTTTCATACATAATATTATTTTTTTCTGAACAGTTTTCTGGTTGATGTCTTTATTTATAATCAAGCACACTCTGCCAGATTTTGAGATATTAACCAGAAATGTAGCCAGTATCAGTAAATGTATCACTTTTAATAAGAATTCAGGCCTTCACAAAAATGGCTACAGGAACATTTTTTATTCCCAAACTGAGGCAAGTGAAAAATGTGTTTTTCATTCATAAATTATGATGCTATTGTACTGCATGACACAGGTAACTAAGTCACAGACATAATAGCCATAAAAGACAAGACAACTTACTTTATTCTCCATCCATACAAGCTTCTAACTGAGCCACACTTTGCAGGAACTGATTCATACAAGCATAGCAATATGTGTTCTTTATAGTTTAACACATTGCAAACGAATAACACATTGCAAACCTTCTCAATGTTAAGTACACCTATTGCAATAACGCTGACTTTAGAGATAATACTAATTGCACAAAAAAGCAACACAGCTCTTGTCCATAACCAAAGAGGTTGATTTACTAATGGCCAATAGGCTTTTTGGTTTTCCAAGAGAATTTTCACTTTATAAGGAAATTATCCTTTAGATTAGTGAAGTATCTACCTTACATTGTGATTGTTTGCTAAATTAATTTCTGTCGTATTCACTAACAAACATTTTTGCTACATAAACAGCCTATTTGCCTTTTGTAAATCAACCTCAAAGTCTTTAGCACATGCTGGAAGTTTAACTGACCAATTACCTCTTGCTGTGTCTGATAAATTCACGAGTTATCAATGTCATGAGGATTTTCGTTCTGCCAGCTTATTGTCAAGTTTCTAATGCTTGACCCACTGGCATAACTTTTTTCTATTACAAATAATGGAATTGATTTACCAAAGGCAAAAATACTGTTCACTTTGCAGGGTAAATTGAACTTTGCAGGAGCAGTATCCTCAGAGTATAAATCAAAAATAGTACTGCGCTAAATCCATCGTAATGAATGTGATCTAAACATCATGAAATGTTCCACATGCTGAGACTAATATAAATTAAATAACATACTATATTACTCTGCCTATAAATCAACACATGTGTATATGTTGAGTGTCCATAAGAAATGTCCCAATCTCATATAACAAAGTCCAAATATAGAAATCCAATCGTGAACTATGAGATGTGCTTCAACACCAAAGCTTCCCCTTCGTGTAGAAATATTCAACATAAATTCCAGTGACAAACCATCACCAGGTGAACTCTCACCTTAAAAATACTGTATGTCCTCCCACCAAATGTTCTGTCAACAGTACATTTTGGTCCTACCTCCGGGACCAAAATTGATTCACAGGCCCGTGACTTTTTCAAGGGGAATGATTGGAATATATGTTTTTCATTACACAGATGTAAGTAGCACAAAAGGATTTATATTCATAGCAGTGCATAAGGATTGTATTTTTGTATATCCTCAGAGTTTAGTTATTATGATGAATTTTACCTTACAAAGAATACCCAATCACATGCAAAGAAAGTAACAAAACTTTATTTTTGCTTGTGGCCTTGGAAAGGTAGGCCAACATGTCCGGCAACATTGTACTCAGCTTAAAGTTAAAAAGCTTAAATTGGTCTCTCTGGTCTCTCTGCAGCAGTTTAGTAACATCTGCAGGTAATGCCTCCTCCTGCCCCACCCGGTAATGTGACAATAAAATAAGAAGTTGCAGTCTGATGAGCTAATTTCTCTGTCAAGAAAAAGAGAGGAAGGCGCCTCTAAGTGCAGTATTGACAATTTATTCAGTAACAATGGAAAATTTGCACTTACAAGATAAACGGTTAAAAAGACTCATCGTGTAGTAATTAGATCCAGGTGGGACATCCAGTCGTCCAGCAGCAAACTATGCCTATAGGATCAGGAAATAATCAAACTAAACAAATGTGTTACCAAATTCCTTTGGAGGGGTCGCCGCCCTCGCATCGCACTACAAAAACTATATCTCCTGAGGGGTGAGGGAGGATTGGGCCTACCCAATATTCATGTGTACAATCTCGCATGTCTACTACGCATAAGCCTAGATTGGCTATCTAAATCCTCCAACTACTCTAATTACCAGATTGAATCTGCTATGGTCCACCCTTTCAGCCTAGCCGCAGCTCTGCATTGCAATGTAAACCAGCTCCCACCCCATCTAAAAAACAACCCTCTTATACGAGACACTCTTGTTGCGTGGAGAGAAGTCAGATGTAAACTGGGCGTGTCCCCGTGTGTGTCCCGCCACCTCCCTATACATGGTAACCCTTCTTTCCCTCTCCCACAACAACATGCAGCCTACACTATTTGGTACGCTCACTTACACAAGTATTACAACTTTTTGACACTGCTACCGGTACCCCTAAACCGATCCTATGAATTCTTATACTGTACCTCGCTCCAATGTTATCAACCTTTTGTGATTGACCTTTTTTGATTGTGTGAATTTCTTAATATACCACCTATAATCCAATCATTACTTACTTCTATGGTGCTTAAATATACAATTAACATAAATTAATTTATAAATGTGAATTAAAAAATTATATGTGATTATAACAAATATCAAAAAAATTAATGAAAAAATTGGAATGTCAATTCTATGTGAATAAAATTAATAAAAAAAAATAAAAAAAAAAATTAATAAAACATTAATAAAAAATGGGAATGTCAATTATTTTCTTTGAATTTGAGATGGTGTTGTTATTCAATTTAGTTTATGTGATAAGTCTGTGTTGGCAGCTTGAACCTCTCCCTCTTGTCTCCTCTCCTCTCTCCTCAGCTCAGCCTTCTCAATTGTGCTTTCTTCACTGGCTGCTTTGTTTATTCCTCCATATACGGAACATGCAGAGAAGGGAAAAGAAACATAGTGTCTTATCCGGGATATAAGTGATTTATTGCTCTTTGATCTCCCACTCACATTGTGTAAATGTAAATAACGCTTTGCATACAATGTATCCAGATCATGCTTCAGACAGCCTGGCTGATGTGTTTGTTCTCAGTAAATATACTCGCCGTTCCTCTGTGGATGCGTGATAACGTCACTGCCCCTCCCCTACGCGTTACGCTACAGGGACTCGTAGCTTCCTCTGGGGGATGTGGATTTGCATTCCATCATTCACAGAGGCTAAACCGATCCTATCTACCCTATGGAGCCTGGACTTGCCTTCCCATTATTTTATATATTTCATGCAAGTATTAAACTTTGTGAAATCTCTAGCCCCTGACAAGTTTTCTCATTTTCAATCATCAATGATTAACACCCTTTTGAGCAGAGGAAAATTCAAGATTTCGGACATTTACAGCCCACTGAACCTACATTTTATCAAACACTTAGAGTTCACGTCAACGGCTTCCTGGGTTAAGGACTTCCACAATTCGCTCTCAACAGATCAGATTCTGACAGGATTTAATACCACTTGTGCCTTCACCAAGAATGAGTTTTGGCGGGAACAGCAGCTATAAGTCAGGCATCATGTCTATATGCCTTGTGCCTTCTACAAAACTTCTCCGAACATCTCTCAGTGTCCTCTTTGTAATTTTCATATGCCAACTCTCAAACACAGGTTCTGGGCCTGCCCTCCAATCTCTAAATTCTGGGATCAAGTGCTCTCCTTTACGCAATTTGTGACCGGGGTCCAACTCCCTAAGTCTACAACCCATCTCTTATTTAGCAACCTGGACTCCACCTCTTCTTTGCTTCTCATGGATCAAACTCCACTCCTTCGAAGGAATAAACCTTGGCTATCAACCTGTTTGCTGATGGCGAGAAGAGCCATTCTCAAAAAATGGGTAGAGGCTATACCTCCTACTATATCAGATATTAAACAAGAACTCATTCGCCTCCTTCACAAGGACAAACTTGATTTGTTTTCCTCATGCCCCTACAGATCTGACTCTTTTGCTCGCAAATGGCAATTATATATATCTAGGTCATTTTCTCTGCTAGAACGAAGGAATCTTCTTGAAAATCCTATGGCATGCCCTGCTCTCCCCCTCCCCCCCCCACAAGTGGTATAACTTGACAAAATTTGTTGGTATATTGTCTGTATATCTTTTGCTCAGTGTCCTCCTCTGCTCAACTGGTGTTTGACTGTCAATTATTCGGGTACTTTGCTACTCTATGGTCTAAACACCCCAAATAAAACTCCGAAAATAGAACACACTTTGTACACCCCCTAGAGGCCTAGGTACTCACTCACTTTATTATCATCACTGCTGCATTTCAGAGCTCTGTGAATACTTTCCTCCCCACACTCTACCTTTCTCCTCCCTCCCAACTCCTTTTTTCCTTCTCCTTCCTCTCTCCTCCCCCTGCCCTCTTTCCCCTCCCTTCTCCTCCCTTTCCCCTCCCTCCCCTCCCACCCTCTCCCCTCCTACTCCTCTTCAACCTTCTTTCTCCCCTTTCTTACTCTCCCTCCACTGTCTCTTTTAGTTATTTCTTTTCGCTTTATTCCCCTCTCTCTTTTTAGTTCCCTTTCCCTGCCTTGATTTTCTTTCTCTGATCATCCTACACTTGTACGTTGTGGTATAGGAACATACAGAAATAGCGTTTTCACTCCTTCCACATATCGTCTGTAACTTTCCGTAGAGACCTTCTACCACTTCATGATGCCACTACATTACCAAGAAGTTGAATCCGTCCTGGTTAACCCACCCTTAATCAAGACAGAAGGGTTCCTCAGGCCCAATGACCCACGGTTATCCACATGCTACCTCTTCCCCCTGCCTCTTTGTTTGATGTTATCTGTACAAACATTCTCTGTATTGCTGTTTTATATCTCTTCAATGTGCAAGTGATCTCTGTAATTTTATTTTTGATAAAACCAAATAAATATTTCTTTAAAAAAAAAAACACTGACTGTGTTGATGGGGGAGTTGAGCAATTTTCTTCCCTGTAACCCATGGTTGCAGGAAAGGAATTTGCTCCATCTATGGTTGGCTTAAGAGAGATACCTAGGGAGTGGGTCCCTTCACTGGTTCAATAATATTATGTCCTTTTATTTAAGGAAGCTTTTTTTCAGACAAAACATGGACTTGCTGTGCAACATGATGTATCTAGAAACACTTTAAATTTCCAATAACAGTATTTACATTCCACTTTTATATTAAATCACTTTTTTAAACATATAACTCCCCAGAGGACTGGGTGATTGGTGGCCCTGTGGTCCCCTAAAAAACACTTATATATGCTGGCTGTAGCTCCACCATCTTTAAAACCCAAACTATGGCATTCCTGGTGGGAGGAGGTACAGCCAGGCTAGAGCACAGCTACTCTAACCTGAGTGATCTGGTACTATTATGAATTAATAATCAGTGCTGCTTTTTTGTTTGTAATAGTAAAAGATCATTCAGAGTTTTGGCTCTGTGTAAAGTATCTGCCCTGTGAGTGTACAAGCAGTCAGAGATACATTACGCAGAACCACAACTCACAATGATCTTCTGTACTATGTATGAACAAACAGTGTTGATTGTTCATTTATTATAATGACAGATCATTCATAGCTGTGACTGTGTCTCTGTTATGGTTGCTTGTACACATACATAGCCAAACGTATGTATCACAAAGGTGCAGTATCTCTGTGTGAGCTGGCAGCCCCGGTCTCGATATTGTCCTCTGCTCTCTATATCTGCTTGTTTGTATTACACAATCAGAGATGTTTTTTCTTTTCTTCTTAAAATGTCCCAGGATGCAAAGTCCATAACATTGCAATCAGCTCCTGAGTCAATCAATATGTGAAATTTGTGTTGTCAATCCTAACAGGCAGGTTTCATGCCCAAATGGGTTAAATGTGAAAATAAATTCATAATCAGATACAGCTCCAGTGTCTGTTGACCTGTGATTTAATTTGACATTATCATCTAGTAATAGTCATTTTTAATCAATTTCATTATTGTCGCAAAGGGCTGAACAATTACCCATCTTTTTACACAAACAAGTCTCTTCAATTACGAAATGCATTTTTTTTTACATGAGTCCCTCAATTCCACACTTAGCAATTTTATAGATATGACTTCTTGGATATTGCAATTTTTTGCCATTTTTGTGGCTCTTATTGTTTGTGGGTTTGCAAAACTGCATTAACAGATGCTGATTCTTAATTCTCAATCTACAAAGCTTGGAGCTCAGATGATTTAGAAGGCCTTGTACTCTCTTCTGCAAACTACAAAGTGCAAAATTGGGTCTTCTAAGAAGTCTTCTTCTGAGTTACAAAAAATATTGTCTCAATAAATGTCATATCTGTTTTTTTTTTCATTTGTTTATATGCCACAATTACAAGAGAAACTATTTCTACCTTGTCACATAACTGTCAATTATTTTCTCACTTCTTTTTTTTTTCTACATATATAAATACCATGGCTCAAATGACTTCCTTAGTCTGTTTTTGCTGGATAACAATCTAAATCTTGCCCATTCCCAATCTAAATCTTGTTCTGAACTTCAGGTTCAACTAGATAAGTTCAAATGTGTGCATTCCCAGTTGTTTTAGTTGCTACACTGTATTTTTAAAGTGATATTAAACTCACACTATTTCATTTATATTATCCCTTCTTTTTTAAATATGAATGATGGCACTGTATTTATTTTAATTAAACAATCTAAGTACTTTATTTTAGTAATTGATACACAGCTGTTACATGATGCAGCTCTTTTTCAGCCTGTCTGCAGGGAAACATCAATGGGAGGAGCTTCTAGTTTTCTGCTGCTGGTCACATGTTAAAAAAAAACAAGAAAAAAAACTTCAAAATACAAAGGAAATTCATAATTAATATAAAAATAAGTGTTTTAAATAATTATACAGATACAGTATGTATTTTAACTTAAATATTTAATTAATTTTGTGCAAAAACATGGTGTGGACTATCTAGGGGGAAGTTCTGCTAGTGATTAGTTTCTTCAGGCTGTGTCTATTGTTTGTATATGTTGTATATGCTTAGAATTAAAGATGCCTCTATCAATCAGCACACAATATCCCCCCTTTCCCATAGTGTTTATCTGTCTAGTGGACATCTAAGAGGAGGAGGTAGGGAGGGGACTGTCATTTACCACTGTGCATACTCCCACACATGTATAGTCATGTGATCTCCACATAAAAGAAAATAGAGGAATTGGACAGCTTGGAAGGGAACTGAAACTGAAGCATCTCAGTAGTTATGGTAACAGCTGATCTACAAAGCCTCAGGTTGCAGTAGGAACACAGACAGGAGGGAGGGACATTGAACAGCAAGATTAACTAGTTTTATACAGAATACACAAAATGGTTCTCATAGTGAATGAGTTTGGAATAAACAGCATGTAATACAGCACGTATTGTGGGTTTAATGACACTTTATGGTATATATAAAACCTAGAAGAGATGAATTATATTACAACCAGGGGTGGACTGACCATTTGGAAACTCGGGCACTGCCCGAGGGCCCGGGGTCAGTAGGGGGTCCCATGAGATGCCCCTGGTACCTTTTTCATAAGCTTTTTTGAGTTTGGGGAAGGACACAGGGGCCCCATGATCCCCTATTGCCCGGGGGCCCCATGAGTTGTCAGTCCACCCCTGATTACAACTTAAAAGTCATTAGACGTGGGAGCAGCATTTGTTTTCTTTTATGAAGTTTAATACATTAAGTAAACTTATGCAGTCACCATATATACACGATGGACTGGTAAATTGCAATATAATAAATATTTGTTTTGAGGTTTAAAAGTGGTTTTTACACTTGTCCAATCACTGTGAAATTCTAATAGAATCACCAATTGGTCTATTTACAGGCAGAGCTAGACATGTTTCAATCCTTGTTACTAATACATAATGTATGCCACAAGAAATTTAGCCCTATACAGTAATTGCTTGGTTTAATCTCCAGCTAGGCAAAACTCTAACACCAAACTTTGCATAAACTTGGATGAGACATATAAAATGATCAATTTGTGTTGTTCACAATTTACCCATTTCTAATTAAGAAATAGCAGCAGAAGAACATTGTACTATTTTGCAAACCCACATATTTATACACAAAGATAAATGGAGACACAAAATATAATTATTAAATATTTTTACACACTTGCATAGTAATCAGTATTTAAAAGGTTTAGGCCATTGAAATAGAAGGTATCAGTCTATGTAGCATATGTAGGAATCTATACCATTGAGTTTGAAGCTTGGGTGCCCCTTCACATATGTGGATTGGATGCGGTTTGAACTTCATCCAATCTGCATGATGTGAAAAAAAATTGCTTCTTATGGTGCTTGTTCACATATGTCCGGTGCACTGGTGGTAAAGATTCAGTGCGGTTTTCAAAAGAGTAATGTCCGATTTCTGAGCAGTGCGGTCCGGTTCAGGTGAGGATTACAGCTGATCCTGTCCTGAAACTGATGTAAACCTGGTGAGAATCTGGGAACAATTACTATATCAATTAGTTATGAAATCTGAGCTTCAATCCACACCACACATGTGTGAATCAGCTCCTAAGCTACTTCCCTGTGCTGAGATGGCCACTGTGAGTTTTTGGGTAAGGATGAAGGATTTAAGAAAGAGGGTTAAGGGAGTGATCCTTTCAAAAGGAACCTCAATATTGTGCACCAAGGGACTATAGAAATGTGGCAATGAATCTGTTTTTTTTACAAATGGAACAATATCCACAGTACTATTTAGACTCTTATTCCATCCCCAATCAGAAGAATTCCAGGAGAATTTCATATTGTCTTAAATGAGATGACCTCCCTGATGTTGATGAGCCAACTCTAAAACCATCCCATGGCACCACAAGTTGTTTTCCCATTTATGTTGGTCACATGGTACATAAATGATAGACATTTATTATGAAATTTCTCACTTGGCATTGACCTCAAAGGTCCCCCAAAATATGTAGCAACTGTATTTATTATGGGGGATCTTTGGAGTTGTCTGTGGGCTTTTTTTTCAGAAGCCAGCAATAAAATGTAACTTGCCTGCTATTTAAACTATATAATTTTTATTTTTGTAAATCTTACTTTTGCCTTAGCACATTCTAAATTAAATGCATACCAGACCCTTTGAGTATGGTATTGATTTTAGTGGGGTACACTATTAAAAAGTGTGAGATCTCCAGGAAATCTCTACCAGATCCTTCTAATTTAGAATGGATTTTAAGGCCTCCCTAATGTATTTTTGTGGGGATTTTCCCCACAAAAAAAAGAGGAAAATTAGCTTTCACTTCCTTCCCCAACCACACCATTACAGCTCTCAGCGGCTCAATTTTTTTTGTAAGCAAACATCCAGGCTTGATATACAGAAAAAGTGAGCGCTACTAATAGAAATTCAAGTGAGCAGCTAATAGCACTAAAGATGATCACAACCACCTTTGGTATAAATAAAATAAGTAAAGTGCAGCGCTAAAATGACAATTGGAAAAGTTCAATCTCCAAAGTTCGATAGAAAAGCGGCCTAGACACACACATAAATGTTCATAGGATCAAGCAAATGATAAATGGACACAGCTGAAATCGGGTCCGGGAAATGGCAAGAATGCACACTCACCGACCGCACATAGGGAATGCGCGTTTTGTTATGTATCCAATCAAACGAGTACCGATATCCCACAGGGAGAGATGTCCTCAACCGATCTGCTGGGCTAATATGGTCTCCTCAGTTTGGAATGGATCACTCACGGCACACGTCCCTTCCAGGTACAGGTATCCCTCCTCTGGGTGATATGCAGCTGTGTCTGCCGACCCCTCAGTGGGGGGTAAAAAATGGAAAAGTACCCATAGTGTAGTATATCCAAATTTATTGATGAAGAAAGGGTTAACAACCCAGGTCAGTAATATTGCTGGCAGTAAGCCAGAGAACACAGAACTAAAATTTATATAAAAAAGTATGTTACTGACCCTTTAAAAGCAAACACCCAGACCTCCACGTGGTCTGGGTGGTAGAGAGGCGTCACAGGCTGTCAGTTCCTCCTGAGGCCTTTCGTGCTAAGGCACATCTTCAGAGGGGATGCTGACCCAGCATCCCCGTGGAGGTCTGGGTGTTTGCTTTTAAAGGGTCAGTAACATACTTTTTTATATAAATTTTAGTTCTGTGTTCTCTGGCTTACTGCCAGCAATATTACTGACCTGGGTTGTTAACCCTTTCTTCATCAATAAATTTGGATATACTACACTATGGGTACTTTTCCATTTTTTACCCCCCACTGAGGGGTCGGCAGACACAGCTGCATATCACCCAGAGGAGGGATACCTGTACCTGGAAGGGACGTGTGCCGTGAGTGATCCATTCCAAACTGAGGAGACCATATTAGCCCAGCAGATCGGTTGAGGACATCTCTCCCTGTGGGATATCGGTACTCGTTTGATTGGATACATAACAAAACGCGCATTCCCTATGTGCGGTCGGTGAGTGTGCATTCTTGCCATTTCCCGGACCCGATTTCAGCTGTGTCCATTTATCATTTGCTTGATCCTATGAACATTTATGTGTGTGTCTAGGCCGCTTTTCTATCGAACTTTGGAGATTGAACTTTTCCAATTGTCATTTTAGCGCTGCACTTTACTTATTTTAAACATCCAGGCTTAGATAAGAGTCTGGTATAGATGTTAATGGGGAACATTATGCAAAAAAAAAAAAAAAAAGCATTCATGTTCATGTTCATTTAGAACCTATTTAATTCAGTTCAGCTACTAAATTCAACATTTTCTGCTTGACTGCCTAATGTGGAAAATTTTTCTAAAGGCTGAGTTTACCTTTTTTTAAAAAAAAAATAATAATAATAATTACACATATTTTTGCAGGAAAAAAGTGCACTTATTATTTTTTTCACAGGAGCCTGCAGAGCATTGCACCCATGATTAGCAGATCATGGGTTCAATGACAGGCTCATGCACACACTGCCTGCAGCTCTCTTGCCTGTAACTCTGCATGGACTTTTTGTCATAGTGCTATAGGCAGTGTGAATGGACTACAAACTTGGTGATCATGTCCACTAAGAACTAAAACCATATCTGCCATGGTGATAGACGGGGCTTGTCGTTTTCTCATTCACATTTGTGTGAATGCATGACTTGTCATTTTTTAGAATATGATAACGGGTGAGGGTAGAGGATCCCCTCACCCACTGTCACAGGAAGGGGGGATGGGGGACATGTCTGGAGCATGTTTCACATTACACCCTAAAAATGGGTATACTGCAGTGTGTTGTTAGATAATAAGCTTATGTGAAATCTCCATTAAACACTGTAAATAATATTGTAATTATGAATATATTTCAGTTAGAGCTGTATCAGTCTGGGTGTGCAATGTGTCTTCCCATAAATTCCTGTTCTATAGATACCATAGTTGCTAAAGGGAATATTTTATTAATTACACCTTCTTTACTGTATAACATAACTCTTTGCTGAGAATCCTCTTTCAGACAGTTTGGTGCCAGAGTTAGTTTATCCAACAATGCGACAAAACCTGTTGGCTTCATAAATATGCACTTCAAAGGATATTTCATTTAGATATGCAATGAAGGTGGCCAGCCTTCCTGGATACTTAGTTTCCCAGGACAAAGTCGTGAACTGGTATGCTTAAATTCCATAAAGGGTGTGCCAAGGGGGTTGTTGTATGCTAAATACAGGGGATTTGAAGTTAGCCAATTATGAAAGGGAATAGATTGGCCAACCAATCAGATATACTCCATGAAAATTAATGGAGGAGAAACCTATAACTATGGACACTAGAGAGAGAGAGGTTATCTTTGGAACACCAGGGGAAGGGAATGAAACTTGTACGTCCAGTTCCATGGTAATTATGGAATATATCCCTTGCACTTATATCTAAATGTTTGTCTTATGTGTTTTCTGTCTCACTGTTTGTATTTTGTAATATGTTCGAGCTTTCTGAACAATGTTTCTTTTATGTAACTAGATAGATTGTTGTGTTAGTTTAGACCTCCGTCCTATTCACCCATACATTTTGGTGTTAAACCTTTCACTTCTGGGTAAGAACTCTTCATTTACCAAATCATATCAGAGAAATATTATATTTCATAATATATAGATTTGGTCAACATGTGTAACATGCTCCAAAAAAGTGAACTTATCCTTTATGTGACATTAAAATAACTTTTCTTTCATGTACTGTATGTCATGAAAAAATAAGCCATAGTAATGCCATTTTTTACTGCTTAAAGAAAAGTGAAACTGATTCACAGCAAGCCCCTAATTAAAAAAAATATTTTTGTTTACAGCCTTTAAGAAAAATTACTTTGTTTCTTTTTTCAAAGTTCTTGAGTAAATAGGCATGTGTAAAATATACATTCCAGGTTGGTTATATACAGATATGGGACAGGTTAATAACATTTTTGTGTAATATTTTGAATTTTCAAATACTGTTATATGTTACATCATACAAAACTATGTAATACCTGTAATGCAATGGATCATGTAGAGCTATGTTTAAAATCTGAGGAATAACAGTTAGATTGATACACTCATCAATGCAGAATTAATGCTTAACTAATTAGTGCTGAAAATCAAGATGAACTACAGCAATAAAAACCTAAGCAGTTCTTTAATCAGTTGCTCTACTATAAGATTAGAGTACTGTATATTCACTTTGCAAAGTGCCAGTACATGGCTTAGTGAATAAAATGAAGCCATGTTCACTTTGTCATGTTCAAAAAAATGATTCATTGGAAAAACACATATATATATTTTTTTTTTTTTCAAACGTAGTTGAAAAGTTTATGCAAGCTAATATTTTTACATACTGTATTTCTATTTGGAATAATTCCATATATTTATCAAATTACTTATTTTGATCTTGTAGCTTTTTTTCTTTTTATAATTTACTTTTTATTGATTTTCAAACATTTACAACGACTAGAGTTGCATAGAAACATGAGATAACAAACACAAAGCAGCAAAAGAACAGGGAAATAGGCTCATCAATGAGAGGTGCATAGATACATACAATGTCAATACATAGCAGTGCATTAACTATCATTTTCAGACAATTGAGTAGGCAAATCAGAGTTGGAAGTATCCCATGGTTCCCAAACTGCTTCAAAAGTGGGAACAGAGTTAGCATGCAAAGCGGTGAGGTACTCCGTTTTTCTAATCTCTGCTATAACCTTCATCGATTCCTATAGTGTAGAAGGAGGAGTAGAAAGCCAATGCATGGGAATGGTTCTCCTGGCTGCCATTAAAATGTGGGAGGAAAGTTTCCTTGCAAATATGGAGAGGCCTGAAAAAAGAAGGCCCAACAAAAAGTGGATGGGGTCAAATGAAATAGGAGCCTGCAAGAGTAGCTGGGTGCAATGTACTAGCAAGTCCACAAAATGTGGAGGAGAGTGCCAGTTTTCTCTACACAGCACCAGCAGACAGAAGAAACATTCGGATTACAAGCATGGAGAACCTCAGGAGTCCTATACCAAAACATTCTTTATATACTACACATATAGAAGATCTGGAGACAGCCTCCAAAATCCTGCTCCATTGATCCAAGGTAATGTCACATTGGAGGATTCGGGGCCATTAACGCATATAAAGATGGGCATTAATAGAAAGGAGGCAGGCGTCTAAAAGTAGCTTATACATAGAGGAAGATACATTCAAAGGCTTCTCAAGAGTCAAAGAAGGGGCTTTGGAGGAAAATAAATTACGTATCTGTAGACAAACATAATATTGGTGGGGTGATATAAAAGTGGCTTTTTGAATCTCAGAGAAGGATTTAAGCTTACAAGTCGCTGGATGGACCAAGTGTCGCAACTGAAATAGATTGGCCTTGGTCCAGGGGTGCACACGGGTCAAGGCCAGGCTATCTGGGAGACAGGGATTAAATATGACATTGGTCAAGGGAGAAGACAGGGCAAATTTAGCCCTACACTGCCTCCATATAGATAATGTGAACTGCATGGGTCCAAGCAGGAGATTTTTGTGAGAGGAGGTTTCAATGTTGGTCATAGACCAGAGGAGTGAACAAGGGTGTGCCGGACTTAATTGTAGCCATTCATTCTCAGCCCATTTATTAGGGTGGCGCTGGGAGGACCATGAGACAAGAGCATGAAGGTGACTAGCTAAGTAGTATGACACAATATCTGGGGCCCCCAGACCCCCCCCCCCCCCAGATCAAGGAAAGAGAAGGCCAGTCCAGATGAAGTGGAGGAAGGACTTCTGAAGGAAGTCATAATTTGGACATGGGGATAGGAACAGGAAGCGTCTCAAACAGATACAAGAGTTTGGGCAATATGGTCATTTTTAGCACATTAACCTCCCTGGTGGTAGGAATATTTCAGATTTTTGGTGCTGAAAGCAGTACCATTATTTTGCATGGAAATTTGGCATTTTATAATGTAGGCCTGTAATTCTTAGGAATAACTCACTGAAATCTGTCTGAACAAGAGTAGAAAACATCCCGGGTAGGATAAAACTTGAAACACAAAATCATCATAAATTATAATTTAATAAATAATCATAAAAAATAATAATATAATAATAATAAATTTAATTCAATAATATAATCAAACCAAAAACACTGAAATTTGAAATATAGCGCCAAGTTTTCACATCACTGAGCAAAGTCTCAAAATTGTTTTCAGTGTCTGATGACCAATTTCCACATGAATCATTATCACTCAATTCTACAAGTGGTTCTCATTTACTATCGCTGTTCTCTAACTGGTCTAAAACCGCTTTTGACCTAAAGGGACGCTTTTTGGACGCCATGGACGTTTCTCAGTTTCCAGGCAATAAGAACAGTAAAAATGCAGGCAGGGCACAGGACAAAGCACTCTGGACAAAATGTATGTGAAATGGTTTGATACAGGAATGTTATACTATGTGATTTTAGTGATTTAAGGGAATGTCACTTTTTGTCATTTTCAAATTTCCCGCTGTTCCGTCCCCCGTACGTCCCGACGCTCGCAGGGGACGGAACTCAGAAGACAGATGCCGGCATCCGCCGGATTACATTGCCGGGGACACTGCAGGAGGGACATCGCGGGAGTGCAGGACAAGGTAAGTGATTGAGGGTTCATGGAGCAGTGCCGCATAGTATTCCCAAGTGTAGCTCGGAGTTACCACTTGTGGTACTGAAACTTTACCCCGAGCTACACTCAGGAATACCGCCAGGGGGTTAATCTGTCCAAGGAAGGAGATGGCAAGATTGTCCCAGGATTTTAAGGATTGAGAAATTGCATGAAACAGGGGGAGAAAGTATCTGCATAAAGAGAGTGATATGAGGAAGTAAGGTTGGTACCTAAATATTTCAAGGCATGGGGGCACCACCAGTATGGATAATGTAACTGAAGTGAAGATAAAAACGTAGATGCTATATGGAGTGGTAATGCTTCAGTTTTAGATGTGTTAACCTTATATCCCTACAGGGCACCGAAGAGCTGTAAATTACTATGTAAAACAGGTAAAGTAGTGTGGGGCTCTGTTAGCGTCAGCAAGATATCATCAGCAAACAGGGACAGTTTCAAGCCACTGTTATGGGTGCCTATCCCATGGATATCCGGATTGGATCTAATGGCTATGGCCAGGGATTCTAAACAGAGGATAAATTACAAAGGGGAAAGCAGACATCCCTAACGTGTACTATTGGACATTCGGAAGGAAGGTGATAAAAATGACGGCAATTTGATCTGGGAGGTGGGAGTGGAGTAAAGAGTGGTTAAAGCTGCCATAAACGGACCAATAAACCCAAATCTCTCCAGGACTAGAAACATATATGGCCAGCTAAGTCGGCCAAACGCTTTGTGGGCATCCAAGCTCAACAAGAGAGTAGGAGTCGAGGACTTATTAACAAGATCGATCAGGTCAATGGTCCTCCTAGTGTTATCCGCGGCATGTTTAGCCAGTACAAAACCCACCTAAACTCTGTGTATAAGCTTGGAAATATACTTGGCCAGTCTGTTAGCTAGTATTTTTGTAAATATCTTGTAATCAGGGTTTAAAAGGCTATAGGGCGATAATTTTCCAGCTTGGGGATCACCAAAATGTATGTGTGTGTAAAATCATCGTGCGGATGCGACCTCTTCAGGAGATCCTGAAACAAAGCCAGAAGGTGGGGGCAAGATGCCAATAAAGGTTTTGTAATATGAGTAAGGAAGACTGTCTGATCCTGGAGACTTATGTGTAGGAAGGTGTTTGACAACATACAATAATTCTTCAGTAGAGATGTCTGTGTTTAGAGCTGTTACATTGGCAGGTCACAAATTGGGTAGTCATAAGGAGTCAAAAAAAGCATCAAAGGCAGCCATCTGAAGGGGATGGTGGGTATCAGGGGCTAGGCAATTATACATTTTCTCATAATATTCCCAAAATACAGTAGCCATTACATGTGGGTCTGCCATCTGACTGAAGTAGGTGACCCGGCAGTGAGGGGGATGTTTGAGATTTGAGTCTATTTACAAGCATGCAATGTGGTTTGTTAGAGAACTCGTAGAATTTTTGCCTAGCCCAAGCAAGGGACTGGGCAGTTTTGTGCAGGTCAAGGGCACTAATTGGGATGTGTATACGGGACATTTTCTGAAGCCAAGGTATAGATGGGTTATCTATTAGTCATCTTTTGGCTAAGGGCAGTTGACATAAAAGAGATTGTCTGGTACAAACAGAGGCCTTCTTTAAACGAGTGCCCATGGAAATACAAAGGCCTCTGAAGACAGCTTTGTGAGCCTCCCAGAGGGTGGAAGATGAAGCTACCAAGCCAACGTTGTATTGAAAATAAGCATCCAGGGCCCAAGAGAGTTCCTCCCGAAGGTGGTCCGAGTGCAGGAAACTCTCATTGAGGTGCCAGTGACAGACCCTAGGGGAGGAGTTAGAGAGATTGAGATTAAGCGACAGTGAGGCATGATCTGACCAAGTCATCAGGTTGATCTCCGAGGAAACCAAAAAGGGGAGCAGGTGAGCGGCGACAAAAAAATTATCCAATCAAGAAAACGCGCAATGTGGAGTAGAGTAAAATGTGAATTGCCTATGAAGAGGATGTTTGACCCGCCAGGTGTCAAAGAGGCAATGCTCCCATATCAGTTTACGGAAGGCTGTCGAGGAGGAGCATAGCCTTTTCAATGGAGTAGATACAAAGTGGACCTTCCTATCCGTGTGAGGAGACTTAACCAAGTTAAAATCCCCCCCAAGAATCATGCGTGGAGTAGATAGGGAACATAATGTATCTAAAGTTTGAGAGGGGAATAACAGCTGACCAGAGTTAGGTGCATACAAGTTCAAAAGCACAAATGGGGAACCCTCGTACATACATTCCAGTAAAACCTAACGACCAAGTGGGTCAACCCAGGAGGAGGAGACCCGCAGGGAACAAGTTTTTTAAAATTAAAATAGCCACCCTGGCTTTCCCGGAGGGGTCAAAATAGGATTGTGAAAAGTTCTTAGAGGCAAAGTGAAAAGAGCCATCCTGTTTGAAATTAGTTTCCTGAATAAATATGATGTCTGCTCTCGAGGATCTGAACTCCTTCAGAGCCATCCACCATTTTTGAATTGAGTTAAGACCTTTGACAATATATGACAACAGCTTTAAAGCCATCATGAAACAGCAGTGGGTATATCAGCTGTGTAACCTGAGTATACAGGAAAATTATCATTAATGAGGCAAAACAGAAAACAACAGAGATAGAAAACCAGGTGATTATCAAGGCAACGTACCTATTACATACAAATGTATCACTCAAAACATTGGCTGCAGGGATTATGGCTGAAAGCAAAGATATCATCAAAGATATGCACCTGGGATATTGAGAATATCCCAAGTCGTCAGGGCCAAAGGCCTGATGTTCCAGGGGACAACACGGCAGCTGATCCAATTTGGCAGATACCTACCTCAGTAATACACATAGCGGTTGTAGTCAAGACATAGCAATGTGGAAAAAATGCTAAGGCACACATGGGAATAAAGGAGCCCAATTAACAGGGTGGGAAACCTACCATGTGAAAGAGTCAGGTGGCAGGGCCCACCGATCTGGAAGTCGTGGACGTTGGGGAGTACAAGGAAATCGCTTCTTTCCAGGCTTAGCTGGTGTCCAGATCTTGTGTGGAGTGGCAGAGGGCCTGGATGGGGCATGAGGTAGTGGAAGGGTCTCATATGGCAGGGGAGGAAGTCCCAGCTGTTGAAAGAAGGATCTGCTTCATGTAGATCATGGAGTATGACCTACATGAAGCGGAGTATGGCATTAACTTTGGAGACAACTATCTTGAAGGGAAATCTCCATCGGCATGCTATATGATGCTGCTGGAGATGAGTGGTGACCGGCTTCAAGACACGTCTTTTTGCCAAGGTGATGGGGGATAAATCACTGAAAATTTGGAGCCTGTCTCCTTTAAATTCCAAAGAGGGCTTGTTGTGGGTAGAAGTGAGCAAGGCTTCTTTGCTGTGAAAGTAATGAAAGCGAATGATAACATCTCTAGGCCTGGTGCCCTCGGAAGGTTTCGGGTCTAACAACCTATGGGCCCGGTTCATTGGCCAATAAACATCTGGGACCTTGAGGGCCAGAGTGGTGAATAGAGACAGCAAAGGATGTTGAAGTTGGGAGTCAGAGACTGTTTCAGATATGCCACGAATACGAATATTCTGGCGACACTCCCTGTTTTCCAGATCTTCCTGTTGGAGTTGCAACTGAGACATGGAGTATTTCAGGCTTGCATTATCCTCCTCTAGGACATTGATATATTGTACCAGTTCATCAAATTTGGACTCAAGGTGGTCTATGCAGTCTCCTATCTGATAAATCTCCCCCCTAAGCTCCTGAGACAATTTCCCAATTTCAGCAGAAATAGTGCTGGCAATGTTATGTAGGAATACTTGCAGTCTGTCCTCTAAGATATCCACCATCAGAGAAGGGAACACCGGTGAGGGATGTAAAGCCACAGGGGGATCTGTGTCCATCTCATCCATTTCAGCGGACCCTCTGGAGCACTCACTGGGGCCGCCGCCACTACTCGAGGCTGGCCTAGTGAAGAAGCGGTCCAGCATTGAAAGACAGGGATCTGGAGGAGGCAGCATGGGCAGTTTCCTGTGCCTGATTTTTCCCATCGGAATGCCTGGATATGTCTCGACCTGGGAGAGGGCTCTCCCGGAGCTGTGGATGCTATGGAAGTGGAGCAAGAGGCCGTGAAGGCTGAGGGTCAGAGGAACTCAGTCTTCACGCATCCGCCATCTTGGACTTCCATGCATGCACCGATCTTTTCGTTTTTGTATACTTTCATAATGTGTTTTTTGAAGATGTACCTCTAAAGGTATCTACCACATTTGACTACTACAGTGTCAGTATAAGCTGAATATACCGTATCATAAAATGAGCAGACACATTTCTAGCCATTAGATATGGTAGTTAAATTGATATCAATGAGAGAAATTGGGAAGGCCTTAAAGCTGAACTACTCATTTTTCCAAGTGGACAATGGATAAGGTGATATATGTACATTATTCCTTGCTCCCACAGGTCTCCACCTTTTTGTGCAACTGCCAATTTCAGGCAGGCTAAGGTTTACCCAACTTACAATCAGACTCATCAGATGCTAGAGAATGCATTCCCTAGCAAACCATTCTTGCAGAAAAATACATTTTCAAAAAAAAAACAAAGGGAACTCATCTTATGCAAGTCATACATGACTTATTTTTTTTTCTTGCAACCATGGGTTGCATGAAAGAACATTGCTTGATTACCCCATCAACACAGTCAGTGTTGATGGGAGAATCCCTCCCACAGTGCTATTGTGTTGAGCTTTCCTACCAGCAGAACGCAATGATCATTGCTGGCAGCAGTAATTGCATGTAAAAAATCCAACATGTTGATGGATTGGCCAGCATGCCCATACTTGTATTGAATCTGCCCGTCTCTGCTAAATCTGTACTTTGTTGCACGTGTAATATCAATAAATTAACCTACCAGCATGTCTTAGGAGTGTGAGAGGAAATGGGAGTACCCAGACACAACCCATGCAGGTACAGGGAGAACATGCAAACTCCAGACAGGTGGAGCCTTAGATGGGATTTCAACCAGTGACCCTAATACTGCCAGGTAGAAGTGCTAACCATTAAGCCACTGTGCTATTATCTTTGGTTTGTGCAGGCAGATATTGTTTTCTAACTGTGCCTTTCTATGTTATTAGGCATTGATTGTAACTTCTTGTCTTATATGAAGGATTTCTCTGGTGGTTATCTCTTTGGGGTAACATTTTGACACGCAGGTTATATCTGGCTAGTGGCTCCTTCTGCCAAATTTCCAATTTTCTTCTCAACACTGGTTTCCGCTGAAGTACCGCCTGGTTCTGAGTTTCACTTTTCTTTCATCTCCACCAATTGGATCTAATGTACCTGCAATTTATATTTCTCACCTGTCTTCAGCCATGTGCAGTCGGGCACCCTGTTCACCACTAGAGTTGGGGATGAGCATGTGGCTGTCAACAAGAACAGACATGCATTCTTGGATAACTTATTCCACTCTCAAATTGCTAAACATAGAGCTTGGCTCCATAATAATTCCACAAATCTATCCAAGAATGATGTATATTTTATATATGTAATCATCTGATAATTATAATGCACAATCATATGTAGCCTGCGGGTTCCCCTAAGATGTGATTAAACATGTATATTAAGACATGTAAACATTTTTTTTATTATTCATACAAATACTTTTCTCATAAATGTGCCTTGTATGTCATACAGTCATGGCCGAAATTGTTGGCACCCTTGATATTTTTCCTGAAAATCAAGTATTTCACACAAAAAAGGTATTGCATTAACACATGTTTTGCTATACACATGTTTATTCCCTTTGTATGTATTGGAACAAATATAAAACAGAGGCAGAAAAGCAAATATGACATAATGTCACACAAAACCCCAAAAATGGGCTGGACAAAAGTATTGGCACCCTTAACTTAATATTTGGTTGCACACCCTTTGGAAAACATAACTGAAATCAGTCGCTTCCTATAACCATCAATAAGCTTCTGACACCTCTCACCCGGAATTTTGGACCACTCTTCCTTTGCAAACAGCTCCAGGTCTCTCTTATTGGAAGGACACCTTTTCCCAACAGCAATTTTAAGATCTCTCCACAGGTGTTCAATGGGATTTAGATCTGGGCTCATTGCTGGCCACTTCAGAACTCTCCAGCGCTTCTTTGCCATCCATTTCTGAGTGCTTTTTGACGTATGTTTGGGGTCATTGTCCTGCTGGAAGACCCAGGATCTTGGACGCAAACCCAGCTTTCTGACACTGGGCCCTACAGTGCGACCCAAAATCCTTTGGTAATCCTCAGATTTCATGATGCCTTGCACACAGTCAAGGCACCCAGTGCCAGAGGCAGCAAAACAACCCCAAAACATCATTGAACCTCCACCATATTTTACCGTAGGTACTGTGTTTTGTTCTTTGTAGGCCTCATTCCGTTTTCGGTAAACAGTAGAATGATGTGCTTTACCGAAAAGCTCTATCTTGGTCTCATCTGTCCACAAGACGTTTTCCCAGAAGGCTTTTGGCTTACTCAAGTACATTTTGGCAAACTGTAGTCTTGCTTTTTTATGTCTCTGTGTCAGCAGTGGGGTCCTCCTGGGTCTCCTGCCATAGCGTTTCATTTCATTTAAATGTCGACGGATAGTTCGCGCTGACACTGATGCTCCCTGAGCCTGCAGGACAGCTTGAATGTCTTTGGAACATGTTTGGGGCTGCTTATCCACCATCCGGACTATTCTGCGTTGCAATCTTTCATCAATTTTCCTCATCCGTCCACGACCAGGGAGATTAGCTACAGTGCCATGGGTTGCAAACTTCTTGATAATGTTGCGCACTGTGGACAAAGGCAAATCTAGTTCTCTGGAGATGGACTTGTAACCTTGAGATTGTTGATATTTTGCCACAATTTTGGTTCTCAGGTCCTCAGACAGTTCTCGTCTCCTCTTTCTGTTGTCCATGCTTAGTGTGGCACAGACAGACACACAATGCAAAGGTTAAGTGAACGTCTCTCCTTTTTATCTGCTTTCAGGTGTGATTTCTATATTGCCCACACCTGTTACTTGCCCCAGGTGAGTTTACAGGAGCATCACATGCTTGTAACATTCTTATTTATCCGCAGTTGTGAAAGGGTGCCAATACTTTTGTCCAGCCCATTTTTGGAGGTTTGTGTGACATTATGTCGAATTTGCTTTCTTTCCTCCCTTTTTTTGTTTTGTCCCAATACACACAAAGGGAATAAACATGTGTATAGCAAAACATGTGTTAATGCAATACGTTTCGTGAGAAATACATGATTTTCAGGAAAAATATCAAGGGTGCCAACAATTTCGGCCATGACTGTATATAAACTCAATTGCATAGGTCTAAATATTCTGTATGTACAGTTGCACATTTGTCACTGATTCCCTATAGTCAGTTGCCATGTTTTAGATGCTGCACTTGTCAGCAGCAATTTATTCAATGCATTTCAAAGCTAAAATCTTCAGTATATTCTAGAGGAAAATACTGTAGTTATGAACTTTTGTTGTAAGATAATCACAGATGAACAATCAAAGTAAGTAATATTACTGAATACATAACCTGCCTTCAACAATATGGGTTACAGAAGAAATTCTAATAAACAGATGTTTAGATGAAATTAGGTTTTCAAATGAGCACAGCTGCTTTAGAAATGTTATGTATCTAGTTGAAGCAAGACAAAAAATACCCATATATGGGAAATAATTACAGATACTTATCCAGATTTGATTATTGCCAGCATATAATTCCTGAACAAAAAAGTAAAGCAGGCAACAATTTTAAAGGAATGTTTTCCACAGGCACACACCTGCTTGTAACCTCATTTTATAGCTTAGAAAATGAAATGCAAGCCAGCATTGCACTGATTCAGTAAAAGGAGCCAGCTTGGGCATTTTGTTTTGAAGATAAAAGGCATGTCATGGTATTTAAATTCTGTGTCTTATGCGTATTTATTATTGTAATACTGTTTATATTCACAGTAGAAGATATCAGTTAGTTCAATTGCTGATTATTAGTTGTGTTATACAGTATATAGCATGTTTCTTTGTTTATTAGTGTTTTGATAGCTACTTTCAAAATACAAAGAATGTCCTTAAAAATGTTGTTGTTATTATTAATATTATTATTTGTGCTTACTGGGAAATATATAATCTATGATAATAGTTTTACTGTGTCTAAATTTGTTCAGCTATTGGAAAAAAATTGCTACAGGCATAAAAAATATCTAGATTAACTTCTAAACAGCCTGCCAAAATATTTGGAAAACAGTTGCAACTTGCATAAAAGCCACAGAGGGCTCTCAGATCTTTTGCACAGATTTGATAAGCTGCTCTACTACAGTATGCTTGTGAGTGAATTTTATTGTTATCTGTTAAAGTGTTTATGGTTCTTAATGCATGAAGGTCACTGCACCTTGTTCTCTGCTCAATGTTAGATTTTATTTGATATTTGGATGATTTAATATGTTCTATTTACTCAAGAACTGAGTGAGTTGTGTAAGATGTATTGGCATCTTTGCAGCCAAATTGGGATAAAACCTATTTTATATCTGGGACGTGTTCTCACTCATATAGCACAACCTTAAAATAATATTTACAAAGCACTGCTTTATACTTTACTTGTTCTCTGCTGAAAACTCCAAAACTGAGACACCCCACTTATCTTTCTCCTTCTATGTAGTGTTAAGAAGGGGGCTGGTGAGCTATGGTTACCATAATTAACACTCTCTCTACTGTGCTGGCTGTTATTCATTATCACTTGTAAACTAAGTGTCCACCCTGTCTGTCCTAAAAAAAAAAAGGATTGCAAGGCTTTGGTGGTATGGATGTACTTTAAATCCTAAAGCGTTTCTAAATAAATACATTGCAAGTTATTCTGAACAATAGAAGCTGCCTATAGAGTCACATGTGTAATAATCTGGGGTGGACTGACAACTCATGGGGCCCCCGGGCAATAGGGGATGATGGGGCCCCTGTTTCCTTGCCCAAACTCAAAAAAGCCTATGAAAAAGGTGCCAGGGGCATCTCATGGGGCCCCCTACTGACCCCGGGCCCTTGGGAAGTGCCCAAGTTTCCAAATGGTCAGTCCGCCCCTGTGTAAAGGTAATCTGTAGGTCACTAGTGGTCATCCAGGAACCAATGGGAATATGGTACTTCTCAGGTACTCGTTACCCCCTTAAATGGACTGTAGACCTCTCCGTGGGACCCTCACAGCAAAAAGGATAAATGCACAATGTAAACATATAGTAGTCCACATAAATTCTTCCTTAGACACGTGCTTGTACCATCCAGCGTGTATGGGTATTAGTAGCTCCTTTACAGATTCAAACAAAAAAGTGCTCGTGACTCCTTGTGGGTAAGGAAAATGAGGTGTGCTTGCACTCACCGGACACACACTCAAAATGTGCATGTAAAGGCAGGGGCAGACTGACAACTCATGGGGCCCCCGGGCAATAGGGGATCATGGGGCCCCTGTGTCTTTACCCAAACTCAAAAAAGCCTATGAAAAAGGTAACAGGGGCATCTCATGGGGCCCCTTACTGACCCCGGGCCCTCGGGCAGTGCCCAAGTTTCCAAATGGTCAGTCTGCCCCTGGTAATAATGATGCAAAAAAACAACTAAAAAGGTAAGACATATATTATTTAATCACATCAGACACTTTCACCCCCCTTCAGTCCAGGCCAATTTTCAGCTCTTAGCACTCTCACACTTTGAATGCCAATTACTTAGACATGCAACACTGTAATCAAATGACATTTTTATAATGTTTTTGAGACAAATAGAGATTTCTTTTGGTGGTATTTAATCACCCCTGGGTTTTTTTTTTTTTGCAATATAAATTAAATATTGTTATATACAGTATACTGTATATATTGTTTACTACTTTGCATGTGATCATTGATTGGCCAATTAGTGATCATATGGTCATAAGCGTGCACAGCTAATGGATGTAGGGAGAAATTTAGAAACGTTGTGTAAAAAGGCTGTTTAATCCTGTCTTCTCTGATCCTCCCCTTCTTCTACTGTCCCCCATCCATCTGCTGATTGGGGCCATGCTGCATATGCTCAGTTTGGCGTGTATTGCTAGAAAAATTTTTTTTGAAAGAGAGCATGTGATCAGCACTGTCCAAACAGAGGGTAAGAGGTCATGCAGCCTCATAGGACAGTCAGAAGAGAATGAATACTCATCCCACAAGCTTTAACCAGTGCTTGGTTGGACACTGATAGAAGTCACAATACTGCTATATACTGTTGATGAGAAAAGGTATTTAGCAGTTTATATTCACTAAAATAATTGCACTTCCATGTTCTGTGCACTGTGGGAAACAAGATATAGTGAATGCAGGGTGCTGGGTTTAGTAGCACTTTCATGCCCAGTTTTGAACCCATAGTCATACACAAGCAAAGTAGTTACACTAATCACTACACTACACTCTTTCTGTTTTTTTTTTTAAGAGAAAATACAGAATAGAGAATGACTTGTTTGAGATGAGATAATTAGTAGATGGGATGGGGTAGGTGGAGCTAATGAAGAGAGTATGAAGCATATGAGGAGTAGAAAAAACAAGCAGAATGTTCCTTCAGAATTACATTAGTATATTATGTATACCAAAGCACTTCATACTATAAGCAAGCTAAGGTTACTCAGAACATTCTCAATAATGTATAACTTGCTAAGAAATATGCACTTCCTATGTTTTCCAAACAGGAAAATATATAAAGTGCTGCTTAAGACTATCCTTTAAGATTCAAAAGTAAGGAAACAAACCATAATAACTAAAACAACTAGCACCAAGATTCAAGATAGCGGAAATGTTGTAATTCCATTTTAACAAGAAAAATTGAAAAGATCTATGTTATAATTCTGATGTTTTGAAAATCATGTCCCAAGGTACCAATTTTGCATTGAAGGCTTTTATGCCTTGATTGTGAAACGCTAAGAATTTTTCATATAAGTGGTGGGAATTCACTCTGCGTATGACATCATTAATGTTAAGAGCATTTTCAGACTTCCATGACATATTATTGTTAATCTTGCTGCTATTAATATATGTGAGACTATCGTTCTAAATTGGATAATATGTATTGTAAGACCTAATAAAGCTAAATGGGAAGAAGTCATGGTGAGTATTCCTGTACCTTCTAAGTGAGAAGACAGAGTTTCAAAAGTTACACAGGATTTTACATGTCCATAAACCATGCATTAAAGTGCCAACTTCCCCACATCATCTCAAGCAAAGAGGAGATGCATCAGGGTATAATTTAGAAAGTTTACAGGGTTTCAGGAATCCTGTATATAATATTTTCAAGACATTATCCCGGGGATTAACACATTTGGTTGAACTTGTATTATTGAGTAAAGTGTATTGCCATTCCTATATCCTTTTCCCATTTAATCATATGGGGTATTTTGATGAAGGGGTCAGCATAATGTAAATAATTGTAAAACCATGAAATCCCCCCTTTACTGGGGAGTGGTTGCGAGAAGTAATTCCAAATTTTTGGGTCTACAGTTCCCTCTGCAGGCAGTAAAGTGGGCAGAACCCAATCTGGGGGTCCTCCTTTTTTTTTTTGTTGCGGCCGATGACACTATCAGTAGCCACGGAGCAGGTGAAAGGACAACATCATTTTTGTTACCAAAGAATATCATTACACTCCAAGCAGTGCAGAGCTGATAGCAGACGATCCCAATGATCCCTATGAAGATCACGCATTTTGGAGCTTAGAAGTGCTGAAGGAGGTGGAGATCTTTGTACCAGCATACCCTCTTGGGTTAAAGGGAAAGGCGCAGCTTGACCTGAGTATTCAGGTCAAACCAGAAGGTGAGCGCAATAGTGTGTCGGAGGTGGATAAGCACTAAGGGGTGACACAGGAGCACCGTATATGTACGCAGTAGAGTGATTACACAAATTCACTTGGAGCACAGCGGTCTTAAAGGGACAGTTCACCAGCATTTTGATACCATAACATTGGGACACTTGTTGATGGTGTTTGGTATATGATGCACAGGAGACATATCGCATAAGCACATGAGAAGATTTTGGCGCATTAAAGGGACAGTTCACCATTTATATGATTCATTTGGTATTTGGGTACACTATTTATTTAGCGCTGGTATATGCAGTTTATTTACATATATACTGTATGTTGATATTTATTTTGATGTAGCACATATTATTGTCATGAAGCACAATTGTATTCACATATGCACATTGGATTTATTTATCACTTTATTTGAGTTTATAGTACTGTGCTGCATTTTTTTGATTTATACTTATACATGTGGGCTTATTATTACGATAGAAATTATGGGTTTGTAAAAATGGGTAAACATATTTCCCTGTGGTTTGAGATGTAAGATTTTTATAATGCATTATCCCCTTTTTCAGCCAAAGTGGTTCCTTGAATCAGGTGTAATAGATGCTCATATACTCTAAGAGGAATCTCCAGCTGTAATTTAGGGAGTTTAGGGTCAGAGCATTTTAACAGAATCCCCCGTGCTTTCAAAGAAGCTGTGATAGAAGGCAGAAGTGAATAAAAGAAGGTCCCAGACAGAGTTTAAGCCAGCAATATTGATTGTAGATCATGATTAGGGATCATAGCCCATTCTATTCCAACCCATAGTCTGTTCTGAAGATGAAACCATGCTTTTATTTGATCTAGCAGGGAAGCAAAATAATATTTATATATCACAGGAAAGCTTGCTTCGCTTTGTGATTTGTGCTTGAGTAAAACTGAATAAGCAATTCTAGATTTTTTACCTTGCCAAATATTTTGTCCAGATCCAGGGAATGAAAAAAACTAAAAACTAAACAAAAATAGTACAGCACTTTAGGTAAGAGCAACATTAAAAACAGCCACTCTGCCCATCCAGGTTAATTCAAATTTCTCTGTCTGAGATAGATTTTTGTTGATAGTATGCATAAGTACCTTATGATTGGCTTCATAGGTCTTAGTTGTAGGAGTAATAGAAGTGATTCCTAAATATGTTAATTTTTGTGATTCCCATTTGATATTGAAAACATGATTTCATAGTTTCTAGGGTATTTTTTGTAACCCATATCGGAATGTTAACATTGAGTTTGTATTGTGAAATTTTGCTGTAGCTGTCTAAAATAGCCTCCACTGTGATTAACAAGGACTCTGGGTCTGTGAGAGTGAGTATTATATAATCTGCAAACAAACCTATTTTGTAGAGTTAGCTATCTATATTGATGACTTTAACTAAGTGGTGGGATTCAATCAAGACAGCCAATGGTTCCATGAGTAAAGAAAATATAAAGGGTGAAATGGGGCATCCCGGGCGTGTTCCATTAGTGATGGAAAATTGTTCAGAAAGGATATTTGAAGTGTAAATCTGCACTGAAGGGGAAGTATAAAAAGCCAAAATGGTGTTTTTAATGAGCCCCTGGAACCCAAATGTATTAGGCGTAGCATGTAAGTAGCCCCAATGCACCCTATCTAATGCTTTTTTGGCATCTAACACCAAAAACACTGTAGGGGATTACCGTAATTCTACCACTTGTAGTATGTTGAACATTCACCTTGTGCTATCAGGGGCTTGCCTACCTTTAACAAAGCCAACTTTGTTGGCCTGTATCAATGTAGGAGATATAGAAAGCAATCAATTGGGAAATAATTTGGCATATACCTGTAGCTTCAAATCGGTATTGAGCAAGGATGTACGTCGGACGTTTTGAGGATGATCAGGAGATTTAGCTTGTTTGGGCAAAGTAACTACAACAGCTTTGAGCATTTATGGAGGAAAGGAAGTGGAGGTCTCCGCTAGATTAAAGATTTTACTCAAATGCGGAAGAAGAATATCAGAGAATTCTTGATAATACTCAGCAGAGAAGCCATCAGCTCCTGGGGTTTTATGTTTGGCAATCAGTTTAATTGCTGAGAGGATTTCCTTTTCAGTGAATGGTAGATTTAATGAGTGGAGTTGATGAAGAGTGACTGAAGGTAGGTTAATACCTTCTACGAACTGATTAATAGAAAAGGTAGTAGGCAGAATCATCTGAGGATCATCCTTTAGATTATATAGGTTAGAATAATCATTCTTTAAAGCATTGGCAATATCATTAGGATGAGTAACCTTGGGGTTCACCATAACAGATAATTTTGTCTTTTTTTTTTTTTTTTATAAATATTTATAAATTTTTCCAATTCATATACAAAACATTTCAACATTTCTATTAAAATAATTATCACAAATGTTTTCTCTTCTTACATAAATTATCCCTGTATATGACTGTCTTTTCTAGTTCTTATAGGTTTTGGAAGGCTGTCAAAGAAATTCTTCAGTTGGTAATATCTTAGTCTATCCATCTTATTAAAGACTTCACCCTTTCTTTCCTCCATATCCTTATATGACCCAATTTCCTCACCTACCATTATATCTTCAATTGCGCCTCCTGTTTTATAATCCATTTCCCTGCTATGCTATCTTTTCCCGGGATGAAATATTTTGTGTTCCTAAGTGGTATTAGTTGTGAATTAAAAACCCACCCGTTTTGTCTGTGTAATAAATCCCATTCTTTTAGAACATTAAGAGTGTACGTGCTTGTGCTCTCCTCTAATTCTCTGTATTGTGCAGGCACCCAGATACTATTACTCAAACTTTTTCCACTCAGTGCTTTCTCAATTTTAACCCACGTTTTCTCCGGATTATGAATCCAGTCAAATATTCTTGCAATAATCCCCGCTTTGTAATATCTCCTAAAATCTGGTACCCCCAATCCTCCTCTTTCTTTACTTCTGGTCAGCGTTTCATAACCTATTCTAGGCTTTTTATTCCTCCATATACATTTTATTATCATTTTCCTCAGTTCTTTAAAATATGCCTCTGGGAGTTTGATTGGGATCATTTGAAATTTATATAATACTTTGGGGACTATTACCATCTTTATCAAGTTTATGCGACCTATCCACGATGGATTTCCATTTCCCACTCTTCTCAACTCCTCCTTGATTTCATTTAATAGCGTTATATAATTGGCTTTATAAAGGTTCTTATTTGAGGCTGATAGTTTTATTCCTAGATATTTTAATTCTTTGTCTCTCCAAAGGAAAGGGAATTCCTCTTGTAGTTTTCCTTTTTCACTATTTTTGAGATTTATGTTTAAGATTTCGGTCTTTGTCGGGTTAATTTTTAGGTTCGACAGGTCTCCGTACTCCCTCAATGCTTTCATTAGGTTTGGAAGTGATGTTCTAGGGTTTCCAACATAAAACATCAGGTCATCCGCATAAGCCACTACCTTGTGTTCTCTATCACCTATCTTTATTCCTTTTATGTCTATGTTCCTCCTAATCATGAACAGTAAGGTCTCCAGTGATAACACATATAGCAATGGAGACAATGGGCATCCCTGTCTTGTACCATTTGACATCTTAAAGTACTCTGATCTTCCTCCCTTTACCATTATGGTAGCGGTAGGCCCTCTGTACAACTCACCAATCCACCCTCTCATTCTATCTCCCATTCCTAATGCTTCCAAACTGTCCATCATAAAACCCCAACTCACTCTGTCGAATGCCTTCTCAGCATCTATCAACATCAGTATCATTGGGTTTTTCCCTTTTTTGCCCTCCTGTATAAGCAACAGTGATCTCAAAGCATTATCTCTACCCTCTCTTCCCGAGACAAACCCCACCTGATCTCCATGTATCCACTCCGGCATCAGCTCTTTCAGTCTATTTGCCAGAACCTTTGCATATATTTTAGTGTCTACATTCAGCAGCGCTATTGGACGATAACTCGCACATTGTGAGGGATCTTTATCTTCCTTCTGTATCAATACTATATTCGCCTGTAAAGACTCTCCCCTTATCTCCATCCCGTTCCCCAAGGCGTTCATATAAATCTTCATTTTGGGGATTAAAAGCTCTTTATATTTTTTATAGTATTTGGCCGTATATCCATCCGGACCCAGGCTTTTCCCTCCCGCCATACTTTCTAATGCTATTTTTATTTCCTCTAAAGTTATTTCTGCCTCTAGAGAGTTCCGTTGTGTTTCTCTTAATTTCTGTAGGCCTGCCTCCTCTAGGTATGTCTTTCTTTTCCCTCTATTTACTGTTTCCGTTTTCCTAAACGTATCCTGAGGTATGATATTATACAGCTCATTATAATACTCTTTAAATATTCTAGCAATATCCTTGGTTGAGTGTACTAATTCCCCCTTGGGATTTCTTATTTTCTCGATATAATTTCTATTTTTCTTCTTTCTTAAAGTTCTCATTAAATACTTTCCCGGCCTATCTCCCCATCTGTACCTTTCACTTGTTATTTTATTTAAGACTCTTCTTTTTTCCTCCTCCATTACATTCTCTAATTCTTCTTTCTTCTTTATTAACATCTGCATTATCTCCTTAGATCTTTCCCTTTTATGCACCTGTTCAAGATCATATATTTCATTTAATAATCTATTTATCTTTTCTCTCCTTTCTTTTTTCCTTTTTGCCCCCATTGCAATAAGTAGACCTCTGATGTAAACTTTATGTGCTTCCCCCACCGTTGCAACCGACACATCCTCTGTTTCATTCTTCAAAAAACCATTCGATTTCCTTCTCAATTCTTTGACCAATCTCTTCCTCCATGAGAAGTGCCTCATTCAACCGCCATACATAACCTTCTTTCCTTTCTCTACCCCATCTTAACTTCATTGCAACTGGGGCATGATCCGACAGGGTACTTCCTTCAATTTTTACTTCTACCACCAACTCTATCACTCGATGTTCTACTAATATATAATCTAGTCTAGAATAAGTCTCATGAACGTGCGAAAAGAAAGTATAATCTCTCTCCTTCATATTCCTAATTCTGCAGATGTCCACCAACTGACATTCATGCATTAATTTCTTTAACATTCTCAAGGATTTGCTTTCCTCCCTCCTCACAGAGGAAGTGGTGTCTATCCGCGGGTCCATACAGATGTTAAAGTCTCCCGCTACTATCATATACCCGCTTTTAAAATCCATCAATCTCTTCAACACTTCTCTCATAAACCTCTCCGGCCTCTTATTTGGACTGTATATGTTTGCTATTGTACACTCAATTCCCAGTAATTTTCCTCTCAAAAATAGATACCTTCCCTCCAGATCCGTCAATCTCTCCTCCACCTCAAACCTTATATTTAGAGATGAGCGAATCGAACCTGGCGAAGTGGAATTCGTTTCGAATTTCAGGAAAAATTTGATTCGCATCGAATCCGAATTTTAGCAAACTTCGGGTGCACGAATCAAATTTTTCCCGATCAGCCGGCAAAAGTGTCACTGCAGAGAGCTCCGCTATTTCTGACAGTTCTGACAGTTCATTTACAGCGGTTGAAACATTGTATCTATTTGTTTCCATTTAGGATACAGATGTTTTTATTCGGAAATAAATAGATACAATGTTTCAACCGCTGTAAATGTGAAGGAACTGTCAGAGAACTGTCAGAAATAGCGGAGCTCTCTGCAGATACACTTTTTGCTGTACTGGAATACTTCTTCTTTTCATTCTTCTTCTTCTTTTCATTCTTCTTCTTCTTCTTCTTCTTTTCATTCTTCTTTTCATTCTTCTTCTTCTTCTTTTCATTCTTCTTCTTTTCATTCTTCTTTTCATTCTTCTTCTTCTTTTCATTATTCTTCTTCTTCTTCTTTTCATTCTTCTTTTCATTCTTCTTCTTCTTCTTTTCATTCTTCTTCTTCTTTTCATTCTTCTTCTTCTTCTTCTTTTCATTCTTCTTCTTCTTCTTTTCATTCTTCTTCTTCTTCTTTTCATTCTTCTTTTCATTCTTCTTCTTCTTTTCATTCTTCTTTTCATTCTTCTTCTTCTTCTTTTCATTCATCTTCTTTTCATTCTTCTTCTTCTTCTTTTCATTCTTCTTCTTCTTCTTCTTTTCATTCTTCTTTTCATTCTTCTTCTTCTTCTTTTCATTCTTCTTCTTCTTCTTTTCATTCTTCTTCTCATTCTTCTTTTCATTCTTCTTCTTTTCATTCTTCTTCTTCTTCTTTTCATTCTTCTTCTTCTTTTCATTCTTCTTTTCATTCTTCTTCTTCTTCTTTTCATTCTTCTTTTCATTCTTCTTCTTCTTCTTTTCATTCTTCTTCTTCTTCTTTTCATTCTTCTTCTTCTTTTCATTCTTCTTCTTCTTCTTCTTTTCATTCTTCTTCTTTTCATTCTTCTTTTCATTCTTCTTCTTCTTCTTTTCATTCTTCTTCTTCTTTCCATTCTTCTTTTCATTCTTCTCATTCTTCTTTCATTCTTCTCATTCTTCTTTTCATTCTTCTTCTTCTTCTTTTCATTCTTCTTCTTTTCATTCTTCTTCTTCTTTTTCTTTTCATTCTTCTTTTCATTCTTCTTCTTCTTCTTTTCATTCTTCTTTTCATTCTTCTTCTTCTTCTTTTCATTCTTCTTCTTCTTCTTTTCATTCTTCTTTTCATTCTTCTTCTTCTTCTTCTTCTTTTCATTCTTCTTCTTCTTCTTCTTTTCATTCTTCTTCTTCTTCTTCTTTTCATTCTTCTTCTTCTTCTTTCCATTCTTCTTCTTCTTTTCATTCTTCTTTTCATTCTTCTTCTTCTTCTTTTCATTCTTCTTTTCATTCTTCTTTTCATTCTTCTTCTTCTTCTTTTCATTCTTCTTCTTCTTCTTTTCATTCTTCTTTTCATTCTTCTTCTTCTTTTCATTCTTCTTCTTGTCATTCTTCTTCTTCTTCTTGTCATTCTTCTTTTCATTCTTCTTCTTCTTCTTTTCATTCTTCTTCTTCTTCTTCTTTTCATTCTTCTTTTCATTCTTCTTCTTCTTCTTCTTTTCATTCTTCTTCTTCTTCTTTTCATTCTTCTTTTCATTCTTCTTCTTCTTCTTTTCATTCTTCTTCTTCTTCTTGTCATTCTTCTTTTCATTCTTCTTCTTCTTCTTTTCATTCTTCTTCTTCTTCTTGTCATTCTTCTTTTCATTCTTCTTCTTCTTCTTTTCATTCTTCTTCTTCTTCTTCTTCTTTTCATTCTTCTTTTCATTCTTCTTCTTCTTCTTCTTTTCATTCTTCTTCTTCTTCTTTTCATTCTTCTTTTCATTCTTCTCATTCTTCTTTTAATTCTTCTTTTCATTCTTCTTTTAATTCTTCTTTTCATTCTTCTTCTCATTCTTCTTTTCATTCTTCTTCTTCTTTTCATTCTTCTTCTTCTTCTTTTCATTCTTCTTTTCATTCTTCTTTTCATTCTTCTTCTTCTTCTTTTCATTCTTCTTCTTCTTTTCATTCTTCTTTTCATTCTTCTTCTTCTTTTCATTCTTCTTCTTGTCATTCTTCTTCTTCTTCTTGTCATTCTTCTTTTCATTCTTCTTCTTCTTCTTTTCATTCTTCTTCTTCTTCTTCTTTTCATTCTTCTTTTCATTCTTCTTCTTCTTCTTCTTTTCATTCTTCTTCTTCTTCTTTTCATTCTTCTTTTCATTCTTCTTCTTCTTCTTTTCATTCTTCTTCTTCTTCTTGTCATTCTTCTTTTCATTCTTCTTCTTCTTCTTTTCATTCTTCTTCTTCTTCTTGTC
This sequence comes from Staurois parvus, assembly GCF_062004578.1. NCBI lineage: Eukaryota > Metazoa > Chordata > Amphibia > Anura > Ranidae > Staurois > Staurois parvus. The sequence goes on from NW_028317949.1 coordinate 15,180,100, forward strand.
ATTCTTCTTTTCATTCTTCTTCTTCTTCTTTTCATTCTTCTTCTTCTTCTTCTTTTCATTCTTCTTTTCATTCATTCTTCTTCTTCTTCTTCTTTTCATTCTTCTTCTTCTTCTTTTCATTCTTCTTTTCATTCTTCTCATTCTTCTTTTAATTCTTCTTTTCATTCTTCTTTTAATTCTTCTTTTCATTCTTCTTCTCATTCTTCTTTTCATTCTTCTTCTTCTTTTCATTCTTCTTCTTCTTCTTTTCATTCTTCTTTTCATTCTTCTTCTTCTTCTTCTTCTTCTTCGTCGTGCCCCGTGACTGCCCAAATGAGTGAAGTGTGCGGTGATTCTAAGATCGACGGCACTCATCTGCATGTCATACTGACTGACAGTATTATTTCTCTTCCCCAGCAGACTCCAAGGGCATTTAAATTAAAGGTACAGTGTTCTGCACTAATATAAAGGCTCTCTGAAGCCTAGAAACCCTTTAAATAAGTTAAATTATCATCGAATCGAATTTCTCCCGCAAATTCGGCGAATCAGCCGAATCGAATTTTTGAATAATTCACTCATCTCTACTTATATTCTTTGCGAAGCCTATAGCAACTCCTTTTGCTCTTTTAGTTGGTGAATCCGCATAGAACCATGTTGGAAAATATCTAGTCCTCAGTCTAACCTTCGACTCTATCTCTAGGTGTGTTTCCTGCAAGAATACCACTGAGGATTTTCTATGTTGAAGTTCTTTAAATAACCTGAATCTCTTTCCTGGACAGCTTAACCCTTTTACATTGTAGGTTATATATTGGATTTCTTCCATCTTACTCTTTTCCTACCATCTCTCTCTTCCTCCTTCCCTTCCTCTTTCTTATTCCTATAGAGCGTTTTTATCCTACTACCCTTTTCCCTCCCCCTATCCCTCCCCCCCTCCCTCAATACTCCCCTCAATCCCCTCCCCCCTCTTTTTAGGCCTTCACTTTGCCTAACCATCATTTGTGGAAATAACATCCACCTTTGACTTAATCCTTAGGGCTTCACTCCTCCCATGGACAGCCTCCCCTCCCTCCGTATCCCCCCCTTGACCCCCTCTCTACTTATACTTCTATAGAAGGAAAAAGGAGTCAAGCTGGAGGGACAAGGGAGAAAAAGGCGATGGAACGGGAGCAAGGAGAGAGAAAAAAACACACAAAAAACTTCTCTCCCCTTCACTCCCCCTCCCCGCCCCTCCTCCCCCCCTCCACCCGTCTCCACCTCTTCCCTTTTTTTGATCTATTTCCCCCAGATTCTTCTTCCCAACCATTTATTTCAATTTTCTGCATTTCAAGTCTATCGCAAAAATATCTCAAGTCCTCTGGGAACCTCAAATGGGCTGTTATTCCATTTTTCCATCCTATTAAACACTCCGGAACTCCCCATCTATATTGCACCTTCTGTTTTTTCATCTGCTCCAGCAAAGGCCTCAGGACTCTCCTCTTCCGGAGAGTCTCTGATGACAAGTCCGCATATATTTGAATATCCATTTCTCCATACTTTATTACTGGTTTTCCCTTAATTTTCCTCCAAATTCTTTCCCTTTGCTGTAATTCATAAAATTTAACAAGTATGTCTCTTGGCCTGTCCTTCTCATAATTCCCCTGGAGTTTCCCGTTTCTGGAGATTCCTTCTATATTACTCCTTTCCATTTCAGAGTTTCCCATTATAAAGTTCAGTATTTTGCAAACCATCTCTTCCAATATTTCTCCTTTTAAACTTTCCGGAACCCCTCTTATCCTTATATTTCTCCTTCTTTCTCTATTCTCTTGAATTTCCACTGCAATTTTTCCTGAGCTTTTTCCATATTAATTATCTTCTTCTCTAATTCGGAAATAATCTGGGTCTGGTTTTTAACTTTCTGCTCCGTTTCTTCCACTCTTAGCAACAACTGCCCCAGGTCATTCCGTATATTTACCATTTCTTGCTTTATTGTTCTCTCCAGATCTTTAAACATTTCTGTCATCTCTTTTTTATTTGGGATTTGTAGATCTTTTTCTATCTCTGATATTTGTTGATTACTGATATCCAATTCCATTGATTGTTTAGGACTATTTTGCATACTTAAATCAGACTCTCCTTTGTCATTTCTGCTCTGGGGCCTTTCTGGGGTCACATTTCCCTGGGATGTATACTTTTTAATTGTCCCCATTTGGGTCCCTTTAGGCCCGGTTCCTTTTGCACTTTTATTTTTCATCTCTTTTTTTATTTTCTCTCTCATAAACTTGTACTTTGCAAAACGAAGAAATCAATAAGGTGTAGAAATAGAATTCCCGGCTCTGTCTTCCCACCTTTCTGTATGCCTTTGCCTGCGCCTTGCGTTCTTCTCCTTATTTTATTCTTATTCTCTGGGGGTCCCCCCCTTTTCTCTCTCTCCCTGCTTGCCACCAGCTCTATACAGTTTTTATATTTGGGGCCACCGCCAGACTCACTCACCCTTCCAACACTTCTCGTGAGATGGCTCCAGGCTCCATCCTTCAGCTCCTTTGGTAGGTCAGCTCTCGTCCTCTCAGGGGGACCCTCCAGGACTTTCCTCCACACTCTTCTTTCTTTGTTGTTGGGCAGGCTCACAATCGACCGCTTCCAGGGCTCCGGGGGAAGCAGGTCGTCCGGCAACACGGAGTCTCTCCTGCTCCCTGTCAGCCTCCGGCCGGGCGCCCGGCTTCCTTGCCTCCCAGAGATGCACCGCGGCCGGTCACGTGTCCCGGCCGCGCCTCCTCGTCTCCCGGCAACCAGGTACAGCGCCCAGGCTCAGCGTCCCTGCCTCTCTCCACTGGTCTCCGCTCCCAGCTCTCCCCGCCACCGGCAGCCGCCCAGCCAAGGGAGCCCGCCCGGTCGAGGTAGGTCACTACCTTCTAGGGCTCCATCTTCAAAGGGGGAATTTTAGGGTCCAAGGGGGGGGTCGGTCGGAGGAGCCCCGTGCGGGAGCTCCTACCACGAGCTCTCCGCCGCCGCCATAGTCAGGCTCCGCCCCACCGGAGGTCCTCCCTCCAGATAATTTTGTCTTAACCTGTCTTGCTTTAAGATACTTAGCTAAGAGATGAGTGACTTCATTTCCTTGGGCATAATATGTAGCTTTGAATCTTTTCACTGAATTTTCATGTTGGAGAAGTAAAAGTTGCCTAAGGTTTAGTCTACATTTTTGTAAGTCATTCAGGACCTGAGATGAAAATGATATTTCTTAGACTGAAAAAAGAGGATGTTGTAATGATGGAAATACATTTTTTCAGCCTGGTGCTTTGTCGCAGTCAGAGGAGACTTTACCTAGAGGGGATTTAGAAGAAGCAGAATCATCTTCTGATGGTAACAACCCACTTTTTCTTGCCATTTGGAGCCCTTCTTCTTCAGATCTGATTGTTGTGGTACTATTGCCTTTAGTGATCATAGGTTTCAGCTGGAAATCCTCACTTCTAGGATATACTGTATCATGGTTGTATCAGAGTTTTGTCAGAGGAACAAACTTTTTCTGAGCCATTAATGTACAGTATGTTGAGATAAGTCGGTATAGAGAGAGATATCACTGTAAGGCCCAGGCAGAGGATAATTTTTTTCTGCAAACTGCATTAATGCATGTTTAACATGGTAGAAGTAAATTTGACCACAAATAACTACAGAATCTTACCACAACTAGCTCTCTCTCAGGTGTTTTGGGCAACAGAGTAGTGATAATTGTTTGCACATATCTGCATAAATCAGAGGCTTAGACTGTCTCTGTTATGCCATGGAACTTTATATTGTTTCTACGGGACTGATCTTCCAGGTCTGCTTTTTTCAATTTTAATGCTCGAATTTCCTCCTCAGTGTGATTGTGGGCACTCCTGTAAATTCTCCCATTTTAGTTCAATATGGTTTTCTCTCTCCATTCTCTAATACATCTCTTTTCACTTGTGACATGAAATTAAGCATATATTTATGTAAAGAGCCTCTCAAAGACACTAACATGTCTTCCATGGTGGCTGCAGTAAGAGGGAGATCATCAGCCTGAAAGTCCCCCCTGTTCTATGAACTCTCTAGTTGAATCATTAGAATCGTCAGCCTGCTTACCAGTATGTAAGGCTTCTGGAGAAAAGAACTGTCTGGACTTCTGTGGGCTGCAGAAAGGGGTTTCCATTGGGGAGGCACCACTGGATCCAGAATATGAGCTGCAATGGTTCTGTGAAGATGAACACCGCCCAAAATGTGGGCTTCCAGTTTGTGAAAGTGTGGGGCCATTCCTTTCCAGTGCCATTTTGAGGGGCAGAGACAGCTGCCGGAAAGAAAAACTTGTGGGGCCCCTTTTAACCATTTGTTTCCACATCAGGTTCCTGGGCTTCCCCATTGTGAAGGCAAGCTGCTGAGGATTATAGATGCTTTCCCCCATCACTCTGGTCCAGTGGAAGCCACCGACCGCTAAGAGAGCTCAGCTCCTATGCGGCCATCTTCCTGGTCACGCCCCTGAAGGGACCAATCTTCAAAGAAATAATGAACAGGGAAAGTGCATGGTCCCCAGGGCAGGAAATGAAATTAGACTGTAGAGGAAACAGTGCAACATTACACTGTGGAATGAGTTAGGAAAAAGCAGTACTGAAGAGTAAGGACGGCCATACATGTATCGAAATTTGTCCAGTTCAGCAGGGATAATAATGAGAATAATAACATACAAAAAGTATTTTATTGACATGAAAAAGAGATTACAAATATTGATATTCCTATTAAGCATGAACGTTAGGCTAGCATCAGCATAGGTGCTAATGTGGCTATATTTTACAATCTTATGCATTCTGTAAGGAAAATAACAAATTCATAAATGTAAGCAATTAGGGTACATTCACTATATCTTCAAATACTCAGTTTTTAACTTGTTTTTAACTACTTCACTACCATACATTTTAAAACTATGGAATGGTAGATGTGTATTTTTAGAGTGCCATTTTTAAACAGCACTTCAGAAAACACATTTAGATGGCCAGCATGTCCACTGAACATCTATGATCAAGCTGTCATGGGATGGCTCAGACTACAGAGAAAACCAAATGATCCAATTGGATTGGCTCAAGATCATGTGACTATGCAAACAGCCCTCTCCTGTCACATCAGGTCAGAGAAAGGAGAGCTGTGCCGTTCCCATCATTTATACATTGCATCACTGTGTAAAACCAGATATCAGGTAATAGAATACATCTGGTGCCAGAAAATTTGCATTAGACACTATAGAATGCATTTTAGTCTGATGTAAACCAGCCATTAGAGCAAAGGGGGTGGAGATTTAGATTAGGGTGCTAGAGTTAGTAGAATCAAAGCAAACATGTAGTGAACAATAGAACACTTAGAAGCTTGATAAAGGGGGTGGGCCCCTGAAATGTGTAGTGGCTCATCCACACCCCAAATCACCCAGTGCATCTGAGAGATAACCTCCTTTGTTTGCGGTCATAGACACAGCCAGTCTGCCAGCATTAGTGCTTTCAATTAGTGCTGCACGGCCACTTGCTAGTGCATAATCTGCCAAGGTTTCTGTACAGCTTGCTGTGTGATGGCTTCTCAATGTTCCACCTCAGGTTGCATAAATTGTGAAAAGAACTGAGTTTCTGTGGTTTTTACCAACTTAAACCCTCAAATACACTTGAAGATAAGGATAGAATCCTGCTCCAGAAAGAGGAAAAATGATATATGATTTCAATTCCTTTTCCCTGTTAGGTCTCAACCATAAACTACAGTTGCAATGTCCCCCTCTCTCTCTATTTGTGTGTAAATATATTTGATAATTGTTGATACACTTTGTCTTAATTATTCACCAGTGCACATCTTGCAGGGAATTTACCTTATATAAATGTCTGGTGTTGAGCTATTCCTTTAAACTGAGAGTAAATTCCAAAATAATGTTTAGGTCACTAAAATTGTGTTACACCAACTGTAATAATGTGTAAAAAAAACAATCATTAAACAAAAAAAAAAATCAGTTTATCACTTGAAAGTTAATAGTGTAAATTCACTTAATACAACTTCCATTCAAACCCATCCATGATGAACCTACTCAAACGCAGTGTCTGATTCAGCACTCCATCACCAGTGTACAAACAAGCTCCCTACCAAAGAACAATGACCTCCTATGTATGAGGTCTAAAGTGCTTTACCAGTAATAGAGATGTCACTGATCCAGCAGTCTCCAGCCATGGTATCAGTTTCATAGAAGCTCACACCAATCACAGCCAAGAAAAACATAGAAAGGGAACAAAAATGGTCTACGTAGTGTAATATTGCAAAAACCACCACATTTAATGTATTAAAAAGGTACTCACAAAGCACATTAAAGAATAAAGCATGTATGATTACTCTGCTCTTTTTGTCAGACAAGATGACATTAGAGTTAGGCTCCATTTACAAGGATAGTACATCACTTAGGCAACACACTATAATTCAGGTTAGGAGCCAACTAGGATCATCATCATATATTGATCTGCTGGCAAGCACTGTTCTATTATCTCAGCTATTTTTCATGTGCTGCTATAATTAACAGTGACTCACTTCTGTTTCTTGCTTTTCCATCTTGTTCCCTTGGGGTTGATATATTTGCTTTGCTTCTGTGTGTTATGGCTGTTAATGTATGGCTCTGTAGTTACTATTACCTGTTGCTTGTTTATACATTACTTTCATTGGTGCTTTAATACATTTAGCTCATTGCTGCACTTTTGAGCTTTGACCCCTTTATATGCGTTCTTTGTATGTGCACTACTTGCAGGAATCATTCCAAAGGCAGGGTATGTTTGGCCAACATTGTTTATTTTCAGGTTTTGTAAGGTGGATTTTGTGTATTGTGTTGTATAGTACTCTGCCTAAATATTTTTTTTTAATCTAATAAATATATGTCAACTTTTTTTGTTTCTAAGTAGTTTTTTTTTTTTTATAATAACAATTTTTATTGATTTTCAAAAATATACAAACAGTATGTTTAAGAAAAAAAAAGGATAAGAAAAGAAAACAAGCAAAACAGAAAGTTACATCGATGGCAAAACTGCGTAAGGACAGGACCAACAAAAACATAAAATAACAGCGTGAAGGTTATCAGGACCTTACATTTTGGGCCGGCATAGAGGAAATGAAGGTATCCCATGGGAGCCAAATCATCTCAAACACAGCAAACGAACAATTATGTAGTGCAGTCAAGTATTCCATCTGTCTAACATCAGCAATAAGTTTGTACAGAATCGACATTGAAGGAGGGGTAGAAGACAACCAACACATAGGAATGCTTCTCCTAGCTGCGGTCAGAACATGTACAGCAAGTTTTCCAGATGGTTTAGGTAAACCCGGAAATGGTAGACCTAGCAAAAAATGTAGTGGATCAAGTGGGAGAGAGGTATGCATTAGTGATTGTAACAGGGAGAGAACATCTTTCCAGAAAGGAGTAATGGAGCTGCATGTCCAAAAGATATGATAGAGAGAACCCTGGTCTCCACCACAGCGCCAGCAGGCAGGAGAAGCATTTGGATTAAAAGCATGAAGAACTTCAGGAGTTTTGTACCATAACATCATGAGCTTGTATATATTTTCCTTAAAAACCACACAAACAGAAGATCTAGATGCATTTTCCCAAATTTTCTTCCACGTTAATAGATCAATATCACATTGTACGAATTGAGACCACCTACGCATGTAAAGGTGAGTGTCATTGGATAAGGAGGGGGCATCTAGAAGTAGTTTATATGTGTTAGAAATAATACCCCTTTGGTGGGGACCTTGCATACATAAACGTTCAAAGTAAGTAGGCTTCCCCAGGGTTAATGAGGGTGATAAGGTGGAAAAGAAGTGGCGTATTTGAAGGTAAATATATAGGTGTTGAGAAGGTAGAAGAGCTTTTTTCTGGAGATCTGGGAATGAGTGTAACTTACGAGTCACCGGGTGTACCAAGTGACGCAATTGAAAAAGGTTAGCTACTACCCAAAGAGACATCCGGGACATGGCCATATTATCTGGAAGATTAGGGTTATGGAGGATATATGTCAGTAGGGAGCAATGAGATGCCAGTGTAAATTTAGCCTTACATTTCTGCCAAACAGCCAGAGAAAAGTGCATGGGACCAAGGAGTAGGTGGCGAAAAGAAGAGACATCCACTGCTGAGGTCGACCAAAGGAGGGAGCATGGATGAGCCGGAGACAATTGTAAAGATTCGATCTCAGCCCACGTGTTGGGAGGATAGTGAGTAGACCATGACATGAGAAAACGAAGATGAGTTGCATAGTAGTATGTTATTATATCCGGTGCCCCCAAGCCCCCCCTAGAACGCGGAGAAAGCAAAACAGAACGTGCAATCCTGTGCTGCTTGTTGTGCCAAATAAAATGCAAGAAAGATTTCTGGAGGGAGTGAAGTTTGGACATAGGAACGGGAACGGGGAGAGTCGCAAACAGGTATAACAGTTTGGGTAACACGGTCATTTTTAGTACGTTAATGCGTCCGAGAAAAGAAATGGGCAGGGCATCCCAGTGTTTCAGAGAACGAGAAATTGCTATAAATAATGGGGGGAAATTGGCCTCGTATATGGATTGGTAAGAGAAAGTCAGATTAGTACCTAAATATTTTAAAGAGTGGGTGCACCACCGGTAGGGAAAGGCTTCCTGAAGCGAGGATAAAACGCCAGAAGGGATATGTATCGGGAGTGCCTCAGTTTTAGACATGTTAACTTTGTAGCCAGATATGGCCCCAAATTGTTTCAAGGTCTTATGCAAAATCGGTAGGGAGGTATGGGGACTCGCAAGCGTGAGGAGGATGTCATAAGCAAACAGCGATAATTTGTATTCATGGTTATGGGATCGTATCCCGCGAATATCCGGATTTGACCTGATGGCGATGGCTAATGGTTCCAGACAAAGAATGAACAGTAAAGGAGAGAGTGGGCAACCCTGACGTGTACCATTTGACATCTGAAAGGGGAGTGAAAAAAAAAGAGGCTAATCTGACCTGCGAAAAGGGGGAAGAATAAAGGGCCTTCAAGGCTGCTACAAATGGACCCCTGAAACCATATCTTTCCAAGACCATGAACATGTAAGGCCAACTTAAACGGTCAAAAGCTTTTTGAGCATCTAAACTTAATAATATAGTGGGAGTGGAGGATCGGTTAACCAAGTCTACCAGATCAATGGATCGCCTGGTGTTATCTGCAGCGTGTCTGGCAGGTACAAAGCCCACTTGGTCCCTATGTATGAGTTTGGAAATAATTCCAGACAGTCGGTTGGCCAAGATTTTAGTGAAAATCTTGTAATCGGAATTAAGTAGGGCAATGGGGCGGTAGTTGTCTACTATAGAGTGATCTTTATCGGGTTTGGGGATAACTGAGATATATGCTCGGGAGAATTCAGTCTGGGGTGAGACCCCCTTGAAAAGATCTTGATAAAAGGAGAGGAGATGAGGAGCCAGGATACCAATAAAAGATTTATAGTAGGAGTAGGGCAATCCGTCCGGTCCTGGGGCTTTACGAGAGGGAAGATGTTTAATTGTGTCAAACAATTCCTCTGGCGTAATATCAGCGTTAAGGGTGGCAATGTCTGAGGGTGAAAGACTCGAAAGTGACAGGGGGTCAAAAAAATTATCAAAAGATAAAGACTGTGTGAGGGGCGGGTGAAGGTCTGGGGTCAAACAGTTATAAAGATTCTTATAGTATGAGCCAAAAAGGGATGCCATGACCTGAGGATCATAGGTAGGGCTTCCATTCGGTTGGATTAAAAGATCAGGCATCGTGGAAGGAGACTGAGCTTTGAGTCGATTGACTAACATACGATGAGGTTTGTTGGAAAATTCGTAAAATTTTTGCTTAACCCATAGGAGGGATTGCGCAGACTTACTAGAGTCAAGAGTTTTAATTCAGTCACGTAGAGATGTTACCTTCCGGAGCCCAGAAATGGACGGCTTGGCCAACAACCGTCGTTCTGCCAAAGATAGTTGATGGATGAGAGAAGCCCTAGCACTCGCTGAGGATTTTTTTAACGAGAACCCATAGAAATACAGAGTCCTATAAATACCGCCTTATGAGCCTCCCATAGGGTTGAGGAAGAAGCTACGGAGCCAACATTGTGGGTGAAATAGGTATCAAGTCCCCGTGACAGTTCATCCCTAAGATGTTCTGTGGAAAGAAAGGTCTCATTAAGGCGTCAATGACATGGTTTGGGTATAACAGTAGGAAAGAAAAGGTTTAAAGTCAAAGAGGCATGGTCAGACCAGGTAATGGGGTTGATTTCAGAGGCGACCAGGAGTGGAAGAAGTGGGGCAGAGATAAAAAAATGATCTAGGCGGGAAAAACTACGGTGAGGGGTGGAGTAGAAAGTAAATTGTTTATGGAGGGGGTGTTTAATCCGCCAGGCGTCGAAGAGACGATGCTCCCTTATCAGTCTACGGAAAGATTTGAAGAGGAGCACTGCCGCTTCGAGGGTGTGGACTCGAAAAGAACTTTCCTGTCTTTATGGGGGGAAAAAACCAAATTGAAATCGCCCCCAACAATCACATGCGAAATGGGAAAGGAATCTAAGTTGGCGAGTGTTTGTGAAAGAAATTGCAATTGACCCGAATTTGGGGCGTATAGATTCAACAAAACAAGGGGAGTGTCACCAAGCATACATTCCAAAATAATAAAGCGACCCTGTTGGTCAACCCTGGAGGAAACAACCCGAAGGGAGCAGTGTGACCTAATCAAAATTGCCACCCCAGCCTTTCCGGAAGGATCAAAGGCCGAATAGGCTTGGGAAAAAAATCTCGAGGCAAAACGGAAGGAGCCAGCTGATTTGAAATGGGTCTCCTGGACAAAAATAATGTCTGCTCCTGAGGATCGAAATTCCCGAAAAGCCATCCAACGTTTTTGAATGGAATTGAGACCCTTGACGTTATATGACAAAAACCTCAAAGCCATTATAAAATAATAATAAAATAAGCACATGTATTAGCATGAGAAATGAATAATATACCATCGATGTAAAAGAATGGAGAACAAAAAACATTAAACTAACACAAGAAAGAACAAACACAGTAGTTGACATAAGTATCCGCAAGGATATAAACTTGGGAGCAACAATTTGGCCCAAGTCGTCTAGGCCTATGGCTAGACAAAATCGGGAGCAACACGACAACCAAGACATCAGGAAGATCGCCAAACCCGGCCAGAAAAAACAAAAGTGAAAAAGAAAAAAAAAAAAACACCCAACAATGGTTCCGCTGGCCAGAAATGAAAAACCCGTGGAAAAAAACATGTATAAACCAGGAGGGAAGGATCGGCACCGAATTCACATCGGAGAAGCACCCCAGGGAGTCATCAGACAGGCTGATCAGTTGTCCGACGATGTCGTGGACGTTGTGGGGTACGTGAGAGCCTCCTCCGGCCTCTGCGGACTGGAGTCCAGATCTTGTTGGGGGTGGCAGATGTATGGGCTGTAGTGGGTGGCAGAGGGGTCACATCATCTGACAAAGGTGGAAGTCCCAGGCGCTTAAAAAAGAATCCGCCTCATGAAGATCAAGGAGCACAACTTGAGTATTGTCCCTAGTTACAATCAGCCTGAAGGGGTACCCCCACCGATAAAGGACACGGTGTTGCTGAAGGTGTGAGGTGATCGGCTTCAGAGCTCGCCGCTTGGCCAGGGTGATCGGGGACAGATCGCAGAAGAGTTGGAGTCTGTCACCTTTAAATTCCAGAGATGACTTGTGGCGAACTGCTGATAATAAGGCTTCCTTGCTTTGAAAAAAATGGAAGCGAACAATGACGTCGCGAGGTCTGGTGCCTTCAACAGGTTTTGGGCCCAAGGAGCGATGAGCCCTGTCCATACGCCAATCAGCTTCTGGAACCAAGGGAGCAGTTGCGGTGAAAAAGGATAATAGGTGACGGTGTAGTTGTGCATCATCAATAGATTCGGACATACCGCGTATACGGATATTTTGGCGCCGTTCCGTTTTCCAAATCCTCTTGTTGGAGCTGCATTTGGGACATGGAATGTTTCAAATACGCGTTGTCTTCTTCCAGAACATGAACGTATTGCACCAAATCATCAAACTCATTTTCCAATTTATCTGTGCGGTCACCAATCTGCGCTATTTCCCCTCTGAGATCCAACGCCAGTTTTCCAATTTCAGTGGAAATGGATGCGGTGATATTGAGTGAGAATATTTTCAATTTATCATCTAGCGCTGAAATTGTGAGAGATGATGATGTGACGGCCTGCTGGGAAATCTGGGTGGAGGGGTGTTGATTCCCTGAGGCAGGGTGAACTATTGCCCCCCCAGTTATAATCTGGGGATCACGATCCTCCATCTGGGGCTGGAGCAGGGCAGAGGCAGGCAGAGGAGCTGTAATGCTTGAGGGTGCAGTACCCTCCGTGACCACTGGGGGTCCGGGATCGCTCCCTGGGTTCCTGGACATGCCAGAGGCCGGGGATTGCGGCCTGGATAAGAACCGCCGGAGCGGTGACGGCCGCGGGTCCTTTGGCTGCGGGGAGGGGGGCTTCCAGCACCCTATCTTCCCCATAGAGGACTCGTTCTGGTGCCGTGCCGGGTGCAGAGGGTGTATGACTCACCCGGAGCTGAAGGAAGGCAGTGGCGCGAGTCGGGTGAGTCCGTGCTGGCCGGGGATGAGCGGAGCTCAGGGATTACACAGCCGCCATCGTCCCTGGTCGCGCATGCGCCCCCCGTTTCTAAGTAGTTTTAGTAGCCTCTTTGCAACTTTATTTCTATACTTATAGTTGCAAGAAAAAGTATGTGAACCCCTTGGGATTATGTGGAGTTTTGCAAAACTCCACGTAATCCCAAGGGGTTCACATACTTTTTCTTGCAACTGTATATATCCCAAGTAAACATGCCAGGTTTGGTGTTTTAGGATAAGTTCATCTTTTAACAAATAATAATAAAAGCACATTTTTTTGCAGGTGAAAAAAGTACATTTACTATTTTTTATTTTAGGAGCATGGAAAGCAATGCACCAGCGATCAGCAGACCACTGGTGCCATGCAGGTCTCCTGGAGACTGTCAGTGTATTCTGCCTGTGAGTACATCATACCGGCAGGCAGTTTTACACTAACAGGAAGAATCACTGAGCTGCCACAGCTCTCAACAGTGCTGTGGTAGTTCATTGAGAACTACAAGCTGACAGTCACAAAGTCTATCAATGCTTGTATTTCATTGATTCACAGGTACCTGTGATGCTGTCTGGTGGGCAGTCCCTCGCATGGCCGCAATCTCTTTGAATTGTGGTTGATGCTGAACGTGTTACATGTTACACCCTGAATATGGATGTAACATGCAACATGTTCAGAAAGGTGAACTGATACTTTAAGCTGTATAAAGTATGTAAGAATGGCACACATCACCAGATCACACAGCTGGTTTTAGAGTTTTGAAATTAAAAATTCAGAGAGCAGAGACACTGCCACAGGTGACGCCCCATAAAGATGCTGATCCAGACCAGAAGTGCCGCATCAGATCAACTGACAAAGTGATTAATAGCTGGTGAAGTATGAAACATGCTACCCCCTGCCAAGATCCCTCTTCACTGTGCGTGTGTTGCTATTTTGTCATACCAAAAACTAAAGGTGGTTTTCAAGATGTGTGAAAGTCTGGATTTCTCTTTTAAAGAAAAAGTGCAGTTGCAGCTGCCTGGGAAATACTTTGGGTGATAGGCCATCAAGAAATCAGATGTATAATTTAAGCCTGAAAATGATCTTTGGATATTAGGCCCCCTTTGTGGCTAGTCAGCAAAAAGGTCTCACACATGTTGTCCACATACTCATGAGGAATAGTAAAATGCATTTATGGGATGTAGTTCTGAAAATGCCCATGATGTGTGTGAGAAATGGCTTGTTAACTGTGTAAAAGAAAGATCAGTTTACTTTAATTTAAAAATTAAACACAAATTTATGGCAAAAAAATTAAATCTTCAAAAGACTCATATGCCTCTTTTCAAATACCTTAGGCTGTCTGCTTTCCAAGAACTTTTTAGTCTGTAGTTTGCACTACAGGCCTTCCAAAAATGTGATAGAAATCCAAGGGACAGGATGCATATTTTATGCCTTTTTGAAAGCCTGAAGGTGCAGGATTTAAGAAATAACTTAAAGGTGAACTTTGTGATAAAAAGCCATTTTCATATACTTTCATCATTTTCAGACAATATATAAATAAAAGGAGATCTTCAAAAGACTACCATGCCTCTTACCAAATACCTTGAGGTGTCTGCCTTTCAAAAAACCCCTCTTTCAAAAGTGGGGTAATTTTGGGGGTGTTTGTACCATCTTAAATAAAGAAACAGGTTAGGTAGTCAGAGCAACATGGCCCATACATATATAAATGTATAAATAATTTTATGTAGACAGTATAACTTTGGGATGGATATAATTAAAAAAAATACCCCCGTGCTACCTCACCAGTTACTATACCAAAATCAATAAAGTAAATAAAATAAGTGTTTTTCTAAGGAGCAGCTCAAACAAATCATTAGGGTATACTACTGCATGACAGAGTAATTGCCAGTCAAAGTTTCAAAGCAATGAAAACTGAAAAATGTCCTGGTAATGAAAGGGTGTATACAAGCTAGTACTCGAATAGGTTAATTATGTGATCTTAATAGGGCTATCTATATTTAGAATCTCTTTTATTATATCAATAACAGTTTTTTCTGTAGCGCTATTCTGGCAGAAGCCATTAGTAATGTGGGTTCTCTGTTCTGTGCCTGGACTCTAAGAACAACCTCAGCCCCTCTGACATATCTGGTTGAGTGAAAGCTACTGCAAGCACTTATAAGAACAAGAGTATAGAAATCATTAACTCTGCTGTAAATTAGCACCAGGAAATGGACACTAGGCTGTTTAGTGGTAAATTAACTAATTGTATTGGTATGAGTTATAAGGAAATGTTGGTTTGAGCATAAATGAACACACAGAATGTAGTGTGCTAGGCAGTAAATTCAGTATGCCAAGGTAACTTAGAATTAGTGTTAGAAATAGAATTAGAGTTCTGTATCACTAGACAGGAATTAACTCGTAAACAAAGACAGCATTAAATAGTGCCTATAAGCATTAACTGCAATGTAAATAATAAGAAACTATAACAAGTCCAGAGTGCAATCTAGGGAAATGGCTAGGATATGGTGCAATGTCCCCTGAGAGGTATCTCTTAGCATAAGCAATAGGTGAAGGGCTATGTGTAGCAACTGAAAAGAGCCAGCCTGTAGCCTCAACTCTTCAGCTTGCTCATGTTAGGGCCCAGTTGTGCCATTGGTGTATGAGAGAATAGTCCCAGTTACGTCTGGCAGTATTAAGGCCACTAGATGGCTGTATGGTCAGTTCCTAAAGGGTACAGTCTCTCTATCAGCAGATAGTAAATCCCCAGCAGCTCACCAGTGATATTGCAGCTCACCACCCAGTCACACACAACGATTAGTCAACTCTTTGCACTGCACCTAGGTGACTCCGGCTGTCAGCACTCCCTGAACTCTGTGCTCTGGATCCTGCTCAGGCTGCCAATATGTAGTATTGGTGGTGCATACTGGACAGTGATGAGCACTCTCAGGTCTCCCTCAGGACAAGGGAAAGATGTGTACTATACAGTCTTTTCCCTCCCCCTGACAATCTCTTTCTGGGGAATTCAGATTGAAAGCTCTTGATTTCAAAAGAGTCCCTGTGATGGGAGTGACTTTTGGGGGTGGGGGGACCCCTGTATCATCTCCCCAAATTCCTCTTATGTGTAAAGGCACTCTGTGCCTGTTAGGGGCGCAGGGTGCTCTGTCCTGATATTGTGTAGACATGTATAGGTGGGATGTGTGGGGGTTGTCCATTGTGACTTGCTTGCCAGCAAACTAGTATGGGATGCATGTGTTCCCCTATTGTCTACTGCCATGTGGTGTATCCAATTGTTCTGTTGTGTGTCTTGGTTTGATGGGGGGTGTTTCCGGCAGCCCTTTCCTCATGATGGGATGGCCTGCTGATGTGTTTCCTGGTTATATCTTGTGTTTGTGTAAAAATAAAGCAGTTGACTTCCTGTCTTAAGAGAGTCTGGTGCTGTCTTATTTCCTGCATGATCAGCGGTGGTGTCCGGGGATCTGTGTTCGGACAGGGAAGGGGGAGTCTAACGGAAATACCCTAGCACAGTCGTGGTCCGGGTTCCGTTACAGTCCCTCTAGGACTACAGTTTCCACAGTGAAGTGCTGCCTGATATAGTCTATTGAACTCATCCTGCTCAGCAGCTCCCTCCTTTTGCTGATATAGCTGTTAACCATTTCAGCACTGCAGGACAGCAGATATAGAGAGCAACTGCAGCCAGTGTTTCTGTCACTCTCCATTCGTTGAATAGCACCTGGCTACATTTGAATTTTTTATATTGTTGTGATAAAATACTTTTTTCTCATGATTATTTCTGTATTAATGATTTTGCTGAAAGTGCACACAGGAATATATATTAATGTTTGCTATACAGCAAGATTGGAGGGCAAAAAACTCTTACCTTTTCTTTCTAGTGATATAAACTTGACAGGGTATTAACATTTCTATATCCTATTCCAAAAATGGCTTTAGACAAACTTTAACCACTTCAAGTCCGGACACTTTTACCCCCTTTCTGTCCAGGCCAACTTTCAGCTTTCAGTGTTATCACACTTTGAATGACAATTGCGCGGTCAGGCAACACTGTACCCATATGAATTGTTTAGCATTTTTTTGAGATAGATAAAACTTTATTTTGGTGCTATTTATTCAGCACTGGGATTTTTATTTTTTTTGCTATATAAATGAAAATGTCCAAAAATTTTGAAAAATAAGTGTTTTTCTTATAACATTTTGCAAATAAATAATCTTTCTTCATAAATCTTGGCCACAATGTATTCCGTTATCTTTTTAGTAAAAAAAAAAAAAAATTAGATTAGAACCAAAAATTATAATTTTTCAAAAATTATTTTTTTAATTTTTATTTTTTTATATTATTATTTATGTTTTTTTATAATATACTCTCATTCTAGCAGTACAGTGTCACCATAGTGACACTGTGCTACTTGTGGGGGGTGATGAAGATTTTTTTTTTTTTTTTTTTTTTTTACACTGATTGCTTTTACACCCATAAAGGCTGTAAAAACAATAATATCTCTTCCTCTCTGGCTGCATTCTTGCAGCCATTAAGAAATGCTGTGTGAGCTGTGATTGGTCACAGCTTGTCACATGGTACAAGGCTGTTGTGAATAGCCTTGTATCATGCGATCTCTATGATCATTCACAGATTTCATACTTAGTAAGCAATGATGTCAGAAGTGACATCTTGCTTACACCTATCCATGTGATCACTGATTGGACAATCAGTGATCACATGATCACGACCTCACACAGAGGTCCTGTACAGCTCCAAGGGTGCGCGCACAATCCAAAATGGTGGGCGCCGTTTATGAAAAGCAACCCGTGCATGCACTGCCACTGTCCGGCCGTTTATATACAGCGGCCGACGGGAAGTGGTTAATTCCTCTATTCAGTAAAATGCCACTGCTAATACAGACAGTTGTTGGATAACATAAGACAGTTAATATAGACTGTTGAAAAATAATATATGTAGAGCCGATAATGTCCACAAAGCGAATGTTAACTTTGCAAAGTGTAAGCGTAAAGCTCTATTGACTTTGAAATCCCAGCCATGTGCAAGGGAAATAAAAACAGACATTTTTCACATGATTGGATAACTGAAGTGAATACAGCTTTGCCTTACTTATTAAGATCACTGAACAATTGTTACTCTGATCCTAATCGTGTTTTATGTGTACTGTATATGACATGTGAAAATCAAATTTATATACTGTAGTTAAAAAAATAATTATCAGCTATTAGGTACACAAAGGGACATATCAATGGTGGTGAATCAATCACTGTCATTTAAAACACATACATCTGGAAGATTCCCCTGCAGTGAATGTTTGATGCATGTCCAATTCATTGGGGATGCATTAATCAGGTCATCCCTTGGATAGTATACATTGTAATGATACACTTAACTGTGCACCTGCTTAGATGTTTGCTTGTGAAGCATGGAATGTGCTGACATTGAAAGCTTAATTAAAGACAAACAGCTAAATATGATTACTAAATAAACATAGGAAACCCATTTTACCTGTTAAAGGATTTGTTTGTTTGTTTTTCTGACCATCGGGTCCTGAAATTTACACTGCTCTACTGCACAACACAGGCCTGTCTGTTTCTCTGCTGCAGTTCAGTATCACTTATAGGTATCATTCCCACCCGCACCCTATGCTTGGACAGTGAAAAGACAGACAGCAGACAGACCAGGGGCGGACTGACCATTTGGAAACTCAGGCACTGTCTGAGGGCCCGGGGTCAGTAGGAGGCCCCATGAGATGCCCCTGGTACCTTTTTCATAGGCTTTTTTGAGCTTGGACAAGGACACAGGGGCCCCATGATCCCCTATTGAGGGCCTGGGGTCAGTAGGGGGCTCCATGAGATGCCCCTGGTACCTTTTTCATATGCTTTTTTGAGTTTGGGTAAGGACACAGGGGCCCCATGATCCCCTATTGCCCGGGGGCCCCATGAGTTGACAGTCCGCCCCTGAGACAGACTGATAAATTCATCTCTATGGCACTCTATGATCTCATCCTATCAGCATGGTCCCTGCACTGCAGCCCAACTGACAAGCTATTTGTTTTGCTTCTTTCTCCCCCGATCTAAGATCTGCTGCACAGAGACAGAACAAGACTTACCAAGTAAACCAATACCAAGTAAAAATAATTGTTACACTGCTTGCATTTAAAGACACATTTAAGGATGCAATAATAAAAACACAGTGGCATCCATTTGTGTTTTTTATATCTGCTTTCAGATCATCTTTAACTAGGGACTTTGTGTTTCACGAGTCTGGCGGTGTGGCATGTAAAATATGTATAAATCACAAGATTGGCTTTACAGACTAGAAAATCTTTTGGCAGGTAAAACAGTAAACAGAAATGCATTTCAATTGTTAATTTATATATTTATCTAAAGCTTTACTTTTAAAATAATGTCAGTTTTGCATGTCTAAATATAATTAATTGTTAAGTAAATGTACTATATGTGCAATGTCTTTGGTAAGTCTAAAACATGTTTTTCATGGACTGTACTGGTACATGATAACAACCCTCTGTGGCAGGGGTTAATAGAGCTGAAGGACCTGTCATATGCACTAAACAAGAATACTTGCTATGCCTATCCTTTTTGTCCACCCCCTTGTTAATAGAATATGTACTATAGCTTATATGAATGAAATACACCCTATCAATGGAGGATGGGTAAATGAATGAAATATCTGTCTTCCCCATTCATAGATCTCAAAACATCAGGGTATTCCCTGCTTTCCACTGAAAGCTAATCAATCACAGACCATGCTTGCTTGACAGAGCTGAAACCAGAAATTCCAAAATGCTCAACTCTTCTGGCTTCACTTTTAGGAGGATAAAGAAACATATGTTCACTGATTGCACTCTACTCTTCCTGCTGACACCTGCCATACATTTCTGGGGTACCCAAAAGGGGCAACAGAGCCTACATGGAAGAGGGGCAGCACATTACTGCACGCATTGAAATGATCATTCTTTCACCTAAAAGTTAACAGTCCCCTTATAAAATATACACACAATCCCAGGGGCGGACTGACAACTCATGGGGCCCCCCGGGCAATAGGGGATCATGGGGCCCCTGTGTCCTTGCCCAAACTCAAAGAAGCCTATGAAAAAGGTACCAGGGGCATCTCATGGGGCCCCCTACTGACCCCGGGCCCTCAGGCAGTGCCCGAGTTTCCAAATGCTCAGTCCGCCCCTGCACAATCCTGACTGTCGGTGGAGGGTCAGTAGAGTCAGGCTGGGCAACAGGTGGAGAGCCATAGAAGGCAGGCTGAACAGAAGGTGAAGATTCAGTGGATTAAGACTGGGTAGAAGGTAGAGAACCATTGCAGTCAAGCTGGGCAGTAGATAGAGAGTCAACTGAATCAAGTAGGGCAGCAGGTGAAGAACCAGTAGGATCAGCTAGGGTAGCAGGCTGAGAGACAGCAGAGTCATGCTGGCAACATGCAAAGTGTCAATGGAGTCAATTTGGAAAGCAGGCATACTGGGAGTGGAGTCAGGCTGGAGAGCAGACAGAAAGCATTTTGAGCTTGACAAGTTTGTAAAAATACCCTTGCTGCTGCAGACATAAACCTTATGTTGTTGTCCGCACTAGAGTTAAATGTTCTGATTATCTCCCTTTGAAGGGAACTCTAGGTTTGGGCTGGGTTTGTTTTACAGGGCAGCCCATGGTTGAAAGGATTGCAGTTTCCCAAACCTTTTATTCTTTATGGGGAATAAAGGAGAATGCATCTCATTTAATACATTGAAGGAGAACTTTGGTCTGCCAGGTGAATTTACTTTCTCTAACAGACAGGTTCAGGAATATTTTAAGAAAAATGGCCAGGGAGATAAAACTTGGTTCATTATGAATTCAGGCCTGAAAAACTTCCCTAAGAGGAATGGAATTATTAATAAATTCCCACTAAGATGTATTTACTTAACTAAGTGGAGCAGCCTATTTCCACATTTATAAGAAATACGATATTTAGGGGTTGATTTATTAAGGTCAAATAGGCTGTTCACTTTGAAAAGGCATTTCCCTTAGTTTTATTAAGAGGTGAAGCTCTGCTGACTTCCCTCTTCCAATAATGTTCAAGCAAAATTACTGTTTTTTTTTTTCTTGCACTAGATTAGGTATTCTTTGCAGAGTGGAGTTTTAATACATTTACTAAGTGGAGTTAAGATGAAATTCCCTTGCAAAGTTAAAATTCCTTTGAAAAGTGAATGGTCTAATTGTCTTTAGTAAATCAACCTCTAGTGTCTAAGGGTTATACCAGGATTTGTAACATCAAAATTAGCATTGATTTGAGAGAGATGTTTGAAAATCATGAACACTGTATGCATTTCTATTGAAAATTGTAAAATAGTGTATAAAAAGGGAAATATTAAGGGCTCGTTTACACCATGGTGCAGAGATGTCAGTTTTTCTGCATGCATTCTGCAAGGGCACAACAAAATCAATAGTTCTCAATGTGCCCTGTTCACACCACAACATTAGTATCACATGCAGATTTTTTTTCTATGCAGGAATCTGCAATGTGTGTAAAACTTAGGAAAACTGACATATCTGCAAGTGAAATCTGCATGTCAGTTTCCATCAGTTTTTCTGCATGAATGAACACTTAATGTTTGAAATGTGGTTCATCATCTTCTGATTTAACCACTTCCAGACCGGACACTTTTACCCCCTTCCTGACCAGGGCAATTTTCAGCTTTCAGCGCTGTCACACTTTGAATGACAACTGCGCTGTCATGCAACACTGTACCCAAATTAATTTTTTACCATTTTTTTGAGACAGATAAAGATTTATTTTGGTGGTATTTATTCACTGCTGGGATTTTTATTTTTTTTGCTATGTAAATGAAAAAGTCCAAAAAATTTTTAAAAAAGTGTTTTTTTTATAAAATTTTGCAAATAAATAATATTTCATCATAAATCTTTGCCAAAATTTATTCTGTTATCTTTTTAGTAAAAAAAAAAATCCAAATTAGTTTAGAACTAAAAATTATAATTTTTAAACATTTTTTTTTACATTTTTATTTTATTTTTTTATATTATTTATTTTTATTTTTTTTTACATACTGTCACGCTAGCAGTACAGTGTCACCATGGTGACACTGTACTACTTGTGGGGGGTGATGAAGATTTTTTTTTTTTTTTTACACTGATTGCTTTTACACCCATATAGGATGTAAAAGCAATCATTTCTCTTTTTCTCTTTGTGCACTCTTGCACTCATTGAGAAGAACTGAGTGAGCTGTGATTGATCACAGCTTGTCACATGGTACAAGGCTTTTGTGAATAGCCTTGTACCATGTGACCTCTGTGATCATTCACAGATTTCACAAGTAGTAAGCAATGATGTCACAAGTGACATCTTGCTTACTACTTTGCATGTGATCACTGATTGGCCAATCAGTGATCACATGATCTGGACCTCGTACAGAGGTCCTGTCCGACGATCGGTGTTTCACTGTGTCCGGAGGACACAGCGGGCACCGGATCGCGGTGCTGCGCGCTCCGAGAGAGCGCGCACAAGCAGGGTGCGGGGAGGCCGTTTATAAATGGCCACCCGACTCTGCACTGCCACCGTCCGGTCATTTATATGCAACGGCCGGTCGGGAAGTGGTTAAATGATATGATATACCATTGCTGTAACGTTACATATTATTGGAATAAAATGGTGGAACAGCTTAAGAAACAAAATGAACAACAGGCTGTACTCCAAGTTGAGAAAAAAATTGTTTTTGGACCTAATGTAAGGATAAGAATTTAATAATAATTTAAATCCTGGTGGCCTTGTAAATTATATAAAGTAAATGGCTGAAAAAGGGTGCCCTTCAGGACATAGATGTGCAGAAGCATTTGTCCCATTAAACTATTGTCCCATCATACTATATTGGAGTTTTATGATTATATGTGTGAAGCCTCAGTCAAGTAATAGAAAGTTCATTATGTGTTAGTGCAAGTTCCTGTAGAAATATCTGTTTCAGCAAATAGTAAGATGTTAATAAGGTACTATAAACTAAGTACTTGATGTTTTATGGGAAGTAGGATCTTTGTATTTATTTGAATAATAAAAGTGTTGTTCATTTTCCTCTTTTCTACTTTTTCAATGAAATATTAAAAATATCACTATGTTGGGAGAAAACTGGTATTAAGTCACTGCCACACAGGGTGAGAAATTAACCAATCAGTATTAAAGTGAACAATCAGAAGATACTGAGACTTTTTTATTTTAGACATTTTGTGACAATGTGATTTTTTTATATATTATCACTCTAAATACCAAAGCACATTTACAGAATGTGCAAAATACCTAACCATTGACAGACAACTGTGAACGTAGGAAGAGGAAACTAATTTATTTATCCTCAAAGTAATATTAAAAAAATATGTAACTTTATAATGAAAAGGTGCATATGATCATTGTAAATGAAACATTTATGGCATGGCCATCCCCTGTAGTTAAGGCCAAAATTAAAACAAATTGCATTTCATAATCCATACTCTTCTAGATTCCAATAAT
This sequence comes from Staurois parvus, assembly GCF_062004578.1. Classification (NCBI taxonomy): domain Eukaryota; kingdom Metazoa; phylum Chordata; class Amphibia; order Anura; family Ranidae; genus Staurois; species Staurois parvus. Next base: position 15,203,198 of record NW_028317949.1, read on the forward strand.
CTGTTGCTGGATTTATGACAAGATGACAAATTACACTGCTTTCTTCATAACTGTAAGCAACAAATCTTATAGTTGTACTTTTACTTGAATCTTATAAATGTATATAGTTTTTGCACTACACAATTTTGGTTTTGAGCTTGTGACATCAAAGCAGAAACAAGACCAATTATAAACCCTTGAAAGCACAAAACTTTTGCTACATTCAAATGATGTAATTTTGCTGCAAATATAATTTAAAAATAAAGAGCTTATACAACAACATAATAAATTAGAAACCACATAAAATGCTATTGCCTTGTAGCATTATTTGGCTTGTGTTGATATTATACCCGTGTGTTTTGATAATCAGACCATTCTTGCAGAAACACCAATCAATATCAACCATTATTTATTGACCTAATGTCATACCAAGCAAAATATGTATATTAAAACCATTCTTGTCAGATACTCAAATTCTTTGATTTTTTTTCAATGTAAAGCAAGATTGAATTTCTGATAGAGAACAAGTCAAGATAGAAATATCCAGAGCTTCCTCTCCAGATGCAAGTACTGAGGCTACCGTACTTTTTTTTTGCTACTAAGTGAGTCAAGAACCTCCAATCGCTTATGTGGTATTAGCATTTTAAGCTTACAGAGAGTGGTTCAACCTAAATGGTTCAATGGTACAACTGTGGAAATGATAAATATTTTGCACAAGCTTTCCCCTGTGCTTCTCCACATTGGAGTATTGTGCTGAATGGTGTCTTTCAGGGAAACCTCCCCTAGACTTGAGCTAATAAAGAACCAACATTTTCTTCAACCTTGAGAAGAAGTGGTGGGTGACTGACCGAAGGAGAGAATACACAAGAACCCTTTTAGCTCTTCCACCGTGACAGTCAATAAAGTACCGTGGCCTTGATTACTAAGAATTTGAAATAAACTAAAGCAAGCCATAGATTATAGAATTTTATTTCCTTCCACCTTGGGTGGAAAGAAAGAAAATTGCTTGATTTTCTCATCAACACAATCAGTGTTGATGAAGGAATACTTCCCACAGAGTTATTTTTATTGTTTTAAAATAGGCCTGGATGTATTCCTAAATGCAAATAATCTAACTGGATATTTATATTTTGAGGTAATAACACCAGAAGTAGTTGATCCAGAGAATATCGGATTGGCTCCTGGTGGATCAGGCTGGAATTTTTCCCCCCACCAGAGAGAATTGGATCATGCTTCATTTGTGTTTTTTTGCCTTCCTCTGGATCAATTGTGGGAGGGTGATGAAGCTGAATGTTTTCCTCCCTATCACTGAGGTGCAGGGGGAGCTGATACCAGAACAGGACAGGTGGCAACACAGAGTTGGAGTGGAGCCGAGGTGACTATCTCTGCACCATAAACCAGAGAGTTGTTCGGACTGATCCCCTAAAGCGCTGTCAGCTTTTCTGATAAAAAAGCCCAATAGCTCTGGTATGAGCGCTTGCATATCTGTTGTTTTTCAGGAAGATTATATACAGTAGGTGTCATCTTCCTCCCTTTTTGATGCACTGAATATGGATCTTGTTTGACTTTCTTTTGATGGACTTTTCACACTAATTAGCATGGATTTGTGTATGAATTAATTTGTTTTTCACATGATCCAGTGCTGCACTTTTTTGCTATCTATAACCATGGGTATAGGATTGTGCAGATGGAGGTTTTCAGTATCTTTTTTTGTTGGTTGAATTAGATGGACTAGTGTAAATATGCAAATATGTAATAGCGAGTCTGCAAAAAATTTGACAGGCTGGTTGTACTGAATTTGATTGAAGGATCAGCTTCAGTACAACCAGTCCCCCCACAGATGTATTGAATCTTGGCTGGTCCCTGCTGAACTAGCAATATTTTATAAATCAATGGCCAGCTTAAAAGTACACTATATTGCCCAAAGTATTGGGACACCCCTCCAAATCACCGGATTCAGGTGTTCCATTCACCTCCATAGCTACAGGTGTATAAAATCAAGCACATAGGCATGCAGACTGCTTCTAAAAACCTTTGTGAAAGAATAGGTCGCTCTCAGGAGTTCAGTGAATTCAAGCATGGTACCACGATAGGTTGCCACCTGTGCAATAAGTCCATCCATAAAATTTCCTTGATACTAAATATTCCACAGTCAGCTGTTAGTGGTATTATAACAAAGTGGAAGCAACTGGGAACAACAGCAACTCAGCCACAAAGTGGTAGGCCACGTAAAAAGACAGAGCGGGGTCAGCGCATGCTGCGCATGCTGAAGCACACAGTGAGCAGAAGTCGCCAACTGTCTGCAGAGTCAATAGCTAAAGACCTTGAAATTTCATGCGACCTTCAGAATAGCACAACAGTACATAGAGAGCTTCATGGAATGGGTTTCCATGGCTGAGCAGCTGCATCTAAGTCTTTCATCACCAAGTGCAATGCAAAGTGTCAGATGCAGTGATGTAAAGCACTCTGGAGTGACAAATCACACGTCTCTGTCTGGAAATCTGATGGACATGTCTTGGTTTGATGGTTTCAAGGAGAATGGTACTTGCCTGACTGCATTGTGCCAAGTGTAAAGTTTAGTGGAGGAGGGATTATGGTGTGGGGTTGTTTTTCAGAGATTGGTCTTGGCCAAGATATTTTGGACATTTTCGTGCTCCCAACTTTGTGGGAATATTTTGGGGATGGCCCCTTCCTGTTCCAACATGACTGCGCACCAGTGCACAAAGAAAGGTCCATAAAGACATAGATGAGTGAGTCTGGAGTGGAGGATCTTGACTGTCCTAACCTCAACTCGACAGAACACCTTTGGGATTAATTAGAGTGGAGACTGCGAGCCAGGGCCTTCTCATCCAACATCAGTGTCTGATCTCATTCTTCTGGAAGAATGGTCAAACATTTCCATAGACACACTCCTAAACCTTGTGGACAGCCTTCCCAGAAGAGTTGAAGCTGTTATAGCTGCAAAGGGTGGGCCAACTCAATATTGAACCCTACGGACTAAGACTGGCATGCCATTAACGCTCATGTGTGTGCAAAGACAGCCATCCTGATACTTTTGGCAATATAGTGTATTATGACTGAACAGTTATGATGCTACTGCCTCTGCTATTACTCTTCTGGTCAGGCCTTTAGGAATATTTATTTTTCATTTCTTACATTTTAAGCTAGCCTTAGTTAAGGGGTTAATTCACATTTACAGAAAAAACTTCCTATGAACATAAACAACATCTGTAGATAAAAATGAACTGTGCAGCTTTGGCTAAAACTGAAAAACGCTCTTGCTATAGGTGTAGGCCATTTACGTGCCTTGTGAAGTTTGACTGGAAAACTCTCAGGAAGTTGCTAAGGATGTTGCTAAGATAGGCCCAGCTGTTTCTGTTCACTTTCACCTCACAGCTCCTGCATCAAGGCAGAGAAAGCACATGCGAAGGGGATTGAATCAGAGAAAGAGCTCACTCCTGAGATTGTGAAAGTGAACATCAACAGCTGGGCCTCTCTTAGCAATGTCCTGGGAGGTTTCCAATCAGGGTTCATGAGGTATGCAAAGCTGCACAACGTGTTTTTTTTTTCTACAGATGTCCCTTATCTGCATAGGAAGTTTTTTGGTAAAAGGTAAACAATGCCTTTAAGATGTATTCCATTTAATCAAGATCTATAGGAACACTGCTGTTTTTTAACATCAATGATCTCCTGACTCATCTGTTCTTATATGTTTAAATCTAAAACAATAGTACTGTCACCATTATTTTTATTACTGCAACTATTACCACTTGTCACTGCTTCTGATGTCTTTGGAAATAAAGGCTGAAAAGAACTTTTCCTTAGTGCATGTTTTCAAGACTTTCTCTTTTGTGAAATAAGTCATGGCTGCAGTGCACAACACATAGAACTTAGAATTCTTACAAAGAAGAACACATTTCCAGAGCAGAACATATTTTTGCAAAATGAGTAAAAGAAATAGTAAAGCTTATTTAAAACCGGCTTTCTGCACCCACTATTACCTTGGACGATGAAGATAAATTCAAATGCCTGGAAAATGCAATATTTTCCTCTATCATTTGAAAACATAATGTTCCCGGACATAGTGGTAGCAGTGCACAATACACAGAGCCAAGCATGCTTTCAAAAGAACAGAACAGGGTGTTTTTATCAAAATGAGTCAAAGAACAGTAAGGTGTTTTCAACATAGTTTGCTACACTTCTTTAACCTTGGATACCAGAGACAAATCTGATTACAGAAATACTTGGCAAATTAATACGACTTATTTTCCCCTTGGAAACTTGCAGTTTTTATATATAGCGGTAGTAACCCCCCACACCAAAAAAAATGCTTCACAGCTCAAATAGCAAAAATGCAGACATTTAAACCTTAACTTAAACTGTGCCTGCGGAGTTATGCCTCCCCAGAATCAGTGTCAAGAGGATTTTCAACAATGTCAACAAGGCCCAAGTTCTAAAGTTAAATACAGAAGAAAAGGTAAGTCTGAAAGCTAAATTTAAAATAATACTGCATACATTACTATATTAAAAGCATAAAATATTTTCAAGTGCAAAAAAAAAAGCCTTCCAATGTAACCTGATACAGATAGTAAAGCTAGTAGTGATAGTTAAGTGTTCTTGCATGGCAAGACCACTTACTGTTATCTCACATACTGTATATATTCTTATTATTATAGCCAAATTTACCACCCTAACTCCTCCCACAGTTTTTACACTACATAGACAGTAATATACCGAAACGTGCGGATTGTTCCCAATTGGTGTGCTATTACTTTGTGGTTCATGAATGGTTCATGAAATATCAGCATTTTTGTGGTGAAATTGGTCCCATAGGAATGAATGTCGGAATGTTCAAAACTAGAGTGGAAGCTGACAAAAGGAAGAGTGTGAGCTGAAAAATCAGGACATGATTTTCTAAACTGCCATCACTCCCTCATTTTCAAGCCCACCTACACAAATCTTATATCAAAACGTTCAGCTATCCCTGCTGCCATTAAAATTGTCCACGGCTAAGCCATAGTCCTGATAGTTTTCACAATATGACCATTTGTTTGCAACTCACGACGCCCATTGCCCTTTTCACAGTTACTCCAGCCACTCCAACCACACAACAGTTACTCCGCCCACTCCACCCAGTTACTCCGCCCACTCCAGTTGTAGACTACTGGTGGAGGCAAGAACACTTCACACAATTTCCCCAGAAATTGTAGCTTTTCTAGTTTACACTAGCATTGCTCTCTGAAGAGTGATCTGCATTTGGATCATGCAGAGAGCATTTGACGGGTGGTAAGGTCAGCTCCTCACCACTTGCTTTAACCCCTTCAGATCTGCATCAGTGCATTGCACATGATTGTAGAGCAGTTGTGGGATGTCCCCATTCAACTGAATTGGTTGCATTCAATGGACAGTACTGTCTGCTGAATGCTGCACTGGGGATAACTTTTGCTGTGCAGTGATACAAAGCATGGAGGCTGCGGCATGCATGCACCCCCTCTGCTGCCTTTGCAGCTAAAGTGAAAGTGGTTGGGGTGGCAATAAAACAGTGGCTCAGCCACGTGATATTACTGCTCCCCAACAACTAGGTTAAGTGAGACCTTAATGTTCTGATCAAGTGTGTCAAACTGTCAGTGGTTACTGACAAGTACAAATTTAAGTAAGAAAGCAATGGAGGGGTGCATGCTGAAACAAAAGAAGGAAGTGGACCCTGCGTCACTACTGCCAATATGTGCCACTAGATCAAATACAGGCAGAGAAGTCACAGGAAACTCTTTTGTTAAAGTGACATTCGTCCCTCCAAGTGCTAAAAATGAATGTGAACAGATTTTAAGCACAATGGAGAGCACCTTCGGGCAGATTTGTCTGCGTGATAAAAAAAATGTTGTTTTCATCTACTGTACAAGTGACATTTAAAAACTGTTTACCAGCTGCTGCATTTGCCTGCTGTACATTCAGGGTCAGTTCAAACCGGGAATAGCACAGGAATGTGGTGTGCATTCCTGTGGGATTCACAGGCAATTCTGCACCGTGCAATTTCAGCTTATTCATTTTGAATGGAATGAAATTTCACTGCACCAAAAGTACTACTACTTTTGGAAACTTACTGCAACCGCATCTCATGGTATGTTTGTACAATGTGATCCAGTGCAGGCAAATGCACTGCCTTTGTAACCTGCATTTTGGGTGTCATTAACTTAACCTCTTCACGCAAGTCAAACGCAAATGTGTGGCCTCCTGGCGTCTGGGCCTAGACGTTGAGCTGCCGCACATTTGCGTTCTATTAAAAAAGAACATATGTGCTGAGAGCGCGCGCCCTCGTGCTCCCAGCACACATGTCCGGTACTCACAGAAAGGTCCCGATCTCCTGTTTCGATCGGGACCTTTCCCGATCATGTGACCTTCGTTACGGCATGTCACAGCAGTCACATGACCCTAAACCCCGCCTCCCGGCTTCTGAAACCCTTAAAGGGCTGGGAGGTGTCGGCGCCAAGGGGTTAATATTGACACCCACTGCAGATCACAACTGCAGTGCATTTTTAACATGGTGCTGGAAATGTGCACAAAATGGAGGGTTTCCCATATAGTGTTCTGATGTACATGGGACCTTAACCTATTGTAAACATGACTATGGAATGCTAGTTGGATGCTGTCTAATTCTACTTTGGAGGATATCAGTAAAGGATTTATTGGGCAAAGGGCCCAGTGAATCCTTTGTAACTAGTGCTAGATAACTATTTATGTAGCTGCGTATATTCTCTAATTTTCCTCAAATATCTGCAAGATAATAACTCGACATAGTATATATATACTGTATATATATGTTATATCTCGCCTTGAGTATTGTAACTCCCTCCTCATTGGTCTACCTCATCACAGGCTATCCCCTCTTCAGTCTATCATAAATGCTGCTGCCAGACTCCACCTTACTAACTGTTCTGTAACTGCCACCCCTCTCTGCCAATCCCTCCACTGGTTTCCCGTTGCCCAACGGATAAAATTCAAAATACTAACAATAACGTATAAAGCCATTTATAACTCTTCCCGAAATTAGATCACCGATCTTGTCTTTAAATATCACCCAAACCATATTCTCCGCTCCTTGCAAGAACTCCTACTCTCTAGCTCCCTTGTCTCCTCCTCCCATGCTTGTGTCCAGGACTTCTCCAGAGCTTCCCCCATCCTCTGGAACTCTGTACCCCAATTTATCAGACTATCGCCTACTCTGCTCACTTTTAGGCAATCTCTGAAAACCTATCTCTTCAGTGAAGCCTATCCTGCCCTTAGCTAATACTGGAATCTTCTACTCTTCCAACCAGTCCATCCCCCACAGTTACTAAATTTGTACCTCTAGCCCCTCCCTCCTAGATTGTAAGCTCCAAGGAGCAGGGCCCTCAAATCCCTCTTGTACTGAACTGTATTGGTACTGTATTGTCTCCCGTTATATTGTAAAGCGCTGAGCAAACTGTTGGCGCTCTATAAATTCTGTATAATAATAATAATAATAAATGCTGCATATGCAGACAGCTTCTAAGATTTTAATAATTAGGTTGATTTAATTACCGGCTGGATTTACTTGACATACATCTTCAGACTATATATATATATATATATATATATAAAATGTTTAATTACTTGCAGTATCTGATGAACTGGGAATATTTTGTAATTTTGTATACTCACTAAACTAAGCTGATATTATTAAACAGAATATTGAAAAAAAGAAAGAAAAGCTTCCAGCTTCAAAGCTTTACATCGAAAGATAAAAGTAATGATGGCATGGTGATGTTGTGCTAATTAGATTACATATCTGTTCTAGGAAAAAATTCTAAAATTAAGCACATGACCTGCATTTACCTGCGGGTATTAAAAAAGTACCTACTTCAGCTGTTGTTAATTACTCTCTAAAATGCAAAGTGTCTAATTACTGGCCTTTTAAATTACTTAATAGAAACTCCAACACAGTGTAGGTTGTTAAGTGTGAGATGAAAATTATGAGCTTCACACGAAGATGGAATGTGTTTAATATTCCCTAATTGTTTGTCTGGTACCAAAGCAGCTAAACCAAAATGCTTTAAATGCTGACAATGTTCTAAAACTGTAGTTGAAATGAGGCATTAGTTGTAATAGTTGAATGTACATTTAGTTATATTTTTTTAGTGACTTTTATTACAAGTGATTTGACCTAACAAGTTTAGGATTCATCCGAATCCAGCAGATTCACAGCCAAAAAACTTTCATTTGAAAACTGCAATACCCCCTGGCTAAAATAAAGTAGTTTGACTCATTAGAGAGAAGGGTGGATAGGTTTCGGGCTAGAAGGGCAAACATATGTAGTTCCCCTCGTTTTGTCAATACCAATTAGCTTGCCCTTCAGCACCCAGGGGCTGATGATGGGGACATGGGAAGCATGGGATTGTCCCTGCAAGCTTCTTCTCCTCCACAGCATCTCTCCCCTCCAAGATGGCACAGCCTCTAGCATATCGCCAACCTCTTCTAGCTAAATGAGGCAGCACAATGTCTCACAGGTAGTACATAAACCTGGTAAAAGATATGATCAGGATACTGACACATAATTTAAAAACTCTTAGAAGACTAAGCTGAAGCAAATGTCTCCACAGTCTGCCTCAGATGACCACAGCCTTGATTGTAATTCACTAGATGACTCCACTGAAAACAACCTAACCACAGGCCAGCCTATGCTTGATACTACCCTTAAAGACATGTTGGCGTCACTGAGGGGGACTTTGCATAGAAACATGATCTTCTTTATTGCACAAGTCAAGTCAGAAGTCTGTGATGAATCAGGTGGAAAATAAAATGGAATACGCTGCAGATCATAATGAGCCTGTGGATGCCCATAATGATGCTTAAGAAGCATTAAATACATTAAAATGTAAAATGGCAGACTTAGAGGATAGGTCAGGCAGAAATAATATCAACCTTAGAGGATTTGCTAATAAAAAGTGCCGCCAGCTCACCTGAGTCGGTTTGTAAATCAACTTACCTCTACTTTGCTACCATCAATTCCTGAGATTGAAGTTGTGGCGCATGGAGTTAATAGACATCCAACCTCCTCATTCACCTGACCAAGATATGTCATTGCCAGAATTCATTTTTACCACATAAAGGAACAATTAATGAAAACGCCTAGGCAAGCTGCTCCACTCCCAGACTTGTATGTGGGTATTACTGTGGTTGCCTATCTTTCCCAACATAGTATCCTGGCCTAAAATTAACTAGTCTCTGTCATTAAAGTGTTTTTTACCTTCATGCATTCTATTCATGAAGGTAAAAACCTTCTTTGTGCAGCAGCCCCCCAGCCCCCCTAAAATTTAAATGTGCTCCATCACTATCCAGCAATGTGCATGAGAGCTTTGGCTCTCCAGAATTCTCCCTTCTCATTGGCTAAGACAGCAGCGAAAGCACCTGTTAATCACAGCCAGTGAGCCAATAAGGAGAAAAAGGGGGTGGGGCCAAGCCACAGCTCTGTGTGTGAATGGACACACAGAGCATAAGTTTGGGAGTGAGCCTGCTTGGGTGCCCCCATAGCAATCTGCTTGCTTTGCAGGCACTCAGCAAGAGGGAGGGGCCAGCAGTGCCAGTGGGGGACCTGAGAGTAGGAGTATAGGGGCTGTGGTGTGCAAAACCATTGTACAAAGCAGGGGGGTATGACATGCTTGTTTTAAATAAAAACAAAAAACAAAACATGTTCCTTTAATATCACTTTAAATCCTCCACAGTAATTAGGTGGTATACAAATGGGGATACCTCACCAAACCTCTTATTACTGTATGATAGATCGCACCTCACACGTTATTACTTCAGTAGCTGAAGGACTTAATCTGACTCGTCAATAGGGTCTCATTCCTTCTGAGGAAAATCTCCTTCACCAAAATATCCTTCAGATAGACATTCCTTATTTTGGGAACCTAAAGCAGGTATGTTCACATCAGGTTACACAACTTTGCAGTATGTACCTAATTTATCATTACTCATGATAGTTTGCATACACTGTCATGTTTATTACCTGGCAGTTGCTATATTACTTCTTATTCCTTGTCCTGGAGGGATGGATTTTTACCCCTGTCTTCCTCTAATAGCAAATTGCTACCTGGTGAGACAACTCACTCATTTTTATATATATATATATATATATATATATATTTATTTTTTTTTTTCATTTTACATGGATAGTTTTTGTTCTAGTCCTTTACTTTAAGTTGCTCCATAGTCAGAAGATCCTTTTTTTGTTGGTCCTCAATGTTCTTATTCAAGCTGACTGAATAATCCTCTGATGACTACTACCCTGGACCAGGGGAGTACTGACAACTCATGGGGCCCCCGGGCAATAGGGGATCATGGGGCCCCTGTGTCTTCGCCCACACTCAAATCACACCCAAAAAAGCCTATGAAAGGTACCAGGGACATCTCATGGGGCCCGAGTTCCCCAATGGTCAGTCCGCCCCTGCCCTGGACCCATCAGCACCGTGACAAGGTAGCCTCTTTTAATCTTTCATTTAAAACTCCTGTTTATCAAAATGCAGCTTATTTTTTATGCCTACTCAATGACTGTTAAATTTATGCCCTTTAATAATCAAAGGTTAAATAGTCCCTTCAAACCTAAAGCCTTGTGGGTGGAAGGAGAGACACTGCAGAACAACAGTATCTGCATACAAGAAATGCATTTTCCTGCTTTTAAACAATGTAAATGCTCCAATAAATCCTATCCCCATCTCATTGCCATAAACAAAATTAAGTCTCCTTCTTACATGAATGTGTTCTAGATCCTAATAACAGATACATTATACTAACCTGTGTTTTAAATAATGTCACCTACACTATTGAAAATATATAAATGAACAATCAGGGCTGTACTAATTTTACTGTGAATATAACAATTAATGTGATAGAAAATGTAATCTTTGAATGCCGCTAAACATCAACAGTGCTTTCCACCACACTATAAATGTTAAAAATACCACAATGATGTAGCACAAACAAAATAAATAAAAATATTTTAAAAGTACAAAAATAAATAAAAGTCCATACTTCCGATGAATAATAGTCCATTACCATTGTGTTAGATATACTGTATGAATATTTCTATAAACCTCCCAAAATTTTGTGCTGTGTCTCCAGCCACCCAGTGCAATATATCTGCTCACCTCCAAATCTGGATATCATCTCAAGGTCATAAAAACCTAAATCATCAACACCAAGGCAATGTCTCCTCTAGCATGCTTCTGTGTTCTCATCCTCCTCCTCCAGCAGCTACAGACTCACAGGTAAGGATACATGCAAACACAAAATAAAAATAATAGTGTTCTCTGTATAAAAGGATATATTCTCACAGTTGCCAAAAACGTACTCACAATGAAAGACTTAAATGTATATAGATGTATAATGCTTCATCCATAGTCCACACTATTCTCACTACATGCGGCTAATCGGTGCAATTAATCTGAAAAAACAAAATAAAGTGAGTACTAAGAGAAACTTTTATGAAAAGCAACTAGCACAAATGGTGAACCCACTCCATAACACAATAAACATAATAAAGTGCTGCGCTATGTGACTAAAACACAAACCATTCAATTCATATGTAATCTGGTATAGCAAACCACTATGTGTTGTTACACAACAAAACCAATATAAATGTGCAATCATGAAAAAATAAATGAATAATTACACAGTACTTTAAAAGGTCAAAGTGAATATAAATAAAGTCCTCAATCAAATGTCCTTTAGTGTAAAGAGTGCTCCATAGTATTAAAACTGCATCCACAACTAGTATGAACCGCAGTCCTAAAGTGAAGTGACATCCCAATATGGAAAAGAAGACATCCGTGAAATCCTTCACCACTATGCACTCACCACAACTAAAGTAAACCAGGCTTGTAGCAGAAAAATCCGAGAAAGTATGCACATCTCCTCCACAGAAAGGCTGGTATGCAATCCCTCAATGATGTGTCCTGAAAAGGAGAGCTCACCACACAGCCAAAAAACAAAGGTATATAATGTAGTATTTTATTAACTTAATTAAAAGCTAGCATATCCATGTGGAAACAAAGCAAACAAGCGGTCGCACTTACAATGATGGCCACCAGACCAACAACATGAACTCGGCGGCGTGACATCAGCGCATAGGCTCCTCTTCGACGCGTTTCGTGCACAAGCATTTTCTCAAAGGCACCCACCTGGTTTACTTTAGTTCAGGTGAATGCATAGTAGTACAATTAATATGCTCACCTCCCACTGCAGACATCAATATAATCAAATTCAAACTGGCATATGTTATTCCATCCAGTTCACGTATTGTTCCATCTAGGGCAGTATTTACTCCACTCCATTTAAACACTCCCCTCCTTCAGCTGCTCGACATTCACAGGCAAGGTAACATGTGAACACAAAAATGGGACTAATAGTGAGAGTAATAATAGCCCCCTTTCCCCTTTAACTGCTTCCTATCTGCCCATTGGCTATAGACAGCTGACCTGTACGTCAGCCCACATAGGAGGCTCCTGTGTGACTCAAAGAGTGCACACCCTGGAGGAGGGGCGGACTGACAATTCATGGGGCCCCTGGGCAATAGGGGATCATGGGGCCCCTGTGTCCTCATCCACACTCAAACAACACCCAAAAAGGCCTATGAAAGGTACCAGGGGCATCTCATGGGGCCCCCTACTGACTCCGGGCCCTCGGGCAGTGCCCGAATTCCCAAATGGTCAGTCCGCCCCTGCCCTGGAGCCCGGTGATCCATGTGTCACCCAGATACAGCGGATCACATTACCACTGTGTCTGGGTGGTCACACGGTATTGTACCGTGTGACTGCTGTGTCTAATCACAGCAAGCACATAGTAAACAATATCAAGTGAAAGTAAGCATTGGTTCTCTCTGCTCTCAGTGTGAGAGGAGAGAGAAGTGATGCTGCAGCCTGTGAGTGTACAGCAACCTGTCAGGCTGATTGTACACCCACATACTGCAGTGCCAGCCAGCTCTAGTGTCCATGATCACTGCCCCAGTGTTCCTGATCACTGCCCCAGTGTAGTCCCTATAAAACATGCAGGCAGCATCTGTCACCTGTCTCAGTGCTCACAAAAACACCTCCTTACCCAATACAATGTCACAGATCACAGCCATACCAGTGTCCTGATTACCGCCATACTTTATACCAGCTCCATGATCACCGCAATATGCCATACCAGTGTCCTGATCACTATTATACACCATACCAGCTCCCTGATCACTGCCACATTCCATACTAGCACCCTGATCACCACCATACACCATACCAGCAACCTGATCACTGCCAGCCACCATACCACTGCCCTTATCACTGCCATACTAGCATCCTGATGACCGCTATACTAGCATTCTGAACACCCCATATGCCATACCAGCATCCTGATCACTGCCATAGCCCATACCAGAGTTCTGATCACCCTATATGCCATACCAGCATCCTGATCTTCTCAAAACCCCATACCAGCATCCTGATCACCTCCATACCCCATACCAATGTTCTGATAACTGCCATATGCAGATATGCAGTACCAATGTCCTGATCACTGCTATACCCCATAGCAGCATCCTGATCACCATAATACCTCATGTCAACATCCTGATCACTGCCATACGTAATACCAGTATCCGGTATTTTAGGGTCTCAACTGATCAAGTTTCAGATATATATCCTATACTTTAGGATAGAACAGGAAGGCGCTTCTAAGTGCAGTATATCCAGAAGAATCTTTAATAATGACAGCGAGAAACAGTTACAAACTCGTAGTTAAAACAGGCTCAATAAAATCGCCAGAGTGCAGAGGCTCAATCCACCATGCGAGAACCAGCTTTGCCGGCCAGCAGCTGCAGGGGGAGCTGAGTATCAGATGTCCAAGATGGCCACCGCAAGTTTTGGGATCACTGGAACGTACGCTGTCCAGAAGACCACAACCGGAAGTGACGTAGGTTAGGAATGGGTGTGGAACTGTGATGCGTTTTAGAGCATTCGCAGAGCTTCTTCTTCAAGATCAGTCTTGAAGAAGGATCTCTGTGCATGCTCTAAAACGAGTCAACGTTCCACGCCCATTCCTAACCCAAGTCACTTCCAGTTGCAGTCTTCTGGACAGCGTGCACTCCAGCGTGCGTTCCAGCAATCCGGGAACTTGCAGCGGCCATCTTGGGCATCTGATCCTCAGCTCCCCCTGCAGGTGCTGGTCGGCACAACGGGTTCTTGCATGGTGGATTGAGCCTCTGCACTCTGATGATTTTGTTGAGCCTGTTTTAACTATGAGTTTGTAAGTGTTCTAACAGTCAATATTAAAGATTCTTCTGGATATACTGCATTTAGAAGCGCCTTCCTGTTCCACATACAGAGTTTGCTTCAACTCCTAGAAGTGCTGCCCGGTGCCTGTTCTCCAGTGTCCTCCATCCCTGGCTGACATCTCTTGGTCCACAGCCTCCTCCATTGGTGCGCCCTATTCATATCCTCATATCTTATAGTTTGTAGACTCTATAATTTTCACACAGACTTAATATTATACATTGTTTTGTGCTATTTTTGGCCTCAATGTATGAAGATAGAATATGTATTTGCAAAATTATATAACAAAAACTAAGCAAAAATATTTTTTTCGAAAGTTTCAGTATTTTTTTCATTTATATAGCAAAAAATAAAATATGGTGATAAAGTACCCCCAAAAGAAATCTCTATTTTGTGAACAAAATTATAACAGTTTCTTATGATTACAGTGTTGCATAACTGTGCAATTCAATAATGGTGCAGCACTAAATATTATTAAAATTATGACCATAAATCTGATAAAAGGGTACTAGATAAAAGTTCATAAATGAGCATAAAATAAATAATAAACAGTTCAAAGGTGACTTTCAGTGCTCTTAAGGTGCCTGTTTTTCCTGGTGGGCCGGTGCTTGTGCAATATTTGAGGAAGTATTGCGCACTCACCAAATGCGCAATATAAATGCGCCCGTAAACATAAATCTAGATGTCCTCAGGGTAAGCTAGGTGATGGGGTAACTTCCCTCTGAAGGGTAGGATGGTACATCAAATAGATCCTGGGGCTTTACTGGTGATCCAAAACAGCCAGAGCTTCCCTTAAGGGATGAGTGGGTGCTGCTCCCTGGATATGCAGGAGAATCCCTCTCTGGGTACTGGGATGGATCTTTGTCTTGTGCGGGGCATCTGAAATTTAATACTCCACCAGGGAGTTTAAGACAAGTACGTGCCCATAGTGCAGTAAGGTAAGGTTAAATTTATTTAGGGGTAAAGATAAAAACGATGCATCAGAAGTAACACAGGTAAAATGAAATGTCAAGACTAACCATCCACAATCAAAGATGGCCGCCAGAGCTCCACGATGCTCCGGCGGCGTGACATCACGGCGTAATTGGCTACTCATTACGCGTTTCATGCGCACACACATCTTCAGAGGGGACTGACAATTCCGCTGTGTCGTGTGCCGTCAGTATATATAGAGGATGGCGCATGCGCATTAGGCTGGCACCATCTTGGAGAAGATCAAACCCAATGCGCACGTGCGAGAGTGGGCGCCATTTTTCCATGGATTTGCCTGATTAACACACTTCCCATTGGGATAGACCACCTATCTATAGAAGTTGAGAGCTGAATTCTACTATATGTGGAGTGTACCTTATGTACATTTAACATCATCTACATCCCAGTTGTAAGCAACTAACTATGCCAAGCTGTTAAAATATATCCAGCTTAAACTATTGCAGCTATACATTTGAAGTGTCTTGGATGGGTCATATTGCTGAATTTGAAAGGTTACTACTACCAACAATACTCTATTACTTTAGAATACTTCCGAGGTATATAGGTAGACCGTTTACCAAAACAGTATAGAACTCTTGATCTACATATTTATATTGCATCACTTTTAACTATTACAAATAGGTGGAAACAGATGATAACATCCGTTTGCATGAGAATAGCCTATTGTACAAACAAATGAGAACCTCTGATTTCCAGTCTAAATGGTATCCCTGACAAACAAATGTATGATGTTTTGATTATGTGATAGGCTCCACTGAGAGACTTTGGCCTTAGTGTTTGTTCAACAATCATTTGGTGTATAGCTGCTTTTGACGTTCTTGTGTTTTATTTTCTAAAACTCTTATTTTAGTTCCAACCTTTTGTTTTTTCTCTATTTCAGGTTTTCTTTAAGTTTATTGAACAAAAATTGTTTACTTTGCATCCCTCTATAGTCATTTCTGATAACTATGTACCATGTGCTACACATTATAACAAAACCTTTTGTGTGATGTACTTGTCATGCAATATGCAGCATGTTATACCTGAACGTATTATGTATATGATCAAACTTCTTAATAAAACACAATGAGAAAGAAAATATATTAAACGTGTAAATAAATAGGAATATGCTACACATTACAATGATAAGAACTTCTAAATTGAATAGAAATAGCTTGTTTAAGCTTATTTGAGTGTAGTGAAAAAGTTATTTTAATAGTAGATACATGTTAAGAGTTTTACATTAGTAACAACGATGCATGCCAATGCAAACTCATTTTACTTTGAAAGTACAATAGGACTGGAACTTATCATAAATAGCATGGAGTAAATGGGTTCTAAAATACACCAGAAGCCTATGGTCTATGTGCTGATGGTGTTAGTAGGTAATTTGGGAGGTGCTGACAAGTATCCGGGAAAGGAACTGTAAGCTTGGTAAAGTGTCTGTCAACCCGATAATGCAAGCAAAGCAGGATGGGCATCTGCAGTTGAATAATAGAAGGTACTGCAGGAGTTAGATTGATGTGCTAAAAAATGATCAGGCAGAAAAAAAATGGATCCAGTGTTCACTTTAGCCAATCGGATTATACAGCCATTAGTGAGCTACTACAACTACAATTACCCACAAGGATATGCTTGCATCATTGGGTTGCACAGACACTTTACCAAGATCCCTTCTTGTACACCTGTCAGTGCCTCCAAAGTACTAGTATCTTCAGCACATATACAAGCAGACTGCTCCACTTCCAATCATGAGTTTTTACTTAACTCACAACAGTAAAATCAGTCTGTATATACAGTAAAAAATGCTTGTTATACTCACTGTGGAACCTAAGGGGTTAATTTTATGCTATGTGTAAAAAGGCTCTTTGATCCTATCTTCTCTTAGTCATAGTACAGAGAAGCAGTGGCCAGTCTGCACATGTTTTGTTTGGTATGTGTTGCTAGAAAGTTTTTTTGAGGGGAGAGTGTATATGATCAACACAGGGCCAATCACTGCTGTCCAGACAGAGGGCCAGGAGTCATGAAGCCTCATAGGACAGTCAGAGGAGAATGAAAACTCCTTCTACAAGATTAACCAGTGCTCGGCTGGGCACTGACAGAAATCACAAGACTGCTATGTACTGCTGATTAGAAAAGGCATGCATCAGTTTATTTTTAATAAAATAATTTAATTTCCATGTTCTGTGTACTGTGGAAGACCTGATATAGTGAATGCAGGGTCATGGATTTAGTAACACTTTAATTTATCTGATACCAAGCAACATGTGATGTTGTTGTTTCCTTTCTGCAATTTTACTTTGACTAATGGAAAAAAGAAAAACAGCCCTGGCAAATGGCAACATGCTGTGTCAGTTATAGCCCATAGGCAGCGTCAGTATGTGTGGCAGGATGGTGGAGTGAGACCACCATCATATGTATAGGAATTTAAGAAGAAATGCTGCTTGCACAAGAAAAGCTAATGAAAACCAGGAGCAAGTTCCTTGACTAGCCACTGCATCTGCCTTTAGCTCATGCATCACTCTTCTTTCTGCAAAAGTGCTTTATGCTTGGGTGCGTTACTTATAATTTAATTAGTTTTAAACATTTGAGGACTTAAAGTACATAAATGTGTGTTGCTAGCATTACACAAATATTTGAGACAAGCTCATGGGGCAAGTGGACCAGATAGTGACCTATTACAGTACAGCTGCAGTGCCGGTTAGGTGGGTGGTTCCTGATGGGAAGCTGGGAAACTAGCTCCCTAACAGATCTGCTTTGCTTTTTTTGACAGTACATGGCAGTGTGTGGATTTAAAAGCCACTATTTGACTGTTTTGCACTGCCAATCAAAAGGAAGGTGAATCTGTTGGGGAACTAATGTATCAGTTCCCCCATCAAACTCCACCCAACCCACTATAAATCTTCTTGGCTATGCTTCCTGGCTGTGTGAAAGGTGCAGGGGCTGAGGAGGGAAAGGACCTAGGAAGACTATGTACCAGGGGCGGACTGACCATTTGGAAACTCGGGCGCTGCCCGAGAGCCCGGGGTCAGTAGGGGGCCCCATGAGATGCCCCTGGTACCTTTTTTCATAGTCTTTTTTGAGTTTGGGCAAGGACACAGGGGCCCCATGATCCCCTATTGCCCGGGGGCCCCATGAGTTGTCAGTCCGCCCCTGCTATGGACACTCCGATCTCAATGTTGGCCTCTGACAGATTTGGGTACCTGTTTATCACAGGTATATACATTAAGCCTGGAACAAGCACTGACAATTTTGATGCAGAACCCTCATGAAATTATGAAGGGTGTCTATGACACCCTTTATGAATTCCCCAAAAATGTTTTATTTGGTATTGCCCTTTAACCTACAAAATAAATACATAAATAAGATCCAGTTGTGAAAATATGCATGCCATGATATTAAGAATGCAGACAAGCTTTTTTATACTACATTGAGAAACTTTCAGCTTCTTTACCTAAAGGTACTAGTTGTGGTAGATTTGTTTTTGGTTCTTATAAATTAACATGTACAATCACAATTTCATATCACGTGTAAACTGTATAGTACAGGAATTAAAAAATATTGCTTCCAAGTGTCAAACATATTTTATACATGTTGATAAGAAAACGTATATCATTTTAAATAATATGATTTATCAAGGCTGTATTTTTGCATTGAGGTTATGTACATATACATATTTTCAATTTTTGCACTTTTCAGCGGCTTTGCAATGTGACACATTTCTTGAACGCAAATCATATGCACTATGACATTTCTGAATAATTTTAGATTACAATTCTATTTTACTTCTGGAAAAATACATTTTATTATGTTCCAAAGTAACATATGTTTTCTTAACAGTAAATGTAGCATTTCATGATATCTAAGTAATAAGACATATCACATTCATATACCTAAATGGAATTTATTATTTCTAACTCACGTTCTAAACAAACAAAAAGCGTGCATCTTTCATAAATATAATAATTAGATATCTATACTCTTAACATTAAACAGCAATTCCCAGGATTTATTTTTAATGTTACCATGAGAGACCTAACCTTTGCAAGATTGAAAAATGAGATTTACAAAAGCCCTGAGACATGGAAATCATGTCTGCAGAAAATGCTCAATTGAAATGCAGGAAGAGCTGCAAAACAACTGTTCCTGCATTATTTTAATGAGAGACCCAAAGGTGTTTATACGCTATGGTTCTGTAAGTGATTTATTCTATCTCTGAATAAAAGTAAAAGATGTAATTTTTCAATTTTCTGTTTTAAATCAAAATTGGCTAAAAGGCACAATAGCTTCATAGTTATTCAAAATTCTAGAGATAACCAAGGTACCATGCATATAAAAATTATGTCACAAAAGCTTTAATTGTAGGTATTTTTGAAAATGCTTCTACCATTTTATACACATTATCAAGGACCTTCATTTACATCTTCAGGAACAAAGGAAGGCAAAATTTTTCTGGTTCCATTTAGGATTTATCTGAATATTTTATCATAAGAAAATTAAAAAAAATTATATTTTGTTAACACAGTGCTGTTTTTCTCTTGGCTTTTGGACAGTAGTTTGGTTGGACTAAAAGAGAATAGTAGTCCTTCCATGTCTAAAATGAAGTGTACACAGGTAATGTAGCAGCTTCTTTTTCTTTGCAACTTCTCTTTACAGGCAGATGCCCATCAATTTTCAGTATCTACTGTATGTACAGTACAGCAATATCTCTACTCTGCTTTTGCCTAATTTTCTTTCGCACCATATCTATTTTGCTGCCATATTTTAGGGAGTCGATTGTTAAACTGCTGATTACCATGTAGAGCTAGAAAAGGTTTACAGCAGGGGTAGGCAACCTTAAAGAGGTGAAGATCTATTGAACAACTTGGGAGAAATCAAGCATCACCGGGCACAGTGTTGTCCAGTGTAGCCTCTCATGGGGCATCTCATGGGGCATCTCATGGGGCCCCCTACTGACCCCGGGCCCTCGGGCAGTGCCCGAGTTTCCAAATGGTCAGTCCGCCCCTGCTTATTACCATACTACTATGACGCAATTGTGTACATTGCATGGAAATCATGGGTTTAAATTAGGTGGTGAGGAAGCAACATATCGCCTCCTCACCACTGTCAAACACACTCAAATCACTTTTCAGAGGATCAGCAGTGTCTGCTGCACTTGTTTATGAGCCCTTAGATGCATTTGGCAGTGGCCCTCTTAAGGCCCATTCACACGCAAAGATTGCAGGTGGTAAAAACCTGTGGTCAATCCCTATCCCCTTTAGCTGTTGAGGCAGCCTCCAAAGGTGTGCACATGCCACAGCAGGAATTAAACACACTGCTGCCCCCCCCCCCCGCCTGCCAATCATGACCCATGACGCTTCTGCAGGGTCAAAAGGTTAAAGCACGTGGCAAAAAGCAACATAACGCTGCCTGCTTTAACCCCTTGTTTGCTTTACTGTACAAGGTTGTAGGGCACTTGCAGAGCAGCCTCATTCACTTGTATAATTCCTGCTGTGGCTGTGACATATGTACACCCATGGCCACTGCAGCTAAAGGGGGTGCAGTTGGGGCAGGGGTGGTAAAAACATGTCTTAACTGTGGGGATTTGCCACCTCCCAAACTGCATAAGTAATTGAACCCTTACTGTTCTGAGCCCCCTGTAAGGCTGCTTTCACATTTGTATTTTACAGAAAAGTATAGCACTGTATAAATTGAAAAGGAAATGTAATGTTTAATAACATTCAATTCCAATATGACTTGTATAGCAATTGTACATGCTATATTATTTTTTTTTTTATTTGCTATTTTTATTCCCACAAAAATAGAGTTACCATTTAACCACTTGCCTACTGGGCACTTTTACCCCCTTCCTGCCCAGGTCAATTTTCAGTTTTCAGTGCTCTCACAATTTGAATGACAATTGCACGGCCATGCAACATTGTACTCATATGGAATTTGTATAATTGTTTTGAGACAGATAGAACTTTGTTTTGGTGGTATTTAATTACCTCTATTTTTTTTTATTTTTTGCTAAACAAACCAAAAACCACTGAAAATGTTGAAAATAAAATGTTTTTCTTAGTTCCTGTTATAAAATTTTGTAAATAAGTGATTTTCCTCCTTCACTGATGTGCGCTAATGAGGCTGCAGTGATGGGCACTGATAGGCTGCACTGATGTGCACTGCACAGGTCTACAAAAAATTTTTTTTCAACAGCTGTTTTGGTTATTCCATGTAATCTTTATGTTTTTTGGTGCACTGAATCCGAAAATGACCTCCATTTTGTCATAGGACATCACGTTTCCTGACAATTTAGGTAACTATGTTAAATAAGGCAATACCTCAAAATAAATGGAAATAGACTTATAAAATTAAAGTTTTATTACAATTTTTCATGAAAATCCTTTTTTGAACTGAAATGAGCTCACCTACACACACTAAACTCGATTCTTCTTCCCTGTGAGGCTCCTCTTGGTGCATTTATGCTTGTGAGTAGCATCTGGAATGTCTCTCTGAAGCATCCAACAGTAGTCTGCCATCATTGTAATGCTCCATTTTCCCTGGTATCTCCTTTCCATCTCTTTAATGTCTTGGTGGAATCGTTCACCTTGTTCCTCACTCACAGCTCCCAAATTTTCAGGCAAGTAGTCAAGGTGGGACTGGAGGAAACGCACTTTCAAACTCATCAGGCAACCTAAAGCTTGAAATGCTTTCAGCATTTGTCCGACGATCTTTTTGTAGTGAGGATCTTTGTTATTGCCTAAAAATTTCTGCACAACTTCTTTAAATGCAATCCACCCTTCTTTTTGAGAATCCGTCATGGAATTGACAAACTCTTGATCAACTATAAGCCTACTAATGTCTGGTCTGACGAAGGTCCTTCCTTCAATTTTGCCTCCGACAGGCCTGGAAACTTGGTGACCAAGTATTTGAAGCATTCTTCATCTCTTGGAAGTGATTTTATGAATTGCTTCATCAATCCCAATTTTATGTGGAGAGGTGGTAGAAGAACTTTATGGGAAGGTACCAAAGTTTCTCGGAGGACATTTTTTCACCGACTGTTAGCACCCTTGGCTGCCAACTCTTCTAGGTCCAGTAATTTTGTCGGTTTCAACTGTCCCATAGACACAGAAAACAAGGGTATTTGGTATACCCAGCTTGTTGCCTGAGCAGCATGCACAAGACCTTCGAGTTCTCGTAGGTTTCCTTCAAGTGTACTGAATGACCTACAGGTATAGAAGCGTAAACCGTTGTGGAGTAAAACTGTTTTGAGACTTCTTTTTAAAGAATCTATAAAAAGACGCCATTGTTCTGAATCATATTGGATTTTAAATTGACCCATCAGACCTTCGACATTGATGCAATAAACCAACTTGTCTTCCTGAGCAAAGTAAGGAACGGACTTCTTTTCACGATGGCTGAACCATGAAGATGACACTCCTGGCAACAATAAATTCCTGCTTTTCAGCCTTGATCTGAGTAACTCAGCGGCATCTTTGGGAAGATTCAAGTCTCTTACCAAATCATTCATCTCCTTCTGAGAAAACAGTTTTGGTCTTGTATCATCTTCAAAGTCAGAATTCGTCATCTGGTTCAGGTATGACTTCACCTTCATCGGAGCTAGGTATCTCTTCCAAGGTAGCAGGGGGCTTGGGTACTGGTATATCTGTGCCATGGGGGATGGGCCGAATTGCTGAGTGAAGATTGGGGTATGAAATGGAATGCTTCCATTTGGAACTAAACCCTTTCACATCGCATGAACAAAAGTAACAGTCGTCACTATGGTTCTTTTGCTCTCGCCATACCATAGGAATCCCATAATGGAAAGATTTTTTCTTACCCTTGAACCAGTTTCGGAGGTCCTCAACACACCGTTTACACACTTTATGAGGTGCCCAAACTTTATCTTGATCTCCAATTTTTAGTCCAAAGTATGCAAAGTATACTTTTTCCACATAGTCTGTAATATTCTGCTGTTGCTTCAACACTGTATATTCACCACAGATGAAACAGAAACTGTCTGGCGAATTAATACTCTTTCGCGGAGCCATAACATAACGGTTGAAGAATGACAAGCTAACATGAATTGTGATGAAAAAGTGTGAACAGTCTAGAACCAAGAACCTGATGATGATTCGTGCACAAGTGTGGACTGCAGGAGAGAGCAGCTCTGTGTCTGTACACGAGACGTCACAGTGCTGGCCACGCCCCCCTGCACTGACTGGAGCTGCTGCTATCTGCCCTGTGTCTCCCTCCCACTGAATTCTTCAGGAAAGATTAACCCCTTCTACCATTAGAAGCACAGACTCAGGGCTGAGGCTTACACATACAGCATGCTGCTGAGTATCCCAGTAGTCAGACATGTCACTCAGAGCAGCACTTGTATTCGCCCCCTTTGCAGGGGGGGAGGGGCAGAGTTTGTTTACCTGCAAATAACAACAAAGGGCCAGAAGAGAACTAGGGAAATGAGGAAATAGAATTTTTTTTCCCTAAAACTTGCTTAGCTTATGTATATATTGCTGACCATCAGATTTCCAGTGCTATATTTTATTTACATAACTCGGACAACCCCTTTAAGGTTTTTTTGGCATTTTATATCTTAAATGCACTTATGTGAATGAATTTATTAATAGTAAATTTGGTTAAAAACCCATAATATAAAAAAAATACCAAAAATTAAAAAAATTTGATAAATTTGAAGACAATTTTGCATTTTGTGGCAAATCATGACGTCTAGGAGTTTTTTCAATATTTTATTTATTTTCAGCACACCAAAATACATGGAAATTAGATGAAAATAATCAAACAGCTTTTTAGTCGCAGACCTGTGTAGACGGCACTGATGGGCACTAATGAGGAGGCACTGGTAGGTGGTACTGATGGGCATTGCCAGGCATCACTGATGGGCACTAAAGGCAGCACTCATATATGGCACTGATAGGTGGCACTGATAGGCACCATTGACTGGCAATGATAGGTGGCACTGACTGGCACTGTCAGGCAGCACTGATGCACACTGATAGGCGACACTGGCACTAATAGGTGGCTCTGACTGACAGTGATAGTTGGCACTCAAAGGCAGCTCAGATAGGCACTGATATGTTGCATTGATGCACATTGGTAGGCACTGATATGTGGCATTGATGTGGCACTTATGGGCACTGTCAGGTGGCATTGATGGGCACTGACAGGTTGAATTGATGGACACTGACAGAAGGAACGGATGGGGCTACACTGATCATCAGGGCACTGATCATCAGTGCCCTGATGATCAGTGTACATGACCCCTCTGAGTAATGCCGATTACTGGCTCTCCTCACGAGCTGTCAGCGTGACAGCACATGAAGAGAGGAATGCCGATAACCGGCATTTCCTTATTTACATGTGATCAGCTGTGATTGGACACAGCTGATCACATGACAGAGCCGACGTCATCGGCTCTTTCCGCTGATCGGTGATCCGCTGTGTCCCAGGGATGCACCACTGATCTCCATGCTGTGTGTCCCTGGGTGCTCATGCGCACGGTTAGAGTGGTAGGATGTCATATGACGTCCTTTTAGAACGAGAGAACCGCCTTGCGTCTGTCATTTCCTTATATGGCGGGCGGGAGGCGGATAAAGTACATTTCAGCTTATTTTAAGTAGATGTCTGCTAAGTAGATATTGTTAAGATAGTTATGTATCTTAGGTTAGGCATGGACATTATAGGTAGGATAAAAGATGTGTTTTAACGGTATCTACATAAACTTGCATGCCTAGATAACATGAGCATACATTTCTATGTTTATGATGGTGGAAAGAGATAGCCCAGCTTATCTTAAAGCCTATTTCTAGCTAATTTTTCCTTTTACATGCATTTACCAGGCCTTTTTTTAAGCAAATCAAAAAACAACAATTCAAAATGGAATTCCCACCCTATCTCCAGTGCTTTCCCTAGCATTTTCACCACCATATTCCCTGCAAGTATTCAGCTAGTCAGATATGTCATTTATTGGAAACACAGATAACAGAGGTAAGGGGCCTACTAGGAGTTTGACTATCAGTAAAAAAAACAACAGATTGGTAACAACAGTTGGTTATTTTACCTAAGACTGATAATTTAAAGTTGTTATTGGCCGCAGCTTGAAGCAACCTTTGGACTTGAGAATAACTGTATGATCTGGTCAATCTTGGCTGGTTTGCTCAATCATTCTTCTGTCTATTATATTTTAGATATCAAGCGTCTATTCATTCATCATATATTTGTTGGAACAAATTGGACCATGCTTTGTAAGAGTTTCTTGGATCAACTGTGGGATTAGAATGTTGTGGATGCAGCCAAATAATTTATTTATTTTCCTATTGGTTGAATTTGATGGACATGTGTCTTTTTTCAGCTTGACTAATTATGATGGCGGGAATATTAATGTGTAATTCTTCAAACAGGTTATTGAAATAAATGAACCAACATTGTCTTTTCATTTAATCCCTAGGATAATTGACTGATAATTAGATAGAATTCTAATATTGATCAATAAAAAAGGAAGCAGTTTTTCCTAATATGATAGCTTAATTTGTAAAATGCTCAAAGTTGTGAAAAAAGGAGTACAGTAAAGTTTTATGATTGTTTGAAAGTGATAAATTGTATGTCTAAAGAAATTACATCAAAGACTCTGCTGTCCTTAAAGGTTTTTTCATTCTTTCTGAAAAATGTAATCAAATCAGCTTTATTTCTGTATTTTACTATAATTTAGTCATTTTAATTAATTGTCTTGATCACGCTTTTTGGTTATGAATCTGGAATGAAGCGCACACCATATCATTTTAGATTGTGATTAAGGTTTTTGCTTTGTTGCAGATAAAATATAACAATTATGCTTGGCATCAAAGATTTTTTTTGTTTATCAAAATTTGTTACATCTGTGTTTAGGCTACATGATTTATGTTTCAAACAACTGAAAAAGATGGTATGCATAATTTTAGGTGCACATCAATATTGGTTTAAAATTGAAAATAATGCAGTTTGACTTGAAACAACAAACATCAGTCGTTTAAATATACATTCTTCTTACATTATGCAGTGTTTACCATACTACAATTTACAAACTGTTACTTCTTTGTTTTTCTGTCATTTCAGTAGAAACAATAGCGGAACTAAAGCCACAAAAGCTTATGGAGCTACTATGGGTTGAGCAAACTAATCTTGGAAAAATTGATTTTTCCACAAAATCAGCGACTCTGCCAAACATTCATCAACATTGGTCACTAATTTTGCCACATGACTTGTTTAGGTAATTTCACTTGTGAAAAATTATCTACCGTAAAGGAAATCTTTCCTACGTTTCTTTAAAAAATCTTTTGACACCTTCAAGCAACCCCTAGCAACCAATCAGTAAATGGCATGCCATAGTAAAATATAGTGTTTAATAAATGCACACATAGTGCCCTTCAGCAAAACATAGAGATAATAGTAATGTGCTTTGATAAAGAATTAGAAGCAGGAATTACATTTTGGAGGTGTGGTGCTCTAAAAAAATACAAATCCTAACACATAAGGACTACAAAAGTGCAACATGGACAGCACACTATTACAATAAATGGACAATAAATTAACAATTGTTACAATAACAGGTTCCCGTCCGACCTATACCCAGATGGCGGCCGGCAAAACACCTTGTCCCTCCAGGTGGACGCCATATGGCGTCCTTTCAGGCATGCGCAGTTTGCCTGTCTGCAGAGCCACGCAGCGGCACGATCTGTCTCCGGCCGTGTACCTTGGCCAATGACAGATCTGTGTACCAGCCCCGTTGTTGGTACCATGTGACCTGCTGTGACCAATCACAGCAGGTCTCAGGACAGTTGTATACAATGGATGGCTTAAGTTCATGCCATCCATTGTATACAAGTGTGGCTAGCTGTGAATGGTCACAGTGATCACATGTACAAGCTAGGCCAATCACAGCCCAGCTGTGTCATGTGATTAGCTGTGGCCAAATCACAGTTAAGGAAAAAAAAAATCCTGAATGAATTGATTTCATTCAGGTAAATGCTTGCTTATAGCAATTCTTTGCTATAAGCAAATTGTGTAAAAAAAAAAAAAAATACTGATCACTTCCCCAAAGTAGTACAATGTTACTATGGTAACATTATACTACTTTGGTCAGTGAAATATGAAAAAAAAGCTTAAATAAGAGAAAAAAAATGTAATAAAAAAAAATTTAAAAAAAGAAAAAAAATTATCAATTTTTTTTTGTACTATCACCAGTCAGTGTCCCTGATCACCGCCATCCCTTTTATATGATGATGCTGTACTGCACTGGTGACAGTATGTAAAAAAAAAAATTGTGAAAATCGTTTTTTTTATTTCTTCATTTCTGAAAAATTATAACAAAAAATTACAACTTCAAAAAACTCTCCATGCCTGTTATGAAATACGTTGGACTGTCTACTTTGCAAAAAGTGGTCATTTGGGGGATATCTGTACTGTTCTGACATTCTTGGACTTCAAGAAATTAGATTGGCTGTCAGTACTTCTGGATTGATCAATTTTCAGATATATCCCATAGTTTGTGAACTCTATAACTTTCCTGCAGACTAAATAATAAATACTAATTTGGATTATTTTCACCAAAGAAATGTATTTATTTGCAAACTTTTATACCAGAAACAAAGAAAAACGTGTTTTTTTTTCAAACTTTTTTTTTTTTTTTAATTTAGCAAAAAATAAAAACCCCAGTGGTGATTAAATACCACCAAAAGAAAGCTCTAGTTGTGTGAAGAAAATGATAAAATTTTAGTTTGGGTGCAATGTTTTATGACCGCGCAATTGTCATTCAAAATGTGAGAGCGCTGAAACCTGAAAAATGGCCTGGGCAGGAAGGGGGAAAAGTGCCCGTTATGGAAGCGGATAAACAGGCAGCAACTGGGCAATTGTGCAATTTTTGTTATAATATCTACCATTGTGTTGTTATTGTTTTTTTAGAGGATCTACAGTATATAGCCCAACAGTTTGTTCAGTGTTTTACAAAATAAGGGAAATAGTACGCACCACTTAGGTGTAGGAAGTAGGCAGGAAAGGGATTACAACCTCCATTATTTAACCTCTGGTGGATGTATTACGAATTATGCCTGAGATTGAACAACTGTATATATGAGCCACCTTGCACAAGCTTTTGAAAGTTAAATTATGCTTTAAACAAAGC
This sequence comes from Staurois parvus, assembly GCF_062004578.1. NCBI lineage: Eukaryota > Metazoa > Chordata > Amphibia > Anura > Ranidae > Staurois > Staurois parvus. The sequence goes on from NW_028317949.1 coordinate 15,231,629, forward strand.
TTTTTTAAAACAGCATTACCCTATGTTCCCTTTTATCTTGATTCTTCCTCTCACTGCTGGTTTGCCCTGTCTGTCCGGCTGAAGTGTAGGAGTGATTCAATTACTGAGCCTCAATAGCTTCATGCCTACCTTACAAAAGAAAGACATAGTAAGAGGATGAGTGAGTTTCCACCTTTAGGAGGTGCTCACATTACTTTGTGTGAAGTCACTTTTCTTGTGTGGAAAACCATTTGAGGACACCAACACATGACTCTGTTTATCTCTGTGAAGAGTTCATGGACATACTGTATGGTCAGATTTGTTAGAATGTACTTTGTTTTATCTTACACTATGTTTTAGTCATTTATAATGCAGTTTTACTTGTTGGGGATGAGTTTAAGGGTTTGTGTTTATTTTTGCATTTCCACAAGATTGATTCAGTTGTTTGTACTATTGTTATACGCACTTAAGAGGATTTTTTTTCCAAACGTCCATCATGTGACACATTAGTATGCTTCTATATTTTTATACTTAGATATTTAAATACAATACTATATATATACATTTTTAGAGAGAATTGTGAAGAGAGAATTACTTTTTTTTTGCTGGCACATTATGAACAGAAAAACTTAATGCTGGTATCACATGAAGACCCTGAAAGGTTAATTTCTTAAAATTTTTGCTCATTTTCACTCAAATAATTGTGTGAATATTAATTTCAATTATTCAATCATATTATGAAAACCAATGTCATTAAAGTGAATATCCAATTTTTTTTAAGTGAAGCTTCTAAACTGCTTTAGTAAATCAACCTATAAGTGCACAGAGTTAAGACTTTGAATCTGGGGAGTAAACATATTAAGAGTAGCATGACTGGGCTAAAGTGCCAGTCTGTGGACATGCTGCTGAGACTTATGAATTGATTATGAATTGATTTACTAAAGTATGGGTTTTTTACTTTGTAATGTAATTGTAAGGGAATTTCCCCCTTAGTTTGAGGAATGTTGTGAAAATTCACTTTACAAAGAATAACCTAACACGTGAAAACGTGAATAACACGTAAAACTATACAGGTGAATTATGTAAAATATACAATAATTAGGGCATCAACACCACCTTAATTACAATACAGCAGCCCACCACTGATAAGGGGAGGTGACACCATGCCTAACATATTTCCCTAAATGTTGTTAGACAGTATTAAGTTGTTCAAAATATATAATTTAGGGTTTGCTGGTACATTTATTCCCTGTTGGTCTGTATCCCTCTGAAACAGGAGGATATCATTCCCATAAAGCACATTTTTTTAACACAGCAGATCACTGGGTAAATGCAGTTGCTGGTTATCTGCTGCACTTTCCTCATGCTGTCACAGCAACCAGCAATTGTCAGAGGACATATTGGCAGTAGTGCCTAGTAGTGTCACCCACCTGTGCCCAGCAATGCTACCCACCAGTGCCACCCATCAGTGCAACCCAGCAGTGCCACCCACCAGTGCCCATCAGTGCCACCAGTCAGTGTCCAGCAATGCTGCCAGTCAATGCCCTCAGTCAGTGCAACCCAACAGTGCCCATCAATGCTGCCCATCAGTGCCACTTATCAGTGTCCATCATTACGACCTATCAGTGGCCATCATTACCGCCTATCAGTGTCCATCATTTTTGCATATCAGTGCAGTATCATCAGTGCTGCCTCATTAGTGCCAGCTCAAATGTGCCTCCTATCAGTGTCACCTCATTGGTGCCACCTATCAGTGCCCAACAGTGCTGCCTATCAGTGCCCATCAGTACCGCCTATGAGTGCCCATCAATGCAGCCTCATCAACGCACATCAGTGAAAGAGAAAAATTACTTTTTTTGCTAAATTTTACAATAGAAACAAAGAAAAACTTTTCTTTTCAAATTTTTTACTTTTTTTGTTTATAGCGCTAAAAAGAAAACACACATCAGCGAGTAAATACCACCAAAAGATAGCTCTATTTGTGTGAAAAAATGATAAAAATGTCATATGGGTACAGTGTTGCATGACAGCACTGAAAACTGAAAATTGGCCTGGGCAGGAAGGGGCTATAAGTGCACTGTAGACAAGTGGTTAAGAGTGGAATTAAATATAGCTGTTCTCTTTACCAGATCTCCCAACCTTCTCACATTCCAGGAACAAATAGTCACCATCCTAAACATCCTAAAAAATACCAACATGAAATTCTTAATACAACCAAAAAATATATTATTTTTACTTTACTACTTCCACCTTGTTGTGCCATCATTTTAACTCATTCCCATTCAAAAATATCATGCCTAAAAATGATGCCCCCTCCCAAAAAAATAAAAAATAAGAAAAACAAACCCTTTTCCACCCAAATCCAGCCCCTAGGGCATTAGAAGTGACCCCAATGTCTACTTTGTATAAATAATGGAGATTCATACATCTAATACCATGTGCCAATGCAAAAGCCCTTGTGACTACCCCAACAATTATACTACGTTGACCTATAGCTCCAACTTTGTTGTTCCAAATAAATAAAAAAAAACACAGATTACCAATGTGTGTCCCTAAATAAGAAAAACAGCAGACATTTCCCAGTCCTTTAGAGTCTGTTACAAATGCAGTGACTGTTCATTCCTTTCCAGCCAGGCTGCAGCTGCTGCGGGTGTATCAAAAAATGTGTTCCTCCATTGGCCACAACACATAACTGCGCTGTGTAAAACATGGCATATGAAACATTTAACTGTCGCAGCGACAGCTTAATATCCACAAATATAGCTCTATTTTTCTGTAAATCTGAAAAGTCAAGAAAAATTAAATCTTAGTACCTTTATATTCTAATATCTTTGGTTTCTCTGGCTTTTCGCAGAATAATTTCAGAGTCTTTAAAATGTAAACATTTCAGAAGAACCGTTCTCAGTAAACCCCTTGGTGGTTATCTCAAAGGAATTGTATGAGCCCTCTCTATATCAAATAAAGGGAAAAAAACATATTTTCCGAAGACCTCCTGAAGCCATTTTTCCAAAAAGTCCTTCATGTTATTTCCTTCACTTCATTCGGGGAGCCCTATAAAATAAACATTATTATTCCTCCACATTTGATTTTCTAAATCCTCTAGTCCATGGTTTTGCATATCCACTTTCCCTTTTAGAGTGTCAATTTCTTGTTTCATACGGATTATGGCATCCCCTGCTTCACTAATGCCACCCTCCAAGATCCCTTTGCGATCCCGCGATCCCGCACCTTTTGTAGATCATATTGTAAAAATGACATTTCTTCCTTAATACTTTTTAGTCGATCAGTCATTTCAAACAAAGAAGATCTACAGTACAGTCTATTAACTGCAATTAATACTTCTCTCAAAGAGAGCTCATCTACTAATCAGACATCTAAGGTAGTATAAATATCATGTGTTCTCATCCCAAACAGAGAACAGGGTGCTGAAGCCTTCTCAGGAGACCCACAGTGTTGTTTTGTAGTTTTAGAGGATACCAATGGCTTGGACTGTTGTTGCAATTGTTCAGCACTCTGGGAAGAGTTGTGGGCAAAGCACTACAACTTTGCTGCCACCTCTTTACTCTGATCTTTCACTCTTCACTGTATTTGGGAGCTAGAACCTTCCTGAGACACTAATGTCTCCCCCTTTTTTCTGGTCATTTTGTTCTTACCTCGCTACAGTAGCTGAATTAGTCCAGAAATCTTTTTTCTCTACAGTATGATTTTTTTCTGTCTTTCTCCTTCTCTCCTTCTTTTCCCTTTAAAAGCTTCCAGGAATCTTCAGGCATACACCATCCAAAACCTCCACTCCTCTCCCTCCAGCTCCCAGCATTTAACAGCTCGGCCAAGAGTCAAGCCAATGTCCACTAAGCAGGGCCAAGGAAAGCTGACAGCTGCTCTTCCCCACCCACACCAGACTGAAGCTCGCCTATCCACCTCACCGCTCTAAAATCACAGTAACTGCATCCCTCACCAGCACCCAGAGCCACTCCACCCAGCTCCCTGGTTAGATACCCAGTCACAGCTCACGGGACACGCTAGAGACCATTCAGGATGGAGGGGCAGCAGATGAAATGATCTACACTAACTCACATCAGTGTTTGGTCATGCCCCCTTTTCCCTGAAATGTATGTTTGCTTGCACATGATGTAAGTCAGCAGCAGTGTCACCTCATTCACTAAGCTAAGATAAAATGTCCTTGCAAAGTAAACAGTCTATTTGTCTTTATTAATTAACCTCTAATTCTCAGCAGCATCTTTACAGACTGTCCCTTTAGCACAGTTATGCTGTGTTTAATTGGCTTACCAGACTCAAACTCTAGTAAACTTATCTGCATTTCCATGCATTTTTATGTTTTTTTCATGGGTTCCAATGGAAGGCTACAGGGCCAAAAAAAGTGCATTCTCACACCAAAAAAGCACCTGTACTTTTTTTCCAAGATCATTTGTCAATATTCCAGTCCCTATAACTCAGATTTCACTTTGGTTATTAATATACTGTTTGCTGAAAACAATAATAGTGGGGGGGGGGGGGGGGGTCTTTCTGAATATTTCAATGACTGGTGGATGCAGTTAAATTCTGGAAGACTTCACCAAATTCATGTCAGGGTGGATCCATGGATTATTTGTAGTCAACTAAGGTACATTTTAGGAAATGTGTAATTTGCTTTATTCAATATGGCTAAAACTTTAAACTCACTGGCACCAGCATTCTTTGCATGGTAGGGCTGCTACAGGAAAACTTTTCATTAGCTTGCTTGGATAATGTGTTTCTATAGGACTTTACTTAACTTACAGTTAAAGATTTGATACATGTTGTCTGTTTATTACCCAGTGACTAAATCTCTTTATTGCAAACTAGCTATTATAATAATGTTATGTCTTGCAGTGTAACTAGTACAAAAGAGAGTGCAACGTCAATGTGAGACTACATACACTGATATTTTTCATAATAATATTAGCAGTAAATACTGTATGCATATTCATGGGGAATATAACAATATTTAACAGTGTTATGTGCACAGCTATTTATTTATTTAACTATCATCTTCTGAACTAGGAAAGTAAATCTCACTTCCTATATTAATATAAATATATAAAATAGAAATGTGATTTTTGAATCTAGAAACACTAAATCAAATTACTTGTTAAATCTATAAAGTCAAAACAGTATCAGTCAGCCTAGAAAAACTCGAACAGATGCAATAGGTCACTTTCAAGTACACTGTTTAAAATTATTTTTCAAGAAATAAACACCATCTGTGTACTGAGTTCTAAATTGTATTAAAGTTTATTTTCCTACAAAAATGTGTATGCAAAAGGTATAAATCACAGAAAACAATATTTACTTGTTGGGTTGAGCAACTGATTATTAGCTTACAAGAGCCCCATAATGCTGACAAATATTTAGATAAGTACACTTATTAATTTTGTATAACTTTGCCAAAAATTTAAATAAAAAACAAAAAACTTAAAAATCAAAGTATGTTAGGAATCACCATTGTATTTTAAGTGTAGGGGTATGAAAAAAGCAGATTAATCATGCATATGTAAACTGTTTTGCCTGCTCAGAAAAATTCTAATTCTGCTCAGGCAGTTTTACAATGCAGATACATCTGTCAGAGCCCTAATGTAAGGGAATTCGTATAACATCACACATAGAAATAAGCACGGGCGCATTGCTAATAAAAATGAGCGCAGGCTCGTGCCTGCGCGCAAGAATGCGCGCATGGAGCTGCACGCACGCAGGAGTGTGCCCACAGTTTCTGGTGCCAGACAGACTATTTAAAGGAGGATCTTACTCTCTGTCAGTGCTGACTGGTCTACAGCTAATTCCATGTCCTGCTGTATCCTGTGACCCAGCTTGCCATTGACCTGCTCTTGGATTCTGTTTATACTTCTGCTCATAGGTTTCTGATCCTGGCTTCCTCCTGACCTCGTCCCTGTCTGATGTTCAGGTACCTCATTGCCTGCTCATTGCTGACTCTGGCAATTACTCTGACTACGCTTCTGGCTTCAGTTTGGCTCTACAGTCCTGCCGAGTGATTGTCCTGGCGATCTATTATATCAGCTCTGGTTGTCATGGTGTGTTCCGGCCTAACGCTTATCAGAAGTTCCAGAAAGCCACATACCCAGATCTTGCAGTTCCAGTGGAGTGCTTCCTTAGTCTCAGCTGGCCATTCCAGCATCTCCTCTGTTCCTGACTGGATGTCCTGCTTGATTTACCAAGGTTACACCTCCAGCCGCAAGTTCTGCAATCAATGTCCGCAGACACTCGTGTTTCTCCTGTCCCTCGGCACTATCTGTTCCAGCTTCAGTGGGTTCTGGTTTGGAGATACAAGAGAGGCTGGCCTCGTCAATTCAGACTTCTATCAGGTATGTGGCACTTAACCATCTACTTTTCTCCACCTCGGTCAAATAAATTCAGCTTTGTAGCTTACCCCTTCATGCCACTGCCTCCCAGCCCTTTAATAGCTTCTAAACGCTGGAAGGTGGAAGTGAGTAGTACGGTATTACGGTCATGTGACCACAGTGATCAGATGATCACAGTGGTCCCATGATCAGAAAGCTCCTGATCGCAAATATGCATTGGGAGCTTTCTGGTTCCCACCGATAACTGTGTTGGGACCCGATTGGGTACGCATGTGCTAGGAGACATACGGGTGCATCTCCTAGCTTGGCTTTGCTACCCACCCACAGTAAAAGCACTTTGGGCAGGAAGCTAGTACTTAAGACTCTGTTGATATGGAAATTACAAATTCTTAAAGAATTACTGGCAGTTCTCACATTAGGAAACTGGTGGTAATTAAGGCCAGCTCTGAACTTGTGTACTGAACTTGTGTATGGAACATGTATGTGACAGCTTCCTGCACAGAGCTGTATCCACAGACTCATTCTGTTATCAGCTAAGCCACAAGCCTAAGCCACAAAGCTAAATGTAAAGGGGGATACAGGTGCTGTGCCCTGATAGAATTATGAAGGGTGTCTATCAAGGGCGGACTGACCATTTGGAAACTTGGGCACTGCCTGAGGGCCCGGGGTCAGTAGGGAGCCCCATGAGATGCCCCTGGTACCGTTTTCATAGGCTTTTTTGAGTTTGGGCAAGGACACAGGGGCCCCATGATACCCTATTGCCCAGGGGCCCCATGAGTTGTCAGTCTGCTCCTGGTGTCTGTGAATCCCTGTATGAATTTCCCCAGATGCCCTACACATATCTGAATGAAACAAGCTGAAATATGAGCAATACAATCTTATAACACTTCAAGCAGCCATCAGTCTGTTTTGTGCAGCACCTGTGACATTTTTAAAGAAAGCCACACAACATACTTTTTTTAACATCAACATGGTATTAACAATACAAACTATAGTTATTTTTGACAATCCAATATAATCTTACTTGAAAATCTTCCTTGAAGTGCTGCCTGCCTGCTGGGCATCTCTTTCATCCACTTCGTGGATTCCCTACTTGCTTTGTGGGTACTCTAATTCCTTTGGATTAATTTTAATTTCTAAGGATTACATATCCCATCGTTACTTGCTGCATGCAAGCAGTGATTCTTGTACTGACTCCACCTCCTGAAAAATCCTCCTCTCAGTACCTCTTTGTAGCACAATTCACAGAGTCTTCTGAATTAAACAAGTGTATATCCAGAGGGCATAGGAAGTAAATGTGTGGGGGTTTTCAATAGGTATGTTTTCAGACCTCAAGAGTATAAATATTAATATGAGTAGGCAAGAAGTACAATGAAGTACATTGAAATATAATTAAAGCCTAATGTGAAAATGAATATATAATATAAAATTTGATCATGGATACACATTAAAACAATAATTATCCAGTACCTGGAATTTGTGGATTGCTGCATTGTGAAAATCAACCTTTTCCTTATTCCAAAATTCTAACATTGAAAATGTTGCTTAATTTGTGGTTTCCAGTGCATTTCCCAGTTTGCAGAAATGCACTATGGTCCATTTAATATTATTTCTTATGGTTCATGTTCACATCTGTGCGTTTTTAGCCAGAAAATGTTTTGGAAGGGTCAGGGACTTTTTAACCACAGCAGTTTGTGTTTTTGGTTAAATAGAATTCAAGGGACCTGCATCCAAAATGCAGGTATTGTGTTTTTGATGCTTTTTTGATGCTTTTCCGCTGTGTTTTGTGTTTTTCACCTGAATGACAACAAACACAGCCCTCTAACAACATAATTCCCCAAAAAAACACAAAATACATATGTTCAAAAATTGAAAAACACATCAGTCGTAACATGGATAGGTGTGAACCTAGCTTCACAAATAAAATACAGGCAAGGGAACCTTCTTTACCTGCCAAAGGATTTGTATTTATTTATATCCTATGGATAGAAGTGGAGAGTGAAGTCTAAACCGCATACTGATGATCTAATTTCTCTTTAATTCTGCTCTCTTCTTCTATCATTATGTTTCTTGCATTGCAGCATGATGGTTTGGATCATTGTGCTGCTCTCCCTTCCCTTTTTTTATCTTTGCTGTCCAGGGATTGCAGAGGCCTGGCACAGAGTAATTTAAATATAGCAATTTGAAATGCGAGTAATTAGGGATTTTTAGGGAGACAAAGTCAAACAAACATATGTAATTTCCATAAAACACATTTTTTTAATTTAACCACTTCAAATCCGGGCACTTTTACCCCCTTCCTGCTCAGGCCAATTTTCAGGTTTCAGCGCTCTCACACTTTGAAAATTGCATGGTCATGCAACACTGTACCCAAACTAAATTTTTATCATTTTGTTCACACTAGATCACCACTGGGGTTTTTATTTTTTGCTAAATTAACAAAAAAGACAGAAAATGTTGAAAATAACTCACTTTTTTTTTGTTTCTGTTATAAAAGTTTGCAAATAAATAATTGTTCCTCATAAATTTAGGCCAAGATGTGTTCTGCTACATTTCTTTGGTGAAAATAACCCAAATCAGTATTTATTATTTAGTCTGTAGGAAAGTTATAGAGTTCACAAACTATGGGATATATCTGAAAATTGATCAATCCTGAAGTACTGACAGCCAATCTAATTTCTTGAGGCTCAAAAATGTCAGAACAGTACAGATATCCCCCAAATGACCCCTTTTTGCAAAGTAGACAGTCCAACATATTTCATATGGGCATGGCGAGTTTTTTGAAGTTGTAATTTTTTGTTATAAATTTTCAGAAATGAAGAAATAAAGAAAATGATTTTCACAATTTTTTTTTTACATTCTGTCACCAGTGCAGTACAGCATCATCATATAACTGGCATGGCGGAGATCAGGGACACTGACTGGTGAAATTACAAAAAAAAAAAATATAATTTTCTTAATTTTTTTTTTTTTTTTTTTATTATTATTTTTTATTACATTTTTTCTCTTTTTTTAAGATTTGTTTTTCATATTTCACTATGACCAAAGTAGTATAATGTTACCATAGTAACATTGTACTACTTTGGGGAAGTGATCAGTGTTTATTTACGTTTTTTTTCTTTTTTTTTTACACAATTTGATTATAGCATAGAATTTATTTGCTATAAGCAAGCATTTAACTGAATGACATCGATTCATTCAGGTTTTTTTGGTTGTGATTAGCTGTGATTGACCACGGATAATCACATGATACAGATGGATTGTGATTGGCCCAGTCTGTGCATGTGATCACTGTGATCATTCACAGCTAGACACACTGTATACAATGGATGGCATGAAAGGAAGCCATCCATTGTATACAACTGTCATGTGACCTGCTGTGATTGGTCACATGGCATAGGGGCCGGTACACAGATCTGTCATTGGCCGTGTCCGAGGTACACGGCCAGTGACAGATCTCACCACAGCGATGCTTGCTCCAGGAAGGACGCCACATGGCGTCCTCCCGGAGGGACAAGGTGTTCGCCCGGCCGCCATCTGGCCATAGGCCAGGCTTCAACTGTTTAAGCAGTGTATAAAATCAGCAATAATGCAGATAAAGGTTAAAAACATCCATGTAATTCATGTTAACACTATTTTCCATTCTCAACACGTTTTGCCATTCTTGGCTTCTTCAGAAGAATACAGGAAAATTAAAAGAGGATACCACTAGCGATAAGAATACAAGAATACAAAATTAGCAATTCAAACTTATGTAAATATAATGCACTCAGCAAGATTGAGCATCATTAAAATTTTAAATTTTAAATCTCCATCTTCTACACACACATAATAAATTAGCAATTTACCCTACAAACTATCTCACTAACTAACTGGGAGAAAATTCTCTCACAACCAATATCACTACACACATGGGAAAAAACCTTTAACATCACCCCTTTCGATGTAGCTCCCATTGGGAATCGTACCTAAAAATTCTACAGCAATGGTACTTAACACCCGTTAAACTTTCACTGTACTACCCACAACATTCCTCCTCCTGCTGGAGACAATGTGGAAAAACAGGCTCAACACTCCATACACTATGGGCGTGCAAATCACTCATCTCTTTCTGGAAGAGCATCTTCCAACTGCTCTCAACACTATCTAATACCCCAATAACCCCAAACTCTGCTCCTGCACTCCTCCACATTGGAATCGTCAATTTCCCCCGAGATTCCCATATCATCATTATCCACACATTAGCTGCAGCTAAGATCAACATTACTAAACTGTGGAATACTACTAAAACCCCCTCCCTCACCTCACTGATAACAGACCTTAACTTCCAATGTGACATGGAAAGAAGATCAGCCCTCAACAACTCCATCCACCACACATTTTTTTTGTTATATTAACAATTTTTATTGGTTTTAAAATAAGTAAAATTATAAACATAACAGAAAGAAACATCGATGGCATAACTACACATCCAATAAAGTCATACAGAGTCATACAAAATCAGTGCGGAAACAATCAGGATCTTAGATTCGGGCCGGCAAAGAGGAAATTAAGGAATCCCACGGGAGCCAAATCAACTCAAATACAGCAGATGAACAATTATGTAAGGCAGTCAAATACTCCATCCGTCTTACTTCAGCAATAAGTTTGTACAAAGTCAGCATTGTAGGGGGAGTAGAAGATAACCAACCCATAGGAATACTTCTCCTGGCCACGGTCAGCACATGAGCAGCAAGTTTTCTGGCTGGTTTAGATAGACCCGGGAATGGCAAGCCCAGCAAAAAATGCAAAGGGTCAAAAGGGAGCGAGGCATGCAGCATTGATTGCAACAAGGAACGGACTTCCTCCCAAAAAGGAACAATAGATTTACATGTCCAAAAAATATGATAGAGAGAACCAGAATCCCTACCACAGCGCCAGCAGACAGGAGAAGCACTCGGGTTGAAAGCATGAAGAACCTCAGGTGTTTTGTACCATAACATCATAATCTTGTAAATGTTTTCCTTAAAAACCACACAAACAGAAGATTTAGATGCATTTACCCAAATAGTCTTCCACGTTAGTAAATCAATATCACGTTGTACAAACTGAGACCACCTACGCATGTAAAGGTGAGTTTCATTAGATAAAGAGGATGCGTCCATAAGAAGTTTATAAGTATTGGAGATGATACCCCTTTGGTGGGGGCCCTGCATACATAAACGTTCGAAGGGTGTAGGCTTCCCCAGGATCAATGAGGATGATAAAGTAGAGAAAAAATGGCGTATTTGGAAATATATATATAGGTGATGAGGAGGTAAAGAAGCTTTTTTCTGGAGATCTGGGAATGAATGTAGTTTATGAGTCACCGGATGTACCAAGTGACGCAATTGAAAAAGGTTGGATACCACCCAAAGAGACATCCGGGATATGGCCATATTGTCTGGCAGATTAGGGTTATAGAGGATATTTGTCAGAGGGGAGCATTCAGAGGCCAGAGTGAATTGAGCCTTACATTTCTGCCATACCATCAATGAAAATTGCATGGGACCAAGGAATAGATGACGGAAGGAAGAGACATCCACTGCAGCGGTTGACCAAAGAAGGGAACATGGATGAACTGGGGACAGTTGTAAAGATTCAATCTCAGTCCATGTATTGGGATGGTATTGCGTGGACCATGACATAAGAAAACGAAGGTGAGTCGCATAATAATACTTGATTATATCCGGCGCTCCCAATCCTCCCCTAGAACGCAGAGAGAGCAGAACAGAACGTGCAATCCTTGCAAGCCGCTTATTGTGCCATATAAAGTGTAGGAAAGATTTCTGAAGGGAGTGAAGCTTGGACATAGGAACGGGAACGGGGAGAGAGTCGCAAACAGGTACAAGAGTTTGGGTAACACGGTCATTTTTAGAACGTTAATGCGTCCGAGGAAAGAGATGGGCAAGGCATCCCAATGTTTCAGAGAGCGAGAAATTGCTATGAACAAAGGGGGGAAATTGGCCTCGTATATGGATTGGTAAGAAAGAGAAATATTAGTACCTAAATATTTTAAAGAGTGTGTGCACCACCGGTAGGGAAAGGCGTCCTGAAGCGAGGACAGAACGATAGGCGGGACATGTATTGGGAGTGCCTCAGTTTTGGACATATTGACTTTGTAACCTGAAATAGCCCCAAATTGTTTCAAGGTCTTATGCAAAATCGGTAAAGAAGTATGGGGACTCGTAAGCGTGAGAAGAATGTCATCTGCAAATAACGATAATTTGTACTCATGGGAATGTGACTGTATCCCGCGAATATCCGGGTTTGACCTAATAGCGATGGCTAAAGGTTCCAGACAAAGAATAAACAGTAAAGGAGAGAGTGGGCAGCCCTGACGTGTACCATTTGACATCTGAAAGGGAGGCGAGAGAAAAGAAGCTAATCTGACCTGTGAAAGGGGGAATGAATAGAGGGCCTTCAAAGCTGCTACAAATGGATCTTTGAAACCAAATCTCTCCAAGACCATGAACATATAAGGCCAGCTTAAACGGTCGAAAGCTTTTTGAGCGTCCAAGCTTAATAACACAGTAGGGGTAGAGGACCTGTTAACCAGATCAACCAAATCAATAGTTCTCCTAGTGTTATCTGCGGCATGTCTGGCAGGTACAAAGCCCACTTGGTCCCTATGTATGATCTTGGAGATGATTCCGGACAATCGGTTGGCCAAAATGTTGGTAAAAATCTTGTAATCGGAATTGAGTAGGGCAATGGGGCGGTAGTTGTCCACGATAGACTGGTCCTTATCGGGTTTAGGGATGACCGAGATATATGCACGGGAGAATTCGGTTTGGGGTATGATTCCCTTAAAAAGATCGTGATATAGAGAGAGGAGATGCGGGGCCAGAATACCAATAAAAGTTTTATAGTAGGAGTAGGGCAAGCCGTCCGGTCCCGGAGCTTTACGAGAAGGGAGAAGTTTGATTGTGTCCAATAATTCCTCTAGTGTAATGTCAGCATTAAGGGTGGCAATGTCTGAAGGTGAGATTCTCGGGAGTGACAATGTGTCAAAAAAATTATCAAATAATGACTGTGTGAGGGGTGGATGCAAGTCCGGGGTTAAACAGTTGTACAATTTCCCGTAAAATGAGCCAAAAAGAGTTGCCATATCCCGAGGGTCATAAGTAGGGCTTCCATCTGGCTGTATTAGTAGGTCAGGCATCGTAGAAGGGGACTGAGCTTTGAGACGGTTGACTAACATACGATGGGGCTTATTGGAAAATTTGTAGAATTTCTGCTTAACCCAAAGGAGGGATTGAGCAGTCTTACTGGAGTCAAGAGCTTTAACTTGGTCCCGTAGAGAAGTTACCCTCTGGAGCCCAGGAATAGACGGCTTAGCCAATAACCGTCTTTCCGCCCAAGATAGTTGTTGTATGAGAGAAGCCCTAGCACTCGCCGAGGACTTTTTTAAACGAGAACCCATAGAAATACAAAGCCCTCGAAAAACCGCCTTATGAGCCTCCCATAGAGTAGAGGAGGAGGTTACGGAGCCAACATTGTGGGTGAAGTAGGTATCAAGTCCCTGCGACAATTCATCTCTAAGATGGTCTGTGGAAAGAAAGGTTTCATTAAGGCGCCAATGACAAGGTTTGGATATAACAGGGGAGAAAAAAAGGTTTAAAGTCAAAGAGGCATGGTCGGACCAAGTGATGGGATTAATATCAGAAGAAACCAGAAGTGGAAGCAATGGGGCAGAAATGAAAAAGTGGTCTAGGCGAGAATAACTACGGTGAGGGGTGGAGTAAAAAGTGAATTGTTTATGGAAAGGATGTTTAATCCGCCATGCGTCAAAGAGACGATGCTCCCTAATTAGTCTACAAAAGGATTTTGAAGAGGAGCATTGCTGCTTCGAGGGGGTGGACTCAAAAAGAACCTTCCTGTCTTTATGGGGGGAAAGAATCAGATTAAAATCTCCCCCAACTATCACCTGTAAAGTGGAAATGGAATCCAGTTCGGCGAGTGTTTGGGATAGGAATTGCAATTGACCCGTGTTAGGGGCGTATAAATTCAGCAAAACCAGGGGAGTCTCACCAAACATACACTCCAAAATAATGAAACGACCCTGTCGGTCAACTTTGGAGGAAACAACCCGAAGTGAGCAATGTGACCCAATCAAAATTGCCTCCCCGGCCTTCCCAGAAGGATCAAAGGCCGAGTAGGCTCGGGGAAAAATTCTCGAGGCAAAACGAAAGGAGCCTGTAGATTTGAAATGGGTCTCTTGGACAAAAATGATGTCTGCTCCTGAGGATCGAAATTCCTTCAAAGCCATCCACCTTTTTTGAATAGAGTTGAGGCCCTTAACATTATATGACAGAAACCTCAAAGCCATTATAGAAAAACGGTGACTGGGCTACATGTATTAGCATGACAAATGGATGAAGTACCATCGATGTAGTAACAAAAAAAAAGAAAAAAACATAAAACATTGAAAAAACATACCAGAAAAAAATACACAATGAAGAACAGGTATCCGAAAGGATATAAACTTGGGAACGTCAACTAAACCCAAGTCGTCTAGGCCAATGGCTAGACAGTATCGGGGGCAGCACGACATCCGACACTTCCGGGAGGACGTCAAACCCGGCCAGAAGAAACAAAAACAAAATAACATGCACCCAGCAAGGTTATGGCCGAACAAAACAGCACCAACTTCGCCACAAAAGGTCACCCCTGGAAATCATCAGGCAGGTGGGTCGCTTGATCGGGAAGGGCGTGGACGCTGCAGTGTGCGTGTGGGTCTCCTCCGACCTCCGCGTACAGGTGTCCATATCTTGGAAGGGGTGGCAGAAGGATGGGATGGAGTAGGTGGCGGTGAGGGCATATCATCTAGTAGAGGTGGAAGTCCCAACTGCTTTAGGAAAGATTCCGCCTCTTGAAGATCTCGGAGAACAACATGGGTGTTGTCCTTAACAACCACCAGCTTAAAGGGAAACCCCCAACGATACAGGACACGATGTTGCTGAAGATGTGTAGTGAGTGGCTTCAAAGCACGCCGCTTAGCAAGAAAGATCACAGAAGAGTTGGAGTTTATCACCTTTAAACTCCAAGGAAGATTTGTGGCGGGCTGCTGATAGTAAGGCTTCTTTACTTTGAAAGTAGTGGAAGCGGACTATAACGTCACGTGGATTGGTTCCCTCAATTGGTTTAGGGCCCAGAGAGCGATGAGCCCTATCCATCCGCCAATCTGCTTCTTGAACCATGGGGGCAGTAGCAATGAAGATGGACAGTAGATGGCGGTGCAATTGAGCATCAGCAACGGATTCGGACATACCACGTATGCGGATATTTTGGCGCCGTTCCCTGTTTTCCAGGTCCTCTTGCTGGAGTTGCATTTGGGACATGGAATGTTTCAGATAGGCGTTGTCTTCCTCCAAAACGTGAACGTATTGCACCAAATCATCAAACTTACTTTCCAATTTATCCGTGCGGTCCCCAATCTGGGCTATTTCCCCTCTGAGCTCATTAGCCAATTTTCCCACTTCAGCGGCTATGGAGGCGGTAATATTTCGTAAAAAAAATTGCAACTTGTCGTCTAACGCAGAGATTGTGAGCGGAGAAGATGACTTTGTCGGCTGAGGGTTCAGACTGGAGGCTGGAAGATACCCTGGAGTAGGGTTGTCCATAGCCTCACCTGCTGTCAATTGGGGGTCGTGATCCCCCATTTGTGGATGGATCAGAGCAGAGGCTTGCAGCTGTGCTGGGATTAAGCAGGATGCAGTACCCTCCGCGGCCACTAGAGGTCCGGGATTGTTCCTCGGACCTCTGTTCTCACTAGAGGCCGGGGATTGCGGCCTATAAAGGAAACGCCGACGTGGCGAGGGCCGCGGGTCCTGAGGCTGCGGGGAGGGGGGCTTCCAGCGCCCTATCTTCCCCATAGAAGCCTCTCCCTGATGCTGGGACGGGTGCTTGGGGATACATGACTCACCCGAGGCAGAAGAAATGCAGCGGTGCGGAGCGGGTGAGTCACTCCTGGCCGGGGATGAGCGGAGTTCAGCAGAACACATCTGCCATCATCCCTGGCCGCGCATGCGCCCCATCCACCACACATTTAAGTTTCAATGGTCTCGATGGCTACAAAATCCAAATTGTTCCGTAAAAATCTGATAATTTAATTGTAAACTACCATGACCCCTATGCCTAGACTGGTACACCTACCCCCCTCCATTTCCTCTCCCCTATCACACCTCTATCCCTGTTCTTTATCCCTTATACATTACCTACACATCTCAACATGGTTCAGAACAAGCCGAGCATACCTCTCCTGCTAACGCTATATACGTCACTATTATCCTGTCAAGGCAGTGTCACGCACTGACTGAAGACATCCACTACCCACAGACCGGAGTCCCTCAGGGCGCGGAGTCTAAGTCCCAGGCTGCCTTTCACCAGGGCCCCTGATGGTGGGAATGGACTTGACGCAGCCAGGAACCAGGTCGCGGCCCCCGAGACACCCCAGCTGCGGCAATGGCCGCCGATAATGGCGTGTAGCTGATAGGGACTAGATAGACAAAGAGTAGTCGGGCAGGCCGGGTCTATAACAACGGGACAAACGGTACAGAACGGTGGACAAGAATAACAGGTCACAGGCCGGGTTCAGCAACGGAAGGTCAGATCAATGGAAAACGCAGAGAATGGTCAGTCAAAAGCCGAGTCAGATTCCAGGACAGCCACGAGAGTATAAACAGAGCTATAGTCACACTAATACACAAGACACGAATGCAAAGGACCCGTGCGGACAACAGGCTTATATGTGATCAACCACACCCCTCTTGGGGATGGACCGCAGAGGCCTGAAGGCATAAAAGACTCCCACCATGCTCTGCAGAAATACAAGATGGATTCCAGCACATGGAGCAGCATAACCCCTGGTAAAAGGCAAGACCTTGACATATCCCCAGCCATCTGGTGGGGAATATATTTCATAATAAGTTGTACTGTTATACTTGACAATGAACCGTACTTACAAGCTATGTTATGTCATAAAATCCTTCAATAAAAACTATTGAAAATAAAATTTTAAATTGAATACACTTAGAAACATATATGCCAGATTGATATAACAAACAGAATAAATCGTATGGAAGGTCACTCACCAAAAAAAACCCCATAAGGTTGATTTCCGTTCATCTAGAACAGTATTCTTCATGCATAAATGGATAGAACCCCAAATAACAAAGATGTAATGGCAACAGCAGGAGAGGCACAAAATACCAAACTGACACCCTCAAATTCATCTAAAAAAATATAAATCACTGTTATCCACCCTGGAAACATTGGCCTCCCTCACTACACACAGAATCAGACCCCAACTGCTACAGCCCTGGCAAACAGACATAACCAGATGCCTCAAAAAACATACCATGCTCTTGAGCATTTATGCCATAAGACTAAGACCCAGCATGACTTCAATATAAATTTTCCTTTCAAAAATACAATTCCTGTCTCCACACTGCCAAACAGACCTATTTATCACTCTCATCAACTCTTTTCTTTTTTTTTTTTTTTCCAAAAAAAAGTTTTTATTTTGAAATAAGAAAGGCATAACAAGTCATATACGGATACGGAACACAGTCCGCGCATAAACATCTGTCTTAATCTCCCGTAGCGCAGACGGGTCATAAATTGTTTATTTGAAGTATAAATTACCCTGATACAAAAGATCACATTATAGTAGAGGAATGAACTAGACCAATAACAGTGCTGATTATGAGGTAGTCTGGAGAATTATAGTGGATGCTGCTCTTATGAGTAGGGATTACTCAAATAATGGGACTATGAAGCGTAGTACAATGTGTCCTCTGAAGGCGTACAGTTCTTCTGTGTCCGTAGCCGGGGAATGTAGGGTTCTTATTGTGAAAGACAATCATACCTATATGTGAAAGGGCACTCTGTCCCTCATAGAAGATGTAGTTACTTGTAGAAAAAAAAGGTGTGAAGAAAAGTAGGAAAGGAAAGGAGAAAGGAAAAGAAGAGAGAAAGGCACATCAGGTGAAAAGAGGTGGGAAGAGTAACATTATAGAAGGAAGGGGATAAAAAAAAAAAAAAGGGGGGGGGTGGAGGGGATCAAATAATGAATAGTGGCTGTCAACCAATCATATCATGGAGCATTATTTATGGTAACTTAGATTATACCTTTATGTAAATATAGTCCGGGTAGACACAGTCTGTGGAGCAATTCTAGAGGTGAGAACACAAAAGGTTTTTGTGTTTTGGATCTCGTCTCATTCATTCATATAAAGACGATAAATACTGGTGGTTTGAAAATGTTTCCAACACTCCCAAGTCTTCCTGAATCTCTCGGGGTGTTCTTTTGCCACTGAAATCAGCTCCTCCATCTCCGCAATCCTGATGACCCTAATAAACCACTCCCGCACAGTGGGAACCTTTTTTGATCGCCAGTGAACAGGGATACATTGTTTTGCCGCGTTTATCATGTGTAAGGCAAGAGACTTACGATAATTCCGAAAAGGAAGTGAGGAGTGGTGGAGTAAAAATTGTGCAGGGGTGAAGTCTAGATTATGCGTGGTTACTTGTGAAACTAAGTCTTGCACTTTTCTCCAAAAGGGCAGCAGCAGCGGACAGTCCCACCATATATGTAGGAGTGTACCCTTTGCCCGTTGACATCTCCAGCACAAATCCGAAACATCAGGATCAAATCTATGAAGCAAGGATGGCACTCTGTACCATCTAGAATATAATTTATAGTTGTGTTCTTGTGTAGAGACACATATGGAACCTGTATGCATATGATCATAGATGTGATCCCAATCTTCCGGTGACAATGGCAGTTGTAGGTCGAGCGACCAAGCCTCACATGCCTTTCAAGGTTGAGACATATTGGCGGTATCCAGATAGGAATAGAGCTTGGATATAACATGTCTCTGGGGGACGTCCGTAAAGCAAAGTTTCTCATACGGAGTAAGTGGCCTTGAATAATCTTGCATATGTGGGGAGCTTCGTATAAAGTGATGAAGTTGTCTAAACATCCATGGCGTAAATATTAGGGATGGCCATGTCTTCATAATGTCCTCTCTAGATAAGAACTTCTTATCTTTGAAAAGTTGATGTACCGTCAGGTTATCTGGACAATTATCTCCAGCTAGGAAGGCCCGGGACATACCCGGCAGAAAGTCTGGATTCATTTTGATCGGAGTTAAAGGACCCGGAGAGGAAGAGAGTTCTTTTTTCTGGAACAACTGATGGCAACAGCTTAAGGTAGGACCTATAAGAGGGTGTTCCCAAAACTCCGAAGGAATATGAGACTTTTCCAGCCAAGGGGAAGGGGCAAGTGGTATCGTCGAGAAATCTGCCTCCAAACCAACCCAAACTTTACGATTGTGGGTCGTGGTCCAATCTACTACCCTTGCTAGGTGACAAGCCCTGTAGTATCGGGCAATATCAGGCAATCCAATACCTCCACCGTTCTTGGGCATGGTGAGTTGGGCAAAGCTAATTCTTGGGCGTTTATTAAACCAAAGAAAGGAGGTACAGAGTGTTTTATAAGATGCGAAGAAAGAAGTTGGTAGTTTAATTGGTATTGTTTGCAGTAGATACAATATTCTAGGAAGCACGTTCATCTTGAGAATGGCAGCTCTACCAAACCAAGAGAACCAAGGTTTATTCCAAGTTTGAAGGTCTGTGGAGATATTACGCAAGAGGGGTAAGAAGTTTTTATCGTAAAGTTCCGTTAGGTGAGTTGGTAATTGGATACCCAGGTACGTGATCGCCTTCGACTGCCAGGTAAAAGGAAAATTCAATTTCGCTTGTCTAAACACATCTTGGGTCAAGGAGACATTAAGGGCTTGAGATTTAGAGAAGTTAATTTTGAAGTTAGCCAGATACTGGAACAATTTGAATTCTTGTAGCAGATTAGGTAAAGTGATATGTGGGTCTGTTAGGAAAAGTAATATGTCATCAGCAAAGGCTGCTATTTTATGAATTTTGCCTTTTATCAGAATCCCCTTGATGTTATCATTCTGTTTGATGCAATTCAACAAAGGTTCCAGTGTCAGAATAAATAAGAGGGGGGATAAAGGACATCCTTGTCTAGTCCCATTACCTATCGAAAAGGAGTTCGAAAGGAGACCATTAACTCGCACTTTAGCTGTGAGGGTGGTATATAGAGACATGATAAACGCCAGGAAACGCGGAGGCAATCCAAGTCCAATCAGAACTGCCTCCATGTAGTCCCACGCCAGTCTATCAAATGCCTTCTCTGCATCTAAAGATAGAAAGAAGCCAGATTGTTGTTTTTGAGTTAACCAATGATGAATATTTATGGCCCTTATTGTGTTGTCTCTAGCCTCTCTCCCTGGTACAAAGCCCACCTGGTCTGTTGATATGATGAGATCTATGATGCGTAATAGACGATTGGCCAGGATTTTGGCAAAGATCTTTAGATCAACGTTTAATAGAGAGATCGGACGGTAGTTCGCTGGAGAGGTTTGGTCTTTATTCTCTTTTGGTATGACCGTAATATGAGCCTCAGAGAGATGGCGCATGGACTGCCCTGGTGTATCTAAAGTATTAAAGGCCCATAGAAATGGTTGTGCTAAGATGTCACTAAAAGACTTATAGTACAAAGTAATAAACCCGTCAGGACCTGGACTTTTACCAGGTTTCAGTTGTGCAATGGCTTGTTGTACCTCCGTCAGGGTCAAGGCGCCATCTAAGTCTTGCGCTTTTGTTCTACAAATAGGGTTTGCCATGTATCTGGTCAGGAAGGTCTGAATAATAGCCTCACGAGGCCTAGTGTCTCCTGTCGGTTTAGAAGGTACGGGTAAATTGTAGAGAGAGGAATAGTATTGCTCAAATTCAGCTGCAATAATCATTGATGTTTTCAGTAAGTGACCCTGCTTGGAAGTGAGCTGATAGATTTGCTGAGCTGCCCTTCTAGATTGCAAGGCCCTGGCTAGAAATTTGCCACTCTTGTTTCCATGTTCATAGAAAAGTTTCTGTTGTAGAGTAAAATTACGTTTGGTTTTTTTTTCAACGACATCTTGGAGTTGTTTTCGCGCCTGAACTAGTTCTGTTGCAGATTCCAAGGCTCTAGAGCGTTTATGCGTGCGTTCCAGTACACAGACTTTTTGCAATAAGGCGGTAAAAGATGCTTGAGCTAGGGGTTTTCGTGAAGCGGATATGGACATGAGAAGGCCATGCATTACACATTTGTGCACCTCCCACTGTACGAGGGGGGTCGTATCTGGAGATGCGTTTTCTTTAAAGTAGTTGGTCAAAGAATCACGGATCTGGAGGGTGACGGATGAGTCTGTAAAAAGAAAGGGATCCAATCTCCATGTTTTGGGTGTGGCTGGTATGTCCGGGAATTGTAAAGTCATCATAATTGGGTGATGGTCAGATAGAATCATTGGCTCGATCGAGGCCGAATTTAGTATATGTAAGTCCTTTTGTGAAAGAAAAAAATAGTCTATTCTGGAATGGCGTTTGTGTGGTGCGGAATAAAAGGTGTAGTCTTTGTCCGTAGGGTGAAGGGTGCGCCAGGTATCATGAAGGAGAAGGTCATGAAGTTCAAGTTTAATCTGTTTAAGTGCTTTGAAGGGTTTAGAGGAAAAACCAGTTGAAGTGTCTTCCAGCGGATTCAAAGCTACATTAAAATCACCTCCCAGAATCAAAATACCTGATTGAAACGTAGCAAGTAATTTGGAGATTTTACGAAAAAAGCATACTTGTGCAGTATTGGGGCTGTAAATGTTGGCAAAAGTAAGTGGCTTATTAAAAAGGGAACCTTTGAGAAAGAGGAACCTCCCCTCAGGGTCCTCGAGAGACTCAGTAACTTTAAATGGGAGCTGTTTGGCAAGTAAGATGGAAACACCTTTGCTTTCACCTCAGTGTTGACTGCATGATAAGCCGTTGGGTAATTAGCATTTGAAAATCTAGGTATGTGATCCGTTCGGAAGTGTGTTTCTTGGATAAATAGCACATCTGCTCGAAGGTTTTTCATGTATGTTAGAAGTTGTGAGCGTTTCTCAGGTATATTAAGCCCTTGGCATTAAGAGAGGCCACTGAGAGCGTGCGGGCTGAACATGTAGATGTGTGGTTGATAGCCATGATGTTGTATACCAGAAAAACCTGTGCAAAGTCTATAAGTACAACAAATGAGTGGCGGGGAGAAAAAAAAAAAAAAAAAAAGGGGGGGGGGAACAGGGTCGTCTAGAGGTAGAAATAGAGATAGTAATTATATGGAGGAAGAATTAAAGAGTGTGACAAAGAAGAAAAGAAGTGTCAGGCGTATCTCATAGAAACCCATATATATGTATTAATATATATTCCTTCAACTTCCAGAACAAACTAAACTCCAGAGAAGAGATAGACCAGCTACTCTATCTCCTATTAAAGCTCTTATGAAATGGTTGTATGTAAAATTGTATACAGGAATACGAAATTACATGTGGAGATGTGTCGAACCCAGAGACAGCCGTATTGTGAGTGTACAGTAAAATCGTAAAGAGGTCTTATTCTCTCAAACGAGAGGTATACAAAGGAATTAGTCCAACATAAGGTGTCCTTGACACACAGAGATATGTGGGAAGTAGCTAATTTATACCGAGAGGTAATCTATTCTTATTTGGAAAGGGAGGTAGGTGTAAAATAGTATGTATAAAGCTGGATGAGTACAAATATTGTGGATGAGCAAGAGGGTCGATAGTAAGGCTCACAGGAGTAAATGCACGAGAACCGATATGAAAGAGGTATGTGCTAAAGGAAAGGTCCTATTAGATTGAATGTATAAAATGTTGATGTGAATGGACACTAAGACTGTGTTATTCAATGGAATATAGCATACTCATACCTCAAAGATACTATACGATCACAAGTTAAACAGAATGTAGGAAATAATTAGACAATTCCTATAAATGACTTCGATCATGCATAGCAAACAATCGTGCCATTGTAAGATGGTCTTCATAAACTGTATCCGTTCCGAGTAAGAATACCATCTTTATGCAAAACAATGCAGGGCAACAGCAATAACATAACATATGAATATTCCAGGATGTAGGCCTTAGGCCATTCATTCTGTTGAACCGTTTTCCATAAACAAGGTAAATATTGGTCCCAACCGAGTGATCTTATGCTGTACAGTAGGTCACTACTAAGGAATGCTGGACTCCCCAACGCCTATTAGATCGTGGCAGGCCATCAAGGAGAAGGCATTCATAATCCGTGGCCATACGTGAGCATGGATCAAATCGAATAACTGTATAGGTCAAAACTTAACACAACAGCGAGATGAACCATAAATGTGAACATCAAATATGGAGGTCCCATATCTCATGGCTGAAACACCACCTAATCCATGAGTGAGTAGAAGGTATGTACTATACCAGATACTACGATGTATGTGAAGGAGTTCGGGTTACTATGTGGGAGAAAAATATTGTAGGGAGAGTGAGGAGGTTGCAGGATTGGGATATTAACATAGTGTCTGCTTAACACAGATAGTCATACACATGTATCCAGGCTGAATGATGGGTATGGAGGAAAGCATGCTAAACTGAGAATGAATCCTGTGAGACCGTGTAGCAGTAGCATACTCTGGGAATCATTAGGGGCAAGTTGTACAGCCAAGTATACTACGATCATGCACGAGCAATACCATAGGGTCACTTTAGAGATAGTAAGAAAGATTATAACAGCTATCTCCAGAGTGTCTCAAGGAATATAAAATACGTGTCCTCCAAATAGGATCAGTTGGTTTTACACAACTTTGGTGTTTTGACATAAAAAGCAGGAATATATGGATGTCTTATCTAAGTGCATCTAACGCATAAGATGTTGAGATTCAGAGAGTCAGGCGTAGATCCAGAAAAGTGGATAGGCCAGCATCTCTAGATCCTAAACAGGTCTACATTTCAGTTTCCATTAGAGCTAATAAGTTAATACATTAGGCCTTTCCTGACCAGGTGCGTAGGTTCCCAATTCAACAGGGGTACCACCCGCATCTCCCTTAGCAGAGTCACATATATTCCCCTGGGGCCAAGCGCGAGAATAACTTCAGCAGGTATATTTAAGATATACAAATATATATAACTGGTAAATAGTATACAGAAGCAATATGCTGATTTGATACAATAAACATACCCTAGTGTCCACTCCCCGGGATCATAGGTGGTTTTCGATAGACTGTGGAATGGAACCTTGGACTACAAGAAAAATATGAAACTCATTTGGGTCTTGTATAAAGAGGCCTCCGATTGGGAGAATGATGCTACACAGATGGATGGAAAAAACTGAGGAGAGTCATTTGTGACGTGCCTTGCGATGTGCAGGTGATGCTGGTAAACTATCTCCAGTGATGAGCCACCGTCGTACAGGGGAGGTTGAGGCGTGAGGGGATCTGCTTCGTCTTTCTCTTCTAGGGTGTCTAGAGAATTGCGTCTCCATGGGGTCTTCAATTGACCGTGATGAGGGAAGAGTTGCACTTGACCAATTGGGAATGTCCAGTAAAGGGATATTCAGAGTTTCACAGAATAATGTAAGGTCTTCCGGGAATCTCATGAGAGCTGATCTCCCCAGGTGTGTTGCTGATAGGCCAAACGGAAACTTCCAGCGATATGCTATTCCCCTGGAGCGAAGTAGATCTAGTAATGGGCGTAAGTCTTTCCTACGTTGCAAGGTGAGGTGGGATAGATCCTGGAATAATTTAATTTCTGTTTCATGATATCGCAAGTGGTGTTTATCCCGAGCTCTACGTAGTATTTCTTCTTTAAGTCTGAAGTCTACCATACAGCAAATTATATCTCTCGGTGGATCAGTGTCTCTGCCTCTAGGACGCAAAGCCCTATGTAGACGTTCGATTTCAATTGGGGATTCAGGTGGTCTTTCCAAAATATCACTAAAGATGGTTAAAAGCGCCTGGGAAAGTTGGGCAGATTCGATTGCCTCAGGGACACCCCGCACCCTTAAATTATGTCATCTTCCCCTGTTATCCAGGTCTTCGATGTGATGATCAAGCTCCCTCAAATGCATAGTGTGCGTATCAACCTGTTTGCACATATCATGAATGGTTAGGTCTTGTGCGATTACTTTATCTTCCACTGCGTCAAGCCTGTTAGCCATTGCCTGCAAATCAATATGTAACTCAGCAATTGCCGCAGAGAGAGTCCCTTTAATATCTGATGCAACCGCTTTCAAGTCCCCTATGGTGAGAGGTGAGGTTTCAGAGTGTCTAATAGAGGTAGCTGCGGCCTGAGCCATGTACTGTAAAGGAGTCTCTGTACGAGGCGAATGTGGGGGAGATACATGGGAAGAAGCTTCCGCGTGCTCTGGAGTCTGAGATCGGAATAATTCCGGGATACTGCGATTGGCAGGGCCATTCAGACGACGAGGGGATCTGGAACGAGGGGTAGTAGATTTCTTGTCAGATTTCCCCATGTTGGCAGTTACTCTCTGTGTTATAATTGCGTAATCCCACCTCCGTGCGTCAAGGAACAAGGTATTATGCAGACATTTTCAGTGGGATCGGGTTGGGACCCCCAAAACTTGTGAAAGAGGGGGGGATAATTATTCCTGGATAGACTGTATATCTCAGCGATGAGCAGAAAGGCAGAGATTGATATTGCTGAATCTGTGGATTTCATAGAATTTTGTGTTCCTGAGGGGCTGTAGGGATTGCCTTTGTGTTCCCCTAGTATATCTTTGCAGAGGAGTCAGCTTCGTCGGGCCTAGCTGCCACACAGCTCACTGTTGCAGGGGATTATATGGGCCCTATTGTTGGCCGTTTCTCTCTAGGTTCGTGTGGGGGGGTGCCCCGATGGGTCAGGGGACAGTGTTCACTGTGCTTGGCACAAAGGTGCTGGGGACCTGCAATCCTCTTTATCACCCACCCGGCGTTTTAATGGGTGTGGTCGCGGTCTCGTCGGGCCGTGACAGTCCTCACCGCTCCACTGTGGAGACTTCTCAGTGGGAACAGAGGAATCCGCTGTCTCCCTTCACTGATCCGGGTGAGGAGGGGGAGATGACCAATAGTCCCCTCCTCACACTGACACTGTGCGTCGCTCACACCCGACACCCAGCCGAGCGCAAGCCGGCGAGTATCGCGGCTTCACTCAGCCGCAGTAGGCCTCACCAGATCACTGCAGCGGAGCAGGGCCAAGAACGTCCCGGGCCTCTCAGTGGTGTCCCCAATAGCGACGCCGGGTCTCCCGATTACTCCTGCCGAAGGAGATCACCTGGATGGCGGTCGATGAGGATCGGGATGCCGAGAGCTCCGGTTTAGGCGGCTTGTCCGGTCGCCATCTTGGACACGCCCCCCAACTCTTTTCTACCTTTAACTCTCTACTTCATCCTTCATTACCTCCACCCGCTAACTCACTCACTGCCCAGGAGATCTCTAATCACTTCAAAAATAAGATTGATACAATTCATGGCAAGATCTTCACTGTACAGATACCTCTCTCACCCTACACTTGTCCACCTGTGCAATCAATACTTCCCTTGTTTAACCCAGCTACTATAGAGGAAGTTAGTAAACTTTTTTCTAAAGCCCACCTAACCACCTGTCCCCTGGACCCTGTTCCCTTGCAATACAGTCACACACTGGCTTTATCCTTCACTCTTTATCTCATATCTTCAATGTCTCCCTTTTTACTGGCATCTTCCAAAACTCTCTGAAACATGCGCTAGTCATAACCAAACTTAAAAAGGACTCACTGTATCCCACCAATCTTAGCAATCTAAGACCTATCTCTTTACTCCCTTTTGCCTCCAAACTCCTTGAACAAAGAGTCTACAACCGGCTGAGCTGCCACCTCACTGAGAATAATCTAAAACAAACAAACAACTCACTAACAGTTTAAACTAATGGTCATTATTCCGTACTCTTATTCTTGGACCTCTCTGGTGCCTTTGACACAGTTGACCACCCCCTCCTCAAAAAAAACCTCTATTTACTTGGCCTCCATGACTGTACTCTCCGTTAGTTCACAAATTACCTATCTCACTGCACCTTCAGTGTCACTTACAACTCTACATTCTCCTATCCTACTTACTATCTGGGTCCCCCAAGGTTCTGTCCTTGAACCTCTCCTATTCGCGATCTACACTTCTTCCTTGGGTCAGCTTCCCATGGATTCCAAAGCCATTTCTATGCTGATGACACACAAATCTCTCTACTCCTCAGCTCACCCCAGCAGTTTACTCACGTATCACTGATTTACTGACAGACATATTAGACTGGATGTCACACCACTTCCTAAACTCAATCTATCCAAAACTGAGCTCATAATATTTTCTTCCTCACATGCCTCTTCCCCTGATTTCTCAGTCAGGATCAACTATCAACCCATGCATGCCAGGGTGCTAGGTGTAACCCTGGATTCTAAACTATTCTTTCAGGCCCACATCCAATCCTTGTCCAAATCATGCCGCCTCAACCTCCAACATCTCCAGAATATGCCCCTTTTTAACCAATGATACCACAAAGCTCCTAATTCACTCCCTGGTTATCTCTTGCCTTGACTACTGCAACTCCCTCCTCATTGGCTTACCTTTACATAGGCTATCCCCCCTCCAGTCCATCATGAATACTGCTGCCAGGCTCATCCATCTTACCAACCATTCAGTGTCTGCTACTCTGCCAATCTCTCCACTGGCTTCCACTCATTCACCAAATAAAATTCTAAATACTAACAACAACTTACAAATGTATCCACAACTCTGCCCCCAGCTATATCACTAACTTGGTCTCAAAACATCAACCAAACTACTCTCTTTGATCTTCCCAAGACTTTCTGCTCTCTAGTCCCCATGTAACCTCCTCCCATTCTCACCTCTGGACTTCTCCCAAGCTTCTCCCATCTTATGGAACTCCCTACCCCAATGTGTCAGACTATCTCCTAATCTATCCACCTTCTGATGATTCCTGAAAACCCTTCTCTTTAAAGAAGCCTATCCTGCTTCTAACTAATAAACTGCTTTTTATTTCTTCCATCAGGTCATCCCCCACAGCTATTACCATTTTGATCATTCAACCCTTCTTTTTAGATTGTAAGCTCTAATGAGCAGGGCCCTCTGTTTCCTCTTTTACCAAACTGTATTGTAACTGTAATATCTACCTTCATTTTGTAAAGCTCTGAGAAAACTATTGGCTCTATATAAATCCTGTATTATAATAATAATACAAAATAAATAATGAAAAAATATAAAAAATGTGTATAGGAATATTGGATCTATAAAGACAATAGATTCATTTGCACATACCAATTATGAGCATAAAGTAGACAGATAGAAAAAACGCATGGTAAGAGGAGGTAAATTTCTTCAAGATTATACATGTCAGAAAGGCTTATGCATTCACAGCATGCAAGATAATCACCCCACAAGAATCTAATAAAAGAGTAAAAAAGAAACAGAAAACAACATTAGTCAGTAAACCATAAAAGATCAGCCTGTTACATACAACAGATCTCAAATATCCATCAAAACTCACCAAACTGGTTCAAAAATTCTTCAGTCAGATAAAGGGAATCAATCAAGGGGTGTCTGTAGCAACGATTCAATGCCGCAAAACCCACCAATGTATACCTCTCTCCTCTCCTGGCATCTGACATCCTCAATTGGATGAAGGCACATATGATGTCATCACACATGTCCAGGCTCAGGCAGAAATTATGTCACCACACATGCTCAGCGATATGAGTTCTGCTCTTTTTGAAAGTCCTAGCTCCAATACTGGAGTAGATTCACCAAAGGCAAGAGCAAGGGAAATTCTCATCAGTCATCACAGATAATCTTGGGAATTCTGGCACTAAGAATAGAAAAGTGACCACATACCTTGGCTCAGATAGTAATAACAGGACCTAAGCCGAGCATAACAAGGCAGAAACAGTCAAGCTGCGTCAACCCATGAGGACCAACGATAAGGAGTTTCAGCACCCCAAATCCCAAAGTTCCCACGTTTTACACCCCTCGGCACCCATTCAGTCACCCACCCAAACTGGGGAAGACCACCCACCCATGCAAAGCACCCCTCACCCTTTCAAAAAATCACTATACTAAGACAAAACCAATTAATTATATATATATATATATATATTATATGGCTCCACAAATCAGAGTATAGCATAAAGTCAATTAAACTCCTGGGATATTGATCTGGTCAGTTAAGTAGCAGAGGGGGTTGTTAATCAGTTTCAGCTGCTGTGGTGTTAATGAGATTAACAACAGGTGCACTAGATGGGCAACAATGAGATGACCCCCAAAACAGGAATGGGTTTACAGGTGGAGGCCACTGACATTTCTTTCACTGCTCATCTTTTCTGACTGTTTTTCACAAGTTTTACATTTGGCTAGGATCAGTGTCACTACTGGTAGCATGAGACAATACCTGGACCCTACAGAGGTTGCACAGGCATTCCAACTCCTTCAGGATGGCACATCAATACATGCCATTGCCAGGAGATTTGCTGTGTCTCCCAGCACAGTCTCAAGAGCATGGAGTAGATTCCAGGAGACAGGCAGTTACTCTAGGAGAACTGGAAAGGGCCGTAGAAGGTCCTTAATAGAGATGAGCGAATCGAACTTGGCGAAGTGGAATTCGTTTCGAATATTAGGAAAAATTCGATTCGCACCGAATCCGAATTTTAGCAAACTTCGGATGCACGAATCTAATTTTCCCCGATCGGCCGGCAAAAAGTGTCACTGCAGAGAGCTCCGCTATTTCTGACAGTTCTCTGACAGTTCCTTCACATTTACAGCGGTTGAAACATTGTATCTATTTGTTTCCATTTAGGATACAGATGTTTTTATTCGGAAACAAATAGATACAATGTTTCAACCGCTGTAAATGTGAAGGAACTGTCAGAGAACTGTCAGAAATAGCGGAGCTCTCTGCAGATACACTTTTTGCTGTACTGGAATTCCCCTTCTTTTCATTCTTCTTCTTCTTTTCATTCTTCTTCTTCTTCTTCCTATTTTCATTCTTCTTCTTCTTTTCATTCTTCTTCTTCTTCTTTTCATTCTTCTTCTTCTTTTCATTCTTCTTTTCATTCTTCTTCTTCTTCTTTTCATTCTTCTTTTCATTCTTCTTCTTCTTCTTTTCATTCTTCTTCCTCTTCTTTTCATTCTTCTTCTTCTTCTTTTCATTCTTCTTTTCATTCTTCTAATTCTTCTTTTCATTCTTCTTCTCATTCTTCTTCTTCTTCTTTTCATTCCTCTTCTTCTTCTTTTCATTCTTCTTTTCATTCTTCTTCTTCTTCTTTTCATTCTTCTTCTTCTTCTTTTCATTCTTCTTCTTCTTCTTTTCATTCTTCTTTTCATTCTTCTCATTCTTCTTTTCATTCTTCTTCTCATTCTTCTTTTCATTCTTCTTCTTCTTTTCATTCTTCTTCTTCTTCTTTTCATTCTTCTTTTCATTCTTCTTCTTATTCTTCTTCTTCATCGTGCCCCGTGACTGCCCAAATGAGTGAAGTGTGCGGTGATTCTAAGATCGACGGCACTCATCTGCATGTCATACTGACTGACAGTATTATTTCTCTTCCCCAGCAGACTCCAAGGGCATTTAAATTAAAGGTACAGTGTTCTGCACTAATATAAAGGCTCTCTGAAGCCTAGAAACCCTTTTAATAAGTTAAATTCGCAGCGAATAAATTCGCATCGAATCAAATTTCTCCCGCAAATTCGGCGAATCAGCCGAATCGAATTTTTGAATAGTTCGCTCATCTCTAGTCCTTAACCCATCAGCAGGACCGGTATCTGCTCTTTTGTGCAAGGAGGAACAGGATGAGCACTGCCAGATCCCTACAAAATGACCTCCAGCAAGCCACTGGCGTGAATGTCTCTGACCAAACAATCAGAAACAGACGTTATGAGTGTGGCCAGAGGGCCCGGTGTCCTCTAGTGGGCCTTGTGCTCACTGCCCAGTACCATAGAGCTCAATTGGCATTTGCTATTGAACACTGGAATTGGTAGGTCTGCCACTGGCACACTGTGCTTTTCACAGATGAGAGCAGGTTCACCCTGAGTACATGTGAAAGATGTGAAAAGGTCTAGAGAAGTCGTGGAGAACATTATGCTGCCTGTAACGTTGTTCAGATTGACTTTTTTGGTGGTTGATCAGTGATGGTCTGGGGAGGCATAGCCACAGGCTAGACAATGGCACCCTGACTGGAGAAAGTGAAAGAATTAATGTACTGGTCTAAAGAAGTTGCAGGATAGAGATGAAGGAATTAATGTTCAGATGTGCAGGGTAAGGAAGGTGAAAGGGTTAATATACAGGTCTAATATACAGGTCACATAGAGAAAGCTTTGGAGCCAGCATGTGTAGAAGAGGAGGGGGCATGGATGGCTTAATAAAATGATCCCCCTGTTACTGAGACAGAATGAATGGCTATGCAGCTGCCATTATTAATTGAGTTAGCATAATAATCCTAAACTTAAAGTAATAATTGCTCTGGCATGTGTCTGGTCAATATATATTTTTAAATTAGGGCTAATATCAATTGCCTATTAAAATTCTATTTTAAGATAAACTATAGTAAGTATGTGTGATGTATATAGTTTATTAATGTGAAGCTGAAATACTTTCTGACCTTTTCCACAACACAGAGCACCATAAATAAGTCAACACTAAAATAAAAAAAATGGGACAAACTTTTAAAGTTGGGATGAAAATCAAATATTATTTTTCTACAGACAATTTTATTTTGAATTAAATCAACTCAAAGGGTTGCAAGAAAATATTAAATTGATAAAATATTAAAACAGACTATCTAACCTAGACATTTTATATTGATTGTCATATGAGAATATAAAACTTTATTAAAGGAGTGTGATATTAAATCTGCCATATTAAAATATATCTATATATATATCAAATCATTTCTGTAACCAGTTTACTGCCAACCAAGCATCATAATTACTTGGCTATTGAACTGACCAGGATGGAATAAGAAAAATGGAAGAGAAAAAAATCTTTTGATATTTAGTTTGGTCTAGAACTTTATTTTTATGATTATACTGATATACAGCATAGCTTGGCTTTAATACACCTTAATTAAAAAACAGTAGTTTCCCAGGACATACAGAAATCACTGAGACCTGTTTTATGAACCAGTTACTTCTGTGTGTGTTTCTGATATTAAGCAAAATAGTAGGGCATGCATTGGTAATATCACTTAAATTGTTTTGTTCGCTTGTTTGTGCATGCTAAATAACGTAATGCAGTAAAACAACTTCATTTTTTACAGCGAAGCACAAAATGTTATAAGTACAGTTATATAAATAAACCCTTAGACATGAGATAGCAGAAGAAAAGTTCTCAGTTAGAAACATTCTAGAGTAAAGGGATCATAAATGAGTTTGATGCTGTGACACATTAGAAAATTGACTTTTTGACATATATAAGTTGCTTGTCCACAGTGGAAAATCTTAGCACACTGCCGATATTTTTATACAACCTGTTCTTGACCTCTAATGGGACTTTACATGGCAAAAAATCAAAATGTATAAAACATAACATATTTTATTGTATACATTTAAGAAATATGTACATAAAAATTACAATTCTGGCAGACTGGTACATTTTTCATATAATGTGAATACATCCTGTGTATTCTTTGCAAGATGCCTCCCATCAGAAAAACCCAACATGTTTCAATTAAATCTTCTTCATGGAAATGTTTGCCAATATATTGGATATATCATCACAAAGACCCAGCCAGAAAGTTTGAAAAGAGTTGCTATATCTTCAAACTCTGCAAGCCCCAAAAGGCCCTCAGGAATAATAAATGCACACACAAGGGACCATGGGTATGCCCAAAATTTGTTCAAGGAACAATTTACTAAAACAGCATCAGAGGATTCTGGTATATTTACAACACATGGCCATATTGAGGGCATACTTGCTGATGGCCATTTGTTGTAAATCCTTGGACAGGCAGTTCTCACAGGAAGTTTGGTCCAAGACCTACATTCTCACACATTTGCTCTCTTGTTTATTATCAGAAGAAAAATTATAAAATGATTGCTAGGTGGTATAGATGTTCATCTGCCTTACAGCAATATTTCCATTATCCTCCACTGTTTGCTATAGATGGCATCAGAATAATGATAGTTACCTTCATATTTGGAAGAGCTGTGCAAGGATTCAACCATTCTAGCAGAAAAAAACTTTCATGTACACTGTATAACAAAATAGAGTCTACAGATCTGGTCAGTGGAACTATGATTCCAGGATTGCTGTGGTTCATTAAAAAATATATTCACAGACACTGTGTGGTGGGGCTATATCCAAACGCTGTTGACCTCTTATCTCTTTTAGGGGGCTAAGATTCTGGTAAGCAAGTATC
The DNA here is from genome assembly GCF_062004578.1 of Staurois parvus. NCBI lineage: Eukaryota > Metazoa > Chordata > Amphibia > Anura > Ranidae > Staurois > Staurois parvus. The sequence goes on from NW_028317949.1 coordinate 15,265,290, forward strand.
AATTTATCTGGAGTGACAGAGCACTGGGATCACATGAAGTATTGTGTGGACTCTTATTTGCACTGTTTATCTGGGCACTTATATCACTGATGGTGGTATTGTATGAACAACACTGAGTACTATATGATTTAAAGGGACAGTGTATGTATATTTATTTAAAGGGACAGAATATCTATTTTTGTTATACATGTATTTATATTGATATTCTGAAATGCAATGAGTGTAAAGTATCTTTCTTTTTATTTTATTACTATTAACATTATTATTGTATTCACTGTTCATTGTTTTTTCAGTAAAGCTTGTGCACCTCCATCACATGAAATGTGCCCTCACCTTGAAAATTGACCCATAAAATACAGGTCAAAATGTGCTCTTATCTCAAATAGCTGGCTTGCTTCAGTTGCCCGCCAGATGTATACTAACTATTAGGATGTGAATCAGCACCAGTCCCCTTCTGAGATCCTGAGTGGAGATTTAGCTCAAGAAAGGAATAAAGCACCTCTCATAGTGCAATAATTTCAATAAATAAAAGCACGTCATAAGCAAATGCACTTACAATTAAAAAAAAGAGTCAACACACTCTAAAAGAGCATAGCAGGAATGCAGAGAATCTCACATACAGTCGTTCCATCTAGACCAGAAATGACATCACAAGCCTCTGTTCCAAAACATTCACAGAGTATATGGTGTTAGAATCCATCTGGCAGGCAACTGTGGCAAGCTGGCTATTTGAGTTGAGAGCGTATTTTGACCTGTATTTCATGGGTCAATTATCAAAGTGAGGACATGTGGTGGAGGTACATAAGCTCTATTCATTTCACTGGTGACCCCTGTTTCAGGGAAGTGTGGAATACAGATGTTGCTTATTGTAGCAATCGTGCACACAGAGATGGATGCAAACCTCCATTTTTGTAGAGGCCTCCATCTTTATCATTTTCTTCTCCCAAATCAGCTTCCCTCATCCCCCCTCCCTCTCTGTTGAGTGACACGTGGTCCCTGGATGCTGAGTTCAAAAAGGCATCAAGGCCCAGCGGGAGAGCTCATGGCTATAAACTCCAATTAGCCTGGCCCCCATATGTCTGCAAGACTCTGCTTGGAAAAGGATCGTAAAACCATAAACCAATTCCTTCACTGAGCTCAAAGACATTCCAAGTAGTCGTAAACCAGACATCACATTCAACATCCATTTTTCCTTATGATTACATATCTTGGAATATGAAAGACTTACATATAAACCAGGCATATATTCAGACCGGTCACTTTAATACAAGTCGTCTGATATATTACACCCCCTATCTGACATCTACAGGAGAGCAGAAATTGATATTGCCTTAACCATCCCAGCACGTATGTCATATTTCATATCTAGACGTTCAGCAGATGATTCTGCGTATTAATCTACCCGTGAATAGAATATTACATGTACTTAGGAAACGTTATTGACCATAGTATAATTTGTGAGGGATTTGGTCATAGCCTAAGCTCCCCGCCTACAACACCCCTCCCCAAATGAGGCGATTGGTTCTCTGCTTTAAGGAGACACCCTAGAAAAAGACTGTTATGCTTGAAGCAAGTTAAGCTGAGTTGAGCTAAGTTGAAGATTCTCCCTTGTAACATCGGAACCAACTCTGGGAGATGGCCCTTCACTCTGAAACTTGAAAGCTGCTTAACCCAAGGCTTTTGGCAAGTACTTTATCTATCTCAATTCCTTTCAGTTATCTCTTTGTTGTGTAATTGCTCTCTGTATATTTATATATATATATTGGCTACAACTATTCTGTAAATATTTTTATTGCACCCTTTTGACCTTTTAGTAATAAATCTTACTTTCTGAAAGTGTTGAACTGTTTCTAAAGCTCTTTAATGCAAACTAAGAACCCCTGCCTCTGAAGAGCGCTACTGTGTGTGTGTTTTAAACTGCGATATATCTCTGCCTGTGGTGACAGTGGTATACCGACGCTTATGCAAACATCATAGTGTTATTGCTGATATTTCCGAGTTTCCTCTTTCTCTGTACAAAAAGGAGGTGGTGGCAGTGTGAAGGGTTAATTGCGTAATTAACCTGACCCAGTAATAATCGCTCCCAGGCTGCAAGTACACAGACTGTGGTCCATTAGCTGGAAAATCTTTGTGCAGGGTGCAGCTGGGCATGGCATTGTTGCGCATGTGACAACGTGGTTTTAGATTGGCTAGTCCTTCGATCACGAGTTTGGTGAGGGCTGGGGTCTGACGCAGCGATCGTCACACTTATGACTGGATTGCTATTGGACTTTATTTACACTGATTCATTTTGTGCACTTTATTTATATTGAGTGTCACACGGATTTATTTAACTTTATATATATTTAATTTACACACTTGAGCCAGTGTTTATATTCTATTACACTTTGCACTTTGTGGGGGTCAGTGGGGTTGTCAGGTGTTTGCTGTTGTGGTCTATTCATCATATTTATTATTACACGTTTATGTGGGGATTTGATATAAAATAATTTTTATTGATCTATATGTATTTAGTTTTTTTAATCATTAATTCATTTATCATTACACTTGTGTGTAGGGGATTTGTTATATTAGCATTTTTATTGATTCATGTCCATTTCCTTATTTTTGATTCATGCTTCTTCATGAAGTTATCAACTGATACATGTATTTGGGATGCGAAGGTCTGTTAGGTGTTTACCTACACTTATATATTGATATATATTTGTGTGATTAGCTTGGCAGTGCAACACTCTTTTTTTTCTGAATTGCTATTTGATCTGTCTGGGACCACAGTTGGTGTTTGCAGCAGCCCTTGGTAATTAATCTTTGGCAACACAATCCAATTTTTGGTTTGCATCTGAATAAAACAAAGAAAGGGACAGTAATTAAAAAGACTTCAATCAATACACTCACATTAAGGCACATTAATTTAATAGTGTCCTTTATAACATTTGTATATGGCTTAGGATTTTCAGAATGATGAGATCTATTAGCCAAAGTCATCTACCATATGTACACTGCTCAAAAAAATTAAAGAAACAGGGTGAACTTGCTCTCATCTGTGAAAAACACAGGGCGCCAGTGGCGAACCTGCCAAATCTATAGTTCAATGGCAAATGCCAATTGAGCTCTATCATGCTGGGCAGTGAGCACAGGGCCTACTAGTTGTTGAGCACTCGGGCCACCCTCATGAAGCCTGTTTCTGATTGTTTGGTCGGAGACATTCACACCAGTGGCTTGATGGAGGTTCATTTTGTAGGGCTTTGGCAGTAAATCCTGTTCCTACTTGCACAGAGGAGTAGATAACCATCCTGTGATGGGTTAAGTACCTTCTACGGCCCTGTCCAGCTCTCCCAGAGTAACTGCCTGTCTCCTGGAATCTCCTCCATGGTCTTGAAACTGTTCTGGAAGACACCACAGTAAACTTTCTGGCAATGGCACGTATTGATGTGCCATCCTGGAGGACTTGGACTGCCTGTGCAACCTCTGTAGGGTTCAGGTATCGCCTCATGCTACCAGTAGTGGCAATGACCCTAGCCAAATACAAAACTAGTGAAAAACAGTCAGAAAAGATGAGTAGTGAAAAAATTGTCAGTGGCCTCCACCTGTAAAACCATTCCTGTTTTGGGGATCATCTCATTGTTGGCCATCTAGTGCACCTGTTGTTAATTTCATTAACACCAAAGCAGCTGAGACTGATTAACAACCCCCTCTGCTACTTAACCTCCTTGGCGGTATTCCCGAGTGTAGCTCGGGGTAACATTTCAGTACCACAAACGGTAACCCCGAGCTACACTCGGGAATACCATGCGGCACTGCTCGGCATTTGTTCTTCACCTACCTTACCCTGTGCTCCCGCGATGTGTCCCCTGCAGCATCCCCGGCCATCTCCCCCGGCCGATGCCGGCATCCGGCTTCTGTGTCCTGTCCCTGTGACGTCGGGACGTACGGGCGCCGCTGGCGGCGGGAAATTTTAAAAAATGTCTTTTTTTTTTTTTTTACATAGTAAAACATTGCTGTCTCAACCGATTTCACATACATCTTGTCCCTAATGCTTTGTCCTGTGCCCTGCCTGCATTTTGTCTGTTCTTTCTGCCTGGACACTGAGAAAGGTCCATGGCATCCAAAAAGTGTCCCTTTAGGTCAAAAGCGGTTTAGATCAGCTAGGAGAACAGCGATAGTAAATCAGAACCACTTGCAGAATTGAGTGATAATGATTTGTGGGGAAATTCGGCATCAGACACTGAAAACGATTTTGCGACTTTGCTCAGCAATGTGCTAACTTGGCGCTATATTTCACATTTCAGTGTTTTTGGTTTGATTATATTATTGAATTAAATGTATTATTATTATATTATTATTTTTTATGATTATTTATTAAATTATAATTTATGATTACGTGTTTCAAATTTTATCCTACCCAGGATGTTTACTAGACTCTTGTTCGGACAGATTTCAGTGAGTTATTCCTAAGAATTACAGGCCTACAATAAAAAAACTACATATTTCCATGCAAAAAAATGGTACCGCTTTCAGCACCAAAAATCGGAAAGAATCATACCGCCAAGGAGGTTAACTGACCAAATCAATATCCCAGGAGTTTCCTTGACTTGATGTAAACTCTGATTAAAAAGTGTTAATTTAATTTATTTGAGCAGTGTATATATAATGGTATGGTCAACACTAATATTATAATGCATACTTGTTGCACTAGCATATAATATATTATATGTTTACAAATTATGTATTTTCCTCTCAGGCTGTTGAGTAGCTCTTCATAGGCCCTCAGTATTGTGCTGTGGGTGTGGGAGGGTTATAATCCTTTGGTTGAGGAAACAGTGTATTATAGAATATATATATATATATATATATACAGTGCTCAGCATAAATTAGCATAAATTAGTACACCCCAACAGATTTATCAGTAAACCTTTACTTTTCTTACAGAATTAGCATTTTCTATGGGACACTATACTACAAAATACTCCTACATATGCCATTGTATCCTAATAAATTCATTCAAGACCATGTTGCAAAAATGAATATGATCCAATGAAAGTCTTTGGCAGAGCTAAATTTTAGACGACAAATCCTAAATAACAAGAATTCAACTACAGGTGAGTATAATTATTCATTAAGTAGGTGTCCAGCAGACAGTTGATTATAAAAGGGTTTTGCTTAAAAAAGAAAACTCCTTACCATTTCATGCTGTCAGCAATGGCACCACATGGAAGACAAATGTCACAAGGCCTGAGAAAGAAAATAATTTTGTTACACAAGAAACGTGAAGGCTACAAGAAGGTCAGCAAAGCTTTACTTATCAGTCAGAATACTGTAGCAAAAGTAAGTGTTGCAAAAATGTAACAAAGATGGAACTGCAACCATCTCACAGAGACATCCAGACTGTCCACAGAAGCTAGCACCTCAACAGGAGCATCTTCTGAGGAGAAAGGTTGAAGAAAATTGCCATGAAATTTCACTGCAGTTAGCTAAAGAAGTAGACAGCCAAACTGGGGTGATTGTTTCCTGTGACACAATACGGTGTAAACTGCAAAAGATGGCATGCATGGGTGCCATCCACATAGGAAGCCTCTCCTAAAGTCCAAAAGTCCATGCACAAAATATCCCACCTAGAATTTGCAGGGGCCATGCTGAAAAAGAAGAAGACTACTGGGACTCTGTACACTGGACTGATGAGACCAAGATAAATGTTTTTGGAACTGATGATTTCAAAACTGTATGGCATTGCAAAGGTGAAGAGTACAAAGAAAAATGTATGGAGCCTACAGTGAAACATGGTGGTGGCAGTGTCCTTCTGTGAGGCTGCATGAGCTATGCTGGTCTCAGGGAGCAGCATTTCATTGATGGTATCATAAATTCACAGATGTACTGCTCTATATTAAAAGAAAAGATGCTACCATCACTTCGTGTCCTTGGTCGTCATGCACTTTTCCAACATGACAATGATCTAAAACACACATCTAAGGCCACTGATCTGAACCCAATTGAACACCTATGGGGTATTCTGAAGAGACAAATTGAGCATCACTTTCCATCCAGCATCCACGCTCTAAAATAGGTAATTCTTGAAGACTGATAGATGTTGCAGTATGTTGCCAATTTGTTCATTCCATGCCTAGAAGACTTGGTACTCTCCTTACAAATCATGGTGATCATGCAAAATACTAGATGTAGTAGTTTTTGTAGTGGGTGTATTCGTTTTTACATCAACTAATTTGAGTAAAACTGAAGATTTTCTAATCTAAGTTTTATTATTAACCTTACTTTCATGTAATGAGCTAAACAAATATTCTATAAAACTCAGTTTTGTCAAAATTTTGGAAATGGTCCTTGTGTTCATTGATTGATTAAAATCTTACTTTTAAAACAGGGTGTGCTCATTTCTGCTGAGCACTGTATATATATATATATATATATATATATATATATATATATATATATATATATATATATATATGTGTGTGTGTATTTATTTTTTTAAATATAATTTACCTATACCTTTTATTTTATTTGTATCAGTTTTATGATATATTTTTATTGATTTATCTATGTAGTTGTTCTTAATGTAATGAATTTTAGCTTGATTGATGTATTAATGGTTGCTATCATCCCATTATTTATAATAGGCACTAGTCAGCCTCTCCAGCTGTGGTCCCTTTAAGATCTGGAGCTTGGGAGGGGTTGTAAGTCTCTATATAAAGTAGTGCTCATCTGTAGTGGGCGTGACTTGATAAAGGAGGTCACACCTCTAAAATGCATCATTATGGCAACCTTGCTGCATGGTTTCCTCCCCTCCTGTACCCCTCCGTGAAACAGGATATCCCCTCGGTGTTCCACGTTTGCTGGACTGGGAGCATGCATAGTTGATTGGGCACACCATAGCCAAGTCACAGTGGTCTGCTTGAGTTGGGATTCACAGCTGCCAGCTAGCTGGTTGTACTTTCTCTCCCCTGATGCAGTAACTCTGAGCTCAGAGTGTAAAAACTCATTCCTGTGATGGTGAAGGTGAACAGTAATAGCTGGGCCTCACTTAGCAATGTCCTGGAAGTGTTCAGGTCTGGATTCTTGAAGTATGCAAATGGCCTACATCTATAGCAAGGGCATTATTCAACTTTAGTCTAAGCTGCAGAGTTTGTTTTTATCTATGGAAGCCCCTTACCTGCATAGACATTTTTTTTAATGAAGGTGAACTGACCCTTTAAGCTGACCATAAACTTTACAATCTAAAAGGGCAATTTATTACATAATGACCTTTTGATTTGGATAAACAATATAATCAATTTGTACCCAATCAGACAGATTCTTGTGCTACATAGTTGTTAGTAGATCCAAAGGAGATTGTACAATCAAGTTATAATGTGCATGGGACTTCAAATAACTTAGTCCTGGTGAAAGCAAGAAAATATAGTCATTTCAGTATTTAAAATTGAATGCACATTGCAAATACATCTTCATGGTGTTTCTATCTCTCTTTTTCAAGTGCTTTTGAAAGATTTAACTGCTTTACAGGTAGTAATACACAAATATTCAAATGCCTGCTGTGTAGTATACACTATATCATTAGGAAAACTTCTTGTTGCAATGAATTTACAGCCCGATTTTACAGTATGCCTTATCTTTATTTTTATATGAAGCGACAAATATTGAAAACTTTACGTGGGGTTTACAGCTAATAATTTGCCAAATAAAGCTTTCTGCATAATTATGCAGCATAGGCCTTCTGATTTGGCATTATTAGCAAGCCTGAATTTCATAGCAAATTAAGTTTAACATTTACTATTTAATTCCTTGGGATAACATAGTGTCAATGTTCTATCCTCCCTGAATTTGCATGGCATTTTTTTACATTAGTAAATTCATATTGTATTTACAAATTGTACATTGGATGAACATTTTTTCATTACTTTTTTTCTTAAAAAGAGTATATACAAAGATGAGAATTTCAACATATCTTTATAGATTAAACTATAATATATTGCATTAATATAGAAGTCATCATATATAACCTTCTTAAAAGTCTTTGGCAGAGCAACATATCATATTTATCCCTCTGCTGAGAGTCATTGTGGAGACATAACTCAAGAGTTCTTTCAGTCCAGCCAAGTTATGAATTTTCTTCTTTATGTGAATTCTGAACATATCTCACGGTACTAAGTGACAACTGTAACAGACTGTGGTAATTCACCAAAAAATAAGAAACAAAACAAAGTATGCTACAAGAAACAACACGCAGGCTAGAGTTCTAGGAAAACAAATCCCAGAGTTTGCCAAATGCACATAAAATTAAAGCCGAAAGTGGAATTCCTTTGGGGAAGATATAATTCAGCCTCCCATCTGTGTACAATGCAGCATATGGATCTTATCAAAATAAGATCTCCAGATACGTAAGTGGAAGCACAAAGGAAAAATTAAAGAACAATGGCATACTTGTAAATGTTTGTTTCTGCTTAAATTATCTTTTCTTCTGTAAATCACCTGGATTTTTAAATAAGGTGTATATTAAATGAACAACTAATAATGAGGGGTCTCTGTGATAAAATAAACTAAACAAATGAAAGTATCATACATTTGAACATTTAAAAAAGTAGAAGGACAATTGATGATGAAGTAATTTGAGTATAAGCGATTCTTTTAATAACTATACAAAAACATATGGCTCAAATTGAGAACCCTTACAGCTAAGGCAAGGAATAGCTTTTATATGCAAATTAAAGGTATTATAAATTCAAATTCTTTTTACAAACTCAGAAGACATAGTTGAAAGCGTTTGCTCTTTCTTTGTTTTACCAACACTAAATTTTAATAATCTGCTGATGATATGGATGCTGTATTTAACAAAAATATATTTATGTGGTTCCCTATTTACAAAAAAAAGCTGATACCTTAATATATAGTTTACTTTATAGTGAATTTTTCTTGTTGACATCAATGGAAGTTAGCATTTGTTGTAAACATCCATTTGACATTTCTGTTTTTCTTCCAATGTTCTTTACAACATTTCAGAAAAGTTCACACAGAAACAGGAAAAAAGCAAACAGTGTGATGCACAGGCAATGTAGAATTTGCAATGTTCTTCCCAGAGCACGTTGGCAATCTTGCATTCAATATGACTGCTGGTCTGACTAAACCCTTAAAGGTGGTCCTACCAGCAGGACATAATTACCTTCCCTTTTTTCTCTCATAGTTTTGTTTGGCAGCCAAAAGTAAAGAAAACACATAGAAATTCCAGGTGTCGGGGAACATGCAACTCTCTCCTCTTTGCCAAACATCACAGCTCAGAGTTGTGAATTCAGCCATGGTGGCAGAAAAGGATAGCATGAGCAACTGTTAGGATTGACATTAAAGTGAACTTTACCCTGGTCACTTGTATTTACAAAAACCCTGCTTAAAGTGATTCTGTGCAATGGTTTTTCACAGAGCAGCTCTGATCCTCCTCTTCTGGGGTCCCCCACTGGAAATCCTGGCTCCTCCTCTTTAGCGAGTGCCCCCATAGCTAGCCATATACTATAGGGGCACTTGTGTGTACATCAATTAACACAGACTAGGTGCGAGCTGGGGGGGGTGGAGCCTGAACATGGCGGTACAGGAGATCGGGGAATAGGCACTCTCCGATAGCCTCCCCCACCTACCCTCCCTAAAGTGTCCCGAGGGTCTAACTAGCTGCGCTGGAGGGCTGCTGGAGACTAACCTGGAGAAGGGGGAGATCCCGGCGGGGGTGCGGTGGTCTGTCTGTGAGCGGAGAGTCGAGGCTGCCATTCTCCTGAGGTCTGCCTGTGGTAATCCCGGAGAGAGCGTGGGGTTGCCGGGCGACGAGGAGGAGCGGCGTCACCACGTGGGCTGCCGTGGTGGACAGCTGGGAGAGGGAGGAACCGGCCGGCGTCCTAGGAGGCTGGGGAAGCGCCGACAGTCACTGCAAAGCTGTCCCCAGCGATATCGTGGAGCATAAGCAGAAGAGGAAAAAGTGACCCAAGGGAATCCCCTGGAAGAGGAGGATACGGTCGCAGGAGACAGGGCAATCCAGGACTGCAACTCGGAAGCTGCTACATAGAGGATGGTGAGTGAGAGCTGTTGGTCTCCCTATGAGATAGCTTTTCAGACTGTGCTATAGGCTATCTGATATCCAGCATAAGAAACAAGAAGGGGGTTCTCAGAGAGGGTCTGAAGGATTAGCAGAAAGAAGTAACAGTTTAAATATATACCCCAGAGTCTTAAAAAGCCTTAAAAATCCTATATGTGACATGAAAGGAAAAAATAGTAAAGGAAATCTGTCCAAGAACTCCCAAACTGGAACAATAAAAAAATTTACGTCGCAAGGGAAATTGACTCCAGTAAGATCCCAGGAAATAAGTGAAAGGAGTGAACTGGAAATAAGCTTAGATAATAGCCCAAGATCTTCCCTGGGATAAGTTAACAATAGCCAACAAACAATGGAAGGTATGGAGCTGGGAGAAACTGAAAAAGAACTGCAAATACCAAATAAAAAGGAAATGGCGGAGATGTTTAAAAACCTGGAAAAATCTAAAAAGCAAGAGATGGGGATAATTCGGAAAGAAATGGGACAGTTGTTAACTAGAGTGGAAGAAACGGAGGAAACAGTTAAATACCACACCCAAATTATCCCAAAACTAGAGAAATTGATAATAGATACCCGGAAGGAACAAAAAAGACTGCTTTATATGATGGAGGATCAAGAAAATAGGGAAAGGAGAAATAATATTAGAATAAGAGGAGTCCCAGAGCTGTTACAGGGGGAATATTTAAAGGAGACCACATGCAAAATTTTGAACTCCATAATGGATAGATCTGGTGCGGAGACGTTTAAATTGGATGGAGTGTTCAGGATAGGAAAGACCCAACAAGAAAAAGGGCCAGAAAAATCAAGAGATATAATCGTTCAATTCCATAATTATAGAGATAAAGATGAGATATGGAAGAAGATTAAAGGAAGAACAAATATCAAATATGGAGGGAAAAATATTCAAATCTTTGTAGACATAGCAGCCAAGACATTGAGAAGAAAGAGGTCATTGAAACCATTATTGGAATTGTTGAAGAAACAGAATGTGCAATATAGATGGGGTCGTTCAGCATGTTTAATCGGTTGGAGAGACGGAGTCACAGCATTTTTGAGATCCCCTGAAGATATGAGAGACTTCTGTAATAAATTTGAACTGCAGAGAATAGAGATTCCGGGATGGGAAGAGGAGGAGGGAGAGTCATATATGTTGGGAAAAGAGGAATGGCAGCTAGTTAGAAGAGAAAATAGAGAGCATATAGATAGAGGGGAGGAGGGGGGGAAGGTGAGCGGTACATGGACGGAGCTGAGCCCCCAGGTTGGAATCAAAAGTGGGACTTTTTCCACAAATGTTTCATAGGCAAACAAAAAGCCTAACAGGGGAGAGGGGGGAGGGGGGGCATCTATGGAGGGGTGGGACCCTCAAAAGATGAATAGACAAATGGAAAGCCTAAACAAGGGAGGGGTGGGAGAGGGAGGGAGGGGAGGTGGAGGGAGGGAGGAGGGGGTGGATGGGAGGGAGAGAACTGGGGTGGGAGTGGGGAGAGGGGGTTTTAAAACTGACATCTTGTATGAGAGAAGAGGTATAAGGAAGGAGAAGAAGAAAGGAAATGGTAAAATAGGAAGAAGACAAATAAAATATGGAGGAAATACGGTTTGTAACCCATAATGTAAATGGATTAAATTGCCCAGGTAAAAGATTTAGACTATATAGAGAATTACAGCATAGAGAGGCCTCAGTTGACTATTTAAGAAATGCAGGATTACCAAAATTAAGTGAAGAACTATTAAACTCCTTAGAATCTGAAATTACACAGGAAGAATTAAAAATAGCATTAAAAAGCTTTATGACGGGAAAAAGCCCTGGCCCAGACGGGTATACCGTCAGGTATTATAAAAAATATAGTGACTTACTGCTACCTAAGTTAAAGATATATATGGAGGCGCTGGGGGGAGAGATGGAGATAAGACAGGAATCCCTTCTGGCACAGGTGGTCCTAATACATAAGGAAGGTAAAGACATCACCCAGTGCTCAAGTTATAGACCGATATCGCTATTGAACATAGACACGAAGTTGTATGCAAAAGTATTGGCGAATAGGTTAAAAGATCTGATGCCAGATTGGATACATGGAGACCAGGTGGGTTTTGTTAGAGGAAGAGAGGGTCTAGATAATGGGTTGAGATCCCTGCTGCTTATACAGAAAAGTAAAAAGGAAAAAAATCCAGTGGTGCTGCTCTCGATAGATGCGGAGAAGGCGTTTGACAGGGTTAACTGGAGCTTCATGATGGATACATTAGAGGTCCTGGGATTGGGTATTAGGATGAGAAAGTGGATTGGAAAGTTGTATGAAGGACCATCCGCGATGGTAATGGTAAATGGAGAGAGATCAGAGACTTTCTCAATGTCAAATGGAACCAGACAGGGCTGCCCACTTTCCCCACTGTTGTTTGTTCTATCTTTGGAACCCCTGTTATCAATAATTAGGAAAAACATAGATATAAGGGGAATTAATGTAGGAAAGACAGAACATAAGATAGCCGCTTTTGCGGACGATTTATTATTCTATGTGGAAACCCTAGGATAACACTTCCTAACCTAATGAAAACACTGAAGGAATATGGGGAAATGTCAAATCTAAAAATTAACCCGAGCAAAACAGAGATATTAAATATAAATCTTCCAAAGAGTGAAAAAGAAAAGATACAGAGAGAATTTCCCTTTATATGGAAAGATAGAGAAATAAAGTACCTGGGAGTAAAACTTACTCCCTCACAGAAAAATCTTTATAAAGCTAATTATATCCCATTGTTAAACGAAATCAGAGAGGAATTGAGGAAAATGGGTGGAGGAAATCCTTCCTGGCAAGGTCGTATTAACCTGATAAAAATGGTAATTCTCCCTAAGATACTGTATAAATTCCAGATGATTCCCATTAATCTTCCAGAGGTGTATTTTAGGACAATCAAGTGAATGGTAACAAAATATATATGGAAAAATAAAAAACCTAGGATATCATATGAAGTGCTAAGTAGAAATAAAGAAAAAGGGGGGTTGGGAGTACCGGATTTTAAAAGATACCATAGGGAAGTCATCTTAGCAAGAATTTTTGACTGGACACATAACTCAAAGAGTAAACATTGGGTCACAATTGAAAATACACTTAGTAGAAAGGATCTGAGTAGGAGTGTATGGGTGCCAGCACAGTTTAGAGAATTAGAGGAGAGCACGAGTATATACACGAGGATTGTAATAAGGGAGTGGGATAAAATGCACAAACAGAGGAAATGGGATTTTAATTCATTGTTAATGCCACTAAGAAATTCAGAGTTTTTTCCCCCAGGAAAAGAGGAAATTACAGGCAGATGGATTATGAAGGAAGACGCTCAGTTGAGAGACGTAATGGAGGGGGTAAACTTAAGAACACTGGAGGATCTGAAAAGGGAAGAGGGAAAGATTTTCACTAAGATAGATATATGGAGGTATAATCAACTGAAACAATTTGTAGAGAAATTGACAAAGCCCCTTAGAACCAGGAAAGAGTGGAATGAATTTGAGAAATACTTAGAAGCTCAAGGTGACGGGAAACACAGCACTGCCAAAGCATATAAAGCTCTCATGGATTTAGATAGTAAGTTAAAATTAAAGTATATAGAAAAATGGGAAAGGGATTTAGGAGTGGAGTGGGAAGAGCACACACAGAGGAAAATATATAGAATGGTACACGAAAATATTAGTATGCGTGAGGTGGAAATGAACTTCAAATCTTTGATAAGGTGGTATATTACACCAATGATAGAGCACAAGATGAGTGAGGAGAAACAACCTTGGTGTTGGCGAGGGTGTGGAGGGTTGGGCACGATGTACCACATATGGTGGGAATGTTTAAAAATACAAGAATATTGGAAAAAAGTTATAAATCAAATTAGGATTATTACTGGAATGGAGATCGGACTGGACCCTGAAACCTGCTTTTTTCATAATTCAATAATATCTGGAAATAAATATAAAGAGCTGGGTATATGGGGCTACCTAAATGCAGCAAAAAGTTTGATTCCCAGGTTTTGGCGCAAAGTTGAGGCACCGAGAGAAGAGGATTGGATGAATAGAGTGGACCAGATTGCTAGATTGGAAAAACTTTATTATACACAGGAAGATAGAATGGTGGCATATTATATGAAATGGGAGAAATGGGAGGAGTTTAAGGTAAAGGTAAAAGAAGGTACTGAGTAAATAAACATAAAGAAAAGAGAAGGAAAGAACGAGAAGAGAGGAGGGAAAAAGGGGAAGGGAAGAGGAAAGGGAGAAAATACAGTAATTTGTCTTTTTTTTTTCTTCTTCTTCTTTCTTTCAAATCTTTGTATCCAGAGGATGTGAGATATTAGTCGAGTAGATAGATGTCAGGGGTTTAAAGAAATGGGGTGGGGTGGAGGGTGGGTTGAAAGAAAGGGAGTAATGGGGAGAAAATGATACGAAATAAGTGTTTTATGAGAGTTTGTTATGTTGTATTTTTATTGTGGAATTTTGTATTGGTTTATTTGAAAATGAATAAATATTTAAATTTAAAAAAAAAAAAACACAGACTAGGTGCCTCATGCCTCCCCTCATGACAGCATTTGATTGACAACAATGGGAGCCAATGATTCCTGCTGCTATCAATCTGCCCAGTGAGGAGAAAGACATCCTGATCGGTGGATCAAGGTTGTGCTTGGGTAAGTATAAGGTGGGGGCTGGGGGGATCCTGCAGAGAAGGTGCAGAAAATGTATTAGGTAAAAAACCTTAATGCTTGGTACACACTATCTGTTTTTTTCTGTCCAACCCAGCCTGCTAAATGAAACAAAAAAAATTAAGAGTTCAGGAGGAGCCTGTGTGTATGGTGCTTTAAGTGTTACTAAACCCATAACAGCGAAATCAGTCTGTATATGCAGGAAAGCATGCTTCTTATACTCACTGTGGAATCTAAGGGGTTAATCTTCCGCATTGTATAAAAAAGGCTGTTTGATTCTGTCTTTTCTGATCCTCCCCTTCTTCTAATCTCCCCAATCCACCATCTGCTGATAGTACAGAGCTCTAGGAGTTACTCTGCACATGCTCAGTTTAGTGTGTATGGCTAGAAAGCTCTTTTTTTTCTTTGGTAGGATACATGTGATCAGCACAGGGCCTATCAGCATTATCCAGATAGAGAGCCAGGGATTATGCAGCGTCATAGGACAGTCAGAGGAGAATGAAAACTCCTCCTACAAGCTTTAATCAGTGCTGAGCTGGGCACCAATAGAATTTACAAGACTGCTATATACTGCTGATGAGAAAAGGTATTTAGCAGTTTATATTTACAACAATAATTGCATTTCCATGTTGTGTGTACTGTGGGAGACCAGATATAGTGAATGCAGGGACATGGGTTTAGAATAAGGCTTTAGAATCACATTAAAGAAGGCTCCATTTACTTACCGTTCTCATGGTCTGATTTTTGAATAGCCACTACATTACTGGTCATCATCTTCTGCAAGCATTTTACTGGTCAAATGGGTCCACACCTGCCAAAAGTGTGTAAATATTTGCAGCAATAGAACACAGTATTTTTCCTTTTATTGTATGTTTGTACAGTTATTTTCTAAAATTTATAATTAACCACTTGTCCTCCAGAGAATTTACCTCCCTTCATGACCAGGCCATTTTATGCTGTTCGACACTGCGTATTTCAACTGGTAATTGTGCGGTCATGCAATGTTATACCCAAACAAAAGTTCTATTTCACACAAATAGAACTTTATTTTAGTGGTATTTGATCACCTCTGTGGTTTTTACTTTTTGTGCTATAAACAAAAAACAGAATTTAAAAAAAAAAACAATATTTTTCACTTTTGGTTATAAAAATATCCAATAAACTCAAATTTAGTCATAAATTTAGGACAAAATGTATTCTGCTACATGTCTTTGGTAGAAAAAATATCAATACATGTATATTAATTGATCTGTGTGAAAGTTATAGCGTCTACCAACTATGGTATATACTGTATATTGGAATTTAAGTAGCTTTTACTGTCTAACTGCCTATCACATTTCTTGAGGTGCTAAAATGCCAGGGCAGTACAACCCCCCCACCCCAAATGACCCCTTTTTGGAAAGTAGATACCCCAAGGATTTTGCAGAGAGGCATGTTGAGTCCATGGAACATTTTTTTTTTTCCACAAATGTTTTGTAAATTACAATTTATTTTTTTTACACAAAATTGTCATTTTAATTATATATTGCTCATGCATGCCATGGGTATACAGTGGGGCAAAAATGTATTTAGTCAATCACCAGTTGTGCATGTTCTCCCACTTAAAAAGATGAGAGAGGCCTGTAATTGGCATCATAGGTAGACCTCAACTATGAGAGACAAAATGAGAAAAAAAATCCAGACAATCACATTGGCTGATTTGGAAAGAATTTATTTGCAAATTATGGTGGAAAATAAGTATTTGGTCAATATCAAAAGTTCATCTCAATACGTTGTTATATATCCTTTGTTGGCAATGACAGAGGTCAAACGTTTCCTGTAAGTCTTCAAGGTTGGCACACACGGTTGCTGGTATGTTGGCCCATTCCTCCATGCAGATCTCCTCTAGAGCAGTGATGTTTTGAGGCTGTCACTGGGCAACACGGACTTTCAACTCCCTCCAAAGGTTTTCTATGGGGTTGAGATCTGGAGACTGGCTAGGCCACTCCAGGACCTTGAAATGCTTTTTACGAAGCCACTCCTTCATTGCCCAGGCGGTATGTTTGGGATCATTGTCATGTTGGAAGACCCAGCCACGTTTCATCATCAATGCCCTTGCTGATGGCAGGAGGTTTGCACTCAAAATCTCACGATACATGGCCCCAGTCATTCTGTCCTGTACATGGATCAGTTGTCCTGGTCCCTTTGTGGAGAAACAGCCCCACAGCATGATGTTGCCACCCCCATGCTTCACAGTAGGTATGGTGTTCTTTGGATGCAACTCAGCATTCTCTCTCCTCCAAACACGACGAGTTGTGTTTCTACCAAACAGTTCTATTTTGGTTTCATCTGACCATATGACATTCTCCCAATCCTCTTCTGGATCATCCAAATGCTCTCTAGCAAACTTCAGACGGGCCCGGACATGTACTGGCTTAAGCAGAGGGACACGTCTGGCACTGCAGGATCTGACTCCCTGGCGGCGTAGTGTGTTACTGATGGTAGCCTTTGTTACGTTGGTCCCAGCTCTCTGCAGGTCATTCACTAGGTCCCCCCGTGTGGTCCTGGGATTTTTGCTCACCGTTCTTGTGATCATTTTGACCCCACGGGGTGAGATCTTGCGTGGAGCTCCAGATCGAGGGAGATTATCAGTGGTCTTGTATGTCTTCCATTTTCTAATTATTGCTCCCACAGTTGATTTGTTCACACCAAGCTGCTTGCCTATTGCAGATTCAGTCTTGCCAGCCTGGTGCAGGTCTACAATTTTGTTTCTGGTGTCCTTCGACAGCTCTTTACCATAGTGGCGTTTGGAGTGTGACTGTTTGAGGTTGTGGACAGGTGTCTTTTATACTGATAACAAGTTCAAACAGGTGCCATTGATACAGGTAATGAGTGCAGGACAGAGGAGCCTCTTAAAGAAGAAGGTACAGGTCTGTGAGAGCCAGAAATCTTTCTTGTTTGTAGGTGACCAAATACTTATTTTCCACCATAATTTGCAAATAAATTCTTTCCAAATCAGCCAATGTGATTGTCTGGATTTTTTTTTCTCATTTTGTCTCTCATAGTTGAGGTCTACCTATGATGCCAATTACAGGCCTCTCTCATCTTTTTAAGTGGGAGAACTTGCACAATTGGTGGCTGACTAAATACTTTTTTGCCCCACTGTATGTGGAATAATGCCCCAAAACACATTCTTCTACAGTACTTCTCCCGAGTATGGAGATACCACAGGTGAGAGACTTTTTGGCAGACTAGCTACATACAAGCCCCCAAAATTCAATGACCACCTCCAGGCTTTCAAGGGGCATATTTCTCATATCACTTCCCCATTACCTATCACAGTTTCGGAGGCCCTAAAATGCCAGGATAGTACAAATATGCCCCCAAATGACCCCTTTTTGGAAAGTAGACACCCCAATGAATTTTATAAGAGGCATGGTAAGTATTTTACAGATATCATTTTTGTTACAGGGTTTTGAAATGAAAAGAAGGAAAAAATGCAATTCTGTTTTCTTTTTTTCGTTTTCCAAACACGTGGCAACAAATGAGATATGCAAAATACTCACCATGCCTCTTAGCAAATACCTTGGAGTGTCTTTTCCAAAACGGGGTCATTTGGAGGGGTTGCTTCTACTATCCAGGTATTTCAGGGCCAACATTATGCCCAACACATCACCCACTCTTGAAGACCAAGCCTTTTTTGACACTTTTGTTCACATGAAAAAACTGCTAGAAAATTACTTTGAACTCCCAAACATTATATATATTTTTTAAAGAAGAGGCCCTATAGAATAAAACAGTGGGTGATGAAATTTTTTATGTCATACAGTATTTGCGCAGCGATTTTTCAAATGCAAATGTTTTGGGAAAAATACACTTTTTAGAATTTCAATGCACAAAACAAAACATCCTGCCCAATTGTTTGATGAAATATGAAAGATGATGTTATGCTGAGTAAATAGATTCCAAACATGACATGCTTTAAAATTGCACATGCCCGTGCAATGACTACAAAATACATACATTTTTATTATTGGTAGGCAACACTTTAAAAGCCTTTACAGGTCACCAATTTATATTTACACAGGACGTCTAGTGCAAGACTGATTTCTTAGACTATAGTGATGATTGGAGCCATTCTGGTCTCTTATCAGCTCTATGGTCAGCCAGTGGATCTGCCAGCTGCATTCTCGTATTCCCTTGTGGGACAGGAGAGCCCAAGAAATCTGTTAAAGGAGGAAGGAGGGGGGGATGTTCTTTCCAGCTGATCATAAAAACAATTCAGCAGCTAATTGGCCACTAGGATTGCTTTTACAAGAAAACTGACCACCAGCTGAAAAAAACAATACCAGGATGATGCCTATAGCTGCAGGCATCATCCCGGTATAACCACTCAAAGTCCAGCGACATACCAGAACATTGCTGGCCCATGCTGAGCATATATTTAACAGCAGAGAACACGGGCATACGATGAATCGGTTCTGTGGATCAATATGACCACAATTCATTATTTTTTGTAATTTCCATGTTGAGGATTAGGCCCCAAAAGGTTTTAAATTCAGAAACATGATAGGTTTCCATGCAAATTGTCTGGCAAGAGCTGAATTTGGGTGGGCGGTGATGCATTGTTGTGCATATAAATTGCTTTAGCCCACAATCAATTGGTACAAATCTTCTATGAAATATAGCAGAAGGGCTAAACGCTAGTGCTGGCAGCGAATGGGTCTGATCCTGCTAACACTGCATTTTTGGGGACACTATATTAACAATGCACTAGTATAGTTCTGTTCATGATCATTATATTAATCTGTACAAACTCTATACTAGTAATGGGGGTGATCAGCGACCTATAGCGTATATGTGATATATGTGATAATGTGCAGGCAATCTAACTCTAGCTGACCCTGGCTGGATGGGGCGCTTACTGACCCTGACTTTATCTGATGTTGCTAGTGGCAGGAATGCAGTGATCAGTGAAAAATGTTATATACTGATACTGTACTAATGGCACTAGCTGGGTGATGGGGAGATCAAAGGGTTAATAATGGTGATCAAAGTGCTAATCTAATATGTGAGTGTAAAATGTAGTGCTTTTACTCGGTGCCGTGTTCTCTCTTCTCTCACTGGACCAACTGGGTGGGGGCAGTGGGAGGCACAGGCGTGTTCACACCCCAAAACAGGAAGTGATGCAAGATTACGTCGCTTTGCCAAGAGCTCCTGCTCACCCGCAAAATGCGAGTAAGTGGTTGGCAAGTGGTTAAAAAAAAATCCTGAAATTTTTTTTTTTAAATTCTCAATATTGGGGAGAGTGGCTTGGCGCATGGAGCAGTAGGAGGTGTCCCTCAGCAGCTCCCGGCCCCCATTACTTCCGCAGGGATATTTACCCTCTCCTTCGCTCCTCTAACCCCACATATGTACAGGAAACAGCACCGGAATACCAGGAAGTCCGGCGGAGGCAGCTGTTTGGGACATTTTTTTTCACAAGGTCCATGGCCTCTCACACTCCAGTCGACAAGATGGCGGTGGAAAAAGCCATTCTGGTAAAGACACCTGAAGCAGTTCAAAAGTGCAGAGGAAGTTTGGTAAATCCCCGAGAGTGCAAAACTGTGCAGACTTGCCATTATGGAATGCTCGGATTTGAAGAGGGAATCTCCACTGGCAGCAGATGTGTCAATCTTGAAGCAACTGCGTAAGTGGTCTCAGGGCTCTGTGCATATTAAGTGTCTGGCGGGAAAGATCAGGGAGGAGCATGACAGGAGTCTCATTAAATAATATTGTGTCTTGTGTGCTGGCCACATGCATAATAGCATCCTTGACCTTGTAGTAATGAACTCTGCACAACGTATCACGAACAAAGGAGGGATCAGGGTTTCTGGGGCCTAAGGTCCTATGTACACGATCCAATTCAATGTTTGTATCTTTAGGCTGTTGCAGTAATTGGTTGAAAATAGCAGTAACTGCTACTGCTAAGTCCTTAGGCTCTATTGATTCCAGAATACCCCGAATTCTGATATTGTTGCAGTGGTTTCTATTTTCTATGTCATCCTGTTGGTACATAAGTTGCAGCAGTAAAACAGTATGGGAGTTGAGGGTATCTTCATGAGATTGCAAGGCGTTACAAAGACCATCCGAGGTGTTTTCAATTTCCTCCATGCGATCACATATACAGTCATGGCCGAAATTGTTGGCACCCTTGATATTTCTCCAGGAAATCATGTATTTCTCACGAAACGTATTGCATTAACACATGTTTTGCTATACACATGTTTATTCCCTTTGTGTGTATTGGGACAAAACAAAAAAAGGGAGGAAAGAAAGCAAATTCGACATAATGTCACACAAACCTCCAAAAATGGGCTGGACAAAAGTATTGGCACCCTTTCACAACTGCGGATAAATAAGAATGTTACAAGCATGTGATGCTCCTGTAAACTCACCTGGGGCAAGTAACAGGTGTGGGCAATATAGAAATCACACCTGAAAGCAGATAAAAAGGAGAGACGTTCACTTAACCTTTGCATTGTGTGTCTGTCTGTGCCACACTAAGCATGGACAACAGAAAGAGGAGACGAGAACTGTCTGAGGACCTGAGAACCAAAATTGTGGCAAAATATCAACAATCTCAAGGTTACAAGTCCATCTCCAGAGAACTAGATTTGCCTTTGTCCACAGTGCGCAACATTATCAAGAAGTTTGCAACCCATGGCACTGTAGCTAATCTCCCTGGTCGTGGACGGATGAGGAAAATTGATGAAAGATTGCAACGCAGAATAGTCCGGATGGTGGATAAGCAGCCCCAAACATGTTCCAAAGACATTCAAGCTGTCCTGCAGGCTCAGGGAGCATCAGTGTCAGCGCGAACTATCCGTCGACATTTAAATGAAATGAAACGCTATGGCAGGAGACCCAGGAGGACCCCACTGCTGACACAGAGACATAAAAAAGCAAGACTACAGTTTGCCAAAATGTACTTGAGTAAGCCAAAAGCCTTCTGGGAAAACGTCTTGTGGACAGATGAGACCAAGATAGAGCTTTTCGGTAAAGCACATCATTCTACTGTTTACCGAAAACGGAATGAGGCCTACAAAGAACAAAACACAGTACCTACGGTAAAATATGGTGGAGGTTCAATGATGTTTTGGGGTTGTTTTGCTGCCTCTGGCACTGGGTGCCTTGACTGTGTGCAAGGCATCATGAAATCTGAGGATTACCAAAGGATTTTGGGTCGCACTGTAGGGCCCAGTGTCAGAAAGCTGGGTTTGCGTCCAAGATCCTGGGTCTTCCAGCAGGACAATGACCCCAAACATACGTCAAAAAGCACTCAGAAATGGATGGCAAAGAAGCGCTGGAGAGTTCTGAAGTGGCCAGCAATGAGCCCAGATCTAAATCCCATTGAACACCTGTGGAGAGATCTTAAAATTGCTGTTGGGAAAAGGTGTCCTTCCAATAAGAGAGACCTGGAGCTGTTTGCAAAGGAAGAGTGGTCCAAAATTCCGGGTGAGAGGTGTCAGAAGCTTATTGATGGTTATAGGAAGCGACTGATTTCAGTTATGTTTTCCAAAGGGTGTGCAACCAAATATTAAGTTAAGGGTGCCAATACTTTTGTCCAGCCCATTTTTGGGGTTTTGTGTGACATTATGTCATATTTGCTTTTCTGCCTCTGTTTTATATTTGTTCCAATACATACAAAGGGAATAAACATGTGTATAGCAAAACATGTGTTAATGCAATACCTTTTTTGTGTGAAATACTTGATTTTCAGGAAAAATATCAAGGGTGCCAACAATTTCGGCCATGACTGTATCTTTTTTAAGATCCAAAATCTCCTGCTTGCATGTGTTTTCAATGTGCTTTACGCAATGTTCAAAGTCCTCCTTACTAGGTAGAGATCTAATATATGAATGTAAGGATCTGATGTGGGACTGCATATCCCAGCCATCCCCAGAGCATAGAGATGTTTGAGGGAGGCTGCGTGAGTACTGGGAAAGCCTGTCAGAGTCTCCAGGGGAGGGGAGGCAGCTTCGGGAGCTCACCTGCATGTCAGCCTGCAGCCCTGTGTCAGGAGGAGAGGGAGATGCAAAGACCCCCAACTTGTTCAGAATTACAGACCGATCTCACTACTCAATACAGATATAAAACTTTACGCCAAACTAATAACCCAAATATTGCTCCCCCACCTACCCACACTAATCCACCCAGACCAAGTAGGATTTGTTCCTGGTCGCCAAGCGCCGGACGCAACGCGGAGACTTATTTCACTCCTGCATACACTAGAAACCACTAAACGACCCTCTCTACTTTTATCCCTTGATGCTGAAAAAGCATTTGACCGAATTCACTGGCACTTTATGAAACTCACACTTCAAAAGTTTGGAATCACAGACTGAATGCTATCGGCAATCCTTGCCCTCTACTCCAACCCCTCAGCGAGAGTACTAACCAATGGTACACTATCACAGATTTTTCACATCTCCAATGGCACCAGACAAGATTTCCCCCTATCCCCCATAATCTTCACCCTACTCCTTGAACCATTAGCCTCAAAACTCAGAGATGACCCAGCATTCACAGGAATTTCCCATTTCAAAAGAGAACACAAAATCAGCCTATTTGCAGATGATATAATACTAATGATTACCAATCCACACAAATCTCTCCAAACGATCAAAACACATCTGCAAAAATACTCAGAAATATCAAACTACAAACTCAATGCACCTAAATCCTCAATCTGGAATCTTAATATCCCTACTAAGTCCCAGAAAATACTTCTCAAATGCTTTCCCTTTTCTTGGGAACACCACAGCATCCCTTTTCTGGGAATTAAACTCACCTCCTCGACAGACCAACTTTTCACTTCAAACCATAAACGACTTCTCGAATCCATTCCTCAAGAACTTAAAAACCTACGCACGTCTACATTATCGAAATTAGGAAGAGTAGCTGCTCTAAAAATGTGCATACTGCCCAAAATCCTTTACATTTTTCGCACACTTCCTATACCTGTCCCCAATACTTTCTTCTCCAAACTACAAGCAATACTTGCTAAATTCCTCTGGAATTCAAAGAAACCCAGATGTACGACAAACCTCCTTATACGCCCAACCTCTAGAGGAGGGGCAGGTCTCCCACACTTAAAATCGTACTATCATGCAGTACTTTTAGACCAACTCTACTTTTGGTGGAACCCAACTACTGAAAAAACATGGACCACTATGGAAACACTTCCCCATCTTCTGACTCCACTACGCGACATCCTGTTCTTGCCACAACCCTCTCAACCCAGAAATCTACCCAAACATCCCTGTATTCAGGCTTCCCTACAAGCCTGGTACGACTTCTTATTATATAACTCACCAGATTAAAAAATAATACCTACTCCAATCACCGTGCTACACTTTCTCACCCATCTTTGAACCTCTCACGTTGGGAAAATCAAAATATATTCTGTATACAAGACCTTTATACAGACCACAAAATAGACTCCTTCCCGACCATCCAAGAGAAGTTTCACCTCCCTAACAGTCAAATCTTCACATACCTGAGGATAACTCACTCCTTACAAGAGATGAATATTCCACTCCATTTGAACGTTCCTAACACCGCGTACCTCTTTCTTACTAAAGCACAATACCCTAAGAAAGCGATTTCGACCTTTTACACGCTTATATCCAGGGCTCTGTTTACTCTACATTCCACCTCTCTATCTAACTGGGAGAAAACTCTCTCACAATCAATTCAACTCCACACATGGGAAAACACCTTCAACATCACACATCGAGCATCTAGATATAGCTCCCACTGGGAATCGTACTTAAAAATCTTACACCTGTGGTATTTTACACCTTTCAAACTCTCTTTATATTACCCACACCACTCATCCGCTTGCTGGAGACAATGCAGAGAAATTGGATCAACACTACATATACTCTGGACCTGCAAATCTCTAAGATCGTAC
The DNA here is from genome assembly GCF_062004578.1 of Staurois parvus. Classification (NCBI taxonomy): domain Eukaryota; kingdom Metazoa; phylum Chordata; class Amphibia; order Anura; family Ranidae; genus Staurois; species Staurois parvus. The sequence continues at coordinate 15,289,973 of NW_028317949.1, forward strand.
TGGAATAGCATTTTTCACTTGATCTCATCAGTTGATGGAACCCAAGTGGCTCCAAACCCAGCCCTCGCACTCCTCCATATAGGAATTGACAAATTTAGTACTAAATCCCGAACCATCATTATCCACATATTAGCAGCTGCAAAACTTAACATCACTAAACTATGGAAATCTTCCACAATTCCTTCTCTCTCTGCCCTTATAACGGACCTGATCGGCCCTCAATAACTCCTCAATAACTCCTCCCACCAAAAATTCAACATCCAATGGTCTGGATGGCTCCAAAATCCCAACTGTTTTATAAAATGATAATAAATACGTTAATAGTGAATCCTGCGACTCCTTTGCCCTAGACTGGTGTCCCCCTCCCTTCCTCCCTCCCCTGTCCTGCTCCACCTTCTACAAAGTTTCACACCCTTTGGTTCACACTAAGCCAACAACACCTTTTCAGAAACGTAATTTTTGCTCATATATCCCCAGCCAATTGGTGGGGAATTTCTTTTTTCATTCTCACTTGCTGTTTATATGTACCCAAATGTGAACCGCATTTTTATATTATATATTTTATTGTACTTAAACTTTCTCAATAAAAATATTTGAACATAAATTGTATATGTGAATTAGGGACCTTAGATGGTATGATCCTTGAGGGTTAGGGACTGATGTGAATATTCAATATATATATATATGTAAAGCTCTGTGTAAATTGATGTCCCTATGTAAGTACCAGTAATAAATAAGGGAAGTAGATATTAAACTTATCCATCTCAGAAGGAAGACAAGTATTTTCTGATAACTGGAAGCCCCTTAATCAGACTGATTTATAAGCTTAGTATTTAGGATTATTTATATTAGCAGTTGTGTACAAATCCAAAGCAGAAGCAGCAGCAGCAGTATCAGAAAGCTTATTGACTACTAGACCTGTTCACCATGAATGAGACAAATTGGCAGCAATCATAGATGTGTGCAGTAAATGGGTAGAGATCATACCTCTAATGTACAGTGTTGGTTCTCACATAAGAGTGCATGAATGACCTGTGCTATCACTTTAGACAGTATACACCTAATAAACCAAGGGAATGTGCAATCAAAATTTGCAAAGCTTGTAAATCCAATCTAGTAATGCCTATAAAATTCAGGTCTAATCTGTAAAGCAACTAGGTGGCACAGCTGAATAGAACAAGGGTAGGCAGGGCAAAAGGTCACAATATTAGATGGGACAATTTTTTTCACATTCTACAGACTGGGAGTTAAATTTAAAAAATTAAGCTGGCCATATGAGGAAAAATAAGCCAAAGCTCCCCAAAGAACTCCTAATTGTACTGAAAACACCTGTAAACCTCTTCATGTATGCTTTCACTGACACAACAATGCTGGTGCCATGCTGCCTTAAAATGAAGTTCCTTATTATGAGCACTATGCAGGCAAAATAGGAAGCTTGACATGATGCTAAATTACACCAGAGGATCCTAAATATCACCAGAGGAGCAGCAAACAATCTTGACAGAGTGACAGCAATGTACAGGTGTCAGTGAATGAATTAACAATGACAACTCCAATTTTTTTTTTTATGTTTCTGCATGCAATGCCTATGTCATATTATTTTTTTTTTCAGGGAAAACATTGCTTTTGGATGTTCAATGTATACTGCAATCTGGGACCACACTTATGCTTTGAACATCAGTGTGATTTATTATATCCACTATGTATAAATAGATCCGAATGTTCATACAGTCTTACATTGCATGCCATAGTGCTTTATACCTGTTCTTGTGCATTTCCCTATAGTAAATCAGGCCAATTGTGATTAATCAGACCTCTCTGATAGATTGTACTGGGAAGGATCAACATAAAGGCACTGAAGCAATTCTAAGAAAGAAGCAGGCAATATATGTGTGCTTAGTAAATAAGGCTGAGCCCACCTATACATATCATTACAAATTACACAATTACAATCAGCTGCTAATTCTCAAATTTATCTAAATACTGATGTAAATCACTGCATTTTCCAACGAAAGGCTAAATGCATCATACAATTACTTGTATATAATCATACAATTACTGGTAAATAATAAAAAATGGTTCATGTCACCCTCTAAGTCTAATATGACTTAGGGTATGACACTGAAAAAACACCAGTCTTTTATAACTACATCCTTGGGAGATGCCTTTAAAGTTCATTTCCTGGCAAAACTGTTTTTCATACTAAAAAGTGAATAGTTTACACCAATGGAAAAAGCACCAGACCAAATGATAAAAGAGAATAAATTAATTTACTCACTACCACTGCTATACATGACAGCTTCCCACTGGTAATGGTTGTTAAGGTCGCTGGGTGGTGAAGACACCACTGAGTCCTTAACAACCAGTGACATTATCAGGGAATCCTGAGCCATTTACTGTAAGGAAAAGGGTGGAGATAGTTTAAAAAAAATGTGGGTTTCCTCATAATTCATATCAGGATTTTTAGGTCTGGTATGAATTTTAAGGAGGGCTACATGCAAACAAAAAGCCAAGATGTCAAAAAAAATTTCACTAGTGAGGAGGCTTTCAAAATCCTCAGCATGACGGACGAGAGCAGTGGGGAGCTCTCACCGCCCGATTCTGAATACGAGTGAGTAGAAAGCAGTGCATCAGTGACCAAATCGGAAGAGGAAGCAGTCCCTCCTAAAATGGTAAGAAGCTCTGAAGAGCAGGCAACCACAAGCAGCGCCAACGTACCAATGCCATTACACCCAAATGGTCAAACGCCAACTGAGCTAGACCCCAGAATGAAAGGCCCAGGACCAGCACTGGAATACCACACCAGACCCCAAGAGTCAGGGCCCAAACATACCTTCAAGACGCTCGGGCAAACCCTTTGTGGCTGTCTTCCAGCTCAGGATCCGCTACAATCCCCCCTTTTACCTTACAGCCAGACGTGCAGCCCAACACAGACATTTTTTCCCCAATTGATTTTTTAAATTTAATTTCCCCTGATAATTTCCTTCAATTTATTGTGGATCAGACTAACCTGTTTGCCCAACAATATATCACAGACAACCCCAATTCATGCCATGCCCATCCCTTTGAGTGGAGACAGCTAACAGTAGAGGAGTATAAATTGTTTTTGGGCCTTATGATCAACATGGGGCTTACAAAAAAATGAATTACATTCATATAGGTCCACTCACCCCATCTATCATATTCCCATCTTTTCAGCTGTAATTACCACGTCACGCTATGACATGATAATGCGGTTCCTGGTTTTCAGTGATAATTCCCAGTGCCCTCCCCGAGATCAGCCTGGCTATGACAAAATATATAAATTTTTTTTTTTCTAAAATATTTTCTGAACTTTATGTCCCTGACCAAAATATCTGCGTGGACAAATCTCTTGTCCACTTTACTGGCCGGTTGGGCATCAAGCAATACATTCCCAGTAAAAGGGCCAGGTATGGACTGAAGCTCAACAAGCTCTGTGAAAGTGCCACTGGATATGTGCATACCTTCCGCATGTATGAAGGCAAAGATTCCCAGCTCCAGCCCCCTGGGTGCCCAACCTACATTGGCACAAGTGGAAAAATTGTCTGGGACCTGGCCTTTCCACTTTTCCAAAAGGGGTATCACTTCTACCTAGACAATTATTACACAAGCCTGCCCCTTTTCTACCACCTGTACCTTGAGAAAACGATGGCCTGTAGTACTATGTGAACAAACAGGAAGGGCTTTCCACAACATTTAGTGAACACAAGGCTACAAAGGGGGGAATCTGCAAGTCTGAGGAACGAGGAAGTGCAGGTCATGAAGTGGAGGGATAGGAGAGATGTTTATGCCCTGTCCACCATCCATAATGACACCATGGTGGAAATTCATGGAAGACGAGGTCCCATCCAAAAGCCTGAGTGTATCCACAATTATAATCAATTCATGGGGGAGGGTTTAAATGATCAGATGCTGCAGCCCTATTTATCAAGAAAGTCCCTCTTCTGGTACGAAAAAAGTTGCAATATACTTTTTCCACATGGCCATTTTTAATGCATACATCACCTATCAAAAGTCAATGGAAAGACCTACCACCTTTCTCAAATTTATAGAAGATGTCGTCACTACTCTAATCTACCAGCAAGGATCTCCACCACAAAGCATTTGCTCCAATTGTGTCAGCAGACTTCATGAATGCCATTTCCCTGAGAGTATTCCACCATCAGAAACAGGAAGAAGATGCCGAAAAAAATGTAAGGTATGCAACTGAGGGGGAGTTAGGAGAGAGACTAGTTTTCATTGTCCCCAATGTCTCTCCCAACCAGGCCTATGCATCGGAGACTGCTTCCGACGTTATCTCACGTTAGTAAAATATTAGTTCCCCATATTTTTAACAGCCTGCAATTTCCCCATTTTTATTATCTGATGATCTTCTGCCTGTTGCCTTGAGTGACCATGCCTCTGCCTTCCACCTTAACTGACCCTGGCCTGTTTACCGACAGTGCCTCTGCTTACTGTCTGAATTGTGTCTAAACCATATTTCTGCCTTTCACCGGAACTGACCCTGGCCTGTTTATTGACCATGCTTCTGCCTGCCATCTGGATTATCAACCATGTTCATGCCTTCTTCTTGGACTGACCTTGGCCTGTTAAAATAACTATTTTTTTTGCCTGCTTCTTGGATTTATCTTTTGCCCTGCTACTGTAGTAGTGGGATTCAAGATAACACAGGGGTGTCACATATGTGAGGGGCTAGAGGAGTAAAGAAAAAAGAGTTTCTGGTTTTCTCCGGGTTTTGTAATTCCCAGAACAGGGTCTGTTTGTCCAGAGGTTTCAAAGAGATTGGGTGAGATGAAGCCTCTACCCCTGTTCCCTGGTCCTACCTGACTAAGGCCCTCAGCCTGATGTTCCTGCCTTCTGCCTGGACCAATGCTTTGGCTGTACTGATCATATCTCTGCCTGCTGCCTGCATTGACCCAGGACTTTTTATGGACTATGTTCCTGCCTGTTGCCTGGAGCAATACTTTAACTTTGCTGACCATATCTCCTCTTTCTACCTGTACTGACCCCAGACTTTTTCAGACCATGTTCCTGCCTGCTGCTTGGACCAATACTGTGGCTGTGCTGACCATATCTCTGCCTGCTGCCTGTACTGACCCACAAATGTTTCAGACCATGTTCCTTCCTGCTGCCTGGATCAATACTTTGGCTGTGCTGACCATATCTCTGCCTGCTTCCTGTACTGACCCAGCAATTTTTATTGACCATGTTTCTGCCTTCTGCCTGGATCTCAGCCTGCTGCCTCTTCTGACAGAAAAGAACAAAACAGGGCACACTCTCCTCGTGCATTACAGTGATAATATTAAATTTATTATAAAAATACAAATGCATACTCACAAGCCAAAAACGTCATGAAAACAGAGTTGAACTTCCTTCCTCAGAGCAATAGCATCTCCACTATAGCATCAGCATTTGATCTGCTTGTGAATTCCACCTCCTCTATTCTTGTACTTAAAAAATGAAGGTCTTCCCTTAGGTCACTGAGGGCTGTGGTAAAAGTAGCTTTAATGTCAGCTGCAACTGCCTGCAGATCTCTTAAACAAAGTGTATGAATGTCTGAAGAGAGATCATGCTGTGGGACAGATGCAATGCCAACCCCAGTGTCTGTGCTCTGAGCACATGTTGCTGTAGTGGATGGAGGAGGGGGGGGATGCTGCATGTGGCCTGTCCCTCTGCTGATAGCTGAACAGCTCCTGAATATGTCTGGACTGCTGGGGGTTATGTGCCCGCAGAGAGCGGGAACAGGAGCTGGTGACCTTCCGGTCCACTTTCCCCATCATGTAATGGCTCTGTCTCACCCACTCCTCTGCTAATATAGATGCAAGGTCTCTGGCTGGCAGGAGCTCCTGTATCACATGACCATCTTGGATCTCAGCAGACCACTCCCCCCGATTTGGGTTATTTTTTTACCAAACTTATGTAGCAGTATAAATGTTTGCTTAAATTTATGAAGAAAAATTACTTATTTGCAAAATTTTATAATAGAAAATTTGTAGTCTTTTTTCGTTTATAGTGCAAAAAATAAAAAGCCAGTGGTGATTAATTACCACTAAAGGAAACTCTATTTGTGTGAAAAAAATAATAAAAATTTCATATGGGTACAATATTGTGTGGCAGTGCAATTGTCATTCAAAATGCGACAGCACTAAAAGTTGAAAATTGACCTGGGCAGGAAGGGGGTAAAAGTTCCCTGTATTGAAGTGGTTAAGGGTAACTCTGTGTGAACTCTGTAAAAAAAAAAAGCACGCATCCTATACAAACATTCAGCTTGGCATGCCCGAAAAATGTGGATAAGCACGCACCCCCCCCCCCCCCTGAACCTTACCATGCTATATGCTCTCAACATGGAAGGGTACCTTGGCAGTTTTTGCCCATGTTTATGATGTCTAAGGTTTATTCTCCACAACCCAAGCCCAGTGGTTGTAGGGGTCTGCAGGGCAGGGGCTTATCAAAATCTTAAATCTCCTTTTAACAATAAGGGGGCAAGCAGATACCGCTCCCACATGTGTATGACTAAAGGTACATAGTATCCAAAAGACATCCAAAAGCCCATGGGTTCCTCATTCCTCGAGAGGATCCACATCAGCCATGGACCTGTTCTGGTCAATGATCATGTTGTGATTTAGGTATTGCTTAAGTGTATTGCCTGCAGCCATGACTTGTGGTTAAAAAAAAAAAAACACTAAAAAGGAACACTGAGGAAGACACCACCAAAGCTTTTCTTGATTTCAGGGATCAGAGGTTCAAAAGCACATTTGTTATCAAAAGTGATACTGCCATTATCAAGAAATATGACAAATAGGTTCTCACACAGCAACATCCAATTCCTCCTACTCCTCACTGCCAGCACCCCAACCTTCCTCCTCCTCCTCCTTGAATTCCTCCTCTGCCCCCTGTTGCCTCAGGAAATTAGTCAGTAGGCAAAGGATCCTGCTGGCCCTGAGACAGCATCAAGTTCTCATCTTCTTCTAGTGACTGTACTATAAGGCCATGACATTTGCTCCAGAAGGAACATGAGGAAATTTGTATCACTAATTCCTACTTCGTCATGGCTTACTATTTTGCTTGCATCCTCAGATGAAGTCCGGAAGTGACGAAACGCGTTAAAGGGGTGACGTCAAGATGCACGTACGCAGACCGGAAGTGTCGCCACGGCCATTTTTAAGGTTATCACCACATGGTTTAGGAAATGTTTGGTGGAAACAGATAGAAACCATGTCTGGAGCTGATAATCTGGTTTTAATATGTGAGTTACTAATAAATGTTATTCCTATGCTTTGAATATTGCTCCTAAGACCATTTTATCTTTCTAAGGACCTTAGAAAAATATTCTTAAAGAAGAATTTGGAGGATTACTGATCCATAATGTTTGTAGAGCTCTCATAATACTCACAGAGGGTAATAATATTTAGTACTATTGTGTAGTGGTTGATGGTATTCACTGAGTTGCAGTGATCACGGAGTGTGTACACTTTGGATTGATGTGTTTAGATGCACTATATAAAAAATTAATTAAGATTGGAATAATTTAATTATATATATATATATATATATATATATATAATTTTTTTTTTCTTTCTCACAAATATTTTTGAAGTGAAGTGTGAAGTTGCACGGGGTGATTTCTTTTAATTAACTGAATTGCACTAGATTATTTATATTTATTTTTTTGAGGTACGTTTTGGATGAAATAGAGGTCAAGTTTCGTATTTGGAGAAAAAGATTGGAATTTTGGACACTGTTTTTGGACTTATTTTTGGACTTATTTTTGGATTTATTATTGGACACTTTTGGATTTGGGGAGTTTTGTATTCTTTATTTTTATTTATATTTTAAATTTCTTGGTATATATTTTATGATTTCTTATTTTATTTTGTTAATTTATTATATCACAAAAAAGGTTATATAAGGCCATGACATTTGCTCCAGAAGGAACATGAGGAAATTTGTATCACTAATTCCTACTTCATCATGGCTTACTATTTTGCTTGCGTCCTCAAAAGGTGTTCAAAAGGCTGCATGTATCCTAAATGATTTACAAGGTGAAAAAAACGCCAGCTCTCAAGAACATGTAATTGTACTGTAATCACACAGGTACTCAATGATGAACCACTGCAGTATGGTTAACATTAGCTTCCACCATGTGGGGGTGTTACAGATGAGATCAGCAAGCAACTTATGTTAACACTGTATTTCTCAAATGTCATACCCTGGCCACTGCACCACCTGGTTGAAGATATGTTCCAGGCAAGATACATTACCTGGTTGTCGATGACTTGGGATCTGCCACCTCTCAGCTTTGAACTGGATTACTGCCAGCAGATGTGGCCTAGTGTCCCATGGGCATATGAGCTACAACACAGCATTTAACTTGAGACATTTCATATTCTTAAAGGTGAGTTCACACTAAAATCCACCAAATCACAGAGCATCTGGAGCAATTCACCGCTCTGGCTGCTCTGCGTTGCTGATTGCACTAGGGACAGTGTGATGCACAATTCAGCACATTTCACGGCTCCTTTTTTTTGTTTTTAGGAGCTTTATAGGAAGTGTACAAAACATACACATCACTCACTGCATGTAAGGCAGAGAGATATGCTGCACTGCCCAACATTGCAGTGTGATTCGGCCCAGAGTGCTCTGATAAAATGCAGCATGTCTGCTTTTTACCTCAGCAAGCAGCATGCTACAGTGCAGTGTTAAGCTGTGTAGTAGTGTGAATAGGAGACATAGGAAACAATTGCTTCCTCTGTGCCCCTGCAGTGACAGACATTTTAAAACTTTTTTCACTGCAAATAGTGTGAGTTGGCCCTAAAGGCTCTTGAGTGGGAATTCTGGTCCAAGAAGTCAAAGGATGAGGCCACCAAGGAAGAGTCAGTACAAGTGACCATGTTTTCACCCTTGAACAAGCAGCACCACAAGCTCAAGTGGTATGCCCCATTTTGCATCCTTTCCAATTACCAAAAGATTAACCCAGTGTGCCATGAAGGATATGTAGCATCTCTGCCCATGTTTACTGGACTATGTACCCTGACAGAGTGATGCAGCAACATAAACACTTTACATTTAAACTGCTGGTGGATGGCAGGAATAGCCTTCTGGGCAAAATAATGGTGGCTGGGTACCTGCCACTTTGGTGTAGCACAGACCATAAACTCATAGAAGAGGGTTGATTCCCTGAACAAAAATGGGTACAGTTGCAAAACCAGCAGTTTTGTCAAGCTGGCATTACAACTGAACTCTGTGGAAAGGAAAATTTGGCTCATTAATGACTATGGGGCCAGGAAAAGTAATTTTACTTACTCACTCTTCAATTCATACAGTGGTCATATGCTTCCTAACATTATCAAGTGCAGTGCAGAACCAATAGCCCTGCATTAGATATGAGGATTCCAAAGGACAGTCCATGAAATTATGGATCAGGTAAGTAAAAGTACTTTTCCTGGTCCCCTAGACCTAAAGAAGCATTTCACTCTTGCAGTGCAGGCTCAGCCCTACTGCAAGGGAGGATTTTTACTTTCAGTGGAGATATGCTTTAAGATTCTAGGCATAGGGGTAACTTGGGGACATTAAGCTCTTCTGCTTCACCATCTGCAGAAGAGTTATCTGCCTGGGAAAAATACTGTTGGAAATGGCAGGGCGGGTGTAGAAGAAGTCTGCTAAGGCTCTAGTCCACATTTTTCTCTCTTTACTGTGGACCAAAGACCCTCTTCCCTGCTTGATGTGACATATCCTAAGTTTCTGAAAACCACTTGTGATACTAGAGGCCACAGAAGTGAAATGAATACAGCAGGAGAAGGTGTTGGAGAGTGGGAAGATGCAGAAAGTGAGGAATGAAAAGTAGGTGTGGGCCTTTTTGCTGATGACCTACCTCACTGAAGTGTTGTTCCTACTAAGCTCTTTGGTACACAATCATGTATTTCCTAATGTATTGGTACCCAAATAGCTGGCACTTGTACCACAGTTGATAAACTGCAGGCAGAGACTGAGCACCACAACTATGCTATCAGTAGAAGATACACTATATTGTCAAAAAGTACTGGGACACCCCTCCACCTCATTGGGTTCAGGTGCTCCAGTCACCTCCATAGCTACAGGTGTATAAACTCAAGCATGAAGGGGTAGGTAACGTAAAATGACACAGTGGGGTAAGTGCATGCTGAAGCTCACAGTGCACAGAAGTTGACAACTGTTTGCAGAGTCAATAGCTAAAGACCTCCAAACTTCATGTGGCCTTCAGATTAGCACAACAACAGTGTATAGAGAGCTTCATGAAATGGGTCTCCATGGCCGAGCATCTGCATCCAAGCCTCAGATCACCAAGTGCAATGCAAAGCATTGAATGCAGTGGCGTAAAGCACGCTGCCATTGGGCTCTAAAGCAGTGGAGACTTGTTCTCTGGCATGAAAAATCCCGCTTCTCTGCCTGGCAATCCGATGGATATGTTTGGGTTTGGTAGTTGACAGGAGAACGGTATTTGCTGGACTGCATTGTGCCAAGTGTAAAGTTTGGTGGAGGGGGGTTATAGTTTATGGTTGTTTTTCAAGGGTTGGGCTTGGCCCTTTAGTTCCAGTGAAGAGAACTCTTAAGGCGCCAGCATACCAAGACATTTTAGACAATTTCATGCTCCCAACTTTGTGGGAACAGTTTGGAGATAACCCCTTCCTGTTCCAAAATGACTGCGCACTAATGCCCAAAGCAAGATCCATAAAGACATGTACTGCATGAGCGAGATTGGGGTGGAGGAACTTGACTGGCCTGCACAGAGTCCTGACTTTGACCCGATAGAACACCTTTGTGATGAATTAGAGCGGAGACTGCAAGCCAGGCCTTCTCATCCCACATCAGTGCCTGACCTCACAAATGTGCTTGTGGAAGAATGGTCAAACATTCCCATCAACACACTCCTAAACCATGTGGACAGCCTTCCCAGAATAGTTGAAGCCATTATAGCTGCAAAGGGTGGGCCAACTCAATATTGAACCCTATGGACTAAGACTGTGATGCCATTAAAGTCCTGTGCATGTAAAGGTAGGTATCCCAATACTTTTGGCAATATAGTGTACATTAAAGAGACCCACGCTGTAGAGCTTTGCGGACTGGCCCTGGGTATAGCAGTGATCTACTCCCTCGAGTCCTCTGTAAATTATTCCTGGACAAATTCCCTTTGCTGTTTTTTTACCAGTCCCTCAGAACTGTCCTCAGTTGGTGGTAGCCTTGAACTGTCCATCACCCTCTTCTCATCACTGAAGCCCACTTTCAAGTATGTTCCAGCTGCCTGAACATCATTTTTCTCTGCTGCTCCCTGCCCAATGTCCTCTCACTCTGTGGTCATTCCTTATCCTAAATATTTGGAAGGAAGAATGTCTGCACATAACCAAGATCACCCTCCTGTTGTAAGACAAAAACTGTGTGATCAAATAAGTTTCCTTACTTCTCATTACTAGTTTGAAGGCTATGGTGGGATTAACAGAGGAGGGGGTGGAGAAAGAAGAGGGCAGGAGCGTGGTCTGGCCCGTGAGCAGCATGGAAGCACACTGAGAGAGCCTTGGGGAGCCGAACATTACAGAGCCACTCTGAAAACCCACAGTGGGGTAAATATGGGCAAGATATCAAAGCCTACAGCACAATAACCCACACTGATCTTCTTCAGCTTCTTCCACACGCCACATAACAAATCTTCCAAGCTAGATTGGCCCAGAGAAGCAGTCCCTCAGTGGGCAAGATGGCGACTGCACGCCTCAAGGAAGACTTCAGTGAAGAATCCCAGCCGGCATCTGAGGACATGGTAAGGGAGACTGCTCACTCACAGCAGCCACTAACATATTCAAAGATGATACATATAGATGCAGATCTTAACAGATCTCTCAGAGTGGCCATTACAGATCTGAAAGAGGATCTCCTCACCATATCTGAGCAAATGGTGATACATAAGCGAGCAGGCATGCAGAGAGACAGAGCTGTTTTTTTCACATTGTTAGGTGCATACCCTTGCATCAGGAGAGAAATGTATGTTGCATCATAGGCATAGCGATAACACGGTTCATGCTCTAGGCTCTCTCACCGCCACCTTCTCCTGTATTAACCACTTCTGGTGTCTCTGTGTGGGATGATGTTCCTTCCTGCTATGCCCTGACATGGTGTTTTGTCTTCCTGACATTCTCAAGAGGCACCAATGTCCAGTCAACCACTTCCCTACCAGACGTTTACAGAGTACTAAACCGCTGCCCCCATGAGTGGTAACGTCGTGACGTCATCTGCACACTCCTCCCCGACGCGTTTCGTCACTAGTCACATGACTTTATCAAGGGGATACGATTGGACCGTCCAACAAACTCTGTAAATGGCACCTGGAATGGCATTATAGCAGGCAATAACATTTACTAAGTGGGCCTGTGTTTTGCCCTGCATTAAATTATGGATGGTGTCTGTTTTGGGATGTACAGGACTCTGCTGCTGAGATGATACTGCCATCTTGTGTCTAATCAGTACATCACTCGATGTTCATCATACCTGGTGCAATATACACCTATGGAATGTGAATGCATGTCTTATGTCTAATTGATGAGAAAAAGTTTAAAAGGATAAAGCACTATGTTGAGTTCTTTTTAATGAGGAATACGGCTGATACAAAGACACTTATCAGGAGGGAGCTTACTTTGGAGTCTTCATTCAGCAAGCTGATCATCTGAATCCATATGGGACCAAAAGTGCAGTCAGTTAGACTGTAACATTGTATAATGTGAGGTTACACTGCGTGAGGTGAGCAGACAGAATGTTTTTGCATGGGAATTTGTGACAGCTGCAGATATTTTTCATTATCCAAAGGAGGTTCACAGAAGAACACTCTAATGATTGAACTTGAGTTTCTGAATTACTTTTGTTTGATTCATACTTTTAACAATGTTTTAACAATGTTTTTTTTTTGTGCGTGGTCCTTTTTTTTTACCAAAATATTTTTTTTCAACAATTTTATATTCTATATTTTATTTTGTTTTATTTTTCACTTTGTTTTTGCTGTATAGGAATTGTGCAATTGTTTTATGTAGCGCAGCATTTTTTCACTTCATAATATGATTGTATAATTTGCCCCACTGTGACATGGGTTGTGTGCACCAGGGGCTACAGTATCTATACCTTTATTTTTCTTGTTTTGTTTTCATTTCACCATAGTTAGTGCTTGAGTTATTCAATTTATTTACCTAACAATGTGAGTGGGCATTGTGGAAATGGTTTTTATTAAATAAAAGGTATCAACGATTCCACACTATGGTAGTCTCCCTCCATTTCTCCCTACATGTTGTGTGAGTAATTTAAAAGGAAGGAGTACAGCTGGCCCAAGAAGGAGAAGGCTGATGTTGGTTATCCATGAAACTAAGCTCTATATAACTCACCTGTGATAGGTAGTCATATAAATCTGGTGAGTGTTCTGTGTTTATAGTGGAGGATTTTGGGAACACTATGGCCCTGATTGTTGAAAATGGAGCACTTTTTTGAGTACAGACACTTTAATAAGTTTGAAGGCATTGTGCGTTATGCAGTTTGAAGGCAGTGTGCTTATATCCCTATATTTTGATTTACCATAATATAACTAACTGCTTAAACTCTTAATATTACTCAAAATTTGAGATGGACAGAAACGCAATAACCTATACTGACTCACATGACTACACTTACTTTAAACTTTCATTCGTTTTCTGTAAGTATAGCACGAGAGAAGTCTCTTGAATATAATGGATGATAATAACTCTGGTTTTGTTTATTGTTGCTAGACATATAATAGTTTGGACCCCGTATTGACTATGGGGCATGATTTTAGATTACTGTACCAACCCACTGTTGCTTAAGGTATGATATTTTTGATATTGGCTGTTGGCACTGAGTGTTTGACCCCCCATTATCACATGAATACTTTGCTTTACTGGTTCACTTAGTTGCATTAATCACCTTGTTTTCTACCAGTCAATTTCTGTATTGCTGCTTACCAAGATTGTTAGCTCCTCCCATTAGCCCCTACATTTAGCAGAGTGTTAAAATAAGTTTTATTTGATATTTTCATAGGCACTCATTTACTACTGCTGATTTATTTAACCTTAATATACGTAGTTCAGTTCAGTATCAAAGGTTAATTATAGACCTTATTTTCTTTTTTCTGTTTTCTTATAAAAGCTTAGAAGCTATATCATAAACTGTATTTTCATTATGTTAAAATGGCATATTCTTCTTTGGGCAAAAACCTCTAAATGTCTCACACAATGTTAGGAATTTAAATATATCTGAAAAAAGATCCCAACTCTTGCGGTAACTTAATAATATCGAACCTTGGGTAGTGTTTCTGCAAGAAACACATTTCAGGACTCAACATATTGCCAAACTATCCAATAAATATTTCACAAACATATTACATACATAAATAGTGTTGCGCTAACTCATATAAACATAATATTCCTTAAACAGATACAAATATGATAGTTCAATCAAAATATGAATTATAAATATATAAAGTGCTTGAATGGTGAAAATCATTAATGTGTTTGAATGGTGAAAAATAAATGCGATGTGCTCCGGATAAATTATGTCTATTTAAAAAAACACAGTGCTCCACCTTAACTTAGTGTTCCTCCATCTAAAAATATATATGTATGGCCCGGGGGCAGACTGACCATTTGGAAACTTGGGCACTGCCCGAGGGCCCATGGTCAGTAGGGGGCCCCATGAGATGCCCCTGGTACCTTTTTCATAGGCTTTTTTGAGTTTGGGCAAGGACACAGGGGCCCCGTGATCCCCTATATCCCGGGGGCCCCATGAGTTGTCAGTCTGCCCCTGGTATGGCCGCTCACCTCCTACAGTGGACCCAGAAATGAATACAGGGCAACTAAGCATGGTAATTTCAAAAAAGATGCGCTAGATGGCAACAGAGAGCTAATGACAGGCACCCCTTCAATGACAGTATAAATGGGACTCTTCTCAGCTCCTACTGTGGACCCATACATTAGTACAGGTCAACCAAGCATGGTAATTCCAAAAAGATGCTCTAGATAGCAGCAGAGAGCTGATGACTGGCACCCCTTCAATGACAGTATAAACGGGGCTCTTCTCAGTTTAACTCCACATATAGAAAGAACAGAGGATATCTCCCATAGTGTAATACTGTATTAATTACACATAAAATATTTCCACAGTATCACTTACATGATAGAAGCAGTAACAGATCGATTTGTAATTTAAAACTCCCACTACGTAAAAAGCCGGCAATGACATCACTAGGAGCCGGCTTTTTACGGAGGGAAAGTTTTAAATTACAAATCGATCTGTTACTGCTTCTATCATGTCAGTTGTACTCTGGAACTATTTTGGAATTACCATGCTTGGTTAACCTGTATTAATTTATGGGTCCACGGTAGGAGGTGAGCGGCCATCTATATATATTTTTAGGTGGAGGAACACTAAGTCAAGGTGAAGCACTGTGTTTTTTTAAATATACTTCATTTATCCGGAGCACATCGTATTGATTTTTCCCCATTCAAGCACGTTATTGATTTTCACCATTCAAGCACTTTATATATTTATATTTCATATTTTGATTGAACTATCACATTTGAATCTGTTTATGGACTATTATGGTTATAAGAGTTAGCGCAACATTTATTTATGTATGTATTACATTTGAAGTGTGGGATCTCCTTTTAAGTGTTATTGGAGTCACTCTGTTTTATTAGCTCATTCACAAGTTTGATAGCGCACATTGTTTATTTTATTTATTTCACAAACATATACCACTCAACAAATGATTTAGCAAAGAATAAAGGTGTTTCAGTTTTAATCAGCAAAGAAGTGAACATATCCATAAAGACCAACTAATACACCCTGAGGGTAGATACATATTTGAAAGGTTCATGGGCAGGCAAACCAATTACTCTAGCAAATGTTTATTTCCCCAACACAGCTCATATTACCTTTTGTCAAAATATTGTTGATGAGTTCAAAGGATTTGCTTTAGGATGCTTGATCCTTGGAGGGGAGTTATCTATCCCTCTTAGTCCTTTACAAGACACTTCCACAAGAAAGACATGTATCCATATATCGCCTACAGGATCCTTAAAAAGATAAAGTTACTCTTATGCTCTCTGCTATTAGTAGATACTTGGAGAACACTAAATCCCACTGGCAAAGATTACACAGGACAATCTCTACCACACAACAGGTACTCGCGTATAAATTATTTCTTGATCTCACAAAGAGATCTTCCCAGTCTAATAGATGCAAGAATTGGGATACAGTCCTTTTCAGATGATGCCCCAATTTCTCTCAATATGACACTTTCAGAACAAACCGACAAAACTTTCAACTGGAGACTTAATCTAGCCCTGCTTACAAACTCTGAAATTATGAAAAGTGTTGAAAATGTCATAAAATATATTTTGAGACTAATACAACAAATTAATTCCCACAAATTACTGTTTGGGAGGCTCATAAATAACTTGTCTGTGGAGAGTTTATCAAATGGGGTGCCAAAAAAATAAGAGCAAGAACTTAAAATTAATGAAATAATATAGCTAATTTTGAATTTCAACATAAACCCTCACTATCATCCCTCTTGGCTGGAAAATGATTGGAGGTAAAGAAAAACCTACAAAAAACATACTTGTCTGAATTGGTGAACATCAAAAATGGAACTAGACAGGGATGTCCTTTGTCTTCCCTTCTTTTTATACCAACTCTTGAACCCTTGATTAGAACAGTTAATCAAAACAACTCCATACACGATTTTAACACAGCCAGAAGGGAATACATAATTCATACATACGCCAATAACCTTTAATACTCATCTAAGTATATTTAAAAATTATCATTACATCTTCAGTCTAAAGATAAACTATAGTAAGTCTGAGACACCAAACATTACCTTAACAACAGATTCCTTAGATAAAGCTAAACAAACTTGCTATTTCAGTTGGATATCCACTGCCCTCAAATACTTAGGCATTTGGCTCACTCCACAACTAGATTATGCACCTCTGCTATAAAATATAGAAAAAAGATCTTACAAATTGGCATTTGGAAACCTTCTCATGGTTTGGCAGAGCATCTATTGTCAATATGACAATATTACCTACAGAGCTATAATGTATGAATGCACTTACAATTAAACTACACTCCAACTTTTTTAAGAGGCTACAACAAGCTCAAAAAGCCTTTGTGGTGGCAAATTAAAAAACATTAATTCACTTTCATTTAATTACTTGTTCTAAAGATTATGGAAGTATGGGCTTTCCAGACTTCAAAAGATATATTTACGCAACACTTATCCCCAGAATCATTGATTGGAACTGTCACTGTTCAAACAACAAACATTGGGGAAACTTAGAACAGTCACATACTGAACTCCTATTAAGAGTTCTACAATGGATATCACAGTCATATTACCCAACATAATTGTTGACACACCCCCTAATTGCCGCTACACTAGAAGAATTTCACAAAATAGCAAACGTTTTTCACATAGCTAATACCCCTGGTCTACTGACTCCAGTAACTAAAAATCCAGAGTTTGTAACCAGAATGAACTCTAACATGATCTGACATGATCCCATATGCCAATAAGGCTTTTTCTCTGTTAGCAATACATTGTATAAGCTGAGGCTCTATGAGATCAAAAGGAGAATTGCAGGAACTTTGTGGACGTATTTTCAAATACACAATGATCTAATTAACCTCTTACAGAACTAGAAAAAGTCTGTCTTAAAGGGTCAGAAACAGGTAAAACCACCTCTTTGACTTATTCTTGGCTCTAATTAAAGCATAATGAAAACCCAGATAACTTTAAATCACTCTGGGAAAAATCTTTAGAAACAGAGTTTTCTGAAGATCAATGGAAAAAAAGCATGCATACTTGCACGTAAATGTTATATTAGTGCTAGAATGCATGTTTTTTCTTTTTAAATGAAAAAAATTCAAGATGTTGGTGAGATCAGTGTGCCTGACAGGCTTCCGGTTGTATCATCAGCGGTACTGAGGAGTGAGAGACAGAAGTTCCCTATCCTTAGGATTATAAGATAATGATCAGTTGGCCTTCTGGTTTGTGCATGGTGGTGGAGGACCTTGTACAGGAGAGGAGTACTTTTGGATTTAGCACCTTTTGAACTGTTCACTGGAGATCTTCTATAGAACTCTTTTTCATTAGGAGGACTTTTGTTATATCACTGCCCTTTATGAGCACTGTTTATTTTTACATTAGTATTGTTGTATAATATGTTTTATATGAAAAAAACATTTTCTGTGTTTGTGGCAGATCACAATAATTTTTAAAGGGCAATTAATATTGATTTGTGCACTTGATATGTTTGGTGCACTGCACTGTTTTGATTTAAATAAACTTAAAATGTAAAATAAAATAAACAAAAAGAGCAGAGGGCAAATTAGCAGCAGTTATGATGTGCCTTGACCATTTTGTCGTCTTTATTTTTTATGAACTTTTTTATGGTAATGCACTAGGCCTGTGAGCCCTCTGTTTTTTCTTTCCTCATTTAGTATATTTGGATTCCCCCAGTCTATTTGAGGGCAGCAAGGTGTGCACGTTCCAGGACATTCTTAATGTGGTTGTAGCCTGCATCGAGTCCATCCCCAAGCGCAGGAGCATTTGTGTTTGCTGTAACTTGCTGCTCTGTGCCTGTGAAAAGGAAGACAAATAAGGCTTTGTCAACCACTCAACAACCTCCAGCATGCTTTTGGCTGTATAGCATATACACTCTGAAATGGCAGATGTGTCCTTCCTCTAGATGGTGCAGCCCAAGCACCTTTTGTCCTTCAAAACCTGCTTGCCCTGTACTACCGCCTTATTTTAGATCTGCTTGTCATTTTTAATAAAGGGGCTTGCTTGAATTTAACGGCAGAGATTGCAATACGGAGAGTAACGATGTGGTGCTTTGGTGCACAATACTTTACTGCATAAACATGTGGTGATGTGCTGCAAAGAGCAGGTTTGCTTGTACCAGTAACAAATGTGTACGACAGACCCTATGGAAACATACCTCCCGCTCAAAAAAAAAAAAAAAAAGCTGAAATGCTAAGCACCAATTTTTTATTAACCAAGCAGAAAGTAAGAAAGACACGGATAAAATTGAAAATAAAAGCACACCAATAAAACATCCAAAACAAAAAAATTGCAGAGGGCCCAACATAAACAGCAATTACAGTCTTAACCGCTTGCCGCCCTGCCACTGTATATATACGTGTGCAGGGCGGCACTCAGGCGCAAAACCACGTTCAGAGGGCCCTCAGGCACTCAGGCGCAAAACCACGTGCAGAGGGCCCAACATAAACAGCAATTACAGTCTTAACCGCTTGCCGCCCTGCCACTGTATATATACGTGTGCAGGGCGGCACTCAGGCGCAAAACCACATTTTAAAACGAGTTCCGCGCTCCCGCCATTCTCACCGGCAGGGGGAGCGCGCGCGTGCGCGCTCCCGCCGACCCGCGGGTGATACGGTTTGATCCCGGAGGGATCAATCATTAGATTTCAGCCAGTGATGTCTGGCTGAAATCAGATGATCGGTCCCTGTCCTATCCTGTCCTGTGTTGACATTTACACAGGACAGGATATGATGTCATTCTTCTCTGCCTGGACACATTCCGTTCCAGACAGAGAAGAAGACACAGTAAAAGTGAGTACAAAGCACTACACTAACAGTTAGAACACACCTAGGTCACATTTAACCCCCTGATCGCCCCCCCCCCAGTTAACCCCTTCACTGATCAGTGAACCAATTTTTACTGATCACTGTATCAGTGTCGCTGGCGACTTCCGATAGTATTCCGATATATTATTTATAGCTGAAAGTAGAAAATATTGTTTTTTTTCAAAATTTTCGTGTTTTTTTGAATATAGCGCAAAAAATAAAAAGCGCACAGGTGATCAAATACCACCAAAAGAAAGCTCTATTTGTGTGAAAAAAAAGACATAAATTTCGTTTGGGTACAGCATTGCATGACCGCGCAATTATCATTTGAATTAGTGCAGCGCTGTATAGCAAAAAAAGGCATAAATTACAGTATCTATACCATAGTTTGTAGATGCTATAACTTTCACACAAAGCAATCAATATACACTTATTGGGATTTTTTTTACCAAAAACATGTAGCAGAATACATTTTGGCTTAAATTTATGACTAACTTTGAGTTTACGATATATTTTTTATAGCTGAAAGTAGAAAATATTGTTTTTTTTCAAAATTTTTTGTTTATAGCGTGAAAAATAAAAAGCGCACAGGTGATCAAATTACACCGAAAGAAAGCTCTATTTGTGTGAAAAAAAGGATGTAAATTTTGTTTGGGTACAGCATTGCATGACCGCGCAATTATCATTTGAATTAGTGCAGCGCCAAACAGCAAAAAAAGGCCTGGTCATTAAGGGGGGTAAATCCTCAGGTGCTCAAGTGGTTAAAGACATAGTCCTAAAGCAGCCCTAAAAAACCTGTTATTTCTGTGAATTGTCAGTTCTCCTTAATATACTGAACACGCACTGACACATTTATGCTGGCAATCTACCCACTTACATTGAAGGGGCTAAAAAGCCCCACTGCAACCCTGCTGGCCACAGTTGTAAGGTCAGGCAGTGCATTACAAAGAATGGCTGCAAATAATATGGTCTGGTGAATTTTCATATTAGTTCACTGGATTAATTGCAAGCTCATGAGAGCAGTGAACTTAAGGCTTCATGCACACAGGACATTTTTACTGCCAGGGGCTGCCAGGAGGAAAAGCTTCTAGGAGAGTTTTCAAAACATACTGTGTGCATGAGGCCCTGCCCTCATCCTTCATCTCATTTAGCTATTGTTTTGCTGACTATGAAGAATCTATAGTTATATAAATGTTCTCAGCAATTTGAAATTTTCTAGTTTGACAGTACTTAGAGTTTTTTTCCTTGTGTTATATAAATTCTGATGATAAGTTTTTGAGACTTAAAGCGATGTGTTGAGTTATATTGAGCTTAAGAGATTTTATGTCACATGCTAACATCTAGTTAGCATAAAATTTGCATGTGATTATCATGGAAGACTGTTAAGCTTAGCGTTATGCTTCAAATGCAACATTAACCTATCCTAGCATTACGTTAGTAAGCTCAGTGAATCCTAGATTAGCATTAATTATTTTAACAGACTTTTTCTCTGTTGTCCTTTGAATCTTGTAAATCTAATAGAGCAAAAAAACATTGAGCCACAGGAGAACAGAATATTTAAAATGTTCATAAGTAGGGTGTTCCGATCAAGGCAATGCAAAGCAGGGTGCTTAATTTGTAAGCAATAAAAACTCACATTTCAATTGAGTTTCTTAGTGACAAATCCGAGTTTTAGTACCAATATGTTATGTGGTAAAATGCTGAAGATTAGTTTTGTATTTGCATTCCTTACAGCCAGCAGCAAGTTTGTTCTATACAAAAATTGGTGTTGTGAATCTCCAGCAGTGACATCGATGGCAGTTAAAAAGAAATGCATAGAATGACAATAAAGTGGAATTAAATTTTAACCATAAAGAAATAAAACATAATATTAAAAAAACTTTATTAATTCTACACAGACTTTAACAGTACAATACTAATATTTCTACACTTCTTTTGGCGATATGGTGAATGACCCTTTGTCTTAACCACAATCAATCTATTCACTTTTGTGTTAAACTTACCTGACTCAATGGATCAGTGGACTTTGTTCATCCATTAGGATCCTGATAATACTGTATATCAACCACTTTCACACTCTATATGTAGAGTTTTGCTATAAAAGTTAACCATGTCAATCATGGCCATTGCATATCCTTCTTTCTGTACTGTATAATAAAGCATATTTAATACAGCAAACATCTAGAAATATTTCTACCAATTCTATATATGACAGCATCCTGCTGTCACCAGTTTCTAAGGAAGCAGAGGGTTCTTGCACCAACCTGTATCCCTAGGATCCTATTACATCACCTGAAATCCCCAGCCACATAACCAGAGGAGCAGGCACTGTGGTGACATCATTGCCAAAATTGGGATTTTTGCATAGCGTAGTCCCTGTTCACTTATACTGGCTGCTCAGACTCCTCCCCTGTTTAGCCCTTTCCTGTGTAATGGAGGATTTAAGCCTGACACACACATGTCAGGTGCCTTCACAATCCAAGCGCCTGCATCATCTGGGTGAGTCAGCTCTGGAACCCCTCAATTGTACCTCCTGCTTTAGTCCCACTCACCTATTTTCTCCAGCTGGGATTTCAACAAATGCTTGCTGTCTACTATTCGCAGCTGAATCTGTAGCTTCATATTGCCTGTTTTTCCTTGCTTTTCTCCCTCCTTTCTGTTTCTGTCATAAAACTTTGTACTCATTACTCTCAGTTGTCAACAGCACATGGGCTTGGTATGTACTTGTTTCAATATCTGCTCCAATATTCAGTTTACTCACATATTGGGTCCACATAGTCTAGAATAGGACCTACTTTTCATGAATATCATATTGTCTAAGGATTGTTTGAACTGATGTATGCACTTTGTGGTGCATTGATGTTTGTTCATCATCATCAATATTATTACTACTATTCATATTATTATTGATATTATTTATTTAAGTATTTATTTATTGTGTTTTGCACTTTATGAATGAGAACACATTTAGCTTTTGTTTTTCTATTTCCCTGTTACCTTAACAAGAACATGTTCTCTTCTCCTTGGTTTTTATCTTTTAGTTGAGCAATGTATGTCCCTTTTGGCTCCAATGGTACACTATTAAGGTTTGTATTTTTATATTTTTATATCCTGATAACTTTAACATATTTTAAGGATTATTCATATTTTTTTTATAGGTTGTTACAAATTAAAATCTTATAAAAGTCTGTACAAGCTGGTGTGACCAAATAGTCTGTACAAGCTTGACGTTGACCAAATACAGCCATTGCCATACAGTATTTGGTCAATGATGTCACTACTATCCTCTCCCCTTCCACTATATAGCTGATAGCAACTTGAGGTGCTGTCATTCAACTCTGAATACCATCATGATAGATAATGTGTTCCCAGTTATCTGATTTATGTTTCTGGCAAGTCAGCAGGCATAGGGCATTGTGATTGACAATTAATTTACAACAAGGGATATTGTCTGGGGATTTTTATCTTTAAATTTGGACTTTTCAAACATTTGGGTGTCTATTTCTACCATCTAACGTTCAACAACTCATCAGCGCCTTGTCATTATAAGGGTTCATGTACACGGGCCGTTTGGAAAACTCTTCTGAACACTAGAAACTGACTGCTGGAAAGCATAGGTTAAAAAACATCAGTTTAACTGTGTTTGCATACCGCGTTTATCCGTGTTTATGCACGTTTGCGTTTAAAAGTGTTTTTCAAAGATAACCTCAGGAGACCCTCCCAAATGCCCAGAATGCACTGAAAAATAGTAAATTTACTTTTTTAATTATTTTTTAATTGCCAGTAATTCTTTCTTTTACATTCATCTGTCAGTGGGAACCCTCTGACAGCTGAAACATGATGCATGCTTTTCACTACTAAAATTCTGCATGACTTGATTTTAGTAGCCTTTTTTAGTGGATTCAAATTGTTGAATTTTTTTAAAATGCTATGCGGTATCCTACCGCATACTCGGGTGCGGTAGGATACCACTTAGTAAATTGTGCCCTGGATGTGGACCAGTCAAAAACCGCATCTTAACGCAAATGCTTTTAAATGCAGTTAACCATGTTTACATGCGTCTACAAGTGTTTGGTGTTTGAAACGCCGGTAAAATCTACTCCTGAACGCAAGTTTGGTGCGTTCAAAAAAATTACTATAAACTCAACTGCCTGTAAATGACTGTAAATGACTATGTGTACATGGACACATAGGAAAACATTAGGGAGAGTTCAGGGGCTGTTGAAAAAAAATACTAAACAGCTTCTGAACGTCAGTTTAGCAGCTGCAGTGTATATGAACCCTAAAACAATGTGGCCTGACAAAATCTCAAATAAAGGGCATAGCAGACTCACAAAAGGGCACTTTAACCACTTTCCACAGTTACCAGACTTCAGGCAAAGGCACTTAAATCCTTATCCCAAGAATACGCCACCAGTTAGGCCAGTGGAGGGATCCTTCAGGGAGGCAGGAGATTCCTGGGGATATGACAATACAGTACTAACTCTAAATCACCCCTTTTATCCATTTTCATTGTTGCTATTCTCTCACTTGTGATCTAATTGATACTTATTTGTTTTTTCAGAACCCAGAATAATATTAAATCTCAGCAAAAGCGGATGAGGGAGAGAAAAAGTCCTGGGCCACAAGAGATATGGATGCATGGTGTGACCAAGTAATAGTGTTGATAGATGAATTGGAGATTCAGCCATTTGTTAGTGAGAAATAAGTCCATCCTAGTGTATATATTATGATGCTTTACAGAAAAAGAAGTGAAGTCTTTTTCGCTGGAATATGGTAGGTGAAGGTTAAAACTAATGCACGCTTTTTTTGGCTATCTGTGTGTATTCTTGTTGCAGATTTTCCTTTACCTTTTGGGGGGAATAGGGACAAACAAATTAATAGGCTTGGTAGGGGAGAAATTACTGTATTAGAGCATACTCACTTGGCAAATGGATTTTGTCCACTTGGTATTGTGAATGTGTTGAACCTGACAAAATATGATTTTGACTTGCACTTTACTGGAAGATTTGAGTCAGCACTTGTTGAATTGAAATTAGAACAATTTTAGATGAATACTATAATTTTAGACAGAATACTTATCTTGCAAAGATAATACACTCTACTTAAATCAACCCTTTTGTATTACAAAAAGTAAAGAATTGTTCAAACACGTTTCAAGAAAAGCCTCAAACAAATTATAGATTGTAAAATGTTTAAGATATACATTGTTTAAAAACAAAAATACTTAAGTAATTTTACTTTTTTTTTTAAACATAACATACATTAAAATTTTCATCAGGCAGCAAAACTAAAAAAATAACATAAATTGAGGGCAGCAGGTTGGTGCTGAGGAGTCTCCATCTCCAACTTTGCTCAAGGTCCAGTGGTGGTGCTGCCACAAGACTATTTCAACTAACTCTTGTTGGCTGAACTGTAGCAGAACTGTTTGGTAATTTAAAAATATGGACAGTGAAAGCATATTAACCAGTTCTGCCCGCTCTAAAGGAGAATGACGGCCAAGCAAGGCTTTTGTCAATCTAAGTGGGCATCATATGATGTTCTCCCAGATCACCGCTTTTTGTGCACCTACAGGGCCACACTGCGGTGAGATCTGTCTATGTCCTTAGAACACAGCTGATGACCGATCTGTGTGCCGGCCAGTTGCTGGTACCATGTGATCAATCACAGCATTTCACATGATAATTGTAAACAAGAAATGGCTTCTTTTCATGCCATCCATAGTATACAACTGTGTTGTTAGTTGTGATTGGTCACACTGATTACATGTGCAGACTGGGCCAATCACAGCCTATCTTTGTCATGTGATTAGCTGTTGCCAATAACAGCTAATCACAACAAAAAACACGGAATTAATTGATTTCATTAGGTTAAATTAACCAAACTCTACAATTCCCAAACCACACCCCACAAACAGCCTGTCAGGGATCCCTGAGGCGCTGGTCCTGGCGCAGGCGCAGTGCGCCTCCCTATGCAGGGATGTGGGCACTAGGTCCTGGCCGGTCGCGGTGTTCGGGTTCGCGCATGCGCAGTAGAGGCCGCGGGCGCATGCTTGGCACCAATGACAGCACAGGGCGCAATATTTAAACGGCCCTGAGCTGTCATTCAGTGCCTTCTGGTCTCTCCTGTATCCCTGAACCTGCGAACCTGTGCCCTGTAAGTTACTGACCCGGATTGTGCCTGACCTTGCTGTATTCTCCTACTCTGACCCTTGGCTTGCCTGACCTCTCTCCTGGATGCCCCTTATTAGATCTGACCTTCTGTTGCTGACCTGGCGTGTGACCCGACTAATCTCTGCCCGCTGCTTTGTACCGCACTGTCCCCACCGTTACCGACCCGGCTTGTCTGACCTCGCATCTGCTCAGCCATCCATCCCAACGGGGTCACCCGACCTCCTCATATCAGGCTCTTCCCTGTGGGAGCCCCAGGCGACTACCCCTACCACTGACAGATATACTCAGTAGCCACGACCTGGTCTCAGGGTACTCCAAGTCCATCCCCTGGTGAACAAGTACTCTGGGGCTTAGATTCTGTGCTCTGGGGACGCCTGATCAGTGGAGTGCTAGTGGTACCGCCGGGCGGGCCCTTACACAGCCACATACCCCATACTGACTCAACTCAATCTATCCCCCAACCGACACTTCCACCTTACATTACTCACAAAATCTTTGCTACAAGACAACCTCATAGCCATAATACACCAAAGGCATAAACATCACATCCACACATAACACACCAACAACCATTGGAAAGGTGAGTCATCTTTCTATACCTGTCAGCCACCACAAATCCCAAGCCTCCACATCATATTTACAAATCTCCTCCAGAGCACACACTTGCTACAGCTCCAACCTCCTCCCTATATATCCCCACAGTGCAGGATCCGCCCACCAGCATAACTTGTGGGTGATATCTCTAGTTCAGACGCCGAGCTATTGCACATGTGCTGGCCTGCCTAGTCCCCATGTGAGAAAAATCCCACTCACCAGAGATCGAAAGTAGGGGCATAGAAGGAAGAATGCATGCAGGCATAGCAACACCTCCATCTGGAAGGGGGACCAAAAAAGCCTTCTCCTCAGTTGGGCTCCTGAGTGTTTGACACAGGCCAAGGGGTGGGAAGACCTTCCAACCAAGGATGGCACCTAGTGGATGACCTGAAAATTGCCAGCTAATGTTAACACAAAACACACCAAAATATACTTAATAAACTAAATATTGCAAGTGACACATTTTCTAATGCATGCAGAAAAAAAACAAAAAAAAGCTGCCTATACACATATAGATTTTTTTCCATTTACTCTGCTACACAGCATAGGTAGGTAAATATTCTGCTGCAGTGTTTTGACAACTGAACATTACAGCTGTCAAAATACCCAGACAGCAGCTGGATCTGAATTGTAGCTGGTTCAGTCAACAATTTTACACCTATCTTCTTCAATTTTTTAATTAAAACATAGGGCAGGAGGTGGCTGACAGAGCTGCCCATTTATTGAATTTTGGCTCATTCACCAGGACCCAGCATAAATTTGAATAACATAGGTCCAGCCTCAGACTTCATGCCCCAAGTGATCTTGATCACCTGCTCTCACATGGGACCATTTGTGTACTTTATCCAACTCCATTCTTACCTTCTGATACTTCTTCTTCTTATGGTTGCTAGTTCTCCTGAGCATGGGAATACTTTTTGGGAGCTCTTACAGGGGTTCAAAACCAATGAGCACCTTCAGATTTTCAAAGAGCATAACTTCCTAATTTGACACCCCCAAATGACCCCTTTGGGAAAGTAGACAATCCAAGGTATTTGCTAAGAGGTATTTTTCAGTGTCAAATAGTGAGTATTTTAGAGCGTCTACTTTCCAAAAAGGGGTCATTTGGGTGGTGTTTGTACTATCTTGGGATTTTAGGGCCTCCAAAACTGTGTTAGGTGGTCAAGAAGTCAAATGAGCTATTTCTGGGCTTCATAAAGTGACCTCTCTTCGTGACCAAATCAAGGCTCTTGATGCCTGTAAGTCCACAAAATCTCTTCTCTGGGTCAAACAGAAATTCTACGAATTCTCCAACAAACCTCACCGTATGCTCGTCAATAGACTCAAGGCCCAAACTCCCTCTGCATTGCCAGACCATCTCATCCAGCCGAATGTGGACCCTACTTATGACCCCTGTGTAATGGTCTCCCTTTTTGGCTCATATTACGAGTCCCTTTACAACTGTTTGACCCCAGATCTCCATCGCCCCTCACAGAGACTTCTTTTGATAGGTTTTTCAATCCTCTACTATTACCGAAGCTATCGCCTTTTGACATTTCGGCCCTTAACGCTGACATTTCATCTGAAGAACTATTAGATACAGTCAAACATCTCCTCTCACGCAAATCCCCGGGTCCAGATGGACTACCCTACTCTTACTACAAGACTTTTATTGGTATCCTGGCTCCCCATCTCCTCTCTCTTTATCAAGATTTTTTCAAGGGTATTACTCCCCAGGCTGACTTCTCCCGTGCATATATTTCTGTAATTCCCAAACCGGACAAGGACCCTTCTATTTTAGATAATTACCGTCCTATTGCTCTAATAAACTCTGATTACATGATTTTTACTAAGATCCTAGCCAATAGGCTGTCCAGGCTCATCTCCAAGCTCATACACAGAGACCAAGTAGGCTTTGTTCCTGCCAGACATGCAGCGGACAATACCAGGAGATCCATTGATCTGGTTGACTTGGTTAACCGGTCTTCTACCCCCACCATTTTATTGAGCTTAGATGCCCAAAAAGCTTTCGACCGCCTCAGTTTGCCTTATATGTTTATGGTCTTGGAGAACTTTGGCTTCCGCGGCCCTTTCGTGTCAGTTTTAAAAGCTCTTTACTTTTATCCTTCCAAACAGGTCAGACTAGCCTATTTTCTCTCACCTCCTTTCCAGATGTCGAATGGTACGCGACAGGGATGCCCACTCTCCCCTCTATTGTTTATCCTTTGCTTGGAACCTTTGGCTATTGCAATCCGGTCTCACCCAAACATACAAGGGATATTATCTCATGGCCATGAATACAAGCTATCCCTATTTGCGGATGATATCCTCCTTACACTCTCAAATCCCCAAATGTCTCTTCCAGTATTGCATAAAAGTTTATGTCAGTTTGGGACCCTCTCGGGTTACAAGGTTAATACGTCCAGAACTGAAGCACTCCCACTTAACATCCCACCAGCTGTTCTCTCGTCTCTCAAGGAATCCTTCCCTTATCGATGGTGCACTCATTCTCTAAAATATTTGGGTACTAGTCTCACTTCCTCCTATGGTTCTATATATGACGCCAATTTCCCCCCTTTATTTACAGCTATTTCTCGCTCCTTGAAATTTTGGGATACCCTACCCATATCCTTCCTGGGATGCATCAACATCATAAAAATGACTGTACTGCCCAAACTTCTGTATCTATTTGTGACTCTCTCCATTCCTGTTCCTATGTCTAAACTACATTCCCTCCAGAAATCTCTTCTACACTTCATTTGGCATCATAAGCGACATAGAATTGCACGTAGAGTACTACTTTCTCTACGTTTTAGGGGAGGCCTAGGGGCACCGGATATTGTGACCTATTACTATGCTACTCATCTCCGCCTCCTCACATCGTGGTCCTCCTATAACCCTCCCAACCTGTGGACTGAGATCGAGTCCTTACAATTGACTCCGACTTATCCTTGCTCTCTCCTCTGGTCGACCTCGGTGGTAGATCTTACCCCTATCCGTCGTTCTTTCCTTGGCCCCATGCAATTCTCCATGAGTATCTGGCAGAAATGTAAGACTAGGTTTGCATTGACATCAGATTGCTCCCCACTGACTAATATCCTCTTTAACCCCAATCTTCCAGACAGTTTGGCCGTGTCCCGGGTGCTCCCTTGGGTCACAGCTAACCTCTTCCAATTACGCCACTTAGTACACCCTGTGACTCGAAAGCTGCAACCATTCGCATACTTCCAGAAAAAGGATCTACCTTCCCAACTTCTATATATCTATCTCCAGATACGCCACTTTTTCTCTACCATGTCCCCCACATTGACTCTTGGGAAACCCACTCCCTTTGAGCATCTGTGCATACAGGGTCCACATCAAAGGGACATAATTTCTAATACATATAAACTTCTTATGGATGCTCCCCCCCCCCTCTCTAATGACACTCACCATTACATGCGCAAGTAGTCCCAGTTTTTACAATGTGACATCGATCTGACGCAGTGGAAAAAAATTTAGGAAAACGCATGTAAATCTTCTGTCTGTGTGGTTTATAAGGAAAATGCATACAAAATTATGATGCTGTGGTACAAAACTCCCAATGTAATTCATGCCTTTAACCCGAGTGTTTCTTCCGCCTGCTGGCGTTGTGGGAAAGACCTTGGCTCCCTCTTCCACATTTTTTGGATTTGTGGATCCATCGTTCCCTTTTGGGAAGAGGTTTTGTCCTTTTTACAATTTCTATTGCATACCTCTCTCCCCTTTGAGCCCCCATACTTTTTATTGAGCCTGCCATTCCCAGGTCTTCCCAAGAGGGCCAGGAAACTCACCACACATATTCTGACAGCGGCTAGAAGAAGCATTCCTATGTATTGGCTATCCTCTATACCTCCTTCGATGCCAACTCTGTTTAAAATTATTGCTGATGTGAGACAGATGATATATCTGACTGCTCTACACGCCTGTTCGATTGCTGTGTTCGAGGCAGTGTGGCACCCATGGGATAATTTCACCTCCTCCCACCTTTCTCCAAACATACGGTTCTGATGGCCTCTCCACTGTTGCTATGTGACATTATGTTTGTAACCATGCAGACTTCACCATCGATGTGCTCCTTCTTTTTCCTATGTTCCTTTTTCAATTTACTGCTTGTATATATATGTATATATATGTGAAAACCAATAAAAATTGTTAATAATAAAAAAGGAGTCAAATGAGGATGTTACGCCCTGTGAAAGCCTGAATGTGATTATTGGTTTTGCCCCCATATGTGGCATATGAGATGGTCAGGATGTGGGACAGTGAGGAAGTGACTAGTGAAGCTATACAGATAAATTAGCCATAAAAAGAAAAGCTGAATCAGATAATAGATTACCGCACTCCGAGAGTGAGTAGGTGTAATGCTATGGAGATTCAGCTCACCACTGCCACCATTGTGGCGATTACCATATATACTCTTAATTCAGTGATCATATACTGGAAAAATCTCTAATTGCCTGGCACTGTTCATCTTAAATTAATTTGCAATAACCCAAAGGAAACTGATCATATATACAAGTGTCTCAATATATAATGAAAAATAATGAAAAATAACCTTTACATAATCGATGAAAGGTTACAGAAAATAGCAGTCTATGGCTTTGTCCTTTCCTCAGCAGGACCCAAACATGTAACCATTCTCTTTCCTTTGGGTTATTCTCCAGCTTTTGACAGCACTTTACAGATTAATTAGCACAGAAGGCTTTATGTAAGTTATCCACAATGTGTTTACTCCAATGCTTTAATGGCAAGGAATTTTACGAGATAGAATTGTTTTATTGTTGATCCAGCACTAATCAGCAGTACCCAGGTTGACCATTTGCATTTTCTTGTGACACAAGTATATAATAAAAGTAGTGTTAAGAGGTTCAAGATGAGATAGAATCTAGCTTAAATGGTATTTAAGAAATGCTATCTCCAATGAAGGATATAGTCATATCTTAGGTACTTCTTTGTGCTGACCTTCAAAAAATAACATGCTATTTCAGAACCTGTATCAGAGTCTCTCAAAAATTGACAAAATAAACCATAATGAAAATATGATAGTGTTAACACTTTGGGCCAGTTCGCACTAGAATCACAAAGGAACAAGGCGTTATTCTGGTGTTCCTCTGTGTTCCTGTAAGATTCCTTTATGTTCCTCTGCTGTGCGATGCATACTGCGGTACCATGCAATCTGCTGCCTGGAAACAATCTCTGTTTGCAATCTGCATTTGGGGTGCCATTAAAAAAATGCATTGGTACCAACAGCAGATTGCAAAAGCAGAGCATTTTGAACGTGGTGCCAGAAACACACATAGAATGTGCCTTTTCATCCCCCTGTTCTGTGTGAACCATCCCTTTTTTTTACATTTCTCTTCAGCACATAATATGGGATTGCTTCCAGCATGTTGGAAATTAATAACTCAACAAAAACAGCATTGGAGGTTAATTGGTCGTGGCCTCTTTATTACTGGTGTAAAATATGTGAACAACTTACATCACATTATCAATAACAATTTAAACTTACTTTCAATAACATCAACCATTGAGAACAACCCAGCCAAAATGATTCAGGTTGAAAATATATCCAGAGACATTTAAATCAACTGTCCCCCAAATGGCCAGTTTTGGTCAATCAACAAAACTGGCCCAACCAGCTGCACCGCGGCCATCTCCACTGCTTTTTGAACATTGGAGTTCAATATGTCAAGGACAATTTCTGACAGATGAACTCCATCTTCTTTATATAAACCCTGCAAACCTCCTTCTAAGTCGACATGCCGAAAAGAAAAGCCACCAATGGATGGCAAAAACATTTTGATTATTTGATTAACTCTCCTTCTGACTTATTCAAAAGGAGAGTTAAGCCAAACTAATCTAGGAATAATTTCAGAAAAGACCAACATCATATCCAGGCAGGACATCTGTAAAAGATGCAGGTCATCTTGGATCTGGAAGATGAGAGCCAGTGTTTTTAAATTACCTATATCATTTCCCCCCACATGGAGGATAAGAACATCCGGGACTGGCCAATACTGAAATAATAAACTCAGCTCTAAGATTAAATCTTGCAAACGCATTCCTCTCCTGCCTTGCCAGAAAACACATACCAAAGAAGGATCGAAATTCAAATTTTCAGTATAGATTCATCTTAAAGCTCTCCTTTCTGCCCAAAATACGAAAGAATGGCTGACAATCCAGATGTATAAGAACCGGCCTGAAATTAAAGTGTTAGGCCAAATATATAATTTATAAGAGTTAGACTTCCATCTCCCAATTTTCTTAATGTTATTAGCATCAATGCCTGATCTAGCTGCCTCCGTGGCAGCTCCTATATGGAATGAATGTGATGTGAAATGCTTGTCGTTCAAATTTAAAATTTACAGACATTTACGAAATACTGAGTTAAATCAGAATTTAGATAGGGGTTACCTGAATCCGGCCTCACTTTTAAATAATCCGATAACCAAGCTACTGGGCAATTGGAGAATCTGGAAATGAATTTTACCATAAACAACTACCTGTTGCAACTTGGTCGGTCTTAGATCTGGGGAGAAAAATTCTTAATTTGGTTTGATCAATAAAAACATTAATCAGCAACATACTTACCTAAGAAGACTTGTTTGGCGGTAGCATTTCAGATATTCTAAAAGCTCCAAAGAAAAGTAATGAAAAACTGACCTAAACATCAAAGATTCATAAGAAGAAAAACATACCATATGGGTTGTTTGAAGCAGTTGTTGCAAAATTGTCTTCTATTCTGGAATCCTTATGAACATGAGATTTTCTATATCCTTTTAAGGCCTGCCTAACTGAAAAGAAATAATTGCACACTGGACAATTACCATTTTTTGAAAGAAGGAAATACCTGTAGTCTTATATATATCAGCCCATGATAAGAATCAGGACATCAATGTTTCCAGGAATTGCAATAGAAGCTGCTCTGAATAATCTGAAGGAGGTAAATCCAATTCTCTTAGAAAATGTTGCCACTGCAACCATGCCGCAGAATAGGTATCCAGCGTGGAAGAGGCAATGGAATTTCTTATGCTGGTCGCAACCAAACTTAAATTAGATCCCATATAAATGGTAGGCAAGGGGCTCCCTTCTCATCTGCAGTGGGAAAAAGGAACCTGAATCTGTTCATCTGCAAATGAGATAGAGAATCCGCAATCTAATTTTGTTTTCCTGGAAGATAATTAGCTTTATCCCACATGTTAAGAGTAACACATTTGAAAACAAGGCGCCTAATCAGGGAAATTACTGGGGGGGATTTTGAAGATAGACAATTAAGAGAAAATAATACTCCTTTATTGTCGGTGTTAAAAAGAATATGCTTATTCCGAACATTTTCACCCCAAATTTCTATGGCTACCAAAAAAAGGAAATAATTCCAAAATAACTATGTTTTTAGTATGTTCTTTAGTGTGCCATGCGGGGGGCCATGGCTCTGCACACCAGTGGGTTTTCCACAATGCTGCAAAACTCACTAATCCTGCTGAGTCAGTAAATAAACTAAAATCCTGATCACAAACAAAAGGATTTTGAAAAATAGCTCTACCATTGAAGTGTTCTAAGAATTGTGACCACACTAGAAGGTCTTCTCTTAAATCTGAAGTCAGTCTGATATGAGAGGAAGGAGATTTTAGCCTATAAAATGCCAAATAAAAACGTCTAGAAAAAAACACAGCCTATAGGCAAAATTCTGGCTGCAAAAGACAATAGGCCAACCAGGCTCTGCATGTCCTTCAAGGAGACCTTTTTCCTCCTTATCAGTCTATTTAATAATGAAGACAACTTAACAATCCTATTTCTTGGAAAACTAAATTCCATAGATATCATATCTATGGGGATAGCTAGAAAAATAATGTTAGTGGTAGGTAATATAGTCTTTTCTTGTGCTAGCAGTGTATTGAATTATTCACACGTATTCAAAAATGTATATAAGTTATTGTGGCATTCCTGGAAGGAGCTACTCAGAAAAAGAAAATCATCCAAGTAATGAAGAAGATTAGATGATTTTAAACGAGTCTGAACCACCCAATCCAGGAAAGTTGCAAAAGCCTCAAAATAGTGGCAACAGATCGAACACCCCATTGGGAGGCATTTGTCAAAAAAAAAAAACATTTGTCAAATAGAAACCTAGGGAATTAAAGGATATTGGATGTAACGGAAGCAAATGGAAAGCTAGCTTAATATCCGCCTTTGACAGAAAGGAACTGAAACCAACCTTTCCAATTATTTGTAAGGCATCCTCAATAGTCGAATAATGCACTGAGGCTGACTCCTCACTTATTTGATCGATTAATGAATTTCCCTTGGGAAAAGATAATTGGTGAATCAGTCTAAAGGAATTGGGTTCCTTTTTTGGAACGATCCCATGGGGGGAAATTCTAAAATTACAGATTGGGGGGGTGCGGTAAATGGACCCTCCACTCTACCTTCCTGTATTTCTCTATGTATTTTGTTCCTTACTAATTCCGGGAATGTCAGTAAAACCGTCAAAAAGCAGCTGGGCCTTCTGCTTGTCTGGGTACCATTGAAGGCACGGAAGCATTCTTAGTAGGTTCACCGAGGAGGACACTTTTCTGAAACCACTCCTTACCTTGTTACTGATTCGTGGCTGCCAATTTCTTAAAACACTTGGTAACAGGATATGATCCTGAACAGAATGCACATTTATGTCAGTATCGGCAGGAGCCGGTTCATTTACAGTGGGAATCATTAAACGCAAAGCAGATCTCTTTTCTGTAACTTCTTGTGTTCGCTCCCATGGGATTTTGTGTAATGAATTGGCATTGGGGTAGAAAAAGATTCAACTACAATCCAATATCTTTTTCTCCCCAGTGTAAGCTGGGGTGGACTGACAATATTTGCCGAAATGATTCATCATATAAGAACCATGCTATACCTCCAAAATGTTTATAAGCCTCTAGTATTATTTCAACATGTTGAAAATGACCCATGCTTTTTTCTGGATGCTTTTCACAAATAACGCTATCATAAATACAAAAGGCCTGCAGCCAATTATTAAAATTACGTGAAACAGGCCTGTGCCTGTCTTCTTCAGACCTATTATCTTTTTTGTCATTTTATAGTAAAAATTCCTTGGTAGAATGAAGGAGCGATAAATTGACAAAATCTCTGCTGCAAATTTTTTCATTAACCACTTCAAGTCCAGACACTTTTATTCCCTTCCTGTCCAGGCCAATTTTCAGCTCTCAGCGCTATCACACTTTGAATGACAATTGCGCGGTCATGCAACACTGTACCCATATGCATTTTTTAGCATTTTTTTGAGACAGACAAAGCGTTATTTTGGTGGTATCTATTCACCACCGGGATTTTTATTTTTGTTTTGCTATATAAATGAAAAAGTCCAAAAATTTTGAAAAAAAGTGTTTTTCTTATAAAGTTTTGCAAATAAATAATCTTTCTTCATACATCTTGGCAATATTTATTCAGTTATCTTTTTAGTAAAAAAAAACCCAAATTAGTTTATAACCAAAAATTATAATTTAAAATTGTTTTTTTTTACATTTTTATTTTATTTTTTTATATTATTATTTATGGGTTTTTTTTACATACTGTCACCCTAGCAGTACACTGTACTACTTGCGAGGGGTTATGAATATATTTTTTTTCTTTTTTACACTGATTGCTTTAAACACCCATAAAGGTTGTAAAAGCAATAATTTCTCCTTCTCTCTGACTGCATTCTTGCAGCCATTGAGAAACACTGTGAGCTGTGATTGGTCACAGCTTGTCACATGGTACAAGGCTGTTGTGAATAGCCTTGTACCAAGTGACCTCTGTGATCATTCACAGATTTCACACGTAGTAAGCAATGATGTCAGAAGTGACATCTTGCTTACTACTCTTCATGTGATCACTGATTGGTCAATCAGTGATCACATGATCGGAACGTACAGCGATCAGTGTTCCACTGTGTCCGGAGGACACAGTGGGCACTGGATCATGGTGCCGCGCGCTCCTAGGGAGCGCGCATAAGCAGGGGGTGGGGAGGCCATTTATAAATGGCCACCCACCCCTGCACTGCCACTGTCTGGCCGTTTATATACAATGGCCGGATGGGAAGTGGTTAATTACTGACGCTAAGTGAAAACCCAATGGCGATAGAACACAAGGCATTGCTTTTAAAGTTGTTTCATGGAGATTAGGTAAAACTTGAGCAGGTGTAGAAATGTTAACTTTCAGAACGTGTAACACGTCATTGCTAACTGAATCTAAAAAATGTGTGCTGCAGATGTTGTAAGGGACAGGAGGGTTCCAAACAGCTGCAGCAGTGACAGGAGGCACTGAATTATGCATAGCATATCCTTAAACCTATTAACCTCCCTGGCAATATTCCTGAATGTAGCTCGGGGTAAAGTTTCAGTACCACAAGCGGTAACCCCGAGCTACACTCGGGCTTACCAAGCGGCGATGCTCTGTGAACCCTCGATCACTTACCTTGTCCTGTGCTCCCGCGATGTCCCTCCTGCAGTGTCCCTGGCAATGTAATCCGGCGGATGCCGGCATCTGGCATCTGGGTTCCGTCCCCTGCGAGCGTGGGGATGGAACGGCAGGAAATTTGAAAATGACAAAAAGTGACATTCACTAAATACACTAAAATCACATAGTAAAACTTTACTGTATCAAACCATTTCACATACATTTTGTCCCTACTGCTTTGTCCTGTGCCCTGCCTGCATTTTTACTGTTCTTTCTGCCTGGAAACTGAGAAACGTCCATGGCGTCCAAAAAGCGTCCCTTTAGGTCAAAAGTGGTTTTGGACAAGCTAGAGAACAGCGATAGTAAATCAGAACCACTTGCACAATTGAGTGGTACTGATTCGTGGGGAAATTCGTCATCAGACACTGAAAACGATTTTGCGACTTTGCTCAGTGATGTGCGAACTTGGCGCAATATTTCAAATTTCAGTGTTTTTGGTTTGAATTAAACTTATTATTTTTGTATTATTATTTTTTATGATTATGTATTAAATTATAATTTATGATTTCGTGTTTCAAGTTTATCCTACCCGAGATGTTTACTAGACTCTTGTTCGGACAGATTTCAGTGAGTTATTCCTAAAAATTACAGGCCTACAAAATAAAACGCCAAATTTCCATGCAAAATAATGGTACTGCTTTCAGCACCAAAAATCTGAAATAATCATACCGCCAGGGAGGTTAATAAGGAAAGCTAAAGATGTTGTTAAGGCAGAAAGGCCGCGATGTCACTTCCCCCGGCATCCTCGGACTGAGAAGACCTCTGCCTGGCGCGTGCTGCTGAAGCATTTGAGGCAGCAGACATGGGCCCGGTGGCCGCAATGGGGAGTGTAGACATCCAATAGACTGACGCGTTTTGAGGATTCGGCGTTGGCTCTGAGGAAGAGGCAAGTCCTCGAAACGTGTCAGATATTGGATGTCTACACTCCCTATTGCGGACTGTTACTCAGCGCGGTGTTGTCCAAGCTGTTCTTTTATGATATGCCTTGACTTTATTCTCGTCAGTGAGTACAACACCTATTTTATTTCTTATTAAATATTTTTTATGGTAATGCACTAGGCCTGTGCGCCCTCTCTTTATTCTTTCCTCATTCAGAATATTTGGATTCCCTTGGTCCATTTGAGGGCAGCAAGGTGTGCATGTTCCAGGACATTCTTAATGTGGTTGTAGCCTGCATCGAGTCCATCCCCAAGCGCAGGAGCATTTGTGTTTACTACAATTACCACCCCTGGGTGACAGATTTCTTATCAACTACACCATAGATTACTCTATCAATCATTCTCAAATTGCTCTAAGTGTGTCTATTAGAGATGAGCGAATCGAACATGACGAAGTGGAATTCGTTCCGAAGATTTGGAAAAATTCTATTCGCGACGAATCCAAAGATTAGCAAACTTCGGATGCACGAATCGAATTTTCCCAAAAATGCCGGCGACATGTGTGGCCACGGAGAAAATGGACAGAGAAGATGGGGCGGGGATCTCTGGGAAGGCGCGCAGACAAGGCACGCTGACCCATAATGCATTCATGACATGTGATCGCATTAGCCAATCATCAGCCAGCCAGCACTATAAATCGCGGCCATCTTAGAATTCTCCATTAGCCTCCGGTCATTCAAGAGAGACAGACCTGTCTGTATTAAGGGACAGAGTTAGGGCCACAGAGACTTTAGGGCCACAGAATCGTTACTCAGGGACACAGAATCGTTACTCAGGGACACAGAATCGTTACTCAGGGACACAGAATCGTTACTTAGGGCCACAGCTATCAAAGAATCGAAAATTTAAAGTGACATACACCCTTTTTTTTTTTGGTGGCTGTCGTGCACAGTTGGTGCTGCAGTTTGCCGATTGTGCAAAATAAACTGACTTTCTGCTTCACAACCACTATTGTACGTTCAAAGAGTTAAATCTATTTACACGCCGGCTGGCGGTAATATTTTTTGGGTGATTAGTGCATTCCAGTGACACAAACGTACAGTTTCCAGCCAACGGCAAGCTGCAATTGACCGATTGTGCTAAATAAACTGCCATTCTGCTTCACAACCACTAATGTACGTTCAAAGAGTTAAATTCATATACACGCCGGGTGGCGGTAATATTTTTTGGGTGATTAGTGCATTCCAGTGACATAAACGTACAGTTTCCAGCCAACGGCAAGCTGCAATTGACCGATTGTGCTAAATAAACTGACTTTCTGCTTCACAACCACTATTGTACGTTCAAAGAGTTAGATCCATTTACACGCCGGGTGGCGGTAATATTTTTTGGGTGATTAGTGCATTCCAGTGACATAAACGTACAGTTTCCAGCCAACGGCAAGCTGCAATTGACCGATTGTGCTAAATAAACTGACTTTCTGCTTCACAACCACTATTGTACGTTCAAAGAGTTAAATCCATATACACGCCGGGTGGCGGTAATATTTTTTGGGTGATTAGTGCATTCCAGTGACATAAACGTACAGTTTCCAGCCAACGGCAAGCTGCAATTGACCGATTGTGCTAAATAAACTGACTTTCTGCTTCACAACCACTATTGTACGTTCAAAGAGTTAGATCCATTTACACGCCGGGTGGCGGTAATATTTTTTGGGTGATTAGTGCATTCCAGTGATCTAAACGTACAGTTTCCAGCCAACGGCAAGCTGCAATTGACCGATTGTGCTAAATAAACTGACTTTCTGCTTCACAACCACTATTGTACGTTCAAAGAGTTAAATCCATATACACGCCGGGTGGCGGTAATATTTTTTGGGTGATTAGTGCATTCCAGTGACATAAACGTACAGTTTCCAGCCAACGGCAAGCTGCAATTGACCGATTGTACTAAATAAACTGACTTTCTGCTTCACAACCACTATTGTACGTTCAAAGAGTTAAATCCATTTACACGCCGGCTGGCGGTAATATTTTTTGGGTGATTAGTGCATTCCAGTGACATAAACGTACAGTTTCCAGCCAACGGCAAGCTGCAATTGACCGATTGTGCTAAATAAACTGACTTTCTGCTTCACAACCACTATTGTACGTTCAAAGAGTTAAATCCATTTACACGCCGGCTGGCGGTAATATTTTTTGGGTGATTAGTGCATTCCAGTGACATAAACGTACAGTTTCCAGCCAACGGCAAGCTGCAATTGACCGATTGTGCTAAATAAACTGACTTTCTGCTTCACAACCACTATTGTACGTTCAAAGAGTTAGATCCATTTACACGCCGGGTGGCGGTAATATTTTTTGGGTGATTAGTGCATTCCAGTGACATAAACGTACAGTTTCCAGCCAACGGCAAGCTGCAATTGACCGATTGTGCTAAATAAACTGACTTTCTGCTTCACAACCACTATTGTACGTTCAAAGAGTTAGATCCATTTACACGCCGGGTGGCGGTAATATTTTTTGGGTGATTAGTGCATTCCAGTGACATAAACATACAGTTTCCAGCCAACGGCAAGCTGCAATTGACCGATTGTGCTAAATAAACTGACTTTCTGCTTCACAACCACTATTGTACGTTCAAAGAGTTAGATCCATTTACACGCCGGGTGGCGGTAATATTTTTTGGGTGATTAGTGCATTCCAGTGACCTAAACGTACAGTTTCCAGCCAACGGCAAGCTGCAATTGACCGATTGTGCTAAATAAACTGACTTTCTGCTTCACAACCACTATTGTACGTTCAAAGAGTTAAATCCATATACACGCCTGGTGGCGGTAATATTTTTTGGGTGATTAGTGCATTCCAGTGACATAAACGTACAGTTTCCAGCCAACGGCAAGCTGCAATTGACCGATTGTGCTAAATAAACTGACTTTCTGCTTCACAACCACTATTGTACGTTCAAAGAGTTAGATCCATTTACACGCCGGGTGGCGGTAATATTTTTTGGGTGATTAGTGCATTCCAGTGATCTAAACGTACAGTTTCCAGCCAACGGCAAGCTGCAATTGACCGATTGTGCTAAATAAACTGACTTTCTGCTTCACAACCACTATTGTACGTTCAAAGAGTTAAATCCATATACACGCCGGGTGGCGGTAATATTTTTGGGTGATTAGTGCATTCCAGTGACATAAACGTACAGTTTCCAGCGAACGGCAAGCTGCAATTGACCGATTGTGCTAAATAAACTGACTTTCTGCTTCACAACCACTATTGTACGTTCAAAGAGTTAAATCCATATACACGCCGGGTGGCGGTAATATTTTTTGGGTGATTAGTGCATTCCAGTGACATAAACGTACAGTTTCCAGCCAACGGCAAGCTGCAATTGACCGATTGTGCTAAATAAACTGACTTTCTGCTTCACAACCACTATTGTACGTTCAAAGAGTTAAATCCATTTACACGCCGGCTGGCGGTAATATTTTTTGGGTGATTAGTGCATTCCAGTGACATAAACGTACAGTTTCCAGCCAACGGCAAGCTGCAATTGACCGATTGTGCTAAATAAACTGACTTTCTGCTTCACAACCACTATTGTACGTTCAAAGAGTTAGATCCATTTACACGCCGGGTGGCGGTAATATTTTTTGGGTGATTAGTGCATTCCAGTGACATAAACGTACAGTTTCCAGCCAACGGCAAGCTGCAATTGACCGATTGTGCTAAATAAACTGACTTTCTGCTTCACAACCACTATTGTACGTTCAAAGAGTTAAATCCGTTTTTATATTTGGGGTGCTTATTGAATTAAAGAGTATGTCAGACAACACGCAGAGGAGTGGCAGAGGAGGCAATGTTTCAGGAGCGAGCAGACGTGGCAGCAGAGGAAGGGGTCGAGGCAGCACTAGTCGCAGCCAGAGGCCAGTGCTCCCGGTGTCATCCAGCGGTCGTGTCTCCACCGACAACCCTGCCGTCATCGATTGGTTGACTCGGTCGTCTTCCTCTTCCCAGGTCACCTCTGACACCTACAGCCAACGGTCGGTGGGTACGTCAGAAACAACCGTTAGTTGGCATGGCCCGGGAGCAAGCCCACTGAAATCACGTGTCCTCAACCTGCCCCTGTCCTTTGGTGTTCCCTCACCAAGCGAAGTATCGCATGCTGTGGGCTCAGCCCCACTGTACAGTGAGGAAGAGCTAACAGAGGGCGGTCAGGAACGGGGGGAGACATCCGCCTCTTCAGCAGCCAGGCGAAGAAGTACTGGCGAGGAGAGTGGCTCGGTAGCCGGTCTAGAGACAGATCTGTCTCCTGACCCACACGCAGCCGAGGGGGCTAGTAGTGACGCGGAGACCCTAATTGATGATGATGAGGCTGATCGCACTTGGCAGCCTCGTCGTCATCAGGCTATTGCTTCCGCATCATCAGGAGAAGAGGGTGCCAGCTTGCCAGCGAGCAAAACAGTCGGTGGGTTGCCCAGGAGGCAGCAGGGTCGCAGCAGTGTCAGTGGAGCCAAACGGCCACGGAGTAGAGCACCAGCTCCACTGCAGCATACCACCACGGCCAGTAGTGGTGCCGGTGTG
Source organism: Staurois parvus (assembly GCF_062004578.1). NCBI lineage: Eukaryota > Metazoa > Chordata > Amphibia > Anura > Ranidae > Staurois > Staurois parvus. Next base: position 15,332,402 of record NW_028317949.1, read on the forward strand.
CACGGAGGAAGTAGCAGTCAGCCAGTGAGGAGTAGCGGGGGCAAACTTTCCTACTCGGCGGTGTGGCAATTTTTCGTCAAGCCGCCCGAGGAAGTAAACGTAGCCGTATGTCGACTATGTGGCCAGAAAGTCAAGCGTGGCCAGGGGGCCAATGTTGGGACTACAGCGTTGCGTCAGCATATGCAGCGTCACCATTCGGTGGCCTGGGAAAACCGTGATAAAGATACGGTTCTGCCTGCCCCAGCCCCCGCTCCATCACCCGCTCCGTTACTTGCTCCGTCACCCGACGTCAATCGCCCTCTATCAGCCAGTCACGGCTCCAACACCTCTGCTGAGGGGAGTTGTCGCTCGTTGGCATCTTCCGCTCGTTCAGATGCTCCTTCTCCTGCTACTCCTCTTCACGGATTCCGTCAGCAGTCTTTCTTGGAATCCGTTTCCAAGAGACAACAGTTTGCGAGCACGCACCCGACGGTGCAGAAGCTGAACATCCTCCTGTCCAAGTTGCTGGTGCTGCAGTCCCTCCCTTTCCAAGTGGTGGACTCAGCACCTTTCCGAGAAATGATGGCTTGTGCCGAGCCGCGGTGGAAAGTGCCAAGCCGGCATTTCTTCGCCAAAAAGGCAGTGCCAGCCCTGCATTCACATGTAGAAGAGATGGTGGGCCAGTCTTTGAGCATGTCGGTCTCTGCCAAAGTGCACGGCAGCGCCGACGTGTGGAGCTGTAACTACGGTCAGGGACAGTACATGTCATTTACGGCCCACTGGGTGAACGTGGTGCCGGCACAGCCACACCAGCAACTTGGACAGGTCACGCCGCTTTTGCCTCCACGTTTGCACGTCCTTGGTCCAGCAAAGATGTCCGCCTCTACCACCTCTTCTTCCGCCGTGTCCTCAGCCGCCACCCCCGTGCCAAGTCCCATTACCCGACCGGCATATCACATGTGCAGGGCGCAACGGTGTCACGCTGTGCTGCACCTGGTATGCCTTGGCGAACGTAGTCACACAGGGGAGGAACTTCTCAGTGTAATGAACAGAGAAATCGACAGATGGCTGTCTCCGCGCAAACTGAAAATCGGAACCATGTAGACCGACAACGGAAAGAACATGGTGTCTGCTCTGCGTCAAGGAAGGTTGTGCCATGCGCCATGCATGGCTCACGTGTTCAATCTGGTTGTCAAGCGGTTCCTAAAATCCACCATCCCACTGCAAGACATCCTTAAAATGTCACATAAACTTTGCATGCATTTCAGCCATTCCTACACCGCAAAGCACACCCTCCTTGAGCTGCAGCGGCAGAACGGAATTCCACAGCATCGCCTGATCTGCGACGTTGCAACAAGGTGGAATTCAACCCTACATATGTTAGACCGCCTTTACGAACAGCGAAAGGCCATCACCGATTTCTTGATGTTACAAGCGGATAAAGGTACTCGCCTGTGTAACTTAGATGTCAGCCATTGGCAGCTCATGCGTGACACCTGCCGCTTGCTCAGGCCCTTTGAGGAGGCCACGCTATTCGTGAGTTGGCAGGACTATGGGATGAACGACGTCATTCCTCTGTTGCACGTCCTGGAACAAATGCTGTTAACAATGGCTGGTCAGGGTGCGGTAGACGTGGCGCACAGATCTCAATGCCACATGACCCCTGTGGGGGCAGGACAGGAAGAAGAGGAGGAGGTAGAGGAGGACATTGGTGCTCAGGAATTATTGAGTGAAATGGGTGGTTTTTCCACTCAGCGGACAGGAGTGGAGGAGCAGGAGCATCTGGTAGAGGAGGAGGAGGAGACAGAGGACCCAGACCCACCGTGGCAGTATGCTGTGGAGATGGAGGCAGGGAGTCCCTCGCATTCCTTGGCACAAATGGCCCATAGCATGCTCGGTTGCTTGCGTAGCGACAGCCGAATAATAACCATCAGACAGAGGGATGACTTTTGGCTGTCCACCTTGTTGGACCCTCGCTACCGTTCAAAAATGGTGGCCTTTTTCACACCTGCTGAGAGGGAGGCCAAAATAAAGTACTATAAAAACCACCTATGTAGTCAGTTGGTCTCTGCCTTTCTGCGCCAACGTCCATCCTCAGACACTGTGGGCCCTGTGCGCTCGCGGGAATTGCTTTGTATATCTGTCGCCTTAGGGGCCGCTGTCTGGCGACATAATTTTTTGTCACTGTGTAGACATCTATTTATAGGCCGATGTTTGGCCACAAAAATATATTTAGTAATAACCTAGCCGTTCAGGCCGCTCCCTGAACACCTCGGGAATTGCTTTGTATATCTGTCGCCTTAGAGGCCACTGTCTGAACAGCTCATGAATTGCTTTCTATATGTGTCGCCTTTGAGGCCGCTGGCTGGACAGCTGATGAATTGATTTGTATATATGTACTTATTGTCCGCTGTCCGGACAGCTCATGAATTACTTTTTGTATATAGCCTTCCAAACCACTCTCAGAATAAGTCATGATATTCATGCTGTGTATAGCCTTATAGGCCAATGGTCAATCAAGTCATGATTGTTATAGTGTGTATAGCCTTATAGGCTGCTGTCTTTACAACTTTATAATTCCATGCAGTATATAGCCCTATCGGCCACTTTCTGGCATCCAGTTGCTGTAGCCCCCATCACCACACTGTGCCACGGGCCCCTGTACCGCCTTCTCATACTGCTGCCAGATCCATCCTCTGCCATGTGCATCTTTGTCGTCTGCTCACGCTGCTGGGTTCCAGTTTTAAACCTAGGCCTGTGTATGGCTTCCGAATACTGCTGCCTCCACCGCCACCCTGCGCCATGTGCCTCTGTCGTCTGCTCACGCTGCTGACGGCTTCCGCTTTTTAACCTAGGCCTGTGTATGGCTTCCGAATACTGCTGCCTCCACCGCCACCCTGCGCCATGTGCCTCTGTCGTCTGCTCACGCTGCTGACGGCTTCCGCTTTTTAAACTAGTCCTGTGTATGTCTTCCGAATACTGCTGCCTCCACCGCCACCCTGCGCCATGTGCCACTTTTGGGTCTCCTCACACTGCTGCCAGGTCCATACTGATTCATGGCCCCCTGTACTGGCTCCTCATGAACGTGGTTCAGCGGGTTTGCATCACTTAACGGCAAATCGTTGACAAATGCTGGGACGTCCAGTGTTGTGCGCATTAAGCCAGACACCAAAGGGCAGCACAGACCTGTTATTACTCGCTCAAGCATGGCTGAACAAAACCAGTCTCTACCACAAATTGGACCCAGACCTGCCCAGGGTCTCATAACTAGATTGCACGGAGGAGTAGAGTCCGTTATCGGAATTAAATAGACAAAACGCCACACCAAAAAGAGTGGCCATTTCCAACACTTATTCCAGAAAGAGGAACAACCCGTTTCATATACGGCCCGTAGACGTTTCACGTCTGCCACATTCAGTCGATTTAAGACGCAAGCTCCACTTCCTGTGGTCTCTGACCGTCGATATACCTTTAAGTGTCAGCTTTGAAGCTATATTCCCTCCGGAGCACTGACACTGGTGCCCTTCCGTCAACATGCCTTTAAGTTTCAGTTTTCAACCATATTCCCCACAGAAGCCAAACTCTTGGGTATCCCAAAAGCTGCTCAGCGGGTCAGGGCAATAAAGCTCCCGGTTCACAGGTTGTTCCGTCTTATGGATGGAAGTACGACGGTATATGATCTTCTTCGCACCCACGGCATTACCTCATAAAATTTCTGCATTGCATCTGCACTCACAACGCTGACTTCCCGGATCGCCACTCAGCCATTGGACTCTTGATAGTCGTCTCCCCACACTGCTGCTGGGGGGACTTTTTAACCTAGGCCTGTGTATGGCCTTCAATTGAAGCTGCTTCCGCTCCGCCACTCTGCCATTGGACTCTTGATAGTCGTCTCCCCACGCTGCTGCTGGGGGGACTTTTTAACATAGGCCTCTGTATGGCCTTTAATTGAAGCTGCTTACGCTCTGCCACTCTGCCATGGGCCTCTTGGGTATCCCAGAAGCTGCTCAGCGGGTCAGGGCAATAAAGCTCCCGGTTCGCAGGTTGTTCCGTCTTATGGATGGAAGTACGACGGTATATGATCTTCTTCGCACCCACGGCATCACCTCATAGAATCTCTGCATTGCATCTGCAATCACAACGCTGACTTCCCGGATCGCCACTCAGCCATTGGACTCTTGATAGTCGTCTCCCCACACTGCTGCTGGGGGGACTTTTTAACCTAGGCCTGTGTATGGCCTTCAATTGAAGCTGCTTCCGCTCCGCCACTCTGCCATTGGACTCTTGATAGTCGTCTCCCCACGCTGCTGCTGAGGGGACTTTTTAACATAGGCCTGTGTATGGCCTTTAATTGAAGCTGCTTACGCTCCGCCACTCTGCCATGGGCCTCTTGGGTATCCCAGAAGCTGCTCAGCGGGTCAGGGCAATAAAGCTCCCGGTTCGCAGGTTGTTCCGTCTTATGGATGGAAGTACGACGGTATATGATCTTCTTCGCACCCACGGCATCACCTCATAGAATCTCTGCATTGCATCTGCAATCACAACGCTGACTTCCCGGATTGCCACTCAGCCATTGGACTCTTGATAGTCATCTCCCCACACTGCTGCTGGGGGGACTTTTTAACCTAGGCCTGTGTATGGCCTTCAATTGAAGCTGCTTCCGCTCCGCCACTCTGCCATTGGACTCTTGATAGTCGTCTCCCCACGCTGCTGCTGGGGGGACTTTTTAACCTAGGCCTGTGTATGGCCTTCAATTGAAGCTGCTTCTGCTCCGCCACTCTGCCATTGGACTCTTGATAGTCGTCTCCCCACACTGCTGCTGGGGGGACTTTTTAACATAGGCCTCTGTATGGCCTTCAATTTAAGCTGCTTACGCTTCGCCACTCTGCCATGGGCCCCTGTACCACCTCCTCTTCCTGCTGCCAGGTCCAGAGTGTGTCATGGGTCCCTGTACGGCCTCCCATTGCTGCTGACTTCATCGCCAGACTCTGCCATGTGCCACTTTCAGGTCTCCTTACACTGTTGGTGGGTTTCATTTTGTGATAGGGTGCTGTATGGCCTTCCATTGCTGCTGCCTCCACCGCCACCCTGCGCCATGTGCCTCTGTCGTCTGCTCACGCTGCTGACGGCTTCTGCTTTTTAACCGAGGCCTGTGTTTGGCTTCCGAATACTGCTGCATCCACCGCCACCCTGCGCCATGTGTTACTGTCGTCTGCTCACGCTGCTGACGGCTTCCGCTTTTTAACCTAGGCCTGTGTATGGCTTCAGAATAATGCTGCCTACACCGCCACCCTGCGCCATGTGCCTCTGTCGTCTGCTCACGCTGCTGCCAGGTCCATACTGATTCATGGCCCCCTGTACCGGCTCCTCATGAACGTGGTTCAGCAGGTTTGCATCACTTAACGGCAAATCGTTGACAAACGCTGGGACGTTCAGTGTTGTGCGCATTAAGCCAGACACCAAAGGGCAGCACAGACCTGTTATTACTCGCTCAAGCATGGCTGAACAAAACCAGTCTCTACCACAAATTGGACCCAGACCTGCCCAGGGTCTCGTAAGTAGATTGCACGGAGGAGTAGAGTTCGTTATTGGAATTAACTGTGAGGGACTTTTAAACCTAGGCCTGTGTATGGCCTTCAATTGAAGCTGCTTCTGCTCCGCCACTCTGCCATTGGACTCTTGATAGTCGTCTCCCCACGCTGCTGCTGGGGGGACTTTTTAACATAGGCCTCTGTATGACCTTCAATTTTAGCTGCTTACGCTCTGCCACTCTGCCATGGGCCCCTGTACCGCCTCCTCATGCTGCTGCCAGGCCCGTAATCTGCCATGGGCCCCCGTACCGACTCCTCATGCTGCTGCCAGGCCCATAATCTGTCATGGACCCCTGTACCGCCTCCTCATGCTGCTGCCAGGTCCAGAGTGTGTCATGGGTCCCTGTACGGCCTCCCATTGCTGCTGTCTCCATCGCCACACTCTGCCATGTGCCACTTTCAGGTCTCCTCACACTGCTGGTGGGTTCCATTTTGTCATAGGGTGCTGTATGGCCTCCCATTGCTGCTGCCTCCACCGCCACACTGTGGCTCCACACTCTGGTTTTGGCCCCGTGACTGCCCAAATGAGTGAAGTGTGCGGTGATTCTAAGATCGACGGCACTCATCTGCATGTCATACTGACTGACAGTATTATTTCTCTTCCCCAGCAGACTCCAAGGGCATTTAAATTAAAGGTACAGTGTTCTGCACTAATATAAAGGCTCTCTGAAGCCTAGAAACACCCTTTTTATAAGTTAAATTCGCAGCGAATATATTCGGCTCGAAGCGAATTTATTCAGCGAATTCGGCGAATCAGCCGAACCGAATTTTTGAATAATTCGCTCATCTCTAGTGTCTATCATACATTTACTAGTTGTAATTAAATATTGTTACTCCATATCTCAGAGAATGTTCCCAGAGTGTTTTAATTTTCAACCTTGGTCTTACCATTCCTATCATTCAGATTACTAATAATAAATTGAATGTGTATATTTGTATTTTCACAGCAATAAAGGAGACAGTAGAGAGTAGAGAATTCAATACAAGAGGGTTCAGATGGCCCTGATCATTTAAATGTACAATTCAGAAAGGAAATTTCAAATGATACAAAATGTAATAACTATGAGAGATGAGCTGACAGAGAAGAAAACTACAGTAAAGGCAAGACAAGCCTCCCTAAAGAAATTACTTTTCAGGGATCATCTAAAGGCATACAGAGTAGGAGATAGCAGAGCACCACAGATTGGTGTAGGAATTTCAGAGGATGACAGAGGCCCTGGAGAATCCCTGGAGGTGAGCATAGGAGGAGATGACATGGGGGCATGATAGTAGATGGTCTTGTGAGAAGGTGAAGAGGATGGTTTACATCAAGATGTTGTAGCTTGGGGTAAAATTCTGGATGGCTTTGTATATTGTTGTTACAATTTTAAATTTTATTTGTTGGGTGAGCAAAAGCCAGTGGAGAGATTGACAGAAAGGGGTGGTAGACACTTTGGTGGATAATTTTGAATGGTAAACAATATTTAATTTTTTTCTGTGTTAAAATTCCCAGGAAGAAAATCTACTGTCTCTGTTTATTTCTAGACTTTCTCTCACAGAAGGGAGAGGTGTCATAATATTGCAGTAGGAATTTATACTCCTTTACAAGCAGTTCTCTTTTATTTAATATTTGTAATGCTCATATATTCTGATATTTCTGCTAGTTTTTTTCAAATTTGCTGTTAAAATTATGCAACATTTCTCTTGCAGCAGTCATTTTGCATGATAAGACACACAGTCATACAGTTATTACAAGTGGAACTCAAAATCACATCTACCAGTTAACTTTTAGCTGAGGGTTTCTTTTCCTTAAATGAAGACACTCACATTTCACACTCTAGGTGCTTTATCCGGTGTGTTTTCATGGCAACAGACTAGCTTGCTATCCAATCCTCCTAACCCCTATTCATAGAGGCTTCTTCAGGTTGCCTTTTGCTACCCTCTGACGTCACTTATGGTATGCTAGTCCGTTATGAGATATTCCAGCACTGCAGTGCCTCTCCTCACTGTCCACACCCAGATTTTCTTCTGGTGTGTATCACGACTTGCCCATTGTATAGAGCACCATCCTGAGGGTGCACTCACTGATATTGAGTTCAAATTCTTTGGCTGGTATAACAATTTTTCATCATTGCCACTTCTAAGGGTTTAGTAGAGCATAGCTTATGTTCTGTGGGGATTACTATTCCTATCAATAAGCAGACTGTTTTAACCTATGAATTTATATGTTCCTTAATAAACTTTCTACATGCTACTCATTGACTGTGGATTATACCCACTTTATATGCTGAGTTAGCACTTTGGGATAATTTGTGGTCCAATATCATTCCCATTTGGTCAAGTCTTACCATGTGCCTTCTTGTCGAGGAAGTTTACATGTCATCACCCATTACTCCTAGTGGTATTTTCTATCAGCTGGGACTATGTCTTGAAATATTTGCTACACATTGTATCAGTTATGTCATACTTTAGCACCTGTGTGTGGATTTTTTTTAATTCATACTTGGTATCTATTTGTAGAGTTGTACAATGGTAGACCAGGGGTTACGTTCTTGTGTGAATAATTAATAGTTCACACTTTTGATACAATGTCGTATATGTGTGTGGAGGGCCAATCACGGTTTGCATATTTTAAAAGCAGATCTGTCATTTTTTATTGGGAGTTTCGGTATTATTTTGTTGTTGGTGGGTTTAAACAATGAATAATGTTTTTGTAATCAAATTTAATTTATCTCTTGGATTGTAGTCTCATTTTTCTATCCTGCCTTTGAAATTTTATATGTTGTAGTCATTTGAGAGATGTTCATCACATTTGATTGATAGTACACAAAGTAGTGTATAATATAAAATAAAGATGTAGTTTAATACACTTCATGTTTATGAAAATCTAGCAGCAGCTTTACTCCAGATAGTGAATATAACATTGACCTAGCTGTTTTGTTCCTCTAAAGTAGACAAGACAGTTTGAGACGTACAATTTGATATGAACATTATATATTAATCTAACATTGCAAAAATAAAGTAAATATTGACAGAGGCGAAAGAAGGAATACACTTTTAGGGCTGACTGAGTTAAAGGAACTATGATCAGTGAGGAGATTACAACTATACCCTCTTGTTTATTAATATGCCTGGGGCATGGCTTATAAACCTCAGTATCAAAGAACGGCAGGAGATGCACACTATTTTAGGCTAGTAGCGTTTTTCAAGCTTCAGCATTTAGGAGCAGAAAAAAATAGTTTTTTTTAGAGTTTTTCTGAGTGTTTTTCTAGCAGAAAAAAACACTAAACGCTCCTAAATGCCAATCTACAACCATTTATTTTATTTTATCTTTCACCATCACGGATCTACACTAATCAGAGACTAATCACATATGCACCTGGAAACACCAATTGGGGACGTTCTTATCACATCTATACTTCACCATATGTTTGTAGTGCGTATATTTGCACTTCACCATACGCCATAGTGCGTGTATTGATTTCTGGCACCTTAAATGTTTGCGGATATTATATCTTGTCATCTATTTATGTCACTATAATAGATAAGGTCATTGAACTTGGTCACTTTCATATTTTTAAACCTTTGCGGATATTATAGCTTGTCATCTTATATTATTATCTACCGTATTTTTCGCTCCATAAGACGCACCTGACCATAAGACGCACCTAGGTTTTAGAGGCAGAAAACAGGAAAAAAAAATTCTGAACTAATGGACTGCAGACATAGTACAGGAGATGACCAGAGACTGCGGACACAGTACAGGGGATGACCAGAGACTGCGGACACAGTGCAGGGGATGACCAGAGACTGCGGACACAGTGCAGGGGATGACCAGAGACTGCGGACACAGTGCAGGGGATGACCAGAGACTGCGGACACAGTGCAGGGGATGACCAGAGACTGCGGACACAGTGCAGGGGATGACCAGAGACTGCGGACACAGTGCAGGAGATGACCAGAGACTGCGGCCACAGTGCAGGAGATGACCAGAGACTGCGGCCACAGTGCAGGAGATGACCAGAGACTGCGGCCACAGTGCAGGGAATGACCAGAGACTGCGGACACAGTGCAGGAGATGACCAGAGACTGCGGACACAGTGCAGGGAATGACCAGAGACTGCGGACACAGTGCAGGAGATGACCAGAGACTGCGGACACAGTGCAGGGGATGACCAGAGACTGCGGACACAGTGCAGGGGATGACCAGAGACTGCGGACACAGTACAGGGATGACCAGAGACTGCGGACACAGTACAGGGATGACCAGAGACTGCGGACACAGTACAGGGATGACCAGAGACTGCGGACAGCACAGGGATGACCAGAGACTGTGGATAGTACAGGGGATGACTGCTGACCTTTGGGGAGGGGGGGGAGCGGGTACCTGAATTTGACAGATACCCGCTCCCACTTCCGTGGAGTTGTTCTTTCATCTTACCTGTTCCTCTATCCAGCCGCGCGCTGTCTTCCCGGCTTCTGTAATGACGCTCGGCATGACAGCCGGGTGCCCAGTGCGCATGAGCGAGAAGCACTTGCGCTTTGTGATTGGTCCGGCGGCTTCTGGGATCTGTCATGTGTCCCAGGTGCCGCCTTACCATTCACAAAAAGCACCGCTTCCTGCGCATGCGCACTTGGCACCCGGCTGTCATGCCCACACTACAGAAGCCGGGAAGACCGCGCCGCTGGATAGAGGAACGGGTAAGATGAAAGAACAACTCCACGGAAGTGGGAGCGGGTATCTGTCAAATTCAGGTACCCGCTCCCCCCCCTCCCCAAAGGTCAGCAGTCATCTCTATAAGGTCCCGCTGTAGAGCTGAGCGGCCGGCCCGGTATTCTGACACGGCGGCAGTGGAAATACCGGACCGGCCGCTCCATATTCGCCCCATAAGATGCACTGACATTTTCCCCCCTTTTTTGGGGGGAAAAAAGTGCGTCTTATGGTGCGAAAAATACGGTATTTATGTCACTATAACAGATAAGGTCATTGAACTTGGTCACTTTCATATTTTTAAATTTTGTTATATTGGTATCATATAATTTATCATTTACGATTTTATGTGTTTTATCGTACTTTTAGCACTGCATTAGTTTTATTTTATGCTTTAATATATTGTTTTATTCATTTATATATTTTAATAGAGCTCACTTGAATATTATTACTTCTAAACACTACTAAAACACTACTAAAACTGCTATTACCAGCGTTTTTATTTAGCCAGCGTTTTATTTAGTGTAAAAAAAATGGTAGTGTGCATGGAGCCTTAGAAAGATTATATAACATTTACATTTGCACAGCATAATGAAAGAGCCATTCAAATGTCACTAGAAGCTAATAAATAGATTTAAGTAAAGTTGAACAACCATAAGTTACAGCAACTGATGTGTGCACATAGACAAATAGATACATCTGGTTAGTCTTGAATCTGCTCACTTGTACATAATATAGAAACATTGCAAATAGGATCTTAGTAAAACTCTGCCTATATGATTTCATTAAAATGGATGTTTTGGATTTATTCTTTGAAATTATTTTGTTTAGCAGTTTCCTATTTTACTTTCATTTATAATTACAGCCGAGGATGCACCTTCACCAACTTGAAAGGCACGAAAAAATCATATTGTATATAAAAAAGACTCACTAAAACTAATGAGGCACTTTTCATATTAAAGTCTGAGGCTCATGTACAATATTTTGAAGGTGGAACAAAATCTCATTAAAAAGTCCAATTAAATAAGAATGAAAAATAGGGAATACTGTTAACTTTGATATAGTTGCAAAAAAAAACTGTCAGTTTGAGAGCTTTAAAATTTGTCATTTAGAAAGTTATCTTTTCAACTTTACTGCGTTTGAAATCTTGTACAGCAGCAACTTCCATCATGTTAACTAATTGAGTTTGTTCCTTTAAAAGACACATTGTTTAATATACAATTAGAATAGAATTTTCAAAGACATCCATGTTTAGAAAGATCCTTGTGAAATTAATGAAACAACAGTGTTTATTAAGGAAGCAGGTTTCTTAAAAATATATTGTTTAAATAAACTGACGGATGGTGAGAGTTTGGTGAAGAACAAAAATGATTATCTAAAGTGAATTACCTGTTGTCTGGTTTACAGTTTGATGTATTCAAAGCTTATTGGGTCTGATTTACTGAAGGAGTAGAGCATGTTTAATCCACAGAGTGAAATGTTAGATGTTATTATAGAGAAGGAGGTGAAGCCAAGCAAATATTCACTTTGCAAAGAATACCCAATTGCATGCAGGAAAAATTAAAAAGCGTACTTTTTGCTAGCACACGATTGGATGATTAAATTTAGCACTTTACTTTCACTAAATCAAGGTAAAATACACTTTGTATACTCTTTTAGTAAATCAACCCTGGAGTGCAGGTCTTGTAGTGAAACCACTGTCATTTACAAGGATGGAGTACATTAACCTTTGTTTTATAATAAAAATTCTAAGTTGTTCATAGAAGTTGCTTTTTTGTGATTTCTGTTCTTATTGCAGTGGAATAATTTACAGAAATAGCTATAAACACAGTCAAAACCATCTTAAATTGTAGTAATGAAACATGCAAGAACAGTTTTTATGCAGATTTTTATAAATAAAAATATGATGAACATTCGCTCAGTTTGCATTCATTCTTCAGTTTTTAAAATGACTCTCCTTGGATATGTAAAGTCTAAATAGTAATATCCCACCACTTAGAATTCCATTTATGACTACAGCACAGAATAAATAAAAAAGAACAAATATATATGGGATGAATTTATGCTAGGATTTTTTAAGGCAAGCACATAGAGTACAAACGAAATACCATGAACTACTGACTGCTAAAAAGTACTGCAACAAAGAATGTCATATGTTTCCTATGTAAATACAGGTGACATAGACCTTTTCTGGCAATTTTTAAAATATGTTTTCTTTTTAAAAATGTATTCATTAAAAAAATTAGCTTTAACATCTAAGAGCAGTACCCCAGAGTGGCCAGGAATTGAGCTAATTACAACCTATAATATGTCAAAATAAAGGGAAGAACCTAATTGGTTCAGGTACTGCATACCTGCCTCTGAAGGGGGAAGGTACAGTGCTACTGTATGCCCCTCCTAACTTATATAGCATTTTCGCACCCTTTACCTGTTACATAGAATTAGGATCTTGAAAACAATATCCACCTACTAATAAAATATTATATATAAGATGGCAGTTGACAGGATCAACTTTTTATACATGTGTGTATTTCATCCAGGGTGTTGTTTCTTGATTCATTTTCCAAGTATGTTTTTTCTGAGCATTCAATGGTAAGTGTCAATATTTACTGTCTTACTTTCAAATATTTTTTAATCTTGAAGGCCATTTTTTGACAATATAACCTGAGTGGTTGTTGTGGATTGTTAATTAACCAGTTCTCAACTGGCCTATAGTCAAATGACGGTGCGGGACAGTCATCTTTCTGGGTGGACGTCATATGATGTCCTCCTGAAACACACCTTGTGCACTCCCCAAGGTCCTTGTTGCAACATGATCTGTTACCCGCTGTGTCCACTGGAAACAGTGGATAACCAATCTGTGTATCGGCTCGCTTTGACCAATCAGAGCAGATCACATGACAATTGTACACAATTGTAATAAATTACTTTCATTCATGCCATTGTGTGCTACATCCATTGTGTACTATTGTGTTGATCTCTGTGATTGGTCACAGTGATCACATGGTACACAGTCAATCACAGTCCATCTGTACCATGTGATTAACTGTGGCTATTCACAGCTAACCACAATAGTAAACACTGAATGAATCCATTTCATTCAGTATACATTGTTGCTTATACCATAGAAATTCACTGGTATAAGCAATCATAATGTTTAAAAAAAATCCTGATCACTTCCCCAGAGTAGTATATTATTACTATGGTAACATTATATTGCTCTGGTCACAGTGTGTTACCAAAACAAAAAGGTAAAAAAAATAAAGAAATGTAATAAAAAACAAAAAAGGAAAAAATGGTGGTTATTAACCACTTGCCTACCAGGCACTTATACCCCCTTATTTACCAGGCCAATTTTCAGCTTTCAGCGCTGCCGCACTTTGATTGACAATTGCGCAGTCATGCAACATTGTACCCATATGAAATTTTGATCATTTTTTTCTCACAATTAGAGCTTTCTTTTGGTGGTATTTAATCGCCACTGGGTGCTTTACTTTTTGCGCTATAAATTAAAAAATGTGCAAAAAATTTGAAAAAAAAAAAAAGTTTATTTGTTTCTTTTATAAAATTTTTCAAACAGGTATTTTTTCTCCTTCACTGATTTGCGTTGATGAGGCGGCACTGATGGGCACTGATAGGCAGCACTGATGGGCACTGATAGGCAGCACTAAAGGGCACTGATAGGCAGTACTAATGAGGTGGCACGGATAGGCGGCACTGATAGACAGCACTAATTAGGGGTCACGGATAGGCGGCACTGATATGCAGCACTGATAGGCGGCACTGATAGGTGACACTGATGATGGGTACTGATAGACGGCACTGACTGGCATCACTTCTGGGCACTGACTGGTGGCACTGACTGGCACAACCCCTGGGCACTGACTGGTGGCACTGACTGGCAGCACTGCTGGGCTGCACTGGTGGGTGGCACTGGTGGGCAGCACTGGTGGGTGGGCACAGGTGGGTGGCACTGGTGGGCACAGGTGGGTGGCACTGGTGGGCACAGGTGGGTGGGCACAGGTGGGTGGCACTGCTGGGCACATGTAGGTGGCACTTATGGGCACAGGTAGGTGGCACTGCAGAGTGGCACAGGTGGGTGCACTGCTGGGCACAGGTGGGGGCACTGCTGGGCACAGGTGGGGGCACTGCTGGGAACGGGTGGGCGGGGCTAGTGGGTGCACTGCTGGGCGGAACTTGCGGGTGTCACTGCTGGGCACCGATCATCAGGGCACTGATCATCAGTGCCCTGATGATCGGTGCCGATCCCCGCTCTGACAACTGCCGGTTCTCGGCAGTACTTTCCTCACGATCTGACAGCGTGAGGAAAGTGCAGCCGAGAACCGGCACTTGCATTTCCCTGTGATCAGCGTGTCATTGGACACCGCTGATCACGTGGTAAAAGGCCGGTGGGATCGGCCTTTCACCACATCACGTGATCAGCTGTGTCCGTGATGTCATATGACGTCCACTCAGAACTGGCCGGCCGCGGTGAAGCCGTCATTCGGCTATGCGCGGTCGGCAAGAGGTTAAACACTACCAAAAGAATACTTTATTTGTGTGAAAAAAATAATAAACATTTAATATATACATTGTAATTGTGCTACAGCGCTGAAAGCTGAAAATTGGAAGGGGGTGAAAGTGCCCAGTATTAAAGTGGTTAAGCTGTTGCCATCCACTTGAAACATACAATATGTGCAGAGGCAAAAGGGTGAGCTTTAATGCCCACATGCCACACATATGAATCACTGGGCGACCAATGTTTCTGTGCTGAGATCACACTCAATGCACACTGCCAGCACAGAGATCAAGCTGTCAAAAACAACTCTCAATCCCCACTAACCATCAAAAACTGGCAGGTCTGGCTCCAGATCATGTGACCACTGTGACACTCAATCACAGTAGTCATATTATTTCCAATCCTTCCAACTCCCCTGGGGTGCAGACCCTGTTAAAGGAATGCTGGGGTTGTGTGGGAAGGGATTAATATAGGTGGCACAATATGTTGGCAATGAATAAGGTTATGGGGTATGTGTAGCTATATCTTGGAATATAAACTAGTATCAGGACAGCAGGAGTTTTACATGCCCAGTTAGCTGCTGCCTTTTAGGGGAAAAGGGGAAAGCACTTTTTAAAAGTAGATCTTTAAAATCAACTGTATAGCAAGGTTAGCTTGTTAAACATGCTCCCTTCTAACATGCTGAAATACTGAGGAAACGTTAAAAAATACAAGGTACCCTCCTTTCCCCTAGCTTCTGTCTAGAGCACCTAGACCAGTGTGATGTCATTCGCCTTCAATATGACAATCCTGCAGCATCTGTTGCACCATCTTCTCATGAGATTTGGAATCCCATCAGCAGAATGGTGATATCACCCCCCCAATCTACAAAACCCAGAAGAAAGGCATTTCAGCAAAGAGGGGAACTCTAAAAAAGCAGACATTTTATACAGTGCAAGCTCTACTTTAGTAAAAACTGAAAAAAGTGTCACATGTACAGTACAATGCAGCATATTATTTTGTATTTGCTGATATTACCATTTGATCATTGATCAAACTGAGGCTTATTAAAAAAATAATTACCTAGCACTTTTGCAAAAAATCAATTTTCTGTTAAAAACAATGTGTATTAAATAGCAATCACATAAACTAAGCTAAAAACATTATTGTCATAATTATAATCATAATTACAAGAAAACTTACTTTTATAAAAGAAAATATAGAAAGAAAAAATATAAAATTGCTACACAAGCCATTTTGTAATTTACTATTTTTAAAAATTGTATTCTAAAACAACCCATGCCACTAATATCCTTAAAAATATTATTCAAGCTGCTGTGTTTTAACACAAAAATAGCGTTTTCCCAAATGACATACAATTTCACAACACTAAACCATGAATTAAATATGCAAAAGCTGCAAACACTATGCAATAAACCTGTGCCAACAATGAAGTGTCCAGTGCAATTATTGCACAAATGGATGACAAATTAGCTTAACTTCAACTATACAATGAACCAGTAACAGTAAAGTGTTCTCTGCAATTTCTACCCAAAGAAAAAAGTGCCCAGTGCTAAATTCTTAAGGTGCTCAGTGCACCTCAGGCACTCCTGTTACATTAAATCTTCATTCAAAAATTATATGCGTAGTTCTTAGAATCTTCTTAATGTGGAACTCATCACATGCGTGCCTCCACCTCCATTCAAGAAAATTTGCTGGCTTACCGTGACCCCGTTTCAAACCAATTAATTTTAATTTCAATATTTTTTATTGAAGTTTTAATAACAAGACATTGTAGGTAAATATGGTTCCTTTCACAGATAATGCAGTACAGGATAGTAAACAATATTTTCCCCACCATTTGGCTGAGGGTAATACTAGAATATGTGGCGCTGGCATGAGAGGTATGCTCAGTATATTCTGAACCATGTAAGGTTGTAGAAGAGATATATAGGGTGTAGGGAAATAGGGGAGGTGGGAAGGGGGAGAGGGAAGGGAAGGGTAGATGCACCAGTCTGGGCAGATGGGTCAAGGAATTTTATAGTGAATTTATCAGAATTTTACGGAGCAGTTTGTAACCATCGAGACCAATGGAGCTTAAATGTGTGATGGGCAGAATTGTTTAGGGCAGATATTTTTTCCATATCACATTGGAAGTTAAGGTCTGTTATCAGTGAAGTAAGGGAAGGAGATTTAGTAGTGTTCCATAATTTAGTTATGTTTATTTTAGCTGCCAATAATGTATGAATAATAATGGTACGGGAATCATTGATTCCAATATGGAGGAGTGCTAGAGCAGCGTTTGGGGTTATTGGAGTTTTAATTAATGTTGAGAGCATTTGGAAGACGCTGTTCCAGAAGGATTTAAGTGATTTGCATGTCCATAGTGTATGGAGCGTTGATCCTATTTCTCCACACTGTCTCCAACAGGAGGAGGAATGCTGTGGATAGTATAGTGAAGGTTTAACGGGAGTTAAGTGCCATTGATGTAGTATTTTTAGGTACGATTCCCAATGAGATCTACATTGTGAGGCTCTATAGGTGATGTTGAAGGTTTTTTCCCACAAATGTGGAGGTATTGGTTGTAGGAGAGTTTTTTCCCAGTTAATTAAGGAGGAAGATTGTAGGGTAAATAGTGAGTCTACTATTAGTGTGTAAAAGGTAGAGATACCTTTACCTGGATATTTCGTTTTGTTAAAGAATTGGCATGCGGTGGTAGGAACTTTCATAAAATGAGGAATAATTATTGTTCGTAATCAGTGAGCTATTCTCAGGTAGGTGAAGTATTCGGTTGCGGGTAGATTAAGTTTATCATGGACAGTCTGGAACGATTTCAAATTGTGATTTGTGTAGAGATCTTTTATGGCGGTTAGGCCGGATTTTTCCCATTGTAATAGAGTTAGGGATGGAGTGATGAGGTGTAGTATATTGATTGGGGTGGGTATGTGTTTGGTATTTTCAAATTTAGTAGCTGTAAGGTTGTACTAGGCTTGGAGAGAGGCTTGGATACAAGGGTGTTTAAGTAGGTATTTGGTTTGGGGTATTTGCGGTGTGAAGACTATGTTTCAAGGTAAAAGTGGGAGCAATGGGAGTGTTTCCATGGTAGACCATAATTTTTCTTTTGTTGGGTGCCACCAAAAGTATATTTGGTCAAGAAGAGTCGCATTGTAGTATGATTTTAAGTGTGGAAGGCCTACTCCTCCTCTGGATGTTGGACGTAATAGTAGATTTGTAGTACATGTGGGTTTTTTAGAATTCCAGAGGAATTTAGAGAAGACTGTTTGTAGTTTAGAGAAGAAGATATTGGGAATGGAAATAGGAAGAGTGCGGAATATATATAGAATTTTTGGTAATATGTACATTTTCAGAGTCGCTACTCGTCCCAGTTTTGAGAGTGTTGATGTACAAAGTGTATGCACTTTTTGTAAATATCTAGTCCAGTTGAATATTTACTTGATTCATCACATATTTATTCCACTGGGGGCTGATTGCTCTGCTGGGCATTTGTTTCTACAATCATTTAATACTGTTTTTGTTGATTTTCACACTTTATGCTTCAGCTCAGCTGGGTGTTTATTACAGTTTGGCTATGTGTTTACTGCTATTGTGATCGTGTTTAATTCTTGATATACGTTTCACATATTTTACTGTTTTTGTTGTTTTTTACACTTTATTCTTCAGCTCAGCTGGGTGTTTATTATACATTTGCCAGGTGTTATTGCAACTTGATTTTGGTTTATTTTTTATATATGTTTCACATATTATATGGATTTAGTGGCTCAGCCAGTTTTTTTTTATTTGACTTTATTTGTTTCACAGATTTATTCAATTACACATTGGGTTTGGTGCTCAGGAGGGTGTTTATTTATAATTATTGTATTTTTGGGGTCACTAGGGGGAAGCGCAGCACTATTCTTGGGGAATTTTATTGACATGGGGCACATTTAGGTGCTTGCAGCAGGTTATCATTTATTTGTGGCAGCACATGAGTATTATATCCTTATATATAGTGTCCAAAGAAGGCGTCTGCTGGCTGTTTAATGAGAGCCACTGTAAGTGTTTTATTTGCAGTGGAGCTCACCCAGTGGCCTGCTGTTTCTGCAAACAGAAAATACCCCCTACCAAACCAGATACCAAGACTGACCTTCCTAAGCCAGAGGACACCGGTGAATGTCCCAAAGATGTTTCACTGGCTTGCCCAGTACCCCCTCAGAAGAGAGGTGTTGATCCTTTGGGACAGATTTGATCTGGGGTTTTGGATCATCTTCATACCTTTTTTCCTTATGATGGAGATGTAATAAAGAGGTGGGGACAGTGTCATATATATGGTGGTATTGTCCTCTGATTTACACATATTATTAGTAAATTCTTGAACTGATTCACAAAATCACCTAATATCTGACTCCCATATGAACCATGGGTGGTCCTGTTCCATAAAACCCAAATTTCAGTCCCAAAGTATAAAAAAAAATTGTACTCCACTTATTGAATACAGCCAAAAGCCTAATCCCAAAGCACTAGAAACCCACAAATCTACCTACAGTGAGTGAATGGTTACTGAGGATCTCCAAAATCTGCCTGATCAGTCTGACTTTTTAACATTTTACTCTATCTGGAAAGAATTGATAACTTTGAAAACCTCAGAAACCTAAAAAGACTGAATGAACAATATACCCTTTATGGTAGTAATAAATGATGAACTCCATGCAGATAGTTAATTCTAAGATTATTGTTGAACATCTTCATTGCAGCATAAGAATAAGAACAGAACACAGAGTTGCATGCTGTTCTCTTTTCTTTTTCCCCTTGAAATATCTTTTTTTTTTTTGCCTTCTTTTTCTACAACAGAGGAACATTTTCTATTCTTGTTTGAACTTATCTATAATACTTTATATGATTTATGGATTATACTGCAATTGTGACTTTTTAGTGTTTGGTGTTCATGTCTGGTGACTTCACATGTTCTTTTTTTTCCCCTCTTCTTTTACATCTTAATTTGTCTTTGGTGTTTAAAAGTAATAAAATAATTGATTATCATAATGAGTACAAATCTTCCCAATCAGGACATGGTAAAACAAACAGATATTCCTTCAGAGCAGGAATGGTATGAGTCTGCAGCAAAGTTTGTTAAAATCCTTGCAATGTACATATATAATCCAGGGGGTATAATTTGTGTTCAGTTATATAAATAATACATTCTCTATAAATCATTTAAATTATATATCAAACAGGTGTTGAAATAAAGGTAAAATGGTAGTAAAGATTTTCAATAGATACTGTACCTGTATATAATCTGTACATTTTTTTTTAGAAATGTGGTTACTAGTGGTTAAAATATCTGAACACAATAGTAAAATTGAACTAGAAAATCACCAAGAAAAGTTATTACCAATCTTATGTGATATAATATCATCATTTAGAATCTCCAAATATAGTGTTAGTCAACAGATAAATTCCTTATTAGCTCATGATTATTCATAACTCTGTTTATAGGATATAGAATCAGGTTGTTGGCCTCAAGGGTACCACATCCATAATTGTACCATATTGTGTTGAAATAAATCAGACTTTATAGGGACCCAGAACAAGATATTGTAGTTAATATATTAGTTTTATTAAATATGAAAACGATTGTTGCAGCATTAATTACCATCAACCCAGTTCTATAACCCTTAAATTGTTAAACTGGGATAGAAAACACCTCTTAATTACTTATGCTTGATTTCTGTTTTGGTAATTATTGTTCCTTGAATGCTTGTTCTAAAAAAAAGAATGTACAGTTGTATCAGACAATTGCAGACTTTTTTACTACCATCTATGACAGGCTCATGTCTTTTATCATGTCCTATAGATGCATTTTCTAATTTTTTTTTTTTGTTCTGTATGGTTGGTATTGACACAACTCCATTATACACCTAAAGACCCAAATAATAAATTTGAGAACCATACAAAGAGTCAGCTCCATTTTTTCATTGCCTACTTAGCCGTATAATATGGTGGTATAACAATATAAGATATTAGGATTTGACTTAATACTTCACGGAAATGATTTGCTAGTAAGTGTAGAATGGGGCTATTATATGGAAGATACTTGTATTAGGCAAATTAATATTGGATGCCACAATGGTCTTTTATTGTTCTTAATATTTTTGCATTAATAAAATGTATATATTTAACAATATTATTTAATTGTGGGAACTTTAAAATGATGTATTATTCATAACTGTGCACATTGATTTGCAGCTAGGTTTCCCCCACACTATTCTTAACCCACCTTTCCCCCTTTAACTAATGCCTAAAAAAACATTCAAAATGCATTTGAATTACCACAGAGTACTGCTCATGATACTTTTTTTATTTGAAATAACATTCACATTTTCATGACAAGCTTTCAGGGTGTGCCCCCTTCTTCAAGGTCCAAGAAGTACACTTGCCTTCTAGAGTACTGCTTGGACCTTAATCCCTTCACGCCTAAGGGTAAAACAAATCTAAATGCCTAAACACAATTTTGCAACGTTGACATGTGTTAGTAAAACCGTACATATCATCAGAACTACTTTGTACATCCTGATGAATTATACCGCATTTTTTTTCAGGACAAATTGGAATTTCATTTGGTGGTATATGGTAATGGATATCTCCTGATTTTTTTTATTATCAAAGGAAAACTGGCCCAAAACAGTAATTAGTAAGTAAGTATTTATCTGTGTTTTTCTTGTTACTACCATAACCTACCACCAAAGAACAACCCAAAATAAATTCTCCAGATCTTGACGATCACAGCGATACCATATATGTGTATGTTACCTGTTGTTTGTACCTGTACTACAGCCCAGAAACAATAGTGCACATTTTGTTTTTGTCTTTCTTTTTTACCTAAAACACACTGACATTGACAATAACTGACACTGATACCAATTGTTTTTTAATCATGACCTTTGAACTTGACCTTGACCTTGTCCCAAACAATAACCCTGTCACTGAACAAGATCAAACCTTGATCTAGGTATTTTTTCTTTATTTATTATTTTATTTTTGAATATTTGTTTATTTATTTACAAACATTTGTTTTTCTCTCTATGTCAGGAATTAGAGAGATACAATGTATCCCTCTTCTCCATTCATAGAGAGAGAAAAAAAACAAGGGGTCTGGGCTACACAGTGACTGATCACTGTGATAGCCAATCAGAGGCTACCACAGCGATCATGTGACCTGGAATGGGGAGTCCCGGGTCCTGATCGTTAGAACGGGACCCAAGGCTCTCTGTGACACCTCAGTGACCTATGCGGCCCCATGGAAAAAAGCCCAGTTCCGTGAGACCGCATATTTGTGTGACATCGGTGTCAAGGGGTTAAATAAGGGAGTACACCCTGAAATGTTGTCCTAAAAATTTGGATGTTAGGGCAAAAAAAAGTATTACGGAAAGTACTCAATTGTTTCTGTTGCAAGTACACTAATACAGCTGTAATCACCTCATGTATTTTAATTACCAGAATTTGTCTTTCACACCTTTGTATGGGATTAATATATACACTATATTGCCAAAACTATTAGGACACCCCTCCAAATCATTGGATTCAGGTGTTCCAATCACCTCCATGGCCATAGGTGTACAAAGTCACGCACCTAGACATGCAGACTGCTTCTACAAACATTTGTGAAAGAATGGGTCGCTCTCAGGAGCTCAGTTAACCACTTGCCGCCCAGCCACTGTAGATATACGGTGGCAGGGTGGCACTCGCAGGCAAAACGTGTGTTTTGTAAACAAATAAGGGGCACGCGCGAGGCGCGCCGCTGCCCTATCTGTCCCGCCGATCACTGCTGCAGATGCGAGTCACCAGGTCACAGCCGGTCCTTAGCGGCTGTTTCCCGGCGATCGGCGGCAAACAGTGACAGACAGCACAGCTGCAGTAGCTGTGCAGTCTGTCACTTCCCTGTCAGCTCGAGGATGAGCTGATCGAGAAAGAACAGTTTCTCTTTCTCGATCAGCCTTGTCCCATCCAGTACACACCCCTAGTAAAACACTCCCCTCACTCCTATAACCCTTCCCTGCAAAATAAAGTTAACCCCTTCCTCCCCAGTGCCATTAGTACAGTGTCAGTGTTTTTTTTTTTTGCATTGATCACTGTATTAGTGTTTTTGGGGATGTCAGTGACCCCAAGTCAGTACCCCCCAATGTCAGAATGTCCGCCTCAGTCCCGCAGTCCTGCCATAAGTCGCTGGTCACTGCCATAAGTCCCTGATCGCCGCCATAATTCGCTGATCGCCGCCATTATTAGTATAAAAAAAACCCTAAAAATCCCAGTATCTTTCCCGCCATTTGTAAACGCTATAACTTTCACGTAAACCAATTAATTTACATGTATTGGGGTTTTTTTTAGCAAAGACATGTCGCAGAATGCATTTTGGCAGAAATTTATGACTAAATTTGATTTTTGCATTTTTTTTTTTACTGGACATGTTTTATAGCAAAAAGTCCAAAATATTGTTTTTTTTTTCTCAAAATTGTCAGCCTTTTTTTTTATAGCGCAAAAAATAAAAACCGCACAGGCAATCAAATACCACCGAAAGAAAGCTCAATTTGTGGGGAAAAAAAGAATGTAAATTTAATTTATGTACCATATTGCATGACCGCGCAATTGTCTGTTAAACTAGCACAGCGCTGTATAGCAGAAAAATGGCGTAAATTGCAGTATTTATACCATAGTTTGTAGACGCTATAACTTCCACACAAAGCAATCAATATACACTTATTGGGATTTTTTTACCAAAAACATGTAGCACAATACATTTTGGCCTAAATTTATAACTAATTTTGAGTTTACTATATATTTTTTATAGCTGAAAGTAAAAAATATTGTTTTTCTTCAAAATTTTTGGCCTTTTTTTGTTTATAGCGTGAAAAATAAAAAGCACACAGGTGATCAAATTACACCGAAAGAAAGCTCTATTTGTGTGAAAAAAAGGACGTAAATTTCATTTGGGTGCAGCATTGCATGACCCTGCAATTATCAGTTGAATTAGAGCAGCGCCGAGTAGCAAAAAGAGGCCTGGTCATTAAGGGGGGTAAATCCTCTGGAGCTCAAGTGGTTAATTCAAGCATGGTGCCATGATAGGTTGCCACCTGTGCAATAAGTCCATCCATGAAATTTCCTTGCTACTAAATATTCCACGGTCAACTGTTAGTGGTATTGTAACAAAGTGGAAGCAACTGGGAAGAACAGAAACTCAGCCACGAACTGGTAGGCCACGTAAAATGACAGAGAGGGGTCGGCGCATGCTGAAGTTCACAGTGAGCAGAAGTCGCCAACTGTCTGCACAGTTAATAGCTAAAGACCTCCAAACTTCATGTGGCCTTCAGATTATCACAACAACAGTGCATACAGAGATTCATGGAATGGGTTTCCATGGCCGAGCAGCTCGGGGTAAAGCTCGGGGTAGCTCGGGGTAAAGTTTCAGCACCACAAGCGGTAACCCTGAGCTACACTCAGGAATACCTTAAAGCGTTGCTCCGGGATCTCTTCTTCACTTATCTTGTCCTTCGCTCCCGCAATGTCCCCCCTGCAGCATCCCCAGCAAGGTCCTCCAGACGATGCCGGCATCTGTCTTCCAGGTTCCGTTCCCTGCGACGTCATAATGATAATGATTTGTGGGGAAATTCGTCATCAGACACTGAAAACGATTTTGCGACTTTGCTCAGTGATGTGCGAACTTGGCGCTATATTTCAAATTTCAGTATTTTTGGTTTGATAATATTATTGAATTCAATTTATTATTATCATATTATTTTTTATGATTATTTATTAAATTATAATTTATGATGCCGTGTTTCAAATTTTAACATACCCGGGATGTTTACTAGACTCTTGTTCAGACAGATTTCAGTGAGTTATTCCTAAAAATTACAGGCCTACAATAAAAAAAAACGACATATTTCCATGCAAAAAAATGTACCGCTTTGAGCACAGAAATATTGACATATTTAGACCGCTAGAGAGGTTAAGGTGTCAGCATACCAAGACATTTTGGACAATTTCATGCTCCCAACTTTGTGGTAACAGTTTGGGGATAGCCC
This sequence comes from Staurois parvus, assembly GCF_062004578.1. Lineage (NCBI taxonomy): Eukaryota > Metazoa > Chordata > Amphibia > Anura > Ranidae > Staurois > Staurois parvus. The sequence continues at coordinate 15,357,236 of NW_028317949.1, forward strand.
CTTCCTGTTCCAACATGACTGCGCACTGGTGCACAAAGTACTGTAAGGTCCATAAAGACATGGATGAGCGAGTTTGGGGTGGAGGAACTTGACTGTCCTGACCTCAACCCTACAGAACACCTTTGGAATGAATTAGAGCAGAGACTGCGAGCCAAGCCTTCTTGTCTGACATCAGTGCCTGACATCACAAATGTGATTTGTGTGTGATTCTGGAAGAATTGTCAAATATTCTCATAGACACACTCCTAAACCTTGTGGACAGCCCAAAAGAGTTGAAGCAGTTATAGCTGCAAAGGGTGGGCCAACTCAACATTGAACCCTACAGACTAAGACCGGGATGCCATTAAAGTTCATGTGCGTGTAAAGGCAGGCATCCCAATACTTTTGGCAATACAGTGTATGTCAATACATTAACTGAAATGTTAAAAACCAAGGTACATTGTAGAACCAACAGCATAAATACTAGATATGTATGCTTTGTGAACAGAATGTGATAGGATTGTGCCGTCTAAAGCTAAGTTTATTAAAAGAAATAAAGATAAGTTAACTAAGCAAAGTTCTGAAATGCTCATACTTTTGTATGGTAAAAGAAAAAAAGATAAGTTAACTAAACAAAGTTCTGAAATGCTCATACTTTTGTATGGTTGCCTTTAATACAACTATAGCCCTCTGTTTAAACGTTTCACTGGAATTTACTTCTGAACATATAAAAGCTTAACTGAAATTCTATGAAGTCTACTTATTTCTTATCAGTAAATGTGATCTTTAGATGGAGAAAAGAATAATACAGTAAACAGACTTTATAAAGCTTTGAGATAAATTGTGTGGCATTTGGCAATTGTTAAGTTATGAATAGTGCTATATCCAAACCATGCTCTGACAAGAGCACTCCAGGTCATAAATTCTGCATTTCTTTTCCATGAGATTGAAGTTCTTTGACAAGCACATTTGTCTCTGCCTTTTTTCAAATTAGGATCCTTTCAAATGTTGAAACACTTCCATCGGTGAGGGGGAAAGTTGCTATTTTCAGCAGCTCTGGTGTAATCACAAAATGCAACGTAAAAAAAAGAAAAGTAAAAACATTTATTTTAAAAGGAAAAGATAATCAGGCACTTGTGCATTTTATTTGATCATGTCTAACTTCTTAAATTGTGCTTTACCAATAATTCATGTGATCCCACCTATGATTCACTATACATCTGTGCTATAGTACACACATGTTATCACAATGGACTTTGAGAGGTTACTTATTTTTTTTTCTTTTACAATAATATTGCTTACTATTAAATTCAAACATTTTTCACACCTTCTTGACTAGATCACACATCTTAGGGTCCATGCACATTGGGCATACAAAATCCTGCTTATACAGGTAATTTGCATTTTTTTCTTCAGTCTGTAGAAGCAGCTCTATGTTAGATTATGTGTCCATGAACTTTATGGAGTTTATAAGCATATTTTCAGAGACACATTTAGAGGGAAAAAAAAAACTTCAGAACCACGTTTTTGAGAGGAGGTTTTGGACAGAGAAAATGCTTAACGCTCAAAAAAGCATATAAACACAGCATTTAGGAGCATTCAGCATTTTCAAGTGTGCACTGAAAAATGAGGGGAATGTTTTGGGAAAAAAACACTTACAAACATAAATGTCCATAAACTCTCATAAGCTCTTGTGCAATATGAGCCACTATGAGCATTTTTAAGCCCCTTAAAGGGCATTTAAACCCAAAATGTTATATAAAGAAGATTACTAGGCCAGTAACACACTTACAGTCCTAAGATGACAACACTTAGACCTCTCCTGATTTGGGCTCTATTGATTTGAGCTCTCTTTTTTCATTTCTATACTACAGAGAGGAGTCTTGTGTAGTTAGCAGAAGAAAGCTGGAGTTGGTGATACCATTTCTTACTAGGACATTTAATTCTAGCCAGATGCCAACAGGTATTTTTCCATACTTACATTTATACTTTAAGTGTCCATGGTATAAATATTACAGGACACGTGTTTTGCTAGAGGATTCGAAGTACATTTTTTATGTAAGCAAGCAGCATCAGCATAGGGTACCAGGCAATTGGGTTGATGATAAAAATAGAGAATCCTACTGATATTTTTCTTTGGTGCTGCAACATCACAGTGCATCATTATCAATACTGTCTGCCTTTTAAGTTGGGGAAAGGAAGCCAATGAGTTACTTTTTAAAATATATTTTTTACAACATGAGGCCTTATCATGGAAAAACACCATTCCAACGTTGAACCAAGCAGGGAGGTCAATGTAAAGGGATCATTCTATGACACATCTTTATAGGATAGAATATCATCAAAGTATCATGGACTTCAAACTGGGTGAACAAATGATGAACAAGAGTTATTTGATATGTTATTCATAGGGTGCATTATCACCACAGTAAAGCATTGTAAACATATCTCAGGATTATTATAGGAAATACGTACAATCTGTATCTTCATTTGTTTTACAAAGTGTGGCAGTACTGTAACAAAACATGTTAGAATTCCAACCTGAGCATCATGACAAGCAGTAAGCACTATCAACCTGGAAACAAGACTTAAAAATATAAGTTGGAATCTTAACTCTTATAAGTTTAAGTACCACAAGGCCACGTCATGGACTTAGGCAATCCTGACAAACGAAGAATTCCTATTATAGATTTGCTTATGGAGTGCAGTACAAATGAAGGATTCTTATTATAGATTTGCTTATGGAGTGAAGTAGCAGAATAAAAAGAATAATTTGCATTAAGATAAGCAATGAGCACCATAGGATTTCTAGACCAATAACAGGGATAACTTTTTTCTTCAGGGAGCACTATGGTATCAACTATATCACCCCCTTGGTCTGGGTAGGAAGGCTGATGCTGCTGCTAAAAAAAAAAAGATTTATGTTTATTGTTTTAATATGAAAGAAGAATGTAGGTTCCATATGTAACAGAAATATGACAGACAAACATCAACATACATAAATGATTGTGGAGTTATCTGTTTACACATAACTGCAATAGCATAGACTTACATATGAGCCATAAAATCAGTGGTCAGAGTGCTAATATTATGAGAGAAGAATATGATGGGGAGAGGGTTTGTTCCTAGTTGCATGGTATACATTTGCCTTTCCCAGTTGCCCAAGAGTTTCCATTGCACATCCTATCCTTAGTCCTCCCATATAATTCTATTAACAAAAACATTGTGGTGTTCCAATATCTTCTCAGCTTCATTGATGGAAATAAAATTATTAGGTACAATGTTGTTTAAAAGTTACTTTAATGTTCTATAGAACCTTGAAGAGAACCTTAGATTCTAAAGATCCTTAGAAACTATTCATGCAATTTTGTTTTAATCAGAGTTTTTCTTTTAACAAGCTATGGCTATAGAGTTTACTTCTTGTGTATATTAATGTAAGTACCAGTATGGAAATATTTATGGAAGATACTTAGTTTTCTAGGTAAACATATTTATTGCTATAATATGGTCCTCTGAAGAGAAATAAACTAACAAGTGCTATCTGATTATTATCAGACATCTGACAGAATACCTTAGCAGAGTCCACATGATGATCTGCAGTTGCCATTCAGCTACTTATCTTGCACTCCAGGAGAGTTATGTAGGCAGTGTTAAGCTTGTGTAAAGCACTTTTTATAAATTAAAAGTTGATAACCTAAAAAAGAAATAGAACTACATAATAGTTCATAAAACAGCATGTTTAAACATAATTGGGTGCATTGCTATTTGAATTCTAGCTAATTAGAATTTTTTAAAAAATATTATGTGCCATATATTAAAAAAGGAACCAGTTCATTTTTGCTTTATTATACATTACTTAGATGAAATGAATGGGAAAAGAGTGGCTAATAAAGAGATACTACTGCTACTAAGTAAACAGTTATTTAGGTTAAGGAACAAGAAATATATTGAAAGTTCTTCTTAAAAGCTTTTAATCATTAAAGGCTTTAGTATTTAAAACCCTTTATTAATTAAAACCCTTACATATACTCAGTAAAAGGACTAGCCTCAGGTGATACACAGAGATGAAACAAATCATCCTATGGTGAACCACAGAGATTAAACAAATCCTCCTATATAAATTGTACTTGTTTATCTGCGGCCATCTCTTCTCTACATTTGTTTAATCACCTCAATACAGGGCACTTTTACGCCCTTCCTGCCCAGACCAATTCTCAGCTTTCAGAGCTCTCACACTTTGAATGATAATAGTCATGCAACACTGTGCCCAAATTAAATTTTTGTCCTATTTTTCACATAAATAGAGTTTTCTTTTGGTGGTATTTTTTTTAGCACTGGGTTTTTTAATTTTTGCACTATAAATTTAAAATAAAAAAAAAACGCATTTTTCTTTTCTTCTGTTATAATATTTTGCAAATAAGTCATTTTTCTTCATAAATTTGGGCAAAAATATATACTGCTGCATTTTTTTTTGTCTGTGTGAAAGTTATAGAGTCTACAAGCTATGGTACCAATCATTGCAAACTGAACACACCTGATCAAACCTGATGTACTGATCTGATTTCTTGAAACACTAAAAAGCCAGGACAGTACAAATACCCCCCAAATAACCCCTTTTTGGAAAGTAGACATTTCAAGGTATTTAGTAAGATGCATGTTGAGTTTTTTGAACCTGTAATTTTTTTCCCACAAATCTATAGAAAATTAAGAAAGTAAATAAAATTTGTTTTTTTTCACACAACTGTTATATTAGCAGGTTATTCCTCTCACACGGCATATGCATTCTTGCAGCTTCACCCCAAAACATATTATGCTGCTTCTTCTGAGTATGGAGATACCACATGTGTAAGACTTTTCCACAGCCTAGCCACATACAGAGACCGAACATACAAGTAATACCTACAGACGTTCTGGAGGCTTAAATTACACATCTCATTCCCTGACTACCTATCATAATTTTGAAGGCCCTGGAGCACCAGGATAATGGAATTATCCACAAAATGCCCCCATTTTGGAAAGAAAACACCCCAATGTATATTCTACGAGGCATAATGAGCCTTTTGAACATGTAATTTTTTTCCACAGGTTTTCAGAAAATGTGGAAATAAAATGAAAATGTTTTTTTTTTACACAAAGTTGTTCAATTATAAGATATTTCTAACACATAGCATGTGTATGCCAAACATTACACCCCAAAATAAATTCTGCTACTCCTTCTGAGTTTGGGGATACCACATGTGTAAGACTTTTCCACAGCCTGGCCACATACAGAGGCCCAACATCTAAGTAGGACCTACAGGAGTTCTGGAGGCATAAATTACACATCTCATTTCCTGACTACCTATCACAATTTTGAAGGCCCTGGAGCACCAGGACAATGGAATTACCCACAAAATTACCCCATTTTGGAAAGCAAACACCCTAATGTATATTCTACAAGGCATAATGAGTCTTTTGAACATGTAATTTTTTTTTCAAGTTTTCAGAAAATGTGGAAAGAAAATACAATTTATTTATTTTTTTACACAAAGTTGTCCAGTTATTACATATTTCTAACGCATAGCATGTACATACCAAAAATTACACCCCAAAATACATTATGCTACAACTCCTGAGTATGGGGATACCACATGTGTAAGACTTTTCCACAGCCTAGCCAAATCCAGAGGTCCAAAGTCCAAGTAGCACCTTCAGGCTTCTAACACAGCATGTACATACCAAGAATTACACCCCAAAAATACACTCTGTAGAGCAAAGGGTAAACAAAAAAATTACCGGTGGTTTAAGTAGTGCAGTTGTCCACAGAAGAGAGCCCAGGCAGCAAGCAGGGATGTGGTCAGCGACAGCAAAAGGAATCGCCCAGGCAGCAACTAAACTCCAACTAATGAAGTCGCAGGGCATAAGATCAGTTCAGGAGGCAGACAAAAAGCATGGTCGATTAACAGGCCAAGGTCAATTCACATGGAAGGCAGAAAAGTGATTGATAGTTCCAGCGGCAGGCAGAGGCATCATCAATAAACAGTCCAAGGTCAGTTCAGGTGGCAAGAAGAGGCATTGTTGATAAATCTACCTATCGCAGTGCTCCTTCAGCATTACATATAACTCTCCACTTCCTCTTTCTTTTTTTTTTAAACAAAGCCAATTGAGAATTGCCATTTAGTAGCAATCTGCAAAGTACTGCATAACTCCATGTGTTGGAATTGTTTAAATTTTTTTTGCATTGATACATGTCCCCCATGGCAGCATCAAGCTACCTGTGCCTTATTTTTAAAGCCAAACTCCAGATTTCTGTCACTTTAAAATAGTTAATTTGGGGGCACATGCGCAGCCGGCTCTGAGAGGAGAGCTCCGTCTACCCGCCAGCGATAACACGGCTCACTCTGGTCCCAGGGGACATCCGCATTACAAATACATAGATAAGGGTCACGGAACCCTATAGCATTATGACCCACCATCACAAAGCTCCAGGGCACCCAGGGAAGCTCACAAACTTCTTCCCTGCTGTCAGCCCCTGCAGCCAAGATGGCACTGGCTGCATTACAAGCAGCCTCTCCTCACATGAAGGGGACAGCACAGCATACAATCCGGACCCCAGGCTGAAGGCACCACTGTACCCAGGAGACCCGGGTGAGTCCTCTCCTCCCCTGTCTCCTACTACTAGCAGTCCTGCTAAATCCAGACCTAGACTGGACACAGACATTTCCTCTGACAGTCAGCCTTCCTTCTCAGCTATAACTCCTGAAAACAACTCTCCATCTTTTCCTGCCTCTGACCAACCTATCACAGAAATTTCCATGAAAAATATGCTCCTTTCTCTGCAACAAACATTGCATAACGATCTGACAGCGACATTATCCCAAATCTCAAATACGGTACAAAAACAAGAACACCGTATTCACCATATTGAGAACAAAATGGGAGAAATGTGTACTGCCCACGATGATCTAATAGATGCACACGCAGGCCATGAAGCTGATATTGAGCAAATAAATCTCAAACTGGCAGACCTAGAAGACTGCTCCAGGCGAAATAACATCAAATTCTGTGGTATCCCTAAATCCATTTCTATTGACGCTACAGTCCCATACATCCAACAATTCATGAAACACCTCATCCCTACACTCACAGATGTAGAGCTCGCCATAGACCGTGCACACAGAATTCCCAAACCATCATTCCTGCCGGCCGCAGTACCAGAGATACATTTCAGCTCATACATTTCTATCACTTGAAAGAGAAAATAATGATAGCCGCTAGAAATTCTACCTCAATCCCAGCAGCCCAAGCAAATATCAAATTATTTGTTGACCTCCTCAACCGTAAGAAGCTTGTCACCATAACAAAAGCACAGCGGAACCATGGAATCGGGTACCAATGGGGTTTCCCCATGGAACTAACCGTCAAACGCCAAGGAAGGCTTTACACGATCAAAACCTTAGAAGCAGGCATCGAACTCCTGAAAACATGGAACATCATTCCGATGGACTCTCACCAACCCGCCTCTAATCGTCCGCAACAAATGGATGCAGAATGGTCATAACCTCGCATCTACCTATATTTTTCAGCACCCAACATACTGGGCATCACTTCACAAACAGCAAAAGCTGGCAGATGGCCCCTTTCTGAACATTCTCAAATTCCAAGTTTTCTTCCAGCATGATCTCTACAATGAGTCATGCTTTCTCAAGCCTCCACGTTATGCAGTAGCAAACGATGCTACACATGTTACTTGTAAGTCTATTTTATTCCTCTCCCCTCTCCGCACTACCAGTCAACCAATTCAAAGTTTTCCCCCTCAAAGACCTCCACTACAAGATGGAAAACCTCTCTCACAACAGCGACCGAATCAAGCCCGAACATCACATCTTTGGAAGACCACCACTCAGTCATGAAGAAACTCACCCTTCTCCACAATCTATGAAAAATCATCACTACTCTATACAATCCGCCAACAACCAACAAAATTATTTATATATCATCGTTAAATGTCTGAGGCCTCAACTATCCCTATAAGAGATCCTTACTCTTGAGAGAAGCTTGCTCCCTACAAGCTGACGTCCTATTCCTACAGGAGACCCACTTCACCTCCACCAAGATCCCCAAGTTCAATATCCATCACTTTTCTTCAATATATATGGCGACAAACTCCAAGAAAAAGAATGGTGTCATTACAGCCATAAGAGACTCCCTCCAATTCCATTACATCTCGGAAACAGCAGACCCACAAGCCCGCTACCATATCCTGATATGCAAAATCAACGAAATCCTGTACACCCTGGTCAATGTCTACGGCCCAAATACCAACCAACTCCAATTTTAGAACAAATCAATTTAACTATCTCCCATCACAGAAAAGGCAGGCTACTCATTGGCGGAGACTTCAATATCATCGGCAACCCACTTCTGGACTCTTCCTCCAATAAACGCTCCTCCAAACAGCCCCTCAACCACTTTTTACACACCAACGATCTCTACGATGCCTGGCGATGCCAACACAGCACAAAAAAAGATTACACCTACTACTCCACATCCCACTTATCCTACTCCAGAATTGGCTTCTTCATCACAGACAAAAGGACTTTACAACATGTCACTTCCTCAATGATCGGCACCATCACGTGGTCAGACCACACTCCAGTCACTATCACTCTCGACCACATTCAACACTCTTTGATCCCTTGAATAAGGTGACTGAATCCAACCTTACTGAAGAATCCAGACCACAAGAAGCATATATTGGATGCACACAACACATTTTTTGAACTCAATGATACACCTGGTATATCTATACCCATACTATGATCCACTTGTAAGGCATACATAAGAGGTATTCTTATACAACTAAATTCTTGCATTACCAAACAAAGATACCAAGAAATCGACAAACTCCTCACCTTAATCAAATCAAAAGAAGAAATGAACAAAAAATCCCCAGATCCCTTAATCTCTTCCTCTCTCACTACAGATAGAATCAAACTAAGATCCCTCCTATTATATAAGTACGACCTTAATCTCCAAAAAATGAAAGTAAAATTTTACTCATTAGGAAACAAAGCCAATTCATTATTATCCAAAATGATCAAACAAAAAAGCCTAAAATCCTAAATATCCTCAGTCCAACATTCAACCACTCATACCCTAAATACAAATCCACAGGATATAGCCAAAGCTTTCGCAAAATATTACCAAAACTTATACAATCTCAAAAACGACCCTGACACTATTCAACCAACACTCGCATCCATACAACAATTCCTACACCCAACTAAACTCCCTCAGCTTTCTCCATCCCAACTCACCGCCATCTCTCTCCCAATCTCTCCCAAAGAAATAGAAAAAACCATCACAACACTCCCACTCAAAAAATCCCCAGGAAATGACGGATACACAAACTAATATTACAAACAATTTGCCCCAGACTCATCATCCTACCTCACCAAACTTTTCAACCATGCTACCACCACAGGTACATTCCCTAAAGACATGCTACAATCTATTATAATGACTATACCAAAACCTGGCAAAGATCCACAACTTGTCCAAAACTATAGACAATCTCCTTACTCAATACAAACATAAAACTCTATGCAAAAATCATATCCCGTAGAATCCTCCCTTATCTCTCTACCTTAATACACCCAGACCAAGTAGGATTCATTCCAGGCCACCAAGCACCTGACGCCACCAGAAGACATATATCCCTTCTTCATATCCTAGAACTTACCAAGCGCCCTTCCCTGCTCTTTTCTCTAGATGCAGAAAAAGCATTTGACCAGATACACTGGCAATTTATGCAACTCACTCTACAAACATTTGGCATCACAGGATGGATGTTGACAGCCATCTTATCATTATACTCACACTCCTCTGCTAGAGTACTAATGGATGGAACACTATCTGACCCTTTCAACATCACACGTACCAGACAGGGCTGTCCACTATCCCCGATAATATTTGCACTGCTCATCGAACCCTTAGCTTCTAAACTCAGAGACGACCCAACATTTACTGGCATCAAACACCTTAACATGGAACATAAAATCAGTCTATTTGCAGATGACATAATATTGATGGTGACCAACCCAAACAAATCCCTTAAAACGATTCGCACCCACCTCTACAATTACTCGATAGTCTCCTATTACAAACTTAATGAACCCAAATCCTCGATACTAAATCTTCATACACCACCCCAAGACCAAATTCTACTAACTAAACAATTCCCATTCTCTTGGGAAAAAAACAGTATTCCCTATCTAGGAATCAGACTCATCGCAACAACAGATCAACTATACACTTCGAACCACAAGAAACTGCTAGAAACTATCCCCGAAGAAATGTACCACTCTTCACACCTCAGAACTCTCTAACTGGGATGAGTAGCGACCCTGAAAATGTACATACTACCCAAAATCTTATATATATTTTCCACACTTCCTATACCAGTTCCTAACTCCTTCTCCAGACTACAAACAATTCTTGCAAATTTCCTATGGAACCCCAAAAAACCTAGGAGCACCACCTATCTTCTAATATGCCCCACATCCAGAAGAGGAGCAGGCCTCCCCCACCTGAAATCTTACTACAATGCCACTCTTCTTGACCAAATATACTTTTGGTGGAATCCATCAAGAGAAAACATCTGGTCCACAATGGAAACCCTTCCATTTCACCCGCATAAACCCCAAAATCTAATCCTAATACCATCAACACCCCAAATCGAGCCACTTTTATGGGGCGGAGCCTAACTATGGTGGCAGCGGAGAGCTCGTGGTAGGAGCTCCCGCCTGGAGCCCCTCCGACTGATCCCCTATTGAGACCCACGGAATTCCCCTGAAGCATGGAACCCTAGAACCCTGAGTCCTACTGTCAGGGCAGGAGCTGAGGAACGGACAGGCAGGCCTAACAATGTAACGCACTGGCTGACGACAACCACCACCCACAGACCAAAGTCCCTCAGGGCGCGGAGTCTAAGTCCCAGGCTGCCCTTCACCAGGGCCCCTGATGGTGGGGATGGACTTGACGCAGCCAGGAACCAGGTCGCGGCCCCCGAGACACCTCAGCTGCGGTAATGGCCGCCGCCAATGGCGTGTAGCTGGTGGAAGAGACAAAAGAGTAGTCAGACAAGCCGGGGTCAACAACAACAGGACAGAACAGTACAGGACAGCAGACGAGAATCACAGGTCACGAGCCGGGTTCAGCAACAGAGGGTCAGATCAAAGGAGAATACAAAGAATAGTCAAGACAAGCCGAATCAGATACCAGGAGAGTCACGAGAGTCAGAACAGAGTAACAGCAACACAAAGACACAAGACACAAGTGCAAAGAGCATGTGCGGGCCACAGGCTTATATGTCATCAGCCACACCCCTCTGGAGGATGGACCACAGAAACCTGAAGGCATAAAAGGGCTCCCATCATGCACAGCAGAATCCAAGATGGACACCAGCACATGAAGTAACATAACCACAGGAAAAAGGTAGGACCTTGACAGTACCTCCCCCTCAAGGGCCCCTCCCCCTCCGCGGCTCAACAAAAGGTTTCTGAGGAAAGCGGGTATGAAAAGCGCGGAGGAGGGCAGGAGCATGGACATCCGTGGAAGGAACCCAGGAACGCTCCTCGGGACCATAACCGCGCCAATGAACCAGGAACTGTAATTGACCGCGCACCAATCGAGAGTCCAGGATCCGGCTCACCTCATACTCCTCATGACCGTCAACCCGGACAGGACGGGGCCGAGGAAGAGAGGTAGTGAAGCGATTGCAGATCAGAGGTTTCAACAGGGAAACATGAAAGATATTGGAGATCCGCATCCCAGACGGAAGGGCAAGTGCATAGGCCACCGGATTCACTTTGCGGAGAATGCGGAAAGGACCGACAAAACGGGGAGCCAGTTTGGGTGTGGGCACCCGAAGATTGAGGTTACGAGTAGACAACCACACCCGATCGCCGACCTGGTATGAAGGAGCGGGCAACCGTCTGCGATCAGCCTGGAACTTCTGGCGCTGAGCTGAGTCCCTCAAGGCCCTCTGGATCTGCCCCCAAGAAGAACGCAGGGCAGCAAGATGGTTCTCCACAGCCGGAATGTCCTGTGGTGAGAACCTCTCAGGTAATACCGCGGGTTGAAACCCATAGTTGGCCATGAAGGGAGACATCCCGGTGGAGGAGTTGACCGCCGAGTTCCTGGCAAACTCTGCCCACGGCAGGAGATCGGCCCAATCATCCTGATGGTCTGAAATATAACACCGAAGGAATTGTTCTAAGGCCTGATTGGAACGCTCCGCAGCCCCATTGGACTGCGGGTGGTAGGCTGATGAAAAATAGAGACTAATACCCAACTGGGAGCAGAAGGCACGCCAGAATCTGGACACGAACTGACTCCCGCGGTCTGAGACAATCACCTTAGGTAACCCATGCAGGCGAAAAATCTCCCTGGAAAAGACCGTGGCCAGTTCCTGCGCTGTGGGTAATTTCCTGAGTGGAATGCAATGGCACATCTTGGAAAACCGATCGACGATCATGAGGATGACCGTATGACCCCGAGACACCGGGAGGTCTACAATAAAGTCCATCCCTAGATGTGACCAAGGACGCTCCCCATTGGGAATGGGTTGCAGAAGACCCAAAGGGAGATGCCGTGGAGACTTATTCTGGGCACAGATCGAACATGCCGCTACATAAGAGACAATGTCGGCACGGAGGGTTGGCCACCAGAATAAGCGAGAGACGACCCAACACAGCTGGTTCTTCCCAGGATGCCCGGCAGTTTTGGCGTTATGGTAGGTACGCAGCAGGCGGGTGCGCAATCCCTCGGGTACGAAACATCTACCCTCCGGCCTCCCGGGAGGAGCATCAGTTTGAGCCGCCAAAATCTGCTCCCCAAGGGGAGAGGTCAGACTGGTGCGAATGGCAGCCAGGATCTGATCTGGAGGTATAAGTGAGATTGGCTCAGAGTCCTCCCTGGACAACTCAGAGTATTGCCGTGATAACGCATCAGCCCTGACATTCTTGGAACCAGGCAAATATGAAACCACATAGTTGAAGCGTGACAAGAACAGAGCCCATCTGGCCTGGCGGGGTGTCAATCTCTTGGCCTCCGAAAGATAAGTCAGGTTCTTGTGATCGGTAAGAATGAGGACCGGAACCGCGGAACCCTCGAGCAGGTGCCTCCATTCCTTGAGAGCCAGAATGATGACCAACAACTCCCGATCTCCAATCTGGTAGTTGCACTCAGCCGAGGAAAGCTTCCTGGAGTAGAACCCGCAGGAAAGTAGGGGTCCATCGGGCGACCGACGCTGAGACAGGAGAGCCCCTACTCCCGTCTCGGAAGCATCAACTTCGAGGACGAAGGGCAACCCAGGATTGGGATGCGAAAGAAGCGGAGCCGAAGCAAAGGCAGCTTTCAGAGCCTCGAAAGCTCTGATGGCCTCGGATGGCCACTCGTGAGGGTTACTCCCCTTCTTGGTTAGGTCAGAGAGAGGCTTTGCCAATGTGGAGAAGTTCCTGATGAACTTCCGATAGTAGTTGACAAAACCCAGAAAGCGCTGAATGGGCCGAAGACCATTGGGACGAGGCCACTGCAGAACTGCCGCAACCTTCTGAGGGTCCATGGAAAATCCCTCCGCGGAAATTATGTAGCCCAAAAAGGCAACCTGGGATCGATGGAACTCGCACTTCTCGAGTTTACAAAAGAGTCCGTTCTCACGCAATCGTTGCAGCACCTGCTTAACATCCTGGACATGGGACTCCATGGAGGTAGAGTAAACCAAGATGTCATCCAGGTAAACCACTACGCATTGCTGCAACAAATCACGAAGGACATCGTTTATGAATTCCTGAAAGACCGCGGGCGCGTTACACAATCCGAAGGGCATCACCAGGTATTCGTAGTGCCCAGTTCTAGTGTTAAACGCGGTCTTCCACTCATCCCCCTGTCTGATCCGTACGAGGTTGTACGCCGCCCTAAGGTCGAGTTTGGTAAAGACCGTTGCTCCCTTAAGGCGGTCGAATAACTCAGAAATCAAAGGAATTGGATATGCATTCTTAATGGTAATCCGATTGAGACCCCTATAATCGATGCAGGGCCTCAATTCCCCACCTTTCTTCTTTACGAAAAAAAACCCCGCTCCTGCTGGGGAAGTAGACTTACGAATGTGCCCCCGGGAAAGCGCATCCACCACGTACTCCTCCATGGCCTTATTTTCCGCAACCGAGAGAGGGTACACCCTGCCACGTGGAGGAGTGGCCCCGGGTTGCAGGGATATGGCGCAGTCGTAAGGACGATGCGGTGGTAAGGTACCAGCGCGTACCTTATCGAACACGTCCCGGTATTCCCCATAGTCGGTGGGCAACGCAGAGTCCGAGGAGGCACACAATACCTTAACCGGCCCCCGGATGCACCCGGCCCCACACTGTGGAGACCATGAGAGAATCTCGGCTGTTTGCCAATTGAAGGTTGGATTGTGCCTCTGGAGCCAGGGATACCCCAAAACCACCGAATAGTGTGGGGAAGAAATCACCTGAAAACAGGCCAACTCCCTGTGAACAGCCCCAATGGCTACCTCTATTGGCAGGGTCTCGTGGGTAACCTGCGGCGGCTGCAGGGGCCTGCCATCTATTGCTTCGAGAACCAATGGGGCAGCACGAGCCTGCAGGGGAATGGAGTGCTGCGCAGCAAACGAGCTGTCCAAGAACAACCCACCGGCCCCAGAGTCTACCAACGCCTGGGCCGTCACCGAGCCCCCTGTCCAAGAAAGGACCACGGTGATCAGCGGCTTATCCTTGCGGAACGCCGGGGACGAGGAAACTCCACCCAAGATCTGTCCCCGACATGATCTCAGGTGCGAGCGTTTCCCGGACGGACCGGACAAGACTGCCGAAAGTGCCCACCGAGGCCACAGTACAGGCAGCGACCCTCCCGACGCCGAGCGGCCCGCTCCCCCTCGGAAAGGCGAGCAAACCCCAGCTGCATGGGTTCCCCACCAGACAAGCTATCCCCAGGAGGCGTGGGAGGAGAGGGAGGAACGGGTGGGACAGAAAACGCAGGTGCCAGTCGATTGGAAGGCCTCCGCAGGCGTTCCTTGAGTGAAGGCCTCTCCCTGAGCCTGGTGTCAATCAGGATCAGGAAAGAGATGAGCTCCTCCAACACCACAGGCAGTTCCTTAGCTGCAATCTCGTCCTTCAATGAGTCAGAAAGACCATGGGAAAACGCAGCCACCAGAGCCTCATTGTTCCAACCGACCTCAGCCGCCAGGGTACGAAACTCTATAGCGTACTCGGCCACGGTCCGTGAACCCTGATGCATGGTCATGAGCAGCTTGGCCGCCGAGGCGGAACGAGCCGGTACGTCGAATACCCTACGGAAGGCATCGACAAAACCAGAAAAATCTTGAATCACCGGGTCGTTCCTCTCCCATAAGGGATTTGCCCAGGCCAAGGCCTTGTCTGAGAGTAGTGAGATGAGGAACCCCACCTTTGACCTCTCAGACGGAAAGGCGTGGGGTATTAATTCAAAATAAATACCCACCTGGTTGAGGAACCCACGACACTGACTCGGCTCACCCCCAAAGCGCTGTGGAAGAGGGGCTGAACCGGTCATACCTCTGGACACCGCGGGTGCCGCATCAGCCGCGGCGGTAGGCACAGCAAGCGGAACAGCAGCGGAAGCGACCACCGGAGCGACAACCGGCCTAATAACACCAGGAGTAAGGTGCGCGGTGCGTGCAAGCAGAGTTTGCAACGCCTGAGCGAACTGATCCAACAGGTGATCCTGTTGATCGAGTCTGGCGACTAGCATTGGGAGCGAAGGCGTGCCTGCACCGTCAGGGTTCATGGCACTTGTGTAATGTCAGGGCAGGAGCTGAGGAACGGACAGGCAGGCCTAACAATGTAACGCACTGGCTGATGACAACCACCACCCACAGACCAAAGTCCCTCAGGGCGCGGAGTCTAAGTCCCAGGCTGCCCTTCACCAGGGCCCCTGATGGTGGGGATGGACTTGACGCAGCCAGGAACCAGGTCGCGGCCCCCGAGACACCTCAGCTGCGGTAATGGCCGCCGCCAATGGCGTGTAGCTGGTGGAAGAGACAAAAGAGTAGTCAGACAAGCCGGGGTCAACAACAACAGGACAGAACAGTACAGGACAGCAGACGAGAATCACAGGTCACGAGCCGGGTTCAGCAACAGAGGGTCAGATCAAAGGAGAATACAAAGAATAGTCAAGACAAGCCGAATCAGATACCAGGAGAGTCACGAGAGTCAGAACAGAGTAACAGCAACACAAAGACACAAGACACAAGTGCAAAGAGCATGTGCGGGCCACAGGCTTATATGTCATCAGCCACACCCCTCTGGAG
The DNA here is from genome assembly GCF_062004578.1 of Staurois parvus. NCBI lineage: Eukaryota > Metazoa > Chordata > Amphibia > Anura > Ranidae > Staurois > Staurois parvus. Next base: position 15,373,569 of record NW_028317949.1, read on the forward strand.
GATGGACCACAGAAACCTGAAGGCATAAAAGGGCTCCCATCATGCACAGTAGAATCCAAGATGGACACCAGCACATGAAGTAACATAACCACAGGAAAAAGGTAGGACCTTGACACCTACCTCGGACAGGCGGGCTCACTCGGTTGAGCGGAGGACTGCTGGAGGAAGAGCTGGGGAACGGAGCTCTCTGAGAGAGGTGGAGACATTGAGTGCGGTTGCCGGGAAACAAGGAGGTGCGGCCGGGACATGTGACCGGCCGCAGTGCATCCCTGGGAGGCGAGGAAGCCGGCCGGCCGGCTGGAGGCAAACGGGGAACGGAGAGATACCGTCCTGCTGGACAATTAGCCCCTTTTGCAGCCCAGTGGGGGTGAACTGTGAAAAACTGCCTGCTCAAGAAGAAAGTGGAGGAAAGCCCTGGAGGGTCCCCCTGAGAGCAAGAATGCCGACCTGTGGGAGAAATGGAGCTAGGAGCAGTCCCATGTGAGGAGCAGGGAGGGTGAGTGACTCCGGCTGCGACCTCAAATATAAAAACTGTGCAGATATGGGAGAAATCGTATTATGTTGAAGGAAGGCAAAAAGTGAGGAAAAGGGGGGGCCCCCAGAGAATATAAAGAAGAACGTAAGGTGCAGGCAATAACACACAGAAAAGGTAACAAAAGTGCCTGGGAGCTCTATCTCTATACCAGAATGATTTATTTTTTCTGCGTAAAATTCTAGTTTACGAGAGAAAAATAAAAGAAATAGAAGAAATGAAAAATAAAAGTGCAAAGTTAAACGGGCCTAAAGGGACCCAAACGGGTACAATAAAAAAGTACACATCCCAGGGAAACGTGACCCCGGAAAGGCCCCAGAGCAGAAATGACAAAGGAGAATCAGACTTAAGCATGCAAAGTAGTCCTAAACAATTAATGGAATTGGATGACGGTAGTCAACAAATATCAGAGATAGAAAAAGATCTACAAATCCCAAATAAAAAAGAGATGACAGAAATGTTTAAAGATCTGGCGAGAACAATAAAGCAAGAATTGGTAAATATTCGGAGTGATCTGGGGCAGCTGTTATTAAGAGTGGAGGAAACGGAGCAGAAAGTTAAAAAATCAGACCCAGATTATTTCCGAATTGGAAAAGAAAATACTTAATATGGAAAAAGTTCAGGAAAAATTGCTGTATAAGGTGGAAATTCAAGAGAATAGAGAAAGAAGGAGAAACATAAGGATAAGAGGGGTACCGGAAAGCCTAAAAGGAGAACTAATGGAGGAGGCGGTTTGTAAAATACTGAACTTTATAACGGGAAACTCTGATATGGAAAGGACTAACATAGAAGGGATCTTTAGAATTGGGAAACCCCAGGGGAACCAGGAGAAGGAAAGGCCGAGAGACATACTGGTCCAATTTTATGAACTGCGGCAAAGGGAAAGAATCTGGAGGAAAACCAAGGGAAAACCAGTAATAAAATATGGAGAAATGGACATCCAAATATTTGCGGACTTGTCACCAGAGACTCTCCGAAGGAGGAGAGCTCTGAGGCCTTTGTTGGAGCAGATGAGGAAACAGAAGGTGCAATATAGATGGGGGTCACCGGAGTGCCTAATAGGATGGAAAAATGGAATAACAGCCCAATTAAGGTTCCCAGAGGACTTAAGAAATTTTTGCAGTAGACTGGAAATGCAGAGAATTGAAATTAATGGATGGGAAGAAGAACCCGGGGGAAATAGATTAGTGAGAGGAGAGGGGTGGAGGCTGGTGGGGGGGGGGGGAGGAAGGGCGCGGGTTGAGGGTGGAGGAGAGAGAGGTAGGTTTTTTTTTTCTCTACCCTCTGGACCCCACCCTATCGCCTATTACCCCCTCATACCCCTAGCTTGACTCCTTTTCATCTTCTTTTTGTCAAGAAGTATAAGTAGAAAGGGCTTCAATGGGGAGATCTGGAAGGAGGGGAGGCTGTCCATGGGAGGAGTGTAGCCCCAAGGACTATTTCAAAAGTGGACGTTAGTTCCACAAATGATAGTTAGGCAAAGCGAGGGCCTAAAAAGAGGGGGGAGGGAGGGGGGAGGGATGGCAACAATGCAGTGGGGGGGGGGTAGAAGGGAGGGGGTGGAATGGGAAGGAGGGGAGGGGGGGTAAGGAGGGAGAAAAGGTTAGTGGGATAAAAACGTTCTATAGGAATAAGAAAGAGGAAAGTAAGGAGGGAAAAGGAGATGGGAGGAAAAGAGTAAGATGGAAGAAATTCAATATATAACCTACAATGTAAAAGGGTTAAGTTGTCCAGGAAAGAGATTTAAGTTATTTAAAGAACTACAACATAGAAAATCTTCAGTGGTATTTCTGCAAGAAACACACCTAGAGACAGAATCGAAGGTTAGATTGAGGACCAGATATTTTCCAACATGGTTTTATGCGGACTCACCAATTAAAAGAGCAAAGGGAGTCGCTATAGGCTTTGCTAAAAATATAAGGTTTGAGGTTGAGGAGAGATTAACGGATCCGGAGGGAAAGTTCCTGTTTTTGAGAGGTAAATTACAGGGAATTGAGTGCACGGTAGCAAATATATATAGTCCAAATAAGAAGCTGGAGACATTTATGAGAGAAGTGTTGAAGAGATTGATGGATTTTAAAAGAGGGTGTCTGATTGTAGCGGGAGACTTTAATCTCTGTATGGATCGGCGGATGGACGCTAATTTTGGTATGCGGAGAGAGGAAAGCAAGTCCTTGAGCAGGTTAAAGAAATTGATGCATGAGTGTCAACTGGTGGACATTTGGAGAATTAGGAATATGAAGGAGAGAGATTATACTTTCTTTTCGCATGTACATGAGACTTATTCTAGAATAGATTACATATTAGTAGAACATCAACTGATAGAGTGGGTGGGGGAAGTAAAAATAGGAGAAAGTACCCTGTCGGATCATGCCCCGGTTGCAATGAAGTTAAAATGGGGTAGAGAGGAGCGAGAGGGATATGTGTGGCGGATGAACGAGGCACTCCTCATGGATGAAGAGATCGGTCAAAGAATTGGGAGGGAAATTGAATGGTTTTTTGGAGCGAATGAGACAGAGGATGTGTCCGTTGCAACGGTGTGGGAAGCACATAAAGCCTACATCAGAGGTCTTCTCATTGCAGCGGGGGCAAAAAAGAAAAAAGAAAGGAGAGAAAAGATAAATAGATTATTAAATGAAATACATGATTTTGAACAGCTGCACAAAAGGGAAAGATCTAAGGCGATAATGCAGCTGTTAATAAAGAAGAAAGAAGAATTAGAGAATGTAATGGAGGAAGAAAAAAGAAGAGTCTTTAATAAAATAACATGTGAAAGGTATAGATGGGGAGATAGGCCGGGAAAGTATTTAATGAGAACTTTAAGAAAGAAAAAAAATAGAAATTATATTGAGAAAATAAGGAATCCCAAGGGGGAATTTGTACACTCAACCAAGGATATTGCCAGAGTATTTAAAGAGTACTATAGTGGGCTGTATAATATCATACCCCAGGACATGTTTAAAAAAATGGAAATAGTAAATAGAGGGAGAAGAAAGATATATCTAGAGGACGCAGGTTTACCGAAATTGGGAGAAATACAACTGAACTCTTTAGAAGAAGAAATAACTTCTGAGGAAATAGAAATAGCGTTAAAAAGCATGGCGGGAGGGAAAAGCCCGGGCCCGGACGGATTTATGGTTAAATATTATAAAAAATATAAAGAGCTTTTAATACCCAAGATGAAGATCTATATGAACGCTTTGGGAAATGGGATGGAGATGAGGGGAGAATCTTTACAGGCCAATATAGTACTGATACAGAAGGAAGATAAAGACCCCTCACAAGTTATCGACCAATAGCGCTATTAAATGTAGACACTAAAATATTTGCAAAGGTGCTGGCAAATAGACTAAAGGAACTGATGCCGGAGTGGATACATAGAGATCAGGTGGGGTTTGTCCCGGGAAGAGAGGGTAGAGATAATGCTCTGAGATCACTATTGCTCATCCAGGAGGCTAAAAAAGGGAAAATCCCAATGATACTTATGTCGATAGATGCTGAGAAGGCATTCGACAGAGTAAGTTGGGGTTTTATGATGGACACCCTGGAAGTGTTAGGACTGGGAGACAGAATGAGAGGGTGGATTGGAGAGTTATACAGAGGACCCACCGCCACCATAATGGTAAATGGAGGAAGATCAGAGCAGTTTAAGATGTCAAACGACACAAGACAGGGATGTCCGTTGTCTCCATTGTTATATGTGTTATCACTGGAGCCCTTGTTGTCTAGGATTAGGAAGAATATAGATCTAAAAGGAATAAAGATAGGAGATAGAGAACATAAGGTAGTGGCTTATGCGGATGACCTGATGTTTTATGTAGGAAACCCTAGAACATCACTTCCAAATCTAATGAAAGCATTGAGGGAGTACGGAGACCTGTCAAACTTAAAAATTAACCCGACAAAGACCGAAATCTTAAACATAAATAGTGAAAAAGAAAAACTACAAGAGGAATTTCCTTTCCTCTGGAGAGATAAAGAAATAAAATATCTAGGAATAAAACTATCAGCCTCAAATAAGAACCTTTATAAAGCCAATTATATAACGCTATTAAATGAAATCAAGGAGGAGTTGAGAAGAGTGGGAAATGGAAATCCATCGTGGATAGGTCGCATAAACTTGATAAAGATGGTAATAGTCCCCAAAGTATTATATAAATTTCAAATGATCCCAATCAAACTCCCAGAGGCATATTTTAAAGAACTGAGGAAAATGATAATAAAATGCATATGGAGGAATAAAAAGCCTAGAATAGGTTATGAAACGCTGACCAGAAGCAAAGAAAGAGGAGGACTGGGGGTACCAGATTTTAGGAGATATTACAAAGCAGGGATTATTGCAAGAATCTTCGACTGGATTCATAATCCGGAGAAAACTTGGGTTAAAATTGAGAAAGCACTGAGTGGAAAAAGTTTGAGTAATAGTATCTGGGTTCCTGCACAATATAGAGAATTAGAAGAGAGCCCAAGCACGTACACTCTTAATGTTTTAAAAGAATGGGATTTATTACACAGACAAAAGGGGTGGGTTTTTAATTCACAACTAATGCCACTTAGGAACACAAAATATTTCATCCCGGGAAAAGATAGTATAGCAGGGAAATGGATAATAAAACAGGAAGCGCAATTGAGAGATATAATGGTAGGAGAGGAAATGGGGTCATATAAGGATATGGAGGAAAGAAAGGGTGAAGTCTTTAATAAGATGGGTAGACTAAGATATTACCAACTGAAGAATTCCTTTGAAAGCCTTCCAAAACCAATAAGAACTAGAAAAGACTGGAATCCATTTGAGAGAATCTTTGAGTCACGGGGAAATGGTAGACACGGTACGGCAAAAATACACAAGATATTAATGGAACTTGATATAGACACAAAATTAATGCACATAGAGAAATGGGAAAGAGATATGGGAAGAAAAATAGAGGAGGAGGAGAAGAAGAAGATGTTCACATTAATTCACGAAAATATTAGTATGAGAGAAGTGGAAATAAACTATAAGTGTTTGAATAGATGGCACATTACCCCCTATTTGGAGCACAAGATGAATACAGAAATCTCACAGATGTGTTGGAGAGGCTGTGGAGAGGTGGGCACGTGGTATCATGTGTGGTGGGAGTGTTCAGAAATACAGGTGTTTTGGCGGAGGATAGTTTATTTGATAGGGAAAATCACAAAAATTAACATAGGATTAGATCCAGAAGTATGTCTCCTCCATATCTCAGAACTCTCAGTGAAAACATATAAGAGTTCCGGGATATGGCATTACTTGACCGCAGCGAAGAGTCTGATACCCAGGTTCTGGAAGAAAAGAGAGGTGCCAACTGAGGAGGATTGGATGGCTAGAGTAAATCAGATCTCTGGGACAGAAAGATTGTATTACACGCACGAGGACAAGCTGGAGTTATATAATAAAAAATGGAAAGGCTGGGAAGAATACAGAGAAAAGGTGAAATATATGAAGTAATAATATTCCTGGAAGCTGGCTTAGAACTGAGATTTAAAAACAACAGAATAATATGGAGTTAACGAGAGCAAAAAGAATGTTGAGCGTGGGAGGGGTTAGAGGAGATGGGGGGGTGGAGGGGGGGGGGAGGGCAAGGAAAGAAAGTCATATACAGGGATAATTTATGTAAGAAGAGAAATCATTTGGGATAATTATTTTAATAGAAATGTTGAAATGTTTTGTATATGAATTGGAAAAATTTAATAAATATTTATAAAAAAAAAAAACACCCCAAATCGAATATCAGCTGAAACACCCATGTATCCAAGCCACTCTACAAGCATGGTACGATCTCTTAACCACCAAATTTACTGACGCTAAACACCTCCTTACCCCAATTAACATATTACACCTCATTACACCCTCTCTAGAATTATCACAATGGATAAAACAAGGTATAAATAATATAACTAACTTCTATACAAACCAAACTCTATATTCTTTCCAAAATCTCCAAACCAAATATAATCTCCCTACTACTGAGTACTTTACCTATCTAAGAATCGTCCACTGCCTACAAACAACAATTATACCTCACTCCACAAAGATCCCAATTACTGCCTATCACTTCTTTACCAAACCACAATACCCAGGTAAAGGTATCTCCACTTTCTACACGTACCTTACAAACTTACAATTCACTTTACAATCAAACTTCCCTAACTAATTGGAAAAAAATCTTGTAACAAATTAAAACACAACCATGGGAAAAAGCATTTAATATCACCCATAAATCCACTCGATGCAGCTCTCATTGGGAGTCGTACTTAAATATCCTTTACCAATGGTACCTAACCCCTGTCAAACTCTCTATTTACTACCCAAAACACTCCTCTTCTTGCTGGTGACAATGCGGTGAAGTAGGTTCAACACTACACATCCTTTGGTCCTGTAAATCAATTAGATCCTTTTGGAATAGTGTCTTCCAATTAATCTCTGAAATATCTGGAACCCTGATAAGCCCAAATTCCTCTCTGGCACTCCTACACATTGAAATTGAAAAATTTCCTCTTAGCTCTCGTACTATTATTACCCATACACTTTGTGCAGCCAAAATAAACATCACCAGATTATGGAACACTACCAACGCTCCCTCCCTCACATCACTGGTGACAGATCTTAATTTCCAATGTGAAATGGAAAAGAGATCTGCATTCAACAATTCTTCTCAACATAAATTCAAACCCCAATGGGTTCGCTGGCTACAAAATTCAAATTGCTCCATACAATCCTGATAATCTAACCATAAACAAACTATCCACCAAACCTAGACAGGTATTTCCTCTTCCACCCAGTTATACCTACCCCTCTCCCTCCCCCCCCCTCCCATTTAATATCCCCTCAACATCCCATGCACCTCACTAAGGTTCAACACACTCTCAAGAATACCTCTGATGATATTGTTTTACAGACCATTACCACCCCCAGCCAACTGGTGGGGTAAAATACTCAATGTTACACTGTATTACAATGCTTTATTGATGAACCGTATACCCTTACCCTGTTATGTCTCTAAAATCTTCAATAAAAATATTGAAACATAAAATAGTTCATTTGGATTAAGCTGGTCCAAATGAACTATTTCCTTCACTTACAGATGTGCTCCCTGTCAGCTCTGTATAAACTGCATGCAGCTTCAGCTACATACTGCAGTGTGTTATGCCTGTGGGGCAGGAACTTTCTGTCCCTCTTCCAGAACAAAATTAAGTTGACCTGAGTGAAATTCAGCCATTCAGGAAGATTTGAACTTTCTGAATGAATACAAGGCTTCCCCTGATTGGTTGATGTGGAGATCATGACACCACGCTTCCCAGAATCCTCCTCACGCACCGATCAGCGTGACGCAACGCGTCGGTGCGCGAGGAGGATTCTATGAAGTGCGTTGACGTCATTTCCGGCGTGGCGGCCATATTTGAAACCCCTATATCTATTACCCATGCAAGGCAGGCATAGCATGAGGTGAAGGAGCCATATGTGTACATGAAAGATAAAGGAGCATGTGAGTAGATATCTCTATGTATAGTTTACCCAATAAATGCGGTTTTACACTATGGGAGTCTTCTGTTTATGCATGAACCAGAGAGGAATGTGAATATAGAGTATACAGCGCTTGAAAAGATCCTGAGATACACCAGAGTGGTGTTAGTCCCTTGAGGCGAGGTGTCCCTGTATGATCTGTGTAAGGAGGAACCGGAGAGGAAGCTGGTTATAGAGCATACATCGCTGGGGAGGATCCTGTGATATACCAGAGTGGTGTTTGTTTCCCAAAGCGAGTTGACCCTGCAGGGTCGATGTAAGGAGGTGAGGGGCCATTGCAGCTAATTTTGGATATACACAGTGTGGACACTTGACAACACTTGCATGAAGATATATATATATATATATATATATATATATATATATATATGGACATGTTCACACAGAGTGGCGTTTTTTAGAGTATTTTGTGTTATATAGTTTGTTTGGTCACTTGGTCACTTTGAATATTCCCTTATAGGGAATACACAGATTGCACTGTATTGAGTAAAATTGATCACTTGGTCACTCTTGATTATTCCCGGTGGAATACACGTGTTACACTTTATTTGCACTGTTGCACATTTACTGTATATGATATATATTGATTTGAATATTTATTTATTTATATGTATGTTTGTTTTAGTATTTAGCGCTGCACTATTTATTTATAAATTTCATTTATGTACCGTATTGCATGACCGCGCAATTGTTCATTAAACTAGCGCAGCGCTGTATAGCAAAAAAATGGCGTAAATTGCAGTATCTATACCATAGTTTGTAGACGCTATAACTTTCACACAAAGCAATCAATATACACTTATTGGGATTTTTTTACCAAAAACATGTAGCAGAATACATTTTGGCCTAAATTTATAACTAACTTTGAGTTTACTATATATTTTTTATAGCTAAAAAAATATTGCATTTCTTCACAATTTTTGGTCTTTTTTTGTTTATAGCGTGAAAAATAAAAAGCGTACAGGTGATCAAATACCACCGAAAGAAAGCTCTATTTGTGTGAAAAAAAGGACGTAAATTTTGTTTGGAAGCAGCATTGCATGACCGCGCAATTATCAGTTGAATTAGTGCAGCACCGAGTAGCAAAAAGAGGCCTGGTCATTAAGGGGGGTAAATCCTAAGGAGGGCAAGTGGTTAAAACATTTTTTTTTTGTAAATGCGTCCATGGCAACATTCAGCTCCCCATACCGTTTGTATGACAATACCTTGCTTATTAGCCTAGAAAATGGCCAGAACTCTTTTTAACCCCTTCACACCTCCTGGCCCTTTAAGGGTTTCAGAAGCTGGGAGGCGGGGCAGGGTTTTAGGGTCATGTGACCGCTGTGACACACCGTCACGGCGGTCACATGATCAGGAAAGGTCCTGATCGAAAGAGGAGATTGGGACCTTTCCGTGAGTACCAGACAGGGTGCGCGCTCTCAGCACATATGTTCTTTTTTAATAGAATGCAAATGTGCGGCTGCTCTGCGTCTAGGCCCAGACGCTGGGAGGCCACACATTTGCGTTCGACCAGCATGAAGAGGTTAACATTCAACCCCTATTGATTTCAGTGAGGTTTGGAATGCACCCCAGTTTAGTCCTGCATTAACCACTTGCCTACCGGGCAGTTATACCCCCTTCCTGTCCAGGCCAATTTTAAGCTTTCAGCACTCTCACACTTTGAATGACAATTGTGTGGTCATGCAACACTGTACTCATATGACATTTTTTACCATTTTTTTTTTCACACAAATTGAGATTTCTTTTGGTGGTATTTAATCACCACTGGGTTGTTGTTTTTTTTTTGCACATAAACAAAAAAGAGCAAAAAATTTAAAAAAAAAGATTTTCATTGTTTCTATTATAAAATTTTGCAAACAGGTAATTTTTCTCCTTCACTGATGGGTGTTGATGAGGCTGTACTGATAGGCACTGATGAGGTGGCACAGATAGGCAGTACTGATGGATAGGCTGCACTGATGAGGTGGCACTGATGAGGAGGCACTGGTGGGTATTGATGAGGAGACACTGGTCACTGGTGTTACTGCACTGATATTCAGCAATGATGGGCACTGATAGGCAGCACTGATGGCACTGACTGACAGCAGTGACTGGCAGTACTGACTGATGGCAATGACTGGTGGCATTACTGGGCACTGATGGGCACAACTGCTGGGCATTTATGGACAGTGCTGATGGGCACAACTGCTGGGCAGCACTGATAGGTGGCACTGCTGGGGGGGACTAATGAGTGGCACTGCTGGGCACTGATGGGTGGCACTGCTGGGCACTTATGGTCTCTGGTCGGAGGCACTGCTTGGCACTGGTGGGTGGCACTGATGGGTGGTACTGGTGGGCAGCACTGCAGGGCACTGATCATCAGGGCACTGATAATCAGTGCCCTAATGATCAGTGACGATCTCCTCTGTGACAGCTGCCGGTTATCAGCAGTACTTTCCTCATGCTGTGACAAGTATATTTACTCCGTGATCTGCTGTGTCATTGGACACAGCTGATCAAGTGGTAAAAGGCCACTGTGATTGGCCTTTTACCTCATCAAGTAATCATTCCTAATTTATTTAGGAATTTTGGGAATGCATGTACAGGAAAATATGTGCATAAGCTCTTTTACTATAACCTTAAAATAGGTATTTTTAAGAGGGATTGCTTGATCCTTGGTGGCAGAGTTCAGGATTACTAATATGTAGTAATGATCCCTGGTTGACCTCTACAGTGGCCCAACAAGATCCATATCTGAGTAAATCAATAGAGGTGTGCAGAAAAGTCAGTAGTGAACCCTGAGTCAGAGCAAAACTTTGAGATTTGCTACAAATTTTTACTATTTCCTCAGCTTCATCATAATTAACAACTCTGGATCACGTTACTCATAATAAAAGATAGAAGATTTATTTATAAAAAAAGATATATGAAGCTAGTGTGTGATGCAACCTACTTGTGACAACTGAGAAAACAGAACTACTAGCACATTATTTTGACTTTAAAAGTAAATAGAATCAGCATACATATTCCCATTTGCCTTTTCTCACCCCATCTTATTTTAGTTCTCTCTATTGCACATTTTATCACTCTTTTCATACTTTTACATCTCTTGCCCCTGTTCCTGCCCTACATTTTTTTTTTGCATTTCAGTTCTTCCAAATATATATTACGTTACAACATAGTACAACTTATTAATTTATTATAAGACATTTGCTCATGGCTCTTCTAGAGCTTATTTCTTAATACGTTTGTAAATGTGATATTTTATGTTAGAATTGTAGCATGTCAGAAAGAGTCATTTGGTTCTTGAATTCAAATAGATAAACTATACGGTGCTTCTATGTGAGAAGCCTGGTAAGCCAAATAACTGCAGTTATGTTTAGATTTAGTCAGCAAAATCACTACACAAATATTACTTCTCACAACAATGCTGTAAAAATAGATCCCTGCTGTCTTTTAAAATTATTTTATGTAGACGTAAATGTATTTTTGCATCTATATTTAAAAATAGAACAGTAATTTTCCGAACATAAGATATTCAATATCCTGAGCTGCAGGAGGTATATTATTGCCATTTTTTCTGACAGGTCAAACCTTAACTAGAGCTTTTCTTAAAAATACTGTAAGATTCCTAAAATTTGTGTAACAGTGAAATACAATACATACAGCTTGTCCAATACTACAATACAGGGGTGGACTGACAACTCATGGGGCCCCCGGGCAATAGGGGATCATGGGGCCCATGTGTCCTTGCCCAAACTCAAAAAAGCCTATGAAAAAGGTACCAGGGGCATCTCATGGGGCCCCCTACTGACCCCGAGCCCTCGGGCAGTGCCCGTGTTTCCAAATGGTCAGTCCGCCCCTGCTACAATACTGATTTCTATGTTGCTTAGCTATCAGTGTTTTAAGTAATAATAATAAGTAAAGGAAAACAATATTCAATATGCAGGAAATACAGTAATTCAATTAATGGAATAATGCCCCTTTTAATTGTCCCGGTCAAGTAATTTTGCAGTGGCTGCTGTTGAAATTTTGCATACACTATTATAGTCTTTATCATGCCCATACCCATTCATATGTTGCTTTCTCCCCCAAATATACTGATTGCATGTGGGCCCAACTGGCCAAAGTAATACCAGTATCATTTGGCACAATAGCAACCAACTTGGTGATATAATTTACCACTCTGTTGTAGTTCTCAAAGTCTAGGACCAGAGGCACATGTGTGTCAGCATACCCCACCTTTATGATGCAGGAGTGAACTTCATTTCAGATGTAGTCCCAGACTTCCTTGCCTTCCCATACTACCCATTTTTCCATGACCCATCCAAGTTGTTTATCCTTTAAAAACCACCCAGCTGTCAGTGTAGAATGTGATATGGGAGGAAGAATCCTCCAGAAGAGTCATTACTATGGCTTTCAACTTTGTATGCTGACTGGATCCTTCCATTTTGGTCTGCTGCAGGACTGTGAATGTGCTTGGATTATAGGATGGAGCTGTCCACTGACATCCAAAGTGACTATAGCTGAATCATCACTGAACCACGGGGACGTTTTTCTTATCTTTTAACAAAGAGTCAAAAGTTAAAACCTCTTGTTTGGGTGATGGCTAAAGCAAAGGAGTTTCTTCCTCTGGCTTGGTGCTGGTAATAGCGACAAACTCTGCCAGTTTCTTTGAAATGTCTCTGACATCTCCAGCTGCAATACCCCTTCCTTGTTGAAGGCGCCACTCACATTTTATCATCATCTAATTCTGGGCTACAGTTACGTAGGGGTCAGTCCCTTATCTCTCACCCATCTTGTTATTGACAGTGCAGTATGGATGGCTTCTACTTGCTAATTTTCTGTGTAGGTTGCAAACAGATACAACTACTTCTTTAGGGGCATATATATTTTCTATGACCCTGTTAGTTGCTTAGACAGTATCCCGTCTGTATTGCCTGTTGTCCTTTCATTTAATTTGGCTGCCACAGACATCTGTATGAATCCTATGAGATTTTTGGTCTTTTTTTCTGGTTACATTGTAGTAAGGCCTCAGGATCAGTTCAAGATATGGGAAAAACAATCTCCAGAACCTCACAATTCCAATTAATCTCTGTGCCTCTCTTTTTGGTAGTAAGTGGCGAGAGTCTATGGATAGTTTGCACAAATGTGTATGGAATTTTCCTCTATGGTTCAGTCCACATCATTCCTAGTAATTACGTCTTTGTTATGGGTCCCTGGCTCTGTTTCAGATCCTAATGTCATTAATATAGTGAAACACTGATACTTGTTTTACTTTTTCTTATTTTGATCCCGTGTGGTCTAACCTAATCTACTGCCCCTTGCCTGTTTTAGTCCCCTCCAGCTCCCCTAACTGGTTTATTAGGGCAGTGACTTCATGAATTTTGATATTTAATCTCAGACCCTTCCCATTAAGGACTTTAACCACAAGCCTACAGGACACTTATACCCCCTTCCTACCCAGGTCAATTTCCAGTTTTCAGCACTGTCACACTTTGAATAACCATTGCGCGGTCATGCAACATTGTACCCATATGAAATGTTTATTATTTTTTGAGACAGATATAGCTTTATTTTGGTGGTATTTAATCAACTCTGGGTTTTTATTTTTTCTTAAACAAACCAAAAATCACTGAAAATTTTGAAAAAAAAAAAGTTTTTTCTTAGTTTTTGTTATAAAATTTTGTAAATAAGTGATTTTTCTCCTTCACTAATGTGCGCTAATGAGGCTGCACTGATGGACACGAATAGGTGGCACTGATGGGCACTGATGAGGAGTCACTGGTAGGTGGCACTGATGGGCATTAACATGCATCACTGATGGGCAGTGAAAGGCAGCACTGATATCTGGCACTGATAGGCGGGAGTGACTGGCACTGATAGGCGGGAGTGACTGGCACTGGTCGGCGGCACTGACGGTCACTGGTAGGCGGCACTGATGCGCACTGATAGGCGGCACTGATGCGCACTGAAAGGTGGCACTGATTGACAGCACTGATAGGTGGCACTGACTGGCATTGGTAGGTGGCACTGACTGGCACTGATGGGTGACTGATGGGAAAGGCAGCTCAGATGGGCACTGATATGTGGCATTGATGTGCACTGGTAGGCACTATAATGTGGCATTGATGTGGCACTGATGGGCACTGGCACGTGGCACTGATGGACACTGACAGGTGGCACTGCTGGGGCTACATTGATCATCAGGGCACACTGGTCATCAGTGCTCTGATGATCAGTGTACATGTCCCCTCCGTGGAATGCCAATTACCGGCTCTCCTCTCCTCTCGAGCTGTCAGCGTAACAGCTCATGAGGAGAGAAATGCTGATAACCGGCATTTCCCTGTTTACATGTGATCAGCTGTGATTGGACACAACTGATCACATAACCGAGCCGACATCTTCGGCTCTTTCCGTGGATCGGTGATCCACTGTGTCCGAGGGACACAGTGCACCGCCAATCGCCGTGCTGCGCGCTCCCTGAGCCGTGCATGCGTGGTGAGAATGGGAGGACGTCCTATGACGTCCTCCCAGAATGAGAGAACCACCTTGCGCCCATCATTGGACTATATGGTGGGCGGGAAGTGGTTAAAGGTGCCCTAAGATTAAATGATGCAGACTTCATCAGCTTACAGTGCAGAGCAGATGTGAAGGGTTTCATATCTGGATCCATCTATTCTGGTATCATAAGTGTCACTCACACAGAATGTTCCTTCCTCACACACAAAATAAATCCTCCATAGGCATAGGGACCACTCTAAAATAAGCCACAGGACTCATTAGGCGACAGTCAAGTAGGGGTTAAGGTTTCTCTATCTGCTCCCACATATCCTCACTCACCACCCTGGGAGTTCAGGCCCACAGAGGGCTACTTAGTCACACTCCAGCATAGAACCACATCTTTGTTGATTAGGGGTGTCCTGCATCCATTTAACTTCTGAAAAGGCAATCAATGTATATTTATATGCACATTATAACACAATATAGGGCACAAACATTTTCAATACCATTAAACCTTCAAAGAGGGTGCGAGGGTGTAGACAAAATGCATGGGTGAACAGCTGTTCTGAAATCCACATCTCTCTCACTGAGGTATGGCCCGGGTGCATGATGTCTCACTAGTTCCAGCATTGGTAGCAAGCAGGGGCGGACTGACCATTTGGAAACCCGGGCACTGCCCGAGGGCCCAGGGTTAGTAGTGGGCCCCATGAGATGCCCCTGGTACCTTTTTCATAGGCTTTTTTGAGTTTGGGCAAGGACACAGGGGCCCCATGATCCCCTATTGCCCGGGGGCCCCATGAGTTGTCAGTCCGCCCCTGTTAGCATCACACTTGTCTCAGTGTGCAGTGACTCTGAAGAGGACTGCTCACAGTGAGTGAATGTAAGTTATTGTTCCCACCTGCTCTTACTCTGGATGATCCCTGGGAGTCTAACTTCCAGCCAGCTTCTTTCAACCTGCATAAGGAGGAGTAAGTGGAAGGCAAATGTCCTTGTGAGTAGGGTTGTGTCAATCTGCAAACACCTTTTACATTTCTGCTTGCCACTTCACTACTCTAAGCCTATTTTGCCCTTCTGTGTCCATCAAGATTGGCATCCACAGCTATTGCCTGCTAGAAGCTTTTATGTGGATTTGTGTGAACTGCCAACACTCTCTGTGTTTCAGTGTTTAAACTGTCAAGGTCATCTGTGCTTCAATTCACTTGATGTACTCTGCTCATAGGTGCTGCCTGTTCCTTTTAAGGATGATTATTCAGCACGTTATAAGCTGTCCATCATAGGGTGCATTGTGACTGCACATGGATTTCACAGCCTATGTGCTTTTATATGAATAGTACACAGCCAAATAGATTGATTCAAAGTCAGTGAAGCATCCCTATTCTTTTGTTTGCAGGTCTTGTGACACTCATCTAGCTTTAGCAGTACTTTAGTTGATACTGTTATCATAGGGTGTCATTTATATATATATATATATATATATATATGTGGGAGTGTGTATGTGAGAGACAACATTATCAGTATTTTAGCTATTTTAGGGGAAATGGTATTTTTTAATGGAATTTTGCAGGTTGAATTCTTGTATAAAATAATACAATACCTTCAGGTTTGACTACTAGGTGACCTTTTCTTGCTTTGTTTTAAAAAATAGTATCAGCTTCCAGTTCTGGTGCCATATGGAGTGGAGGTGAACTGTTCCTACTCCCGCCGCCCTCCTCCACCGTTGCACTCTTAAGCCTGCTACACTTCAGGGGGAACCCCCCTATCTTCCCGTGGCTCCGGAGAACTGAAGTCCACTCATCTTCAGTCCCCTGCCTGTCACAGGGGAACACAGCGGCTGCTGCAGCCTAGATGGCCACCACTGAGATTATCCCCAGTGACACAGGGGATCAGCAGAGCACCCAGCAGCCACAGTCTCCTGCTCCTCAGCCTCTGGACCCTGCCTCACCAGCTGGCATCACCCCTGCAGTCACGGCACTCCTGGCACCTACTCTCATGGCGATGGTCGACAGTGTTGTTCTTAAATGGCTAGAACAGCTGCATAAAGATCTCCATGCACAGGCTCAGTGCATTACGCAGATGGAAGATAGAATCTCCTCCATTGAAGATGACTCATTGACTGTTTCTGCAGTAGTAGCCTGTTCACCATGGTCCAAAGAGATCTTCAAGATAAGGTAGATTTGCTTTACATGAACACCAGTCAGTTGTTGGTTTAATGAGTTAATGTTCTATTGTTACTTTGTTTTGTTGTTAACCATTGTTTGCTTTGCAGTAACACATATATAGTTACATACATAGTTAGTCTGGCCGAGAAAAGACAAAAATCCATCCAGTTCAACCATAGAAAAAAAAAAGTTATAATCCTGTACCAACAGGTAATCCAGAGGAAGGCAAAAAAAAAAACCCAACAAAGCACGATCCAATTTGCTCCTGCTGGGAAAAAAATTCCTTCCTGATCCCCCGAGAGGTACTCGGATATTCCCTGGATCAACTTTACCTATAAATATTAGTATCAGGGGTGGACTGACCACTTGGAAACTCGGGCACTGCCCAAGGGTCTGGGGTCAGTAGGGGGCCCCATGAGATGCCCCTGGTACCTTTTTCATAGGCTTTTTTCAGTTTGGGCAAGGACACAGAGCCCCATGATCCCCTGTTGCCCGGGGGCCCCAAGAGTTGTCAGTCCGCCCCTGGTAAGTATCCAGTTATATTCTGTGTATCTAGGAAAGAATACAGGCCTTTTTTGAAGCAATCCACTGAGCTGGCCAGAACCAACTCTTGAGGGAGTCTATTCCACATTTTCACACCTCTCACTGTGAAGAAACCTTTCCATGTTTGGAGATTAAATTTATTTTCCTCCAGACATAAAGAGTGCCCCCTTGTCCTCTGTGATGACCTCAGGGTGAATAGCTCTACACCGAGTTCACTATATGAACCATTGATGCATTTATACATGTTGATCATATCCCCCCTTAATCTCCTCTTCTCAAGAAAGAATAAATTCAGTTCCTCTAATCTTTCCTCATAACTGATCTCCTCTATGCTTCGTATCAGTTTGGTTGCCCTTCTCTGTACTTTCTCCAGTTCCCCAATGTTCTTTTTGTGAATTGGTGCTCAAAATTGAACTGTATATTGCAGATGAGGTCATACTAATGATTTGTACAGGGGTAATATGATATCTCTCTCTGGAGTCTATACCTCTTTTATTACAAGAGAGGATTTTGCTCGCTTTAGAAACCGCAGCCAAGGCATTGCATGCCATTATTAAGCTTGTGATCTTCCAGAACTCCCAGATCCTTCTCCACCATTGATTCCCCCAGTTGTACCCCCTTGTATGTATGATGCATGCATATTCTTAGTCCCCAAGTACAGAACCTTACATTTATCAACATTAAACCTCATTTGCGACATAGTTGCCCAATTACACTGAGCATTGAGGTTGGATTGTAAGTTGAAGACAACCTGTAAGGACATTATTCCACTGCACAGCTTGGTGTCATCTGCAAAGACTGAAATAGGATTTTTCATTCCAGACCCTATATCATTTATAAATATATTAAAAATAAGGGTCCCAACACTGAACCTTGGGGTACACCACTGACAACCCTAGACCATTCAGAGTATGAATCATTAACCAATACTCTTTGAATATGATCTTTTAGCCAGTTTTCTTTCCATTTAAATACAGATTTTTAGACTTTACCTTACATATTAGCCATGTGTGGGGAACTGAGTCAAACTCTTTTGCAAAATTCAAGTATACCACATCCACCGCCATCCCTCTGTCCAAGGTTTTGCTCACCCCCTCATAAAAATAAATCAGATTTGTTTGACAATTTCTGTCTTTCATGAATCCATGCTGCCTGTTGCTTAAAATATTTTTTCCAGCAAGAACTCATCTATATGGTCTTTTATTAAACTCTCAGTATCTTCCCAACTATGGAAGTTAAACTAACAGGTCTATAATTACTTGGTAAAGATTTTAACCCCTTTTTAAATATTGGCACCACATTGGTCTTACGCCAATCCAGTGGTACTATGCCAGTCATTAAAGAGTCCCTAAAAATTAGAAACAATGGCTTTGAAATTACAAAGCTCAATTCTTTAAGTGCTTTATTCACCTTTATACTGTCTAAATATTTTTTAATCATATCAATTGTTAGCCAATGTGGATCATCTGGAGCTGTGTTAATACCATGCCCATTATGGACAAGAGCTTCTCCATGTTCCTTTGTATATACAGAGCTGAAGAAGGTATCAAATAAATTTGCCTTCTCTTTGTCCCCAGTCACCCACTCTAGATTATTTTGTAAATGGCCTACGTGCTCAGACCGAACCTTTTTACTATTAATATATTTGAAAAATTTTTTGGGGTTGGTCCTGCTATCTTTTGCAATCTGTCGTTCGTTTTCAGTTTTTGCGGCCTTTATTCCCTTTTTGCATATTCTGTTATATTCTTTGTAATGTTTAAACAATGATAGTGTTCCTTCATTTTTATATTGACTTTTTTAACTTTGGCCGTAAGCCACTTAGATTTGATTTGTAGCCTTTTAAACTTGTTGACCATGGGAATATATTTTGCAGTGTATTCACATAGTCTTTTTGAAGAACTCCCATTTCTGTGTTGTGTTCATCAATGCCAATATTCTATCCCAGTCTAAATCTTGGAGAGCAGCTCTCAGCCTTGGAAAATCAGCTCTCTTGAAATTGAGCATTTTTATTTTTCCCGTATATGCTTGCTGTTTACAGCTAGCAATAAATTAAATCATGTTATGGTCACTGCTACCCAGATGTTCTTTTATATGGACATTCATAATAAGCTCTGCATGGTCTGAGATTACCAGGTCAAGCAGAGCATTATTCCTAGTAGGGGCCTCTATGAACTTTACCATAAAATTGTCCTGTAGTAGGTTTAAAAATGTTGTTAACTGTTCCTGCAGTACCATTTCTCCAGTCAATTTCCGAGTAGTTAAAATCCCCCATTATTATCACTGTTCCAGCCCTTGCCGCCCTTTCAATCTGTACAAGGAGCTGAGTTTCCACCTCCTCATTAACACTGGGTGGCCTATAACAAATTCCAATGATTACCTTTGTAGTACACACCCTCATGTGCAGTTCCACCCATAATGCTTCAGCCTCATCACATTCTCCATCAACTAGGTCCTCTTTCACACTCGCTCTGAGATCACTTCTCACATAGAGACAGACACCACCACCTTTCCTATTTACTCTGTCTCTCTGAAAGAGAACATAGCCAGGAATATTAATGGCCCAGTCATGCGAAGAATGAAGCGAAGATTCAGCAATACCAATTAAATAATAATTCTCTTCATGCAACAAAGCTTCCAATTCACCTATTTTGCTTGGCAGACTTCTGACATTGGTGAACAAACACTTTAATTGATTGACACTTTGTTCACATGTATTTTGCATATTTTTTATTTTCATACAAATTGTACCAATTCCACTGGTTGTTTTTAACATGGGAACCTTCTTATCATCTGCCATAGCCCTCCCCCCATCTTTCCCCATTCCACCCACCAATAAGTACTGACCCCTGTCTGATCTGTCTACCCCGTTATAATCGAATTCTCCCTCCCCCCTTGATCCTAATTTAAATACTCCTCCAGCCTTCCGATAAACCTCTCCCCCAGCACAGTAGACCTCCTTCTATTTAGGAGCAGATCATCTCTAGCATATAGGTTGCACCCCAATGAAAAGTCAGCCCAGTGCTCTAGAAACCCAAATCCTTCCCTCTTACACCAGGTCTTTAGCGATGCATTGAGTTCTCTAATCTCCCCCTGTCTTTCCTGAGTTGTGCATGGCACAGGTAATATTTCAGAGAATATCACCTTGGAGGTCCTTCCCTTCAACTTTCAGCCTAGTTCTTTAAATTGATTCTTAAGGATCCTCCTCTTTCCATGTATTCTGTCATTGGTTCCAGCATAAACTAAGACAGCTGGGTCATGCCCAGCCCCTCCTAGTAATTTTCAACCCAGTCCACCACATGTCAAACCCTGGCACCAGGGAGACAGCAAACAATTCTGTTGAGGCGATCCTGGCGACAAATTATTATATCAGTCCTTCTCCTTCTGATCATAGAATCCTACCACCAGCTGTCTAGACCTTCCTGCACTACCCTCACAACCTCTCCCCGATGGTCTGCCCTCCCGGCTGTTAGGGATAGCAGTAACATCCAGGGCTGCCACCCCTGAGCTTGCCACCCCCACATCTTCACCCAACTTTTCAAATCTGTTTGGGTGCTCAAACCCAGGGCCAGCCTTCCTTTTCTGTGAGCCCCTACCACCCCCTCTAATTACAGTAACCCATCTTCCTACCTGACAATCCTGATTAGCCCCTCCACCCTCCACATCAATCCCATTAGCTACTTGCACAGAGAGCAGAAGACCCCTTTCAAGGTTGTCAGTTCTGCCCAGTGTTGCAACTTGCTCCTCCAGATCTCTAACACGAGATTCCAGCAGGGCAACTGCTCATGTCTGTCGCAGCAGTATCCATCCTGGAGCTGTTTCTCCATTGCTGCATACATGCGGCACACTGTACACTGCACAAAACCCTCAACCCTGCTAGCACTCATATCCCAGTTACAATATTAACAGGAAAGATCAGTTGTCACTTACAGGTTAGTAGACTCATGTTATAATCTCCTGTTTTCCACTCCGTTTTTTTTAACTCCACTTATCAAATGTTCACTTAGTCAAAGGTCTGGCAAGCAAAATACAGGCAAGCTCAGAGTGAGCTCTACAGCAAGTTATATAGGACCTGTATCACCTGTGACCAATTAACCTCTCCCCTTAATAAGCAGAGTGAAGGAAGACAAGGAAAGGAAGAAAAAATTGCTATTTAAAAGTGACAGAAAAAGGGATTTAAAAAGTAAAAGCTTTTAGCAAGACCCAAAGAAGAAAATAAAACAACTACAAACACCAGCAATCACCAGCAGTCAAAAATAAAACTTTTTCAAATTTCCCACTCTTTTTAGGGATCAGCCAGCATAAAATGACAAATGATCATAGGCTTGCCTGAGTAATATTCTCCCTCCATTCTGATCACCATATGTGCTACGGCCATTCCGGAGCAACTAGGCCAGTGACACCCCTACGCAGTTGAAAGAGACCATCGTATTGGTCCAACTCTTGCACTAAACTAGGCCGGTCATTGTCTGCTATCTGAACTACGCTGACAAGCAGGCCATCCTTCAGAAATTCCAGTGCATACATGCCTTATCTGCGGATGGACATCAATTGCTCCTGTTCACGGACTATTCGATGGAGGTTATGCGACAACGTAAGGCTTTCTTTGTGATCTGCCCCACTCTCTATCACAGACAGATTAAGTTTACTGTGGCTTATCTCGCTGTTCTTCATATCCAGCCGCCAAATGGAGAAAGGATATCTTTCACCTCTCCGTTGGAAGTGGAGCAATACTTTAACAATATCCCTGAAGCAGCCATGGATAAAAGTCCTTCTTCTGCACCAACTTCAGACTTCATCCCAGACACTCTTTATAACATCTATAAAGCAATGTGGGAGGATGGCCCATATTTTCCGACTGGCTCCCAGGCACACATTAAGCTCATAACTAAGAAGGGGAAAGACCCACTGCTCCCAGGATTGTACCGACCTATTTCTTTAATCAATGCAGACGCTAAAATACTGGTATCCAGGTTGGCCCTACTGCTTCCCGAAATACTACATTCAGCCCAATCTGGATTTGTTCTGGGTTGCTCGGCTACGCTTAACATTCACAAAGTATTATTACCCTGGAACATGCTAAAACAAACCCACAGATATATCTAGCACTTATATCTTTAGACGCCAAAAAAGCCTTCAACAGCATATGCTTTGTCTGGCTTTTCATGGTTATGAGGAGTCTTGGTTTTTTGGACCCTACGACACATGTACTGCTCGCCCACAGCTAGACTAGTCACACCTGAATTTATTTCCTCGAGCATTCTCTTTACCAAAGGTACTAGGCAGGACTGCCTGTTCTCCCCCCTACTTTTTAATATCACTCTTGAACCTTTGTCCAGGTGGCTCAACTTGACATCGAGGGTTACTAGTGTCTCAATTGATGACTTTACTCTCTGCTCAGCCCTTTTTGCAGATGATATATTACTGTTTTCTTGGATCCACCAAAATACTTCCTACTACTTCAGGACCTATTTGCGACCTTCCGTAAATGCCTTAGAATCAATTTTGATAAGAGCGAAGTGCTTCCTTTGAATGCTACTACATCAGAGTGTTGGATTCCATCCTCTCCTTTTGGTATAGCTACCCAGTCCATTGCGTATTTGGGCATCCGCATAAGCAGAGAACCATCATCTCTCTATTACCTAAATTACCCTCCTTTAATCAATAAGATTGTACAGGAACTGGAGGTTTAGATGACTCTTCCCCTTTCACTATTTGGGAGATGTCACCTTTACAAAATGGTTTCTTTCACGAGATTGCTCTACCTTTTGCAAATACTCCCTCTTCTGTTAAAACATTCTGATGTTCAGAAGATCCATAGGGCTCTACAGACCTTTCTGTGGCAGCGTAAAAAAATGCTTATTGCATTAAAAAAACTTAGTCTCCCAAAGAGTGAGGGGCCTCACTCTTTGCCTGCCAAATATTAGATTTTACAACCTGTCCTGCCTCCTTCATCAGTGTCTTGATTGGATTACTGGGAAATTGCGTTATTCAAACTACTCCCTAGAAGAGGCCCTGTTGTCTCCACTACACCTTCCAGCCATTCTGCATGCCAACCTCAAGGCCTCCATTTGAATCTCCTGATTAGAGACACAGTACTGGCCTGGAATGAAATGCAGAAACAACTTGGCCTACCATCAAGGATATCCTCCCATCAGCCTATTCTTGGAAATCCTGTGTTCCCTCCAGTGAGTGAGCATGCAGAATTTATCCACTGGTCTCATAGTGGACTTACTAAAGTCATATCTATATTTGATGACTCCAAACATACCTTACAGCCCATTTCAGTAATAGCTTCCAAATACTTCCTACCGGGATTTTATATCTTTCACTACCATTAGCTGGTGACCTTTCTACGGACATGCTATTCTCCAAAACAACATCCTTTCCAGCACTCCTTTATCAAAACTCTACTACTTTAGGATAAATATTCAATCTCAGCAATTTACTCCCATCTAATCTCACACCAGTCTGCAAAGTACCATATTACTCCTTTCAAGTCATGGACTCACATACTGCCTACTGATGATGCTCCGGACAAAATATTGTCGGGGTACTGCAAAATCACTTCACTCGTCCTCTGTGAAACATGGCAGGAAACTCAATTTGAAATCCTTACTATCCTTAGCTTACTATCTTTTTTTTAGCAAATCCAGCTGTCACTCCCCGCCCTACGTATCCTTGGTGCAACCACACTTGACCTACTCTGTTTCATTGCCTTTGGGAATGTGCCCGAGTTTCCACCTTCTGGGATCGAGTTCTTCATTACATTAATCATCTGTGTAACATCTCTCTCACCAAATACCCTATGCTCTGTCTCTTCAATTATCAAGATCCCACAATGTCGACAAGTACTACACACTTCCTCAGTGGATTCATTTTTGTTTGTTTGTAGCTCGCAGAGCACTCATGCAAGCTTGGATACAGCCAAACCCTCCACAGCTTAAAATGGTAATACAGGCGCTAACTGCCCTATTTAATCTAGAGAAGCTGGACACCATTACCCAGAATTTTAAATCTGCATGCCACTTCATCTTTATGGAACACTCATTTACTGGCCACCCATATGGAACCTTTTCGATATTCAGTTTGGTATCTCAAAGGTGAACTCACAATACGCTGGGCAAACTACGATTATCCAACTCCTCTTGTAGTCCCATCCCACAGCTCTATATTTTCCAGTCACTTAATGGAACCCATGCTCCTCATGTTTCTTAGCCCATATGATACTCTTTCCCAATTGTCTTTTTGATAAAGTCGTTATTGCTCAGGCCTGCATAACCAAACTTCCGTGCCTAGGGAATTGCTTAAAAAAATTTTCTCTTTCTTGGAATTCGGCTTATGTTGTACTGCTTTGTTGTAACTTTGGATACTGTCTTTTGTTCCCATTACAGAAGTTGTACTGACTTCTGTACTCACTACTGTTAAGAAAAAAAAATGGTTTAGAGAGTTGTATGTCAAGATATTCTTGTACCAAGTGTATAAAAGTCAATAAATATTGTTTTTTAAAAAAATATATATATATAGTTTCTATTTCCCCATTGTAATAAAGGTCAGTGAATCCAGTCTTGTGCAAATAAGATTAATTTTTAGCAATCACAAACCTGTGAAAAAGTCGGCATCATGCTCATATATACTCTTTCCAACCTTATATTAATGTTATGCCAACTATTTAATATTTTTTCTTTTTTTATTCCTCTTTGTGTATCCAATGTAGCCTCAAAAGGAGAATAAAGCTCTCCTAAAGTAAACGGCATATGTTCACTTTGATCTTTTCTGTTACATTACATAAAAGTGGAACTAATGTAATACCATTTCAATTAGTTATATTTTGTGTTAAATGTATGGCAGTGCCTAAAAATACGTAAAGATTGCATAGAGAAAAAATTATTTAATTTTATTTTTTTTACTATTTGTATATATATTGTATAAGGTAAAATATACAGTAAGCGCTCATCAATAGTGGCAGCAGCTGAACATAAAGGAAAACGCATACAAAGTCCCACAATTCATATATATAAAAAAATGCAGCGCTTCAAAAGAAAGGTGATGATAAGACACAGTCCAGTGAAAAAAATGTGCTCCGTATTTCCTAGTGCAGGTGGTAAAGATTTACACTAACCAGATAGCGTAAAATTATACGCATGTGTATATGTATCCTGTAGAGTCCCCTTCTGCACTCAGATCTGGTCAAATAGATAGCCGGAAAGGATAGACATCCTACGCCCTCTTGTGGTGAAAGAGTGGTCCAGCAAGTCAGAGCGATGCCAATCAGAGTAAGCCTTCCCCCTTCACTGGAGATGACAAGGAGATCCCTTGGGGCTGTAAAAGTTGAGGAAGCTCCTCACAGGGGACACAGGGAAGTGCTCATAGTGTAGTAGATAAGGCTTTATTGTAAAAACATAGGTGCACAGTAAAACGGGTATAGACAGGTATGGATGAACACACTGACCCCTTGGTTTCAACTGGGTTTAGCTAAAAGAAGGCCTGGGCAATAGAATGGGTAAAGTAGATGTAAACTCTAAACTGTAGACATTTAGTTTGCTTTGTACAATATGTATAGTAAACCATTCCTATTTATTTTCATAACATGCTGTTGTAATACTATACTGTCAGGGGCCTTGCAAGAAGATGCCCAAGTTGTCTATTGTACACTTTAAATACTCCAGTCTACCTTAGGGTTCTATGGTTCCCTGAGCACATACTGCCATAAACATTAGCACCACTCAGTGTGCTGTCCAGCTCCATCCAGCCAACAGCAACTGTCAGCCTCTCATAGAGTTTTATAGGATGCTGGCTGTTGGACTGGAAAGCACACCTTTGCTATCTGCTCACAGCTAAACACTAGAGTATCATGCATTAAGCCCCTAGGCTCTTAGTTGCCTTATCAAGGTGGCTTCCGTCAAACTAAGCCCAGTTCAAGCGATGTACTTCTTTCTCAAAGTTACATCCTGGGACGAGTTCAAATATATGAAGTACATTTTGGAAAATTGCTTTGTACACTTATCATTTTCTTCCCGGATCACACTGCTAAGCCAATTCTTTAGTGATTGCCAAAGGAGGAAAAATATTCACAATTCAACCATTAACTCTTCTTAGTCAGACTACTGTAGCCTACTTAAGAATTGCTGGCACAAACAGATAATAACTTGAGCATAGGAATTATTCCATCTCACAGAATAGTAAAACAAAAATCTCATTCTTACTCTAGCAAGACTGTGTAAAGCAAACACAAACTAAAAAAAGGTGGCATTCCTTCATAAGGCGGACCCAGCACTGTTTTCACCCTTTTTTATTCTCTGATAGCAAATATGGTGGACCATGCCTGCACAATGTGCCTATAGTCTACATCAGGGGCACTTGTCACAGAGTGACAATGTAAGATTATATTTTGGAAATAGTTGTCCCCTCATAACAGGGTGTTCCTGAAAAAAAAAATTTTCTTGTTCAAATATTTTATTGACATTTTAACAGGGGTGAAAAGATAATGGTAACAGACGTTTCACAGACGTAAAAACATAATTATTTTCAAATACGGAAGAGATGTCATTACAAAGAAGGGGGAGGAAGGAGGTATTGGTAAAACAATATAATATTTCACATGACATAGAAGAAATAATAGCTATAGACAAACATATTTAAATGAAAATATGTTAATTGGGTTTGATAATGGAAGGACATTCTCCCCAAAGCTACTTGGATATGTTAGGAAGGTCAGAAGAAAAGCAGGGGAGGGTAGGAAGAGGTAGGTGACTCCACAATTGGTAATAGTGTATGGGGTAGTTTGTGAGATTTTTGCATGAATCATGGCCTGAGTAACTCTATTCTTAACAATTGCAATGCTTAAGGAGGGAGATTTCCAAGATTTGGCTATGACCTGCTTGGCTGCAGTGGTAACTTGTAGAAACACCGGGGAAGGGGGCGTAAATTAAGTAAAGCTATGACCGGGTTTGGCTGGAGCGTATTTACGCTAAGTTTGGATAGCATGTCGAAAACATCAGCCCAGAAGGCTTGAGCGACTAGGCACTCCCATCAGATATGATGTATCCCTAGGTCTGCACAGCCTCTAAAACATGTAGGGGAGTAATTTGGGGTGTATTTTGCAATTCTCATTGAAACCAAGGACAATCAGGTTAAAACGTTATAGTTGGTTTCTAAAGCCACAATATTTTGTGATGATGACTTGGTGTTGGACGTGATCCCAGTCAGAAGAGTCTAACTGCCTGCCAAGGTTCCGTTTCCCATTTGTGGGTGTATGAGGGAGGAGATGTGGTAAACGACAATGCAAGAAGGGAATATAGGCATGAAATTAGGCCTCGGCTATGGGGGTCTTTGTAGCAAGCCCAATCAAAGGGAGACATGGTGTTCACTAGGTTAGCTGTTGTAGTGTACGGAGCGTAGAAATGTTGCAGTTGTAAGTATTGGAAGATTTCAGAGGCTGGGAGGTCGTGCGTCTCTCACAGTGAGGCAAAGGATTTAAACGTGTTCCTCAACATAAAGTGATGGGTTCGGAGAAGGTTAGCTGAGGTCCATAGTTTGAAAGAATGTGGTGAAGACCATGCTGGGGGAAAGGCCAGATTGCGGAGGTATGAGAGCAGGGGGTTATGTGGCGATTGTAAGAGATAACAAGATTTCAGTTTATCCCATAGCGACACAAAGTGAGAAGTGATGGGGTTCGTTATCGAGCGACGGTCTATTGGTCTTAACCATAGTAGGTTAGCAGTAGACAAGGGGTCGCATTCTGTGGGTTAAAGTACAACCCATTGAGGGATCTCATGGGTCGCATGATATTTTGGCAATTGTGCTAGGTGTGCCGCCTGATAAAACTTGCTAATATCTGGAAGACCAAGACCGCCGTTGAGTTTGGGGTGGAATAGGGTGAGGTGAGGTATACGGGGGCGGACAGTGCTCCAGACGTAGGAAAAGATGCAACGCTGTAAAGTGCATTGCATCGGCTGGTACCGAGATTGGGAGAACTCTAAATAGATACAAGATTTTGGGTAGAATTGACATCTTCACGACTGCTATCCTGCATAGCGATGCAAGTGGAAGGGAGGACCATTTGGTCATAAGAGCAGTAAGATGGGTCATCATATAGGTCGGATAGTTTGGAGGTTAGTTTTATGTCAAAGAAGGGAATGGAGTGTTGTGACCAGGAGAACGGAAGAATCTGTTTTAGATGGTCCAGATCTCTAGGGGGGAGGGATATGTTAAGTGCTATAGATTTCTGGGGGTCTATTACTAGGCCAGAAAGTGAGCCAAACCTCTCGAGGAGCCGGAGGAGGGAGGTAGAAGAAGTTCAGGGAGAAGTGAGAAAGAGTAGAACATCGTCCGCAAAGAGGCATAATTTGTGATGGGAACCACCTATCTTGAGTCCACGGACATCCGAATTAGCTCTAATCAGAAGGGCCAATGGTATAGCTAAGACAAAGAGTAGGGGGAATAAGGGGCAGCCTTGTCAAAGTGCCACGGGCTATCGGAAATTGGGCTGACCTATATCCTAGATATCTAATTCTGGCAGAGGGTTTGCGGTAGAGCGAGATTATCCAGGATAAAAAGTGAGGGCCGAAACCCCATTGGCGAAGAATGTAGTGCAGGTATGGCCACGAAACGCCTTTTGGATGTCCAGGGACAAGAAGCAGGTGGGAATGTTATGAGATCTAGCTATATGTGCCAAGAGAATTGCGCGTCTAATGTTATCTTCAGCTTGTCGAGTTGGAATGAAGCCCACTTGGTCGTTATGGATTAGGGAGCCTATACACGAGTTGAGGCGTGTGGAAAGAATTTTTGCTAACAATTTACTATCTATATTAAGGAGGGAGATTGGCCTATAATTGGACCACTGTGTGTCGTCCGAATTCGGTTTTGGGATCATTGAAATGTTGGCTTGTACTGTTTCCGGATTGAAGGTTTGGCCCCATAGTATGGCATTAAAAGCATTAGTGAGGATGGGTGTTAGAAAGTTGGCAAATGTTTTGTAATATGTGGCGGAGAAGCCATCAGGGCCTGGGCGTTTATGGGGCTTTAATTATTTGACAGCATTTAAGGCTTCAGTCGGGATAATGGGCTGCTCCAAAGCTATCAGCCGGTGTTCGGAAAAGAGATGTAAGTGAAGAGAGTGTCAGTCTGGGAAAGCTTGAAGGGTATAGAGGAGGAGTATAGTCATGTTTGTGGAAGACTTGTAGGATGCGTTCCGGGTTACTAGTGGGGTTGCCAGAGGATGTGCGTAATCAAATGGGTCTGGTGATCTGGTCGAGCCTTTGGAGCGAAAGAGCCAAGAAGGTACCAGGTTTATTTGCTTTTGTATAGTATTTGTGTCGGGATCTGCGAAGTGAAAGCTCCGCCTGATCCGTGAAGAGAAGATCAAGGGCCAATCGAGATCATTCTAGTGCTTCCCGGTTGGCTGGGGAAGGGGCCGTGTGGTAGGCACTATGTGATCGGCCTGTTCAAGGAGAAGGCGTTGCTGTTTTTTCTCTTTCTTTAAAAAGGATGCTTTGCTAGTGCAGAACCCACGTAGGACCGGTTTATGTGCTTCCCAAAGTAGGAGAGGGGTGATATCTCAGATCTCTGATGGGGGGCACAGTCTCTGATGGGGGTGCTGCTTCTGACGGAGTGCGGCTTCGAAAGAGTGCGAAGCAGTTAAACACAGCAATCTAATTATGCCTTCTCTACTTTCACAGGTAAATGCACCTCTCCTACCTCCACTCCTAACTCAAACGCATTGACTCCTGCTGTTTTTCTCCTGGGTAAATGCACCTCTCCTACCTCCACTCCTAACTCAAACTCGCTTTCACTCCTGTTATATTCAGAACAAATGGTGTACTTATATTTGTGTGTATGTTGAGCAGTCCTCACCTTCAGTTGCACCCAGTTTACGACTGTAGCCTGGTTCCTATGAGACATCCCCCAACATTCATGTGAGCCTTATCAGCTTCTAATTGGGGTGGAGTTGAATGCTCATTTGAGCATCTCCCTATAAATTCAGATCAGCTCATGGGGGAGATCTCTGATGGGGGGCACAGTCTCTGATGGGGGTGCTGCTTCTGACGGAGTGCGGCTTCGAAAGAGTGCGAAGCAGTTAAACACAGCAGTTGAACTAAAGCAGGAGAAAGACACAACAACAGCAAGAAACTCTACTGCATGCTGGACAGACTGCAAGCAAACACCCTGGGAAACATCTCTTACATGCCTGAGTCCCACTCTATGTACCTTTATATAATACACTCCTCTTCATACGACTATCCTCTGTTCCCAAGATCTCACTTCTTTACCCCTCTGCTCCACCCCAAAACTTGCACATCTCCCCCTCATTGCTTTCATCTCCCTACTACTGCCCTCATCACCCCCAAAATGCCTCTTCTACTCCTCATTTTCCTCTCCTCCATTCCCAAAATCCATTCACTATATCCCTCTGCTCCTCCTAAACATTTGTATATTGTGTCCTCACTGCTTCCTTCGCCCCTCTATGGCACCCACCACCTCCTCCTATTATTCCACTCTCCCACTGACCCGAACACCTCCACTAGGAGTTTCTCACGCTCCTGCACATCCCGCTCCCATGCCACCTTTCTCACCCTTCTCCTCCTCCTAGCCGCGGGAGACATCTCCCCAAATCCTGGCCCTCCACCACCTCCCTCACCCGCACAACACCCTCCCGCCTCCATGTCCTACCGCAACCTAGTATCTGTCTCCCTGCTCCCTAAAATCTCCCCCCCGTTTTCATGTGCACTCCTGAACGCCCGATCGGTGTGCAACAAGCTTACCGCCATCCACGACCTCTTTGTTTCCCGCTCCCTCAACCTCCTGGCGATCACGGAAACCTGGATCCAGCCCACTGACTCTACCTCCCCTGCTGCACTCTCCTATGGAGGTCTCACCTGGACCCACTCACCCAGACTTAACGGTCGTAAAGGTGGTGGGGTTGGTCTGCTCCTGTCACCGCAGAGCATCTTCCGAGTCCTCCCAAACCCCCCCTCCCTATCCTTATCCTCCTTCGAGGCCCACTGCGTCCGACTATTCTCCCCAACCCCCCTGAAGATTGCTGTGATATACCGGCCTCCTGGATCCATACCCCGCTTCCTGGAAGACTTCTCCTCCTGGCTACCCTTCTTCCTCTCCTCTGAGCTACCCACCATCATTCTTGGGGATTTCAACATCCCTGTCAACCTTGACAACCCGGACACAGCCCGTCTCCTCCACTTAACCTCCTCCTTTGCACTTGCACAGTGCATACAATCCACCACCCACTCCGACGGTAATATCCTTGATCTTGTCTTCTCCAACCGCTGCGCTCCCCACAACCTCACTAACACCCCCTTCCCTCTCTCTGACCACAACCTGATCACCTTCTCTATCTCCTCGTCCTCCAACACCTACCCCTCCAAATGTCACACTACTACCAGCCGTAACCTCCGCAACCTTAACCCTGCCCCCCTCCACTCTGCAGCTGATCAACTCCACGACCGCATCCTCCCCCTGTCCTGCCCCGACTTGGCTATGATTGCCTACAACAACGCGCTGTCAGCAGCCCTTGACTCACTAGCGCCTTTAACCACACGCAACATCAGACTCCGACCGCTCCAGCCCTGGCAGACTGATCACACCAAAACCCTCAAACGACGCAGTCGTGTCCTGGAGCGACTATGGCGCAAAACAAAATCCCAACAAGCTTTCACCTGCTACAAATCTGCCTTCCGCACCTACACCTCCTCCCTCCACGCAGCCAAACAAGCCTACTTCCTGACCCTCATCAAGGCCCTCTCCTCCAATCCTCGCCGACTCTTCTCCACCTTCAACTCTCTACTCTCTCCACCCTCACCTCCACCCAGCACCTCACTCACCGCCCTTGATATTGCCAATCACTTCAAAAACAAGATTGACACAATTCGCAAGGACATTGCCGCAACTCACACGCCCTCTCAACCCGTCCCCTCTCACACAGCTACCCCATCATCCCCCCTCCCCCTCGACATTACCCGCAGGGACTTCGTCGCTGCTCAAACTCCCTCCAACCCCCTTCCCCCTCACTTAGCTACCCCCTCTTCACCCCTCTCCCACGGCCTCACCACTGCTCTGACCTCCTCTCCCACCCCACCCTACATTCCTCATACTGAAGCTCCCCCAACACTCTGCACCTTTGACCTTACTACCATCGAGGAAGTCTCCAAGATCCTCTCTGATGCCCGCCTCACCACCTGCCCCCTCGACCCTATCCCCTCACAATTCCTACGACCTCCCTCCCCCTCCATCCTACGCTCCCTCACCCACATCTTTAATCTCTCCCTCTCCTCCGGCACTTTCCCCTCCCCACTGAAGCATGCACACATCACCCCCATACTTAAAAAGCCCTCCCTGGACCCCAATGACCCGAACAACCTCAGACCCATCTCCCTGCTCCCACTTACATCTAAACTCCTCGAGCGCCTCGTCTACACCCGCCTATGCTCTCACCTCAACGACAACAACCTCCTCGATCCCCTACAGTCTGGCTTCCGCCCCCTACACTCCACCGAAACCGCCTTACTCAAACTCTCCAACGACCTTCTAACCGCCAAAGCTAATGGCCACTATTCAGTGCTCCTACTCCTTGACCTCTCTGTGGCCTTCGACACAGTTGACCACCCCCTCCTCCTCAAAATACTACACTCCCTCGGCCTCAGAGATTCTGCTCTCTCCTGGCTCTCATCCTACCTGTCACAACGCTCTTTCAGCGTTACCTATAATGCTACCACCTCCCCCTCACTCCCCCTCTCTGTTGGGGTCCCTCAAGGCTCTGTCCTCGGGCCCCTTCTCTTCTCCATCTACACCTCCTCCCTTGGCCAACTCATACACTCTCACGGCTTCAACTACCACCTCTATGCCGACGACACACAAATCTATCTCTCAACCCCCCACCTCACCCCCTCGGTCTCTGCCCAAATCACACACCTACTGAGCGACATATCAGAATGGATGTCGCTCCACTTCCTTAAACTGAATCTCTCCAAAACCAAGCTCCTTGTCTTCCCCCCAGCCCGAACCCCACCCCCCATTGACTTCTACATCACATCCAACAACGCCAATATCAAACCCGCTCTGCAGGCCAGAGTACTTGGTGTCATTCTGGACTCCAACCTATCCTTCCAGCCCCAAGTCCAATCTTTAACAAACTCGTGCAGACTCCACCTTCGCAACATCGCCAAAATCCGCACGTTCCTAACCCCAGAAATCACTAAACAGCTCATCCACTCCCTCATCATATCACGACTCGACTACTGCAACTCCCTCCTCACTGGCCTGCCTCGCCGCTGGCTATCCCCGCTTCAGTTGATCCTGAATACGGCTGCCAGACTCATTCACCTTTCCAAACGCTCCGTTTCCGCCACCCCCCTCTGCCAATCCCTCCACTGGCTTCCGATTGCGCAACGGATCAAATTTAAAATCCTAACACTGACGTACAAATCTGTCCACCATACTGCCCCGAACTACATCACTGACCTAATATCCAAGTACCACCCAGCACGCACACTCCGCTCCTCACAAGACCTCCTTCTCTCTAACTCCCTGGTCTCCTCCTCCCATGCCCGCCTCCAGGACTTCTCCAGGGTGTCACCCATCCTCTGGAACTCCCTGCCCCAACCCATCAGATTATCACCTACTCTCCTCTCCTTTAGGCGCACCCTGAAAACCCATCTCTTCAGGGAAGCCTACCTCACCCCCTGCTAACTTGCTGACCTCCTCCACTCTTCCTACCACTCCATCCCCCATAGCTATCTCCTCCTGTACCACTATCCCATCCCTTCTAGATTGTAAGCTCGAAAGAGCAGGGCCCTCGATCCCCTCATGTTTTGCATTGTATTGGTATTGTTCTGTCACATGTTCTGTCCCCCTTTGTAATGTACAGCGCTGAGTGAACTATTGGCGCTTTATAAATACTGTATAATAATAATAATAATAATAATAATATCTGGGGTCTGGTTTAAGGATAGGTAGTCTTTGAGAGCGGCTTTGATGTCTAAGCAGTGTGTCAGGTTTGCTAACAAATTGTCATTAATGATTCAGGAAGAGTCTGGAGAGGTTGGAGCTAGGGAGGTAATGGATGTGAGTACAGCGCTGTGATCCAACCAGGGAATTGTGAGAATTTCAGAGGCCAAAAGATGGGGAGAGGAGCTAGCGGTCATGAAAATATGGTCTATTCTAGAGAAGGTCTTATAAGGATGAGAATAGGAAGTGTCATGTAATATTTGCCATGACCACAAACCTCAAATACACAGGGTTTGCCAAGAACCCATGGTAGCGGTGAGCCTGAACTTCATCCCTACTTATATACTGTTTAGTCTCCGGACAATATTTATGGCTATTGTCTCTCAGATAATGCCTCTAACTTTTATTGGAAGATAAAACCTGTGTTGCCTCTCCTACTTATATTGTGGATTATTACAATAAACAAAACATTTTCCAGTACATTTACCAGCTAGCCTGCAATAAAACCAAATGGGCCTTGTCTAACAGTCCATGTTAAAATAAAGGTTTTAGTTGCACTCATTTTAAAATTTATGCGAAAGCTACAGTGCCTCGCCAAGGCTCCTCTGTATACTGTGGCCCTAACTCTATATTTTGTAGCACACATAGCAATGTATAAATTAAGGGCAGGTTTGCCTGGAGGTAGCACAATCCTCCTTAAAAGCACAGGGACACACTGGAAACCCAGCAAAAGCACAATGGCAACTCAAGGTGTCCCGCATCCAATTCAGCTGACAATCTGTACAGATAAGTGGCAACACCCCCCAATTTATAACTTGTCTTTATAGTAAAGTATACATGGAAGGGGCTTTGTACATTACAAACAACAAAACATTTCCCAGCACAATTACCAGCTAGCCTGCAATAAGACCTCTTTGGTCTTGTCTAACAGTTCATGTTAAAGCAGAGGTTTTAGTTGCACACATTTGTTGTTTGTAATGTGCAAAGCCCCTTCCATGCGCACCTTACTGTAAGGGCTTAAGTGATCATGGAATAAACTGAACCATGTTTCATTTGTGGTTGTCTTCTCCACAGGTTGCAAAATTTGGAAAAATCTGTATAATCTCAAGTACAAAGTCTTAGACCTTGAAATAAATATGGACCTATACCCAATTCCCCTATACACTCACAGACCCTGGTGTTCTTTAAATTGTTAGCTGCTAACATATCAATAGCCTTAATCTGAGGAAGTCCCATGGTGTGCAGAGAAAACATGTTGTTGGCTTAGTATGGCAGCCTGCGGGAGAGCCCAGGATTCTGGTTCTTGCTTGGTATTTCTAATACCCATTTTATTGGCTGCACAGGACACACTGGTCTGACCCACCCACCAACAGCATAGATGGAATCTGAAAAAATTTCAACCACAATTTTAGGGAGTGAAGATCATCCTGCTTTGGGGATTTGAATTGACATGTTCTCTTCAGGATTAAGTGGGTTGAATATGTGATACTTAGTCTTACCAACAGCTTATAAAGGACTATGTAATTAGAGAAAATCTGGATGTGGAAATTGATCTGGTGGGTTGATACAAGGTTTTGGACCCTAGGTTCATTTATAGTAACATAAGCTGCGCAAACAATGTAGTTGTTATATAGGATGCGCTGATTATGCAGCAATGGATATTTTCAGCTGTGAATAACGGGCATTAATTTCATGGACGTACACAAAGGAGAGGAAAGTTATGTGAAGCAGTGGATTCAGTTTTGGATGGTTGATTTACTAAAATGCAAAAGATGGTGCATCTGTGTATGGTAGCCAATCAGTGTCTAACTTCAACTTGTTAAATTAAGCTTTGACAATTAAACCTGGAAGCTGATTTATTTCTATACAGAGCTGCACCAGATTTTTCACACTCCAGTTTTAGTAAATCAACCCCAAAATAAATGAACATTGACATTTAGGCATATACTATAGATCCAATACACTGGCCACACGCTATCCTCCTTTGGAATTATTTTTTTCTTGAATCTGCCATTTAGGATATACAGTATTACGATGGATAAATGATGCAACTGCCAAACAAGTTGTGGCGACTGATTTATATGTGGATTACATTTTAATGATTGCATATTTTAAGATAATTAAGTGTTACAGGTGGAGCTGAAAAGATTATCTCCATAGAAAATCTGGAATCCCTGTCTGATTAGTAACCATTCTGAAAATCCCATTTGTGTTTCAATTTACAATTAATATAATTGATTTTTTTTCTATGTTGCCCTTAAAGACATGTTAAAAGGACCTATTCCCTGCTTAATGGTATTTTTAAAACTTTTGTTTTGCCTCCTTAAATTTCCCTCATGCCAGTGTCCAGATCCCCATGTCTTTTTTCTACAATAGCTTACCTAATAGCCTTGGAAATGGCCAGAATTTAGTATCAAGGTTTGCCCTTCATAAACTTCAAATACGTTTGCAGCTAAGTTCAGGTTTTGTGGATTTCATGCAGTAGTAATGACAGACTATGTCCAAGCTGTTGGATATGGGAATCGGGCAATTCACACTTTTATTTATAGTGCTGCTTTGTCCATTGCAAACATGTCACTTTAATAGTATATATTTTCAGCATTTTCCTGCAAAGCCAACATTTTTAAAATGTTTTAAATTTCTGAGAAAAAAAATGCCAGTACCATTCAGCATAACACTCTGTTATGTTGTCAGTGTCAATTCATGTATTTAAAAAAATATTATTTTGCTGGATTGACTTTTTTTCTGTACCTGATCACAAAGCTAAGACTTGTAAAACTGCTGAGTATTTTCATTTTGAGAGAATAGCTGGTGACATTCTGAGTAATACCAGGTCACATTGTCAGAGTATGTCATTGTAAACAGATAATTCTTTTTGTACATGACTACAAAGCTAATACTCGTAGCATGTTTGCGTAGTAATATCTGACACTAGACCAAATGCTTGCACAGCTTAGTTGAAAAATATCTAGTAGAGGAGATTATGTCATCCGTTCAGACATTCTGCTGTTTTTTATGCATAAGCATATAACAAATGGGGTCCTTCAAGTCACATATTTACTCCTAGAACACTACACTCCTGTGTGAAAGAGATAAAAAGAAGTCAATCCTCTAGTCATTATCCTTTCTCATACAATTTCTGCATGAATAAATCACTAGAGTAGCAAAGGTATGTGGGCTTCTAACATTCCAAGCTATTTTAAGGCACTTTCTTGGACCACCTGAAACACTGGTGGAACCGAGTGTACAGAGAAATGGGTCCATGTTGAAAGTGTTTTGATGTGATGTTTTTGGAGTAGCCATATTGTTAAACTCACACTGCATACTCCTTTGATGTCATTGCAGTCACTACACTGGAGCAGGGGTGCATTTCTTTGAAATCAATTTGTAACCTACCGATCTCAGTATTGTCTCTCCTTATTCCAGACTTTAATACAACTGTCTGGAAACAGCAGGCATAGAGCAACTTGGGGACCTTTAACAAGGAATCTATGCCTCCTCTTTTGAATATCTATGATTTAAATGTAATGTTCCACACCAAGACTTTAGGTATCTATAGGTGCCATACTGCCTCACTAGCATTCCTTTCTCCAATATCAAGATTTTGCCACAGGTATTAACTTTTTTTTTTTTAATAATCCCAGCTCCAAAACTAAGAGAATTTCTCTTTTTTACCCAATAACCTCTCAACAGAATTTTTTTACGAAATCCCATTCTATGTTAAAATGGAAAGAAGACATTGGTATGTCTTATATAGAAGACCAATGGACTGCTGCTTGCAAATGGTCCCACAAAGTCTTGCATTGCACAGTCCATTGGGAATTAGCACAAAAATGTATCCTTAGATGGCATTACACATCCACAGATATGACTTAAATGATTCCAAACATCTCATGGGATGTGGAAGTAGGGGCAGTTTACTATATATCTTGTAGACTGGAAACAAGCCTTTAACTTCATAGCCTCATCACTGAGCAAAGTTATTACTTCTGCTCCATAAATGGATCTGCTAGGCTTGGAGCAACTTCTTAAATCACAAAACCCCTTTGTGATGCACATGATTTTGGCAGCTGGATGGTGTAAATCAGACTATGAAAACAAGCAAAAAAACACCCAAACTTTTGTCAGCACTACTGAAACTAGTAAATCAAAGTACCTTCTATGAATATGCTGTATGCAGGGCCAGTGCTTCTACTAGACAAACTAGGTGGCTGCCTAGGGCGCACTGCCACCTAGAGGTGCCTGGGCACAGAACAGGCCATCACTCTCTCTATGTGGGACGCCACCACATCATGACTGATCCTTTTAGCTGAGGGGAGGGGTGGCAGAGGGGGAGAAAGAAAAGACAGAGTAGGATGCCGAGTGTCTGGGGCCACTGTAGCAGCTGAGCTGCCGCTCCTACCAGTGTTCCTCTCACTCAGTGTCCCAGTGCCTTACTGCAAGCTGGCTGGTGGCTGCTGATCACTGTGGAGTTCCAGCCCTTCTCTTCCCATTCATCAGCGGAGGTGGAGCTGCTCCTGCGGAGGAAGGAAATGTCAGATTCTGATGTGTGACCCGGCCAGCCATCCATCATATGTGCAATGTGTCAGTGAGTGATGACATCATCACGATCCCACAGCCTGCTCTTCTAGTGCCTGCTGGGCCTGCTGATCTGTTTCAGTGTTGGTGGTGGTTTCTTGTGTTGTGTCAGATCTGTTACTGTGTGGGATCACTCAGTTCCGGTGTTCTGTGTGTGTGTGTGTGTGAGTGTGGGCTGGGCTGCCTGCTGTCATAATGTTTTCTACCCCCATTGTCTGGGGAATTCAAGCCTGGGATCTGTCAGAGCTATCTTATGGCACTTATTTTTGCAAATTAAAAGAAATTTAGCACTTTCATATTTGTTGATTTAATATTTTTTACTGTTTATAAACATTTTAATTTTTTATTCATCTTTATTTTTTTTTGGGGGGGGGGGGCACAAGTAGCTTGTCTTGCCTAGGGCGCAAAATAGTCAGCACCTGCCATGGCTGTATGCTTGCTAGGAAAAAAAAGCTGGTATCATAGTATATTACTGAATGAAGCCCTTAGCCTCAGCGTACACTAACTCTACATGTCATCTGCCCACATTACAGTCCCCATTAGGAACATATAACATGTTATATCTGTATTTAGGAAGTAACATGTAACATGTTGCTAGGCATCCACTTCCATGTCCAGAGCCCCCTCTGTGACAACATGCAGGGGCTCTTTCCCCCACAGCTGCGGTCACCTTTGAAATCAGTGTGGCCATGCGGGGCCATCATTGATTTACAGAGATCTGTGAATATATAAACTACAAGTCTCACCTGTCACTGTGGCAGACAGACTTGTTGATATCAATCAAACATGAGTGCAATCAGTGCACTCATGGTCCATTGACATCTCCTACAGCTTTCTAACTAAAATCCCATACAAAGTATAGGCAGAGAGCTGAAAGAAGACTTCACAGGATCCTGACATTGCACCTGCTATACACTGATGACAGGCTACTGTGAAATAATAAATGCACATTTTTTTCCTACAGAAATATGTTAATGTATTTATTTTTTTCATGAAGGTGAACTTGGCTTTAAAAATCTTTTAGGAATAACAGATGTGTTTATGTCTACCTTTACACATAACCTACATTGAATAGTTATAATTAGTTAACTATTGTTTGTACTTTATGGTCTGTTAGTTTGACAGGCTGATTCTCAGGACAAAAAAACAACAATATGTACTGACAATACACACAGATTCAGTAAGTAGCAATTGCATAAATTCAAGATGTCAACAGTCAGGGGACGAGAGTTGTGTGCGGTGGAGGGAGTGTATAAAGGAAATGATGGAGTTGTCAAATTCTCCAAAAAAGGAGAGCAAATTGGGCCAATTGACATATCTGTCAATGATGGCCAGGAGGAGGTGTAAGCATGCTGTGCAATTTTGGAAAGACCAATTTTAGCTAGGTGTTGAAAACCTGGGTCAGACATACCTGGTGGGAGTAAGGGATTGCCAAAGCAGTTATAAAGGTGTTGGCCTAGGAGAGATAATGTAATTTGTGGAATGTTTCAACAATGTTGAGATGGTGGGGCCTATTGTGAGATGTACTTTCAGGTTAACCAGAATAGTTTGAAAGCACCAGAGTATATGATGTATGGGTGTTGGGTCCTGCATTTGCTCTATTCCTATCCGTTGTTTGACTTTATGACTTCACCAATCTATTTTCTTTCTTAGCAAGACTGCTGAAAAGTAAGTACTCACGTCTAGAATTCCAAAACCATGACAGGTTTTTGGGGCTGATGTTGATTTTAGGGGGACCCCATGCAAAAAAAAAAATGCATCCACTCCAAAATCTATACAAACCCTACCTTGAACATGTAGCCCGACTTACCAAGAAATGGTGGTATTGTGCATTAACGGTACCAGGCCACATGCTGCCAACATGTGGAAAGTACCTTGCCAGGAAGTGGTAATGCACCTTTGCCCATGCTGACAAGGACAATTGTGTTATCTCCACAACACTGGCTGGCTTTTTTCTTTTTTTCAGAAATAAAAAGTTATTACAATAAAAGTTGCAGCCAAATGACCCCCTTGATGAGGGGAACCCTACACAAAAAACAGCCCCGAAACCCCAAAATCTTTACCAGAACCTTATGTTTGATGTCCCACAAGGTAAATCCATTATCCATTGCTGTTGCCAGCAGTCACTGGCATCTTAGCAACCAATTACCCTGGGCTACTTGCAGAGTGAGAAGTAATTATTTAGAAGCAACAGGATGTTAAAGCTAGTGAACCAGCCAAAGCAAGCAAAATGTATTGTATCATTGCATTCTGTGTTTTACACACTGCACTGTATCAGTAATTGCAAAATGTATTTACAACACCTTTATGGATGTCAGATAGTAGAAATGAAGTGTGCAAACAAGAATTTATATTTTATTGTACTAATGACTAAATTTACATTTTTATATCTATTGTTTCTTTACAGGGTCATTCAGGCCCTGTATATTCTAGGTAACTATATATATCATAGGTAGCACCATGAGAAAACATTGAATAACATTAATGAGATGAAAGTTACTGTTATAATGAATGTCTTAAGGCAAAGATGACCAAGTTCCAAACCTAGTCCATTCAAATGATAAAGAGTGCTGGGTCAGCAGAGATGAACATTTGCTCCCAGTGATGTCCGTAGGAAAGAGTCTTCTGTATACTTGTGTTCCTGTATACTGATTAAGAAAAGAGAAACACACAAGCAAACAAAAAAAGAGCTTGGTTGTAAGTTCCACCTTGCCCTGCACAGTAGCAATAAAACAGCTCTTAACAACAGTCTCCATGCCGGCAAGAAGTGTGGGGGTTATTTAAACCTGGCAACCAAACTCTTCATTAAAAAAAATAAAGAAGCTAGAAAGGAAAAAGCCACATGTACTGTATGTAATTAGGAAAAGTTTTATTCTCTGGATTTTAGATAGTAAAATATATATATGAGCATCCCAATTCCAGTAGTCTCAGCAGAGTAAGAATATCAATGTGATAGCAGGAGCAAGGTTTAATAGACTAAACCGTGGTATGAATAGCTTGTCTGAGGAGAAATTATATGTGGAGAAGATAAATGATGGTACAAGTCAGGGGCGGACTGACCATTTGGTAACTCGGGCGCTGCCCAAGGGCCCGGGGTCAGTATGGGGCCCCATGAGATGCCCCTGGTACCTTTTTCATAGGTGTTTTTGAGTTTTGGCAAGGACATAGGGGCCCCATGATCCCCTATTGCCTGGGGGCCCCATGAGTTGTCAGTGCGCCCCTGGTACAAGTTCAAGCTTTATCAAATGAGGTATAAACATAATTCCCCAACAGGGTAACTTAGAAGAACAGGTTGAACTATACTGTAAAATAACACTGAAAGACTTACATCTGTAAGGGAATGTTTTGGTGTCTCCCACCATATCTATCCAGCCATTCTGAGGCACCTGTTGGGGTTTAAAAAAAAATGAGTGTTGCCATCCCCAATCCCTTGTAAGTCTGAAGGGTACAACATTAAAGTGGAGTTCCAGTCACTTTTGAGTTTATTAAAAGTCAGCAGCTTCAAAAA
This sequence comes from Staurois parvus, assembly GCF_062004578.1. NCBI lineage: Eukaryota > Metazoa > Chordata > Amphibia > Anura > Ranidae > Staurois > Staurois parvus. The sequence goes on from NW_028317949.1 coordinate 15,415,874, forward strand.
CTGTAGCTGCTGACTTTTAATAAACACACACTCACCTGTCCCAGCGTCCAGTAACGTGGTCACCCATGCTGTCCCTTCTCTCCCCGGCACCAGCATCTCAACTGTGGGCACCAGGCTGTGACAGCTTGCAGCTTCAGAGTTGGATGCCTACTGCACATGAGCGACTTGTGCTGCACATCTTGATTGGTCTAGCAGTCTTCTGGGACCTGTGAAGTGTCCCAGAATACTGTGGGAGGAAGGGGGGCTGAACTTCCATCTCACTTCGTCGTGGTGAACTGAGCCGGAAGTAGGATCGGGTACCTGTCAAAACCAGATATCCACTCCCCCAAAAAATTGCCAAATATGGCAGTGAAGGAGCGTAGGAGGCAAACAAGAGAAGCTTCCACTTTTGGGTGGAACTCCGCTTTACGTATGAGAATTGATGTTGTAGGAATTTTTAAAAGGCTAAGTTCTCCTTTTCAGGCAGAATTTCACTTTTCACAATAAATAGAAGTCTTTTCTAATGTCTTTTCTGCTCAAGCCATCTCAATGTGCTTGTCTCTCACTTACTCAGTCCATGGCAGCTTTAAATCTACACCTCACCTCTTGTTTTAAAATTTCCAAAAAATGCTTTCTGAGCCCATCACTTCCTATATCATCATGTGAAAATGCAGGAAACTCCATATCTCATCATGCACTGCCTGAAAGCATCACAGAATAGGGCGTGTTTACCACTCTGGACCACAGCACTTTTATCACTATACAACCTCTTTTTATTTCCACTTTCCTACTTCTTCCTTTAACCCCTTCGCGTTGGTGCCTCCTGGCCCATTAAGGGATTTCTGACACCGGGAGGTGGGGCAGAGTTTAGGGTCATGTGATTGCCGTGATTGGCTGCCACATGATCGGAAAGGTCCCGATCACAAAGAGAGATTGGGACCTTTCCATGGGATGCCGACACATGTGCTGGGAGAGTTCAGGGCACACGCTCTCTGCACATGTTTGTTTACAAATGGTCCACAAATATGCAGCCGCTTGGGGTCAAGGCCCAGCCGCTGAGAGACCACATATTTTTGTATGCTTGGCGTGAAGGGGTTAAGGTAGCCATACACTGTATAATCTGATTGTACAATCCCCATTAGATCTACCATCAACTATGTAGTGCAAGGGCTGTCTGATTTCATGCAAATTGAATGGATTGTTCAGGGTGGGTCCTCCTATTCCATGATTTTAGTATATCTAAAGGAAATTGAACAGAGTAGACATTTGCACTTTGGAATTTTTATTTTGTTTCATTTCAGATGCATTCTTTCATTTAAGAAATTAATTTCATCATATTTGTTGAACCAATTTGTTTTTGGAATTTGTTTTCTATCTTCAGCATTCGTTTCGTATATACATTTGGTCTGGGTGGATTAAAAAATTTTTGCAGTTTTTCTAGAAGATTGCTATATATTCAATATATTATCGAATCAGACTATTCAAATGGGAAGGATTTGGATATTTTTGGATGCTAGTCCAGCCCCATTGGCCTAAACTACTATTGCATCATGTGACATCACCCGAATGAAACAACTGAATTAAATTAAACTAATTCATTTGTTAATTTTTTATAACTTTTTTGGATTTGTTGACTGTCCATGCAGAGATTCAAATCCATCTGAATCTTTTGATTAGATTAGATTAGATTGGATTAGATCTAGGGATCTAAGAGAATCTAGATTTCTCAGAAAAGAGTATCTGTCACTACCTATTGGATATTTATATTCTCTGTGATAACAATAAAAATGATTTTAAAAAATTAAAGGGACGGTGTAAAGATAAAAAAAGCTAGATAAATAATTAAAAAAAAAATAATCCCTGCCTCACTCTCCCCCCTGTGCTCAAGAGCAAAGGCAAATACAAGCATCATAGTAAATGCCTGGGTAGGTTAAATTCCTCCTCCAGCTCCCCAATGTTTTTTGGGGTACCCTGGTTGAGGAAGTCTGACACTCTGGAGATGCCATATTATAACGTAGGTTTAGTATGTGACATAGAGATTAGAGATGAGCGAATCGAACCAGGCGAAGTGGAATTAGTTTCGAATTTCAGGAAAAATTTGATTTGCGGCGAATCCGAAATTAGCATACTTCGGGTGCGCGAATCGGATTTTTCCCGATCAGCCGGCAAAAGTGTCCCTGCAGAGAGCTCCGCTATTTCTGACAGTTCTCTGACAGTTCCTTCACATGTACAGCGGTTGAAACATTGTATCTATTTGTTTCCATTCAGGATACAGATGTTCTTATTCGGAAACAGATACAATGTTTCAACCGCTGTAAATGTGAAGGAACTGTCAGAGAAGTGTCAGAAATAGCGGAGCTCTCTGCAGATACACTTTTTGCTGTACTGGAATACTTCTTCTTTTCATTCTTCTTTTCATTCTTCTCATTCTTCTTTTCATTCTTCTTCTCATTCTTCTTTTCATTCTTCTTTACATTCTTCTTCTCATTCTTCTTTTCATTCTTCTTCTTCTTTTCATTCTTCTTTTCATTCTTCTCATTCTTCTTTTCTTCTTCATGAAAAGAAGAATGAGAAGAAGAATGAAAAGAAGAATGAAAAGAAGAATGAGAAGAATGAAAAGAAGAATGAAAAGAAGAAGAAGAATGAAAAGAAGAATGAGAAGAAGAATGAAAAGAAGAATGAGAAGAAGAATGAGAAGAATGAAAAGAAGAATGAGAAGAATGAAAAGAAGAAGAAGAAGAATGAAAAGAAGGAGAAGAAGAATGAAAAGAAGAATGAAAAGAAGAAGAAGAATGAAAAGAAGAATGAGAAGAAGAATGAAAAGAAGAATGAAAAGAAGAATGAGAAGAATGAAAAGAAGAATGAAAAGAAGAAGAAGAATGAAAAGAAGAATGAGAAGAAGAATGAAAAGAATAATGAGAAGAAGAATGAGAAGAATGAAAAGAAGAATGAGAAGAATGAAAAGAAGAATGAAAAGAAGAAGAAGAAGAATGAAAAGAAGAAGAAGAAGAATCTTTTCATTCTTCTCATTCTTCTTTTCATACTTCTTTTCATTCTTCTTCTTCTTCTTCTTTTCATTCTTCTTCTTCTTTTCATTCTTCTTCTTCTTCTTTTCATTCTTCTTATTCTTTTCATTCTTCTTCTTCTTCTTTTCATTCTTCTCATTCTTCTTTTCATTCTTCTTCTTTTCATTCTTCTTCTTCTTCTTTTCATTCTTCTTCTTCTTTTCATTCTTCTTTTCATTCTTCTTCTTCTTCTTTTCATTCTTCTTCTTCTTTTCATTCTTCTTCTTCTTCTTTTCATTCTTCTTTTCATTCTTCTCATTCTTCTTTTCATTCTTCTCATTCTTCTTTTCATTCTTCTTTTCATTCTTCTTCTCATTCTTCTTTTCATTCTTCTTCTTTTCATTCTTCTTTTCTGATTCATGAAAAGAAGAATGAGAAGAAGAATGAAAAGAAGAAGAAGAATGAAAAGAAGAATGAGAAGAAGAATGAAAAGAAGAATAAAAAGAAGAATGAGAAGAATGAAAAGAAGAATGAAAAGAAGAAGAAGAATGAAAAGAAGAATGAGATGAAGAATGAAAAGAAGAATGAGAAGAAGAATGAGAAGAATGAAAAGAAGAATGAGAAGAATGAAAAGAAGAATGAAAAGAAGAAGAAAAAGAAGAATGAAAAGAAGAAGAAGAATGAAAAGAAGAATGAAAAGAAGAAGAAGAAGAAGAATCTTTTCATTCCTCTCATTCTTCTTTTCATTCTTCTTCTTTTCATTCTTCTTCTTCTTTTCATTCTTCTTCTTCTTCTTTTCATTCTTCTTCTTCTTTTCATTCTTCTTTTCATTCTTCTTCTTCTTCTTTTCATTCTTATTTTCATTCTTCTTCTTTTCATTCTTCTTCTTCTTCTTTTCATTCTTCTTTTCATTCTTCTCATTCTTCTTTTCATTCTTCTTTTCATTCTTCTCATTCTTTTCTTCTTCATGAAAAGAAGAATGAGAAGAAGAATGAAAAGAAGAATGAAAAGAAGAAGAAGAATGAAAAGAAGAATGAGAAGAAGAATGAAAAGAAGAATGAAAAGAAGAATGAGAATGAAAAGAAGAATGAAAAGAAGAAGAAGAATGAAAAGAAGAATGAGAAGAAGAATGAAAAGAAGAATGAGAAGAAGAATGAGAAGAATGAGAAGAAGAATGAGAAGAATGAAAAGAAGAATGAAAAGAAGAAGAAGAAGAATGAAAAGAAGAATGAAAAGAAGAAGAATCTTTTCATTCTTCTCATTCTTCTTTTCATTCTTCTTTTCATTCTTCTTCTTCTTCTTTTCATTCTTCTTCTTCTTTTCATTCTTCTTCTTCTTCTTTTCATTCTTCTTTTCATTCTTATTCTTCTTCTTTTCATTCTTCTCATTCTTCTTTTCATTCTTCTTCTTCTTTTCATTCTTCTTTTCATTCTTCTTCTTTTTCTTTTCATTCTTCTTCTTCTTCTTTTCATTCTTCTTCTTTTCATTCTTCTTCTTCTTCTTTTCATTCTTCTTCTTCTTCTTTTCATTCTTCTTCTTTTCATTCTTCTTTTCATTCTTCTTCTTCTTTTCATTCTTCTTTTCCTTCTTCTTTTCATTCTTCTCATTCTTCTTTTCATTCTTCTTCTCATTCTTCTTTTCATTCTTCTTCTTCTTCTTTTCATTCTTCTTTTCATTCTTCTCATTCTTCTTTTCTTCTTCATGAAAAGAAGAATGAGAAGAAGAATGAAAAGAAGAATTAAAAGAAGAATGAAAAGAAGAATGAAAAGAAGAAGAAGAATGAAAAGAAGAATGAGAAGAAGAATGAAAAGAAGAATGAGAAGAAGAATGAGAAGAATGAAAAGAAGAATGAGAAGAATGAAAAGAAGAATGAAAAGAAGAAGAAGAAGAATGAAAAGAAGAAGAAGAAGAATGAAAAGAAGAATGAAAAGAAGAAGAATGAAAAGAAGAATGAGAAGAAGAATGAAAAGAAGAATGAAAAGAAGAATGAGAAGAATGAAAAGAAGAATGAAAAGAAGAAGAAGAATGAAAAGAAGAAGAAGAAGAATCTTTTCATTCTTCTCATTCTTCTTTTCATTCTTCTTCTTCTTCTTTTCATTCTTCTTCTTCTTTTCATTCTTCTTTTCATTCTTCTTCTTCTTCTTTTCATTCTTCTTCTTCTTCTGAGGATGAGGATGAAGAAGAGGAAGAAGAAGAAGAAGAAGTAGGATGAAAATAAGAAGAATTCCAAGCCGGCAAAAAGTGTATCTGCAGAGCTCCGCTAAGTGTATCTGCAGAGCTCCGCTATTTCTGACAGTTCTCTAACATTCACATTTACAGCGGTTGAAACATTGTATCTATTTGTTTCCATTTATGGAAACAAATAGATACAATGTTTCAACCGCTTTAATTGTGAATGTCAGAGAACTGTCAGAAATAGAGGAGCTCTGCAGATACACTTTTTGCCGGCTTGGAATTCTTCTTATTTTCATCCTACTTCTTCTTCTTCTTCTTCCTCTTCTTCATCCTCATCCTCATCCTCTTCTTCTTCTTCTGAGGATGAGGATGAGGATGAAGAAGAAGAAGAAGAAGAAGAAGTAGGATGAAAATAAGAAGAATTCCAAGCCGGCAAAAAGTGTATCTGCAGAGCTCCGCTAAGTGTATCTGCAGAGCTCCGCTAAGAAATAGCGGAGCTCTGCAGATACACTTTTTGCCGGCTTGGAATTCTCCTGCTTCTCATCCTTCTTCTTCTTCTCATCCTTCTTCTTCTTCTCATCCTTCTCCTTCTTCTCATCCTTCTTCTTCTTCTCATCCTTCTTCTTCTTCTCATCCTTCTTCTTCTTCTCATCCTTCTTCTTCTTCTCATCCTTCTCCTTCTTCTCATCCTTCTTCTTCTTCTCATCCTTCTTCTTCTTCTCATCCTTCTCCTGCTTCTCATCCTTCTTCTTCTTCTCATCCTTCTTCTTCTCATCCTTATCCTTCTTCTCATCCTTCTTCTCATCCTTCTCCTTCTTCTCATCCTTCTTCTCATCCTTCTCCTTCTTCTCATCCTTCTCCTTCTTCTCATCCTTCTCCTTCTCCTTCTTCTCATCCTTCTCCTTCTTCTCATCCTTCTCCTTCTCCTTCTTCTCATCCTTCTCCTTCTTCTCATCCTTCTCCTTCTTCTCATCCTTCTCCTTCTCCTTCTCCTTCTCCTTCTTCTCATCCTTCTCCTTCTTCTCATCCTTCTCCTTCTTCTCATCCTTCTCCTTCTTCTCATCCTTCTCCTTCTTCTCATCCTTCTCCTTCTCCTTCCTCATCTCCAAGGGCATTTAAATTAAAGGTACAGTGTTCTGCACTAATATAAAGGCTCTCTGAAGCCTAGAAACCCTTTTTATAAGTTAAATTTGCAGCATCGAATCGAATTTCTTCCTCAAATTCGGCGAATCAGCCGAATCAAATTTTTGAATAATTCGCTCATCTCTATTAGAGATCATAGGATCAAGAGTATTTATGGGAAGTGACACTGAGTTGGTTATGTCATAACTTGCATGAATGTGGTTGAGGTGTCTCCAGGCTAGTAATGAGGCTTGCATAGGTTTGGACAGGGGCTCAAGCTTCCTAGGCTTCCGCATGTCACTTAAGAGGAGTAGATGTAGGTTGCGAATGGGAGAAAGGGCGACTCTACCTCAACCCATAGTGGAGCTTTCTCTGAGGAAAACCAATGTTTGAGTTGGTCCAACTGTACAGCCCAGCAGTAGTCTCTCAGGTCTGTTAGTCCTGCACCACCCAGTGATCTGCGTTTAATCAGGCAAGGGTATAAACATCTGGCTATTTTGCCCTGCCATAGATAGCTCCTTAGAAGACTCGACAAGGATGTACGATATTTGTTTGCAAGTGGAATGGAAGTGGAATTCTAAAGACAAATAGGATTTGGGGAAGTATGTTCATTTTGAATGATGCCAGTCTTCTGAACCATGACAATTCAAATTATTCCATGCGTTTGAGCTCTCTTTCAATTTTGATAATAAGAGTTTTGAAGTTAATGGTTGCTAGGAAGGCAGAGATGGCCATACGGGTGATACCTAGATACTGTATCCCCTCTGAGCTCTAAGTGAATGGGAGCTGTTTCTTAAGAATGTGTTTGGTGGTGTTGTTCACTCCTAGATCAAGGATCAAGGATTTCAAAGCATTTACGTTATAGTAGAAAATATTGAAAAATTGAATTAGGATTTGGAATGCATGCTGGAGGGAAAAAGCTGGGTTTGTTAGGTAAAGGATAATATTGTCAACAAACAGATTCATTTTATGTAATTTATTTTGAAACTTGAACCCCGTGATGGATGGCTCAGTCAATAAATTAAATATTGTGGGGGAGAGTGGGAATCCTTGCCAAGTCCCATTGGATATATCAAAGGTTTTTCACAATAGTCCAAAGGTGTTGACCAACAGAATAGAAATAGCAGAAAAGATGACACCCTGAAAGCCAAATTTTGTTAACATCATTGACATATAGTCCCAATGGACTCTGTCAAATGGCTTCTCTAAATCAATCGACAACAGCAGAAAAGGCTTTTGAGTTTTTTCAGCATAATGAATAAAGTTTAGAATTCTCCTGGTTATGTCTGAGGTTTGCCTCCCTGTGATAAATTCCAGATGAACTCTCTTGATCAGTGTTGGTATATTATGCATTAGGCACTTGGCCAGAAATTTGGCATAGACTTTATCATCTGAATTTAATAGCGATATTGGTTGAAAATTGGCAAAAGTGGTGTGGTATTTCACAGGTGTGGATAAGGTAATCACATGTTCTTCTATTGTCACAGAAATTGTGGCATGGTCAGACCATGTAATGTATTGGATAGAGGAGGAAATCCTCTGGAGAAGCCACTTATCAGTTATGAAGAGATCAATGCGAGAATAGGTATTATGTCTGGAGAAGTAGGTGTAGTTCCTTTTGTTAGCATGCTGGCACCTACAAACATCATAGACCTCCTCTGCATGGAACAAGGACCTTAATAAAGGTGAGCGACCTTTGGAAGGAGAGTTCGAATCTAAGCATGGGTCACCTGTGAGGTTGAAGTCCCTGCACATCAAAAAATGCCCATATTTAACAGAAGTGATAAGTTTGAAGATTTTAAGTAAGAATCTCAGTTGTTGGGAATTTGGTGCATAAATGGTTACTAGGGTGTACAGTTTCAAAGTAATATCACAGGGGAGAATAATGTATCTACCTTCATCATCCAATAGTGAACTTTAAACCAATGCAACCACAACAGGACCAAAAAGCATATAGGCTAAACTTCATATGATGTAAATATGTATGGCTCTATATAATATATTGTATTATCTGGTCCCACTCTTATGTGCTTTTAGCCTGGTGATTTTTTTTTTTTTCTAAGAAATATTTTTTGGGTTTTCATAAATATAAAACTGCATAGAACATGTAAGCACATGAAATTGCATATAACAAAAAGAGTAAGAATTAGACAAAATTTCCATGCTCGGAGAATATGAGCCAAGGGTTACGCAATAAAGCAATGTGTATAAACTTATAGAGGGCCTTATGCATTGAACATCAATAAAGAAAAGTATTATGCAAATAAACAGGGGAAACCAACCACTAAATATAGTATATCGAGCTGCATGAAGCCAAGGGGAGAAATAGCTTATGGAGAGCAATGCGAGAGCGACGCCTTCACCAGAGGAATTTAGTCATGGCTTTAGTTAACTTTAAGATCCCTCCACATTTCCAGCTCCCCTATAATCTTGTTTATTAATGGTGAAAAGTTAAGATGATAAAGATAGGAGAGAAGCTTTCCTATCTCAATGCCCGGATATGTGATAAAACTTCTGGCTAGAGTGAAAATCGTGTTTGTTGTCCAGGAAGGAGGCCTTGCATGATAGAGGGGGAGGATATTGCTTTTTGAAAAGTTTATACGTAGGCCTGAGCAATGGTTAAAGTTCGCAAAAATATCATAGATGTGTGGCATATCTAGGTTTGGATTTGAAGTAAAAACTACTATATAATCTGCAAATAATGCTATATGAAGGTCCTGTTGGCCAATTTCAACTCCGTATAGACGTGATTTAAATAATAGGAAACGTGCAAAGGGTTCCAGAGCTGGGTTGAAAAGGAGGGGAGATAGAGGGCACCCTTGTCTTGCCCCCTTATAGAGGTGAATAGAGTTGGAGATGCACCCCTCTGCTATAACATTGGAGTAGGGTGCAGAATACATGGCCATGATCAGGTGAGAGAAAGGGCCAGAGAAGACAAATATTTGAATGACCATCTGTAGCCAGGTAAAGTTAACATTATGAAATGCCTTCTCGGCATCTAAGGATATTATTGCTATATCTTTGAGCGGGTTGTGCTTAGCATGGTCCAGGACAGCTAGGACTTTGCGAATATTAGAGGCCACTGATCGACCCTGAATAAAACCTGCTTGAGAGGGATGTAAAAGAGGGGGCATAAGAGAGGCTAGCCTATTTGCAATTACTTTGGATAGTATTTTGCAGTCCAAATGTAGTAAAGATATCAGTCGATAAGAGCCCAGATCAGAGGGAGCCTTGCCCTTTTTTGCTATCAGTTTTATATGCACTTCTAATCCTGAGGGCAAGTAATCCCCCCTTCTTGTACATGGTGATAGACAGATAATAGCATCAGAGTGATTAATTTAACTGTCAGTTTATAGAATTCCGAGGTGTAGCCATCTGGACCAGGGGCCTTACCATTGGCTAGTGAAGCTATTGCGGTATTAATATCATGTGTAGAAGTTGGAGCGTCAAGTGATGCCAGGGAAATTGGATTGACTTACGGGAGTGAGAGTTGATCTAGGAATGTTTATGCTCGTGAAGTCAGGAGTTTCCTGCAGGGAGCCTTTAGGATCTTTCAAAGCTGTGAAATGAGTGGGCGTATATGGTTTTTTGCAGAGGCGAGCAAGTAATTTACCTGGCTTGTTACCGAATTTGTGATTCTGTAAATCCAGGTAGGATTGATGTATGGTTTCTTGAGCTTTGGCCCAAAGGTCAAATTTATTTTTGGCTTCAAGACAGGTTTTTCTGTGATCATGTGAATTTATTTTGGTTAGTCTTGCTTGAGCAACTCTTAGACGGTTGCTAGCTTCACGGAATTGCTGAAATATTATTTTTTTATATGCCGCTGCAAAAGCTATAATTTTCCCTCTTTCACAGCTTTGCCTGTCTCCCAAAACAAGTTGGCATTAGTTTTATGGGCTGTGTTGGTGGATTCGAACTCCAACCAGGTGTCGGTAATCACTTTAAGAAGGTCTTTGTTATTAGCTAGATAAGAAGGAAAACGCCAAACTCTAGGCAGCTGTTGGGATTGAAAATTTGCAATATGAATGGAGATCGGGCTATGGTTAAAGATGGTAATGTCATGAATGATAGATTCGGTGACAGAATTTAGAAGTGTAGGATTACAAAAAAGCAATCTATTCTTGATAGAGTATGGTGGACAGGTGAGTAAAACATATACTCTCTGCCCTCTGGGTGGGATAGACACCAAGGGGGTTTATTTACTAAAGCTGGAGAGTCCAAAATCAGACTCCCTTCTGCATAGAAACCAATCAGCTTCTAACCTCAGCTTGTTCAATGAAGCTTTGGCAGTGAAACCTGGAAGCTGATTGGTTTCTATGCAGAAGGGAGTCTGATTTTGGACTCTCCAGCTTTAGTAAATAAACCCCCAAATGTCTGTTTGTTGCATTGCTTCTACTAAATGCAAAAGCGTGGTGGTAGTAGGAGAAGAAATTGGAAGAATTGTCAGTAACATGTGTCTGTCTTTTGATTTATCCTCCTGAGGGTTCATGAGGGAGTTGAAATCTCCTCCCATTATCAAAGGAAGGTGTAAATACTGGGATTCGTGTGAGGAAATGTTTTAGAGAACATTTTAGCAGGTGAGTTGGGGGAGTAAATGTTAGACAGGACAAGGTCTCTGGAGCCTAAACGAATGTGTAGGGTGATCATATGTGCCTCATCATCTACGTCAGTAGACACAAACTCGTGCAATAGACGTTTGTGGAAAAGTTTCAAAACCCTTGATTTGCCTCTGAGGGTGAGCCATGTACCTGACCTACCCATAGTTTTTTCATACGCACGTAGTCTTCCTGTGTCAGATGGGTTTCTTGTAACAGAGCTATATCTGCCTTTAGACGACTCAGGTGGTGTTATATTGCCATACATTTGTGGGGGGATCTTAAGCCCTTGACATTCCATGAAAAGACACGGATCATTACAACTTTACAGTGACAGATCTTACATAAGCATATCTTATACCTTTTTTCGCTGTTCCAGCCCTCTTCACTACCTTTAAGTAGGTTTCAAGTAAGATTTTGGCTTGGTGGGTGGAGGTTTAGATCCTGAAGTAGAAGAGACAGGGACGAAAGAGGGGTGGGGAGGACGAAAAAGCAAAACTGTAGCCCAACAGGAGCTCCAAATGAAATAAACAAAGGGAGTAAACCATTGTGATAGTCTGGACTTCACATTATTCCATATGCTACTCATTTCTGTGAACAGCATTATTGAAATTCTTGCTTATGATTTGCAAAAAACAGCTACTTGTGGCCATCAAGTTGGACTGATTGAGAATTTTCGAAAGATTTAGGAAGAGCCACTCTGTCCGAGTAATTAGGATATTTGACAATTACTGACCTTGGAATGCATCTGTAATTTGACGGAGATCCCAGGCAGTGTGCCCTTTCCACAGTACATGCCATGGTTATACCCACAGCTTCGGGAATGCGTACTGAGCAAATATCAATAAGAGAACTGGAGTTATAGGACACAGTGAGTCCTATAATCTGCATGTTGTTCCTGCGCGAGCGGTTTTCTAAGTCATCCAGATTCTACAGTATGAATTGTTGTGTTCGTGCAATTTGGTGGGCTCCCGCTTGCGAGGAGTGAACCTCATCCTCCAAGTCGGATAATCGTTGTTCAGCATCTGATAATCGTTTAGCATGTTCACCTATTTCCTTTCTGAGTTGCTCTATACCGTAAGATACTGCACGATCTACAGCTGCTGTAATTGTAGGTGATAATAGGGCTGCCACAGCTTGTGCAATTTTATCGTATTGGTCATCAGGAGGCGGCATCCCGGGAGGCACTGACATTGACTGTGAGACTGCCATGCTTGTTTCCATGCTATTGGCCATCTTAGCTGCAGATGTGTCTGTGCTGCGTGTGACAGGCCATGTGTGGGTGTCCCAGAGACTGTGTGCTGGTCTTGTAGGCAGGGGGGTCCAGAGCTGCCATTCCTTGCGACTCCTACATGTGGCACCAGAACCAGAAGTCAGCCTGGTGCTTTAAAACAGGTCACGCTATTGGTAAGAGAGCATTCCCATGATCACTCCCCCTTTGACACAGTCACTCAGCTGATGGCTTACTACCCCTGATCCGCGGAGCTCCAATTTTATCACTTTCAAATCTTAGATACCATATGGAGTGCCCATCTTCCTGGTGTCTCTCCAGCTTGTTACACATAGGACCACTATGGAATGCTTCTGCAGGTTTTCAGCAGCCGCTACTCAGTGTTTCCTTCCGAGCTGATATGTGCTCACAGATTCCACCTGCACCACCAGTGCTGAGATACTTGTTTGTGCACAGAGGTTAGATGTGAACTTTTTTTTACACATGACTGTGGTTATACAGTGACTATGCTGTTAAACTGTCATCATATAGCTTTTATATAGACTCTCTTTGAAAGCATTAATTTATTCCTAACCCTTTATTAAAGTCATGAACACCCTCCGCTTATTAATGAGCAGCATACAGTTTTCAATAATGAACTATTTCAACTCCAGTTGAAAAGAGACAGAGTTCTGAAGGGCCAAGAGGACCCTTTTTTTTTCTCTGATTCACATGCTAGAAAGATGTTTGGATAGTTTCAATGTGTGCATTTAGGAGCTGTTGTGTGAAAGTGAGTCTCTTGAACACTTACTATGTCAGCTTTGGCCTTCAAAGTTTCCTTCAAAGTGAGAACCTCTTGGCAGGGTGGTTGAGGCAATTATCGTTAATGGAAAGACATTGTAAAACAAGAGAATCATGTTAGCTTTTGCTGTAACATATGGTAAGTGTTAAAGAAGGTGGTGGCGTGTTGATTCGTGATGTCTTGTAGCTGTGACATGGTGTGAGATCTTCAGCATTTCTATGTAATTTGATATTGCAGGCTGATATGTGTTCAGACCTGCAGTCCATGAGGGATGCACTTGTACTGATGAAGGATAGGAGAAAGCAGATGTTGGATAAAACATAAACAACAAAGGTAACATAAGAAAAGGGCCTGATAATGGGTCCATGAGCAGGTGCATCTGCAATGACAACTGGGGGGAACAAAGGAAGGTGTACATCACATTCCCGAGCCTGGAGACTTGGAGAGATAGTGTTTAGATAGATTTGTATTCAGGAGCCTCTATTTGTAGCCTTCTTGGAAGAGCGCTTATGAGTGACAACTTGCCAGTTGTCGGCTAGAACTTCAGACTGTGTATGGTGGGAGTTAGGTAGTATACCCCATTGGTGTAGGGCTTGCAGACCTTCCACTAGCAAGGTCACCAGAGGACCCCCCGTTATAGGTGATGAAGAGGGTCACTAGATATTTCCATCTGTGAGGAATTTTGTGTTTGAGTTTGTTTTACCTTTGCAAGATTTCTACAATGTTGAAGGGTGTGTTGTGACAGATCAGGGAGCAGTTGTAGCTTGGAGTACTACTCTGGAAGATTTTCAACTTGATGAAAGGCTGATAAGATTTTTTCTTTAGTTTGATAGAAATTAACCCATTATAGGACGTCTCTTGGTACTTTGGGTGGTAGGAAGGGTGGTTTTGGTAACAGATGTATACAATCTATGGCAAGCTCTGAGTCAGTCAGTACTGGCACTAGGGTGGAGAGGAGTTCTTGCACAAATTGCTGCAGCTGTGTAAAAAGTACTGTTTCAGGGATACCTCTGATCTTAACATTTTTTCTACTTCACCTGTCTTCCAGGTCTGCTACCTTTGTTTTGAGCCATGCAATTTCTTCCAAATGTGCTGTATGGGCATCAACCAGTGTGCTGAAGGATGCAGTGTACTCTCTCATTGCGGATTCCACATGGTTTATTCTATGCCCCAAGTCCTGCACTTCAACTCAGAATTGTTTTATACAGGCAATTATATCAGAGTGCAGGGATGACCTCAAGGAGATCAACATCACTTTCAACGTAGTATCTAATATGGGTTGACCCTGGGTAGGAAAGGCATCTATGGAGTCAGTAGCTGGTAGATAAGTTCCAGCCCATGAGGCCTGTGCAGAACTCCCCTGCATCTCATTGTCTGGCCTCTGTGGGGAGTTCCAGTGCAGTTTGGACTTCACCTGGCTTCTTGTGGTTGGGGTGAGGGCACCAGAGGACCCCCCCCACTGCCCGATGCATCCATCCTCTGCCCATTTGTGGTGGTGTTTTGCTCCTGCTGTGGCTTAGGAGTGGCTCTATCCTGCTGATGAGGTCTGTGCCCCCTGCCATTTTGATGTTGACCGTGGTGTTGAAGCTGAAAGAAACAAACTAGCTTGTGGGCTTGCGGCGACTCGTTATGGAAACATCATGGTGCAGGGGTGCCTAATGAGGGGTGGATGTTCGTGAGCTAGCTAGGGGTATAGGAGGCTCCGATGTCCATGTATGCCCCTATGGCCAAACAGAACTTCAGGCTTGATTGGCCATCTTCATGTGCGGTCACCATGTCCCCTGTTGTTACTAATTTTAAATCACATTCTATTAATAATATTTTTATGTAATTTAAAACATTACTTAAGTATTTATCAGGCTTAGAGATAATATAGATGTTGGCTCTGTTAAAATGCAAATCTAGGGGCATGCCCTGTTGAGGTTTGTTAAAATATTTAACTAGATGTAAACCTGGATATGGGGAATTTTTTCCATAATATTGTACAGTGAAGCCACCCAGGATGTTAGAAGGGTGTTAGCGGCTGTGATAGAGACAATATCACATGATCAGTGAAAAATATATCTATACTTTAGGCCTGGTCAGACTAGGAGCAGTATAAAGAAAAAAGTAATAGAAATGGAATTCAAAGAAAACTGTTTGAGGGTTTTGAGTAAAGAAGCCATCACGTTTTCTGATCTTGGGGATTACAGTGTGTGAGGGACAAGGATTTTGTTTTCTAGCCAGTACTGTACCTTGGTGATCAGACTGTGTATAAAATTTAGAATTTGTCCAATGAAGGCTTTGTGTGGTCTTTGTTGTAATGCAAATGTTAAGTTCCAGTCCTGCAGAGTTTATCTTTAGAGAACAACATTTTCATTCAGGCACAAGGTAGTATAAAAACTAGGGGAACTTTTACTAATATGAGAGTAATTTAAAAATGTTAACACTTTTTTACCATTTTTACTAAAAAGGTTAACAAAAAAATCAATTTATAAATAAATACATTGTGTCTCCTGCTCTGATTATGCCTGTTAAAAATATTGTGAAGAAATTCAAATTACAAGTTCAAAGTTAGGCTAATAGCAGAAATAGTAATAATAATAGTAACCACAATAATAACAGCTTGAAAGCATATCTATGATTGGTTTAGTAAAGTATCTGCAGTAGATGTGTACTGCATATGCCTTTCTTCATTAGGCGATGTTGTATAAAATACAATACCAATTTTTATTTTATTTTATAGTGTTTCATATAATTCTACATGGCTCTTCAAATACTATACCAAATAACACATTTGGAAATTAAGCTTTATAGGCAATTATATCACTTATGAATTTCATTCACTTTAAACCAAAAAAGCTATACTGAACATGTATTATATGTATAAATCAACTTTAATTTATCATATAAATGCTTGTGTGTAAAACAAAGATAAAGATGAACACATGAACACTATTTTCATTTGGCTAAGTTACCTCTATATAATCTAAATATATTAAAAAATAAAGTTAATTTTGTGTATCCCAGTAGTACAGTTACTAATTTGTAAGACCTAGGAAGTTAGTCATTTATTGAAAAAAAAATGTATAGACAATTTTTATTCATTCTCTCTTTAACATTTTCAGCTTATCAACATACAAACCATTTACAATGTTTAGACAGTTTTTAAGTAATGCTTGCGCAGTCTTGCACCTATAGTAATCTAGTAATCTTATATATACTGTATGACTGCCTAAAGTATATTTTGAATTTTATTTCCATTGGTAAACATAGGAGCATGACTTGTAAATGTATAACATTTCTCATCACTACACAAGATGTTAAGAGCTCACTAAATTAATTCAAACAGAAACTCTTGATTGAACATTACTGTGAATGAAGTCTAGCTGTTTTTTAGAATTATTAAAAATAGGGTTTTATATCAATAGTAAAATTGTGCTTAGTTTTGGATAGTTAGGTGGAAAATGGGTAAAAAAATCAAGTTTTTGATTCTGAGTGTCATTCCGATGCCCAGGAAAAGTCCAACAGGTCTGTTGTGCACATTATTTCAGCAAGGCCACAAACAAACACAGTGTTAATGCTGTTTGCCCAAGCAACTAATAAAAGTCATAAATATAAATAAACAGCGCAAACATAGACCTCTATATCAAATCAATATACAAAGTGCAAACATATATAGAAAATTATATTAATAGATTTGGACGTTTAATGGGATTCCCAACTAATTATCAAAATGAGGGAAAGGTTTTTCCAAGAGGAGGTTTTGTGGGACTGCCATGGAGAGGGGGGAACCAAAGGGGAGCTTACAATTGGAGAGGGAGAGGGGACCAGTATCACCCAAACAGAGGGGGGAGGGGTGGATGGAAACCACCTCCAAATTATCAGAATTATCAAAACTACCAGGACCCAAACTATCAGGATCCCTATTGGGGAGGAAGAAATACAGGGGATGTAGAGGAGGTAAAAGGAAAAAGGAAAAGGTCAATGTAAATAAAGGAATTTTCAATTTAAGTGATTATGTTTTAAAAGAGGAAGAATTGAGGGTCTTAGCATTAGGTTTGAAGTATGCACCCGATAAAAAATTAAATAAATTGGAGACGTATATAGATCTTCATAGATTTATTAGAAAATTAAATTTAAAAAAGTATTGGAGTAAAAATTCCAAACAAAATGATATTGATTCTCATAAGGGTGGAATAATGAGTAATGATGGGAATGAAGGGGTTTATAAGCACACCAATTTGAGAAACAAGTCTGTGTTCAACCCAAACGTGGGAAATAATTGCTGTATAGATGCATTCAAAAAGATGGTGGAATATGATTTAGAGGTACTATCCGTTCCAAATAAGAGGATGAAGCATGATTTAATCAGAGGAATCCAACAATTAGAAAAAAATAATAATATTGTAATAAGATCAGCGGATAAAGGGGGAGGGGTGGTGGTGTTGAATAGGAATGATTATTATGAAGAACTGAATAGATTGGTGGGTGATGAAAATACCTATGAGAAATTGAGGGGTAACCCTATAAAAAGCTATAAAAATAAATTAATGAAATTAGTGAAAAGAGGTGAAAAAGAAGGTTTTTTAAATAAAAAAGAAGCGAGATATTTGGTACCAAAAGCACCTGTTACACCTGTTATATACCAACTACCCAAGATTCATAAAAGTTTATTAAAACCACCTGGAAGACCTATCGTCAATGGGATTGACTCACTGTTTTCGAGACTAGGGGAATATGTGGACGAATTCCTACAACCCCTGGTATCAGGTTTTCCATCTTATTTGAAGGATAGTGGTGATTTGATTTCAGTTTTGAAAAAAATAAGGATTAAAGAGAACTGTGTTTTGGCCAGTGTTGATGTTATTGCATTATATACCAACATTAGACATGAGGATGCTTTAAGAGCAGTGAGGTGGGCATTGGAGAAAAAATCGGGTTTAAAAGGTGATCAAATTGATTTCTTGCTAGATTGTCTTGACCTAGCAATGTCAAATAATTATTTTTGGCATTCTAACAATTATTATAGGCAGTGTACTGGAGTTGCGATGGGAGCGAAGTATGCTCCATCAGTAGCCAACCTTTTTATGAGTATGTGGGAAGATAAGGCTATATTTGAAAAGATGAATGAGAAATTATTACTCTTTAGAAGGTTTATAGATGACATCGTGATAATCTGGAAGGGAACTAGGAATGATCTAGAGGAATACATCCGTGAAATGGAGTGTAATCCTTATAATATCACTTTCACAAACCATATCGGTATGGAATCTATAGATTTTCTGGATTTAGTCATCTATAGACAGGGGGATTATCTCCACACAAAAACATATAAGTGGATAGGAATGCTTACATCCCAATCCACAGCTGTCATCATAGGAACTGGTTGAGGTCCATTCCTAAAAGTCAATTGATAAGACTTAAACGGAATTGTGATGATAATAAGACATTTCAAGAGCAAGCAAATATTCTGTTAGAAAGGTTTAGAGAAAAAGGCTATGAAGAAAAAATTTTAACAGGTGCAATGGATCAGGTGAGGAAGATAAACAGAGATGAATTACTAACAAATAATAGGAAAAAAAAGAAAATAGGTGAACTGGCTTTTATTACGGGTTACTCAAATCAACATAAGGTTATTGAGAACATCATAAGGAAACATTGGTCGATTCTTAAAAGGGATGAAGTTCTCCATGATTTACTACCTAGGAAACCTTCATTCATTTATAGAAAACCGCCCACATTGAGAATGAAGTTAGCAAAAAATATTCCAGATATTCCTAAGAAAAAGGCAACTTTTCTGGATACTGTGGGGTTCTATAAATGTAATAGGTGTATGGCATGTAGAAATATGAAAGGAGATACTAAGAGGAGATATGATTCGTTTCATTCTTGCTCCACGGGTTCCTCTTATAAAATAAATAATTTCATGTCTTGTGACAGTTCCTTTGTTACGTATTTGTTGGAATGCTCATGTCACCTCCAATACGTAGGTAGAACATCCAGGAAATTGTCAGTGAGATTAGGTGAACATATTAGGAATATTAAAAAAGGATATAAATATCACAGTCTTTCCTACCATTTTAGCATGTATCATAATAGGGATCCATCGTGTTTGAAATTCTGCGGGATTGATCGGATTTTTTCCCCTTGGAGGGGAGGAGATATGGTGAAGAGTATCTCGCAGAATGAAACAAAATGGATCTTTCAATTGGGATCTTTGTACCCTAAGGGGTTGAACTCGGACATAGACATTAATTGTTTTTTGTCTAATTGGTAATACATAGTTATTTTCCAATATAAATTCTTTATGTGTGTCTTATCACTACTAAATAGATTTTTCACATATTTTATATGTATTATATATAGTTTTTTTTTTTTGATTATTTGTATTTAATAAAAAATTGTTTTATTTTTATATTCATTTTTATTATTTTTTATTTTTATTTTAATTTTATCTTTATTTTTATTTTTATTTTTTATTTGTATTTGTATTTATTTTCATTTTTATTTTTATTTATTTATTTTTTATTGTTATTTTTATTTTATTTTTATTTTATAATATATATTTTTTTATTTTTATTTTTATATTTTTTTATTTTTATTTTTTTATTTTTATTTTTATTTTATTTTAATGTTAATTTTAATTCTAACTTTATTTTTATTTTATAACCATTATTATTTTCATTTTCATATTTATTTTTATTTTTATTTTTATCACTATTCAGCAGTGATGTCATTCATTACTCATTTAATAAAGAATGTTTTTTGTAATATGTAGGCAATTTTTAAATTATATTTATATTTATGTTTTTTTCCCACTAAGGACATGTGGTAATATACATGTTGTTGCTGGGAGAAAATAAAGTAGTGATGGGAATAACTTAAAAAGGTTTTTAAGTTGTGTAGGTATATGCCTCGTTTGTAAAGGACTCTCACGTCACATAACAGGAGGAGTGGTTTTTTGATAATCCTGGGGATGTGTTTTGACCAATTGTAACGGAGGGGTGGGTCCCTGTTGGGTATGTAAGGGAGCTTCAGACAGGAAATGGACGTCTTGAGAACGCCCGATGGGAGGGGCGAAATGCGTTGACGCATTTCCGGTTGTTACCCCGTACGTCTGACGTCACTTCCGGTGAGTGGAGCGCACGCCGAGCGGTGCGTTCCAGCGGCCATCTTTTGGGATCTGTGCATGTTTGGTCTCTGTTGGAGCTTCTGCTGTATCCTGGAGCTGTGATGTGAGAATCCGTGGGAGGTTGTCTTACATTCATTGTCCATTTGGAAGAAGCTTGTCCTAATAAATATGCCTTTTTAAAGTGATTTAAATGTGAGTGACCTTAATCCTTGATTTTATTCATAAATGGTATTTTGCAATATTACACTATCTGAGATTTTTCTCTCCCCGGTTGTATGGTGGAGCCTACACTGAAGGTGAGGATTCCTGTAGAGTGGATGCGAAAGAGGGTTTGGGATCCCATATAAATTCCTAAAAGGCGTTTCATTCACCTAAATCTGGTGAGTGCATTTGATGTTGGTTTGCACGGGTGGAAGGTGGAAGTTTTTTCTTTATATTAGAAGAAGAATTTGAAAAAACTTTTTTTGCACAAAATATTTTTTGAGATTTCTGAACTTTTGTTGTCTATTAACCATGATGGACTTCACTATTAATATAATTTTCTATATATGTTTGCACTTTGTATATTGATTTGATATAGAGGTCTATGTTTGCGCTGTTTATTTATATTTATCACATTTTGTGTTCATCACATTGCACAGCAGCAGGATAGATCCTGTAGTAGGGTGTTTCACTTGGCGCAGGAAGAATTTTTTAACTAATAAAAGTCAGCTAATTTCTTAACCAAAAAGGTGTCCCATAATTTTTTCCCCAAAACAAACAGGCAACACTTTCATATATTTAGTGTTCCTTCAACAGTCAGCCATTTCACACAGCAGTAGGCTCCCACAGTAAGGAAAGAGAACCCTTAGTTTCAGTTAGTTTACATGTAAAAATCCTTACCAAGTATGATGGAGCCCTAGGAATGTTGACATATTCCAACCTAAACTTCACAAATCCATCAGACTTTGGGGCACAGAACAGGTTTTGTTATGATTCTGAGAAAACAACAAGTTTGATTTCTCCATATCAGTCATAAACTCTGGAGTCCTTCACCATGTGTAGATGAGAAACTTAGGTTACATCAACCACAATCCTAGGAGTCACATACCCTCTCCCTTTGCTCAGGCTTGTTGAAAAGCGCACACTTTTTCAATATGTAGGCACATGACAGCCCATCAGTATTTCCTCACTGGGTCCCTGATCTGTGCTTTACACAAAAATTAAAGACTTGGAGAGCCAGAAATGATCTTGTGAACTTTGAGTTAATCCTTTTGTTCTAAGTCATCCACTGTAGCTGTAAATGGTTTGTAATCAATTGGAACTGTTCACCTAAAAGATATTAACTCAATGAGTCTATTTTACCTTTTATGGCCAGATACTGCCTTTAAAATGTTGAATAGTTCACCCCTGGAAGGATTATTTTCTGACAGAAGTATGCTACTGGATGCTCTTCCCCAATAATTTCCTGGGACAAGAATGCTTTCAGTCCAGCCTCAAGAAATGTATCTGACTCTTCATTCCACTTCACCATGATGGACTTGCTCCTTTTGGTGAGATCATTAAGTTGAGTCTCTATAGTAGCAGGGTTAGGCACACACCTCCAATGTTATCCTACAACCCTTAGAAACCTTTAATTGCTTCTGCATTGTAGGAATTAGAAATTAGCTCTACGTTTGATGATCATAGCACATCCCACTGCTGTCAAAACTATCTTGTTCCTCCTCAATCTTGTGAGTCAGCCAGGTGAAAAAGCCCAGAAGCCTGCCCTTCCTCTACACTGAACTTCAATTCAAGAAATAAGACTGTACACTAATGACTTCTACTAGTTGTAGAACCATGATATACCACCCTTAATGGAAGATTCATATTAAAATAGTATCATACCCTGGAATCTATTTTGAGATGCTTGGAAGCGTAAGTACAATGAAAATGTTGTATTTGCAAAAAGGAAAATACATTTCCCCTGGTGTTGGGTAAGGTCTGAAATTGTTTTAAAGCCTCTCTTAGTCTATCCATGTGCATTAAATGAAGGAATAAGGTATTTATAGGCCATCAGCTGGATAGGTAAGGAAAGAGCTGGTCTTTTAGATGACTTGCTACTAAAAAGTGATTTCTAGGCCAGTAACAATGCTGTAATAGAAGGAAAATTAGGGAGATTAAGAGGCTGGGCCATGATTGCGGGTAACAGCAAAGATGGTAAATCACGCCCTAATACCCCCGCACTTTCTTGAGGAACACATAATTTATCTGTAGGGTTTGTAAATCATGCCTTCATTTGATCAAGCAAGGCAGCTGTATAGTCATTTTGTATATTGGGGAAACTTACCACCCCAGTGGAATTGTTCCAAAGCAACAACAAGAAAGAGATTTTGTTTATTTTGGGGTTTTTTTCCCCAGCCACATGAAACATCTCAAAACTGCATTTACAGATTGGATGAAATTATCTGGTATAAGGATAGGAATTTTTCGGAAACAGCAAGAAATCTTTAGAAGAACCAGCATTTTAACCAATTGACCTCAGGAAAGTTTTACCCCCTTCATGACCAGGGCATTTTTTGCTATTCACCACTATGTTACTTTACCTGGCAAATGCTCAGTCATACAACATTGTACCCAAAGGAAACATGTATTATTTTTTCATAGAAATTTCTTTTGGTGGTATTTAATTATCACTGAGTTTTTTTTAGTTTTTACTATTTAAATGAAAAGAACACCAAAAACTTTGAAAAAAAAAACAGTCTTCCTTGAGGTGATAGTGGCTGTAAAAGTATCACGGACAGTACTCAGCTGTTTCTGAAATAAACAAAATGTATACTGCTACATTTCTTTGATAAAAATAACCAAAATCAGGGATTAGGGGGCGTGTCCTGGCTGGTGAGAGGAATGGCTGCCTAGCTCTGCACCTCTGCACTGACCAGGGTGTACACAGCGGCTCACATCATCCCGGCTTCTCAATTTCACCACCACGAGGGAGGCACAGACACAGGGCACACAGCAGGTTATGTCCAGCAAGAAAAAAGGAGCTCAGGGACCCTGCCGACTGACAGATTACTTTATGCAGCCTACCTCCAGACAGCCCTCCCGCTCCATCACATACAGAGGGTGACTCACCACAGCAGACACTTTCTGACATGGAGGAGGAAGTTCATGTCTCTGCTCCTTCCCTGCAGGCTGACAGAGGTAAGAGAGCAGCAATATTCCCTGCACACTCACCTCTTAAACCTCCATCTGCCAAAAAACTACATGGGCCTGCCACAACACATAGTCAAAATTTTATGGCTGAACAGAGCACTGAATCACTTGCAGCATTCCCCACCTCAGATGCACCTGCTTCAGAAAACACTCTTAAAGCTATGCTTCTTACTCTACAAGCTGGCTTTCTACATGAGCTACGCTCCTCTCTTTCCCGAATGTCTAACAGAATGGATAACAGTGAAGAGCATACGGAACACCTAGAATCTCAGCTCAATTTGGCAGCAAAAGCACACGATGACCTAGCAAATGCATATGATGAGCAAACAGAGGCAATCCGTAAACTCCAACTCAAAGTTGTGGACTTGGAGGACCTCTGCCCCTGCAACAACATTAAGTTAAGAGGTATCCCTGCAGCTGTTAAAAATAATGATCTATTCGCCTACTTAAAGCAAGTATACATTAAGTTTATCCCATACCTCCCTCCTCACAATTTATTGCTGGATAGGGCCCACGGAATACCTATGCTGGCACGTCTCCCAGACCCAGTGCCTAGGGAAGTCCAAGTCCACGTCCATTTTTATCACATCAAGGATTGTCTAATGAGAGTTTCTAGATCCATAAAATCGCTTTCCCCACCGTATGTAGGAGTGACCCTATATCAAGATTTGTCCGCAGCCACAGCTCAGAGGCGTAAAGAATTTGCTCCCATCGCCGCTATTCTGAGGGAACGCAATATTGTGTATCGCTGGGGTTTTCCGACCAAGTTACTAGTTTTTTATCAAAACCAACAAATAGCAATTATCTCCCGTAAAGATGGACACAAACAACTAAATAACTAGAGAATGACAGTAACTTTAACAATGCCTGGCACCCCTCGAATAAGGCCTGTGAGATGCATTAGCATCACCTGTTATCATAAGCCCTGGCAGTGTAGCCTGTTGCTACCTTTATTGTTCACATGTCCCAGGGTTCACATGTGCTACGCACACTGCTCTTCTTTTTTTTCTGTGATTATTAATGCTGATTTCATCTGTCTAACAGCATATTTTATTTTCTTGTTTGTAAACCACTCGCACCTACCTGGGTATCTTCCTTACTTATTTGATCATAACGTTGTTTGCACTATAATACTCTCCTTATAGTGGTCTCTCTCTTGCTTTGCCTGTCACCGCCAGACCTAGATCACTATGACACTCCACATAACTACAATTAACACCAAAGGACTTAATAGTCCCTTTAAAAGATCAAGATTATGGCAAGAAGCCCTGGCTCAAAAAATTGACATTTTATGTGTACAAGAGACACATTTTGCACAAGGGAAAGCCCCTACCTGTCATCATCGCGTATCCCCCCATCAGTTGTTTGCCAATGCCACCAAAAAGAACATTGGAGTTATGATAGCTATACATAACTCCATATCTTTTAAACTTCAAAATGTAGAAGTAGATACCTTGGGCAGATTTATTATTCTGTCGGCAGTGCTAGATAATATGCCCCTTACAATAGCTAACATACAGTGAGGAACAGAAGTATTTAAACACCCTGCGATTTTGCAAGTTCTCCCACATAGAAATCATGGAGGGGTCTGAAATTCACATTGTAGGTGCATTCCCATGCTGAGAGACAGAATTAAAAAAAAAATTTCAGGAAATCACATTGTATGATTTTTAAATATTTGTCTAGCACTGCTGAACATAAGTATTTGAACACCTAAGAAACAGCAACAATCCTGGCTCTCAAAGACCTGTTATTGTGCCTTTAAAAAGTCCACCTCTACTCCACTCATTAATCTAACTTAGTAACACCTGTCTGAGCTCTTTAAAGACACCTGTTCACCCCACAGTCAGTCAGACTCCAACTATTACCATGGGCAAGAACAAAGAGCTGTCAAAAGATACCAGAGACAAAATTGTGGACCACCACAAGGCTGGAAAGGGCTACAGGGCAATTGCCAAGCAGCTTGGTGAAAATAGATCAACTGTTGGAGCAATTGTTACAAAATGGAAGAGGCTAAAGACAACTGAGGAATCAGCAAAGAATTACAAGGGAGGAGCTGGTCAATTACCTGAAGAGAGCTGGGACCACAGTTTCAAAGGTCACTGTCGGTAGAACACTACACCGTCATGGTTTCAAATCATGCATTACACGGAAGGTTCCCCTGCTCAAGTCATCACATGTCTAGGCCCATCTGAAGTTTGCCAATGACCATCTGGATGATCCAGAGGAGGCATGGGAGAAAGTCTTGTGGTCACATGAGACCAAAGTAGAACTTTTTGGTCTAAACTTCACTCGTCATGTTTGGAGGAAAAAGGATGAGTTGCAGTCCAAGAACACCATCCCTACTGTGAAGCATGGGGGTGGTAACATCATGCTTTGGGGGTGCTTTTCTGCGAAGGGGACAGGACGACTGTACTGTATTAAGGAGAGGATGAATGGGGCCATTTATTGTGAGTTTTGAGCAACAACCTCCTTTCCTCAGTCAGAGCATTGAAGATGGGTCATGGCTGGGTCTTCCAACATGACAATGACCCGAAGCACACAGCCAGGATAACCAAGGAGTGGCTCCGTAAGAAGCATATCAAGGTTCTGGAGTGGCCTAGCCACTCTCCAGACCTAAATCCAATGGAACATCTTTGGAGGGAGCTGAAACTCTGTGTTGCTCAGCGACAGCCCTGAAACCTGACAGATCTAGAGGAGATCTGTGTGGAGGAGTGGGCCAAAATCCCTGTTGCAGTGTGTGCAAACCTGCTGAAGAACTATAGGAAATGTTTGACCTCTGTAATTTCAAACAAAGGCTTCTGTACCAAATATTAACACTGATTTTCTCAGGTGTTCAAATACTTATGTTCAGCAGTGCAAGACAAATAAATTCTTTAAAGATCATACAATGTGATTTCCTGAATTTTTTTTTAAATTCTGTCTCTCAGGGTGGGAATGCACCTACAATGTGAATTTCAGACCCGTCCATGATTTCTAAGTGGGAGAACTTGCAAAATTGCAGGGTGTTCAAATACTTCTGTTCCTCACTGTATATGCTCCTAATACTCATTGTAAACCCTTTTACCAACTGGTTAAGAATAAACTTTTTCAATATCCAAAAGATCAAGTTATTTTATGTGGAGACTTTAATGATATTCCTGATGGAGCCCTAGACTTCTTCAACACTCATAGATCCAGACCCTCAGCTCTTTCCTCATTCATACACGTAGAAGACCTATTTGATCCATGGCAGTGTCTCCACAGAGAGAGACTACACCTTTTACTCTCCAGCGCAAAAGTCTTATTCCAGAATTGATGTCTTCCAGGTGCATAAGATTACGTTACAAGCTATAACCCAGGTAACCATTGGCTTAATCACATGGTAAGACCACACCCCAGGTAACCATCTCTCTTGCTCTCAAACCGGAAGGCCAACGACACACGGTCTGGAGAATGAATACCTCTATGCTGACACACCCTGTGTACCGGGAACAGATTAAGAGTGAAACTGAGTTCTATTTTAGTCTTAATATAGGCTCTGTGACAAATTAACCGCTTCTCTGGAACGCTCAAAAATCTTATGTCAAGGGTGTCTTTATCAGGCTGGGTGCCCGTGCGAAGAGAGACCGAGCACAGAAACTAAATTTACTCTTAGATCAAATACGTAAAGTAGAATCTATCAATAAAGTCCTTGTGCTCATACAGTGGGCGGAACACCAAAAAACACCTTCTCTGCTTCTCTCACTGGATGCAAAGAAGATGTTTGACCGAGTACACTGGTCATATCTTACAGCAGCTCTCCAACCATTTGGATTTGCAGGAAACATACTTCAGGCCATCCTAGCTCTTTACTCAAAACTATCTACCAGAGTATGGACTTCTGGTATCACCTCAAACCCCTTCAACATCACTAACTGTCATGTTTCACATTACTGTCATATGCCTTTAAGTGTTCTTTGTATTTTGTCTCTGCTCCTCCCCTTCCTTTGGTTTAGTTAAAGCTGGATAGATAGCTCCACTCTTTTATTCATTTCCCAGTAATGCACTTCAGCTTCAAGCCTCATGTCTTTTGGAAGTAGATCACATTATGATCTTTTGACCTATCCGATGTTTATTGTTGTAAGATTCTCTCCGTTTATGGATTAAACTTCACAAGATCTACAGGGTGTCATCTGGATCGAGTCACTGCCTGTGTTATTCAACTAAGATTGGAGTTATCACTATCTCATCACAACTGTAAGTTACAGAGATCACACTTTCAATGCTTAGATTGGAGAGACAGAACAGTCAAAAGATCAGTGAAATGTCTTCATAGGATCCTTGCTAGCTTTGGATACACAGTGAGATGTTATATGGACACTGGAAATAGCAGCTAAAAGACAGTGCAGCCATCTCTACACAAGCCTGTACATGTCTGCAAGTATATTTCAGCATGACACTCATCAGTGTCAGGACAAATTATTGATGTGAATGTCTTACAACTGCATGTTTTCACAGACAAAGCCATGTGCTAATGCATATGGATGCACTGTATAATCTTATAAGAAAGTGAAAGAAAACTTTTCTGCAACCATTGCCTAGGAAATCTGTGCTCACCCACAGAAAAATTGATACATTTCTCTGTAAACTTTCTATCAACCCCTCTCCTTGCTAACATGATGTTTCAGGAAAGTAATATACAGTCTGGGGAAAATAATACACAGCAGATCAGGACTTAAACCCTGAATCAGACAAAAGAGAAAAACGCTTAACAAAACCAACCTGGAAGGTGCAAGAGAATCTTAATGCTGACAAGGAAGAACTGCTGTCTAATATTAATGACTTATGGTCAGGGGTGGACTGACAACTCATGGGGCCCCCGGGCAATAAAAGATCATGGGGCCCCTGTGTCCTCGCTCACACTCAAACCACACCCAAAAAAGGCTCTGAAAAGCCTATGAAATGTGCCAGGGGCATCTCATGGGGTTCCCTACTGACCCGGGCCCTCGGGCAGTGCCCAAGTGCCCCAATGATCAGTCCGCCCCTGCTTATGGTCTAATACTGTTAAATGCATGTCTGCTCTCTCCCAACAATCTCATGAGCAAATACAACTAGAGGGCGCTATCCAGCAATTGAATGTCGCTTATGAGAATTATCAAAGACTGTGTGTCAAATATATTGCTCTCTTAAAGCGGTACAACACTCAAGGGTCATTGGAAGAATTAATGAGTTTTGAGGAGCTCAGTCTTGAAAGAGAAAATTTAGTGGTGCAAAGAAAGACAAAGGCAGAAGTGAGAATAACACAGCTCTATGAATCCAGATCTTTTCACTCTGCATCTACTAGACGCTCCTTAAGATCTTCCAAATCCCTACAATCAAGGTCTTCTACACTCAGTCAACAACTAATCAAAGCCCATGCGGATGCTGAAGCTTCTAAAATTCAGGCAGCTTTTTCCCAAAAGAAAGCAGAAATGGAGGCTTGGGCCGCACATAAGAAAGCAGAAATAGAGGCTCAGGCCGCATATATGAAAGCAGAAATGGAGGCTCAGGCCACAAAAATGGAGGCTTAGGCCGCACATAAGAAAGCAGAAATGGAGGTTCAGGCCGCATATAAGAAAGCAGAAATGGAGGTTCAGGCCACAGAAATGGAGACTCAGGCCGCATATAAGAAAGCAGAAATGGAGGCTCAGGCCACAGAAATGGAGGCTCAGACCACACACCAGAAAGCAGAGAAGGAAGCTGAAGCCACACACCAAAGGGCAGAAATTGAAGTTTTGGAAAAACAATGTGAGCATGCCACAGCCATAGCAAGGTTAAGGGTCTTAGAACAAGCCGCTAGTGAAAACAAAAGAGACAACAGTTCCAGACACTCAATTGTATTTTATGTCTCAGATTCTTCACACACCTCTCCAGAACGTCAGCTCCCTGTCACAGCAGCCAATGTACTCAATCAAAGTCTCTTCTCTGCACCTACTGTACCTCAATACGATTTGCCCTTATATCCTCCAATACTTCAGACTGCAGCATCTCAGCTAGCTGCAGACACTGGTGTGTATTTAATAGACCGTCCACCTTACTTTGGCACCAACAGAGTACCTTCTAGCAAACGCACTACTCTAAAAACTAACATGCCAATGGACTTTAAGCCAGTTCTGGCATTGAATGCCTTAGCAGCCACATACGTTCCCAAGTCACTCCACGTAAGTCCACCAACCATCACAACCAACTCTGTTCCACCTGCAGTCATGCACCCAAAATCTGAAAACACAGACATGTCATAGTTTGCTAAATACATGTTCCACAGAGAGCTTGTTAAGACAGGCCTCACTAAGTTTGATGACAAGCCTGAAAATTACAGAGGCTGGAAATCCACTTTTAAGGCTACTATGAGTGACCTAGATATCAATGCCACAGAGGAATTAGATCTACTCATCAGATGGCTAGGTCCCCAGTCCACTGAATGTAAAGAGGCTCAAAGCAGTTCATAAGGACAACCCTGCTGCAGGCCTTAATACTGCTTGGGGCAGACTTGAACATACCTTTGGCAGCCCAGAGGCCAGTGAAGAAGCTTTATTCAAAAAGTTGCAAA
Organism: Staurois parvus; assembly: GCF_062004578.1. Lineage (NCBI taxonomy): Eukaryota > Metazoa > Chordata > Amphibia > Anura > Ranidae > Staurois > Staurois parvus. Next base: position 15,445,600 of record NW_028317949.1, read on the forward strand.
GCTTCCCAAGGATTTCTGCTAGTGACAATCTAAAGTTTCAAGAACTCAGCAATGTCCTATTAGAGCTTCAACTTGCTAAGGCTGACATCAACTTACCTGGTCTCAGTCACCTTGACACCTCTCATGGCATCAAATCTATTGTTCTCAAGCTACCATATGGAATTCAAGAAAGAAGAGCAGCACTCAGATCAAAGTATAAGGAAGAACATAGAGTTGCCTTTCCTCCTTTTTCCTACTTCTGCGAGTTCATCAAAAGAATTGCAGACACTAAGAATGACCCAAGTTTCTCCTATGGGGACTGTAACTCTCTCAGTACACTCTCTCCAATACCTACAAACACACGTATGGACCGTAGAAGTCCATTGTTAGTGAACATGACTAATGTTCTACCTGCGCCTGCTACAGTTCTTGAAAAGACTGATCAAAACAAGAAGATTGAGGACCCAAATCAGCAATGTCCAATACATAACAAACCACATCCACTTAAGAAATGTATAGGCTTCAGAAAGAAAACCCTCCAAGAACGTAAGGAACTTTTGAAGAAATTTGGGGTTTGCTACAAATGCTGTGCCTCCACAGAACACTCTGAAAAAGACTGTAAAGCAATCATCAAATGTATAGAGTGTGACAGTGATGACCATATGCAAGCTCTTCATCAATACTTGCGCTATTCTACTACGCTCACAAACAATCTTCCTGAGGCAAAGCAAGGCGGGGAGTGCCTAGATCAAGCAGCACCTACCAACCCAATGTTCTCTACATGTACAGAGGTCTGTGGAGAAGAATTCTACAACAAATCCTGTGCAAAGATATGCTTGGTCCATGTATACCCCAAAGGTCAACCTGAAAAGGCCATAAGACTGTCTACTATTCTGGATAATCAGAGTAACAGATCTCTTGCAAGAACTCAGTTTTTTGAACTGTTGAACATAACTGGAGATGCTCTGCCTTATACTCTAAGCACTTGTTCAGAAGTCTTAGGTAGGAGAGCCAGTGGTCTTGTAGTTACTCCTCTGAATGACAATGTAGAAATATCTTTGCACACTATCGCTGAGTGCAACCACATTCCAAACACCAAAGAGGAGATCCCTACTCCTGAAGCTGCTTTTCACCATTCTTACTTAAAGCACATAGCCAACACAATACCAGCCCTTGATGAAAGTGTCGATATCCTGCTGTCACTCAGTCAAGACATTCTAAGGGTGCACAAAGTTCGTCATCAAATCAACAGTTCGCACAATGCACCATATGCTCAGTGTCTGGATCTAGGATGGGTCCTCACAGACAGTGTCTGCCTAGACAAGGACAGAAGGTCCTACTCAGGCTCTTCCTTTAAAACACATGTCCCGTCAAATGGACGAACAACTTGTTCTGCACAACGACCACATAAATATATCGTGAAAGAAAGACTGTTTGAAAAAGGTGCACAACGGCCCATCATACAAGACAATAAGAATAAGAAAGCTCATAATCTGTGGGATGACAACATCAGCAACACAGTGTTCGAGGTACCCACTAAAGACAATGAGTTGGCAGCTACCATGGAAGACAAAGAATTCTTGAAAACCATGAGTAAAGAGTTCTACCAAGATGATTCCAACAGTTGGGTAGCACCTCTACCATTTTGTACCCCAATAAAGAGACTACCAAACAACAGGGTACACACAGAATCACAGTTTGTTTCTTTAAATCACAGTTTGATCCTGAAGCTTGAGATGAAAAAGCACTTTGTGGACTTTTTGCAGAAGGTGTTTGAGAGAGATCATATTGAGCCTACACCTCCTCTTACGGAAGGAGAAGAATGTTGGTACCTACCATGCGTTGGTGTCTACCATCTTCGCAAGCCTGATCAGATTAGGGTGGTCTTTGACTCGAGTGCTCGTCATGAAGGCGTCTCGCTCAATGACAATCTTCTCACTTGGCCTAATCTGAACAACAATCTTATAGGAGTTTTACTTTGCTTCAGACAAGAGCCAATTGGTGTTATGGCCAACATTCAGCAGATGTTCCACTGTTTCATCGTCTGTGAAGACTACAGAAACTCCCTCAGGTTCCGATGGTACCGCAATAATGATGTCAATGATGAAGTCATAGACTACCGAATGAAGGTACATGTTTTCGGTAACAGTCCTCTTGCAGTAGCAATTTATGGACTGAGGAAAACAGCTCAAGAGGGTGAGAAAGAATTTGGATCTAATGCAAGACAGTTTGGCAAAAGGAATTTCTATGTAGACGACGGACTTAAATCTCTGCCCAAGGAAGAAGAAGCTGTTGACCTTCTTACTAGAACCCAGAACATGCTTGCCACTGCGAACTTCAGACTTCACAAAATCATCTCTAACAGCGACAAGGTCATGATAGCCTTTCCTTCTGTTGACCATGCTGTCAGTGTGAAGAAATTTCAACTAGGATCTGACCTTTCTGTTACACAACACAGTATTGGATTGCTTTGGAATGTTAAACAAGACACATTCACATTTCAAGCATCAGCCTGTGACAAGCACTTCACAAAGCAAGGACTTTTGTCTACAGTGAACAGCATTTAGGATCCCTCAGGTTTCATTACACCTCTCACCATTCAGGGTAAGATACTGCTGAGACAACTTACTTCTGAAAGCTCAGACTGGGATACCCCCTTACCCAAGGAGAAACAACAAAGGTGGGAACCCTGGAAACAGTCTCTAAAAGCATTAGAACAACTCCAGATACCACGCTCTTACACCCAAGCATCCTTAAAGATTGCCAGAAGAGAGATTAATGCCTTCTCCGATGCATCCAATGAAGCCATTGCTGCGGTAGCTTATCTTCGAGCTACAGATCCCAGCGGTGAAGTGGGTGTAAGATTTATCATGGGCAAGACCAAGCTCACACCAAAACCTGCACATAGTATTCCAAGGCTCGAACTTTGTGCAGCTGTGTTAGCTGTGGAAATTGCTGAGTTTATAGAACTTGAAACAGATGTTGAAATAGACTCCTTTGACTTTTATACAGACAACAAAATAGTGCTAGGATATATATACAATCACACAAGACATTTCTACGTGTATGTCAGCAACAGAGTGGAACGCATAAGGAAGTTCTCTATACCTGAACAATGGCACTATGTTCCCACTAGCATCAACCCAGCTGAGCGCGGCAGTCATGCAGTACCTACTACTGCATTTCTGGACACATCTTGGCTATACCCACAAGTACTCTTGAATGATAAACTTATCTCAAGTTCAACAAATTCTACCTTTGAACTGGTTCATCCAGAATCTGGTAAGGAAATCAGAGCTATTACCATCACACTCAACAACTCTATGAAAGCAAGGGTAGGGCTGAGTCCTCACCATTTTGAATGCTTTTCTAAATGGTCCTCTGTTCTACGAGCCATTTCACTTCTTGTTCACATTGCTCATCAGTTTGCAAACAGCTCTAGCACTGAAAAAGTGTGTCACAACTGGCACATCTGTAAAGACCCCCCCACAATTGAGGAGGAGCTTATTCCAGCCACTCTTCTTACACAAAAAAATTAGGGTAGCCACTATTCCCAGAGAGGAACTTGATTACCCTAACATTTATAAGCATCAATGCTGATGGGTTCAATGTCTTGCTAATGTGTTTTGGAACCACTAGAAGATGGAGTACCTTTCTAACCTTCAAAGTTGTAATATATGGCAAACTAGCAAACCCAATATACAAGTGGGAGACATAGTTCTCTTGAAGGAGACAGATTCCCATCGTAACCATTGGCCCATGGGTCTTATTATATAGACTATGCCAAATAATGATGGAAAAGCAAGGTAGAAGTTAAAGTAATGAAAGAAGGTTCTGCACACCTTTACTTCAGGCCTATAAAGGAACTAGTATTTATTTTGCCCAAAGAGGAAGACAAGTCATCAACTTGAATTAAAGGGAGGTAAGAAGGAATGGTGCATGTCGCTGCCTTCCCCTCTGAATATGGATTTCCATGTCTCAGCCTGAACTTTCGAGACCAGCATCTCCAAGTATTATGCTAAATGTTTGCATTGTTTTCCTTTGTTCTTTCTTTCCCTCTTGTTTTGCAGATGTTCCTAGAAAGAATCTTCATTACTTATATTGGAGTTGGACTAAAGTTTGTTATAATAGAAATCATAAATTTCGACGGGGAGTGTCATGTTTCACATGACTGTCATATGCCTTTAAGTGTTCTTTGTATTTTGTCTCTGCTCCTTCCCTTCCTTTGGTTTAGTTCATGCTGTATAGATAGCTCCACCCTTTTATGCATTTCCCAGTAATACACTTCAGCTTCAAGCCTCATGTCTTATGGAAGCAGATCACATTATGATCTTTTGACCTATCCGCTGTTCATTGTTGTAAGATTCTCTTAGTTTATGGAATAAACTTCACAAGATCTACAGGGTGTCATCTGATCGAGTCACTGCCTGTATTATTCAACTAAGATTGGAGTTATCGCTATCTCATCACAACTGTAAGTTACAGAGATCACACTTTCAATGCTTAGATTGGAGAGGCAGAACACTAACAGTACACAACAAGGTTGTCCCCTATCCCCACACATTTTCGCCCTAGTGATGGAGCCCCTCACAGAAGCAATTCGATCACACCCACATATCTCAGGCATACTAGTTGGCAATACTACCCATAAAATCAGTTTATATGCGGACAATGTAATTGTAGTAATGACTAACCCTACTAGATAATATGTGAATATCCCATACAGAGGGACCAACTGTAGGGGCATATAGTAGGCTCCTATGTGCCACGTCCTATAACATTAAATATAATGATACAAGCACATAAAACAAAGGCCAATTGCGGACTTTAGAGGCACTGTGACAAAAAACATTATTTAAAAATTAAAAAAAACACTTTATTGTAACAATGTATACCATACACATGAGTTACATACATATTGTTCTGCTGAAGAATACAAGACTCCCATGTAGGGGGGTAAGGTATTCTATGCTGGTTACAAAATTCTTCAAAATGTATTTTCTTGTTAAAATTGAAACACATGTACCGTATCTCGGTAAAGATAACACAAGACATAAATCGATATGGGTAATCACATAGTAGTTACTCTATAGTTACTCGACATGTTTCACGATATTATCGCTTCTTCAGGAGTTACTACATAGAGAAAAAAGTGAATATAAGTATAACATAATATCAAATGGTATAGAATTATTGGTAAACATAAGATTGCAAAAATACCTTGAGGTATCGGTAGCAAAGCAGAATGTGTATCAGGATATATGGTATTGTCACATGGATCAAAAACGTGTCAAGCAAGGAAGCAGGGGGGTCCCATATAGATGTAACACCCCTTGGCAGTCCCCATAAACAGATTGTGTATGTAAAATCTGAAAAGGGTATGTATATCATAAAAATAGCTGTTTAACCCTTCCCCAATCCAGATAGTAAGTATAATAAAGGTCAAATAATGTATTAAACTAGTCTTCCAAACATAAAGGCTGTAAGATTGATGCTAACATCGATTTTAAAGCCCATAGGGGTCACTAGAGAATTTTCGCTAGGATAATAAACGTAGATAAGTATATATGAAGGGCCTGAAATTTATCCACTCGGCTCCAATAGTTATTGCGCCGTATATGTAAGACCTAGGAAAAGCCCAAAGGGACAGGAAGAGAAGAATAAAAAATAATATATAATATAGATATTAAGGGAAGATATTTACACATATTTCCAATATATCAGAGCTAACCCCAATGTGGAGCACTCAAATATTTGGTGAGAAAATAACCCATATACTGACCTTGTTGTAAAAAGAGCAAATTATAGAATTAAATATGATGTATTGCTTCAAATTAAACAAAATAGGGGTAACCAAAACAGCTGAAATGGTAGAGCAAATACATCTCTGTAAATACAAGGAACATAAATGTCTGTGGTTTAATAAATACCTGTAGGGACTAATACTCACAAAAGTATGTGTGAGTATCTGATAGTATATATAATATAAACCACATAGTAACATATACACTGCCATACCTAAAAAGATTTATGTCCACGGCCAGCATTGCCCTAAATGTCTCCTGTAGTAGAGCCCACTAGGGGCACAGTTGGAAGTAAAGTTGTCCTCCTCTTGGGCTGCCAAAAGATGTATTTGGGGGGTGTCAGAAAAGGAACTGTATATACTCCGTCCCGCTAAGCCTGCAGGATCAGGAGATGCAATTTTAAAAATCAAGAGATGTTTAAAAACAAATCATAGACATATTATATTAATAAGGCATGCAATTTATTTTGTATTGTTTAAAGGATAAGTTCACCTTTACACATAAAGTAATAAATGCACATTTTTTTGCAGGTAAAAAAATGTGCATTTATTTATTTTTTTATGTTAGGAGACACTAATGCATTGCACCAGCAATCAGCAGATCGCTGATGTCATGCAGGTCTCCTGCAAACTGTAAAAGTATCTGCTTGCTTGTACATCCCGTAGGAGCAAGCTGATACTTCTGCCATGAATAAACAATTAACTACCACGGCACTCACAATGCCGTGGTGATTTATTGAGAACTACAAGCTGAGAGCCACTAAGGCTGTCAGGGCCTGTAGTCCATTCATTCATAGAGGACTGTGAATGAATGATGTGGCTGTGTGGGTGGAGACCTGCGTGACTGTAGTGACAGCTAGCAGGGGGAACTTTTCCCTGTACTTATGTCATAGGGAGAGGGGGGCAGCGGGCTGCACCTGCAGGATCAGGAACATGTTACATGATTCACCCTAAAAACAGGTTGAACATGTTCCCAAAGTTGAAATTATCCTTTAAATTGTTTTAACATTGTTTAAAACCACTTTATTATATAAAATACAATTATCCCTTTGCACTCAAAGAAGGGTATCCCTTTTTGTAAAGAAGACAGTCCAAGGTATTTAGTAAAAGGCAAGTTTTTGAAGTATTTTTTTGTCATAAGTTTTGGTAAATTTAAGAAATTAAATAACATTTGTTTCACTTTTTTTTACATACCGTCACCAGTACAGAACAGTGTCACCATATGGCGGGTGTACTACTATAGTGGCACTGTACTATTTTGGGGTGGGGGGAAGAGGTGATGAGGGATTTTTTTACACTGGTATTGCTTATAACAGTGAAGTTCAGTTTAGCTGTCAGGTTCCATTAGTTATAAGAAATCTTCATAAACCTGAACTGCACCTCCTAGAGTCTCTAAATGCCCCAATCATAGAGGGGGAAGTGGAAAGAGTTATAAAATCTTGATCTAAAGCTGATCACCAGATACAGGTTGTCAGGTACCATGTGATAGCTGATGGTACCATGGCCAATCACAGCATGACAACAGTAAACAATCTGTCATGATTGGAAACCCATTCATTGCCATTTTCTAACATAAACATCATGTGATCATTATGATTGGTCAAAGGACACAGCGGTCACGAGATTGCACTTCTGCGTGTCCCAGGGGGTAGTGCGTATGTGCTGGATGACAAACCAGTACATCATCCAGCATGGCTGTGTGGCTCACTCACTGTAAATATGGCCAGTCCCAGACATTTTCAATTTTCTCCAGCTGTGACAAGTCATATTCAATATTATTAAGAAGAGTGGGGAAATTTGCCTTGTAGGTATTCAAGCAATACTTTGCCTAACTTTATGGGAATCTAGATTATAAACTGGGCAAATCCTTGTGGCCTATTCCTTTAGACAGAACAGACAACTTAGATGCATTTACTTAACAGTAAGAAATATTGCCAACTGTTGCATTGATGTATTGAACCTCTGCCCTAAAGAAGCCGAATTTGTAAGGTAGGTATAATATCGTCGGCGAATAGCCTCACCTTAAGGGTGTAGTCAGCAATGTTTACGCCAGTAATTAAAGGGTGAGACATAATCACAGTTGCCAAAGGCTCCATTACTAGTCTGAACATCAGAGGAGATAAAAGGCAGCCATGGCAGGTTCCATTAGTTATAAGAAAGATATCTAGTAGGATTGGTATATAACGCCTGAATAGCTGATAAAGCAAATCCAGCAAAGCAAATTTCTGAAGTACAGCCCGCATGTACCCCCAATGCACACTATTTAATGCCTTTTCAGCATTCAGTGTAACAAATATAGATTGAAATTAATGGGTTTCCTCCAGTTTGATAGATTAAAACATCCTGATAGTGCCATGTGGCGCCTGCCTGCCAAAAACAAAGCCCACTTGGTCAGCTAAAATTAATGCAGGTGGAATTGTTGGCAATTTATTGTATACGCCAATATTTTATAATAGATTTTCAGGTCTGTATTTATTAATGAAATAAGCCTAAAATTTTGGGGAAAGGTAGGATCCTTCCTTGGTTTCCATAAGGTCACAATAACAGCCTGTAGCATCTCATGGGGGAAAGAAGGAATCTGCAGCCACATGGAAAAGCTGGGTTAAATGTGGTACAGCACATCGCCAAATTGTTTTGAATCTTCAGTCAAGAAGCCATCTATCCCTGGTGATTTTTTGTTATACAGAGATTTTATAACTTTTTTCACTTCCTGCTCTGTGATTGGGGCATTTAGAGACTCTAGAAGGTGCAGTTCAAGTTTAGGAAGGTTGATTGAAGCATTTATGGACTGCTCTGAAGGCTGAGGAGTATCCTTGTCGTCCTTTCAATTAAACAAGGTCTTTGAAATGCATTAGCAATATCTTTTGATGATGATAACCATAGAGTGAGACAAGGGGTCAATAAGAGATGTGAGTTTAGTTTTGGTCCTTCTGGAACGGAGACAATTTGCTAAAAGTTTACCACATTGTCACCAGGAGAGTAGTATCAAACTTTTAACCTTTTTAAAGAATTCTCATGTTTGAAAAGAAGTAATTAAATTTTTTGCCTACATTGCTATAGTTCTGAAGACTCATCAAGAGTAAGCTTAGATTTTTGTTGGGTCCCTGAGTGCTAGATCTAGCCTGCAATCTCCTTTTATTTTCCCTAGCTGTAATTTTAATAAATAGCTCTCTGCAGTATGCTTTATAGGAGCACCATATAGAAAAGACGTTAGACTCAGGAGTGGAGTTGAGTTAAAATAAAGTCTTGTAAATGTGTCTTCAGTCTGGCACTGACGGTCAGCAAGGACGGATGTATTATTACACCACATAGTAATAGGATTTACAATAAACTTCTCCATATATGGACAGAGATATGGGCACATGATCACACCAGGTAATGGAGTAAATATCCGCTCCAGAGATCTTCTGCAGTAACGTCAGATCAGCGGGAATGAAATCAATTCTTGAATATGTTTTGTGTGAGGAGGAGGTGTTATCTTTTTCAGATGGATATAAACAGTAACAAACATCATATAAATGTATAGAGCAGAGAAGGGTTTCAAGATCTCAGCAGGCTTTAATATTGCTCAATGAGGAGTCTAATGATTTATTCATAACAGAGTTAAAGTCTCCACAAATCTATACGCATCCTTTTTGAATCTGTCTGTAAATAAGAACTCAGGAAAGCATGATGAACAACATTAGGAGCATATACATTTATGATTGTATAGGTGCTATTCAGGTCGGCAACTAGGATATGGAATTTCCCTTGTGAGCCTGAAACTACTGTATGGAGGGTAATGTAAATTGAGCCATGGATGGCAATGAGAGCACCCTTATTTTCTTACTCAGCACTAGCAAACAATGTGTGGATTTTATTAGTGCAGCAAGGTGATTTGAGGGCATGGAAATGTGTCTCCTGAATGCTGAGTACATCTCCATGCAATCTCCTAGCCTCCCTCCACATGGCTTTCCTCTTGAATGGACTAAGAAACTCATGTACATTAAAGGATATTATTTAAAGACCATAGTAAACTACTGTAATGCACATCAATGAAGTGCATAGAATATGTAAATGAAAGCTTAGCATAAAAAAACTGAAAGGTCTGTACAAGCTTACAAAATGACAAGCTGTGCTTTGAGAGAGAAACAAGGAGATGATCCTTGACAAAATCAGTAAGGAAAATTAGCCATAAAATGTACCGTGGTGCATATAATAATAAAAGAAAAAAAACAAAACCATTGTAGAACTTATGTCCAGCATGAACAGTATATGAGACATTTTGAGGGGCAAATGTGGCAAAATCTCACTGGGGCTTAGACTTCCAAACAGATCTTATACTTGTTGGAGTTTAGACTTTCAAACTGACCTTACACTTAACAAAGTTACAGATGGAGTCATATAGACCAGTAGATTTTGTGGGTGCAAATCGACCCAGTTGTTCCAGACAAGTAGGGGGACTTAAATTTGGGCGGGGTTCAAAACTGCTGGCTTGGTCAGAAGACCCCATTTCTTAAACAGAAGCAAACCGTCCTCTACAGATGGCACAATGTCGGGGCAGGGCTGTGGAACGGACAGGTAGGCCTAGTGGCAGGGTAACGCACTGGCTGACGACAACCACCACCAACAGACCGAAGACAACTGCTGCACATTGCTGTAAGAGGAGATAGCTGAGTCTATACTCTGGATCCTCCTAGCTAAGCAGCCATCTTCCTCTGCTGCTGGCCATGCCTCCGTCCACAGAAATTTATTGAGCAAGCAAATAGGCCCCAGCACACACTGCAAAGTCATTCACCTCTAGCCACACCTCCAGCATTTTTCATATTTAAAACCTCATAAATTTTTAAGATGTGTACGGTCTGCTTTCCTTAATTGTAGTGTAGCTCTAATTTTGATTTGCTTGTTTGGAAATTCTGATTCAATCTAACCTTCTTGACATTAGGCAAAAATTGTCAAGCTGAACATCTCATAAGGCAATGGAAAAAAACATAATTGGCTATGTTTACTGTTTGCTATCTGAATAGACTTTTTTAGAACTACTTTTTTTTCTCATTGACATTGACTGCTGCTGTGTTGTTGCTATTCCCCATTTTTGGGAGTGTGAAGTTGTGGGCAACACTTTGAATGTTTCCATTTGTTTGCATACTATTGTGATGCAGTTTAGTCCTCTAAAACACCATAGTGTCAATTGCACCAAAGCACCACATTCTCAATACCACTTTTGACAAACTGGTTAATAAAACTAGGAAACATTGGCAGCGGCACTTTTAATTTGCCACACTTCCTTTTCAAGAACCGGTTTCCTACTTGCAAAAAAAATGTATTATTTCTTGTCAAGATCCATCCTGTGCTCTTCATGAATATTTGGGTTGGGTTTTGGTGTTTTGGTGCTTATAGTTCCCATACCCTAATTTTTCTGTTGTTGTTTCCAAGAGCTACTTTTTTGCTGAATATATATATGACATTGGCCATTAATGTTTGCTCTGCAGTATGCATTGTCATCAAAATTAACCAACATTTACATGCTGCTCCTCAGCTGGCAATTTTTTGGCTTCAATCAAGGCTACACTGATTATTTTGAACTAGCTTGAGTGCACTGGCATGATTTTGAATATTTTGGAACATGCACTATTTAAAGAAATGTGGCCTAACAGCGATTCCTTAATGGAAAAATGTGCTGATAATTTATATATGTTTCTTCTTTGCCACAAAGAAAATACAATTTTTTTAGTAGATAAAGTTGAAGTCTTCTTGCATTCTCCTTGTCCCAATGAAAAATAATTAGATTCTGTGCAGCACATAAAATGACAATCTAATCAAATATGTTGGTTTAAATATGTCTTCTCTCTGCTACTACAACTAAATCCTAGTTAAAAGGATGAGATTTTATGCATCAAATATTTTCAGTTGTTATACAGGGTCTCTGAAAAATTACTGTGTCATTTAATTTTTTCTGGATAAACTATATCCACTCTCTGATTTTAAAACAAATGAGATTCTGTGCAGCAAAAAATACTGTTTTAATATAGTGTCTGAAAAAAATAAGTCTCATTGATTATTTCTGGCTGAAATATAACTTATCCCAGCTTCTGAAATTGCGTTTCATTAAATAAGAAATAATTATTTGTATAAAATCTGTAAAATGTTTATATTTTATTATACATCATCTCAGAAAACAGTAATTTTTCATTTAATATTTAAGACTGATCTTAACCTATCTCTGACTCCAAAATTGCCTTGCATCAAAAAGGATGATTCTGATTAGCAAATCTGTACATATTTTACAAAGTGCCTTTAAAAATATACAGTTTCAGTAACTTTTTCAGGCTTAAATATGCCACATCTCTGCCTCTAAGATTGCCTGCCAATAAAAACGATTACATTCTCCTCAGAAAACCATACACTTTTTACATACTTTCTTTTTTATTTATTTATGTATTTATTTGACAAAAGACATGGGCATTACCATTTGCATTTTCAGCAACAGTGACAGCATCAAGGCAGTTCAGACACAGCTGAGGAGGGGGGAGGTCAGTAGTTGCAACAAAGCAAAATATGCTCAGTAGGACAGAGACCTGTAGTAAAAAAAAAACAAAAAAAACAAAAACAAAACAAGGGTGATCTCCAGAAGGAAGCAAAGATAACCTAAACAAAAACAGCTGAGGCTTTCATGTAGGCTGCTTGCCAGGGATCTGAGCCAAATGTCATTCAACAATGATTTTCATATAATATATAGCAGAGTACAAAAACGAAGTCAGAAAAGAAGAAACAAAAAACAAAAGAAAAAAAGGAGTAAGGGGCAGAAGGGCAGGGAACAAAAACCAATAAATAACAACTGGATAAGCAGGTATAGGCCCAGCTATCCACTCTGGGGTGAACCCCATTGGATAACAACTATTAAAGGGCCAAGACTACCCAGAGGGTGACCTGTATTGGAAAGACAAATCTTGGTAAGCAGTAGAACAAGAAAAGATCGACCATGGATACCATGTGTCACAAAATGTCTTCTCCTTATTGTAAAATGCAGCTGTGGGATGTTCCATACGTTTAATGTCATTCATTTTACACAGCCACAAAGAAATGGGGAGAGTGATGGGTTGTCTCCATAGAGCAGGAATGCAAGACCTGGCTGCATTTAACAAATGTATCATAAATGGAAATTTGTACGGCAAAAGTAGAACACTATCTACTTTCTCAAAGTGCAAGTACCCAATTCTACCACTAGAAACTTAAACACCAACTGGCAGACTTGATCCCAGAAAAGGCAAATTTGTAGGCAGTCCCAAAAGATGTGCAAGCAAGAGTCGTTTTCATAGCCACATCTCTTGCAAAACCTTGACGTGTTTGGGAAGGTTTTTTTTTAAACTTGTTGGGAGGGGAGAAGTTGTGCTAAGGAGAAGATCAGGTGGAGATCCTCCTCTATGTACGTATATATGGTGGAAAAAAGTGTTTGGGGGGGGCAACTAATAATTTATATTATATATCTGACACAAGAGATGGGAAACATAAGATATGTCTAAACACAAATCTTCAAACAGTTTACATACTGTCTTTAAAAAAGGACAGTTTTAATTTTAATGCCAACTCTCTGCCTCCAAAATTGGCTCCGGGATGACATTCTATTTTTTAAAAAATCTGCACAATTTCTTTAATGTCTTTAACCACTTGAAGACCATCCTATAACAGTTGTACTGCTACAGGTCGGCCCTCCTGTGCAAGATCACATTGTTGATTTTGTACTTCCGCCATAGGGGGAGTGCATGCCGGCGGCAGCTCACTTCTACTGTGAACACTCACAGCAGAAGCCTGAGATTGTCAGGAAGGAGAAAGAACAATAATAATTACAATACCACTCTAATATAAATGAAATAAAATTATTCCCTTATAGCATATATTTTGCCATTACCCTTGAAGGTGTAACTGTTACTAAATAATTAATATGCCACTTGAACAAATATCACCCCAAAATGTGAAAACAGTATAAAAATCTAAGTCCAACAAAATTAGTAAACCACACAAGTGTCCTTCAAAAAAGTCATAAAGGTGATTTCCACAAATTGTCCAAATGTCAGAGCCTCCCAAAGGCTTTCACGACCAATGTCACCTCAAAAAAAAGAAATCATACATAGTGCATTATCAATATTAAATAAATACATCAAAATACAATGTGTGAATTCAATGCACTGTGTAACACATACGTGACCACTCTTAAGTACCGTAAATAAGTGTGTAAATCGTGCTAGTGAACCACTCACAGTGCCAAAAAAAACAAGTGTCAAACCAGTGTACACTTCTATTATAGTAAGGAGTGAATACCCTTACCAAAACAAAATATTAATCTCACCTTAATGCTATCAAGGTATACTGCAATATTACAGATAGCCATCCCGGAAAGATCTTTTAGGAAGCCACACTACCTTGATGTCATCTGGGTTAATCAGCAGAAAAACTCCATATTCCTCCTCAAACCATGTTCCATCAAAATGCCAATATATGAAGAGTAAATAGTGCAATATCGATAAAACACCTTTAAATATACTTTATTAATATGCTCACATTGTAACAGTCTTTAAAAACGCCTTAAAATACACATTCCAAACCTCTCTGCCGTCCAGAGAACATCCACAAATGTTTGGTGTGATTTTTGCCACTTTCCAAAATGGCCGCTATTCCACTTCCGATTCCCGCGTGCTTCTGACGTCACTTTCCTTGACGCGTTTTGTCATTGGACTTATTCATAATAATAACCTGTAATAATTTGCTGTTGTGCAAATGTGCTAATTTCATGATAAAACCTGTCTAATCTCTTCTACTTCCAATGCAGCCTGCAAAAATAAATACATAGTATGCAATGTGTCCATGAAATATTTCAGACTCTTTTGGACTCAGTGACATAAACTGATTTAGTTTGGAATAACAACTGCCTCTTCTTTGGAATGTGGGTTTTTGGTCTGGAGGTGTTTTGGTGCACCTCAATTTTTTAGAGGTGTTTTGGGAGTAACGCACTTTCTTAAAAAAGTATATACTTTCTGATAGATGTTGGCTATATTGTCTACTATTTCTGCTGATCAATTATGACATATTACTACCTATTACTACCTACTACATAATAAATACTTGTTTTCTAAATGGAAATAAATCATATTGGGTTGATGCTGTATGTAAGTCAATGCATAATGTAAAAGTTAAATAAATTATTACACTTGCATATTACGAAATGGCACAAAACAGAGTTACTTATGCTGTCTCTGAGAATCATAATGTTCTTTGAAGTCTTTAAGCTTTAAGGCATCTCCCAAGCAGGTTATTTAAAAGAAATGCATAGTTTAATGTTGTCCTTTAGGTTGCCCGAAAAGACTCTCACCCTGTTGAACTGTAGTTTTTGCTTTTTTTTTTGCTTTGACAATGTACATTTGCCTCAGAGAACTTTCCAACTTCCCATGACCTTTGTTTGACAATCCCTTGCCTATTAGCCTAGAAAATGGCAATTAATGATTTCTAAGATTTTGCTCACATTGATATCAATGGGGTTCACATTCAGCACTTGAACTTTAGCAATGTTTTCAGAACCTGCTTTGAACAGAGCCTAGTTGTGTTCAGCTCATTACTAGTGGGAATCGCACTCATGACTAAAAATGGCATATCTAGGTATGCCAAACTATATGTTTTGTGGGGCTTAAAAACTCAGTCCATCTCTCTATAGAATGAGGCTAGGTCCCAATGTAAGCCATAAGGGAGGACAGCATACTTTCATAGCACATATGGTGTCACAAAGCTGTATTTCCTTTGCCCTGTCTGCTAAGTGAACCTGTCAATACCTTTTAGTAAGATTGAGAGTAGTACTGCACCCAGAGAGACTCAACCTCAATAAATGTATCCACCAGGACATGAAATAAAGATCAGATTTAAATATTGTATTTCTCTTTTTCCAGAAATTACAGGCCCATAGGCTGCCATCTAGCCTAAGCATGAGTACAAATGGGACTTGACCACTGTTAGATTCCTCTATGAAACCAAGAGCTAATGTTTGTTCTGCCTCTTTAGAAATGGCTTTTCTCTGAGCTTCAGGTACCCAATGTCTGTTAGGGTAATGTGCCAATACCTTTTAGTAAAATTAAGACTGGTAATGTACCTGTTGAGACTCTGGTTTCTCTAATCGTCAGTTACCTGGTAAGGTCTTTACTTTACTTTGACTTGGGGCTCAGTCACAATGTCATGGTAAATTATAATATTTTGGCTAGGTAATTCTAAAACCACCACTCGATTTTTTTCTGCAAGAGCTCTCTTATCTAAATTTGAATAACAGACAGGGTCTCTGTCATCTTAATCTCTGGAATCCCATTCCCTGGAGATACTTTAGGGTTGCTTGATAATGAAAGAATTTCCCTAAACCTTTGGGGCTTTATTTAACTTAAATGGTACATTTGGACTTTCTCTTTCAAGGTTTGTATACCTGGCAGTTGACATCACTCTCCTGATCTCACAGGGGGGATTTGCTACCTTACTAGAAATTTACTCTAAAAGAAGGCACAATAACTAAGACTGTGCCTCTTAGGCTTGCTGTATATGTTCCTAAGCTAAAGGCATGACTGCTGCTATCCTATCATGAATCTGAATAATATTCTTAATTTGACGTTTGTGAGATGTGGCTTCTTGTTCCCATGTTTCTCAGACTATATCCAAGAGTCCTTGGGGATGTCTACCATACAAACATTCAAATGGGAAAAACACAATAAGGAATACAAACATTAAACTGCTTCTCTCTTTATATGCAGAGAAGGAGTTTGATAAGACACACTTAGCTTACCTTACAAAAAAAGTTTTACTTGAATTTGGATTTTCTGGCCCATTTTGCACCATTACCTCAGCACTATACAATGACCCTAGTGCATGAGTTTGGACCACAGGTATGCTATTGCAACTGTTTGACAAAAAAAAATGGAATGAGCAAGGTCTGCCCCCTTTCATCCCTCAAATTTGCTCTTCTGATTAAACCTTTGGAAAAATCCATTTGTACAAACCCAAATATTTCAGGTGTAACAAACTATACACAAGATAGGCCTTTATTCAGATGATATTCTGATTTTTCATGACTGATCCTGGTTCTTCCCTTACTGCCCTAAATATTACATTTATGATCTTTGGGCACCTTTTGTTATACAAAAATAATACCTTCAAATCCTATATGCTGCCTATTCATATCACATCACATTATAAACAATTTACTGTTTCTCATCTTTCTCCAGGGATTCCTAATTCTCAAATTATTTATTTAGTTATAACTTTAATGGCTACATGAAACAACTTTATAAAAGCCAATTACCCAGTGCTTCTTATTAAACTATAAACTTTGTGCAGATACTTAATGAATAATTCTGTATCATAGGCTGGACAAATAGCTCTGTCAAAAATGTTTATGGTTCCTTGTATTCTCTAATCGTTCTGTTCTCTTCAAATAGCTCCACATCCAATGTACCTCAAATCACTACAAAAACGAATAGATCATTTTAAATGGAGCAATAAGAAAGCAAAGAATAAACAAATCCTTGTTTTACACTACCAAATCACAGGTGAGAATTGGTGCGCCGGATGTCACTACATATTATAAAGTCACTTTCAACCATCTGAGACACTGGTGGACTTCATCATCTGATAAACTCAGGGTCCAAATGGAATGTACCTGTTGATGCAAATCCTTCCTGCTTACTGGGTGCTACCTCTATAACCAAACACCCTTCAAGATATATATTGGACACCATCAACACTACCTTGTAAATTTGGCAATCCATCTCTAAATGTTCTTGTGTTGCCATTTCTAAGGTTTCTGTTCTGATCCTGTTGAAGTCTTTGAAGCTTAAACTCTCTGATCTGGACCTAACCTTTTGGTTGGCTGCTGGCATACACTCATTAAGATAACTCTACTGAAACTCGAACTTTAAGCTGTTTGGAGAGCTGTCATCAGCTTATGCAATTTCATAGAAATATTTCTTTAAATACTTTTGCATCAGACACGTTTTATCCTCTACTCATTTAAAACATGACTCCCTTTTAAAAATGTATTTTTTGTTCTTTATAATCAGCCTCAAATAAGCCTCAAATTAAATTGAAATTAAATTATCACTGTGACATCACTACTTATCACATAAGACCACATGTAGAATAGTCAGTAGTGTTTTCTTGTGCATTTGTGGATTGATGAACCTCTCACTGCTTGTTTTTAGGGGGGTAAACATCTCTCATTTAAGTCTATACTTAAAGTATGTTTATGTTCTACAGGGCTGAAAGGCATTTACATATTACATATGTTTTGTGTGTTAACAATTTGCATTAAGACTGGTGTCCGCTTCATATTCACTGTTGCCATGTACTTCAAGATAACATTGAGAGTGTAATAGGCATACAGTCTAACATTTACCCATTTAAGGTGTCCATTTAATAAACAGTGATAATGCAGTGACATTTACTTTCTGCTCTGAGGCTATATAATAAACAGTGAAGTGTAAATGGAGCTCATTGAAGAGCTGTGAGAAACAGTAGTGAGTCATTACTTTAATAGACAGAATGAGAAAAGATTTAACTAGCTGCATATCAGCCATCCTATGTGGAGGAATCTATGATCCGTATATTTAAATATTGTAACCTCAGTGATCCCCTGGTGGCTCAACATAAATATATCATCCACATCAATATCAGACAAGTCATCCAGGAATGTGTGTGTCCTAAGTGTACAAGTTCTTCTGAACATACCTGATGCTTTCCTAAACTACAACTGCAGATGTGAAAAATGCAACAATTACTGCAGTAAAAACCTCATCAAATATTGCTGATAATGTGAGATGTCTCTAATTAACTGTGTTGCCCTTTCCTGCTCTGTCAGCCCAGGGCATATGTTTATGAGATCTTCCTGTCCCTTTTCTCAGTGTTTCTCCACAAAAAGGCTTTATCACCAAGTCTGACTTGGTGTTAAATCCTGGGGACTTTTCTTCATGTTTATAATGGTGTTAAGATTCTTTTGTGTGTTTCACCATTTATTAACCTCCCTAGCAGTATGATTATGTCAATATTTCTGTGCTCAAAGTGGAACTTTTTTTTGCATAGAAATATGTTGTTTTTTTTATTGTAGGCCTGTTATTTTTAGGAATAACTCACTGAAATCTGTCCGAACAAGAGTCTAGTAAACATTCCAGGTAGGATAAAATTTGAAACACAAAATCATAAATTATAATATAATAAATAATCATAAAAAATAATAATATAATAATAAATTTAATTCAATAATATAATCAAACCAAAAACACTGAAATTTGAAATATATGCCAAGTTTGTACATCACTGAGCTTAGTTACAAGATCGTTTTCAGTGTCTGATGACAAATTTCTCCACGAATCATTATCGCTCAATTCTGCAAGTGCTTCTGATTTACTATCGCTGTATTCTAGCTGGTCTAAAACCGCTTTTGACATAAAGGGACACTTTTTGGACGCCATGGACTTTTCTCAGTTTCAAGGCAGAAAGAACAGTAAAAATGCAGACAGGGCGCAGGACAAAGCACTAGGGACAAAATGTATGTGAAATAGTTTGAAACAGTAATATTTTACTATGTGATTTTAGTGTATTTAGTGAATGTCACTTTTTACAATTTTTCAATTTCCCGCTGGTTCCGGCCCCCATACGTCCCAACGCTCGCAGGGACTGGAACCCGGAAGACGGATGCCAGCATCGGCAGGAGGAGATGGCCGGGGACGCTGCAGGGGACACATTGTGGGAGCGCAGGACAAGGTAAGTGAAACTGGGAATCCCTGAGCAACGCTGCAGGGTAATCCCAAGTGTAGCTCGGGGTTACCGTTTTTGGCACTGATAATTTACCCAGAGCTACACTCAGGAATATCGCCAGGGAGGTTAAACAGGTACATTTAGTTATATATAGTTCCTACCTTACTTATCATAATTTATTAAACATCTCTCTAGGGAATTATTACCATGATTAGCTGTGAAGAGGGTAATCACCACTTATCACTCACTTTTCATAGTTTATTAAAGCTCGCTTTTTTAAAATGTGATTTCTTTGAATGTGCTTTTACTTTCTGTGCACATAATAAAAGTTGGCTTATTTTGAATAAATTGATGATAATTTATTGTTATTTTTTTTAATAGTTGATATATTAGTCTCTGTTTAAGTAATTTAGCTTTAGGGAAAACAAATCTGTCTTATTATACTGTATTTTAAAAGGTATGTGCCATTATCATTAGGCAAGGTCATTAGAAAAGTCCATTTTTTTTTAAATATGTCTTAATGAAATATTTATAGTGCTCACAGAGTTGACTCTAATAACCAGTAATTTGTGTGCATGAAATTAAACTGTAATTACTGTTTAATAAACACACATTATTGGTAGCTTAGTATGCTGCAATTATATAAATATTTTAATTGACCACTGTATTTATTAGAATGATAATAAAGCAGCGATTTTAATTATAATGCTATTTTAATTCATTATATGTTGCATTAAACATTTAAACTACCAAAATCAACTTTTATGGTAACTACTTGTTTTCCTTGACATTGTGTTAATTTAGAAACTAGCATCATTCCATTTACATGTATAAATGCTATTTAAATCGATGGGTACATTTCAAACTGCATTAAATAAAAGTAAGTAGTTTAATAATGATATTCTAATGGTCACACAAATAATTAGACTTTTTTTCCATTACTATAGCAACACCTTTATAGTAAATGGCTAATTAATTGCATTTAGTAGTCAGAGTAAATTATGCTAAAATGCCCAATAATTCAAAGCAGAATAAATTATTATGACTTATAATAGTGGATTGGGTTCCACTAGAATGCATATAGGGACAACTTTGTTCATCTAAATTGAACAAAGCAATTCATTTGCATCAATTTTCATTTTGTTTGCCCTCTACTTGCACTTGGCAGAAAAGTAAGTAGCACAAGAACCATGAAATATTTGATTTGTAAAATAACATGAACAAACTTCTTTAATATAGCACAATATACTTTCTTAAAATATAGTAATAGTTGCAGATGTGAAAATGTGCATGGCTTTGATTCATGGACCATTTACTGAACCCATCATAAATTTTGAAAATTGGGAGCCTAATCTAAACCCCATTGAAGCCCAGTAAATCAATTCTGGACACTTTCAAGGATAATAAGCAAAGTCATGGGAAGCTGGTCACTGCCATGGAGGAAATACCAATGCAAAAATACATTTTAAAAATACCAAGGTTCCAAGGTCTCTGGAACCATATGGAAACTTCCCAATGGATGGAATGCAATCTACTAATCTATGTAGTTACAATCCAGCACAAAATGTGTTTTGTACAATTTGTAATTTTGCTCAGTAAATTTTGTGTTTGTTGTTTTATCCTAATGATATTATTGTTTGGTACCTAGAGAGTCCCTCCCCTCTCCCCTCCTTTTTCTTTTCAATTAGATACTTGGGAGATAACTATAAGCTGTATTTGAGGTTACAGAACAGTACAATACGTATGGACATTGCACATGATACAATATCCTGGCATCACATATTTTGCATGTTTAATTTAACACTATTGATTAGCATAAACACTGCAGCAGCAAGAGCATCCAATCTGAATTATTAAAACACAATTTATATATATTTTTTATTCATCCAGCTGTAACAGGCATGAATTTACTTATGGGAGTAGTAGCCAGAACATATCTAAACGCTATAGGAAAGTTCTTTCTTTAAAAAATTAAGCTAAAACCCTCAAATTCATACCAATTGTCCAGTGACACAACAGTTTGAGAGTGTTGCTTATGAGCTCCTTCTCTCACAGTTCTATGCTACATTGCTTAAATGTTTAATAAATTGGGAAAGTAGAATGCACAAAAACTCACGAAAACTCTAATGTCAGATTCTATGAATCCCTTCCATCCTATTATCCCAAAACCTTCTCAAAAAATAAAAATATTGACTTAAGGTATGTGACTTGTGCATCAGGACACTATGCAAGCACTCAAATAGGCAGTACATTCTAAGAGCTCTGCAGAGTAGGTCTTTTATTTATGTGTATGCTGCCATCAGCACCATTTTGGTCTGCAGTCTCTGCTTTCAGCATATCTGCCATGGTAAAGGAGTGATTTAAGTACCATATGCATGTATGTGTGACTATGTACCAAGGAGCTTAGTGGGAGCAGCACATAAATGAGACACGTCAGCTGTAAAAGGCACATCCTTATCATTCCTCAAGGGCACATAGCAACCACTTTCTTTTATAGTACTGCTAATGCTCAATTTTCCTCCTCCCCATTCCTCAAGGGTGCATACAGCTATATTATTATTATATTATTATACAGGATTTATATAGTGCCAACGGTTTGCTCAACGCTTTACATTATAGTGGGAGACAATACAGTAACAGTACAGTTCAATACAAGAGGGATTTGAGGGCCCTGCTCCTTGGAGCTTACAATCTAGGAGGGAGGGGTGAATGGTATAATAGGTAATAACTGTGGGGGATGGAGTGGTTGGAAGAGTAGAGGATTCCAGTATTAGCAGAGGGCAGGATAGTCTTCCCTGAGTAGATAGGTTTTCAGTGATCTCGTAAAGGTAAGTAGAGTTGGTGATAGTCTGATAGATTGGGGTAGGGAGTTCCAGAGGATGGGTGACGCCCTGGAGAAGTCTTGCAGATGAGCATGGGAGAAGGAGATAAGGGAGATAGAGTGTAGGAGGTCTTGCAAGGAGCGGAGTGTATGGTTTGGGTGATATTTAGAGATAAGATTGGTTATGTAAATTGGGGCAGTGTTGTGAATGGCTTTATATGTCATTGTTAGTGTTTTGAAAATTACCGTTGGGCAACTGGGAGCCAGTGGAGGGATTGGCAGAGGGGGGTGGCAGATACAGAACGGTTGGTGAGGTGGATGAGTCTGGCAGCAGCGTTCATGATAGACTGGAGGGGGGATAGCCTGCGATGAGGTAGGCCAATGAGGAGGGAGTTACAATAGCCGAGGTGTGATATGACAAGGGAGTGAATGAGTTGCTTAGTGGTTTCCAAGGTTAGGAACGGTCGTATCTTGGAGATGTTGCGGAGGTGAAGTCTACATGATTGTGTCAGCGATTGGATCTGGGGCTGGAAGGACAGATGGGAGTCTAGGATTACACCTAGTACCCTGGCATGAGGGGATGGACTGAGGATAGTGTTATCAATATTTATGGTGAAGTCAGTGGGGGTGGCACGGGCAGAGGGGAATACTAGGAGCTCAGTTTTGGAAAGGTTGAGTTTGGGGAAGTAGAGTGACATCCAAGCCGATATGTCACTTAGCAGGCTAGTGATGTGGGTGGAGACTGAAGGGGTGAGGTGAGGGGTAGACAGATAGATTTGCATGTCATCAGCATAGAGATGGTAGTTGAAGCCGTGGGAGTTTATCAAGTGACCAAGGGAGGAGGTGTAGATGGAGAAGAGAAGGTGTCCAAGGACAGGACCTTGAGGGACCCCTACAGAGAGATGGGGTGAGGAGGAGGTGGAAGCGTTATAGGTAACACTGAAGGAGTGCTGAGATAGATAGGAGGAGAACCAGGAGAGAGCAGAGTCTCAGAGGCCAAGAGAGTGTCATTTGTTGAGGAGGAGGGGATGGTCAACCGTGTCAACAGCTATATATTTTGGCCTTCTAATATTCCCTTTTACTCCATCTTCTCCATAGATACACATATCTGCAATTGTAAATAGACTCCTAATGTGGGCTGTTTCTACTTTTGTACTAATCTAGGACATATAGCAGCCTTTTGTGGACTACTAATGATCCCATTTCCTTCTCCTTCTCTTCTGGCAATGAGGAGGAATGTGACACTGACATTAAGGAGGAGATTATAGTGCAGGGGGACAAGCAGCATGAAGAGGAGGGAGAAATTATAGAGGGAACATCAGACAGCAGCAAAAATTAAATGGTTAATCATAAAGCTTTGGCCTGCCTACTTTTCTCTAAATCTACTTATGATGGTAAATTAGCCAGAGGAGTCTGAATCAACCTTTTGGCTGTCATAGACCATATATGTGTTTGTGGCTGTTATGTACTTTTTGACATGTTATTTACATATTTCTAAAACTGACAAACTACATAATTATATGGCCAAATTCTTTAGGCTGCAATCCCTCCCACATAATTTTTTGGAATGTTCCTAGTGCTCTTTATTCTTCCCTATGGTGCATAGCAACCACATATTTTGGGCATGCTAATGCTCACTTTTTCTCCTCCTACCTCTCAATAGCACATTGTAGACATTTATTTTATGCCTATTGACATACCATTTCTATCCTCAGGAAACAGCAAATAGAAAAGGGGAATCATGCCAGTGGTTAGGAGGAGGAGGGGTGTTGGGGTGCTGACAGTGAGGAGGAGAATTTAATTTTTTTGAAGGGTTGATGTCTGTATGTGTGCATGATTCCTCTTTGGTATAAAGAGACAAAGATGCAAGGATATACTATGTCCTACTCTGAGGCAGCATGGGAAATTATTTGTTTGCTGTATTTGCTCTTGGAAGTTGAACCTATCTGCGCAACAATGATTTGAGCAAAACCACCATTTTTACTCCCTTCCCTTTTTTGCTATAGCTGCTATGACATACACCGTAGAGGTGATTTACTAAAACTTGTGCATGCAGAAACTGGTGAAGCTTTGCATAGTAACCAATCAGCTTCTATTTTTTATTGTCAAAGTTTAATTGAGCAAGCTAAAATTAGAAACTGATTGATTACTATGCACAGCTGCTCTAAATTCTGTGGGCACCATTTTTTTTCTAAAAATCTCCCCTTGTAACTTCCTGTTGTCTTGAAGAAAACATAGATAAGGATGAAAATGCACCAGGGCACAATCTTTTAAAAAAGCAAGCCCTAGGTCTGAGCAATACCTTATGCAAAAATTCAGACAGTGGGTTGCTTAGAAGATAAGGCCACCATCTGAGATATTGGCTGCACAAAGCTGATGATGGAGACAATGACGTTTTATTGGCACCATCAGAACATGATTCTCTGATGTAAAACATTTTTTTTATTTGGCTTCAAATTAATTTCTGTGCTCTTTTGACAATATGGAGGGTGGGTAGTAATAGCTTTCAGGAAAATGTGGACATTAACATTTCAAAGGAATTAGAAGTCTTACTCAAGAAACTCAATGAAAGAGAAAAGGAATATATAATTAACATATACAAACAAAGCAGACCATTGAGAATTTTTTTTTTCTTATTGAAACAATCAGATCAAACATACATATCCATTACTGAATAATAATAACAAAAACAATCAAACAAAAATTGATCCACAGTATGGGCAGTCGATGCATAGTCAATACACAGTATGTAGTCTGCTTTATTAGGCAAGAATTTCAAAGGAAGAGACAATACATGTTTTATCAAGAAATAAAAAGTGTTTATACATATTTATGAGAGTTTTATTTCACACCATAGCCAAAAAATATTGTACAGACTCAATGAACACTATTGGGTCTTTAAACGCTTGAGTAGGCTGACCTAACACCATTTGGCTTTTTAATTAAAAAAACCTGCATTATAATTACTGAAAAAAAGGTACTTAAATATTGTAGTGCTTGAAAATTACCTGAATATTTGTGCGCTATCGTTAAACACTTGGACTGCTTTTTAACCAGGACCGAAAATATATATATATTTTTCAAATAAGAAATCAATATTACACATTATATACTTTATGTAACTGATAAAAAAAAAAATATATATATATATATATATATATATATATTTAATTGCATACATGCTCAGTAATTAAACACATTGGCTAGGCTGCTTTTTTACCAAGACCCACACCAGTGATTTTTAATCAAGCAATCAGCACAAGAGTATATTTATTTTACTTAAAATGCTCTAAAAATGTCAGGAGTATGTGCACAATCTGTAAGCATTATGAGTAAGCTACTTTTTTAACAGGACCCACACCAGCCATGTTTAAATAAAGAAATGAAGATAAGAGTGTTTTTTCTATTTCATCGAAAAGGCCACAGATACAGTATATTGTAGTGAGTATGTACTCAGTCTGTAAACACCGTGGGGTTGATTTATTAAAGGCAAATAGGCTGTGCACTAGGTTGCTTTTTCAGCATGACCCACACAAGCCAGCTTTACTAAATAAAATCTGTATTACAGTATATTTGTTCAGTGTAAAAAGCCTCCAAAATACTGTAGTGAGTATGCGCACAGTGGGGTTGATTTACTAACGGTAAATATACTGTGCACTACATGTGCACCTGCAAGTGCACTTCAAGTGCACTGTAAGTGCAGTTGCTTTATATCCGAGGGGAAGCTCTGATAATGAGGCAAAGCTCTGGTGATTTCTTTCATCCAACTGTATAGGGATAACTATGATCCTTACTGAATCACATATATAGAATGTTATAAGATGACTGTATACTGTACTCCATTTTTTCTCATCATAAATGTTTTTTATAACTTCATATATTTCAAGTTGTTCACTGCAAAACACATATCTTGCTTGGAATTGTGCCATTAGGTGTGTGATGTTTAAGGAGGGTTGTAGTGTCCGCCTGCGTCCTTCTATTTGAAAAGAAGGGCTATATAAGCAGAGAAGGACTCTATGAAAAGCATATTGCAGGGAGGTCAGACACTGTATTCCCCATATACGTATATGCAACAATAAATGTAATTCGGAGCCTTACTAATCTGAAGGTAATTATTCAAGTTTCCTTTAAAATTGCGGACCTTGAGCAGGAGGTACTATCCTCCTTATACATTATTTGGTGCCGTACACTCGGATTGCTGACGGCTAGCACTGCTGTAGTCTTCCAACTCACAATAACAGGCAAACTGGGCCCTAGGTGAGTATATTTACTCAAATAATATATATTTGCTTGTGCTTGCTGGGATGGTAGGAATGTAGTTGTATATTACTAAAACACAATCTTAAAATAACCCAGACGAGTGAGGTGTAAGTTTGTGATATGGTATATTTGTTTGTCTTTGTTTCGTCACTTTGTTTTGTGTTGTCTTGTGTTTTCTGTTTGTCTGTGTCTGTCTTGCTTCCGATTTTCTATCCAACTTACTTGCTCTGAGTGAACGGGTTCCAGCAACAGTGTTTGATTAGCAAGCACTGTTTTATGCCGTCACAAGCAGCACAAGAAGAATTAAGGGATAGCCCTAGTTCAGATACTATCTCCAACGGAGGAGATATAAGTGTTTGAGAAATTGTGGGCAAGTGCTGTTTTGGTACATATACCTACTTGCCGAGTGTGTGAGAAAGAGAGAATGTTTATATGTTTATGCTTAGAATGCAGAATACTAACAGAACAAAACTGAAACTCTTTTCTGTCTAAACTTGTAAATATTCACCGCTCTATCCAAATCCTTATCTAAATTGGATGGGGCATGGACCATGACCCTTAACCAAAGCTAGGAAATCCCGGCAGCCAGTCGGGTGACCTGTGAACCCACCTATCTTAGCTATAGAATTTAAAATTCTCACTGTTCCTTTAACACTTGCACTGTCTCACTATTATGTCATCTCTTTATGTACTTACCTGTTATATTCTGCTCTGTCATTCCTTTTCTTCTTCCATAATTGATACATTAACCTAAGAAGCCACACTGTAAGCTGGAGAGCTCTGGTTAATTGGGTGAGGTCACGTGTTGTCTGACACATGTACCATCTTGATGCTGAAAGTGTTGGCAGCTTGCCTAGACTACAAATAAATCTCTAGTGTTGAGCTAAATTGAAAATAAAAACAAAATATTACCCAAGTTGTGTACAAATATTACATAAAACCAATGATGAACAGAGAATAAAGTGCTCAATGATGAACCAATGCCAAAAATTATAGTGAAAATAAAATTAACATACAGTATGTGTAACAGTCCCTATAGGGTATATAGATAAATCCCATTGTTTTGTGATAAATAGCTGAAATTTTTAATTCCAATATAACTACCAACGTGAATACTGCACCACCATGATGACAAATTGGAGGCTTACCAGATCCTTTGACCCCTTGACTATAGGGGGTCAACAGATGCCTGTTTTGATGTTTTGAATACTTCCATCCAGACTCATACAGTATAACTCAAGCCAGACCACATGTATCATCACAGGCTCCTCAAACCACCCTGATCTCGTAGGATTGACATATATTTATATAAAAATAAAAAAGGTGCGTCTCATAGTGCAAATAGTTTAAAAGACCATTTATTGAACAAAGAGAAACACACTTACAAGCATCATGAACTTTATAGCAATCATAAAATCCTCAAGCAGCAAGGAACGGTAAAAATGGCATTTCTTACAGGACGTCTCAAGCGAGGCTCCGCCCGTCACGTTTCATCATACCAGAAGTCTTCCGGGGCTTGCCTAGACTGTATGCACACCTCTAACAAGCACTTATAAGCTCTGGGTGTTTAAAGGACCTATGCACCAATATTACTAATATGAACTATATGCTATTATAGTTACCAATGATAATTGATTTTTTTTAATTTAAATATTTATTAATTTTTCACAGTAATAACAAAAACACTTTCAACTTATTCATAATAAATATACCATTTTTCGTATTACTTTATTTTTTCCCTTCTTAAAACCTTACCCCCCTTCCCACCCCCCCAGAACCCTCCCCACTCTGCATTTTTCACCACCTTTTTTTTCCAAAGCAAGCATATCCTACCCATCTATCAATTCTATGTCTTTCTACATTTCACTTTCTCATCTTTGCTACAAAATTTTCCCATTTTTCCCATTTGGCGGAAAATACCTCCAACTTGTCTTCCTGCATATAATATAGCTTCTCCATCTTACTGATCCAATTTACTCTTTCTATCCAATCCTCCTCCTTCGTTTCTTCTATTTTCTTCCAATACTTTGGGATCAGACTCTTTGCAGCGTTCATATAATACCCTAGACCTAATTTCTTATATTTGCTAACTGATAGCTCTGAACTATGCAACAAACACATCCCTGGATCTAACCCGATGTTCATTTCAGTAATGGTCTCTATTAAGTGTACTATTTTTTTCCAGAATATTTGAATTTTTGGGCATTCCCACCATATATGATACACTGTCCCCACTTCCCACACGCTCGCCAACACCATTGTGATTTTTCCCCACTTATCTTACATTCTACACTCGGTGTAATGTGCCATCTTGTCAAACATTTATAATTTATTTCTACTTCCCTCAAACTTACACTTTCGTGCACTAATCTATTTATTTTTTTTTGTTTTTCTTCGTCTAATACCACCCCCATATCTCTTTCCCATTTTACTATGTGCATTGGTTTAGTATTTGTGTCTAGTTCCATAAGAATTCTATATATTTTAGCTATTCCGTGTTTCCCATCCCCTGTGTCTCCAACAACCTTTCAAACAAATTCCAATCCTTTTTCATTCTCACAGGTTTTGGGAGATTTCCCAAAAAACAATTTAATTGGTGATAACGCCACTCATCTAACCTAGTGAAGATCTTTCCCTTTTCCTTTTCCAACTCTTTAAAAGACTTCAATTTCCCCTCCCCCATTATATCTCTTAGTTGTACATCTTCCTTTTTAAACCACTTTCCTGTTATCTCTTCTCTACCTGGGGGGAAAAAAATCTGTATTTCTAAGTGGCATTAGTATAGAATTATATTCCCATTTCATATCAATGATAATTGATTTAATAATTGTGGGCTTTCCCACAATACTGTATTCCCTGTATTAATTTCCCACTTGAAAGAAGCACTTTCCCACCCCTAGTTGGTGAGACAAAAAGGGTTGGCTACTCAGATTCTTTTCATTTCCCACCTTTTGCCTGCTAGCTGTATTTCTTCCTACATGATGCAGAACCATATGAGTCCACAATGAACCTTACCCTCCCCCTGCTGCTACCACTCTTCAGTTAGTGTAGTCTTACACAGCTACAGTTAGTTACTCTCCCAGTGCACTGTAGTTTCACATAGATCAGAGAGGTCAGCCTTTCCCTCACTACTGAGACACTATCCCCCTGCAGCTTCTCTCTCCCCCTCCTTCTAAAGTGTGTCAACTATTACTCCTAATCTTTCACAAACATTATAGATCACCAGAGGGGAGCATGACCTGGTTGCATTGTCTGGATATCAGCAAACATTTGAAGTCTCACATACTCTTCCTCTGTCTCATCAACACTTTCAGTTACATGAGCTTGGGAGGGGGTATACCTTTATGACAACCTTTATCTCTGTTGTAAGATGTTTACCCCCCTTAAAGATACAATGTCCCAGGAAAATCACATTTTCCTGGCACCATTGTAGCTTTTGTTTTGAGAATCAATAACTCAAAAATCACGTATACCTGCTACTGTATTCCCCATACCTATATGCAGCAATAAATATAGTTTGGAGCCTAATCTTGTCTGAAGAAAATTATTCAAGTTTCCTTTAAAATAGAGGAACTTGAGCAGGAGGTTTTATCGTCCGTATACATTATTTGGTGCCATACACTCAGATTGGTGACAGCTAGCACGACTATAGTCTTCCAATTTACAACAACAACAGGCAAACTGGACCCTAGATGAGTATATTTACTCAAATAATGTATGTTTGCTCCTGCTTGCGTGGCTGGTAAGAATATAGTTGTATATGCCTAAAACGCAATCTTAAAAGTGAGGTGTAAGTTTGCGACACAGTATATATGTTTGTCTTTGTTTTGTCACTTTGTTTTGTGTTGTCTTATTGTCTTGTGGTTTCTGTTTGTCTGTGTCTGTCTTGCTTCCCGTTTTTTATCCAAGTAACTTGCTCTCAGTGAACGGGTTCCAGCAACAGTGTTTGAATAGCAAGCACTGTTTTATGCCGTCACAAGCGGCACAAGACGAATTAAGGGATAGCTCTATTTCAGATACTATCTCCAATGGAGGGGATATGAGTGTTTGAGAAATTGTGGGCAAGTGGTGATTTGGTACTTATACCTACCTACTGAGTGTGTGAGAGAGAGAATGTTTATATTTTTATGCTCAGAATGCAGAATACTAACAGAACAAAACAAACTCTTTTCTCTTCTCTACAGTCTAAACTTCAAAATATTCACTTCTCCATCCAAGTCCTTATCTAACTTGGATGCCGTACACTCAGATTGCTAATGGCTAGCACTGCTGTAGTCTTTCAACTCACAATAACATGCAAACTGAGCCCTAAGTGAGTATATTTACTCAAATAATATATGTTTGCTCGTGCTTGCTGGGATGGTAGGAATGTACTTGTATATGCCTAAAACACAATCTTAAAATAACCCAGACGAGTGAGGTGTAAGTTTGTGATATGGTATATTTGTTTGTCTTTGTTTTGTCACTTTGTTTTGTGTTGTCTTGTGTTTTCTGTTTGTCTGTGTCTGTCTTGCTTCCCATTTTCTATCCAACTAACTTGCTCTGAGTGAACGGGTTCCAGCAACAGTGTTTGATTAGCAAGCACTGTTTTATGCCGTCACAAGCAGCACAAGAAGAAGTAAGGGATAGCTCTATTTCAGATGCTATCTCCAATGGAGGGGATATAAGTGTGTCAGAAATTGTGGGCACGTGGTGGTTTGGTACATATACCTACTTGCTGAGTGTGTGAGAAAGAGAGAATGTTTATACGTTTATGCTTAGAATGCAGAATACTAACAGAACAAAACTGAAACTCTTTTCTCTACTGTCTAAACTTCTAAATATTCACCACTCCAACAAAATCCTTATCTAAATTGGATGGGGCATGGACCATGACCCTTAACCAGGGGCGGATTGACCATTTGGAAACTTAGGCACTGCCCGAGGGCCCGGGGTCAGTAGGGTGCCCCATGAGATGCCCCTGGTACCTTTTTCATAGGCTTTTTTGAGTTTGGGCAAGGACACAGGGGCCCCATGATCCCCTATTGCCCGGGGACCCCATGAGTTGTCAGTCCGCCCCTGCCCTTAACCAAAGCTAGGAAATCCTGGCAGCCAGTCGGGTGACCTGTGATCCTATCCTCCCTATACATAATCATGTGCAAGCAAAAATGCTGTTTTTTTATTTTCCTTTCATGTTCCCCTCAGATCTAGAGCAACTGCACTTCACTGCACTTGCAGTGTACTTAGAAGTAAATCAACCCCACTGTCACTACAGACTTTACACATCCATCACTGTCATTCCTTTCATGATTGACTCAGGCCTTCCTAGCATCCACCCACCAATGCCATTCCTCTTAGTCCAGACACACCTACATCATTTATTCCTCCCCCTGCTCCTTTTTTTGGTGCCATTTTATTCTTAAAAACATGGCTGTTTAACTAGCATGGTTGCTGCCAAACTAGCTGTTGATAAGGCTTGCGATTCACACAGGAAAAAGTAAGGTTGCATTTCATTTCCCCACCAGATCCTACCAATAATAACTTTATCAAACCCTCACCCTGAGTTCATTCTATACTTCCAACAGATACCATTGTAGGTCCAGTTCACTGCTGATTTGGTCCCATTGGGGTTGATTTACTAAAGGCAAATTGGCTGTGCACTGAAAGTGTAGTTGCTCTAAATCTGAGGGGAACATAAAAATAAAAAACAGCATATTTGCTTGCACATGATTGGATGAAAGAAATCAGCAGAGCTTTGCCTCATTTCAGAGCTTCCCCTCGGATATAAAACAACTCCACTTGCAGTACACAGCCTATTTACCTTTAATAAATCAACCCCATTTCTGTCAATCAATGTAATTCACAATGTTATTCCACTCACATCCATCTTTGCAATGTATACCATCCACATTAGTCGGTATATTTGTACAGTTCTCTGATCGTAGATACACGGTTGAACTGATCAGACCACACACAGCATTTGTTGGTATGCAATATAAGTTTAAATAAAAATTGTTTATACGCTTAGTGTAAAAAGGTATGGTAGGAACTGCAATCACAGCACATCTAAATACAAGATGTTGTGGCAAATAAATACATATAATAAGTGCGCATCCAGAAAATAACTAAATACATAAATAAACCGAAACCCATACAAATAAAGACACTAAATAGTCCAGAAAATGTGAATATCATCCATGTGGTGAAAAATATCAAGAAAATAGATGCTCCTATTTCCCCTGAGAATGCTGTTTGACAGCAAAACGCATTGGGAGGGGCAACACCGGTGACGTCTTTACGCCCGCTAGGTGGATGCCGGCGAGGTGCTGCTGTTGTGACTACATACTGTTTTTAACTCACGTTTTTAAGTACCTGTCTATGTTTTAATAAAAGTGTATGTGAATGGTTTTACACACTGTGCGGCCTGTTCCTCTTTATGAATTACCAATACTGTCTGGCCTGATATGCGGATACATGGAGCCATTGAAGTTAATACAGTCAGTTTGCTGTGATCATTGAGGGATGCAAGGATGCTTGAGACCAACATGCTGTTTTGATCTATGTGATGGGGGTCACTTATGTTGGTTATGTGTTATAGAAGACACTGGTAGTGATAGCAGAATTCAGGCTTTACTTGTGTGGCTTAAGTTACAAACATACAGAGCACATTGCACAGCAGACATATTACTGATTCATTACTTCCTGAAGAGATGATAGAGAGAGGGAGGAACAAACAAGTTTTCAGATATACACAACTAGTAACCTTTAGTGTATAGTGCCATCTACTGGTCAAGTGATATTAACACACAATACTATATATAGTATATTATAGTACATGCTGTTGTATTCCCAACAATTTATATTTGGTAAGAGGCCATTGTTTCTTGTGATGGAGGGCACAAGGTGTTTTAATCCTCCTTTCAACAGTTTTTTCACTTGACGGCTGAAGTTCCACTTTCTTTGAACTTTTTTATTGATCTTTTTCACCATGTGGATGATATTCATGTATACAAGTTACCTGCTGCAGGTGACAAACCTCAGATGTAATGTATAGCCTGCTTTTGCACAACCATTTAATACCTTCTAGACTGCACACACAATACAATCTGATTGCGCAGTCTTCTTTGGAACCATTACTAATGGATTGGGTCATTTGGGTTTATCCTAGGTGCGTCTTATGGTCAGGTGTGTCTTATGGAGCAAAAAATACGGTACTCCATAATAAAGGTTATATTTATATTTGAATACAGATGTTCAGTTGTTATGATCTTAAGTTTAATATGAGATGGTTATTACCAATAAGTTATCAAAAGAAAATAATTGTATATCTACTATTGACATCAACTAGACTCCAGTCAGGTTGGGGTTTAGAGAATGTTCTGAGCCATTCCAGTGGAAGCATATTTATATAATTGACACTGTGGGGGAGATTTACTGAAACTGGATGTAACATTTGATGCCACTTTGTAGTTTTAAACTTTTCCTAAAGAAACTGATGAGTTCCTGCTCTGAAATGCATTGACATAAAGATGGAACACAACAATGTTTACAGTCCCCTGATCCTTTATTTCACATCCAATTTTCAACTCAGTGTATCTGGAATACAGCCAGTTTACATCTGATAGATATGGGGCAGAGACTCGAGAGAAACTGCTCAAGCATTTCTTCCCTCCATTTCACAGCACTCACAGATGGACAAACGTGGCTGGAAAGTGCAGAAGATCCTAAAACCTTTTCACCACTGCAGCTGTCAATAGGTAAGCCTTTACATGACGTTTAGTGACAGCAAATCAATCAGGTGAGAAAAACTTTATATATCCTCTCCTCTATTTTATCTCCTTCCCTCTATTTCCTTTATTTTTCCTCTATTTTCTGTGTGGATAATTCTTAGAGCTGCTCCCCCCTTTTTATATCTTCTAAAGTCTGCCTTAGTGGGCACTATATCCAGGATACGAGTCTTAGTAGGAAAAGCTGGCAAGATTTCACTCATCTCTTCATTAAACATGGTTATGGAGAGCTGCCTGGCTTTCAAGGGATTGAGGTTCATTTGTAACATCCGAGGCAGGAGATGGGCTGAAAAGGGTTTGGGACAGGCCAAGATCCTGCATGACTCTTTGAGACTATAGGACTACTGGTATTGGCACCTGCTGCTGATCAGATGAATACAATGCTATGGCCTCAAGCTTGTAATTACATGGAGCATTTACAGGGTCCAGCAATGTAGGATGCTTGCAGTGGGCCTGGGGGGGGGGGGGGGGGAGACATGGGAAGCTACTTAAAAGAAGGCTTAGTGAACTGGATGGCTCTGGGGAGGACTGCTGTGGGGTAAGCAAATTCTTACTGTAGTTATGTGCAACTGGTGAGGTGAAGTGAGCTTCCTTGCTGGGGCCACTGGTGTTACCAGCTGAAAAAAATGCTGGATCTCTTATTCTAGCTGGTGCAGAAGAAACTGTCTACCTTTTACCTTCTTGGTAATCATAGGTCCCAGTTAGATAAGGCTGTATCATGCATTGAGAGACTGATGGTTCAAAAAATCAACATCACTCTTCCATTATGAGAGCATGTCCCCTATCAGCTTAATATTCATTGTCTGGTTGTTTTTTGCAAATCCATTTAAAAAGTAGTGATGTTTTCTTTTCAAAAATCCCATCTTGGTCTTTGACCAGTCTCATGGCTAAATCCTATTTAAAACATTTTTTTGAAATAACTATTTTTTAAAATAGTAAAACAACTTCCATTAAAAATGAATCAAATGTGATTTTAAACCGTTATAGTTTATCTTAAAATATGTCCTTATTACAAAAACATACAGTATAATAGGACTAGCAAAGCTAGATATTCCCAGAAAAAGCACTGTAACATGAATAATACCCATAGCAACAATAGAAGCTAATTCATGTATAATACAGAAAGTCAAAACGAAGCTGCCACTTAGGAAATGAGCGAATAAATGTTAAGCCTCTCAGCAGAATATCTTTCAATAAAATAGCACACAAGTCAAATGCAAAAATTACTGTTGCTGTACTCACAAACATAATAAAGTGCTGAATGAATACAATGCTAAATAGCAGAAGCACAATGTTACAATAGCCCTAAGTCCAGAAAGACTGACATAAATAATTCTATTATATCTGTGGAATAGCTTGTGGAGATCCCATCAAGCTAAGCAGCTTTGTTGATTTTCTGAGACCCAAAGATCTCATTCTATTTTTAGGAAATATAATGAAAGGCCAGTATTGATAGACTTCTGAAAAGGAATGATAATACTGATAGATAAATATTTCCATATTATGTAATTAATATTGTGCAAGAATTCATATTATCCTTTATCAAATAATAGTGAATAATTATCAACAAGTTTTGAGGGCAAACAATGTCAGTGTCAGAATTTGTGGATGCAAGAATGAGTGCATTGATGAGCAGAATTGTTCAACAAACAGGGTTGTGATGTATGAAAGGAGTCTCCTTTCTTGGTGAATTCCTGTTGTGCAATAGAAGCTTCTTTTTTTGGCATTTGGCTCATAGCAGGGTAAAAATGACCACTGCTTCTTCAGAAGTAAAATGATATTTGCAGATACTATGGCAACAGCCACAATGAGGCATTTTAGCAAAGGTGCCCAGAAGTCAGATGATGTTTACCACAATCTGAAAATATCTGTATATGTACCGTATATGCAGTCTATGACCTTTGCAGAAACCTTGACTAACTGATAAACCGTTTTGCTGCTAGAGCCATTTTTGCATTTTTTTGCACACATGTTTAACCTCTTCCTGAACATCCCTCAGAACGTGGGCACACCCGCTGCCTCATGGCCACATAGTTGCACACTCTCGGTGTGCCTGTGTCCCCTGGACACAGCACATGGCCGCACGGCAGAAGGGATCTCTGACTGGCCCTTCAGATCACATGATGGTTGTGCCCAATCGCAGCCATCATGTAATATCAACAAAGCCGCCAGTCTGTTCATCGGCTCTGTGTCTCCTCACACAGAGCCCACTAGTGAGTAGAAGTAGAGCCAATCTGTGTAAAATACACACACACAACACCCCATAGTGTCCCCCACACAGCTGTCAGCTCCAGTGATCCACATCTGTCACACAGTACCAGTGATCCACATCTGTCTCATAGTACCAGTGATCAACATTTGTCACACAGTACCAGTGATCAACATCTGTCACACAGTACCAGTGATCCATATCTGTCACACAGTACCAGTGATCCACATCTGTCACACAGTACCAGTGATCCACATCTGTCACACAGTACCAGTGATCCCCATCTGTCACACAGTACCAGTGATCCCCATCTG
Organism: Staurois parvus; assembly: GCF_062004578.1. Taxonomy (NCBI): domain Eukaryota; kingdom Metazoa; phylum Chordata; class Amphibia; order Anura; family Ranidae; genus Staurois; species Staurois parvus. The sequence continues at coordinate 15,482,507 of NW_028317949.1, forward strand.
TCACACAGTACCAGTGATCCCCATCTGTCACACAGTACCAGTGATCCCCATCTGTCACACAGTACCAGTGATCAACATCTGTCACACAGTACCAGTGATCCATATCTGTCACACAGTACCAGTGATCAACATCTGTCACACAGTACCAGTGATCCATATCTGTCACACAGTACCAGTGATCCATATCTGTCACACAGTACCAGTGATCAACATCTGTCACACAGTACCAGTGATCAACATCTGTCACACAGTACCAGTGATCAACATCTGTCACACAGTACCAGTGATCAACATCTGTCACACAGTACCAGTGATCCCCATCTGTCACACAGTACCAGTGATCCCCATCTGTCACACAGTACCAGTGATCCCCATCTGTCACACAGTACCAGTGATCAACATCTGTCACACAGTACCAGTGATCCATATCTGTCACACAGTACCAGTGATCAACATCTGTCACACAGTACCAGTGATCCATATCTGTCACACAGTACCAGTGATCCATATCTGTCACACAGTACCAGTGATCAACATCTGTCACACAGTACCAGTGATCAACATCTGTCACACAGTACCAGTGATCACCATCTGTCACACAGTACCAGTGATCAACATCTGTCACACAGTACCAGTGATCCCCATCTGTCACACAGTACCAGTGATCCCCATTTGTCACACAGTACCAGTGATCCATATCTGTCAAACAGTACCAGTGATCAACATCTGTCACACAGTACCAGTGATCCATATCTGTCACACAGTACCAGTGATCCATATCTGTCACACAGTACCAGTGATCCATTTCTGTCACACAGTACCAGTGATCAACATCTGTCACACACTACCAGTGATCCACATCTGTTACAGTACCAGTGGTCATCCACATCTTTACCAGTGTCCTCATATGTCACGGTGTACCAGTGTAAAATCCACATCATATCAGCGATCCACATCTGTCACAGCATTCCAGTGTAAAATTACCATCTGTACCAGTGAATCACATCTGCCATGGTGTACCAGTGTAAAATCCACATCTGTACCAGTGATCCACATCTGTCACAGTGTACCAGTGGTCATCTACTTCTGTACCAGTGATCAACATCTGTCACAGTGTACCAGTGTCAAATCCACATCTGTCACGGTGTACCAGTGCTCATCCACTTCTGTACCAGTGATCAACATCTGTCATGTCCTACCAGTGTCAAATCCACATCTGTCACACAGCACTAGTGTAAAATCAATATCAGTACCAGTGAATAACAGTATTAAAATAAAGCAATGTAAACATAAAAGAAAGATAGGGGTTTTACATCAATAGGGACACCAATGCTGAGGCACTATTCCCCCCACTGACACCAAGCAAGGGGCACTATTCCTCCCATTGACACAATGATGGGGCACTATTCCTCCCACTGACACCAAGGATGGGGCATTATTCCTCCCACTGACACTAACAATGGGGCACTATTTCTCCCACTGACACCAAGCATGGGGCATTGACCCTTTAACTGATATCAATAATAGGGTATAATTCCTCCCACTGATACAAACGCTGAGGTGTTATTCCTTCCACTGAAACCAAAGTTAAGGCTCTATCACTCTCAATAAAAATCCGGGGAACCTTGGCGTCTCTGTCACCATGCAATGGTCCTACTTCATTCCTCCTCTAAAACGTGTACACATCCAGCCTTGAAAAGTATTGTGAAATAACCTGCGCCAAAAAACTAACACACAATCAAACAATGCTGCTGCTCAAAAGATGAAAAAAATCAAAATACAAACAATGAAAAAAACAGCACAAAACAATTAAAAGAAAAAAAACAAAAGACCAAATAAGTCCCAAATAAAGAAAGTCTTGTGTTTAAAAAAAAAACGTACTAAAATATATAAAAAATATAGTTCTCAACGTGTTCAAATCATCTAAATAGTGCACGTTTTCACCCACACTCCCCCAGTGATTACCAAGTGGAAAATGACTTCAGGAATCAGACACACTTTTTGGAGTTGAGATGAGATCTTCCCAATAGTATAGCACTGAACAAATCTCCAGATGACTTCAGTATTTTCTTGACCAATGCCTCAGGAGTGGATGAAAGAAAAAAGAAAAAACAAATTGTGTAATACTGCATAAACGAAGAAATATAACTAATGTTCACTATTACACTCACATTTAAAAAATCAATTGCAAGCTCAGATGGACATAAAATCCTCTCAAACAGCCCCCAGCAATCCTTTCCTGGTAATCCTCAAACTCTCGGTCATGGATGGATGGTGGATGCAAAGAAAAAGAAGGGGGAGAGCCTAATAGCATAATACTGTATAAAGCCTTTAATATAAACATTTTTTTTCCATATTGCACTCACACTTTAAAAGAATAAATCAAGCCTTTTGATAGGTATAATTTCCTTCAGACAAGCTGAAAATCCATTTTAGCATGTATAATAATCACATTTTTTCAAAAACAGTGCAGCGCTTTACCCAAAAAAAACCTCAGAATAAAAAAAAAAAAAAAATATATATATATATATATATATATATATATATATATATATATATATATATACCAACCACACTAAATAAACATATATATAAAAAAGTGCATCAAGTGCCCAAACAAAAAAGTGACCAATAGTCACCCTCGTGCCCTAATACCGGTGTAGTATATTAATGCAATATATAAACATATAAAAACATAATAAGTGAAAATAACTCATATAAATATCTAAAATATATGAAATGACCCCTATAACAGGGGATATGTTGAATGTGACAAGTGACAAATGTGACAAACAAGAGATCCCTGTGCTCAAATCCATACAGCTAGTGCATGCATTTATCCATCAGGTGCTAAAGGGGTGTAACCACATTAACTCTAGAAATTCTGAAGGACCCTCTGCACACTGGTATATACCCTTTCAAGCAAACTATGCAATAAATAGGGATATTTGGTTCACACATATTGTGAACCAAATATCCCTATTTATTGCATAGTTTGCTTGAAAGGGTATATACCAGTGTGCAGAGGGTCCTTCAGAATTTCTAAAGTGACAAATGTGATCACACAGTAAATCACTTAAAACTCCAAAAAAATATAATTGTCCATCAATAAGTGCTTCAAACAACACAAAAAACATGCAATGTGAAGGTAGTGATGGTATCGGTGGAAGTGTCAGCACACTTTTATCCTCAGTGGCTAAATTGCCTCCTCACCTCCCTTAGGCGACCCAATGGGCCACTTCACTTTCAGGATCACAACTAGATCCTACTCCAATCCTGGCAGGTGATTGTTTGACCTGTAGTTCCTCTCCCAAATATTCAGTAGGATATCCCAGGCCTCTCAGGAATGATGTGTCCTGGAGAATCACCCAAAGCCAAGAGAACGTCCAGTGTTGGTTTCCCCCAATGACTCCTCGCCGTCCTCTCTGCTGGCCAGAAGTTTGGATGCCAAGTCCGAACCCCGCTGAAGTCAATGTAAACAAAACAAAAAACAACAGTAATGGTTATTTCTAGGCTAACATGCAAGGGTTTCTGAAATAATTGGCATGGAGAGCTGAGAACTACACACTGTCCCCATGTTTATGAGGAAAAGACCTGCGCAACATCCTTGGCCTACTGATTATGGGGGTCTGCAGGCGGTGGCTTATTGGAATCCGGAAGACCCCTTAGCAAAAAGGGAGACTCCAGACATGAAGGGCAGTCCCTTCATAATTGAATGAGTAGGAGAGGTCATTTACACAAAAAATTGAACAGTAAAAAAAAAATAACAGCCACCTCCTGACACACACCACCTGTCACTTTATTTGCATCAATAGATCTATCAGAGCCCAACTATTATGAGACAACAAAGGGGGAATCTCCCAGGTGATATAATTGACCCAATACGGACAGAATGATTTACTTATTCAGTTTTACTGTGTTTACTTACTCACCAGTAGACCAGAGTTGTGGGGAAGATGCCAGTGTCCTGATTACCATGGGGACATAGTGCTTTGTCAGGAGTGCCCTTACAAGGTACAATCCCATGCTGTGGAGAGGAGTATGAATGCTTATATTCCCCCTTGGCTGGCTAGGCTGCATGCCCGGATCAGTGTTTGGTGTGGATTTCTGAAAGTTCCTTACATGTTTGTTCTTCTTTGTTTGTGTAGTTTCCCCCCTTAAGATCAATGAGTTTAGTATAAATATTGGGGAAGGAATGTTATGATTCCCAAGCTGATAGTTAAACTGCATGGACAGGGAAGAGTCATGGTTGTTAGGATGATGGTGGCCACTGGCTTCCTAATGTCCAACCTGAGGGGAAGCTCTCATATTTAGCAGTGAAAACAATACTGCTACTACATGTTTCACTTCCTTCTGCCATCAGAGGTTTGACCTGACCAATCACCAATTTAGTTAGGCCATATCCTGAACCTCTGAACAAGCACAATTCAGCCTGAACCTAGATTTGGACAGAACCTGTAGATAATCCCTATTTATGAGATGAACAATTTGCTTATGATATATGCATTTTGTCATATACAAATTACACTTTCTAACAAGATATATACTGTATTTTAGGAAGGCAGATATTTTGGTGTGTGAATTTGATTTATTATGTTCATCTAACATTTACAGTTGCATATAAATAATCATTGAAGAATACCATTTAAATTTGTGAGGGAACAGGGAATCACTTCAATTAAAAAAAAACTCTTTTTCTTTATTTGGCATGATTTTAGTTAAGACTGCTGACATGCAGGAAATGTCATGTTTTATTGAACCGTTTCAAAGTGGCTTTTTGACTTCCAGTAACAAATAATAATTTAGCATTTTAGATAAGACTCTCAGTGCCATAAATGATTGTTTTATTTATTCTCATTTTTGATAAATGTACTTGGCAAACATCCTTCACATCACTTTGTAGCACGAGCCAAAAATCTTGCTTGACATAAAGATTAATTATTGTTCCTTTTGTAAAGCTAGGGATGTCTTTCTTGATGATGATGCATGTTTAGCAATATGGACAACGTGAATACAGTTTCTATATTTGAATAAATATACTTTCTCACAGTATGAGATGACAAATGTTTACACAGCCAGAGAGTTGATTTCTTGGATAAAGAATTTTTTCTTTATATATCTGGCATTTATATTTCAAATGACGCCTTTACAGTAATGTAAAACCAAAGAAATGGAATTCTCATGCAAATTTTGTCAGGCCAGCAATCAGTGAAAATTGTACTGTTCCAAAACACCACATAAGCTTGAAGACATCTTCCAAGCATGTAATTGAAAGGATTAGTGTGTTTCCAATGTTGCATTAAAATGAAGGCCTCTCTCCCCACCAAACTTTAATTTTGACATTGTTTGCATTTGTACACATCCCCTAGGCTAGGGCAGTACCTAGCACCTTATTCCCAATATCTTGCAAATTCGCCAAAATTGATCTTCAAAATTTCCTTTTTTAACTTCAATAAAGTTCAGATTAAAGTTCATAACTGCCAGAATTTATGATGCATTCAACAAGCAGATCATGAATGATATTTGTGCTGGAGCATTACACCCACTATCAACCGCTGACTCACTATATATATATATATACTGTATATATATATACTGTGTATAGTTAGTCAGCAGTAGGTAGTGGGTGTAATACTCCAGGACAGATATCAGTCCAGTAATGTCTTGGCAAAGCAGAGTTGAATTTTTTTGTGCTATTTTCAAGCTACAGTATTTACAGGTGCTCTTCAGTGCTTCAGAGGAACTAAATGAAATGTCAAAAAAACGAAAGCCTAGCCATGTTTTTGACTCTTAACTACACATCCTCAAACCTAACTAACAGGCTACCCAAGCCTAATGCTTGTTGGTCACATAGTTCCACATTGTCACTTTGCAGCCCTAGTACACCTTTAATCTTTCCTTAATATTCTTACCCCAACAAATGCACCTCAGTATCCATATCAGCGATGTGATGGCCACTAAATTAACATTGGAGGACTCTTGCACCCATTCAGGTTTACACCATCAATGAGTATAGTCCCATACCTCTGCTTCACTTTCTCTTGGTGTTCACTTCCTATCCCAACTTTCCTTTGAAGAAGGACAACTGCTGCTCCCTACCAGCAGTACTAGAAACTTCCTGCACACCAGGGTCAGATCTAGCCTTTCTTATCTAAGGGTACAGTAAAAATAGTCAGGGGGCATAACGTCAGCACAGTGTTTGAGTCACTTACAGTCTATCACACAGTGTCACAACCTGGGAAACAATATTAAACATAACCTGTGCCTCCTTGTATCAGATGTCCTTATTATATCAGTGTGCCCCTTACATCAGATATCCCCATCAAAGTTCCCCCTTACATCAGAGTCCCCATCAGAGTGCCCCCTTACAACAGTGTCTCTAAAAGAGTCCCCATTACATCAATTGTCCCCATCAGAATGCCGGTTTACATCAGGGTCCCCATCAGAGTGCCCACTTAAATTAGTGTCCATAATAGAGTCCCTCTTACATAAATTGTCCCCATAAGAGTATTCCTTTACATATTATTAGCTATTCCCATGAGAGTGACCCTTACATGAGATGTCCACATCAGAGTGCCTCCTTTCACTTTCATGGATTATTCTCATCAGAGTGCCTCCTTTCATCAAATGTCTGCATCAGACTGGCTCATGGATCAGTGGATGAACTCTCAGAGACCTGGGGGGAGGCACAACTAAAATCTGTGGGGGGACATCCCACCCCACCACCCCCTTGATCCTGGCCTGCTCACATAGACAAGTTAAAACATTTATGGCTCATGTAGCACCTACCTATCTGCTTACCTCCCCAGTGTTTCACCCCCAACACTCTCCTTTTACATTTTCCTTGATGTGTTTCCCCCCCACCCCATTATTGTCATAGTTTGTTTACACACACTTAGTCAGAAAACACAAACTCTCACACAAAAGTTCACAGCAGACAGACCTCATATGCCCTCACAGAGCACAGCCAAGATGCACACTTTCTGTCCTCAATTTGCCTCTGATAAACACAAGGGAAGAACTAGTGGTCTAATAGACCTCTGAAGTCTCCATAAAGAGAACCACAGTAAGAAAACTAAAATTACCATATTGTAAAAAATGAGCAAAAGGATGCCCTATCATCAAGCACTATTCCTTTACCCTCTGTCCTACACACCCATCTTTATATTTTGTCTGCTCCCATAGCCCAATATATACAAAAACATCCTATATAAACAAGCCAAACATTGAATGCACATTTAGTTAAATCATGTAATTTATTTTGTAAATGCTTGAGCATTGTGTTTACAATCCCAACAGCAGGCACTCCTGGATCAGAATCCCCTGATTCATCTCCTGGGCTTAATACTGCACTCTTCCTGTCACCAAAATCATTGGTTCCAACAATAAAACTGTCTGTGCCGCACGGGAAAAGCTAAGTCAAGGTGCTATTTTAAGTCCACGCTGAGACTAACAGCACTTGAGAATAAAGTGGGCGACAAGCCAACAAAATAAAACAACATTATTTACTTAATATTTTCTGATATTTTTTGAAACTCTGTTTTTCTGTAAATAAATACAATTACAAATACAAATAAATACAATTATCCCTTACATGCAGTTTCTACTTTTCAGGGAAAAGTGTGGGGGGAGGTACTAGAATCAGCTGGGTGCTTCAGCTTAATACAGCAACAAAAGTAAGACATGTGTAAGATGGTGGAGCTTTTAAGGAGGGGGAGCAGATGGGGACAGTGGATGGGGGATTGCATGCAGAGGTCAGAGCTGAAGAGGGGTGACAGTGAGTGTGAATGGGGTTGCAGAGGTAAGCAGCTGTGGAAGAAGGCTGAACTCTGCACTCTGTATGCAGTGCACCCCTAAACTCTGCAGTATGTATGCAGTGTACCCCTAAACCCTGCACTATATATGTTGTGCATCCCTAAACTCTGCACTTTTTGTGTACCGCCTTTGAACTCTGCACTCTGTACGTAATGCTCCTGTGGTATTTAAATGCTTCTTTAAGACCCTCCTGCGATTTGGAGGGTGTGTGTGTGGGGAGAAGAGGGGTTTTGGGGAGTCATGGTTGAGTCCCTACACCCATTTTCTAAGAAGGAAAAGTCCTGAGATAGATAGATAGATAGATAGATAGATAGATAGATAGATAGATAGATAGATAGATAGATAGATAGATAGATAGATAGATAGAAAGGGCAGAAATACAATACATATCAAAAATATTTTATTTGTATTTACGCAAAAGGTAAACCAAGAGCCATTGTACTGTAAGTGTTTGATGTAAAGAGCACAGCATACATTATTTACTTTCAGTCTCAAATGTCTCTATATCCCAGATGTAATTCATCACAATCCCATTTACAAACATGAAAAAATAATCTCCTATAAAAAGTACAATTATGTTTGACACATCAGCTTTTTGATAGTGCATATAAGTAATCCCAGAGCTCTGCTCATATTCAGCAAAGTAGAAATTTGAATATGATTGCTAAGTTTAAATAGCAGCTTTGACCTAAAGTGTTCTTGACTGCTGAAATGATACGTTAAGTTACTGCTTTAACAAGTATCGGTCATTTTATATAGATCAAAAACAAGTTTTCTAATATTAAGACAAGTTTGATAGAATGTATAAAATTGTATTATGCTGTGAAATAATGATGCTGCTGGACCCTTTTTGTGCCCAATATCTGTCAATTATTAAAAGAATAGAAAGTAAAAGAAAATATTACTTTGATTTAACAATAGTAGTTGTTGTTTTTAGACCTAGAAACTACTCTTTTATTTAATGCTTGACTTTTTATTAGTGAACTGATGTGTGGCATGCAAATTAAAAGTAAATCATGTGCAGTTAGAAGGGCAAAAACAAGTTATTTAAAAATGGTTTAGCTTGTTACTTTAATGGCTTACTGACCACCCTATAGCAGAAATACTGCTACAGGGCTGCACGGGTGCGCAAAATCATGTATACAAATCCAATTTAGGCCAGTGATGTTCTGCCTAAATTGGATGATTGATCCCTGTCCTATCAGGGATCCTCCTGTACCTGTGTTTACACTTACACAGGTACAGGAAATGATGACATCTTCTCTCTCTGGGCACATTCCGTCCCAGAGAGAGAAGAATCAAGACACATAGTGAGTACAAGCAGCACACACTTTCACAGTTAGAACACTTGAGGACACATTTAACCCCTTGATCGCCCCCCCACCCCCATTAACCCCTTCACTGCCCTGTCACCATTGTACATATTTCTTGCTGATACTTACTTGTATTCGTGTCGCTAGTGACTTCAGATAGCATTAGTGTCAGTTAACGCCCCTCCCACATAGCGTCAGATTGCCCATAAGTACACCAGTAATCACATTTAACCCCTTGATTGCCAGGAACACGCTCATATACACAGTAAACCTCCGTTCCTGTTATAGTGCCTGAACGGATCAATATCTTTGATCAGATTAGCACTATGCCAGCGTTCACATTTGCATAGTGTCCCCAAAAATGCAGCATTAGTGGGATTAGCCCTGGAACCTGCCAGCACCTGTGTTTAGCTCCTACGCTTACCCCCCCCCATCTCCCCCAGCAAGTGCAGTGTCAGTAGGTCACTGTCACTTGATACATTGCGCACAAAACAGCAGTGTTGGCAGAATCAGGCCTGATCTCTGATAGCACTGGCCGGTAAATTTTTTTGTAGCGGTTCAAGCAGTCCCTGACAGCCAGGTTCTCTTTTTCCCAGGAGTCGCACAAGGTACCTATAAATCTAGTGGCTGAATTGTCAATGGGAAGGTACTCTAGTGAAGAGGCCTACAGAATTTTGAGCATGTCAGGTTAGAGCAAAGGGGAAGACTCACTAACACAATCAGCCTCAGAATATGAACCTGTAGACAACAGTGACACCCTGACATATAGCTCAGATGATGGAGAAGAGGTCCCTGCTAAGGTCAGGCATACCAAACCCTGTTCCCAGGTTTTTGGTGAACTGGTGAGCACAAGCGGCCTAGTACATCCTGGTCTTATACGTACCAGCACTGCAGTATCATGTGGTGACATGGTGAGTCCATTAAGTGCAGTACAAGCTTTCTGAATTTAACGTTTTTTTGGGCCTAACCCTCAACATAGGCATTACTAAAAAAAAATGAATTGCGGTTGTATTGGTCCACAGACCCAATTCATCATATGCCCGTGTTCTCTGCTGCGTTGACCAGGCATAGGTATGAGAGTATAATGTGTTTTATGCATTTTAATGACAATACACTCTGTTGTCCTCAAGGTGACCTTGAATTTGATCTGCTCCACAAAATTAGGCCTCTTGTAAGTCACCTTAACCAAAAATTTGCAGATGTCTGTACTCCCCAGCAACACATCTGCATTGATGAGTCCCTCGTTCATTTTTCTGGCCATCTTGCATTCAAACAATTTCTCCCCAGCAAGCATGAAAGATATGGGGAGAAAATGTATAAGACCTGTCAGAGGGCAACAGTCTATACATATAAGTTTTGGATTTGTGAGGGAAAAGATAGTCACGTCAAGCCCCCCGGATGCCCAGACTACATGGGGAGCAGTGGCAAGATAGTTTGGGACTTGGTGTCATCCTTTTTCCATATGGGGTATTGCTTATACATGGACAATTTTTATTCAAGTGTGCCACTATTTAGAGATTTGTACAATCTTGGATTTGGAGCATGTGGCAAAGTGTGACCTAATCGCTGGGGCTTCTCCCCAATGGCTTGTAAATACCCGTTTTAGAAAGGAGTAGAAGCCTGCTTGAGAAATGAGGAATTGCTCGCAATGAAGTAGAAGGACAAATGGGATGTTTTTGTCCTGTCTTCTATTCACTCAGACACGACCATCCAAATTGCCACAGCAGCTGGAGTTGTTGAGAAGGCTCTCTGTGTCTATGACTATAACCTTAACATGGGAGGGGTGGACTTCAATGACCAAATGATGAAGCTGTATTTAGTTTCCCAAAAAGCTAGACGCTGGTACAAAAAAGTGTCTGTTTATTTAAATTGGCTCTATATAATCCTTTGGTGCTTTACAAAGCAACTGGACAAAGTGGATTCTTCCTAAAATTCCAGGAAGAGATCACCACGGCCCTTTTGTATCCAGAAGGTAGTGTGACCCAAACCCCCAACACAGATGCAGTTAGCCAGCTGCATGAGAGACATTTTTCCAATGCCATTCCTAGTACCCCAACCCAAAGGACACCCAAGAAAGATGTTGTGTCTGTAGCAGACATTGAATTAGGCATGACACCCGCTTTTTTTGTCCCTCCTGTCCTGGCCAACCTGGTCTCTGCCTCAAGGACTGCCTCCATCGCTACCACACACTAGTGGAGTATTCGTGTAGGGTACAGCATGGCACAGTTCAGGGCACATATTTGCACAGGGGCTTGAATGATGTTAGGTAGTCAGGAAACTGGCTATCACATTTTGAGAGACTCTACAATCTGGTTTAAGTTCAAGTTAAAAAAAAAGAAAAAAAAACATAAAAAGTACAAGTACAAAAAAAATTTTAATTTTAAAAACCAAAAATAGTTGTATTTTTTTTTTGTTGTCATTGTTGTTACTGTCCTACTGTTACGATTTTACTGTTTTATTGTTACTGTTAACTATTGCCGTTTTCTTTGCAGGAATGCCATTCAGCTGCACCACCACCCTTTTTATTCTGAACGCAACAGGAACTTGCTCTCAGAATATACATATGTCAGTGTGTGCAGCACTGTTGGATGATATTTTTCATCTGCAGTTAAAAAAGAGCATATATGCCGAAGCATGGGGGCCTGGGGTGGCCAGCGGGTGGATGGTCCCTATGCTTTGGGATATATATTTATAAAATTTTTGTGCACATATTTCAATAAAAAAGTTGCTTTATTGAGTTACTGTCGTATTGTTAACCATTGCTATTTTCTCTGCAGGAATGCCATTCAGCTGCAGCACTGACTTGTTTATTCTGACAGCAACAGGGTATTGCTCTCAAAATATACATAAGTAGGTGAGTGCAGTGCTGTTGGATGAGATTTTTCATCCGCAGTTAAAAAAAGAGCATATATGCCAAAGCATGTGGGCCTGGGGTGGCCAGAGGGTGGATGGCCCCTATGCTTCAGTAAATATTTAAAAAAAAACATTTTGGGCACAGATTTCTTCATCCACATCAACCAATGTGAATAGAGGAATCACAGGCTGAATGACAAAAAAAGAACATTTTATGTGTGCTCACCATTAGAAGTGGGTGGATGCAGGGCAATATATTCTAATGGTGGGCATGCCACACATCTTTTCTGGCAGAAATTTCTTCTCTTATTTTCATTCAGCCCACAGGCTTCATAAAAAAAAGAACATAGCATATACACCCAACAAGGACCAGCAACGTACTAGTACCTCACTGGACTTTGAGTGGTTATACTAGGATGATGTCTGCAGCTGCAGGCATCATCCTGATATTGTTTTTTTTAGCTGGCAGTCGGCTTTCATGTAAAAGCTATCCTAGTGTCTAATTAGCTGCAGGATTGCTTTTACAAACAGTGGGAGAAGATGCCCCCCCTCCTCTGCTTCCTTCCACGGCCTTCTCGGGCAGTCCCATGCCATCAGGGGAACCTGAGAATGCAGCCGGTGTTTCTACCAGCTGACAATAGAGCTAATTGGAGATTGGAATGGCACCAATCATCTCTGTAGTCTAAGAAATCAGAAGCTACGAGCATTTCATCACTTCAGTTTTGTAGGATATAAACAGCACCATTTGTAAATCAGGAAAGCATCTAATCACACCGATCTTGGTGAGATTAGATAATATAAGGGCAAAGGAAATATCTAGAATCTGATAGACTCCACATTTCTCAAAAAAGAATATATGACAATGCCCATAAAGGTTATAGGGGATATTTGCATTCCCTATGATAGTATTAAAAGTGATAAAAAAAAAAAAATGAAAGGGACAGTGTAAAAATAATTTTTAAAATCAATCAAAAAAAAAAGCACCCCGCCCTTGAGCACCTGCTTGCTTGAGCGTTGACCCCGTGCCAGTATGTAAGAAGTGGTTTCAACAGGTAAGTGAGGTATCGTCACGAATGCCAGATCGAGGGCAGTAATTCTAGCACTAGACCTGCTCTGTCAATCTAAAATGGTAGCTTGCAAAGGCTTTCAAAGTGTTTTAAAGTTTTAAAGCATGTCATGTTTGGTATCTGTTTACTCAGCCTACCATCATCTTTTATGTTTTACTAAATATTTGGCCAATATATTGTGTTGTTGTGCATTAAAAGTAAAAAAAAGTGTATTTTTTAAAAAAAATTGAAAAATTGCTGCTCGAGTACTATGTGACATAAAAAATTGCAGCACCCGCCATTTTATTCAATAGAGTGTCTGCTTTAAAAAATGTATCATGTTTGAGGGTTCAAAGTAATTTTCTAGCAAAAATTACAGATTTTTTTCATGTGAACAAAAGTGTCAGAAAAGGCTTGGTCTTCAGGTGGTTAGAAGAGTGAGTGATGTGTGGCATAAACTTCTAATGCTGGGCATAAAATGCCCCAACCACCCAAAATGACCCCTTTTTGGAAAGTAGACATCCCACACTATTTGCTGAAAGGCATGTTGAGCCAATAGAAGAATTTTATTTTTTACCACAAGTTTTTGGAAAATGCCCAAAAAAAAATATTTTTTTTTTTACACAAAATTGTCATTTAAATGATTTATTGCTCACACATGCAATGGGTATATGTGGAATTTCTCCCCAAAATACATTCTGCTACTTCTCCCGAGTATTGGGATACCACATGTGAGAGACGTTTTGGCAGTCTAGCTAAGTACAGGACCCCAAAATCCAATAAGCACCTTCAGGCTTTTAAAGGGTTTTATTTCCTCATTACACTTCCTGACTACCCATCACAGTTTTGGAGGCCCTGAAATGCCAGGATAGCACCAACCCCCCCCCCCCCCCACAAATGACCCATTTTTGGAAAGTAGACACCCCAAGGAATTTGATACATGATGAGTATTTTGCAAATCTCGTTTTTTTCCACAAGTTTTTGGAAAATGAAGAAAGAAAACAAAAACATATTTATTCTTTTCTTTTTTTATATTTCAAAACCTTGTGAGAAAAAATGAGATCTGAAAAATACTCAGCATTCCTCTTTTACATTCCTTAGGGTGTCTACTTTCCAAAAAGGGGTAATTTGGGGGGGGGGGTTGGTGCTATCCTGGCATTTCAGGGCCTCCGAAACTGTGACAGGTAGTGAGGATGTGAAATGAGGAAGTTACGTACCTTCAGGCTTTCAAAGTGGTCATTGGATTTCAGGCTCCTGTATGTGGCTAGGCTCCCAAAAAGTCTCACACATATGGTATCTCTATACTCAGCAGAAGTTTTAGAATGTATTTTGGGGTGTAATTCCCCATATACCCATGGCTTGTGTGAGAAATATATCATTTAAATGACAACTTTGTGTAAAAAAAAAAATGTTTTTGTAATTTTCCAGAAACTTGTGGAAAAAAAATAAATCTTCCATAGACTCAATATGCTTCTCAGCAGATAGCTTAGGGTTTCTACTTTCTGAAAAGGTGTCATTTGATGGTGTTTGTACTGTCCTGGTACTTTAGCACCTCAAGAAATGTGATAGGCAGTCAGAATTTACAAAAATGTGTAAATTCCAGTATCTACAGGTGAAACTCAAAAAATTAAAATATCGTGCAAAAGTTCATTTATTTCAGTAATACAACTTAAAAGGTGAAACTAATATATGAGATAGACTCATTACATGCAAAGCAAGATAGTTCAAGTCATGATTTGTCATAATTGTGATGATTATGGCTTACAGCTCATGAAAACCCCAAATCCACAATCTCAGAAAATTAGAATATTGTGAAAAGGTGCAATATTCTAGGCTCAAAGTGTCCCACTCTAATCAGCTAATTAAGCCATAATACCTGCAAAGGGTTCCTGAGCCTTTAAATGGTCTCTCAGTCTGGTTCAGTAGGAATCGCAATCATGGGAAAGACTGCTGACCTGACAGTTGTGCAGAAAACCATCATTGACACCCTCCATAAGGAGGGAAAGCCTCGAAAGATAATTGCAAAAGAAGTTGGATGTTCCCAAAGTGCTGTATCAAAGCACATTAATAGAAAGTTAAGTGGAAGGGAAAAGTGTGGAAGAAAAAGGTGCACAAGCAGCAGGGATGACCGCAGCCTGGAGAGGATTGCCAGGAAAAGGCCATTCAAAAGTGTTGGGGACTTTCGCAAGTGGACTGAGGCTGGAGTCAGTTCATCAAGAGCCACCACACACAGACGGATCCTGGACATGGGCTTCAAATGTCGTATTCCTCTTGTCACGCCGCTCCTGAACAACAAACAACATCAGAAGCATCTTACCTGGGCTAAAGAAAAAGAGACCTGGTCTGTTGCTCAGTGGTCCAAAGTCCTCTTTTCTGATGAGAGCAACTTTTGCATCTCATTTGGAAACCAAGGACCCAGAGTATGGAGGAAGAATGGAGAGGCACACGCTGCAAGATGTTTGAAGTCCAATGTGAGGTTTCCACAGTCTGTGTTGATTTGGAGAGCCATGTGATCTGCTGGTGTTGGTGCACTGTGCTTCATTAAGTCCAGGGTCAACGCAGCCATCTACCAGGAGATTTTGGAGCACTTCATGCTTCCTTCCACAGACGAGCTTTATAGGGATGCTGACTTCATTTTCCAGCAGGACTTAGCACCTGCCCACACTGCCAAAAGCACCAAAACCTGGTTCAATGACCATGGGATTACTGTGCTTGATTGGCCAGCAAACTCTCCTGACCTGAACCCCATAGAAAATCTATGGGGCATTGCCAAGAGAAAGATGAGAGACATGAGACTGAACAATGCAGAAGAGCTGAAGGCCGCTATTGAAGCATCCTGGTCTTCCATAACACCTCACCAGTGCCACAGGCTGATAGCTTCCATGCCACACCGCATTGAGACAGTAATTGCTGCAAAAGGGGGCCCAAACCAAGTACTGAGTACATATGCATGTTTATACTTTTCAGAGGTCCAATATTGTTCTATGTACAATCCTTGTTTTGTTGATTGTATGTAATATTCTAATTTTCTGAGATTGTGGATTTGGGGTTTTCATGAGCTGTAAGCCATAATCATCACAATTATGACAAATCACGGCTTGAACTATCTTGCTTTGCATGTAATGAGTCTATCTCATATATTAGTTTTACCTTTTAAGTTGCATTAATGAAATAAATGAACTTTTGCACGATATTCTAAATTTTTCGAGTTTCACCTGTATACCATAGTTTGTAGATGCTATAGCTTTAACACAAACCAGTTAATATGCAGTTATTGGAATTCTTACTGAATTAGATATAGGTGGAAAAAAATTAAAGTATACAGAAAAATGGGAAAGAGATTTGGGGGTGGAGATAGATGAGGGTAAACAGAGGAAAATATTTAGATTGGTTCACGAGAATATAAGTGCACGGGAGGTGGAAATGAAATACAAATGTTTGACAAGAGGATATATTACACCGAGTATAGGGCATAAAATGAGTGGGGAGAAATCACCTTTGTGCTGGCGAGAGTGTGGAGAGATAGGCACGATCTATCACTTATGGTGGAAATGTCCAAAGATACAAATATTCTGGAGAAGAGTGGTTCATCAAATTAGAAAGATTACGAAAACTGATATTAGTTTGGATCCTGGAACCTGCCTTTTACATAATACAGAATCATCAGTAAATAAATATAAAGAATCAGGTGTAGGGTACTTATTAAATGCAGCCAAGGGTTTGATCCCAAAGTTTTGGCGACAAGTAGAAGCTCCAAAAGAGGAAGACTGGATAGAGTGGACCATATTGTTAGATTGGAGAAATTACTCTATATTCAAGAAGATAGGTTGGCGACATATTATGCAAAATGGAAAAAATGGGAAGAGTTTAGATCAAAAGTGAATAGATGAAAAAAGGCATCTCTTTATTCCTACCCATCTGTAATAAGAACATCTTTAAGGCCTCTTTTTCTAGTGTTTATGAGAGGAAGACGAGGGGAGGGGTGAGGGGGGGGGGGTGATCCTAGATTTGCTAAGGGGAGGGATGGGAGGAAAAAAAAAAAGGAAAATATGGGAAATGAGTGAATAATTTGGTTTTTCTATTTGTCTTTTCTTTGATACATATGAATGTAAAGAATTTGTATTGTGGATTTTAAATTTCCTAATATGTTGAAAACAAATAAATATTTAAATAAAAAAAAAAAATATGCAGTTATTGGGGTTTATTTTTTTTCCAAAGACATGAATCAAAATACATTTTGGCCTAACTTTGATAAAATTTGCGTTTTTTGGATATTTTTTATGACAGAAATGAGAAAATATCATTTTTTTTTATTTTTCCATCTTTTTTTATTTATAGCGCCAAAAAAAAAGCAAGATCTGATCAAATGCCACCAAAAAAAAAAAGCTCTGTTTGCGTGAAAAAAAGGGCATAAATTTCATTTATGTACAGCATCGCAATTGTCTGTTAAAGCAGTGCAGCGCTGTATATTTACCAAAAACATGTAGCAGAATACATTTTGGCCTAAATTTATGACTAACTTTGAGTTTACTATATATTTTCTATAGCCAAAAGTAAAAATTATTGTTTTTCTTTTCAAAATTTTAGGTCTTTTTTTGTTTATAGCGCAAAAAATAAAAAGCGCACAGGTTATCAAATACCACCAAAAGAAAACTCTATTTGTGTGATAAAAAGGACACAAATGTCATTTTTTCACAGTATTGCATGACCGCGCAATTGTCTATTAAACTTGTGCAATGCTGTATAGCAAAAAATGGCGTAAATTGCAGGATCTATACTATAGTTTGTAGATTATATAATTTTCACACAAAGCAATCAATATACACATTGGAATTTTTTTTTACCAAAAACACGTAGCAGAATACCTTTTGGTCTAAATTTATGACTAACTTTGAGTTTACTATATATTTGTTATAGCCGAAAGTAAAAAAAATACTGTTTTTTTTCAAACTTTTCTGTCTTTTTTTGTTTATCGCACAAAAAAAATTAAAAAGTGCTCAGGTGATCAAATACAACCGAAAGAAAGCTCTATTTGTGTGAAAAAAGGACATAAATTTTGTTTGGGTACAGCATTGCATGACCGTGCAATTGCCAGTTGAAATAGTGGTGTCGAATAGCAAAAAAAGGCCTGATCAGGAAGGGGGGGTAAATCCTCAGGAGGGCAAGTGGTTAATATGATTTTAATCATTATGTATATACAGTATGTCCAGTAAAGTATAGTTTTGCTTTTTTTTTTGTTTGTTTTGTTTTGATTTTTTCACTACAATAACTAATAAATAAAAGTTTTTTCAAAGTTCTAAAGGTTTAGGGAATTTTTTATTACATATTTTTATTAATTTATTTTTTTTAAATATGTGTGATTTGCAGAAGCAAACATGAACTATGTTAATTTTGACATCAATTCCCAGCAAGTAGCTTTTGAACAGTACATGTTTCCTAACTTTGCTTTTGCCTATGTATCTCTCAGTACATATTTTCAACAGTACTGCTCTCAACACTAACGTTAATCATAACACCAAGTAGTCGTTGCTGATTTGTATTTTAGGTGGTTGTTGTTATTATTAAGATGTTTTGTTATATTTTTCAGTTTTGTTTTTTAGACCTAGAATGGCTTAGTCGAATCTGTTATTTCTGAATATGCCATATCCTCACATGAAGGTCAAGACCTCTGCATTTGGTAAAATAAATAAGACAGATAAAATAATTCAATTTCAGAGAAGCAAACATGGTTGATGCTCCATTTATCTAAATTTACTTTCTATTAATTTAGAGGTATTGTGAAACATGCTTGCTATACACTGTGGAACCTACAGGGTTAATCCTCTGCATTGTGTAAAAAGGCTGTTTGATCCTGACTTCTCTGATCCGCTCCTTCTTACAGTGGGGGGGGGCCCTTATCTCCTGATAAGACACATTACGTGGAGACACTCTGCACATGCTCAATTTGGTGTGTATTGCTAGAGATTTTTTTTTTTCTTGGGAGAGTGCATGTGATTAGCACAGGGCCAATCAGCGCTGTCCAGACAGAGGTCAGGGGTTCTGCATCCCCCTAGAGCAAAATGAAAACTCCTCCTACAAGTTTTAACATGTGCTCAATTGAACACTGATAGAAGTCACAAAACTGCTATAAGCTGCTGATCAGAAAAGGTACTTAGTTTATATTTACTAAATCAATTGCATTTCCATGTTCTGTGTACTGTGGGAAACCTGATATAGTGAATGCAGGGTCCTGAGTGTAGTGACACTTTAAGTTTGAAGTTTCAATAGAAATATGAGCTTATAAATGCAGTATACGTGCTGCAAAATTTTACATTTTACTAGATGTTATAAGCTCTAATTGTACTCCCCCCCCCCCCCCCCCGTTTATAGGAAAATGTATAGAGAAGAACAAACATCACCGGAAATGGGAAATTTTCCAAAGGCTTTTATTCTGACAAACATAGGGAAACCTGAAGAACAACATTTTATTTGGCGTATTACCAGCTCAGGCTTGCCTTCATTGGATGTGAATGAACCAATGTCTGCACATCTGGATTCAACCTGAATTGTACTGATTAGCTTTGTGAACATTCTGTATAATTTCTAGGTTCTGTCATTTCAAATGCACACAACTCCTGTGCACATGGACACTACGGTCTTTATGGTCCTGTGAGTGGGACTAACCTAAAAAAAAGTCATGTTCTTGTTTAATATGTTAGCGGGTGTAGCACTATCTGCAGCAGACGTGGTAGTGTGGAAATACAAGGTTTGTCCCCTCCATGGCTCATACATGAATTATTCCACAGATGTTTGACTTTTAGTGGACTGGCTAGCTCCATACCTGTGGCAAAACCACTACTAGACTATTGTATACACCTGGGCAAATGGAGTATAGAGGTCATTAGAAAAGGACACTCCATTCTAGGTATGTGGAGGATGATCATATTACCAATGAGGTAGATGAAGCAAAGATGTAATCCTTACCATCTCTTTTCTTGTGCCCCCTTAGCTGTAACAATTTTGTTCTCTTCAATTTGTCATTAGCCATTCCAGTGCAGACCACCTTTTTTTGTTTGACTTTTGCTGCAGCCTTTATTAAAAGTTACAAACTATTGATATAGCCACTTCAAGTCCGGACACTTTTACCCCCTTCCTTTCCAGGCCAATTTTCAGCTTTCAGTGCTATCACACTTTGAATGACAATTATGCGGTCATGCAACACTATACCCATATTCATTTTTTTAACTTTTTGAGACAGATAAAACTTTATTTTGGTGGTATTTATTCACCATTGGGATTTTTATATTTTTTTGCTATATAAATGAAAAAGTCCAACAATTTTGAAAAAAAAGTGTTTTTCTTATAAACATTTTTAAATAAATAATCTTTCTTCATAAATATTGGTCAAAATATATTCAGTTATCTTTTTAGTGAAAAAAAAAATAACCCAACGTAGTTTATAACCAAAAATTATAATTTTTCTAAAAATTCTTTTACATTTTTATTAAATTTTTTTATATTATTATTTATGTTTTTTTTTAACATACTGTCACTCTAGCAGTACAGTGTCACCATAGTGACACTGTACTACTTGTGGGAGGGTGATGAAGATTTTTTTTTTTTTTTTACACTGATTGCTTTTACACCCACAAAGGCTGTAAAAGTTATAATGTACAGCACTGAGCAAACTATTGGCACTATATAAATATTGTATAATAATAATAATAATAAAAGCAATACATTTCTCCTTCTCTCTGGCTGCATTCTTGCAGGCTTTGAAAAATACTGTGAGAGCTGTGATTGGCCACAGCTTATCACATGGTACAAGGCTGTTGTGAATAGACTTGTACCATGTGACCTCCTGTGATCATTCACAGATTTCACATGTAGTAAGCAATGATGGCAGGAAGTGACATCTTGTTTACTACTATTCATGTGATCACTGATTTGCCAATCAGTGATCACATGAATCGAGACCTCACACAGAGGTCTTGTACAATGATCGATGACCACCGGAATGCGTTGCCACGCATCCAGGGAGCGTGCACAGCCTGTAAATGCGGGTGCCATTTATTAACAACAACCCGCTCCTGCACTGCTGCCATCCGACCGTTTATGTACATGGGCCGGACAGAAAGTGGTTAAATTAACCACTTGCCCTCCAGAGGATTTACCCTCTTTCCTGACATGGCCATTTTTTCCGTTACCGCACTGCGTTACTTTAACTGATAATTGCACAGTCATGCAACACTGCGCACAAATTAAATTTACACCCTTTTTCCCCACAAATAGAACTTTCTTTTGGTGGCATTTGATGGCCTGTGTGTTTTTATTTTTTGCACTATAAACAAAAAGACTGACAATTTTGAGAAAAAAACATTTTTGACTTTTTGCTATTAAACATGTGCAGTAAAAAAATTAACAAAATCACATTTCATCATAAATGTACACCAAAATGTATTCTGCTACATGTCTTTGCTAAAAAAAATACCAATATGTGTAAATTAATTGGTTTACGTGAAAGTTATATCGTTTACAAATGGCGGGATATATACTGGGATTTTTTTCTATTTATTTTTACTAGTAATGGCGGTAAACAGCGACTTATAGCAGGACTGTGGCTGGTATTCTGACACTGGAGAGAACTGACTTGGTGTCACTGACATCCCCAATGATACCAATACAGTGATCAGTGCTAATAACAAGCACTGACACTGTACTAATGGCACTGGGCAGGAAGGGATTAACGTGGAGCGATCAAAGGGTTAACTGTGTGCTGTGTGCCGTTATACATTGTGTCCTGTGTCACTGTAAGCACACTGCTTTGCATGGCTCTGGAACAGCGCTTTGCGTCTTGTATGCGCCCCTTACCCAGAACTGCAAAATCACGTGTATGTACATATGTGATTTAATGACTCATGCCGCCCTGTAGCAGTACTTCTGCTATAGGGCGGACGGGAAAGTATTAATTTACAATCAAACATAATCACTGTGTAGGAATCATATATGCAAACTAAAACCTAAGGAGAGATTTACAAAAACTGGTGTACACAGAATCTGGTGCACCTGTGCATAGTAACCAGGGGCGGACTGACAACTCATGGGGCCCCCGGGCAATAGGGGATCATGGGGCCCCTGTGTCCTTGCCCAAACTCAAAAAAGCCTATGAAAAAGGTACCAGGGGCATCTTATGGGGCCTCCTACTGACCCCGGGCCCTCGGGCATTGCCCGAGTTTCCCAGTGGTCAGTCCGCCACTGATAGTAACCAATCAGCTTCTAAGCTTTGACAATAAAACCTAGAAGCTGATTGTTTGCTATGCACAGGTGCACCAGACTCCGTGTGCTCCAGTCTTAGCAAATTTCCCTCTTTGTATCTATATCTACAAAAATAAAAATAAAAAATGATCAGATGTGCAAAATATATGTAAATCAGGATTCCATCAGGATGCAACTGAAAGCTGGTTTTCCTTCTAAAATGTCATCTGAGTCGAGAATAGAACTAAGGTGTGCTGCATTTATAATTGAGGAGATTATTAGAAAAAAAATGTAAGTACACTAATCTGAATGCATCCTTATTGACTATATACACAGTTCTGTTTAGCAAAGACTTTAGATGTCCAATGTCACTGCTTATTACACAGTTACATTATCTATTACACAGTTTAACAAATTCACACTCCAACAGAGAGTACTTTGTGTAATCAAAAGATGATCCAAAATTATTTGCCACTGGATTAGAGGATTAGAGCATTAGAGAATCTGTTTAAAGAACAGAGAATGCCTATTTCAGAAATGAAATGCTAATTTAAGGAAAGTCTATAGGTTTTCCAGTTGGAGATTACCAAAATATTAGTATAAACCGTATGCTACACATTAAAATAAATAGTGGTTTTCTGCTGTATAACTACACAGTGAATATGTATTGCTACAATTCTTATAGTTTATATGTGTTTTTTTTAACTTTGTCTAGCCTTTTATAGGATCTGTTTTGTAACTATTTTTGTAAAACCCAGTAAAAAACGTATTGAACAATCTACACCTACTACATTCCATTTTCAAAGAGAATTTCAAACTCATAATTAAAGTAACATAAAACCCTTTAATTTTAAGCTCTTTCAGTAGTTGATTTAATCACTTAGTGAGTAACTGAGCATTGTTATATTTTAATCCTTGCCTACGTTCCAGTTTATGCTGGTGCCATAACCTCTGCTCCAGGTTTCCTGTTTTAGGCTGGCTCGTTTCTTTTGTAGCATTTTATGGACCCAACCTTGCATGCAGGGACTGGTGTTGTTTCTCCATATACTATGTACATCAATAGAAACACACAGCCCCAGTCTAAGATGGTCAAGCACTCCCTCTGGCTTCCCCCACAAACATCCAAGCGAACAGACTGACCAGAGACAGCACTGTTGAATGTTAACGCTTTCCTGTGGAGAAATTAAGGAAAGCATCACTGTGAGAGAAGAAGCCAACAGTATTGAGTGTTGTAATTTGGAAGTGCTGGGGTAAGCACTTTAGCAAATTGTTTACAAGGGAATGTTTATTTTGCTCAGTGTGCTAAGGTTTAAAATGTTGAGTGTTTTATACTATTTATAGTGTTTTGTCAATGTTTTCATTTAGCATTAAATGTTTTTTATTATATAGTATATCCTGACATATTATACATGTTACTTTGGATAACATACATTTTTAATTATAAAATGGTACTGTTACAGAGAAATACAATGCCCACACCATTTATAATGGCACTGTTGGTGATAAGATTAACTTATTACCTAAACCTTACATAAACATAAACCTTTACTACATTAAACAAAATCTTTCTCTTTTTTTCTTTTCAAAAGCAAAACCTGTGGTTTATGAAATTAAAGTGTTTATGTGTTTGCTAAAGCACTAAAAGCTGAATTTTAGCCAAAGAGCAAAATACGCAGATACAATAGATACATTGGAGATGCTTTACCAGCGAAATAATTTGGATTTGTGTCTATCCAGACATGATAGACTTTACAGAGTGCAAAACCAGGTTGAAGACATGACTTGTTTCAACTTTGGAATAGAAATACAGCTTGGTTGCCTTCCTGCTCCCACCTGTGACTGAATAGCGAAGGAGACATTGTGCATTATTATTATTAAACAGGATTTATATAGCACCTATAGTTTGCACAGTGCTTTACATTAAAAATGAAACAATTACAATAAAGATCAATACAGTAGGATTAGGAGGGCCCTGCTCATGGAACTTGCAATCCAAAAGGAGAGGTAGGTGGCACAAAAGGTAATGGATGAGTGCTGTTTTTAGGTAGAGGTGGGATGAGATTCCCTAATTAAATGGGTTTCAGGTATCTCATAATTGAGAACAGAGTAGGAGCTAACCAGACACACTGAGGGAGGGAATTCCAGAGGATGAGAGAGGTTCTGGAGAAGTCCTGGAGGCAAGCATGGGAGGAGGTAACAAGAAAGCTAGAAAGCAAGAGGTCTTGGAAGAAGCTGAGTGGATGATTTGAGTGACATCTCGAGAAAAGGATGGTGATGTAGCTGGGGCAGAGTTGTGGGTGGCTTTGTATGTTGCAGTAAGTGGTTTGAATTTTATAAGTTGGGTGAGTGGACACCACTGAACAGATTGGCAGAGTAAGCATCCATGGATAGATTAGTAAGGTGTAGGAGTCTAGAAGCAGCATTCATGATAAACTGAATGGGAAGGGACCTGCAGTACTAAAGGCAGGAGATAACCAGAAAGGGAACAAGTTGTTTTGTGGTATTGTTAGTTAAGAAGGGGTGAGATCTAGAAATGTTATGAAGGTTAAAGTGGCAAGATTTAGCCAGTGATTGAATGTGGGGTCCTGAAGGAGAGGTCAGAATTTAGGATTACACATTGGCCTGTGTGGAAGGACTAATAACTGTTCTATCAATCTCAATGGTAAAGGAAGGAGGGGGGGTCAGCAATGAGGAAATATTACAAGCCCATTTTAGACAGATTGAGTTTGAGGAAATGGTGTGACATTCATACATGTCGCTCAATAAATTTGTGATTTCAGGAGATTGAGGGGGGTGAACTGGGGAGTAGAGAGATCTGGGTGTCATCAGCCTAGAGGTGGCATTTTTTTTTACATACTGTCACCCTAGCAGTGGGAGGTGATTTTTTTTTAAATTGATTGCTTTTACACCTAAAAAGGCTATAAAAGCAGTAATTTCTCCTTTTCTCTGGCTGCTTCCTGCAGCCATTGAGAAATACTGAGAGCTGCAATTGGTCACAGCTTATCACATGGTACAAAGCTGTTGTGAATGGCCTTGTACCATGTGACCTCTGTGATCATTCACAGAATTCACAAATAGTAAACAGTGATGTCAGGAAGTGACATCTTGTTTACTACTGTTCATGTGATCAGTGATTAGCCTAAAGATTATTGCTCCTGCAATGCAATGTTTGCTTTCAGCTGTCCTGAATGGGTTAAGTTCATGACAGTTCAAAATACAATTGATCTGTGATTGGCTCCAGCTGGTCACATGGCACAGGGTGACTGGCCCCATGTACCATGTGAGAACTGTAGTCCAATTACAGCTCTCCAGGAACAGAAGCAAAGCTGTTATGAATCAGATTAATTCATAACAGTTTTGTTGTTATTGTGATCATGTGATTGCATAGCGATCACATGACCCCCGGGTCCTGTTCACGGGGATCTGCATTCTGCTATGTCCTGTGAACACAGCAGGCATGGGGGGGGTGCGTGGCCGCTCGGGTGCACAGCGCCTCCCTGTGTTGGTATAACACCAGCAATGTACGGGTATTTCACTGGTCCTGTAGCTGCCATCCATTCGCAGTACATTGTGGGCGGGCAGACAGTGGTTAATGAAATGAATCCTCAAAAATACAACTTACCTAAAAATTGATCTGGAGCCAATCACAGATCAGTTGTATTTTGAACTGTCACCACCATGTTTCACTGTAGACACCATGCATTTTCTTTGTACTCCTCACCTTTGTGAAACCATACAGTTTCAAAGCCATCAGTTCCAAAAAACATTTATCTTGGTCTCATCACCACAGTACAGAGTCCCAGTAGTCTTTTCCTTTTTCTGCTAGGGCCATAACAAATACTAGGTGTTTTTTTTGTGCATGGGCTTCACGAGAGGCCTTCTTCATGGACGAAACTCATGCATGCCTTTCCTCTGCAGTGTATGCCGTATTGTGTCACAGGAAACAATCACCCCAGTTTGGCTTTCTACTTCTTTAGCTAATTGTAGTGAACTTGTATGGCAATTTTCTTCAACCCTTCTTATCAGAAGACGCTCCTGTCAAGGTGTTAACTTCCGTGGATGGCCTGGTCGTCTCTGTGAGATGGTCGCAGTTCTATGTTTGTTAAATTTTTGTATCACTTTTGTTACAGTATTCTGAATGATAAGTAAAGCTTTGCTGATCTTCTTGTAGCCTTCACCTTTCTTGAGTAAAGAAATTATTTTTTTTTCTCAGGCTAAGTAACGCCCTTTTATAATCACCAGTCTGCTGGACACCTGTTTAATGAATAATTAGACTCACCTGTAATTTAACTCTTGTTAATTAGGATTTTGTTGTCTAAAATGTAGCTTTGCTCCTAAGACTTTCATTGGGGGTGTATTCATTTTTGCAACACGGTCCTGAAAGAATTTGTTAGGAAAAATACTTATTTTGTGTGTGCAAATTAGCAAATCTTGTTTGCAATCAATGGTCCTCATATGTGGGAGTATTTTGTAGTATAGTGTCCCATAGAAAATGTTGATTCTGAGAGGAAAGTAAAGGTTTTCTGAGAAATCTGATGGGGTGTACTCATTTATGCTGAGCATTGTATACTGTATGTATTATGGAAAATTGCATTCCATACTTACAGTAATTTTTCTTTCCTGGATCCTCCCCATGTCAGCCTACCATGGGTCAGCTCTGTCCTCTCTGACCGCTCCAGGACAACCTCTTTCCTAGCCTATAAGAGCGGCTGTCTCCCCTCACTCAGCGTTCAACATAGCGCTTCTCGCGACGGAGACTGGGTGGGAATCTCCGGCTGACTTGGGGAGGATCCAGGAAAGAAAAATTACGATAAATATGGAAAACAATTTTACCTATTCCTGGACCTCCCCATGTCAGCCTACCACAGGATGTACCAAGCAAAGCTAAAAGGAACAAAGGGAGGGGAAAAAATAAGACACAAACAAACTGAATGCTGCATATACAGTAAACCTCTATTACTGACAGCCACTGCAATGACTGTAGGTCAAAAAAGACTGCACTGATGGAAAAGCCATATTAATTCTGTGGTGGCAAATAAATACATTTGCCATCCTCCAGCTTGCTGCTCTGCAAACCGCCTTTGCTGGTATTTTAACATATGCTGCCCATGAAATTGAAATGCTTCTTGTTGAATTAGCTCTCACTTCCAAAGGTGGCGGCAAGCCTAGGACTTTGTAGACAACCTGAATGGTCTTGACAATCCTTGAAGACATGACCTTGGGTAGTACCGTGAAGCCCTTCCTTGGCCCTTGATGGAAGGTATAAAGACTATCAAATTCACGGGTGTTCTCAGTGCATTTCAGATATACTGAGAATGAATGAACCAGATTTAACTTCTTCCACTCATCCTCTGACCCATCTTCCAGAAAAAGTGAAAGTGCAGACTCTCAACTTATATGGGATGAACTTGAAATTCATTGGAAGAAATTTGGGACCTGTCTCAGAATTACCCTGCCTTGGAGGATCCAGCAGTATGGCTCTCTAGCTAAAAAGGCATACATGTCAGATATTCTCCTTGTGGTAGCAATTGCTATCAAGATATATGTCCTCAGAGCCACATGGAATAAGGAACACCAATTTATCAAGTAAAATGGTAGGGCCAGCAAGGCATTCAAACCAAATGACAAATTCCCACAAGTGATCTAATCTTCACTGCTACCTTCAGAAAATGAGTGTCCAAAGGATTAAAGGCCCATCTTTTACTTGCCTTGGCTGAGAGGACTGAAACTTGAATTTGCAACTAATTATTCGCTTCCCGCCCGGCCTATGGCCAGATGGCGGCTGGCAAAACACCTTGTCCCTCCGGGTGGATGCCATATGGCGTCCTTTCAGGCATGTGCAGTTTGCATGCCCGCAGAGCTGCGCAGTGGTGTGATCTGTCACCGGCCGTGTACCTCGGACACGGCCGATGACAGATCTCAGTACCGGTCCCATTGCAGGTACCATGTGACCTGCTGTGACCAATCACAGGCGGTCACATGACAGTTGTATACAATGGATGGCTGCCTGTCATGCCATCCATTGTATACAAGTGTGGCTAGCTGTGAATGGTCACAGCGATCACATGCACAAGCTGGGCCAATCACAGCCCAGCTGTGTCATGTGATTAGCTGTGGCCAAATCACAGTTAAGAAAAAAAAAATCCTGAATAAATCAATTTCATTCAGGTAAATGCTTACTTATAGCAAAGTAATTCTTTGCTATAAGCAAATTGTGTAAAAAAAAAAATATATAGATCACTTCCCAAAGTAGTACAATGTTACTATGGTAACATTATACTATTTTGGTCATTGTGAAATATGAAAAAAAAT
Organism: Staurois parvus; assembly: GCF_062004578.1. Taxonomy (NCBI): domain Eukaryota; kingdom Metazoa; phylum Chordata; class Amphibia; order Anura; family Ranidae; genus Staurois; species Staurois parvus. Next base: position 15,511,080 of record NW_028317949.1, read on the forward strand.
CTTTAATAAAAAATATTTAAAAAATTATCAATTTTTTTTTTCGTACTTCCACCAGTTAGTGTCCCTGATCACCATCGTGCCAGTTATAAGATGATGCTGTACTGCACTGGTGACAGTATGTACAAAAAAATTGTGAAAATCATTTTTTTGATTTTTTCAGTTCCGAAAAATTATGACACAAAAATTACAACTTCAAAAAACTCGCCATGCCTCTTATGAAATACGTTGGAATGTCTACTTTGGAAAAATGGGTCATTTGGGGGATATCTGTACTGTTCTGACATTCTTGGACCTCAAGAAATGAGATTGGCTGTCAGTACTTCATGATTGATCAATTGTTTAGATATATCCCATAGTTTGTGAACTCTATAACTTTCCTACAGACTAAATAATAAATAGTAATTTGGGTTATTTTCACCAATGACATGTGGTAGAATACATCTTGGCCTAAATTTATGAAGAACAATTATTTATTTGCAAACTTTTATAACAGAAACAAAGAAAAACCTGTTTTTTAAAAAAAAATTTCCTTTTTTTTGTAAATTTAGCAAAAAATAAAAAGCCCGGTGGTGATTAAATACCACCAAAAGAAAGCTCTAGTTGTGTGAAGAAAATGATACAATTTTAGTTTTGGTACAATGTTTTATGATTGCGCAATTATCATTCAAAGTGTGAGAGCGCTGAAACCTGAAAATTGGCCTGGGCAGGAAGGGGGTAAAAGTGCACTGTATGGAATTGGTTATAAGCCAGGGCATTTTTTAAATTGTTTTGCAGGAATTTAAGACCATTATATACTGAGGGAATTGAAGCATTCCAGTTTTTGCCAGAAAGAATCCCAAAAGAAAGGCTTTCCATACCCGATGGAAGGTCGAAATAGTTGACTTTTTCCTAGCTTGCAACAAAGTGTTAACTACACCCTTTGACAGCTCCATATGTCTTAGAGACCACCTCTCAACCTCCAAAACATTCATTTCTGATTTGTGGGGTTCAGATGGAACCCCTGTTCTGAACCAGGAGATCCAAACAAATTGGGAGTTGAATTGGTTGTTCTAGCCTTATCCAAGTGGAAATCAAAGCCAGCTCGGCCAAAAGAGCAGGGTTATTATTTACTCCACTTTGCATTGTATCTTCAGGAGAACCCTTAGAATTAAAGGGATTGGAGGAAAGATGTGCACTAGGTCAAACCTCCACAGCCTGGAAAGGACATCTTGGCCCAAGGTTTGTGGGTCCCGAATTAGGAGAAGTAGAGGGAAACTGGAAGTTTATTGCTGACACCATCAGATTCAAGTCTGGTGTCGCCCAGGCTTTTTCTACAACAATATTGAACCGAGGCCCCATACGCCATGATTTACAAAACTCTGACTCTGGTCCGCCTTAATTTTCTCCATTCCTGGGAGTTATTAAGAAAGGGTAAATTCCCTTCTGCTCAAAGGAAGATTTGACAGGCTATTCTCAGGAGAGGCAAGTTTCTGGTGCCTGCTTGACAGGACAAGCAAGCCACTGTAGTCCAATTTTCTGAAAGCACCTGCACCACTTTTCCACGTAACAGATACTGGAAGGCTAGTAGAGTTAATCAGGAAGCTACTAACTCTAGGCTGATAGGAACTCTGTGTAGTCTGCCTCTTCTAATGACTTTGAACCTGGTGACCAAAGCTGTGGGCTCCCCAACCCACCAGCCTGGTCCTGGAGGCTTGAGAGGGACACTGCAATTCCGATTGCACAAAACCATCCATCAGGTTAATAAATGGGCTATCAGACCTGATATGAGGATCTTCCGGTTCAATACATGATGATCCCACTAGTGAAGGAAACTGAATTGAAACTTCCTTCCTCAGCATCTGACCCAAGGAACAACTGGGATGGTGGATAACAGAAGGTCCAGGTACTGCATGCACCCTCTTGCCAATAAGCAAGGTATGACGGGAGTTACTTTGGGTGGGGGGCCGATGGAACCCAGCTCACTTTGGAGAGGTGGGGAGACCCCTGTCTCAGATCCCCATATCCCTCTTATGTGTAAATCACTCTGTGCCTGTTAGGGGTACAGGGTGATCTGTCCTAATATTGGGGTGGGGGTTGTTGATTGTTTAATGTCAGGTGGCTGCATCCCATTGTTCTATTGTGCATCTTGCTTGGGAGCAAACTATTATGGGATGTATGTGTATTAGCTTAGTGGGGGGGTGTCTCCAGCAGCCCTCCCTCCTGATGTGACTGTCTGCTGGTGTGAATTTTGAATACCTGTGTGTTTCTTGTTACTAAATGTATATTGCCCCACCCCGTGTCATTATGCAGGGAGGGGGGATTTCCCCCTGAGTGTATATATCTTGTATCTGTGTTCAAATAAACTAGTCTACCTCCTGATTTACTTCAAGACTGGTGTTGTCTAGTCTTGTATGTTTGGCTGTGGTGTCTGTTGTTGGTGTTCGGATGGGGAAACGGTATTCTATCGGAAGTACCCAAGCCCAGTCTGGGTCAGTTCCATTACACAAGGCTTGCTCATTACTTCCCTCATCTGAGTCTGTATCTTTTGGACTTTCTTTTGGGGGAGAAAGATATAGCGGGAACTGCGTTGATTGCAGTTGACTCTTTTGATGGTTGATTATCCACCCAAAGCATTTGAGCATGTTACAGGTTAGAGACATGTGATCCATCAAATAATGAACTCGAAAAGTGCCCCTTGTATGCAAACCTGAGAAAGCGATAGTGAACCAGAACCATGGGGGCATGGAGATAGGTGCTTGCCAAACCCACTGAGGCCATCCAGTCTATGACTTTTACTACAGAAATGATGGCCTCCCAGGAATCCATCTTGAAAGGAGGGGCCTTCATAGAGGAATTCAGATATTCCAGGTCTAGAACTGGTCTGAGGGTGTCTGAGGACTTGGTCACCAGAACCAAAAAGGAACACTTGTCTTTGCCCCATTCTTGTCTTGGTACAGGAAAAATGACTTAAGCTATTAACAATTCCTTAATATATGCGTGCAAACAATTCAGTTTATCTGGACACACTGGTACCCAAATTCCCCCGAAGTAATACTGAGCTGCCTTTTTTCAAATTCTAGCAGATATCCACTTTGGATGACATCCAGAATTCAAGCATCCTCCAGAAAGGGTTGGGTGGAGACTCCTTTTGAAGGCCTTGTCGGAAGACCTAACTGGTTGGCTTAATTTGGACTTGACTCCCTTGTGAAATGCTGCACTGACATTCTTCCAATGTCTGAAAAATGGCCCAACATGCCTGTACACACTGGCTTCTTTGAAACGATTCTTAACTCTAATGAAAGAGCGAAAGGACTGATGTTGCCATCCCTTCTTCTGCAGGATAAGGCCTGACTTCCCACCAGATACATGATGAATGGCAGCTTAAAGGTTTTGACAAAATTGGGCTTCCCATCAAACAGAATTGAGACAAGGCTGTGTTTAGAGGCATTGTCAGCAGACCAATGCTTTAGTCATAAGACTATTTTGGTGTTACTGTGTTAACCATTAACTTTGCTGTCATTCTGCCACTTTGCCGCTTCAGCAATGAAGTCCACAGCTATCCTGAAGAATTGCACTTCTGAACCATAGGACTCCGTTTCTGCCACCCACAGTTTAGGGGCCATAGAAGATGGTCCTGTCACACTGTACATCCTCTTCAGATCTGCATCAATATGATGACCTTTACAGGTTGACCTTTATAGATGCAGTGAGTCTTGGATTTCAGTGATTTGTCACACTTGGATCGTGTGTATTGGTTACAATCGGATTGCATATATCAATTGCATATTTTTACCTGCTTTATTGGTTGAGGTAATTACATCTGGCAATTGGTGGCATTGAATATATGTGAAAAAATGACCAACAGGATTAGAATGATGTTAAACAGATGCCACTCCTAGCACTGCAATTTTTTTATACATCAATCTGTTGATTTTGTTACTATGTGCTAATGCATAGCATATTTTAATGATATATCATAAAGTTGAATTAATGGATAACATAGCCCATGGTTCTAGGGTGTAACACATTGGAGTTAAGTAGCTAAAATCAAATAGGCTGTTCGCTTTGCCAGGCATTTTGCACTTTGCAAAGGGAATTTGCCCTGAATTTTAGAGGGTCGTGGTCAATGGGGACTGTGGCTGAAGCCAGTATCTTCACTGTTTGAATTGGTTACCATTAACAAAAGTGCAGATTAACTTTGTTTACTTGTGTGTAGGATTGGAGTGGGGCATGCTCCTTTACAAGGCCATCATCTGGAGCTGAGGAGAAGCTGACAGAACAATATACAGGAGGCTTATGAGTGGCACTATTTATGCATATGTGACATGGTGAAATTTCATGTGAAAGAATACTCAATTATGTGCAAGGGAAAAAAAAATATTTTTGATGGGATGATGGAAGTCAGCAGGGATTCACCACATTTACCAAATTTTGGAAGAAAATTTCTTTGCAAAGTGCAACATCCCTTTCACAATGAATAGCCTATTTGTCTTTAGAAAATCAAGCCATTTAATTGTCTTTACTGAATAAGAATTGCAATTTGAGCAAGGGAAGGTCCCACATATTAAAAGTGTATTTCAAGAACACTGTATCAGTCAGGATCAACTCAGTGTGACATACCTTATTTTTTAAAGCTTGTCTACCAGGCACTTTCACCCCCTTCTGGCCCAGGCCATTTTTCAGCTTTCATTGCTTTCGCACTTTCAATGGCTATTGCGTGGTCATGCAACACTGTACATATACAAAGTTGTTATAATTTTTGATAGATTTTCTTTTGGTGGTATTTAATCACCACTCTTTTTTTTATTTTTTGTTAAATAAACAAAAAAAGACCAACAATCTGGTAAAAAAAAATTTGCAAACATGTAATTTTTCTCAATTCACTGATGTGCACTGATTAGGTTACACTAATGGCACTGATATGCAGCACTGGCTGCCATCCATCATTCTTCTATAGCCCGGTCATCAAGTGGTTAAATATTTTTTAATAAATGGAAAACATTCTATTAGGCTTCAAAATACGTCTTACATTTGCAATGACTGTTGATAATATTTGGTCACAAATAGCAAGGTATCAACCTTTTTTTTCTTGATTCTCTAATTTCAACAACCTATCAACAATCTCTACATCATGGCTCATCATGCGACTCCTATTTTTTCATCCTCTTTAATTAAATTGATTCTGTCAACACAGGATCACACTAAGCTTAGAGGTCACCTGTAAAATAAGTGGTGAGCAGAGTTAGTATGTTGAGATATCACTAAAAAAAATTAATTGTTACATTTCAGACCAAGAATGTCATTCATGGTCCATAATATAACAAAAACATATCAGCATTAAACTAATAATAAAGGAGCTATCCTTTTCAGATGCTGACTTATTTACGAATACATTTATCTGCTTTTTTAAATAAAAGTATCTGTCAAAATGCAAATAATTATCTTTCAAAATAAATTTCAGAAAGAAAGTGTAATGTTTCACAAATGATTGCTCAATGTATTTCACACCTGCCTCATGGGATATCATGGTTAGGAGATTTAACACATCCAATGTACATAACTAAAAAATGGGTGGAATAAATCCTAATTTAGCAAGTCTGCCTGTACAGTAAAATCCAGTCTTAATGTACTGTAGCTAGGCAGCTAACAGTTATGGAATAAATCAGTTTGAAATGCTGAGAGAACTTGATTTTTTTTTTTTTTATCATTGTGATACAGGATTTATATAGAGCTAACAATTTTTGCAGCACTTTACACAATAGACTGCTTTTGAATGACACAAACAGTTACACTTAAATCAAAAATCAACAAAACCAGCAACATAAAATATTGAATGAATCCATGCACAGAGTTTTATCGCTATGCAAGATTTATTATATCAAAAGCAATTTGTGCAGTATGTTAAAAAATGAGGGGATACAGTACAGTTACAGTAGAATTCAAGAGTAGAGAATTAGGATGTCTCTGCTTGTGAGAGCTAACTTTATAAAGGGCCTAAGGGCAAGTGATTCAAAAGGTACAGTAGTAATGATGTTGGAATGAGTTATCTGAGAAAGTAAAATTTAACAGTTAGCCACAGGCAGAATAGGCTTGCCTGAATAGATGATGTTTCAGGGAACACCTAAAAGCAGACAAAGTAGGAAATGGCTTTACAGGAAGTTCCAGAGAGTGGGAGTGGCTCAGGAGAAATCCTAGACATGAACATAGGAGGAGGTGACAAGAGAGCTAGAGAACAGAAGGTCTTGGGAGGTGCATAGAGACCAGTTTGATTACTATGTTGAGATGAGGTTAATAATGGTAATGGTAATGAATATTAGCTCTTTGAATTATGACAAATAATCCCAAGAGACTTATGAATACCGCAAAAGATGCCACTGAAATTGAAATATAATATTTGTAAATAGAACAGCAATCATAATTAATAATGTTTAAACAGAAACAATATACAAAACAATTGTTACATGCGTTGTTATGGAGGATTTTCTTATCAGACGTGCATACAAATGCTGGATGATTGAAGAATGAATTCATATACTGAACAGTTACCAAAGTATTAGTAGTAGTAGTTGCTGTGTGGGCATAATTATATTGGTTCTTTTTATTTGACCATGTGCAGGTAATCCTATAAGGGGCTTTTACCTCCTATGGCCACTGATACCCATCTTGGGCAAGACTAATGGTGCAAAAACCTATTACTACTACTTTTGTAACTACTCAGTAGATGAATTCATCCTTCAATCATCCAACATTTCTATGCACTTCTGGTAAGCCTCCATAACAACAGGTTGAGTGTCAGGAATGGACTGGCCAGCAATGGTGGGACTCACCTGCCTTTTTATCTGCAGTACCAGGGCTGGCCAGCGGGTGCTCCCAGCAATCAGAGACTCAACCTTTCAGCCAGCTAACACCTGGAACTGATTATACTGGTGTATTTAAGGGATGGCCAGACCTGCAGACTCTGCCTTGGTGTTGTGTTTGTCCTGGGCCCTGTATCTGTCCTGCATCCTGTTTCTGTTCCTTTGCTGACCCTGCCTGATCTGAACCGCTGCTGACTTCTCCTGCTCTGATCCCGGCTCGCTCCTGACCATCCCTCTGCCTGACCCTCTGTACCACGCTGCTTGCTACCTGTTCTGATCCCTGGCTTGTGACCCTGACCATCCCTCTGCCTGACCCTCTGTACCACGCTGCTTGCTACCTGTTCTGATCCCTGGCTTGTGACCCTGACCATCCCTCTGCCTGACCCTCTGTACTACGCTGCTTGCTACCTGCTGAACCTGGCCTGTGACCCCGACCAATCTCTGCTTGCTCCCCCTGTACCTACCTGCCCTATTGATATTGACCCGGCCTGCCTGACGACGCTTGCTTGTATGTACTGTTATCTGTGGGTGGTTGGTTTGGTTTGTTTGCACTGTACTATGTTTTAGTATTGCACTGCGTTTATGTTTGTATTGTTAGTGTTAATTATATTGTTTATCACATATCTGAAGTCTGCATTTCCCTGCGTCAGTCACACACCTCTGGTCATACCTGGGAGCCCTGACATTACACCAAGGCCAATCCTGACCAGAAGTGGCTGCACAGGGAAGCCATCTTGGCTTGTTGCTGGGAAAGATGGATCTTGATGAGGTTGTGTATTTATATCTGCTTGTGTTTGATGACAGAGAGTATGCTTATCAAACTCTGAAGGAGTATCCCCGGGATGAACTGCTAGAATGTATACGGCTCGCTCATGTTCTAGTAGATCAGGGCACAGAGTTCTCTGAGGTGCAACCTTTGATTGAGGTTTGTGCGGAGTTGGTTTCATCTGGTACCCCTGAATGCAGGGATGATTTTTTGCCGCCATTTAGTGCCGACCAGGTAGAGTCCCTGGTATGGTTATTAGAGGATGATGTGGGTTACTTTCTGGAGCGTTATTCCACATGTTCACCACAGGTACTAAGAGATTGTATAAACGCAGTGCAGTCTTTGGTCAGACAGGGTTTGTGTAAGCTCAGCGTTGTTCAACCCATACTGCAGACATGGACAGACTTGTTGCACCCAGCCTCAGTCAGCCTACAAAGACCCAGTCCTGCTTCTAATCTATTTCCTCAAAGCTCTATTCCTGTATTCCCAACAGCTCCTCCTGCCCTGCTATCTACCGCATGTCAGTCCCCTGTTCCCACTCGCTGCACCTATCCTGCCTTTAACCCTGTAAAGAAGTCCTCTGTAGCAACTGTTCCCTCCCCTGTTCCATCCTCCAGCTCTTCTCTGTCTCCAGCTGCTCCATTCGTTTGCAGACCTACGTTTAGTTGCAGTGCTCCAGTAGTTAAAACCAGATAAAAGCGAAAATTCTTTCCAACCAATACCATCCTGCCAGTATCCAAACCGGTGAGCCTGCCGTCTGAGAACCTGCCTTCCGTGGTTCAGCCTGGTGCCTCTACTCAGCCTGATGCCTGTACTCAGCCTGATGATCCTATTAGGCCAGTTGACTCGATACCCGCTGTTGATCCAGACGATCCGGTACCTGATCCAGTGCCTGCTTGTATGATGCCAGTTGACTCGGAGCCCACTGTCGTGCCTGGTGACTCGGTGCCCGCCACTTCGCCTGGGGGCCCGAGGCCTGTCGCTCCACCTGGGGGTCCGGCGCCCGCCGCTCCGCCTGAGGGCCCGAGACCTGTCGCTCCACCTGGGGGTCCGGCGCCCGCCGCTACGCCTGAGGGCCCGAGACCTGTCGCTCCACCTGGGGGTCTGGCGCCCGCCGCTCCGCCTGAGGGCCCGAGACCTGTCGCTCCATCTGGGGGTCCGGCGCCCGCTTCTCCGCCTGAGGGCCCAAGACCTGTCGCTCCACCTGGGGGTCTGGCGCCCGCCGCTCCGCCTGAGGGCCCGAGACCTGTCGCTCCACCTGGGGGTCCGGCGCCCGCCGCTCCGCCTGAGGGCCCGAGACCTGTCGCTCCACCTGGGGGTCCGGCGCCCGCCACTCCGCCTGGGGGCCCGAGACCTGTCGCTCCGCCTGGGGGCCCGAGACCTGTCGCTCCACCTGGGGGTCCGGCGCCCGCCGCTCCGCCTGAGGGCCCGAGACCTGTCGCTCCATCTGGGGGTCCGGCGCCCGCTGCTCCGCCTGAGGGCCCGAGACCTGTCGCTCCGCCTGGGGGCCCAAGACCTGTCGCTCCACCTGGGGGTCCGGCGCCCGCCGCTCCGCCTGAGGGCCCGAGACCTGTCACTCCACCTGGGGGTCCGGCGCCCGCCACTCCGCCTGAGGGCCCGAGACCTGTCGCTCCAACTAGGGGGTCCGGCGCCCGCCGCTCCGCCTGAGGGCCCGAGACCTGTCGCTCCACCTGGGGTCCGGCGCCCGCCGCTCCGCCTGAGGGCCCGAGACCTGTCGCTCCATCTGGGGGTCCGGCGCCCGCCGCTCCGCCTGGGGGCCCGAGACCTGTCGCTCCGCCTGAGGGCCCGAGACCTGTCGCTCCACCTGGGGGTCCGGCGCCCGCCGCTCCGCCTGAGGGCCCGAGACCTGTCGCTCCACCTGGGGGTCCGGCGCCCGCCGCTCCGCCTGAGGGCCTGAGACCTGTCGCTCCACCTGGGGGGCCGAGACCTGTCGCTCCGCCTGGGGGCCCGAGACCTGTCGCTCCACCTGGGGGTCCGGCGCCCGCCGCTCCGCCTGAGGGCCCGAGACCTGTCGCTCCATCTGGGGGTCCGGCGCACGTTGCTCTGCCTGAGGGCCCGAGACCTGTCGCTCCGCCTGGGGGCCCAAGACCTGTCGCTCCACCTGGGGGACCGGCGCCCGCCGCTCCGCCTGAGGGCCCGAGACCTGTCGCTCCACCTGGGGGTCCGGCGCCCGCCACTCCGCCTGAGGGCCCGAGACCTGTCGCTCCACCTGGGGGTCCGGCGCCCGCCGCTCCGCCTGAGGGCCCGAGACCTGTCACTCCACCTGGGTGTCCGGCGCCCGCCGCTCCGCCTGAGGGCCCGAGACCTGTCGCTCCATCTGGGGGTCCGGCGCCCGCCGCTCCGCCTGGGGGCCCGAGACCTGTCGCTCCACCTGGGGGTCCGGCGCCCGCCGCTCCGCCTGAGGGCCCGAGACCTGTCACTCCACCTGGGTGTCCGGCGCCCGCCGCTCCGCCTGAGGGCCCGAGACCTGTCGCTCCATCTGGGGGTCCGGCGCCCGCCGCTCCGCCTGAGGGCCCAAGACCTGTCGCCCGAGACCTGTTGGTTTGGTTTGCTTGCACTGTATTATGTTTTAGTATTGCACTGCGTTTATGTTTGTATTGTTAGTGTTACTAAATTATATTGTTTATCACATATCTGAAGTCTGCGTTTCCCTGCGTCAGTCACACACCTCTGGTCATACCCAGGAGGCCTGACATTGAGTAAGTGTAACATAATAAAACTGCATAAAGCTATAGCTATATTCTTGATATAAAAATTGTGTATATATGCATGTGTGTGTGTATTTGTGGGCATGTCTACCCCATTCATAGTCTTGTGTCAGTCTCCCTAAAAAGTCTTGTTCTTTTAGTATAAGCAAATTCAAGACTCTCCATGCCTCCTCCCTCACAGAGCTTGGTGTAGTAGTTCTACGCACATATAGAAGGCCAGAAATTTGAGCCCCTGACAGAGAAGAGGCCTCTAGCTACACTGACATTCCAAATAAGTCAGCGGAGATTGGGAGTGTTACACCTACACTCTAATCACACATTCATAATCAAAAGGGTCCCTATCCTCCTTTGGTATCACTGTGATATGTGCTGAAAGAGCATCAAGGGAGAAGAATACCCTTTAAGAGTTAATTATAGTCACCAAGAAATTTTGGTATCAGGGTACATTGAAATGATTACAATATTTTTTGTTTTGTTCATAGTAAATTCTACGTACATTGATCAATTTTAATTTAACATTGCCTAGCAAAAGGTTCTTTAACTTTTCCATGAGTAATCCACTGTGGATTATGCCAGAGTGTATTTGTGAATCCTTTCTAGTTTCTAATCCTACCTAGTCATATCATATACGTATAATGATGCCGGCGCCAGAGAGAGAAGATGGCTGGTGAAACCAGCTGTGGTGAGGACACCGCTGGGCCGAGGGACAGGGAAGTGTTTGTATTTTAAGAGTCAACAGCTAGTTTTTGTAGCTGCTGACTTTTTTTTCAGGTGGAACTCCACTTTAAATGTAAAGCAAATAGCCTGAAACTCTGACCAAAACAAGGTGAGAAGAGGACAATCTGGAAATATATGTAATAGAGTACCCTTTTTTTTGGCAGTGCCAACAAAGCAGTAAATGTTGGGGAAACATTTTATTTGCTACATTTGGGGTTAAATGCCATCTTGTAAGAGGTTTATAACTTATTAGAAATTGAGGCTTTTTGAGCCAATATGAGAACAGGATCATTTTTCTGGTATACAATTCCAGTCCACCCTGTCAAATGGTTTCTCAGCATCGGACAAAAGAAGGAGAAGCGTTACCTTAGAAGAAATTGCTTGATGTACCAAGTTTAAGGTTTGAATGGTTTTATCCATTTCCTTCCTACCAGATATAAATCCAGACTGATCAGGATGGAACAAAGGAGGTAGGAATGGGGGAAAGCTGTTTGCGATCATTTTTGCAAATATTTTTTAGTGTGTGTTCAACAGTGCCATTGGTCAATAAATGCTACAATCAGAAGGGTCCTTATCCCCCTTTGGTATCACTGTGATATGTGCTGAAAGAGCATCAAGGGAGAAGAATACCCTTTCAGAGTGAACTATAGTCACCAAGAAATGTTGGTATCAGGGTACGTTGAAATTATTATAATAAGTCAAAGTAAACCCATTAGAACCTAGCACTTTACTAGTTTTCATTGCTTTGATTGATGTAAACACTTCATACGTCATGATTTCCACTTCAAGATCTTCAGCTTCTGCTCACTCAATTTAAGAGCAATAAAAAAATTGCAATGTAGGAGATATCTTTGATTTTGGAAGATGCAAAGCTGGAGAAAGTATTCACCATATCCTGTTGGATGTTTTGGAATTGGCCAGTGGAGCCCTGGTATTTGAGCACTATATGTAGTAACCTTAAGGTCCTTTAATGTTCATGCTAGCTTTTTTCTATTTTTTTTGTTTTGTTCATAGTAAGTTTTACGTACATTGATCAATTTTGATTTAACATTGTCTAGCAGAAGGTCCTTTAACCCAAGTAATCCACTGCGGATTAGGCCTGAGTATATTTGTGAATCCTTTCTAATTTCTAGTCCTATCTAATCATAGATTCATTTGTTCAAACTGTTCTCTTTTTGTTTGAGAGCCTAGTTGGATAAAGACACCTCTAATATAACATTTGTAAGTCTCCCAAAGAGTTAATAGGTGTCCTTCTCCCAGGTCATTAAGGTGGAAGAAAGTGTAGAGTTCTGCTTCCAGCATGACCTGGTGTTGTGGATCCTCTAGGAGTAACTCATTTAGCCACTATATTGTAGAACCTTGAGATTTGTCCCTCAAATTAGGGATGCACGTGTTCAGGGCATGATCAGAAAAGAAGATAAAACCTGATTGTAGCTGCAGAAAGAAATAGAAAGATAGGTTAATATAATGTATAAAGATGTAGTCAATATGGGAATAAGACTGATGGACATTGGAGAAAAATTTGTAATCTTTATCATTTGGGTGTAATAATCTTCATGTATCCTTCAGTCTTAGATCATGTAGAGCCTTTTTGACCTTTTTAAGGGTTTTGTTAAGATATCTGGAAAACTAATATGCTAACTTTCATTAGGGTACATGATACAAATATAGAAACCAAATGTTAGCCAACTAGAATTTTTTGAATGGAAAAGTTGGTTTCTTGAATAATGCAATGAGTTCTCATCCTCTTTAGTTTCAAGAATGCTTCTCAGGGATGTTCAATCCTTTTATATTTATTGAAATTATGTTTACCCCCAACTTATTTCAGACCGATCAATATTGTCCACTGAAAGCTGGAAAAGAAAAAAAGAAAAAAGAAATTCAGAAATGCATGAGAAACAAATAAGGGAAACAGGAAAGGGAAACTAAAAAGTTGCAAAAAACCACCAATTTATATGAAAGAGTAATCCACATTGTCTTGCCAAAAATAAATAAGTGAAGCTGGGCAGCAAGGATCACACCCAGGCAACTTATGTGGGAGCCGAGGAAGGCAATGGACTATGTATGAGATGTCACTGGAACCAACCTTTCCCTGAAAAATATAAAGAATAAGAAAAATAGATACTGTAACTTTGGAAACTGAAAAATCATAATGTCTCCTAACTGGGTCGACTGGCAAAGAAAAGAGTTCCAGGCTCTGAAACCCACTGTCTTATAAAAAAAATAATAAGGTAAATATTATTCACCTCTATGTAATCTGAACCACAAAAAAACAGGGAAAAAAGAAATTGAATCCCATTTCCCCCCTCATCAAATAAATAACCAAATATTTCTGTGTCATCCAACTATAATGAGAATAGCACCAAACCACTTTATAGGGTAAGCACAAGTCAACAGAGGTGAGTATTATGACCCACCCTCTAAGGTCTAATAAATGTTTTGCCCCTGGGAGTCTTGACTGCCATGACAGCAGCTGGGTGATCAACTCAATATTGGATAACTGGTTATGTTATTTATGTCGAGTGGTTGCTTCCTTATAAATGAGCATAATGGTAGATGTAGACAGTTCAAAGATGTTTCCTATGAAATAGCTGGTAAATATATTTAAAAGGACAATCCAGGAAAAGACCATGCAGCCTGTGTACAAAAACATTGAAAAATAATCATATTGAGCCCAGGTAAAGATCAACAATGGTTTTACTTGATCAAAAAAATTAAAAAGACAATGTAATAGTCTCATCGGTACACTATATACAGTCATGGCCGAAATTGTTGGCACCCTTGATATTTTTCCTGAAAATCAAGTATTTCACACAAAAAAGGTATTGCATTAACACATGTTTTGCTATACACATGTTTATTCCCTTTGTATGTATTGGAACAAATATAAAACAGAGGCAGAAAAGCAAATATGACATAATGTCACACAAAACCCCAAAAATGGGCTGGACAAAAGTATTGGCACCCTTAACTTAATATTTGGTTGCACACCCTTTGGAAAACATAACTGAAATCAGTCGCTTCCTATAACCATCAATAAGCTTCTGACACCTCTCACCCGGAATTTTGGACCACTCTTCCTTTGCAAACAGCTCCAGGTCTCTCTTATTGGAAGGACACCTTTTCCCAACAGCAATTTTAAGATCTCTCCACAGGTGTTCAATGGGATTTAGATCTGGGCTCATTGCTGGCCACTTCAGAACTCTCCAGCGCTTCTTTGCCATCCATTTCTGAGTGCTTTTTGACGTATGTTTGGGGTCATTGTCCTGCTGGAAGACCCAGGATCTTGGACGCAAACCCAGCTTTCTGACACTGGGCCCTACAGTGCGACCCAAAATCCTTTGGTAATCCTCAGATTTCATGATGCCTTGCACACAGTCAAGGCACCCAGTGCCAGAGGCAGCAAAACAACCCCAAAACATCATTGAACCTCCACCATATTTTACCGTAGGTACTGTGTTTTGTTCTTTGTAGGCCTCATTCCGTTTTCGGTAAACAGTAGAATGATGTGCTTTACCGAAAAGCTCTATCTTGGTCTCATCTGTCCACAAGACGTTTTCCCAGAAGGCTTTTGGCTTACTCAAGTACATTTTGGCAAACTGTAGTCTTGCTTTTTTATGTCTCTGTGTCAGCAGTGGGGTCCTCCTGGGTCTCCTGCCATAGCGTTTCATTTCATTTAAATGTCGACGGATAGTTCGCGCTGACACTGATGCTCCCTGAGCCTGCAGGACAGCTTGAATGTCTTTGGAACATGTTTGGGGCTGCTTATCCACCATCCGGACTATTCTGCGTTGCAATCTTTCATCAATTTTCCTCATCCGTCCACGACCAGGGAGATTAGCTACAGTGCCATGGGTTGCAAACTTCTTGATAATGTTGCGCACTGTGGACAAAGGCAAATCTAGTTCTCTGGAGATGGACTTGTAACCTTGAGATTGTTGATATTTTGCCACAATTTTGGTTCTCAGGTCCTCAGACAGTTCTCGTCTCCTCTTTCTGTTGTCCATGCTTAGTGTGGCACAGACAGACACACAATGCAAAGGTTAAGTGAACGTCTCTCCTTTTTATCTGCTTTCAGGTGTGATTTCTATATTGCCCACACCTGTTACTTGCCCCAGGTGAGTTTACAGGAGCATCACATGCTTGTAACATTCTTATTTATCCGCAGTTGTGAAAGGGTGCCAATACTTTTGTCCAGCCCATTTTTGGAGGTTTGTGTGACATTATGTCGAATTTGCTTTCTTTCCTCCCTTTTTTTGTTTTGTCCCAATACACACAAAGGGAATAAACATGTGTATAGCAAAACATGTGTTAATGCAATACGTTTCGTGAGAAATACATGATTTCCTGGAGAAATATCAAGGGTGCCAACAATTTCGGCCATGACTGTATAAAGTCACCCATTATGGCCTTGCATTATTATTGAGTGAAAACCCACTTCAACCACTTGCCCTCCTGAGGATTCCACCCCCCCACCTTCCTGATCAGGCCATTTTTTGCGTTAAGGCACAGATAACAAAAAAAATTAAAAAATCAAACTTGGTCGTAAATTTAGGCAAAATGTTTTCTGCTACATGTCTTTGCTAAAAAAAAAAAAAAATATGTGTAAATTAATTGGTTTAAGTGAAAGTTATAGCATCTACAAATGGCAATATATATATATATATATATATATATATATATGTGTATATATATATATATATATATATATATATATGTGTATATATATATATATATATATATATATATATATATATATATATATATATATATGTGTATATATATATATATATATATGTGTATATATATATATATATATATACTGGGATTTTTTATTTTTTATTTTTACTAGTAATGGCGGTGATGGGTGACTTATAGTGGGACTGCAGCTGTCAGGGATCCTCTCGGTCTCCGCCGCGTTGGTCCCGGCGCAGGCGCAGTGTGCCGCCCTGTGCTGGGACTCGAGCATTAGGTCCGGGCCGGCCGCGGCGTTCGAGTTCGCGCATGCGCAGTAGAAGCCGCGGCCGTCCGCTGGGCACCAATGGCAGCGCAGGGCGGGATATTTAAATGGCCCTGAGCTGTCATTCAGTGCCTTCTGGTCTTACCTGTATCCTGTATCTGCGAACCTGTGAATAGTAAGTTGCTGACCCGGATTGTGCTTGACCTTGCTGTATTTCTCCTGCCCTGACCCTTGCTTTGCCTGACCTCTCTCTTGAATGCCCCCTATTGGATCTGACCTGCTGTTGCTGACCTGGCGTGTGACCCGACTATTCTCTGCCCGCTGCCTTGTACCATACCGTCCTCCCTGTTACCGACCCGGCTTGTCTGACCCTGCACCTGCTCAGCCATCCATCCGTCCATCCCTCCCAGTGGGGTCTCCTGACCTCCTCATATCAGGCTCTTCCCCGCAGGAGCCCTCGGCGAATACCACTACCACTAACGGGTTTGCCCAGTAGCCACGACCTGGTCTCGGGGGGCTCCAAGTCCATCCCCACCATCAGGGGCCCTGGTGAACAAGCCCCCTGGGACTTAGACTCCGTGCTCTGGAAACACCTATTTAGTGGAGTGCTAGTGGTACCGCCGGGCGGTCCCTTACAGTACCAGAAGGCCATGACGGAGCCTCGAGGAGGACCCTCCCCGCTGGAGGAAGTTTGTAGGCACCTGGCTTCCTTGACGCAAGCGGTAAACGTTTTACAGGACAGGTGTTTGCAGATTGAAAATCGGTTCCAGGCCTGCACGATATCTGCCCCTGCACCACAGGCTCCGACCCCTGCACCTCCGCCCGTAGCGGCCCCTGGGCCTGCTTCAGGGGTTCCCGCATCACTTCCTATGACCGAACCCCGGGTACCCCTACCGGAGCGTTTTCACGGGGACCTCACACGCTTCAGGTCGTTCCGTGAATCCTGCCTTCTCTATTTTGAGTTGCAACCTCGTACTTTTTTGACGGAATCGGTAAAGGTGGGGTTTGTCATCTCCCTCCTGCAGGGTGAACCCCAAGACTGGGCCCACCGACTGAGAGGGAACAATGACCCCCACCTAGGCTCAGTTAACATTTTTTTTGACGCAATGGCCATCTTATATGATGATCCACAGCGGGCAGCTTCGGCCGAAGCTACCATTTACACACTCCGGCAGGGCCGACGGGCGGCGGAGGAGTACGCCTCTGACTTTAGGCGTTGGATGGGGGACACACGCTGGAACGAGTTTGCCCTTGTGCACCAGTTCCGCATGGGCCTGTCAGAGGCCCTGAAAGACGAGCTCGCCCGGGTAGAAATGCCTGAGGCGCTTGAAGACTTAATTGCACTAACCATCAAGATTGACCGAAGACTGCGGGAACGCAGGTTTGAGAGGTCCGGTCAGGGTCGAGGAGGTTCCTGGGGGTCTTTCCAGGGTCACAGCCAATCCACTAGGCCACAGTTCCTGAACCCACCACCGGAGGATGCTCCTGAACCCATGCAGCTAGGCCTGGCACGACCTAAGCTATCTCCAGAGGAACGCCAGCGCAGACGCTCCCAGAACCTATGCCTCTACTGTGGTGAAGCTGGTCACATGGTACGATCCTGCCCGCAGACACTGAGTAAGTGCACCTCTTCTTCCTTATCTGTTGGCGATGTTCATTCTTCCCAATACTTAGTTGTACCCCTCTCCTTTCAGCTGCCAGAAAGGACCGTGGAAGTGACAGCCATTATTGACTCGGGGGCATGCAGCTGTTTTGTAGATATTAATTTTGCTCACCAGCAGGGTATTCCCCTCCAACCAAAAGAAAAGGGGTTCAACATATTTCTGGCCGATGGGTCCCGGATAAGATCAGGGGTGGTTAACCAGGAGACCCCTTCCATTTCTACCTCCATTGCCAGCCAACACCAGGAACTCCTCCGCTTGGATGCCATTGCATCACCCCTTTTTCCAGTCATTCTGGGGCTTCCGTGGTTACGGGCTCATAACCCCCAGATTGACTGGGAAACCAGGGTAGTCTCGTTCCCTTCCTCATACTGTCGGGAACACTGCCGCACTTCGGGCCCGGGGGTTCCCCAGGTCCTTGTGTGCTCAGAGGGGGATGCCGACTTAAGGCAGGTCATTCCGGCAGCCTACCATGAATTCCTTGATGTATTCAGTAAACGGGGAGCAGATACTCTACCCCTCCACCGCCCGTATGACTGTCCCATCGACCTGTTACCTGGCTCAGAGATCCCTTTCGGGTGGATCTTCCCCCTTTCGGAGCTTGAATTGGGGGCCCTTAGGGAATACATTGAGGACAGCCTGCAGAAGGGATTCATCCGCCCCTCTACCTCTCCAGCAGGGGCAGGGATTTTCTTTGTAGAAAAAAAGGACAAGACCTTGAGACCGTGTATTGATTACCGGGAATTGAATAGAGTTACAATCAAAAACCGTTACCCCCTGCCGTTGGTACCAGAATTATTCCAGAGTTTAAAGGCGGCAGTGGTGTTCACAAAACTGGACTTAAGGGGAGCGTACAACCTGGTTCGCATAAGGGAGGGGGACGAGTGGAAAACGGCATTCCGCACCCGCTTCGGCCACTTCGAGTATCTGGTCATGCCGTTCGGTCTGTGCAATGCACCCGCCACCTTCCAACACTTTGTGAACGACATTTTTAGGGATTTCCTGGATGTCTTTGTTATAGTCTACTTAGACGATATTTTGATTTTTTCACCTTCTCTGGGGGAGCACAGGGTTCACGTAGCAAAGGTATTAGGGCGGTTGCGGCAGCATGGCTTATACGCCAAAGCTGACAAATGTTGCTTTGAACAGTCTAGTATTACTTTTCTGGGTCTGATTATCTCCACCGCGGGGGTCGCGATGGACCCTCAGAAAGTCTCTGCAATATTGGATTGGCCTGAACCCACAGACAGGAAGGGCGTCCAACGGTTTGTCGGGTCGCAAACTTTTACCGCAAGTTCATCAAGAACTTCTCGGGTCTGGTCTCCCCCATTACTCAGCTAACCAAGCTTGGAACTCGATTCAGGTGGACGCCAGAGGCGCAGGAAGCTTTTGAAGCTTTGAAGAAACTATTCACTTCGGCACCCATCCTGGGTCACCCCGATGCCGCCTTACCCTACATCTTGGAGGTAGATGCGTCAGAGAATGCGGTAGGTTCCATCCTGTCCCAGCGGAAGGGCACCAGGGAATTGCTCCACCCTGTGGCATTCTTCTCACGGAAACTCACCCCGGCGGAAAGGAACTACGATATCGGCGATCGTGAACTTCTGGCGATTAAGACAGCGTTAGAGGAATGGAGGTACCTGCTGGAAGGTGCCTCACACCCCATCTTAATATTTACGGATCATAAGAATCTGGAGTACCTGAGGACCGCCAAACGCTTACGCCCACGACAGGCAAGATGGGCACTGTTCTTCTCAAGATTCAATTTCCACATTACATACAGGCCGGGATCAAAGAATACGAAGCCAGATGCGTTGTCACGAATGTACGAGGACGCCAAGGAGGCCCCAGCGCCCGACACTATCCTGTCTTCAGGGAACTTCTTGGCGCTCCAGACGGACCTTCGTTCCAAGATAATGGAGGCGTCCACGGCCTTATCCATCCCAGCCGGGGTGCCCCTCCAGAACAAGGGGGGACTCCTGTGGAAGGAAGATCGGATTGTGGTGCCAGAGGGAATCCGAACTCTGGTCTTGGGCCATTGCCATGACCACCCGATGGCAGGGCACTTTGGGTCGGCCAAGACCTTAGAGCTCCTCCGACGCTCCTTCTGGTGGCCGGACATGGCAAAAGACTGCAAACACTACGTCAACTCCTGCATCACCTGCCAGAGGAACAAACCATCAAGGTGCAAGGCTTGGGGTCTTCTGCGGCCTTTACCAATTCCCGAACGGCCTTGGCAGAAAATTTCGATGGATTTCATAGTCGAGCTCCCACCTTCACGGGACCACACAGCAATTCTTGTGGCCGTGGACCGTTTATCTAAGATGGCCCACTTTATACCATTAAGGAAGACTCCGTCGGCAGCCGAAACTGCGCGAGTATTCATTCGGGAGATTGTAAGACTGCACGGGGTCCCTGAAGACATCGTCTCTGACCGAGGGGTTCAGTTTACCTCAAGATTTTGGAGGGCTCTGTGTAAAGCTCTGAACATCCAACTGTCCCTCTCTTCTGCATTTCACCCTCAGTCCAACGGACAGACCGAGAGAACCAACCAGACTCTGGAGCAGTACCTGCGCTGCTATACATCTTTTGCCCAGGATGACTGGATACCACTTCTACCCTTGGCGGAATTCGCGTACAACAACGCGTGCCATTCGGCAACGGGGCAGTCCCCGTTCTTCTCCAATTGTGGGTTTCACCCTACCTTCCTCCCGGACTTGGTCCCTGAATGCCCAATTCCGGCAACGCAGGATACATTGACGTTCTTCTCCTCGAACAACAAGAAGCTACAGGAAGCCCTAATTCGGGCCCAAGATGACTACAAGAGGGCATTCAACAAGAGACGAAGGGGAGATCTGGTGTTGCGACCCGGTGAGAAGGTTTGGTTGTCTACTTCTAACTTAAGGATGCTTTGCCCCTCAAAGAAATTAGGCCCTAAATTTATAGGACCCTTTTGCGTTAAGCGGATGGTCAACGAGGTGGCCTACGAACTTGTCCTCCCTGACACACTTAAGATCCACCCAGTCTTCCATGTGTCCCTGCTGAAGCCAGTAGTCCCGGATACCTTCCCTGAACGTGAATCTGGGCCTCCGCAGGCCATATCGGTAGAAGGGGAAGAGGAATTTGAGGTGGAATCAATCTTGAAGTGCCAAAGGAGGGGGGGCCAGACCCAATTCCTAATCAAATGGAAGGGCTATGGCCCTGAGGATAATTCTTGGGAACCTGCCCATAATGTCCATGCACCTAGACTTGTCCGGAGGTTCTTTCGCGATCACCCGTGGTGGAGAGATCGGGTGGGCATCCGGAGGTTGCCCGTAGGGGGGGGCAATGTCAGGGATCCTCTCGGTCTCCGCCGCGTTGGTCCCAGCGCAGGCGCAGTGTGCCGCCCTGTGCTGGGACTCGAGCATTAGGTCCGGGCCGGCCGCGGCGTTCGAGTTCGCGCATGCGCAGTAGAAGCCGCGGCCGTCCGCTGGGCACCAATGGCAGCGCAGGGCGGGATATTTAAATGGCCCTGAGCTGTCATTCAGTGCCTTCTGGTCTTACCTGTATCCTGTATCTGCGAACCTGTGAATAGTAAGTTGCTGACCCGGATTGTGCTTGACCTTGCTGTATTTCTCCTGCCCTGACCCTTGCTTTGCCTGACCTCTCTCTTGAATGCCCCCTATTGGATCTGACCTGCTGTTGCTGACCTGGCGTGTGACCCGACTATTCTCTGCCCGCTGCCTTGTACCATACCGTCCTCCCTGTTACCGACCCGGCTTGTCTGACCCTGCACCTGCTCAGCCATCCATCCATCTATCCGTCCATCCCTCCCAGTGGGGTCTCCTGACCTCCTCATATCAGGCTCTTCCCCGCAGGAGCCCTCGGCGAATACCACTACCACTAACGGGTTTGCCCAGTAGCCACGACCTGGTCTCGGGGGGCTCCAAGTCCATCCCCACCATCAGGGGCCCTGGTGAACAAGCCCCCTGGGACTTAGACTCCGTGCTCTGGAAACACCTATTTAGTGGAGTGCTAGTGGTACCGCCGGGCGGTCCCTTACAGCAGCAGACATTCTGACACTGGGGGGGAACTGACTTGGTGCCACTGACATCCCCAGTAACACCAATACAGTGATCAGTGCTAAAAAAAAAGCACTGACACTGTACTAATGGCACTGGGCAGGAAGGGGTTAACGTGAGGGTCAAGAAAAGGGTTCACTGTGCGCAGGGAGTGTTTTACTAGGGGGAGGTGTCTGTGTGCTTCACTGTTATCACACTGCTTTGGATGGCTGTGCTGTACACAGCCATTCAAAGCAGTGTGCTCGAGCTGACATGGAGGAGAACTGTTAGTAAACAAAACAGCTCTCCTCCACGTTGGAGATCCTTAGTAATCACTGGACGCCGGCAAGTAATCACAGGCCGGGACCCGGTGATTGACAGCCACAGCACAAACCATGGGGTCATAACACAGGGGGTTTTTAATCGCTGAGTGTCCCCTGCACTCAGTAAAGCCCTCTGTAACAAACAAGCAATAGAAGGAGAAATACACTCTCACTGGGGAGGTGACTGCCCCCACTTCAATCACCCTGAGATTAATCTGGGATAGCTTTCCTCCAATTTCCTGTATCTCCCTACAAATAGCTGATTCTAGTCTCTTGGTATGCTGATCCAAGTCATGTTTAGTAGGAAGTGTATTTAAAATAGTGCACAACTATATGGTCCCATATTAGAGGCCATCTCAGATCCTGAGGATGCTAAAGCCTGGGACATACACATGTCTCCCAGGCCCAACAGAGACTCTGACCAGGGGATAAAGAACATTGAGTATATCTTCTAGCTTTGGTTGGAAATCCTTAAGGTGCTAGAAGGAAGCCCCAGACTCCATTGAAGAGTCTGCAGAGATGGGCCAGAAGCTGAAACTGTGGGGTGACTCCAAAGGTGCTGCAACCGGTCCAATGTTGGTTTTGCAAGGGATGCTTTATTTCTCCCAGGCACCTGCAGCAAACACTTTGGAGGGACAGAGAAAGCTAAAACCACAAGATAAAAAGCAGAAAATATAAATGTAATGGAAAAAAACCTAGAGATCACACATAACACTGAGAATGCAGTAGGTCAGTAGCTCATAATGAATGAATCTTCAGATTGGTTCATTAAGAACTACATCAGCCCCCTCATCAGTGACAGTTTTGTATGTATGACAGTTATGTATGATCACCAAGAGAGCAGCTAGAGGCACCTGTCAGTGTACAGTGTGGTGGCCAGGACGTAATCATCATCAGCAGCATCCCTGCTGAAGAATCCATTCTGAAGGTCCTACCCACTCCAAGTCTGTGTAGCTACATTACTGTCAATCCGCAGGATGGAGGAGGTCCCACTCTAGGACCCCCAAACGGAAGCTGCCTATATGCAGGAAGCCAACTGGGAGCCAGAAAAGTCTAGGGATCCATCCAATATCCCACAGTGCAAGTTGGATAAGAAATTTCAACAGGTGTCTCTGTCAGAAACAAGTGTGCTAAACGTATTCTCGGGGTAGCTCCTTTCCACAGAAAAGTGCTAAATGCTCTATGGAGGGTGGTAAAATTGCCCCTGGTAATTTAATGGGGACAGCTTGCATAATATAGAGGAAACAAGGTAGTGTATTTATTTTTTTCTGTAATATTAATGAATCTTAAGCGCAATGAAGAACCATCCATATAGAAGAACAATCAGTGCATTCACTAGAGCACCCCACTGCTGCTGTAAACACCATGAGTAGTGAATCCAAGAGAATCCGATAAAAACAGTGCTGTGGGAGTAGCAGTAAAAAACTCACTAGAAGGTGTACCTTTATTTTAATAAAGCCAATGTGATCCACGTTGGGTTTATTACAATAAAGGTACACCTCCTAGTGAGGTTTTTACTGCTACTCCTACAGCATTGTTTTTTTCGGATACTCTTGCATTAATTTTTATTGTAGCTGCCTTGCAAACCAGCAAAAATACATGTTATCCCAGTTAGCCATGTTCTGTTGTAATCCTCAAAGCAACGGTAAAAAAATTCCATGAGTAAAGCTTGCTGAGGTATGTAGGCAATTGGATCCCCAGATAGGTAATGGCATGTAGTTTCCAAAAGAATGGTAACTCATTTTTACAACAGGAGATTGGGGATTATTTACTAAATCTGGAGAGTGCAAAATCTGGTGCAGCTCTGCACCAGACTTCCAGATGTTATTGCCAAAGCTTTATTGAACACGCTGAACTTAGAAGCTGAATGGCTACCATGCACAGCTGTACTAGATTCTGAGTGCACCTGTTTTAGTAAATCTCCCCCATTGTCTCTAGATAATGTAACATTAGGGCATAAGACTTGATGGTGTAATTGATGTTAAGGTTTGACAGTAGACCACAGAGTCATAGTTCTTTCAAAAGGCTGGGCAGGATGGTTAGGGGCTCTGAAAGAAAAAAAATGTAATTGACAAATGCTGAAATGTTCTATTCTTTGTCCTTGATCCGAATACACTTGATGTCTACACTTCAGTGTATGCAGCATAGGAACAGTTCCAATTATTTTAATACATATGCACTATAATAGGGACACCACTTCAGATTTCAAATGTACCAGTGTTTTAACTATGTACTATATGTACTGTGTATGACGAAATTAAATTAACTTGTAAGGTTAATGTATGTAGTGAACAGACAAAAAAAATCTTAATAAGCTATAAATATTCAATGAAAATGTTTAGGATTTTAAGAATGCATGTATTTATTCACTTTTGTCTTTTAGTCTTAAATCAGTGAACATGTGTAATAGTCTTTGTTAAATATTAAATATTTTAATAGTGACAAAATTGGAGAAAAAGTAAGTGAAGCACAAAATTGTATTGAGGCACTGCTGAAACAACTTAACTAAATAATCTTTCATTAAGACTTTGTTGTATCTCAAGGAAAAACTCCAAGGTAAACATCTGGATGAAAATCAAGTAAATAAAAAGGAAAACTAAATAATAAAAAACACAGTATGGGAAGAACTCTTAAGAAGGTTACTAAATCAAGTTTATTTCACTGCCTAAGTAGAGTGGGCTACTATTCGCTATATACTTTCTCAGTTTACCTGAAGTGTTTCTGTAGCAGCATATAAACTAGAATAACAGGGGAGTTGCCAGGGTCCCTTAAAGGTCTGAAGTACCCCCCGCCTATCATGATATGTTGTGGGTCTTATAGAGTTTATTTATAGAAAATGGATGAGACTAATTTAAACATTTAAATTACCTTTTCTCTGTCCCATCTTCTTTCTGTTTGTTGTCTTTCCTTTCATTGCCTTCCTTACTTTTTTCTGTATAATTATTTTAAAATTGAGCCATTAGTTCTCTCTTCCTTGAATGCCTTTGCTCTCAGATCCATAAGGCGTACAGACCTACAACACCGCTTCCAGCTGGCCAGTTCCATATTCCAGGTGGACCTGACTTTCCTCCCTCTGCTATAGGCTTGTGGTCACTTCAGTGACCATGATCTTATAGCAAATTGTTCAGCAGAGTCTGTTGAACAAACAGATAGCTCTGATTAGTGGCTAATAGGCTGCTGATCAGAGCTATTCAACTAAAATGTGCCCCTCCCCTTGCCGATGTCACTGATGACACTGCTCTTCCAGCCCTGTGGATTGTGTCTCCTGCATCTCCACCTCCCTTCACTGATGTTTTTGTGCTATGCCTCTCCTTTTGCTGCATTCACTCCCCGCAGCACAGATTCCCCCTGCACTGATTCCACCAGCAACCTTGATCACCTGTGGCTACCTTGCAGCTGCCAACTTCCCTCCACTACTGCCAACTACAGGTGCTGCAGGGCAGCCACAGGGGCTTTGAAAATGTTCATCCTGCTGAGTCCCTCGATGGTTCCCCTCACCAATCCCATGCATCAGTCCCCCACTGTGCTTCTGGCCGACATTCCCTCCTCCAGGGGGAAGCAGTCAGGATGGAGGAAGGTGATTGGTAAACCTGTGTTTACCAGCCCCCTTCCTTTCCTTGAATGGACACAGTCAGCAATTGGTACCAATCGCTCCTGGGCCCATTCATCACTGAAGCATAGTAAACTGTGTTTACTATGCTTCAGTTTGTGCATGAGTAAGAGTCTCTATACAGACTCCTATTCATTCATGTACAGTGCAGCTAAGGCTTCAAAGTGAGGGATTGTCTTCAGTCCCTTTCTCTGTCTCAAAAAAAGACATCATGGGTCCATTTAGAGTCCTGATATCTCATCAAAGAACCCTCCCCTCACAAAAATGTATAAAATATTAAAAAATAAAATTGTAAAATGTATAAATACACAAATAAATAAATGAATAAATAAGAACAATAATAAACACGACCCTCCAGGGACATACACTTTATTATGCCTCATGTGAACAAGGCCTTAATAGCAATTTAGCAGTAATTTTGCAAATTATGTTGTGTTTGTGTGCACTAATAATTATTTTGGTGCATTTTTAGTAAAAATACCAATTTGATTAAGATTTACTCAACTATTGCGGGGCCTAAAAAATCAGTAGCACTTTTTTATTCTACAGGTCATGTGCTTTCAAAAAATGCATGGTTTAAGGAGTCCTTTACAAACTCTGAAAGCTGTAAGGTAAAAATAGTAAATTGTTTTTTTTTACAGTTTTGTGCACCTTCAGTATTCACCATTTCACAAAAAAGCGCAATTTAAAATGTATATTTTTTAGATATTTATTAACTCAATACAATTTCAGCTTTTATATTTAGTAGGAATTTAGCAGGAATTTTGTAAATTCAGTAGCACTTATTTATTCTACAGGTCATGTGCTTTCAAAAAATGCATGGTTTGAGGAGTCCTTTACAAACTCTGAAAGCTTTAAGTTTGAAATAGTAAATTTTTTTTTTACAGTTTTGTGCACCTTCAGTATTCACCATTTCACAAAAAAACGCAATTTAAAATATATATATTTTTTAGATATTTATTAACTCAATACAATTTCAGATTTTATATTTAGTAGGAATTTAGCAGGAATTTAGTAAATGTTGCCATGTATGCATCCACTAATAAAGATTGTAGTGTATTTTTAGCGAACATATTGTTTTGATAAACAATTGTGCAATTATCACAGGGACTAAAAAAATCAGTAGCTCCTTTTTATTCTACTGGTTCTATGCTTTCAGAAAATGTATGGTATGGATTGAAAAATAAAAATCAATGAAAAAATTGCAAAAATGGCCTGGCCACCTGAGTTTAAATTGGAGCACAAGACATGACAGTGAAATTATTAATTATAGGGCTCCCAAGTTAAAAATCTACAAAGTATGTTTTTATACTTCGGATATTGATGTAAAGAATGTCTATGACTCATGCCTTGGGTGTTGGAGTCTTGAACAGCTACTACTAGGATTGTAAGAGACCTGGTGCACTAGTGGGTATACCAAAAAGTGAAAATCTATAATCGGTGCATGTGGAAACACTGTGCTGAACTGTGATTGTAACTTAAATGGGCAAGCACAATTAGAACATGAATCTATTGTATGTATAAACTGCTTATATAGAATATTGACAATATAGTTCTTTATTACGGCACCATAAGTGAGACAAAGCCACACATAAATCTTAACCATCTTCCGCCCACCATATAGTACAATGACGGGCGCAAGGTGGTTCTCTCGTTCTGATAGGACGTCATATGACATCCTTCCATTCTCACCGTGAATGCTCGGCTCAGGGAGCACGCGCTGCGATCGCCGGTGCGCTGTGTCCCTAGGACACAACGGCTCATGGAAAGAGCCGAAGATGTTGGCTCGGTCATCCGATCAGCTGTGTCCAATCACAGCTGATCACATGTAAACATGGAAATGCCGGTTATCGGCATTTCTCTCCTCTCGAGCTGTCACGCTGACAGCTTGAGAGGTGGGGAGAGCCGGTAATCGGCTTTCCGCGGAGTGGACATGTACACTGATCATCAGGGCACTGATGATCAGTGTGCCCTGATGATCAGTGTGGCCCCAGAAGTGCCACCTGTCAGTGTCCATCAATGCCAGCAGTCAGTGCTCATCAGTGTCACGTGCCAGTGCCCATCAGTGCCACATATCAGTGCATAACAGTGCACATCAATGCCACATATCAGTGCCCATCTGAGCTGCCTTTCAATGTCACCCATCAGTGCCAATCAGTGCCACCTATCAGTGCCAGTCAGTGTCGCCTATCAGTGCCCATCAGTGCCGCCTATCAGTGCCCATCAGTGCCGCCTGTCAGTGCCTCCTAACAGTGACAGTCAGTGTCATGTATCAGTGCTGCCTTTCAGTGCCCAACAGTGATACCTGTTGTAAAATATCATATTGTCTCGATATTTTATTAACTTGTATTGATGAGAAATGTTCAGATAGAAAGTCCTTCCACTTCTTGCATAAACTCAAAAAGATGATTTAATAATAATGTTGCATAAAATTAGAAATAAAATATTGGCATACAGAATGTTTAAATAATATCCAAAAAATATAGTTAAGTTCTTGATAATAAGATTGTATATATGTATATGTGTGTGTATGTGTGTGTATGTATGTCGCATCAAAGCTTCTATATAGAGTGAGTCAGACTCAAACCTTTGTTCTGCTCTTGAAAGAGCAATCCAGCCCCCACCATCTCCTAAAAATGGGTTGGTATTCTCTTGTAGTCCCACTAAGATAATTGACACCAACAGAGGTGTCAGGGCTCCCAGGTATGACCAGAGATGTGTGACTGATGCAGGGAAACGCAGACTTCAGAAATGTGATAAACAATATAATTTATTAACACTAACCATACAAACATAAACGCAGGGCAATACTAAACATAATACAGTGCAAACAAACCAAACCAACCACCCACAGATAACAGTACATACAAGCAAGCGTCGTCAGGCAGGCCGGGTCAATATCAATTGGGCAGGTAGGTACGGGGGGAGCAAGCAGAGAATGGTCGGGGTCACAGGCCAGGTTCAGCAGGTAGCAAGCAGCGAGGTACAGAGGGTCAGACAGAGGGGTGGTCAGGGTCACAAGCCAGGATCAGAGCAGGAGAAGTCAGCAGCAGTTCAGATCAGGGTCAGCAAAGGAACAGAAACAGGATGCAGGACAGATACAGGGCCCAGGACAAACACAACACCAAGGCAGAGTCTGCAAGTCTGGCCATCCCTTAAATACCCCAGTATCATCAGTTCCAGGTGTTAGCTGGCTGAAAGGTTGAGTCTCTGATTGCTGGGAGCACCCGCTGGCCAGCCCTGGTACTGCAGATCAAAAGGCAGGTGAGTCCCACCATTGCTGGCCAGTCCATTCCTAACAGTACCCCCCCCTCAAGGAGCGGCCTCAGGACGCTCCAAACAGTCCTAGCTGGGCAAAATGTTCCACCGCCCGGGTCTGGCAACTGGCGGGATAGCAAAGATTGGCACACCGGGCAGGACTCCGGGCAGCGGCACACCGGGCTGGACTCCGGGCAGCGGCACATCGAGCAGAGGCACTCCGGGCAGAGGCACACCGGGCAGAGGCACATCGGGCAGGACTCCGGGCAGAGGCACATCGGGCAGAGGCACATCGGGCAGGACTCCGGGCAGAGGCACACCGGGCAGAGGCACATCGGGCAGGACTCCGGGCAGAGGCACATCGGGCAGAGGCACATCGGGCAGGACTCCGGGCAGAGGCACATCGGATTACCAGGCGAAGCAGCAGGCAGCGGGCCCCCGGGCGGGGCGACAGGCACCGGGCCCCCAGGCGGGGCGACAGGCACCGGGCCCCCGGGCGGAGCAGCAGGCACCGGGCCCCCGGGCGGAGCAGCAGGCACCGGGCCCCCGGGCGGGGCAGCAGGCACCGGGCCCCCGGGCGGGGCAGCAGGCACCGGGCCCCCGGGCGGAGCGGCAGGCACCGGGCCCCCGGGCGGAGCGACAGGCACCGGGCCCCCGGGCGGGGCGACAGGCATCGTGCCCCCAGGCGGGGCGACAGGCATCGTGCCCCCAGGCGGGGCGACAGGCATCGTGCCCCCAGGCGGGGCGACAGGCATCGTGCCCCCAGGCGGAGCGGCGGGCGCCGGACCCCCAGGCGGAGCGACAGGTCTCGGGCCCTCAGGCAGAGCGGCGGGCGCCGGACCCCCAGGAGGAGCGACAGGTCTCGGGCCCTCAGGCGGAGCGGCGGGCGCCGGACCCCCAGGTGGAGCGACAGGTCTCGGGCCCTCAGGCGGAGCGGCGGGCGCCGGACCCCCAGGCGGAGCGACAGGTCTCGGGCCCATAGGCGGAGCGGCGGGCGCCGGACCCCCAGGAGGAGCGACAGGTCTCGGGCCCTCAGGCGGAGCGGCGGGCGCTGGACCCCCAGATGGAGCGACAGGTCTCGGGCCCTCAGGCGGAGCGGCGGGCGCCGGACCCCCAGGTGGAGCGACAGGTCTCGGGCCCTCAGGCGGAGCGGCGGGCGCCGGACCCCCAGGTGGAGCGACAGGTCTCGGGCCCTCAGGCGGAGCGGTGGGCGCCGGACCCCCAGGAGGAGCGACAGGTCTCGGGCCCTCAGGCGGAGCGGCGGGCGCCGGACCCCCAGGTGAAGCGACAGGTCTCGGGCCCTCAGGCGGAGCGGTGGGCGCCGGACCCCCAGGCGGAGCGACAGGTCTCGGGCCCATAGGCGGAGCGGCGGGCGCCGGACCCCCGGGCGGGGCGACAGGCATCGTGCCCCCAGGCGGGGCGACAGGCATCGTGCCCCCAGGCGGGGCGACAGGCATCGTGCCCCCAGGCGGGGCGACAGGCATCGTGCCCCCAGGCGGAGCGGCGGGCGCCGGACCCCCAGGCGGAGCGACAGGTCTCGGGCCCTCAGGCGGAGCAACAGGCACCGGGCCCCCGGGCGGGGCGACAGGCATCGTGCCCCCAGGCGGGGCGACAGGCATCGTGCCCCCAGGCGGGGCGACAGGCATCGTGCCCCCAGGCGGGGCGACAGGTCTCGGGCCCTCAGGCGGAGCGGCGGGCGCCGGACCCCCAGGTAGAGCGACAGGTCTCGGGCCCTCAGGCGGAGCGGCGGGCGCCGGACCCCCAGGTGGAGCGACAGGTCTCGGGCCCATAGGCGGAGCGGCGGGCGCCGGACCCCCAGGAGGAGCGACAGGTCTCGGGCCCTCAGGCGGAGCGGCGGGCGCCGGACCCCCAGGTGGAGCGACAGGTCTCGGGCCCTCAGGCGGAGCGGCGGGCGCCGGACCCCCAGGCGGAGCGACAGGTCTCGGGCCCATAGGCGGAGCGGCGGGCGCCGGACCCCCAGGAGGAGCGACAGGTCTCGGGCCCTCAGGCGGAGCGGCGGGCGCCGGACCCCCAGGTGGAGCGACAGGTCTCGGGCCCTCAGGCGGAGCGGCGGGCGCCGGACCCCCAGATGGAGCGACAGGTCTCGGGCCCTCAGGCGGAGCGACAGGTCTCAGGCCCCCAGGCGGGGCGGCGGGCGCCGGATCCCCAGGCGGAGCGGCGGGCGCTGGACCCCCAAGCGGAGCAACAGGTCTCGGGCCCCCAGGCGGAGCGGCGGGCACCGAGTCACCAGGCACGACAGTGGGCTCCGAGTCAACTGGTATGACCGCAGGCACTGGGTCAGACATTGTATGGTCTGGCTGGACAGCGGGCATCGGGTCACCAGGCATCAGGTCATTTGGCTCGACAGCGGGCACCGCGTCATCTGGCAAGGCAGTGGGCTCCGAGTCAACTGGTATGACTGCGGGCACTGGGTCAGACATTGGATCGTCTGACCGGACAGCGGGCATCGGGTCACCAGGCATCAGGTCATTTGGCTCGACCGCGGGCACCGCGTCATCTGGCAAGGCAGTGGGCTCCGAGTCAACTGGTATGACCGCAGGCACTGGGTCAGACATTGTATGGTCTGGCTGGACAGTGGGCATCGGGTCACCAGGCATCAGGTCATTTGGCTTGACAGCGGGCACCGCGTCATCTGGCAAGGCAGTGGGCTCCAAGTCAACTGGTATGACCGCGGGCACTGGGTCAGACATTGGATCGTCTGACTGGACAGTGGGCACTGGGTCACCAGGCATCAGGTCATTTGGCTCGACAGCGGGCACCGCGTCATCTGGCAAGGCAGTGGGCTCCGAGTCAACTGGTATGACCGCGGGCACTGGGTCAGACATTGGATCGTCTGACTGGACAGCGGGCACTGGGTCACCAGGCATCAGGTCATTTGGCTCGACAGCGGGCACTGGGTCACCAGGCATCAGGTCATTTGGCTTGTCAGCGGGCACCGCGTCATCTGGCAAGGCAGTGGGCACCGGGTCACCAGGCATTGGATCGTCTGGCTCGACAGCGGGCATCGGGTCACCAGGTATGACAGCGGGCACTGGGTCACCAGGCATCAGGTCATTTGGCTTGCCAGCGGGCACCGCGTCATCTGGCAAGGCAGTGGGCACCGGGTCACCAGATATGACAGCGGGCTCTGAGTCAATTGGCACGACAGCGGGCACTGGATCAGGTACCGGATCATCTGGATCAACAGCGGGCATCGAGTCAACTGGCCTAATAGGATCGTCGGGCTGGATCAGTTCATCATGCTGAGTAGCGGCATCAGGCTGAATGCAGGCATCAGGCTGAGGAGAGGCTTAAGGCTGAAGAGAGGCATCCGGCTGAAGAGAGGCATCCGGCTGAAGAGAGGCATCCGGCTGAAGAGAGGCATCCGGCTGAAGAGAGGCATCAGGCTGAAGAGAGGCATCCGGCTGAAGAGAGGCATCAGGCCGAGTAGAGGCTTCAGGCTGAGTAGAGGCTTCAGGCCGAGTCACGGAAGGCAGGCTCACCGGTTTGGATACTGGCAGGATGGTATTGGTTGGAAAGAATTTTCGCTTTTTTCTGGTTTTAACTACTGGAGCACTGCAAGTAAACGCAGGTCTGCAAACGAATGGAGCAGCTGGAGACAGAGAAAAACTGGAGGATGGAACAGGAGAGGGAGCAGTTGCTACAGAGGGCTCTTTTACAGGGTTAAAGGCAGGATAGGTGCAGCGAGTGGGAACAGGGTACTGACATGCGGTAGATAGCAGGGCAGGAGGAGCTGGTGGGAATACAGGAGTAGAGTTAGAAGCAGGACTGGGTCTTTGTAAGCTGACTGAGGCTGGGTGCAACAAATCTGTCCATGTCTGCAGTAGGGGTTGAACAAAGCTGAGCTTACACAAAGTCTGTCTGGTCAATGACTGCACTGCGTTGATACAATCTCTTAGTGTCTGTGGTGAACATGTGGAGTAACGCTCCAAAAGGTAACCCACATCATCCTCTAATAACCACACCAGGGACTCTACCTGGTCTGCACTAAATGGTGGCAAAAATTCATCCCTGCATTCGGGGGAACCAGATGAAACCAACTCTGCACAAACCTCAATCAATGGCTGCACCTCAGAGAACACTGTGCCCTGATCTACTAGAACATGAGCGAGCCGTATACATTCTAGCAATTCATCCCGGGTATACTCCTTCAGAGTTTGATAAGCATACTCCCTGTCATCAAACACTAGCAGATATAAATACTCAACCTCATCAAGATCCATCCTTCCCATCAACAAGCCAAGATGGCTTCCCTGTGCAGCCACTTCTGGTCAGGATTGGCCTTGGTGTAATGTCAGGGCTCCCAGGTATGACCAGAGATGTGTGACTGATGCAGGGAAACGCAGACTTCAGAAATGTGATAAACAATATAATTTATTAACACTAACCATACAAACATAAACGCAGGGCAATACTAAACATAATACAGTGCAAACAAACCAAACCAACCACCCACAGATAACAGTACATACAAGCAAGCGTCGTCAGGCAGGCCGGGTCAATATCAATTGGGCAGGTAGGTACGGGGGGAGCAAGCAGAGAATGGTCGGGGTCACAGGCCAGGTTCAGCAGGTAGCAAGCAGCGAGGTACAGAGGGTCAGACAGAGGGGGGGTCAGGGTCACAAGCCAGGATCAGAGCAGGAGAAGTCAGCAGCAGTTCAGATCAGGGTCAGCAAAGGAACAGAAACAGGATGCAGGACAGATACAGGGCCCAGGACAAACACAACACCAAGGCAGAGTCTGCAAGTCTGGCCATCCCTTAAATACCCCAGTATCATCAGTTCCAGGTGTTAGCTGGCTGAAAGGTTGAGTCTCTGATTGCTGGGAGCACCCGCTGGCCAGCCCTGGTACTGCAGATCAAAAGGCAGGTGAGTCCCACCATTGCTGGCCAGTCCATTCCTAACAAGAGGTCTTAAAACAAAACCTCCAATCTACTTCTCTCAAAGTCTGAGTGTAACTTTATCTCTTACATAGATGGGGGAGGATGGGGGAAGGTATAGCTAATTGCTCTCATATGTGGCTTGAATGTAAAGGAAAAACCCAATATATATGTTCATATGTATATTCACAGACTATGAAGTCTAATTACTCACTTTTCCCAATCTAGAACAAATATAAGTATAATAACTCAATTATTCTATTAAGATCCAACTCATCCATACTTATGTTAGTACTGTTAATAAGAAGATTTTAGATATTAGGTTAAGGAAAGCTTCTAACATTTCCCTATCAAAATGATCGATTTTATCGAATCTTAATCATTTTCCTTATCTTAATCCATTTATACACATTTTCGTCACTTTCGTATCCATTCATGCGTTTTTGGATCTTAAGATAATTGATCTGAACATATCTTTAATTTGATTCTATAATGGGAAAACAAATTCTTTGATAAACCTTTTGTTATGTATCACATAAAAATATTTTTACCCTTATTATTTTCCTTTTACCAAATAATTCATCCCCTTAATAAATGTATAACGGTAACATTATAGTACAATACTTTAAAATATGTCACTTAAAAAATAGATGTTTCATATTTTCCCTCCAAAATGTGTGTAGCACATAGTTCTATAATCCACTACATCTTTTCAAAATACCTTATTAACATTTAAACATAACATATGTTCCCTAGCTTCAATCCATACATGTATATCAAATGATTTTTTTTTAAAAAACATACATATAACAATGTAAAGCTTGCCTAAGTTTTTCTATATGTACCTTAGAAAAACTTATCTCTAGTTTAATTAACAGCAGATATTCTAACTAAGTAGAGTGACTATGTTGTAACAAAAGTTTAACCCTTTCACTTCTGAAAATACATAGTGTGTGATTGCAAATGTTCATGTGAAAACTGATCTCATCTTGATATGGTAAACATATCATGTCAAAATAAAATGTACACACAAAAAAAACAATATATCTGATGAATGAATTATTTCATCAGTAGTCAAAAGTCAATTGTTTTATAAGTTCTTCCTCTATGAGATGCCTTGAGATGTCTTGTCTTCTTCTAGCGCTCTGTAAAGTTAAAATAACTTTATTGAACATAAAAAGAACAACAAAAACTATGATGAATGAAATTCTTGTTGCAAAGCTTCTTCCAGAATAAATTTCCTTCTTGGAAAATGTATTATCATCTGAAAGGTTTAGAAATATTTGAGTTTTCTTCCTTTAACTGTTACTCTTAGGTCATTTCCTGTAACAGAAATGCAGTATCATTATTTTGGCATTGATAATTTTACAAGGATTAATCCTCTTACATTTATCTGTTAACATTACATATCACAATCACAAACATTTCTAGTCATGACATGGAAGACATATTTTGATTATAACACTTCTTATTGACTTGTAGTGTTCTATTTTAGAATGCAGGCACTTCCGCCTAACAGTACTAGGGTCGCTGATTCAAATCCCAACCATGGCATCACCTGCCTGGAGTTTGTATGTTCTCCCTGTGCTTGCGTGGGTTTCCTCCAGGTACTCCGGTTTCCTCCCACACTCCAAAGTCATGTTGGTAGGAGAATTGCTCCTATCTAAATTGGCCCTAGTATGTGTATGTATGACTGTGAGTTAGGGACCTTAGATTATACACCTCTTGATGGTTAGGGACTTATGTGAATGTACTATATATGTAAAAAGCACTACGTAAATAAACGACGCTATATATGTACCTGAAATAAACAAAAATAAATATAACAGGACGCTACATCTCCATTATTGGTCATGAATCAAAACCTTGGTTTCAAAACCTAAGAAAGGTTTTGTATCAACCCAGAGATGACAAAGGACTATGCCTTTGATCTTATCTCTAGAAAATTGGAAAAATGCATAACTGTTTTTTGTGTTGGCTTACTTCTTGTAGTGTAAGACTGATCTGCAGTAATACATACTGGTTTCAAACTTTTCTCAGTTCCTATGTTGAAAACATGAGGTACAAACTTCTCACTTACAGCTGTACAAACATGTGTTGGTATGTTTTCCTGAAAAGGTCTTTTTGTTACTTCTATCTGTATGTGTTTGGATGATAGTGTTTTGTACCATATAGGATAATTTTCACGATAATTTTCTGTTGAACCATCTTCCTGTAGGAGTTTCAGTGATGAATCAGGTGTCTGTAATATGATATTACTGGATCTCACAATGTTTTCAGTTACCTTGACTGCAAAGAAAACACTTAACAATTTTTTCATATGTGCATCAAAGTTTTTCTCCATATTTGTCAAAGTTCTTGAGAAGAAACCTATTATTTTCTGATTACCTTCTTTTAATTGTGACAAAGTTGCTGAGATTGCATTATTGGAAACATTGGTTTCTAAAACAAAAGGAATTTTACTACAAAACTCAACAGTATTTAATGTAGTAGCATTCTGCAAATCCCATTTCAATAGTTCAAAAGCTTCTTTCTCAGTTTGATCCCATTGATCAAATACTCCATCTTTTTGTCTCAAACGATCAAATAATGATCTAGACTTCTCTGCAAAATTGGGTATAAAATCTTTACAATGATTTACTTCACTCAAAAACTGATGCAAAGCCTTGCGATTTGTTGGAATTGGATAAGCAGAAATAGTTCTAACTTTTTCTTGCAACAACTGTCTCTGTCCATGACTAATTTGCATATGAAGGAATTCCACCTGTCTTTTCATCAACTGAACTTTCTCTGTATTCAATTTCAATCCTGCTGTTTGTAACAACGTAAATATTTCAGACAAAAGAGTGATATGCTCAGTTATATTTTGCGTAGACACGAGAAGCTTGTCTACATGCTGGACAATACATTCTGGCCTAGAGAATTTAGATAATATTTTTCCCAAATACTCATGAACAATTCCATCACTTACATCTAAGCCTGGGGCTAATCTTGTGAATGTATAAGTTTCTTTGTTGAAGCTAAAGGCAAGTTTATATTGACAACTCTTAGCTAAGGGTACTGACAAATGGCTATTGGCGATTTCAAGTACAGAGAATATTTTGGCCTTGACATCCAGATGTGACATTATGTTACAATCAGGAACAATAGATTTGTTATTTGTGATGCATTTGTTCAATGTCCTGAAATCAACTGATAAAGAATATGAATTATCAGCTTTGATAGGCCAAATACAATTATTCACCACTGATTGTACTTTCTTTAAAATTCCTTGCTGTAAAAACTCATCTACAATGGAAGAAATTGGATTAATTGATTCTAATGGCAATTTGTATTGAGGTTGAGGCTTAGGGTCTCTACCTTCAATGTCAACTTCAAAATCCTTAAACAAACCTGCATCATTTTTGCTTTGACTCCAAAGATCTTTATGTGATCTAACCAATTGTTCCAATTCAAGATTGGTTCCTGTATGTGGCCATTTATGATCTGAAGACATGTCAGCAGTTGCTGTACAAATACTTCCAACATTACAGTACATGGAAGAATCAATTAATGTTGATTTGGGCCTTCCACTTTCATCCAATAAAATTGGAGCAACATATTCCAATGGTAAGGAAGAAGAATCTCGATTTGATCCTGATTTAAATTTCGGCAATGGCAATAAACCATTCCTATTAATGACAACAGCACTGTTTACCATATTGTTTAAGCTGTTGTTAACTCTCAGTGAACTG
Organism: Staurois parvus; assembly: GCF_062004578.1. Classification (NCBI taxonomy): domain Eukaryota; kingdom Metazoa; phylum Chordata; class Amphibia; order Anura; family Ranidae; genus Staurois; species Staurois parvus. The sequence continues at coordinate 15,548,614 of NW_028317949.1, forward strand.
ATCTTTTTAACTTCTGAGGCATAAGACAACTCAGACAGACTATTGTTGGAACATGGAGGAGCAGATTGTTCAGAAATTATATTTTGGTCTTCTAATTCCAATGTTTTTCTTTGTAAATCTAATTTATAATGAATACAATCTCTTTTCAAATGACCAAATCGTTTACAATAGAAACAAATAGTATTTCCTGTCTGCTCTGAGACTCTCGTCCTGCCTGTGACGTGTTCATCATCATAATTGGGTGTGGCTAAGCACATGGTCTCTCTCTGTTCTCCATTTTGAACAATTAAACTTTCCTTCTTCTGATTGTTTAATTTAAGTTGTCTCCTAACTGTATCTATAACTTTGGCTGCGTGATCTAAATAATTTTTTCCAGTAGCAATAATAAAAGATGCTGGATCAAGATACTTGAATTTTTTAACAAAAGCATTTACCATAGAAGGAGTCTAATTGTCTAAATTAAATATCATTTTGTATACTTTAGAAAATTTATTTTTAAAATCAAAAGGATCATCATTAATCGTAGCTCTTAAGGAGTCTAAGATTTCCAAAGAAGGAGTTTCCTCTCCAGTAGTAAATATCAATAATTGACGCAGTCAGTCTGATGCATTGCTATGCATTTCCTCATCATCCTCAATATATGGCATTTTGATTAATCTACGTGCCATAACGCTGGGGAGCCATAAACAGAATAGAAAATTTCTTTGCTCCTGATTTAAACAAAAATTATTACAAAAATTTTCATAAACATCCATGTTATGGAAAGCATAGGCTTCCTTATCATAGGCTGGCATATCCTTCAAAATTTTCATGAGCTGATCAAGGATTTTAAGATTAAGTTCTGCAGCTTTATCCCTTAATTTTCTCTTAAACATTTCTTCCTGATCTACAGGGTCTCCTTCTACAGCCTGGATCTCTGGTACAAAAGATTTTTGTTTCTCTGCCTTAGTATTCACACATATTCTTTTTACATCATTCTGTAGTTCAAATAACTGAATGTCTTTTGTTTGAATTGCGCTTTGCATATCATCTATTTGCTCAGTCAAAATCTGGCAATTAGCACATATACTGCTCTGATCTTGCTTCATTGCACATGCAGCAGTCTTAGGAACATCAAAAATCATGGCGTTAAAAACATTAACTAACTTCATTACATTTCTAACTTGTTTGCTCAGTTTCTTAAAGGAAAACTTAGATTTTTCTATCTTAATATTAGCCTGTAAGCACTCATTATACATGTACCGCCAAAGTTCATCATCTTTAACAAATGTAGACAGATTCTTGAATTCTAACTTACTCTCTCTAGATAATTCATCAATAAAATGCATTACTTACCAATTAAGAAGGTCTTTCTTTACATAACGCGTCTTTTCTCTCTTGGCGGGAAATGACATCACCAAGGAACAGCGTCTCTTGCAATTGCGCAAAATTCTCACCAATTCTGCATTTAGGTTCTCGATTATGCCGACGATTCATCTGTTGCAGACTTTTACTTCTCCTGAAAGCTTGACTTCATATTTTGTTGACTTACAAACATCTTCCCTCTCATCAAGGTAGAAGGAGAAAAAAGTCAAAAATGATCAAAATTCGGAAACGAATCGAACTGGAGGCTCGCCACTGTAAAATATCGTATTGTCTCGATATTTTATTAACTTGTATTGATGAGAAATGTTCAGATAGAAAGTCCTTCCACTTCTTGCATAAACTCAAAAAGATGATTTAATAATAATGTTGCATAAAATTAGAAATAAAATATTGGCATACAGAATGTTTAAATAATATCCAAAAAATATAGTTAAGTTCTTGATAATAAGATTGTATATATGTATATGTGTGTGTATGTCTGTCACATCAAGGCTTCTATATAGAGTGAGTCAGACTCAAACCTTTGTTCTGCTCTTGAAAGAGCAATCCAGCCCCCACCATCTCCTAAAAGTGGGTTGGTATTCTCTTGTAGTCCCACTAAGATAATTGACACCAACAGAGGTCTTAAAACAAAACCTCCAATCTACTTCTCTCAAAGTCTGAGTGTAACTTTATCTCTTACATAGATGGGGGAGGATGGGGGAAGGTATAGCTAATTGCTCTCATATGTGGCTTGAATGTAAAGGAAAAACCCAAGATATATGTTCATATGTATATTCACAGACTATGAAGTCTAATTACTTACTTTTCCCAATCTAGAACAAATATAAGTATAATAACTCAATTATTCTATTAAGATCCAACTCATCCATACTTATGTTAGTACTGTTAATAAGAAGATATTAGATATTAGGTTAAGGAAAGCTTCTAACACCTGTCAATGCCCATCAGTGAAACCTACCAGTGCCTCCTCATCAGTACCCATCAGTGCCACCTATCAGTGTCCATCAGTGCAGCCTATCAGTGCCCATCACTGCAGCCTCATTAGCGCACATCTGTGAAGGAGAAAAATCACTTATTTACAAAATTGTATAACAAAAACTAAGAAAAAACTTTTTTTTTCAAAATTTTCAGTGGTTTTTGGTTTGTTTAAGAAAAAATAAAAATCTCAGAGGTGATTAAATACCACCAAAAGAAAGCTCTATCTGTCTCAAAAAAAATAAAAATGTCATATGGGTACAGTGTTGCATGACCGCGCAATTGTCATACAGGTACAGACCCCTTACACTGGTAATCAGAGGTGAAGTGCCCTCCCTACCCCATCATTGGTGGTCAATACCCCTAAACTGGTGGTCATTGGAGATATTGCCCCTTACATTGGTGGTTTCCTGTTAAAATGCTCCTTTTTGTTGGTAGTTATCAGTGCCCTATGACTTTGTTGGCAAGTGGTTGTGTGGTGTCAGAGTGTGTTTTTTTATGCATGACAACTAGTGATGGGCTGAACACCCCCCCCCCCATTCTGCTTGCTGTCAAACATTCAAACCTAACAAAAGTTTTGACTGTGAACTTCGAACAGGGACGATTTACTGAACGGTATCCTACTGCATCTGAGTATGTGGTAAGATTCCGTTCAGCTTCGAAAATACTACATGAGTTATATTATTAAGTCATGCAGAATTTTAGTAGTGAAACATTATTTAATGTTTCAGCTTTCAGTGGAGTTCCCTGCTGACAGCTGAATGTCAAAAGAATTGTCGGCATTGCCGACAATATAACAATTTTAAAAAATAACAGTGTGGAGTCCCCCCTCCAATCCATACCAAGCCCTTTGGGTCTGGTATGGATTTTGAGGGGAATCCTCATGCCAAAATAAAAAAAAATTGTCCTGGGGTTCTCCTTCAAAATCCATACCAGACCCTTATCTGAGCATGCAGCCTGGCAGGTCAGGAAAGGGGGGGGGGATGAGTGAGCACCCCCTTCCTGAAATATACAAGACCACATGTCCTCAACATGAGGGGGTATTTTGGGGCAGGGGGGCTCCTTCCCAAAGCACCTTGTCCCAATGTTGGTGGGGACAAGGGTCTCTTCCCCACAACCCTGGCTGGGGATCTGTGGGCAGGGGGCTTATAGGAATCTGGAAGCCCCCTTTAATCATGGGGCCCCCAGATCCCACCCCCTCATGGGAGTATGTGGTACCATTCGCTAAACAAAAAAATGTAGTGTAAAAATGACAGGAGACAGTCTTTGATAGGTACTTTAATAAAAACTAAAATTTAAAAAAGTCTCCCAAAGTAAATCTGATGTCAATCACGATGCCCGCTACCACTGCCAAACCGAAAAAAGAAAAAAAACCCCAAACACTCCACTCTCGATGCTGGCTCCCAGCCGTCTGACAGCTGCGTCACGATGACAGTCCTTAAGCACTGTGATGATGTCACAAGGGGGCAGGGTTACCCATCCCCTTGTGACATCATCATGCACTGAGATTGGCCAAAGCATAGCACCTGACCTGTGCAATGCATGCCAAATGCCCTTACCATGCATGTGTTCAGCGAACACACAAATGGCCAATGTTCGAGTTGAACCTACATTCGACTTGAACATAAAGCCCCTCACGATTGACAACTTGCTAACAAGCATTTTTTATTTAAAAGGAAAGTTCTTGTACAAACGTGTTTCCCTCACAGGAGTTCTTGCCACCACATAGAACACAACACAATACAGTGTTTTTCATGCAAGTCAACAATTCTTGATCGTAGGTCTTCTGAGAGCTCTTTTCTGTGAGGGATGGTTCACATCAGACAGTGCTTCTTGAAACCAGTAAACCAAAAACAGGTGTGTGTTTTTTATGGGCAGGACAGCTGTCAGTAACACATCCAATATCATCACACTGATTGGAGTCAAGGTTGGCTCACTCCTGGCTCCAATTAGCTCTGGGAGAAGTCATTAAGCTAGGGCCTCACATACTTTTTCCTCCCTGCACTGTGAATGTTTACATTTTATGTGCAATTAAACCATGGCAATGTCTGTGTAGTATTATGTTCAGCAGACTGTGTTCTTCTATTGTTGTGACTTAGATGACGTTCAGAGCACATTTTATGCCCAATTCATGCAAAACTCCACACCATCCCAAGGGGTTCACATACTTTTTCTTGCAACTGTATATGACACTTGTGTACTTGGGATGCCCGATTAGATTTTTCAGAATTCCTCATAGAGGTTGCAGACAGTTGAACCTCTTCTTTTTTAGAGGCTAAATCACAGAATTCTATAACCCTTTTGAGACTCAGAGTAGCCAACAAATATACCTTCTCTAGCAAAAGGTTTCTATTTTGTACTCTTTTCCTTAGAAACATGTATGCATTCTTTGCTTCCAAAGATGCTAATGTATTTAAGGCTTCTTTGCTTTTTGGAAATAGCAGGCTGTCATTGGCCTATCCACATCAAAAAGCATGCTTTTTCTACTTTCACATAATATGTGGTTCATTCTCTCTACAAAACAAATTTGGCCTGAAGTAGAAGTTGGCCATCAGTAGACATAATCACTAGGACCTTCCCCTCTGGCATGTTTCACCCATAATGCTTGGCCTATTGATAGAGCTAAGGAAGGTCACGACAGGAGTGATGTTTATACAATGCTATAGCTAGTAACTAGAATTTACAGAGATAAAAACTTTAATTTTGCTAATATATCTCAACCATAATTTCATTAAATCACATACATGAAACTTTTCTCCCACTTTAAGTGAGATGCAGAGCTGGAGATGCGAAACCACTCACGTGAGCAGAGTGTAACGGCAGGAGACAACAGGAAAGCCGATACACAAGCCAAGGTCAGGGTGGGTGGAAATCAAGCACAGTCAGTGGACAAAGCCGGGGTCAGTACACAAGTAGTCAGATACAGGATGCAGAAGTAGCAACAAAGAGGAGATCAGAGAACTAAGAAGCTGCTCAGGAAAAGTGGGCTAGGCTGAGCATGTCTTATATACACAAGCAAACTAGGAGGCAGGACAAGAAGTGATGGAATGGAAGGAAATAAAACCCAGAGAATAGCAGACAACGCCCAAAGGTAAGCACAGATAAACCACACATGTGAAAGGGATCAGGAACAGCAAGGAAATAGAATATACAAACAAGAAACTGGAGGCTAACTTGTGACACTTACTGACTCTTAGTAAGAAAAGGGGTGGATAGATAAACCTTCATAACTAATTTTTTATTCAGACAAAGTTAAATTAAAAAAAGTAAAATACAGCACAAGACAACTGCTGTAAAAAGATATATTAAAGGACATAGAGAGAAATGTTATTGTCAATAAAAAAAAAGAGGAAAGGGTTGGAAAGGCATGCGTGGATCAACCAGCATCAACTGCCAGCTTGTTAACGTTCAGCAGCCAGGGCAGCACACTGTCAGTGGTGAGTGTAACAGTGGCAATATTGCCATGTGTGGGTCATCATGTTTGTGGGCAATCTGGGATGTCATTCATCATTGTGGTTGATACAGTACCGGACTACGTGATTGATGATGAAAGTACAGAATGTTTTTTTTTTTTTTGTGAAATACTGTGTGGATATATTTATATATTCTGATTTTTTTTCGTTACTGAGTGACCAGGGTTATTAATGGGAGTTTCCAGATTCCAAAGTCCCCCATCCCCTGCAAGGGGATTGGACCATTGGACCAATATGCTTTTCTCTGGACCCCCTGGCAAGGCACCCTCCCCATGTTGAGGGCATGGGTCCTGGTATAATTCAGAAGAGAGTGCACATTGACTGCCACCCCATTTAGCTGCAAATGATTTTCTTTTTTATTTAAATTGTCACATTTGCTTTAGTACAACTTAGTCACCAGTCACATCACTGCAATTTATAATCGCACGATTTGTGTCCAATTTCAGCACGATTTCTGAAAACGTTATTGTGACTTGTAAAGATTTTCAATGATTTCTTGCAATTTGCATTGCGATTTCCATTAAATTCCAAGTATGTGAAATCGCAATAAACTGCAGAAAAAGTAATGCAAGAACTACTCAGGAAGGAGTAGACGAGGTTATCCTTTGTTTCCAGAATGGCCAAATGATAAAATAACAAAAAAAAGAGGAAGGGGAGAACGAATTAAAAAACAAAAGCAAAAAAACAAAATAAAAACAGGAGCTAATCTTAGTGGATGAATCATCTCAATGCTGAGCGCAGCTGAGGCTCTTTGTCCAGGCAGCTTTAATTGACTGCAGCAGACTAGGTGCAAGCAAGCTCTCCTGGGACATGAAGGAAGCTCTCTGGCCTGCCCTGATGCTTGAATTCGTTGTATGAGGGGAGTTATTGGAGTGTTACTTACTGCCTGGAGGAGGATCAAGGTCGGTGGAGGCAGTGGAGGAGATTAATATCTGGCAGAGATATATATATAAAAAGCTCTGTGACCCGCAAGGGTCGAATGTGGAAGGTGAGGGGGCATTTCTGCTATTGAGGGGAGTCACGTCAAGATTTTCACGAAGAGCACTATTGTAGCATGGAGTGACATTATTTGAACACTTTTCTATAATTTTGCACAGTGTGGCATCACTATTTAATTTATTGTAATTAATATTTCATGTAAATTGGTATTATTAATTGTATTTTAGTATCACTTTTGCACATTCTAAGAGATATTAGTTGTTTATCACTATATCACCAGGGATATATTATGTATATATGAAGATATTGCACTAGTTTTTCATTCATTATTATTTATATTATTATTATTTGTATATCTGCATAGCTTAAGAGTTATCATTTGGGTATCATTATACCACTAGGGATGTGATATTTATATATGGGGATATTGCACTAGTTTTTGATTATTTAAGTTGAGCGCTTCACCACTTATATTATTTTTGTTTTACATATCTTGCGGTATAGAGAATTAGGTGATAGCAGCTAACTCACTAGGTTCTGTGGAGCGCAGGGGGATTTCTGTATATTTAAGAACTACTCACGCTGCAGCAAATGGCACAAGTTAAGACACTGACATTCACATTCATTAGCTGCAACTTCAGGTGCAATTTCAATTTGCAAATCGCACCGGCATGAATGGCACTTACAGGTGTGCTACTTCACAGACAGGTTAAAGCATCCCCAAGCCTGTTATTTAAGGAAATTGCATTTATAATGTTGCCATTTAAAAAAGATCTTCTCCCACAAACAATATTTTTAAGCTTTCTTTGCATTGGAACATGACCCCCCCCCTCGGCAGTGCCCATCTTTCCATGCATTGTTTTGTAACTCCTTGCCTATTAGCCTTAATAATTGCCAAGCGGCAGATATTTAATGAGTTTACCAGATAGCCTTGTAAATCAAACCCAATTTGATTGGCCAGTGGCAGTGGCAGGACAATTTGGTATCAGTGAGAAAATGAACAGTCTTAAAGAACCATTGGACAATTTGTATCTACAGGTCAAAGCAGGCCTATTAGCACTACAAATGACAAAAATGTACTTACAGTATTCACTCTTCCATAGACTACAAAGGTATTTGCCACTTAGTTCCATAGACTACAAAGGTATTTGCCACTTAGTTCCATAGACTACAAAGGTATTTGCCACTTAGTTCACTTTTCAAACAGAATTAGCCTGAACTTTGAGTGAACAAAATCCTGGCAATTTTCCTCATTCGTATTCCAAATTTAGTGAAGGCACTGCTGGTTATGATTTGTCCTGTTATTTCAGGTACAGTAGAAGCTTTGTATTCTAGTTGTTACGCAGTTGGCGTCACAGAGCACAGCAGACTACACAGAGTATAAAAGAGGGCCACACTACAAAAAACTTGCATTGCAGAGATTAGGTGGCTGTCTGCTGCATTCTTGAAAATCACCACTTTAACAAACAAGAACCAGGGGACATATCAAGGTCAAAACTAGAGTAACAAACATGGTTTGCAATATATGTACAGAAGCACACCGAGAACAGCAGGAACCTTTTGCTCGATCACAGGTACGGCACACTGAGCAGAATGTGGAGTGGCTGCAGATTACAGATTGCTTAGCATTTTCACACTATGATACAAATGAAATTTCAGACATAACATCAAACAAAACACAGTGGAGCTTTAGAAATCTCTATAGCATATGTATAACATTTACAGTACATTTTATACAGCTGCATTATTGATGTGCATCTACCTAGCATAGCCAAACCAGCGTGATGTTATATGTAACATATACAGCTTTCTTTGTGTTGCAGAACTTTGAGAAGCATTTCAGAATTCAATTGCATTGATCACTGTTACCCAAACATATGTTAAAGGAACAGATTGTTGGGGCTTTGTGTCTTGGTCATTAAGATAAGTAAACAATTTAACTATTTTCTCAAATTGAGAAAGCATCTAGTATGTAATGCAGTTCCTGATGCTCTTAAAAATGTGCCTGTGCATATTAACTTCATTATATCAATATCATAATTACAAGCACAGTTTAAAAAAGCAGAACATAATCTGATTGTTCTGGTTCAGAACTCAGATATGCTTTGCTGACAGAGCTGTACCATGATTTACATAGATATGATCAAATGAATGAACAAATACATACAGTACATACATAAATACTGTTTAATGGTTCATGAGAACTGAAAAGCATGAGGACCCCCTAGACAGTGATTTTGTTTTATTTATTATTTAGTTTTGCAATTATTCTATATAGTCAACCTAATAATACTGCTTATTGAATTTTTCAAGTTCCAATTTTAACATAGGAGAGGAGCTGCAATTTTGAAAGTTTGATGCAAGGGGCAAGGATTCACTCTTGGGTAAGTTGGAACCAAATTAGATGATTTTTAGATTGATTTGAAAATATTAAGTACTGTTAAAATTGTATTGCTTTCTGTGGTCATACTGGGGGGATCTTATCATACTCCCCGTCCCCTTGACAGCAGGACAAGGAATAAGGAAAAGAGTAAGAGAATAGCGCACAGTGGGATGCACTCAGCAGAGGCCATATAGAATAAATAGGAGACATTTTTATTATTTTCTGGGATCAATTTTTAATACCACCCTTCATTTAATAATCACTCTACAGTATACAGCTCACAATATATTGGAATGATGGTCAGTGGGAAGAATGATCCTTGCATTTGTCATGAGTGCAAAATAGCAGCTATTCCAAAAAGGTTTATTGATGTCCATGTTTATTTATCTGAGATGCAGAAATTGCTAATTACCTATGGAACTAGAACCCTCTAAAAGAATCCTAGGGTTCCATGGAAACCTGTTTGAGAAAATCTGATTTAGACCTTCTATGCCTTTGAATGCTAAATACCTTTTTTTCTTTGTGAAATTAATTTTCTTTTGCATTGTACATTTTTAGTTAACTTAGTGAATGATGGGAAGTTGTGCTAAATTCAATAGTTTAGTCATGTGCAAGCAAAGAATCCTGTTTTTAATCTTCCTCATGCTTGATTGGGTATTCTTTGCAAAGTAAATGTTCATTTTGTTTAACCTCATTCAAAAAGGAAAGTGAAAATTATTTTGCAAAGTGAAAACTTACTGCACTGCTTTAGTAAATTATGGTCACTGTATATGTTACAAGTCAATACTTTTATTTGCATCATTTTATTAAAATGTAATAAAAACCATCAAGAAGCGTTCACACTAGATGATACCCTACTAAGTTCACTATTCACACCCTGCCCAGGGGGGTCTCACTATGGATGATCAAGACTACCCCATTTATGAGAATGTGGGCTTATTACCATGTGCCACACTGCTGCTATTTTACTACTTCCATACAGTAGCATATCAGATGCTCTATTGCTCAAAATCATGCCAAAGACTATTTCTAAGGCATCTCCACATCACTCCAACCCTGAAGACATAAGTGTACATCAGTGGTGCACCAAAGGTGACACAACCAGAAAATAAAGAGACAGGAAGGAATCATTTGAGCAGAGCCATGATTACAGCTTTGATTTCATTATATTAGGTATTGTGAAATCTGAAATTTTATAACTCTGAATAGAATAGAATGTTATAAGAATAGATTCTCTATTCATTTTCACTAACACAAAAATGGCACACATTAATTTCACTATAAATGCATTAGTGAATAATTCATATAATAATTAACATGATGATTATTGATTAGAATCAATGCTGCAGCCCCAGTTTCTAAAATTAGATATGCATTAGTGAAAATGAAGAAAGATGGCAAGGCCATGCTGTTCATACAGTATCTTCTCATGTCAAACACACTTTGCACACGTTTTAATCCCTGTATAATGCAAATGTTTTTTTCCTGCATAGTGCCCACAAACACAAGTACACGTATAAAAAATAAACTGATAAACTGATAAAATGTTATCTTATCTACTGAGCAAAGTTGAAATGATGTATACATTATTTCTGCAGAGGACCAGGCCTTTCATATCTATATTCCTCGGAAGCTCCTTACAAGATTCTACTTAATCTGCATTGGACACTGCAAATGGTCTACTCCTCGACTGCTATAGCTGTCCACCCTTAGCCTGGAGGGGATGACTCAATACTTCCTTTCCACTTTGTTATCTTTACATTTACTACATTGAAATTGCAATAGTACCTATTTTATCTTGGAATGTAAGGGGACTGCGCAACCCTCAAAAACACACTATGGTGTCTACCTCCGTGCGTATATATTTAATTTATTTGCCTGCTGTATGCACCCTACAGGAAAACTCACCTAACAGCGGACACTGTGTCATGTCTGAATTTTGCTTGGGTGGGTAAGGCATACCACTCCACTCACCCCACCTACTCAAGGGGTGTGAGTGTACTGGTACACAGCTCCCTGGATTTCCAGGAGCTTGATAGCACCATTGATGATGAGAGTTGTGTGTTTCTAGTATGTTGCTTGTTAACCTTGAAATGTATACTAGCTTTTATCTTCATTCCTCCTCATATGACAGTGTGATTTTGCGTGATTTGCTCATGTACCAGCTGGGCTACCCTGATGTACCTTCTTTTATGGTGGATGATTTAACTGCTACTTAGACTCTACCATGCATAAACACCCCAAACCCCCTTCCCCCGTTGCTGAGGGACATAGGGGTCACCACACAGTATTGCTTAAATTTACAGAGGAGGTGGGCTAGGTTGATTCCTATCATAACACTCGGGAGAAAAATGTTTCTCCTGCTTTTCCAAATCACACCTCTCTCTTTCTAGGATAGACCTATGCCTGTGCTCCTCTTTAGCTGAATGATATGTTTATGATATTACCGATGCTTTTAGGGGCATTTCTGATCACTTCCTGCTATTAGTGTATCTAGAGGTTCGGCCCCAGTTTTCCCTTTCTAGGGCACCATGGAAACTTATTGCCTTTTGGCTGCACCTTTCATTCCCTTGATACGATAACCTCTAAAATCTCAATTCTGGGATAACCATGCAGGCTACCTCAACAGAAGTTCCACCTGGAGGGCTTTCAAAGCCTTCCTTCATGGGCTCTTTATTTCAGAAATTAAGACCATTAAGAGGACTACAAATGAACAGGGGGAATGAGTTGCACAGCTAGTATGTCTACATTGCCGACCTCTCAGATGCAAACAGGGAGGCTTGGATGTCATCTCAAGAGGCGTTCGACCACATTATCACTTCAGCAGCTGAGCAAAAATGCTTTTTTTCTGTAAAGTGGACTTCTATGAGGAGGGGAAGCAGACCGGTTGCCTTTTGGCTATAATAGCACATTCTTATCAGACATTGCCTTCTATTAATGCATTGTGAGAGTGGGAGGGCTCGGTGGTCAACTCTCCAGAATTAGTCATGGCTGAACTTATAGCATACTATTCCTCCCTATACCTAACAAACTTACTCTGAAGAGTCTCTGAGTAATTACCTCAGATACATTTGGCTTCCATGCCTCTCTTGATGCTCCTTTGACATTGGAGGAATTACAGTTGACTTACCATTTTAACTATATAAGCTATGCACTGAGAGTATACTTGAGGTGTTTAACCACCTCCCACCCGGCCAATGTACATAAACGGCCAGGTGGGAGCTTCCCCATTCTGAATGGATGTTCCTGTACGTCCCTCAGAAACGGTGCCTGCGCACTGCCCTGAGGCAAGCAGGAGCGCAATTCTGCAATGGCTGTCCCTCGGACACAGCACATCACAGATTGGGATATGGGCTCTCTAATTGGCCCTCCTTATCGCATGATGGCCCTGTATTGAGTTGGTTAATGAGGCGAGGGACCATCAATACCTTCCTGTACCTATGTATAAAGTGTTATTATTATTGAAACCAGGTAAAGATCACCTGGACCCTGGCTCGTATAGGCACATTCCACTCCTCCAAAATGATAAAATACTTGCCAATGTTCTACCTTTAAAATTGAACAAAGTCATATTATTTATTATACATTCTGACTAAACTGGGTTCAAGCCCCAAATGTCTACAACAGGGGTCTCCAAACTTTCTAAGCAAAGGGCCAGGCTTTAAGGGGGACTGAACTGTGGTCAGCGGGAGTAGAAAATGTCCGGGCATCAGTGACCCATTGGTTTTTAATGGGAGGAATAGTGTCCCATTGTTGATATCAATGAGGAGAATAGTGCCTCATAGATGGTGTCAGTAGGAGGAATGGTGCTCCATCATTGGTGTCAGTTGATGGAACAGTGACCCGAGGGCCAGATAAAGGCAAGCAGAGGGCCACATCTGGCCCCTGGGCCGCAGTTTGGAGACCACTGCTCTACAGTCATCAACCTACGAAGACTATTCCTTAATTTACAATCTCAGGTAGATAATGTGGGAGATAAGGCTCATAAGTCTTTTGACAGCATTGACTGGTCAGACCTATGGGCCATTCTGTGCAAGTTTGGATTTTGGAGGGTTTTGTTTCTTTGGTCTAACTATTGTACAATGCTCATACAGCCGTCATATGGAAAGCAGGAAGGGGGTCTCCGGGCTTTTTCCTGTACAGGAGTACTTGGTAGGACTTTCCTTTTGTGCCCACTTTTATTTTCCCTTGCCACCGAGCCTTTGGCAGCCCTCATTCAATCCAACACAGCTATACAGGCTTTTAAATATGGGGAACTCCATGAAAAACTCATGTTATATGCTGAAGATACCATACTGTTGATGGGGGACACCTCCTCATCCCTCTGGGAGGCCATGGAGGTCATCTCTGAGTTTAGTACATACTCAGGCTTTGTCATTAATTGGTCCAAATCATCCCTCATGTTTCTGGACAGGAGCACAGATACTCTGATATCTGCAGTGAATAATATCCCTATCTCCCTTTTCTTAAAACAACCGGGCATTTAGGTTACTTTGCACCCATTGGATTATGCCTGTCTTAATCTACTGCCCTTCCTTGGCCATTTTCGTGACAGGGTTAAGGTGTGGTCCAGGCTTAAGCTGTCTCTGGTTGGCCGTACCAACCTTATTAGTATGATCCTTCTACCTCAGCTGCTATACTAACTCACTTGTAGGCAACCCTCTAAAAATGTTCCCCATTGTTAATTCCATCTTTAGGTCTCTCCATTGGCAATCCAAAATCACTGGGGTGAAGCTGGAGCAGTTGCAACAGCCTACAGATGAATGGTGGATTTGCTTTACTTAATGCCTGGCTCTGCTGCCTAGCCTCCCAGTCACAACATATAGCACAGGACATACACCCAGAAATGGAGACAGAATAATTTAGACTCTTCTACTAAGCTGTTGGTCTTCACTACAGGTGCAAGGGAGGTGGAAGGAGGTCTGGAAGCAATGCTTTTTAGTAAGTCAAATAAACTCTACCCCACTTATGCACTCATACAAAAAACATTGAATAAGGTTAGGTAGTTACAACAGGTCAAATGGTTTACCAAGTTTAGTCCAATCTGGGATAATGCCCACAACAGTGCATTAGCAATACTAGAATACAGTGCAAAACGGAAACAATATGGTATTACCAGTCTGAATAATATCTTTGCCCATGGGGTGTTGTGCTCCTTTGCAGATCTCCAGATGACATTTCACCTTCCCCAATCTATGCTATTTTACTACCTACAACTTAATCATGCAGTGACAGCCCCGTTGGGAGTAGATCTTTGGGTGTAGTCCCCCACCCCATCCCTAATTACATGTATTAGGTGATCTCTTTTATTTCATATCCAGATGCTGCTCCATGTTATTTAAGATTTTTCTCTAAGACTACCCACTTAGAGCGTCTTCCCACTGGAAAAGGGAGAGGGGGCCATGGGGGAGGAGCAATGGGAGGAGGCCCAATTGGTAGTCTAACAAAGCTCCCTGAGTGTTGCTCAGTGCCTGTCACATTTATATTTACTTTTATGGGTATGGTTACTTTATGCCTGCAAGACTATTTAGTATGGGAGTAAGAGAGGACCCCACATGTACACGATGCAGTAGGGATCATGGTGATCTAACTAATTTATTGTGGCGGTGCCCAAAACTACACCTTTATTGCAAGGGGTCATATCCACTGTTAATCAAGTTTTTCAAGTACAAATATGTGAAGACCCCAAACAATGTTTGTTGGGTATTCTAAGTGACCTCTCTGCTGAGGAAATACATAAACAAGCGATTGCCAGAGCCCTTTTTCAGGCTCATAGGCTAATTCTAAGACATCAGAAATCAGTCACTCCCTCTACATTGCAGGAATAGATATCCCATATTAGGGATACCCTATGACTTGAAAAATGTATTTATCAGCAAATGGGGTGTTTTGGTAAATTTGATAAGCTCTGGGCACCATGGTTGGCTACCCTGAGACTAGCCCTGGTAGATCTTAATGTTGACTGCCTATTACAGTGCTGAACATTGAATTTAATTTTATTTCTTTACTTATTCCTGTGGGGTATATATTGCGTGTGTTCTATGTCTAGTTATCTGTCCTCATATCTTGATGGATGATTCTTCATTTCTCTTGTAATTTTGCTGCATATCAGATGCAGATCTGTATTTCTTTGGAGTGATGTGTATGCTTTGGACTGTGTATTGTTTAGTTTACTTACTCAATAAAAGTTATTTTAGACAAATAATTTGAGTATACATTTTACAACATGTGAAGTCCTATTATTTGTGTGGACTCATTATTTTGTTTGTTTAATTTTTTTTGGTCTTAGGGGTTTACTTATAAAGCAGTGAATGTGAATTAATTAAAGATTCACTGCAGGTGTTTCTTCCTAGTTGATGTCTTTTAAATAGCAGTGATTGATTTGGTGTTTGTTGAATGTCAAATTAGTACTGTATAGATAATATCGGGCATAGTTATAAAGAAGTATATCAGACATTTACCAAATATTTGCTGCAGATAAGTTGTTCAGGTTCATGTTTTAAATGACACAGATTGATTCACCACTAGTGAATGTTTGGTGAAAGTCACACTCACAGCAATATACATAGTCCCCTATAAGTGATTTTTTTTGTAAAAGCTCTTGCAACAAATGAGTTGTCTCTAACAAACGATAACACTTTCATTATCTCTTGTAAAATTTGAGACAATGGGGGAGATTTACTAAAACTGGTGCACTCAGAATCTGGTGCAGCTGTGCATGGTAGCCAATCAGCTTCAGGGGCGGACTGACAACTCATGGGGCCCCCTACTGACTCTTGGGCAGTGCCCGAGTTTCCAAATGGTCAGTCCGTCTCTGATCAGCTTTTAACTTCAGCTTGTTCAATTAAGCTTTGAAAAAACTGGAAGCTGATTGATTTCTTTACAGAACTGCACCAGATTTTGCATTCTCATGTTTTAGTAAATAACACCTTATATCTTAACATATTGGTATGTTTTGACATTATCTGAGAGTGTCTCTAACATTATTTTGAAATACAGCGGCACATAAAAACACATTAAACATTAGTTTCCTTTAAACTAGTACTTTTTTAACCATGGTCAAACTGAGCAATTTGGAATACTGCCATTTGTGTTAAGCCACATTCAGCCATTATTACCTTTTCCTTACTGTTTGTCTAAGAGTAGTCCTTCAACCTCATTTTAATTAGTGGGTCCAATGTACACCATTCAGACACAGTTCCTTAAGATTTGGACTAGTTCTAGGAAACTGGAAAAAAACAGATTCGTATTAATTTAGTCTGCAGCTTAAAGACGTTCACACATACTGTATGCATTTATATGCTCATAGCCCCTGTGTGTAGCGGTTTATAAGGATGTGCCAGCAAATTAATGTAGATCCAACAGCTATGTTTAGACATAAGCACCTTTTTAAAACAGCTTCTGTACGGAGATTTAAGAATTATGTACACATGTAACATGGCTATATTTACTGTTTAAGAACATCCAGTATATTAAGTGTCTCTTCTCTACAGAAAAGACACATAATAGATGTATATATTAGATAGATAGATAGATAGATAGATAGATAGATAGATAGATAGATAGATAACCCTATTTAAGTAATATAAATGTTAAAAAGCGAAAACACAAAAAAGTGTAAAAGTGTGATTGTATGGAATATAGGTTTAATGATCTGCATCTTATCATAATAACATGAGGCTGGATCATTAATTTTATTGCTTTTTGCACAAAGTAGTTATATTTTTAAACCATGCAAAATATATCCCCTTCTTATTACACTAGATAAGAGCATAAAGTAATTTTAAATCTGATGAGATTTAATGCCCTTCGTTGGCCAAAGAAACAATATGTATTAAAAAAGTTATTATTTTATGAAATATCAAAATAATGCAATTTCTGCAGACTTATGGATTAAATACATACACAAAGATAAGTTAACCACTTTGCTGCCACCGATGTAAGAGTCCTGGCAATTCAGAACTGTTTGCAACTGTCCAGAACTTAGTTACCTTTACATCAGCTTCATTTTCTAAGCCTGCAAGTTCATGGTCTCTTACGTCAACAACCATGAACTTACACTCAGATAGTACGTGACATTTTAGAATTTTACTGAATAGATGCAATTAGTATTTAACAAGCTGTTGATGACATTCAAACAGTATAAATGTGGCTGCTCTATTGCAGTTCCCCTGCACGGTGTTGTGAATGAGATAAAGCAGTCGTCAAATAATGATGATCACATCCACAATTCTACATGTCCCTCATTTTCCTGTCCAGTTCCCCCCAGTGCCCTCCTCCAGTGCCCCATTCTCTGCTTCTTCCCACCAGTGATCACTCCTTCTAATTAGTGATCTCAGTACCTGTCCTTATCATCAAAACTGGGTTTGTCTCCAGCTTCTTTAGTGGTCAATCTGCTTAAATTTTTCCCTCCAGATTGTCTCGTTTGTGGTGTCACAGGCTCAAACTTACTGCTTGCTTCAACAATCAGTGTGCTTTCAGCATGAAAAAGGTGAGCAGCTCTGTGAACGTGATCCTCTGCCACTTGCCCCCTCCTGCAGTTCCCCCCATCTCTTACCTGCATTTCCTCACTGTCAAAATGGCACTCTGATGAGTGTTTGCAAACACTGCTCTGGTGTGATTTCGAAAAAATACCATTATTATATAGAGTACCATTATTACATTGTACAGGGTGCAGCAACATAACTACCTTTTTTCAAAACGCAATAAAACCCATTTTATGAATCAGAATAGTTTTTATTGTCTTTAACAATGTAGGTACATATCTAAAGTTCTGTTTTACACAGTTTTGAAAATCATATCAGGTAGGCGACGCCCCCCATTGTCCATACACTGAATAAGCCGATTTCTGGCGTTTTTCATGACCCTTACCAGCATAGCAGCGGATATGTTGGCAATTTCTGCGCGGATGTTAGCCTTCAGGTCTTGTAGGGTCCTTGGACGGTTTACATAAATGCGGGATTTAAAAAAACACCACAAAAAAAGTCGCAAGGGGCCAAATCGGAGGAGCGGGCTGGCCACTCCAAATCGCCCCTTATTGAGATGAGGCGCTCCAGGAAGTGTTCCCTTAAAACAGCCATTGATGCTCTTGAAGTGTGAGCCGTTGCTCCGTCCTGTTGGAACCAAATGTCCCCTAAGTCCAATTCATCAAGTCGTGGAAAAACAAATTCCTCCAACATGTTCACATACCGGTCTGAATTCACTTATTCAGTGTATGGACAATGGGGGGCGTCACCTACCTGATATGATTTTCAAAACTGTGTAAAACAGAACTTTAGATATGTACCTACATTATTAAAGACAATAAAAACAATTCTGATTCATAAAATGGGTTTTATTGCGTTTTCAAAAAAGGAAGTTATGTTGCTGCACCCTCTATTTACTTTGTTTCATTCATGTGAAGATCAAAGTGGTTACCTTCCATCTGCATATGATGTCAGTTAAAGCAATTTTACAAAGGTATGTTTGAATACATTTTGATCCTTTTTACCCTTGATTAATTAAGCCTAAACAGCTCTAATGAACAATCTTACAGTTTTACATTGTTTCACAAAAATACACAATTTTAAATTCACAAATATTTGTTTTTTTTATGAACACTAATATAGTTTCATCATTAACGTTTAGTAATAATTTTGAAAGTTAAGTTGCACTTGTGCACACTAAGAATAATTGTAATACATTTTTATTGAAAATATACATTTGATAACTATATGTGCAAATATCATAAGATGTAAAAAACCCATAGCACTAAAATTAAAGTGCAAAATAATCTGAGGTAAAAAATGGGAGGTTGGGCCTGGCAGCAAGAGGTTAAAGCATTGTTACCTTATAGAATGTTACAATACAAGCAAAAAGAAAAATAGTAAATTTGTAATAATTTGGATTAGTTATACAGGTTGATTATGAGATTGATTCAAACCCATATTTAGCCTGTTCTCTCATCCAAACCTCCTGCTGATGTAGCTGGAAGTCTGTCATTTAAGCTGGCTACAGTTGGAACGAAATTTGGCTGGTTTAGCAGCAACCAGCCAAATTTCAGGTCATATATGGGCAGGCTGGATGTACTGAAGTTGAATGCTCAGTTGACTTCAGTACAACCAGCCTGTCAGGTTTTCCTTGTATTCTGAAGGCTGGGATTGGCCCCATGTGATCACTATGACAAATCACAGAGATCACAATAATACACACAATGGCTATGAATGAAAGCCATTGTTGACAACTATCCTGATCTCTGTGATTAGAGAATACAGTGGGCCACAGATCACACTGCTGCTTGCTCCCTAGGGCACACATGAGACATGCAAAGGGGAGGATATAATATGACATCCTTCCAGGAGAAAAGTCCTCCCACTCCGCCTTTTTTTACAATAGGTCAGGCAGGAGATGATTAACAACTTCAAACCCTTAAAGTGTAAACACAAGAATTTCTCACATTATTATTTTTTTCTAAAGCAGGTAACAATAGGAAAGGAGTAATGATAACCATGCAGCACATGATTACCTTTCATCCATACCATCATCCATTTCATCCATCTGGAAACTGATGTTATTGGCAGGTGCATCAGCCTCACTTAAAAACCAATATACAATCGTAGTTAATCTATATGCACCCAACACAAATCAAAATAAATCTTTTCCTAGTCTCATTCAAAATCTCCAGACATACAAAACTAGCACTTTGAAACTTCAACATAGTTGAGGTGGCTATAGTCTCTTGAAAATGTTCTATTGCCCTTTCTTTCCAACTTAGATCAGAAAATCTATATGCCTTATGGCATTGTCTACATCTTTTCTGCATCTAACTGAAGCATTTTTCACTTTCAATTGAACAGATATAACAAAATAGTTTCAATAATATAGTTAACAACAAACAGAAGATAAGGAAAATTAATTGTTAGGGTATATGCACACTTTAAGTATATTTAATTGTGCATACAAGCAGTGTAAGTACCTGAATAATATCAGTCCCTGTGCAGCAGAGCTCACACTGGTGACAAGAGAATCAGCACAAGGAGCCAATTATTTTCGCTGTAGTGAAAGGAGTATAGCAATACAGAAGACGGCCAGCAGAAAAAGGCCAACACTTGGTTCATCAAGTTTTCCCCTTTGTTTATGTTTTGTTGTTTTATGTTTTTTTAACTGCTTGCCATCCAAAGAATTTACCCCCCTTACTGGCCAGGCCTCTTATTGCTATTCGACGCTGCACTATTTCAACTAATAATTGCACGGTCATGCAATGCTGTAGCCAAAAAAAAATTTACGTCCATTTTTTTCATACAAACAGAGCTTTCTTTTGGTCATATTTGATCACCTGTGCACTTTTTATTTTTCACACTATAAACAAAAAAAGACCAAAAAGTTTGAAGAAAAACAATATTTTTTTACTTTTGGCTACAAAAAATATATAGTAAACTCAAAGTTAGTCATACATTTAGGTAAAAATGTATTGTGCTACATGTTTTTGGTAAAAAAAATTCCACTAAGTGTATATTGATTGCTTTGTGTGAAGGTTATAGCGTCTACAAACTATGGTATAGATCAGGGGAGTCAAACTCCATTTCATCACGGGCCACATCAGCATTATGGTTGCCATCAAAGGGCCGGATGTATCTGTAAGACTAGATGTCCAGAGTACCCCACCTCCCATTACATCAGATGTCAAGAATCCCACACCCTCCATTACATCACCGTGCACCCCCTTTGGGGGCAGAGCTGGAAAGCAGAAAGTACAGCGTCTGGAGGAGGACCAGAGGAGGAGTGAAGTCAGTTACCAGAGTCTGCTGAATGCTGAGACCAGGGGAGGAGGAGATCAGGGGGTGCTGCAGCTGCACGAAGAGGTGCAGGAATTAGCAGAGGAGTTCTATTCTCCTCTCTGCTGCCGACAGCTGTGACAAGGTGGGAGGTGGAGACAAGGGAGTACCTGCAGAAGAGGTGCAAGGGCCACATTAATTGGCCTGGAGGGCCGGATTCGGCCCGCGGGCCTTGTGTTTGACACATGTGGTATAGATACTGCAATTTACACCATTTTGTTCTATATAGTGCTGCACTAGTTTAACTGAGAATTGCATGGTCATGCAATACGGTACATAAATGAAATTTACGTCCTTTTTTTTAAAACAAACATAGCTTTCTTTTGGTGGTATTTGATCACCTATGCACTTTTTATTTTTGGTGCTGTATACAAAAAAGTTTTGAAATTCTTTTTTTTAAACTATATTTTCTCATTTCATTCTGTCATACAAAATATAAAAAAACCTCCAATTTGTCATAAATTTAGGCAAAAATGTATTCTGCTACATGTTTTGGGTTAAAAAAATCCCAATAAGTGTATATTGATTGCTTTGTGTAAAAATTATAACATCTACAAACTATGGTATAGATAATGGAATTTACACAGCTTTTACTTTCTGACTAGAAAGTGTTCTAGCTGCTGACATTTATGAGAGCGCTCACTATTTATCTTTTATATATTTATCTCATTTGTACCATTACCAGTTTGTAGCTGCTCTAAGTTTATCCATCTGAAATATGGGGGATATTTTTGATCTCAGATCCTCAAGGGGTGCCATCCCTGAGGATTTTTATACACTAGATAATGATGACAATGATGACTTAAAGGGACTCTTTGTACATTTAAAAAATTTAACCACTGCTGAAATTAAAACTTTATGGGATGTATCTTTCTTGGAAAAGTATATTAAAGAACAAATGGTTCCCAGATCACTCCGGTGGGATATACGCCCAGACTCGGAAGATCCGAGTAGCCACCTTGAGTGGTACCAATTTTTCAACAATACTGGCATTGACCTTTTAAAGTTTCTCATTATACGTAAAAAGAAAAAATTAGCATATTTGGATAAAGAAATTAATTTGGTGCGAGAAAAGTTAATCCCCTTTAAAGATAATGAGAAATATAAATTTCAGTCTGATAAATTAAAGGTTCATATGGAAGGGGTGGAAAAAGAACAAAAAATTAAAAAGAGGAAAAAATAGAATAGAGATTACAAAGATTATTCTGATAAAATGGTTTTTGATTGGCAGAAACAGATTGACCCTGTTAACCAATTGGTCCCTAACTACATACCCCCTATGATGGGACCAAATAAAAACCATAGTAGACCAAACATGAGAGAATGTGAATATCAACATTATGACCTACCTACCTCCAACAGGTATGAACCTTTGCAGAACATCCATGACGACAATATTGGATCACGAGATTTACGTTGGTATCCAAATACCACTAACACTCCATCTAGAAACCATCATCCTTACCCTTACAATGAATGGGAAAGGCCGTATGGGAGTAATTACCCCTCTGGTTCTCATAATCATGATCAGTACCAACCCCAACAGTTTAAAGGGCAACATAAGAAACAATACTCATCTCCCAGGAACAACAAAGGGGTAAAAAATTACAACAAAGGCACCTACCACCAACCCAAGCAGGATAATTCCCGATCAAGACCAGCCAATCACAATAACAATAATATTAATAAACCTTATAATAATAACTTCGGGCCACCACCCAATTCGGATTATTATTATAATCAGCAACAATATCCTGATCATTACCAACAAACTACCAATTATCCCCGGCAGCCTTTTTTAGGGGTAAGTACCACACGCAAAAGAAGGGACACAGGAGGGGAAATAGAGGAGGGAAGAGAACAAATGGACGCTCCCAAGAAAAGGAGGGTGTAATGGCACAGGGTATCTTTAACCTTAGTGGAATTAGTCTCACAGAGAAAGAGCTTCGCTTGCTTGATAAAGGATTGAAATATGCTCCATCAAAAAATCTGAATAAATTTGAAACCTATATGGATATACACAAGTTTGCACGACAATTGTCCCTGAAAAGGTATTTCGCGAATAATCCTATCACTAGGGATGTTCCGATTGATAAATACACTCACTCCAATTTACATAATGCATCTACCTATAACCCTCCCCCACAGACTCATACGTACGTGAATCTATTCAGAGACAAAGTCCTGAAAGAGTTGAGAGAAATACCATATAAAAGATCTTTTGATAGATCAGGTGATACAAAAGCCATTAAATCATTAATAGAAAGGAAGAATTTGGTAATAAGACCAGCCGATAAAGGTGGAGGTGTGGTTGTTCTCAACAAAGAAGACTATATCAATGAGGTCAACCACATTCTGAGTGACAATACCACATATGTCCGTTTACTTAAGGATCCCAAAGTAGAGTATAAACGTTCTCTTAAAAATATCATCAATAAGGGGTATGAAGAAGGGATGCTGAATAAAAAAGAGAAGTCCTACTTATGTCCATCAGCACCTAAGTTACCAGTCTTATATATATTACCGAAGGTTCATAAAGACCCCATTAAACCACCGGGGAGGCCAATAATAAGCGGTATTGGTTCTTTATGCTCTAGGATCGGTGAATATGTGGACTTTTTTCTCCAGCCACTCGTTTTACAAACTGCAGCATATTTAAAAGACACTAAACAGGTTTTAAACGAGGTCAGCACCTTAGTCACTTCTCCCGACACCTTTTTAGTAACAGCTGATGTCGCTTCTCTGTATTCAAATATTAGTCATCATGATGGTATGGAAGCAGCTGATTTCTTTTTAACACATTACAGCTCCCTACCTGTCACCCAGAAGGGTTTTATTTTAGATTTATTAGAATTTGCAATGTTTAGGAACTATTTTTGGTTCAACAAAGATTTCTACCTGCAGATCAGAGGCGTGGCAATGGGGGCAAAGTTTGCCCCTAGTCTGGCAAACTTGTTTATGGCCCAGTGGGAGGAGGATCTTATTTTTGCCAGAGAGTGGCCGGAGTTGTTGTTTTATAAAAGATATATCGATGATATCCTGCTTTTATGGAATGGGGAGGAGGAGTCTCTTAAAAACTTTTTTAACTCATTAAACAATAATACTCTCAACATTAAACTCTCTTATGTTTATAGTCGTGAAGAGATTAATTTCTTAGATTTAACACTTGTCAATCACATGGGTAGGATTACTACTAAATCATTTTTCAAATCGACAGATCGCAATAGTTTCATCCCTCTAGGGAGTTGTCATCATCCCAAATGGCTGTCCAATATTCCAAAAGGACAGATGATGAGGATCAGGCGAAATTGCACAGATGATGGGACTTTTCATGTACAGGCCAATATTTTAAAACATAGGTTTCTAGAGAAGGGATATAGTGAGGCAACCCTTGATCACACCATTAGGATAGTGGCGCAGATGAACAGAAACAATATGTTGATGGATATACCAAGGAATAATCAAAAGAAAATCTGCCCCTTCATTACATCTTTTTCGACCCAATATAAGACCATCAATAAAATTATGAATGATAATTGGGGTATTTTAAAAATGGACCCAGTTTTAACAGCAATTCTACCGGAGAAACCGGAAATTGTATTTCGGAAGGCAACCGCTGTTAGGCCTATGATTGCGCCAAATGTTGTTGATCCTCCCAACAATATATCTTTGTTTAATGACCTAAAAGGGTTTCACCCCTGTAATAGGTGCATCATTTGCAAGTGTGACAATACAAGAAAAAGGAGAGTCGACACATTTCAATCGTCAGTTACTGGCAGAACTTATAACATCAAACATTTCAATTCCTGTCATAGCAAATTTGTGGTATATTTGCTACAGTGCCCCTGTCGCAAACAGTATATAGGCAGAACAACAAGACGTCTGCGTGATCGGTTACGCGAGCATGTTTCTAATATCAAGAAGGGTTTCAGGGAGCACTCATTATCGAATCATTACCGCCTTCACCATAATAATGACCCTTCTTCGCTAAAATTTATGGGCATTGACGTAATCGGTAACCATTGGAGGGGTATTAATAAGACTAGGGCAGTTTCCCAAGCTGAAACCAGATGGGTGTTTGAGCTTCATACCTTACACCCCTTAGGCCATAATATTGAGGTAGACGTCAACTGCTTTATTGCTAACAATTGACGGGTTCTTCATTTTCCATATTATCATCTCATGGTATTTGAGCTCATTTCTATCCGATGTTTCTCAATGGGTCATACTTTTAGCATGTTTTTTCATTTTCAGCACGTGGGACATTTTTCCCATGTGTATAACAGCTTATGATCTGGTATTATCACTTGTCTACCCTGACTCATGTATTAGTCTTTTTTACGATTAGATGTCCTCCGGTCCCGTTTTTACCTCCTTATTTAGGAGACGGGTATAGGAAGGACTATGTGGTTTTAAAATTTCTTAATAGTTTGGTTTTAGAAGTTTTTCGGGTTTTTTACCTCTTTTTACCCTGATTCACTATACTTATTTATTATGGGACAGTAATTTGACACCCTGACTGGGTCTGGCAGCATGATACTATATATGCTGTTCGCCAGATTTAATTTTAATTTTTATTATTAAATTAAATTCCAATTTATTAATATTTTTTAATAATAGTTTCTGATGTTTTAATTCTCTTGTCTTTTTATTTGTGTCCTTCATGACCTAAGTTTGTAATATGTATGCATTTATATACTTCATCTTGCCGTGGTCCGTTAATGAAATCATATGCCACTCACTGAGGGGACCTTTGTACCCCATAGATCATTTTTTCGCACTGGTACTGCTATGGCTTTCGCACTTCCACTCTAGTCAGGGATATAGTGATATAGTAAATCCCCTGGGGTCTGTGGCATAGTCAGTAATTGGTACTGGGTTTTGTGTATCGAGACTTCTCTGTCTCCTCCTTACTATGTGATAGATCGCGGATTCACGGCAAAATGGCGCTGCCGTGCTCGCGCATGCGCAGTGCTTACTTTCTCCGGGAAAATGGCCGCGGCTTACTGCGCATGTGCCGATTTCCCTATTTCTGACAACTGGCGTCGGTCACGCTCCTGTACAGTCTCCCCTCTGAAGATGTGCCTTTAGCACGAAAGGCCTAAGGAGGAACTGTGCAGAGCGTGACGTCATTCCACCGCCGGAGCCACGAGGAGGCCCGGCGGTCATCATTACTGGGGTCAGTACTGCTGTATTTTATCTTTAACATGATGTACTACATGCATACTGCCCTGCTGTTTTAATAATAAAAGCTCGTTTTTTGGACATACTACACTATTTTGGGCATCTGTTTCTTGGGGCTCCTGCATGGAGCTTTCACTCCCATAGAAAAAGCACTTTGCCATCCTGAGAGGAGGTTTTTTCCTGAAGTACCTGGCTGACCTTAAGGGGACCCCCTGGACCTATCTTAGGAGTCTGTGATGACCCACCGTGAGGGAGATGCCTGGCTTCTGATGTACCCATTGCTTGTGATGCATGATCACACATGCGCATAACCCATGCGTTTCCGGTGAGTGCGCATTTCTGTTATTCTGACAGAGTGGAGGCCGTGGGAATTCGTATATCTACAGTTTACCACTGTGGATATTGTACTATCACCTTATTGACTTTTCATCTTTTTAAGCGCTGCACTCTATTGTTTTGAGACTGATTGTTTACTTTCTGACTGCCCATCACATTTCTTGAGGTGCTAAATACCAGAACAGTAAAAACACCGCAAAATTACCCCTTTTCGGAAAGTAGACACCCTAAGATTTCTGCTGAAAAGCATACTGAGTCCATGGAAGATTTTTTTTTTCCCAATGGTTTTTGGAAAATTACAAAAACATTTTTTTTTTTTACACAAAGTTGTCATTTAAATTATATATTTCTCACACAAGCCATGGGTATATGTGGAATTACACCCCAAAATACATTCTGATACTTCTACCGAGTATGGGGATACCACATGTGGGAGACTTTTTGGGAGCCTAACCACATACAGGAGCCTTAAATCCAATGACCACTTTGAAAGCCTGAAGGTGCGTAACTTCCTCATTTCACTTCCTCACTACCTATCACAGTTTTGGACTTTTTGCTATAAAACATGTCCAGTAAAAAAATGTAAAAATCAAATTTTGTCATAAATGTAGGACAAAATGTATTTTGCGACATGTCTTTGCTAAAGAAAATTCCCAATATGTGTAAATTAACTGGTTTACATGAAAGTTATAGCGTCTACAAATGGCGGTATATATACTGGGATTTCTTTTTTTATATTAATAATGACGACAATCAGTGACTTATGGCGGTAATCAGTGACTTATGGTGGCGATCAGCGACTTATGGCGGGACTGTGGTGGACATTCTGACACTGGGGGGAACTGACTTGACACCAATACAGTGATCAGTGCAAAAAAAAGCAATGACAGTGTACTAATGGTACTGGGGAGGGAGGGGTTAACATTTTAAGGCAATCAAAGGGTTAACTTTGTGATGGGAGTGTTTTAACAGGGGGCGGGGGTGTGTGTTTCATTGCAAGCACATTGATCAGGATAGCTCTGCTCAGCCATCCCAATCAGTGTGACCAAACTGACAGGGAGGAGAGCTGCATTGTAAGCAATGCAGCCCTATTCTCTGTTGGTGTTTGTCGATAATCAAGAGGCTACGGCGGGTAATCACTGGATGGACCCGGTGATTGACACCCGCGGCCGTGATCGGCGACACTGGTAGGGCAGTCGAATGCCTCGCACATGCCCCCTACCCAGAAATGTAAAATCACGTATATATATATATATATATATATATATATATATATATATATATATACACATACATGATTTTGCGCAGTGGTGCCGCCCTGCCGCAGTATAAGTACTGTGGCTGGTCGGCAAGTGGTTAACCTTTTTGCCCAAGGCATTCTGAAATTCACTTACTGTTGACTGAAATACTACCACTGCTGGAGGACTGTTCCACGCATCAACCTATCTTTTGGGAACTGACACTAATAGGAGGAAATAGCAGAATGACAGATGATCTCCTCAAATTTCTTTTTCTCCTTTCATTGTCCATTCACAAGATAGGGGTAGGAAGGAAGCCTGTATGCTTTACTGAATGGCAGCAGAGACAAGTTAGGTCTCCTCTCCTGCCAATCAGGACTGTGCTGCATGGCAGCGCTCTGTGAGTCTCAGAAGTGCAATAACAGCAACACATTTTTTTTACAGGCAAAGCTGTTCTGTTATATGTAGTTTATATATGTGTTTAGCTACTTGCCTTGAGTGTAGGTTACAGTGCCCCTGCCAAGGATAAATAAGACTTAGTGCCAATTAATGGACACTGTTTAATTTTTACTTAGTTGTGCAAAAAGTCCTCCTCCAATTCATAAATCGCTATTAAGTAATGTACCCTTTACAATTGTCTGGAATAAGCAATTATACCATCTCTTTCTAAAGTAGACATTAGGATTCCCTAAAAAATGTATTGTTACTTATAACAGAGTAGTATTGGTACTTTAATGCTAAATATAGCATTGGTATCCTCCTGTTGATATAAAACTTACAATCTTTTGTAATAGCAAATATTTTTAAAAAATTTAGAATGTAAATTGAGGTGATATTATCAATTGGTATTGTATTTTTGGCTGAAAACTGTCCTGATTAAACTAAAATCATACGATCTGGTATTGTACAAGAAAAATTTACGTGCTTGTTCCTTCAAATAATTTTGGACGAAAGCTGTGTACTGAAGATCAGATTAGTGTATGATAGCTTTGAAAGCTTTTTTTTTTCGTATAAATTTCTGATCGTGTGTACTAGGCTTTATTCCCAATGCTTTATCAAATTTAGAATGAGTTTTTGCCACATACAATATATAATAAAGAGTTCTATTCTAATAAAGAGTATCTAAAATAGATAAAGGATAATGTTTGTGAATCTTTCATTGATAAGATAAGGATTTCTTAGATGTAGAGTGAATTTTTTTTCAGTTGTGGAATGAGATCTTGTCAAATGTATGTTGAGGTTTCACCACATGTGAACTGAGATATTGCTAGATACAGAACAGGGTTTCATAAGACATTGCATGCTGTTTTGCTGAACACAGGATGAGGACTCATGAAATGTAACTTTATGGATGTCATAAAATGGATATGCTTACAAAATAAACACATGGATAGTTTATTCTCAAAAATCAGTGTATAAGAAATATACAGGTGAAACTCGAAAAATTAGAATATCGTGCAAAAGTTAATTTATTCCAGTAATGCAACTTAAAAGGTGAAACTAATATATGAGATAGACTCATTACATGCAAAGTAAGATAGTTCAAGTCGTGATTCATCATAATTGTGATGATTATGGCTTACAGCTTATGAAAACCCCAAATCCACAATCTCAGAAAATTAGAATATTACATGCAATCAATAAAACAAGGATTGTACATAGAACAATATCGGACCTCTGAAAAGTATAAGCATGCATATGTACTCAGTACTTGGTATGGGCCCCTTTTGCAGCAATTACTGCCTCAATGCGGCGTGGCATGGAAGCTATCAGTCTGTGGCACTGCTGAGGCGTTATGGAATATCAGGATGCTTCAATAGCGGCCTTCAGCTCTTCTGCATTGTTCGGTCTCATGTCTCTCATCTTTCTCTTGGCAATGCCCCATAGATTCTCTATGGGGTTCAGATCAGGCGAGTTTGCTGGCCAATCAAGCACAGTAATCCTACGGTCATTGAACCAGGTTTTGGTGCTTTTGGCAGTGTGGGCAGGTGCCAAGCCTAGGTGCCAAGGTGAAGTCAGCATCCCCATAAAGCTTGTCTGCAGAAGGAAGAATGAAGTGCTCCAAAATCTCCTGGTAGACGGCTGCATTGACCCTGGACTTAATGAAGCATAGTGGACCAACACCAGCAGATGACATTTCTGATGAGAGCAACTTTTGCATCTCATTTGGAAACCAAGGATCCATAATATGGAGGAAGAATGGAGAGGCACACACTACAAGATGCTTGAAGTCCAGTGTGAAGTTTCCACAGTCTGTGTTGATTTGGGGGGCCATGTCATCTGCTGGTGTTGGTCCACTGTGCTTCATTAAGGCCAGGGTCAACGCAGCCATCTACCAGGAGATTTTGGAGCACTTCATGCTTCCTTCCGCAGATGAGCTTTTTGGGGATGCTGACTTCATTTTCCAGCAGAACTTGGCACCTGAACTTTTGCACGATATTCTAATTTTTCGAGTTTCACCTGTAGTGATTACATATATTAGAGAAACAAAGGAAGAGATTAACTAAAACCTGAGCACTGAAAATCTGGAGCAGCTGTGCATGGTAGTCAATCATTTGTTCAGTTTAAAGTGGTTGTAAAGCTTGAAGGTTTTTTATCTTCATGCATTCTATGTAGCATGCAGCTCCAGCTATTCAGTATGCAGCTACCCCCGCAGCCCCCCCAATACTTACACAAAGCCCAGTCCCAATCCAGCGAAGTACACGAGAGCAGTTTCTGTAACAGATCTATGCCTCCTCCATTGTTTCCCACTCCTGTCAATCACAGCCTGTGAGGGAGGAGTGGAGGCAGGAATGAGCACACAGAGTAGGGCTCGGGAAGCAAGCACACGAGTGCCCCCAGAGCAAGTGGCTTGCTCTTATCTTAGGGGCACTCTGCAGAGGGGAGGGGCACCATGAACGCCAGCGGGGAGCCCAAAAAAAGGAGGATCACAGAGCAGGTAAGTATAACATGCTTGTTATTTAAAAAAATATAAGCCTTTAATATCAATTTAAGCTTGGACAATAAAACCTGGAAGCTGACTGGTTTCTATGCAGAGCTGCACCAGATTTTGCACGCTCCAGTTTTAGTAAATTGCTCCCAACGGGGGTCTTAAAATGCAGCAGAACCAGTTTAAATTAACTAATAAAACATTACCTGAATAAATAACTTGTCATTAAAAGGGAGTACCCATGCTTGCTGCATTTATATGGTAATATGGAAAGTTTACACTGAAGAGACAATGAACAAACCTAAAGACATGAGTGTTTCTGAGAAATGTATAATTTTGTAAGCCTGGCACCCGGGGTTTGTATTTTCTGTGCCCAATACAGAAAACATCCTTTAGCTGCCGGAGCTGTTTTGGCACACTTATTAAATTGTACATTTTAGGTCTGAAGATTTGTTGAAATGCCCAAACATTATATATTTTCTGAAAGCAAATACCCTGGAGAATAAAATTATTGTATTTATTGCTCTCACTCTGGTCTGTGCAGAAATGTGTGGTACAGTCAACATTTTCATACATAAGTCCTCCTGACTGAGCATTTACATTTGAGAATGTTGTGCATGTAGGTGGGGGCAAGAGAGGACTTACATTTTTTTTAGGTTAAAAGTGCTTGGGTGCAGGTTTAATTTTTTTTTTACTTTTTATTCACCTAATATTATTGCTATCAGATAGGGGGTTATAAGCCAAATATGTGATCACATTTTGCCATGACAGGTTCTTTAATGAGACATCAGGGGTATATTGTACCCTTGATGTTTCCCCTGCCCTCCAGTGAAGCTAATGAAGCACAGATTATGCTCCATTAATTTCTTCCCAGGCCACAGCACCAGGGAAAGTTACACCTAAAACTGAAAATGATACTCATCACTTTTGGGTTCTTATTAGCTAGTGAATATAGAACCAGCATATAGCTCTGGTGAGTTTATTCATTTAATTTGGTGGTGGATTCAATCACGGTGTTATTGTTTGAACACGGAATCTCAGAACTATTTTTATTTGCATGGATTTTTTTGGACTTTACACATTTTATTTGGACACTATGCTTTATAATGTGACTTTATAATTTTTTATTTACTGTATTATATATTTTTTTTTTTTTACACAGTTTGATTATTTGATATCATTTTAGCGCAGTCCTATATTTATTTATACCAGCAAATACATTTTAATTATCTTCTCTCTATGCAGTGATACCAGTCCCAGGCCTGCAGGTAGGAGAGCAGGGCCTGGGAAACAGCAGAAGTGCCTATTGCATGGGTCCATGAAAGCAATTCAAGTATTTGTAGCACATTTTGAGAACTTGAAAAGAAAATATACAAACATTCTGTATAACTTTTACAGACATCAGTGGGAACATTAGTCTAGTAAGTTGCTTCACAGTGAACATTGATGACATTATATCCAAAAACCATGTTGTATATGCTTTCAAATAGATGTTTTCATGCAGACTCATGTCCTTGCTATAGTTCGAGTACATTTATTTCAATAAATAAGTATAAAAGTTGTTGGTTTGCGCATATAATTCTCACAGGTGTTAGCAAATTTTATAAAGTATCCATAAATGTTTCTTTTCTCCCTGTTAGTAAACTGCTTTTCATATACTGCATTTATAAAAAAAAAACTCAATTAAACATTTCCACATGGCTTCAGTACATTAGAATCATTTTGATTGACTGCAACAAAGTGTTTGTTCCTAAACAAAGGTTAAAAGCTTTTAGTATGACAGTGGATTGCATCTCAGTATGGGGCTTGAAAGTAGCAAGGAAAAAAAATAGGAACATAAAATACAGTGATTTTACCAGAGGGAGGTCAAAAGCATTCTTCAAAGTTGTGCAAAAATAGGTAAATAATTGTTGTTAGTGGTTCTCATTCATCTGGCATACCATGTCATAACCAAGACATTTTTAGTCCATTTTTTTTAATTCGTAATGTTTCTGTGTGATTAGCACTCACGCGCCTAATATTTAATATCTTGTGACATAACCCACCACCTACATTAAAGAGAATAATAGGCTGGTGATCAATGATTCAAATAACCCAAATTGGAATTTATAGTGGAATGGGCCATTATGCTAAAGAAGAAGTTTTACAAGTTTATAAACTTTAAATCATTATAGTTTGTATCATTGTGAAATGATTTGCTCAGTTTTGTGTGTCATAGATTTCTCTACTGTAAAAAGATGGATATCACAAATAGGGTTGAACGTTACATTCTGGTAGCCCATGAGTTTAATCTGAACTGTAGCAGCCAATTGCCAATAATGCATTTCCTAACCTTTGAACTCTACCCTCCTAAGGTGATATAGACAATATTTATGTTTATTTATCTAACAGAAAGGGTTTGGAAATCAAAGAATAATTCAAACCCAGGGTAGTTAGCCCCCAAGGTTTGATTCCAGCATATTTTATATAGCAACTAGACATGTACATGGCTGAAATTTTCATTTAATTAAATTTTCGTTTCATTTAATAATACAGGTCTGCGACTTAAAGGCTGTTCGATTATTTTCATCTAATTTCCATGTATTTTGGTGTGCTGAAAACAAATAAAGTATTGAAAAAACTCCTAGACGTCATGATTTGCCACAAAATGCAAAATTATCTTCAAATTTATCAAATTTTTTTAATTTTTGGTATTTTTTTTATATTATGGCTTTTTAACCAACTTTAAAGTCCAGATTACTATTAATTAATTCACATAAGTGCATTTAAGATATAAAATGCCCCAAAAAACCTTAAAGGGGTTGTCTGAGAAAAAAAAAATATAGCACTGTAAATCTGATGGTCAGCAATATATACATAAGCTAAGCAAGTTTTAGGGGAAAAAATTATATTTTCTCATTTCCCTAGTTCTCTTCTGGACCTTTGTTGTTATTTGCAGGTAAACAATCTCTGCCCCTCCCCCCCTGCAAAGGGGGTGAATACAAGTGCTGCTCTGAGTGACTACTGGGATACTCAGCAGCATGCTGTATGTGTAAGCCTCAGCCCTGAGTCTGCGCTTCTAATGGTAGAAGGGGTTAATCTTTCCTGAAGAATCCAGTGGGTGGGTTACCAAATATCCTTGTTTTCTGTGTCTATGGGACAGTTGAGACCGACAAAATCACTGGACCAAGAAGAGTTAGCAGTCAAGGGTGCTAACAGTCGATGAAAAAAATGTCCTCCGAGAAACTTTGGTACCTTCACATAATGTTCTTCTACCACCTCTCCACATAAAATTGGGATTGATGAAGCAATTCATAAAATCACTTCCAAGAGATGGAGAATGCTACAAATACTTGGTCACCAAGTTTCCAGGCCTGTCGGAGGCAAAACTGAAGGAAGGTGTGTTCGTCGGACCAGACATTAGAAGGCTTATAGTTGATCAAGAGTTTTTCAATACCATGACGAATCCTCAAAAAGAAGGGTGGATTGCATTTAAAGAAGTCGTACAGAAATTTTTAGGCAATAACAAAGATCCTCACTACAAAAAGATCGTCGCACGAATGCTGAAAGCATTTCAAGCTTTAGGTTACCTGATAAGTTTGAAAGTGCATTTCCTCCAGTCCCACCTTGACTACTTTCCTGAAAATTTGGGACCTGTGAGTGAGGAACAAGATGAACGATTCCACCAAGACACTAAAGAGATGGAAAGGAGATACCAGGGAAAATGGAGCATTACAATGATGGCAGACTACTGTTGGATGCTTCAGAGAGACATTCCAGATGCTACTCACAAGCGTAAATGCACCAAGAAGAGCCTCATAGGGAAGAAGAATCGAGTTTAATGTGTATAGGTGAGCTCATTTCAGTTCAAAAAAGGATTTTCATGAAAAAATTGTAATAAAACTTTAATTGTATAAGTTGATTTCCATTTATTTTGAGGTATTGCCTTATTTAACATAGTTACCTAAATTGTCAGGAAACGTGATGTCCTATGACAAAATGGAGGTCTTTTTCGGATTCAGCGCACCAAAAAACATAAAGATTATGTGGAATAACCAAAACAACTCTTGAAAAAAAATTTGTTTTTTAATTGAAGAATTTTGCCGAATAGCTGGTTGTTAAGAAGCGGATGGCCGCGTCTTTTACAATCATGACTTATTTGCAGCAGAATGTAAACAAACAAGTGCCAGATTTAAAACAGTAACATGACTCTGGATCCCACTTTCAACCATGGGCATTGTGCACACCTAA
The DNA here is from genome assembly GCF_062004578.1 of Staurois parvus. NCBI lineage: Eukaryota > Metazoa > Chordata > Amphibia > Anura > Ranidae > Staurois > Staurois parvus. Next base: position 15,583,482 of record NW_028317949.1, read on the forward strand.
CAAGCAATTTCAGGGACCTTCTTGACATACTTACAGTCATATGAATCACTTCATACAAAAATACGGGTATTTATTATCAAGCTGAAACCTACTTAATGCTGTGCTGAATAAAAGGGATTTGTTTTAACCAGTTGAAACTGGCCACATGCATATACTGTATGTGGCCGCATATATACAGCCCTGTTAAAACTAATACTGTGCTGAGAGAGTGCTCCCTGCATGCTCTCCACATGGTAGCTGGAGGCAATCAGCAACTCCCAATACACACTTGTGACGGGGAGCTTTCCAATCATGTGACCACTGTGACAGCCAATCACAGTGCTCACATGACCCAAAGGCTAGCCTCCTGACTTATAGAACCCTTAAAGGGCCAAGAGGCAGCCAGCGCCAAGTTTGATTAGTGTTTGTTCTCCTATCAAATAATAGGTATAGTCACATTATCCCGAATATCTTGTTATATGCTTGTTTAAGCTTTTACTGCTTCCTGTATAAGGAGCCTCTCCCTTAACCTTTTCTCCTCCAGGTGGAATTTCTTCTCTCTGGAACAACTACCTCTTCAGTTTTTTTGTTACAGAAAACCCTTCACCCTAGAGGTGGAGGAGTGACATGGTGTGGAAAGAAATCCCACAAAAGGTGATAATGGTGAATCACGAAGTATGATAATTAATGGTTCTAGCTCTATCTCTTCTAAGCGTAAGGAATCTCCCTCAGGGGAAGTGAGTATGGGCAAAACACAGAAACACACAGTTAGCAAATTTGGTGGTACCTTTAAAAACAAAAGAATTGAGAGCAACACAACAGTCTACTGACACTGATTTTTTTAGAAACCAATCCCCATCACAAGGATCAGCGCAATTCTCATGCAACATTTACACAAGAAAGTATGGACCATTGCAGATGGTTGTTGCAGATTGGATGTGAGAGTGGGGTTGGTGGACTCTTTCCAGACTTGGAGCAGTCTCTGAGAGGCCCAGGAAGCTATTTTAGAGGACATGTGCTTGTGGTTTTTAGTATGGTGTTTAGCCTATGTGGTGATATTAAAGAAAAGGCCCCGATACTTCTGTCTGGGATACTGGTACATAATTTACATAGCGGTAGTTTGTTTGGGAAGAGCATTTTTGTTGTATAGTTTGGAATGCTCCATTATGGCATTTATTTGTTTGTATTTGTAACATCAACTTGAACAATTTTGCAGTTGTTTTATATCTACCATCTTTTGAATTTCCTAGAAATACTGAGGGTTGGTGTTTTTTTATTGTCAATATCTTTACTTTATCTTAGTTAGCTTATTTCATCTATATTGGGAATTAAATACATGCTACTCTATACCACCTGTAGATACCTTGGGTCGAGTCGTATTTACATGGAAGATTTTAGTCTCTCACTTGATCCATGGCTATGCAATCATTTGATGGCATTTGAGGGTCAGTATACTTGTGTATTTGTTGTCTTTGTGGCATTCTTATTACATCTAGTATACCATACTGCAAATATGCTTAACTTGGTTATGGTATATATCATTTTGGTTTATATATCCCCAAGAATATTGGGTACATGGGCAGTGTATACACATGTTCCAGGCATGGTTTCCTCTCTTCTATTTGAGATGGATGTGATTATTTATTTATTATTTATTACAGGTACTTATATAGCGCCATCAATTTACGTAGCACTTTACATGCATATAAATTTTGTACATTCACATCAGTCCATAACCATCAAGGAGCATACAATCTAAGGTCCCCAACTCACATTCATATATACTAGGGCAGGGGTGGGCAACTGTGGCCCTCCAGCTGTTGTAGAACTACAAGTCCCTTGAGGCATTGCAAAACTGACAGTTACAAGCATGACTCCCAAAGGCAGATGCATGATGGGACTTGTAGTTCACCAAGAGCTGGAGGGCCACAGTTGCCCACCCTTGTACTTGGGCCAATTTATACAGGAACCAATTACCCTACCCTCATGTCTTTAGATTGTGGGAGGAAACCGGAGTACCCAGGGGAAAACCATGCAGGCACAGGGAGCACATGCAAACTCCAAGCAGATGGGATTATTTCATTTGGATTACTCTAATTGCTCTCCCTCTCCTTGGTCTTTTGTTTTTGTTATGTACTTTAACCACTTGCCAACCATGTTATAGCCGAATACCCGCTCGTGATCAAGCTTTCCGTGTACCCCCTGGGGCACACATCAAGAAGTGTCCATGATTGCTGTTTCCTTTGGACACAGTAGATCAGGGATTGAGGTAATGGGCCAATCACACACGTTCACTCTGTTCAATGACAAGCAATCACTTTGTAAACAAAGCGAGGTCAGGCCTGGGTTGGCTCTCTCCTTTCCTCACACCAATACCACAAGGTGAGTTTGTCTTGCCTACTGTGCCTCTTACTGTACCCTACAGTGCCCTATAAGTGTCCATCAGTTTTCATCAGTGCCCTACAGTGATCATCATTGCCCATCAGTGAGTGCTTATAAGTGTCTTACAGTGCTCATCAGTGCCCTACAGTGCTCATCAGTTCTGTCTCATCACTGCAGCTTATCAGTGCCCATCAGTGAGTGCCCATCAGTGACCTTCAGTGCTGCCTCATCACTGCAGATTATCAGTGTACAACAGTGCCCATCAGTGCCCTACAGTGCACATCTGTGAGTGCATATCAGCGCCCTAAAGTGCTCATCAGTTTCCTACAGTGTCCATCAGTGCCCATCAGTGCTGCCTCATCACAGAAGCTTATCAGTGTACATCAGTGCCGCCCTATCAGTGGATCCTCATCAGCATTCATCAGTGCCGCCTCATCAGTGCACATCAGTGCAAGCTTATCAGTGCAGCCTCATCAGTGCACATAAGTGCACATCAGAGAAGCCTCATCAGCACCCATCAGTGCACCCTCATCAGCACCAATCAGTGCACCCTCATCAGCACCCAGCAGTTCAGCCTCTTCAGCACCCAGCAGTACAGCCTCATCAGAGAAGCCTCATCAGCACCCATCAGTGCAGACTCACTAGAGCAGCCTCATCAGCACCCATCTGTGCAGCCACATCTGTCCCAGTGTCCCCATCCCAGCAGTGTGTCACCACAGTCCATAGTCACCAGTATGGATAAAAATATATTTTCCAATGAGGAGGCATGCCAAATCCTAAGCATGACTGATGAGAGCAGCGAGGAATTCTCTGTGTGTTTGTGTCTCAGTCTGATTCGGATTCAGATTATGAGACCATTTTAAGCAGTGTGTCTGCTACAGAATCAGAGGAGGAGGAAAGTGTGCCCACCAAAGGAATGCATTCTGGCAAGGAGCAAGATACCACAAGTAGAGCAGTAGAATCCATCAGTAGTGCCATGGCATCCACCAGAATTACAGTGGCATTCTCAAGAAGTGGAGTACCTCTGCAAGAAAGACCAGCTACTAGTGGGGTATCACCTCAGCCCCAAAGGATTAGGACCCCTGCAAGTCTTTCCATATGTCCTTGCAAACCCTCTATGGCTTCCTCCTAACTCAGCAAAAGCTAACATTCCCCCTTTTACTGCCCAGCCAGGTGTCCAGGTGAACATGGAAAATTTTGCCCCATTGATTTTTTAAATTTTGTTTTTATCAATGACTTATTATATTCAATAGTGGACTGGTGCAACCTCAATTGATATGCCCAACAATTCATAGCCAACAACCCAGCTTCAAGTTATGCCTATCCCTATGAATGGAAACAGTTAACAGTGGAGGAATTTGAAATATTTTGGGGTTTCACATTTAATATGGGACTCACAAAAAAAATTAATTACACTCTTACTGGTCTACTCACCCAATCCATCACATACTGATTTACTCTTCAGTTATGACCAGAACAAGATATTTAATGATCCTGCTGTTCCTCCATTATAACTATAAAAACAGAGCCCTCCACAAAATGACCCAGCATATGATAAATTGTATAAAATTTATCCACTTCTTCATTTTTCTTAGAGAAATGTGCCCAGTTATATATCCTGAACAAAAATATCTGCGTCAATGAGTTACGTGTCCCCTTTACTAGTAGGCTGAGCTTCAAGCAGTTTATTCCCAACAAAAGGAATAAATGTGGTTAAACTCTACAAGTTATGATACAGAGCCAGGGGGTACACCTATGATTTATTTGTGTACAAAGGAAAGGACACCCAGCTGCAACCCACTGAATACACAGACTCTATTGGATCAAGTGGAAATGTCATTTGGAAGCTTGCATTTTCACTCCTTGAAAAGGGTTATCATCTCTGTTGATAATTATTACACCAGCTTGCCCCTTTTAAGCAATCTTCACAGAAGGAAAACACTAGCATGTGGCACCATAAGAGCTAATAGGCAGGACTACAATGAGGGGAGTCGGTGAGTTTGCGGAATGAAGAAATATTGTCTATGACGTGGAGGGACAAGACATCTATATGCTTTCATCAATTCCCAACAACACCTACGTGCAAGTCTCCAGAAGGAATGGCCCAATCCAGAAACCAGAATGTGTGTATGATTACAATTTGTTCATGGGGGGAGTTGACTTCAATGATCATATGATCCAGTCCTACCTTGCTGTAAGAAGAAGCCACCATTAGTACAAGAATGTCTCCATTTATTTTTTCAATTTGGCCATTTATAATTCATATGTGATCCACCGCAAATCCACCGAAGAACCAATATCCTTTCTTCACTATCAGGAGGAAATTGTCACTATCCTTTTGTATCCTGAAGGCCCACCAAAATGCATTCACTCAGATGCAGTGAGCAGATTCCACGAGTGCCATTTTTCTGAAAAAGGGGCCAAAGATGCAAAAAAAAAAATGTTAGGTATGCTCCAGAAGAGAAGTTAGATGAGACACCAGTTATGATCGTCCACAGTGTCCTTCCCAACCAGGCCTCTGCATAGGTGACTGTTTACACCATTACCATATAGGTGAAGTATGGTAAACATAATTCTGAATTTTTTTCTTTACACTCCTCATGCCTCTGCCTGATCCTGAACTGACCCTAGCCTGTTATTTGGCCATGCCACTGCCTACCGCCTAAACTGACCATACCTTGGCCTGCTGCGGAACTGACCCTGGGATGTTTATTGACAATGCCTCTGCTTGCCGTCTGAACTATCAACCATGTTTCTGCCTTCCACCTGAACTGACCTCGGCCTATTAATTGACCACGATTTTTGCCTGCCACTTGGATTTATCTTTTACACTACTACTGTAGTAGAAGAATTCAAGATAACACAGGGGCTTTAGAATAGTTTTTATGAGTGGAGAAAACTAAGTTTTTGGTTTCTCTGGGTTTTATAATTCTCAGAAAAGTGTCTGTTAGTCTGGAAGCTTTGAAGAAATTAGGTAGGACAAAGCCTCTATCCCTCTGCCCAGGTCTTACTTGACTGAGGCCCTAAGCCTGGTATTTCTGCCAGCTGCTGACTTACTGCCATCATGCCTCTGCCTGCTGCATGAACTGACCACATCTCTGCCTGCTACCTGTACTATGGATCATGTTCCTGCCTACTGCCAGGACCAATATTTTGACTGTGCTGACCACATCTCTGCCTGCTGCCTGGACCAATGCTTTGGCTGTGCTGATAATATCTCTGCCTGCTGCCTGTACTCATTATGGACAATGATCCTGCTACCTGGATAATTCCTTTTGCTGTCGCTGACCATGTGTCTGCCTGCTGCCTGGATCAATGCTCTCCTCTGTGGAAAAAAGTACTACTAAAACTACAGGTAATCTTTTTTTTACCCTTTGCTCAGCAGAATGTATTTTGGGGTGTAATTCTTGCTATGTGCATGCTATGTGTTAGAAATAAGAAGGGCCTTCAAAAATGATAGGTTGTCAGGAAATTAGATATATAATTTATGTCCCTAGAACACCTGATGGTGCCCCTTGCATGTTGGGCCTCTGTATGTAGCCAGGCTGTGGAAAATTCTCACACGTGGTATCACCATACCCATAGGAGGAGTATCAGAATGTATTTTTGGGGTGTATTTTTTGGTATTTACATGCTATGTGTTAGAAATATATAAAAAAATAAGTTTTCATTTTCTCTCCACATATTCCAAAAACTTGTGGAAAAAAATTACATGTTCAAAAGACTCATTATGCCTCCTAAAAAATGCTTTGGAGTGTTTGCTTTCCAAAATGAGGTCATTTTGTGGGTGTTTCCACTGTCCTGGTGATATGTTGGCATGAAATTAGATGTGTAATTTATGTCCCTAGAACACCTAACAGTGCTGCTTGAATGTTGGATATGTGGCCAGGCTGTGAAAAAGTCTTAAACATGTAGTATTGCCATACTCAGGAGGAGTAGCAGAAAGCATTTTGGGGTGTAGTTGCAAGTATGCCTATGTTGTTTGTGAGAAATAACTTGTTAATACTATTAATACAATTTTGTGAAAAAAAAAATCTTAATTTTCCAAAAAACAGTGGTAAAAATTAAAACTTCAAAAAACTCACCATACTTCTTAATAAATTTAGAATGTCTACTTTCCAAAAAGGAGTGATTTTAGGGGTATTTGTACTGTCCTGGCATGTTAAGGCCTCAAGAAATGATATAGGGCAGCAGTACTTCATGTGTGATCAATTTTCAACGATTGGTACCATAGCTTGTAGACTCTATAGCTTTCACACAGACCAAACAATTTACACTGATTTTAGTTATTTTTAACAAAGAAATGTAGCAGTATACATTTTGGTCAAAATTTATGAAGAAAAATTACTTGTTTGCAAAATTTTATAACATAAACTAAGAAAAAAAAATTTTTTCAAAATTTTCTGGCTTTTTCATTTATAACGCAAAACATTAAAAAAAAACACAGCGGTTATATAACACCAAAAGAAAGCTCTATTTGTGTGAAAAAATTACAAAAAAATTCATTTGGGTAAAGCGTTGCATGACTGAGTAATTGTCATTCAAATTGTAAGAGCACTGAAAGAGGAAAATTGGCCTGAACAGGAAGATGGTATAAGTGCCCAGTAGGCAAGTGGTTAATTTGACCCCCCCCCCCTTTTGGGTTTAGATCAAAATTTCCTGATTCGGTTCTGAGCTAGATGGAAAATATGCACTTCTCCTGACTGGTTTCCATTGGCCTCCCCACAGCCCAGACAGGTGTGACAGCCCTCCTTTATGTGCTTTTTTCATTTGCTCATTTCCTGTTTTTTCCCTTCCCAGTCTATTCCCGTGCTTCTATTGGTTAGAGGATCCCTATTTTGGGGGCTATTTGAAGATATGTACCCAGGGGCAGACTGACAACTCATGGGGTCCCCGGGCAATAGGGGATCATGGGGCCCCTGTGTCCTTGCCCACACTCAAAAAAGCCTATAAAAAAGGTACCAGGGGCATTTCATGGGGCCCCCTACTGAACCCTGGCTCTCAGGCAGTGCCCGAGTGCTCAAATGGTCAGTCCGCCCCTGTATGTACCTATGCATTATTCTAATGTTGTTTTTGTATGTTCTTTCTAATTTTTATTATCAAGTGAAAAACTATATGTACAATATGTCATATGTGAACATGAGGTCCTGAAGAAGTCATCCAAGAGCACAAAATGCATTGACAGTGTAACCTGTGACACTACTGGATTTAAAAAAAAAAAACAGCGGATAAAGTCTGCTATGGATATAGTCATATGATTCACATTGATTGTAAACCCTTTCTGTATGGGTATATAGGTTTTATGAGCATTTTGTAAATTAATCTTTTTAAAATTTTACATATTTGTATTTTTGATTATCTACAGAAAGGCCACCTTAGACCACCCGTTTCTAGCTGTTTCTATCCCGTAACCACTTTTTTTGGTTGTTCACCTACTGGTTTCTCTTGATTGATGATCTCTTTCACATACATATAAAATGCAAGGGGGGCATCCCTGGCAGGGTTCAGGAGGGGGATGGCATCAAGGATAACAGTTTGATATAGATGTTGAAGGGAACTCTAGACCTCCTAGATTGTAAGGTCCAAGGAGCAAGGCCCTCGAACCCCTCGTGTATTGTATTGTTACTGTATTGTCTCATGTACTGTCCCCCACTATAATGTACAGTGCTGAGCAAACTTTTTGGTGCTATATAAATACTGTATAATAATAATAATAATTTTGTGTACAAATAGCACAAAGCAGCTGAAAAATGTCATTTAGTGGAAATTTAATTTATTTTTCAAAGGTTCAGCACTCCACTTCCAGGTTTTAGGCACTTCCTAAGCATGTTATGTAAAGACAAAATACAAATGTACCATAGCACAAAAAAACCCAAAAAATAAAATGGTAAGGATGAGGAGACAGGGCTTTATTATTAAATGTCCAGAAACAGTTCTTAATAATTCAAGCAGTGTCCATAGAATGATGTCCATAAAAAACACGTGCATATACAGTAGGTGAAAATTTTATCACTCCAGGGTCACACAGCACACCCACCAAAGTATCATTATCCAGATCTTGGGAAAAATCCAGCTGGCATAGACATTAGTGTCAGTATATCAAGCATTTAATAAATAAGAAAAAGTTATATTCACTTACACTTGGGACTGAAGAAAACAACATAGTAACTCAGCGGTGTGTGGTAATCCTTTTCAGATTATTCTACAGAAGCTGCAGAACAAGAGAAAAGCAGCGGGGATTCACATTTTGAAGCCGGCTTGCTGTTACAGGCAAAGTCAGCACTGGCACACTAGAAGAATGCAAGCACACACAGGAGAGCTGCAAGAGCATATGTGGAATAATGTGAGATCAAGCAATGCATTTCTAGGCAATCTGATCCTTTCTTAAAATTGGTCTTTACAAAGGCAGGGGGAGGCTTCTAAGCACTGGATAGGAGGAACTACAAAGCTCATAGCAGCACTTGGATAGGCAAAAAGTAATAATAATAATAATTTGGTACACATATCACTTCTAAAAGATGATGTGGTCAAAAAGGAATAAAAATGGAAATTAAAATAAATAAATAAACCATTAGTGTAAATATGTACAACCAGGACTTAGGGAATACATTACCAGATCCAAATAATACAAATACAAAGAATAATGTAATAAAAGTTGGATAAATCAAGCCAGAATGTATGTATTTTACGCTTTAATTCTCATTTAGTAAAGGAATGTTGCCATACAGAGATTATGTATGAAACATTACCAAACTGTGCAATACAGTACATCATTTTCCAAAGAACATGCAGATGTCCTTTTTTATGTTCCATAACAAATAATAACATAACAAATCTTAAATTATATGTTATCTTGTGTCTCAACCATTATCATCTTTTGTTAGGACTATGCTGGGAAACCAAAATACATTTTCACATTTCTCAGAGTATGAGAGTTGTATGAGTACAGGGAAAGAGGATTCATGAAGTGTGAAAAACAGAGATGGAAATTAGACACAGAGGGGAGGTGGGGAAAGCAGAAAAAATAAGCAGGAGTAGGGTAGATGGGGGAGGGGAGGAAGGAGAATTTAAAGGCACCAGGCATAGGTGGAGAAAAAGGAATTCATGCTTATGGCCATCTATAGTGGGTTACAGTCAGTTTGCACACTGCTCCCATGCAGCTCCCTGACCCTCCGTCTCTGTCCATCCGCTCTTTTGAAGTGCACTGTATTAGTCTCTTTTCTCCTGTTTGTCTGAGGATCGCTGTCACCTGGGCTCAGTTTCACGCTTTCTCGATGACTTTTCAGCATGGCTACCATACTTTCTCTCCTCTGAGGTGCCTGCCATCATCCTTGGTGACTTTACCATCCCAGTCAATGTTCACACCCCTGCCACCTCTCAACTACTCAACCTAACTTCCTCTTTTAACCCAACACAATGGTCACAATCCACCACCCACTCCAATGGCAACACCCTTGACCTTGTATTCACCCACCTATGCACTCCCTGTAACCTCTCTAACACCCCTTTTCCTCTCTCTGATCAAAACTTTATCAGCTTCACACTCTTCCTGCCTCCTGCCTCCCATGCCTCCAACCAGCAAACCATTACCTGTAGAAACCTCCATCACCTCAGCCCTGACCTTCTCCACTGAGCTACTGAGCACCTCTATGATGAAATTGCACCCCTGTCCTGCCCAGAGCTGGCTACATCTGCCTACAACAACTATCTATCATCCTCCTTGGATGCTCTTGCTCCTCTTTCTACACACAGAACCAGGCCTCACCTGTCACAACCCTGGCAAACAGATGACACCAGAAGTCTCAAGAGACACAGCTGCACTCTTGAGCGAGCATGGCATAAAAATAAATCCCTGGAAAACTTTACCCTCTACAAATCCGCTCTTCTCAAATATAGCCTCCACGCTGCTAAGCAAACCTACTATAACACTCTCACCAAGACCCTCTCATCCAATCCTCGTCAAGTCTTCTCTACTCTTAATTCCTTACTCCACTCCCCACTGCCTCCACCCACCAACTTTCTTACTGCACAGGAGATTGCCAGTCACTTCAAGAAGAAGATCGACACAATTCGTGATGAGATCTCTAGTGTCAAGCTTACTCTTCTAACCAACATATCAGGCCCAACACCAAACTCTATACTCTCCTCCTTCAATCCTGTTACCACCAAGGAAGTTACCGAACTCCTTCCCAAGGCCCACTTCACCACCTGTCCCCTGGATCCTGTCCCCTCACGACTGTTGCAGTCTCCTTCCTGCTCTATCCTAAACTTTCTAACCCACATCTTCAACCTCTCACTCTTCATGGACACCTTTCCCTCCCCACTCAAACATGCACTGATTACCCCCATCCTCAAAAAACCCTCGCTGGACCCCACCTGTATGAATAACTTAAGACTCATCTCCCTGCTGCTGTTTGCCTCCAAGCTTCTCGAGCACCTTGTTCACAACCGTATGAACTGCTACCTCACTAACAACAACCTTCTTGATCCCCGACAGTCTGGCTTCTGCCCACAACATTCCACAGAAACTGCCCTACTAAAACTCACTAATGACCTACTAACTGCTAAAATCAACGGCCATTACTCCATACTCCTAGTCCTTGACCTTTCCGCTGCCTTTGACACAGTCGACTACTCGCTACTCCTCAGTAAACTCCACTCCATCGGCCTCTGTGACTCTGCTCTCTCCTGGTTCTCCTCTTACCTTTCTCAGCGCACTTTCAGTGTCACATACAACTCTTCCTCCTCCGCTCCGCTTCCTCTTTCTGTTGGGGTACCCCAAGGTTCTGTTCTTGGGCCCCTCCTTTTCTCCCTCTATACCTCCTCCCTGGGCCAACTGATAACCTCCCATGGCTTCCAATACCACCTCTATGCTGATGACACCCAGATCTATCTCTCCACTCCCCAGCTCACCCCCTCAATCTCCTCACGTATCACAAATCTACTAAGCGACATATCAGCATGGATGTCACATCACTACCTTAAACTCAATCTTTCAAAAACTGAGCTTGTAATATTTCCTCCTCCCCGATCCCCCACTCATGACCTTACCATTAAGATCAACAGCACAACCATTGGTCCTTCCCCTCATGCCAAGGTGCTAGGCGTAATCTTAGACTCTGACCTCTCCTTTGGGCCCCACATCCACTCACTGGCTAAATCCTGCCGCTTCCACGTCCTCTGGATCATTTCCAAAATCCGCCCTTTCCTGACCAATGACACCACAAAACAACTTATCCACGCCTTGGTTATATCCCGCCTCGATTACTGCAACTCCCTCCTCACTGGTCTACTATTACACAGGTTATCCCCCCTTCAATCTATTATGAATGCTGCTGCTAGACTCATACACCTTACCAACCGATCAGCGACTGCTGCCCCTCTCTGCCAATCCCTCCACTGGCTTCCACTAACCCAACGTATAAAATTCAAAATACTATCCACAGCTTACAAAGCCATCCACAACATTGCCCCTAGCTACATCACCAACTTCATCCACAGATACCGCCCAAATCACCCACTCCGCTCCTCCCATGATATCCTCCTCTCTAGCACCCTCATAACTTCCTCCCACGCTCGCCTCCAGGACTTCTCCAGAGCCTCTCCCATCCTCTGGAACTCCCTACCACAGCAATTCCGGTCAGCCCCCTCCATGTCTGCCTTTAGGTGATCTTTGAAAACTCACTTCTTCAGGGAAGCCTACACCACCTCCACCTAAGAACTGTACTTGAATCACCTCCGCCAGATCATCCCCCGCAGCTATCACCTTTTGTATCCCCTCCCCCTTCCTTTAGATTGTAAGCTCCACGAGCAGGGCCCTCCTATTCCTTCTGTACTGAAATGTATTGTAATTGTACTGTCTCCCTTATATTGTAAAGCGCTGCGCAAACTGTTGGCATTATATAAATCCTGTATAATAATAATAATGCAGGGAAGAGAAGGGAGAGTGATCAGATCCCTGTGATTAAGGTTTTATACTTCTAAAAACAATGGTACTCTACGCAGTAGAACCAACTATGTATTTTATTTCTTGTGATATACAGTACATCAGTTGTTTCTCCAGACCATGGAATTAATTTATTGGAGTTAAAACGGAGTTTGACATTTTGAGGGGGCTCTTGTCATCCAACATTAGATATACACAGCCTAGCTGCATTAAGTAGATTAATATTTAGGAGTTCGTATATCTGCTCCTGGGTAGGCTGTCAACTTTTGAACAATGGTAAGTACATAAGTCCAAAATATCTTTAATCATGGACAGTCACAGAATATGTGAAGTTTAGAACGCTAAGATTGTTTACATCTCCAACAGGTATTAGAGGTTTGTGGATATAGTTTGTGGAGAACGATGGATACCTTGTACATCCCGGTCAGTATTCTGTGAGAGATGCCCGAGTTTCCAAATGGTCAGTCCGCCCCTGGGCATGCTCCTAATGAGACGATGGATAGTGTCCTAGGGTATTTCCTCCCAGATCTGGACCAGAGCATCACTGAGCTCCTGGGCAGTCTGAGGTGCAACCTGGCAGCATCAGATGGACCAAAACATGATATCCCAGAGGTGTTCTATTGGATTTAGTTCAGGTGAGCATGGGGCCATTCAATGGTATCAGTTCCTTCATCCTCCAGGAACTGCCTGCATATTCTCGCCACATGAGGCCGGGCATTGTCATGCACCAGGAGGAACCCAGGACCCACTGCACTAGCATATGGTCTGACAATGGTCCAAGGATTTCATCCTGATACCTAATGGCAGTCAGGGTGCCATTGTCTAGCCTGTAGAGGTCTGTGCATCCCTCCATGGATATGCCTCCCAAGACCATCACTAACCCACTACCAAAACAGTCATGCTGAATGATGTTGCAAGTAGCATAACATTATCCATGGCTTCTCCAGACCCTTTCATGTCTGTCACATGTGCTAAGGGGGAACCTGCTCTCATCTGTGAAAAGCACAGAGTGCCAGTGGCAGACTTGCCAATTCTGGTGTTCAATGGTGAATGCCAATTGAGCTTTATGATGCCGAGCAGTGAGCACAGGGGGCGTTGGGTCCTCAGGTCACCCTCATGAAGTCTGTTTCTGATTGTTTGGTCAGAGACATTCAAACTGTAGCCTGCTGGATGTCATTTTGTAGGGCTCTGGCAGTGCTCATCCTGTTCCTTCTTGCACAAAGGAGTAGGTACCGGTCCTGCTGATGGGTTAAGGACTTTCTATGACCCTGTCCTTCTCTCCTAGAGTAACTTCCTGTCTCCTGGAATCTCCTCCATGCTCTTGAGACTGTGCTGGAAGACACAGCAAACCTTCTGGCAATGGCACTTATTGAAGTGCCATCTTGGAGGATTTGGACTGCCTGTGCAACCTCTGTAGGGTCCAGGTATTTCCTCATGCTACCAGTAGTGACACTGACCCTAGTCAAATGCAAAACTAGTGAAACACAGTCAGAAAAGATAAGTAGGGAAAAAATGTCAGTGGCTTCCACCTGTAAAATCATTCCTGTTTTGGGGGTCATTTAATTGTTGCCCATCTAGCGCACCTAGTGAAAAGAAGCTGAAACTGATTAACAACCCCCTCTACTACTTAACTGACCAGATCGATATCCCAGGAGTTTAATTGACTTGATGCTATACTCTGATTAATAAACTTATGGTGTAAAATATACTTCTTATTTTTATTTACAAAACAGAAAATCATTTTTTTTTAAATCTTCTTGTCCATTATGTTCTGCAAAAAGATAATTGCTCTGCAATTAGTCCTAAAGTAACTTTGTCGTATAATTTATGACAGAATAAAATCATCAATTTGTATATTATCAAAGAAAAAATAATTACCTGTATAAATACCTGTAATTAAGGAGTCATCAAGAAATGCTGTTCAATTGTGAAGTGGATAAATAAATCAAATATGGTATAGCAAATGTATAAATATTTTAGGTATTAAACATTGATTGTGAAATGCTTAAAGTAAAATATCTATCTTTCTTTGATTGGAATGTTTAGACTGCACTTACCTGAAGAGAAAAAGAAAAGTGGATTGCCCAAAAAATCCATAGTGAGAGCAGTTCTTATTTTATTCTTTTTTCCTTCTTCTGCTGATGAATGTTTAGATATTGAATTTTAGATCTCTGCCAATATGGACTTTCCACTGTTCTATGAAGGATCATTTTCTTTTTTTCTGTAGCTTGCATTTTTATTCTTTTCATTCTTCAGCTTCATATTTGTACAATATATTGAACTTTTATATAAATATTGGAGATTTGTCAAGGCAAGAGTAATTCTGTAAAAATATGGTAGAGAAGGAAGAAAAATATCCATATCCATGAAAGAAAAGAAAGCAAATTCAATTGCAGTTCAAGTATTCCATCTAAGAATTGCTTTATATCTGTATTGCTATATCAGAGAAGGCACTTTGTCCTGTTTTTTTCCTTGGTTTCAGAGAACATTCTTAAAATGAGAAACTGTTTTTTCATGTTATGGTCTGTGACTTTTTCTACCTAAAAATATTAGACACAATTTTCCTTAGTTTTATATAGTTTAAAGGATACCGCCTTAAGCAAAACAGAAAGAAATATACACACAGATGTGCACAAACATATGTAATGATTATTTAATGATTTTTATATATGCTGTGTAATTGTGTTGGGTGACGAAAAGCCTGGAAAAATTCTAAATATTTATTTAATTAAAACAAGATATTTATTAAGTAAGCTTCTAAATACTAATGGTAAAAACAAAAAAAAAACAAAAATGAAAAAAAATTACTGCTTTACTGTACTGTTACTGACCAGCTCAAAATATTACAGCAACATATTAAAAATAAAACAAAAAAAATTAATCAGTTATGTCCCCTTAACCACTAGCCTACAGGACACTTATACCCCCTTCCAGCCCAGGCCAATTTCCAGCTTTCAGCGCTGTCACACTTTGAATGACAATTGCGCGGTCATGCAACACTGTACCCATATGACATTTTTATCATTTTTTTTGTGACAGATAGAGCTTTATTTTGGTGGTATTTAATCACCTCTGGGTTTTTTATTTTTTCTTAAACAAACCAAAAACCACTGAAAAGTTTGAAAAAAATGTGTTTTCTTAGTTTTTGTTATAAAATTTTGTAAATAAGTGATTTTACTCCTTCACTGATGTGCGCTAATGAGGCTGTACTGATGGGCACTGATAGGTAGCACTGATGGGCACTGGTAAGTGGCACTGATGGGCATTGACAGGCATCACTGATGGGCACTGAAAGGTAGCACTGATACATGGCACTGATATATGGCACTGATAGGCAGCACTGATATTCGGCACTGACTGGCACTAATAGGCGGCACTGACTGGCACTTATAGGCGGCACTGACTGGCACTGTTAGGCGGCACTGACAGGGCACTGATAGGCGGCACTGATAGGCAGCACTGACTGGCACTGATAGGTGGCACTGACTGGCACTGATAGGTGGCACTGATTGGCAGCACTGATAGGTTGCACTAATTGGCATTGATAGGTGGCATTGACTGGCACTGATGGGTGACACTGAAAGGCAGCTCAGATGGGCACTGATATGTAGCATTGATGTGCACTGGTAGGCTCTGATATGTGGCACTTATGTAGCACTGATGGGCACTGGCACGAGGCACTGATGAGCACTGACATAAGGCACTGATGGACACTGACAGGTGGCACTACTGGGGCTACACTGATCATCAGGGCACACTGATCATCAGTGCCCTGATGATCAGTGTACATGTCCCCTCCGCGGAAAGCCGATTACCGGCTCTCCTCTCTTCTCGAGCTGTCAGCATGACAGCTTGAGAGGAGAGAAATGCAGATAACCGGCATTTCCGTGTTTACATGTGATCAGCTGTGATTGGACACAGCTGATCACATGACCGAGCTGACATCTTCGGCTCTTTCTGCGATCGGTGATCCACTGTGTCTGAGGGAAACAGCGCACCGCCGATCGCCACACTGCGCGCTCCCTGAGCCGCGCATGCACAGTGAGAATGGGAGGACGTCATATGACGTCCTCCTAGAACAAGAGAACCACCTTGCGCCCATCATATTACTATATGGCAGGCGGAAGGTGGTTAATGAGGATTTATTATGCTAACAGTATAAAAACATACGAGTACCTATCCCCATTAAAACCAAGCCTCTCATCATCTTTATACACTATATTGCCAAAAGTATTGGGATGCCTGCCTTTACAATCACATGAACTTTAATGGCATCCCAGTCTTAGTCTGTACGGTTCAATGTTGAGTTGGCCCACCCTTTTAACTCTTCTGGGAAAGCTGTCCACAATGTTTAGGAGTGTGTTTTGGGGAATGTTTGACCATTCTTCCAAAAGTGCATTTGTGAGGTCAAGCACTAATGTCAGACAAGAAGGCCTGGCTGTCTCCACTCTAATTCATCTCAAAGGAGTTCTATTGGGTTGAGGTCAAGACTCTGTGTAGGCCAGTCAATTTCCTCCACCCCAAGCTCGCTCATCCATGTCTATATAGACCTTGCTTTGTGCACAGGAGTGCAGTCATGTTGGAACAAGAAGGGGCCATCCCCAAACGAAATTATCCAAAATGTCTTGGTATGCCGATACCTTAAGAGTTCCCTTCACTGAGGTGTCAAGCCCAAACCCTGAAAAACAACCCCCCACTATAATCTCCCATCCACCAAACTATACACTTGGCACAATGCAGTCAGGCAAGTACCATTCTCCTGGCAACTGCCAAAGTCAGACATGTCCATCAGATTGTCACACAGAGATGCGTGATTCATCACTCCAGAGAACACGTCTCCACTGCTGTAGAGTCCAGTGGTGGCATGCTTTACACCCCTGCATCCAACGCTTTGCATTGCACTTGGTGATGTAAGGCTTGGATGCAGCTGCTCGGCCATGGAAACCCATTCCATGAAGCTGTCTACACACTGTTGTTGTGCTAATCTGAAGGCCACATGAGGTCTTTAGTTATTGACTCTGCAGACAGTTGGCAACTTTTGCACACTGTGTGCTTTAGTATGCGCTGACCCCGTTCTGTCATATCACGTGGTCTTCACTTCTACACTGCATGGCTGAGTTGCTGTTGTTCACAGTTGCAACCACTAATAATTGACCATAGAATATTTAGTAGCAAGGAAATTTCATGGTTGGACTTATTGCAAATCTATCACAGTATCACGCTTGAATTCACTGAGCTCCTGAGAGCAACCTATTCTTTTACAAATGTTTGTAGAAGCAGCCTGCATGCCTAGATGCTTGATTTTGTACACCTGTGGCCATGGAAGTGATAGGAACACCTAAATCCAATGATTTGGAGGAAGGTCCCAATTACTTTTGGCAATATAGTGTTTCTTGAGACATCCGCATAATACACACTTATAAAAATGTTGACAGTGCCCATTAGAAGAGAGTATATCCTCAACTCAGCAGAGGAAAGGGGTTTAATATACCTCACTATCTCTTTTCATAGCTTGCATAATAATATATTAAAAAAAGAGCAATCAATATGTAATCCAAAAGAATCAAGTATGCATTAGGTTTACACTGCTTGCAAAATGAGTTGCCGTTCAGCTGCAAATCCACTGCTCATTGAACAAAGTATATATAATATCACTTGCCTTTCATAGGTCCAATACTTTATTGACAAGCATATAGTATCAGAAGACCAGGGTTTTGTTTCCATGCAGGCATGAAGAATAATAAAATGTAATCCAGCAATTATTTACACACAATGGCTGATTTTAAATGAACCGATTCTAACTAAATCCAAAAATGGATGTTTCAACATAAATCCTTTGCATTGATGAAGTATAAAGTAAATATTCATTATGGGTTCACAAATCAGAATTCAAACCTTTGAATGAGTATACTGGGTCAAACAGATCTCCAAGGTTCTACTGCATATGCAAATGGTTCCAAAGGAGTTCAAAGGGACACAGTTGGTGTGCAATGTCCACTTTTAAATGAGCTTGCAATGTCTGTGCAAAAATGCACCAATAGAATAAACATCCAATGTCTCTAGCTGCTATGGCCATCCTTGGTGGACATCCATATGTCCCACACCCCTTACACTGAGAGGGAAAAATAATACCTCAGCCCCAATGCAGGGCTATTAGTGAAACTTACACAAATCCCAAATACTGCTACATAATTTGCTTCTATAAAATGGTCCTCTTAATTGAATTATTTTATTTGGTATTATACAATTTTAGTACCAGCCTGTAATACCCTTCATTACTAAGCCATATTTTAGTTTTCAGTGCTGTGATAGTTTGACTGGAAATTACTTGGTCACATAACACTTTACCCAAATAAATTCCATATATTTTATATATAAAAGAAATAGAGCTTTCTTTTAGTAGTATTTAAAAAAGGTGTGGAATTAAAAAAAAAATCATACTCACCTATGTGGCCAGATTACTCAGCTCTTGGTTAGACATGTGTGGTTCATTTTGTATAGAATTTGGATGGATTTTTCATTATTAAGACATTCAGATGTCTCTGAATTTCTGAATTACATTAGTAATGATTCCAAAATAATGAAACAAAATTCAGATGAAATTCAAATGAATTTGAAGCGATTTTGAATCAAATTATAATAAAATTGCAATTCAAATCAAATCGAATTCAAATACAAAAAGAATAGAATAGAACATAAAAGAACAGAATAGAAGCAAATAGAAAAGCATAGCATAGAATAGAAAATACAACAGAATAGAATTAAAGGCAAATTTGTCTTAAGTTTCTGTATCAAATTTTACAGAACAGAACGAAAGAAACAGATTCTTCTCTGACTGAGACACAAGAGACATCGTAGTACACCTCAGCATAATTCACTGTACAAAACAAGACTAAGAGAAAAGATAAAGGAATAAAGAATAGAAAGAAAGAAGCAAGCACCAGAAATACGAAAGGGCAGAGTGTGTGTGTGTGGGGGGGGGGGGGGGGTCAGGAGACAGGGAAGACAGGGAACAGAGTCTTAATGACATACCAACAGAAAAGAACTAAATAGAAATAATATACCTGTCTTCCCAAATTCAAATTTCTAATAGAGTTAATCTGAATTCAAATAGAATAGGTTAGAATAGACAGTAAAATAATAGAATAGAAAAGAATACAATACAATACAAAAACAATAGAATAGAATACAATGAAAGAATATAACTGTATTCTGAAATTCAAATATAATAGATTAGAATAGAAAAGAATAGAATGGAATAGAAAAACTAATTAATATAATAGAAAAACAATAAAATATAATAGAATATAACTCATCTGAAATTCGAACTGAATAATTTGAATAGAATAAATTAGAATAAAATAGAAAATATTAGAATAGAATAGAAAATAAAAGAATAGAATAGAAAACAGAGAAGAAAGGAAGAGAAGAGAAAAAAAACAATAGAATAGGATTAAATATAAAGAATAGAATTAAATAGCATATAACTGTCTTTTGAAATTGAAATAGAAAAGAACATAACATAATAGAATAGATTAGAATAGATTAGAATAGAATAGACAATGATAGAATAGAACAGAATATAATAGAAAAAATAGGATAAAATAGAATATAACTGCCAAAATTTGAGTTTTGAATAGTACACATTTCAATTTAAATAGAATAGAATAGAATAGAAAAGAAAAAAAGAACAGGACAGATATAATAAATAATAGAACTGAATAGAAAAGCAATCGCATAGAATAAAATGGCATATAACTGTCTTGAATAGAATAAAAGAGAATAGACTAAAAAAAGAAAAAACAGAATAGAATAGAAAAAAAATAGAATATAAATGTTTTCCAAAATTCAAATTTTGTATAGAATAGAATAGAATAGAAAATAAGAGACTATATTAAAATAAAAAATAAGAGAATATAAAAAAACCAGTAGAATAGAATAAAGTAGAAAACATATAACTGTCTTCCGAAATTCGATTATCTAATAAAATAAATTCAAATTTGAATAGAACAGAAAAAACAATAGAATATAACCGTCTTCAGAAATTTGAATTTCGAATAGAATACGGATTCCAATAGATTAGAAAAGAATAGAATCGAATACAATAGAACAGAACAGAATATAAAAAACAATAGAATAGAATAAAGTAGAAATAATATAACTATCTAAGTGCACTCCTGTGACCCACAGGAGAAGTATGGCCAGAAGAGCTTCTTTAATAACCCCTGTGTTTTTTTTACTGTGAGGCAAAAATTAGAGATGAGCGAATCGAAGTATCCGAAGTGGAATTCGAGTCGAATATCGGAAAAATTTCGATTCGTGCCGAATCCGAAAAACAGCCTAATTCGGACGCGCGAATCGAAATTTTTCCGAAAATGGCGGCTGACATGTGCGGCGACGGAGCGGGGATGTCGGGGAAGGCGCGCAGACAAGGCGCGCTGCCCCATAATGCATTCCTCAACGACATGTGATCGCATCAGCCAATCAGCAGCCAGCCAGCCAGCACTGTGTAATGGTCGAGGTATATATAGCGGCCATTTTGGAAATCTTCATTTGCCTGCAGTCATTGAACAGAGGCAGACCGCTCTGTACTAGGGACAGGGACAGAGTTAGGGCCACAGAAACGAGAATTGGGGACAGAGAGAAGTTACTTAGGGACAGAGAACCATTACTCAGGGACACAGACTTGTTAATGAGGGCCACAGAATCGTTATTTAGGGACAAAGAAACGCTAGTTAGGGCCACAGAATTCATACTCAGGGACAGACAGAATTGTTACTCAGTGCCAGAGAATTGTTACTTAGGGCCACAGAAACGTTATTAGGGCCACAGAATTTTTACTCAGGGACAGACAGAATTGTTACTGAGTGCCAGAGAATTGTTACTCAGGGACAGACAGAATTGTTACTGAGTGCCAGAGAATTCTTACTCAGGGCCACAGAATTCATTCTCAGGGACAGACAGAATTGTTACTCAGGGACAGACAGAATTGTTACTGAGTGCCAGAGAATTGTTACTCAGGGACAGACAGAATTGTTACTGAGTGCCAGAGAATTGTTACTCAGGGACAGACAGAATTGTTACTGAGTGCCAGAGAATTGTTACTCAGGGACAGACAGAATTGTTACTGAGTGCCAGAGAATTGTTACTCAGGGACAGACAGAATTGTTACTGAGTGCCAGAGAATTGTTACTCAGGGACAGACAGAATTGTTACTGAGTGCCAGAGAATTGTTACTCGCACAGACACAAAATTGTTACTTGCACAGACACAGAATTGTTACTCACACAGACACAGAATTGTTACTCAGGGCCACAGAATTCATACTCAGGGATAGACAGAATTGTTACTGAGTGCCAGAGAATTGTTACTCAGGGACAGACAGAATTGTTACTGAGTGCCAGAGAATTGTTACTCAGGGACAGACAGAATTGTTACTGAGTGCCAGAGAATTGTTACTCGCACAGACACAAAATTGTTACTTGCACAGACACAGAATTGTTACTCGCACAGACACAGAATTGTTACTCAGGGCCACAGAATTCATACTCAGGGACAGACAGAATTGTTACTGAGTGCCAGAGAATTGTTACTCAGGGACAGACAGAATTGTTACTGAGTGCCAGAGAATTGTTACTCAGGGACAGACAGAATTGTTACTGAGTGCCAGAGATTTGTTACTCGCACAGACACAAAATTGTTACTTGCACAGACACAGAATTGTTACTCGCACAGACACAGAATTGTTACTCAGGGCCACAGAATTCATACTCAGGGACAGACAGAATTGTTACTGAGTGCCAGAGAATTGTTACTCAGGGACAGACAGAATTGTTACTGAGTGCCAGAGAATTGTTACTCAGGGACAGACAGAATTGTTACTGAGTGCCAGAGAATTGTTACTCAGGGACAGACAGAATTGTTACTGAGTGCCAGAGAATTGTTACTCAGGGACAGACAGAATTGTTACTGAGTGCCAGAGAATTGTTACTCGCACAGACACAAAATTGTTACTTGCACAGACACAGAATTGTTACTCGCACAGACACAGAATTGTTACTCAGGGCCACAGAATTCATACTCAGGGATAGACAGAATTGTTACTGAGTGCCAGAGAATTGTTACTCAGGGACAGACAGAATTGTTACTGAGTGCCAGAGAATTGTTACTCAGGGACAGACAGAATTGTTACTGAGTGCCAGAGAATTGTTACTCGCACAGACACAAAATTGTTACTTGCACAGACACAGAATTGTTACTCGCACAGACACAGAATTGTTACTCAGGGCCACAGAATTCATACTCAGGGATAGACAGAATTGTTACTGAGTGCCAGAGAATTGTTACTCAGGGACAGACAGAATTGTTACTGAGTGCCAGAGAATTGTTACTCAGGTACAGACAGAATTGTTACTGAGTGCCAGAGAATTGTTACTCGCACAGACACAAAATTGTTACTTGCACAGACACAGAATTGTTACTCGCACAGACACAGAATTGTTACTCAGGGCCACAGAATTCATACTCAGGGACAGACAGAATTGTTACTGAGTGCCAGAGAATTGTTACTCAGGGACAGACAGAATTGTTACTGAGTGCCAGAGAATTGTTACTCAGGGACAGACAGAATTGTTACTGAGTGCCAGAGAATTGTTACTCGCACAGACACAAAATTGTTACTTGCACAGACACAGAATTGTTACTCGCACAGACACAGAATTGTTACTCAGGGCCACAGAATTCATACTCAGGGATAGACAGAATTGTTACTGAGTGCCAGAGAATTGTTACTCAGGGACAGACAGAATTGTTACTGAGTGCCAGAGAATTGTTACTAAGGGACAGACAGAATTGTTACTGAGTGCCAGAGAATTGTTACTCGCACAGACACAAAATTGTTACTTGCACAGACACAGAATTGTTACTCGCACAGACACAGAATTGTTACTCAGGGCCACAGAATTCATACTCAGGGACAGACAGAATTGTTACTGAGTGCCAGAGAATTGTTACTCAGGGACAGACAGAATTGTTACTGAGTGCCAGAGAATTGTTACTCGCACAGACACAAAATTGTTACTTGCACAGACACAGAATTGTTACTCGCACAGACACAGAATTGTTACTCAGGGCCACAGAATTCATACTCAGGGACAGACAGAATTGTTACTGAGTGCCAGAGAATTGTTACTCAGGGACAGACAGAATTGTTACTGAGTGCCAGAGAATTGTTACTCGCACAGACACAAAATTGTTACTTGCACAGACACAGAATTGTTACTCGCACAGACACAGAATTGTTACTCGCACAGACACATAATTGTTACTCAGGGCCACAGAATTCATACTCAGGGACAGACAGAATTGTTACTGAGTGCCAGAGAATTGTTACTCAGGGACACCTAATCGTTGAATTAAATAGTATGTCAGACAACATGCAGAGGAGTGGCAGAGGAGGCAATGTTTTAGGAGCGAGCAGACGTGGCAGCAGAGGAAGGGGTCGAGGCAGCAGTATTCGCAGCCAGAGGCCAGTGCTCCCGGTGTCATCCAGCGGTCGTGTCTCCACCGACAACCCTGCCGTCATTGATTGGTTGGCTCGGTCGTCTTCCTCTTCCCAGGTCACCTCTGACACCTACAGCCAACGGTCGGTGGGTACGTCAGACACAACCGTTAGTTGGCATGGCCCGGGACCAAGCCCACTGAAATCACGTGTCCTCTACCTGCCCCTGTCCTTTGCTGTTCCCTCACCAAGCGAAGTATCGCATGCTGTGGGCTCAGCCCCACTGTACAGTGAGGAAGAGCTAACAGAGGGCGGTCAGGAACGGGGGGAGACATCGGCCTTTTCAGCAGCCAAGCGAACAAGTACTGGCGAGGAGAGTGGCTCGGTAGCCGGTCTAGAGACAGGTCTGTCTCCTGACCCAGACGCAGCCGAGGGGGCTAGTAGTGAGGCGGAGACCCTACTTGATGATGAGGAGGTTGATCGCACTTGGCAGCCTCGTCGTCATCAGGCAATTTCTTCCGCATCATCAGGAGAAGAGGGTGGCAGCTTGGCAGCGAGCAAAACAGTCGGTGGGTTGCCCAGGAGACAGCAGCAGGGTCGCATCAGTGTCAGTGGAGCCAAACGTCCACGGAGTAGAGCACCAGCTCCACTGCAGCCTACCACCACGGCCAGTAGTGGTGCCGTTGCGCACGGAGGAAGTAGCAGTCAGCCAGTGAAGAGTAGCGGGGGCAAAGTTTCCTACTCGGTGGTGTGGCAATTTTTCCTCAAGCCGCCCGAGGAAGTAAACGTAGCCGTATGTCGACTATGTGGCCAGAAATGCAAGCGTGGCCAGGGGGCCCATGTTGGGACTACAGCGTTGCGTCAGCATATGCAGCGTCACCATTCGGTGGCCTGGGAAAACCGTGATAAACATACGGCGGTTCTGCCTGCCCCAGCCCCCGCTCCATCACCCGCTCCGTTACTTGCTCCGTCACCCGACGTCGTCAATCGCCCTCTATCAGCCAGTCAAGGCTCCAACACCTCTGCTGAGGGGAGTTGTCGCTCATTGGCATCTTCCGCTCGTTCAGATGCTCCTTCTCCTGCTACTCCTCTTCTCGGATTCCGTCAACAGTCTTTCTTGGAATCCGTATCCAAGAGACAACAGTTTGCGAGCACGCACCCGACGGTGCAAAAGCTGAACGTCCTCCTGTCCAAGTTGCTGGTGCTGCAGTCCCTCCCTTTCCAACTGGTGGACTCAGCACCTTTCCGAGAAATGATGGCTTGTGCCGCGCCGCGGTGGAGAGTGCCAAGCCGTCATTTCTTTGCCCAAAAGGCAGTGCCAGCCCTGCATTCACATGTAGAAGAGATGGTGGGCCAGTCTTTGAGCATGTCGGTCTCTGCCAAAGTGCACGGCAGCGCCGACGTGTGGAGCTGTAACTACGGTCAGGGACAGTACATGTCATTTACGGCCCACTGGGTGAACGTGGTGCCGGCACAGCCGCACCAGCAACTTGGACAGGTCACGACGCTTTTGCCTCCACGTTTGCACGTCCTTGGTCCAGCAAGCATGTCCGCCTCTACCACCTCTTTTTCCGCCGTGTCCTCAGCCGCCACCCCCGTGCCAAGTCCCATTACCCGACCGGCATATCACATGTGCAGGGCGCAACGGTGTCACGCTGTGCTGCACCTGGTATGCCTTGGCGAACGTAGTCACACAGGGGAGGAACTGCTGAGTGTAATGAACAGAGAAATCGACAGATGGCTGTCTCCGCGCAAACTAAAAATCGGAACCATGTTGACTGACAACGGAAAGAACATGGTGTCTGCTCTGCGTCAAGGAAGGTTGTGCCATGCGCCATGCATGGCTCACGTGTTCAATCTGGTTGTCAAGCGGTTCCTAAAATCCACCATCCCACTGCAAGACATCCTTAAAATGTCACGTAAACTGTGCATGCATTTCAGCCATTCCTACACCGCAAAGAACACCCTCATTGAGCTGCAGCGGCAGAACGGAATTCCACAGCATCGCCTGATCTGCGACGTTGCAACAAGGTGGAATTCAACCCTACACATGTTAGACCGCCTTTACGAGCAGCGAAAGGCCATCACCGATTTCCTGATGTTACAAGCGGATAAAGGTACTCCCCTGTGTAACTTAGATGTCAGCCATTGGCAGCTCATGCGTGACACCTGCCGCTTGCTCAGGCCCTTTGAGGAGGCCACGCTATTCGTGAGTCGGCAGGACTATGGGATGAACGACGTCATTCCTCTGTTGCACGTCCTGGAACAAATGCTGTTAACAATGGCTGGTCAGGGTGCGGTAGACGTGGCGCACAGATCTCAACGCCACATGACCCCTGTGGGGGCAGGACAGGAAGAAGAGGAGGAGGTAGAGGAGGACATTTGTGCTCAGGAATTATTGAGTGAAATGGGTGGTTTTTCCACTCAGCGGACAGGAGTGGAGGAGCAGGAGCATCTGGTAGAGGAGGAGGAGGAGGAGACAGAGGACCCAGACGCACCGTGGCAGTATGCTGTGGAGATGGAGGCAGGGAGTCCCTCGCATTCCTTGGCACAAATGGCCCATAGCATGCTCGGTTGCTTGCGTAGCGACAGCCGAATAATAACCATCAGACAGAGGGATGACTTTTGGCTGTCCACCTTGTTGGACCCTCGCTACCGGTCCAAAATGGTGGCCTTTTTCACACCTGCTGAGAGGGAGGCCAAAATTACGTACTATAAAAACCACCTATGTAGTCAGTTGGTCTCTGCCTTTGTGCGCCAACGTCCATCCTCAGACACTGTGGGCCCTGTGCGCTCGCGTTCCGCTGGCATGGCAGCAGGGGAGGGGTGGGGTGGTAGGAGCAGTGGCAGCTCCACCAGCAGTGGCTGCCTCAGTCTGCAGTCGATGATGAGTAGCTTTCTTCACCAGCGCAGTGAGGAAACTACTAACCAGCCGCAGCAGCAGCAGCAGCATCAGGTGGACCTGGAGCAGGAGCTCAAACAACAGGCTTGGGCCTACTTGGACAGCACCCTGCCAACCGAGGTAGACAATCCCCTTGACTACTGGGCAACGAAACTTGACCTTTGGCCCCAACTAGCTGAATTTGCCCTTGAAAGGCTGTCATGCCCGGCCAGTAGCGTGGCATCGGAGCGCGTGTTTAGTGCGGCAGGAGGTATTGTAACTCCGCGGAGGACACGACTGTCCACCCAAAGTGTGGAGAGACTCACGTTTGTGAAAATGAATCAGGCGTGGATTAGTCTGGATTTCAAACCACCAGTTCCTGACACAACTGACTAAATCCGCCATGAATCATGCCTCAAACATGTGCCACTTTCAGGTCTCCTCACACTGCTGGTGTGTTTAATTTTTTGACATAGGGTGCTGGCAGATTACGGGCCTCCTATAGCTGCTGCCAGGCCCCTAATCTGCCATGGGCCCCTATATACCGCCTCCTCATGCTGCTGCCAAGTCCAGAGTCTGTCATGGGTCCCTGTATGGCCTCCCATTGCTGCTGTCTCCATCGCCACACTCTGCTGCCATGTGCCACTTTCAGGTCTCTTCACACTGCTGGTGTGTTAAATTTTTTGACATAGGGTGCAGGCAGATTACGGGCCTCACATAGCTGCTGCCAGGCCCCTAATCTGCCATGGGCCCCTATATACCGCCTCCTCATGCTGCTGCCAAGTCC
Organism: Staurois parvus; assembly: GCF_062004578.1. NCBI lineage: Eukaryota > Metazoa > Chordata > Amphibia > Anura > Ranidae > Staurois > Staurois parvus. Next base: position 15,610,957 of record NW_028317949.1, read on the forward strand.
AGAGTCTGTCATGGGTCCCTGTACGGCCTCCCATTGCTGCTGTCTCCATCGCCACACTCTGCTGCCATGTGCCACTTTCAGGTCTCTTCACACTGCTGGTGTGTTTAATTTTTTGACATAGGGTGCAGGCAGATTACGGGCCTCACATAGCTGCTGCCAGGCCCCTAATCTGCCATGGGCCCCTATATACCGCCTCCTCATGCTGCTGCCAAGTCTAGAGTCTGTCATGGGTCCCTGTACGGCCTCCCATTGCTGCTGTCTCCATCGCCACACTCTGCTGCCATGTGCCACTTTCAGGTCTCTTCACACTGCTGGTGTGTTAAATTTTTTGACATAGGGTGCAGGCAGATTACGGGCCTCACATAGCTGCTGCCAGGCCCCTAATCTGCCATGGGCCCCTATATACCGCCTCCTCATGCTGCTGCCAAGTCTAGAGTCTGTCATGGGTCCCTGTACGGCCTCCCATTGCTGCTGTCTCCATCGCCACACTCTGCTGCCATGTGCCACTTTCAGGTCTCTTCACACTGCTGGTGTGTTAAATTTTTTGACATAGGGTGCAGGCAGATTACGGGCCTCACATAGCTGCTGCCAGGCCCCTAATCTGCCATGGGCCCCTATATACCGCCTCCTCATGCTGCTGCCAAGTCTAGAGTCTCTCATGGGTCCCTGTACGGCCTCCCATTGCTGCTGTCTCCATCGCCACACTCTGCTGCCATGTGCCACTTTCAGGTCTCTTCACACTGCTGGTGTGTTAAATTTTTTGACATAGGGTGCAGGCAGATTACGGGCCTCACATAGCTGCTGCCAGGCCCCTAATCTGCCATGGGCCCCTATATACCGCCTCCTCATGCTGCTGCCAAGTCTAGAGTCTCTCATGGGTCCCTGTACGGCCTCCCATTGCTGCTGTCTCCATCGCCACACTCTGCTGCCATGTGCCACTTTCAGGTCTCTTCACACTGCTGGTGTGTTAAATTTTTTGACATAGGGTGCAGGCAGATTACGGGCCTCACATAGCTGCTGCCAGGCCCCTAATCTGCCATGGGCCCCTATATACCGCCTCCTCATGCTGCTGCCAAGTCCAGAGTCTCTCATGGGTCCCTGTACGGCCTCCCATTGCTGCTGTCTCCATCGCCACACTCTGCTGCCATGTGCCACTTTCAGGTCTCTTCACACTGCTGGTGTGTTTAATTTTTTGACATAGGGTGCAGGCAGATTACGGGCCTCACATAGCTGCTGCCAGGCCCCTAATCTGCCATGGGCCCCTATATACCGCCTCCTCATGCTGCTGCCAAGTCCAGAGTCTGTCATGGGTCCCTGTACGGCCTCCCATTGCTGCTGTCTCCATCGCCACACTCTGCTGCCATGTGCCACTTTCAGGTCTCTTCACACTGCTGGTGTGTTAAATTTTTTGACATAGGGTGCAGGCAGATTACGGGCCTCACATAGCTGCTGCCAGGCCCCTAATCTGCCATGGGCCCCTATATACCGCCTCCTCATGCTGCTGCCAAGTCTAGAGTCTCTCATGGGTCCCTGTACGGCCTCCCATTGCTGCTGTCTCCATCGCCACACTCTGCTGCCATGTGCCACTTTCAGGTCTCTTCACACTGCTGGTGTGTTAAATTTTTTGACATAGGGTGCAGGCAGATTACGGGCCTCACATAGCTGCTGCCAGGCCCCTAATCTGCCATGGGCCCCTATATACCGCCTCCTCATGCTGCTGCCAAGTCTAGAGTCTCTCATGGGTCCCTGTACGGCCTCCCATTGCTGCTGTCTCCATCGCCACACTCTGCTGCCATGTGCCACTTTCAGGTCTCTTCACACTGCTGGTGTGTTAAATTTTTTGACATAGGGTGCAGGCAGATTACGGGCCTCACATAGCTGCTGCCAGGCCCCTAATCTGCCATGGGCCCCTATATACCGCCTCCTCATGCTGCTGCCAAGTCCAGAGTCTGTCATGGGTCCCTGTACGGCCTCCCATTGCTGCTGTCTCCATCGCCACACTCTGCTGCCATGTGCCACTTTCAGGTCTCTTCACACTGCTGGTGTGTTTAATTTTTTGACATAGGGTGCAGGCAGATTACGGGCCTCACATAGCTGCTGCCAGGCCCCTAATCTGCCATGGGCCCCTATATACCGCCTCCTCATGCTGCTGCCAAGTCTAGAGTCTGTCATGGGTCCCTGTACGGCCTCCCATTGCTGCTGTCTCCATCGCCACACTCTGCTGCCATGTGCCACTTTCAGGTCTCTTCACACTGCTGGTGTGTTAAATTTTTTGACATAGGGTGCAGGCAGATTACGGGCCTCACATAGCTGCTGCCAGGCCCCTAATCTGCCATGGGCCCCTATATACCGCCTCCTCATGCTGCTGCCAAGTCTAGAGTCTGTCATGGGTCCCTGTACGGCCTCCCATTGCTGCTGTCTCCATCGCCACACTCTGCTGCCATGTGCCACTTTCAGGTCTCTTCACACTGCTGGTGTGTTAAATTTTTTGACATAGGGTGCAGGCAGATTACGGGCCTCACATAGCTGCTGCCAGGCCCCTAATCTGCCATGGGCCCCTATATACCGCCTCCTCATGCTGCTGCCAAGTCTAGAGTCTCTCATGGGTCCCTGTACGGCCTCCCATTGCTGCTGTCTCCATCGCCACACTCTGCTGCCATGTGCCACTTTCAGGTCTCTTCACACTGCTGGTGTGTTAAATTTTTTGACATAGGGTGCAGGCAGATTACGGGCCTCACATAGCTGCTGCCAGGCCCCTAATCTGCCATGGGCCCCTATATACCGCCTCCTCATGCTGCTGCCAAGTCCAGAGTCTGTCATGGGTCCCTGTAAGGCCTCCCATTGCTGCTGTCTCCATCGCCACACTCTGCTGCCATGTGCCACTTTCAGGTCTCTTCACACTGCTGGTGTGTTTAATTTTTTGACATAGGGTGCAGGCAGATTACGGGCCTCACATAGCTGCTGCCAGGCCCCTAATCTGCCATGGGCCCCTATATACCGCCTCCTCATGCTGCTGCCAAGTCTAGAGTCTGTCATGGGTCCCTGTACGGCCTCCCATTGCTGCTGTCTCCATCGCCACACTCTGCTGCCATGTGCCACTTTCAGGTCTCTTCACACTGCTGGTGTGTTAAATTTTTTGACATAGGGTGCAGGCAGATTACGGGCCTCACATAGCTGCTGCCAGGCCCCTAATCTGCCATGGGCCCCTATATACCGCCTCCTCATGCTGCTGCCAAGTCTAGAGTCTCTCATGGGTCCCTGTACGGCCTCCCATTGCTGCTGTCTCCATCGCCACACTCTGCTGCCATGTGCCACTTTCAGGTCTCTTCACACTGCTGGTGTGTTAAATTTTTTGACATAGGGTGCAGGCAGATTACGGGCCTCACATAGCTGCTGCCAGGCCCCTAATCTGCCATGGGCCCCTATATACCGCCTCCTCATGCTGCTGCCAAGTCCAGAGTCTGTCATGGGTCCCTGTATGGCCTCCCATTGCTGCTGTCTCCATCGCCACACTCTGCTGCCATGTGCCACTTTCAGGTCTCTTCACACTGCTGGTGTGTTAAATTTTTTGACATAGGGTGCAGGCAGATTACGGGCCTCACATAGCTGCTGCCAGGCCCCTAATCTGCCATGGGCCCCTATATACCGCCTCCTCATGCTGCTGCCAAGTCTAGAGTCTCTCATGGGTCCCTGTACGGCCTCCCATTGCTGCTGTCTCCATCGCCACACTCTGCTGCCATGTGCCACTTTCAGGTCTCTTCACACTGCTGGTGTGTTAAATTTTTTGACATAGGGTGCAGGCAGATTACGGGCCTCACATAGCTGCTGCCAGACATGTAATCTGCCATGGGCCCCCGTACCGACTCCTCATGCTGTGACGTTGCAACAAGGTGGAATTCAACCCTACATATGTTAGACCGCCTTTACGAACAGCTAAAGGCCATCACAGATTTCCTGATGTTAAAAGCGGATAAAGGTACTCCCTGTGTAACTTAGATGTCAGCCATTGGCAGCTCATGTGTGACACCTGCGCTTGCTCAGGCCCTTTGAGGAGGCCACGCTATTCGTGAGTCGGCAGGACTATGGGATGAATGAGGTCAAATCGGCCATGGGCCCCCGTACCGCCTGTTCACGCTGATGCTGGTCCCACAGTGTGACCTGGGTCCCTGTACGGCCTCCCATTGCTTCCACTCTGCCATGTGCCACTTTGAAATCTCCTCACACTCCTGCGGTTGTCCATTTTGTCATAGGTTGCTGGCAGATTACAGGCCTTCCATAGGTGCCACCAAGCCCCATATCGGCCATGGGCCCCCGTACCGCCTGGTCACGCTGCTGCTGGGCCCATAGTGTGACCTGGGTCCCTGTACCGCCTCCCATTGCTCCCACTCTGCCATGTGCCACTTTCAGGTCTCCTCACGCTCCTGCTGGTTTCCATTTTGTCATAGGTTGCTGTATGGCCTCCCATTGCTGCTGCCTCCACCGCCACACTGTGGCTCCAAACACTGGTTTTGGCCCCGTGACTGGCCAAAGGAGTGAAGTGTGCAGTGATTCTAAGATCGACGGCACTCATCTGCATGTCATACTGACAGACAGTATTATTTCTCTTCCCCAGCAGACTCCAAGGGCATTTAAATTAAAGGTACAGTGTTCTGCACTAATATTAAGTCTCTCTGAAGCCTAGAAACACCCTTTTTTAAGTTAAATTCACAGCGAATTTATTCGACTCGAATCGAATATTGTCCACGAATTCGCCGAATCAGTCGAATCGAATTTTTCATTTCTTCGCTCATCTCTAGCAAAAATCTTAAACATTTTGAAAAAGAGAAAAGTGTTTCTCTTACTTTCTGTTACAAAACTAAGAAATAAAATGCCATGATAGTAGTAACACCCCCCACAATTACAGTTTTTCTGAAAAGTAGACAGACAACAGTGATGCAATGTTTTGGTACAGTTTTTTGAGAATAAAAAGAAAAAATCATGTTGATGGTGCACTATATAGATTAAATGTACTGATTATATATAGAAAGAGCAGGAGCTGAAGGGGTTATTGTACAGGTCACAGCAGAGCAGGGGCGGACTGAGCAGTTGGGAACTCGGGCACTACCCGAGGGCCCGGGGTCAGTAGGGGGCCACATGAGATGCCCCTGGTACCTTTTTCATAGGCTTTTTTGAGTTTGGGCAAGGACACAGGGGCCCCATGATCCCCTATTGCCCGATGAGTTGTCAGTCCGCCCCTGCAGCAGAGACACAGGAAATCAGAAGAGGAGGGGGCAAAAGGGTAAGAAAACCTGATCACTACAGAAACTGCTGCTGGAGCTACTGATCTGGAGCTATTGAAAGAATGAGCAATTCATCAATCAGCTCCCTCTCTCTTCGTCTTTCCTTTTGTAAAAGAAAGAGGACTCAAAAACACTGCACTGTTTATATCATGTGATTACTGTTATTGGTCATCACAGCAATCATGTGGTACAGACCCATTCACATTGGCTCTGCACACAGTATGAATGAAGTCATCCAAGGACATATCGGTTCACAGACATTGACAGGTGCATTTATTGCCCAAGGGCAATTTCTGGAATATGCTTTTAAACAGCACTACAGAAATAGATGTTTGAAAAACAAGTAGCATACAGTAGAAAGATATATTGTAAATATGTAGACTTGTGACCAAATTCAATAAAACTAGAGCAAGCCAACCATACACTTGTACATCATAATCCACCATATAGCATCCAATGTGTCCAGTTCAAAGTCATAACCAATGTTTTACGACAGTAAGTGCAGATACAAGTTTCATGTGAAGCGTACTTTCTCAAACCCATCTATCCCCGATTAATATAGGAAATTGCCCAGGCTATGGTTTTCAAACTATAGAGCATGAGAAAGAGAATGAATGGGAAATCAGTAAATAACTAAAGAGATAATAAAAAGGGGAAAACCAGAAATGGGAAGGGGAAAACAGAATGGGAGACAGAGAGAAAGGTCTGGGCAACTGGACGCCTAAGGTGGACCAGCCAACCCTTCAGTACATACATGATGTACAGATATCTTTTTCAATCTCTCTATTCATAGTTAGTCACCGGTCACACCACTGCGATTTAAAATTGCACAATTTGTGTGCAGTTTCAGCGCGATTTCAGGTGAAGACTTAATTTCTACTTGTGAAGATTTCTTACAATTTGCAGGGTGATATCCATTATATTCTATGTATGTTAAATCACAACAAAACTACAGAAAAAATAATGCAATAACTGCTTTAAAAAATTGTACTGACATTCACATTCATTAGATGTGATTTCAGGTGCAATTTCAAATCCCAAATTGCACCTGAAATCGCACTGGTATGACTGGGCACTTAAGGACATTCCCGCAGAGGGAAATGCCCAAGAGATCATTCTTAAGTTACAATGTTCCCAAAGGGAACAGGAGACTTAAAGGATTTGACCCATGGAATCCACACTTTTTCAAATTCAGTCAAAGTGTCAATTTGGATTGCTGTGATTTTTTTTTTGTATGACATTTATCTGAGCTATTTTATTTTTGATCCCTATGAAGGGATTAGTAGGGGTTCCCCATGCTCAAGTCAATATCCTCTTGGCTTTTGTGAGAACATGAGTCATGAGTTTAAACCCACCACTACATGCAGGGGTTGGTATACCCTGATCAAGAATTTCTCAATCTTTGGGTATTGCCACCATATGTGTATCTGCCTGAAAATGCCTAATACAATGTGATGAGCAAGTGGGAAAAATGGGCTATTCTCAGAGGGACCCAGTATGTGAAAGATGTTTCTAATTCACCTCAAATGCCCCAATGCTAGTTGAGCATTTGGACATACTGTATATAACCCAATATAAACCCAGTCTTCAGCCAGAAAGGATCTCCAACATTTCTATTTCTATTTAACTGTATAAAGCAGGAGATCTTTTATGCATATTTTCCAAGAGTGAAATTCATAATTTTACCAATCCAGAGATTCAAAGGTAATTAACATCAGCAAATTAGACTTCTTTTTCTAGCCTTCCTAACACTAAATTTGTGATTTCTCCATGAACTAGTGGTTAAATGTATTGCAAAGGTCCTTTTATGATTTATTTATGGGTTTGCATTTGAACACATATCACTTTATTGAATATATCCCACATTTGGGACTCACAGTTCTTGTCACTCATTGTTTGGGGCATTATTTCCCAATTGGGATTTTTTTTTTCACTTTATGAAGGCCCTTGTTTAGGACCTGTGAATCATACGCACTTTATACCACTATATTATCACTACTGTAAGACACTGATTTTTAGACATTTTTGAGGATCTATCACTTATATATGTTATATTGATTTTTTATATTTTATTATTAGTATTATTTATATTTTGTGATATTTGCACATTTAGTCATATAGCGCTACACCATTCTTTTATTTATTTAGGTGTTTTGCTTCTTCCACATTCCTAGAAACCACTGATGTCAGGGCACATTGCATTACATGGCCAGGATTCAGCAGCCATGTAAGCAAAGGGGTGGGGATAGCAGTAACCTCACTGCTCAAATATGGCCACCGGCCATAATTGCCCAATTTTGTTACTACTACTCCACCCCTTCTCGTATATAACTGATGACAGTTTGGGGAGCTGTCATTCAGCTAGTGGTACCTTCAGGATCAGTGGTTTGCACTTGTTTGTTTTGTTTTTTCCCAGCGAGTTGGAGGGCATCATGATTTGTGATGAAAATATAGGGGATTTTTGTGGGGAATTTTTGCTTCTTTAACAAAGGATTTGTCAAACAAATGTCTATATTTTTAGGTTGTCTTTTTTGTGAATTAGTAGGGGTACTACGTGCATCTTATTCATTCACATGGGGATGTGGTATCTGGGGGCCCCTTGCCTAAAGATTAAGTGGAAAAGGTCATATCCTAATCAAAATAGGAACAAAGCATATGGCCTGGTGTGATTCAAAAAGGGGAGCACACACTCAACCTCCCCTTTCCTGTCCAGTAAGGCTGCATGCTCAAATTATGGGTAGCTAATTCTTTTTGAGTACATCAAAGGATCTGGTACAGTATGTATTTAGGGGGAACTCAATGCAATGTATGCATAAGCCACTGTATAAGAACACCTGTGACTCCTGGATGAAGAAAAATGTGCTCCATGAGGTCTTAATTGTATTCTTAGTTATTTTAAAATTATTTTTACTTTTTTCTTTTTTTTTGCATTTTCCTTTTTTATATTTTGTTGTACAGACCAGTTGGGCAGGTGAAATATCAAGGGTCTAAACATAGGGGTCATATTTTTAATGAATAGCTGTGATCACAGCTATTGTTTTAATCAGTAGTGTCTGGGGGACAGCTCTAAGTTCATTGTCATTGTAGCAACCATAAGCTTATAGCAGAAGGGGGAATGGTGTAAATGTAAAGCATACTGACCCAGCCAGCTAGAAGAGGTTCTGTTCTGTTGTATACATCAGTTGCAGCAAAATGGTTAAATCCATACCAGACCACTATCTAGCAGTAAGGGGCTAATATGGATTTGGAGATTAATCCCATATCATTTGTTTATGGTTTTATTCTTAGGAAGAAAAAAAATGGAAATTGGAACAACTCATTGCAGCATCACCTTAAACTTGCCGAATTATGTCAAACATCTCTGTGGCAAATTTGCTCAGTTTCACACAGAATTTTTTTCCCTTGTTTTAACTTGTTGTCCATGATGAAACAGCAGACATGGTAATGCATGTAATCAGAATAGCACCAGTTGCACAGCTCCTGATGCACACAGAACAAAGTCTTTTGGCACAGTGACTTATGAAGTTTGATGCTCTCTGTGACAGTGCATGCAGCCTTCTGCTCTGCCATCTGTTGGCATGTTACAAAACTAGTCTCAACACTTTTTGATACCACCTCATGTATATTGTATCTACTTTTTTATACCAACTTTATATATATTAATATATTTTATTTTCAGTCATGTTATGTTTTTAGTGACTAAAATGTAAAAGAGTAATCCACATGAAAGGCATTACTGATCTGTAGGGTGTCAGCAGAGCTGTAGAATATGATGGAACCCTGGATGACCAACTGGCTAACGCGTTTCGAGGACACAACCTCTTCCTCAGAGCCTGAGGGGCTCTGAGGAAGAGGTTGTGTCCTCGAAACACGTTAGCCAGTTGGTCATCCAGGGTTCAATCGTATGGACGATAATGCACTAGGTCGGTGCGCCCTTTTTCTGTTTCTCCATTTGTATCCAGTGTATTCGGACCACCCCGGTCTGTTGAGGGCAGCAAGCAGTGCATATTCCAGAAAAATCCAGAACATTCCTATTGGGTCTACTGAGTCCTTTCCTAGCACAGGAGTAAAGTGTTTGTTCTGTAGAATATGTCATACATAAAACAAAGGAATCTACCCTTTCAAGTGATTGCAGTATAAAAAAAATACTTGTATTTTGAAAAAAAATACATAGATGCGGTTAAAAAATAACATTAGGATTCTGAACTTTATGCCAATTCCACCTTTTCTGATTACTGTAGAACAGTTTTCATAAATGTCTGTCAATATATCTTTAAGCCAGCTAAAAGAAAGTGAGCTATTTGCATAACTGTGCCACATTTTCCTTTTAGATAAGCCTTTGTTCATATCATATACTAATTCCTTTTTTGTCACAATATTTTAGCCATCGACTAAACATGACACTCATTGTCATTAGACTGACAAAGACAAATCATTGCTAGAATGCATTATATGAAGTTAATAAATGAATTACTCATCTTTGTACAATAATGGACATTTAATAGGGGTAAGCTGCTGGAAATTGCTTTCTGGCATAGAGCTGCATAGTAAACACAGGGCCAACTTGTCTCATTATCTTTACCATTAATTGTGCAGCTAAAAGCTTGAGTTAATGAAAAACAGAAACTGCAAAAACAATCAAATACAGGGACTGTATTGACTGCAGTGAGATAATAATCATTGGAAAGCCGATACCAAGATAACCACTCTGCAAGAAATTAGATTTAAAGAGGTAAAACAGATGCAGCGAATAAAATATTTCATCAGCATTTTACATCATTGTAAAATGTACATCTTTGTGTAAATTACAGCTTTATTCAATGGCTTGTTTTTAGAACTTCTAAAATACCTGTAACATTTGTGCTGTAATACTTTTATAAATTAAAAAAAGAAATATTTTATACATAATTTACTGATATGCAATCCTATTCCATCTCTGTATGTGGCATGTGTAATTGTAAAATTAGGTGTTTCATTTTTAATGTGGTTGCAGTTGCTGAATGAGCTGTCAAGTGTTCATGCTATGCATCACCAATGAGACAAGTGGGTGAAATCAAATTTTAATTAGAGAAGCATACATAATGACTACAAATAGTATAATTACTTCCACTCCAAGATTTTGACAATGGCTGCTTCTAATCTATGTAAAAATATATTCCGATCTTACAGCACTAAGAAAAAGGTAATAAAGTAATATCAGTTATCATTTTTTTCATATCCCTAAACAGTTAATATTCCAGTATTTAAGAAGACATTACTGTTTGAAATAAACAATACGCCCAGTTGCCTTGTTAGCTTCAACATCACTACTGTAACCCTGTGGATATCTTATAAAGGGAACATGAAATCCAGAAGGTGCCTTCAAGTAAAAGAGAAGTAATTTCTGTTTTTTTTTTAAGTATATCTAAAAGTTTTGAATAGAACAGTGGAGGGTTAAAACAACTGTCAGATATTTCTACTGTGTCTCAGATAGATTCAACTTAAGGCCTCATTCACACCATACATGCAGAAAAACCAATGAAAAAATGCACAGATATCACTTGCAGAGACATGAGTTTACATCAGTTTTCATGCGTGTTTCAGTTCCTTTTATATATCCTTTTTATACCTCCCCCTCACTCCCCCTCACTCCCCCTCTCTGTTGGGGTCCCTCAAGGTTCTGTCCTCGGGCCCCTTCTCTTCTCCATCTACACCTCCTCCCTTGGCCAACTGATACACTCTCACGACTTCAACTACCATCTCTATGCCGACGACACGCAAATCTATCTCTCTACCCCTCGCCTCACCCCTTCAGTCTCCACCCGAATCACTAGCCTACTGAACAACATATCGGATTGGATGTCACTCCACTTCCTCAAACTGAACCTTTCCAAAACGGAGCTCCTAGTTTTCCCCCCAGCCCGCTCCCCCCGACTTCTCCATCACGACCAACAATGCCACCATCAGTCCCACCCCGCAAGCCAGAGTACTAGGTGTCATCCTAGACTCCAATCTGTCCTTCCAGCCCCATGTCCAATCGCTGACAAACTCATGTAGACTCCACCTCCGCAACATCTCCAAAATACGTCCATTCCTAACCCCGGAAACTACTAAGCAAATCATTCACTCCCTTATCATATCACGACTTGACTACTGTAACTCCCTCCTCACCGGCCTACTTCACCACAGGCTATCCCCGCTTCAGTCTATCCTGAATACTGCTGCCAGACTCATCCACCTTACTAACCACTCCGTATCCGCCACCCCCCTCTGCCAATCCCTCCACTGGCTTCCGATTGCCCAACAGATAAAATTCAAAATGCTAACACTGACATACAAAGCTGTCCATAACACTGCCCCAAACTACATCCCTGACCTGATATCCAAATACCACCCAAAACGTACTCTCCGCTCCTCACAAGACCTCCTACTCTCTAGTTCCCTGGTCTCCTCCTCCCATGCCCATCTCCAGGATTTCTCCAGGGCTTCCCCCATCCTTTGGAACTCCCTACCCCAATTCATCAGACTATCACCTACTCTCCTCTCCTTTAGGTGCACCCTGAAAGCCCACCTCTTCAGGGAAGCCTACCCCTCCCTTAGCTAATTGCTGATCTCCTCCACTCTTCCTATCACTCCATCCCCCACATCTATTCCTCCTGTACCACTATCCCCTCCCTCCTAGATTGTAAGCTCCAAGGAGCAGGGCCCTCGAACCCCTCGTGTATCACATTGTATTGTTATTGTACTGTCTTGTGTATTGTCTCCCATTGTAATGTACAGCGCTGAGCAAACTGTTGGTGCTATATAAATACTGTATAATAATAATAATAATAATAATATATGTTGCAGATTCCTACACAAAACAAATCTGTATGTGATTCTAGTGTTGTGGTGTGAACAGGACACGTAGAGAACAATTGTTTTTTTTTGTGTCCTTGCAGGAACATGTGCAGAAAAACTCTCATCTCTGCACCATGGTGTGAACAAGGCCTGATGGATATCACCCCTTAAATTGCTGTCACAGAAACAATTGCCCTCATTACCCCATGGGAAGTTTTACCCTTTGTTTTTTTTTTGTGTCAACTCAAAATGTTGGCTTTATTCTCACTTTAATTCCCAGTGATATTGGTCATCAGGAGAATTAGTGGGAGTGAATCGGAGACACAGTCATCAATAAAAGCCCAACAGTGGTGGGTTGAGGGATAGCATATCTATCCTGGTTTCGTGACCTAGTGAGAGGATAGAAAGTGCATAACTAATAATATTTTCTATGGTGGAAAACATTCCCATTAGTTCTCCCAATTACTATGGCTAGAGTGTGGCCCAAATGAATGGTCGACCTAAACCCAAAGATCCTCCGTATTTGTGATAATGTCCTATTGTGTGCAGAGTTTGAGTTTGAGTGTGAGTAGAAAAAAAAATAATGTACATGTTATGTATCTTTTTCCTGTATGCCCTTTTGCAAAGTACAGGTGTTTTGTGCTTCAAGTGATTGCAGACATCTCCTACTCTGTAAGATAAAAAGTTTGGGTCACACCACTGCTAGTTGTTTTCTTTGTGAAACTTTTTTTTTCAAAGTGACGTGTAGCAGCTTCTCATTGGAAACAGACTCCCCAGATGTGTTTCACTTTAGTAGTTCTCCTATGCCTTGCCTGTATTTCTTTGTGCTCTGTCCCTACACACTGTTCAGTCTTCATCTTGCACTCCTTCTCCTGCCCTAGCACTGCTAAGTTTGGGTATAGATGAGTTTCCCTACCCAATGAGACCCATTTCCACTTATTTTACTAGCAACCAGACTAATGCTAATGAGAAATTGGAAATCAGATAAAATCCCCTCTCCTGAAGTGGCTATAACTACAAACCCACTGTTCATGTGAACTGATGATGGCTTCCCTTGTGGGAAAATATAAAACAGTTGCTTCAAAATGGATTAGATGGTATGTCGCTACTCAGCAGATCACTTACAGCTAAATATCTGTTTAGTTGTATAAAAACTTTTACTACTTACCCTCTCATCAAGACACGTCTGCTCTGACCCTGAAACTTAATTAATCCCAGCAGATCATTTATTGACATAACTTGATCACTGTAAAGGTACTTTATTGATCTAGTAACTGGTATTGTATATGACTGTTTAATTTGCTGGATGTGCAAATTCTGTATTGTTTGAAAATGTTCCGTGAAAATAAAGGAAATGAAAAATCTTCATCTTGCCTGATGATTCAATCCTTGTAAGTTAGGTTGTCACATTTTGGTGCAAATATTAAAATCAAAGACTGATTTGCTTGAGCTGACATTATATAAAGAGCAAAAGATCAGTCTTTGTCTGCTCCTAAGCACTAATAAACACACTGGAGTGGGGGGAGCACTTAAGCTGAATGGCTGCATAGGCCCAAAGCTTTGCTTACCTAGCAATGTTGGATTACTGCAGCAGCATCTTAGGACAGCAATAGTCACCCCCTCCAGCAACACATAATCCCTATTAGCATTGGTGCTGTGAGCCCTAAAATGGACGGAAGGCCCCCAGCCCCAGAAATTGGCAGGATTCTCCTTTCCTTTGAACCTGTGTTGTGGCAAATTGGTTGTGGTGACATGAAGTTTAGCTAAGACCAATCCTTGCATTTCAGAAAACCAGCCTGGCCACATAGGGTGAGCCTATGCAGTGCATCTCTGGATAATAGCACATACATTAATGACTTTATTAATGCCTTTCTTACCCTCAATCAGCCAGTAAACAATGCAAACCACCTCCTTGTCTCTGAGGAAGAGGGGATACTCCTCAAAACATGCATGACAGTATATATCCAGGTGGCATCATCCCAAGTGAAGGAGTGTGTGCAGTGCATCAAGCAACATTGTCCTCAAAGATTACTCTGATGAGGTTTGTATAATACAGTCATTTGTGTGTATATCTATTTGGTTGTAACAATACATGGTGTGTTAGAAAAATGCACAAGGCTGGGGTGTCCACTGTTTCTGTAACTTAATCAGCAAGTGTTGGACCATATATTAAAGAAGATGATATCACTGGGAAGCTCCTTTCATACAGATATGATGTTTCTGATGCAGCATTTTAAGTTAGAGGTACAATACATGGGTGAGAGGGTTAACCAGAACAGAGGATAGAATAATGTGCATCTTCTTTTAACAATCTTGTAGTTCCCTACAATGACATAAAGGATCATTTAAACTGTATGAATTTAAAATTTGCTAAGCTACAAGATACATTTTGTCATGATAATATTGAAATGCATGGCATTACAGACTGTGCAGCAGGTTGGCGCACACCAATATATGACTATCTTCACACTATCCTTCCTGACATAACCACAGCTGAACTTTTTTATTGACAGAAATCATGGCATTCCTATACATCTATGTTTCTGATAAAATACCGTGAGATGTTCTTATGTTTATTCATTTTTTTAATGTTAAAGACATATGTTTTATGTTAAAGACCCGGGGTGGATGCCTGGGGAGTGGGGCCCCCTATGCCACTGGAGCCGAACATCTATTTGGGTAGTAGGGTACCGCCTCCATTTTGGGAAAATTTGATGGTGTTGTGCACATGTGGCCTCTGCATGTACACTTCTGGTGCCCAGGGGTCACCGTGATGGTTTTCCTCTTCCCCATGACTAGCCTGTGCTGCCTATGTTGAGGTTTATGCCAGCATGGTATACCATGTGTGTGGTGCTGCCAACCATTATTTTGGTGGGGTGTGCACCATTTGACATGTATGACACACTTGCACGGTCCCCCTGTACATGCTGGTAGCCATTTTGGGTTTGAGGGGATGTGCGTCAGTGTCCCAGTGGAGGACTTCCACCTGTGGCCAATTTTGGGGGCCAATAAGGGGTGGGTGTTCTGCTCGACCAAGCTTCACTGCTTCAAATGATATTACTATTGAACCTTACCACATTGGGCTGTTTCTAGTTGCACTTGTAACTACAGGCTAGAATTATATGGAATACATTTAGGTTCCTTGGTTAAGAGGGGAGCTTGTTTGTTTTAAGAAGGTACGTTGTCAGTATATTTGGATATGGTTGGGAATGGAGAGTTGGTAGTGACTCTAGCATACTAATAAGATTCCATTTATCTCTGACATACTGTAGGGTATCCCAGTCCTATTCAGGATATTGTCCTGATGACTAAGATTGAGCTATACATGGGTTTTTGATGCAAGAGATGGAGCCGATTTTTTGTATCTTTTGAGGTGGATCATGGGCATTATATATTTATTTTAAAGATAGTAATTCTTAACAAAATTAGTTACTTGAGCTAAAAATCTCTCCATTTGTTATATCTGCTAAAACGAAATATGCTGTTATATATATATATTGTAATTATATTAAGATATAATTAAATGCAAATGTTTTTTCATCTGTGTTTCCAATATACCTTCAACCGAATCTGAAGGAATATTAATATTTCCATAATTATGGACAAACCGTATGGTTTTAGCATGGTCAGGCATGGAGCTGTCCCCTTTTCCCTGGGATGAAGGATTGCAATTAATGATTGTGTTTTGTCTAGATTGTTATTTAAGATTTTACACTGCTCAAATTAGAGTAACACTTTGAAAACACATCAGATCTCAATGAAAAATATCATGCTGGATATCTATACTGATATGGACTGGGTAATGTGTTAGGAACATAAGGATGCCCCATTGTTTGATGGAAATGAAAATGATCAACCTACAGAGGGCTGAATACAAAGACATCCCAAAAATTAAAATGAAAAAATGATGCAGCAGGCTAGTCCATTTTGCTGAGATTTCATTGCAGCAACTCAACATGGTGGTTAATAGTTTGTATTGGCCCCAAGGGGTTGTATGCATGCCTGAAAATGTTGGGGCATGCCTGAAAATGTTGGGGCATGCTCCTAATGAGACGACAGATGGTGTTCTGGGGTATTTCCTCTCAAATCTGGAGCAGGGCATAACTGAGCTCCTGGATTGTCTGAGGTGCAACCTGGCGGTGTCCGATGTACCAAGACATATCTATGCCAGAGGTGTTTTATTAGATTTAGGTCAGGCGAGCTTGGGGGTCATTCAATGGTATCAATTCCTTCATCCTCTAGGAACTGCCTGCATACTCTCACCACATGAGGTCGGGCATTGTCATGCACCAGGAGGAACCCAGGACCCACTGCACTAGCGTAGGGTCTGATAATGGGTCCAAGGATTTCATCTCGATACCTAATGGCAGTCGGGGTGCCATTGGCTAGCCTATAGAGGTCTGTGCATCCCTCCATGGAAATGCCTTCCAAGACCATCACTGATCCACAACCGAAATAGTCATGCTGAACGATGTTACAGGCAGCATAAAGTTCTCCAATGCTTCCCCAGACCCTTTCTCATCTGTCACATGTGCTCATGGTGAACCTGCTCTCATCCGTGAAAAGCATAGGGCACCAGTGGTGGATCTGCCAATTCTGATGTTCAAGGGAAAATGCCAATTGAGCTCTATGGTGGCGGGCAGTGAGCACAGGGCGGTGGGCCCTCAGGCCACCCTCATGAAGTCTGTTTCTGATTGTTTGGTCAGAGACATTCACACCAGTGGCCTGCTGGAGGTTATTTTGTAGGACTCCGGAAGTGCTCACCCTGTTCCTCCTTGCACAAAGGAGCTGATGAGTTAAGGACCTTCTACAGCCCTGTCCAGCTCTCCTAGAGGAACTGCAACCTCTGTAGGGTCCAGGTATCGCCTCATGCTATCAGTAGTAACACTAACCCTAGCCAAATGCAAAACTAGTGAAAAACAGTTAGAAAAGATGAGTAGGGAAAAAAATGTCAGTGGCCTCCACCTGTAAAACCATTCCTGTTTTGGGGGTTATTTTATTGTTGCCATCTAGTGTACCTGTTATTAATTTCATTAACACCAAAGCAGCTTAAACTAATTACCAACCCCCTCTGCTACTGAACTGACCAGATCAATATCCCAGGAGTTTAATTGACTTGATGCTATACTCTGATTAAAAAGCGTTCCTTTATTTTTTTGAGCAGTGTATATTGTGATGGCTCCTGAGGACGTGGATCAAGTGCATGAAATGCGTCGAGCCTAAAGAACTGGATCATCTGTGAAGCGATATTTTATTCTATCAGATTGTAAACTTTTTAACTTTTATAAAAATACAGTGTTGTTGGACATTATTACGAATGTTATAATATGTGGTACAAATTGATACGAAATAGTACTTATATTTAGATGTTGTGCCTCAAAAGTCCCCAAATTTTTGAGGGGTGGTTTCCTTTCACCCTTTCTTTCTTTTTTGGTGTCTGTGTACACTTGCTAAATAGTGGGGTGTAACGATAGCAAGAACCTCCAAAAACTTCTTTCTGAGCATGGAGGCTCTTACTGTATATTATCCTGCTTGGCTTAATTAATGCCAAATTATTTACATTGTAAAGTATAGAAGATTTATTTGCTTCCCTTCTAGAATTTCTATACAATACTAATAAGCTACCAAGGACATCATGTTATAAACATTAATCCAGCATAATTGTATTATATTATGTGCAGCGCTGATTGGAAAAATAATTAATTTAGAGAAATGTATCACCATATACCAGTGTTTCCACCTTGTGAACTTTAATAAATGCAGCAATGTTTTCACAGTGTAAACATCAATATGTGCAGAACATTTTTCAGACTAACACACATAAATAAATAGTCTACCTATATAAATCACCATATACCAGTGTTTCCACAGTGTAAACCTCAATATGTGAAATAATATTTTCACGGGCTAACAACCGTATGTGCAATCTTTTTATCCTCAGTGCAATAAACAAACATCTTTTCTTGTAACAATGAATTAATTAAGTACTTAAAGGTTAACTTTGCTTTCTTAAAAAATATAACAAATAAAGAAAAAGAAAATGGCATTTAAAATGGCTACACAAGTCATATTGTGATTTAATTTTATTAAAGATTACCTTTCCTTTTCAGTCCATAGCCTCTGTAATTTGTGTAAAATTCAATAAAATATGGCAACCTGGAGAACTTCCACAGAAATGTCATTTCCTGCTTGTGTGATTGACTCAAGGATTTTCCAGAAGGCTGCACTAAGATGCAAGTAAAAATGTAGGCATCTTCTGCAATAGGAATTATATTTTGGGTGAAATATTAAGTGTTAATTACCCCCAAAGTTGTGGAGACATTATAACTTTCCTCATTAGAACACTGAAAGTGCATCAGCTGATTTTTTTGAACATAGACACTCCTGTTCAGGAATCAATATTCCAAGGGCATGGAGGAACATACAGCTTTTTCTTAAGAATAGAACAAGGTAGGACTCTGCTACAAAGTTTATTAAAATCCTTGCAAAGCACATAGGCCACCTAGAGGAGATTGTTTTTTTTTCAACAAAAGTGGTTTTACTCTTTTTTTGTCCACAACGAGTAACTCTTATGTATAGCAGCAGTTTTTTATACATGCAGCAGTAATTCCTCCTAATCAGTTATCCCTTTTGTGCAATTTCACCTTTAATCAGTGCATTCATACCACTTTCTATAAGAATATGCTCTCTTCCTTAAAATCAGAAATCCTCAATGAATAGCAGATGCTTTTAGATGAATTTTGTACTTATCATAGCTTCCTTTATAACTTAAAAGATTATGTGCATGTCCCTCAACCGGCTGATGAAATTTTTTCAGAAAATCCTAGGCTACTTTAATAAAGAAATTCCAAATAAACAAACTAAACTAAATGTTCACTTCACAGGAAATCTATAAAGAAAATCTCCTCCTAACAGAAAATCTTTCAGACCAGATGGTTTCTCAAGTGAATACTACTACCTTTTTAAGCCATTTTAGGTCCACATCTCCATCTTGTTTACTTTTCAATTCAACTGAACACAGCTCAATTCAAATTCTAACAGAATGTGACCTATGACTCATTTATTTTTTATTTTGTTCCTTTTTTCCTTATGCTTAATTCTGTGTCTTTCTCTACCACTTTACTGCTTCCTATTTACATTTCAGATAGTAATTTACGTACAACATCTTTCTTTTGAATAGTGATAAACTGATTCCAACTTGTTATTTGTACAGCAAATGATTACAATGTTTAATCTCAATGAAGTATGAGTACATATATAGACTATTCAGTGAGTGTACTTACTTTCATGACCTGTTAACATGTCTATTATCACTACTGTCTTGTTAATTCTGATATTTTTATTTTTAAACCAAATAAAGAATCACTAAAAAGGAAAAACACAGTGAGAAATGTAACATTGCAGCATACAGTATATATATGGATTCATTTTATATGTACACTGTGAAGCATGTGGAAAGTCTGGTTTGCCATGCAGAATATCAAAACTGGATGCTCTGTATAGCAATGAAAGAACCAAAGTGGTTACACAAACTGAACTGTTTGGTTCAAAACCAGGTAGATGACATCACAGTCAGTATGCTTGAAACATTTTCCAGGAAGCCCTAAAATAATAAATCATAGGATTGCATGCTATGAAACACAAAAAAATTACAGTTGTCAGGAAAAGAGATCCTACTGTATGTGTTCTAATCAGAACACCAGACTCCATATCTGATATACATTTGTGTTCAAAATAATAGCAGTGTGTTGAAAAAAGTGAATAAAGCTCAAAATCCTTCTAATAGCTTTTATTTCCATACACACAAATGCATTGGGAACACTACACATTCTATTCCAAATCAAAACATGAAGAAAAATAGATCAAATTTGTGTTGTTCCTCTAAAAAAAATTGAAGAAAGGTGAATATTAGACTGTTCAAAAAAATAGCAGTGTTTGTATTCTTCTTTACAAACTCAAACATTCACTATATAAACTGAAAAATGTTTGAAGATTTTGCTTTCCTTTGAATCACTTAATGAATATTTAGTTGTATAAGCACTGTTTCTGAGAACTGCTGTACATCTGTGTTGTATGGAGTCACCCAACTTCTGGCACCTGTGAACAGGTATTCCAGCCCAGGATGATTGGACTACATTCCACAGTTCTTCTCTATTTCTTGGTTTTGCCTCAGAAACTGCATTTTTGATGTCACCCCACAAGTTTTCTATTGGATTAAAATCCGGGGATTGGGCTGGCCACTCCATAATGTCAATCTTGTTGGTCTGGAACCAAGATGTTGCACGTTTACTGGTGTGTTTGGGGTCGTTGTCTTGTTGGAACACCCATTTCAAGGGCATTTCCTCTTCAGCATAAGGCAGCATGACCTCTTCAAGTATTCTGATGTATTCAAACTGATCCATGATCCCTGGTATGCGATAAATAGGCCCAACACCGTAGTATGAGAAACATCCCCATATCATGATGCTTGCACCACCATGCTTCACTGTCTTCACAGTGTACTGTGGCTTGAATTCAGTGTTTGGGGGTCGTCTGACAAACTGTCTCCGGCCACTAGACCCAAAAAGAACAAACTTACTTTCATCTGTCCACAAAATGTTGCACCATTTCTCTTTAGGCCAGTCAATGGCAAATTGTAACCTCTTCAGCACATCTTTTTTTCAACAGTGGGACTTTGCGGGGGCTTCTTGCAGATAGCTTGGCTTTACACAGGCGTCTTCTAATTGTAACAATACTCACAGGGAACTTTAGACCTTCTTTGAGCTTCCTGGAGCTGATTGTTGGCTGAGTCCTTGCCATTTTGGCTATTCTTCTATCCATTCGAATGGTAGTTTTTCGCTTTCTTCCACATCCTTCAGGTTTTGGTTGCCATTTTAAAGCATTTGCGATCATTTTAGCTGAGCAGCCTATCATTTTCTGCACTTCTTTATCTGTTTTCCCCTCTCCAATCAACTTTTTAATCAAGGTACGCTGTTCTTCTGAACAATGTCTGGAACGACCCATTTTCCTCAGAATTTCAGAGAGAAATGCACTGTAACCAGCATGTACAACATTTGCTGCCTTCCTTCCTTAAATAAGGGCAATAATTGCCACCTGTTTTTCAAAGAATGAATGACCTCACTAATAGAACTCCACACTGCTATTATTTTGAACATGCCCCTTTCAATTAGTGATTCAATTACACAGAATCAGCAGCATGCATGTCATGACTGTTGGGTCTGTTGGATTTCTATTACTCTACTACACCTGCTAGTAAATTATTTGCCATGTAGAAATATAATTTATACCAAAAACAATGATTGATCAGGTTAGTGATGTCTGACTGCTATTATTTTGAACACAACTGCATATATATCTATATATATATCTATATATATATACAGCTATATATATATATACAGCTATATATCTATCTATCTATCTATATATATATATATATATATATATATCTCAATCATCTCAAAAAGACAAACCATACAACTTTGATTCACCGTCAGCAAAAAACTTGTCCCAAAACAATATTTAAAGCCCCTGACTGCTCCAGAGGTACAGGAAAAAAGGTCACAAAAGACCAGTAGTACCTCAGCAGATAACAGCCAAAACTCTTTCAACCACTGTGTCCCATTCCACACAGCCCCTCATCGACACCTGCTGAGTGCTTCCTCTTTTAGACCTCTTTCGTAGGTGGGTTGAGCCTATCAGGCTCCCCCTAAAGAGACCACAACCCAAAAAATATTGAAACACATATTCCATACACTGTCCATCTCTTGTCCTTGCTCCGGACACTCATTGAAGAGACAGAAGTAGTGAAAGTGTGACCCCTGCCATAGTTCAACCTCTTCTGGGTGGGAGAACCCCTGTTTAGGTGCAAGGCTCCTATATGGTGGATGCCCTGAGTGCTCGAGCAAGGTGGCTGTTAGGAGCATAAACTGCTCCAGGTTGTGGTTGGTAGGTGTTGAGGTTCTTACCTTCCTTCCTCTCCTTTCTATTCGTCCTTTTTGGCTTGACTGGCTGGGGCTTGCTGTCCTCCTTCTCCCTGTGGCTCACAGGGGAGGGGAAATTGCTGCAGAGACTCTGAGCTAGGCAGCCAATCGAGTTTCATAGAGCTTCATTGGCTGCAGCAGGAGGTGTGACTGGCAGGGACTTCCTGGTTGCTAGGCAGCAATTGGGAAGTTTTCAGCTCCTCTCTGAGGCTTCTGGTTTGGAGATTTAAATCCAGGTTCCTCCTCTGCTCCTGTCAGCTATGGAGACTTCACACATACCTGCAGCCTCATGATCTCTTTCTGCTGGCTTCAAGCTCCAACTGCCCCTGTGAGTCTATGGGTCCTTCTGAGGTACTGTCAGTTGCAGCTTATTCCTGTGCTTTGTTTTCATATGCTCTCTTTTATTTCTGTTTCTTTAGTGCCATTATGAGTTCCTCCATGCCACCAACCAGGACAATGAAGAAAACTTCTGAAAGGTTATTTATTTTGTTTATTTATTTATTTATTTTTGTGTGTTCTTTATATTAGTAAAAAAAAGTATCTTTTTTTATTATTTAGGTTCCAGCAACTTAAAAAAAAAGTGCATCCTCTCTTGGACAGGAAGCCCAGCACGGAATAAAAGTTTGTCAGTGGTGCTGGTCAATGTGCCTTCCCCAGTTGCTCACGGAAGTCACCAGGATGTTCTGGAAAGAAAAGTCACGGAAAAACCGAGAATTTCTTGCAGAAGGAGAGCACACCAGCGATGTGAAGGTGTGGACTTCTCCTCTCTAGAGGCTTCTCCATCACGCATGCATGAGAATTTGTGTTGAGCCTGTTCAGTGCCAGCACTACCTACAAAATTGGTGTGTGCTTCTTGCCTTAAAGATGCAGCACAAGATGAAGAAGCAGAATCTCAGGAAGAGATTTATTAAAGAGGCAGTAGCAGATGGCTTTTGCAGGCTTTTGGCAAGATCTCAGAAAACTTCACGAAGATATTCCTTGGATGCAATTTCACTGTCTCCAATGTAGGCTTCCCATCATAAACAAAATTTAGATTCTGATTCCTTGGGGTCAGATTAATTTCCTGAGACACACTCATTCGATTTTATGCAAGTTTCAACTTTGGTGAACATGGTTAAACAATCCATTTTCTGGGAGGATGAGGAAGCCTCTCCTTCAAGAAAGCAGAAAAAATATTATCCCAAACTAAAAAGAGAGTTGCTGTCTTTCCCTTTGATTTTTGGAATCAGGAAAATAATTGAGGAAGAATGGGTGAAGCCCAACCGCAAACGTACAACACAACATAGGGCAGCTAAACTATATCCTTTTAAAACAAATGACTCTGGGCTTTGGGATACACTCCCCAAGGTGGATGCAGTACTGCAGAGGATGGCAAGGCATATTGCACTGCCTCTTGAGGTTTTTGTTTCCTTTAGAGACCCCATGGACCAGAAAGTCGGTACAGACCTCAAAATAATGTTTTTGCTAGTGAGAGCAGCATGTAAGCCAGCTGTGACAAATGCTCTTGGGGTTTGGATTTCTGATCTGGCTTGAGTCTCAGATAGAGGAGTGCAGATTAGGTTTGGTTCTTTACCATTGCAACTTTACAACTTGCAGCAGATTTTATCACAGAAATGTCAGTCGACCAAGTACGTATGGCAGCCAAGCTCATAGCTCATTCAGTGACAGCACACAGAGCCCTGTAGTTAAAGCACTGGACTGCTGATAATGCATCGAAACAGGGCTCTTTTTCTATTCCCTTCGGGGGAAGATGCTTTTTGTAAAGACCCTTAAGGAGATCATTCACAGAGTTTCAGGGGGTAAGTCAGTGTTATTGCCCCAGGAGAGAAGAAGGCAGTGCCAT
Source organism: Staurois parvus (assembly GCF_062004578.1). Classification (NCBI taxonomy): domain Eukaryota; kingdom Metazoa; phylum Chordata; class Amphibia; order Anura; family Ranidae; genus Staurois; species Staurois parvus. The sequence continues at coordinate 15,634,881 of NW_028317949.1, forward strand.
TCCTTTTATGAAAATAAGAGATCGAAAGATCAGTTTAAAGAAGCAAAGTCTTAGAGACCTGGATGGGAGTATTTCAGACCCTTCTGGAGGTCAGGCCAGTCCTCCTTCACTAAGGGATCCAATTCCAATGCAGGGCAGAATGGCAATCCCACAGAGTCGAGCTTCTGAAGTAGAGCACCTCAGGCAGGGGCAATATTGGTCCATTTCAGAGATGTTTGGATGAAATCAGTGGCGGACAAATGGATTTCGGATGCAATTCAAAGAGGATATTGGATCAAATTTTACAGCAAAACTCCACAGGTTATTTTTGTGGAAACCAAAATCCCCTCTTCCCAGGAAAATGCTGCTCATCTTTACATTCACGTAGAATAATTGTTGGCCGCCAAAATTACGGAAGTATGATAACAATTTTATGTAATACTGCTCAAAAAAATTAAAGAAACACTTTTTAATCAGAGTATAGCGTCAAGTCAGTTAAACTCCTGGGATATTGATCTGGCCAGTTAAGTAGCAGAGGGAGTTGGTAATCAGTTTTAGCTGCTTTGATGTTAATGAAATTAACCACAGGTGCACTAGATGGGCAACAATGTGACAACCCCAAAACAGTAATGGTTTTAGAGGTGGAGGCCACTCACATTTTTTTCCCTACTCATCTTTTCTGACTGTCTTTCACTAGTTTTGCATTTGGCTAGGGTCAGTGTTACTACTGGTAGCATGAGGAGATACCTGGATCCTACAGAGGTTGCACAGGCAGCCCAACTCCTCCAGGTTGGCATATCAATATATACCTTTTCCAGAAGGTTTGTTGTGTCTCCCAGCACAATCTCAAGGGCATGGAAAATATTCCAGGAGACAGGCAGTTATTCTAGGAGAGCTGGACAGGGCTATAGAAGGTCCTTAACCCATTAGCAGGACCAGTATCTGCTCCTCTGTGAAAGGAGGAACAGGATGAGCACAGCCAGAGCCCTACAAAATGACCTCCATCAGGCCACTGGTGTGAATGTCTCTGACCAAACAATCAGAGACAGACTTCATAAGGGTGGCCTGAAGGCCCGACATCCTCTAGTGAGCCCTGTGCTCACTGCCCTACACCATAGAGCTCAATTGGTATTTGCCATTGAACACTAAAATTGGCAGGTCCGCCACTGGCACCCTGTGCTTTTCACAGATGAGAGCAGGTTCACCCTGAGCACATGTGACAGATATGAAAGAGTCTGGAGAAGCCATGGAAAATGTTATGCTGCCTGTAACATCATTCAGCATAAATCCAATAGAACACCTCTGGAATATCATGTTTTGGTCCATCCAACGCCACCAGGTTGCATCTCAGACTGTCCAGGAGCTCAGTGATGCCCTGGTCCAAATATGGAGGTAATACCCCAGGACACCATCCATAATCTCATTAGGAACATGCCCTGATGTTGTCAGGCATGCATACAAGCACATGGCGGCCATACAAACTACTGAGTATCATTTTGAGTTGCTGCAATGAAATTGTAATGTGTATTTACAGGATTCTTTCACATAGGGGCCATATTAATAATATGGTTAATTGTGAAAAAAAAAAGTTAAAAATGGAAAAATATTAAACATTTTTAAAAATGGGCCCCCGCAACCATGGACATGCACATAAGAACCGCATATGGCAGAAAGCCTATGAAAATGACAACTGAATCCAAATGCAGAAACAACCTGCACTCGGTGGAGATGATCTTCCTCCTATACAATCTCTTAACTATTAAAAGCACAACCCACTGCCTGGCTTATGTCTCTAAATGGAAAAAGGACCTGCAACAACCCCTAGATCAATCACAATGGGAACAAAATCTGGGTCGTAACAAATCATGCTCTAGAAATGCATTGTATTGCTCAGATGGTGGCAGCCCAGCACTTTGTTGACTTTTATGCCTATTTTTTCAGAGGTTACAAATGGTGGTCATGTCCAGTGGCCCAACGATTTTGGTACACCACCTCCTTGGTGCTCTTTTTCACCCAACCCCAGTCTTAAATCTACAGGAAGCCTTATTAAATCACAAACCAGAAAGACTGGTTCTAACTGCTTCAAGAAACTCCCAGTCAAAGCCTGCAATCACTAAGTATTCTTTTTCTGGAAGTGAAAATTAAAGTGCATTGGACCTTGATAAATGAAATGTTGATGTACCAGCTACAGAATACCCAAATTTCTGGGATCCTTGGATCACAAAGTTCCTCCCAAGCAAGTATATTTTAAGACTGATGGATATGTGAAAACCAATACAATATCATCGGTTACCCAGATTCTTCCCCCTCAACATACTCTTTCCCCATCCCTTCATTCACCTCTCCTTGATCCTCATATTGACATGGATCACCTTTCTCCTTTCCCTTCTTTTTCCTTGCTTTACTTTGTATCTTCGTTTGATTTTCCTCTCTTCATTATAGTGCTGAAACTCTCTGACACAACATAAAAGTATATAATGATTTATTCTGCCCACTTGTATAGTTGGCTTATGCAACTGTTTCTGATGACTTAGGCACTATTTCTAATGTTTGAGTACTCTGTACATATATTGTTTATTCTCTCTTAAACTTTATAGTTCACTTACAGTTATGAAATACCCCTGAATCTTTACTGATGCTCTGTTGTATACCATAACCCACAAAACAAAACAAAAATTATTGAAATAGAAAATGATAACTGTACTGCACATTACATATCATTGTAAACATCACAGCAAGAGCAATAATTCTAGGGAACAACAGATTTCAATCCTAAACAAAGATGGGTGCATTCAATTAGTTATATGGAGAAATAAACATGGAGAAAGATATACAGATTTATAGTAGTTATGTCTCTCCTTTTAGGTTTTAAAATTCAGCTCCCTGCTTATGTCCTGAGGGTGGTACGGTCTGCCCTGCTTTTTATCCCTCATTGGTATTTCTCCTGGGTAATAAAGGGAAATGGGACACCCACAAGCATCGTACTGGTGGATTAACTTATCTGTAAGTGACATTTTAAATGTAATTATGTAACAATGTTAATTAAAAAAGAAAAAATAATGTCGGCACTAGTGATCATAAACTGACAGCAAGAAAAAAGGAAATATATATATGCAAATTTTAATCATGAATGAGATATAATTGCAGTGCCCATCAAAATATCATATATTAATAATTCAAATGTGTAAAAAATAAATACAATGAAATAAAGGGCCAAGTTTCTTATTGTGGAAACCTGTGCATAACATACTTACAATAAAATGTATAAACAATAATCCAAAAAATAAAGTGCCAAATGTCTCGTAGTGCAAATTATGATGAAACCATCATACAATTTTCATAAGGTGAACTGTACAAAACAATCAAGCAAATGATGCCCAAAAACATAAGTCCATTTATGTAAACCATGAGTGGTAATTAAATAAATGTCCACCACCACTGCAAAAGCAGATACCAAGTTTTAATCAATGGGTTAATAGCATTGTCTCATGTTGAAATGGAACTCATTCTCCCACTGGTAATGGTTTCTTTTATTACTATAATTCTTTTTATTTTAGTTATGTTTCCCATTTGTAATATTTAATAGTGATGAAGGAGTAAAAGCAACAAGGAAGAGCTGGTCACTAGAGATGCATCTTAAATTTATTTTTTTTTTTCCATGTATTTCTTAGATTCAATCTTTTTTCAATGGAAAAAAATCAGATTTGTAAAATAATTTTTTATTGTATGTCAATTCCATGAGAAGAAAAAGGGTATTGTAAAGTGGGACAGATGGAAGAATCAAGAGTTTAAATGGATAAAACATAGGAGGAAGACGGTGTCCTCACTGGTTTAAATTTCTATATAATGTAATATTTTAAGTCAACATGGAATAAAATAATATAAGGAGATGATTTTCAGATACATTGTACAGTTTTGGTCTATATTATAATAGAAAGGTACACACAGAAAAAGCATTTAATTGGCAAATTAGTATTCTAGTTTTAGCTTAAGGTCCCCTCTGTCAATTCTCATTCAGTAAGGTCATTATGAAACCATGGTATCAACCATTATGGTAACCTGCTGCTGACAGATTCAACAGCCCTCTTTCATTTTAACTAACTGTCTGTTATATCACACTGAATAAAACTTGGCATTGGTGACATGACCAAGACACATGCAAATTTTCATCAAGTAAAAATTTCTGTCTGTCTCAATTCCAGAGCATCAAAACATGTTAGTGTTGCTCTGAGATCTGTGCTACCAATTTCAGTACTAAATGTATTTTTCAGGCATCTGGTTTAGAGGTGGTCCTTCTTTGTCTCCTGTGGATTATCTGGGGATGCAATAATAAAAAGAAGGCCTCTTTTTTCCATGGCACCCCTATGGGGCAATGGACTTTTGTGCTGAGCTCGCCAAGGATACCTGCTGGAGATAGCTGACAGTGAGCATGAAGGTGAAACATCAAATTGTCAGGCAGATGCAGAATCAGGGACATTTAAGATCGGGGTGGTATTATTATTATTATACAGGATTTATATGGTGCCAACTGTTTGCTCAGCGCTTTACAATATAGTGGGAGACAATCAGCAACAATACAGTTCAATATAAGAGGGTTAGGAGGGTCCTGCTCCTTGGAGCTTACAATCTAAGAGGGAGGGGAGGCAGACCTAGTCAGTAATCACAACTAAAGCAGGGTCAAGTCAATAGAGTAGCAGGAATCTTGGACCAGGATATCAGGAGCAAGGTACATGACAAAATATGCAAGCACAGGATACATGGTACAGAGTAAAGACCAGGTCAAAGGAATTTTAGAAACCTAGGCAAAGTACTTCCTTATGTAGCATTTGGGAAATTGTTCACAGGTGAACCTAGGAAGTGAATAATACAAGTTAAAGCCCAACTTCAGGTTGCTTTTAACCCTCTTGCTTGCAAATGAGTACACCCCAACAGATTTGTCAGAAAACCTTTACTTTCTTTTTAGAATCAACATTTTCTATGGGACACTATACCACAAAATACCCCCACAAATACAGATCATTGATGGCAAACAAGATTAGTTAATTTTCACACACAAAAAAATATTTTCCTAACATATTCATTCAAGACCATGTTGCAAAAATGAATACACTCCAATAAAAGAAGCAAAGCTACTGTAAATTTTAAACAACAAAATCCTAATTAACAAGAATTCAACTCCAGGTGAGTCTAATTATTCATTAAACAGGTGTCCATCAGACAGCTGATTATAAAAGGGTGTTACTTAACTAAGAAAACCCCTTCCCATTTCATGCTGTCCGCAATGGTACCACACGGAAGAGAAATGTCACAAAGTCTGAGAAAGAATGTAACTTCTTTACACAAGAAAGGTGAAGGCTACAAGAAGATCAGCAAAGTCTTACTTATCAGTCAGAATACTGTAGTAAAAGTTACAGAAATGTAACAAAGATGGAACTGCAATCATCTCACAGAGAGGTCCAGGCCATCCACGGACGTTAACACTTCGACAGGAGTGTCTTCTGATGAGAAGGGTTGAAGAAAAGTGCCATGCAAGTTCACTGCAGTTAGTTAAAAAAGAAGTAGAAAGCCAAACTGGGGTGATTGTTTCCTGTGACACAATGCAGCGTACACTAGATGTGCAGTTTGTTTCATTCTGAATCAAAATTTGGATGAATTGTCTGGTATTACAATTAACTTAAAAGAATCTGAAATAACTAAACTAACTTCGGCCAAAATTCAAATTGAAATTCGAAAAACAAAGTCGAAAACCAATTCAAATTTGAATACAAAAATAGAATAAAATAGAAAAGAAAATAAAGAAATATAAAAGAATAGAATAGAATACAGTAGAAAATAATAGAATAAAACAGAATAGAAAATAAAGGAATAGAAAAAAATAGAATCCATTAGATTAGAAACGATTAGAATAGAAGATCACAGAATAGAAAAGAATACAAAAGATTATAATAGAAATTCACAGAATAAAAAAGAATAGAATCAATTAGAATAGAAAAGAATAGAAAATATTAGAATAGAATAGAAAAATCAAAGAATAGAATAGAAAATATTGGAATAGAGAATCAAAGAACAGAATAGAATAGTATAGAAAAACAAAAGAATAGAATAAAATAGACTATAACTGCCTTCTGAAATTCAAATTTTTGAATAGAATGAATTTGAATCCAAACATTGCATATGCCGTATTTTTTTGTCTGGCAATATATCATTAAAAGCAGTTTGTTATATCTATTTGATTAGCTAAAAAAATACCAGCTAATACTGCCAGAAATTTTGTACTGTCCTGTGCCCAGTTCACATCTTCAAACTATAGAACCTCCTATGTTATGGTGATGAGGAGAGGGGAGGGTGTTCTGTAGTCTTTATATATTTTCTGTTCTAGGGTGACAACTCTTTTCCCCTATAGATACAGTACAGTAATGTTATCACCCTAGGACAGTAAATCTATGTTACTGGCAGGACATTGCAGGTAAAAATCAGGGGGAAAAAAAAGACAAAAATGAGAAAAATAACACAGCCACCACCTCTAAGGACTGGTAATGGGAAAAAAAGGTATCTTTAATCTTGGGTTTATATACATTTTAATTATTTGTGTGATATAAATGCCATACATTTAAATGCAAAACAGCCAGTAGTGATTGTGCACAACAATAGAAGGACACTGTTTTAAGATCCTTATGCTATATATGCTGACGGGATAGAGAAAGTAAAAAGATGAACTAGATAACCTCATCAGTTTTATGCTTCTCCTTCACTGTCCAATCACTGGCTGGAGGCAGGGAGGAGGACTAGTTATACTATGTATTCACAGTAGAGAAAAGTCAGGTCTCATAGCTAGCTCTGCTGTCTGGCGATGCTCTGTATGTCCCAGGAATAAATAGAATGAAATACAAATACCTTTGAGGAAAGTGGAAAAACAGCACTGGCCCTGCAGGTACACTCCACTGGTATTGTTATCTTAAGATATTATGTTGGTGTAAATGATATGGTTCCTGGGCAGGCGGCTTCTACACCCCAGAGGATCTCCACAGTCTCCCTGACTTGTAGTGTACTGTAAGAAAAGTTTAAATTTAATCCCCACACCACTGTTAAGATGTGCAGATACAACAAAGATACAATAAAGGTCATGGGTATAATTTGAGAAGTTCCAATGTGTTTCAGGGGTCCAAGTGCCCCCTTCATCATGGCTTGACTGGCAATAAAATGAGCAGACCAGGAGCGAACTGGGGCTACAGAGGAATTTATTCCAGTGTGAATTAAAAGCAAAGGCCTAATCAGCAGCTTGTTTGGCCTGACCATTCATGGAATAAAATTGTATCTGGACCTCTTAACAGTAGTGTGGCACTTTAATTTCAACTTTTCATATAAATACCTTTGGCAGGAACACAGTTTCCATATACTATATGCCTTTCATCTGTATTTTAGCTGTTTTAGATGTTTGGCTGGAGTCCAGTTTTAATTCTAATGTTTAAGCAATAACTCAAACTACATGACACGTATTATTACAGATAACAAACAACTTCAGCAATTAAACATTCTTTCATGTACACTGTGTAATATATTTGCCATTGCTGATGGCTTAATATGCTTGTGTGCATAGATGAGAATAGCTGCTTGCAATAATGAATGTGATAAATGTGCAAGAAAAAAAAGAAGGATATATACTGCTCATAAAAACTAAAGAAAAACTTTGAAAACACATCAGATCTCAATGGGGAAAAATATCATGCTGGATATCTATACAGATGTGGACTGGATAATGTGTTAGGAATGTAATGTATGATCAACATACAGAGGACTGAATTCAAAGACACCCAGAAAATCAAACTGAAAAAATGATGCAGCAGGCTAGTCTATTTTGCTGAAATTCCATTGTAGCAACTCAAAATGGTACTCAGTAGTTTGTATGGCCCCCACATGCTTGTATGCATGCCTGAAAACGGCGGGGCATGCTCTTAATGAGACGACGGATGGTGTCCTTGGGTATTTCCTCCCAAATCTGGACCAGGGCATCACTGAGCACCTGGAAAGTCATCGGATGAACCGAAACATGATATCCCAGAGGTGTTCTATTGAATTTAGGTCAGGCGAGTGTGGGGGCCATTTAATGGTATCAGTTCCTTTATCCTCCAGGAACTGCCTGCATACTCTTACCACATGAGGCTAGGCCAGGCACTGCACCAGGGTAGGGTCTGACAATAGGTCCAAGGATTTCATCCCCATACCTAATGGCAGTCAGGGTGCCATTGTCTAGCCTGCAGAAGTCTGTGCATCCCTCCACGGATATGCATCCCCAGAACATCATTGACCCACCACCAAAATGGTCTTGCTGAATGATGTTACAGGTAGCATAACATTCTCCATGGCTTCTCCAGACCCTTTTACGTCTGTCACATGTGCTCAGGGTGAACCTGCTCTCATCTGTGAAAAGCACAGGACAAATACCAATTGAGCTCTATAGTGCTGGGCAGTGAGCACAGGGCCCACTAGAATATGTCCAGCCCTCAGGCCCAATGCCCTTAAGTCTATTTCTGATTGTTTGTTCAGAGACATTCACACCAGTCGCCTGATGGAGGTAATTTTGTAGGGCTCTGGCTGTGCTCATCCTGTTCCTCCTTTGCACAAAGGAGCAGATACTGGTCTTGCTGATCGGTTATGGACCTTCTACGGCCCTGTCCTGCTCTCTTAGAGTAACTGCCTGTCTCCTTGAATCTGCTACATGCTTTTAAGTCTGTGCTGACCTTCTGGCAATGACCTATATTGAGTAACCATCTTGGAGTAGTTGGACTGCCTGTGCAACCTCTGTAGGGTCCAAGTATTGCCTCATGCTACCAGTAGTAGCACTGACCCTAGCCACATGAAAACTAGTGAAAAACAGTCAGAAAAGATGAGTAGAGAAAAAAATGTCAGTGGCCTCCACCTGTAAAGCCATTGCTGTTTTGGGGGTTGTCTCGTTGTTGCCCATCTAGTTCACCTGTTCTTAATTTCATTAACACCAAAGCAGCTGAAACTGATTAAAAACCCCCTCTGCAACTAAACTGACCAGATCAATATCCCAGGAGTTTGACTTGATGCTATACTCTGATAAAAAAGTGTTCCTTTAACATTTTTGAGCAGTATATATATAATATATATATATATATATATATATATTATATATATACCTGCAGGGTGCATATACTCTACTTTTGTGTGGATGTGTTATTGAGTGAGCCAGAGTACAAACTAAGCAGATTTATTTATATGCTTCTTAGCAACAGGATCCTAGAAAGTGACAATGTATTTAGGCCACCTTTATGATAGAGAACTTAGATGACTACAAAACAATATCCATAGTTTAAAAAAATTACAGAACTGATAGTGAAATAATATGAAATCAACCATTGAGAGGCAATCATGGTAAAATTAGCTTTATTTATTGATATCAACATTATACGGTATAGGGGATTGACATGACCTGCCTTAAGCTGGACATAGATCGATCAATGATGTCTTGATCAACTTCTCCATAACCAGTCTGTTTTTGTTTTTCACTCAATCAATACTGCATACTATAGCTGACAACACTGATCATTGCGTTCTTACAGCGGGTAACTCTCACCACTGTAAGAATACAATAGCTCCATGGGAGGGATTCCCCATCAACACCAAGAATGTTCATGGGGGAATCTAATCGCTTTTTTATTCAACTTACTGGTTGAATAAAAAAAAGTACCATCTATGGCCTCCCTAAGGGCCGCAATTTATTTTGAATTTATAATGTTTAAATAGAATGGTGAAACTGATATGGATCTGCATGTGAAACCTACATGTTTGTGGGACTTCTCAATTTTCATCCCCCTTCAGTATTTAAATCTTCTTCTTTTAGCAATCTAAATATAGTAGCATATAGAGAAAATAAACTTACATGGAAAGGGATTTGTTGAAAAGAAATGGTACTTACTTTTAAAAATAGGGGAAATCCTAAAAGTTCTAATCATACAGAGAAATAATCTAGTGGTGCAATTTACGAAACTCCACAATGGGTTTTCCTGGAATCGATTGAATGTGATCCCTTATCCATAGCTAATCTTCTCTGGCTAAGACCTATAGATCGCCGCCTGGTTACTAACCCTATCACCTTACATTTTGTGCATCTTTGGGATAAGCTGAAATCCTGGTATCATCTACAGTCACCACATAGTCCTCTCCTCTCCTATATCCAAAATCCTGCCTTTCCTCCGGCTTGGCCCTCCCCGCACTCCTTTAACCGCTGGCTTATGGCGGATCTCACCCAAGCTCATCACTTCATGCTCAGGAATAAACTCTGGTCCTTTGACTCATTACGTGAAACTCATGCACTTCCACCTTCAGAAATATTCCGCTACCTGCAATTGAAACACTTCTACGCCCCTTACGCAATGGTTGCTAACCCAACACAAGCCATGTCCTCCTTTGAACGAACTTGTAGTAAAGACCCTCACAGACGTGGCCTCATTTCATACCTGTACTCTCTCCTTACACGCACAGAGGTCCCGTCCGACAATCGGTATTCCGGAGGACACAGCGGGCACCGGATCGCGATGCTGCGCGCTCCCAGGGAGCGCGCACAAGCAGGGTGTGGGGAGGCCGTTTATAAACGGCCCCCCTTACCCTGCACTGCCACTGTCCGGCTGTTTATATACATGGGCCGGATGCGAAGTGGTTAAAAAATTAAAGATGAGCTAAGATGTCTTTCAACAGGGTGGGCCTAGTGGATGGGACGTATTAATTTAGTTAAAATGGTGATAGTTGAAAAAATTCTATATAAATTTCAGATGATGCCATATTTAACAGGTTCCTTTTATAGGATTACCTGGGCTAATAAGCAACCAAGAATTAGTTATGAGACCCTATGCAAGAGTAAAGTAAATGGAGGATTAAACTGCCAAATACGAGGAAGTATTATATGTCGGTTTTATTGTCACAGGTAGTAGACTGGACTTATAACTCAGATGGGAAAAGTTGGGTTAAAATGGAAGGAATTTTAAGTAATGTTAAGTTAGAGAAGATTATTTGGATCCCAGGACAGTTTAGAGAAGTGGATGAGAATTGTTGTACATTGACACAAGGGGTTTTGAGACTGTGGGATGGGTTGCATAAGTCTATGAGGTGAGAATATAATTCAATGTTAATACCTTGGTTGAGACATATTTTTTCCTGCCTGGAAATGATAATATTTCTTGGAAATGGTTTAAAAATAGAAATGCAAGGTTGAGGAATATAATAGATAAGAGTAAGTTGAGTCAAGAGACAAGTTTTAAACATGTAACATCTAAAATATAGAAAGCTCTTATTGAATTGATGGGGACTGGGCCTCCGCCATTCTTAGAGAAGTGGGAGAGAGCTCTGGGAACAAAAATGAAAGAGCAGCAGAAAAACAAAGATGGTTAAGTTGATACATGGGGTGGCGAATATGAACACAGTAGAAATTAATTACAAATGTTTAACTAGATGGTACTCTACAGCGAGTGTTGCACACAAACAAAGAGAAGAAAAGTCACCACTGTGTTGGAGAGGTTGTGGTGGAGAGGGACAATGTCTCACATATGGTGGGAATGCCCAGGAATTCAGGGGTTTTGGCAGGAAGTGATCCAACTAATACAGGAGACTCTAGGGATAACTATTCAAAAAGATGGGTGTGCCTATTTTGTAGGAGAGATGAACCATTAAAAAAAATATAAAAATAGCCTATTATTCCATTTTATTAGCGCAGCAAAAGGGCTTCTACCTACATTTTTTTGTGTGCAACATTAAGAGATTTGATAAGGAGGATTGAATATGTATATACGATAAAGGAGTTGTATCATATTGATGAGGATAGAATGGAAAAACTTAGAGAAGAATGGACTAGCTGGTATGTTTTCAAAACATCAGGAAAATATCTTGAAATAATGGGTGCTCTGGATTCAGAGTTGGAGAATGAAATTGGGTAAATGGACGTATATGGGAATAATAGACTGGTTAAGATAGAAATGGTCCAAATGAGGTGAACGGGGTAATCAATGGGTGGGTGGGAGGATAGGAGGTTTAAGATATTTTGTGGGATTAAAGATGTGATAAATTGTATAATGTTCATTTTTGTATTAAAATAAAAATTCAATAAAAGATTATACACAAAAAAAAATACATCCTTAGCAGACATGCTCTCCAAATTCAGTTGTGATGTTTAAAATTGAGATTAGGTGGGATTATCTTTGTTTTCTATGGATTGACAGAAGGGAATGTTCATAGAATATAATGAGAAACAAAATAGAAATCTGAAAAACAGCAATGTAACCTTTACCACAGGTGTTTCCCAAGCAGAGTATCAGATTGTAAAAATATAATTATTTGGAATTATAGTTGATGTCCAGGGAATGACAGATGAATGCCACAAAGAAATGCCCATATAGTAAAATTGGAAGCAAATTGTGACCTGGAATTAGAACCATTAGATATATCACATACATCCTTAGCAGACATACTCTCCAAATTCAGTGGTAATATTAAAAATTGAGATTATGTGGGATTATTATTATTTTATATGGAATGACAAAAGTGAAATACAGAATGGAATGCCCATAGAATATAATGGGAAGCAAAATATAAAATCATTTGTAGACAAATCTGAAAAACATACAGTTGTGGCCAAAATTATTCAACCCCCAATGCTGTAAAGGGGTTTAGGGACTATAGTGTACATTTGGAATTGTATTCAGAATCAAATCCTACAAGGACGTTGTAACTACCCAAATGCAACTAAAATGACATCAATTGTTTATGTAATACAGTAGTAAATGGTTCTTATGTGGTTTCTTCATTGCCACAATTATTCAACCCCTTAAAGACTACCACTCTGAAGAACAGAGGTTCATACAGGTGCTTTCCATCAGGTATTGAAAACACCTGTGGATGTCACCGAGCAGCAATCAAGCATAATAAGCACCAATTAGGCAGCTTTAAAATGACTGTGATACTCAGCTCCTTCTAGACATTTACTGGTGTGGTTACAAACATGGTGAAGGCAAGAGAATGGTCCAGGAAGACAAGAGAAGAGGTGATTTCTCTTCACAGGAAGGGCAATGGCTATAAGAAGATTGCAAAGATGTTAAACATACCAAGAGACACCTTAGGAAGCATCATTCGCAAATTCAAGGCAAAGGGCACTGTTGAAACGCTACCTGGTCGTGGCAGAAAGAAGATGCTGACTTCGACTGCTGTGCGCTACCTGAAGCGTAGAGTGGAGAGAAGTCCCCGTGTGACTGCTGAGGAACTGAGAAAAGATTTGTCAGATGTGGGTACAGAAGTTTCAGCCCAGACAATAAGACGCACACTGCGTAATGAAGGCCTCCGTGCCAGAACTCCCAGGCGTACCCCCTTGCTGTCTCCAAAGAATAAGAAGAGTCGACTGCAGTATGCCAAAAGCCATGTGGACAAACCACAAAAGTTGTGGGATAGTGTTCTGTGGACTGATGAAACAAAATTAGAACTGTTTGGGCCCATGGATCAACGCTATGTTTGGAGGAGGAAGAACAAGGCCTATGATGAAAAGAACACCTTGCCTACTGTGAAGCATGGTGGAGGGTCAATCATGCTTTGGGGCTGTTTTGCTTCTGCAGGTACAGGGAAGCTTCAGCGTGTGCAAGGTACCATGAATTCTCTTCAGTACCAGGAGATATTGGATGGAAACGTGATGCAGTCCGTCACACACCTGAGGCTTGGGAGACGTTGGACCTTTCAACAGGACAATGATCCCAAGCATACCTCCAAGTCCACTAGAGCATGGTTGCAGAGGAAAGGCTGGAACATTTTGGAGTGGCCATCGCAGTCACCAGACTTAAATCCGATTGAGAACCTCTGGTGGGACTTAAAGAAAGCAGTTGCAGTGCGCAAGCCTAAGAATGTGACTGAACTGGAGGCCTTTGCCCATGAAGAATGGGCGAAGATACCCGTAGATCGCTGCAAGACACTTGTGTCAAGCTATGCTTCACGTTTAAAAGCTGTTATAACTGTAAAAGGATGCTGTACTAAGTACTAAGATTGAATGTCACTTGGGGGTTGAATAAAACTGATAATGCTGTGAGCACAGAAAAGACATTTGTGGTTATTTCATTATAACTGTTATGTTATATTTGTCTGACCTACAAGTGCCTCTTTAATGTAAATGTAAGCAAGATGACTGAATGATCAAAAGCAATGTCAAACTGGCCAAAACACTCAATTTCAGTGGGGGTTGAATAATTTTGGCCACAACTGTAGCAATTTCGCCTTTACCATGGGTGTTTCTCAAGTAGAGTAGCAGATTGTAAAATTATCTTGGGTTATAAGAGTTTTCTAAGAAAAAACAAAGGTAAATGACAGAATGGAATGCTGATAGGGTATAATGGGAAGAAATATGTGACTTGACATCAGAACCATTAGACATATCAAATAAATCCTTAGCCAACATACAAGAAAAGAATAATAATCCCACTTAATCTCAAATGTAAACATCATCACTGAATTAGAAGTGTGTATCAATTTGAGTATGTCTGCTATGGAATTATTTGATATGTCTAATGGTTTTCATGTCAAGTCAAAATTTGCTTCCCATTATACTCTATGGGCATTCCTTTGTGTCATTCATCTGTGGTGAGAAAGTAACACAACGCTGCCTGCTTTACCTCTTTGTTTGATACTGCACAAGGTTGCAGGGCACTTGCAGAGTGACCTCATTCACTCCTCATTGAATAGATCATGCTTAGCAGGTGCTACACCCACCAACCGTGACAGGGTATATAACTCCTACTGTGGCTGCAACATGTGTACACCCCTGACCATTGCAGCTAAAAGAGGTGCAATTTGGGGCGGGGTGGTAAAAACATACCCTAACTATGGAGTTTTACTACCCCCAAAACTGAAAATGTGCATGAACTCTTACTGTTCTGAGCCCCCTATAAGGCTGCTTTTACTCTGATTTATACAGTTTACCTTCACCATGGGTGCAGAGCATCTGTAAATTGCTTTAGTTAGCTGTGCTTTGCCCTAGACTTCTATTTTATCCTGCAGATGTGGTGCACTTTCTGAAAGTGCACCAAACCCGCAGGATATATTAGAATTTTATGGCTAATTGCAGCAAACCTACAGGAAAGCTGCACCCACAGTGTGGGTAAGCCGCGGCACATCAGTGTGAAAGCAGCCCTATACCATTATGCCCAATGTATTACATCACACTTCCCTGAAGATCTCTTCTTTCTTGCTGCTGGCACCACTCTGGAGACCGCTAGCCAGGATAAGAGGTGGAGTGCAGTTGGTATCACTCTGTATGGGACAGGAGCCTGCACTACAGAAGAGGCATTAGTTTATGAGGCTCTTGCTCCCTAATATAGTTCCAACTTTACAAGTAGTCCCTCTACATTGCACTCTGTTTGATACTTTGGGATGGTGGGTCAGAAAGCCCAGACCGCGATCTACCAGTCACCTGGCCGCCATCTACTGGTAGATTGCGAGCTACTGGTTGCTGACCCCGCTATAGGCATTCCCTTTTCTCATTCACTCTTGTCATTCCAAAGAAAGCAATGATAATCCTGCTTAATCTCAAATTTAAACATCACCACTAAATTTGCAGAGTATCTGCTAACATTTTTTTGTCATGCACCTAATGTTTTTGACTCCAAGCCACATCTTGCTTCCCATTATATTCTGTGGGCATTCGCTTCTGTCATTCACCCTTGTCATTCCATAAAAAACAATTATTATCCCACTTCATCTCAATTTTAAACATCACCACTGAAAGTGGAGAGTATGTCTACTAAGGATTTATTTGGAATGTTGAATGGTTCCGACTCCAGGTCGCATCTTGGTTCCCATTATACCCTATGGGCATTCTCTTTTGTCATTCACCTTTGTCACTCCATAGAAAACAACTATAATCCCACATTATTTCAATCTTACATTCTGCTACTCTACTTGGGGAACACATGTGGTAAAGGTGAAATTACTATATTTTACAAATTTACAAATGAGTTTATATTTTGTTTTCCCTTATTCTCTATGGGTATTCCCTTATGTTCCGTTATTGTCTATGGGCATTCCACTGCCCTGTTAAAGTATATGGGCATTCCATTCTGTCATTCCTTTTATTATGTCCCCTGATAGCTATTAGTCTTTCAAAAGAGTAATGAGACTGGGTAGTGGCTATAACTTTAGACAGATTAGAGGTCATTCTCCTCTCCAGTGCCTTGTGATGGTGAGTTTGGCGGCCAGTAGGATGTTACTTTATGGTTATCTGGTGGGAAATTATCAATGTCTAGATTTAGGATTGCTAATGTCAGTGCTGGGGTAGTAAGAATTTCAGAGACACTGGAGAGAAGCTGTAACATACTTCCCCAGAAGCTACAGAGGTTTTTGCAATCCCAGAAAATGTGGAAGAGTTTACCAATCTGACCACACCTTTGCCAGCATAAGGGAGAATTTCCCGAGGAAAATTATGCAATGTGTTATAGGGTAAAGTACCATCGGGTGGTAATTTTTTGTGTGAGTTCCAAATGATTAGCACAGTGGGATATGGCATATGAATAGCAAAGGCTGTGGTTTACTGAGATATAGTATATGATACATGTAGATCAGCTTCCCATGTTGGATATTGGAGGTCTTAAAAAATGTTTGCTTGACTTGTAAGACATTGTAAAAAAAATTAAATGTTTTTGGAGGGTGTAGAGGATTGTTCATAGAGTTTCCATATGTTGGTGGAAATTTTGATGGTTGGGAGAGGGGAGGTGATTAAGAAAAGTCTAATGGATGTTAGTTGAAAGAACTCGATGTTGGGGATCTTGTATTCTTCCTGCAAAACCTCCATGCTCTTAAGTTTGTTGTCAGTGTAGAAGTTTTCTACTCAACATAGATTGTATTTATACCAATGAGCAATTTTCAGTTGTGGTAGTAAGACACCAAATGTTTCAAAGGGAAGTGTCACAGACATGGATGCATTAGATTGTGTGAGGAGAGTAGCACTCTCCAAGGTAAAAGTGAAGCTTGAATCATGATGGGTAGGGATGATAATGGAAGTGTTTTCCACATATATTTGAGTCAAAGCAGATTCTATGCAATCTTCATTGCAGGGGAGAACCAATATTTTAGTTGGTCCAATAGTGTGGCTATATAGTAAACTTTGATATGTACTAGGCCTATACCTCTCATTCTTTTATGCTTAAGTGAACCCATCAGGGCCTGGGAATTTACCAGAGGGTAATATTTAATAACAAGGGCACTTTCTGATACAGTAAACAGAGCATTGAGTTGATGTAAGTGGGTAGGGTTGACAATAAAGGTAGCGTCAAATATGATAGAAATGCTTCAATATCCATTTCAGATGATTGGGGAGAGGAGTCATTTTTCAGGTGGTAAAGGGACCCATAATATTCTGGAAAGGCATCTGCGATATGTTGGGGATTAAGTCGTTTTTGATGCATGAAGGAATGAGAGATTTTATTTTTTGGGCCTTTAAATGACTCCCAAGGAATTTTCTGGCTTAATTATTCTGTGCATAATATTTAAGCCTTACATAGGGTAGGCTGTTATCATAATGGTCATAGAGTGTCTCTCTAAGTTCTGTTCTCAACTTGAGAATATCTGCAGGAGTGGATTGAGTGGGTGTCGCTTTGTTTTTGAGTTAAAGGTTGTGGGTATAATTTAAGAAGGTGTTAATTTGAGGATTCTTTTGTTTTTTGATAGTAGCACATAATTTGATAATTATTCCTCTCATATGTGCCTTATAGGCATTCCAAAGATTACATTAATTTGTATCAGCAGTATAATTCAGGGAAAAAAAGTCAGAGATGTTGAGCTAGCAATTAATTATTTCTGAGGTCTTGTATTATCTTATTGTTACATCACCATATCCTAACAGGAAAACAGGTGTCTCTCTCCACTAAGCTGATGGTAATGGCAGTATGGTCTGACCACGTAATTTTGAGATAGTGGAGGAGGACACCTGTTGCAGTAACCATTTATCGACAACAAAAACATCAGTGCGAGAATATGTTTGGTGTCACAGAGAGAAGTATGTAAAGTATTTTTCACTTGTATGCATGCAGTGCCAAACATCATAGACATCTTCATGATGAAAAAGATTGCAGAGGGAAGGAAAGTGGACTTTGGGTGAGGAGGTCACATCTAGATGGGGATCAGCTGTTAGATTAAAGTCACCACATAAGAGGAGTCTTCTATATCTAATAGAGGACAGTTTCTTAAACTCTTTGTGGAGGAATGTTAACTGATGAGAGTTAGGAGCATATATGTTTACTAAGGTATAGGGCTTGTCATTGATTGCACATGTAAGGAATATGTATCTGCTTTCTGGATCAATGGTCAAAGAGTGTAAGTTAAGTGACACAGTATTTTTAATTGCAAGCAGTACACCCCTTTTTTTGGATGAGAAAGAGGACTAAAATATGTGGGGGAAGTTTTTGAGACTGTATTTAGGTACAGCAGTAGACTGGAAATGGGTTTCCTGTACAGCTAGAATATATGCATGGAGGGACAAGGGGGCCACAGGACAGCTTACACAATAGAAAGGTAAAAAGGGTTCTAAATCGAACAAAGTACAATCATACTGCAACATCGAGAGGGAGTAGAAAGATCAACTTTGTTACAGCTCCAAAACCAAGGGTACCTGTGGTGGGACAGTAGGTACAGTAGTATGTCCCATGTGCGGAGCAGCTCGAGGTCATCTTCCACATTAGTAACCAAAGAGGTAGAGCTTTCATGAGTAATAAGCAGTGTAGCTGGATATTTCCACTTGTAACTGCTAGAATTATTTTGTAGGATTTTAATAAAGGTGTCTAGATTATTGAAATGGTGGAGTGTATGAACAGATAGATCTAGGATAACTAGCAGATTTAGGGCCTGATCTGGGAGGTTATATTTGTTATGAAATGTTTCCAGAATCTGTTCTTTTGCCTGAAAGACCTGGACTCTTAGAAGGATGTCTGGTAGCACATTTGAGAGGAAGAACGATGTTTTAGGTATCCAGTGTACCCTGTCAATTGTAAGGTCCACAGAGGTGAATGACGGCATTGCAGCTTGGAAAAGGTGCAAATGAAATATATAAAAACACAAATAAACTCGTGATACAATGAGTGAGCAATAAAAATTATAAAAATATGAATGAAGTCAGCAAATAATGATAGATAAATCACATGACACATAAAAACTGATCGTGATCCAATGTGTAAAAAATATATATACTTGTGTATGTGTATATATATATATATATATACATACTTGTAAACAAATAAAACATATGGATCACTTGTATAAGGGTCTGTTTTTCCCCAGTCATTGGGTAGAGCAGCATCAACATGTCCATTTTTGTTTCTGACACTATTGGTATTATAGGCAGGTGTTAGCAGCCACCCGGTTCTGTTCAGGCATTGGCAGCATAGGAGGAATATTTATTGTTTTGTTTTTTATTAGGTGTATTCTCCCATATTTTCTTCAACATACCCTATTCTGTCTCCCAGTTCTTGAACGTCTGCCAACATTCTGTTAACATATGAAAAGATGTCTGTCTGTAGTGAGGAGCGAAGATAAACCAACATATCTTTTAGAATAGTGTCAGATACTGGCTGTCCTGATGTGGGAAATGTGGCAATGGGGTCAGCAGGAGCAGGTGTTGCAACGTGAGGGGATGTTTAGGTATGAACCTCCTTGCCCTGCTCATCATTGTTTGATCTGAATTTCTGTGTGTTCGGGACTTGGCTGGGATCCTAGTTGAGGGTATGGATGCTCCAGATCCCTTATGATCTGTTTGGAGGCTAGGAGCTGCAGCTTCATTTATTGTCTGCGGAGCGAACGATAGAGGACCAGCGGTGGCACAATAAATCACCTTCCATCGTCATTTTGTTGTGGACCTTTAACAAGAAGCATGAAGTGCTCTGGGAGTTTTCTGTTCCCTCCTTCTTCTGGGTATGGCGGAAGGATCCTGGAGGTAGTGGACACTAGCAGGCTGCGGAGGATGGCTTATGCAAGCTCTGTGGACAAAGCTGTTCCCTGCGTGTGGAAGAGCTAGGGTCTCATGCAGCCATCTTCATCGGCGGTTGCCATGCCCCACTACTGACAATTGTATGCTGTAATGCTTGTCAATTCTCCTCAAACTGCTAATGATGACTGCTAAGCTTAAACCCATGAATATGTTTTCTTGATGTTTTGTGAACCATGTTGGATATAACTAGGGGCGGACTGACCATTTGGAAACTCGGGCAATGCCCGAGAGCCCGGGGTCAGTAGGGGGCCCCATGAGATGCCCCTGGTACCTTTTTCATAGGCTTTTTTGAGTTTGGGCAAGGACACAGGGGCCCCATGATCCCCTATTGCCCAGGGGCCCCATGAGTTGTCAGTCCGCCCCTGGATATAACTTTACTTTTGTAAAAATAGAATGAAAATACAATTGCAAAAAAAAGAAAATAAAAATTCTGATTGGTTTCTAAAGGTTATTGTACTCAGCAAAATGATTCCTCTTGAAAAAAGAATATTTCTGATCAGCTCAACCCAACAAGCTAATATTTATTATGTTTTACACAGAGGCTTTTAAACAATTTTAAGGACACATTTTATAGTTAATGAGATATTTTAAAAACCCTGTTAGTGGTTTCTAAGCAATGCATACTGTTTGAATCACCATAATTATTATTGCAAGAAAGCAGAGTTAATTAAAAAAATCTTTATGACTTTGGTAAGTATTTAAATTTTGTATCTGCCTAGGGAATACCCAAAGTAAGTGAATTGTCTTTATTAATATGATAAATATATGATTTTCAGAAACAGCACAATGCATAAATGCAAAGATATGCTTATCTGTAATCTCATAAAATACCTATCTATTAAACTCATGACATTGAATTAAAAATTTCAATGTAAATATTGTCTTAATGGAATATAAAATTACTTAAGATGTAAATTATAATGCTCTAATTTGTATATAATAATCCCTTTTTTGAAATCTACTTTCAAAATTTTTGAAACCTACCTTTCTTTTTTAAATATAGTAAATTGCTAAACAATTAAAATATTTTAAACAAATATAAAAAGTCCAAAAAAAATGTTAGACTTTCATTTTTGGACACACTGCTGTGTATATAGTATATACTTTACCTCCCACATGTGTTTCAGTTGGTTATTCACAGCCAGCTATTGAGATTTAAAGTGGTTCTAAATCCTAAAGGTTTATTACCTTAATGCATGCATTTCATTAAGATAAAAAAAACCTTATGTGTAACAGAATGCCTCCCTGCCCCCTCTTATGCTTACTTGAGTCCATTTCCAATCCAGTGCTGTGCATGAGAGCAGAGCCTCTTCCGACTCTGCTGCTCCTCTCTGGGCAGATTGATAGCAGCAGGAGGCATTGGCTCCAGCTGCTGTCAAAGAAAATCCTGTGATGAGAGGGCAGGACTGAGCTGTCTTGTCTGTGTCAATAGACACAGACAGGGCAGCTCAGAAGTGAGCCTACATAAGTGCTCCCATAGGAAGCGGCTTCCTATGGGGGCACTTGCCAAAAAGCGCCAGTGGGGGACCTGAGAAGAGGAAGACTGGGGATGCTTTGTGCAAAGCCATAGCACAGAGCAGGTAAGTATAACATGTTGATAATAGGAAAAACAACAACTTTAATATCACTTTAAAGTGGTTGTAAAATAAAATGTAGAAATAAATGGCATTTCCTCTGTAGTATTAAGATATAAAGTACTGTGTGCAGTGGCGTATTTAGGTTTTGTGCTGCCCTAGACAACATAAAAATTGTCTGCCCCGTGAACACCGACCAACACCCCCCTCCCCTTCCCACGGAGAGAGCCTGACATTGACCAACAACACCCCAGCCCCCCACCTGGGAGAGGCTTCCATTACACCCCTCAAGCAATAGAGAGAAAGACACTCATCTTCACAGCTCCGACATCCCATAGGATGAGAGTCAGGCTCTACATACACCATCAAGCAGCCCACAGCCTCTCTCAGATCCCACCTGGTTCCCATGGTGCGCATATCCCTTCTTTCATCCCTTTTTCTGGGAGGAGGTGCTGCCCCCCTAAAAAATGACACCCTAGGAAAGAGCCTTGTTTGCCTTCTGGTAAATATGCCCCAGACTGTATGCCCATTTTCTAAAAATTATAATCCTAAATATGTTACCCAAAATTCATTAACTTCTTGCCAACCAGCCACTGTAGAAATAGGGTGGCAGGTCGGCACAGCTAGGCAAAACCACGTTTTAAAACATGCGTTTGCAAAACAGGTAGGGGGCACGCGAGAGGAACGTGCCCGCCCTACCTGTCCCACCGATTGCGACCGTGGGTGTCAGTCACCGGGTCACGGCCGGTCATTACCGACCGTGTCCTGGCGATTAGCGGCAATCACTGACAGAGAGGACGGCTGCAGTGTTTACTGCAGCCCTGCTTTCTGTCAGTCCCCTGTCAGCTCCTGACATGCTGATCCAGAGAGAAGAGTTTATCTCTCCGGATCAGCGCCTTCCCGTGCAGTACACGCCCCCTAGTAAAACACTCCCCTCACACAGTTAACCCTTTCAGTAAATAAAAAAGTTAACCCCTTCCTCCCCAGTGCCATTAGTACAGTGTCAGTGGTTTTTTTTTGCACTGATCACCGTATTGGTGTCACTTAGGACAGTTCCACCCCAGTGTCAGAATGTCTGCCGCAGTCCCACAGTCCTGCCATAAGTCACTGATCGCCGCCATAAGTCACTGATGGTCGCCATTATTAGTATAAAAAATTTTTAAATCCCAGTATCTTTCCCGCCATTTGTAAACACTATAACCTTCACGTAAACCAATTAATTTACACGTATTGGGTTTTTTTTTTAGCAAAGACATGTCGCAGAATACATTTTGGCTGAAATTTATGACTAAATTTGATTTTTAAATTTTTTTTACTGGACATGTTTTATAGCAAAAAGTCCAAAATATTGTTTTTTTTCCTCAAAATTGTCAGCCTTTATTTTTATAGCGCAAAAAATAAAAAACGCACAGGCGATCAAATACCACCGAAAGAAAGCTCAATTTGTGGGAAAAAAAGGATGTAAATTTCATTTATGTACCGTATTGCATGACCGCGCAATTGTCCGTTAAACTAGTGCAGTGCTGTATAGCAAAAAAATGGCGTAAATTGCAGTATCTATACCATAGTTTGTAGACTCTATAACTTCCACACAAAGCAATCAGTATACACTTATTGGGATTTTTTTTTACCAAAAACATGTAGCAGAATACATTTTGGCCTAAATTTATAACCAACTTTGAGTTTACTATATATTTTTTATAGCTGAAAGTAAAAAATATTATTTTTCTTCAAAATTTTTGGTTTTTTTTTGTTTATAGCATGAAAAATAAAAAGCGCACAGGTGGTCAAATACCACCGAAAGAAAGCTCTATTTGTGTGAAAAAAAGGGGGTACATTTCATTTGGGTGCAGCATTGCATGACCGCGCAATTATCAGTTGAATTAGTGCAGCACCGAGTAGCAAAAAGAGGCCTGGTCATTAAGGGGGGTAAATCCTCAGGAGGGTAAGTGGTTAAAAACTCACATAATCCCCTTGCCCACCCGATCGTGAAGAGTATAGGATCGGTGAGCACTAGACTGGGGCAATATTTAGATACCTTTTTGCAAACCAGTGTGGTGTAAACTAAGGCATATTTAAAGGACACAAAGAATTTCCTACAGTTATTAGATCAGGTGAACTTAAAAGATAAATCAGAAATATATCTTGTAACAACGAATGTGTCATCCGTTTATACCATCATCCAACATGGTGATGCATTATTGGCTCTGAATTGGGCATTAAGTAAGAGGAATGACATCCCTCATGCACAAAAAGTCTTTTTAAATAGAGCTCTAGATTTTTCTTTGTCCCACAACTATTTCTAGTACAATGGTGAGTTTTTCTCTCAGAGGAGGGGAGTTGCAATGGGCGTGAGGTTTGCACCCAGTCTGGCGAACCTATTCAGGGAGAATGAGAGGATAGCAGAAATAAGGGGGAGGTCATTTTTTACCAAAGGTTTATTGATGACCTGTTCCTTTTATGGGCAGGATCAGAATAATCCCTAGAAGACTTTTTGGTGGAGCTGAATAATAGTAATATCAAATTAGAGTACCAGTGGAGTAGTGAACAGATCAACTTCATAGATGTTAATATCTTTAGAGAAGGAGTAAACTCTTAACCAAACTGTATTTAAGCCGACTGGCCAGAATAGTTATCTGTCGAGTGGCCATCATGCACTATGTGTCAGGAATGGACTTGCCAGTAATGGTGGGACTCACCTGCCTTGTGGGCTGCAGTACCAGGGCTGGCCAGCGGGTGCTCCCAGCAATAAGAGACTCAACCCTGCAGCCAGCCAAACACCTGAAACTGCTTATGCAGGTGTATTTAAGTGATGGCCAGACCTGCAGTCTTGGCCTTGGTGTGTGTGTTTTTCCTGGGCCCTGTATCTTGTTCCTGCATCCCTGTTCCTGTTCCTGTCCCTGTCTGATTCGTTGCTGACCCTGCCTGATCTGGACCTCTGCTGACTTCTCCTGTTTCATCCCTGGCTTGTGACCCCGACCATTCTCTGCCTGACCCCCTGTACCTACCTGCCCGATTGTTATTGACCCGGTCTGCCTGACGACACTTGCATTGTATGTACTGTTATCTGTGGGTGGTTTGGTTCGTTTGCACTGTGTTATGTTTTAGTATTGCACTGCGTTTATGTTTGTATTGTTAGTCTTTAATAAATTATATTGTTTATAACTTATCTGAAGCCTGCGTTTCCCTGCGTCAGTCACATACCTCTGGTCACACCCTGGAGCCCTGACACTATGGTTAAAAAATATCCCTAAGGGACAGATAATGAGGGTCAGGAAGAAATGACATTTAGAATTTGATTTTGTGAACCAATCTCAAGTGATAAAGAGATAGTGATAGATTTATCAAGAAGGATTACTATATTGACCAAATACAGAGGATAATCCAGGAGGTAATGGAGGTGCCTAGAGAGGAATTCTTCAGAGAAACAAAACACAAACACTGCTAATAAAATTAAAGAGTGGGCTTCATTTCTGATTTCCATGTACAATACAGGAAGGTTGAGGCTTTTTTGAGGAGACACTAGCACATCCTGCATAAGGAAAGGGTGTTAGGCTTGGTGCTTCCAGAAAATCCACCTTTTATTTACCAGAGAGCTCCTAATTTGGGGGACAAAGTGGTTAAAATGATTCTAGACCCCCCTAAGAAACAGATGATATTTTGGGATAAGAAAGGTTTCTTTGCCTATTGAAAGTGTAATGCTTGTAAACAAGTAAATGAATGATTACATGGTATATCCAGCATTACATCTTTAGCAAACAATAAGGAATTTAAAATGTATTACATATAACACCACTCATGTGGTATACACTTTGGAATGTCCTTGTGGGTTAATATATATATAGGTCACACAAAAAGACCCCTTAAAAAAAGAATAAAGGAACACATATATAGCATTGGAATAGGATACAAGTGCCATAGTGTTTTGCTACATTTTAGACAGTGCCATAAAAGGGATCCTGCTGGTTTAAATTTTTTGGGGGTAGATCTTGCCTCAGTGAAGGGACAGTAATAAGGTGAGGGATTTATCTAAAAGAGAAACTAAGGGGATTTATATGGCAGATAGATTAACTCCTAAAGGCCTGAACATTGAAATTTACACCAACTGTTTTATTAGCGACTATTAAATAGATATCAGTACTGAGCACATGTTAGGGGTTTGTTTTAAAATTGAATGCACTGAATTTTATGTGTATGAAGGTTTATTATGTACTTTTTTCCTAAATTTTAAATAATGTTTGTGATGTAAAGAGATTGATTATAGACAGATCGAGGGACAAAGTGTGGCTTGATGCACGATTATTCTATGGAGATCTGTTAACTGAGATCTGTTAAAATTGTTTATCACATTGGATATAAGTAGCTGTAATATGCTGTGTGACTACTAGATGTCTCTGTCTGGATACCACTCTGGTTAATTGGTGGACAAGGGAGCAGGGGCGGACTGACAACTCATGGGGCCCCCGGGCAATAGGGGATCATGGGACCCCTGTGCCCTTGCCCAAACTCAAAAAAGCCTATGAAAAAGGTACCAGGGGCATCTTATGGGGCCCCCTACTGACCCCGGGCCCTTGGGCAGTTTCCAAATGGTCAGTCCGCACCCTGCAAGAGAGTATAAAGTGTTGAATACCAAAAGAGGTCAGTTATAAATAAGGGAACGCCGTGTCATTTAGCAATTCCCTCAGAAGAAGTCATAAGGACAAAACCGTTAGGGACGTGGCTAAACGGAGTGAAGGAAGTATGGATCGACAGGGTGGTGAGATACCGCATGCGTTTCTGTATTAGCGGAGGTCTGACGTCTAACAAATTGAGATTGTGATAAGTGATCATTCTTTTTATGTTTCTGAGTGAGTTTTTAATGGGAATGAAAAAGCAATACATTTGTTAAATGGGATTACGCTATGTGTGTGGCTTTGTTCTCTTGAGCTTTTAGAGTTTTAAAGTATCACTGTGAGGAAGGAAGATTTTGGATAGATCTACCTAAATGGATGATCACATAAAAGTGTTGTTTGCCTATCAGTAATATGGCAGGCATTTGCTTGCAGTGAGTGTTGTATCCTGAGGGTGTGTGGTTCACTGAGCACAAAGGGTGATTGATCTGCTACTCTGATTATAGGTGGAGGAGTGAAGCTGTAAGCTATCTGACACAGAGGAAAACATCTCACTGACTATCTGGGAATTGGTACAATTTTCATCACCAATTGGTGGAAGACTTTTAAAAGTGTGGAGCACTACTGTGATTACTGTTATATTGATTGCTATTCATGACAATTATAATCCTAAATACCTTTTTTGCACAGCTCCACTGTGTGGTCAGGTGACCTCCCTCCACTCTCCTTGCCGCAGGAGTATTATATCCTTATTTTTGTATAAGAAGATCTGAAATTTTTTTTAGAGTATAAGGCCAAAAAGCCACTATTGGGTTTCTGCATTTTGAGAGATGTGATTGCCCTGATGACCTCCTGGGTAGTGATTTCTGCTTCCATCGTGTCTATCATTGTTTGGGATAAAGAAGGGAGTTCAATATTTTTAAATAAGCTATCTGCTGAATACCTACGGAAGGGGCCTGAGGGTTGATACAAAGCAGATTAGGTTGATTGTGGATGGATTGGCAGTGATCGTGTGATTAGGTAAGCATAATTTAATAGATTTGTTTGTTCAGATATGGGTGTTAAATAAGTATGCTAGCATAGGACCTGGTTTGCTATCACAAGCATAAAATTTCTTTCTAGATCATTACAACTGTTTTTTCTGCCACAACATTAATGTTACATTCTTCTCTGGTTGCATCTATTTGTTTCTGAAAAGATACAGTCAGTAATAATTTGAATTGTGTTTCTAGTTGTGCAGGGTGAAAATATAGTAAAGCAACATTAGAATCTCTTTTCTTCTTTCTTCCTTTTGTATGCAGCAATTTGGATAAGTGTCTCCCAATAGCTTATGGGCTTCCCACAGAAGTGTTGGAGAAGTGACTGAGTCTGCATTGTCATTAAAGTATACAGAAAGTGAAGTGTGAATTGCTTTCACTGTGTCATTAAAAGATAACGGAATCATTTAAGTGTCAAGTATAGTGCTGTAGGGTGGGTGCCATGGCTTTGCAGTTAAGTGAAAGTGGCAAATGATCAGACCATGGTGTGGATAAGATTTTAAGATTAAATATCCAGAAGGAAGGATCAAGGTGTCGAGGTGTGAATAAGTGATTGATGCGAGTTAAACTGTTGTGTAATGCTGCCTAATACTTGTTATATTGGGCTCTAGCATTCAATTCCCTTCATGAATCCACTAGATTGTATTCATTTCACAGATTGTTAAACTTTTTTGGCTGGGCAGTGTTGTTGTAGAGGGTTAAGGTAGAAGAGGAACTATCCAATTTTCTGTCTAAGATATTTTTAATATCAACTATTCATTTTAAAGTACCTTTTTATGCAAAGAGATAACTCACAATAAGTGGGAGAAAAATATGTTTGGGGTGTTAAGAGCATAATAGATGAAAATGGTTATTCAAAGATTTTGCCCTGTAAAACCAGGCAATGCCTAGTGGAGTCTGTTAATCCAAGGGAACATATGAAAGGGGTATTTTGTGAAATGTTATCAGCAGGGTTTTTTTCTGAGTGAATAGGTGCAGGAACTCCCCTTTCTGAGTCACTTTTTGTCACGCCTCCCCCCCCCACCTCCAAGCACCGTCCTTTGGTTCCACCCACTGCCCACCTCCAGTACCGCTCCATTTAGAGAGTACAGAGTTAAGCATCGTTTTGTGGTGCTAAGTAATTTGCATGGAATTTAATAATGATAACAAGAAAAGCAGTAAAACATATCCCCGCAGCTAGCAGCTAGCAGCCACAGACCCCCCCAGCAGCAATGGACCCCCAAAACAAAATACCACCCCATCAACAATAGACCCCAGCAGCAAGAACATATCTCCCATCAGCAACAGACTCTCCAGCATCCAGCAGCAAAGTCCCCTTCCTCAACAGTAGACTTTTTCCAGCAATAATCGACTCCCGAGCAACAATAGATCCCCCACCAGTAACAATAAACCTCCCCAGCAACAAATAGGCTACCACACAAACAGATCCCCACCGGTGATAATTGAGCCCACATCAGTCATCATCAATACCAGTGATAATACAGCCAACAGCAGACCTTCCAGCACATCCCAGCACCCCTTGTCATTACATACATCCAGTGGAGGTGCCAGAACTGCGCATTCCCACTGAAAAAAATCCCTTGTAATCAGTACGTCTCTTTTTTCTCTAAAACTCACCTGCAATATCTGTGAATAGTTCCTATTAATGTGTTTGGCTTGAAAGGAGATGAAAAACCTAGTTTCCTGTAAGCCTCTGATATTAGCTTGATGTGAAGCATAAAAATTAAAGGTGTCCTTATATTTCCAGGGAAGATTAAAACCTTGCATGAGATAATAGTGAATTTTGATTAAGCCATTATGGAAGTTGTAGGAGAAAGCATTGTATAATGTAAGGTGATAGGATACCCTAGGTAAGAGACACCAAGTACCCAGATAATTAAACTGTCTCTGTGATATAGCTTGTCTACAAGAAACTCATCTCATTTATTATACTGCAGCTAGATTGAACTCAGTATACTACCCCCATTGGTAATATAGTCTATAAGATATAAACAAAGCCAAAGAGGACACCATAAGTATTCATAGAAATAATCCCTTTGTTTTATTGGATGTTATTACTGATATTAATGGGAGATACTTATTTCTGGGACACTCTATTGGCAATTCCATATGTACATTAGTTACTTTTTTATTATCCAAACCAACATTTAAATACATTTTTCTCACAAGTCTTATCTAAACTAATAGACTCCATCTCAGCATTCCCACATTCATAAGTCATACAATCATTGTTGTCAATAAAATTTTCTCTACAAAGGTTTTTATTGTCAATATTCAGTCAAACAGACAGAGCCAACAAGATGACAGTTACATTCAATGTGAAAGTGACACAAAGGTGAATATCACAGAAATCGGTGCACTCTACCATACAATATGGGAGTCATAAATAGGAATGCATAATTGGTAAAAGCACAATGTTCTCGAGGTATGCAACAAATGGCGCATATACATAATTTAATAAGTATTGGGTGATAAAATTTAAACCAGTTGTATGGTCAAAAATTGCAAATGTTGCAACTAGAGATGAGCGAATCGAACTTGGCGAAGTGGAATTCGTTTCGAATATTAGGAAAAATTCGATTCGCACCGAATCTGAATTTTAGCAAACTTCGGATGCACGAATCGAATTTTCCCCGATCAGCCGGCAAAAAGTGTCACTGCAGAGAGCTCCGCTATTTCTGACAGTTCTCTGACAGTTCCTTCACATTTACAGCGGTTGAAACATTGTATCTATTTGTTTCCATTTAGGATACAGATGTTTTTATTCGGAAACAAATAGATACAATGTTTCAACCGCTGTAAATGTGAAGGAACTGTCAGAGAACTGTCAGAAATAGCGGAGCTCTCTGCAGATACACTTTTTGCTGTACTGGAATTCCTCTTCTTTTCATTCTTCTTCTTCTTTTCATTCTTCTTCTTCTTCTTTTCTTTCTTCTTCTCCTTCTTCTTTTCATTCTTCTTCTCCTTCTTCTTTTCATTCTTCTTCTCCTTCTTCTTTTCATTCTTCTTCTCCTTCTTCTTTTCATTCTTCTTCTCCTTCTTCTTTTCATTCTTCTTCTCCTTCTTCTTTTCATTCTTCTTCTCCTTCTTCTTTTCATTCTTCTTCTCCTTCTTCTTTTCATTCTTCTTCTCCTTCTTCTTCTCATCCTTCTTCTTTTCATTCTTCTTTTCATTCTTCTCCTTCTCATTCTTCTTTTCATTCTTCTTCTCCTTCTTCTTTTCATTCTTCTTCTTCTCCTTCTTCTTTTCATTCTTCTTCTTCTTCTCCTTCTTTTCATTCTTCTTCTCCTTCTTTTCATTCTTCTTTTCATTCTTCTTCTCCTTCTTCTTTTCATTCTTCTTCTCCTTCTTCTTTTCATTCTTCTTCTCCTCCTTCTTCTTTTCATTCTTCTTCTTCTTCTCCTTCTTTTCATTCTTCTTCTCCTTCTTTTCATTCTTCTTTTCATTCTTCTTCTCCTTCTTTTCATTCTTCTTCTCCTTCTTCTTTTCATTCTTCTTCTCCTTCTTCTTTTCATTCTTCTCCTTCTTTTCATTCTTCTCCTTCTTTTCATTCTTCTTCTCCTTCTTTTCATTCTTCTTCTTCTTCTTCTTTTCATTCTTCTTCTTTTCATTCTTCTTCTTCTTCTCCTTCTTTTCATTCTTCTTCTTCTTCTCCTTCTTCTTCTCCTTCTTCTTTTCATTCTTCTTTTCATTCTTCTTCTCCTTCTTCTTTTCATTCTTCTTCTCCTTCTTCTTTTCATTCTTCTTCTTTTCATTCTTCTTCTTCTTCTCCTTCTTTTCATTCTTCTTCTTCTTCTCCTTCTTCTTCTCCTTCTTTTCATTCTTCTTTTCATTCTTCTTCTCCTTCTTCTTTTCATTCTTCTTCTCCTTCTTCTTTTCATTCTTCTTCTCCTTCTTTTCATTCTTCTTCTCCTTCTTTTCATTCTTCTTCTCCTTCTTCTTTTCATTCTTCTTCTCCTTCTTCTTTTCATTCTTCTTCTCCTTCTTCTTTTCATTCTTCTTCTTTTCATTCTTCTTCTCCTTTTCATTCTTCTTCTCCTTTTCATTCTTCTTCTCATTCTTCTTTTCATTCTTCTTCTTCTTCTTCTTCTTCTTTTCATTCTTCTTCTTCTTCTTCTTTTCATTCTTCTTCTTCTTCTTCTTTTCATTCTTCTTCTTCTTCTTCTTTTCATTCTTCTTCTTCTTCTTCTTTTCATTCTTCTTCTTCTTTTCATTCTTCTTCTTCTTCTTCTTTTCATTCTTCTTCTTCTTTTCATTCTTCTTCTTCTTCTTCTTTTCATTCTTCTTCTTCTTTTCATTCTTCTTCTTCTTCTTCTTTTCATTCTTCTTCTTCTTTTCATTCTTCTTCTTCTTCTTCTTTTCATTCTTCTTCTTCTCCTTCTTCTTCTCCTTCTTCTTTTCATTCTTCTTTTCATTCTTCTTCTCCTTCTTCTTTTCATTCTTCTTCTCCTTCTTCTTTTCATTCTTCTTCTTTTCATTCTTCTTCTTCTTCTCCTTCTTTTCATTCTTCTTCTTCTTCTCCTTCTTCTTCTCCTTCTTCTTCTCCTTCTTCTTCTCCTTCTTCTTTTCATTCTTCTTTTCATTCTTCTTCTCCTTCTTCTTTTCATTCTTCTTCTCCTTCTTCTTTTCATTCTTCTTCTCCTTCTTTTCATTCTTCTTCTCCTTCTTTTCATTCTTCTTCTCCTTCTTCTTTTCATTCTTCTTCTCCTTCTTCTTTTCATTCTTCTTCTTTTCATTCTTCTTCTCCTTTTCATTCTTCTTCTCCTTTTCATTCTTCTTCTCATTCTTCTTTTCATTCTTCTTCTTCTTCTTCTTCTTCTTTTCATTCTTCTTCTTCTTCTTCTTTTCATTCTTCTTCTTTTCATTCTTCTTCTTCTTCTTCTTTTCATTCTTCTTCTTCTTTTCATTCTTCTTCTTCTTCTTCTTCTTTTCATTCTTCTTCTTCTTTTCATTCTTCTTCTTCTTCTTCTTTTCATTCTTCTTCTTCTTTTCATTCTTCTTCTTCTTCTTCTTTTCATTCTTCTTCTTCTTTTCATTCTTCTTCTTCTTCTTCTTTTCATTCTTCTTCTTCTTTTCATTCTTCTTCTTCTTCTTCTTTTCATTCTTCTTCTTCTTCTTCTTCTTCTTCTTCTTTTCATTCTTCTTCTTCTTTTCATTCTTCTCCTTCTTTTCATTCTTCTTTTCATTCTTCTTCTCCTTCTTTTCATTCTTCTTCTCCTTCTTTTTCTTTTCATTCTTCTTCTCCTTCTTCTCCTTCTTTTCATTCTTCTTCTTTTCATTCTTCTTCTTCTTCTTTTCATTCTTCTTTTCATTCTTCTTCTTTTCATTCTTCTTTTCATTCTTCTTTTCATTCTTCTTCTTTTCATTCTTCTTCTTCTTCTTTTCATTCTTCTTCTTTTCATTCTTCTTCTTTTCATTCTTCTTCTTTTCATTCTTCTTCTTTTCATTCTTCTTCTTCTTTTCATTCTTCTTCTTCTTTTCATTCTTCTTTTCATTCTTCTTTTCATTCTTCTTCTTCTTTTCATTCTTCTTTTCATTCTTCTTTTCATTCTTCTTCTTCTTCTCATTCTTCTTTTCATTCTTCTTCTTCTTCTTCTTCTTTTCATTCTTCTTCTTCTTCTTCTTCTTTTCATTCTTCTTCTTCTTCTTCTTTTCATTCTTCTTCTTCTTCTTCTTCTTTTCATTCTTCTTCTTTTCATTCTTCTTTTCATTCTTCTTCTTCTTTTCATTCTTCTTTTCATTCTTCTTCTTCTTTTCATTCTTCTTCTTCTTCTTTTCATTCTTCTTTTCATTCTTCTTCTTCTTTTCATTCTTCTTTTCATTCTTCTTCTTCTTCTTTTCATTCTTCTTTTCATTCTTCTTCTTCTTCTTTTCATTCTTCTTTTCATTCTTCTTTTCCTTCTTCTTCTTATTTTCATTCTTCATCTTCTTTTCATTCTTCTTTTCATTCTTCTTTTCATTCTTCTTTTCATTCTTCTTTTCATTCTTCTTCTCATTCTTCTTCTCATTCTTCTTTTCATTCTTCTTCTCATTCTTCTTTTCATTCTTCTTCTTCTTTTCATTCTTCTTCTTCTTCTTTTCATTCTTCTTTTCATTCTTCTTCTTCTTCCTCTTCTTCTTCTTCTTCGTCGTGCCCCGTGACTGCCCAAATGAGTGAAGTGTGCGGTGATTCTAAGATCGACGGCACTCATCTGCATGTCATACTGACTGACAGTATTATTTCTCTTCCCCAGCAGACTCCAAGGGCATTTAAATTAAAGGTACAGTGTTCTGCACTAATATAAAGGCTCTCTGAAGCCTAGAAACCCTTTTAATAAGTTAAATTCGCATCGAATCGAATTTCTCCCGCAAATTTGGCGAATCAGCCGAATCGAATTTTTGAATAATTCGCTCATCTCTAGTTGCAACCGTCAAGGCCAGGAAGATGCTCAGCCATCAGTTTCATTAATTGATCAAAAAACAAAAAGGCAAGTGGAGAGAGAAAGAAGAGCAAGAGCTAGAAAAAGCTAGAAAAACAAAAGTGTAGCTGAAGAGGTAGGAGTCCCAGGGGTCCACTGAGAATGAGTTATCAAAGGTTTCCAGACTCAAATAATTTTCTCATGGGTATCTGATAATATGGCTGTTAATTTCGTTTGCCATAATTTTATTCATGTGGTTTTTAACTGCTTCAAAGCTGAGAATTGGGGTTTCCCAGGCTTTAGCTATGGTCAATTTGGTAGCAGTGAAAAGGTGCATTGCCAGCTGTTGCTCAGGGCAAAGCAATTCTGCAATTAGTTAACAGAGAAGGGCCTCATAGGGATTCCTCTTAAGATCTGTGTGTAGGATACGTGGAAGACATTGGAGGAAGAGCAAGGGCATAGGCAACCGGGTTCACCCTGCGAAGAATGCGGAAAGGACCAACAAAAAGGGGGGCCAGCTTTGGTGCGGGCACCCGAAACTTGAGGTTGCGAGTGGACAACCACACCCGATCTCCGACCTGGTATGAGGGAGCGGGCAACCGTCTACGATCAGCCTGGAGCTTCTGGCGCTGTGCTGAGTCCTTCAAGGACCTCTGAATCTGCCCCCATGAGGAGCGCAGAGCAGCCAGGTGGTTATCCACAGCCGGAATGTCCTGTGGAGAGAACAACTCAAGCAATACAGCGGGTTGGAACCCATAGTTGGCCATGAAGGGGGACATCCCAGAGGAGGAGTTGACAGCCGAGTTCCTCGCAAACTCTGCCCATGGCAGGAGATCGACCCAGTTGTCCTGATGATCCGATATATAGCAACGAAGGAATTGTTCCAGGGCCTGGTTGGAACGCTCCGCAGCCCCATTGGACTGAGGGTGGTAGGCCGAAGAGAAGGAAAGCTCGATACCCAACTGGGAGCAGAAGGCGCGCCAGAACCTGGACACAAACTGGCTCCCACGGTCCGAGCCAATCACCTTGGGCAACCTGTGCAAGCGAAAGATCTCCTTGGTGAAAACCGTAGCCAGTTCTTGTGCAGTCGGCAATTTCTTGAACGGAACGCAATGGCACATCTTAGAAAAACGATCGATCACCATAAGAATGACCGTACGACCTTGAGACACAGGAAGATCCACAATAAAATCCATGCCCAGGTGTGACCAGGGACGCTCCCCATTGGGAATGGGTTGCAGAAGGCCCACTGGAAGGTGCCGAGGAGATTTATTCTGGGCACAGACCGAACAAGCTGCTACATATGAGGCGATGTCAGAACGGAGAGATGGCCACCAGAATAACCGAGAAACGACCCAGGACAATTGGTTCCTACCAGGATGACCGGCAGTCTTGGAATTATGGTAGGTACGTAGCAAGCGGGTACGCAATCCCTCAGGTACAAAACATCTTCCAGCCGGTCTCTCAGGGGGAGAGTTAGTTTGAGCTGCCAAAATCTGCTCCCCAAGGGGAGAAGTCAGGTTGGTACGAATGGCAGCCAGGATCTGGTTTGGAGGAATGACCGAGGTCGGCTCAGTGTCCTCCCTGGACAGCTCAGAGTATTGCCGCGACAAGGCATCAGCCCTGACATTCTTGGAACCAGGCAAGTAAGAGACCACATAATTAAAACGTGACAAAAACAGAGCCCACCTGGCCTGACGGGGTGTCAACCTCTTAGCCTCCGAGAGATATGTGAGGTTCTTGTGGTCAGTGAGAACTAGGACTGGGACCACAGAACCCTCAAGCAGGTGCCTCCATTCCTTGAGAGCCAGAATAATGGCCAACAACTCCCTGTCTCCAATCTGGTAGTTGTACTCTGCAGAGGAAAGCTTCTTGGAGTAGAACCCACAGGGAAGTAGGGGTCCCTCGGGTGACCGACGCTGGGACAAGAGGGCGCCTACTCCTGTCTCAGATGCATCAACCTCGAGAACAAAAGGCAACCCAGGATTGGGATGAGACAGAATTGGGGCCAAAGTGAAGGCGGCTTTCAGAGCCTTGAAAGCTGAGATGGCCTCGGGTGACCACTCGTGAGGGTTACTGCCCTTCTTGGT
The DNA here is from genome assembly GCF_062004578.1 of Staurois parvus. Classification (NCBI taxonomy): domain Eukaryota; kingdom Metazoa; phylum Chordata; class Amphibia; order Anura; family Ranidae; genus Staurois; species Staurois parvus. The sequence goes on from NW_028317949.1 coordinate 15,670,589, forward strand.
CAGATCTGAGAGAGGCTTGGACAGTGTGGAAAAGTACCTGATAAACTTCCGATAATAGTTGGCAAATCCCAAAAAGCGCTGAATGGACCGAAGACCACTGGGACGAGGCCACTGCAGAACCGCTGAAACCTTCTCAGGGTCCATAGAAAAACCCACCGGGGAAATGATGTAGCCCAAAAAGGCAACCTGGGATTGGTGAAATTCACACTTCTCGAGCTTACAGAAAAGCTCGTTTTCACGTAACCGTTGCAGCACCCGCTTAACATCCTGGATATGAGTCTCCATAGACGCAGAGTAAACCAGGATGTCGTCCAAGTAAACCACCACGCACTGCTGCAACAAGTCACGTAAGACATCGTTAATAAACTCCTGAAAGACCGCGGGTGCGTTACACAACCTGAAGGGCATAACCAGGTATTCATAGTGGCCAGTTCTGGTGTTGAACGCGGTCTTCCACTCATCGCCCTCCTTGATCCGTACAAGGTTGTAGGCAGCCCTAAGGTCGAGTTTAGTAAAGACCGTTGCTCCCTTGAGGCGGTCAAACAACTCGGTGATCAACGGAATAGGATAAGCATTTTTAATCGTGACCCGATTGAGACCCCTAAAATCAATGCACGGTCTCAGCTCACCTCCCTTCTTTTTCACGAAAAAAACCCCAGCTCCTGCTGGAGATGTAGACTTGCGAATGTGCCCCCGGGAAAGCGCATCCGCAACGTATTCCTCCATGGCCTGATTCTCTGCCACCGAAAGAGGATACACCCTGCCACGCGGAGGAGTAGCACCAGTTTGTAAGGTTATGGCACAATCGTATGGACGATGAGGAGGCAGGGCACCGGCGCGCATCTTGTCAAACACGTCCAGGTACTCCCCATATTCAGTGGGCAGCACAGAGTCCGAGGAGGTGCACAGCACCTTAACCGGACCACGGATGCAACCAGCCCCACACCGTGGTGACCATGAGAGAATCTCGGCCGATCGCCAATCAAAGGTCGGATTGTGCCTCTGAAGCCAGGGATAGCCCAAAACCACGGAGTAGTGCGGGGAAGAAATTACCTGGAAACAGGCCAATTCCCTGTGAACAGCCCCAATAGCTACCTCCACCGGAAGGGTCTCGTGGGTAACCTGCGATGGCTGCAAGGGCCTGCCATCTATCGCCTCGAGAACCAATGGAGTCTCTCGAGCCTGCATAGGAATGGAGTACTGGGCAGCAAACGAACTGTCCATAAACAAACCGCCAGCCCCAGAGTCTACCAACGCCTGGGCCGTCACCGAGCCTCCTGCCCAAGAGAGGACAACGGTGATAAGCGGTTTATCTTTACGAGAAACCGGGGACGAGGAAACTCCACCCAAGATCTGCCCCGACAGGATCTCAGGTGCGGGCGTTTCCCGGACGGACCGGACAGGACTGAGGAAAATGCCCCCCGAGTCCACAGTACAAGCAGCGACCCTCCCGACGCCGAAAGGCCCGCTCCCCCTCGGAAAGGCGAGCAAACCCCGGCTGCATGGGCTCACTACCAGACAAACCATCCCCAGGAGGCGTGGGAGGAGAGGGAGGCACGGGTGGGACAGAAAACGTAGGCGCTAAACGGTTAGGAGGCCTCCACAGCCGCTCCTTAAATGAAGGCCTCTCTCTGAGCCTGGTGTCAATCAAGATTAGGAAGGAGATGAGTGCCTCTAACTCCACAGGCAGTTCTTTGGCTGCGATCTCGTCCTTCAACGCATCAGAGAGACCATGAGAGAAAGCAGCCACTAGAGCCTCATTGTTCCAACCCACCTCTGCCGCCAAAGTACGAAATTCGATGGCGTACTCGGCAACGGTTCGTGAACCCTGATGCATGGACATGAGCAATTTGGCAGCAGAAGCGGAGCGAGCGGGTACGTCGAATACCGTACGGAAGGAGGCAATGAAACGGGTAAACACGTGAATCACCGGGTCATTCCTCTCCCATAAGGGATTAGCCCAGGCCAAGGCCCTATCAGAGAGTAGCGAGATTAGGAAGCCCACCTTTGCCCTCTCAGTAGGGAAAGCGTGAGGTATTAATTCAAAGTAAATCCCCACTTGGTTAAGGAAACCACGACACTGACTCGGTTCCCCCCCAAAGCGCTGAGGAAGAGGGGCAGAACCAGTCATACCTCTGGGTACCGCGGGTTCCGCAACAGATGCGGAGGTAGGTGCAACAACCGGAGCAACAGTGGGAGAGTCCACCGGAGTAACATCTGACCTAATAGCCACAGGGGTAAGGTGTGCTGTGCGTGCAAGCAGAGCCTGCAACGCCTGAGCGAACTGATCCAACAAGCGATCCTGTTGGTCAAGTCTGGCGAGTAACATAGGGATCGAAGGCGTACCTGCACTGTCAGGATTCATGGCACTTGTGTAATGTCAGGGCAGGAATGCTGGAATGGGCAGGCAGGCCTATGGTACGGTCACGCTGCGACTGAAGACAGCCACTACCCACAGACCAGAGCCCCTCAGGGCGCGGAGTCTAAGCCCCAGGCTACCCTTCACCAGGGCCCCTGATGGTGGGGATGGACTTGACTCAGCCTGAGACCAGGTCGCGGCCCCCGAGTGACCCCAGCTGCGATAACGACTGCCGCCAATGGCGTACAGCTGGTGGGAGCTAGATGGGAACACGAGTAGAGTAGTCGGACAAGCCGGGTCAATAACAACGGAGCAGACAGTACTAGACGGTAGGCAAAGAATACTCAGGTCACGGGCCGGGTTCAGCAACAGAAGGTCAGGTAAAGGGTTAACGCAGAGAGTAGTCTTGTCCAAGCCGAGTCGGTTACCAGGAGAGCAATGGGAACAACACAAGAGCTTGCAACAGGGCAACATACAGGACACAAGTGCAGAGCACACTTGCAGACAGCAGGTTTAAATGTGCTCAACCACACCCTTCTGAGGAGGAGCCGCAGAAGCCTGAAGGCATAAAGGTTCCCATCATGCTTTGCAGAAAACCAAGATGGATGCCAGCTCATGGAGATGCACAAGCTCTGAAGAAAGGTAGGACCTTGACACCAAACACACGCAACAAAATGTCCTAGAAAAGCTAGATGATTTGGAAAATCGCTTGCGCAGAAATAACCTGCACATTGTAGGACTCACGGAATCCTACAACACAAGCGCCTTCCTAGAGCTATGAACTACACGCATCCCTGTGGCCCTGGGTTTACCCTCACCATGCCAAGTAGAAAGAGCACACCGCCTAGGGGTACCTTCCAATGACAGATGCACGCCACGGTCTGTGATTGCGAAATACCTTAACTACGCTGATAGAGTGACCATCCTCAATTCATTCCGCAACTCCCACTCTCTACAAATAGATGGGCATAAACTGCTCTTATTTGCAGATTATTCACAAGAAGTTTCACGCAAACGGAAAGCCTTCCAGCAAATATGTGCCTCATTATTCCAAAAAGGCGTAAAATTTACCCTAGCCTATCCAGCTACACTTCACTTCACTACTCCTTCAGGAGATTCAAAAACATTCAATCACCCAGAGGAAGCCTTACAGTTCATACAAATCCACCTAAATGAACCCGATGCTTTATTGAACCCCCTACACCCCAGTCGAGACTCGGGTCCAAGGGATCAGCGCAGTCCTCGCAAGGATCCTCCTAAGCGACAACAGGTCAATCACTCATCTACCAAAATGCGGCCACCCTGATGGATCCTCCGTCTCAATGCCTAGGTCAATGTTCCAGAGACATCCAGGCCGTTTTGTTGCTTTTCCCTAAGCCGTTATACTGTCTCCACATGAGATATCAACTGCTATTCTGGTAGGCGTCAAAAGACACATTAAAATTATTACCACATGTTGATATCACCCTCCAAGAATATGGCATTTCCCATCCTTCTTGGCAGATAACCAAGAGCTACATCTGCCCAAGAATCTATACACCAATCCTACATCGACCTCCAATACCATAAATTTGTCAACAAACCAGGCAAACTCTTGGCCTATCTGTGCTGAAAACCCACTCAATTCACAGCTCTGAGGGACTCTCAAGGCACCCTCAAAAACACACCAGAAGGAATCATAGCCGTCCTGGAATGATTTTTCGCTCATTTATACGGCCCGGACCCCATAAACATTATACAAGCCAACTCATTTCTGGATCAAATCACCCTTCCTCAAATAGATCCCATGGCATTACAATCCGATAACACAGTCAGATATCTTCTTGGCTATACAAGCCTTAGCGAATGGCTAGGCACCTGGCCCTGATGGCTGCACTGCTGAGTTTTACAAGCTTATGGTCAAAACCCTACAGTCAGTATTTCAAACAATTCAGGAAGGACATGATTACATCCCATCAGGCTTCCAAGCCCATATCAAATTGATAGCAAAAAAAAAGGTAAAGACCCACTCATACCGACCGTTTTCCTTTTTACATCTAGATGCAAAAATACTATCTAAAACAAACTCTGAAAGCTGTAAGTGAAAAAGGAAAGCTGTAAGTGAAAAGGATATTTACTGTACATTTTTGCATAAGTTTGATTTTCACTATTTCACAAAAATGCGCAATTTACCATGTACAAATATTTGTTATTTATGAACTTAATACAGGTTAAACTTTTATATTTAGCAGGAACTTTAAAACATTTGCTGTGTTTTTATCTGCTAATAATGATTTTAGTGTAATTTCAGCAAAGCCTTTAAAATCAATAGCACCTTCTTTTTATTCTACTGGTCATCTGCTTTCAGAAAATATATGGTTTGTGGGGTCTTTTACAAACTCTGAAATCTGTAAGGGAAAAATAAAAAAAGCAATGGAAAAATTGCAAAAATGGTCCGGCCAGCTGGGTATAAAAGAGGAGCACAGGGCCTGGCAGAGAAAGGGTTAATACTGCAACTTCTTACCTGCTTGTAATGTAATCTACATCCTAATATGCTGTGTAACATACACTTTTTTTTTGTGTATCTATCTTTTGCTGTAATAGGATGCATCTGCAAATCAGACCTTTCCTATTCTCTGTCTTTTCGCATCTTTTTACATCTTTTCTGCTCCCCTTCCCCACCTTTGGATATGTATTTCTGTATCTGAGAGATGTCCCCAGTTCAGTTTTTGATCAACTGATGTAATTTATACATTTGCTAACAACAGATACTGTACATCAATTATATAATTATATAATTGATGTACAGTATCTGTCTGCACATGCATCACTTATATTGGAATATTAATACAGAGTAAATAATACACAATTGCATTGATAAACATTTATGGAGCTTTCATGGGACATACAAAATCAAATGGCTCCGTGACCAGAGTGTAAGAGGAAGCCTTGTATTCATTTATAAATTACAAGGGTTCCTGTGAATGGCTAAGCTGCACTCAGCCTGGCTCAATTTACTTCTGGGATATGATCAGGAAATCCTCATCCTTCTGCCAGAACATAGAGCTGCATACTACTACATACAGTTTAAACAACTCTTCCAACAAGTGCATCTGTTAATAAAGCAAATAGAAAACCTTGGTCCAAACAATCTACTTACACAAGACGTTTGGGGTTAAGCTTTGATTACACTGTTCAACAAATTTTTATTTTTTGCCAGTTTTGGAAACAAAAGGATCCATTTCTTAATGAATTTCACATTCTGAGTTCAAATATAACAATGAAATTTGTCAATTGGCTCTAGTTTTTCTGTAAACGGAAAGTTTTCTACTATAAGCGTAATGACTACATAATGCACAATAATTATATAGATAGATGTCTTTCCACAAATATAAAGCAAGTGAGGTTGACGGTTGATGACTACACGCTTCAGGTTCTTCCTCACTTGACTCAACCACGAAGGATTCTGGTGCTTTAGGAATTGGTAGCCCCTCTCCATGAGGAACTGGACGTATTGCCGATGGAATATTTGGATAGTGCACAGATAACTTTTTCTTCTTATTTAGCCCTTTTACAATTGGAGGCACCATACAAAAGTAACAATTACTAACATGATCTGTTGGCTCTCTCCAAATCATTGGCACAGCGAAAGGCATAGATGCCTTTTTTCCATTCAACCATTGCTCCAGTGCCGTCCCACAAGAATTGCAGCATATATGTGGTGCCCAGCTCTTGTCCTGGTCTCCTATCTTGCAGCCAAAATACAAGTTGTAGGCTTTCTTAATCATTCCTGTTATTCTCCTTTTTTGTGAGATAAAAGTTATTTCACCGCAGATATAGCAGAAATTATCTGCTTTATTCACACAAGTTGGAGGCATTACTGAGTAGCCTATATAAGCATAAAACGAAATGTAAAGACGCTGTCGAACTACAATCAGCTACAGATACTGCAGCTTTTATGCAGTGAAGTGAGGCAATTAAAGGCTAATATTGCATCATCTCAGTATACATGCAATTTTCTATTGGTCACCAGTATCAATTGCGCAATATGCAGCTGAAGTTGCATCATAATTTTGAATGGCTTACGTCATTAGATGGGTGAATATATCATGGAAACTAGAGCCAATCAACATTTTTTAGGGTCATTTTCGTTTTCAGCACCCCAAAATTATGTAAGATTAGCTAATTTTATGCCCAAAACTTTTTACCTGTTGAACAGTGTTATGTGTATATATAAAACTACAAAAAAAGTTTGGTCACCTAAAAAATTGTAGGTCATTTAAAATAAATTATTTTTCTTTCTTTATCCTTTGACCAGTGGCTTTAAGGTTAAATAGATAAAACAATTTACCGATATATATATATATATATATATATATATATATATATATATATACACACACACAGTATATATATATATATATATATATATATATATATATTTTTTTTTTTTTTTTTTTCAGGAAAAGTTTGATCCATAACCATTCCATAGATACTGAAACGTGATGTAAAAAGCATGGTTGTGCAGTATTTTCCTGTATGTGAGTCTTGTGCAAACACAACTGATAGATGGAACCAATCTGGAATTAATTATTCTGCCACCAAACTGGTTAGGTATGACCCTGAGGTGCAATGCAAAGGTAGTGTCAAGTAAAATCAAGTAAAAAGCTCCAGTGCTATGTCCAGATAACACAATAAGCAAGAAAGCCACTAGGGAACCAAATGAGAAAAAAAGTCCCAAATAAAATCAATCTTCTTTATTCACTTCAGCCTCGTAAGTTTTTACCCCCTTCATGACCAGGCCATTTTTTGCCATTTAGCGCTGCAGTATTTTAATTGTGTGGTACTCGTAATTGTGTGGTTATGCAACACTGTACCCAAACAAAATGTATACAATTTTTTTCAAATAGATCTTTCTTTTGGTGGTAATTGTTCACCACTTGATTTTTTATTGTATAAATGAAAAAAGACCAAAAATGTTGAAAAAAACAAAATGTTTTACTTTCTGTTATAAAACATATCCAATTGAAAAAAAACCAAAGTTCATCATAAATGTAGGCCAAAATGTATTCTGCTACGTCTTTGGTAAAAATCACAATAAGTGTATATTGATTGGATTGTGTCAAATTTATAGCATATATAAACTATTATATTTATACTGGAATATTTATGTATGTATGTATTTATTTATTTTATACTACTTATACTGGTAATCAGCAACTTATAATGGGACTGTGATAGTGGGGCAGGCAATTTGACACTGACACTGGGTGGGAACTGACTAACTGTCACTGACATATCCAGTGTCACTAATACAGTGATCAGTGCTAATACTATACACTGTCACTGTAGTAATGACACTGACTGCGAAGTACTGTAAGTGCCTAACAAGTGTTAATTTGTATTATGTGTGCTGATTTTCACTAAATATCACTTTGTTAGTTCTCCCTGCTTTGTAAGGAGGTGATACAGGGAGGTCATTCTCTCTGTACAGAGCCCTGTGTTTGTCAGCACAGGGCTCTGGGCTGTGATTGGATACAGCCGGTCCGCAGACCCAAGCCATAAATCATTAGCTGGGACTTGCTGAAAAACTCCCACTGTGTACAAGATAGACTATTATGGGTTGTACAGGGGGCAGGTCCTTCGGCAGGAGGTGGTGTAGAATCTTATCACCACCAATATGTAACCCCTGAACCCCTGAGTCTCCTTACAGAGTTATAAAATTAAAATGAAACAATATGCAAAAAAAAAAAAAATCAAAAAAAGGCATTTCAAATGGGACTTTCTTTAGGATTCTAAGTCAAACACATTAATTAAAATACAGATTTTTCAAGGCATGCAGACATAAACATAGTAACTAGGGATGGGCTTGATGTTCAAGTTACACAGGTCAGATGCAATGCTTTGGCCAATTATAGCGCAACAATGCTCAATAGGTGCGGACAAGTCGGCAAGCTTTTTTTTTTTTTTGGTAAGTCGGCGTCATCATGACAATGCTGGACATCATGACTGACAATGGATTACAATGATGGAACCATTTTTTTGGCTTTTTTAAAATAAAGGACTTGTTCAATAAAAGATCTGGTGTCTTTTTTTTTACACAATGTAACACTTAAGTAAATGGGTAGCGGTACAAGTACCCCTTACATATTCACAAGAGGGGGCAGCATCAGGGTGCCCCCTTTTTTAAAGGGGTACCCTGATGCTAATAAGCTCTCCTGCCCACAGACCCCACAACCACTAGGCCAGGGTTGTGGGGAAGAGGCCCTTATCCCCATTGGCATGGGTACACCATTCCAATGACGAGGGCCTATGGCCTGGTAAGCCACAGGGAGGTGGGGGGCACTCTTTCATCCCTCCCCTTTCCTGCCCTGCCAGGCCTTTGCTCGGATCAAGGGTCTGGTAGGAATTTAGGGGGACCCCATGCTTCCCCCCCATTTTTTTAAGGGTGGGGTTCCCCTTAGGTCCTATGAGACCTAAAATCCTACAAGGCCTAAAAGGCTTGGTATTATTTTAGAGAGAATCCCACACACTATTTACACCCATTTTTGAGAAGTGGGGTTTCCCTTAAAAGTCCTACCAGGTGTAAAGGGCCTGGTAAGGCTTTTAGGGGGAATCCCACACACTTTTTAAATTTTTTTACTGAGAGGTCCCTCCTAACCTTCTTACCAGTTCTAAAGGGTCTGGAATGGATGGGGGGGCACTGTTTTTTTTTTCATAAAAATTTCATAATTAAAAAAAAGTCAGTCCTGCTGCAACCTTGCAGGTAGTTTAACCTCTTCTCGACTGCCCTATAGCAGAAATATTGCTACAGTGTGGCACGGGTGTGCAAAATCATGTATATATATGTAATTTAGCATTTACAGGTAGGAAATTCACAATAGGCATTTGTGGATATAAATCACCGGTGCCTGGCCAGTGATTACTCACCAGCGGTCGGTGATTAAGGAGGATCTCCGACAGGGAGGAGAACTGTTTTGTTTACTGACAGTTCTTCTCCCTGTCAGCTCGGGCACACTGCTTTGGATGGCTGTACACAGCACAGCCATTCAAAGCAGTGTGCTTACAATGAACCAAAAGACACCGCCCCATAGTAAAACACACTCAGCACACAGTTAACCTTTTGATTGCCCCTCATGTTAACCACTTCCTGCCCAGTGCTATTAGTACAGTGTCAGTGCTTTTTTAGCACCGATCACTGTATTGGTGTAACTGGGGATGACACCAAATCAGGTCCCCCCAGTGTCAGTCCCGCAGCCCCGCTATAAGTCTCTGATCGCTGCCATTACTAGTACAAATTTAAAAAAAAATCCCAGTATATATACCGCCATTTGTAAATTCTATAACTTTCATGTAAACCAATTAATTTACACATATTGGGATTTTGTTTAGCAAAGACATGTAGCAGAACACATTTTAGCCTAAATTTATGATGAAATTTGATTAAAATTTTTTTACTGGACATGTTTAATAGCAAAAAGTCAAAAATATTGTTTTTTCTCAAAATTGTCGGTCTTATTTTTATGGTGCAAAAAATAAAAAACGCACAGCAATCAAATATCATTGAAAGAAAGCTCAATTTGCGGGAAAGAAAGGACAAACATTTCATGTGGGTGCAGAGTTGCATGACCTCTCAATTGTTATAGTAGCTCAGCGCTGTAACGCAAAAAATGGCCTGGTCAGGAAGGGCAGTTAAACCTCAGGAGGGCAAGTGGTTAATGGTACCCACCAGGCATGATATTTAAATTACTTTTTTCTTTTTCTTTTTTTACTTTAATCAGTTCCCGACCATGCTATAACCAAAAGACAGAGCGGTCGGTTAGTTCTGGGAGGGTGTCCATGGATGTCCTTCCAGAACAGAACTCCCCCTGCGGAGTGCACTGTGTGAGATCTGTGATCACTGTGACACAGCTGATCCAATGACTAAGGAACGGGCCAATCACATCTGCTTTTACCATGTGACCAGCTGTGTCCAATCACAGGTGATCACCGGGTAAATAGGAAATGCCAGTTATCGGCAGTCCTCTCCTCACACTGACAGCGCGTGAGGAGAGTAGAGACGGTAAGCGGCATTTTGCAGGGGACAGCTACACTGATCATCAGGGCACTGATCATCAGTGTCCTGGTGGTTAGTGTAGCCCCAATAGTGTGGCCAATAGAGCCCATCAGTGCCCATCTGTGCTGGTAATCAGTGCTGGCAATCAGTGCCGATAAACTGAATCAGTGCTGCCCATCAGTGCCGCATATCAATGCTCATTAGTGCCGCCTATCAGTGCCACCTATCAGTACCCATAACTGCCACCTATCAGTACCCATAACTGCCACCTAACAGTGCCTGTCAGTGACACCTAACAGTGCTCATCAGTGCCACCTAACAGTGCCATCAGTGCTGCCCATCAATGCCACCTAACAGTGCCCATCAGTGTCACCTAACAGTGCCCATCAGTGCTGCCTAACAGTGCCACCTAACAGTGCCCATCAGTGCTGCACATCAGTGCAGCCTATCAGTGCCTTATTTATCAGTTACTTATTTATAAAACTTTATAACAGAAACTAAGAAAAACTTTTTTTTTTTCAAAATGTTTGGTCTTTTAAGTTTGTTTAGCAAAAAATATAAACCCCAGTAGTGATCAAATCCCACCAAACACCAAACAGGGAACAGATGCATATAGATAATAATGATGATAATAATGATAAATACATCATAAATGTGCGAGTAACACACTAGGTTGGGGACCTCATAAAAAGGTGCTGCTCTACAGAGGTGTGACTTATGCCATACGTTAACAGATACAGCAAGCCCATTGAACAGGGGGAACAGATGCACATAGAGCATAATAATAATAAACAATATCTCTTAAATGTGTGAGCAACCTTCTAGGTTTGGAAAAACCATACAAATAATGAAAACACAAATAAAAACCAATTATATTATATAAAACCTCACACACAGGAAAACGAAAAACACAAGTGACTATGTAATGGATATTGAACATTTTTATATTACTATATGGACTTCAGTGATACCTTTCAGAGCTAGTATGCATAACTTATGTATCTAAAAGGTCTCTTGTTGGCATAGCTTGAGGAATTGTTCATTGTTAGTTATTTGACCAGGCATGACTGCAATACTAAACACTTTGAGGTCTTGGATGTTCTTATGATGTTGTGAAGAGAAGTACCAGGGGACACTATGCTTGGTTGAACCCTCCTCTATAAACTTCCTATGTTCACCTATCCTTTTGTTCAAAATTCATTTAGTGCACCCAGTGCACCAAGGAGATTACGCATACATTGTAGACCTTAAACCACATATTGACTAGAGCAGGTAATAAATTGATTTATGTGACAATGCTTGCCTTATGAATCTCAAAGTATTTTGTCCATGACTAATGAACTAGCAAGTTAGACAGTTACAGGTTTTGCACTGGAAAACCTCAGTGCACTTCTTAAAAAAATGACCAAGTGCTTTTGTTTCACTTGTCAGTTTACTCATAGCCACAATTAACAGACCTCACCTTTCTGTAGATGATGTTAAGGGTCTGCAGTAATATCGGACCCAATCTTGAATCATTCAGTAGGATTTGCCAATTCTTGTGTACGATGCATGAAACGGCATAGTGTTTGCAGTTAAACTTAGTAATGAACCAAACACCGTCATGCTTAATGTTATCCTCTCTTTTGCCTCAACCTAATTTGGAATTCCTAGGGGTTCCCTCTGATAGGTATCTCATGTATGCTCTGTCTATTATTTCCTCTGGGTAGCCCTTTTTCCAGAACCTATTCACTCACAAGAACTTGACTCTGTTTTATATAGTCATCTAATTTTGTGCAATTCTTTTTCAAATGACATAATTGTCACATTGGGGTATTGTCCTCCCAAGAAGGATGGTGGGAACACCCGTAATATAAATAGGAATTGCCACTCATTGGTTTGAAATTATGTTTTGTTGCTATACATATATACTGTATATATTGTCCTTAGGTCCATATTTTAATCAGAATCCAAAATGTTCTAATAATAATAATAATTATTATTATATTACTAGTGTAAAATCAGATTGTTTAATGTATGTCCCAAGTTATATATGAATCCGTTTTTGAATAGATTTTACTCATTTTTAAATATTACCTGTCATCGCATTAGGTCCATATATTAACCAGAATGTATTATTTTAATTATTATCACTATTATTATTACTATTTTTTTATTTAATGTTACTAAAATGGTATCATTTAATGTCATTTTTACCTGAAGTTGTTTTGTATATTAATTTTGATACTTCCTATGCTATTGAATAGTTAACATTTTGTTATATTTTTGGTTTTGGGTTCAATACCACTTTAAAGCTACCCTCAAATAACACATAGCTTTACAAGTGATATGGCTGTGTGCTGTAGCTTTATTGTGTGCTTGGCTTTATTTATTGCGAAGAGAATCACTCCCTGTTACTTAATGACAATGGCTGTGTAATGGAATATGATTTTTTTATCCTAGGTAAGCAATCTCTTTCATATGAATAAGAGGAGGTCAAGTGAGGACAAACCTGATATGATGTGCTCACTTAACTTCAGAGGACTACAATGAATGGATATGTGTGAAAGTATAGATCCACCTATAAAGGTGATCAAGTAATAAAAAAGAAATATATTGAAAACTTGTGGGTGGAACTGTGACTTGGTAGTTAGCACATTTGCTTTACAGCAGTGGGTTCATTGGTTCAAAACCCAACTAGGACACTACCTGTAGGAAGTTTACATCTTCTCCCTGTGTCTGTGTAAGTTTCCTTTGGGTACTCCAGCTTCCTCCCACAATCTAAAGACATGCTGTTATGTTAATTGGCTCCTGTTTATTTTGGCCAGAGTATGTGTATGCATTTGAGATAGGGAAGCATAACTCAACGTCCTTCTCTTTTTTGTATGTAGTTTATTGTTAGAGTTTTTTTTTGTCCAAATATCAATTTGAAAATTATAGAAATATATAACAGTAACACAAGCATGGGACCATGTGGATGGTCTGTTTAAGACGGCCGGCGGGTATCTTGTCAATGCTGTAAGTGTGATTTTGTTTTTTATTGCTTATTCATCAATAAAAAGTTACTACACTATCATAGCTTCTGGTCTGGGGCTCTTTTTATTATGGGAGCCCCGGCCTTTTGAAGGTTCTCATCGTTTCCTGCTCATTGCTGTTTGATGATTGGGATGATCTCCCTGGTGGCTGATGCAGATATCCATTGAACCTTTCCATTGATTTGGGATACATGACATCTAGTGGCGAGATTTAAGATGACGACTACCCTTCCAGTGTCTCACATCCAGAGCACCGGGAAGTGGTCTTAAATACTCCATGCATAATCTCCTTATCCATCCGGTTAGTGCAATCTACACCCAGTCTCACTACCACAAGAGTCACGATTATTCTGCTGTATCATCTTTTAACGCATCACAGAAGTCACGTCTATCCTGCATGAACTTTATATATATTTTTTGTTCTTAATTTATATTTATGTCTCATATTTGGAATTTTATTCTGGCAATTAGCGATGCATTTTATTGATTGTATTTAGTATTTTCTGTTTTTTTTTCCCTTAAAGTATAAAGCATCTCAAATAACACTAAAAGCCTTCTAAATGTAGAAAATATATTTTATCAAAAAGGGATGTATCCCTTTATGTAAATCCAACATCAGTTTTTTCCAGCTACATAGATCCATTGTCCATCCTGATGAGCAATGCTCTCACAGTGCACAACACAAACATTACAACCCACACATGAATATCCTTTCTTGCTGCAGTCTCGTCATAACTGACAGTTTCTCAAGTGCTGCCTAGTTGATGCCATTCACCAAAAAAAGGGCCATGATTATATTTGGTTAATGGTGTAAACAGGGGAGCCCCTTGGTTTATTTTCAATTTGAAACAAGCCAGTGGGAGTGGGGGGATTCATATTGGTATCTATTTATAAAACATTTGTTAGATTAGTGTCAAACACACATGTGCATTCTGCATGAATTTTGGCTTTAATTTCTCTAGTAAAGTAATCCCTATGATCGTTATCACCATCTAGTGGCCAAAATGTGGCATATTGTCTAATTGAGATTTTTCAGAAAAACATACTGCATTTTAGACACTAGATGAAGCTGATGATCATAGGCACTGATCTATTAGATAAATGACACCCAAAAGTCTCGCAGTATGCAGTCCAACAAATGTTTTACATATAGACCTCTAGTTCTGTAGTGATTTCACCACCAAATTAATGATTTCTGTTTGCAGCAAATGTTTCAGGTGGGCAGTCGAACTGGCCAAATCTGGCTATTTAGTTCACCCATTCAGTGAACTGTGAACAGCTCTGGTTCAGGTTGACTAAAAATCAAAGCTCATCCATATTCTCCTGTAAGAGTGCTCAAGTTTTGATGCTTGAAACTATGAAAAGAACAAACAGGATGGTACAAGCACCTAAATAATTTACCAAAGTTTGTTAGAGGGTGTAAAACTGATAAAAATGATTACTTACAAAAGTGCAACATGTGAAAGCATGTAAACCAGAAGATGCCTTGCAATGCAGGATATGATTACTATAACAACATACAGCTGTGCTGGCAGGTTAACGCATTTCGGGAGCACACCCCCTTCCTCAGAGCAAAGCTGGCCAGCCATTCCATGCACAGGTGCATAAATACAAATACGCTTGCAAAGCCCCACCAAACCAGGAAGGGCAGAGCCAACATTAATCAGAATAATAAAAAAAAACAAAATCAGGTGTGTGTATGTATATATATATATATATATATATATATATATATGAAACATTTACTCTGCATATAACATTAAACCTACAGTTGCAAGAAAAAGTATGTGAACCCCTTGGGATTACGTGGAGTTTTGCATGAATTGGGCATAAAATGTGCTCTGAACGTCATCTAAGTCACAACAATAGAAGAACACAGTCTGCTGAACATAATACTACACAAACATTAGATGTTGCCATGGTTTAATTGCACATAACATGTAAACATTCACAGTGCAGGGAGGAAAAAGTATGTGAACCTTTGGACTTAATAACTGGTTGACCCTCCTTTGGCAGCAATAACCTCAACCAAACGTTTCCTGTAGTTGCAGATCAGACCTTCACAACGATCTGGAGTCATTTTGGACCACTCCTCTTCACAAAACTGTTTCAGTGTAGCAATATTATTGGGATGCCTGGTGTGAATCGCTCTCTTAAGGTCATGCCACAGCATTTCAATCGGGTTGAGGTCAGGACTCTGACTGGGCCACTCCAGAAGGCGTATTCTGTGCTGTTGCAGCCATTGTTCTGTTGAATTACTTGTATGCTTTGGGTCATTGTCCTGTTGCATCACCCATCCTCTGCAGAGCTTCAGTTGGCGGACAGATGGTCGTACGTTTTCCTGCAAAATGTCTTGATAAACTCTGGAATTCATTTTCCCATCAATGATAACAATCCGTCCAGGCCCTGAGGCAGCAAAGCAGCCCCAAACCATGATGCTCCTTCCGCCATGTTTTACAGTGGGGATGAGGTTTTGATGTTGGTGTGCTGTGCCTTTTTTTCTCCACACATAGTGTTGTGTGTTCTTCCCAAACAACTCAATCTTGGTTTCATCTGTCCACAGTATATTATTCCAGTAGTGCTGTGGAACATTCAGGTGCTCTTTTGCAAACTTCAAACATGCTGCAATATTCTTTTTGGACAGCAATGGCTTCCTCCGTGGTGTCCTCCCATGTACTCCATTCTTGTTTAATGTTTTCCTTATTGTAGATGTGTCAACAAAAATGTTAGCATGTGCCAGAGATTTCTGTAGGTCTTTAGCTGACACTCTGGGATTCTTCTTTACCTCATGCAGCATTCTGCGCTGTGCTCTTGCAGTCATTTTTTACAGGACGACCACGCCTAGGGAGAGTAGCAACAGTGCTAAACTTTCTCCATTTGTAGACAGTCTGTCTTACCGTGGACACATGAACATCAAGGCTTTTGGAGATACTTTTGTAACCCTTTCCAGCTTCATGCAAGTCAACAATTCTTGATTGTAGGTCTTCTGAGAGCTCTTTTCTGCGAGGCATGGTTCACATCAGACAGTGCTTCTTGAAACCAGTAAACCCAAAACAGGTGTGTGTGTTTTTTAAGGGCAGGACAGCTGTCAGCAACACATCCAATATCATCACAATGATTGGAGTCAAGGTTGGCTCACTCCTGGCTCCAATTAGCTCTGGGAGAAGTCATTAAGCTAGGGCCTCACATACTTTTTCCTCCCTGCACTGTGAATGTTTACATGTTATGTGCAATTAAACCATGGCAACATCTAATGTTTGTGTAGTATTATGTTCAGCAGACTGTGTTCTTCTATTGTTGTGACTTAGATGACGTTCAGAGCACATTTTATGCCCAATTCATACAAAACTTCACGTAATCCCAAGGGGTTCACATACTTTTTCTTGCAACTGTATATACTTGTTTTGTGCGCAGAGAGTATGCCCATAGGGTGGAGTTATAGTGGTTAATCTGAGTATATTTTTGTAAAAAATATATATTTGATAAACAGTATCACAAATATTATGTGGTATGTCAATTTTTTTTTATTCTACAGGCTCTTTGCTTTCAGAAAACATTATATATAATATCGTATAGGTTTATGTAATTTTTAGGCCTAAAATGTGAATGTATGAAAAAAACGGCTCTAGCAGTGAAAAGGTTGAAAAGGTTGAATCTGAATCTGAATCTGTTAAAAAATTTTTAAAAAAAACTGTTAATCCTTACAGGAATCTTAAGCTAAAAAAAACTTCCCATGCTCTCTGCTTGTTATGCATTGTTATCATCTACATTGTTCTCAGTTATCTCGAAGTAGAAATAAGAAAGGTTTTCTGTAGTCCTACCGTAGACAGACAAATCTGTTCCTTCATAGATACAGTGCAATGAAGCCTCGTCACCCTTTGTGATAGATATTTTTTGGGCCTACAATAATTTTTAACATTATTGTGAACTTATGATAGGGGTCTCAATTCCTGCAACTTATTTACCATCTGTTGCAACACCCCCCCCCCCTTCCTTAGAACATCTCCTGTAGATGTCTATGACAGTAAGGCCACCTGGCTGAATAGGCCCTGGAGTCGTCATTTCTAACACCTAGGGAGTATTTTCATAGACCTAGCTGTGGGAACTGGCTTCAAAGGAGGTATACTTTGCTGAACATTGGCCTATACAGTTGGCCAATATCTTTCACAAGTCACAGAGCCCCCCTTTGAACAGAAATGGCAAATTACTGTAACTTATTGAAGGGTATGACTACCTGGAATGGAGGAGGAAGGGGTAAAAAGTTTGCCATTGCTCACATTTCTGCCTCTTTGTCCCTTGCCTCTTTGTTAGCCCAGTCATCAGAATGTCTGCATAATGTATTATTCTATGTTTCTTTTCTGTAACTTTCTTTCCTGTAGTCATCTCTTTGTATTGGTAACATTTGCTGTTTGCATAGTAATATTACGACTTTTAAAGTTATACCGGCTACATTACATTTTGTTATATTTGATTAATAGCAAGCTTCTTTTCTGTGTAAATAAATTAGATCTTTATTTTTAGCACAGTTGTTATTATTTGGTATTAACATTATTGTTATTAACCACATCAGGATTGGTTAAATTCATGCAAAGACAAAAGGTTGTAATCACATTATAATCTTAGATAGAACCAAGTGAATAAGTGTCATAGTAAAACTGGCAAAACACCTTGGACAACAAGTGTGTTAATGGCAGGATAATGAAGAAAAAATAAATGAAAACAGTCTCATGAAAGAAAACAAATGCAGCCACCACATCTAAGGACAGGTAAGTTACAATACATCATATGCAATTTTGATTTTGGGTTTAGATTGCTATATTTAGATTGGTTGTAAACCTCAGACATGAAATATGAACAAAGCTTATCCCTCTATACTATGTACTTGTCTTAATTAAGAGCACTAAGTGTCATTTTGTTCTGCTGCCTCACTCATGTGCTATCAGCATGAATCACTTCTGGCAAGTTTTCTTGACACCAAGAGAAAAAAGGTGACAGGGGAGAGACCTCTAGCACACAGCCTGTGGTCGTCAGCCTCAGCTCTGTTCTGGTTTACTGCATGAAGAGGGTGTGTCCAGGGGCGGACTGACCATTTGAAAACTCGGGCACTGCCCGAGGGCCCGGGAACAGTAGGGGGCCCCATGAGATGCCCCTTGTACCTTTTTTCATAGGCTTTTTTGAGTTTGGGCAAGGACACAGGGGCCCCATGATCCCCTATTGCCCGGGGGCCCCATGAGTTGTCAGTCTGCCCCTGGATGTGTCTTTTCCCTCCAATCATCTCTCAGAGCTCTCCTCACTGAGCTCTGTAGAGTGTGATTTCAGCTCTCCATCCTGTTTTCTGAAAGCTTTGCATTTTGGATGTAGAGAGGAGAAGACTGCAGATAAACAGATACAACTTATATAGGAGGATTTGTTTCATTTCTGGGTATCACCTGAGGCCAGTCACTTCATTGGATATATGTAAGGGTTTACAACCACTACAAATACAACCACTACAAATACAGTATATTCATAGACAAAAGTAGTCAGCATATAGGGATGTAAAATGAGTCATGAGATTCTATGCACAATGACAGGTGAACAGCTCAGCCTATCCTCAGACCTAATCTCCTGACATGTATACTTGGAGGAAAAGTGTGCAGATTTCAGCATCACTTACTATTTCAGGAATGCACAAAGAAGCAAATGCACATTGAAATCATAAAGGTAAAGGTTATTTCCCTAACAGCAGAAAAGACTCTGAAACACCTTCCAATTTTAACCATGCCATTTACCCTTGTAATCCTTCAAGCAAATTGATGGAAAATGTAAAACTTTCTCATTTTTAGGGTTTGGAAATTTTGTCTTTTCATTTTGATTTGTGGGTTCTGTGAAACTTGGATAAGCACCTGTCAAGAATGAATGTTCATCTTTTTTTCTTTTATATAAAACATACACATGGCTTGTGTAGCGAGCATATCTTTAAAGCATCACTTCTGGCAGTTGAATTTTATTTAAAGTCATTGCGCGTAAGAAAAGAAAAAGCCGTATTAGTTGCATCCTGAAAACACTACAGAATCCTTATAGGGTTTCTTATAGTTTTGATCTCTGAGAGCAGTAAGCTTTTGCAACTCCATTAGGCTCTAAAACCTTTCTCCATAGCTTGCTCGGAAGAAAAGAAATATATGCTTTATAGAAATCAAGCAGAGTCTACATGCCTCCTATTTTTCTGAAACACAAAGGATGGTCAGAATTATACCTGCAAACTATCTCTACACTGAAAGCCTAAAGCTGAACAGCTGCGGTCTAAAAACTTTGTACCAACGAATAACACTTCTGTTTTCTGTACATCCAAAGTAATTGAAAAAAAATGATGTGTGTTGCTTCTACTGTTAAAGTCACAGAATCTGTTAAACAATAAAACTCTATTGCAGTATAAAGTTCAGTTTAGGAAAGTTATAGGGCTTAGCTCAGCTGTCATTAATATGGATTTTTTAATAATAATTAATTATGTGCTAGATTTTTGCTTAGTGAACAAAAAAATATAGTGAATACAATGAATGGTTCAAGGTGTCACCAACATACAGCCATGTAGTAACAAACTGAAAGCATACCTCAGATAACTTATCACAGTATGCTAGTTACCAGTTTAACCATTTCTGCATATAGACATCCTGTCTAGTAGTAATCACATCTATGTAGCACACAGTGGTTAGTCAAGTAAAAGAGAAGTTAAGGAAAGAGGTTACATCTAGAATGTTTAAGCTATATGTTCCACTCATAGATAAATGTATCATTGGTACTGTGTTTAAGATCCATCAGTCTTTTCATGGGGTAATGGATGTTAAGATCACCAATTATCTCAGTCAATCCTTTAGGCGCAAGGGACTTCCATTTTCTAGTAATATTTATTATTGTGACTAATAGCACATAAGTGACTGTAGTCCTGTGGTGTACATTGAAGTTCTCAGTATGGATATTCAACAGAGCTAAAACTATGTAAAGTAATAATGGTTTACAGGCTCTGACATTGTAATAAATACTTGTTTCCTTAAAGATTTTAGAGATTTACTGTACACTGCCACAATAAGTGACTCAAGGAACCCATGGAATCACATTGACTTCAGCATTGTGGCAATGAGTGTGCTGAACATTTGCATAATGCATGTACCACCTATGTGTAATTTTTAGTGATAATTCCCAATGAGTGGAGCAATGTGAGTATAACAATGAACTTTGTACAGCCTTTCACCATTGATATGAAAGGTCAAGATTAAAAAAAATGTAAGCATTTCTGCAACAAGCGACCATTTTGGGAATGCTCTGAGTTTTGGGGATAGGTACTGCAATGTGCTGAATTCTAATATTGAAATGTTTTTTTAACAACCTGCTTTCCAAGCCTATTCCGATATGTCTCACCTAAATTTATTAATCAGCTTTTTTTACTAGAAAATTACGTAGAACCCCCAAACATTTTATTTCTATATACACTATATTGCCAAAAGTACTGGGTTACCTGCCTTTACACACACATAAACTTTAAAAGCATCCAAAGTCTTAGTCCGTATGGTTCAGTATTGAATTGGCCCACCTTTTGAAGCTATAAACAGCCTCAACTCTTCTGGGAAGGCTGTCCACAAGGTTTAGGAGTTTGTCTATGGGAATGTTTGACCATTCTTCCAAAGTGCATTTGTGAGGTCAGGCACTGATGTTGGACAAGAAGGCCTGGTTCGCAGTCTCCACTCTAATTCATCCCAAAGGTGTTCTGTTGGGGTGAGGTCAGGCCAGCCAAGTTCCTTCACCCCAAACTTGCTCATCCATCATATGGACCTTGCTTTGTGCACTGGTGCTCAGTCATGTTGAAACAGGAAGGGGCCATCCCCAAACTGTTCCCACAAAGTTGGGAGCATGAAATTGTCCAAAATGTCTTGGTAATCTTAAGAGTTCTCTTCACTGGAACTAAGGAGCCAAGCTAAACCCCTGAAAAAAAACACCATAGTCCCCCCCTCCACCAAACTTTACACTTGAAACAATGCAGTCGGGCAAGTACCATTCTCCTGGCCAAACCCAGATATGTCTATCAGATTTCCAAACAGAGAAGTGTGATTTGTCACTCCAGAGAACACATCCCCACTGCTCTAGAGTCCAGTGGCGGCGTGTTTTACACCACTGCATCCGACGCTTTGCATTGCACTTGGTGACATAAGGGTTGGATGCAGCTGCTTGGCCATGGAAACCCATTCCATTAAACTCTCTATACACTGTTGTGCTAATCTGAAGGCCATACGAAGTGTGGAGGTCTTTATTGACTCTGCAGACAGTTGGTGACTTCTGCACACTGTGCACTTCAGCGTTCACTGACCCAGCTATGTTATTATATGTGACCTATTACTTTGTGACTGAGTTGCTGTTGTTCCCAGTTGATTCCACTTTGTTATAAATTTAATACCAATAACAGTTGACTGTGGAAACTTTAGTAGCAAGGACATTTCACAGATGGACTTATTTCACTGGTGGCAGCCTATCACGGTACTACTCTTGAATTCACTGAGCTCCTGTGTATATATATATATATATACCTTATTTTCCGGCATATAAGACGACTTTTTAACCCATGAAAATCTTCTCAAAAGTCGGGGGTCGTCTTATACGCTGGTATACGGCATGCTGACACTTGGTGTCAGGGCGGCACTTTTTAGGGGGGCAGCGCCGCCGCCGCCGCCCCCCCTTCCAACCGAAGGGACACTAAGTACAGGGGCGGGCAGGGGGCTGCTGTTTCTTACCTGGCTCCCAGTCCCACGACGATCCAGTCCAGGAAGCGCGGCTGCTCCTTCATTCAGTTCGGCCACTCGATGTTCGCACGGCTCCGCCTCCTCACTGGTGATTGGGTGCCAGAACTGTAGCTCAGAAAAGGCAAACAGGTGGCCAATCACCGGCAAGGAGGTGGAGCCGAGCGGCCCCACAAAAATCGAGTGAGGGAGCGGCCGGTAAGTGTGCCACGTATGCTGGCTGCAGCAGCACCATGCTGGAATAGGGGTCAGCAAGTGTCATTGGTTTCAGTGGGAGGAATAGTGCCCCATCATTGGTGTCACTGATACTAATGATGGGGCATTATTCCTCCCACTGACACCAACGATGGGGAACTATTCCTCCCCCCACTGACACCAACGATGGGGCACTATTCCTCCCCCCCAATGACACCAACGATGGGGCACTATTCCTCCTCCCCACTGACACCAACGATGGGGCACTATTCCTCCCCCCCCCCACTGACACCAACGATGGTGCACTATTCCACCCCCCACTGACACCAACGATGGGGCTCTATTCCTCCCACTGACACCAACGATGGAACACTATTCCTTCCCCCACTGACACCAATGATGGGGTACTATTCCTCCCACTGACACCAATGTTGGGACACTATTTCTCCCACTGACACCAATGACGGGGCACTATTCCTCCCACTGACACCAAAGACGGGGCACTATTCCCCCCACTGATACTAATGATGGGGCACTATTCCTCCCACTGATACCAGTGATGGGGCACTATTACTCCCACTGATACCAATGATGGAGCACTATTCCTCCCACTGATACCAATGATGGGGCACTATTCCTGCCACTGACACCAATGATGGGGCACAATTCCTCCCACTGACACCAATGAAGGGGCGCTATTCCTCCCACTGACACCAATGATGGGGCGCTATTCCTCCCACTGACACCAATGATGGGGCACGATTCCTCGCTTTGACACCAATGATGGGGCACGATTCCTCGCTCTGACACCAATGATGGGGCACTATTCCTCCTACTGACACGCTAAGAATCAGAAGTGTGCATAGTAGCCTAAAAACCAAAGAGTTGGAAAGTAAGTGTCCTTGCCTGCTTTGGTACAGTAACTAATATAGCTTGGAGCAACTCTTAAGAAAATGCACTTGGGATAAAGTATAAATACCATTATCAGTCAAGTAAACAGTCAAGATATGTTTATTAGATAGACCATCCACCCTAGGGGATCTATAATTGATCAGTGATTCTATCACCCTCTAAATTTCTAAGTGTGTAGAAGGTTTAGAATGTTAAAAGACCTGCTTCTCTGAGACTAAGCAGTGGCATACTATTAAAACATATTTATTAAATGTGGAACAAGAAAGCTGAGTGATATCAAGATTATCTAATAATTGTGTAAAGTAGTATAAAACTCAAGGAACACATTTGAAATATACTGGAGGGCAGAATATTTATTTAACACCCTGCCAGGAGGGTGTTTGGTGTGCGGCATTGTCACTCTGTCCTATGCACACAATTTAGTCTGGTGCATCTCTGGGAGAGGCAATGGTGAACATGTAGGCACATTCACAGGCGCCCTTGTCATGCGTGATGTCACCCACTGATGATTGCGGTGGGTGTGGTGCATGCATGACAAAAGTACTAAGGAAGACTGCAGTTGCAGTTCTCAGTGCCACCTGGCTTCCTTTTCAATCTCTCTCTCTTTTTTTTTCTTTATAAAGGGCTGTTTTACTGTTGGGTTATATGTTGCCTGATGTTTTTAGCATTCTCTCATCTTTTTAGACTTACTGCTGGTTGGGGCTGTGAAGGTTTCCTGAGTGTGCTCCAGTACATTGACACATGAGAGGAGTTGTTGCCACCTTGGTGCATTGGGTGTGTTTGCCAGGGAAGGCCAGGCTACATCCAATATGATTTGGAATATTGTGATAAGATATTTACTGATCTGATGTTGATAATGACTATATTTACTGGTTGTTATGATGTTTGCATTCAATTTTGTTTCTATAAGTATGCTTGCATCTATTATATACAGTATTCTCCTGTATTGTGATCCTGGGCTCATATCGTGTTCCTAAGGAAGCAGTGTCAGCTGCAAAATGCATAAAGCCATATCTGCCATGAATTGTTATGAACACCATCTTGAAAATATAGCTGTGCACATGTGCCAACATTTGTATTGATGTGTGTCATTCAGCATCGTCATGGCAAAAAAGCACAGAAGTATTGTGTGTTTATAGGATGCAGGATCAATATTGTTGGTTTTATCTGATTTGAATGTGATGCAACAATAACATTGGTTTTAACTATTTATAAAAATATTGCCATGGCTATGTGATTTACTAATATGATGCCTTAAAAGTCCAATCTATTGTCCTTCCTTTGTGTATACATTTGTATTAGCTTAAATGCATCTGAATCCGTGCCAGCTGGAACGATTGGCTGCTCTCTAGGGAACTGTTCAAATAATTCACTTAATAGCTCACTCTCATACATGCTGCCTGATCATAGATGGGGGAGGCATACAATCGTTTACATTTCTATGATTCTGAAAAGGTAAAAAAAAAAAGTATAGAGTATATTTATTGTTAAAAACCATACAAAAAGTATATTATATTGAATCAATTGGGCCTGTCAGCTCTCCTGCAACCATCCAGTGACTGGAATCTGTGTGCTCTACCTGTTGTGAATTACACATCATTTGTAAGTGATCGCATATAATAAATGTATGCTGTACAATTGTATAATGTATTGTTATTAAAAAAATGTTGTATTGATATTATCCTTTCAAATATACTCTACACATCTCCGGAGTAAGCAAATATTGCAGTTTGTAAAACACCATCATATCAAGTATAATTTGTGAACCAATTACTAGCTATTTCTTTTTTTTGTCAAGACAAAGGGACAAATAAGGCATATGGTCGGCTATGGGGGTTCTTCGAGAGAGTGTGGGTTTCAGGATCAATTGTGCACTCTGGTTCTGAATTGGAATGCACAACTGATGTTATGTTATTGCATGACATTTTTAGAACTGGGCAGGATTGGCTGGGCTTTTTTCCATTTTTTTTAAACTAATAATACAATTGTTTTTAAAATATAATTTTCCATCATTATAACACATGTAAAGCCCCTTCAAAAATGTCTGTGTTGTTGTATCTACTTGCACCGGATAACCTATTATTCTGAGGGACAGCAAGGTCTGTGTTTACCTACACTAACCTCCTGTACTACTGCCAGAGGTCATGTTGTAGGTACTTTTACTTGTGGTAGGTCTCCTAAAGCCACACCACCTTCAGTTTTCCTTGAGACTGTTTTGGCAACATGTCTGACACCAGAAAGAAGAACACTAATGCTAATGCTGGAAGACCTTCACAACTGGCATTTTTCTTATGTCCAGTGCAAGTTTTGTAATGGTCATGTGATTAATTCTGAGCAACCTGTAAAACTTTCTCTGTTTTCTGTAGGTAGTGCTTCAGGTTCCTAACAGTTTCCGTTTATACTGGAGGAGTTCCTGTCACAACTATATAGTCTGACTCCCTTCCCAAAGAATAGGGGTTCCAAGAATTGTCCCCTTCCCTCCCTTCAGTACATTACTGCCCTCTGTATCATGTTCTGAGTGTATGGTCTCACCTGCCTCAACAGGGAGCTTGACTGCTGCACACAGTTCTCTTTCAGATCCCCTCTTCTCTTAAGTGAAGAGGAATTTTCAGAGGATACAACTTCTTGCCACAAAGTCATGGATAGCCTAATCTAGGTTAAAACCTGTCTGCATCAAGTCTGTGCAATATATTTGGATTTTTTTTCTACGATTTTCAGCTCTTAATTATAAACCTGCCTGGTTTCTCTTTTTAAATTGCAGCCTTGTAAAAAAGTTTACTTACATTGAGTGAGTCTGTACAAACTTTGTGAATTTTATCTGTAAAATTCTACACTGGTTCAACTCTACATATACTCTGGACATGTAAATCTCTCAGATCTTACTGGAACAGCGTTTTCCATTTGATCTCAACAGTCACCAATGCCTCAGTGACTCCAAACCCGGCTCTAGCTCTCCTCCACATAGGAATCAATAAATTCCCTAAAGACTCATGCACCATAATTATCCACACTTTGGCAGCTGCTAAAACCAACATTACTAAATTATGGAAATCTCCCAAGATCCCTTCTCTCTCTGCCCTTATAACAGACCTCAACTTTCAATGTGATATGGAAAGAAGGTCAGCCCTCAACAACTCTTCCCATCACAAATTCAAATACCATTGGTCTCGATGGCTACAGAATCCAAATCGCTCCATAAAATGATAATATTTCTATAAATATCAAACAACTAGACTGTTACACTAGACTGGTGCTCACGTCACACCCCCTTCCCCGCCTTTTCCTGACAATCCTGACAATTCATGAGCTGTAAGCCATAATCATCACAAGTATGACAAATCACGGCTTGAACTATCTTGCTTTGCATGTAATGAGTCTATCTCATATATTCGTTTCACCTTTTAAGTTTCATTACTGAAATAAATGAACTTTTGCACGATATTCTAATTTTTTGAGTTTCACCTGTATATCTTCAAGATGCTGTCCATAGCAGTTCATGGCAGATGTGGCTTTATGCATTTTGCAGCTGACACTACTTCCTCAGGAGAATGATATGAGCCCAGGATTACAATACAGGAGAATCTACAATAGATAAAAGCATACTTATAGAAACAAAATTGTATACAAACATCATAACCACTAGATATAGTCATAGTCCCAATGCCTTACTGCATCAATTGAAAACATTATGCATTCAAAACAGTGCATACCTCAGACTATTAAAATGCACCTTCTCAGTCACAAAATCAACCCACTGGGGTGAAGGAACTCTCTGACATGATATGTGTTGCAGGGAAGGATAGCACTTGAAGTGCATGTTGGGCTACCTGCAGATAGCGGTCCATCTTGGACACCTAGCAAATCGTGAATGCAATCATTAAAATAGCTGCACCTGAAAAAATGCATCCTCACTCTAAGCATGGCCATACGCTAATAGATTTTCAGACAAAGATATTTATACAAAAATGTGTACAAATATTCTTTGTTCATTCAATGAATGGATGAATGTCTTTCAAAAATGTCATTTACTTTTAATATACAGTAAGAATTAAAATGCCCACGGGATTTTATATGAGGTGCAGCACAGAAAACAATATAATGAAAAAAGAAGTTTTCTTGTATTATGAATGTCTCAATAAAATAAACTAGCTGATCTAATGTAATTAAAGCTCCATAATTAACCCACAAATATAAGTATTTAAATTAAACAAAGTAACAGTTAAGGCTCCATGCACACTGGAAAATGTTTCTGCTTGCAGAAGAAAAATGCTAAATGTGGCAAAATACATGTAAACGCAGTACCGCATTTAGCCACATTTTTACCGTGGTAGGGGGTTTATTCATTTAATTGGCTAGAATATTGCCATTGAAGTAAGCACCCAAGCGCTAAGCAGGGGTAGTGATTTGGTGTGTTTAGATGTGTTTATGTGTTTTTGCAGTGTTTAGCATTTTTTTGGCCAAAATGTTCTTTTCTTGAACATGATTCTTCTGCGTTCAGGAGAGGGATGTTAAACTGGTCATACACACTGCCGATATTAAACTCATTGGCACATAGGCTTTTACTGAGTTGAGTTCAGGGGCTTTGGCACAAAAAAAACGCCAAAATGCATGAGGCCTAAATGTTAAAATCAAATACTGTGGTTAAATAAAAATAAATAAATAAATGAAACATCAGCCCCTTACTCCTTGAATAAGAATCCCTAATCTGGTTCTGTCTGCACTTCACAAATGGCCTTTTTTAAACATTACAGACCTTCCTATCTCTACTCTCACCTACAAGGTTGAATTCCATGAGGCTACCACCTCTGCATTGGAAATACATATCTGAAATGGCATCCTTATTCAGCAACAAGTGTAGCCATATGGGAATTGTCCCATCAAATGCCCCCCCCCCCCCCAAACACCTATGCCTACAGAGTGCTGAATCAAGCCAAATACATTCTTTGCTGTCCTACCTTGGAGTAGGACAAATTCTGCTCCATTTTGGATAATTTCATGGATTCCCCATATGATTTTCCCAAGGATGGTTTAATGTTCTCCTTGAAGCTCCCACTTCTCTTTACTGCCAGTGCCCCACATCCCCTCCTCCTCATACTCCTCCTTTTCCTCTTGCTCCCTCTGCCCACATAGAGTCCATAGGAATAGGATCTAGCTGGCCCTGAGACAGAAGTAGATCCAGCCTTTCCACCTGCTGCTGTGCCTCCAGTTTCTGGTCTATATACAGTACCACTCAGTGTGTGTTCCAACAGGAACACAAAAGGGATTTTGTTGCTAATTCACATTACATAAAAGGATACTGGTCACTGGTGACAATATGCTGCATGTGTCCTAAAACAGAATCCACTGATAAGGTGATGGCCTGCTGCTCGTGAAGCTTCGGAATCATGGCCCACAAAGTTATAGCACATCAGAGATCTGACAGGTAGTTTGTGTTAATGCTGCATCTCAATCAAGCAAACACCTAAACCACCTAAAGCAGTCACACACTCTTCTGGTCTGCTACAGGACAGCCTGAAAGCCAGGGTAACCAACCAGGAACTAATAAAAACACCAGGTTGAAGACATATGCCAGACAAGGTATGTGTTTGAACTTTCTTTAGAGAAGGGAGGCCAGGAGGTTGGTGACCTTTCCTGGCACAAAATGGTCTCCCCAAGAAAACCAAGCTGCAAAAAAGCACAACAACATTTTGCTTGGGTCATTACTTAGATTATGGGGCATTGAGGAAACTAATGGTTCTGAGGAGTCAGAGGATGAGGCCATTGAGGAGGAAGGGGTGGAGGTGAACAAACTATTACCTACACCAACATGCAACATATGGGGATGCCAACACCAGCTCAAGTGGTGTGCCCCCTCCTGCATCCTTTCCAACCACTGTTAAAGGTACTCAGTTTGAAAGAGATGTAACATCCCTGCCCATGCTTTCTGGACCACGTGACTGTGATCATGAAGATCATGCTGCTGACAGCATGGTCCAGCAACATAGACACATTACCAAGTGCTGATGGATAGCAGGGATGGCTTCTGGGCAAAAAAATGGTGGCCAGGTACTGGCCACTGTAATGTAGCACAAGTCATAAACTAATGTTAGGGGATGTGTTCCACAAGCTAGAATAGGAATAGCTCTAAACCTGGAAGTTTTCCCAGCTATCTCTGAGACACTGGACATTGGGGTGATTAGAAGGCTTTTTTTCCCCTCCAGCAGCACATCTGCCTGATAAAGAATGCTGCTGAAGACTGGAAAGGGGAGGTTAGGAGACCTATAGTGAGGTTCAAGTCTATGTTCAGTCCCAATCAATGTGGCCTTATGCTAACCCTCTTATCCTCTTGATGTGCCACAAGGTAAGTCTCTCAAACCCCTTCTGAAACTTCCCTACCTATCTTTTGAGGTCACAGATATTGCAGTGGAGAAAATGTGCTATGGTGGAAAGGTGAAATCTGAGGATTGAGGAGGAGTGCAGGCCTTTGCTGCTTACTGGTATCATTGAGTTTCTGCTCCCACCAAGCTTGGTGCTGAAGGTTCATGTGTCTCCTTATGCTAGTGCTACCTAAATGACTGGTAGTATTACCATGATCCTTCACAGGTAGAGGCTGAAGACCACAATGGTGCTGTCAGCAGCAGATGTGTAAAAAAAGGCCCAGATGCAGAGGTCCTTGGACCAGCCCTATGGATAGCAGTGACCAGTATCCATTGAGCAGTGCCATGTAGTGGTTTGGGAAGTCTGCTCCCTCTAGTACTCTGCAAGCTTCCCCTACCCATGGATAAAATCCTCTCTTGCTGCTGTTTTGACTGTCCAGGAGGGAACCTCACATTTGATCATCTGACTTTGTCTAGAACCAAGAGAAAAGGGTCTCTTCCCCACAACCCTTTCCCAGTGGATTTATAAGAATCTGAAAGCCGCCTTTAACAAAGGGACCCCTGATTCCAGCTTAACCACTTGCCCTCCAGAAGATTTTACCCCCTTTCTGACCAGGCCATTTTTTTATATATTGCACTGTGTTACTTTAACTGTTAATTGTGCAGTCATGCAACACTGTACCAACATGAAATTTTAACATTTTTTCACACAAATAGACCTTTTTTGGTGATATTTGATTGCCACTCAGGTTTTTATTTTTTGATCTATAAATGATAAACGATCGACAATTAAAAAAAAAACATTTTTTTACTTTCTGTTATAAAACATATCCAATAAAAAATGTAACAACATTTTTTAAAAATTTCAATATTCTTAAATTAATTTAGGCCAAAATGTATTCTACTACATATTTTTGGCAAAAAAATCCCAATAAGTGTATATTAACTGGTTTGCGCAAAAGTTATAGCATCTGCAAACAATGGGATATATACTGGAATATTTATTTACTTATTTTAAAACTAGTAATGGCGGTAATCAGCACCTTATAGTGGGACTGTAATAGTAAGATGGTCGATCTGACACTAACTTACACTTTGTGGGAACCAGTGACACTAATACAGTGATCAGTATGACTGTCTAATCACAGCACAGCTGGGGCAGCGGGCATGCATGTGCCTCCTACCCGGAAGAGCTGGATCATGTACTAGGTATGTGATCCAATGCGGGAGAGCTGCCTTGCGGCTACACATCTAAGTGATACGGTTGGCAAGTGGTAACATAAGTTTATTCCTGACTAACAGGGTGCCCCTAATTGGTTACTCAAAACAAAATAGGCAGCTTCGTTACCATTTAATGTTCTGTCAGTGGTCAACCTCTCTACCCATCAGCAGTGTCTCACAGCAGGCAGAGTACAAGAGAGAGCCTTAACCACTTGCTCTCCAGAGGATTTACCCCCCTTCCTGAGCAGGATAATTTTTTGCAATACGACTATGTGTTACCTTTAACTGACAATTGCGCGGTCATGCAATGCTGCATCCAAATGAAATGTATGTCATTTTTTTCCCACAAATAGAGCTTTCTTTTGGTGGCATTTGATCACCTCTGTGTGTTTTATATTTTGCACTATAAAGAAAGAGAGACCAACAATTTTGAAAAAAAAAAAAACAATATTTGTGACTTTTTGCTTTAAAACATATCCAGTAAAAAATTTTCAAATTTCGTCATAAATGTTGGCCAAAATGTATTCTGCTACAAAAAATCTCAATACGTGTAAATTAATTGGTGTATGTGAAAGTTATAGCATCTACAAATGGCGGTATATATACTGGAATTTTTTTTTTTATACTAGTAATGGCGGCGATCAGCGACTTCTAGTAGGACTACGGAGGGCATTCTGACACTGGGGGGAGGGGGGGGGGGTACTAGTTAACTGTCACTGACATCCTCAGTGAAACTAATACAGTAATCAGTGCTAAAAATCCCTGACACTGTACTAAGGCAGAACTACTGCTACAGAGTGGCGGGGCTGCGCAAAATCACATATACAGTATACACGTGATTATGTATTTCTGGATGGGGGGAGGCTACAGCTGTCGATCATCGGGTCCCGGCTGGAGATTCCCTGCCGGCACCCAGCAATCACCGAGGAACACTGATGGGGCAGAGGTCTGCATGTAAACAATACAGATCTCTCCCCTGCAGGGGCAGACTGACAACTCATGGGGCCCCCGGGCAATAGGGTATCATGGGGCCCCTGTGTCCTTGCCCAAACTCAAAAAAGCCTATGAAAAAGGTACCAGGGGCATCTCATGGGGCCCCCTACTGACCCCGGGCAGTTCCCAAGTTTCCAAATGGTCAGTCCGCCCCTGCTCCCCTGTCAGCTCTAGCATGCTGCTTTGTATTCCTCTGCATAGCAGAGCAATACAAAACAGCATGCCTCCCTAGTAAAACAGAGCACAAAGCACACACAGTAAAATACACACAGCACACAGTTAACCCTCTGATCGCCCCATATAATAATTTTTAGGATTACTATGCTCTGTATGGTGCTGTTAGCTACTATGGGTTAGTCTTCTTGGTACACTGTGCTGACAGGTACACAGTGCAGAACACTCAACTTTGTACATTTTGGCTATACAGCATACTGTATGTAAGATCACTCTACTCTGTTCAATTTGCTGTACATATGTATTCCACACCACGGTACTATATACACTGAGCTGTGCATTATAGATTATATACTACATATTATTAACCACCAGGATTTTGTTTAATTAATAGACACAGATAAAGACAGATTTATTATCAATTCTAGAAATGTTTTAGAACTTCAGAATTATGCCCTTTTCAATACATGGGTACATTTTCACTAGCTAATTATAAGGAGCATCCACTCTTTCTCCTGGCATGATTAATAATTTAGTTCTTCTGCTGCTAGCTCCTGCAAGCTTGTGACATTATAATAAGATTCTAATTGATCAAAAGTGTATTTGTATGGTACATGGGTTTTGGGGGTAGAAAAAACATGATGTCATGCTTGGACCTATAATGCTAAAATACTCAGTACTGCTGAAAGTGTTTTTGTACCTGCAGCCTGCATTTACCTCCAAGGTAACATTGTTTGAGATACAGCACAGTACATTCCACCTCGCACAGCAATCCAGATTAATGCATTCTTTTGCTATAACCTGTACTACATTGCATTATTATAAAAGCCTGCATTTATCAGTGGAAAAGGTTAATGTGCAGAGATACATATCATGCTGGGAGTAATTTAACCTAGAAAAGAACTAATGCTACATTCACACTGGTATTGAAAGCAGGCATTTAAGGGACATGTTTAATGCTCCTCAAATGCCTATGCAAATTATACTATGGAGAGCAAACAGTGCTGTTCACATTATTAAAACACGAAGCTTTGCTTCAAAATTGAAGCCTCATGTCGAGTCTGGAAGAGTTTGAAGCCTTTCAATGCCTTCCATTTACGTCTATGGTAATGTTCTGCAACCACGTTGTCAGGCATTTGTGAGGTGGTTGCAGTGCGGTTGTGGTGCCGTTGCGATGTGTTAACAACACTACAGTTTATTATAGGCATTTGTGGTGCAGTTTTACCGTGCCTTTAACATGCATCAAGCGCACCAAACAGTGCACATACGGCATTTGGGGAGCTTTTTTTAACCCCTTCACACTGATGCCACACGAATGTGTGGCCTCACCGAACTGAGATTTTTTTCTGTGGAGCCTCAAATTTGCACAGCAAGCTCCCAGCACAAAGAACGGGGTGCCACATGATCACTGATAGCCTCTGATTGGCTATCACAGTGATCAGTCACTATACAGCCCACCCCCCTTGTTTTTTTTCTCTCTCTAAATGGAGGAGAGATATACATTGTTAAAAAAAAAAAAAAACTGTTTGTTAAAAAAAAAGATAAATAAATATTAAAAAATAAAGTAAAAAATATTTAGATCAAGGTTTGATCTAGTTCAGTGCCAGGGTTACTGTTTGGGTCAAGGTCAGGGTCAAAGGTAAAGATCAAAGTTCACGGGAAAAATGTGCACTATTGTTTCTGGTCTGTACTACGGGTACAAACAATAAATAACATACACATATATGGTATCGCTGCGATCGTCAAGAGCTGGAAAATTTATTTTGGGTTGTTCTTTGGTGGTAGGTTATGGTAGTAACAAGAAACACACAGCTAAATTAAAAAAATATTTTTTTTTTTTACTATTTTGGGCCAGTTTTCCTTTGATAATAAAAAAAAAATCAGGAGATATCCATTACTATGTACCACCAAATGAAAGCCCAATTTTTCCTGAAAAAAAAACCAAGGTATAATTCACCTGGATGTACAGAGTAGTTGTGATGATATAAACGGTTGTACTAACACATGTCAAAGTTGCAAAATTGTGCTTAGACTTTAATATTTGTTTTAGCCTTAGGTGTGAAGGGGTTAACATGCAATAAACGCTAGTCAAATGCACCTATTAACGTGCATTAATGCTATATGTGCATTTATTAAAGGTTAACATTTTGAGTCAAATGAGAACAAGCCCTAACAAGGATGAGAGGAGGAGGATGTGGAGAGCAGTGCTTCAGTATGGAGAAGGTGAGTATTGATGGCAAACTATTTTGCTTCTGCAGAGGAGAAGGGAGAGGTATTTGAACAAATGAAACCACTATATTTTAAAATGATCATGTATCAATTACAGTTTAATGCTTAATGTCTAGCTTAAGCTGAGCTGCACATTTTCTTTTTTCCAACAGTTAAAAATGATTGTTTGTTTCCTTTCAATGTTCTTATGATCATTTACACCACTTTCATACAACTAAAGTACATTTAACATATCAATAAAAGGAGGTCCTTTATATTGCTACAGTATAAAAAACCGTGGTGAAAACATTTTTGCATATTACTAAAACCTGTGCAGTTAAATATTCAATTCTTTATTTCCATTATTTACAATAATTCTTGTTTTGAAAGCAGTTTCCGTATGCTCATTATGCCTATTAAGCACAGATTTTCCTTAACATCTAAAAGAGAAAGATGCAACACATACTGTACTCTTTGATTCAGTTTCATGGGGAAGATCATTTAATGTATCTAAAGAATCGTGAAGAGGACTATAATTAGAGGAAGATGACAGTTGTTCTCACACCAGCTACATTCCAGCGTGTACCTTCATAAAACTTACGAGGCTTTCAAGTGAATGTTAGCACACATAGCAAGATTTGCTTTATGGAGCTGCCTTTCTTATGCAGCATGCAACAGCATCCTTTGAAAGAAATAATAAATACTGTAAATAAAAGTGCTAGAACAGTGCTCCATAAGCCTCCTTAAATTGTATCAGGTATATTAATTGCACTCTTCTATCCCATCATAAAAATAAAAGTTAGACATACACAAGTTAGGTCTATTTTACATCAATAAAACTCATGCTGCTGGCCAGTTCCTCTCTTGTATCTTCAAACGGTTGTAAAGGCTGAAGGTTTTTTACATTCAAGTATTATATGCACGAAGATAAAAACCTTCTGTGTGCAGCAATGCCCCCCAGCCCTCTCAATACTTACTTGAGCCCCATCGAAATTCAGCGATGTGAACGATAGCCTTGGCTGCCAAGGGGCTCTTCCTCATTGACTGAGATAGCAAGCGGGAGCAAGTGGCTCCCACTGCTGTTAATCACAGCAAGTCAACCAATAGAGAAAAAGAGGGCAGAGCCAAGCTGTGGCCCCGTATGTGAATGGACACACGAAGCAGCGGGTGCCCCCATAGCAAGTTGCTTGCTATGGGGGCACCTGACAAAAGGGAGGAGCCAGTAGAGTCTGCGGGGGACACAAGAAAAGGAGGATCCAGGCTGCTCTGTGCAAAACCATTGCACACAGCAGGTAAGGATTACATGTTTGTTATTTTCCCCCAC
This sequence comes from Staurois parvus, assembly GCF_062004578.1. Classification (NCBI taxonomy): domain Eukaryota; kingdom Metazoa; phylum Chordata; class Amphibia; order Anura; family Ranidae; genus Staurois; species Staurois parvus. The sequence continues at coordinate 15,706,145 of NW_028317949.1, forward strand.
AAAAAAAGAAACTTTAGTAACACTTTAAAGTAGAACTTAAGACAAAACTTTTTTTTGTTTTGGATAGAGTAAGGGAGGGTTGTAACTCATGTCAGTTTTTTTCCCCATCTATGTCCCTTTGGGGAGATTTCCTTTTACTTCTGGTCCCATAGCTAAAACAGTAAGTGAGAGGAAATACCTCCAAAGGGGGGGGAGGGGGATTCCTGGTTGTTATCAAGGTTACCAAAACTAGTGCCATTGGAAGATTTCCCTTCTATCCCTGTTCTGGTGACAACCCAAAATTTGGGATTTTTTCACTTTCACTCTCAGTAAAAAAAAAAAATGTTTTGCCTTTAGTTATACTTTATTTTTTGTAGTAAAATCCTTGACTGTGTCCTCTGTCTTTAGTAAATGTGGGCCTAGCCCAGGACTTTACAATTGTCCTTCTGCTTGACAATTTTACACGGTGTCATCTGTGGTCTCTTAATTGCACCAAAACACCAGCATTTCAATTTTTGCCTGTAGTACATTTTGGCCAATACTGCCTCATTAAAAATGTCCTGCTGCTAGCCAATTTTACATTGGGATTTTTTATTTACATGTAAGGGTTAGCCAAATTCACTCATTCATATACACCAACTCAATCAAGATGCTTTTGCCACTAAGCCCACATTTTTCAAACTGAACTACAGAAATATAAAAATGAGTCTCCCCTTGTGCTTCACAATAATTTGGCTAGGAGAAATGCAATAAGTTGGTATACTTTTTTAAACTCTCACTTCTACAGCAGCTAGTGTTTACTCGTACTTTCGTTACTCCTCACCATTTTTACAGCAGAGCACTGAAGAGAATGGACTTTGGGAGAACTGTTGTGCAGCTGGGAGGAAGCCTGCAGGAGCGAAGAAAAGGTACTGTAAGTATATCAGTTTATACTTTTATTAATAGTCCAACCAAACACTTTTGAGTGCAAAGCTTATAACAATCTTGAAACTTCTTTTAAGGGGGCAACCCAGATATTGTCAGTAAACATATATTTTTATAATATTTATTGTTTTTATGACTTTACATAATATAGAAACATAATCAAGGGTTAATATGGATGGCTAATTGGGAAGTGCTTTGCATATAGATTCCTCAACCTAATTATATACTTTTCTCAGTTTGAAGCATGTTGAGGAGAGGGTTCATAAGGTTGCTAATGTTCAACTTTACAGAACAAGTGCAGTTGAGTGTGGCTAACTACTATTAGACATCATGACCTGGATAAATGAGAACCTTCACAGTCAATTTAAATGTACGTTCTGATCTGTTTTAAATAAAGGTGTTTGATATACTTTTCACTGGAAGTTACGTCTGTTCCTATTAATTGCGGTTGCTTAACAATGAGAAGGATGTCTGAAACCCAGGCACTGTGGGTAACCAAAAATGATGTTCAGTTTGCAGGAAGGACAACACCCAACATTGTGAAGCCATATAGCAATAAGCCTGAAATCTGCAATTAACATTTTATGACAATAATGTATTTAATCTCATATTGTTTTTAACATGCCGCATGAGTTCAACAGGGCTTAAAGTTTTTTGCTGCTAATTTTCATTTGTACTCTTGTTTCTGGTGCATCTGGCTTCAATGTCCATTAGTCACATTTTTTTTGAGAGCTGCTTGTATAGCCTTTCCAGATGGTATCCATCCTTCCAAAGCATGAAGAGGCATTCTCAAACTGTACCAGTTCCACTAATGTTATATAATATGCCCTGAGTGCATGTCTGGATAGGCATGAGCAACACAAAGCATCTTACAATGCAAGAAAAAGTTAGTATACCTAAAAAAAAAAAAATCTATATATCTAACAGTATATATGAATATTTTTCCCAAAAAGGATGATTTGTTTAAAAGGGTAATTGATTGGTTAAATTACAGGTTACTTTCTCGATTAACAGCCATCCTATACAATACACCCAAATGTGACTAGGAATCAAAATCTTTGTTTTCCAGTATTTTGTTATGTTTACTATATAAAGGAAAAATACCAAAAAAAGGAAAAAAAAATGTTTTTGTTAACAAAGGGCAAGTGACACTGACAAGGGGAGATGTACCAATGCAAAAAATAAACATTCAGTGGGGAGAGAATCTTAAATGCATCTTAAAGGTACAGCCTGCTTGGAAGATTCTAGGAAGGCTGCTGTTAACAACTCATGTGAGATATAATAAGGGACAACAAAAGGCCAGACCTTTGAAGTGTAAAGCTATTTACAGTGATCAGTATGGAAGCTAGGAACAGTTTGATGCTGCAACACACTCACACACTGATATAAATACTGTACATTTCCATCTAACTAAAATATATTTCTAATTATAATATTATTTGAATCTGTTAATGGAGATTTCACATAAACTCATTATCTAACAAAGGGCAACTTTTAAAATACTCAACTCTTTAAATGTGGTACTTTGGGGTGCCATAAGTGTGCACATGAAGTTGTTGAGCAGCTCAATGTATTCTTTTAAGGCTATGTTCACACTTGTAAAAAATTGTAAGGCTGACACTAAAGCAAACCAGCAGGCCTATAGTGTTAACATGTTTTTGACACCTTTAACACACATTTAAGTCACATTAAAGAAACACACCCCAGATGCCCTCCAATTGATTTTTTTAATGAGGGGGAAGTTCTTTTTACTTGTCACTGAGATTTGATTATCATTTTTTTTAAATGCTTATCAAAGGCGCTGTAAACACACTGTAAATGCATTTATGGTGCATTACAATAGACTTGAATGGAAAGCTGACAAATTTCAACTCCTCCCATGCTTTACATGTAGCTTCTTTTTTTGTCATACAGCAACATGAAGCAATCCAAACACTACATGTTTTTCAAGTCCATTTTCCCATGTCCATATTATCCATTGTAAGCTGCTTTCAAAGAAATTCAGGGACTGGCAAAAATATACCCAAAATGTCTGTTTTTATTACCAGTGTGAACAGGGCCTTACAGTGCACTAATAGTGTGTTTGACAAGTGATCATCAAGGTGTAAAAAAACAATTCCTCTTAAAAATAATATTTGGAGGGCATCTGGGGTTTGTTTCTTAACGCACCTTAAGTCCTGGGTCATATATATGCGGCTGTGCATGCTGCGGGTGTGTGGGCATTGTAGTCCATTCATTGGAATAGGCTGCTGTTCTGCTCTGCAGGGAACAGATCCCTGCACCCTTTTTAAAAATGTGTGCACATGGAAATTACATGGTGTTTTTGCAACATATGATTTCTCAGGAAACTGCACTGTGTTTTACAACACATGGGGGTGCCATTAAGAGTTAATGGCACTCCACGTGATTTTTCGTGCAACACCACTTGTTGAATGTGGATGCATGTGGAAATGTGTCAGATATACATGCAGTTCTGCATGTCCTATGTGACCCTAGGCTAAACACCACACTAATTGTTTACTATTGTGACTTCACCCAGGATCCATGTTTGTTTATAAATAAAAGCTGATTGGGGAGTTTTCATTTAGGATGGTGCTGCCACCCTTCCCAGGAAAATGACAGATCCCTTGCCAGTTTCTGCTTGTTAGTAAATCACTACTGCCACTGATGATAGTGCTACCACAGGTGAATGACAGATCCCTTCTTGGTTTGTTTACATACAGAAGCTAGTTGAGGATTTGGATTTGTCAAAGGGGATGTGGGGGTCTGCAAGGGCGATTGGAATATAGAATATTGGAATATTGAAGCCCCTTATTGAAAAATAGTGACCCCAGAAATCCAGCTCCCCTAGGTGTATGGGTACAGGATTCATAGGTGCATAGATTTGCTAAAACGATAGAGAGTACAAAATCTGGTGCAGCTGTGAATAGAAACCAATCAGCTTTCAGGTTTTATTGTCAAAGCTTAATTGAACAGCTGCACTAGATTCTGAGTGGTTCAGTTTTAGTAAATCTCCCCCATAGTCTAATTTTAAAAAGTTTTCTTTCTTAACCATTTCAATACCGGGCCATTTACTCCCTTCCTGCCCGGGCCAATTTTCAGGTTTCAGCTCTCTCATACTTTGAATGCGCGGTCATGCAACACTGTACCCAAACTAAATTTTTGTCATTTTGTTCACACAACTAGAGCTTTCTTTTGGTGGTATTTAATCAACACTGGGGTTTTTATTTTTTGTTAAATTAACTAAGAAAAGACCAAAAATTTAGAAAAAAAACACGTTTTTCTTTGTTTCTTTGTTTCTGGTATAAAAGTTTGCAAATAAATAATTGTTCTTCATAAATTTAGGCCAAGATGTATTCTGCTACATTTGTTTGGTGAAAATAACCCAAATTAGTATTTATTATTTAGTCTGTAGGAAAGTTATAGAGTTCACAAACTATGGGATATATCTGAAAATTGATCAATACTGAAGTACTGATGGCCAGTCTAATTTTTTGATGCCCAAAAATGTCAGAACAGTACAGATATCCCCCAAATGACCCCTTTTTGCAAAGTAGACAGTCTGATGTATTTCATAACAGGCATGGCAAGCTTTTTGAAGTTGTAATTTTTTGGTCATAATTTTTTGGAAAATTAAGAAATTATAAATACTAATTTTCACAACTTTTTGCTTACATACTGTTACCAGTGCATTACAATGTCATCATTTAACTGGTGTGGCGGCGATGAGGGACACTGACTGGTGACAGTACAAAAAAAAAAGATAATTAAAAAAATATATATTTTTTTATTTTTTATTAAATTTTTTTCTCTTTTTTTAAGATTTTCATATTACACTATGAACAAAGTAGTGTAATGTTACCATATTAACTACTTTGGTTAAGTGATCAGCATTTAACTGAATGAAATTGATTCATTCAGGGTTTTTTGTTGTGATTAGCTGTGATTGGCCACGGCTAATCACATGACACAGATGGGCTGTGATTTGCCCAGCCTGTGCATGTGATGACTGTGACCATTCACAGCTAGACACACTGGTATACAATGGATGGCATGAAAGGAAGCCATCCATTGTATACAACTGTCATGTGACCTTCTGTGATTGGTCACAGCAGGTCTCATGGTACTGGCAACTGGGCCGGTACACAGATCTGTCTTTGGCTGTGTCCGAGATACACAGCCTGTGACAGACCTTGTCACAGCAATGCCCGCCCAGCACGCAATATGGGAAGGACGTCATATGACACCCTCCTGTATCGACGAGAGTCCCACCCGGCCATCATTTTCCTATAGGCCCAGGTGGGAAGTGGTTAATGTGATATTCATTTGCACAGTCATCACAAATAATTGCTGTAATTTGGGTAATCAGTATAAATCCCAACCATGGCACTAACTGCCTGGAATTTGCGTGTTCTCCCTATGTTTGTGTGGGTTTTCTTCCACACTCCAAAGACATGCTAATAGGTTAATCGGTTCCTGTCTAAATTGGCCCTAGTATGTATTTGAGCTAGGGACCTTAGATTGTAAGCTCCTTGAGGGCAGGGACTGATGTGAATGTAAAATATAGATGTAAAGCACTGCATACATTTATGGCACTATTCAAATACTTGTAATAAATAAATAAATATATTTCCTAAAATGTTTATTTCTTATGATCATCGCCTCCATTTTGCTGCTATAATGCAGCATTTATCTGAAATACCTCAGTCAGGAAAATACCACATAATGGAAACTAGTTGGAGCTGGTCATCCATGATTATTTGGGACATGTGTGAATGAATAACACATTTGCAGGGCAACATTTTTATAAATATACCCCACAGTACCTCTTGTTACCCATTCACAAAGAAAAACTGAAAAAGGAAATAAAAACACCCACACGATGAATAAAGTCCTTTACTGGTGTTGTGGGAAAGTGTACCTTGTAGTGGCAGAATATGCCTTTATATACTTTGATATATCTTTGTATGTCTTTAAAATAATTACTAGTGATTTTATATACTGATGTATACTGATTTCAAAATAAGCTTCTGAAACTAACCCCTGTTTTACTTTTCTTTTTATATTTAAATATACAGTATATACCATTGAGACATCTAGATGGAGCAAAAAATGACCACAAAGAATTAACGCCAGGTCTTTAGAAATTAAATCACAGATGTATAAATAAAACATATTCAGGCAGCAGGGAATTTCAGCAAAAAATACAGAAGCTGCCAAAAATTATCACTGATTGTCACCAATAGCTGTTTATTATCATCGGCATCTGATCAATCATCACAAATCTAACCAATAACTATAATGACATGCATCTTTTCTGTTATAAATGCTCATGTCAAACATGTAATAAATATCTGATACTGCAGTATGCGTCTTCCAACTAGCTGTGATTGTCTAATTAGGGACAGGTAGCTGTACGTGAAGTTCCAAAGAAAATCCACAAAAGTGGAAAAAATGTCCCCTAATGAGCAAGGTAGATCCTCAGTCAATATGAACCTCCATCTTATGATGTTGATCTTCTGACATGATGACCCATTGTGCTCAGTGATGTTCACCTTCCACTAGTACCAGTACCAGGATAAGGTCACCCAGTGCCCAGGGCAAAATGGCAAACTGCGACCCACTCCACCCTAGTGGAGGGGGAGGAGCTAATAATGACACATGGAGCAACAGGTATGTAATTGCGGCATGTGCAAAATAGTACCAGTTGTTGTGGTGCCCTACAGCAAAATGAAGAGTTTAAAATCAGTGCACAAATATGGGACTTAAAGTGGTAAAAAAATGTCTCTGTGTTGGTGGTGCAGCTAAGAGGAACAATGGTGCTGCATCAGGGTCAATTGGGAAAAACTGCCACTGCGTTGCCAGTGTCAGTCTGAGGAGGACTGTAAGCGGGATGAAGGAGGGAAGGGGAGGTGGGCTCTGAGGGATGGGGAGAACTAAGGGATTTTGGGAGGCTCTGAGGGAGTAAGGGGGGGGTTGAAAGGGCTCTAAGAGTTCATTTAGATGTGCAGCTATGATTGCTGCCCCTCTGAAAAATGATTTTTGATCACTTTACAAAAGGTGTTTTATAGGCATTGAGAAGGAGATAGTTCACCTCCTCGCTCCTGGTTTTAACCTCACTGAGCACCGTGTTGTATGCAATTGCATTGTGACCCCATTCCTTTGCTTTTTGCTTTTGCTATGAAGCAGACATTTAGGCTATGGCATGTGTACAGCCCTGAGCAGTTGCATCTCCTTATACAGGCGGGTGGCTGGGAGGAGCAAAATAATGGGGCTCAACTGCTTGCTTTTACTGCCCTCTGTCCGCTCATATGAACAAACCCTAAATCTGTGTTTGCACTTGCTGTTCAGGGGGAATGGGGATGAGTGGTAAAAATAGAAGATTGAGTCATGTGCTTACTGCCTCCCCCCTTCCGAAGCTGAAAAAGTCAACTGAATGGGGATGTACACATGTGCGGCAAAAGTTATCGCCCACTGAACATGACCCATGTAACTGAATGGGGAGGAGCTGCAGTAGCATCCAAAACATACAGTTTGGCATAGTGGTGCCTGATTATGGGGAGGTAAAAACAGGCAGTGAGGAGGAGACATATTGGATCCTCACTGCCTGTCAAGTACCCTCTGAAAATTGATGCAATGCAAATGGCTCTTCAGAGGGAGTGTAAACTAGCCCTAAGTCTCCATTCCCACCTTTGCAGTTGTGACACAGTGAATGTTTTTGTGCAGCACATATAGGACAGTTCATTCATTTTCAATTTCTATGTGCAAAACATGCATAAAAGAGCCCTTTTAAAAATCATGCTGCACCAAAATGCATGGTACTTTGTTACCATGCACTTTACTGCATACAAATGAGTGCAAAATCAAGGCGTGTGGGGGATCCATTAAGAATTAATGACACTACAGCACGCCTGTAAAAGAGGTGTGTGTTTTTTGTATCGCAGGGGCACATGTGATTTTGTACACATTTCTTCAATGCACAAATGTTCAGCTAGTATAAGAGAGGAGAGGGGGTGTGGGCGATATGAGGAGGAGTAGGGAAGGTGTGAGGAAGAGAAGGGAGGTGTGGGGGGGGGGGTCTGAAGAGTACAGGGGGGCGCGGGAAGGTCTGAGAAGAAGAGGGGAGTTGGTGGGGTCTGAAGCAGAGAGGGAGATGTGGGGGGGGGAGTCTAAAAAGGAGAGGGGAGTTATAGGGGGGTCTGAAGTGGAGAGGGGAGATGTGGGGGGGGCTGAAGCAGGGAGGTGTGGAGGGTCTGAAGAGGAGATGAAGATGTAGGGTGGTCTGAGAAGGAGAGGGGAGATGTGAGGGGGCTTTGAGGAGAAAAGAGATGTGGGGAGTATTAAGGGGAGAGGGAGGTATGGGGGGGGTCTGAGAAGGAAAGGGGAGATGTGGGAGGGCTCTGAGGAGGAGAGGGTAGATGTGGGGGGGGGGTCTAAGAAGGAGAGGGGAGATGTGGGGGGGGTTTGAAGAGGAGAGGGAGGTGTGGAGGGTCTGAAGAGGAGATGAAGATGTAGGGTGGTCTGAGAAGGAGAGGGGAGATGTGAGGGGACTTTGAGGAGGAGAAAAGAGATGTGGGGAGTATTAAGGGGAGAGGGAGGTATAGGGGGGGGTCTGAGAAGGAAAGGGGAGATGTGGGAGGGGGCTCTGAGGAGGAGAGGGGAGATGTAGGGGGATCTGAAGAGGAGAGGAAGGTGTGGGGTAGTCTTAGAAAGAGAGGGGAGATGTGGGGGCTCTGAGGAGGAGACTGAAGATGTGGGGGGGTCTGAAGTGGAGAGGGAGATGTGGGGGGGATCTGAGAAGGAGAGGGGATTGGTGGTGGGGTCTGAAGCAGAGAGGGAGGTGTGGGCGGGTCTCAGAAGGAGAGGGGAGATGTGGGGGGATCTGAAGAGTTGAAGAGGAGAGGGAGGAGTGGAATGATCTGAGAAGGAGAGGGGAGATGTGAGGGGGCTCTGAGAAGGAGAGGAGAAATGTGGGGGTATGAATGGGAGAGGGAAGTGTGGGGGGATCTAAGAAGGAAAGGGGAGATGTGGGGGGGCTCTGAGGAGGAGAGGGGAGATGTATGGGGTCTGAAGAGGAGAGGAAGGTGTGGGGTAGTCTGAGAAGGAGAGGGGAGATGTGGGGGCTATGAGGAGGAGAGGGAAGATGTGGGGGGGCTTTGAGGAGGAGAAGAGATGTTGGGGGTATTAAGGGGAGAGGGAGGTGTGGGGGGGTCTGAGAAGGAAAGGGGAGATGTGGGGGGGCTCTGAGAAGGAGAGGGGAGATGTGGGGTCTGAAGTGGAGAGGGAGATGTGGGGGGTCTGAGAAGGTGAGGGGATTGGTGGAGGGGTCTGAAGCAGAGAGGGAGGTGTGGGTGGGTCTCAGAAGGAGAGGGGAGATGTGGGGGGGATCTGAAGAGTTGAAGAGGAGAGGGAGGAGTGGGAGGATCTGAGAGAGGGGAGATGTGAGGGGGCTCTGAGAAGGAGAGATGTGGGGGTATGAAAGGGAGAGGGAAATGTGGGGGGGATATAAGAAGGAAAGGGGAGATGTGGGGGGGCTCAGAGGAGGAGAGGGGAGATGTAGGGGGTCTGAAGAGGAGAGGAAGGTGTGGGGTAGTCTGAGAAGGAGAGGGGAGATGTGGGGGCTATGAGGAGGAGAGGGAAGATGTGGGGGGTCTGAAGTGGATAGGGAGATGTGGGGGATCTGAGAAGGAGAGGGGATTGGTGGAGGGGTCTGAAGAGAAGAGGGTGGTGTGGGCGGGTCTGAGAAAAAGAGGGGAGATGTGGGGGGGTCTGAAGAGGTGAAGAGGAGAGGGACGTGTGGGATGTTCTGAGTTGTAGAGGGGAGATGGGGGAGTCTCTGAGGAGGAGAGGAGAGATGTGGGTGGTCTGAAGAGGAGAGGGAGGTGTGGGGGGCCTAAGAAGGAGAGGGAGCTGTGGGGTGATCTGAAGAGGAGAGGGAGGTATGCAGGGGGGGTCTAAGGCAGAGGGGGGGGGTCTGAGGTGGAGTGGGAGATGTGGGGGGTCTGAAGCAGAGAGGGAGGTGTGGGGGTGGTCTGAGAAGGAGAGGGGAGATGTGGGGGGGTCTGAGGTAGATAAGGGAGGTATAAGGCTTAGGTTCCTCCCTTTCTTGTTGTATTCACAGTTAAACAAGTGTCTTCTTTCCTTCTCTAGTCATGTGACATGTCACATGACCTAGGGGAGAGCCGATAAGAAGAGCAGTGTGCTCTCACTATTCAGCAGAGCAGCTCTGAGACTGTGCTGAGTGTTTAGTCTCAGTGTAGGCTCTCCATCTCCCTCTACAGGCTGGAGGTAGGAAAAACATCAGAATCCTCTCCCCAGCAGCCACTCTTCTTGTGACAGGAGGGAATTACTCTTGTCAGTGAGGAGCGGCACAGGCTGCTAAGTCACAAGCGCACCCCCCTTGACACGCCACCCGGGCCAGGAGCCTGCTCTGCCCCTCCCTCCTCCTGGCCCTGGCTACTACCATCACAAATGACAAATCACCATCTGGCTTCTGTATGTGCACAAACAGGGTGGTTTTCCTTGGTGAGGTCATTGACCAAATATGAGTGAACATTGTCATGCGTGGTGGGTTGTTGCTACAACAGGCTAATGTCATCTGGCCATGGGTCATCATGATTGACAAAGATATACAGTACATTAGGCTGGCCATAGACGGGCCATTTATCGGCCAAATTGTCGGCCAATAAATGAAAAATCGGTCGTTGCTGTTGCCAATGCTGCCACCACTGTCTACGAAAAACGTCCATTTTACGTGGATTTTCCAGCATGACTGATAAAAAGAAACGAGAAGATCCACAAAAAAATGGCCAACGGCATTGCCCCACTAACGGCGTGAATATTGGCCGATTTTTCGTGCGGACGAAAATTCGGCTGATAAACGACCCGTCTATGGCCTGCATAATGCAGGAAAATGTGATTTACATTGAGTTTACACTGGTAGCATTGTCTACTGCTCCCATTGTCTACACATTGGAATAATAACTTGTTGACTCTTTTCCAGATAATAATATTATCTTTAATGTATCGTCCATATAGGATGATATGTTCTGTATTGGGTGGTTGTTGGAACTTAAGTAGAGGTCCCCCTAATACCCCATAACGCTGTTGGCATCTCAACCTCACATCCTATCCCCAAATAGAATGTATGGTCCTACAAGGGTAACTCACTGGAATCTGAACACTCCTTTAGAATAAAGGGGCCCACAGATATCCACCCCCTTAGAAATAAGTACACAGCACCCCTTGATACTCATTCACAAAAAAAGTGAAAAGGTAAATAAAAGCACCTTCATTTGCAAAAAATCATATATTAGAGAAAAATAAATCAATAAAAAATACAATGTGACTTTAAGTAAATTCAAAATGAATCATAATGTTCAGCAATGTACCTCCCCATCATTTAAAATAACCAGCCAACAAGATGACCTATCATGCCTGAAGATGGTCATGCACTGATACTCCAACAGGAAATGAAAGATTCCCAGCCATTTGTTGTATGTCAACAAATCAGCTGAGGATTCAGGGTGATACTACTGACCACATAACTTCATCAACATATTCGGTCAATAAGGTCACCCAGAATGCCCCAACTGGTCTGTTTACAAAGTCCAGTCACCCAGCAACTGTTAGTTTGCTGTGGAAATGCTTGTGCTGCAAAGTTACATACTTCTGTTTCATGATTGTTTACAAACATCAGTCAGGGTTCAGATGCCCATTCACCAAACTGCAAATAGGCTGGGTTTGGATCAAACTCATATTCAAAACCAACTTGAAACTCATACTTTGTAAGAAGGAGGTATCCATAGCTACAACTGCAGCAACAGAGAATCACTCAAGGAAAGCATTAATTTTCTGAAAAAAGCAACTTCACATAAAACTTTGGATTGCATAAACAATCTTTTAATAACCCTGAGAGTGCAAAACATATATTAAGCTGCCATTTCTTTGCATCCATAAATATATTTATTTATATAATTTTCAGAAAAGTAAATCTGAGAAATAGTTATTGGCGCTTTGAGAATTCTCTTAGGAAGTGCTGAAAATCTGCTTTCTATAAAAAAAAACTGTCCATGATCTGGTTCCTAATTTGTGCACATTGATCTGTTTAGAACATCTAGTTTTCTTCTTAATTGATAGCAACACTTTAGCTTTGAAAAGTACACCATATTTATCAGTACATAAACATATTTGCATGTTTCATGGTGAGACCATTTTTATCAGCGCTGTTAATTGGTAAATGCATGAACAGTTGAGTTGAGGTTTTTAACCACTTTAAAACCAGACACTTAAAGCTCTTTCTACTCCTATCAATTTTTTTTAGATTTCAGTGCTGTCATACTTTGAATAACATTTAGTCATGCAATGCTTTACCCAAATGACATTTATATAATATTTTTTTTGTGACATATAGAGCTTTTTTGGTGGTATTATATCCAATCCCCATTTTTTCCATTAAATAAAAAAAATCCTAACATTTTGAAAAAAAAAGGTTTTCTTGGTTTATGTTATATATAGTTTTGCAAGCAAATAATCTTCCTTCACAAATTTAGGCCATTCTGTTACATTTCCATGGTAAAAATAATCCAAATCAGTGAATCTTATTTAGCCTGTGTGAAAGTTATAGAGTCTACAAACTATGGTATATCTATTTGAAAATAATATACTGATTGCTCATTTCTTAAGGCACAATAATGCCATGACATTACAAATACCCACAAATGACCCTTTTTGAAAAGCAGACAGACAAAGGTATTTAGTAAGAGGCTGAGTGAGGTTTTTGAAGATGTAATTTTTGTCATAATTTTTTGGAAAATGAAAAAAATTAAATACAATTTTTTGGTGAAGGGGCATTTCTGGCACACAAACTTCTTTTTTATGGAAACTAGCTTAGGCATCTAATTGCAATACACTCTGTCTACAGGATTTGTATTTTAATGCCAACATCTTTATGGGGTATTGGGAGGACCTCTACCTATGGTCCAACAACCCCCATGCAGAACATACTATCCTATATGGGCAATACATAGAAGTTAGCGGGATCAGCCCGGCACCTGCCAACACCTGCGTTTAGCCCCTACACTTACCCTCCCTTCTCCCCCAGCAAGTGCAGTATCAGTAGGCCACTGTCACTTGATCTATTGCACACAAAACCGCAGTGTTCACAGAATCAGGCCTGATCTCTGTTAGCACTTGATGGTAAATTTTGATGACTCTCATATGCAGCAGAGTGCCAGTACTAGTGCCGCGATACATTTTGGTAAACTGGTGAGCACCAGCAGCCTAGTACATTCTGGTCTTTCACATACCTCTTAGATTGTAAGCTCCCAGGATCAGGCCCTCCTAACCCTCTTGTATTGAACTGTATTGTTGCTGTATTGTCTTCCGTTATATTGTAAAGCACTAAACAAACTGTTGGCTCTGTATAAATCCTGTATAATAATAATACCAGCACTGCAGTATGACTTGGCGACATGGCGAATCCCATAAGTGCAGTGCAAGCTGGTGCGGTGGCGAGCACAAGTATTGTCCTGCAACTACCAAGAATTCGCACAGAGGCCCGTAGAGCCCCTAGTATCCTTCCAGATGTGCTTGCAAATCCCGATTGGCATCCCACAAATTCTGCAGCATTCATACTTTCCCCATTCACTGCCCAACCCAGAATTCTGGTGGAAACAGCAAATTTAACTACTCCCCTTAATTTTTAGGAGCTGTTTTTCACAGAAGATCTGTATGCATTGATTGTGGATCAAAGCAATTTATATGCACAACAATTTATCCCCGCCAACCCAAATTCAAACCTTGCCAGGACATTCGCATGGAAACTCATTACGGTTTCAAAATTTAAATTGTTTTGGGGACCTAACCCTCAACATGGGCATTATTAAAAAAAATTTATTGCGGTTGTATTGTTCCACAGACCCGATTCATCATATGCCCATGTTCTCTGCTGCCATGGCCAAGCATAGATATGAGAGTATAATGTGTTTTATGCATTTCAATGACAATAAACTCTGTCATCCTCGGGGTGACCCTGAATTTGACCGGCTCCACAAAATTCAGCCTCTCACAAATCACCTTAACCAAACATTTTCAGTTATCTATACTCCCCAGCAAAACTTCTGCGTTCGAAAAAAATAGGAATATATGCGACCGCAAAAACAGAAAAGCAGCTAGCATTAAAAGGCGAACCTCTAGACCTCCAGATAATGCAATACAATATATATGCAGCACTAAGGTATGATATATGACAATAATAATAAATAATGGGAAGTGAGCGCTAATGCAGCACATAAGATGTGGTATCGTGATGAATCGTCTCTATATGACGTATCAAAAAGGAGATATATAAAGTCAATATATAAAGTGACTGAAGTGCATCATACACAGAGAATGCAAATCAAGTCCAAATGAAATAGTGATCCGTGCTCTGTGTTGGTGATCTCTATGATGAGGGCCAGTAAATGAATGCACTCACCAGAAGCGCAAAAGGTATGCTCATGTGTATATATATCTGCCAATGGTCATCTGGGTCTGGGCAGGGGCTGCGGGGTCATCAAGCATACCGTAGGCACACAGGGTAACACCACTCCCTCACAGGACTCACTCTGCTCCCAGGGACAGCTCCAAGTTATTACCAGATCAGAAGCATCAGCAGTTGGGGGAAATCTCTACCTTAGGGGCTCGCATGTCACAAGCCAGAGACAAATGGGTACTGATAGTGTAGTAATTTTTATTAATAGGACTCCAGCAGAATAAGAAATTTATAATGTGCTGGTGCACGAAACACGTCAGGGAGGAGCCTACCAGAGTGATGTCATGCTGCATACAAAAAAAAAAAGAACATAGCATATACAGTAAAACCTCGGTTTACAAATGCCTCTGTTAACCTAATTTTCAGTTTACAAATGAAAATCCATTGAAAATAATGCATAGGTTTACGAATTTTGTACAAATTTTTTTCACAATACTAAGCGTATATTAGTGCTGATTTTTAAATGCAATTGCCATCTTTTTTTTCTTCACTATAGCTCACAACATTAGCTGTCAGTTTCCCTGGAGCTAAAGGATACTTTGTATTTTTTAAGAAACTGAAAGGAAACATTGTATCTTTTAACTTGGGGGAAATAAACTAAAAGAAACTTTCTCTCTTTCAGATGGAGGGGGAAAGTGACTGCTGAATTTATGAACTACTGTATAGTGAAGAAAGAAAAAAAAAGTAATTACATTTAAAAACTGGCACCTGACAGCTGAG
This sequence comes from Staurois parvus, assembly GCF_062004578.1. Taxonomy (NCBI): domain Eukaryota; kingdom Metazoa; phylum Chordata; class Amphibia; order Anura; family Ranidae; genus Staurois; species Staurois parvus. Next base: position 15,721,302 of record NW_028317949.1, read on the forward strand.
TGAATTGCCTGCAATTAATTTTTTTTTTAATTGCCAGCGATTCTTTTACATTCAGCTGTCAGTGGGGAACCCTGCTGACAGCTGATGCATTAACACATGGTTGTCACTACTAAAATACCGCATGAGTTAATAAAATAACTGTTTATCTGACCTTCAGAATGGATTAATTGGTTTTCAATGCATTCCTATGGGAAACAGTGTTTCGGTTTCTGAATTTTTTTCTATACGAAATATCCTGCAGAACTAATTAAATTCGTAAACCAAGGTACTGGTACATCACTGGACTTTGAATGCTTTTACCAGGATGATGCCTACAGCTGCAGGCATCATCCTGGTATTGTTTTTTTCAGCCCACAATCGGCTTTAATGTAAAAGCAATCCTAGTGGCTAATTAGCTGTAGGATTGCTTTTACAAGCAGCGGGAGACGATGCTCCCCTCCCCCACTGCCTACCACGGCCTTCTTGGGCAGTCCCCTGCCATCGGGGCAACCTGAGAATGCCAGCTGACCATAGAGCTGATTGGAGACCAGAATGCTGCAAATCATCTCTATAGCGTAAGAAATCGGAAGCTACGAGCATTTCATAACTTCAGTTTCACAGGATATAAACAGCACCATTTGTAAATTGGGAAAGCATCTGATCACACCGATCTTGGTTTGATTAGATAATGTAAGGGCAGAGGAGAGATCTAGAGTCTGATAGACCCCAGATTTCTCAAAAAAGAATATATGGCAATGCCCATTGAAGTTATAGGGGGTATTTGCATTCCCTGTGATAGCATTAAAAGTGATAAAAAAAAGGAAGGGACAGTGTAAAAATAGTTAAAAAATCAAAATAACTAAAAAAAAAAAAGGAACCTCGCCCCTCCGTGCACGCGCGCATTTGCGTTTCAGTTCAGCTATGTATGCCTGTGGAACAATAGATGAAAGGCCAGCTTTAAATTCCTGGATAGCTACAATAAACTACACAAGGTTCTAATAAATTATATTTGGAGAACCACCCAATCCAAAATACTGCAAAGAACAGGTATCCCATTTATTATCTGTAATTCATCTGATACAACATCAAAATGCCTAAAATGCCTTGGCCCACCACTTATGGACATACTTTATCACCACCTTCTTTTAGAATCAATTGAGGAACTTGATTCATGCACAGATCTGGAAAAGGAAGAATTCAGATGGCTCTTGTATTCAAACATCATTTGTTCTTCCAGAGATCAGCTTTAAGTTAACCTTTAAACATATTGAGTGGTACACCAAGGTACAGTAAATCTGACCAATACACTGAGAAAGCTAAAAGCTCAGTTTTGGTCCTACCCCCTTCCCAAGAAGGACTAGCCAGGAAATAATTTTATACCTTAACTTTTTTCTGCACTGGCAAAAGCAAAGATCCACTTTAAAAACATATTTCAAAATATTGTGAATCTTACTGGCAAATGTACAATTACATTTACAATTGCTAATTTATGAAATATTCCCTCTTCATTTTTTAAGTGCAGAAATATGTATATAGTTATTTATTTACTCCTTATTTATAAGATTGAACATTTTTGTTACTGTAATATGCAAAAGAAGAACAGATCTCTCCCAGGTCTGATTACCAGTTTGACATCCACCTGCCTTTGACCATTTTGTATAAACATTATGGACTTGTTTGTCTCTTGTTGTGGCTCTGAGTGCTGACAGTTCTTGTATGTGTTACTGGTGTTTTATAACATTTTTGTTTCTGTAGGTGTTCATTAAATAATCTTTTTTGGGGGAGGGAGTTCATACAATTATTCAGGATAAGTTTAGAGAGAGGTGCATTTAAAAAATAAAAGCAATTGAGGGTGAATTTTGATTTATGCAAAATAAAAAACACATCCTCCCATCCTATTCCCTTCAAGTTTGTATTTCTTCTTAGAATGACTGATCTGAGTGATTTAAAATATTAATATATTTACTTCACACATCATGCAACAGCTTTAAATTAAATTGATACCTCTAGTATTTATTATTTATATATTCTGTTTTCAGCCTTTGGTGAATTCAATTATAATTTTTGCAAAGATTTACCTGAATGACAGATGTTTCTTTAAAAAGTGTTAAGATGAAAAAGATAAACATATAGGATTTAATTTACTAAAGGGAAACCTGTGATGCAGCTACATTTGCTTGCTTTTTTTGTATGCAGATGAAAATGCCAACAGCGTATTCAATTGTCTGTATATTTAAATGGTCTCTCCATTTCGAATTATACAAGCCTGTAATACCCAGCATGCAGACTTATATCCTTCCATAATTTTGCAAGGAATATGAATTTTCAGGTCTACCAATACCAACCCGAATTCCCTTCGGCATTGGGGTTGCTTTAAGATGCCCTTAAGGACTAGCTCTACATTCTACGAGGTGTCCTAGAGGGGAGTTGCTGGTAGAGTTTAAGTGCAATCTATATAGTGAATAATAAGTCCAGCATTTTTCCTCTTGTCAAGTGTGATATTAATATTTAAAATAGTACCTTTGTTTAATTCACAAAAAACCTCCTGCGCTTACATGGAGTCCTACCCTTAGAACAAAGCTGCTGGCACTAAACTTATACCCAAAATAAGTAAAATAAACAATTAAAATAAACAGTGCAGCGCTAAATGCAAAATAAATATATATAATCAATAAATGTGTGTTGCAATTAATCAAACACAATATACCCCTACAGGTACAAAACCAGAGTGATCAATAAGTAATTAATAGTGTCATAAGTGTATATCCTTATAGGGAATATTTCGTGCAAACAGTGACACATATAATCATAAATAATAAAGTGACAAAACACATCACACTGCTGAAAACAAAGATGAACCAATCTTCAGTTACAAGAAAAGTCCAAACAATCGATAATAATGATACTAATGATGACGCAATGCTTAGTGCAGGTCTTCACACTTCACTCTTCATGCAAAGTAATGTGCAGTGTGCGTGATTCACACGTGACAATCCTTTAACGGCTAAAATGCCCCCTCACCTCCTTACTTAGACCCCAAAGGGCCAGCACGCTTTAAGGATCACACGATCCTATCAGATTGGATTCCTCTCTGGATATCGCCTTCCACCTCCAGCTTCCACCACATTAGCAGTTAACGGAAGCTCCTCCCCACGTACCGATGCGTTGCTTCACGCTCAGCACGTGACTTCATCAGGACCCTGGCAACGCATCGGTACGTGGGGAGGAGCTTTCGTTAACGCGGTGACGTCATTTCCGGCGTGGGGGCCATATTGGATCACCCTGTGAAGTACCCATGCAGTACACCCATAGCATGTGGTAGGAGGCTGGATTGTTTCATCCGTAAATGTGAGTGGAACTCTATTTTCTACCGATTTATTGCTGAATAAAACTGGTTGCACTATGGAGGGTCTCTGTTTGTATTTCATTATGACCCTGGGAGGAGCTGGCTGCTAATCTGGTGGAAGCTGGAGATGGAAGGCGATATCCAGAGAGGAATCCAATCTGATAGGATCGTGTGATCCTTAAAGTGTGCTGGCCCTTTGGGGTCTAAGTAAGGAGGTGAGGAGGCATTTTAGCCGTTAAAGGATTGTCACGTGTGAATCACGCACACTGCACATTACTTTGCATGAAGAGTGAAGTGTGAAGACCTGCACTAAGCATTGCGTCATCATTAGTATCATTATTATCGTTTGTTTGGACTTTTCTTGTAACTGAAGATTGGTTCATCTTTGTTTTGAGCACTGTTATGTGTTTTGTCACTTTATTATTTATGATTATATGTGTCACTGTTTGCAGAAAATATTCCCTATAAGGATATACACGTATGACACTATTAATTACTTATTGATCACTCTGGTTTTATACCTGTAGGGGTATATTGTGTTTGATTGATTGCAACACACATTTATTGATTATATATATTTATTTTGCATTTAGCGCTGCACTGTTTATTTTAATTGTTTATTTTACCTTTGTTTAATCACTTTTCTACTTGAGCAATTTTTTTGCACACATACTAAAATGCACATTTAGAGACGGGGGGGGGGGGGTCACTTGCTCTTGATGGTGGATGGCTGCTAGGTCTTGGAGCTCCTGCTTGGATTGCTTTTTGTCACTTTGCTATCTTTTCTGGTATACCCCAAAGCTGATTATCCTATAAAAACTTTGTGTATAAGCAAAAATGGCTATAATATCAATAACAAAATTGACAAATCAATCCATCAATGGCTTACAGCATCGCGCCACACTGACATGAAAACCATCAAATTCCAAAAAATGATTGGAGCCGCTATTTTAAACAAAATTAAACAGTGTAAAATTAGATGGAAATACCATAAACAGAGCTCTCAAACTATATATACCCTTAAATAAAATCAAATATATATATATATATATATATATACATAAATTATATATATATAAAAAAAATACAAGGAAACAAACTGCCACCAAATGAAAAGTGCCAAAAAAAGTAGTGACAAAAAATAGTGAAATATCAAAACAATCAAAAAAAGTCCATGATAAAGTATAGTCCATATATAATTCCTTCAAATATATATTCGCCACAACTATGAATTCCTTTGTGCTCAACACCCCATTAAAGTACTAACTCACCAGATGCTAGTATTTAATCAACATATCTTTCAAATTTCAGTAGATATGAAAGATTCAGCAAAATAGCGATTACTCCAGATAATAATCATTCATCAGATGGTTGATCCAATTATACTCCGTCATGATAAGTATAATCCATATGTGGATAAATAAAGAACACTCGTCATATCATAATATCATTTGACTATTTATTGGATCAAAATCCCCCCTTAAAATCAAACTCACAATATGTAAAGTAAAAAAACAGCATTCATTAGTATACATACATCTGCAGTCTGCAAACAATCTCCAGCTCTCACAGTGGTGTCTCACCAACTGCTCTCAGCAACAGATGACGTGGTTGTGGTCACGTGGTCAAGCCACGTGGTAGCGGTGTACGCAATGATGTTACTGCTTGATCACGCCCTTACGTGTTTCGTCACACAACTTTGTCTGAGGGACACCTTTTCTTTCTTGCTTTTTTTTGTTCAGCCAGTGAGCTGAGCAAAAAGGAAATAGATTCCTCCATCCACACAAGTGCTGTGACACTGTATTCTGACAGCAGAGCTGATCGACAAAAGTTTTCCAGCGATTAACTATCAAACGGGGAGGGCCACACACAGCTGGAAATTTGGCCAGTCCCTGCTGACTGGATGAATGTCAATCTGTCTATGCCTAGCTAACGTTCCTCATCTGACTGTCTGCAGTCTTGCTCCTGGAGCTGCATTTGACACTCTGGATGTGGCTGGAACACAGACTGTGTTTGTCACACCTCCAGGGGGCTGTGGAAAGGTTTCTGATGTAGTAGTCTGTGCAGCTGGACCAACTCTTTGCTTGTACTTCTCAAACACCTCAGTAACAAGCGCCTCTTCATATCCGCAATCAAGAAATTTGTTCTATAATGTTACATTTTGTTCCTTAAAATAATGATCTCTGGAACAGTTGTGTCTGAGCCTCTGAAACTAACTAGAATGTTCACAGACTCTGAATCGATAATCAAGGAGCTAATCTTAAGGCCATGCTCAGGGGTTATTTGATCCAAATACTGGCCATATTTAAAAAGAACTCAGACTCTCTTATACAGGAGAATTAGTTGTCCAACCTATTAGTCCAACATAGAATCCGGACTTGGAATGGAGGGACAAAACTGACGCTGTTCGGTTAGAAATGAACATTTGTTTGACAACCAAGGCGCAAAAAGCCTCAGATGGACCCAGGATTCTTTCTATACTCTGAAGCATAAGCCAGGGATGATGCTGGCTCAAAAGCTTACACTCTGATCCCATTGGACTGTGCTTTTTAAGATTAGATGAACTAATGGAACCCTAACCCAGAACCCACAGACAATAATGGATCTTTTCCAGTCTTATTATTCCTCTTTGTATGCAAAACAAGATGGTCCATTGCTCAAGGCCTTGGATGTCTTCCTTAAGGATTTATCTCTTCTTTGTCTGGTGGTCCCTCTCCAGGAATACTATGGAGGATATATTGGTGGTTACCAAACAAGCCAACACTTCCAAGACCCCAAGCCCGAACAGATTTTTTGCCTCCTACTATAAAAAAATTTGCTCCATTGTCGGCACCTCACCTGCTCAATTTTTTTATGGCTATACATGATGGTACTGCCCTGGATGCAGATTCTAATAGGGCACATATATGTCTGATACAGTACCTAAGCTTGACAAGGACTGCACTGACGTGGCTAACTACCACCCAATATTCTTGATTAATAATGATTTAAAACTTCTAATGAAAATATATACAAATCAACTTTATAGATTTTTGGTGCAATACATTCATATTGACCAGGTGGCCTTTGTCCCTTGGCAACAAGCCGCGGACCAGATCCTGTGAGCCATAGATTTTGTCTCCTTAATGCTTTCTAACTGGGATGGGGTAGGCCCCAAGCTGTTGTCACTGGATCTGAATAAAGCCTTTGACTCTTTATCCTGGCCCTTCTTATTCCACATATTGAGGAAATGGAACTGTGGACCGAAATTTCCCACCCTTCTTGAGGCATGATCCCCTTGGCTAATATCATCGAGCATGGTTGCAAGTCGTACTTTCTGCATATTCAAAAAAAAACTAGGCAGGGATGTCCTCTCTCCTCTCCTTTTTGTTATAGCTATTGAGACACTAGTGATAGCTATTAGGTCTAATCCTAACATTCATGGTATTCCCAGTGGTGGCGTGGTCCATAAATGTGCTTTATTTGCAGATGACTTATTGTTATTTCTCACAGACCCTACAATGACCCTTCCCAATCTATTATCCACTTTGTCTAGCTTTGCAGCCATTTCAGGATTATAGTGAATAAATCCAAATCAGAAGCGTTATACATTTATTAGAGTCAATACTGCATTCGGTGCAGACATCCTTCCCCTTTAAATGGTGTACACAAGCACTCCCCTATCTTGGTGTCAAACTCACCCCTGACATCTCTACGCTGTTCTAGGTTAATTATCTCCCCCTTTACACTTTAATAGAGCTTGATTTGAAGAACTGGCAGGCTCATGCTCTTTCCTGGATGGGATGAATAGCGGCAGTCAAATGATGACTCTCCATCACATTTTGTATTGCAATCATTGATTTACATATTCATCTGGAGCACCGGCGGTTGTAGGGTAGCATATGGCAGGGGGGACTGGGGTTTTTACATCTTCTTCTTTACTACCTAATTGGTCCAGACAAATAGCCCTGACTAGGTGCAGTTGGAGGCACAAGCTGTTCTATCAACCCCTATGGACTTTTTGATGTGGATCTCCCTGTTAGGGATCCGGGTATGACAGAAATTTGTGGACTGACACAGGGAAGTAGCAGGCTTCAAGAACACAGGCGTAGTCAGGCTGGAGAGGTGGAATGGTCAGGCAGGCCGTAAGGTACTGTCAGGTGCCACCTGGAAGTGTCTCTAGCAGCCCACAGCACGGATTTCCTCAGGGCGCGGGGTCTAAGTCCCAGCCTGCTATTCACCAGGGCCCCTGATGGTGGGGATGGACTTGGTGCAGACTGGAACCAGGTCGCGACCCCTGAGTGTGTTCAGCTGTGGTAGAGAGTACTGGCAGGGGAGTGCAGGAACGGAGTCTGATGGGAAGAGGCAGGCAGACTTAACAATGGTGATCCGTGTGGGATGGATGGATCGTCGGGTGAAGTAAGCGTATTCAGACAGGCCGGGTCGGTATCGTGCAGACAACGTGGTACAGGAGGAGCAAACAGAGAATGGTCGGGGTCACAAGCCAGGTTCAGCAGGTAGCGGGCAGCGCGGTACCGAGGATCAGGCAGAAGGATGGTCAGGCAAGCCAGGGGTTCAACAGGAGATGGCCAGCAGAGGTCAGGATCAAAGCAGGGTCAGCAACAAGGCAGGAACACAGGATACCAGGTACAGGGGCTCATGGGAAACATACACCAAGGCCCAGATCACAGGCCTGGTCATTCCTTATATGTACCTCCTGCAATCAGCCTCAGGTGTTTTGGCTGACTGCAGGAATGAGCCTCTGGTTGCTGAGAGCACCCGCTGGCCAGCCCTGGTACTGCAACCCACAAGGCAGGTGAGTCCCACCACTATTGGCGAGTCCATTCCTGACACTCCCCCAAGGAAATCCGGGCAATCTTGAGTCCCTCCCTATCACACTCCCGACACTCATGGGACACAGTATGAAAATTATATCCAATGAAGTCCCTTCACTCCCTGGTCCTGGTGGACTCCTGATTTATTAATCTACATTTCCCTCATGGGCAAAACCCCCAACAACTTACATGGTGGATTAATAAGGGTATCTATAGGATAGCACACTTTCTAGACCATAAAGAGATCAGACATTCTTCCAGTTTTTTAGAAACATTGTGGATTTCCCTTGTGGAAACCTTTCACCATGTTTCAAATTAATCACTTCTTGCAGACTCTGGGTAGGGGGTAAGTTGATATAACCACTAGGACCCTGTTTGAAAACAAATGTTTACGAGATGCTGTCTCCTGCGGAATGATATCTGAGTTATATGCTCTGTTCAATAATAAACACAACAAGCCATCCTACCAATGGTATGGGAGCCAGATTTGGGTGAGACAATAGCAGAGGAGGAGTAGACACAGTGGTCGACTGTGGTGCACAAAGGAATACTCAACACCACTCTTGTCCAAGCGAGGCTAGCAAAATTCTATCCTAGCACATTATCTCTCTGCTTTCGAGGGTGTGGGCAGGAAGGCGATATGACCATGTCTGGTTGTATTGCCCAAAGATTCAAAGATTCTAGATCTGACTATTCACTTTTGTCTATTCGGTAACAGGATGAAATATTCCTAAAAGCGATTGTTCGTAAACATTTTGGATGAGATCACCAGACATCTTCAAACCCTCATTATCTTTATTTTCTCACAATAACAATAGCATGAGCATGAAAGTCACCTACTGTATGACTAACAGTACTTTAGTGAAACATAAAATATCTTGGATTATGACTAATGAAAAATTTACCAGCATTCTTAAAGACAGGCAAAACAGGTTTGAGAAGATTTGGAATCCCTGGATTGCATATCTTCAAACCCCTTAGATACCAGGACATCTTGTGGCTAGAGATCTGGACCTGGAGGACCACATTTTTTCCTTTAATTTTTCTTTTCTTTTTCTTTTCTTTTCTTTCTCCTTATTTATGTTTAATGTCTGCAAACTTTATGTGGAAGTTTAAGGGGAGACTTGAAGCCCCCCTCTTTTCCACATGTTCAAGGGAGCACGGCTTTATGTCTAATAGCAGGGGAAATATCCTATGACCTATTTACTTCTTCACCTCTTTGTGATATTAAGATTAAGTTTGACCTACATTTCAATGTAATATTCATCTACAATGAAGTCTGTGGCTGCCTTAGGCAGTTGGTTGATCTCACATGCAGATTCCTACATCTTAGGTGTGTTGTTTCTCTTTCCTGTAGAGCCAGCCTGTTAGAACTGATACACTAGTTAGAATGCATTAGGATAACCAAGCTGGCTCTGGAGTATGTAGGAAGGTGAACTCATCACCTCTCCCCCCCCCCCTTTCCTTCTACCTGTTCACTTATGGAGGATAACAATTGTATCACTGCTTTTTTTTTTTCACAAAAATTTAATTAAAATCTATTGAAACAGAAACTGACTAGAAGGGATGTTTTTTTCCACTTCAGATGATGGCAACTGCTCTTATGTTGAATTACCTGTTGCCTGCTGTCATAAAAAATCTCAACCAACTGTTTGACCGGTGGCACCAATTACAGTAGGCAGTTTAGAGCCATTAACAGTATTATAAATACAGTAAGCATTGGCTTAACCAAGATACCAAACTAAAAAGAGTTCTTTAGACAGGCTAGAAACAGCAAAAATATTGTGGCCCCAGGAAAATCAAAAGAAATGAGAAAAAAGATAAATAACATACCAACTTTTTTGATATCAGAAGTGCCTATCCATGTAAAAATGAGAATTGTAAGGTGTGTAAATTTAAAACACAAGGGCAAAAATATATTTTTTTTTAACTCTGAGGGTAAGGAATATTCAATCAAACAATTTACCACATTCTCTACACAGTTTGTCATCTATGGTTTATGCTGTCTATATGGCCTCAATTACCTAAGCAGGAATATTAGAACCATGCTTACCAGATTTGGGGAACAAAAGACGGTAAAAGATGGAGATCTAGATCATAATGCTAAAGACACTTTTCTTGATATAACAACAGCACTATTGAAAGTCTCAAATTGATTGGTATTAAGGCGGACCCCCTAATCTAACAGGCATATCAATTCTTCACTTTAAAAGCATGGCTCAGAGTGGCTGAAATGAGGACATGGAGATTACAGTAGACAGTTATGTAATTTTAGCCTTTAGTGATCTGGTGTGTCTCTCTTTGGCAAGATTAACAATATTCATTTTTTTTTATTATATCATTGATTACTTTTATGACACTAGTTTTATTGTTTTATAATATATTGATTTATGATATCATATTTAATTTTTACTATAATTAATTTTTATGACACTACAATTAATTCATAATTCATAGTTTTTATATTTTTTATATTATTATTATTTGTCAGTTCATTAATGTTTCATTCATATATCCACTGTGGTTTAGGGAATTAATCAATCAAGTAGCAATTTGATAATTATTCCCAAGATTTTAAGATATATATATATGTAATGTATTAAGATTGATTTATATTTGGCTACAGAGTTGCATGAGAAGCGTAGATACACTTATTTATTATTTATTTATTTAATTGAGATATTGGGGTTGACTTACTAAAGGTAAATATACCGTGCACCTACAAGTGTAGAAAGTACAAAGACCCATAATACACTTACCCAAATTAAGACTATGTGAAAAACAAAACAAAAATATGCAGCCAACCAACAAATGATGCTGCCACCATGCAGATAGCATCAAAGATATCACAGTCAAATGGTTAACACTGAAAAAAACAAGGACTGGATGACCTACAAGAGCACAGACCTACCAAACAAAAGGATCTAAAACAGGGGCGGACTGACCATTTGGAAACTCGGGCACTGCCTGAGGGTCCGGGGTCAGTAGGGGGCCCCATGAGATGCCCCTGGTACTTTTTTCATAGGCTTTTTTGAGTTAGGGCAAGGACACAGGAGCCCCATGATCCCCTATTGCCTGGGGGGACCATGAGTTGTCAGTCCGCCCCTGATCTAAAATATACATATATAACCTAAATCTTTAAAGTTAATTATATAGGATATATACAAAACTAAACACATATCGTACTAGTCAAGTCAAAACACTTACCCTGATAAGAGAACCAGTAAGTTGTCTAACCCATGTAAACTAAAAGATCTATGAGCAAACCCGAAAGAAGAAAGCCTCTCTTGAGTGTACCCAATGTAGTGTAAGATGAACAGGAAATCATTTGACTGTAAACCAGTAAATAGACAAATATACTGTATAATCAAAAGGTATGGGTCAAAAGTATTATCGATCATTGTACTTTCTACACACATTTTATGTGTATCTTTCGTATCAGTTCTAGTGTTTGTGCCTCTTGTGTCTTGTTGTTGTGTTCCCTCTTCTGGCATAATACTTGCTTCCTCAAAGCATGCCCATGTACCAAAGCCAATGGGACCCAACAAGTTAACCTAAATTGATAATTAGGATTTTTATAGACAAGAACTGGGAATCTTGTGTTCAAATTTTCCTTAAGAAAGAGATCAAGCACATATTGTCCATTCCTTGTTCAGAAGTATTATCATAAGAGAGAGGATAAACCACCTCTTACTGTGTTATCAAAGTCACACCAATTTTTATCAGTAATGGTACATGCCAGGGATCAACATTTAACAGCAATATACTGCTTGTATTAAGAGACTATTACAACATGTCCCTATCCTCATCGTGGTAAATCGTATATCCACGATAAGTATAGTTAGTCATCTTTTTAAGTGATCCATTGTGGACAACAAAGCATAGCTGAATTAAATACATTATTCACCCATAAGCGTTGTCAGCTTCACCGTTCAGCAGCGTTATCTCTTCAAACAACCATTCTCATTGTTCACTGTATGCATGTACATAAACGTTCATTCAATCAGGAGGCTATTCCCCAATTTGTCCCTGACTGGAGACTACAGCTATAAGCTATTTCTAAAAGGGAAGTGGGGATTGGCTTTCTAGCTCTATACACTGTATCTCAGAGTTCACCCATACCCATAACTCCTAACGCCTCTTTCCAGGAAGGAATTATGCATACAGTAAGTAGGCATATCAATGTTATCTGGATCTCAATCAATATCAAAGGATAAGCAAAGGTTGCTTTATCTCAATCCTGTAAATAAATATAAAGTGCTCTAAATCATATACAAAATAAACACTCAAACCCCAAAAAAGGAAAAATAACATCAACACGTTTCACTCCTACAATGGATCTTCGTCAGGAGTAAATATATGTGCATCCCATATTGTGTCAAACAAAAGCACATGGTTCAAATCTTGGACTGTTTGTATGGGACTTCTATTTATATTCTCCCCTTTTCAAAGATGGCCGCTACATCAAATGATGTTGATTGTACTGTAGCTGGTAGTGAACGTTTTTTATACAAACCAAAAAAAGTATTTTAATTTGCTTAATAAAAAGTATTTTTATAATTATATATCTACTTTTTTGTGTCTGAGTGCACCTTAAAAGTCCCCAATTTTCCATGGTCTCCTCTCCTCTTTCTGAAGGGGTTTATTATGGAAATTATCCTTGTGTTATTTAGTACTTTTTGGGATGGTGCCATTGTATTAATAATTACAAGACCTTTCACCCAACTTTTGTTGATATAATGATCATTTTCCAACTACAGTGGCAGATCAAATTATCATGGTCATTTAGCAGAAACTATGGAAATAACATATCAATTGCCCATTGGTAACAATTGTTCTTGGTGTGGCATTTTGGCGCAAAAAAAAAATAAAGTAAATACCAATGTGTGCAGAAAGTAAATGATATCCTTCTGTGACTATAGCAATTAACCCTATATTGACCGCTATCATGGTACTTAACACAATTATGAAAATAACCCTTTATCTCCCCTACACTGAAACAACTTATAACCTAAATGTGAAAATGAAATCTTAAGACTTATTTTAACCCTAGCATTTCACCCAATATTCCCCTTATTTTAGCTTTAACATAAACATAATATTTTTTATTAACTTAACCACTAACATATAACCCTTGATTATCATTGTGATATCTGCCACAAGTGTGATATATACAATGCACAAGCATTGTTAGGCTCAGAAAAGAGAAATAAATAATTTGTTCATTGCTTGTCTGCATGAGCCACCTGAACACCAATGATCCAGTTTTTACAGAAATACCCATTGTGTGCCTTATGAAAAAAAGAAAATATTTCCCCTAGTTACATATGCACCCTTTAATCAAAGCATTTGCAATTACTCTCATACTAGTTAAAGAGTAACTCCACTTTGTTGCAGATTCCTACCTGAAAATTTGCAGACTTTGCATCCCTTTAGAAATAATTAACCCTTAGATAGTCAAGTTTTAGGCATAAATGTTATTTTTGGTGAGATACTACCTAAGTGCAGCGTTCCTTACCCAAGGAGGAAATTACATTTTTCAGAGGTGTTCTGTAAACCAACAGTTGCCATACTGCACTGAATTTTACAAAAAAAATTAAAGAGCTTCTGTTTTAAAAGGAAATGTAATTTTCATAACTTTAAATACATTATGGATTGTGTAGCAATCGTTTATACTATATTTATCTTTAATTGTGTTATTTTTTCCACAAAAGTGGAGTTACCATTTAAATTACCAATTAGTATTAAATTTATTTGTTGAAATCAAGATCCAGATTTGTGCAAAATTTACAAACAGATTTCATGTAATACTTACTTTGCAATAACCTTTGATTTCAAATAGACTTTTTTTCAGTAAAAAAACATATTTTTTTAAATGTCCATACAGGTATACCTTGGTTTACAAACGCCTAGGTTAATGTAATTTTGGTTTACGAATGAAAATCCATTGAAAATAATGCCTCAGTTTACGATTTTGTTTAACAAATTTTTTTTCACAATACGAAGTGTATGTCAGTGCTGATTTTTAAATGCAATTGCCAGCTTTTTTTTTTCTTCACTATAGCTCATGGAATTAGCTGTGACTTTCCCCAGAGTTAAAGCAAACTTTGTTTAAGAAACTAAAGGAAACATTGTTTCTTTTAACTCGGGGAAATAAAGTAAAAGGAAACTTTCTTTCTTTTAGCTGGGGGGAAAGTGACAGCTGCATCTCTGAGCTATAGTGAAGAAAAAAAAGCGGTAATTACATTTTAAAATCGGCACCATAATAAATAAATCAAGCCCTTTGGGTCTGGTATGGGTTTTCAGGGGAACCCCCACACCAAAATTAGAAAAAAAAATGGTGTGATGGTCCCCCCCAAGATCCATGTCAGACCCTTATCCGAGCATGCAGCTTGACAGGTCATGAAAGAGAGAGTGCCCCCCCTCCTGAACCATACCATGCCACATGCCCTCAACATGAGGTGACTGCCTTGGGATAGGGGGCTCCCCCCCAAAGCACCTTGTCCCCATGTTGATGGGGACAAGGGCTTCTTCCCCACAACCCTGGCGGGTGGTTGTGGGGGTCTACAGGATGGGAGCTTATTGGAATCTGGAAGCCTCCTTTAACAAGGAGGCCCCTAGATCCCAGCTCCCCCATGTGAATAAGTATGGGGTACATGGTCCCGATACCCATTCACAAAAAAACAAGACAGGACACATGCTTTGGCAAGTCCTTTATTAAAGAAAAAAACTAAAAGAATGTCCCCCGCAGTAGATCCAACGTCAATCACAATGTCTGCCGCTGACCCGAAAAAAGAATTTAAAAAAAAGGCTCCACTCCCAGCCCTGGCTCCCAGCCATCTACCTGCTCTACTGGCTTGACATTTCTTAAATATGTAAGGGGCGGGGCCACCCAGTGACATAATTCTTTGGCCCCACCTCCTTGTGGTGTCATCATCCGGGGCATGCTGGGTCAATGATGTCGCAGGGAGGTGGTTCCACACGAGTGATGTCATGGGGTGGCCCCGTCCCTTACATATTTAAGAACTGTCAAGCCAGCTCAGAGGCAGACGGCCAGGACCCATTGTTGGAAGCAGAGTCTTTTTTTCAAATACTTTCTTCGGGTCGGCAGTGGTAGCAGACATTGTGATTGACGTTGAATCTACTGCAGGAGACATTCTTTTAGTTTTTTCTTTTAATAAAGGACTTGTCAAAGACCATGATCTGTCTTTTCTCACACTACACATTTTGTTTTTTGTGAATGAGTAGCGGGACTATGTACCCCATAATCATTCACATGGGGGGGTGGAATCTGGGCGCTACCTTGTTAAAGGGTGCTTCCAGATTCCAATAATCCCCCTGCCCGCAGACCCCCAGAACCACCAGACAGGGTTGTGGGGAAGAGGCTCTTGTTCCCATAACATTGGGACAAGGTGCTTGGGGGGGAACCCCTCTGCATGTGGTCTGGTATGGTTCAGGAGGGGGGGGGGGCGCTTGTTCGTCGTCCCCTTTCCTGACCTGTCAGGCAGCATGCTCGGATAAGGGTCTGGTATGGATTTTGTGGGGGGACCCCCACGCCATTTTTATTTTAAATTTTGGCATGGGAGTTCCCCTCAAAATCCATACCAGACCCGAAGGGCTTGGTATGGATGGGAAGAGGGATGCCACACCGTTTTTGAAATCATTTTTTTAATTGACGGCAATTTTTTCTTTCACATGGGGAACCTGACAGCTGAAACATTAACACATGGTTGTCACTACTAAAATACCGCATGACTTGATAAAATAACTCATGCGGTATTTTAGTAGCATTTACTTTTTTCTGACCTCCGAAACGGATTAATTGGTTTTTAAAGCATTCTTATGGGAAATGGCGTTTCTGTTTACAATTTTTTTGCTATATGAAAAGTCCCATGGTATGTCTGTATATGGAATTCTCTTTAACCAGTTACCGCCCGGCCTATAGTCAGATGGCGTCCCTCCTGGTGGACTCCATATGGCTTGATTTCAGTCATGCTCAGTTTGCCTACACGCAGGGCCGCTCTGCATTGCGACCTGTCAGCGGCCGTGTACCTCGGATACAGCCGATGACAGATCTGTGTACTGGCCCCGTTTCCAGTACCATGTGACCTGCTGTGACCAATCATCCAATATTGTTCTATGTGCAATCCTTGTTTTATTGATTGCATGTAATATTCTAATTTTCTGAGATTGCGGATTTGGGGTTTTCATGAGCTGTAAGCCATAAGCATCACTATTATGACTATTACTTGAACTATCTTGCTTTGCATGTAATGAGTCTATCTCATATATTAGTTTCACCTTTTAAGTTGCATTACTGAGATAAATTTACTTTTGCATGATATTCTAATTTTTCGAGTTTCACCTGTATATACCAGAGAACACTGAAACCTGACAAATGGCCTGGGCAGGAAGGGGGTAAAAGTGCCCTGTATGGAAGCGGTTAAATTCTTAAGGATAAACGTTAGTCATAAATGTTGTTATAATCATAACTAGAGATGAGCGAATTGAACTTGGCGAAGTGGAATTCGTTTCGAATATTAGGAAAAATTTGATTCGCGCCGAATCCGAAAATTAGCAAACTTCGGATGCACGAATCGAATTTTCCCCGATCGGCCGATTTTCATCCCTTCTACAGCCGGCAAAAAGTGTCCCTGCAGAGAGCTCCGCTATTTCTGACAGTTCTCTGACAGTTCCTTCACATTTACAGCGGTTGAAACATTGTATCTATTTGTTTCCATTTAGGATACAGATGTTTTTATTCGGAAACAAATAGATACAATGTTTCAACCGCTGTAAATGTGAAGGAACTGTCAGAGAACTGTCAGAAATAGCGGAGCTCTCTGCAGATACACTTTTTGCTGTACTGGAATTCTTCTTCTTCCTCTTCCTCTTCCTCTTCTTCTTCTTCATCCTCATCCTCATCTTCTTCTTCTTCTTCATCCTCTTCTTCTTCATCCTCATCCTCTTCTTCTTCTTCTTCTTCCTCGTCCTCTTCTTCTTCTTCCTCATCCTCATCCTCTTCTTCTTCTTCTTCTTCATCCTCATCCTCTTCTTCTTCCTCTTCTTCTTCATCCTCATCTTCTTCTTCATCCTTCTTCATTGGACTCTTGATAGTCGTCTCCCCACACTGCTGCTGGTGGGACTTTTTAACATAGGCCTCTGTATGGCCTTCAATTTAAGCTGCTTACGCTTCGCCACTCTGCCATGGGCCCCTGTACCGCCTCCTCATGCTGCTGCCAGGTCCAGAGTGTGTCATGGGTCCCTGTACGGCCTCCCATTGCTGCTGTCTCCATCGCCACACTCTGCCATGTGCCACTTTCAGGTCTCCTCACACTGCTGGTGGGTTCCATTTTTGTCATAGGGTGCTGTATGGCCTCCCATTGCTGCTGCCTCCACCGCCACACTGTGGCTCCACACTCTGGTTTTGGCCCCGTGACTGCCCAAATGAGTGAAGTGTGCGGTGATTCTAAGATCGACGGCACTCATCTGCATGTCATACTGACTGACAGTATTATTTCTCTTCCCCAGCAGACTCCAAGGGCATTTAAATTAAAGGTACAGTGTTCTGCACTAATATAAAGGCTCTCTGAAGCCTAGAAACCCTTTTAATAAGTTAAATTCGCAGCGAATAAATTCGCATCGAATCAAATTTATTCCGCAAATTCGGCGAATCAGCCGAATCAAATTTTTGAATAATTCGCTCATCTCTAATCATAACACATTTCCATGATATTATAGTTAGCTCGATAAATCAATATATTGCCAAACAGGACCAGGATTCCTGTGGTTTTGCACCTTTATCAGTTCCACAATCTGCCCTAATAAATAGAGATAGAAAGATAAATTGATAGATAGATGATAGATAGATAGATAGATAGATAGATAGATAGATAGATAGATAGATAGATAGATAGATAGATAGATATGATATAAATGTCTGACAAAACTGGATAAAATCAAAGCATGTAAATGTCTCTTACAATTTTTAGGTCATCACAACTTTTACCATACATAAAAAGATCAAGAAACATGTTTTCTTTCTAGTTCAGAAGTGAAATACTGACAGGTTATGTCTTTGAAGCATACTAGTGAGTTCCAATTAAGAAAAAAATATATATTGATGTTATATAACATGATCCAGGAATGTAGAAAGTGATGCTGAGATACAACTTTAAAGGATAGCTGTGCTTTTAAAGATGGTTTGCTCTTTTAATAAAACCACAAATACCATATAACTTTACAAATATAACCTCTTACCTTTGCCTTTTTTGAGAGTTGTCAGGCATTGACTCAAGCCAGTATAAAAGCTGTTTGCTTTGTAACATGTCTACAGATAAGAACAGAGAGCAAAAAACATAAAGAATCTGTTTAAAGCTGAACTCCAGTGATTATAAATTCTTCATACTAACATTGGGTCACTGAAAGTTGTAAATCACTGTAGTCACAGTAATGGCCATGATACACAGTAACCTCAGTGGGTCACTTACTCAACACCATTCAGAGAGCACATTGTATATTTCTCAATATATGCAATGTCTTTACTGAATAGACAAGGTGGAGAGGAGGGCATCATGGTGATCTCTACCTAGTTCAGTCAAATAGCACATTGCATATATTTAGAAATATAGGTGTTCTCTGAATGGTGCCAAGTAAGTGACTCACTGTGGTTACTGATTACTATGAAGAAGGGCAGCCATTCAGCATGGCACACAGAAAACTTCTGCTATCACTTCAGTAGTTTGAGTGCCTTTTGCTTGAAAATAACAAAGGTTGTTCTCTTCTTAAAAACACTAGCTACTTTACAATAATGAAAGAGAATATTATTTGTCTATTCTTAAGGCAAAACATGGGAAGTAGTGATGTCTTGTGCATTGATTGGTTATTCTCCCTGAGGAAGAAAGTATATTGATCCTTTAAAATGAAAAGGCTTGTACAGTATGCTGCTCATCTTACACACCAGTAATATTCTACTTTCTGTTACAAAAGGATATTCTGCTTCATACATTTTATATTCAAACCAGGAGAACAGTTGACTATTTGTGTACACTCATTAACCCATAATTACTCAAGCTTTAGACAAGGTTTAAATCTTTCTTCTTCTTTCCTCTATTTCTTACAATATAGGTACTAGGCATTCTGCATTAGCAGACAAAGTAGTGAGAGGGAAGCCTCTTTTCTCCATCCTAATTCAAGCTGTGGGATCAAATTAAGTTGTAAAGGAAGATGAAAGAAAGAGCGCACAAACCTTGCGCATTACCTCAATAAATAGTGACTAATTTTATTAATAAGGAAATATACTCACAAAGTGATGGTATAACATGCATAAGTAACCATAATCCAAACAGGGTTACAGGTAAATTGAAAAGGGGGGGGATGAAGGCTAACGCATTTCGAAGGGTGCTCCCTTCTTCATCAGAGCTGGGTTGAGTATGGCAGAGTTCCCATGGCAAGGAGATATTCAGCCACTGAGTGTCAGTATTACAGCAGTTCAGCCTGTTTAGTTCAGTTTAGTTGAACTGCTGTAATACTGACACTCAGTGGATGAATATTTCCTTGCCATGGGAACTCTGCCATACTGAAGTCTCTATCTGCTCAACTCAGCTCTGATGAATAAGGGAGCACCCTTCGAAACGCGTTAGCCTTCACCCCCCCTTTTCAATTTACCTGTAACCCTGTTTGGATTATGGTTACTTATGCCTGTTATACCATCACTTTGTGAGTATATTTCCTTATTAATAAAATTAGTCACTATTTATTGAGGTAATGCGCAAGGTTTGTGCGCCCTTTCTTTCATCTTCCTCTACAGTTTTATTAAGCTTCCCCAGCTTCATGATAGAGCTGCACAACCTCTGATCACCAGAGGATGAACACACAACACGCTGCTTGTCACTACCGCCTGTTTGATCTAAGTCTATGAGCGCAGGAGATAATGAATCTTTGGATCATATTAAGTGTTTGTATTATTCATTTACAATAAAAAAATCAAAGTAAGCCTGTCCATTTAAAGTAAACAATTTATTAACTGTATTGCACAATGGATGTCATCTTATACTCCCATCATGTTTCAAAGTGTGCCTGTCCCTTTAAAGGAAACAAAGGATTTGCTGTATTGCATGATGGATATCATGTTATACTCCCATGATGTTTCCTTTAAAGGAATAGGTGCAATTTGACAGAATGCTGAGTAGGTCAAATTAAAGGGGTGATCTGCTGGTGGTGGTAGAGTGTGATTCACAAGGAGTGGTGGTTTACACAGAATGTAATCGGAAGATTCATGAACTTTAGATTGTCATTCATTCTGGAGTCACATCTACTGTATATATGAACTATTAGTTGCTGTACTTGAGGATTATTCGTACATTTTACATTAATAAAAAAGAAAAAAAAATGATATTGGTGCAGAGCTGGATTTATTGATCTTAATGTAGGACATGGACACTTTAAAGGTTCGGCAGGAGCACATTAGGGTATGTATATATATATATATATATATATATATATATATATAATAAAATTAATTGTGGTTGCGCAGGAGTATTTAATTTTCACAAATTAAATAAAGAGTATTTTCTTTTTATGTTATGCAATTACAATTTTTAATTCTTATATTCATTGATCTTAGTGTAAAGAACCTATTACTAAACACTATTATAACATAGTTAAACCACTTGCTCGCTGCCCTCAGTAATTTTACTGCAAAGAGGCAACTCATACAGGCATAATCACGCATCTGTATGTATGTACCTTCTTCCCAGGTTCAGGGCACGTGTATGCCCCCCCTGCTGACTCCCACTGTGACTGGACACAGTGGGAATTTGACAACAGGTTTTAGCCAATGATTCATGGCTGAGACCTGCTGGTAGTCTGTGTCCAATCAAAGCCCAGAGCCCTGTGTTGACAAAAATGCAGGGCTCTGTACAGAGGGAATGATCTGTTTGTTTCTTCTCTCTGAAAAGCAGAGGGAAGGAACAAACAGATATTTAGTTAAATGCACCACATATTGCACACATTATCACTCGTTATTTTTATCACACTTATTCCCTTGATTACTCCAAGATGATAGCCCCTTCCCAGCCAGTGTCTTTATTACAATGATAGTGTATAGTGTTACCACTGATCACTGTATTAATGTCACTGGTGATTTCAGGGTCAGGTTAGTCAGTTAGTATACCTCCCAGACAGCGTGAATTTGTGTCAGATTGCCTGCCGCACTATCACAATCCCACTGTGTGTCACTGATCACCACCATTACTAGCATAAAATAAAATAAATAAAAATTCCAGTATATATACTATAGTTTGTAGATTCTATAACTTTAAACCACAATCAATCAATATACACGTAATGGGATTTTTTTTACCGAAGACATGTGGCAAAATACATTTTGGCCTATGTGTAATAGAAATAATATTTTTATATTTTTTATTGGATATGTTTTATAGCAGAAAGTAAAAAAATTAAATATCACCAAAAGAACTCTATTCAGTATGTGTGAAAAATGCTATACATTTTATTTGTGTACAGTGTTGCATGACCACAAAATTACCAGTTAAATTATCATGGTGCTATATAGCAAAAAATAGCCTGGTGATGATGGGAGTCAAACCTTCTGGAGTGCAAGAGGTTATAGAAGCCCCAACTAGAAATTATGTTGTGCTGAACAGTTCATCTAAAAAAATATTGAGTTTTTTGTTAATGTTCAATGAACATTTGGTTAGCAGTCAGCATACTATTATTTAATTTAATGTAATATGTTAACAACAAGCACATAAAGGAAAGAAAATAACACTTGACTTTAAGAGAGCACATTTTCCAAGTCTGAGAGGTACTTCCTGAGACAAAGAGTAAGAGGGAATATTGTTATTAATGGACTCAGAACAAAAATAGGAATGTTTAAAATCAACTATATGCAAACACACTGTAACATATTTTCCCATGGGTAATAAAAATAAAATCTATGAGTCTAAAATTAAAATCTACGTGGCTCATGTTCAAGTTGAAAAATCCATGACTTCTTACTTTCTTTAACAGAAACAACCCCTCTCCCTTTAAACTCTTTGCACCTATTTTCAGGGAAATGCAGAGTTAGTAAATTGATATTATGGGAAATTCACAAAGCAACCCTTAGAGGTTCAATTATCCAAATAGCAACGCATTAAATAAGAGAAGGAAATGCACATATTTCTTCATTTACCTCACAAATGAAGCAAATAAAAACACAGATCAATCTTTTTCAAAATACAGTATAACTTTACTTTTGCTGTCACAAGCCATGATCGATAACATGGAAGCTACCAGTTACCAGTCGAAGTCCTTAAGACTATTAACCCTCTCAAATCTAATAAAACCCTGGTCCCAATGGCTTATCTGCCCTGTACAGCAAAAGGTGCAACTCTGTCCTGGATAGATATCTATCTGATTTATTTAACCACCTTTAGACACACTCAGACCTACATGCCACATCCTTACTGGCTCACGTGGTGCTGTCGCTGACTAAGCCTGGTAAAGACTGTGTAGATCCACATAACTATAGACCAGTTCCTCTCCTCAACATTGACATAAAATGATTGACCAAGATCCTTACAGGTAGGCTTAATACATTTCTACATATTTTGAGGCATAAGAACCAAGTGGGGTTTTCCTACACAGACACGCATTAGACAATACTTGCATACTAATCCATCTGATTCATTTCACACATCAGAGATTTATTTCCCCTGGCTTGCCCATCCTATTTATCCTGGCCCTAAAATCTGTAAGGAGAGAGAGAGAGAGAGAGAGAACCCTGGTCCTAGTCATTCACAGTAGTGTGAATATCAAAGGCCGGGACACGGCTGGCTATAAGCTATAGGCATAAACATACACTGTTTGCAGATAATGCCCTTAGGATCATCACTAATCTATTAATGTTCTTGCCCTTTCCCTGATGAAAAATTTTCAATAGGTCCCAGAACTCTCAGTAGCAATAACAGTAAGTGCAATCTGTTAAATACTAGCATTCTCCAAGAGGCCTTCTCTCAATTTCAAGAGTCATTTCCCTTGGGAATCCAACAAGTTACTATATTAGGCGATTTATCTTACCTCCTCATGTGAAACATTATAATCAGCCGATTACAAAAATCTCTTGCAACAACTCCCCTTTTTTCTGAAAATATGGAAGAAATAAATTTCTTTTAATTATGATTAAAATTACCTTTTTCCTGAAACTGATCTACCTTTTTTGAGTGCACCTGGTTAAAGTATGTTTTCACATACTCTGTATGGTTCAACATTAACTGCTCTCTTCCCTCACCTCCTATCTGAGTCAAAGATAGACCCTATGTAAATTACAAGATTTTATTCAAACCTAAATGTCAGGATGTTTGTCTTTGTTTGCTTGGTTCATTACTATTGAGAAACTGGAAATTGACTGTATGACAACTTTACAAGCAATCTCCCACCAATGTGAAAACAGATCATTAGGCCTATTATCCACTACTTCCTGCAAGTATTGGACAATGTGAATATTCTGCCCCAATATTAAGAGGTTTCGGACTGTTGTATACCAGTTACACCATTTCAGGAAAAGGCATACAATAATCTCAATGGGAGGCAGGAAACCTAAAACCATTAGATTGCAGAAAACCACAATTTTGCTTGCTGACATTTAACTTTATAGTGGCAAAATAGGGGCTGGCTAAAGCATGCTGATCCTCAATCCTCATGATTATTCAAGAAAAACATAAAATGATGTGGTTTTTAATTAATGAGAAAATGGAAATTAAAAAGTTTGAAAAGGTCTGGGTGCCCTGTGTAAAACATTACCTCTCTAGAGACTTTGACTGGTCCTTGTTTGCCTTGCAAAGGAAACACCCCAATTGTTGGCTTATCTTAAGCTCAATACTGACATTGACTCACCTCCAGGTCCCCTTTTATGACTTCTGCCCTTGATAGCTCATCCACAAACATTTCTACCTGATCCTCCCTTTCACTCCAATTTTCTTCATTTTATTTCCTCTTTCTTCATGACTATTGTGACTAGAGATGAGCGAAGAAATGAAAAATTCGATTCGACTGATTCGGCGAATTCGTGGACAATATTCGATTCGAGTCGAATAAATTCGCTGTGAATTTAACTTAAAAAAGGGTGTTTCTAGGCTTCAGAGAGACTTAATATTAGTGCAGAACACTGTACCTTTAATTTAAATGCCCTTGGAGTCTGCTGGGGAAGAGAAATAATACTGTCAGTCAGTATGACATGCAGATGAGTGCCGTCGATCTTAGAATCACCGCACACTTCACTCATTTGGGCAGTCACGGGGCCAAAACCAGAGTGTGGAGCCACAGTGTGGCGGTGGAGGCAGCAGCAATGGGAGGCCATACAGCACCCTATGACAAAAATGGAAACCACCAGCAGTGTGAGGAGACCTGAAAGTGGCACATGGCAGAGTGTGGCGATAGAGACAGCAGCAATGGGAGGCCGTACAGGGACCCATGACACACTCTGGACCTGGCAGCAGCATGAGGAGGCGGTACAGGGGCCCATGACAGATTACGGGCCTGGCAGCAGCATGAGGAGTCGGTACAGGGGCCCATGGCAGATTACGGGCCTGGCAGCAGCAATGGGAGGCCGTACAGGGACCCATGACACACTCTGGACCTGGCAGCAGCATGGGGAGGCGGTACAGGGGCCCATGACAGATTACGGGCCTGGCAGCAGCATGAGGAGTCGGTACGGGGGCCCATGACACACTCTGGACCTGGCAGCAGCATGAGGAGGCGGTACAGGGGCGCATGACAGATTACGAGCCTGGCAGCAGCAACTTGGACAGGAGGACGTTCAGCTTCTGCACCGTCGGGTGCGTGCTCGCAAACTGTTGTCTCTTGGAAACGGATTCCAAGAAAGACTGCTGACGGAATCCGTGAAGAGGAGTAGCAGGAGAAGGAGCATCTGAACGAGCGGAATATGCCAACAAGCGACAACAGTGGCCCATGACAGATTACGGGCCTGGCAGCAGCATGAGGAGTCGGTACGGGGGCCCATGGCAGATTACGGGCCTGGCAGCAGCTATGGGAGGCCCGTAATCTGCCAGCACCCTATGACAAAAAATGGAACCCACCAGCAGTGTGAGGAGACCTGAAAGTGGCACATGGCAGAGTGTGGCGATGGAGACAGCAGCAATGGGAGGCCGTACAGGGACCCATGAGAGACTCTGGACCTGGCAGCAGCATGAGGAGGCGGTATAGGGGCCCATGGCAGATTAGGGGCCTGGCAGCAGCTATGGGAGGCCCGTAATCTGCCAGCACCCTATGACAAAAAATGGAACACACCAGCAGTGTGAGGAGACCTGAAAGTGGCACATGGCAGAGTGTGGCGATGGAGGCAGCAGCAATGGGAGGCCGTACAGGGACCCATGAGAGACTCTGGACTTGGCAGCAGCATGAGGAGGCGGTATAGGGGCCCATGGCAGATTAGGGGCCTGGCAGCAGCTATGGGAGGCCCGTAATCTGCCAGCACCCTATGACAAAAAATGGAACACACCAGCAGTGTGAGGAGACCTGAAAGTGGCACATGTTTGGGGCATGATTCATGGCGGATTTAGTCAGTTGTGTCAGGAACTGGTGGTTTGAAATCCAGACTAATCCACGCCTGATTCATTTTCACAAACGTGAGTCTCTCCACACTTTGGGTGGACAGTCGTGTCCTCCGCGGAGTTGCAATACCTCCTGCCGCACTAAACACGCGCTCCGATGCCACGCTACTGGCCGGGCATGACAGCCTTTCAAGGGCAAATTCAGCTAGTTGGGGCCAAAGGTCAAGTTTCGTTGCCCAGTAGTCAAGGGGATTGTCTACCTCGGTTGGCAGGGTGCTGTCCAAGTAGGCCTAAGCCTGTTGTTTGAGGTCCTGCTCCAGGTCCACCTGATGCTGCTGCTGCTGCTGCGGCTGGTTAGTAGTTTCCTCACTGCGCTGGTGAAGAAAGCTACTCATCATCGACTGCAGACTGAGGCAGCCGCTGCTGGTGGAGCTGCCACTGCTCCTACCACCCCACCCCTCCCCTGCTGCCATGGCAGCGGAACACGAGCGCACAGGGCCCACAGTGTCTGAGGATGGACGTTGGCGCAGACAGGCAGAGACCAGCTGACTACATAGGTGTTTTTTATAGTACGTTATTTTGGCCTCCCTCTCAGCAGGTGTGAAAAAGGCCACCATTTTTGAACGGTAGCGAGGGTCCAACAAGGTGGACAGCCAAAAGTCATCCCTCTGTCTGATGGTTATTATTCGGCTGTCGCTACGCAAGCAACCGAGCATGCTATGGGCCATTTGTGCCAAGGAATGCGAGGGACTCCCTGCCTCCATCTCCACAGCATACTGCCACGGTGCGTCTAGGTCCTCTGTCTCCTCTTCCTCCTCCTCTACCAGATGCTCCTGCTCCTCCACTCCTGTCCGCTGAGTGGAAAAACCACCCATTTCACTCAATAATTCCTGAGCACCAATGTCCTCCTCTACCTCCTCCTCTTCTTCCAGTCCTGCCCCCACAGGGGCCATGTGGCGTTGAGATCTGTGCGCCACGTCTACCGCACCCTGACCAGCCATTGTTAACAGCATTTGTTCCAGGACGTGCAACAGAGGAATGACGTCGTTCATCCCATAGTCCTGCCGACTCACGAATAGCGTGGCCTCCTCAAAGGGCCTGAGCAAGCGCAGGTGTCACGCATGAGCTGCCAATGGCTGACATCTAAGTTACACAGGGAGTACCTTTATCTGCTTTTAACATCAGGAAATCTGTGATGGCCTTTTGCTGTTCGTAAAGGCGGTCTAACATATGTAGGGTTGAATTCCACCTTGTTGCAACGTCACAGCATGAGGAGTCGGTATAGGGGCCCATGGCAGATTAGGGGCCTGGCAGCAGTTATGGGAGGCCCATAATCTGCCAGCACTCTATGACAAAAAATGGAACACACCAGCAGTGTGAGGAGACCTGAAAGTGGCACATGGCAGAGTGTGGCGATGGAGACAGCAGCAATGGGAGGCCGTACAGGGACCCATGAGAGACTCTGGACCTGGCAGCAGCATGAGGAGGCGGTATATAGGGGCCTACGGCAGATTAGGGGCCTGGCAGCAGCTATAGGAGGCCCGTAATCTGCCAGCACCCTATGTCAAAAAATTTAACACACCAGCAGTGTGAAGAGACCTGAAAGTGGCACATGGCAGCAGAGTGTGGCGATGGAGACAGCAGCAATGGGAGGCCGTACAGGGACCCATGAGAGACTCTAGACTTGGCAGCAGCATGAGGAGGCGGTATATAGGGGCCCATGGCAGATTAGGGGCCTGGCAGCAGCTATGTGAGGCCCGTAATCTGCCTGCACCCTATGTCAAAAAATTAAACACACCAGCAGTGTGAAGAGACCTGAAAGTGGCACATGGCATGAGAGACTCTGGACCTGGCAGCAGCAGGAGGAGGCGGTATAGGGGCCCATGGCTGATTAGGGGCCTGGCAGCAGCTATGTGAGGCCCGTTATCTTGCAGCACCCTATGTCAAAAAATTTAACACACCAGCAGTGTGAAGAGACCTGAAAGTGGCACATGGCAGCAGAGTGTGGCGATGGAGACAGCAGCAATGGGAGGCCGTACAGGGACCATGACAGACTCTGGACTTGGCAGCAGCATGAGGAGGCGGTATATAGGGGCCCATGGCAGATTAGGGGCCTGGCAGCAGCTATGTGAGGCCCGTTATCTTGCAGCACCCTATGTCAAAAAATTTAACACACCAGCAGTGTGAAGAGACCTGAAAGTGGCACATGGCAGCAGAGTGTGGCGATGGAGACAGCAGCAATGGGAGGCCGTACAGGGACCCATGAGAGACTCTGGACCTGGCAGCAGCAGGAGGAGGTGGTATATAGGGGCCCATGGCAGATTAGGGGCCTGGCAGCAGCTATGTGAGGCCCGTAATCTGCCTGCACCCTATGTCAAAAAATTTAACACACCAGCAGTGTGAAGAGACCTGAAAGTGGCACATGGCAGCAGAGTGTGGCGATGGAGACAGCAGCAATGGGAGGCCGTACAGGGACCATGACAGACTCTGGACTTGGCAGCAGCATGAGGAGGCGGTATATAGGGGCCCATGGCAGATTAGGGGCCTGGCAGCAGCTATGTGAGGCCCGTAATCTGCCTGCACCCTATGTCAAAAAATTTAACACACCAGCAGTGTGAAGAGACCTGAAAGTGGCACATGGCAGCAGAGTGTGGCGATGGAGACAGCAGCAATGGGAGGCCGTACAGGGACCATGACAGACTCTGGACTTGGCAGCAGCATGAGGAGGCGGTATATAGGGGCCCATGGCAGATTAGGGGCCTGGCAGCAGCTATGTGAGGCCCGTTATCTTGCAGCACCCTATGTCAAAAAATTTAACACACCAGCAGTGTGAAGAGACCTGAAAGTGGCACATGGCAGCAGAGTGTGGCGATGGAGACAGCAGCAATGGGAGGCCGTACAGGGACCCATGAGAGACTCTGGACCTGGCAGCAGCAGGAGGAGGCGGTATATAGGGGCCCATGGCAGATTAGGGGCCTGGCAGCAGCTATGTGAGGCCCGTAATCTGCCTGCACCCTATGTCAAAAAATTTAACACACCAGCAGTGTGAAGAGACCTGAAAGTGGCACATGGCAGCAGAGTGTGGCGATGGAGACAGCAGCAATGGGAGGCCGTACAGGGACCATGACAGACTCTGGACTTGGCAGCAGCATGAGGAGGCGGTATATAGGGGCCCATGGCAGATTAGGGGCCTGGCAGCAGCTATGTGAGGCCCGTTATCTTGCAGCACCCTATGTCAAAAAATTTAACACACCAGCAGTGTGAAGAGACCTGAAAGTGGCACATGGCAGCAGAGTGTGGCGATGGAGACAGCAGCAATGGGAGGCCGTACAGGGACCCATGAGAGACTCTGGACCTGGCAGCAGCAGGAGGAGGTGGTATATAGGGGCCCATGGCAGATTAGGGGCCTGGCAGCAGCTATGTGAGGCCCGTAATCTGCCTGCACCCTATGTCAAAAAATTTAACACACCAGCAGTGTGAAGAGACCTGAAAGTGGCACATGGCAGCAGAGTGTGGCGATGGAGACAGCAGCAATGGGAGGCCGTACAGGGACCCATGAGAGACTCTGGACCTGGCAGCAGCAGGAGGAGGCGGTATATAGGGGCCCATGGCAGATTAGGGGCCTGGCAGCAGCTATGTGAGGCCCGTAATCTGCCTGCACCCTATGTCAAAAAATTTAACACACCAGCAGTGTGAAGAGACCTGAAAGTGGCACATGGCAGCAGAGTGTGGCGATGGAGACAGCAGCAATGGGAGGCCGTACAGGGACCATGACAGACTCTGGACTTGGCAGCAGCATGAGGAGGCGGTATATAGGGGCCCATGGCAGATTAGGGGCCTGGCAGCAGCTATGTGAGGCCCGTTATCTTGCAGCACCCTATGTCAAAAAATTTAACACACCAGCAGTGTGAAGAGACCTGAAAGTGGCACATGGCAGCAGAGTGTGGCGATGGAGACAGCAGCAATGGGAGGCCGTACAGGGACCCATGAGAGACTCTGGACCTGGCAGCAGCAGGAGGAGGCGGTATATAGGGGCCCATGGCAGATTAGGGGCCTGGCAGCAGCTATGTGAGGCCCGTAATCTGCCTGCACCCTATGTCAAAAAATTTAACACACCAGCAGTGTGAAGAGACCTGAAAGTGGCACATGGCAGCAGAGTGTGGCGATGGAGACAGCAGCAATGGGAGGCCGTACAGGGACCATGACAGACTCTGGACTTGGCAGCAGCATGAGGAGGCGGTATATAGGGGCCCATGGCAGATTAGGGGCCTGGCAGCAGCTATGTGAGGCCCGTTATCTTGCAGCACCCTATGTCAAAAAATTTAACACACCAGCAGTGTGAAGAGACCTGAAAGTGGCACATGGCAGCAGAGTGTGGCGATGGAGACAGCAGCAATGGGAGGCCGTACAGGGACCCATGAGAGACTCTGGACCTGGCAGCAGCAGGAGGAGGCGGTATATAGGGGCCCATGGCAGATTAGGGGCCTGGCAGCAGCTATGTGAGGCCCGTAATCTGCCTGCACCCTATGTCAAAAAATTTAACACACCAGCAGTGTGAAGAGACCTGAAAGTGGCACATGGCAGCAGAGTGTGGCGATGGAGACAGCAGCAATGGGAGGCCGTACAGGGACCATGACAGACTCTGGACTTGGCAGCAGCATGAGGAGGCGGTATATAGGGGCCCATGGCAGATTAGGGGCCTGGCAGCAGCTATGTGAGGCCCGTAATCTGCCTGCACCCTATGTCAAAAAATTTAACACACCAGCAGTGTGAAGAGACCTGAAAGTGGCACATGGCAGCAGAGTGTGGCGATGGAGACAGCAGCAATGGGAGGCCGTACAGGGACCATGACAGACTCTGGACTTGGCAGCAGCATGAGGAGGCGGTATATAGGGGCCCATGGCAGATTAGGGGCCTGGCAGCAGCTATGTGAGGCCCGTTATCTTGCAGCACCCTATGTCAAAAAATTTAACACACCAGCAGTGTGAAGAGACCTGAAAGTGGCACATGGCAGCAGAGTGTGGCGATGGAGACAGCAGCAATGGGAGGCCGTACAGGGACCCATGAGAGACTCTGGACCTGGCAGCAGCAGGAGGAGGCGGTATATAGGGGCCCATGGCAGATTAGGGGCCTGGCAGCAGCTATGTGAGGCCCGTAATCTGCCTGCACCCTATGTCAAAAAATTTAACACACCAGCAGTGTGAAGAGACCTGAAAGTGGCACATGGCAGCAGAGTGTGGCGATGGAGACAGCAGCAATGGGAGGCCGTACAGGGACCATGACAGACTCTGGACTTGGCAGCAGCATGAGGAGGCGGTATATAGGGGCCCATGGCAGATTAGGGGCCTGGCAGCAGCTATGTGAGGCCCGTTATCTTGCAGCACCCTATGTCAAAAAATTTAACACACCAGCAGTGTGAAGAGACCTGAAAGTGGCACATGGCAGCAGAGTGTGGCGATGGAGACAGCAGCAATGGGAGGCCGTACAGGGACCCATGAGAGACTCTGGACCTGGCAGCAGCAGGAGGAGGCGGTATATAGGGGCCCATGGCAGATTAGGGGCCTGGCAGCAGCTATGTGAGGCCCGTAATCTGCCTGCACCCTATGTCAAAAAATTTAACACACCAGCAGTGTGAAGAGACCTGAAAGTGGCACATGGCAGCAGAGTGTGGCGATGGAGACAGCAGCAATGGGAGGCCGTACAGGGACCATGACAGACTCTGGACTTGGCAGCAGCATGAGGAGGCGGTATATAGGGGCCCATGGCAGATTAGGGGCCTGGCAGCAGCTATGTGAGGCCCGTTATCTTGCAGCACCCTATGTCAAAAAATTTAACACACCAGCAGTGTGAAGAGACCTGAAAGTGGCACATGGCAGCAGAGTGTGGCGATGGAGACAGCAGCAATGGGAGGCCGTACAGGGACCCATGAGAGACTCTGGACCTGGCAGCAGCAGGAGGAGGTGGTATATAGGGGCCCATGGCAGATTAGGGGCCTGGCAGCAGCTATGTGAGGCCCGTAATCTGCCTGCACCCTATGTCAAAAAATTTAACACACCAGCAGTGTGAAGAGACCTGAAAGTGGCACATGGCAGCAGAGTGTGGCGATGGAGACAGCAGCAATGGGAGGCCGTACAGGGACCATGACAGACTCTGGACTTGGCAGCAGCATGAGGAGGCGGTATATAGGGGCCCATGGCAGATTAGGGGCCTGGCAGCAGCTATGTGAGGCCCGTAATCTGCCTGCACCCTATGTCAAAAAATTTAACACACCAGCAGTGTGAAGAGACCTGAAAGTGGCACATGGCAGCAGAGTGTGGCGATGGAGACAGCAGCAATGGGAGGCCGTACAGGGACCATGACAGACTCTGGACTTGGCAGCAGCATGAGGAGGCGGTATATAGGGGCCCATGGCAGATTAGGGGCCTGGCAGCAGCTATGTGAGGCCCGTAATCTGCCTGCACCCTATGTCAAAAAATTTAACACACCAGCAGTGTGAAGAGACCTGAAAGTGGCACATGGCAGCAGAGTGTGGCGATGGAGACAGCAGCAATGGGAGGCCGTACAGGGACCATGACAGACTCTGGACTTGGCAGCAGCATGAGGAGGCGGTATATAGGGGCCCATGGCAGATTAGGGGCCTGGCAGCAGCTATGTGAGGCCCGTAATCTGCCTGCACCCTATGTCAAAAAATTTAACACACCAGCAGTGTGAAGAGACCTGAAAGTGGCACATGGCAGCAGAGTGTGGCGATGGAGACAGCAGCAATGGGAGGCCGTACAGGGACCCATGAGAGACTCTGGACCTGGCAGCAGCAGGAGGAGGTGGTATATAGGGGCCCATGGCAGATTAGGGGCCTGGCAGCAGCTATGTGAGGCCCGTAATCTGCCTGCACCCTATGTCAAAAAATTTAACACACCAGCAGTGTGAAGAGACCTGAAAGTGGCACATGGCAGCAGAGTGTGGCGATGGAGACAGCAGCAATGGGAGGCCGTACAGGGACCATGACAGACTCTGGACTTGGCAGCAGCATGAGGAGGCGGTATATAGGGGCCCATGGCAGATTAGGGGCCTGGCAGCAGCTATGTGAGGCCCGTAATCTGCCTGCACCCTATGTCAAAAAATTTAACACACCAGCAGTGTGAAGAGACCTGAAAGTGGCACATGGCAGCAGAGTGTGGCGATGGAGACAGCAGCAATGGGAGGCCGTACAGGGACCATGACAGACTCTGGACTTGGCAGCAGCATGAGGAGGCGGTATATAGGGGCCCATGGCAGATTAGGGGCCTGGCAGCAGCTATGTGAGGCCCGTTATCTTGCAGCACCCTATGTCAAAAAATTTAACACACCAGCAGTGTGAAGAGACCTGAAAGTGGCACATGGCAGCAGAGTGTGGCGATGGAGACAGCAGCAATGGGAGGCCGTACAGGGACCCATGACAGACTCTAGACTTGGCAGCAGCATGAGGAGGCGGTATATAGGGGCCCATGGCAGATTAGGGGCCTGGCAGCAGCTATGTGAGGCCCGTAATCTGCCTGCACCCTATGTCAAAAAATTTAACACACCAGCAGTGTGAAGAGACCTGAAAGTGGCACATGGCAGCAGAGTGTGGCGATGGAGACAGCAGCAATGGGAGGCCGTACAGGGACCATGACAGACTCTGGACTTGGCAGCAGCATGAGGAGGCGGTATATAGGGGCCCATGGCAGATTAGGGGCCTGGCAGCAGCTATGTGAGGCCCGTTATCTTGCAGCACCCTATGTCAAAAAATTTAACACACCAGCAGTGTGAAGAGACCTGAAAGTGGCACATGGCAGCAGAGTGTGGCGATGGAGACAGCAGCAATGGGAGGCCGTACAGGGACCCATGAGAGACTCTGGACCTGGCAGCAGCAGGAGGAGGTGGTATATAGGGGCCCATGGCAGATTAGGGGCCTGGCAGCAGCTATGTGAGGCCCGTAATCTGCCTGCACCCTATGTCAAAAAATTTAACACACCAGCAGTGTGAAGAGACCTGAAAGTGGCACATGGCAGCAGAGTGTGGCGATGGAGACAGCAGCAATGGGAGGCCGTACAGGGACCATGACAGACTCTGGACTTGGCAGCAGCATGAGGAGGCGGTATATAGGGGCCCATGGCAGATTAGGGGCCTGGCAGCAGCTATGTGAGGCCCGTAATCTGCCTGCACCCTATGTCAAAAAATTTAACACACCAGCAGTGTGAAGAGACCTGAAAGTGGCACATGGCAGCAGAGTGTGGCGATGGAGACAGCAGCAATGGGAGGCCGTACAGGGACCATGACAGACTCTGGACTTGGCAGCAGCATGAGGAGGCGGTATATAGGGGCCCATGGCAGATTAGGGGCCTGGCAGCAGCTATGTGAGGCCCGTTATCTTGCAGCACCCTATGTCAAAAAATTTAACACACCAGCAGTGTGAAGAGACCTGAAAGTGGCACATGGCAGCAGAGTGTGGCGATGGAGACAGCAGCAATGGGAGGCCGTACAGGGACCCATGAGAGACTCTGGACCTGGCAGCAGCAGGAGGAGGTGGTATATAGGGGCCCATGGCAGATTAGGGGCCTGGCAGCAGCTATGTGAGGCCCGTAATCTGCCTGCACCCTATGTCAAAAAATTTAACACACCAGCAGTGTGAAGAGACCTGAAAGTGGCACATGGCAGCAGAGTGTGGCGATGGAGACAGCAGCAATGGGAGGCCGTACAGGGACCATGACAGACTCTGGACTTGGCAGCAGCATGAGGAGGCGGTATATAGGGGCCCATGGCAGATTAGGGGCCTGGCAGCAGCTATGTGAGGCCCGTAATCTGCCTGCACCCTATGTCAAAAAATTAAACACACCAGCAGTGTGAAGAGACCTGAAAGTGGCACATGAGACAGGAGACAGACCTGTCTCTAGACCGGCTACCGAGCCACTCTCCTCGCCAGTACTTGTTCGCTTGGCTGCTGAAAAGGCCGATGTCTCCCCCCGTTCCTGACCGCCCTCTGTTAGCTCTTCCTCACTGTACAGTGGGGCTGAGCCCACAGCATGCGATACTTCGCTTGGTGAGGGAACAGCAAAGGACAGGGGCAGGTAGAGGACACGTGATTTCAGTGGGCTTGGTCCCGGGCCATGCCAACTAACGGTTGTGTCTGACGTACCCACCGACCGTTGGCTGTAGGTGTCAGAGGTGACCTGGGAAGAGGAAGACGACCGAGCCAACCAATCAATGACGGCAGGGTTGTCGGTGGAGACACGACCGCTGGATGACACCGGGAGCACTGGCCTCTGGCTGCGAATACTGCTGCCTCGACCCCTTCCTCTGCTGCCACGTCTGCTCGCTCCTAAAACATTGCCTCCTCTGCCACTCCTCTGCATGTTGTCTGACATACTATTTAATTCAACGATTAGGTGTCCCTGAGTAACAATTCTCTGGCACTCAGTAACAATTCTGTCTGTCCCTGAGTATGAATTCTGTGGCCCTGAGTAACAATTGTGTGTCTGTGCAAGTAACAATTCTGTGTCTGTGCAAGTAACAATTTTGTGTCTGTGAGAGTAACAATTCTCTGGCACTCAGTAACAATTCTGTCTGTCCCTGAGTAACAATTCTCTGGCACTCAGTAACAATTCTGTCTGTCCCTGAGTATGAATTCTGTGGCCCTGAGTAACAATTGTGTGTCTGTGCAAGTAACAATTCTGTGTCTGTGCAAGTAACAATTTTGTGTCTGTGAGAGTAACAATTCTCTGGCACTCAGTAACAATTCTGTCTGTCCCTGAGTAACAATTCTCTGGCACTCAGTAACAATTCTGTCTGTCCCTGAGTATGAATTCTGTGGCCCTGAGTAACAATTCTGTCTCTGTGCGAGTAACAATTCTGTGTCTGTGCAAGTAACAATTTTGTGTCTGTGAGAGTAACAATTCTCTGGCACTCAGTAACAATTCTGTCTGTCCCTGAGTAACAATTCTCTGGCACTCAGTAACAATTCTGTCTGTCCCTGAGTAACAATTCTCTGGCACTCAGTAACAATTCTGTCTGTCCCTGAGTAACAATTCTGTCTGTCCCTGAGTATGAATTCTGTGGCCCTGAGTAAGAATTCTCTGGCACTCAGTAACAATTCTGTCTGTCCCTGAGTATGAATTCTGTGGCCCTGAGTAACAATTGTGTGTCTGTGCAAGTAACAATTCTGTGTCTGTGCAAGTAACAATTTTGTGTCTGTGAGAGTAACAATTCTCTGGCACTCAGTAACAATTCTGTCTGTCCCTGAGTAACAATTCTCTGGCACTCAGTAACAATTCTGTCTGTCCCTGAGTAACAATTCTCTGGCACTCAGTAACAATTCTGTCTGTCCCTGAGTAACAATTCTCTGGCACTCAGTAACAATTCTGTCTGTCCCTGAGTAACAATTCTGTCTGTCCCTGAGAATGAATTCTGTGGCCCTGAGTAAGAATTCTCTGGCACTCAGTAACAATTCTGTCTGTCCCTGAGTAACAATTCTCTGGCACTCAGTAACAATTCTGTCTGTCCCTGAGTAAAAATTCTGTGGCCCTAATAACGTTTCTGTGGCCCTAAGTAACAATTCTCTGGCACTGAGTAACAATTCTGTCTGTCCCTGAGTATGAATTCTGTGGCCCTAACTAGCGTTTCTTTGTCCCTAAATAACGATTCTGTGGCCCTCATTAACAAGTCTGTGTCCCTGAGTAATGGTTCTCTGTCCCTAAGTAACTTCTCTCTGTCCCCTATTCTCGTTTCTGTGGCCCTAACTCTGTCCCTGTCCCTAGTACAGAGCGGTCTGCCTCTGTTCAATGACTGCAGGCAAATGAAGATTTCCAAAATGGCCGCTATATATACCTCGACCATTACACAGTGCTGGCTGGCTGGCTGCTGATTGGCTGATGCGATCACATGTCGTTGAGGAATGCATTATGGGGCAGCGCGCCTTGTCTGCGCGCCTTCCCCGACATCCCCGCTCCGTCGCCGCACATGTCAGCCGCCATTTTCGGAAAAATTTCGATTCGCGCGTCCGAATTAGGCTGTTTTTCGGATTCGGCACGAATCGAAATTTTTCCGAAATTCGACTCGAATTCCACTTCGGATACTTCGATTCGCTCATCTCTAATTGTGACAAAGGGAGGCTCTGTCACTGTGAGAATATAGGAAAATGTGACATATGATTAGCATTTAGGGTTAATGTGGAGTTCCAGATTACGGTTTATGAGCAGAGAAAGATGTGATTTGGGCTTTCCCTGTATTCTATGATTCTGGTAGATTGGAACTTCCAGTCCTGTCTCTGGGTTTTGACAGATATCTGCAACCTGCCTGAGTGCATAGGTGTGCAGGATTGTTAAATAGACAGGTCTGAGGAAAGCTCACGGCTGTGGCCAGTTTGTAGACCGTTCACAGTGTGGGATACGGAACAGGGGAGCCAAGCCAGAAGCCAGGAGACAGAGGGTTTCATCCAGGGCTCAGAGGTGCCCCAGCCAAAAGCCAGGAGACAGCAGGTCTTAGTTCCAGGAGTGAGGTCAGCTCCTATTGGGATGTCAGGAGAACCCCAATCCATTGGCCAGAGGTGAACCATGCAGCAGGGCACTATGACTAAGGCTAGAGATCCAAACATTCCAGGTGAGTCAGAAAATTCTGTCGAATTGACTGGTTAGAGGAGCAGCAGTGCTGCCAACAAGTGAGCCAGGTGGTTCGACATTTTTATTTGTGTATGTGTGGAAAAAACTCCTGTGTAGGCAACTGATCTACATGTGAAAATTTGGTTTATTTTATAAAAGTGGGCTGCCATGCCTTAAAATACAGTTTTGGACTGGAGCAACCCATTGAAAACACAACTACGGCTTGAGTTTTATCACCCCAATCCAACACTATCTTCTCATATTGTTAGTCTCAATATATTGCCATCTGTAAGCTTCTCCTCTCAGCCCTTGCCTCAGGAGTTTATCACCATCAACTCACCAATGAGGCTATAGGATGAAACAGACATAGTCTAACTTCAGTCAATTGACCGATTCCCCACCCAGGTTTGAATTGGAGGTAAATGGTAATGATAGCTTCCTTTTTGTTGTTTTTCATTATCAAAGAAAAACTGGTCCAAAGTATATATATATTTTTTAATGTATTTATATTTCTTGCTATTACCATAACATACATACTACCAAAAAACAACCCAAAATAAAATTCCTTGCTCCTGATAATCACAGTGATACCACATATGTGTATGTTATTTGTTGTTTGTACACGTAGTACGGCCTAGAAATAATGATTTGCATTTTGCTTTTTATTCTATCTAAAACACACTAATACTAATAGACACTGATACTAATTTTAAAAATGTTTTTTCTTTATCTTACCCAACATATACCGACCCTGACTTTTCACCCTGGCCTTTGACTTTGACCTTGACCTTTGACCTTGACTTTTAGGGCTCATTTACACTTTAAAATGTGGCATCTGACACGCCTTCTTAAAGCACTCTGAAGGCCAATAAAAGCATCTCTCACTAACTAGAATGGTTACCTTACAGTCCTTTTCACACTGTTGCATTTGCTTTGCTTTGCTTTGTTTTGCTTTAAATAATATACTTCATGTCATCTTCTTGGTGCTTCAAAGCATCTCCATAGCCTCCATAGAAGTCTCAACAACAACTCTTGCTAACAGTACCTGCAGCATTTGAGGGGCATTTATATAAAGTTAGCTGTGCTTGGTTTTGTAGGCATGAGATATCCCAGGATGCACTTGGAAATCAACAAGTAAACCAGAAAGACATCATCAGTAGTCACTTCCAGTTCATGTGTATATTTTCTCTGAGCGTCTGGTGCAGATGTCATATCTGGTGTGCAGCATGGAGCAGTAGGAAGGTAAACGGAGTCTGAACCAGAGCAGAGCAACTAGAAGATGATGGTGCACAGCGTGGGAACAATGTAGCAGAAGGTGATTGGTGAACAGAGAGATAGGACTGAGCAGCAAAGGGAAGCAGAGCAGAAGAAACTAATAGATGTCACACATAGTGAGCAGCATGGGAGCAATATAGTGGGAGCGGAGCAGGGAGTGGAGAGAGAAAAGAATGAATGGTGGAGAATCAGCAGAGCTGAGGGACCAGGGAAGGAAAAAATTAGCAGATGTAACACACAGTGTGCAGCATGGGAGCACTATAGCAGTAGGTAAGTGGAGACTTGGGGGGGGGGGGGGGAGAGAAGGATCATCAAACCAGAGGATCAGACTGTATAAAATAAAGAAAAGTGAGCGCACTCCAGTGAGCGGAAAATGCACAAAAAGGAACTACAAGCCCTTCCAACCAAAATCAAAACAATATAAGTGCAGCGCTACGTTTTAGCGCTGCACTTATATTGTTTTGAAACCAGAGGATCAGCAAAACATGGAGATACTACTGAGTGGGGGATTAGCAGAGCTGGGGGTTACTTTTGAGTGGGGATCAGCAGAGCTGGAGTTTACTACAGAGCAGGGGATCAGCAGAGCTGGGGGGGTACTACTGAGTGCAACACCAGAAGAGCTACTGAGCTGGGGATCTGCTGACAAAGGTACTAATGATCTGGGCATCTGCTGAATGGGGGTACTAAAGAGCTGGGGGTATAATTGAGTTGGGGGTACAACTGAACTGGGGTTCTACTTTACACCTTTAGAACAAATAGAAAATTAACACACACAGGGCATATTCAAAGCTTCATTAGAGCTTCAAAAAAGCATCACAGAAGGATCAAAAACACATCAAAAATGCATGATGAAGAGGTAGACACTTTAATTTGTGTTAAAATCAAAGAAAGTGTAAATGAGCCCTAACTCTAATCTTGACACTGACCTGGATCAAACCTTGATCTAATTATTTGTATTTATTTTTTAATTTACTTTTTACACACTTTTGTTTGTTTACATTTTTTTCTTGAACAAAGAGAGAAAGATACAATGTATGGGCAGCTGTACAGTGACTGGTCACTGTGATAGCCAACCAAAGTCTATTACAGCGATCATATCATTGGGAATCGGGCTTCCCAGTTCTTGGTCATTAATACAAAACTCAAGGCGTAAGGTTAGTCCAGTCTCTGTGCTGGGAGCACGCTGTGCAGTGCTCAGTCAGCACAAACACATGCATGCTTATATGTGGCCTTAGTTAATAGCTGGTTTCTGGCATGTAAACAGCAGTACCGCAAAACCTGGCTGATGTTATTGACCAACCTTGTTAGCTAATGACATTACCTGAGAACACCCAGTCACTTTGTTTACAGACATAGGCAGGCTGGGGGCAGAAATGTAATTTAGTGGTGGTAGGTTCTTTTAACTTTTGTTGGAGTACATTCTACTAGTGCATCACTTCACATGCCGGTTTACGGAATCCCAAGCATTTAGTATAAATGAATTGTATATTTTTAATGTTCAACTTTGGTCATTTTTAAGATATTGGCCCCCCAGAAAATAGTATTTTATTTATTTATTTATTGCTATAGTACATGTCCCCCATCGTGGTGTACACCTATCAGTGTCTTTTTTAAAAGCTTGCAAACTGGCCTTTAAAAAGGCAGGGAAAAAATTGCAAGATTTGGCAACCGCAGACTTCAATAGGATCAGGAGCTATGTTTGGGGTATAAAGATTTTTTTCTAATGTTTGGTAGAAATCTAGTGGAGCAAACTTTGCTTGGTTTACTCATCATTAGTGGACAGTAAGAGGGAAAAATTTCCCTCTACATTGGTGCTCTTTGGAAGAACATTTTCTCCACAACAGCTAAGGAAATTATAAAACTATACAGAATACTTTGGGTAATATATCAGTTATCCTTGGTTATGGATCAATCTGCCTGCATGCTGGGTGTCAGGCCAACTTGAGACAAAAAGTGAGCCCAAGCCTATTGACACCCATAGTCATAAGAAATATAGTCCAACAACTGAAGAGTTTTTATAGTTGATAGACATTGTGTGTTGCCAGGAGCTACAGCCAACAACATACAGAACAGGTGCTAGAGCAACATACAGTAATTGTACAAATAAATATTAAATGAAAGACAGTCGCAGAATTAACAGGATACTGGCCAGATCAGACAACATCAAAGTCTAAGGCCTCATGCACACTGCTGTTCCTAAACTCACGTCTAGAATCTTTTGGCATTTTTTTGACAAAACTCTTGAACTCAACTCAGTAAAAGCCATGACCATGCACACTCAGGATTTTACCAGAGTTTAGGAGCAGCACAGTTTAGAGGCAGTAAAATGTTCCTCTCCTGAATGCAAAAGAAACACATTCAGAAGAGGAGTGATTTGAAAAAAAATGTCAACTGTGGCAAAAATACATGTAAAGATGTGTAAACACGCGTTTAGCATTTTTTTTTATTTCAATGGCCACAATTAATGATTTATTCTGGCCAAGGAAATGAATAAACGCTCAAGCACTTGACACGGGTAAACACATGTGAACGTGGCTAAATGTGATACACATGTTTACCAGTGTCAAGCGTTGTTTTGCAGCCGAAAGAAAAATGTCCAGAGCAGCTGTTACCAACCTCAAGTGTACCCTAAGTTCCAACAGTTAAACAGAACAATGACTAAAAATATTAGAGGTAACAAATCCATAATCTGTATTTGTAATTATCTTTTCTGTCCTACCAAAACCATCTAAACAATACAAGGAATAATCCAAGGATTGGTCAGAAAAAAGGCAGAACAAGACATACCTCTATTAAAGACATTAAAACATGTTGTTTCAGTGGCAGGCTTGTAGCTGTGGTCTTTTTTAAAGTCCATTAAAATGGGCAAATGTGAACAGTAGAGACCAGTGTTGACTAAAAACTAACATGCAGTAAAGGTTCAAGCTATAATTGTTTTTCCTAAAAAATACTGTCCTCTTTATGAGCTTTTGATGGAAAACTTTCAAATGCTACATACACAAAATAGATTAGGAGTCTAAACTTATTAGGAGCCATGGCAACTACAAACACGCCCAGTAATGGAGAATGATGTGGTACAAAAACTCTGCTCTGATTTCACTGGACATTTGTTTTCAGTTTTGCTTCCTGAAAAACTTTTGGAGATTATGATATACCCCTTCAACCAGAACACAAATATAATTTCAGAATTACTTTTTCACATAGTGATCTTGAGAAATATGACATTAACTTTTAAGGGCTATTAAGTATTCAATTGGATAATGTTTCCAACATACTTCATGTGTTCAAAAAGGCTGAAAGTGTTTTGCTGCTGATTTTTGTTTGAAACAGATGCATTTCAGTAACTCGTGTCCTTCACAACATAAATCCATTTATTTAATATAGGCAAAGGTAAAAAATCCAGAAAGTAAGCAGCTTACATGTTCAGCCCTCAGGGGACCTTAATCATACCTACAAACACAAATAACACACTTCCTTTTATTACCACACTTTGAATCTCCAGGGGTAGTAATCAACAGTCAACTCCTTGGAGCTGGTATAACCATGTTCATTAAATGCAAAGAAAATAGTAATGACAATATACATATGTACAGTATATATGAAAAACAACAAAAGAACAACACAAGGAAAAAGAGCACTCTCTCAAGTAAGTGACAGACACATATGCTAATAAATAAAAATATAAAAAATATGAAAAAAGATTGGAGGGACACTAAAGCAGATGCTGGCCAAAGCCCCACTTGAGGTTTAACCCCTGTGGCACTCAACTCTGCAATCTATGAATCCACCATATCTCCCTATATAAAAGTCTCCTATGGGGGCGCATGTGTGGCAGGCTCACAAGATGGCCGCAATGCAGTGACTGTCCGCAGTCACCTCCGACATCGTAGCGGCTACAGCCTGAGGAACTGGAACCAGACCCTCCAGTCTCAGGGGATCAACTCCCCACACCCTCCAGTACAATGCCCAGAAGGCGGAAATCACCAGTGCAGCCACAAAGGCTAACAGACCTTTATCTGGCCCAGGACACCAGATCCCAAGATGGCACCAGCACCTCACAGAGTGGACCCTCTGTCCCTGCAGCTGAAGATAACAGATACACACCTGATCCCAGACTACGTGCTCCTCTCTATGGAGGAGATCCGGGTGAGTTATCTCCCCCTCTCTCTCCCACAACACAGAGCCCGGAAAAATCCAGGCACAGGATAGAAGGCCCTACTCTGACAGATACACATACATCTGCTACTCTATATACTCCTACACTACAATTACAGTCAGCCATTGAGGAATTTCCAGCATCTGATCAATCTGTGTCTGAGTTATCAATGAAAAACATGCTTCTCTCCCTAAGACAGACTCTTCAGAATGATATTACTAATGTGAT
This sequence comes from Staurois parvus, assembly GCF_062004578.1. Taxonomy (NCBI): domain Eukaryota; kingdom Metazoa; phylum Chordata; class Amphibia; order Anura; family Ranidae; genus Staurois; species Staurois parvus. Next base: position 15,764,288 of record NW_028317949.1, read on the forward strand.
AACCCCTATTTCAAATGCCACTTCTGATCATTCTAAGCATTTACAACATATTGAAAACAAAAGGTCTGATATATTTGTGGTCCACAATACAGTAGTAGGCGCACATGCAGATCAAGAACCTGAGATCCTTCAAATAAAAAATAAAGTTGCAGACTTAGAAGACCGCTCCAGAAGAAATAACATCAAAATTCATGGTATTCCAGAAACAATCACAGCTGACACACTATTTCCATACCTGCAACAACTCAGGAAACACTTATTACCATCAATTAATTCAATAGAAGCTGCACTAGATAGAGAGCACAGAATTCCAAAACCATCATTTCTACCTGTCTCAGTCCCGAGGGACGTACTAGTAAGGATCCACTTTTTTCACATTAAGGAAAAATTAATCCGTCAGCATTCTCGACCTCTCACACAGGAATCAAACTATACGCAGATCTGTCAAAAGAAACACTCCTCAACAGAAAAAAAATCATTTCTGTCACTAAAGCTCTCAGAAATCACAACATAGGGTACCAATGGGGTTTCCCCACCAAGCTCATTATAAAGCATCAGAGTAGATACTATACTATTAGAAGCCTAGATGAAGGCATTAACCTTCTCAACGATTGGAACATAATCCCAGAAGATGGCCACCACCGAAACCAACAACAACCTCACCAAATGGAGGGGGACTGGACCTAACCTGTATCTCACCACAAGTTGGTTTCTTGACCCAATCCAATCTCAGATGTTACTATATTGACTGATCCACTCAAAATGTTTACCGTTGTTTACCAGTTATCTCCGGGCATCACCTGGAGTGCGCTCAGTTCAAGATGCTGTCCCCAAATGACAGTAGCCTTTCAGGCTACCCATGACTCTTACATTCTTCTCAAATGTGTTTTTTATATATGTTTTTGGTTTTCTCTGCACTGTTCCCGCCAGTCTTTACTACTCCATACTCAAGTACAAAACTACCAGAATATATATATATATATATATATTCTCACTACCTACAAGTGACTATAGTTTACATTTGACCTATTACCACCCTTCACAAAAGCCTACTGCGTGCCTCTCCCACCACAAAGCTAAACATATACATGCTGCTTAATATCGTATCGCTAAACGTTAGAGGACTAAACTCCCCATTCACAAGATCATTGCTAAACCGTGAGACAAATGCGCTACGCGCAGATATTATCTTCACCCAAGAAACCCATTTTGACACTTCCAAAACACTTTACTTCAAACGTAAAAACGTCTCTACAAGATTTATGGGATCTCACCATAAGAAGACTAATGGAGTCCTAACTGCAATTAAGGACACAATACCATTTCAACTCCCATCCGAATACGCCAATCCCTTGGGACGCTTCTTGACATTGTCGTGTCTCATCAACAACACCCCGTTCACGCTCGTCAATATCTACGGTTCCAACTCCAACTCCAACCAACTTAGATTCTTCAAACAACTAATGAACAAACTCACACCGATCAAAAAAGGTCACCTAATTATAGGTGGAGACTTCAATATAGTGGGGAATACCCACATGGACTCATCATGAGGTATAAGATCTCCAAACTACAACTTGAACAAATTTCTCCAGAAAAACGACCTATACGATATCTGGAGATGTCAACATGGCTCCGAACAGGACTACTTTTACTGCTCATCTTCTCAGCTATCATACTCCAGAATAGACTCATTTCTATCAGATAAATGGACTCTATAACACATCTCATCATCCTCAATAGGATCAATAACATGGTCAGACCACGCTCCTACCTCTATCTCACTAACTGCACCAGGCAGACTACCTCACACTAAACCGTGGAGGCTAAACTCCTCACTCTTAACAGACCCAAAACATAAAAAAACTATATGAGCAGCACACAACCTATTTTTTGCAACCAATGACACCCCAGATATATCTATCAATACCCTATGGAACACATAAGGCTTTTATGAGAGGAATTCTCATAAAAATAAATTCTCAAACACTCATCCACAGGAGGATTCAAATTGAAGAGCTCTTAGCATCCATTAAAAATAGAGAAAATATAAACAAAAAAACCGCTCTATGAATAACTCCTTCTCCTTACTAACCGAAAGGGAAAAACTCCTATCCCTTCTACTACACCAATATGACCAGAATCTAAAAAAGACAATAGCAAAATACTACTCTTTGAACAACAAAGCAAGCTCCCTTTTAGCCAAAATGGTTAAACAACAGCAACTTAAAAACAAAATACAGTCAATCCCTATATTCCTCCCTATCAGCCGGAGTCCTTACTGATGGCATGCTGTCAAAACCACTTGTAATCACCAACGGCACCAGACAGGGATGCCCACTATCCCCCATTATATTTGCTCTCCTGATCGAACCACTTTCCTCAAAAATATGAGATGACCCTGAATTCACAGGTATCAAATACCAAGATTCTGAACAAAAAATAACCCTATTCGCAGATGACATTATCTTAATGATCACCAATCCTTCTCGGTCTCTAAATAGAACCATGGAAATATTCCTACACCAATATATTGTACTATAAACTTAATGCAAGTAAATCCCAAATACTAAACCTACATACACCCAAAAATACCTATAGATTTCTTTCAAAATAATTTCCATTTATCTGGACTGATCAATCAATCCCCTATCTTGGAATCAACTTAACAGCCTCAACCTCTCAACTGTATGACTTAATCCATAAAGCATTCCATTCCTTCAGTCTCTTCCTAAAGAAATCCAATCACTTCGAACCTTCGGCCCCTCTAAACTTGGTCGAGTTGCATCTCTAAAAATGTTTATACTCCCTAAAATACTATACATTTTTAGAACTCTACCCATTCTGGTTCTCCTGAAATTCTTCCATACTGCCCAAAACATTTCTCTGGGAATCAAAGACCCAGATGCACCAACAATCTATTAATTCGGCCATATAATAAATGCAGAACAAACCTACCACACCTACACACTTACTACATAGCAACACTACTCAACCAAATATACTTTTGGTGGCACCCCTCTAAAGAAAAACTTTTGACCAACATGAAAGCTCAAATGTTCCATCCCACAACACCGCAGACTCACCTCACCATATGCTCATCACACCACAAATCAACCCTTTCCAAATACCTTTGCATCAAGACCTCTCTGGAAGCATGGTCCTCCATGACTCTTACTCCTTTTCAAACTTAGTAAAGATGTCTACCCCCCTCAAGGTCCTATATATTTTTATACCACATATAAATCTCACCAAATGGAAATCTGCAGGTATCGTATTTCTATCGGACCTATTTATAAACCATGATCTCACCTCATTCCATTACTTTCAAAAAAAATTCTCACTTCCTTTAAAAAAAAGCTTTAACTATTATAGAATTTTTCATTGCCTTAAGAACACAAATATTCCACACTTCACTATACTACTTATCCAAGCTTTTCAATTCCTGAGTAAAAACAAATACCCAGGCAAAGGAATATATCTATTTTATTCCCTCATTACAGAATCAAAATTTAAACTAAGGATGACAGGATTAACTAACTGGGAAGCTTTAATGTCCCAAACATTAACTGATCAAAACGTGGTATAAATCCTTTAATATAACCTATAAAGCATCTCATTGTATCTCACACTGGGAGTCATACCTTAAACTTTAACACCACTGGTATCTAACTCCTGACTCAACAAAATATACCCAACCTGTTCCCCACAATGCTGGAGACAATGTGGAGAAAGAGGTTCCCTCTTTCATATAATCTGGTTATTCAAATCGATCAGATCCTTCTGGAACAATGTTTTCAATTTGATCTCAGAAATAATAGGGAACAACCTGAGACCTAACCCTTTATTAGCCCTATTCCACATCGGGGCAGAAAAATTCCCTCCTGACTCACGTACCATCATCGTTCACATCCTCTATGCAGCCAAAAATAACATCACCAGATTATGGAAATCCCTAGAATTCCCATCTTTGACTAAAGTGATATTTGATCTAAATACCCAATGTGACATGGAGAGAAGATTTTCTCTCTTACAACTTCCCAACACTAAATTTCACAGGGCTTGGACCCTATGGTCACCTAATCCCAATTGCACAGTTAAAATTTGATAACCCACATATTATGGAGTAAATATATAATATATATTGACTGGTATTGTTAATGTGTTATAACAGTTTTATGTTTTTCTTTATCCTTTTCCTTTACCCTCCCCCATTTCCCCCTTACCAACTTCCCCCTCTCCCTTCCCTAACTCCCCTCCTTCCCTCTGGTTCCCACAACACTGATTTTCTCTTTAAGGCACAGTTCCCCACCTTATACCTCTTTCAAGGGATCCTCATATTGCTTGTATTCAAACTACTGCCCTATCTCTTGAAACAACCTACATACAGTCATGGCCGAAATTGTTGGCACCCTTGATATTTTTCCTGAAAATCAAGTATTTCACACAAAAAAGGTATTGCATTAACACATGTTTTGCTATACACATGTTTATTCCCTTTGTATGTATTGGAACAAATATAAAACAGAGGCAGAAAAGCAAATATGACATAATGTCACACAAAACCCCAAAAATGGGCTGGACAAAAGTATTGGCACCCTTAACTTAATATTTGGTTGCACACCCTTTGGAAAACATAACTGAAATCAGTCGCTTCCTATAACCATCAATAAGCTTCTGACACCTCTCACCCGGAATTTTGGACCACTCTTCCTTTGCAAACAGCTCCAGGTCTCTCTTATTGGAAGGACACCTTTTCCCAACAGCAATTTTAAGATCTCTCCACAGGTGTTCAATGGGATTTAGATCTGGGCTCATTGCTGGCCACTTCAGAACTCTCCAGCGCTTCTTTGCCATCCATTTCTGAGTGCTTTTTGACGTATGTTTGGGGTCATTGTCCTGCTGGAAGACCCAGGATCTTGGACGCAAACCCAGCTTTCTGACACTGGGCCCTACAGTGCGACCCAAAATCCTTTGGTAATCCTCAGATTTCATGATGCCTTGCACACAGTCAAGGCACCCAGTGCCAGAGGCAGCAAAACAACCCCAAAACATCATTGAACCTCCACCATATTTTACCGTAGGTACTGTGTTTTGTTCTTTGTAGGCCTCATTCCGTTTTCGGTAAACAGTAGAATGATGTGCTTTACCGAAAAGCTCTATCTTGGTCTCATCTGTCCACAAGACGTTTTCCCAGAAGGCTTTTGGCTTACTCAAGTACATTTTGGCAAACTGTAGTCTTGCTTTTTTATGTCTCTGTGTCAGCAGTGGGGTCCTCCTGGGTCTCCTGCCATAGCGTTTCATTTCATTTAAATGTCGACGGATAGTTCGCGCTGACACTGATGCTCCCTGAGCCTGCAGGACAGCTTGAATGTCTTTGGAACATGTTTGGGGCTGCTTATCCACCATCCGGACTATTCTGCGTTGCAATCTTTCATCAATTTTCCTCATCCGTCCACGACCAGGGAGATTAGCTACAGTGCCATGGGTTGCAAACTTCTTGATAATGTTGCGCACTGTGGACAAAGGCAAATCTAGTTCTCTGGAGATGGACTTGTAACCTTGAGATTGTTGATATTTTGCCACAATTTTGGTTCTCAGGTCCTCAGACAGTTCTCGTCTCCTCTTTCTGTTGTCCATGCTTAGTGTGGCACAGACAGACACACAATGCAAAGGTTAAGTGAACGTCTCTCCTTTTTATCTGCTTTCAGGTGTGATTTCTATATTGCCCACACCTGTTACTTGCCCCAGGTGAGTTTACAGGAGCATCACATGCTTGTAACATTCTTATTTATCCGCAGTTGTGAAAGGGTGCCAATACTTTTGTCCAGCCCATTTTTGGAGGTTTGTGTGACATTATGTCGAATTTGCTTTCTTTCCTCCCTTTTTTTGTTTTGTCCCAATACACACAAAGGGAATAAACATGTGTATAGCAAAACATGTGTTAATGCAATACGTTTCGTGAGAAATACATGATTTCCTGGAGAAATATCAAGGGTGCCAACAATTTCGGCCATGACTGTATGTATAACTGTGAAGCAGACTCGGTCTTTGTTGTTCATTTGTATTATTTACTGAAAAACTTCAATAAAAACAAGTTGAACTAAAAGTCTCTTATGTCTGTAACCCCTCCCCCCCTAAAACTTGTGGAAGAATTGGAGATGTACTTTGCTTTTTCATTACTGGAATCACAAAAATGCTCTCCTGTGTGGGTTCTTAATGATAGTGTCATGATTTATGTTTGTACCTGATACAGTTTTTCCATTGTGGCAATGACCTGGTGAAAACTTTCACCATGTTCTTCTGCACCAAGATATAAGTTGAAGTGTAAATGCAGAAAATAAATCTTCAGTGACATATTGCACTTTATGGTCTTGTATGCTGTATGAAATTTGTCAACCAGCTGAATATAGTTGGGTGCTCTGTAGTTGCCAAGAAAATTGTCAATGACATCCTTGAATGCTTTTCAGGCAATTTTCGCTGGCACTACTAACACATTTTTAAACTGCTTGTCATTGATGATGTATCTGATCTGTGGACCAACAAAAATGTCTTCTTTAATCTTGTAGTCAGTTATCCTTGAAAATATCTGTCTCAAATAATGAAAACCTTAATGTTCCTTGTTCCTAGAATTTTTTACTAGTCCAATTTTTTTTATTTTTCAGAGTGGCCATTTCTTTTACGTGTAATGTGACTCTCTTGCATGGCTATGCCATTCACATATTTAACAACAGTACTTGGTGTATCCTAACTGCAGCAGAGCCACAACTGTTAGATATCCACAAATATTACAGTTGTACTTGGTGTACTAGATGTGTTTTGACAGCAGTTCCAAGTTTTCATATGTTTTCGTTTATGTGAGCAGCATAGCCAGCAAGTATTGCAAACTGCAAAAAACAGAAGATTTCTATAAAATGGTATATAATAGGTTACAGTACAGGTTATTGTGTGATTAACTTATCTATAGGATATACCAAAAAGTGTTCAGAAAGCAAAATATTTGTTGTCCAGTGTTTCCTGAAATGTATTTTTAACATAACACTATTTCATATATTTAGGTGGCAAGTAAGATTTACTGTCCTTTTTAGTAGAGAAAAGTAGCATTTTGAAGATTATTGTTGGGAAAGTATCATATTAGAGGCATAGTCTTGCTAGCAATGTGTGAATTCAAAGGTCTTTACCTACTTTAATTATGGTACAGGAGCTATACAGTCAGGGGCGGACTGACAACTCATGGGGCCCCCGGGCAATAGGGGATCATGGGGCCCCTGTGTCCTTGTTCAAACTCAAAAAAGCCTATGAAAAAGGCACCAGGGACATCTCATGGGGCCCCCTACTGACCCTGGGCCCTTGGGCAGTGCCCGAGTTTCCAAATGGTCAGTCCGCCCCGGTATACAGTACATTCCTTCAATATTTAACTGCATCAGTCATTAAATAGATGCATTGTAACTTACAATATTGAAAATAACTGTACCTAATTGTCTTTACAGCATGTTATTTTCATAGCTGTTAGCCCAGAGATGTTATTTACATGCCTAAACATATGTTGCAATTGTTTGTGTATGATATGCTTAAGTTGTAACCGTGTTTGGATAAAGAGACAGACATGCTAGGGATACTTAATAATAATAAGTGGTTCACAATATGGTCTCCAATGTAAAATTGTTGTACAGAAAAATAGTTTTATATCCCAGCGGAGTGACAATAATTGTATAGTATTTTATTGCCATGACCCAACACATATTAATGTAAACAGAATTATTTGGTATAATTTAATAGTATAGAGCAGTAACATACCAGCATTCTAAATTTGATTTAACCTATAGTTACAATTTTGCATTTTTAAAAATGATGAAACATGAATTCCGAAAATTTTGAAAAAGACAGTAATTAAGTTTGCATTACTAAATTATGGCCAGAAAATAATTAGAGTACAAAGCAAAGGAATGCCAAGTTGGCAAAAAGGATAAATTAGTTAAGATTATAAAACTTTTGTGCAAGACAATGTTTTCACCCCCTGCTAGTCACAGTTGGAAATCTTATAACTGAATATGTTTATAGCAAAAAGCTGGCTAAGAAAGTATAAAGACAATTTTGTTGAATAAGTTCTGCTATAAAACCATCCATCCATGCATTTATCCATCCATCTTTCATCAGTATACTGTAGTAACATATCTGTCTTTCATTTACAAAGTGTAATAAATATTTGTCTGTAATATTAGCATGCAGAAAACAATTTAATTTACTAAATGCAAGAAGTGTTACCTTTCGATTCTTTTGTTTTGTGTAGATTTTAACACATATGGGTTAATTTCATAACTAGAGATGAGCGAAGAAATGAAAAATTCGATTCGGCTGATTCGGCGAATTCCAGTGTGAAATTCGATTCGATGCGAATTTCTCCGCTACGAAGATGACTTATTTAAAGGGTTTCTAGGCTTCAGAGAGCCTTTAAATTAGTGCAGAACACTGTACCTTTAATTGAAATGCCCTTGGAGATGAGGAAGGAGAAGGAGAAGGATGAGAAGAAGGAGAAGGATGAGAAGAAGGAGAAGGAGAAGGATGAGAAGAAGGAGAAGGATGAGAAGAAGGAGAAGGAGAAGGATGAGAAGAAGGAGAAGGAGAAGGATGAGAAGAAGGAGAAGGAGAAGGATGAGAAGAAGGAGAAGGATGAGAAGAAAGAGAAGGATGAGAAGGAGAAGGATGAGAAGGAGAAGGATGAGAAGAAGAAGGCTGAGAATAAGGAGAAGGATGAGAAGAAGGAGAAGGAGAAGGATGAGAAGAAGGAGAAGGATGAGAAGAAGGAGAAGGAGAAGGATGAGAAGAAAGAGAAGGATGAGAAGGAGAAGGATGAGAAGAAGAAGGATGAGAAGAAGAAGGATGAGAAGAAGGAAAAGGATGAGAAGAAGAAGGATGAGAAGAAGGAGAAGGATGAGAAGAAGGAGAAGGAAGAGAAGAAGGAGAAGGAGAAGGATGAGAAGGAGAAGGATGAGAAGAAGGAGAAGGATGAGAAGAAGGAGAAGGATGAGAAGAAGGAGAAGGAGAAGGATGAGAAGAAGGAGAAGGATGAGAAGAAGAAGGATGAGAAGAAGGATGAGAAGGATGAGAAGAAGGAGAAGGATGAGAAGAAGGAGAATGATGAGAAGAAGGAGAAGAAGGAGAAGGATGAGAAGAAGGAGAAGGATGAGAAGAAGGAGAAGGATGAGAAGAAGGAGAAGGATGAGAAGAAGGAGAAGGAGAAGGATGAGAAGAAAAAGGATGAGGAGAAGGATGAGAAGAAGGAGAAGGATGAGAAGGAGAAGGAGAAGGATGAGAAGAAGGAGAAGGAGAAGGATGAGAAGAAGGAGAAGGATGAGAAGAAGGAGAAGGATGAGAAGGAGAAGGATGAGAAGGAGAAGGATGAGAAGAAGGAGAAGGAGAAGGATGAGAAGAAGGAGAAGGAGAAGGATGAGAAGAAGGAGAAGGATGAGAAGAAGGATGAGCAGAAGGAGAAGGATGAGAAGAAGGAGAAGGATGAGAAGAAGGAGAAGGATGAGAAGAAGGATGAGAAGAAGGATGAGAAGAAGGAGAAGGATGAGAAGAAGGACAGTTCTGTGACAGTTTCTGTCTATTTCTGACAGTTCTGGGACATTCACTCCATACAGCGGTTTCAACCGCTGTATGGAGGGAATGTCATAGAACTGTCAGAAATAGACTATTAATGACAGTTCTGGGACTGTCCTTCCATGCAGCGGTTGAAACATTGTATGTATTTGTTTCCATAAATGGATCCATTTATGGAAACAAATACATACAATGTTTCAACCGCTGCATTGAAGGACAGTCCCAGAACTGTCATTAATAGTCTATTTCTGACAGTTCCATGACATTCCCTCCATACAGCGGTTAAAACAGCTGTATGCAGTGAATGTCCCAGAACTGTCATAAATAGTCTATTTCTGATAGATCTGGGACATTCACTCCATACAGCTGTTTTAACCGCTGTATGGAGGGAATGTCATGGAACTGTCAGAAATAGACTATTAATGACAGTTGTGGGACTGTCCTTCCATACAGCGGTTGAAACATTGTATGTATTTGTTTCCATAAATGGATCCATTTATGGAAACAAATACATACAATGTTTCAACCGCTGCATTGAAGGACAGTCCCAGAACTGTCATTAATAGTCTATTTCTGACAGTTCCATGACATTCCCTCCATACAGCGGTTAAAACAGCTGTATGCAGTGAATGTCCCAGAACTGTCATAAATAGTCTATTTCTGACAGTTCTGGGACATTCACTCCATACAGCGGTTTCCGGCAAAAAGTGTATGTGCAGAGTTCCTCTATTCTGCAGATACACTTAGAGGAGCTCTGCAGATACACTTAGAGGAGCTCTGCACATACACTTTTTTCCGGTTTGGAATTATTCTTATTTTCATCCTACTTCTTCTTCTTCTTCTTCATCCTCATCCTCTTCTTCTTCTGAGGATGAGGATGAAGAAGAAGAAGAAGAAGAAGAAGTAGGATGAAAATAAGATTAATTCCAAGCCGGCAAAAAGTGTATGTGCAGAGCTCCTCTAAGTGTATCTGCAGAGCTCCTCTAAGTGTATCTGCAGAATAGAGGAACTCTGCACATACACTTTTTGCCGGCTTGGAATTATTCTTCTTTTCATCCTACTTCTTCTTCTTCTTCTTCTTCATCCTCATCCTCAGAAGAAGAGGATGAGGATGAGGATGAGGATGAGGAAGAAGAAGAAGAATGAAAAGAAGAATAATTCCAAGCCGGCAAAAAGTGTATGTGCAGAGTTCCTCTATTTCTGACAGTTCTCTCACAGCTTCTTCACATGTACAGCGGTTGAAATATCTGTATCCTAAATGGAAACTAATAGATACAAATTGTATTTATTAGTTTCCATTTAGGATACAGATGTTTCAACCGCTGTACATGTGAAGAAGCTGTGAGAGAACTGTCAGAAATAGAGGAACTCTGCACATACACTTTTTGCCGGCTTGGAATTATTCTTCTTTTCATCCTACTTCTTCTTCTTCTTCTTCTTCTTCTTCTTCTTCTTCTTCTTCTTCTTCATCCTCATCCTCATCCTCTTCTTCTGAGGATGAAGAAGAAGAAGAAGTAGGATGAAAAGAAGAATAATTCCAAGCTGGCAAAAAGTGTATGTGCAGAGTTCCTCTATTTCTGACAGTTCTCTCACAACTTCTTCACATGTACAGTGGTTGAAACATCTGTATCCTAAATGTAAACTAATAGATACAATGTTTCAACCGCTAAACATGTGTTCCTTCTGTCAGAGAACTGTCAGAAATAGCGGAGCTCACTGCAGGGACACTTTTGCCGGCTGATCGGGAAATGTTCGATTTGCGCACCCGAAGTAGGCAAAATTTCGGTTTCGACACGAATCGAATATTTCCTGAAATTCGACTCGAATTCCGGTTCGCCTAGTTCGATTCGCTCATCTCTATTCATAACCCTAAATTATTTGAAAACATTGATATTGTCAAGGATATATTTTTAGTTGTTGACTGAGCCAGGCATTAAGCAGTCACCTGAATGTATCAAATTGGTTTGATCATTTGGATTCGGATAACAAATGGATCTGAATTTTGTTTCATTTGTTAATTTGGATGCACATGACACCAGCCAAAATTGTCCAGTCAGCTCACACAATTTGTCTTGGTGAAATGATTGAAAATATCTAATCCTTCTGACTCAAATCCATATGATTTGATAATGTATTGAATATATAGCAATCCTCCAGGTACACTGCAAAATTTTTAGAATTTACCCGGCCCAACGAATATACAAAACAAATTCTGAAAAGCAAGTTGGGACAACATAATGAATATGACAAAAACAAAATTCTTCAATGAACAAATGTATCCAAAGCACAAAAAAAATTCCCAGTGTGCACATGTCTACTAGACAGGTGGCATGAGTGCCTGTTGATCTTGCTAGCAACAGAGCTGGGCAGGGTGCCCCCACCCTAAAAAAAAAATTGTATGATGTCACTCAGGAGACCCTGCCCTTTTGTATATATATCAGCTGCCATCCGATGGACCTATCATTTAGCATGAATGAGGTGACAGAAGTGGACGTGTGTTTGTGGGCAGCATTTTCTTTTGTTTTCAGTAGGTTAGCAGGCATCAGGCATTGCGATTGAGGTGGATTTACATCACTAGACAGAATGATTGATGGTGGATGTGTGTGGGACTTTTTTGGTTAACAGTCTAGAAAAAACATTGTTGTGTTTTTTTACTTGCTTTTTACATTTTTTGTGAATAATTAGGGGTGCTATGTATCCTTTACTTACCCTTAACTCATTCTCACAAGAGAGCAGTACCTGGAGGCCCACTTATTGTTGAAGTTGACATCCAGGTCCTGACAAGCCCCCCATCTACAGATCAGTTGCTCAGGCAATGTGGGCTAGAATGATCATGTCTTATATAGACAAGCAAACTAGGAGGCAGGCCAGGAAGTGATGGAAGGGAAGGGAACAAAACCCAGAGAATATCAGGTAATGCCCATAGGTGAGCACAGCCAAACCAAACATGAAAGGAATCGGGGTAAGAAAAGAACTGCAGGAAGGAGATAAGGTTACACAGGCAAGAATTGGCATGCTAACTTGTGACATAGCCCTTTCTGTACAGTTCATCATCATTAGTAAGCTAGATTTGAACACCATCTGTCCTAACAAAGGGTTAAAAATGTGGAAATTGCCATCCTGCATTGTATGTTAACTAGGGAAAGCTCAGTCTGCGTGGGACCAAAAACACTCAGACTGTTTAGACATTCTTAGAATCAGCCATTAACCATCTAAAAGTTCAGAAATTATTTTTTTAGGCATGCTGTGTGAGTGGGAATATATTAGTCTCTGTCTATCAGACTCAATCTCACATTTTGTTGGTTTTATGAACGGTGAGGAACCCTTCCCCAAACTCACATTCTCTACATATGCAGGTCTCACCCCCAATATTCACTGAACTATACCACCCGGAGTTTCTGCCTCCACCTTTTCAAAGGTGCTGTTCACTACAACTGTTAGCCCTTTGTATTATCTCAGATGGATATCCAGAACCATAAACACCTTTATTTTATTTTTTTTTTCATAAACATTTTATTGAAAGAAAATAGTGCATTGTAAAACATTAAGAGAGCAGTCCAGGACACAAGAACATCAAAAAATATGACATACGTGGAGCAAACATAAAGGACCATGACAAATCAGGGAGCATGCCTGCATCCAAACCTTGCTTTAGAAATGACTTTTTGAGGGACACATATGGCCTACAATATTATTATTATTATACAGTGTTTAAAAAGCGCCAACAGTTCACTCAGCGCTGTACATTACAAAGGGGGACAGAAAATGCGACAGTACAGTAACAATACAATGCGATACACGAGGGGTTCGAGGGCCCTGCTCTTTCGAGCTTACAATCTAGGAGGAAGGGGATAGTGGTACAGGAGGAGATAGCTGTGGGGGATGGAGTGGGAGGAAGAGTGGAGGAGGTCGGCAAATTAGCAGGGGGTGGGGTAGGCTTCCCTGAAGAGGTGGGTTTTCAGGGTACGCCTAAACGAGAGGAGAGTAAGGGATAGTCTGATGGGTTAGGGCAGGGAGTTCCAGAGGATGGGTGACACCCTGGAGAAATCCTGGAGGCGGGCATGGGAGTAGGAGACCGGGGAACTAGAGAGAAGGAGGTCTTGTGAGGAGCGGAGTGTGCGTGTTGGGTGGTACTTGGATATTAGGTCCGTGATGTAATTTGGGGCAGTATGGTGGACAGCTTTGTGCGTCAGTGTTAGGAGTTTGAATTAGATCTGTTACGCAATCGAAAAAGCCAGTGGAGGGATTGGCAGAGGGGGTGGCGGAAATGGAGCAGTTGGTAAGGTAAATAAGTCTGGCTGCCATATTCAGGATCGACTGAAGTGGGGATAGCCTGTGGCGAGGCAGGCCAGTGAGGAGGGAGTTGCAGTAATCGAGTCGTGATATGATGAGAGAGTGGATGAGTTGTTTAGTGGTTTCTGGGGTTAGGAACGTGCGGATTTTGGCGATGTTGCGGAGGTGGAGTCTGCATGAGTTTGTTAATGATTGGACTTGGGGGTGGAAGGATAGGTTGAAGTCCAGAATGACACCAAGTATTCTGGCCTGCGGGGCAGGCCTGATAGTGGCATTGTTGGACGCGATGGAGAAGTCAATGGGGGGTGGTGTGCGGGCTGGGGGGAAGACTAGGAGCTCAGTTTTGGAGAGCTTCAGTTTAAGGAAGTGGAGCAACATCCAGTCTGATATGTCGTTCAGTAGGTTTGTGATTCGGGCGGAGACTGAGGGGGTGAGGCAAGGGGTTGAGAGATAGATTTGTGTGTCATCAGAATAGAGTTGGTAGTTGAAGCCGTGAGAGTGTATGAGTTGGCCAAGGAAGGAGGTGTAGACGGAGAAGAGAAGGGGCCCGAAGATGGAGCCTTGAGGGACCCCAACAGAGGGGGGTGAGGGGGAGGTGGTAGCGTTATAGGTAACGCTGAACGAGCATTGTGATAGTAAGGTTGAGAGCAAGGAGAGAGCGGAATCTCTGAGGCCGAGGGAGTGTAGTTTTTTGAGGAGGAGGGGGTGGTCAACTGTGTTGAAGGCCACGGAGAGGTCAAGGAGTAGGAGCACTGAATAGTGGCCATTAGCTTTGGTGGTTAGAAGGTCGTTGGAGAGTTTGAGTAAGGCAGTTTCGGTGGAGTGTAGGGGACGGAAGCCGGACTGTAGGGGATCGAGGAGATTGTTGTCGTTGAGGTGAGAGCTTAGGTGAGTGTAGACTAAGCGCTCGAGGAGTTTGGATGTGAATGGGAGCAGGGAGATGGGTCTGAGGTTGTTCGGGTCATTGGGGTCCAGGGAGGGCTTTTTAAGTATGGGGGTGATGTGTGCATGCTTCAGAGGGGAGGGGAATGCACCGAAAGAGAGGGAGAAATTAAAGATGTGGGTGAGGGAGCGTAGGGTGGAGGGGGAGGGAGATCGTAGGAGTTGTGAGGGGATAGGGTCGAGGGGGCAGTTGGTGAGGCGGGCATCGGAGAAGACTTTGGAGACCTCCTCGATGGTAGTAAGGTCGAAGGTGTGGAGTGTTGAAGGGGCTTCCATGTGAGGAATGTTGGGTGGGGTGGAGGTCAGAGCAGTGGTGGGGCCGTGGGAGAGGGGTGATGAGGGGGTAGCTGTGTGAGAGGGGATGGAGTTGGAGGGAGTTTAAACAGCGACAAAGTCTCTGCGGATTGTGTCGAGGGAGAGGGGTGATGGGGGGGTAGTTGTGTGAGAGGGGACGGGTTTGGTGGGAGTGTGAGCTGCGGCGATGTCCTTGCGAATTGTGTCAATCTTGTTTTTGAAGTGATTGGCAATCTCAAGGGCAGTGAGTGAGGTGCTGGGTGGAGGGGGGGGCGGAGAGAGTAGAGAGTTAAAGGTGGAGAAGAGTCGGCAAGGATTGGAGGAGAGGGTCTTGATGAGGGTCAGGAAGTAGGCTTGCTTGGCGGCGTGGAGGGAGGAGGTGTAGGTGTGGAAGGCAGATTTATAGCGGGTGAAGGCTTGTTGGGATCTGGTTTTGCTTTATAGTCGCTCCAGGGCATGACTGTGTCATTTGAGAGTTTTGGTGTGATCAGTCTGCCAGGGCTGGAGCAGTCGGGGCCTGATGTTTCGTGTGGTTAAAGGCGCTAGTGAGTCAAGGGCTGTTGACAGCGCGTTGTTATAGGCAGTCATAGCCAGGTCAGGGCAGGACAGGGGGGAGGATGCTGTCATGGATTTAATCAGCTGCAGAGTGGAGGGGGGCAGGGTTCAGGTTGCGGATGTTACGACTGGTGGTAGTATGACATTTGGAGGGGTAGGCGTTAGAGGTCGAGGAGATAGAGAAGGTAATAAGGTTGTGGTCAGAGAGAGGGAAGGGGGTGTTTGTGAGGTTGTGGGGAGTGCAGTGGTTGGAGAAGACAAGGTCCAGGATATTTTCGTCAGAGTGGGTGGTGGATTCTATGCACTGTGCAAGTGCAAAGGAGGAGGTTAAGTGGAGGAGTTTGGATGTGGCCGGGTTGTCAATGTTGACAGGGATGTTGAAATCCCCAAGGATGATGGTGGGTAGCTCGGAGGAGAGAAAGAAGGGTAACCAGGAGGAAAAGTCATCAAGGAAGCAGGATACGGGTCCAGGAGGCCGGTAGATTATGGCAATCTTCAGGGGGGTTGGGGAGAATAGTCGGATGCAGTGGGCCTCGAAGGAGGAGAAGGATAGAGAGGGGGGGTTTGGGAGGACTCGGAAGGTGCTCTTTGGTGACAGGAGCAGACCAACCCCACCACCTTTACGACCGTTGGGTCTGGGTGAGTGGGTCCAGGTGAGACCTCCATAGGAGAGTGCTCCAGGGGAGGTAGAATCAGTGGCCTGGATTCAGGTTTCCGTGATCGCTAGGAGGTTAAGGGAGCCGGAAACAAAGAGGTTGTGGATGGCGGAGAGCTTGTTGCACACCGATCGGGCGTTCAGGAGTGCACACGAAAATGGGGGGGGGTGGTTTTAGGTAGCAGGGGGACAGATACTAAGTTGTGGGGGTTGCTGCAGGACGTGGAAGTGGGAGGGTGCTGTGTGGTTGAGCGAAGTGGTGGAGGGCCAGGGTTGGGGAGATATACCCCTGCAAATATAATAAATGAACTGCAGAAAGCATGACCCCCATTGCAGTTGTATTTTCACAATTTGACAGCTCCCTTTAAAACATGTTCCTGTTCATCATACAAACATTTAAAATAGCAAAGAAAAAGAAGTAGAGAGAAGAGAGTTCAAAAGGAGGGGAGGTAGAGTAAAGGGGGTATGGAGAAGAGAAAAAAAATGGATTTAAGGCCAGACCACGGGTGTTGTCCACTGACTTTTGGGAAGAGAGATTGGGAAGGGGGAGGGAGGGGTTCCACCAAGTTCTGTGACAAAAATCCAGCAAACCTGGGGAGTAGTACAAAGAGTTTTTATCTCACAACAGGGGCATCTACATAAACCTACAGCTAGGATCTGTACTCAGCAAAAATCTTGAATTCCTCCATATAGGACTTTTCCAGAATCTCTCCCTAACCCAGTATGTTTGTTCAATATGTTTCTGCACAGAAATCAACACAGGGTTCTCAAATATGCAGTTTGAGGGGCTCCAAAATGTCATTTTTCATCTTTCTCTGGGTTTGTAGTTCCTGGCTCTGGGTCTGGAGTTTGGAAACCTCAAAGCACTCTGGTAGGAAAGAAGTCTCCAACCCACTGTCTTGGTCATCCCACAGACCAGAAAGGTGTGTAGGTGTTCACAGCCCTTATAATCTAAGACCTGATAATAGCCTGGGGCTTCACCCTCTTGAGGAGTCCATATTATTGCAAGGGAGCAGTCAGAGGCATGAACATCTGCACAGTCCAGGTGGTGACAGAGCAACAAGGAGCTGAAAGAGAGTAATCTGTGAGAGAGCTGAGGGATCAGATCTAATGCCTAAACTTGAGGCCTAAATCAGACATGTGGCAAAATTGAGCTACATTTTCAATGATGATGGAAATCTCTGCAAGGGCTACTGTTCTCTGTGACTATTGTTTTTTTTTCTTTTTAATAAAAGCACTAAAAATGCATTTCTAGAGTGAACTGAAGTCACTGGGAAGAAGAACTACCACTGAGCTAACATCCCCTACCATATCACAGTTAATATATAATATTTTCATACTAAACATATGTTGAAACATTTTGCAGAGTAAGTCGAATAACACTGTACTGGGACCCAAAATGAAATTATGACCAATATGTCAGCCACGCAAAGACAAATAACATTTGCTAAGTAAAAACACACAAACACACAGACAGTAAATATATGTGTTTCAGTTCATGTATAGTTCTTATTTTTTTCTCATTTGTTAAGCTGTAGATTGAAAAGCTGACATATTAGTATAAAACAATAATTATACTTAAAAATAGAAGTGATTCTTCCATGCTATTCTGATTAGATTGTGAAAGACCTGGAGCATCCTTAGTCAGCTCATGGAAAACAGTGATTCTGCACACTTAGAGCCTGAGACAGCCTGCTGTACACACAGTACATTTGTGAAACAGTCCTTCAACTGACAAAATATGCTATAACTACTGTTCGACAACAAACGTCTTGCAGACACATTTATGCTTCAGCACAATAATCTTTATAAACTGAAAAATGTCCATTACATATGTTTTTCTGCTCACAGAGTACTGACAAAATGCTAACTGTGATCCTACCTTAACCACTTGTATTCCAGCCTGTAATACCCCTTCATTACCAGGACTTTTTTTTAATTTTCAGAGCTGTGATAGCTTGACTGACAATTACTCATTCAACACTGTGCCAAAATGAAATGTATATCTTTTTTGGGCAAATAGAGTTTCCCTTTGATTGTATTTATTATGCACTGCATGTTTTCTTTTTTCAACCATAAAAGGAAAAATACCAAACATGTGAAAAAAAAACCCGTTTACTTTACTTTCTGTTAAAATAACAATGTCGGAATGGTATGAAAACCCTCAAAATATGTCTGTCTTTCTTGGGAAGCAGACACCCCCCAAGGTGATTTCACTTTTTGCCATTTTTTTTTAACTGAAGAGACATGCTGGTACTAAGGGGGTTAATCACAGAGCTGGGTAATGGTGTACTGGATACAATAATGTACAGGTCATAAACAGAGGAAGTGAAGGGGTTAACGTATTGGTCAATATAAGGTGGAAGAATGGGAATGAATGGGTTAATATTCAGCTTGAAGGATACGGGAGGCAAAGAGTTATTTTACAGGTCATTAGGGATATAGTAAATGTAGGAACGGGGGAGGGAGCAGAAAAATCTTAAAAAATAATCTTGTGTCATTGCTACATAATAAATGTATCAGCAGCTGCGACTGCTGATTGGTTAATTCTGTGACCTTTCATAAGTACTGATCTCTCTTCTACCCTTCTTTTAAGGCACTGTAAACAGTACCATGTGATTACTGTGATGACCAATCACAGTGATCACATGGTACCCAGCTTCTAAGATCACCTGGGTATAGTGTCTCTAAGTCCCGAGCTGTCTAATGACAGCTCAGAACACAGCAAACAAACCAGCATATCGACCACTCTAACAACTATTTATCCAGTGGCATTCATATATGGCACAGGATAAATGAAGAGTCGCCAATCTGCTGTTGAAAAACATAGATTGCCACATACGTGGTTAAAGAATATTTACATTTAAAATGTTGAGCACTACTTAGCACATAGAATGCAGTGATCAGAATAGGGAAAATAAAGTGCAGCTTACAAATCAAGGTGATGTGGAACAGGGAATGCACAGTGCAGAATATTCAGTGAGGTAGTGAGGAACAGTGAACACAGAGAGCAGAGTATGGAATGAAGTACTGTATATGTACAATTACAAGCATTTACAGCGCAGATGCTAAAAACTAGCATGGTCAATTATTGATCATTCCGCCTGGCCTCTAACTCCTACTGAGCAAACAAATAATAAGAAAGTTTCACTTACCTCATCCAAAAGTGATACTACACTTCCTCGACATGGATGAGGGTCAGACTTCTGGCGTCTCTGTGCAAAAGCTGACTGCAACAGCAGTAGATTTTAAGAAAGCAATGTATAACTGTATAAATTGTATACTTATTTTTTCCCTTTTAATTATTTAACTAGATGGACATGTGTCTTTTTTTTCAACTGGATCAAATATGTAACTATGTAATGGCAGCTGTCACCACTTGATCTGTCTCCCTGCATTGTTTTCATGTTGAGCTCACACTGTACAACTCCACACACACAGTAGAGGTACTGTAATAGGGCCTGGGACCCAGGGCATGTATGCCCCATATGTCAAATGCTATTATTTATGCCCTATGTTTCAGTATGTCTACCCAGTGAGTTTGCTATACAGTGTCAGTCTGACATGCAAACATGCACTGGGCAGAAACCCAATGACTCTAAGAAATTCTAACTTAATAGAACCATACTATTAAAATAGTTTTTGCATGTTAACTATGTGTCTGCTTTACTAAAGTGTTAAATGATGTTATGCACAGTGAAGTGAGCTTTTAACCAACTTATTATACAATCAGTGCAAAGGGAAGCTCTATTTTTGAAAAATTACCCTGCATAATTATGCAAAGTGATTATGAGCAGAGAGATTTTTACTTATATTTGGCTCTATGACTGAGTAGTTTAAGTAATAAGTAAAGTTAGTTAGTGTAGTATTAGCAAACACATTCTAAAATTTGGAATAAACCATGTTAACAGTTAGCACGCTCATCATAGTGTGTTTACCATGTAAAGACATTCATCCAATAGGTTCAGGATGCTTGAACATTTACATAAAAATTATTTTCTTTAAAGCGCATTTTCCTTTTTCTTGACTCTCAGTCTACTATAAATACATTTTGACTTTACTTTAATATCTCAGTAAAATTAGGGTGATTAAATACGACTGCATTTTTCATCTCATTCTGTTGCTAATTAAAAAAAAAATATCCACTGATTTACTTCTTAGATATTTATGTAACAAACACTAAACTGTTTATAATGTAAAAAAAAGTTTTGTTTTTAATCATGAGTATGCAAATTCAAATAGTACAAACAAGTAACTTGTATAAATGTTTAACTGTATTTTTAAAATAATAACTTTGTCTTGTTAGTCTATCAAACATTAGTATGTAAATCTATGTAGAAAATTTTATTATGAAATAATAGGTATAAAATCAATTTTACTTGGTCACAAGCAATTATTTTACCAACATCAAGTTTGCAAATGTCAGCGACAATTAAAAGCTTTCCGTGTTTTTAATTATTCATTAGTTAAGGGACTCCAAATTCCTTTATTTGTTTTCTAATTGGGTTTAGGGGATACAAATGTAACATTTTATTAAGGCTGAAATAAAATGGGATTTTAAAAAGTAAAGCACTGCAACATTTTTAAATTTGTTAGTAAGATTTAAGTAACTTACAAATATATTTGTTCTCTGCTGCACAGATTTTAAAGGTAATGTTAGAAATAGGTAATTAGAACCAACCAAAACATTGTATGTAACTATCTATATGAGAATACGTAGATCTAATGGACAAAGGTTTCACCTAATTTATTTTTCTGCATTACATAGACTTTGTTGGTCAGAACAAGGAAATGTTAGAATTTAAGTGGTAACCTTTATCGACTAACTGAAATTAAATCTGTAGCTCGGCTGTGGATGTACAAGTATTTACACATCTCTACAAGCAGAAATGAGCTTTAAAACATATTATACTGACCTCTCCCTTACTCAGGCAGCTCAACTACCCTTGCTCACTACCCATACATCATATATTTTGCAGAAAACTGTAATGCTGTTGAGATGCTGATGGGGAAAGAAAAGGTGGAGTTGAGCTAGTTGAGAGAACAACTTGGACAATTTACTAATTCAACTTAAATTACCAGACGTTGCTAAGAATTGCATGTAAACTACTACTACCAGACAGTCTTTCACTAGTGGTTATAGCCCACAGACCAGTATACTAGACAGAATGCTATTATATTATTGTAGAATAAAGTGGAAGGATAGGATTACATCGCACAAAAATATTTCTGAAGTTTCTTGGTGAAAGAGCAATGATGCTTATTTAAAAGCAAAGCAAAAAGTGGCCTGTCACATCTCTTTTGAATACAAACATGGATGCAAGAGGTCCTGCAATGCATGTGCCAATACAAATGGTGCATACAATCTATGTATGTGCTCACTGTCAATAGAGATAATCTCCAATATACTAATCCTTAGATGGGAAGGCATTAAATAAACTAGTGGCTAGAGGCATTCCATTAATTTGCTCAGCAATCTGGAAAGAGTAGTGTTAAATCTGAAATTTTAATCACTAGATTGTGAGTATCATTAACTTTTTTTTAAAGGGAATAGGGATTAGTAGTCTAGTAAATCAACCATAATATATGCTCAGCTATAAATTAAATGACATCCACTATTAAAGAAGGACACAAATGTTTTCATCCTTTTTATTTATTTATTTTTTTTTAGAAAACATATATCCGGTAAAACTGACATTCTAAAATCTTTAATGAAGTCTGTCATTACAGGCCACTACTGTTTCTCTTCTGTTAATTAGTGAATTGTTTTAAAAGGAAGACTATAAAAATTACTCTCATTTTCAAATGTGCCCTGAGGTATATGGAATAAAAAGAAACAAGGATTTATACAAGGTCAGGCAGAACTAGATTTAATGTGTTTCCCAGACGTCTTTGCTGTATTAATGCTTATCCGCTTACGTTCTCTGTGCATTTTAGAAAACATTACTTTTTTAAGTAGTTATTGCCCAACTATGAAATTATATGTCATATTGAAATATTACTTTTTTATTAAGATTTTCAAGAAAATTCTTAAAATTAATGAACCTTGTTTCATAAGCACAGGTCATTCAATTTTCTGACTGATTTCATTATAGTTGTTTTCACTCTTGGGCAAGTTGGTCCAGCAACAATCAAACATTTTGGCGGATTGTCAACTTGTTTTGCAGATTAATTGCAAAGAAGGGGTAAAAAAGGAATGAAAATACATAAATGTAATAATCTAGATTTAATTATTAATTGAATTAAAAATGTATATTTATTAATGTGTGTTGATAAAGGTAATTGCTTGTCAAATGTATATTTAGAAACACAAGCCATAAGGTATTTTAAAATCAAATATAGCAATACAATATCTACTGATTTACTGATGCAGTATAAAACACAGTAAATCCTAGGAATATTACAAGTGAATTTTCAGCTTGACCATTTGTTTGATGATTTTGCTGCATTTAAAATAAAATGGTTCACTATGAAAAAAATATTACATTAGATTTTTAAGAGAAAAAAAGCACTTGCTTCCTTCCAACATTTCAAAATGAATTGGCCCATGACTTTTACTTCTATTTAAAAAATATCCTACTACAAATAAGCACATATTATGAAAATAAGAAACACAATAAAAACATTGAATATTTTACTCTTCACCATCTGTTGAGCTTGAATCTGCCAATCTAATTTCAATTAACACCTAAAAGGTTAGTGATGGGCCAAACACCCCCCTGTTCGGGTATGTGGTAAGATACCTAGCTGCTAAAAACATTCTTTAATGTTTCCACTGACAGCTGAATTTGAAAAGAATTGCCGGCAATGCATGGCAATTACTTTTTTTTTTTTAAAAGTGTGCCCCCACCATCCATACCAAGCCCTTTGGGTCTGGTATGGATTTTGAGGGGAACCCCTACACCAAAATCCATACCAGACACTTATCTGAGCATGCAGCCTGGCAGGTTAGGAAAGGGGGGGGCAGGCAAGTGCCCCCCTTCCTGAACCATACAAGGCCACATGCCCTCAACATGGGAGGGTGCTTTGGGGTAGGGGGTCTCCCCCCAAAGCACCTTGTCCCTATGTTGGTCTAGGGGCAGGGGGCTTATTGGAAACTTGAAGCCCCCTGTAACAAGAGGGCTCCCAGATCCCAGCACCCGCCTATGTGAATGAGTATGGGGTACATGGTACCGCTACTCATTCACAAACAACTATGTGTAGTATAAAAAATGACAGTAGACAGTCTTTGCCCTTTAGCCCTTTATTAAAAAAAAAACAAAAAAGCCCCCCAAAGCAGATATAACATCTTTGACGATGCCCGCCACCACCGCCGACACGGAAAAAAGAAAAAAATACTCCATTTTCAATGCTGGCTCCCGCAGTCTGACAGCCGCACCGGGATGACAGTTCCTAAATACTGTGATGATGCCATAAGGGGGTAGGGTCACCCACCACTCCCTTGTGACATTATCATGCGCTGTGATTGGCCAAAGCATTGCACCTGACCTGTGGTCAGATGCAATGCTTTGGCCAATCACAATCCACTGTCAGGGTGCAGTGCATTGTGGGTTGTGAATAGCCAGCCAAATGCCCTTTCTGTTCATGCATTTGCCGAACACATGAATGGCCAATGTTTGAGTCAATCTTATGTTCGACATCTAGCCCAACACTACTAAAAGACACATTGAGCATATAGTATCCTTGCTGTATGGCACTGATCATCACTATAAAGTTGATCAAATACTTTAATAGGTGGAGTATAGGATATTAGGACCCATCCACCAATGGTCCAGTAGTGGCAAGTACTGGACTATACCAAAACAGCACTATCCAGGAGGCGTTGCATAAATAAAAAAAGGAAGTATGTGAAACTCACTTGTAATGTGCCAATCCTGTTGCAAATAAACCAGTATTATGTTTATTATGCAGAATCTATTTGTTCAAATTTGCACAACAAAGTTAAAAGCTACATTTACTGGAACTATTTTATATATTAAAACAAAGTTTCCCTCATTCACCAACTTGTAAAAGTGAATTGTATATAGCCTGAAGGAGGGATCTAACCCTAATCTTATAACTACACCCCAAATCACATACTACTATTCCTCCTGAGTATGAGGATATCATATGTATGACACTTTTCCACAGTCTAGCCACATAGAGAAGCCCAAAATCCAAAAAGCTCCTTCAGACTTTCTAGAGTCTTTCCTGACTACATATTACAGTTTTAGAGGTAGAGACAGGTGAAACACCCACAAAATGACTATATTTTGTGAATTAATCACCCCAAAGTATTTTCTAAGAGGCATAGTGAGTGTTATATCTTAACCACACATTTTTTAAAAATGTGGAAAGCAAATCAAATGTATTTCTT
Source organism: Staurois parvus (assembly GCF_062004578.1). Lineage (NCBI taxonomy): Eukaryota > Metazoa > Chordata > Amphibia > Anura > Ranidae > Staurois > Staurois parvus. The sequence continues at coordinate 15,788,986 of NW_028317949.1, forward strand.
TACACAAAAATGTCAATTATTAAGATATTTCTAACACACAGAATACTTAGAATTACTCTTTAAAACACATTCTGCTGGGGCGCATGCGCGGCCGGCTCTGATGGTGGACGTGCTTTGAGAGCAGCGCCGTCCACCCACCAGTAACCAAGCGGCTCACACCGGCCCTGGGACTGCACACAGGCTCCACGGCACTGACATACAGTGCCCGCACCTCTTCAGCTATGCCACGGAGGAAAAAATCCTCCGATCAGCCCGGGAAGCTCACACAATTCTTCCCGGCCGTCGGGCCGAGATCTCAAGATGGCGGCCGCGGCTGCACGCAGGGGACATCACAAGCGCCCAGCACGAGGACTACATGATCCAGCAACGCGATTCCAGGCTGCAACACTCTCTCTACCCTGGGGACCCTGGTGAGTTGTCACCCCCACTGTCCCCTACATCACTCAGCCCAGTTAAATCCAGGCCACGGCTAGATCAGGACCCCAGTACAGCATCTCAGGCCGCAAACCCTCTATTGCAACCCTCTCATGCTGCCATGCCTGACTTAGACGCATTCCCTGCGTCTGACATGCCCTTGACAGAGATATGCATGAAAAGTATGCTTACATCATTGCGCCAATCTCTACACAATGATATTTTTACGTCACTCAACCAACTATCAACTATAGTACAGCAACAAGAACGCAGAATAGGCCACATTGAAAATAACATGGGAGACATAATCTCGGCGCACAACAGCTTGATTGACGCACATGCGGATCACTCAACCGATATTGAGCAAATCAACCTAAAACTAGCCGACTTGGAAGACAGGTCACGCCGCAACAACATTAAGTTCAGAGGCATCCCTGAATCTATCACCAGTGGCGACCTATTACAATACATACAGCACTACATCAAAATCCTCCTTCCATCAGTCTCTGACATTGAGATCGCAATTGACCGTGCGCACCGCCTACTGAAACCCTCCTTCTTACCGGCTACCATCCCTAGAGATGTATTAGCCCGCATTCATTTCTACCATGTAAAAGACAAACTTATGTCGGCGGCCCGGAATCCACCGCCACTGCCGCCATCTCATGCAAATCTCCGCCTATATGCTGATTTATCTAAAGCTACCCTCCTCAACAGAAAAAGAATGGTATCCATCACCAAGGCCCTCAGAAACCACGGCATAGCCTACCAATGGGGCTTTCCCACCAAATTAACGGTGCGGCAACATGGTAGGATTTTTACTATTAAAACACTGGAGGCAGGCCTGGATTTGCTTAAAACCTGGAATATCCTCCCTGCAGAATCACAAGATCCCGCGCATAGCTCTATGGAAGCAACATAACCCTTACAAGACAAATTTTCTACTGTAACATGCTCACATTTTCTCCCAGGAGCCACTTCTTAACTTGATATTTCTGGCGTTCTGCCTAGACCCTTTGAAGTTCGTACTACGTGTTATAATAGGCTTGACTCCCTCTGGCGGTCAAGTCCATCCGCATCCCCCAATTTTTTCTTCTAAGTAGCAATGTTGGCTACTGGTCATATTTGCATTTTTTGCAAATGGTTTTTTACTGTTCTCTCTACCCTTCCATTTCCTTTCCCTTGGCACCACTGGACACCCACTCAAGACACAAGTGTTAATTACCTCAACTCCTCATGGAACACCCCCCTCAATGCTCTGATTGAGCGAACGTCCTACCACCCCCACCTGAATACCTATTTTTTTGGAAAACACAACATCATGCACTCCTCTCAAATAACACACCAGATTACGGAAAAACTGGAAACCACGCTTACCAATGCTTAATCTTACATCCTTAAATGTTCGTGGCCTAAATTCACCATATAAACGATCGCTACTATCCAAAGAAGCAAGGAAATTACGAGCGGACATACTCTTTATACAGGAAACACACTTCGCTACCCAAAAGACACCCAAATTATACATTCATCGTTTCTCCCAACTGTTCATGGCAAATAACCCCAAAAAGAAAAATGGAGTGATTACGGCCATTAATGACTCTCTCTCATTCCATGTCCTATCACAGACGTCGGACCCACAAGGCCGCTACCATATATTGGTGTGTAAAATAAACGACAAGACCTATACTTTAGTGAATGTCTATGGCCCGAACTGCAAACAACTACGTTTCTAACGTAAACTCTACAAAGTCATCTCTCCACTTAAACAAGGGAAACCCATCCTCGGTGGAGACTTCAACATTGTAGGTAACTCGGACATAGACTCATCTTCCACCTTGAAATCCACAAAACCGTCCCTTAACCAATTTCTTCATGACAATGACTTATATGACATCTGGAGATGTCAGCACGGTTCTGAAAGAGATTATACCTACTACTCTCCCCCACATCTTTCGTACTCACGAATAGACATGTTTATAACGGACAAATGGACATTACAACATGTGACGTCATCCAAAATAGAGACTATAACCTGGTCCGATCATGCCCCAATCCAAATAACATTAAATGATGATCAATATATGGCGATCCCACCGATTTGGAGACTCAATTCTTCACTTCTAACGTCACCGGACAATCAGAAGCATATTCAGGAAGCTCACAAACTCTTTTTTTGATACCAATGTCACCCCTGATATATCCATCACCACACTTTGGCCGGCTTACAAGGCCTACATGAGAGGTATCCTCATACAATTAAATTCCCGCACTAAGAGACAACGTTCTCAACAAGTCGACCAACTCATGACCTCCATTCGCCTAAATGAACGACTCAATAAACAACATCCAACTCCTTCCACAACCGCGACACTAAACGCGGATAGAAATAAATTACGCACCATTTTACTACACACATACGATGCCAATCTGCCAAGATCGAAAGCTAAATTCTATGCACTCGGTAACAAAGCAAACTCACTTCTTAGCAAGATCATTAAACAAAAACAACTTAAAACCAAAATACCCATAATTCGACACCCTACTTCGCATGTTCCCTTGACAAATCCCCGAGATATAGCCAATGCCTTCGCGACTTACTATCAGACACTATATAACTTAAAAGATGACACTAATACAACCCAACCAACAACGCAATTAATAGAGCAATTTTTACATAACACTAATCTCCCACACATAACTCCCTCTCAACTCGAATCTATATCCGTACCGATTTCTCCTGATGAGGTTGGGAAAATCATACGTACCCTTCCTTTAAACAAATCACCAGGGAATGATGGTTTTACGAATGAATACTACAAAACATTCGCCACCAATCTTAACTCACACCTATCGGTCCTATATAACCATGTCGCATCCTCCGGGGAATTCCCCCAAGAAATGTTACAGTCCATAATCACTACCATTCCGAAACCTGGTAAAGAGCGCCAACTAGTACAAAATTACAGACCAATTTCGCTTCTTAACACGGATATAAAAATATATGCTAAGATAATCGCCCTCAGACTACTCCCCTACCTACCGACCTTAATTCACCCAGACCAAGTGGGATTTATTCCTGGTAGACAGGCGCCTGACGCCACTAGACGTATCATATCTTTACTACACCACCTTGAATCAGATACCCAACCCTCACTCCTGCTATCGCTTTATGCAGAAAAAGCATTTGACCGAATACATTGGCAGTTTATGTCGTACACACTCCAAAAATTTGGAATATCTGATTGGATGTTATCAGCTATTCTGTCCCTTTACTCTAAGCCTTCAGCAAGAGTTCTGACCAATGGCACACTATCTCAACCCTTCTACATATCCAACGGAACTAGGCAAGGATGCCCACTATCCCCTATAATTTTTGCCCTACTCATTGAACCACTAGCAACCAACCTTAGGAATGACCCTAATTTCACAGGAATTAAATTCCTAACTTCCGAACACAAGATTAGCCTATTTGCTGATGACATTATCCTAATGGTCACTAACCCATACAAATCCCTCAAGTCGATAAGAATGCATATACAAAATTACGCATCCATATCTTACTACAAGCTCAATGAGCCCAAATCATCTATATTGAACTTACACACGCCTGAGAACACCCAAAAACTACTTTCTAAACACTTCCCTTTTACCTGGGAAAAACTTAGCATCCCATATCTGGGAATTAAACTTACGGCAAGGACAAACCAACTCTATAATACTAATTTTAAACCATTACTTGAATCTATCCCGCAAGAGATTAAAGGATTACGCACCACTACCCTCTCGACATTAGGTAGAATGGCGACAGTTAAAATGTCCATACTACCCAAGATACTCTACATCTTTCGCACTCTCCCTATCCCAGCCCCTCACACTTTCTTCACGAAACTCCAGACAATATTGAACAAATTCTTTTGGAACTCGAAAAAGCCCAGATGTGCCACAAACCTTCTAATCCGTCCTCCATCCAGAGGGGGTGCGGGTCTCCCACATGTGAAATCGTACTACCATGCCGCTCTACTTGATCAGCTCTTTTTTTGGAGACAGCCCACAATAAGCAAAACCTGGACTATGATGGAAACTTCCCTGTTACTACCGCACACCTTGTCAGATTTATTATTCGTACCCCGTGGAGCACACCCTACTAATTTACTCAACCACCCATGCATACAAGCTTCCTTATTAGCTTGGTATGACTTCATTGCCCATAGGCACTTATGCAAAGATAACCTTCAAATTCCCACTCCGCTCACATCCCTACATTTCCTTTCCCCCCATTTAAACCTAACTCTATGGATAAACCATGGAATACTGAAAATACAAGACTTATATACTAAAAATACATTAGATTCATTTCAGACTATTCAAGGGAAATACCAAATCCCGGCTACTGAACATTTCACATATATACGTATAGCCCATAACTTATACAAGGTACCTGTGCCACTCAGCGTAAAAATACCAGCAACAGCACAACAATTCTTCCAAAGGACAACTTATCAAAAAAAAGGTATATCAACTTTTTACACACTTCTAGTGGAAGCACAATTTACCACATATACCTCATCCCTTGCGAACTGGGAGAAAATAATCTCCCAGCCCATTTCTCCCAGTACGTGGGAGAAAACCTTCACTACCACTTTCAAGGCTTCAAAGTGCAGCTCACATTGGGAAGCATATCTGAAAATAATTCACCAATGGTACTTAACTCCCGTTAAGCTGTCCTTATTCTACCCTCAGCACTCCCAAAGTTGTTGGAGACATTGTGGTGAACTAGGCTCACTTTTCCACTTAATGTGGGCGTGTAAATCCCTCACCTCCTACTGGAAACAAGTTTTCCGGATAATCTCCTCCATCGCTAAGACGTCAGTTACTCCAAACCCTGCTCTAGCGCTCCTTCATATCGGCATAGATAAAATACCACTGTCTTCACGCATTATTACCATACACATCTTGTCAGCTGCAAAGCTCAATATCACCAGGCTGTGGCGATCTATCACCACTCCCTCTTTACACCACTTAATAACTGACCTTAACTTTCTATGCGAGATGGAGAGAAGAACAGCCCTCCATAATTCTTCGTACCACAAATTTGAGACTTACTGGACTCGCTGGCTACAGAATCCCAACTGCATAATAAAATGATTTTATAATATTCAAATTACACGATTTAGATTATTTAGGTGCCTCACACCCCCCCCCCCCCCTCTTTCCCCCCTCTTGCCCTCTCCAATTTTCCTATACAAATACCTACCAAAATCTCAACAAGGTTCACAAAACTAGAGCATACCTCTCATGTAACCAAGACGAGACTTTAATATCTACCCCGGCCGGTTGGCGGGGTACCTCCACTTCACCCTTTTCAATCTAGAATGTATATACCTACAGTGAACCTTATATACCGTTGTTTTTTTTTTTGTTCTCTGTTATGTCGTATGCTGTATGTTTCGAAATATTTCAATAAAAACATTTGAATATGAAAACACATTCTGCTTCTCTTCCTGAGTATGGGGATACCACATAAGTGAGAATTTTTTTAAGCCTAACCACATACAGAGGACCAACATCGAATGAGCAGCTTCAGGATTTCCAGGGGCATAAATTATGCATCTAATTTTCTGACTACCTATCAAATTTTGAAGGCCCTGAATCATCCCAACAGTAGAAACACCCACAAAATGACCACATTTTGGAAAGTAAACATGTCAATGTGTTTTCTAAAAGGCATAGTGAGTCTTTTGAAAATGTGTTTTTTTCCCAACATGTTTTAGGAAATGTAGATAGAAAATTAAAATGTATTTTGTTTTCACACAAAGGCATCAAATAATAAGATATTTCTAATGTAGAGCATAGGCATATTTAGAATTACACCCCAAAACACATTCTGCTTTGCCTGTTGAGTACAGCAATACCACATCTGTGAGACAACCCAGCCAAAGAGAGGGGCCTGAAATCCAAGGAGCACCTTCAGGCATATTAGGAACATAAATTATGCATCTAATTTCCTGACTACCTTTTTCATATTTATGAATACGCCCTATTAGGGCTCTTTCACATGTGATATTGGGGGGGGGGGGTCAGTGAAACCTTGTGGCTGAGCTGCAGTTTACCTTCCCCCAACTACAGAGGCAGCAGATAGAGCTATACAAATTCTGTGGCTGTGATGCTTTGCTATTCAGTCTTCGCAGTATTTGTTTCCCTATTGATTTCAGCAGTTCCACCTATCATGACCTATTCAAGTTGCGCGGGGTCCAAGGGGTTAAAGCAGGTGGTGAGGAAGTGATACGATGCCTCCTCACCGCATGTCAAATGCTCTCTGAAGAATAATTTAACTACAGACTGCTCTTTAGAGTGTGAGCAAGGCCTTATGGTGACACTGAGACTGGTGCGGTGGTGACTGGTTGCACTACTCTGGAAACATTGTACTGCTGTGGTGGAGAGCATTTACAATGGCTGTCTTCTCTGATATATTGCGTATATAAATATTAGAGTAGCGTGAGTTTTTGGAATAATAAATGAGTTAATAACTAACCTGGTTTGACCATTTCTGACTTAATTTTTTTTGTAACTTAGCTATGTATAATAAAGGTCAAGCATCCAATCATTAAAAAGTGCATTGAATTCTAAAAGAAGGGTCGAAGAATGTGTTTACACTATAACTAAATTTCATAAAGTAAGTCTTAAATAAACACTTCAATGGCTTCCTTTCCATCAAACATCAGGATATTTTTTAATCTATCCATATACAGTACACATACAGTCAATCTTATAAAAGATCAAATTTCTTATGCCAGAGTTAAGACTAAGAGTATTTTAAGCATAAGACAGAGAAAACAACCACCTCCTGTGGATTAGGGCTTGAAGACATTGAGCCATTACAATGTCTGAGGTAATGATAAGGTTAACCAAAAGGAGCCAAAAAGACTGCCATCATTAAAATACTAAGATATACAGAAATAATGTACTGGTTGATTGCTCCTAAACCCTTTTGCATGAAACAAATTCATTCATTTTCTTGCTCTGACAAGAGCTAATAAGCTTGAATCATTTACACATGAAGAAGATAAATGGCCATGGCTGACATTTAGCCAATGTCAGCAATAATAATTACTGCATCTTAAAGTTAGACCAAACTGATCAATTTCTACTTGATTATCACAATATGTAAATTGATCAGGGCTTGACTGGCCACCTATGAACAGTCTACCAGTTTTCTTAAATATATACATCTGAGATTTAGTAAAAAAATGTTTTGCTTCAAGAGATGAACAAACAATGTTTTTTGGTATACCATTTATTAATGAACAATGCTACTTCCTTATTGGGTTGTTGACTTCACAAGGCAGGTATAACTCCATAACAATGCATTCAAAATAATGACTAGATGTTCCCTGTTTGGGGAAGGGAGATGCTGGCAATCTACAATTGAGTTCACCAGCAGAACCTGCCACACTGTAGGGATTTGATTACAAATTAAGCTTATATATCATATTTGAACTATAGCAATAGAAACATACACATAGATCCTTTAAGGAGCATATCCAGAAGCTGGAAGAGATGGCCACTTGAATCATTAGCTTCACTCTCAAACTGCACACTAGAACACACAGCTCTGGTCCTGATAGCTCTGAGCAGGTAATTTTACACCCCACAGTATGAACCCAACAGGAGGCATGTCCCAAAAGAGGAAAAAGTGGTTGAGATCATGCAAGCTGACTGACTTCTTCCCAACACCACTCAGACACTCCAGCTAAGATAGCAATGACAGGTCTCAATTGTCCCCGCACAGCAAGTCCTCTGCTGAGGGAGAATCACGGTAGTCGCACAGAAGGAGACACGGATTCATAGGGGCACAAAAACATTGATTCCCAGGCTCCTTCTCCATCTGACAGCCCTGAAAAGTGCAAGCAGACAGTCTCAGTGCTAACTGCTACATACACACACACACACACACACACACAGAGGTGAACTCTTAGACTTTAACTCTTGATACCATTGGGGACCTTAAGGATTCCATACTAGCCTTTCTCACACAGAACCAACCTATCCCAGGTACAACTCTTAGAGATATGTTAGTCTCTTTTCACACTTCTATCCATTTAGATATTATGATGCTGATTCAACAGTGTAAAACTAACATGCAGTATTTGGGAGACAGAGTCAACCACATAGAGAACAAGATGGGGGAGTTTGCCAATACATTTAACAAATTGGTTGATTAGCCCAATGACAGGGATGAGGACATAGAATGACCTAAATAAAAAATGGCAGATCTTGAAGATTGCTCAAAGTGTAAAAATATTAAATTAGAGGTATACCAAAAATGATAAGCTGTTGGAGCTGAAAGAATATTTAATGAGAGAAGTTATGCCTGATATGCCAGAAAGAGAGCTGGCCATTGTTCGCATTCACAGTCTGCCAAAGCCTGCACACATTGCATTTAAACTCCCACGTGAAATTCTGGTTCACATACACTTTTACTCTGTTAAAGAAAAATTTCACAACATACCCTTAAGCAAAGGAAAACCCTACTTACAATCACTAAGTATGTTCACAACCATCACATATTTTACCACTGGGAATACCCAGTTAAGCTGATAATTTCTAGAAAAGGAAAAACATTAATTGTCCATTCATTGATTGCTACAGAAAGGTTGGCATCTTTTAGAACCAGAACCAAATTACAGTAATAAATTCTCACCACAAAATCTGTGGATCGGGAATGGAATGTAGTTACATATAAATCAGGCACAAACACTTGATAAGTGGCCCCTATGTAATAGAAATAAATAACCAAGTTGCAATGAGCTTTGGATTCTTTTTGCACATAGATCCTATAAGCACATCCTGACAGCTGTATGCTTGAATTATAAAATATATTGCAAATAATACATACAGTACTATTATACAGAAATAAATAATATATTAGTCTTCAGTACTGTCAATTTAGGATCAATGATTTGAACCAGTTATAGAAAATGACTAATATATTGTAGAATTCATGGAGCAATAACAGACAATATCAATTAAGTTTAAGATGAGATGAGGAAAAAGAACAAAATTGCCTCCATTTCATTTAAACTACATGTATTGGTGCTTTAAGATTATTCTGATCTTTTGCTAAGGCACACTTTTTTCTATTTCAATAATGTTTATTTGGTTCTGACAAGTAATAAACAGGAAATTGTCCAGCCCACACAGGTGCTAGCAATGATAATCATAGCCATAACAGTCATACATAAAGACAAAGGTAGCAATACAAAGGTACTATAAAGAAGTCAAAAACTAACATAGCATCAGAAATACAACACACCTCACAGGGAACCGGGGGTGGAGGATCAGGAAAGACTACCCCAAGGTGGCATGGGGTTCCCTAGGGCCGCCAACACCCATGCAGAACCACAATCCACAGCTCATGGAGATATGGGAGGATACAGGCAAGGGGCCCAAACATAGAAGAAGCAAAACTAGAGGATAGTGTAGCAGGTAGAAAGAAGCACATACCTATAGATGAGACAGAAAAAAAAAGACAGAAAAGGGAAAAATATAGGCCAGAGGGCCAGAAAATAGGAGAAGGGAGGAAGACTAGATCTCATGAAAAAAATGGGGCTGCCCATCAAAGCAGGCCCAAACTGGCTCGGGGAAGGGTGGGGAAAGCATATGCTTGCCAGTCATTGCAAATACTAGACATCTGCTTATCAAGCATCAGGGTAGTTATACAAACTCTCACCCCTTGAAAGGGGACTGTTGGCTTTTTTCAAGCTTGGGCTATTGTTCTGGTGGTTGACAAGAAAAGGTAGGGGGGGAGCCTTCCTTGATGAGCATACAAACTTGGTATGGGGCAATGTAGTAGATCAAACTTGGCCTCTCTGAATATATGTTAGTGGAATAAAGTAAAGAGAAGACCAAATACACGGGACCAGAACCCAACTAATTTGGGGTATGTCCACCAAGTATTCAAAACATCCCCTTATAGGCCACAGCCCTGGAAGCAGCAGTCATTGTAGGATGGGTTTGCATGAGCGATATGGGCAGGAACCCATTACCAATGTAATAACACCTTATTAGCCTCCTCCAAGGTAGCTGTATTAATTGAGCATGTAGCCACAGAAGACCAGGCCTTCACACGTCCACTAGATTCACCTCAATTGCCAGATCCCATTCCCATTGAGTGACATACAGTAGGAAAGAGCAGTATGGGAAGAGCAACTTGTCAGAGAATCATAAAGGGCTGAGATAAGACCTGGGGAGCCAGGGTAGTGTTGGCAGGTATGCTCAAACAATTTTTGGAATGGATAAGCGGAAGTCCTGCACAATGAGGTTACCCAGTATTGGAGTTGGAGATAGCAAAAGAATTTTGATTGAGGGATGTCATGGGACTCCCGAAGAGAGGCCCATGTGGGAAAGGACCTAGAGGTCAAATAGTGTCAGACATAAGAAAACCAATTGTTGATAAACAAGGAGAAACCCAAGGCTGATCCATGCCAGGTGGGATGAAAGGGTTGCTTATGATAGGGAGCAAAGGCAGAAAAGATGATATGAGACCACCCGAATAACACACAGAGTCCCAGACTTAGAGACTGTGATGCATAAGCGGACTCAATACCGCAAGACTGGGGTTGGAAGGCAGCCAGAGAAGCACTGACATGGGAACAGGAGTGCCGTTGGGGAGTTCCAGGAGAACCCATAGGGGAACATCAACTGAGGCATGCAATAGCTTATAGATAGCTGGAAGATCTGATGTGCTTGATAGCAGTTAGCTTTGTTGGGCACCCTTAATCCCCCTTGTATCTTATGCACGAAAAGAGTAGCCCTAGAAACCCTAGGGCATTTATTAGCCCAGTTAAAAGTAGGATCCTATACTGGAGCAGCCATAGAACGTGTGACGGGACCCGAATGGAAAGAGTGTGAAAATAATATAGTAGTTTAAATGGTCATTTTCACTGAATTGATACTGCCTATCCAGGACAGGTGCGGAAACTGCCAAGATTGCATAAGGGCAGACATATTTTGAAGCAATGGATAGTAATTAGCTGAAAATAAAGAAGTAGGAAGCAGTCAACTGGATACCTAGGTAGTCAATGGAGCTTCAAACCGGGGAGAGTGATACAAGGGTTACTAAGGGTCAGGAGGGCATTGTCCATGAAAAGATTAAGTTTATACTCATGGCCTGTGTAGGGAATACTGATCACGTCATGGTCAGCCTGACGGGCCATCGCCAATGGTTCCAGTGTTAAAATGAAGAGGGCTGGGGATAGGGGGCATCCTTGTCTTGTGTATCTAAAAATAGAGAAAGGAGCTGAAAAGAACCCAGCAAATTTTACCGAAGCAGAAGGGGCCGAATACAGGGCCTGGGTCCAGGTCAATATAATCTCTCTGAGCAGCCAGCAGGCTAACGCAAAGTGCAGGTGCTCACAAGACAGGGAGTCAAAGGCTTTGTAAATATCTAAAAAGAGTAGGAATCCAGAAATGTTCCATTGATGAAGAAGGTGTATAAGGTGGATCACCTTGCGAGTGTTATCACTAGCCTGCCTCCCGGGAACAAAGTCCACCTGGTCTCTATGAATTAGGTGATGCAGATAGATATTAATACGAAGGCTTAGGATCTTTTCTAGGATTTTAAAATTCTCATTTATTAGGGAGATAGGCCGAAAGGCCTGTGGTTCTGAGGCATCTTCCACCTTTTTAGGGTTCATAAAGATATGGGCCCTGAGTGGGGAGGGTAAACAGCTCTGTTTTAAAGCATTAACATAACTAGTAAGATGGGGAGCCAGGAGCATAGAACATTTCTTATAATAAAGGCCAGAAAATCCAGCCAGGCCGGGGCAGTAGAAGGCCGCAAGGAAAAAGAACCTCAGTCTCAGTGATACTAGCATTCAAAGTGTCGTGCGCTGCTTCAGTGCAGGGAGCTTCACATCACAAAAGGAATATTCAGCTTGATCCAGGGGGAATGGGTCAGGTTTAGAGCTGTGAGAGGAAGTCCACAAAGCCTGATGCAATCCGCTGGTGGTTGGAGGTACAGCCTCCCATGGGCAGCCGCAGTTGGACTGGCCGAAATGGTCTCCCCGCTGCATTTAGCTTCCTAGCCAGCATTGGTCCAGGTTTATTAACACAAGTATAATATTTATGTTTAGACCAGAGCAGGGCCTTCTTGGCAGCAGAGGTGGAAAGTAAATCCAATTCCGCATCCAGAGCCTCACAAGCTCTTTTATGAGCCACGGTAGGGTGAGCCTTCCAGAGCGTGTTTGCATCAGCTAGGAGGGAATGTAATTCAGATAGGCATCATTCCCTGTTATATTTTTTGAAGGCAGCTAACTGAATGATATGACCTCACGCAGTGGCCTTATGGGACTCCCACAGAGGCACTGCCAATGATCCAGAGCCAACGTTGTCCACAAAATAGGTTTGGATTGAAGACTGAATAAGTTGACGAGTAGCCTGAGTGATTAGCAGAGATTCATTAATACGCCAATGCGGGTGGTGTCAGGCCAGGTCCAAAAGGGTGATTAATAGAACCAATGGATCCATGGTTTGACCATGGTGAAGAAAGAATAGATATTTTCTGCATCAGAGGAAGCTGATGAATGTGCATAATTACATGATCAATCTTGCAAAAGCTGTCATAGGGGTTAGAGTAGAATGTGAAGTCAAGGGCAGTCGAGTGGAGCTCCCTCCAAACATCAGCTAAACTGTGAGTCTGCAGAAGAAAGCGCATAAGAGCTTCCTGTGCTGAGTCATGGGAGGGAATTGCACTCTCTGTCCATAGCAGAGTTAAGAGAAATATTATAGTCTCCCAGAAGAAGAAGAATGCCCTTCTGGTGTTGAGAAATCACTGTGCATAGGTGGGAAAACAATCTATGTTGAAACCTATTTTGGGCATAATAAACAACCAGTGTAACCTCCTGATCCTAAAGGGTGCCTTGTAAGAGCAAATACCTGCCAGTAGGGTCAGCTATCTCTAGGGCACAGGTGAATGGGAGATTGCACCAGAAAGCAATTAGAACACCTCAATGCTTCTTGCAGGCTGAATAAAAATGTAGGTAATGAGGGGAGAGGTACCGAGGGGCAGAGGACTAGGCAAACCTGGTTTCCTGCAGGCAAACCACATCCACATGCTGCAATTTTAAATGATGAAAAACCTTGGATCACCAGAGAGAGAGTTGAAGCCGTGGGGAAGAGAGGGAGGGAGAAAGAGCAGAGGGGGGAAAAGGGAGGACCATAGGACCATAACACCTAATACCAACACCCAATGAGTGGCAACCAAATAAAACCATGACCAAGTGTGTGGGCCCAAGGGGGCATGCCCTGAAATCTGGATAGCATCCCCCCAGGTGCCCAGCAAACTATACTCAGTGAGCCACTACCAATGAGCAGGGCTCAGGGCCCTGGGGAGAGGTGGTCATAAAATATGACAAGTGTGCACACCCAGTGTGACAAACCACATTAACCAGACAGTTTAAACACCATTGCCCACAGCAATTACAGATATGTCCAGTAGAACCCTGAAGTAAACATTCCATACCATGATGATATACTGTACTACAGGTACAGCAGCATCCACACCAGGGCCAAGGGACCAGAAAGGTCATGGAAATGAAGTCAAGAAGAGGATGAGAAATGAGAGGGAAGAGGAAGGGAAAAGGAGAGAAAAGGAGGAAACGGAGAGTACACAGTATTTATATAACGCCAACAGTTCGCTCAGTGCTGTACATTACAATGGGAGACAATACACGAGACAGTACAATAACAATACAATGCAACACACGAGGGGTTCAAGGGCCCTGCTCCTTGGAGCTTACAATCTAGGAGGGAGGGGATAGTGGTACGGGAGGGATAGCTGTGGGGGATGGAGTGGTAGGAAGAGTGGAGGAGTTCGGTAATTAGCTGAGGGCGGGGTAGGCTTCCCTGAAGAGATGGGTTTTCAGGGTGAGCCTAAAGGAGAGGAGAGTAGGTGAAAGTCTAATGGATTGGAGTAGGGAGTTCCAGAGAATGGGGGAAGCCCTGGAGAAGTCCTGGAGGTGGGCATGGGAGGAGGAGACCAGGGAACTAGAGAGAAGGAGCTCTTGTGAGGAGCGGAGAGTACATTTTGGGTGGTATTTGGATATCAGGTCAGTGATGTAGTTTGGGGCAGTGTATGGAGAGCTTTGTATGTCAGTGTTAGCATTTTGAATTTAATCCGTTGGGCAATCGGAAGCCAGTGGAGGGATTGGCAGAGGGGGGTGGTGCATACAGAGCGTTTTGTAAGGTGGATGAGTCTGGCCGCAGTATTCAGGATCGACTGAAGCGGGGATAGCCTGTGGTGAGGTAGGCCGGTGAGAAGGGAGTTACAGTAGTCAAGTAGTGATATGATGAGGGAGTGGATGAGTTGTTTAGTAGTTTCCGGGGTTAGGAACGGATGAATTTTGGAGATGTTGAGGAGGTGGAGTCTACATGAGTTTGTCAGCGATTTGACCTGGGGCTGGAAGGACAGATTGGTGTCTAGGATGACACAAAGTACTCTGGCTTGCGGGGTGGGACTGATGGTGGCATTGTTGGTCATGATGGAGAAGTTGGGGGGCTGGGGGGAAAACTAGGAGCTCAGTTTTGGAAAGGTTCAGTTTGAGGAAGTGGAGTGACTCGGGTGGAGACTGAAGGGGTGAGGCGAGGGGTAGAGAGCTAGATTTGCGTGTCATCAGCATAGAGATGGTAGTTGCCGTGAGAGTGCATCAGTGGGCCAAGGGAGGAGGTGTAGATGGAGAAGAGAAGGGACCCGAGGACAGAGCCTTGAGGGACTCCAACAGAGAAGGGGAGTGAGGGGGAGGTGGCAGTGTTATAGGTAACACTGAAGGAGTGCTGCGATAGATAGGAAGAGAGCCAGGAGAGAGCGGAGTCTCTGAGGCCAAGACAGTGTAGTTTTTTTGAGGAGGAGGGGGTGGTTGACTGTGTTGAAAGCCGCGGAGAGGTCGAGGAGTAGGAGCACTGAATAGTGGCCATTAGCTTTGACAGTTTGCAGGTCATTGGTGAGTTTTAGTAGGACAGTTTCAGTGGAGTGTAGGGGACAGAAGCCAGACTACAGGGGATCAAGGAGGTTGTTGTCATTGAGGTGGGAGCTTAGGCGATTATAGACTAAGCGCTCAAGGAGTTTGGATGTAAATGGCAGCAGGGAGATGGGTCTAAGGTTGTTCAGGCCAGTGGGATCCAGGGAGGGTTTTTTAAGTATGGGAGTGATGTGTGCGTGCTTCAGAGGGAAGGGGAATGCACCAGTAGTGATGGAGAGGTTAAAGATGTGGGTGAGGGAGCATAAGATGGAGGAAGAGGTAGATCGTAGGAGTTGTGAGGGGATAGGGTCGAGGGGGCAGGTGGTGAGGCGGGCTTCTGAGAAGACCTTAGTGACCTCTTCAGTGGTAGTAAGATCGAAGGAGTGGAGTGTTGAGGGCGTTTCAGTGTGAGGGATGTTAGGTGGGGTGGAGGTCTGGACAGTGGTGAGGTCGAGGGAGAGGGGTGTTGAGGGGGTTTCTGTGTGAGGGGTGCTAGGTGGGGTGGAAGTCTGAACAGCGGTGATGTCCCTACGACTTGCGTCGATCTTGTTTTGAAGTGATTGGTAATCTCGTGGGTGGTGAGTGAGATACTGGGTGGAGGTGGGGGCAGAGAGAGTAGAGAGTTAAAAGTAGAGAAGAGCCGGAGAGGACTGGAGGAGAGGGTATTGATGAGGGTTACAAAGTAGGGTTGCTTGGCAGCGTGGAGGGAGGAAGTGTAGGTGAGGAAGGCGGATTTATATTGGGTGAATGCTTGTTGGGATCTGGTTTTGCGCCATAGTCGCTCCAGTGCACGACTGCGTCGCTTGAGATTTTTGGTATGGTCATTCTGCCAGGGTTGAAGCGGCCGGGGTCTAATGTTTTGTGTGGTTAGGGGTGCTAACGAGTCAAGAGCGGCTGACAGCAAGCTGTTATAAACAGTAGTGGCCAGGTCAGGGCAGGACAGGACAGGGGAAGGATACTGTCGTACAGTTGGTCAGCTGCAGAGTGGAAGGGGGCAGGGTTCAGGTTGCGGAGGTTTCGGCTGGTGATAGTTTGACGTTTGGAGGGGTAGGTGTTAGAGGACAAGGAGACAGAGAAGGTGATGAGGTTGTGGTCAGAGAGGGGAAAGGGGGTGTTTGTGAGGTTGTGGGGGGTGCAGAGATGAGAGAAAACAAAGTCCAGGGTGTTCCCGTCGGAGTGGGTGTTTGACTGTATGCACTGTGCGAGTGCAAAAGAGGTTAAGTGGAGGAGTTGGGATGTAGCTGGGTTATTGATGTTGATAGGGATGTTGAAGTCTCCAAGGATGATGGCGGGCAGCTCGGAGGAGTGAAAGAAAGGTAACCAGGTGGAGAAGTCGTCGAGGAAGCGGAACACGGGTCCAGGAGTCCGATAGATTACTGCAATCTTGGAAGGTGCTGAGCGGTGACAGGATCATACCAACCCCACAACCTTTTTCGACCACTGGGTCTGGGTGAGTGGGTCCAGGTGAGACCTCCATAGGAGAGAGCCGCAGGGAAGATAGAGTCAGTGGTTTGGATCCATGTTTCGGTGATCGCTAGGAGGTTGAGGGAGTGGGAGACAAAGAGGTCGTGGATGGCGGTAAGTTTGTTGCAAACCGAACAGGCGTTCAGGAGTGCACACGAAAATGGAGGGGTGGTTCTGGGGAGCAGGGGAACCGGTATTAGGTTGAGAGGCTTGTAGCAGTTCATGGAAGTGGGAGGGTGCCTTGTGGGTGAGCGAGGTGGTGAAGGACCAGGGTTCGGGGAGATGTCCCCCGCGGTTAGCAGATGAAGAAGGGTGAGAAAGATGGCATGGGAGCGGGATGTAAATCTACCAGTGAAGGTTTTCGGGTCAGTGGTAGAGTGGAGTATCAGGAGGAGGTGATAGAGGGGAGAAGGAAGCCATAGAGGGGAGAAGGAAGAGAAGGAAGCAGTGAGGGCGCAATGTACAGTTGTTTGGGAGGAGCAGAGGGATATAGAGAAAAGATTTTGGGAACGGAGGAGAGCAGTATGAGCAGGAGGAGTAAAGGAGGCATTTTAGGAAGGTAAACAGAGTGGTGGACAGGTGTGGTGGGAAGTTTCTCAGGGTGCTTGGTTGCAGATAGTCTAGCGTGCAGTGGTGTATCTCGTCGCTATGTCTTCCGGTAGCTAGAGTTCTCGTGCCTAGGATCAGGATGGGTAGAGTTCAGGTTGATAGGTTGTGGCCAAGGGTAGTCAAGCTGCAAGTTCCAGTTTGTGTAAGTCCCAGTTTGAGGGGTGAGGTTTGGTTTGAGGAGATGAAGGGTGGACGTCAACAGCGAAGGTGTTTTCAGGTGGTGGAGATGAGGTGTAGAGAAGGTTGTGAGGGGTGGGCATCGGCTGTGGGAGATGGGCGTAATAGGGGCTGGGGGATTGCAGAATCAGCAGGCGGGCCTTCTCCCGCACTGTACTCCCGGGGGTCATCAGATGGGCTTTAGGTCCAGGCAGGGTTGCGTTGTGGTGGGCGATGGTAGGCCTCACCAGGTTGAGGTCATCCATTGGGCTCAGAAGGTCCGGGCAGGGTTGCGTCGTGGGAGGTGACGGTAGGACTCACCAGGCCGAGATCATCTGCTGGACTCGGTAGTGTGGAAAACGCTCGCTTCGGGTCACTCTTACGCGTGTGGATGGGGATGTGTGGGTGGAGCTCCTTTAGGCCAAATGCAGGCTCCCCTTTGGGTTGTCGGGGGGGTGTCATGGTAGGCCGCAGCAGGCCCTGCCAGGCCAGGTGCTTTGGTGTTGCGGTAGGCCTCGGTTTAGGTGGTGCGGGTCCCTTGCTCCTTCGCGGTAGGGCCGGGGGGGGGGGCGCCGGTGCCCTCTCTCTACCCTCAAACTATCCGGGTGGTAAGGTTGTGAGGTGGGGGCTGAGCGGTGCAGTTGGCCTGGTGGTTTGTGTGGCTTTGGGCCCAGCTGTGGTGGTGTGCGGCCTGGATGCGGGGCCACAGCGGGCGGTGGGAGGCAGCAGAGTTGAGGGTTGTGGGAGGCTTGTGTGGTTGTACCTGCTTATGTGGGAGGCTTACGTGGTTGCCTCTGTTGTCTTGTGTCCCTGGTGGCTAGTGGTTGATGGCAAGTGTCAGCAGCTGGGCCCTGCGGGATGGGCGCCGCTGCAGTGGAGGCAGGGGTGGAGCGGTATGGAGGCTCGGGGCGACCGCTCCTCCTTTGCGCCAGACGTACCTTGGGCGGTGGCGGGCCACAGCTTGCAGTGTGTTTGCGGCTTGAGGAGAGGCGCCAGGGTGATGAGGGACCGGTGTCGCATTGCAGGACCACGTGGGGGACCAGACAGGAGGGCAAGATCGTTCGCCGCCGTGATTGTCCGCCGCCGCGAGGAGGACAGGTCTCCCCTCCAGGTAAGGGAGGTAGGGGAGATCCCTGGTGGCTGTGCTCCCAGGGATGGTGGGCATGAGAGCAGAGGCGACCGGAGCTGTGAGTAATGCTGCTGCTCCAACCGCCATCTTGGAACAAAAGTATTAGAAGTGATGGAATGGCTGTGGCCTTGATATTCGAAGAAGAGTCGAAAGGGGAAGCACCAGGTGTATTTAATGCACTGGATCACGAGGACTGAAGTGAAAAGTAATCTGCGAAAGGTCAGAGTAAAGCTGGTAGCGGTGACCTTGAAAGCTAATCTCCATTATTTCTGGCAGCCATGAGGAGAGATTATTTAGTGCAGTAGTATGTGAACTTAATAATGATATCCCTTGGGTGACCATCCAACTGATTTGGGTGTAAAGCTCAGTGTATGTGATCAAACTCAAGCCGGTCTATGTGGATAGCAGGAACTAGCTCTTGGAACAAGTCCATAGAGGCAGAGGTGAGGTCCCTGGATTCCGAGATACCTCTCAAGCGCAGGTTGCCTCGGGGAGAGGGGTTCTCGAAGTCCTCAAACTGTAGTAATGCATCCGTCAGTTCTCTTTTGAGGTCGGTCGGGTCCTGCTCATGGTTCTCAATCACTGTGACTGAAGCGTCCATCTTGTCCTCCAGGTTATTCGTGTGGTTCCCCAGCTCCTGGATCTCCTTGGTGAGGTGCTCTGCAAGA
The DNA here is from genome assembly GCF_062004578.1 of Staurois parvus. Taxonomy (NCBI): domain Eukaryota; kingdom Metazoa; phylum Chordata; class Amphibia; order Anura; family Ranidae; genus Staurois; species Staurois parvus. The sequence goes on from NW_028317949.1 coordinate 15,808,446, forward strand.
TTAGAGGTGGCTGCTGATATCTCGCTTTGTAGCATAGTTTTAAAGTGGCATAGGAGCTCGGCATCACTCATCACTTGGGGATGTGGTGTCAGTGGTGCATCAGAGGGGAGATCTGTATTCCCCATGAACAGGGGTGGAAGTAGCTCCAAATTAGAGGCCGGGGCTTCTTGGGAGTCTATTGGCAGTAAGGCCTTAGGCTTCAGGTTGGTAGACTTGATGCTGGAAGAGCATGTGGATCCCATTCTCTCCCCCATCCATGCAGCAGGTGTTGGGAAGGTAATAGGTGGTCAGGGAGTGTGAGAAAGGTTCCCCAGAAGGCTGTTAAAAAGGCTGTGTCCGAGTGGCCATCTTGGATTACTACTCACGAGCGCCCCTGCCTAGGCACACTTTTTTTATTCATTACACAATACAGGCAGTCACCATATTGGTGGCACCAGTTTTTAGACTTATTCCCCTCATAACAGCATTAATGGAATCCAGGGATAAGGGTTAGGAGTGCCACATGCATGAAAGGGTTCTGCAGCTTTTAATCAAGAATGAAATAGCAAGGTTACTTTTGACTGATTTATTGATTGACTGATAACTGATTTATTTATAAAGAGGACATACTGTATTTATGCTGATGTCAGGAGAACTTTATTTCAACATTGTTTTACCATGGCAGGTTCCTTGGTAATCTCAAGTAGAACATAATGCAGAGTTTTAGTTATTTTTAAAGTACATAAAATCTAATATTCAACAAAAATGTTCAATCTTATCTTTTCCAGAATATTAGATTTTGTGTTGGATGGAGTTGTTAAGGGCCGATCTTTTTTCCATTTCACATTGGAAGTAATCCCTGTACTTAGGGATTTGAGGGAAGGAGCAGTGGTGGTATTCCATAAACGAGTTATATTGATTTTAGCTGTGAAAAGTATGAGGACAATGATGGATGATGGTAAGAGAATTATATGGGAGTTTTTCTATCCCAATGTGTAGAAGCGCAAATTAAGGATTTGGGGTTATCATTGTTTTGGATACTTCAGAGATTAGTTGGAAAACGCTGTTCCAAAAAGATTTGATAGATTTACAGGACCATAATATGTGTAGTGTGGAGCCTGTATCTCTGCATAGTCACCAGCAACAGGGGGAATGTTTTGGGTAATAAATGGCTAGTTTGCTAGGGGTTAAGTACTATTGGTGGAGGATTTTTAAGTAGGATTCCCAATGCGAGCTGCATTGGGAGGACGTGTAGGAAGAGTTAAATGTAGTGTTCCATGTATGTGCCGTAATTGTTTCTGAAAGGGTTTTTTCCCAATTGGATAGGGAGGTAGATTTTAGAATGAATTGTAAGTCCGTTATGTACTTGTAGAACGTGGAAATGCCTTTACCTGGGTATTGTGGTCTGGAAAAGAAAAGATAGGTTGTAGTTGGAATCTTCATGGTATGAGGTATGTTTTTGTTTGCATACAATGGATAATTCGTAAGTAAGTGAAGTATTCAGTGGTAGGGAGATTGAATTTGGTTTGGAGATTTTGAAATGAGTGTAGGATGTGGTCTTTATAGAGGTCTGTTATTTTGTGTATGTTTCATTTATCCCATTGCGATAGGTCTAGAGAGGGTGTAATGGAATGTAGTATGGCAATTGGGGTAGGGATTTGTTTGGGATCCGTGTATTCCATAGACAAGAGATCGGTCCAGGCTCGAAGAACGGCTTCAATACATCGGTGATTTAGCTGGTAGTTTGTTTGTGACATTGATGGAATTAGTTTTGGGGTTTAAATGGAAGGAAGGGTAAGGTTTCCATTGTAGACCAGATTTTTTCTCTGGTTGGGTTCCACCAAAAATATATTTGGTCAAAAAAAGTAGCGTTATAGTAGGATTTTAGATGTGGGAGGCCTGCACCTCCTTTGGAAGGTGGTCGTATTAAGAGATTGGTGGTACATCTAGGCTTTTTAGAGTTCCATAAAAATTTGGTGAGAATCGATTGTAGTTTGGAGAAAAAAGTATTAGGAACTGGTATGGGAAGTGTGCGGAAGATGTATAAAATTTTTGGTAGGATGTACATTTTCAATGTCGCAACTCAACCTAATTTAGAAAGTTCTGAGGTATGAAAGTTGGCAATTTCTTGGGGTATAGTTTTGAGTAGTATTTTATGGTTTGTGCTGAATAATTGGTCTGTTGTTGTGGTGAGTTTGATTCCTAAGTATGGGGATATTATTTTTTTCCCAAGAGAAAGGGAATTGTTTAGCAAGTAGTGTCTGGGTTTGATATGGTGTGTGGATATTTAAGATTGAGGATTTGGGTTAATTAAGTTTGTAGTAAGAGACCGTTGCATACTGTTGAAGATGTGTGCGTATTGTTTTAACCGCTTGCCGCCCTGCCACTGTGTATATACGTGTGCAGGGCGGCAGTGGAGCGCAAAACCACGTTTAAAAACGGGTTCCGTGCTCCCGACACTTTCGCCGGCAGGGGGCGCGCGCGCGCGCTCCCGCCGACCCGCGGGTGACACTATTTGATCCAGGAGGGATCAATCATTAGATTTCAGCCAGTGATTTCTGGCTGAAATCACATGATCGGTCCCTGTCCTATCCTGTCCTGTGTTGACATACACAGGGAAGGATATGATGTCATTCTTCTCTGCCTGGACACATTCCGTTTCAGACAGAGAAGAAGACATCCAAAAAGTGAGTACACAAGCACTACACTACAGTTAGAACACTCTAGGACACATTTAACCCCCTGATCGCCCCCCCCCTCCAGTTAACCCTTCACTGCCCTGTCACCAGTGTTACTGATCAGTGAAGCGATTTTTACTGATCAGTGTCGCTGGCGACTTCCGATAGAGTTAGCGCCACTCCCAGATAGCGCCAGATTGCCCGCCAGTACACCAGTAATCCCGTTTAACCCCTTGATCGCCCCCCCCTCCAGTTAACCCCTTCACTGCCCTGTCACCCAGTGTCACTGATCAGTGAACCAATTTTTACTGATCACTGTATCAGTGTCGCTGGCGACTTCCGATAGAGTTAGCGCCCCTCCCAGATAGCGCCAGTTTGCCCGCCAGTACACCAGTAAACCCGTTTAACCCCTTGATCGCCCGCCCCCCCCTCCAGTTAACCCCTTCACTTCCCTGTCACCCAGTGTCACTGATCAGTGAACCAATTTTTACAGATCACTGTATCAGTGTCGCTGGCGACTTCCGATAGAGTTAGCGCCCCTCCCAGATAGCGCCAGTTTGCCCGCCAGTACACCAGTAATCCCGTTTAACCCCTTGATCGCCCCCCCCCCCAGTTAACCCCTGCACTGCCCTGTCACCAGTGTCACTGATCAGTGAACCAATTTTTACTGATCACTGTATCAGTGTCGCTGGCGACTTCCGATAGAGTTAGCGCCCCTCCCAGATAGCGCCAGCTTGCCCGCCAGTACACCAGTAATCCCGTTTAACCCCTTGATCACCCCCCCCCCCTCCAGTTAACCCCTTCACTGCCCTGTCACCAGTGTCACTGATCAGTGAACCAATTTTTACTGATCACTGTATCAGTGTCGCTGGCGACTTCCGATAGAGTTAGCGCCCCTCCCAGATAGCGCCAGTTTGCCCGCCAGTACACCAGTAATCCCGTTTAATCCCTTCATCGCCCCCCCCCCAGTTAACCCCTGCACTGCCCTGTCACCAGTGTCACTGATCAGTGAACCAATTTTTACTGATCACTGTATCAGTGTCGCTGGCGACTTCCGATAGAGTTAGCGCCCCTCCCAGATAGCGCCAGTTTGCCCGCCAGTACACCAGTAATCCTGTTTAACCCCTTGATCACCCCCCCCCGTTAACCCCTTCACTGCCCTGTCACCAGTGTCACTGATCAGTGAACCAATTTTTACTGATCACTGTATCAGTGTCGCTGGCGACTTCCGATAGAGTTAGTGCCCCTCCCAGATAGCGCCAGATTGCCCGCTAGTACACCAGTAATCCCGTTTAACCCCTTGATCACCCCCCCCCTCCAGTTAACCCCTTCACTGCCCTGTCACCAGTGTCACTGATCAGTGAACCAATTTTTACTGATCACTGTATTAGTGTCACTGGTGACTTCCGATAGTGTTAGCGCCCCTCCTAGATCGCGCCAGTTTGCCCGCTAATGCACGGGATTTTTTTTACCAAAAACATGTAGCAGAATACATTTTGGCTTAAATTTATGACTAACTTTGAGTTTACGATATATTTTTTATAGCTGAAAGTAGAAAATATTGTTTTTTTTCAAAATTTTTGTGGTTTTTTTGTTTATAGCGCAAAAAATAAAAAGCGCACAGGTGAACAAATACCACCAAAAGAAAGCTCTATTTGTGTGAAAAAAAGGACGTAATTTTCGTTTGGGTGCAGCATTGCATGACCGCGCAATTATCATTTGAGTTAGTGCAGCGCTGTATAGCAAAAAAAGGCATAAATTACAGTATCTATACCATAGTTTGTAGACGCTATAACTTTCACACAAAGCAATCAATATACACTTATTGGGATTTTTTTTACCAAAAACATGTAGCAGAATACATTTTTGCTTAAATTTATGACTAACTTTGAATTTACGATATATTTTTTTATAGCTGAAAGTAGAAAATATTGTTTTTTTTCAAAATTTTTGTGGTTTTTTTGTTTATAGCACAAAAAATAAAAAGCGCACAGGTGATCAAATACCACCAAAAGAAAGCTCTATTTGTGTGAAAAAAAGGACGTAAATTTCGTTTGGGTACAGCATTGCATGACCGTGCAATTATCATTTGAATTAGTGCAGCGCTGTATAGCAAAAAAAGGCATAAATTGCTGTATCTATACCATAGTTTGTAGACGCTATAACTTTCACACAAAGCAATCAATATACACTTATTGGGATTTTTTTTACCAAAAACATGTAGCAGAATACATTTTGGCTTAAATTTATGACTAACTTTGAGTTTACGATATATTTTTTATAGCTGAAAGTAGAAAATATTGTTTTTTTTCAAAATTTTCGTGTTTTTTTTGTTTATAGCGCAAAAAATAAAAAGCGCACAGGTGATCAAATACCACAAAAAGAAAGCTCTATTTGTGTGAAAAAAAAGGACGTAAATTTTGTTTGGGTATAGCATTGCATGACCGCGCAATTATCATTTGAATTAGTGCAGCGCCAAACAGCAAAAAAAGGCCTGGTCATTAAGGGGGGTAAATCCTCTGGGGCTCAAGTGGTTAAGGGATTTGGCTGGGTTGGTAATCATCAATATGATGTCGTCTGCAAATAGGCTAATTTTGTGTTCAGTATTAAGGTGTTTGACTCCAGTGAACATCAAGTCGTCTCTAAGTTTAGAGGCCAGGGGTTCAATGAGTAGTGCGAATATGATGGGAGAAAGTGGGCACACTTGTCTAGTACCATTGGTAATATCAAAGGGATCTGATAGTGTTCCGTCTGTTAATACTCTAGATGAGGGGAAGGAGTATAGTGATAAGATGGCTGCTAACATCCAACCTGTAATACCAAATTTCTGTAGGGTTAATTGCATTAATAACCACTGTATGCAATCGAATGCTTTTTCAGCATCTAAGGATAAGAGTAATGAAGGTTGTTTGGTGTGTTCTAAGTGGTGAAGAGATATAAGTCTTATGGTAGCATCAGGTGCTTGGCGGCCTGGTATGAATCCTACTTGGTCTGGGTGTATCAAGGTAGGAAGTTAGGGGAGTAATCTGCGAGCTATAATTTTAGCATAGCGTTTTATGTTTGTGTTAAGTAGGGAAATCGGTCTATAATTTTGGACAAGTTGTGGGTCTTTACCAGGTTTTGGTATTGTCATTATTATCTACTGTAGCATGTCTTTGGGGAATGAACCAGTGGTGGCTGCGTGATTGAAGAGTTTGGTCAAGTATGGTGATAGGTTAGGGGCAAATTGTTTGTAAAATTTGTTCATATATCCGTCATTTCCTGGAGACTTGTTAAGGGGGAGTGTTTTGATGGCAATTTCTATTCCTTTGGGAGAGATCGGGGTCGATATATCGTCAAGTTGGGTTGGGGAGAGTTGGGGGGAGTATAATTGTGTGGAGGAATTGTTGTATGGACGTTGGTGTTGGTTGGATAATGTCATAGTCGTTTTTAATTTTATATAGTTGTTGGTAATAGGTCGCAAAGGCATTGGCTATTTCTTGTGGGTTGGAGGATAAGGTGTGTGAGGTTGGGTGTTGAACTGCAGATATTTTGGATTTTAGTCGTCGTTGTTTAATCATTCTGGTTAATTGGCCATTGGCTTTGTTGCTAAGAGAGTAAAATTCAGTTTTCGTTTTTTGGAGGTTGAGGTCATATTTATAAAGTAGGAGGGTTCTGAGTTTGTTTCTGTCTGTACTGATGTGGGCAGAAGTTGTGGGATTTGGTGATTTTTTATTTAATTCTTCTTTTGTTTTAATTGAGGTGAGGAGTTTGTCAATTTGTTGGTTTCTTTTTTGGTGATATGGGAGTTTAGTTATATAAGAATACCTCTCAAGTATGCCTTGTAAGTGGGCCATAGTATAGGTATGGATATCTCAGGTGATTCATTTATGTCAAAGAACATATTATGAGCGTCCAGTATATGTTTTCTGTGATCTGGATTCTTCAATAGGGTCGAGTTCAGTCTCCAAATTCGAGGAATCGTAGAATGTTGATTGTGGTCTAGAGTGATGGATGTTGGAGGTGGTCTGACCAGGTTATGGTGCCGATCATAGAGGAGGTGATATGTTGCAAAGTACACTTGTCTGTGATGAAAAAGTCAATTCTGGAGTAGGAAAGGTGGGATGGGGAATAGTAGGTGTAATCTGTTTCCGTACTGTGTTGGCATCGCTATATATCGTAGAGATCATTTTTGTGTAGAAAGTGGTTAAAGGTGTGCTTGGAGGAGCGTTTACTGGTAGAAGAGTCTAGGAGCGGATTGCCGATGATTTGAAGTCTCCTCCTATGAGTAGTCTGCCTCGTTTCTGAGCGGAGATGGTTGAGTTGAGTTTGTTGTAGAATTGGAGTTGGTTGGTGTTTGGGCCATAGATGTTGACCAGGGTATATAGTATTCCGTTGATTTTGCATATCAAGATATGGTAGCGGCCTTGAGGGTCTGACACTTCTGAGATGTAGTGGAATTGGAGGGAGTCTCTTATTGCTGTGATGACGCCATTCTTTTTCTTGGGGCTGGTTGCCATATATATCGGTGAGTAGTGATGTATATAGAATTTGGGGATTTTAGCGGTGGCAGTGGGATTCCTGAAGGAATAGGATATCAGCTTGTAAGAAGCGAGCTTCTTTTTGTAGTAGGGATCTCTTGTAAGACTAATTAAGGCGGCGGACATTCAAGGTTGAAATGTTAATCATCTTGCTGGGTGTAAGTGGGTTGTAGGGAGTAGTAGAGACGATTCATAGTAATAAAAGATGTTATAGTGAGCGCGACTTAAATACAAAAAGTGTATCGATATGTATACACAAAAACGTTAGTGAGCAGCTGATACACCGAAAAGGTAACCAAGTAAAACCTCCAAATCGAACATATATATTAAATAAACGGTGCAGCGCTAAATACTAGAGCACAGTTTATACACACAATATATAAACATGCATGATATCACTCTAAGGGTGATCAATAAATACAAAAGTTCAATGTAATAGTGCGGATCATGGAGAGATCCCAATTCAAGGTGAGTGGACGTCCTGATCCAAGGTGTGATGGTGGGTGTGATCACACAAATAGGTGAAAAACGCACTCACCAGATGTGCGTTTAATATACGCAATATGCAATCCTGCCTCACCAGGCCATAAAACGATCATCAGATCCCAGATCAGATTGTACCTAGATCACCATCCCGGTTCCACAGAAGTGAAATCATCTGAAACCGCTGCCAAGTATCACCACCAGGGTCCTGAGTCCTCCAGATGGGCACTGCGAATGATAGCACTCACACAGAGTGCCCAATAAGAGACCTCATAGCGTGATACTGCTTTAGATGCTTTTATTCAGGGTTGGTTGGTGTGGGGTACATAAAAAGATTAACCAAAAAGTTTACTGACCATATGCATTCCTAGGTGGTAGGTGTCCTGTTGCTGCTCCCCCACTGACGCGTTTCGTGAGATGCACGTATTCATAGGGTCCAGGGCTAGCCAGGACATCCTCATCAGTGCTATTTATAAATGTAAATGGTAAATTTGCCTAATACGGCCGCCATTTTCTCGGCTATCCGCGCATGCGCAGAACGCCGGCGTCGTCTTCCCGCGCTACTGCGCATGCGCGAGCGATCGACGCCATTTTGTCGTGGATCGCGGATGCGATCTACAGCAGGAAGTCTCCTACAGTGCAGTGCCATTTTGTTGGCAGTGTAAAGGGATAAAGGAGCAGTATTAACTGCTCAGGATTTATGCAGCCAAAAAGCCTTTACAAAAGCATCCCTGTGCAAACTGAGAAGAGAGATTGCTCACACTCATAGGCTCAGATTCAGTGCACAGGGGATATTCTTTAGGAACCAATTATAAATTTTAATTCTTTAAACATTAAGCTCGTGTTTGAATACAGTCAAATTAGTGTTAACTTTCTGGATCTGGTATTAATAAATTATAACGGTAAAATAATGACTGAAACCTATTTCAAACCAACGGACAGAAACGGCTATATTTCAACTGATAGCTGTCACCATCCGGTTTGGTTACGTAATATACCAAAGGGTCAGTTCTCCAGGATCAAGCGGAATTGCACCAATGTGGAGACCTATTATAAACAGGCTAAGATAATGAAGGATAAATTTGTGCAAAAAGGGTATGATGGCCCCACCCTTGATCAGACCATAGATACCATAGGTAAATCAGACAGAAGTTTGTTGTTAAACAACATCCCTAAACAAAAATCAAAGCAAATATGTCCGTTTATTACAAATTATTCTTTACAACACAGAAAAATCACGAGTATTATCAATAAAAATTGGGGGATTCTGAAATCGGATCCAATATTAAATACACTATTGCCGGAGAAACCTGAAATTATTTTCAGAAGAGTGACATCGCTCAGAAATAAGATCGCCCCCAATATAGTGGATCCACCCAAAAATACTATTATGTTCACTAATTTAAAAGGATTTCACCCCTGCAGAAAATGTGTTATCTGTCGATGCAGTAAATATACTAATAAGAGCAATCATTTTATTTCCACAACGAGGGGTAAACAATATGACATGGATTATTTTATAACTTGTACTAGTAGATTCGTGGTATACTTGCTCCAATGTCTGTGCAACCTCCAATATGTCGGGCGTACTACCAGACGCCTTAGAGACAGACTGAAGGAGCACGTTAATAACATCAAAAAGGGATACAAAGATCACTCCTTGTCACAGCATTATAAGATCCATCACAATAGCGATCCCTCGTCACTCAAATTCATGGGCATAGGCATTGTAAATGCCCATTGGCGAGGAACAAATAGAAAATGGGCGGTATCTCAGCTTGAATCGCGGTGGATCTATGAACTTGGGTCCTTGCACCCCAAGGGATTGAATATAGATTTCGATCTAAATTGCTTTTTAGACAATAGATAACAGAAGGATGAAGTATTCCTACCCTTTTGGGTCCATACAGATATATATAGATTTTTACTTGAATTATTATGAACATTTTAGGATTAAATACCATATTATTATGAATATAACCATACACATGTTATTAGCATACAACAATCGGGCTGATTTCCTGTTATCATTATTTTAATGAAGTGTCTCTTCTCATTTCCCGCCATCTTTTTTAAGGCGTTTTTAATTGGCGTTTTTAATAATTAATTTTTAATATTCAATATGAAATATGCATTGTGATATATGGATTTAGTACCATATTATTTTAATCATGTGTTTTTATTATGTAATCATGAGATTTTGGATTGTATTGAAGTTTTTGACCATATGTTTTCATATATATTTATATACATTAACTGCTAATTTAAATTGTACACATATATTGTATTTATGTATTTCTGTCTGACCATATATTTTAGTGCTATTTATATTTGTATACTAATAGAGAATATTTATGCTGATTTAATTCCTTACCTGATTTGATTTCAGCAAAATAGAATGGAGTTTATGTAATATTATATAGGTTTTTTTATATATATATATTTATATATACATATATAATCCTGAGCGACTTCCAGGTCTTCTAATTTATAATTGGTTCCTAAAGGATATCCCCTGTGCACTGAATCTGAGCCTAGGAGTGTGAGCAATCTCTCTTCTCAGTTTGCACAGGGATGCTTTTGTAATGGCTTTTTGGCTGTATAAATCCTGAGCAGTTAATACTGCTCCTTTATCCCTTTACACTGCCAACAAAATGGCGCCGCACTGTAGGAGACTTCCTGCTGTAGATCGCATCCGCGATCCACGACAAAATGGCGTCGATCGCTCGTGCATGCGCAGTAGCGCGGGAAGACGACGCCGGCGTTCTGCGCATGCGCGGATAGCCGAGAAAATGGCGGCCGTATTAGGCAAATTTGCCATTTACATTTATAAATAGCACTGATGAGGATGTCCTGGCTAGCCCTGGACCCTATGAATATGTGCATCGCACGAAACGCGTCGGGGGGGAGCAGCAACAGGACACCTACCACCTAGGAATGCATATGGTCAGTAAACTTTTTGGTTAATCTTTTTATGTACCCCACACCAACCAACCCTGAATAAAAGCATCTAAAGCAGTATCACGCTATGAGGTCTCTTATTGGGCACTCTGTGTGAGTGCTATCATTCGCAGTGCCCATCTGGAGGACTCAGGACCCTGGTGGTGATACCTGGTAGCGGTTTCAGATGACTTCACTTCTGTGGAACCGGGATGGTGATCTGGGTACAATCTGATCTGGGATCTGATGATCGTTTTATGGCCTGGTGACGCAGGATTGCATATTGCGTATATTAAACGCACATCTGGTGAGTGCGTTTTTCACCTATTTGTGTGATCACACCCACCATCACACCTTGGATCAGGACGTCCACTCACCTTGAATTGGGATCTCTCCATGATCCGCACTATTACATTGAACTTTTGTATTTATTGATCACCCTTAGAGTGATATCATGCATGTTTATATATTGTGTGTATAAACTGTGCTCTAGTATTTAGCGCTGCACCATTTATTTAATATATATAGAGATGATTCATAGGTTGTGTAGAAAGGTTGGTTACTTTCTGTTGCCGGTGGGAAGCTTCCATAGAGAAGGAGTAATGTGCTTGATGTGGTCGCTGGTTTGATGAGGGTGTTTCATCCTGTAATGCAGATTTTTGAAAGAAGAGGGGTTGATCTGAGTGACTGGTGGTGATAGGAGGGTAGAGGGGTAAAAAGAACTTGTGGAAAATACAAGTGATATGTGTAGCACATTTTGCTACTGTGTAACGGGGGAATTTGAACATACATGACTCACGAGAGAAGTCATGTTGACAAGAAACTTGGGGTTTAGAAATGTTCGTGTAGGGGTCGTCTGCCAGCCATTAGTGGTTCATGGATTGTTGGGTGATGAATGATGTTAGGGACTATTGGTTTAAGACCATTCATTTGTTGTGGTCAAGTAGAGGTGGATTGATGGGCGTCCATTGGTATGATGTTCCATGTTTTCAGGAGTTTGATGCCTGCTTCTAGGGTTTTGATGGTAAAGAGCTTTCCGTGCTGTTTGACAATGAGCTTCATGGGGAAACCCCATTGGTAGCCAATTCCGTGGTTCTGCAACGCTTTTGTTATGGTGACAAGTTTCTTGCAGTTGAGGAGTGTGGCTTTGGATAGGTCTGCGAATAATTTTATATTTGCTTGAGCTGCTGGTATTGGTGTAGTGTTTCTTGCAGCTATCATGGTAGAAGTGTATGCGTGCTAGGCTGTCCCTAGGTATTGCGGCTGGTAAGAACGACGATTTTGGTATTCTGTGCGCACGGTCTATAGCGAGCTCCACATCTGTTAGAGAAGGCAGGAGTTGCTTCATATATTGTTGTATGTAAGGCACTATGGCGTCCATAGTGATAGTTTCCGGAATTCCGCAAAATTTGATAATATTCCGCCTGGAGCTGTCTTCTAGGTCTGCCAATTTGAAGTTAAATTGTTCTATGTCTGTTCCGTGATCTGCGTGTGCGCCTATCAGGTCATTGTGTGCTGTGAACATTTCCCCAAATTTATTCTCAATGTGGCGGATACGGTGGTCTTGTTTTTGTACCGCGGTTGAGATTTGAGATAAAGTTGTTGTCAGGTCGTCATGTAGTGTTTGTCGCAGCGAGAGAAGCATACTTTTTATGGATATTTCAGTGACAGGTTGATCAGAAGTGGGAAAATTCTCTATTAAAGATGGAGTAGGAGTAGTAGCAGTGAGTGCAGGAGGATAGGAAGGCTGCAGAATAGAGACATAGTCTATGTCCAGCCTGGGTCTGGACTTCGCAGGGCTGCTAGTGGTGGGAGACAGGGGTGGAGAGGACTCACCAGGGTCTCCTGGGTATAGTGGTGCCTTACAGCCTGGGGTCTGTGGTTCTGCCTGTGTGATAGCATGCTGAGAGGATTCGGCGCCATCTTGACTGCAGGGGCTGAGAGCTGGGAAAAAAATTGTCAGCTTCCCTGGCGATCTACGGTGATGAGGCATGTCCCTGGTGGTTTAGCAATGTCCCGCATCTCCTTATAGTATCAGGGAGAGGTGTTTAGTGCTGCTGGGTCCGGTGTGTGCCGCGGTGTGACTGGCGGTGAGATATTCGTGCATGCGCCCGGACATGGACATTTTCGAAAATGATATTTACCAAATATGACTGTGGCTCCGCCCCTTTGTTTTCATTTGGATTCTGTTGGTTGGTGGCTTTTTTTATTGATTAGGCATTGTTCATCCAGACTGTAGCGCGCACACATCGGGCTTTCTATGCAACTCTCTTCCAAGGTCCGACATGACGACCTCTGCCATGACACCACCTGCTGGGCAGAGTCAGACCGAGAGGAGAACCTGGTTAGCCGCACACCTCAATTTTTTGCAAGTGGTGATTGGCTCTATACTCAAGACCCCTCAATATCAGAGTGATCCCGCCGCCAAGTGGGAGTGACATACTCAGCACGTAACCTTGGTAGTGAGCTTCCCTTCTCACCTGTTCATCCAGACTGAAGTAGGTCTGCATTGCTGGCTTTTCTAGGGCTCCCCTTATTTTTAGAGGGTATTCAGATTCCAATAACTCCTCCACTAGCAGACCCCAACAATCAATGAGCCAGAGTTGTGGGGAATCAACATGAGAAGAAGGTGTTTTGCCAGGGGATACTATATACCCCATGTTGGGGGTATATGAGCTGATATGGTTCAGTAGGGAGAGGGTCACATGCAAGTCCCCCATTTCTGGTCCGCCAGCCTGCATGACTGTATACGGGTCTGGTATAGAATTTGGCAGTGCGCTATACTTTTTTTTGCATAGGGTCCCCTTTGACATCCATACCAGACAGTCATCAAGGTTAAGCATCTGGTCTGCATTTTAGGGGGAACAAAACCCAGGGACATTCAACTAATTCCTATTATACATCTTAAGTTAATTAATGTGTAAATTTAAAAATCAACTGTTATTACACATTTAAAGATTAACATTTCAGCCTGACTTTACCAAGTTATATTGCATTACATATGTCTGAAAAAATTTAGGCACTGTACCTTAAAAATATTTTATACAAACATATAAATGTGTATATACTGTGTGCAATAGCAGACAATGTAGGCTTCATTAATGTCTTGCTTTCATACCATGAAAATGTGAATGCATCAGCTTTTCCTGAGCAAAATGTGAACATATAAAATGAAGCTAATTTTTTCCTTCTCTTTATTGTACACATAAAAAATGTTCAGTCTACTTGGTACCAGTGTACTGGTTAATGCTACATGAAATTTTATGGATCCATTTTCCACCAATGCATATTAAAAAGCCAAGCATTAAAGCTATAAATTTTTCAGTTGCATTTCACTGTACTGTACATTTACTTCAACCCCCTTGGTAAGCAACGCTATAAAAATGGATAGGGATGATAAATTAAAATGTGAGTTTGTGCTAAAGAAATGATAAACACCGTAACAATAACAGACAAACAAAATGTTCTATTTACAATAACCTTCTAAAACAATGAATAAGGTCCTTAAATTTTTATTAAAAAGAAAAGGCTAACTCGGTAAATAAAAAAGTTAGTAAACATGCTTTTTAGGCCATAGAAGAAAAGTTGAGTGTGTGTATCCTATAAAAATGTGCTGGTATGCATTACATTCACATAAAGGTTTAAATTTTAAATGACAACTTTTATCTTCTGTTTTAAGTTGCCAAAATGTTATGTATCTCTAGGTGTGCAAAGTTTAATGCATATACAAGTGTTTCATGAGCAAAAGGAGAACAAGGCTTTTACAGTATATTAATTAAAATATTTAAATTTTACATACATATAAAAATGGTACAAAGAACATTAAATACATATCTGTATTTAATGGGTCTATTTATTAGAGGTTACATGGGAAATTCACCTAACATTCTCCTAAATTTATTTTGATGAACATTCGCCATATCTATTCAATCGTATGTTACCCCAGCATTTAATTCTCCTTATATGCATTTGTTGTACAATGCACTTGTGTTAAAAAGTATCCTATTCTATTTGCATTGCTTCTTTTTTGTAAAATAGGTAGTGATCCTACCAGTCACCCATATGGAAGAAAAATATATTTGAAATATATTTTAAAAATATTCTTCCCAAATATATTGACATATATTTGAAATGCTACAATTTTGGTCATGTTCAATATATAAAACACAAATCTACATTTTTGGAATTCATTTACAAATATGTTAAAATTACTTTTTTATATGCTAAAAAAAAAAAATCAGAAAAATATTTTTGATAATAAATAAAAAACACATTTCAACATGCAGTTATATATATATATATATATATATATATATATATATATATATATATATAGTGCATGTTGCAATGCTTTTTTTTATATATTACAGAATATATAAAAAATATTTTTTAAAATATATTCTTCAGATTTTTTTTAACATATAAAAAAGTAAGCACATTGATATATTGTCAGGGTCCTGTCCACGGCAGAAGTTCTGGCATTTCTGCCAGTACCCTGCATGGCCGCAGAAACACGCATCAGCCTCAATTTGGTTCCAGATGGCCTTTATCACTTCCTCAAGTTGCTGGATGATCTCTAGCTCCCTGTGCCTTGTTCCTGTTTCCTGTGATTGTGACCTGTGATTTCCTGATACCGACTTGGCTTGCTCCTGGACCTGTCTACTCTGATTTACCACTGATCTGACCTCAGCTATCCCTCTCTCTCTCTCTCTTGCTCCTCTGTGTATGACCTCGGCTATCCCATCTGACTACATCTGCTCTGATTCCCAACTGGTACCTGACCTTGGCTTGAACCGACTACCCAGTAAACATCTAAATCCCGGAAGGGCTTGTATACCACACACAGGAGCCTCCTGTCTGCAGATCTATCTCTGTGCACCAGCTGTGCTTCTGAGTGGACCACCAAACCAGCACTCCTACAGGCGACCTGTGCAACTTTGGGCCTGGCTCCCGCTATCCCACTCTCAGAGGAGTCCGGAACTTAGCCGCAAGGGAAGCCCTCTCTCCATTGGCTTCCATCACCAGGTACGTGATAAATATATTTTGAAATATATTGAATATGGCCAAAATTGTAGCATTTCAAATATGTCAATATATTTGGGAAGAATATTTTAAAATATATTTCAAATATATTTTTCTTCCATACCTGCCTTCCTATTTCAAACTTACTATGCTAGATATGAGAGTAGATCCATCTCAGCATGGTCAGTTTTCTGGCTGTGCTGGGAAAGCAGCCTGCCCGTCCTCCAATGGTCAGACTTCTGCTGATACACCTTCTTACACAGCCGTTTACTGGGGAGATCAGTGTACTGCTGTATCTCCACCTTTTGCTCTCTAAGACCCTTATGCAGCTAAGAACAGAGATTATGTGAGCATTTTTTAAAAAAAAAAACAAAGATATTAAGTCTAATTATTGGAAATTCACAAAGATTCACTCAGTGATAAACATTACTCGATATTTAAGTGTTCTTGCATGGCAAGACCACTTACTGTTATCTTATATATATATATTCATATTGTTAAAGCCAAATTTACCACCCTAACTCCTCCCACAGTTTTTACACTACATTGACAGTAATATACCGAAACATGCGGATTGTTCCCGATTGGTGTGATATTACTTTGTGGAACGTTTCGCCAAATGGTTCACAAAATATCTGCGTTTTTGTGGTGAAATTGATCCCATAGGAATGAATGGCGGAATGTTCAAAACTAGAGTGGGAGCTGAAAAAAGCTAGAGTGTGAGCTGAAAAATCAGGACATGATTTCTAAACTGCCATCACTCCCTCATTTTCAAGCCCACCTACACAAATCTTATATCAAAACATTCAGCTATCCCTTCTACCACTAAAAATGTCCACGGCTAAGCCATAGTCCTGATAGTTTTCACAATATGACCATTTGTTTGCAACTCACTTGTTTGACATTCATTGAAACTCCACTCTAGCCACCTCAAATTTGAAGAGCAATTTCTAAACTGAGACTGTGCCTTCATTTTTAATATTTCAGAGACATACTATGCATCAAAATGTAGGTCTGAGTCTTGTAATTCTCACAATATAAAACTCTTCGCTGTAGGATTTATAGTTTTTAAAACTACGACCCTTTGAAGACACCAGTGAAGTGAGCAATTTGGAGCAGTTTGTTTTTAACCGCTCTTCTCTGCCCTATTTGAAATCTAATTTTGAATTGGTGACACTTTGGCCGGCTTCTGGTAAAGGTTTGGAAATAAGTTTTCTACAGTAGAGAGTATTTGAGGTGATAATGCTGCTAATGTTTTTATAAATGTATGTTTTAATGTAACTGTGAAGCACTTTAAATGTGCTATATAAAAAATTTAAAGTTGAAATGCATTTCTCACTCTATCAAGCTCGCCATGTGCACTTTTTAAATTTGATCAATCAATTGGTTAGTGTAATGTTTACTATCTTTACTCACTCCAAACACTCCACACAGTTACTCTGCTCACTCCATAAAGTTACTCTGCCCAGTCCAACCTTTTCACAGTTACTCCAGCCACTCCAACCACACAACAGTTACTCAAGCCACTCCACCCAGTTACTCCGCCCACTCCAGTTGTAGACTACTAGTGGAGGCAAGAACACTTCACACAATTTTCCCAGAAATTGTAGCTTTTCTAGTTTACATCAGTTCTTCAATTTGAAAATATCTTTACTGTAACATTCAACCTAAATGAGAAAATGGTTTATGGTACCTTCCATGCACATTCACTTGACACTTCCACTTGACATTCCACCAAACCATTTTTAAATAAAATGTGCCTAGTTGAGCTGCTGAAACCCTGCGGTTCCAACTGTAACAATTGTCTAATGTAATATTGCTGTATATACAGTTTTAACGCTTCCAGAAGGCTATGCTAGCACAGATGTTTTTCAGCACCTGGGGGGGGGGGGGGTGAGAGGGTTTTTCCTGAAATATATGGATCCTGTTCCCAAAATGCTAAAGTCCAATACTGACATAAACTGGGATCGGATCTTGAGCACCTTTTGGAGGTAGCTTTTGTACCTTCCTGGTGACCTGCTTTTAGACATTTATATTCAATTCATTTTTATTGAAGTTTTGCAGATAACATGGTAGGCATAAGATAAACAGGAACGACAATAGGTTTGCAAATGTACATGTGTATACAGTTTTAGGATAAGCATGGTAGAGGTACCTTGTTTTAGGCTTAGGATGCATTTGGAGCAGGGACAGGTATCCATAGTAATAAATGGAAAATTAACAATACCAGTCATAGAGGAGAAAGGTGATACATATCACATATAATGTTATACTCCAAGCAGTGATGTTATCATATTGAAATGTGCATTTGCAATGAAGTGACCATAAGTACCAAGATCTATAAAATTTGGAGTAAGAGAAGTGGGATATAGAGAACTTCCTTTCCATATCGCACTGAGTATTTAAGTTAGTTATGGATAGGGAGGGTGTGGATTTCCATAAGGATGTGATATTGTTTTTGGCTGCATAGAGAATGTGTATAATAATGTTATGAAGTTCAGAAGAGAATGTATCTATGGAGTAGAGATAAATCTGGGGTGAGCTGTACTACATTACCGGATATATCTGAAATTATTGTAAAGATGTTATTCCAAAACGAACGTATGGATTTGCAGGACCAAATGATGTGATATAAGGAGCCCATTTCGCCACATTGTCTCCAACATTGTGGAGAGTGTATTGGGTAGATTTTGGATAGGCGTAGTGGGGTTAGGCACCATTGGTGTAGGATTCCCGGTGGTAGCACATTGAGAGGATTTGTAGGTGATGGAGAAAGTATTATGCCATCTCTGGTTGGAGACCTTCTGGAACAGTAATGTCTCCCAATTTGTCAGTGAAGTAATTTTTGAAGGCAATTTTGAATCTAGTATAAGTGAGTAGAAAAAGGAGATTCCTTTACCTGGGTATCTGGGTTTGTTCATGAATTGTAGAGATAAGGCCGGTATGTCTGTAGGTGGTGGGGGGGGGGGGGATTTTCTTGCTTTTTAGGCAATGATTTATTTGAAAGTAGTCGAACTTCTCTATAGATGGGATGGAGTATTGAGAACATGGTGCACAAAATAAAAGTAAAAAAGTAAGTAACATATGATGAAAACAACTGGTAAGAACTTTGTGAGTATTCTCATTGAGCAGCATGTGCTGCACTCAACAGTTGGAAGATCTTAACCTCTTCACGCTGGCCAAACACAAATGTGCAGACTCAAGGCATCTGGGCCTAGATGCTGAGTGGCCGCACATTTGCGTTCTATTAAAAAAAAAACATATGCGCTGCGCGCTCCCAGCACACATGTTCGGTACAAGTGCAACCTTCACAAAACAGAGGAATTGTAAAGAAATATGAAACAGGGAGCAGTATGTGAATGGTATGATGTTAATCCTGCTTCAGTTTCCCAGCCAGGAGACAGTCGTCCATGTGTGGATTTTTGAGAGCCCTCAGACAGTGGCCATAGGTCCCAATTTCTGACCAAATGGAGCCCCATGGGAAGAGCCAACTTTGGTGATATGTCGTTTTTTTGGGTATCTTCACTGATAAATCAGATGATGAATCCTTAACTACATCAGCTCAGGAAGATTTACCCCCCTTCATGACATTTTTTGCTATTCGGCGCTGCGCGTTTTAAACTGGTAATTGCTCGGTCATACAACACTGTACCCAAACAAAATTGATGTCCTTTTTTTCAAACAAATAGAAATTTATTTTGGTGGTATTTTATCACCACTGATTTTTTTTTTGTTATATATATATATATATATATATGATAAAACCCAACATTTAAAAAAATAAATATTGTCTTGTTTCTGTTATAAAAAATATTCAATACACTCAAATGTGGAATTTACGCAGCTTTTACTTTCTGACTGTCTATCATATTTATTGAGGTGCTAAAATGCTCCACCAAATGACCTCTTTTTAGAAAGAAGACACCCAAAGGAATTTGCTGATAGGCATGTGCCAGATTTTATTATTTGTAACAAATTTTTGGAAAATGGCAACTTTTTTTTTGTAAACACAAAGTTGTCACTTAAATTATGAATGACTCATACATGCCATGGATATATGTGAAGTAACACCCAAAAATGCATTCTTCTACTTCTCCCAAATATGGGAGTACCACACGTGAGAGACTTTTTGGAAGCCTAGCCACATACATGCCCCCAAAACCCAATGATCACCTTCAGGCTTTCAAAGGGCATATTTCCTCATATCAGTTCTTCACTACCTATTGCAGTTTTGGAGGCCCTAAAATGCCAGGATACTACAAACACCCCCAAATTACACCTTTTTGGAAAGTAGACACCCTAAGGAATTTTATAAGAGGCATGGTGAGTATTTTGCAGATATCATTTTTGTCACAGGGTTTTGAAAAAGAAAAAAAAAAAAGAAAAAATACATGTTATTTTTCTTTATTCATTTCCCAAACACCTGTGGCAACAAATTAGATCTGTAAAATACACAGCATGCCCCTTAGCAAATACCTCTGAGTGTCTTCTTTCCAAAAAAGGGTCATTTAAGGGGGTGCTTCTTTAGTCCTGGCCTTTTCTGACAAACTTTTTTTTACATAAAAAATGTTTTTTTGCTAGAAAATTACTTTGAACCCCCAAACGTTATTATTTTTTAAATCAGAGGACCTAAGGAATAAAATGGTGCTTGATTAAATTATTTTATGTTAGACAGTATTTGCGGGGTGACATTTCAAACACAAATTTTTGGGGGAAAATACACTTTTTTAAATTTTAAAATAAACAAATTAAAAAATAAAAAAAAATTCTCAATATTTTATTTTTATTTATTTTACATTATTATTCTTTTTTTTACTATTTAAAAAATACTTTCATCAGAGTAGTGTAATGTTACCATAGTAACAATAGTAACATTGTGCACTTTGCATTTCATGAGCAATAAAGGTTATTGCTCTGCAATGCAAAGCATGCTTTGAACTGTCATGAATGGGTTTAGTTCATGACAGTTCAAAATACAGTGATCTGTAATTAGCTCCAGTTGGTTGCATGGTAAAGGGTGCTGTGATTGGCCTCATGTACCATGTGAGCACTGTAGGCCAGTCATAGATCACCAGTAAGAGAAGCAGAACTGTTAGGAATCAGATTGACTCATAGCAGCTTTGCCAGCATAGTGATCACTTGATCACAGAGTCCTGTTCACCAGCATCTTTATTCCGCTGTGTCTGGTGGGGGGGGGGGGCACGCTGGGTGACCCATCAGGTGCACTGCACCCCCCTGTGTTAGGAGAGGCAAAGCAATGTACCGGCACGTCACTTTGCCTGTAGCTGCTGCCTGTCCACAGTATATTGCGGACGGATGGTCTTAAAGTGGTTAAAAGCTTTGTGATATGTAACAGCTGCTTATGAGCTTGTATAATATGTTGAGACAAATCAGTAATAAGAATGATTCCTGTATAGGGATCTAGCAGGGGAGAGTTGTGTCTTCCAAATTGCATAAGGTTTTCTTTCACATGAAAGAAGTGGATTTTTGCAATGATGTCCTTGGAGATATTGTCTAGTAAATGAGAGGGACGAGGGAGTCGGTGAGCTCTATCCACCACAAGCTCTTTTTCATGCACTGAGGGGAGCAAGACAAAGATCATCTGCTGAAATTGGCAAGAGGAACGGTTTCTGCTACTCCCCTAAATTTCACATTATTCTTCCTGGATCTATCCTACAGGTCAGCCATCTTTATTTAAAGTGCCTTCACTTCCTCTTCTTCATAAAATGTGCAAACAATCAATTCATTGTGGGCTTTTGCAAACTCTCCCATTTTGTTTTTACATGGTGCTCTCTATCCCTTAATTCAGCCACGTCCTGTCTAACTTGGGAAACAAAGGACATCATATCTGTACGTATAGTACCCCTCAAAGAAATTAACATCATTTTCAGAGTGGTATCTATGATGGGCTGTCATTTAGTAGAGAATTCTTCTATTGGTTCAATCAGTTACCTGGTATCATCCTGGGAATTGCATTCATCCTTAGCATGCCAGGCAGAGATAGAATAGAAGCAGAGTGCTTAAATTTAGCTTTCTGTGGGCTGTAGCAAGGAGTGATATCAGTGGTCTTACCGTGCCCATGTCCCCCCTGCATTTTGTCACCTCCATGTCTGCTACGAGGTTATCCACTGTGAGATGATGCCGGAGATCTGCCGGCGCCATCTTGGCGGGGAGAGGCGCTGGCAAATGGGAAGAAATCTGTGAGCGGAGGGCCAACTCTCATTTTTCGTTTCCTCATCCTGTTCCAGTTAGGAGTGGGGATCATTCTCTGAGTGGGGCATATGATTAAAGTTGCTCCCTGTCGCTGCTGGAACCTCTGTGTGCGAAGGTGCCTCTGGAGCTCACTCAGACTGTTACCATCTTCTCAACTGCTGGCTCCTCCCCCAGTTTATATTTTTTAAATGGAGTTCATTATGCATTACAAACTTACAGACTGAAACAATTTAAATTTACATGGATTACATTGGAGGGAATCCATAGATCAGCATCATACAAAGCAATCAAAAACTAATATTTTTTCTGATTACCACACTCGGGGCCAATATCTACCCATGCAAAAACCTCCTTTCCCCTTTTTTTCTCTTTTTAATGTATCCAACCCTTCTGCTATTCCCTCCTTCCCACCACCCCCTACCCAATAGGGCTGTCTTTACTTGCTCAGCTCCAGGCTTAACATAGCAAATATAGAGAGGGGTAATGGACCCCGGGCAAAACCATGGACCATAAGGTTTAGTATTTAGTTATTTAGTTAGATATACCATTTTCTTTTATTTTCCTTCCCCTACTTCCCTTCCATAACTTGATTATACTCTACCAGGTTTCTCTCCACTCTCCTTCCTCCACTTCCTTTTTTCTCTTTCATCCACATGACACTATTTTTTTTTTTTGGTGGGGGGGCTTCAGTACCACTAGCATTATGTTACTTGAGTATATTATATGTATGTTTTATGTCTGTTTATTTTCTCACAGTCCAAACATGACTTGTATCATATTCAGTTTTTTCATATCCTGATATATGACTTGCTTACACATACTGTTCATGTTATATTATTTTGTGATGTGAGGAAATGAGTTTCTATTATTGTTAAAAATCAAAACTAAATAAAAACTGTTTTTAAAAATTGCCTATGAAAAATAACCAAACACCATCATTTTTGGAGGTTATGAAATGTAGATGACTTTTTTATGAAGGCAAAATGTTACAGAATAGACTTCAAATGTATACTTTTTTGGTTTAATTTAGTCCCTCCCTTTTATAGTTTAACTGCTTTCCACCCAGCTACTGCACATAAATGGCCAGGTGGGACCTTTCCTATTCTGTGTGAACGTTCCTGAAAATCCTCTCAGAACGTGCACCTTGTGCAGCTTCAGGGCCATGCTGGCTGTGTCCCTTGGACACAGCACATCACATATTGGGACATGAGCACTATGATTGGCCCTCCCGATCATATGATGGCTGTGTCACATCACATCCATTACTCAGTGTCAACAGAGACACATGTCTCTGTGTCATAGCTTCCTGCTCAGCTCAGTGATAGCTCAGTGCATGTGGGGGGGGAGGGGAATGCTGCAGTCTGTGACAGCTTTCAGTATAGCTGATGATGTTAGTGTTCAGCTGTACAGAGAACTCACAGATTGCATCCATCCCCACACAGTACATCAAGCACCATCTGCCCCTGTCCAAGTGTCACATCAACATCTGTACCAGTGTACCAGTGCACAAAACATCTGTCAGTGTACTAGTGTCCAATCAACATCTGTCACAGTGTACCAGTGCACAAAAACATCTGAAATAGTGTTCCATTGCAACATCAACATCTGTCACAGTGTTGAAGTACAAAAAAATCTGTAAATGTACCAGTGTACCACCAATAAATAAATAAAATTATAGCACCCCCCCCCCCCCCGTGCTCGCCTGCAAAGGTGAAGACAAGCATTGGTCTCGTATTCGTAAGTAAACAGCAATTGTGAGGTATTGCTGCAAGCACCAGAGTGAGAGCAATAATTCTAGCATCAGAACTCCTCTGTAAACTTAAATTATTAACCTGCAAAAAGATTATAAAGCATCGCCTATGGAGATGTTTAAATACAGAAGTTTGGAGCCATTTGACAAGCATGCGCAATTTTAAATCGTGACATGTTTGGTATCTCTTTACTCAGCTCAACACTATATTTTATATTTTAAATAAAAATAAATAATAAATAAATAAATCTTTGCGGAATCATATAAAAGTGCTCAGTGATATCACACACAATCCATATCAATAACACCTCCCTACATGGGAGATTAACCACCTTCCACCCGCCCTATAGTACAATGACGGGCGCAAGGTGGTTCTCTCATTCTGATAGGACGTCATATGACGTCCTACCATTCTCACTGCGCATGCGTGGCTCAGGGAGCAAGCAGCGCGGCGATCGCTGGTCTGCTGTGTCCCTCGGACACAGCAGATCACGTAAAGAGTCGAAGATGTCAGCTCAGTCATGTGATCAGCTGTGTCCAATCACAGCTGATCACATGTAAACACGGAAATGCCGATTATCGGCATTTCTCTCCTCTCGAGCTGTCACGCTGACAGCTCGAGAGGAGAGGAGAGCCGGTAATCGGCTTTCCGCGGAGGGAACATGTACACTGATCATTAGGGCACTAATGATCAGTGTGCCCTGATGATCAGTGTGGCCCCAGAAGTGCCACCTATCAGTGCTCATCAGTGCCAGTGCCCATCAGTGTCACATGCCAGTGCCCATCAGTGCCACATCAATGCCACATATCAGTACATACCAGTGCACATCAATGCCACATATCAGTGCCCATCTGAGCTGCCTTTCAATTTCACCCATCAGTGCTGCCAGTCAGTGCCACCTATCAGTGCTGCCAATCAGTGCCACCTATCAGTGCCAGTCAGTGCTGCCTATCAGTGCCAGTCAGTGCCGCCTATCAGTGCCAGTCAGTGCCGCCTATCAGTGCCATATATCAGTGTCATGTATCAGTGCTGCCTTTCAGTGCCCATCAGTGATGCCTGTCAATGCCTATCAGTGCAACCTACCAGTGCCTCCTCATCAGTGCACATCAGTGCCACCTATCAGTGCCCATCACTGAAGCCTCATTAGCGCACATCAGTGAAGGAGAAAAATCACTTATTTACAAAATTGTATAACAAAAACTAAGAAAAAACGTTTTTTTTTCAAAATTTTCAATGGTTTGTTTAAGAAAAAATAAAAATCCCAGAGGTGATTAAATACCTCCAAAAAAAAGCTCTGTCTCAAAAAAAATTATAAAAATTTAATATGGGTACAATGTTGCATGACCGCGCAATCGTCAAAGTGTGACAACACTTAAAGCTGGAAATTGGCCTGGGCAGGAAGGGGGTATAAGTGCCCTGTAGGCTAGTGGTTAAATTAGTGAAATCCCAATATATAATAATGAATAGTGAACTGACACACAGTGAACAAACTGATGATAATATAAACTAACTGAACTCAAAATTAAGATCCACAAAAATAGGATATCAAGTGGAAAAACATACCAGGGACTATCCTCCCCAATGTATGAATAAACTAATTAACATTCATTAGTGCCATAAACAGATAAACAATGCATAAATTGGTGAAAAAAGTCCATGCATGTGATTCTGTGTTTCAAACAAACGTGTTCTCCACTCTAGTGTGAAAAGTGAATCCTCCAAACGGCAGCAATGCCTGCTCACCTCCTCATGCTGATCCACACAGGGCCACAAAGCAGTTATCACCTTAATGGTATATCCTCTCAGATAAAGCTCCTCATCCAGGTGCACTTAGATGGCTCCTCCTTAATATATCTCCTCACTTGCATCTCCACTCCTCCAGGTCCAATCTGATGCACTAAAAAAAACTGGAAGGGGATTCGTCCTCTTCCATTTAGGTGAATTGGATCAGATGGCATTCCAATGGCTGGTCTTAAAATAGTAATACCTGAAGGTTCTCTTTGGATGTTAGGCCTCTCTTTCTAGGCTATGAAAAAGTCTTACACATGTGGTATCAACATACTCAGAAGAAGTAGCAGAATGTGTTTTGTTGTGTAATTGCAAATATGCCTATTCCATGTGTGAGAAATAACTTAATATGACATTTTTATGGAAAATAAAAACACATTTTATTTAATTTCTTCATTTTCCAAAGAATTGTGGAACAAAAAGTTAAAAAAAAACTCATCATGCCTCTTACTAAATACCTGAGACTGTTTCCAAAAAGGGATCATTTATAAAGTATTTGTACTGTTCTGGCATGTTAGGGCCTCAAGAAATGAGATAAGTCGTCAGTACATCAGGTGTGATCAGTTTTCAATGATTGGTACCATAGCTGGTAGACTGTGTAATGTTCCCACAGATCAAATAATATACACTGATTTGGATTATTTTACCAAATAAATGTAGCAGTATAAATGTTGATAAAAATACAGTATATATAGAAAAATTACTTATTTTCAAAATTTTATAACAGAAAGGAAGAAAAACATGCTTTTTTAAAAAAAAAATTGCGGTATTTTTTAATTTATAGTGCAAAAAAAAAAAACCCAGTGGTGATTAAATACCACCAAAAGAAAGCAAGTAAATTGATATTCAAAATGTGATCGCGCTGAAAGCTGAAAATTGGCCTCAGCAGGAAGGTGGTAAAAGTGCCCAGTATTGAGGTGGTTAAACTCAGACCCCCTTCTCTTTTTTAGTTTTCTATAGAGGGCAGAAGGGTTATATTGTCAGTTTTTCTGCTGTCTATTAACTCCCCCTCCCCCCAACCTCAACTAGAACAAAAAGACTTTAAAGATGAGTTTTACTCACACTGTAAAAAATAAAAGTCAGCAGCTACAAAAACTGTAGCTGCTGACTTTTAAAAAACAGCCACTCACCTGTCCCATGATCCCGCGGTGTCCTCCCCACAGCCCGTTTCACCAGCCATCTGGTGTTCCAGCCGCCAGCATCTTCAGTGTGGGCACCCAGCTGTGACAGCTTGTGGCTTCACAGCTGGGTGCTCATTGCGCATGCACGAGTAGCACTGCGCTCCCTGAATGGCCCTGTAGTCTTCTGGGACCTGTCACGTGTCCCAGAAGACTACAGGGAGGGTGGGTAGGAGGGCAACTTCCACTTCCAATCACCTAGGTGATCACAGCAGAAGTTGGAGTGGGTACCTGTCAATTTCGGGTACCCGCTCCTAAAAGGTGTGGGGAACCAGTCTTTAAAGCGGAACTTCCCTTTTTGGGTGGAGCTCCGCTTTAAGGAGATGCACAGACTTTTAACAAGCAAAATAATAAACTTAATGCAGATGTACAGTATATGTTAGCAGTATTTTACATTGTTTTGTACAGAGAAAACAAGAGAGATTATTAAACAGGAAATATGACTTCCGTATGATTAAACAGAAATATGTATAAATTAATATATCACTCACAAGAATTTCTTTTAAAAATGAAGCATCCTTTTTTGGGTTCTTCAAATTCCTTTCCTGATTTAATGCATGTTTCCTAAACAAAATTATTAAAGTGTGCTAATAATTCCTAACTATTCTAGCACA
The DNA here is from genome assembly GCF_062004578.1 of Staurois parvus. Taxonomy (NCBI): domain Eukaryota; kingdom Metazoa; phylum Chordata; class Amphibia; order Anura; family Ranidae; genus Staurois; species Staurois parvus. The sequence goes on from NW_028317949.1 coordinate 15,835,612, forward strand.
TTCTACCAAGTTCTTCCTTTAGTGTATTGTTATGGCTTCATTTAGTTTGCTCTTCTGTTTGTATATACTGTATCTGATAGCTTTTAATTTTTTAAACTGCAGTTTTACAAACCAGACATGTTTGAAAACAATAATTACCTGCTATGAAAAATTCTATGTTTAGCAAAATCATTTTCAACTTTTTTTTTCAAATAAAAGGTACAAAAAGGCTCATTTTGCCTTGTTTTGTTCTTTTAGAAAGATGTGATTATTTCTAAAGAAACTAACTATAGTTTTGATGACGAACACAAAATACATCAATGTCAAGTTGTATGCGTGTTTTGTTCTAGTACTGCAGACTGTTAAACTGACTGTTTAATAACATTTTTATGCTGGAAAAGCAAGATAAACAACATTTACTGCACCAGATATTTTAATTAATGTTTTCAGTTTTTTCTTAGACTGTTTTTATTAAACAAGATTAACAGTATTGAATAGCACGTCTCACTTAGCTGAAGTTGCTTTAATGTGGGTTAAGATACATTTCATGGTACAAAATTCACTATGATTTTGAATCTCCAAGAAAAAAAATGTTTTGGGTTTTTTTTGTGGTGGTCACTTAGGGCAGTCCAAATATAATACTTTTAATAACTGCTTATGAATTTTGTTTGTCAGTTTAGTCAGATTTTGAGCAAGTGTTGTTGGGTTCAATTCTCAGTCCATTTGTCAAACATGTCATAAATTTCTCAAAGTGTGAAAGTTAATCCAATGAAGCCAATGAGAAGTGAATCTTGAAGATCAATTCTGGTAATTTTCAAGGCTAATAGAAAAGGGAGTGTTAAACAAAGGGCATGTTGGACTGGGCACTGCCAGGGGGACATATACCAATCCAAAGACAAAAATTACTGTTCAGTGTGGAAAGGTCCCTCCAATGTACTTTAAGAGTGGGGGGGCGCATGCGCGGCCGGCTCCGGGAATGTCCACTCCTCTTTAGAGCTCTGGCATCCCTCCATCTTATATAGTAGCAACAAGCCAACCCGTGGGCCCTAAATCCCACAGAAACTGACACAAATACTCTCCGGTACCTCTGGAACCATGACCCGACATCAGAAGGCGCTGGGACACCCACAGAGGCTGACGAGCTTGTTCCCGGCCTGGACAACTAGCAGTCAAGATGGCGCTGGCTGCATGCAGGATGGTCCCTCAGCACAGAGAGAGGGACAGCCTGCCTACATACCGGACCCCGGGCTTAGAAGATCACTATATGAAGGTGACCCTGGTGAGTCCTCTCCTCCCCTGTCACCCTCTACTAGTAGCCCTGCAAAATCGAGGCCATGCATAGAGAATAATAATAATGATGACAACTCTGACCTACAATCTCCTCTCTCATCTCCACTACCTATTCCTGCACCTCAGTCTATTATTGATTAATTTCCTGATTCTGACCAACCTATATCAGAATTGTCTATGAAAAATATGCTTCTTTCCTTATGACAATCTCTGCATAAGAACTTAACTGCAGCAATTTCTTCAATCTCTAACTTGGTTCAAGAACATGACCACCGCATATGCCATATTGAAAATAAGATGAGCGACACGTTCACAGCCCACAACAACATAGTAGATGCTCACGCAGACCATGAAAAGGAATTGGAACAAATAAAACAAAAATTAGCGGACCTAGAAGACAGCTCCAGGAGGAATAATATTAAATTCCGAGGCATACCTGAATCCATTGCCACGGATGCCATAGTGCCCTACCTGCAACAACTAATGAAACACCTCCTCCCATCAATCACAGATCTAGGACTCGCTATAGACCTCGCACACATCTCTAAACCATCATTTCTACCTGCATCAGTACCAAGAGATATACTAGCGCGTATACATTTCTACCATGTGAAAGAAAAAGTTATGATTGCAGCAAGAAATACAATCCCACTTCCCGCATCACAGGCTAATATCAAGCTATTCACAGATCTATCGAAAACAACACTATTTAACCGAAATAAACTAATATCCATAACAAAAGCATTACGAAACAATGGAATTGGATACCAGTAGGGATTTCCCACAAAACTCACTATTAAATGACAAAAAAGAATGTTCACAGTCAGAAACCTAGAAGCAGGCCTCGACCTACTGAAAGAATGGAACATCCTACCCGCAGATGACCACCTGCCCAACCCAAATCGCCCACAATGGATGGATGCGGAATGGACCTGAGGGAAGTCAACATCAATGGTACCATTATAAATAGCCCGCATTCACTTTCTCATGGAAAGCTGGAACCACGGCCTTAATCAAGAAATAATGAGAACCCATGTTCACCACCAGCACGACAACCTCCCTGAGTCATGCCTGCTCGACCACCCCCGTTTGAAAGCAGCATTAAATGTTACCCATCCTACTTGTATTTTTCACAAGTTCTTTTTATACCCCTTTGTCGTGAGTTCTATAAGCTCACCTTACCAGTCTCCATCACTCCAAGTATCTCTCCTACACACTTGGCAATCCCTTCAACAAAAACTACTGCCAAATGACCACACTGATCCTTTTAAGACCATACACCTTCCTAGACAAGTACAACCATATACCATCACCAAATCTCAAGACCGCATCCACCACCACACACCCCAAATCCAATATACACATAATGATTAAAATAGCATCACTCAATGTTCGAGGCCTCAATTCTCCATACAAAAGATCATTAATCACCAAAGAAGCTCACTCACTGCAAACAGACATCCTCTTCACCCAGGAAACACACTTCGCCGCATCTAAAACACCACACTTCACAATGAAGCAATTTTCTGTCCATGTCATCAAACACTAAAAATTAAAATGGAGTCCTCACAGCTATAAGAAACTCACTTAATTTCCAACTCATCTTCGAAACTGCAGACCCTCAAGACTGTTACCACATTCTCATATGCAAAATTAACGACAAACTATACACACTGGTCAACATATATGGACCTAACTCCGAGCAACTACGAATTTGCAAGAGACTTAACACCTTAATATCCTCCCAAAAAAAGGACATCTAATCAGTGGAGGAAACTTTAACGCGGTAGGAAACCCTCACCTCTACACATCCTCAGGCAAATGCTCATCCAACCATTCATTAAACCACTTTTTAATAATACCAACGACTTATATGACATCTGGAGATGTCAGCGTGTAACTAAATGAGACTACTCTTTCTACTCTCCATCCCAATTATCATATTTCAGAATTGACCTACTCATCACAGACAAGTGGACCCTGCAACATATCACCTCATCAGAAATTGGCACCATAACGTGGTCGGGTCATGCCCCAATCACTATCACCATAGACACTCAACACTCTCCACTCCCTCGCATATGGAGATTAAACTCAATACTTCTGAAGGACTCTAACCACAGAAAACATATTTTAGAAGCACATTCAATGTTTTTTGAAACAAATGACACACCTGGCATATCTATAACCACGCATTGGGCTACATACAAAGCATACATGAAAGGAATTCTAATAAAATTGAATTCCCAGATCAATAGACAAATGAGCCACCAAACTGATGAACTCTTAACCTCTATTAATCTGAAAAAGGAACTTAACAAAAAAATCCCCAAACCCTAAAAACTCGGCTTGCCTGGCCATAGACAGGAACAAACTACACTCCCTATTACTATACAAATACAACCTTAAACCTTCAAAAAATATAAGCAAAATATTACTCCCTAGGCAACAAAGCTAGTTCTCTACTAGCTAAAACAGTTAAACATCAACGTCTTAAATCCAAAATTTATTCAGTCCACCACCCAATCTCTAATACCCTAACTACAAACCCACTAGACATAGCAAATGCTTTTTCTGACTTCTACCAATCCTTATACAATCTCAAAGACGACCCAGAAACTATACAGCCAACCCCTTCTTCTATACAACACTTTTTGCAATCAGTTAAACTACCACAACTTTCACCTTCCCAACTAAATACCCTCTCCGAACCAATTTCAACTACGGAAATCAAATCAATTACTAGAACCCTCCCACTAAACAAATCTCCTGGAGGAGATGGATATACAAAGGAATATTACAAAAATTTTCCTCGGAACCATCCCCTTACCTAGCTAGACTCTTTAATTGTGCTGCCAATTCTGGCTCTTTCCTCACAGAAATGTTGCAATCCATAATAACAACCATACCAAAACCTGGTAAGGACCCCCAGCATGTCCTAAACTATAGACCCATATCTCTAATTAATACAGATGTAAAACTCTTTGCAAAAATTCTAGTTCACAGATTACTCCCATTTCTCCCTAAACTGATCTACCCAGATCAAGTAGGATTCACACCAGGTTGCCAAGCTCCAGATGCGACCAGGAGAATACTTTTCCTACTACATCACCTTCAATCACTAAACTGCCCTCTCTGCTTCTATCTCTAGATGCAGAGAAAGTTTCATGCAAACAGTCCTACAAAAATTGGTATCACAGGCTGGATACAAACAGCCATCATGTCTCTATACTCCTCCCCCTCAGCCAAAGTACACTATCAAAACACTATCAAGGGACACTATCAAAACCATTCAACATCACAAATGGCATCAGACAAGGATGCTCCCTATCTCCTATAGTCTTTGACCTTCTCATTGAACCCCTAGCCTCAAAACGTAGAAAAGAACCATTATTCTTCAGCATCTCACACCATAGCATTAAGCACAAAATTGGCTTATTTGCAGATAACATGATACTAATGGTTACCAATCTACTACAATCTCTTCCTACAATCTGCAAAATGCTTCACGCCTACACAGAAGTCTCTTATTACAAACTCAATGAAACCAAATCCCTAATCCTAAACTTGCATACACCCACTAAAACCCAACAATTTCTTCCTAAACATTACCCATTTATATGGGAGAAACAATCTATCCCATACTTAGGGATTAACTTAACCCCAACGGCTGACCAACTATACGCTTTAAACCATAAACTGCTCCTCCAAACCATACCAAAAGACCTTTTCAATCTTTGTACCTTTGGATTGTCTAAACTAGGCCGAATAGCAGCTCTAAAAATGTTTCCACTTCCTAAACTGCTCTATATCTATTGCACTCTTCCCATACCAATCCCCAACAAATTCTTCAAAAAACGCAAAAATACTTTGCCCAATTTATATTGGAATCAAAAAAACCCAGATTTGCCACCAACATACTAATACGTTCAATGAACAGAGGGGGTAATGGACTACCTCATCTAAGATCATATTACATGGCTACTTTACTAGATCAGATATACTTCTGGTGGCACCCGACTCAAGAAAAAAAATCTGGTCTACAATGGAAACCCCACTACTACATTGACTAAAACTTCACAACTTACTCCTTCTGCAACCTATGAACCAGTCTTATCACTCTTTAAAACATACAAGCATCCAAGCTTCTTTGGAAGCATGGCAAGACCTCCAGGGAAACAAATTTACAGATCCCAAAAAGGTCATACTCCCTCTAAATACACTACACACCGTGATACCATGCCTAGACCTAACTCAATGGGAAAAACATGGTCTTCTAAACCTAGCAGACCTTTTTACAAATAACGCACTAACTCCCTTTTTTCTTAATAACAATTTTATTGGTTTTCATGCAAGTACAAACAGTACAGAAAAAGAGTATATGGGAAAGAAAATAAACATAACAGAGATATACATCGATGGCAAAACTACAAAGGGTCAGGATCAGTTGAATCATATAATAACAGTGTGGAAATTATCAGGGCCTTTTATTTTAGGTCAGCATAGAGGAAGTGAAGGAATCCCACGGGCACCAAATCATCTCAAACACAGCAAACGAACAACCATGTAATGCAGTCAAATATTCCATCTGTCTGACATCAGCAATAATTTTGGACAAAGTCTGCAAGGAAGGGGGAGTAGAAGATAACCAACACATAGGAATGCTTCTCCTGGCTGCGGTCAGAACATGTACAGCAAGTTTTCTGGATGGTTTAGGTAGACCCGGGAATGGTAAACCCAGCAAAAAATGTAATGGGTCAAGTGGGAGAGAGATATGTAACAACGATTGCAACAAGGAGCGGAACTCTTCCCAAAAAGGAATAATGGAGCTGCATGTCCAAAAAATATGATAGAGAGAACCCAGGTCTCTACTACAGCGCCAGCAGACAGGAGAAGCACTCGGATTATAAGCATGGAGAACTTCAGGTGTTTTGTACCATAACATCATGATCTTGTATATATTTTCCTTAAAAACCACACAGACAGAAGATCTAGATGCATTTTCCCAAATTTTCTTCCACGTTAATAAATCAATATCACATTGTACAAATTGAGACCACCTACGCATGTAGAGGTGAGTGTCATTGGCTAAAGGGGGGGCATCCATAAGAAGCTTATGAATATTAGAGATAATACCCCTTTGATGGGGACCCTGCATACATAAACGTTCGAAGGGAGTAGGCTTCCCCAGAATCAATAAGGGTGATAAGGTAGAAAAAAAATGGCGTATTTGAAGGTAAATATAAAAATGTTGGGGAGGTAAAAGAGCTTTTTTCTGAAGATCCGCGAATGAGCATAACTTACGAGTCACCGGGTGAATCAAGTGACGCAGTTGAAAAAGGTCAGCTACTATCCAGAGGGACATCCGGGATATGGCCATATTGTCTGGAAGGTTAAGATTATAGAGAATATTTGTCAGTGGGGAGCAGTCAGAGGCCAGTGAAAATTTAGCCTTACATTTCTGCCAAACAGTCATAGAAAAGTGCATGGGACCAAGGAATAGGTGGCGGAAGGATGAGACATCCACTGCTGAAGTCGACCAAAGGAGGGAGCATGGATGAGTTGGGGACAGTTGCAAGGATTCGATCTCAGTCCAAGTGTTGGGAGGATGATGGGTAGACCATGACAAGAGAAAACGAAGGTGAGTTGCATAATAGTATGTTATTATATCCGGCGCCCCCAATCCCCCCCTAGTGCGCGGAGAGAGCAAAACAGAACGTGCAATCCTGTGCCGCTTGTTATGCCAAATGAAATGCAAGAAAGATTTTTGAAGGGAGTGCAGTTTGGACATAGGAACGGGGATGGGGAGGGTTGCAAACAAATATAAGAGTTTTGGTAACACGGTCATTTTTAATACGTTAATGCGTCCCAGAAAAGAGATGGGCAGGGCATCCCAGTGTTTCAGAGAGCGAGAAATTGCTATAAATAGTGGAGGGAAATTGGCTTCATATATGGATTGGTAAGAGGAAGTAAGATTAGTACCTAAATATTTTAAAGAATGGGTGCACCACCGGTAGGGAAAGGCTTCCTGAAGTGAAGATAAAACGGCAGGTGGGACATGTATTGGGAGTGCCTCAGTTTTGGACGTGTTGACTTTGTAGCCTGATATAGCCCCAAATTGTTTCAGGGTCTTATGCAAAATTGGTAAGGAGGTATGGGGACACGTAAGTGTAAGGAGGATGTCATCAGCAAACAACAATAATTTGTACTCATGGGAATGGGATTGTATCCCGCGAATATCTGGATTCGACCTGATGGCGATAGCTAGTGGTTCCAGACAAAGAATGAACAGCAAAGGAGAGAGTGGGCAACCCTGACGTGTGCCATTTGACATCCGAAAGGGGAGTGAAAGAAAAGAAGCTAATCTGACCTGCGAAAAGGGGGACGAATAAAGGGCCTTCAAGGCTGCTACAAATGGGCCCCTAAAACCAAATTTCTCCAAGACCCTGAACATGTAAGGCCAACTTAAACGGTCGAAAGCTTTTTGAGCATCTAAGCTCAATAACACAGTAGGGGTGGAGGATCGATTAACCAAGTCAATCAGATCAATGGATCTCCTGGTGTTATCTGCAGCATGTCTGGCAGGTACAAAGCCCACTTGGTCCCTATGTATGAGTTTGGAAATAATTCTGGACAATCGATTGGCCAAAATTTTAGTGAAAATCTTGTAGTCGGAATTGAGTAGGGCAATGGGGCGGTAGTTGTCCACAATAGAATGATCTTTATCGGGTTTAGGGATAACCGAGATATATGCCCGGGAGAAATCAGTCTGGGGTGTGATCCCCTTGAAAAGATCTCGATAAAAAGAGAGGAGATGAGGGGCCAGGATACCAATAAAGGATTTATAGTAGGAGTAAGGCAGTCCGTCCGGACCCGGGGCTTTACGAGAGGGGAGATGTTTAATTGTGTCCAATAATTCCTCTAGCGTAATATCAGCATTAAGGGTAGCAATGTCTGAGGATGATAGTCTCGGAAGTGACAGGGGGTCAAAAAAACGATCAAACGATGACTGTGTGAGGGGTGGATGAAGATCTGGGGACAGACAATTATACAGTTTCTCATAAAATGAGCCAAAAAGGGTTGCCATGACCCGGGGGTCATAGGTAGGGTTTCCATTTGGTTGCATTAAAAGATCAGGTAACGCAGAACACGACTGAGCTTTGAGTCGATTGACCAACATACGATGGGGCTTGTTAGAAAATTCGTAAAATTTCTGCTTAATCCACAAGAGGGATTGTGCAGTCTTATTGGAGTCGAGAACTTTAATTCGGTCCCATAGAGATGTTACCCTCCGGAGTCCAGAAATGGACGGCTTGGCCAACAACCGTCGCTCCGCCAAAACCAGTTGATGTATGAGAGAGGCTCTAGCACTCGCCGAAGACTTTTTTAAACGAGAACCCATAGAAATACAGAGTCCTCGAAAGACTGCCTTGTGGGCCTCCCACAGAGTTGAGGAAGAGCTTACGGAGCCAACATTGTGGGCAAAATAGGTGTCAAGTCCCTGGGACAACTCATCTCTAAGATGATCTGTGGAAAGAAAAGTCTCATTAAGGCGCCAATGACATGGTTTGAGAATGACCGGAGGAAATAAAAAGGTTTAAAGTCAGAGAGGCATGGTCAGACCAAGTGATGGGATTGATTTCGGAAGAAACCAGGAGCAGAAGCAGTGGGGCAGAGATAAAAAAGTGATCTAGGCGGGAGAAACTACGGTGAGGGGTGGAGTAGAAAGTGAATTGTTTATGGAGGGGATGTTTAATCTGCCAAGCGTCAAAGAGACGATGTTCCCTTATCAATCTTCGAAAAGATTTTGAAGAGGAGCATTGCCGCTTCGAGGGGGTGGACTCAAAAAGGGACTTCCTGTCTTTATGGGGGGAAAAAATCAAATTGAAATCCCCTCCAACAATCACCTGCGAAGTGGAGATGGAATCTAGGTTAGCGAGTGTTTGGGAAAGGAATTGCAATTGACCCGTATTTGGGGCGTATAAATTCAACAAAATAAGGGGAGTGTCACCAAGCATACAGTTCAAAATAATGAAGCGACCCTGGTGGTCAACCCTGGAGGAAACAACCCGAAGGGAGCAGTGTGACCCAATCAAAATTGCCACCCCGGCCTTCCCGGAGGGATCAAAGGCTGAATAAGCTTGGGAGAAAAATCTCGAGGCAAAACGAAAAGAGCCAGTTGATTTGAAATGGGTCTCTTGTACAAAAATAATGTCTGCTCCTGAGGATCGAAATTCCCTCAAAGCCATCCACCGTTTTTGAATGGAGTTAAGGCCCTTGACATTGTATGACAAAAACCTCAAAGCCATTATAAAATAACAACGATTGAAGTACTTGTAGTAGAATGAAAAATGATTGAAATACCATCGATGTAGAAGAATAAAACACAAAAATCATAAAACAATCAGATAACACAAAAAAAAGAAAAACATAATAAAAAACAGATATCCACAAGGATATAAACTTGGGAACGTCAACTAAGCCCAAGTCGTCTAGGCCAGTGGCTAGACAAAATCGGGGGCAGCACGACATCCGACTCAACAGGGGGGTCACCCAACCCGGCCAGAAGAAACAAAAGCAAAAAGAGCACCCAGCAAGGGTTTGGCCAGTCAGGAGAACAACACCGGTATAGAACCCATGTATAGAGCAGGGGAGAAGGATCAACACCATATTCACCACAGATGATCACCCCAGAGAATCATCAGGCAGGCGGATCTCCTGGTCGAGAGGAACGTGGACGTTGCGGGGTGCGCAAGAGTCTCTTCCGATCTCTGCGGACCGGTGTCCAGATCTTGTTGGGAGTGATGGAGGGACGAGAAGGGGTAGGAGGCAATGAGGACACATCATCCGACAGAGGAGGAAGACCCAGCTGTTTCAGAAAAAAGTCCGCCTCATGAAGATCCCGGAGAACAACTTGGGTATTATCCTTAGAGACAACCAGCTTGAAGGGAAACCCCCAACGATACAGGACTCGGTGTTGCTGGAGGTGTGTGGTGATCGGCTTCAGAGCACGCCGTTTGGCAAGAGTAAGCGGAGAAAGGTCGCAGAAGAGCTGGAGTCTGTCACCTTTGAATTCCAAAGAAGATGTTTGTCGAGCCGCTAATAGTAAGGCTTCTTTACTTTGAAAGTAGTGTAAGCGTACTATAACGTCTCGTGGTCTGGTGCCCTCAACAGGTTTAGGGCCCAGAGAGCGATGAGCCCTATCCATTCGCCAATCTGTCTCTGGAACCTTTGGTGCAGTTGCGGTGAAGAAGGACAGTAGGTGGCGGTGTAGTTGTGCGTCAGTGATAGATTCGGACATACCGCGAATACGGATATTTTGGCGCCGTTCCCTGTTTTCCAGGTCCTCTTGTTGGAGCTGCATCTGGGACATGGAGTGTTTCAGATATGCGTTATCTTCCTCAAGGACATGAACGTATTGCACCAATTCATCAAATTTGTTTTCCAATTTATCCGTGCGGTCTCCAATTTGGGTTATTTCCCCTCTGAGATCTATAGCCAATTTACCAACTTCAGCGGCAATAGAGGCGGTAATGTTTCGCAAAAAGACCTGCAGCTTATCGTCCAATGCGGAGACTGTGAGTGCAGATGATGTAGCCTGCTGAGAATTTTGGCTGGGGGCTGGAAGATACCCTGGTGTAGGGTGGTCCATGTCCCCTCCTTCTGTGGCTTGTGAGTCAGAATCCTCCATATGAGGAGGAATCAGAGCAGAGGCTGTCAGTTGCTCTGACTTGGAGCAAGGTGCAGTACCTTCTGCGGCCACTGGGGGTCCGGGATCGCTCCTCGGACTCCTGTCACAACTTGAGGCCGGGGATTGCGGCCTAGAGAGAAACCGCCGAAGCGGCGAGGGCCGCGGGTCCTGTGGGCGCGGGGAGGGGGGCTTCCAGCGCCCTATTTTCCCCATGGACACCTCCCCTTAATGCCGTGCCGGGTGCTTTGACTGTGTGACTCACCCGAAGCGGCGGGATCGCCGTGGAGCGGAGCGGGTGAGTCACTATTTGGCCGGGGATGAGCGGAGCTCAGCAAGCAGCGTCCACCATCATCCCTGATCGCGCATGCGCCCTCCCTAACTCCCTTTTATAACCTCCAAAAACAATTCTCTTTGCCCAACACAGATTACTTTACATATATGAGGATTGGTCATTGCATAAAACATAATAACCTATCCCCAACCACCATTCTACCTAATGGAGCCAACTAATTTTTCACCAACCATAAATATCAGGGTAAGGGCATATCCTTTTTTTATACACACGTAACCAATAGTAAATTTGGTTCACAAACATCATCTCTAAAAAACTGGGAAAAGATCTCCTTTCCAAACCAATCACTGAACAAGCATGGAAAAATCCTTCACCCTTACCTATAAATCATTACACTGCAGCACACACTGGAAATCATATCTAAAAATCCTTCATCAATGGTACCTAACCCCTATAGTCAGACTATCACTATTCTACCATATTTACGTACCTGTCTTTGTGCTGGGAGAGTGCCGTACAGCGCACTCCCAGCACAAAGACCACAGTGTCACTGAGAGCCCCGGGTCCCGTTCTAACGATCGGGACCCGGGACTCCCAATGGCGGGTCACATGATCGCTGTGAAAGCCTCTGATTGGCTATCACAGTGATCAGTCACTGTGCAGCCCAGCCCCCTTGTTTTTTTCTCTCTCTATGAATGGAGGAGAGAGATACATTGTATCTCTCTAACTCCTGGCATATAGAAAAAAAATAATGTTTGTAAAAAAAAAAAAAAAAGCTAAATAAATAAATATTATAAAATAAAAGAAAAACATAAAAAAAAAATACCTAGATCAAGGTTTGATCTAGTTCAGTGCCAGGGTTATTGTTTGGGTCAAGGTCAGGGTCAAATTTCAAGGTCAAAGGTCAGGATTTAAGAAAAATTGGTGTTAGTGTCAGTGTGTTTTAGGTAAAAAAAAAAAAAGACCAAAACAAAATGCACACTATTGATTCTAGACTGTACTACAGGTACAAACAACAAATAACACACATATATGGTATCGCTGTGATCGTCAAGAGCTGGAGAATGTATTTTGGGTTGTTCTTTGGTGGTAGGTTATGGTAGTAACAAGAAACACACAGCTAAATTAAAAAAAAAAATGATATTTTTTTTTTACTATTTTGGGCCAGTTTTCATTTGACAATAAAAAAAAAAAAAAATCAGGAGATATCCATTACCATTTACCACCAAATGAAAGTCCAATTTGTCCTGAAAAAAATGTGGTATAATTCACCTGGATGTACAAAGTAGTTGTGATGATATGTACGGTTTTACTAACACATGTCAACATTGCAAAATTGTGCTTAGGCATTTGGATTTGTTTTACCCTTAGGTGTGAAGGGGTTAAGGGTAATAGAGGTCACACATTTCTATCCTTAAAAGGAAACAAAAGACACTCCCGTGGTGCAGTATCTACTAGTATAAGTATTTATTAAGAAGCATAGTACACTCACATGTAGCAAATGAGTAAAACTTCATCAGCATGTAAAATCATCAGATGCAGACTGCAATTCCTATCAGCTGAACTCACTATTCTTGTCTGCCCAGAGCTACGCCCCTTATGCATTACATCATGCCCATGTGACTTCATCAGTTGGAGGGGCTGTTTATTATACATGGTGATCAATCCTCTTCCCAAATGCCTCTTCTCAAGTGAGAATAATTTCAGTTCAGCTAATCTTTCCTCATAGCTGGGATCCTCCATGCCTGTTGTTATCAATTTTGTTTTATATACTGCAGACATGCTGCACATCATGTAAGCAGTTTACTAGGCTGAATTTGAAGGAGCTGGTCCTGCTTATGGGTTAAGGACCTTCTATGGCCCTGTCCCACTCTCCTAAAGTAACTGCCTGTCTCCTGGAATCTCCTCCATGCTCTTGAGACTGTGCTGGGAGACACAGCAAACCTTCTGGCAATGGCACATATTGATGTGCCATCTTGGAGGAGTTGGACTGCCTGTGCTATCTCTGTAGGGTCCAGTTATCGCCTCATGCTACCAGTAGTGACACTGACCCTAGCCAAATGCAAAACTAGTGAAAAACAGTCAGAAAAAGATGAGTAGGGCAAAAAATGTCAGTGGCCTCCATCTGTAAAACCATTCCTGTTTTGGGGTCATCTCATTGTTGCCCATCTAGTTCACCTGTTGTTAATTTCATTAACACCAAAGCAGCTGAAACTGATTAACGACCCCCTCTGCTACTTAACTGACCAGATCAATATCTCAGGAGTTTAATTGACTTGATGCTATACTCTGATTAAAAAGTGTTCCTTTCATTTTTTTGAGCAGTGTAGAATAAAAATTACTGTGTATTAAATCAGAGACTGCATTTGAAGAGGAGCTGATGAGATAGATAGATAGATAGATAGATAGATAGATAGATAGATAGATAGATAGTGCACTTTTTGTCAAGTAGTAAGAATGTCAGTGACAACATATTTTATATTTTATGGCCAGCATTGAATCAGCTGGAGTATAACACATTGTGAAAAAGGCACATGACATGCAACTTTTAGTCCCACAATTCCTTCATTAAATGACTATATGGCAACCAAAAAAGGAAGAACTGTTGTCTCCACTACAGAGACATCATTTCAGCTGTTGGATGCAATGTAGCTGTATAAAAGCATAAAATAAAAGGATATTGTTCACACTGAAAATATATTATTTCTTCTTTTTCTGATGGGCCTTGTTGTCAAAAGAACATTTCTATTTGGTGCTGGAGCAATAAAATAATTTGTACTAATTAAATCAATTGTATTTTTATATCACAATAGTTAAATAATTCAAACTGCCAGAGTAAATGTTGAAAATGAAATGTTAGGTCAGGCAGGCACTAAGCAACAAGTGGTTCAGCTGTCCACCTGAAGGTTGTTTGTAACAAACCTCTGACATTTCTGCTTACAAAATATATAATATAGACAACTCCTGATTAGTAAACCAATAAATTATGGCAATAAACACTCAAAGTTCAATGATAATCCCATGTTCATGTGTAAGGTGTATGTCAGGTCACATATAAATATACTGCATGTCACGTGCAATTTCCAGTATGTTCATGTAACATTAAGCCAAAAGAAATGCAACATTTCTGAAGATTTTCTTAAATCCACCACCCAGCATAAAAATGCTACAATAATTTACACAATCCTAAAATTTTGTTAGTGCATGGATGTATCAGATGAATCTTTTTTCATATATTGGTCATATTTCCTGGGATCATCCCCACATTTCCTGGGGTCTACCATAAGGGGAAAAGCACTCTTTTACCAGAATAACATATGGGCTGTGTATAAATACAAAGCTACACACACTCACCACACAGAACCAGGGGCGGACTGACAACTCATGGGGCCCCCGGGCAATAGGGGATCATGGGGCCCCTGTGTCCTTGTCCAAACTCAAAAAAGCCTATGGAAAAGGTACCAGGGGCATCTCATGGAGCCCCCTACTGGCCCCGGGCCCTCGGGCAGTGCCCGAGTTTCCAAATGGTCAGTCCGCTCCTGCACAGAACCCACGTCTTCTACAGTCTGGCAAGATAGAGGAACAAGGTGATATTTCAACTATTCCACCTGACCTCCTTTACTGAACCTCACTGGCTGCATCTGAGAAATTTCTTCAGATTCCAGTTCAAGTAATATACCACACAGAATATGCTACATTTACACTATTTATGGTAGACCACATTGGCTAAACCACATGCCCATTTATTTAGGATGAATAAAAAAAAAAATATAAAAATGTATGCTTTTCAAATTCCACTAGAGTTATTATTCTCCATACAGCATGTTTAATAATTCTACAACTTCTTGGAAGTAAATTTAAAAGTACATTTTATATTTTCAAAATTTAAATGAAAGGAATATGGTAAACACTACATGAGCATCATTTTAATAATTTGTTGGAAGCCTCTTTTGATAAATCACTTAACTAATGCAGTTATTAAAGACTGGGCCCAAGGCCCAGTATTGCAACAATCTCCTTTGGTTTGCATTTTCAAAATGACAGATTTCAGTTTTGCAGATCAAAAAAAGGCATTTAAGTGTATATACAGTATATTTAACATGAAAATGGAAGAAATGTTTTATTAACTACATAGCCAGTATTTAGGCACTTTTGGTGGCTGTACATTAAACAAGATGGACAACAGTCAACGTTTTATAAAATTTCAACTTAAGAGTATACTGTATTTTGTTCCCAGAAAAAAAGTCAGAAAAAATGTTTACAGACACCATGCACAGTATGACAGCACTTTTACAAGGCCACAGTTTATTGTGGAAAGACAAGGCAGATATCAATACAAAAATCACATATTACACTACGGTAATACAGTACACTGGTCAAAGAAATGAAAGGAACATTTTTTAATCAGAATATAGCATCAAATCAAGTAAACTCCTATGATATTGATCTGGTCAGTGAAGTAGCAGAGGGGGTTGTTAATCAGTTTCAGCTGCTTTGGTGTTACTGAAATTAGCAACAGGTGAACTAGATGGGCAACAACGAGACGACACTCCAAAACAGGAATTTTACAGGTTTTACAGGTGGAGGCAACTGACATTTTTTTCCATACTCATCATTTCTGACTGTTTTTCACTAGTTTTGCATTTGGCTAGGGTCAGTGTCACTACTAGTAGCATGAGGAGATACCTGGACCCTACAGAGTTTGCACAGGCAGTCCAACTCCTTCAAGATGGCACATCAATACGTGCTAGAGGGTTTGCTGTGTCTCTCAGCACAGTCTCAAGAGCATGGAGAACATTCCAAGAGATAGACAGTTATTCTAGGAGAGCTGAGCAGGGCCATAGAAGGTCCTTAAGCCCTCAGCAGGACCGGTATCTGCTCTTTTGTGCAAGGAGGAGCAGAATGAGCACTGCCAGAGCCCTACAAAATGACCTCCAACAGGCCACTAATGTGAATGTCTCTGACCAAACAATCAGAAACAGACTTCATGAGGGAGGCCTGAGGGCCCGACATCCTCTAGTGTCAGGCACTGAGCTCGATTGGAATTTGCCACTGAACACCAGAATTGGCAGGTCCGCCACTGGCGCCTTGTAGTTTTCACAGATAAGGTTCACCCTGAGCACATGTGACAGATGTGAAAGAGACTGGAGAAGCCGTAGAGAACATTATGCTGCCTGTAACATCATACAGCATGACTGTTTTGGTGGTGGGTCAGTGATGGTCCAGGGAGGCATATCCATGGAGGGATGCACTGACCTCTGCAGGCTAGACAATGGCACCCTAACTGCCATTAGGTATCAGGATGAAATCCTTGGACCCACTGTCAGCTCCTGCACTGGTGCAGTGGACTCTGGGTTCCTCCTGGTGCACAACATTGCCTGGACTCATATGGCAAGAGTATGCAGGCAGTTCCTGGAGGATGAAGGAATTGATACAATTGCATGGCCCTCCACGCTTGCCTGACCTAAATCCAATAGAACACCTCTGGGATATGTTTCAGTTCAGGGGTTCAGTGATGCCCTGGTCCAGATCTGGGAAGAAATACACCATCTGTTGTCTTATTAGGAGAATACCCCGACATTGTCAAGCATGCATACAAGCTTGTGGGGGCCATAAAAACTACCATTTTCAGTTTCTGCAATGGAATTTCAGCAAAATGGACTAGCCTGCTGCATAATTGTTTCACTTTGATTTTTGGGGTGTCTTTGAACTCAGTTCTCTATAGGTTGATAATTTTCATTTCCATCAAATGATGGGGCATCCTTACGTTCCTAACACATTACCCAGTCCATATCAGATATCCAGCATTATATTTTTCCCCATTGAGATGGGATGTGTTTTCAAAGTGTTCCTTTAATTTTTTGAGCAGTGTAAGTTAGGCAGAAAAAAAATGTGCACAAATTTTTGGAGCAGTCTAAGTTAGGCAGAAAAAAAATGTGCACACATTTTGTAGCTGGGGAGTAACTGAGAAAACATTAGGTGTGGCACTGTGGCAGAGCACTAGACTAGAGCTGTAGTGGCAACATTCGATGGTAATACTCACAATTCTGCAGTCATGAAAGGAGATGGCAATGTGACAGGCCAGGAATGGTGGCAGAAGCTGATATTGGTGGCAAGAGATGGTATTAGTGACAAGCCAACAGTGTTGATAGGAGATAGCAATGGTGACAGGCCAGCAGCTCTGGTAGAAAATGACATTGGTGGCAGAAGATGGTAATAATGACAGGCTAGCTGTGGTGGCAGAAAATAGTAATGCTGTATGGTAAAATAAGGTTTTAGGGCCAGTTTTAAAAAAAACATTAGCATCAGCTGCAGAGGTTTGGTAAATATTAATGATCCAGGACTGGTTTATTTTTAAAAAAGTGATCCAATCAACTGTCTGAGGCCCTAAAATATCAGGAAGATATCAGGAAGTCTTTTTAATCCCCCTGCTGCTGTACCTCCAGTGCCCAGTCTATTATATGACGCAGTATTTTCTCCAGCAGAAACACTACTGAGATTGTTTGCTGATCACTGCCTTGTCACAGCTCACCATTCTGGTTGCCTCTTCAAATTGTGACTACACAATATATCCTGAATATTAGCCACTGGTGTGTTGAGAAAAAAAAACTGGCTGCCTAGAACCAATCTTTATTTCATGTTTGCACAAATATCTATTAACTACCCACTGATGAAAATGCAGCCACTGCAGCAAAGGCAATCTTCCAGTTTCATTATGTGCAGATATCAGGGGATTGGCAGACAGTTTGTGTTGCCTTGAATTTCAGCCAGGCAAACACTGGCTTGATGTGATTACCTGATATGGTCACACACTCTTCAGTCCTAATGGAGGAGATCACAGAAGCCAGAGAACTTAAGTAGAAACCACTGAACCACCAGGTTGATGACAAATGACAAGCAATGCAGCTATGTAAACTTTAGTCCTTCAGCAGGAAAAAGCAGGTTTGTGCCATTGTAACACGCAACCTTTTCTGGAACAAGATGGTATAAGGTCAGCTCTTAGACTGCCTCTGAAAAGCTGACAGGACCTCTGTCCTAGTGTGGCTCCTATTCCCTAGACATACCAGCTAAAAGAACAGCATGGTAGCTTTTTGCCACAGCCATTTCATAAGATTTGAGTTATTTTGGCAAGACTGGTGGTTTACCAGTTGATGCCAATGAGAAGTAATGTGTAGAAATGACTGAGTAGAAACCCATCACCAAGTTGCATGACATGGGGTGGCACCACCAGTTTATGACGTGTGCCACATCCTGCACCCTTTCCAGATGCCATCAAATTTCCCTAGTGTGCCTTGAAAAAGTCATAACATCCCTGCCCATGCTTGCTGGACCACATTTTGGTGGTCATGTGGACCCTGTCACAGATTAAATGCTTCAGAGACATGGAGACTCTACCTATCACATGCTGGTGGAGGGCAGAGGAAAAAATAGCAGTGGCATCTGGATGAAAAGAGTAGCAGTTCCACAAGCTGGCATTAAGACACTGGACATGGGGTGATTGGCTGAAAATGTATTTCCCAATACTCCAGCAGCTGGACAAGAGACACCTGTTTGGTCATGGAAGTAGCTTGAGATGTTGATGTGTGGCTAGTAGACTTACTGTGAGGTTATAGGATACACTTAGTCCTACTCAGCATGACACCATGCTTACCTACTTTTTGGTGAATGAGTAGGGGTACTATGTACCCCATATTCATTCACATGGAGGTCAGGATCTGGGGGCCCCCCTTGTTAAATAGGCTTCCAGAGTCCGATAAGTCCACTGCCTGTAGATCTTTACAACCACTGGGAAAGGGTTGTGGGGAAGGGGTCCTTGTCGCCATGACCCCCCCCCCTTTCCTAACCTGCATGATTATATAAGGGTCTGGTACGGATTTTTGGGGGCCCCATGTCATTTTGTTTTTAATTGCCATGGGGTTCCCCTTAAAATCCATACCAGACCTAAGGGTCTGGTATGCATTTTGGGGGGTAACCCATACTTTTTTTTATTTTATTGTTGGGTTCCCCCATAAAATCTATACCAGATCTAAAGGGCCTGGTATGGATTGGAGGGGAACCCATGCTACTTTTTTAAATGCTATTCTAAATAAACAATGCTAATGAATTCCCAAATTTAAAAAAAAAAAAACTGGCCCAATATTGGGGTTTATTTACTAAATCTGGTTCACTCAGAATCATGTACAGTTGTGCATGGTAGCCAATCAGCTTCTAACCTCAGCTTGTTCAATTAAGCTGTAGCAATAAAACCTGTAAGCTGATTGGTTTCTAAGCAGAAGTGCACAAGATTCTGAGTGAACCAGCTTTAGTAAATAAACCCCATTGAATCAATGGACCAATTCATTTTCAGAATTCAAAAAATTCAGCTTCCCCTTGGTCAGTGGGGCTGTGCAGAGAAGCACTGAAAGCTTTCAGGAACAAATTATCAGACACCGAATCATAGGATACTGGTGTCTGGTCATTTCTTCTTGAATGCTTCCAGTGCTTCTCTGTACAGCTCCACTGACCAGGGAGAAGCCAATGACATCACTCCCAGCCGTTCCTCTCCAATAACAGGAGAAGAGAGCATAAGGCTGAGGAGAACCATCAATGGTTATACTGAGGAATGTTGACCATAGTTCATCTAAAGTCAGAGGTCAAAATGTTAAGGTGAGAGCACACCTGATTGTCTGGGAAGCGTTTGCTGTTCGGAAGAGCCACAATTTAAATCAACAGGCTATCCCAAAAAGAATATTATTATACTGCCATTACTAGGAAGCTCACTTAAGATCACTGACCTACCATATGCCAGTAATGCACATACTACATCCAATTAGTGGAGAGGTTAGTCAGATTTTTATAATTATAGTGGCACTAACCATTATGGAGGGTCCCAATATACTATTTTCAACATTTATATACCTTCTATATGTCAGCTATTGACGCAGGGCAGGAGGTTTGCCCCCCCCCAGCTTTGTGGGGATCCCCTCATTGTTTGGCCCCTCATGGTATGGCCGGACGCTCCCTTCCATTGCTCTAGTGCAAGTGCATGTACCTTAAAGTATTCTAGTTGTTAAACTGGTCTGATATATATACAATTGGTAGTGACTATAACGTGTGCTCATCAATTCATATTTCTTCATATAGAAGTCTCCTTACAGCGATAGCGATATTATTGCAAAACATGTTGAGCTATCGGACTTACTACTATCAGATTATCTTCTTTTAGCTTTTGCCGAGATACAGTATTTCTTACTGTGGAACCTACTAGAAGTACATGTATCTGCATTAATTATATTTAGCTGTATGTTACAGAGGTGGTTTACACTCTGTGATAATTTTACAATTGTACGTATCCTTATATGTTTAATAAAGTGATATTCTTTTATGAATCATTGTTGTAGTGCCTATAAGGTCCATTTATGGGTTTTGTTTTTCCAATCATACTCAAAATGACTTCAGGCTGTAATTGGTGCTAAAGGTGCTTCAACAAAGTATTGAGCAAAGGCTGTGAATACTTATGTATATGTGTTTGTTTTTAAATCTTTGCAATTTATTAAAAATAAAAAAAACAAACTTCTTTCACATTGTCATTATGGGATATTGTTTGTAGAATGTTTAGGAAAAAAATTAATTTAATCCATTTTGGAATAAAGCTGTAACATAACAAAATGTGACAAAAGTTAACCGCTGTGAATACTTTCTGGATGCATTGCATGTTTGCGGATCACAGGTGTGCCATTAGGTATCACCAAATCAGCTCACAAGGGATATATTGATATAATGTTAATGTTTACATACTGTATTGTTTAAATTTCAGTTGTCTTTGTTACTGTCATATTTAAGGTTTCAGTGTAATACAGATTACAGGTGGCTACAGCCACATTAAAGAAACCCTACTGATTCAGTCTGTATGGACCACAGTACCCGTGTGAATGAGCTCAAAGACCTCACTCACATACAGAGAGTATTTCTGCACCGGGGGGTCACAGGTGTTTGCGCACAGGTGTTGGAACCTATGTAAATCAATAACAGGCTGACAGACACTGCATTTGTATGCTTAGAATCTAAACCTTGGATGCAAACTGGACCACTTATAAATCCCTATATACATGTAACTACACAGATGTGTGGTTACATGGTAACAGCCATGGCATCTATCAGCCCGTTGACCATGAAATACCAGGATAGTGGAAGCCCCCCAAAAAATTAACCCTTTTTGGAAAGTAGACACTCCAAGGTATTTACTAAGAGGCATGGTGAGTATTTTGCAGATTTCATTTGTTGCCACATGTTTTTGGAATACGAAAATGTATTTTAATCTTTTCTTTTTTAAAACCCTGTGACAAAAATTATATCTGTAAAAAACTCACCATGCCTCTTATCAAATTCCATGGGGTGTCTACTTTTCAAAAAAGAGTCATTTGGGTGGGTGTTGGTACTATCCTGGCATTTTAGGACCAACAAAACTGATCAGTAGTGAGGACGTGATATGAGAAAATATGCCCATTTGAAAGCTTGGAGGTGGTCATTGGGTTTGGGGGCCTGTATGTGGCTAGGCTGCCAAAAAGTCTCTCACCTGTGGTATCCCCATACTTGAGAGAAGTAGCAGAATGTGTTTTGGGGTGTTATTCCACACATACCCATGGCATGCATGAGCAATATATCATTTAAGTGACACTTCGTGTAAAAAAACAAAATTGTCATTTGTGTGGCAAAAAATAAAATGTTGGGGTGTCTACTCTCCAAAAAGGGATCATTGGGGGGGGGGGATTGTACTGCCCTAGCATTTTAGCACCTCAAGAAATGTGATAGGCAGTCAAAAAGTAAAAGCTCAATATATACCAGTTTGTAGACACTATAACTTTCACACAAACTAATTGATATACATGCATTGGGATTTTGTTTACCAAAGACATATAGTAGAATACATTTTGGTCTAAATGTCTGACTAACTTTATTAGATATTTATTTAATATTTTTATAATCAATTGTGAAAAATATAGTTTTTTTTTCAAAATTGTCTGTCTTTTTTTGCTTATAGCACAAAAAGTAAAAAACACAGAGGTGATCAAATACCACCAAGAGAAAACTATATATGTGTGAAAAAAAGACATACGTTTAGTTTGGGTGCAGCATTGCATGACCGCGCAATTACAAGTTGAAATATCCCAGCAAAAAATAGCTGGTCATGAAGGGGGTAAATCTTCAGGAGGGCAAGTAGTTAAAGACCAATTATTTTGTAATTGTCCATTGTTGTCACAGGTTATATACATCACACAGGTGTGCCATTTTACAGAAAAGGTCAGGACATCCACCAGGCATGTTACTGGAGTGTTTCATTTTTAATATTTCACTTAACGACTGGGCAGAATGACGGCTACAGCGCGGTCATCTCATTCTGGGAGGGCATCATTTGATGTCCTCCAGAATAGCGCCTCCTGCGCACCCCCTGGGGCATGCACCCGATGACCTCCATGATTACTGTGTCCTTTGGACACAGCTGATGACATGACATGGTAAAGGGACAATCACAGCACCCTTTTACCACATAATCATCTGTGTCAATGTATACAGTTGCCGGTTATCGGCTGCAGAGAGTGTATTCACACATCAGAGGAGACCAGTGCAGCCCCAACAGTGTCCATCAGTGCTGCCAGTTAGTGTCCATCAGTGCCACCAGTCAGTACCATCTATCGGTGACCTTAAGTTCTGCCTATCAGTGTAGTCTATCAGTGCCCATCTGTGCTGCCTATCAGTGCAGTCTCATCAATAGCCATCAGTGCAGCCTATCAGTGCCCATCAGTGCAGCCTCATCAGCCCACAACAGTGGAGAAAAACTACCTGTTTGCAAAATTTTATAACAGAAACTAGCAAAAAAAAATTTTTTCCCAAAATGTTTGGTCTTTTTTTGTTTAGCAAAAAATAAAAAAATTCAGTGGTGAGTAAATACCACTAAAATAAAGCTCTATATGTCTAAAAAAAACTTAAAACAATTTTAAATGCATACAGTGTTGCATAACCGCCCAATAGTCATTCAAATTGCAACAGCGATAAAAGCTAACAATTGGCCTGGGCAGGAAGGGGGTGAAAGTGACCAGTAAGCCAAGCTATTGTTTAACCACTTGCCAATTTTCAGCTTTCAGTGCTATCGCAATTTGAATGACAATTGCGCGGTCATGCAACATTTTACCCAAACAAAATTTTTATAATTTGAGACAGATGGAATTTTCTTTTGGTGGTATTAAATCACAACTGGGTTTTTATTTTTTGCTAAACAAACTAAAAAAGACTGAACATTTTGAAAAGAAAAGGTTTTTCTTAGTTTCTCCTTCACTGATGTGCGCTAATGAGGCTGCAGTGATGGGCACTGATAGGCAGCACTGATGAGGAAGCACTCATAGGCGGCACTGATGGGCATTGACAGCCATCACTAGTGGGCATTGACAGGCATCACAGATGGGCACTGAAAGGCAGCATTCATATATGGCACTGATAAGAGGCACTGATAGGCATTTATGGGGGCACTGACTGGCACTGATTGGAACTGATAAATGGCACTGATGAACACTGATAGGCAGCATTGATGGTCACTGATAGTCATCAGTGACTGGCACTGCTAGGCAGCACTGACTGGCACTGATAGTTGGCACTGAAAGGCAGCTCTCATGAGCACTGATATGTGGAATTGTTGTGCACTGATGGGCACTGGTATGTGGCATTAATAAGCTCTCACAGGTGGCAATTATGGGCACTGACAGATGGCACTGATGGGGCTAAACTGATGATCAGTGCACTGAAGATCAGTGTAGATGTACCCTCTGAGGAATGCTGCTTACTGACTCTCCTGCAGCGCGTAAGGAGAGGACTGCAGATAACCGGCATTACCTGTTTACATGAGATCAGCTGTGATAGGACACAGCTGATCACATGATAGAACTTGTGTCATCAGCTCTTTACTGCGATTGGTGATCCGCTGTGTCCCAGGGATACAGCACACCACCCATTGTCGCGCTGTGTGCCCCCAGGGGCGCGCATGTGCAGCAAGAGTCGGAGAATGTCATATGACGTCCTCCCAGAACGAGAGAGCCACCGCCCGTCCATCATTTCCTTATATGGTGGCCGGGAGGAGGGTTCAGAATCTATTACCTACAGTATTAGTCTAGAAAATGGACCTTTTTTCCTAATTTATATACAGCTGTCACATGACCCATCTCTTTCGCAGTCTGTCTGCAGGGAAACAGTGGCATGAGGAGCTTCTAGGCCTCTGCTGCCAGTCACAAGTTCAAAATGAACAATGAGCAATGAGTAAAATAAATAATTAATATCAATAATGTGTTATACCGTATTTTTCGCTCCATAAGACGCACCTGACCATAAGACGCGCCTAGGTTTTAGAGGAGAAAAACAGGTAGAAAAATATTCTGAACCAATGGACTGCAGACACAGTACAGGGGATGACCAGAGACTGCGGACACAGTACAGGAGATGACCAGAGACTGCGGACACAGTACAGGGGATGACCAGAGACTGCGGACACAGTACAGGAGATGACCAGAGACTGCGGACACAGTACAGGAGATGACCAGAGACTGCGGACACAGTACAGGAGATGACCAGAGACTGCGGACACAGTACAGGGGATGACCAGAGACTGCGGACACAGTACAGGAGATGACCAGAGACTGCGGACACAGTACAGGGGTCGACCAGAGACTGCGGACACAGTACAGGGGATGACCAGAGACTGCGGACACAGTACAGGGGATGACCAGAGACTGCGGACACAGTACAGGGGATGACCAGAGACTGCGGACACAGTACAGGGGATGACCAGAGACTGCGGACACAGTACAGATGACCAGAGACTGCGGAGACAGTACAAGAGATGACTAGAGACTGCAGACAGAACAGGGGATTACCAGAGACTGCAGACAGAACAGGGGATTACCAGAGACTGCAGACAGAACAGGGGATTACCAGAGACTGCAGACAGAACAGGGGATTACCAGAGACTGCAGACAGAACAGGGGATTACCAGAGACTGCAGACAGAACAGGGGATTACCAGAGACTGCAGACAGAACAGGGGATTACCAGAGACTGCAGACAGAACAGGGGATTACCAGAGACTGCAGACAGTACAGGGGATGACCAGAGACTGCAGACAGAACAGGGGATTACCAGAGACTGCAGACAGTACAGGGGATGACCAGAGACTACAGACAGTACAGGATATGACCAGAGACTGCAGACAGTACAGGGGATGACCAGAGACTGCAGACAGTACAGGGGATGACCAGAGACTACAGACAGTACAGGATATGACCAGAGACTGGAGACCTTTGGGGAGGGAGGGGGAGTGGGTACCTGTCAAATTCCCTTCTGTGGAGTTGTCCTCCTTGTAGTATGGGTACCCGGCTGTGATAGCCGGGTGCCCAATGCGCATGCGCAAGAAGCGCTGCGCTTTGTGAATGGCTCGGCATCTTCTGGGACACATGACGGCTCTCACAGCTGGGTGCCCACACTAAAGATTCCGGCACGGGAAGACTGTACAGCGCTGGACCGAGGGACAGGTATTCTGAAAAGCTGAGTGGCTGGCCTGGTATTCTGACAGCGGGGGAAATACCGGACCGGCAGCTCCATAAGACGCACTGACATTTTCCCCCCTTTCTTGGGGGGAAAAAAGTGCATCTTATGAAGCGAAAAATACAGTAAATTGTCATACAAACATATTTGAAATCAAGTTTTATCTTTATCTTTTTTGGCAATAACATGTTGTGGGCGGATTGCCACTCACAGGCTGCGTCACGCTGCTCCAGCCTGTGGTGAAGCCTTCATATATCAAAATTGAATATCCCACCCTCATTGTGTTTAGCTAGTTACTGGGCATGGAAGTGAGCTTTCATTTACCACTGTGTATATGCCCACATTTATAGTCACATGGGCTGCTCAGATGTGACAAAGGAGTAATTGCTCAGCACAGCAATGCACTGAAAATTGAGCATGTGCTCCAGCTGCCAGACACCGATCTGCAAAATCCCCAACTACAGTGGGGATATAGACTGGGGAGGGATGGTGAACAGCAGGATCAACCAATTTTCTTTTTTTTTACAGAACACAAATCTCATAGTGACTGAGTATGAACAGCATGTAATGCAGCATTTATTAGTTTTTAATGATGTGGGTTTAATGACAATTTTAAAAAAAAATTGGATTTATCACCTGAACTTTAGTAATGTTTGCAGAACCTTGCTCAAACCAAACTTAGGTATGTGTGGCTCATCACTGGTAGTCACAGACTCTATTCACCACAGCATGCATTTTTTTTTCTTTTCCTCTGCGTATCCAAAAGTGACACAATATCAGTTTTACAATCCTAACAACACCTCTGAACCACATCCAGTGTATAATCCAGCTAGGAAATGGATGACAGCAGCAATCCAATATGTTGCATAAACCTTTTATTGTGCTAAAATGAGGTTCATATAGGAAGCTGCAAGTTTAGTGATTTGCATTAAATAGCACTTAACTATTGGGTGCATTCTATAAGCAAACAAGACATTAACATGTAATATGTCAGATCCATTCTTGTATTCCATTAAACTCTTGTTTCTTTTTTAAAATAATCTATATATAAAACATTTAAAAAGGACTATAATGTTGGCATTAAAAAAAAAATAAAATTGTTGGTAAGTTGTAGTGAACAATTTCACCAAATGCATTTAAAAAAGAAACATTTCATGAGGTTCAGCAATCAAAAATAATTAAATATTTCTGATAAAATGTTTTTAATGCATCTGAATTGGTGTTTATAAGTCTTTTGATAGAAAGGTTGCAAATTACCTACTTGTGACAGAAAGGTTGTACAAGCATGACAGCTTTGTTCTATATTATGACAAGGTACAGTTGCTCTTTACAAAACCTTTGAGTTCTTGATTCACCTACATTTTTCTCATTCTCTTTATTCTACTTTTTAGAAAAGAATGTTGTATATGTAACCTCATATGGATGAAAACATGCTAATGAAAAGTAAAGATCATATAGCACAATAAAGAAAATGTATTGGATTATCATGCGTCACATGCTTTACTTTTGTTACTGATCTGGATTTACTGTAAAGCACATACTGTAAGCTGATATTTTGTATTGCATTTATAGTTTTATCTTTAATGTTTTGGAATTACATTTCTATGTTAACCACTTCCCTCCCAGCCTATAGTCAAATGACAGCTGGGCGAACCTCTCGTCCCTCCGGGAGGGCATCATATGACGTCCTTCCCAGATCGCTGTGGTGAGATCTGTCACCGGCTGTGTACCTTGGACACGGCCGATGACAGATCTGTGTACCAGCCCCATTGCCAGTACCATGTGACCTGCTGTGACCATGACAATTGTATACAATGCATGGCTTCCTTTCATGCCATCCATTGTATACAAGCGTGTCTAGCTGTGAATGGTCACAGTGATCACATGCACAGGCTGGACAAGTCAAAGTCCATCTGTGCCATGTGATTAGCCGTGGCCAACCACAGCTAATCACAATGAAAGAAGCTGAATGAATCGATTTCATTCAGTTAAATGCTTGCTTATAGCAAATAAATTCTTTGCTATAAGTAATCAAATTGTGTAAAAAAACAAAATACTGATCAATTCCCCAAAGTAGTACAATGTTACTATGGTAACATTATACTACTTTGGTCATAGTGTAATATGAAAAAAAAAACTTAAAAAAAATTAAAAAAATTAAAAAATTGAAAAATTATCAATTTTTTTCGTACTGTCACCATTCAGTATCCCTGATCACCGCTACACAAGTTATATGATGTATGTATGAATGTGAGTTAGGGACCTTAGATTGTACACCCCTTGAGGGTTAGGGACTGATGTGAATGTTCAATATATATATATATGTGTGTAAAGCGCTGCGTAAATTGACAGCGCTATATAAGTACCTGAAATAAATAAATAAAATATGATGATGCTGTACTGCACTGGTGACAGTATGTACAAAGAAAAATGTGAAAATAATTTGTTTAACACTTAATTTCCCGAAAATTCTGACAAAAAAAATTCAACTTCAAAAAACTTACCATGCCTCTTATGAAATACGACTGTCTACTTTGCAAAAAGAGGTCACTCGGGGAATATCTGTACTGTTATGACATTTTTGGGCCTCAAGAAATTAGATTTTCCGTCAGCACTTCAGGATTGATCAATTTTCAGATACATACCAATTTTGTGAAATCTATCACTTTCCTACAGACTAAATAATAAACACTGATTTGGGTTATTTTCACCAACAAAATGGAGCAGAATACATCTTGGCCTAAATTTATGAAGAACAATTATTTATTTGCAAATTTGTATAACAGAAACAAAGAAACATGTTTTTTTTGTAAATTTTGGTATTTGTTTGTTAATTTAGCAAAAAATAGAAACACCAGTGGTGATTAAATACCACCAAAAGAAAGCTCTAGTTGTGTGAACAAAATGATAAAATTTTAGTTTGGGTACAATGTTGCATGACCGCGCAATTGTCATTCAAAGTGTAAGAGTGCTCGCTGAGAGCTGAAAATTGGCCTGGGAAGGAAGGGGGTAAAAGTGGCCGGTATATATGTCCAATGTGACCTGAATATCAATTGCTTTATTGTATAGTTATACGGTTACCCGACAGCTTGGGCAACTTTTGTTTATTTAAAGATGAATACCACTGTGCACAGTGACAGCATCCTTATAACACAAAACATAATAAGCTTAATGCAAATTTTGATATAAATTGTCAATTTTGTCAGAAACTCTGTGTAAGTTCATTAAACATTTTAAATTATTCATTAGCTGTCCTCTAACCAAATTCAAAGTCTAACCAAAATTATTTTAGTTTTAGGAGAGTAGATAGGGTTTTAATGTCTTGAGGTTTTATTATTGTCTTTGTTCCAATTGAAGAAATTTTTTTTCACTTCCCGTCCTGATGGCACCCTATCCACACCCTGGCAGGACATAAAGTGATGGCAAGCCGCCCAAATAGTGGTGTGGGAAGCAATGAAAATTGACACCTTTTAATGCTTCTCCACTTTACTAAAATTGTATCACTATTGCTGTTTAAATCTGTTGGAGATATTCCCTTTCCTTCCTTTCCCAGTGATAGAGGAAGTGATGGGGAGTGAGTATTAATCTCTGCAAACAGGAAATTTAAATGAGGTGCTAACCAATGCACACACAAAACCTAAAATATGTTGACTGCAATTGAACTTTATCTAGTTTTTCGTATTGTATGAGTGAATTACTAAGAGCCAATTTATCCACTGACTGTTGAAGTACAATGGTATTTCTCCAGAGGATGTGAGGTGAACCTTTCTTGTTGATTATTATTATAATTGTTATTATTAATATTCCCATGGAATTACATCACCTTTGGTTTTTATTAACCATTGTCACCTGTATTTATTACAATGCATTGTTTTATTTGTTTTAGAAATAATTATAGAGTATGATAAAAACGTCAGTGAATATATACTTTCAGCAGTAAAAGACTATTGTGTAATTTGTCGAGTAATGAACATCACAAGTTGAATGATAATGCAGACTATAAAAATACACCTCAATGTTATGTCAATTAAATTAATTGCATAGTTTATCTTTAATGTGCTTAAATGAAATAAGAGCTAGAAGTTAAATGTATTATGCTAACCATTCTACCACAATTAGTATAAAAGCCAGGACACTGTATAGCTTCATTTACCAGAATTCGTCCAACTTTGTCCGTCCATTAGCATTATTTAAAAGTCATAAATAACCTTTATAGAAATATATGGCATCTAAAAGCTTCTATCTGGCTCCATAAAAAAGCAATATCTATTAATGGTTTATTTCAAATCTTCATAATTATCATTGGCATCAATGACAAAAGTCAGGATTGAAAACTAGTGAATATTTTATCATTATCTAATGTGTTTTCCTTTGTGATACATTAGAATAAAATATTACAAAGCTGCTGAAATCAAATACAGCATTCTCAGAAATGAATTATAGTAGTTATATTTATAGAATGAAACAATAACATATAAGGTATGCAACTAATATTAGATCTAAACTAGCAATAAATTTCATTGCTGAAGCCATTGGTTCTATGCCCACTATCTTATTATCAATATATTTTTTTCCCTACAGCTTACTGCTTGCAAAGTTCATAATCATAAATTTACACAGTTGATTTAAACAGAAACTGAACTCTTAAACCTCTGCCTAAAGAAGGGCACTCAGAGAGCAGAGGACTAGTCACCAATATTTCCTGTGGTCTTTTTGTAGCTAATCTTTCTCCCATTACTGAATTACTACATGTTGTTCCATACCATGTACACCAAGTGTGGAGGCAGTCATCTTGGTAGTAGTCTTTTACATACTTTTAGTCTATAGGCACATTAGAGCCTGAGCACCCTCACATACCAGGAAATGCACTGCTAATTTGTAAGAGCAATTCAGGACAAAAAGGTACATCTTTCATGGTAATGATATTGCACAGTTAAAGGGTATTTGAACCCTTTAAACAACCCAGTTGTAAAATAGAAATTAAATGCAAAATATTTGTATATACATATACAGTGTATATATATATATATACACAGTGTATATATATATATATATATATATATATATATATATATATATATATATATATATATATACATACACACACACACATATACACACGTCAAATCAGAACTTTTGAATTTACATAATAAAAAGGACAAATTTCAAGCAGTGGAAACTGCATTTATTTTGGACATACTCCCCTGCTACAGTTATACACTTATCCCGGCATTTACAGTAACTAATGCCTGGAGAGCTTTGGCATAGAAAGATTTGTCAGTAAGCCTGAACTATCCTAGGACAGCCTGCTACACTTCATCATTGAGTGCTGAAATTCATCTCTTGTGCAATTTTGCTTGAAAATTGTGCAGGTCCAATCACTGACAAACTCATGTAGACTTCACCTCCGCAACATCTCCAAGATACGACCGTTCCTAACCTCGGAAACCACTAAGCAACTCATCCACTCCCTTGTTATATCATGCCTTGACTACTGTTACTCCTTCCTCACTGGTCTACCTCATCGCAGTCCATCATGAATGCTTCTGCCAGACTCATCCACCTTACTAACCGCTCTGTATCTGCCACCCCTCTCTGCCAATCCCTCCACTGGCTTCCAATTGCCCAACGGATAAAATTCAAAACACTAACACTGACGTACAAAGTCGTTCAAAACACTGCCCCTAACTACATCACCGACCTTGTCTCTAAATACCACCCAAACCATACTCTCCGCTCCTCGCAAGACCTCCTACTCTCTAGCTCCCTTTTCTCCTCCTCCCATGCTCGTCTCCAGGATTTCTCACGGGCTTCACCCATCTTCTGGAACACCCTACCTCAAGCTATCAGACTATCGCCTACCCTGCTCACTTTTAGGTGCACTCTGAAACTCATCTCTTCAGGGAAGCCTACCCTGACCCTGGCTAACTACTGGAATCCCTTACTCCCCCAACCACTCCATCTCCCACAGCTAATTACCTCTTGTACCACTATCCCCTCCCTCCTAGATTGTAAGCTCCAAGGAGCAGGGCCCTCTAGTCCCTCTTGTATTGAACTGTATTGTTACTGTACTGTCTCCCTCTATAATGTAAAGTGCTGAGCAAACTGTCGGCGCTATACAAGTCCTGTATAATAATAATAATTTCCTGACAGGTTATGTGTTATGCATCGATTATCCAGGATCAGGTGTTCCACGTGCTTAATTTTCACAGGAATGACTGCTGTGGGCTGGGAACCACTACGGCCAGGATAATCACTTTCAGATGTACAGCCATGTTTGAAACATTTACACCATTCAAATGTCTTACTATGGCTGAGCTTCTCATCACTGTACTGTGCTTGAAGTCTTCTATAGATAGCTGCGGGTTTGACACCTTCATTCACACTGTTCCATGCATGGACTAACACTGTTGTCTGCCATCTTGATTAATGGTCTTTGGACTTGCCTGGGACATGTGCGCTGATTCTCAATAATAGGTCACACTTGGCACTTGCTGATTGTAGTACCACCACGCTAGCATCCCCTTTTATACCTGTAAACTAAGAAGTCCTGGTTTGACTTGAATGTTCCTCATATATACTGTGTGTGTGTGTGTGTGTAACAAAAGTACTTCTTTTTTCATTTTATAAGTGATCACATGACCTCTGCATAAGGGGCTTAGAGAGCGGGGGGTTGAGAAGCAGCAGTTCGCTCATCTTCCTAATGAATTGCTATGCAGATGGGAGTGTCAGCACAAGTCTTGACCATTGAAGGACAGGCAGGCTGTTCTCCCAGCACAGCCACAAAACTGACCATAATGTGAAGGATGTGCTGCTATGCCTAGTGTGGTCAGTTTGAGATAGGAAAGCAGGGGAACTGACAGGATTACCAGGTATTTGACACAAAAAAGCAATACAAAGAGAAAAGGATACTTTTTTAACACAAGTACATAGGCCAACACAGCATATTAGAAATATGAAATGCTGGGTAACGTATTCCTTAACATCTATAGCTGTTCCCGATAGTATAGCAAATGTTCACTGTTTGAGTTTCAATTTAAATGAAAGGTATTCAAAAAACTGAATTCTTTCAAAGTATTTTTTATCCCATCCATATTTTACAGACTTTCTTTATTAATATTTTTCTGCCACAAAACATCCAGTTTGAGCTCCAGGAGTGAACATGTGTTTTATTCTCCATGTCACCTTTGCAGTACTACCTTTTATCTTCAATACACTACTGCCAAATGTTTACTGTCCTTCTCTGTGCAATAACTACAAAGTGAAGTGCACCCATATCACGTTGTACCTACTGAACCTGGGGGAAAATGGACCCATGGTAGCTGAAATTTTGGTATAGTTCCACTAGCCAATAGATTTTCATTCACCATCTGCAAGGGGAGAATGTTGTCAATAAAAAAGGCCTGAACATCGTTTCTTTCCTGCACTAAAGGACTTTCATGCGTTGCTCACATGATGAATTTGGTAGTATATACATTCCTTAAGATGTACCTGAGCTGCCCACCTGGACTACATCTCCTTGAGAGAGTTGTTGTTCCAAAGGAAATGCAAGTAGCCATTAATACTAACTGCTTATCTGTCTCATAGACTCTGCTGTCACCTGGTGACCCTTAAGGGAAACTGCTACAAGGCAGCCCTATTATTGCAATCTCATCATTCTCTGCTGCATATTGTATTGTGTCATATGACTCTATATCAGGGGCAGACTGACAACTCATGGGGCCCCCGGGCAATAGGGGATCATGGGGCCCCTGTGTCCTTGCCCACACTCAAAGCACACAAAAAAAGAAAAAAAAAGTACCAGGGGCATTTAATGGGGCCCCCTACTGACCCTGGGCCCTCGGGCAGTGCCCGAGTGCTCGAATGGTCAGTCCGCCCCTGTTCTATATGCTCTCTTTACCAGTCTGTTTGCTTTGTCAGTTTCTTCATTGAATCTGTTCAGTAAATTTCAAGTATAAAGCCATCCTCTGTTTGATCATTCAGCAGATTATGAATCTGTTACACTACACCACTTAAAAGCCTGTTATCAAGTGTTTTTAGGCTATTTTCTGAGTTGAAGGCTTGAGGACATACTGTAGTTTTGTAGAACCCAATTTACACAGAAATGGGTTGTTAAATATGCATCTGAAGAACAATCTGGGCAGCATACATTTACAAAGCCTTTCATAAAGTTTTACCAGCTTTATTTTTGTTAATTATGTATTTAGAATATTTTTTGGCATTTGCCATCAATTATCTATGCACAATTTGTACTGCACGCATAAATTAGTTTGAAAATATTCTCTAATGTAAATGAGAAAGGTAAATGAAAAATAAAATAAAATATAAACTGATAACAAATAATTAACATTTGTCATAAACAGCACCCTGATGGGGAATTGACTGCATTGCATAAGTAACAATTTCATGTTGTAGAATTTGAAATCCATTGGTGTTCTAACTGTATCTATTTGTTTTAATAAAGTATTAACACAAACAGTTAATTTCCAAAGTCTATCATATATTTTCACATAAAGAGCTTCCCTGCTTTATTGGATGATCCAAAATCTAAACACTGCTAAAATATAGGGATTTTAGGGTATAAAAAAAAAGGCACACAGTATGGAGAAGTCCTTTTCGTGTCTCTTCATGGTCTACATTGCATTGAAGATGCACAAATCATTTGAATTACAGGTTTTGGTGATGCGTTAAAGCTGTACGAGGTGTTGTGGAATATCACAATGTTCACAGAATGCCTAAGAGACAATGTACTTTGGTGGTGCATATTTAGCTATCGAATTGATCTTTTTTTTGCTTTTAGAATTAGCAAGAAGTAAAATAATTCAGGTAATGTTATTAGAAACTTATGTGACACCGAAGACAACATTTTCTTCCAACTGCTCACCACAACTAAGTACAGTATATTACCTATGTTTTTGGAAGGTTGAAAAACCCCCTGGAACACTGTTCACCTTCCTCCACCTCCTCCCCTTTAGAGGTGAGGTTCAGATTCACTTATACCACAGGTTTGATATTTTAAGTCACACAATATGTATGTGCAGATCAACCAAAGATATATTTTTTTAAAGCATAATGGACTGCATGGTTTTTAAATATTGCCAACAGGCTTAGAAGGGTCTTTTGGATAAGACAGTGCTCTCACTATTAAAGTAGGGGGACTCAGGGCAACCATAATCTCAATTTATTGGAAGTTACTACAGGGAAAGAATTTGGAAAGCTGACAAGTTGCATAGGGAGTGATTAGGGTCAGTTAGAAAACATTTCATTCTGACTGCTAGCTCTTTGGAAATCAATATTTCTGATCCTTTTTTGTCCTTCACATTATTGTGGTGTTTTGGTAGTTGGTATGCTTGAATAAGCAGGTCCATCCAGTCCAGTATGCTTGTATGTATGCATGAGCATGTGTGTATATGTCACTATGGGTTCCCATATCCCTGTGTGTTTTGGCTGCTAAAAAAAAAAAATTTGTCTAAGAATTTTTGAAACTTAATTACAATCTTAGTTGATACTACTATGAAAGGGCATTCTATTTATTTGCCACTCTGATTATAAAGAACCCCTTACATAGTTTAAGATTAAATTTCTTCTTGTCCTTCTTGTACAACCAATGTTGTAGCCAAATGTCTTCTTCAGAGTCTATAAATTAAGTACTTTAGAGTATTCCTAATACTGCAATCACCATTGATACATTTGTTATTGCTATCAGATTCTCTTTTAAGAGCCTCTTTTCCAGGGAAAATAATTTCTATAATCTTTCCTCATAACTTAGGTCCCCCCCCCCTTTTAATTTAGTTGCCCTTCTCTGAACTCCTTCTAGTTCAAGAACATCTTTCCTGAGGATTGGAGAGCAGAACTGAACTATATAATCAAGATGAGGCTCAACCAGTGTTTTAAAAAAGTGGTAAAATTATTTATCTTTTAAGCTAATATCTTTTTAATGCTCGATAGTAGTCTGCTGGCTTTGCTAGCTAAATTGTGGCATCTTATGCTATTGTTGAGTCTTTGGTCTACAAAGACCCTCACCTCTCTTTCCATTTCCTATTCCCTCAGAGGAGCAACTTTTAATGAAGAGCTTGCATTCATAAATTTTAGCTTCCAAGTGCAAAAACGTTACAATTTTCAATATTGAACCTCAAGAGAATTGGTCCCAAGTCCAAACTCTGGGGCACTCCACTCACTGTTTTACACCAAAGCAAAGCCTAGATAAACTATGTTCACTGGCCCCCCTATATTTAAATTACTACTCACGTCAACATAGAATGTTAGTAGGATGGTGTCACGATATGCGGTCAGGTTCAGAGACCAGTTGCTACAGCAGTTGTAAGGCTTACCTGAAACCAGCAGGATAGGTACACCAGCAGGTCCCCCTGGGAATGACGCAGGCTCACCTGAGGTGCGGGGTCTAAGTATTAACCGGTTTTCACCAGAGCTCCTAATGGTGGAGATGGATTGGGCTGCGCGTTAATACCAGGTCACAGATCTCAGGATCACCCCACCAGGGAATGAGCAAGCTGGAAGCCAATAGCGGATCAAACAGTGCAGGGATCAAACGGAAGCAATGTCAGTCACAAGCCAAGGGTCGGTCACGGATGGTAGTAGATTAGGATGAGGCAAATTCGTAGTCAGTAGCAAGTCAAAGGTCGGTAACGAAGATGTAGACAGCAGCAGGAACGATGAGCGGGATATTGGCTGGGAAGGCACAATAAT
Organism: Staurois parvus; assembly: GCF_062004578.1. NCBI lineage: Eukaryota > Metazoa > Chordata > Amphibia > Anura > Ranidae > Staurois > Staurois parvus. Next base: position 15,872,135 of record NW_028317949.1, read on the forward strand.
CTGGCAAGGAGGAAGTGCATGGACATGGCTTTAATAGGAAGTTCCTGGGAGGAGCAAGGAGTTCAGGGTTCAAGGCAAACAGGGCCAAGGCAGGATCATCCAAAGAATTGTCAAGGGAGCTGTCCAGCATTCCAGGTGGCTCAGTGAGAAGAAACATTGCCTCTCACTGCAGAAGGCCCAGGTTCAATCCCAGGCTCTGACAGATGGTCTTAAAAGATTGGTCATAACCAGTGCTGGTTGTTATACTGTATATGATACCATTTCTACAGACAAATTCTTGAGTATAATTCATTAACATTCCTTGTATACTATTAATGGGAAAGACTGGTCTGTAGTTACTTGGTATACAGGTTGATCCTTTTTTTAATTCAGTATCACATTTGCTTTTCTCCAGTTAGTTGGTATCATTCCAGTCAGTATGATCTTTTTTAAAAAACTAGAAACAATGGCCTAGCTAAAACTTGGCTAAGCTCCTGGAGGACTCGTGAGTGTAAGCCATCTGGTCCTACAGATTTTAACTTTTCTAGTCTTTATTTAACCACTTTAGCTTTAATATATCTACTACAGGGTGGCAGCTGTGTGCAAAATCACTTATATATACGTAATTTTGCATTTCCGGGTAGGGGGTGCACACAGGCCATGCGCGCACCCTACCTACGTCACCATTCACAGCTGTGATTGTCAGGCATCTCTGATGGGAGGGAGAACTGTTTGTAAACAAAACAGTTCTCTCCCCTGTCAGCTCCTTAGTAAGACAGCACATAGCAAACAGTTAACCCTTTGATCACCCCACATGTTAACCCCTTCCTGCACAGTTTACAGTATCAGTGCTTTTTATTAGCACTGATCACTGTATTGTTGTCACTGGGGATGTCAGTGACACAAAGTCAGTTCCCCGCAGTGTCAGAATGTCTGCCGCAGTCGGGCTATAAGTTGCTGATTGCCACCATTACTAGTAAAAATAAAACATTTTAAAAAAGCCCAGTATTTATACCGCCATTTGTAAATGCTATAACTTTCACCATAATTTACACGTATTGGGATTTTTTTTAGCAAAGATGTAGCATAATACATTTTGGCCTAAATGTATGATGAAATTTGATTTTTTTACTGGACATGTTTAATAGCAAAAAGTCAAAAATATAGTTTTGTTTTCAAAATTGTCTGCCTTTTTTTTTTTAAAGCACAAAAAATAAAAATGCACAGGCAACCAAATACCACCAAAAGAAAGCTCTATTCATGGCAAAAAAAGGACGTAAATTCCTTTTGGGTGCAGCGTTGCATGACCGCGCAATTTTCAGTTAAAATAATGCAGTGTATCGCAAAAAATGGCGTGGTCAGGAAGAGGGGTAAATTCTCTGGATGGCAAATGGTTAACATGGATTCCATTGTTAAGCCCAATATTATTAATGTTACTGTTGTGATACCTAAGAGAAGAATGTCTTCCTTCTCTCTGTCATTTGCAACAAATTTCCCTGGTTCATTTTTATTGGGGCCAGTGTGTTCTGTTCTTACATTTTAACTATTGATATGACTGAAGAATTTATTTTTATTTTCTGGGGGGTTTTTTGTAATCCTTTTTAGCCCCTCTAATTGCACACTTGCATTTTTATTAAAATTCTTTTAGTTTTGAAATGCCAGTGATGACCTTTCCATCCTGTATTTTTTGAAGGACATTTTTTTTCCTCATTATATGTATTTTTGCACATGAATTTAGCCACTCTAGTTTAATTGTTGATCTTTTATATTTGTTCCTCTTAGCAGAATGCAATGACAAATGGCTTTGTTTAATATGTCCTTAAAAACTCTCACGTCTTCAGTGTTTTTCATTGAGAAGATTTGGACTTTTTTAAATTCTTTTAATAGGTTTCTCTTTCCTGTAATTAACCATAAATATAACTATTCTGTAGTCACTGCTTCTCAAGTTGTCCCAAATTTCCATATCTGCAATCAGCTTTATATTATATAAAATTAGTACATTCAGCAAAGCTTTTTTTCTAGTTTGGGCTTTTTGAAAATTCTATCTTGGAGGTCCTAATATTTAGCTAGTCACCTAAGACTCTGAAATCTTTTTTATTGATACTACATCTTCCTCCAACTTGTCATTAGTATCAATATGTAAAATGACAGCTGGGTCCTCCCCAGGCCCAGCCAACAATTTACCCATCTGATACACAATATTTTGAACTTATGCAACTATTATACAGAATATTGATCAGAGAACACGGTCTTTGTGAGAGTTCACCCTATCTGCCCTTCTATTAGTGGAATCCTCAACCACCAACCACATTTATCTATCTAGATATTTTTAAACAGCAGCTAGGGGAACCTAATCTGCTTCAGCAATGCTACACCTGAGATGATATTCACAACATTAAGGGGCAGCACAATGGTTACGTGGTTAGTACTTCTGCCTAGCAGCATGATGGTTGTCAATTCATATACCAACCATGGCACCACCTGCCTGGAGTTTTCATGTACTCCCTGTGCCTGTGTGTGTTTCCTCCGGATATTCCAGTTTCCTCCCACACTCCAAAGACATTCTGGAAGGTTGACTCCTGCCTAAATTGGCCATAGTATGTGTATGTATGAATGTGAGTTAGGGACCTCAGATTGTAAGCCTCTTGAAAGTTAGGGAGTGATACAAATGTACTATAATATATATATAAGTGCTGTATAAATTAATGGCACTATAAAAGTATTGGGACACCCCTCCAAATCATTGGATTAGCTGTTATTGCCCACTCGGCTGGTTCGGAAGTCTGGGGATTTGAAATCCCTACTATGCTTCCCCTTCTTTTTGCAGGGCTTCTGGGATGGATCAAAGTGATTTTGATTGGTCATCCCCATCACAGAGCATCATCTTCTTTATCCATCCCAGAAGTTCTACAGGACAAAGGGGGAAAAGAGGAAGGATTTCAAACCCCCAGCTGTGTGGGCACTGACATCTCATCATCCTCAGAGGAAACTAAAGTAAAGATTAGGAAAGTGGGGAGGCTGTACTACTGCACAATATAATGGAGAAGAGCAAAGGTATTTGAAGTCCAGTCTGTGTGACAACCATGGCTCCTTCCATAGGCACAGTGGAGAAATAAGCATAGTCATTAAAGGACTGAAGTGTGTAGGGTATCCAGATAAAACATAAGATAATAAAGCCTCAAAAAAGAAAACTATTCATCCCAGTACATCTACAGACTAGTAAACTTCAGGATTGAGGCATTAATAGACCTTTAAAGGGACCACAATTGAATACCCTGGATTATCTGGTATTGAGATATCAAGGGATATGTCCTGCACTGATATAAAAACTTTAAAAGTGATGAGATGCTATGGAGTTGATTTACTAAAGGCAAATTTTCTGTTCATTTTGTAATATCATTTTTTCCTTGCAAGAGAATTTTCTCTTAGCTTAGTGAATGAAGTAATGCTTTGCTGATTTCTATCTTCAAATCATCAATTTCAATTTTTTATTGCATATTGTTGGGTATTCTTTGCAAAGTGAATTTTTACTACTTACAGTAAGCTAAGAGGAAATTCTCTTGCAACATGAAATAGTTTACATAGCAGGGGAATTTTCACCTTACAGGTGAATTTTCCCTTAGCTTAGTGAATGGGGTGAATCTGTGCTATGCCACTCTACAGATAATCACTGAAAGGTTAAAGCAAACATTTAATCTGATATAGTACTTCTGCTCTGTAATATTTTTCAAGGTCTAGATATCCTTCCCTCATATCTCATTCCATAGCCATCTTCTCTACTCCTTTCCTGGCTCATATTTATTGCCTTGCTTTTTCACTCTAGCTTCCAGGTTATTATCTTAATAGATACTAGTTTAGCATATTGTAATGATAAAACAACTACAACCTGGGCCAAGAGGTTGTAGACCAACCAAAGGTTGTAGACCTCTGAAAATGTGTCCTAAATATGATCTGTTAATGCATATAAAACATAGCACATTTGGTATTCATTTGTGTTAATATTCACTTGATTTATAAGGAAAAAAGAAACTTCTGTTTCTGTGAAAGGGGTGTTTAAGTGGGAAAAGGAAAAATAATTTAATTGGGTAGATTAATACTGTTGGTAAAAACTGGTTTATTAGATGAGCAGATTTTTATTTCATTTAGATAATATAATGTGTTGAATGTGTCATAATGTATGTTTAATTTGCATAGTAAGACCTTTGCTGGCTCTATTGCTATTTAAGTAGTAGGAAAATTTTACCCACTTTAAATATTTCTAATGTTTAGATAATGACAGTGGACTGGATTTTGCCAGCATCTAAAAAGCTCTTAGGTGAAACTTTCTGAGACCTTAGATATTATTTCTGAGTTTCAAGCTTTATATTTAATCTAATAGAGAGGGCATTGTCTGCATTCTCTGCTTTTTATTCTATAAACTCAATGTTATAAATATGCCCCAACTAATTTTCTTGTGCATATTCCACAGTGAAAACTTTTTGACCTAAGGGAAAATGTTCAGTTAAAAAAGTATTGTATAAAGAACATTTCTAATTTAAAGTAGAACTAAATGCATTTTTTTGTTTTGAAGTAGGGGAAGCTTTTAGCCCGTCAGGTTTTTTTTTGCCATCTAGCTATCTATTGGGGAGATTTCCTTTCACTTACTGTCCATTAATCAAAATAGGACAGGAGAGAAAATCTTTTCTAAGTGAGGGAATCCCTGGTTGTCACCAGGGTAACCACAACTAGGGTCTCCATTGGAACATTCCCCTCAATTTGTTTTCTGGGGAAATCCCAAAATTTGTATACTTTCACTCTCAGCGATAACAGTAGAGGACAGAAGAGGAATATTCTTTATAATGAGAGCACAGACATCTACAAAATATGGGGTTCTTTTTTTTCCACATTCATTTATTTTAGAGATATGACGGTTTACAATGCAAGAAAACATGAATATATTGCTACAAACAACATTTATATGTAAACGAATATACAAATATTGAAATAAAAAAAAATTATATTGTAGTATGGAAAAAAAATGAGAAAATGCAATGATATTATAAACATTATATGACATGAGATTATGCAATGAATGATGAGGTAAGCGATAATAAGGAATTTTAGGTAGAATAATGTGTTAGGAATGTAAGGATGTCCCATCCTTTGATGGAAATTAAAATTAACAACCTATAGAGGACTGAATTCAAAGACAACCTGAAAATCAAAGTGAAAAAATGATATAGCAGGCTAGTCCATTTTGCTCAAAATTAATTGCAGGAACTCAAAATGGTACTAAGTAGTCTATATTGCCCCATGTGCTTGTATGTCAGGGCATGCTCCAAATGAGACATTGGTGTCCTGGGGTATTTCCTCCCAGATCTGGACCAGGGCATCAAAGAGCACCTGGACAGTCTGAGGTGCAACCTGGCAGCATCAGATGGACCAAAACATGATATCCCAGAAGTGTTCTATTGGTTTTGTTAAGGTGAGTGTGGTGGCCATTCAATGGCATCAATTCCTTCACCGTCAAGGAACTGCCTGCATACTCTCGCCACATGAGGCCGGGTATTGTCGTGCACCAGGAGGAACTCAGGACTCACTGCACCAGTTTAGGGTCTGACAGTGGGTCCAAGGATTTCATCCTGATACCTATTGGCAGTCAGGGTGCCATTGTCTAGCCTGTAGAGGTCTGCTCGTCCTTCTGTGGATATGCCTCCCCAGACCATCACTGACCCACCACCAAAACATGCTGAAGGATGTTACAGGCAGCATAACATTCTCCACGGCTTCTCCAGACCCTTTCACGTCTGTCACATGTGCTCAGGGTGAACCTGCTTTCAGGTCTCTGTTGGGTAATGAATAAGCGCTATCTTTAGCATGAGATGCATTTACCTGCCAGTCCCTTACTATATTTCTACTGTCTGTATTGGTTTTATCTTGGTTCAATAAAGTGGATTGTTTGGAGTGCAGCCAATCAGACTTCCTTTGTTCTCCTCTGCCATCCTGGAGGAGTTGGACTGCCTCTGCAACCTCTGTAGGTTCCAGGTATCGCCTCATGCTTCCAGCAATGACACTGACCCTAACCAAATGCAAACTAGTGAAAAACAGTCAGGTGCCCTCCACCTGTAAACCATTCCTGTTTTGAGGGTCAATCGTAGTAACTAGCAAATTAATTTGCTATTTCTTGAGGATTAGTGATTTTAGTTTTATCTTTTGGGTTGATAAGGCATGGTATTTTAGTACTAGTATGCAGGGATTTCATTTTATTTGCTAGGTATTTCCCTGCTTTGTTTCCATTAAAGAAGTAGTTGAGTTTTAATCTTTGCGTACTTCTATCAAATTGGTACATTAGCAAGGAGCAAAATTTGTTCCTTAGTCTTGAGAGTGTATTCGAGGTGATTTGATCAATTTGAGCTTTATTTTGCATTTCTAGTTTGCGAATAGCCTGTAGTAAGTCATTAAGCTGTTTTTTTCTTGCTTTGTAGCTTTAGCGCACATTTGTAAAATTATATCACGTATATATGCTCCGTGAGCGCACCAAAAGGGTGCCAGAGTTTGATACAGATTGCGAATTTATATGGAAGAACTCCTCAAAATGTTTTTTTTTTTTTCCAAAAAAGATTTTTATTAGAAGAAAGCAGGCATAACAATAAATATACAGACGTGAATCCAAAATTGGACAGATTACTGTATGTCAACTCCCGTGTCGCAGACGGGTCAAAGCATAACAGGCAATACAAAACATAACGTTGTCAAACATTTAGTCAACATAATATTACAATCCAGGAATTGTACCACAAATAAGAAATGAGTTAGGAGATATATTGTCTTTTGACCGTTGAGCAGAATTTTCTGTCAGGGAAGTGTGAAGTGTGTGATATTGAATATGAACAGCATCTATGGAAACCTTAGATCCATTTCACGTGTCCAAGAATTGGAAATGTAAGTGTTATGGAGCGTAATACGTCTGTTTGAGGTACAGCATTCTGTATTGGTTATGGTACGAAGATAAGAGTAGAACACAGGCGAGAGCTAAAGATCAGGTAGAAAGAGGGTTAGTTAGTAATTAGAGTAACTTGGTGATAATGTAAGTATATAGAAAGGGAGAAAGAAAAAAAAGAGAGAAAGAAAAAAGAAAAAAGGGGGGGGTAGGGAGGGGAGGGAAAAGCTTATGGTATGGTAAAACGGAAAAATGGAGTATATTCTTGCGGGTAGGTGGCTTTCAACATGTGAAATGCGTCACAATAGAAATATCAGCTTATAGTTGAATCCATCGTGCGAATCAAGACAGTCAACCGGGTAATATGCGGATACAAGTTCCAAAGGAGCAAGCCTTGGTAAAGGACAAAAAGGTATATCTAGGCATAGATCGAGAGGTATCTCAGAAAAGAGAACATTCCCCAGTGTCAGAATAGGTCTAGACAATCATTGCTGCATTAGTAGGTGGTAGGTAGGGGTGGTTTTAAAATGCTTCCAACAGGCCCAAGTTCCCCTGAATCTCTCGGGATGTTCCTTGGCAACAGAGATCAGTTCCTTCATTTCCTCAGTTCTATTGATCCTCGCAAACCATTCACGGATAGTGGGAATATTTGTCGAGCGCCAATGGACTGGGACACACTGTTTTGCGGCGTTAACCATGTGCATGGCGAGTGATTTACGATATGTCCGGGATGGGAGCGAGGAGTGATGCAGTAGAAATTGTACAGGGGTGAGCTCCAGGCTATACGTAGTTACTCGTGCAATTGTGGATTGAACTCTCCCCTAAAATGGCTGCAGTATTGGGCAGTCTCACCAAATGTGCATGAGTGTACCCTTAGCCAGGTGACATCTCCAACAAGAGTCCAAGACATTGGGGTTGAACTGTTGAAGCAGGGATGGAACTCTGTACCATCTAGAGTATAGCTTAAAGTTGCTTTCCTGAGTGGAAACACATATGGAGTCCTTGTGAATAAGTGCGTAAATATGATCCCAGTCAAGATGTTTTTCAAGTATCAAGTAATTGTTGGGGATTTTTATAATGGACAAATTTACATGCCAGAGGTTGTGTGGTTTCAATAAGTGGTTATCCAAAATAGTAATTGAAACCGGCGCATGGTCTGACCACGTTATATTGCCTATGGTTGATGTGGTAACATCTTGCAGTAGCCATTTATCTACCAATATAAGGTCAATTCTCGAATAAGATTGGTGTCTAACTGAACAACAGGTGTAATTTCTTTCACCTGCATGTTGACACCTCCAAACGTCACAGACATCTTCATTTATTAGAAAGGGGTTGGGGTAGTCTTTTTTGAGATTTTGCTGAGTCTAGGTTTCTGTCAACTATGAGGTTGAAGTCACCAGATAGTCACCACATGGTATAAGGGAACCAGAATGATTTTTGGAGATTAGTTTGAAGAGCTTGGTAAAGTATCTTTTTTGATGAGTATTGGGTGCATATGTATTATCTATTGTATATATAAGAATTAGATACCGGCCTTCGGGGCTGAGATATTTTTATGAAGAACTAAGTTTAGTGTATCTCTAATAACAGTGAGTACTCTTCTTTTTTTTCAGAGGCATTGGCATTATAGACATGTGGAAACTTTTTGTGTGAGCATTTAGGAGGGGCCGAATCTACAAAATGAGCCTCTTTAACACAGAGTATATCACATTTATCTTTAAATGCCTGTTTCCACATGTTTGTATGTTTGGCCAGATGATTCAAGCCATTGACATTAAAAGGGGATCATTTTTATACCCATTGAATAGATATATTTACCAATATTAATCAGGGCTTAACCAAGGTGCCCGTAAAGCGGTAATACATTTTTATGCACATGTCAGTTTAACCATTTAGACTGTCAGGAATTACATGATAGTAGCAACAAAAAGGAAAAAAATAAACAAATACAGATAACTAAACAGATAGCAAATCAGTAAAAAATAGGATCTTAGCCAAGATACGAAAGCAATGAAAATTGCATAGTACTTTTGGGGAAAAAACAAGTGATCTTGCCATTGGCAGGCATACTTACAGGTAGTGTGTTCAGTAAGGGTAGTACCCTCAGTGCCTATAAGTGACATAAGATTGCAAATATACGGTCAATGTTTAATTTGGCATTTGTGAGTGACCAGGTTCCACTCTGGAAATGCTCTAGTGGAGGTAGAATGTTATGGGTCGCTTTCTGGGAGAATGTCCCACTCTCTAAAACATTACAGACCTTCCTCTATGTTGATTGTGATGATTGCGTCATTTCTGGTGATGGTCAATTTAGTGGGGTGACCCCAATGATAAATCATTTTTTTTTTCATAGAGCTTTTGTTATTGGGAGGAGATTTTTCCTGAGTTGCATGGTGTGCTTACATAAATCTGTGAAAATCTGTAAAGAGGAGAATTGTGCCGGCAAATTTTGGGGTTTGCACACAATTTCCATGATTTTTTCTTTGACATGAAAAAAAATTAATTCTCATCAAGACATCTTGAGGTATTTTATCTGGCAAATAGGAAGGTTTTGGAAGGCGATGTATTCTATCGATGGTGATATCTGTCTTAAAACATTGGGAAGGGTAACTAGTGGCTTGGTAAAGAACATCAAAAAATTGTCGATGAACAAAAGCTAATTTGTGACACATTCTCTACTGAACTGAAAGCCTTTGATGGATTTATTGGCTCTCAAGACCACAACCAGTTGCTCCAAGTAGTTTACAATATTGGTGACAATAGGCAATTCTGTTGAGTACTGTCAATATAACATGGTTTGGAAATGGCGCCATTGACTCTAATTCTGGAAAAGTAATTATGGTAGAGCCATGATGTTATGAAGGAGAGAAGTCTTCAAAGATGGCCAACAAACTTGATCAAAATGCTTCTCGGCTTCTACTGTTAACCTCCCTAGTGGTATGATTATGTCAGTATTTCTGTGATTATGTCAGTATTTTTGTGCTCAAAGCGGTACATTGTTTTCAATGGAAATATGTTGTTTTTTTATTGTAGGCTTGTAATTCTTAGGAATAACTCACTGAAATCTGTTTAAACAAGAGTCTAGTAGACATCCTTGGTGCAATAAAGTTTAATAAATTAAATCATAAATTATATTATAATAAAAAATAATAATATAATAATAAATTAAATAATGTAATCAATTAAATAATGTAATCTAATCAAACACACAGAACTATGTCCAAACAATATTATATAGACACTGCATTTTGTTTTAGAAAAAATCATGGGTGTGGTAAATTTTGAAACACGGGACTGCACAAAATCGCAATCAGGACAGTGGAACCTTGTTTCCTTACAGATTTTTTTTCCACTCTCATCTTGCTGAGAGCAACATACCACGCACATCCGTATAGGTGCTGCCTTTTTTTGGGTTGGTGGGATGTGGTCCATAAAATGACGTCCAGTTAGACGTTCTGGGTTGACAACTCCCACAGCACGCCGTCCGGATCTACCCACAGACACTGATGGTGTTTGATGCTTGAGGAAAAAGGATTTTGCCACTTTCCAGATAAAGTCTGCATGAACCACTGGCTTGTCACTGTTTTTGCGGAACAAAATATAGGCATTCCACAAGCACTGTTCCAGAAGATGCCAGAAAATCTTTTTATAGTATTTCCTTTGCTGCTTTCTCATTGCCGGATAAAAAGTCCCACCTTTTGTTTGTACCATCACTGTGGAGGCATTGTGAACGGTACTCATTAGGCACACATCCTTCTTGTCCCGCCATCTAAATGCAATAATTTTGCCTTTCTGCCAGGCAACTAATTCTCCAGACTTCAGTTTGTTTTTTGCAAACATCGATGGCAGGTTGCGCTGGTTAGCCCGAACGGTTCCATATGCATCCATTTTGTGCTGAAGAAGAACCTCGTAAAGTTCTGGAGAGGTGTAGAAATTGTCCGTCGTTACACAGTAGCCTTGGTTTAGCAGAGGCTCAATCAGTGATAGGACAGAAGATGTCGCCATTCCATAGTTGCTGTACTTGGGATCAAATTTCGTGCCTTTGCCAGTATTTGATTGTGTTCCAGATGTAGCCGGTAGAGGATTCGCACAGCAGGTAGGATTTGATGCCAAATCGTGCTCTCTTGGATGAGATATACTGTATCCAGCTGAGCCTTCCCTTGTAGGCCATTAGACTTTCATCTATGCTAATGTCTCTCTCTGGCACATAGCTCTGCTGGAAATTTCATACAATTATTTGGGAGATTTCCCAAATTTTTTTTAGCTTGGGAGCCAGATGAGTCGTTATATATCAAAATCTTCATTTGTGAAGTGCAAAAATTTCATAATAAGGGAAAAGCTGTACTCCGACATGATGGTGCCAAAGAACGGCGTGGCGACCATTTTGTTTGTGGCCCAGTACCACTTCTCCAGCGGTTTCCCTACCACAGAATAATTAGGCTAAGAAACAGCCAAATGTCCTCTTTGGTGACAGGTTTCCACTTTCTGCTTTGTGAAAACCGGCTGTGTGGGGCAGCTATTTGTTGTGCTGCGTACCTATTTGTCTCCGTCACGATAATTTCAATAACCTCATCGGTCAGAAACAATTCCAAGTACGCCAAGGGGTTGTCACCTTCAACTTGGATTTTCATACCGGGTACGCTGGTAAACGTATATCTTGGTGGCGCTGGTGTATCAAAATCAATAGTGCACCACGTGCGCAGATCACACACGTCAATCTCAGATTCGCCGCTGTCTTCACTTTCGGTGTCTGAAGACAAATCGCCACATGAGTCGCTATCACTCAATTCAAGTAGCTCCTCACTGCCGCTGTTCGCTAGCTCATCACAAACCGCTTTAGCACTAGCGAGGCGCTTTTTGGAAGCCATGAGCGCAAAACCGTTTTTAGTCACAGAAACTGAAAAACTGCACTATGGGAATATCTGAGGTAAAGTTACAATGTATGCACTAGAGCAGGGGTGGGCAACTGTGGCCCTCCAGCTGTTGTAGAACTACAAGTCTCATGAGGCATTGCAAAACTGACAGTTACAAGCATGACTCCCAAAGGCAGAGGCATGACGGGACTTGTAGTTCACCAACAGCTGGAGGGCCACAGTTGCCCACCCTTGCACTAGAGTAACACTTTGTTTTGACACTGATCTATTGTTATAACTCCCACCTCCCGCAAGCCCACTCACGCTGATCACAGTGACCAGCGTAAGATACCAGGGAAGCAGGGAAGGAGACCTGGGACTGGTGGAGGGGATGGCTGCATGAGGCTCAGGACCCGGGACATGGGTCAGGACCAGGTACTTAGTTTGTGGTGACCCCGAGTCTGGCTCGGGGTTACCGCTTTTGACAGCTAGATTTAACCCCGAGCCAGGCTCAGGAAAACCGCTAGGGAGGTTACGAAACATAGAGAAATCATCCCTCAGCAGCTGTAGAGATCAGTAATTCATTGTCACCATACTTTAAAATGTATAATGGAACAAGGCAGGGATGTCCATCTTTGCCTCTGCTATTTGTTTTAGGGCCATTATTGGCTACGGTCCGAAATAGTGCAGATGTTAAAGGAATTCAAACAGGAGACATAGAACATAAAGTCACGGCATACGCAGCCAATACATTTTTTACGTTGTAAATCCTAGGTTAAAATTATCAAACTTAATGAAAATATTATGGAGAACTATCAAATTTAAAAATTAATCTTTCAAAGTCAGAGATATTAAATATTAGTGTCCTGAAGACAGAAAGAAAGGCTGTACAGGAAATTGTTCTTGGGAAAACTAGCTATAGAGCAGATGATTTCATATGTGGTGAATGGGGAATCCAGCTTTGAGCAAACTGCTGTGGGCAGCATGGGAAGTGCAGTGTCTTTTATATAAGAGGACATTTTCTCTTAGAGCAGTTCAGAATATTGGTTGTTAATGTTAAAGAGATTTCAGTAGAATGAATGGAAGTCTTTGAATGAGTTTGTAGATCTGTTATGGAAAGTGCAGGCAAGTAGACAACCACATTTGTTCCCGAATTGGAGGTGAAAGCTGCATAGTTTGTCATAAGCAAAGAGAAAACGACAATCAAAAATTTGACAAAGCTGGGATCTGTCATTAGAAACTTCTAAAAGTGTTTTTGGAGAGCATGAAGATTTGTGATTAAATGTGATGATTGAAATTTTTTGATAAAGCAATGCTATTTGGTTGAAGGACTTCTTTTTCAATTGGGATGCATGGAATATGAATACACCATACAGAAAGGGCTTCCAATTGAATTGTGGGGTGGGGTGTAATTTTGGGCATTGAATGAAGTAAACTAAATTGTGACTTGGGATATGTCATACAATTATGCAGTGTCATTTGGAAAATTTGTCATTAAAGTATCATGAACAGATGCATTGTAATATCTAAGTTGAGTGCTTTATGTAAAGCCAATAAAACTGTAAAAATTAAATTATGAAATAATATCCCAATACAAGATATGGAAAACTCTTCTCAAAAATGCTGCACTGTCCCTTTAACCGCTTGCCTACAGGGCACTTATACCCCCTTCCTGCCCAGGCCAATTTTCAGCTTTCAGTGCTGTCAAACTTTGAATGACAATTGCGTGGTCATGCAACTGTACTCATATGACATTTTTATCATTTTTTTAAGAGAGATAGAGGTTTTTTTTGGTGGTATTTAATCATCTCTGGGTTTTTTATTTTTAGCTAAACAAACCAAAAAAACCTGAACATTTTGAAAAAAACATTTTTTTAGTTTGTTATAAAATTTTGTAAATAAGTGATTTTTCTCCTTCACTGATGTGCGCTAATGAGGCTGCAGTGATGGGCACTGATGGGCACTGATAGGCTGCACTGATGGGCAGTCATGAAGAGGCACTAGTAGGTGGCACTGATGGACATTGACAGGCATCACCGATGGGCACTGAAAGGCAGCACTTATATATGGCACTGATAGGCGGCACTGATAGGCGGCACTGACTGGCACTGATACGTGGCACTGATTGGCAACATTGATAGGCGGCACTGACAGGTGGCACTGAAAGGCAGCTCAGATGGGCACTGATATGTGGCATTGATGTGCACTGGTAGGCACTGATATGTGGCATTGATGTGGCACTGATGGGCACTGGCAGGTGGCATTGATGAGCACCGATAGCTGGCATTGATGGACACTGACAGGTGGCACTGATGGGGCTACACTGGTCATCATTTTGCCGCACTTTTTGTCATTTGAAAATATGCTATTAATGCACCAAAATGAGTATTGAAAAAACACACAAGACTCCATGCCCAAAAAAGGTTGTTTGACTTTTTAATACATATTTTGGTGAAGTTTTAACAACCATTTTGCTGCTTTTTTTCATTACACATTTTTTAAAAAAATGTGAGTTAAAATTTTTATGTGCATTTTAGTTTTGGATTTTTTAAAATGTATTTTGGCTAATTTTTTACTTTCGTTTTTGTGCGTGTTCTGGAAACTCATGCAAAATGCATGTCATGTTTGCGGTGCCATTATTTGGTAATCACACCCAAAAGTGGCTAGTAGTTTGCTAAAATATGCATAAAAATCAAATCAAAATGCACTTTAAAAAAGTGCCAAAATACACGCTAAGAAAAGTGCCAAAATGTGCATTACAAACCACACCAAAATGCATGTTAAAATAATCTGTGCCAAAATATGCATTATAGCAACTAAACATATGTTTGCAAAAGTGCCAAAATGCATATTAAAAAAACCCACATCAAAATGCTTGTTAAAAAAAATACATCATGTTAAAAAGTGGTAAAATGAAAGCAAATAATGCTAAAATGCGCAATAAAAAGAAGCCAAAATACACATTTAAATGTGCCAAAATGTGCTTTACCATTGTCAGTGCTTATTATTTTCATGTAATTACATAGTCTTTTTAACTTTGGTTTCACTGTTTAAACTCAGGTGATCTGTAGTCACACAATCATCCAAGGAGATCGCATGCAGCCCCTCCTCCTTCTACACAGATCTCAGCTGTTCTCAGAGGAAAAACCTCTCCTCTCTTCTACTTCTGAGAACAAATGTTCTCCACATCATAAACAGGGGGACAGAGATGATGTTTCCCTGAGAACTGCAGAGAACTTAAATGAGATAAATTATCTCTGCTTAATAAACGTACACCATTGTCATCAAGCATTAACCTCATTGCTATAGCTCTTATCTAAAGCCAAAATGTTGCAATTAGTCATTGTTCTTAAAAATTGGATGTATGTTTTATTCTTCAATCTATGGACACACTTTTCAGTCACCTTCTGAAATATGTACCTAAAATATAGACTAAATTTATTGGGGTTTTTTTCACCTGCATTGGAAATCACACTTGATGACCCATTTTGTGTTTTTTGACCCCTTATCAGTGCACCCCTGGTTCCCTCCATTTATAACCCAACCTTTATCCACTGCAGCTGTTGATTCTTTTTTTATAACCAGACTGCCCAGGGAGTTCCCACCCTCTGTGACGTAGTAGTACATTACAATATACTACAACATTCTCTTCTTACATATTACTCTGTGATGTATATGCAGTTTGACAAACAGATAAACCCTTTCAATATGTCAGACTTTATATATACATCTTTGAAGTTTCCATTGTAGATCCTGCTTCCTTTCCAAGTCAGGAAGGTCCAAGGGACCCTTCCTGACTTCATTACATATCAGGTAGATTGCCTGGCAAAGTAAAATTTAGGTTTTGAACCAGGGGCGGACTGACAACTCATGTGGCCCCTGGGCAATAGGGGATCATGGGGCCCCTGTGTCCTTGCCCACACTCAAAAAAACCTATAAAAAAGGTACCAGGGGCATTTCATGGGCCCCCTACTGACCCCGTGCCTTCGGGCAGTGCCTGAATGCTTGAATGGTCAGTCCACCACTGCTCTGAACTGACTGAATCAATAGCAGGGAAAAGACTTTGAAATTCAGGCATTTCTATTTCCTTTGTGATTGTTTTGATATGTGTTATAAAAGATTTCAGTTAAACAAAACTATAATGGCGTCTGGTCAATTGTAATTTTATTACAAACATTATTTTACAAATTAACATGACAAAGGATTCCCAGAGCACTGCAGGGCAGCTGCAGATAGAACACACTACCAGCAGTACTTTTCTTTCAGGCAAGCAAGCATTTCTTTTGGCCTTACAATAATGCATTATTTAGAAAATATGAACAAAACCACTGCACAGTATATGCCTTTTACATCATAATATGTTTCTTAATATGGTGTTTAAGCACATTATAGGCCAAGGCAGGGTTTTGTATAAGTAGATACAACTAGTTATGAGTGAATAATTTGCAAGTCAGGTGATTTTTATATTTGTCGGAATGAATTCATGCATATTTTCCAATCTTTTCAGAATTGTGTAATTCATGCTTTATGATTGCCTACATTTTTAAAAGGGTTCTTAATAAAGAAAATGACAGATATTTAAATAGTTGTAAGTGGTATATATTATTGGTACTTATAATCTACTTAAATGAACATTTTGAGATTTGAGATAGAAAACACACCGACTTTTTAATAATGTCACAAAAATGGTGTTCTTCCACATATTTTTTTCATTTGAAGTATTTTCTGAGTTACAGCATATTTTAACAATTTATTGAATGTATAGGTATTTCAGCTCATGATACAAATATGTTTCTAATTTTAATTTACTTATATGCATCTTCTTAAGGCTCCCACATAATTATGCTCTCATAATGCCTTCACAATATTTAAAAATGTATGAGGCAAAATACCATGGCCAATATATTTATTTAAAGCGTAATTAACATATCTGTATGAATACAACATTAATCTTCTCTAATGAAAGGACACAAAACTATTTTGCAATATCCAACAGGGGCTCCAGGTAGATTAAATGAAATTATTCTTCCTTTAGCTTCTAATTGGAGCTCACTGTATTATTAATTTAGGTGTTGACATTCTTTTTAATTAATATTGCTGAATAGCTTCAACTGATTATATAGGAAGCCAAAAAACAATGGCCAAAGCAAATATGACAAACAAAAGAACATTGTATAGAGAGCTTATACACATTGTTGACTAAATATGGTATTTGAGAGGAGCAGCCAATACAAGTAATGTGGAAAAATGTTTGTTGAAAGCATGACAGTTTTTGGCAGGCTATCCAAAAAGCGTTCTTCTGAATCTCCTCTGAAATAATTATTTTAATGGCAAAATACTCCAGATAATATCCCAGTTTACTCAAGAATGATTTGCTTTATGAATAATAGCCATAAATAGCAGATAGGGGGAACAGCAGCGAGTTTACATATACATGCTGGCAACCTAGTTTTTACACCTCCAGTCCTATAAGTAGGATAAAGAAAGAGGCATCTTTTTTTCTGTATTGTTATCAGCTACAGATCTCTGAACTCCAGTCTTTTATATGAGCTTGATTACACATTGTCACAGTTTTCAAAAAAATAAATCCAGATTTGCTTGCCTTGAGACTAGTAAATCTGGGACTTTATTTTATTATTCAGAGGATGTTATGCATACCTAAGAACATGTTGGAGATACAGGTTTTTCCTATCTAGAATCTCTAACAGCGTTCCTGTGTAAGGAAATAGCATCACCTTAATGTTGTACTCTTGTAATACAGAGCAAGAGGCAGCTGGGTGAGAAAAAAGCTGGAAGGAGGGCAAGTTTAGCTCTCTCCTCTGATTCTCCAAATCTTTCTACCACAAAATAAATGACAGGTGTGCAAGACATGGAAGCCATAATATGAATTAGGAGAGCTGAACAGCACTTAAATATCATTACGTAGGAAACATTTAGTAAATGAGCTGCCCACTACCAAAGAGAAGGATGGAAGGAAGAGGGCCCAGTGCCTCATGTGACTGAAGTGAGTAAAACTAGAAAAAAGGTGTATATACACTACAAAATAAAAAAGTGTCAAGGCAAAATGGGGGGAGGATCTTTGTGCCCAACCTTGAGTTTGGTTTTGAAATGTTCCCACACATTGATGCATGTTATCTATTCTTGTATGTCACACTGCTAGGTATGTCTGATTATGTTTGTATATATGTGACACTTTGTCTGTTCACCTTCTCTCTGTTCACATGCAGATTACCTTAGAGTTTATATTTAACCACTTGCCTTCCTGAGGATTTACCCTCCTTCCTGACCAGGCCATTTTTTGCGTTATGGCGCTGTGTTACTTTAACTGACGATTGCGCGGTCATGCAATGCTGCACCCAAATTAAATGTATGTACTTTTTTTCCCATTTTGCTTGAGGTGATTGTAGCCATATTAGTGCATTTGCGACAGAAACAATTGAGTACTGTCTGTGATACTTTATTATTTGCACTAACAAACAATTTTAAGGACAAGCTTTCGGGGAGTGTCCCCTTCTTCAGGTCAAAGCAGTACTAAGAATGAGAATTCTATTTGACACAAAAGATAACGGCCTGAATTTGGACTTGGGATTCCTCACTCATTATCCAACAGTTTTATGACTATCACCTCAAGCATCACTCCCTCTGTGAGTGTTGTCTCCCCCCCAGACTTTGCTTTTGCTGTGTCTTATCTTATCTCTGTTCTCTTTTTTTTTTTCTTCCAACTCCAAACCATCTCCTTTGTGATCGGTACTGCTTTGACCTGAAGAAGGGGACACTCCCCGAAAGCGCTTCCTTAAAATTGTTTGTTAGTGGAAATAAAAAAACGTATCACGGACAGTACTCAATTCTTTTTCCCATGAATCGAGCTTTCTTTTGGTGGTATTTGATCACCTGTATGTTTTTTATTTTTTTGCACTATAACTAAAAACATCGACAATTTTGAGAAAAAAATAAAATTTTTTACTTTTTCCTATTAAACATGTCCAGTAAAAAAATTTTAAAAATCAAATTTCGTCATAAATTTAGGCCAACATGTATTCTGCTACATATCTTTACTAAAAAAAAAATCAATACATGTAAATTAATTGGTTTATGTGAAAGGTATAATGTTTACAAATGGCGGGATAGATACTGGAATTTTTTTTTTTTTTACTAGTAATGGGGGCGATCAGTGACTTATAGCGGAAAGGCAGGACTGCAGTAGACATTCTGATAGTGAGGGGAACTGACTTGGTGTCACTGACATCCCCAGTGACACCAATACAGTGATCAGTGCTAAAAGAAGCACTGACACTGTACTAACTGGGCAGGAAGGGGTTAACATGAGGGGTGATCAAAGTTTAACTGTGTGCAGGAAGTGTTTTACTAGGGGGCTGTGTCAGTGTGCTTCACTGCAAGCACACTGCTTTGGATGGCTGTGCACAGCCATCCAAAGCAGTGTGCCTGAACTGACAGGGAGGAGGACTGTTAGAAAACCAAAAAACAGTCCTTCTCCCCATCGGAGATTTTTAAAGAAAACATGAGTGAGCAGGCAGAACACATTTATTTTATTTCCTATGGGATTCATATTCAACTGTAGGTCATAACAGAATGGCACAATCATAAAACAAAACATGGCAACAAGTAAGCAAATGAAATGACCACGGTTCAAAAGTCTGCATTCCCTTAGTTCTTAATACTGTGTATTGCCCCCTTTAGCATCAATGACAGCTTCTGTGCAGAAGAATGCAAATTGTCTGCCAGTATTGTCTGATAACATGGTGCATTCATCTTGACATCAATTTTCACAAGATTCCCCGTGCCTTTACAGCTCACACACCCAAAAACATCAGTGAGTCACCACCATGCTTCACAGTGTGGATTTTGTTCTTGTCACTATAGGCCCTGTTGACCCCTTTCCAAACATAGCTCTCATAGTTGTTGCCACAAAGTATTGTTTTGGTCTTGTCACTCCAGTGTCAGGGATGCAGGCATCCAGCAAGGATGATCAGATCAGTTGGCTATACCTTAACCACTTGCCTACTGGGCACTTATACCCCCTTCCTGCCCAGACCAATTTTCATCTTTCAGCGCTGTCAAACTTTGACTGACAATTACTCAATCATGAAACACTGTACCCATATGAAATTTTTTGTCCTTTTTTTTACATAAATAGAACTTTCTTTTGGTGGTATTTAATCAGCACTGGTTTTTTTTTTTTTTTGCGCTATAAATGAAAAAATGACCCAACATTTTGAAAAAAAAAACCCCACATTTTTCTTTGTTTCTGTTGTTAAATTTTGAAAATAAGTAATTGTTCTTCATAAATTTTGTATAAAAGTATAACATTTATACTGATACATTTATTTGGCAAAAACAAATTAAATCTGTCTATATTATTTGGTCTTTGTTAAAGTAATAGAGTCTACAAGCTATGGTACCAATCATTGAAAACTGTTCACACCTGATCAAACCTGATGTACCAGGACAGTACAAATACCCACCAAATGACCCCTTTTTGGAAAGTAGACAGTCCAAGGTATTTAGTCAGGGGCATAGTGTGTTTTTTGAAGTTGTAATTTTTTCCCACAATTCTATTGAAAATGAAGATTTGTTTTTTTTGTTCAACAAAATTGATATATTAAAAATTTATTTCTCCCACACGGCATATGCATACTTGCAACTACACCCCAAAAACACATTCTACTACTCCTGAGTATGAAGATACCACATGTGTGAGGCTTTTTCACAGCCTAGCCACATAGAAAGGCCCAACATGCAAGGAGCACCGTCAGGTGACCTAGGGGTATAAATTACACATTTAATTTCCTGGCTACCTATTACACTTTTGAAGGCCCTGGAGCACCAGAACAATGGAATTACCCACAAAATGACCCCATTTTGAGAAGCAAACACCCCAACGTATATTCTGTGAGGCATAATGAGTATTATGAACATGTCATTTTTTTCCACAGGTTTTCGGAAAATGTGGACAGCAAATGAAAACGTTTTTTTTTTTAACACAATGTTGTCCATTTATAAGATATTTCCAACACATAGCACGTACATACCAACAATTGCACCCCAAAATACTTTCTGCTACTTCTCCTGAGTATGGGGATACCACATGTGTGAGACTTTTCCACAGCCACATACAGAACTGTAACATCCAAGTAGCACCTTTAGGCCTTCTAGGGGCAAAAATTACACATCTCATTTCTTGACAGCCTATCATGTTTTTGAAGGCTCTGGAGCACCAGGACAGTGGAAACACCCATAAAATTACCCCATTTTGGAAAGCAAACACTCCAACATATTTTTTGTGAGGCATATTGAGTCTTTTGAACATGTCTTTTTTTCCACAAGTTTTAAGAAAATGTGGAAAGAAAATGAAAATGTATTTTTTTTTAAAAAAAAACAAGTTGTCCATTTATAGGATATTTCTCACACATAGCATGTACATACCAAACATTACACCCCCAAATACATTCAGCTACCTCTCCTGATTAGGCAATACCACATGAGTTACTTTTCCACTGCATGGCCACAAAGAGAGCTCCAACATACGTTCTAGGGGCTAAAATTATACATCTAATTTCCTGACAACCAATCACATTTTTGAAGCCCCTGGAGCAACAGGAAAGTGGAAACACCTACAAAATGACCCCATTTTGGAAAAAAAACACCACAATGTATTTTCTAAGAGGCATAATGAGTCTTTTGATTATTTAATTTTTTTCCACAAGTTTTTGAAAAATGTGGAAAGAAAATGAAAATGTATGAAAATGAAAATGTATGAAAAGTTCTCAATTGATATTTCTAAACAAAACAGCATGCACATACCAAGAATTACACCCCAAAATACATTCTGCTACTCCTCTTGATTATGGGGATAGCACATGTGCAAGACCTTTTCAATTTCTGTACAGATTATGTGCCCAGCATTGCAACAAGTGTAACACAAAAATCAACAAACACTGTATAAAACTGTAGAAAACAATGTAAACAAAAGATTACCTGTGGTATGAGGAGAGCATTGGTCCAGGTCAATACAGGCAGCAGGCTGACATCCAGGCAGCAGGCAGGAACAAGGTCCATAAAAAGTCCTGGGTCAGTACAGCCAGCAGGCAGATATATGGTTAGCACAGCTATATTTTTTGGCTTCTTTGACCTGCTTCTGTTGGTGGAATGCTCTCAGGAAAGTGGCACTCATGAAGTCTGCTCACAGAATCAGAAAAAATGCTTTCTGGAGGGGATCCTTGCTGATAGATAAGGGACATGACAACTTCTTCTATACATTTGAGAAAGGCAGTGGGTCTTTCTGTGGATTTGGTGTAGGTGACGTACGCATTATATATAGCCAAATAAATAAAATTGATTGCAACTTTTTTATACCAGAAATGGGACCTTATTGTTGCTAAATAGGGCTGCAACATCTGATAATTGAAATCCACCCCATGTAGAGATTATAATCTTGAATGGCTTTTGAATTGGACCTTGTCTTCCAGTAATTTCCATTGAGGTGTCGTTGTTGATGGTGGACAGGATGTAAACGTCTCTCTTATCCTTCCACTTCAGGGCCAGAAATTCATAGTTTCTTAGGCTTGCTGATTCCCCCCTTTGTAGCCTGGTATTTACTAGAGATTGTAGGAAGCCCTTCCTGTTTTTATCAGGAGGTACTGCAGGCCAAGGTTTTCTCACGGTACAGGTGTCAGAAAAAAGGGCAGACTAGTATAGAAATTATCCATGTAAATGTGACGGCTTTTTTGGAAAAGTGGATAAGCCAGGTCCCAGGCAATTTTTACATTTGTTCCAATATAGTTTGGACACTCAGGAGGCTGGATATATATATATATATATATATACAGTCAGGTCCATAAATATTGGGACATCGACACAATTCTAACATTTTTGGCTCTATACACCACCACAATGGATTTGAAATGAAACAAACAAGATGTGCTTTAACTGCAGACTGTCATCTTTAATTTGAGGGTATTTACATCCAAATCAGGTGAACGGTGTAGGAATTACAACAGTTTGCATATGTGCCTCTCACTCAGTAATGGGACAGAATAAAAATGATCAATCAAACTTTCACTTTTTAATACTTGGTTACAAATCCTTTGCAGTCAATTACAGCCTGAAGTCTGGAACGCATAGACATCACCAGACGCTGGGTTTCATACCTGGAGATGCTCTGCCAGGCCTCTACTGCAACTGTCTTCAGTTCCTGCTCGTTCTTGGGGCATTTTCCCTTCAGTTTTGTCTTCAGCAAGTGAAATGCATGCTCAATCGGATTCAGGTCAGGTGATCGACTTGGCCATTGCAGAACATTCCACTTCTTTCCCTTAAAAAACTCTTTGGTTGCTTTTGCAGTATGCTTTGGGTCATTGTCCATCTGCACTGTGAAGCGGCGTCCAATGAGTTGTGAAGCATTTGGCTGAATATGAGCAGATAATATTGCCCGAAACACTTCAGAATTCATCCTGCTGCTTTTGTCAGCAGTCACATCATCAATAAATACAAGAGAACCAGTTCCATTGGCAGCCATACATGCTCACGCCATGACACTACCACCACCATGCTTCACTGATGAGGTGGTATGCTTAGGATCATGAGCAGTTCCTTTCCTTCTCCATACTCTTCTCTTCCCATCGCTCTGGTACATGTTGATCTTGGTCTCATCTGTCCATAGGATGTTTTTCCAGAACTGTGAAGGCTTTTTTAGATGTTGTTTGGCAAACTCTAATCTGGCCTTCCTGTTTTTGAGGCTCACCAATGGTTTCCATCTTGTGGTGAACGATCTGTATTCACTCTGGTGAAGTCTTCTCTTGATTGTTGACTTTGACACACATACACCTACCTCCTGGAGAGTGTTCTTGATCTGGCCAACTGTTGTGAAGGGTGTTTTCTTCACCAGGGAAAGAATTCTTCGGTCATCTACCACAGTTGTTTTCCGTGGTCTTCTGGGTCTTTTGGTGTTGCTGAGCTCACTGGTGCGTTCCTTCTTTTTAAGAATGTTCCAAACAGTTGTTTTGGCCACGCCTAATGTTTTTGCTATCTCTCTGATGGGTTTGTTTTGTTTTTTCAGCCCAATGATGGCTTGCTTCACCGATAGTGACAGCTCTTTGGATCTCATCTTGAGAGTTGACAGCAACAGATTCCAAATGCAAATAGCACACTTGAAATGAACTCTGGACCCTTTATCTGCTCATTATAATTGGGATAATGAGGGAATAACACACACCTGGCCATGGAACAGCTGAGAAGCCAATTGTCCCATTACTTTTGGTCCCTTACTAAGTGGAAGGCACATGTGCAAACTGTTGTAATTCCTACACCGTTCACCTGATTTGGATGTAAATACCCTCAAATTAAAGCTGACAGTCTGCAGTTAAAGGACATCTTGTTTGTTTCATTTCAAATCTATTGTGGTGGTGTACAGAGCCAAAAATGTTAGAATTGTGTTGATGTCCCAATATTTATGGACCTGACTGTATATATATATATATATATATATATATATATATATATATATATATATATATGTACACACATACACACAAACACACACATATACACAGAATGCATATCAATATCCCGTGGCTCTTTCACAAAGCTTGTAGAGCTTTACTCCATATCTTTCCCTCTTACTTGGAATATATTGCTTAATTTCCAGCTGGCCAGTGAAGTGGACAAGGGATTCAACCACACATACATTTTTATTGGGGAAAAGAAGTTCAGCAAATCTTTGGGAAAAAAAATTAAGAAGAGTGCAAATTTTGTATAATTTGTCATAGTTGGGATGATCTCTTGGAGGGCACTGGGTATTCTCACTGAAATGAAGGAAACACATGATCATCTCATAGTGTGTGTCAGGGATCCTACAGCGGTAGCCTCTAGCACTCCACAGACCGGATTCCCCCAAGGCGCGGAATCTAAGTCCCTACCTGCTTGTTCACCAGGGCCACTGATGGTGGGGATGGACTTGGAGCAGGCCGAGACCAGGTCGCGGCCCCTGAGTTCACCCAGCTGTGGTAGAAGCACCGTTGGAGGTGTATAGCAGGTGAGAGTCTGATGTGAGGAGGTCATAAGAACAACGTCAGGCAGGCCGGGTCGGTAACAGTGGTGGCAGCGTGGTACAAAATCAGCAGGCAGAGGAATAAACAGGTCACAAGCCGGGTTCGTTAACAGGAGATCAGAACGTGCAGGGTTAAGCAGGAGAATGGTCAGACAAGCCAGGGATCAGAACAGGAGACAGACAGCAAACCAGGGTCAGGCAGGCTCGGCAACAAGACAATCTACTAAATAGGAACTTCAGGAAACAGGTAAGACCATATGGCACTTGAGCATTGCAAGAGCTGGGTTTAAATAGGCCGCCCAACTCCTGACAGGCGCGTCTGGGTCCTAGTGCCTGCCTGCCTGTATGTCTTTTCAGGATTCTACGCATGTGCAGATTCGATCGCCGTGGCGATCTTCCCATTCCCTGACAGTGTGACCTGGGCATTACAGCAGAATAAATTGGTATGTGGTGGATTGGGTATGTGGACCAGTATGCATGTCCTTAATTTTTTTTGTAAGCCCCATGTTAACGGTGAGGCCCACAAATAACTTAAATTCCTCCAATGTAAGATGTTCAAATGGATGGGCATAGGATGAACTGGGGTTGTTAGAAATTAATTGTTGGGTAAAAAGGTTTGTCTTATCCACAATAAACTGTAGTAAAGTGTTTGGCAAAAATAAATAAAAAAAAATCAATTGATGAAAAAGTGTTGGCCTGAACACCTGGCTGTGTGGTGAAAGGGGGAATGCTTGCTGATCTGGAGTTGGAGGGCAGCCATAATGGGTTGGCAAGAGCATCTGGGAGGTATGTTTGGGCCCTGATTCTTGGGGGTTGATGGAATATTCCAGTGCTGGTACTGGGTCTTTCCTCTATGAGTCTAGCGCCATTGGCGTTTGCAGATTGACCAGTGGGGTGTATGGCACTGCTGGTATCTGCCTTGTTTTCAAAACGCCGTATCATTTTAGGAGGGACCCTTTCCTCCCCTGACTCAGTCGCTGATCCACTGCTTTCTATGGGATCATACACTGAATCAGAATCGGAGAGTGAGAGCTCCCCGCTACTCCGATCCATCATACTGAGGTTTTTTAACGCCTCCTCACTAGTGTAAACTTGTTTTGACATGGCTGGCTCTAGTGGCACTGGGACAGGTAGACTACTGATCTTGGCTGTAGGATGGGTACTCTGGTGATGGTGGCTGTGTAACAGTAATCTGAATGTGGCTGTGTGACGGTACTCTGCTGATGGTGGCACTGATGAATGACAGGTGCACTGCTGATGGGCAACAGGTACACTGATGGGTGACAGGTACACTGATGGGCACTGATGGGTGACAGGTGCACTGCTAGCCAACAGGTACACTGATGGGCACTGCTGGGTAACACGTGCACTGCTGGGCACTGCTGGGTGACAGGTGCACTGCTGATGGTCACTGATGGGCGACAGATGCACTGCTGATGAGCACTGATGGGTGATGGGTACACTGATGGGTGATAGGTGCACTGCCGGTCATGTGACAGGTAAACGGATGGGCTACGGGCACACTGATGAGCAACAGATGCACTGCTGATGGGCACTGATGGGTGACAGATGCACTCATGGGCGACAGGTACACTGATCAGCACTGATAGGCAACAGGTGCATTGCTGATCGGCACTGATGGCGACAGGTGCAGTGATGGGCAACAGGTGCACTGCTGATGGGTGACAGATGCACTGATGGGCGACGGGTACACTGATCAGCACTGATAGGTGACAGGTACACTGATGGACACTGATGGATGACAGGTGCACTGATGGGCACTGATGGGTGACAGGTGCACTGCTGATGGGCACTGATGGGCGACAGATGCACTGATGGGCGACGGGTAAACTTATTGGCACAGATGGGTGACAGGTGCACTGATGGGCAACAGGTACACTAATGGGCACTGTGACAGGGGCTGTATTGTGTGTATGCACTGTAAAAACGGCAACTCACTGTTAGAAGATTCCTTTCCTCATACAAGATCTGTGTGTGAGGAGAGGAAGCTGGTAACAGTGAGTTACTGCTCTGTATTTACATTTGTGACAGACTGATTGCACACAAACTACTAAAGCAACCCTGGTCAACTTGCCAGCCAGCTAACCAACAACAGTGGTCAGCAGCCCCAGTCTAAAAATGGCTTTTATCAGCAAGGAACATGGAGAGGTATCAGTTATCAAAAAGGGGGATAAGACAGCCAGTTCAACTTGCCATCCAGCTAGCCAACAACCAAATTAACCCGTCTAACAATATGCGTTTAAAAACAGGGGTTTAGTTAGCACACATTTGCAAATACATACATAAGCCACAGAGCCACATCACTGCACCCTGACATTTTGTGGTCCTAACCCTACAAATGTTGGGAGTCCTCATAGTAGAGGCACATGTATTTAATGGATAGACCAAGGGCAGGTGATCCTGAGGGAGCCCACCCCTCCTTAGAAAGGTACAGGAGCGCACTGCACACCCAGCATATAGCACAATGGCAGCCAGGGTATCCAGTGCACCCACTAACCTCCATTACAGCATACAAAAGAGTGGTCACCGCCCTGGTCTATAACTGGCTTTTACAGCAGTGAACATGGACAGGCATCTCATATCAAACTACTAAAGCTACCCTGTTCAACTTGCCAGCCAGCTAACGTACAACAGTGGTCAGCAGCCCCAGTCTAAAAATGGCTTTTGTGATTGCACACAGCCTGTCACATGGTAAAGAACCGCAGCCAATGGCTCTTTACCATGATCGATGATCTGCGTCCAAGGGGCACAGATCACCAGCAATCGCTGTGCGGAGTGCTCCCGCAGCCATTAATGCGTGGTTAGAGTGGGAGGACATCATATGACATCCGCCCAGAATGAAAGAACCATCCCCCCCCATCATTTCCTTATATGGCGGGCAAGAGGAGGTTAAGGAATCAGGAACCAGACTGAATAAATCATAAAATGTAAGTGATAAATAAAAGTGACAGTGCAAAACTCCACATAATTACCTAACTAACTATATACAAAAAGGAGGGAGCACACATGAGCAGGACAAGGTCAGTACAGGGACAGGAGGTAAGGGAGCAGTGAGCTAAGTACTGGGAGCTGGAAGTGGGAAGCAGGATACAGGGAGGTCACATGAGCAGGTCTCAAGGTCAGGTGCAAGGATCAGGAACAAGGATCAGGCTCAAGCAGGGACATGGTTTGCAGGAAGAACAATGAAGCATTGAACTCCAGTCAAAGGCGGACTTATATACCTCCCAGCAATACACATCAAATGCAGCCTAATTACTTGTACAGTCCAGCTGATGGGAGAAACCCACTGGTGGCTGCTAGAACTACACCCTTCAGTTCCAGGAACAGTGCCACCAGCAGGTGACCCAAGTAATGACACAGGTCTTGATGGTTCCCCTTCCTTGAGGAGTGGCCTTCAGATACTCCATTCTGAAACAGGAACCTCAGGCTGGGCATCAGGAACAGGACCCTCAGACTGGGCATCAGGACACTCAGGATGGGCATTGGGAACAGGACTTTCAGACTGGGCATTGGGAACAGGATTCTCAGACTGAGCATCAGGACCCTCAGGCTGGGCATCAGGAACAGGATCCTCTGGTTGAACAGCAGACACAGCATCAAAGGCAAGCTTGACAGAAGATAGGAGATCACCAGAGGCAGATTTAGCAGCAAACAGCAGGGAATCAGCAGCAGACTGAGCCCCATTGGCAAACAGAGGCAGGTTAAACCCCATCAGCAGGCAGTATAGAGGGGTACTGGATCCCATATAGCTGCGCAATGGTAAGGGGATCAGTGAAGTCAATTTGATTAGCCAGCAAATAGTACATGGAGTCAAAATGGACAGTGGACCACCAGCCACCAGCAGGTGACCTAAATATTGACAGATTACAGTGTGCCAGATGCTGTGAGGCATGCCCAGGTGTTGTTGGACATATTGTAACAATTTTTTGTGGAACTGGCACAGTAAATGGCAACTCAACCATGAAAGAAGTTCAAGTATCATTACATTATGTTCCTTGAGACAATCACACCATCTTTTTCCAGAGAAGCCTGTGTTTCTCCTGAGGTTACCTGTGGGTTTTTCTTTGTATCCTAAACAATTCTTCTGGCAGTTGTGGCTGCAATATTGCTTAGTCTAACTGACCTTGGCTTGGTATCAAGAGATCCCTGAATTTTCCACTTTTTAATATGTGATTGAACCATACTGACAGGCATAGTCAAGGGTTTAGGTATCTTTTTATATCATTTTCCATCTTTATAAAGTTCCATTACTTTGTAATGCAGGTCTTTTGATAGTTCTTTTCTGCTCCCTGTGGCTCAGTTTCTAGCCTGCCCAGTGCATCCATGTGAGAGCTAAAAAAAATCATTGATTTATATACAGACTAGTTGCAATTTAAAAAGGAACAGATCTAGCACAGGAAGCATCTTCAGGTAATCAAACATACATACTGGGCAGTAATGATGGCCAGTTAGTGGTATATTCTTTTCTTGTGCTGCCCTAGGTAACACAAGAGTCGGGCACACCCCATCAGCACCCCAGCATCACCACCACCCTGTTCCACCACCAACCAACAGCTCCTCGCCGGCCGCCAACAACCAATCACCTGTCACTGCCCCCCGGCACCCCCACTATAAGATAGAAATATATAAGGACAGTGGTTCATACAGTAAACTCGGCGTAGAGCTATTCACCCTGAGGTCATCACAGAGGACAAGGGGGCACTGTTTGCATCTGGAGGAAAATAAATTTAATCTCCAAACACAGGAAGGTTTCTTCACAGTGAGAGCTGTGAAAATGTGGAATAGACTCCCTCAAGAGTTGGTTCTGGCCAGCTCAGTGGATTGCTTAAAAACAAAAAGCCTGGATTGTTTCTTACACCGTGTTCCAAATTATTATGCAAATGATATTTTTCTCATTTACCTAAATAATTGATGTAAATAACAGTCAGCATAATTCTCATGTTATCAACTATTAAGAATACAATTCAAATTTTATTGAACAAACCTCCTAATGATAACAGGATTTAAAAAAAAAACAAAAAAAAAACTTCCAATGCACTGTTCCAAATTATTACGCACAGTAAGTTTTAAAACACTTTATAGGTTGTAAAGAACTGAAAATTGTCATTTGTTGTGTTTGCAGCATATTTACTGAAATCAAAAGCTATTTCAATCAAACTTTTAACAACATTTTAACTTTTTAAACATTTTAACAGGTCATGTTACATTGTTACATAGGACCCCTTATTTGATAGCAGCTTCACAAGTCTTGCATCCATTGAACTTGTGAGTTTTTGGACAGTTTCTGCTTGAATTTGTTTGCAAGATGACAGAATAGCCTCCCAGAGCTGCTGTTTGGATGTAAACTGCCTCCCACCCTCATAGATCTTTTGCTTGAGGATGCTCCAAAGGTTCTCAATAGGATTGAGGTCAGGGGAGGATGGAGGCCACACCATGACTTTCTCTCCTTTTATCCCCATAACAGCCATTGATGCAGAGGTATTTTTTGCAGCAGGAGATGGTGCATTGTCATGCATGTAGATGATTTTATTACGGAAAGCATAGTTCTTCCTTCTGTACCAGAGAAGAAAGTGGTCAGTCATAAACTCCACATACTTTGCAGAGGTCATCTTTACACCTTCGGGGCCCCTAAAGGGGCCAACCAGCTCTGTTCCCATGATTCCGGCCCAAAACATGACT
Source organism: Staurois parvus (assembly GCF_062004578.1). Lineage (NCBI taxonomy): Eukaryota > Metazoa > Chordata > Amphibia > Anura > Ranidae > Staurois > Staurois parvus. The sequence goes on from NW_028317949.1 coordinate 15,902,652, forward strand.
CCACCACTGCCTTGCTGACGTTGTAGCCTTGTTGGAAGAGGGTGGCCGCCCACCAACCATCCACTACTCTATCCATCTGGACCATCCAGGGTTGCACGGCACTCATCAGTGAACAGGACTGTTTGAAAATTAGTCTTCATGGATTTTTATGCCCAATGCAGCTGTTTCTGCTTGTGAGCATTGGTTATTGGTGGCCAAATAGAAGGTTTATGCACAGTTGCAAGACTCTGGAGGACTCTACACCTTGATGTCCGTGAGACTCCAGAGGCACCAGCAGCTTCAAATATCTGTTTGCTGCTATGTAATGGTATTTTAGCAGCTGCTCTCTTGATCCTATGAATGGATCTGGCAGAAATCTTCCTCAATGTGCCTTTATCTGCACTCTGTGCTCTGAATCAGCCACAAATCTCTTAATAGTGTGATGATCACGCTTACGTTTTCGTGAAATATTGAATGTTTTCATACCTCGTCCAAGGCATCGAACTATTTCACTCTTTTCGGGAACAGCAGAGAGATCCTTTTTCTTCCCCATGTTGCTTGAAAATGGTGCTCTGCTTAATAATGTGGAACACCCTCCTTTAGTAGTTTTTCCTTAAATTGGGCTCACCGGCCAATCTAATTATCACAGGTGTCCGAGATTGTTTTCAGTGATCAAAAGAGCCCTGAGACACAATGCCATCCATGAGTTAAAATGAAAAACAAAATATTCAATCTTTGTGACACTTAAATAGAACTTGCATAATAATTTGGAACACGATGTAGATACACAGAATATAACTGGATACTAACATTTATAGGTAAAGTTGATCCAGGGAATATCCGATTGCCTCTCGGGGGATCAGAAAGGATTTTTTCTCCCAGCAGGAGTAAATTGGATCATGCTTTGCTGGGTGTGTTTGCCTTCCTCTGGATCAACTGTGGGTATAGGATTATAACTTTTTTTTTTCTATGGTTGAAGTGGATGGATTTTTGTCTTTTTTCAGCCAGACTATCTATGTGACTGAACTCCACTGATAATGCTGAACCTATAACTAAGTATACAGATACATGTAGACAGAGCCCACAGCATTATATCGGATGGGGATTACATGTGATCTGACCTCTATAGGGGACATAGCTGATTCTATAGCTCAGTGTACAGATCTCCGTGTTAACAGAGCCCTGTATCCTCCTATGAAGATTATATAAAGGACAGGTCATGTGGATTATATAAGCTGCTCTCTTTCTGCTCCACCAGGTGATGCAGGTTACCTGGTGTCTTCTGCTGCTGTGCCAGGCTCACCATCTCACTCTGCTTCCACTGGAGTGATTTCACCCCTTTTGCCAACCCACTGCAACTCTACTTTCTGGTGACATCAGAGCCCACTGGGGCAACAAAGTACTGGGATGCAGTGCTCTTTTCTTTTGCTTCCCTAGCACACCCCTGTTGCCACCACTCTCTGCCACAGTTAACCACCCTCGCTGCCAACAACCAATCATCCAACACCCCCCGTCACCACCACCCTCCACTACCAACCCCACCCCCCACCAACACTCGATCAAAATATTTAAGAAGAACTCTCTTGCACAAGAAGAAGTTATCCATCCACACGCCCGCCACCCCAGGCAAACACCTCGTTTGCCTCACAGAAAATACAGAGCTGTGGCCAGCCCAATGCTTGGAGATCCTTGCATAGTGCAGCTACTGAGAACTGTGTGAAGAGAGTTGAAAGTGGTGGAATCATATACTAAATGTATGCTGTCAATGCATGCAGAGCAACAGAGCTAACAGTGTGTGTGCTGTGTGCAGGCTCGGGAAAGCTTCATTCAGGTGGTGAGGTGGCAAGATGTACTTGTTTATATGACAATGCATTTTGAAGGACTCTCCTTTGTCAAGTAAGCACACCTCCAGGATTTAAATCCACTGCTGCCAGCGCTCCTCATACAGTTCTCACTGGCTGCCTTCTACAAGTAAGCTTATAAGGTTAACCCTTTTATTACCATTACTATTGCCAGTCTTCCTGAGGCTGCTTCATACTTTAATTCTTGTCACCTAGGATGGAAGTGGGGAGATATCTCCTTTGTGGGAATATATACAGCAATTTTTTTTTTAGGAGCATTCCGTCAATGTTCTGTTTTGTATGAAAACCATTAAATAGACAGGAAAGAAATACCTACCCAATATGAATACAGATAGCAGTAAAAGGTTGCAAATATTCTAACACTCCTCTAACACTGATTGTACTAACTTTGTCAAAAGTACCTATGGCATACTTTTGTAGTACACCCTGTCCATGTGCTCCACTGCCCCTCCCTCCCTCTAATTTACTTGTTATTCCCACCTGTCGAAATTATACCTCAGAGTTACTCTGTGAATATAGCATCTGATAAAAAAGGTGCTGCTGCTTACCAAAAAATGGGCTATCCAATACAATTTATAAACACATCATTGCTCCTCCTTTTTTACCTCACCTGTTCATACCGTGCCTTATATGTGAACAGATATGCAGTGCTAAAAAAGCAATGATAAACAATGAAGTGAGATTATTGCAGGTGCCTTGTAGCACTATAAGTGACACAATATGGAGTGAATCGTTCCAAGTTGACGTATTGGCAAAGTGAATAAATAAATGTAAATCAGATGAAATAAAGTGACTTGAGTGATTAATGACATATATAATAAAAAGTCCAATAATAATGAAATCCGTGTTGGTGAAATCCGTGACTTGGAGATGATAATGTGATTGCACTCACCAGAAGCGCAATTTAAAAGCCCATTTGTGTTCAATATTGTCCTGTCATAGTCATCTGGATGTGGATAGGGATGTAGGAAATCATCTGGCACATGTCAGCATACAAGGTGATTTACAGGCCTCTCACACAATCTCCAGAGACATGTCATCAGATCTCATTGACCAGCGGATGGGAACACAGTGAGCACTGGGGAAACTCCACCTTGGGGGCTCGTTAATAATGAGCCAAAGTACAAAGTGCTTGATAGTGCAGTATTTTTAATAAATGGTCAAACAGAGTAAACTCACATCTGGTATTTGGTAAAACAAGATGGCCACCAGCCTTCCATGCGGCCTCAGCGGCGTGACGTCACAACAGCTAAGCTCCTCCCTAACACGTTTTGTGCTCGTGCACGTTTTCAAAGGGCTGTGGACACTGATTGTACTAACTTTGACACTGATTGTACTAGCTTTGTCAAAAGTACCCAGGGCATACGTTTGTAGCACACCCTGTCCCTCCATTTCCCCTCCCTCCCTTCCTCACATTTACTTGTTATTCCCACCTATCGAAATGATACCTCGGAGTTACTGTGTGAATATAGCAGCTGATAAAAATATTGCTGCTGCTCACAAAGAAAATGGGCTATCCAATGCAATTTATAAACACATCATTGCTCCTTCTTACCTCACCCGTCCATACCGTGCCTTATATTCATTAAAAAATACAAAGCATTCTATGAATTGTGGCAGACTAATTTAGCAGCCCCCTGTGGTCAGTGTGTAGTGGAGCAGCAGCTCACATAGCCATCACCGTAGCAATTCTGACTACAACAATAATTTCCAGCTTCTCCAGATATTCATCATGTATGAGTAATGCATACTTACATTGTACCAAGCAAGACCAATTTACACATACTGTACATCAGAAATAATAATTTCTGGTGTTCAGCTTTAAAGCAAATGAGACATACAGAGTGTCTTTCACAGTAAAAGTCTATTTGCCAATATTTTAGGCAATGAGCCATGAGATACATTTTAGCCATTCAGAAATTAGCAGTTTTTAGTGAAGGCTTCAGCATAACAAAATTATTATATAAGGTATGTAAAAATGCATAGTTAATATAATGTATATCAAAATTATTACCTGACGTTTTGGGCTCTTCCTAGAAATCATTGGAGTCTTGCCACACATAGCGATCTATATCGAAAATCTTGCCTTTTGCCAAGAAGTTGCCACTACGTAAATCCCCCTTTTTATCACAATTATTCAGTGAGGATATTCATCACATTGATGGGTCAAACAGGAAACACTGGAGGGAGAGGGGCCAAGTATCAACTTTTATTATGAGGTTAAGGTTATTACAGTAGATTTTGGTCCTAGGGTGCTCCAGGAAAAAGATGAAACTACCCAAAAGCACATTAAGGAGCCTGCTATAGTATTGGAGTGGCATTTAAATAAATGTAAAACCACTACAGGTCTGCTTTTTAAATATCTTGTGTAGTATGTTTGTTTAAAATACCAATATATTTTAAATTGTCTTTGCCTGCAGTACTTGCTCTATTATAAAGTGAACCAGAATGCAGGGCCTATATCACCTGCTGGTGGCACTGTGGCTTCCAGAGTGTGGTTCCAGTGGCTGCCAGCAGGTGTCTCCCAGTAGCCAGCTGATTCCAGTAATCGGTCTGCCCCTGATTCGGGCTGCTGGGAAGGTATATAACTCCTAAATAACTTTCTTCACTGACTCAATGTTTTGTCTGTGTTCCTTATACCCTGTTATTGATGTGCTGCTCTTGACCTTGATCCTGATTCCTGCTGTGATCCTGTCCCAGTACCTGCCTTCTTTTCCCTAAGAAATGGATAATCAAATGATGGGTGGGATATATAACTAGAGAGAATAAAATGTTTAATTTTGGTCCTGAACTCACATGTACACTATTATAAGAACAAGTATAATCAATATAAGATGTCTGATTCAAGCAGTCAAGCACTTGTGTGAACAGTTTTATTTGCGGAATAAGGTTAATCTAATCATCTGCAGATTCCCATGTCACCCAATTCAACACTGTGGTGACGCTCATTTATTGTCCAAAAAGCAACCCTTTTACAGGTAAAACAACTCATATGTATTTCAATGCATATTTATCCATTTGGTTTTCAGTTTTTTTTTCCATTCAATTATTACCATATTACATTTGAGAAATGTTATTTTCTATTTATTTTACAACGTACAGCTTTGACTACTTTCTAAAGTTTAGTCAAAGCAGTAAGTACCCGTGCAGTCCATTAATGCAACTCTTTCCTAAGGAGAAGCTGATGATATTGATGCATACCTATGTCATATACGTTGACATGGAATTAAAGGTAGCCCTAATATTTTCACTTATTTTTTACACAGTTCAATGCTACCTAGGTAGAAATCATTTTGTGACCTTTAAATTTGTTCTGAAACTAATGAAAACAGAGCTAAATGGATCTGCAGGAAAGAAAATAAAGCCACATCCATACAGTAATTTGCCAAAATCCATGCCATTTTCATGAGTTGTGATGTGACATTCTTTGCTAAACAGTAAGTGTTTAGTAAAACACTTTGGTTTTTGGTTCTAGACCTAAAATAATAGCTACATGCAATGTAAAACTCCACTTCTGCTGAGACAAAAAAAAAAAAAAATCCTCTCTGGTACTGTCAGGGCTCCAGGTATGACCAGAGATGTGTGGACTGACACAGGGAAACGCAGGCTTCAAGTATGGTGTAAAACAATATAATTTATTAAAAGCTACACAGTACACCCAAGCACACAGTGCAAAAACCAAACCTCCAACAGATCACAATATGTGCGGGAACACAAACGTAGTCAGGTAGGCCGGGTTAGTAACTATTGGGCAGAGAAGGTACAAAGGAGCAGGCAGGAGAGTGGTCAGGAATAGCTGGTGTCGGTGCAGACAGAGTTCTAGCAGAGTCCAGATCAGGCAGGAATATCAGGCAGGAATATCAGGCAGGAAGTAGGTACAGGGGCTCATGGGAACAAACACCAAGGCAGTGACTGCAGGCCTGGCCATTGCTTAAATACACCTCCTGCAATCAGCCTCAGGTGATGGCTTGATTGTAGGAGTGAAATTCTGGCTGCTGAGAGCACCCGCTGGCCAGCACTGGTACTGCAGCCCACAAGGCAGGTGAGCCCCAGCACCACCTCTACTGAGGCCATTCCTGACAGGTACATTTATACACATAAGAAGGTTTATAATAAATTCTATTTTATTAAGTGTTCTTGCATGGCAAGACCACTTACTGTTATCTCACATATATATTCTTATTATTATAGCCAAATTTACCACCCTAACTCCTCCCACAGTTTTTACACTACATAGACAGTAATATACCGAAACATGCGGATTGTTCCCGATTGGTGTGCTATTACTTTTTGGAACGTTTCGCCGAATGGTTCACGAAATATCGGCGTTTTTGTGGTGAAATTGGTCCCATGAATGGAATGAATGGCGGAATGTTCAAAACTAGAGTGGGAGCTGACAAAAGCTAGAGTGTGAGCTGAAAAATCAGGACATGATTTCTAAGCTGCCATCACTCCATTTTCAAGCCCACCTACACAAATCTTATATCAAAACATTCAGCTATCCCTGCTTCCACTAAAAAATATCCACGACTAAGCCATAGTCCTGATAGCTTTCACAATATGACCATTTGTTTGCAACTCACGCCGCCCATCTCAAGCCACTCCACCCAGTTACTCCGCCCACTCCAGTTGTAGACTACTGGTGGAGGCAAGAACACTTCACACATTTTCCCCAGAAATGGTAGCTTTTCTAGTTTCCTCATCTTATTCTGTACTTTAGATACTAAGAACTTCCATTGCAGTAACATTTCCAAAGAGACCTCTGAATGGCAGTGTCTTCCACTGATAATATCTTAGCTCAGTAATGTAAAATGAAAAAACCTTCAGTTCCACATTTTTGTGGATGCATGTCAAGAATATCACCTCTGATATGAACTTTAGTAGAGACGTAGCAAATTGATTTTCCCCCCCAATTATATATACCTAGGTGGATGCTGCATCTGTTCCCTGCTGACTCTAAGTGTGAGAACTCAGCGATCACATGACAGCGATCACATGAGTTCTCTGCTGTGCCTGTTCATGCTGACAGGGGAAAGGTCTGTGTTGTTTATGTATAGACCTCTCCCCTGGCAGCTCTGCCAATGATCACCGAGTCCAGGCTGAGAATCGTGTGCCAGGACCCAATGATTGACATGCCGAGGAGCCAACAGCAGTTTGAGTATATATATACACACACACACACATATATGTGATTTTGCACGTCCCCTACACCCTGTAGCAGTACTTCTGCTATAGGGCAGTCAGGAAGCCATTAAAAACCTCCCAAAGAAGCCTGGTGGCTTTTTTTTTGGGTGGTAAATTTTTTGCAGGTTCTCATGGATTTTCCTCAGGTGTATATCCCTTCCACTTGATGAGATACTAAATCCCTTTTTTCTGCAGTCCAGAATTGCTTCTATCTCAAATTCTGTTTCCTCACCAACAGTAACTGGCAGTGGTGGTGGATCTTCCCTTCCTGTAAAACAATCTGAAATGACTGGTTTAAGAAGAGAAACATGAAAGACTGGATGTATCTTGTAAGATTGTGGAAGTGTCAGTTTGTAAGCCACATAATTAATTTTTCTTGTAACCACTTCCATACCGGGCACTTTTACCCACTTCCTGCCAAGGCCAATTTTCAGCTTTCAGCGCTCTCACACTTTGAATGACAATTACGCGGTCATGCAACACTGTACCCAAACTAAAATTTTTGCATTTTGTTCACACAACTAGAACTTTCTTTTGGTGGTATTTAATCACCACTGGGGTTTTTACTTTTTGCTAAATTAACAAAAAAAGACCGAAAATTAAAAAAAACAAAACTTTTCTTTGTTTCTGTTATAAAAGTTTGCAAATAAATAATTGTTCTTCATAAATTTAGGCCAAGATGTATTCTGCTACATTTCTTTGGTGAAAATAACTCAAATCAATATTTATTAATTAGTCTGTAGGAAAGTTATAGAGTTCAAAAACTATGGGATATATCTGAAAATTGATCAATCCTGAAGTACTGACAGCCAATCTAATTTCTTGAGGGCCAAAAATGTCAGAACAGTACAGATATCCCCCAAATGACCCCTTTTTGCAAAGTAGACAGTCCAATGTATTTCATAAGAGGCATGGCAAGTTTTTTGAAGTTGTAATTTTTTGTCATAGTTTTTTGGAAAATGAAGAAGTTAAAACAATTGTTTTCACAATTTTTTTTGTACATACTGTTACCAGTGCAGTACAGCAATATCATATAACTGGTGTGATGGTGATCAGGGACACTGACTGGTGACAGTATGAAAAAAAAAAAGATTTTTTTTTTAAATTTTTCAGTTTATTTTTTTCTCTTTTTTTAAGATTTATTTTTCATATTGCACTATGACCAAAGTAGTATAATGTTATCATGGTAACATTGTACTACTTTGGGGAATTGATCAGTATTTTTTTTTTTTTAACACACAATTTGATTGCTTATAGCAAATTATTTCTTTGCTATAAGCAAGCATTTAACTGAATGATATTGATTCATTCAGGGTTTTTTTTGTGATTAGCTGTGATTGGCCATGGCTAATCACATGACACAGATGGGCTATTATTGGCCCAGCTTGTGCATATGATCGCTGTGACCATTCACAGCTAGACACAGTTGTATACACCATAAACAATGGTAATAGAACTTGCTGCAGCACGGCCCTGTGGGCATGCGCAAAGCACGATCCGGGAAGAATGTCATATGATGGCAAGTTTAATCACAAATGGTCCAATAGACCCAACTTCTGAGAAAAGCAGGTAAGTTTCATTTTGGCAGTGGATAGCCAGACTCTGTCTCTGACTTTCTAAGCTGAATTCCCCCTCATCTTCTCTTATAGTCTCTTTGTGCCTTTTGTATAGCCTCTTGAAGAATTCAGTAGCTGGCTTAGATAATCTGTCCTTTACTGCGGGCACATACGTTTCTGGCAGAAGGTCAGGTAAGAAGGAAAGATGAAAACCATAGCTGGCCCAGAACTGAGTTTGATTAGTGGAAACATGAACTGAGTTATTGTAGGCACAAGACAGCAGGGGCACCCAATTATCCTATGATAAGGTAGAAACACCTGAAATATTGTTCTAGAGTCTGGTTGGTCCTTTCTATCTGGTCATTACTTTGTGGATGATAGGCTGAGGAAAAGCAGACATCAATGTTTGAGGTTTTGCAAAGGGTCTTCCAAAATCTGGATGTGAACTGCACACCTCTATCCGAAACAATGCCTTTCGGCAGCCTATGAAGCCTTACAATTTCCTTGATAAAGGTATGAGTCATGTCTGTGGCTGAGCCTGTGCCCACCATTGGAAAATATTGAGATGATTTGGATCCACTATTAACAGAATGGACATGAATTCTGAAGAAGGTATATCCATTAAAAAGCCCCATGCATTAGTGTTGCCACCCTTACTATGAAAACAGGTCACCCAGAATCTAACATAATCCTTACAATCTCAGGCCAGCCACCAAAATAAATGTTGGACGAGTTCAGTACTTTTGTGGACTCCAAAATCATTGACTAGTTTATGGTCATGGCATCCTTTGAGAACTTGAGCTCTCATTTCCTGTGGTGAAAAAAAGTTATAATTTGCCACAAAAAAAGTCCCTCTTGCTTCCGCAAAGTGTGAACTTCAGATTCTGAGCACTGGACAGAGGCCTGCTTGACAGCTGCTTTCAAATCAGGTTGCAGCAACAGTAAATTTTGAGAAGATAAGATGGTACTTTGGGAGTTTCTGGGAACATACATGAAAGTGCATCAGCTTTACCATTTTTGGACACTGGCCAGTAGGTTATATGAAAATTAACCTGGAGAAGAACAAGGTCCTTCGTGCTTGCCAGGGTCTAAGGCATTTAGCAGCTCTTAGATACTCCAAATTTTTGTGATCAGTGAAGATTATAACAGGTTGTCACGGTGTGGGGTCAGGTTCAGAAACTAATTGCTACAGCAGTTGTAAGGCTTACCTGAAACCAGCAGGATTGGTACACCAGCGGGTCACCCTGGGAATGACGCAGGCTCACCTGAGGTGCGGGGTCTAAGTATCCACCGGTCTTCACCAGAGCTCCTAATGGTGGAGATGGATTTGGCTGCATGTGAATACAAGGTCGTAGTCTCAGGATCACCCCACCAGGGGAAGGGCAGGCTGGAAACCAAGAGCGGATCAACAGTTTAGGGATAAGACAAAAGTGGAGTCAGTCACAAGCCAAAGGATGGTCACAAACGATATAGACAGCAACAGTAAGGATGAGGGGGATATTGGCTGAAAGGCACAATAATCTGGCAAGGAGGAAGTGCATGGACATGGCTTTTATAGGAAGTTCATGGGAGGAGCAAGGAGTTCAAGGTTTAAGAGAAAACAAGGCACAAGACAGGATTATCCAATAGATCAGGCAGAGTGTTATCCAGCATCTCAGGTAGCTCAGTGAGAAGAGTTACTACCTGACACAGTAGAAGTCCCAGGTTCAAGTCCAGGCCCTGACACAGGGTGGGCTGCTCCCTCCAAGTATCTCCATTCCTCTAATGCTGCTTTTATGGTCAACAGTTCCAAGTCCCCAACATCATAATTCCTCTCAGCTTGACTTAATTTCTGTGAGAAAGAGAGCTTTAGGTCATTGACGTTGTGACAAAATTGCCCCTGTAGCAACGTCCAAGGAGTCCACCTCCAGGGCATAGGGCAATGTAGGATCTGGGTGCTGTAACATTATAGCAGAGGTAAAAAGAGCTTTCAGTCTTTTAAAAGGTACTTGAGCCTCCTGAGACCTTTGGAATCAGGTGTGTTGATGTGTCAGCTGGGTGATAGAAGGGATGATAGTTGAGAACCCTTTAACCACTTGCCTATTGGGCACTTTTACCCCCTTCCTGCCCAAGCCAATGTTCAGCTTTCAGTGCTCTCACACTTTAAATGACAATTTTGCAGTCATGCAACACTGCACGCAAACAAAATTTTTATCTTTTTGTTGAGACATATAGAGCTTTCTTTTGGTGGTATTTAATCACCACTGGGTTTTTTGTTTTTTGCTAAACAAACTAAAAAAGTCTGAACATTCTTTTTAAAAAAGTTTTTCTTAGTTTCTGTTATAACATTTTGTAAACAAGTATTTTTTCTCTTTCACTGATGTGTGCTAATGAGGCTGCACTGATGGGCACTGATAGGCTGCACTGATGGGTGGCACTGATGAGGAGGCACTGGTAGGTGGCACTGATGGGTATTGATAGGCATCACTTGTGGGCATTGATATACATCACTGATGGGCACTGAATTACAGCTTGCATATATGGCACTGATAGGCAGCAGTGGTAAGCCGCACTGACTGTCACTGATAGGCGGTACTGATTGGAACTGTTAGGCACCCTGATGTTTAATGTAGATGTCCCTTCTGAGGAATGCTGCTTACCGGCTCTCCTCTCCTCATGCACTGGCAACGTAAGGAGAGGACTGCCAATAACCAGCAGTTCCTTGTTTGCATGTGATCAGCTGTGATTGGACACAGCTGATCACATGACAGCGCCAACGTCAACGGCTCTTTACTGTGATCAGTGATCCGTTGTGTCCCAGGGACACAGCACACCACTGATCGTCTCACCACGTACCCCAGGGGCACGAATGCGCAGTTAGAGCGGGAGGACATCATATGATGTCCTCTCAGAACAAGTTTACTACTGCCCATCCATCATTTCCTTATATGGAGGGTGGGAGGTGGTTAATTAACCTTCAGTAGAAATTAGCAAACCCCACAAATCTTTGCATGCTTTTCTTATCTGTTGGGCAGGCCACTCAAGAATAGCAGATACTTTTTAGAGGTCCATGACATTCCCATCTGTAGATATTATTAACTCCAATAATTGAGTGGTTTGTATTTCATATTTAATATAAGTGTATTCACACTTCTCCGCATTCACATAGAGTCCATGTTGCCTGAGGTGATCAATGCTTTTTTACGTGTACATGATGTAATTCTGGTAAGCAGAGAAAATTAGGAAGTCATCCCAATAGGCAATAAGGAAGTGTTCCAAAAATCCTCTAAAGATACTATTTACAAAGTGCTGGAAGGTGACCGGAGCATTACACAGTCCAAAAAGCGTTGCAAGATATTCAAAATGTCCAAAACAAGTTAAGAACGCCGTCTTCCATTTATACCCCTCTATAATCTGGGTTAAGTTGTAGGCACCCCGAAGGTCTAATTTTGTGAGAACCTGGGCATCCAGAACCTTTAATAAATTCATGGATGAGGGGCACGGGTAACAATTCGTAAAGGTGATTTTATTTAATTCTCTGTCATCCACACAGGGCCTGAGCATGTGATCTTTATTTTCGATAAAGAAAATCCCTGCACCTGCAGGAGAAGATGACAGATGAATGAATTCTCAATGAGGTGACAATATATCAGCTTTTTTTGTTATGGAATACATCCAGGAAGTTATGACAAGTGAATGGAACATGCTGACTGATATCAGATACTGGCTGAACAGCCAGGCAACTTTAAGAGTCTATGGGTTCAGGAACAAAGCAGCGCTGGCAACAATAGATTGATAGAAACACAATATTCCCCTTTAGGCTAATCGATCTTGGGGTTGTGAGCCCATAGCTAGGAAATTCCCAGAATCACAGGGGACAGGAGAGAATATTGCACATCAAAACACAGGAACTTCTGATGACCTGAGTCAGTTATTGTAAACATAGGTTTATTCTCTTGGGTAATAGGTAATATTGGGTAATAGGTTTAAACTCTTGGGTAATTGTGTCATCCGTCAAATGCTTGGTAAGTCTGTTTCTTGGGTTTAAGTGAAATCTGTAGCCTATTTGCTAATGTGAGGTCCATGAAACAGCTACATGCACCTGAGTCAATTATGGCCTGAAGATTGACTTCCCCTTTCACCACCTGTAGCGAGATGGGAAGAATGACATGAGCGGATGAAGCACCAGTAAGTGGGAGATTAGTGGAACAAGGAGACAAGGATTTACTGGGCCTCATTGGGCAACTGCAAAGTAAAGACATAGGCTGGCCTGCCGACAATGCATCCCCTCTTCAAGAGTTAGTTCCAAATGTACCAGACCAATTTACATGGGTTCTCCATCAGGAAAGACTGTTGAAGGAAAGGCTGGTGCAGTTGTGGTAGCCGAAGGAACGCTGGGCAGCATCCTGGCAGGTCTAAAAAATTTTCTTTGGTCCCTAGAGAAGCATTCTGGTACAAGAACCCTTGGTTTCGGCAGAGGCACTACACCTGTAGGAGCTGTAGCTGTGCGCTCAGGTATAGCAGAGGCTGATGTGGTAGCTGCACTAGCTGGATTCTGGTCGGCAGGAGAGGTAGCAACTGTAGGTGACTTTCAATCTGTAAGAAGCCATCTTGTAGATTCTTTACAGCTTGGGTGAGGGTTGCAACTTGCTGACACAAAGCCTCCAGTGGAGAAGAACCTCTGTCAACTTCTGACATATTGGCTGACTGGTATTGTCATGTACTTAGTCTTGAAGCCAAAATGATGAGAGAGCTCTCCTTGTGGCTAAGTATTCAGCATCCATGAATATGGTAACAGGGAGCCTAGAGAAGCAGGAATTGCTGACTTTGCCAAGGTAGTTGGTGCTGTAATGGTGATCTCTCTGTGGATGGGCTCCAGATGAGGAGAGTAGCTGGTCCTGGAATAGGTGCTGGATAGTGCTGACAGCACAAAGCAATGGGAAGTTACAGTAGGTTGGTCCCAGCAGACAGGTGCAGCAGGCTGATCACAGCAGACAGGTCACAGCAGACAAGTACAACAGGGAAGGAAAGACAGGAGACATGTGTAACAGAGGGTAAGCGGGACAGAACACACAAGGCAGACGGCAAACACTTAAAGCTTTATTAAAACAGACAACAGTAACTCAATGGGGAGTAGTGCAGGGAGAGAGAGTCCAAAATACTTGTAATCCAGCCCCGGTGGGCAAAGTTAAAGGCTCTACAGCAATTTGTAATCCAAGAGGCAGTTCATAAGCAGTCAGATAACACAAGGGGAGCATACACTCACGCAAAGCTGATGCGATAGTCCCAGGCAGAGCTGACAACGTTCCAGGCAGGGCTGATGTAGCTTCTGGGATCTCCCTTCCTCCAATGGAGCTCAGGTTGAGCCGGGGGGCCACTAGAGTCCAGATGGACCCCTCAGTGGTTGCCCAGCAGAATGGCACAACAAGAAAGACCAGCACTGGCCTCTTAAACCCCCTGAGCAGGAATAGAGGCGGAGGGGGGTCATTAGCGGTGACAATGAAGAGAATGGAACTACAGTAATTTAATTTGTAGCTGTACACAGAAAGGACTGGTTGGGCAGGATAATTAGTGGGGGGAAATACATTAATACAAAAGTAAGGCACTAATTAGGGATGTATACACTAATTGAATTTGGGACATTTTGTGGAGGGGCGAGTTAATTACAGCTAGGGGCCTTTGGCACACAGGAGTGAATACTAATTTGAGGAAGCTCTTCCTAAATTTGGGACCTTTTGTGGAGTGGCGAGTTAAATACAGCTAGGGGCCTTTGGCACACAGGAGTGAATACTAATTGGAGGAAGCTCTTCCTATGGCCAGGAGGGATTAGGAACAAAGAATTAATACCTGGGACTGGCAGAGACCCATATCATGACAACATGGTTAGGAGCAGGTGCCAAGGTCAAAATACCAGGAGTCAGCAGAGAAAGGATCAAAGCATGGTCAGGCTAGCTGAGGTCATACACAGGATGTAGACAGGAACAGATCTGTGGAACAAGCTGAGGTTAGAGCCAGGAGAGAGACAAGGGAGAGTCCAGAAGCAAGCCAGGTCAGTAATGGGAAGTCCAGAAGTATAGGCACACAGGAACATGGTATCAGATAGCTGAAGACCAGTTGGCAAGGTCTGTGAGCACTAAAAAGAGAAGTTGCAGTGCTAAACACAAAAATATTGAATATAAATACCATCAAGTGCAAAAAAATAAGGTTCACATAAAATAAAAAAATATATACTGTGGTCTGTGATAAACTGAATAGAATAGTCCCAATGTCCAATGTATAATAAATCTTCACGCAGTGATCCAGGAACAACAGATGTGTCACCTCCACAAATGGCTAGAATGAAAACTCACCAGAAGATGTTGCTGTTTAGAAAAACAACAATAGTGCTTGTATGATAATAAATTCCCAAGATACAATCCTTCAGTGTATCAGGAAACTTGATAGTCCTCCTCATATCCTGCTCTACCAGATGTCAGAACATGCACTTTCATCATAAGGGGCCGCCAGGCACTCGGAATGGTGGCACAACCTCAAGCAATAACGTATAACAACCCAACTCCGTTTCGCACGACAACGCGTCCTCAGGGGTTCAATTTAATATTTTTTGTTTTATGTGAATTTTATTTTTGCGCACTTGATGGTATTTATCTATTGATATTATTCAATATTTTTGTGTTTAGCGCTACAACTTCTCATTTTAGCACTTATAGGATCTTGGTATTTCGGTATCCATTGCATGCAGCTACACATCATATTTTCTGATTTTTTGGAATAGCGCTGACCTTATTTTGTTTTTTATATTTTTCACAAAGGTCTGTGAGCATCTGTCATCCTTATAAAGGTCAGAGGGTGCAAAGAGCTATTAAATGTCGAACAAATATTTGTGTGCTGTGAACGAATATTCAAGCGCTGAAAATGAATGCAACCATGCTGGGTATTAACAAGTGTGCCAGGCCTTTGAACCATTCTTCTCCTGCTTATCCCCTGACAGTAAATGTGTGTCCCAACCTTCCACAAATTCCTGATTATTGTTGTGGGTATGAGGTCTTGTCATAAATCTCAATGCACCCACAAAATAGGTGTAAAAACCAAAAGATCCTTAAGAGTACTAGGATTAGGTTAGAAATACATGATGTACAATATGGAAATAAATATGTGATGTCACATTTTGACCATAGATACATTATAAATTGTATATCAATCCACAAACGTTTCTTTCATTTTGGATGGAGAGTTGAGCAGGATTTGCTCCTTTAGGTTTTTATCACTATCTAAAGCTCTTTTTGAGATACTTACCTTCCCTTCCTGTCCTGCTGACAACAGTTTTAGTAGACAAAAATGAAACGAAAACATTTATACATGAACATAGACAGAAATAAACATTTGAAAGGGGTTCTAGCCTCACCCTACTCTATTTAAGAAAAATATTTTTATTTCTATCTGCCTGTTGCTATTGGAGAGTTTCTTTCAATTGCTGTGTAGTAAAACATTGTCAGGAGGACATTAAAGGATGTTAACATTCTTTAAAAGAGTTCCCCCATGACAGAAAAAAAGTGACACTCTTTATAATCCTTCCCGACAAACATTTTTTCGCTGGACATGCACTTTAATTAAATTTTGATGGCAAGCCCAGTAGGCTGAACAAAAAAAAAAAAAAACTGAAGAGCTCGGGGGTAGCTTATTGTACTAACTGTCCAATGTCAGTACAGTGGTCTCCCCACTGAGCTATTGTGTTCTGACTGGGGACTGCCCCCCCCCCCACACACACACACACCAGAACACTCTGGTCAGCTCTCACAGCCATTGGCTTCCAGCATTGATCAGATGCCAATCAGATGATGTTTTTCCAATATGCCTGTTTGACAGAATACCTATAAAAAACTTTATTTCAATCTATGATAAATCAGAATTGGAATGTGTTGCTGTATGTAAGCCAAGCTCATTTTAAAAGAAAATATATATATATATCAATAGCGAAATTGTGTGTCCTTGAGACTATGAAATTTGTACTGTTATGTAACACCACAAACAACTTTAAGGTGGCCCCAAGGTCCCAAGGTTTGTACTTTAGAGAATTTTAATTTTTTACTATAATCACACTCAATAGTTTGCCTATTAGCCCTAGAAATGCCAGAATTTACTAACATGATTTGCCACAATATATTTTAATGACATTGAGCCAAATTTTTGATCTGAAGAGTTTCAAACAGGAATTGCCAAAGCCTCAATGAATCCAACCCAGGTAGGTTCAGTTATCCCTAATAGTGTTGCTGGGAAAGTGGTGGTCAAAGTACTTGAACTTGTAAGACTGATATCACCCTGTGAGAGTAGGACATCATGGAGCCCCACCCCCCAGACGAGGGGTTTAAATCTTACAAACAAATGTTTAATACTGAGTGATTTCAAAATTAAAAATTTCATTCACCCAAATCAGTTTTATGATGTTGTCTATACTTACTAGGCTTAACATTATAACCCACCATGTCTATTTGTTCTTTAGCCACAGAAGAAAAGAACTCAAGAGTTCCAGATTTTTCATACTTACTTTTAAAGACTATCAAGCACTTTTTGGCAAGGATGAAAATTTAACTCATGCAATTTTATGTTATGGCAGCACTTTTATTACAAATAATTTTTATTTCTCAAAATACAAAAATATAATTTTACATGTACAAAAATAGAATGAACAAAGAATCACACACTCTCATTCAATAAATAACATAGTAAATATTATTTTAAAATAAAAATTATCCATATCTGTTTTGGTTTGCCTTTGTTATGTAAATGCTTGTCCACTGTATAATTTATGTAAAAAAGGAGGTTTCAATAAACTAAAAGATATAAGGTAAATAAAAGATATTATGTTAAAGGCACACAACAGGTTTTTAGCATTTTTTATTACCATACACTTCTTTAAAACTGCATTCCTTACTTAACTGTTGTTTTGTGTATCAAGGGTAGGAAAATAGTTATGAACATATCTACAGCATTTAAATAAGTGGAATATGTTACTTACAGCAATCTATGTTATCTTTATTAGTGATAACTGAATAAGCCTCATTAATCACTTTCATCACCTCCGTACAAATCTGCCAGCCTTTTGAATCGTGGCCCCCACTCATTTAAATAATGATAATTATGATTTTCTTCGGGTGTGGGTGATTCCAAGGAACTTAGAGACTCAGCAATGGAATCATCTCCTTCATAGGCATACGTCGCAAGAGAGTCATATGGAGGAGCAGTTGTGTCTGAATCATTTTCTTTTAGTCTTTTTTGAATGAAATCCTGTACATCAACATTTTCCCACAGAGGAACTGCTCTTTGTATGTGGAATATAGTATCAGGGATGATATCTCTTCTAGGTTTATTTTCCTCTCTGGCTTCAGGATTTCTTAATGCACCAATATCAAAAGCTTGAGTATCCTCCTCACCTCCTCCTTCATCATTATAGGTCACAACATTATCTCTCACATCATCCTTTGATACTTTAAATGGCTCTTTTTTTCTTTGCCTCTTTAAAGCTGCAAAGAGGACGACTAATGCTAAAATGTTAAAATAGAAAAGAAAATATTAATTGCAACAGAAAAAACGATTATATTGTTTCATACATTGCTATCATGTCATGTTATTGCTAGTGTGCTACAGTATGCAATATATATATATATATATATATATATATATTATACACACACAGTATATATATTGATTCTGTGAGTAACAACATTATTTTACATAAACAATATATATACGATTTTTAACAGGTTAAAGAGCAAACCATCACACATCGGTAAGCTGAAATCTTGAGAACTGGGAGTTAGTTCTAAAGGATAAGTCCACCCCAAAATTCTATTTGTGTTTTGGTAGATCCTGAATAGTTAAACCATCTTATGGTCTCTTCTTTCTCTTAGGAGCCCTATTTGTGAGATCCCATGCTTGAATTACAGGGTTTTCACATTTGCTGGAGTCATTAACATTTGTTACCACACTCCATTCTATTTCTTAATAATTTCCATTATGGATATGAATGGAACATGATGTTCTGAAACCCACAAAGCTGGTTGGGAAAACCTAAACTAACAGGTGGAAAAGAACAGAGTTTGGCATTATTGCAGGAAAATCTTGCTGTTGGAGTATGTAATACATAAAAATTTAGTTGAATCAACCTACTGGGCTCCAACTATAACTAAAATATCCATTCAGAGACCACTGATAATATAAAAGTAAAAAATAAATTTAAAATTTCACAAAATGAATAAAACTTTACTTCAAATATGCTATAAGGGCTAAATAAATACATTGTGTATTTATATTGTGGTGCATCAACACATTATGATTATATGATCTTTTGGTCTAATGCATTCATGAGTTGTTTTTGTTAGTAATGAAGTAAAAGGGGAATTAGCACAATGGCAAAAAAGAGAGTTCAACATAGGATAAATGTATTGATTAAATTTTGTAATTTAGCAAATGCTTTCATTTGATTATGGGTTAAACATTGATAACATTTAAGGTCCTCTACTGCAGATTATGAAGTAGCAGTTTTTAGGCTGTTTATTCAGTTAAGAGGACATTTGGCCATGTAGGCATATTTCAGCAAACCTAAGGACAAAATACTAAAGTCCTCAAACTTCCATCTTTAGTTTGGCCAATCTTGCAAATTAAACTGGACTTAATAGTCATTTTGCAAGTCTATATGAATACATTCCTGACATGTCACAATATACAGCAACATGTTTTCACAATATGTCTTTTATCACAACAACTTAGTTATTGAACTATAGCCAAAGACTATGCCTAGCCACAACTTAATATACTATAGTCTCCATGAGACAAGGCATAAAAATAAGTATTCTGCAGGCACAGGGTTTCAAAACTGTCTCATCCTTGAACAAGAATCCTATTTCAAGAAATAAAGGTTGAACCTGAATGATGCCAAACATAGAAATAACCTTCTGAGAAGAAGGAGAGATATATACAATGTAAGAGGGTGTGATGCTATCTCTGTTTAAAAGGTTAATGAATACCAAGGAGCCTGCTATTACCTAGCAGGCATGTACTTAATATGAATAAAAAATCTGATGGTAAGTCCACTTTACCTCTATGGGAGCAACCAAGAGAAGGGAGTCATGGGATGACAACTCTGAGGCAAGATCATTTTCAAGGAACCAGTATCAATTGGGCAAAGGGTTATAACCTGTCCAATCGAATGTATTTCCTGAAGAGGGACTTTTAAAATGTCTCAATGTGCAAAAGAGATGACATGTTATTTTTGATCATTTTCAATCTGCAGAATTTGATTTCATGTCTGTGGGTTCCGTAACTGTCGGTTAGTTTAAAAGCTGATATTATGTTACAGAAGCTATATTTACTAAGCATTTGTTTAAAACAGAAATAAGTATCATGGCCTCTACATAGACTATATCAATAGTTTATCTCAAACTGGGGAAACTAAGGAGAGTGTTAGTGCTTGATAATCATGTTTAAAACAATTAAACTCTGGGCATTTGTGGGTCACAAGTAAGTAAAGCCACATTTCTGTGTAGATTCTGCTCAGATACAGAAAACTGTGGGATATACTTTAGTCATAAGCACTCAAGAGAGCTGTATACTTTGCCAGGCAAAAATACTTCCCATCACTTCCCCAGAGGTAAAAAGAAACTGATTCTGAGAGGGAAATTAAGATGGGGACTGCAGACACAACTGAGGGAGCAGAAAATACTGGACTCTAGCACCAGCAGATACTGACAGGCATGCATGGGCTTGAACCACCACAGCTCCACAGTAGGTCCTATTCTTCCCTCCACTGATCACTTTATAGCTCACCCTCTCTCTCCCCTAGGTCCCAGAGCACTGTTGATTAGGACGCTCTGGATGCAAAGTTTTAGGGCATAAAAACAGCTCATTCAGGAGAATGAAATCCATTATTAGGAAGATTTAATCTTCCAGGGTTCACAGATTAAAAGAAAAAAGCAATCTTATGATTTAAAATTAATCCAGCAACTAAGAGGCCTGGAGTGGAAGCAAAAAAAGATGGGGCTTGGTGGATTGCCCATAAAAATGTTATGAGCATAGTAATAAGAATGGGAAGTTGCTTGTGCTCTGAAAAAATTAGTAGATAACGCATTTGTTCACAAACTAACCTTGATCACTAGGAAACAGATTGTGAAGATGTCCTAAATAGCACAGCAGTTTAAGGATTACTAGTGGCAATCCCTAAATCATTATAAAAATGGAGGGGAAAAATCATCTGGAAGAGGTGATATACTGCACACTTTCTAGCTAAATTTTGAAGAGCCTGGATTAGGAAAGTACTGTTGTAGAGAAAGCCTTGACCTTGAAGGATATGGCTACAGGAAAAGGATCTGGTCCAGATGCCTTACAAGAAATTGTTATTTTTAAAATGTGCATTACTTATTGGAGCTATGTGAATATTTCCACTCAATCATTGCAGAGGAGAGAATGCATCTTGAAACATTGCTAGTTTATGTTATCCTTAATCTCAAAGAAGGAAAAAATGTCATTAAATGTCCTAATTATTGGCCCATTTTTTTAAATACTGAAAGAAATGTGTGTTGGCAAAAAGCCTAATAGATAAAATCAAGCCATATATGGTTCAACTCCTAGATTGTAAGATCCAAGGATCAGGGCCCTCCTATCCCTCTTGTATTGAAATGTATTGTTGCTGTATTGTCTCCAGTTATATTGTAAAGTGCTGAGCAAACTGTTGGCGCTATATAAATCCTGTATAATAATAATAATAACTAATCCACTGAGACCAAGTTGGTTTTGTATCAGAAGCCAGAGATTATTCACAACAGGTAATGTTATTCATTGGGTTAGATAGCATAATCTCCCCTGATAAAGTTTGTCCTTTGATGCTGACAAAGTGTTAGACTTTTTCAAGCATGAGGTCATGGTCTGGAGGGGAATTTGAGAAGAAAAAACTCCAGTGGATTAACACAATGGGGTTGATTTACTAATACTGGAGAGTGCAAAATCTGGTGCAGCTCTACATAGAAACCAATCAGATTCCAGGTTTTTTCTCAAAGCTTAATTGAACAAGCTGAAGTTAGAATCTGATTGCTATGTACAGTTGCTCCATATTTTGCACTCTCCAGTTTTAGGAAATCAACTCCAATATATACTGGGACAAGAATGCATTTACTTGTCTGGGAAGGATACAAATCATTAAAATTAACATACTACCCAGGGAAATGTTTTTCTTCTGGACACTTCCTATATAGATTCCTGGACAAATTTTCTGTATAGCTTGAACCCTGTTTCAGACTTTTGTGTGGCAGCAAATGAGAGCCAGAATCACATACTCATTTTAAGGAAAACCAACATTGTGTGTGGGTTAGGACTGCCAGATTTGGAGTTTTATTTTAATGCTATGTTAGTGGAGTGTAATGGAGTATTAAAGGAATAGTAGGCGCTTTAAGGAAACTTTAAAACCAGAGAAGTGGAATGCAAGTTGTCTTCTGGTTGTAATGTTTCCTTAAAGCACCTACTATTCTTTTAGCACTGTAAGTGCAATCTTTTGTAATTTTACACTTTTAATAAATGTAATTACACTATGGGAGCTTCCCTCTCTTGGTATTACATGAGATGGTCCATGCGAAGGAGAGGAACATCTAGGAACCAGCAGGATAATTGTACCAGAGGAACATAGCACATCAGGGATTGAGAATAAACCTTGAGCGCTTTTGACCTGCTTTCAAAAGATGTCAAAAAATCATGGTGAGTGTTGTGGAAAAGGGGGAGCATGAGTGGAAGGATTGATTTGATCACCACATTTTGTTGAGCAAAGAGCACAGTCGCTGCAGCACCAAGACTAATAGAGACTGTACTGAACTTTCATCATAGGAGGAAAGGACATTGCAGTCCTGATGGTTTTTGATGTTTGATTGTGGGGGAGGTGCACTATAGCACATGTATAATTGATCTGTGATTCCTTTTTTCTTTGTATACCTTACATTTAGTATTTATTAAGGCATCATATATAAGTAGTAAATGTAAGTTTACACTCGATGGGGGAGATGTATTGTAGCACCTATGAAAAACTGATCACAGCTCATTTATTTGGTGTATTAGATTGTACTATAGTATAATAGTGATCACAGTGGGAAGACAGTTTATTCACTACTTACAAACATATATAGTTTTGTTAACTGGGGAGGTGCTTTGTAGAACTTATATATAATAGAATATAAAATATATTTGCAGCCACAAGCGCAGCGCTACATCGTTCTTTTCACTGATGATCACATTGCTTTGTTAGAATTTATTTTTCAAGCAATCTATGAAATCAATTTTAACTTGTGTCAGCAGGTGGCTAATTTATTTCACGCACCTTATGCATTCATTTTAATGTGACCATACAGATTTTGTATAGCCATATATTAGTCTTCCTTTAGATAACTATCAGTAGCTGATTGTTTAAACTAATTTTTGTCCATACAATTTGTTTGTAAGCACACATTCAATTTTATTTAGTATGAGTTATCTAATTTTCTTTGTGTTCAAATATTTTTATTGGAGAAAATCAGGCCTGCATAACAGGAATGAAGAATAAATGATGGTGAATGCAAGCCATCAACAAACATAATACAAGAGACAATAGACATGGACAAAACCATGCAAACACACATTGCAAAAAAGTGTTTAACAAAAGAGGACTCAAACAGGATAAACTAGAGTAGGCTGGTAGTCCAGGAGCAATGCATCATCTGGTAAAAAGGTGGAAAGTTAGAGTAGGATACACCTGCAGGTGTGCACAAATGGCAGGAGTAAACACTGGGGCGGTAGTCCGACATCCCATCCAGGGGAGCCTCTAAAAAAATAAGAAGAGTACTGAACGACTGCTATGTGGATCAATTAATGCCATCATACTCTGGGGAGGGGCATGTAGCATATTTAAATCAGAGCTGAGTACAGAGATTCTTTGAACAAATCTAGAGGAAGAAGAGATGTCAGCCAAAAGATGATTGGCTAAACCAAAGGGAGATGAAAGATGGGCTAGAGGACACCAAAGGGGGGTGGGGGGGTGGGGGTGGGAAAGGGGCATAGAGAGAAGAGAAGAGTGGGGTAAAAGGGGGTATGGGATCCCACTGTAGCAAGCTTAACTCAAGTTTTTCCTTGGGAGCGGTTATGTCTAAACTGTCACAGTAGTGTTATTTTCTTTTCATCAAAGTCTTAACTATTGCCTATCATATCCCTTTACTTTGTGCAGTTTTCAAAATGTTTCCTTTTCAAAATACCTAATCTATATATATATATATATATATAGATATAATTATTTTTTTAGACAATCAACTTTCAGTAAATTCCTTATTTTGATGCACAGTTCAAAAAAGGACATACAATATATAATACAGTGTCAAAATGTGTTATTGTCTCCTTGCCATTGTTAGAGTCATCTCATACAGCTAAAGGTGTTGTATATCATTTATCAAGCACATCTAAACTCTCACTAATGTTCTCTTTAATTATCAACCACAATTACCAACACACTGGAGTGAATGGTTCATACATCATAAGTAACTTACTGAGAAGAATCAAGATACAAAGCAAAATTGCAATCAACGCTCCAGTACTCAGTCCAGCTGGGAGTAAGAAAGCTTCTGCATTGCATGACAGCACATTTCCCTTCTTGTCACAGGCACATACTTGTATAGTTAACGTTTCAGTGCTACTTTGAACTGGGTAATCATTGTCAAAAATAATTATTGACAATGTATATGTACTTATTTTATGCCTGTTATATCTGTTTCTCTTTGTAAGGATACTTGCAGTGTTGTCTGTAATTTAGAACAAACAGAGAAAACATTGGAGTTATTTGATTAACAAAAGCAATGTGTTCTAGCAAACATAAAAAGTAAGCTTTACTTACCTTTATTGTCTATGACTGTAAAGTTTGGATTGGCAGAAAATTCTGGAGCCGTCTCAAAGAAAAAAGTATGTCCCCGAAGAGGTTCATCTTTGTCTACAGCACTTACTGTTTGAATAAGCTGTGAACAAAAAATATTTTAAGAATAAACTTGCAACCATATACTCAATTCATGCC
This sequence comes from Staurois parvus, assembly GCF_062004578.1. Lineage (NCBI taxonomy): Eukaryota > Metazoa > Chordata > Amphibia > Anura > Ranidae > Staurois > Staurois parvus. The sequence goes on from NW_028317949.1 coordinate 15,927,278, forward strand.
CATAGTCCTTTACTGTAGAGCAATGAATGTATTAAGTTATATTTACTAAAACAACATAATGTGTGTATGTATATGTGTATATATATATATATATATATATATATATACACACACATACACACATTAGCAATGTAACATTTTCAGTGTCTGTCATAGGTGTGATATACTGTATGCAGATGCTCCTGATGAAGCAGGAAAGGTAAAAAATAGTGAGGTGAGATGATTTATTGATTGAATGTTGCCCCAAACCTGTTTAATAGTAGTCATTTTTTTAATGTTTATGTTTACCTTCACTATAATCAGTGAAAGGCAAAGTAAAGAGTAGTTTCTTTAACTATTATATTGAGAAAAATACAGAGATTGACATTGCTTATGCCATAAAGAAAATTCTTTATGTCTGGCTTTACCATTTGTTGCCCACATATTTTGACTAAGTATTATCAAGTCAACACTGTTTGGAAGACTATTATAATTTAATCCCATGCATCTATGAACCCCTTGAATTTGTCTTAACATGTCATTAACGAAATGACTGCTAAAGGCTTGACATAATTTAGAGGGCTAAATACATAAAAATGTATTCTTAAAAGTAGATTTTTTTAAGCAAATTACACTTGAGAAAGTGGTATGACAAAATTAGAAGCCAGTTTGATAATCTTTAATTAAAGACAAAATGACTCTGATCGTGACTATTTCCCTTTCTCTTTTAATGGTTACAAAAGAGTTTTGAAAGTAGCTAACTTCAACTTTTAGAAAATAAAAATCTTGTACATAAAGGATTTATATTTCTAAGCTGAGAATAAGACATCAGATATTTTTGGCAAAAAATTTGTCTAGGTATCATATTTTAGAGGAAAGATTGTAATTTCTTTGCTTGCTTTCCTTGGAAATACAAACAATGAAACATTTGTTGGGCAGACCTTAACTTTTAGTTTTAGATTAAGTCAATAGTACTTGACAACTTAATAAGATAGAGCAGTAAACTATAAGGAATAATTATCCAGGAAAGTGTCTGACTCTTTTATACAAGTATGCCTGTAGAGTCTGAGTTGATAAGTAATTGCAAGGTAGTGGTGATGAATATACACTTCTTTTTTAAAGATAGTTTGTTTTTCTTTCTTTAGCATAAACCATAAATAACAACTTCATATAAAAAGTCCTCTTTGTTTCAGTCTTATGGTTAGGAGTTCAATAGTTACTACTAGATTATACAACACCACATTGCAATGAAAGGAGTGTATGAGTGGAATGAATACAGGGTCCTCAATTTTTCTAAAATTTTTCCAAAGCTCCTAGGTATGTTTGTACAGATTAGAATTAACCTTTTGTTTCCATTTAGCTAAAGAGGGAGAACATGCTTCCTTCTGTGTTAATAGTATGACCTTCTTGGCATAGACATATTAAGTATGTAAAGTTTTTTTTATCATATTTAGATACAGTAATTCCATAAGGTTTACACCCCAATCGTCCCTTCAGATGAATATGTCCCTTTGGATGAAATGCGTAGGTAAGAACCTAGCTGTGACATCATCACGTCCATCAGGAGAAGCTGTGGGCATTTGTGATAAGCTATGAATCATTTATTGCTTATGAGTACCCACTAAGTTTTTATTATACATGTTGTTTTAAACGCACTTCACTTTAGAATTTCCTTACTTTCCCCTGGCATTTCTATGTGGTGCTGAACACTTATGTGAGGCATATGCAGTGACTGTCTGTGGCATGTAGTTGGGGAGAAAGAGTGATTAATGGTAGAATCTGTAGTGAGGGAATGAAAGCTGTGATTCATTCCGAATGTGTCATCTAATATTTCATATACAGTTGTGACCAAAATTATTCAACCCCCAATGCTGTAAAGGGGTTTAGGGACTATAGTGTACATTTGGAATTGTATTCAGAATCAAATCCTACAAGGACGTTGTAACTACCCAAATGCAACTAAAATGACATCAATTGTTTATGTAATACAGTAGTAAATGGTTCTTATGTGGTTTCTTCATTGCCACAATTATTCAACCCCTTAAAGACTACCACTCTGAAGAACAGAGGTTCATACAGGTGCTTTCCATCAGGTATTGAAAACACCTGTGGATGTCACCGAGCAGCAATCAAGCATAATAAGCACCAATTAGGCAGCTTTAAAATGACTGTGATACTCAGCTCCTTCTAGACATTTACTGGTGTGGTTACAAACATGGTGAAGGCAAGAGAATGGTCCAGGAAGACAAGAGAAGAGGTGATTTCTCTTCACAGGAAGGGCAATGGCTATAAGAAGATTGCAAAGATGTTAAACATACCAAGAGACACCTTAGGAAGCATCATTCGCAAATTCAAGGCAAAGGGCACTGTTGAAACGCTACCTGGTCGTGGCAGAAAGAAGATGCTGACTTCGACTGCTGTGCGCTACCTGAAGCGTAGAGTGGAGAGAAGTCCCCGTGTGACTGCTGAGGAACTGAGAAAAGATTTGTCAGATGTGGGTACAGAAGTTTCAGCCCAGACAATAAGACGCACACTGCGTAATGAAGGCCTCCGTGCCAGAACTCCCAGGCGTACCCCCTTGCTGTCTCCAAAGAATAAGAAGAGTCGACTGCAGTATGCCAAAAGCCATGTGGACAAACCACAAAAGTTGTGGGATAGTGTTCTGTGGACTGATGAAACAAAATTAGAACTGTTTGGGCCCATGGATCAACGCTATGTTTGGAGGAGGAAGAACAAGGCCTATGATGAAAAGAACACCTTGCCTACTGTGAAGCATGGTGGAGGGTCAATCATGCTTTGGGGCTGTTTTGCTTCTGCAGGTACAGGGAAGCTTCAGCGTGTGCAAGGTACCATGAATTCTCTTCAGTACCAGGAGATATTGGATGGAAACGTGATGCAGTCCGTCACACACCTGAGGCTTGGGAGACGTTGGACCTTTCAACAGGACAATGATCCCAAGCATACCTCCAAGTCCACTAGAGCATGGTTGCAGAGGAAAGGCTGGAACATTTTGGAGTGGCCATCGCAGTCACCAGACTTAAATCCGATTGAGAACCTCTGGTGGGACTTAAAGAAAGCAGTTGCAGTGCGCAAGCCTAAGAATGTGACTGAACTGGAGGCCTTTGCCCATGAAGAATGGGCGAAGATACCCGTAGATCGCTGCAAGACACTTGTGTCAAGCTATGCTTCACGTTTAAAAGCTGTTATAACTGTAAAAGGATGCTGTACTAAGTACTAAGATTGAATGTCACTTGGGGGTTGAATAAAACTGATAATGCTGTGAGCACAGAAAAGACATTTGTGGTTATTTCATTATAACTGTTATGTTATATTTGTCTGACCTACAAGTGCCTCTTTAATGTAAATGTAAGCAAGATGACTGAATGATCAAAAGCAATGTCAAACTGGCCAAAACACTCAATTTCAGTGGGGGTTGAATAATTTTGGTCACAACTGTACCTTACTGTGTATCAATACAAGTGGACTTGGTAATGCTGGTCACCAATGTGTCCAACTGCATTTTGTTGGCTCCAAACTTTTTAAGCCAGTTCCTGGTTTCTGGTAAAATTTGTCTATGGCTGGTTTTAATATGTTTGGTGTAGTGTTTGGTATAGATCAATTTCCATCAATGATAGCAAGGAATATGCAGTTTTATTTTCATGTAGTGCCATAATTTGTCAACTAAAAAATGTCTAAGTTTGACTTGCATTTATGAGTTGATATTTTAGTAACATTATCTAAGATATTTTAGAGGGCCAGGACTAATGTGAATGTACAATATACACTCACAGGCTCTTTATTAGGTACACCTATTGGTGGTAGTGGTGGTGTAATGGTGTGGGGGATATTTTCTTGGCACTCTTTGGGCTTCTTAGTACCAAATGAGCATCGTTTCAACCTAAGTATCGTTTCAGTCTACCTGAGTATTGTTGCTGACAATGCCCATCCCTTTATGACTACAGTGTACCCATCTTCTGATGGCTTCTTCCAGCACAATAATGCATCATGTCACAAAGCTCAAATCATCGCAAATTGGTTTCTTGAACATGACAATGAGTTCACTGTACTCCAATGGCCTTCACAGTCACCACATCTCAATCCAATATAGCAACTTTGGGATGTAGTGGAATGGGAGATTCACATGATGGATGTGCAGCCAACAGGTCTGCAGCAACTACTTGATGCTATCATGTCAATATGGACCAATATCTCTGCAGAATGTTTCCAACACCTTGTTAAATATATGCCACACAGAATTATGGCAGTTCTGAAGGCAAAAGGGGGTCCAACCTGGTACTAGCAAGGTGTACCTAATAAAGTGGCCGATGAGTGTATATACTATATATATATATATATATATATATATATATACACTGTATATGTGTGTGTGTTAAGTGCTGTGTAAATTTACAGCATTATAAAAGTACATAAATATGGGTGGCTGACGTTTGGATCAGAACAATTTCGGTGCTTTTCAAAGGCAATGTTTTCTGTAGATATTCAGAATAAAAATCATAAGTGCTTCTTGAATGGGGAAGTATTCCTGCCTCTAGGGCTGCATTGAATGTATTAAGTTGAAAACTACGCATTTGTCTACATTTTTTATGTTGTCCAGCTGGAAAACTGCCCAGGCCTGATGGTTTGTGGCTTGGAAAATGTGAGATTACAAATTCTTTTCATAGTCTAGAGGAATAGCATAGATAGAGATGTGTTATCAGGATAGGTAGGTAACTGTTCAAAAGAGTATTGTACGGGAGATGTGTACAATGAGGAGTAAAAGAAGGGGAAATCATCCAGGGTGTCATCTTATTGTGTGAAGCTGCCCATTTTATCCCTAACCTTAGGAATCGGGGGGCGTACTCATGTCTGGCAAAATAAACAAGTGGACTACCAGCCTTGGTTTAACCACTTGGCAACCACACTATAGCCGAATGATGGCTACAGTGTGGTTGCCCAGTCCTGGTACGGTATCATATGACGTCATCCCAGAACATGCCCTCCTGCACACCCCCAGCTGTGAGCTCACACGGCGATGTCTGTGATCGTTGTGTCCTACGGACACAGCTGATCACGTGTTGTGGTAAAACGACAATCACAATGGCCTTTTACCACATGATCATCTGTGTCCAATGACACAGCAGATCACCAGGGAAATACAGTTGCCTGTTATCGGCTGCACTTTCCTCACGCTGTCACAGTGTGAGGAAAGTACTGCCGATAACCGGCACTGATGATTAGTGTCCTGATGATAAATTACCCAGCAGTGCCACCCAGACGTTCCACTCACCTGTGCCCAGCAGTGCCACCCACCAATGTCCAGCAGTGCCCCCCATAAGTGCCACCCATCAGTGCTGCTCAGCAGTGCCGCCCATCAGTGGCCAGCAGTGCCACTAGTCAGTGCCGTCAGTCACTGCTACCTATCAGTGCTGCCGATCAGTGCCACCTATCAGTGCCGCCTATCAGTGCCCATCATTGCTGCATATCAGTGCAGCATCATCCATGCCTCCTCATCAGTGCCTGCTATCAGTGCTGCCTATCCGTGCCACCTCATCAGTGCCCATCAGTGCAGCCTCATCAATGTACATTAGTGAAGGAGAAAAATTACCTGTTTGCAAAATATTATAATAGAAACAAAGAAAAACTTTTTTTTTTCAAATTTTTTGCTTTTTTTTGTTTATAGCGCAAAAAATAAAACACCCAGCAGCGATTAAGTACCACCAAAAGAAATCTCTATTTGTGTGAAAAAAAATCATAAAAATTTCATATGGGTACAGTGTTGCATGACTGCGCAATTGTCATTCAAAGTGTGACAGTGCTGAAAGCTGAAAATTGGTCTGGGCACGAAGGGGGTATAAGTGTCCGGTAGGCAAGTGGTTAAGTTTGAACTTCTTTGAGTGGTGTATAGAATTCTCTTTTTTTTATCTTGCAGAAGTAGTTAATGTTCTCTTTTTCTAGCCAGTTTATGTAGTTGGCTCTAAAGAAGCTGTAATAGATTTTGCATTCTTTTCAAGTCTGCTATAATAAACATGAAATAAGCCTTTGCACGGTAGCCTTAAAACATTTTCCTCTCATTATAGAGGACATGGTACTATTGGTTTTCCAGTAGTCATTGATCCTATAAGTACACACAATAGAGTCATTTAACCAGTGTAGGTTTCAAACACTAGTATATTGTCCCACATATACTGTAAGTGCTATGCCAATACCTCAGTTTTGCTCAACTTAGTTTACTTTTTTTTTAATACTACTAATGGTGGTAATCAGTGACTTATACTGGGACTGTGATAGTGTGGCAATCAATCTGACACTGACACTGGGTGAGAACTGACTAACTGCCACTGACATCACCAGTGACATTAATATAGTGATAATATTATACACTGTCACTTTACTAATGACATTGGCTGAGAAAGGGTTTACATCTTGGGTAATCAAGGGGTTAAATGTGTGTCTAACAATGTGTAATGTGTGTATTGTGTGCTGCTTTTTTACTAAACATCACTTTGTTTCTTCTCCCTGCTTCTTCTCCCTGCTCTGGGCTGTGATTGGACATAGCCGATCAGCAAGTCCTGGGCATGAATCATTGGCCAGGAACTGCTGACTAACTCCCGTTATGTAACAACCATTGGGCAGGGGTGCACGGGCCCCATATCTCGAGGCCAGCAATGCACAGGTACATCACTGTGCCTGTACGGGCCATTGCAGGTGGGTGGTCCTCAAACCATTTACGTTTTTTTCATATTTGGATAGAGTAAGGAATGATTAAACCCCTCCTATGTAATTTTTTGGCTGAGAGGTTTTCCGCTTTTAGACAGTTGTCCGTTAGCCTGAGCTGACATGCCGGCATGTATGGTGACGTCAAAAGTCTGAAGCCCCTAATAAAGATTAGCCAGTTTAATGGAAATAAGAAATATTTTATGTGGTTACATGCCAGTTCATATATTATGGATTTTATTTGCATAAATGTGGTGTGGTTGGTGATGCACGTCCTTCTGCCCCTGGAAGACATCAGATGAGGAAACGTGTGTGGACAGGGCTTCGGAAATTTGACGTTACCATACACACCTGCTTGTCAGCTCGGGCCAGGTATCGTGGCCGGAGTGAATTGCTTTTATATGATATCCTATGCTGTGATACTTGTGTCAGTCGAGACAGACTACAATATGAGCTTATATGCTTTTTTAATAAAATACTGATATTAAGGATCTTATGCTATGCAAGTTCCTTTTCTCTTTCCTTCTCTTTATTTGGGTGGTCGGAATGTTACTGGCATCCGAGAATATTTGAGAAGTCTTTAAATCTGCAGATTATTGCTTCCAAAGGGGAATGTGCTAATAGCTGGTTGGTAACTCAACAGCAAACACCTCTTGTGAGTTTATTTAGTATATTTTGGTGGCAGATTCATAGTGGTGTTGAACAAAGAAGATTAGGGAGAACTGATTTATTTTACGCACTTGGGACATTCATTTGTTCATTTGGGACTTTTATATTGATTGACGTGATATTTTGAGATCACTAATCATTTTGGATTATATTTTCTCTTACTTTATTTTATAGATGTTGGTTGATAGTTTTATGGCACAAGTGTAATTTTTTTGTGATGTGTGAGGGTTATTCTCACATATTGGCACGGGTTTATTTTAATGTATTTTACATAATTATTATGATGTAATAGGATTGCTATATGATTGCATTAGCATAAATAGCATATAAGAGTTGGAAGCATTTTCAGAAAAACACTATATAGAAAAGTGCAGTGCTACTCATCATTAAGCAAAATTGAACACAGTGTTGTTTTTTCCAAATATGGTGGCAGCAGCATTAAAAGCATTCACTTATTTTTTGGAATAGAAGTTAATAGCACTGAGGTTTTATAATCATAGTATTGAAAAAGTGGTGTGGCACAATTCTTTTTAAATACCCAATAGAAGGGGATTTTAGCATTTCTTTAACCCAGGGCTTTTTTTCTCAGAGAATAGGTGCAAATACTCATCAAAAGTAGATCCGCACAGTAACAATAGATCCCAGCCAGAAATAATAGATTTCCCAGCAGCCAGCAACAATAGTCCCCTCCTGCAACAGTATATCCCTCTAAGCAATATTAGATCACCAGCAGCAAAAAAAGACCTCTCAAGCAACAACAGACCCCCTGCAACAATAGACAGCTACAATAAAAAATAAACAATAGACAGCTACAATAGATCCCCCAGCAGCCAGCATCAATGGACCCTCCAGCACACCCCAGCATCCCTTGCCATTAAATACATTCACTGCTGGAGGTGCCAGAACTGTATGCTTTCCTGTAATCTAACTGAAAAAAAGTCATGCTTTAATATAACAGGAAGGTTTAACTTTCATTGTCAAGAATCTTGTATCTGAAGTACTATTTGAAGTCAATAGAAATATAAATATACAGTATTAGTAGTATAAGGAGACACAATTGATTTAACTACTGATTATGTGATCTAATTTCTAATTGTAGTTAAAGCTATAGGATGACTACCTTTATTATGTATTTTGGGAGGAGTAAACATGGAAAATACACTGCTCAAATAATTAAAGGAACACTTTTTAAACAGAGTATAACATCAAGTCAATTAAACTCCTGGGATATTGACCTAGTCAGTTAAGTAGCAGAGGGGGTTGTTAATCAGTTTCAGCTGCTTTGGTGTTAATTAAATTAAAAACAGGTGCACTAGATGGGTAACAATGAGACAACCCCCAAAACAGGAATAGTTTTACAGTTGGAGGACATATTTTTTCCCTACTCATCTTTTCTGACTGTTTTTCACTAGTTTTGCATTAGGTTAGGGTTAGTGTCACTACTGGTAGCATGAAGCAATACCTGGACCCTACAGAGGTTGCACAGGCAGTCCAACTCCTCTAGGATGGCACATCAATACGTACCATTGCCAGAAGATTTGCTGCGTCTCCCAGCACAGTCTCAAGAGCATGGAGGAGATTCCAGGAGACAGGCAGTTACTCTAGGAGGACTGAACAAGGCCATAGAAGGTCCTTAACCCATCAGCAGAATCGGTATCTGCTCCTTTGTGCAAAGAAGAATAGGATGAGCACTCCCAGAGCAATACAAAATGACCTTCAACAGGAAACTGATGTGAATGTCTCTGACCAAACAATCAGCAACAGACTTCATGAGGGTGGCCTGAGGGCCTAACATCCTCTATTGGGCCCTGTGCTCACTGCCCGGCACCATAGAGCTCGATTGACATTTGCCATTGAACACAAGAATTGGCAGGTCCACCATTGGTGCCCTGTGTTTTTCACAGATGAGAGCAGGTTCACCCTGAGCACATGTAACAGATGTGCAAGGGTCTGGAGAAGATGTGGAGAATGGTGTTCAGCATGACCGTTTTGTTAGTGGGTGTTAAGCCACCTGGCAGAGTCTCTAGCAGCCCACCGCACGGACGCTCCCAGGGCGCGGGGTCTAAGTCCCAGCCTGCTGTTCACCAGGGCCCCTGATGGTGGGGATGGACTTGGTGCAGACTGAAACCAGGTCGCGACCCCCGAGTGCGTCCTGCGGTGGTAGAGAATACTGACAGGGGAGTGCAGGAACGGAATCTACTTTGGAAGAGGCAGACAGATACACAGGTCTGATCCAAACCGGATGGATGGATGGATACGGTATGCGTGGTCAGACAGGCCGGGTCGGTATTATGCGGGCAGCGAGGTACAGAGGAGCGAGCTAAGAATGGTCAGGTCACAAGCCAGGTTCAGCAGGATGCGGGCAAATACAGTACCAGGGATCAGACAGAAGAGTAGCCAGGCAAGCCAGGGGTCAAACAGGAGAGAGCAGGATCAGGAACAAGCAGAGGTCGGCAACGGAGTATACAGCAACACAGGAACAGGATACAGGACACAGGATACAAGACCAAACGGCAACTAACATACCTGTTCCTACGTTTAAATAGCCCGCCTCCCGCTGTCATTGGTGCCAGGCGCGCGTCCGTGATCCCAAGTGCGCATGCGTGAACCCCGCCGCTGCCATGCGCGGCCAGGTCCTACCGCCCGCCGGGTAGAGAGAGTTGGTGTTCTGCGCATGCACCGCCCGACGCGATGCCGCAGAACACCTGGATCCTGACAGTGGGTCAGTACTGGTCTGGGGAGGCATATCCATGGAGGGATGTCCAGGCTAGACAAGGGCACCCTGACTTCCATTAGGTATCGGGATGAAATTCTTGGACCCATTGTCAGATCCTGCACTGGTACAGTGGGTCCTGGGGTCCTCCTGATGCATGGCAATGTCCAGCCTCATGTGGCAAGAGTATGCAGGCAGCTCCTGGAGGGTAAAGGAATTGATACCATTGAATAGCCTCCATGCTCACCTGACATAAATCCAATAGAATACCTCTGGGATATCATGTTTCGGTTCATCTAACACCACCAGGTTGCACCTCAGACTTTCCAGAAGCCCAGTGATGCCCTGGTCCAGATCTGAAAGGAAATACCCCAGGACACAATCCGTCATCTCATTAGGAGCATGCCCCAACATTGTCAGGCATGCATGTAAGGACGTGGGGCCATACAAACTACCGAGTACCATTTTGAGTTGCTGCAATGAAATGTCAGCAAAATGGACTAGCCTACTACATCATTTTTTCACTTTGATTTTTGGGTTGTCTTTGAATTCAGTCCTCTGCAGGTTGATAATTTTAATTTCCATCAAGCGATGGGGCATCTTTACATTCCTAACACATTACCCAGGCCATATCAGCATAGATATCCAGCATGATATTTTCCTCATTGAGATCTGATGTGGTTTCAAAGTGTTTTGAAATTTTTTTGAGCGATGTATAATTGTGCAACCTTTAACATGATAAACCTGAGAGAAATTAGGAGAGAAATGAGGAAACCAATACATATTTTCTATTTAAATGACTAATAACAGTCACATAGGGCCTTCTGGGATTTTTTTTCCAGGTTTCAGGGTCATAGTAGTTTACGTCAAGGCTCTCAAAGCATCTCTTTACCAATTCGCTTTTTTAGAAGGAGCAGACAAGGAAATGTTTGAAAATGTTTAAAGTGGTAGCAAAGTCCCTTGTGGAAAAAAAAACTGGTGCCCCTGCAGGTTAATGTCATATTGTGCCAGTGTATACCACATACTGGCACATTATGACAGACGTACCTGTAAACCAGATCCCTCCAGTCTTGCACCGTCACCTCTGACAGAGCTTCAATTTTTCATCTGGGTTTCCATGCTCCAGCTGTTGAATGGCCAATATGCAATGTCATCACTGCCGGGCATGCACGTGGGAGTCACGATCACTGAAAGGTGCTCTGAATGCACGGCACTCTCGAGTATGCCATCCATTTAGAGTACCATGTGCATGTGCTGGGGACATCACCAGTTGCTACAAATATGAATAACTTCTAAATGGTGCATGTTAAGGAGATATTTACTATTCCTACAGGTAAGCCTTATTATAGGTACAAGTTAAAAAGCAGATTTTAATAATGTTTTAAGTTCCCTCAAATCAACCCAATCAAGGTTAAGCTATTGGTGTGATCTGATCATACAGATATCCCCCTGCTACAAAGCAGCCTAATCTATTACAGATCTTGAATCTGACAGATTGCTTCTTTATCTGTAATCTAGTAGGACAAACATAAAGCGATTAAATAAAAGCAAAACACATCATGAACACACACAAAATACAGTTAAAAGGAAGGGTTAATATACACCAATCCGGCATAACTTTATGACCACCCACCTAATGTTAAAGAGGTCCTCCTTTGCCACCAAAACAGCCCTGACCCATCAAGGCACAGACATCAGTAGACTTCTGAAGGTATACTGTGGTATCTGGAACCAAACTGTCGGTAGTAGATCCTTTAAGTACTATAAAATGCAAGATGTGTCCATTGATCAGACTTGTTTTTCAAGCACATCTCACAGGTGCTGGGTTGGACTGAAATCTGGAGAATTTGGAGGCCATGTCAACACCTTAAACTTGGTGTGTTCCTCAAGCCATTCTGCCTGCTGAAAAAGGCCACTGCCATCAGGGAATATGTTTTCTATAAAGCAGTGTATGTGTTCAGCAACATTGTTTAAATAGGTGGTAATTGTCAAAGTAACATCCACATGATAGCAGGACCCAAGGTTTCTCAGCAGAACATTTCCCAAGACATCACAATGCCTCCACCGGCTTGCCTTCTTCCCATACTGCATCTTGGTGCCATCTCTTCCCCAGGTAAGTGACACACAAACACCCAGCTATCTACATTATGTAAAAGAAAACATAATTCAGCAGACCAGAACACCTTCTTCCATTGCTCAGTGTTCCAGTTCTGATGCTCACATGTCCACTGTAAGTACTTTTGGCTTTGGAAGGCATGGGCACCTTGACTGGTCTGAGGCTACACAGCCCCATACACAACAAACTGCAATGCCCATTTTTTTTCCTTCAACACATCAACTTCATAGACACATCACATTTACTCACAGCCTAATATATCCCACCTGACTTTCAGATGCCATTGTAACAAGATAATCATTGTTATTTATCTAACTTGTCAATGATCCTAATGTTATAGCTGATCGATGTACACTGACAAACTTTTTTGATGAATGCCCTTTAAGAGGATTCTGTGGTATTTTTATGTATGTTTTATATTTATCATTTCAGGATTATAAAAACATACTGCATTTTAACTGGGTAAAAATGAAATATTGCACATAAATATTTCATATTTACCACATGAGACCAGCAGGGTAGCTTAAGCAAGCCTGAGATAACAGCTGAAGTCATAGAAAGCAGGTGTCATTCTGAACAAAGATGAATAAGTGAGATGAGTGACTTTCTCCCCTCTTCCACTGGTAGCACATATTACAGTGTGCCATAAAGTATAGATTTCTTATAAGAAAGCCCTAGCAGAATCTTGTAACTTGTTAACCATTTACTAATAATGGACTTTAAGTGATAACATTTTTTTAGCTAACTTACAGTTTTAAAGATGCCAACTTTTGAGACTCATTTAGGCTTTATACAATTCTGAATACAGTTCTGAAACCCACATATTTATACACAGAGTTTCAGAAAGAAAATACAGAACACATCCAGACTGTGGGAGAATGACATCACTGATGGACGATAGACTACAATCTATTTACAGCAGACTACAGGGAATTTTAATAAAAAGCAAAAAGAAAAAGTTGCAAAGATTCAGAATTAAAGCAAGGTGCCTCTTCAACTCAGACACACAAAAACAACGATCAAGCTGAGTTGTCAACTTCTCTTCATATGAACGTATAGAAACTGGAATAACTGTACTCTCAAAAAGATAGACATTCTGCCCAGAAAAATTCAACAATGCAGTGACAGAGGAATTCTTTACAAAACTAAAACTCAAAAAACTTCTAGGGCAAAGGCAGACCGCAAGCACAGCCAACTGAAAAGCAAACAACATCCCCCCAAAAATCTATCTAAACCCCTAGATCAGGACTGAATCCCATTCTGGGCAAATATATTGACCTCTTCAGACATAGTTAAAGACAAACTCCTGCAGATATAAGTAAAGTAGGTACAGAACCTTTCTGTACAGGCACAAACAGCCATCAGTTCATTGAAAGTGAACGAGGAAATTTTCATAAAGGGACAAAGGAGAGCCACTGTCATAATGAAGACTAGTTACTATGTACAGGAGACACACAGGCAGCTACTAAACACTATACACTACACCAGTCTACAAGAGGACCCTACAGACTGCTAAATATTCCGAATCTGGTCCAGCTGTGCATTGTTATAACTCCTACTTGTTCAATTAAGCTTTGGCAGTAAAACCAGGAAGCTGACTGGTTTATATGCAGAGGTTTACCAGATTTTGCGCTCTCCAGTTTTAGTAAATAACCCCCATAATTTCAAGTAATGGAACACTCACTGAAAATATCTTAGGCTGGATAGAAAGTATCTAGAAACCATGGTCCATGAAACAACTAGTTCCATTTCAAGCACAATTGACCCTCTAATACACTTTTCTGCTACTGGCATTGTATCTTCACTACTTGAGTCACATCATCTTTAAGCTATATAAACTCCCTGGGATTTTTTCACGTTTTGGACATGTGACTGATCACCTTATAATTGTTGCTTTATTTTGCAGTCAACCTAGCAGGTCTTTGCTTGATAGTACTTTCTGTTGATGCCATACTTTAAACTATATACCTTAGTTTTTATTTTATTTTTTCAGAAATGCGAGAAAAAATGGTGAAAATTATGAAAAAAATTATTTTTCTGGGGATTTTGACCACATTAAAATGTAAAAGACAAGGTACAGTTTTTTCTGAAATTAGTTTTTTTAATTTCTCTGGAATCAACTAATATCAAATACTATTTGAAAACATGAACCCCCAAAATTGCACCATTTTGAATAGAAAACAGTTTGAAGTGTTACACTGTGAATGTCTTGAACATTTGTAATTAATATTTTTCAACAGGGTTACTTGAAATTAAAGCAAAAAAAATAAAATAAAAATTGTTTTTATTTTGTGTTGTTTCTTATGTATATACAGTACATGGGTAATGATGTTATAAAATACTTTACTCATACAAATTAGAACACCACACAAGTATGCTTTAGTCACATGGTGGTGGGGCATGGAAACAAGGGAGTACATCCTGCCATCAATGGCTAAAATACAAGTTTTTTGCCACCAAAATGCATTTACAGTGGCTCAGGAGTGACATGACTCCAAAAGCTACCCCAAAATGACTCCATTTCAAAATAAAAATTGGGCGGCATGTCCAGTCATGTGCATGTCAGTAGCTCCATAGCTGAGCTCCACCACCATCGCCATCTTTCCAGCTCCATCCTGCTGGCACAGCAGGCACCCAAACGGCGGTTCTGGACTACTCTGCACTGCACAGCCCTTCTGCACCCAATGGGATGATCAAAATTGGGCAACATGTCCAAAAATCTATGAGGGATTGGCTCTCCTCGGGCCCCCCCGCAGCTCCCAAGATGGCGGTGGTGGCCCACCGCATCCTAGCAGGCTGCCTCAGTGTGACCAAGCCAGAAAGGGAACGGTGAGTGCCTCTGGGTCTACTGGTCCCAAGAAATCACCCCCCACTAGCCCCAGCTGCAAAGTTAAGTCCCCTAATACAATCAAGCAGAACTCGGCCCCCCTGCCCTCACCAGCTCCTCTGTCACCCTCTCAGTGACTGCTGCCTCCCTGAGCCTTGGCAGTGAGGAGAGAGACTGGAGGGAAGAACACAGCCATGACACCTGCAGAATGCCCCTATACTATAGCTATGGCCTCTGAAGGACACAGAATTGACTCTGAAACATATATTCTTGCCAATCTGCATTGACAACTCAGATTGATTCATTTAAGGTAGACCTATCCATTCTGCGTCATCCACAGAACAAAGGATTAGTGATGTAGAAGACGTGCTTCACCCTGTACAGAATGATGTTTTTATATCTCAACAACAGATTATTCCTCTAAATTGAATGACATAGAAGATCATCTTTGAAAGAACAATATCCGCTTTGTAGGGTTTCCAGAGTGCTCTGAGGGAAAATAACCAGAACACTTCATGGAACAATGGATCAAAACCAATATGAGCTTGGATATGCTTTCCTCCTTGTTTGCAATAAAGAGGGCTCATCGTGTATCCCTGCGCACCTTACCTTCTGGTGCGCCACCAAGACCCTTGCTGATTAAGCCGCTGATTTCCAGGATAAGGAAAACATCCTACGAGCAGCTCGTAATCTAAGGGAGCTACCCTATAATGGAAATCACATATCTATCTTCCTGGACTTCTCCATGACCACCCAGAAGCAGAGAGTTGCATTCTCAGTGGTTAAACAACATTTTTGGGGCAAAAATATGGCTTACAGTATGCTGTACCTTGCAAAATTAAGAGTAGTAGCAAATGGAAAAGTGCAATTCTTTACTTCGCCGCAAGACACCTCTGATTGGTTGGATGGAGTGAACTGAACATTCTTCAGTAGCATCTTCATGTTTATCTTATTGTGCCCTGTTGGAAATTCTTCATGGGCTGTTGTGGGGCCCTTAAGGGCACCCCTCTTAACATTCATTGTGGTTTTGGGAAAAATCTTGCATGTTAAGTCCATATCAGGCCAGGGGTGGGAGTTGGGATTCCAGGTTCTTGTACCTTTATGCTCTCATTGAATTGCTCACCTATGTCACTGCTCTACCA
The DNA here is from genome assembly GCF_062004578.1 of Staurois parvus. NCBI lineage: Eukaryota > Metazoa > Chordata > Amphibia > Anura > Ranidae > Staurois > Staurois parvus. The sequence continues at coordinate 15,943,438 of NW_028317949.1, forward strand.
TGTTGTATGGATTATTTTATGTACACTCAGGCCATTGGTATACACATAGCTCTCCGTCCATCCCATATTTTATTCCACTACCGTTATGACTCTTAATCTACTCTTGTGGAATGTGTGTGGCCTAAATTCCAAAATTAAAAGCTCTTTGGTGATGGGTCAAATCAAGAGTCAAATCACAGATTATATTCCTACAGAACCTCACTGGTTCCAGAATTATGACCCTGAAACATCCCTTTATATCCCACACATGCTATGCGACCTACTCTACATATTCTAGAGGTGTCTCGATCCTGATCCCTAAAGCGGTAACAGTATAGATTGAGATGGTGGTCTTTGGTCATGAAGAATGCTATATTATTGTGCTTCTAAAACACCTTGATACCTATTACACCTTGGTGAATATCTATGTACTGCTCAGTTTGACCTGCACTGTTTATTGTCTTGCACTAACAAAGTGCTTCAGGTGACTAAGGGTGTTATCCTTATTGCTGGGGATTTTAGTAATGTACTCTCTACGGCCCTTGATAGATTGGGGGGTTCTGATACTGCAACCACCGCACTGAAGGACTGGGTAGAGAGTTATGGCTGGATAGAGGTGTGGAACTTAAGACATCTGGAGCATAGGGAGTTTTCTTGTCACCTCTGCATCTTTGCCCGACCTCTTCTATCAACATGGATCTTAAAATTCTCTCCAAACTCTTAGCAACTCGACTGAACTTAATTGTGCCCAAACTAATTAAACCCAACTAAACTGGGTTTATACCTGGTAGATATACCTATATAAACTAGACTTTTCACTATCTTGCAAGTTCCCAACACCTCTGATACTGCTAGAGTCATTTTACCGCTGGACATACATAAAGTGTTTCACTCAATAGAATGGCCCTACTTGTTTCAAACTTTGCAGAGATTTGTTTTTGGTGAAACCTTCATCTCATGGATTAAAATCCTTTGGAATGACCCACAGGCCCGATAGAAGAGTGAATGGCCACATATCAGATACCTTTCAATCCAAAAAAGTGCCAGGCAAGGGTGCCCTTTGTCACCCCTTCTATTCTCTTTGGCAATAGAGCCATTAGTAGAGCTCCTGTTCTTAAGGGTATACTGAATGGTACTTTAGAACAGGTATCTTTGTACACTGATGACATGCTATTGTAGTTCTCTGATCCTGGTCATAGTGTTCCAGCAGCCTTAGATATTATACAACAGTTTGGGTCTTATTCTGGGTTTCAAGTCAATTGGACAAAATCTTGCATATTCTCGATAGATGTTGACTTGCCCCTATGCTTACTCCAATCATGTCCATTGCAGGTTACATACAAATTTAAATATCTAGATATTGAAGTGCAACTTCCCCTGACGACATTTATTGAAAACAATCTAGAACCCTGCATTTCCTCCTTTCGCACCAAAATGAATCAGTGGCTTAAGCTCCCTTTTCCTTATTGGAGAGGGTTAATTTGTTTAAAATGGTGTTCCTGCCAAAGTTTTTGCAAATTCCCCAATTTATCTCCGAAATCAAATTTTTAAAGAAATTGACTCCCCTCTCTCCATATTCCTCTAGTCACCAAAGGTACCTAGACTCTCCCTAGAAACCCTGCAGCTCCCCACCACTAAAGGGGGACTGGCTTTCCCTAACCTTCACTTCTATTATTATGCTGCCCAGCTGGTCTATGTGCACTAGTGGATGTTTATGCAACTTAAAAATGCCACTACTGCAGCTGAAGCGGCAGTGGTTCTGTCATATGAAACTCTGAGCAGTCTAATATATAAGCGCACATTTAACACGTCCACCTGTAATGTGACACTGAGGACCTCTATTAGAATTTACAACTATTGCTTGAATCTGTTATCTGAGGAGGATCATATACACTCCCCCAACCAGCCTCTATGGCACAACCCTAAAATACCCCACTTCCTGGGCTTACCAGATGGTTTACTGTGGGCACAGAGAGGTCTGAAATATGCCCACCATCTGAATGAGCAAGGCATGTTTAAATCCTTTGCACAATTACAACAAGAACTAGGCATCTCTAATGGTTGACATTATAGATATTTTCAACTCAGGCACGCAATAGAATCCTAACTAGGTCTTAGAGAGGTGCATCTGTTTAACTCAAAATTGGAACATACATTGCTTTTCCATGAACATACATGCCTTGTTTCCACATGTTACTCCCTACTTGGGGATAGAACTTCTGCCTCGCTTTCCAAATTGCAAGCTAAGTAGGTGACTGATGTCCCAGACCTCACAACTGACAATTGGCAAGAAGTTGCTAATTCCTTTTTTGACACTGTCATTTCGGCCAGAGGTAAACTTATTCAGTTAAGATATATCCACAGACTTTACTACACCCCTAACCGACTCTTATGCACAATAGGAGAGTCCTCTGTGTCACAAATGTGAGGTTGAACAGGGCAATTTTATACATACGGTTTGGGCCTGCGCCAAGGTCAGGCCTTGTTGGTCAGAGGTTACTGAGTTTATTGCCACCTATTTTGAGCTCCCCAATGTATACTATCCCAAATGGTGTTTATTGGAAGTATTTGAGGAGATAAAACTCGGCAAGGACTAAAAGTTTTCTTAGATTGCTACTCTTATGCTAGGAAAAAAATTGCTCTGTATTGGATAAAGGTTGATGACCTCCATATGGGTCTTTGAAAAAAACTGATTAATCAAAACCATCGACTTTATAAAATAACATATGAGGCGAGGGGAATTTCTTAAAATATGGGGACCATGGATGGACTTTCAGGATACCAGTGATTCCTTGCTTCACTTAGTTTCTGACCTGCCACCTCAATAAGTTCTTACCTCGAGTCTATATGTTCTGATGTTGGAGTGTTGTATGTGTGAACCTACCTAGGCCTTTGATGATTAAATATGCCTTGACTGAAGTGGTAATATTGGTGAGCACCAGTATGTACCTTGTTTGTTTATGTCATTGTGTTTGTGCCCATTTTTTTTCCTTTTCTACTCTTTTCTCCTTTTCATGTACTCCTGCAATATAATATCAATTATTGCTATGTAGATATGTATCTCGCCAATACATTTCCATCTATGGCATCATCACACTTTCATGTATATTGTAAATTGGCATGTTCATTTATTTAAATAAAACTGAGTTATAAAAAAAAATCCTTCAAGGTTTTTGACAAGGTATATAACCTGGACTCTGAACACCAATATTTTTTTTCACAATGCAATTGGCAATAAAATTGGGAAAAAGCATGTAAATACAAAATTTTCAATAAAAGCTTATATTCAATGATGGGTTTCAAAAACACAGTGATGACATGGAAAAACTGCCTCCAACGATATGTTCCGCTACCACTCCTGTACACAAGGATAACATATAAATATGCCTTAGTAACTTGGTGGGAACATTGCAGGGCCCATAAGGTAGTGCAGTCTTACTGTCAATAGCCAAAAACCATAATCTCAGCTTTTTGGCAACAAACTGCATTTAATTTGGCCTAAAAGAAGCAGTACCCCATTTTGGTGATGTTTCAGTACCACAAATTATATCTTTTATGGTTTGTAGACTACTTAAAGTAGACTAAGTGTCACTTTTTTCAGAACAAATAGGGCTTTAATTTGGTAGAAAATGTGGATACAAACATTATTATTTCTGAAGAGTTTATTGAGAATAAACAGTAAAACAAAATAGAAAAAATGCATTATTCTGTAATTTTCACGGTGCCACATTTATGTAACTTGTGCACCCTCATAAATTTGCCACAAAATATATTCAACAAAGTCTGCTAATTAAAATTATATCATATTAGGGTAACTATTATTTAACTTAGCAGAATAGTATACCTCAAAGTAAATGTATTCCTTTTTTACTTTTTAAAAGAGCTTTGTTCCCTTTTGATGATGTATTTTGATGTATATAGGGAAAAAATGGTTTGTGGAAATAGTATAACATTGAGATAACGTTAAGTTGGGTAGATAAGTCTACAAATTAGCATGACCATAACTTTTTCACAAGTGCACAATTGTTAAAGATTTAAATGACCTTGCATTTGCTTCACATTAGCATTTGTCATCCAGATCACCCAACATCATTGTTGCAAATCAGTGTACACAGTGTACTTCAGCACAATTATCTAAGCCTATTTTATCTCTCCCAGTGATATACCACTGCTGGCACTATATGTGTTCCCACATGCAATCAAATAAAATCTAAATAAAGTGCCACGCAATATAAAGTGATATTGCCAGAAATGCAGTTAGAAAATGGCAGGCTGGAATTGCGGGAAATGTCCCCAAAGATTAGGAGAAGAAGAAGGGTAAGGAAAGTAAGGTGGAAGTGGGATGTTTATGAGCGCACATATTTCACTGCCCTGGTATTGGTGTCAGCATGTGGATTCAGTATTTGAAAGAGGTGATGGGTGCAGGAAAAGGGAGAGGGTAGGAGTGAGGGTGATATGTATAAGCTGTGATGTGGAGATGAGGGGTAAAGTAAGGACAATTTGAGGACAGAGAACACTATTGTGAGAAGGAAGAGTAGAGGGAACATATTAGTGGGAATCTGACATCATAGGAAAGGATATATCAAATGTTGATTTTTTTTTGCCGTCCTTTCAGAGTGGAACAGAGTTCTTGTTGTATCTTCTTACAGCTTTTGTTATCCTGCTTTCATTAAACTGCAGCGATAAAACTGCAACAACACTCGTGAAAGAGACACTCAGAAAAGACAGATGTCATCTGTGACTAACCCGTCTGTGACTTTCCCATAAGCTGAACTAAAGTTTTAGGGAGATGGGGCTGGTAAACATTTCTCAAGTGAAGAAATTAGGATCTGATAACAGACACTTAAATGGGAGGGGGAGGGAAAGGGAAAAATAAAACATACCAGCCACAGACACAGTCATGAAAGGTAAATGAATTTGATTACCAAGGCAAAAAGGAGGTGAGATTCAAATCACCAAGTACATCGACAATTTGAAGGGATATTGGATGCAGACATTTACCAGATAGCAAAGCAGTGTCAATTAGCAGTCATACATGGAATGGAGATGGTACAGATGGATATTGTACACATACATTTACCTGGGAAAGAGCAAAGAAAACATGATGATGAAAAAGGGAAAGAACCAGTGGTAAAACTAAGACAACACTTGTGAAAGAGACACTCAGGATAGAGACATGTTGTCCGCATCTAACCATATGTCTATAATCAGTTCTTACAGATACAATCAGATCTGTCCAGACACCCCTGACAGAAATTCCCAGCTGGAACACCTCAGAAGGGGCTTCATAAAATAATAATATAATCAGTGACAACCAACATACAGATCAGAAAAGCCATTACCATCCCCAAAATCAGTCACTACATTATAAACAGATTTATATGTAGAATTGGATCTCACTGGTTGTCACCTATAAATCGTGACTACAAGTTCTAGGAAAGATCACGCAAGAGCTGCAGCCTCTTCTGCACAATTAAGAAAGACTTCAAAAATATTCCCCAAACCACCTATCTTAGCATAGGAACAATCTACGATGACTTAAAGTGAACTGTTCCCTGAAAAGCCCAGTAATCAATGATTCTGCATTTATCTGTGAAGCAGATGTTTCTGTAGTGACTGTCAAGTATTTGGGAATCTGCGTCCAATAAGGGGCAGACTGGGTAACGAGAAATTGGTAGCAGCAGTTAAATGTGTTGGCCAAGGAGGAGACACTAGTGGCTATAAGGTATCTGGGATGGGTTGGATACCCAAAAGCACTGGGGAAGCGAATCCAGCCTGCTTGCATGACAGCAGAAGTGAGAGAAGTGAAAGTCCTTAGAAGGGATGAGGTGCAGAGTCAAACAGGCTGCAGGCAAACTCAAAGATGTGGCCCTCTGACTCACACAAAGCAGGAGAGAGTTCTTAGAAGAACTGGTGTGCAGGATCCACCAGTGGGAAACATTCCAAGCAGCACAAGCACCCAGAAGCACAGATGTGCACAGAATCACGAGGGTGTCACTGGAGCAATTTGCAGGCAGAGGTGCATAGGATCATTGAAAAAAGGATATGGATAAGGAGCACACAGGTACTAACAGCAAGTGGCTGGCTGAAGTACTCAGAGAGTCAGATAGGTGCTGAAGTGCAGATACTGTCAGGACACGCTAGAAGCAAACAGGACATTAATAAGTCCCTTGCAGTGCTGGGGTGCTGGATTCACTAGGCTGCATTTATAAAAATGTAAGGAAAGCACACAGAAACTCACAAGGAAACTCATTGGTGCAGAGGAGCAGATGGCTGACTGAAGTGCAGTAGGAGACACAGTAGTGAAGGAAGACTGGATGCTTGTTGGAGTGCACAGAGTTTCTAAAAGTGGATGCAGGTAGAGGAACATGAGGATAGCAGGAACAGGCTCAGGGCCACAGATACAAGGTACAGACTGGAGTTTACTGGGATCACATGTAATGATGAGGACTAGGATACACTGGGAAAACAAGAAGTCATAGAGACTATACTGGGCATCATTGGGAAACACTTAAGAGTCACGTGGGAACACAAATACTGAATGTGTGCATTTACATGTGTATGTGCATGTATGTGTGGAAGGGGGGGGGGGGTGTAAAATCCCTTACTGCCAAATTGTATGGTCTATGTTGTTGGCAACAAAAGGGTTAAAGGACCCTATTGCACTTTCATTTATTAAATGTTGTATTAAATTACTTCCCTGGTATATGAACATTTCAATGTACAGTAAGCAATAACAAATAAGTTGATGCTGCTTTAGCGTACATGTATTAGTAATACACTGTCTACATATTAAGTGTCAAGAAACAGTGCAGGACTTATTAATATTTTCTGAATATTTGAAGTTACCTCAAAACATGGACAATAAAACTATAAAGTTTATAAAACAAGCTAAAAAGGTACATGACAAGAATAAAACTTAAGACATGAAATGTACAGAGAGCTTTTTGCCATCATACATATTGCTGAATAAATTACAGTGTTGTCACTTACCTGCCCTGGCTTTGCATTTTCACATACAAATGTATCATAGTGTTGAGCAAACTCTGGTGCATGGTCATTAATGTCCAGTATTTTAATATAGGCTTGTACATTTCTACTGAGTCTGGGATTTTCTGCAAAATAAATAAACAAATAAATAAATAAACAAAGGCATAAATGAATAAATCAAGACCAAAAGTAGTTTATACAAATTATATGACCAATTATGCAACATACTTATTAAATTTAAGATGAGGCTAGCTACAATTATAAGTCCTAAATCTCCAAGGCATCTGTTTTCAAGTTAATACATACAGTACTTAATATTTGTATTTGTTTCTTAGAAAACCATGCAAGAGTTCACTTCTCACTTGAAATGTGCCATGGATATGTTACATGTCAAATTTTGTTCTTGGAAAGTTGGATAGCCTGAGAAAGCATTGGAAACTTTGTTGGTTCTTACTGCTATTTGGGGTTCAGTTTATAGATTTCCTCTGACTGTCACAATGAACAATATTCAATAACAGAGGAACTGAATAACATAGACACAGGCAGAAATATAAAGTTTCCCCTACTTCTCTACTGAAAAAAAGCATTGTTTTATTACAATGTGTTGTTGGGATTTCCTGCCAATCCCTGTCTGGTTAAACTGTGACAGTAAATGAGAGGAAATCTCGAACAGTGTCAAGTACCAGTTAAAACTGTTAGGGTTACTAATCCTTCCCCAGTCTAAAAAAATATTTCTCTAGAAAAAAATGTTTCTGACTGGATGGCTGGACAAATGCTTTAAAGGTCTCTTGGAAAAATGTTCTGTACATTTGCCTTAAACTGTAATGACTTACTCTCTCCCTGCCCAACAGCAATTTTTTGCATTGTAGTTCTACAATTTCCTTTCTTACTAGCATGGCTTGATATCACCAAATACATAGTTATTGGTTCTGTAGAATTGTGGGGAAAATGTTTTTATGGGTTTTTAGAAAAGTGATATGTGATTTTTTTTAATTTTTTTTACAAAGGTATTCTTGGGGAAAGTTGTCCTGAAAGAGCTTCTCTTTTATTTATTAACATTGCTATTCTCTACACTCTACAAGTGAAAGGAACTTTTTAGTTGCATAGTTTGTAAGTTAGGTTTTCTGAAAAGATTTTAAATGACTCAGATATTTTCTTAACTTCAGTAACATAATGTTCTAAACAGAACAAAGATGTCAAACTAAAAAACATTTCAAAATGAGAATGATGTATAATTGGAGCACTTTGTTCTGAAATAGATTTCTGCTAATATAATGCAATCAATTCACACAATTTTATTTATTACTGTTGGAAAAAATGTATATTAAGTAATCGGATGGTAAGCTCCCTAGCTTTGCTGTCTATTAAGCTGTAAAAGTAGGACAAAAAGTACCCAGGATATCGCCTAAAGAATCAATTAATAATTTAGAGAGTATTGCATTTTTTTTCTTAACTTAATTTTTCATATATGCAGAATATAGTTTATATTAAGAAGATAAATAAAAAACAAGTTATCAACAACTGTTCTTTACCATAAAAAAGGGACACAATGTGAATATAACATTTTATTGTACACTTTTTGTGCATTTGAGTAGTTTACAGATAAAGAACATTGTTTTTGAAATGTAACTTGCAATCAGCTGAATATTTCATTTAAAATGGTAAATAATTAATTAGATGAAACATTAAAAATAAATTAATGTTATGCAACAATTTCAAAAAGACTTGGATCGTAAACCACAATTAACTCACTTGTTTCAGTTGCAACTATTGTGATGTTCTGCCATGGTGCTGATTCACGGTCAAGTGGTTTAGCGAGAATTAAAGAACCATTCCCTGAGTGTATATTGAATATTCTCTCCAAGTCTGTGTTGCGGTCAATGCTATACCTGTAAGTAAGATGCTGAATTATTACTATAGTAAACAAAAATTGTCTTATTGAATATATTAGACAATATAAAGTCTCCTCATTGAAAATCCACAAACAAATTTGGGTAAAAAAATCTATTATTAGTTTTAGGTCTTGTATTTTATGGAGATGACCAAACTTGTTAAATTAATCTTTGAATGAGATTCTTCTGATCCACATCTATGTTTAGATTAACTGCCCTTTACTAAAAGCTACAAAAAAATATACATAGCTCCTTTACTTTGTCGATAATAAGTCCAGCACAGCCTGGGCTGTTATTAGTATAGAATAATGATCACAAGTATTCAAGCCCCTATTATATAAATACCAGCCTGTACTACTTCTGTATCAAGCAGATGCTTCAAGAAGAAGGTTTAAATGAAACAAATTGTTCAGTACTCTGAAAAAGGAGGTGCAGGATAGATAAATAAATATACAGTATAAGAGCTCAGTGCTAACACACTATAAGTTAAATAAGTGAACCAGGGGCGGACTGACAACTCATGGGGCCCCCGGGCAATAGGGGATCATGGAGCCCCTGTTTCCTTGCCCAAACTCAAAAAAGCCTATGAAAAAGGTACCAGGGGCATCTCATGGGGCCTCCTACTGATCCCGGGCCCTTGGGCAGTGCCCGAGTTTCCAAATGGTCAGTCCGCCCCTGAAGTGAACATATATCAATGAATGAATAAACAGCTGAAGATCAAATCAATTATTTTAGGTATTGAAAATAAATCATCCATGTTAAAAACAAAATAATGGTTATAATGGTTCATCAAAATATTAGTATATCTTCTTAAAAATGACATTCAAGTCTTCAAGTGCTCTTCAAAAATTAGACTCCACAGTGTGCACCACCACCAATTTAATGCACTCACCAGATCATATGGCTGGACACGTTATAGGCAACAAATGAGCTCAAATGGAATTAACCAAAGCAATCTTTCCTTGGGAAAGGTCCTTTTTAAGAAGATGACCCTCCAACAATGGCACTGATCAGAATGTTGTGCCTTAGATCCAGCAGGTGAATGGTAAGGAATTCTTGTTTTAGCACTTCTGGTTGAGTGAGACACTGGTGATGTATCCAGAGCCTCACAGATGCATCCTGGGAAGATCCTGTAATATGTCCCAGGAGGCAGACCAAGAGTTCTAAGCAGAGTTCCAGGAAATAAAGGGAGATGTATTAATTTTCTCTTAGTAAAAATGACCACAGGACCAAGGGCAAATGAATTTTGTACGTTTGCTTGGGCTTACACTTTACATTATATTTTGCTACCAGTTAAATGTAGATCAGAATAAATAGTTATATTAGTATTGTAGTAGAAATATAAAATATGTTAATAGAGAACATCATTGAAATGAACATCGGGTTAGACCCTGGGATGTGCCTGCTACACAGTTCAGAGATATCAGTTAGTAAATATAAGAAATTAGGTTTAGGGTACTACTTGAACGCAGCAAAAAGCCTGATCCCCAAATATTGGAAGAAAAAAGAAATACCGAAAGAGGAGGAGTGGATAGAGAGAGTAAATTGGACTAGGAAGATGGAGAAGACATATTATATACAGGAAAATAAACTGGAGATATATATCGAGAAATGGGAAAAATGGGAAAACTTCGTAATAAGTATGAGAAAATGAAGAGTAGAATGTCATAGAGAAAAATTTGGGTAGGATATGCTTGCTTTGGATACAAGTCAAGGAAATGCAGAGTGGGGGGGGGAGGGGTCAAGGTTTTAAGAGGGGGGTAATTGAAATAAAAAGGAAAAATCGTATATTTATGATGATTGAGATGAAATTGTTTATTGTTATTTTTGTGATAATTATTAATAAATATTTAAATAAAAAAAAAAAGAAATATAAAATATGTGTTAAGTATCTTTTCACTCATCCTCTCCAGTTTTTAACCTCTTCCCTACCAGTCACAGTAAATATATGGCTGCGAGGGGGAAGGTGTCATTTTGGGAGGATCACCCATCTGAGTACTGGGTTGCTGTACTCTACCCTAGTGCCATGTGATCGCTATGACCAGTCACAGGAATGTGTCCAGTAGTAAACAATGTCCAGTAGTAATCAATGGCTGTCATTCCTGACTTCATTGCTTGCTACTGTGATTGGTCATAGTGATGACATGGTACTGTAATTTGTTTTTGGTTTTTAAAAGAAAACCCCAATCACCTCCCAAGAGCAGTACAGTGTTACTAAGGTAAGTATGTAAAAAATATTTTAAAAATGCAGTGTTGCTATGGTCACGTCATACTGCTGTGGTGTTGACCTTGTATAATGGCTGGCTGCTCTGATATCACTGTATTTCAGTGACACCAGCCATTATCTCTGATCACCTCCACAGCAGTACAATGTCACCAGACCAGTGCTGTCAGTCAATATCCCTAATTACTGTCACACCAGTCAGTCTCCCTAATGAATGCCACCCACTCACAGTGCCCCTAATCACTGCCATACCAGTCACAATGTCCCCGATCTTCATGACACCAGTCTTATTGTAGCTAATCACCACCACGCCAATTAGTGTCCCTGATCACTGCCACACCAGTCAAAGTATCACAACACCAGTATAGGCTAGCGTCAGTGTCCCTGACTGTCACTATACCAGTCCTTGTGTCACCAGAAGTCAGCAGCGGTGTTCCTGATTGATGCCTCACTAGTCCTCAATGTCAACAGACCAGTGTAAGCCAGCAACCAGTGTTCCTGATAACCACCCCACCAGTGCAGTTTTGCATGCTGCCTGTACTAACCCTGGATTATTTATAGATCATTTCTCTGCCTGTTGCTTGTACCTATCCTTTGCCTGCTTGTTCACAATATCTCTGCCTGCAGCCAAAACTGACCCATCTGCACATCTGACTGACAATCTTTCTGTGAGACACCAGTCTCAGCCTTCCACTGCAGACAACTGTAGTCCTGGAAATTCCTTTCTTCATCCTCCTTTACTTCCTGGCCACTGAACGTGGCATTCCTGAGGCATCCATGTACTTGTAGGCTAGGCTTGCTTAGCTTATAAGAACTGGAACTGCTATCGGTGAAGCTATGCTAAGGTGTATTTACTGACCACTCATATAGAGGTGACCATTACAGCACATTGGTTTTATACAACTGGTTGATTTGTGTGATACACAAGATACAATGTTTGGTATATTATCAGTACAAACATTGAAAAGCCTCACACGAGTGGTATCAACATACTCCAGTGTAGTAGTAGAATGTGTTTTGGGAAATTCTAAGTATACCAATGCTGTGTATTATTAAATTGACAACTTTGTGTAAATAAACATACAAAAAATGCATTTTCAATTTTTTTTCTGCATTTTCCAAAAACATGTGGAAAAACAACTAATATTTCAAAAGACTCATCATACCTCCTAAAAAATACCTTGTGATGGTTTCTTTCCAAAATTGGGTAATTTTGTGGATGTTCCACTGTCCTGGTGCCACAGGGCCTCCAAATACGTTATGGGTAGTCGGGAAATAAGAAGCATTAATTTATGAATGCCTGAAGGTGCTCCTTGGATTTGGGCCCCTCTATGTAACAAGGCTGTGAAAAAGTTCACACGTATGGTATTGCCATACTCAGTAGGAGTAGTAGAATGTGTTCTTGGGTGTAATTATATGTACGAGGGATGTTCAAATCAAAACGGGACTTTTCATTTTTACAGGTATAAAAAGGAATGCTAGTGTGGCAGTACTACACGCAGTAGTAAGTGGCAAGTGTGTCATATTACTGATAGGTGCGCGGGTCAGTTCAGAGGCAGACAACAGTGTTAGTACATGCATGGAACAGCATGTGGCGATGACGTTTCTTGAGAACAAAGGTGTAGAATCTGCAGATTTCTACGGAAGAGTTCAATCACAGTACGTGATGAGATGCTCGGCCGCAATAAGATATTGGAATGATGTAAACATTTCAAAGATGGCCGTACGTCCATCAGTGAAGATCCTGGCCATGGTGGTTACCCGCCCACAGCAGTCATTCTAATCCTGGATAATCAATGCATAACCAATCGTGAAATTGCTCAAGAGATAAATCTTTCTGTGGGAATGCTGAACACAATGATGATGTAGTAAAGCAGACTGTCCTAGGATGGTTCAGGGCTACTAACAAATGTTTCTATGCTGAAGTTTTCCAGGCATTAGTTAAATGCTGGAATAAGTGTATAAATATAGCAGGGGATGTTGAAACATTAATGTAGTTTCCACTCCTTGAAATTTGTTATTTTATTATAAAAACTCAAAGGTCCTGGTTTGACTTGTATGCCCCTTTTATATATCTATGATGTGTATTACAAATATAGTATCTTACCCCATTGAGGGCAGCTGGATTTTTGCTTGGTCTCCCTAAGCTCTGCACAGCCAGGCAACATGCATTTTTCCACACTTTCTTTCAGAGTCAGTGAAACAGTCCTTAAGCTTGTTTTTGTTGTTTTTATTAGGGGTTAACAACTTGTATAGAGTCTAAAGGTTTTTGGGATGCCCAAGGAACTAAAACTTGAGGACAACGTATGTACAACAAATGCAGACCAAAAATCAGCAACAGTCTTATTAAGGAGCACTAAGTTCCCTTTTTGTGTACCTCTTCAGACCCAAAATGAGCCTTTGCCTATCCACCCAGCTGTCGTGAGGGTTTGGTCAAGATCTACTGCAGGGTACTCCCAGATGACAGATAGTTGGGAATTGCAGCTGACCGCCATCTCCCTTTTGAGGTCTAATGTGTGCTCCTTGAAAGCCCAAAGATGCCTCTGGAGACTGGGCCCCTCTATGCATCTAGGAAAAAAGTCTCATATGTGGTATCCCCATATGTGTACGGCATAGCAGAATGTGTTTTGGTATGTAATTCTAGGTCATCCTATGCTGTGTGTGTGAAATAACTTGTTAAAATGATATGTTTGTAAAAAGAACATTTTTTGATTCCTCATTTTCCAAAAAATTGTGACAAAAATTAAAACTTTAAAAAACTCACCATGCCTCTTACAAAACACATAACATTTTCTACTTTCCAAAAAGGGGTCATTTTGGGTGTAATTGTACTGTCCTGGCATTTGAGGAGATCAAGAATTGAGAAAGGCAGTCATTACTTCAGAATGGAACAATGTTCAAATACAGTATATATATATATATATATATATATATATATATATATATATATATAAATATACCATAGTTTGCAGTCTCTATGACTATTGCATAACCTAAATAATATACAATGATTTGGGTTATTGTATCAAAGAAATTCATCGTAATACATTTTGGCCTAAATTTATGAAGAAAGATTATGTATTTGCAAAATGTTATCACAGAAACAAAGGAAAACATGTCTTTTTTTTTTAATGTTGATATTATTTGCTTATATAGCAAAAATAAAAATTAAAAAAACACAGCTGTGATGAAATACCACTAAAATAAATAATTATCTGTCTCAAAAAAAGTAAACATTTAATTTGGGTACTATCTTGCATCACTGGGTAATTGTCATTCAATATTTGACAGCACTGAAAACTGAAAAAATTGACCTGACAGGAAGGAAGGAAGTCTTGAAGCTGTTACTGATAAACGATGATCTTACAGTAGTAGTACTTTTACAACAAATTGTCTTAAAGCAAGAACAGCAGCTCTATTTTTGTTCCAGCTTTATGTTCTCGACCTTTCATAAATTAGTCTTTTGTCTGTTTTAGTCAGTCAATAAATATCAGTCCTGGGAAAATACAGTTTTATTGATGAAAGACACATCTAAAATATAATGTCAGGGTAATTATATTGAGTTTTCAAAGAGAAAATATGCTTAAGTATAAAGATCTATACAAGATTGCAAAAAAGTAATTCTCTTGGGTTGCTTCCTTTGTGTTTAAAAACAAAATCAGAGGTCATAGCCAAATCAAAAATGAAACTCGTCACGTTTGAAATTCCACATATATATATATATATATATATATATATATATATATATATACTGTATTTGCCGGCGTATAAGACGACTGGGCGTATAAGACGACCCCCCTACTTTTCCTGCTAAAATGTAGTGTTTGGGCTATACTCGCTGTATAAGACTACCCCTCTTCCAATGCACACCAGTGGGAGGAATAGTGCCCCATCATTGATGTCAGTGGGAGGAATAGTGCCCCATCATTGGTATTAGTGGCAGGAATAGTGCCCCATCATTGGCATTAGTGGCAGGAATAGTGCCCTATCATTAGTATCAGTGGAGGAATAGTGCTCCATCATTGGTGTCAGTGGGAGGAACAGTGCCCCATCATTGGTGTCAGTGGGAGGAATAGTGCCCCATCATTGGTATCAGTGGCAGGAATAGTGCCCCATCATTGGTATCAGTGGGAGGAATAGTGCCCCATCATTGATGTCAGTGGGAGGAATGGTGTTCCATCATTGGTGTCAGTGAGGGGTGGAATAGTGCCCCATCATTGGTGTCAGTGGGGGGGGGGAATAGTGCCCCATCATTGGTGTCAGTGGGAGGAATAGTGCCCCATCGTTGGTGTCAGTGGGAGGAATAGTGCCCCATCATTGGTATCAGTGACACCAATGATGGGGCACTATTCCTCCCACTGAGACTTGCTGACCCTGTTCTCGTATGGTGCTGCTGCAGCCAGCATATGTGGTTGCAGCAGCACCTCTACACAGAACACTTACCTGCTGCTCCGGCACTCAATTTTCGCGGGGCCGCTTGGCTCCGCCCCCTCGCTGGTGATTGGCCGCCTGTGTGCCTTTCCTGAGCTACAGTTCTGGCGGCCAATCACCGGTGAGGAGGCGGAGCCGAGCAGCCGCACAAACATCCAGTGGCCGAACTGAAGGAGACGCCGCGCTTCCTGGACCGGATCGTCGTGGGACTGGATCCAGGTAAGAGACATCAGCCCCTGCAAACCCCTGTACTTAATGCCGCAGCCCCCCTAAACATGTGTACCGGCGTATAAGACGACCCCCGACTTTTGAGAAGATTTTCAAGGGTCAAAAAGTCGTCTTATACGCCGGCAAATACGGTATATAAATTCCAATGTTTTCCACAGGTAATTTGGAGGAGTTGTGTCATTGGGCACATCATTTGTACAATGTACTGCATTAGTACAAATGTTCTGAGTGTTTTAATGGTAAAAAATGATCATCTGTGTTGATTAGAGCTCTATTAAATCATGGCACATCACAGGCACAATGTACTTAGTGGCGGATCTCATTTATCACAGTTACAGTGTATTTTCAGACTAGCAGTGTCCCCTTCAAGCTGTCACTAATTCTTATGACTTCCCAGGGCCTGATACTGTATTTAGAAACATCATCATTGACATAGGCACAAAATAGCAGGTGTTAGGCAGGATTAGTTTTAGGATCTGTTATTAACCAAGGGTCATTTAAAGAGTCTAACTCATAATTTAAATTCAAATTCATAATTAGGCAGTTAAACTCTTGCATCTGTATACTCATAGACCAGAGCAATTTTTACACTTCAGCTAATAGTCTATTGATGCAGGGATAACTTTTTCATTTCTTAAGTAAACAAAGTAATACAAATATTTTTTCATACAAACAAGGCTTTCTCTTGGCAATATTCATTTGATAATTTTTTTTGTCTGTGCATTCCCGTGCAGCCGCTGTGTCCCAATTGACATCAATGGGACTGCCTGCATGGGGATGCACGTAATGTCTGTGCATCCCTGTGCAGCTAAACATTGCCTTGTTCTAGTATTCCCTGCTTGAACAAGGACTTGAATTTGGGGGCAACAAAAATGCACGGTTGAGCTGGTTTTTTGCCACTTGTCAAATGCCCTCCTTTTTAAGCTACAATACGTAGTGGACAGGGTGCTGATGCTGTGATGCTTTGCACCCACAGAAAAGTTGATGTGTAGTGGTGCCGTCCGCCAAACCCTACACATTTATGTCAAGAAGGAAATGAAGCAAATGCTCCTCAACCACATGCAATGCATGTAAAATGGGGTTAAAACAGGTGGTTAGGAGGCATTGCATTGCTTCCTCAATGCCTGTCTGGATCACGCTTCAAAGGCAAGGGAGATTTAGACTCATTTTAAATCTACCCTTACTATGTTTTTTATTTTTATTTTTTTACAACCTTTTTTTTTGCACAGGTACATTTTTGTTTTTAATATTTAAAAACAAACTGTCAGTAGCCACTGGAGCATGATCTGACCATGGATAAGGCTTCAGGGGTAAGGGAGATTCAGATACATGTCTAAATCTGCCCTTACAATGTTTTTATTTGTATTTGTATTATTTTTACAACTTATTTTTTTTTGTACAGGTACATTTTTATTTTTAATATTTTTTTAATTTTTTAGGGGTGCTTTGGAGAGACAACAAAGTAAACAGTCCTCTAATGTCTTTTTTTGAAACAGAGAAAGAGACTGAAGACAGATCCTTTCTCTGCAGCCCGAGCCTGAGGACTGTGTATGAATGGATAGGAGTCTGTATAGACTCCTACTCATTCATAAAATTTAACATAGTACATAGTGTGTGTTTACTATGTTACATTCACAAACTGACACATAGTAAACACACTTTACTATGTGTCAATGATCAATGAATACAGAAGAGATCTGTATTGATCTCTGTCTGTATTCGTTTAGGAAAGGAAGGGATCTGATAAACACATGTTTGCCAGCTCCCCTCTGCTATCCATGCTGACAGCTGTCAGCAGCTGCAGGTTGCAGGAGGGGGAGGAGGGAGAGCCAAATAGCAGCCTCATGGAGAGGGCATCCAGACATCAGGGGGCACTGAGGGGGAGGGGTCAGAGGAGTGGAGGGATCTATTTGGCCAAGCAGATCACTCTGTGGCTGCCCTGCAGCATGCAAAGCTGGTGGTAGGGCAGAGGAGGGAAGCTGACAGCTGTAGGACAGCCATCAGAGGATCAGGTTTGCGAGGGGGGGATTGGTGCTGGGAGGGACAGAACAGGCAGGGTAAGGCAGGGTGAGGGAGAGTTAGAGTGGGGGTGGGAGCTATTTTAGATGTCAGCATAGGCAGATGGAGGGGTGGGAGACATAGCAGCAGAGACGTGGCAGTGGGGAAGGGGGGGGGTTACATTTTAGGTGAAGAGCACCTGCTGAACAATTCTGCAATAAGCTCATAGTCACTGAAGTGATCATGAGCTTATAGTAGAGGAGGAATGTAGGTCCATATAGCATACAGACCTGGACAGCTAGAAGCAGCACTGTAGGTCTGTACGCTCTACAGACCTGGCAGCAAAAGGTATAAAAGATCATGTGCTATCCTTGACCTAGTTCACAGCCACCACCTTAGCACACATAAGATAGACACCACTAGAACAATGGAAGCTTTCCTTTGCAGTACATGCACTCAATGTCCCTGGATCTACACTGGCAGCAATATTATTCTTCCTAATGCACAAGTGTGAACACTGGGGCACTTTGTAAATTGTCAAACCACAGGGATCATTTATATCACAATCTGTGCATGTGACACATATTATATTGGCAAAACAAATAGATTGTTTAGAAA
This sequence comes from Staurois parvus, assembly GCF_062004578.1. Taxonomy (NCBI): domain Eukaryota; kingdom Metazoa; phylum Chordata; class Amphibia; order Anura; family Ranidae; genus Staurois; species Staurois parvus. The sequence continues at coordinate 15,961,798 of NW_028317949.1, forward strand.
TGCATCCTGGACCACATTGATTTTATTTTTAATGGGAAAATCGACACTCATATTATCAGGCATGTAGGCCTTTAATACAATTTTGACACCACAGATTAGATTTTTTGCTCTGGATCATATCCTCCAACATAAATAGCATAGTGATGTAGACAAATTTTTGATGCAACATGAGACTAAGTGGATACATACATACTGGCAAAAACATAACCAAGTCTCAGTTAATCTATACATTTGACATCCTTTTATGGTCATATTATACCATCCTAATAAAAATCAGTCTTCAGTCATTCCATTCCAAACCATCTCTGTTCAATATGATCCTGATTATGTATTTCAGTCGTGTTACTACATATACTGTACCTTTAATGTTCTTTGCAATTATAATGTACACTGCTCAAAAACATTAAAGGAACACTTTGAAAACACATCAGATCTCAACGGGGAGAAATATCATGCTGGATATCTATACTGATATGGACTGGGCTATGTGTAAGGAACGTAAGGATGTCCCATTGTTTGTTGGAAATGAAAATTGTCAGCCTATAGAGGACTAAATTCAAAGATGCCCGAAAAATCTAAGTGAAAAAATGATGCAGCAGGCTAGTCCATTCAAAATAGTACTCAGCAGTTTGTATAGCCCCCCACGTGCTTGTATGCATGCCTGACAATGTTGCGGCATGCTCCTAATGAGACAGGGGATGTGTCCTATTGTATTTCCTCTCAGATCTGGACCAGGGCATCACTGAGCTCCTGGACAGTCTGAGGTGCAACCTGGCAGCATTGGATGGACCAAAACATGATATCCAGGAGGTGTTCTATTGGATTTGGTCAGGCATGCATGGGAGCCATTCAATGGTATCAATTCCTTCATCCTCCAGGAACTGCCTGCATGCTCTCACCACATGAGTCCAGGAATTGTTGTGCACCAGGAGGAACCCAGGACTCACTGCACCAGTGAAGGGTCTGACAATGGGTCCACGGATTTCATCCCGATACCTAATGGCAGTCAGGGTGCCATTGTCTGGCCTGTAGATATCTGTGCGTCTATAGATATGCCTCCCCACATCATCACTGACCCACCACCAAAACGTTCATGCTTAACAATGTTACGGGCAGCATAACATTCTCCACAGCTTCTCCAGACCCTTTCACATCTGTCACATGTGCTCAGGGTGAATCTGTGAAAGGTACAGGGTGCCAGTGGCAGACCTGCCAATTCTGGTGTTCAATGGCAAATGCCAATTGAGTTCTATGGTGCCGGGCAGTGAGCACAGGGTCCACTAGAGGACGTTGGGCCCTCAGGCAACCCTCATGAAGTCTGTTTCTGATTGTTTTGCCAGAGACATTCACAACAGTGGTCTGCTGGAGGTCATTTTGTTAGGCTCTGGCAGTGCTCATCCTGTTCCTCCTTGCACAAAGGATCAGATACTGGTCCTGCTGATAGCTTAAGGACCTTCTATGGCTCTGACCAGCTCTCCTAGAGTAACTGTCTGTCTCATGGAATCTCCATGTGCTGGGAGCCACAGCAAACCTTTTGGCAACAACACGTATTGATGTGCCATCCTGGAGGAGTTGGACTGCCTATGCAACCTCTGTAGGGTCCAGGTATTGCCTCATGACACCAGTAGTGACACTGATCCTAGCCAAATGCAAAACTAGTGAAAAACAGTCAGAAAATATTAGTAGGGAAAAATGTTAGTGGCCTCCACCTGTAAAACCATTCCTGTTTTGGGGGTCATCTCATTTTTGCCGGTCTAGTGCACCTGTTGTTAATTTCATTAACACCAAAGCAGCTGAAACTGATTAATACACCCCCTCTGCTACTTAACTGACCAGATCAATATCCCAGGAGTTTAATTGACTTGATGTTATACTCTGATTAAAAAGTGTCCCTTTAATTTTTTTTTGAGCAGTGTATATCTTGTGTTTATATAAATAGTTTGCTGAAGTTTTTTTTAAGTTTTTACTATCAGAAATTTGTGAGTTGTTATGTATATATTATCATTATAATTTGTTTAGAAAATAATTGCTGTGAATTGGCCATTCTATAGCTATGTGTTTGGTTCTGGAAGGGAACATTTGAGGTTCCCGGGCCCCTTAGGAATGGATGGTCTTTCATTATCTGGGTGGGGGGGTGCTGTTATTGCCCCATAAGGATGCACAGAGCACTGGTGAGGGTTCTTTTGTTCCCCTTACTCCCTTTCACTGGCATTAATTCTGTTTGTCTTGCAGTGTTTTCCTTTTGGTTGGTGCTGTTTGGTGGGCTGCAATGCAGGGAAGTGCTTTGTGTTGGGATGAAGGAGAATACCCTGTCCCCCTGATGTGCTAGTTGCATTTGGGCATCAGGTGTTGCTGCCTTGTCAGTGTAACTTGCATCAGGTTGACGTGGACCTCTGTATCCCTGTGGCTCATAGTTGACCTCTGGCTGCTAGGTGGTTTTTAGGTGTAGCATCATTTCTATCTGTCTGCCCTCTCTCTCTACCTGCTGGGTTGTTCCAGTCTGATATGGGTAGGGGTTATGATAGCACAAAGGAGGTGGAGTCATCATTGTTCTCCCTTCTCACATTACACAAGTGGTGGATCTACATGTCCACACCTTAAGGTGACACTACACACTCCCAGGGTGGGAGGGTTATAATAGATGGCTCCTATGGTGGCCATCTTTATCAGTGCCTGAGCATGCATACTTTTCAAGCAGTAGTAACAGAGTGAATGCATTGACGTTATAGTTGTCTGCTGATTATTTCAAGCTGTTTTTCTTTAATATGTGTGCCACAGTATTGCTTTTGGATAATTTAATCCTTATTCCCATTTCCATCAAATTTTGGCAAAAATTGCAGGTGATTTGGCTCTGTAGTCAGCTGTTCATTTGCTTTATGTCAGTAATTCATGATTTTGTTTTAAATGTGAGGGCACTTTTATTAATTTTTAATAAAATAGTTTTTAAGCGGTGAACACTAGGTTCCTTTTTTCTGCTTCTTTGAGCCTTATCACTGTGAGTCTCTCCCTTGATGGTTTACCTGGCTGGATAATTACTGAAGCTGTTCTTTATGAGCTCAATGCAGTCATGCTGGTAATGCATGTTGGCTGAAGCAGACCGTAGGGTTGTCAATTCTGTATTCATAATTAACTATCTTACTGGATCCTGGCATAATAAAGATATACATTTTGACCTTTAGGAGAGTGTTTACCCTTAAGGGTATGGTGAGGGCTACTCACCTGGAGTGCACCATTACACAAAGTTTTGGATTTTTCACATATTGTACATACTTTTGGTTTTACACCAATTATATATTGTAGTGTATTGTTTATTTCACATGTTGAGTCATGAAGTTTACAAAATATTTCTGTGTTTGTTTTAGAACATTCATGTATTGTGATTGCAATATTTACACTTTTGTTTCATTTTCTGGTGTTTTTATGTGTTGAAGTTAGAATTTACTAAGTGGTTTGAGCACAGCACAAATTCATACACGGGTGATTTTAGTCACATTGCGCATGCAGCTTGTTAATTTTTGGGCTGATGCACAAAATTATTTATTCATATATGTTCTATATAGTGTATACAAAATGGAAAAGACAAGCACAACCCTCATAGTGTAGTAAATAAAGTGAACAGTGTTTATTAATAATTAAAAACACACTCACAAAAGAAGAACTTGAACAAAGTGGAAACAGTCAAAGCTCCTTCCTTTCCCTATCTTAAAAAGCCAACAAACCAGAATAAATACAGCACAAAAGGGGCAGGGCCAGCGGTGGCTGCTCCTGCTCACCAGGAGGGTTAAAAATCCACAAATGTTGGTGACAGGAGCAGGATGGAACCACAAATGGCTCCAGTGTAGGGGCAGAGTTTGGATTACATCACATGTCATATGCCCTAATAAAAACATATTCCTTGATAAAAAAAAAACATGGCTGTATAATGGCAATATCATAGAGAGCATAAAAAGCGTACAATCATAAAAAAAAAAACTCATAAAAGCAATCATAGAAACAATTGGGATAATGTGTGGGAGTCAAATAGTTATAAATAATTGCATGTACATAAAAATGCACATATATATATATATATATATATATATATATATATATACACACACACAATGTATATGTGTTTATATAAACATTTCACAGGACCTGAAATTAAAAATAAAAATAAATTGTAGAAACCAAAATTGGTGACTAGGCACTATTGTCTGGAGACAGAACAGATAACATGTACCAGGTAATGTAGTAAATGAACTGAAGGTTTATGACCACTAATGTATACACATACATAGGGATATAGGTACATTTCCACTAGCATATTGGGACTGTCATTTATGTAGAAGCCATGAGTAATGCTTCTGTGGCCTGGATGATGGAGGTATGTAAGGTTCTAGAGTGATTTCTTACCACATGCCGTTTGAATGCTATTGTGAAAGAACCACCAAGTATAGTCTGGAAATCATAAATTGTGTTATTGTGAGCTGGGTAACAAGGTGATGTACAAGAACCATGGTTAGTCAGATAAATAGTGTTATAGTAAGCAATATGTGCAAAAAACACATGCAAACCCTGCAGTGATGTATCAAAACAATATAGAAAGTGAAAACATGGATGTAATACATACTATACTGTATATGGTGAATGGATGAATAAGGACTGTGGTGGCGTGAGTGGAGGAAGATGTAGGGACCCAGGAGGAGGAGGGGAAATCAAAATGATGTCCAAATGCAACTTCTTATGATAACAAAAAGTGGGGGAGGGCCTCCAGAATGAAGTGGCTTGGGGGAACAATAGGATATAAGATGGTGTTCATGCCAGCTAACTCTTCACAAAAGATGTTGCCTACTTACAGTGCAAATACCTTTCTACGTTTCTTTGAGAAGGTTGATGTATGAGAGGCATGGCCTAAAGAACACTGTTTAGAGCTGCTACTGCCTCTACTAGTGGTAAAGTATTAGGTTCTGTGGTTAATTAAGGTGATAATTAAACTCACTTAGTGCCTTATCTGCATTAAATTAGCCTCACAACCTGTGTAATTAATATGTGCTTGATTTTAAAGGGATGAGGTGGCAACAATAATTAGGTGGTCTACTGGGTGAACAGCCAAGGTTGCATAAACTATAACATCATTAAAAGTGAAATCCTGATGATGGAAAAGATCCATCGTGGCCATATTCCCTTGCAACAGGTGGGAGTTTGTTGCCAGGAGCAACATTTCCAGAGGAGGAACAGCTCAAAATCCCAGTAAGGGTGCTATAGAATGCAGAAAGATGCATAGGAAGCCATTATAAGGCACAAACTTGCTTGGAATAATGCACATAACCTGTATTTAGCTCGTCTGGGAGAGCCAGTAAGCTTAGTTGAGAGGGTGCCATCTCCTATAACAGAAAATAGAGTGTCACAATCTCAGCAATAGAGAGGTGGCTCTGCATTTCCAGGGTGTGGGTTGATACCTGCTGGGAGTCACCAGGAAAGAAGAAAAATCAGCCTATTCCTTGCTTAGTATGTGGCCAATGAGGACGTGGTATAGTAAGTTCCTGTTATGTACCATACCGCAGCAGTTATTGTCGCTGGGTGAGACACTTTTTGTACAGGCCCAGTTTCATATGCTAAAGTGTCTTCTGTCACCCCTGGAAACAGTGAACAAGATTCTGTTGTGCCAGCAGGGGGTGCTAAAGTGAATGTGGAGCTTGCTGTTGTTTTTTCCTATTGCTACCTGGGTGGAATGGCAAGATAAAGAGAAGCAGAGGAATGGACAGGGTTGTCATGAACCTATTGCTCTCAGCTGAAGTAGGCAGAGGCTACTGCAGTGGTGAGTATGACTGTCTTTGCTAAGTTAAATGCTGGAACTGCTAAAACAGTTATTAACCACTTGACCTCCAGAAGAATACTCTCCCTTCATAACAAGGCCATTTTTTGTTATTCAGCATTAAGCTACTTTACTTTACTTTGGTGGTATTTGATCACCACTGGGTGTTTTATTTTTTTGTGATATAAATTAAAAAAGACCAAAACTTTTGAAAAAAAATAATATTTTACATAGTTACATAGTCTGGATGAAAAAAAAACAAAATTCCATCCAGTTCAACCATTAAAAAAAAAAAAAAAGTTATAATCCTATACCCACAGTTGATGCAGAGGAAGGCAAAAAAAACCCAGCAAAGCATGATTCAATTTGCTGGGAAAAAAATTCCATCCTGTTCCCCCTGAGAGGAAATCGGATTTTCCCTGGATCAACTTTACCTATAAATGTAAGTATCTAGTTATATTCTGTGTATCAAAGAAAGAATCCAGGCCTTTTTTGAAGCAACCCACTGAGTTGGCCAAAACCATCTCTTGAGGGAGTTTATTCCACATTTTCACAGCTCTCACTGTGAAGAAACCTTTCTGTGTTTGGAGATTAAATTTATTTTCCTCCAGATGTAAAGTGTGCCCCCTTGTCCTCTGTGATGACATCAGGGTGAATAGCTCTACACCGAGTTCACTATATGAACCACTGATGTACTTATACAGGCTGATCATATCCCCCCTTAATCTCCTCTTCTCAAGAGAGAATAAATTCAGTTCCTCTAATCTTTCCTCATACAGTAGCTGAGCTCCTCCATGCCTCGTATCAGTTTGGTTGCCCTTCTCTGTACTTTCTCCAGTTCCCCAATGTTCTTTTTGTGAATTGGTGCCCAAAACTGAACTGCATATTCCAGATGAGGTATTACTAATGATTTGTACAGGGGTAATATGATATCTCTCTCTCTGGAGTCTATACCTCTTTTAATGCAAGAGAGGATTTTGCTCGCTTTAGAAACCACAGCTTGGCATTGCATGCCATTATTAAGCTTGTGATCTACCAGAACTCCCAGATCCTTCTCCACCATTGATTCCCCCAGTTGTACCCCCCCTAGTATGTATGATGCATGCATATTCTTAGCCCCCAAGTGCATAACCTTATATTTATCAACATTAAACCTCATTTGCCACATAGTTGCCCAATTAAACAGTGCATTGAGGTCGGCTTGTAAGTTGAAGACATCCTGTAAGGACATTATTCCACTGTACAGCTTGGTGTCATCTGCAAAGACTGAAATGGGATTTATAATCCCAGACCCTATGTCGTTTATAAATATATTAAAAAGTAAAGGTCCCAACACTGAACCTTGGGGTACACCACTGACAACCCTAGACCATTCAGAGTATGAATCATTAACCACTACTTTTTGAATACGATCTTTTAGCGAGTTTTCTATCCTTTTACATACAGATTTTTCCAAGTCCGTAGAATTTTCCTTCAATATTAGCCATGTGTGGGGAACTGTGTCAAACACTTTTGCAAAATCCAAGTATACCACATCCACTGCCACCCGTCTGTCCAAGGTTTTGCTCACCCCCTCATAAAAAGAAATCAGATTTGTTTGACACTTTCTGTCTTTCATGAATCCATGCTGTTTGTTGCTTAAAATATTTTTTTACAGCAAGAACTCATCTATGTGGTCTTTTATTAAACTCTCCAGTATCTTCCCAACTATAGAAGTTAAACTAACAGGTCTAAAATTACTTGGTAAAGATTTTGACACCTTTTTAAATATTGGCACCACATTGGCCTTAGGCCAATCCAGTGGTACTATGCCAGTCATTAAAGAGTCCCTAAAAATTAGAAACAATGGCTTTGAAATGACAGAGCTCAATTTTTTAAAGACCCGTGGGTGTATGCCATCCCGTTCAGGTGCTTTATTCACCTTTATGTTGTCTAAATATTTTTGAATCATATCAGTTGTGAGCCAATGTGAATCATCTGCAGCTGTGTCAAAACCATGCCCATTATGGACAAGAGCTCCCCCATGCTCCTTTGTATATTATTTTGTAAAGAGCCTACATTTTCTAATTTCTGTTGTAAAAAATATCCAATAACCTCAAATTTTTGTCATAAATTTAAGCCAAAATGAATTCTGCTACATGTCTTTGGTAAAAAATCATAACTAATTGGTTTGTGTGACAGTTATAGCATCTACAAACTATGGTATACAGTAGATACTGGACTTTGCATAGCTTTTACCTTCTTACTGCCTATCACATTTCTTGAGCTAAAATGTCAAGGCAGTACAAACTCCTCACAAATGACCCCTTATCAGAAAGTAGACACCCTAAGCTATTTTCTGAGAGGCATGTTGGGTCCATGGAAAATTAAATTTTTTTCAGTTTTTTGAAAATGACATTTTTGAGATGTTTTTGGAGCCTAGCCACATACAAGAGCCTGAAATCCAATGACCCCTTTAAAAGTCTGAAGGTGCATCATTTCCTCATTTTAATTCCTCAGTACCTACTACAGTTTTAGAGGCTCTGAAATGCCAGGATAGCACAAACCCTCCAAATACACCCCAAAATACATTCTGCTACTTCTCTTGAGTATGAGGATGCCACATGTGAGACCTTTTGGGAGCCTAGCTGCATACAGGAGCCCAAAATCCAATGACCCCTTTTAAAGCCTAAAAAGTGCTTAATTTCCTAATTTCACTTTCTCACCACCTATGACAGTTTCAGAGGTCCTGAAATGCAGGACAGCACAACCTCTTTCCCCAAATGACCCCTTTTTGGAAAGGAGACACTCCAAGGAATTTAATAAGAGGCATGGTGGGTATTTTGCTGATCTCATTTTTTGTCACAAGGTTTTGAAAAATAAAAAATACATTTTTGTTTTCCTTTTTCATTTTCCAAAAACTTGTGGCAATAAATGAGATCTGCAAAATACTCGCTTTTAGCAAGTACCTTGGAGTGTATACTTTCTAAAAGGGGTAATTTAGGGGGTGTTGTACTATTCTGGCATTTCAGGGCCTCTGAAACCATGATAGGTAGTCAGAAAGTGTAATGAGGAAATAAAGCCCTTTAAAAGCCTGAAGGTGCTTATTGGATTTTGGGATCCTGTACATGGCTAAATTTTCAAAAAGTCTCCCACATGTGGTCTCCCCAAACTTGGAAAAAGTATCAGAATGTATTTTGGGGTGTAATTCCACATATACACATGGCATGTGTAAGCAAAATACACTGTAATTTAAGTGACAACTTTGCTTAAAAACAAACTCTCTTTTTGTCGTTTTCCAAAAACTTGTGGTAAAAAATAAAATCTTCCATTGACTCAACATACCTCTCAGCAAATAGTTTGGGGGTGTCTACTTTACGAAAAGGGGTCATTTGGGGGGGTGTTATTGTTATGCTCAAATTTTATGCCCAACATTAGAGGCTTCTTCCACACATCACCCACTCTTCTAACTACTTGAAGACCAAACCTTATCTGACACCTTTTGTTCAATGAAAACAATCAGTATTTTTTGCTAGAAAATTACTTTGCACACTCAAAAACAATATATTTTTTAAAGCAGAGGCCATAAAGAATAAAATGGGGATATTTGCATTTCCTGTGATAGCATTAAAAGTGATAAAAAAAATGAAAGAGAAAGTGTAAAAATAACTTTAAAAAATTAAATAAATAAAAAATGCACCCTTGCCCCCCTGCACGCACACATCTGGGTGTGCAAGCACTCACCCTGTGCCGGTATGTAAACAGTGGTTGCAAAGTGAGGCGCTCAGAAAATAGCGCTAAAGTGAATATTATTGCATATGTGTCTCACAAATGAACAGGAAGTACGTGATGTCTTGAAGTTAGTATCAAGTGACAATAGTGAACAGTCCAATAAATAATAAAATAAATATATGAGATAATTCAGATGAATTTCAAATAAACGTCCAAGAAATCTCTGTGATGAATAGGTGAAAGTGACTCCATGCGAGATAATGCTTTTAAATGCACTCACCAGAAGCGCATATTAAATGCACATAGCAATATATCCAGCTCCTCCACAGGTAGGGACAACTTCCACCAGAAAGATCATGGTATGGAGATAAGAACACCACTGACTTCTCACAGCATTACAGGGATGACTCTGGCACCACCACTGGCCTTTCACTGCATTACAGGGATGACCCAGGCAACCTCTCCACCATGGACAGAGCAAGCAGGAATACCCACGTGGATGTTTCTTCTATACAATAAATAATTACTACACCATAAGCGCTCCTGTTGTGTCTCATTTTTGCAAGCTATTTTCCCTAACGTGAATATTTCTGTTGCTGGAAATAATGTTTCTTATCAGCAGAATTTAGTATCACAGAATTATATAATTTTTGAGCCCACAACCAACTTTTATGGGTCACAGAGTTTGGATCAGTAATCAAGACAGTTTCTGTTGAACATCTAGTCTGACAGTGTCTTCCCATGGTTTCAATTTATGTTTAATCATTGAAATCTCTCTCACAATCAAGCCTTGTAGGTGAGCCTTAAGGGTGTCCTATACCACTCCCACTGGGGCCATGCCCTCATTCCTCTGGATCAGTGACTGGGTGAGCCTGTAGGGCAGTAGGAACATTTTTTTTTAACTTTCTACAGAGGCTAGGGACTGGATTTTTTTAACTTTTTTTCCAAAGTTGGATTAGAGATGTAATGTTTAATTATCTAGTTCTTTGGGGCTCATGTAGATAGCCTTTTTTTGCAGTTTCATTTGTTGGAAGCACTCTTTAATGACAGGTTTGAAGATTTTTATCTAGAGAGAGAGAGTGAGAGAGAGAGAGAAAACATATGTTTCCTTCATCAGAGCACTTTGTCTAGGTCTTGAAAAGTTAAATCAGTTGCCCTCTTCCCTTACCATCCAGTGCTTTGTTCTCTATCTCTAGCAGGGGTGGAAGAATCTGCCTGCAAATATTTTTTTAAGTATGCAAGTTCACAAACATTGTGGTACACTCCACTAAGGTCTATAAAGCTTGGGGGGCCTTTTTCTTTTATTCAGGACTTTTGAAGAGCAAGCTATTAGCAAGCCTCAAAAATGATACTGGAAGTCAATTGAAGAACATGTACCAATGCCAAGATTAAATAAATAAGTAATAAAAAAAGGTATAGCTCCCTACATACACTGACAATGTGGCTTATGTGAGCCTACCATTTTTAAGAAAGGGTGGTGGGTTATCCCTTCCTTTATATAATTTGCTCTTGTGATTCACCTCACCTTGAGCAAGAGCTATGAAAGGCATCATAGGTTATTCCTTATTTCTATTTTCTGGTGTCAAACCTGCAGGTTTATGACCAAACGTTTGCTGTTCTTACTTCACAAACATTTCTATGGCTACTGCCTAATGGCATTTCTTATTTGAAGTTGACTCAAGAATTGGAAGTTTAAATCTTAAGGGACCAGAATGTGTCCAGTTGCTCTATGGTACATGGAACCTAATAAGTGCATTTTTTGTCAAGAAATTTTAACATCAATTACAATGTTGTTTTTCTGTTCAAGCATTTTTTAAATTTTCATGTTGAAGTAATAGTTATATGCTGTGCTGTTTTAATACCTGTCTATAAGGCTAATAATTAGAACTAAAAATATTTACATATGTTATTGCTATTATGTTTGTGGAGCTGGTTACCTTGCCATGAAGAATTTATATTGTAGTGCAAATCCCAACCACAATGAACATGTGATTTGTACTACGTTGACATTTGGAAGCATATGAATAGCGGTATATTCATTGCTACTTATTTAATGTATAAAAAAAATAATAGACTAGTCCCAAACCTGCCATCATATTTTATACATGTTAATGCATCAAGCATTTCTTCTAGTCACTTGCATATTTTCCATTCTAAGGAACCCATAATCATTAACCAAATGACTGACTGACTTACTTTACAGAACTTTTTGTTGAATCAGGATCTTGAGCATATACATGGCCAATTATGCTGCCTTCTTTCACATCTTCGTTCACTTCAAACACATAAAAGGGTCTGTTAAAAATGGGAGCTTCATCAACATCGTGCAGTGTAACTTTCACAATAGCTGTGTCCTTAAATGACCTAAGGTGTGAAAATCTTGGATCTTCAAATGTATTAGCAGCCTCGACCTCAAATGTGTGCATTCCATGAATTTCAAAATCTAGCAGCTATAGAAAAACAAATTAAAAGAAATGTGTTAAAATGTGAATTTCTTCTTCATTAAAAATATACAATAAGTAACTCTGCATTGTTAACTGTTCAAACTGCTTAACATTTTTAAGGTTAAATAAAATGGTTAGTTTACCTATAGCAAATATTTTATTATGCATAGATGTTGGGCAGGGTGAGTCACTCACCAACTTGTAAAGAAAAGATCCCAAAGGTTAGAAGTTACCAGCTGTAATTAACAAAAAAAATTAGCTACTGTAGATCTTTCAATATTATTCAAAACTGTGCAGCCAAATTAATTGATTAAAAAAGTTTTACATACACAAAAATGTCTTTTGCTATTGCAGGATCATAAAGCTGTGCCTCTAGTAATGTACTGTTTCTTGTTCAACGCAAAAAATTTAACCAATGGATGTATATTGGTGAAACAGGACAGAAATTAAAACAAGAATTAATTAAATGAATTCTTAATGAATTAATTAAAATTAAAAATAATTTATTTACACAGACACATCATAAAAGAACATAAGGAAGATGGTTACTGCACACTTGAGGGACATCATTTCTGTCATCCAGACCACTGTATGCATATATAAATGCTTTGGTTTTTAAAGGGAACTTTAAAAATACTCAAGAAAGGAAGACTTTTGAACTATTAATAATAAATATGTTTGACACAAGAGATAATGAACTAATTGTGGACCTTGGTTTTCTAAATCACTCTCCAACAGTTTTATGACCAATCTCACCTCTCTTCCACTCTCCATTTCCCTAGCCCACTCCTTTCTTAATTTTACCCATCCCACTTTACACCCCAGTAACACCAATCCGACTTTTAAATCATATGACTTCCAGTGAAGACGCATGATTTCAAAGTTGGATGCCATTCTAACTTGAGGTGCGACTTGCAAGACATCTACAGCTTGCAAGACACAGATGTCTATGCACCCAAAGTAATGCATGCACTACTTTAGAAATGGGTGTGGCTCTGACCAAGTCAGAATCGCACCAATATGACCGCTTTAATTGTGGACAATCGTATGGTAAGTGGCACCCAGTGTGACCGGGGTGTAAATTAACATTCCTGCATTTGTGTTGTGTTTTTTTTAGAATTGTCCTGCTTAACATTTTGATAAAACTTTGGGGCTGGTTTTCTAAAACTGGAGAGTGCAAAATCGGATGCAGCTGTGCAAGGTAGCCATCCAGCTTTTAACGTTAGCTTGCTAAGCTTTGACATAAAAAAACAAAAAAATGAAAGCTGATTCTATGCAGAGCTGCACCAGATTGTGCACTTTTCGATTTTAGTAAATCAACCCCTTTGTGTTGCCTGGACTGAGAAGAAGGAATCAACCCAAAAGCTGTGTTAAAATGTAAAATTAAAATGAAAAAGTAATATAAACAGCACTGAGTTGTTTTTGTTGGAAATGCACAAGTGTGGCAACAATCACCTCAAAGAATATATTTCAAACATTTATTTTAAGCTAATTTTGTAAACTGAACATAATAATAGAATATATAATACCAAATTATTAATACTACTAAATTATTACACTAAATATAATGAATACAATATTTGTATGTAAAAGCAAAAGGGTTGATTTACTTAAAGAGAATGTTCACTTTGCAAATTGAATGTTTAGTTAGCCAAGATTAGTAAATATGTTGAAACTATAATTTGATTTCACTTGCCCAAGTTCTTCAAAGTGGACAGAACCACACCCCACTTAAATTAGTAAGCTAAATGAAAATTCACTTTGCCAAGTGAACATTCTCTGTAACATTGGTAACTAAACCTTAAAGTATGCAATTGATCTTCCAATAAAAATAAATGCAAAACTAATTTTAAAGAATGCCAACTATTTATGCATTTGACACATTTTTTTCTCAAAATTAGTCATTCATTTTACTTTATTTTATAAACAAAAATCTGTGCAGTGGGTTGTAAAAGTGCCAGTATTAAGTACAGTATTTATTCACAAAGGGAATTAAAAAAAGTATCATATTAAAATGTTTAAGTCCTTAGGTGTGTTGTCTGCATTTGTGTTGTTTTTTCTGGACTTTTGTTGTCTTTTCCTTCATTTTAATCTGGTGATCCTAGCATTAACGCATTTCTTTTCCCAGATTAACAATGCTCATTAACTCTGTTGAACATTGTCATGCCAGACAGCTATTTCTAGTTGGGACTACAAACACTTCCCCAGCTCATCTCCTTTTAAAAGAACCTACTATTATGAAGCTACCATGGGTACTCAGTAATACTGCATTGAAAAACTTTTAAAGAAATGCAACCAATTGTTTTATACATACCATTTATACATCATGCTAAAAACATACACTGACAGATATACCTTCTTAAAACAACTCATAGCTAAGACCCTGTCCTCCATTCATGAAGGGGAGTTGTTCATAAAGTATACAAGTTAAAAGGGTTTTCCTTCACTGTAATTTTCTGGGGATTCTACTTGTTTTATCATATGTCATTATAGATTTGTCTTTATCGTATATTTTGCATATTATGATTTTTAAATTGTTTGTCATTTGTGGGTGATAACTACAGTCATGGCCGAAATTGTTGGCACCCTTGATATTTCTCCAGGAAATCATGTATTTCTCACGAAACGTATTGCATTAACACATGTTTTGCTATACACATGTTTATTCCCTTTGTGTGTATTGGGACAAAACAAAAAAAGGGAGGAAAGAAAGCAAATTCGACATAATGTCACACAAACCTCCAAAAATGGGCTGGACAAAAGTATTGGCACCCTTTCACAACTGCGGATAAATAAGAATGTTACAAGCATGTGATGCTCCTGTAAACTCACCTGGGGCAAGTAACAGGTGTGGGCAATATAGAAATCACACCTGAAAGCAGATAAAAAGGAGAGACGTTCACTTAACCTTTGCATTGTGTGTCTGTCTGTGCCACACTAAGCATGGACAACAGAAAGAGGAGACGAGAACTGTCTGAGGACCTGAGAACCAAAATTGTGGCAAAATATCAACAATCTCAAGGTTACAAGTCCATCTCCAGAGAACTAGATTTGCCTTTGTCCACAGTGCGCAACATTATCAAGAAGTTTGCAACCCATGGCACTGTAGCTAATCTCCCTGGTCGTGGACGGATGAGGAAAATTGATGAAAGATTGCAACGCAGAATAGTCCGGATGGTGGATAAGCAGCCCCAAACATGTTCCAAAGACATTCAAGCTGTCCTGCAGGCTCAGGGAGCATCAGTGTCAGCGCGAACTATCCGTCGACATTTAAATGAAATGAAACGCTATGGCAGGAGACCCAGGAGGACCCCACTGCTGACACAGAGACATAAAAAAGCAAGACTACAGTTTGCCAAAATGTACTTGAGTAAGCCAAAAGCCTTCTGGGAAAACGTCTTGTGGACAGATGAGACCAAGATAGAGCTTTTCGGTAAAGCACATCATTCTACTGTTTACCGAAAACGGAATGAGGCCTACAAAGAACAAAACACAGTACCTACGGTAAAATATGGTGGAGGTTCAATGATGTTTTGGGGTTGTTTTGCTGCCTCTGGCACTGGGTGCCTTGACTGTGTGCAAGGCATCATGAAATCTGAGGATTACCAAAGGATTTTGGGTCGCACTGTAGGGCCCAGTGTCAGAAAGCTGGGTTTGCGTCCAAGATCCTGGGTCTTCCAGCAGGACAATGACCCCAAACATACGTCAAAAAGCACTCAGAAATGGATGGCAAAGAAGCGCTGGAGAGTTCTGAAGTGGCCAGCAATGAGCCCAGATCTAAATCCCATTGAACACCTGTGGAGAGATCTTAAAATTGCTGTTGGGAAAAGGTGTCCTTCCAATAAGAGAGACCTGGAGCTGTTTGCAAAGGAAGAGTGGTCCAAAATTCCGGGTGAGAGGTGTCAGAAGCTTATTGATGGTTATAGGAAGCGACTGATTTCAGTTATGTTTTCCAAAGGGTGTGCAACCAAATATTAAGTTAAGGGTGCCAATACTTTTGTCCAGCCCATTTTTGGGGTTTTGTGTGACATTATGTCATATTTGCTTTTCTGCCTCTGTTTTATATTTGTTCCAATACATACAAAGGGAATAAACATGTGTATAGCAAAACATGTGTTAATGCAATACCTTTTTTGTGTGAAATACTTGATTTTCAGGAAAAATATCAAGGGTGCCAACAATTTCGGCCATGACTGTATAAACCTGCATTTGTTATATACATGCATTGTTATATTTTGTATTTATGAAAGTTTTCAAATATATTAACAAAAAATAGAGGAGATTTGTTTAGTGGTTATAGAAGAAGATAGCTAGGAAGGAAGATAACATTTCTTGAAATTTCAGTTCAGTACTCAGGATGTTACAAGGAAATTAGATTTCTAGCAGGAGCAACATTTTTTCTTCTGTATCTGCAGAAAATATACTTAGACCAAAATCATAATAATGCAGGCACTGTATAAGGACTGGTGAGCTGTAATATACTGTATTACATTTTTGTACATGGGTTAGGATATACTTTAACTAGGAAACATGAACTGCCCATCTATTATGAAAGCATGGTGTATTACCCTTAACAAGCAGTGGATCTAAGTGGCAAACAGAATCAATGTAGTGCTAATTTACACCACTATGAAACATTGTGCACATAAAAGGTTAATTGATTCACCAAATTTGCTGCAAATACATCTTTTAAGGAGGACAATGGGTGCAATTGAGTAAAACATGTTTAACACATGCTTGGTTTGGAAATCACTGCTTTCACATGTCAAACACAACTGCTGAAACAACCTGTGTACAGAGGTCAAACAAATAGAAACAGAATACTCCAGAAAAAGTGCTCCGACAGCATCAAAGCAATCTATCTGACCCAAATGAATAGATACCAAAGCATCACGTAAATTATTAAATAAAAACAATCTGGCATGACCTTTTTAACTTTTATGATTCCATCCTGTGTTTTCTGGTCTGTGATGATTTCAAAGTAGTCTTTGGCATCTCTATCAATAATTGTGTATTTGATCTCCGCATTTTTACCCACATCGTCATCATTGGCTTTTATTCTTCCAATTGCTGTTCCCACAGCAGCAGACTCCAGTGATGTAAACTGGTAAATGCCTAAAATTTGACAAAGACATCTGTTTTCTTTTTTTTTAATAAAAATTCAGAAAATAATAACAAGAGCAAAATGTGCAGCCACAATCAATATCTGTTTTTTTCTAATATAAAAGAATCATTAACACAATCTTTATTTCTTGTAAGCTAATGGCACTGTGACTTTACAACAATCATTTCAATTTTAAATATATCTTTTGCTTTCTTTAAATATGTCTTGGTTGTGTTTTTACAAGCAAAATAGAAAAAAAACAGTGATTGAAAAGTGAGAACAAAATACATACTTCACAATATATAGCTAAAACATCACTTTGTTTTAGATTTGGATAGAATAGGGTGAGATTAGAATCCCTATCAAGATTTTAATACATTTTTACTCCTTCTAGGTAGAGACAGCCTCTATATGTGCTTTGGTGCCATTTCCAATAGAGACACCCGTTCTAGAAACAGCTGGAATTCCATCTGATTTATAGAAATTTGCTCCTATTTCCTATTATGTCTTCAGGATAGAAAGTGAGGAAAATTACTTTGCAGACAACAGACAGCAAAAAAAAAATGACCTAACAAAAAAAATATTTTGACTATACATAAACATTAAGGTATCTTGTACTTTGAAGACTATGCAGGCTGCCCCATTGTCCTGCTTAACTCTCTCTAACTGGCATAGAATAAGTATGCAGCAAGTAAAGTTAAACAAAGTTAGCAGTCATGATCTCTTTACTTGCTCTGCAGTAGGGATTCAGAAAGATTTGAAGCCATTGGATTCATTTTGACAGCCAGACAGCATTTCTAGATGCAAAAAACATTACAAATCCCAAATAATCCTGTGCTTGCCAGAAAAAATATACAAAACCAAATTAACATAAAAAATAGTGAAGCTACAATAAAAAATAAATAAATTGTTGCTGCAAGCACCTGTCATGTGTTTCCACATAAAAATTAAGTTTAACTATACACTATTAAATAATCTATACCATAAATGTGTATAAGAATAAATAAATAAATATTCCCTGGTACCTCAGTGGCGAAACATATATGCAAATATGCAGAATACAAATGATAAATAATATGATAACAATATAGTCCTTATAATAAACTACAAAAAATATATTTAAAATATAGTCGATATTGCACTGCTAACACAAATCTAGTGAAGATATATATTTTTGCAATTAAACTTGGTTGTGCAGCACTCTTTTTGGGATTGAGCATTTCAAGGTAGTAAGACAGCCTACATACCATATAACTTGAATGATGGTTGCCCGCTCCGATTATTCCTGCATCATCATGTGTTTGTAACCATCAGCTATTATTGTAATACAATAATGACTTTTCCACAGATTAATCCAAGAATTGATAGCCAACACTGGTGACAAGGCTTAGGAGCACTTGTACATGGCACTATCATTATGCAATAAAGCTAGTTACTTCCATACACATTGACTGCTTTGACAGAATTTACATATGTTTAAGTTAGTGAACTAAGAACAGCTTGCTATGGGTGGACATGGATATTAATGAGTCTTCTTTTAAAATATGTTTTATTGTTTTACATCTCAATTAAACTAAATTACATTTTCTCAGTAATAGACTAGGTCATAAAGAGCAGAAACTGTCCACTTTTAGACTATGAAGATTAGCTAATATAAACAACTGCATACCAGATAGACCATCAAGTTGAGTGACTAAGGCTTCCAATGGTACACTAAATAACAAAGCCTTGCATTCAGAGTGCAGCGTATACAGTATTTGCATGTATTTGTAATAAACCATGATCACATTTTAGGCAACTCTATAAATCATTTTCTAAAAAGACTTTACCGGATTTGTTGAAATGGGGCATGTGGCTAATGTTACTCAGATCTAGCTAGACTGACATCATTTATAAGTTTTACAACATCTAGTGAAACATTTGGATTGTACTATTTAAAACCAAATGCAGATATTATTTATATATATATATGTATATATATATATATATATATATATATATATATATATATATTGTGGCAGTGCGGTTTCCTGCCACGGTCAAAATAAAGCTGAAAACACTGGATTCTCAACCAGGCAGGTTGAGGGGCTCCAGAGAGTTTATGTATTGCAGAGGAAACTGACTTTTCGGTTTCCTCATTTATTCATTAAGTTTGCTTTGGGATCTGGAGCCTGGAGATTTCAAAGAGATCTGGGAGGGATGAAATCTCCAATCCGTGGACCGTGTTTTGAGAACCCCCAGCACACTGATTGCACAGGTGTGTGCAGGCCTTTTTATAGAGTCCTAACCATAGTTCTGGGCTTCACCCCGGCAGATAGGAGTCAGGAGGGCTCCACCCCAGCAGATGGGAGGTCTCTGCCTTGGAGTCAGGTGGAAGCCAGACTAGCTGTGTGCTAGTGGCCACAATTTGGGAAGAGTCTGCAGGAGACAGACAGTGAACTGCGAACAAGCCAGGAGGCTGAATACTGTTAATTTGTTTGATCGTGGATACCCCTGCGTGGGAAGCATTTGTGTTATTTGAACTTTCTTGTAAATAAAAGTGGGCAAAAAAGCCCTTAAAGAAGCGAGTTGCTGTGTGCTTGGAAGAAGCTCTACCACTTGAAGCGAGTTCCCACAATATATATATATATATATATATATATATATATATACTGTATAGTGAAGGAAGGAAGTATTTGATCCCCTAGCATTCAGCAAGATTTCTGGCTACGAGGTGTCTTTCATACAGGTAGCAATCTGAGATTAGAAGCAGTCTCTTAAAGGGAGTGCTGCTAATCTCATGTTATTACCTGTATAAAAGACACCTGTCCACAGGAGCAATCAAACAATCAAATTCCAAACTCTTCACCATGGCAAAGACCAAAGAGCTGTCCAAGGATGTCAGGGACAAGACTGTAGACCTACATAAGGCTGGACTGGGCTATCAAACTATCGCCAAACAACTTGATGAGAAGGTGACAACAGTTGGTGCAATCATTTGCAAATGGAAGAAACACAAAACAACTGTCAGTCTCCCTAGGTCTGGTGCACCATGCAAGATCTCACCTCGTGGAGTGTCAATGATCATGAGAACAGTGAGGAATCATCCCAGAACTACACATGAGGATCTTGTCAATGATCTCCAGGCAGCTGGGAACACAATCACCAAGAAAACAATTGGTAACACACTACGCTGACAAGGATTGAAATCCTGCAGTGCCCACAAGGTCCCTCTGTTCAAGAAAGCACATGTCCAGGCCCATCTGAAGTTTGCCACTGAACATCTGAATGAAGCAGAGGAAGATTGGTTGAAAGTGTTGTGGTAAGATGAGACCAAAATTGAGCTCTTTGGCATCAACTCAACTCACTGTGTTTGGAGGAGGAGGAATGCTGCCTATGACCCCAAGAACACCATCCAAACTGTCAAACATGGTGGTGGAAACATTCTGCTTTGGGGTGTTTTTCTGCTAAGAGGACAGGACAACTGCACCGCATCAAAGGGACAATGGACAGGGCAATGTACCATCAAATCTTGGGTGAGAACCTTCTTCCTTCAGCCAGGGCATTGAAAATGGGTTGTGGATGGGTGTTCAATGCATGACAATGACCCAAAACACACGGCCAAGGCAACAAAGGAGTGGCTCAAGAAGAAGCACATTAAGGTCCTGGAGTGGCCTAGCCAGTCTCCAGACCTTAATACGATTGAAAATCTGTGGAGGGAGCTGAAAGTTCAGGTTGCCAAATATCAGGCACCAAACCTTAATGACATGGAGAGGATCTGCCAAGAGGAGTGGGCCAAAATCCCTCCTGAGATGTGTGCAAACCTGGTGGCCAACTACAGAAAATGTCTGACCTCATTGCCATCATTGATTGCCAACATGGGATTTGCCACAAAGTACTAAGTCACATTTTATTAAGGGGGTCGAATACTTATTTCCTTCATGAACATGCAAATCAATGCATAATTTGTTGGACGTGCATTTCTTTTGAATTTTTTGTTGCTATTCTGACTCTGTGTTAAAATACACTTACCATTCGATTTTTAGATTGATCATTTCTTTGTGAGTGGGCAAACATTCAAAATCATCAGGGGATTAAATGCTTATTTCCTTCACTGTATATATACAGTGCTCAGCATAAATGAGTACACCCCAACAGATTTGTCAGAAAGCCTTTACTTTCCTTTCAGAATCAACTTTTTCTGTGGGACACTATACTACAAAATACTCCCACAACTGAGAGCCATTGATTGCAAGCAAGATTTGCTCTTTTTCACACACAAAAAAGTATTTTTCCAAACAAATTCATTCAAGACAATGTTGTAAAAATGAATACATCCCAATAAAAGTCTTATGAGCAAAGCTACATTTTAGACAACAAAATTCTAATTAACATGAATTCAACTACAGGTGAGTCATTTTATTCATTAAACAGGTGTCCAGCAGACAGTTGATTATAAAAGGGCGTTACTTAACAAAGAAAACCCCTTTCCATGTCATGCTGTCAGCAATGGCACCACATGGAAGATAAATGTCACAAAGCCTGAGAAAGAAAATAATTTCTTTACACAAGAAAGGTGAAGGCTACAAGAAGATCAGCAAAGCTTTACTTATCAGTCAGAATACTGTAGAAAAAGTGATACAAACATGTAACAAAGATGGAACTGCAATAATCTCACAGAGCTGTCCAGGCACAGCTGTCCACAGAAATTAACACCTCGACAGGAGCATCTTCTGAGGAAAAGGGTTGAAGAAAATCATCATGCAAGTTCACTGCAGTTAGCTAAAGAAGTAAAAAGACAAACTGAGGTGATTGTTTCCAGTGACACAATACAGTGTACACTGCAGAGGAATGGCATGCATGGGTGTTGTCCATGAAAGAAGCCTTTCTTAAAGTCCATGCCCAAAAAATCCCATCTAGAATTTGCCAGGGCCCATGTTGAAAAATAAGAAGACTACTGGGACTCTGAACTCTGGAGTGATGAGACCAAGATAAATGTTTTTGGAAAAGATGACTTCAAAACTGTATGGTGTCACAAAAGTGAGGAGTACAGAGAAAAATGCATGGTGCCTACAGTGAAACATGGTGGTGGCAGTGTCCTTCTGTGGGGCTGCATGAGTGCTGCTGATGTCAGGGAGCTGCATTTCATTGATGGTATCATGAATTCACAGATGTACAGATCTATATTTAAAGAGAAGATGCTACCATCACTCTGTGCCCTTGGTCATCATGCACTTTTCCAACATGACAATGATCCAAAACACACATCTAAGGACACTGGTGCATTTCTGAAGAAGAACAGGGTGCAAGTGATTCAGTGGCCAAGTATGTCTCCTAATCCGAACCCTATCGAACACCTATGGGGAGTTTTGAAGAGACAAGTTGACCATCACTCTCCATCCAGCATCCAGGCTCTAAAAGAGGTTGTTCTTGAAGAATGGAAAAAGATAGATGTTGCAGTATGCCATCAACTTGTTCCTTCCATGCCTAGAAGACTTGGTGCTGTCTTTACAAATTGTGAAAGTCATACAAAATACTAGATGTAGTAGTTTTTGGTATGGGCTGGATATTATTAACCTTACTTTCGTGTAATGAGCTAAACAAATGTTCTATAAAACTAAATTTTGTCAACCTGTTTTAGGTTGGGATTCCTAATTATGTTCCCATATATATGTCAACATATATAAGGACGGTCTTCAGCCTTTGCCATTCCCAGATTGACAAAGGAGCACTCTTCCGCCAATCGAGGCCAGCGCGTGCTCTGAAACGCATTGCAATGAATGCTGGTTCCTGACATCATCACGCCAACACCGTTGTCACACCTCAGCATGTGTCCAAGATGCCATCTTGAGGAGTACCTGTATGCCGGCCGGCTTCCTCATCTGTCTTCCTCCTGTTACCACGCTTGGTTTAGCGCAGACACAGATGTCAGGCACCTGTCACAGCCGTTCCTTACTGGATACTTATTACACACATGCCTGCTTTACTCCTTGAATATGTGAGTGTTCTTACATTTGTGCTGTATTAAAGTTGTTCTGCTGCATTTAGAGGCGCTTCTTTTTTCCTTCTATCATACATAGTCCTGCTACAGTACTACATGAAGCCTGCCCTTCCTGCCCTATGGACCTTCCTAATCTAATTCATTTAGATTACCTTAATACTACTAATAATTGGACTTTATGGACTTGGCATTAGTATTTTACGCTGATTATCATTTCTTCTTACTTTTTTATGTCAAATTATGGACTGCTGCTGACAGCTGCTGTCAGTTATCAGTTTAAAATGGTATTAAACCCCAAAAATGTAATATATTCAAATTTTACTTAATTCTGTGATCCAGCCATTAAATCTGATATTTTCAACTTCTTTTAATGAATCAGCAAAGGTGGTAGTTAAAGGATTGAGAAAGGCCATTTAACACTGACAGGGGTGCTTATAATGGTCAGCTTTTATTCATTTTATGCAAAAACTTTGATCCCAAAATGACTGTTGATATAACTGAAAATGATAGCTGGGGTCTGGCTTTAATGTGTTGGTCAAGTTTATCTAAATCTTTTAAGGTATCTAACACTAACCTCTTCCCAGACTGACAATGCAGCTGTCCAAATGTGTCTCTGTTGCTCCTCCATCCAGAGTGGAGACACCCAAAAAACAAAAAAAGTGTAACCTGCCATATCTCTAGGTGAAAATAAAGGAAAAAAGTCTGAAAAGAAAGCTGATGCAGGTACCTCAGTTAAGGACTGGTAAACTGCAATACATTATTTTTTTCTGTGTGTAATACTACTTCAAAGGCTATCTACCATGACATTTTATGTACAGTATAATATGTGTTAGTGAAATTGAGAGTTTTTGCTTTGCTATAATGTCATCAAAAATCAGAACATTTCAAAGAAATTCACCATGTTGGCAAAACTCTTTCAATCAATGGGGAAGTTAAAATTAGGGTGGCTTTTAAGTATGCATTGATTTAACCACCTCAATATTTGGCATGTTCACCCTTTCCTGGACAGTCCAATTTTTAGCTTTTAGTGCTGTCACACTTTAAAGGATAATTACACACTGGGTTTTTATTTTTTGTGCAATAAACAAAAAAAGACCAAACATTTTGAAAAAAGGTGCATTTTTCTTAGTTTCTGTTTGAAAATTTTGCTAATAAGGAATTTTTCTTCATAAATTTTGACCAAAATGTATATTGCTACATTTCTTTGGTACAAATAACAAAATCAGTGTATATGATTTGGTCTGTGTGAAAGTTATAGAGTCTAAAAGCTGTGGTACCTATCATTGAAAATTGATAACACTTGATCACACCTGATGTACTGACTGTTCCTGGCTGCCTATTTCATTTCTTGAGGCCCTAACATGCCAGGACAGTACAAAACCCCCCAACTGTCCCCTTTTTGGAAAGTAGAGAGTCCAAGGTAGTAACAAAGAGGCATGATGAGTTTTTTGAAGTTGCAATTTTGTTCCCACAATTCAAGTTAACACGTTATTTTGCACAAACATCTTATGCATATTTGCACCTACACCCCAAAAGACATTCTGCTATTCCTCATGAGAAACATCAATACCACATGTGTGAAACTTTTTCATAGCCTAGCCACAAACAGAGGCTCAACATCCAAGGGACACCTTCAAGCATGATCCTCTTTAAGACTAGGCCTTCTCTGACACTTTCTATGTATAAGTACAAATCAGCATTTTTGGAAAAAAAAATGACTTATGACCCGAAACAGTATATATTTTTTATCAGAAGCCCTAGAGAATATAATGGTGTGTTATGTAAATTTTTATGTCACATGGTATTTGTGCAGCATTTTTTTAATGCTATTTGACACAGTAACGCAAAAATACACTTTTTGAGTTTTAATGCACACAAACACAATAAATAAATATCAATGTGATGTTGTGCTGAATAAATAGATACCAAACACGTCACACTTAAAAATTTTGCATGATTTAACTTTGGTATTAAAAATCTCCATAGTCAATGCTTTAAAGCATTTACAGGTTACCAGTTTAGAGTTTCAGAGGAGGTCTGGTGCTAGAATTATTGCTCTTACTCTGACATTCATGGCAATACCTCACATATGTAGTACAATTGCTGTTTACGTATGCATACATGACCATTGTGTGCTTTCGCCTTTGCAGGCGAACACAGGGGGATGGGGGTGCTTTAAACTTTTTATTTATTTTTTGGTGGGACACTGGTACACTGACAGTTGTTTTTGTACACTTGTACACTGAAAGATGTTGATCTTCCACTGGCGGACACCGACAGATGTTGATGATCCACTAGGGACACAGACGGATGTTGATGTTGCAATGGAACACTATTGCAGATGTTTTTGTACACTGGTACATTGTAACAGATGCTGATAGGATACTGGTAAATTGTGACAGATGTTTTAGCACTGGCGCACTAGTACAGATGTTGATGCAACACTTGGGCAGATGTACACTTGGGCAGATGTTAGTACACTTGGGCAGATGTTTTGTGCACTGGTACTGTGTGGGGATGGCTACAAATCTGTGTGATCTGTATGTTGCTGAACACTAAAATCATCAGCTACACATAGAACGTGACAGGCTGTGGCATCCCCCCCCCCCCTGCACTGAGCTCTCACTGAGCTGTCAACAAGGAGAGTTGCTACAGAGGCACGCACCTCTGTTTACAGTGTGATGGCGCAATTGGACACAGCCATCATGTGATCGGGGTGGCCAATCACACCACACATGTCCCGACCTGTGATGTGCTGTGTCCGAGGGACTCAGCCATCACAGGATTGCGTTGCTTTATGGCCCAGAGGCTGCGTGAGGTGTACATTCTGACAGGATGTATTGGTACATCCAGTCAGAATGGCGAAGATCCCACCCGGCCGTTTATGTGCAGTGGCTGGGCAGGAAGTGGTTAAATGGAAGCTTCCTTAATTTATTTTTTACACATTTATTAAATTGTATTACAAATTTTAACAAAAGTATTTTCTAGGTGATTCCACTTAGAAAGAAACACAATATCAGCTTTTACTAATGTGGCTTTGTTGATAGCAATGTCACTGACACAGCATTGTTTATCGACAAAACCATGTGATCACAATATCAACACTGTGCTAGTGATAAATGTCTTTGTTTATCAACTCCCTTTCCATGTCAGTTCAGAGATCCTATCCTATTGCTAAGGGAAAGAGAAGTATAAACCATTCATTTACTCTAATGGTTTAAACAGAAATTATTTTTTTCATTGAGTCACTTAACTGATTTTTTTTATTATTAATATTATTATCATTACTATTATTAGTATTACTTGTGATATGTTTTCATTTTTAAAATTCATAAAATGTTTGATGCATTAATGTAAGTTATTTTGTTGTTGATTGCATGGATTGATTCACTTATTTGATACATAGTAATGTGAATGTTTAGCAAAGTATACATATTTTAGTGATTTATACATAGAGTAGAGGGTTTATAGTTTTTTTCCAGATTTCTGGTTGCCTTGACTGCAGACCATAAAATGTTTCCTTTATCATTAGCGTTTAATATATCAGGTGTTCATTATGTTTTTACTAGCAAGCTTGAATAGTCTAAAGACATCATCAAACTGTATTCACCTATGTACCAGGGATTTAATTTATACTTTCTGCAAGTCTTAGGACAACTGAGGTGTCCTTGTATGAAACAGATCAGCGGCGATCCCAAGGATCTCTGATCATTAGTGGTTTAGGAAACATAGATGATCAGCGGAGAACATGTTCTCCACTGATCATCTCAGCACACAGATGGCCAGTATATGAAGGAGCGATATCAGCCCTTCACTGGCAATCTGTGTTCTCCCTTCAGATTCTCCAGCTCAGAGGTGGAGAATTGGAGTAACCGCAAACGGAGCAGTGATAATTTACCGCTGCTTAGTAAATGGTGTTTGACTGATTTCTTACTGTAAGTTCGCAAGATTATAGTAACAGCAGCCGTTTTCCAGCGTTGAAAGCATTTGTAGATCGCTTCTCCCTTCATTTGGAGAACTGATCTACACCGCTTCATAAAAAGGCATTCAGAGGAGAACTGTCTTCTCCGAGAATGCCGGAGAACTGAGCAGCGATCATTTACCGCTGCATGATAAAAGGACACCTAAGTTGTGTCACTTTTTTACAAAAAAATAAGAAGTCATAGTACGTCAAGGTTCAGTGCGACTGGTGGTGGAGTAGTTTAACCTCCTTAGCGGTATTCCCCGAGTGTAGCTCGGGGTAAAATGTCAGTACCAAAAGCGGTAATCCCGAGCAACACTCAGGCTTACCATGCGGCGTTGCTCAGGGAGTCCCTGCAGCACTTACCTTGTCCTTCGCTCCCGCAATGTGTCCCCTGCAGCATCCCTGGCCATCTCCTCCGGCCGATGCCGGCATCCGGCTTCCGTGTTCCGGTCCCTGTGACGTTGGGAAGGCGGCAAATTTGAAATTTTTTAAAAAATGTCATTTTTTAAAAAATGATTATTACATAGTAAAACATTGCTGTTTCAATGCATTTCACATACATTTTGTCCCGAGTGCTTTGTCCTGTGCCCTGCCTGCATTTTAACTGTTCTTTCTGCCTGGAAACTTAGAAAAGTCCATGGCGTCCAAAAAGCGTCCCTTTACGTCAAAAGCAGTTTTAGACCAGCTAGAGAACAGCGATAGTAAATCAGAACCACTTGCAGAATTGAGTGATAATGATTCGTGGGGAAATTCGTCATCAGACACTGAAAACGATTCTGCGACTTTGCTCAGTGATGTGCGAATTTGCCTCTGTATTTCAAATTTCAGTGTTTTTGGTTTGATTATATTATTGAATTAAATTTATTATTATTATATTATTATTTTTTATGATTATTTATTAAATTATAATTTATGATTTCGCATTTCAAATTTTATCCTACCCGGGATGTTTACTAGACTCTTGTTCAGGCAGATTTCAGTGAGTTATTCCTAAAAATTACAGCCTACAATAAAAAAAACTGCATATTTCCATGCAAAAAAATGGTACTGCTTTCAGCACAAAAAATCGGAAAGAATCATACCGCCGAGGAGGTTAAAGAGGTTGTTTGCTCACTCCGCATTAGTACACCTAGAAATACCTAGATGCATAAGGCACTCTATTCCTCTAGCAGTTCCAGTCTTGATATTTGAAAACAGAATGGATGAACTGTAAATTTGCTTTGTAGTTTTCCACCAATAAAACACAAACACTATGCAAGAGACACAATAATGATATTATATGGTCATTGTGTCTGCTAGTCATACGATGTATGGATGAATATGCCATTTTTCTGAGTGGAGTAAATATATTAAAACAAATGTTAGATAAAATATATGTATATGTAAAGTTGTACTGCATTTACTTTGTCATATATATTGTATACGCTATATCAGTGGTGATCAATTTTCCAGACATCGCCAAAGGGTCACACATGATATTCATTGAATATAATGCTACAAGATGCAGTCATGCATGGTAGAAATGCTACAAGAGATGGTCAGATATTGAAGATATGCTTCATACAATAGATTGTCAGAAAGAATATTTGGCTACATGTGCCATAGGAGTTTTTGGAAGCTTGCAACATGCTTTATGAACCATAGACTGAAGACACATTACAATAAAATGCTGGAGATCGCTGTTATTACAGCCCATATACAAGTCCATTCTTTCATGCTCATGCTCACTACAGCCCTCTTAAACATGACTTCAGTAACATTTAATATTTTTCTCAACAAGATCTATGATAACAATTTTAAAAGAAAGAAGTGTTGGACACCACAGAAAAATAGGCAGTATAAAATAAATAAATCAAGCATTTTAAATATGATAATGTAGCCCAAATAATACCTTTTGCTGGCTTTAAAAAGCACCTAGGTAAGGTAAACATAGAGCATGGCAATGGCCCACAGAATAGTATAATAAGGGTCAAAGGGCTGCATGTTAGGCACCAGGGCTGAATAAAAATATAGAATAAGCTAAAGTGGTCTTCACGCATTTATATATATATATATATATATATATATATATATGGTCTTCACACATACAGTATGTTATAAAGTATCCTTCTAGGAGTACACCAAGTTCAATATTATAGATAGTACATGTGGCAGATCACTTGTAGATCTTTCAAAAAGAAGCAAATTTCAAATATAATTATTTACATACCAACCAAGTGATCAGGAGTATGAAATACACAGCATACTGTATATAGATCAGGAGTCAGTAGTGCATGAAGCACTCAGTACAGGGGTCCGAAGTATATAATGCACAGGGTGTGGGGGCAGGAGTGCATAATACAAAGAGTGTAAGGGCCAGTAATGTATAATGCACACAGTGCAGGAGTGAGCAATGTATTACCCACAGAGCGCAGGGCTCAGGACTACATAACACTCAGACTGAAGGGGTCAGGAATGCTCAACACACAGAGCACAGGGGTCAGGACTGAGTGCCAGCATCAGGAATGCAGAACCAGTACAGATCTTATCCCAAGTACAACTTCCCCTAAGTACAGCTCACCAATACAGATCCCCCATTAGTATAGTTCCCTCCCAGTATAGATCACCCCTTAGAACAGAGCCCCAGTACAGATTTCCACATTAATATATCTCCACCTTGTACAGATGTCAGCCTAGTGCAGGTTTCCCCCTTAGTATATCTCCCCCTAGTAGAGATCTCCACCAGTATAGGTCCTCTCCAATGCAGCTCCCTATCCCCCACAGCTACTTCCCAGTACAGATCTACTCCTAGTACAGCTCCCCCACTGAACAGATCTTCCTCTCCTTAGTACAGATATCCTCCTCCTTGAAACATACTCACCAGTCAAACCAGACAGTCCAGAGTAAGGGGAATTCCCCCCTTGACTATGTCTTGTGGACAAAGCTGAAAAAGTGGTAAGGAAATCTTCCCTCGCTCTGAACTGCAGCTGTCTCCGTCAGACCTGATAGGCAACAGGAACGATGACTGCAGTGCACAGGGGATGTCAGACATTATCTATACTCCTGAAAACAAACCTATATTACAGGAATAGATCTTAAAGTATCTGTTTTTCAAGTATTAATAATAAAAAAGACTTTATATATAACAAAACAATTGTCACCTTTAACAGTCAAATAATAAAGTGAAAAGGAAACCTATCATAAAATTAAAAGTTCTATAACAATCTTTTGAACTTGTCAAATTTCTGCTCAGCTGTCTGACCTGAAAGTCCAAAAGAATGATATGCGTCAGGTGGGAATAGATTTGTGGACAACATCATGCTAGACATGCCAAGGGTTTGCTGGGATTATATTGTGATGCTGTGTTAAGACCTGTGACACATATGAGTTCAATCTTTTTGTGTATGGTAATTAACCACTTCATCTCTGGAAGGTTTTACCACAATGTTTGCTATTCAGCAATTAACTATTTTAACTGGCAATTGCTTTGCCATGAAACACTGTAATCAAATTCAATTTTTACCATTCTTTTGGTGGTATTTGATCACCACTGTGTTTTTTTATTTTTTTTGCTATATGAATAAAAAAATACCGAACATTTAGCCGAAAAATCCTGAAAATATGTGTTTCATTGTTTCTGTTATAAAATTTTGCAAACAAATAATCTTTCAAAACTGTAAGACAAAATGTAGTCTGATACATTTCTCCAGTGCAAAAAACCCAAATCAGTGAATATTGTTTATTAAGTGTAAAAGTTATAGAGTCTACAACTATGATGTATATATACAGTATATACATATATTCTAAAAAAAATGTATTTAATGTCAATGATTCCATGTTCTAGTCTATCATGAATCTACGCACGATATTGACAATAGGTTCTTATGACCATAGTTACTCAAAACTTCTTTATTTTTTGTCGTTCTAGATTCACAGCCTCCTCTTAGTTCTCTAAGTTGTTGTTTGGGGTCTGCCCCCTCATTCTTCTCAACTTCCATGCCAAGTTTTTTTTTTTTTTTTTTCTTTTTGTCTGACTTACTCTCGTTATAAGGCCGGATGCTTCTAGCAAACTGTTGTATGAATACAACCCATGCTTTTGTCTATGTTTATGTTTTTCGATGCTCAATAAATCTTTATTGGAAAAAAAGTATATATATACATACATATATATATATATATATATATATATATATATATATTATAAACTAAAACCACAGCCCATCTCATTTCATGTTCATGAAGCCCTAAAATGGCAGGACAGTACAGATACCCCCAAAATGAGGCCTAGCAAGTCTTCTGAAGTTGTAATTTTTTGTCACAATTTTTTGTGAAATTAAGAAATGAATTCATCTTTTTTTCATGCATGGTGATCAGGGATACTGACTGGTGACAGTATGTAAATAAATAAATTTTTTTATTTTTCAGTTTTTTAAAACATTTTTGACTTTTTTACCTTTGTTTTTCTCCTTTTACTATTTTTTTTTCATACTGTCAGAGTATTTCAGAGTCACCATAGTGAAACTGTACTACTCTGGGCGGGTAGAGGCGGACTGACCATTCGAGCACTCGGGCACTGCCCGAGGGCCCAGGGTCAGTAGGGGGCCCCATGAAATGCCCCTGGTACCTTTTTTATAGGCTTTTTTGGGTGTGCTTTGAGTGTGGACAAGGACACAGGGGCCCCATGATCCCCTATTGCCCAGGGTCCCCATGAGTTGTCAGTCCCCTTCTGGGGGGGAAGGTGTTGATCAGAGATTTTTGTATGCACGCTGTTACTGCTTATAACAGTGATGATCACTGTTATGAGCAATAATTTTAACTGTCATGAATGGCTTTCATGGTGCAGAATAACATGTGATAGCTGTGGGCTAACCACAGCATCTCAATAGTTAGCAAGCTTCATTATTATTATTATACAGGATTTATATGGCGCCAACAGTTTGCTCAGCTCTTTACAATATAAGGGAAACAATATAGCAATGATACAGTTCAAAACAAGAGGGTTAGGAGGGCCCTGCTCCTTGGAGCTTACATGATTTGAATAATTGGTCATAGCATCACATATTACCCCAGCCGCCTCCGGATACAGTGGTCACAGGATCACACAACTGCACGCCCAAGGGGAGCATGTGCTGAGTTACATACTAGTATGTTGCTGAGTGTGGTGTGCTGTTCTCTAGCAGTAAATGTACTGTTAGTGGGAAATAGGTGGTTAATAAAACAGTCTGCACCATGAGAGATAGTATGTGCCTTTTGTATGAGCTGCTAAAACTGGGATAACTGATTGTCTATATCAGGGGGTGTCAAATTGGAGGCCCTCCAGCTGTTGCAAAACTACAAGTCCCATCATGCCTCTGCCTTTGGGAGTCATGCTTGTAACTGTCAATCTTGCAATGCCTCATCGGACTTGTAATTTGGCAACAGCTGGAGGGCCGCCAGTTTGA
This sequence comes from Staurois parvus, assembly GCF_062004578.1. NCBI lineage: Eukaryota > Metazoa > Chordata > Amphibia > Anura > Ranidae > Staurois > Staurois parvus. The sequence goes on from NW_028317949.1 coordinate 15,994,218, forward strand.
CACCCGTGGTCTATATTATAACGCACGTTTCACTTTTTTTGTATGTTAGAATTCACTTTCTAGATTGCAGTGTGTGCACTTATTCGTTTTTTATTGGAAGCTCTGCAGTATGCTTTGATTTATATGCATTGTTTTGTGTAGTGACTGCACATAGTTTGGTGTGAGCTGTTTCACGTAGAAATATACTGTATATTTGTTTTACAGTGTAGTGTGGGGATATAGGGGTTGATTTACTAAAGGCAAATGGACTGTGCACTTTGCAAAGTACAGTTGCACTCTGCAAGAGCAGTTGTGCCAGAGCTTTGTAAATAAGGGGAAGCTCTGCTGACTTCCATCATTCAATCATGTGCAAGCAAAAATGCAGTTTTTTCTATTTTCCTTGCACCTGATTGGGTATTCTTTGCAAAGTGAAGCTTTACCTCATTTACTAAGCTCTGGAGCAAATGCACTTGCAGAGTACAACTGCACTTTGCAAAGTGCACAGTCTATTTGCCTTTAGTAAATCAATCCCATAGAGTTTATTTCAACAATAAATTAATTCAAAATTGAGTCAAAACATTCTACAGAAGAATATCAGACTACTAATCTGTGATTTGAAGCTTAATAGGGAGAGAATGCAGAAATGACAATGACCTGAATCATAAGCATAACACAAAGTCTAGCCTAAACAGAAGAAAATTCATATTTTAAAATGTACCTTGATCTAATTAATATGCTGTGACATGACCCAAGAAGATCCATTCATGCAAGGACTCTCAGAAGCAAAACAGAACAGTTTTGCAAAGAGTGACAGGAAGCATGTGGCAAAGGTTACTGATGTTGAAAATTTTACTAGTTACTTAACAAAAGCTGTCAAGGTAAAAAGACAAAGTTTAGATTCTTCAAACATTTGATTCATGCTTTCTTCAATGCATACATGTGAAACACACGCTCTTACACACTGTCACAAGGTAAGGTCTTGCATGAGACTCACACTCTTGATTTTTCAAAAACGTTGCTCCCCTGCACATAACAGGCTATTACATTTGTTTTTGCAAACATTCTTTATCAGTTAAATAAATGTCTAGATTGGTCACCAAGGACGGACTGACAACTCATGGGGCCCCCGGGCAATAGGGGATCATGGGGCCCCTGTGTCCTTGCCCAAACTCAAAAAAGCCTATGAAAAAGGTACCAGGGGCATCTCATGGGGCCCCCTACTGACCCCGGGCCCTCGGGCAGTGCCCAAGTTTTCAAATGGTCAGTCCACCCCTGTTGGTCACTTCCACTCACAAGATTAGTATAAACACAAACAATGAGCAGGCTCACTTGAAATGATGTGCATAGATTAGAGAATCAAAAAGTGACTTTTGTATTTTGTTTTCCAAAAAAATTAGTCATTGTGTATATACAAATATTACAAAATACATACATACCAAAAATGATTAAAATAAAAGAGATAAAAATATAGAGATGTATTTTGTAATTACGATTTTGCTCCTTAGCCTAAGCTCTGGTTCACACCACTGGATGCAACTTGACTTGTGATTTGCGTGCCCTGTGACTTGCAAACCGCATGCAAAGTCGCACCCTATTGTCCGCAATTGGAGTGGTCATATCGATGCGGTTCCAATTTGGTCAGAGCTGCACCGATTTCAAAAGTAGTACATGCACTACTTTTGGTGCAATTTGCATAGACATCTGTATCACATGTCTTGCAAATCGCACCTGAAATCGGCATGTCCCCCGACTTTGAAATCGTGCAATTTCACTGTAAGTCCTACAATTTCAAAGTTGGGCTTGATATGAACAGAGAGTACAAGAGGAAAATGTGGAGCATATCTGCATTCAGCAACTGAAACTCAGGGATGTGGCCATTTCAGCATCTGACTGTATATTGTTTAAGATCAAAGAAAAGAATCTGCCCCATCTGTCTCTAATCAGATGTAAGGTGGCATTGGTTGTGTGCCACGTTTTTTCTCAGGCATGTTTAGACTTAACAAAAAGCTTTACACCTACATAACTGTAAAAACCTATGTGATATCAATATGTAACCATTCTTCATTGCTGTGGCATTTAGAAACCAAATACAAATATCGAGAGAGTTTCACAAATCTTAATTGCGATGGCACCTGCAGCATTATTGAATAGCTCTTCTAAATGTTGATAGGGTAGTCGAAAAAAATCTAGGTTTCCATATTATAGAAACACAGACATGCCCATTCCACAATGGGGTACTTGGTGCCTGAGAGGACAAGGGTGGAAACTGGGGCAGGATATTTGGAGTAGTATCTTTTCCATACACTTTTCAAAGTACATATACAACATAATTGTACATTTCTATTTCCCTATGCACAAAATTACACACACACCTATTTTAACAACTTTATGAATTATACATCTGCAGAAGTCATGCACAGATCTGATAGGTAACCCAAAAGCCAAATGTAGGAACCCACATGACTGGATGAGAATGCTGCTGTTAATTGCAAGGCAGTGGTTTAGGGTTGTCAGCACAGGAAATGCTGTTATTGGCAGTATCTCTGGGTAAGAAAATTTGCCACACACTCATACAAAAGTATTTGTTAAATAAACTAATATGATGAGACATGATGCCATACATACTGGAAAATAATTTTGAGTTTACAAACAAGTTAAGAACAGTTTGGTATGACTGCCTGCAACTCTATATTCATAGTATAGTTTTTTTTATATGCTCATGTAGTTTTCAACAAATAGCCATGCTAGTAAAAGAGATTTTCACCTAACCATGTACAGTATGGGCAGAGATTCATGTAAAAATGGCATTATTGCACCACAGCTGTGCTTTAAAATACTGCCAGTTTCAGAAGTACAGCAGATCTAGGAATTTTCTTGTGCTTGAACTGTTGGCTGTCAGTGAGTAGTTTAACCCTTCTGCTGCCATGCCCTGTGCTCCACTTTTAAACTCAGGTGGCCAGACCATTTTTGCAATTTTTCCTTTGCTTTTTTATTTTCCCCTTACAGCTTTCAGAGTTTGTAAAAGACCCACCAAACCATGTATTTTCTGAAAGCACATGACCAGTAGAAAAAAAAGGTGCTACTGATTTTTAGGGCCCAGTGATACTTGTGCAAATGTTTATCAAAACAATAGTTTGCCTAAAAATGCACTAAAATTATGATTAGCAGATACAAACATAGCAAATGTTACAAAATTCATGCTAAATTTAAAAGTTTAACCTGTATTGAGTTAATAAATAACATATATTTGTAAATTTTAAATTGCACCTTTTTGTGTGTGAAATGGTGAAAATCGAACATACATACATAAAATTGTAAATAATCAAATTTCTCTGAAAATCTGGAGATTTTAATTTTTCACTTACAGCTTTCTGAGTTTGTAAAAGACCACCAAAACCATATATTTTCTGAAAGCACATAACTAGTAGAATAAAAAAGGTGCTACTGATTTTTAAGGCACTGCGATATTTGCACATGTATTTATCAAAACAATATTTTTGCTAAAAATACACTAAAAACATTATTAATAGATAAAAGCACAGCAAAGTTTACAAAAAATCCTGATAAATAAGTATAAAAGCTTAACCTGTATTGAGTTAATAAATAACAAATATTTGTAAATCTTAAATTGTGCCTTTTTGCGTAATGGTATAAATTGAACGTATGCAAAACTCTAAATAACCAAATTTCTCTAAAAATCTGGAGGTTTTAATTTTTCACTTACAGCTCTCAGAGTTTATGAAAGACCCCCCAAACCATATATTTTCTGAAAGCATAGGACGAGTAGAATGCAAAGAAGGTGCTACTGATTTTTAAGGTCCCGCAATAATTTCACAAATGTTTATCAAATTGCTATTTTCACTAAAAAACACCAACATCCTTATTTGCACATATGAACACAGCACAACTTGAAACATTCCTGCTAAATTCTTACTAAGGCCTTGTTCACATGGGGTGTACTAAAGAGTATGCCCATGTAGTGCCATATGGAAGGCCATGTTTACCCTCATAGGGATGCACAGGTGTACTGTGCATCCCTGTGCAAGCAATCCTATCCATGCCAGTTGGGATGCAGTCGCTGTGTCCCAATTGACATGAATGGAACTACCTGCACAGGAATGCATGGAACACCTTTGCATTCGAGTGCAGCCACTGTGTCCCAATTGACATCAATAGGCCTGCCTGCATGAGGATGCACTGAACCACTGTGCATACCTGTGAAGCTAAACATGACCTCCCTGTAGTATGCCCTGTGAACGAGTCCTTAGGCCTTGTTTACACTTACAGTTACGAGGGTATAAAAAAATGCATGGTTGAGCTGCATTTCTGCCGCCTGCTAACCACCTCCTAAAGCTGCAATAGGAAGCAGATGGGGTGTTTACAATTGCATGAACTGCAAAGTTGACCCAACTTGTAGTGATGCAGCCTTCCAAACACTACACATTCAAATCAATGGGGAAGTGTTGCAAACACCCTGAAACTGCGTGCAAAGCATGCAGTTGCAGCACCATTTGTCAGCAAAAATGGGTTCAAAACAGGTGGTGAGGAGACTTCAACTCGCTTCCTCACCACCTGTCAGTAGCCACTGGAGCATGATCTGAATGTGAATCGGGCTTCAGAGACAAGGGTGATTTAGAAGCATGTCTAAATCTACCTTTACTAGGCTTTTATCTTTTGTTTTTTTACAATTTATTTTATTTTTACAGGTACATTTTAATGAATATTTTTTACCTTTTTTTGGGAGGGTGCCACATACGCTCTACAACTGCAATGCATGGGGTTGCAGCACATTTTTCAGCAAAAATAGCATTAAAAATGGTGGTGGTGAGGCATCAAATTGCTTCCTCACTCCATCAGTAGTCTTTGTAGTGCAATCTGAATGTGGATCAGGCTTCAGAGGCAAGGGAGGGTTTTTTTTTACAAATTTATTTATTTATTTTTTATTTTAAATATTTTTTTTACATTTCTTGGGGGGGCAGAGGGGCTTTGGAGAGACATTAGGGATCTAAATAGACCCATAATGTTTCCTCTTTAAGAGAAAGAAAGGGACTGAAGACAGAGCTGCACTGTAGATGGATGAATAGAAGTCTGTACTGACTCCTATCCATTCAACAAACGACATAGTAAACTCTGTTTTCTATGTTTAATTCACAAACTGAAGCATAGTAAACACAGTTTACTATGTGTCAGTGATGAATGAACAGAGTGATTGCTACCAATGCCATGTTTATATAGGAAAGAAAAGAGGCAGCACCCTCCTGCTCTCCATCCTGACAGTCACGGTTTGCTGGGCAGAAGCTGCAGCTGGAGGTGGAGGGAATGCCAGCCAGCAGTCCTGCATGGGGGGCCACAGGAGATAGTGGGGGGCACCGAAGGGGGGAACAGCTGCAGCCTACAGGAACCCTTTTCTGTGCTATTTCTGTGAAATTACTGGCTGGAGAGGCAGGGGAGGGAAGCCTGACATCCACATGAGGAGTACAGCCAAAATATATTTGCCTGTACTTCTCCTTTAAATTATTGAATTGCTGCGGACATGCGTGTGTATATTTATCTGTCCTTCTGTGATTGCGTTGGGGGGAGGGGCTCACTAGAGATGTTCCCCAATAAGCTCATCCAGCTTTCCATGCAAATAAATCTTAAAAGGCTTTAAGACATTAAATAAACAAAACAATTTACAAAAATCCATAAAATATATGTAAATAATATCACCTAGCCCCCAAGAACCCCCCCCCCCCAAAACAAAAAACAAAAAAAACACACATTGGACTCTCTAGATCACAAGTACACTGATTATATGATCATCAACTGCTCACACAACTTTGAGCAATGGCATTTAAAATTTTGCAACTGTAAACCTATGAACACAGTTTCATAATACTGATTCCACCTAATTCAAACTTATTTATTCTTATCTTATACTATAAAGATGAATGAGGTGGTAGGCCCAATCCAGAATGCTGCATACATTTATTTCTGCAAGAGCCATGGCATTGGACCTTAGAAGCACCAATACACATTCATGTAAACAAATATCAAATTTATTATATCATAATAAGAATTTAAAATAATAACATTTGAAATATCAGCTTGCGTGTGCTTACTGTCAAGCACATATTAACGCCCTACCTCATTTTCCCTATTGACCAATAATTTATTTGCAGTATATTGCAAAATAGATCTCTACATAGCACATCTCTACATGTTTCACAAGTAACACACAGCCTGATTCATCAGGTATACCAGAGAACAATAAAGGAAATCCAAATGTGCCACATATGAGAACCAGAGATCCATTACATACAGTGACAGGATCCATTACATACAGTGATAGGTGTAAGGGTACCAGGTGGGAAGATATAACCCCATTTTGCTTAGTGTGCTAACTGCAGTACTGCTGTCAAAAGGGCATGCCATTCAATCTCTCCATCATTCCAATAGCAAATGGTTGTACATGCCACTTGTAGATTAACCATTTCAATACCGTGCAATTTTACACCTTCCTGCCCAGGCCATTTTTCACGTTTCAGCGCTCTCACACTTTGAATGACAATTGCGCGGTCATACAACATTGTACCCAAACTAAAATTTTATCATTTTCTTCACACAACTAGAGTTTTCTTTTGGTGGTATTTAATCACCGCTGGGGTTTTTATTTTTTGCTAAATTAACAAAAAAAGACCAAAAATTTTGAAAAAAAACACGTTTTTCTTTGTTTCTGTTATAAAAGTTTACAAATAAATAATTGTTCTTCATAAATTTAGGCCAAGATGTATTCTGCTACATGTCTTCGGTGAAAATAACCCAAATTAGGATGTATTATTTAGTTTGTAGGAAAGTTATAGAGTTTACAAACTATGGTATAGATCTGAAAATTGATCAATCCTGAAGTACTGACAGCCAATCTAATTTCGTGAGGTCCAAGAATGTCAGAACAGTACAGATATCCCCCAAATGACCCCTTTTTGCAGAGTAGACAGTCCGACATACTTTATAAGAGGAATGGCGAGTTTTTTGAAGTTGTATTTTTTTTGTCATAATTTTTCGGAAAATAAAAAAATTTAAAAAATTATTTTCACTATTTGTTTTTTTACATACTGTCACCAGTGCAGTACAGCGTCATCATATAACTGGCATGGCGGTGAACAGGGACACTGACTGGTGACAGTATGAAAAAAAAAATATATATATATATTTTTTTTTTTTATTTTTTTATTATTTTTAATTTTTTATTACATTTTTTAATTTTTTTTTAAGATTTTTTTTTCATATTGTACTATGACCAAAGTAGTACAATGTTACCATAGTAACATTGTACTACTTTGGGGAAGTGATCAGTATTTTTTTTTTTACACAATTTGCTTATAGCAAAGAATTACTTTGCTATAAGCAAGCATTTACCTGCATGAAATCGATTCATTCAGGTTTTTTTTTTTTGTGCTTAGCTGTGATTTGGTCACAGCTAATCACATGACATGTGCATGTGATTAGCTGTGACCATTCACAGCTAGGCAGTAGTATACAATGGATGGCATGAATGAAGCCATCCATTGTATACAACTGTCATGTGACCTGCTGTGATTGGTCACAGCAGGTCACATGGTACCAGCAACGGGGGGGCCGGTACTCAGATCTGTCATCGGCCGTGTCCGAGGTACACGGCGGGTGACAGATCGCGCCGCTGCGAGGCTCTGCATTACCGCAAACTGCGCATGTGCGGGTGCACGCCAAATGGCGTGCACCCGGAATGCCGCAGCACTTCTGAAGCCGCCAAATGGCCATTGGCCGGGCGGCTAATGGTTAAATACATGCATATGTTATGGCATATTAGGGCATCATATTATCCTGTTTAAGCTGCATGTATGAGGAATCTAAACAAGGAGCTGTAGCAACTGTTCAGAACATGGCTTTTAGAGATGTTCTCCTTGGATGACATCCAAATGTGTCCCATTGAGTCAACTTTTATATAATTATCTGCTTACCACATTTGCATTATCCACTTGAGTGATTGTCATAAGGTGCAATGCATCTATTTCCAAAAATAACTGCTATGTTTAAATTAATATGCACCATAGCTATGTCAAACAATCAGTAAATTATTTTATCTATGCCTTTTTGGAGATAAAACGTATATAACTTGAGGATTAAAGCTTCTTGTAACCATATAAATTTACTGAACATCACACTATGCAAAAAAATGCTTCATTGTGCTGTTTAAATCTGAACGAGGTACTATAAGATTTCCACAAAATTGCTAATGAATAAAATTGTGATAGATTACAATTGTGTATTTGTATTACATAGCTTAATAATGCCACTGAATAACCACATAGTGTTACCATGCAACTTGCTAAATTAGTTGGGTATTATATCTACAACACTCATCATGATCAACATCTTAAATGACCATCTAGTGTCTCTAAATGATACCTGATTTCAAGAACACTTGTAAAGTCCTTTATGACATAATTAATGCTATTTTGCCCATTTTTAAAGATCCAGTTATTAAACATTTAAGACTTAGATATCTAATTGTCCCACTTTTACTAAAGCTGGTTACACATTATACAATTTTCTTGTAAATTTTCCTTTAGATTTACCAAAAACATATACTATGAGGTCAAACCTAAACACTTTCAATTTGTATGCAATCAGACAGGCCCTTGCACTGTAAATCTAAAGGAAATTGAACAAGAACATTGTATAATGTGGAGCCATGCAGTTTAATGGTGCAAGTTAGTAAGCGGAATCTTGTGTGTAGCTTCGTAAATGTGTGCGATAGTTTGTGAAAACAGACATTACCTCATTGCTATGCTTTGGTAAATTAAGTTTTGAATGTTGCAAATGAAACAAAACTATTATGGAAAAGATGTATTCTAAAGCCTGGTACACACATTGATTGTTTTTTTTTTTGTTCAACCTAGTGGGCTGCACAAAAAAAAATTACCTGAGAAATCATTGTACTAACTAAGCACACAGACACACTAAACATCGCTTGTAGCAAATGGATGCTAGTTTTCCAGCACGTCCGTTCAACAAAAGCGGGTCCTTAGACCAGTTTCTGTAGGAAGGACAGCTGTACATACTGTCCGAATGCTTTTATTGGTGTCAGACTATTAACATGTGAGACTTAAATTGGGTACACATGTTCTGAATATCTGCCGGTTCAGCATGTGTACCCAGTTTAAGTCTCACATGTTACTGGCCTGACACCAATAAAATTATATTTTTGAGCCACATAATACAATGTCAAAAAGAACAATGTTAGACTGACTTAAAATTGTCCAGATGCTGTTCAAGAAAAATCATATCTTAACCACTTTCCGTGTGGTCCATGTATATAATCGGCCGAACAGGAGGATTGCAGCCATTTATAAATGACCTCCCCACTTCCCTGCCTGTGCACGCTCCCTGGGAGCGCATGGCACCGAGATCTGGTGCCCACTGTGTTCAGAGGACACAGCGGAACACTGATCACTGTATGGGACCTCTGTGTGAGGTCCTGGTCATGTGATCACTGATTAGCCAATCAGTGATCACATGAATAGTAGTAAGCAAGATGTCACTTCTGACATCATTGCTTACTACGTGTGAAATCTGTGAATGATCACAGAGGTCACATGGTACAAGGCTATTCACAACAGCCTTGTACCATGTGACAAGCTGTAATCAAGCACAGCTCACACAGTATTTCTTAATGACTGAAAGAATGCAGCCAGACAGAAGGAGAAATTATTGCTTTTACAGCCTTTATGGTTGTAAAAGCAATCAGTGTAAAAAAACAAAAAACTTCATCAGCTCCCACAAGTAGTACAGTGTTACTATAGTGAAACTGCACTGCTAGGGTGACAGTATGTTAAAAAAAAATAATAATAAAATATAAAAATAATATTAAAATTTAAATTTTTGGTTATAAACTAATTTGGGTTTTGTTTTTACTATAAAGATAGATGAAAACCTTTTGGGCAAGATTTATGAAGAAAGATTATTTATTTGCAAAATGTTATAAGAAAAACACTTTTTTTTCAAAATGTTTGGACTTTTTCACTTATATAGCAAAAAAAAAAATAAAAATCCCAGTGGTGAATAAATACCACCAAAATAAAGTTTTATCTGGCTCAGAAAAATGCTAAAAAATTCATATGGGTGCAGTGTTGCATGACAGCGCAATTGTCATTCAAAGTGTGATAGCATTGAAAGCTGAAAATTGGCCTGGACAGGAAGGGGGTGAAAGTGTCCGGACCAGGGGCGGACCGACAACTCATGGGGCCCCCGGGCGATAGGGGATCATGGGGCCCGTGTCCTTGCCCAAACTCAAAAAAGCTTATGAAAAAGGTACCAGGGGCATCTCATGGGGCCCCCTACTGACCCCGGGCCCTCGGGCGGTGCCTGAGTTTCCAAATGGTCAGTCCGCTCCTGGTCTGGACTTGAAGTGGTTAATAGATTCAGTCCAACAAAGAGCAATAGAAGAATGTAAAGTAAAGGTGTAAAGAGGGCCATGGCAAGTAGGAAAGGTATAGGTATGGGAAGGTGGGATTAAGGAACATCAGGGAAGAGGACATGGGTTCTCCATGTACATCCCTGTAAAATAAGCTGAGGAAGCATAAATTGCCATTGGTAGAGAGGAGTTGGCATAGTGAATCAGTGGGGTTCATACTGCAAAAGATTTTTGTGTTCAAGAGAATGCTAGTAAGTTGCTTATTGATAATGAATGAGTCTATGCATTATAAGACTTCAATACGTTGGGTGATATTTCCAAGCTCTTACAATAGTTTGTTTTGCAGCTAGCAGTACATAAGTGAATAACTTGAATTAGGGCTTAGTAGGGGTGAGAGTTTTAAAGACAAAAGTGTAAAGCAAAGGTGTCTTGGGAAGGGCAATTGAAAGAGCTTATATAAACAAAAGTACTCTGGTCCAGAATATACTCAGCATAGTAGAAGTATACCAAATGTGCATCTCCTACCACATTGCAGCCTCAAAAATACATGTTGCGAAATGAGGTTCAAAAGGTGTGCCAATATGGATGGGACTCTATACCATAGTGTAACAATTTACATGCTAAATTAACCATGATCACATTGACAGAGTCTAAGGTATTTGCAGGCCAACATTTTTGCCAATCTTTTTCAGTTTTGCTGCACTGGAGGTCACTCTCCCATTTGGAAACATAAGTGTGGTCAGTATGTTTGGGTAGAAAGTTAAGCTGGTAGTTAATGATGGGGATCAGTTTAGGAGAAAGAGGTATATGGTAGCAAATGTGTCCACAAATAGATACTGTAGATGGAAGGTGAGGTCCCTGTTAGCAAGCACCGAGATAAGTCAGTGTTTTATTTGCAGGTAGTGAAATCAATTTATTTTATAATGTTTTATACAGTATTTGCTACATACAGTATAACATATAGTGCCTTCAAAAAGTATTCATACCTTTTGAAATTTTCTTCATTTTGTCATGTTACAACCATAAACCTAAATGTAAAGTATATGGCGAGCGCTGTTAGAAGCTGCTAGCACAAAGGGTAAAGGCAACAAATCCCATAAAAATTGTATAATAAAGTGCAGTCTGAGCATTAAATGTCATCATTACGTGCAATAAAAACGCATGAACAAATTACTCAATAAAAGTGTGTGAACAATAACATAAAGATAATGACATAAAAATAATTAAGTGGTACATATATGTCCATTCAGTGATGAAATAAAGTGCAGAGACACTAATGACAAAAGTGTCCGTGGTACTACAAGTCACAGCAATACCAGTGCTGGATGTTAAAAAAGGTGCTTTAAATCCAGTGAAGGAATCCACCACCGCTAATGGATGTTCACTCACCAGAAAGCTACTGGTAAAGTAGCATTAATGTTGATCACATAGGAGAAAACCTCAAGGATCCATATATGTAAACCAAACCTCTCCAATGAATACTGGTACACCTCAGATCAAAACAAGGGGGAATCCTCCTAAAGAGAAAAGCTTAATATTTTGGAATGGAACCCATGATCCTGTAGCTTTCTGGTGAGTGCACAGCTGTTAGCGGTGGTGGATTCCTTCACTGGATTTAGAGCACATTTTTGAACATCCAGCACTGATATTGCTTAATGCTTAGCACTGCACTTTAATATACAATAACGTAAATGTATTTTATTAGGATTTTATGTAATAGATCAACACAAAGTGGCACATAATTGTGAAGTGGAAAGAAAATGAAAAATGGTTTTCAAATTTGTTTACAAATAAATATCTGAAAAGTGTGGCATGCATTTGCATTCAGCCCCCTTTACTTTGTTACCCCTAACTAGAATCTAGAGGAACCAATTGCTTTCAGAAGTCACCTAATTAGTAAATAGAGTTCACCTGTGTGTAATTTAATCTCAATCTAAATACAGCTGTTCTGTGAAGCCCTCAGAGGTTTGTTAGAGAACATTAGTGAACAAACAGGATCATGAAGGCCAAGGAACACACAGGGCCGGTCAGGGATAACGTTGTGGAGAAGTTTAAAGCAGGGTTGGGTTATAAAACAATATCCTAAGCTTTGAACATCTCACAGAGCACTGTCCAATCCACCATCTGAAAATGAAAAGGCTGTCCACGTAAACTGACGGGCCAGGCAAAGAGAGCATTAATCAGAGAAGAAGCCAAGAGGCCCATGGTAACTCTGGAGGACCTGCAGAGATTCACAGCTCAGGTGGAATAATCTGTCCACAGGACAACTACTAGACGTGCACTCTACAAATCTGGCCTCTATGGAAGAGTGGCAAGAAGAAAGCCATTGTTTGAAATTGAACTTTTTGGCCTAAAAGCAAAATGCTATAGGTGGCGAAAAACTAACACTGCACTTCACCCTGAACAGCATCATGTTGTGGGGATGCTTACCTTCAGCAGGGACAGGGAAGCTGGTCAGAGTTGATGGGAAGATGAATGGAGCCAAATACAGGACAATCTACCAGGTCGGATGTTCACCTTCCAGCAGGACAATGACCTTAAACATACAGCCAGAGCTACAATGGAATGGTTTAGATCAAATCATAATTATGTGTTAGAATGGCCCAGTCAAAGTCCAGATGAAATTCTAATTGAGAATCTGTGGCAAGACTTGAAAATTGCTGTTCATAGATGCTCTCCATCCAATCTGACACAGCTTGAGCTATTTTGCAACGAAGAATGGGCAAAAGTTTCACTCTTGCCACACTTTTCACATATTTACTTGTAAAAAAATTTGAAAACTATTTATCATTGTCCTTCCACTTCACAGTTATGTGCCACTTTGTGTTGGTCTATCACATAAAATCCCAATAAAATAAATTTTGTTTTGGTTGTAACATGAACAAATGTGGAAACTTTCAAGGGATATGAATACTTTTTCAAGACACTGTATATACCATATGCATCAGCAGATAGAGGCATGGTTAATAGTTTAAGCACTCCATTTCAGCACATCCTGGAATGGATTGATGGACTGGAATGAAAAGGTAAGCCCAGAAGATGTAAGTTTAAAGCCTACTAAGCATTAAGCACAGAATAGAAACTTTGCAGCCTCCAGCAACACTTATAGTCTAAAGCTGGCCATAGATGGATATATTTTTTATTGAAAATTCTAGGGAAAAGAAAGCTCTAAGAAAATTTGACCACAGACATAAGAAAATTGAAATGAACAGGATGGAAATGATTTTCTTGACACATGTCTAACAGTGTGTGTGGTTTTTGTTTGGTGAAGTTAATTCATTTCACAATCACATGTTAAAAGCAAAAGACAGCTTTCAAATTATAAACAAAAGTTTGGAGAATGATATGATATTTTTTGTACAATATTTCCTAGGACTCTTCTTAAGAATTTTCCTTTGAAATTTTATCCATCTATGGCCAGCTTTAGACTAACATACTTGCACTCCAAAACAGCATTCATTTACAGTATATACCTTAACATATGTGGGGCCACATGTTAAAATTTAGGATTCTCAGTTAACCTCCTGCACATTTCCATATACCATTATACTGTATATTTCTTGCAAATGTTTTATTAGAACAAATTATCCTATATAAACATTTAACACATGAAAAATAATTCACACAGCATTACTGCTTAGCTAAAAAGACAGCACAGAAAATGTACTGTAATTCTCCTAAAGCAGGCATGTCCAAAGTCTGGCCCACGGGCCATTTACGGCCCAGGGGTCGGTTTAATACGGCCCTCCAACAGCCCTCCCTGCTCTGTGTAATGTGGCCCTCCCACGGCCCTCCCTTCTATGGCAGACAGTCTTCTGCTTGAGAGCAGAGGGCAGTGCGCATGCTTGACTGCGGCGCGTTCTCCCTGGTCTGTGTAAGTGCGGCTGTCGCACGGCCCTCCCTTCTGTGGCAGACAGTCTTCTGCTTGAGAGCAGTGCGCATGCGTGACTGCACCGCGCTGGGAGCGACAGAGGGTGGTGACGTCAGGGCCGGGCTTCCAGCGTGAAGTGTGTTTCTCTTCCCCTCCCGGCTGCCGAGCAGAGACTTCAGCTCCAGCTACCTTTTTCACCCTTCACATTAGTGCAGGTAAGTTTTTTTAAAATTTATTTTCAATACATTGTGAAAACTCAGCTGTCAGTTGATCTTAATGCTATGAAATGAAAAGTATGTCGTTTGCAATTAACTTGGCATAAAATAATTTATTTGCATTTAATTGTAATGGTTCAAAGAATGTTGGGAAAAATGTTCGGCCCTCCACCATGTTCACTTCATCCAATCTGGCCCTCTTTGAAAAACGTTTGAACACCCCTGTCCTAAAGGAACAATATTTCCCACTGAAATGTTTGACTAAACCTTCCAGTAAGGTATGTGTCACCCATCTCACTCATTTACTTGTGACTGTAGATTTTATCTTGAGCTATTGATCTTTGTAAACAACAGGCTTTTTACAATTTGTGGTCAAGAGAGAGGAAAATGTATGAACCTCAACTGCTAGATAGATAAAACACTGTACAGTATGATATTCATAAGCTATAACTAGAATTGCCTAACCCCAGCAAGCATGATGCAGAGAAGGAACCATTCTCTCTGTGGGAAAGCAGTGATCTGTCTACAGAGGTCTGACAAACTCCCTGTTAGTTCAGAGCTAGAGCTTTCCATTGAGCAGTCCCTGACATCATCAATAAAAAAAATATACAAAACCACTCTAGATTTCTTTTAAATAGATGTGCCAACAATATTATAGCCATCCTAGATAATTAATTTCAATTAGCTCATTCCAACACAGCTATTGGAATTACTTAAGATTTTGGGTGGCAGTCAACCAAATGTTTACAGATTTCTTTTCTCGTATTTTTTTTTTTTTACAAAAGCCCCTAAGTACAACCATTTGGGGATGAATATCCAATCAAATTTAAATTTAAGCTGCACAAGCTGATGCAGTTCATCATTGCAATAGCAAGAAACTATATTGTTGTAAAATGGAGGTCACTTGACCCCTTAAAATAGAAGCGGTGTATTCAACAATGTTGTTTGGGAAAAAATACACTGTGATAAAACAGTTTTGATAACACATGGAAATTTAGGTACTATACATACTGTATAAGTTTATAATACTCTATTACCCTCTGAGTTGGTGAGTGACAAACTCACAAGGACCTGTATTGTTGATAGGTAATCATTATACATGCTGAACAAAACTTTATACTAGTCATCTTCCTATTTATAGGATTTATTTTGCCTTCTGTATTGAAAATTGCTGGCATATCTCCTTTGCTAATTTTTTGCAAAATTAAATAAAAACTTGATTTTAAATTTTGATAATGTTTGTCAAAGTAGAGAAATTATTAGCGCATACAGTATATCACATTTATGATTACTTTTTACTACATGTCTACTTTCCTAAATGGACTATTAAATCGCCCTTAGTATCTAAACGGGAAAGTAACATTACCAGCTATTTACAGAATTTATTCTCCCCCGTGCCAGAAAGTAAAAAGTCCAGACAACAGCTAGAATCAGTGAACAAGCTGGTAATGCTCTCAGTGATACATTGCAACTGTGAAGTCAGAAAGTCCACTCAATCTACCTGTAAAATGTATTTTACATAATTAAGTACAGATTCAGCAAACATTTTGCAGTCCTTGTGGTGATTTCTGCCCTTTGTTGTGCAACTATGGTTTCCAGAAGACTTTGGTTGAAAACCACTGTATGTTTCCACAGAAATATTTGAGCTAATACATAGGGACTTCTAGAATATACCATCCTCTAAGCCGAGTCAGCAAGCCAGATTAAACCAGTTTTTAAAAAAAAAGGCTGCTCGGTGGGTAAGCAGAGTCCAGATTGAGATAAATGCCAAAATGTTATGAGACATAATGTACTAAAGATGCATATGTAGACATTTGGTGCATTCAGCTGCTCATCTCCTCTATATCCTATTGGTACACCTCTGTCCATTAATCAGATCAACAGTGCACTGACTAGTGCAATCTCAGTTGAACAATGTTACAGTTTCCTTCTTTCTAAGAGAAAACAAGAGAAAACAATTGCCTCTATGGCATAACTTGATCTTCTAACAACAACAGTTATCTCTTAGAGTGGTGGACACATCATTAACATGATTACAAGCCTTTTTTATTATTGGAGTGATACTTTTACTAAAGCAATGCATACATTGTTGCAATGATAACTGCATGCACCTCTATGTAGAGAGTCCTATCCATATGAGCTTACAATCTAATAGGATGAGAGGTAGAAATGATTTTCAAACGTGGGGAGAACTAAAGCTAATTTGTATCCTCACCAACAAAGGTTCTGACTTTGAAATTGATTGCAGTTTCCCCTGTTGTTAACCCATACAGGGCAGAAGAGGAACATATGACCTACCATATGCAAAAAAAACCTTTGTGAGTTAGAACACAGCCATATAATGGGAGTTAAAGAGTGGAAAGAAAGAAAGAAAGAAAAAAAATAGTCTCAGTTTAATGCCTGAATATTACAGCTCCATAGACTTTTACAGGGCTTTGTCTCAGGATTGGAGACAAAGGGAGACAGCCCCATAAAAAGTCAATAGGCCTGGAATGTGCAGGCTAGGCCAGGAGAGAGAGACTTGTTGAACTGGATGTTAACAATCACTAAAGACAGTGGCCATCAGGTCAAGGTAATCATACATCTGTGAAGTGGGAGGGTGGGCTGGTTTAGGTCAGGGCAAAAGGGCCAAAAAGAATAAATACACTTTGTCCTATAGTGCATTTATCCCTTCAGAGTGTTCTTAAAGGATGCAAGAGCTTGTGTGTGCTGAACATAGAAAAGAATTGGCAAGTGACTAGGGTATAGCACAGAAGAATGACTTGTGTAGTGTGGAGCCTTAAATATCATATTTGGACAAGCCAGTTGTTGAAAGGTTCATAGGTAATGCTTAAAATCTTAATCTGTATATCATCTATCCACAGGTTCCACAACACTGTTTCCGTGTTTACCCCCAACTCAGTACATTTATACATACATTTTGGGAATGTGAAAAAAATAGTTCCAGCCTTTCAAGAGATGTTTAACCTAACTGCTAAATTAGCTGATAAATGGAACACTCTAATATATACATGGGCACTCAGTTGGGCTTCATTGAGTTATCACATTCTACTAGAAATCCATAGATAATCCCTTTCTTACAAATTATCTCCAGAATGGATGTGAGTATTTTGATGGAACAAATATTTGACACCATTTAGGATTTAAATGTTGTGTTGATGCCAAATGTAATCTCTTTTTTTATCACGTACCCATTGTAGACTAGCTATGATTACCCTCCTTGCACTATACCAATCTAATGATTGCCTTATCTTTCTATGAGAGGTTATCCTTGTTTATGCAACCATTGCTACATAAAGATACACCTGTAATTCTATTGCTTTATTATCTGAGGTTATGATTTGATGGTGTCCTTTGACGGGTTATGATATTTTTGAAATATGTACTTTATGTATCAAATTTATTATACAGCAGACATCTTTAGGTATTTTATGGTTATGTGCCCATTTTCCCTGTGTATACTCTCCTATGCTGTAATTTTATAAAATTATAAAAGTTTGTAAATAAAATCTTGATCTGTATTCCTTGAATAAATAAAAGCCATTGGCAGTGAGAGGAGAGACTATATAAGAAACATTTGAAGAAAAGAAGAAAGGTAAATGAGTCAAGCAGCAGAGATCAGGAATGCTACCAAAAGTTACAGTTAACAGCTGTCGGCTGTGAGATCGCAGTGCAGGAGGTTCGTCCCTTGGTTTTTTCCCTCATGGATGTGTTATTATAGAGGCTGTCATTGCTGGCGTCGGCTAGACACCTTCCTTGTGAGTGTTATACTTTACTAATAAAATTTTACTGGTTTTAAACGTACTGCACCATCATATCTCTTCTTATTCCTTGAGCTTTGCCCATGGTATTGGAAGACCATTTGCTGCTTAGCTGTTCCATATGTGCTGCCTAGCTGTTCCATATGTGCTGATTGGATCACTATTGGTTGCTGTTCCTCTACTGGGATATCCTGCAGATCATCGCTCCCAGAGCAAAATGCTATCATGCTGGTTTATAATTTAATCAGCATATACTGTAGCTCTGGTGAGTGTATTCATTTCATCTGGTGTCGGATTCACACATGGGTGTTTGCTTCAAGATTAACATTAAGTTGATATTGGATTATCACTGTTTATGGTGGCTGGACTTATGTTTATATTTTTGGACTTTATTTGTTATTTCTATTATTTATCCTTGCATTTTTTGTGAATAATTAGCGCACTCTTTATTTATACAACATTTTATTTGTAACAGACAATGGGCACAATTCACTAAGTGGTATCTTATGGCATCCGAGTAGGATACCGCACAGCATTTTTTTAAAAAAAAGGTTTGAATTCACTAAAAAAACACTACTAAAATACAACATGAGTTATTTTATCAAGTCATGCGGTATTTTAGTAGTGAAAACCATGCATTAATGTTTCAGCTGTCAGCGGGGTTCCACACTGACAGCTGAATGTAAAAGAAAGAATTGCTGGCAATTAAAAAGTAATTAAAAAAAACTGAGTGGGGTCCTCCCTCATCCATACCAAGCCCTTCGGGTCTGGTATGGATTGAGGGGAACCCCCATGCCAAAATTTAAAAAATAAATGGTGTGGGGGTCCCCCCTAAAATCCATACCAGACCCTTATCTGAGCATGCAGCCCGGCAGGTCAGGAAAGGGGGAGATGGACGAATGCCCCCCTTCCTGAGCCATACCAGGCCACATGCCCTCAACATGGGGGGTGCTTTGGGGCACCTTGCCCCCATGTTGATGGGGACAAGGGCCTCTTCCCCACAACCCTGGCCGGTGGTTGTGGGAGTCTGCAGATGGGGGGCTTATCAGAATCAGAAAGCCCCCTTTAACAAGGGGGCCCCCAGATCCTGGCTGCATGCTCGGATAAGGGTCTGGTATGGATTCTTGGGGGGACCCCATGCTATTTTTAAAAGAATTTTGGCACGGGGGTTCCCCTCAAATTCCAAACCAGACCTGAAGGGCTTGGTATGGATGAGGGGGGGGAACCCCACGTTGTTTTTGTAATTATTTTTTAATAGCCAGCAATTTTTTTTTTACATTCAGCTGTCAGTGGGGAACTGACAGGAAGTGCAATAAGATAAAAAAAGTACAAGTGTATATTACAAAAATGGCTGGTCAAAATGTTTTGGCAGGTGAAATAGTAAACCTATATGAAATTAAAGTAGAACTAAGGCCTCCTGAAAAAAAAAAATTCTTCATACTACTTACTATTGATATGTCCCAGAGTGTCCATTCCTGATATCTTCCATGTGCTCTTATCCTCTCCTAATGCCAAATGGCAAGTAAGAGTCAGTGTAATAGTCATATCTCTGACATGTTGTTCCAAGGGAGATGGTTTCCCCTGGTCATGTTCTGATCCAAGCCATTGCTTGTAAGTACATATTTTACCTACTTTACACCATGCTTTGTTTTTAGCTCTGATGGGATCAGGTATGTGTAGGTATGTGCTCTGGCTTTTTCATCCTGTGAGCAATCAACCCAGCCAGCCCATGGGCTCATTGGTGTCAGCATCTAGAGTTTGGCATTTTTATTCCCCTTTTCTCCCATAAACTGCCTCTCAAGCTCCTTCAACCCTACTTCGGCCTTCATCTGCAGTCATCTGCAGTCTCCATCCTTCTTTCAGCTTGCGTGTGGCCAGTCCGTGATGGCTTGGAAAGAATGGTCCAACCGGGACTTGGCTTGGGACGGTCTGGAGGTTTGATAGCCTGTAGTGGTGGCGACAGTGGTATTTAGCAGATGGCTGCCAGGTAAAAACCAGGTAAAGATCTGGGGGAACAGTATTGTGTGACCGGGAGCCCTGAAAGCTGACCGCCTGCCTTCTCTGATTATAGCTGACTACATTGACTGCTCTAATTGTGGATGTTGAACGCTTCATCTGCTTTTTCAGCTTTTGCTGCTGCTGTTAGTGCCACTGACTGCAATCTGTGCCTATAACCATCTCTGAGACTGCTGCTGGTCTAGCTGTCTGTGCTCTGCCATAGAAATATCTGATATATATATATATATATATATATATATATATATATATATATATGTCTACTTTGTTTTAGTCCTTCATTTCTTGGTTGCCCCAGATGGGTAACTGCACCGATACCCATTTTCACTCTCTATTGTTATCATGAGCCACGTTTTGATATACCCGTGTAGTACAGGCTTCTGAGGGCCTTTCTCATGCCGACTCTGGATTGCCTCTGAATTTTACATTCTGTCCTTTTCATCGTTACTCCTCTACTTATATATTTGTGAACTATTGAAGCTTTATATGTTTCTCTGTTTGAGTACTGTGACCCCTACTGTTGCACTTTGTACAGATATGTTATGTTCTGTAAAGGTTTCGTACATTTTTGTAAACCTTCAATAAGAATGTATTGAACCAAAAAATAAAACAAAACACTGGGTATCATAGGGCACACCAGATTCACACCATTATCGTCAAATAGAACGTTCCCTGAAATTTCCGAGCTGGAAGGTTTTCCCAGGTGGGAACATGCTGAGATTGTTACTCTAATGCAGTTGTAAAAAAAAAAAAAAACTGCTGAAAACATATTAGCAGCTTTGTTAAGACAAAAGTCTGGACCAAAGGTGGTTTTTCCAGTACCTACAATTAAGACATGCTTTGAAATCCCATGGTTTGACCCTGAACACCTTTTTTTAACCCCCACTTTGGACAGTGTAGTCCAAGATAATAATACAAAGGTCCTTATTTTTAAAGTCTACATACGATTTCTATCTAACTCGCTGCTTAGATTTCTTATCCCATGTAGGCAGAAATGGGAGATGGATGTCGATAGGGCTCATATGAGATCATATAAGACATATGGGATCAAATAATGAAGAAAGTTCAGTTGTCTTCAACTCATAGAATCACTCAACTCTTTAACCTGCATAGATCTTACCAAACCCCAGAATTGCTGCATAGGATAGGCAGGAAGGAAAACTCTGAATGTGCAGGATGTACTCAATATCCTGGCTATTTTATTCATTTGTTTTGGAGATGTCCAAAACTACACAAGTACTGGCAGGATGTGATAGATGTGATCAACTCTACCCTACACTTGGGGCCTGGATCCAGTAAATGGACAAACATTTAATGTTTAAAAAATATACTTATGCTCAACTAAGTGCATCCTGGAAGTTTGAAAAAAATATGGAAAAATGGCTGGATGCTCCATGCTCTAGTTTAAGCTCACAATAAAGAGATGTAGCGCTTGTAGAGTAGGCTGGCCTGTCTTACCCAATTTTTCTACATAGTGTATCGGTTGCCCTGAAATACTTTTGAAATTTTTGGAACACTGGATAATAACAAATTAAATGTGTGGCTGATGTTAACATTTTATCAGCTCAGCTGAGGAGTAAGGGAAGAAAAAAGGTAAAGAGAGAGGAGAATACTTCTTTTAACCACATTTCTAATAAAATAAGTTTTATCAGCACTCTTTAGTACTTTTTGTTCTTGTTTTACTTATACAAACACCTTCGGTCTTAAAAATTGGATCTCCTGGGACACACACATCCAATCAATCTTTTCTCTAGCATCCACACACATAAAATCAATCAGATCTCTGACATTCATACGCTCAATCAATCTGATCTCTAAGACACACACACCCACATGCACATGCACGCATACACACACACACACTTTCATTACCAAACGCACAACTTTTCTTCTACAAATACATACTTTCACATACTTCTAACGCTCACATTACTAACAAATCTTATCATCTTTAAATACCCCACACATGCTTTTATATTATCTAACAAATATATTTGTTCATCTGATTGCTAACGCATCTTCAGTTCCTCTAATCTGATCAATAAAACACACACACAGACAAACACACAATATGTTTTAATCTTTGCACCTATGCATCAAATCTGATTACTACAACACATCAATCAATCATCTAACAAAGAAAAACAAAAAGCTGCATTGTGCAATATAAAGTTTTTTTTTTTGCAATGCAACACCAAGAATATTACCTTTAACAAAGAATGTCCCATGTCTGGCTGGCTGCTGATTAATGTTGAAATCTCTCTATTGCCTCCGGGTCCTCCTCACAGTACTGATCTTCCAAAGGTATTTAAGTTTGCCTGAGACACTGGAAGTATGGAAGAGTTGTGTTGCATGCCCACCCCTTCCACCTGCCTCCTCCATTCATAGAATTAATATTATTTTTTCTCAGAACGCAAAGTGTTCTATGATTGGAGGAGGTGGATCCTGTCATTGCTATCCTCTATTTACAGAACACCTTGCATTCTGGCAAAGCATAATGTTCTAAGTTCTATAGGTGGAGAAAGCAAGCAGAAGGGTCAGGCAAGTGGAGTAAATTTTGACCTTTCACAGCAGCAAGCCAGATATGGGACTCACTTGATTGGAGGTAAGGCATGTCCCTGAGGCAGCAAAGCTGCTACAACAACAACGACTAAACTTCACCTTTAATTTTTGCAACAGCATTGTTACATCTATCTAGTTTCCAGTTTTTGCAGCAGTGTTCTGTAGCAACATTGTTTCTGCTTTTAAGTGCCCCAATCATTTGTTGTTGACATTACCCTTTCACGCTGTAGTTTTGTTTCATAATGGCTAGAAAGGTTTATATGTCAGAGGTGGATTTGGCTATTCTTACTGAGATGGACTTCAATAATGAGCTAGAAAGTATGTCATCAGGGTTAGATTATGTCACCTTAGAATCTATGAGTGGTTTGTCTTCTAAGGAATTACAGCCTATTTTTGTTAGGCAAAGAAATCCTTTTGCTGACCAAAATAAAAGTAGGGAAGATGTAGTTGTAAATATAAAGGTTGATTCTGTATCAGGATAAAAGGATGCTGGTTATAAAGAATCTAAACATCATTTACTTATTTTCTAAATATTATATTGCTCAAAACTTCCTGGCTTATAAATCAAGAGCTAGAAATTTCCACCCCCACTAATGTTCATAAAGTTAAAGATATCATGGGGCCTAATATCAGCAATGGAAATTGTAACAATTCTACCCTTCATTATAATGGGATATTCACACTGTACTAGCTGTCTTGTTTTATTTATTTATTTTCTGACACTGTGTCAAGAAATTGCCAAGAGCTATTATTTTTCTGCAATGCTGCATTGCTAGCCTGGACATAAAAGGCAAATTTAGACCCCCTAGCAGACAACTTCCCTAATCATGTTGTAGGAGTGTTCATTCTTTTCCACACAAATTGGTTGATGAATCAATATTGTTCTTTAAAGAACCTATTATTTTCATTTATATCATTTAAAGAAACATGCCTACTACAAAATCAAATTACAGGTTACAGTATATGATTTTTTTAAATATTTTATAAGAAGGAATGAAGTTGTTTTGCTGCAACCTTGGTTTTGGGGTATGTGGATAAGCCAGTCTCTGAACTATAAAAGGGGGCCTATTGAAGCTATTGTGTCAGAGTGTTGCAAGCTAGTATAGGGAGAGAATAAAGAGGACTTACAGTATAGGGTCAGTTTGCAATATGGGCTTTACCTCTGTGAAATGGAATGGTGTGTTCCTTTTTAACACCTATTCATGTTCACAGTTATTTATTTAACCCCAAAGTCTTTATTAGGACTACTGTCCGAGTCAGCAAAAAAGTTTTGCTGTCTTTTCTTGTCTTGTCTTATCTTTTTTGTCTTATATCAATTGGAGGATGACGAGTGTTTGTATAAATGTATTTTTCCACAGCAACAAGTCCAACAGTTCTTTTCCAGAAAGAGATTTAATGGGCTCAGCAACAATCCATAAGACAGAGGTACAAACAAAGCAGATGACAGGGTACTTTCATCTAATCATCAGACACCTTCAGAGGACCCAATTTCTCCTGACACAACTTAACCAAAAGATCCTTCCCTAATATACACATTCTCCAAATTCACAAACATGACAAGCACTCTGGCCACTATGCAGGTAATGCATTTTGGCCTTGGACAACTGCAGCCAATCAAAGTTGTCCAGATATTTCCTAAACTACATTCTTTTGCTAATAATTAGATAAACAAGTTACCCTTTGAAATGTATAATTAGATAAACAGGCTATTCCCCAAATACCAAGGTGACCTTGCATACAATTAACACAGTTAAAGAGTTCTTTTGATATGCAAAGTGGTCTTGTCACTGGCCTGTCCAAGAATGAACAGTATTATTCCAGGTACTTTATTAATATATATATATATATATTTTTTTTTTTATTTATATACACATTTATTACACACAATATACTACATATTCCCCCACTTGGATTAGTTCTATCTAGAACTGATCCACAAACATCAATACAAGATAATAAACATATACTATAATCTTGTCCTTACAATTGTGGCTTTTAGATTGTAGTTGATTTTAGGTCTGCAATTACTTTTAGCCTCTAAACTGTAAAGTACATACAGTATAAGAATCCTGGGGGCACATTGTGTCCTTAGACCACCCATGGCCAATGGCAGGGCTGCATGTGAGAAGAAAAACTCCAATACAGTCCAAAAGTAAGGTAAGAACCCACTGATGATTGGTATACAGCAGAGACCTGCAACTCTACCACAGCACAATCATCCACTTCTGACTAAAGAGATTGTATAGTTTTGGGGCTCCTTTCTCTTTTTCAACCCTTGACAAAGGGGAAAGAGCCCCCCAATGCATTGCCTCGCAATCCCTTTACCCATAAGTGGGTAGTGGCTTGACAAGGCTCAACTATGGGGAGAAGCCAACTGGTTGGTCATTTGTCATACTTATTTAGACTGTGTTGGAGTTCTATTTCCCAGAGCTACTGAGTGATCTTTTTAAGTTTATCCACACTGACCGTGTGTTTACTGTAGTATAAAATATAGACTAATTTGATTAAACTAACTTAATTGGCCCATGCTGCCTGTTCCCCAACAGAATGGTATTGGATCTGGCACAATCAGCTGCCAGCATGCAAATTTTGTTCTTTGCAGTCTTAAAGATCAATTAAAACATTAGGCGGTTTTCTAGATCAAATGCATTTTAGTTTCCTGTTCCTATGACATGTGGCTACAGCTGCTGAGTGATCTGTTCACATTTATCCCCACAACTGTAACCTACAATGTAAACTAGCTTAATTGCACTTTATTTGGCCCCTACTGCCTGATCTCTGCACACGGGTCATGAATTTGGCAGACAGCTGTCAGTATGGGAATTTTGTGCTTTTGACCTTGTACTGGAGAAACAGGGCATAGGCAGGTGTATTCCTACAATAATTAAAAATAACAAAAAAGCAGTGTAGAAACTGGCCAATAGATGGAATAACAACATCTCAGAGAAAGCCTTTATGATCAGAGTAACAAAGTGTGATCAAAGTATGACATTTCTAACTATAACTAATCATAAAAATGTCCCCTCCCCCTTCTCCTACCTATCCTGCTTGCCCTGTACAAAAAATGATCTGTGTATTAGCATTTGTTTTCTATTTGGTTCGGTCACATGATTCAGCAGCTCCAGCTCACCAGTATAAAGCAAGCAGGGGCGGACTGACCATATGGAAACTCGGGCACTGCCCGAGGGCCCGGGGTCAGTAGGGAGCCCCATGAGATGCCCCTGGTACCTTTTTCATAGGCTTTTTTGAGTTTGGGCAAGGACACAGGGGCCCCATGATCCCCTATTGCCCAGGGGCCCCATGAGTTGTCAGTCCGCCCCTGAAAGCAAGTGTAAAGTGTAAGCGCTTGACAATAGCTGTTAATTCCCAGAGCTGTGACGTCACCCATAGACTACCATGACACTCTGTCCTCTCTCCTGCAACAGCCACTCTCTGATACAGGGTAACAGGAGCTTCTGGATAACCTGACTGGATTGGATTTAAAAAAGGAAAGTCTGCAGATCTTTTTTACACAGGTTATGTAGCACAGGTAGGAGGGGGAGGGAATGTTTTTAAGAATAGTTACTGTATACTTAGCCTTAACTTCCACGTTAAGTACACAGGCCATACAACACCACACCTTAACCAATAGCCTACAGGACACTTATACCCCCTTCGTGCCCACGCCAATTTCCAGCTTTCAGCGCTGTTGCACTTTGAATGACATTTGCGCAGTCATGCAACACTGTACCCATATGAAATTTTTAAAAAATTTTTGAGACAGATAGAGCTTTATTTTGTTGGTTTTATATCACCTCTGGGTTTTTTATTTTTTGCTAAACAAACCAAAAACAACTGAAAATTTTGGGAAAAAAAAGTTTTTTCTTAGTTTCTGTTCTAAAATTTTGTAAATAAGTGATTTTTCTCCTTCGCTGATGTGTGCTAATGAGGCTGCAGTGATGGGCACTGATAGGCTGCACTGATGGGCACTGATAAGCGGCACTGATGGGGAGGCACTGTAGGTGGCACTGATGGGCATTGACAGGCATCACTGATGGGCACTGAAAGGCAGCACTCAATTATGGCACTGATATGCGGCACTGACTGGCACTGATAGGCAGCACTGACTGACACTGTTAGGCGGCACTGATAGGTGGCACTGATAGGCGGCACTGACTGGCACTGATAGGCGGCACTGCCTGGCACTGTTAGGTGGCACTGATAGGCAGCACTGATGGGCAGCACTGATGCACACTGATAGGCGGCTCTGACTGGCACTGATAGGCTGCACTGACTGGCACTGATAGGTGGCACTGATTTGCAGCACTGAAAGGTGGCACTGACTGGTATTGATAGGTGGCACTGACTGGCACTGATAGGTGGCACTAGAAGGCAGCTCAGATGGGCACTGATATGTGGCATTGATCTGCACTGGTAGGCACTGATATGTGGCATTGATATAGCACTGATGGACACTGGCAGGTGGCATTGATGAGCACTGACAGCTGGCAATGATGGACACTGACATATGGCACTGATGGGACTACACTGGTCATCAGTGCCCTGATCCCCAGTGTAGATGTCCCTTCTGATGAATGCCGATTACCGGCTCTCCTCTCCTCACGAGCTGTCAGCGTGACAGCTCCTGAGGATAGAAATGCAGATAACCGGCATTTCCTTATTTACATGCGATCAGCTGTGATTGGACACAGCTGATCACATGACAGAGCCGACATCTTCGGCTCTTTTCGTTGATTGATGATCCACTGTGTCCGAGGGACACAGCGCACCACCGATCGCCGTGCTGCGCGTCCCCAGAGATGCGCACGCGCGGTTAGAGTGGGGGGATGTCATTTGACATCCTCCCAAAACGAGAGAACTGCCTTGCACCCGCCATTTCCTTATATGACGGGCGGGAGGCAGTTAAAGACCAAGGATGCTCCACCACTGAGTGAAGATTAGAACAAAAAGGAGGACACATAAGGGGAGATTTACTAAAAAGGGTCCACTCAAAATCTGATGCAGCCGTGCATAGTAACCAATCAGCTTCTAGGTTTTATTGTCAAAGCCTAATTGAACAAGCTGAAGTTAGAATCTATTTGGTTACTATGCACAGCTGACCAGATTCTGTGTGCACCCGTTTTAGTAAATCTTCCCCATAGACCATAGCAGAGCACATGTAGGAACCCTGGGAGAAGAAAATATCATCACCTGCCAGGAGAATTGTGTATCCAACTGTGAACAATAATATGTGCATGTGCATAGCCCAGTTCATTCACCCACATACAGAGTAAGAGCTATGCGTGGGACAATACGTATATGCTAATGCACATGCACACATGCATTAGCATGGATGAACATACACAGTGGACACTGATGTTTTGGTGCCTAGTGGCCTATCTAAAGCTGTACAGGAATTCAGAAGATTGCTGAATGGTTGTCAGCTTTTTTGACCTGTGACCACATGTTATATTTGTATCTGTGTTTGTCTTGACTCTGCTTGATCCTGATATTCTATGATTGACCCTGGCTTGTGACCCAATCTTGTCCTGCCTGCTGATTCAGGACCTGTTCTGCATATCTGATAGTGACCTTGTGCTGGCCTCAAATTCCCCATTTTGCATCTCTGCCACTTGGTTGTTGCCAACTCCTGCCTGCCCAACTACGCTTCAAGATCCTGCATCTTCAAGTCCCTAGATTACTTTCTGCAAGCATCCTAGTCCTGTGCTACTCAAAGCATCTTCTAGCCAAGATATTCTTCAGGCACCCATGCTAATATGTGCCCTGTTATACCTTTATACAGGAGGTGTAAGGCAAGTCTTATCAACTCAAACTCTACCAGGTATGTAACATTCAGGGGCGGACTGACCATTTGGAAACTCGGGCACTGCCCGAGGGCCCGGGGTCAGTAGGGGGCCCCATAAGATGCCCCTGGTACCTTTTTCATAGGCTTTTTTGAGTTTGGGCAAGGACACAGGGGCCCCATGATCCCCTATTGCCCGGGGGCCCCATGAGTTGTCAGTCCGCCCCTGGTAACATTTCACCTCCATGACCAGCAGAAGGGCTGCGTGTGAGTTAGAGAACACCAACACCATCTCCACAGGTAAGGAAAAGTAGTACCCATCCTTGAATCATCATTGACCTTTAACCCTTTCATTGGCAGGCCCTGTGTTCCACTTTTAAACACAGCTGGCCAGACCATTTTTGCAATTTTGCTATTGCCTCTATTTTTACTTTACAGCTTTCAGAATTTGTAAAAACTCCCAAACCATATATTTTCTGAAAGCACATGACCAGTAGAAAAAGAAGAAGGTGCTACTGATTTTTAAGACTGCGATATTTGCACAAATGTTTATCAAAGCAATATTTTTGCTGAAAATACACTAAAATCATCATTAGCAGAAACAAACAGAAAATTTCACAAAATTCCTGCTATATATATATATAAGGATAACTTGTATTGAGTTAATAAATAACAAATATTTGTCAATTTTAAAATACAACCTTTTTGCAAAATGGTGAAAATCGAATATACGTAGTAATGTAAATAACTAAACCTCTGAAGGTTTCCATTTTCAATTACAGATTTTAGAATTTGTAAAAGACCCCAAAAATCATATATTTCTGATTTTAAAGGCCCCACGATAGTTGTGCAAATGTTTATCAAAACAATATTTTCAATGAAAATGCACTAAAATCATTATTAGCAGATAGAAACACAGCAAATTTTACAAAATTCCTGATACTGCTAAATTCTTACTAAGTATAAAAGTTTAATCTATATTGAGGCAATAATGAACAAATATTTGTCAATTTTAAATTGCGCCTTTTTTGTGAAATGGCAAAAAACGAACTTATGCAAAGATTTCTCTAAAATCTGGAGGTTTTTATTTTCACTTACAGCTTTCAGAGTTTATAAAAGACCCCTCAAACCAACATTTTCTGAAAGCACATGACCAGTAGAATAAAAATATGGTGCTACTGATTTTTTTAGGCACCACAATAGTTGCGCAAATGTTTATCTAATCACTATTTTCACAAAAACACCCACTAAAATCATTATTTGCACATGAAACCTCAACATAACTTACAAAATCCCTGCTAAATTCCTACCAAGTCCTCTTTCAATGGGGGTGTATAAAGTGTATGTCCATGGAGGGCTGTGTTTACCCACACAGAGATGCACAGGTGTTCTTTGCATCCCTGTGCAGACAGTCCTGTTCATGTCATCTGGGATGCAGCAGCTGCAAGGACAGATTTGACATCCATGCAGGTGTAGGCACATGGCCCTAAATGCAGACAGTGTGAGTTCAGGGACATACACCCACATGGATGTTAAGTTGAGAGCAGTGGCTGTCTTGATGCAGCCACTGAGTCTCAATTGACATCAATGGGACTGCCTGCAGTGTGATGCATGGAACACCTGTGCATCCCTGTGCAGCTAAGCATGGCCTCTCTGTTGTACGCCCCACGTGAACGAGGCCTTTGGCCTTGTTTAGACTTGCAGTTGGAGGTGGCAAAAATGCAAGGTTGAGCTTCATTTTTGCTGCCCCCCCCCCTCCCCCCTTAAGTTGCAATAGGCAGTGGACACGGTGATGATGCCATCATGCTTCATAAGCAAGAAAGATTTAGACGCATGTCTAAATCTACTCTGTGTTTTTTATTTCTGTTTTTTTTTTTTTTTAAATTAACCCCTTGACGCTGACGTCACACCAATATGCGGCCTCACAGAACTGGGCTTTTTTCCGTGGGGCTGCGTATTTGCGTACCTGTCTTTGTGCTATATATATATATATATATATATATATATATAAAAAATTTTTTTTTTTTTTAATGGCATCTCAGTCTTAGTCCATAGGGTTAAATATTGAGTTGGCCCACCCTTTGCAGCTATAACAGCTTCAACTCTTCTGGGAAGACTGTCCACGAGGTTTAGAAGTGTGTCTATGGGAATGTTTTCCAGAAGCGCATTTGTGAGGTCAGGCACTGATGTCAGGCAAGCAGACCTGTCTCACAGTCTCTGCACTAATTCATACAGGTGTTCTAACAGTTTGAGGGCAGGACTGTCAAGTTCCTCCACCCCAAACACACTCATCCATGTCT
The DNA here is from genome assembly GCF_062004578.1 of Staurois parvus. Classification (NCBI taxonomy): domain Eukaryota; kingdom Metazoa; phylum Chordata; class Amphibia; order Anura; family Ranidae; genus Staurois; species Staurois parvus. Next base: position 16,025,139 of record NW_028317949.1, read on the forward strand.
TTATGGACCTCTATTTGTGCACTGGTGTGCAGTCATGTTGGAACAGGAAGTGGCCATCCCCAAACTGTTCCTACAAAGTTGGGAGCATGAAATTGTCCAAAATGTCTTGGTATGCTGACACCTTAAGAGTTCTCATCACTGGAACTAAGGAGCCAAGCCCAACCCCTGAAAAACAACCCTACACCATAATCCCCCTACACCAAACTTTACACTTGGCAAAATGCAGACAGGCAAGTATCGTTCTCCTGGCAATGTCCATTGAATTGCCAGACAGAGAAGAGTGATTTGTCACTCCAGAGAACACATCTCTACTGTTCTAGAGTCCAGTGGCAGCGTGCTTTACACCACTGAATCAGACGCTTTGCTTTGCACTTGGCGATGTAAGGATTCGATGCAGCTGCTTGGCCATGGAAACCCATTCCATGAAGCTCTCTACGCACTGTTGTTGTGTTAATCTGAAGGCCACTCAAAGTTTGGAGGTCTTTAGCTATTGACTGTGCAGACAGTTGGTGACTTCTCCGCACTGTACACTTCAGCATGCGCTGACCCCTCCTCTGTCATTTTATGTGGCCTATCACTTTGTGGCTGAGTTGCTGTTGTTCCCAATTGCTTCCACTTTGTTATAATACCACTAACAGTTGACCATGGAATATGTAGTAGCAAGGAAATTTCACAGATGGACTTATTGCATTGGTGGCAACATATCACGGTACCACGCTTGAATTTACTGATCTTCTGAGGGCAACCCATTCTTTCAAATATGTTTGTAGAAGCAGTCTGCATGCCTAGGTGCTTGATTTTATACACCTGTGGCCATGAAAGTGATTGGAACACCGGAATCCAATGATTTAGAGGGGTGTGCCAATACTTGTGGAATCACCACTAATCAGCACCACCAGTGACTGCTAACTAAGTGATAGGCTCCATTTTCCAAAAACCACCACCATTTACAGCTGTTGCTATCCTAGGGTCTATTCACATCATGTGGCGGTGCATTAAATGTTTGCACATAAACAAGTGTGGTATCGCTTGTTAATGATGATTGTATTACATCAGCCTGATCATTTGAATTGGCTTCCCAGAAAAAAAACTGCATGCATTAGCACAGCACACCACAATACACTTATTTTGAAAGGGTACTTAGCTAACCACTGCCACCATGCCAAACTGCCAACTGTATTGCTGCAAAAGAAGTATCTGCATTTCTAAGCATTAAAAATCATATTTAATTTTTAAGGGAAAGCAACCATTATTTCTAATTGCCAATTCTGCTGCTGTGCTTTACAATCTCCCCCACCCAAGAAAAAAAATGCATCCTATTCCCAAGCTCTGAAATATTCCTCAAGAGAATTTCCAGAATTTCACAGGCTAATGCAATCTCACCCCACACACATGCAGAAAGTCCTTCAAATTTCAAGCCCTTTGACCCCCAGAGAGAAGCACGTCTGCAGTAGTAAAGAGCATTCAACAGTATCAAAAGTTGAAAACAGAAAAAAAAAGATTTCTAGTTAAGAGTTCATTTAATAAGAGCAGTTTCAGCGGAGAAGAGTCAATTTCAAGACAATCAAGAAGGGAGTTAGTAGAGAAATAGTGTGCTATATAAATGTATCTTTCTTGTCATTGGATGAGAATGGGAGAAATCAGAATGGACAGTAGATGAAAGGGGATCCAAAGATGCTTTAATTATATAACTGAATGATTAAAGAAAATGTAAACCTAATCGATGAAATATCATATAAAATAATACACATTTTCAGTGCTCCTATCCCTAGTCCTACAAGTGCAGCTTATACTTGTCATGCAATGAAAAGAAACCAAAAATAATACAGCACTAGCCTCTTTAATATCTATACTCACACTTTTATTATATATATATATCATATGAGTTATCCAGCATCAATAATATTGTGAAATAATAGAACAATAGCAATAATATGTGCATAAAAACAATAGTGACTGTGGCTGAATGGTTAGCATTTCCACCTGGCAGTACTAGGGTCGCTGGTTCGAATCCCAACCATGGCACCACCTGCCTGGAGTTTGCATGTTCTGCCTGTGCCTGCGTGGGTTTCCTCCGCGTACTCTGGTTTCCTCCCACATGCCAAAGACATGCTGGTAGGTTAATTGGCTCCTGTCTAAAATTGCCCTAGTATGTGTATGAATGTAAGTTAGGGACCTTAGATTGTACACCCCTTGAGGGTTAGGGACTGATGTAAATGTACAATATATATATAAAGTGCTATGTAAATTGACAGTGCTATATAAGTACCTGTAATAATAGTGATCAGAAGTACAATATATATTCCCCAAATTTCCAATGTTGTACCTGTGATATTAACAAACTATATATCCTTTCAGTGTAATAGCAGATAAGCTCAAACACATAAATACATTTACCACATCTCTAGTGACAGTTCTATTCACATACTGTATGCTTTATATCACAATGAGTTTCTGTCCATCAATATCCTAAAAGAAAATATTCCTCTTTCTGTGGAGAGAATAAACTGCCCTGTTCCCAATACACCCTTGGTGTTCTGTTTTGCTCGCAATAGACAGTATCTCACAATCTGTGTTGAACCATACAGTATAGTGCATGTCAGGTCAATTAAAGCATTACCCAAATAGAGGTTAATTGATATCAGCATGAGTTACCATCCTCTTAAAAATTTCCAAGCGTGGCTACTCATAATAATAAAATATAAAGACATCCCTAGTGCTTCTCTTCGAAAATGACTTTATTGAAGCTTCAAGTAGAATCCCAGATTTAGAGAACATATAAACCCAGCATTTCATATTCCTGATATGCACCTGCTGTGCCATGTACTTGTATGGAAAAGTCTCCTATTCTCTTTGTATTGCCTCCTTTGTGTGAAATCCCTGGTGTTCTGACAGCCCCCCTACTTGCCAATGACAAATTGACCACACTAGGCAGGAGAGCACAGCATGGTCAGTTTTCTAGCTGTGCTGAAAGCTAATCCAATGATCAGGCTTATGATGACATGCCCCCCCCCCCAGTCATTTACTGGGAAGATCAGTGTGCTGCTGTTTCTCCTGCCATCAGATTGCTGCTGTTTCTCTCATTATACAGCTGAAAACAGAATATGTAATCACTTACATAAAAGGGGAAAAATGGTATTTATAATGTTTTTATTTTACTATACACAAATGTTTTGCCATTTATTTCTATTTGAAAATGAAGTGGTTGTTTTACAAGGTGAGGATTTACAATCACTTTAATTTCACAGTTAATTTGGGCCAAGCTGACCCAAGCAAGCTGTTTCCATTACTGAATGATGTGGCTGCTGTGTGTACTGTAATATACTATATTGTTGCAGCATTAGCTACATCTGTCATTCAGAAATAGCCTTTCATTTTTATCAATGAAAACAATGCTTCTTCTAATTGGTCAGTCTCCATATGGTGGATGTCTCTACATTGGCCAACCAGAGGAAGCTTTGAATTCTTTGGTAAAAATAAAAGACTACTTCTGAATGGCAGACAATCCCTTAGCCTGACTCTTGGGGCATTCACTTGTGCTGGTCTTGGAGCATAGAGCCACTTACGGTATGCAGCTAGGGATACTACATCAATTACGGCACATACAGCAGCCACATCACTCTGTAGTGGAAATAGTTTGTTTGGATAAACTGTTACCCAGATAAACTGTTTAACATAAAATTAAATCTGGTGTTCTACGTTAAGAAATCCACTTACATTAAAATGTGCACTCTGATCATGCACTAGAACTCTTGTTATGCAAGGCAATGTAAATAATGTACTTCCAATGAATATCTCGGTGCATGAACTTCCTCCTTCTATGGATCTCTGCCCAGTGTACTTGTGTCACCTCAGCTCCTCCTTATGTGTCATGTCCATACAACTTCATCAGGGGTGGAGAGCAGGCAATGCAAAGAGTCCTTTTAAACTATGTTTGTTTCATTTTTGCACAGGCTTGTTATATATACACACTCACTGACGACGTTGCTACACCTTACTAGTACTGGGTTGGGCACCCTTTTGCCTTCAGAACTGTCTTAATTCCTAGATTGTAAGCTCTAACGAGCAGGGCCCTCTGTTTCCTCTTGTACCAAATTGTATTGTAACTGTAATGTCTACCTTCATATTGTAAAGTGCTGTACAAACTGTTTGTGCTATATAAATGCTATATAATAATATTAATATAATAATAATTATTCATGGCATAGATTCAACAAGGTGTTGGAAACATTCCTCAGAGATTTTGGTTCATATTGACATGAATGCATTACGCAGTTGCTGCAGATTTGTTGGCTGCACATTCACAATGTAAATCTCTTCCACCACATCGAGATTGAGATCTGGTGACTGTGGATGCCATTGGAGTACAGTAAACTCATTGTCATGTGCAATAAACCAGTTTGAGATGATTTGAGCTTTGTGACATGGTGCATTATCCTGCTGAAAGTAGCCATCAGAAGATGGGTACACTGAAGTCATAACGGGATGGACATGGTCAGCAACAATACTCAGGTAGGCCATGGCATTTAAACATTGCTCAGTTGGTGCTAAGGGGCCCAAAGTATTCCCAGGAAATATATCCCACACCATTACACCACAACCACACGCCTGAATCATTGATACAAGGCAGGATGGATCCATTCTTTTTTACATTGTTTATGCCAAATTCTGACCCTACCATCTGAATGTCACAGCTGAAATTGAGACTCATTAGACCAGACGTTTTTCCAATCTTCTATTGTCCAATTTTGGTGAGCTTGTGCGATATATAGCCTCTGTTTCCTGTTCTTAGCTGACAGGAGTGGAACTCAGTGTGGTCTTCTGCTGCTGTAGCCCATCTGCTTCAAGGTTCGATATGTTGTGCATTCAGAGATGATATTCTTCATACCTTGGTTGTAACGAGTGGTTAAGAGTAACTGCTGCCTTTCTATCATCTCAAACCAGTCTACCCATTCCCCTCTGACATGAAAAAAGGCATTTTCATCCACATAACTGCTGCTCACTGGATATTTTCTCTTTTTTTAACCATATTCTGTAAACCCTAGAGATGGTTGTGTGTGAAAATCCCAGTAGATCAGCAGTTTTTCATGTACTCAGACCAGCCAGTCTGGCACCAACAACCATGCCACATGCAAAGTCACTTAAATACCCTTTTCAATTGAACGAGTGTACCTAATAATGTGGCTGGTAAGTGTGTGTGTATATATATATGCACTGTATGAAAATCCAAAGGATCATCTCAAGGAAGTGTCACGTCTCCGACAGGAGAACACAGCATCACAGATTCAGTGCCTTAGCATCTGAGTATGGAGAGACACGAGGCATCATGCTTCCTAACCAGGCTTATCTGAGAAAAGGAAAAGCAGCCTTAATGATCTGCCCAGTGAAAAAAATCAGATCCAAAGGGACAATCTAGAAGGTGTTCCAGGTACTAAGCAGGAGGGAAGGGGTCTATACACAGGGCAAACATGCTCAAAAGAATTCACATAGGAAAAAGAGCCAACTACCAGGTTGGAATCTTAAATGAGGCATCTGCATACCGTCATTAAGCTGCCTCGAGGACTGAGGAAAATAAAAAGAGGAGGGGGTTGAAGAAAAAAAGAAATATACCACTCATTTGGCTCATAATAGTAAGCATGTTTTTCAGTGGGGAGGCCCCTCAATCCATACAAATTAATAAAGTAAATCAATCAGACAGAACAAACCAAATGTCTATTTACTTTAAAGTACAAACATCACACAAATAGAGACATAAATCCAACTGTACTATCATCATATTGAGGGGTTATAGAATACATATACCATTAAAGAAAAGCAGCCTATCACAGAGCATTGTAGTGGGAAACAGAGAACACACTATATCACGGGGCTGATAGCAAAAGAGTTTACACTCGAAGAGCAGGTCATCCATTTCCTAGCCCAGGCCACATACCTTATACACCAAAGTAATATAAAACAGCACAATCTGACAGAGATCAGCGTAAAAAACACAAGGTATAATGTAAAGTGAACCTGCAGCTACTGCCATACCCCTGTAGGGGTAATGAAGGGGAGAGGAGGCGTAATAAGAGAAGCAATTATAACGGTTCTGGATATCACATCAAATGCCATTCACAGGATAATGGCACATCAGATATCCAGTCTATCATTCCGACGAGCTCCTGGGCTTCTAGAGTCGTCATCTCAATGATGTGGGTGACTAGGAGTGAAGATAGGGTGAGATTGCCGTCTGTGGTGCCTTTGAGATTTTGGTGTGTTGCTGTTGGTGACCAGCATCCAAAGATCATTTGAGTAGAAAGTGCTCTATCATTCTGGGAGTTCTATTAGGGGTAAATCCAAAGTCTCACAGAAGGGTTGCAGAAGCTCAGAAACATGTAGAAAAGCTGTACGGCTGTGTGTCATGGATAAGAGGCAGAAAGGGAAGCGCCACATATATGTGATCAATCTTGACCACAATAATTCAAGAAGGGGCCAAAGAGCATGGCAGTTCTCTATCGGTATAGGTGATAGGTCCTGAAAAAGCTTTATCTCTGTGCCATTAAAGAGTATTTGATCCTTATCTCTTAATCCTTAATCTTCAAGGTGCCTGTGAATCTCTATGAGAGACACACTCCAACCCATTTTCCCCATGAAGATAGTTTTACATCATACAGGAGCTCTCAGACTAAGTGGTCATCTTAGACCAGAGCCAAACCACGACCCCCACTATGTTTGAGGTTAAATGCCCAGGTGCTCACCCACAAAGAAATCTATACAAATCCAAAACTGGTATAGAGGCACTCTTGAGAAAGATGGACTGAGCTTCATTGATATGTCAACAACAAAAATGCTGCTGTTTTGATCTCAACTGCAAGACTTATGAGTGCCTCTATATCAGTTTGGGAAAGAGTAAAAACAGTATTGTGTTAGAAAAAATAGTAAGTGTTTACGACATATAGGGTTGATTTGCTAAAACTGAAGAGTGCAGCTCTGCATAGAAACCAATCAGCTTCCAGTTATTTGTCAAAGTTTAGTTGAACAAGCTGGACTTGTTGAGAAGCTGATTGGCCATTATGCACAGCTGCACCAGATTTTGCACTCTCCAGTTTTAGTAAATCAACCCCATAGGCCTTTGTAACTATATATAATCCAGTTCGGGTTTAAATACACCTTTTAATGAGAAATCAATATAGTAAGGACAGAAGAATTGTCTGGGATTCAAAGAAAAACCCACAAGCAACCTCAAAAGAAAAACAGGCTGCTCTGGAAAAAGATGGTGTGGTTGTTTTTAAGAAGTACAATACGGTGATACTTGAACAAAAATGAGCTGTTTGGTCGAGGTGCCAGAAAGAAGCTTTTACTGCACCAATGCCACAAAAAATCCCAGTTACAATATGCCTGACAACACCTTGACATGCCTAACCAGGCCTTTTTGTGTCATTGATGCAGTAAAGGCTTCTTTCTGGCACATCAACCATGCAGCTCATTTTTGTTGAAGTGTCATTATATTGTGCTCCTTCAAATCAACGACACTGTCTTTTTCCAGAGCAGCCTGTATTTTTCTTGTGGTTACCTATGGGTTTCCCTTTGTATCCCGAACAATTCTTCTGGCAGTTGTGGCTGCAATCTTTCTTGGTCTACCTGTCCTTGGCTTGGTATCAAGAGATCCCTGAACTTTCCACTTCTTAATAGGTGATTTAACAGTACTGATTGGCATATTCAAGGCTTTGGACACCTTTTTATGTCCTTTTCCATCTTTATAAAGCTTCATTACCTTGTTACGCAGGACATTTGACAGTTTTTTTCTGATCCCCATGGCTCAGTATCTAGCCTAGTCAGTGCTTCCACGTAAGAGCTAACAAACTCATTGACTCTTTATACACTGACACTAATTGCAATTTAAAAAGCAACAGATGTGGGACATTAACCTCTAATTGGCATTTTAACCCGTGTGTGTCACCTTGTGTGTCTGTACCAAGGTCAAACATTCCAGGGTATGGAAACTTTTGATCATGGCCATTTGGGTTATTTCTGTTACAGTGGGGCAAAAAAGTATTTAGTCAGCCACCAATTGTGCAAGTTCTCCCACTTAAAAAGATGAGAGAGGCCTGTAATTGGCATCATAGGTAGACGTCAACTATGAGAGACAAAATTAGAAAAAAAATCCAGACAATCACATTGGCTGATTTGAAAAGAATTTATTTGCAAATTATGGTGGAAAATAAGTATTTGGTCACCTACAAACAAGCAAGATTTCTGGCCCTCACAGACCTGCACCTTCTTCTTTAAGAGGCTCTTTTGTCCTGCTCTCATTACCTATATCAATGGCACCTGTTTGAACTTGTTATCAGTATAAAAGACACCTGTCCACAACCTCAAACAGTCACATTCCAAACTCCACTATGGTGAAGACCAAAGAGCTGTCGAAGGACACCAGAAACAAAATTGTAGACCTGCACCAGGCTGGGAAGACTGAATCTGCAATTGACAAGCAGCTTGGTGTGAACAAATCAACTGTGGGAGCAATAATTAGAAAATGGAAGACATATAAGACCACTGATAATCTCCCTCGATCTGGGGCTCCACGTAAGATCTCACCCCGTGGGGTCAAAATGATCACAAGAACGGTGAGCAAAAATCCCAGGACCACACGGGGGGACCTAGTGAATGACCTGCAGAGAGCTGGGACCAACATAACAAAGGCTACCATCAGTAACACACTACGCTGCCAGAGACTCAGATCCTGCAGTGCCAGACGTGTCCCCCTGCTTAAGCCAGTACATGTCCGAGCCCATCTGAAGTTTGCTAGAGAGCATTTGGATGATCCAGAAGAGGATTGGGAGAATGTCATATGGTCAGATGAAACCAAAATAGAACTGCTTGGTAGAAACACAACTCGTCGTGTTTGGAGGAGAGAGAATGCTGAGTTGCATCCAAAAACACCATACCTACTGTGAAGCATGGGGGTGGCAACATCATGCTTTGGGGCTGTTTCTCCGCAAAGGGACCAGGACGACTGATCCATGTACGGGACAGCATGAATGGGGCCATGTATAGTGAGATTTTGAGTGCAAACCTCCTTCAATCAGCAAGGGCATCGAAGATAAAACGTGGCTGGGTCTTCCAAAATGACAATGATCCCAAACATACCACCTGGGCAACGAAGGAGTGGCTTCGTAAGAAGCATTTCAAGGTCCTGGAGTGGCCTAGCCAGTCTCCAGATCTCAACCCCATAGAAAACCTTTGGAGGAAGTTGAAAGTCCGTGTTGCCCAGCGACAGCCCCAAAACATCACTGCTCTAGAGGAGATCTGCATGGAGGAATGGGCCAACATACCGGCAACAGTGTGTGCCAAGCTTGTGAAGACTTACAGGAAACGTTTGACCTCTGTCATTGCCAACAAAGGATATATAACAAAGTACTGAGATGAACTTTTGAGATTGACCAAATACTGATTTTCCACCATAATTTGCAAATAAATTCTTTCCAAATCAGCCAATGTGATTGTCTGGATTTTTTTTCTCATTTTGTCTCTCACAGTTGAGGTCTACCTCTAATGTCAATTACAGCCCTCTCTCATCTTTTTAAGTGGGAGAACTTGCACAATTGGTGGCTGACTAAATACTTTTTTGCCCCACTGTATCATTATGATTTAAAAAGGAGCAAAACAACTATTTGATAATAAATGGCTTCATATGATCATTATCCTTAAATAAAAGAGCATTTTTTGGCATGATCAGTCATATTTTCAATATCAATGACAAAATTTCACAATTTCTGCCAGGGTATGTAAACTTTTGAGCTCAACTGTACATATAAACTCAGCCCTTTCAAGTCGATTGAGTTGCTCTGCAACTGCAAGGAAGTTGCAGCACATTTGTTCCACTGAAAATTAGCATTCCTTGACACAATGAATGTTTGTGTATTCAGAGGTGTAAAGTAGGGGAGAGGGGTTGGGAATTGGAGACATATTTCCCAGCAGGGAGGATGAGAGATGAAGAAAGCAAAATGTCTGTTAGACTTTTGTTTAGAAAAGGCAGGAGGAAAAGAACATATTTTAATTATAACTTTGCTGCAATACCAAGTGGCTCAAATGATGAAATGTCTATTACTATCTATTTACCAGTGATAATAACAAGTATAAAACAAGCACAAAAAAGCAAAAGCTGACTGTATATTAGCTGGTAGCACAAAATGATATCTGATGCAAATTTCATTGCTTCCCCCACTTTATGTTACTTTTAAAGACTACTGCCATTTCCCATATCTTGAAATGTCTCTCATTATAAAGAATTGAAACGTAGTTTGTGTTGTCATGAATAAAATATGATATTAATAATCCTATTTCTGCCTGCAAACATTAAGTAAAATACAGCTTGTAAAGGTCTGTGTTGCAAAAAAAAAATGGATGGTTTTAATTTTGTTTTACTATTTTGCAATAAACGGAAGCAGCAAAAAAAAAATTCTATTAAAACAGGCTACTGCTTTCCTTTATCTAGCATAAAGCTATAAGCAGGCTCTGCAGCAGCTCAGTATTTATGAAAGCGCATCACAGATGGTATCTGTTAAATTACCAAATTTAAACAGGGTTTTAAACACAGCACAAGTATTAAATGAATCTTACTCTGTGGGAATCTAGGCGGATTGTCATTGACATCAGTCAGTGTGATGTTCACCGTGGTGGTCCCAGATAATCCTCCCATCTGGCCGCCCATATCTTTGGCCTGAATAACCACTTGGTAATGTTCCCTGTTCTCCCTGCTCATGTCTGGTAAAGCAGTTTTGATTATGCCTGCAAAACCAGGGGAAAAACACTGTTTCAAAATATTTTCACATGAAATACGCCACAGATGTAAAATCTTTGTCAGCAAATGCACACTGGAGATAACGTCTACATTTTTACAAACACAACACCATACCACTAAACAGGTGCTACAACATTTAATAATCAAATTGTTTAACTGTACAAAGGATTAACCCTTTGAGGACCAAGGGACGTATTTGTCCCATGTTTTTAATTGCGTGTATCATCTGATTAAGAACTTAAAACTCTTTTTTTTTTTTGGTTTGAGTCAAAATATTAGTTCTTATCAACAAACAACAAATGGATCTAGCTTTTTGCTAATTGTTTCATGAAATGGCTTAGTTACAGCAACTGAAGTGTACGAAGTTTAAAAACAAAAAAAATTGATTCTTTTGGTGTTCCAAAATCTTACGGTCCTCAAAGGGTTAACCAATTTAAAGTAAAAAATACTAAACAACTTTTTTTCATTCGTTGCATAAAAACACATGATAATTATCTCTTCATTATTCCCTTGTGCATTATAATTTTATTAACAGATATTTACAAAGCATATTGCAAAATTTACTGAAAAATATTAACACCGTTTGTTGGGTATTTTTTTTATATATTTATACTCTTTGTTTAAGGCAGATCTGTATAGGTGATACTACATCTAGGATGCTTTTGTTGGTTGGCCTATCTAAGCAAGAATAACATTTTTCTTACATAAGAGACTAATATGGTAAAAAGGATTTTTAAACAGGTACGACTCATATAAAGCAAAAATGATTATACTGAATGCATTACACTGCACTACAGGATTGCACTGCTTCTTACTAAAGCAGTAAGGAATGTCATTTTAGTTAGTTAATAAGGTAGAGCTGTGTTCACCTTGAATCCTTAACGTGGTTGTAAACCTCAAATGTGTTATATGAACAAAGCTTATCCCTCTATAGTGTGTGCTTTTCTCAATTAAGAGTACTAAGCGTCATTTCTGTCTGCTGCTTCATTCCTCTGCTATCAGCATTAATCACTTCTGAAAAGTTTTCCTGACACCAAGAGAAAAATGGTGACAGGGGAGGGACCTCCAGCAAATTGAAAGCCTCATCTCTGTTCTTGTGTGCTGTGTGAAGGGGGGTAGGCATGCAGGGGCGGACTGACCATTTGGAAACTCGGGCACTGCCCAAGGGCCCGGGGTCAGTAGGGGGCCCCATGAGATGCCCCTGGTACCTTTTTCATAGGCTTTTTTGAGTTTGGGCAAGGACACAGGGGCCCCATGATCCCCTATTGTCCGGGGGCCCCATGAGTTGTCAGTCCGCCCCTGGCGGCGTGTCTCCTTCCTCCAAACAGCTCTCAGAGCTCCCCCCATTGAGCTCTGTAGAGTAGTTTCAGCTCTTCTCCCCCTTTTTTTCTGAAATTTCAGACAAGCTTTAAAAATTTTGGACTTTGAACAGATACCAGAGAAGAGAAGACTGCAGATTGGCAGGGCAGGTATAATTCATGTAGAAGGATTTGTTTTATCTCTGTGTATTATCTAAGGCCAGTCATTTCACTGAGTATATGTAAGGGTTTACAACCACTTTAATCACGTAAAAGGAAAAAAAAACTAGAAAATGTGCTTGTACATTGTTGGATTAGTGACATTAATGAAGTGAGTGTTCATTTTTTTTTAATTAACCATTTAATGTAGAAATCCTGCCTCTCCGTAAATGACTGTAGAGTACCACTGGCAAGCCAACATATAACAGGGCAGTAAGGTGTCAGTCTAGATTGGCATGAGATTTGAGAGTTTCAAATGAAAAGCTTTACATTTTTACATTAATATGATGCAGTGGTACAGAACAGTGGAATGCTGTGTGTTATTTTTTCTTTACACATGAACAGTCTGCATAAAACTGATAATCCAGCAGTTTGGGCATTTTTTTTATATCACTAGCACATATATATATATATATATATATATATATATATATATATATATATATAAAATTCTTAGCTGTGTGTCTGTGTATATAAAATATTCTTACCTGTGTCAGGATCAACTGAGAAATATGGCTGTCCCTGAATAATGCTGTACACAATTTTCGCACTATTGCCATAGGAGGGATCATCAGCATCTATGGCAGTCACCTGAATCACAGATGTACCTGGAAAACATACACAGGCAATAGGGCACAGTTAGAGGCTTTACAATAGATATTAACAAAAGTAAAACTAATGGCATGAGAAAGCACACAACCTATAGTGTGTACATATTGATAAAAGATACAATAATCAAATATTTTTCCATCAGCACTACTTGCAAGCAATATTAAATATTTAATGAAATCTAAAGTTCCCCTACTACAAGCACATGACTAGTGCACCCGAGATAGGTTCATCCAGACCCCACTACACCACCATTACCCTTCCATACCAATCCCCTTTACTTACTATACTTACAGAAAACACAACACCAATTTTGGAGTAAAATGGCCAGCACGGCCTTTTATTAACAAATCAAGTTTAAACACATCAACCATTCCTTATAACAGAAAACATAAAGAGTTGTCGTTGGTCTTTGAAGGCACCCCAAAATGATCCAAAATGCACCTGCGGACAACCATATTCCACTAGGCCTCCAGCCGCAACCAACCAGCTCGGAGACAACCATACCGTCCACAGGGCAGCACCACCACCTTCCAGTTAAACCTCGGTTAACTGGAATGTTCCCGGGCACACCATACCAACGATGGGTCCCACACCATTTTGTACCTCCAAGATAAGAACTGCCTCCAAAGACCAACCACCGCCCAGGAACCAAAATAACCCCCCCCCCAGGAGGAACACAACACTCACCAAACAGGGAGGGCGGGAGGGAAGCTCTCTCTCCCACGTCCAGCTCCCAACTGACGCCCCTCCCCAGAACACCCCACCCTAAAGTGCAGGAGACCCCACCTACACTCTCCTCTACCAACCAGATCCCCCAGCTATCCTTTACCAACCCTAATACAATCATTAACCCTCTCACGTCTTCCTTCCCACTCTGGGCCTAGTCATGCCTGCCCTGCGCTAATTCTTTTCTTCTTTTATCGCTGCGGGCATTTCTGACTACCAAATATTTAACGTGTGGAACATGTAACATGTTCCCAATGCTGCAGCTGCAGCTTCTGCCACCCCACCCCCTGTGACAGAAGTATAGGGAAAAGTTCCCTGTATTAGCTGTAACTTTTTAAAAACATAGTTCTGTGAATGAATGGATTTAGTTCTCAGTGAACATTGATGAACATGGTGCTGTGGTAGTTAATTGAATCTTCCTTTCAGTATAGCTGCTTGCCCATACATCCTGTATGGGGAAGCCAATATACTGACAGATCTGCAGGAGACCTGCATGACACTAGTGATCTGCTGATCACTGGTGCAATGCTTTACAGGCTTCTGCAACCAAAAATAATGAATGCACATTTTTCTTACCTGCAAAACCATGTGCATTTATTATTTTTTAGTGTTTAGTTATCCTTTAACTGATAACTCCACGCAAAAGGATAACGGGCCTTGCATATTTTCATTTTATCGACTGGAATATTTACCATGCAGTGATATGGTTATGATGGGTGACAAAATACTCTAAATTGCCTCTATAATTATGCATCACTAAGAGCTTTGGAAGTGCAAAATATTATAACACTTGATGAGTGAAAAACTTAAAGTACATCATACACAGTTTTTGCCTGGGGTAGAACATTTCTGGCTGAGAGCTTTAATTGGCATATCTAGAAACTTTAATTGCAGTTCTTGAAGAAGCAACTAAATTACTAGTAGATAAACTTAAGTATGTACACTTCGCAGGAAAGTTCATTTCAACCAGGGGAAGCCTTAGGCTTATATGGACCACATACCAACACAAAGGCAACCTAAAAGAGTGCTGACATATATGATACATGATATATGCTATGGGTGCTAAATGCTGAATGTCCTACAACCACCAGATTCTAATGAGAAAGTTGGTATCTGTTTGTCCGAGTCTGATCAGTAACTGGCTAAAAAACTTAAAACTCTTACTTAGCCCATTTATTAAACTGTCAATTTAAAATGCAAATCTACAAAAACATGATTATGAATGCAAAATATATGGACCCTAGCATGATAATCAAATATTTAAGTTCTACAAAACAAAATCTGAGTGATAATTTCTGTTTTACAACCAAATTCTTTTTCTCTGTGACTATCCTCATTGTCAGCCTTCATTTATTTATTTCACTTTTTCTAATTTTTACTTCTGTCTATTTCTTTCCCTTGGATTAGCAGAGACATTCTAATAAGCTGATAGTGTGGACTAATTTAGGGATTTTAAGACAATTGAGTTTACTGCATTATCATAATGTTAAAATCCCCTAAATGACCCAGAACTATAATGCCTGTAACTTGTGATGGTTCTATTTCTTCAACTTATAAGCGGATAATTAGTTTACTACTGCATCTCTTTTTCAATAAACGTTTTTATCAGCCATGTACTCTTTTAATATTGGATTCTTATTTTATTCAAATACAGTTATGATGGACTTGTTGGTCTGTAAGTTAAATTGACATTTATTTATATGAGGACAGAACGCTTTTAGTTTAGCATGTAAATTAATATTTTGCTTCCAGTCAAAGATGAAAGTTGAATTCAGCCACTTGGTAAAAAGTGAAAGCACACTATGAATTATGTCCAACTAGGTTTATGACATCTCCTGGACTTTGCTCTATTATTTACATTTGACAGGTTTATTGTTCTTCTGGAGAGACATTCCAGGAACTGAGGGAGAGAAGCATGCAGAGCAGCTATGCCCAACCCTCCCCTATACTGCCCATTCACAGAAGCCTTTACATTTTGTGAATGTGTTCACATAATACAAAGGCTTATGTGATTGGAAAGGAGGACAGTAAGGGTGGGCATAGCAGCTGCAGAGACTCTACTGTTTCAGGATCAGTGTCTGGTGATAATTGCCTTCCAGGAGTACTAAAACCTGTCAGATATAAATATTAGAGATAAGTCCAGGAGATGTCATGCATCTCCTTGGACTTAACTCATAGGAGTTTATTTACTAAAGCTGGAGAATGCTAAATTAGGTGCAGAAACCAAATAGCTTCCAGATTTTATTGCCAAATCTTAACTGAACAAGCTGAGGTTGGAAGCTGATTGGCTACCATGCACAGCTTCACCAGATTCTGAGTGAACCAGCTTTAGTAAATCTCCCCCATAATGTGCCTTCACTTTTACAAAGGAGTTGAATACCTGAAATTTAGCTTGAAATATTCTATTGATACTGATATTTGTTCTTTGTGTTATCCAATTGAATTCTTAAAATAGATACAGTAATTACTCTAGTTTTAAGCTTTTAGCTTCTATTGATATTAGTCTCTTTAGGATGTTTTGTCCAAAGTGCAGTTGGAAAGTCAATGATAGATAATATTATGATACAAAGATGTTCAAAATTATCTGACCTGCTTGATGTACAGTAAAATTCTCTAATTTTGATATTAAAATGCCTGTGTTTTTTCTCATTGGACTTTATGAGAGGTTGCTAAATAAAAGTATCCAAAAGTTTTAGATGCCAACACAAGGGATTGTCAAGTAAATTAAATTATCTGTCTACCCAAAACTAATATTTCAGTTTCTTTATAGAGATTATTTACTTTTTCCTTTATCTCTCAGGGATTCCAGCTGTGCTGATTTTGCAAAGTACTGACTTTGCACATCTCATGTGGCCATTATGGGGGTTCACACTCTTTCTCACAAATATTTTCTTTGATGTGCACTATAAATTAGATAAAACATAATGAAGAGTGGAAAAAACACCAATAAGGGCAACACTGAGAAGGCAGCAAATTTTGGGATGTTACATTTGCTGGCTTTCAGGCTGCATTCACACCTGAGCATTTTGTAGCTTGAAGCTGCAAAACACTCTTATGTATGGGATTTTGAGTCCCATAGAATAGAACTGGTGCACACATAAATGCACATAAATCTTGCTAAAGTATTCAATACAGTTCCCCATAAATGCTTAATTGACAAATTGAGGTCTGATGGAATGGATGACAGTGTATGCACCTGGATTGAAAACTGAGTACAGGAGTACATCCAAAGGGTGGTGATATATAGTGTATATTCTGAATGGTCTGGAATTGTAAGTGGGGTACCCCAAGTCTCTGTCCTGGGACCAATTCTGTTTACTTTATCCATAAATGATATGAAGGTTGGTATAATAAGTTCAATCTCAGTGTTTACTGATGATACAATGCTAAGCAGGGTAATAACTGCACAGTACGATATAGTGGGATACCACATGGCAAACAAGGTTTAATGATGAAAAATATAAAGTAATGCACTTCAGGGCTAAAAATATGAATGCAAGTTACTTGCTAGGGGAGATGCCATGGCGGGAATCTAGGATGGCAAAGGATCTGAGAGTCCTAGTAGATCACAAGTTCAGCAATAGCTTTCAGTGTCAAGATGCAGCAAGCAAGGCTGACAGACTATTAGCATGCATTAAAACATGTTTTCACTCAGGAGATAAGACTATAATTCTACTACTTTACAAAGCTCTGGTTTGACCACATTTTGAGTATGCCACCCAGTTCTGGTCACCAGTCCTCAGGAAGGATGTTTTGGAATTGGAGAGAGTCCACAGAAGGGCAACAAAGCTAAGCTGGAGGACCTCAGTTACAAGGATGACTACAAACATTAAACTTATTCTCTCGGGAGAAAAGATGTTTAAGAGGAGATATGATAGAGACATACAAATATCTGAAATGTGACTGTTGCATAGGGAGGAAACTTTTCAAGCTCAGATCTCTTAAGAGGACATGTGGCCACCTAATGAAGTTGGACGAGAAGCAGTTTAACCTTAAAGTTTAAGTTCACCTTTACAGAAAATCTACCATCCCCTTGCAGTCTTGCTGTACCAGTTCCAGGGATGCCATACTGTCAGACACTAGGACACTGATTCATTGGTCCAAGGATTTGAAATCCTTGGGGCTTAACCTCCTATCCATACCTCTCAGAATGCATGGACAAGAGGCATTCTAATTAGTCAGAACTGTTACATGGACATCGCTGATTAATCAGAATCTGTCTAGGCAAGCCTGTCAGCACTTTGAGGAGAGGAGAGAAAGCCAGGAGGATTTCAAATCCTGATCCTGACTGGTAAAGTGGCCTCCATGTGCCTGAAAGCCGGGGATTGCAGGACACTGGCATAATGGAAGTGGGGGAATGGGAAGGGGGTTCAGTGTAAGGTCACCTTACAGATTTTCTGTAAAGGTGGACTTACACTTTAAACTGTGTAAGGGGTTCTTTATTGTCAGAGTGGTGAGGATGTGGAACTCCCTTCCACAGTTGGTGGTGTCAGCAGGGAGTGTCAATAATTTCAAAACAAATTTAGATGGGCATCTTAGTGAGTGCAATATCTGCTTCTGGACCACCCACTGTGGTTTTACTGCTGGCGGGTGGCCCGGCTGTGCTAGATCACATGCATGTCAGTCAGCATGTTTCGGCTAATGATTTATGGCTGGGACCTTGCTGATCGACATAGGGAATCACAGCACAGAGCCCTGTATTTACTAACACAGAGCAGTGATGAGCCACATCTATTAGTAAAAGCAGCACATATTACACATTGGTTGACACACAGTTAACCCTTTGCTTGCCGTTAGATGTTAACCCCTTACCAGCCAGTGTCATTAGTACAGTGTACAGTATTAGTACTGATCGCTGTATTAGTGCCACTGTTGATATCAGTGTCAGTCAGTTAGTGTCCCTTCCAGCCAGTACCATATTTCCCACCACACTATCACAGTCCCACTATAAGTCGCTGGTCTCCGCCATTACAGGTATAGTATCATACATAAATCCCAGTACATTTACCATAGTTTTAGATGCTATAACTTTTGCACAAACCAATTAATATACACTTATTGGGATTTTTTTTTACCAAGGATATGTAGGAGAATACATGTTGGCCTAGATTTAAAGAAATTAGATTTTTTTATTTATCCTTTATTGGATATGTTTTGTAACAGAAGGTAGAAAATATCATTTTTTTTAAATTTATATACTAAAAATGTTTTTAAGAAACAGTGGCGATTAAATACCCCAAAAAGAAAGCTCTATTTTTGTGAATTTTTAAAATAAATTTCATTTGTGTATAGTGTTGCATGACCGCACAATTACCAGTCAAAGTAGCCCAGTGCCAAATAAAAAAAAAAAATGGCCTGATCTTGAAGGGGGTAAATCTTGTAGGGCTTAAGTGGATATACAGGGATATTAGAAATGGTAGTGACATAAACACACATACACACACACAGATTGCATGGATGGACTGGTGTCTTTATTCAACCTTAGCAACCTTACCAACTATGTAACTATGCATTTTTTGTTAAGTATTTAACCTTTTCAGTATTACTTTTTTGGCACTATGAGTTACAGTACCTCTTCAACTTAAGGTACAAGATTTCCAGTTACTGCCTTATATCCTAGCCACTATCAAATTCCATTGTCATAGGATGATCAATGTTACTATTTTTATGTTTGTGTTTCAAATCCTCTTAGAAAAAAGTTCCAAATTTTATTTGCTGAACAATTTTTATGTTCATGTTCATAAAACAAGGACATTCTGGTCCTCAGTTACTGAAGAAAAAAATTAAAGGCAAAAAGTAAACTTTATTTTTACTTTTGACATGTGTGTCTGTGTGTTTATTTGTTTGGGGGTCTATATGGAAACATTATAGCATTTTATCGGAATCTGAACCACTTGCTGCTGACTGTACACATACTGGCGGATTCACGCAAGTGGGTCTTCTTCCATGGGGTTGCATTCATATGTACATGTGTTTGTGCTGGGAGCACTGTATCTTTTTATTCCTTCTATCATAGAAATGTAAACAAACAAAGTGTGTGTTAAAAATAAAAATATTAAGAAAAATAGGTATATCAGGGTTTTTATCTAGGTCAATGACAAGGTTATGGTCATAAGTCAAGGTTGGGGTCAAAGGTCAGGGCCAAACCATATTATCCCCTATCCCTAGCTCTAAAAAAATATTACAATAACTTTCAGTATTAGTACTGTTGGTATAGGTAGAATAACAAAAATAAGATATAAATAACCAAGAAATCAGAAACACACAGCAACAAGTGATGTCATAGATGATGCAGTTCTTTATTGGTTAACCGCATGCCGCCCAGCCACTGTACATATACGGCGGCAGGGCGGCACTCGCAGGCAAAACCACATTTTAAAACGTGTGTTTTGTAAACAAATAGGGGGCACGCGCGAGGCGCATCGCCGCCCTATTTGTCCCGCGGATCACCGCCGCAGATGTCAGTTGCCGGGTCACAGCCGCTCCTTAGCGGCTATGTCCTGGCGATCGGCGGCAAACAGTGACAGAGAGCACAGCTGCAGTAGCTGTGCTGTCTGTCACTTCCCTGTCAGCTCGAGGATGAGCTGATCGAGAAAGAAGAGTTTCTCTTTCTCGATCAGCCTTGTCCCGCCCAGTACACACCCCCGCCTCCTAGTAAAACACTCCCCTCACTCCTATAACCCTTCCCTGCAAAATAAAGTTAATCCCTGCCATTAGTACAGTGTCAGTGTTTTGTTTTTTTTGCACTGATCACTGTATTAGTGTTTTTGGGGATGTCAGTGACCCCAAGTCAGTACCCCCCAATGTCAGAATGTCCGCCGCAGTCCCGCAGTCCTGCCATAAGTCGCTGCCATAAGTCCCTGATCGCCGCCATAATTCGCTGATCGCCGCCATTATTAGTATAAAAAAAAACCTAAAAATCCCAGTATCTTTCCCGCCATTTGTAAACGCTATAACTTTCACATAAACCAATTAATTTACAGGTATTTGGGTTTTTTTTAGCAAAGACATAACGCAGAATGCATTTTGGCAGAAATTTATGACTAAATTTGATTTTGCATTTTTTTTTTACTGGACATGTTTTATAGCAAAAAGTCCAAAATATTGTTTTTTTTTTCCTCAAAATTGTCAGCCTTTTTTTTTTATAGCGCAAAAAATAAAAACCGCACAGGTGATCAAATACCACCGAAAGAAAGCTCAATTTGTTGGAAAAAAAGGATTTAAATTTCATTTATGTACCATATTGCATGACTGCGCAATTGTCCGTTAAACTAGCTCAGCGCTGTAAAGCAGAAAAATGGCGTAAATTGCAGTATTTATACCATAGTTTGTAGATGCTATAACTTCCACACAAAGCAATCAATATACACTTATTGGGATTTTTTTTACCAAAAACATGGAGCAGAATACATTTTGGCTTAACTTTATAACCAACTTTGAGTTTACTATATATTTTTTATAGCTGAAAATAAAAAATATTGTTTTTCTTCAAAATTTTTGGCCTTTTTTTGTTTATAGCGTGAAAAATAAAAAGCGCACAGGTGATCAAATTACACCAAAAGAAAGCTCTATTTGTGTGAAAAAAAGGACGTAAATTTCGTTTGGGTGCAGCATTGCATGACCGCGCAATTATCAGTTGAATTAGTGCAGCGCCGAGTAGCAAAAAGAGGCTTGTTCATTAAGGGTGGTAAATCCTCTGGAGGTCAAGTGGTTAATACAAAAATGCCTGAGCTGTAAGAAAAAAGTGAAAATACTGTAACAAAACGAGCAATAATGTGAATAAAAATTAGCAACACAATGCACACAAAATCACTATAATCAAGTGTGAATGCTTTCGGCCTATACCTCTGTATAGACTATCTGTCTGAAAGTCAAAGTACACTTCAGTGGACTACAAGAGTGCTCATCAGTGCCCCCACAGCCCATTGAAATTAAAAGTCCACCTGCCACAATGGCAGATTGTACTTGTAGTTTATTCATTTACAGGTTTCTGTGACTAAATGGTGTGGCTGTATGAGCGGAGCTGTTTCTAAAAAGTGTGAAACTGGGTGCACGGAGGAGAACTTTGTGGATGTTAATCTTTTGCAGTATTAAATATCACAATGGAGTTTACTATACATAATATGTAATAAGGTATTGAAGAGGTAAATGGGCATACACAAAAGAAATAGCAATTAACTAATCTGATATCAGTTAACTGTATTCAGGTGCATTCTGATTTCTGACTGAAGTAAGTTGCTTATTGATGCATTTTTGCTATGAACAATCTTATGAGGGAACCACTAAAGGTACAAAGTTCTAGATATAAACATCTCATGTCTAAATAGTGGTCAGGTAATGACTCTCCCACTGCAACAGTGAGAGATATTTGACAGTTTTTTTGGACGTGTTCAGGGTTTTCATAAGCATTTTTATGGATAGATGTCATTATAAGGCTGCCCATGCAGACACAACATACAGATACTCATTAAAACATACTTTCACTACAAGTTTGCACACCACAAATATCAATGCAAGGATATGTTGTACAATTCCCAAACAGGTAAGAGTAAGGTAAGAATTTTAGACCTGCTAATATTTCCTGCACTTTAAAATTGACTTTCATTAAACCACGGATCAAAAGAGATGGACATGCAATGTTACCCAGGAAGAACTAAACTGGAATTATCTGTCTAGTGTCCATCTCAACTTCTAAAGACCATCTGAATACTATATAGTCCACTACAACAGATAATGTAAAAGTTAAAGTGGATCTTCAGGAATTACTTTTTGCATACTTACGTTTGATGAGCTTGGTGCAATGCAAGTATCCATATTTAATATTATGACTGTCACTGTAGTAGTCCATAGCACATAAGTGTGAACAGCACATACGTGATACCTGTGGCCTTCCAGGTGCTACGTCAGCAGCTTTCCCTCTACACACTAAACACAGGGAGTAGTTCTCTCTGTACCACCACCATTCAGGGAATGTATTTCTTACAGACTACAGGCATTCACTGATTAGATGATGAGGAGACATAACATAATCATCATGACATAATCTGCATCTCTTCTCCATTTAATCCAATCAGAGGACATCTTGTATTCACTAAAAAAACACAAGATGTCCACTGAAAGGTAATGTGCCACAATGTGCAGCTGGAGTTCAGCTTGCACTGTTAGCAAAAGCATACAGAGTTGTCGTAAAAAAAAAAAAATACTAATCCTCATTCCCAGTTTAAATACACGGAGTAAAACAGTGTGGGGATTTTTTGCTGCTTTAGGATCGGGACAGGGGAAATGTCAAGTCATCAGTCTGATCTGAAACTGATAGACATTAGGGTAACTAATTACCTGTGCCCTGCTCATTTTTTCTATAAATAAAACCTGCTTAAGACCTTACGTGCCCAGAAGTCAATGAGGACTAGACCAAATGTTTACACTTTTTACATTAATTCATATTCTAAGCACTACCTTATTCTAATGATTTTCTCTTTGCACAGTGAGCAAACAGAAATAGAGATACAACCCCAACTGCATCCGAGAGATATTTATTTGTAGACAAACCTCTGAGATTATCACAATTGGCTTTGTGGTAGCCACAGGATTAAGAACAACCTTTACTGATTCCCAATCACTCGCTGAAGACCTGCAATTTTCAGTGAGAGTCACAAAGCTAGAGTAGAAGGCAAACAGTGCTTAGTACTAACAGCTTGCCCCCTTGTATTACAATAGGGGATCATCCTTCGGATCATGCCTGAGGTCATGGATTTCTGCCATCATGATATGCCTGCTAACATTTCACCCTTGTGAGTGCAATATTATATGATTTTAGCCATTTTTGTTTACTGACATACTACACTATATTGGTTCTTTATCATTGGTTATATTGGTTCTTTGGGCGACTCTCTCCCTTTCCTATTAATTCATTTATAATAAGAGATCATTGACTAGCTGGAGATCTGGAAATGTCAGTGACAGCATGATCACAGAACAGCTCTCAGCTGGCATGTTGAACACTGCAATGGAAAAAATGTTAAGAATGTTAAATTGGACCTCTCTCCCTCAAAGCTAAAAAATCAAGCTGAAAGTATTGATTTCTGAACATATCCAAGTCCTATGTACAATAAACAATACTTTTTAATCTAAATTCTCAAAATGCTACTTTATGTTTTCCCTTACACAGCTGTGAGGTAGCCAGGATGTTACAGGTGCCTCCTAGGACGGTTATATCACCAGTATCTTTAAGGGAGCTCTCATTTCTAAACTGCAAGATGTCAATTAGAAAAGAAAAACCTTTTTTTTTACAGTTAATGTAAAGTGGTAAAGTGCATGTGCAAGATGTGCATAACACCTGTGGCTCATTTTATGCAGCCACATTACACATGTACACAGACGGGATGAGATGGAAAAGTCATTGGTGGGTCAGCAAAGAATAAGGAAGAAGAAGCAGGCAACCAGTTACGTATTTTAACAATGGCAGTGCAAGTTTGCTCCTGTAGTTTTCAAATGACAGCCATGTCTAGCCATACTGAATGCTTTTATTTATTATTATTATTATTGTTAATAATAATAATAATAATAATAATAATAACAAGAAGAAGAATATCAATACTATAAAACACACTTAATAAACAAACACTACACAACATTGTTAGGCAAATGGATTCTTGGTTGACAGCAGAATAGTCAATGTTAGGCAATGATAAATACAGCTATTTAGAAAAATATACAGTTCCTAAATACTTTATATCACAGACTCTTTTAAGAAAATTAAGCTGAAATCACAGTGTAATTTTAACTACACCCAGTCACTTTTTGACTACACTTGGATCTAGGTAGCTTTTTCAGTCTACTTAGAATATTCATTAAGCAGGGTTCTTCAGAGTAGCAGCTCACATTTAGAATATTAATTCTCATTGTTATTTTCACTATCATTGCCACTGACAAGAATTCATTACAAATCATAAGTGACCAACTCCGTTAACTTCTTGTTTACATAATTACTGTACATAGTTAGTCTTGCTGAAAAAAAACTAAATTACATTCAGTTCAACCATAGAACAAAAAATTATAATCCTACACAGTTGATCCAGAGGAAGGCAAAAAAACCCAGCAAAGCACGATCCACTTTGCTCCTGCAGATGAAAAAAATTCCTTTCAGATCCCCCAAGAGGCAATCGGGTATTCCCTGGATCAACTTTACCTATAAATGTTAGTATCCAGTTATATTCTGTGTATCTAGGAAATAATCCAGGCCTTTTTTAAAGCAATCCACTGAGCTGGCCAGAACCAACTCTTGAGGGAGTCTATTCCACATTTTCACAGCTCTCACTGTGAAGAAACCTTTCTGTGTTTGGAGATTAAATATATTTTCCTCCAGAGGTACATAGTGCCCCCTTGTCCTCTGTGATGACCTCAGAGTGAATAGTTCTACACCGAGTTTACTATATGAACCACTGATGTATTTATACCTGTTGATCATATTCCCCCTTAGGCTGGCCATATATTACACAATTTTCTTGAGAATTTTATAGTATAGTATTGTATAGTGTGTGTTCAGCCTAAATCTCCTCTTCTCAAGAGAGAATAAATTCAGTTCTTCTAATCTTTCCTCATAGCTGAGCTCCTCCATGCCTCTTATCAGTTTGGTTGCCCTTCTCTGCACTTTCTCCAGTTCCCCAATGTTATTTTTGTGAATTGGTGCCCAAAACTGAACTTCATAAAAGTTTGTTATCTTAAAGTGGAGCTAACCCCCTCCCTGGTCTTTACAGCCAAGAAAGCTGCCATCTTAGCCTCTGTTTTATCTGTCATTGCCTTGGTGCTGCGCATATGATCCTTTTAATGGCTTGACAGTTCCACTGACAGCTAACAGAAGAGAAACTCTGACAGTTGTTAAGACATAAATTATATGTGTATTATATGTGCCCTTTATTTTAGCACTTTCTACAAGCAGAATCACTAACACCATCTTAAAATGAAAAAAAGGGCACACCATTGGATATTGTTTCTTTTTTTAGTAAAGGACATTTTTAACAGCCTCCCACCTCTCACCACGCATGCGTGGCTCTGGGAGTGCGCAGCACGGCGATCGGCGATGCGCTGTGTCCCTCGAACACAGCGGATCACCGATCCATGGAAAGAGCCGAAGATGTTGACTTGGTCATATGATCAGCTGTGTCCAATCACAGCTGATCACATGTAAACAGGGAAGTGCCGGTTATCGGCATTTCTCTACTCACGAGCTGTCATGCTGACAGAGGAGAGGAGAGCCGGTAATCGGCATTCCTTGGAGGGTACGTGTACACTGATCATCAGGGCACTGATGATCAGTGTGCCCTGATGATCAGTGTAGCCCCAGCAGTGCCACCTATCAGTGTCCATCAGTGCCATGTGTCAGTGCTCATCCATGCCACCTGCCAGTGCCCATCAGTGCCACATATCAGTGCCTAGCAGTGCACATCAATGCCACATATCAGTGCCCATCTGAGCTGCCTTTCAATGTCACCTATCAGTGCCAGTCAGTGCCACCTATCAGTGCTGCCGATCAGAGCCGCCTATCAGTGCCAGTCAGTGCCACCTATCAGTGCCATATGAGTGCTGCCTTTCAGTGCCCATCAGTGATGCCTGTCAATGCCCATCAGTGCCACCTACCAGTGCCTCCTCATCAGTGCCACCTATCAGTGCAGCCTATCAGTGCCCATCACTACAGCCTTATTAGCGCACATCACTGAAGGAGTAAAATCACTTATTTACAAAATGTTATAACAAAAACTAAGAAAAAACTTTTTTTTTCAAAATTTTCAGCAGTTTTGGTTTGTTTAAGAAAAAATAAAAAAGCCAGAGGTGATTAAATACCACCAAAATAAAGCTCTGTCACAAGAAAATGATAAAAATTTCATATGGGTACAATGTTGCATGACCGCACAATTGTCATTCAAATAGTGACAGCACTGAAAGCTGAAAATTGGCCTGGGCAGGAAGGGGGTATAAGTGCCCTGTAGCCTAGTGGTTAATGGTGTGGTTGATTATTTTTTAATTCAGCAATGTTGAATTCATTGGACTATACTCCTTTCAAGGCACCTTGTCCCTATGTGGAGGCCTCATTATTTGTCTGTGGGGTGAATTATCATTGAATAATTGAATTATGAGTTGTTATTATTATTATTATTATTATTATTATTATTATTATTATTATATGGAAGCCCCTCTAGAAATGGGTTCCCCAGATATCTGCTTCCCTATGTGAATGAGTATGGGCCCAAAGTTATTCTGTGTTTCTCACTTACCAAAAAAGTAATGCCTGCTACCCTCTTTCAGTTCCCCCCAGGCTGCATGCCTAGATAAGATCTCTTTATACACTGCTCAAAAAAATTAAAGGAACACTTTTTAATCAGAATATAGGATCACGTCAATTAAACCCCCGGGATATTGATCTGGTCAGTTAAGTAGCAGAGGGGGGGTTGTTAATCAGTTTCAGCTGCACTGGTGTTAATGAAATTAATAACAGGTGCACTAGATGGGTAACAATGAGATGACCCTCAAAAACAGGAATGGTTTTACAGGTGGAGATCACTGACTCTTTTTTCACTACTCATCTTTTCTGACTGTTTTTCACTAGTTTTGCATTTGGCTAGGGTCAGTGTCACTACTGGTAGCATGAGGTGATACCTGGACCCTACAGAGGTTGCACAGGCAGTCCAACTCCTCCAGGATGGCACATCAATACGTTCCATTGTCAGAAGGTTTGCTGTGTCTCCCAGAACAGTCTCAAGAGCATGAAGGAGATTCCAGGAGACAGGAAATTACTCTAGGAGAGGTGGACAGGGCCTTAGCCCACACCAGCAAGACCAGTATCTGCTCCTCTGTGCAAGGAGGAACAGGATGAGCACTGCCAGAGCCCTACAAAATGACCTCCAGCAGGCCACTGGTGAGAATGTCTGTCACCAAACAATCAGAAAAAGACTTCATGAAGGTGATCTGAGGGCCGCCATCCTCTAGTGGGCCCTATGCTCACTGTCCGGCACCATAGCACTTGATTGGCATTTGCCATTGAACACCAGAATTGGCAGGTCCACCACTGGCCCCCTGTGCTTTTCACAGATGAGAGCAGGTTCACCCTGAGCACATGTGACATATGTGAAAGGATATGGAAAAGCCGTGGAGAACGTTATGCTGCCTTAAATATCATTGAACATGATTGTTCTGGTGGTGGGTCAGTGATGGTCTGGGAAGGTATATTCATGGAGGGACACACAGACCTCTACAGGTTAGACAATGGCACCCTGACTGCCATTAGGTATCGGGATGAAATCCTTGGCAATTGTCAGACCCTACACTGGTGCAGTGGGTCCTGGGTTCCTCCTGGTGCATGACAATGCCCGGCCTCATGTGACGAGAGTATGCAGGCAGTTCCAGGAGGATGAAGAAATTGATACCACTGAATAGCCCCCACACTCACCTGACTTAAATCCAACTGTTGAAAAACCCTTCTATTTAACCGCTTTCCATCCAGGCCAATTCTGACCTGTCTGTCATATATGTAAAAAAATCAGTATTTTTTTGCAATGAAATTACTTAGAACCCCAAACATTATATATTATTATGTAATACAAAAATGCAGTGCTTAGAACAGATATTAAAAGTGAAAAAAAAAAAAAAATATATATATATATATAAAAGTGTAAGTGCTAAGGAGTGCATTAAGTAGTATATAGTGGTATTCAGGGGCGGACTGACCATTTGGAAACTCAGGCACTGCACAAGGGCCCAGGGTCAGTAGGGGGCCCCATGAGATGCCCCTGGTACCTTTTTCATAGGCTTTTTTGAGTTTGGGCAAGGACACATTGGCCCCATGATCCCCTATTGCCAGTCCGCCCCTGGTGATATTGTCTAATTATGATGTATTGATATGGTGAACATAAAGTGAATGATTAAAGTGGCATTCAGTGATCAATGCATAACATAATCAAGTCCAAATGGAAAAGATGATAAGTAAATAAATATAAGTGAAATCCGTGACTTGGTGGCTGGAAGCTTTTGTATAATATTGCACTAACCGGAAGCACAATATATAAGCGCATTTGTGTATATAAATCCCGTCATGGTCATCTGGATCCGAATGGGTGTACTAAGAATTATCTGGCACACACCAGCACATCAGGTGATCATCAGACCTCACTCACAGGTTCCAGGGGCATCACGTCCGATGTTGGAGACCAATCATGGGCATATGGCAGGTGTATTTTCAGGATTCCACAGTAGGGGCTCATTGAATAATGAGCCAGAAAAAAATCTGCATCTTCCAGCACACAGACACACAGCATGTTAACTCCACTACTTCCCAGTCTCACAGGAAATACATAATCAGGCAGTTAAGTGAGGTCAAAAACAGCTTGTGTCCCTTTAAATGGACACAAGATGTTGTTTTTTACCTCACTTAACGGATTGGTAAAAAAAAATAAGGTGAGCGCACATAGGATAAGGAGCACTTTATGAGGACGTATCACAAAGTGGACTTTTGATTGATTTTTTATATATACCGTATATTGATTTTTTATATATTTTGTTTGGAATGAAGATTTAATTTAAATCACATATTTTTTGTTGCTTTGAGATTGCACAAGAAATAATGGCTCATGGTTATTTTGAAATAGCATATGTTTTTTGGGGGATCACATCATGATATATATGGCTATTATTTAGAGATTCGGTCACATAGGATACTAACACAAATATTTAATAACAATTCATTTGTATTGGTTATTAGTGGAGTGTGACACAAATTTCACAATATTTGACTTTAGTTACACAATATGGGTATGTGTATGGTGGAAGCGACCCACACATTTAAATTCTAATTTTATTAAATAATTATTCTGTTTGTTGTAAAAAAATTTTGAAATACACCATAGTAGCTCAAAAGCACTACATCTATATAATTTCTATAAATAAATATTGTGCACTACATATCTAAGTCTCCAACATAACAATAAAAAGGTAATGGCAACACACATCTTCACTAACACAAGTAAATGCTTATAACAAAACACAGCATCAGCAGAAAGACTACCAATATACTGTATATACATACATATACTGTATATGTGCATACTGTATACGTACATATTAAATTACAAAAAAATGTTTATAGCTGATCATATCATTAAGCTCTGGGTGTTTAGTGGCTTTTAACTGTTGTATCCATTATTTTTCCTGTTGTAGCTAGGTTCTGCCAAAGTTCTGACTAAGTCCGCAATGATTGGTGGACACGTCAACGTATTGACATCATCACGCTCTGCGTAACACCATGCTGTTGTGTCCATGAGGTGGAAGAGGTTTACCACACGCCTCCATCTTCGATATTCACTGGGCAAGACGGAAACTGCTAGCTATTGAGCTTACTCCCAGGTGTCTATTCAGTAATGTATGGCGATGTATACAACTTCCACCGGTGGCAAGTAACTTTTTAAATGTGCTAAGCATTTGACTTCCACAAATTAGAAGAGAAATTTTGGGCCTATTAAGGTGACAACTATATACATGATATGCGTTAAGCATCAATGTGCATAAATGGGACATTTGTCCACAATTTTCTCAAGGAACCATCTTGCTCTTACTTAGAGGCAGGGGCGGACTGACCATTTGGAAACTCGGGCACTGCCCGAGGGCCCAGGGTCAGTAGGGGGCCCCATGAGATGCCCCTGGTACCTTTTTCATAGGCTTATTTGAGTTTGGGCAAGGACACAGGGGCCCCATGATTCCCTATTGCCCAGGGGCCCCATGATTCCCTATTGCCATGTGTTGTCAGTCCGCCCCTGCTTAGAAGAGTAATTTTTGGGCCTACCAAGGGCTATTTTCATCTATATGAATCCATGCAATCACAGGATTGAGATTCTAGTTACGCATATACGTTCTACAGCCTAAACATATTTTAATGAACAAGAGGAAATCTCCTTCATTTTTTTGATCACGGATCACATGATCCAAAAAGATTTCTGTACATGGATACAACGATGACCTCTGTTGGGGTATCTACCTTATTTAATATATTCATTATTCATTAATGCCTCTTTTCATTTCACTAATATTCCTGTTATTTAGTTTATATTTAGCATAATAGAGCCATTAATAGAGGTCATCCTGTTAAAGCAATATCGGCCGGTCGAGGCTGGCTATACACTGTCCAATCTTTCTTGTCAGCTAACCTTACATGATGATGACAAGATACAATGAATTTTAGACTATCTTAGATTTTCCTCTGTAAAGTAATTCATTCATGATCAGTGTATTGGATCCACTTTGATGACATATCTATGAATATGGGGATTCTTCTTAGATTTATCATTCATTGCCTATATTGATTCCTTAGGATTTTTTCCATTTGCTACTTTTCTTATTCAACATTGATGATAACATGAGTGAAGTACAAAGAAGTATCCACTTAAAGTTATGTCATTTTAGGAAAACAGCAAAGAATCGAAATTGTGAAGATAGAATCACTCAGAATACTATGAAAGTGGACTCTCCATACCTCAGTATTATCCTCTACATGTGAAGTATACTTCTTATCTAAATAATGGTTTCCCAGACATACATTTAATCAACAAAATGCAGCTAAGTGAATGCGTAGGACATTTTTTTTTTTTTGCTTTTTGTTTTTATATTCACTGTTTTTACTTTTTTGATTGACTGTGTGTTCACCATGTCATATTCCCACCCTTTCAAAAGATCTTAATGATCAAAATAAAGAAATTATTTGCATCTATTTTTGATGTTTATTGCTTACTATGCATTGGTTCTTTTTTGCAGTTTGCTCTAGTTAGCTGCTAACTTTTTCTAATATGCTCCATTCGGTTAATAATCCACACCCCAAGATAAGGTGAGTCAGAGAGATCCCTTTGATGGGTGGTTACACCCCAAATGATGGCATTTTTTCTTTTTGTTTCGGCCAAAGTCACCCCTTAGGTCTGGTGTACATTACAGAAACACAGTCCGGATGCTTTCCAGATGCATTTCTGCATGCACATTTATATATGTTTTTGACGCATTTATGATGCATCCCTGTGTATTTTTTCCCCTCAGGGAAATCACATTATTTTCAACACGCATTGCACATAGGGCAGCCCACTCACTTGAATGCTTTGGCACGTGTGTTGGAAACATACTGCAAATGTGGTTGCATTGTCATATAGACTGCATTTGCATCTGTACATTTCCAAATGCATGTCAACCTGCACAGAAAATGCACGCTATGTAGCACATTTAAAAAATGCTCGGTGAATGTGAGTCATGCTTGCATTGCCATTTAGGCTGTGTTTGCATCTGGACTTTTCAGAAGGCATGGAAACCTACACAGAAAATACACGATTTGCTGTGTATTTCAGGTACATGTGGCACATATGTGTTGCTCCTGTGTTGATATTTAGGCTGCGTTCGCATCTGAGCTTTTCCAAACGTGCAGAAATCTGCACAGAAAACATGCGCTTTGCTGTGCATGTTGCAAACACGTGCCAGACATGCAGAGTGCTTGTGTTGCCATTTAGGTTGCATTCACATCTGTGCTTTTCGAAACATGCGGCAACCTGGTCAGAAAAGGTGCACATTGCCTTGCTTTTCTGAAATGCACTGCAAACCCACATAATGGCAATGCAAGAGTGATGCGTGTTTGTTCCAAATCCCCCTAATTATGGTTAGCAGTTGCGTGTTTTGCCGCACATTTGTTACACAACAAAATGTGCTACAATTGCTCCAAAATGCTCACTGAAAAAAACATGTGATGTTCCACAACAGAAAAGATAATTGAGCTGCTTTAGTCCCATGTAAGTCAACCCATTCAGGTGAATAGGCTGCCATATGCTCCATGCGCATTTATGTCTGAAAAACGGTGTTGAAACGGGGCTGTTCAGGTGTAAATAGAATGTACATGGGAGGAAAGTTATTAGGCAGCAAGGATGACCTGGGAGGAGATGTGAGGGTTGAAAAAAAACACTTATCATACCAAAGTCACATAGGAATCCTTCTTATCTAATGCTAATGAGACTTCTGTGAGTTAACATAGAAGCCTGTTGGGCTGAAATTGCAGGGCATCATTGAAAACAATGTGATTTCCCTTGTCATGTGATTCTGTGTGACTCGCATCCTATCAGAAGTCGCACTAGTGTGAAGGGGCTAATTAGTAACTTTGCATTGTGGTGCATTTTTTATATGTTTAGGTGCATTCTGGTGTGTTTTTGATGCATTTAGGTGTGTTTTGGGTGCATTTTTGGTGATGCGTTTTGCTGCATTCCAGTGCAGTTCCATGCAAAAAAATGCAGCATGTTCTACTTTTGTTGACTGTACTGCAATGCACTGCAATGGTTAAAACTATAGATAAAAAACAAATATGGTGTGAAGTTTGCAGAACTACAAAACAACTCCCCCCGTTTAATAAATATGAACAAAATATGAAAAAAAGTATGAAAAAATGTGAAAGGTATAAAAACCTATCCTAAACCATACTACAGTGCACCACCCTCAATAAAGTGTATGAATCAATAACATGCAATGTTTAGACAATAGCTATCACTGTATAATAAGGGCATAGAATCTGTAAACAAGATAAATCCTGTGATGAAGTCTTCAGCAATCGATAACGTGCAACATGTCAGCAATAGCAATTACTGTGCAATAAAGTGCGCAAAATCTGCAAACAACACAAATCCTGTGCAGAAATCAGTAACAAATAGTCTTTTTGTTAACATGTATATATCCAGTAAACAAAATTAAAATCTCAGTGCTCTTTAAAGGTGTCTTGTGCCAAGAATATTCCAACAAAAGTGCTGAAAATTCACTGTCTTCACTTGTAACCCACACATGCTCCCTTCATAGACAACACACTCACCAGAAATCCTTGACCCCCTAAACATTTCTGGTATATCTTTTCACATTATTTTATACTTTTCATATTTCTTTATTTTTTTTTCTATTTATTGCATAGGGGAGTTGTACTGTAGTACTTCGAACTCCACACCATTTTTTTAAAAATCTATATTGACTGTGTTCTATTCATAGGATATTGGAGTATTGGATTGATTTAATGGTGAAAATTATGCAATTGGAATCTCTGTGTTTTGTAGCAGAAATAAAACATACTGGACAGCATGTGGTGTGAACCAGCCCTTAGGGTCCTCATACACTCTATGAAATGTCATAAACCTCATTACTGATTTATCATAGCTATGTTTTAAGCTGATGTGTCAGCTTATTGGGGTGACAACCTTTCTATTGCTGCTGTAATATACATGATTTTGTACTCTTTTGTGAAATTGACCTTTGGTCTTACCCACATAGAAAGAGCCACAGTTGTAGGTCATCAAATAGACCACCCCAACTGTGGCTCAAGCCACGTGTCATTTTGGTAACATGAAATCAGTTACTTGAGCAATTCATGGGCACTGTGGACATTCACCTCACTTTCTATTAAGATGATTATTATTATAACAGGATTTATACTGTATTTCACCAACAGTTTGTGCAGCAGTTTATACAATAAAGGGAACAGTACGGTTCAGGGGCGGACTGACAACTCATGGGGCCCCCGGGCAATAAGGGATCATGGGTCCCCTGTGTCCTTGCCCAAACTCAAAAAAGCCTATGAAAAAGGTACCAGGGGCATCTCATGGGGCCCCCTACTGACCATGGGCCCTCGGGCAGTGCCTGAGTTTTCAAATGGTCAGTCCACCCCTGGTATGGTTCAATACAATTTAAGACAAGAAGGTAAGGAGAGCTATGCTCATGAGAACTTACAATCTAAAAGAGAAGGTCAAGTGATACAAAAAGTAAAACTGATGGATGAGCAGACGCGAAAAGTACATTTTCATTTGTTAGGTAGAGGTATGATAGGCTTTCCTGAAG
Organism: Staurois parvus; assembly: GCF_062004578.1. Classification (NCBI taxonomy): domain Eukaryota; kingdom Metazoa; phylum Chordata; class Amphibia; order Anura; family Ranidae; genus Staurois; species Staurois parvus. Next base: position 16,059,654 of record NW_028317949.1, read on the forward strand.
AGATTAGTTTTCAGAGATTGACTAAATCCAGACATATTAGGAGACATCTAGAAACATTGAGCTAGAGAAGGTAGGAAGAGTTGAAGGATCTAAAGAGTAGAGATCAGGAGGTCTTGAGCAAAGAGGATGTTTTGCATGATCCTTTGAGATGAGGTTGATGAAGCAGCTAGGGGAAAATCAATAGATGGTTCTGTATACTGTTGTTATTATTTTAAATGTAATTTGTTGTGTAATCAGAAGGCAATGGAAGGATAGTTTGATAACAGCACTCATGATAGACTGAGGTTGGTAATCTGTTCAGATGTAGGTCAATGAGTAGGGAGATGCAATTACTATTCTTTTCTCTCATCTGGTGGGCTGAAAATAAAGCAGACATAATGTTGCCTAAAACAGCATATCTTAACAGTAGAGTTTACTAAAATGATGACACATCAAGTGTGGAGCTAAAGGGCATCATTATCATGATCAGGTGTGCCTAGAGCAGCATGATGTATAAATGCCGCCCTCGCCAAGAGCATATCATGCTGTTCTCCACCACTACCTTCAACTACCTTCTATGGCAATGGGCAGCTTTACAGAATCTGTTAAGCAATGCAGCTTGCTCAGGCAATATGTTAGACACTGGAATAAACACAAAAGCTATTTTTTTTTCCACAGGCAGGATTTTTCCTTTACTGAAATTATACTTTAACTTTGCTGTTATTGATGGATCCAATTATAACTGCCATTAGCTTGTGTGTCCTCTGAAACAACAGTACATGTACTTTTCCAGTTCCGAGATCACAGTCTTTGGCTTTCTTTTATCAATTTCTTACAACAGTATTAATGTGTATTTTTGTAATAGAAACACAGCCACCCTTTTTCAAATAACAAAAGCTTAGCAACAATAGTACTATCAAACTTGTCTATACAATTTCAACACGTACAGTAACTTTCATTTTGACTCTGACAGTAAGGTTTTTCAACAATTCCTTTTACACATTGTACAAAAGGTTTCTCTTTATGATCATAGTGTTCAAATTATAGCTTACAACAAGGCCTATTAGTAGAAATTTTGAACTAAGGGTCCTCACAAAACTATTTCCACATCAATACTAGCAATCTTTGTTCTTGGGAATGTACTATCCACCCTCCTAAATATTTTACTTGAGTGGTTAAAAGTTGTTTATTGCTTGAACTGGTATTCATTTTATGTGACTGCCATTCAACTGTAATGCTTTTTAGATGTTCAAATAAAAAGAAAAAAAGAAAAAAAAAGAGTAAAACTATATCTACCACGCTGTTAAAAATGATAAATATATGTGAACAAACATAATATAAAAATATAACTAGTATTACCTATAAAGTGGAAGTTGACATCCAATTACCAGGGCATTGGTTTGCCCAGATTGAGTGAATAGTTAAATAAAGTGTTGGACATGAGATGTCACATTGGTTCTCCACTCCTGACAACATTTACTGACAAAATGCATTGGGCGGAGGATAAAGTAGGTGACATAATTTGCTAGGGGCTGTTCAAACCAGAAATGTATGCTTAATGTAGAGTAGGAGGATCCTTCTTCAAGTGATCACATTGTTAAGGAACTGACTTGCCCAGAAGAAATTGTGGGACTGTTGAAATGTATCTGCATGTCCAAAAAATTCACTCATATCTATAGCCAGGTAGATTGTTCTTACAGTTATTACAGTGTTTTCTGAATGCTAGTAACATTCCACTTGTTAAAAACAACAATTAACAATAATTCCTTGCTAACCCTCTAAGTATGTGATATACAGCTTCTACACAAAACCAAATAACGTAACAGAAGTACTAATAACCAATATTGCAGCATATTGCACCCACACACAATATTAAGATATTATTAATATTAAAAATATTTGCTTTTACTATGTAATACTTTAAGGCTACACTATGGATGAATACAATTTATCTCATGGTAAGTACTTGGGGATTCTCATACACACATACATACAAATTGTGTTATACGACTTTGTCCCATGCAAGGGCGAATATCAGCCCCCTCACTCCTTGCAATGAAAGGGGGTTTTGCACATAGGTATACCCTCCCAATGTGGCTTAGTTTGGTAACGGAATTAGGGCTACACACTTACTGTCCTCTTTTTCCTAACCACCCAAGGTGCATGTCTCAATAAGGGTCTGGTTAGGATATTAAGGGAAACCTCATGCCTCCCCCACCATCTCAGCAGCAGCTGGGATCAGCTTTTCTAGGATATGGGAATTGAGATTGCATTGCACTTGCTTGACTTTTCAACAAGGAAGCAAGCTCTAAATATACTGGGGGCAAGAGCCCAACATTTGGTGTTTCCAGAAAACTAGTTAAGATGTGAAAATGTAAACATTACAGTATTAAAACCAGGCTTTATAGGAGGAAGAGAGGGCAGAACAGGCCTACATATATGGCAACTGCATTAAACAATATTATAAAAAATGGCACAGTCCATTTAAATGTTCTACTTGTCTGCACAGGCCATTGTATGCAAATGGTGAACAAAGCCTTAAAACTAATTCACTCTGGTTGTAGTAACTCTCAATCCAACATCCAAGACGAGAGGATGATTCAGCCTGTATATCCTAATTTCAAGAGGCTGTTTAGTACTGGAATTGATCAACACTGTTTTCTTTAAGGACCCATGGTTGTATGCCATATGGTCCAGGTGCTTTATTCACCTTTATTCTGTCTAAATATTTCTGGATCATATCAATTGTGAGCCAATGTGGATCATCTGGAGCTGTGTCAATACCATGCCCATTATGGACAAGAGCTCCCCCATGCTCCTTTGTATACACAGAGCTGAAGAAGGTATTTAATAAATTTGCCTTCTCTTTGTCCCCAGTCACCCACTCTACATTATTTTGTAATCTAGATGCGTGGACCTGACTTTTTTACTATTACAATATTTGAAGAATGTTTTGGGGTTTGTCCGGCTATCTTTTGCAATATGTCATTCATATGTCATATGTCATTCCACTATGAAATTTAGTTTGCTAAGGTATACATTTTTCATCTCCTCAGATTCTAATAGGGAGAGTATTGAAAAGTAATCTATCTGAGACAAACACAGATTCTTATACCTAAGGAAGCCCATAGATGAGTCAGGTTTTTTTTTTTTCAATCAACCAGTGGGTTGAATGAAAAAAATGGACTTCATTCCCCCACCCTCCCCACTGAGCGATTGTATTCTGACGGTGGGGGGGAGACTTCCCCACTATCAGAAACACTAATCAGCATTGAAGGTTATAGCTTGCAGCACTGATTGAGCAGGGAAAATCCCAAAGGTTGATTTCTGTACAACCTCCTTGCCTATACATAGATCAAAATTCTGCCAGCACCTGTTGAATTTCAATTTATGTATGGACAGCTTAAGATTCCCCTCAAAGCTCACAAAGACTGTTGAGACAACAGGAAAAACAAAGACAAGACTACAACCATTGTGTTAATTATCTCTCCAGGAGACAGAGAAAGAATCTAAGCAATAAATGGATGGCAGCCAAAAGCCTACATTAAAATCATGGTTGTATAGCATTATCAGTACTGAAGGAGTTTGTTTTAGAAGAGACAGACATTATTTTCAATGTGATACAACTGTTTTCACTAATGAGGTGGAGGTAGAACACATTCAAATGTACCTGCACATACAATTATTTTCATACTGAGAGGAAACATTTGCACAAACAATTTAAAATGTGCTTTTACTTCAAAGTATATACTTCAATGGAAAGAAGCAAAAAGGGCAGTTTTTCTAGAGATGTTTAAGAATTTTAAGAGTTGATCAGGGACCTAAACCATGTTTTTCTAGAAGCTGTATAAAGTCATAAGAGAGCCAGCCACACAGGAAAACTGGATAGAGAAGCACCAAGAAACAATTCTTATAATGTTCCGTAAGTCTAATGTCACTTTCTCTAATGTTTTTCTGCTACAATTGTGTCTATGCCACAGAATCATTATTCCAGCTTGAACAGTTTTACATTTTATAGACACCCAGGAATCTAAGGTAATGTCAGTGACCAAATTTGGTCCAGCACATCATTTAGGATTCCTGGATATCAATTTACATTACTGCAATCTGCAATTTAAAAAAAGAGTGTGGCGTGTAAACATCATTGGGTGATGGATCATCATGATTGACATGGATTACATCACTAGAAGCCATAATTGACTTGGATTGCATCACTGGATACTGTGACATTGATTACTTCAGAGGACAATAATACATTTTATATGTTGTGAAATTTTTTTAACAACTTTTTCATTTTCTGCTTTATTTAAACAAATTGAAGGTGTGTGTTTGTTTACTTCTCTTTGTTGGAAAAGGTATGGGTTACTAATGTGTTCTCATACTAAATCCTGTCAGGAAGATTGAGTACACAATTGTTCCCAAAGATCTGTGTGTCCATAGCACAGCTCATGAACCAATGCAAAGAATCAAGGCTGTGAGTGAATCTGTAAATGCTTACTAATGCCTGTGGGTATTAGCATGAATTAGCTTCAGTGATTTCTGATCAGACCTACATCCTGATAATCTTGATTTTTTGACATGGCTCGCTTCCTTACTCAGCTTGATTTTGATCTCCATTTGCTGACCTTGGCTTGTGTTCTGACCTTCTCTTCTGCCTGCTGTTGTACTTCTTCTGCCCAGCTGATAATGACCCTGGTCTGGCTTCTGACCCTGCTTCTATCTTCCAAATTAGTGCCCTGTTGTTGCTAACTCATTTTCAATACAATTTGATTCCTGCATCTGCAAGTTCCTGCACTCCATCTGTGTAACAGTATTCTGCACAGCTTCTAGTCTACTACAGGGGCGGACTGACCATTTGGAAACTCGGGACCCGAGGGCCCGGAGTCAGTAGGGGGCCCCAAGAGATGCCCCTGGTACCTTTTTTATAGGCTTTTTTAAGTTTGGGCAATGACACAGGGGCCCCATGATCCCCTATTGCCCGGGGGCCCCATGAGTTGTCAGTCCGCCCCTGGTCTACTGTCAAAAACATTGCAGCAGTATCCAGTCATCTGGCAACCCAAAGTGACAGGAACTACCACGGGCACCTGTACCACCACAGATGACTCAGCAGTCCAAAACTGGCCAGCAGCAAAATTTTTTAATGGGGGGAAATCTGATGAAGTATACTAGAGATAAAGAGTGGAGCAAGTACATTAAGAGGCATTTAAAAGACACAGCAGTGTGAAACTTGCCAGCAGCAGGATCATTTAAAATAGCACTTTTAGGCTCACATGTTTTCAGAAAAGCCTTACAATAAACAATATTTAACATAAAAAATGCCCTATCAACATACAGAAAAAAAAAACTAATATATTACTCAAAGTAAACAAAACCCCCAGATACTTCCCACACTTTTTAAGGGAAGTCTTGCACAAATAAAAAAAAATGACCACTGACCTTAAATTAACTACAGAATAAAATAAAGACAAAAAAAGGAAACAATAAAAGAAAAGAGGTAGCAAAGGCTTGATTACCTAAAGAGCTAGCAATCATAAATAAAGTATTCTAACTGACCCAAATCTTTTTGCATGCAGCTTGTCAGCGTTCCATGTCATTTCCCTAGGGCAGCCTCCAATATGCTCACACTATAGCTTCTCTGTGATTCCTCTTTTATAGTAAGGGTACTGGCACATGACAATGCCCCCATTCCCGCCCTTCTAAACCAGCTTCATAACTTTCTAAACCAAGTTCAAAGGCCCTTGCAGTGCATTACAGTTACTAAGAATTTGGGTGGCCAAATTATAGCATTATTTTGCTGGAACTTGTCATGGAAATTTTGTATTGTTGGTCGAACTTTAAATGTGTCATATATTCGTGTTATTCATATGTCTCTCGTGTGGCTTAATTAAAGCTCTGAAGGCTGCAATTGGGCCATGCGCATGTACAATGTATGTATTACAGTACTCAGCTCGGTAATGGATGAGATGGCAGATCTGCGCTTATAGACCGGCGTGTATACCACCACGCCATTCGATGCGAATGCTGCTGTCAGTAGACCGTGGGCCTGTATCCACATATCAGCAGCATAGTACCACGTGGGCTTCATAACGCAATGCGCAAGCGGTGTGAACTCCGCGTGTAGGCTTATGCATATCTTACAACCCATTACTAATCTGAACTGTATCTTGGATGGATGTGTTTTAATAAAGATCGTATCGGGCCCATCCAGGTACAGACTGATATTTTTAGGAGATGCTTGTGCAGAGAATTTACATACCAATAGAAGCTAGTAGGACAGGAAATATGACCTCAGATGGCTCATGGGGGGGAAGGGAAGGAAGTCTGCTGACCTCAGAAGACTCATGGGGGAGGACCAGTGATAGATAATAGGAAAGGCTATGCTCCAATTGGAATGTACATCCTGTGTATAGGTACTCCCCATTGCATTGTTCGGTGGGAGGGGATTGACTTTATTCATGTGGGGGGCAAGTGTGTATTTTTAATAAAACAGAGAGCTGGGTCTAAAATCAGCCCTTATGTGAGTTGCAACACCATCCTGAGAGTGTCGTTTGATCATTCTAGGGTAACGGAGCTCCAATTCTCCCACATCTCAACAGAACCAAAGTATTTGGATGGGCAGGAATCGTGTAGTTTAGCTGCAGTCGTGGTAAGCGAGATTCGCACAGCTTTATGGGGGATTTCTGCGCATCCAACTGCGAGTACTCACGGTAAGGAGAAATTCATTAAAGCGAATTTCCAAGACAGTTTGGCGAGCCTGGTGGATACTAACGCGTATTCTTGCATAGCTAACCAAGAACGAGGGGGGAATGAGCTATCATGAACTAGCAAAAAGTATGTCGGCACATTTCAGGTCTCTCTGCCATTAAGAGGATCGCTTTTTGCGTGTTCGTGTGGCTGATTTCGCTCTCTGTTAGCTAACAAGAATTACCGCTTAACAAGGACCTAGTTTTTTTGTCCTAAACTCTTGATTTGTGGGTGAAAGACAAGGGTTTGTCTTTGCTGAGAGCAGCAGGGGGGTGGGTTTGGTTGGCTGGATTTGGTCAAGTTTAAAAATCTTCCAACCAAAAATTAAACGGGTATATGTTTTAGCGGGTAAAAGTTGTTGCATAGTGTTAGGTAAGTATTTGCGGGTTGTAGGTACTGTGGTGATTGCTTTACCCCCCTCCACGTGAGGTAATTATTACAGTGCTGAAAGGCTTAGGTTAATTGTTAACTGCTGTAAGATCTCTGTGTGTATGTAGTCTGTGCAATGTTTTGTGGTACTACTGCTCCCAGCAAGCATGCAGCAGTGGGTTCTTTCTGTTACATGTGCATGTTAGTGTGATATGTTGGTGTTTTATGTCTGTTCTGTGATTGTGCCCAAATTGTGTTGTATGTGTGCTGTATATTGTTGTGTAATTGTCCAGTGTATGTTCTGTCCAAAAGTCTGTATGTAAGAGGTTAGAGGCAATTTTGAGGCTAGAGTCTGCTGCCATGTGCTTCTCTGTGGGGGGCCATTCTAGTGTTACCATGTGCTTCCCTGTGGGGGGTAATTCTAGTATCTGCCATGTGCTCCTCTGTGGGGGGTCATCTTCTTGACTAACCACATGGACTCCTTTTGTTTGGTGGCCATTTTGTTGGCTACCATGTGCTTTCCCTGTTGGTGGCCATTTTGTTGACTACCATATGTGCAGTAATCTCTATGCAATGTGTATGCAGCTTTCTATATGCATTTGACCCATATTGTGTTTTTAATCCAAATTTTTTACAGTTTCATTTGTTTGCTTTTAGCTTTAAATTTGCGTATTGCCAGCCAATTTAAAGTGTGTTAAGCGAGTTTTCCCTTCACGTGTTCCACATTTAGTGAGCGCAGTGAAGTCTGGGTTTTTGCACATAGATTTCTTGTATAGTGATTATGTTTTTCTTGTGTTTTTCCTGTTAAAAGTAGTTCCTTATTGTAAAGCGGGTTTGTTTTAAGCTGCTGTGTCACGTGTTTCGCGTCCAGCAGACTTTTTGTGTAAACGGTTTTAGGTGGTTGCAGCGAAGATTGCGTGTGTAACGTGGATCGTTTAGCGGTGCTGGTATGAGTGATTTTTGCGTCAGCAACAAGGTTACTTTTGGCGCAGTTTTTCGGTTTACCTCTGTGTAATTGTTTTACTGTGAAACGTCCCGTGTTTTTCATAAGGATCCACTTTGTCCTTTTTAACAGTTTTTCAGGTTGAAAAAGGGTTTTTCTGTGTGTATTAGGAAAGTTTTTTTCTTTACACAAATTTCCTAAAGGTCAGTTAGCAGGTTTCTGGCCAACCAGTGACCCCTAAGTAACATCCAAGAACCCCTCTTTTTGTTTTGACTTGTGTTAGCTACTGTGTGCCGGGAGAGAAAAGCCACTTTCATCATTGTGCGGTGTGGCCTGCCAAACACAGTGGGTGATGAGAGCCACATAAATTACGCTGTGTGAGTGGGCGGTCCAGGGAAATCCTGGTTACCACAAACACTTCGGGTGGTCAGGATCACATAAATTGCGCTGTGGGAGTGGGAGGTGTGCTCTCAGTCTGACCGCCACTTGATGCGCTTCGGGTGATCGATAAGTATCACATAAATTACGCTGTGCTGGGAAAGTGGTGGAATCAGGCCTCTCGGTAGGATCCCACCGAGTGCTCCAAGGGGTAAACAGGTACCCGGACGCGGGATATATACCAGTGACTAGTCACGATGGGCAGTAGTCAGTCCATGAAGAGAGAGGGGGAACCAGCCCTCTTCAGGGTAAGGACAGCTGCACAACTGATGAAGGTGAGTTTGGGGGGGAAGTCTACAGAACTCCTCAAAAGGTGGAATAAATGGTCGAAGGGTACCAGATGGGAAATTCCCCGGGAAGGTACATTTGACGCATGGAGGTGGGAAAAATTCATCTCTGAATTTGAACCACGGATGCAGGCGTCAGAACTAGAGATCGCACAGTTATGGCTTCACAGGTCAATCCGATTAGGGAGGCAGGGCATACAGAAACTGGTGTCTGTCCGGAAGAACCAGGTGATGTATACCTGGCCTCCAGAGGGAATAAAACAGGAGGATCCAGTGTCAGAGGTGGAGGAAGCTCTTTCAGGGCTGACTCTACTAAGGCAGGCAGGATCAGGGTCTGCTGGGGTTCCCGAACAACCAACAGTGGCTGAGAGAAGTATAACTGCACCTGTCTCTTCTGTTAATGACGTCACTCTTGACGTACCTTCCGTGTCTTCTGTATCTATGCCTCAGCCTCTACCTCTACCTCTCCCTTCTCCCTGCTTCACCCCAGCTCCTTCTGTTTCCAACTATGAAGCCTTCTCAACAACCGATTTGCAGACTATCTGTGAATCAAGGGGAATAGACACCCGGTTAAGAAACAGGGCGGATTGCATCAAAGCGCTACGAGCCACTGATCAGACCCCTGCCCCCCAGCTATACCCTGATCTGAGGGACCTCAAACCTGAAGGTGCAGTAAGCGAGGTGGTTAATCTAAGCCCACCGATGATGCTGGGTCAGCCCTTGCACTCTTCCCGGACCGAGGCCTATCCAGTCAGGGTGCAGCAATTTGAAGGTCCTCCCAATGCACAGGGGGAACGGACTTTAGGGGAACGGGTAGTTTGGCATGTCCCCTTCACCCCGGCAGAGATCCGCACTATTCTGGCTGAGCTCCCGGACTATCGAGTCAATCCGAGAGGATTTGCTCGAATGTTTGGACAAAACCAGTTCAGCTATGGTATGAGCGGGTCAGATTGTGCACAGATCCTACGGGCAAAGGTGGGCATGGAAGTGGCCAGTACAGTGATTGCAGGGTGCTCTATAACCACGCATGAGGAGATGACTTCAGGGGGCAAAGAGTTCTGTACACAGCTAAAGGCAAAGCTTCCAGAAATGTATGGTGCTACCTCTACTACGGACATGATGAAGCTCACCCAGGGTCCTAATGAGGAAAGCGCCTGCTTCTGGCGCCGTCTCAAGCAGACGGCACTGGATGCGGATCTGGAAGTTGGACCTGATGCTCCAACTGAAGGGGTAAAGGTGACCGCGACGCACATTCTGTTGCGGGCCAAATTTTTGGAAGGCATCGATACTAAAATTCGGGAAAGGCTGGTTCTGGCCCGACCCGAATATAATGAGATGTCTATCCCTGCTATCCTTTCCACTCTTGCGGCAATAGAGAGGGAAATGGATAGAAGAAAACAAGACAAGGCCAAAGTTCTTATGTCCCAGACCCCACACGAAAAACCAAGGGATCTGGGTCACAGGAAGGATAGGCCCCCACCCAGGTGCTTCCAGTGCCACCAAACGGGGCACATGAGGAGGAGCTGTCCCCAATTACCTAAAGGTCGGTGGCAGTTCATTCCTGATGAGTCCTCCGCCCCCATGACCACCATGGTAAGTAACTCCTATGAATTCTCATAGGAAGTTGACAAATCGGTGTCGGCCCAGATCCATCTTTTTCTAGAGGAATTAAAATATCCCCTCCCTTGCCTCACCGACACCGGTGCAGCAAGAACGGTCCTGCGAAAACAGGACATCCAAGGCAAGGTACCCCTCTCAGGGGAAAGCCCTCCTAACCCCTACTAACCTCACTATCAAACGATGCACTATTCTTAACCCAGCTTCTCTTCTTCCTGTGTCGGAAGATGAGAAGGGGGGGGAGGACAGCAATGACAGTGCTGAATTTTGCAACACGACTAACAATACTAACACCTCTTCTGCTAACATGTCTTCTTTGTCCACTACTAATCTCTCTTCCAAAGGACACGACTGCATTTCTTTGGTGGAACTGGAGTCAGCGGCGACACACCCCATATCACCCCGAGAGTAGCGGTAAGGTTGAACGTCTTCCGATACCCAAAAACCTTGGCCTGAGTGTCTCCCCATTGCCCCCTATTCCATCCGGAATGCCCCTCGGCAACCACATGGGCTGTCACCCTACGAGGTGTTGTTTGGGGGACCTCCCAAAACAGGGTTGTACTTTCCTCAACAGTTGTCGTCTTTGCATTCACAGCTTACAGGTTATGTGCAATCTCTGCAACGGGAGCTGCAGAAGATACACCATCGGGTTCGCGAATCGCTCCCCGATCCAAATACAATAACAGGTGTTCTTTCTATTGAGCCAGGTGATTGGGTCGTCCTAAAGAAACATCAAAGAACCGGACTCGAGCCACGGTTCACCGGACCATACCAAGTCCAGCTGACGACACCTACCTCACTCAAACTCGAGGGACGAGACAACTGGGTGCACGCAAGCCACTGCAAGAAGCTTTTCAGCTACACCAGAGAATGAGGGGTGTCATTTTCCTTTTTCTTTTTGTTTGTATGTCTTACATGTGTGTGAACGGAGGAAAAGACGGCAGATACCCCAACCTTTTATTTAAAATGCACCTGCGTTTAGCCAGAACCGCCAATAAAACCAACTGTTGGGTATGCTCTAAGCCCCCACCCAGTCATCACATGTCCGCAATGGCCGCTGTTCATGCCCTATATGACATCCGCGTCGGCATGAAAAAGCAAGGGACCCCTGGTCAGCCCCCACGTAGACATTTGTCGGTAGAACTTAATGACACATTTTTAGCAGGTAACATCAGTTTTAGCACCAATATTAGCTCTAGCTCCTGTAGGACCCTCGTCAGTCCATTATGGGTAACTGGACAGCTAGGCAGCCCTCAGGTGTGCTTTAACATCAGCTTTGGCACAGGTAACAAGTTTGTTGGGACTACCACCTGTGAGGGAGGTATAACTGTCAATCTGACTAACCAGACTTCCCTTCTGAGTAACCACACTGACCGACCAGACCACGTGTGTTGGAAGGACGGATGTGATGTGCAGACTGAGGGAGCAATCCCCCAGTCTGTGCAACTGTTGCTCAGTGCCAGAGGCCGAACGAGGAACTCTTCCTGCTCTGCTCTGACAGGTCCATACTATTTTCTGTGTGGTTCGGCAGCCTATAGAACATTTCCCCAGCCTCATCATGGTTCCTTCAAGCCTCATCATGGTTTGTGTCTGCGATTTGGAAAACCGTCTGGGTCGAGACCAGCCTTGTGTGGCCCCGTCTGCAGGGGCAATTTGAGAATCTACTGCTGGATCTCCCCAGACCACCGTGGGATCACAAGCCTTATTCATACCACAAGTCTGTTTGTGGTTTTTGCAAGAGCCTTCCTGTAGTGAAGGTTCCAACGCTCTTGAGGATCATCGCTTCAATCAAGCCTGTTTGCGTCGAGTCTGCGTCGGGTCTTGTTATTTCAGGTACCCCGTGGAGCTTTATTCTCAGGGACAACTACAGGAACTCTTTGAAGTTTGAGACTACACCCATCAAGCTGAAGAAGATCAAGAAGGGACACGAGGAGAATATGATAAAACAGGAGGGAATGTCATGGAAATTTTGTATTGTTGGTCGAACTTTAAATGTGTCATATATTCGTGTTATTCATATGTCTCTCGTGTGGCTTAACTAAAGCTCTGAAGGCTGCAATTGGGCCATGCGCATGTACAATGTATGTATTACAGTACTCAGCTCGGTAATGGATGAGATGGCAGATCTGCGCTTATAGACCGGCGTGTATACCACCACGCCATTCGATGCGAATGCTGCTGTCAGTAGACCGTGGGCCTGTATCCACATATCAGCAGCATAGTACCACGTGGGCTTCATAACGCAATGCGCAAGCGGTGTGAACTCCGCGTGTAGGCTTATGCATATCTTACAATCCATTACTAATCTGAACTGTATCTTGGATGGATGTGTTTTAATAAAGATCGTATCGGGCCCATCCAGGTACAGACTGATATTTTTAGGAGATGCTTGTGCAGAGAATTTACATACCAATAGAAGCTAGTAGGACAGGAAATATGACCTCAGATGGCTCATGGGGGGGAAGGGAAGGAAGTCTGCTGACCTCAGAAGACTCATGGGGGAGGACCAGTGATAGATAATAGGAAAGGCTATGCTCCAATTGGAATGTACATCCTGTGTATAGGTACTCCCCATTGCATTATTCGGTGGGAGGGGATTGACTTTATTCATGTGGGGGGCAAGTGTGTATTTTTAATAAAACAGAGAGCTGGGTCTAAAATCAGCCCTTATGTGAGTTGCAACACCATCCTGAGAGTGTCGTTTGATCATTCTAGGGTAACGGAGCTCCAATTCTCCCACATCTCAACAGAACCAAAGTATTTGGATGGGCAGGAATCGTGTAGTTTAGCTGCAGTCGTGGTAAGCGAGATTCGCACAGCTTTATGGGGGATTTCTGCGCATCCAACTGCGAGTAGTCACGGTAAGGAGAAATTCGTTAAAGCGAATTTCCAAGACAAACTGCAATGAACAGATAGAATTTGCCTTGAACACGTGTTAAACCTAGAAACTGTGGCGGATACTTCAAATCTTCCTTTAGGGTCCATTCACAGTATTGTGCAAAGTTAACAGGCTAGTGTTAACAAGCAGTATGCCATGCATCAATGTGAGCTGTGTTAAGTGCTGCCTATTGTAAAATGCACCAAAAAAAAAGCTGCATGTAGAATTTGTGGCAACACACACCAATGCAAAGTGCAATCCTATACTTATAGCTGATCCAGAGGAAGAACAAAAAAAAAACAATAAAGCGTAATACAATTTGCTCCATGTTTTGTTTCTTTACGTTTGCTGAAAATACAGAAAATCACCCATTAAGTTTGCCAGAAATCTTGTAGCCTCCTGTGCATTCTGCCTCTGCTGCACTGAATTCCAGTAGTATGACCAGACCCGTCCAGTTCTTGCAAACCACAGAACACTTTCTCCATATATTATAGAAATGAACAGAAGGATAGATGTTCTGAAATGCAAATCTGGACACTGGGAGGAGGATGTAAAAAGTAAATTTTAAAATGAACCAGTCACAGTCTGGTATATGTGCAGTAAATGATTTATACAATATTTATACAATATATACCCTGTTATTTAGCTTTACTTCGTTTGTCTGAGGTTGATGGTTCTGTGGTGCTGTCAACTGTCAGATATCTCTATGGGGTCTACTTCTAAAACATTCATCCTATGGATGATAGAAGCATGTGTGCAGTTTACGTGAATTTTCCATATATTTTCATTAATAGATTCATTCTCATGATTGTCAAGTCCATCTAGTGGCCAAAATGCAGTACATTTTCTCGTTCAAGAACTTAATGTTGCTTCATACCATCTAGACACATAGTCCCTGTGAATGTTTTCTGCTTGTGATGTCCCTCTTATGTGAGTACAATATTTACTTTTAAGAAAGGGTTGATGTGATGGACTTGGAGCTGCAGGAGAAGCATCATTGTAACATATGGCTTCCTATGTATAACGTATTCCTATGTTGGCGCTGGACTGTCTGAGATTGGAATTGTCTGTGATAATGTGACTAACTCTTATCTGATGGTTATATGTGTATAGTCAGTGTGTTTCTCTAAGAAAGCAGTTCTTTTTGTTTACTTAAAAAACTTGTGTTATATAGTTCTTATATAACTATATAGTTATATCGTTTTGGGGGAGCTACAGCTATAGTCACTTGCCTCGTGTTCCAGAACTTGGGAAGCAGCTTCTTGGCAGAGATACCCAGTAGGGGTGTCCAGAGTCCATCACAGTTGACATACTATACTGCTCTATGGTCATGATCTGTGTCTTCCCCTTTCCCTGCTTTGTTTTTCACACAAATGCTTCTGACCTTCCTACAATGAATATTTTATAAATAGACCCTTTACAGCCTTCCAGTAAGAGGTCTATTCCTTCTTAAGTAGCTATAACAGTATCAAACAAAAAGCCCTAATGGTTGTGCATTGCTCTTAAAAATGCAGGTAAACCCTAAAAATCAACGTTTCTTATTTACTACCCTTTGTTCTGCCAAATATTCAATTGAAAGTATTTTGGCGTATCTGTTAAATAAGTGCAAGAAATATCTGATGATTTTGCCAGAAATCTTGTGAGCTTAACCACTTCAATACTGGACAGTTTTACCCTCTTCCTGCTCAGGGCAATCTTCAGCTTTCAGTGCTGTCTCATTTTGAACGACAATTGCTTGGTAATTCAACACTGTGCCCAAACTAAATTTGTATCATTTTGTTCACACAACTATAGCTTTCTTTTGGTGGCATTTAATCACCATTGGGGTTTTTATTTTTTGCTAAACAAAAAAAGAACATAAACTTTAAAAAAAAAAACAAGTTTTTTTTAATTTCTGTTATAAAATTTTGCCAAATCAGTGTATATTATTTAGACTCTAGGAAAGTTATAGAGTCCACAAACTATAGTATATATATTTGAAAATCAATCAATCCTAATGTACTGATGGCTGATCTAATTTCTTGAGGCCTAAAAATGTCAGGACAGTACAGATATCCCCAAAATTACCCTTTTTGAAGTAGACAGTTGAAGGTATTTAGTAAGTGACATGGCAAATTTTTTGAAGTTGTAATATTTTGTCATAAGTTTTTGGAAATTGAAGAAATGAAAAAAAATATTTCACAATTTTTATTTTTAATTACTCTCACCAGTGCAGTGTCATCATATTATGTACATAAATTGCTGCACTAAACAAAGTGATAAAAATTAAATCCTGTGTAAATAATAAAGCATATAATAAAAAAGTGTGCACAAACAATGAACAAATAAAATAATTTCAGTGATGTCCAAATCCTAAACATAAGAAACTCACTGTAAAAGTTCCAGTGATGCTGTGATAAAAAAGGTCCTTGTGTACCTACACGTCTCCAGACACCAAAGTGCATCACCACCATAAATCTAGAAGACTGTTACCAGAACATTTGGACTATTTTGGTAAAAGAACAGTCAGAAAGGCATGTGATTAAATCCTCTATAAATGGATCTCTTATCTCCTTTACATCTCCATGTATGGCCATCAAGGGTGGATGCCATGTTTCAAATCCCCTGCACAACTCTCCTTATACTCAGTAAGATGCCCCATCCAACAAAACAAGGTAATTATTCATAGAATGAAAGAGAAGCAAGGAAGCTCACATAGTGTAAAACCATAAATGCATGTTTATTATAAAAAGTAATCTATCCACTCACGTGTCACAAAACATAAAAGTGCTTCTAAATATAAAAATACTGATCTGAGTTATTTCCTTGGAGTAACCAGTGTGATGATGTCATGAGCAAAAAATTTGGTTTTTTTTGTAATTAACTTTTTATTAATTTTCAAAAATTTACAACAAACAAGCTGCATAAGTAAAGAGAGAAAAACGAAAAACAGGCTCATTGATGAGAGGTTCATACAATGTCAATACAGAACACTGAAATGGCAATCAATTTCAAACAATTTAAGCAGACAAGTCAGAGGTATAAGTATCCCATGGGTCCCAAACTGCCTCAAATGCAGGAACAGAATTAGCGTGTAAAGCAGTTAGAAACTCCATTTTTCAAATCTCTGCTATAACCTTCATCAATTCCAGTAACATGGAGAGTATAGAAGAAAGCCAATGCATGGGAATGGTTCTCCTTGCTGTCATTAAAATGTGAGTGGAAAGTTTCTGTGCAGATTTGGAGAGGCCCGAAAATGGTAGGCCTAGCAAAAGGTAAATGGCTCAAATGGGATAGGAGCCAGCAATAACAATAGTAGGGCAAGGACCTCTCTCCAAAAGGGTGCAATGGACTGGCAAGCCCAGAAAATGTGGAAAAGAGTGCCAGTTTCCTTGCCACAATGCCAGCAGACAGAAGTAACATTCGGGTTACGAGCATAGAGAACCTCAGGAGTCCTATACCAAAACATCAGGATTTTATAAGTCTTTTCTTTATATACTAAACATATAGAAGATTTAGAGGAGGCCTCCCAAATCCTGTGACACTGATCTAAGCCAATATCGCATTGGAGGAATCTGGGCCATTTACGCATATATGAGATGGGGGCAGATGGGTATCAATAGAAAGGGGGCAGGCATCTAAAAGCAGCTTATACGTGGAGGAATAATGCCCCGCTGGTATGGGCCTTGAATACAGATACGCTCAAAGGGGGTAGGCTTCTCAAGAATCAGAGAAGAGGCTTTGGAGGAACCTCCCTATGCGTTTTGTTGCAAATGATGACATTGGTGGCACTTGTGATTGGCCCAGTCTGCACCATGTGACCAATCACAGCTAGCAACATAGTTGTACACAACGAATGGCATGAAAAGAAGCCATCCATTGTTTACAAATGTCATGTGACCTTCTGTGATTGGTCACAGTGGTCACTTGGTACTGGTGGCAGGCCAGCATATTGATCAGCTGTGGTGACAGATCTCATCGCAGCACGGTCCCACAGGTGCACATGAGGCTGGATTTGAGATTTTCATATGACATCCACATGCACCAACAAAAATAACACCCAGCCATCATTGTGGTATAGACCAGGGGGGAACCTGTTAAAACATATAGTGATCTCTGTGTGTGAACAGCAAAAGGTTATTTATTGAGTTGTAAAGCATGAGAAATGAAGTAGGCAGCACTGAAACCATGGGCTTTGGAACTCAGGGTTGAAAATACACTCTCTGGAATTCCTAAAGATTGTCATAGACACTTTTTAGAATTTTGTTGCACGCTACACTACACTAATGGCACTTGTGACAAAATCATGTAATTGTCAGGAACAGGAGGAGGTTGCCAGTTCTGAGACCGCTGAGCCTGATAAAATTACAGATCTGCTTTGTTGTTGAAAGACAGTCCACAGCAGTGGGCAAAACTATAGCCACTATTCAGTCCAATGGAAGTTTTTGAATCATCCCACTGCTGTATGCTGTCAATCAAAAATAAGGAGGACTTGATGGGGAACCATGTTCCTCATCGGGTTCCACCCAGCCATTTCCAAAATATGAGCATTCCCATATTTGGGTACGGACATCACCCACTATCTCCTTTCTTTATATTTAGCTTTCAGATGGGGAAAATCCTGGAAGGGAAGCTATAACATTCATGATAGCTTCCAAGCACAGTTAAGAATCTGTTGCTGCCGTTGCAACAGTTTCTTAAAATGGCTGTAGCTAGAACTATCTGAATTTGTCGGTCACCTTGGTAATGTTACCAGAACTGGCACAAATGGTTGCCACAGAGAGTTTAAAGGGACCTACCACCAGAAATGTGTCTTTAAAGCTTTATTGAATTCCCTTGAGTTTTGGCCCAAATCAAAAAAGCCTGTATCATGGAATTACAGGTATTCATAAATACAATTTACATATATTAATGTATACCTCCAGGGAAAACAATTTGGCTAACACAAAAAAACCTAACTTATTAATTCTTCAATTAACATAAATGTGCAGGCTTAGCCACTTAAAATTTGGATTTTTCACTTATTTAGCTGACATTTCTGATAATGATTGTAAGCACTGAGAATTATATGCGAGAGGCCAGCTGAACTGTGACAGTGTCCGCTGATCTAGCTGTCTGAACCTATGCTATAACACACATTAGGCTCAATTCAAAAAGCTTTAACAGAATGATAAGATTCTTTATTTTAGCCATGTGACTGTATTTTTTTAACTCTCATTGGACTTAGCTGAAAATAACTGACACTTTTTCAAAAATGGGATAGTGCCATTTTGGACGCTACTGGTCATGCATGGCCCACTGCAGCCAGAGATGGATTATTCCACACACCACACCTAATGCATCTTATTTAACGATTGGGGTGGAGTTGAGGCCTATATATAGTTAGAATTAAAGTAGTTCTAAAGGGTGAAGGTATTTTACCTTTTATGTGCTGCTCCCTCCTCAGCACCACCTAATACTTACCTGAGCCCAATCAATATCCAGCGCTATGCACAGGAGCCTCAGCTCTCCTAGGTCTCTCTTCTTTTTTGCTTAGACACAGCCATTGGCTCCCTCTGCTGTCTATCACAGTCAGTGAGGAGGAAGTGGGGGTCAGAACTGAGCCACGCTCTGTGTGACCCATAGACACACAGAGCTGGCTTGGGAACGAGCACACACAAGTGTCCCCAGAGCATGCTGCTTGGTCTGGGGGCACTCTTGTGTGCTCTTTTCCAAGGCACAAGGCAAGGGGGAGGGGTGAGAAGCACCTGTGGGGGAACCAAGAAGAGAAGGATTGGGGCTACTCTGTTTAAAATCATTGCAAGAAGCAGGTAAATTGAATGTGTTTATTATTTTAAAGATAATAAAATTAACCTTTAGAACCAATTTAAGGATGGGTAATTTATCTCTAATTTGGCTGTTTTTTATCAAACACCATATTACACTGGAGAAAATCCTTTTGGGTAAGATAAAACTAGGCCCCCCTCTTTTCAATCTATTTGGGTATTTTCCTATTAGGTCACTGATTCTTCTCACCATTTAATTTAGTCTGTCATGCAAGATCTATATGTGCACACACCTTGAACTTTGAACTGAACCACTTAAAAGACCCATCTGGAATACTTGTTTTAAAGTAGAAGATTATTCTGGGATAAACTGCATTTTAAACTTTAACCACTTGCCTACAGGGCACTTATACCCCCTTCCTTACCAGGCCAATTTTCAGCTTTCAGCGCTGCCACATTTTGATTGACAATTGCGTGGTCATGCAACATTGTACCCATATGAAATTGTGATCATTTTTTCCTCACAAATAGAGCTTTATTTTGGTGGTATTTGCTCCCCGCTGGGCGCTTTACTTTTTGCGCTATAAATAAAAAAGTGCAAAAAATTTGAAAAAAAAAAGTTTCTTTGTTTCTATTATAAAATTTTTCAAACAGGCATTTTTTCTCCTTCACTGATGTGCGTTGATGAGGCAGCACTGATGGGCACTGATAGGCGGCACTGATGGGCACTGATAGGCAGCACTAAAGGGCACTGATAGGCATTACTAATGAGGTGTCACGGATAGGCGGCACTGATAGACAGCACTAATAAGGTGTCACGGATAGGCGGCACTAATATGCAGCACTGATAGGCGGCACTGATAGGTGACACTGATGATGGGTACTGATAGACGGCACTGACTGGCATCACTGCTGGGCACTGACTGGCGGCACTGACTGGCACAACCCCTGGGCACTGACTGGTGGCACTGACTGGCAGCACTGCTGGGCTGCACTGGTGGGTGGCACTGGTGGGCAGCACTGGTGGGTGGGCACAGGTGGGTGGCACTGGTGGGCACAGGTGGGTGGGCACAGGTGGGTGGCACTGCTGGGCACATGTAGGTGGCACTTCTGGGCACAGGTAGGTGGCACTGCAGAGTGGCACAGGTGGGTGCACTGCTGGGCACAGGTGGGTGCACTGCTGGGCACGGGTGGGCGGAGCTAGTGGGCGCACTGCTGGGCGGAACTTGCGGGTGGCACTGCTGGGCACCGATCATCAGGGCACTGATCATCAGTGCCCTGATGATCGGTGCCGATCCCCGCTCTGACAACTGCCGGTTCTCGGCAGTACTTTCCTCACGATCTGACAGTGTGAGGAAAGTGCAGCCGAGAACCGGCACTTGCATTTCCCTCTGATCAGCGTGTCATTGGACACCGCTGATTAGGTGGTAAAAGGCCGCTGTGATTGGCCTTTTACCACATCACGTGATCAGCTGTGTCCGTAGGACACAGCGATCACGGAGATCGCCGGGTGCGTGCCCCCTGGGGCGTGCAGGAGAGCGCGTTCTGGGAGGACGTCATATGACGTCCACCCAGAACTGGCCGGCCGCGGTGAAGCCGTCATTCGGCTATGCGCGGTCGGCAAGAGGTTAAAGGTGATTGCTTAAAGTGTTACAAAACCCACTAAAGTAAAATCAGTCTGTATATGCAGTAAAGCATGCTTGTTATACCCACTGTGGAACCGAAGAGGATAATCCTCTGTATTATGTAAAAAGGCTGTTTGATCTGATTTTCTCTGCCCCTCCTCTTGTTCAAATGTCCACCTGATAAGACAGACTGAACCCATAGACGCATGTACATGCTCAGTTTAGTGTGTATAGTTTTTTTTTTCTTGGGAGAGTGCATGTGATCAGCACAGGGCCAATCAGCACTGTCCAGACAGAGTGTCAGGGTTTTTGCATCCTCTTAGAGCAGAAAGAAAACTCCTCCTACAAGCTTTAACCAGTGCTCTGCTGAAGTCACAAGACTGCTCTAACTGCTGATGAGAAAGGGTATTTAGCAGTTTATATTTACTAAAATAATTGCACTTCCATGTTCTGTGTACTGTGGGAGACCAGATACGGTGAATGCAGGGTCCTGGGTTTGGCAACATTTTAATGTCTAATATTATTCTAATCATCCCATCAAGAAATACAGTGAAATTGGTGATGGAGTTCTTGGGACATCATTTGAAGGTATTGGAATATATTTTATAATTGTTTGTGTTATGACAAGACCAATGGTAAAATTGTACCAACAACATAGGGCTATTTGAGGACCTCACTTGTGCAGCAACTTTAAGCATACAGTACCTACCATCCTCTTTTCTTACTTTTTAAATGGTCTGTGTCTTTAGCCATACAAGCAGCCAGCACAAACACACATATTGACTTCGTTGGTCTCCCCCCTTTTCCTTCTTTATATTCTGACATTTTTGTCTTGGACTTTTATTTCATAGAGTGGTTGTCTGTGTGGCTTCTCCATCTTTGGGTGCAGTTATCCATGTGACCTCTTCTAAGCTCCAATTCTGTCATCCTCATGCTGTAAAGGAATTTGGCCTATATCTTAAAAATATACATACTCCAAAACCATACTGTATGTGTGCAGTGATGTACTGGATTATACTCTAATATTGTATGTTTTTATTTATCCAGACATCCCTGATTCTGAGAAATTTGTAAATTTGTTATGTATACCTGCTGCGGAAGGGGTTATTGTTTTGCACAATATGGACATTATTAAAAATACCCGAGCTTATGTTTAAAGATAGGTATTGTTTTAAATTTTGTATGAATAAAACTGTTATCAATTTTTTTATATTAATATACTTGTTAGACTTGCCTTTTTGCTGCCTAAATGTCCTAGGGGGAGAACGAATGTGTTTCTGTACAGGAATAAGTATACTTTTCTGGTGTGTTAGCTTTGTTAATTGAACCTTTTGTTGCCTTATTGTGTATTGTGGGAACTCGCTTCAAATGGTAGAGCTTGGTTAAACGCACACAGCAACTCACTTTCTTTTTAAGGCCTTTTTAGCCCACTTTTATTTAAAGAAAATGTTCCACAAAGCTTCCCACACAGGGGTATTCACCCTTCAATATAAACAAAATTCAGCCTCCTGGCTCTCTCAGATATAAACACTCTTCCACTGGCCTTCCTCTTCAGGCTTACGTCTGTCTCCTGCAGACTCTTTCAAAAATGTGGCTCTCGCACACAGCTAGTCTCTAGCAGCCCCTTGCTGCTTTTGGCTTCCACCTCTCCTAGGTGGAGCCCTCCTGACTCCTGTCTGCCGGGGTGGAGCCCAGAACCCTGGTCCTGACTCTATGAAAAGGCCCGCACACACCTGTGCAATCAGTCTCCTGACCATTTCCAAAACCTGGTCCCAGGATTGGAGATTTCATCCCTCCCAGATCTCTTCGAAATCTCCAGGCTCCAGATCCCAAAATGGACCTTACAAACAAAGGAGGAAAGTGAAAAGCCACTTTCCTCCATATCAAACACTTACCCTGGAGCCCCTCAACCTGCCTTGTTGAGAATCCTGGGTGACAGACCGCCACACTGTCACAGTATATAAAAAACAATGTATTTAACCACTTGCCTACTGGGTACTTATACCCCCTTCCTGCCCAGACCAAATTTCAGCTTTCTGTGCTCTCATACTTCAACTGACAATTACCCAGTCATGCAACACTGTACCCACATGAAATTTTTGTTCTTTTTTCACACAAATAGAGCTTTCTTTTGGTGTTTTTTAATCAGCACTGGGTCTTGAATTTTTGCCAATAGTTGGAAAAAAAGACCAAAACATTTAAACAAAATGCATTTTTCTTTTTCTGTTGTAAAATTTTGCAAATAAGTAATTTTTCTTCATAAATGTTGGCCAAAATTTATACTGCTACATTTCTTTGTAAAAATAACCTAAATCTATCTATTTTGTTTGGTCTGTGTGAAAGTAATAGAGTCTACAAGCTATGGTACCAATCATTGAAAATTATTATTATTATTATACAGTATTTAAATAGCGCCAAAAGGTTTGCTCAGCGCTGTACATTATAGTGGGGGACAGAACATGAGACAATACAGTAACAAAACAACACACGAGGGGTTCGAGGGCCCTGCTCTTTCGAGCTTACAATCTGGGAGGGAGGGAAAATTAATCACACCTGACCACACCTGATGTACACTAACAGGCCAGGACAGTATAAATACCCCCCCAAATTACCCCTTTTTGGAAAGTTGACAGGTCAAGGTATTTAGTAATAAGCATAGTGAGTTTTTTGAAGCTGTAATATTTTTTCCACAATTTTATTGACAATGAAGATGTTTTTTCCCACAGAGTTGTCATATTTACAGTTTTTTTCTCTCACATGGCATATGCATACTTGCAACTACACCCCAAAACACATTCTGCTACTCTTCATGAGTATAGGGATACCACATGTGTGAGACGTTTTCACAGTCTAGCCATATAGAGAGGCCCAACATGCAAGGAGCATGTCAGGTGTCCTAGGGGTATATAGGGATATTTAATTTCCTAACTACCTATTACAGCTTTGAAGGCCCTGGAGCACCAGGACAATGGAATTACCCAAAAAATGACTCAATTTTGAGAAGCAAACACCCCATTGTATATTATATGAGGCATAATGAGTATTTTGAACATATCATTTTTTTCTACAAGTTTTTGGAAAATGTGGAAGGAAAATGAAAATGTTTATTTTTTTACACAATGTTGTCCTTTTATAAGATATGTACAACACATAGCACGTACATACCAAAAATTACACCCCAATATAAATTCTGCTACTCCTCCTAAGTATGGAGACACCACATGTGTGAGACTTTTCCACAACCTGGCCACATAGAGAGCCCCAAAATCCAAGTAGCACCTTTAGGCCTTCTAGGGGCAAAAATTCTAATTTCATGACAACCTATGATGTTCTTGTAGACCCTGGAGCACCAGGAAAGTAGAAACATACACAAAGTGACCCCATTTTGAAGATGAAACACTCCAACTTATTTTTTGTGACGCAAATTGAGTCTTTTGAGAATGTCATTTTTTCCACAACTTTTAAGAAAACGAGGAAAGACCATGAATGTATTTTTTTTATCACAAAGTTGTCAATCTATAATATATTTCTAACAAACAAAAGATTATCTATGGTTTGAGGAGAGCATTAGTCCAGGTCAGTAAAGACAGTTGGCTGACATCCAGGCAACAGGCAGGAACATGGTTCATAAAAAGTCCTGGGTCAGTACAGGCAGCAGGCATAGCTATGGTCAGCACAGCCAAAGTATTGGTTAAGGCAGCAGGCAGGAACACGGTTAATAAAATGTCCTGGGTCATTATAGGCATCAAGCATAGATATAGTCATCACAGCCAAAGTATATGTCAAGGCAGCAGACAAGAACATGGTCCATAAACTGTCCTGGGTCATTACAGGTGGCAGGCAGAGATACGGTCAGCACAGCCAAAGTATTTGTCCAAAGCAGGCAGGAACATGGTCCATAAAATTTCCTGGGTGATTACAGGTAGCAGGCAGAGATACGGTCAGCACAGCCAAAGTATTTGTCCAGGCAGCAAGCAGGAACATGGCCCATAAAAGGTCCTGGGTCAGTACAGGCAGTAGACAGAGATATGGTCAGCACAACCAAAGTATTGGTCCAGCCAACAGGCAGGAACATCAAGTTTATGGCCTCAGTCAATTAGGACTGGGGCACAGGGATAGAGGTTTCATCCCATCCAATCTCTTTGAAGCCTCTGGACAAACAGACCCTTGTTCAGGAATTACAAAACCCAAAGAAAGCCAAAAACTGGTTTTATCTCTGACGCCCCTCACATATGTGAGACACTTGTGTTATCTTGAATCCCACTACTACAGTAGCAGAGCAAAAGATCAATCCAAGTAGTAGGCAAAAAACATGGTCAATTAACAGGCTGAAGTCAGTCCAGGAAGAAGGCATAAACATGGTTGATAATCCAGACAGCAGGCAGAAGCATAGTTGATAAACAGGCCAGGGTCAGTTCAGGTGAAAGAAAGAAATGTAATGGAAAAACAATGCAAACAGCAGGCAGAGCCATAGTCGACAAATAAGCCAGGGTCAGTTAAGGTAGAAGATAGTGGCATGGTTGGTTGAGGCAGCAGGCAAATGATCAGCAGAGATATTGAAAATGGGGAAATGGCAGGCTGTTAGAAATATGGACTAATATTTTAGTGGAGTGTGAAAAAGTCGGAAGCAGTCTCAGATGCACAGGTCTATTTGGGAGGGACACTGGGGACAAGGAAAACTGGTGTCTCTTCTAACTCCCCCTCTGCTGCATACCCAATATCTTTTTTGGCATCTTTGGCCTGCTTCTTTTGGTGGAATGCTCACAGGGAAATGGTGTTCATGAAGTCTGCTCACAGAATCGGAGCAAATGCTTTCTGGGGGGATCCTTTCTGGTACATAAGGGACGTGACAATTTCTTCTATAAATTTGAAGAACTTTTTTATACCATAAACGGGACCTTCTTATAGCTAAATAGAGCTATAGCATCTGATTGTTGAAATTCACTCCCTCCCCATGTAGAGACTAATCTTAGATGTACGCAGGTTTTTAAATGGGACTGTGTCTTCTGGTAATTTCCATTGAGGTGTGATTGTGAATGGTGGACAGGATGTAAATGTCTCTGTTATCCTTCCACTTATCCCAGCGCTGTGTCGTTTCTTAGATTTGTTGATTCCCTTTTGTAAGCCTGGTGTTTTTTCGGGAGGTACCGCAGGCCAAGGTTTTCTCATGGTACAGGTGTCAGAAAAGGGGCAGACTAGCATAGAAATTGTCTAGGTAGATACGATAAACGTTTTGGAAAAGTCAGGCCCCAGACAATTTTTCTACTTGTGCCGATGTAGGTTGGGCATCCAAGGGGCTGGAGCTTGGAATCTTTGCCTTCGTACACGTGGAATGCATACAAATATCCAGTGGCTCTTTCTGAAAGCGAATAGCGCTTTACTCCATATATTTCTTTTGCTTCTAATGTATTGCTTGATTCCCAGCTGACCAGTGAAGTAGACAAGGGATTCATCCACACATAAATTTTAGTCAGGGACGTAGAGCTCAGCAAATCTTTGAAAAAAAATATTAAGAAGTGGGCGAATTTTGTATAATTTGTCATAGTTGAGATGAGCTCAGGGAGGGCACTGGGTGTTGTCACTGAAATGAAGAAAGCGCATAATCATCTCATAGCATGACCTGGGCATTACAGCAGAATAAATGGGCATGTGTTGGATTTGGTGTGTTGACCAGTGAGCATGTCCCCATTTTTTTTGTAAGCCCCATGTTAAGGGTAAGGCCCAAAAATAACTTAAATTCCTCCAATGTAACAGGTCTCCATTCAAATGGAGGGGCACAGGATGAACTGGGGTTGTTGTTGTTTGTAATACATTTCTGGGCAAAAAGGTTTGCCTTGTCCACAATAAAATGAAGTAAACTGTTGGGCAAAAAAAAATAAAAAATAAATAAATTTCTGAAAAATTTTCAGTCTTGGCCTGCACACCTTGCTTTGCGGTGAAAGGGGGAATACTTGCTAATCCTGAGTTGGAAGGCAGCCATAATGGGTTGGCAAGAGCATCTGGGAGGTATGTTTGGGCCCTGATTCTTGGGATTTGATAGGATTTTCCAGTGCTGGTACTGGGCCTTTCATCCATGGGTCTAGCGACATTGGGATTTTCAGATTGACCATTGGGGTGTATGGTGCTGCTGGTGGCTGCCTGGTTTTCAGAGTGCCGTATCCTTTTAGGAGAGATCCTTTTCTCCTATTATTCGATCGCTGATTCACTACTTTAGATGGGTTCATAAACTGATTAGGAATCAGATGGTGAGAGCCCCCCACTGCTCTCATCCATCATACTGAAGATTTTGAATGCCTCCTCACTAGTGTACATTTTTTTACATGGCTGTCTCTGGGATGTGTAGACTGCTGATGATGACTGTAGGATGGGTACCCTGGTGATGGTGGCAGCGTGATAGAACTCTGCTGATGGTGGCTGGGTGATGGGTACACTGCTGATGGATCGTTGTGTGACAGGTAGGATGGTGATGGTGGCTGTGTGATGGGTACTCTGGTAATGGTGGCTGTGTGATGGGTACTCTGCTGATGGCAGCACTGGTGGGCAATGTGTGACAGGTGCGCTGTTAATGGGCACTTATGGGCAACAGGTGCACTGCTGATGGGCACTGATGGGCAACAGGTGCACTGATGGATGACAGGTACACTGATGGGCACTGGTGGGCAACAGGTACACTGATGAGTGACAGGTACACTCATGGGTGACAGGTGCACTGATGAGCGACAGGTACACTGATGGGTGACAGGTGCACTGATAGGCGACAGGTACACTGATGGGCAACAGATGCACTGATGGGTGACAGGTACACTGATGGGAGACAGGTACACGGATGGTAGGCACTGTGACAGGGACATTGTCATGTGTTTGTTCACTGTACAGAATGGTATCTTACTATTAGAAGATTATGGTACGTAAGTCATGGAGGAATTTTTCAACTTCTAAGAGTAATAGTGCTACAGTGGCGTTAGGACTAATTTGTCTCCCAGCTACTTCAGAGATTAGATGAAAAACACTGTTCCAGAAGGATCTAATGGATTTGCAGGACCACATTATGTGGAACAAGGGTCCTGGATCCCCACATTGTCGTCAGCAAAGTGTAGAATGGGTAGGGTAGAATAGTGATAGTCTAGTGGGGGTTAAGTACCATTGATGGAGAATTTTTAGATATGACTCCCAATGTGTACTGCAATGTAAGAGTAAAAGTTTTTTGCCATGTTTGTTTGGTAATAGATTTGGATAGAAGTCTTTCCCAGTTTAGTGTGGAGGATGTTTGTAAACTAAATCTCATATCAGATAAGTATGAGTAGAAAATGGAGATGCCTTTACCTGGGTATTTAGAGTTGTTAAAAAATTAGTGAGCACTGTGTGGGAGAGAAGTAGTTGGGGTTAGGTTATTATGTTGTATACAGTGGGTGATCCTCATATGTGTAAAGCGTTCTGTGATGGGTAGGGAGAATTGGTTTTGGAGGGTATGAAAAGAAGTTAGTGTGCTATTTGTAAAGAGATCTATTAGGGTCAAGATTCCGCATTTTTCCCATTGCGTTAAATCTAATAAAGGCATTAAGGAATGTAGAGTATTTATAGGGGGTGAGAGTTGTTTAGGGTCTGTAAGTTCGCTTTTCAGGAGATCTTGCTAGGCCTGTAGAGAGGTTTTAATACATGGATGTTTTATGGGGTAGAAAGTTCTGTGTGTGGGTTGTAGGAAAAGGAGGTTTTGTATTTTTAGCGGGTGCAGCAGTCGAGATTCCATCATAGACCATGTTTTCTCCCGGGTTGGGTGCCACCAGAAATACATCTGGTCTATCAAATAGCTATTTAGTATGATCTGCTATGGTACACTTATACTTCAGGGTCATATGGATGCACAAACATTGGGCATATACATTAGCTAGATTTCTGAAACTATTAAGTACAATATACATTGATATATAATGCATAAGCTGTGGTCCTGTTGTAACAGGGTGAACTACTTGCCAACATTTTACTTAACAATTAATTGTAGCTAAAAAAGAACAGTGCATTGACTGAGTAAATCTTGGGAAAATAGGATCTGCTTGTCCAGGCACAACTGATATGGTAACATAGCTCCATTGGCTTTAGTAAACCATGCCCACTGTTTAGGGGATTTTAAGGAAACAAATAATGAATTGTATCCTCTGGCATGGTAACTAAATACACACAAAAAGTTAAATTTCTAAGTTATGAATAAAAATCACAATCTTGACAACATAACAAATAAAAGATCTGATAGCACATTTTCTAAAACAAAATAAAATGTCATAACTTGCTGTTAGATATTTTTTTTTAAAGACTACTTTCTTTCCAAAAAAAAGATAAAAATAGGAAAAATGATGGACAAAAAAAGTTAAACTCCAATGCCCAGAAGAATGTTAGGCCTCATTCACACAGCTACAACCAGGAAGCCTGCACAAATCAATGACAGGTTGAGAAGTGCCACAGTGGTGTTGACTATAAACAGATGAGTGTCCTTGGACACAAAGGGGGTTATTTACAAAAACTGCAAGGTGCAAAATCTGGTGCAGCTCTGCATAGAAACCAATCAGCTTCTAGGTTTTTTTTGTCAAAGCTTAATTGAACAAGCTGAAGTTAGAAGCTGATTAGCTATAATGCACAGCTACACCATATTTTGCACTCTCCAGTTTTAGTAAATCTCCCCCGCACTGTCTGTTCCCAGGGCTGCTTATATGTCCCTAATCACATATAGTCACTTAGATGTACAGTACATGCATACAGCTCTAGCTCCTGTCAACGTGTCACTGATTTGTCCATGGCTGATTGCACACACCTGTGATCTCTGCCAAGGAGAAACACTATTCATGGCAGCTTACAGCCCAAGTGGCAGTGGGAATGAAGCCTAATAGAGAATATAATAATTTTTGTTTCTATTATTCCCACAGCGAATTTCAGCAAGATGATATTATTTCATTGCTACCATTATATGTTGGATGTTTAGACTGTAGCTATCTTTTTTATGTATAGCTTTGACATATTCCACGGCGATGCATTAAACCTAACACCTCAGTCTCTGCACCAGAGAAGCTTGCACTCTAATTTCTCCAATGAAGTTACAGAAACAATTGAGTACTGTCCGTGATACTTTTTTTATTTGCACTAACATACAATTTTGAGGAAAAGCTTTCGGGGTATGTCCCCTTCTTCAAAGTCCAAGCAGTACTATTACAAATCACAAAGTTTAAGCAAAATGTTAGAAGGGATGGAAGAAAAAAAAAGGGCTACAGATAAGATACAGCAAAAGCGAGGGGGGGAGGGGGGAGGATACTACACTCACACAGAGGGAGTCAAGCTTCAGCTAATAGTCATAAAACTGTCGGATAATGATTGAGGAATCCCATGTCCAAGTTAAGGCCGTTATCTCTTGTGTCAAATAGTCCAATGAAGTTACACACTATTATTATTGTTATTATACTTTTCATATATATAGCTCTGTCATTTTCTGCTGGACTGCAAGCAGGCATTTAGTTTAGTTATTATAGTTACACCATCTCTCTCCTTTCAAATTCAGGATTTAATATGAAAGCATTCCAAGTAAATATGTATGTTAAAAAAAGAAGTAAAAAGAACAAATTACATTTTGGTGCAATCACAGGTGTTTTTGTGGTAAGTATTGGTCTGTGGACATGTTATTAAATGAATACTTTGTAAACAGTATAAATTTGTTATCTATCACTATGACACATTTCATGTGTTAAATATATTCATATAGTATATTGCCAAAAGTATTGGGACACAGCTCCAAATCATTGGATTCAGGTGTTCCAATCACCTCCATAGCCACAAGTGTATAAAATCAAGCACCTAGGCATGCAGACTGCTTCTACAAACATTTTTGAAAGAATGAGCTGCTCTCAGGAGTTCAATTAATTCAAGCATGGTACCGTGATAGGTTGCTACCTGTGCAATAAGTTCATCAGTGATATTTCCTGGCTACTAAATATTCCACAGTCAACTGTTAGTGGTAATATAACAAAGTGGAAGCAACTGGGAACAACAGCAACTCAGCCACAAAATGGTAGGTCACATAAAATGAAAGAGCGGGGTCAGCGCATGCTGAAGCACACAGTGCAGAGAAGTTGCCAACTGTCTGCAGAGTCAATAGCTAAAGACCTCTAAACTTCATGTGGTCTTCAGATTAGCACAACAGTGCATAGAGAGCTTCATGGAATGGGTTTCCATAGCCGAGCAGCTGCATCCAAGCCTTACATCACCAAGTGCAATGCAAAGCATGAGATGCAGTGGTGTAAAGCATGCCACCACTGGACCCTAGAGCAGTGGAGACGTGTTTTCTGGAGTGATGAATAACACTTCTCTTTCTGGCAATCTGATAGACGTGTCTGGCTTTGGCGGTTGCCAAGAGAATAGTACTTGCCTGACTGCATTGTGCCAAGTGTAATGTTTGGTGAAGGGGGATTATGGTGTAGGGTTGTTTTTCAGGGGTTGGGCTTGGCCCTTTAGTTACAGTGAAGGGGACTCTTGAGGCATCAGCATACAAGGCATTTTGGACAATTTCATGCTCCTACCTTTGTGGGAACAGTTTGGGGATGGCCCCTTCCTGTCCTAACATGACTGCAAACCAGTGCACTAAGCAAGGTCCATAAAGACATGGATGAGCGAGACTGGGGTGGAGGAACTTGACTGGCCTGCACAGAGTCCTGACTTCAACCCAACTGAACACCTTTGGGATGAATTAGAGTGGAGCCTGCGAGCCAGGCCTTCTTGTACGACATCAGTGCCTGACCTCAAAAATTTGCTTCTGGAAGAATGATCAAACACTCCCAAAGACACACTCCTAAACCTTGTGAACAGCCTTTCCAGAAGAGTACAATATATAGAAGCAAGCACTAAAAATATATATATATAAGCCTTTCCAGAAAAGTTGAAGCTGTTAAAAGCTGCAAAGGGTGGGCTAACTATATATTGAATAATTTCTTTGCCACGCTAGTTGAAACAGTAAGCCCAAGAAACACCAGTGAGCTAGCGAGTCCCCCCCTCCCGCCACTTATGAAAGCGATCCAGTGGTTAATGAGTAGCTCTAACCACTTTCATTAAAAAGCCAGCTGCCAGTTGAAAAAAAAAGATAACAGGGTTACGGCTGATAGCTTTAGCCATAACCCTATTAAACCATTTGTAAACCTCAACATATATGTAAGTATTGAGGTTGGCAAGTGGATATATATACTATATATTTTTTTTTTCCCCAGAAATTATACAGTGCATATTAGAAATGCAAAGTTTGGTTTGAACTGTGAGGACATTTATAATCTTAGCTACTGCAAATCCATCAATATACAACTACAATGCCTGTATTATAACTTATAATGGCCTAGTTTTCAGTGGTTTCTACACCTCTATATTCATAAACCAATTCAATATTTTCACACCCATAAGCTACACTATGTTAGGTGAATACAATCAATTTCCTTCTTCCTCTCCAGTATTTACTGGAAGCCATTACATTAACAATATTGATGTACAAATGTGAACTGTATTATTTTGCTGATATATTGGCACATTCCCTATATCCATTAATTGAAGGGCTGCAGTACCTGGCACAGGAAAGCAATTAGTTGCTACTGCTTAGGCCTCATGTAGTTCTCCCTGAAGAGCTGTGATGTAATTATTTATGTAATTATGCTCTTCATGAAGCACTTGTCTTTCTCAATTTTTGCTTGGTGGGGCCTTCCTTTTTTATGAAAAGGACTTTCAGACTGTTAAATCGCTGACATTTCAAATAAGAAACAAACATATGATTAAGCTTAACTTTTTTATTTATATATGTATGCAATATTTTTGTGCCAAAAATATCTAACTCAAATATGTCTAACTGAAAATGTCTAACTTATATGTCTTTCTGGACAAAAACATGCTTGAATTTGCAAGTGGCACACAAATATTCTTATTTTCCTTTTCCAGAATGTTCTAGGAATCAGGGAGTGTCCTTACGTTTTACAACTGACACTTTTCACAGATTATTCTAAAGTATCTTTTTGAGCAGGTAAAATTATTGTGAAACTATGAATAGCAATATGGGGACTTTCAATGCTGACCTAAAATTAAAGTCATTATATACCTTTCTGTCAGCACCTTGTGTTTTTCACCTGCATAAGAAGTGCATTGATTATGTACCTGTAGTTTCATTATTATTATTATACAGTATTTATATAGCGCCAAAGGGTATGCTCAGCGCTGTACAGTAGCAAGGGGGACAGAACATGAGACAAGACAGTAACAATACACTACACGAGGGGTTCGAGGGCCCTGCTCTTTCGAGCTTACAATCTAGGAGGGAGGGGAAGGTGGCACAGGAGGAGATGGCTGTGGGGGATGGAGTGGTGGGAGGAGTGGAGGAGGTTAGTTGTTAGATGAGGTCGGGTGTTAGGTGAGGTTGGGGTAGGCTTCCCTGAAGAGGAGGGTTTTCAGGGTGCGCCTGAAGATGAGAAGGGTAGGTGACAGTCTGATGGATTGTGGTAGGGAGTTCCAGAGGATGGGTGAAGTCCTGGAGAAGTCCTGCAATCGGGCGTGGGAGGAGGAGACTAGGGAGCTAGAGAGCAGGAGGTCCTGTGAGGAGTGGAGGGCACGGGTAGGGTAGTATCTGGGTATCAGGTCAGTTATGTAGTTTGGGGCGGCATTGTGAATGGCCTTGTAGGTCAGGGTTAGCAGCTTGAACTTGATGCGTTGGGCAATCGGGAGCCAATGAAGGGATTGGTAGAGGGGGGAGGCAGATGTGGAGCGCTTGGTGAGGTGGATGAGTCTGGCCGCTGAGTTTAGGATTGACTGGAGTGGGGATAGCGTTCGTTTGGGTAGGCCAGTGAGAAGGGAATTGGAATTATGTTATTGTTTGTCCTGCACAGAGAGCCTGTAGTAAAGTAAGTATTCACATTGTCATAAGTTTCTGTTTGTTATACGAGGGGTATTCAGAAAGTTTCCACACTTTTATATACAGTATATAATAGAGTTTGAAAAAGTGCGGAATATTTTCAACCCTCATAGAAACAAGACACATGGCATTGCACACGTTTATGCATGACAGTTGTCTGTAGTGTTAGGCCCAGGGGCAGACTGACCATTCAAGCACTCGGGAACTGCCCGAGGGCCCAGGGTCAGTAGGGGGCCCCATGAGATGCCCCTGGTACCTTTCATAGGCTTTTTTGGGTGTAGTTTGAGTGTGGGCAAGGACACAGGGGCCCCATGATCCTCTATTGCCCGGGGCCCCATGAGTTGTCAGTCTGCCCCTGGTTAGGCCTGATGCTACTTGTGAAGAAATTACATATCCCACTTTCCCTGAGTCTGTCAGTCTAGTGCTCTGCAGGTTGAAAGCTACACCGTAATTATATCTGAAACAGACACAGATAGGCAGAACAATAGATGGGAGCTTATCATGCTGGAAGAGATGTGTTCCATCATATTAGCATTCCCATGTCTGTAAATCAACACAAAGGGAATGATGAGGCATGCACTGGATGCAGTGTGACCCACAGCAAGACGTTGAATGTCTCTTTAGTGAATAGGGGACAAGGTAACTGCAGCAATACATGGACATGGGGCAATCAATCAGCCATGACACTACAAACTGACATATAAACCCACCATTAAAATATAAGGCAAACAAACAACCAACACAGAGAATATAAATACACTAACACCTAAGTAAAAAAACAAAAAATATAAGAGCCAACAATGCCTTTACAGCTGAAGATTTCAGAGATGTCAACTTGATCCTGGCCTCACTGGATCCAACGTGTCATGTCATTATGAATAAAAACAGTAATTGCCTGGAGAAGATGAGGAGGGCTGACATCACAGTGGCAAGATAGAATTCAATGGCAGGAGGGGGGAATAATACAGAAGAAAAACTTGGAATGTAGGCAGGCTCTTGATGTTACCACATACAATGTAGGACAAGCTGTGGCCACTGGCTTTGCATTATAAGTAATGCTGTCAACAAGGCAACAGCGACATGATCAAAGAGGAAAGGCTCTGGAGAGATTTGTCACCACTACTAGACCCAGTTAGGAGAGAGATTGCTATACCATATAGTAATAAAAATGATACTCTAATTTTTTTTTATTTTTTTTTGGTGAGGCAGCATGGAGTTCCGACTTAATCATTCTGGTATCAGCTCCCACTTCAACATGAGTCATAGCCAGGGGCGGACTGACCATTTGGAAACTCAGGCACTGCCCGAGGGCCCGGGGTCAGTAGGGGGCCCCATGAGATGCCCCTAGTACCTTTTTCATAGGATTTTTTGAGTTTGAGCAAGGACACAGGGGCCCCATGATCCCCTATTGCCTGGGGGCCCCATGAAATGTCAGTCCGACCCTGGTCATAGCTATAGTAAAATAAATAAATTGTTCAAAGTGACCTGTAAAGTAAAATGGAGGCAGGCAATCCTAGTCTGACTGGCACTAAAGCAGCCTATACATGAATCAGTTTTTTGAACTGCTGGTTAACCACTTCCATACCGGGCACTTTTACCCCCTTCCTGCCCAGGACAATTTTCAGGTTTCAGCCCTCTCACACTTTGAATGACAATTGCGCGGTCATACAACATTGTACCCAAACTAAAATTTTAGCATTTTCTTCACACAACTAGAGCTTTCTTTTGGTGGTATTTAATCAAATTTTTGCTACATTAACAAAAAAAGACCGAAATTTTAAAACAAAAAGTCAAGGATTGGGATCCTATCTCCACCACGGGGAAGAGTAGCTGACCAGTGTAGCAGCTGCGGTAAAGCCACAGCGTGGACACAGATAACTCGGCTTGAGTGAGGTTCTTAAACACTTCCAGACCGGACAATTTTACCCCCTTCCCGACCAGGGCAATTTTCAGCTTTCAGCGCTATCACACTTTGAATGACAATTGCGCGGTCATGCAAGACTGTACCCAAATGAATTTCTTACCATTTTTTTGAGACAGATAAAGCTTTATTTTGGTGGTATTTATTCACTGGTGGGATTTTTATTTTTTTTGCTATGTAAATGAAAAAGTCCAAAATTTTTTTAAAAAAATGTTTTTTTTATAAAATTTTGCAAATAAATAATATTTCATTATAAATCTTGGCCAAAATTTATTCTGTTATCTTTTTAGTAAAAAAAAAATCCAAATTAGTTTATAACCAAAAATTATAAGTTTTAAACATTTTTTTTAACATTTTTATTTTATTTTTTTATATTATTATAATTTTTTTTTTTTACATTCTGTCAGCCTAGCAGTACAGTGTCACCATGGTGACACTGTACTACTTGTGGGGGGTGATGAAGATTTTTTTTTTTTTTACACTGATTGCTTTTGGGTGTCATATAGGATGTAAAATCAATCATTTCTCTTTCTCTCTGTCTGTATTCTTGCACTCATTGAGAAGTACTGAGTGAGCTGTGATTGGTCACAGCTTGTCACATGGTACAAGGCTGTTGGGAATAGCCTTGTACCATGTGACCCTGTGATCATTCACAGATTTCATACGTAGTAAGCAATGATGTCACAAGTGACATCTTGCTTACTACTTTGCATGTGATTACTGATTGGCCAATCAGTGATCACATGATCGGGACCTCGTACAGAGGTCCCGTCCGACGATCGGTGTTTCACTGTGTCCGAAGGGCACAGCGGGCACCAGATCGCAGTGCTGCGCACTCCCAGGGAGCGCGCACAAGCAGGGTGCGGGGAGGCCGTTTATAAACGGCCACCTGACCCTGCACTGCCACCGTCTGGCCATTTATATACAATGGCCGGTTGGGAAGTGGTTAAGGAGGGTTGAGACACAGAGTCTAAGGTACCATCTGGTCTTCACAAGAAGTTGTAGAGGTGAAGATGTTGTGCTGCAGGCGATACTCAGGTTTTGGTACTCTGGCTCACCCGAACAGGTGACAACTGAGAGAAGGAAACGTTCCTTGCAGCATTAAGATATTGGATTCACTGGGCAGCAGGTAGCACAATAGTGAGCAACAAGAGTGCACAAGAACACGAAAAGGTACAGAGAAGAAACAGTATGTGAGTGCACAGGTGCTGATAACAAGGAGCTGACTGAAATCTATAGGGAAATACACTGGTGCAGACAAGTAGGAACTGACTGAAATGGAAAAAGGTGAAGGAAGACTGTTTTTTGGCAGGAATACATGGGATCACTAGGGTATAAGGAAGACCAGGGAAGACAAGGAACTCAGGCACAGCTTGGACCCACAGGAAGGAGTACATGAGACTGGATGCATACTGGAAAACAAAGACACTGAAAATTCTGGGATACAGAGAAACATGGAACATGGGAGTGAGGACAATCTGGACAGACACTTGGACATGCTGGGATTACTGAGACACACAGGAGCTGGGGACAGGTTTTACAGACACTGGGAACACTAGAAAATATGCAAATGAAAAAAGAGAGGGACATGTTGTTTGAAAACCGACACACTAGCCGTTTCAGACTCCTCTGTATGTGGCTGGAAGCTGGCAGCTGCACACAGGGGCCAAGACCCCACACTGGAGCATGGAACAGGTAAGTGTGGTATCCAGATGCACCGTCTCAATGAGAACATTTTTATTGTCAATATTTAGATTTGAATTTGCTTCCTCATAAAACTGGTTATGTTAACCACTTGCCCTCCTGAGGATTTACCCCCCTTAATGACCAGGCCTATTTTTGCTACTCGGCGCTGCACTAATTCAACTGATAATTGCGCAGTCATGCAACGCTGCACCAAACGAAATTTACGTCCTTTTTTTCACACAAATAGAGCTTTCTTTCGGTGGTATTTGATCACCTGTGCGCTTTTTATTTTTCACGCAAAAAACAAAAAAAGACCAAAAATTTTGAAGAAAAACAATATTTTTTACTTTCAGCTTTAAAAAATATATAGTAAACTCAAAGTTAGTTATAAATTTAGGCCAAAATGTATTCTGCTCCATGTTTTTGGTAAAAAAAATCCCAATAAATGTATATTGATTGCTTTGTGTGAAAGTTATAGCGTCTACAAACTATGGTAAAGATACTGCAATATACGCCATTTTTTTGCTATACAGCGCTGCGCTAGTTTAACGGACAATTGCGCGGTCATGCAATACAGTACATAAATGAAATTTATGTCCTTTTTTTCACACAAATTGAGCTTTCTTTCAGTGGTATTTGATTGCCTGTGCGTTTTTTATTTTTTGCACTATAAAAAAAAGGCTGACGATTTTGAGAAAAAAAAACAATATTTTGTACTTTTTGCTATAAAACATGTCCAGTAAAAAAAAATTAAAAAATCAAATTTTGTCATAAATTTTGGCCAAAATGCATTCTGCGACATGTCTTTGCTAAAACAAAACTCAATACATGTAAATTAATTGGTTTACGTGAAAGTTATAGCTTTTACAAATGGCAGAAAAGATACTCGGATTTTTATTTTTTTTTATACTAATAATGGCGGCGATCAGCGACTTATGGCGGCGATCAGTGACCTATGGCGGCGATCAGCGACTTATGGCAGGACTGCAGGACTGCGGCGGACATTCTGACACTGGGGGGGAACTAACTTGGGGTCACTGACATCTCCAGTGACACCAATACAGTGATCAGTGAAAAATAAAAACACTGACACTGTACTAATGGCACTGGGGAGGAAGGGATTAACTTTTTTTTGCACTGAAAGGATTAACTGTGTGAGGGGAGTGTTTTACTAGGGGGCGGGGGTGTGTACTGCAGGGAGACACGCTGGCTGATCGGGACAGAGAAACTATTTTCTCCTTGTCAGCTTGTCAGGAACTGTCAGGGAACTGACAGAAAGCAGAGCTACTGCATCCTTGCTCTCTGTCACTGATTGCCGCTAATCGACGGGACACAGCTGATAATAACCGGCTGTGACCTGGTTACTGACACCCGCGGCTGAGATCGGCGGTAAAGGTAGGGTGGCGGCGTGCCTCACGCGCGCCCCCTACCTGTTTT
The DNA here is from genome assembly GCF_062004578.1 of Staurois parvus. Taxonomy (NCBI): domain Eukaryota; kingdom Metazoa; phylum Chordata; class Amphibia; order Anura; family Ranidae; genus Staurois; species Staurois parvus. The sequence goes on from NW_028317949.1 coordinate 16,098,235, forward strand.
GAAACAGCACGTTTTAAAACGTGCTTTTGACCAGCCGTGCTGCCCTGCCACCGTTTTTATACAGTGGCTGGGTGGCTAGTGGTTAAAAAACAACCCATATTCCAGAAATGTATGTCATTTTGATGTTCTTATATTATTTCCTAATACACATTTTTGTATAATCCTTTCAATTTACCCACAGCAGAAGAGAAGCTTGTTGATACCCAGTTTTGTTTTATAAATAATAGCCATAGCATTGCAGAAAACAGGTAAAAGATAGTTTGAGAAGGTTTTTTGTGCAAGAAAATATTTGTATGAGAATGATGGCACCTCAATCTCATGCAATCTGCCATAGGTTTGCTTAATAATAAGTGCACATATTGTGTAAGGAATCTAGAAACTTAACATTAGGTTTGCTAAAATATATTTACATTTAGTGTATGTTGATGGCCCAGGAGGGTTCTTTTTGCAAATGAAGCTAGAGTTATAATTTAAGTGTGCAAGCTGAGAAGCACAACTGAGGTGGCTACTATGCATATGTATGAGATAGACACTAACCCTCTTGTTAGATTCAAACATTCTATGCACTGAAAAAAGTCTTTGTATCTTATACACATTTACATGGCTAAGGCTAGGGATGAGGGAAATAGGACATTTTTGCTTCTTTACCAATATTTGTATAAAACCAGTTACATTTTAACAAAGTTTTTCCATTTGGCAAAATGTTTTGTGGTCAATGGGTAGGTAAAATTAAGGTGATTATCTTTATCCACTGCATTCATCATCAATGCCCTGATTATCAGTGCAGCCCCAGCAGTGCCCATCAGTTTATCAGTTCAGATTATCACTGCTAATCAGTGCCCATCAGTGTCACTTATCTGTGCCCATCAGTACTGCCTATCAGTGCAAATCAGTTCCACCTATCAGTGCCCATCAGAGCCAGCTCATCAGTGCAGCTTATCAGTACCCATCAGTGCTGCCTCATCAACACCTATCTGTGCCATCTCATCAGTGAAGCCTTATCAGTGCTGCCTCATTAGTGCCCATCAGTGCGGCTTCATTAGTGCCCATCAGTACAGCCTCATCAGTACAGCCTCATCAGTGCCCATCAGTGAAACTTTTCAGTGCTCATCAATACAGCTTATCAGTGCCCATCAGTGCAGCCTCATCAGCGCACATTAGTGAGGTAGAAAAATTACTTATTTGCAAACTTTTATAACAGAAAGTTTTCAGTCTTTTTTCATTTGTTTACCAAAAACTAAAAAAAACCAGTGGTACTTAAATACCATCAAAAGAAAGCTCTATCTGCTTCAAAATATGATGTAAATGTAATATGGGTGCAGTGTTGCATGACTGAGCAATTGTCATTCAAAGTGCGACAACGCTGAAAGATGAACATAAGGAGGGGGGATAAAGTGCTCAGTATTTAAGTGGTTAAATATTTCCTTGCGATTAAAGAGGTTCTTTGATCTGTCTGGTATTTTGATGAAATTTTCTCATTTAGTGAAATGAATTGGAAACACAACTCTCTCCCTGCCTTATCTCACTAACCATCCAAGTTTAAAGTGGTTGTAAAGGCTGAAGGTTTTTTACCTTCATGTATTCTATGCAAGCTGCTTGCTGTGGGGGCACCGACAGACAGGGGGAGCCAGGAGAGACTGCGGGGGACCCGAGAAGAGTGGGATCCAGGCTGCTCTGTGAAAAACCTCTGCACACAGTAGGTAAGTGCAACATGTTTCTTATTTTACAAAAAAAAATAACCTTTAGAATCGCTTTAATTTCTATTGCTGTGTATGTTTGCGGTTTTTTTTCTTCAGTAATTGTCTTATTAACATTCTGCTAAAACTTTGGGCATTAGCACTGCTTGGACCTTCAAGAAGGGGATACACCTCGAAAGCTTGTCCTGAAAATGTGGATGTTAGTGCAAATAAAAAAGTACTACAGACAGTATTCAATTGTTTATTGTTAAGACAAATTCATTGTTTTCATGGCAAAATCGAGATCTGTGAAATTGTCTACACTTTCTTGTCTATGACATAATAAACAGGCTGATCTCTTGATTGAGCTCTGCATTGGATTACAAGGGTGGGATATAGGGAACACTATTGCTTTATAAGATGAAAAAAAATGTATGCTTTCCTACTTTCTATGTAAAAATATACAGTACATATATTGTACATTTCTACTTTAGCGTTTATTTTTTATTTATTTTTTAACATAGATTGTATATCCTATATTATATTTCTGTTTTTAAAAAAGCAAAATGTGTCATTTGAGGTATTCCAGGAATCTGAAATGGCAGCTGCATAGTCCAAAGAAAATAAAAGCATGAATACAGACTGTACATTTCTTATCTTTCATGCTTGCTTTTGAAATGCCATATTACTTTTTCTGAATGAAATAAAGCATAATATACAGTGCTCAGCATAAATCAGTACACCCCAACAGATTTGTCAGAAAGCCTTTACTTTTCTTCCAGAATCAACATTTTCTATGAGACACTATACTACAAAATACTCCCACAAATGCTGACCATTGATTGCAAGCAAGATTTGTTAATTTGCACACACACAAAAAAAAAAGTATTTTTCCTAACAAATTAATTCAAGACCATGTTGCAAAAATGAATACACCCCACTGAAACAGTGGTGTATTTAGGTTTTGTGCTGCCCTAGGCAACACAAAAATTAGTGTGCCCTCCCCCCTTTCCCACAGAAAGAGCCTGACATTGACCAAAAACACCCCTACCCTCCACCGAGCCTTTCACTACCACTGCCCCCCATACACCAGACACCATCCCCCAAGACGAGAGACACTCACCTTCACAGCTCCGGACATCCCCAGGAACAAGAATCGGGCTGTGCATACACTGTCATGAAACCCACAGCATCTCTCAGAACTCACCAGGTCCCCATGCCATGTGAGTCCCTTCTTCCATCCATTCTTCCAAGGGGCAGTGCTGCCCCTCCTGAAAAATGTCTTGTTTGCCTTGTGGTAAATACACCCCTGCACTGAAAGTCTAAGCAGCAAAGCTAAATTTTAGACAACAAAATTCTAACATGAATTAAACTATTGGTGAGTCTAATTATTCATTAAACAGATGTCCAGCTGACAGTTGATTATAAAAGGGCATTACTTAACAAAGAAAACCCCTTCCCATTTCATGCTGTCAGCAATGGCACCACATGGAAGAGAAATGTCACAAGGTCTAAGAAAGAAAATAATTTCTTTACAAAAGAAAGGTGAAAGCTACAAGAAGATCAGCACAGCTTTACTTATCAGTCAGAATACTGTAGCAAAAGTGATACAAAAATTGACCATAGATAGAACTACAACCATGTCACAGAGACGTCCAGGCTGTCCATGAAAGTTAAAAACCTTGAAAGGAGCATCTTCTAATGAGAAGAGTTGAAGAAAATCACCATGCAAGTTCACTGCAGTTAGCTAAAGGAGTAGAAAGAAAAACTGGGTGATTGTTTCCCATGACACAATACAATGTACACTGCAGAGGAACAGCATGCATGGGTGTCATCCATGAAGGAAGCCTCTCCTAAAGACCATGCACAAAAAAAGCCAACCTAGAATTTGCCAGGGCCCGTGCTGAAAAAGAAGAAGACTACTGGGACTCTGTACTCTGGAGTGATGAGACCAAGATAAATGCTTTTGGAACTGATGGTTTCAAAACTGTATGATGTTGCAAAGGTGAGGAGTACAAAGGAAAATGCATGGTGCCTACAGTGAAACATGGTGGTGGCAGTGTCCTTCTGTAAGGCTACATGAGTGCTGCTGGTGTCGGGGAGCTACATTTCATTGATGTTATCATTAATTCACAGATGTCCTGCTCTATATTGAAAGAGAAGATGTTACCATCACTCTGTGCCCTTGATCGGCGTGCACTTCTCCAACATGACAATGTCCCAAAACACACATCTAAGGCCACTGCTGCATTTCTGAAGAACAGTGATTCAATGGCCAAGTATGTCTCCTGGTCTGAACCCAAACACTTATGGGAAATTCTGAAGAGACATGTTGAGCATCACTCTCCATCCAGCATCCAGGCTCTAACATAGGTCATTCTTGAAGAATGGAAAAAGATACTGTAGATGTTGCAATATGTTGCCAACTTATTCTCCGTGCTCTCCGGCATACAACACCAGCTCCCCGATTCTGGGACTCCGGCCCCACCCACACGCATAGCCCCTGCCCCGCTGTATGGAGTGGTACCTTCTACCTGCTCCTCCCGGCTCTGTACATGCTCCGCGGCCCGACATGTGCAGCTATCCCCCCTCTGCAGCCAAGATGGTCGACGGAATGGAGACAAACACAGCAGCAGCACAATACCACACAGCCACAGCGCCTCAGGAACCACAGGTTTCAGCAGATCAATATGACAAAATTGCTCAGTCTGCGGCTGCACTTCTTTCACCTACTATCACGCTGGCTGTGGACCGCACGGTATCGCTGGGCATTGATCAAATCAGAAAAGAGTTGAGTGAACAGGCGAAACGCTTAACTGAAATGGAGTTGATCTTTGTGGACTACTCTCAAGAAGTATCGCGTAAAAGAAAGGCCTTTCAACCCATTTGCGCTTCCCTGCACCAGAGGGGCCTGAAATTCACCCTTGCATACCCAGCTTTGCTACGGCTCTCCACATCCTCTGGGGAGGCCAAAACCTTTGTCCAACCAGAAGAGGCACTTCACTTTATACACACCTATCTGGATGACATCATTGACCCACCAAACCTTCAACACTCCCTTTGTGACAAAGGTTCCAGAGATCAACACAGCCCACGTAAAGATCCTCCGAAAAGGCAAAGAGTAAACCACCTCGCAAGCAAGCTCCGACCTCCTTGAACACATTCTGGCCTTTCTGCAAGCCCTTTTATACGAGACAGTGTCAATCTCCAGTCCCGAGATCTCCTCTTGTTTGCCCTTTGCTCAGTCCTTGAGCTGCACGGCTCTCAGTTAACGTATCCTTACTATGCATATATATGATCATTCTAATCTGTTATTATGCTGTGTCTGTTACAGATTTTTGACATATCCTGTTGATGTTACTTGTTTGATATGTTCCTCAGGGTTCTCCATTCTATAGCCACATCACCGGCGATCTTGGAAAGTCATAAATCTCTTACGTCCAGAGTGGGTTTTGCATCTTTTACTGTTTCCAGTTACACGGGTCATAGTGAGGAGAATCATGTGGAATAAGGTGAAGTCCAGGCTACCTAGGTGGTTATGTTCACACATATTTTGGATACTGAACCCCTGTTGGGTCATATCCATACCCTTCCTACCTCCCCCTTTCACCTTTCATCTTGCTCATCCCTCTCTTCTCTGAAGTACCAAGGTCCTCACCCCACGAGCTAAAGAACCACATCCTAATTCCATGTCTGCATTGGGCAGTGGAGGAACCACCCCTACCTCCGAAACGTGGCAATTGCACCTTTCAATATACCATTAACACAATTTTAAAATGATTTCCATCATATTTTGGAATGTCAAGGGCCTCCGATCCCCACATAAGTGCATGGCAGTACTATGGCACCTCAGATGACTAAAAGCTGACATTGCCCTACTACAGGAAACTCACCTCACTAGTGCGGATTTTCCGCGCATGAGGAAGCTATGGGTAGGTCAAGTCTCAGATTCCCCTTCTATTAAAGACAAAGCAGGAGTAATTATATTAATCCACAAGCGATTATCAGCCACGATCATTTCCACTGATCAGGATGATGAGGGTCACCTCGCCACCATCCATATCAAACTAGGCTCCAAGGACCTAATCCTTACTAATATTTATGCACCCAATTCACCTACTAAGAATTTTTTTCAATCAATCTCATCACGGGTGATGAGGTTTGCCCACCTGCCTTTCTTGGTGGGGGGTGACTTCAACACCTGTATGGATTGGCAAGAGGACAGGTCAAAAAATACAACCCAGTCAGTACATAGCTCATCGGGCTTCCCCCCCATTACCTCGGTCTCAGCTGACTTCACTGAAGCACTACAATTGACAGACATATGGCGTTTATCTCACCCGGACAGCAGGGATTATACTTATTACTCACATGCTCATCTCTCCCTTTCTAGGATAGACTACCTTTTTTGCAATCCTCTTCTGCTACAAAATATTACCAGTTCCACCATTCATGATATAGCCATCTCTGACCATGCCCCAGTTTCCATGATCCTGGAATACCTGGAATCAGACACCTCCCCCTGAATCTGGAGCTTTCCCTCATACCTGGCCAACAATAAAGACCTTCTTCAAGTAATTGCCACAACATGGGCAGATTTCATGGCAACTAATGCAGCTCATCTCGACACTCCAAATTTGTTCTGGGAGACTGGCAAGGCTGTGTTGAGGGGCAAAATGATAGCCTTTGCCTCGGCATATAAAAAGAAAGTATTACTCAAATTCTCAGCAGCCAGTGACTTATTAAGACAAGCCCAGAGAAGGCTATCAGATTCCAATTCCTTCGATAATCGAAAACTCTGGCTCAAGACCAAACACCAATTTGACATGTAGGCTGAAGCACAGGAAACCATGCCCCAGTCATATCTTGACTTACAGTATCATACAATCGGCAATAAACCTGGAAAACTCTTAGCCCGACTGTGTAAAAAACCCTTCACTCCAACTCATTTTTAAAGACTCCCAGGGATCCTTGCGGTCCACACCGAGCAAAATTATTTCTATTCTAGAACAAATTTATGCACAACTATATGGTTCAGACCCAATAGATATCCCCCGTGCTAATGCATTCTTAGAACAAATGAATCTTCCACAGGTTGATTCGGCCTCAACGCTCCTATCTCCGCTTCAGACATTACCTCAGCAATCCAAATGTTGGCCAATGGCAAAGCCCCAGGCCCTGACGGTTATACAGCAGATCTCTATAAACTTATGTCCAAAATTCTCACCCCAACCCTACTGTCAGTATTCCAGAGCATTCAAAACAGAGGCAGCTATATCCCTTCCGGCTATCAAGCCCATATTAAACTGATAGCAAAAAAGGGTAAAGATCCCATGGAACCAGGCTTTTATCGCCCAATCTCTTTATTAAAGCTAGATGCCAAAATCTTATCTAAAACCCCCATACCCAATTTGCATTTTTTCAAAGTGCTCAGATGGAGAAACAGAGTAGCAGGGAAGCATAGCAAAGTTAATTGTAAGTGAGCCATACGTTGGGCCAGCAAGAGATTATTTCATTTTGCCCTGAATGTGAACATTTAGAGAGTAGAAAGTTTAAAAGTCTTTGTGTGCTCTTAAATTGGCCCCAGTTAGTGAAATTTTACAAAATTCTCTATTCATGAAAAGTTATAAAGCAATTTAGATGTACACTAACCTTTCAAAAGAGTTCTTACAAAAAATGAAAGCCATGGTAAACAGACATTTTAAAATAATTAAACATTTGATTGTTTCAATTTTAATTATGAAGCATCAAGTCTTTTAGCTTTACAGTTATCTCAGGTAAATTGTACAGTTTAATTTGCTTTTGCAGTATTGATTTATAATCCATATTTTCTTCATGCAATCACATTAGCATTTTACATTATAATCTAATGAATCATGATTGCATTCAATCTAATTCAAATAATAAAATGAACTATGCAGATCAATGTAACAATGCAGGCCCATGCTGTAGTTCTTCCTTCTCTTTGGGGGCATTTGTGAAATACATTTTTTAGCAGTTGTCATCGAACAATATTTAAACAGATAATGACAAAACAATGAAACAAATTACTGAAAATGATTGTTCATGTTTAACCATTTGTCGCCCGCCCTATGGCCGAATGGCGGCAAATGTCATCAGCGTTCCGGGTGGACTCCATATGGCGTCCTTACGCACATGCGCAGATTGCGCTCCTGCAGAGCCGTGCAGCGACGCGATCTGTCACCGGTCGTGTACCTCGGACACGGCCGATGACAGATCTGAGTATCGGCCCCCGTTGCCGGTACCATGTGACCTGCTGTCACCAATCACAGCAGGTCACATGACAGTTGTATACAATGGATGGCTTCATTCATGCCATCCATTGTATACTAGTATCTAGCTGTGAATGGTCACAGCTAATCACATGCACATGTCATTAGCTGTGGCCAAATCACAGCTAAGCACAAAAACAAAAAAGCCTAAATGAATCGATGTCATTCAAGTAAATGCTTGCTTATAGCAAAGTACCGTATTTTTCGCTCCATAAGACGCACTTGACCATAAGACGCACCTAGGTTTTAGAGGCAGAAAACAGGAAAAAAAAAATTCTGAACTAATGGACTGCAGACATAGTACAGGAGATGACCAGAGACTGTGGACATAGTACAGGAGATGACCAGAGACTGCGGACATAGTACAGGGATGACCAGAGACTGCGGACATAGTACAGGAGATGACCAGAGACTGCGACCATAGTACAGGGATGACCAGAGACTGCAGATATAGTACAGGAGATGACCAGAGACTGCAGACACTGTACAGGAGAGGACCAGAGACTGCGGACACAGTACAGGTATGACCAGAGACTGCGGACACAGTACAGGGATGACCAGAGACTGCGGACAGCACAGGGATGACCAGAGACTGTGGACAGCACAGGGATGACCAGAGACTGCGGACAGCACAGGGATGACCAGAGACTGTGGATAGTACAGGGGATGACTGCTGACCTTTGGGGAGGGGGGGGAGTGGGTACCTGAATTTGACAGATACCCGCTCCCACTTCCGTGGAGTTGTTCTTTCATCTTACCTGTTCCTCGATCCAGCCGCGCGCTGTCTTCCCGGCTTCTGTAATGGCGCTCGGCATGACAGGCGGGTGCCCAGTGCGCATGAGCGAGAAGCACTTGCGCTTTGTGATTGGTCCGGCGGCTTCTGGGATCTGTCATGTGTCCCAGGTGCCGCCTTACCATTCACAAAAAGCACCGCTTCTTGCGCATGCGCACTTGGCACCCGGCTGTCATGCCCACACTACAGAAGCCGGGAAGACAGCGCGCCGCTGGATAGAGGAACAGGTAAGATGAAAGAACAACTCTACGGAAGTGGGAGCGGGTACCTGTCAAATTCAGGTACCCGCTCCCCCTCCCTCCCCAAAGGTCAGCAGTCATCTCTATAAGGTCCCGCTGCAGAGCTGAGCGGCCGGCCCGGTATTCTGACACGGCGGCGGTGGAAATACCGGACCGGCCGCTCCATATTCGCTCCACAAGACGCACTGACATTTTCCCCCCTTTTGTGGGGGGAAAAAAGTGCGTCTTATGGAGCGAAAAATAAGGTAATTCTTTTCTATAAGCAAATTGTGTAAAAAAAAAAATAAAGAAAAATAAATAAAATACTGATCACTTCCCCAAAGTAGTAAAATGTCACTATGGTAACATTGTACTACTTTGGTCATAGTGAAATATGAAAAAAAAATCTTAAAAAAAAGAAAAAAAATGTAATAAAAAATAATAATAATAAAAAAAATATATATATATATATATATATATATATATATATTTTTTTTTTTTTTTTTTTCATACTGTCACCAGTCAGTGTCCCTGATCACTGCCATGCCAGTTAAATGATGATGCTGTACTGCACTGGTGACAGTATGTAAAAAAAAAATAGTGAAACTAATTTTTTTAATTTTTTCGTTTTCCGAAAAATTATGCCAAAAAAAATACAACTTCACAAAACTCGCCATGCCTCTTATGAAGTACGTCGGACTGTCTACTTTGCAAAAAGGGGTCATTTGGGGGATATCTGTACTGTTCTGACATTCTTGGACCTCAAGAAATTAGATTGGCTGTCAGTACTTCAGGACTGATCAATATTCCGATATATCCCATAGTTTGTGAACTCTATAACTTTCCTGCAAACTAAAAAATACATCCTAATTTGGGTTATTTTCACCAAAGACACCAAAATTTATGAAGAACAATTATTTATTTGCAAACTTTTATAACAGAAACAAAGAAAAATGTGTGTTTTTTTCAAAATGTTTGGTCTTTTTTTGTTAATTTAGCAACAAATTAAATCCCCAGCGGTGATTAAATACCACCAAAAGAAAGCTCTAGTTGTGTGAAGAAAATGATAAAATTTTAGTTTGGGTACAATGTTGTATGACCGTGCAATTGTCATTCAAAGTGCGAGAGCGCTGAAACCTGAAAACTGTCCTGGGCAGGAAGGTGTAAAATTGCCCGGTATTGAAATGGTTAAACACTAGATAAGTTGGCTATTACTAGTTTAAATGATCATTTGTGCAGTATATCAGATGCCTTTATCAACCATGTACAACCTTGCTTTCTTTTGACAAAAAAAACAAAAATAAAATGACAACCCTCTTCACCGTTACTATGTGTGTCTGCTACCTAATCTTATCATAACCCACACAGCATCCAATCAGGAAATAATCATTTTTATAAATCCATGGGTTAAATGAGAATAAGCTAAGCTTAAAGTGTATGTAAAGTCAAACATTTTTAATTTTGTGTGTTTGTGTCCTTTCATTTTTAGATAGGCACACCTTTCTGCATCACGTTGGTGGTATTTCCCTTAACTTCTCACCCCAGATAAACAGCCATGGTAGAAAGAATGTCTCCAAAGTGCAGGGGTAGACAGATGTTACCAGAACAGGCATCACATTGGAGGATTTCCCCTCACCTCCTGATCTTGTGACAGTTAAAAAAGAGATAGGGATTTCTGATCCTATTTTGTGGTCCCCAGGACAAATGGAGAGGGTGGATATCATCCCTGGGGACATAGGCAATAAACGCCCAAGAAGGTTAATAACCCTTCCTCACAACATTTTGACTTTACATACATGTTAAATATACAAATCTGTATGGTATATAAATATCAAGTATCTTATAATGATTATGAATATCAGCAGAGAATCATCTCCTCACTGATCACAATATTCATATCTGCTCCAAATTTTGCATCCATTTCCTGTGGGAAAAAGGGAACAAGTCTAAATTTTCAACATAGGGGAAAGTAATTATGCCTTTGAAGCATGCTAGTTATTGGTATAGGTATAACCCTGGAAATTATACCAAATATTTCTCTGAGCAACCTATTCCAGATCACCAATAAATGCCAGCTGAGGTAATCCCCATTGTATTGTTGCTACCCCCATTGTAATGTGTTTCCCACATCCACAAAAGTCGACTGGAATGGAAAATGTTCCAATAATTCATTGTATCATCCACATAAATACTAATAATAATGCATGCTACAAAGTAATATCCCTAAATAAATGTCTTCAATCCTCTATATCAGTGGTCGGCAAGCCGCGGCTCGCGAGCCACATGCAGCTCTTTACAAACTTAAATGCGGCTCTTCTGTGTGCCGGGCGCCCGCTCCCCTCCCTCCTCTCGGGCGGCAGCCCCAAAAGTCAGGACTCTGCAGCTGTCAGGATGTAGGCGGGGCAGCCAGGATGTAGGCGGGGCAGCGTGACGAACTCCTCTCCTCTCACAGTCCACCCTGAAGACCAGAACGGCGCGGGAACACGGCGAGAAGAACGCGCGGAGCAAAGGTAAGTGAATTGACACAATATGGGGAATGAATTACTATAGGGGGGATGAATTACTTTAGGGAAGATGAATTACTATAGGGGGGGTGAATTACTATAGGGGGGATGAATTACTATGGGGGATGAATTACTATGGGGGATGAATTACAATATGGGGGATGAATTACTATATGGGGGATGAATTACTATATGGGGGATGAATTACTATGGGGGATGAATTACTATGGGGGATGAATTACTATAGGGGGGATGAATTACTATGGGGGATGAATTACTACATGGGGGATGAATTAGTATGGGGGATGAATTACTATATGGGGGATGTATTTTCAGTTTTAAAAATGTGGCTCTCAAAATAAATTTCAATCGTGGTTTTGGCGAGATTTGGCTCAGTTGAAAAAAAAGGTTGCCCACCACTGCTCTATATCATGTCTTCTTTATTCCTTCACAGGCAATAATGCTCAGTGAACCCCACCACCTTTCATGCTCACCTCTGCTACTTGACCAATTATGTAAAAATAGGTCACCGTATGCATTCCCCTTTAACAGCCTTCCACCCACCATATGAGGAAATGATGGGCGGTGACTCTCTTGTTCTGGGAGGACAGCATATGACGCCCTCTCACTCTAGCTGCGCATGCGTACCCCACGCAGTGCGGTGATTGGTGGTGCGCTGTGTCCCTGGGACACAGTGGATCACCGATCACAGTGCAGAGCCGATGACACAGACTCTAATGTGATCAGCTGTGTCCAATCACAGCTGATCACATGTAAATAGGAGATGCCGGTTACCGGCTCTCCTTTCCTCATGCTGACAGTGTGCGAGGAGAGGAGAGCCGGTAAGCAACATTTCTCAGAGGGGACATCTACACTGATAATGAGGGCACTGATCATCAGTGCAGCCCCATCAGTGCTACCTTTCAGTGCTCATAGTTGCTGCATCTCAGTGTCCATCAATGCCACATACCAGTGCCCATCAGTTCACATCAATGCTACATATCAGTGCCCAACAGAGACGCCTTTCAGGGATGCCTATCTGTGACACCAATCAGTGCCACCTATCAGTGACAATCAGTGCAGCCTATCAGTACCCATCAGTGCCACCTATCAGTGCCCACCAGTGCAACTTAACAGTTCCAATCAGTGCCAGTTAGTGGTGCCTATCAGTGCCATATATGAGTGATGCCTTTCAGTGCCCATGAGTGATGCCTGCCAATGCTCATCAGTGCCTCCTCATCACTGCCACCTATCAGTGCTGATCAGTGCTTTCTATCAGTGCCCATCATTGCCGCCTATCAGTGCCACATAGCAGTGCCTGTTAGTGCCACATATCAGTGCCCATCAGTGCTCCCTTTCAGTGTCCATCAACGATGCCTGTCAGTATCCATCAGTGCTGCATATCAGTGCCTCCTCATCAGTGCTGCTATCAGTGCCACCTATCAGTGCCCATCACTGCAGACTATCAGTGCCCATCACTTCAGCCTCATTAGCGCACATCAGTGAAGGGGAAAAAATTTATACAGAAACTAAAAGAAAAATTTTTTTACAAACATTTCACTCATTTTAGTTTGTTTAGCAAAAAAGAAAAAAAAACCCAGTGGTGATTAAATATCACCAAATGAAATCTCTGTCTCAAAAAATGATAAAAATTTGGTTTGGGTACAGTGTTGCATGATTGCGCAATTGTCATCCAAAGTGCGACAACACTGAAAGCTGAAAATTGGCCAGGGCAGGAAAGGAGTAAAAGTGCCCGGTAGACAAGTGGTTAAAGGAGGTTTCATACACCACTTCCAGGAGTTTAGGGTTCCTCCAGTCCGTTCACATCTTCACCAATTAAACTCTTGGTCATAATAACTACAATCTTTCACCACTGGCCACTGCACTCAAAAGAGAATGGTAGGTGTATTGTAACACAGAGACAAAATAGCAACAAAAAATTCAAAAGAAATGCATGTCTAACAAATGATGCACTGATTTGCATGTTCATGACGGAAATAAGTATTTGATCCCCTTCACAAAACATGACTTAGTAAATGGTGTTTTACCCACATAAAATTAAAACCTTTATTAAAACCAAATAGTATTACACTCACCTTAAAATCATACTGTATATGTACAATCCAGGTACAGGTCCCCTTAAGGCTTCAGACACAGCATCACCTTACATTAGCAATCAAAGGGCAACTTCCAGGTGGGTATCATTATATCACTCTGCCCTGCCCTGATGCGTATGAGACCCCTTTTAAAGGGGAATGCATATGGTGACATACTTTTTGATAATAGGTCATGTAGCAGAGGTGAGTGCAGAATGTGAAGGGTGGTGGCTCACTGAGCACTATTGCATGTGAAGGAGTAAAGAAGACACAGTATAGAGGATTGAAGACATTTATTTAAGGACATAATTTTGTAGCATGTATTTTTATACGTATTTATGTGGATGATGCAATTAATTATTGGAACATTTATTATTCAAAAGTGAACTTTGAAGCACAGCTCACAGTGATTCAATATGGTGGGCAAACATACACATAATTGTTTACATGATCTATAAGACATTTATTTATTTCAGGTAATTATATAGCGCCGTCAATTTACATATACAGTTGCAAGAAAAAGTATGTGAACCCCTTGGGATTACGTGGAGTTTTGCATGAATTGGGCATAAAATGTGCTCTGAACGTCATCTAAGTCACAACAATAGAGGAACACAGTCTGCTGAACATAATACTACACAAACATTAGATGTTGCCATGGTTTAATTGCACATAACATGGAAACATTCACAGTGCAGGGAGGAAAAAGTATGTGAGGCCCTAGCTTAATGACTTCTCCCAGAGCTAATTGGAGCCAGGAGTGAGCCAACCTTGACTCCAATCAGTGTGATGATATTGTATGTGTTGCTGACAGCTGTCCTGCCCTTAAAAAACACACACCTGTTTTGGGTTTACTGGTTTCAAGAAGCACTGTCTGATGTGAACCATGCCTTGCAGAAAAGAGCTCTCAGAAGACCTACCATCAAGAATTGTTGACTTGCATGAAACTGGAAAGGGTTACAAAAGTATCTCCAAAAGCCTTGATGTTCATGTGTCCACGGTAAGACAGACTGTCTACAAATGGAGAAAGTTTAGCACTGTTGCTACTCTCCCTAGGCATGGTCGTCCTGTAAAAATGACTGCAAGAGCACAGCGCACAATGCTGCATGAGGTAAAGAAGAATCCCAGAGTGTCAGTTAAAGACCTACAGAAATCTCTGGCACATGCTAACATTTTTGTTGACACATCTACAATGTAGTATTATGTTCAGCAGACTGTGTTCTTCTATTGTTGTGACTTAGATGACGTTCAGAGCACATTTTATGCCCAATTCATGCAAAACTCCACGTAATCTCAAGGGGTTCACATACTTTTTCTTGCAACTGTATATATATATATATATATTGTACATTCACATCAGTCCCTAACCCTCAAGGGGCGTACAATCTAAGGTCCCTAACTTACATTCATACATACACATACTATGGACAATTTATACAGGACCCAATTAACCTACCTGCATGTCTTTGGAGTGTGGGAGGAAACTGGAGTACCCAGAGGAAACCCACGCAGGCACAGGGAGAACATGCAAACTCCAGGAAGGTGGTGCCGTGGTTGGGATTTGAACCAATGACCCTAGTACTGCCAGGCGGAAGTGCTAATCACTAAGCCACTGTGCCACGACATGTTGATATTGGTTATTCAAGAGTTTGCCTATACAGTATATATTATTTTGCATAGTAATTTAATAGAGCAATACGTTGTTGTATTATACTTCCTTTTAAATTTTAATTTACTATAGAGTTAATCCTGTTTTGTCTGATAGTAATCACAAGAGATACTCAGTATGATCAATTCACTGGCAATTAATGGGTTGTGAAGCAATGTAATTTTTCAAGTTACATATCCTACATGTTGCTAGAATCATTGCAATTATCTGCTTAACTACGGAGCAGTTCCTATGCCATTTAGAGCATCCTCTAACACTAGGCCATGCAAGATTTGCTAGTTTATATATGGGAAAATTTAAAATCTAAGCTTTGTTTCCGCATTAAATAAATGTACCTATGCACAACTTCTCTATTCATTGATAAATACCTTAACGTGTCCCTCCCAAATTGAAAAACAAAAATGGGGTATAGTTATTAAATCTCAGCTTAATACCCATACTCATTTTCTGCTCTTTTTACAATTTTCTATTAGGTAATCTTTTATACAATACTTTGTTTTGCTAATCTAATTCATTGTACATTTTTCACTAATTATTAACTACTTTGTTGTTTTCCTTATGTGTAACATGTGCATTTTAAACTAATTGATAACTACTTTGCTGTTTTCCTCACCAACTGTATTTCTATCTCTAATATTTCATTATTTTCTGAGTATAATTTTGTTAAATGCAAAATTATAATACAAATGTACTGAAAAAAATACCTTGTATATTCAGATTTTTTACAGTAGCATAACATTTCAATATCTAAAAATATGGGCCATTTATTTTTAAAACATATGTATTCCACATATTTATTTTTGGTATAGCTCATATATATGACACATATTAAAAATGGTATTTAGGGCATTCACACCTCTGCTTTTAATTCAGCCTCTTGTGGTTTAGCACAAATTCTAACTATAACATTCTGGGTGGCACCAAAGATCTAGTAAAATCTAAGCATATTAGAAGTTTGTAAGATGTCCAGTTCTCATACAGAATACAGCTCTTTTTAAAAAGTAATGAATTTCTCTCACATTTTATAGCATTTTCATATTTCATAGAATGGATGCAGAACTTTTCATGAATGGTATTTTACACAATGACAACACTGTATCCATGTAGACATAAAGGATGTTTCAGTATGAGGTCAAGAGTAAAAGTTGAACTTCAGGCAAATGATGAGGCTAGCACCCCACTCAGTTTGCTCTCTCCTCATAGCAACACACCTGATTCCCAGTCCAGACCCTCCCTCCCAGTCTACTGCTATACAAGAGATTGATAAGTGGCTAATACCAAGTCAAATTCAGGTACTTGCACTAGTTGCATTTACAATAAATTAATCTAGGACTGTTTTACCTTTTCTGAAATACAATCTGTTTTGCCTTGTGTTGCAGTGTGCTACAGCATACTGGAGAAGGCAGGGGTCATTCACAATTAACCGGACCAGGCCTATTCTGACATTCAACTTCTACATGTAGAAAACATAATTTCTTGCTAGAAAACTACTTAGTACCCCCCTAACAATATATGTTTTTTAAGAAAAAGCCCTAGAGAATAAAAAGGTGGGTGTTGCAAATTTTTATATCACACAGTATTTGAGCAGTGGTAATGTACAAAAATACAATATAATACCCAATTTTTTGGTAAAATATAAAAGATGATGTTACGCCGAGTAAATAGATACAAAACATGGCACACTTTAAAATTGCGTACATTGGCGAAACTACATTACCTAAAAATCTCCATAGGTGATTCTTTAAAAGCCTTTACAGGTTACCAGTTTAGAATTACACAGGAGGACTCTGTAGTTATTGCTCTTATTTTGATGTTTGTGGTGATACCTCACATGTGTTGCTATATATGTATATATATATATATATATATTTGCATGTGGAACCAACTCGTGCGTTCACCTTTGCGCGCGAACACAGTAGGACAAGGGTACTTTAATTTTTTTATTTTATTTTATAATTTTTTGTTTAATAAGTTTTATAGCTATCACAAAAATGTAAACATCCCTTGTGAGAGCATGGGTCATGACAAATCCTCTTTTTGGTAAGATCTGGAGTCTATTAGACCCCATAGCTCCCGTGTGGCCTCCAAAGCATCAGATCATACCAAGATTGGAGTGATATGATGCTTGGTGAAATCCTCGTCTCTTTGTCGCTTTAACATCACACAGTGGGAGTAACAGCATCCTTTCCTCCCACTGTGTCTCAAGAGCAGAATGCCACCAACCACATCTTTACTGGGCTACCCAATCACATGGCAGAACCCAGTAAATGTGGCAGTGGCGGCGGGAGTGGGGACTCCCTTTTGCTGCCTGTAGAAGTAATCCAGCAGCTCATTAGCCACTCAGATTACTGCATCGATGACTGAGATATCACCCTTCCCATCCAAGGACATTTGGTACCTTTTGTGGATGGGAAGTGGTTAATATATAGATGCAATCATTTGTGTCTTTCATATCAGTCTGGAGTTCAGCTTTAAAGTAGACCTAATACATACATTGCAATTAAAAGCTGCACTAGGTGGCCGGCGACGAGATGACAGCTCAGTGAGGAGAGCTCCGTCTCGCTGCCAGCTATAATGCAGCTCACCCCAGACCCAGCAGCAGCACGGACCTCTCCCCACGCTGATAAGGGGAAGCAGGTCAGCATTAGATCCCCAGGGACACGCCTTGTCGCCACATATCACCAGGGAAGCTGACAAGCTTTTTCCCAGCTCTCAGCCCCTGCAACCAAAATGGTGCTGACACCTCACACCACAGACCCCAGGCTCAGAGCATCCCTATACCCTGGAGACCCTGGTGAGTCCTCTCCGCCCCTGTCTCCCACCACAAGCAGCCCTAGACCTAGGCTGGACATAGAAAATCCTCCTATTACTCAGCCTTCCTATTCTGCACTCAGTATTGCTATCTCTACTCCATCCTTAAGAGAAAATTTTCCTGCTTCAGACCAACCTATCAGTGAACTGTCTATGAAAAGTATGCTTCTTTCACTGCGACAAACATTACATGGTGACCTGACGACGACACTATCCCAAATCTTAACCGTGCTACAACAACAAGATCACCGTATCCGCCATATTGAAAACAAAATGGGGGAAATGTTCGCAGCTCACAACAACCTCATAGACGCACACACAGACCAAGGCACCGACATAGAACAGATTAACCCCAAACTAGCAGACCTAGAAGACCGATATGGGCGGAACAACATCAAATTCCGCAGAATCCCAGAAAACATCAATACAGTCGCCATAGTACCATATTTACAATACATGAAAAACCTTGTTCCTTCCCTGTCAGATGTAGAGCTCGCTATAGATAGTGTGCACAGATTACCAAAACCACCATTCCTATCGGCCTCAATACCTAGGGACATCCTGGCACGTATCCACTTTTACCATATGAAAGAAAAAATTATGACAGCTGCAAGAAACACTGCATTACTACCACCAGACTCCCACAAATCCACCTCCAACCATACAGAACACATGGAAGCAGAATGGTCCGGATCCTAAGAACAATATCATCAACAACCACCCAACAAGCTGGAACTTTATTCATCAACCACTAATGGCTGGAAGACGGCCCCATTACGATCATTCTCGAACCCCAAGTTTTTCGTCAACATGACTTACCACGTAAGTCATGTATGTTCAAATCCCCCCGTTACACAGTAGCAATAAGTGCTACACATACCACTTGTGTTTTCAACAAGTTTTTTTTACCCCCTTACCCTCCTACCTCCACCAGTCAATCGACTCAACACCTCTCTCCTCGAAAAAACGACCTACAAGATGAAACATCCTCATCAAACTAGCGACCCCATCCAGCACATTACCTCTTCTTTGTGGAAACTTCTCCAAAACAACAAAAAGATATGCCATTACTCTACATATTCTACAAAATACCTTTGCTACCTTGGACAATTCACCTACATCCAGCACTATGATTAAAATATCATCCTTAAATGTCCATGGCCTCAACTCACCGTTCAAAAGATCTCTACTACAAAAAGAAGCTCACTCCTTACAAGCTGATGTCCTATTCCTTCAAGAATCCCACTTTGCCACCAACAAAATCCCCAAATTTCCCATACACCATTTTTCTCCAATGTATATGGCAACCTGCCCCAAAAAGAAGAACGGCATCATCACAGCCATAAGAGTCTCTCTCCAATACCACTACATCTCAGAAGTTGCGGACCCACAAGGTCCCATATCCTGATATGCAAAATTAATGGAATCCTATACACCCTGGTCAACATCTATGGGCCGAACACCAACCAACTCCAATTTTACAACAAAATAAATTCCACTATTTCTGCTCAGAAACAAGGCAGACTAATTATAGGAGGAAACTTCAACATTATCGGCAACCCACTCTTGGACTCTTCTTCTAACAAACGCTCCTCCAAACAATCTTTTAACGTCTTTCTACATAAGAATGACCTCTACGACATCTGGCGATGCCATCACAGTACGGAAAAAGACTACACCTACTACTCCTCATCTCAACTCTCCTACTCCAGAATTGACTTTTTCATCACGGACAAGTGGACTCTACAACACGCCACATCCTCCGAAATTGGTACCATAACCTGGTCGGATCATGCTCCAATCTCCATCTCTTTAGATCACAATCAACACTTTTCAATCCCCCATATCTGGAGACTTAAGTCATCCTTACTGAAGAACCCAGACCACAGAAAATATATATTGGACACTCATAATATGTTCTTTGATATAAATGAGTCACCTGAAATATCGATACCCACATTATGGTCCACATATAAGGCATACATGAGAGGTATCCTTAAACAACTAAATTCTCGTATCTCCAAACAGAGAAACCAACAAATCGACGATCTCCTCCTCTCGATTAAAACAAAAGAAGAATTTAAAAAAAAAATCCCCAAACTCCGTAACTTCCGCCTAACTCACTACTGACAGAAACAAACTTAGAACCCTCCTACTCTATAAATATGACCTCAACCTTCAAAAAACAAAAACTACATTCTATTCCCTTAGCAACAAAGCCAACTCCTTACTAATCAAAATGATTAAACAATGACGGCTAAAATCCAAAATATCATCAGTTTATCATCCATCCTCACGAACCTTAACCACAAACCCACAAGACATAGCTAATGCCTTCGTGACCTACTACCCACAACTACACAACCTTAAAGACGACTCTAACACCATCCAACCAACACCTACGTACATACAACAATTCCTCCACACAATTAAACTCCCTAAACTTTCTTTGGCCCAATTTGACGATATATCGATCCCGATCACTCCCATTGAAATAGAATTCACCATTAAAACACTTCCTCTTAACAAGTTCCCAGGAAACAACGGTTATACAAATGAGTACTACAAACAATTTGCCCCTAACCTTTCACCATATCTGACCAGACTCTTTAATCACACGGCCACCACTGGCACATTCCCCAAAGACATGCTACAATCGATAATAACCACAAAACCAAAACCTGGCAAAGATCCACAGTCTGTCCAAAATTACAGACCAATTTCCATACTTAACACAGACATAAAACTCTATGCAAAAATTATAGCACGCAGACTACTCCCCTATCTTCCCACTCTGATGCATCCAGACCAAGTAGGATTCATACCAAGCTGCCAAGCACCTGACGCTACTAGAAGACTCATATCCCTCATCCATCACTTAGAACACACCAAACAACCCTCATTGCTTTTATTACTGGACGCTGAAAAAGCATTTGACCTCATACACTGGCTATTTATGCAAATGACCTTACAGAAATTTGGCATCACAGGTTGGATGTTAACAGTCATTTTAGCACTATACTCCCTCCCTTCAGCCAGAGTACTAACAGATGGAACACTATCAAATCCATTTGATATTACTAATGGCACCAGACAAGGCTGCGCTCTATCTCCTGTCATATTTGCATTACTCATTGAACCCCCTAGCCTCTAAACATTGAAAGTATTTTCTAATATCAGAGCAAGGTTAATGCTTTGTAGAAACAACCTAAGGGCTTTAATAACATGAAAAATTTCCTCAGTGGTGAAGGAAGCCACCAGAGCAGCCACAGCAGATGAATCTAGAGTTGGCAGGGTGGTATCCACAATGTAAGAAAACTGATCAGGCTTAGTATGTGGGTTCAAAGAACCTGTGGCCTTAAGCAGTATATTATGTAAGTCAGAATAGTAAGCATGAAAAACCAGGGCTATTTTATCAGACTGGTGAAGAAGGTTATAATCAGTTGTTTCAATCTCAGGAATGTAAATGCCTGTATGTTTAGCTCTAAGGGAATGTGCTAGGGTGGCTCCACACTTATCTCCAGGCTTATAGAAATTGTTTACTTCTTTGTGTCATAAAACACTTCAATTAAGTTATGTTAATAAGGTAGCATGCTTCTGAATAATTCCTGAGAGACTGACCTATACACAGTCATTTTATGTGTACAGTGGCAACTGTACAGAATTGAAGAGGGAATTTTCTATTTCCACATTTAGAATCACCAGAGCTGGCTGGAGAGGATTCAGTATGTCTGTAATCTCAGAGATTATTAGAATATTTCCCTCCAGAAACTGTTGATGTTTTTACAATTCCATTGGTATATGTATCAAGGTGTCTATGGAGCCACATTCTCTCTCTGTAGGAGACTGTGAGTCATAGAATTTTGCATATTGATATGGACTTAAGTGCCATCGTTGGGTAAAGTTTTAAGCTAGTTCCTAGTTCTCAAAGTAACTGATGGCTGTATAAACAGAATTGAGGGCTTACATCCATTGTGAGTCTGTACGTTTGGCTGAAAGGTCTAGTTCCCATTGCGTGATTGCAGCATTATTGTAAAACATGTTTTGTCATGAAGATTGTTATAGAATAGAGAAGTTCCTCTTTGGTTTTGTGTAGGGGAGATGCAGTACTGCCATACTGCAGTGGGAATAGACATTTCTTGGTCAGGAATTGTCTGTAAATGGTATGTAATACAAGTATTATTGTAATATTCATCAATTTGTAAACCAAACTGTATGACAACGTCTCCAAAGCTTTTGAGGATGAGCTCTCTATATAAATCTTACAAGATTTGAGGGAGAATAGGCATCTTAAGGGATGCCAGTTCTCAGAGCATGCTAATTTGGATTTAGATAATTGTGTAAGGTCAAGGAATGTCTTAGCTATGAGTTGTTGTAGTTGGTATCCGCTAATAAGGTGGTGTTAGATTTTAGGCTTTGTCCAACTATGTGCAAGGGAATTTAAAGATTTAAGGATCAGGTCCATACCCAAATACGATAAAATATGAGGGATTTTGTAAAGTTGACTTTGTAGCATAAGGGAGTACTGAAGAGAGATAAGACCTTATGTGATCCAGGGAGAGATGTGGATGGATCGGTCAATAAGAGAATTACATTGTCTGCAAAAAAAAAGCTGTTCTTGTGGGATCATTGCAGGAAAGTAAAGCTGGAAGTTTCAGGGTGCTGGTGTACAGTCTGTGTTAGGGGGTTCAATAAGATGATTAAAAATAGAGGGAGAAAGTTGACACCCTTGTTGAATGCTGCTAGTAATTGAAAATTACTTTGACAACATGTTTGATGTATAGACTTGGACAGTGGGGCATAAGTATAGTGCCAGTATGGCAGAAAATATAATTCCAGTAAATCCAAACTTGTTTATTACTTGTTGCATTGATTTCCTGTGAATCCTATCAAATGCTTTCTCTGTGTCTAAAGAAAGAAGCAGAGAAGATGTTTGCCTGGTTTCCACAAAGTGAATTATTAGTCACCTGGTGCCATCCAAGGATCGTCTTCCACGAGTAAACTCAGTTTGTTTGGGGTGTATTAGGTGAGGAAGAATGCCTAAGAGGTGAGATGAGATTTGTATGTCGATATTAAGTAGGGAGATTAGTCTGAGATTTTGGGGAGAGGTGGGGACCTCACATAGTTTTGGGATTGTTGTGATAGAAGCCCTTAACATTTCAAAGGGAAAGGATGCAGTTGAGGCCATATTAGAAAATATCTCATTTAAATGTGGACTGCAAGTTTGTTTGAATAACTTATAATACAGTATTTGCTGTAGAAGCCATCAGGTGCCAGGGATTTACCACTTGGGAAGGAATTTAAAATGTTCATGGTTTCAGACAGCATAAAAGTTTCATTGAGACTTTGGAGTCAAGCATCTGGCAGATTGGGTAAGTGTAATTTGCCTAGGAACTCCTTAATTGCAGATTTGGATGGTTCAGAGGTGAGAGGATTATCTTTTATATTGTAAAGGGAACTGCACAGGAGTCTTCTATAGCATGTGAGTTGATGATTTTGTTTTTCCCCATGGGATGAGGGAGGTAGGAGATAGCCTTTTTTGGATCTTTGATATTTAACGCTCTGTGCCTAAAATGTGCCTGCAAATTGCAGCATGCTGTATGGCATAATAATTATTTTTTAAACACCTAGTGTGTTTTTCGGTTTTGGGGCAGTCCTGGACTGGGACAAAAAATAGGACCAAGCATTTAGGACTGAGCAGCCCCCCCCCCCTTTTTTTAAACCAAATTACAAAAAATGACAACTATTGGTTTCTCGGTGTCTTTTATTCATATTTAGCCCGCTTCAGTCATTTATGACTGGACAATGAAAGACCACCAACAGTCTGGTCAGGTGAACTGTCACCTACTGTCAGCTTGTCCCCTTCCAGTCCAGACTGATTGTGGCATTCATCTACTATATGTAAAAAAATCTTTTTTTGCTAGAAAATGACTTAGAACCCCCAGATATTATATATTTGTTTTAATAAGACGGCTTAGAGAATAAAATGGTGAATGCTGCATATTTTTATGTCACATGATATTTGTTTTTAAACACAATTGTTTTTTTATAAAAGACACTTAAATGAATTTTAGTGTACAAAAACACAAAATATAAAAGATGATGTTACCCTGAATAAACGGATACTAAATATGTAATGTTTTAAAATTGCGTCTGGCCATGGAACGGCGCCAAATTACGGTACCTAAAATTCTCCATAGATAACATTTTAAAAGTTACCAGTTTAGAGTTACACAGGAGATCTGGTGCTAGAATTTTCGCTCTCACTCTGACATTCATGACAATACCTCCTGTGGTATGATCACTATTTACATATGCATGAGAGACCTATGTACGTGTTGCGTGTGAGCACGGGGGAACTGGGGTGCTTTAAACTTATTTTACTATTTTATTATTTCTTTCTTTTATTTTTTAACTCTGTACTTTTACCTTTTTTTATCAACTTAATTTCTATTACAAGGGATGAACTACATCCCTTGTGATAGCATGGGCCATGATAGGTCCTCTTTATGGAGAGATCTGGGGTTCATTAGACCCCAATTATCTCCTCTGGCCTCCAATGCATGCGATCAGACACAGATCAGTCTGATCGGTTGCTTCACTGGCCGCTAACGGCCAGGTAAACAAAGAGCCAAAACAGGAAATGATGACATCCTTGTTGTTTCCTGTTTCTGATATGATACAGTGGGAGGAAAAACATTCTTTCCTTTCACTGTCTGCCTAGAGCTGGATGCTGCTGGTCACATCCTTACCAGGCTCCCCAACTGCACAGGAGAACCCGGTAAAGGCGGCAGTGGCAGGAGGGGGTGGGACCCCCTTCCGCCGCCTGTAAAAGTAATCCAGCAGCTTGTAAGCCCCCAGATTACTTTTATCTTGTGAAAAATCACTGGGGCTAAAGAATGTTATCTTGATCATTGCTGCAGCAATGATGGAGATATCACCCTTCCAATCCGAGGACGTTCATAAATGTACAGAGGACAGGAAGTGGTTAAATTCAGGACACCTTGCTGGTGCTGGTCAGAACTGTCTACACCTCTTACAATGTGAGTGATACTGAACAGAGGATAACAGAAGACAAAATGTGATGCCTTCACTTTACCTTTTGTTATCCGAAAGAGAGAGAGAGGGGGGGGGAGAGAGAGAGGGAGAGGAAGAGAGAGAGAGAAGCATCTCATCACAGTTAAATTATTTTACAAGTAAAGCAGCACTTGTCTAGGATCTGTGGAGTCTGTGGTGTCTGCGGCTGTAGTGACACCTATCCTGATATGCTGCAATGGGGTCTCCTCTCCTGCACATTCTCTTCACGGTCAGCTGACCTCTAGTCTCCACCCCACAGCCCCAACGGCCATATGCAGTGAATTGAATAGACGACCGGCTTTCTGCAGAGAGGCCGGGTGAGCGGAGCGGGTTTAAAGAGCAGCCCAGCTGCCGCAGCTGCCTTGGTCATGCAGCCCTGGCCACCGGGCAAATGCCCGGTGTGCCAGATAGCCAGTCCGGGCCTGTTTTGGGGTCTTTTAGACCGTGCAGATAATTGCAGTGTGATACCTTGCATATACTCCTTATGGGCATTTCATACTGTAGCTATGTTAGATTGGAAGAAATTCCTCAGATGCTCAGCAAGAATAGATGTACAGTATGTTACAGTTGTTTGATAAGGTACGAGTTTCAAACCATAAATAGGTAAGTGAATAGTGCTCGTTTTCCACTACAGTTACAGTAAGGCTTCTTTCACACTGATCAGTTTTTGTTCAGTTGTTCAGATAAAAAAAAAGCGGAAGAAAAGCAGAAGAAAAATGCATCCCTTTAAATCCTATAGAGCTCTTCATACTGGACCGTTGTGGTTTAGTTTCATTTTTAAAAGTCCTGCTTGTGCATTTTTGGTGCATGTTTGTTCAGTTAAAAAAAAGTACCAAAAACACATCCACCATTAAAATTAATGAAAACCTCATCAAAAACACACCTAAAGCACATCAAAAATGTATAAAAAATGCAACACACCTGTGGAACAGAACAGTGTGAATGTAGCCTAATAGCTACATTGTCTGACCATGTGATGTTGTCTATAGTGGAGGAGGAGATACATTGATACAATAATTTGTCTACTACAAAGAGATTCATTCTCAAATATGAGTTGTGTCTGTGAGAAAAAAAAGGTGAAGCTCCTTTCACTGGTGTGTTGACATCTCCATAGTCAAATACTTCTTCTATATGATAGAGTGAAAGTAGGAATGAACAACTTCTTGACATATGTGTGGAGGAGTCCATAAAGGAGTCTGCTGGAGGACATTGATGGAAGTACTGGAGCACTAAGAAGATGAGTAGTGCTTTTTAAAACTTAAAAAAAGAGGTATGTGCAGGATTAGAAGTTTAGGCCCAAAAGATGGGGGGGGGGGGGGTTATACAACTATTTTTTCTAAATATGTGTAACATTTAAAAACTTAGAAACATGCTTCTCCCAGTATTGGGACAGTCAGTACTATTGACTTTCATGTAACTAAAATAATTCTCCCACCTGAATTTTTCTTCCTTAGAAGGTACTTTTTAACAACAGTTTGCCATTCTAATTTATAGAGGTTTGCTGAACTGACCATATACTCAAAATAACTAATCAACTAAATAACCCAACTCACAATTTAATCATTTTTTCTTTTTTTGCATGCTCATTTTTTCCCGTTTCCAGTCAGTCTTGTAAGCATGATGCATAATGTATTCAGTAAAATATGGATTTTACTTACCAACTTCTGACATTTCAGGGACAGTAGCAGTATAAGTATCCTGGGTAAACTTTGGTTCATTGTCGTTAATGTCATGAATCTTTATAATAAATACAGATTCAGGTTCTACTTGTCTTCCTGTCTTTCTGTCTATTGCCTTGGCTCGTAGAGTATAAACAGACTTCTCTTCTCTGTCCAATCTCTTTATAGCTTGAATATCTCCTGTATTTTCATCTATAACAAACACACTGCCAGCTCCATCTCCAGATAAAATGTACTTTAAATTTCCATCTCCTTTATCTTGATCGGTGTATAACTAAAGGGAAAAACAAAAAAAAAGAATAAATATGAGTATATAGTGTTCAGGTAAATTAAGGTCTGACACAATTGTGTTTTATGCTGCAAAAGTGAATATATGCAAATATGTAGTAGCTAATTCACTTTTTGTCAGTAACTTGGAATGGAAAATGGAACAACGGTTATCTTTTAGGATTTCCAAAACAGCAATCTGTGCCTGCTTCATTCTAAGACTGTACAAATAAACATTTTACAGGATTTCCTTGGCTATTGGGTAACTATTATACATTAACCACTTGCCCTCCTGAGGATTTACCCCCCTTAATGACCAGGTCTCTTTTTGCTACTCGGCGCTGCACTAATTCAACTGAAAATTGCGCGGTCATGCAATGCTGCACCCAAACAAAATTTACACCCTTTTTTCACACAAATAGAGCTTTCTTTTGGTGGTATTTTATCACCTGTGTGCTTTTTATTTTTCATGCTATAAACAAAAAAAGACCAAACATTTTGAAGAAAAACAATATTTTTTACTTTCAGCTATAAAAAATATATTGTAAACTCAAAGTTAGTTATGAATTTAGGCCAAAATGTATTCTGCTCCATGTTTTTGGTAAAAAAAATCCTAATAAGTGTATATTGATTGCTTTGTGTGAAAGTTATAGCTTCTACAAGCTATGGTATAGATACTGAAATTTACGCCATTTTTTTGCTATACAGCGCTGCGCTAGTTTAACGGAAAATTGCGCGGTCATGCAATATGGTACATAAATGAAATTTACATCATTTTTTTCCCACAAATTGAGCTTTCTTTCGGTGGTATTTGATTGCCTGTGCATTTTTTATTTTTTGCGCTATAAAAAAAAAAATCTGACAATTTTGAGGAAAAAAAACAACATTTTGGACTTTTTGCCATAAAACATGTCCAGTAAAAAAAAATTTAAAAATCAAATTTAGTCATACATTTCTGCCAAAATGCATTCTGCGACATATCTTTGCTAAAGAAAAAAAACCAATACGTGTAAATTAATTGGTTTATGTGAAAGTTATAGCGTTTACAAATGGCGGGAAAGATACTGGGATTTTTAATTTTTTTTATACTAATAATGGCGGCAATCAGCGACTTATGGCGGCGATCAGTGAGCTATGGCGGCGATCAGCGACTTATGGCGGGACTGCGGTGGACATTCTGACACTGGGGGGGAACTGACTTGGGGTCACTGACATCCCCAGTGACACCAATACAGTGATCAGTGCAAACAAAAAAACACTGACACTGTACTAATGGCACTGGGGAGGAAGGGGTTAACTTTATTATGCAGTGAAAGGGTTAACTGTGTGAGGGGAGAGTTTTACTAGGGGGCGGGGATGTGTACTGCACAGGGAAACGCTGATCGGGAGAGATAAACTCTTCTCTCCCAATCAGCCTGTCAGGAGCTGTCAGGGAACTGACAGAGAGCAGAGCTACTGCAGCCCTGCTCTCTGTCAGTGATTGCTGCTAATCGCTGGGACACAGTCGGTAACGAACGACTGTGACCCTGCGACTGACATCCATGGCCATGATCGGCAGGACAGGTAGGGCGGTGGCGTGCCTCGCGCGCGCCCCCTACCTGTTTTGAAAACACACGTTTTAAAACGTGGTTTTGTTCAGCCATACCGCCCTGCCAGCGTATTTCTATAGTGGCTGGGTGGCATGTGGATAAAAAATTTAAATTCTGCTTTGTCATTAGTTTTCCTAATACACTGTTATCATTTATTTAAAGCTTTTTTCCCCTAAATCAATCATTTGTCTTGCCTTTTTTTCTACATATTGTTGACGTATAAGAAAAAAAATGACATGTGACCTTGTCTCCTCAGCACACTGGAATGGCAGTCCTTGATGAAGAATTACAGAGTTATAAATAGTCCTGGTGGAGAATGGTTGTGCCATTTTGGCAATGGGAAGTGAGCTCAGGCATGATGTCCCTATCTACCTCACGGTCTTCTTTTATAGACAGTCATCATCTAGTGCAGTGGTTCTCAACCTGTGGGTCGTGACCCCTTTGGGGGTCGAACGACCCTTTCACAGGGGTCCCCTAAGACCATCAGAAAACACATATTTCTGATGTGTAAAGAGCAGCTACTGTGTAGAAAGCAGCTGCTATGTTGAAAGCAGCTACTCTGTTAAAAGCAGCTACTGTTTTGAAAGCAGCAGTATTGGAGGTAAAACGACACTCATGAATTATAATTACTGGGTAAATAATTTTATGGTTGGGGGTCACCACAACATGAGGAACTGTATTAAAGGGTCGCAGCATTAGGAAGGTTGAGAACCACTGATCTAGTGTAACTGGTAGTATTACTTTCCTACTTGGGTGTCTCCTGGAATTAAGCATGAAATATATTATTCTTGGACATATACCTTAAGGATTTATTTCCTAAAACTGGAATGTGCAAAATCTGGTGCAGCTCTGCATAGAAACCAATCAGCTTCCAGCTTTTATTGCCACAACTAAATTGAACAAGCTGAAGTTAAAAGCTGATTGACTACCATGCACAGCTGCACCAGAGTGCACCAGTTTTTGTAAATCTCCCCCATAGGGACCAGAGAATTAGACCTAAGTGGACAGGGCACAGCTAGACAAGTAAATGTCAGGGCCTCATCACAGAACAGAGGTTGGTCAGAAATGGACCAGGGTCAAACAAAAAGAGCTTAGAAACAGGAAAATAATACAAAGGGTTGGACAAGAATTGCAATGGAGTAACAGGAACAAATTAGATCCAGACAACAAAGATTCAATAGTCTTCACAAGCTAATGTCATAAACAAAAATACTGATAACTGACAGCACATACATGAGTCAGGAATGGATGGAATTCTGTTTTGGGCAAACACAGAGTGAATGATGTTAATAAAATAGTGGTGATCAGGAGTAAGCTGCAAAAGTAGAACCCAAAGTTCTGGAATTTTTCATGATTTCACATGAACTGAAAAGTTGAAAGGGATCACTAGAATGAGGAGGGGTTGTGCAGGTTCTCTCACAAAAGAGTGACATAGCTGCTAGGAAAGAGGTAAGAAAGAGGCATGTCTGACAGAGGGTCCTTTCTATATTTTTTGCCATGGCAAATTGATAAGGAGTGAAAATCAAAGCTTGTAACCCTCCCTCTGTATTAACTACCCTACCCCTTTTGGCACAAGTGACATACAAGTCCTATTTTTTAGCCCTTTTTTTAACCAACTGATCAGTGCTGAATGGCATACCACCTAGTGTGCGCATAATGGGGAGACTTCATGTTCATCTTTCAACCATGGGGATATCCAATATCAGCACATAAACACGTACCAAACTAATATGTTTGAGTGGAGGACTGAATATTTTGTTGTTAAAAACTGTGAACTGACCAGAACCAGATAAAATCCTAAAATGTGTTCATTAAATCACTTGTTTCTAATCACTATTAGAGATGAGCGAATCGAACATGACGAAGTGGAATTCGTTCCGAAGATTTGGAAAAATTCTATTCGCGACGAATCCAAAGATTAGCAAACTTCGGATGCACGAATCGAATTTTCCCAAAAATGGCGGCGACATGTGTGGCGATGGAGAAAATGGACAGAGAAGATGGGGCGGGGATCTCTGGGAAGGCGCGCAGACAAGGCGCGCTGACCCATAATGCATTCATGACATGTGATCGCATTAGCCAATCAGCAGCCAGCCAGCACTGTGTCATGGTGGAGCTATAAATCGCGGCCATCTTAGAATTCTCCATTAGCCTCCGGTCATTCAAGAGAGACAGACCTGTGTGTATTAAGGGACAGAGTTAGGGCCACAGAGACTTTAGGGCCACAGAATCGTTACTCAGGGACACAGAATCATTACTCAGGGACACAGAATCGTTACTCAGGGACACAGAATCGTTACTTAGGGCCACAGCTATCAAAGAATCGAAAATTTAAAGTGACATACACCCTTTTTTTTTTTGGTGGCTGTCGTGCACAGTTGGTGCTGCAGTTTGCCGATTGTGCAAAATAAACTGACTTTCTGCTTCACAACCACTATTGTACGTTCAAAGAGTTAAATCCATTTACACGCCGGCTGGCGGTAATATTTTTTGGGTGATTAGTGCATTCCAGTGACACAAACGTACAGTTTCCAGCCAACGGCAAGCTGCAATTGACCGATTGTGTACAATAAACTGACTTTCTGCTTCACAACCACTATTGTACGTTCAAAGAGTTAGATCCATTTACACGCCGGGTGGCGGTAATATTTTTTGGGTGATTAGTGCATTCCAGTGACATAAACGTACAGTTTCCAGCCAACGGCAAGCTGCAATTGACCGATTGTGCTAAATAAACTGACTTTCTGCTTCACAACCACTATTGTACGTTCAAAGAGTTAAATCCATTTACACGCCGGCTGGCGGTAATATTTTTTGGGTGATTAGTGCATTCCAGTGACACAAACGTACAGTTTCCAGCCAACGGCAAGCTGCAATTGACCGATTGTGTACAATAAACTGACTTTCTGCTTCACAACCACTATTGTACGTTCAAAGAGTTAGATCCATTTACACGCCGGGTGGCGGTAATATTTTTTGGGTGATTAGTGCATTCCAGTGACATAAACGTACAGTTTCCAGCCAACGGCAAGCTGCAATTGACCGATTGTGCTAAATAAACTGACTTTCTGCTTCACAACCACTATTGTACATTCAAAGAGTTAAATCCATTTACACGCCGGCTGGCGGTAATATTTTTTGGGTGATTAGTGCATTCCAGTGACACAAACGTACAGTTTCCAGCCAACGGCAAGCTGCAATTGACCGATTGTGTACAATAAACTGACTTTCTGCTTCACAACCACTATTGTACGTTCAAAGAGTTAGATCCATTTACACGCCGGGTGGCGGTAATATTTTTTGGGTGATTAGTGCATTCCAGTGACATAAACGTACAGTTTCCAGCCAACGGCAAGCTGCAATTGACCGATTGTGCTAAATAAACTGACTTTCTGCTTCACAACCACTATTGTACGTTCAAAGAGTTAAATCCATATACACGCCGGGTGGCGGTAATATTTTTTGGGTGATTAGTGCATTCCAGTGACATAAACGTACAGTTTCCAGCCAACGGCAAGCTGCAATTGACCGATTGTGCTAAATAAACTGACTTTCTGCTTCACAACCACTATTGTACGTTCAAAGAGTTAAATCCATATACACGCCGGGTGGCGGTAATATTTTTTGGGTGATTAGTGCATTCCAGTGACATAAACGTACAGTTTCCAGCCAACGGCAAGCTGCAATTGACCGATTGTGCTAATTAAACTGACTTTCTGCTTCACAACCACTATTGTACGTTCAAAGAGTTAGATCCATTTACACGCCGGGTGGCGGTAATATTTTTTGGGTGATTAGTGCATTCCAGTGACATAAACGTACAGTTTCCAGCCAACGGCAAGCTGCAATTGACCGATTGTGCTAAATAAACTGACTTTCTGCTTCACAACCACTATTGTACGTTCAAAGAGTTAAATCCATTTACACGCCGGCTGGCGGTAATATTTTTTGGGTGATTAGTGCATTCCAGTGACACAAACGTACAGTTTCCAGCCAACGGCAAGCTGCAATTGACCGATTGTGTACAATAAACTGACTTTCTGCTTCACAACCACTATTGTACGTTCAAAGAGTTAAATCCATTTACACGCCGGCTGGCGGTAATATTTTTTGGGTGATTAGTGCATTCCAGTGACATAAACGTACAGTTTCCAGCCAACGGCAAGCTGCAATTGACCGATTGTGCTAAATAAACTGACTTTCTGCTTCACAACCACTATTGTACGTTCAAAGAGTTAAATCCGGTTTTATTTTTAGGGTGCTTATTGAATTAAAGAGTATGTCAGACAACACGCAGAGGAGTGACAGAGGAGGCAATGTTTCAGGAGCGAGCAGACGTGGCAGCAGAGGAAGGGGTCGAGGCAGCACTAGTCGCAGCCAGAGGCCAGTGCTCCCGGTGTCATCCAGCGGTCGTGTCTCCACCGACAACCCTGCCGTCATCGATTGGTTGACTCGGTCGTCTTCCTCTTCCCAGGTCACCTCTGACACCTACAGCCAACGGTCGGTGGGTACGTCAGACACAACCGTTAGTTGGCATGGCCCGGGAGCAAGCCCACTGAAATCACGTGTCCTCGACCTGCCCCTGTCCTTTGGTGTTCCCTCACCAAGCGAAGTATCGCATGCTGTGGACTCAGCCCCACTGTACAATGAGGAAGAGCTAACAGAGGGCGGTCAGGAACGGGGGGAGACATCCGCCTCTTCAGCAGCCAGGCGAAGAAGTACTGGTGAGGAGAGTGGCTCGGTAGCCGGTCTAGAGACAGGTCTGTCTCCTGACCCACACGCAGCCGAGGGGGCTAGTAGTGACGCGGAGACCCTAATTGATGATGATGAGGCTGATCGCACTTGGCAGCCTCGTCGTCATCAGGCTATTGCTTCCGCATCATCAGGAGAAGAGGGTGCCAGCTTGCCAGCGAGCAAAACAGTCGGTGGGTTGCCCAGGAGGCAGCAGGGTCGCAGCAGTGTCAGTGGAGCCAAATGGCCACGGAGTAGAGCACCAGCTCCACTGCAGCCTACCACCACGGCCAGTAGTGGTGCCGGTGTGCACGGAGGAAGTAGCAGTCAGCCAGTGAGGAGTAGCGGGGGCAAAGTTTCCTACTCGGCGGTGTGGCAATTTTTCGTCAAGCCGCCCGAGGAAGTAAACGTAGCCGTATGTCGACTATGTGGCCAGAAAGTCAAGCGTGGCCAGGGGGCCAATGTTGGGACTACAGCGTTGCATCAGCATATGCAGCGTCGCCATTCGGTGGCCTGGGTAAACCGTGATAAAGATACGGCGGTTCTGCCTGCCCCAGCCCCCGCTCCATCACCCGCTCCGTTACTTGCTCCGTCACCCGACGTCAATCGCCCTCTATCAGCCAGTCAAGGCTCCAACACCTCTGCTGAGGGGAGTTGTTGCTCGTTGGCATCTTCCGCTCGTTCAGATGCTCCTTCTCCTGCTACTCCTCTTCACGGATTCCGTCAGCAGTCTTTCTTGGAATCCGTTTCCAAGAGACAACAGTTTGCGAGCACGCACCCGACGGTGCAGAAGCTGAACATCCTCCTGTCCAAGTTGCTGGTGCTGCAGTCCCTCCCTTTCCAAGTGGTGGACTCAGCACCTTTCCGAGAAATGATGGCTTGTGCCGCGCCGCGGTGGAGAGTGCCAAGCCGGCATTTCTTCGCCAAAAAGGCAGTGCCAGCCCTGCATTCACATGTAGAAGAGATGGTGGGCCAGTCTTTGAGCATGTCGGTCTCTGCCAAAGTGCACGGCAGCGCCGACGTGTGGAGCTGTAACTACGGTCAGGGACAGTACATGTCATTTACGGCCCACTGGGTGAACGTGGTGCCGGCACAGCCGCACCAGCAACTTGGACAGGTCACGCCGCTTTTGCCTCCACGTTTGCACGTCCTTGGTCCAGCAAAGATGTCCGCCTCTACCACCTCTTCTTCCGCCGTGTCCTCAGCCGCCACCCCCGTGCCAAGTCCCATTACCCGACCGGCATATCACATGTGCAGGGCGCAACGGTGTCACGCTGTGCTGCACCTGGTATGCCTTGGCGAACGTAGTCACACAGGGGAGGAACTTCTGAGTGTAATGAACAGAGAAATCGACAGATGGCTGTCTCCGCGCAAACTGAAAATCGGAACCATGTTGACCGACAACGGAAAGAACATGGAAGAAGGAAGGAAGGTTGTGCCATGCGCCATTCGCAGGTTGTTCCGTCTTATGGATGGAAGTACGACGGTATATGATCTTCTTCGCACCCACGGCATTACCTCATAAAATTTCTGCATTGCATCTGCAATCACAACGCTGACTTCCCGGATCGCCACTCAGCCATTGGACTCTTGATAGTCGTCTCCCCACACTGCTGCTGGGGGGACTTTTTAACCTAGGCCTGTGTATGGCCTTCAATTGAAGCTGCTTCCGCTCCGCCACTCTGCCATTGGACTCTTGATAGTCGTCTCCCCACGCTGCTGCTGGGGGGACTTTTTAACATAGGCCTCTGTATGGCCTTTAATTGAAGCTGCTTACGCTCCGCCACTCTGCCATGGGCCTCTTGGGTATCCCAGAAGCTGCTCAGCGGGTCAGGGCAATAAAGCTCCTGGTTCGCAGGTTGTTCCGTCTTATGGATGGAAGTACGACGGTATATGATCTTCTTCGCACCCACGGCATTACTTCGTAGAATTTCTGCATTGCATCTGCAATCACAACGCTGACTTCCCGGATCGCCACTCAGCCATTGGACTCTTGATAGTCGTCTCCCCACACTGCTGCTGGAGGGACTTTTTAACCTAGGCCTGTGTATGGCCTTCAATTGAAGCTGCTTCCGCTCCGCCACTCTGCCATTGGACTCTTGATAGTCGTCTCCCCACGCTGCTGCTGGGGGGACTTTTTAACCTAGGCCTGAGTATGGCCTTCAATTGAAGCTGCTTCTGCTCCGCCACTCTGCCATTGGACTCTTGATAGTCGTCTCCCCACACTGCTGCTGGGGGGACTTTTTAACATAGGCCTCTGTATGGCCTTCAATTTAAGCTGCTTACGCTTCGCCACTCTGCCATGGGCCCCTGTACCACCTCCTCTTGCTGCTGCCAGGTCCAGAGTGTGTCATGGGTCCCTGTACGGCCTCCCATTGCTGCTGACTTCATCGCCAGACTCTGCCATGTGCCACTTTCAGGTCTCCTTACACTGTTGGTGGGTTCCATTTTGTGATAGGGTGCTGTATGGCCTTCCATTGCTGCTGCCTCCACCGCCACCCTGCGCCATGTGCCTCTGTCGCCTGCTCACGCTGCTGACGGCTTCCGCTTTTTAACTGAGGCCTGTGTTTGGCTTCCGAATACTGCTGCATCCACCGCCACCCTGCGCCATGTGTCTCTGTCGTCTGCTCACGCTGCTGATGGCTTCCGCTTTTTAACCTAGGCCTGTGTATGGCTTCAGAATAATGCTGCCTACACCGCCACCCTGCGCCATGTGCCTCTGTCGTCTGCTCACGCTGCTGCCAGGTCCATACTGATTCATGGCCCCCTGTACCGGCTCCTCATGAACGTGGTTCAGCGGGTTTGCATCACTTAACGGCAAATCGTTGACAAACGCTGGGACGTTCAGTGTTGTGCGCATTAAGCCAGACACCAAAGGGCAGCACAGACCTGTTATTACTCGCTCAAGCATGGCTGAACAAAACCAGTCTCTACCACAAATTGGACCCAGACCTGCCCAGGGTCTCGTAAGTAGATTGCACGGAGGAGTAGAGTTTGTTATTGGAATTAACTGTGAGGGACTTTTAAACCTAGGCCTGTGTATGGCCTTCAATTGAAGCTGCTTCTGCTCCGCCACTCTGCCATTGGACTCTTGATTGTCATCTCCCCACGCTGCTGCTGGGGGGACTTTTTAACATAGGCCTCTGTATGGCCTTCAATTTTAGCTGCTTACGCTCCGCCACTCTGCCATGGGCCCCTGTACCGCCTCCTCATGCTGCTGCCAGGCCCGTAATCTGCCATGGGCCCCCGTACCGACTCCTCATGCTGCTGCCAGGCCCGTAATCTGTCATGGGCCCCTGTACCGCCTCCTCATGCTGCTGCCAGGTCCAGAGTGTGTCATGGGTCCCTGTACGGCCTCCAATTGCTGCTGTCTCCATCGCCACACTCTGCCATGTGCCACTTTCAGGTCTCCTCACACTGCTGGTGGGTTCCATTTTGTCATAGGGTGCTGTATGGCCTCCCATTGCTGCTGCCTCCACCGCCACACTGTGGCTCCACACTCTGGTTTTGGCCCCGTGACTGCCCAAATGAGTGAAGTGTGCGGTGATTCTAAGATCGACGGCACTCATCTGCATGTCATACTGACTGACAGTATTATTTCTCTTCCCCAGCAGACTCCAAGGGCATTTAAATTAAAGGTACAGTGTTCTGCACTAATATAAAGGTTCTCTGAAGCCTAGAAACACCCTTTTTATAAGTTAAATTCACAGCGAATATATTCGGCTCAAAGCGAATTTATTCGGCGAATTCGGCGAATCAGCCGAACCGAATTTTTGAATAATTCGCTCATCTCTAATCACTATCTAATAAAAAGTATCAGCAGAGGTCAGCAAGGAGTACTGGCCAAGGTTGTACAAGATAGTTCAGAGATTTGAGTGATGGCAGTGATTTAAAAGTGGTACAGGCAGCACAGATAACATTAAATGTGCTGCATGTCCAGATATTGTAAGAGTATACAATATACAAAAATGTAAAACGAGACTTTATTGACAGTATCTTTATTAAAATTACATTCTATTATACCCTCAAGAGATTAGCTCTTTCTGTGCCATATCCTTCAGAAGAAGTGAAGGAAAACCTGCCTTTTGAAGAAATAGACACTAAACAGTCTGACTGGCATTATACTGTTCTCATCATTGCTTAAAAAAAAGTTATTATATTACTGTTTGTCTCCTTGAGAGATTTTGGAGACTTCATAAAATGTAAAGGGAAAAGAGAAGTTTTAACTATTCCACTCTATCCACAAAGAAGGGGTTTCCAGGAGTTTTACTTTAAAACTCGAATCTACATAAGTCTGGGGTTTATCATTTCTATCAATTCCAAATATATTTTGATGCCAAGAATGTTACTTTTTACTTTGTTGCTTAGATTGTTAATGCTTGCCTGTCCATCCATCCAGTTGTTCTTTAGTAAAATGGATGTGCAAAATGCCTATGTATCTAGCCATGTTTCTGTGGTTCTATTTATTCACCAGCCCCGATGTCACTACAGGATATAGTACTGAATTAAACCAGAGCATGCAGTGGGCTAATGAAAAATACCTCCATTGCAGCTTGTATATATATATATATATATATATTATTTTTATTGCTAATAGTGTCAAAACAAACATAAACTAACGTGTCACATGATCTGAACGAGCTTTTGAAGCATTACCTATAGAAAATATAGGGTACTGAAGTTTGTCGCCATTTCACAGATACACACAAATTTAACTTTTGACATATCTATTTACTCGGCGCAACCTTGTATTTTATATTTTACCAAAAATGTGCGTAATTTATTGCGTGCGTTCCAGCAACCGGATGTAACATCAGAGAAAAAGCGGAAGGGATGTGTGCTGCTCAAGCCTCAATGCATTTCTCGCAGTGCATGCCCTCAGAAAGATTCCTGGACATCCTACTTAATATACTGTACCTAAGACCTAGTATACACAAGACCTGATATACACAAGACCTAGTCCTTTATGTTTGCTGGCTACTCTGTTGGCCAATGCATCACCAATCTGGAGAGTGTCCAGTCTATTTAAATATGGTGGGGGAACACTGTTCTGTTTAGAAGGAGATCTGGTCACATAATTTGGATGTTTTACTACTTATTACCACGCTATTATTTATGTATACTGTATGTGTTGTTATATATGTCAGATCTATATATATCAGAAAAAACATCAGATCTCAATGGGGAAAAATATCATGTTGGATATCTAGAAATGAAAATTATCAACCTACAGAGGACTGAATTCAAAGACACCGAGAAAATCAAAGTGCTAAATGTTATCAGTAGGCTAGTCCATTTTGCAGAAATTTTATTGCAGTAACTCAAAATGGTACTCAGTAGTTTGTATGGCTCCCACATGCTTGTATGCATGCCTGATAATGTCAGGGCATGCTCCTAATGACACGACGGATGGTGTCCTGGGGTATTTCCTCCCAGATCTGGACCAGGGCATCACCGAGCTCCTGGACATTCTGAGGTGCAACCTGGCAGCGTCAGATGGACCAAAATATAATATTCCAGAGGTGTTCTATTGGATTTAGGTCAAGCGAGCATGGAGGCCATTCAATGGTATTGATTCCTTCATCCTCCAGGAACTGCCTGCATACTCTTACCACATGAGGCTGGGCATCGTCGTGCACCAGGAGGAACCCAAGACCCACTGCACCAGCATAGGGTCTGACAATGGGTCCAAGGATTTTATCCAGATACCTAATAGCAGTCAGGGTGCCATTGTCTATCCTGTAAAGGTCTGTGCATCCCTCCATGGATATGCCTCCCCAGACCACCAAAACGGTCATTCTGAACAATTTTACAGCAACATAATGTTCTCCATGGCTTCTCCAGACCCTTTCATATCTGTCACATGTTCTCAGGGGGAACCTGCTCTCATCTGTGAAAAGCACAGGGCACCAGTGGTGGACCTGTCAATTCTAGAGTTCAATGGCAAATGTCAATCAAGCTCTTTGGTGCTGGGCAGTGAGGCCAATAGAGGATGATTGGCCCTCAGGCCACCCTCATGAAATCTGTTGCTGATTGTTTGGTCAGAGACATTCACATCAGTGGCCTGCTGGTGGACATTTTGTAGGGTTGTGGCAGTGCTCATCCTGTTCCTCCTTGCACAAAGGAGTAGATACCTGTCCTGCTGATGGGTTAAGGACCTTCTACAGCCCTATCCAGCTCTCCTAGAGTAACTGCCTGTCTCCTGGAATATCCACCATGCTCTTGAGACTGTGCTGGGAGACACAGCAAACAGTCTG
The DNA here is from genome assembly GCF_062004578.1 of Staurois parvus. NCBI lineage: Eukaryota > Metazoa > Chordata > Amphibia > Anura > Ranidae > Staurois > Staurois parvus. The sequence goes on from NW_028317949.1 coordinate 16,137,895, forward strand.
GTATGTATTGATGTCCCATCCTGGAGGAGTTGGACTACCTGTGCAACCTCTGTAGGATCCAGGTATCGCCTCATGTGACCAATAATGACACTGACCCTAGCCAAATGCAAAACAGTTAGAAAAGATGAGTAGGGAAAAAAATGTCAGTGGCCTCCACCTGTAAAACCATTCCTGTTTTGGGGATCATCTCATTGTTGCCCATCTAGTGCACCTGTTGTTAATTTAATTAACACAAAAGCAGCTGAAACTAATTAACAACCCCCTCTGCTACTTTACTGACCAGATTATTATCCCAGGAGCTTAATTGACTTGATGCTATACTCTGATTAAAAAGTGTTCCTTTAATTTTTTTGAGCAGTGTATTTTTTCCAGGCAGAATTTTTACATTTATGGCTTGCGCCTATCTTCACTTTTTTATGCATATTGGAAGTGACATTTTTGCACTTAAAGTGGCAGCTGCCTAGATTTTTAGTTTGTTGTTCTTTTGGTCATTGAATAATTGGATGGTACTTTTTCACTTCTAACTAAGTTATAAAGCATCCACAATTTATGCAGCACTATACATATCAAAGATCCCTCTCTCACAAGCATACATGCACACTAAGGCCAATTTAAACAGGAGACAATTAACTACTTGTCAACTGCCCTATAGCAGTTTTACTGCTACAGGGAGGCTGCTCTGTGCAAAATCACGTATATATACATGATCCTGCATTTCCGGGTAAGGGGAATGCACGAACGCGGTCTTTGGCTCCTGTACATGTCAATCACCATGTCCCGGGCCGGCGATTCATAGGGACCTGGCAGCAGAGGGAGCAACTGACAGGTGAGAGCTCTGTGAATGTAAAAAACACAGATCTCTCTCCTGTCAGGGGGGATGTGCCGGTTTTTATCTCTCTGCAAAGCAGGGAAATAAAAAACAGCACATCCCCTAATAAAACACAACACAGTAAAATCACTCCCTAATACACAGGTAACACAGCACCCCAGATGTTAACCCCTTCCTGTTCAGTTTCATTAGTACAGTGACAGTGCTTTTTATTAGCACTGATCACTGTATTAGTGTCACTGGAGATGTCAGTGCCAGTTAGTGTCAGAATGCCCACCGTATTATTGCAGTCAGACTATAAGTTGCTGATCAACGCCATTACTAGTATTAAAAAAAAACACCAGTATATACTGTATACCATTGTTTGTAGATGCAATAATTTTCATGCTAACCAAATAATATACATTTCTTGGGATTTTTTAAAACAAAGACATGTAGCAGAATACAGTACACTTTGGCCTAAATTTATGTAGAAATGTTTTTGTTTGAAATTTTTTTGGACATGTTTTACAGCAAAAAGTAAAAAATAGAAAACCCAGTGGTGACCAAATAGAGAACCAAGTGGTGATCAAATATCATTAAAAGAAATCTCTATTTGTGTGAAAAAATTATATAAATTTCATTTGTCTACAGTGTTGTATGAAAGCACAGTTGTCAATTAAAGTAGCGCTGTAGCAAAAGATGGACTGGTCATGAAGGGGGGTAAATCTTTCAGAGGGCAAGTGGTTCATCTAACAGCATGTCTTTGAAACATGGGAAGAAAGCACAGTACCAAAAAGAAAACCAAGCAAGCACAGAGAAAACATGCAAACCTCATGCAGATAGTGTCCTTGTTGGGATTCAAACCTGGGTTATGGACGCAATTGCTGTAAGACATAAATGCTAACCCCTAAGCCACTTTGTTGCTAATGCAACATGCTGTAAGACCAACTTCCCATAGTTCTTAGGCTAATGGGAAGGACTGAGAACTTTTAATGAAGGGGTAAACACAACAAACTAGGCTATTCATGGTAGGGACAGATATTAGTGGTCTAAACAGAATGTACTGTAAAAAAAACCCATGAAGCCTTGTTACTTTGTGGGTGTACCTAAAGGACATGATTTTGAAACACACTTTTTCACATCTTCCTTCAGCATCTTTCTTTGGGGCTTTGAGTATTTGAGCACGTTATTCAAAAAGTTGGTGACAAAACGTTAGTTCTGGAAGATTCCGCTCTTATATTAAAGAAGCTATACATATAAAATCCCAGCACACTTCACTGACTGCAGGTCTCACTCTGACCAATGTCTGAATAGTGAAATCTCCACTCTGAGTATCAAAGAGACAAAGATAACACCCTCTAAGCGCGGCATATAACAACTTTTCTAGATGAGTGGTAAATAATTCACAAGACATATAATGAGAGAGCACTTTGTCATAATAAAGTGCATCCGCTGTGGTCCAGATGGTAGATCACTGTCAAATGGTGTGAAGCCTAATAGGGCAGTGGTGCTGGTGGCTCCAAGTTGGCCTGAAGAAGGAGCACACATGCTCTGAATGAGTGCCACTCCCGCTACTCATGTGACTGGACATGACGTCAGCACATCTTCCTGGTGTACCCGAACCCATAGGAAGTGCTGGGAGCTCACATTATGCTCGCTATTTCTCCATGGTTATTCTCTTTGTCCTTGCCTATTATCTATTTATTACTAGGGCCTCTCTAGCCCTCCCAGAGTGCACCAAATACTTGTTGTTACAATTGCCACTCTGAGTATCTCCACTCAGGACCAGAAACCCCAATATTAGTATAGGCCTAGGGACAAATACCCTCTGTTCCCCAGCCCAGTTTTTCCTAGCAAACAAGGTCTATATTACCTACTATCTATTCCGTATTCAGAGTTGTTTCTCATTAATACAGGAGGTGTGTTACTGACCATATCACCAGGTGAAAACAGAGGGGGAAAAAACAAAGAAAAATTGAATGCAGCCACCCCATCTAATGATTGTTAAGCTGCAATACATGACATTTTTGTTTTTGCCTCTGGTTTTGCCAAAAAAAAAAAATGTTAGGCTATTTTCCACGTTTCACATCTAGCAGCCTCTCTTCTCTTCCTTCCATTGTGTTGCCTACAAATGTCTCTAAACTTTCCTTGGTCTGCATGTGTTTGTACTGTGCTGACTGTCCCTTTATCTCACCCTTCCCTCACATTTGACTTTGTTTATGAAGCATTTTCATTGATCCCCTGTCTCCTGTGTGACTATACTTTTTTAGTTTTTTTACTACACTTATTCCCTTTTCTTGTGTACATAGTTCTTCTGGCAGATCAGAACTGTACCCACCAACTAAAAAAAATCTTTTTTACACATAAGGGAATGTCAGTCTCCACCAATGGAGTCACTCACCAGCGGGGTAATGATTGTGCTGCTTTAGAAATCTTGATAAAGACAGTATATACAGTATATGTAATAGAAAAATCCTTTCAGTACGTTCTGCCATAGGTGTGCATTTATGAGAAATGAAATGGCAATAAATGTCCAATAGTTCGCTGTTTGTGGCAATAACAAATATACATCCTACATACACAAGGGCAGCTCAGGGCATTTTGGGACAGTTAGGACTAGGAGACAGAGGCTGGAGAAACGTCAGAAGTAATGCAGCTGAAATGAATTTCATAATGTGTTTTACATTGTTAATGATTAGGTACTGCAATGCTGCCTAAAATAAATGGACAATGCAATATTTACTTTTGTCCAGAAATTTTAAAATTTCTTCATCTGTAAGAGAAACGTTTTAAAAATTAAATGTTGTGTATTTTGCATAAAGATAAAGCACCACAACCCAACATGAAAATTCTTGCAGAGGAGAGGATCAAGTCTGTCCAAACATTGGTGTCCTTGTATCATGCAGTGGTAAATGACTGCTGCTCGGTTCTCTGGCATTCTCAGAGGAGACAGTTCTCCTCTGAATGCCTGTTCATGAAGTGGTGTGGATCGCTTCACCTAATGAGGAGAGAAGCGATCTACAAACGCATTGAACTCTAGAAAATGGCTGCTGTTACTGTAATCTTGTGAGATTACAGTAAGAGATCAGTCAAACACACAGTTTACTAAGTAGTGGTAAATTACCACTGTTTCGTTTGCGGCTCTCTCAGAGGAGATCACTCAGTACCTCACTGAACACACACACAAACTTCCCTTCCACTGTCTTGGGGGCTTTGATTGAGGATGAAGGAAGTAATAATTTCAGTTCTCTTGGGATTCATTCTTCTTTCCCCGATTCTCCACCTCTGGGCTGGAGAATCCAGAGGGAGAATTTTCACACAGATCGCCAGTGAAGGGCTGACATCGCTCCTTCATACACTGACCACTTCTGTTTCTGTCAGTGACAGAGTCTCTGTGTGCAGAGATGATCAGTGGAGAACATGTTCTCCGCTGATCATCTCTATCTCCTAAACCACTAATGATCTGAGGTCAGCAACAATCCGCAGGATTGCTGCTGATCTCAGTTTCATAAAAGGACACAATTGCATGTTTTGTGCAAACATCACATGGTGGCAAAAAGTATTGAGTGATGGGTATTGCTGCTGTCCAAACAATGTAAACCCAACAGAAAGCATCCCACAGAAAGGACCATGCTTTAGCAAACATTCACCATATCTGAAATATGATAGATATCACAAAATAGATATCGGGGAACTGGAGAAAGTGCAGAGAAGGGCAACCAAACTGATAAGAGGCATGGAGGAGCGCAACTATGAGAAAAAAATTAGAGGAACTGAATTTATTCTCTCTTGAGAAGAGAAGATTAACCACTTGCCAACCATGCTATAGCCGAATGACGGTTACAGTGCGGTTGTCCAGTTCTGGCATCATAAGATGTTCTCCCAGAACGTTCCCTCCTGCGCACCCTCGATAACTGGCAATTTTCAGAGGACAGATCGGCACTGATCATCAGTGCCCTGATGATCAGTGCCCAGCAGTGCCGCCCAACTGTGCACAAAGGATGTTCACCCCCTTATAGAGGCATGGTAAGTTCTGCATCTCCCTGTAAGCCTGTCAGATATAATAATGTGGGGATTATTTCCTGCTTTTATTTACAGCTATTAAAGAGCTGTATGGGGAGAAGTGGTACTTGGATGCAATGTAAACTGTGGGGCTTGGATGTACTGTATATTGTGGTGCTTGAGTACACTGTAAACTGTGGTGCTTGGGTGTACTGTAAATTGTGGTGCTTGGGCGCAACGTAAACTGTGGAGCTCGGGTGCATCAAAAATCTGCTCCAATGCAAATAAAGTGCACCTGTTGTGGTGACTCCAACAGGTTTAAGCTGCTGTTGCTGAACCCTTAATCAATCAATAATCCCCCCCCCCCAAAAAAGAAAGCAACAGAACAAAAAAGGTAGTCCTAAAATGGACACAATCACAGTTGAATTCAGGTGGGCATACTCCACTCTCCATAGCCACACAAACTACAATTCACTGAAAAGCATACGTAGTAAATATATGATTCAAGATATAGCACTGCTACTGTAAAGCACAAATCAGTAGTAGCACACTACACTGACCAACTATTTCTCTCTAAAAACAATGTAAACTATCCCACACTCTCAATGGACTCCTACACACTGACAAAGGGCTGTTGGGAGAGGAGTCTTTATTGTGTGGGGGATGAAACTTAGATCTAAACCACCACTGGCTAATGTAAACCATCATTGGCCAATGTTTTGCACCTTATCAAAAGTCAATTGCAAGATGTTTTTGGCCAATGATAGCTTTGGTAACGCGTTATGGGACGTTTGACGGAAAAATTCCAACCAAATGTCCCTAAAGTTCATTATTCATCTGAACACTTAATTCATTATTAGACAGGAGTTGTATAATATGCAGAGATACACAACGAAAAGCCAAAAAATATTCCCATATATTATATTATTACACAAGCAAAATTATATAATTCATTTTTATATGTAACAGGAACTGCTGCCATAGAAGCACATGTGGATTTAGGTGCGGGATTAGGAGTGGTGGGTCCCTTTGTAGTTAAACTGTTCCCCATTTACTGTACATCTCCATCGGCACAGACCCACGGGTGCTGTGTCAGCTCCTTGCCACTTGTAAACAAAAAAGATGGCAGGGGAAGTCTTTTACTACTCACTTTCTCTGCTGCTCTGACAGATGGCAATATCTAATTTAGAGCTCAACAGAAAGGGGAGAAACAGGATTCTTTCACTGGATGTTTATTTACAAGTGACAGCAGTGACCGGCTGAGCTGTCACAGAATATGAAGGTCTATGTTTGCAGAGCATCTGCAGGTCCAAACTTACAGGATCATTCAATTCATTTTCTCTCGATTCCAATTGTGTCTGCAGGGCAAGGATATATTCTCCAATAGGAAATAAAAAAAATTAAGAAGGGGAAGAAGGAGGAGAGGCCTGCTCCTCAGTAACAGTGATTGGGCTTCTAGGCCCAATAACTGCCAAAGTGGAGCAGGTCACATGTTAAGCACTGGGCAGTTTCATTGGTTGTGTCAGAGGAAGGATCATAAAAGAACTTCCAGTAAGGTGAGTATGAGGGGGACATGAAGGCCTTTGAAGAGACATTGAGACTTCTGCCCTGCATTGGCAAAACTACAATGCCTCTTTAAATCTGAATTTCAAGTATGGCAATTTTCACATAACTACCTTGGTCCAGCTGTACTAATGCAAGCATGCATTTACCATAACTGGCCAATCCCTGCGGAAGCTGGAACCAGTATAGTAGGCACCTCTACTACAGTAACATTGGTCCAAACTGGACCAATTAAACTATGCAAAAATAGCCATGCCTAGAATTCAGCTTTTAAGCTAAACAAAGAGGGAATATCACTTGGAGAACCCAAAAACAGAACAATGTAGATGCTATGATTAACCCCTTGATGCTGGCGTAACACAAATATGTGGCCTCACAGAACTGGGCTTTTTTCCATGGGGCCACATATTTGCGTACCTGCCTCTGTGCTGAGAGTGTGCCACACAGCGTGCCCCCAGCACAAAGAGCCCCGGGTCCCGTTCTAATGATCAGGACCCCCGATTCCGGGTCACATGATTGCTGTGATAACCTCTGATTGGCTATCACAGTGATCAGTCACTCTACAACCCAGCCCCTTGTTGTTTTCTCTTTCTATGAACGGAGGAGAGAGATACATTGTATCTCTCTAACTCCTGGCATAGAGGGAAAAAAATATGTTTGTAAAAAAAAAATAATAAATAAATTAATATATATAAAAAAATAAAAAATAAAGAAAAAATACCTAGATCAAGGTTTGATCTAGTTCAGTGCCAAGGTAAGTGGGTCAAGGTCAGGATCAAAGGTCAAGATTTAAAAAAAATTGGTGTTAGTGTCAGTGTCAGTGTGTTTTAGGTAAAAAAACAAAACAAAATGCGCACTGTTGTTTCTGAGCTGTACTACTAACATACACATATCTCGTATCGCTGTGATCGTCAACAGCTGGAAAATTTATTTTGGGTTGCTTTTTGATGATAGGTTATGGTAGTAACAAAAAACACAGCTAAATTAAAAAAGAAAATTTACTATTTTGGGCCAGTTTTCCTTTGATAATAAAAAAAATCAAAAGATATCCATTACCATTTACCACCAAATGAAAGCCCAATTTGTCCTGAAAAAAAACAAGGTATAATTCACCTGGATATACAAAGTAGTTGTGATGATATGTACGGTTTTACTATGACATGTCAACATTGCAAAATTGTGCTTAGGTATTTAGATTTGTTTTACCCTTAGGCGTGAAGGGGTTAAAGAAGCTTTATCTCCTGCAAGTGCTCCTGACTGTGCAGAGGAAGTCCCTATTTGCTCCAGGCTGATGAATTAAAGAATCTTCAGATCCTTTTTATTTACAAGCATTTTTGTTCTTTTCCCTACCAGTGGATACAATGCTAATACACTATAATAAATCAGTACTATATACAGATCTCCTAGCTGCAGCAGCAATCCTATTTATAAACAAGAGTGTCATTCTCCTATACTTCAGACATGCACTGTCAACTGAAAAGCTAATCACCAGAATCCTCCTGGCTGACACGCACACTGTTCATATAAGCACTACATATTCCAGCACACTAACAAACATCAAGAGACACAGATCACAGCTGTTTAAAGGAAACATAAACTTCTATCTATATTGTCTCAGCTTGGCGAGAAATCTGCATGCAAGCAGCTTCTAATATGCTGTTATAAAGGATCTGATGCAACAATGATCTCCTTTATGAATAAACATCAACTTATATACTGTATATATAATTCTTACTTTTCATTTTCACCATTTCTTTAAGTAATATGGGTGTTTAGTTTTAATAATTTTTATTGAAGTTTTTTTTTAGTGACATAACAGGGCAAGGGTATTCGGTTCATCAGTAGACATAGTAATACAACATAGTATTGAGTATTTGCCCCACCAGTTGGCTGGGGCTGATAGTGGTATGTAAAACATTGACATTAGAGGTATTCTTGCTTATGAGTTGAACCATGGTGAGGTGTATGGGTTGTCAGGGGGGGGGGTGTTAAACAGAGAGGGATGGTAAGGAGGGTAGCAAGGTAAAGGGTAAGTGTAACGGAGTAGAAAAAGGAGTACCAGTATAGATTTGGTGGACAATTTAGTTTATAATTCAATTATCAGAATTGTACAGAGCAATTTGGATTTTGTAGCCAGCAAGACCGTTGGGGTTTGAATTTATGTTGGGTGGAATTGTTAAAGGCGGATCTTTTTTCCATTTCACATTGGAAATTAAGATCCGTAATCAGTGAAGTGAGGGAAGGAGCAGTGGTAGTGTTCCATAATCTGGTGATATTGATTTTGGCCGCAGATAGTGTGTGGATGATAATAGTACGAGAGTTATGGGGAAACTTTTCATTCCCAATGTGCAGGAGTGCAAGCGAAGAATTTGGGGTTATTGAAGTTTTGGATAGTTTAGAGATTAACTGGAAGACACTGTTCCAAAAGGATCTAATTGATTTGCAGAACCACAGTATATGTAGTGTTGAGCCTATTTCACCGCAGTGTCACCAGCAAGAAAAGGAGTGTTTTGGGTAGTAAATAGATAGTTTGACCGGAGTTAGATGCCATTGGTGAAGGATTTTTAGGTATGATTCCCAGTGTGAACTACATCAGGATGATTTATGGGTGATGCTAAATGCTTTTTCCAATGAATGTGTTTTTATTGGTTGTGAAAGGATTTTCTCCCAATTGGTTAGGGATGTAGATTGTAGGGTGAATTGGGAGTTTATTATGTATGTGTAGAAAGTGGAAATACCCTTACCTGGATATTGTGGTTTAGTGAAGAAATGATATGCCGTGATTTGGATTTTTGTGAATGGGGTATATTTTTTGTTTGTATGCAGTGAACAATTCTTAAGTAGGTGAAATATTCAGTGGTAGGAAGATTGAATTTGGTTTGGAGATATTGAAAAGAGTTCATGTTGTGGCCTATGTAGAAGTCTGTCTTATTGCCTATAGCTTGTTTTTCCCATTGGGATAACTCTAGGGAGGGGGTAATGAGGTGCAGTATGTTAATTGGGGTAGGGATGTATTTGGTGACGGTAAAGTTGGTGGTTAGGAGATGGTACCAGGTTTGTAGAGTGGCTTGGGGATACATGGATGTTTTAGCTGATAATTGGTTCGGGATATTGGTGGTGTTAAGAGTAGGTTTCAGGGTTTAACCTCCCTAGCGGTCTGATTATGTCCATATTTCTGTGCTCAAAGCAGTACATTTTTTTGCATGGAAATAAGTTGTTTTTTTATTGTAGGCCTGTAATTTTTAGGAATAACTCACTGAAATCTGTCCGAACAAGAGTCTAGTAAACATCCCGGGTATGATAAAATTTGAAACACGAAATCATAAATTATAATTTAATAAATAATAATAAAAATTATAATATAATAATAATAAATTTAATTCAATAATATAATCAAACCCAAAACACTGAAATTTGAAATATTGCGCCAAGTTCGTACATCGCTGAGCAAAGTCGCAAAATCGTTTTCAGTGTCTGATGACGAATTTCCCCACAAATCATTATCACTCAATTCTGCAAGTAGTTCTGATTTACTATCGCTGTTCTCTATCCGGTCTAAAACCGCTTTTGACATAAAGGGACGTTTTTTGGACGCCATGGACATTTCTCAGTTTGCAGGCAGAAAGAACAGTAAAAATGCAGGCAGGGCACAGGACAAAGCACTAGGGACAAAATGTATGTGAAATGGTTTGATACAGTAATGTTTTACTATGTGAATTTAGTGATTTTAGTGAATGTCACTTTTTGTCATTTTCAAATTTCCCGCCGTTCCGTCGCCAGACGTCCCGACACTTGCAGAGGATGGAACCCAGATGACAGATGCCAGCATCCGCCGGATTACATTGCTGGAGACAGTGCAGGAGGGACATCGCAGGAGCGCAGGACAAGGTAAGTGATCGAGGGATCGCGGAGCAACACCGCATGGTATTCCCGAGTGTAGCTCGGGGTTACCGCTTGTGCTACTGAAACTTTACCCCGAGCTACACTCGGGAATACCGCCAGGGAGGTTAAGCGGGAGAAATGGAAAGGTTTCCATTGTGGACCAAATTTTTTCTTTTGTTGGGTTCCACCAAAAAAATATTTGGTCAAGAAGAATGGCATTATAGTAGGATTTTAGGTGTGGGAGGCCTGCTCCTCCTTTGGATGTTGAACGTATTAGAAGATTTGTGGTGCATCTGGGTTTTTTAGAGTTCCATAGAAAATTGGCAGGAGTCGCTTGTAATTTGGAGAAAAAGGTGTTGGGAATTGGTATGGGAAGTGTGCGGAATATATATAGAATTTTGGGCAGGATGTACATTTTCAAAGTCGCTACTCGACCCAATTTGGAGAGTTCTGAGGTGCGAAGGGTGGCAATTTCTTGGGGGATAGTATCAAGTAGCATCTCGTGGTTTCAGGTATATAGTTGGTCTGTTGTTGTGGTGAGTCTGATTCCTAAATAGGGAATATTGTTTTTCTCCCAAGAGTAGGGGAATTGTTTGGCTAATAGTATTTGGGTTTGAGGTGGTGTGTGGAGATTTAAAATTGAAGATTTGGGCTCCTTAAGTTTGTAGTAAGAAACTGTCGAATAATTTTGGAGGTGGGTGCGAATCGTTTGGAGGAATTTATTTGGGTTGGTTACCATTAGTATGATGTCTTCCGCAAATAGGCTAATTTTATGTTCTGTGTTGAGATGTTTTATGCCAGTAAATGTTGGGTCGTCTCTAAATTTAGAAGCTAAGGGTTCAATGAACAATGTAAATATTATGGGGGGTAATGGACAACCCTGTCTAGTACCATTTGTAATGTTGAATGTGTCCGATAGTGTTCCAACTGTTAGTACTCTAGCTGAGGGGTGGGTGTACAGTGATAGGATGGTTGTTAACATCCATCCTGTTATGCCAAATTTTTTTAGGGTCAATTGCATAAATTGCCAATGTACTCAGTCAAATGCTTTTTCTGCATCTAGAGATAATAATAGGGAGGGTTGTTTGGTGGATTCTAGATTGGGGAGAAGGGATATAAGTCTTCTGGTAGCGTCTGGTGCTTGGCGGCCTGGGATGAATCCTACTTGGTCTGGGTGTATTAAGATAGGGAGAAAAGGGAGGATTCTATGGGCTATAATTTTTGCATAAAAGTTTATGTCTGTATTGAGTAATGAGATTGGTCTATAATTTTGGACAAGCTGTGGATCTTTGCTAGGTAATATGGGTGTTTAACGATACATCAAATACATATTTTTTATTTTAAACATATAATAGGAACTATAAAATAATCCTACCAACCTGAACAACGTAAGACCCATCTACCTGCTCCCATATAGTTTTATACTTTTAGGACACCTAGTCTATGACCGTTTGAGCTCCTACCTCACTGACAACAACCTTCATGACCGCTTACAGTATGGCTTTTGCTCGCTAAATTCTACAGAAACAGCCCTACTAAAAGTCACTATCAATTTACTAACTTCTAAAGCCAATAGTTGCTACTCCATACTCATTCCACTAGACCTTTCTGCTGCCTTTGATACTGTTGACCACCCCCTCCTCCTCAACAAACTCCACTCTCTTGGCCTCCAAGTCTCTGATATTTCTTGATTCTCCTAATTTCTATCAGCATTCCTTCAGTGTTGCCTATAACTCTGTCTCCTCCTCTCTACATCCTCTTTTTGTAGAGGTCCCCCCAGGTTCTCTCCTTGGACCCCTCCTCTTCTCCATCTACACCTCCTTCCTTGGTCTCTTGATAAACTCTCATGGATTCCAATACCATCCTTATGCTCATGACTCCCAAATCTATTACTTAACTCCCTACTTCACCCTTGCAGTGTCCTCTCACATTGCTAACTTTCACCACTTTTCAAACTCAAAATTTGCAAATAACATTCCCTCCCACCTGTGCCCACTTTCCCTGACTTCTCCATCAAGATCAATAATACAACTATCAGTCCCTCCCCTCAAGGCAAGGTGCCAGGTGTAATTCAATCACTGTCCAAGTCTTGTAGACTTCAGCTTGGTAACATCTGTAAAATACACTCCATTTAAACCAATGAAATCACTAATCAACTCATTCATTCCCTTGTTATCTCTCTGACTATTGCAACTCCCTCTTCATAGGCCTACTTCTACACAGGCTATGCCCCCATTCAGTCTATCGTAAATGCTGCTCCCGGGCTCATCCACCTTACCAAATAATCAGTGTCTGCCACCTCTCTATGCCAATCCTTCCACTGGCTTCTGATTGCCCAATGAATAAAACTGAAAATGTTAAAAAACAAAATTAAAACCATTTACAACTCTGACCCAAGCTACATCACTATTTTTGTCTCAATCATAATCATATCACCAAAACCATCCTCTCTGCTCCTCCCCCCTTCCTGCTCTGTAGCTCCCTTGTCTCCCGTGCTCATCCCCAGGACTTCTCCACAGCCACTCCCTTCTGGAAGTCTCTACCCAAATCTGTTTGGCTATCTCCTACTCTATCTACTTTTAGGTGATCCCTGCAAACACATACCTTTAGGTAAGCCTATCCTGCCTTCTGTTAACAACCAAATCTTTTATTTATCCCATCAGTTCTCCCCTCACAGTTATTACCTTTTGTTCCCCTTCCCCTCCCTATTAGGATTTAAGGACTCAGGAGCATTGAATTCTATTGTTGCTGTACTGTTTCATTTTATATTGTAAATAACTGTGCAAACCTTTGGCACTATATAAATCCTGAATAATGATAATAATGGTAATATTAATAATGTACAAAGAAAGAAAACATACAAAGATAAGATTTTTTTTTTGCCTAAGAATGAATGTTTGATATGAAAGAGGTTTACTTAAAAAAAAGTGAAGAGTTCACATTTAGTAAATCACCTACAAAGCAATACATTTCTCATGGGAGTGTTTTACAAGATTAAGATATAGCAGTAATAAAGATGTGATTAATTGTTATTTTGTACTGTTTGTACTTGTTGAAAATGAATGTATTGCTTTTTAAACTACAAAAAGTAATTTATATTGCTACTATGCATCAAATGCCTGGCATGTTGTAAAATTAGACTCACAGGAGTAAATAATTGTGTTTATTGATGCAGTAATACTACATAAAAAAATGCATTTAGAGGTATTTTTTAAAGGTTAAGTGAGAATGTTTTGTGCATATTATTTCATGCAAAGCTTGGAGAAGGTGTTAAAATCATTTTTAGATGCGAAAGGACTGTTTTCGTTAAAGCAACCCTGCCACAAGATATAAATAGTAAAACCCCTGTTACCTGTTAGCATAAATTCACACTGATGTGGTACAGAATTTGCAACAGTTTCTGTGCGATTTCTGCATTGCATCACAATTGCACCCTGTCCATACAAACCGCTGTGGGTGTGTATGTTAAGTTACCAAAACACCCCAAAATCTGTTTGCAAACCGCGGTGCGATGTGTAGAATCAGTTTGCATGGGTGTGATTACCCATGCGATTTGATTCTAGTGTGGACAAAAAAAGGATCCTGCACCTTTTGGTGCAGATGTGGTCTGATTTGAGCCATACAAAATACACATAATTTCCATGTGATTTGCACAGGAATGCAGTGCGGTTCCTGTGCGAATCACATGCAATATACTGCACCGCAGAAGTGTGAACCCAGGCTACAAGATGACTGTACATTTCCCACAAGTTCTCATCCTCTGAAGTCTGCTCTGAACCCAACATTGACAGGAGTGATAATCTCCTGGGTCCCCATAGTGCTTATTGAATCCTTCCACTGACTTACAGTAGATTACAGTATTGACCAGGGGCGGACTGACCATTTGGAAACTTGGGCACTGCCCGAGGGCCCGGGGTCAGTAGGGGGCCCCATGAGATGCCCCTGGTACCTTTTTCATAGGCTTTTTTGAGTTTGGTCAAGGACACAGGAGCCCCATGATCCCCTATTGCCCAGGGGCCCCATGAGTTGTCAGTCCGCCTCTGGTATTGACATGGATATCAGAAGGGAACCTAATGAGAGCTGTGAGGGACACAGACAATTGAAAGTCTCAGGAATTTCCCAGCTGACTTTAGGGGGACAAGGACTCGTGACTGTAATAGTGTTTGGTAGCTTTAGCACTGATAAAGTAGAATATTAACAGTCTTCTTTGACAATTAACATGGGATTTACTATTTATTTTTTGCCCAGTCTGTGGGTAACACCATTACAAAATGTCAGCAAGACTCTCTATTGTCAGTTACTTTAAATACAACTGAATATTTTATCTTTTTCTCCAAAATCATAATCTGAAGAAACCCCATATTTTTTAGTGTATCACATTTTTCAAAACTGGTGAAATATTCTTGCACGCAAATATATAAAAATATATTTCCTTTCACATCCTGTCTTTTTGACAGGACATGAAGAGCTATTAAATTATTTTTAATAAGGAGGGTTAAAAATTTTGATACATTCTTTTTGTTGTTTTTTCCCCACTTCCTGTCCAAGTCACAGATAAGACAAAATAAGAAGTGAGCAGAAATCAGTTTAATGATATGATAGACTGCAAGAAAAATCTGATAAAAGTTCTAATACTTTCTTGCCACATTTAAACTGGAGAGTAACAAGTAGTGATGAGCCCAAAATAGGTTCTTGGCAGGTTCAGCAAACAAGTCCTTTCAGAGAACGTTTAGAGATCAATAATAGCCGTGTTCTAGACTAATAGGCAAGGGATTGTCAAACAGGTTACATTGTGGGCTGCACTTGAGGACATAGACCAAAGCAAGAAAAAATGCAATTCTGTTTGAAAGAGAGAATTCACATTAATATTTAGGACAGCATTTAGGACAGCATTGAAAAAAGCAGAGTTTATTCAAATAACATGCATAGGTGATGTCCTCAACCTGCTTATGAAGCAGCAAGGAACCTTATCTCCATGTTGATAAGCACAAGGGCCTCTTCCCCACAATATTGGCCCAATGGTTGTTGGGGTCTGCAGGTGGGAGATTATCAGAAACATTCATCATTTATGGTAAAAATTCTCCACTGTCATGCTTGTTGGCTGCCTCTAATTTCCACATCATGTATCAGGTATCACTTATATCACACTTATTATATAACTGTTGTTGTTTTTATTTTTTTAAATCCCTTGAACAGACAGGACTAAGTCTAAAGGACAAGCTCATCACTCATTTTTTTTTCAGATGAAAGATGTTTGCCCAATAGCAAAACTTAACATGGATGAACATTAAATCCATATTATAGAATATTGCATACTAACCTATTGACACACTGAAGAAAATTCCACTACCCTGTTTACTGCCACTAGGACCAGAAGGGAATGTACAATGGCTTTGTATATATTATATTTAAGTATGATCAGAACTATGAAATTAAAACATTTTGTTTACAGAACTCAATAGCTCAAGCTGTGAATTAATCAAAGAAGTGAGTCATCCTATCCATTCTCCCAATCTCCTTATTGCTCTGTCATTTAAATTAGGGACAGTGTCTCTGAACACAAGCCACATCTTCTATGAGCTCTCTTAGGGAACTATTATATGAATGGACTTGTGAGCCACTGGAGTCAAGAATCAGTGTGTTAGGTCGCTGGAATCTTTACTCACCCTCATAAGATGTATACTATATATAAAAACAATTGATAATTACCGCACTCTAATACTACCGTGCCAATACTATATGCTTAAAAATGCAACTAATTAATATATACTGTGAAAATATCAACTTATAAGCTGCATTACCAAAATTAATCAAATTATATTGCCACAGTGTTTTATAAAAAAATAAATATAAATAAAAAATGTGTGAATAAATCCAATTGTGGTAATTTTACAATATAAGTATCTCATTAGAAATAAATAAATTAATTAATTCATAAAGTCCAATGTGCAAATTGTGCAAAACGAAAAATAATTATATATATATATATAAAAATTAATTGAAATAAAAAATATATATTTTTTAAATATATATAAATATATATGAAGTTCAACAGAAGAAAATGTGCAAAAAAGGAAGATGTGCAAAAAAGTTTTTTTTAAGTTCAGCAGGGAAAAGATGATGATAATATACTCTCCTTTCAAGCTGCTTATGGTTGTGTAGCTGGAAACATACAGCTTATCTTCTGAACCTGTATAGGTATAAGGATTTCTCCCTCCTAAAGCCTCTCCTCACTCCTCACTCCTCACTAATACTCAATGTATCCTCATATGACCCATAGGAAAAAAGGAATAAAAATATGGTGCCTTATCCAAGGTAAATAAAAACAAACACTCTTTAATGTGCTCCCATAATGCACTCACATTGTTCAAACAGTAAACACGCATGTATTGTGATTTAAACCACAAAGTGCGGTAATGATCAGCCTCGTAGGAGTGTTATCACACTCCGTCAGTACTCGCCGTAATGATGATCCGATACGTGGTGAAGTCACTGCCCCTCCCCAACGCGTTGCGCCACAGGGAAAACGTAGCTTCGTCTGGGGGATGTAGTAAAAATCTCTTAGGGAACCTTACAGTACTCTGGAAATCATTTGTGATTAATATATTAATCAAATATAAAACATAATTTTAAGTTTTAAAATATGTCCCTTCATATGTGCAGTCTAATTTATGCATAATATTACACGGTCTCAGTCATTATGAAATAGGAGGGTTTTATTCTATCAGCCTAGGTATGTAGTGTGGCAGCATATGTGAGTTACAAACAGACAGTATATGTTTTTTAAGTGACAGTATGTTTTACAACTATGTACATTACTGTTTTTATTGTTTTTTTTATATCTGTATGCAAGCCACTTATAAAATGGGTAGAACAATAATGAATCAGTTTTATAATGAGGAGGATCACATTTTTAGATGTGTTCTTATTTTAGTGCTTTTGACATACAACAAAATAAAATGGACATGAATGAAAAAGATGCCCTTAAAGTTTGCTTGGTAAAACGTATAATAGGAGGTAATGCAGTAAAGTACCAATGCAATCTGTCATGTTACATTAAAATGCTTTGGTATCAGCATATTTAATATCTGGCAAGTACTCTTTGATGATAAGTCATCACAACAGCAAAATCATTATGCATATTCTGTCTTGCAGTTCCTGATTAAGCTTTATTTCAAACTCAGAAGGAAGATTTAACATTCGCCTAATAATATTTACAGAAACAACTACATTTTAGCACAACTGAAAGTGACTGAAAATGAAACAAACATTAGCTATCAAATAGCAAAGAAAATAAAGAAAACATATTGGATGTTATAACAGTAGCATATTATATTGTAGGCGCTCTTATACTATATCCACATGTATACCCATTTCAACAATGCTTGTTGTCTTTTTATGTTATACCAAAAACATAAAAAGGGGCCATTTTTGCAGGCAATGATCATCAAATCAGATGAATCACCGATTGGCTAATTTTTGGTCCAACTGAATATTTGCTTACTTATGTGCCTAATAACTCAATTCCTAAATGTTGGCAAATATAATTAGAACCAATTTTCTGCAGAATAGCAAATTATTCATGCATATATTTAAAAAAAACTAAAATCAGCATTTCACCAGTATGCCCATTTGCCTGACTGTTCCACTCATTCCTGTTTTCTGTATTATCCTTAAAAAAAGTATAGCTGAAATTAAAGTTTGGCTGTTTTATGTAACCAGTATAAGAAGTGACCTCACATCATACAGGAATGGGGATTACAAGCAATATATACGTAGATATTGAATACATTGTTTACCATACAAACAGAAACTCAATACTACAGAATAATGAGTAAAATTTTATGGATGTTTAATGCTGTTGTCTGCTCATAAAAATGTTTTACTTTAGCAATAAAATAAGGATACTTAATTAAAAAGTAAGAAACATGAGAACCCTGGGCCAAATATATGAATATTATATTAAGATTACTTTTTCAGTAAGGTGGGGCAGGTGCCTTCTTTGATTCTCTCCTGATCTGAACTTCTGTTTCTTTCTTTCTTTTCTGTTTGTCCTTTCCTTTTTTGCAATTTTGATGCCAGCCCCTAGTAATGAGCAGGATACCTCAAAGAGCTCCTGGCTGTGAAATGGGTTATGTTTGGGGGGCACATTATAGAGATGTTATGGGAGTTTATGCATTTCCCTCCTTTATCTGATGTGTTCTTTGCGAGTAATACGGATTGATATGGAAGTTGAGGGCATGTGCATTCTCATGTTCTACCAAACATTTTGTTCTCTGCACCAGCCTGTTTTTACATTACTGCTGTCTTTGTATTTTGCAGAAATGTCAATACAAATTTGAAAGAGAAAAAAAGGCAAGAAAATATAGTGTGAACCATTGAAGTATTATTGAAGATACAGTGGATATAAAGAGTCTACACACTCCTGTTGAAATGTCAGGTTTCTGTGATGTAAAAAAATGAGACAAAGATAAATCATTTCAGAACTTTTTCCACTTTTAATGTGACCTATAAACTGTACAAAAACAAACTGAATTCTTTTTTTGGGGGGGGGAGTAAACATAAAAAAAAAAAATAACGTGCTTGCATAAGTGTGCACACCCTCTTATAACTGGGAATGTAGCTGTGTTCAGAATTAAGCAATCACATTCAAAAGCATGTTAAATAGGAGTCAGTACACACCTGTCATCATTTAAAGTGCCTCTGATTAACCCCAAATAAGATTCAGCTGTTCTAGTAGGTCTTTCCTGACATTTTCTTAGTTGCATCTGAGGGGTGATGTGAAAAGGGCTGTGCACAGGAGATGCCCTTGCAATTTGACATATTTAGAGCTTTTTTGCAAGGAAGAATGGGAAAATATTGCCAAGTCAAGATGTGCCATGCTGATAGACTCATACCCAAAAAGACTGAGAGCTGTAATAAAATCAAAAGGTGCTTCAACAAAGTATTACGTTAAGGGTGTGCACACTTGTGCAACCATATTATTTTACTTTTTTATTTTTACTTCCCTCCACCTAAAATATTTCATTTTGTTGTTCAACTGAGTTGTACAGTTTATAGGTTACATTAAAGGTGGAAAAAGTTCTGAAATTATTTATCTGTCTTATTTCTTTACATCACAAAAACCTGACATTTTAACAGGGGCGTGTAGACTTTTTATATCCATTATGTGTCTAGCTTTTCTGAGACTTACTTTATTTTGTTGCTGTTAAGCCTCGTTCATACCTGGGAGTAGCAGAAATGTGAAAAGGAATTTCTGTCCAGATTTCTGCAAGTGCATGGACAATGCACTACAATATGAAACATGCTTGCTGTGGCATTATTCCTTAATGGCAACCCAAATATGGGTAGCAGTCACATAATTTTACCCCACATTTTCCACGAGATAAAAACACACAAAAATGTGCTATGCAAAACACGCTCGGCTCATGTCCAAAACTTCTATAGTGAGTTTTTGGAGTGGAGGGAGACCCATTCAAATGAATGGCGCTGCTCCAAAAAAGCGCTATAAAAACACGCTAAAACACAAGGCAGTAGTGTCACTCAAGTGTGAATGGAGCCGAACTCAGTTACATGGACCTTTAAACTATGATCCCATTTTCATTGGCTTAAAGAATCATCTGTGATGTGGGTGAGCTTTCCATTGCCAGCAGAGTATTGAACTTTCTCTTATACACCCCTATAGTTACAATTTTTTAGAGGGATTTTTGCACCAAACATTATTTTGGTACCACACTAAATTAAAGAGCAGTACATATTATACAGTATTGGCTACAACAGAAATGTTCTCATGGCATCCTTAAACAACAGATTGTAAAAGTCTGAGCGGCCATCCTGACACTCACTAAAAGTCCAGGATTTTCGGGCATTCTTAATGAAAGTATACAGAACCCACATTTATATGACCTTTCAAAATACCAGAACAAAGTTTTCTATTTTAAGATTTTTACTACAGATATTTAATTCATTTTGCGGGACTTTTCATATAGCGAATAGTTCGTAAACCGAAACGCTGTTTCCCATAGGGATGCATTGAAATCCGTTCCTGAGGTCAGAGAAAAGTAAATGCTACTAAAATACTGCATGAGTTATTTTATCAAGTCTTGCGGTATTTTAGTAGTGACAACCATGTGTTAATGTTTCAGCTGTCAGAAGGGTTCCCCACTGACAGCTAAATGTAAAAGAATTGCTGGTAATTAAAAAAATAAATAAATAAAATGGTGTGGGGTCAATCACGATGCCCGCCAACCCAAAACAAATTAATTTAAAAAACTGACTCTGCTTCCCATGCTGGCTCCAACCGTCTGCCTGCTCCAGTGGTTTGACAGTTCTTAAATAGGTAAGGACGGGGCTACCCGGGGACATCACGC
The DNA here is from genome assembly GCF_062004578.1 of Staurois parvus. Taxonomy (NCBI): domain Eukaryota; kingdom Metazoa; phylum Chordata; class Amphibia; order Anura; family Ranidae; genus Staurois; species Staurois parvus. The sequence goes on from NW_028317949.1 coordinate 16,158,523, forward strand.
TTGTGACCCCACCCATGTGGGAGCCCCCCTGCCCCAAAGCCCCCTACTGTTGAGAGCATGTGGCCTGATATTCAGGAGGGGGGTGCTCTCTCATCCCCCCCTTTCCTGACCTGCTGGCCTGCATGCTCTGATAAGGGTCTGGTATGGATTTTGGGGGGGACCCCTACGCCATTTGTTTTTAAAATTTTGGCATGGGAATTCCCCTCAAAACCCATACCAGACCCAAAGGGCTTGGTATGGATGGGAGGGGGGACCCAGCACCATTTTTTTTTTTAATGGTGCCGGTTTTTAAATGTAATTACTGCTTTTTTATTCTTCACTATAGCTCGGAGATTCAGCTGTCACTTTCCCCCCCAACTAAAAGAAAGAAAGTTTCCATTTAGTTTATTTCCCTAAGCTAAAAGAAACAATGTTTCCTTTTATTTTCCTAAAAGAAACAAAGCTTCCTTTAACTGCGGGGAAAGTGACAGCTAATTCTGTGAGCTATAGTGAATAGTGTATAGCTATAGTATTGCAAAAAAAAATGTTAAAACATTTGTAAACCAAGTCATTATTTTCAATGGATTTTCATTCATAAACCGAAAGTTACATTAACCGAGGCATTTGTATTTACTTTCACCTGTATTTAATGTTCTGTTCTTGGACATTCACAATGTCTGCATGTGGCAACTGGCATTCCATTCTACAACTGCCAGTTTTTTATGATTTATGTTAACATGCAAATAATTGTACATGGTGACCATTACTTTCTCTCCATATGTTTTGCTTTCTGCATTTTCATAAACAGAAGTAAAATGCTTTTCTGAACAAACCTTTAGCAGCAACACCTTAATGAAAGTCATTTCATTTCAGTGCTGCATATTTCAGAAACCTTGCTTGAAATAGAATAAGAAGGTATTCTTCATGCTTACAGACCCTACACTAACAAAATACTAACAGTTATACTTCAAGAGTTTTGTAGATAAATGGGGGATTGATTTACAAGAACTGGATAGTAAGAAATTGGGTCAGCTCTGCATAGAAACCAATCAGCTTCTAGGTTTTATTGTGAAAGCTTAATTGAACACGCTGGAGTTGGAAGGCAATTGGCTACCATGCACAGCTGCACCAGATTTCGCATTTCCCAGTTTTAGTAAATCAAGCTCTATAATACATTAATATTAAATAACTTCCAAATGAATTAAAACTATCTATTGTTTGCATCTGCTGACTTACTTTGGTGAGACTGAGAGCAAATCTACCATCTGGGCTATAATTGCATAAGTTATTGTAAGTGTGACTTCTCAGATTTAATACATTTTCTTTGGGACATGGCATATTTATCAGTGTTAGATAAACCCAGCTGTATAAAAGTCTTTATCATTTACCAAAGTTTACTTGCATCTACTTTGCTATTTCTCAACCAGATATTTATGAGCAGACAGTTCTTGGAAATATTTAACTGCTGAATAATTAAAAAAAAATGCTTCTGATTCCATATAAGTATGGAAATCAATGCTTTGGTAAGGCCGGCCTTTAAATTGATGCATTAGGGTATGATACAAGCAAGAGCAAAACAGCTTCCACTTTAGTGTTATGGCACTAAATAATTAATAGGTCCTATTTAAAGCTGTATTAAACACAAAACAAAAAATGTATTATATTGCAGCTTACCAATCATTAGATGTGGTAGCTGCATCAGTTTTCTTTTCTTTGGCTTTTTTCCTCTCAGTTTGTACCTGGTGATCTGGCTGGTAACACATCTCCTGTATAAGTGAGACACAACTATAGAGGAATGCACACAGGAGGCACAGCATCCAGCAGTTGTGTCAATCTGGGTGGGAGGGGAGTGTTAAATGTACAGTATAAGCAGATTTGAATACAATAACAAATTGAAGCCAATCTCCAGCTGACACTTTATAATCAGTTACATCAACATTTTTTCCTTTTGGGATATTCTCAATCTACACTTCTTCCCTGGGCCAGCTTATAGCTTTCCATGGTTTCCAATACCATTTCTATGCTGATGACACACAAATCTATCTCTCTATTCCTCAGCTCACCCCATCAGTTTCCTAACGTATCACTGATTTACTAACAGGCATATCAGACTGGATGTCATGCCACTTCTTAAAACTCAATCTATCCAAAACGGAGTGCATAATATTTCCTCCCCCATGTGCCTCTTCCCCTGATTTCTCAGTCAGGATTGATCGCACAACTATAAACCCATACCTGCATGCCAGGGTGCTAGGGGTAACCCTGGATTCTAGACTATCCTTTCAGGCTCATATCCAATCCCTGTCCAAATCATGCTGTCTCAACCTCCGCAACATTGCTGAGCAAAGTCGCAAAATCGTTTTCAGTGTCTGATGACGAATTTCCCCACAAATCATTATCACTCAATTCTGCAAGTGGTTCTGATTTACTATCGCTGTTCTCTAGCTGATCTAAACTGCTTTTGACCTAAAGGGACACTTTTTGGACGCCATGGACGTTTCTCAGTTTCCAGGCAGAAAGAACAGACAAAATGCAGGCGGGGCACATGACAAAGCACTAGGGACAAAATGTATGTGAAATTGGTTGAGACAGCAATGTTTTACTATGTAAAATGTAAAAAAAAAAAAATGACATTATTTAAAATTTTTAAATTTCCCGCCGCTGGCGGTGCCCGTACGTCCCGACGTCACAGGGACAGGACACAGAAGCCGGATGCCGGCATCGGCTGAAGGAGATGGCCGGGGACGCTGCAGGGGACACATCGTGGGAGCGCATGGTAAGGTAAGTGAAGAACAAATGCCGGAGCAGTGCCGCATGGTATTCCCGAGTGTAGCTCGGGGTTACCGCTCTTGGTACTGAAATGTTACCCCGAGCTACACTCAGGAATACCGCCAAGGAGGTTAACCAATGATACCAAAAAGCTGCTAATTCACTCCCTGGTTATCTCTCACGTCAACTACTTCAACTCCCTCCTCATGGGCTTACCTGTACATAGGCTATCCCTCCTCCAGTTCATAATGAATGCTTCTGCCAGGCTCATCCACCTTACCATTCAGTGACTGCTACCCCTCTCTGCCAATCCCTCCACTGGCTTCCACTCATCTAACGAATACAATTCAAAATACTAATAACAACTTACAAAGCTATCCACAGCTCTGTCCCCAGCTACATCACCAACCTGGTCTCAAGATATTAACCAAATTGCTCTCTTCGATCCTCCCAAGACCTTCTGTTCTCTAGTTCCCATGTCACCTCCTCCCATGCCCACCTCCAGGACTTCTCATCTTATGGAACTCCATACCCCAATCTGTCCAGCTATCTCCTAATCTATCAACATTTAGACAATCCCTGAAAACCCTTCTCTTTAAAGAAGCTTATCCTACATTTTATTTCCTCCATCAGTTCATCCCCCACAGCTATTACCTTTTGTATTACTCAACCCTTCCTCTTAGATTGTAAGCTCTAACAAGCAGGACCCTCTGTCTCCTCTTGTACCAAATTGTATTATAACTGTACTGACTATCTTAATTTTGTAAATCACTGCAAAAACTGTTGGCGTTATATAAATCCTATATAATAATAATAATAATACTGTGGATGGGTGGCCCATACAGGCACAGCGATATAATTGTACATCACTGGCCTCTTCCAGGTTCAGGGTGCATGTGTGTGCCTCTGCCCGCTGACTCACACTGTGATTGTACACAATGGGAATTTGTCAGAAGGTCCTAGCCAATGATTTATGGCTGGGGCCTGATGATCAGTTGTGCCCAATCACAGCCCAGAATCCTGTGTTGACAATCAACACAGGACTGTGCACAGAGTGAACAAACTCTCTGTTTCTTCTCCCTGCTAAGTAGGGAGAGGAAACAAAGAAATATTTGGTAAAAGTCAGCACACAGTGAAAAAATTAACACTTGTCAGACACACATTTAAACTCTTGGTTACCAGAGATTTTAATCCCCTCCCAGCCATTGTTATTAGTACAGTGATAGTGTGTATAGTATTATCACTGATCACTGTATTAGTGTCACTGGTGATGTCAGTGGCAGTTAGTCAGTTTCCACCCAGTGTCAGTTATTGTCAGATTGCCTACCGCAATAACACAACCCCACTATAAGTCACTAATTACCGCTATTAGTAGTATAGAATAAAACCTCCGGTATATAAACCACAGTTTATAGACACTATAACTTTCACGCAAACAAATCAATATACACTTATTAGGATTTTTTTCCAAAGACATGTAGCAGAGTACATTTTGGCCTAAATTTATAAAAAATTTTGATTTTGTAGATTTTTTTATTGGGAATGTTTTATAGCAGAAAGTAAAAAATATTGCTTATTTTTTCAACATTTTGGTCTTTTCATTTATATAATAAAAAATAAAAACCCCAGTGGTGATCAAAAGAATGCTCTATTTTTGTGAAAGAAATTATATATATTTTGTTTGGGTACATCGTTTCATTACTGCATAATTACCAGCTAAAGAAACGCAGTGCTAAGTAGCAAAAAATTACCTGTTTATGAAGGGGGTAAAACCTTTGAGAGCTAAAGTGGTTAAAAAACCCTGCAGATATGGATCGATTGGCATTATCAGGAGATGCTAGGGCTTTGTCTGACAACATGACCCAGCATTCAGCTGTATCTGTAGGCTATTTAAGGATGCAGCAGCTATGTGCAGGCACCTCCAAGTAGTTTATTTTGTAAGAACATACAGGTGAAACTCGAAAAATTAAAATATCGTGCAAAAATTCATTTATTTCAGTAATGCAATTTTAAAAGTGAAACTAATATATGAGATAGACTCATTACATGCAAAGCAAGATAGTTTAAGCCGTGATTTGTCATAATTGTGATGATTATGGCTTACAGCTCATGAAAACCCCAAATCCACAATCTCAGAAAATTAGAATATTACATGCAATCAATAAAACAAGGATTGTACATAGAACAATATTGGACCTCTGAAAAGTATAAGCATGCATATGTACTCAGTACTTGGTTTGGGCCCCTTTTGCAGCAATGACTGCCTCAATGCGGCGTGGCATGGAAGCTATCAGTCTGTGGCACTGCTGAGGCGTTATGGTCTTCCAGGATGCTTCAATAGCGGCCTTCAGCACTTCTGCATTGTTCGGTCTCATGTCTCTCATCTTTCTCTTAGCAATGCCCCATAGATTCTCTATGGGGTTCAGGTCAGGCGAGTTTGCTGGCCAATCAAGCACAGTAATCCTACGGTCATTGAACCAGGTTTTGGTGCTTTTGGCAGTGTGGGCAGGTGCCAAGTCCTGCTGGAAAATGAAGTCAGCATCCCCATAAAGCTCGTCTGTGGAAGGAAGCATGAAGTGCTCCAAAATCTCCTGGTAGACAGCTGCGTTGACCCTGGACTTAATGCAGCACAGTGGACGAACACCAGCAGATGACATGGCTCCCCAAATCAACACAGACTGTGGAAACTTCACACTGGACTTCAAGCATCTTGCAGTGTGTGCCTCTCCATTCTTCCTCCATACTCTGGGTCCTTGGTTTCCAAATGAGATGCAAAAGTTGGACTCATCAGAAAAAGAGGACTTCGGACCACTGAGCAACAGACCAGGTCTGTTTTTCTTTAGCCCAGGTAAGACGCTTCTGACGTTGTTTGTTGATCAGGAGCGGCTTGACAAGAGGAATATGACATTTGAAGCCCATGTCCAGGATCCATCTGTGTGTGGTGGCTCTTAATGCACTGACTCCAGCCTCAGTCCACACCTTGTGAAAGTCCCCGACACTTTTGAATTGCCTTTTCCTGACAATCCTCTCCAGGCTGCGGTCACCCCTGCTGCGTGTGCATCTTTTTCTTCCACACTTTTCCCTTCCACAAAACTTTCTATTAATGTGCTTTGATACAGTTCTTTGGGAACATCCAACTTCTTTTGCAATTACCTTTTGAGGCTTTCCCTCCTTATTGAGGGTGTCAATGATGGTTTTCTGCACAACTGTCAGGTCAGCAGTCTTTCCCATGATTGTGATTCCTACTGTACCAGACAGAGAGACCATTTAAAGGCTCAGGAACCTTTTGCAGGTGTTATGGTTTAATTAGCTGATTAGAGTGGGACACTTTGAGCCGAGAATATTGCACCTTTTCACAATATTCTAATTTTCTGAGATTGTGGATTTGGGGCTCTCATGAGCTGTAAGCCATAACCATCACAATTATGACAAATCATGGCTTGAACTATCTTGCTTTGCATGTAATGAGTCTATCTTATATATTAGTTTTACTTTTTAAGTTGCATTACTGAAATAAATAAACTTTTGCACGATATTCTAATTTTTTGAGTTCCACCTGTATAAGGGACACCAATATATTCACTGAACAAGAGTGTACTCTTTACAACTTCAGTTAAAGGATCATGCATGCTGAGTGCGAGAATGTCTTGAAAACACACAAACAAGAATTCCTATACTATTTGTGGTATTTCTCTCTTGTATATTTCCTTAAAGTATAGTGGAATTATTAAAAACATACATGTTGGCAGAAAAAAGCTATGAAACATCCAGAAATGTGGGGCTGAAGAACAGTGAATTCAACAACACATTACAACACATTAATTTCAATTCCAAAAGACTATAATACATAATAAAAAAATACCATAAAGAGTGATGTTAGAGCATAAAATGAATTTGAAGCTTTATAAATTTGCCTCTATAATTCTTTCGTTTTAGAACACAAAGTGCATTAATAATTTACGCAGTCTTACACATCTGTTGATGTGTTTTTGTTTAAATATTTTCACAACAAATAAGTCATTTTCACATATTAAATTACTATGCTAAAAAGCTGCTAGTAAATGGTATTGATACTGTAAAAATTCAGCGATTAATCAACATTTTTAGAACACACAGCTCATGTTCCTACAGTGGCATAATATGAACTGTTGCAACTGTCCTTTATTAAGAAGCAGTGCCGAGAACAATTACAGTTATTGAAGAAAATGTCTAATACTGTAGCGATCATAAATTTGGCTCAGAATAAAATCTGCTTGCTGTAATTTTTATATACACATGTCTAGTGCATATCATTAATGAATACTTGTCTTGGAATTAACACAGATCCAGTGATAGTTGAAGACTCCCACAGAGCCTTGTCTAGTTTTCATTATGAACTCCCACAAGGAGGTATGGATTTAGAAAATAATTTGAAAAGAATCAACATCATATGTAGTGTGGGATATTATTAATTTTTTAATTTTGTTTGCTGTTACTATATTTTACTAGTATTTTTCATAGGCATAGTAACATTAATTTTAGGGGCATTAAAGGATTTAAACATGAATTAATTAATAAATGAATACATATTACTGCAGATAAAACAAAAGATGATGGTATAACAATGTTGGTGTGTGTTAAACTAGCATGTTCTGGACTATGACAAGGAATCTTTATAGCAGTGTCCTATTATTTATTACTTCCCTGAGCAACACTTTAAGATAAACTTTAGAAAAACTGTCAAACTTACATTCGAAGTACATATACTGTATATCAAGTTCATTTAACTTCCAATAGTTTGTAGTTTTGTCCAGCCAGTCCACAAATTTACATATTTCTACCAGACAGCTCTTTCAAGTTGGTCTCCTCAATTTTCTCCACTTCAGCTTAGCAATTCATCTTGGTACCCTCTTTGTCCCCAGCCTGTGGCAGAGGAGGTTTTCTCTCTTCTTTCTCCTCCTTTCACTATGTTGCTTATCAGCACATGGACATACAGTCCAGAAGACTTGGATTGGCATGCAGTTATTCCTCTTCCTCCAAGAGTATTGTAGTGAAGGAGTTTAGAGGAGCCAATATCCAGAAATATTTAGGTTTCCATACTACTGCAATTAAAGCACAGTTCGCATGGAATAATCAGGTTTTTTTTTATCAGTACTCAAGCAACTTAGGGTTTACATTTTTTAAGAAAATGAGTATAGTATGCATCCCTATGCATTTTGGAAATCATTTCAGAAAAAAGCACGGGAGCAAAGACAGAGCCCACATACCTCTATGTTAATAAAGACTACTAGACCCGATTTTGTGGAATGAATGGCCACGGCCGTTTAATATTGGTATAATAAAATACAATTTACCAATAATAATTATTTGTTTATTTATAACAATATGTATAGTTACTCTAACAGACCACCAAATAAGTACAGTACATGTTTATACATACAAATGGTTCAGCCATTAAAGCTCAAACCAAAAAACAGTAAACCCTTAAAACCAACTATCCCCTACTGCAGAAGGGACAAAACCACACAATAAAGGACCACAACAAGGGGAGGGAGGGATGCTTCTTATTTGAAAAAAAAAAAAAAAGACATGACAGGTATGTAGCAAATCAAATTAATTTAACAACTTAACTGCCCATTTTATTCGGTCCCAGGTCCCCTTTAAATTGCTTATTGCTGAAGGTTCTTATTGATTTTCTGCTGTGTAGACTTCTGGGAAATGCAGAAAGCCACCGCCATACTCAAAGATAAGAAATTTTCAGGGAGTTCTGTACACAGTGTAGAGTAAACTCACTGAGTTTGCCATATTGCAAGAAAGTGACATTTGACTTTTTGTCCATTTTAGTATTACAGATTGAAATAGAAAGAGCTTTAAAAATCAATGGACAACAAGACCACAGCAAGGAAATTGCATAGTAACATTTTCAAGTTAAAGGTATGCACTTTGTAGGGGGATGGGGTTGGTTTGTTGCTGTGAACAGCACTTGCAGGGAGCTAGATCCTTCTGTTCTATCCTGGCAGTATTTCTGCTGATGCAACATCACACATCGCTGTTCACAGTCCTGGGAACCCAAAATACTTATGCACCTAAAAACATTGTAAAAGTCAGCCAGGAAATGACCAAAGTAGTGAGAGAATGGCTATCCAAGTATTCCTGGAATCACCCCCAAGATAGAAGTGGGTCTTCCCCACCACAAAACTCACACTAAACAGATCCAGCTAAGCAGTACAGGAATGGAGAGTCCTCATACCACACTGTTACAGGCACAGGGGCACTGGCCTCTGACAGGGTGACTTCTGGCATTTCCAGTAAGCAGGTCAGTAACAAGACACAGTGAGAAGCAAACGCTGTTTGGCAGAACAAGAATGTCATTCATCAATGTCAAACTTCAACACAAATAGATTGCAGAAAATGAGAGACAGAGCTTACAATGCTAAGCAGAAGATATGCAACACTGCAGACACTAATAATCTACCTGCTACAGATACAGTTCAGAGATATCTTTCAGATCACAATGATAAATTTGGGGTAAGTGGAAGTCTGCCTGCACAGTAAAAATTTTCATTTTGTGGGTTCTCCCAGGAGTTTGAAGGAACACAATCTTTAACACTTTGTAGAAAATGTGTTTAAAATGTTATAGGTGATGGTTTATTAGCTATAGAGAGAATGCACCATGTTCCTAAGCATCCTTTCTCTCCAGCAGCTGCACTCTTCTCACTAAAATATTGCACTTTAGGGTTAAGAAAGCAGTCCTGCATAATGCCAGGACCCTAGTGCAGCTTAAGTATGATGGCAATTCTATTGCCATCCCTAGCCATGTATAGAAAGGGGCAGAGCTAGCATTGATATTACTGACCAAATATAGCCACTTGGCCATATTTCGGCAATGGCATTAACCAATTAGGGTAATATTCATATTTGGTCAATTAAATCCCTTTTGTCTCCTGGGTCCTGCTGGGTTTTTCTTAACTTTTTTAGTGCCAGGGACTGAGATATCTCATTCAGCTGTAAGTGATGGGATTGGATCGGTTCAGCAGTCTGTGGATTTTCTTTCTTTTTTTGGGTCAACAGGCAATGTTAATCATAATTGACATGGATCTGCATCACATGAAGATGTGCCTGGCTATGGATATACACTGTGCTAAATTTTTTTTAATAATGGAGTTGTTAAAACCTGTGTAAGTGTATTTACTTTTCACTATTTGTGTGAATGAGTAGGGTCACTATGTTTTGTGGTGGTATCACGATGTACTTTTTGTGAATGAATAGGGGTACTTTGTTTTGTGGTGGTATCACAATAGTAGTATCATTGTTTAAGGGGTCTTCCAGATTCTGAAAATCCCTCTGCCTGGCCAGGCTGCATGTTGGAATAGGGTATGGTAAAGATTCTGTGGGGAACCTATCATTTTTTCTTTTTGTGTGGGATTACCCCTTAAAAATCCATAACAGGTCCAAAGGGTCTGGAATGAATATTGCAGGGGCCTCATGCTTTTTTTATTTTTTTGCACGGGGTCCCCTGTGATATCCATGCCAGGCCCTCAAAAAGAATAAAGGAATATTATATCTAGGGGGAACCTCATACCATTTTTGTGGGATTGCCCCATCTAGGATAAGGGTCTGGTATAGCTAAAGGGAGTCCTTGGTAGCTTTATTTAAAAGCAGAATAATGCAGCTGGAAACTATAATTAATGGCAGTTTACATTTTAAAATCTAGCTTGAATGGCCACATTTAGAGATGGATAGTTTGTGTACACAAATCCTGTTTTCAACTATCTTTCAGGCATAAAAGTGGGCAGAGGTCACATGAACTGGCTCTTGTTGAGGGGACCCAAAAATGCCTTCTTTATCAAGCCCAGCAAATTTTAAAGGTGGCAATATAAATGGCTTCCTTCCTTTTTTAATCAAAATCAAAATAGAAAATACTTTACAAACCACTGATGAAAATATTATGCCTTTTTTACACTTATACTTTTACAAAAAACAGACTATGATTTTACTGACCTTTTGACCTATCTTAATGCCCTTGAATTGTGCTGCTTTTCCTCCACACAGAGAGAATTTCTGGACTCTATCTTTACTAAGGAGGAAATGGGTGATGCCCTATCCTCATTCCTAAACACAAAATTCCGGGATTGGATGGATACCCCATAAAGCAGTATGTACAGTATAAGGATAGTATGATCCCTTATTTTATTATTTCTTTATAACAAGATGTTACAAAAGGAACGTCTTCCACCCTTTATGAGGGAAACATTGATCCTATTAATGTCTATTAAGGACCCCTTAAATTATGCATCCTATAGATCAAAATCCATGATCACTGGATATTAGCTCAGTGTTTGGTCCAATCCTAAACTTAGACTGAGCACTGGATGTTCAGACATTCTTACAAACTCTGAACATTAAGGGTGTTCAGTGCAGATGAATATGATAGTTTCCAACTGTCAATGGTTGATAATAAAGAAGTGACTGCTTGCAGTTGATGTGTCCTTACAGACCACTGACATCAACTGGACTATTCACATGTATGGCTGAAATCTCCAGCCATGTAAGCAAATGGGCAGGCAACAAAAAGGGTTCTACTTAAATATGGCCACATTTGGGCCATATTTGGGAAATGCTAGCAATGGTTGTTAAAGAAGCTGTGGCCATGTCCTTACAAACCACTGATGTCATCTGGCCCATTTACTTACAGTACATGGCTGGGAATCCGCAGCCATGTAAGCAAATGGGTGCAGTCATCACTATTCCTGCCTCTCCCTTTATATACAGTGGGGATCGAAAGTTTGGGCACCCCAGCTAAAAATTTGTATTAATGTGCATAAAGAAGCCAAGGAAAGATGGAAAAATCTCCAAAAGGCATCAAATTACAGATTAGACATTAGTATAATATGTCAACAAAAGTTAGATTTTATTTCCATCATTTACACTTTCAAAATAACAGAAAACAAAAAAATGGCGTCTGCAAAAGTTTGGGCACCCTGCAGAATTTATAGCATGCACTGCCCCCTTTGCAAAGCTGAGACCTGCCAGTGTCATGGATTGTTCTCAATCATCATCTGGGAAGACCAGGTTATGTCAATCTCAAAGGTTTTAAATGCCCAGACTCATCTGACCTTGCCCCAACAATCAGCACCATGGGTTCTTCTAAGCAGTTGTCTAGAAAACTGAAACTGAAAATAGTTGACGCTCACAAAGCTGGAGAAGGCTATAAGAAGATAGAAAAGCATTTTCAGATGTCAATATCCTCTGTTCGGAATGTAATTAAGAAATGGCAGTCATCAAGAACAGTGGAAGTTAAAGCAAAATCTGGAAGACCAAGAAAAATATCAGACAGAACAGCTCACAGGATTGTGAGAAAAACAATTCAAAACCCACGTTTGACTGCACGATCCCTCCAGAAAGATCTGGCAGACACTGGAGTTGTGGTACACTATTCCACTATAAAGAGATACATGTACAAATATGGTCTTCATGGAAGAGTCATCAGAAGAAAATCTCTTCTACGTCCTCACCACAAAAATCATCGTTTGAACTTTGCAAATGAACATATAGACAAGCCTGATGCATTTTGGAAACAAGTTCTGTGGACCGATGAGGTTAAAATTGAACTTTTTGGCCGGAATGAGCAAAGGTACGTTTGGAGAAGAAGGGGCACAGAATTTAATGAAAAGAACCTCTGTCCAACTGTTAAGCATGGGGTTGGATCAATCATGCTTTGGGATTGTGTTGCAGCCAGTGGCACAGGGAACATCTCACGAGTAGAAGGAAAAATGGATTCAATAAAATTTCAGCAAATTTTGGATGGTAACTTGATGCCATCTGTGAAAAAGCTGAAGTTAAAGAGAGGATAGCTTCTACAAATGGATAATGATCCTAAACACACCTCGAAATCCACGGGGGATTACATCAAGAGGCGTAAACTGAAGTTTTTGCCATGGCCTTCACAATCTCCTGACCTCAACATAATTGAAAATCTATGGATAGACCTTAAAAGAGCAGTGCGTGACAGACAGCCCAGAAATCGCAAAGAACTGGAAGACTTTTGTAAGGAAGAATGGGCAAAGATACCTCAAACAAGAATTGAAAGACTCTTGGCTGGCTACAAAAAGTGTTTACAAGCTGTGATACTTGCCAAAGGGGGCAGTACAAGATATTAACTCTGAAGGGTGCCCAAACTTTTGCAGACGCCATTTTTTTGTTTTCTGTTATTTTGAAAGTGTAAATGATGGAAATAAAATCTAACTTTTGTTGACATTTTATAAGAATGTGTAATCTGTAATTTGATGCCTTTTAGAGATTTTTCCATCTTTCCTTGGCTTCTTTATGCACATTAATACAAATTTTTAGCTGGGGTGCCCAAACTTTCGATCCCTACTGTAGCCCATGACAGTGTGCTAGTGTTAATGTGGGTGATCATGTGCGGCAGGTTGTCAGGTTTTTTGGTTTTGGCAAATCATAGATGGCAGGCTTTGTGATTGATGATAGATTTACAAGAGACTTTTTGGGGGATTTTAATATTTTTTTTTAATAAACTTAAATATTCTGATTCCATTCACACACCCCCACAACCACCAAGAAAAGGTTGTGGAGATTAGCCATTTTCCTCATAAACATTGGGACAAGGGGAACTCCCAGGCAAGTCATCTTCCCATGATGAGGGGAGGTGGAATACTGCTTCTATGCATCATGCTCAGAATGCCCGAACAGCCTAGATTCAGTTTGAACCTAGGTTCAGATTGAACCATCAGCTCATTCCTACTCACTGTGTGACCAAGAACAAACAAATATTCTAGATCTGAGTGAGTAAGATTAGAAGATGTTTTCTGTCTCTTTTTTTGGTACTGCTATATCAACAAGGAACAAATTTATCCAATTGCTGTATTTTTATAAAGCATATTTTTGTCAGGAATGGACTCAGAACTGGTGGTGGAACTCACCTGCCGTGTGGGCTGCAGTACCAGAGCTGACCAGCGGGTGCTCTCAGCAGCCAGAAGCTCACTTCTGCAATCAGCCAAACCTGGGGCTGATTGCAGAAAGGTGTATTTAAGGCATGGCCAGGCCTGTGATCTGGGCCTTGGTGTATGTTTTCCCATGAGCCTCTGTACCTGGTATCCTGTGTTCCTGCTTTGTTGCTGACCCTGCTTGATCCTGACCTCTGCTGACCGTCTCCTGTTGAACCCCTGGCTTGCCTGACCATTCTTCTGCCTGATCCCCGTACCGCGCTGCCCGTGAGTTACTGAACCTGGCTTGTGACCCTGACCATTCTCTGCCTGCTCCTTTGGTACCTTGCTGCCCGCACGTTGCTGACCCGGCTCGTCTGACCACGCTAACTACTCTGCCATCCATCCATCCTGCATGGATCCAGCCGTCCCTGCTCACACCTTCTGCCTCTTCACATCAGGCTTTCTACCTGCACATACCTCTGGTGGATCCCTCTACCACTAGCAGGTGTACTCAGGGGCCGCGACCTGGTTCCTGTCTGCTCCAAGTCCATCCCCACCATCAGGGGCCCTGGTGAATAAGCAGACTGGGACTTAGACTCCACACCCTGGGGAATCCTGTCCTGAGGACCGCTAGAGGTACCACCAAACGGTCATTACAGAACCCTACGGCCGACCTGACCGTTCCACCTCTCCAGCCCTGACTACGCCTGTATTCCTGCACGTACTAAGATTAGTAGAAGGTTGGTTTGCTCACTGTGCGTGTATATATATATATATATATATATATCTGGGTGGCTAATAATAAACTGTATTATACTGTACCTGAGACCTGCGTTTCCCTGTGTCAGTCCACACCTTTCTGGTCATTCCCAGATTCCTGACAATTTTACTCCTGCTTTACTGTTTACATGGACAAACGGCAAAGCCCAATTTGCCATAAATACCAAATGTCAGGTGATAAAATTCTACATAAGGTCGGGGAATGCTCAAAGGGCATTAATGAATTTATATCTTATAATTTTCCCATTCCCAATATTTGTAACCCAAAGTGGTGTTTTTGGAATTTTCAGTTACATAGACCTGAGTGTTGCCAAAAAAAAACAAAAACATGTATATGACTATTGCTTTTTTATGTCAGGGAAATTTTAGTCCTAGCTTAAATATCTGCTGAAATCAAAGATATATCACTACCTAGAACAATTAGTAAAAATAAAAGTGCTTCCTCTACTGTATACAGACTCACCCATGAAGTGAGGGGTTGTCTTATTAATTTGGGGTGACTCGGTTTTTGGTCCCAGAACCAGACTCCAAAACCCTTTCCCTTGCGCTGGTATGACTTGAATTTTACATCTGTCGTTTTTCCATAGTTTATCTAACAATATACAGTACTTAAGAAAGTCTCTCACAACGTATTACTGTCACAAAAAGACAGACATTTATTTATTTTGTAATTTTGTGAACCCTGTAACTGCACAGCTTTAGACATTTCTGTTTACTGTTTGTATTAGGACATAAACCAAGTAAAAATGAGCAGTACTTGAATATTTTATCAAGTGATAACGCTGTTACATGTTTGTATATACTTATCACATTATCTTGTAAGAATTGATATTGAATAACATTTGTGTACTTGGATCTGCTTTATTCATACATTTTAAAAATGTATGCAATTTGTTTTCCAACTTAATCTTAATTTTTTATTTAAGAATAGTTTTACCTAATTGTAATAATTAGGTAATTCCACATATCATCTGAAAGGGGATCAAAGGAACTGCTTACAGTATGACATGGCTAAACAAGGTGTTGACACTAGTCATCATATATTTTTATATATATACTGTAAGACTGATTTGTTGTACACTTCCTTTTGTTAAAAGAAAGGGAAGTTTCCATGCTTACCAGGCCTTCATATGTCCAACTGCTCATAAAGTCTGTATTTTGCATCATAAAATGGTAAAAATTGATTTGAGCAATTACCCACAGTAAGAGCTGCAATAATACATGAATCCCAGATCTGGGAATGATAATGGATTCAAAGATCAATACTATATGGTGTTATTCAGTAATATTGCACTTCAGATCTGCTAAGCATATTTTCATTTTGTGTGATATAGCAGTGAGCAGGTAAATGTGTTTGAACATTGCTGCTAGCTTTAACTTGCTCACAGAAATCATCTTTTCACACAAAAAACAGTTCCCCATTGTTGACTGAAAGGGGGTAGAAATTTCTATCTTTCTGATTCCTTTGCAATCTGTGTATTATCCTTTTACCAAAGTGTCACAAATGCTTACTCATATCTGACTCACAATGTACACATTACCACTGGTGTTGAGCAACTGTGTGTGGGTTTGATTTGTAAGTACATTTGCCAAATTACAAATTGCAAATGATAATGTGAACTGAATCAAAGTCAATGCAAACAACTGAGCACCAATCAGCCCTGAGCCAGAAGCTTTCACATTGTAGTGCTGCTGCCATTGAAAATGACTTTCCAGCAGCTAGAGAATCAGTTTGACAGGTGGGCCACCATACCATTTTGACTGCTGCTCAACAAATGGCAAAGAAGCAGTTTGCAGTGAACCCTATGTTACTGTATACTCCAATGCCATTACCATGTATTATATTGGTGTACTTATGTCCTTGCATTATTTGTCCGGCATGGTTATACATTTTCTGTGCTTTACAAATCACCACCTTCATTCTATGAAAATTGGTGGCATATCAGTGGAATTTTTTAACTTTCTTCCCCTAAACATGGCATGGATTGATAGATCTGTGTAATCTGAGTGATTTTAAAAGGCTATTTCTACCTTATACCCCCAGACCTGAAATCTGTTGCCAGGGTTATATATTATATTTTACATTTCTTTTCTTAACTGATTGCAGCTTCTAAAATGTGTTGCTTGTTATGTTTATATGTAACACACTGTTACACCTGATTTAGAATATTAAACCATAAATATTTAGTTGTTTTTTAAATACTGATAAACCCCAAGTGCTTAGCCTTATAGTTACCTAAAGTAAGGTTTACTGAAAGTGTGTCCATGACCATTTGTAAAATTGGTGTATCATATTTTCCTTTTACCCATCATGCTGGTGAGTTTGGAAGAGCAGGACCCTCAATC
Organism: Staurois parvus; assembly: GCF_062004578.1. Classification (NCBI taxonomy): domain Eukaryota; kingdom Metazoa; phylum Chordata; class Amphibia; order Anura; family Ranidae; genus Staurois; species Staurois parvus. Next base: position 16,175,322 of record NW_028317949.1, read on the forward strand.
TATGATATGGCTTGTCCTGCATTTTTCTTTAAGCACAGTGACATTAAAAATTATAACATTTCATTGAGATTAGGCCTTCAGTTTTTGACTGTAACTGGAGAACAGTAACAAATGGCAGCTCTCTAATACACTCAGTTAACTGTTGGATCCTTCAGGTCTCTAAAATGTATTGCATGAAATAACCCCACACTAGTCCTGAAAATTAAATGTACCATGTTCAATTAACCATTTTTACTTTATCCAACAATGCATTTAAGCTTTATTTGAACTATTACACAGCTTTCCTCCAGAAAAAATGTCATCACATATGTAATAACTTTCATCTGACAGCAATTGCAACATTTCATAACTGAATACAAAATAATAAATTAAAATAATTGAAGCTTTTAAAAATGTGGTGGTTTGCTAAAAGAGACATTACCTTGTCAGTCCCTTTTAAAGTTACTAGATAAGTCTACATACATATCCATATGTGCTGTAAACGGTTTAAAAGCCCCCCCCCTCCGCCAAAAAAAAAAAGTGTTGGTCCTAGGAGGTGGCTCAAAAAAATGAGCTGGAAGCATAGTACTATATACTATAATATAGCTATATAGTACGTTATATATTTATAGTTTCATAAGCCACTACTTATATATCCATGTACATTGTTACAATAAAATGAAGAAGAACAGATAAAATAAATATTTTAAAAATTGTTTGACTATCCATTTGTGAGACGAGGATAAAAAAAAACAATATTTTGCCTTGCATAAGAAAGACTAGATGACTGCAAAAACAGAGCTACTTTCATTAATAAACATTTCTATTACTTAAGTAAACCGATCGCATGAAGAGATAACAAGGCAATGTAGTAAGAATAGATTATGTGACTTCCAAAATATTACAGTTCTGTGCTACTGATATAGACATCTTAAGTCATTTGTGGTCTATTAATTTGTAAAAAAAAAAAAAAAAGAAGTTCATTTTTAATGCTTATTCTTTCTTCCAACTAGCATTACAGATTTAGGGAATAAAGAAGGAAATGCAAACTGTACCTGAAACAATTGCTATGATCAGTCCTCATATAAGCCATACATTTTGTACCAGTTTAAATTCTGATAGAAAAAAAACCTTAAATTCCTTTAATATGGTAAGAATAATATTAGGGTAAGTCTAAAAATTCACCATAATAAGTATAGTTCTCCTTTTTGGATTATATTTAATTGTATTGCATTTTGTCTGAGCATGTGTTTTTTTAAGAACTTGTCAGCTAAACTGAATACATTGATTTATATATTTTAATTGTCTACATACAGTATCTTGCATTTTGTTGTTGAAAGAAAAATAACTAAAGGTACAGTATATTTAGAGATGTGTTTTGTGTTGAGTAAGAAAAGGTTAAAACTTCTGTCAAATTTCTTTCTTTTTTTACCTGGTAATTATTGCCACCAAGACTAAAAGTGAGAAAAAAACTAGGCATGAATAGGGATAAAGATAAAATCTTCTGATGGGGACACTTGTTCTGGTAATAATTATCCAAATGAGGAAGAGATCTTGTTTCAGCTGCTGTGTCTTGAGAAGTGAAAGAAAATCTCCCCCATTGGGACACAGACAAGAAAATAAACAAATAAAACTGTAAGGGATTTAAACCATTCACTACTCTATACAAACAAAATCAAACATTTTGGCTTTTGATAAACCTTAACCACATCCCTGCCACCCTATAGCAGATATACTGCTACAGGGCAGCAGGGGTGTGCAAAATCATGTATATATATATGTGATCTTGTATTTCCAAGTAGGGGGCACATGCGCCTTACCTGTGCCACCATTTGTGGCCGTGGCTGTCAATCACCGGGTCACAGCCGGTGATTACTCACCGGTGCCTGGTGATTACTGACAGGGAGGAGGGCTGCTTTGTTTACTAACAGTCCTCCTCCCTGTCGGCTCGGGCACACTGCTCTGGATGTCTGTGCACAGCACAGCCATCCAGAGCAGTGTGCTTACAGTGAAGCACCAAAACACCGCCCCCCAGTAAAACACTCCAAGCACACAGTTAGCCCATTTGTAAATGCTATAACTTTCACGTAAACCAATTAATTTACACATATTGGGATTTTTTTTAGCAAAGAAATGTAGCAGAATACATTTTGGCCTAAATTTAGGAAGAAATGTGATTATTTACAGTTTTTTAATGGACATGTTTAATAGCAAAAAGTCAAAAATATATTTTTTTACTCAAAATTGGCAGTCTTCTTTTTTTTTTTAATAGCGCAAAAAATAAAAACACAGAGACAATCAAATACCACCAAAAGAAAGCTCAATTTGTGGGAAAAAAAGGACATAAATTTAATTTGGGTGCAGCATTGCACGATCGTGTAATTGTCCGTTAAATTAACGCAGTGTCATAAAGCAAAAAATGGACGGGTTAGGAAGGGGGGTAAATCCTTAGGGTGGCAAGTGGTTAAAAAAAAAATTGTATGAAACAATGTAAATAAAAATTTTATTGAAAATATAAATATTAATAATAAAAACAACAACAAAAATAATACTAAAAATAATGCAGCATACGCCTGTGTCTAATGCACCCGTTTCAACTACCTGAAACCTCAGATTTATTTATTTTTATTTACTGTGTATGTTACTTCATCTTCAACATTCCAATAAAATATAATAAAATTTACAGTCTCACCTTTTAAAGAGGGGTAGTGACAGGAAGCTATGATATATTATCACTTGAGACAACAATTTGGTAAGTGGATTCTAAATTCATTACATACTAACATAATTGCTTTCTAATTTGCTTTGTGATTTCCCTGTTTATTAAGAAGATCAAATTAATTTATATATCAGTGGCCCACTGTGTACATTTTGATATTAGATGGCTCCGGTAAAAGGGCTTTAAAAGCATATAATGGACAGCTTCTCTCACATGTATAGGATATAATCTATTGAACATTGGCCACAGGATTGTGTGAGAAGTTATTGCAACATTTCCAGAATTCCCATAGGTAATAGACTTGTCACATGAAGAACATAATTTCAAATATTTAGGCTGAGATGCTTCAGCCCCATATTTTGCAGCTACTCCTACAGTTTTAAGGCTATGTATTTGTAGTCCCAGAAAACAGTGAAAAGCATTTATGATTTACATCAGAAACTACTACCATTTAGCATTTAGTTTAATGATATTCTTTGTTTTTCTGCTACCTAAAATGCCTCTGTGTCAGGGATCCTACTGCTGTAGCCTCTAGCGCTCCACAGACCGGATTCCCCCAAGGCACGGAATCTAAGTCCCTACCTGCTTGTTCACCAGGGCCCTAGATAGTAGGGATGGACTTGGAGCAGGCCGAGACTAGTTTGCAGCCCCTGGGTTCACCCAGCTGTGGTAGAAGTACCGTTGGAGGCGTATAGCAGGTGAGAGTCTGATGTGAGGAGGTCAAAAGAGCAGCGTCAGGCAGGCCGGGTCGGTAACTGTGGTGGCAGCGTGGTACAAAATCAGCAGGCAGAGGAATAAACAGGTCACAAGCCGGGTTCGTTAACAGGAGATCAGAACGTGCAGGGTTAAGCAGGAGAATGGTCAGACAAGCCAGGGATCAGATCAGGAGACAGACAGAAAATCAGGGTCAGGCAGGGTCGGCAACAAGACAATCTACAAATCAGGAACTTCAGGAAACAGGTAAGACCATAAGGCACTTGAGCATTGCAAGAGCCGGGTTTAAATAGCCCGCCCGACTCCTGACAGGCACTCCTGGGTCCTAGTGCTTGCCCGGTGCCGTCATTGGTGACAAGCGCGCCTGGGTCCTAGTGCCTGCCTGCCTGTACGTTTTGTCAGGATTCTACGCATGTGCAGATTCAATCGCCGCGGCGATCTTCCCATTCCCTGACACTCTGTTGAAGGTAACCTCCAGTCCAATGCCCCTAACCCTTTTTTTCAGCAACATTCATTTATTCAGCATGCCTAAAATATATCATGCTAAATTAAATTTCATTAGCTTAAAATGGCTCTCTATAACTCATTGGAAATTACAGTAACATTTTCAATACAACATGAGACAGAGTGTAAAAAAAAAAAAATCTTCGACTGCAACTCCATAGGAGTTTGCTGATACTGCAAATCATACATTACTACCACCCTGCACAAATCACTCCCCTTGTATCATGCAACCTGCAGTATCTCTTTGTGGGTGAGTCTAGAGGTCTACCTGACTGCCCCTTTAGCAATAGATAATGCTTTTATAGATTACATGTAATACCCAAAAACCATATTGATAATCTGGTAATTAAACATTCCTTGAAATTATGGGACCAGGTGAAATACTCAGGTAGGTTACAATAATTATATATGCCCATAGCTACCATATGTTACAACCCTTCCTTTATCCATGGTTATCATGGGATGTTTCATTGGTAAAATTTACATATGATTTGTTGACATTGATATGCCAAGCTTTAATACACTATGTGTGCTCTTCCCACCACACTCCCCCATTAAATTGTTTTGGTACCTTGAATTCCAGAATTACATCACTGAAAACACTGAAAAATACAGACTCACCTCTGATTATCACTCATTTTGAGCACATTTGTCACAGTCACCCACTAGTAAAGGGTACATTCTTTCTACTTTATAAATCCCTACTAGAAAGTGACTGTCAGGAGCATCTATCACTCCTGATCCTTCACAGCTGCTGGTCTCATTCCAGCATCCTGGTTTTGGCTAGTACGCATTGCATACTACCACATAATGAAAAGTGTACCTTAACCTCCATAGCGGTCTGATCATGTCCATATTTCTGTGCTCAAAGCGGTACATTTTTTTGCATGGAAATATGTATTTTTTTTATTGTAGGCCTGTAATTTTTAGGAATAACTCACTGAAATCTGTCCGAACAAGAGTCTATTAAACATCCCGGGTATGTTACAATTTGAAACACGAAATCATAAATTATAATTTAATAAATAATTATAAAAAATAATAATATAATAATAAATTTAATTCAATAATATAATCAAACCAAAAACACTGAAATTTGAAATTGAGCGCAAAGTTCGAACATCACTGAGCAAAGTCGCAAAATCGTTTTCAGTGTCTGACTTGACCTAAAGGGACGCTTTTTGGACGCCATGGACATTTCTCAGTTTCCAGGCAGAAAGAACAGTAAAAATGCAGGCAGGGCACAGGACAAAGCACTAGGGACAAAATATATGTGAAATGGTTTGATACAGTAATGTTTTGCTATCCGATTTTAGTGTATTTAGTGAATGTCACTTTTTGTCATTTTCAAATTTCCCGCCGTTCCGTCCCCCGTACGTCCCCACGCTCGCTGGGGATGGAACCCAGATGACAGCTGCCGGCATCCGCCGGAGGACATTACAGGGGACACTGCAGGAGGGACATCGCGGGAGCGCAGGACAAGGTAAGTTATCGAGGGATCCCAGAGCAGCGCCATATGGTAAGCCCGAGAGTAGCTCGGGGGTTACCGCTTGTGGTACTGAAACTTTACCCCGAGCTACAATCGGGAATACCGCCAGGGGGGTTAATATGAAGCCCTCTAGAGGCATGCTGTCACTGCTGACAGGGCTTCCATCTTCACCTGGCCTTCCTTACGGGCTTGCGGGTTCCAGCAGTTTGAACGGTCATGCTGTGAATCACTCTCGTGCATGCACATGAGAGCCATGATCGTGGCACAGCGCTCCCATAGGATGGCATACTTAGTATGCTATCCCTTCAGTGTGCAATACGCATGCACCGGTGATGTCACTGGATGCAGAAGTACTGAATACCTTCTAAACAGTGCACATTTAGAAAATATTTCTTGTCCCTACAGGTAAGCTTTATTATAAGCTTACCTGTAGATGCAAGTCACCACTTTAATATTTTAAAATATGTTTTGCTTTCAATACCTAAATAATTAGATCTTAAGAAAGTATTACAACCTGAATTTATTTGAACTGAGTTCCTGATTACTATCACTTAAAAGACATAGGTAGAAACAATTCAGTCTTTAAAAACTGTTTTATCTTTGATTTGTGAGCAGTTGCATCAGAAAGATGAGATTGGATCTAGATTCAGGCAAATAGATTTGCTAGTATCTAATAATCACCCATTTCAGGCTGTACATATTGTACTTCAAAATAATTAGGTGCATTAAGCATATCTGCTGGCAGTCACAAGTTTTAAAGGATTTTTACCAGTATGATTAGCCTATACATTCAGCATCTGAAATACAATTTGCCAGCATCTGTATTTTAATTAAAAAAGAATTCCAGGTATGGATATTTTATACATATCCACAATGACCCAGCTTGGACTATTGTAACTAGGCATATACCATACCTGACCAATGCCCATAGAAGCTGGAAATCACTGAATTAGACACTGCATTTTGGTGCAGCATTACATGACCGCGCAATTGTCAGTTAGTGACACACAAACCGCTTATGTAAGCGCTTCCTGACCGCCCTATAGCATAAATACTGCTACGGGGTGGCACAGGTTCGCAAAATCACATATATATACATGATTTACGCTCCCGTGGTTTTCACGCCCCTCCCAGATAGCATCAGCTTGTCCGTCAGTACACCAGTAATCACATTTAACCCCTTGATTGCCAGGAACATGCTCATACACAATAAATCTCCATTGCTAGCATAGTGTCTGAATGGATCATTATCTTTGATCAGAGCAGCACTATACCAGCGTTCACATTAGTATAGCATTCCCAAAAACGCAGCATTAGCGGGATCAGCCCCGGCACCTGCCAGCACCTGCATTTAGTCCCTACACATACCCCCCCCCTTCTCCCCCAGCAAGTGCAGTGTCAGTAGGTCACTGTCACTTGATACATTGCACACAAAACCGCAGTGTTGGCAGAATCAGGCCTGATCTCTGTTAGCAATTGCCGGTAAATTTTGATGACTCTCATATGCAGCAGAGTGCCAGTACTAGTGCTGCGCTACCTTTTGGTGAATTGGCAAGCACCAGTGGCCTAGTACATCTTAGTCTTTCACATACCTCTTAGATTGTAAGCTCCAAGGAGCAGGGCCCTCCTAACCCTCTTGTATTGAACTGTATCGTTGCTGTATTGTCACCCGTTATATTGTAAAGAGCTGAACAAGCTGTTGGCCCTATATAAATCCTGTATTATTATAATAATAATAATAATAATACCAGGACTGCAGTATGACTTGGTGACGTGGCGAGTCCCATAAGTTCAGTACAAGATGGTGCAATGGCGAGCACAAGTATTATCCCGCAACCACCAAGAATTTGCACACAGGCCCGTAGAGCCCCTAGTATCCTTCCGGATGTGCTTGCAAATCCCAATTTGCAGCCCACAAATTCTGCAGCACCCGTACTTCCCCCATTCACTGCCAACCCGTTAATCAGGTGGAACAGCAAATTTAACTACTCCCCTTGATTTTTTGGAGCTTTTTTTCACTAAAGATCTGTATGCATTGATTGTGGATCAAAGCAATTTATATGCACAACAATTTATTGCCGCCAACCCAAATTCAAACCTTGCCAGACCATTCGCATGGAAATTCATTACGGTTTCCGAATTTAAATTTTTTTTGGACCTAACCCTTAACATGGGCATTACTAAAAAAAATGAGTTCCGGTTGTATTGGTCCACAGACCCGATTCTTCATATGCCCGTGTTCTCTGCTGCCATGACCAGACATAGATATGAGAGTATAATGTGTTTTATGCATTTCAACGACAATACACTATGTCGTCCTTGAGGTGACCCTGAATTTGACCGGCTCCACAAAATTCAGCCCCTCATAAATCACCTTAACCAGAAATTTGCAGATGTCTATACTCCCCAGCAAAAAATTTGCGTTGATGAGTCCCTCATTCATTTTTCTGTCCGTCTTGCATTCAAACAGTTTCTCCCCAGCAAGAGTGCCAGACATGGGGTCAAGATGTAGAAAACCTGTGAGAGGGCAACAGGCTATACTTATAAGTTTCAGATGTACAAGGGAAAAGATCACGTGGAGCCCCCAGATGCCCAAACTACATAGGGAGTAGTGGCAAGTTGTTTGGGACTTAGTGGCACACTTGAATAAAAATTGTTCACGTATAAGTGTTACCCCATATGGAAAAAGGATGACACCATTTAGACATTTGTACAATCTTGGAACTAGCGCATGTGGCACCGCGTGACCTAATGTATGCCCACCATTAGAAGTGGGTGGATGCAGGGTGGTATATTCTAATGGTGGGCATACCACACACTTTTTCTGGAAGAGATTTCTTATCTTTTTTTCATTCATCCCACAGGCTGCATACAAAAAAAAGAACATAGCATATATACCCAACAAGGACCAGCGACGCACTGGTATATCACTGGACTTTGAATGGTTATACCAGGATGATGCCTATAGCTGCAGGCATCATTCTGGTATAATTTTTTTCAGCCGGTGATCGGCTTTCAAGTAAAAGCAATCCTAGTGGCTAATTAGCTGCAGAACTGCTTTTACAAGCAGTGGGAGACGATGCCCCCCTCCCCCGCTGCCTTCCACGGCCTTCTCGGGCAGTCCTGTGCCATCAGGGGAACCTGAGAATGCATCCAATGTTTCTGCCAGCTGACCATAGAGCTGGGAGACCAGAATGGTGCAAATCATCTCTAAAACCTAAGAAATCAGAAGCTATGAGCATTTCATCACTTCAGTTTCACAGGATATAAACAGCTCTATTTGTAAATTGGGAAAGCATCTGATCACACTGATCTTGGTTTGATTAGATAATGTAAAGGCAGAGGCGATATCCAGAGTCTGATAGACCCCAGATTTCTTAAAAAAGAATATATGACAATGCTCATTGAAGTTATAGGGGATATGTGCATTCCCTGTGATGGCATTAAAAGTGATAAAAAAAAATGAAAAAGGGCAGTGTAAAAATAATAAAAAAATCAAAATAACTTAAAAAAAAAGTACCCTCGCCCCCCGCGCACCTGCATTCATGAGCGTTGACTCTGTGCCAGTATGGAAACAGCAGATGCACCATGCATGTGAGGTATCGCCACGAACGTCAGGTCAAGTGCAGTAATTCTAACACAGACCTCCTTTGTAAATCTAAAATGGTAGCTTGTAAAGGCTTTTAAAACATTGCCTATGGATATTAAAAACGTATGCCGTTTGTCGCCATTGTATTTCTCTATCATTCTCTAAATCACACTCCCCCTACAATACTAATAACTTTAAGGTCTATTATAAAATTTTATCTCTTTTGTCAGCTTTTTGTCTGCTGGTTACTCAAACCTCTACCTCTTTTCCATCAATGATACTTCAGATATTTATTTCCTCTTGCCATTGGCACTTCTGACTGACATCAGATATTTATTTCCTCCTGCCATCTGTGGTTCTCCATTTCTTTCTTTACCCTATTTTACAGCTTTATATTATATTGATTGTAAGGACATTGTTGACCACATTTTTTTCTTTTCTTTTATACACCACCAACACATCCTAATAAACTTTCTCTCATCAGAGTTGCCAAACTAAACTCTATTATTTTACTTATTTTTATATAACTGTTATCATTTTAATCATCACAGAATTATTCATATCTACATTTGAGGTGGAATGTAGAAAGTGACTAATGTTTGGGTTCCAAATCCAAACCCCATTAAATTCAATGGGAGTCATATGTTAAATAACAGTAACGGACATTTACGGATAATGGTCACTTCTCCGGGGGACATGTACCAAAAAATGTAAACATTTTGTTTGGTAAGGAGCAGTGATTTAATAAAAAAAAACATGCCTAGGGATGTTCTTAACCAACCTGTATGATATACTGTATGTAACCTACTACAACAAAACTGCCATTTACAAAGAAAAAATGTTGTTTAAATTGCTGCCAAATTACAGGTTTAGCTCTGGTGTGGATTTGAAGGAACCCCATGCAAAAAACCATCCCTGGTAAAAAAGGGTAGCTTGCAGAGGAAAACGCACTTTAAAAGCACCTTGTCCCCATATTGACAAGGACAAGAGCCTTTTCCTCACAACTTCACAACCCTGGCTTAGTGGCTGTGGAAGGCCTAGATTGTAAGCTCGAAAGAGCAGGGCCCTCGATCCCCTCATGTTTTGCATTGTATTGATGTTGTTCTGTCACATGTTCTGTCCCCCTTTGTAATGTACAGCGCTGAGCGAACTATTGGCGCTTTATAAATACTGTATAATAATAATAATAATAATAATATAATAATACTGGGTACTTATTGAAATCTGAAAGCCCCTTCAATGATAATGGGGGAACCTAGATCCTTCCCCTCCATGTGGACGAGTACAGGGTACATAGTATCCCTGCTGATTCAAACAAAAAAATTAAGAATTTAACCATTTTTGACAAGTCCTTAATTTAAAAAAAAAGCCCCACAATCTACTGTACATCCATTGTCAATTACTCCATCCAGAAATGCAGATCCACATACATGATGAATGATGCCTGACTACCATTAATAGAAAAAAAACCTGCCAGCTGACAGGCACTAAAAGTAGTAAAAATCTAACATCCAGTGCTCAGTTGAATCTCAAAATGTTCTCAATATAAATAATTTATACAACAACCCCCAGCAGCTGGAATGGCCCTGTCCCCCTGGACATGTAAACAGCATGATTAAAAAAGTATGAGTGCTCTACTGTCAAAACAGTGATCTCACTCAAAAGTAAAGGCAATTATGTTATATGGTTTTTGTGCCCATAAATTAGGGCTAAAAAAAATATTCACACTTTTATGCAGCTATTTCTTCCCACCATTGGATACCATCTCTGTGCTGTGCAACACATAAAAATTGAGGCACATGCATGGCCACTGAAGATGCCAGACATTTGAACCAGGAGCCACACCCCAGCCATTCCAGGCTCCTGCTCGGCTTCCACAGCACACAATAGGAACTGGGACAGTCCATCCTGACCTGTGGATATCTTAGGCAAAATCAGGTGCCAGAAATATTCTCCATCACCTCTGCCTGAGACGCTGCCTCCCACACTACAGCACACTGTCTCCAGAACTGCGTCCCCGGCCTCAATTTCAGATTATATCCCAATGGATCTCCAGGCTCCTCCATGTCCATGGAAGACACAGAAACCTCAATCAGCTCTTATACCTCCCTCTTCCACAGCTGCATGTTTAACCCCTGAAGTTTTGGATGAAAATCTGCATACTTTGTTGCAGAATATACCGTGTACTCTTTCTTTGGAAATGGGCAAAATTTCCCAGGAAATGAGGGGGAGATAATCTATCCCTAAAGTATACAATTTCTTGTCTCCAACTACAACAGGAGGACTTGGAAAACCAGGAAAGGGAACAATATGTGTGTATACAGGGAATCCCCAAATCTGTTAGAAAATCTCCAGTTATTTATAATGAACATATTTTACACCTTGGCAGTATATATTCCCAACATTGACTGGCACATGGATTGTGCACACAGCTCCCTTGACCCTAAACCCCCAACACAGGCCAGACCGCATGACCAGATGTTGTTATCCATTTCCATTACAATATAGCAAAAATACTCTTACTTTTCACTTGCAACAAATCCATGATGGATTTTAACCACTTAAATACAAGGTACTTTTACTCTCTTCATGCTCAGACCAATTTTCAGATTTCAGTGCTATCACACTGTGAATGACAATTGTGCAGGGCTGCACTGATGGGCTCTGAGGAGGCTGCAATGATGAATATTGATGGGCACTGATGATGCTGCAGTGATGTACACTGATGGGCACTGATAAGGAAGCACTGATAGGCACTGATAGGTGGCACTGATGGGCAATGATCACCTGCACTGATGGGCACTGATGAAGCTGCATTGATGTTCACTGATGAGACTTCGCTGATGGGGAGGCACTGATGGGCACTGATAAGCTACACTGATGGGCACTGATGAGGCAGCACTGATGGGCACTGATAGGTGGTGCTGATGGGCTCTGATAACCTGATGGGCACTGATGAGGCTACATTGATAATCAGGGCACTGATGATCAGTGCCTTGATTCAGTGTAAACAATGTATTCTCTGTACCCTGTCAGACTGGCTGGTTATTGGCTCTCCTTTTCTCACACAGAGTCAGCATGTGAAGAAAGGAATACTAATAACTAGTCTTTTTACACATGACCAGCTGTGATTGGACACAGCTGATGACATAATAAAGGGCCACTGTGATTTGCCCTTTTATTTGATCTGTGATCAGCTGTGTCCAAAGGACACAGCGGTCACAGAGCTTACCCAATGCACGCCCTAGAACTGGAGAGCCATGACCCAGCACTGGAGAGCTGTCTTTCGGCTATAGCATGGTCATAAAGTGGTTAAAGGGGAAAAGTTCCAAATCTACATAGACCTCTCCCTTATAACCCTGGCCAAGAAACGTAATCTGAGGCTTATTACTTTTGCACCTTCAGCATCATCGAGTGCCATACCATTGCGACTTACCCTTTAGGCTCATTGCTACAAAAGGTAGCTCCCATGCAGACTTACGGCAAGGTGAAGCATTTCTTAAAAACCTGTGCCTGCCGCCTATTTCAGAAGAAGCTTTGATCTTGATAACTTTACCCATTCAATTCTAATTGACATCTCAAGACACAAAGTTAAGCATAGGGACCATTTGAGTATACAGCACCAGGCCACTGATAAAACCTACTGATCTGTGCAATAAAAAATATATATATATATATATATGTATATATATGTAGTTTGCAAAAAACACTAATAATCAAAAACACTATTTATAATATTCTCATACTAAAAAACTGTTAAATGTGAGAAAATAGTAAAACTTTTAATAACCTAATAGAAGTTTGCTTACTTTTGATATGTATGTTCATGCTTCAATTTTTTTACTGCTTCACAGTTATTAAAAGACAGAAAAATAAGTGCTTACCTTGCCAACATATTGTGTATCTGAACCTGTATACTCTTCAAGTAAAAAAAATTGATTCCACATCCATCCTCTTTTTGCCCGATGCAACAACTTTATACTATCTTCTGACAATGATCGTTTTCTCCAGTCATCATGTCTTTGTGTTCTATCCAAAGATGTCGTGTGAATCATAAGAACAAAATAGGTGCACACAATCAAAAGTAAACTAATGTGCAACTTCATTATTTGTTGATGAAGAAATATCCAATTTTCTTCTACTATAGACACCTGAAAAAAATAAGAATTGAATCAGATTTAACAGTAGGCTCCTCTGCTATTTAATCAAATTCTATATTCATCAATCTATGGAATAGTCAGTATTTTTTTATTCTGTTACTGTCTATTTTCAAATCAATAAAGCTGGCAAGAAAATTGTCACTAAGATAAAAGTTATTCATGCAGCACTCAGGAACCTTGGAAAAAATATTGCTTTCTATTACAATTTTATTATTTAATATGTTACCATATAAATTGTAGCTTGTGTAGTATTCTGATATTTGGGAATATATTGAAACCATGGAGTGTATTTCTCCACATATTACACTACTCCCAGCTTGGCAATTGGTATTAAGCTGGCCATAGACTGTTCGAATCTCGACCAGTTTAGCAGGAACTGGACGAGATTTGATCCATGTATGGGCAGGCTGAATGTACCCAAGTTGGTTGATCAGTCAATTTGGGTGGAACCATCCTGCTGGATTTTTCATGCAATTATCTCTAGCGGCTGTTATAGCTGTTAGCAATAATCACTGTCTTCACACAATAGCTCAGCGAGAGGGATTCCTCTATCAATACTGACTGTACTGATAAGGGAATCGATGGTTGCAGAAAATAAATTTGCACTGTCTATGGCCTGCCCTACTGTGAATAGTTTTGTACTTCAAAGGTCTGGCCATTGTTTTGTATCCTTATCCGATCTCACATGGGTTTTAACCACTTCATTTCTCACACTTGTTCACCCCTATTGACCACAGCAATTTTTATAATTCTGCCATGGACCTGTTTTTTCAGTGATAACTTTGTCATTACTTAAGAAAACAAGGTAATACATTTATATTGATTTTTTAAGGACAAGCTTTTTTTTGTAATTATTGTCTTGCAGCAACAATTTTTTTTTGCGATCCTTAGACAATTAAATAAAAAAATTAGCAAAACTAAACAAAATAACTTTTTATTTATTTGACCAGTGCTAGTAGTGCAAGTTTAAAAAATAAATAATGTTACTGCAGATAAAAGTATGCATTTTATTCAGTATTTTGTCCTATTTAAAATTAAACTAAAATTATGATTCTGTCATGAAGCATTACAAAGTTATTACAAATTAGGTAAAGTTTTTTTTTTAATTTTGTACTTTTTTAAATGTGAAATGTGTAAATATATGTTAAATGTGTAAAAACAAACAAAAAAAAAGGAAAAAAAATAAAGATTAATGGTTAACCGCTTCCCGGCTGCCCTATAGCAGGACTACTGCAACAGGGTGGCAGGGCTGTGCAAAATCACGTATATATACGTAATTTTGCATTTCTAGGTAGAGGGCATGCGAGTGTGCCACCCTATTCACGCCACCATTGGCAGCTACAGCTGTCGATCACCAGGTCCCGTCCGTAGATTCCCTAACAGAACCCAGTGATTGCTGAGGAACACAAACAGGGGAGAGGTCTGTATGCAAATAACACAGATCTCTCCCCTGTCAGCACCAGCATGCTACTTTGTATTGCTCTGCATAGCAGTTTCTCTGACCTTCTCAGTGTACACATTAATCTGCCTTTGATTAAACAGAGCCAAATTGCTGTGTACTGGGAGGGGGGAGCAGGGCATAAGGACTGGGCATGCTACTCATGTCCTGTGTACAATGATTTCCTTTTTTTGGTTGTGTGTGCCAAATTCTAGAACCTTATTTAGATCACCCAATCAGGATGGGCCCCATGTGCATTTGTTAGGTGTAGTTACCAGTTAGTGAGCATTATATTGGCCACTGTACAGAAAGGAGAAGGGGAATAATGAATTGTTGCAAAACTGTGCTCAGTCTTTATCCTGGGACATAAAAGCCCTCAGTGTGACCTGACCTGAAGCTGGGAGGTAAACTAACTCTATACTTGTACTTTACATTGTGTTGTAAATATGCTTTTGTGTGTAATTTGTATGTAGCATGTAGCCCACCATACGTTTGCTGCACATTGTGTAAATATTGTTTTGTGTGTTACTTGTAAATATTATGCAACCCTATCAATAAGTGTATATTGCAGACTAAACAATTTTTTTTGTTCAAGAATCCTTAGATCTAGGTGTGGTTATGTAAATACTTTTAGAATGACTGGAGTATATTCACGTATACACTTAGGCTAGTTCAGGGGCGGACTGACCATTTGGAAACTCAGGCACTGCCCGAGGGCCCAGGGTCAGTAGGGGGCCCCATGAGATGCTCCTGGTACCCTTTTCATAGGCTTTTTTGAGTTTGGGCAAGGACACAGGGGCCCCATGATCCCCATGAGTTGTCAGTCCGCCCCTGGGCTAGTTAACTTGTTGAATGTGCTATTGCTAGTCTTGTTCAGAAATATTTTAATTGATTGCAATAGTTACAAAGGCACACTAATGAAGGATTTTCTTTTGAATGCTAACAATGAGCATTGAGTGCTCTATATGCTTGATATACAGTAGAAATGGCCTATAACAAATAGCTCTGTTGTG
This sequence comes from Staurois parvus, assembly GCF_062004578.1. NCBI lineage: Eukaryota > Metazoa > Chordata > Amphibia > Anura > Ranidae > Staurois > Staurois parvus. The sequence goes on from NW_028317949.1 coordinate 16,190,927, forward strand.
TCATTTGCAGTCATTTTTTTTCTTACCCATAATATACTAATGAACACATAACTTTAGTTGTATATTTTAAAGACTAAATATAATATAGAATGTGCTCATAAGGAGTTCAGATTCATGAATATGAGAATGAAGGGCTCTGGTCAAATATGTCTATGCATGATACAGTTTATTCAAAATAAATCAATAAAGCAGTGTATCTGGTTGGATGCACTTAGACCAAGTGGGATTTATTCCGGGTAGAGAAGGACTGGATGATGGACTAAGAACAGTGTTTATCCTGCAAAAGAGTGGAAAAGAAGAAGTACCGGAGATCATTTTATCGGTTGATGCTGAAAAGGCCTTCGATAGAGTAGATTGGAGATTTATGATAGATAAGTTGAAGACACTAGGAATTGGGCGCAGAATGATGCGGTGGATAGAAGAGCTATATGGCAATCCATCAGCCGCAGTGAAGGTAAATGGATCATTGTCAGGATTTTTTAGGATGTATAATTAAACTAGACAGGGATGTCCCTTATCCCACTGCTGTTCGTGATTTCCTTGGAACCGCTATTAGCAACCATAAGAAATAGTGTAGACGTTAAAGGAATGTGGATAGAGGACATCAAACATAAAGTGGCAGCATATGTAGATAATATGCTGTTCTATATTACGAACCCTAGATTAACATTATCAAACTTGATGAGAAGATTTAAAGAATTTGGAGAGTTACCAAACCTGAAAATGAATCCCTCAAAAAGTGAGACTTTAACCACTTGCCAACCATGCTATAGCCAAATGACGGCTACAGCGCAGGTGTCCAGTTCTGGGAGGGCGTAATATGATGTCCTCGCAGAATGCGCCCTCCCCCGTGCCCTTGGGGGCACTCACCCAGCGATCTCAATGATCGCTGTGTCTTATGGACACAGCTGATCACATGATGTGGTAAAGACCAATTACAGTGGCCTTTTACCATGTGATCAGCTGTGTCCAATGCCAGGAATCAACTGCACTTTCTTCACGCTGTCACAGCGTGAGGAAAGTACTGCCGGTAACCGGCAATTGTCAGAGGACGGATCAACACCGATCATCAGTGCCCACCAGTGCCACCCACCTGTGCCAATCAGTGCCCAGCAGTGCCACCCACCGTTGCCCATGAGTGCCTAGTAATGCCACCTACCAGTGCCCAGCAGTGCCACCCATCAGCGCCGCCAGTCAGTGTCTAGCAGTGCCAGCAGTCAGTGCCAGCCATCAGTGCCTATCAGTGCTGCCCATCAGTGCCGGCTATCAGTGCCCATCATTGTTGCCTGTCAGTGAAGCATCATCAGTGCAGCATCATCGGTGCCAGCTTATCAGTGCTGCCTATCAGTGTCCATTAGTGCTGCGTATCCGTGCCACTTCATCAGTGCTGCCTATCAGTGCCCATCAGTGCTGCCTATCAGTGCAGCCTCATCAATGCACCTCATTGAAGGAGAAAAATTACCTGTTTGCAAAATTTTACAATAGAAACAAAGAAAAACTTTCACTTTTTTTGCTATTTTTTTGGTTATAGTGCAAAAAATAAAACACCCAGCAGCGATTAAATACCACCAAAAGAAATCACTATTTGTGTGAAATTTTTTTAATAGAAATGTTGCATGACCGCACAATTGTCATTCAAAGTGCAACAGCGCTGAAAGCTGAAGCTTGGCCTGGTTAGGAAGGGGGTATAAGTGCCAGGTAGGCATGTGATTTAAATATAATCGTCCCAAAGACTGCAAAACACATCTTAAAAAATGAATTTCCATTTACATGGAGGGGAAAATAACTAAAATATTTTGGAATAAAATTAACAACGCTTATAAAAAAAAATCGAGATCGGGTAAATTATATTCCACTAATAAATGAGATGAAGGATGAACTGAGGAAAACTCCCATGGAAACGTTATCCTGAATAGGTCGGATAAATATCATTAAGATGATCATAGTACCAAAGGTTTTTATACAAATTGAATATGCTTCCAATATATCTACCAGGATCTTTTTTTTAAGAACTCTTAAAAAATTATACTGAGATATGTGTGAGCTAATAAAAAACCAAGAGTTAAATATGAAGTTTTATGCAGTAATAAATAAAAGGGGGATTAAACATGCCAGATTTTAAGAGATATTATAATTCATTGTTATTATCACGAATTGCAGATTGGATACACAATGTACGGGTGAGAAGTTGGGTAAAAATGGAGAATTCACTTAGTAAGGCCATTAGATAAGATTATTTGGATACCACATGAGTTCCGCAATTTGGATGAAGATACAAGCACGTTGACACGCAATGTATCAAGCATTTGGGATAAAATGCACAAGCAGAAGGATTGTAAGTTCAATTCATTGTCAATCCCGTTGGTGGGAACTAAGTTTTTCCCACCCGGAAATGATAATATCTCAGGGGAATGGATAAATGATAGAAATGCATGTTTAAAAGATATTGTGGATAAAGTGGTTTTATGTTCTTTACACGATTTAAAAAATAAGAAGGAAATATTTTTTACACTGGATGAATTGCAGTATTATCAAATTATGTTGCAAAGCTCCCACAGCCACTAAGGCCTGAGGAAGAAATGTATCCTTTGGAGCATCTGTTTAGCTCAAATGGAATACAAGGGCATGCTACCTCTAGGATTTATAGAATTGAATTAGATAGACCAGTGTCCCAAAGGTTTTAGAAGAAGTGGGAAATGGAGTTTGGAACAAAATTGAATGAGCAATAAAAAAAAATGTTTAGACTAACACAAGGGGCAGTGAATATGAATATAGTTGAGATGAATTATAAATGTCTAGTAAGATGGTATATTACTTCTAATGTGATGTATAAACTAAGGCCAGAGGCCTCACCCAAGTGTTGGAGATGTGGAAGTAAGGGCACAATGGCACATATCTGGTGGGATTGTCCTAAAATACAGGAGTTTTGGAAGGAGATAATGTAATATATACAAGAGATAATGAAGATTAGTGTACTGTTAGACTGGTGGGTATGTCTATTTCACAAATCAGAGCTTTCGGTGAAGTAATAAAGATGAGGTATTGTTCCATCTTTTAAATGCGTCCAAAAGCCTTATTCCTAAATACTGGCAAACAATAGACCTCCCAAACATAAAAGATTGGATAGATAGAGTTGAGTATATTTACAAGATGGAAGAATTTTACCATATAGATGAGGATAAAATGGAAAATTTTAAAAAAGCCTGGGAAGGATGGTATCATTAAAAAAAAATCAAAAATATATCTACAAGTGGTTGGAGTGTAATGGAAAAAGAAAATAAATAAGAGCATGGGAAAGAGAGAAAGAAAAGTACAAGAAAGGGGAAAAGCAGGCTAGAACAACAATAGAAGAGCAAAAGTAAATGGAAGGATTAAGAAGAAGGGGAGGTGTTTCGGGGGGGGGGGGCGGGTAAACAGGGTGATGGGAAAGATAATGATTGATGGTTTTTTGTACAGTGCATCCAGAAAGTATTTACAGCGCTTAACTTTTGCCACATTTTTTACACATTTTTATTTTTAATAAATTGCAAAGAAAAAATATTTCAAAATGAACTTCTTTCACATTGTCATTATGGGGTATTGTTTGTAGAATGTTGAGGAAACAAATGAATTTAATCCATTTTGAAATAAGGCTGTAACATGATAAAATCTGGCAGAAGTTAAGAACTGTGAATACTTTCTGGATGCATTGTATTTTAAGATTCATAATTTCAACAAATCTGCAAAATATATTGGAGTTGATTTACTAAAGGCAAATAGACACTTCCAGTTGCACTCATTTTCCCCATAGCTCTGTGAATGCTGTGAAGCTTCACTGTGTACAGAATACTCAATCAAGTGCAAGGAGAATTAAAAAAACAAAATGCAGGATTACATGTTTACTAAGTTCTGGGGGAAATAAGTGTAGTAAAATCAACAGTAAATAGTATTTATATAAGTAGGATGAAAAAAAGCAGCTAATTTTTCAAAATAACATACCGTATTTTTCGCTCCATAAGACGCACTTTTTCCCCCCCAAAAAAGGGGGGAAAATGTAATTGAGTCTTATCGAGCGAATATAAAGCGGCTGGTCCGGTATTTCTGCCGCCACCATGTCAGAATATTGGGCCGGTCGCTCAGCTCTTCTCTCCTGCAGGACCTTACCTGTTCCTCGCTCCAGCGCTGTACAGTCTTCCTGCGCCGGCTTCTGTGACAGCCGGGTGCCCACTGCGAATGTGCGAGAAGCGCTGCGCTTTGTGAATGGTCCGGTGTCTTCTGGGACACATGACAGGTCCCAGAAGGTGCTGGGCCATTCACAAAGTGCAGCGCTTCTTGCGCATGCGCAGTGGGCACCCGGCTGTCACAGAAGCCGGCGATGGAAGAAGAGGGAAGGACAACTCTGCGGAAGTGGGAATGGGTACCTGTCAAATTCAGGTACCCGCTCTCCCTCCCTCCCCAAAGGTCCGCAGTCTCTGGTCATCCCCTACACTGCCTGCAGTCTCTGGTCATCTGTACTGTGTCCCTAGTATTTTCCCTGTACTATGTCCACAGTCTCTGGTCATTCCCTGTACTGTGTCCGCAGTCTCTGGTCATCTCCTGTACTGTGTCCGCAGTCTCTGGTCATCTCCTGTACTGTGTCCGCAGTCTCTGGTCATCTCCTGTACTGTGTCCGCAGTCTCTGGTCATCCCCTGTAGTATGTCCTCAGTCTCTGGTCATCTCCTGTACTGTGTCTGCAGTCTCTGGTCATCTCCTGTACTGTGTCCGCAGTCTCTGGTTATCTCCTGTACTGTGTACGCAGTCTCTGTTCATCTCTTGTACTATGTCCGCAGTCTCTGGTCATCTCCTGTACTATGTCCGCAGTCTCTGGTCATCCCCTGTACTGTGTCTGCAGTCTCTGGTCATCTCCTGTACTGTGTCTGCAGTCTCTGGTCATCTCCTGTACTGTGTCTGCAGTCTCTGGTCATCTCCTGTACTATGTCCGCAGTCTCTGGTCATCTCCTGTACTGTGTCCGCAGTCTCTGGTCATCTCCTGTACTGTGTCCGCAGTCTCTGGTCATCTCCTGTACTGTGTCCGCAGTCTCTGGTCATCTCCTGTACTGTGTCCGCAGTCTCTGGTCATCTCCTGTACTATGTCTACAGTCCATTGGTTCAGAATATTTTTTTTCTTGTTTTCTGCCTCTAAAACCCAGGTGCGTCTTATGGTCAGGTGCGTCCTATGGAGCGCAAAATACTGTACATAAATAGAAATTAAAGTGAGTTCTCACGCTATGATAATTAGTTCAGTTCTCCTATGGAATGAGAGGAAATATAATTTTCTTACACAGTATGGAGACACCACAACCAAATGGAAGTCTAAACTCTACCTATACTTCACTATGGAAAATAAAGAAAAGAGATTTTTTTTATCTAACGTCATTATGCTTTTCAATTAAAGATCTGCAACAAGAAACTGCAAACTTTCTTCATTTAAAGGTAAGTTCTGTCATTTTTCCACCTGGGTACGATGACAAAACTGGACAGCAACAAAATTGTGGCTAATAAGTGTTGATACACTGCGGGCTAATCTGGACAGAACAATGATGATTAAAGCCTGTTTGTTAAGGTACCTGTTGCACATTCACAAAACAGAAGAAATAGAAAGAAGCTCCAATACCAATTTACAATGCTGTAATCTGCAATCCATGCAATGTTTGGGACTGGGGTGCCATTGTTTTACTTTCCATTTCCCATGTGATGAGTGTTTCTACCAAGATGTGTACCCAAGGAAACAGAGAAAGTTTATGTCTGTATCTTCCATGTGATTACAGTATTTCCCTTTGTGCTTGGGACAAGTGAAACCTGATATATTTGACCTGGCGCTTAATCTGAGCCTGAGATGAAAAACTGCTTGCCCAATTATTGGCAGAGCATCAACAAAGTGGCTTTTCTCTTACAGACATTACTATCTGAAGGTACTTGGACTGTGGGCCTATAAACAGAGTGATATTGGACTGAAAACGTCAAATTTATATCTTATCAGCCTGATGGACTATAGAGGGAGTAACTATGTGGTTTGTTGAAAAGCATGTAATCTCTGTGCTTGGTGTAAAGAAAATGTAAATATTAAATAATAATTTGAGTAGAAAAACAAATCAACAAACCAGGCAGCAGCACACACAATATCCACAAGCAGATATTAAACAATGATGAACATACAAACGTGTTGCACTAGCCCTTTAAATGTGTAATCACATGTTTTTATTCATGAGTAAAGACTACCTCACTACACATGTGCAAAGCAATACAATTGTGCAAAAACAGTGCAAAAGAGACACATGCAAATTAGATAAATACAAATAATAATGCTTATAAAAATATCCATCATCAAACAAACTGATAGGAATGGTTACATTCCTGTCAGGAGCTGCCATAACCCCATTTGACTGAGAGGGATCCCTATGGAGAAGTTTCTTCATTTACAACGCAATTGCACATCCCTTGAGGACTTCCATCTTATTTAAGAAAGTACCCTTCCGTACGGACAAAATAGCACAGAATTTAGTGGAAAAAACAAAACGCCCATAATTATCAAAGGCTTACAGGGTCTTTTTTCTATGTGGGGGATTTGGGGTGTGCATTCATAATTTAATTACATGTTCCACACAATGTATTTTTTTTTAAAATTGCACTGCTCATGCAGCCTGCAGTAGATTGATAGGACTACACAAGCACTGCCAACAGCCTAGTATTGCAAATAAAGAATGTTGTGCCACCCAAATCCCTACTAGACCCTTATGCAAGCATGTGGCCTGGCTAGCCATAAAAGAGGGGCAAGAGTGAACCCTCCTCCTGAACCACACCATGCCACATGCCTTCAAACTGGTGATACCATGCCAGAGGTGCCTCCGGGCAAACCACCTTGTGCCCGTGTTGATGAGGATAAAGGACTTTTCTCCACATCCCTGGCTAATGGAAGTGGGAATCTGTGTGTGGGAGGATTTGAAAATCTGGAAGCCCCTGGCTATCTACCCCCCCCCCCCATGCCAATTTGTAAAGAATAATGAGTACATAGTACCCCTAGGTACTCATTCACAAAAAAGTTTGAACGCAGATAAACACACCACACATTACAAAAAGTCTTTTAGTTTAAAAAAAGAAAAAGCACAATGTAAACCAATTGGTAATCATGTTGTTCAGTGATGCAGGTTCTCATAGTTTATGATAATCATTAATACAGAACAATGATCTGATCTTGACGTACTCCACAACACAGCAAATCCCTCACAGCTGAATGCAAACAAAGTGGTGGGAGCTGTCTGATATCATTGGCTAAATATGGTCATGACCAAATTTAGTCATTTACATCTCCCAGGATGCTCACTAACTTGATTACAAGCCAGCAGACAGCAAAATAGTGCTTGCTAAGTTGTCTTTACCTCATCAATGATTTTCACAAGTGGGGTTTTGGTTCACATTGTCTTGAGTGGGTGTCCTTTCTGCACTCCTTTCACACAACTCCTGTCAGGCATTAATTTCCTTCCTTGCCTATCTTAAGAGGAACAAGGCAGGATTATCCCATTTTAATTTTGTAATCTCAAAAGAATCCTTTGCCCAATTGATACACACCAAATGTAATAGTTATTGTCTTGAACTAGCAGGCATCACCCATATCTAAACCCCTACACCTCATAGATACTATCCATTGCTGTACTCATTCATTAGGCCTCACTGTCAATGACACAAAGTCTAAGGCCCTCAACATCTTCTTTCCATTCTCCGTGTTGTCCCTTCTCCAACAATCCTTTTCATTTCAATGGATCCCACATACTGGGGTGATAATCTAACAAATTCCTATAATTAACTTTACGCCTCCAATTGATCTACCTTTTTATTGAAGCTGAATGTTCTTATGGCTGCATGGACCAAATACAATATTTCCATCAAAAAGACACTTTTACCCAAAATGCTATACTTTTTAGGTCTTTTCGATATGAGTTGCACCCTGTATTCTTAGATGCCTCTAAGCCCACGTCAAGTGATTTGTATGACAAAACCTTGTACCTTGTACCCTAAATGCCCAGAATCCTTCACCTATTGGTATCTTCTTGACTTCACCTGCTTTTATAATTTCTAGGCAATGGATGGCCTTAAAATATTTCAAATCCCTGGAAAGTAGTATGACATCACTTCTAGGGTACTATTTTTTTTAGATCATGGATTATATTCTCAAAACTGCAGGGCTGCTTCTCCCTAGGGAGTGTCTCACAGTAATGGAATACAAATGGCACTATGATCCACTTGTATTTGAGCCACCCAAGACTCATCTTTCTTCTGGACTTTTCTATAATGATCCAACATCTTCCTCTCCTTCTTCAAATGTGGTGAAGGGGCTCTTTGGATTAGGGAGTCTGGCAACAGATATGGTTGATGACATAATCATGTCCTTTTAACGTGGGTGCATTAGGAAATTATTTTAAGTTGTCTAAGCTAGTTTGTACTTGGCCCCTGCCTGTTTTTCTACTTATGTATCCAACTATATCCTTAGATACGTTTGTGCTTGCCCATTCCATGGCCCCTATTTACAAATATGGTGGCAATTACCAATAGTTTCTAAATGTTGCAGGTTTTCTTTCTTAGCAAAAGGCTTGATGAAATTACTACTAACCAATTTAAGCAGCTCAAAATGTTCTTCATAGCTCTGTCTGAAACAGGTAATTGCAATAAACTCATGAAATAAAGTTTCACAGCACATGAATAATGGTTACAGATAAAAGGAAAGCAAAAATAAATGATACCATGGCAAAATTAGACATGTGCAATTTTTTTCGGTCCAAATCTAAATTCGGACACATTTTTGGTTATTCTGAGATCATATTCTTCTGAATAACAATACTAACACATTTCATTAAAATGTGCTTTGTTTATTTGTTTTCTAACAAATATCACATTTTCAGAACAATTCAAAATGGTAAAAAATTTATCGAGCGATCCAAATTCTGTGAGAAAAATAGTTGGTTGTTAAGGAGAGGGCCTGGAAGCCGACCGCAGCATCCTTAACAGCTGTCAGTGGTTTCCCCACTAAAAAAACTGAATTACAATCAATGAAAAATGAGGGGGAAAAAATGGCGTGGGGTCCCCCCATCCATACCAGGCCCTTCAGGTCTGGTATGGATGTTAATCACTTCAGCCCTGGAAGGTTTTCCCCCCTGTGTGTATTAGTAGGTTTGTGTGAAAGTTATAGCTTCTACTAACTATGGTATCTATATTGGAATTTACGCAGCTTTTACTTTCTGATTGGCACATTTCTTGAGGTGCTAAAATGCCGGTACAGTACAAAAAAACCCCTAAATGACCCCTTTTTGGAAAGTAGACACCCCAAGGAATTTTCTGAGAGGCATGTTGAGTCCATGGAAAATGTTATTTTCTGCCACAAATGTTTGGAAAATTATTATTTTTTTTTTACACAACGTTGTCGCTTAAATGTTATATTGCTTCCACATGCCATGGAAATATGAGGACTAACATCCCAACACACATTCTGCTACTTCTGATACCACATGTGAGAGACATTTTGGCAGCCTAGCCACATTTTCCAAAAACTTGTGGCAACAAATGAGATCTGCAAAATACTCACCATGCCCCTTAGCAAATACTTTGGAATGTCTACTTTTCAAAAAGGGGTCATTTAGGGGGGTTCTTCTACTATCCTGTAATTTCATGGACAACATTAGAAGCTTATGCCACACATCAACCACTCTTCTAACCGCTTGAAGACCAAGCTTTTTCTGATACTGTTGTTTACATGAAAATACCTTTTTTTGTTAGAACATTATTTTCTATATATTTTTTTATATTCAAATACTTTTTATTAACGTTTTAACATACAAAGAAAATGTGTGATAGTCAATCATAACTGGTTCACATTTGAGAAAAGTAACATTAAGAGCATGAACTTGAATAGGTTGAGAAGTGATAGTTCCCCACCAGGTGGCCGGGGAGCCTATCTTCCTTTACTTATATACATGAGAGGTATGCTCAGTGTGTTGTGAACTGTTCAAGGAAACTGGTGAGATATAAGGGGGGAAAACCATAGGATTTGGGGGGGGGAGGAAGATAGGAAATAGTAAACTAGGAACATATGGAAGGGAAGGGAGAAGCACCTACTCAGTGTGGATAGGGAGCCTTGTGCTAATATTGGTAGTAATCAGATTATTGAACATTTGGGGTTGTTTAACCAGCGTGACCATTGGGTTGTAAATTTATGAAAGGAGAAGTTATTGAGTGCTGTTCTTCTTTCCATCTCGCATTGGAGATTTAGGTCAGCTATAAGATGGGACAATGAGGGGGCAGTGATGGATCTCCATAATCTGGTGATGTTGGATTTTGCAGCTGCTAAGATGTGGATAATAATGGTGCGTACAGTTATAGGAAATGTGTCTATTCCAATGTGGAGAAGCGCTAAGGTGGGGTTTGGAGTAACTAAAGTACCTGAGATTGAGGAGATTATCTGAAATATTTTATTCCAGTATGATTTGAGTGATTTACATTCCCAGAGTATGTGAAGAAGTGATCCTCTTTCTCCACAATGTCTCCAGCATGTCGGCGAGTGCTGGGGGTAGATTATGGATAGTTTGGTTGGGGTTAAGTACCAGTGATGTAGGATTTTCAAATAGGTTTCCCAATGGGAGCTACATTTGGAAGCTTTAAAGGTGGTGGTAAACGTTTTTTCCCAGGTGTTTGGGTTTATTGTCTGGGAAAGATTTTGTTCCCAGTTAATTAAGGAGGAGGTGTATGTAGTGAATTGCATTTCGGTTATGAGTGAATAGAAAGTCGAAATTCCTTTCTTAGGGTAATGTAGTCTCTGGAAAAAATGTTGTGCAGTTGCAGGAATTGTTATTTCAATTGGAATTTTTGTGGAGTGGGCTATTCTTATATAGGTAAATTTTTCTTTGTCAGGAAGATGGAGTTTTTGTTAGATAGCGGAGAAGGGGTCTAATTTATGGTTTGTAAAGATATCCCGGATATGAAGTATACCGAGGCTTTTCCATATTGATATGTTTAAATGAGGGGTCAGGAAATGCAGTGATGATAAGGGGGTTGGGATTTTCACGTTACTTTTGTTTGTTTGAGTGCGGGTGGAGAAGTCAAGCCAAGCATTAAGTGAAGCCTGTATACAGGGGTGTGTTTGTAGGGTTTTAGGTTGAGCTGCTCGGGGTATGAATAGTGTATCTGTTATTGCTTGTGGTAGGCTCAAGGAGGTTTCCAGTTTGGTCCAGATCTTCTCCTCAGTAGGATGCCACCAGAAGAAGAGCAGGTCCAGTAGAGCAGCTTGGTAGTAAAATTTTAGGTGTGGGAGACCCGCTCCACCTCTAGAGGGTGGGCGTAGTAGTAGGTTCGTGGAGCATCTGGGTCTTCTATAGTTCCATAAGAATTTGTTTAGTGTGGTTTGAAGTTTGGAGAAAAAGGTGTGAGTGACTGGAATAGGAAGTGTCCAAAAGATATACAATATTTTAGGTAAAATGCACATTTTCATAGTTGCTACTCTTCCTAGAGTCGATAAAGTGGTCGTGCGTAAACTTTTTAACTCTTGAGGAATGGTTTCCAGTAATGGTTTGTAATTAGTTGCGTAAAGCTGGTTGGTAGTTGCGGTGAGTTTGATCCCTAAGTAGGGTATGCCATTTGTTTCCCAGGTGAAGGGGAAGTTTTTGGTTATTAAGGTTTGGGTTTCAATAGGCGTATGTAGATTTAGTATAGATGATTTGGGTTCATTAAGTTTGTAGTATGAAACATCCGCATATCTGCGTATATGTGTGCGTATAGAGTGAAGTGATTTGTAGGGGTTTGTAATCATAAGGATAATATCGTCTGCAAAAAGACTGAGCTTGTGTTCCTGTTGGTGGAATTTAATTCCCGTGAAATTTTGTTCGTTTCTAAGATTAGATGCTAGTGGTTCAATAAGTAAGGCAAAAATAATGGGGGATATAGGGCATCCTTGTCTAGTACCGTTTGATATGCAAAAGGGATGAGAGAGTGTACCGTTGGTCAGTACTCTGGCAGTGGGTTTGGAGTAGAGGGATAAGATTGCCGAGAGCATCCAGTCTGTTATTCCGAATTTTTGTAAAGTGAGGGTCATAAATTTCCAGTGAATTCGGTCAAATGCTTTTTCCGCATCTAAAGATAGGAGAATAGAGGGTTGATTATTGGTCTCAAGATGGTGTAGAAGAGATATAATTCATCTTGTAGCGTCAGGAGCTTGTCTACCGGGTATAAATCCTACTTGGTCGGGATGGACTAACGTGGGTAGATACGGGAGTAATCTTAGGGCGATTATTTTGGCGTAGATTTTTATGTCTGTATTTAGTAATGAGATCGGTCTGTAGTTTTGTATTAGTTGGGGATCTTTGCTCGGTTTCGGGATGGTGGTGATTATAGACTGTAGCATGTCAGGGGGGAATTCTCCATTGATTGCAACATGGTTATATAATGCAGCTAAGTGAGAGGTAAGATTGGGTTCTAGTGATTTATAGTATTCATTGGTATAGCCATCGTTCCCTGGTGATTTATTTAGGGGAAGAGTATTTATGGCTTTCTTAATTTCTGCTGGTGTTATCGGTACCGATAGTGATTCAAGTTGAGAAGGGGTAATGCGAGGATGATTTATGTTCTGTAAGAAATTTACAATGGAGAGAGTAGTTGGTTGGGTTGTTCTTGAGTCATCTTTTATATTGTATAGGCTCTGATAATATGTTGCAAAAGCGTTAGCTATGTCCTGTGGGTTTGTTAATATGGTGTGTGTGTTGGGGTGCTGGATTGTGGAAATTTTAGCCTTGATTCGTTTTTGTTTGACAGTTTTGGCAAGGAGGGCGTTTGCCTTGTTTCCTAATGTGTAAAATTTGGTTTTAGTTTTTAGCAGATTAGCCTCATAGTTGTGAAGTAAAATAGTGCGTAGTTTGTTTCTGTCTAAGGTTAGGGCTGCCAATGTAGAAGGGTTCGGGGTCTTTTTGTTAATGTCTTCATGTAAGCGGATGGAGGTCAGTAATTGGTCAATATGTTGGGATCTCTGTTTATTTATGCGAGATTTCAGTTGTATGAGGATACCTCTCATGTAGGCTTTGTATGTTAACCAAAGTGTAGTAATAGAGACATCTGGGGTAGAGTTCATATCGAAAAATAGGTTGTGGGCCTCTAGAATGTGCTTCTAGTTTTCAGGATTTTTTAAAAGTGAAGAATCCAGTCTCCAAATGGGTGGAATTGCTTGGCGTATATCGTCGTCTAAGGATATACTGATTGGAGCGTGATCCGACCAAGTTATGGTTCCGATTTTGGATGATCTCACATGCTGTAATGACCATTTGTCTGTGATGAAATTGTCTATTCTCGAGTACGAGAGGTGTGAAGGGGAGTAGTAGGTGTAGTTCCTCTCGGTTCCATGTTGACATCTCCAGATGTCATATAAGTCGTGGTCATGTAGGAAATGGTTAAAGTCAAGTTTGGTGGGTTTTTTAATGGAAGAGGAATCTAAGAGCGGATTACCCATGACATTGAAATCGCCTCCAATAATAAGTCTGCCTTGCTTATGACGTGATATGGTTTTGTAGAGCTTGCGGAAAAAAGACAATTGTTTACTGTTTGGAGCGTAAACGTTCACTAAAGTGTAAATTATATCGTTCATTTGACACACTAAGATATGGTATCGACCATGTGAGTCTGATATGTTTGAGATGGTTCGGAGTGAGATGGTGTCTTTAATGGCGGTAAGGACTCCATTTTTCTTTTTAGTGTCAGTTGCCATAAATGATTGAGAGAAGTGTTGAAGCTGTAGCTTAGGGACTTTCCCTGTGGCGAAGTGGGTCTCCTGTATGAAGAAAATGTCAGCCTGGGATTTCCTGACTTCTTTGGATAGCATCGATCTTTTGTAGGGGGAGTTAAGGCCTCGTACATTGAGGGATGTGATTTTAATCATTTAATGACCTGTTTCTGAGATGTGTACGTGAGTGGTTTGTTATTTGAGAGATGCATAATTCGGTGCATGATCGTTTGCGAGAGATGGGGTTTATATCACTGCGGTGTAGATTAGATGCAAATGGTGAGCTGGATTTAATCTTCCATGTAGAGTCATGTTGAGTAGATCCTGGGTTGGGGGTGTCCAGTTGATGGTGCCACATTTGAGGAGGGAAGGGGAAACATAGAACAATAAAAAAAAACTTGCGAAAAATGCAAGCATTCCAGGTAACTTTCATAGTTACTGTAAAACTGGGGGTTTTGAACAAGCTTTGACCATTTGAAGGGTCAAGCCAGGTGTAAGCGTGTATAGCGAGTTTCATCTATTTTTGGCCGAACGCCAGTAGATCGGTGTTGAACAAGAGCCTCTGGGGAGAGGTTTAAATATGGTTTTGCCTCAACGCATCTTTGTCTGCGTTATTAGTTATGTCGCCTCCATATGTTGGACAGGAGGAAGAGTATTTCCCTGCGTATCTTCTGGTATGATGTTCCAGGCTTTTAGTAAGTCTAGGCCTGCTTCAAGGAATCTGATCGTGAAAATTCTGCCTTGGTGTTGTACTGTTAGTTTTGTTGGAAACCCCCATTGGTATGGTATGCTGTGGTTTCTTAGGGCCTTGGTAATGGAGATCATTTTTTTTCTATTGAGAAGTGTGGCCTTCGATAGATCTGCATACAATCTGAGGTTAGCATGTGTTGACGGGAGTGGCGGTGGGTTTCTGGCCGCTGTCATGATGCGCTCCTTGATATGATAAAAAATGTATTCGTGCTAATACATCTCTTGGGATCGCCGCTGACAAGAATGAGGGTTTGGGCAATCTATGGGCCCGGTCGATCGCTATTTCCAAGTCAGGAATCGATGGAATAAGGATTTTAATGTATTGTTGTAGATATGGGATCAGTGCCTCATTGGTGACCGATTCGGGAATCCCTCTAAACTTGATGTTGTTACGGCGCGATCTGTCCTCCAAGTCAGACAATTTTAGGTTGATTTGCTCAATGTCAGAAGTGTGGTCTGAATGGGCGTCTATCAGATCATTATGTGCTTTTATTATATCTCCTACGCTGGTTTCAATGTGATTTATTCTGCGTTCTTGCTGATTTATAACGCAGGTAATTTGATTGAGCGATGCAGAGATGTCAGAATGCAGGGTCTGACGTAGTGACAATAGCATATTTTTCATGCAGATTTCTGTCAGTGATTGGTCTGAGGCAGGGAATGCAGCTATGTCAGGAAAGGGTGCTTGTGGTGGCTGAGGTGGCTGAGGTAAAGAATTTATGGCCTCATATGCGGGGTCCAGGTCTTGATCTAGCCGTGGCCGAGATTTGGCAGGGCTACTTGTTGTGGGGGACAGTGGAGGTGACAACTCACCAGGGTCCCGTGGGTAAAGTGGCTGTTTTAGCCTAGGATCGGTCTGCTGCTCCCTGTAGTCCTCCTCCTCCTCCTGTCTGTGTCTGTCTCCCTGTGTTCCGCCGCGGGCGCCATCTTGGATTCCCGACCTGACGGCCGGGAAGAAATTAGTCAGTTTCCCCGGGTGCCCCGGGGTTTTCCTTCTGCGGGGCATGTTCCCGGAGGTGCGGGTGCCTGTCATCAGCGTGCGTGGGCTGCTTGTGATCCCCAGAGCCGGTGAGTGCCGCTTAGTACTGGCGGGTGGACGGAGCCGCGGTTAAAGCACGTCCATCTTAGTGCCGGCCGCGCATGCGCCCCCTATATATTTTTTTAAAGCAGAGGACCTAGAGAATAAAATGGCAGGGGATGCAATTTTTTTTATATCAGACAGTATTTGCGGAGCGATTTTTCAAACCCAGTTTTCTGGAAAAAATACACTTTTTTAATTTTAATGCACAAAAACACAATATATTGACCAATTTTTTGTTAAGATATAAAATATGATGTTATACCAAGTAAATATATACCAAACATGACATACTTTTACGCGCCCACGCAATGCCGACAATCTACGTAAATGTTTAATATCCATAGGCGATGCTTTAAAAGACTTTGGAGGTTACCACTTTAGATTTACACAGGAGGTCTAATGCTAGAATTACTGCCCTAGATCTGATGTTTGTGGTGTTACCTCACATGCATGGTGCAATCTTTGTTTACATACTGACACGGGACCGAAATTTGAGTTTGCCTTTGCACACAAGCACGGGGATGGGTGGGGGGGGGGGAGATTATCTTTTAATTCTTTTTTTTTTTACACTGTCCCTTTAATTTTATTATCACTTATTATTATCACAGGGAATTTAAATATCCCCGAGATAGCAATAGGCAGTGACAGGTACTCTTTTCTGAGAAATCTGGGTTATATTAGACTCTAGATCTCTCCCCTTAATGCATCTGATCACACCAGGATCGGTGTGATCAGATGCTTTCCTAATTTAAAAAGGGCACTGTATATATCCAGAAAAAACTAAATGATGAAATGCTCATAGCTTCCAAGAAAGATAATTGGAGCCATTCCAGTCACTGATCAGCTCTATGATCAGCCATCAGAACCACCGGCTGCATTCTCGGGTTCCCTGGTGAGTCGTGAGAGCCTGAGAAAGCTGTTGAAGGTGACAGGAGGGGAACGTCCCTTCCCGCTGCTTGTAAAAGTGATCCAGTGATTTATTAGCCTTTAGTATTGCTTTTACATGAAAGCTGACTGCCAGCTGAAAAAATAATAATATCAGGATGATGCCTGTAGCTTTTGACTTCAGAACTGCCTTAATTCTTCATGGCATAGATTCAACAAGGTGTTGTAAACATTCTTCAGAGATTTTGGTCATTATTGACATGATAGCATCACGCATTTGCTGCAGATTTGTTAGCTGCACATCCATGATGCAAATCTCCCATTCCACCACATCCCAAAGGTGCTCTATTGGATTAAGATCTGGTGACTGTGGAGGCCATTGGAGTACAGTGGACTCATTGTCATGTTCAGGAAACCAGGTTGAGATGATAGTCAGCAACATGGTCAGTAACAATACTCAGATAGGTGTTTAAACAATGCTCAATTGGTACTAAGCGGCCCAATGTGTGCCAAGAAAATATCCCCCACACCATTACACTATCACTACCACCACCAACCTGAACAATTGATACAAGACAGGATGGATCCATGCTTTAATGTTGCTTACGCCCAATTCTGACCCTACCATCTTAATGTTGCAGCTGAAATTGAGACTAATCAGACCTGCAATGTTTTTTCAATCTTCTATTATCCAATTTTGGTGAGCATGTGTGAATTGTAGCCTTTGTTTCCTGTCCTTAGCTGACAGGAGTGGGACCCGATGTGGTCTTGTGCTGCTGTAGGCCATCTGTCTCAAGGTTCGATGTGTTGTGTGTTCAGAGATGATATTCTGCAAACCTTAGTTGTAGCGAGTGGTTATTTCAGTTACTGTTGCCTTTTTACCATCTCAAACCAGTCTGTCCATCCTCCTCTGACCTCTGACATCAACTAGGCATTTTCGTTCACACAACTGCCGTTCACTGGGTATTTTCTCTTTTTCAGACCATTCTCTATAAACCCTAGAGATGGCTGTGCAATAAAATCCCTAGTAGATCAGCAGTTTTTGAAATACTCACACCAGCCCATCAGGCACCAACAACCATGCCACATTCAAAGTCACTTATATTAAGGAAAATTACCGAAATTAATATTAGATTAGACCCAGAGTTATGTCTTCTCCATATCACAGAGCTGCCAGTGAGATTATATAAGGATTCGGGGATATGGCACTTTTTGAGTGCAGCGAAGAGTTTGATACCTAGGTTTTGGAAAAAAAAAGGAGGTGCCGACAGAGGAGGATTGGATGGTTAGAATGAATCAGATATGTGGGACGGAAAGATTGTATTATATGCATATAGATAAGATGGAGATGTATAATATAAAGTGGAAAAAATGGGAAGAGTATAGAGAAAAAGTGAAATACATGAGGATGTAACACCCCTTGAAATGGATTTTAGAAATAATAGAAATCTTTGGTGTAGTGGAGAAGAGGGAAACTGCAGAGTGGGGGGGGGGGGGGAGGGAAGAGGGAGGAATGGGGAGTGGGATTTAGATAAATTATGCTAATAGGAAGATATTGTTTGGATGTCTTTTTAATTGAAAAATGTGATTGTGATTTGTATTTGGTTGATAAATTAATAAACATTTATTAAAAAAATAAATAAAAAAAACAAAGTCACTTAAATCCCCTTTCTTTCCCATTCTGATGTTTGGTTTGAACTTTAGCAAGTCTTCTTCACCATGCTAGATGCCTCAATGCATTGAGTTTCTGCTATGTGATTGGCTGATTAGCAATTTTTTTACCAAGCAATTGAACAGGTGTACCTAATAAAGAAGCTGATGAATGTATGTACCAGCAGAGAACATGGGTATATGATGAATTGGGTCTGTGGACCAATATGACAACAATTCAATCGTTTTTGTAATGCCCATGCTGAGGGTGAGGCCCCAAAAAGTTTTACATTCGGAAAACGTGACAGGTTTCCATGCAAATTATTTGGCAACAGTTGAATTTGGATGGGCTGCAATGTACTGTTGTGCTTATAAATTGCTTTGGCCCATAGTCAATTGATACAAATATTCTGTGAAAAACAGCTGAGGGGCTAAATGCTAGTGCTGGCAGTGAATGGGGCTGATCCCACTAACTCTGCATTTTTGGAGACAATATAATAAGGGAGAACTAATATACACTATATTTCCAAAAGTATTGGGACCAAATCATTTGATTCATGTATTCCAATCACCCCCATGGCCACAGGTGTATGAAATCAAGCACCTAGGTATGCAGACTGCTTCTACAAGCATTTGTGAAAGAACAGGTTGCTCTGAGGAGCTCAGTGAAATTAAGCGTGGTACCATGTTACATTGCCACCTGTGCAATACATCCATCCGTGAAATTTCCTTGGTACTAAATATTTCACAGTCAACTGCTAGTGGTATTATCATAAAGTGGAAGCAACTGGGAACAACAGAAACTTAGCCAAAAAGTGGTAAGCCACGTAAAATGACAGAAGGGGGTCAGCGCGTGCTGAAGCTCACATTGCACAGAAGTCGCCAACTGTCTACAGAGTCAATAGCTACAGATCTCCAAACTTTGTGTGGTCTTCAGATTAGCACAACATGGGTTTCCATGGCTGAGCAGCTGCATCCAAGTATCACCAAATGCAGGGCAGCTTCGAATGAAGTGGTGTAAAGCATGCTTCCACTGGACTCTAGAGCAGTGGAGACATGTTCTCTGGAGTGACAAATCATGTTTCTCTGTCTGGCAATTAGATGGATGTGTCTGGGTTTGGCAATTTCCAGGAGAATGGTACCTGACTGTCTGCACTGTGTCAAGTGTTAAGTTTGGTGGAGGGGGGATTATGGTGGAGGGTTGTTTTTAGGGGTTGGGCTTGGTTCCTTAGTTCCACTGAAGGGAACTCTTAAGGTGTCAGCATACCAAGTTATTTTGGACAATTTCCCACCTTTGTGGGAACAGTTTGGGGATGGCCCCTTCCTGTTCCAAAATGACTGCACAAAGCAAGATCCATAAAGACATGGATGAGTGAGTCTGGGGTAGAGAAACTTGACGGGCCTGCACAGATTCCTGACTTCAACCAGAAAGAACACCTTTGGGATGAATTAGAGTGGAGACTGTGAGCCAGGCCTTCTCATCCAACATCAGTGCCTGACCTCACAAATGATCTTCTGGAAGAATGGTCAAACATTCCCATAGACACACTCCTAAACCTTGTGGACAGCCTTCACAGAAGAGTTGAAGCTGTTATTGCTGCAAAGGGTGGGCCAACTCAATATTTAATCCTACGGACTAAGACTGGGATGCCATTAAAGTTTATGTGTGTGTAAAGGCTTTTGGCAATATAGTGTAGTTCTGTTCGTGATCAATATAGTGATCCGTACAAACAATATACTAGTAATGGCGGTGATCAGCAACCTATAGCATGAGTGCGATAGTGTGTGGGCAATCTAACCCTAGCTGAACCTGGCTTGGAGGGGCGCTAACTGACTCTGACACTATCTTATGTCATTAGTGGTAGTAATACAGCAATCAGTGAAAAATTCTATATAATGACATTGTACTAATGGCACTAGCTGGGTGAGAGGGTGATCAAAGCGTTAAATATGCTAATGTAAAATTTGGTGCTTTTATTTACAGTGTGGTGTTCTCTCTCTTCTTTCCTTGGACTGATGGGGGGCATCGGGGTGTGCACGCATGTGCACTCACACCAGGAAATAGAGGGCGACAAGAGGTTAAAAAATAACCTTAAAAAAAGTTTAAAATATTTTTTCAATATTTTATTAGTATTATTTTTTATTATTTAAAAAAGTACTTTCTTCAGAGTAGTGCAATGTCACCATAGCTACTCTTTACATTGCAGGAGCAAAAAGATTATTACTTCTGCAATGCAATGCTTGCTTTGAACTGTCATGGATGGGTTAGGTTCATGAGAGTTCAAAATACTAGTGATCTGTGATTGGCTACAGCTTATCACATGGTAGAGGATGCTATGATTGGTCCATGTACCATGTGAGATCTGTGGGCCAATCACAGCTCACTAGAAAAGGAAGCAGAGCTGTTATGAATCAGATTGATTCATAACAGCTTTGCTGACATTGTGCTGACAGCAGAATGTTAGCAAAACAATGCCAGTGTAAAATATAAAAAAAAAAAATAACAGTGTGGGACAGCTGATGAGTGATCAGTTGTTAAAGATGCGGCAGTTGGCTTCCTGGCCCTCCCCTAACAGCCAGCTATTCTTCATACAGAATATGAATTGGTCAATAAATGTTCAACCAAGTCAAAATTGTTCCAAAATATTGAAATTCGTTAGAAAATTAAAAAACAAAATGAAAATAAATGTATCTTAACTAATTCCAAAATGAATCTACGAAACAAACTTAGTCACATAACAAATTTATCCAAAACAAAAATCATTTTTTTTGTTCTGCGCATGTCTAGCCAAAATGTGATATTGTATGGCTGGTATGAACAAATGTATACCACCCAGCTTTAATCATTCACTCCTTCATTTAAATGATAACTGCTGATATTAGAGGGGTTTCTCTTTTTCTCAGGATGTTACACCTCTCCTTACTCCTGCTCTTTTCCCTCTCACCCTTATTCTCTTCATACTTCCTCCTTTCCCACCTCTACTTTTTTTGAAAACGGTCTTTTTATTAGTTGAAAAAATATACAGAACAGATAAGGCAAGCAACCACAGTGTTTCACAATAATTTCCCAAGTGGGATTACTATGCTTCCTGCTAGAGAATACGTAGAGTCCCATGTGTTCAGTCTAGCTCAGCTTGCAAAGAATATGGATGGAGGCAGCACAATCAAACCAGCATATAGCAATCACTGTATAATCACAAGATACATAAGCAATGCTTACATGAAGAGCGCATACAAGCAAAACGTTGACATTATCAGGTAGGCATTTGAAGTGTACTAAAGTGGGTGCAAGGTAAAAGAGGAAAGTAAGGAAAAAGATATAAAAGAAAGAAAGAAGGAAAATGAGAATATACAATGCACTCCACTACCAGGTGGGACCCGCAGACCCACTCCCAATCCCCCAGGTGAAAAGGACAAAGTTTGTACAGGAATGACTGGGAAAAGTCAAAGTGGATATTCAGTGCCTCAGCAGCCAAACCCTGTTATGCCTGTCCAAAGAGTCATTTAGTGAGGCTGTTAAGCATGCCATCCTTTGGACATCCCGGATTCTAGCGTGAAGCTCTGTTAGGGAGAGAGGCTCATGTTGTTTCCATTTAAGTGCCACTAAACACTGCGCTCCTGTGGGGAGTTGCGATAGCAGCCTTTTAGATGTCTTAGAGAATTTAGAAGGGTGTAAACCCTATGAGGAAAGTTTTAGGCATGAATGGAAGCAAATTATTGAAGACCCGATGTATAAGGACATGTACTGCTTTCCAATAGGGTTCAATGAGTGGACACAACCAATAAGTATGTGGAAGTGTTCCTAGGCTATTCCTCATCGAAGCTTATCTGGGGTGTAATACCAGTGAAAAAGTGTCTTATATTGGTTTTCTTTATATAAGGTGAAAATGGAGCTCTGGGACCATATCGTTTTCCAAGTGGCAAAGTGTAGCTCCTCTCTGAAAATTTGTTCCCGTTTTTGCATATAAACATGCTTTGAAGGGGGGTGGGAATGTGAGGATATGAGAACTTTATAGATTTAAGAGATTAACCCCTTGCTGGATAGGTCTTCCAAGTGAATTCTCTCAAACAGGGTTAATTTGAAAAATTGGAGGGGTTTCATCAAAGATTGGGTGTAATGGCAGGATTTGTAAATAACTGTAAAAAGCTTGCTTAGGAAAGTAATGGTCTCTATGAAGGTCCTAGAAAGAACATAAAACCTTAATTTCGGTGTCCACCAAATGGCCATATTGGAATAGGCCTCTAATTTTCCAAACTGAAGACACCTGGAAAGTTAAGCTATCTGCAACAGCAGGGATGAATAGGAAGGAAGTAGTTAGAGAAGCCTTGGTTGTTAGAGAGTGCTGACTATGGGTCTGTCTCCACAAGGTGTAAAGGACAGTCATAGGCCAGAGTAAAGTAGTTGAGTTTGGGAGGGTGAGAGCACTCCACAGCATGGGTTTGGGGTGGATTAGGGCCATTCACAACTTCACTAACTCCATTCACCAATTATAAGTATGCAGGGTAAGCCAAGAGGCTAGTAAGTGCAGTTAAGCAGGCAATTAATATTTGGAGAGATTTGGAAAGACCCATCCTTCTTGATCTTATGGTGCATACAGGGCAGATCTGGCAACTCTATGAAATCTGTAGATCTAAACAAAGTTCAACAGTTTACTTTGCAGTTTTTTAAAATGAGACTGCAGGACCCGGACAGGGAACATTTCATATAGATACAACAGTTTTGGCACAATAGTCATTTTAATCACCGCAATATGACTGAAAAATATTGGGAGGGACTTCCACTGAAGAAGTAGCTTGTCAATAGAATTGTAGAGAGGGAGGAAGTTTTCCCTGTAGAGCGTATCATAGGTCGGGGTTAATTTCACTCCCAAGTATGTCAGTGTATTAGATCCATGTACAAGGGAATGTTTGGACCAGGTGATGTAGGACTAGGGAAGAGACATTTAGAGGGAGAGCTTCTATATTGGAATTATTAATTTTGTATGCTGAGAGGCAACCAAACAAATCCAATTCCTTGTGAAGATTGGGAAGAGTTGTATGCAATCGGGCAAGTGTTAGGGGGACGTCATCAGCAAAGAGAGAAAGCTTAAACTCCCTGCTGCGCACTGGGATACCGTGTATATCAGGATTATTCCTAATGTGGGCCGCCAAGGGTTCGATACAGAGGGGAAATAGCAGGGGGCAAAGGGGACAGCTCTGCCTGGTGCCATTGCTTAAGGGGAAGGAAGGTGCAGTAGTGTATAGCATTTAAATAGAAACAGTAGGATTAGAGTAGAGGTGTAGAATAGCTCGTAGAAAAGGACCCTTGATTCCTAGATGTCTAAGGGTCATTCAAATCTAAAAACTTTTTTCTTTAGGCAAGCTTTCACTTAATTGTCCTTTTTTTCTTTTGTTTTATACTGTGTATTTCTTGCATTTTGTTTGTAAAGCACTTTGAGAAACTACCTTTTTATAAAATAAAGTTTATTATAATTATTATTATTATTTATTATTAAGTGAGGTAAATAAGAATGACCAAGTGAGCCTATCAAAGGCCTTTTTCACCACCTTTGATGGGTGTGAGTGCAGGGTACCTGTATTATTCTTTATAGCATGAGGAGCAGAATCCGCTGCCCTCTCTCGCAATTTGCACGCTAACAGGGTGTGGGCCTTGTTGCCATTATTATAAAAAAAAGTTGTTTAGGTTGTGACAAAGCCTTTTCTGTTTTACTGACATCCAGATCCTTGAGGGCTACACAGGTCTGGACTATGTCTCTGAGGAGGGGGAGGGGGAAGTTAGGAGAGCAGATTCAAGGTATTTAAGTTTATCTACTAACAGTTGTCTGGTGGTTTTAGAGTCCTTTTTAAAAGCAGTAGCTGGGGTAATACAGTGTCCCTGTGTCACTGCCTTGTGCACCACCCAGAGCATATAGGAATAGCTTCCAGATGTCAAATATTGAGCAAAGTAAAGGTGCAGGGTGTTGTTCAGGTCAGTTTTTAATGGCTCATGTTTAAGCAGGTACTCATTAAGGTGCAAATAGCAGGTTTTGAAGGAGACAGATTGAAATTGGAGCCAGAGTGTTATCGGCGCATGGTCCGACCAGGTAATAGGGTGTATGAAGGGTGGGTACAGATTTTTAAAGTGGGAGTGTTCACAAAGATATAGTCTATCTGGGAGTGAGATTTATGTGGGTGGGAATAAGAGGTGAAATGTCTGTTCAAAGGATGGGCCAGTCGCCAGGTGTCAAACAGGACATGTTTTCTGGTGAGTTGGCAGAAGAGGAGCAATTGTTTCTCAAGAGAGGGCTGAGAGGTTTTACCGGTAAGGATCATCGTATGCATGCAGGAAGGGTAAGGCACATTAATATCCTCGCCAATCACTAGGAATGTAGGAAGGTGTGAGTGAGGCTAAAAAGATGGTTATAAACCTTTGATAAAAAAGCGGATTGATTGTCATTAGGAGAGTACAGGTTGCACAAATTGAGTGACATGCCTTTACAATGTGCTGTATCTACCTAAAACATCAGCATACATTTTATGTAGTTGGAAAGGAGAACCCTGCTTAAAGAAAATTGCTACCCCAGCTTTTTTTCTGGAGGCAAGGTAAATTTGGGAGATCAAGGGAGGGAAGCAAATGTCATGGTGCCAGATATATCTACATGCGTCTCATGAACAAAGATAATATCAGCTGCAGATCGCTTAAGTTCTTTCTTTTATAGTTAGAATTGAGACCTTTAACATTAGGAAAAAATATGTCAATCATGGTGGATACAGATTAGGGGTTGTTGTTATAATTAGCTGTTCAGGAAAGGCCCAAAAAAAGGGTACGGTGTAGCCCAGGGAGAGAGAGATGAAAGAGGAATATCCACCATGTGGGAGGTACATGAGGCCCATGGGTCCAGGGAAGAGGAGGCATCAGAAGAGGACAAATCAGAAAGTATGAGAAGATAAAGGTTAATGGACATTAAAACAAATCAAAAACATTGGCACGAAGATCAATTATAACACCATAAGTGCAAATAATCCTGCCCTAACAGGGCAGGAACGAACTCCTCGATCATCAGAAGGAGGGCAGAATGCAGTAGCATGCCTGTCAAGACATATGAATGGGAGGGTTAGAGTTGAATAAGGAGACCTATGGGGGGGAGGTAAAAGTGGTTTCATTAAGTGCAGGTCTGCCAAGCCTGCCTAACTAAACTATAGTATACTATTCTCCCCTGGGCAAGCCTCCCCTCAGTATGGAGCAAAACAATGGGCCTACTCTATAATGGAACACTGGAGCCCAGGTTCTCTATGGCAACTAAGTTTTAGGAGTAGCAGTGCTAGAGACACAGGTGGGGAATCTCACCCCAAAAAACAAACAAACAAAAAAAAACAATACTCAGTAGAAAGAGGTAAATAAAAAGAAAAAAGAAAACCCATTCCAACGCAGGTCAGGTAGCTACACACCACACAGTGATTGGCATATCCACAGAAGAATGAACAGTAAATATCAATCTTTGCAAAAAAAACAAAGCAATAGGGCGTACAGCAAATGGACTAACATTGAGTTAGAAAGTCTGCACAATCCCGTAGGATACAGGATATCCCCGACCTTTCAGATGAGAACTGGGATGAACTCCTTCATAATTACTTCACTACTACCATTTCTGCAAGGGACAGATTAATTCAATTGCACATTTTTCAAAATTGATTATACTCCCCTGCGGCTCTTTCAGATGCACAAGAAGGATACCCTGACTGTCATAAATGTCATAAGTCTAGGGGAAACTTTCTTCACATGCTTTGGAGCTGTGAGAAAATGTGTCCCTTTTGGTCACATGTTACCCAGTTTCTTGCCAAATATTTGTTATCCAAAATGGTGTATATTAGGTGTGCTAGAAGATCTAGATCTCAGCTCCTAACAGAAACAATATTTTTCCTTATCCATTATTTTAATAGTGAACAATGGGTTCACTCTGAAGCCATTTCTGTTAATCTATGGAAAATTTTGATTAATTAATTTGAGTACTACTACTCTAAAAGCCCATGGACAGAGACATTTGATACCTGTTTGGAGCCAAATACATAAATAACTCATTTCTTTAGAATTACTTGGATATTGGAGTGGTTCTGTATGTAGAGGACTCAATGTTTCCTATTATGTCTTTTACCAGAGAGTGGCTTGTGTTTCTTCTATACCAAGAAAAAATATCTGTAATTTTCTGTTACCCTGCTCTTATATGAACCTGGGAGATTTGACATTTGGACCATTGGTTGTAGGTGTGGGTTTGGTTTTTGTTTTCTTTCTTTTCTTTGTTTTTTCTTTCAGAATTGTCATAATATACATAACTTGTATTGTCATATACAGTGTTGTTTCACAATTATTGTGGGAGATTTTTAGGTTCATATTTTTTGTAGTCATACTCCTCCTGTGAGACATAATGGAAGTTTTGTTGGCCTGCTTATGTTATGCCTACAATCTGTGACACACACTGTATTGTATTTGTTGTATATGCTCAACAAAACTCAGTTTTAAAAAAAGAAGGTTCGCTAAGAGCGTGCAGCTAGTGAAGACCCCGATGAGGACACTGGCCTAGGGCATTTCTTGCTGGTGACAGTAGTCCAGCCCTCAGGATGCAGGGGGAGGGTTGGAAGAGGTTCCCAGCCAGGAAGAGAAGGTGCTGGAAGATCCATAGCTGTGCAGAGAGAGTTTAAGTCCTCTGGATATCTCATAGTAGCAGATCTGCTATCCCTGTGGGCTGTAAGGCTGAAGGGAAAACCCCAGGAGCATTGAATGCCATTATCCCTGAGTATTGTAAAGAGGGGTTGGAGTGTTCTGCTGCACTGAAGGGTCAACCTGGTGAGTTGCTCCATCAAAATCAATGGTATGCAAATTTCAAGCCTTGAAGAGGAAAATCGTGGAGTTTGCAGATAACATCTCTCGGTGTTGAAGGTGAACCTGGAAGATGTAGGGCTCTGTGTGCATGGTCCAATTTAATTTCCTCTTGGATTGGACAGCCCAAAACATTTAAAAATGGTTTGTAGGATAGTTTTGAGATCCTCAGCCTGAGCTGCATCTGCAAGGCCACAGATTCTGATGTTGTTTCATTTGCCTCTATTATTAAGATTGTTGAAATTCTCGGAGTGTGGAGGCCTGAGAAATGAAGTGCTCATGGAGGTATGAAACTTCTTGTTTAGTGTTCTGCAGATCTTCCTCCAGGGATGTGACTTTAGATGAAAGGTGGCGAAAGCCAGTGCAGAGGACATTAATTTCTGAGAGACAGGTTGCTCGGACCTCCTGAATAAGCATACAGATGTCCTGTTTGGTAAGCACACAGCTTACGTAATCCCTCCAAGTGACACAATCTTCAGGATTCATATCAGAGTCATAACAGTTTACAGCCTCTCTGTGCTTAGAGGATTGTGGACAATAATGAGAGGTGAGGCATGGTGTCAAGAAAGGATCAGCAGAGACAGGTCGCTGAGAGAAGCACGTCTTTACTGATTGTTTAGCAGTATAAGGAGGTTGAGAAGAGCGCTAGGCAGAGGTTTTATTGGGTTTGTTAGATTTAGATTTAGAGGTTTCCGAGGAGGAGGAACAGTTTCTTACCCCTTTGAAGCATTGTAGGAGAGGTTGAGCAGGATCCCACTCAGGAATCTGGGTCTTCCAATGAGGGGAGCGCTGTGCAGCAGACTCAATGTTGTCTCCCAGTCTAGAGTGCAGGCTGCAGAAAGGGGAGAACAACCTGTGTGCCTGAGCAGCTGTGTCAGGTTGTTCAACCAGCAGGTGGGGGAGAAGGCAGTGAAGTAGTATGGGAAGGTGAGTAGATTGATGAAGGGAATCCACACCTCCTGCTGAGCAGAGGTCCAGTGAGTGGATGGCAATGCATTGGCTGTGCCTCAGGAGATGGATCTGACACTATCTTGGACGTGCTCATACCTGCATCCCCTCCGTGGGTGAAATATTCTATTATCAGTGGAAGAAGAGCTGAGAAGGAGCGGGTTGAGTGTCCCATGGTCTTGGGGTCCAGGGAGGTTTCTGTTTGCCCATAATGAGGCTAGTGAGAGCTGTAGATGGCTAAAAAGGCAGGCTAGGAAGGGAGCTATCCCACTATGCGTCCATTCATGAGGCCATCCAGACCATACCCTTCTACCTGTTGTTGTTATTTTTGTTGTTTCACCTTTTCTAAAACTTTTATTCATGTTGAATAATAGACTACCAGTGCCTTAATTTCCTTGCTTCCTTCCTCAATGACAGTAGTTATGCTTTTGAAATCTGTATCTTCATGTAGACATAATGATTTTGAAATGATATATATTTGCATTTAATCAATATGAACTCTGTAATCTTCACATTTGTATATGTGACATGCCTTGGTGGATTGTAACATCCTTCACTATCTAAGTTTATGTGTATGATTAATTTGAAAATCTCAATAAAATTGTATTGATATAAATATATATGAAATACTGAATAAGGCATTATTATGGGTGTAATAGCTGCACTTATATAAATTTGACTTCTGAGAAATCACCCATCATTTTATGTTTTTATGACCTTCTTACAAAGGACAGTCATACACAAGCTCTACTTATTAGCTATTAAACCATTTTTAAATGGTTTCCATGTTCTTTATGATCTAATGCTACAATCCTTCCTTTCTTATACACAAGGAAGAAGTGATTGGTGCAGGCATTTAGATAATCAATAACGGGAACAGGCATACACATTAAGTTAAGCCATATTATATCCACTGTCAAAGTATTCCTTTGAAGTAAGTCTGTCACAATCTTGGACATTTCAAGCTTGAAGAAGAACACATCATGTAAGGTTACCTCCATTGAAAACCACATGAAGCAATGTAAAATAAGAGTTACAACCTGCAAATATATACTTAAATGTTGATTTTCATGTAAAGTTTTTATCTTATATATTTCAAAAATGGACTGCGGTAAGGTCACAAATAGACAAAATAAACTGTGCAATCTTTAAAATCATAACACTGAGCAAAATACAAATACAATATTAATATTCAGTCCCAGCATGTGAATAATTGGTACAACGGTGCTGTATCTTTAATGGTGATACTCCATACTGAAATGACAAGTGCTTCACTGTGTTCACACTGGTGCCCTACATAGATGTAAACTCCCCGTCATTTCATGACCACCTATCTCTAGGTAAGTCACACTCGCTTTTTGGGACTATCCCAATTTGCAATCCAGTTCTGATGGCCAATACTCCTTCCCCCTTATAACCGTTAAAGATACAGCACCGTTGCACCAATTATTCACATGTTGGGACTGAATATTAATATTGTATTTGTATTTTTCTGTGTTATCACTTTAAAGATTGCAGTTTATTTTGTCTATTTGTGACCTTAGTGCGGTCCATTTTTGAAATATATAAGATTTTGTGTTTAGAAATTCACATTTAGGACTGCTTCTATATACAATATCTTATTTATAGTTACATTCTTTCACACGTATGTTAATTAATTTTTTTCCTAAGTGCAACAGCACTCTTTTTTCTTTCAAAGTTTTTATATTATTGCACTTTTCCTGTGGGACAATGAGGGCCTTAATCACATTAAGGTACTAAAAAACTAGGTTCCAGAAACACATGTAGGAGCAGCAGTAGAAAAGGGCTCCCATTGGACTGGCGAAGAAACCATATATAAAATCTGGAAACCCTTGGCATCATTTCATTGTAATTCCTCTTATGGACCGATTCCTTGCAAAACTGTAAGTCAGATCGCATTCTGTGTCATGGTTTCCAACATACACAAACTCCAGAGATAGTGACAAGATGGCCACTGCATAATCTCTGGGCAGTACACATGAATGCTCACCCTCTACTTCTGAGGAAGACTTATGGATGAAGTTTAGTTATGTATTTATTTATATATTTTTTAAACAGCCCCAAGGATGGAAGTTACCATTAATATGGAGTGTCTTGTGTGCTATTAGCTGCTGTTTTCAGTTGAAATTTCAAGCCCTCTACCTACAGATAGCCCTACAGAGGTGATCTTTTGGTAATATGAGCAGCTGCAACAGACACCTATCAAGTACCAACTATGCCAACCCTTTCCACCCTTATGCTCCATTCAAAGAATGTTTCTCACAATGAAAATCATTCCATGATTGGAGAAGACAGATCTTTCAATCATCCACACATTATTAATTGAAAGAGCACTTTTCATAGTAGGAAATAATAGCACCAATAGTCTAGTCAACACTTAATGAGTGCTTCTCACAGGTGCAGCTGCTCATATTAACAATTACAATTTCTAAAGTTCTGGGCCCTGATGGGTATACATCTAATTTTTTAAAAACTTTTAAAACATGACGTAAAACCCTGACCTTACTATACAATAATTTGTGGGATGGAGGAAAATACCCAATAACAGAAATAGAGGCATGTAGTAAATAATATTAAAAGAGATAATGATCCAACAGTTCCCGAGTAATATAGACTGATATTTTTGATTAACATAAATCTAAAGATTTTGTACAAAATATTAGCAAACATACTAGCATCTATTATTTCAACCCTAATGTATCCCTTGCAGGTGAGATCCATAAAAGGCAGGCTGGGGGCAATGAACATTTGAAAGGTTCTTAAAGAGTGCTGGAATATGCCAAAGAACACTCATGGGTAGATATCTCTATTTTCACTCTGGATGCTAAAAAAGACTTTTGATGATGTGAATCTTCAATGTCTGTTCCAGGCTATGACAGCATTTGGCTTCCAGGGAAAAAAAAAACAACATTCCTCCTCTCTTTATACAGTTGTGGCCAAAATTATTCAACCCCCACTGAAATTGAGTGTTTTGGCCAGTTTGACATTGCTTTTGATCATTCAGTCATCTTGCTTACATTTACATTAAAGAGGCACTTGTAGGTCAGACAAATATAACATAACAGTTATAATGAAATAACCACAAATGTCTTTTCTGTGCTCACAGCATTATCAGTTTTATTCAACCCCCAAGTGACATTCAATCTTAGTACTTAGTACAGCATCCTTTTACAGTTATAACAGCTTTTAAACGTGAAGCATAGCTTGACACAAGTGTCTTGCAGCGATCTACGGGTATCTTCGCCCATTCTTCATGGGCAAAGGCCTCCAGTTCAGTCACATTCTTAGGCTTGCGCACTGCAACTGCTTTCTTTAAGTCCCACCAGAGGTTCTCAATCGGATTTAAGTCTGGTGACTGCGATGGCCACTCCAAAATGTTCCAGCCTTTCCTCTGCAACCATGCTCTAGTGGACTTGGAGGTATGCTTGGGATCATTGTCCTGTTGAAAGGTCCAACGTCTCCCAAGCCTCAGGTGTGTGACGGACTGCATCACGTTTCCATCCAATATCTCCTGGTACTGAAGAGAATTCATGGTACCTTGCACACGCTGAAGCTTCCCTGTACCTGCAGAAGCAAAACAGCCCCAAAGCATGATTGACCCTCCACCATGCTTCACAGTAGGCAAGGTGTTCTTTTCATCATAGGCCTTGTTCTTCCTCCTCCAAACATAGCGTTGATCCATGGGCCCAAACAGTTCTAATTTTGTTTCATCAGTCCACAGAACACTATCCCACAACTTTTGTGGTTTGTCCACATGGCTTTTGGCATACTGCAGTCGACTCTTCTTATTCTTTGGAGACAGCAAGGGGGTACGCCTGGGAGTTCTGGCACGGAGGCCTTCATTACGCAGTGTGCGTCTTATTGTCTGGGCTGAAACTTCTGTACCCACATCTGACAAATCTTTTCTCAGTTCCTCAGCAGTCACACGGGGACTTCTCTCCACTCTACGCTTCAGGTAGCGCACAGCAGTCGAAGTCAGCATCTTCTTTCTGCCACGACCAGGTAGCGTTTCAACAGTGCCCTTTGCCTTGAATTTGCGAATGATGCTTCCTAAGGTGTCTCTTGGTATGTTTAACATCTTTGCAATCTTCTTATAGCCATTGCCCTTCCTGTGAAGAGAAATCACCTCTTCTCTTGTCTTCCTGGACCATTCTCTTGCCTTCACCATGTTTGTAACCACACCAGTAAATGTCTAGAAGGAGCTGAGTATCACAGTCATTTTAAAGCTGCCTAATTGGTGCTTATTATGCTTGATTGCTGCTCGGTGACATCCACAGGTGTTTTCAATACCTGATGGAAAGCACCTGTATGAACCTCTGTTCTTCAGAGTGGTAGTCTTTAAGGGGTTGAATAATTGTGGCAATGAAGAAACCACATAAGAACCATTTACTACTGTATTACATAAACAATTGATGTCATTTTAGTTGCATTTGGGTAGTTACAACGTCCTTGTAGGATTTGATTCTGAATACAATTCCAAATGTACACTATAGTCCCTAAACCCCTTTACAGCATTGGGGGTTGAATAATTTTGGCCACAACTGTATTCTTCCCCTTTAGCCAGAATAGACACATTAGGCCACTTATCAGCACACTTTCAATTACAAGAAGGCACAAACACAGGGATGCCCCTTATCCCCCATATTTAGGGTAGCATTGGAACACTTGATTGCATTTAATGACAACCTCAAATTGCAAGGAATCTCTATAGAGGATACCAAAGTCCGAACAGTGGTATTTGTTGATGGCATACTACTATTCACCTCTAGACTCTACATAAATTATATGATTACCGTATATACTAGAGTATAAGCCGAGTTTTTCAGCACATTTTTTCTGCTGAAAAACGGCCCCCTCGGCTTATACTCGAGTCAACGTCTGCAGGGGGCTGCTGTCTCTTACCTGGCTCCGGTCCCACGACGATCCGGTCCAGGAAGCGCGGCTGCTCCTTCATTCGGTTCGTCCACTGGATGTTCGCGCGGCTGCTCGGCTCCGCCTTCTCACCGGTGATTGGCCGCCAGAACTGTACCTCAGGAAAGGCACACAGGCGGCCAATCACCGGCGAGGAGGCGGAGCTGAGCTGCCCCACGAAAATCGAGTGAAGGAGATGCAGGTAAGTGTGCCGTGCTTAGGTGCTGCTGCAACCACATATGCTGGCTGCAGCAGCACCATACTGGAACAGGGGTCAGCAAGTGTCAGTGGGAGGAATAGTGCTCCATCATTGGTGTCACTGATACCAATGATGGGGCATTATTCCTCCCACTGACACCAAAGATGGGGCACTATTCCACTGACACCAATAATGGGGTGCTATTCCACCCACTGATACCAATGATGGGGCATTATTCCTCCCACTGACACCAAAGATGGGGCACTATTCCACTGACACCAATAATGGGGTGCTATGCCCCCCACTGATACTAATGATGGGGCACTATTCCTGCCACTGATACCAATGATGGGGCACTATTCCTCCCACTGACACCAATGATGGGGCGCTATTCCTCCCACTGACACCAATGATGGGGTGCTATTCCTCCCACTGACACCAATGATGGGGCACTATTCCTCCCACTGACACCAATGATGGGGCACTATTCCTCCCACTGACACCAATGATGGGGCACTATTCCTCCCACTGACACCAATGATGGGGCACTATTCCTCCCACTGATACCAATGATGGGGCACTATTCCTCCCACTGATACCAATGATGGGGCACTATTCCTCCCACTGATACCAATGATGGGGCACTATTCCTCCCACTGACACCAATGATGGGGCACTATTCCTCCCACTGATACCAATGATGGGGCACTATTCCTCCCACTGATACCAATGATGGGGCACTATTCCTCCCACTGATACCAATGATGGGGCACTATTCCTCCCACTGATACCAATGATGGGGGCACTATTCCTCCCACTGACACCAATGTTGGGACACTATTCCCCCCCACTGACACCAATGATGGGGCACTATTCCTCCCACTGACACCAATGATGAGGCACTATTCCTCCCACTGACACCAATGATGAGGCACGATTCTTCCCACTGGTGTTCCCACCCTCGGCTTATACTCGAGTCAATAGTTTTTCCCAGTTTTTTTGTGGTAAAATTAGGTACCTCGGCTTATATTCGGGTCGGCTTATACTCGAGTATATACGGTATACAAATATTGGAAGACTATGTAAATAACTCAGACCTTTGTTGATTTCTTGAAAAAGGAAATTCTCCTTTCTAAAGGGTTTAAACATACCAGTGGTAGGATACATTCAGCTTTCACTATAGAAAAAGAGTATATCACATACTTTGGCATTAAGATTGGTAAAACAAAAGCTTCTCCGTATCATCTCAACTACCCTCCATTTATTTTTTTGTTAAAGAACTGTAGGTATGGGGGGAGCTACCTTTGTCACTCTTTTGGAAATAAAATGATACACTTTGCATATTTATTATATCTCCTTCAAACAACATCCATTATATTAAAACATAAAAATACTAACTTAATGAACAAATCTATATATCCATATTTTTATGGTGGGTCAAGCACCCTCATTTTGCATTAATTAACCTGCATCTCCTGAAGGGTGAGGGGGCTCCTAGGTCTCCCAAACATTAGAGTTTATAATTTGGCAGGTTTGCAATGCCCCTGTTGAGGATTCCAATCTCCTACGTACTCCAATTTTTACTTACAATCATAGTTAGCTGGACCTTGGAACATAGATGGAATTCTGCATATCAATGTTGCTTTATTAGCCAGCAAGCTTTGCAACAACATTTTACAGACACTGCTATAGCATAGCAAGAAATACCCAATAGGATTGGTCTATCACCTTATATTTATTGTTAGGCCTTGATAAAAGATAATCCAATGTTCCCACAAAACAAAGACTATACAGCTTTTCAGAAATGGCAACAAGCTTGTCTACAAACAATGCATTCATTGTTGGATGATAATGTTTATCAACCTAGATCTTTTCAGGCTTTGACACATGAATTTCACCTGCCCCTAAATACCATTTCCATTTTAATTAAACTACAAACTATTGGAAAGTTTATGTAACCTGTATTACCAACTGAGAACGTTGTCTGCAGAACCTTCAGCGTGCCAACTGGAGAAAAGATTTTCCTACCAACGACATTATTGAGAAATTATTATTATTATAAATTATTCTTCACAGCTAAAACATCTTGCATGTCCAGCAAATTTAATATCTTTCATAGAGCTTATGCTCCCTTATTCTTTATTAATGACACTGCCATGGACAAAGGCACATCTTGCTGCACATAATATGCACAAAGTAGATCCTTTCCATCTCATTGTCCCTGTCTTGCTTACAAAAAAATAGATTCTGAAAGCAAGTGAGACTTCTGATTGGCTCTATAACACAAATCATGCATCCTAATGATCCTCTACTCCCCAGGTGTCAAACTGGCGGCCCTCCAGCTGTTGCCAAACTACATGTCCCATGAGGCATTGCAAGATTGACAGTAACAAGTATGACTCCCAAAGGTAGAGACATGATGGGACTTGTACTTTTGCAACAGCTGGAGAGCCGCCAGTTGATACCCCTGCTCTACTCCCCTCTTTAGCTTTGGATCTGACAACTACATCTGAGACAAAGATGAGATGTAGAGGCTTGGCTTGGAAGCATATCTGCTGGTATCAGCTAGGATGTGCATCATGCATAAATGCAGTTCTACTTCTATACCCACTATATCAGATTTTAAAACTGAACTTTGTTTACCAAATAAAAATGGGTGGAGACTCCCTCACTGACAAAGACACCTTAAGATTGTCCAGAAATCCTTAGAATCACACATGGCACCTTCTCTAGGCAGTAAGGAACTATATGACCTTGATATCTAAGTATAGGGGAGCAGGGAGAGAGAGATATAGCAGAGAATACATAAATTATGTTCCACTGAGTCTTATACTCTGATGTCAGTCTTCTGAGCTCCTAGGCAGGAGCTGCAGGATGTTGATCAGGAGATTATAGTCCATAAAATCAAAGAGAAACATAGTGCAACAGTTAGAAAGTCTATCTCACTGCAGTCACACACCACTTTCAGTTTCCCTAGCTTTTAGACAGGAGCTGTAAGATGTTGATCAATGGAATTAGGCTTACAGCGACAAAGAAAGATGGAGAGAAGCAGAGTAAACCTAGCATGAGCAACAGGGATCATCTTGCTCCAGGTAGCTCTGATGTAGTGATATCAATGCTGGCCAATTAGAACTATTAGGTGCTAGTGATGGGCCAAACACACCCGTGTTTGGTTTGCAGTCAAACATTCAAACCTAATGAACCTTCGCCCGCAACTTCAAACTTAATACAAGTCTATGGAACTCGAACTCGTAAATTTAAAAGTTCCCATTTTGAAGGATTATGTGCAAGTTATTGGCCATAAAAGGGGTATGGAGACTTTTGTACTGCCCTGAGGAGCATGAATCAGTGAAAGAAAAAAGAAAAAAAATGAACCATTTTTGAAGGGGCAGTCATTTTTCATTGCTTGTGCATTTTTTGACATT
The DNA here is from genome assembly GCF_062004578.1 of Staurois parvus. Taxonomy (NCBI): domain Eukaryota; kingdom Metazoa; phylum Chordata; class Amphibia; order Anura; family Ranidae; genus Staurois; species Staurois parvus. The sequence goes on from NW_028317949.1 coordinate 16,227,417, forward strand.
TAAAAAAAAAAACAGCGTGTGCCCCCCCTCCCTTATCCTTACCACACCCTTTAGCTCTGGTAGGAAGGTTAGAAGGGACCTCACAGAAAAATATTTGTATTCAAAAAGTGTGTGGGGTTCCCCTTAAAAGCCAATTTTAGACCCTTTAGGCCTGGTAGGACTTTTAAGGGAAAACCCCACCTCTCAAAAATGGGGGGGCGGGAGTCTGTGGGGCTCCCCCTAAAAGCTATACTAGGCCCTCCAGGCCTGGTAGAACTTTTAAGGGGAACCCCACCCCCAAAAATGTGGAAAAAAGCATGGTGTCTCCCTAAATTTCTTAACAGAACCTTGATCCAAGCACAGGCCTAGCAGGGCAGGAAAGGGGGGGGGGGTGAACGAACCCCCCCCCCCCCCGCAGCTTACCAGGCCACATGTTCTCAACATGAGGACAGTGTTCCTATGGCGATGGGGACAAGGACCTCTTCCCCACAATGCTGGCCGGTGGCTGTGGAAGTCTGTGGACAGGGGAGCTCATTAGCATCAGGGTACCCCTTTAAACAAGGGGGCACCCTGATGCTGCCCCCCCTTGTGAATGGGTAAGGGGTACTTGTACCCCACCTATTCACTAAAGGGTAAAATGTAGTAAAAAATAAAAAGAGACGAGTCTTTTGAAAAGAAAAAAGTTTTGACAAGTCCTTTATTAAAAAAAAAAAAGCCAAAAAAATTGTTCCATCGTTGCAATCCATCATCAATCAATATGCCCACTGACCTGTCCACACCCCATCGAACACTTGCCGCAATCTGACATTTGTCGGTCAGATGTAAACAGTTGGGAAGAGCTAGTGGTGATGTCACCGCTAGCTCCGTCCACTTGTGCTGTGATTGGACAAAGCATTGCATCTGACCTTTGGATCTCTAAATATGAAACATTTATTAAAGAACCATCACTTGCAGGGCTGTATAAAGAACCTTAAGATGCTTTCCTTGTTTAAGCTACCAAATTATTGTGGCAAATTGTGTTTTAGTTGGCTTCACCAAACTTTTTTTCCTTTTCTCTTCTGTTTCAGAATGTCCCTAGAGTTTCAATTCTCTTAATTATTCTTAGACTCATATAGAGCTTCTAGAAAGATATGGTCTCTTTATTTGTTACATATTACCTTATAAACAAATATTTGTACACTTGCATTTGGACAGACCCAACAGTAAGTAAGCCTTAATCATATGAGACACCAGCTAAAACTATTTACAATTTTCCCAGTGAACAATCTCTACTTCTTTAGTAAATCAACCTCGTTGACTCAAAACAAGTGAGCAGAAAAGAAATGAAAGGGAAAAAAGAAGGCTAAGTGGCCATACCTGTTTCAAATCAGTGATTTGGTGGAGTTTAGGGCTATGCAATGCACTTCGAAAATGGCCAATCGCCTTACACATGGGGTACCTTTAACTCTGCTGTGCTCATCAATGCCCCGGGACAAGGCAAGGGCTGCTTTCAGGGATAACTCAACCTTAAGTAGGACCTCCAACTTTAGAGATGGCCATACACCATGTACGCTTTAACAATAAACTATCCTTCAGTTAACCTTCTTACCTCCGTGTCAATATATACCTTCATTGTAACTTGTTGCATTTAGGAGGGACACGCTGAGTCGATGTCCTCTCCACCTGTCCAGCTTATCTCTACTACCCACACCCCAAAGTCCTGGGTGTCACCCTGGACTCCCACCTCTCCTTCCTACCCCACATCCAACTGCTATCTAGATCTTGCAGGCTCCACCTCCGCAACATCTCCAAGATACGCACATTCCTCACCCCAGACACCACCAAACAACTCGTACACTCCCTCATCATCTCACGCCTGGACTATTGCAATTCCCTTCTCACTGGCCTACCCAAACGAATGCTATCCCCACTCCAGTCGATCCTGAAATCAGCAGCTAGACTCATCCACCTCACCAACCGCTCCACATCTGCCACCCCCCTCTGCCAATCCCTTCACTGGCTCCCGATTGCCCAACGCATCAAATTCAAACTGCTAACTCTGACCTACAAAGCCATCCACAACACTGCCCCAAACTACATAACCGACCTGATACCCAAATACTATCCTACCCGTGCCCTTCGCTCCTCACAGGACCTCCTACTCTCTAGCTCCCTGGTCTCTTCCTCCCACACCCGATTGCAGGACTTCTCCAGGACTTCCCCCATCCTCTGGAACTCCCTACCCCAATCCATCAGACTGTCACCTACCCTCCTCACCTTCAGGTACACCCTGAAAACCCACCTCTTCAGGGAAGCCTACCCTAACCTCATCTCTTCAGGGAAGCCTACCCCAACTTCACCTAACACCTGACCTCACCTAACAACTAACCACCTCCACTCCTCCCACCACTCCATCCCCCACAGCCATTTCCTCCTGTACCACTTTCCCCTCCCTTTTAGATTGTAAGCTCGAAAGAGCAGGGCCCTCGAACCCCTCGTGTATTGTACTGTTACTGTCTTGTCTCATGTTCTGTCCCCCTTGCTACTGTACAGCGCTGAGCATACCCTTTGGCGCTATATAAATACTGTATAATAATAATAATAATAATGCCTCACACCTAGTAATGGAATGGAGTCCTGTACCTAGCAAGGACTCCATGTATGTTTGTTCTTCCTCTTTTGTACCTAGTGCACAGAGTGGGGACCTCAGAGCACTGATCTGCTCCCGTTGCTATGGAAGAAGGACTGCCAGGGGAGATAATGCTGACAACAACTCCCTCACTACAAGAGAGTGTCCCACCTATCACATGTACAGGCTTCACGAAAGGCTGCTTGCTAGACTTCCATTACCCTTGGTAACCATTTATTGTCTTCATACCCCAATGTGCATTAACATTGTTGACTAAATGCAGAATATACCGATTACTTGCATTACACGTCTTTAGTAACTTCTGACCAGGCAAAGGCAAAGTTTCAAAGCTTTACTGAAAATTGAGGTCATTCCAGATAAGAGTAACACTCTTTCCCCATCGTACCTGATCCCTAACTCAGACTTGTGGCTGCCAAAACGTACCTGCATAGGAAAGAGTCTATGCATTGTAGAGTCCATAAAAGCAGATATCGAGAACAGATGTCTTAAGGGCGGACTGCAGGTTCCAGCAATCCCCCTACATGGTGGATGTGGCAGCAGGCAGGCTTGTTCTCAGAGTTGGAACTGCTTCCCTTCTCTCTTCTCTGTAAATAGCTGGAGATTATATGTTGTGGCTTGTCTGTGTTGTCTGTGTGTCTGTGGCTTTCCCTCCCATGCAGAAGACTGTGTGTCTGGGCAAAGCCCTCCCCCTTTTCCTAACAGCACAGGGAGAGAGGCAGAGCTCAGCAAAAGTTCAGGAAAACAGGTTAACTGTTCCCTCCTGGCTGGGGTAGCATCTGTATCACTAACCAGCATTTAAATCTGCTTACAGGAGTAGCAAAGCAGCTTAAGGCTGGTACACTTGGGCCAAATATCGGCCAGTATTAACTGATTCCACAGATACCAACCAACATTTGGCCTGTGTGTACAGAACTCTACAGAAGATAGCTAGTTTTTTTTTCAAATGGGCATGCTGTAAAGCTAGCATCCGATTAGTGCTTGCATTGCTTAGTTAGTACAGCAACCTTCAGATTTTTTGTTCAGCCTGCTGGGTTGAATGAAAAAAAACTTCCTGTGTGAACATCACATTATGCACCATAAGCTATTGTTCAATTTGCAAAGTGAATGCTTACCTAGGTTAGTAAACATATCCTACATTGAAGCCTTGTTTACTTTATGCATACAAACGTGCAAGACAAATACTTTTTTATTTTCTATGCTCATGATTAAATATTTATAATAAACATGTATTTGCCTCTTTCACTAAGGCAGGTGGACATTTACTTTGCAAGACAAAAATTCAAATCTTTTGAATAAGCCTCAAAGTATTAGTGCAAGAGGATCATTCAATCTATTGTTACATTTTTAAGCATAAAGAATGCACAAATAGCACAAATAATGAAAGTATGAAATATATTATGCATGCATCTACTTTTAAACATTTTTATTTTCATGAAAATAAAATTTAAAATCCAAGATCAACTGGTCTTAAGAAGTGAGATGATGCAGGTCCAAATCAGACCATTGCATCAGATGCTGACTGAGTCTCCATGAGGGTTGAGCCTACTCATCCACTCGATGTAGAGTTTGTGGAGCAACGGGCCAAATTGCATGAGGCATATAATTTCAGTGTCATGCGTAATTTTGTTTAACTTTAGAATATTACTCTATCATTCCTAGTTTCCATTCTGTCCCAGGAAATAGCTTTTCCTCTGTTGTCTGAATATGTATTGTGGCAAGGTTGAGGTGAATGGACACTTCACCATAAAAAAAAGCATCAGAGTGCAAGAAATACTATAACTGCTATTGTTTTGGATTTTTAAATTCTTTATTTAAGAACAGGTATTTACAATATATGCATAAAAGGTCTAAATGAATAAAGTGGAAGGTCTGTTGCCAAAAAGATGTATGGCAAAAAATCAGGGCAGAACGAGAGGAGTGCAAGCCTTCTTCTGCTGTAAGGTGCCATGAAAGCATGAACTAAGGGACTTTGTACGATTAATTCAGACCCATGCAACCTGTACTCTATTGCCATTTTTTACTATTTAAGGAGAGGAGAGTAATGCTTAAGCAGTCCATAAATATAAGGCAGATAGGAAAGGATCAGAGGAGAAGGAGAGGAAAAAGAAAAGAGGTTCATTAGAGGGGAGCAGGTTGGGGGGGGGGGGTGGAAGGAGGTCATGGAGTTGAGAGGTGAGATGGGTTTGGCCTATCCCCCAGAGGGTATATAAAAGGCATGGGGCCAGGTAATCAAGGTCACTAACTATAAACATCTTACCTTCCTCTGAGAAAGTAAAAGCATTCCAACAGAACCAGGTTTTCTTATAGGCATCATGTTTTTTTCTGCTAGGAGAGAATGAGATCCTCTGTGTGACTTATATCCTCAACTTTCGGCAGCCATAAGAGGATAGAAGGGTGGTTGGGGTTCTATCAATTTTAAAGGGATGCAGGATTTGGCCACATTCAGGAGATCACAGAGCACAGATCTCTTATATGTTTTAAAAAGGATCGAAGAGTGATGTAACCAGAAACAGGCAGGACAATTTGTCAAAGGGAAGTCCATAAATGTTTGGGAGATCCTCCTACCCTCCACCTAAAAAGGTAAGGTGCAGGACTAGAATATATGTAGAACCAATCCCATTAGCCTTCTGGCACCTCCAGTAGATATTTCAGAAAATTGTGTATGTAGCATTGTCAGTGTTCAATATTTGGGATAGTAATTTGAAGTTAGATTTCTGAATTTGGGTACAGATAGATGGTTGTTAGAGTGAAATTTCCAGAGACCAGGAGAAGAGAGAGTAAATAATAGAAAGGAATGTCTGCTTGACAGATTTATTCAGACAGAGGAAACCTGTTTGCAGATATGATGGATTACAGATTACCAAACTTCATGGGACTGCTGCCTTCACCTTTTAGCAGATAAGGGTGCAATAACAACTGGGGCAGGTGTTTTACCTTGCTCAATTGATTGGTATTTTCGAGTATGGTCAAGCAGCAGTGGTGAGCAGATTCTATAGTCTTGACATAAGATTATTTTGTTTTCCCCAAACACATTTTACTTATTTTAGTAAGAAAAGGACAAGAAGAACAATATCCAATTTACAACAGCTTTGTGAATACATCAAGTCATAAAGCATAAAGTCAATACAAACAGATGCAATTAACAGGGTATGACACATAATGGTTGACAGTTCTGATCAGCCAAAAGGAAGGATATACAAAAATTAAAAGTAACCAGACCCACAAGAGAGTCGGTTGGTTAACAGTGTAAATAGTAAGGTATCTGCAGCCTCATTCTTAGAAGAAGGGAAAATAAGAAAGATTCCAAGGGAGTCTCCAGATAGACAAATTTATCTACCAAGGGGGGGGGGGGGGGGACTATTTCTCTCTATAGGGTATTTTGTAATGGTGAAATTGGGTCATAGCCACAGAGATTATCTTAAAAAGAATCTTTTTAATAATAAAAGTATATTTGCTTTAATTTCTTCTAATCTGCTCTACACTTTATTATAGGTCCTTTCTACATTTTTTTTTTGTAAATGTCCTTTAGAGTCTAAGCTAAACTTCTTTAGATGTTAAATAGAGTCATAATGGATTTATTCTATGGGAATCATAAAATATGCATCATTTATTGAACATTTAGAAACATTACTTAACTTCCTTCTTTTGTGTTCCTGAATTGATTTCCAATCTCAAATACTTGTGAGGTGTGGCGGGAAAACCTTTTTACATGATATGATTATCAAGATGACTGTATGAGTGCTAAATGGAAAATAATTGAAACATCCACATTAATCTAATGATAAAAATGCATTAGATAAACTGTTTTAATAATAACTGCTGATATATTATAAATTTGAAATTAAACTAAGATATGTATATGTTCTTCTGCTACGTACTGTATATATACTTCTGCATTAGGAATTTACATTTGTCAGCAGTAATAGTTGTTGGAATAATACTTACATCTAATAAAAATAAATTTGCAGCTTTAGAAGCTTATGCAACCCATTAAACTGCTAGATTAATATACTGGTCCATTAAATCCTATAAAGTAGTATCATTCTGCTGACAGAACTGAATGATCATTTACTGTGCTTCATAATTCACATTGACTGTTGATTTTGCTTATGTTACACTTAAAAAAGCTCATAAATTCAATAAGAAGTTCAGGAAGTTAATGTGAAAAACTAAAATACAATATTGGTTATTTTACAAATATATGACTGTTTTATAATGTGATACAACATAAAGAATAGATTTTGCTGTGGAAAAATATATGACGTATATATTAACATGATGTCTTGGAAAGAAAGAAAGAAAGAAAGAAAGAAAGAAAGAAAGAAAGATGGTAAAATTGCATTAAACATGTGTATGGTGTTAAGTGGTTTCCCTCTCTGAAATATTGCTTATTTTGCTTTATGTGCTTTCTTTGCTAAATTGCACCAGTTGTGTGCCTTTTTATTTTCCTCCCTTTTGCCAATAAGACAACCCTTTCCATATTACTCTATTTGACTATATGCCCTGTTTCCTCGTCATGACAGTGCTTTCTGTACAGTATGTACTCTCTCTGCAGGATGGCATCTCTATATCCCACCTGCAATAAAGCACATCTCTGGCTGTGCATTTCTTTGTTGCAATCTTGCAACTTCCTGGCATCATAACTCCTTTGCACTGTTAACTTTGTCTACTGTATACCTGTTACCTAATATTGAAATATGGCTTTTTTTCAGGCTGCATGTTACCTTTTATCAATATTAAACTTTTTTGGTGGCTCTTTCCTCTTTGGCAACATGGCCTCTTTCTTTCCATTGCTAAAGCTCAGCCAATATGGCCTTTCTGTGGCAGCATGGTCCCTCAGTATTACATTTGTCCTGTAATATAGCCTATTTATGTAATTATGGCACCCAGACGTTTCATGTCTAACAGCAATCAGACAGAAAATGCTTTGTGACATTAAAGGCTAACTTCACCTTTTTAAGAAAATAGCTTATGCAGTCTAGGGGGACCCAGTAGATATTAAAAATATGTGCAGCTTTCTAAAATAATTCATTTTATTGTTTTACCTGTAGACCTCAGAAGTCTGGCTAAAAAAAATTGTTAGCAGCCCCCACGTCCTGACATGTTGCTAGAACATGAAAACAGTTGGATGCTCACTTCCAGCATTACAGGAATAAAACACAATGGCTTTCACATCCTATCAACAATGCGAAATGGACTATAGGTAAATAAAAAAATGAATTATCACTTTGCAAAGCTGCTAAAAATCTACTGGTGACTGCATAGGCTATTGTCTTCAAAAAAGTGAATTTAGCCTTCACAAATATTTTCACGCCTATAACTAGGCACCATTTTAAGTGCTCATCTTTACAACTCTATGTATTAAGCAGGTACTTATAAGACCCATTTGCATCACTTATAGAAACACTAAAACGAACATGTACTACAGTGTTGGTTAAGCTAGATATGCAATCCCTGTTTACTCTGATTTTAACAATGTTTACATGATACCTTAATTTAACCACTTCAGCTCCAGAAGGTTTCCCTCCCTTTCTGACCAGGCCATTTTTGCTATTCAGCACTGCTCTATTTCAACTGGTAATTGCGTGGTCATACTATGCTGTACTCAAACAAAATGTATGTCCTTTTTTCACACTAATGGGGTTTTCTTTTGGTGGTATTTGATCACTATTGGGTTTTTTAATTTTCTTGTGATATAAACAAAAAAAAGACCAAACATTTTGAAAAAAAAATCCCAATATTTATTACTTTTGGTTATAAAAAAAATATCCAATAAACTCAAAGTTAGTTACAATACATGTATATTAATTGGTTTATGTAAAAGTTATAGCGTCTACAAACTATTGTATATAAAAAAGAGAGGAAGGCGCCTCTAAGTGCAATATTGACAGTTTATTAAAAAAACAATAGATAAATTGCACTTACAAGATAAATAGTTAAAAAATAGTTAAAAAGACTCATCATGTGGTATAATAAGATCCAGGTGGGACATCCAGCCGTCCAGCAGCAAACTCTGTCTGTAAGATCAGGAAGTAGAGCCCAGGATGTGCCTGTGCATCAAAATGAGACTTGGAGAGCAGAGTCGGATGTAGGAGGTGAAAGGGGCAGTAATGCATTTCGGAGCATGCCCAATATAGTATATATATTGGAATTTACTCAGCTCTTACTTCCTGACTGCCTATTATATTTCTTGGGGTGCTAAAATGCCAAGGCAGTACAAAAAACAAACAAATGAGCCCTTTTTGGAACATAGAGACCCCACAGAATTTACTGAGAGGCATGTTGAACCCATGAAAGATTTTATTTTGTGACACAAAGTTTTGGAAAATTACCAAAAAAAAAGTTTTTTTTTTACACAAAGTTGTCACTTAAATGATATATTGCTCAAGCATGCCATGGGTATATGTAGAAGAAAACCCCAAAACACTCTGTTACTTTTCCTGAGTACAGGGATACCACAGGTGAGATACTTTTTGGCAGTTTAGCTGCATACATGCCTCCAAAATCCAATGACCACCTCCAGGCTTTCAAAGGGCATAGTTCCTCATGTCACTTCCTCATTAGCTATCACAGTTTCAGAGGTCCTAAAATGCCAGGATAGTAGAAAAACCACCTCAAATGGCCCCTTTATGGAAAGTAGACACCCAAAGGAATTTGATAAGAGGCATGGTGAGTATTTTACAGATATCATTTTTTGTCACACTGTTTTGAAAAAGAAAAAATACATTCTCATTTTATTTCTTCATTTTCCAAAAATGAACAAATTAGACCTGCACAATACTCATCATGCTCCTTAGCAAATACCTTTGAGTGTTTACTTTCCAAAAAGAAGTCATTTGAGGAGGTGCTTCTACTATCCTGGCATTTCAGGGCCAACATGAGAAGTTTATGCCACACATCACCCACTCTTCTAACCACTTGAAGACCAAGCCTTTTCTGGCCTTCTTTGCTTACATGAAAAAACTTTTTTTTGCTAGAAAATTACTTAATTACTTTAATACACAAAAGCATAATATATTGTACAATTGTTTGATAAAATATAAAAGATGATGTTACGTAAATAAATAGATACCAAACATGACATGCTTTAAAATTGTGCATGCCAGTGCAACGGCAACAAACTAAGTAACTTTTTATTATCCATAGGCAATGTTTTAAAAGCCTTTACAGATTACAACTTTAGATTTACACAGGAGGTCTAATGGAAGAATTACTGCACTCGATCTGATGTTCGAGGTGATACCTCACATGCATGGTGCAATCTCTGTTTACATACCGACACAAGACCGAAGCTTGTGTTTGCCTTTGTGCGTGAGCATGGAGATGAGGACAGGGTAATTTTTTTTAATTATTTATTTTGCTTTTTTTTTAATTTTACACTGTCCCTTTCATTTTTTTATCACTTTTATTGTTATCAAAGGAAATGTAAATATGCCCAGTGATAGCAATAGGCAGTGACAGTACTCTTTCCTGAGAAAACTGGGGTCTATTAGACTCTAGATCTCTTCTCTTCCCTTAAAGCATCTGATCACACCAATATCAGTGTGATTAGATGCTTTCCCAATTTAAATTTGGTGCTGTTTATATCCGGCAAAACTGAAATGATGAAAAGCTTGCAGCTTCCGGTTTCTTAGACCATAGAGGTTATTGGAGCCACTCTGGTCACCGATCAGCTCTATGGTCAGCCATCAGAATTTCCAGCTGCATTCGTGGGTTCTCCAATGGAACAGGAGAGCCCAATAAACCCGTGGAAAGCAGCGGGGGGAAGAGTATTTTCCCGCTGCTTGTAAAAGGGATCCAGTGGCTAATTAGCCGCTAGGATTGCCCTTACATGAAATCTGACCGCCAGCTGAAAAAATTATGCCAATGATGATGCTTGTAGCTGCAGGCATCATCCTGGTATAATTACTCGAAATCCAGCAAAGTACCAGTAAATTGTGGGTCCCTTGTTGTGCATATATGTACCAGTAGAGAACATGGGAATATGATGAATCAGGTCTGTGGGTCAATAAGACTGCAATTCATTCTTTTTTGTAATGACCATGTTGAATGTTAGGCCCAAAAGTTTTAAATTCAGCAACTGTGATAGTTTCCATGCAAATTGTCTGGCAAGAGCTGAATTTGGATGGGCAGCAATGTATTCTTGTGCATATAAATTGCTTTGGTCCACAATCAATGCTACACATTTTCCATGAAAAACAGCGGGGGGGCTAAATGCTAGTGGTGGAAGTGAATAAGACTGATCCTGCTAACATTGCATTTTTGGGGACACTATACTAAGGAGGCACTAGTATAGTTCTGTTCATGACCAATATATTGATCCATACAAACACTATACTAGTAATGGTTATGATTAGTGACCTATAGCGTGAGTGCGATAGTGTGCAGGCAATCTAACACTAGCTGACCCTGGCTGGCAGGAGCCATGTCATCTGTTGGTGTTGGTCCACTGTGCTTCATTAAGTCCAGGGTCAACGCAGCCGTCTACCAGGAGATTTTTGCGCACTTCATGCATCCTTCCGCAGACGAGCTTTATGGGGATGCTGACTTCATTTTCCAGCAGGACTTGGCACCTGCCCACACTGCCAAAAGCACCAAAACCTTGTTCAATGACCGTGTGAACACTGTGCTTGATTGGCCAGCAAACTCGCCTGACCTGAACCCCATAGATAATCTATGGGGCATTGCCAAGAGAAAGATGAGAGACATGAGACCGAACAATGCAGAAGAGCTGAAGGCCGCTATTGAAGCATCCTGGTCTTCCATAACACCTCAGCAGTGCCACAGGCTGATAGCTTCCATACCATGCCGCATTGAGGCAGTAATTGCTGCAAAAGGGGGCCCAAACCAAGTACTCAGTACATATGCATGCTTATACTCTTCAGAGGTCCAATATTTTTCTATGTACAATCCTTGTTTTATTGATTGCATGGAATATTCTAATTTTCTGAGATTGTGGATTAGGGGTTTTCATGAGCTGTAAGCCATAATCATCACAATTTGAGAAATCACGGCTTGAACTATCTTGCTTTGCATGTAATGAGTCTATCTCATATATTAGTCTCACCCTTTAAGTTGCATTACTGGAGTAAATGAACTTTTGCACGATATTCTAATTTTTCGAGTTTCACCTGTATGTGTGTGTTTATGTATGCATGTGAGTGTGTATGTGCTGTATGTATGGGTTTGAGTTTATGTATGAGTGCGTGTGCGTATGGATGTGTGTGAGTTTATGTATGGGACTGTATGTATGTATGTACTGTATGTACAGTATGGGTGTGAGTTTCTGATGAGTATGTGTGTGTGAATGTATGTATGTACTTACTGTATGTACCTATGTATGTCTGCATGTATGTGTGTGTATGTATGCATGTGCATACAAATGTTTATATGCATGTGTGTATGTCTGTATGTTACTGTTAGGCTTTGTTCATATGAGCATACTTAAGCATACATCAGTGTGAGGGCCATGTTTGCCCAAGCAGGCATGAGATGCGAATGTCAGCTGCACACAAAGAATATCTGAATACAAAATATATGTGACAATACTGAAAAAAGGGGCACTATCTTTGTAAATATAATAATCAAGCAATCCACATGTACATTGATGAGTAAAAATCCAATAAAATCACCAAAGTAAAATAAAATTTCTCAAAGTGTTGTTCAAATCACTTGTAAGTAATCATTACCCCATGCAAATCCCAAAAGAAGCCAGTGTTGTAAAAAAATATTCATGCCACCAGAATATATACACTTCTTAACAGAAAAATTGGATCTCAGGCAAATGAGATCAAATGGGCTCAGCTGACACACAGTCATACATCATGAGATATCCCTTCAATCTGTGAGGCTCCTATGCAGTAATCACTTTGGTTCTATCTCGGCCAAACTGGTTCCCTTTGTGCTCCACATCAGCATCACATATTGGTAAGTACAGTATTTGTATAACAGAGGAAGAACAGAACCTCGTAGTGCAACCAATAAAAGCAACATGTATTTTGCTTATGCACTTGTGGAAATCAGTAACTTGCATTGACAGAAACAAAGATGGCACAACCAGAACTTCAGCTGGCGTGTGCCGGGTGTACCACTAGCTCCACCAAACACATTTCCACACAACCATTGTTGTCAGGGACAACAGCTGACATGAAATATAAATTAAAATGCAAATTTAAGACCTACAGGATTTGACTCAAACCTACAATAGCATCAAATCTGAATCCGATCCCTATTAAGCAAATGTTCACATGCTTATTGGGCCACTTGGTATGTTTAGAACCCTACAGAGGTTGCACAGGTAGTGCAACTCCTCCAGGATTGCACATCAATGCATGCCACTGCCAGAAGGTTTTATGTATTGCCTCATGCTACCAGTAGTGACACTGACCCTAGACAAATGCAAAAATAGTGACAAAAACTCAGAAAAGATGAGTAGGTAAAAAAATGTCAGTGGCCTCCACTTGTAAAACCATTCCTGTTTTGGGGGTCATCTCATTGTTGCCTATCTAGTGCACCTAAAACTGATTAACAATCCCCTCTGCTACCTAACTGACCAGATCAATGTCCCAGGAGTTTAACTGACTTGATGCTATACTCTGATTAAAAATGGTTTATTTAATTTTTTTTAGAAGTGTATAAATAGCTCATAATAAACCTCCCCCAACAACTAAGGTCGCTTCGATCATTCAGATTGTCTAAGTTAGGTAGAATAGCGACTTTAAAGATGCTTATACTCCCTAAGATCCTTTACCTATTTAGAACAATAACAAAGCCTCTTCCCCCACACTTTATTCACCTCTCTACAATACCAAATTACACAACACACCCCAGATGTGCCAACCACATACTGACTAGATCACGTAATAAGGAAGAAGCTGGCTTACTACATATTTGCTCCTATTACAATGCAACTATACTAGACCAAACCTATTATTGGTGGCACCTCTCCAAGGATAAAATATGGTCCATCATGGAGACCTCCCTTTACAATCACTCTGAGCTTACATGTTCTCTCTTAGCCATCAGCGCTGTTTTTTCTCTCCCCCCACAGACTACCCTATGCACATAGCATCCTTAAAGGCTTGGCATGCACTCTCTACACAGTCCTTTGATACATGTCCCTCCAGCAAGAATCCTCTTACACTGTTACCTACCCAACTCAAATATAACTCATTGGTACATGCAATGTATCTCCTACCTCCACAACCTTTAAATGGATCGGTCAGTGAAACTATTTAACTCCCTATATATGGAATATACCCTAAAAAACACACAGGTCTCTACTTACATCCACATATCCCACATCCTTCGTACCTTTAAACTCCCAGACTCAATCCTTCTCCCACTGCCCATTCACAGTTTTTTTTTCTTTCCCCTCACACCCTATATAAGGCATCCCATTGTTCTACCCTTACTTCAATGATGACTGCCCTTACTCACAAATAATATCTCTACACAAATGGGAAATAGAGATGGGAGAATCATCCTCTTCCGTAGCTTGGCAAAAAGCATTTGAGATCACCAACACAGCTTCACAATGTTCCAACCATTGGGAACTTTTCCTTAATATACTTCATCACTGATACCTGACACCATACAAACTATCAAAAATTTACTCTGATTGCTCTCCTTGCTGTTGGAGACATTGTGGTGATACAGGAACCATCCCCCACACTCTACGGTTCTGTAGATCACTACGATCATACTGGCGGCAAATCTTCTTTCTCATTTTGACCACTGCAGGAAAACGCATTGAACAAACTCCTGTTCTTGCACTTTTGCATGTTGGGATATAGACCCTGCCTTCCAGCTCCAGATTTCCTATAATCCATCTCCTGTTAGCTAAAGTAAACATCACAAGATTATGGCAGTCCTCAACTATACCCTCTGCTACTAACACAATTGTTGAATTAAATATTCAATGGTATATGGAAAAAGTAATTGCCTGTAAAAACCTACATTTACAGAGATTTTTGACCACATGGTTCTCTTGGGTGGGTCATCCCAACTGTGCAGTAACCACTTATTAAACTTCCCTGAAGTCATTGCTTGTATAGACTGGATCTAGCTCACTTACAGTAAATTTTCCTTTTTGCTCACTCAATCCCTCCATCCCCCTCCTCTTTTTTCTTGGCCATTCCCTTCCATTCCCTTCCCTTCTCATTTTTCTCTCTTTTTTTTTTATTCCATAACTTTTATTAGAATCAAAAAGACAAAACAAATCAAAAATACAACATGAAGGAGATAGCAATAGGATTGCAATGATAAAGTTAGATAGAAAGACATCATGTTTTAAATGATACAATTTGTCCGAAATTCACAAAAATGAATAACAAGATGGGAGAATGGGGACTGCAGGGGATTACCTTCTGAATATCATAGATGAAAGGCTATTCCTAGTTGCAGTTTTGGGTGAGGGGCGCTCGAGAAGGCAAGGATCTCTAACTGGTCTAGAAGCAGTATACCCTAGAGTCGATAAAAGATCAGTGAGAAATGGAGTGTGACCCAGAACCAGATAAATCTAAGTAGGAGGGGATTGTGGATCAGAATCTATAGTGGCCTTATAATAAGTCAAGGAGTATGTGTCTTGTTTACCATAATGATATGTGTGTTTATCAAGATCATCCGAAAAAAAAGGTCAAGAGAGCGTGAATGAAAAAGTCCAGATGATAGTGTGAGTTTATGGGGAAGGAAGAAAATAGGAAGATAGCAGAAAGAGGGAGAGGTGGGAAGAGTCACAGACAGGAGGTGACTAAGAGGGAAATAGGGGCAGAAAGAAGGAGTAAGGAGGGAAAGGAAAAAAAAAAAAGGGGGGACAGGGCGTAGGGTTAATTCAAAGGGATTGAGGCTGTAATCAGGTCATCAGGGGCCAGGTAAGTGGGCAAGTAACGTTTCCTTTATCTAATATTAAAGAGAAGGGCACTCAGTACCAAGGGGGAGGTCAAGTAGGCAAGTCAATTGAGAAAGCGGATAGGGGTTTCAAGGTTGAGAGCTGTCAAGGGGGAGAGCCTATAATTGAGCGGTATTCAGAGGTTGATTGGAAGTAGAGCCAGCAGGCCCAAGTGTGAGAAAATTTAGTTGGGTTGTCGCGTGATGACTCGATGAGTTCCTCCATCTCTGCCACTCTGCCGAAGCGTGTCAGCTAATCTCGGATCGATGGGGTCAAGAAGATCTCCATAGTGCTGGCAAGCTCAATTTGGCTGCATTTAGCATGTACATAGCTAGCGATTTGAAATAGAGGCGCTTGGGGATGGAGGTATGGTGGAGGAGACATTGGGCTGGGGAAAATTCTAGAGGCAGTGAAGAGACTGATGAGGTTATGCGGTGGACCTCCTTCCAGAAAGGTTGAATGGCAACGCAGGACCACCAAATATGAAGAAGTGTGCCATTCTCAGAATCACATCTCCAACAAGATTTGGGTATGGTCGGATTAAAGCGATGGAGCCTAGAGGGGGTCCTATACCAACGGGAGGCCAATTTATATTCATTATTTTTCTCTCTTTTAGTACTGACCTATATGGTCCTTTAGTACAGTTTAACGATGCTTATGTTTCTGATAAGACTGCTAATACTGGATATTGCCATTATTACTATGACTATGTAATGTCAAACTACTTTCAGCCTAATGGGCCATCTGTTTACTCTCCTTTTTTTTCCTTCTTTTTTGTTTGTAAACTTGTTCTATTGTTCAAACTCCAATAAAAAAAAATGAACAATAAACCGCCTAAATTGGGTGATCTGGTTTGTGTGAAGTGCGTTAAGGGTGCCTGGAGGGATGTATGTTATTATTTTTTCTTATCTTTTCCTCCTCTCTTTTTTCCTTTTTCCCTCCTTTACTTTTTTTGTGACATAATCAGAACAGCTATACTGGATTATCCATAAATTGGATTTCCCCTTTGTCCACCCTCCACCATGTGATAACTATCAGAGCTAGATAGTGTATTTAGTAATTGTTCTTTGAGAGGGTCTTCCTAGTCACAACACAATTGATGTATAGTTCATATGACTTACTCATTATTTTTGGATAGTGACTGGTCTTCTGAATTATCCCATGGACATTGATGCCTATTGTAATTTCTCTCTGATGCATATGTTGCCTTAACCCTTTCTTCTAGAACATTGAATATTCTTGCCAAGTGTTATGTCACTATTTTGTGGTTGTTTCTGTTACTCTTTGTCTACTTTCTGACAAAACTTGAATAAAAAAGAAAGTAAAAAAAAAGAAATTAGAATTTCCGGGTACTGGCTACAGGAAAAGAATAAAAGATGATTAAAGAAAAGCTGAAGCTTTCCACAGGTACAGGTATGTACTTAAATATATTTTTTTTTCTACACTGCAAATCAATTGTTTCTTTCAAAATACAACCTGCATTTCACATAAAAATTGAGATTAACACTTCATCTTCAGCATCATAAATATATACTGCAATAAGCCTGTTTTCTAAAATGTCAGATTTGCTGAAGATTTCTGCCTGATGCACTTTCATCATAGTCTGACGATGATCCACATGTCAAGGTGCCTAGAAGGTTCTATATTTTCTTAAAAAATAACTCTAGCAAAAAAAAAGGAAAGAATGACTCTCAGACTAAGTGGCACTGTAGCAGATTCTCAATTCACAAATTAGACCTGTCCACTCTGAAGTTATTTGTAAGCAGTGAAGTTGCAAAGGACAAAACGAGATGGCAAAGACTGCAATTCCACCAAGAGAAATTCCTCCTTTTTTAATTTAATGAAAGAATTAAGCTTACTGTATGAGTTTCTGTCAGATAACCACTGTTCTGACCCATTCTCTTCACAGTAATCTGAACTAACGTTAGAATAGTGGCATTATTTTCTAGATAGCATAAGCAGTGAATGGCATTTTAGTTAATAACACCATTACTGTGTTTTATTTTGGTTGCCCTGATTAGTTAAATGCAACTATGAGCTAGTCATAGTTCAAGTATATAAAACTGCTTAATGATATAGAAGACATCATTATGTATTAATCAATTGGTTCTGAGATGAAATTAGAAGAAAATATATATAGTATGGTATGGTAACGCAGTCTTAGATGGCCAAAGTGTACAAGAACTACTATAGAAGGATTTGTATGTTTTTAATAATCCCAGATTACCTAAATTCAGAATTATTTAATTCATGTGTAAGAAAAAAAAGGCATACAATGGAATATAAATTAATATATAACTGTAGGACACAGAAATGCTGTGATTAAATGCTTTATCTTTTCCACTTATCAGTGTTTTTCATATCAGTAAAAAGAAATGTGTTTTAATTCTGTCCACAAATGATTTATAGCAACTATTAAAAAGGACAGCAAAGCAGAGCTGATATAATAAATGGGGCCTACATGGACTTTAAAAGACTAGGTTTCAGGTACAATGGCTCATGGCATTCCAGTATCAACACATTATACTGAAATTATAATTAAAGTTCAATTACTTAGGGTTGTACATAGTGAAAAAATAAATAAATTCATATGAAATCTGCCTCAGAATTGAAGGCAAGTAGGGATTTTATATGATAGCAATATTTTTAAAATGTAATGCATTTTTAGTGTCATTTTTTTTTCCAATAATTGATTTTATTTAGGGTTTGGAATATGTCTTTATGATACCTTAAAACAAATAAAAATGTAATCCTTACATTTAACTGGAACATGGTATTATACTATTCTTAAAACAAAGTAACTATATTTCTAATATGGATATTGTATTACTGCACAATATAATATATTTGTAACTACTGATGAGCCAAACACACCAAGGTTCTGTCTGAGACTGGTTTGGCGAACATGGAAACAAATTCAGATGCTAAAGCCAAACCCAATATGTCAATATGAGCCAAATGTTAAAAACAGTAATGACTATTTTTTATGCCCTATAAGTATTGGCAATCAGGGGCTGCGCCCTAAGGAACATGCACCAATGCAAAAATTATATTTTATATATATATATATATATATATATATATATATATAAAATTCTTGCACATCTGTGTGATGTATGTAATCTACTACAGCAAAACTTACAAAAATAATGTTTAAATTGCTGGCAAAGTGAGTTCTCCCAGCCACTTTGTTTTGTTTCTGAACAAATTTGTTAGGGATTCCATTCATTTATATCATATTCTTCTCCTAGATGAGCTTATCAAAATCTGGAAGGCCCCTTTAACACTAAGCTGGGCTCACAGATACTGTACCCCTTCATGAGAATAAGCAACCCTACATATTCACACAAAAAAAATCCCCATACTTTTTATTAAAACAATTCCTGGATTATTTGCTTACATGGCTGGGGATTACCTGCCATGTAAAATAATGGGGCCTGTAATATCACTTATTGTTAGTCAGGGTGACCCATTGGCTTCCTTAACAACCATGGACAGCAGAAAGATGCAATGTATGATAGTACTAGTTACAGGTAAATGTTTGGACATTTGTCCCACCACCCAAACAGAGAAGTCAGTCTAAAAATGATGCACTTTTCCTGTTACAGCTATTTTAATGAGTGAAATATGTTATTGTATTATATTGAAAATATGACACTTTTAAAATTCTTTGGATTTTGTATCTTTTACCATATTTGTTTTACATTTTTCAAACCCCTATGTGCTTAAAAAAATCTTTAATTGAACTTGACATGGGAAAGATACTGTATGAGGGCTGTTATTGCATGTTTTATTCTGAAAGTGCTAGTTACATAGCTAGTATGCCTACCCACTGTCAGTACCCACTGTGAATCACTGACCTGGAGCAATTATGTAGACTGTTAAAGAAAATCCATAGCTGCTCCAGGTAAGTGTCAGTCAACATGATAGCCAGGAACTAGAACATTTTTCAAAGCAAAGGTCAACAGTGGAAGTCTCCAGATTTCTGCAATTATATCTCTCCTTTGAGATGAATTAATAAACCCAAGATCCAAAAATCCCAAACTCATTAGTGTTCTAATTACGAACTGTAATTTTCAGTTCATATATTTGAGCTCTGGCTTTTCTTCATACAATGTGATCTTCTTTGTACAGGTGAGTCAAGGTATGCATTGCCTTGAAGGATAAAGCTCCACATTTCTCTGTTGTAGAAAGTTGCAATTGTCATGGTCCCAAGATCAGTGCTTTTAAGACACTCAGAAGGCCAGAAAAGATATGTTTGGACATCTTAGGGGGGCAATTTTTCACAGTATTTGTTGCCCATTCCAGTTTAGATATATGATATGGTTACCTTAATTTTTGATAGCTGAATGATAAGATACTTCTATGAGGATATCCACTGAAGGACACTCAGGTTTACCTATGTGATTTTGTATGCTTAAGGATGCTGAACAATCAAGCATCAGTTTGCAGTAGATGAATAGTGAATGGCCATTGCTGTCTTACCCTTACTGGCTACAAGAACTTGACTTTTGCAAACAAGAACTGAGAATTAACTGAGAGTGAGTCAATAAAGGGGTAGAAATGTTCACTTAGCTAAATGAATGAACATTCAATCATGCGCAAGACAAAATACTACCTTTTAAATCTCCCTGAGCAAGATCTGGCATTCAAAGTGAACACAAGTTTACTTTGCAAACATCTTTATTTTAGGTGATCATTCTATGCTCCTTTAGTAAGCTGACCCATTTGCCATTTAATCTCTTATGTATTTTCCTATACATAAATCAGATTGTGGGTTAAAACAAGAAGATAAGCAAACCATTTCAACAGTTACTATTTCTTCCAGCTTTCATTTTCTAGCTCATAAATTACCTAACCAATACAAAGAATCCCTAAACTATATACACTAATAAACGTGTTTTTATTCCCCATTTTCATTGGATTTGAAGCTTGCTGAGCATAGCCTTCAGGTCAGATTTTAAAAATCAGATTCTATATTGCTTCACTGAGCCTCTGAGCCATATTCCAGACAATTAATCATTAAACTGGTTGTGATCTTCCCAGATGACAGAAAACAGGCCAAATGTTACACAAGTAGTGTTATTGTTTAAAACCTAATCTGCTAAATAGCTCAACAACCTGTTCTTATTGCTTAATATTTCACATGATCTTGTCTAACACAATACAATTGACTGGAAAACTGAACTATAGAAGGGATACAAGACTATTTTTCTTTTTTAACTGGGACTGCAAACATCAAAAGCTAAAATGATTTTACTGTATTTACTAATCAATAATTAGCATTGCAATAATGAATTGATTTTTAATATGTCTCAACCTTTTTAAACTGTTAAAATATAAAGATGGGGGCTTTTTCCAACCTATATATATATATATTTTAAAGGAACAATTATATCAAACAAGCATCTACTACTATTTGTTTAAAAAAAGTTTGATATTAACATGAAAGAGTTTGTAAAGATTGGGTTGTATTAGAAAAGCAATAACTTATCAAGGACTAGAAAATGGTTTGTTGCAGTGAATGGTAGAGTGTGGGTTAGAATTAATTAGAGAGCATGGTTTACGTGATGAAAGATCTTTAATTTGCTTAAATGTATAGCTCAGTATAATAACTGTTGCAAGAGAGATAAAATCCATGGTAATACTATTGCTCACCATGAAAGCCATTGTTAGAACTGCATACATTGTCAATCATTTTATATTTCAGTTTATTCAGTCAAGGAAAAATGGAAATTGAGATACTAACAAGAACGCATTGAATAGAACAATATACATCTCTCTGGATGCAATATAAAATAGCAAAGCGATAATGAGTGTAAAACTGGACACCAATATTTTGATTGTTCTAGTTAATCAGTAAAGAGCATGTTTTCTTTTCTTTCAACCCTAGTCTGAATAGTAGATTAAAACAGTTGCACCCGATTACCAAAAAAAAAAAGAAAAGTATTTTGCAGTTAATGAATGAACCTTCTTATACTGTACATATGTATCAAAACTATAGTAAACTTTAAGTATAATATTTGTATAGACAATTGTACATCTTTTGACTGTTTTTTGAAATTTCACTAGAATAATGAGTATATGTTGCTATAGCGGTTTTGTACGCCTCAAAATGACCTCTTAAGACATCCTAATCAATTTCAATCTAACAATCTGGTGAAATTCCAAAATTGAATTACTACAAAAGAATAACAAATAATATTAAACATGTTGGTTTGGTCAAGGCCCATGGTAAAGTAGAATCATCTATGTTAATAACAAAGGGCATAAAGGAACAGAGATTGCAATGTCTTAAGTAATTAAATAAAGTGTCACTTAGATATCAATAAACATTTAACTATTAGGAAAGATAAATTAAGTTGATAGACAATTTTGGACAAAAATATAGATGAATAATTGGTCAATACATGGTAGAAAATAATAATAATAGTTCAAATAATTTGAATACTGTGATTTAGCAAAAATAATTAAATATGCTCCCAACTTTGTAAATGGTGCATTATAAAAGGTAAGAATGAGCTCTGGCTTCAGTTATTGGATATAATTACAACAGAATGTATGTATTGGCACCATGAAAATGACAATACTGGTATTGGTTTAGTGGACTGTTCATTAATTCTTTAGAAATGCTTTCATTATACTTAAGGAGACAAAAATAATAAAGACCTTCAAGATGATAAGCTAAAGCTTGAATAGATAAAATGGTAGATGATTACTAAAAGATGTAAGTTACACATCAGTCCATTGAAACTGTGCTTGCCTATAAGCTTGGCTTCTATTTTAAAAACTTTATTTACTAGACATTATCTAACAAGGTGAAATGTATGTGCCTTTCAGTACCTTTATTCACAACTATGATCAAGCAAGAGGTGTACCTTGGATATACCAGTCCCTAAAAACATTCCCTATACAAATTTACGTTACAACCTTCAAGATTTGTTTTTTGGTGCTGGTGCTACTCTTTAAGACTATATAGGAAACCAAAAATACATGCTGAACTTGTTTTCAACATTATCATTGTGTGAATCATTTTATTCTGTTACATGTAAGAACAGACATCAGAGGTCAGAGGACATGGGACATGTACACCCAACAGACAGGCCAATTGTTAACACATTTGATCTAAAAATCTAAAAACAAAATAACAATATGAGATAATTCTAAAAAATTAGCTATATGTCAGGTTGTCAGACTGATCCTATGGCTTTAATACTTTTTGTCACAAAGAAATCATGCACATTAGGAGTCCTTGCTTCCCTAATTGCAGGCTTGTCTCAGTAACATAAACTACTTTGAAGCCAAAAGGTCAAAATCAAAGCCAGGAAACTAGTATTTTCCCCAGGCAATTAACAATGGCAGCTTACATCTTTCTATCTGCACAGGTTTCTTTTCTTTTGATTCTGTATAAAGAAATAGTGATGCGCCTCTTTTGAAAGCAAATCAACTGTACAGGCAGAATGAATTGGTTGTGAGAGCTATAAACTCTGCTGAATTATGGAGCACTCATGGCATTGACTATGAAGTTATACATATGCATGAAAGATGAATAGAGAAAAATCTTAACAATTACTATAAACAAGACAACAAAATATTTGCACTTACAGCTTAGCATTGGCAGTTAAGAATAACCTTGAGAGATAGGTTTTACAAATAATGAACTGTCAATTCAGTCACGATCAGGTGATTCAGGCCTTTATATAATTACTTTAGCCCTTTCAATGCCCTTGACTTAACTATTGTGCTGAGAAGTGAAAAAAAAAACACCAATAATCATAGTTGAAGACTGAAGAGCAGATGTGAATGTTTGCTCATAAATTCATTCTATATTTTACTTCTAAGTTCTTCAGTGACAATGTTTTTTCTTTTCTTTTTTTTAAATTCTGTATAAAAACTAATTGTAATTGAAAAACGACATCGTATACCATAGTAAACATGCATTACTCAATATTTTATCATATGCATGCTGAGAATTTTAATATGTTATGTTGTAAAGCACTGTGCAAACTGTCGGCTCTATATAAATTCTGTATTATAATAATAATAATATTAATAATAATAAGCAGTGTTCAAATCAAAACACGACACCATATAATGTTTCTGCAAATTTTTGAATTTTGTTTATGCATACTGTGTCTTTGTATAGCATTTCTTGAATTTTACATATTTTAAATATTTACATATATCATTATTATTTTAAGCAAGCAGAAACATTATTTTTGTGGACAGTCAGAATGGAATATTTTACCTATTCCCTGTATGCATGTAATGTTTCTGCTGCAATTTATTGAGTACCTCCAAGGTGATGCTCTAAACACTTTCAAACTGACTGTGGTTTATTTAAAATAAATAAATAACTGTGGAGCAACAGTTCCTTCCAATCCCAGTAAATATTGATTTCTTTACAACTGGTATTCATCATCCCATGTTTGGGACTTTCAAGGTAACAAGAAATATGCAATTACACCAATCCTACTATATATTGCTGGCAAGACAAAACACTTCATCATATAACTGTGTTTTGCTGAATCATTTCATTTCTTAACGTCAGTTTCACATGTTTCTGCTGCCTGGCAGCTTTACTGCTGATCTGTCCATTAATATGAAGAGGAAGGTCAGACGTACTGTTGGATAACATCTGGTAAATAAGTTTTACATAAGGCAGTTCTGCTTAGCTAGTGTAGCAATATTGTCTTCCACCTGTCCTCTTCTGCTCTGGCACTGCTAAGCACAGTCTTTTACCATCGGAACAACACATTGTTTCAGCCAAATAAAAATTAATATTTGTTAAAAGCATGACCAGGATTGTATTTTCTCTGCTAACGAGCATACTTAAGAATATTAAATGCAAAAAAAAGCTGAACATGGTAACGATCCATCTACTGTACTCTGACTTTAAAGTCTTTAATCTACAAAGATCAATTTACATGAGTCATTATGAGATTGGAGTTAAGAGCAAACTAAACATTAATACATAACGTGTCTATATAAGAAGCAGTAATTGCTTGCACAGAGATGCTGTGCTGAACATAGTCAAGTACTATACTGTATTTGATTTCATTTGAAAAAGTTATTATGTATAAAAAAATGCAAACACATAACAAACAGATGACTTGTGATCACTAATATTATTAGTATTAATATTCTAGGTTCACTTACCTTAGATGAAAGTATGCATTAAGCACATCAGTCTGTGTCCAGCAGGATGCTGTCAATGCATTCTCCACAGTGCTTACCGAATAGTAACTTCACTGCTAAATCTGCTCTTATCTAGAGGATCCCTTTTCCAGTATTATTTTAACTCTGACAAGCAAGGGATTGCAGTCAAATCGACTATCTGATTGGTTTCCTTTCAAAGCTTGATTAATAAGCAAGTCTCAGGCGTGAGGAGATTGTGCTGCTGATAGAAAAGCAGTATTCAGCATGGTGGGTGATAACTAAGGGAGGAGGAGAGATAGCTGGAGTGAAATCTTGGCTGCACACAGAATGATTTGCAAATGAATAGGGTGGGTTGTAACACAGAGGAGGGGTTTCTACTAGTTGGTAACAGACTACATCTATCCACACTTAATCAGCCCCATCTAATCTGTTATAATACTGTCAGCGACAGTAGCAGCTAATGACATCTCTACAACTTCAGCATTATCAGAAAAATGATATGCCATTGTAATGCTGTAGTAAAATCAGCCACACATTTGAAAGCCTTCAGATTACCTGTGAGAACCAACTTGATCAATCTGCACTGTTTAAAATCTCAGATCTCTGCTTGGCTGAAGCTATTTTTAGGGTTTGTTGGCAGGGATTAAAGCATTCCATCTGTTTAAGCATGTCGAAAAATAGAGGAAGCACAAACCCAATATTAAATATGCTAATTAAACGGCAATCACATCATTGGTGTAATTTAGGCAGCATTTAAGACGTTCACATCTACATTTAACAATTGGCACACTTCTCTAACATTATAAACCTAGAACTGTGCGCGGTTCTATGAAATACCTAAGCAGCATTGACCTTTGATGAGGCATTGTTTGTTCACAAAATCTAAAAAAACAACAAGTTATTTTTAAAAGCATGATTTCCAAGTCATTTCTAAAATTGTTACCACCTACATCTTTATGCATATCTTTACACCAGATGGATGATCAGTATGCTTTGAAATTAAACCTGACAAGCCTTCTGGCAAAAAAGATTTTTTTTTATTCTTTTTTTTATTTTACGCCTTATTCTGCATATATATTATATCTAGCAGAGATGAGAAGCCTGATTAAGGATTCACCATGGAATACCCTGATTTAATCATTCACAGCTCAAAAATTGAACCCAGTAAGGTAAAATATCTAATTTATTAAGGTGGTGGTGGGGGGGGGGGTGCATCAAGAATAAGTAAAGTGAACCTGTGGGTTTTTTTTACTAAAACTGCAGCTCTGCATAGAAATCAATCAGTTTCCAGGTTTTATTGTCAAAACATAATTAAACAAGCTGAAGCTATTGGCTGATTGTCTACCATGCACAGCTGAATCAGATTCTGAGTATACCAGTTTAGTACATCTCCCCCTGTGTTCTCTTTAACCACTTATCCTCCTGAGGATTTACCCCCCTTTCTGACCAGGCCATTTTTCGCGTTACGATGCTGCGTTACTTTAACTGACAATTGCGCGGTCATGCAACACTGCACCCAAATGAAATTTACGTTGTTTTTCCCCCCAGAAATTTATCTTTCTTTTGGTAAATTTGATCGCCTGCGTATTTTTAATTTTTTGCTCTGAGAAAAAAAACTATATTTTTGACTTTTTGCTATTAAACATGTCAAATAAAAACATTTAAAAAATCAATTTTCATCATAAATTTAGGCAAAAATGTATTCTGCTACATGTCTTTGCTACAAAATATCCCAATGTGTGTAAATTAATTGCTTTATGTGAAAGTTATAGCATTTACAAATGGCGGTATATATACTGTAATTCTTTTTTTTACTAGTAATGGCAGCAATCGGCGACTTATAGCTGGACTGCAGGACGTCAGCGAGCATTCTGACACTGGGGGGGAACTGTGTTGGTGTCACTGACATCCCCAGTAACATTATTACAGTGATCAGTGCTAATAAAAACCACTGACACTGTACTAATGGCACTGGGCAGGAAGGGGTTAGCATCTGGGGTGATCAAAGGGTTAAATGTGTGCTGTGTGTGCTTTCCACTGTAATCACACTGCTTTGTATGGCTCTGCTATGCAGAGTCATACAAAGCAGTGTGCAGGAGCTGACAGGGGAGAGAACTGTATTATTTATATACAGTTCTCTCCCCTGTCAGTAATATCTGGTAATCACTGGGTGCTGGAGAATAATCACCAGCCGGAACCCGGTGATTGACAGCCGAGGTCGCAAATGGCGGAACTGCAAAATCACGTATATATATATATATATATATATATATAAATATATGTGATTTTGCACACCCATGCCACCCTGTAGCAGTATTTCTACTATAGGGTGGATGGGAAGCAGTAAATATCCAGTCATGTATAAGAGATTTGTTGTTGCTGTTGAACCTCATTGACAATGAGAGGATCCTTTTGTGAGTTCCCTGTTTAGTATACTTTTGCCTTAAACCCCACTTTAATAAATCAGGTCCAGTGCACCTTAACTCTTGCCTCCCAACTGCTCTTTGAGCTAATAGTGAAGTGAAATATCTCTGCACATTTTACCCATTTGTTACCTGAAGGTATTGGTAGTGTGCCAATTAGAGCCCTCCTAAGGTTGCATTCACACCTGAGCAACATGGAAATGTGAACACAAATGTGTATTTCTGCCCATGTTTCCTGAAATGTGTGAAAAATGTGCAAAACATGCATTGGGCTTGTTGTGCCGTTATTTCTTAATGGTACCACAATTGCGGGTAACAATTGATCTTTTTGACACACATTTTTCAGTGCCAAACAAAGATAGTTGAGCTTCTTTGGCATGCTTGTCATGTGACATGCAGCCCATTCAAGTCAATGGTCTTTTGCGTGAAAAATGCACAACACAAACCACAACATGACGCATCGCTCAGGTGCAGGGGCGGAGTGACAACTCATGGGGCCCCCGAGCAATAGGGGATCATGGGGCCCCTGTGTCCTTGCCCAAACTCAAAAAAGCCTATGAAAAAGGTACCAGGGGCATCTCATGGGGCCCCCTACTGACCCCGGGCCCTCGGGCAGTGCCCGAGTTTCCAAATGGTCAGTCCGCCCCTGCTCAGGTGTGAACACAGCCTTCATATAAGGGCTCGATTACACCAGATTTCAGAACTTTCATGAAATACCATAACATCATTCAGTTTTGTCAGCTGCACCATGGTGCAATGTGGTGGATTGCAGCACACTCTACTGTACAGAAAAAAAAAGTACTGCATGCATGTAAACTGCAACAGGAAACAAGGATTTTGCCTTGTGGATGCATTGAAACTGCACTGGGCAAGGCTACAAAGTGCAGTCTCAATATACCTGGTGTAAACAAACTGTAACCTCTGGTTCACATCTGTGTGGATGGTGCCGCTGCGGGACCCGCAGCAAATATCTGCAGCCACACCAACCACATAGAGGAATGGGGGACCCGCAGGTGGGTGCCATTAATGGAAATTGCTACCGTACTGGGAACCTTGGTTTCCGTGCGGGCTGCGATTTCCAAAGTAGTGCAGGTAATTCTTCCCTGTGTGTCCCAAGGCACGGGAGTCCATTCAAATAAATGGGCTCACGTGCCCGTGCAAATCACGGCCCGCACGACTGCACAGATGTGAACCAGGGCTAAATGTATGATTCTTTTTTGTCTACCTCCTCAAGGTAAATATCGGTATAATATCATGCAGTATAACCACCAACAAAAATACATTGAATATTCACTGATACACTCAGCATGTTATATCTAACAGTAACCCACATATTACACACCAAAAGTTATTATTTTAATTAATATCTATGAAATGAAGCAGATACTAATAATAGACAGTGACAATTTTAATTATCTAAATAGCATATACATAACAGTAATAACACCTCAATCCACATCAGTCAACTGATTATGTGAAACATATATAATTTATTGAATAAAACAATATGAGAAAACATGTAACACCCTAACCTCGAAAAACAATTAAAAATCCTATGTAACTCATAAAGGAGCCTTCTGAAATGTAAATGTTCCCTAAAATTGGTGTATAAACTAAAAAACACAAGCAAATAAGAATATTTTTATCACAGTAGTAATAGCACTTTAATCACTTGCCCTCCGGAAGATATAGCCCCCTTCATGACCAGGCCTTTTTTTTTATTCAGCGCTGCTCTACTTTAATTACACGGTCATGCAGCACTGTACACAAATTAAATTTATATAATTTTTTTCACACAAATATAGCTTTCTTTTGGTGGTATTTGCCACTGTATTCTGCCACTTGCGCTCCGGAAGATATACCCCCCTTCATGACCAGGCCTTTTTTTTTATTCAACACTGCGCTACTTTAATTACACGGTCATGCAGCACTGCACACAAGTTAAATTTATATAATTTTTTTCACACAAATATAGCTTTATTTTGGTGGTATTTGATCATCAAGGTTTTTTTAAAATTGTTTGCGCTATAAACAAAAAAAGACCGAAATTAAAATAAATATATATTTTTTTACTATTTGCTATAAAACATCCAATAAAAAAAAATAAAATAAAATGTGTTCATAAATTTAGGACAAAATGTATTCTATGTGTCTGGTAAAAAAAAATCCCAATAAGTGCATAACAATTGGTTTGCGTGAAAATTATAGTGTCTACAAACAATGGTATATATACCGGAATTTTTATTTATTTTTATACTAGTAATGGCGGCGATCAGTGGCTTATAGAGGGACTATGATAGTACAGTGAGCATTCTGACACAAACGGACAGTGGGAAGAAACTTACTGCCACTGACATCTCGGGTGACACTAATACAGCGATCAGTGCTAATAAAATGAAGGAAGGGGTTAACATCTGGAGCAATCAAAAGTGTGTTAGGGAGTGATTTGACTATGTGCTTTGTGGTGTTTTACTAGGGAATGTGCTGGTTTTTATTCCCCTGCTCTGCAGAGAGATAAAAAAATAGCACATCTCCACTGACAGGAGAGAGATCTGTGTTGTTTACACTCAGAGATCTCTCTCCTGTCAGTTACTCCACCAATCGCTGAGTCCCAGCCATGAAATTCTGGCCAGGACCCGGTGATTGACATCTACAGGAACCAATGACAGTGTAGGTAGGACGGTGAGCGCGCGTCCCCTACATGGAATTATGTATATATACGTGATTCTGCACAAAGCGGCTACCATGTAGCAGTAAAACTGCTACAGGGCACTCCACAAGTGGTTGAATTAATTACACTTGTAAACTCTACAAGGTGCTCAGCAAGGGCATCTATCTGCAGAGAACACAGATTCTATGAATTTAACACCATTTTACAGTACAGTATATAAAAATAAAATGAATAGTGTTCATAAAGATACAAATATTGATAGAGTGGGCACTAATCCCCCACATACTAAGCAAAACTATGAACATCCTAACCAATTGTACAATTATTATATTTTGTTATATACCAATGTACCTATTTTTAATCCTATTAGCATTAGTAAATAGATAGACAAGTATATCATGTTTACTTGTTTTAAACTTTTGTTCTGCATTTCTTCAGTTACTAGTTTCCATGCCTAGGCAAATGATGTCATACATCCCAGGAGTCTTTAGAAGGAGAGGAGGGGCTTCATCAACTAAGCACACTTTCCTGCCTGCATGCCTGAGCTAAGGGCATGTGAATTCCAGGAAGTAAATGCTACTTGAATCATCTGCCCTTACTCAAGATGGCCACATCTAGAAATACTAGGGGTGCTCTTTCAAAGTGATTTCTCCGCAAAAAAAACATGGAGAAATGGATAAATGAGTGAGTTTGCTTTGTATATTAAAAAATAAATTAAATAGTGTTTTTGACTTGTAGTGCTCGGATGCAGTGTAGTTCTGCTTTAACTGAAAACATAGTTACATAGTTGGTAAGGTTGAATAAAGACACCAGTTCATCCAGCTCAACCTATGTGAGTGTGTGCTCAGGTGAAAAATCATATCCCATATCCCTGTATATTGTATTCACTAAGATGACCATCTAAATTGTTTTTGAAACTATCAATACCTCCTGCTGACACCACTGATTGTGGAAGCGAGTTCCACATCCTTACTACTCTGACAGTGAAAAAAACCCTACACAGTTTAAGATTAAATAGCTTCTCCTCCAATTTCATTAAGTGGCCCCGTGTCTTCATATACTCCCTGAGACTGAATAGTTTTTTCTTTATGCTAGAATCACCATTTAGGCATTGGTATATCACTATCATATCTCTTCAGTTACGAGGAACTCAAAAGTCTCTTCTCCAGGAAGAATAAGTTTAATGTTTAGTTGTTCCTCATAACTGAGGTCCTCCAGTCCCCTTATTAACATTGTTGCCCTTCTCTGGACTCTCTCAACTTTCAGCACATCCTTCCTGAGGACTGATGACCAGAACTGGACAGCATACTCTAGATGTGGCCGAACCAGAAGTTTTATAAAGTGGCAGGATTATTGTTTTATCTCTTGAGTAAATACCCTTTTTATGCATGCTAACATTCTGCTAGCTTTGCTTTCTGCAGCTTTGCATTACATGCCATTGCTAAATCTGTCATCTGCTAGGATCCCCAGATCTTTTTTCATCCTGGATACTACCCCTAGCATGTAACTTGCATTAACATTTTTAGCCCCCCAGTGCATTACATTTTCCAATATTAAACCCCATTTCCCATGTAGTTGCCCATGCCTTTATTTTATTCAGGACTTCTTGTAAAGTTTCTATGGCCTGCTGTGAAGCTATTGCCCTACTTAGCTTTGTATCATCAGCAAACACAAAGATTAAGCTATTTATACCAACCTCTATATCATTTATGACTATATTAAGTATAATTGGTCCCAGGACAGAACCCTGGGGTACCCCACTTACCACTCCAGACTAGTCTGAGTACACACTATTAATCACCACCTTTTGGATGTGCCCCTGTAACCAGTTTTCTATCCATGTACAAACCCTCTGATCCTACAGACCTCAGTTCGTAAATTAAGCACTTATGGGGAACTGGATTGAATACTTTTGTAAAATCCAGGTACACCAAATCCACAGGTCTTCCCTTGGCTAGATAACCATTCACTTCCTCATAGAATGTTAACAGGTTGGTTTGGCAAGAACAACCTTTCATAAAGCCATGCTGATTACTACTAATGGTACTGTTTTCATCAGCAAAATCTAGGATATAGTCCCTTATCATCCCTTCCAGTAGTTTACATACTATCAATATAATACTGACTGGCCTGTAGTTTCCTGAAATGTATCTCTGTTCTTTTTAAAATATTGGTACCATGTTGGCCCTTCGCCAATCTACTGGTACCATTCCTGTCAGTATGCTATCCATAAAAATTAGGAATAACTGTCTGGCTATAACCTGACTGGGTTCTTTGAGGAATCAAGGGTGTAATCCATCTGGTCCTGGTAATTTATTTGCATTAAGATTTTCATATTTTTTTTGGACACTGGCTTTTGCTAGCCACAAGGGTACACTCCGTGATGCATTACTAATGATAGTCTTGATTATTATACCCCTCATTTTTCTTAGTAAAAACATCATTAACCAATATACTGAAAATGTATACTACTAGCCCAGCACAATACGTTCTCACATTACAAAAAGAAAATTGAAAAATAAACAAGGTTCCAGGGAGTGCATATTCATATCATGCTGTATAGAGGTACTGGGGACAGCCATAGGATAGTGGTGTTGATACGTAACAACTTCCTCTAAAAGCTTACCCCCAGATAGGTGCCCTTGCAGAGTACCTTGTGGGGTTTATAAGTGCAAATTATGTATAATGTTATTACAGCTATGATAAAAAAATATTCTTATGTGCGTGTGCTTGTTGGTTTATTACACTAGTTAATTGCTGTTGGGGGTCCGAGTGTTGTTTTTTTATATTTTTGAATTTAATAAATTTTACATGTATCACATTATCAGTCTTCTTGATTTCTTTTGTGAGAGGATTGTGGTGGTCTCATGTTTAGTCTTTTACTAGCCAGTATGTAAGGTTGTGTGGTTCTAGTTTGGGTAACAGTAAAAAAGAAAAAAAAAACTCAAGGATTTTAACATAGAGATAAAAAAGATAGTTTAATAGTTACAGACATGCATTGGTTCAATTTCAATAAAATGGTTCTCTAATCAGCAGTTACTTTAATATATGTAGGCAATAAAGGCAAAGAATGGGCTATTCAGTAAATTGGCATGTATATACAATACACAGGTAACAGTCTGTAGTTAAAATACATGGGCAGCCATCGTAATACATAAGCAACAAATGGACAATTGTTACAATATACAGGCAGCAAACAAGCAATCGTTATGATATATGGCCAACAAATGGACAAACATGGCAATATATTAGCAATTATGTCAATATAAGGGCCACTCCCCCATCACCACTTCAGCCACCCCCAAGCAAACCCCCCTTTAAAAATGCTCCAAATTACCTATTACCTAACAAACATCTTCCCCATATCCCACCAAACATCCTTACCCAGAAATCCCTACTCACCCAATAGAAATCCTCCCTCAGCAACCCCCCACTCATGCAAATTCCCCTCCCCTTTTCCCCCCTGCAGTAATGTCACCTCAAAGGTCATGTGACATATCTGAGTTGAGTAGAAACCTAATGATCTTACTTTGGCTCTGTGCTCCTGAACAGAGCCATATCTAGGGGGTTGCTGGGCTGGGCTTTGCCTCCCCAGATTTTAGAGGTGCCCCCCAGGACTAGTGGCATTGGTATCAAGAAGTAGAAGGGCTGGGGGGCCTTTTTATATTCAAAATTCACAGAAATAAGGATATAATCAGACTGCTAGGGAGGTTAAATTAGCTTGTTTTGTATATTATTCTAAGATTATTTTTCTGTTCCTAATTGTCACCTTCTTAAAAAGCTGCAGCTTGTTGAGCAAATGAAAGTATGTAATCATCAATAAGAGATGTACATTTTAGCTTTCAATGTGTTATGAATTAAGTTTTAAATTATTCTACAACTCAGTAAACCTGATCAATTAAAATATCAGCTAGTCAATCAATTAACTTACCTAATTAGCCTTATCTAACCTATTTTTAATTAATCTGTACTAATGTAACTTCTACAGAGCAGCAAATCATTTTAAATCTACTGCCAAGTTCCAGGGTCTGATTTGCAAGGTTTGCATGAACCAATACACTGACTAATAATTAATACTGGGGTTTTTTTTTTCTTTTTGGTTTAAAGGATAAGTTCACCTTTGGAACATGTTACATTTTCCCCCCTTTTTTAGAATGGAACATGTAACATGTCCCCATAGCCACAGCCGCGCCTGCTGCCCCCTCCCTCTGACAGATAGTATGGGGAGAAGTTTCCTCGTACTACCTGTCAGATTTTAAAACAGTGTGGCCGTGTGGAGCTCCACCCATCGGCCGTGTCACTCATTCATAGAGTTCTGTGAATGAGTACCTATAAGTCCCAGCAGCCTTAGTGCAGTTCATTGAAGCTTCCTGTCATAATATCTGCTTGGCCATTCATTGGCCTAGCTGATATTCTGACAGGTCTGTAGGAGACCTGCATGACATCACCGATCTACTGATCACTGGAGCAATGCTTTAC
This sequence comes from Staurois parvus, assembly GCF_062004578.1. Taxonomy (NCBI): domain Eukaryota; kingdom Metazoa; phylum Chordata; class Amphibia; order Anura; family Ranidae; genus Staurois; species Staurois parvus. The sequence goes on from NW_028317949.1 coordinate 16,261,646, forward strand.
AGGCTCCTTTGGACAAAAATAATAGACGTACATTGTTTTCCCTGCAAAAAAATCTGCATTTATTACATTTGTCCAAAAGGTAAACTTATCCATTAAGAAAAGAGGAACTTATTTAAAAGATTTATTTAAATAAGTTTTTTAATTATTTCTTGTTTTTTTTATCGATTAATTTTTGGTTTATGTGGTTTAAACCGAAGTATATATCTGTATTTTACAGTGTTTCTGTCTGCGATAATTTTTAAAAAAAAATAAACATTTAATACGTGACAAAGGATTTCAAGAGAACTATAGGTTTTCTAACGAGCCAGCACAGCAGAAGTTCCCTTTCTTATGGCTGTAATTGCTTTCAAGAAACCTCAGACTGATCTGCTTTTTAAAGAATATGTCACTGAGATGAGTCAATAAGATTTAGAATGAGTGAGCTACCCTTAGGCTAGCCATAAATAGTTCAAGTTGCAGCTAGTTTCTTCTGACAAGCACCACTTAGCTGATTAAAAGGCAATTTAAAAATTGACTAAGCCAGGTGGAAAATTCTTATCCGAACAATAACTGCATATCATCAAATGTAGCCCCTGTTCAGCCTTTCAAGCAGCTGTGAGTATTATTAATGTTTGAATACAATAGCCAGCAAGGAATATTCCTCAGTCCACAGTGTTTAGCATGGGTTGATTATTCAAGTGATTTTCTCTTGTTCAGCCCACTGGCTATACAAAAGAAAACTACATACGTATGCCTAGTACTACTTGGCTTTTTAGGGGTTAATGTAGGGATGAGAGGGTAATTCAAATACCCATGCGTCCTTCTCTGGTTTAGTTAAAAATTTTTAATGGGGCCAGACTTCCTTTAACTTCATGGAAAAGTCCTTCCAACTGCCACTCTACTGTCGACTAGGGATGGGCTGCATGTTCGAGTTGGACGTAAGTTTGAGTCGAACATTGGCTGTTTGCTTGTTCACCGAACACTCAAACATGTGAGGCATTCAGTGGGAAGTTTGCTCCCCATAATCCAATGCGCTATGGCGAATTGTGAGTGGCCAAAGCATTGCACCTGACCGCAGGTCAGGTGCAATGCTATGGCCAATCACAGCTTGAGTTCACAGGAAGAGCCATAATTGGCCAAAGTCTTGGTGACTTTTCTTCTTCTGATTCCTTCTATGACTCTAAGCAGCTAAGTGCAGCAACCGGCCTTGTTCACTATAATGACAGGTCTCCGGCTGCTGCAGGTATTTGTATCTGCACAGACACTTTGGGAGAGATTTACTAAAACTGGTGCACTCAGAATCTGGTGCTTTGGTAACAAAACCTGGAAGCTGATTGGTTTCTATACAGAGCTGCACCATCTTTTGCTGTTTTAGTAAATAACCCCATTTGTGTGCATCCAGCAGCAATCACTGCAGGTAATCGCTGGCTGTGCAGAGAGCTGCGAATAGCTTTGGTCACTTGCAACCTGTCATTATAGTGAACAGGGCCCACGGCTGCACCTAGCCACTCAGAGCCACAGCAGGAGTCAGAAGATTCTTGGCACTACAAGTTGCACCTGCCGTAATCATTGGTGTGAATGTAGCCTAATACTGTAATGGCCACAACAGGCAGGATTTATTTTTAAAGGTTTGAAATGAAGTTTAACTTTAATGCTGCCATCTTCAAACAGGCACTGTTAAATTGTTCCACTTCATTGTGTTCCTACTAACACATTATTTTCAAAGTTACATTGAGAGGCAATAAGCCATTATAGGCAAAATGGTTCAGTTAGATGTGGGGTGGTATCTTGTATAGAATTGCAAAGTTACTTTTCTAAATTCCATTTCTTTGAAGACTAGGAAATGTAACGTTCATCATAGTATTTGCTACATAACAAGTGAGATTTGACTTTTAAATAGTTTGGACATGAAGCTAGTTACATTGAAGCACACAGGGTATCCAGGGTTGAAAGAAATTCAGACATTCAAAAGATTTTAAAATATTCCTCTATTTATTATGTACAGATCAAAAGTGTTACTAAAAAGGTAAGTTCAGATTATGTTTTATAACTACATGGCATGCATTTTTATGTGCATATTTTCATTTATATAGTCGGAGTTTTGTTTTAAAATATATATCTAACATAGCTTTAAGTGTACAGTTTGTTCTTCTATCTTGTGTTCAAATGTATTCCCTTCTTACCGCATTATGTGAATTTCACACTCTTTCACCTTTTATCTCCAAATCTATCTTTCTCTTTTTACAGTATGTTGAAATAAGATTTTGATAAGTTTTACTTTTTTTTTTCCTCTTTGGCTGCAGATAAATTCTTAGGATTATGTGAATGGAATTTGAATCCTATTTTTACTGTGCAAGATGTCTGTATCAAATTTTTATACCTTAAGGGCCCTAACATACAGCTAAAGATAAGTCTTGATATTTGACACCTAACACATTTTTATGAGAACAGCAAAAGGGAAAAAAAGGATTTACGCTGCTTGGAAAAACAGTAACAATAAGCCATGTGATGACTAAAGAGGAAATGTCTAAAAAGAAATGTACATGACTTAAACTGAAAAAGAAAACACTGTATTTTCAATGTGTAATTCATACTAATGCATTTCTGATTATTGATATAGTTATATTTTAATGGTTTATCTAAGTAAGGTTAGTCACTTCTTTGCATGTTTAGAATGTTTGCTATAATCATAAGGCAACAGTGTTTGCAGATGGTTCTGTTGATGCATTGTTGGCATAGTAATGTGCAAGGACCACATAGCAGAAAAATGTAGAGAACCCCTTTATTTTATCATGTAGTTTTTCTCACTGAAGTGCATTGGAGCAAATTCAACCTACATAACACTTTTTACTAGCCTTTTTAGGATATTGGATTACACAATAGCAAACAGTCCACTATCTATGACCATGAACATTAAGTTTAAAATTACTTTTGAATGGTTCACAATTTCAGACAACATACATGCTGACAGTGCCTCTATCAATTATAGCTAAGTTAATTTGCATGAATAACAGTAAGTTAATTACACTGACATGTAAAATTAGTGATGTATAGAATTTAATCATTAAACAATGAAAAAAAATAGCATAATAAAAAACATTTGAAGGGAAACGTACAGTTTAAATAAGACATATTAAATTCTTCTATATCCTTTTATGGTATCCATAACTACAGCTAATGTAACCAGTGCTTTCTGCAGAGCATAGATTGTACAGAAAGTGTGAACCTAAATAGTATGATTTTTTTACTCACCATAAAATCCTTTCTTGGACTCCATTTAGGGACACAGGAATTCTTAGACTGTTGAGTTATACTGGCCCCTACAGGAGAAATGGACATTGGCAACAAACAACAGTCACAACCATTACTGTATGTCTCAATTTTGCAGCAAAGTTGCAAAGAGAATGTAAAAATAAACACAGAGAGAAGACACCTGTATTCATCAATTGACTACAAAGAAACTAATTTTACAAAGAGTACAATCTATATCCTCATGTCCTCATCTACTATGGGTCACAGGAATTCTTAAAAATCCAAAATCAGTCAAACTAAGGGGTTGAAAGTGTAGCAACAAAAAACCCCAAAAATACAGAAAATTGGGGACTGCCTGCAGATCAAGAGGCCACCTTAAAGTGGTTCTAAAGGCAGACTTTTTTTTTAACCTTAATGTATTCTATGTATTAAGGTAACAATCTTCTCCCTCTCAGCCCTCCTTATACTTACCTGAGAATGATATCAATACAATGCTGTGCACAAGAGCAGTGGTCTCTCTGCTCTCTCTGGACAGAGAGGCACCGGAGAGAGCCATTGGCTCCTGCTGCTGTTACTCACAGCCAGTGAGCCTAGAGCAGTTGGAGACACGAGGCATGCTCTGTGTGTCAGTCAACACACAGAGCAAAGCTCAGGACCGAGCCTGTATGCGTGCCCCCATAGCAAGCCGCTTGCTATGGGGCACTAAGCAGGGGGGAGAGGCCAGGAGTGTCACAGGGGACTCCAGAAGAGGATTGGAGATGCTCTGTGCAAAACCATTGCATAGAGCACATAAGCAAGGTATGTTTTTCATGACAAATTTTGGTTTGCAGCCACTTTAAGGACCCCACATCCAGTACTGGCATCAGGTTAAGACAGAATATCCACCTAGAAGAAAACTGAAGACATTGTGGTAGCCTCATAAACTGGGAAATATGCTTTATGCTGCAAAGACCAAGAAGCACTCACAGACATAGTAACGTGTATCCTGAAAGGAAAGGGTGGCACCTGAATTTTAAGACAATATTTCTGGATGATGGAGTTTCTGAGTCACCTAGAGATGGTGGAACAAGAAGCTGGAGTACTATAAAGGGGTGCATCTGGAACTACAAAAGAAACCAGTTTTCCTGAAGAAGCAGTGGGTGAGAGATAAACTTCCCCAGACTGAATTTGCCTTTTCATGAATAGGAACCATATAAAGGGAAGAAAGAAAAATGTAAGTGTTGAGGCAAAAGACAGAACTATCTTTGACAAGAAAAAAGTCCTGGGTCTCAACAACTTGCAAAACAAAAATGTTTCCTTGCAGGATAAGGCAGTCATTTTAGACACTCACCACTCAGTGGTGATGGCTACAAAAAAGAATATTCAAAATGAGTTACATGAAGCACAAAGAGAGACAGATTTAGTGCTCGAGTTACAGGGGAACAAAAAGGGAGAGGTATATAGGAGACTCCTGTATACAGCTACAGATCAAGGAGAAAATTACTATTGGTCTTTAAAACAAGATAAATTGGGCACAACCATGGCCCTTGAAAGTGTTTAGTGCTAACAGGTTCAGACCCAGCTTCAACAATAGAAACTTAATCCCATGAAGAATTCCCTAAGGTAGAAGCCCCAATTCACAACAGGTGAAGTAAGCCTTCCATGTCTGATCATAGACCTTACATGAAGTAGCTGTCCTAGCTGTTAGCATCAAAGTAAACGCAGATTTAGAGATGTTCTTGTCTCAAAAAATATTGGCTTCAAAAGCCATGTAGTTAAAAACAGCAGACTTGAGGTAGGATGGCAAATTGATTCTTGGGACGGAAGATTCTGACAATGACAGAGCCCACAGTCCAATGCTGCAAAGAGAGCCAAATCACCCATCATTCCAGGATGCTGATCTGGAGAGGATACTCTGATGATGAACATGTTCCCTGAATCAACAAGGTGCTAAGGATTCCTTCCTAGGCTGATAGCCTGTAATCCATTGTTAGGATCTTTCAGAAGATGAGAAGAAAGGAAGGAAGGAAAGATGGAAGGAATTCCTTGATTTCAGAGCCAGCATCCTGAATCACCAGGCCAGGGTTAACCTGGCTCTTAGTACCAAATCAGTTTGTCTAGTGACTTGATTAATTTGTCCTACTACAACAGTATTTTGCACTGTGGAGGTTTAAAGTTAAACTGGGAAAACAGAACTGCCTCAAAGAAGGCTAACATCAGGCCTAGGATGCTCAAAGGAGAGTTGGGTGACTTCTAGACTGGAAAGCTCAAGATAAGCCTGGAGAGTCAGAGCTGGCATCCAGGACTAGACCTAAATACTCCAAATAATAAATCAGTTGCAGAAACAACTGATGGTTTAGGATCCACTCAAGCCACTGCAACTCTGAACAGTCAAAACTGTTTGCTCAATAACTGTTTTGTAAATATTTGCTCAATAAAAGTGTTTGGTCCAAACTTAGGACAGAAAATTTGCTGTCTAGACATTCTGCTGAATCACAAATTTTTGGGATGTGCATCAGGGCTTGCTTCAGTGAATGTCCCATAATACATTGCCAAAGTAATTTCTAGTCAGGTGCAAGGCTCTAGTCAATGTTTTACCGCAAGTTGCAATCTATACACTGTAAAAGGATACTTTCCCAGCAGCCCATGTCAGCATGTTGGAGGTTTAGTGAGCAACAGCCGATATCGCATTTAGGGAGAAATAGTTGGTTACTGTAATGTGCTACCACTGCTTTTTTCTTTACAGTAGCTACTGATACTTTGCAGTGTATTGAAGTTTATGTGTGTCATCAGCAGAAGGTTCAGATGCTATGTTGCTGCTATCTTTACATTTTTTGCTATTTGAGGGGTATTTCTTCTGCTTATCTTTATTAATAGTTAGTTTTCTTTTTTTTTCTTAAGAAAAAGGGTTTTATTTTGCTTGTAGTGCTTTCAGGTGGGTGTTTTGATTTAATTTGTGTATGTTCTTTGTGTTTGAGCTTCATCTTATTTGGGTTTTATTTTGTTAGGTTCTTTTATATATTCATTTTTTTTATAGAGTCAGCAGTAACAGCAGCTTGAACCTGTTAGTGTCACCATAACAGACTCCCTTTGTTTTCAGCAGAGCACTGCAGATTATTGAGGAGCTGTTTAGTTCACCAAAGCACCGCAGTTTACAATGCACCAAAGCACCACAGTTAACCTCAAAACACCATATCCTCCATACAGCTCTTTCAATAGCTGCAAATAAAAGTAGGGAATAGGCCCAACACTATCATAATATCTGGAAGGCCTACAGGTAGAAGAAATATCCCATGCAGCTATGAGGATAAAAGAAGACTCTGTGTCCATTGGCCAAACATGGGGTTATGGATGTGGTATATCATCTGTAGGCAGGGCACATTTGACATTTTTTTCAGGTACAGTACATAACAGCTACCAAAGTGCCATATCTTTCTTCCTTATCCACAGCTACTCCTGCCATTTCCCCATCAACTGTCACAGAGAACTTTGCTGAATTATTTGAGCACAGCATGACCCACTTGCTGCAAGATTATGCACAGCAATCAATGGGCTGTGAGGATGAAAAAAAGAGTAACCAGAGACTAGAGGGAGTGGTACACTAGGCAGAGAGAACTAGATGACAGTGATGTTACCGCAACAGTAGGACACTGCCAAGTTAACTTCAGTGATAAGGAGAAAGGGAATGATGATTAGGTCTCCCACCGTACTTGGATGCTCAATAGAGCAGAGAAGGAAAGTGGAGGAGAGGTACAACCCCAGTGAGGTAGGATGTCACCCAGAGTCAGCTCAAAGAAGCTGCCCAGCTCCTCCATAGCAGAAATCCTTGGGTGCAGGGCATTGTTCTCCCTGGGTCCTGTCTACCCTATGGCTCCTCCAGCAGGAAAGAGGGTTTGCATTGGACCATGCAGAATAGGGGGAGGTGGATGCTGCAATTTTGCTCTGATTTTGCCAATCCCACCCCACCAGCTGTAACAATGAGCAGACAAGTTGGCAGCTGCTACAGTGAAAAAAAAAACTCCCAGCCAAACTTCAGGTCCAGTGTCTAAATACCAGCTTTAAAAAATAGTTGGCTTTACAACTACTGCCTTTCCAGCCTTTGCCAGCTTGCCCCTACCTTGTGTGCACATGCACAGCTAAACAGGGTGGGCAGGAGGGGGCTGTACTAGGTGGGGACCTTGAGCAGAAAGTGTGCTGATGGGGGAAAGGGCTTGCCCTGTCACCCTGCTTAGTTGAAACCAGAAACTGAGAGGGTCTGAGATGGGCCTGGATGGGTCCAGGGACTGGCCAGCCTGGGCCCTCTGATTTTACTGAGTTATCTATACGGGGTGACATGGCAAGCATTTTCCCCCAGTGATTAGACCCTTAAACAATTGTTCATCAATTTGTGCACAGCACACATTTGACAAGCTCTCCAAACATGTATGTTATTTCTAAATAATGAGCAGCACAGGAGGTACTCATTGATTTTCAGGCATGTCTGATTGATGTCCCTGTTATTACTCTGCTACTAGGTGTTATGTCACAGTGTCCCTGATCTCTTCCACGCCAGTACAGTGTCACCAAACTAGAGCAGCCAGTCATAGTATCCATGAATGTTAGCCATGCCACCCACAGCATCCCTGATGACCGCCAAACCAGCATATTAGCACCAAGTTTGTGCAGCTAGTTACAGTGTACCTAATAGTCATTACATATATACAGTGTCACCAGACCAGTGCCATCACTCACAGTGTCCCTGTTTGTTAGCCTTACCAGTCACAATGTTAAAGACCAGTGTAATTCAGCAATAGCTGCCCCAGGGTCATCAGACCAGGGCAGCCAGCAACAATGTTACTGATAACTGTCACACCAGTACAGTGTAATCAGAGCAGTGTGCACCAGCAAGAGTGTTCTTGTTTGCCACCACACCAGTAGAGTGTCACCAGACCAGTATATTATTATTATTATTATACAGCATTTATAAAGCGCCAATAGTTCGCTCAGCGCTGTACATTACAGAGAACATGTGACAGAATACCAATACAATGCAAAACATGAGGGGATCGAGGGCCCTGCTCTTTCGAGCTTACAATCTAGGAGGTAAGCCAGGAACAGTGTTCCTCATTGCCCCAACACCAATTCAGTGTTGCCTTTGTCTGCGGCCTGATCAGACTCTGGCATGTTTATTGTACATATTTCTGTATGAAAGTTTGCCTGCATATTAACCAAATCTGCATCTGCTACCTGAACTGACTTTGGCCTGTTTATAAACTACTTTTCTTCCTGCCACCTGAACCAATCCCTTGCCTGTTTGCTAATCACACCTCTGTCTGTCACCTGAACTAACCCATTTACATGTCCCACTGATTATGTTTCTGTGATACACCAGTCCCAGCCATCCTTTGTGGACAACCAGCTTACTCCAGTGATCATAGCATTGTGCATAATTCCTGGGGGCACGTACAAGTAGGATAGGAATGAGGACTACTCTGGGTGAAGCTACATTAAGCTACATTTCCTACAAAGGTGAGCATTACAATACATTATTTTTGATACAATATTGGTTAATTTTTGTAATACACAAAATGCAATGTCCGGTACATATTCAATCCAAACATTGAAAAATCTAACATATGTGATACTCAGGAGGAGTAGCAAAATTTGTTATGGAGTGCAATTCTAAGTATACTCATACCTTGTGGAATATACCTTATTAAGTTCACAACTTTGTGTGAAAAAAATATACTTTCTGTCTTCACACTTTCTAAAAATGGTGTAGGGACGATCAAATACCACCAAACAGAAGCTCTATCTGTATTAAAATAAATAAATAATTAAAAAAAAAAAATATATATATATATATATATATATATATATATATATACACATATATAATAGATTCAGTGTAAGACATTTTTATTACTTTTCACTGTGCAATGTACTATGATGAAAGCATTCTGTTTATGTATTATGTATGCGCTTCTTTTTGATGTAGACCCTATAGTTTTGTACACCAACAAAGACATGTCACTGACAAGTCTCTAACCAGATCACTAACTGCAAAGCCAATGCTATTTTTTTATTTACTAATAAATTCTTGTGATCACAATGTCAGCAATGACATGGTGGACACATGGCTTTGTTGAATAACAAAGTCAGTAAACTGTCTTATCTTTCTAGGTGCATTCAGTGTGCAACTAGAACTAAATGCTTTTTCTAAAAGTAAAAAAAAAAGAAACCCTGTAAAAAAACAATATAGAAGCCACTTAAATCACCAAGACTCCTAAAAAAAAATAAATGTTCTTAATTTTTTCTTCCACTTAACTCAAATGCATTTTGCTAAAATAGTGAATTTTACCAAATATCATGATTTTAGCCACACCTTTCTCAATGCTCCTTGATATAAAAGTATAATGTTTAAGGAGTCCTAATTCTTTAAATGCTGAACTTTGTACAAATGCCTTTATAGCTCCTGATGTCCCTGATGTCTTCTGGCTTGCCATCTGGTCCATTATGTGCATTTAAGGTAAGTATAATCTTCAATGTTTAGTGTCTGTCAGTGTTTTGTATTGTTCTTCAAACCTTTTCTGACATCTCATAGAAGATTCTCATATGACATTTGATGGTCTGTCTGGGGATGTTGGTGACCTTGCTGTAAATTACAAAGACTCTGGTTGCTCTTCTTGCATGGATGGTTTAAAGACATGTTTTCATTTTTAAAGAATCAGCAGATTTAATGTTGTTATAATAGTTAAATGTGTAGGTTATTTTTGAGTTTAAAGAGCAGTACAGCTATTCCACCAACTTTGACACATTTCATGAAATGTCATTCCCATAGAGATGAAAAAGATTATTTAGACTTGGAACATAGGCAAAAGAGGGAAAGTAGAACAATAAATAGAGTTTAAAAACAATGTTTAAAAATAGAGTGATGATGGCAAAACAACTCTGAATATTAGTATTGTTTTATTATTAGTAACTTTAGTCGTTTCTTATCTATCAGGCCTGTTACATGTTTTGGTTATGTTGGTGCTTACATAAGAGATTACGATAAAAATGTTAGTTCATAGGCTGCATTTTTCTGAGAAAGAGTAATGTATTGGTTTATTGTGATGTGAAAATGTATGTTGTGATGCACATTCTGTGGTCATATTTCTGTTAAACTTGTACGCAGGTCACTATTTTCCATACACATGATGGGCACATGCAGTAGCCTATCCTAACAAGCAAATTCAAGCTTTTTTTTTTTTGCTTTGGCACATGGGATGCCCCAGCCCCCTGTATCATTTGTTTGCCTATTAGCCTAGAAAATAGCAGTTACTGTTTTTTGACTCCATTGGCACCATTGTCTCCAATTGGGTTTGGTTTCAGCACCCAAACTTCAGTAGTTCAGTTGATGTTCATCAAACCCACACCAAACCGAACCAAGCACAACATTTTTGGTATTATTTTATTATGTTCAACACAACAATAGTAGGGACAAATTGAAAATATATCTTCCATTTCCTAAGAAAGTATAGGTAAACTTTAAAGCCAGGGAAGCAAATTACAAGCCCCTTGCAGTAATAATCAAGGACTAGGATCATTCAGGGTTACAGAAGCCATAATGGACCATTTTAAAGCATATAATGCTATTACACATATGCATCAATGTAGTTAAAGAAGGGAACACAACATGATGGTGAGACATATTTCAGTTAAAATACCGTGCATTAAAATAGTGAAGCGCTCCCAAATTATCTAAAAAATTATTCAATAAGTGAAGAATTACATAAACACTTCTAATAAATACCCATATACTATTAACACATAATAGATCTGTGATAAAAATACCAAAATATACAATTCATAAAATATACCCAAATAACAGTGATAAAACCAATTGACATAATACTGCTGATTCATAAAAATGTGACAAATCGTGATACTTGTGACACAACTGAATATCAAAAAAATATAGTGATACTGCGATAAGTAAATACATATATCTGTGGTGAACCCTATAACAAATTTAGAAAAAATTGCTTCTTAGATCAAAAAAATTTTTTAAATAAATAAATAAACTCAGTGTTTCAAAAAAACTCAAATAATCCATGCAAATAATGTGAAACACTCTGTGATCTTCACTTCTAGTGCTCAAGAAAGGAATCCTCCAACGGCAGAAATGCCTGCTCACCTCCCCTCCTCGACCCACACAGGGCCAAAAGGCAAAAAGGCTCTCCTTAAAGGCAATCCTTTCCTCCAGGCAACTCAGGCAGGAACCTCAGGACTTCCACTCCACCTCCTCTCACCACGTCATATAGGGCACAAACAGAAACTTCCCATAGTGTAACACCGTTTATTGTAAATAATATGGCATAACAAACTTTCCAACTCACATGGTAATTTTGGATACAGCGCTTTTTCACCTCACATCATGGGTGTACTCTCATGCAGGGAGGGAAACCAATATGGCCGCTGCGTCCGGACAAAAACGTCCCCACGTGACCGGAAGTGACGTAATATCGTGCTGGGAATGGCGTGCCGACGCGTTGCGTCACGTGCGTCGTGACTTCATCACTTCCTGCCTGAGTTGCCTGGAGGAAAGGATTGCCTTTAAGGAGAGCCTTTTTGCCTTTTGGCCCTGTGTGGGTCGAGGAGGGGAGGTGAGCAGGCATTTCTGCCGTTGGAGGATTCCTTTCTTGAGCACTAGAAGTGAAGATCACAGAGTGTTTCACATTATTTGCATGGATTATTTGAGTTTTTTTGAAACACTGAGTTTATTTATTTATTTAAAAAATTTTTTTGATCTAAGAAGCAATTTTTTCTAAATTTGTTATAGGGTTCACCACAGATATATGTATTTACTTATCGCAGTATCACTATATTTTTTTGATATTCAGTTGTGTCACAAGTATCACGATTTGTCACATTTTTATGAATCAGCAGTATTATGTCAATTGGTTTTATCACTGTTATTTGGGTATATTTTATGAATTGTATATTTTGGTATTTTTATCACAGATCTATTATGTGTTAATAGTATATGGGTATTTATTAGAAGTGTTTATGTAATTCTTCACTTATTGAATAATTTTTTAGATAATTTGGGAGCGCTTCACTATTTTAATGCACGGTATTTTTTGACTTGTTGGTTGAGTTTGAGTGATTGCAGCTAGTAGATAGGGACCTACCCATATTAAGCGCAGGAGGATATCTCCCCTTATTTCAGTTAAAATACTGTTCAAAACAATAAAGTAATCTTACAACTGAATTTTTAAACATTAATTCAAAGTACTGAATGGACTTGTTTTTAACCAATATAATGCTTTATTTGCTCTTTATTTTATTAACCAAAAGATTAGTTGCAGTATTGTCTTTACCTAATTATTTGGCATATTCGTATTGAACAGAAAATCAGAATTTCATGTTTCTAGACTTCATATATAACTCTTGCACACATTCAGTATAATTTACAGCTCCCTGATGTGAACTGTTTACATGGCAGTGCCAATAAATATTTGATCTACTGAAACAACATAGACAGATTCAGTAATCACTGTACCTTCCTGCTGTTATTTATCTCTTCCACGTAGCTATTTCTGGTTTACACAGCAGTCAAAATGTGCATATGATATAATCACCATTTTTGTTGCTAAACTTCTCATATGAACTATGAGGCACAGCAAGAATTCATTAAAATAATCTCAATTTGTACAATGCAGTGACTTGATCCTTTTTTAATATTGTGATTCCTAACTAAGTTTTAAACACAAACCTATTGTCTGGCCTTAGCATTATAAAGAATAGAGAGCGCTGTCCTTTTAAGGTATTACTATAATTTACAGTACTTTACAGTACAGTGCCTCAAAACCCACATGTCTCATCCAAAGGACAATAAAATGTAATATTTACTGCATGTTAAAAAGCGTTTCTCTTTCCACTTATACTGACACATATTTTTTTTTCCCCTGAAAATATACAATTTCAAAAAACACACCATGCCTCTTACTAAATCTCCCGGACTGTCTGTTTTCCACAAATGGGTCTGTTTGAGGGTATTTTTAAGGTCCTGGGCTTTTAGGGCCTGAAGACAGTTAGTACATCTGGACTGATTTATATATATATATATATATATATATATATATATATACACAGTGGTTTGTAGCCTCTACAACTTTTATACAGACTAAATAATATACACTAATTCACCGATTTGTGTGTGTGTGTGTGTGGGGGGGGGGGGTTACTGAAGAAATGTAGCAGAATTTTGTCCCAAATTTACGAAGAAAGATTTTTTTTTGCAAAGTTTTATAAAAGGAAACAAAAAAAATTGTTTCTTTAATTTAAAATTGTTGCCCTTTTTTTCTTTATTCGTTAAAATTGTTGGCCTTTGGCCTTTATTTAATAAATAGTAAAAAAAAAAAAAACCCAGTGGTGATTAGGTACCACCAAAAGAAAGCTCTGTCTCAAAAATTATATAAAATGAATTTGAGTACAGTATTGCATGTTTGAGTGATTGTCATTCAAAGTGTGACAGTGCTGAAATAATAGGCAGAACTCCAAACAGCTGTTTTGATTTTTATATATTTATGAAAGATAGCATCATATAAAGATAAAATAGTACAACAGAGTACATGCACAAGATCTCCCCACAGTTCTTCTATCTAGGCAAAGACAAACTCTCAGCTACAAGCATCATATACATTATCATTAGAACAGGAAGGATATCCAGGCTAAAAGTAAAGCGATTATCAAACATCAATACACATGGACATGGATAGATGCTAGAAAAAAACCTTTAACTGACATGTGACACTCAGAATCAGGCAAAGCTGGGAATCACAATGTTTCAGAGTAAAAAAAGCCCATGAGATCCATGTCTTTGAGTTGGATCTCACTTGAGAAAGGGGGTTTTTACTATGAAACATCGTGATTCCCTTTGAGGTGATCTCAATTGAGAAATTTTTTTTTTACTCAGAAATTTATGATTCTCATGCCTATATGGTCCCAGCAGCGGTTGTTAAGATTTTAAAGGAGACCCAATGCTGTGGGTGTATCCGGTGCATTGTAGGTTTTACCTGCAGGATGTAACTATTGTGGTAAGCCATGGTCACAGGGTGCATATAAATATATATATATGGGGTAGGAGTGGCTATAGTATGAAAAAGGAAGTTCTTTGTGAACGTTTCCTTTAAATCTCATTTGCTGTATAGTTGCATCCAGGACAGCTTGTATATTAGAGGCATGTTGTAAAGATTGTATTTTAACATAGCTTTGCATCACATGTAATCAATATTATAACACACTCTATAATGTTTATATAGCTTAAAAACAATGGTTCCAAAACTTATAGTGTTACTAAACCCAGGACCCTGCATTCACTATATCTGGTCTCCCATAGTACACAGAACATAGAAGTGCAATTATTTTAGTAAATATAAACTGTTAAATACTGTTTCTCATCAGCAGTTAGAGCAGTCTTGTGACTTATATCAGTGTCCAGCTGAGCACTGGTTAAAGCTTTTAGGAGTTTTCTTTCTGCTCTAGGAGGATGCAAAACCACTGACCCTCTGTCTGGACAGTGCTGATTAGCCCTGTGCTGATCACATGCAACCTTCCAAGAAAAAAAAAAACCTCTCTAGCAATACACACTAAACTGAGCATGTGCATTTGGCTACAGGTTCAGTATGTCTTATCAGGTGGATATTTGAACAAGAGCAGGGGCAACGAAAATAGGATAACATGGCCTTTTTACACAATTAACCCCTTAGATTCCTCAGTGAGTATAACAAGCATATTGCATATGCAGACTGTTGTGGGTTTAGTGACACTTGGGTACTGCACTTTTGAGTTTAGATTATTCAGTGTAAGAATAATGAATGATGACTCTCTGTGTGCTTTTTTAAGCAAGATTTGTATTAATTTATAGACAGAATTTTATAAACCTTAACTTACTCATTCTCTTTCCTCTATAAGGAACTGTGTTGACTATTTAGTGAAATACAAATATACTAAATCCACAGCAGAACTGTCTTTCCTAAATCTATGCTGGCTATGGCTTTCTTGTTATTTTGAGACAGAAACTCTTGCATGTGGTCTTTAGGAAACATAACGTTTTAATTACTTGAAATCCAGACTGTTTTACTCCCTTCCAGTTCAGGTCATTTTTTTCAGGTTTCAGCACTGTCACAAAAGTTAGTAAAACAAAAGATAAGCTAATGTACACCTAAATCATAACATGTTAAACTAGCTGAAAAAGATAGTGTCACATCCCTTATATTAATAACCATGGGAGAGAGGAGAAGAGAAAAGGGACTTTTGAGGCACGACATATCTAAAATTACTATTTATTTCATATCACTAGTCATAGAATATATTTCTCATAATGATTCACAAGCCATGCTATTGTACAAAAGATAAAATGCCAAAACATGATAGAGCAACATGAATTCTTATACTGTACCGCACTCCAATATTATCAACCTTTTGTGATTAACCTTTTTTGGTTGTGTGAATTTCTTAATATACCACCTATAATCCAATCATTACTTACTTCTATGGTGCTTAAATATACAATTAACATAAATTAATTTATAAATATGAATTAAAAAATTATATGTGATATGAAATCCACATCCCCCAGAGGAAGCTACGAGTCCCTGTAGCGTAACGCGTAGGGGAGGGGCGGTGACGTTATCACGCATCCACAGAGGAAAGGCGAGTATATTTACTGCAAGCAAACACATCAGCCAGGCTGTCTGAAGCACGATCTTGATACATTGTATGCAAAGCGTTATTTACATTTACACAATCCAGTGAAGAAAGCACAATTGAGAAAGCTGAGCTGAGGAGAGAGGAGAGGAGACGAGGGAGAGGTTCAAGCTGCCAACACAGACTTATCACATTAACTAAATTGAATAACAACACCATCTCAAATTTAAAGATAATAATTGACATTCCCTTTTTTTTTTTTTTTTAATGTTTTATTAATTTTTTATTATTTTATTCACATAGAATTGACATTCCAATTTTTCATTAATTTTTTATTAATATTTGTTATAATCACATATAATTTTTTAATTCATATTTATAAATTAATTTATGTTAATTGTATATTTAAGCACCATAGAAGTAAGTAATGATTGGATTATAGGTGGTATATTAAGAAATTCACACAACCAAAAAAGGTTAATCACAAAAGGTTGATAATATTGGAGCGCGGTACAGTATAAGAATTCATAGTTTAATTTCATACACCTAGAGAGGGTGTAATTAGTGCCTGGCGATCCAATATTTAATAAATATTCACTTAAGCACACAATTAACACTAATAATAGAGTAAGTTAACTCCTGGTGGCTCACAAATAACTATTCTATTAAAAATGATAGAGCAACATATTGCATTACAGATGGTCCATTCCTTTTGGCTCGACGCATTTCAAAGACTTGATCTACTTCCTCAGGAGCCATCAAAATATTTAAATATTTATTCAAATAATAATCTCTAATCAGTAGCCAGTAAATAGGCTCAGCTAAGAGAATGTCATTATCCACTCAGATTGAATTTGTGCTATATTTAAACCCAGTTGTGCTGTTTCCGGTTGTGTTCCCAGCATGCCTGGCTGCATTGTGTTATTCCTGGTCATGATCTCAGTTACAGGCTATGTTTGTGTGAAGGACACCTAGATTCCTATGATAGGAGGGGAGTCTGACTATACAGCAAATGAGGTTTAAAGGAGATGTTCACTTTTAACTAAGAACTTCTTTTTTCATGCCTAAAGTACTCTATCCACCTCTACTCATAATATATACTTATATGAACCCTGTGACCATGGTGCACCACAATGTTGCATTCTGCAGGTAAAATCTGCAATGCACTGGATACACCTGCAGCATTGATTCCCATAGGCTTTTATGAGACAATCTTCTAAGTGTCCTGAGACTGCAGCCATGTATCATATAGTTGCTCAATCAGTTAACACAGCCACAAGATGCAGATTTGTATGCTTCTGAAACAAGGGAGTTTAACGTACCTTAGGTCAGGAGCCCAAAGCATAAGTTTTCTTTGTCTAATTACACCATATTTCTAAAGGTGTATTCAATCTCTTCTAATGGGTTCTTACTGAGCCACTATGCTGTAGCATATTGTGGTAACTAACTTAAAATGTGACTTGTGATACCTGACTCAAACCTGAATGCTACAATCACAAAAACACTCACGCACTTGGATTTTTAAGGCACCAGATATCAGACAAATGACAACCATACAACAACATCCTATACATAATTTTATTTTGCCGTCATATAAAAAATTATACATAAAACATCTAATAAAAAAGAAAAGAATGGGGTGTGCCTTGGCGCTTGGCGAGAGTGGCCGCTTGAAGAGAGAGCTCTGAAAAGGCGATGGATTTTTTCTGAGTTCCTCTTCCTGACATACAAGAACTGCAGATAAATTCAGCTCAACACTGCAACCATCTTATTGTGTTTTGACAGAAGCTGGAAGATCTCAACAATTCAAGCCGTCGAAAGAACCTTAGGATGTGGGGTATTCCAGAGGATGTGGAACATGACCTGATCCTCCTGGTGCTCCAATCCCTTTGCAACAATCTGCTTGAAAGGCCTCAGGACTCACTAGTGTACTTTGAAAAAGCCCACAGGGCTCTCTGACCTTTAGGATGAGATGGTGATCCCCCTAAGATATGGTCTGCTGCTTTGTGGACTATAAGATCAAAGAAGAGGTAGCCCACAGAGATTGTGAGCAGGAGGAGCTCACATTCAATGGATCAGTGGTGCAGATTTTCCAGGACCTTCCCCTATCACGCTAAACCACAGAAGAACCTTGAGACCTATCTTATCCATGCTAAAAGATAGGAATATCTTCTACAGATGGCTATTTCTGTTTGTCCTATGTGTCACAATACATGGCAAGTCAATTACCCTCCAGGCCCCTGCAGATCTGCCTTAATTCTTTGTGCTTCTAAATATGCCCTCAATTCCAGTGACAGACTGGTACAGGGAGTTTCAGAATGCTACTATTTGTCGAGAACAGTTGCCATAACCAGTCGACCAATGCACCTTTCTTCACAGAGAATTGTCTACACTGTACTGTAGAAAAAGGTGAGAGGAACATGTGGGAGCCCCCCCAAAGCCCACAAGAAGACATATGAACTTTCTCTATTGTTGCTGAACTCTCTCAGGTGACCAAGCGATGTGTTATCCAAGTTAACAATAATTATTCCAGTGTTTTTTTTCTTCTACTGAGGTAACTACTTTTCTTATCCATAACCATAACTATCCTCCAGATGCCACTATAAGTCTTACATCAAACCTACTCCCATTAGATGGAATATTAGATACAACGTTGTTTCCCTTTATATTGTTTACCTGTTTACTATTTCTCCACCAAAACACTTTGGATGTCTTTCGGTTTACAGGGAGTTGACAAGATTTACCCCTTCCAATGCTGAGGGTAAGGTCAGTTTGGCTATTGCATGGCATACTGGTGTCTTACATTAAACTGAGACATGCTAGGGTGCAACACCTGTTGCATCCCCCTTGTCTCTGGCTCTCCTACTAGCAGCTCCTGATTTGAACATTTCTGTTGATAGCTTGCATTTGGCTGAATGCCATGTAGCCCTATTGGGAGGACTGGAATGGTGAGCCGGAGCAATTAGTGAAGGGTGGAGTTATCCTTCGGGATCTTCTTTCTATTTCATTTATCTGTCCTCATTTATAGTGAAATTGTTTGCATAGTAAGATTATCAAGGTTTGCCTATACATCATTAGCTTGGTGAAACCGGGTCTATTTTCCACTGGCCTTTTTATTTTTTGCACTATAAACAAAAAAGAATGAAAATTAAAAAAAAATGTAATTGTTTCTGTTATAACATTTTGCAAACTAATTTTTCTCCTTCACTGATGTGCGTTGATTAGGCTGCACTGATAGGCAGCATTGATGGGCACTAATGAGGCGGCACTAATAGGCAGCACTGATGGGCACTGATAGACTGCACTGATGAGGTGGCACTGGTGGGAATTGATAAGGAGGCACTGATGATGTTGCACTGATATGTGGCACTGATAGGTGGCACTGAAGGACACTAACAGGTAGTACTGAAGGGCACCAACTGGCAGCACTGGCTAGCAGCACTGACTGATGGCACATATTGGCAGCATTGACGGGCACAGATTGGCAGCACTGATGGGCAGCACTGATGGGCAGCACTGATGGGCACTTTTGGGGCTGCACTGATAATCAGAACACTGATAATCAGTGCAGATGTCTGCTTTGACAACTGCCGATAACCAGCAAGTGTATTAATATAGTGCTCAGCTGTGATTGGACACAGCTGATCACATGGTAAAAGGCCTCTGTGATTGACCTTTTACCATGTCATGTGATCAACTGTGTCCAAATGGCACACCAATCACAGACAGCGCCGGGGGTGCGTTCTGGGGGGACATCATATGACGCTCTCCCAGAACTGGACTACCATGTTGTAGCCATCATTCGGCAATAGCGTGGTAGCAAAGTGGTAAAGATATCCCACACAGCCCAGTGTATAACTGATCTGCCCTCTTGTTTGGTACTTCTGTACTTGAGCCTGGCTAGTTTCAAATCCACCTGAACATATCTAACTTCATTACTCTGCTCCCCATTTTATACTTCCCTTCTTTATCACTCCAGTTTGCTCCTCTCTCTCACTCTATTAACTTTCTGGTCCCTTCCCTTTTCTCTCATCCTCACCCCCTTTTTTTCCTCCACTTCCCCCTTAGTCGGTGTTGGTGGTATTGGAACCGTAACAGTTGATGGATTCTCTTCCCTTTCACCAGAGGTATCCCGAGCCACGGATCCCCTTTATTTATTGAAACTTTCAACATGGCAGGTAACGGTCAATGACATGACGTTTCTTCAGTTTGTGAGGAAAATTTCCAGACCAGGTGCATACAGTTGCAAGAAAAAGTATGTGAACCCCTTGGGATTACGTGGAGTTTTGCATGAATTGGGCATAAAATGTGCTCTGAACATCATCTAAGTCACAACAATAGAAGAACACAGTCTGCTGAACATAATACTACACAAACATTAGATGTTGCCATGGTTTAATTGCACATAACATGTAAACATTCACAGTACAGGGAGGAAAAGTTATGTGAACCTTTGGACTTAATAACTGGTTGACCCTCCTTTGGCAGCAATAACCTCAACCAAATGTTTCCTGTGGTTGCAGATCAGACCTGCACAACGATCTGGAGTAATTTTGGACCACTCCTCTTCACAAAACTGTTTCAGTGTAGCAATATTCTTGGGATGTCTGGTGTGAATCCCTCTCTTAAGGCCATGCCACAGCATTTCAATCGGGTTGAGGTCAGGACTCTGACTGGGCCACTCCAGAAGGCGTATTCTGTGCTGTTGCAGCCATTGTTTTGTTGAATTACTTGTATGCTTTGGGTCATTGTCCTGTTGCATCACCCATCCTCTGCGGAGCTTCAGTTGGCGGACAGATGGTCGTACGTTTTCCTGCAAAATGTCTTGATAAACTCTGGAATTCATTTTCCCATCAATGACAACAATCCGTCCAGGCCCTGAGGCAGCAAAGCAGCCCCAAACCATGATGCTCCCTCCGCCATGTTTTACAGTGGGGATGAGGTTTTGATGTTGGTGTGCTGTGCCTTTTTTTCTCCACACATAGTGTTGTGTGTTCTTCCCAAACAACTCAATCTTGGTTTCATCTGTCCACAGTATCTCTTGCCAGTAGTGCTGTGGAACATCCAGGTGCTCTTTTGCAAACTTCAAACGTGCTGCAATATTCTTTTTGGACAGCAATGGCTTCCTCCCATGTACTCCATTCTTGTTTAATATTTTCCTTATTGTAGATGTGTCAATAAAAATGTTAGCATGTGCCAGAGATTTCTGTAGGTCTTTAGCTGACACTCTGGGATTCTTCTTTACCTCATGCAGAATTCTGCGCTGTGTTCTTGCAGTCATTTTTACAGGACGACCACGCCTAGGGAGAGTAGCAACAGTGCTAAACTTTCTCCATTTGTAGACAGTCTGTCTTACCGTGGACACATAAACATCACTTTCATCACTTTTGTAACCCTTTCCAGCTTTATGCAAGTCAACAATTCTTGATCGTAGGTCTTCTGAGAGCTCTTTTCTGCGAGGCATGGTTCACATCAGACAGTGCTTCGTGAAACCAGTAAACCCAAAACAGGTGTGTGTTTTTTAAGGGCAGGACCGCTGTCAGCAACACATCCAATATCATCACACTGATTGGAGGCAAGGTTGGCTCACTCCTGGCTCCAATTAGCTCTGGGAGAAGTCAATCTAGGGCCTCACATACTTTTTCCTCCCTGCACTGTGAATGTTTACATCTTATGTGCAATTAAACCATGGCAACATCTAATGTTTGTGTAGTATTATGTTCAGCAGACTGTGTTCTTCTATTGTTGTGACTTAGATGATGTTCAGAGCACATTTTATGCCCAATTCATGCAAAACTCCACGTAATCCCAAGGGGTTCACATACTTTTTCTTGCAACTGTATTGCATTCATTCAGGAGACACACTTCAAAGTCCCACTTATCCCTAAATATACAAATGCATATTTCTCAACTATTTTGGGTGTAGAGTGATGGACATTCTAATCCCGTTTCATGAGGGAATGGTCATTCTGGGAGGAGATCTGAACACACCCCTCAACCCTTTTTTGGATACATCCATAAGCCATTTATCCATGCCCCACAGAGTGTTGAGGCAAATTTAAAAGCAACTGTCTACTTAGCTTTTATATGATACTTAGAGAACCCTATATCTGATACCAAAGATTATATTTTCTTTTCCCCTCCACATTGCAAGCATACACACTTAGACTATCTATTAATTTTCAGAGCTACAATTGGTTCATTCAGCCACCATTGAACCAATGTATATATATGACCATCTGACCCTCTCCCTTCACTTTCCAGACCATGAACTCAGGCCCCCTCTTTGTCGATTGAACCCCTGCTTGTTGTGCAATACTTCGCAAGTCAATCTTCTTCAAGACAAAATCAAAGACTATTTCACCTTAAATTCCACACCTAACTCTTCAGCCTTAAGTCGGTGCCTGGCTCACAAATGTGTAATCTGAGGGGAATGTATCTACAGTACCTATCTAAACATTTACAGAAACAAAGTCAGGCTCACATGTCAGCATTGACACAACAGATCAGAACTCTTGAACTGGCTCATGAAAAATCTAGAGTGGAACGAGTTTATGCTTCCTTAGTTCAAACCAGGAAACTTTTGCTGGATGAACTGGGAAGGCGTATGAGACAAAACTTCACTCCAGTGTCAAGGCTGTTCTATGAGCATGATAACAAAAATGGGAAACCACAGGTCAGGTTTCCTTAGGGCAAATGGGCAAACATGATGATACATGATAATACAGGCAAAAAGGTTCATAAGTCAGAAGATATTGCTAAACAATTCACAAAATACTAACCAATGACTCTATTCCTTTCACCCTGCATAGCAACGTAACCCAGATAAGTCTTTGCACAAACTCTCCTAGAATATATGCAGCAGCATGGAATGCCCTCCCTTACTCCTAGCAAGGCAAAATCACTATGAAACAATTGAAACTGAGCAAAAACCCTGGAATGGTTCGCCTCCCCACCCAATAATATAAGAGCTTTCACTGGGTTTTATTGCCACATTTAACAGTGTTTAACTCTTTACCTAATACCCAATCCCTCATCCAACTGTTGGAAGCCCACATTACAAACTTACATAAAAAGTGTAAAGATTTGACCCAGGTTCAAAACTATCTCCCAATTTTTCTACTAAATGTTGATGTTAAACTGTTTGCTAAAATCTTAGGAAACCACCTCCTTCCCTTTCTCCATCCTTGATCTCTATGGACCAGGTGGGCTTTGTCCTGTTCAGGGAGGCCTGGAACAATACTATTAAATCTTTGAAAATTCATAATTGGATGACTAAGACTCAGGTTGAGGGCTTTTTCTTGGAAAAGGTGTGCAGAAGAGTGGTCTGGAATTATATGAAAGAGGTGCTTGCTTCTACTGGCCTAAGGCTGTTCATCAGCCATTCAGAGCCTCTATTCTAACCCCCAGGCCAGGGTGATGGCTAATGGTCACCTATGGGACATCTTCCCCATCTGCCATGGAAGCAGACAAGCATATCCGTTGTCCTTGATTATATTTGTTCTCACTCTAGAGCCCTTTCTTCGTAGCATCCAGATGAATGGGAATATGCATAGTACTAGAATCAGCTCTGATGATTTTCTATTTCTTTCAAAACCATTGATTTTACTACCCAACCTTCTACAGAAATTAAATCACTTCTCAACCATTTCCAACTTTAAAATTAACCTTTCAAAATTGTATGCCCTTAATGTACAGTAACCCTTCCCCAAGAATTAGTAAACAAATGCCAGCATGATTTTCCATTTGTATGTCAAAAAGGGGTGATCACCTACTTTGAGAACCAGCTCCCTATTTATCTGCATGAGCTTTACATAGTTACATTGTTAGTCTGGCTTAAAAAAGACAAAAGTCCATCCAGTTCAACCATTAAAAAAAAAAAGTCATAATCCTATACCCACAGTTGATCCAGAGGAAGGCAAAAAAGCAAAGCATGATCCAATTTGCTTCTGCAGGGAAAAAACATCCTCCCTGATCCCCCGAGAGGCAATCGTATATTCCTTGGATCAACTTTACTTGTAAATGTTAGTATCCAGTTACTGTATATTCTGTGTATCTAGGAAAGAATCCAGGCCTTTTTTAAAGCAATCCAGTGAGCTGGCCAGAACCAACTCTTAGGGAAGTCTATTCCACATTTTCACAGCTCTCACTGTGAAGAAACCTTTCCATGTTTAGAGATTACATTTCTTTTTCTCTAGATGTAAAGAGTGCCCCCTTGTCCTCTGTGATGACCTCAGGGTGAATAGCTCTACACCGAGTTCACTATATGAACCACTGATATATTTATACATGTTGATCATATACCCCTTAATCTCCTTTTCTCAAGAGAGAATAAATTCAGTTCCTCTAATCTTTCCTCATAGCTGAGCTCCTCCATGCCTCTTATCAGTTTGGTTGCCCTTCTCTGTACTTTCTCCAGTTCCCCAATGTTCTTTTTGTGAATAGGTGCCCAAATAAGATTCCAGATGAGGTCTTACTAATGATTTGTCCTGGGGTAAAATGATATCTCTCTCTCTGGAGTCTACACCTCTTTTAATACAAGAGATGATTTTGCCCGATTTAGAAACCGCAGCTTGGCATTGCATGCCATTATTAAGCTTGTGATCTACCAGAACTCCCAGATCCTTCTCCACCATTGATTCCCCCAGTTGTACCCCCCTTCCAGTATGTATGATGCATGCATATTCTTAGCCCGAACTGCATAACCTTACATTTACCAACATTAAACCTAATTTGCCACATAGTTGCTCAATTACACAGAGCATTGAGGTCAGCTTGCAAGTTGAAGACATCCTGTAAGGACGTTATTCTACTGCACAGCTTGGTGTCATCTGCAAAGACTGAAATGGGATTTTTAATACCAGACCCTATATCATTTATAACTATATTAAAAAGTAAGGGTCCCAACACTGAACCTTATTTACACAAGAAACCTTCAGCTTCTCCTTGCTGATTTGCACAAAGAGTTGGAAGCCTGGGATAAAATGAACCTCTCATGGTTCGGGAGATCAGCTTCACTGAAAATAAACATACTACCTAGATTTTTATATATCTCTCAAGCTATTCCAATCGAAGTTCCCACAGCTTATTTTGCACCAAATCATTTCAGTACTTTTATATGCAAACACAAGACACTCAGACTAAGCATGACAAGACGTATGTCCTCTAAACTTAATGGATGTCTTGGGAATCTGAACTTTCAATGATACTATAAAGCTATCCTGCTTTCTAGAATAGTTGATTGGCACACAGAAACAGAAAACAAAGACTGGGTCACTCTTGAGCAATTTATGGCCAACAACACTCTGATGACCATTCCCTGGCTTGAGCCTGGAGTGCAATTTAGGCCTCTTGAGACACATCCTCTGATAGGCCCTACTTCACGCTGTCTTCTTAACACCCATAACCCTTTTGACCTGATGACAATCTCAGGCCCTCTGAAACCAATAACAAATAACCCTGACTCCCTCCAGGGTTGACCAAGGTTTTCTTAAAGCTCAATGGGCTCGAACAATACACTTGAGACTCCTCAAGAGTGGTATATTTCCCACAAAAGATGTGCTGCCTCCCAAAGGTTGATACCCTTTTGGGTTCACTCTCAACTGAAACACTTTCTTAATAACCGTAAGACTATATTTGCCTACTATAGACCCTTCTCCCAATCTGAGAAACTATGTGTGTCAACCCAACCACAACAACACTTGATTTCTAGACTATACTCTATTCTTTCTGACTTGATCTCCCACTTTTGACTCAAATCACTATGAAATGGGATGATGCTCTTATAATCACCTTGTCACTTCAGGAATGGGAAGCAGGGCTCCCAAAATGTCTCCACACAAGAACACAAAGGTAAATTTTGCAAAAAAATAAATGAGTGTACTTGTGAGCTACTATGGTGTTTGTCTAAACTATTACCATTAATTAATTTGACAAACAAAACAAAACACAATATATGATACACCTGTGGTTCGCTGGCACTCACACCTACCCATTAGACAGTGTTCTGTGAGAAAATTAAATATATAAATTGTGCCGCACAATTTATATATTTAATTTTCTCACAAATTTAAATTTGTTTCCCTGTGGTACCGGACCCCAGACCAATTATATAAAATGTTTCCTCACATACCTGCGGTGTGCTGGTGATGAGAAGGGGACTCGGATTCAATGCTCCACATTTGGTGGCATGCTATGTGCTAGAGTCACCTATAATATTTATCCTCCCTGCCTCATCTCTCTTCGTTCTTCTCTTTTCTTTCCCCTTCATTTTCTCATTCTAGTTTTTCTGACATGCAAGTGTTTTATATGAGAGCTGTGGAAGGTTATTGGAAAACAGTTAGTTTCCTCTCACATATGCAATTTTGCCTTTGGGAAGAATACGATAAGCTTCTTTTAGCTCCTTTTAACATCTAAAGGGTTAAGCACATGAAGGTATCCCTTATATGTGATTAGATAAGAGCTTACCAACCACAATCCCAAGAAAAAGGTATCAGTACCTATTTAATCAACAAAGAACACCTTTTTTTTCTTACTGCTGCTAGCTTTTTGTGCACCTTTTAGAAAGGTAATTCCCTGGTACAATTTTATATAAGCTAAGAATGTTCATTGAATACCAGGCTTCTGCTCTTATTGGTTGAACCCTATATCTGATTTACTGTATTCTTAATTGTTTTTATTTTATCCTTTATTTTTATACTTCATAGACATTTCTTATTTTGATCCTTTGACCATTAAAGTGGTTCTAAAGGCTCAAGGTTTTTTGCCTTCATGCATTCTGTGCAGCCCCCCAGCCCCCTTAATATTCACCTAAGTTCCCTCTTGATCCAGCGATGCTCACTGGAGTCTCAGCTATCCTGGGACCAGGGGCGGACTGACAACTCATGGGGCCCTCGGGCAATAGGGGATCATGGGGCCCCTGTGTCCTTGCCCAAACTCAAAAAAGTCTATGAAAAAGGTACCAGGGGCATCTCAGGGGGCCTCCTACTGACCCCAGGCCCTCGGGCAGTGCATGAGTTTCCAAATGGTCAGTCTGCCCCTGCCTGGGACACCCTCTTCTCATTGGCTGAAACAGAAGCGGGAGCCATTGGCTCCCATTGCTGTCAATCACAGCCGGTGAGACAATGAGAAGAGAGAGGGAGCAGGGCTGATCAGCAGCTCCGTGTGTGAATGGACACATGGAGCAGCAGGTGCCCCCATAGCAAGCTGCTTTCTGTGGGGACACCTGATAGGAGGGAGGGTACAGGAAAGTCTGTGAGGGACGTGAGAAGAGGAGGATCCAGGCTGCTGTGTGCACACAGCAGGTAAGTATAGACATGTTTGTAATTTTTTCTTAAAAAAAATAAACCTTTAGAAATACTTTAAGTACATGTACTAATACATTTGTTACTACTTTTGTTTCTATGTCTTAAGAAAATTGTTGCATCTTTCAGACATGTAACTCATTGTACATTGCACTGTTTCGATAAAACATTTATTGAACTACAAAAAGGGAAAGGATATCATTAATATAGGTGAACCCAAAACAAATATTCAGCCCCCTATAAACTTATTACAATTGTAAGTCAAGATAACCAACTACTCTGTTCCCAAATGTAACATATATAATGGTGTAAACAAATTAATTCTTCAAAAAGAGGGAGGAGAGCAGGGTCACCGATGAGCTGTATGCATTTCGCAGCTAAAGCTGCTTCATCAGGAAAATACATATCAGAATCTGGAATTCAATACATGAAGACAGAAACAGGAAAATGTTTCAATAACAGAATATAACTATATATATTGTGACAGGATGAACGGCGAGGTGATAGAGGGATGCTATGTGTCACCTCGCATATGCTCATACCTGACCGTTTAGGTGGAGTCCACTCCGGGTTTTCGGGGCCACAGTTAAGCAGGTGGGTCCGGACCAGAGTTTGGGCTCCACTGATGACCACCAACAGGTGGTATAAATAAGGCAGGGCTGGAGCAAGGAGTTGCTCGTGGCCTGGGACTCAGAGAGGTGTTCTGAGAGAGCTGTGTGTATGGACTATACCTGCAAGAAAAGGTTTGCTGTTACTTTGTTTTGGTGACAGGGAGAAGCCCTTCACCTCTGAGAGAGGAATCATCTGCTGTTTAGTTAGTGCCTGGATGGCAAGGGTTTATTTTGATGTTTTGTTTATTTTGATATTTCTTGCAAACCTTTTAAATAAAGCTGACAACCAGTCAGATTTTGACAAAAGCCTGCTGTGCTGTCTACCTTTGTCCCAGGGAAGGAGATCTTCCACCTGAGCTAACCCCACATATGGTGGATTTGGCGGGCAACTTCCTGAGCAAGTGGGAAGATGGAGGAAGTTATAAGAGCCTTGCTGCAGGCCAACGCAGCACAACGGGAGACAAATCGCCAGTTTGCGGAGGCCCAACAGGCACAACATGAAGCCCAAGAAGCAGACCGAGAGCTCCTTAAGCAGGTGGCCCAACACCTATTAGAATTAAAGAAGGAATCTGCAGATCCGCTGCCAGTGGAGCAGAAAATGGCACGGGCCAGCTATGTTTTGCAGAAGATGACACCTGCGGATGATGTGGTGGCCTACCTCACAACTTTTGAAAGGGTTGCTGTTTGGGAAGGATGGAAAAAGGAGCAATGGGCAGGACTGCTTGCACCGTTTTTGACAGGTGAATCCCAAAAAGCCTATTATGACCTGGAACCAGGGGATGCCCAGGACTATGAGAAACTGAAGGCTGAGGTCCTTGCACGCCTGGGCGTCACCATTGCAGTCCGGGCTCAGCGGGTGCATCAGTGGCATTACAGGGCTGACAAACCACCCAGATCTCAGATGTTCAATTTGATACATCTCTCCAAAAAGTGGCTCCAGCCAGAGGTATTGTCAGGCCCTCAGATTGTGGAGCGTGTGGTCATGGACCAATATTTATGTGCACTCCCTGCCACTTTGAGGAAGTGGGTCGGCCGTGGAGACCCTAAATCTGCAAACGAGTTGGTGGACCTGGTGGAGAGATATGCAGCCGCTGAGGATTTTTTTCATCCACCTGGGCCGTACCCCAAGGTCACTAGGGGTGGAAAACTATCCGGAGGATCCGGTAAGACTGTTCCATGGGCCAAAAGCTCAGGAAAAAATGATGACTATTATGTCAGATAATGAGACTGTAGGCTTAGGACCTAGAGACTGGCCAAATAGGTCAGGAAGGTCCCCAAAGCCGTTTAGAGGTCTAAGCACTGAACATATAATATGTTATCGTTGTCATGCGTTAGGTCATATTGCTGCAAACTGTCCGTTAAATGATGAACCTATGCAATGTGAAAATGCTTATCTAGGAAAACGCATGTCTCTTTTTGCACAGGTGGTATGTACTGCAGCATGTCAGAAACGCTTGGAAAAGCAAATGTGTGTGTGATTGCCCTTGATGGAAAGCCAGTAACTGCTCTGCTAGACTCGGGTAGTGTTGTGACCTTGGTTAAGAGTGATTTGGTAAACCCTGCAAGCTTACACCCTAGCACAATTGGGGTTATTTGTATTCATGGTGATACACGTAATTACCAGACTGCTATGGTGGAGGTTGATACCCCCTGGGGCCCTGTGACCCATTCAGTGGGGGTGGTGCCCTCTCTGCTTCATGAAGCCATAGTGGGGAGAGATTTTCCCCATTTCTGGAAGTTATGGGATAAGGAGGGGAGTCAGGAGGACCGAGCTCCCCCTGCTGAGGAAACACTGGAAACTCCTGAACTCACTCCTGACCCCTTTGACGGCAAGGTGGAAGGGGAAACTGTTGGTGTGTCCAAGGAAGGTTTAGACCTTTTCCCTTTCTCTGTAATGGCTGGGGAGCAGGAGGAGTTGGATCCAACCCCAGACATTGAGGATACGGAACAAGAAATTATCTCGGGTTCTAGTGGGAGTGGACAGAATGTCGTGCCTGACCTGGAGGTCAGAAAGGAGGATTTCTGTACAGAACAGCTGAAAGATTCCACTCTTAATAGAGCCAGAGAAAATATTACAATGGTTGATGGGGAACCAGTTGACAATGATGTAGGGGTGTCTTTTCCCTACATGGCTCTCAAAAATAACTTGCTATACCAAGTGGTAAAGCAAGGGGAGGAGGTGGTAGAACAGTTAGTGGTCCCCAAACCCTTTCACCGGATGGTACTAGATTTAGCCCATGGGCATATAATGGGTGGACACCTGGGTGTAGAGAAAACAAAGGAGAGAATAACCCAGAGATTCTTCTGGCCAGGCTTACATGGAGACGTCAAAGCGCATTGTGAGTCATGCCCGGAATGTCAATATTCTGCGCCCTCACCCCATTTTCGCAGTCCGCTAGTACCTCTACCCATAATTGAAGTACCGTTTGAAAGAGTGGGCATGGACCTAGTGGGTCCAGTAGTAAAGTCTGCCCGGGGCCATCAGCACATACTGGTTATACTTGACTATGCCACCCGGTATCCTGAAGCCATCCCCTTGCGTAATACCTCCGCTAAAAATATCGCCAAAGAGCTTGTTCGGGTGTTTAGTCATGTAGGTATTCCAAAGGAGATATTAACGGATCAGGGCACGCCGTTTATGTCTAGAGTTATGAAAGAGTTATGCAAATTGTTCAAAATCTCCCATCTCCGTACCTCGGTCTACCACCCCCAAACCGATGGGCTTGTGGAAAGGTTTAACAAGACCCTTAAGAATATGTTAAAAAAGGTGGTGGACAAAGATGGGAGAAATTGGGATTTTTTGCTACCATATCTCATGTTTGCTATACGAGAAGTACCTCAGGCATCTACAGGATATTCGCCTTTTGAATTACTGTATGGTAGACATCCCAGGGGATTGCTAGATGTTGCAAAAGAAACCTGGGAGACAGAGTCCACGCCCTATAGAAGTGTCATCGAGCATATCTCACAGATGCAGGATAGAATCGCAGCTGTCATGCCACTCGTTCGGGAACACATGGAGCAAGCCCAGGAGGTCCAGAGAAGGGTTTATAACCGGGGTGCCAGGATCCGTACCTTCAACCCTGGGGATAGAGTGCTGGTGCTAGTCCCCACCGTGGAAAGTAAATTCCTCGCAAAGTGGCAAGGTCCCTTTGAAATTAGGGAGAAAGTGGGGGAAGTAAATTATAAAGTTTACCAGCCAGGAAAAAGGAAACCCGAACAAATCTATCATGTTAATCTCTTAAAACCTTGGAAAGACAGGGAAAGTTTGTTGGCAGTACCAAGCCCCCAAAAGGACGTGGTTCCCGTGGCCCCTCAGGTACCGATAATGGAAACCTTGTCAGTAGCCCAACAAAATGATGTTAAGGAGTTTGTGAGGAAAAATGGAGATTTCTTCTCCCCCCTACCTGGACTGACGACGGTCATACAGCATGACATAGTTACCCAGCCCGGGGTCCGTATAAATGTCAAGCCCTATAGAATACCTGAGGCCAGGCGGGAAGCGGTGGCAAAGGAAATAAAGGACATGTTAGAGTTGGGAGTGATTGAGGAATCTCACAGTGAGTGGTCGAGTCCCATAGTGTTGGTCCCAAAACCAGATGGAACCATTCGTTTCTGTAATGATTTCAGGAAACTGAACAGTGTGTCTAAGTTTGATGCATACCCGATGCCTCGGGTGGATGAGCTCATTGACAGGTTGGGAACGGCTCGGTACATAACCACCTTAGATCTGACCAAAGGCTATTGGCAGATTCCTTTAACGGAAGCTGCAAAAGAAAAGACGGCATTCTCCACCCCCGAGGGGTCCTTTCAGTATAAGCGGATGCCGTTTGGTTTGCATGGGGCTCCTGCATCATTCAAAAGGATGATTGACAAGACGTTGAGACCACATCGCCAATATGCAGCTGCCTATTTGGACGATGTCATCATCCACAGTCCAGACTGGGAATCTCATTTGTCCCGCTTGCAAGCGGTCGTAGATTCGCTGCGGGAAACAGGTCTTACCGCCAACCCCAGAAAGTGTGCCATTGGCTTAGAGGAGGCCAAATATCTTGGCTACATCATTGGTCGAGGTCTCATTAGGCCTCAGATCAATAAAATTGAGGCAATTCAAAAGTGGCCCCAACCTGTAAATAAAAAACAAGTCCGGGCATTTCTTGGAATCACGGGGTACTACAGGCGGTTTATCCCCAATTTTGCCACCATTGCAGCCCCACTGACAGATCTGACAAAAGGTAGGGGGTCAGTCATGATTAAGTGGAATCCTGAGGCGGAGACCGCATTTCAAAGGCTGAAACAAGCTCTCTGTGCTCAACCTGTGCTTGTGACTCCAGATTTCACAACAGAGTTTGTGGTACAGACTGATGCCTCTGACGTGGGACTAGGTGCGGTACTGTCCCAAATCAGAGATGGGGAGGAGCACCCTGTGGTCTTCCTAAGTAGAAAGCTCAACAAACATGAGAGAAACTATGCCATTGTGGAGAAGGAATGTTTGGCTATCAAATGGGCCTTGGAGGCCCTGAAATATTACCTGTTAGGAAGACCGTTCAAGTTGGTTACTGATCATGCCCCGCTCAAATGGATGTGTGATAATAAGGAGAAAAACAGTCGAGTGACAAGGTGGTTTCTCACGCTACAAGTGTTCAAATTCACAGTGGAACACAGAGCGGGGAAACTGCAAAGTAATGTAGATGCCCTCTCCCGGGTGCATTGTCTGGTTGGGACAGTTGCTCAGCCGCAGGGGCTTGAGCAGAGGGGGGGGATATGTGACAGGATGAACGGCGAGGTGATAGAGGGATGCTATGTGTCACCTCGCATATGCTCATACCTGACCGTTTAGGTGGAGTCCACTCCGGGTTTTCGGGGCCACAGTTAAGCAGGTGGGTCCGGACCAGAGTTTGGGCTCCACTGATGACCACCAACAGGTGGTATAAATAAGGCAGGGCTGGAGCAAGGAGTTGCTCGTGGCCTGGGACTCAGAGAGGTGTTCTGAGAGAGCTGTGTGTATGGACTATACCTGCAAGAAAAGGTTTGCTGTTACTTTGTTTTGGTGACAGGGAGAAGCCCTTCACCTCTGAGAGAGGAATCATCTGCTGTTTAGTTAGTGCCTGGATGGCAAGGGTTTATTTTGATGTTTTGTTTATTTTGATATTTCTTGCAAACCTTTTAAATAAAGCTGACAACCAGTCAGATTTTGACAAAAGCCTGCTGTGCGGTCTACCTTTGTCCCAGGGAAGGAGATCCCCCACCTGAGCTAACCCCACAATATATATATATATATATATATAAATATATATATATATATATACACACACAAATACATAATGTATTCTTTTCTTTTTTCTTTTTCAAGAAATGTATTGGGATTTTGTAACAGGAGTAACAAAACAACAATGATATATGGAATAATAAGATCCATAACAGAACAAGAATAACATAAGTGACATATAATGCATCAAAATACATAAATCTTACAGGCATAGGGAATGAACAGTCATTTCCAAGATGTATGAAAGTTTGCACATGTAATATGCCAAACCTAATTGCTGGGTTTGTCGAGCCTCTAACCAGGCATAACAGGAGGCAGCTCAGTAGGAGGTACGGCAGTGATCATAGAAAGTGGGAACAAAGATACAAGCCAGAGACATACAATATCTTATTATCTATAGATTCCAGAAAGGAGACAGGTAGAGACTTAAACATGGAAGTACCACGATCATTTTCATGTGTCTAATGTTACACTGATGGTCTTACTAGTCAGGCTAGCTATTATAGCTATGATTTACATGGTTAGGTACCAGGTGGGGTGGACAAAAAAGAATAGGAGGGAAGAAAAGGGGAGACAGGGGTAGAGAAGAAAGAGAAAAAAAAGGGGGGATAGGGGGTGAGGGTGGCAGAGAGGGCAGAGTAACCCTCCCTCTCCCTTATGGCTTAGGCAATCCAGCTGTTTGATGGAATTATGTTTTTTTTTTTTATGCTGGTGGATGTTGTGGTGGAGTAGGGTTCATGGATTCTGGGAAATAGAACCAGCATGCCCAGGTATGGGTTAATTTAAAAGGGTTGTTCTGAGCAATACTGATCAGCTTATTCATTTTTGCCATCTGTTGGATGCGGCAATATCATTCTTTGAGTGATTATTTTCTTTGGCATGTCATATTATCTTACCCCAGATGCATATGGTTATCTAGGCATACCCTCAGCCCAAGACCTTCCAGAGGGGGAGAGTCACCCCCCAAGACCATGTGCAATCACTAAAGCGAGACCACTGAAGCATATAAGAACAAACAGGGCCATCACCTCACTAGCCTTCAACATTTGCATTGTCCCCTACATGGTGGTGTAAACATATATAGTATCCAGCAAAATACTATGATATGTACTGTATATACATCCCAAAATATAATATCACCACAAGTACTCTGTAATACCACAAACATATTCTCTAGAATGAATATTACTAACAATGTATAAATCAAATGCACTAGTAATGCTCCATTAAACTATGTTCCACTGCTGACTGTTTACAACCAGCCATGTACAATATATTATACAGTATATAATATAATAAATCACACATACAATATCTATCTAGACACAATAAAAATGACTAAATTATGTTTGTAAACTCAATAACACCAAGAGTCAAGCAGTACATCAATAGCTTAACCCCCAATCTAAAACTTAAATAATGTATAATAATTGCTAAACTCCCAAGACAAGTACTAAGGTATACATACAAGATAAAAAAAAAAAAATATATATATATCCACAGGATGAAACAGAATGTTAAACCCTTAGCATATCAGAAAGATGTTTGTACATAGCCACCATCAGGTACATGCAACATAGTTGAAGGAAAAGGAAATGGAGGCCCAAGATTAGCCCATATCTACACCCACCAGAGTCCACCCACCAGCATCATCAAATGGCACAGATGATGTAATTTGCAGCATGGGCATTATTACTCATATGTTTGACCACATCCCCCGAGATGCCAGTATCCAAAGCAGAGGGCCAGATCCATGAGCCAGCACAAGCGCTGAGAGAAAGGAAGGAAGAGATGTAGTTCCACCACCCACCTCTCTCTAAGTAGGGGAAAAACGTCCCCCTATTTTGGGCACATGAATGGCTCACCAAGCAGGAGACAGCGCACAACACCAAGACACCACCAAAATGGTAGGATCAAACTCAGGCAACACTGATGCACACAACATGCACCTAGATGGATATAAACACAAAATCAAATACACATACCCTCTCTGTTGGTAAATGCAATATATGCACTCCTTATTTTATTGAAGGGGCCCTAAACCCATGGGGACCACAATTCAAGTTATAAATGTTTTACGAATGCTTTTAAATCTTTAATCAAACATACCAATGTTGTTTTGTGCAGTATTTTAATTTACATTCTGTCTGCTATGACATGTACAGTGTATGCTACATTCAAGACAAGCCTCTGGTTATGTTTATGTCAAAACAATCTTTCAAACCATCAATCAGTTGGTGTCAAATCTGGTCACATGCAGCACCATGGCAACTGCAGGTCTAAATAGGGGTTGACGATTAATTCTGCTATAAGCCTCCAAACTACACTAGGCATTCACTTTCCAGAGTACTGCAGAATAGCCTTTGAATGCCACCCAAACCATTTTCAAGAAACTCTGATGAAGGTAGAAAATATGGAATGTATTTATTTCTCTATACAAAAATGTTCCGGCTTAGTGTGTCATAGAGGGTGATAAACAAATCTGTAGTCTTGACGAGTAAAAGAAAAGAATAAACAAGGACTAAAAATGCATTCATCCTTCAGTAATTGCTTCTAAATTTCAAAAACATGATTCACACTGCGTCACACCAAATTAAAAATTGATCATATTGTCCCAAGAATTCTCCAGGGGTCCCACACTCAGCATGATTTACAATCTAAATCATTTAAACATAATTACCTATTAAATATTCCAAATCAATGAAATAATTAGCCATGTGCAAATTAGTTGCATTGCACAATCCCAATTTAACATGAGTTTGTAATTTAAATATAAATAAATGATCATTCTGAAACATTACTTTAAAGGATATGTGCACAAATAAGTGCACCATCCTTATTTTGCTCAGGCAACCCCCCAACTCCCCCCCCCCTTCATATTTCAACTATAGTTTATTACTGCATTCAGTGATAAAGGATCCAAAGGAGATTGTGCTCTGGAAAACCTAGACTGATGTCAATCTAAAGATGCACATGGCCATACCTAATAAATATAAATATATATATATATATATATATATATATAAACATAAACTAAGAAAAAAAATATTTTTCAACATTTTTGGCCTTTTTTCATTTATTTAGCAAAAAATTAAAAAACAAACACAGTGGTGATCAAATACCATTAACAGAAAGCTCTATCAGTCTAAAAAAATGAAAACATTTCATTTGACTACAGTGTTTCATGACCATGCAATTGTCACTGAAAGTGGGACATTGCTGAAATCGGAAAACTGGCTTGAGCAGGAAGAAAATCTGATCTTTATTTATTTATATATATATATTTTTGCCTTTTGTGAACAATCTTACTACAAGGATGATGGGGGGCTATTAATAGATGTAGGAGCACCACACATAACCGTTTTAAACTAGGTTTTCTCTAATCTCCATTTGGAGTTGACATCATAGGCTTCTGTTTAGGAAGGACTACAATAATTCAGACCGTATTAATATGTTGCATCTCTTTTGCCCACTACTATTATTGATATATATACATAGATGAATATTTGCAGGCACGTTTATGTCTGTCTCTACAAAATGCTCTTTTGAAGTCTCTTTGATTACTGCTCAACTCTGGAAGACAGTTTTTCAACAGGTTCCACACTACAGGTATGAATAATAGCCTTTTGGCCTATGCAATATGTGTCTGCTTTGTTATAATTCTTTACTTTGGATACACAACTCAAACAATGTGGGAGTTGTTACTAGAATGCCCTTCTTTTTGCCTATGTATATTGTTCTAGGATCCATGTTCCTGGCCCCAGGAGCTATCCCTTGCCTTTCTCTTCCCCTTTACATGGGATAGTCTGGGTCTTCATGCCTTTGGGTCCATCTCTGTGGGATGGTGAAATCCTCACTCATTGTTTCTATTCTTACAGCTCTATGTATCGCTGTCAATTTGCAAGTAATGCACTATATAATGATGAAAGTTAAATTTGCATTGAAAGATGTATTTAATATAATATATATTTAATTATATTATAGAGATATGAAACCATTAATACCCCTAAAGAAAGAGCTACAAGTCTCTGAAACGCGTTGAATGAAGGGTAAATGAAGTTGCACCAATTATACCAACGTGTTGACAGCTATGTTATTAAAGTTTTTGAGATACATCCATCTGCAAGCCGTATATGTGTTTTCTTTTTAAAAATATATCTTTTTTTATTCTAATAATTATGATGAGCTTATAAAAATATACTTTTTTCGATTTGTTATGATACTTATGGCTGTAAAATCCCATCAAGGGGCAAAAATAGTTTGCTGTTGAAATTTTTATGCCACATATTTGCACAGTCATTTATCAAAAACACATTTTCAGGAAAAAATAAACTTAACCACTTGCCCTATGGAAGATTGACACACCTTCATGACTAGGGCATTTTTTTTTCTATTTGTCGCTAAGCTATTTCAACTAATAATTGCGTGGTCATGCAACACTATACCCAAAATAAATTTATGTCCTTTTTTCCCAAAAATAGAGCTTTCTTTTGGTGGTATTTGTTACCACTAGGTTTTTTAAAATTCTTTGTGATATAAATGAAAAAAAGACCACAATTTTTGAAAAAATAACATTTTCTACTTTCTGTTATAACAAAATATCAAATAAAATCAAATTTAGTTAGACAATTAAGTCAAAATGTATTCTGCTACATGTCTTTGGTAAAAAAAATGTATATTAACCACTTGGCAGCCATGCTATAGCCGAATGACAGCTACATCACGGTTTTCCAGTACTGGGAGGGCATCATATGACGTCCTCTCAGAACGTGTCCTCCCACATGCCCCAAGCGGTGTGTACCCAGCGATCTCCGTGATCGCTGTATCCTAGGGATACAGCTGATCACGTGATGTTGTAAATGGCCAATCACAGAGGCTTTTTACCATATGATAAGCTATGTCAAATGACACAGCAGATCACCGGGTAAATGCAGTTGCCCCTCACAGTGTGAGAAAAGTACTGCCGATAACCAGCAATTGTCAGAGAACAGATTGGCACTGATAATAAGGGCATTGATGGTCAGTGCCTTGATAATCAGTGCCCAGCAGTGCCACCCACAAGTGCCCAGCAGAGCCATCCACCTGTGCCCAGCAGTGCCACCCATCAGTGCCAAGCAGTGCCACCATTCAGTGCCCAGCAGGGTTGCCAGTCATTGCCACCCATCAGTGCCC
Organism: Staurois parvus; assembly: GCF_062004578.1. Lineage (NCBI taxonomy): Eukaryota > Metazoa > Chordata > Amphibia > Anura > Ranidae > Staurois > Staurois parvus. Next base: position 16,299,886 of record NW_028317949.1, read on the forward strand.
ATCAGTGCTGCCCTTCAGTACCTCCTATCAGTGCTCATATGTGCCCACCAGTGCTGCCTATTAGTGTCCATCAGTGCTGCCTATCCATGCCACCTCATCAGTGCTACCTATTAGTGCCCATCAGTGCTGCCTATCAGTGTCCATCAGTATTGCCTCATCAGTGCAGCCTCATCAATGCACATCAGTGAAGGAGAAAAATTACCTGTTTGCAAAATTTTATAATAGAAGAAAAAAGAAACTTTTTTTTCATTTTTGCTAGTTTTTTGTTTATAGCGCAAAAAAATAAAATACCCAGTGGCAATTAAATACCACCAAAATAAAGCTCTATTTGTGTGAAAAAAATTATACAAATTTCATATGGGTACAGTGTTGTATGACCTCGCAATTGTCATTCAAAGTGAGACATCGCTGAAAGCTGAAAATTGGCATGGGCAGGAAGGGGGTATAAGTACCCAGTAAGCAAGTGGTTAATTGGTTTGTGTGAAAGTTATAGCATCTACAAACTATGGTATAGGTACTGGAATAAACGCAGCTTTTACTTTCTGACTGCCTATCACATTTCTTGAGGTGCTAAAATGCCACGGCACTCCAAACACTCCCCTAAATTTCCCCTTTTCAGTAAGTAGACACCCTAAGCTATTTGCTGAGAGGCATGTTGAGTCCATGAAAGATTTTTTTTTCCGCAAGTCTTTGGGAAATGTCAATTTTTTTTTCTTTACACAAAGTTGTCACTTAAATGATATATTGCTCACACATGCCATGGGTATATGTGATATTACAGCCCAAAATATATTCTGCTACTTCTCCTGAGTATGGGGATACCACATGTGTGAGACTTTTTGGCAGCCTAGCTGCATACATGAGCCTGAAATCCAATGATCCCTTTGCATGCCTGACGGTGTGTACATTCCTCATTTTGCTTCCTCACTACCTATCACAATTTCCAAGACTGAAATTCCAAGATAGCACGAATTTTCCCCCAAATGACCCCTTTTTGGAAAGGAGACACCCCAAACTATTTTCTGAGAGGCATGTTGAGCCAATGGAAGATTTGTTTTTTTTTGCCACAAGTTTTTTGAATATGACAAAAAAGGGTTTTTTTTGCACAAAGTTGTTAATTAAGTGATATATTGTTCACACATTCCATGGGTATGTGTGGAATTACACTCCAAAATATATTCTGCTACTGCTCCCAAGTATGGGGATACCACATGTGTGAGACTTTTTGGGAGCCTAGCTGAATACAGGAGCCCGAAATCCAATGACCCATTTGAAAGCCTAAAGGTGAGCAATTTCCTCATGTCACTTCCTCACTACCTAAAACAGTTTCAGAGGTTTTGAAATTCCAGGACAGCACAGTGGTTGAACTACCAGAGTCGCAACAGTTGCACTTGCGACTGGGCCCTGATGTTCCACCCCTTGTGGGCCAAAGACCACCTGCTGTTGCCAGAGTGTCTCCTTAAATCCTCCAGAGTGCCCTCTTAGTACTACTACTACTACCCCATCATCAGCATAGTCCTTAGACACTTTCTCGAGCTTTCTATTTGAAAAACCTACAGTAAGTGTCTGCAGGAGCCTGAAATTGCACCTGTGATCTACTGAGCACAGGCGCAATGCTTTTAAGGCTCCTGTGGAAAAAAAAGTCAGTGGAACCCTTCATGGTTTCTTGCACCAGGACCCTGAATGTTCTAGTTATGCCTCTGGAATAGCACAAAAAATCCAAATGACCCCTTTTTGGAAAGTAGACACCCCAAACTATTTGCTGAGAGGCATGTTGAATCAATGGATTATTTTTTTACCACACATTTTTGAATATGACAATTTTTTTTTATCACAAAGTCGTCATTTAAATGATATATTGCTCACATATGCCATGTGTATATGTGTAATTACACCACAAAATATATTCTGCTACTTCTCCTGAGTATGGGGATACCACATGTGTGAGACTTTTTGGGAGCCTAGCTGCATACAGGAGCCCGGAATCCAATGACCCCTTTGAAAGCCTAAAGGTGCAACACTTCCTCAATGTACTTCCTCGCTACCTATCACAGTTTCAGAGGCTATGAAATTCCAGGATAGCACAACACCCACCCCCCTCCTCCCAATTTACCCCTTTTTAGAAAGTGGACACCCCAAAATATTTACTGAGAGGCATTGAGTCGGTAGAAGTTTTCTTATTTTTGCCACAAGTTTTTGGAAAATGACAAAAAATGTTTTTTTTACACAAACTTGTCACTTAAATGATATATTGCTCACGCATGCCATGGGTATATGTGAAAAGACACCCCAAAATACATTGTGATACTTCAAGTATGGGGATACCTCATGTGTGAAAATGCATACAGGAGCCAAATCCAATGACCCCTTGGAAAGCCTGAAGATGCATAATGTCTTAATTTCCCTTCCTCACTGCCTATCACAGTTTCAGAGGCCCTGAAATGCCAGGATGGCAAAACCCCCCATGACCCCTTTTTGGAAAGTAGACATTGCAAGGAATTTAATAAGAGGCATGGTGAGTATTTTGTAGATCTATTTTTTTCTCACAAGGTTTTGAAAAAAGGAAAAAAAAAATTTTGATTTCTTCTTCATTTTCCAAAAACTTGTGACAACAAATGAGATCTGTAAAATACTCTCAATGTCTCTTAGCAAATACATTGGAGTGTCTACTTTCCAAAAAGGGGTCATTTTGGTGATACTATCTGTGATAAGTAGTCAGGAAATGAAATGTCAGGAAGTCAAGAAGCAAATAGAGGAAAGTATGCCCTTTAAAAGCCTGAAGGTGCTTGTTGGATTTTGGCCATAGCTTGCGTAAGCCTTTGCACATGAGCACTGGGGATGGGGGTGCTTTAATATGTTTTATTTTTTTTATCACTTTTTTTGTTATCACAGAGAATGTAAACATCCCCTATGATAGCAATAGGCAGTGACAGGTACTCTTTTCTGAGAGATCTAAGGTCTATAATATTCTAGATCTCTCCTCTGCCCTTAAAGATTCTTTCCCATTTTAAAAATGGTGCTGTTTATGTCAGGTGAAACTGAAGTGATGAAATGCTCATAGCTTCCGGTTTCCTGGAACTGGAGCCATTCCCGTTTCTGATCAGCTCTATGGAAAGCAGGCAGAACCACTGTCTGCATTTTCGGGTTCCCCGGTAAGACAGGAGGGCCCAAGAAAGCCGTGGAAGGCAACAACAGGGAGGCGTCCTCTCCCACTGCTTGTAAAAGCAATCCAATGGCTAATTAGCCACTAGGATTGCTTTTATATGAAAGCTGACTGCTGGCTGAAAAAGACCATACCAGGATGATGCCTGTAGCTGCAGGAATCATCCCAGTATAATCGCTCAAAGTTCATAACATACCAGTACATCACTGAACCTTGTTGGGAATATATGTTCTTTTTTTCATGCAGCCTGTGGACTGAATGAAAAAAGAGAACATAACAGATTCCTCTATTCACATAAATTGATGTGAATGAAGAAATGTCTGTTAGAAAAATTGTGTGGTATTCAGGGGTGTATTTACCACAAGGCAAACAAGGCATTTGCCTAGGGCGGCATTTTTCAGGGGGGCAGCAGACATTTTCAGGGGGGCAGCCCTGTCCCCTGAAAGAAGGAATGGAAGAAAGACACATGCAGCATGGGGACCAGGTGGGATCTGAGAGAGGTTGCATGCTGCTTGATGGTGTATGCAGAGCCTGACTCTTGTTCCTGGAGATGTCCAGAGCTGTGAAGGTGAGTGTCTTATCTCTTGTTGGGGTGGGGGGGGGGGTTGCCCGGTGGTAGTGGAAGGCACTTTCTGATGGGGGGGAGCTGGAGTGTTGTTGGTCAATGTCCGTGGGGGGGGGGCAATGTTTGTGTTATTTTTTTTCTTCATTTTTATTTTTCAATTTTTTTTTTACTTTTTTGTAACTTTTAAGAACAACCTCTGATTTTAGGGTCTCCCAAAATGCCAGTTTCATGGCTAACATCATTTAAAACCCTGTGTGAGAAAGGTTAATATGTGCCCTAGACTGTGCAGTGCTGTACCCTATACTAGCACTCTACTAGTGTGTGAGACAGAAGCAGTCCTTGAGGCAGAAATCAGGTTGGCCAGAATAGGAGGGACAAAAAAGCGGATTATTCTGTGTCTGCTACAGACATGACATCTTCTTTGGTGTGACCTTTGCATTGGGGTACCAGAGAAGACATCCAGAAAATGCCTCTCATGCAGCAGGCTCACTGCATCTAGATTTGGGGATTGGGCCACAGCACCATGGATAGGGTCGTGATGATCTCTTCCTGAAATTTTAGGAAGGATCCACTTCATCCAGTTTCTTTGTAAATTACAAAAAGTGTTTTATATAGCCAATTGAAATAAATAAATAAACAGCTTTTTGTACCAGTGTCAAGCTTTCCAGGGAACTAGGTACTGATCCATCATTTGGTCGTGGAAGTCCACCCCTCCTATGTTTATGTTATAGTCGTGGACACAGAGGGGTTTCTCAACAATGCCAGATGCAGTGCTAAATTGGACTGTCGCATATGTGGGAATGGAAGACAGGACAAAAACAATCAGTGTGTCCTTCCACTTCACTGCAAGCAATTCATCATTTCTCAAGCAGGCTTTCTCCCCCTTTCTAAGTTGGGTATTTACAAGCCATTGAGGGAAGCCCCAGTGACTGGGTCGCACGGTGACACATGAGCCAATTCCAAGATTGTACAAGTGTCTAAATAGTGGCACACTTGTATAGAAATTGTCCACATACAAGTGGTACCCCTTAGGGAACAAAGACGACACCAAGGCCTGCATTGTCTTGCCACTGCTCCTGATGTAGCCTGGGCAGTTGGGGGGCTCTACTTTGCTGTCTCTTTCCTCATAAACCGTAAAATTATATGTACAGCCTGTGGCCCTGTCACAGAGCTTGTACACTTTGATTTCATATCTGGCAAACTTGCTGGAGAGGTACTGTTTGAATGTAAGGCAGCCAGTAAAGTGAATGAGGGACTCATCCACATAGATGCTTTGCTGGGGCATATTCACATCTTCAAATTTCTCAGTGAAGTGGTTTATGAGTTGCCACATTTTTTAGAGCCAGTCATGTTCAGGGTCACCCCAAGGACAACATTTATCACTGAAATGCATCAAGCACATTATCGTCTTATATCTATGTCTGGCCATGGCAGCAGAGAACTCTGGGATATGATCAGTCTGTGGACCAATATGTTCGCAAATATTTCTTTTTTGTAATGCTCATGTTGAGGGTAAGGCCCAAAAAAGTTTTACATTTGGAAAACCGAGATAGGTTTCCATGCAAATTCTCTAGTAAAAGCTGAATTTGGGTTGGCAGCAATATATTATTGGTGAAAAATATTGCTTTGGCCCACAATCAAATTGCACAAATCATCTGTGAAAAACAGCTAAGCAAATCAAGGGAAGTAATTAAATTTGCTGTTTCCATCTGATTTCTGGGTTGGGCAGTGAATGGGAGAAGTATGGGTGCTGCAGAATTGTGGGCTGCCAATAAGGATGTGCAAGCACGTCCAAAAAGACACTATGGACTCCAAGGGCCTTTGTGTGAATTCTTGCTGGCTGTGGGATGCTACTTGTGCTTTCCACCTCACCAGCTTTTACTGCACTTATGGGACTCACCACGTCACCAAGTAATAAAGTCCACAACAATATATATGTCCATTTGAAGCAGAAATGGCCAAAAAAACATTCCTTTAAAAGTGCATTCCCAGTGGCTCAGGATCATTCACCAGATTGGTCTGACCTCTCACTACAAGCGGTCAAACAGGGCTGTATAAGGATGCTAGAGAGGCAGGAAGGTGGATGGCTTCCTGTTTCCCTTATTATTCCTTCACTGATCCATTAAAGCAGCGGTTCTCAACCTGTGGGTCGTGACCCCTTTGGGGGTCGAATGACCCTTTCACAGGGGTCGCCTAAGACCATCGGAAAGCACATATTTCCGATGGTCTTAGGAACCGAGACACCGTCTCTATATGTCTTCAGGCGGGTCCGCCCACATGCAGATACTCTATGAGGTAGTGGTGAGGGCGGCCAGAGGGGCTTGGCAGGGTGTCCCGCACTCCCCGCTTTCTGCAAGCCTCTCACGCTGAACTAACACCAGCACACTGAATGGCTCGCTCCCACTTCCCTGTGCATTATGAGCGGCCGGCCAGGCTGGAGGCTCCTCCCCTGCAAGGGGCGGGTCAGAGGTGACCCGCTGCCGCCCACTGGCTGACCTTGCACCTGCTGCATGTTTCCCCGGGCGGGCAGCTGCTCACAATATAGAGCTGGATAGATGTGAGCCGGGCCACCCTTTGTCTCCGGGGAGGGGGGATCTGGTTACCCGCAGAGCGTGCACCCTACAGCCGTTCACCTCCCACGGAGGCTTCTCCTCACAGCACGAGGGCTGGCACTGGGGGGAAGTACACAGCGACCAGTAATCCCAAGCTTTCCGGGGTCATACAAGGAGCCTCAGGACAGACGACTTGGTGTGGAAGAGAGCTAATATCCCTGGGGGGGAAGGGGGGAATACTGGCCATACACACTTCAATTTTACTATCAGATCCAATTGGCAATCAGATTAACTTCCGTTCCCATCAAATTCCTTCAGTCGATTGACCAGGGCGCAAAATGATTTTGCAATAATTTTATGGTTGGGGGTCACCACAACATGAGGAACTGTATTAAAGGGTCGCGACATTAGGAAGGTTGAGAACCACTGCATTAAAGGATAATTTCATCTTTTGCACAAAAATAATAAATGCTCATTTTTTTGCAGGTAAAAAAATATGCATTTATTATTTTTGTCTCTGTATAATCAAAGATCAGATATCATACATCCATCAACTTCTTCCTGTGAATCCAATCTTCCCATAGAGTTATCTCCAAAAAAAAGAAATTTAATATAGTGTAGTATGCTCAATACACCATGCTTTAAATCCTGTCCAGTGTGCTCACATTGATAATGAAAAAAAAACACACTTGATGCGCCAGGGATGCCTCCTCTCGCCTCTTATCTTTGTTTTGACACTAGAGCCATTGTTAAACAGACTGTGGGCCAATACCAATATCATGGTCCTCTTCATAATAGAAAAAGAATATAAACTGGCTGCTTTTGCAGATCACATATTGCTGTTTCTCTTGGATCCCCACATCTCTCTGCCAAACCTTCTTAAAGATCTAGCTACATTTCAGACCTTGTTGAATTTCAAAGTAAACCTTTGCTTTGAATGTCTCTTTGCCTTCTCCTGTAGTCTCTCAGTGCAAGAGCAATTTTCCCTTTCATTGGAAAGATGACACCATTACTTAATTGGAAATACAGATCCCTGCGTGCCTCTCTGAGCTTTATATTAGAAACGTCCATATGGCATTAGAAACCATTCAGAAATACTTAAAGGCTTGGGCTTCGCTCAAAATTTCCAGGTTTGTTCGCGCTGCCCTCGTCATGATGAATATCCTTCCATGCCTCCTATATCTCCTTTGGGCCATCCCTATTCACTTACTCCAATCTTTCTTTGGTATCTACAAAAGTAGTTGTTTGGCTTTTATATGGAACATCTAACACCTTCGTATTAGATAATCACATCTTACCTTATCCAAAAAATCTGACAGGATTGGACTTCCTGATCTCTGGAAATACTACATAGCTTGCCACTTAACAAGGGTCATATACTAGAATTTCCACTACAAACTAAAAGCCTGGGTCCAATTAGAATGCTCTCTCTTCACAATCCCACTAGCAACGTCACCTTGGCTACCGATTTGCCGACTGAATAAATACATACTCTCACACCCCCCTATAGGTTCTACCCACCAAAATGTCTCTATTGCGGGTAGACAAGCCTTACTCTTTGCTCTGGGAATGTCAAGATCATTCTTATCATCCATATGGTCTCATATAGACATACAGTTGCAAGAAAAAGTATGTGAACCCCTTGGGATTACGTGGAGTTTTGCATGAATTGGACATAAAATGTGCTCTGAACGTCATCTAAGTCACAACAATAGAAGAACACAGTCTGCTGAACATAATACTACACAAACATTAGATGGTGCCATGGTTTAATTGCACATAACATGTAAACATTCACAGTGCAGGGAGGAAAAAGTAGGTGAGGCCCTAGCTTAATGACTTCTCCCAGAGCAAATTGGAGCCAGCAGTGAGCCAACCTTGACTCCAATCAGTGTGATGATATTGGATGTGTTGCTGACAGCTGTCCTGCCCTTAAAAAACACTCACCTGTTTTGGGTTTGCTGGTTTAAAGAAACACTGTCTAAAGTGAACCATGCCTCGCAGAAAAGAGCTCTCAGAAGACCTACGATCAAGAATTGTTGACTTGCATGAAGCTGGAAAGGGTTACAAAAGTATCTGCAAAAGCCTTGATGTTCATGTGTCCATGGTAAGACAGACTGTCTACAAATGGAGAAAGTTTAGCACTGTTGTTACTCTCCCTAGGCGTGGTCGTCCTGTAAAAATGACTGCAAGAGCACAGCGCAGAATGCTGCATGAGATAAAGAAGAATACCAGAGTGTCAGCTAAAGACCTACAGAAATCTCTGGCACATGCTAACATTTTTGTTGACACATCTACAATAAGGAAAACATTAAACAAGAACGGAGTACATGGGAGGACACCACGGAGGAAGCCATTGCTGTCCAAAAAGAATATTGCAGCACGTTTGAAGTTTGCAAAAGAGCACCTGGATGTTCCACAGCACTACTGGCAAAATATACTGTGGACAGATGAAACCAAGATTGAGTTGTTTGGGAAGAACACACAACACTATGTGTGGAGAAAAAAAGGCACAGCACACCAACATCAAAACCTCATCCCCACTGTAAAATGTGGCGGAGGGAGCATCATGGTTTGGGGCTGCTTTGCTGCCTCAGGGCCTGGACGGATTGTTGTCATTGATGGGAAAATGAATTCCAGAGTTTATCAAGACATTTTGCAGGAAAATGTACGACCATCTGTCCGCCAACTGAAGCTCCGCAGAGGATGGGTGATGCAACAGGACAATGACCCAAAGCATACAAGTAATTCAACAAAACAATGGCTGCAACAGCACAGAATACGCCTTCTGGAGTGGCCCAGTCAGAGTCCTGACCTCAACCCGATTGAAATGCTGTGGCATGACCTTAAGAGAGCGATTCACACCAGACATCCCAAGAATATTGCTACACTGAAACAGTTTTGTGAAGAGGAGTGGTCAAAAATTACTCCAGATCGTTGCGCAGGTCTGATCTGCAACTACAGGAAACGTTTGGTTGAGGTTATTGCTGCCAAAGGAGGGTCAACCAGTTATTAAGTCCAAAGGTTCACATAATTTTTCCTCCCTGCACTGTGAATGTTTACATGTTATGTGCAATTAAACCATGGCAACATCTAATGTTTGTGTAGTATTATGTTCAGCAGAATGTGTTCTTCTATTGTTGTGGCTTAGATGACGTTCAGAGCACATTTTATGCCCAATTCATGCAAAACTCCACGTAATCCCAAGGGGTTCACATACTTTTTCTTGCAACTGTATGTGCTTTCCAATTTTTCTCTAAAGGTAAACTGTTAAGTCTTGATGCATTAAATGCCCAGTTGTTATCTGGTTCCTTTCTTTTCTGGCTGTATCATCAATTTAGACACTTTTTTTCATCTTTCCCTGCAAGTATTACATGGGCAAGATCTTACTATATATATGACAGTGTTATTAACAAATGTTCCAAAGCAAATATAATCATATAGATACCCAATTATTATAAAATGAATCCACTACCAATATAAAGTCCACTATGATTTTTATGAAAATACGCAAAATGTCCCATCAATAACTCCAACGGTGTTCAAAATTAGTCCACCTCAAAAAAAAGAAAAAACTCATATAGTGCATTAACCTTTATCAAATAAACTTTATCTATATTTCATCCAGTGAAAATAAGTAAAAGTTGTGAAAAACGTGAACCACACGTGATCAGTGAAAACCCACTTCAATGTGCATAACACTATTTCAGTGCCACATCACAGAAAACTCCAATATAAAAAGGTGTATCCACTTCTAAAAGCAGTGAGGATACCCTTACCAACTTCCCAATATAATGGGCTTTGTAGTCATCCAGGAAATTCACAGGCTGATCCACTCAGGAACCTCTGCTGTATCACGCAGCCACCCCACTCTCTGGATTCCTTAGACACTTTACTCCCAGTGTCACCACAAAAAAACACAGGACATAGTGTGATACCGCCAATAAAATAAGTAACATACACTTTATTAAAACTGCTCACATTGCCAAAGCTTTTAAACCGCATTAGAGGGAGTACAGAAGGTGTAGGAATCTCACGGTCATCCAGAAGGGGAAACGTCCCGTTGCTCCTGCTCGATCTCTCCCTTATTAGAAATGGCCACCAGGTAACTTCCGGTTTCCGGGAAAACGTCTCGACGTCACTCCACCTTGACGCGTTTCGTCATCGACTTAGTCATAAGGGGTGTGAACGTCAAGCAACACAGTTCTATTTAATCCCCTCCTCATCATGGCGCCGGAACACTCGCCGCCATATTGGAGATGGGAGCAGTGCCAGTACTATCCGGTAACTGCTTATAAATGATCCGGCAAACATTATCTAATATACAAAACCTCCATCAACATACCATACTGCAAAACTCTACCTCATAATTTCCATTTAGCAATCTATAAATATTCAATATATAACCACATAATTATTTCATACATAAGATTACATCATTAACCCCTAAAACCACAATCAACTAGTCTCCTGAATACATGCTACACATTCTAAATGACATAATATGTATATAAATTTCCCTTTTAAAACATAGCCACAATCTAAATACATTATTAAGGTAAATTTAGGTCCTTATTATCTACCCATCTAGAATTATTTTACTCCAGCCTAATTATTAAGGAAGAACTCTACATATATAAAAGGACATACCATTAAAATTACTAAAATTAATCTCCCAATTATCATAAATAGACCATAATTCATAAATAGAATATTGCAAGCTATCCATATGATGAGGAGGGGATTAAATAGAACTGTGTTGCTTGACGTTCACACCCCTTATGACTAAGTCGATGACGAAACGCGTCAAGGTGGAGTGACGTTGAGACGTTTTCCCGGAAACCGGAAGTTACCTGGCGGCCATTTCTAATAAGGGAGAGATCGAGCAGGAGCAACGGGACGTGTCTCCCTGGATGACCGTGAGATTCCTACACCTTCTGTACTCCCTCTAATGCGGTTTAAAAGCTTTGGCAATGTGAGCAGTTTTAATAAAGTGTATGTTACTTATTTTATTGGCGGTATCACACTATGTCCTGTGTTTTTTTGTGGTGACACTGGGAGTAAAGTGTCTAAGGAATCCAGAGAGTGGGGTGGCTGCGTGATACAGCAGAGGTTCCTGAGTGGATCAGCCTGTGAATTTCCTGGATGACTACAAAGCCCATTATATTGGGAAGTTGGTAAGGGTATCCTCACTGCTTTTAGAAGTGGATACACCTTTTTATATTGGAGTTTTCTGTGATGTGGCACTGAAATAGTGTTATGCACATTGAAGTGGGTTTTCACTGATCACGTGTGGTTCATGTTTTTCACAACTTTTACTTATTTTCACTGGATGAAATATAGATAAAGTTTATTTGATAAAGGTTAATGCACTATATGAGTTTTTTCTTTTTTTTGAGGTGGACTAATTTTGAACACCGTTGGAGTTATTGATGGGACATTTTGCGTATTTTCATAAAAATCATAGTGGACTTTATATTGGTAGTGGATTCATTTTATAATAATTGGGTATCTATATGATTATATTTGCTTTGGAACATTTGTTAATAACACTGTCATATATATAGTTTGGTACACCTTCAGGGGAAGGTGTTGTTTGTGTTATAGGGTAATTATAGTAGGATAGGAGGTGGTTGACTTCTAATTAATGGGCAAGATCTTGCTGTAGAAAAACGATACCCAGCCCTATATGATTTCCACCACCTACTCTCTATTCCGCTCGGATACTCAATCCACTCCAGACTTCTCCCAAGTAGCGTAGGAAAGAGAACTTCACGTGACTTTATCTGATGAAGACTGGACCACCATTAATGAACGTGTTCATAAGGGCTTGCACAATGTAACTATCCAGGAGAACTGCTACAAAATCAGAATCCATGGGATATCGTACCCTATCTCTGTTACATACATTCACACCATCAGTACAAAACACATGCTGGAGATGGGGTCAAGCAGAGGATGCAATGTTGCACATATGGTGGTCCTGTGACCTACTCCAACCCTTCTGGAAAAAAGCACACCAGATTACCACGGGAGTGTGTACACTACCTTTGGACTATAAACCAGCCCAATACTTTTTACATTACTCTCCCTTATCTGAGAAATCCTACCATAAATCCTTAGCTATGTTTATGGTTAACGCTGCCAGACTCTGCATACCAGTACACTGGCATTCCACACGCATTCAGACGATCAGGGAATGGTTGACCAGATTGATCAAAGTTGAAGAAATGGAGAAACTCATTCATATTTCATAGGATCGCCGTACCACATTTGTCACCACATGGGCCTACTGGATCCACTTTTAAACCACTCCACAATATAAAACATTTTTTTTTAAATAACACACTCAACACTGCCCTTTTCTTTCACGCTGGGATGACTCTTAGCTCCACCGTCTGCAGAGGAAATGCAGGAGTGAAACGACTGAAGCTGACCCATTACCCCCCCTCATTGACACATTTCCCACATTTTTTCTCTTCTCTCCCTTTCTTCTACTCTTATCTTACCTTTTGGCTCTATACCTTTCCTTCTTTGTTTTCCTCCATTTCAGGTTTCTTTTTGGCTGTTTGATATATTAAGCTACTGCTCAGTATTGGGATACTGAACACTGTTGAGATTTTGAGAGACTTTACTGTGTTATTTCTGTACATGCTTTCTACAATTTCTATATGTAATCTCTACTATGTAAACATGGTCACGTTACTGTATTTTGTGTAATATTGTGTTTCTTTTGCTGTGGCCTCAATAAACAGTTTTATGGAAAAACAAAACATATGTGTATCATTTAAAGGGATATGCACTATTTTGGTGGTATGGAAATGTGAGTGGTTTTAAGTTTTATTTTCATGCGTTGTTTATATGCAATATCACACTATATTAGTCTTTGTTTTTTTGGAAACCATTTGCATAAGTCACGCTGGTAAAGAGAAGTAAGAAGGCGGAATGGTTTATTAAAGGCACAGTTTATTGGAAGTTCGGTAAGGACCTTGGCGAGGCAAGATGATACACTTAGTGGATCTTTCTATGGGTATTTATGGGAATGCACATGTAACATGATATAATGTGAGTGGCTTTCTATCTGGAAGAGATTTTTAGCAAACAGTATTGCACTATATTGGTATCTTGTATTTTGGGTGAAATCATGTGGATCTTCATGTAAGACAACCACTGAAGTACCAGACACAAGGAGACAGAGAGCTGAAGTGAAACTGAAAATAATTGATTGGATATACAACAAGTATATGAAGGGTAAGGGTAGATAAAGAAAAACACTGGTGAACAAATACACATTTTTTTTTATTATTATAAATGTGAGCACTTTGGACAGGATTTGAAGCATGGTGTATTGTGCATACTACACTATAGTATATTTCTTTTTTTGGAGATCACTGTATGGGAAGATTGGATTCACAGGAAGAAGTTGATGGATGTATGACATCTGATTTTCAGTTATACAAAGATGATATTGATCTTGTTATTTTGAGAGCGCTGGTGACTTCTATCATTACCATTTCTTCCTGTGAGGGGAACAGATTGACTCAAGCTGCTAAGGTAAGGATCGTTGTTTACTATATTTTGTTTGTAAGAAGAAATTCGGGCATTTGGGTGCTGCCCGAGGGCCTGTGGCCAATAGGGGACCCGCCCCATGACTCCAGTGCTAGGCCTGTGTTTTCCTTTCATTGCTGTCACTTCTAAATACAGAATCCCAGCTTCTGCATTTAGAAGTGACAGCGCAACTCTCCAGGCAGTGTGGCTGAGCCTACACTGAATCCTCCCCTACCGGGTGCAGCTGAGGCTGACTGACCTTGTGTGATGTGGAGGGGATGAGACGCAATGACATCACTGGTGCTGGGCGGGCATCTATCCATGCGTGTTGCTGGGATCCCTGCTGTGATTGCCTGCACAATCAGCATCTTCCCTACAACCATTTCTATGTAGGCAGATGCAGTGACATCGCTGGTGCTGGGCATGCATCCAGGAGTTTCCCACTGTAATTGCCGGCACCTACAGCATCTTCCCCTTGTCCAGTATTGATCCTTTCAAGATCCAGATTCCCACAGACAACCATTGTCAGATCATTTCTGATTCCAGCCAGATCCCCCATAAAATGCATTTTCTGATCCCAGTTCACCATACTTTGTATTGTTAGCGGACAGTCTCCCCATAGCAGCTCCAGCTCTTCTGATCACCATCATACCCCATACCAGAGACCTGATCACCATCATGCACCATACCAGAGTGAGGATCACCGCCATACCACCATCGTGACCACCATCATGCTCCATATCAGCATCATCATCACCGCCATGCTCCATACCAGCGTCCTGATCACCGCCATGCTCCATACCAGCGTCCTGATCACCACCATGCTCCATACCAGCATCCTGATCACTACCATACAACATACTAGCGCACTGATCACTGGCATAAACCATTCCAGTGCCCTGATCACCTCCATACACCATACCAGCATCTTGATCACCACCATACCAGCACTCTGATCACTGCTATACACCATTACAGCACCCTGATCACCACCATACACCATTCCAGTGCCCGGATCACCATCATATGCCATACCAATGTTCTGATCACCACTATACCCCTTACCAGCATCCTGATCAACCCCATACCCTATACTAGTATCCTGATCACCGCCATACCCCATATCAGCATCCTGATCACCACCATGCTCCATATCAGCATCTTGATCACCACCATGCTCCATACCAGAGTCCTGATCACTGTGATGCTCCATACCAGCATCCTGAACACCTGCATGCTCCATACCAGCATCCTAATCACCACCATACAGCATACCAGCGCCTTGATCACCTCCATACACCATACCAGTGCCCTGATCACCACCAAACACCAAACCAGCGTACTGATCACCGCCATACCCCATACCAGCATCCTGATCACCACCATGCTCAAAACCAGTGTCCTGATAATCGCCATACAGTATACCAGTGCACTGATCACCGCCATACACCATTCCAGTGCCCTGATCTCCCCCATACACCATACCAGCATTCTGATCACTACCATACACCGTCCCAGCGCACTGATCACTGCCATATGCCATACCAGCATCCTGATCACTGTCATGCCCCATACCAGTGCCCTGATCACTGCCATACCCCATACCAGCATCCTGATCACCGCCATACACCATACCAGGGCCCTTATCACCGCTTTACCCCATACCAGTGACCTGATCACCCCATATGCCATATCAGCATCCTTATCACCACTATACCACTTGAGGAGGGGTGACACCATGTTTTTCTGCACCAAGTGACACCAACTGTAGTGACACCACTGACTCTGCTCTCCCTTCTGCACTCCTTTTGGCATAACAACAGGTAGAAGAGCCGTGAGTACACCCAGCTCTCACACCGATCCAGCCTGTCACTGTCTGTTCTAGCCCTGCAGCGCAGGTGCCTCTGTGATTCTTCCCGTGGTCTCCTTTCCCTGTGCTTGGTGATGGAGGTGAAGTAAGTTCCAGCCAGCTACTATCTCTGCTTGTCTTTCAGCCACAGCAAGATGCCTCTATGATATTTCCCATGCTCTCCCCCCTCTTCTACTTAATCACAGAGGTTATGGAGCTCAATTTCTGGCCTTGCTACCTGTTGGACCTGTGATTTCTCAGCTTTTCCAAGCAAGAGGGAAAGAAAGTGATGAGAACATCTCACTCCTTGTTATCTCCTGGTCTGGCCACTTGTGACTTGTGAGCAGTGTGGAATGTAGCTTAAATTCACACAACCCACTGCACAAAGTTTTTAATCACCAATGGCTCATGAGTTGTGGTCAGGCCAGAAGATATTTAAAATGGGGTACTCTGGAGGAGCAGGACATAAGGGGGCATTAAGGGGTACTCTAGAGGCGGATGTAAGGGGACATTCTGGAGGTACTAACTTAACACCTCCAGAGTGCCCCCTTAGAGCTTCTAGAATGCCTCTCTAAATCCTCCAGAGTGCCCCCTTAGTACAGTATTACTAAGAGGACACTCTGAAGGATGTAGTTGGGCACTCTGGAGGTAATAACTTAGTACCTCCACATTCACCTTCCTTTCCTCTCCCGCCAGCAGCAGCTGCAGGTAAATTTGTATTTACTATGCTTTAGTTTATGAATGGGCAGGAGCCTCTGCCTCCTGTTCATTCATCTGCAGTGCAGCTGAGGCTACAGAGAAAGGGACTGGGAATTTGTCCTGAGTCCCTTTCTCTGTCTCAAAAATGAGACTTCAGGGGTCTGTTTAGACCCCTGATATTGCATCAAAGCCTCCCTCCCCAACAGCGTTGTAAAAAATTATTAAATTAAAATGAAATATCAAAATTAAAAAGAAATAAAACTGTAAAAAAGAAACATTGTAAAAAAATCTACAAAAATTTCTAAGCAGAATTAAAATCCACGCCCAATATGCGGCATAATTTAGCCACACCTATGCTCATCACAGGTCACCATCCACCTGGTAGGGGCCCCAGTGCATTACTTTCCCAAGGGGCACATAATTCTGTTAAAGTGTTACTAAACCCAGGACCCTGCATTCACAGAACATGGAAATGCAATTATTTTCAGTAAACATAAACTGCTAAATACCTTTTCTCATGAGCAGTTGTAGCAGTCTTGTGACTTATATCAGTGTCCAGCAGAGCACTGGTTAAATCT
Source organism: Staurois parvus (assembly GCF_062004578.1). Taxonomy (NCBI): domain Eukaryota; kingdom Metazoa; phylum Chordata; class Amphibia; order Anura; family Ranidae; genus Staurois; species Staurois parvus. Next base: position 16,316,840 of record NW_028317949.1, read on the forward strand.
TGTAGGAGAAGTTTTCATTCTCCTCTCACTGTCCAACAGTATGAGACTGCAGGACCCCTGGCCCTCTGTCTGGACAGCGCTGATTGGCTCTGTGCTGATCACATGCACCCTTCAAAGAAAAAAAAACAAAAAAACAATACACACCAAACTGAGCATGTGCCGCTTGCCCTAAGGCTCTGTTCTATCAGGAGACGAGTCAGGGACAGTGGAAGAAGGGGAAGATCAGAGAAGACAGGATCAAACATCCTTTTCACACAATGCAGAGGATTAATCCTATAGGTTCCACAGTGAGCATAACAAGCATGCTTTCCTGCATATACAGACTGATTTTATTGCTGTGGGCTAATAACACTTTAAGGTGGCACTACCCATGAGAGGCTCCTGGTACCTTTATTGGGTCACCAGCTTTCAGTCTCCTGCCATTCTGCATGTTGCTGAGCTTGGGGCCCCTCCACGCATGCCTGCCACATTATTGTTGTTTCATAAAGATGGATGCCACATGGTGGCCATTTTTAAACTTGGGGACCCCATGATCTCCTATTGTCCAGGGCCCCATGAGTTGTCAGTCTGCCTCTGCTCACAAGACAAGTGCTTAACCCACGCTCAGAATAAACAGCCTGCAGTAAATGTTTCTCAAGTGTTGTACTACTGTAACAACCCCTGCAACACAAACCAGTGTATACATGTGTATCAGTGTTACAGTGCTTAGGCAATAGGGGATCATGGGGCTCCTGTGTCCTTGCCCAAACTCAAAAAAGCCTATGAAAAAGGTACCAGGGGCATCTCATGGGGCCCCCTACTGACCCCGGGCCCTCGGGCAGTGCCCCAGTTTCCAAATGGTCAGTCCGCCCATGGTCCAACCCAATGCATCTTTCAGAATACCCTTCATAACACACATTTTTTGCAGTGGTACAGTGCTTGAGAGGCATTTACTGCAGGTTGTTTATCCTAAATTCTGGATTAATCACAAAATTAACAACTTTTTTTCCATGGTCCCTAAAGCATTGCACTTAGAACCATAGGCTGTCTTCTGTTAGAAGGGCATGAAATTAAATTATAATTTTCAGCAGAAATATAGTGAGGCATTTTTCAGTGCGAGCAACTGAGAGTCATTTTCTTTGTAATCTCTTATCTATTTTTTTTTAAGGGAAAATGAGTCATCCTAAATGTTCTTGAGTTTCAAATCCTCCATCACTAGTGCCTTTTCCTTTGAATGTTGAACTGCTTAAGGTATCTGCAACTTGAATCATGTTGTCAGGCTTACTAATCACAGCAATGTTATTTTCTGGGTCTAACAGTATCCCTTATAACATATCTGGGGCAGTTGCAAGGCTTTTATTAATGAGTATTTTCAAAGATCTGTAATATAATTCAATTTGTACTTGTCATCTTGTAGGTGTAGTGAGGAAAAAAATTAACATTGTTGCATACATCTAATTTTCTATATGGGTATAGCTGATCTCTGTCTTGGCCAGTTACTCTGTCTTTGTCAGAGGCATAGCATCAAGTTCTTGATTATAGGCAACATGGTGAATTGTATTTTCTTTTCAGTATGCTAATGTAATAACATTTACATTTTTAATTTTGCCACTGTTATTTTTTACATTATCTCATAGGTGACAGCATGTAGAGCGAATTATAGGTAGCTGGCCATTCCTAGAGCTGCTTCCACCTCTAGCCAGATCTCAGGTGGCCTCATCCAAGACATTGAAATGTATCTGTACTTCGGCTTAGGCTTTCTGATTGTAACCAGATATTTACAGTATATTTGCTAACTCAATATTGCATTTGTGGCTGTGAAGGTTCTTATTTATGCAGATCATGGTATAATTTGAAGCAGTTAGTCACATTTAACTAGACATAATTACATGTACATCAAAACAAACAGTGCACTATGTACCTAAAGACATACTGTATATTAGGGATGTGTTCCAAAAAAATAAACATACTTCTCATAGCGCTTTCTGCTAAAATCAGATTTTTTTTAAAACAAACTCTAAAAACTTACTTGGATATGTGGACAATGTGCCAGTGCATTGCTAATTCACCTTTGTTAATACAGCATTCAGCTCTGTCTCCTTCTTCTCAAAAAAATGCAATGACAAAAACATGTCCCTTGCTGAAAACCCATCATCAATCATGATGTCCATGGTTTTATTGTACTTGTGCCCAGATCACAGAAAAAAGGTATAGAGGTGATAAAAGTGGCTCTGTACCACGTGATTGCTGTGAGAAATCACAGAGATTATGGCTGTAAACAATGCCTGTGATCTCAGTTGAGAATGACACAATGTTGATCATAGGCAGAAAGTACAGAGCCAATGGCAGAGTGGATTATCTGGTCATCACTGTAACAAATCACAACCAGTACTCCAGTGTACAGTTCCCATACCTGATCAGCATTCACAGTGACTGTAAATGGTTGCTGTGCCTCTACCTGTCACAGCGCCACTGTCTGATCCAGCCAGCACCAGATTACATAAACAGTAAACAGAGGTGAAGTTGGGCAGAGCTGTAATTACCAGAGGTTATGCCACCACTCAGTGTTGGACTAGCAGTCCCTTATGAAATTGTGACAAGCGGCATCTGTATTAATATTGTTTACTGTTATGTTGGATGATTTTGTATTGTAAATACATTTTGAATCACCATTAAACTTCGGCACTAAAAGAGTTTATCTTGTTGCTGGTGGTTCCTTGTAGATATGAATGCTTGTACTGACCCCTGGTGGAGCGGAGGAGTTCAGTTTTACGACAACATCTTTGGAGAGAATGAGACCATGATGGATACTATATAACAAGCATTTATTGCTATTCTATTGCTGTTTGATGGAAATATTTACTTTTTCTATTGATTTTAAGATTATTTATGGACACAGCAAAACCTTTGCACAATATTTGAATTACTTAGTGAGTGCTGATATCACTTTTTTTACTTTTCGTGTTGGTGTATTGTATACCTATGCTAATTGCATGTAGCTGTTTACTTTAAATTTATTGATAGTGCTTTATTACATTCTATACCAGATTACAAGCAGCAGCTGATTACAGTCAGTGCCATATTACAGCTAGTGCTTGATCACAACCAGTGTCAGATTACAGCCTGTGCCCAAATACAGCCAGGATCAGATGACAGCCAGCACCAAGAACAACCAGGCCCTGGTTACAGCCAATCTCAGATTACAACCAGTGCCAGATTACAGCCTGTGTCCAAATACAGCCAGGATCCGATGACAGCCAACACCAAAAACAATCAGGGCCTGGTTACAGCCAATCTCATATTACATCCAGTGTCAGATTACAGCCTGTGCCCAAATACAGCCAGGATCCGATGACAGCCAGCACCAAAAACAATCAGGGCCTGGTTACAGCCAATCTCAGATTACAACCAGTGCCAGATTACAGCCTGTGTCCAAATACAGCCAGGATCCGATGACAGCCAGCACCAAAAACAATCAGGGCCTGGTTACAGCCAATCTCATATTACATCCAGTGTCAGATTACAGCCTGTGCCCAAATACAGCCAGGATCCGATGACAGCCAGCACCAAAAACAATCAGGGCCTGGTTACAGCCAATCTCAGATTACAACCAGTGCCAGATTACAGCCTGTGTCCAAATACAGCCAGGATCCGATGACAGCCAGCACCAAAAACAACCAGGCCCTGGTTACAGCCAATCTCATATTACATCCAGTGTCAGATTACAGCCTGTGCCCAAATACAGCCAGGATCAGATTACAGCCAGCACCAAAAACAATCAGGGCCTGGTTACAGCCAACCTCAGATTACATCCAGTGCCTGATTACAGCCTAGGGCCAGTTTACAATCAATTCCTGATTACAGCCAGCACCATATTTACAGTCAGTGCCTGATTAGAGATAGTGCCGGATTAAAGTGGAGTTCCAGCTAAAAAAAAAAGCTGCTGACTTTTAAAATACAGTCACTTACCTGTCCCTCGGACCAGCGGTGTCCTCACCACGGCTGGTTTCACCGGCAATCTTCTCTTCCTGGAGCCGGCATCTTTAGTGTGGGCACCTGGCTATGAAAGCTTGCAGCTTCACAATCGGGTGCCCACTGCGCATGCGCAAGAAGCGCTGAGCTTTGTGAATGGCCCAGTAGTCTTCTGAGACCTGTCACGTGTTCCAGAAGACTATGGGGAGGGAGGGGGGAGGACAACTTCTGCTTCCGATCACCTAGGCGATCGCAGTAGAAATGGGAGTGGGTTCCTGTCAAATTAGGGTACCCTCCTAAAAGGTGCCAATCCTTAATGGGGAGTGAGGGACAAAGCATTAAAGCGGAACTTCCCCTTTTGGGTGGGGATTACAGCCAGAACAATATTACAGCCAGTAAGATATTTACAGCCAGCACCAGTTTACAGCCAGTGCCAGATTACAGTCAGCACCTGATCATAGCCACTGTCAGATTACAGCCAGTCCCTGACTATAGTCATTGCCAGTGTTTCCAATTTCTTGATCACAGCCAGCACAAGTTTTTCTAATTTGGTCACCACAGCCAGCACCAGTGCTTATAGTTTACTGATTACAGCCAACACCAGTGTTTCTGGCTTGCAGATCACAACTGGTATGAAAATAAGTGTGCTGTACTAAAAAAAAAAAAATAGCTGATCACTTACCTGGACAGCGCAGATCTAATTTCCTGATACTTTCTCTCCTAATCAGAAAGTAACAAGAGCATCTAGGAGGAGACATAGCCGAATGCTGTATTAACAATAGGGAACTAACCAGGTGATCCCTTAAGAAAAAATAAAAGTTATAAATATATGATTGAACATCCAAAGATACACATAAAACATTGTGGGGGAGATTTACTAAAACTGGAGCACTCAGCAAGTTGATCCCTTAACCACTTCATTACTGGACACTTTTACCCCCTTCCTGCCCAGGCCAATTTTCAGCTATCAGTGCTCTTATAATTTGAATAATTACTCAGTCATCCAACACTGTACTCAAACAAAATTTTTATCATTTGTTTGTGACAGATAGCACTTTCTTTTGGTGGTATTTATTCACCACTGTTTTTTTAATATTTTTTTGCGATGTAAGTGAAAAAATACCAAAACACATTTTTTTTTGTTTCTATTATAACATTTTGCAAATAAGTATTTTATTCTTCATAACTTTAAGCCAACATTTATGCTTCTACAGTTCTTTGGTAAAAATAACCCAAATCAGTATATATTATTTAGTCTGTGTGAAAGTTCTACCCACTATTACCATTGTTGTTTTCTGCCTGCTTGCAGCTGAACACAATGTGCTTGTAGACACATTTCTTTCATTTATGAAAATACGCACAAGTTTAGGGCTTATTTATAAGAATGTCTTTTTAGTAATAAAAATAAGCGCACTATTTCAGGGTTAATGCAGCATTGCTTTTTCGTTTCTAATATTTAATTTTTTAATGTTGCATAATTGAGATTATTGCTTCATAATGAATGATCTTTAAGCTTGTGGATAGCTCTTAGTAGGAAAGAGATGCCCCTTAGCACCATGACAATGTAACTGACAAAGAAGGGTTAAGCTGTTCTTTCTGAGACCTGAGCTGGAGTTTGCTATATAGGGAAGTTGAGGAGTACACTGATCATGCCTGAAGAAAGAGGCCATGCCCTCAGAAACATGTAGCAGTATCTGTACAACCTGACTGCCACCTCGGGCTCACCATCCCTCAGCCTGCTTGCGCTGTTTAAGCTGTGTTGTTTGCTGGCCTGGGACACACAGACGCCTGTGTTTCTGACAGTTCATTAGCTGCCTTTACATCTAGTGACTCTTTCTCTCCTCTTAGCTCTTAGGAAGGGGGTGAAAGTTCCCAGTAGGCAAGTGATTAAATAAATTGTTACAGCGGCATGGCGGAAAGATGTGGAGAGAGATGCAGCTTCCAAAGTAGAGAAAGTGGAGTCAGTGAAAGCTTGCCACCTGGGGGCAAAATGTTGTTCAGGGGAATGGTGGAACAGTTTCAGTGTCCAGCTTTTTCCGATAAAGTATAGTAAAGGCATGATGTTGCATTCCTGAAGGAAACATTGGGTTATTCTGTGAGAGAAAGATGTCTTAAGATAAATGATGTTGGGCCCAATTTTTTTCGCAAACCTCTCTCCTCGCTATAATAGTGTCTCTCAAAAATAAATTGTGTTGAAGAGCAGATGAAAGTTGATTTAATTTACCAACATCCCAGAGAATAGGGAAGTGTAATTTCTGATTCAATGATCCAGTTTGAATAGTAGGAAGAGATCCAGTCTAGCTAAATGCGAAGCAGGCAGGCCAAATTGTACATCCTTATACTAGGAAAGTTTGCACCCCCCTTCACTTCTAGAGAGATCAAGCCTGTCCAAAGCTATTTGTGTTTTCTTATTATGCCACATAAAATAAGTAACTGCTTTATTTAAAAGAATGAAATCTTTATGCTTCAAAAGGAGGGGAATAATTTGGAGTGGGTATAGTAATCGAGCAAAGATCACCATTTTGAACAAATTACATCTCTCCAGAAGCAAATTGGGTAAATCCATCCAGATCTCCAGTTCATGTACAATTTTCTGTGTGAGGGCCAGAAAGCTAAGAGCATAGAGAGAAGAGGGAAGTTTCCCTATCTTAATGCCCAGGTAAGTGATACTGTCTTTGGCTATAAGGAAGGGGGACATCTATAACCCGGGTCTATGTCGGGGGACCCCTAAGGGTAGTATTTTAATATTATTGTAGTTTATACGGAGGCCTGAGCATCTATAGAACTCATCAAAACTGTTCATTATAGTGGTCATGTCAGAAAAAGGAGTCAGTAGTAAAGATGAGGACATAATCGGCAAAAAGGGCAATGCGCACCTCAAACTTTCTAATATGGACCCCGTGCAAGGGCAATGCCTTGGATAAGCATCAGGATAGAGGTTCCAGAGCCATATTAAACAGCAAAGGGGATAAAGGGCATCTTTGTCTGGTACCCTTGAAGAGCCTGATATTGTCTGATGATACACCAGCAACCACCACCCTGGCCACTGAAGAAGCATACATGCTCTGAACAAGATTGGGGAAGGAGCCAGTTGAAGTTGACATTTTCAAAAGCTTTCTAGCTAGATTTAGCACATTCTACGATCATAAGAGCCTTGTGTATATTTATGGGGGCTGTTCTCCCTTTGCGCTGGATGGATTAGTGATGGCAGTATATCCGCTAAGCTGGAGGCTATGATCTTAGAGAGGATTTTTATGTCTAGGTTAAGTAACCTAGGTTCCAAGCAGTCTTTGCCTTGTTTGGCTTATAATTTTATGAGGGCCTAGTTTCCAGTGGGCAAATATGAACCACCTGACCAAATCCTGTTATACACTTCTAACAGGGTTGGCTGCAAAGTATCTTTAAATCATTTGAAGAATTCCTCAGAAAACTCAGGTGAAGGGTCACTGTTTGTAGTTCCCCTGCTAATATGAGAGCATTCAGAGTTGCAATTTGAGAGGGTGTGATAATAGGTAACTGGAAAATTTCCAAAAAAGGTTTGTGCACAAGGACTGATACATATGATCATAGGCATAGATTGAGGCATAGAAATGTTCCATAATTTTATTTATTTCCTGTGGAGAAGTTAGAATTGTCCCCTTCTAGTCTCAGAGGGCTACTATATGAGTCGATTGATGGGTACCCTTGCAGAGTCTCGATAGCAATTTTCCTGCTTTATTGCCAAGTTTGTGTAATAGTAAATCTGTATAGGAACATTTAACTAGCTCCAACTGCTCTGCCCACTGATCGAATTTCTGCCACTCAGTTCTATTTTCAGAAGTATTTTGTGACCGGAAGGCACTTTGAGCCCTTCTAAGACATGTGCTGGCTTCCCTGTAACTCACCGTGGTATGTGTTCTGAATGAGGCAATGTAAAATATGGTTCGTCCCCTGAGGAAAGCTTTGTCAGCTTCCCAATAAAGGTGTGGATTGTCCATGTGAGCTGAATTGTGGGATTCACATTTTTCCCAGTTTACAATAAGGGTGCAATGAAAATCCTCATTTTTAGCAAGAAAAGAGGGGAATTGCCATAGGTGGAGGTTACCCTGACTGCCAGGGTCTTCAATGCTAACTGTGATTGAGCTATGGTCTGAGATGGCTATGTCATGTATAGTAGTATCCTATGTATAGTAGTATCCTCTGAACAACCGAGTAAGAACCGAAAAAATAGTCCATTCTTGTGAATCGTTTATGCGGTGGAGAAAAGAAGATAAATTCCGTCTGCTGGATGTAGACGACACTAGATATCTATGAGGTTAAAGGAGTACATCGTGGTCGCAAGTAAGGTCGGCTAGGTGGAGAGAGCCTGTGCAGAGACCTATCTGGGGTGAGATCTGTCTTTGAGGGTGTCCATGACCGTGTTAAAATCACCGCCAACTATATGAGGAAGAAAGTAGGGATGAATGTACGTAGTCAAGTGGTGAAACAATTGTTTACCAGAATTCAGGGTATAGACATTGGTGTTTTTCAAATCATGGGGGGCTATGAGTAAATGCACGGTGACCAGACATCCCTGTTCATCTGCCTCTAAAGATTTGATCTGCTAGGGAAGATTTTTGTGGAGAAGGATGATGACACCAGCTTGTCGATCGATCACGCCAGAGCCTATGACTGAACCCAATCAATGTTTTTTCATGCGAGCATAATCTAAAGATTGAAGATGGGATTTTTGCAATAGGGCTATATCCACTTGCAGGAGTTTGAGGTGTCTAAGGACTTTCAAACTCTTGATTAGGGAGAGTAGGCCCTTGACAATTTAAGACATAATTCTCATGTTAATGAGGGAAATAAATGCCGGTTACAGAAAGAAGGGGTGGACAACCTTTTGGTTATGAGTAATGGGTTTATCTGATAATCATAGAGAAGTGCTGGAAAGTCATAGATGTATGGTCTAGTCTGGATATTAGTGCTAACATGAGTAGAACAGCATAACCTAGCAGATAAGATAACAGAAAATAAAGAGAAATGATGCAAACTGTAACTGAGAGTGCTTTACTTTTTTTCCGTATGAACACGCTATACATACTTAGTCCCCAAGAGCTGCCACATAAATCGTTATATATGCCAGCTAACCCATATAGGAGAATAATTGATATAGGGTAATAGCTGTTAAACAAAATGGTGTGTGGGAATGAAAGTTCTCTCCTCTACCCAAACCTCCACATTTGTTGAATGCATGTTAGGTTCTGGAAAAAAGGCAAGCAGATTAGAACAATAACTACAATAATCCATAGAAATAACATCGAGGATCAATGGAGTAGGAAGATTGCATGAATATACTAATCAGTCCTTGGTAGACAAGCATATCTCACAGTGGATAAGGAAAATTTTCACATACAAACCCATGTTCAGCAGAATTTGGAGTGATTGCTGGAAGTGGAGAACCTTGGCTGTTTTGATGGATCCTTCCTGGGGCTTATTTGATCTAGAGGATGAGAGGTTGAGATGCATGTAGCAGGGTTAGCATTGGCCTCTATGTTATAAGATTGTAGATAAGTTTCCGCCTCTAAAGGATCTTGAAACATAAACTGGTCTCCAGTAGGTGATCCTAGGTGGAGAGTGGCAGGGTAGACCAGAATGCATTGTAATTGCAGCTGGAATAAAATGAAGCAAATATGTTGAAAGATGTCTAGCATCTGTGCATCTAGAGAGTAATTCACAACAAGGAGGAGTTTGTTGCCATCAATTGTTAGTGAATGAGTTTGGCAGTATTTTTGCAATATAGCAGATTTATCTGCAAAGTTAAGGTATTTCACTATGATCATACGTGGTGAAGGGAAATCATTGGCATATGCACCCATACGGTGAGCTCTTTCAGCAGTGCAGGGTGTTGTGATCCCCAAAGCCCCAGGGATACGTGATATGCAGAGGTCCACCAGAGATGTAGATTTGTAGGACTCTGGGAGGCCTATGATAATACGTTTATTATGCCTTGAGCTTGATGAGATTTATCCTGGTTATGAACTGAGGTCTGGACTTGATATGGCTCTTTCTCCATGGTTGAGATTGTCATCTCTGCTTCATTCAGATGACTGGAATGTCCCCCCAAATCTTTCCTGAGCTGCTCTATGCCTGTCTGTACTGCTTTTTCCACTGCTGCAGTAATAGTGGGAGAGAGGAAAGCAGCTATAGCCTGTGAAATGGGCTTGTGGTTGACTTCCCTCCCTTGTTGCAGGTAGGGAGAGAGGTGGAGTGCATCCGTGTGATAGCTCCAAATCAGAGGCACCCTCTATATTGATGTCCAGGGCTGTGAGGCAGGTGACTGAGTGTCCAACTTGTGAGGCAGGTGACTGAGTCATTCAGGTGCTGCTGGCAAGCTTTGGAAGCAGATTTGTGAAGCGGTAGGTGGAAAGCGGAAAGATTGAGCTATTAACTCATGCGGAACCAGAAGCCAAAATTAATTTTTTAACACAAAGTTGCCTATCTATAAGGTATTTCTAACACACAGCATGGACATTCTTAGAATAACACCCCAAGATACATTCTGCTCTTAGTCCCAATTATCGGTATACCACATGTGTAAGACCTTTTCAATGTCTAAACAGGTTATGTACCCAACATTGCAATTTTTGTAACATAAAAATCAACCAACACTGTATAGAAACTGTAATGGTCACCTCTGTAAGTGTGGTCAGTGAATATATCATAGTGTAGGTTCACCTACAGCAGTTCCTGTTCCTAAAAGCCCAGCAAGCCTAATCTACTGGTACGTGCCTGCCCCCATAACACAGTGCTATGTTCACTGGCCAGGAATAGGAAGCTGAACAAAGGGTTAACCTCCCTGGTGGTATAATTATTTCAGATTTTTGGTGCTGAAAGCGGTACCATTATTTTGCATGGAAATTTGGCGTTTTATATTGTAGGCCTGTAATTCTTAGGAATAACTCACTGAAATCTATCCAAACAAGAGTCTAGTAAACATTCCAGGTAGGATAAAACTTGAAACACGAAATCATAAATTATAATTTAATAAATAATCATAAAAAATAATAATATAATAATAATAAATTTAATTCAATAATATAATCAAACCAAAAACACTGAAATTCGAAATATAGCACCAAGTTCGCACATCACTGAGCAAAGTCGCAAAATTGTTTTCAGTGTCTGATGACGAATTTCCCCACGAATCTTTATCACTCAATTCTGCAAGTGGTTCTGATTTACTATCGCTGTTCTCTAGCTGGTCTAAAACCGCTTTTGACCTAAAGGGATGCTTTTTGGACGCCTTGGACGTTTCTCAGTTTCCAGGCAATAAGAACAGTAAAAATGCAGGCAGGGCACAGGATAAAGCACTCGGGACAAAATGTATGTGAAATGGTTTGATACAGTAATGTTTTACTATGTGATTTCAGTGATTTTAGTGAATGTCACTTTTTGTCATTTTCAAATTTCCCACCGTTCCGTCCCCCGTACATCCCAACGCTCACAGGGGACGGAATCCAGATGACAGATGCCGGCATCTGCCGGATTGCATTGCCGGGGACACTGCAGGAGGGACATTGCGGGAGCGCAGGACAAGGTAAGTGATTGAGGGATCACAGAGCAGCGCAGCATGGTATTCCCGACTGTAGCTTGGGGTTACCACTTGTGATACTGAAATTTTACCCCGAGCTACACTCGGGAATACCGCCAGGGAGGTTAACAAAAGATTACTTGTGGTTTTAGTAGAAGTTGTCCACAAAGTCGTGGTCAGCAATAGCCAAAGGAATTGTCCAGGCAGCAGGAAGAAATATGGTCCAAAAACACAGTACAGGCAGTCGACTGACATCCAGGAACCAGGCAGGAACATGGTTCGTAAACAGTCCTGGGTCAGTACAGGCAGCAGGCAGAGATATGGTCAGCACAGCCAAAGTATTGGTCCAGGCAGCAGGCAGGCACATGGTCAATAAAAAGTCCTGGGTTATTACAAGCAGAAGGAAAATATATGGTCAGCACAGTCAAAATATTGGTCCAGGCAGCAGGCAGGAACATCAGGTTCAGGGCTTCAGTCAAGTAAGACCTGGGCACAGGGGTAAAGGCTTCTTCCTACCAAAATATCTTTGAAGCCTCCACACTCCAGACCCTGATCCAGAAATGACAAAACCTTAAAAAAAAAAAAAAAAAACACTAGTTTTCTCTACTTGAAACACTGCTCTGAAGCCCCTCACATATGTGAGACCCCTGTGTTATCTTGAATACTAAAGTAGCAAGGCAAAAGTTCAGTTCAAGTAACAGGCAAAAAACATGGTTAATCAACAGGCCGAGGTCAGCTCAGGTGGAAGGCAGAAACATGGTTAATAAACAATCCAGACGGCATGTAGAGGCATCATCGATAAACAGACCAGGGTCAGTTCAGGTGGAAGGCAGAAGAGTGGTAGATAAACAGTGTAGACAGCATACAGAGGCATAGTCGATAAACAGGCCAGGATCAGATAAGTTGGAAGGCAGAGGTATAATCAGTCGAAGCGGCAGGGATCAGCACAGATATTAGAAACAGGGCAATGGCAGGTTGTTAAAAATATGGGCACTATATTCACTAATATCTTAGCAAAGTGTGGTAACATTGGAAGCAGTCTCCGATGGGTAGGCCTAGCTGGGAAGGACATTGGGGACAATGAAAACTGATGTATCTCCTAATTCCCCCTATGCTGCATACCCAACATTTTTTTGGAATCTTTGGCCTGCTTCTGTTGGTGAAATGTTCTCTGGAAAATGTAGCTCGTAAAGTCGGCTAACAGAATCAGAGTGAATGTTTTCTGGCGGAGATACTTGTTGGTAGATTAGGGAAGTGACAATATTTTCTGTAAATTTAAAAAATGTGGTGAAATATGCATTATAAATGAGCAAACTAAAAATGTAAATTACAACATTTCTAAACCAGAAAAGGGATCTTCTTGTTGCTGAACAGGGCTGTAGCATCTGATCATCGAAATCCACCTCCAACCCTCCTCCCCCATGTAAAGACTATAATTTTGGATGCACGCGGGCTTTTGGATGGAACCATGTTGTCTGTTTATTTCCACCAAGGTGTCATTGTGGATGGTGGACAGGATGTACACATCTCCCCTATCCCTTCACTTCATGGCCAACATTTCGTTGTTCCTGAAACTTGCTGATTCCCTCCTTTGTAGCCTTGTGGTCACCAGATCTTATGGTAAGCACTTCCTGTTTGTTTTTGTTGTACAATAGGCCAAGATTTTCTGGAGGTACAGTTGGTGGAAAAGAGGCAGACTTGTGTAATAGTTGCTCAGGTAGATGTGATAAACCTTTTTGAATAGTGTAAATGCCAGGTTCCAGACAATTTTTCCACTTGCTGATGTATGTTGGGCACCACAGGGAGCTGGAACTGTGAATCTTTGCCTTCATACACACGGAATGTATACAAATACCCCATGGCTCTTTCACACAGCTTGAAGAACTTTACTCTATATCTGGCCTTTTTATTTTGAATGTACTGCATGATTCCCAGCCACCAGTGAAGTGGACAAGGGACTCATCCACACAGATTTCTTTGTCAGGGACATACAATTCAGTGAATCTCTGGAAAAAAAATAAGTAGTGGGCAAATTTTCTACTGCTTATATTAGCCAGGCTGATCTTTGGGAGGGCATTGTGTATTGTCGCTGAAATGGAGGAAACGCATGATCATTTCATAGTGTGACCTGGACATTACAGCTGAATAAATAGGCATTTTATGGATAAGGTGAGTGGTCCAATATGCATGTCCTTCCTTTTTTTTGTAGGCACCAAATTATTGAGGCCCAAAAATAATTTGAACTCCTCCACTGTGAGACCTTTCATTTCAAAGGATGGGCATAGGATGAATTGGGATTGTTTTCAATATATTGCTGGTAACAAAAGATTGGTCTGGTCCACAATCCACTGAAGTAAGCAGACAGGCAAAAATAAATAAAAAAAATAAATACATTTCTGAAACATTTATAGTGTTAGCCTGAACACCTGGCTGTGCAGTGAAAGTGGGAAATACATTTTAATCTTGAGGTGGAGGGCAGCCATAATGGGTTCACAAGTGCATCTTGTATGGGCTCTAATTCTTGGGGTCTGATGTGATACCCCAGTACTAGTACTGGGTCTTTCATCCAAAGGGTTTAGCACCTTTGGTGTTTGCCAATTTACCATTGGGGTGTATGGTGATGCTGGTGGCTGCCTGGTTTTCAGAGCGCCTTTTAAGAGTTGGATGGTGAAAGCTCCCTGCTGCTCTCATCCACCATACTGGGGATTTGAAATGTCTCCTCCCTAGTATAACATTTTTCAGACATTTTGTTGTATGATGGCTACACTGCTGATGGGCAGCTGTGTGATGGATACACTACTGATGGACAGCTGTGGGATGGGTAGACTGCTGATGGTGGCACTGATGGGCAATGTGAAACAGGTACATTGCTGATGGGCACTGATGGATGTTTTCCGATAGGTACACTGCTGATGGGCACTGATGGATAATGTGCGACAGGTACACTGCTGATGGTGGCACTGATGGATGATGTGTGACAGGTACACTGCTGGTGGCAGCACTGATGGGTGGCATGCGACAGGTATATTGCTGATGGGCACAGATGGGTGACAGCTACACTGCTGATGGCTACTGATGGGTGACAGGCACACTGCTGATGGGCACTGACAGGTGCAGATGCACTGCTGATGGCTACTGATGGGTGACACATACACTGATGATGGCAGCATTGATGTGTGGCATGTGACCGGTATCCTGCTGATGGGCACTGATGGATGACAGCTACACTGCTGATAGCTACTGATGGGCAACAGGTACACTGCTGATGGCCACTGATGGGTGATGTGACAAGTACACTTTATTCTGGGGCAGTGGGGTGTTGTGCACAGTACTGACAGATTGGTAACTCCCAGACTCTCTTCTCCTCACACAGGACTGTTTGTGAAGAGAATAGGCAGGTAACAGTGAGTTACCAGTCTTTGTTTACATTTTGATCTGCAGTGATTGGACACAGCAATCACATGGCAAAGATCTGCTGTCATTGGCTCTTTACCATGATCGGTGATGTGCTGTGTCCCCAAGAGCATGCAAACATGGCAAGTCTGGGAGGACATCACATTATGTACTCCTAGAACGAGAGTGGTCCTGCCCATCTGTCATTTTGCTATAGGCTGGGCAGGAACCGGCTAAGTACAAAAAATGTCATAAATAAGTGAATAAACATCAAAAGTACACATAAAGCATTGTGGGAGAGATTTACTACAACTGCAGCAACTACAAATAAACTGAAGAGGAAGCTAGTGGAGCACAATCTGTATTCTAATAGGTTCAGTGGAGTGTAGAGAAGACTTCAGCAGTCTAATAGACTCCGCATGTCTCAGTAAAGAGAACCTCTCACAGTAAAATTATATCACACAGGAGGCTATTGGCTCCTGATGTGATAGCGAGAATGTTTAGTGAAAACATTTTTAAAAATGGGTACACCCAAAAACGTCCAAAAAAATAATTTTTGAGCCCCTGCCCCCATGTATATGCAAATATGTATATAAAAGTCAAGAAAACATCACTTGTGCTACACATGTTAAGTATTGCTGCACATGTCGGCATGAGAGCAATAATCCTAGGACCATTTTTAACAGCAAAGGCCTTTAAAGTATTGCCTACGGAAAATTTTAGCTGCCGAAGTTTATCGTCTTTTCATGTGCAGGTGCAATTTTAAAACTCAACATGTTGGGCATTTATTTACTTGGTGCAACCTAATCTTTTATATCAAGAAAAGGCTAATATATTGCGTTTGTGCACTAAAATACTAGTGTATTTATTACAGAAAATGTGTACTTGATAAACCATTGCACAAATTTTTTGTAGCATATAAAAATAAGAAAACTGGAACTACCACTATTTTATCCCCCAGGTTCTTTGCTTTTCAGACAATATACAGTATACTGTTTGGGGATTAACAAATTTTACAGCCTAAAATGATTGATTTAATGTGTTTAAAAATGCAAAAGAGTTAATACTACTAAACAGCATAATAATAATAAACTACTAAAGGCCTGATTTACTACAGTGAAGAGCAGGTAATGTGTTTGTTTCTAAAATCCAGTCATGTGCAGAACTATTTATTTTTATTACATGATTACATATTTGAAATGAGCACTGGTTCATGTCATACTGTACACTTTATGCTAGTTAATCATCCCTTAAACAGAAACAGAGTAAAAAAGCAGCTTGTATGTTCATGCGCTGCCAGTTTTACTAGAATGGATTTGTCATGTATTTTGGAAAATTCTCTTTATTGTGATCAAACTTTTCATGACTGGAGATGCTTAGGATAAATTTATTAGTGTCAGCATTTGTTGGCTAGCTTGATATTAACTCTATGACTAATTTGCATTGTTAAACAACTTTTATATTTTGAAGAATATATAAGACTTGGTACGCTGAGTTAACAAACCCTGACTGACAAATGTGCAAAAATGTTAAAAAAAAGTACTTTTTTAATACAGTATTTATTTTATGTCATTGCATTTCACAGTTGTGGATTGTATTGTGTTTGTGTGCACTACAATTAATTTTGTTGTATGTTTTACTGAAAATATAGATTTGATAAAAAGAAGCACAAATATCATGCAACATAAAAAATGCAATTACCATCATTGATTATTTAAGAATGCTTTCAGAAAATATAATTAGAAAACCACATCTCCTATATGTGACAAATTCATATACGATGTATATACTTTAAATCTGCCACAACCCTCACAGAACTGCCACACCATTTCAATTTACTTAAAAATAAAATGGGTCTTTTTTTAGCACATCTTTATATAGTAACAATATAGTGGTATTTCTTTTTGAATTTGTTGTAGCCATAGCCATAGCACTGCATTTATGAACTTCCTGAATTTGTCGCATGCATCACAAACATAAATGGTACTGTCACAAGACGTCCATGAATTTGGTGCAGGACTTTTTAACCATTTGCCACCCGGCCTATAGCCGTTTGGCGGCCGCAAAAATGCATTAGCTTTCCGGGGTGTACACCATTTGGCGTCCTCCCACACATGCGCAGTTCGCGCGGTTGCAGAGCCGCGCAGCGGCGTGATCTGTCACCGGCCGTATACCTCGGACACGGCTGATGACAGATCTGAGTACCGGCCCCTGTTGCTGATACCATGTGACCTGCTGTGACCAATCACAGCAGGTCACATGACAGTTGTATACAATGGATGGCTTCATTCATGCCATCCATTGTATATTAGTGTCTAGCTGTGAATGGTCATAGCTAATCACATGCACATGTCATGTGATTAGCTGTGGCCAAATCACAGCTAAACACAAAAAAAAAAAAACCTGAATGAATCGATGTTATTCAGGTAAATGCTTGCTTATTCTAATGCTATAAGCAAATTGTGTAAAAAAAAGAAAAATACTGATCACTTCCCCAAAGTAGTACAATGTTACTATGGTAACATTTTACTACTTTGGTCATAGTAAAATATGAAAAAAAATCCTAAAAAAAATAAAAAAGAATGTAATAATTAGAAAACCACATCTCCTATATGTGACAAATTCATATACGGTGTATATACTTTAAATCTGCCACAACCCTCACAGAACTGCCACACCATTTCAATTTACTTAAAAATAAAATGGGTCTTTTTTTAGCACATCTTTATATAGTAACAATATAGTGGTATTTCTTTTTGAATTTGTTGTAGCCATATCCATAGCACTGCATTTATGAACTTCCTGAATTTGTCGCATGCGATTCCCAGAGCTCTGGGGAAATGTCCAGAAGTGGTCCCTGGTGGTCAGGCTGGGCCGGGAGTGTCTTAGGGGCCCCGCTGGGGTCCGCTGCGGCCCGGATGGCAGCGGATTGGGGCTAGGAGCGCAGGAGCTCCTAATGCATGTCCGCTCCCGCCGCCATCTTAAATATAGTTGAATATACTATAGAATACCTTGAATATAGATCATTATTCCTGAGTGACCACCGACATGATCAGGCGTATTTACAGTGCCTAACTTTTCGCCCCTTACTTAATGGGACCGTGATATCCTTTAGGATACAGTGGGTGTACTTACACCTGGTATTGTGCTATCCACTCAAATCCAAGCACGCAAACACCGGAACATTGGGCCCCATCGAATACAAATACACTGGTTGGTGGGAGGAGTCCAGGGAGACTAACTAATAAAAAATAAAAAAATATAAAAAAAACAATATATATATATTTTTTTCATACTGTCACCAGTCAGTGTCCCTGTTCACCGCCATGCCAGTTATATGATGATGCTGCACTGCACTGGTGACAGTATGTATAAAAAAAAATAGTGAAAATAATTTTTTTAATTTTTTTAATTTCCGAAAAATTATGACAAAAAAAATACAACTTCAAAAAACTCGCCATGCCTCTTATGAAGCCTGTTGGACTGTCTACTTTACAAAAAGGGGTCATTTTGGGGGATATCTGTACTGTTCTGACATTCTTGGACCTCAAGAAATTAGATTGGCTGTCAGTACTTCAGGATTGATCAATATTCAGATCTATACCATAGTTTGTGAACTCTATAACTTTCCTACAAACTGAATAATTCATCCTAATTTGGGTTATTTCTATAACAAAAACAAAGAAAAATGTGTTTTTTTTTCAAAATTTTCGGTATTTTTTTGTTAATTTAGCAAACAATAAAAACCCCGGCAGTGATTAAATACCACCAAAAGAAAGCTCTAGTTGTGTGAAGAAAATGATAAAATTTTAGTTTGGGTACAATGTTGTATGACTGCGCAATTGTCATTCAAAGTGTGAGAGCGCTGAAACCTGAAAAATGGCCTGGGCAGGAAGGCGTAAAATTGCCCGGTATTGAATTGGTTAATAGACCCATACCAGCCAAAAAGTGCCACAACTGATTTATTGGAACGCCCTGGTAATGTTTTGTGGGTTCTCATTTTAAAAAAAGTGTGTTTTAGTATGTGTGCTAAAACCCAATAAGAAGGCCATGTTTTAAAATACTTTAAACAAATTACAATTATACATAAAGTAAATGTATAAAAGTACATTCTCTGCATGAACACTCTTTCTCAAAATTCCCCTCTAATATTATTATATTACACGGGTTTTAAATAGTGCCAGAAATGTGTGCTGTACGTTATCAAATACAGGCAGACAGTACAGTTTCAATACAAATCAACACAAAATGGTTCAAAGTGCTTTGATTATGGTACCATAACCCCTTCCTGCCAATGACACACAAACATGCGACCTCACAGAACTGGGCTTTTTTCCGTGGGGCTGCATATTTGTGCACCTGTCTTTGTGCTGGGAGTGCGCCACACAGCGCGCTGCCAGCACAGAGACCAGGGTGTCACTGAGAGCCCCGGGTCCCGGTCCGGGTCACATGATCACTGTGATAATGAGTATCAGGGTGCTGCGCTAAGTGGCTGATAAGTGGCAAAATAAATAAATCACATAAACACTTGGGGTAGGTAGGCAGTGCAGGAAGATCATCTCTATACTATGATAGCTGTGATACCCTCTGATTGGCTATCACAGTGATCAGTCACTGTACAGCCCACCACCCTTGTTTTCTTTTCTCTATGAATGGAGGAGAGAGATATCTCTCTCTCTCCTTGCATAGAGAAAAAAAAACAGTTTGTTAAAAAAAAAAGCTAAATAAATATTAGAAAATAAAAAATAAAGAAAAAATACCTAGATCAAGGTTTCATCTACTTCAGTGCCAGGGTTAGTGTTTAGGTCAAGGTCAAAGGTCTTAGTCAAAGGTCATGATTTAAAAAAATGGTATCAGTGTCAGTTAGTGTCAGTGTGTTTTAGATAAAAAAAAAAAAAAAAAAAACAATGTGCACTTTTGTTTCTGGGCTGTACTGTGGGTACAAACAACAAATAACATATACATATATGGTATTGCTTCGATCGTCAAAAGCTGTAAAAATTATTTTGGGTTGTTCTTTGGTGGTAGGTTATGGTAGTAACAAGAAATACACAGCTAAATTTAAAAAAAAATTTTTTTTTTTTACTATTTTGGGCCAGTTTTCCATTGATAATAAAAAAAAATCAGGAGATATCCATTACCATTTACCACCAAATGAAAGCCCGGTTTGTCCTGAAAAAAAACAAGGTGTAATCCACCTGGATGTACAAAGTAGTTGTGATGATATGTACGGTTTTACGATCACATGTCAAAGTTGCAAGATTGTGCTTAGGCGTTAGGATTTGTTTTACCCTTAGGCGTGAAGGGGTTAAACATCTAAAAAGCATACTTACCAACAGTCACGGATTCTCCGGGACAGTCCTGCTTATTGGTCCTATGTCCTGTGACGTCTGTGTCCCGAGCTGCATCCCAATTTCTGTAATGTACACACCTTTTTCCTACCTGTTTATTTTGGTCCAGAGGCTGAGACATGGCATTGTAAAGGGATCACTTTCATCTGATAGTAGGGGACTGCAATCGGGTCTGCAGGTAGACTCCAATCCTTGCAGGAAGCTTGCACTAAGCCATGCGCTGCCTCCCCCCCCCCCATCAGTGGCACAGCATGCTCTGTTTGTATTGTCTGCTGCTGTTTACACCATAGGAGAGCAGTCCAGCTGCAGAAAAATCTTTTCAGCAGTATAAGTGGTAGTACGATGTCCTATTAATACTACGCTGGATGTGAGAAGTGTTAGTCACTGATATGTGGGGGGAGGAGAGGGGTACAGGAGTATTTTGTGGAGTACAGTATTGACAGAGGTGTATTTTGGGGGGTACAGAGGTATGCAGGGGGCACAATGGTGGCAGAGGTAGAAGAAGGAAGTGCAGTGGTGGCATGGGGAACTTTGGTGGCAAAAGAGTGAGGGGGAGTGCAGTTGTGGAGAAGGAGGTACAGTGTGCAGAAGTGTTTGTGGGGGGGGGGGCAGTGGTGGCAGTGGTGTGTTCTGGGGTATAAAGGTTCCTGGGGGTGGACTTTGGTGACAGATGTGCACAGCAGTGTGGGATATTGTATCTTTATATTCAGTGTATATATATATGTATATATATATATATATATATATATATATATATATATTGAATATTCACGTTATTGACCAAAAGGATAGCCAAGGACTCCTTACTATGTTCATTTATGCACGGGGTAATTACCTTACCTTTGTTATGTTGGGTTAACCTATTTTTGGATAAATATGTGGAAAGTCAGGGGGAGTTTCAGAGCAGGTTAATTACAAATCTGCCAGCACTGTAAGATGCTAGTTTGTCTGATTAGATTTGGAAGGGTCCTAAATATTCACAGTGTACTTGTTTGTGGTGAAGAGAATTTCAACATGGGTGCTGTGTCCACCTTTGTACAAGGATGTTAAGGGTTGCAGATTTGCCATAAACAAGACAAGGTGTATCTATTTAACTTTTTAATTAAAATCTAGGCATACAGCTGTTCTAGGTCTAGACACATTGTTTTTAATACATAAGATCAAACATGCTCATATAACCAACCAATCAGATTGCTCGACAGTTTGGTCAATGGGAAAAGGTGTACATTAGGGAAGGTTTTTTGGTTGAGTGGTGTCAGGAGACAGTGTGACAGGAAAAAAGTGGGTTCTCTGAAAGGTGTTTGATGATTGCATAAGTATTCTAACTACCCTGTCATCTGCCTTGTCTGTACCTCTGTTTTATGGATTGTCTCTGAGCTAATTAAATGCACCTCTCTGGAAAAGAACTGGTGGACTAGTTGCTGCTGAAAAATATATCTATATGATATAAGACAACAAGAAGGAGTGCAGTTGCGGCAGAGGTATGTGGGGGTGGGGGTGGGGGAGTGTAGAGGGCCGGTGTCTGCAAAGGTGTGCAAGAGAGTACAGAGGTGACAGGGTTTTGCAGTGGTAGCAGAGGTATGCTCAAGGAGTACATGGGGTGTGAGGTGGCTACAGTGGTGGCAAAGGTTTACAGGGGGCGAGCAGGGATGTGTGAAAGAGTTTAATAATGCAGAGGTGTTTGCATAGTTGCCAACTTCCTGATCTTACCAGAACAGTAAGTCTGTGTGGACAGCAAGGTCAACCTCTGCTAGCCCATGTCCATCTCCGTATTCCTACCCTCCATATACCTTTACCAAGACCTTTTACTTTTAGGAGTCCTTGGCTTTTTGTCATGACTCCGGCTTCGATTCATAGGTTCATGATATGAGATAGAATTACTCTGTTTTACTACTGCTCCAACAGTTGACTTCTTTCAGTCTCACTAGGCTTTGCTATTCATTGATTAGTTCTCAGTTGCTGCAGATATTTCTTTTGATACCAATATCTGTATTTTTTATTATTTATTTAATTGTCCTTTTTTGCCTCACCAATAATTTGAACTTACCTCCTCAGAACTTATCTATGTAATCAAAAGCATGGCTCATGCTCTCGGTCTTCCCTAATTTTCCATTCTTCTTTCCCTTCTTGACCCTTCTTACCATCCCTGGTCTACCCTCTCAACGCAACTCTCCCTCTCCACGAAACTCTCCCTCCTCTCCCCCCTTCGTTGTTTCACCTTTATTCCACTTTTGGCCCTCCCATCCCTTCCCAACCTCACTTAGCCCCTAACATCCCACAGTCTGAAGGTATGGGACATTGTTTTGAGCGGATAACAGAAAGAAAAAAATTACTTTATGGGCACCAAAACTATGTTAAAAAGTACAACACCTTTATTAACAAATCGAAAACAAGGACACCAAAGTTAAAACAAGCATACATATACAAGCATACATATACTTTGCAATTTAGCATTGTATGAAACGCCTTTCCAAAGGGTTGCTGTGCCCCCCCCCCCCCAAACATAAATGTAGTATTCCATAGATGAGGGCTTGATATCTCCAATTCTACCAATTCTATCACCAGGTCATTTCACCGGATTTCTTACTATGCTAAATTGCTATGTATATGTATGCTTGTTTTAACTGTGGGGTCCATGTTTTAGATTTGTTAATTTGTTGTACTTTTAAAATTTTTATGTCCATTTTTTCTTTCCTTCATTTGCATTCTAGTTTGCATTGGGACTTGGCATGTTTCTATATTTTTATATCCACAGCGCCACCCTGTGGTGACATATCCACTCTCCCATACTGCTTTTCTGATCAAACTCATGTCTTCTTTTCTCCTTTATTGCCTGATGAGCACACAGGGTCTTTTAAGTACTGGTCATAACATGGTTTCATTCAAGTCCATTACTTCTTGACCTTGTGTTCTTTCCCCACCTAGGTCTGTCTTCAGGAACACCATGAAGCACCCAACTCGGAATTCTTCCTCTACCTGCAGTAACATAATTGGATAATGTCTCTGCGGAAGTTGGATGCTTTTCAATTCACCACAATTCCCTTTAAGCACACCTTTCTTCACTTTATGGGTGCTCACAGTCCATTATTTGTTGACCTTGTGTTCTTTCTGCACCTGAGCCTGTCTTCAGGAACACAATCATGCACCCAACTCGGAATTGTTCCTCTACCTGCAGTAACATCTTTGGATAATGTCTCTGTGGAAGTTGGTTGCTTTTCAATACACCACAATTCCCTTTAAGCACATCATTCTTCACTTTCTGGGTGCTCACAGGCTTATCCACCCCCTATACTCTTGCCTCAATGCGCAGAACCAATTCACTATCATATATTGTTCAATGGGACTGTGTCAGGGATCGCCACGGCGCATAGGTCTGTGCATGCGCAGATTGCCAAAACACACTAACACACAGGCGCTAGGACCTGGGCGCCCGCGGCGGCAGTTGCGGCCTAGCATGCACACTCGCGCACACGGGCGCGTGCTTGTCACCAATGACAGCGCAGGGCTCTCTATTTAAAGCCAGCTCTTGCAATGCTCAAGTGCCGTATGGTCTTATTCCTGTGTTCCTGTTCCTAGTTCTGAGATTGCCTTGTTGCCGAACCTGCCTGACCCGGATTAACATGATCCTCTCCTGCCCTGATCCCTGGCTTGTCTGACCATTCTTCTGCCTTCTCCTGTTTACCTGACCTCCTGTTGCTGAACCTGGCCTGTGACCCGTTTATCCTTTTGCCTGCCGATCTGTACCGTCTGCCTCTGCTGTTACCGACCTGGCCTGTCTGACTATGCTACACACTACCTTTTCACATCTGGCTCTCACCTGCTACCTACCCCTGGCAAAACCACCTCTACCACAGCTGGTTGTACTCGGGAGGCGTGACCTGGTCTCAGGCTGCTTCAAGTCCATCCCCACCATCAGGGGCCCTGGTGAAACAGCAGACTGAGGCTTAGACTCCGCGCCCTGAGGAATTCCAGCCTGTGGGTCGCTGACAGGCTGTGACTTAGCAACACCCATGGATTTAGAGGACTGGGGTGGAATAGCCACTCAATATCATACCATCTCAATACCCACATCAATACATCCATTCTGGAAACCACTTATGAAGTCCTTTTTGTATGGTACCGGGCCACTGTCAGGATTGCTAGTATGAACCCAATTACAATAGGTTTTTCAGAGGTTGTGATTAATGTGGGGACATGGTCTACATTTGATTTTCTCTCCTTTTGGTTGGTTTTAGTTGTTTCTCCTTGTTATGTAGACCCACCCTAAATTTATCAGCTCTAATCCCATGTATTTGACCCCATGGTGGTTTCATAGGCAATTAAATAGTAGCACTTTTGACCTGCTCTGACACATGTCAAATTTGCCAGATGGAGTGGTTCCATGCCAATGTTCACTATCTAATTGATGATGGTTTTCTGCAGGCCTCAATACTAAACATCCATCTGAGTTTTTAAAAATTACCCACCCAAGGATGCCAATCTTTACACCCTACTGAAAGGCCATAAAAATGCCCAGAATCCACCAGGTAGGCCAATCATATCAAGTGTAAATGGCCTAAACCAAAAAATAAGTCTCTTGACCAAAGATTATTTGATGCAACATATACAAACATTGCCTTTTCATATGAAAGATATTATACACCTTACAACAATTAATGGAATCTGTGTATTTGATGATACTCTACTGGGTACAATCAATATCGAGCTGTTATATTCCAGTCTACCTTGTGATAAAGGTTTTAGGATTATAGGATTTGCTTAAGGAAATAAGGATAAATGTGCAGGCATACAATGCTTATATTGTTTGCCTTGGAGTTTTTCCTTATGCATAATATTTTCATCTTTGATGACTCTCACTACATTCAGTGTGTGTTGAAGATGGACAACTTGTGCCCTGTCAGATGCTAAGCTGTACCTGATTGGTGAGAATGCTAGCTGTTCACTTTAGAGAACTTATCGGTGTACCTATGACACATCAAGCATGGAACATGTACATTGGTGATGTTCTGATCCTCTGAGATGGTCTGTTTACTTTATTACTTTAAATTTTTTTGAACATCTAAGTTTTCACAATGTTCATTCCTCATTTCACAATCATACATGATATTTCACAGATTGCTTTCTTATGTGTGACAGAAGGATGAAATCAATATTCTTTTCTCCAAAACTATACAGGAAACTTACAGCAGAAAATACAATCCTAAATGCAGCAATCTCTTATCCTGCTCATTTAATCTGGAGTGTTCAAAGGGCCAGTATTCATGTGTTAAACTAAATTGTAATAGGGAAGGTGACTTTGAAATTGAAGTGGAAAAGTAATGCAATTGCCTCCTAAGACATGGATACGGCCATGGTTGTCTTAAAAAGCTTATGCATTTGCTAAAAAATAGTCAGTGGGATCTTTAATATCAAGGTGAAAAACAACCTGGGTATGGTGTTGTTTGCATCACATCTTATAATAATCAAGCCAATGAAATTCAAAATATTTTCTGTAAACACTAGCATATTCTTTTTGAGGGAAGTTTGTTAATAACTATGCAAGCATTCATTTAGGACATAATATGGGAACTTATTGAAATGGCAACACACAGAATTTGATGCAACTGTGCCAATTAACCAGTCAGCTTCCAACTTCAAATCTGTCCCTTTGGAACTGTTTAATTCTGAGTAATTTTTATTAAATTCAAAGTGTAATTAAATAAAAAATAGGGACCCATGCTCCAGGGACATTTAGGTGTATATTATGCCCACACTCTCAGTATATAGTGGTAGATAACCCAAAGATTTTACCTAATGGACAAAAAAAATAAATTCTGAGACATTTTGTAACACAACCGGGGTTATTTATCTGTTGAGATGTGGGCGTGGTTGTTTCTATACTGGAAAGACAAAGAGACCACTGTGGAAATGTATCTATAATTATGTATATACAATTTTGCAAAGCATTATTAGCCCTGCAGGGAGGCAAGCAAACATGACTATCATACAAAAGGGGGTGATTTTGATAGAAGGATTTTACAAATAGAAACTAAATGGATTAATTAACTGAGAGCCAACTATACACTCAGATTAACTGAGCAACATTCTTTTGTGTCTTGTTTGTGAATGTGGGCTATCTGCATGTTCTACATGTTATTTATTGAAGGAGTTATTGTCTTTACCTATTTATCTACTTAATAACACCTAGTAGTTCAGCCATTTTTAAAATAATAGATTTAGCATATTTGTATGAGTAGTAAAATTATATATGTTATACAAAAATGTGTATTTTACTAATCTTGTACTTTATATTTTAATTATTGATGGTTGTGTATATATTGTATTTTTGCAGTGTATTTTTTGCATTAATAGTTCATTGTTATCTCTATCTCCCTCCCTCCTGGGGATGACAAGTGATCGTTACCGCCATACTGTATATATATATATATATATATATATATATATATATATATATGTGTGTGAAGGTGTGGTGCTTCTAAGTTGACTTAGTAATTTCCTTAATGGTGTTAGCATGCCAAAATATTAGTGTGGCATTATTTCTGGTGGCCGTGTTGTGGTGACCCATTTTTATCCTTCCCCAAATGGCTTCCGTGATTGATTTTTTCTGTGATCCCAGGTACAAAGTAGAGGTTCATCAATTGCATTTTATAGTGAGGAGATTTCAGCATCATTTTAGGTAGGGGTTTCTTCACAGTGAGGTTAAATTACGGAATGCTATATTTAAGGTGCTTGAAATGGCAACAACACTAATAGATTATAAAAAAAGGCTGGATGATGTTCTTTCAACTAATAATAACTAAAGTTATAAATATTAACTAGTAGCCGACCGCAGATAGCCGAATGACGGCTGCACTGCGGCCGGCCAGTTCTGGGTGGACGTCATATGACGTCCTCCCAGAACGCACTCTCCTGCGCGCCCCAGGGGGCGCGCACCCGGCGATCTCCGTGATCGCTGTGTCCTACGGACACAGCTGATCACGTGATGTGGTAAAAGGCCAATCACAGCGGCCTTTTACCACGTGATCAGCGGTGTCCAATGACACGCTGATCAGAGGGAAATGCAAGTGCTGGTTCTCGGCTGCACTTTCCTCATGCTGTCAGATCGTGAGGAAAGTACTGCCGAGAACCGGCAGTTGTCAGAGCGAGGATCGGCACCGATCATCAGGGCACTGATGATCAGTGCCCTGATGATCGGTGCCCAGCAGTGAAACCCGCAAGTTCCGCTCACCTGTGCCCAGCAGTGCGCCCACTAGCTCCGCCCACCCGTGCCCAGCAGTGCACCCACCTGTGCCCAGCAGTGCACCCACCTGTGCCACTCTGCAGTGCCACCTACCTGTGCCCAGAAGTGCCACCTACCCGTGCCCACCTGTGCCTACCCACCTGTGCCCACCCACCTGTGCCCACCAGTGCCACCCACCTGTGCCCACCCACCAGTGCCGCCCACCAGTGCAGCCCAGCAGTGCTGCCAGTCAGTGCCACCAGTCAGTGCCCAGGGGTTGTGCCAGTCAGTGCCGCCAGTCAGTGCCCAGCAGTGATGCCAGTCAGTGCCGTCTATCAGTACCCATCATCAGTGCCGCCTATCAGTGCTGCATATTAGTGCCGCCTATCCGTGACACCTCATTAGTGCTGTCTATCAGTGCCGCCTATCCGTGCCACCTCATTAGTACTGCCTATCAGTGCCCTTTAGTGCTGCCTATCAGTGCCCATCAGTGCTGCCTCATCAACGCACATCAGTGAAAGAAAAAATATCTGTTTGAAAAATTTTATAAAAGAAACAAAGAAACTTTTTTTTTTTCAAATTTTTTGCAGTTTTTTTATTTATAGCGCAAAAAGTAAAGTGCCCAGTGGCGATTAAATACCACCAAAAGAAAGCTCTATTTGTGAGAAAAAAATGATCAAAATTTCATATGGGTACAATGTTGCATGACCGCACAATTGTCAATCAAAGTGCGGCAGCGCTGAAAGCTGAAAATTGGCCTGGTAAATAAGGGGGTATAAGTGCCTGGTAGGCAAGTGGTTAAAGGGTAATAGAGCAATATTTTGATCCAGGGAAATGATCTGTCTGTCCCGGAGGGTAGGTAAGAATTTTTTTCGCTTCTGCACAGGAAAGGAAATATTAATTTGCTTTATTCTGTACTACAGCTTCAGGAGTTGTGAGAGGCTGAACATGATGGACATCACTCTTTTTTCAAACATATCAATTATGTGCAAATAAAACAAAAAGGTAAGGTTGATCGCACAGTCACATCCAAGCATTGGAAGATCAATAGGCATACATTAGTGGTTTTCCACAAAGCGCCTTATTATGTAACTATATAGGTTATGGGAAACACAATCTTACCTAATTTAAAATGGTTTATAGGAAACAAAATCATGCTAGCTCTGTGGATTGAGACATTGGGATGTCTGTGGATTGTACGTTTGTATGGGCAGGACTTATTTTCCTACTTTCTTTGCTGTTATTATTATTTGTTGCTAAAAAAAACTATATTTACTTGTCATTTGAACATGTAAAACATTGTGTAACCTGTACTACCCACACTTGCAATATATATTTGTATAGCTCCACATGGTGCTAAAACAAATAATAATCATTATCATCATCATTTCCAAGTGGAGGCATATGAAGGATTGATTAATAGAGTTCTCCACCTGTAATATAAACAGTGTTGATTAACCAATTAACCACTTGCTGTCTGGGACACTTTTACATTTTCACACACATGTTAAAATCAGCATTTTTTGCTGTAATTTTACTTAGAACCCCCAAAGCCTTTAAAGGTTACCAGTGTAGAGTTAATCATGAATGATGGCTGTAGAATCATTGTTCTCACTCTGACATTCCTATGGATTTTTATCTTATCAAAATTTATTCTTTTTTACCTTTTTTTGATTTAGTTGTATTGCTATCAAAAGGGACTAGCAAGCCCCCTATGTGATAGTTTTGGGAAGGTGACAGGCACTCTTTATGGAGACATCAGGGGTCTTTTAGACCCCCAGTGTCTCTCCTGCTCCCCAAAGCAGCTAAACAAGCACAGACTGTGCTCAGTTAACTGCTTTCCAGCTTGCTGGCAGGGAGCAACAGCTCTGAAACAAGAAGTAAAAAATCATCATTACATCTGGCTTTATTAATTACAGAGAAGATGGGGGAATGGATGTTCCTCCATCCCCTCTGTGTGAAGCTGTACTGGCTGTTTACCACAGTCATGGGCTCCTCAGAGAAACAGGAGAGCTCTGGAACCACTGTGAGTGGTGGGAGGAGTGCGGCCCTTTTCGGTACCATAAAAGTCAATTTTACTAGACAGCTGATCACCAGCTTTAAAAAACAATACCAAGATCATGTTTTAAGCCATGATCTAGGTATAACCACTAGCTGACAGACAGTATATACAGTATATGCAATGTGTTCAGCAAATGATTAGATTAGGGAAATCTGTTTTCATATGTAACTGATAATCATATATTTTTGTAATCCAGGCAATCCAGGTAATTGATTATATACTTGTCTACAGTCTGGAAAAACTTGCATGCAAAAAAGTACAGCTTGCTGTATGCTAGCTGGGGAAGCATAATTTATTATGCATAAAATAAAAATATAACCTTGTGTTTATGAAAAAAACATACAAACACATGTCACTATGAAAAACAGATAACATTTCATCTCTAACCACATATTTTATTAGTATGTTTGCTTTTAAGGAGGAATAAACAAGCACATTCACTTAATTTTGCATGCATTTACATGTGAGAAAAATTCCTATGAATATAAAGTATTGAATCATGAAAATTATCAGACCCCATCAGAAAGTTGTTTTACACAGAATCACTACAATTTTCTGGTGCATCATGGCAGCATAACATGGATTAATGTCCCACCTCTTAACCCAAATGGACAGGTTATCTACAAATGTGCCTCAACCACATCACAACTTAGTCTTTTCTCTGTCCTTGCCATGGATAGATTATTTGTTTTTACTAAACATGATTACGTTTTTCATCATACAGTCTTCTTGTGGTTTGTCAGCCAATCTAATTTTCTCTTGGTCTAAAGTACCTGTCTCATAAAACTCTAATGGAGGTGTAAGGGACCGCCGAGCGGCACCACTAGCACTCCACTGGTCAGGCGTGCCCAGAGTGCGGAGTCTAAGCCCCAGGGCACTTGTTCACCAGGGCCCCTGATGGTGGGGATGGACTTGTAGTACCCCGGGACCAGGTCGCCACTACTGAGCACACCTGTCAGTGGTAGGGGTGTTCGCCAGGGGCTCCAACCAGGGAGAGCCAGATGTGAGGAGGTCGGGTGACCCCGATGGGATGGATGGATGGCTGAGCAAGTGCGAAGTCAGACAGGCCGAGTTGGTAACGTAGAGGACGGTTAGGTACAAGGGAGCAGGCAGAGAATCGTCGGGTCACACACCAGGTCAGCAACAGTAGGTCAGATCTAATGAGGGGCATCCAGGGAGAGAGGTCAGGCAAAGCAAGGGTCTGGGCAGGAGAAATCAGCAGGTCAAGAACAATCCGGGTCAAATAACTTACAAGGCACAGGTTCAGAATCACAGGAAGCAGGTAAGACCAGAAGGCAACGAAATGACAGCTCAGGGACATTTAAATATCCCGCCCTGCGCTGCCATTGGTGCCCAGCGGGTGGCCGCGGCTTCTACTGCGCATGCGCGAACTCGAACGCCGCGGCCGGGCCGGACCTAGTGCCCGTGTCCCTGCACAGGGAGGAGCAGTGCGCCTGCGCCGGGACCATCGCGGCAGGGATCGAGGGGATCCCTGACAGGAGGCATCCATTAGTGTGTCCTGTTTTCTGTGCTTCAAGACATTTGGAATACAATGCTTAAACAGCATTTTCTGATTCTTGACAATTTCAACCAGTTTTCTTTTCTTCTCTCCACTCTGTGTTTTCCTGCATAACAGCAGTGCCCCCACTTTGCTTTTGAGTACCTTGTCAATGATGAGGACTATTGCCCTTCTAGTGCCTGAGCCTAATGGCCTTAGTATGCATGCACAACACCATCAAGGGCTGTCATTCTTTGCATTGAGGAATAGTCCTTCAAGATGATGGCCAAGCCTTCTGGATGCTACTGTGCATGCATCAGTTGCCGGAGGAGAAAATCATGAATATACAAAACAAGATCTGAGCAGTCATGTCTTATCAGTGTATGTATGTACCCAAATACCTGAATCTTAGCACCCTCTCCTCTTCAATATTCATGATCAGATGGGCCCATTGGAGAATGAAGGGATTCTAGATCAAGTTCTTTGAGTGATCTGAAACACAAGAGATCTACAACTACTGATCAGAATCTCACATAGCTGTCGTAGTGGATACATGAATCAAATTTGTTCAAATAATAATCCATTGTGCCAGAGAAAACTGAAATTCTCATCTCAGATATCAGCCATTGGGGCTTCAGTGCTCACGTTTGGGATCTATCAGTGCAAGGAGTTCCTTTGAAGGGGTAGCTTGGTTTCAAGGGGTCATGATTGTGATAATGTCATCACAATTCCTGCTTCCAGAAAAGCTAAACCTGATTGCATGAAGATTGAGAGGCAGTAACTCTTAAGTCTGGTAGGCTACCAGGTGGTATACCCTCATGAAGGTTAAAAACATTCCACCAAAAATGAATGAGGCATTTCCCTGACTGAACATGACTGGGAAAGTGTTTGCAATACCATACATAGAGGTTCCCTGAATGTCACCATTCAAGAGCACAGTTATAAATTATACTCTCGGTGGTACAGAATGCCACCGCTCCTACACAAACTTTTCCCACAAGTGTCAGAGTGCTGCTGGAGATGCAATCTAGAAGAAGGATCAGTGCTCCATATATGATGGCAATGCCCTGCTCTGCAACCATGTCAGACTAGCATCTATAATATTTTTGTTAAAGTCCCTACTTACCCCTTAGGCTTTTCCCCGCTATAATACTTACTGCATCATTCTACAGTCATGAAACACTCCTATCACAAATCACTGTCTATGCACAACACAGACACATAAACACAGCACATATTTGCAAACCACTGTTCTGGAGACAAAAACATACCCCAGAACTGGAGCATTGATTTAAGTGCTGAAATATGTTAATGGAAATGGAGAAATTAATTCACATTTCACAGGAAAGGCTGATGTTATTCAATAAAACATGGGTATGGTAGTATCATTACAAGACCACAGTGTGGTACATGAATGCCATTTCTTTTTTTTTTTCTTCAAATATTGCTATTTTCACCTTATTACAAAGAAATATGCAATGAGTGTGGGTACATATACTTAATGCAAGACGTCAGTACCATAAGAGTACATCTTATCCATGAACAAGCTGACAAGAGACAGGTTTCCAATAAAATACTAACAGTAAATAATCATAAAAAACTCAAACATCTAACTTTCTATAGGTGCCGCAACTTCCAGTTCTCTAAACAATGTGCTCCTTTATTACTTTTATATGTCTTTATTTGTTTGTATCCATAAGCTACATGCACCTGTGCGATCACTTCAGATACACTAGGTGTTTCAGCAGACTTCCATTTTCTCATTATGCATATGTGGGCTGTAAAAATTATCTGCATTGTTATATTGTGGAGTTGTTTATGAATGTGGTCTAGACCAATGGTGAGGATTGCTAACTCTGGATGTTTTGTCAAAATAATACCTGTTACATGAGAAATCAGTCTAAAAACTGTGAACCAGAAGCTTTTCCTTTTCAATATTTTTATTAGAAAGAGTTTTTGAAATATATAACAGGCTCATTATATGCCCATGCAGGGGCAGAGATGATCAAAACCATACAAAAGCATGCATTAACCAGTCAGCACAATGCCAACCAGCACCAAAGGGGAATGGCAAAAAAATAAAAACCAAACAATATCAACAGCATTCCGCCGTCCATTCTAAGGCAAAAAGCACTACCGAGAAGTATCAACTCGAAAAAAATAAAAGAGAGACCTAAAATTAAAAAAAAGAGAGTCATAGGAAATTGGAGAGAAACAGGGAGAAAAAATCAGGAGAAAAAAAAAATCACTGATCCAGGCCCCGCACGGGCAACAACTATAGGAGGCCATAACTAGTGGGAGGTAAGGATGGAAAGGAATTTATCCAAGGTTCCCAAACCTTAAGGAATCTCGGTTGGGAATCTTGGAGAATGCTGGACATCTTTTCTTGTTCAAACTTTTTATTGGTATCAAAACATAAGGGTAAAGACAATAATTGTAGGCAATAGACAGCATATTGACAACAGAATATCGGGGAAATGTATGTACAGTATTACTGTCTTCAAATAAAGAGGGAGAGAAAGAGTCAAGGTAACAATGTAGTATAACTTATGTTGTTAAATATATTAATAAGAAGAAAAAGAGAAAAAAAAAGGGGGGGAGGGGGTAAAGGAAGAAATATAGTAGCAATAGGTAAGAACATGTCAAAGAGAGTTTGTTCAGTGGGGATAAAGACTCTCCAGAGCTACGTGGGGAGTTAGGGGGAGACAGGGGATGGCCAAGGAAAAGGGAGGGAGGGAGGAAGAAGGGTGGTGAGGAAGGTGGCTCCATGATTTGTGGGGAAGAGTGAAATTAGGTTGTTTGACTGGCTAGGGATGGTATCAGGAAAAAGCGGAAGATTTGTTGCTTGTGTATCAGGGTAGAAGGAGGGATTCATCAAAAGTTTGCGGGAGGAAACACTCTACCCAGGGATTCCAGACATTCAGGAACTTAGGAATTGTATCGAGAATTGTGGCTTCAACCTTTGCATGTACCATGGCTTGCGTTACTCTGATTTTGACAGCAGCAATGCTTAAGGTGGGGGTTTTCCAGGATTTTGCAATGACCTGTTTGGCTGCTGTGGTTATTTGCAGGAAAAGTTTGAGCTGGACATCTTTTCATTAATTATCATAGCATTCATTTGGGTCTTCTCCCCCTGGAAGGCAACTGAAGAGGTCCTCCAGGCTTGAGCTACAGTACGTTTGGCCAAAATAAATGAGTAGGATGCCAATTTCTTACAAAAAACCCACAAGAAAGAAAGGATACAGCACCTCACTAATGAACTGGATATATTTATTGGATATAAAAAATGACAATGCACATCCCATACATTCCCTCCCCCCACCTCCCACCCAAAAACAGGCCCCTACCCCCAAAGAAAACCCCTCCAGAAGGTACAGCTCCACCCCAACAATAGCCCCTTCCTCCACCCCCCAGGACACCCTCAACCCCCACAGCAGACCCCCTTCCTCTCCTTCCCCCCCACCCCCCCAAATCTCAGAAAGAGATGCGGTGACAAGGGCCAGCCCTCTGCACCTCTCCCTGTCCTCCCTCACTGTGCAGATGGAGCCTCCCTATAGACCCTGCTAAATGAAGCTGTAAACAATATAGTATATAAGCAAGTGTCAAATCCTGCTATAGATATGCTGGAAACCAGATCTCAATAAGCCAGCAATGATATCAGTTCCACAAAGTATTCCAAAGGAGAAAACAGCAAGACAACTGTGTGCCACATAAAGTTCTTATGTAACTCAGTCTATGGTGTGCTCTGTTTCTCCAGTGTTCACAATACTGTTATCAGAGCTTCAAAAAGGACATATGGTCAGCACTGAACAGAGGCCGTAAGATAAGTCCATCACTCAATGCAACAGTAAATTGGAACAATCTCACCAGGTGGATTAGTATTACTATTTTAACATAACTTAGAAAGTCAGAGTCTGGAATTGAAAATATGTATCTTTGAAGCCATGTTGAATGGCACAAGTTTGCCTTCATGATATAGGTTATCAATTGTGTTTATTCCTCTGACTTTCCATAGATTTGGTAAGAAGCCAGTAATCAGAGATTGTAAGGTTTCCATGGGAACCGGTACAGAAATACGTTTAGTATCTTTAGTGTGTTTGCATAAATATTCCCAGGCGTGAACAGTGGAAGGGATAGTAGGATATGAGCTTTGTTTATAGGAGCGGGTGAGGTCACTTAGCTAAAGTAAAGTATTGAGATTGTTTGGGTAGATCTGGTTATGTTCTAACCTTGACCAATGTTTCGTCTCCAGAGGTTGGAACCAGTATTTGATGGAGTCTACTAAAGTAGCGTAATAATATCAGGTAGGTCCATCCCTCCTGAGGATTTATGTTTAAATTAAAGTCGCACGTCAGCGTCTAGATTTTTTTTACTATTCCACACATAAGCAGAGAGTTGGAGCTGCATTGAGGAAAAAAAGGAAGATTGAATATGCATAGGTAGTGCTCTGAAATAATAAAGCAGTTTGGGTAGTAGTAACATTTTAAAGGTAACATTTCTTTCACCTAGACAATTATTGTTGCATACTGGAAATTAGGGGCAGAACGTTTTCTTTTTAAAGGTTACTGGATGGGGATGTGAGTTTAATGCCTAAGTAAGATAAGTCGTTATGAGACCATTGATATGGCAATTGAGATTACAGGTTTTTTTCATAGAATTACCTATAAAGATGCCAAGTATGTGAGATTTGGAAGCATTGATTTTGTAGTATGTCACCTTGTTAAATAACTGCAATACCTCGTGTACAGCAGGTAGATAAACATTGGGGTTCCAAAGTGATAAAATCACATAGCCAGCAATAGTGTTATGGTATGTGAAATTCCTCTGGATTAAATGTTGGAGATTTGTGGATGAGTTCTGATTTTTTCAGATAGTGGTTCTAAAATTGATGTAAATATAAATGAAGAGAGAGGACATTCTTGCCTGGTGCCCTTTGATATATTAAAACTGTTGGAGGACATGCCT
This sequence comes from Staurois parvus, assembly GCF_062004578.1. Classification (NCBI taxonomy): domain Eukaryota; kingdom Metazoa; phylum Chordata; class Amphibia; order Anura; family Ranidae; genus Staurois; species Staurois parvus. Next base: position 16,352,834 of record NW_028317949.1, read on the forward strand.
TCTGTGAAGACAAATGTTGAAGGTGATGTGTGCAGTGCAGAAATAGAAGGGTGTCACCTACCAGGCCAAATTTATAAAGGACTTGAGATACTGTAGGTATCCCCAATGTATCCTGTTAAAGGCCTTCTCCATGTCTAGAGATACTGTAATAGCAGAGAAGGCCTATGGCCGACTTCAAATACGTGAATTAAGTTAGGTATTCGTCATGTTGAATCTGGCACCTGTTTTCCATGGATAAAATCCACTTGGTCTTGTTTGATTAAGGTGGGGAGGAAGGCATTTAGCCTGGCTGCAATGATCTTTGCATATATTTTTAGATCTACAGTTAACAAGAAGATTGGCCTAAACTTTTGTGGAGAATCTGGTTCCTTTCCCAGTTTTGGTAAGGTAACTATGGTGGCATATAACATTTCTTTAGTGAATGAGTCCTTTGATATAGCTGCCACTGTATTTTTTACCACTATAGCAACACCACCCTTCTTTTTAGGGCTATTGGAGATGTGTGGAAAGGAGTGGTTAGTAAATGGTGGTGGTTTGCAGGGAGAGAAGTAAGTCTCTTGTAAGAACAAAATGTCACATTTCAAAGATTTAGAATCTTTGCATAACAGTTGGCTGAGCTATTTAGTTTGTTGGTGTTGAATGGGAAAATTGTAAATTCCATGTTAAGGTGTTGTCAAATATGCTCAGTAGTATGAAAGTGTATGCCTCTCAATAGGAAAATAAATTCTTCAATGAACAAGAGTGGATAAGGCAAAGTGTGTTGATTGTCGTTCCTTTGTGGCAATTCCGGGAGTCCTTGTAATTAGATGGAAAGTCAGTCTGGCAAGTATGCAGCTGTGAAGGCTGAACTTGAATTGAATTTGCAAGCAGTATCAATCAGTAGAACACAAAAGTTCTAAAAAAGTAACAGTACAGAAGATAAGAAAATGTGATTATCTGATAATCTGTATAGAATCTGTATAGATCAAATCCTTTAAGATAAAGGGAGTCAAAGCAATGGAGCAATTGTTCCACATTCTTACAAGAGCTTCCTTATGATGTAGTAATGAAAAAAGCATACAGAGGTTAACCAGCTTCCGTATCCTGCCAGTCTGGTGGTTCCATGCTACCATGGGCATCTTCCAGTTCCAGAATATGCTATTCTTTTAGAAGAAGGTGGAGACCTTCTTCAATTGTGGTGACCTGGTATATGCCATCATCTTTGGTGATCAGTAATTTGGCCGGGTAGGCCCATCTGTAAATTATACAATGTTAGTTATCATTTACAGTTTTTTTTTCTTTGTTGCATTGTATAAGCTGACAGGTCAGCAAAAAGCATGAGATTTTTCAAGCAAGGAGGAGATTTCTTGGAAAGAGACAAAATTTGCTCTTTAACATGATGATAGTGGATCCGTTCAGTTGTATCCCTGACTCTCACAACACATAGGCAGGAATATATGACCGCCTAGCTAACCATACTTTGAGCTCTGTCACTATTTCCTGATTGTAAGATATTAAGTAGGATGAACCATTTGAGAATGCCTCCCCTCTTTTTTTCCTGCTTTAACAATTCTTTCTCAGCACCAATACTTCCCCTCTCTCCCTCACCCCTCCCCTTGCACTTTGTTTTTGTTTTTCTTGCCCATGCTCTCTCCTTTTTTTCTACTCGTATTTCTTTCTTATTCTCACCATCTTAATTTTCTTCTACTTCTTTCTTTTTATTTTCTACACTGTGTTTTTCCAGTGATGGAGCCCATGCTATTAGACATGGACTTCCCCCAACTCAATTTTTAGGTCTGCGGAGATGTGGTCTCAATGTACATTTTTATCTGTTATACATAAGCAAGCTATCATTTGTAGTATAATGACTGTTAAGATGGCAGGGATTGCCTGGCATCTCCACTTCCCATCTCTAACTGGAAGCATTTGATGGAAATATCTCTTTAGCATCATTGTTTTTGTTTAAAAGGCCTCTTACACTTGCCACTTACTTAGCACCAATTACATGATATTAATACCACCATTGTCATTCTATTTTTTCTGTATCCTTGTCATATATATCTTTGGCAATTACATTATCTTCATGTACCAGAACCACCTTCTGTTACTATGTTCCTGTCTCTTATATTTAACCAAATAAAAATTCATGAAACTAAAAAACATTCCACCAATGTGACTTTCCATAGGGTATAGGAACATTTCCTAGAATCAGCCACTGCCAAATATTTTGCTACTTCTCCAGAATTTAACAGCTTTCTAGACATTTTTCAGAAAGGTCTGGCAGAGGCTTTCAGATTAAATCTGTTAAACATCCATGTTTTTGCTATTTCAGCCTTAACAAACATAAGGTGGGAAACTGATGCTTTTCCAGGCTCTAACTGCAGCTGTCTTCAATTGTTCTTTGTTTGTGGGTCTTTCTGCCTTTAGTCTTGCCTTCAGCAAGTAAAATGCATGCTCAATTGGGTTGAGATCAGGTAATTGACTCAGTCATTGCAGAATACCCCACTTCTTTTCCTTCAAAAGTTCCTGGGTTGCGTTTGCAGTGTGTTTTGGATCATTGTCCATCTGTACTATGAAGCACTGTCCAATCAACTTTGCTGCATTTGGCTGAATCTGGGCTGACAATATATCTCTAAACACTGCAGAATTCATCCGGCTGCTTCTGTCACATCATCAATAAACACCAATGACCCAGTGCCACTGGAAGCCATGCATATCCATGCCATCACACTGCCTCCACCATGTTTTACAGATGACATTGTGTGCTTTGAATCATGAGATGTTCCAAGCCTTCTCCACACTTTTTTCTTCCTGTCAATCTGGTTCAGGTAAATCTTAGTTTCATCCATCCAAAGAATGTTTTTCAGAACTGGTCTGTCATTTATAGATGTGTTTTGACAAAATCTAATCTGGCTTTTCTATTCTTCAGGCTTTTGAATGGTTTGCACCTATTGGGTCCTTGGGACACAGCTGATCACAGATCGGGATAAAGGGCCAATTACAGTGGCCCTTTACCATGTGATCATCTGTGTCCAACCGGTTATCGGCACTCCTTTCTTTGCACTTTGTGTCTGTGTGAGGAAAGGAGAGCCAAAAACCAGCAAGGCTGCCAGTACATTGTTTACACTTATAATCAATGCAGCCCATCAGTGCCGCCCATCAGTGCCATCTCATCAGTGCAGCCTTATCAGTTCCTCATCATCAGTGCCCATCAGGGCAGCATATCAGTGTCCATCAGTGCCCATGAGTATAACCTCATCACTGCACATCAGTGCAGCCTCACGAGAGCCCATCAGTGCAACTTCATCAGGGCACATCAGTGAAGAACAAAAATTACTTATTTGCTAAATTTTATAACAAAAACTAAGAAAAATTTTTTTTCTAAATTGTTGGTCTTTTTTAGTTTGTTTAGCAAAGTTAAAAAAAAACTCAGTAGTGATTAAAAAACACCAAAAAAAAGTTATATCTGTTTTAAAAAATAATAAACATTTCATGGGTACAGTGTTGCATGACCATGAAATTGTCATTCAAAGTGTGAGACCACTTAAAGCTGATAATTGGCCTGTGCAGTTAGGGAATGAAAGTGCCTATTGAAGAGATTAAAGACATTTTGGTACCATAAGAAGTACAGTATGACACACTCAACTCAATTGATCTGGCAATTCTTACAACAGTGGAGAAGCATAATTTCTTTCAGTATAACTTAATATTCAATATATTTTGTATTAGCAATACCCCCCTAATGTTGTGATCATTAGATCCTATTGCATGCTGCCATTAGACTCCAGGAAAATAGAAAGTTGTATACTCACTTTTTCATACATTTTCTTTCCTGTTGCATCTTCATGGCAGCACACAGAACTTCTTCCCTTGCCATGACTTTTTAATGTTTTCTAGAATTAGTTGTGCTCTGATTGAGGCAAATTTTAAGATAACTTGTCCCCCCCCCTCCTTATTAAGGGGGGCTCATTAATGCATTCTGTGCCATGAAGATTCCCCAAAGAATAAAGTTTACAGAAAGGTGAATATATACATTTCTGTTTTTTTTATTCTTACTAAATAAAAATAAAAATAATAAATAATATTTTTAAAAGTTTGGATGAGTAAAACACATTGCCACCATGATAAAAATTAAACATATCAATGTTCCACTGCTGTGACAAGAATATCAGAGTTGTCAGAATTGCATTTTCTCTTCTTGAGAGGTTCCTATGCAATGACAGTGCATTGTTTCACATGTTTTAATGTAATACTTCCACTGCAGGTATCTAATCATCCACTGGTATATATATATACTACTTTGTCTGATTTTGTTTATCACCAGGGTCCAATGATCTCTAAGAAAAAAAGCCTGGCAATATTCCTTTATAATATGTGCATTTTACTGTGATATGCTGCATGCATAGATATAAATGGATCAATGTTAAATGGTTAGAAGCAAGAAGGTGAAACAATATGAGCACATATTCCAGTGCCATTACTTATTTTCTTTCAAAGATGAAAGCACTATATCATCTGCTTTCAATTTCCAAGGCCTCAAATCAATATAATGTACCTGCAATATGAAAAGATAAAACTACTGCTTGGCAGAGAAAAGAAGAACTCCGATAGACAAGGAAGAATCTTTCAGCAGGAATCATAATCTAAATTTAACAATCTCTAATGTAGCCAATTGAGCATCAAATCATGATATTGCTTCCTGTTAGTTCTGTTTATGCATTCATTTACTGTTATCACTGTGTGCATTTCAAGTCAGCTGCTAAAGCAGTAAAACTTTATTAATAAACAAAAATGCAAACTTTCTGCTAATTCACAATACATCTACAATATTCCTCATTCCTGATACGATGTGCTGTAGAAGAAGATTTATATTTTTGTCACTATTTAAAGGTATACAACTGAAGGCCCATAAAATTGAACCTTTATTCTAAGAGATAATAAATCATGATAATCCCAAGGAGAACTTGTGCAGAAGAGTGTTAGCAGTAATCACACACAATATATATGGTCTTATGCATAGAACGGTGTTTCTACATCCTTACATGTTACCAAATGCATAAAAAAACAAAAACAGAGCCCATGGGACAATAATGAGAAATGCCATAAAGCTTCTAATCCATACTTTATTAACTAGGAAACTACAGACGTTCATTTGGGTTTTAATTTTTTTGTGTTTGTGTTTTAATTATTGTATAGAGGTGCACTAGATGGCGACATGTAATTAATTGGCATCAACTTTCAAAATATTAGTTTCTTTCAATTAGTTCAATATCAAATGCAATAGTTTCAACAATTAGTTCAGTCTTGCAATCAATCAACACAGACAGTTTTGAGTTTAAGTGAAACCCATTATTAGTTAGCTTAATATGGACCTGAACTCAAATCATGAAGGCTTGCTATCTTATGGGGAATATTTAGAAGAGTTAATTGTGCTTAAGTATTACCCTTGAAATAAATCTTTTGTTTTGAATTCCTCCTGAAAGTAGTAGTGTGCTTCATATGCTTATGCATGTGCATACAAATGCATAGATGTTTATATGAATGAAAGATCATCGAAGGTACTGTGCCTCGGTTTGCTAGTCTCCTTAGATAGAGAATGAGATTTGATGATGCCATTAATGTGCTGTTCAAACTTCTTTTTGCTAAAGAGGACGCTACATACTAGAACTTGTTGGTTATGTGTTAGAGAAGAAACTAGTAGCTTGTGATGAGGCAGAACTTGGTTTACTTGTGTGGCTTAAGTTGCAAACATTCAAAACATTTCAGCAAACTGTAACAGCAGACACCTTGGTTTATGAAGAGAGAGAGAGAAGAAGGAGAACCAACAAGTTTTACAGATATGCACAACTGGTAACCTTAGTGTACAGTGCCATCTACTGGTCAAGTGATATTAACACACAATACTGTATATAGTACATGCTGTTGCATCCCCAACAGAACTAGCATGACAAGGCTTGCCCTCCTTCTGCTGCATTAATTCAGTGGATCTGTGTTTCTCTCCTTCTGCTTCTTAAATTATACCCTAGCTGACAAACTGTAAAACAAGGACCTCTCTCCAGTTTAAACCACTTCAGTACCAGGCACTCTTACTCCCTTCTTGCTCAGGCCAATTTTCAGTTTTCAGTGTTGTCGCACTTTGAATGACAATTGCGTGGTCATGCAACACTGTACCCATAAAAAAACTGTTATCATATTTTTCACATAAATAGAGCTTTCATTTGGTGGCATTTAATCACCACTGAGTTTTTTATTTTTTGCTAAATAAACAAAAAAAACAAAACTTTTGAAAAAAAATAATTTTTTTTTGTTTCTGTTATACAATTTTTCAAATATATAATCTTTCTTCATAAATTTAGGTCAAAATGTACTCTGCTACATTTCTTTGGTGAAAATACCCCAAATTAGTGCATATTATTTAGTCTGTAGGAAAGTTATAGAGTCCACAAACCATTGTGTATATATATATATATATACACACACATAGTATATATATGCCATGGTTTGTGGATTCTATAACTTTCCTATAGACCATCAATACAGACAATTGATCAATCCTGATGTACTGACGGCCCATCTAATTTTTTGAGGCCCGGAAATGCCAGGACAGCAAAAATACCCCCAAAATTACCCATTTTTGGAAAATAGAAAGTCCAAGGTATCTAGTAAGAGGCATGGTGAGATTTTTAGAGGTTGTAATTTTTTGTTACAATTTTTTGGAAAATGTAGAAATTAAAAAAAATATATATTTTTTTTTCTTTTTACATATTGTCACCAGTCCAGTACAGAGTTAATATACAACTGGTGTGGCAGTGATCAGGGACATTGACTGGTGACAGTATGTAAAAAAAAAAAAAAAAAATTATATCTGTCCGTGAGACAGCCCTCATGGTATTATACCCCATCTAGACTACACGTCCTGTATCCACAGATGTCCCACCTATGTTTCCGGGGCTGTGGCCTTACCGGTACTTTGGTGCATACATTCTGGGCTTGCCCAATCCTCTCCTTGGTGTGGTGCAGGATCTCTGAGGTAGCTTCTGCACTGGTGGGTACCCTGGTACATCTGACTATGCAGTCCTGCCTATTGGGAGCTTGTATCCTGGGGGTTCAGACTGATGTTATGAGGCTAATCCATACTATTTGTATATCCACCCTGTGGGCTATCGCCTTACACTGGAAATCTATCACAGTACCATTGGTCTCTGTTCTACATAGAGTTGATGCTGTGATGCTCATGGAACAAATTCATTATACCTTACTGGAAAAGATGAACTCATTTGATAGAAAATGGGAAATTTGGAGGACTTATAGACATTTGCTACATGACTAGGGGCATTCCATGTTTGGGTTGATTGACTTACTCTGTTAGTAGATGTATAACTCTGCCTACTTCTTTATTTATATTTCTCATGTACTTAAACTCTATTCTCTCTTCTTTTCTCTTCACTTTTTCTTTACTCTATATGATTATGCCTTTTTGAAATGTACAATCCAATTGTGCCTTGTTACTATTTTACACATCGTTTGAAGCTGTAATGCTATTTTACAGTCTATTTCTTTAAAAATAAAATCATTTGTAAACAAAAAAAAAATTATAATAATTTAATTTAAATTTTTTTTTAATTTTTCAATTATTTTTTCATTTTTTATTACATTATTTTTACTTTATTTACTTTTCTTTTTTCAACACACTGTGACCAAAGCAATACAATCTTACCTTAGTAACATTGAACTACTCTGGACAAGTGATCAGAATTTTTTTTTTGTAATACATTTTGATTGCTAATACCAATGTATTTCATTGATATTTGCAATCATTGTTACTGAATGAAACTAATTCATTCAGACTTTTGCTGTGATTAGCTGTGATTGGGCAAAATTGGTCACATGATACAGATGGGCTGTGATTGCCCCTGTCTGTATCATTTGACTGCTTTGACCAATCACAGCTAACAACACAATTGTATACAATGGATGGCATGACAGGAAGCCATCCATTGTATGCAATCGACATGTGATCTGCTGTGATTGGTTACAGTGGTCACATGACACTGGCAAAGGGCCGGTGTAGTGCTATGTCATCGGCAGTGTCACGTGGACACAGCCGGTGACAGATCGCGCTGCTGTATGGCCCCGTGGCCACGTGAGCGGCTCCTTCTGACAGGACGTCATATGACGCCCAGTCACAAGGAGGAGTGTCCCGCTCGGCCATCAATCTCCTATAGGCTGCACGGGAAGGTGTTAATTCTGTCTTTGGATCTGTGTTTTTCTATCTCTCCTGCTGCTTCTTAAATATTACCCTACCAGTCCTTACATCACCAGTCATGAAGGGGGCAGCTTTGACCTTAAAAAACAAACCTTGTCCTCTGCCAAGATGGTTACCCTCATTGAGGTATTTAAAAAAATACTGCATTTTGTCCACCCAGTAGAGCTTATGATACAGGAGTTAGTTTATTTGAAAACAAACTGTGTAATTTAGTTCAGCATACATGAATATTTCTGACATTCGTGAAACAAACGTTTTATAAATAGACCTCTAGTGATAGCATTCATTAGCTAACTTAGGTCAAGAAAGATGCAATCTTTTTAAACAACACCTTTGATTTCTTAGTTAGTATACAATTGTGTTCTGTGCTGAAATGCTAAGTTCCATAGAAACAATGTCACAAGAGTTGCAGTGTTGACTAGGCTTGAGTTCCTTGGTAACAAAACGTCTCTGGTGGTACTGCTGTGTCTAATCACATGGCCACTCCTTCATTCCTTCATAATTATGAATTTGAGGACTACTACTTTGATTAATATACTGACAGTAGAGACTACTGTCAGTTACAATTACTTACAATTACTGTGCTGCAAGTAAAAGTTTTAAAGAAACACAAACCTGAGCACAAAGGATATATTTAATAAATTGAACTCTTCTATTACAATTGCTGCTTGACACAGAATACAAACAGCTATTATTTTGCTTTCAAAATATATATATTGTGATGAAGCGCTCAACTTATATAGTGTATACAAATCCTTCTTACATCAATAATATTGTGAAAAATTCCAAAATAAATACTTAATTCCCTCTTAAATTCTAACAAACTATACAGATAACTAGTGCAAAATTCACACACACAAATTATAAGCCCCCTAGTGGCTCACGGTTTTACCAGTAGGTGACAGATCTCACCTGTGGGGCCTGTGCAAGTTCTGGGTAGGATGCCATATGATGTCCATCCAGAAAGAAAGAGCTCCCCCCTGGCCATCTTTTGTCTCTAGACTTAATATGTTTTAACAGAAAGTAAGGGGACATGACTTTTAAACAATGTTTAGTATTTGTTTCTTTATATAGAAAAAAAATAATTTACAAAAAACAGCTGTTATGGAGAATGCTCTCCCTGTCTCAAAAATTAAAAAACAAAAAATACAATATGGCACATCATTGCATGACTGAGTAATTGTCAGCCTATTGAAGCAATGAAAACTGAAAATGGCCTGGAGAGGAAAGGTGTGTAACGTGCTGTTATTGAGGTGTTTAAGGAAAAAAAAAATGTGGGGATTATTTACCAATAAGAAACCATTGAAACAATGAGCGCTTTGGTCAGGACTATATAGTGTACAATATACAGAGTATACAATTTAGGATTAAGGAGTAGGAGTAAAGAAAGCAAAATTCAATTTTCGAGATTTTCACTGAACCCAGATGGAAATCCATGAACCTTGAACATAGCCCTGAACCCCACTGAAGTCTATGAAAGCCAAACCTTTTTAATGTTTTGTGGTCTTTTTCCAGGCCAATTGGCATGTTTTTGTGAAAAAAAAGAAATGGGGCTACCATGGAGGACATGCATCAATGAAAAAAAAGTACTGTGTAGTAGGGAATGAGCAGGGGCAGACTGACCATTTGGAAACTCGGGCACTGCCCGAGGGCCCGGGGTCAGTAGGGGGCCCCATGAGATGCCCCTGGTACCTTTTTCATAGGCTTTTTTTGAGTTTGGGCAAGGACACAGGGGCCCCATGATCCACTATTGCCCAGGGGCCCCATGAGTTGTCAGTCCGCCCCTGGGAATGAGTCTTTAAATCCAGCATAAAGGGCAACATTAAAAATACACAATTGCTTTAAATAACATGCCTGTGAGTTATCTTAAAACTGCATGTGACATTGTGCACCAGTATTATACACTCCTGAAGGAGTGACATTTACAAAAAAATAAAACTGTTGTTGTTAAATGACTGTTCCCAGAGGGCGTTGGTCTGTCTGTAAAAACATCTTTCTGCCCCCCTCATAATCCATACCAGATCCTTATCCACTGTATAAAAGGACTAGTATGGACATGTGCCTTTTTTTCCTACAGAGACAGAAGTGCTGTGCCTTTAAGGGAAAAAAATGAAATGGGGTCTCTCTCAAAATCTATGTCAGAAGCTTAAGAATCTGGTATGTATTTTAGGAGGGATCACAGGCAAAAAAAAATGCTAAAAAGCATGCTTCCCAAAACCTATACCATACCCTTATCCAGCCATGCAGCCTGGCTGGCCAAAAAAGAGGAAGACAGAAATTGTGCCTCCCCCTCCTGAACAATACCAGGTCACAAGCATACCACATTGATAGTCAGTGGTTTGGGCCCCATTTGGTGGCCAGTGATCCCTTTCATTAATAGTTTTTTATTGTCAGAGGTCTGTGTCCCCATTGGTGGTTAGTCTTGTGTACCTTATTGGTGGCTACTACCCCTTTTCTTAAATGGCTAGTGGGAGCAGTGTTTGCTTACTTAAAAAAATGCTGCAAAGGCTACAATCCACTCCTTTCTGGCTCCTGGCTCTTATCTGTGACCCTGGGCCAGAACTATGCAAGTAGCATTAAACTGGATATCTCTCTGACAGAAACTGCCTGCATAAAACAGAGCAAATCTTGACCTGTATGACCCTTACCAGAGTTGCCAGCTTATCTATTTAATTACAGAACACTTGTATTAAATATGGTCGTGTTTTAAAACCAGGTAAGGTACTGACTGTATATAATTCACCAGAGAATTTATATTCCCCTCTCCATTGAACTTCAAATCTGTGATATTATTAATTGCACATACAAGGGTTTCCAAGAACATGACTGAAAAAATAGATATTGTAGCCTTATGTTTTATGAAGCTATTGAAATGACACTTTATGGTAATTTAAAATGCATTCCTGATTAAGGGACAAGATTAGAATAGTGCAGTGACATTATCACTTGCAGATGATAAGACAGCATGTCTATGCTGCCATTGTCAGCCATTTCCCTGATGATTTTTTTTTAATACAGAAATAATCTCTGATTTGAAGCCTGTTAAACTCCTAATTAAGAGTATCCCATAACGTGGGCTGAGAGGTACAGATTCATAAATATCCAATTACATTGGACTGTCATGTTTGCATGGATTATAAATAAACTTACTTTATAGTATTATAGAAAGACATTTTGTTTTGTATTTTTAAACTGAAGGACTTATTAAGTAATCATGTAGGAAAAACAAACTTTTTTTCTTTTTTTATAATTAACAATTTTTATTAAGTTTCAAAAGTGGCATCTTCTCCCCTCTGTCTTCAGCAGTGTCTAGCAATGCACTGCATAAGGCTCCAGTGTAAGCAGCCTTATATAGTGTGGGGTGTGGACTTAGCCGTGAGCCATGATTGGCCAAAGTCACCATGAGTTTGGCCAATCATGGTTCTCACAGTGCATTGTGCTGTGATTGTTCAAAGTATTGCATCAGGCCTGTGGTTAGGTGCACTGCTTTGGCCAATTATGGTTCTCACAATGCACTGTGAGTGCAATGCATTGTGGGGCACTTGGCAGGTAAACAGCCCGCCCAATTCCCTTTACCATTCGTGTGTAAAATGTATTGGCTGTTCTGGACAGTTGTTTTTCTGCATGTTCAATTAGCAAAATACATATTTTCTTGCTCTCTCAGCCCAGTTTTACTGGAAACAGACAGATCCTTTTTGAACATGTTAATGCAAATCTGGAGATTCTTTTTTTCTAGATGGAGGAGTTTGAGGCGTGAGTCCAGTGTAATAACACTTTCTTTAATAACCAATTTGTGGGTTTTCAACAGGAGGGAGAAAGAAGATTATCAAGCCTTTGTTGTTGTGCACATACCTTTTAAGGCAAGCTTGAATTAGAAGGTACTCTATGTGAAATCATCAGTCAAAAGTGAGTCATGAAGGGTTCAGGTCAACTCACTATGCCTGGGGATTAGGTAGACTAAAGGTATAAATAACTCACTCACACGTGAGGAAAGAAAAAAAATTATTAGGAAGCCTGGAGAGTGCTATCATCCATTGTTTTGTGTAGAGCCTGTCATTACCTTCATAGGGTAATTATCCATTGTTGCACCAGTTGGAGGAATACACTTTACTTTTCACCATCATTTATTTTGAAGGGTTCACTATAAGAAATTGGGTATATGGAAGAAGGACCACAGGAGTGGTATAGAGCTTTGGAAAGTTGTATCACTTTCTGACCAAAATATTTGGTTAAGTTAGTTAATTATTTATACGCACTATTTGGAGGTGATCACAGATTTGCATTGGTGAGCTGGAGTGTTCACTATTTGAGTATATTCACGTGTGCATTTTTATTGAGATATTGGTATATTATTATATTAGATATTTATTTAATTTATATTATACATTATATCTTTTTTTTTTCTTTTTTCTTGAGTGCACAGGTTATGCAGTTTGCATGATGCACAATTTGTTTCCCTTTTTTGATATATGTAAAAAGGTAATACACTATCATAAGTTTATATTTTTGAGGTTCACAAAGAATTTAAAGAATTTGGAAACGCTACACTGGATTAATAAAAAGTGACACAATTTGATTTGGAGGTTATAAAGACACTGTACAACAGAGATAATTTTTGGACATTTATTTTGTGGGACATTTATTTCTGATGACATTTATATTTATAGTTATATTTATAGTTATTTTTATTATTTTATATATTTATTTATTATTTTAGTATATCTATATAGCAGTTTATGTTAAGTTTGGGATAGATTTATTTTGTCACAAAGAAGAGTCTAGTTATAATTGTGTGTAGAAATAGATCCATAAAGATCTGAAAGTGTGCAAATGGATCAGGAAGGGTTCCCAGACATTTTGCTTTCTGAATTAATTGCCCTTTTGCGTATTAGAAGTGGATTCTTAATATAACATTGCATGGTATTGAATCAGGTAGGCCTTAGGGCTTGAATAACCTGTGTATGTGGTCAATAGTGAGCTCCACATTTTTTAGCTCAGGTAATAAGGTTTTGAACAGCTTGCATACATATGTCGGCTCAGGTGGTAATATCGATTGAAATATTGCACAAATGTTTATGCTGTTACGACTTGATCTGTCTTCCAGATCTGCTATGTTGTCTTTAATCCATCTGTGCTCTTCTATATGCTCATCATGTGCATCTACTCGCTCATTTACTGTAGAAGCAATATCTTTCAATTTGTTTCAATGTGGGGCATTCTTTTCTCAAGTTATGTGATATATTTAAATTGATGCATTAAAGAGAGCATGTCGCTTTGTAGGGAACTTCTAAAGAGGCAATAACATGTTTTTCAGGATGGTATCCATAACTGGTTGGTTAGATGTAGGAAATGCTTTGATAACATCTAACTGAGTCCCCTGTGCCCCTAGAGTAGGATATACATTGCTCACCTCATGGATGTCATGTGAGGAGGAATCCGTCCTCATCCTCGATTTGGCTGGGCTGCTGGAGGCTGGAGTACCGGGAGAGGGAGAAGAAGGACAGGTGACTGCCTCTGATGTCTCCATTGAACCATTTTCTTGTAAGTCCTCCTCTGTGCGCTGGATGGCTGTAAGCTGTAGAGGCTGTGTGATGTGTGGCGCGGCCGGCTGAAAGAGAAATGCATTGATTTTATGAAGGTGTCTCTCATCTTTGCATTTCAGAAACATCCCGCTGCAGTTGTGTGGAGGATCGGGTGTTTTCTAGTGCTTGTGCTGTGCCATGAGAAGCTGCGGGTCGCTTGTGTGGGATTTCGGGTGGACTGGAGAGCTTTTAGGAGCATTACATCATTTTCTTTGGTAAGAAAATCTGGGAACTCTAAAGATTGGTGTCAATGACCTTGTTGTTCTCTTCTGCTCACTGCTGGAGTCAGACATTCCTCTAAGAGAATCTGCATGTGGTAGATAACATTTTAACCAGTGATCTGGTCAGGGACTCTATGATAGGTTTTATTTTCAGCTTGTGCTTTCCCCAGGTTCCTAAGTAAGCATGAGTAAGCCATAGTGGTTCTCAGAAGGTTTACAAAAGGGAACTGAGCAGATGGAGGCAGGTTGATACAGCAGGGATCAGTTTGTTCTGATATAAGCACAGGAAATAAGGAGCTAGCATAAAGTGGCCACTGACCACTGCACATACATACCCTTATATTGTGCATCTCTAATCAAGACATATAGGAATAGGTTGATACATGAGAATACCCTACTTGGGTTTTACATTAAAAACCATCTTATTTGCATCAGATTTGAGTTGAATATACTCTTTTTTTCTTGAAAAAATAAATTAACGCCTTAATTGTAATTTCATAGATTTGAAGACATGATTGATATTAAAAAAAAAATAAATGTATCTTCATTGCTTAAAAAAGGAAACAATAATGAATTTAAAAGCAGATTAACGGCATGATGTTACAAACATGAATTGTGCATGGAATATATAATTTACTTCTTAATCAAAGGGCACTAATGAAAGCGAAGTGAAAAAAGAAATATGCAATGTGAAGCACAGGTAAACAAAGAATCACAATATTTAATTTAAAAGAGCCATATTCTCTACAGTAATTATCTGCTAAAAATGTTCAAGAACTGTAATGGAAAATGCTTCTACTAGAGGAATAGTAAAACGTGGATGTACAAATGATATATACAGCCCAAATTCAGTACAAATGAAATGTTTGAATGAATCAGTTGAACATTAAGTGAATGTGCCCTTGGTGTTAATGTCTAGTAGCACCACTGCTGTGGACAGAGAGGGGACTTGGTTGGATTGATTAATTCCAGTGAAGTTAGTTCACAAACCTGATGGATAGACATAAATATACATAAATCCTCTGGAAGGTAAGGCAGTGTCTGTAGACATATTCTAAAGTATATTCAGCTGTTTTTATGGGGCTCTGTATTATGTTTAGACTTAGATATGTTCTATTTATAATTAAATTAGGATTGTTTTTATGTGTAAATAATAACTTCATATTTATTTTCCATCTTCAGTTACCTGGAAATCCTTGCAAACCTTGGATGTTTGAAGTTAAATCAGAGTTGTCTTATTAGCTCACAATTGAATTATTGTCTAACCTCCCCTTGTTCATCCAAGTATAAATTCAGTACAATTCTTGGGATGGCTGGCAAGGGGTGCAGGCTTACCATTCTTTGTGCAAAGGGCCATTCTGGTGCTAAGTGCATGGCACTTTAACTAAGGCTCTTCAACATATGCAAGTGCAAACATTAGTGCTGCACTCCAAGTAGTCTGCAAGTGCTCTTTCCTCTCTTATGTCTTTCCTTTTTTTTTCTCCTCACCCTCCAACATGTTCTTACTAAGTTTCCTTTTTCCTATAATGCCCTTTCTCCTCAAACTCTTATTTCTTTAGCCTTCTTCCCACCTTACAACCTATGCATATCACCCTCACTTCTGCCCTCTCAATATTACTGCATTTATCATCTCCTGCTCCTTCTGAGCCCACATAAGGTCAACGCTTCCAAATCACTGCAGCATTTGTCCTTGTATAAATCCCACTCACACCTCACCTCCCTCACCCTACTACTACTAACATCTGGAGATATTGCCCCAAACCCTAGCCCTCCACCATCAAACTCCCATGGGCAGAACCAGCAATCTCCCTTCTCTGGCAGCAGCTGCAACCTTCACTCTTTTATGTCAATTCCCCTGCTGCCACGAGTCAGCTCCCCCCCCCCCACCCTTATGTGCCCTCTGGAACACCTGCTCTGTTTCCAACAAATTTTCCTCTGTCAATGACCTCTTTCTCTCCCACTCCCCACTGGCTATTATCGAAACCTGGCTCCAGGAATCCTACTCTGTCTCCACAGCTGCCCTCTCCCATGGTGGCCTCCTTTGGACTCACTCACCCAGACCCAGCAGATAAAAAGAGGATGGAGTTGGACTTTTTCTTTCCCCAAAAAGCATATTCCAGGTTCTTCCTTCCTCCTCTGTCCCTCTGCTCTTTTGAAGTGCACTGTACTCATCTTTTTACTCCTATTTATCTGAGGATTACAGTCATTTACCGGCCTCCTGGCCTAGTGTCATGCTTTCTTAATGACTTCTCTTTATGGATGCCCTACTTTCTTTCCTCTAAGGTACCTGTCATCAACCTTGGTGACTTTAAAATACCAGTCAATGTTAACACCCCAGCCACTTCTCAACTACTCAACCTAACTTCCTCTTTTACCCTAACACAATGGACACAAACCACCACTCACTCCTATGGAAACCCCCTTGATCTTGTATTCTCCTACCTATGCACTCCCTGTAACCTTTATAACATTCCTTTTCCTCTCTCTGATCACAACTTTATCAGTTTCATACTCTTCTTTTCACCTACTTCCCATGCCTCCAACCAGCAAACAGTAACCCGTAGAAATATCTGCTACCTCAGCCCTTCCCTTCTTCACTCTGCTACTGAAAGCCTTTATGATAAAATTGCACCCCTATACTGCCTTGACCTTGCCACATCTGTCTACAGCTACAAACTATCATCCTTCCTGGACACACTTGCTCGTCTTTGTGCACGCAGAACCAGGCCTCATCTGCTACAACCCTTTGCAAACAGATGACACCAGAAGTCTCAAGAGACGCAGCCATGCTCATAAGCGAGCATGGCGTAAAACTAAATTCCTACAAGGCTTCACCCTCTACAAATCAGCCCTTCTCAAATGCAGGTCCTGTTTCCACACTATTTCCACATTATTGTTGATTGAGGTGTACAATCAGCAATAATGTCCCTCTGTTCAGCACCCTCGGCAAGAGTACTAACAGATGGGATACTATCACGCCCATTTGATATTTCCAACGGAACTAGACAAGGATGTCCCCTATCACCCCTAATGTTTGCATTACTAATAGAGCCTCTAGCTGCAAAAATAAGACAGGACCCACATATAACAGGTATACAATTTAATGACACAGAACACAAAATAAGCTTATTTGCAGACGATATCATCCTTATGGTGACTAATCCAACCAGATCCTTATATAGAATAAGAGAATTACTATCGCACTATTCCAATATCTCATTCTACAGACTTAAATATTCTATACCCTATTCCTATTCTATACCCAAATCCCAAGAAATTCATATCCCTCTCGCTATCCTAATCCCAAATATTGATCTCTCATCATGGTAACAATTAGACATATCTCTCATCTCTGACCTTTTCACCTACCACAAACTAACCACCTTTCACCAACTACAACAAAAATATTGACTAATATCCAAAGGCAAATATACATATCTCCAAATCGCACACTGCCTTAAATCCAACAATATCCCATGCACCACCTAACTCCCTGCCAAGCCTTTTTTTTTCTAAACAGATCTAAATACCCAGGTAAAGGCATTTCCCTATTCTACTCACTAATATTAGATTTGAAACAAAACTTTAGAACCACATTAATAATCAACTGGAAAATTCTCCTCTCCCAACAATTTTCAGACACCACATGGCAAAGAACTTTTTCTATTTCATATAAAGCCTCTCGTCCTACGCATTGGGAATCCTACATTAAACTACTACACCAATGGTACTTATCCTCATATAGACTCACCAAAATATAGCCACACACATCTTCACAATGTTGGTGAAAATGTGATGAACTGGGAACTTTATATCATATCATTTGGTCCTGCAAATCCATCAAATCCTATTGGAACGGCATATTCAAAAGGATCTCAGAACTATCCGGTAATCCAATAACTCCCTCTCCAGATTTGGCGCTCCTACATCTAGATGTCGACAGGTTTTCCATAGAGCTCCATGCTATTATAATACACCTTCTCTACGCTGCTAAAACCCACATAATTAGCCTATGGGCTCTGATGGGAATACATTAGACCTTGTTTTCTCCCATCTTTGCACTCCCTACAACCTCACAAACACTCCCTTTCCTCTCTCTGATCACAATCTCATCACCTTCACAGTGTCCTCGTCTTCAAACATTTATCCCTCCAAGCAGCAAACAATTACCCGCAGAAACCTTCACAACTTGAACCCTGCTCCTTTCCACTCTGCAACTGACCAACTCTATGACATAATCTCTCCCCTGTCCTGGCCACTGCTGTCTACAACAGTTCGCTTTTATCCACATTAGACTCACTTGCTCCTCTAACAACACGAAGCATCAGGCCCCGACCATTACAACCTTGGCAGACTGACGACACCAGAAATCTTAAACGACATAGTCATGCGCTGGAGCGATTGTGGCGTAAAACCAAATCTCACCAAGCTTTCACCCTATATAAATCTGCTTTCTTAACATACAATTCCTCCCTCCATGCTGCCAAGCAAGCTTTCTTTGTCACTCTCATCAATAGCTTGCCATCCAGTCCTCATCGTCTCTTCTCTACTTTTAACTCTCTACTTTCTCCACCTTCACCTCCACCCAGTAACCCACTCACTGCTCACAAGATTGCAAATAATTTCAAAAACAAGATTGATGCAATTCATAGGGGCATCACCACTGCACAGACATCCATCCCACTTAGCATACCTTATACTAAACCTCCCTCAAAACTTTCCTCTTTTGAAATTGCTACTACCGAAGAGGTCATTAAGGTTTTCTCAGAAGCCCGTCTCACTACCTGCCCCCAGGATCCTGTCCCCTCACAACTACTACGGTCACCCTCTTCTTCCATCCTATGCTCCCTCACTCACATCTTTAATCTCTCTCTCTCTAACGGTGCCTTCCCCTCCCCTCTAAAGCATGCACACATCACTCCCATACTTAAAAAACCCTCCCTGGATCCCACCAACCTGAACAACTTAAGACCCATCTCCCTGCTCCTGTTTACCTTGAAACTCTTAGAACGCTTAGTCTACAATCGCCTGAGCTCCTTCCATACTGACAACAACCCTCTTGACCCTTTACAATCTGGCTTTCACTCACTACACTTCACTGAAACTGCCCTACTAAAACTCACTAATGGTTTACTAACTGCTAAAACCAATGGCCACTACTCCGTACTCTTACTACTTGACCTCTCTGCGGCTTTTGATACTGTTGACCATCCCCTCTTCCTCAAAAAACTCTACTCTCTTGGCCTCCGAGACTCTGCTCTCTCCTGGTTCTCTTCCTACCTATCGCAGCTCTCTTTCAGCGTTACCTATAACTCTGCCTTCTCCTCTCCACTTCCTCTTTCTGTAGGGCTCCCTCAAGGTTCCGTCCTTGGACCCCTACTCTTCTCCATCTACACCTCCTCCCTTTGTCACTTGATAAACTCCCATGGCTTTAAGTACCATCTCTATACCCTTTTAGTCTCTTCTCGCATTACTAAGCGGCATGGATGTCACTCCACTTCCTCAAAATCAATCTTTCCAAAACTGATCTCTTAGTATTCCCTCCAGCCCGTGCCCCCTCCCCTGACTTCTCCATCAAAATCAATAATACAACCATCAGTCCCTCCCCTAATGCCAGGGTACTAGGTGTAATCCTAGACTCCCATCTGTCCTTTCAGTCCCAAATCCAATTGCTGTTTAAATCTTGTAGACTTCACCTCTGCAACATCTCACCCGTTCCTAACCTTGGAAACTACTAAGCAACTTATTCACTGCCTGGTTTTCTCTCGCCTTGACTATTATAACTCCCTACTCATTGGCCTACCTAATTGCAGGCTATCCCCTCTTCATTCTATCATGAATGCTGCTGCCAGACTCATCCACCTTAATAACTGTTCTCTATCAGCCACCCCTCTCTGCCAATCCCTCTACTGGATTCGCATTGCCCAATGGATAAAATTCAAAACAATAACATATAAAGCCATTTATAACTCTGTCCCAAATTACATCACTGATCTTGTCTCCAAATACCACCAAAACCGTACTCTCCGCTCTTCACACGACCTCCTGCTCTCCTCCTCCTCTGCTTCCCCCATCCTCTGGAATTCTCTACCCCAATTTATCAGACTATTGCCTACTCTGCTCACTTTTAGGGAAGCCTATCCTGCCGTCAGCTAATAATGGAATCTTCTACTCTTCCTACCAGTCCATCACCCCACAGTTACTACCTTTTGTACCACTAGCCCCTCCCTTCTAGATTGTAAGCTCTGAGGAGCAGGGCCCTCCTATCCCTCTTGTACTGAACTGTATTGTTGCTGTATTGTCTCCCGTTTTATTGTAAAGCGCTGAGCAAACTGTTGGTGCTATATAAATCCTGTATAATAATAATAATATGGAAAACCACAGAATCCCCTTCTCTAGCAAGAGTGATCGCCAACCTCAATCTCCAATGTGAAATGGAACAGAGATTTTCTAACACCAATCTCTCATACCATAAATTCTACAAAGCCTGGCATATATGGGCACTTCACCCAAAATGCACAATTAAAACTTGATGGCATTTACCTTTTTGGTTCTTGGAGTACAACAAGCAATTACATAATAATAACCTTGCTGAATTGACTGGTTTGTTTAACTATTTGTCTTTAAACCCATAATTACTATGATTATCTCCTCCCCCCCTCCTTTAACCTTTCCCCTCCCCATACTCTTCCCCCCCTTCTTCCTCTCCTTCTCCCCCTCCCCTTCTTCCACCCACCTTATCTTCTCTCTCCCCCCCCCTCCCCCCCACAGTTCATACTGCCTTACTTAGATGCTGTTCGTACAACATCCGGAATATTTCTCTATGCTCATGCATCACTGTGAACCTATGGTTGTCCATGTTATTGTATACCCTGTTTATCTTAAAATCCAATAAAAATAAACTGAATATAAAAAAATCACTTTAGGACTGAAGGTCATTTAAAGCCCCAGTTGTATATTTTCTGAAAGCATCGACCCTGGAAAATAAAATACTAGTAGTTCTAATTTTTTATGTCACAAAATATTAGTGCAACGGTTTATCAAGACATAATAAAAAAAAAAAAAAAAAAAAAAAAAGCTAGCTAGTTTTAGTTCACATTTACCCACATTTTTTTGTAGATTATAAAAGATGAGGTTGCACCTAGTAAATAGATACTGAACATGTCAAGTTTAAAACTTTTGTGCACCTCTGAAACAACAACAAATTTGTACCTTAAATTTACCAGAGGTTGTGCTTTAGAGGTACCTTCCATAGTTGATGCTTTAAAAGCACCTTCACTTTCACTTAACATGTTTTTTTATCACTTAGGGGAACAAACGTTCCCTGTGTAATACAGTTTTGTCCCATTTGCCTTCATTGAAGCAAATAGAACAAAGATCACAATCCATTAGTTTCTTCGCTGGCCTCAGCAGCCAGGGAAACTGACAGCCAAACCCAGAAGTGATGTAATAAACATTGTTTCCATGATCATACAAGGTAGGGGACATCAGCAAATGGATATTCCATGTCTTCCATCCTATACCCACCATGTTACACCACCATATCAGACCCGGATCCACAGGTAGGACAGTGAAGCTCAGGAAACATGGTGGAGGTAATGTACAGGGGGTGCAGGGAAGTGATTGGGTGGCTGCACAATCACCTGATTATTTTCACTAGAGATGAGCGAATTATTCAAAAATTCGATTCGGCTGATTCGCCGAATTTGCGGGAGAAATTTGATTCGATGTGAATTTATTCGCTGCAAATTTAACTTATTAAAAGGGTTTCTAGGCTTCAGAGAGCCTTTATATTAGTGCAGAACACTGTACCTTTAATTTAAATGCCCTTGGAGTCTGCTGGGGAAGAGAAATAATACTGTCAGTCAGTATGACATGCAGATGAGTGCCGTCGATCTTAAAATCACCGCACACTTCACTCATTTGGGCAGTCACGGGGCACGACGAAGAAGAAGAAGAATGAAAAGAAGAATGAAAAGAAGAAGAATGAAAAGAAGAAGAGGAATGAAAAGAAGAATGAAAAGAAGAAGAAGAAGAATGAAAAGAAGAAGAAGAATGAAAAGAAGAATGAGAAGAATGAAAAGAAGAATGAAAAGAAGAAGAAGAAGAATGAAAAGAAGAATGAAAAGAAGAAGAAGAAGAATGAAAAGAAGAAGAAGAAGAATGAAAAGAAGAATGAAAAGAAGAAGAAGAAGAATGAAAAGAAGAAGAATGAAAAGAAGAATGAAAAGAAGAAGAAGAATGAAAAGAAGAATGAAAAGAAGAAGAAGAAGAATGAAAAGAAGAAGAAGAATGAAAAGAAGAATGAAAAGAAGAAGAAGAAGAATGAAAAGAAGAAGAAGAAGAATGAAAAGAAGAAGAATGAAAAGAAGAAGAATGAAAAGAAGAAGAATGAAAAGAAGAAGAATGAAAAGAAGAAGAAGAAGAATGAAAAGAAGAAGAATGAAAAGAAGAATGAAAAGAAGAAGAAGAAGAATGAAAAGAAGAAGAATGAAAAGAAGAAGAAGAAGAATGAAAATAATAATGAGAAGAAGAATGAAAAGAAGAATGAGAAGAATGAAAAGAAGAATGAAAAGAAGAAGAATGAAAAGAAGAAGAAGAATGAAAAGAAGAATGAAAAGAAGAAGAATGAAAAGAAGAAGAAGAAGAATGAAAAGAAGAATGAAAAGAAGAAGAAGAAGAATGAAAAGAAGAAGAAGAAGAATGAAAAGAAGAATGAAAAGAAGAAGAAGAAGAATGAAAAGAAGAAGAAGAAGAATGAAAAGAAGAAGAATGAAAAGAAGAATGAGAAGAAGAATGAAAAGAAGAATGAGAAGAATGAAAAGAAGAATGAAAAGAAGAAGAAGAAGAATGAAAAGAAGAAGAAGAATGAAAAGAAGAAGAAGAAGAATGAAAAGAAGAAGAATGAAAAGAAGAATGAGAAGAATGAAAAGAAGAAGAAGAAGAATGAAAAGAAGAAGAAGAATGAGAAGAAGAATGAAAAGAAGAATGAGAAGAATGAAAAGAAGAATGAGAAGAATGAAAAGAAGAAGAATGAAAAGAAGAATGAAAAGAAGAAGAAGAAGAAGAATGAAAAGAAGAAGAATGAAAAGAAGAATGAAAAGAAGAAGAAGAAGAATGAAAAGAAGAAGAATGAAAAGAAGAATGAGAAGAAGAATGAAAAGAAGAATGAAAAGAAGAATGAAAAGAAGAAGAAGAATGAAAAGAAGAAGAAGAAGAATGAAAAGAAGAAGAATGAAAAGAAGAAGAAGAAGAATGAAAAGAAGAAGAATGAAAAGAAGAAGAAGAAGAATGAAAAGAAGAAGAAGAAGAATGAAAAGAAGAAGAAGAAGAATGAAAAGAAGAAGAAGAATGAAAAGAAGAAGAAGAAGAAGAATGAAAAGAAGAAGAAGAATGAAAAGAAGAAGAATTCCAGTACAGCAAAAAGTGTATCTGCAGAGAGCTCCGCTATTTCTGACAGTTCTCTGACAGTTCCTTCACATTTACAGCGGTTGAAACATTGTATCTATTTGTTTCCGAATAAAAACATCTGTATCCTAAATGGAAACAAATAGATACAATGTTTCAACCGCTGTAAATGTGAAGGAACTGTCAGAGAACTGTCAGAAATAGCGGAGCTCTCTGCAGTGACACTTTTTGCCGGCTGATCGGGGAAAATTTGTTTCGTGCATCCGAAGTTTGCTAAAATTCGGATTCGGTGCGAATCGAATTTTTCCTAATATACGAAACGAATTCCACTTCGCCAAGATCGATTCGCTCATCTCTAATTTTTACCTCACAGAGCAGCTGGCTTTTCATATTCACACACATTCCTAAATGTTGTAGCAGCCAGGAGTGTACCTATGTCAAGCTCCAGTGGTAGCAAAAGTGTTAAGTGAAAGGGTTGTGGGTCTGACCAGACCAATACCAATATAGCTAGCAGACTGTGTTGTGCTGTATTTGATCATGAGAACCCATACAAGGAAATGTCTTTGCGAAATAAGAGGAAAAAAATCCCAGTGAAATTAAAGTTCTGCACCTAAAGCTAAATCCCACTGTAGGGATTAAAACCTTTTGGATTAGCTGGCAGCTGAGAACAAATTTTAATGCTATAGGAAAAAAAATAAAACCCTCCAGTTTGTACAAGCTGGCTTACAGCTCGTTGATAGTGTAGTATAGCTTGTTTTTTGGCACTTGCAAACTTTTTTTTTTATTTCAGGTATGGTATTTTACATAGTTACATTGCTCCAGCAGCAAAATGCCCTTATCATTGGGCACCCAAAGTGAAAAGACCAAAGCACAACCCTACCTCCATGAGTTGTGATTGAGTTCAGCTGCATTGATTTCAAGTCCTTCCTTTTTGAGCCCTCCTCCTTTCCAGTTTATAGCCTGTGTGGAACCATACACAGACACATTTTGTGCCCAGAAGGCCATGATTGTCCTCCAATAGCTGGACAGCATTGTCAGTGTCAGGATCCTTATGACCACAGATAAGTTGTCCAGCAAGCAAGGGCAGGATGGTATATACACTTCATGACACATTGGGCATACAATGATGACTGGGAAGGATGCAGGATGAGGCACAATGCTTTAGCTAGTGGTGCCACCCCATGGTATGCACTTTGGTGATGGCTGTACCACATTATCCTCACTGCTATGTGGACACTCCTCAAATTTACCAGTCTCTCCAAGTGCCCCAGAGTCTTTGCAGCTGGTATACCTGGGAGACAGAAACTACACTGTTCCACAAATTCTGGAGACTCTCCAGAGTCAGGCAGGTTGGGAAGTGTCTGATACAATGACAGCTTGGGGTTTATTTACTAAAGCTGGAGAGTCCAAAATCAGACTCACTTCTGCATAGAAACCAATCAGCTTCCAGGTTTCATTGCCAAAGCTTCATTGAACAAGCTGAGGTTAGAAGCTGATTGGTTTCTATGCAGAAGGGAGTCTGATTTTGGACTCTCCAGCTTTAGTAAATAAACCCCCTTGTGTCAGGTCAGAGGCAACCAGAATAGATTGCAATGAGGCTCCTGATCCCTCTGATGTTCCTGCTGAAGCACACAGAGCATGAAGTCATATCATGCCCACTGGAGATATCTGCAGGAGAAAGGAACATTTATTTTTGTCCCAAGATCAGAAAAATATTTTGCCTGTTTCCTCCATCCCTGTGGCAGAATTAGGCAGAGGAGGAGTAATAAGAGGAGGGGTTTTGGGGTGCTTGTGAGGAGTATGGCTTTTGCTGCTGGGAGTGACGTGGAGGAGGGTTGGTGATGCTGGAGGTCAAGAGAATAACTTCTCAAGGGGGAAAATCTCTGCCACCATCCAGAAAGCACAGAACACCCTGTTCATGTTTGCAAGGTGCTATCAAAGAGGGAAGAAGCAGCAAGATTTGCAATAAAGAAATACAAAATTAAAGTGCATTATTTCACAGAAATATTGTACAAACATGGTGCACACTGTGGTGTATATTTTAAAAAATGTACATGGCTGTTTATCTATGACTATTAATTAGATTTTTTTGTAATGGACAAACAACTATGCAAAGTTTTTATAATTACACCCCTATGTAACACGCTTTAGTAGATTGAAATTGAAGAGGGCTAGATCAAGCAGGCATTAACCCTTCTGGCAGTATTCCCGAGTGTAGCTCGGGGTTAACTTTCAGTACCAGAAGCGGTAACCCCGAGCTACACTCAGGATTACCCTGCAGCGTTGCTCTGGGATCCCTCCAGCACTTTGTCCTGCGCTCCCACGATGTCCCCCCTGCAACATCCCTGGCCATGTCCTCCGGCCGATGCCGGAATCCGTCTTCCGGGTTCCCTTCCCTGCGAGCGTCGGGGCATACGGGATGTACGGGGGCGGGAAATTCAAAAATGTAAAAATTTGACATTCACTCAATACACTAAAATCTTATAGTATTACATTACTGTATCAAAGCATTTCACATACATTTTGTCCCGAGTGCTTTGTCCAGTGCCCTGCCTGCATTTTTACTGTTCTTTCTGCCTGGAAACTGAGAAACGTTCATGGCGTCCAAAAAGCATCCCTTTAGGTCAAAAGCGATTTTAGACTGGCTAGAGAACAGTGATAGTAAATTAGAATCACCTGCAGAATTGCAGATATTGCAGATAATGATTAGTGGGGAAATTCATCATCAGACACTGAAAACGATTTTGCGACTAAGCTCAGTGATGTGCGAACATGGCGCTCTATTTCAAATTTCAGTGTTTTTGGTTTGATTACATTATTGTATTAAATGTATTATTATTCTTTTCAAATCGTTTTTATTAAAGTTTTGTTAAAAGAGGACAAATATAACAATGCAGGTTGAAAGTAGAAAATACATACCACATTTGTATATCACCTTGACATACATACATTTGTAAAATTGTGGAAAAAGATCAAAGTGACACATCGATGATAAGCAATATAACCATAAGTTAGCGAGTTAAGCAAATTAAGTCAGTTATGCCATCAATTCAAATGATCACAGATAACAAATCGTACCTTATTTGCATAATATTCTGCTTAGTATATTCACATTAGGCCCGAATAAATGGGTCCACCTGAACCTGACTGCTAAAACATACACTGAACGGTAACATAAGAAAGGGAAAGTAAACAAAACCAAGATAAGGCAGAAAATAGAAGAGAAACAGAAGAGTTGAAGGAAAAATAAGGAAGAAAACAGAGCTTTCATATTGTTAGGTATGATTAACTCATATTCAATTCTATATAGTAATATTGAAGGGCATAGACATTTCTTTTCAACGAGACCATTTTGCGTAAAACCTCTCCATAGATTGGTAACTAATCACCAAAGCCCGCTCACACACATAGTGTGTCTGTACTCTATGTGTAACTTCCGATATGGAAGGAGAGTTTGTCGATTTCCATTTACTAGTTATAGATAATCTAGCAGCAATAAGTATGTGTCCAATTCTTGTTCTATATTTACCAGGGGAAAGGTTTAAAATAAGATTCAGTAGTGCCAAAGAAGGTTCCGGAGTGGAAACTGTACCTGATATTTTTGAAATAAGTGCGAAGATGTCCTGCCAAAATCCCTGCAAACTAGGGCACTTCCACAGGATGTGAAGGATATTCCCTTCACCGCCACAATTCCTCCAGCATAATGGTGACGTATTGGGGTACATTTTAGATAATGTATATGAGGTAAAATAGCTACGGTGCAATATCTTCAAGGAACAGTCCCAATGATTAGTACACTTAGTAACACTCAAACTACTACTTAAGGCGTTCTCCCATTCATCTCTTGTAAAGGACTTTTGTAGATCTCTTTCCCACTTCCTCACACTATTTGGCATGGAGAGATTGTGATCATAATGTAAAAATTTATAGAACTTGGAGATTCCTTTATTCTTTCGAACAGGGTTAGTCATAGTATGCCATAGTTTGGAGTCTACCGCTATCCATGTATTTAATCCAGCGCCATGAAATCCCTGATCTGCATAAAAGGGGGCAATCCTTTGCTCTGAACAGGTTGTTCAATGCTAACATATGTATTGTACCCTAAGTCCCCTAGTGATTTAGTATTAAGGTTTGGGATAAGGTGTTCATATGCAGAGAGTGGAATGTTAATTTGAAGTTTAGGAGAGGAGTCGGGTAAGGAATTAGAGCCTGCCATCCAAGCTTCCAAGGTTGCGGTAATAGATGGTAAAAATGTGGTTAAAATTTTGGGAGAGATTGATCTTGCTAGAAGTAGAGCCCGTAGGTCTTTATTAGGGATCACATTCCGTTCTATTTGCCCCCATAATTTGTCTGTAGGAACAAACCATTCCGGTAGTTGGTCTAAGATTGATGTATAATAATACATAGATAAAACAGGCAGACCCAATCCCCATTTCGATTTATGTTTGGTGAGAACCTGGAAGGGAATCCGTGGTTTCTTCCCTTTCCATATAAATCGTTTTATGGCCACCTCTAATTTATGGAAATAGGCTCGAGGAATGAGAATTGGGATCGTTCTGAAATAATACAGTATCTTGGGAAAAATTAGCATCTTGAATGCTGCAATTCTACCTATCCACGATATTTCAAATTTGTCTAGCCTCTGCATCTCCACCAAGATGGATTGGTATAGTTTTTCAAAATTATTTTTGAAGGTATGGGAGGACAGGGGGCCTTTCATTATTGCAAATGGTAGGGCGCAGGATTTGGTGGTGTTAAGTGTATAATAAGATATTTTGCTAAAGGACTGCAAGGAAGCTGAAATTTCTGTGAGGGATTGCATCGGATCAGTAACAGTAAGGATTACATCATCCGCAAACAGACCAATTTTATGAGAGATGAACGCAACTTGGATACCTAATATCCATGGATTGGTTCTGATCCCAGTCGCTAGGGGTTCCATCACCAACGAAAAGATGATAGGAGATAAAGGACAGCCCTGTCTCATACCGTTGGTGATATTAAAGGGAGCAGATAGGGCATTAGACGTGAATACATGCGCAGAAGGGGCAGAATATAATGCCATAATGGCTGACCTTATAAAGCCAGTGATTCCAAATTTGGTTAAAGTAGCCTCCAAGTATTGCCAATGGACCCTGTCAAATGCCTTCTTGGCGTCCAGCACCAAGAAAACAGTTTGAGAACCCCTTGACTCAACTAAGTGCAACAGGTTGAGTATTCTACGTGTACCATCCGTGGCTTGTCTGCCTCTTACAAACTCCACCTGGTCAACCTGGATGAGAAGGGGAGTTATATTTAACAAACGGTTAGCTAGGATTTTAGCATATATTTTAAGGTCCGTGTTTAAGAGCGAGATTGGTCTAAAATTTTGAGGGCAATCTGGAGCTTTCCCTGGTTTATGCAAAGTAACTACTGTATAATAGCTTTTAACATCTCAGACGGGAATGAGGATTTGAGCACTGCTTCATCGTAAGTTTTTTTAAGGTGGGGCACTAAGATGGATTGGAAGTCCTGGTAGTATTCCGCTGAGAAGCCATCCGCTCCCGGGGACTTCCCTTTGGGCAAGGTCTTAATAGCCATAAGTATCTCGCTTTCCAGTATGGGTTGATTTAGCCCATCCAATTTCTGACTTGATAATTTAGGCAATAGCAGTTTGGCTAAAAAGTTATGGATAAGTTCTGGGGTAGGTTGAGGAGTGGTGGGATCCTCTCTAAGGCTATAGAGTTGGGAGTAATAAGAGCGGAATGCCGCCGCTATTTTATTGGGATGGTACGTAGGTTTATTCGAAATAGGGTCCACAATAGATGTTAATTTAGATTTAGACTGTCTGATGGCGAGATATCTCGCAAGCAGTTTACCCACTTTATTCTCTTGGGTATAAAAAGTAGTTTTAGCTTTTTTTCAAATTTGTAGCATGACACCATGACATGAGAGTTCTAAGTTCAAGTCTGGTTTTTTGGAGGTCCTGTAAAACATTGGAAGCTAAAGATTGTTTGTGAAGGCGTTCTAATCTAGCTATCCTGTCAAGTGTTTCCGAAAGGTTTTTGGCTCTATCCCGCCTTGCCTGCAAAGCCAATTTCAGACGGAGGCCTCTACAATATGCCTTATGGGCGGACCACGTACTGAAAACATTCGTAGTAGGAGGAGCATTGATATCGAAGAATTCCTGTAAAGCTACAGTGAGAGTGGAGCGAAAAGTAGGGTTATAATACATAGATACATTATTACGCCACAGGAACACATGAGAAAATGTTAACGACTCCTCAATAGTCAAAGAGATAGGTGCATGATCCGATTATGTCGTTGGATGAATTTCTGCACTTGAGATATTTTGTAAAAGTTGAATATCAGTAAAAAAAAGTCTATTCTTGAGTAAGAATTATGGGGAGCAGAGTAGTGCGTATAATCTCTTTCAGTAGCATGTAGACATCTCTATGGATCGTACAGGTTAGCCTCAGAAAGCACATTAGCAAGGGAATGCCTCAGGCCCCTAGGTGAATGTGAAACGTCCAGGGAATTATTTATGATAGCGTTAAAGTCTCCACAGAAAAGCAGAAAGCCCTTCTGGATTTTTGCCACTTTTTTCCTCAAGGAGTTTAGAAAATGGATCTGGTGCACATTGGGGGCATATGAGTTGACAGTGGTGTAAGTAATATTATTAATTTCACAGACAAGAATTAGGTATCTGCCTTTGCTGTCAGATTCTTGGGATAGCAACTAAAATGCGACAGAATTACAGATGACTGTAAGGACGCCACATTTCTTATCCGGGCCATTGGACATATACAGTTGTGTTCAAAATAATAGCAGTCAGACATCACTAACCTGATCAATCACTGTTTTTGGTAGAAATGATATTTCTACATGGCAAATAATTTACTAGCAGGTGTAGTAGAGTAATAGAAATCCAACAGACCCAACAGTCATGACATGCATGCTGCTGATTCTGTGTAATTGAATCACTAATTGAAAGGGTCATGTTCAAAATAATAGCAGTGTGGAGTTCTATTAGTAAGGGCATTCATTCTTTGAAAAACAGGTGGCAATTATTGCCCTTATTTAAGGAAGGAAGGCAGCAAATGTTGTACATGCTGGTTACAGTGCATTTCTCTCTGAAATTCTGAGGAAAATGGGTCGTTCCAGACATTGTTCAGAAGAACAGCGTACCTTGATTAAAAAGTTGATTGGAGAGGGGAAAACATATAAAGAAGTGCAGAAAATGATAGGCTGCTCAGCTAAAATGATCGCAAATGCTTTAAAATGACAACCAAAACCTGAAAGACGTGGAAGAAAGCGAAAAACTACCATTCGAATGGATAGAAGAATAGCCAAAATGGCAAGGACTCAGCCAACAATCAGCTCCAGAAAGATCCAAGAAGGTCTAAAGTTACCTGTGAGTACTGTTACAATTAGAAGACGCCTATGTGAAGCCAAGCTATCTGCAAGAAGCCCCCGCAAAGTCCCACTGTTGAAAAAAAGACGTGCTGAAGAGGTTACAATTTGCCAAAGAGCACATTGACTGGCCTAAAGAGAAATGGCGCAACATTTTGTGGACTGATGAAAGTAAGATTGTTCTTTTTGGGTCTAGTGGCCGGAGACAGTTTGTCAGACGACCCCCAAACACTGAATTCAAGCCACAGTACACTGTGAAGACATGGAAGCATGGTTGCGCAAGCATCATGATATGGGGATGTTTCTCATACTACGGTGTTGGGCCTATTTAACGCATACCAGGGATCATGGATCAGTTTGAATACATCAGAATTAGAGATGAGCGAAGTATTCAAAAATTCGATTCGACTGATTCGGCGAATTCGTGGGAAAATTTTGATTCGAGTCGAATATATTCGCTGCGAATTTAACTTATAAAAGGGTGTTTCTAGGCTTCAGAGAGCCTTTATATTAGTGCAGAACACTGTACCTTTAATTTAAATGCCCTTGGAGTCTGCTGGGGAAGAGAAATAATACTGACAGTCAGTATGACATGCAGATGAGTGCCGTCGATCTTAGACTCACCGCACACTTCACTCATTTGGGCAGTCACGGGGCCAAAACCAGAGTGTGGAGCCACAGTGTGGCGGTGGAGGCAGCAGCAATGGGAGGCCATACAGCACCCTATGACAAAAATGGAAACCACCAGCAGTGTGAGGAGACCTGAAAGTGGCACATGGCAGAGTGTGGCGATGGAGACAGCAGCAATGGGAGGCCGTACAGGGACCCATGACACACTCTGGACCTGGCAGCAGCATGAGGAGGCGGTACAGGGGCCCATGACAGATTACGGGCCTGGCAGCAGCATGAGGAGTCGGTACGGGGGCCCATGGCAGATTACGGGCCTGGCAGCAGCAATGGGAGGCCGTACAGGGACCCATGACACACTCTGGACCTGGCAGCAGCATGGGGAGGCGGTACAGGGGCCCATGACAGATTACGGGCCTGGCAGCAGCATGAGGAGTCGGTACGGGGGCCCATGACACACTCTGGACCTGGCAGTAGCATGAGGAGGTGGTACAGGGGCGCTTGACAGATTACGAGCCTGGCAGCAGCAACTTGGACAGGAGGACGTTCAGCTTCTGCACCGTCGGGTGCGTGCTCGCAAACTGTTGTCTCTTGGAAACGGATTCCAAGAAAGACTGCTGACGGAATCCGTGAAGAGGAGTAGCAGGAGAAGGAGCATCTGAACGAGTGGAATATGCTAACAAGCGACAACAGGGGCCCATGACAGATTACGGGCCTGGCAGCAGCATGAGGAGTCGGTACGGGGGCCCATGGCAGATTAGGTGCCTGGCAGCAGCTATGGGAGACCCGTAATCTGCCAGCACCCTATGACAAAAAATGGAACACACCAGCAGTGTGAGGAGACCTGAAAGTGGCACATGGCAGAGTGTGGCGATGGAGACAGCAGCAATGGGAGGCCGTACAGGGACCCATGACAGACTGTGGACCTGGCAGCAGCATGAGGAGGCGGTATAGGGGCCCATGGCAGATTAGGGGCCTGGCAGCAGCTATGGGAGGCCCGTAATCTGCCAGCACCCTATGACAAAAAATGGAACACACCAGCAGTGTGAGGAGACCTGAAAGTGGCACATGGCAGAGTGTGGAGATGGAGACAGCAGCAATGGGAGGCCGTACAGGGACCCATGAGAGACTCTGGACTTGGCAGCAGCATGAGGAGGCGGTATAGGGGCCCATGGCAGATTAGGGGCCTGGCAGCAGCTATGGGAGGCCCGTAATCTGCTAGCACCCTATGACAAAAAATGGAACACACCAGCAGTGTGAGGAGACCTGAAAGTGGCACATGTTTGGGGCATGATTCATGGCGGATTTAGTCAGTTGTGTCAGGAACTGGTGGTTTGAAATCCAGACTAATCCACGCCTGATTAATTTTCACAAACGTGAGTCTCTCCACACTTTGGGTGGACAGTCATGTCCTCCGCGGAGTTGCAATACCTCCTGCCGCACTAAACACGCGCTCCGATGCCACGCTACTGGCCGGGCATGACAGCCTTTCAAGGGCAAATTCAGCTAGTTGGGGCCAAAGGTCAAGTTTCGTTGCCCAGTAGTCAAGGGGATTGTCTACCTCGGTTGGCAGGGTGCTGTCCAAGTAGGCCTAAGCCTGTTGTTTGAGGTCCTGCTCCAGGTCCACCTGATGCTGCTGCTGCGGCTGGTTATTAGTTTCCTCACTGCGCTGGTGAAGAAAGCTACTCATCATCGACTGCAGACTGAGGCAGCTGCTGCTGGTGGAGCTGCCACTGCTCCTACCACCCCACCCCTCCCCTGCTGCCATGACAGCGGAACGCAAGCGCACAGGGCCCACAGTGTCTGAGGATGGACGTTGGCGCAGACAGGCAGAGACCAGCTGACTACATAGGTGGTTTTTATAGTACGTTATTTTGGCCTCCCTCTCAGCAGGTGTGAAAAAGGCCACCATTTTTGAACGGTAGCGAGGGTCCAACAATGTGGACAGCCAAAAGTCATCCCTCTGTCTGATGGTTATTATTCGGCTGTCGGTACGCAAGCAAGCGAGCATGCTATGGGCCATTTGTGCCAAGGAATGCGAGGGACTCCCTGCCTCCATCTCCACAGCATACTGCCACGGTGCGTCTGGGTCCTCTGTCTCCTCTTCCTCCTCCTCTACCAGATGCTCCTGCTCCTCCACTCCTGTCCGCTGAGTGGAAAAACCACCCATTTCACTCAATAATTCCTGAGCACCAATGTCCTCCTCTACCTCCTCCTCTTCTTCCTGTCCTGCCCCCACAGGGGTCATGTGGCGTTGAGATCTGTGCGCCACGTCTACCGCACCCTGACCAGCCATTGTTAACAGCATTTGTTCCAGGACGTGCAACAGAGGAATGACGTCGTTCATCCCATAGTCCTGCCGACTCACGAATAGCGTGGCCTCCTCAAAGGGCCTGAGCAAGCGCAGGTGTCACGCATGAGCTGCCAATGGCTGACATCTAAGTTACACTGGGAGTACCTTTATCCGCTTTTAACATCAGGAAATCTGTGATGGCCTTTTGCTGTTCGTAAAGGCGGTCTAACATATGTAGGGTTGAATTCCACCTTGTTGCAACGTCACAGCATGAGGAGTCGGTACGGGGGCCCATGGCAGATTACGGGCCTGGCAGCAGCAATGGGAGGCCCGTAATCTGCCAGCACCCTATGTCAAAAAATTGAACACACCAGCAGTGTGTGAGGAGACCTGAAAGTGGCACATGGCAGAGTGTGGCGATGGAGACAGCAGCAATGGGAGGCCGTACAAGGACCCATGACAGACTCTGGACTTGGCAGCAGCATGAGGAGGCGGTATAGGGGCCCATGGCAGATTAGGGGCCTGGCAGCAGCTATGGGAGGCCCGTAATCTGCCAGCACCCTATGTCAAAAAATTCAACACACCAGCAGTGTGAGGAGACCTGAAAGTGGCACATGGCAGAGTGTGGCGATGGAGACAGCAGCAATGGGAGGCCGTACAGGGACCCATGAGAGACTCTGGACCTGGCAGCAGCATGAGGAGGCGGTATAGGGGCCCATGGCAGATTAGGGGCCTGGCAGCAGCTACGGGAGGCCCGTAATCTGCCAGCACCCTATGTCAAAAAATTCAACACACCAGCAGTGTGAGGAGACCTGAAAGTGGCACATGGCATGAGACACTGTGGACCTGGCAGCAGCATGAGGAGGCGGTACAGGGGCCCATGGCAGATTAGGGGCCTGGCAGCAGCTATGGGAGGCCCGTAATCTGCCAGCACCCTATGTCAAAAAATTGAACACACCAGCAGTGTGTGAGGAGACCTGAAAGTGGCACATGGCAGAGTGTGGCGATGGAGACAGCAGCAATGGGAGGCCGTACAGGGACCCATGAGAGACTCTGGACCTGGCAGCAGCATGAGGAGGCGGTATAGGGGCCCATGGCAGATTAGGGGCCTGGCAGCAGCTATGGGAGGCCCGTAATCTGCCAGCACCCTATGTCAAAAAATTCAACACACCAGCAGTGTGAGGAGACCTGAAAGTGGCACATGGCATGAGACACTGTGGACCTGGCAGCAGCATGAGGAGGTGGTACAGGGGCCCATGGCAGATTAGGGGCCTGGCAGCAGCTATGGGAGGCCCGTAATCTGCCAGCACCCTATGTCAAAAAATTCAACACACCAGCAGTGTGTGAGGAGACCTGAAAGTGGCACATGGCAGAGTGTGGCGATGGAGACAGCAGCAATGGGAGGCCGTACAGGGACCCATGACAGACTCTGGACTTGGCAGCAGCATGAGGAGGCGGTATAGGGGCCCATGGCAGATTAGGGGCCTGGCAGCAGCTATGGGAGGCCCGTAATCTGCCAGCACCCTATGTCAAAAAATTCAACACACCAGCAGTGTGAGGAGACCTGAAAGTGGCACATGGCATGAGACACTGTGGACCTGGCAGCAGCATGAGGAGGCGGTACAGGGGCCCATGGCAGATTAGGGGCCTATCAGCAGCTATGGGAGGCCCGTAATCTGCCAGCACCCTATGTCAAAAAATTCAACACACCAGCAGTGTGTGAGGAGACCTGAAAGTGGCACATGGCAGAGTGTGGCGATGGAGACAGCAGCAATGGGAGGCCGTACAGGGACCCATGACAGACTCTGGACTTGGCAGCAGCATGAGGAGGCGGTATAGGGGCCCATGGCAGATTAGGGGCCTGGCAGCAGCTATGGGAGGCCCGTAATCTGCCAGCACCCTATGTCAAAAAATTCAACACACCAGCAGTGTGAGGAGACCTGAAAGTGGCACATGGCATGAGACACTGTGGACCTGGCAGCAGCATGAGGAGGCGGTACAGGGGCCCATGGCAGATTAGGGGCCTGGCAGCAGCTATGGGAGGCCCGTAATCTGCCAGCACCCTATGTCAAAAAATTGAACACACCAGCAGTGTGTGAGGAGACCTGAAAGTGGCACATGGCAGAGTGTGGCGATGGAGACAGCAGCAATGGGAGGCCGTACAGGGACCCATGAGAGACTCTGGACCTGGCAGCAGCATGAGGAGGCGGTATAGGGGCCCATGGCAGATTAGGGGCCTGGCAGCAGCTATGGGAGGCCCGTAATCTGCCAGCACCCTATGTCAAAAAATTCAACACACCAGCAGTGTGAGGAGACCTGAAAGTGGCACATGGCATGAGACACTGTGGACCTGGCAGCAGCATGAGGAGGTGGTACAGGGGCCCATGGCAGATTAGGGGCCTGGCAGCAGCTATGGGAGGCCCGTAATCTGCCAGCACCCTATGTCAAAAAATTCAACACACCAGCAGTGTGTGAGGAGACCTGAAAGTGGCACATGGCAGAGTGTGGCGATGGAGACAGCAGCAATGGGAGGCCGTACAGGGACCCATGACAGACTCTGGACTTGGCAGCAGCATGAGGAGGCGGTATAGGGGCCCATGGCAGATTAGGGGCCTGGCAGCAGCTATGGGAGGCCCGTAATCTGCCAGCACCCTATGTCAAAAAATTCAACACACCAGCAGTGTGAGGAGACCTGAAAGTGGCACATGGCATGAGACACTGTGGACCTGGCAGCAGCATGAGGAGGCGGTACAGGGGCCCATGGCAGATTAGGGGCCTATCAGCAGCTATGGGAGGCCCGTAATCTGCCAGCACCCTATGTCAAAAAATTCAACACACCAGCAGTGTGTGAGGAGACCTGAAAGTGGCACATGGCAGAGTGTGGCGATGGAGACAGCAGCAATGGGAGGCCGTACAGGGACCCATGACAGACTCTGGACTTGGCAGCAGCATGAGGAGGCGGTATAGGGGCCCATGGCAGATTAGGGGCCTGGCAGCAGCTATGGGAGGCCCGTAATCTGCCAGCACCCTATGTCAAAAAATTCAACACACCAGCAGTGTGAGGAGACCTGAAAGTGGCACATGGCATGAGACACTGTGGACCTGGCAGCAGCATGAGGAGGCGGTACAGGGGCCCATGGCAGATTAGGGGCCTGGCAGCAGCTATGGGAGGCCCGTAATCTGCCAGCACCCTATGTCAAAAAATTCAACACACCAGCAGTGTGTGAGGAGACCTGAAAGTGGCACATGGCAGAGTGTGGCGATGGAGACAGCAGCAATGGGAGGCCGTACAGGGACCCATGACAGACTCTGGACTTGGCAGCAGCATGAGGAGGCGGTATAGGGGCCCATGGCAGATTAGGGGCCTGGCAGCAGCTATGGGAGGCCCGTAATCTGCCAGCACCCTATGTCAAAAAATTCAACACACCAGCAGTGTGAGGAGACCTGAAAGTGGCACATGGCATGAGACACTGTGGACCTGGCAGCAGCATGAGGAGGCGGTACAGGGGCCCATGGCAGATTAGGGGCCTGGCAGCAGCTATGGGAGGCCCGTAATCTGCCAGCACCCTATGTCAAAAAATTCAACACACCAGCAGTGTGTGAGGAGACCTGAAAGTGGCACATGGCAGAGTGTGGCGATGGAGACAGCAGCAATGGGAGGCCGTACAGGGACCCATGACAGACTCTGGACTTGGCAGCAGCATGAGGAGGCGGTATAGGGGCCCATGGCAGATTAGGGGCCTGGCAGCAGCTATGGGAGGCCCGTAATCTGCCAGCACCCTATGTCAAAAAATTCAACACACCAGCAGTGTGAGGAGACCTGAAAGTGGCACATGGCATGAGACACTGTGGACCTGGCAGCAGCATGAGGAGGCCGTACAGGGGCCCATGGCAGATTAGGGGCCTGGCAGCAGCTATGGGAGGCCCGTAATCTGCCAGCACCCTATGACAAAAAATGGAACACACCAGCAGTGTGAGTAGACCTGAAAGTGGCACATGGCAGGGGCATGATTCATGGCGGATTTAGTCAGTTGTGTCAGGAACTGGTGGTTTGAAATCCAGACTAATCCACGCCTGATTCATTTTCACAAACGTGAGTCTCTCCACACTTTGGGTGGACAGTCGTGTCCTCCGCGGAGTTACGATACCTCCTGCCGCACTAAACACGCGCTCCGATGCCACGCTACTGGCCGGGCATGACAGCCTTTCAAGGGCAAATTCAGCTAGTTGGGGCCAAAGGTCAAGTTTCGTTGCCCAGTAGTCAAGGGGATTGTCTACCTCGGTTGGCAGGGTGCTGTCCAAGTCGGCCCAAGCCTGTTGTTTGAGGTCCTGCTCCAGGTCCACCTGATGCTGCTGCTGCTGCGGCTGGTTAGTAGTTTCCTCACTGCGCTGGTGAAGAAAGCTACTCATTATCGACTGCAGACTGAGGCAGCCGCTGCTGGTGGAGCTACCACTGCTCCTACCACCCCACCCCTCCCCTGTTGCCAAGGCAGCGGAACGCGAGCGCACAGGGCCCACGGTGTCTGAGGATGGACGTTGGCGCACAAAGGCAGAGACCAACTGACTACATAGGTGGTTTTTATAGTACGTTATTTTGGCCTCCCTCTCAGCAGGTGTAAAAAAGGCCACCATTTTTGAACGGTAGCGAGGGTCCAACAAGGTGGACAGCCAAAAGTCATCCCTCTGTCTGATGGTTATTATTCGGCTGTCGCTACGCAAGCAAGCGAGCATGCTATGGGCCATTTGTGCCAAGGAATGCGAGGGACTCCCTGCCTCCATCTCCACAGCATACTGCCACGGTGCATCTGGGTCCTCTGTCTCCTCCTCCTCTACCACATGCTCCTGCTCCTCCACTCCTGTCCGCTGAGTGGAAAAACCACCCATTTCACTCAATAATTCCTGAGCACAAATGTCCTCCTCTACCTCCTCCTCTTCTTCCTGTCCTACCCCCACAGGGGTCATGTGGCGTTGAGATCTGTGCGCCACGTCTACCGCACCCTGACCAGCCATTGTTAACAGCATTTGTTCCAGGACGTGCAACAGAGGAATGACGTCGTTCATCCCATAGTCCTGGCGACTCACGAATAGCGTGGCCTCCTCAAAGGGCCTGAGCAAGCGGCAGGTGTCACGCATTAGCTGCCAATGGCTCACATCGAAGTTACACAGGGGAGTACCTTTATCCGCTTGTAACATCAGGAAATCGGTGATGGCCTTTCGCTGTTCGTAAAGGCGGTCTAACATGTGTAGGGTTGAATTCCACCTTGTTGCAACGTCGCAGATCAGGCGATGCTGTGGAATTCCGTTCTGCCGCTGCAGCTCAAGGAGGGTGTGCTTTGCGGTGTAGGAATGGCTGAAATGCATGCAAAGTTTACGTGACATTTTAAGGATGTCTTGCAGTGGGATGGTGGATTTTAGGAACCGCTTGACAACCAGATTGAACACGTGAGCCATGCATGGCGCATGGCACAACCTTCCTTGACGCAGAGCAGACACCATGTTCTTTCCGTTGTCGGTCAACATGGTTCCGATTTTGAGTTTGCGCGGAGACAGCCATCTGTCGATTTCTCTGTTCATTACACTGAGAAGTTCCTCCCCTGTGTGACTACGTTCGCCAAGGCATACCTTGCGGTGTAGGAATGGCTGAAATGCATGTAAAGTTTACGTGACATTTTAAGGATGTCTTGCAGTGGGATGGTGGATTTTAGGAACCGCTTGACAACCAGATTGAACACGTGAGCCATGCATGGCGCATGGCACAACCTTCCTTGACGCAGAGCAGACACCATGTTCTTTCCGTTGTCGGTCAACATGGTTCCGATTTTGAGTTTGCGCGGAGACAGCCATCTGTCGATTTCTCTGTTCATTACACTGAGAAGTTCCTCCCCTGTGTGACTACGTTCGCCAAGGCATACCAGGTGCAGCACAGCGTGACACCGTTGCGCCCTGCACATGTGATATGCCGGTCGGGTAATGGGACTTGGCACGGGGGTGGCGGCTGAGGACACGAAGGAAGAAGAGGTGGTAGAGGCGGACATCTTTTGTGGACCAAGGACGTGCAAATGTGGAGGCAAAAGCGGCGTGACCTGTCCAAGTTGCTGGTGCGGCTGTGATGGCACCACGTTCACCCAGTGGGCAGTAAATGACATGTACTGTCCCTGACCGTAGTTACAGCTCCACACGTCGGCGCTGCCGTGCACTTTGGCAGAGACCGACATGCTCAAAGACTGGCCCACCATCTCTTCTACATGTGAATGCAGGGCTGGCACTGCCTTTTTGGCGAAGAAATGACGGCTTGGCACTCTCCACCACGGTGCGGCACAAGCCATCATTTCTCGGAAAGGTGCTGAGTCCACCACTTGGAAAGGGAGGGACTGCAGCACCAGCAACTTGGACAGGAGGATGTTCAGCTTTTGCACCGTCGGGTGCGTGTTCGCAAACTGTTGTCTCTTGGAAACGGATTCCAAGAAAGACTGCTGACGGAATCCGTGAAGAGGAGTAGCAGGAGAAGGAGCATATGAACGAGCGGAAGATGGCAACGAGCGACAACTCCCCTCAGCAGAGGTGTTGGAGCCTTGACTGGCTGATAGAGGGCGATTGACGTCGGGTGACGGAGCAAGTAACGGAGCGGGAGATGGAGCGGGGGCTGGGGCGGGCAGAACCGCCGTATCTTTATCACGATTTTCCCAGGCCACCAAATGGCGATGCTGCATATGCTGCCGCAACGCTGTAGTCCCAACATGGGCCCCCTGGCCACGCTTGACTTTCTGGCCACATAGTCGACATACGGCTACGTTTACTTCCTCGGGCGGCTTGACAAAAAATTGCCACACCGCCGAGTAGGAAACTTTGCCCCCGATACTCCTCACTGGCCGACTGCTGCTTCCTCCGTGCACACCGGCACCACTACTGGCCGTGGTGGTAGGCTGCAGTGGAGCTGGTGCTGTACTCCGTGGCCGTTTGCCTCCACTGACACTGCTGCGACCCTGCTGCCTCCTGGGCAACCCACCGACTGTTTTGCTCGCTGCCAAGCTGCCACCCTCTTCTCCTGATGATGCGGAAGCAATAGCCTGATGACGACGAGGCTGCCAAGTGCGATCAGCCTCCTCATCATCAATTAGGGTCTCCGCCTCACTACTAGCCCCCTCGGCTGCGTGTGGGTCAGGAGACAGACCTGTCTCTAGACTGGCTACCGAGCCACTCTCCTCGCCACTACTTCTTCGCCTGGCTGCTGAAGAGGCGGATGTCTCCCCCCGTTCCTGACCACCCTCTGTTTGCTCTTCCTCACTGTACAGTGGGGCTGAGCCCACAGCATGCGATACTTCGCTTGGTGAGGGAACACCAAAGGACAGGGGCAGGTAGAGGACACGTGATTTCAGTGGGCTTGGTCCCGGGCCATGCCAACTAACGGTTGTGTCTGACGTACCCACCGACCGTTGGCTGTAGGTGTCAGAGGTGACCTGGGAAGAGGAAGACGACCGAGCCAACCAATCGATGACGGCAGGGTCGTCGGTGGAGACACGACCGCTGGATGACACCGGGAGCACTGGCCTCTGGCTGCGAATAGTGCTGCCTCAACCCCTTCCTCTGCTGCCACGTCTGCTCGCTCCTAAAACATTGCCTCCTCTGCCACTCCTCTGCATGTTGTCTGACATACTCTTTAATTAAACGATTCTGTGTCCCTGAGTAACAATTCTGTGTCTGTCCCTGAGTAACAATTCTGTGTCCCTCAGTAACAATTCTGTGTCCCTCAGTAACAATTCTGTGTCCCTCAGTAACAATTTTGTGTCCCTCAGTAACAATTCTGTGTCTGTCCCTGAGTAACAATTCTGTGTCCCTGAGTAACAATTCTGTGTCCCTCAGTAACAATTCTGTGTCCCTGAGTAACAATTCTGTGTCCCTGAGTAACAATTCTGTTTCCCTCAGTAACAATTCTGTGTCCCTCAGTAACAATTCTGTGTCCCTGAGTAACAATACTGTGTCTGTCCCTGAGTAACAATTCTGTGTCCCTAAGTAACGTTTCTGTGGCCCTAAGTAACGGTTCTGTGTCCCTCAGTAACAAATCTGTGTCCCTCAGTAACAATTCTGTGTCCCTCAGTAACAATTCTGTGGCCCTCAGTAACAATTCTGTGGCCCTGAGTAACAATTCTGTGTCCCTGAGTAACAATTCTGTGTCCCTCAGTAACAATTCTGTGTCCCTGAGTAACAATTATGTGTCCCTGAGTAACAATTCTGTGTCCCTCAGTAACAATTCTGTGTCCCTGAGTAACAATTCTGTGTCTGTCCCTGAGTAACAATTCTGTGTCCCTAAGTAACGTTTCTGTGGCCCTAAGTAATGGTTCTGTGGCCCTAAGTAACGTTTCTGTGGCCCTAAGTAACGTTTCTGTGGCCCTAAGTAACAGTTCTGTGGCCCTCAGTAACAGTTCTGTGGCCCTCAGTAACAATTCTGTGTCTGTCCCTGAGTAACAATTCTGTGTCCCTAAGTAACGTTTCTGTGGCCCTAAGTAACGGTTCTGTGGCCCTCAGTAACAATTCTGTGTCCCTCAATAACAATTCTGTGTCTGTCCCTAAGTAACAATTCTGTGGCCCTAAGTAACGTTTCTGTGGCCCTAAGTAACGTTTCTGTGGCCCTAAGTAACGATCCTGTGGCCCTCAGTAACAACTCTGTATCCCTCAGTAACAATTCTGTGTCTGTCCCTGAGTAACAATTCTGTGTCCCTAAGTACCAATTCTGTGGCCCTAAGTAAAGTTTCTGTGGCCCTAAGTAACGTTTCTGTGGCCCTAAGTAACGATTCTGTGGCCCTAAGTAACGTTTCTGTGTCCCTCAGTAACATTTCTGTGTCTGTCCCTAAGTAACAATTCTGTGGCCCTAAGTAACGTTTCTGTGGCCCTAAGTAACGGTTCTGTGTCCCTCAGTAACAATTCTGTATCCCTCAGTAACAATTCTGTGTCTGTCCCTGAGTAACAATTTAGTGGCCCTAAGTAACGTTTCTGTGGCCCTAAGTAACGTTTCTGTGGCCCTAAGTAACGATTCTGTGGCTCTAAGTAATGTTTCTGTGGCCCTCAGTAACAAATATGTGTCCCTCAGTAACAATTCTGTGTCTGTCCCTAAGTAACAATTCTGTGGCCCTAAGTAACGTTTCTGTGGCCCTAAGTAACGGTTCTGTGGCCCTAAGTAACGATTCTGTGGCCCTAAGCAACGTTTCTGTGGCCCTAAGTAACGTTTCTGTGGCCCTCAGTAACAAATCTGTGTCCCTCAGTAACAATTCTGTGTCTGTCCCTAAGTAACAATTCTGTGGCCCTAAGTAACGTTTCTGTGGCCCTAAGTAACGGTTCTGTGGCCCTCAGTAACAATTCTGTGTCCCTCAATAACAATTCTGCGTCTGTCCCTAAGTAACAATTCTGTGGCCCTAAGTAACGTTTCTGTGGCCCTAAGTAACGTTTCTGTGGCCCTAAGTAACGATTCTGTGGCCCTCAGTAACAATTCTGTATCCCTCAGTAACAATTCTGTGTCTGTCCCTGAGTAACAATTCTGTGTCCCTAAGTAACGTTTCTGTGGCCCTAACTAACGATTCTGTGGCCCTAAGTAACGTTTCTGTGGCCCTAAGTAACGGTTCTGTGGCCCTCAGTAACAATTCTGTGTCCCTCAATAACAATTCTGTGTCTGTCCCTAAGTAACAATTCTGTGGCCCTAAGTAACGATTCTGTGGCCTTCAGTAACAAATCTGTGTCCCTCAGTAACAATTCTGTGTCTGTCCCTAAGTAACAATTCTGTGGCCCTAAGTAACGTTTCTGTGGCCCTAAGTAACGGTTCTGTGGCCCTCAGTAACAATTCTGTGTCCCTCAATAACAATTATGTGTCTGTCCCTAAGTAACAATTCTGTGGCCCTAAGTAACGTTTCTGTGGCCCTAAGTAACGATTCTGTGGCCCTCAGTAACAAATCTGTGTCCCTCAGTAACAATTCTGTGTCTGTCCCTAAGTAACAATTCTGTGGCCCTAAGTAACGTTTCTGTGG
Source organism: Staurois parvus (assembly GCF_062004578.1). NCBI lineage: Eukaryota > Metazoa > Chordata > Amphibia > Anura > Ranidae > Staurois > Staurois parvus. The sequence goes on from NW_028317949.1 coordinate 16,396,615, forward strand.
CCCTAAGTAACGATTCTGTGGCCCTCAGTAACAATTCTGTATCCCTCAGTAACAATTCTGTCTGTCCCTGAGTAACAATTCTGTGTCCCTAAGTAACGTTTCTGTGGCCCTAAGTAACGTTTCTGTGGCCCTAAGTAACGTTTCTGTGGCCCTTAGTAACAATTCTGTGTCCCTCAATAACAATTCTGTGTCTGTCCCTAAGTAACAATTCTGTGGCCCTAAGTAACGTTTCTGTGGCCCTAAGTAACGATTCTGTGGCCCTCAGTAACAAATCTGTGTCCCTCACTAACAATTCTGTGTCTGTCCCTAAGTAACAATTCTGTGGCCCTAAGTAACGATTCTGTGGCCCTCAGTAACAAATCTGTTTCCCTCAGTAACAATTCTGTGTCTGTCCCTAAGTAACAATTCTGTGGCCCTAAGTAACGTTTCTGTGGCCCTAAGTAACGATTCTGTGGCCCTCAGTAACAATTCTGTATCCCTCAGTAACAATTCTGTCTGTCCCTGAGTAACAATTCTGTGTCCCTAAGTAACGTTTCTGTGGCCCTATGTAACGTTTCTATGGCCCTAAGTAACGATTTTGTGGCCCTAACTAACGTTTCTGTGTCCCTAAGTAACGTTTCTCTGTCCCTAACTCTCTCCCTGAATACAGCCAGGTCTGCCTCTGTTGAATGACTGGAGGCAAATGGAGAATTCTAAAATGGCCGCCATTTATAGCTCGACCATTACACTGTGCTGGCTGGCTGGCTGCTGATTGGCTAATGCGATCACATGTCATGAATGAATGCATTATGGGTCAGCGCGCCTTGTCTGCGCGCCTTCCCAGACATCCCCGCTCCGTCGCCGCACATGTCGCCGCCATTTTAGGAAAAATTTTGATTTGCGCATCCGAAGTATGCTTATTTTCGGATTCGACGCAAATCGAAATTTTCCTAATATTCAAAACGAATTCCACTTCGCCTACTTCGATTCGCTCATCTCTAATCAGAATACTTGAAGAGGTCATGCTGTCTTATGCTGAAGAGGAAATGCCTTTGAAATGGGTGTTCCAACAAGACAACAACCCCAAACACACCAGTAAACGTGCAACATCTTGGTTCCAGACCAACAAGATTGACGTTATGGAGTGGCCAGCCCAATCCCCGAATCTTAATCCAATAGAAAACTTGTGGGGTGACATCAAAAATGCAGTTTCCGAGGCAAAACCAAGAAATAGAGAAGAACTGTGGAATGTAGTCCAATCATCCTGGGCTGGAATACCTGTTCACAGGTGCCAGAAGTTGGTTGACTTCATGCAACACAGATGTACAGCAGTTCTCAGAAACAGTGCTTATACAACTAAATATTAAGTGATTCAAAGGAAAAATCTTCAAACATTTTTCATTTTATATAGTGAATGTTTGAGTTTGTAAAGAAGAATACAAACACTGCTATTTTTTGAACAGTCTAATATTTACTTTTCTTTTGATATATTTGATATATTTTTCTTCATGTTTTGATTTGGAATAGAATGTGTAGTGTTCCCAGTGCATTTGTGTGTATGGAAATAAAAGCTATTAGAAGGATTTTGAGCTTTATCCACTTTTTTCAACACACTGCTATTATTTTTAACACAACTGTATATATGTGGAAATAGACGATGTGAACAATGTGGAGCCTTAATAGAGGCAAAATGTGTTTCCTGTATGCAAATCACATCCCCAGCCAATCTTTGTGCCTCCCTCCACATAGTGACGTTTGAACGGGCCATTAAGGCCATAAGCTTTCATAGAAACAATTTTCAACACCATGGTGGTTGTAGGATAAATGATTGAGGGTCGCCCTCAGGTGGTGTAAGGAAGAATTGCATAGTGGAAGAAGTGATCCAAATGGATAGGCTTACTGTATTCGTGTGGTTCCAGCGAGGAATAAATACTTGATTCTTCATATGATGGGAGATGGACGATATGGTATGTTCCCAGACTTCACCAGTACTGATGCTCCGTGAGAAAAAGGTTGAAAAAGAGGAGGAAAAAAAAGGAAAAAGAACAAAGACAACAGTCAACAAATAACTTTGGGTGAACTTAATCACTTTAACGGTTGGGGGTTCAATGCCGAGGATCACAGTTTAGTAGATAGCTGTCCAAGGATCAGAGGGTAGGCAGCAAAGCACCAGGAGGCAAGGGAGAGTGATTGGCATGGTACATCATCCCGCTGTTTGTTCCCAGTCAGGGGTTATTTTTCTGGGAGAGGCTTTGGTGGACACGGTTTCCTCATCTGCTGGCAGAAGGCCCCATGTTTGAGCTAATTGGAACCCCTCCGCTTCAGATCTTACCGTTATCACACGGTTATCTTTTGTAATTATCAGCTTGGTAGGGAATCCCCACTGATATCTGATCTCATTATTTCTTAGTAATTTCGTAAATGAGAACAATTTTGTGCAGGCTAGTATACTATGTTGGGAAAGGTCGGTCAACAAGGAAATCCTGGTATAGGGGTCTGGGAGCAGGCTATTTTTCCGGGCAAACAGCATGAGCTCCTCTTTCACATGGTAAAAATGGATGCTCGCTATAACGTCCCTTGGAATATGATCAGGGAGAAACGAGGGTTTTGTCAGTCTGTGGGCCCTGTCAACCACTATTTCTCTATTCAGAATATGAGGTAGCAGTGCAGAGATCGATTGTTGTATATATTTGCGAAGTTCCGCAGCAGGGACCTTTTTGCCAATACTCCTGAACTTTACATTATTCCTGCTGGAGCGGTCCTCCAGATTCACCAATTTTGCTTTTAATGCTGTCAGGTCATCTTCAGCCTCATTATGTGCATCAACCAATTCATTATGAGCTTTAGCGATTTCGCCCATTTTAGTTTCCACATGTGTAACCCGTTCTCCCAGGCAATCAATATCCTTATGCACTTCCGTTACAAAGCCCATCATACCTTTATGTAGGGAGCCTTTAAGTGTAATTAACATATCTTTCATAACCGTTGCAGTAAGAGGTAGGGATTCTGCAGGGTAGTCTTCCAGGTGTTCCACAAATTCAGTAGTGGAATTGTTTAAAGGTGACATTTGTGGTTGATCATCCCCAGGGTGCACTTCTAAAGAGCATCGCTGCCTGTGTTTCTGTGGGCTATTTGAGGGAGAGGACTTTGCAGAGCCTGCAGATGCTGCTGGGCCGGAAGTGTGGAGGGGAGAGACATGGCCATCTCATCCCACGTGTCCCTGTAGTTCTGAAGAGGGACAGTGTCCAGCGCCATGCTGGGGGGAGGAGCCTCACACCGGAGTAAAGAACGCTGTTAATTTGTGGGGCCCCTCCTTATTCTTTCTCTTCCCCATAGTGATTCCTCTGTGCCTTCCTCCTTCCGTGGGCACCCGGTGTGTGTGGCGGGTTTCCCCACTGACTCAAGTCATGCTGGATAGCTGCGGATCTTTGGCGGCTCTCAGAGCTCACTCACTGAGCTGCCATCAAATCCCGCGGCCGGCCACGCCCCCCTAAATGTATTATTATTATATTATTATTTTTTATTATTGTTTATTATATTATAATTTATAATTTCCTGTTTCAAATTTTATCATACCTGGGATGTTTACTAGACTCTTGTTCGGATAGATTTCAGTGAGTTATTCCTAAGAATTACAGGCTTACAATAAAAAAAAAAAAACATTTTTCCATTGAAAACAATGTACCACTTTGAGCACAGAAATACTGACATAATCAGACCGCTTGAGAGGTTAATAATTACATCAAAATGATAGTGTATTATTTTAATAAAAAAAAAAAACACAAAAATTGTTCGGTACAAGCACATTGTGACAGAGGTGTGGGTGGAACAGAACATACACGCAGAGCAGGAATATACACAAGGCTTTTATTGAAAAGCAGGGATAGCAGAGTTCTAGTAGGCAAGGGCTAATTCAGCAACACTGGGCTTGCACACATCAGAGATAGCAGAGTTCTGGTGTGCAAAGAGTTAAATCCATAACACAGGGCTGAACACACTACAGGAATGGCAGGACTCCAGCAGACATGGGTTAAGTCTGTAACACAGGCTGAATACAAAGCAGGGATAGCAGAACTCTGACAGACAAAGGGTTAAGTCCGAAGCACACATTGGGCACACAGTAGAGATGGCAGAGCTCTGGCAGGCAAAGGGTTAATCCACACAAGGAGCTGTACACAGAGCAGGAATGGACAGGGATCCAGCACAACAGGGGCTAAGTCCTTGACACAGGTTTGCATTCCAGCACATCAGAGCTTAGTCCAGAGTCAAAGAGAAACAATCTGGGCCCAGAATGGCAGGCCACAAACTGGTACAGCACAGTCCATAAACACAGGGCAGTAATTCATGGACTCACCATCAAACAGTGGTCTCAGCAGAGGAAGTCTAGGCAGAGTGGCATGGAGAAGAAGATCCACAGGGCAGTGGTCCTTCACCAACTCATCATGGGCCCCTTGGAGGGCTATGTGTCCTGGCCGCAGCTTCAAGACCATATAGGCAACAGTCTCAGCAGTTCAATGCATTTTCTAGCGAAACCTGCAGCCATGAGCTCTTCTGTCCATCACTGACTTAAAGTGAAGTTTCAGTTGAATAAAAAAAAAAAAAAAAAAGTCAGCAGCTACAAAAACTGTAGCTGCTGACTTTTAAAATACAGACACTTACCTATCCCTTGGTCCTGCGGTGTCATCACCATGGCCGGTTTCACCAGCCATCTTCTCTCCTCGGTGCCGGCATCTTCAGTGTGGGCACCCAGTTGTGACAGCTTGCAGCTTCACAGCTGGGTGCCCACTGCACGAGTAGTGCTGCACTTTGTCAATGGTCCCAGAAGACTAGGGAGAGGAAGATCAACGTCTGCTTCTGATTGCCTTACGCAATCGCACTGGAAGTAGGAGTGGGTACCTGTCAAATTTGGGTACCTTTCCCCTCCACTCCCCAAATGTGGCAACCCTTAATGGGGAGTGGGGGTAAAAACCTAAAAGGGGAACTTCCCCTTTTGAGTGGAGCTCCTCTTTAAGCTCTGAACGTTCTCCCAACATATGTACATTATATTGTCCTGTCAATTTGACCAAACCTCAAGCCCCCTGGTGCCCACACGTCTGGATTTTCCCAGCTTCAGTACACTGTGCTGTCTGTGCCTCCCACTGAGATCAACCTCATCTCCCACCCCCTGTGGGGCACAGGAACTCATAGATTTAATTAAGCAGATAAGCTGACTGCTTGACACACATGTTGATTTCAACAAAACAACACAAAAATAAACTAATACTTCTGCTCTCTGTCACACAAACTATGTGGGCTTTAGTAGACTGCAGTTTCATAGAGAGACAACAGAGACTTAAAATAAAGAAATCAAAATCTGAGTGCTTTATTTCAAAGTAAAAAGGCAAAAAGATTGTAATGACATTATGCACAGTATTTAGAGACTTGTAGTAGGCTGCATTTTGAACAGGACCCACAGCAGCCAGCTGTTTGTGAATGTGTATTAATTTAAATGAAAAAAAAAATGCATATTGTGTAAACACTTTTATGTGGCCCAATTTTGAACACAGAAGATAAAAGACCCATAAACAAGTTCCTACATGCCTATTATTTTAACTCTTGTACTAATTCTTTTTTTTTTTAACCAGACTCCTGCCAGCAATTTTCTCATAAAGGAATCAACATTATAGTGTAATATATTTCTAGGAAAATTCCCACAAAAAATTTTTGGTACCACATGCCCAGTATCTAATCATCTACACCAGTATCTTTTTTGTAGCAGGACCCCTATCGTCCACTACAAATTCAAGAATTTAAAATTATAATGTAGTGTATTCACATTGCCCTAAATTATTTTTGTGCCTATGAACCTAGTATTTAATCATTTGTAAACAGGATCCTCATCAACCATACTAAAATCAAGAAATCAGCATTACTTTAAATGCTAATCTAATTAGAGTTCCTTATACTATATGACAAGCGAAGCAAAGTCATAATGTAACATACAAACAACATGTATCTATGAAAGAGAGCAGACAGGGATCTCTAAAATTGTATAAAAGAATTGGCATTTATTGTTGGCTGATTCAAAGAAATTTTCCCAGAGTCTCTGAAACTAGTTTACAGTTAATTGAAGGTTAAGTTACTGCATAATTGAAGGAAGAATAAAGATAATTATGAAATGGTTGGCACTCTTTAATGTGCACATTGTAACCATTGCCAATACATGTGTGAAGGTTCAGAAATTGCCCTTGGTATTGACTACAGGCTAAGATCTCATCACTAAGCAAAGTGCAACACGGAGGGTGTGGTGTATGTGCTACTGTGCCAGTTCAGTTGTTTCTACATTGGCAAAACAAAGAGACCACTGTGGACGCATGATCATCTGTTTATAAATATAAATAAGCACCTTTTCTTTATAAAAAATCAAATAAACATACAAAATGTCCCCAATGTCTTAAACACCATATGTAAAAGTCTTTTCTTCTTTCAAAATAAATCTTTAGTCCGTGAAGTTTCTAATGCTCATAAACCTCAAGAAAAACAAACTCAAAATAGTGTCATACCCTTTATAAAATTAATTTGTGCCACTCACTGTGAGTCATGCAAAACACATAACTAGTGGGAAAAAAAAAGAAAAAATATATATATATATATTCAAATTCTCCAAACGTGATAAACACTCCAATTGTGTCCACTGCAACAAATCTGTGAATCACTCAAATGTGTATAAGCACACTAAATACAACAACAGTGATCACCTTAAGCACTTAAAGTCACAATATAGCATTCAAACTTGTGTAGCAGTGAAGAATTACCCTATAAATATCTCAGAAGGGCATATCATAGGCTAGGATGACATCTTTCTTCAGGATCCAACTCAATCTTTAGACCTCTCCTCCATTTCCCTCATAAATGAATCTGCAATTAGATAAGGTGGATAAAGTGTAATAAATTTATTTAGTAACTTACATATAAGATTTGAGAAAACAGCTCCTCATGGCAGAGACAATGCGTGAATCAAGCAAGGGAACAACCACATGTTCCCACTTCCAAAATGGCCGCGATCGCACTTCCGGTGAACGTCGATGCGTTAGACGTCCCGTATTTGACGCGTTTCGTCACTTCCTTTGACTTTTTCTCCACAAATACAGAGTACCATTCCAATGGTTTTATGAATACTCTCCTCAACAAATACAGATACCATTCCAATAGTTTATATAGTATTCTCCTGCTGGCATGCTGTCTATACAGAGATCTGTTTGTTGTACTCACTGGGAATTCACAGTCACCAATAGTGAACTAGTGAGACATTTTGTTTTAACACATTCAGCATCTAAATACAGTATATATTATAACATATACATAAAGATATCAAACAGAAATTTTCAATTAAAGGATGTTAAAGTTAGAATGAAAGTAGATTCTTTGTGAATCTTAGCTAAGCCACTCAACTTTCTGGTATTAATGATTCCATTCATATTGTGCATTCTCTATAGTGTCCATTGGGTGGAGCCCTGTGGGTGAGACAGCATTGTAGGGGGTGACTTTTCATTTGTTTTATTATCTGTTGATATTTTTGGCATTTTAGAGAGTTTTTTTATTTTTATTTAATTTTTTTGCAATGTATACGTTGGCTTTTATTTTTTAAAAATGATTTATTGATATGACTACTAGTTATATGATGTTAATGATATGATTGTAATATAAGGCATATATGGCATATAAGGCAATTGAGGACCCCTGTTCTAGGTTAAAGCATGCTTAAAAATGTTAAAGCAAAAGATCAACGCATGCATTATAGCACACTTAATAAGTATAACATATTGCATTACACTGTGTGAAAGTTTACAAGGGGATTCCATTTAAGCATGCACAGGAAGCATGATTGCATCACTTGCCCAAAGGCAGCCGGTGCTTCTGATGAAACCAACCATGAAACAATCCCCAGTGCTTATTTTATAGCACTCTGCCATTCATCACTCAAGCACCTGCATTGCAGAAACTATTTTGGATTTCCAGCCCACACTAAAAGGGAGAAAAAAAAAAACTAATAGTGTAATACTGTTATACCCCTTTTATAATTAATTCATGCCAAACCACTCACATTTCAAAGCTCCTCCTCCTCCTCCTCCTCCTCCTCCTCCCTCTTTTTCAGAGTTATACTGATCCTGTGATACATTTTTTGGTTATCCTCTTGCATAGGGGGACTGAGTTCGGGACTGATAGGTCTCATTTTTTGTTTTTCATTATGCAAGGACAGGGTTTTCCCCTGGCTCCCAGAACATTTTTTACTTGGCTATATAGCTGCAAAATGTTATCTTCTTACACCTTTTTTTGTTTTGTTTTGTATGTTTAGTGGTACTTTAAAGATGCTAATGGTGACTCCTTTTTTTAATACATATTTATATATTTATGTATTTGTGCACCTTATATTGATACCCTACTTTCCTTGCAGACATTATGGCTATAGTGTGCATTCCCCGTAATGTATAGGGCTTGTAAATGCTGCAAGGCCTTTTTGCATTATAAATACCTGGGTGGCAAAATTATTTTATTACAAGAAACTATTTTTTCTTAATCTAATCACCCTTCATTTTTTCATACAGCCTTTACTCATTCCTTTTGCACCCTGGCTCCATCCAAAGTAAACAAAGTTGCCATTCTCCCCATCAAACATTTCTTATTCACTTCAGCCCCCGCAGGTTTTCCCCTCTTCCTGACCAGGCCATTTCTTGCTATTTGGCACTGCGCTATTTTAGATAGTAATTGCGCGGTTATGGAATGCTGTACCCAAACAAAGCTTATGTCTTTTTTTTTTTTACACAAATAGAGCTTTCTTTTGGTGGTATTTGATCACGACTGGGTTTTTAATTTTTTGAGATATAAATGAAAAACTGAAATTCTGAAAAAAATCTATTTTCTGTTGTAAAACATATCCACCAAATTCAAATTTAGTCATAAATGTAGGCCAAAAAGTATTCTGCTACATGTATTTGGTAAACACAAAATCCCAATACGTGTATATTAATTGGTTTGTGTCAAAGTTACAGCGTTTGCAAACTATGGTATATATACTGCATATACTGGATATATTGGAATTTACGCAGCTTTTGCTAACTGCCTATCACATTTCTTGAGCTGCTAAAATGCCAGGGCAGTACAAACCCCCCCAAAAGAAAATTACCTCTTTTTGAAAATTAGATACCCCAAGGAATTTGCTGAGAGGAATGTTTAGCCCATGGAAAAAATATGTAAAAAACTTTTTGCTCCGCTACTAGAAAAGATGGGAGTATTGGGACAGCAGCACACACCTGGCTATACCACTAGCAAAAAACAACAAACAGAAAATTGATGGTGCACTAATCACAATAATGTCACAGACATTCCAAAACAAAAAATATGATGAGAAGACAATAGATATTACACCATAACATAATCAGTAAATGGAAGGCATATGGGAGTGAAGGGAAAGGTGAAATAATAAAGGTCCAAAATGAGGTCCAAAAGGTGTAACAGACAATAAACCGTGACCGTGGGCAAAACGCACGGAAATGATCAGGGAAAAATAAAATATTAACTAAATCACAGTAATAGTGGGACATATGAGTCCATCATAACATAAATGAAATAACGTGAATACAACTGATGAGAAAGTGGAGCAAAATGGGAAAAATACAAAATGAAGAGCTTAAATATTAAAAGTGGACAAATCACAGAAGAATAACAATAACGCACAGTGAGGTCAATAAATTTGTCCATGTGGCTAAAGGGTCATAACACAATGTGCATCAAAAGGCCAAGTGACATAAAAAAATTATATATTGCTCACAAATGCCATATTTATATGTGGAATAACACACAAAAACACATTCTGCTACTTCTCCTGAATATGGGGATACCACATGTGAAAGACTTTTTGGCAACCAGGCCCCCAAAATCCAATGACCACCTTCAGGCTTTCAAAGGGCATATTTCCTCATGTTACTTCCTCACTACCTATCACAGTTTCAGAGACCCTAAAACGCCAGAATAGTAAAAACACAATCCAGATGACCCCCTTTTGGAAAGTAGATACCCCAAGGAATTTGATAAGAGGCATGATGAGTATTTTTCAGATATTTTTTGTCACAGTATGTCACTCTGCCTGTAACTGCTGCCTGTCCTCAGTACAAGTGATTTTGAAAGTACAACAGGTTTATTAAGACCCTGATAGCTGGGTTATATTCATCAAGGGCCATTTAACTGCTCTTGAACTTACAATTGCTAATGTGTATACCCTGAATAAAGGTCAATCCGGTTTCTTACAGAAATTATATATACCCTACAACACTATCATTCATATAATCTTAGGAGGAGACATTAGTTTAGTTTCTCATCCCCTTTTGTATAGGAGTAAAAAAAACACCTTATTCGAAAGCTTTCCCCAAATCCATTTTTACCCAACTTAATGCTTTACAATTGATAGATTCTTGGTGAGCTATCAATATGGGTGCCCGAGAATATACATATTAATCCAACCCGCATTATACCTATGGAAGTTTGGATTAAATTTTCTGCACACCTATAATTCTGTCTAAATCTACAGAAACCTCAATTCATACAATGCATGTACCTGGTCAGATCACCAAATAGCTTCCTTTTTCAACATGCTTGATTGCTCTCACTACCACCCCATTCTCCTGAGTGTGGATATTATTTATCACTAGTCCTATTATTTCTCTTCTGAACCTGTTGCAAACATTGCAAGTATTTTCTTCTCCATCAGGCCTATCAGTTTACTAAATCTTTTGGCATGCCCATTAGTATACCAGCCTCACAATTTCAAGTATTAGGAAGATCATTTACCTTTCAATGGTCTAAGGAGTCTCTCTCATATCCTGGGATCCATCTTACATCTGATATGCAATCTTTGTTTTTTTAGGAATTACCCCTCTGTGACCTCGAAACTTAACAAAACACTCAAGCTTTGGAAGTTCTATCATATCTCCTGTTTAGGCAAAATTACGCCAATTAAAATGACTTTCCTACCCAAATGATTGTACCTTTTTAGGGCCCTCTCCAACAGGATCTCTAAATCTTTTATCAATAATTTTTAACAGGAAGTGAACATTTTTATATGGGCTAATTCACACCCTAGATTTTTGAAAATGGTATTATACGGCCCACCATCTGAAGGAGGTTTGGGTGTACCGAATTTGTGGCTCTGTTACCTAGCCTCTAGATTCTCACAGTTGGCCCAGCGGCACATTTATCAACTGAAGGTCCCATGGTCCTATGCTTAACTTACAAGTGTGGATAAATTTTTATACATGTTCAATTGGGAATCAGATTGCTCTTTAGATTTCACTTTAGAAGACTGGGATTCCTGTGGGAACTTACATAAATGCACTAGGTTGCTTACCATTCATGAAGCAGCTATTAAACTCTTCACCAGATGGTACTTGACTCTGGTCAAATTGCATTCCTTATTTCTCATGGTGTCACTCAGATGCTTTAGGAGGTGTCCACTGCTGGACTCTTTTCTTCACCTGTTTTGGGAGTGTGATCAGGTCACCCCTATTTGGCGCAAGTTGGAAGCTTTTGCCTCCGCTATAGCGGGTACTCCTATTACTCTTACAGTCACCAATAATTTACTGTTTGCTTCTATCACAGGTATCCCTGTTTCCCAGAGGAGACTTATTCATACCATATACTATACCATATGTGTCTCTATTCATTGGGGTATTGCTCTGGATTGGAAATCTGCCTTAGTTCCCAGCTCCCAGGTTAAAATGACAGTTGACTTTATATGCCGGATTGTAAAAATGTTACATACTAAATACAATTCTATGCCATATTATGATAAAAAATTGTGATCACTGGTTTGAATTTTGAATTAATCCATCTTTGGAATTATTTATGCATCTTAGGTACAGCTCTTTCTCCAACTATATTGTTTATCCGTGCCTGATTCTGTTTATATTGAATAGACTGTCGGATTACTTAACATCTGTATAACACATATCTACTATTCCCTCTGCCCCTATTTCTTGACTATGTCTGATTTATATACAAAATAATATGTAAGCGAGCGCTAATTGATAACAGACATGAATAATTTTAAATAATTGTAAACGTGTAAATAATTATTTTAGTAGTTGCTGGCGCTCAGGATATAGGTAACAGTCCCAATGTAAACGCGTGTATAAAAAGTACAGCGCTATAAACGCATGAACATAATAAAAATATTAATGCTATAATCATGCAAATAAATAAAGTGCAAAAGAATGTGCAGTTGTGCAACTGAGTGAATCAGTAAATGTCCATGATGACAATATAAATCAAACAGCGTGCAATAAACGATAATAGTCCTCAAATCAATTGCAATATATCCAAGTGAAGAAGTCCAAATGTGCAAATATCCATGAAGGGAATCCACCACTTTGGACGGATGTACACTCACCAGAAAACAAACATTAATGCTCATCTGTCTAAATTCTGTCACATGTGGAGGTGCAGCAGTCCACAAAATCCACATCCCCCAGAGGAAGCTACGAGTCCCTGTAGTAACGCGTAGGGGAGGGGCGGTGACGTTATCACGCATCCACAGAGGAACTGCGAGTATATTTACTGAAAACAAACACATCAGCCAGGCTGTCTGAAACATGATCTGGATACATTGTATGCAAAGCGTTATTTACATTTACACAATGTGAGTGGGAGATCAAATAGCAATAAATCACTTATATCCCGGATAAGACACTATGTTTCTTTTCCCTTCTCTGCATGTTCCGTATATGGAGGAATAAACAAAGCAGCCAGTGAAGAAAGCACAATTGAGAAGGCTGAGCTGAGGAGAGAGGAGAGGAGACAAGAGGGAGAGGTTCAAGCTGCCAACACAGACTTATCACATAAACTAAATTGAATAACAACACCATCTCAAATTCAAAGAAAATAATTGACATTCCCATTTTTTATTAATGTTTTATTAATATTTTTTTTTTTTTTTTTATTAATTTTATTCACATAGAATTGACATTCCAATTTTTTCATTAATTTTTTATTATTTGTTATAATCACATATAATTTTTTAATTCACATTTATAAATTAATTTATGTTAATTGTATATTTAAGCACCATAGAAGTAAGTAATGATTGGATTATAGGTGGTATATTAAGAAATTCACACAATCAAAAAAGGTCAATCACAAAAGGTTGATAACATTGGAGCGCGGTACAGTATAAGAATTCATAGTTAATATTTTTATTACGTTCATGCATTTATAGAGCTGCACTTTTTATACACATGTCTGATGTGTCTCATGCTCTGACGTAATGCCTTTTTCTTCTTTGTACTTGTATATTGGATCCATGGTGCTCCTTCTCTTCTACCACTTTTTATTACTTTTGCAATAAATGTTTGTAAACAAGAAAAATGTACTCAGTGTAGAAGAATTTGCAAGTTACCATTGGAAGAATGTTGAAACAAAGCAGTTCCTTACCCAGTCTCAGAAGTGTTCTTTAGGGTTTTGGAAGATTAAATATCTAGGTCACACCTTATTAGGCTTCTGATTCCTCCACTCAAGTGTTACCTCAGTGTTATCAGGAGGTGAAGGAGTGGATTGAATTGGACTGCAATGGAAAAATTGATGCACATTTATACTCAGCATGGTTTAGCATGGTTTAAGGTGCCATACAATGTATTTGTTTAACATGTTAACACTATTAAAGAGAACTGTTAGGATAAGCACTGCTGCACAAATTAAGGTTTACTCAGGTTTATATTTATTTTTATGTTTTGTCACTTTTTTCATGTGTTTTTCACATTTTTAATACTTTATTCTCATTATCTCTACTCCTATTTTTTATTTTATAATATTTATTTATTTATTTGTCTTTTTTTTTTTTACAAACATTTTTCTTTTCCCTCTATGCCAGGAGTTAGAGAGATACAAAGTATCTCTCTCCTCCATTCATAGAGAGAAAAAAAAACAAGGGGGATGGGCTGTACAGTGACTGTACACTGTGATAGCCAATCAGAGGCTATCACAGCGATCATGTGACCCGAAATCGGGAGTCCCGGGTCCCGATCGTTAGAAAGGGACCCGGTATTCTCAGTGACACCGCAGTCTTTGTGCTGGGAGCGCGCTGTGCAGCGTGCTCCCAGCAGAAAGACAGGTACATAAAACGGAAAAAAGCCCAGTTCTGTGAGGCCGCATATTTGTGTTGCCTTAGAATCAAGGGGTAAAAGTGGAGTTCCACCCAAAAGGGGAAGCTCTACTTATATGCCTCCTTGTCCCTCCACTGCCACATTTTGCATTTTTTGGGGGAGCAGGTACCTATCAAAACTAGTTCACTGGGATGGAAGTTCGGCCCATCTCCTCCCCCCCCCCCCCAGTCTTCTGGGTCACTTCACAGGTCCCAAAAGACAACTCTTACATGTGCAGTGGGAACCCCGCTGTGAAGCTGCAAGCTGTCACAGCAGGGTGCCCACAGAAGAGGGAGGAAAGGGAAGGGATGGCACAGGTGAGCACATTGCTGGATCATGGGACACTTGAGTATGTGTTTATTAAAAGTCAGCAGCTTACTTTTAATAAACAGAAAAATTACTGAAACTCTGCTTTAAATACTGTAGTATATTAAAGTTTAAAGCAACAATTACCAAGGGAGTGTCCAGGAGACTGGAGGGTCTCCCATGCTTCCCATGGTCATTTTTGAGGCACTTTTCAGGCATTTTTTAGGAGTTTTCCATTTATTTCAATGAGAAGAGGCATTTTGGAGGCATTTTTTTAACTCACCAAACATGCCCCAAAGATGCTGCAAGCAGGTGTTTTTACACCGCACCACAAGTGCAATGCCTCAGTGTGAAAACATACATAGATATCCATTCACATACACAGGGAAGCATTTTTCTTGAGCTTTTCAGGTGCTTTTTTTTAACTCAAAAACGCTGCAAAAACTCCTCAGTGAGAAAGTAGCCTAAGGGTAGTGTCTGAGATAGGCTAATCACTGGTGGGAAAGGAGTTAATAGTATCAATGAATAGTGCTGCTCTATATAGCTAACCCCTAACTCACTGTGCAAAAAGCATAAATAAATCAAATACAAACAGGTGCAACAGAATTTAATATGGTAAATAAGTAAACACCCGACAGAGCATCAATTCACTAAGATGAATACCCAATAAGGGCATCAATTATTATTATTATTATTATACAGGATTTATATAGCGCCAATAGTTTGCTCAGCGCTTTTCATTATGGAGGGAGACAGTACACTAGACAGTACAGTAACAATACAATTCAATACAAGAGGGGTTCGAGGGCCCTGCTCCTTGGAGCTTACAATCTAGGAGGGAGGGGATAGTGGTACAGGAGGAAATAGCTGTGGGGGATGGAGTGGTAGGAAGAGTGGAGGAGTTCAGTAATTAGCTGATGGCGGGTAGGCTTCCCTGAAGAGATAGGTTTTCAGACTGCGCCTAAAGGTGAGCAGAGTAGGTGATAGTCTGATGGATTGGGGTAGGGAGTTCCAGAGGATGGGGGAAGCCCTGGAGAAGTCCTCGAGACGAGCATGGGAGGAGGCCAGGGAGCTAGAGAGTAGGAGGTCTTGTGAGGAGCGGAGAGTACGTTTTGGGTGGTATTTGGAGAAGAGATAGGTGATGTAGTTTGGGGCAGTATTATAAACAGCTTTATACGTCAGTGGTAGCATTTTAAATTTTATCCGTTGGGCAATCGGGAGCCAGTGGAGGGATTGGCAGAGGGGGGTGGCAGACACAGAGCGGTTAGTAAGGTGGATGAGTCTGGCCGCAGCATTCAAGATAGACTGAAGCGGGGATAGCCTGCGGTGAGGTAAGCCGATGAGGAGGGAGTTACAGTAGTCGAGGCGTGATATAATAAGGGAGTGAATGAGTTGCTTAGTGGTTTCCGGGGTTAGGAACGGTCGTATTTTGGAGACATTTCCGATGTGAAGTCTACATGAGTTTGTCACTGATTGGACAGGAAGGACAGATTGGAGTCTAGGATGACACCTAGTACTCTGGCTTGAGGGGTGGGACTGATGGTAGTGTTGTTGTGGTCTTGATGGATAAGTCGGGGGGGGGTGCGGGCTGGGGGGAAAACTAGGAGCTCAGTTTTGGAAATATTTAGTTTGAGGAAGTGGAGTGGCATCCAATCCGATATGTCGCTCAGTAGGCTTGTGATGCGGGCAGAAACTGAAGGGGTGAGGTGAGGGGTAGAGAGATAGAT
Source organism: Staurois parvus (assembly GCF_062004578.1). Taxonomy (NCBI): domain Eukaryota; kingdom Metazoa; phylum Chordata; class Amphibia; order Anura; family Ranidae; genus Staurois; species Staurois parvus. The sequence continues at coordinate 16,412,795 of NW_028317949.1, forward strand.
TTGCGTTTCGTCGGCATAGAGATGGTAGTTGAAGCCGTGAGAATGTATCAATTGGCCAAGGGAGGAGGTGTAGATGGAGAAGAGAAGGGGCCAAGGACAAAACCTTGAGGGACCCCAACCGAGAGTAGGAGTGAAGAGGAGGTGGCAGCATTACAGGTAACACTGAAGGAGCGCTGTGATAGATAGGAAGAGGCCAAGAAAGTGTAGTTTTTTGAGGAGGAGGGGGTGGTCAACCGTGTTGAAAGCCGCAGAGAGGTCAAGGAGTAGGAGCACTGAATATTGGCCATTAGTTTTGGCGGTTAGCAGGTTGTTGGTGAATTTGAGTAGGGCAGTTTCGGTGGAGTGTAGGGGGAGAAATCCAGACTGTAGTGGATCAAGGAGGTTGTTGTCGATGAGGTGGGAACTCAGGCGATTATAGACTAAGCGCTCTAGGAGTTTGGATGTAAATGGCAGCAGGGAGATGGGTCTTAGGTTGTTTAGGTCGGTGGGATCCAGGGAGGGTTTTTTAAGTATGGGAGTGATGTGCATGTGCTTTAGAGGGGAGGGGAGGGGAAGGTGCCAGTAGAGAAAAAAAGATTAAAGATGTGAGTGAGGGAGCGTAGGATGGAGGAAGAGGGTGATCGTAGGAGTTGTGAGGGGACAGGGTCAAGGGGGCAGGTGGTGATGCAGGCTTCTGAGAAGACCTTAGTGGCCTTAGTGAGTGCACTTTTTGCCTGATTTTGAGATTTCAATAAATTTAATCTACTGCACTATAAGGAGCCCCTTTCTTTTATTATATATCTGAATAAGATATCCTGTGGGTTCTGGTGATGTGGTGTTCCCAGTGGCCAGGACACCCAGATGAATGAGGAATTGGAGTTATGCCTAGTTTGTCCTGTGTGATGTGGGTTAACTTGTGGAGATGATCGTACATGCCTGGTGGTGGTGGATATCACAGTACACCAAAGTGGAAGATTCACAGAAATTACACAATGTGGATGTAACGATATCACGGATTGTCACTTTTTATATGAACTTAATTTTTGCCAATTCACCTTTTAGTCACTATTTATGTTTATATTTAATTTTCCTAATATTATTTATTCATGTACCATCTATTATCACTTTTTGTCATGTGTTTAGTGTCTTATCTGCAATGTTTCTATGGCCGTGACAGGGGGTAAGCCGGGTGTTTATTTTAACTTTTTTTTAACATTTTATTACAATTTTTATGCTTTTTGTATTCCTTTACACATATGGTTATTAAGCGGTTTCCTTTAGTAGGATAGGGAATATAGTTTGCATGACTTATTGATGCCCTGATTGGGTATTCATCTTAGTGTTGGATTGATCCTCTGGCAGGTGTTTACTTATTTACCATATTGAATTCTGTTGCACCTGTTTGTAATTTATTTATGCTTTTTGCACAGTGAGTTAGGGGTTAGCTATATAGCGCAGCACTATTTATTCACTTTATTTATGTATAGTGGTGGAACACCATTTTGTGCTTGCTGCTTTTTAGTTGATTTTTTCACTTTTTTGGCAGCGCGTAAGATCTTTCCTACTAGTTAATAGTGTCAGCTATATCTCTAGTGTCTTCCAAGGAGTTGTAAACTGTGCTTACCTCAGCCTTATGGCTTGTGTTTCATAAACTGAGTTTAGACTTGGCTGGACTCCTGGATAGAGAAGTGGATTCACTCAGAGAGTGTGGCTGACAACCTATCGAGGTGCCAGCATTCCATGGGCTTTGAGAAGCTGACTGGGAGCAGCTGGAGTAAGACAGAGAGCGCCCACTGTCACCATCTTGGCAGCAGCTCTGGTCTGCTGGAGGGAACAAATGTGACAGTTTTTTCATCTGGGGCACTTTCTTTCTCTTGCAGGTCATTTTCCTGGGCTGAGCAGCAGGTCAGGCGACTGCTGGTGGTGTCACTGTGGGTAAGAGTCTCCTCTATGGCTGTAGAATCCCATGTGTGGGAATCGAGCTAAAGTCTCAAGCCACCATACTGCTGCACAGTCTCCACACCCTCAACATTTCTAATTTGATATCAGCTGTACATCCCCTAACCCTTTTACAAACATACATTTGGAGGGTTATACAGCAGCCATATTTCAAGGTTTATCAATTTTGGGTAACAAGTATCTTATACCTTTATTTGATAACAACTGTTAGGTCTGATTTTATATAATTAAGACCAAAAAACCCTAAAATGTAAAAGAATGTTTACAAATACGTAAAGCTGGATAAACACAGAAAGGGAGAAACTATGATAAAAAGTAGCTATACAACAGTCTTGGTGTACATGTGGTACTGTAGTGGAGTGCCATTTACTCACCATGTTCAAATGCTGAAGCAAGTTTCTTGGGCATACTTAGGAAAGATAAGTTCTAGCTTCCACCTTCTCTCCCTCAGCAGCTCAAATAGGCCACATCTGATGAGACAGAGGTAGCTAGGCATGTGATCTTCGTCCTGATGAGCATCCCTGTCAGAACCAGTGTGTAGGTAGCTGGCCAGGAGCCAAATTACATGCAGATTTTCCAGAGAGTCAACTACTGCTACCAGAGTACTCTAATCAGGGCCAAGGCTAAGGCAAGTCTCCCCCCCCTGTCAGCGGCCGACTGGCGGTAGCCTCTAGCAGCCTACTGGCCAGAATCCCCCAGGGCGCGGAGTCTAAGCCTCAGTCTGCTGGTTCACCAGAGCCCCTGATGGTGGGGATGGACTTGAAGCAGCCTGAGACCAGGTTGCGACCCCCGAGGAACACCAGCTGTGGTAGAGGTGGAAGCCAATGGTGTAGAGCAGGTGAGAGCCAGACGTGAAGAGGTATGAGTGGTCAGACGGGCCGGGTCAGTAACAGCGGGGCAGACAGTGCAGAGCGGCAGGCAGAAGAATAACAGGTCACAAGCTGGATCGGACGAGTCGGCGCTCTGCGCATGCGCACACCGCCGAGGCGCCGGGATCCCTGACACCCCCCTTAACTGCCAGGCTCATTCTCTTCAAACTGCATGTTTCAAAGGTATGAATTGTTGAAGCAGGATATTCAGTACTTCTGATGCCCAATGACTGTTAGTGCTAGTTGCTATGCTGGATGCTCTGGGATTGAGGTTTGGACCCTCATATCCTTTCCCTTATCTATACCCCTGATTCAGGTTCCAGTGGGGTGGTTCTATGTCCTTTGACCTCCCAAACTATTTACCTGTATCACCAGAGCTTCCCTGGACTTCAATGAGGATAAATGCAAGTAGCTGTTTTTGTGATCTGAACCATTTTACTGAAGTAGATATTCTCAGTTATTCTCAGCTACAACAACATTCAGGCACATGTTACCCTGACTGAGTCACAGAGACATTGCTATGAAGAGACCATGTCTGTGCAGCATTCATATTCTGTTTTCTATTATTCAAAGTACTACCTAAGGGGTAATCCTTATTAATAGAGAAGTAAGAGTTGTGTAAAGAAAAAAGCTGCTAGATTGGAAAATGTAATCTCATTCTTGGTGAAATAATCAATGATAGGCCAGTTTAAATTTAATTTTGCTGTAGAAATCATAGAAAAATAAAATTTATAGAAAATGTTTATATTCAATGTAATAACCATATACCAATGATTTGATAAGCATGCATATTTTCTTATGTACTGCAAGCTTTGGCCAGATGGAAAAAGATAAATTATGTTTTAAACATATTTTTCTGTTAGGAGTGTTGGATTACTTATACTTTCCCAAAATCGAACTGTATGGTTAACCTTCTAATTATATGTTTCTGATTTATTCACAAAATCAGTATCTTTAAAGATTATCGAAATGGGAATAGCCATAAGGTTCAGTTTATAGCTTGTAAGGGACAAACAGCACGGAGTAACATGGTTCATTAATGCTACTTGTCTTACCAGCTGGCCAAGAGATTGTGACAATGAATCATGCGTATTAATTTTTTTTTCTCTTTAGTTCTAATGTTAAGAAACATTTAGGAACAGCTGGAACTCCCTTCCTTAAGTTACAAGCATTTAAGATCTTGGTTTTCTTAAATGTGGTAATCATGAAATTTGCAGGAGGTTTCCAATGTGAAAATAAAACAATTTTTTCTTTAGTATTTGTAGAAAAAGTGTATCTTGTGTTCCCGCATTTCGAAAACTCTGCTTGCCCTGATATTCTTTCATCCAAGACCTTTAGCAGTGGTAGATATTTATAAATTGTCTAAAAAAATATAAACGCACTGTTTTTTCCCCTCATGTTTTTACTTTTTGTCCACATACATAGAATAAACATTATTTTTCAAATCAATCTAGAATTTTTGCTGCCAAATTTGTACCACATTCTATATCAAATGTCCATAAATATGAAAAAAAAGATGTACTGAGAAATGTTTGAAATGTATATATCTAATATATATTTCTTTAGATAGGTTACTTTCTTCTGAAGACAAAAGAAGGGTCACCAGGAAACATTTATGTGAAACGCGTAGACCTTGTCAACTTACTATTGTTGAAGTTATGTACAATGATTTATATTTGCTAAGCTTTGAAGATGTAACCTTATAATAGGTGATCTTTAGTCCCTGTGCATTTATATTGTCTGATTTTTTTTAAATATTGTAAATAAAAGCATAATTAAGTTTTAACACTTGATTTAACACATCCCTGGAACCAGTAAAGTCCATCCTCTTTTTCTCTATTTATATTTTTGGGCATTATTTTTCAAATACACATTAGAAAAAAAAAAATTTTCCTGTACTATTTTCTTTAGGACCTGTAAGTAGTAAGTAAACTTGCTAAGGACATCATTAACCACTTCCCGACTGGCCGTTGCATATAAACGGCCGGATGGTGGCACTGCAGGGTCGGGTGGCCGTTTATAAATGGCCTCCCCGCACCCTGCTTGTGTGCGCTCCCTAGGAATGCGCAGCACCGCGATCCGGTGCCCGCTGTGTCCTCCGGACACAGTGAAACACTGATCGTTGGACGGGACCTCTGTACGACATGTGACATCATTGCTTACAACGTGTGAAATCCGTGAATGATCACAGAGGTCACATGGCACAAGGCTATTCACAACAGCCTTGTACCATGTGACAAGCTGTGACCAATCACAGCTCACTCAGTACTTCTCAATGAGTGCAAGAATGCAGACAGAGAGAAAGAGAAATGATTGCTTTTACATCCTATATGGGTGTAAAAGCAATCAGTGTAAAAAAAAAAAAAAAATCTTCATCACCCCCCACAAGTAGTACAGTGTCACCATGGTGACACTGTACTGCTAGGGTGACAGTATGTAAAAAAAAAAATAAATAATAATATAAAAAAATAAAATAAAAATAAAAAAAAATGTTTAAAAATTATAATTTTTGGCCAAGATTTATGATGAAATATTATTTATTTGCAAACTTTTATAAAAAAAACACTTTTTTTCAAAATTTTTGGACTTTTTCATTTACATAGCAAAAAAATAAAAATCCCAGCGGTGAATAAATACCACCAAAATAAAGCTTTATCTGTCTCAAAAAAATGGTAAAAAATGAATTTGGGTACAGTGTTGCATGACTGCGCAATTGTCATTCAAAGTGTGATAGCGCTGAAAGCTAAAAATTGCCCTGGTCAGGAAGGGGGTAAAAGTGTCCGGTCTGGAAGTGGTTAATTATACCAAGCAAACATTACACCTGTACAAAATGTAGGGAATCTAATTTACATACCTTAAATCTGACTTCTCTGTATTATACCACAGTTGGATTCCATACAGCTCAACAAATATATTTTAAATTTGTATGAAATCTGTACTTTGAAACCTATCCCATCTGTCAAAGTATATCAAACTTTCATGACAAGTTTAAATCTGGTTGCTCTGAGAAATGTGTTACTTATATCTGGTGTTTACATGTGAGAGCAAGAAGCATTCATTGGGCATACTTGGGCATTCTGCTACTGCATTACAAACAAGAAAATGGGTTTCCAGATTACAGTTAAATTGGAGTGGGTTAGACTGGTGCACTGAAGGTATGTCTGGATGAATACGTTTCAGTCCTAGAAAAGTAGACTGTATTCCCTGAACATATTTAAAGGATAAGTTCACCTTTTGGACAAAAATAATAAATGCACATTTTTTTGCAGGAAAAAAATGTGCATTGATTGTTTTTGTCTAAAGGAGCCTGGAAAGCATTGCACCAGCAATCAATATATCACTAATGCCATGCAGGTCTCCTGCAGACCTGTCAGAAAAAACTGCTTGCCATTCGGGATATACTGTATGAGCAAGCAGATATTCTGACAGGGAGCTTTAACTTCCCTGATGGTATTCCCGAGTGTAGCTCGGGGTTAACTGTCAGTACCAAAAGCGGTAACGCCGAGCTACACTCGGGATTACCCTGCAGCGTTGCTCTGGGATTCCCTCTTGCACTTACGTTGTCCTGCGCTCCCGCGATGTCCCCGCTGCAGTGTCCCCGGCCATCTCCTCCGGCCGATGCCTGCATCTGTCTTCCGGGTTCCGGGCCCTGCAAGCATCGGAACGTATGGGGGATGGAACCGGCGGGAAATTTAAAAATGTTAAAAAGTGACATTCACTAAATACACTAAAATGACATAGTATAACATTACTGTATCAAACCATTTCACATACATTTTGTCCCGAGTGCTTTGTCCTGTGCCCTGCCTGCATTTTTACTGTTCTTTCTGCCTTGAAACTGAGAAACGTCCATGGCGTCCAAAAAGCGCCCCTTTAGGTCAAAAGCAGTTTTAGACCAGCTAGAGAACAGCGATAGTAAATTAGAACCACTTGCAGAATTGAGTGATGATTCGTGGGGGAATATCGTCATCAGACACTGAAAACGATTTTGCGACTTTGCTCAGTGATGTGCAAACTTGGCGCTATATTTCAAATATCAGTGTTTTTGGTTTGATTATATTATTGAATTAAATGTATTATTATTATATTATTATTTTTTATGATTATTTATATTATAATTTATGATTTTGTGTTTCAAATTTTATTATATCGGGGATGTTTACTAGACTCTTGTTCGGATAGATTTCAGTGAGTTATTCCTAAAAATTACAGGCCTACAATAAAAAAACAGCAAAAAAAGTACCGCTTTGAGCACAGAAATATTGACATAATTAGACCGCTAAGGAGGTTAATGAACTACCACGGCTCTCCACAACACCGTGGTAGTTCTATGAAAACTACTAGCCCACAGCCGCTAAGGCTGTCGGAAGTTACAGTTCATTCATTCATGGAAGTCCGTGAATGAATGACGCAGTCGTGTGGGCGGAACCCTGCATGGCGCACTGTTTTCAAATCTGACAGATAGTATAGGGAAACTTCTCCCCGTATTATCTGTGAGAGGGAGGGGGTGACGGGAGTGGCTGCAGCTATGGGAGCATGTTACATGTTCCACCCTAAAAACAAGTAGAACATGTAACATGTTCCCAAAGGTGAACTTATCCTTTAAGCTCATAACAGACATAAATTAATACAGTGCACTTGAAATTCAACACCAAAGATTTAAAAATACTAGGAAAATACTATTTCTTCTTTAAAGGAAAAGCACAAAGAAAATACTTCATATAAATACTGTATATGTCTGTAGCATATTATCTTAAAATGACAGTTTTCCTAAAAACATTTTCACTGAAAAGTTGTTAACCTTAAATGAACAGTGCTATCTTGCTCACATAGACCATAGACATAGACCCCAGGAAAAGGGGTGCACCCCCCCCCCACCCACACACAACACACACTCCTAACATAAACCAAGCCACATGCCATGAATAAAAAAAACTACATGGGGCCCTCTCAAAAGCCATACCAGACACTTTTTCCTAATGAGGGTCCTCATGAATTTTGAGGGGGAGCCTCAAATAAACATAAAAAAATACAAAGTAAATATATACGGGGACACTATTAAAAAGTCCTTTGTTAAAAAAATAAACAATAGACAGTATTCCAGAAGGTAGACCAAACAACAATCACATTATCCAGTGATGTACAACCAACACCAATTACAATAAACAACGCCTCAATGACTTGTTGAAAAGATATTCGGCTCCATGGCCACAGATACTCCTGCACCACATGCAGGGGTGGACTGACAACTCATGGGGCCCCCGGGCAATAGGGGATCATGGGGTCCTGTGTCCTTGCCCAAACTCAAAAAAGCCTATGAAAAAGGTAGCAGGGGCATCTCATGGGGCCCCCTACTGACCCCAGGCCTTCGGGCAGTGCCCGAGTTTCCAAATGGTCAATCCGCTCCTGACCACATGACATCTCCATAGCCTGATGCTGAATGTCAACATTATGGTCAGGTATTCTGGGTAACATTAGACCATATACTATATAGTCAATAACGTCGGCTGGGATCCCACAGCCACTTTGAAAACAAAATCAGACCATAGAAAGATCAGTCATTTAGCGGCAATAGTTTTTCTTTTTTTAAACTGCTTGTTGCCCAGCGTGCATATATATAAAGCCTGGGTAGCAAGCAGTTATACTAAGATCATAACTGTAGACTATTTTTGATAGCCGGCAATCAACGTTCCTATAAAAGTGATAGGGTGGTTTTACAGCTCTTAGAAGGGCTGCCGGCAGCTGCTTTTCTTGGGTTCTGCTATTTCAATGGGGAACCCAGGACCTCTGCAAGTGGTAGGGTCAGCTGCCCACAGACAACATAGAGGAACATCTATTCCACTATCTTCCCTGTAATGAGTAAAGACAGAAGTGATAAGGATTTTGTCATTTTCATCTTCAGTGCAGTCATTCCCTGGCCGGTACAGCCAAGGAAGCACCTTTTCAAACACGATTTGTGTTTGATCAGATGTTTTGAAGGGCAGGGGAGGCACTGAGGGTCTAATAGACCCCTGATGTCTCAATAAAGAGTACCAGTCACCGCTCAAATCTATCACTTGGGTCTTGCTCGCCGCTTGTGATAGCAATAAAGTTAAGCAAAAAAAAAATAAAAAGTGAAAAATAAAATTAAACAAAATAAATAAAAAATATTAAATTCATCAATCCAACAAAACATTTTTTACCATTTATTACAGCAAACCTTGCTTGAGGTGATTGCTACTTATTATAAAAAAACGGATTATGACCCAGGATTTTACTAACCCCTTGATACCAATGTCACACAAATATGCAGCCTCACAGAACTGGGCTTTTTTCTATGGGGCCTCATATTCGCGTACTAGTCTTAGTGCTGGGAACGCGCCACACAGCGCACTCCCAGCACAAAGACCAGGGTGTCACTGAGAGCCAACGATCGGGACCCAGGACTCCCAATTCCGGATCTCATGATCGCTCTGATTGGCTATCACAGTGATCAGCCACTGTGAAGCCTGGCCCCCTTGTGTTTTTCCTCTCTGAATGGAGGAGAGAGATACATTGTATCTTTCTCTCTCCTTGCAGAGAAAAAAAAACAACTGTTTGTAAAAGAAAAAAAAAAGATAAATAAATATTCCTAGATTGTACTCCTAGATTGTAAGCTCCAAGGAGCAGGGCCCTCGAACCCCTTGTGTATTATATTGTTACTGTATTGTCTCATGTACTGTCCCCCACTATAATGTACAGCGCTGAGCAAACCTTTTGGCGCTGCATAAATTCTGTATAATGATAATAATAATAATAGATATTAAAAAATAAAATGAAAAAATAAAGAAACAATACCTAGATCAAGGTTTGATCTAGTTCAGTGCCAGGGTTAATGTTTGGGTCAAAGTCAGGGTCAAAGTCAGGGTCAAAGGTCAGGATTTTTTAAAAATTGGTATCAGTGTCAGTTAGTGTCAGTGTGTTATATGTAAAAAATAAAATGCACACTATTGTTTCTGGCCTGTATGGTATCACTGTGATCGTCAAGAGCTGGAACATTTATTTTGGGTTGTTCATTTGTGGTAGGTTATGGTAGTAATAAGAAACTATTTTGGACCAGATTTCCTGTGATAATAAAAGAAAAAATCAGGAGATATCCATGATCATTTACCACCAAATGAAACCCAAATTTGTCCTGAAAAAAACAAGGTATAATTCACCTGGATGTATAAAGTAGTTGTGATAATATGTACGGTTTTATTAACGCATGTCAAAGTTGTAAAATTTTACTTAGGCTTTATGATTTGTTGTACCCGTAGGCATAAAGGGGCTAAGCAATTAAAAGATCTCATTAAAACACTACCTACCCACCAACATTCAGCGCTTATCATACATTCCTCATACTGAAGCTCCCCCAACACTCCACACCCTTGACCTTACTACCATTGAGGAAGTCTCCAAGACCCTCTCTGATGCCCGCCTCACCACCTGCCCCCTCGACCCTATCCCCTCACAACTCCTACGACCTTCCTCCTCCTCCATCCTACGCTCCCTCACCCACATCTTCAATCTCTCCCTCTCCTCAGGCACTTTCCCCTCCCCTCTGAAACATGCACACATCACCCCCATACTTAAAAAGCCCTCCCTGGACCCCAATGACCCGAACAACCTCAGACCCATCTCCCTGCTCCCATTTACATCTAAACTCCTCGAGCGCCTAGTCTACACCCGCCTATGCTCTCACCTCAACGACAACAACCTCCTCGATCCCCTACAGTCCGGCTTCCGTCCCCTACACTCCACCGAAACTGCCTTACTCAAACTCTCCAACGACCTGCTAACCGCCAAAGCTAATGGACACTATTCAGTGCTCCTACTCCTTGACCTCTCTGCGGCCTTCGACACAGTCGACCACCCCCTCCTCCTCAAAAAACTACACTCCCTCGGCCTCAGAGATTCTGCTCTCTCCTGGATCTCATCCTACCTGTCACAACGCTCTTTCAGCGTTACCTATAATGCTACCACCTCCCCCTCACTCCCCCTCTCTGTTGGGGTCCCTCAAGGCTCTGTCCTCGGGCCCCTTCTCTTCTCCATCTATACCTCCTCCCTTGGCCAACTCATACACTCTCACGGCTTCAACTACCACCTCTATGCCGACGACACACAAATCTATCTCTCAACCCCCCACCTCACCCCCTTGGTCTCAGCCCGAATCACACACCTACTGAGCGACATATCAGACTGGATGTCGCTCCACTTCCTTAAATTGAACCTCTCCAAAACCGAGTTTCTTGTCTTCCCCCCAGCCCGGACACCACCCCCCATTGATTTCTCCGTCACATCCAACAACGCTACCATCAAACCCGCCCTGCAGGCCAGAGTACTGGGTGTCATTCTGGACTCCAACCTATCCTTCCAGCCCCAAGTCCAATCTTTAACAAACTCGTGCAGACTCCACCTCCGCAACATCGCCAAAATCCGCACGTTCCTAACCCCAGAAACCACTAAACAGCTCATCCACTCCCTCATCATATCACGACTCGACTACTGCAACTCCCTCCTCACTGGCCTGCCTCGCCGCTGGCTATCCCCTCTTCAGTCCATCCTGAACACGGCTGCCAGACTCATTCACCTTTCCAACCGCTCTGTCTCCGCCACCCCCCTCTGCCAATCCCTCCACTGGCTTCCGATTGCACAACGGATCAAATTCAAAATCCTAACGCTGACGTACAAAGCTGTCCACCATACTGCCCCGAACTACATCACTGACCTAATATCCAAGTACCGCCCAGCACGCACACTCCGCTCCTCACAAGACCTCCTTCTCTCTAGTTCCCTGGTCTCCTCCTCCCATGCCCGCCTCCAGGACTTCTCCAGGGTGTCACCCATCCTCTGGAACTCCCTGCCCCAACCCATCAGATTATCACCTACTCTCCTCTCCTTTAGGCGCACCCTGAAAACCCATCTCTTCAGGGAAGCCTACCCCACCCCCTGCTAACTTGCCTCCCTCCTCCACTCTTCCTACCACTCCATCCCCCACAGCTATCTCCTCCTGTGCCACCACCCCCTCCCTCCTAGATTGTAAGCTCGAAAGAGCAGGGCCCTTGATCCCCTCATGTTTTGCATTGTATTGGTATTGTTCTGTCACATGTTCTGTCTCCCTTTGTAATGTACAGCGCTGAGCGAACTATTGGCGCTTTATAAATACTGTATAATAATAATAATAATAATCAGTGCGACACCAGATAATCCAGAAATTGGAGATTTCTACATGCTGCTCAAGATCCACAAGCCAGGAAATCCAGACAGACCCATCATAACAGGTATGAACACACTTACCAAACAAACATCAGGCCATGTTAAATGTTAAAACCATTAGTCATGAATACTGCTAGTTTTCTGCAAGATACAACTGATTTTCTGAACAAGATCAACAATATACAGCAAATGCCACCAAATACACTTTTAGTCACTATGAGTGTAGAATCTCTGTACAGTAATATAGCTCACAAGGATGGGTTGGCTGTATGTCAAAGATTCTTATCATCATCATTATCAAACCATAAATATAGCTTTGAGGATGTCACACAGCTCATTGAATTAATTCTTACACACAACTACTTAACTTTCAATAATGACATCTATCTTCAATGTATGGGTACTGCTATGGGAAGTAAAATGGCTCTCCAGTATGCAAATGTATTTATGGCTGACCTGTAGAAAAAATTCCTGAACAGCAAAAGATGCAGTATACAGCCAAACTGATCGATGGACAGAAGGTGAAGAAAATCTAAAATGATTTTACTCATTGATCAACAACCTTCACCCATCAATTCTAAAAATTGACTATTCAAACACACATTTCAACTTCCTAGACAGTACAGTACACATCAGAGATGAAAATCTGCACACCTCAATATACAGGAAACCCACTGACAGATGTAACTATCTCCATACTTCCAGTTTTCACCCCCAACATATTATCTCCCCCCCCATTCATAAACAGCCAGGCCATCAGATGTCACCTAATATGTTCAGAACCAGAAGACAGAGATATACATCTCAGAACACTATCAGACTATCATACTTCAATACAAAGAGAAAAAAAACAAATAAACAGTGTGCCTCTAGTAACCACATATAATCCAGCACTAGAAGGGATAAGAAAGATAATCAACCCATCATAACAGAGGATGAAACTCTAAAAGAAATTTCCCAGCAGCCTCCAATACTAGCTTTCAGACAACCACCCAACCTCAGACATAAAATAATCAGTCAGAAACTTCATTCTGATCAAGAAGTCATATATAATGGAAGCAAACCCTACAATAAAAAAACAATACAAATTGTGCAATCAATATTTCAAAAAGTGTCACACACTCAAAAGGGACCTTCAGTATCACAGGATCATACAGCTGCATCTTGAGCAATGTTCTCTAACTCACCCAATTCATAAAAAGTAGCAAAGTATCTTATGCCGGTGAAACAGGACAGAAGTTACAAACAAGGATGAACTTGCACAGGCACACCATCAAGGCGCATAGGGAAGACAGTTTCTGCACACCTGTGGGATATGATTCCTCACAACCAGACCACACTATGGAAGACCCCAATGTCTTAGTTCTCAAACAGAATTTCAACACTATTCAGAAAAGGAACACTTTTGAACTAATGATATTTCTATTTGACACTATATATAATGACCTAAATGTAGACCTACTGTAGGTTCTCTACTTCTCTTTCCAACAGTTTTATGACCCCCTCTGTGGCTGCCCCCCTCCCCCCAGTCTATAGCCCCTTATCTGTCTTATCTCACTAACTATGCTAGCTTAGTTACCATTGCTGTGTACATTTGCTTGTTTTTTCCCTCAGAGAGTGTCTTATTTTAACAATCTGCTAAAACTGTGTACTAATATGTGCATTAGTACTGCATGGACCTTGAAGAAGGGGGTACACCACAAAAGCTTGTCCTGAAAAATATGTATGTTAGTGCAAATAAAAAACTATCATGGACAGTACTAAATTGTTTCTTCTACAGCAAACCCAAATTTTAAACCTGGCTGGAGTTATAATAGTCAATATTGTGTCATTCTTTCAGTATTTGAATCCACGGCCAGGGAAACCCAATGAACTTCAATAATTTTATCTTCCTCAGGGGTGAGGGTATGCTATAAATAAAATTACAGATTATGATATAATCAAAAGTATAATGGGGACAATTCAAAAATCGATATCTTATCACATCCAAGTATGCGGTAAGATACTGTACAGCATTTTAAATTAAACAAATATTGAAATTCACTAAAAAAATGCTATTAAGAAAACGTGTGACTTATTTTATGAAGTCATGCAGTATTTTAGTAGTGAATACATGCGGTAATGTAACGAGTCATGTTGAATGTAAAAAAATTGCCAGCAATTAAAAATTGGGAAAAAACAATGGAATAGGGTTCCATTCCATTCATACCAAGCCCTTAGAGTCTGATATGGGTTTTGAGGGGAACACCCAAACCCAAAACGGCATGTCATCCCCCCAAAATCCATACCAGACCCTTATCCGAGCATGCAGCCTGGCAGGTTAGGAAAAGGCGAGCAAGTAAGTGCCCCCCTCCTGAACCATACCAGGCCACATGCCCTCAACATGGGGTGTCCCCTTGGGGCAGGGGGGGCTCTGTGCTGCTCACTGTTCTCCTTAATGAACATTTTGTCATGAGGAAGCAAAGTTTTGCCTCTACCAAGATGTTTGCCTCCACACAATGACATAGTGCAGTACAAGGCATGGTAGTTTAGAAATAGGTCAAGATTAGTTGTAGGAGGACCATAGACAATGTTTTTGACTTTTAGTTCAGCTTCCAGAGTTCAGTTCCTATTTAAAGATGGTTCAAATTGTCTGGGTTACTGGTTTATCCAGTAACTTCAGAATTTTCACAAACTAAAGGGGAACTGAGTTTGTTTTCTCCTTAACGATGTTTGCCGCAATTTGGGTTAACCAACAGTGTCCCATTTTTAGAATTTGAATGGGGACTTTAAGGTCTCCACTGCAACCTAAAATGCAAATCAGCACGAACATTAATGTAACAATAATATAACTGTAAAATACAAATGATTTATATACAGTTGTTCACTTTTTACTATTTTTTCTGTCCACTGGATAAGAAGAAAAAAAATTATTATTATTTGCAATTTATTTGCCAGTTATATTTTTAATGTGTGTTCAAGCATCAAGCAGCAGTAGAGAAAAAGCAATATTTTAAGTGTTAATGGTTTTGGAACAGATAATCCACAATTTAGAGCAAACTTGTTGCAGAAATATCTAACTGTACATGTTAAATAGCTACTATTCATTTTTGCTGCCAAATTAACTAATTAGTATATGCGAACAGAATATATAATGCACAAACACTGATTAGCTTTTTCCGTACTATTTGCATCTCTTGCAGACAATTAAAATCTGTATCTGTAAATTGGCACTCTTCCATTTATGGCAAATTCTTTCTGTATTCCTAACATATTTTAACAAAATGCACTAAAACATTGCTTTGCCTTCTGACATGAATATATGCCCTACTAAGTGTCTTGCTAATTATCAGTGACCTACATTATGTACCCAACCATGGATGGATTCAGCTAATTGCTTATATTTGCATAGTTTTCCTAACAGTTTAGCATGCTATCATTGTTAATATTGGATACAATTTGATTGGTGAAACTGGAAACCAGGATAGAATGTTTTCAATATAATTATCATAATATCATCTGCAGATGCAGTGTTATCTATTTTCTCAGTCAAATCTGTATAATGGAAAAAGAAGAAAACTAGTTTGCTCAATGTTACAATTTCAAACATATTTTTAAATTTGGCAGCGTTTGTTAAACATATGTTTTGTAATATTTTATCCTCCAACTTTGGATACAGTATTTTAACATGATGAAATATTATTAAACCTTCATTGAATACATTGATTCTTAAACATTGGTGGATGCCTTGTATGTCGTATTTAATTTGTAAAAGCTTTTTGGATAAATTAATTAGTGATCAAATAATAGGTTTTAAATATAGGTGAATAAGCAAATTTCAATTTCTTTCATTTCTCTGAATATATGCATATATACTTGCCTAGTCTGCAGAGAACTATATGATTTAGATAGCAAGGTGGCTGCATCCATGATTGTAGAAGCTATGTTGATTGCATTGTGTTTGTATTTATTATTATAGTATAGAAACTATTGCTATCAAAAATCCCTCATATCTTACAAAAAGAAAAGGCTCATTCACACAATACAATGCCACAACCATGGATTTTTTAGTCCTTGCCTAAGCGCCTGACATTGTCCAACTAAAGAAGGTGTACAACTCATCAAAAGACAACAAAGCACAAGCATAATACTACAATGCATCGGAGTGACTGTAGTTACAACTATGCAATATACAGATTCATAATTGTCACTATTAATGTTAATATAGCATATCTTGTGTTATTAAAGCTTCTGTGTAAACAGCGTTTGTTAATACATGGGAATACTCAATACACTGTTTCATTTCACCAATGCCAATATATGATGTTTAGACATTGTTTCACAAAGTTTTAGATTGCACACATAAAGTTTATTTTACAGTCCAATATGTGGGCAAAATTCATGAGAGGAAGACCAGGCATCAATATTAAGTGCATATGAGATGTAAGTTGCCACCACATACCAGCATATACTGTAATACACATGTATATGTAGAGTCATGAATCACGCTTCTCTGTCTGGCAATCCAATGGATGTGTTTGGGTTTGGCGGTTACCAGAAGAATGGTACTTGCCTGACTGCATTGTGCAAAGTGTAAAGTCTGGTGGAGGGGGGATTACGGTGTGGGATTGTTTTACAGGGGTTGGGCAATTTGGATATTATTATTTATTAATTTATTTATTTGGGGGGGGGGAGAGTATTCTCCCCTCTGTCTTCAACAGTGTCCAGCAACACACTGTATAAGGCTGCAGTGTAAGCATCCTTATATAGTGGGGGGGGGGGGACTTAGCCGTGAGCCATGATTTTCCAAAGTCACTGTGACTTTGGCCAATCATGGCTCTCACAGTGTATTGTGCTGTGATTAGCCAAAGCATTGCACCTGACCTGCGAGAGCGCAGTTCATTGTGGAGAGCTTGACAGGTGAACAGTCCACCAAATGCCCTTACTGTTTGTGTGTTCTGCAAACATAGAGCCCAACACTAGTTATAGCTGCAAAGGATATATATACCCTATATTACCAAAAGTATTGGGATGTCTGTCTTTACATGCACATGAACTTTAATGGCATCCTAGTCTTAGTCCATAGGGTTCAATATTGAATTGGCACACCCTTTGCAGCTATAACAGCTTCAACTCTTCTGGGAAGGCTGTCCGCAAGGTTTAAGAGTGTGTCTATAGGCATGTTTGACCATTCTTCCAGAAGAGCATTTGTGAGGTTAGGTACTTTGGTTGGACGAGAAGGCCTGGCTTGCAGTCTCCATTCTAATTCATCCTAAAGATGTTTTATCAAGTTGAGGTCAGGACTCCATGCAGGCCAGTCAAGTTCCTCCACCCCAAAATCACTCATCCATGTCTTTATTGACCTTGCTTTGTGCACAGGTGCACAGTTATGTTGGAACAGAAAGGGGCCATCCCCAAAGCTGGGAGCATGAAATTGTCCAAAATGTCTTGGTATGCTGACACCCTAAGAGTTCCCTTCACTGGAACTAAGGGGCCAAGCCCAAGTCCTGAAGAACAACCCCACACCATAATCCCCCCTCCACCAAACTTTACACTTGGCACAATGCAGTCAGGAAAGTACCATTCTCATGGCAACCACCAAACCCAGACACGTCCGTGAGGACGTCGATGACGAAAAGCTTAGGGTGGTGCCTTTGGATGTGAGGTTCAGAATACTCCTGGTTTGTCTGCACGTTGCACGTGCATGTTTGGCTGGGTCTGAGTCGCCTATATTCATTATACATGCTGTTTACACTGGTGTCAGTCTGGACACATTGCTTGTAAGTGCATTTCTTTATTAAAGTCTGATGCTTTTTAATACATACTGCACCATGATTGTTCGCTTTTTTCTTTTGAGTGACGGTCTGATCATCTCTCAGTTTGGATACTAAATCACCTTTGGAGTGGATTTTCTACTTTGCAGCACATCATCTGTTGGAGTTCATCCCTCATTTCTTCAGTGTTGTTGTCACCATATTATTCATTTCTCCCAGAATAACAAGTACTATATGCTGGTTTTTCAACAATCAGCATATTACTCTGGTGAGTTCTATTTAACCATTTATGGTGGTGGATTTACTTGGTGACAAATTATTTTGGACATTATTGATTATTTGAACTTCATTTTTCATTTTTGCTGGATTTTATTTTGATTTATAATATTGTTTTTTATTGTTTTGTTATTTATTTCCTTGTTATACTTTTGCATGTATTTTAGCGCAACCTATTTTTTGAAGTTTTGTATATCCTATAAGTTTATAGGCTAGGTTTTGCAGCTTACTGTGTTATATAATTTCTGTGGCACAGGATCTTTATTTATATACGTCCGTTGAATTGCCAGACATAGAATCATGATTTGTCATTCTAGAGAACACATCTCCACTGCTCTAGAGTCAAGTGATGGCGTGCTTTACACCACTGCATCCAATGTTTTGCATTGGACTTGGTGATGTAAGACTTGGATTCAGCTTCTCGGCCATGGAAACCCATTCCATGAAGCTCTCTATTCACTGTTGTGCTAATCTGAACATGACATTTGGAGGTCTTTAGCTATTGACTCTGCAGACAGTTGGCGACTCTTTCACTTTTGCGAACTTATGACCCTGCTCTGTAATTTTATGTGGTCTACCACTTCATGGCTGAGTTGCTGTTGTTCCCAGTTGCTTCCACTTTGTTATAATACCACTAACAGTTGACTGTGGAATATTTGGTAGCAAGGATATTTCACGGATGGACTTATTGCACAGGTGGTAACCTATCACAGTACAATGCTTGAATTCACTGAGCTCTTGAGAGCGAACCATTCTTTCACAAATGTTTATAAAAGCAGTCTGCATGCCTAGGTGCTTGATTGTATACAACTGTGGCCACTGAGGTGATTGGAACACCTGAATCCAATGATTTGGAGGGGTGTCCCAATAATTTTGACAATAGTGTATATATATAGAGAGAGAAAGAGTATATTGACTTGACCTCCAGAAGATTTTACCCCCTTCATGGCCAGTTGATTTTTTGCTATTTGACACTGCACTACTTTAAATGACAATTGCTTGGTCATGCAACACTGTACCCAAGTGAAATTTATATAGTTTTTTTCACACAAATAGAGCTTTTTTTTGGTGGTATTTGATCACCACTGGTTTTTAATTTTTTATTATGTAAATGAAAAAAGTTATTACATTTTTAATTTTCTGCTGTAAACCATACAATATCCAATAAAAAAATGTAAAAAGTCAAATTTCTTCATAAAGTTAGACAAAAATGTATTCTGCTACATATTTTTGGTAAAACATCCCAATAAGCATATGTCAATTGGTTTCCGTGAAAGTTATAGCATCTAAAAACTATTGTATATACACTGGATTTTATTTTACACTAGAAATGGCAGCGATAAGCAACTTATAAGGGGACTGTGATAGTATGGTGGGCAATCTGACTAACTGATGCTGGGGGAACTTACAAAATAACACTGACATCACCAGTGACACTAATACAGTGATCAGTGCTAATAATATATACTGACATTGCACCTATGACACTGACTGGGAAGGGTTTAACATTTGGGGCAATCAAAAGGTTAACTGTGTGCCTAACATGTGTAATGTATTTACTGTGTGCTGATTAAACTAAGGCATGTGCCAGTTTCTATTCCCTGCTTTGGAAACATTGGCATATTGCCATTGTCGGGACAGAGCTCTGTGCTGTTTACAATCACAGAACCCTATTCTGTCATCCACTCTGCTGATCGTCGGGTCTTGGCCATAAATTATTGGCTGGAGCCCACTGACAAACTTGTGCTGTAAAGAATCACAGCACTGCCAGGGTGCCCCCGTACCCTGAAAAGCCGGATCACATAACAGATGCGGGGCAGCACGCGACTGGATATAATAGAAAGTTGTGTTAACCACAAAATTATACTAACGGTAGTTGACATAGTGTTTTAAGGCTGTCATCTCCTTGGTCATGTGCTGGTCAATAAAAATAGAATTATGGTTAAACCACAAAATGTTTCATCCACTAGTATGTGGACTTCCTCAAGGCAGCAACATTCATAGTCTGTTTTACACACAACTCTGATTGTAAATTGTAGATTATTTATGTTGATTTGGTATGTGGCCATGGTTCACCATCTTTACCATCCCCTTTCTCTTCTGATTTCTCTTTCTTCTCACTTTCTACAACTTCACTAAAAGGTCTGGGCAAATCAAATATTAATCTGGTGGGGCAAGTCAAATATTAATTTGGTGGAGCAAATAATGGTGTGAACTTTGCCAATCATGAGTAAGAAGATTTTCCAATTATTCATTCATCTCTAGTACTGAGGGTTATTCAAGGATGCACAAGACAAGCAAGAAATTATGGCCAAATCTCATAACTCTGTCCTTGTCACTTTCATATGCTCTTTCTTTTCCTACCTTCAATAGCTAACATATCCTAGCATGGATCTTGATTTACTTTGTTTTTTTTGTGTGACATCAACCCAAACTACTAAAATTAGGTTAAAAGTGATCTCCAATTTGGAAATGCATGACAGTGACTGCATAGCAAATAAACTAACATTGACAAAAAAATGTCATGACAGATATGCACTGTTGATGTACTAATGATAATGATGAAATTTTGTATTTAGCAAAAGGAAGGAAGGCTGCAAGACAGCATTAAGGAGTCCACCATTACACAAAGTAAAAATTGCGCAAGACCTCTGGTATGAATCAATCAATTTAAATATATCCATTTCTAGTTATTTGGCAAGGATGTGTTAAGCCTTCAATCAGACTTCTGGTTCCGGCGCCGGATGCTGTGACACGCGGGTCCCGCGGCTCCCGGGATCCCGGCTATATAAAACCCGCTGATAGCCTCGGGGACCCCGCCTTTCAGTCCTCGGGTGTCCCCCACCCTCTGGCAGTGGCCCCGGCATGGAGCGGTACCTTTTGCCGGTGCAGTCCGGTCACGATTCGGCGGCCAGAGCGGAGGGATGCGGCTCTCCCCCTCCTGCAGCCAAGATGGCCGCCGACGATGCCTGTCACGTCATGGACACAGGCAAGGAGCGGGATCACACTCTGGGAGCAGGTCTGCTAGAGTCTCCCTCCCATCTCCTCACTGCCTCTGCATTCCCCTGTGCCACTGACTGCCTAAATGAGCAGTATACAAAAATAGCACAGGCAGTGTCAGCTATCTTGCTCCCTAATATCACACAGGCTGTAGATAGAGCAGTCACAATGGGCATTGAACAGCTGAGAAAAGATCTCAGCGACCATTCTAAACGATTATCTGAGGCTGAACAGCGCTTATCTGATTTAGAGGATGAAGTCCATTCCATGCAAGCGGATACATCACAATCTAATAGTATACAGCAAAGTATTTTGGATAAAATCGAAGATCTGGAAAATCGCTCACGTAGGAATAATTTACGCATTGTGGGTCTTCCAGAATCTTTTAATACCGGATCTCTCCCTGACCTATGCTCTGCACGGATCCCGGTGGCGCTAGGCCTTTCTTACTCCTGCCAGGTTGAGAGAGCTCATCGCCTGGGGCCTCCGTCTACCGAGCGCCGAACGCCACGTTCAGTGATTGTCCGCTATCTAAATTATGCTGACCGCGTAGCGATCCTCACTTCTTTTCGCAACTCACGGTCTTTGCAGATTGAGGGTCACAAATTACTGTTATTTGCGGATTACTCGCAGGAAGTGTCGCGCAAACGGAAAGCATTTCAACAAGTATGTGCTAGTCTTTATCAGAAGGGAATAAAGTTCACATTGGCGTATCCGGCCACTTTACGATTCACTGCACCATCTGGGGTCTCCAAGTCTTTTGTTCATCCTGAAGAAGCCCACCAATATCTCCGAGATCACCTAGCCGTAGGGGATCCGGCGACGCAGCCTGCGGGCAGAAATTGCGGTCCCAGAGATCAACGCAGTCCTCGTAAAGACCCACCTAAACGTCAGCGCATTATTTCATCTTCCTCTAAAGCTCGTCCGCCTTGAAGACCTGTGAGGCCATCGGTCTCAACATAAAAGCTTCAAGCTTTTCTTTCAACCCGATGGGCTCAGATGAAAGAGCTTCTCTATTTTTCATTATTTCCTTGAGTGGTACCTTTTAACCTTTTAATTTACTGAAATGCTCCCACATTTTACAGTTTGAGCCTTGTCGGTTGTTCAGCTCTAATTGTTCAAGTATTATTTGTCTGGCACAGGGCCCTTGCTCTGCCATTTATTTCGATGTCATGTTTTATTTACGAATATGCCTGAATTTAATTTAACTTCCTCTTTCCCGCACATGCCTTGTTCCTTACATCAGCAGGGCTGCGGGAGGTGGGGTGTTGGAGCCGCTGTCGGGGGTACGTTTGAGGGACGCCCTCACGTATCTCAGCAATTGTAACTAGGTCCCTGGGGCTGGCTCCTATCATCTCCACTCCCGGTCACGCTGATATTGGTGGTTACAGCATGCGGAATGACATGAAGTCCTTTATACTGTTATTGTATATTATATGTTTTGAATCTTTGTTGGGCCTTACTAGGGCCCTTGCTACTGCCTTTACTCTCTCTCCTCTTTTTTCCTTCCACTTTCACCTTTATTTCTTTGGAGATCTCCGTCGTCCACTGAGACCAGATTTACACCACTCCCATCTGCCTAATGTAGCAGCGCTAAATGTTGATACACTTCTAATTGGTAAGTCCCATATCTTTTTATCACACACTTCACTTCAGCTAGAATGACACGTATTTTTTCCTGGAATGTTAAAGGCCTCAGGTCCCCTCACAAACGCATGGCAGTATTAAGACATCTGCGGCGCTTACGCGCGGATATAGCTCTACTCCAAGAGACACATCTCACACAACCTGACTTTGTCCGTATGCGAAAACTCTGGGTGGCTCACGCCTTCGGCTCCTCCTCCATTAATAATAAAGCAGGGGTACTTATTCTTATCCACAAGCGACTTAATCCTGAATTGGTCTCTATGGAGGCAGACACCGAGGGCCGCTTCGTAGCTATACATGTCAAATTAGGCTCTCAGGAATTGGTTGTTGCCAACATATATGCACCCAACTCCCCGACAAGGCAGGTGTTTCAAGGCTTGTCTTCACGGCTGGCACCATATATTCATAAGCCGCTTGTCATGGGAGGTGACTTTAATTCTGTTATGCAGGAGCAGGAGGATAAATCGCAGAGTGTTGACCGAGATTCTCGCTCCACCCAACCTCCCCGTCCAACGCCCACTTTACTTGGTAGTTTCGTAGAAGCAATGCAACTTACTGATATATGGCGTTTGACCCATCCGGACGGTAGAGATTACACTTTTTACTCTCCCGTTCACCATTCCTTATCTCGAATCGATTATATTTTTGGCAACCCCATTACATTGCAACATGTGGTGTCATCTACCATACATGATATAGCCATATCGGATCACGCCCCAATTTCTATTACTATAAATCTTCTAGATCCTACACCACACCCTAGGATATGGCGCTTCCCCTCATTTTTGGCGAACAATCAGGAGCTTTCCCGACAGTTACAAGACACCTGGGCAGATTTCCAAATTAATAATGCGGCTCATGTCACCAATCCAAATTTATATTGGGATACGGGAAAGGCGGTGCTACGTGGCAAAATTATTGCCTTTACATCTGCATATAAAAAAAAAAATTTTGCATAATTTCACCGAGGCTAGTAACCTTCTTAGACTGACTCAGCGAAAGATGACGGAATTCAATTCGCAGGACAATAGGAAAGCTTGGGCGGATGCTAAAAACCAGTTCGACACACGGGCGGCTGCTCAGGAAACACTACATCACTCATACCTTGATTTACAGTATCACAGGTTTGGTAACAAACCAGGCAAACTTCTGGCGCGCATGTGTAGGAAGCCTTTTACCCCCACGCAATTCACCTCTCTAAAAGATTCTCAGGGGATACTTCAACAATCTCCTGAAGAAATTATATCTATTCTGGAAAGCTATTACGCAAATTTATATGGGTCGGACCCTATAGACCAGGTACGGGCACACTCCTTTCTCGACAGCGTACATCTACCACAAATAGATCCAATAGCACTGCAATCACCAAATGCCCCGATATCTCAAGCGGATATTAGTCAGGCTATTACCTTACAGGTCCAGATGGGTACACTTCTGAATTTTATAAACTTATGGATAAAACCCTCTCTCCTACTTTACAGCGGGTTTATCAATCTATTCAGGAGAGTGGGGTGTATCTTCCATCAGCTTCCCAAGCCCACATTAAATTAATAGCCAAAAAAGGCAAAGACCCTTCGGAGCCTGGTTCTTATCGTCCGATTTCTCTCCTTAATCTAGATGCAAAGATTCTTTCTAAAATTGTAGCTAATCGATTGGCTATTATCTTACCCTCCCTTATTCATCCTTCTCAAGCAGGCTTTATAAAGGGGCGCTCGGCCACATCAAACATTCGCAAGGTGCTTACAGTTTTACATCAGGCTAAAAATAACCCATGCCAGGACCTAGCGATTATTTCCCTCGACGCTGAAAAAGCTTTTGACAATGTAAGTTTTGATTGGCTTCACTTAGTCCTCGCTAAATTTGGCTTTTCCGGTCCATTCACACGTTTAATTCAGGCTATGTACTCCGCCCCGACAGCTCAGGTAGTGGCGGCGGGGAACATATCCAACTCCATTCCGCTACATAAGGGCACAAGACAAGGCTGTCCTTTGTCCCCCCTGCTTTTCAATCTAGCCTTAGAACCCTTGGCCCGCTTCTTGTTGTTTCAGTCACAACTTCATGGCATTCAAATTGCCCAACAAGATCTTCGCCTAGCTTTATTTGCGGATGACATACTGATATTCACCTCCAACCCGTCTGTCAGGGCTCCCAGGTGTGACCAGAGGCGTGTGGCTGACGCAAGGAAACGCAGACCTCAGATATGTTATAAACAATATAATTTATTAACACTAACAATACAAACATAAACGCAGTGCAATACTAAAACATAATACAGTGCAACCAAACCAAACCAAACCAACCACCCACAGATAACAGTACATACAAGCAAGCGTCGTCAGGCAGGCCGGGTCAATATCAATAGGGCAGGTAGGTACAGGGGGAGCAAGCGGAGATTGGTCGGGGTCACAGGCTAGGTTCAGCAGGTAGCAAGCAGCGTAGTACAGAGGGTCAGGCAGAGGGATGGTCAGGGTCACAAGCCAGGGATCAGAACAGGTAGCAAGCAGCGTGGTACAGAGGGTCAGACAGAGGGATGGTCAGGAGCGAGCCGGGATCAGAGCAGGAGTAGTCAGCAGCGGTTCAGAAACAGGATGCAGGACAAAAACAGGATACAGGGCCCAGGACAAACACAACACCAAGGCAGAGTCTGCAAGTCTGGCCATCCCTTAAATACACCAGTATCATCAGTTCCAGGTGTTAGCTGGCTGAAAGGTTGAGTCTCTGATTGCTGGGAGCACCCGCTGGCCAGCCCTGGTACTGCAGATCAAAAGGCAGGTGAGTCCCACCATTGCTGGCCAGTCCATTCCTGACACCGTCTTTAGATTTACCGTACATTCAATCCGTTTTCGCAGATTTTCGGAATTGCTCGGGTCTCCGTATAAACTTTGCGAAAAGTGAGGTTTTGCCCTTGTATCACGCTCGACTCCCTGAGTGGGCTGACAACTCACTTTTTAAAATTAATACAAACCATATCACCTATCTAGGTATTAAAATTGGGAAATTAGCTTCGTCCCTCTATTCTCTTAACTTCTTGCCAGTAATACAAAAAATATTAGGGGAATTAGAGATGTGGAAAGAATTGCCGTTATCACTTATGGGTAGAGCCCACCTCTTCAAGATGACGAGTTTTCCGAAGCTTTTATATCCTCTCCAAACTATCCCTCTCCTGCTCAAGCGCACGGATATTGTCAGGTTGAACAAAGCGATTTCTAGTTTCTTATGGAGGGGGCGCCGACCGCGTATAGCTATATACAAGTTGTTTCTCCCTAGATGTGAGGGTGGTCTGGGCCTTCCCAACATCAGGCTCTATAACTTATCCTGTATCTTACGGGTATGTATAGATTGGATCTCCCATTCGTCCAGGTTTTCCAATTACCAACTCGAATCTGCTATGGTGAGTCCGTTTGACCTGTCGGCCGTTTTACATTCCAATTCCACTTCACTCCCTCCACAACTTAAACACAACCCACTCATACGGGATACACTATTTACATGGAGAGAGGTCAGACGTAGATTAGGAGTTTCTCCCTGGCTGTCCAGTTTTCTCCCTATTCACTACAATCCTTCCTTTTCTGTCTCTCAACATCATGCAGCCTATGACAAGTGGTATAACCAGGGCCTTAGACTTGTAAGTCAACTGTATGACGCAGCATCAGGATCCCCCCTTCCGCTCCAACATATTCTTAGCTCATTTGATCTTCCTTCCCACCATTTTTTGTATATTTTGCAAGTCAGGAATTATGTGAAATCTATAGCACAAAATAAGTCCACTCGATTTTGCTCGACTATGATAGAAGTCCTTGTAAGAAATCAAAAATACAACATATCCAATATATATGGTCATTTGTCTATGCACTATGCTAAACCGATGGAATCTTATTCTTCCGTTAAAACATGGATACGAGACTTTGACAATGCTTTTACCGCGGAGCAGATGCTCACAGGTTTTAATACTACCTGTGCGTTCAATACGAATGAATTTTGGAGGGAGCAGCAATTTAAAATTATGCACCATGCTTATATGCCCTGCCTGTACTCCCGAGCAGACTCAAGGATCTCTACATGTCCGCTCTGTGGATCATATAAACCGTCACTTCACCACAGATTCTGGAATTGCCCATTGGTCTGTACATTCTGGACTCAACTTTTGGACTTTGTGCTCTTCATCACTACTCTTCAGTTACCTAGAGACCCGCTGCTACTTCTTTTTGGCAACTTGGAAGTTTCAGTGTCTGCTGCCCCACACCGCCATCTTGCTTTGCTCAGAGCAGCCAAACCATGGCTATCCATTTGCTTGATGGCGGCAAGAAGGGCTATTTTGAAAAAATGGGTCTCCACCTCTCCACCTACCATCTCAGATGTCAAAATGGAACTTAACTTTCTACTTCGATTGGATCGGCTCGGCATGCATATAGCTCCTTCTACAACAGCAGTGGAAAAGTTCAACCGCAAGTGGGGTCAATATGTTTCAAAAGTTCTCCCTACTGTGGAGCCCCAGCACCCCTCTCATAGATTTTTAAATTAGTCATTAGCTAGCTTCTAGGGTACTCCTGATGCATGGTGTTGTTATTGTCTAAAGGGATAACTGATTCTTATTTTATGAATGCTGTGTCTTTCTCAGAAATCTCCTTTTCTGTTTATGCTGTGTCCTCCTCTCATTTCGGTGCCCTGGCATATCATTCGCTCTCTTATCCTCCTTGCTGACCTATGTGAAGTGGTCTCCTGCTAGCTCACCTTTATACATACTGATGCGCTGCTCCTGCTTACTACTTACACCTTACTATATGACTACTCGTTCATTCTATTATTTTTTTTTTTTTCTGCTTAAATCTCTTTATCTTGGCAGGTTCCCATGGTCCTCTGGCCTCAGAATCCAGGCACGTGACTGCTTGTTCTCTATTTCTTCTTCTTCCCCTCTTTGATGATATACTCTCTATATGCTGGCCTTTTCAGCTCTGTTGTCTTATTTTCTAACTGGTCTATTTCTACCCTATCTTTTACATTTCTTCATTATTTCCTACTTTTTTGCACAATGACCTCCCTGTTGGTCGTTACGACAAATGGTCAACATTGCTCACATCGCTTATTCTTTTTGCTCTTATGTCTGATTACATTATGTATACGTGACTCTCTACACTTAGTATATTTACACTTTAAGCCCTTGTATCCTGCTACATTACATGCTCTATACTTTTTTCATAGAAACTCTTTTCTTCCTAAACTTATCTAATTTCTTATCTGATTTGTTCAGGGCTTCTGTAACGAGTCTATGAGTAAAATTGTTATCTTGGAATTTATTCACCTGATTTGGCATGTTGCCACGCTATGATTACTGACATATTTCATCGTTGGTTATTTTGTATGCACAATAAAACCCAATAAAGTCTCTTTAAAAAAAAAAAAGCCTTCAATCAGGCAAACCCTCATTTGCACATATCCATTTCTTACCTTCTGGGATCCCTATCTCCAATAATAATTTTGAAACAATTAAAGGGCCTTTTGACATGCTTTTGTTTACAGCACACAACAAACTAAGAATGTCTGACATGAAAAAAGGTCAGCCTCAAGTAAAACTTCCAAATTATGTCCAGTTGGATAGAACCTTTATTCAGAGAAAAGGTGAATGTTAGGAGGAGCTTTAGGTTTGAGCAAAATATAAGTTTGACCCAGACCTAGCCTGCAATTTGAAATTCACAAACTGGTCAGATTTTTGTTACTGCTGCAATGTAACTTTTATAGGAATACATCATTTATCTGAAACCTTGCATGCAGATTTAACCACTTGCCTACAGGACACTTTTACCCCCTTCCTGCCCAGGCCAATTTTCAGCTTTCAGTGTCATTGCACTTTGAATGACAATTGCGCAGTCATGCAACATTGTACCCATATGACATTTTTATACTTTTTTTCACACAAATAGAGTTTTCTTTTGTTGGTATTTAATCATCACTGAGGTTTTTATTTTTTGCACTATAAACAAAAAAAGAGCAAAATATTTGAAAGAAAAAGTTTTCTTTGTTTCCATTATAAAGTTTTGCAAACAGGTAATTTTTCTACTTCACTGATGTGTGTTGATGAGGCTGTACTGATAGACAACACTGATGAACACTGATGAAGTGGCATGGATAGGCAGCACTGCAGCACTGATGGGCACTGATAGGCTGTACTGATGAGATGGCACTGATGAAGCGGCACTGGTAGGAATTGATGAGGAGGCATTGATATGCAGCAATGATGGGAACTGATATGCAGCAATGATGGGAACTGATATGCAGCAATGATGGGCGACATCGATGGGCTGACTGGTGGCACTGACTGGCAGTACTGCTAGGCGCAACTGCTGGGCGGCACTGGTGGGTGGAACTGCTGGACGGCATTGATCATTAGGGCACTGATTATCAGTGCCCTGATGATCAGTGCAGATGCCCTGTGACAGCGTGAGGAAAGTGCTACCGATAGCAAGAAACTGTATTGGACACAGCTGATCACGTGGTAAAATGGCCTTTTAGCTCATCATGTGATCAACTGTGTCCTTAGGACACAGTCGAACAAACAGCACCAGGTGCGCTCCACTGGGGGGGCACGTTCTGGGAGGATGTCATACGATGCCCTCCCAGAACTGGACAACTGCACTGTAGCCATCTTTCGGCTATAGTTTTGAAGTGGTTAAAGCACCCCAAAGCATGTTGTTTAATTGAATCATGTGTTTAATGTTGTCCTTCAAGCAACATTCAGGTTGTATTAAGCCTGAAAGCAAACACCTATTATATTATAGCTTACCAATTCTTAGATGTGACGGCTATATTAGTTTTAATTTTTAGGCCTTCTTTCTTCTATTTTCACCTGCTTATCCTGCCAGTAAATCTGTTGTTTTTCAGCAGAACAAGTTGTCCGGTACACATATCAACTGAAGGGTTGAAACAAACCATTTAACACTGACAGGGATGCTTACAATATTCCGCTTTCATCTCAAAGGAACAAAATTGTTGCAATTGCCTATAGATTGTTTTCTGGAGTCTGGACTCTGGATTCAATGTGTTAATGTAGCTAAATCTGGTAGTGCATCTAACACTATTTTCCTGACTGACAATGCTGCTGTCCAAAGATAACTCTGTCACATGCATCCAGCGTGCAGGCTCTCTAATACAGGAGGTGTGTTACTGGCCAGATACCCAGCTAAAAGCTAAGGGGAAAAAGCCTAAAAAAATATAGCCACTACATCTACTTATTGGTAAGCTGTAGTATAATACATTTTTGGTATTGAATTTAATACTATATAATATAATAATATGAATATAATGAATAATATATTTTCTTTCCTTTTTTTTTGCATTGGTGTATTTTCCTTCAGCTACCTATGCCAATTTGTAATAACAGCATGCAAACAAGCCTTGAACAATGTCAGAAAATAATAAGATTTGGCTCCTAGAGACATTAATACGATTAGGTGCTCTTTTTGGTATTCTTGAACTTTCAAAGAGTTTGAAGACTATTGCTTCATCACTAGTAAAATCCTATTCAATTTGAAACTATATGAGATGTATTCAAAAGCAACACATTATGTGTGTGAAGATTAATGGAGAAAGGTTTGTTTGCTCCTTGATATTAAGGCATTGCATGTAGTAAAATTGGCCAGCTCTCTAAAGGCTTAAACGCTGGTTGATTTTTGTGACTGACTCCTTAAGCCACTTTGATTTTAAAAGTTCAATCATTCTTCATTTTGCACTGCCCTACAATTATGGAACAAACCCCTTTTTAAATGTAGAGTATCATTCATTATTTTTCCTGGCTGATATAATTCACTGTTTTCTTCTTTTAAACCAATCTTTAGAAGAAGGATGTTCACATTAACTAACATTGATTACTGTCTTCTCTGCTTTTTTCCTGGCAGTCTGAGCACACTGCTCTATTAGCAACCTGCAACACCCGGTATCATCAACTGAACAACCAAGCATATTAAGGAGAAATCAAAGAAATGTAACCACTAAAGACTTGAATCGTGATGTTCTGTATACTATCAATTAAAACAATAAATTTCTTAAAACAGTAAATAGTTAAAAATATAAACATTTATTCTGCTTAATACCTAATAATACATGTTTAAGTATGTCATATCCATTTATAAATGTGATAATGCAACTTACAAATAAATAATAAATATTATTATTACTAGTTTTAGTTCTTATTATTATTATTATTAGTAGTAGTACTAGCAGTGGTGTTAGTAGTAGTAGTGGTGGTAGTAGTAGAAGTATTTGAATGCCAAATTAATTGTATCTGAAATTTATTTCATTAACAAAATAATATTTAATCATGACCTGATCTGTCTGGTTATTGAAGTACTCCCGAAATGCTCTTTTCTGTAGACTCATACCCTTTGGCATTACAACTGTTGATATTGGCCAGTATGTTCAGCCATCAGAACATTAGACCAATAGGAAATTGAGAGAGGTGGGAAGGGATAGGACAAGCAGCTGACTCTATGAGGAATTTTTTATATCATAAAGTATCTTGTCATGTGATTTTCTAATAAATTTCCAGTTCCAGGGACCAAAATAGTGCTGAAGTATTGTACCTAAAGCTTTATCAAATCAAAGTATTTTGTTCAACTGCTTTAATTTAATTTTTTTTGATTATTGTTAGAACATTCCATACTTCCATGGGCTTGCGGGTGGCATTGAGGAATCAATATGTACCAAATTGTCTTCAAATGAAGAAAATCATCAAATTAATTTGACATGATTTGTAAATGATTGCATTTAATGATTTCCAGAAGCATCCCCAGCGCAAAAATCATCCATTCAGAGTTTTGATAACCACTTTACATGTGATGACACCTGCCCTTAATACATTTGGCAATTTAGAGTGCAAATTGCATGCTTCCCATAAGTACCACTGATGCTGTATTGCTAAACGAAATTAGCAAATATTACACAATGTAATAAACGCTCATAGTTACATTTCTCTCCAATTAATATTAGAATATTTCAGTAACTTTTCTAATCAAATGCAATGAAAGTGCATGAACAAGTCCAATCACAGTAAGTTTGCCACACTCTCTGTGAAATAAAATAGAAAACTGTCCACATGCTTGTATTGATATGTGACTGACATTAGTCATTCAAAGAAGTAACTTTATCTAACATTGGTGTTACACAAATTATAATGGACAATTTTTTCCAGTGTCTATAAGTAGTGGTAGACTTTTAAATATACAATAACTCCAACTACCATACATTGTGGATATACTGTATCTGTTTGGCACTGGGAAGCACCATTACAGCTGAGATTTATCTAAAAAACAAACAAACAAAAAATACCTACAGGTTTGGCAACACCACTTACCTGCAATGAAAGATGTTTCATGTTTGAGCAAGCACCTGGATCCTGGAGAAACCTGCTGTGCCTTGTGTAGCGATGACCCATCCTCTTCCTGTCTCTGAATTTCTAATGCTGCAGTGCTTAACAGCTTCAGGTAATTGGATAGAACAGCAGAAAGGCTGGTCTTACAAAGACATGCCTACTTCTTCCTGCTCCTCCAGTCCTTGATTGCGCTACCTGTAGTGTGGACTGTGAACAGAGGAGAGAATCCTGTGACTGGGAAGACTCTCCCCCATTCACTGATCATGTTACTAGCATTGTAATCATTTAAACAACTTTTCTCAATGGAGGAAAGGATGGGGGTACAGCTGGGGGTAATGGTGGGGGGTAAAGAATGGAGGAGGGTAAAACTGAGAGATAGCAAGAAAAGGCAAAGAGGGGAAAGGAGAAAGAGAAGAAAAGAAAGGGCAGGGGTAGAAGGAACCTCTATCTTCCATCCAGGGCGGATATCCAGTATGCAGCACCTTTAAATGGCATTTATATTTCATTATACTGGTTGCAAACAGTTATTGCACAAAACATTTGTTCTACTAAAACCATGTCCACCAGAACTTCTTCAGAAAAGCCTCTGTGATAAAGCCCCAGTGGGCAGGGTGAAATGTGTCAGAAGACATGGCCAGAGTGGTGGCTGAGGCCATCCTCTACACATCGGACTCTTTGGGTTGGTACGAGTGATGTCCATCCTTTCTGAATACTGTAATCACTGGAACCATTTTAGGATGCGGTTCCCTCCTTCCTATGCCGGCAGTGTGACCCTTTCTTTCCCTTCCAGCTTGGAGTGGCACCACAAGCTTCTCTCCATGGTTCACCAGAACTTGTTTTTTGTAAATTTACTAGAAATGATGGGATCTTCCATTCATTTTATTTAACTTAAATTTCCACAGATTCAGGATGTAGTTCCTGACTGTGTTAATAGGGTGTTGGCGGCATGATCTGAAATGTTCCCTCTTTATAGTGTTATGTTGTAGAAGGATTAGACCTGAAT
Source organism: Staurois parvus (assembly GCF_062004578.1). Lineage (NCBI taxonomy): Eukaryota > Metazoa > Chordata > Amphibia > Anura > Ranidae > Staurois > Staurois parvus. The sequence continues at coordinate 16,445,858 of NW_028317949.1, forward strand.
GGTGGGTAATGTGAAGTCTGTCAATCTGTAAGAGATAATCCAAACCTTTTCCCCACAATTAGAACATGTTTTGTTTTTCTCATTGGAAGTTTGGTAAAGATGGTAGGCACAATCCACTTCCTTCAAAAATAGGGGAATTTCCAAGCTGTGTAGAAGAAGCCCAAGATGTTTTACTACTGAAGTGGCTTCTTCAGGAGCTAGCAGCACATCTAAAAAATGAACAAACTTGATAGTAATAATTGTAAAATCAAACAGTGAATACCAATACAACATGGATACCGCCTACCAGGCACTTACATGGAAGGCAAATATTGTGTATTATGTGATGAAGGACTCCCCAATGCAGCAACAATGGTCCCCCCAGCCAGCCAAGGAAGGAACCCCATGATTGGTGTGGGGGCACATCAATTGGGCAAGAGGCAAACAGAGAGAATTATTCTTCAATTGGGACTTGGCACTATGACATTTTCTTGGGTGTGACCTTCAACCACTCGTTGGTCGCCCAATCTCTTTTTATTCAACTTTAGAGGTATTTGTGGTGTTTAGTTCCAGTGGAAAGGGATCTTAAGACTCAACTTGTTTGTCAGGAGTATTTTTTCTTTTTGTTCAGATGTAAACTGTAAATGCAGGTGATATATAATTTTTGCCAGAGGATTAAAGAGGTTGTACATAGTGGAGAAAGTATATCTGAGCGGTTCAGTTTTTTCACATTCTCTTTTGATCATTTTGAGTGATCAAACAAATTCATGAATTAGGGCACAGTTCTAAGAAATTGAGGAATATAGACCATTCCCCAGAATACCAAGCAGTTCTAATCCATGAGCATCTTTTCCAGCAAGGGCCATTTGTGGGTTAGAAAAAAATGGTGTGGTCTGTAGATTAATGATTGGGTCAATTTTTGAAAACATGAGTCATCTATTTCAGGTAGGAAGAAGGTAAGAAGACTGCGTTTCTAAGTATGGGATAGAGAGAAGATGGAGAAGTGAAGAAATGTCATCTCTCTGAAAAAGTTTTGGCAAATAATCCAGATAGTGCTGATAGTGGAATGTGTCTTGATAACAGATGGAATATTATAGGAGCACCAAGGTATAACTGTTGGTAGGATGCCTGTTGCCCAGCTACCCATTGTTTGATGGGGTCATGATGGCACCAATCAATCACTCTGTACACGTGACTGGCTTATCGATAATGGAAAATGTCAGGCAGCGAACAGACAATGAAATGCCTCCATGCCTTTTATGAAGTCTTAAAACAGCATTCTTAAGCCTCACTGGTTTGTGAGCCCATAGGAATTAGAGACATGTCCCATTCAGGGCTTTAAAAAATGAGTATATATATATATATATTTATACACACACAGTATATATATTGTATACAGTATCTCACAGAAGTGAGTACACCCCTCACATTTTTGTAAATATTTTATTATATCTTTTCATGTGACAACACAGAAGAAATTACACTTTACTACAATGTAAAGTAGTGAGTGTACAGCTTGTATAACAGTGTAAATTTGTTGTCCCCTTAAAATAACTCAACACACAGCCATTAATGTCTAAACCACTGGCAACAACAGTGAGTACACCCCTAAGTGAAAATGTCCAAATTGGGCCCAAAGTGTCAATTCTTTGTGTGGACACATTATTTTCCAGCATTTTCTTAACCCTCTTGGGCATGGAGTTCACCAGAGCTTCACAGGTTGTCACTGGAGTTCTCTTCCACTCCTCCATGACGACATCATGGAGCTGGTGGACTGTATATATTGCTCAAAAAAATTAAAGGAAAACTTTTTAATCAGAGCATAGCATCGAGTCAATTAAACTCCCGGGATATTGATCTGGTCAGTTAAGTAGCAGAGGGGGTTGTTAATCAGTTTCATCTGCTTTGGTTTTAATGAAATTAACAACAGGTGCACTAGATGGGTAACACTGAGATGACCCCCAAAACAGGAATGATTTTACAGGTGAAGGCCACTGACTGTTTTTTTCCTACTCATCTTATCTGACTGTTTTTCACTAGTTTTGCATTTGGCTAGGGTCAGTGTCACTACTGGTAGCATGAATTGATAACTGGACCCTACAGAGGTTGCACAAGCAGTCCAACTCCTCCAGGAAAGCACATCAATACATGCCATTGCCAGAAGGTTTGCTTTGTCTTTCAGCACAGTCTCAAGAGCATGGAAGAGATTCCAGGAGACAGACAATTACTCTAGGAGACCCGGACAGGGTCGTAGAAGGTTCTTAACCATCAGCAGGACTGGTATCTACTCCGTTGTGCAAGGAGTAACAGGATGAGCACTTCCAGAGCCCTACATAATTACCTCCAGCAGGTCACTGGTGTGAATGTCTCTGACCAAACAATCAGAGACAGACTTCATGAGGGTGGCCTGAGAGCCCAATGTGCTCTAGTGGGCCCTGTGCTCACTGCCCGGCACCATAGAGCTCAATTGGCATTTGCCATTGAATACCAGAATTGTCAGATCCGCCACTGGCACCCTGAGCACATGTGACAATCATGAAAGGGTCTGGAAAAGCCCTGGAGAACGTTATGCTGCCTGTAACATCGTTCAGCATGACTGTTTTGGGGGTGGGTCAGTGATGGTCTGGGATGCACAGACCTCTACAGGATAGATAATGACACCCTGACTGCCATTAGGTATTAGGATGACATCCTTGGACCCATTGTGTTTTCAAAGTGTTCCTTTAATTTTTTTGAGCAGTGTATATACACTATATTGCCAAAAGTATTGGGACACCTGCACACACACACAGGGGCAGACTGACCATTTGGAAACTCGAGCACTGCCCGAGGACCCAGGGTCAGTAGGGGGCCCCATGAGATGCCCCTGGTACCATTTTCATAGGCTTTTTTGAGTTTGGGCAAGGACACAGGGGCCCCATGATCCCCTATTGCCCAGGGGCCCCATGAGTTGTCAGTCTGCCCCTGCACACGCATAAACTTTAATGGCATCTCAGTCTTAGTCTGTAGGGTTCTATATTGAGTTGGCCCAGCCTTTGCAGCTATAGCAGCTTCAACTCTTCTGGGAAGGCTGTCCACAAGGTTTAGGAGTGTGTCTATGGGAATGTTTGACCGTTCTGCCAGAAGAACACTTGTGAGGTTAGGCACTGATGTTGGACAAGAAGGACTGGCTCACAGTCTCCACTATAATTCCTGTCAAAGGTGTTCTTTCGGGTTGAGGTCAAGACTCTGTGCAGGCCAGTCAAGTTCCTCCACCCCAAACTCTCTCATCCATGCCTTTATGGACCTTGCTTTGTGCACTGGTGCGCAGTCATGTTGTAACAGGAAGGGACCATTCTCAAACTATTTCCATAAAGTTGGGAGCATGAAATTGTCCAAAATGTCTTGGTATGCTGATGCCTTAGAAATTCCCTAGCTTGAACTATGGGGCCAAGCCCAACCCCTGAAAAACAACCCCACAACATAATCCCCCCTCCACCAAACTTTTGCACTTGGCACAATGCAGTCAGGCAAGTACCAATCTCCTGGTAACAGCCAAAACCAGACACGTCCATCAGATTGCCAGACAGAGAAATGTGATTCAATACTCCAGTAAACACTTCATCACCTCTCTAGAGTCCGGTGGTGGCATGCTTTACACCACTGCATCCAATGCTTTTTATTGCACTTGGTGATATAAGGCTTGGATGCATTCCATGAAGCTCTCTACACACTGCTGGTGTGCTAATCTGAAGGTCACATGAAGTTTGGAGGTCTTTAGCTATTGAATCTGCAGACAGCTGGTGGCTTCTACACACAGTGCGCTTCAGCATGCACTGACCCCGCTCTGTCATTTTACATGGCCTTCCATTTTGTGGCTGAGTTGCTGTTGTGCCCAGTTGCTTCCACTTTGTTATAATACTACTAACAGTTGACTGTGGAATATTTAATAGCAAGGAAACTTCATAGACTTATTGCACAGGTGATAAACTATCACAGTTCCATGCTTTAATCTACTGAGCTCCTGGGAGCGACCCATTATTTCACAAATATTTGTAGAAGCAGTCTGTATGCCTAGGTGCTTGATTATTTACACCTGTGGTAATGGAGGTGATTGGAACACCTGAATCCAATGATTTGGATGGGCATCCCAATACTTTTGGCAATATAGTGTATATTAAATAAATTCATAAATGATCTGTTAAATTTATAAAAATAATGCATGGGATGACAAACGTATGTGATAAGTGTTCTACAAAATGAAACGAAAACATAAACTCATAAGTGATCAGTTAGACTGATACAATAAATCGCGATAAAAACAGATGTGATAACTGTTCCAAAAATATATGCAAATAAATGATGTGCTTAAACAACACAGTGTGCATAAAAGAGTCCATACAAAAAACAGTGGTAACAAGTGTCCACATGACCAGACATCTGTGTACCTCTTAGATATTAACAGTGATCCACAGCAAACCTAGATGATGTACCAATGCACACACAGTGTGAAAATATGCTTACCAGAGAGCTATGGCCATCTTCCACAGAAAGGTCAAAAAGCGCTAGTCTAAAATGACAGCTTGCTCCAGGGACAGGGATCAGCCCAATCTGCCTTCCTCTTCAGACTTCCAAAAGTGGATGGGATCGTTTCAGGGAAAAGATCTCCACCATATAAACAACTTTTAACAAGTATCCTTGTGACCAGATGTCTGTGCACCTCTTAGGCTAGGTTGATCCGTTTCTGCAGTGCTTTTTTGCAGTGCGTTTTTTCACATGCATTTTTGACGTGCTTTGCTTTTCTTTCTTGTTGCTAGGCAGACTAAAATGCACAATGCATCAAAAACGTGTAAAAAATGCAACAAAAATGCACTACATGCTTTTCTGCAGCATCTCCATTGAAGTGTATAGAACCAAAAATGCAACTTTTTGCATTTAAAAAAGTCCCTCACCCTTTCCAAAACACGCACCGGGTGAAAACGCAGAGATGTGAAGATGTCCCATAGAAAATCATGTTAAAAGGCAAACGCTGTGAAAAACGCTTAAGTGTGAACCTAGACTTAGATATTACCAGTGATCCACAGCAAACCAAGATGAGACCCCAATCCACTCACAGTGTGCAAACAGACTTACCAGAGAGCTACGACCATCTTACAAAGATAAGTGCAAAAGTGCTTGTAAAAAGACAGCTTGGTCCAGGGACAGGGATTAGTCCAATCCTCCATCATCTCTCAGAATGGATGGGATCCATTCAGGGAAAATATATCTCCACCATCTCAGCACAGTGATTCATGTCATATGTAAAAGGTACAAATCACAAAGAGCAATCCCATAGTGTGAAACAGGATAAAAGCAACTCTTTATCAACAAAATACACACTCACAGGGAATGAAAACATCAAACAGTGCTGTTCCTATATAAAACCTTGAACTTCCAAGATCGCTGCCAGATGGCATGCATGCACAGTTCCTTAGCTCCGCCCAATTGATTTAATGAGAAAATGCATCATCAGGGATTCCTGGGAACACACATCTACCACTGCTCTTTTATACCACAGCAGGGAGGGAGGATCCATGTAAATAACAAAGAAGTACAGGGCAGACCAAAGTTGCTCATATTGACATTCATCATCATCCATTAATTCCAATGACAATCCTCTAAATACTCTATGCACATGCTGACTTTTGCCACCTAGTGGCCACATTTTAAAATGCTCCTATATGTATACCAAATGATTTTTGTAAATTATATATAGTATAGAAGTTGCATAGATCCTCACTCAATATTGCACAATGTTAAAAATATCAGATGATTACAAATTTTATACAAAAATGGGAAAATAAAAAAGCTATACAACATCTCATACTGTATAATTACTGAACATATAAAATGCTAAAACCACAACAATTAACAACCAACAAGCCACAACGTTTTGGTATACAATATATAAAATACCACACGCAGAGTGAAATTGACTATGGTTTATAAAACTATTTATATCCTATTCTATGTTGAAACCAAGTGGCGTGTAAGCTTTTAATTCATAAATCCACTTGGTCTCAGAGTGCTATATTTTTCTTTGCATTGCTTCCTCTCCAATGAGGACTATATTTTTCAATGGCCATGAAAAGATTACCTGACAAAATTTTATTTTGGTACATAAAATAATGCTTGGAAACGCTATGTTCCTTAATACTACTTTTATATTTCCACAGTATATGCTCATTTAGACGTTTCTGTAATGATCTAATAGTGCATCCAACATATTGAAAGCCAAGGGCATTACCACATATAGACTATTTTTTATAACTGCAAGACACAAAGGACCCAACGTTGTATGTTCTGGAAGTTTGTGTCAATTGAAAATAGGTTAATTTATGTCCCTTAAAGGCATTGATTTGACAAACGCTACTTTTGTTTTTACAGATGTTATAACTTTTCAAACTCTAAAAGAAAGCAGGTTCACCAAGTGGATCCTAAATGTTTGGAGCAATTCTATTTCTCAGAGTTGGCACTCCCCTAAATAATACTGAGGGTTATCTGGTAACAGAATCTGATTGTTCTTTAAGCTTGGTCATTGTTATTGAACACTATTCTTCACTTGATAGTAGTGTGAAGAACGCGTAGTGATTAGAAAATGGCCACATAAACATTTATGATCCATTGTTAGATCCGCTTTCTTTCAGAGCATGAAAGTTTATTACCTCTATAAAAAATGTAGTGTTTGTCAAATCAATGATTTTAAGGATGTAAATTGACCTGTTTCCAATTGTCACAAACTTCAAGAACGTACAACATTGTATGTAGTCTATATGTTGCAAAGCCCATGTGGCGTGCAATATGTTGAATGCACTACTAGGTCATTATGTACCACAATAAAAATCTGGCAGGTACCCTTTTCATGGGCAATGAAAAATATAGTGAGGGTATGAGTGGAATGTTCAGTCCTTGAAGCTGTAAGTTGTAATCCTTGACCTGAAACTATCACAGGCACTTTTTAATATGCTTGTGTTTAACAAACAATAAATTGGATGCTAATCTGTATATGGACAAGGGTAAAAAAAAGGTTAATCCCTCAGCTATGAGGACAGAAAAAGGTGTAGTTTGTGTTGTTTGGTAAGTGTACGTTAGTGAATGTACATACCTGCTCTTCCAGCTTTTCCTTTACAAACATGGCCCAGCACCTTTGGTCATGCCACATATAAATAAGTTGCAAATGGATGACTTTATGGATCAGAATGCTTAATTCCTTGGATTTAGAGTTTAGGGACCAACAATGGTAGGCATCTGGGTTTTATCAGTTTTGAAATTTAGGGGATCTTGGTGACTTTAAAATTTGTTTCTACTATAAAACATACTTGCGCCTTCAATCATTTCATCTCATGTAAAATGATATACCTTTTTTTAGGGGATGCTACTCGCTTGTGTTAAACGAGATTAGTGGGTTGGTGGGGCTAGATATAAGGGAGGTGGGGGTGTATCAGGAATATGGAGGCAAGTGAGAAAAATACCCCTAATCTTTGTGCACTCACTAAAATGAGCAAAGTGTTGGGGCGTTATGAGACACCTCAGTTGCTAGCTCAACGTCCTTCTACTTGACACTGTAAGAGAAAGGAATAGTCTTTTCATCCTGAATCATAACATTTAGAAACAAAGCAAACTTGGTAACTCAATAACACTGAAAACAGGATGATAGTATTACCCAAGAGGTGTAAATTCTCTAAAAGACCCAATCCCTCATAGGTTTCATATAATGTATCAGTATGTGAACTGTGTCACCAAACACTTTCAGCTTCTTCCACACCAGTGTAGACTCTTGCCTTGGACTTGTTGGGATCTTCAAATGTACCCTTCAGAATATATCCAACCCTTGTGGGATTCTTTGCATTGGTAGGCAGCATCATTGGGGCTAAAGTCAATGTGGAGGGTATAAATTGTCCCCATGTTTCTCTGGTATGGTAGGGGAGTTGCTTCACCCCAATGTCTGTATCGCCATTCGTTTTAAGTTGCCTTTTTTGTTATAACTCAAAGCTTGGTTCAGCCACTGACTGGCCATAACCTCTTATAGAATAACTCAAAGTAGGTGCTCCAGACCTGGAAACAGTGCTGAATATATAACATAAATTACCATCTAGAATGTCAAGGTTTTCGTTGCATAGGCATGCATTTGGGGTCAAGCAGGTGTTAAAGGAAAAATCCCAGTCAAGCATCTCATGGATTATGGGAGGACCTTTGTATAGTGCAAACCCTTCAGTGCAGCATATGTGATATAGCCATTGCCCAAGGGTTGATATTAACAAACATAAGCAATCATACAATCAGATAGAACATGAATTCAGTGTCATAAGTGATATGAATGAGTGCTCATTTACTTAAGAATATACAGAATGCACAGTGAACCAACCAAGTAATAGTGGCTGTATTAGCTTATGAATAATATCACTCCAAGGAAAACGTGCTTAACAGAAATCTAAAATAAGAGCAAGCCTACTGATGAGGAACAAAATAAGGTCTGAGGGTCGTAACAAATCAGGAGATACTACAGGAGCTTAATATATACAGCCTTGAGAAGAGGCATTATTCAAAACTTTAAATATATTAAGGGTATACGATTTGGCATAGCAGTATTTTCAATATGAAGCTCAGCTCAAAAGTGCAAGGACATGACTTCAGATTAGCAGAAATAAAGTTCATAAGTAATGTTAGAAAGTATTATTTTACTGAACAAGCAGTTAATACTTGGAAATGACCATCAGCAGAGGTAGTGAGTCAAAAACAGTAATTGATATTAAACATACTTGGAATAAACATGGGTCTTTTCTTGGACAAAAATGGTTAAAAAAATGTAAAAAGATTTAATGGACCACTTGTCATTATTCCTCTTAACATGTGTTTCAAAATATGTGTTGAACCAAGCTGATCTCTTTGTTGATGAGTCAGAGTCTGATGAAAGGGCATGGGCCCTGACACATATCAGCTCAGTGCAGGTACTGTATTACCACACATACAGATTTGGTCCCCCCCTAGATCAAGCTGGAGACATTTCAGCAGTTTCTTCCCATAACTTCTCCAGTGTCCAACTCAGTATTTTCATTCTGATGGTCTCCTTTCCTTCCAGTGAGATTACTTTCTACTGTTGACAAGTCCCAGTATTTGTCTGGATGAGTTATTGTTAGTAAGATGTAGGGATAAGCTGAACTGCCCTGGGTTTGATTCAATCAGGGTTCATCAAAATTCAAAGAAGTTATTGTCAAATAAAAAATAAGCATTTTCTGGGCTAACAGGTAAAGGGTTGTCAAAAATTGCATGGGATGGGCTTTGCCCTGGAGAACATGAACCAATGTGAAAAATGTTTATAAAATTCAACTAATCCAGGTACTGTAATTATTTAAAGCACTAACATTTTTAAAGGAAAAATGGTTTTGAATTGCCGTCAAATGCCATTTCCCTATAGGCATCTGTTTAAAAAAAGCCACATATACCCCTTTAAAGGTCCCCCAAGAATACACAGAGTTTCTTTGGTTCCAGTAAAGTACAATACATTTGAAGATTTGATCCATGGGTTGCATAAATACTGTAATGTTGGTCCATGTTAATGAGGGGTATGTCAAGTGTTAATCAGCTTCTTCAAATAGCTGGTCAAAATGGTATAAATAAACACTCATTTTATTAGGTAGACCTTGATACTACTGGGTTTCACCCCCTTTTGCCTTCAGAACTGCCTTAATTCTTCATGGCATGCATAGATTCAACAAGGTGTTGGAAACATTCCTCAGAGATTTTGGTCCATATTGACATAGCAGTTTCTGCAGATTTGTTGGCTGCACATCCATGATGCAACTCTCCTGTTCCACTACATCCCAAAGGTGCTCTATTGGATTGAGATCTGATGACTGTGGATGCCATTGGAGTACAGTGAACTCATTGTCATGTTCAGTAAACCAGTTTGAGATGATTTGAGCTTTGTGATATGGTGCATTATCCTGCTGGAATTACCCATCAGATGATGGGAACACTGTAGTCATAAATGGATGGACATAGTCAGCAACAATGCTCAGGTAGGCCGTGGTGTTTAACACCACCACCAGCCTGAACCATTGATACAAGGCATGATGGATCCATGTTTTCACATTGCTTACGCCAATCTTTGAATCTACCATCTGACTGTCGCAGCTGAAATCAAGACTCATCAGACCAGGCATTGTTTTTTCAATCTTATATTGTCCAATTTTGGTGAGTCTGTGCAAATTGTAGCCTCCGTTTCATATCCTTAGCGGACAGGAGTGGCACCCAGTGTGATCTTCTGCTGCTGTTGCCTATCTGCTATAAGGTTCAATGTGTTGTGCATTCAGAGATGGTAGTCTGCATGTCTTGGTTGTAATGAGTGCTTATTTGAGTTACTGTTGCCTTTCTATCATCTCAAAGCAGTCTGCCCATTCTTCTCTGACCTCTGACATGAATCAGGCATTTTCGTCCACACAACTGCTGCTCACTGGATATTTTCTCTTTTTTGACCAGTCTCTGTAAATGAGAGATGGCTGTGCAATTAGTAGATCAGTAGTTTTTTTAAATACTCGGAACAGCCCATCTGGCACCAACAACCACACCAATTCAAAGTCATTTAAATCCCCTTTATTCCCCATCCTCGGTTTGAACTTTAGCAAGTCTCCTTCACCACATCTAAATGCCTAAATGCATTGAGTTGCTGTTATGTGATTGGCTGGTTTGTGTTACCAAGCAATTGAACAGGTATACCTAATAAAGTGAGTGTATACTTGAAATGTAAACAATCTAGCACTTTTAAATGTTTGAATCCACAATAATAGTCACTTAATAGCTCCCCACTCAAAGGAAAGGGGGAAACAAATTATCTCCACAGAGTGCTGAAACCTAGTTACAATTTTTTTTTAAATTAACAAGTATACACACATACACACACATGTAACTGGTATAGCATTTGTTACTCCCTTTTTAAAAAAAAAGCTACATTGTCACACTGTCTTGTGCAGTGGTCTGGTTCTCAACCAATGAGGTATGGTCTGCTAGGAGGCCCCAGCCTCCCCTCCTACTGTGCCGCATACTGGAACTACCACCATAGCTGTGAGAAATGGCAGCTGAAAAGAATGATACCCATCCAATCCCTAGTTCCTTCCAGCTCCAACTTCTCTAATGATGTGCGGATATCATGCTCACATCTGCTCTGCTTCCCTTCCTTGAATCTTCACAGCAATCCTGACATACAATTGTCAGCTTCGCTTTCACTCATGGCCAGCCTCTTTTTTGTGTACACTGTGTCTTCAGTCTACTTCCTCTTCTCCAAACTCAGCAGCTATGAAAACTGTATTCTCCAGAATCTCACACTGTTCCTGCCAGAAACTCCTTCATCCTTCTTGCACTGTTTTCTCTCCCCACCCACTCCATTTAGCACATGGGATAGTAACCAGGAGCAATAATGAACAATAATAGAACAATAACACAACACACCAAATAATTTAACATCTTAAATCTTTATTGGATATATTTATTGGCCATTGTTTAATTCAAAGGGTAACCTTTAAATGTTTAATAATAACATATCAAATGAAAATATATAGCTATCCTGGCAAAACAAATATCAACTATCAATACAGTCACTTTGTCCATCCAGGTACACTGGATGACTACACCCCACCAGCCAAAGCCAGACAGGAAACACTATGGCCAAATCAATAATGTTTTGCAATCCAATATTGAAAATGTCCAGGACAATTTCAGAATGGTGCACAAGATCCCTTCGATAAAGGCCTGCTAAAAAACCTTCTAATTCAACGTGGTGGTATAACAACCCTCCAGAGGATACCAGAAAGTTGTGAACCGTGCAATTGAGACATCTCCAAATCTTGTCAACATAAAAAAAGATTATCTGCCAGAGACCACAGAAACCTAGGAATCATTTCTGAAAAACAAGAACAGCCTGAAGAAATAAAAGAATAAAAAAAATATATATATTTTTTTTTTCACAAAGGAGGTCCCATGTCTTAACTTTACATACATAGTTAGCCACAGTATGGAGGATCAGAATATTAGGCATGGGCCAAATACCTGATAAATAAATGAGTTGGTCTCTTAAATTTTTACATCTGAGGCTCCTAATGCCTAACCAAAGAACCTGAAAGGTGTTATTGTCCACATAAAGATTAGTGGAGTACAGGGGCGGACTGACCATTTGTAAACTCGAGCACTGCCTGAGGGCCCGGGGTAAGTAGGGGGCCCCATGAGATGCCCCTGGTACCTTTTTCATAGGATTTTTTGAGTTTGGGCAAGGACACAGGGGCCCCATGATCCCCTATTGCCCGAGGGCCCCATGAGTTGGAAGGCCGCCACTGGTGGAGTAATTCCTGGATTCAGCCCATTTCATGACCCAATAAACAATCAAATGTCCGACTATACAAATAATGTATTTAGGAGGTACCTGAAAGAAAAAATAATTAATTACTCATTACTTCAGGATGGATATACATTTTGTAACAATCACTATCCCATCTACCAACCCCTTTCAATTCTACAATGCTCAATTCTAGGTCTCCTTTTCCTGGATGACCATCGGGGAAGACTACTATGTCCCTGGGGGGCGTCCTCCATTTTAGCTGGATTCTCATGTGTAAGCTCAGAGACAGCAGGCAGACCAGATTCTTCCACAGCCATTCTTCTCCTCCAGCACTTTTGGCTCTCTCTATCAAGCAACAGAGAAGGCTTTCCATGCTGAGGTTAGCAGAATCTGATGCAGTGCCAAGTCGCAGTGTGATCTAGGGAGAGCTGGCGCAGGTTCTGTGGACAGGCAGCGGGTTTAAATATGCTCAGAAAGCCTTGGCCACTGAGCTCTAGGCACCAGGGGCGGACTGACCATTCGAGCACTCGGGCACTGCCCGAGGGCCCAGGGTCAGTAGGGGGCCCCATGAGATGCCCCTGGTTTCATAGGCTTTTTTGGGTGTGGGTGAGGACACAGGGGCCCCATGATCCCCTATTGCCTGGGAGCCCCATGAGTTGCCAGTCCGCCCCTGCTAGGGACCTTTGTATACTATTCTTATCTGCTCTTTAGTCAGCCTTAGGTTAATCCCATTCTTCTTTTCCTCTCAGCATCTCCACACTCACCCTAGCACCTTATTTTTATAATCCTTTTTATTCACATGCCGTTCTCCCACAAATAACCTTCTGTCATTTGACAGCCGCACACCTTCATTCTAAGCATTGTGAACACTTGATCCTTCCTCAGGTCCATGTCCCCTCAGCATCTATGCACTCTCCTCCTTAGTTCATTTTCAATCTCTCTCTTCTCTTCTTCCCATATGTTCCCCCACAGTACAACTGTTGTGGTTGTAACAGCTGCACACACCATCATTGCCAGCAAATTGATTTCTCCTCACGCAGTCCCTTTCTAGATCCTCCTCTGTTCCTACTATGATTTCACATAAAAAGCATTCATTCCTCTTTTTTTTTTACAGGACAGCAAAAGTGCATGAAAACTATTACACATTAAATAACTGTTCACACACTGCAGGTGTGCTGTGCTCTGAAAAATCCTGCATGCTACATCTTTTCAAAAGCGCACCTTCCATTGTAAGTCAATGCATTGGAAATGCAATTAAATCATGTGAATGCACCCTAAATACACTGATTTTTGAAAGGCAGGGTCGTTTTGCATTTAGCTTTTAATTCTTGGCATAAAAAAGCTTATTATATGTCAAAAGTGCTTATGAGATGTAATAAATTGAAGTGTACCATATACACTTCAAAGCTCATAATACCTTGCTCAACCCCATCTGCAGCTCACATTTATTGCAGCCAAGCTACAAAGAATCTTTAATCCCATAACAACACAGTAACACATACATGTGGCATCCAGGGCGTGGGCTTTAAAGCTGGGTGCCACATATATGTGTTCCTGTGTTTGTGCTAGGAGAGCTCTCCATAGTGCACTCCCAGCACAGAGATCGAGTTCTCACTGAGAGCCCAGGGTCTTCTACTAATAATTGGGATCTGGAACCCCCAGTTTCCTGATTGCTGTGCTAGCCTCTGACTGGCTGTCTCAGTATTCAGTCACTGCAGCCCGCTCCTGTGTTTTCTTTCTCTTCTGAATGGAGAGAAAGATACTTTGTGTCTTTTTCTCCTCAATGTAAAATGTAAACGAACACAAGTATGAAAAATAATACAAAAATTGAAAAAGAAAAAGATAGTTAGATCAAGGTTTGATCTAGGTCAGGGATAGTGTTAGGGCCAAGGCAAGGGTCAAAAGTCAGGGTGAGGGTCTGCATATTTTAGGAAGGATTTAAAAAAAAACCAGCATTTTTTGTTAATTAGTAAAAGTGTTAGTGCCAGTGTGATTTAGATAGGATACAAAAAAATGAAAAATGAGCACCATTATATCTGGGCCCTACTACAGGTACACACAGCAAATAGTATACACATATGTATTATCAATGTGATTGTCAGGAGCAGGATACATTATTTTGGGTTGTTCTTTGGTGGTAGGTTATGGTAATAGCAAGAAATATGCAGCTAAAATTTTTTAAAATGTTTTTTTAAACTATTTATGGAAAGTTTTCCTTTGATAATACAAAAACATGAGTTATCCATTACCTTTTACTACCAAAGGAAAGCTCAATTTGTTCTGAAATAAGCAGAGTGTAATCCACTTGGATAAACAAAGTAGTTGTGATCATACTGCATGTGCAGTTTTACTAACAAATGTCAAAGTTGCAAAATTGGGTCTGGGTGTTAAAGTTTCTTTTAACATTTTGCTAGAAGTTCAATCTTACAATGTTAAAAGAGATAGTGAGAATCTGTTGTGTTGTAAGAAGCCACTGGCATGTTACAGGACTGTTAGAGACCTTTGACAATTTACACAAGTTATGGCATTTCATCTTCATGCTAGAGAAGACTGCTAACAAAAGCTGCCATGTCACCAGAGACATTTGTCAAGCTGCCAAATCACTTGTTAAATTGATACAAATATTTTTTGGTTAAAAATACATGTAAAACAAGCTTTTCTCCAAATCCCTGTTCATGTTAAACAAGCAGGAATTAATATGTATTTTAATTAAAATATGTGTTATTTTGGTTTCAGAATAATTCTAAAGAATTAATTATTTGTTATTAAGCATTAACCACCTGCCAGCCCACCACAACAGATTTACTGTGGCAGAATGGCATGTTCATGCAGTCATGTATGTATACATGATTGAGACTGCACCTGATTAGGAGTGCCAGCATGCCCCTCTTGTGACCACTGAACATATCAGAACACTGTTATCAGTAAGTGGGTATCATGTGATCAATATGATGTGTCACCAAAATCACATGATAACAATGTAAACAATCTGTCATGAATGGGGTTCCATTCATGGACAGCGTGCTTAAAGTTTTGATCTGTAATTGGCCCACAGCAATCACATGGTACCTGGCTACCTGTACCATGTGATTAGCTTAGCCAAATCGCAGATCACAGCCAAAAGCAAGCTGTTCATGAAAGGGAAACCCATGCATGACAGCTAAAGCTATTGCTTATGCAGTGATCTTCACTGTATAATCAATAAAAGTGTAAATACTTCCGGTTCCGGCGCCGCATGGAGAAGAGGTGAGCTGTCCCTGCTCCCACTGCCTTCCTCCATTACAATGCTCTATACCTGCTACAGCTCGGGGGATGACCCCCCTCCACACCCACGGCCCAAGGGGACCCTATAGACCGCTTTGTGGAGCGGTCCAATGTCCGTTCCTCCTCTGCCCCTTGACTCTCATAGGGGGACACAGCAGCTGCAGCCAAGATGGCAGCTACTCCATGCAGTCACAATGCCACAGGGGAACAGGCATCTATTCAGCCTTCTGCTTCTCAGCCTCCGGACCCTGCCCACGCAGTGATGGCGCTCCTTACTCCTACTCTCACGGCAGCTATGGACAATGCTGTGCTTAAAGGGCTAGAACAGCACCATAAGGATCTCAATGTTTAGGCCCAGTGCACTGATCAGATGGAAGATAGGATTTCCACCATTGAGGACAACTAAATAGCTGTTTCAGCAGTGGTGGCCAGACTTACCATGGACCAAAGAGCTCTACAAGACAAGGTAGATGATCTGGAAAACCTCTCATGGCAGAAAAATGTGTGCATCATAGGCCTGCCCAAATCCTATACTCCCTCTATGCTTGGTAACGTGTGTGCCATATCCATTCCGGAGCAACTGGGCCTGCAGTTTCCAGTCGAGCGGGCCCACCATATCAGCCCACCATCTGATTCCTGACCTAAGCCCAGATCAGGATTTTCCACTACCTGAATTAAGCTGACAAGCAAAGCATCCTTCAAACATTTTGACGCACGCATGCAGGGGCGGACTGACAACTCATGGGACTCCCGGGCAATAGGGGATCATGGGGCCCCTGTGTCCTCACCCACACCCAAAAAAGCCTATGAAAAAGACAATGAAAGGTACCAGGGGCATCTCATGTGACCCCCTACTGACCCCGGGCCCTCGGGTAGTGCCCGAGTGCTCAAATGGTCAGTCTGCCACCGGGACGCATGCTTTATCTGTGGATGGACACCAGCTGCTTTTGTTCATAGATGATTTAATAGAGATTATGCACCACTGCAAGGCCTTTTCTGCAATTTTCTCAACTCTGTACCAGAACCATGTTAAATTCACCCTGGTCTACCCTTCTGCCCTCTATATTCAACCAGCAGATGGAGACAGGCTCTCTTTCACCTCGCCTTCTGAGGTGGAACAATATCTCCACAGCGTCCCTTAAACAGCCATGGATCAAGGTTCCTCTTCTGCACCATCTTCTTCCTCCCCCCAGGGGAAATTCCACGCCCTTCCAGGATTCAGCGAGTCCTCATAAATCGCCTCATAAACGTGTACTATTTGGTCGGGCCAAAGACTGCTATGTTACTCGCTGACTTGCATCACCATGGTCTAAGCCAGGGGTGGGCAAACTTTTTGACTTGAGGGCCGCAATGGGTTCATATATTGGACCCGGGGGCCGGACCAAGAGTAGATGAATGATGTGTATGTGTCATCCATAGTAAGTATAGTAATATTCCCCCATAGTAAGCAAAGTAATTAATCCCCCATATAGTAATTCATCCCCCATAGTAATTCATCCCCCATATAGTAATTCATCCCCCATAGTAATTCATCCCCCATATAGTAATTCATCCCCCATAGTAATCCATCCCCCATAGTAATTCATCCCCCATATAGTAATTCATCCCCCATAGTAATTCATCCCCCATATAGTAATTCATCCCCCATAGTAATTCATCCCCCATATAGTAATTCATCCCCCATATAGTAATTCACCCCCCATATAGTAATTCATCCCCCATATAGTAATTCATCCCCCATATAGTAATTCATCCCCCATAGTAATTCATCCCCCATATAGTAATTCATCCCCCATAGTAATTCATCCCCCATAGTAATTCATCCCCCATATAGTAATTCATCCCCCATAGTAATTCATCCCCCATATAGTAATTCATCCCCCATATAGTAATTCATCCCCCCTATAGTAATTCATCCCCCATAGTAATTCATCCCCCCTATAGTAATTCATCCCCCATATAGTAATTCACCCCCCATAGTAATTCATCCCCCCTATAGTAATTCATCCCCCATAGTAATTCATCCCCCATAGTAATTCATCCCCCATATAGTAATTCATCCCCCATAGTAATTCATCCCCCATAGTAATTCATCCCCCATATAGTAATTCATCCCCCATTGTAATTCATCCCCCATATAGTAATTCATCCCCCATATAGTAATTCATCCCCCATATAGTAATTCATCCCCCATAGTAATTCATCCCCCCTATAGTAATTCATCCCCCATATAGTAATTCATCCCCCATAGTAATTCATCCCCCCTATAGTAATTCATCCCCCATAGTAATTCACCCCCCATAGTAATTCATCCCCCCTATAGTAATTCATCCCCCATAGTAATTCATCCCCCATAGTAATTCATCTCCCATATAGTAATTCATCTCCCATATAGTAATTCATCCCCCATATAGTAATTCATCCCCCATAGTAATTCATCCCCCATATAGTAATTCATCCCCCATGTAGTAATTCATCCCCTATAGTAATTCATCCCCCATATAGTAATACATCTCCCATATAGTAATTCATCCCCCATAGTAATTCATCCCCCATAGTAATTCATCCCCCATATAGTAATTCATCCCCCATATAGTAATTCATCCCCCCTAGTAATTCATCCCCCATATAGTAATTCATCCCTCATATAGTAATTCATCCCCCATATAGCAATTCATCCCCCCTATAGTAATTCATTCCCCATATTAAGTCACCAAGTCCCCCATCTCAATTCACTTACCTTTGCTCCGCGCATTCCTCTAGCCGTGTTCCCGCGCCGTTACAGTGTAGCATGAAAATCTGTCTCCTATGAGGATCTGTCCCCCTCGACGTATCTGCGCATGTGCCAGTTTCAGGCATTAGCAGCCGATCGGCGATCTCCGGCACATGCGCAGATACATCGAGGGGGACAGATCCTCATAGGAGACAGATTTTCATGCTACACGGCGGACTGTGAGAGGAGCCTAGCGGGAGCCTAGCTCCGCGGGCCGGATTAAAAGGTCCGCTGGGCCGTATACGGCCCGCGGGCCGTAGTTTGCCCATTGCTGGTCTAAGCAATGGTTTTTCTAGCTTGTATATGTTCTGTCAGGGACTATTGTCTTCTGTCATTTAGTAACTACTCTGTGGCCCTTGTTTTTTTTTTACTCACCTTCCTTGTGGAGAATTGCTTTGCTAGCCTTTCCCCCCTGGTAGGCGCATAGGGCTCTCATGTTTTCTCCCCCTTTTACTCCCCCTCCCCTACCCCTACCATTCCCCCCCTCCTTTTTTCTTTTTTTCCTTTCTGCTTTGATTATTCTACAGTAGTGGAGTGTCTAGTGCTGGAGCTTTGCTGAGTTGCTCTATGAGAAAAAAAGTGAAGTTCCTGCTTGGAGAGCTTCTCCCTATTTGTTAAAATCATTCAGCTTGTATTGTTCTGCCTTATTTTATTTCCTTGTTCCATTTCCCTAGGTACTGTTCATTTTCATGCTGAATCTGAACCCGTTGGGGCAATGCCTGGTGTAGTTCTGCCTTACCCTGGGCCTTATTTTAATTCTATACAGTGACAGCCATGGCTCCATTGGATGACGGGGATCACCTGAAGGTAGTCTCATGGAATGTTAAGGGGCTACGCTCACTGAACAAGTGTATGCAAGTTTTACATCACTTGAAACGTTTTGGGGGCAGATGTCTCTCTTCTGCATGAGCTGCATCTTTCTGCAAATGTTCTTTCCCACCTTTTGAAACTTTGGGTGGGCCAGGTACATGATTCTCCTGCCATTGATCGTAAAGCAGGGGTAGCTATACTATTCCACAAAAATTTCCGTTACACTGTTGTTGACTAGGTTATGTGTATTTGTGAATACACCCCAATCCTTGTAGGAGTATTTACATATATCCAGCTAGATCTGAGACTTCCTCCACAAAAGAGGTAGTTCTATCTGCAATATATACATTTATTGATAGAGGTACATAATATATACAAATTACACGCTAAGCAGTATTTACAACACAATGTACAGTTTAAGTCCCTTGACTTCTACAATATTTACAATTTACCCACATAAACCATGTTTAAAATACAATGTACAATACAACTATGAAGTTAGTTTACCTCTCAACTCAAGGTCTAGTCATCCTGCCTGCTGTGTGTCCCATCACAAAGAGACCCCCAGCTGGGCCCATATCACGCTCTCCCTCAACCACACTCCAGCGAACAAGCTGAATTGGCAGTCTGCTAAATGAGCCTTTGATTATTGAGCTGAGCACCAGGAAGCAGCCAAATCAGCATATTCTACCCTAAAATTTTATAGATATGGCAACAAGGCGGGTAAATTGGTAGCGTGGCTCTGTGCTGGCCCCCATAATCCGAGGCACATATTAAACTCATAGCTAAGAAAGGGAAAGACCCACTGATACCAGAATCTTGCCAACCTATCTCTCTAATTAACGTTGATGCCAACATACTTTCTTGTGGCAACGCAAAAAAAGTGCATACCATTACAAAAATTGAGTCTTCCAAAGAGTGAGGGAGGAGCAGGCCTACCGGATATTAGATTTTACAATTTGTCCTGCCTCCTTTGTCAGAGTCTCACTTGGATTACCATGAAGTCTTATTACTCAAATTACTCCCTAGAGGAAGCCCTGGTGTCTCTGCTACATCTTTCAGCCATTTTGCATTCTAATCTTAAAGCCTTACCTGGGCCTCTCCGATCGAATCTTCTGATCAGAGACACCGTATTGGCCTGGAGGGAAATGCAGAGGCTCCTTGGCTTACCACTACGGATATCCTCCTATTTGCCTATTCTTGGAAACCCTATGTTCCCTCCAGCTTGTGAGCATGCAGCATTTACCCAATGGTCTCAAAGGACTTACTAATGTTATCTCTGTCTTTGATGATACCAAGTGAACCTTTCAACCCTTCTAAGTCTTGGCTGCTCAATACTCCTTACCAGGCTCCCACATTTTGTACCATCATCAGCTAGTGACATTTCTCCAGACATTTTATTCCTCAAAACACGACCCCTTCTAATGCTTATTTATAAAGAATCTACTGCAACAGGACTGCTACTCCATCTCAGATATCTACCCTCATCTAATTTCTCTCCAATCTGCAAAATACCACCTTACTCCATTTAAAACATGGCCCCCATACTGTCTACAGACGACACTCCGGACAAAATACTGTCAGGATACAGAAAAATAGTTTTTCTTTTCATCTGTGAAACATGGTGCGAAACTCAATTTAAAATCATCCACCAGGCCTATTATTCTTTCTAAGCGAACTCGGCTATAGCTGCCTGTCCAACGTGTCCTTGGCGTGACTACATTCAACCTACCTTGTTTCAGAATTTGTGGGAATGTGCAAGAGTCTCCTCTTTCTGTGATTGAGTTCTTCGGTAAATCAATCAATTATACAACATCTCCATTTCCAAAGATCCCATGCTCTGTCTTTTCAGCTACCAGTACCATACAAATTTGGTACATTCTAGCGCTCTTCCCCAGAGGATACACATTTGTCTATTAGTAGCTTGCAGAGCCCTCATGCAAGCTTGGATCCATTCAAACCCCCCACCTGTGAAAATGGTGCTAACTAATCTATTTAACTTGGAGAAACTTGACACCATCACTCAAAACCTCAAGTTCACACATCGCTTTATCTCAAGATGGAGGCGCTTCATGGAGCATTCCTTTACACCTGCTGAATTGTTTGCTCATATGGAACTCTTCCGTAATACAGATTGGTATCTCGAAGCTCAACTAACCAATACTTTGGGTAAACTCCAAGTATCCAACCCACCTCCTGGCCCCACCTCACAGTTATCTTCCTCCCTGCCTAACAGTGGAGTTCATGCTCCTCTCTACGGTATCTAGGTGTCCTTTTATGAAACAGAGATCAGCAGCGATCCTGAGGATTGTTGCTGATCTCCGATCATTAGTGGTTTAGGAAACAGAGATGATCAGTGGAGAACATGTTCTCCGCTGATCATCTCAGCACACAGATGGCCAGTGTAGTGTAGTGAAGGAGCGATGTCAGCGATCACTGGCGATCTGTGTTCTTCCTCCAGATTCTCCAGCCCAGAGCTGGAGAATCGGAGGAATCGCAAATAAAGCAGCGATAATTTACTGCTGCTTATAAATGGTGTTTGACTGATCTCTTAGTGTAATCTCATGAGATTATAGTAAAAGCAGCCGTTTTCCAGCTTTGAAAGCATTTGTAGATCGCTTCTCCCTTCACTCGGAGAAGCAATCTACACCACTTCATAAAAAGGCATTCAGAGGAGAACGCTCTCTTCTGAGAATGCCGGAGAACTAAGCAGAGGTCATTTACCGCTGCATGATAAAAGAACACCCTAGCCCTTATAGTAATTGTCTCCAAATATCTTCTGGTTTAGAGATATACGGTTGTTCAGGCTTCCACTACCAAGCTTCTGTTCCTAGGGATTTGCTCAATCTTAACGTTTGCCTCTTTTTACTGCCATGTTGTACCTTTAATGTCTATATCTGACACTGTTTCTTCCCCATTGTAACTGTTGCACTGGATTTTGTTCTCATAGTGTGTCTATATGTAGGCTGAAAGATTTGAATATCATGTTTGTATTCTTGTACTTATTTTGCAAAATTCCAGTGGTGATCAAATATCACCAAAATAAATCTCTATTTGTGTGAAAAAATGCTAAACATTTAATTTGGGTACAGTGTTGCATGACCAGAAAATTGCCAGTTAAAATAGTGCAGTGCTAAATAGCAAAAAATAGCCTGGCCATGAAGGGGGTCAAGTGGTTAATTCCAGCCAAGATCCAGTTCTCCTAGTCTTTACAAGCTTATTAAAAAAAATGTTACTATTTAGTTATGTTCATTATTTTTCAGGTTTATCGTGATTTAACCACTTCAAGATGGAACTGTTTCACCCCCTTCCTTTCCAGGCAATTTTTCAGTTTTCAGAGCTGTAACACTTTGAATGACAATTACCCAGTAATGCAACATTGTACCCACATTTATATACAATTTTTGAGACTGATAGAGCTTTCTTTTGGTAATATTCAATCACCACTCGATTTTTAATTTTTGCTTTATAAAAAGTTGGGGGAAAAAAATATTTTTGATAGTTTCTATGAACTTTGCAAATAATAATCTTTCTACATACATTTAGCCCAAAATATATTCTGCTACATTTCCTCAAAATAAAAAACAAATAGGTGTATATTATTTCAGGCCTCTTTTGGGAGGGTTATGAGAAATGGACCTCCCCATAAGGGATAATGTGCTAAACCTGTAGGTAAATAAGAGAACCTATGCTAAGTGGAAAAGTGGATTTGATAATATAGTTGACAGTGCCTCCACCCAGGTCAGGGACTCTGAACAGAAGGGATTCCCTTCCTGGGAAATTAACCAGAAATCTAAGCAAAGTAATTGGGAACACAGGAACTACTGCAACCAGGATATAACATGAGCCATAAGTATATAGAGGAATATCAGTATGGAAATAATACAAGCTTTAAATAAGAAAAGATAATAGTACATACCTTCAATGTACAAACAGATATTATTAGCAAAGGGCCCAAAAGGAGCCCTGATGGATTTCTGCACATATGCCAGAATGTATTTAGTTATTAATAGAGATACCTCTAGTTGAATGTTGCAGGAAAGTCCAGTCCAGTTGCAGGGGCCCCTGAGAATGATCACAATGTGGTGTCTGTCTTTGTGTCAGAGACCTTAAAACGGAGCTCTACCCAAAAGGGGAAGTTCCGCTTTAAGTCTTTGTCCCCTGCTCCCCATTAAGGATTGGCACCTTTGGGGAGCGGGTACCCAAATTTGACAGGTACCCGCTCCCACTTCTTCTGCGATCGCCTAAGGCGATCAGAAGCGGACGTTGTACTCCCTCCCTCCCCGTAGTCTTGTGGGACATGTGATAGGTCCCAGAAGACTACGGGGCCATTCACAAAGTGCAGCGCTTCTTGTGCATGCGCAGTAGGTACCTGTCTGTGAAGCCATAAGCTGTCACAGCCATGTGCCCACACTGATGATGACAGTGCCAGGGAGAGAAGACGGCAGGTGAAACCAGCGGTGGTGAGGAAACCGCTGGACCGAGGGACAGGTAAGTGTCTGTATTTTAAAAGTCAGCAGCTACAGTTTTTGTAGCTGCTGACTTTTTTTTTTCAGGTGGAACTACGCTTTAAGACAAGATGAGCGGTTATGGGGAGATCCAAACAGCCTGGAACATAGCTACCAATCAGCAGAAACTGTGGAGTGGCACTGGAATTTAGAGTCAGCCTATCTATACTGTGCTTTAGTCCTTCCCTAGTAGTTTCAAATCTGATATGCGACCAGACCTCTAACTACCAAAAGTGGCTGTTGGATACCTAACCTGGCTCTAGCCTATTGTGGTTATCGAGCCCTAAGCTGAACTGGCTATAGAATTGCAGACCAAAAAAGACAGGATTCACTAGAATAAAAAGAGTTGTGTATAAACTCTACTGTAATAAAAAGATTCACTTACTAATATACTGGAAATGGACCATTACATACATAAAATAGCAGAGTCTATCTAGCTATCTGGCATTGTACATGTGAGATAACAACAACAGGACAGTTTATTTACTAAAGCTGGAGAGTGCAAAATCAGGCTCACTTCTACTTAGAAACCAATTAGCTTCTAACCTCAGTTTCTTCAATTATGCTTTGGCAATAAAACCTGGAAACTGATTGGTTTCTATGCAGATGTGAGCCTGATTTTGTACTCTCCAGCTTTAGTAAATAAACCCCATTCTGTCTGTCACAAGGATTCAGAAACATACTCAAAAAGCTATGGACTGAAGTTAAACTATTAGTACATAGATTTTTTTTTAAATAATGGTCTCTTCTAGCGACTTCCCTATTCTGAGTTTTCAGAGCCAGCCTCCCGGAAACAGGAAGTGCTAATACATTTTTATACACAATACTGTGATATTAGCAGCTAACAGTAGAGAGCATCAGATCCTTACATTATTTAGTCTGTGTGAAAGTTATAAAGTACACAAATCATTGTGTGTATATATATATATATATATATATATATATATATACACACACAAATATATCTGAAATGTATCAATCCTGATGGTACTATCAAATTTTTTGAGGCCCTTAAATGCTAGAACAGTGCAAATAGCCCCAAAATGCCCCTGTTCAAAAAACTCAAAATGCCTTTTAATAAATACCCCACATTGTCTACTTTTTTTAAGTTGTAATTTTTTGTCACAATTTTTGGAAAATGAAGAAATTAAAAAAAAATTTCAAAGTTGTCATAATAAATAGTTTCTCACACACAGCATAGGCATACAATTACAGCCCAAAGCATATTCTGTTGCTTTTCCTGAGTATGGCTATATCACATGTTTGAGACTTTTTCACAGTCTAAAAACAGATCAGGGCTCAAACCCCAGATAGCACCTTTGGGCTTTCAAGCAGCAAAAATTATGCATCTAATTTCCTGACTACCTATCATGTTTCCTGAGTCCCTGAAGTGCCAGGACAGGAGCAACACCCACAGAATCATCCAACTTTGGAAAGCAAAAAACCCAAGGTATATGAAAGGTATAGTAAATCTTTTGAAAACGTATTTTCTAGCCACACGTTTTTGGAAACAGCAGAAAAGATATTTTAATATGATGATTATTTATTAATAAAATATCAATGAGATATATCTAACACGCAGCATAGGCATATTTAGAATTACACCACAAAACACATTTTACTACTCCTCCTGAGTATAATAATACCACATGTGTGGGACTTCACAGTCTAGCCATTTAGAGGGGCCCAATTCCAAGGAACACTTTCAGGCATTCTAGAGGCATAAATTACACATCTAATTTCCTGAGTACCTATCACAATATTGGAGGCCCTGGAGCACCAGGACAGTGGAACAAATCACAAAAGTACCATATTTTGGAAATCAAATACTCCAAGCTATTGTCAGGAATGGACTCGCCAATAGTGGTGGGACTCACCTGCCTTGTGGGTTGCAATACCAGGACTGGCCAGCGGGTGCTCTCAACAACCAGAGACTCACTCCGGCAATTAGCCATCACCTGGGGCTGATTGCAGGTGGTGTATTTAAGGGATGGCCAGACCTGCAGTCAGTGCCTTGTTGTACTGTTCGCTTGGCCCTGGTTTCCTGATCCTGTTACTTCTGTCCTGATTCTGCTTGAACTCTGCCTGTACTGACCTCAGCTAGTCCTGACCACTCTCCCGCCTGCTCCTGGTACTCCGTTTGCCCGTTTGCTACCGACCCGGCCTGCCTGACTACTCTTGTATTGTATGTTTGTTATCTGTTGGAGGTTTGGTTCAGTTTGTTTGCACTTTGTGTTTGTGTTTATGTTTAGTTTTGCACTGCGTTTGTATTGTTAGTCTTAATAAATTATATTATTTACTATATCTGAAGCCTGCGTATCCCTGTGTCAGTCCACACACTTCTGGTCATACCCGCATCCCTGACAGCTATTTTCAAAGATGCATGGTGAGTCTTCCTTTTTTGCAATACGTTTTTTGAAAATATGGAATGAACATGAAAATGTATTTATGTAAATGTGTTTTTATGTGTGTCTTAATAAAATATTAATAAGATAATTCTAGCACACATCATAGGCAAACTTACAATTATACCCCAAAACACATTCTGCTACTCTTCCTGAGAATGGGGATATCACATGTGTCAGACTCTTTCACAGTCTAGCCACATAGAGAGGTCCAAAATCCAAAGAGCACCATAAGACTTTCTAGGAGCATAAAGTGTGCATCTAATTTCCTGACTATCTTTTACATTTTTGGAGGCTGACATATATTGATATATGAACAGCCAGCCATTGTACAGGATCACTGCTAGAAGCAGTGCAATGTCATGATAAAAGGAATACAGCCTTAATTTACAACTATGATCACTGTGATAGTTCATAATGATCAAATGGCACAGTGCTATTTTTATTAGCCCTGTATGCCCACTCTGTGATCTGCTTTGTCTTTTTCTTTCTTTTACATTGTATTTGTACAGAGAAGGAAAAAGTAAGAGCTTTTGTCATGTTGTATGTTTGTCTTTATACTCATATGTTTGTCTGTATACTGTTTGACACCTTTCTCATAGACATGAATTAAGAGGATAGAGATAGCAATAAAAGTTTGACTGAGGTTCTATACCTTGTTTACTCTACTAGAAATGCTGATTTAATGTTTTTTTTGCGTCCCCACTGGGGTAATTTCTCCTCAATTCCTGTTTTATCTTTAATTCATCAAAAAGAAAGGAAATGGAAGGATTTTTTCTCTCTATCTGTTCTGTCAAACAGATGGGAAATATAACAATCCCCCTCTTTATAACACCCATCAAACAGATAGGAAGTAAAAAAAAATGTCCTCTCACTTCATGATCTGTCTGATGCCTATCAAAATAACAGGAGAGATTCCCCCTTATCTGACACCATTAAATAGAAAATGAGGAGGAAAAAATCAGCTCAGTAGCATAAAACACAGCAAGGGTTCCATTTTTTCAACTCTGTGTTCAAAATTTAATCTTAAATAGGCAGATCATCTGAGACCATCACTTAAGAATCATGCACAAGGTCCTTAAAGTAGTATTACAAAAAGGTAAATCATGAGGTAGAATAAGTAAACATTCGAAAAAAATGCACTGAAAGGCCAATGACATCACCCTCAATACTGTGTTGCAAGGTAAAACTTTTCTTTTTTAATTCTTCTCATGTGTGTTTTTTGAATTCATCACTGTTGTGCCGACATTCCATATTAGCTGCTGATAATCATAAATTGCATAATGTACTGTATGGTTCAATGTTCTATTCACTTTTGGCACTAACCGATGCTGCTTCACTTCATAAGCTTGCATTAGTCCAGGCTAACCTGTAAATGTAATGTAATGCCACTTTTTGTAGCAGGTAGAAAGACTAATACTGTACAGTGATGGTAATAGTTTAGTATCTTTCAATAGCGAATGCCACAATTATAGTGAGATGTTATATCATACAATTTTATCCCATTACAGATTCTACCTTATCCAATCACTGGTAGAGTGGAAGTTTAAACTAGTATATTGAAATATGTTTAGTTCCTTTTCAAAACTCTTTAAGTGCTATATTAAAACTTCATAACATTCCTAGATAGTGTAGGATCTGTGAAATTGCTTCAAAGATATATTATCTATCAGTCATCAAAATCCTGCCACTAGAATGATGTATGGAAGTGATACATCATAACCTCTCCATCACTTTCATGATATATGGCTCACTGTATCATACATCTAGCTAGAAAGATGATTTTGAACATTCAGCAAGTTATAATATGCTATTTGAAAAGGATCATTACTAAATAAAGTATGCATGGTTGCATAAAATAATTTAATTCCATTAATTGTCTCACAAAATATAAAAATTATCAGATGCAGCTTTACATTCTTTGCTACAAGAGCAGAAACAATTAAAGTTAAATTAAATTACTTTTTAATGTACTGCCATTTTGCAGAACATTGAGTAGTTTGTTATATTTGTTATATTTTAAAAATTGGATTTATAGTCAGTTAAATGACAGTACACTTTTATGCTACTTTATATATTTGTGTGTTAATATTTATGTATAAATAAGAAAATATATATATATATATAAATATATAAAATATACAAAATATTTCGTATTTATTGCATTACAAAAAAAAAAAAAAGAGAGAGAGAAATCAAGTAATAGCCTTTACTTACAAATCTAATAGAAAACAGTAAATCTACTTTGTAGGAATTATTATGTAAACT
This sequence comes from Staurois parvus, assembly GCF_062004578.1. NCBI lineage: Eukaryota > Metazoa > Chordata > Amphibia > Anura > Ranidae > Staurois > Staurois parvus. Next base: position 16,474,211 of record NW_028317949.1, read on the forward strand.
GATCTATTTTAATATTTTCTTATCAACTGTACATGTTCAGTCATTATTTTACAGCACAGATGCAGCCTATTTCATGTAGCTATTTTGGTACAAGTTTGAAGGTTTAAAAAAAGAGTGCAAATCTGGTGCAGCTGTGAATGGTAGCCATTCCACTTCTAACTTTAGATTGCTGAAATAAGCTTTGACAAAAAAAAAATTAAGTTGATTGCTTTCTTTACAGAGCTACACCAGATTTTGCACTCTCCAGTTTCAATCCCATTATGTCTATAATTTATTTATTTATCACTTTGTTATATTGGAAACATTTTGTAACTCATACATGACTTTGATTTACATCAGTTTATTTGCATAGATTAAGTTATTTTATATATTTTTAGGGTGATTTATCACTTGACGCGTGCAGTTTGTATTTAGAGACTGTTGTGCAGAATGTATAACTTCATAAGTTTCTTAAAAAATATTATGGTGACTTTAGTTTTAGAGAGTTGATTTGTTGTGTGGTAGGCTGCATGGAATCTATGGTTAGTGAGTCTAGGAATCACAGAGCAAGTGAGTCTCTTGCAAGAAAACTATATGAAGTTTTTTCCTATGAAAGTCATGCAGGACCTGTGATATTTTTACAGGGTATGTAAACCCTTTAAATTCATGTATAGCGATTTCAAAGTGTTAGGTTTAATGATCTCCTTAGAAAAGGTCATCTCCTCTACTTGCTAGAGACCCCTGATGTAAATACAATGTGTGCTTTCATGGAATTGGTGTTCAAATGAGGAAGAGATAAGGAGGTTGATTCTATTACCATCTGATGTGTATCCCCAGGGCCAAGTCAAAGGGTCTTAATTAGTGATGGGCTTGATGTTCAAGTTGAACGTAAGTTCAACTTGAACATCGACCATGCCGAACACACGAATTATAAGCCCCACAATGCACTGCTGTCTCGCAGTGCATTGTGATTGGCCAAAGCAATGCACATGGCCACAGTCAGGTGCAATGCTTTGGCCAATCACAGCGCAATTGGGTGGAGCTAGCAGTGACATGACAGCTAGTTCTGCCCAGTTGTTTAAATCGGTCCAGAAAACGACAAATTGCGAGGAGTGCTCGGTGGGTGCAAACATTTATTTTTTTTATTTCATTCAGTTGGCATGGTCGTGACAATACTGGATGCTATAAGTGATGATGGATTACAACAAGGGAACTATTTTTTTGGCTTGTCAAAAACTTGTTTTTTGTTTAATAAAGGAATTTTTCAAGACTGGTCTCTTTATTTTTTACTAAATTGAATCCTTTAGTGAATGGTAAGGGGTACAAGTGGGGGGCAGCACCAGGATATCCTCTTATTTAAAGGGGTACCCTGATGCTAATGAGCTCCCCTGCCCGCATACCTCCACAACTACCACCAAGCCAGGGTGGTGGGGAAGAGGCCCTTATCCCCATTGGCCTGTGGCCTTGTAAGCTGCAAATGGGGGAGAGCTCATTCATCCCCTCCCCTTTCCTGCCCTACCAGGTCTGTGCTCGGATCAAGGATCTGGTAGGAATTTAGGGGAGCCCCGTGCTTTTTACCCCACTATGGTGGGGTAACTATGGTGTATTACTTTGGACATAGTGAAATATGAAAAAAAAAATCTTAAAAAAAGAAAAGAAATGTAATAAAAAATTAAAAATAAAAAAAAATATATATATTTTTTTTTCATACTGTCACCAGTCAGTGTCCCTGATCACCGCCATGCCAGTTATATGAAAATGCTGTACTGCACTGGTGACAGTATGTAAAAAAAAATATTGAAAATAATTTTTTGCATTTTTTCATTTTCCGAAAACTTATGACAAAAAAAATACAACTTAAAAAAACTCGCCATGCCTCTTATGAAGTATGTCGGACTGTCTACTCTGCAAAAAGGGGTCATTTGGGGGATATCTGTACTGTTCTGACATTCTTGGACCTCAAGAAATTAGATTGGCCGTCAGTACTTCAGGATTGATCTATATTCAGATCTATACCATAGTTTGTGAACTCTATAACTTTCCTACAAACTAAATAATACATCCTAATTTGGGTTATTTTCACCAAAGACATGTAGCAGAATACATCTTGGCCTAAATTTATGAAGAACAATTATTTATTTGCAAACTTTTATAACAGAAACAAAGAAAAACTTGTTTTTTTTCAACATTTTCTGGCTTTTTTTGATAATTTAGCAAAAAATAAAAACCCCATCGGTGATTAAATACCACCAAAAGAAATCTCCAGTTGTGTGAAGAAAATGATAAAATTTTAGTTTGGGTACAATGTTGTATGACCGTCCAATTGTCATTCAAAGTGTGAGAGCGCTGAAACCTGAAAAATGGCCTGGACAGGAAGGTGTAAAATTGCTTGGTATTCAAATGGTTAAATGGATTTTTCTTTTTTTTTTACTTTAAGCAATGCAAAATCACTGCCTCTTTAAAAGTGTTACTTTTTTAATTTTTTTTTCACTGATTAATTTCCCTCAGGGCAGTTCCCAAGTCCCCATACCGCTTTTATACCCAATAATTTGCTTATCAGCCTTCAAAATGGGCTGATGGTGAGACAGTGGCCACGGGGGCATGGTGGGGTATGAGTGCCTGTGATCAGCTGGTAAGCAGATGAGTTGCAAGCCGGAGGCAGGAAGGAGGATTCTGGATGCTGGATGGATGGATGCCCGAGAGCAGCGTACTGAGGATGCAGGGTCAGACGAGCTGGGTTCAGTATTGGTCAGGTAGATCAGGCTTAAAGCGGCAGGAGGAAGAGTAGTCAGGTCACAGGCCAGGTAAGCAGTGGAAGATCAGTCAGACAGGAGCGGAGACAGAAGGGTAAATCCAAGGCAAGCCAGAGGTCAGGGCAGGTAGCGGTCAAGTGGAGGTCAGGAACAAGATGGTTCGGTATCAGAAGACAATCACAGGAATCAGGGAACACAAGCAGGGATAAGACCATATGGCAATGAGACATCTACTGCAGCCAGTTTAAATAGTCGTTTTGGCGCCAGTATTAGTGACATGCGCGCACCTGTATGCGCGAGTGTGCATGCATGCGCACACGTGTGCGCGCCTATATCCAAGCACCTGCACATCTGTTCGGCTCGTATTTGTGAGCTGTGGATCTTCACCAACACTATGGGCAGGCCTTTCCTGACACTCAGACTTGCACTGAGTTTGCGGTTGAACTTTCGAGCCCAATGAATGCTCCACCACGAACTTCAAACTGACACAGGGGTGTTTGGCTCATCACCAGTCTTTATGGAAACCATAGTACAGTGGGCCACAGATTGAAGAAGTACTGTGCCTATAAGATGAAAAAATTATACAGCATTTTCCCTGCACATTTACCCACCCTCCAGTGTCAGGCTGCTGAAGTGAAGCTCCTCCATTGGAGCTGAAAATATTCATTACTATTTACCACCAAATGAAAGCCTAATTTGTCCAGAAAAACACAAGGTATAATCCACCTGGCTGCACAAAGTAGTTGTGATGATATGTATGGTATTACTAACACATGTCAAAGCTGAAAATTTGTGCTTTGGCATTAACATTTGTTTTACCTTTTAGGCGCAAAGGGGTTAAAGAAGCACAGTGCTGAATATAAAAACATCCCGATCATGAAGGGAGTAAAACCTTCCATAGGTCAAGTGGTTAATTACAACATTCAAAGCCATACACAATTCTGTCCTTAGTTTCATCATCAACCTCATTTCAAAATATTGATCAAACCATCCACTTCACTCTTACTAAACCTCCTGCTTCCGAGCTACTCTATAGATCATCTCTGGTCCTCTGGAACTCCCTACACCAACCTGTGCAACGCTCTCCTACTCTGTCTGCCTTTAGGCAATTCCTGACAACTCATATTTTTAGGCAACTGGATTTTACTTTCTCAAACATCTCATCCCCACACAGTTACTAACTTGTATCACTGCCCCTTTCCTTTAGATTGTAATAGGCTATCACGAGCATTTCCCCCATCATCCAAGGTGGCATATGACTCAAATACAAAACTAATAAGTAATCCTTGATCGGCTGTAAAAGTGTGTGCAACTAGCATTATACAATATTTACAATATTATAGCAAGACAAACATTAAATCTAGCTCTAAATATCTATAAATATAAAGCTTAGTAAAGACAAACAAGAGCACAAAAAAATCCTGAAAGCTTTGAACCATTTATGAACCTGGTGGTAGATGAACAGAGGTGTTACCAGGTAGGAACATTGGCACACAGAAATGCCATAATTATAACTGAAGCAAGTGAAAGCAAAAAAAATTAAAAATCGCCCAATAGTCAAAAATAGTCACCCAAAGTGGTGGAGTGTATGAATATGACACTCCAGGGCATCATCCCTTAAAAATCAAATAAAGTAGAATTAAATAAATATATTTGGGATACTGTTGGAAATCAAACATACATAAGATTTATAGTTTATAAAATATTTTTTTTTCATTCTTCATAAAACAAACATGGATACCAAGGTTTAAGTTAAAAACAAAGGGCATATATGATGATCACAGTGGTGTAGGCAGTTTCCAACACTCTGGAGTATGTGACATGAGTTGGTCTACATATTTAACAGAACAGCCCACTTTTTCATGGCTATACATATTAAATGTAAAAAATTATTGGAATCAGGAATAAAGTATGCATATACAGTATTAGAGAATTAGCTAGCTTTCATTAGTGTATATGTTCACAAAGACCAAGTCTGCTTCCTTCCGGGAAGACCAGGGACCAGACAAGAGAAGGAGAGTGATCAACGTGATATCTAATATGTGGTTGGGATGGGATGGGGAATCCCCACAGGAGGGCTTCCTATTATCCATCGATCTTCAGAAAGCCTTTGATTCAATCCCTTGGTCATTTTTATGAAGGTTTTGGCCCTCACGTTTTAGGGACCCTAAGACCATTGTATTCTAACCATAAAGCCTGGGTGCACTTACTAGGTTACTATTCTGACTCTGTACACATAACCAAGGGCACGAGACAAGGGTGTCCCCTCTGCCCCTTAATATTTGTGATAGCAATAGAAACTTTGGCCATAGAAATTAGAACCCACCCTGATATTCATGGCATTCGTTGCAGAACACAAACCCATAACTGTGCACTTTTTGGTGATGACCTTCTTCTTTTTGTGACTTCACCACATCTGTTGACTCCTAATATCTTTAGATTGCTGCAGGAGTTTGGAAGGGTCTCAGGCCTTCAAGTTAATATGTCCAAATCCATGGCTTTAAATGCTACTACCTCACCATCGCTGGTGACCATTTTTCATTCACTTGGAACAACAACTCTATCCCATACTTGGGTGTCCATCTGGCCTCCAGAGTTGATCAGCTATACAAGCTTAACTATCCCCCCATTATATAAAAATCTAGAAGAGGATCTAACACAGTGGTCACAATATGGTCTTTCCTGGCTGGGTCAGATCAATTATATAAAAATGAAACTTCTGCCCCATATTCTTTACTTATTCTGCTTGTTGCCCATACCATATGCCTTGTTAAAGATGTACTATTTTGTCTTCATTCTCAAGGGGGTCTCCTGAATCTGAAGTGGTATTATTGAGCTGCGCTACTGGAGCAAATTTCAATAGTGTTCACAAGGGGAACCAACACTGAGTCTCTATAGAAAGACACGTGGTCCCACATTTTTTTTATTGTGGTGCCCATCTAAGTGTCAACCTCCGGTCCTGGCCACTACTCTTTCCCACTCTTTGAGTCTTTGTGAAGCTCTATATAAAGCTCTTTGCTGGTCCGTGCTTCTCATCCTTTAGCTCATAGTTTTTAGAATCCTCAGTTATTCCTGGGCATGGATATTAAAGCTTTCCAATAGTGGCTAAACAAAGGACTATTTTGAATGGGACATGTTTTCAATTCAACTGGTCTGCTTATCTTGGGGTTTTGTATTAGCAAATTAGAGATGCCTATGATAGAGAGGTTTTGATTTTCCCAAATTTCTAATTTTTTACATTCCATATAGGTGGATAAACCCGATCTGGCAAGTGTCACCGCTTATGAGAAGTGGTGTGCCCAAATCGCAGATCAGAGAAGAGGAATTTCTACAACTTGTACATTATTGGCTGAGGTCACTGGGATGTCCCCTCATATGCTGAGCTTAGAACAGGACCTAAAGATAGAGTGGGATCTTGATATTTGGTATCAATGTTTCTTTTGCTCCTTTCGAGGAGTGCTAAATGTGTCCTTAATTGAAGCAAATTTTAAAATTATGATACGATGGTACCTAATCTCCACATGGTTAGCATGTACTGTCATGGATGTGATCATAGGGGGTCTATGTTATTATTAAAAAGAAATAATCTTTTTCATATTAAAGTATTGGAACAACAATATCATATGGCTGAAAATGCAGAAGCAAAGTGTATTATACCAGATACTGAATATACATTAATGATATTTGTAGACAAAAAGGATCCTCTTTGAAGGGGTATATACAAGAACATGGACACACTTGCTATGAGTCACATTCTGCCAAATTTAAGTATTCCTGAATTGCAGTAGGACATAATAGAGTAAACTGCATATCAATCTGGATTAAGAAAATGGGCAAAAGTAATAAAATAATTAAGCCCCAGAGGTTCCATTGGCTATAATAGGTATATCCATTTTGTCTCTACCTTCAAAATAATCTGATCAAAGTCCCTCCCCTCTAGGTGGTGGGGTGTTCCCTGGTTAAGGCTACAAATCGTAATAAATTAACCTTATATTGATAGGCAGAGGTGACGTGTCTTCCTATGAGGCTCTCCCCCTGAGATCTGCAACATGATCTTTTATACATTTCCAAAATGTACTTTTTGTCTTTCGTACATAAAATGATCCACATCCACATGTGAGCAAGTATATCACCCCTGTTGTCTTACAATTTTAAAAATGTTTAGGTTTTAAATCATTTAAATTGGATAAGACCATGACTTTCCTCTCATCTATAAAATGGTAATATTTGCAGGTGCCACATTTAACTGTACCACTTGATAGGGACCCACAAGTGTCTCTCTTACTATGGTTAGAAATTATTGGAAATACGTGTGTCCTGTAAAGATGAATTCCTTTTATATGTCAAATGAGGAGTGTCATCAACAAACTTTCCAATAATGGGGTCCACTGTAAGTAAATGCCAATGTTTCTCTAAAGCATGTTTAATCAAATCAGCCTGATGATTGCATTTGATAATTTGGCAAATTTTGTAGGAGTCATGTGTGGTCACTTTTAAAAAGTAATAAATCCCTAGGCCCTGTTATAGGCATCTTTAAGATATTTCCTGCTATATCCTCTATCCAGGAAATGTTTTTGTAGGGCTTCAACTTGTTTCTCAAAATCTGTGTCATTACCACAATTCCCTGAATACAGAGAAATTGTCCCCTGGGAATGTTGGGGGTGAGCACTACTATGATGCAGAAGAGAATCCCAGACATAGGTTTATTAAATAAATATGTGTGACTGTCACCTTGAGCATTTTTGATAATCAAAAGGTCTAGAAAAGAAAGGGTATCATGGTGTCATGACAGAGTAAATGATACATTAAAATCATTGTTGTGTTTGACTTGTTAGATAATGATCACTTGCGCTTAGGACACACCAATCAATAGTGCTCACTCAATATTAACCACTAGCCTACAGGGCACTTATACCCCCTTGCTGCCCAGGCCAATTTCCAGCTTTCAGCACTGTCACACTTTGAATGACAATTGCGCAGTCATGCAACACTGTACCCATATGACATTTTTATCATTTTGTTTGTGACAGGTAGAGCTTTATTTTGGTGGTATTTAATCACCTCTGGGTTTTTTATTTTTTCTTAAACAAACCAAAAACCACTGAGAATTTTGAAAAAAAAATGTTTTTTCTTAAATTTTTGTTATAACATTTTGTAAATAAGTGATTTTTCTCCTTCGCTGATGTGCGCTAATGAGGGTGCACTGATGGGTACTGATAGGCTGCACTGATAGACACTGATATGTGGCACTGATGGGCACTGATGAGTTGGCACTGGTAGGTGGCACTAATGAGCATTGACAGGCATCACTAATGGGCACTGAAAGGCAGCACTGATATATGGCACTGATAGGCGGCACTGACTGGCACTAATAGGTGGCACTGACTGGCACTAATAGGCGGCACTGACTGGCACTAATAGGCGGCGCTGACTGGCACTGATAGGTGGCACTGATTGGCAGCACTGATAGGTAGCACTGATTGGCATTGATAGGTGGCACTGACTGGCACTGATGGGTGACACTGAAATAAGAGTCTTTCACGCGTTTGGTGGGGCATAGGAAGTCATGCTGGATCTTGTAGTCCTCCTGATTAAATGTTGCTTGTCATTCCCCGTGATTCAAATGTAGAGCCGATATTCAGACAAGGTATGCAGCTATGTTTGCAACCTTTGCATCTGGTTCTAGCTCAGAAATAAAACTGCAAGGGTTATGAAGTGTCTCACCAAAAGCTACAATGTTTATGATTCACAGGCCTCACTCTTCCAGACCCAAGAGTTGTCCACACTACCCTTCTCTTGTACAGTCTTTGAGGAAGAGGTGGCTTTTATCAAGGTAATTTTGATCTCCGATTGAAGGGCACAAATCAAGGAATGTAAAACAAACAATGTCTCCACATAGACTAGAAATCTGCATAACTATGGGACAGCAACCCAGTTTCCAAAATGTACCATGAAAAACAAAATTCTAAGAAAGTTATGTACTGAACTGAACTAGACATGTTAAACATATTTACCTAAGCTCAAGCACTAATTACAGATACTAACCAAAAGTACTAACCAAAGATATGAAGAGTAATCACCGCTCAAGGCTGGTCTCCACCTGTATCAACGCCACTTCACACTAGCTGGTGCTGGCCTGTTCGTAGCCCCCACGATAGGTAGATTTTTGTTTCCTAGTTTATATTCTAGCAAGGGTATAACTCCTTCTCATCGGTTACAATTTAAAGGCACCTTTCATTGTGGAGTAAACAGCTGTACATGCTGTCCACGCATTTATAGAGGAGATGTAGTTCAGTCCCCTAGTACTAACAAAAGGCGTAAAATTTCCTCCTTCATAAATTGCAACACAAAATATTTGGTGTATGTTATCACTTGCAACCTCTGTTCCATACAATAAGTGTGTTATACTACTCGCCGACTGAGGGACCATTTGCATGATCATTTATATAATATAGAAAGAAACCACTCTACTGATGTGGCTAAACACTTTAATGAGTGTCCAAAAGAAATTCAGAATATTATGCAAAAAAGAAGTCTTTTGGATTTTTACTCTGAACTCTGGGAAACTGTTAGGACTCAATCACGAATGGGATGTTTCCTGTTAAAATGAGTAACGTGTTTGCTTATTTTTTATAACATCTCTTTAATGTAGATTGTTCATCTTTCCTACTACATATATATAGCATATACATTTTTTTGTTTTTCCTGTTAGTGTTTTCCTATCCTTGTTTGTGTTATTGTTGTGCTGACACTGATTTAGGTTATTATGGTATGGGCATATAGTAAGTTATGAATGTACATGAATAATGGTATTCCATATTCCTATTAAGTGTGTTCATGTAGTTCATTTACATGATTTACTTACATATGAGATACTTTATACTGTGTCATTGCTTATATAAGATTTTATTCTATTTTTTTCTTTGGGTTCAGAGACTCAGCCAATTACTGATAATTGCCAATACCTGTTTCTCATTGTTTTTTACATGAGATTGCTAACAATCAAGAGACAATTAGGAGCATCTGTGCATGTATGTGTATATATATACTTGTGTGAGCATTTCACTGTGAGCTATGATTAAGCGCTAATGGTGGCATGAAACATGTTAGCTGGAGTGCTATGTTCCCTCTTTTGTATACTGTGGAGTGTCTATGTCCAAATAAAGATTATTTTACTGGATGTGCGGCTGACCAAATGTTTCTTCCCTACCATACTAAGGAAAGACAGTTGGCTGTCTCCAAACTCCTGCTGTTTTCAAGCAACTGCTGTTCAAACTATATATATTTGCCCTGCTGCACTCCCAGAGAGTAAACTCCACAATGTAAACTCTACAGAGTTGCTACTCCTTCTAAATGCTACAATAATTAGGCAACGATTAGGATAACAGCTTACCTTTCATACATGTGCTAAATAACAATCAGAACTCAACACTTAGTCAGCAATGCACAATACACAATTACTCCAGTACCTAGTAAGCAATCAGAAATAGCAACACAACCACAATACCAAAGTTAAAAAAGTAAACTATTTAAGAAAAGCAATTACAAATACTTTAAACTTACAGACTCAAGCTACTGCTGTTCAAACTGTGCAATTTTGTTCTACTGCACTTCTTTTCTGATTCACTCCCAAAGAGTAAACTCTACAGAGCTGCTACTCCTCCTAAATACCATCGTTCTCCTACATATACTAATTGATAGCAGTACAGGACACAAAAGCCTGGTATGCACATTAAGTTTTTTTTTTTTTATTCAACCCAGCAGGCTGAATGAAAAAAAAACTGAGAGTCATCATATTAACAAAGCAATGTTAGTGTGGCGATCTTGTAGAACTATTGTGTTATGAAGTAAATCATTTAAGAGAAGCAATTACAAACACTTTAAAGCTTACCGTATCCAGCTACTGCTGTTCAAACTATGCATTTTTGTCCTGCTGCCCTTCTGTTCTGATGCACTCTCAAAGCGCACACTCCATAGAGAAATATTATAATTAGTATTATTATTAATATTATTATTATTATTATTAGTATCATTATTGTTAATAAACAGGATTTATATAGTACCAACAGTTTGAAAAACACTTTGAAAGGGAGAAAATACAGTTACAATGCAATCCAATGCAAAAGGGTTTGGATAGCTAAAGGAAGAAGCAAGTGATACAACAGGTACTAAGTATGTGGGGATGAGGTGGTACAACATTCATGCAAATATGTCAGTTAGCAAGTCAAGCGTGAGGAGACAGAAGAGGTGAGCTGAGGATTAGTGAGATAGATTTGACTGTTGTCAGCATAGAGATTGTACTGGAACTTGTCCAGTGGTGGAAGTGTAGATAGAGAATAGAAGGGAACAGAGGAAAGAGCTTTTGACCACTTCTACAAAAAGTAGAAGAGGAGAGAAAGAGCTGTAGGTGACACTGAAGGTTGAATGAGATAGGTAGGAGGAGAACAGAGTAGTGGCCATTTGTTTTGTCAGTTAGTAATTTTTTGTTGAGTTTCAAATGGTAGTTTCTGTGGAGTGTTACAGTTGAAAACCAGAAAGAGAGAGGTCCAGATGATTGTTTCATAACAGATTGGTCAAGATTGTTTGGAAGTAAACAGAAGCTGAGAAATGGGTGTTAAGCTGTTTGGACAAGAGAAGTTCAGTGTGGGAACTTTTTTTTGGTATGTGGTAACGTACATGTTTTAGAGTAATGGGGAAGATGCCAGTAGAGAGAGAGAGAGATTGCAGATGTGAGATAAAGTGCGTACAACAGAGCAAGAGGATGGTTGGTGTTGAGTGGTTGAGTTGTGAGGAAACAGGGTCCAGGGTGCAGGACAATAGATATGCATTTGACAGAGATATAGCAACCTCCTCTGTGGTAATAGGATCGAAGGAGGAACGTGTTGACTGTGGTATTAGTCATTGTATGTCAGGTGGGAGAGATATCTGGACAGTGGATATCTCATTGCCTAAATCTTGTGTTTTAAATTATTGGCAATCTCCTTGCCAATGAGTCAGTTATTGGGTGGAGGCTGTGAGGTATGACGTAGCATGTTAAAAGTAGAAAGAATTTAGAGAGGACAGGCTGAGAGGGTGTTTATGAGAAAGATGAAATAGGTATATTTTTCAGAGTGTAGGCAGATTTGGGGGGCAGATTTATGTAGGATAAAGTCCTGGTTTTTGTTTAATGCCACAGCTGATCAAGAGCATGACTATGAGGTTGATTTACTAAAACTGGATAGTGCAAAATCTGGTGCAGCTATGCTAGGTAGCCAATCAGCTTATAACTTCAGCTTGTTCAATTAGGCTTTGACAAACAAAATGGAAGCCGATTGGTTTCTGTGTAGAACTCCAGTTTTAGTAAATCAAACCCTATGTCTTTGCCCTGATTATCAGTGTAAATATGTCCTGTCACAAGGAAGTCAGTCATTGGCTTTTCTCTCCTCAGACAGTGACAGCTTTGAGGAAAGGAAATGCTGATAACCGGCATTTGTCTACATGTGATCAGCAGTGATTGGACACAGCTAAACACATGGTAAAGAACCAACATAGTTGACTTTTTACCCTAATTGGTGATGCACTATGTCTGAGGGACAAACCTCACCACTGCTCGCCACACTGTTCACCTTCGAGGGTGCTTATGTGCGGCAAGAATGAGAGGACGTCATATGATGTCCTCCCAGAGCAGGAGAGGTTCTGCTCTGTTGTCATTCTACAATAGGCCAGGCGAGAACCAGTTATTCAGGCCAGAAAACAAGAGGCTAAATACTTGTCAATAACAAAGGTTAATTTAACAGATATAATAAAACAGTTACCAATGTGTATTTTTCAAGATGGTAGATTCGGCAGACGTACAAAAAAAATGCAACATTTACCTGTCAAAAAGCTAAGAGGGGAGGGATGATAATGATAATAATGATGATAATGATGAGATTGTTCCTTATTCTATTTTTTTTTTTAAATTGCAGTGTATTTAGCTTACTCAAAAAATCCCCAAATATTTTAGTGAGTATGTGCACAGACTTCCTTTACAATACACTAAATCCCAAGCCCCCTCCTATTCTTATCCTAACTGAAATAAAATATGAAAACCTGAAAAATAATGTACCCCCCCAAAAAAAAACAAGGCAAACAAATAACAGTAAATATATTTCTAAAGGTGCTATTGACATGAAATTTTCATCACATGTTGGTAACAACCCATGAAATCAATACATACAATGAAATCAAAACAAATAGGTTCAGAAATTAGGTTATGTGTAATAAAATTGAATGTCACAGAGAAAAAGTATTGAAAACACTAACTGAAATTTATATAATACTGTGTATAAGATCCTTTGACGGCAATGACAGCTTCAAGATGTCTCCTGTTTGGAAAAAAACAATTTCATATATTGCTCAGGTGTGATTTTGCCCATTTTTCCACACAGTCTTCAAATGTTGAAGGTTCCTTGGGCCTCTTCTATGAGCTATGATCTTGAGTTTTTTCCATAGATTTTCTATTGGATTCAAGTCAGGTGATTGGCTGGGCCGTTCTAGCAGCTTTATTTTCTTTATTTGGAACCAAATGAGAGTTTCCTTGAAATTGTGTTTGGAATCACTGTCTCACTGAAATGTCCACCCTCGTTTCATCCTCATCATCCTGGTAGATGGCATCAGATTTTTATCAAGAATGTCTTGATACATTTTTCCATTCATAATTCCTTCAATGATATGATGTTTGCCAGTACTTCACTGTTGGTATGGTGTTTTTGGGGTGATGTGCAGTGCCATTTGACCTCCAAACATGGTGTATATTATGGCATCCAAAGAGTTCAATTTTGGTCTCATCTGACCAGACTACATTCTCTCAGTATTTCACAGGCTTGTATAAATGGTGTTTAGCAAACTTTAAATGAGTTTCAACATGCTTTTTCTTCAGAAATAAAGTCTTGTGAAATCAAGTGGTAAGCGTGCATAGAGGCCATGGCGGTGTAGTGCATTACTTATTGTTTTATTTTAAACAATTGTACCTGCTAATTCCAGGTCTTTCAGAAGCTCTCCACTAGTGGTCCTTGGCTCTTGGACAACTCTTTTGATAATTCTTTTTCACTCCTCTGTCAGAAATTTTGCAAGGAGAACCTGGTCGTGGCCAGTTTATGGTGATGATTATGGCCCCAACAGTGCTCACTGGAACATACAGAAGTTTAGAAATCCTTCTGTAACCAATGTCATCAGTATGTTTTGCAACAATAAGGTTTGCAAAGGTCTTGAGAGAGCTCTTTGCTTTTAACCATCACGAGATATGACACCTTGGTAATGAGACACCAGTTGAGATTGAACCATCAGTTGAGACTGACAAGGGGCAGGATTGCTTTCTAATTGCTGATAGATTTCAGCTGGTGTCTTGGCTTTACATGCATTTTTTGCACCTCCCGTTTTTCATGTGTTCAATACTTTTTCTCCGTTTCATTTCATTTTATTATACATAACATAATTTCTAAACGTATTCACTTTGGTTTCTTTGTATGTTTGGATTGCATGGGTTGTTACCGACATGTGGTGAAACTTTCATGTCAATAGCACCTTTAGAAATATGTTTACTGAGAAAAATGGTGACGTGTTCAATACTTATTTTACCCACTGTATATAGTCTTCCAAATAAACAATATGTATCACAGTATATCTGTGTCTCATTGTAAATATGGAAATTTTCAGTAATGACCTCCAGCATCTGTCTCTGTAAATACTCTAAAATCTCTCCCTAAACTGTTAGTGTGTTTGTGACTAAATGTAATATGGACAGAAGTTTTTAGCAATTAAATGCCACATTAGCAGCTTTACCAGTAGTTTGTGATCTTTCCCTAACTACTCTATCTCTCCTCCAACACAAACTGAATAAAGGCTGCTGGAAATCCTGACTTTCATAGAAAGAGGTAAGAACATCCACATGATTGGTCCTTTTAAACAACCTGACCATAGCTCAGAGGCCGGAAAGTATATGGTTTGTTATTGCTATGGGTTCTCAAAACATTAACCACGTATGTTCAGGTTGAAACTCCAAACCCAAAACTTATCACTAATGATATCTAATAAATACATCTGGGAAGAGTAATTGTCAATGTGAATGTCAATTTCTTAAGTCCAACTCCTAGTTAAAGAAAGATAAGGGTCCCTGTTGTATTTATTGATGAAATTCCTTTGAAAATGGTTGTTTAATATATTGAAATTGTTTAATATAATTGGAAAAAAGTGTTGGCAACAAATGCCTTATGATGCTAAATAACTTTATAAACCAGTGTGTTATAGGGTTAATAGGTATTATTGCTTTACTGTACAGTTTAGATGATTAATTCACTTTTTCAGATACCCGTGGACAGATAATGTAACACAGAGAATTTGAGATCTAAAGGTGGCCATAGGCTTCAAAAAACTAACCCCCCCCCTAAAATTCCTCCATCCACACAAACAAGGTAGAAGGGGGAATCACTCAACTGGGACATTGTATTCTGACCATGGGCTCTACTTCTGTCAGAATACACTGACCAGCAACTGCATCCACTGATAGAGAAATGTTTTCCAAAATTCTCCTACAGAAATTGTAAAGAGGTGACTCACACATTGATCAAAATGTGATCAGGTTCTGCTGAACCAGCTGAATTTTGATCCATCTATGGCCAGCTTTCTGTTCTGTTGATACACTGATGACTGCAACAGATAACCCTGTCTCTCTCCCTGTATCTCTCTGTCTCTCTCTCTCTCTTGGATAAATCTAAGACATAATGAAGGGCTCTGGCTAATCAAACAACGGAGGCAAAATTGAGTATATCCTTTAAATGTGTAGTACAAAACACATTTCTTGGTATAGTGATTTTTAAAGTCAGTGAAGGATATTTGAATACTAACATTTTCCAAAAACAAGCCTAGATATTTTTACTCTATGACAACCATCACAATGGCAGCCTAAAGGAATTGTTAAAAAAGGAAAGCTTTAAAAAAGAATGCATGAATGTATTTGTGAGGTTCACCAAAAAAGTTACCCAGCAGGCACTTTGATAATAGAATACCTATGGGTAAAAACATTCAAAAGGAATGTACTTTGAAAAAATGTATTGGAGCGCGGACACAAAGAAACAAATGTTAACGGAGTTAATGGCCACTCAGTCTAACCAATATGTCTATATCAATACGATTTTCATTTTAAATAATGTCCTTTGATACTTCAGGATACATCAGGTTAAAAAAAAATAGTTCAGGTCCTCTCCAAATGCATTTAACATATTGGGGTTGTTATACTAAAATTTGAGAGTGCAAAATCTGGTGCAGTGCTACACAGAAATAAATAAGCTTCTAACTTCAGCTTGTTCAATTAAGCTTTGCCAAAAAAAAACTGGAAGCTGATTGGTTTCTATACATAGCTGCACCAGATTTAGCATTTTCCAGTTTTTGTAAATCAAACCTGTTATTACTTTCAATAAACATGCTCGTTCATAGTCCAATTCAGTCTATACAAAATGAAAGGAATCTAAACAACAGTTGCCACTTTCAGTTAAAAGGTCACGTGTAGAAGTGGTGACATTTTAACCACCGACCCTCCGCCCTATAACAAAAGTACTGCTACAGGGCAGCAGGGCTGAGAAAAATCACGTATATATACATGATTAGCATTTCCGGGTAGGGGGCGCGCGGGTGTGTGCCACCCTACCCGCATCGCTATTGGCAACTAGAAATGTCAATCACCGATTCCTGACCGGCACTCGTTGATCAACGGGGAAATCTGACAGGGGAGAGACCTGTGTGTAAACAACACAAGTCTCTCTCCTGTCAGCATGGGCATGCTGTTTTGTATCTCTCGGTACAGTAGAAAGATACAAAACATCATGTCTCCCTAGTAAAACACAGCACACAGTAAAACACACACAGCACACAGTTAACCCTTTGATTGTCCCATGTTAACCTCTTCCTGCCCAGTGTCATTAGTACAGTGTCAGTGCTTTCTATTAGCACTGATCACTGTATTAGTGTCACTGGAGATGTCAGTGGCCATTAGTCAGTTCCCACCCAGTGTCAGAATGCCCGCCGCAGTCCCGCTACAAGCCGCTAATCACCATCATTGCTAGTATAAAAAAATTAAAATTAAAATTCCAGTATATATACCGCCATTTGTAGATGCTATAACTTTCATGTAAACCAATTAATTTACATGTATCATGATTTTCTTTTTTTAGAAAAGGCGTGTAGCAGAATAAATTTTGGCTTAAATTTATGAAGAAATTAGATTTTTTAAATTTCTTTATGGATATGTTTTATAGCAAAAAGTCAAAAATATAGGGATTTATTTAAAATTGTTGGTCTTTTTTTGTTTATAGTGGAAAAAATAAAAAACACAGAGGTGATCAAATATCACCAAAAGACAGCTCTATTTGTGGGAAACAAAGGACATAAATTTCATTAATGTACAGTGTTACATGACTGTGCAATTGTCAGTTAAAGTAATGCAGTCATGTATCATAACAAATGGCCTGGTCAGGAAGGAGGGTAAATCCTCTGGAGGGAAAATGCTTAAAGAATGTAATTTTATTGTGATAGAAACATTTTTTACAAATCCAGCAATATTATACAGACTGAAGACAAATATTGAATTTACAACAGCAATCAAGAAGTCCTGTACTTGGCTCAATGCATATATTCTCATTTATTTGGTAAAATGATTCACCACCTGAGTCAAAGGGTGTTGGAACATGTCACTGACAAAAAAAAACAAGGCAAATAAATCTTCAGATGTGAGTGATAAACACTCAGGCAACTAGATTATTGTCATGGATTTCATAATAAAATTATATGTCCCATATTGATTCATTATGGGGCTCAGTTTGTCTTGTGTTTTCATGAACATTTTTGCCCAAAAAAAAGGTCAATCTATACTGCTCTTCAGTGCTTCAGCTTATCATATACCGTAGGACAATAATATAGATACAGAGCTATCATATAGCGCTACCAAATTTGCTAATCATTGGGAATATCTACAAAAAATAATACGTTGATGGTATTCTTCTACACAAGCTGAAAGAGCAAAAGATCTGCTCCAGGTGATTGCCGAATCTGTATACCCCTCTACAGACACGCAGGTGCTGGCCCGATCTGTGATCACAGATGCAATGGAAAAACAGAATGGTTGGCCGCACAAACAGCGATGTGGTGGATGAAATCTTTAATTGGAATCCTTTACATGCTATATGATAAAAACATAACAGTTTCAAGACAGGGCAGAGGAGCAGTAGACTCGTTTCACGTGCTTAGTCATTACTGATTTTTACTTGTCAGAGAAAGCTTTAAACAGAATATAACAGCTGATGACAATTGGCAATTAAACCGGAATCAGGAATAACATAGTATACAAATCACATGACACAACTTTAAATACATGACATATATATACTGACAGAAATGAAAATGCACCTCTGATGTACATCGTACCTGGAACAAAATCACAGATATATGACATTTGGAACTGGTATAATAGGCAGGGATACATAAAACCCTTATTGTGTTTGTTGCAGACAAGAAGGAGGAAGGAAAAAACCAGCCCTAAATAAAATAAATAAAAATAAAATTGACACTACTCGGGGGTGCATGCGCGGCGGGCTCCGGGATGACAGCTGTGTGAAGAGAGCTTCGTCTCCCTGCCAGCCATTACCTGGCACACACCGGACCCAGCGGCAGCACGGACCTCTCCCCACACAAATAAGGGAATGCGGGTCAGCACTAGATCCCCAGGGATATACCTCGTCGCCGTAGATCACCAGGGCAGCCGGGAAAGCTGGCAAGCTTTTTCCCAGCTCTCAGCCCCTGCAGCCAAGATGGCGCCGGCTCCTCACAGCATGGAGCCTCACAGTCCGAATAGAGCACAGATCACACCACAGACCTCAGGCTCAGAGCATCACTATACCCTGGAGACCCTGGTGAGTCCTCTCCGCCCCTGTCTCCCACCACAAGCAGCCCTGCTAAGTCCAGACCTAGGCTGGACATAGAAACTGCATCTGTTACTCAGCCTTCCTATTCTCCTGCACTCAATACTGCTCTCTACTCCATCCTTGATAGAAAATGTTCCTGCTTCCGATCAACCTATCACTGAACAGTCTATGAAAAGTATGCTTCTCTCACTGCGACAAACATTACATGATGACCTGACGACAACACTATCTCAAATCTCAACTACGGTACAACAACAGGATCACTGTATCGGCCATTTTGAAAATAAAATGGGGGAAATGTTTGCAGCACACAACGACCTAATAGACGCAGAGGTAGAGCTCGCCACAGACCGTGCACACAGATTACCAAAATGGGCCGCAATACCTAGGGACATCCTAGCACGCAATCACTTCTACCACATGAAAGAAAAAATTATGATAGCTGCGAGAAAGACTACATCAATACATCAATACCACCAGATCAAGAGAATATAAAATTATCTGCAGACCTATCTAAAGCCACACTTCTCAACCGCAAGAAACTTGTCACTATAACAAAAGCACTGCGGAACCATGGAATTGACTACCAATGGGGTTTCTCCACGAAGCTCATTGTTAAACAACAAGGAAGGCTCTTTACGATTAAAACCCTAGAAGCAGGCATTGAACTCCTAAAAACCTGGAACATCATACCAGTCGACTCCCACCAATCCTCCTCTAGCCGACCACAACACATGGACGCAGAATGGTCCTGATCCAAAGGTCCCTAACATCAATCACCACCCAACAAGCTGGGAACCTATTCATAAATCACTAAAGGCTGACAGACAGCCCCTTTATGATCATGTACGAACCCCGGGTTTTTCGTCAACATGACTTCTCACATAAGTCATGTATGTTCAAATCCCCCCCCGTTTCACAGTAGCATAAGTGCTACACATACCACTTGTGTTTTCAACAAGTTCTTTTTACCCTCTTACCCTCCTACCTCCACCAGTCGATCTAGTCAACCTGCCACTTTGAGGAAGTAATTGCTTCAAAAGGGGCCCAAACCAAGTACTGAGTACACGTGCATGCTTATACTTTTCAGAGGTCTGATATTGTTCTATGTACAATCCTTGTTTTATTGATTGCATGTAATATTCTAATTTTCTGAGATTGTGGATTTGGGGTTTTCATGAGCTGTAAGCCATAATCATCACAATTTTGACAAATCACGGCTTGAACTATCTTGCTCTGCATGTAATGAGTCTATCTCATATACTTTTCACCTTTTAAGTTGCATTACTGAAATAAATGAACTTTTGCATGATATTCTAATTTTTCGAGTTTAACCGGTATATGGCAACCAGCTCCAAGAAAAAGAATGACGTCATCACAGCCATAAGAGACTCCCACCAATTCCACTACATCTCAGAAGTTGCAGACCCGCAAGGCTGCTACCATATCTTGGTATGCAAAATGAATGGAATCCTATACACATAGATGGTCAACATCTATGGTCCGAACGCCAACCAACTTCAATTCTACAACAAAATCAATTCAACCATTTCCGCTCAGAAACAAGGCAGACTAATCATAGGAGGAGACTTCAACATTATCGGCAACCCACTCTTGGACTCCTCTTCTAGCAAGCGCTCCTCCAAACACACTTTTAACCTCTTTCTACACAAGAATGATCTTTACAATATTTGGCGATGCCATCACAGTACGGAAAAAGACTACACTTACTATTCCCCATCTCAACTTTCCTACTCCAGAATTGACTTTTTCACCACAGACAAGTGGACTTTGCAACACGCCACATCCTCCAAGATCGGCACCATAACCTGGTCAGACCACGCTCCAATCTCCATTACTTTAGACCACAACTAACACTCTTCAATCCCTCATATTTGGAGACTAAACTTGTCTCTACTGAAGAACCCAGATCACAAGAAATATATATTGGATGCTCACAATATGTTTTTTGACATAAATGACTCACCTGAAATCTCGATACCTACACTATGGTCCGCGTATAAGGCATACATGAGAGGTATTCTTATACAACTAAATTCTCATATCTCCAAACAGAGACACCAACACATTGACAATCTCCTCCTCTCAATTAAAACAAGAGAAGAATTAAACAAAAAATTCCCAAATTCCATAACTTCCGCCCAACTCGCTAATGACAGAAACAAACTTAGAACCATCCTACTCTATAAATATGACCTCAACCTTCAAAAAATTAAAACTAAATTCTACTCCCTTAGCAACAAAGCCAACTCCCTACTAATCAAAATGATTAAACAACGACGGCTAAAAGCTAAAATATCTTCAGTTTACCACCCATCCTCACAGACCTTAACCACAAACCCACAAGAAATAGCCAATGCCTTTGCGACCTACTACCAACAACTATACAACCTCAAAAACGACCTCAACACTATGCAACCAACACCAACGCCCATACAGCAATTCATCCACACAATTAAACGCCCTCAACTTTCTCCATCAACCCCGATCACTCCCACTGAAATAGAATCCACCATTAAAACATTCCCTCTTAACAAGTCTCCAGGGAACGACGGATATATGAATGAGTACTACAAACAATTCGCCACTAACCTTTCACCATACCTAACCAAACTCTTTAATCACGCAGCCACCACTGGCACATTCCCCAAAGACATGCTACAATCGATAATAACCACAATACCAAAACCTGGCAAAGATCCACAGTTTGTCCAATTATAGACCAATTCCCCTACTTAACACAGACATCAAACTCTATGCAAAAATTATAGCACGCAGACTACTCCCCTATCTTCCGACCCTGATACACTCAGACCAAGTAGGATTCATATCAGGCCGCCAAGCACCTGACGCTACCAGAAGACTTATATCCCTCCTTCACCACTTAGAACACACCAAACAACCCTCATTACTCGTATCACTAGACGCTGAAAAAGCATTCAACCGAATACACTGGCTATTTATGCAAATGACCCTACAGAAATTTGGCATTACAGGTTGGATGTTAACGGCCATCTTATCACTATACTCCCTCCCTTCAGCCAGAGTATTAACAGATGGAACACTATCATATCCCTTTGATATTACCAATGGAACTAGACAAGACTACCCTCTATCCCCAATCATATTTTCATTACTCATTGAATCCTCAGCCTCTAAACTTCGAGACGATCCAATGTTCTCTGGCATAAGACACCTTAACACTGAACACAAAATTAGCCTATTTGCAGACGACATCATATTGATGATTACCCAACCAAATCCCTTCAAACAATACGCATCCATCTTCAAGAATATACGACAGTCTCCTACTATAATTTAAACGTGCCCAAATCCTCAATCTTAAATCTCCACACGCCATATCACACTCAGATATCCCTTACTAAACAATTCCCTTTCACCTGGGAGAAAAACAACATCCCATACGTAAGAATCAAACTGTCAGGGATCTCCCCGATCCCTGCCGCGATGGTCCCGGCGCAGGCGCAGTGCACCGCCCTGTGCAGGGACACGGGCACTAGGTCCGGGCCGGCCGCGGCGTTCGAGTTCGCGCATGCGCAGTAGAAGCCGCGGCCGCCCGCTGGGCACCAATGGCAGCGCAGGGCGGGATATTTAAATGGCCCTGAGCTGTCATTCAGTGCCTTCTGGTCTTTCCTGCATCCTGTATCCTGTGAACCTGTACCCTGTAAGTTATTGACCCGGATTGTACCTGACCTTGCTGTTTTCTCCTATTCTGACCCTTGCTTTGCCTGACCTCTCTCCTGAATGCCCCCTATTGGATTTGACCTGCTGTTGCTGACCTGGCGTGTGACCCGACCATTCTATGCCCGCTGCCTTGTACCTTGCCGCCCTCTCTATTACCGACCCGGCCCGTCTGACCTTGCTCATCCATCCATCCCGTGCAGTGGGGTCTTCTGACCTCCTCACATCAGACTCTTCCCCGTGGGAGCCCCTTGCGCATACTACTACCACTGACGGACGCACCCAGTAGTCACGACCTGGTCTCAGGGAGCTCCAAGTCCATCCCCACCATCAGGGGCCCTGGTGAACAAGCACCCTGGGACTTAGACTCCGTGCGCTGGGGACACCTATTCAGTGGAGTGCTAGTAGTACCGCCGGGCGGTCCCTTACACAAACTCACTGCTACAACAGACCAATTATTTACTTCAAATCGCAAACAATTACTCGAAACTATACTCCAAGAAATTGCCAACCTTCGTACCTCAGAACTTTCTAAAATAGGCAGAGTGGCGACATTAAAAATCCTCATCCAGGGGCTCATGCGTGGTCGGCTCCGAGATGGACGCGCTCTGACAGAAGCTCCGTCCACCCATTAGTTGTCAGCACGGCTCACTCCAACCCCAAGGCTTGCAATTCGCACTGACAGTTCCCATCAGAGGGCAGACCCGATCCGCCGCAATACCGCACTGCAGAAAGGCTTTGGGACAGCCAGGGAAGCTTACTAACTTCTTCCCTGCTGTCACATCAATCATCCAAGATGGCACTGGTGGCTCCCTAAATGGCCACACCACCTGTCAAAAACCCGAATGACAGATCATATGAGGAGAACAACAAAGCCCAGCAGCTGGATCCCAGGCTCAGAACCTATCTTTATCAAGGGGACCCACAACTAGCAGTCCAGCCAAATCCAGGCCTAGACTGGACACAGACCCCCTGACTGATACCGAGCTACAGCCTCAGCCTTTCCTCACACAGATATTACCTCACACCGCTACGCCATCCCTGATAGATTCCTTCCCTGCCACTGACCAACCTATCACCGAAATAAGCATGAAGAATATGCTTCTATCCTTACGTCAAACCATTCACAGCGACTTGACCTCATCAATTTCCCAAATTTCAAATGTGATACAGCAACAAGACCACCAACTGAGCCATATTGAAAATAAAATGGGAGAAATGGTCATAGCACATAATGACCTGATAGACGCACACGCAGACCACAATACAGAGATTGAAAAAATAAACCTCAAATTAGCGGATTTAGAAGACCGATCCAGACGAAATAATATTAAGTTCAGGGGCATACCTGAAAACATTACTAACGACGCATTGATCCCCTACCTCTACCAATACCTGAAACATCTCATGCCGTCAATCTCGGATATAGAGTTAACCATCGATCGAGCTCACAGGATACCCAAACCTTCGTTCCTTCCAGCTTCAATCCCCAGAGATGTTCTGGCACGCATCCATTTTTACCACATAAAAGAAAAATTAATGGCAATAGCAAGGAACCCACTCCTGCAAACATCAAGCTTTTCGCTGATCTGTCAAAAGCCACACTGCTCAATCGCAAAAAGCTGATTACTATAACTAAAGCGCTCAGGAACCACGGAATAGGCTACCAATGGAGCTTCCCCACAAAATTGATTGTTAAACATCAGGATGCAAGCTTCACAATCAAAACCCTAAAAGCGGGTATAGACCTCCTGAAGACATGGAATATAATACCTGTGAAACCACAACAACACACCTCAGCTAATACACAACAAACGGACGCTGAATGGTCCTAAAACATAATGCCCTCAGTCTATCTACACCACTATGCCTTGGGCATTATAATTTTACCACTTCAAGCTAGCGAATGGCCCTTTACCGAATATTCGCATGATACAACAATTTTTTTAGGTATGACCTCGTTTATGGTCGATACCTGTTCACTCCCCCCAGTTTTAAAGTAGCAAGATCCGCTACTCTTTTGTCTCGCATTTTTAGCAAGTTTTTCTTACCCGTCCTTGCCTCCCTCCTTTCCTGCATCACCAGTCAACTGTTCAACTCTGAAAATCTCACTACAACAAGGAAAACAATATCCAGTCCAACAGCAGACCCAAAATCGCACCATCCAATGTACAGTAAGACTTCATCAATGACCACGACCTTTACAATTCTCTCAACAATTACAAAAACAACCATGCTACTCAAGCAAACCATGTACTAGCTAGCAAAATGATCAAGATATCCTCGCTTAATGTACATGGACTCAAATTCCCCTTCAAAAGATTGCTGCTCCAAAAAGAATCACGCTCACTCCACGCTGATATACTCCTCCTACAAGAAACCCATTTTGCATCAACCAAGACCCCCAAGTTTCATATTCAGGGATACTCCCATGTATACATGGCAACAAACCCACCCCCCCCAAAGAAAATGGAGTCATTACAGCCATAAAGGACTCTCTTCAATTCCTTCACGTCTCTGAAATAGCAGACCTTCAAGGAAGATACCACATCCTGATCTGCAAAATCAATAACATTCCCTATACATTGGTTAATGTATACGGTCCCAACAACAACCAAATTCAATTCTATAACAAACTCCAATCAACTATCTCCTCGCAGAAACAAGGTAGACTCATTAGGGGCGGATACTTTAACGTTATTGGTAATTCTCTTCTGGACTCCACCACCAACAGATGCCCCACCAAACATAACTTCAACTGCTTTTTACATGACCATGATCTTTACGATATCTGGCGATGCCAACATAGCACAGAAAAAGACTATACATACTACTCCACTTCCCATCTTTCATACTCCAGAATTGACTTCTTTGTCACAGATAAATGGACTCTTCAACACGTGACATCCTCCAACATTGGAAATATATCCTGGTCAGATCACACTCCAATCAGCATAACCTTAGACAACAATCAACATTCTCCAATCCCTCGTCTCTGGAGATTGAACTCAGCGATATTGAACAACCCTGATGATAAAAAACATTTACTAGAAGCACACAAGTTATTTTTTGAATGCAGCGATACATCTGATATTTCTATAACCACATTATGGTCCGCATACAAAGCATACATGAGAGGTATCCTTATACAATTAAACTCCCGCATCACTAAACAGCGAACACAACAAATTGACCAACTCCTGACTTCCATAAGCCAAAAGGAATACATTAACAAAAAAAATCCAAATCCCTCCACTTCCGCGGCCCTAGCCGCAGATAGAACTAAACTTCGAGCCCTTCTACTCTATAAATATGATCTTAATCTATTAAAAACTAAATCAAAATTCTACTCCTTAGGCAATAAAGCTAACTCCTTTTTAACAAAATTAATCAAGCAATGACGCCTTAAATCTAAAATCTCCTCAATTCAACACTCAACTACTCATACATCTCTTACAAACCCGCAAGATATTGCTAATGCTTTCGCAATCTCAATTTAGACCCAAATACAACAAAACCAACGAGTGCTTCTATACGACAATTTCTAAGCTCTGCGAAACTCCCCCAACTTACTCCTTCACAACTCGCATCTATATCCAAACCTATATTTCCTTCGGAGATAGAAAAAATTATCAAAACCTTACCTTAGAATAAATCCCCATGAATTGATGGTTTCACCAACAAATTCTACAAAACCTGTGCCCCTGACCTTTCACCATACTTGACCAAGTTATTTAATCACGCCTCTTCTATAGGAGAATTACCCAAAGAAATGCTGCAATCTATAAACACCACTATCCCTAAATCGGGTAAGGACCTCAAAATGGTCCAAAACTATAGACCTATTTCATTACTTAACACGGATATCAAACTTAATGCTAAAATAATAGCCCAAAGACTCCTTGAATACCTCCCCATTCTAATACATCCTGACCAAGTAGGATTTATCCCTGGACGCCAAGCCCCAGATGCAACTAGATGACTTATATCTCTTATCCACAGCTTGGAAACAACCAAACAGCCCTCCTTATTATTGTCCCTAGATGCAGAGAAAGCATTTGACCGCATACATTGGCACTTTATGCAACAAACATTACAAAAATTTGGGATCACAGGTTGGATGCTATCAGCTATTCTCTCACTATACTCCAACCCATCAGCCAAAGTTCTAACAGATGGCACACTCTCAGACTCATTCAACATTTCAAACGGCACTAGACAGGGATGTCCCTTATCCCCCATAATATTTACTCTACTCATTGAACCATTAGCATCAATACTTAGAGATGACCCCACATTTACAGGAATCACCCATATGAAAACGGAACACAAAATCAGCTTATTCGCAGATGACATCATACTAATGATAACTAACCCACACAAATCGCTACGGATAATCCGCTCACATCTCCAACATTTTTCGGAAGTATCCTATTGTAAACTAAATAAAACCAAATCCTCCATCCTAAACCTCCATACACCAATTCAGACTCAAACAATGCTTGCCAAACAATTCCCCTTCTCTTGGGAACAACACAATATCCCTTATCTAGGAATCAAACTCACTGTTATGACTGACCAATTGTATCCTACAACCCATAAATCTCTACTTGATAACATACCAAAGGAACTCACTAACCTCCGCACAGCAACACTATCCAAAATGGGATGAGTAGCAACCCTAAAAATGTATATACTACCCTAAATCCTCTACATATTCCGTACACTCCCCATCCCCATTCCCAATACTTTCTTCACTAAACTACAAGCAACCTTTTCCAAATTTCTTTGGAACTCCAAGAAACCTAGATGTACCACAAATCTATTAATACGTCCTACATCCAGAGGAAGAGCAGGTATACCACATCTAAAATCGTATTATACTGCCTCTCTTCTAGACCAACGTTATTATTGGTGGAATCCAACTAAAGAAAAATCGTGGTCCCTCATGGAAGCACTTTTTCTCTTCCCTCTCACACCACGTAATATACTTCTCCTTCCACAAATACCTCCACCCAAACCACTACTTAAACAACCATGTATCAAGGCCTCCCTTCAAGCATGATATGAGTTCCAATTGTCTAACTCTTTAGACACCAAACTAATACATTCTCCACTCAACACGTTACTCATCACTACACCCTCTCTAAACCTCCAACAATGACACAACTGTGGTATAACTCGCATACAACACCTATACACAGACCATAAACTAGATACATTTTCGATTCTTCAAAAGAAATTTCACCTTCCCAACACTGAATACTTCATATACTTGAGAATAATTCACTCTCTACAAGCAGTAAAAATCCTGCTCCTTTCAAAAATCCCCTCTACCGCATACAATTTCTTCTACAAACCAAAATACCCGAAAAAAGGAATCTCAACCTTCTACATGCACACAACAAATACACAATTTATCTTACTCTACTTCTCTAACCAATTGGGAGAAAATTCTCTCATATCCAATAACATCACAAAATTGGGAAAATACTTTTAAAATTACATACAAAACCTCTTAACGTAATTCACATTGGGAATCTTATATGAAAATTTTACACCAATGGTACCTAACACCCACCAAACTCTCGCTATACTACCCACAACATTCCCATGCTTGCTGGAGACTCTGTGGTGAACCAGGCTCCACATTCCACATATTATGGTTGTGAAAATCACTCAGATCCGATTGGAATAAGATCTTTCAACTGATCTCAACTCTCATGGGAAGACCAGTAACTCCAAACCCTGCCTTAGCCCTTCTTCACATTGGAATAACTAATTTCTCAAAAGACTCTCATACCATCATCATTCACACCTTGGCAGCTGCCAAAATTAATATTACCAAACTATGGAACACTACAAAAACTCCCTCAATCAGCTCACTAATATCAGACCTCAATTTCCAATGTGATATGGAAAGAAGATCAGCCCTGAATAGCTCCACATATCACTCATTCAAATTTCAATGGTCCCGTTGGTTACAGAATCCAAACTGCTTTGTAAAATCTTGATACATCAATATTTACTTTTAACATTTAGACTAGAGATGAGCGAATCGAAGTAGGCGAAGTGGAATTCGAGTCGAATATTGGAAAATTCAATCCGCGCCGAATCCGAAAAATAGCCTACTTCGGACGCGCAAATCGAAATTTTTCCTAAAATGGCGGCGGACATGTGCGGCGACGGAGCGGGGATGTCTGGGAAGGCGCGCAGACAAGGCGCGCTGACCCATAATGCATTCCTTAATGACATGTGATCGCATTAGCCAATCAGCAGCCAGGCAGCCAGCACTGTGTAATGGTCGAGATATAAATAGCGGCCATTTTAGAATTCTTCATTTGCCTCCAGTCATTCAAGAGAGGCAGACCGCTCTGTATTAGGGACAGAGTTAGGGCCACAGAAACGTTACTTGGGGACAGAGAAACGTTACTTAGGGACAGAGAAGCATTACTCAGGGACACAGAATTGTTAATGAGGGCCACAGAATCATTACTTAGGGCCAAAGAAACGCTAGTTAGGGCCACAGAATTGTTACTCAGGGACAGACAGAATTGTTACTGAGTGCCAGAGAATTGTTACTTAGGGCCACAGAAACGTTAGTTAGGGCCACAGAATTGTTACTCAGGGACAGACACAGAATTGTTACTGAGGGCCACAGAACTGTTACTTAGGGCCACAGAAACGTTATTAGGGCCACAGAATTGTTACTCAGGGACAGACAGAATTGTTACTGAGTGCCAGAGAATTGTTACTTAGGGCCACAGAAACGTTAGTTAGGGCCACAGAATTGTTACTCAGGGACAGACACAGAAATGTTACTGAGGGCCACAGAACTGATACTTAGGGCCACAGAAACGTTATTAGGGCCACAGAATTGTTACTCAGGGACAGACAGAATTGTTACTGAGTGCCAGAGAATTGTTACTTAGGGCCACAGAAACGTTAGTTAGGGCCACAGAATTGTTACTCAGGGACAGACACAGAATTGTTACTGAGGGCCACAGAACTGTTACTGAGGGCCACAGAAACGTTAGTTAGGGCCACAGAATTGTTACTCAGGGACAGACACAGAATTGTTACTGAGGGCCACAGAACTGTTACTTAGGGCCACAGAAACGTTAGTTAGGGCCACAGAATTGTTACTCAGGGACAGACACAGAATTGTTACTGAGGGCCACAGAATTGTTACTTAGGGCCACAGAATTGTTACTCAGGGACAGACAGAATTGTTACTGAGTGCCAGAGAATTGTTACTTAGGGCCACAGAAACGTTAGTTAGGGCCACAGAATTGTTACTCAGGGACAGACAGAATTGTTACTGAGTGCCAGAGAATTGTTACTTAGGGCCACAGAAACGTTAGTTAGGGCCACAGAATTGTTACTCAGGGACAGCCACAGAATTGTTACTGAGGGCCACAGAATTGTTACTTAGGGCCACAGAAACGTTAGTTAGGGCCACAGAATTGTTACTCAGGGACAGACACAGAATTGTTACTGAGGGCCACAGAATTGTTAGTTAGGGCCACAGAAAAGTTACTCAGGGACACAGAATTGTTACTGAGGGCCACAGAACCGTTACTTAGGGCCACAGAATTGTTACTCAGGGACAGACACAGAATTGTTACTCAGGGACACAGAATTGTTACTGAGGGCCACAGAACCGTTACTTAGGGCTACAGAAACGTTACTCAGGGACACAGAATTGTTACTGAGGGCCACATAACCGTTACTTAGGGCCACATAATTGTTACTCAGGGACAGACACAGAATTGTTACTGAGGGACACAGAATTGTTACTGAGGGCCACAACCGTTACTTAGGGACACAGAATTGTTACTCAGGGACACAGAATTGTTACTGAGGGCCACAGAACCGTTACTTAGGGCCACAGAATTGTTACTCAGGGACACAGAATTGTTACTGAGGGCCACAGAACCGTTACTTAGGGCCACAGAATTGTTACTCAGGGACAGACACAGAATTGTTACTGAGGGACACAGAATTGTTACTGAGGGACACAGAAACGTTAATCAGGGACACAGAATTGTTACTGAGGGCCACAGAACCGTTACTTAGGGCCACATAAAAGTTAATCAGGGACACAGAATTGTTACTGAGGGCCACAGAACCGTTACTTAGGGCCACAGAATTGTTACTCAGGGACAGACACAGAATTGTTACTGAGGGACACAGAATTGTTACTGAGGGCCACAGAACCGTTACTTAGGGCCACAGAAACGTTAATCAGGGACACAGAATTGTTACTGAGGGCCACAGAACCGTTACTTAGGGCCACATAAACGTTAATCAGGGACACAGAATTGTTACTGAGGGCCACAGAACCGTTACTTAGGGCCACAGAATTGTTACTTAGGGACAGACACAGAATTGTTACTGAGGGCCACAGAACTGTTACTTAGGGCCACAGAATTGTTACTCGGACAGACACAGAATTGTTACTGAGGGCCACAGAACCGTTACTTAGGGCCACAGAATTGTTACTCAGGGACACAGAATTGTTACTGAGGGCCACAGAACTGTTACTTAGGGCCACAGAATTGTTACTCAGGGACACTGAATTGTTACTGAGGGCCACAGAACTGTTACTTAGGGCCACAGAATTGTTACTCGGACAGACACAGAATTGTTACTCAGGGACACAGAATTGTTACTGAGGGCCACAGAACCGTTACTTAGGGCCACAGAATTGTTACTCAGGGACACAGAATTGTTACTGAGGGCTACAGAACTGTTACTTAGGGCCACAGAATTGTTACTCAGGGACACAGAATTGTTACTGAGGGCCACAGAACTGTTACTTAGGGCCACAGAAAGGTTACTCAGGGACACAGAATTGTTACTGAGGGCCACAGAACTGTTACTTAGGGCCACAGAATTGTTACTCGGACAGACACAGAATTGTTACTCAGGGACACAGAATTGTTACTGAGGGCCACAGAACCGTTACTTAGGGCCACATAAACGTTAATCAGGGACACAGAATTGTTACTGAGGGCCACAGAACCGTTACTTAGGGCCACATAATTGTTACTCAGGGACAGACACAGAATTGTTACTGAGGGCCACAGAATTGTTACTGAGGGCCACAGAACCGTTACTTAGGGCCACAGAATTGTTACTCAGGGACAGACACAGAATTGTTACTCAGGGACACAGAATTGTTACTCAGGGACACAGAATCGTTGAATTAAAGAGTATGTCAGACAACATGCAGAGGAGTGGCAGAGGAGGCAATGTTTTAGGAGCGAGCAGACGTGGCAGCAGAGGAAGGGGTCGAGGCAGCACTAGTCGCAGCCAGAGGCCAGTGCTCCCGGTGTCATCCAGCGGTCATGTCTCCACCGACAACCCTGCCGTCGTCGATTGGTTGGCTCGGTCGTCTTCCTCTTCCCAGGTCACCTCTGACACCTACAGCCAACGGTCGGTGGGTACGTCAGAAACAACCGTTAGTTGGCATGGCCCGGGACCAAGCCCACTGAAATCACGTGTCCTCTACCTGCCCCTGTCCTTTGGTGTTCCCTCACCAAGCAAAGTATCGCATGCTGTGGGCTCAGCCCCACTGTACAGTGAGGAAGAGCTAACAGAGGGCGGTCAGGAACGGGGGGAGACATCCGCCTTTTCAGCAGCCAGGCGAAGAAGTAGTGGCGAGGAGAGTGGATCGGTAGCCGGTCTAGAGACAGGTCTGTCTCCTGACCCAGACGCAGCCGAGGGGGCTAGTAGTGAGGCGGAGACCCTACTTGATGATGAGGAGGTTGATCGCACTTGGCAGCCTCGTTGTCATCAGGCAATTTCTTCCGCATCATCAGGAGAAGAGGGTGGCAGCTTGGCAGCGAGCGAAACAGTCGGTGGGTTGCCCAGGAGACAGCAGCAGGGTCGCAGCAGTGTCAGTGGAGCCAAACGGCCACGGAGTAGAGCACCAGCTCCACTGCAGCCTACCACCACGGCCAGTAGTGGTGCTGGTGTGCACGGAGGAAGCAGCAGTCAGCCAGTGAGGAGTATCGGGGGCAAAGTTTCCTACTCGGCGGTGTGGCAATTTTTTGTCAAGCCGCCCGAGGAAGTAAACGTAGCCGTATGTCGACTATGTGGCCAGAAAGTCAAGCGTGGCCAGGGGGCCCATGTTGGGACTACAGCGTTGCGGCAGCATATGCAGCATCGCCATTTGGTGGCCTGGGAAAACCGTGATAAAGATACGGCGGTTCTGCCCACCCCAGCCCCCGCTCCATCACCCGCTCCGTTACTTGCTCCGTCACCCGACGTCAATCGCCCTCCATCAGCCAGTCAAGGCTCCAACACCTCTGCTGAGGGGAGTTGTCGCTCGTTGGCATCTTCCGCTCGTTCAGATGCTCCTTCTCCTGCTACTCCTCTTCACGGATTCCGTCAGCAGTCTTTCTTGGAATCCGTTTCCAAGAGACAACAGTTTGTGAGCACGCACCCGACGGTGCAAAAGCTGAACGTCCTCCTGTCCAAGTTGCTGGTGCTGCAGTCCCTCCCTTTCCAAGTGGTGGACTCAGCACCTTTCCGAGAAATGATGGCTTGTGCCGCGCCGCGGTGGAGAGTGCCAAGCCGTCATTTCTTCGCCAAAAAGGCAGTGCCAGCCCTGCATTCACATGTAGAAGAGATGGTGGGCCAGTCTTTGAGCATGTCGGTCTCTGCCAAAGTGCACGGCAGCGCCGACGTGTGGAGCTGTAACTACGGTCAGGGACAGTACATGTCATTTACGGCCCACTGGGTGAACGTGGTGCCGTCACAGCCGCACCAGCAACTTGGACAGGTCACGCCGCTTTTGCCTCCACGTTTGCACGTCCTTGGTCCACAAAAGATGTCCGCCTCTACCACCTCTTCTTCCGCCGTGTCCTCAGCCGCCACCCCCGTGCCAAGTCCCATTACCCGACCGGCATATCACATGTGCAGGGCGCAACGGTGTCACGCTGTGCTGCACCTGGTATGCCTTGGCGAACGTAGTCACACAGGGGAGGAACTTCTGAGTGTAATGAACAGAGAAATCGACAGATGGCTGTCTCCGCGCAAACTGAAAATCGGAACCATGTTGACCGACAACGGAAAGAACATGGTGTCTGCTCTGCGTCAAGGAAGGTTGTGCCATGCGCCATGCATGGCTCACGTGTTCAATCTGGTTGTCAAGCGGTTCCTAAAATCCACCATCCCACTGCAAGACATCCTTAAAATGTCACGTAAACTTTGCATGCATTTCAGCCATTCCTACACCGCAAAGCACACCCTCCTTGAGCTGCAGCGGCAGAACGGAATTCCACAGCATCGCCTGATCTGCGACGTTGCAACAAGGTGGAATTCAACCCTACACATGTTAGACCGCCTTTACGAACAGCGAAAGGCCATCACCGATTTCCTGATGTTACAAGCGGATAAAGGTACTCCCCTGTGTAACTTTGATGTCAGCCATTGGCAGCTCATGCGTGACACCTGCCGCTTGCTCAGGCCCTTTGAGGAGGCCACGCTATTCGTGAGTCGGCAGGACTATGGGATGAACGACGTCATTCCTCTGTTGCACGTCCTGGAACAAATGCTGTTAACAATGGCTGGTCAGGGTGCGGTAGACGTGGCGCACAGATCTCAACGCCACATGACCCCTGTGGGGGCAGGACAGGAAGAAGAGGAGGAGGTAGAGGAGGACATTTGTGCTCAGGAATTATTGAGTGAAATGGGTGGTTTTTCCACTCAGCGGACAGGAGTGGAGGAGCAGGAGCATCTGGTAGAGGAGGAGGAGGAGGAGACAGAGGACCCAGACGCACCGTGGCAGTATGCTGTGGAGATGGAGGCAGGGAGTCCCTCGCATTCCTTGGCACAAATGGCCCATAGCATGCTCGGTTGCTTGCGTAGCGACAGCCGAATAATAACCATCAGACAGCGGGATGACTTTTGGCTGTCCACCTTGTTGGACCCTCGCTACCGTTCAAAAATGGTGGCCTTTTTCACACCTGCTGAGAGGGAGGCCAAAATAACGTACTATAAAAACCACCTATGTAGTCAGTTGGTCTCTGCCTTTGTGCGCCAACGTCCATCCTCTGACACTGTGGGCCCTGTGCGCTCGCGTTCCGCTGCCATGGCAGCAGGGGAGGGGTGGGGTGGTAGGAGCAGTGGCAGCTCCACCAGCAGCGGCTGCCTCAGTCTGCAGTCGATGATGAGTAGCTTTCTTCACCAGCGCAGTGAGGAAACTACTAACCAGCTGCAGCAGCAGCAGCAGCAGCATCAGGTGGACCTGGAGCAGGACCTCAAACAACAGGCTTGGGCCTACTTGGACAGCACCCTGCCAACCGAGGTAGACAATCCCCTTGACTACTGGGCAACGAAACTTGACCTTTGGCCCCAACTAGCTGAATTTGCCCTTGAAAGGCTGTCATGCCCGGCCAGTAGCGTGGCATCGGAGCGCGTGTTTAGTGCGGCAGGAGGTATTGTAACTCCGCGGAGGACACGACTGTCCACCCAAAGTGTGGAGAGACTCACGTTTGTGAAAATGAATCAGGCGTGGATTAGTCTGGATTTCAAACCACCAGTTCCTGACACAACTGACTAAATCCGCCATGAATCATGCCTCAAACATGTGCCACTTTCAGGTCTCCTCACACACTGCTGGTGTGTTCCATTTTTTGTCATAGGGTGCTGGCAGATTACGGGCCTCCCATAGCTGCTGCCAGGCCCCTAATCTGCCATGGGCCCCTATATACCGCCTCCTCTTGCTGCTGCCAAGTCCAGAGTCTGTCATGGGTCCCTGTACGGCCTCCCATTGCTGCTGTCTCCATCGCCACACTCTGCCATGTGCCACTTTCAGGTCTCCTCACACACTGCTGGTGTGTTCAATTTTTTGACATAGGGTGCTGGCAGATTACGGGCCTCCCATAGCTGCTGCCAGGCCCCTAATCTGCCATGGGCCCCTATATACCGCCTCCTCATGCTGCTGCCAAGTCCAGAGTCTGTCATGGGTCCCTGTACGGCCTCCCATTGCTGCTGTCTCCATCGCCACACTCTGCCATGTGCCACTTTCAGGTCTCCTCACACACTGCTGGTGTGTTCAATTTTTTGACATAGGGTGCTGGCAGATTACGGGCCTCCCATAGCTGCTGCCAGGCCCCTAATCTGCCATGGGCCCCTATATACCGCCTCCTCATGCTGCTGCTAAGTCCAGAGTCTGTCATGGGTCCCTGTACGGCCTCCCATTGCTGCTGTCTCCATCGCCACACTCTGCCATGTGCCACTTTCAGGTCTCCTCACACACTGCTGGTGTGTTCAATTTTTTGACATAGGGTGCTGGCAGATTACGGGCCTCCCATAGCTGCTGCCAGGCCCCTAATCTGCCATGGGCCCCTATATACCGCCTCCTCATGCTGCTGCCAAGTCCAGAGTCTGTCATGGGTCCCTGTACGGCCTCCCATTGCTGCTGTCTCCATCGCCACACTCTGCCATGTGCCACTTTCAGGTCTCCTCACACTGCTGGTGTGTTGAATTTTTTGACATTGGGTGCTGGCAGATTACAGGCCTCCTATAGCTGCTGCCAGGCCCCTAACCTGCCATAGGCCCCTATATACCGCCTCCTCATGCTGCTGCCAAGTCCAGAGTCTGTCATGGGTCCCTGTACGGCCTCCCATTGCTGCTGTCTCCATCGCCACACTCTGCCATGTGCCACTTTCAGGTCTCCTCACACACTGCTGGTGTGTTGAATTTTTTGACATAGGGTGCTGGCAGATTACGGGCCTCCTATAGCTGCTGCCAGGCCCCTAATCTGCCATAGGCCCCTATATACCGCCTCCTCATGCTGCTGCCAAGTCCAGAGTCTGTCATGGGTCCCTGTACGGCCTCCCATTGCTGCTGTCTCCATCGCCACACTCTGCCATGTGCCACTTTCAGGTCTCCTCACACACTGCTGGTGTGTTGAATTTTTTGACATAGGGTGCTGGCAGATTACGGGCCTCCTATAGCTGCTGCCAGGCCCCTAATCTGCCATGGGCCCCTATATACCGCCTCCTCATGCTGCTGCCAAGTCCAGAGTCTGTCATGGGTCCCTGTACGGCCTCCCATTGCTGCTGTCTCCATCGCCACACTCTGCCATGTGCCACTTTCAGGTCTCCTCACACTGCTGGTGTGTTGAATTTTTTGACATAGGGTGCTGGGAGATTACGGGCCTCCTATAGCTGCTGCCAGGCCCCTAATCTGCCATAGGCCCCTATATACCGCCTCCTCATGCTGCTGCCAAGTCCAGGGTCTGTCATGGGTCCCTGTACGGCATCCCATTGCTGCTGTCTCCATCGCCACACTCTGCCATGTGCCACTTTCAGGTCTCCTCACACTGCTGGTGTGTTGAATTTTTTGACATAGGGTGCTGGCAGATTACGGGCCTCCTATAGCTGCTGCCAGGCACCTAATCTGCCATAGGCCCCTATATACCGCCTCCTCATGCTGCTGCCAAGTCCAGAGTCTGTCATGGGTCCCTGTACGGCCTCCCATTGCTGCTGTCTCCATCGCCACACTCTGCCATGTGCCACTTTCAGGTCTCCTCACACACTGCTGGTGTGTTGAATTTTTTGACATAGGGTGCTGGCAGATTACGGGCCTCCTATAGCTGCTGCCAGGCCCCTAATCTGCCATAGGCCCCTATATACCGCCTCCTCATGCTGCTGCCAAGTCCAGAGTCTGTCATGGGTCCCTGTACGGCCTCCCATTGCTGCTGTCTCCATCGCCACACTCTGCCATGTGCCACTTTCAGGTCTCCTCACACTGCTGGTGTTTTCCATTTTTTGTCATAGGGTGCTGGCAGATTACGGGCCTCCCATAGCTGCTGCCAGGCCCCAAATCTGCCATGGGCCCCTATACCGACTCCTCATGCTGTGACGTTGCAACAAGGTGGAATTCAACCCTACATATGTTAGACCGCCTTTACGAACAGCAAAAGGCCATCACAGATTTCCTGATGTTAAAAGCGGATAAAGGTACTCCCTGTGTAACTTAGATGTCAGCCATTGGCAGCTCATGCGTGACACCTGCGCTTGCTCAGGCCCTTTGAGGAGGCCACGCTATTCGTGAGTCGGCAGGACTATGGGATGAACGACGTCATTCCTCTGTTGCACGTCCTGGAACAAATGCTGTTAACAATGGCTGGTCAGGGTGCGGTAGACGTGGCGCACAGATCTCAATGCCACATGACCCCTGTGGGGGCAGGACAGGAAGAAGAGGAGGAGGTAGAGGAGGACATTGGTGCTCAGGAATTATTGAGTGAAATGGGTGGTTTTTCCACTCAGCGGACAGGAGTGGAGGAGCAGGAGCATCTGGTAGAGGAGGAGGAAGAGGAGACAGAGGACCCAGACGCACCGTGGCAGTATGCTGTGGAGATGGAGGCAGGGAGTCCCTCGCATTCCTTGGCACAAATGGCCCATAGCATGCTCGCTTGCTTGCGTAGCGACAGCCGAATAATAACCATCAGACAGAGGGATGACTTTTGGCTGTCCACCTTGTTGGACCCTCGCTACGGTTCAAAAATGGTGGCCTTTTTCACACCTGCTGAGAGGGAGGCCAAAATAACGTACTATAAAAACCACCTATGTAGTCAGCTGGTCTCTGCCTGTCTGCGCCAACGTCCATCCTCAGACACTGTGGGCCCTGTGCGCTCGCGTTCCGCTGCCATGGCAGCAGGGGAGGGGTGGGGTGGTAGGAGCAGTGGCAGCTCCACCAGCAGCGGCTGCCTCAGTCTGCAGTCGATGATGAGTAGCTTTCTTCACCAGCGCAGTGAGGAAACTACTAACCAGCCGCAGCAGCAGCAGCATCAGGTGGACCTGGAGCAGGACCTCAAACAACAGGCTTAGGCCTACTTGGACAGCACCCTGCCAACCGAGGTAGACAATCCCCTTGACTACTGGGCAACGAAACTTGACCTTTGGCCCCAACTAGCTGAATTTGCCCTTGAAAGGCTGTCATGCCCGGCCAGTAGCGTGGCATCGGAGCGCGTGTTTAGTGCGGCAGGAGGTATTGCAACTCCGCGGAGGACACGACTGTCCACCCAAAGTGTGGAGAGACTCACGTTTGTGAAAATGAATCAGGCGTGGATTAGTCTGGATTTCAAACCACCAGTTCCTGACACAACTGACTAAATCCGCCATGAATCATGCCCCAAACATGTGCCACTTTCAGGTCTCCTCACACTGCTGGTGTGTTCCATTTTTTGTCATAGGGTGCTGGCAGATTACGGGCCTCCCATAGCTGCTGCCAGGCCCCTAATCTGCCATGGGCCCCTATACCGCCTCCTCATGCTGCTGCCAAGTCCAGAGTCTGTCATGGGTCCCTGTACGGCCTCCCATTGCTGCTGTCTCCATCGCCACACTCTGCCATGTGCCACTTTCAGGTCTCCTCACACTGCTGGTGTGTTCCATTTTTTGTCATAGGGTGCTGGCAGATTACGGGCCTCCTATAGCTGCTGCCAGGCCCCTAATCTGCCATGGGCCCCTATACCACCTCCTCATGCTGCTGCCAGGTCCAGAGTCTCTCATGGGTCCCTGTACGGCCTCCCATTGCTGCTGTCTCCATCGCCACACTCTGCCATGTGCCACTTTCAGGTCTCCTCACACACTGCTGGTGGGTTCCATTTTTTGTCATAGGGTGCTGGCAGATTACGGGCCTCCCATAGCTGCTGCCAGGCCCCTAATCTGCCATGGGCCCCCGTACCGACTCCTCATGCTGCTGCCAGGCCCGTAATCTGTCATGGGCCCCTGTTGTCGCTTGTTGGCATATTCCGCTCGTTCAGATGCTCCTTCTCCTGCTACTCCTCTTCACGGATTCCGTCAGCAGTCTTTCTTGGAATCCGTTTCCAAGAGACAACAGTTTGCGAGCACGTACCCGACTGTGCAGAAGCTGAACATCCTCCTGTCCAAGTTGCTGCTGCCAGGCTCGTAATCTGTCATGCGCCCCTGTACCGCCTCCTCATGCTGCTGCCAGGTCCAGAGTGTGTCATGGGCCCCCGTACCGACTCCTCATGCTGCTGCCAGGCCCGTAATCTGTCATGGGCCCCTGTACCGCCTCCCCATGCTGCTGCCAGGTCCAGAGTGTGTCATGGGTCCCTGTACGGCCTCCCATTGCTGCTGCCAGGCCCGTAATCTGCCATGGGCCCCCGTACCGACTCCTCATGCTGCTGCCAGGCCCGTAATCTGTCATGGGCCCCTGTACCGCCTCCTCATGCTGCTGCCAGGTCCAGAGTGTGTCATGGGTCCCTGTACGGCCTCCCATTGCTGCTGTCTCTATCGCCACACTCTGCCATGTGCCACTTTCAGGTCTCCTCACACTGCTGGTGGTTTCCATTTTTGTCATAGGGTGCTGTATGGCCTCCCATTGCTGCTGCCTCCACCGCCACACTGTGGCTCCACACTCTGGTTTTGGCCCCGTGACTGCCCAAATGAGTGAAGTGTGCGGTGATTCTAAGATCGACGGCACTCATCTGCATGTCATACTGACTGACAGTATTATTTCTCTTCCCCAGCAGACTCCAAGGGCATTTAAATTAAAGGTACAGTGTTCTGCACTAATATTAAGTCTCTCTGAAGCCTAGAAACACCTTTTTTTAAGTTAAATTCACAGCGAATATATTCAACTCGAATCAAAATTTTTCCACGAATTCGCCAAATCAGTCGAATCGAATTTTTCAATACTTCGCTCATCTCTAATTTAGACCCCTACCCCTAGACTGGTGCACTTTTCCCCTTCCCCTCCTCCTTCCTCCTCCACATTACTACTTACACTCCTTTCCCTCACCCCCCTTCATATTGTAACCTGCTCACAGTAACATGGTTCAGATCTAGCATAACGTACTTCTCATGAATATGCATCACAACTATATACAATCCCCAGCCAATTAGTGGGGATTCTACAACAAAATAATATGTTTTGGTATTCCTACTATGAACCATATTGAATTACTTTGTTATGCCAAAATCTCTTAATAAAAATTATTGAACATAAAAATGCTCATCCTACCAAAAATTCTTTACATTTTCCGTACACTTCCCATAAGGGTCCCTAATACCTTCTTGTTCAAACGCCAATCAATTCTTACCAGATTTTTATGGAATTCCAAAAAACCTAGATGTACCACCAATCTCTTAATAAGACCACCCTCCAAAGGAGGCGCAGGCCTCACACATCTCAAATCCTACTATAATGCCACTCTCCTGGACCAAATATATTTTTGGTGGAACCCAACCAGAGATAAAACCTGGTCCACAATGGAAACCTTACCCTTCCTTCCACTTAAACCCCACCATTATCTCTTAACTCCAACAATCTCACAAACAACTTATCACTTAAAACACCCATATATCCAAGCCACTCTTCAAGCTTGGAAAGATCTCTTGTCCACAGATTACACAGACTCCAAACAACTCTGTACCCCAGTCGATATACTACATTCCATTAAACCCTCCCTAGATCTATCTCAATGGGAAAAATGAAACATACATAACATAGCAGACCTCTATGAAGACCACACCCTACATTCATTTCAATATCTCCAAACCACATTTAATCTCCCTACCACTGAATACTTCACCTACTTACAAATTACCCACTGCATCCAAACAAAAAACATACCCCATACCATAAAAATTCCAGCTACGGCTTATCTCTTTTTCTCCAGACCACAATACCCAGGTAAAGGCATCTCTACCTTCTACAAATATTTAACGGACCTACAATTCATTTTAAAATATACCTCCCTATCCAATTGGGAAAAAACCCTAGCAGAAACAATTACAACACATACATGGATTACTACATTTAACTCCACCTACAAATCTTCTCAATGCAGTTCACATTGGGAATCCTACTTGAAAATACTTCATCAATGGTACCTAACCCCTACCAAACTTGTCATTTTCTACCCAAACCACTCCCACTCTTGCTGGTGACAATGCGGGGACACAGGCTCCACTCTACACATATTATGGTCCTGCAAATCCATGAAATCCTTCTGGAATAGTGTATTTCAAATAATAGCTGAAGTATCCAAAATAATGCCTGCACACTATAACCTCCCCAACACTCCACTCCTTCAGCCTTGCTACCACTGAGGAGGTTACTAAGGTCTTCTCAGAAGCCCACCTCACCACTTGCCCCCTTGACCCTGTCCCCACACAACTCCTCCAGTCACCCTCCTCCTCCATCCTATGCTCCCTCACCCACATCTTCAATCTCGCCCTCTCTACTGGTGCATTCCCCCCCCCCCTAAAGCACGCGCACATCACCCCCATACTCAAAAAAAGTCCCTAGACCCCACCGACCTGAACAACCTTAGACCCATCTCCCTGCTGCCATTTACTTCCAAGCTCCTTGAGCGCTTAGTCTACAATCGCCTAAGCGCCCACTTCACTGACAAAAACCTCCTCGATCAACTACACTCTGGCTTCCGTCCCCTACACTCCACTGAAACCGCCCTACTCAAAATCATTAATGACCTGCTAACCGCCAAAGCTAATGTCCACTACTCAGTCCTCTTACTCCTTGACCTTTCTGTGGCCTTTGACACAGTTGACCACCCCCTCCTTCTTAATAAACTACACTCCATTGGCATCAGAGACTACGCTCTCTCCTGGCTCTCCTCCTATCTCTCCCAATGCTCCTTCAGCGTTGCCTATAATGCTACCACCTCCCCCTCTCT
This sequence comes from Staurois parvus, assembly GCF_062004578.1. NCBI lineage: Eukaryota > Metazoa > Chordata > Amphibia > Anura > Ranidae > Staurois > Staurois parvus. Next base: position 16,516,285 of record NW_028317949.1, read on the forward strand.
GTTAGGGTCCCCCAAGGCTCTGTCCTTGGGCCCCTTCTCTTCTCCATCTATACCTCCTCCCTCGGCAAACTGATACACTCCCACGGCTTCAACTATCACCTCTATGCCGATGACACACAAATTTACCTCTCCACCCCTCAACTCACCCCTTCAGTCTCCGCCCGTATCACCCACATACTGAACGACATATCAGACTGGATGTCGATCCATTTCCTCAAATTGAACCTTTCCAAAACCGAGCTCCTGATTTTCCCCCCAGCCCCTGCCCCCCCACCCTCTCCATTATGACCAACAACACCACCATCAGTCCCACCCCACAAGCCAAAGTGCTAGGTGTCACTCTAGACTCAAACCTGTCCTTCCAACCCCATGTCCAATCATTGGCAAACTCATGCAGGCTCCATCTCCGCAACGTCTCCAAAATACGTTTGTTCCTAACCCCAGACACTACTAAACTACTCGTTCACTCCCTTATTATCTCATGTCTGGACTACTGCAACTCCCTTCTCACCGGCCTACCTCATCGCAGTCTATCCCTACTTCAGTCTATCCTGAACTCAGCGGCCAGACTCATCCACCTTACCAACCGCTCCGCTTCTGCCACCCCTCTCTGTCATTCCCTCCACTGGCTCCCGATTGCCCAACGCATTAAATTCAAACTACTAACACAGACATACAAATCCATTCATAATGCTGCCCCAAACTACCTCACCGACCTGATATCCAAATACCACCCAACCCGTAATCTTCGCTCCTCACAAGACCTCCTACTTTGTAGCTCCCTGGTCTCCACCTCCCACGCCCGACTGCAGGACTTCTCCTGGACTTCCCCCATCCTCTGGAACTCACTACCCCAATCCATCAGACTGTCACCTACCCTCCTTACCTTTAGGCGCACCCTGAAAACCCATCTCTTCAGGGAAGCCTACCCTGCCCTCACCTAACAGCTGATCTCCTCCACTCCTCCTACCACTCCATCCCCCACAGCCACTTCCTCCTGTACCACTATCCCCTCCCTCCTAGATTGTAAGCTCGAAAGAGCAGGGCCCCTGAATCTCTCGTGTTCTGTTTTGTTACTGTATTGTCTCATGTACTGTCCCCCACTATGATGTACAGCGCTAAGCAAACCCTTTAGCGCTATATAAATACTGTATGATAATAATAATGATAACCCCAAATCCATCACTCACACTCTTACAGGTCGGGATTGACAAATTCCCATAGATTTTCCGTACCACCATTATCCACATACTTTTTGCAGCAAAAATAACTATAACCCGATTAGGGAATACCACCACTACTCCTTCCCTCAAATCTCTAATTTCAAATCTTAACTTCTAATGTGAAATGGAAAAAAGAACGGCTCTTAATAATTCCATTCAACACAAGTTTAATTCCTGTGGCTAGACTTATTACCCCACAGTTGACAAAGAACATGAGGGAAAAAAGAACTACAGCAAGTAACCACCAGGAGGAACTTGGAAACTGCATCCCCTTGCTCATCTCCTGGGACCCTATCTGAGCAGAGGAGCAGCCCTGTGTCCCATTGCCTAGCAACTAATATGCAAGCTGTCACTGAGAGATGAGAATATAGGTAAGTATGTGGACTGTTTAACAATGGCATCTCAAATACAGGGAAATATGATTTTTACAATAGGATACAATTTTACAGCAAAAAATTCTAATGATGGGTATTCATGAGTATTTTATAAAGTAGTTGGGGTGTAGTATTAAAGTGGAACTTAATCTATAACACATTCATAAAAAATAATGTTCATTAGCAAGAAACATACATTCCAAGTTAATAATTATGCTACTAGAATTAATGTGCACAGTAAATTGCTTCCAACAGTTCCTGTTTCTTCTTGTTGGAGGCTGCCATTTTGCTAAAGACCAGAGTCCTGAGTAGCTCAGCTTTAGGCTGTCAGCAGATTGGCCTCTACAAATCTGGCACAGTGCCTACAAATAAAGTGCAACTGACCATATGCAGAGCAGAGTGAGACAGGTATTACTGGAGTTTAACCAGTATAGGCACGTACAGTATTTTTAATGTTTTATATAGCTATACCTGCAAAATGAGCCAGCCTGAGGTGATCTAGCAGGACTTAATTTTCTGACTAAAGTTCCACTTTAACAACAAATGTTTTGATATGTAAGCCATTTTCCTGTTTCACAATAAAAAAACCCATAGAGGATTAAAATAATAATAAAATTATCTTAGCCCTATAATGAACAATATTTTATAATAGCACTCTATTACACCAATAGGGAAACAAGTATTTTATGGACTGAAATAGATATCTAGGATTGCATATATCATAATACAGTACTATGTCCAGTTATATTTCCCCCATTCTATTTAATTTTAGAACTGCACTCGTGTCTTTAAAACACTCAATTTGCAAACTGCAGATTCAGCATTTACAGCAATAGGTCCATTTTACTTTCTCGTAAGAGTAGTGGGAGTAATGGGAGATCAATACTTTTTGTAGAATTGATTTTACTAAAAAAAGAGAGCATATTCATTGATGATGTGAACAGAAATGTTGATGTTTAGTAAAAGGAACGAGATCAAGAAGAATGTATTACTTCACAGGGGTTGATTTACTAAATGCAACTAGGCTCAGCAAAGTTTTCACTTTTCAAGGGCATTTTTACTTTGTTTAGTGAATGTAGTGAATATTCAGTTTGTAAATAATACCAAATTGTGCACAAGGAAGATTGAAGAAACCGTATTTTTGCTTGCACATGAATGGCTTATGAAAGTTGGCAGAGCTTTGCCTTGTTCACTAAGCTATTGGAAAATTTCCCTACAAAGTAAATATTCTCTTTGCTAAATAATCTGCCTATTTGCCTTTAGTAAATCAACCCTTTTGAATCAATACATTCCTCCTTATCTCATTCCTTTTACTAAACAACAATATTTCTGTTAATATTACTTTTAAGAATATGTATGTTCTGCTTACAGATGGCTTTCACATGACCTAGAAATAGGCATGAGAAGCCACTTCTCCTAAACAATTTTTGAGCTCTTAAAAATAACTGACAGGGTTTTAATGTTTTGTATCTGAACTTGGTCAATAGGTTTCTGCTTTGGAGAAGGAGGGAACTGTCTTTGTAGTCTAGAAAGGACAGACAAGATCGAATATTTACGTTGAACGGTTTTGTCTTTGCAAGGCTGTACAAATAACACTAGCTATGTCTAGCTTTAACTAGACAAAGGTTTTTTGTGCTCATCTATTGCTACAGCATGAAGGAAATATTTAACCACTTGCCGCCCAGCCACCGCATATAAACGGTTGCAGGGCGGCACTCGTAGGCAAAACCACGTTTTAAAACGTGGTTCTGCAAAACAGGTAGGGGGCGCACGTGAGGCGCGCGCCTGCCCTGCCTGTCCCACGGGTGTCAGCAGTGGGTCTCCGCCGCCGGGTCACGGCTGGTTATTACCGGCCGTTTTCCCTTGATGATCAGTGATTGCTGACACAGAGCAGGGCTGCATTGTTTACACACAGCCCTGCTCTGTGACAGTTCCCCGACAAGCTGAAGAGGGAGAGAAGAGTTTCTCTCCCTCGATCAGCTCCCCCTCCCTCCCCCCGTCCAGTACACACCCCCGCCCCCTAGTAAAACACTCCCCTCACACAGTAAACACTAAATATGTTAACCCCTTCCTCCCCAGTGACATTAGTACAGTGTCAGTGGGTTTTTTTTTCACTGATCACTGTATTGGTGTCACTGGGGATGTCAGTGACCCCAAGTCAGTTCCCCCCCAGTGTCAAAATGTCCGCTGCAGTCCCGCAGTCCCACCATAAGTCGCTGATCGCCGCCATATGTCGCTGATCGCCACCATTATTAGTATAAAAAAAATTAAAAATCCCAGTATCTTTCCTGCCTTTTGTAAACGCTATAACTTTCACATAAACCAATTAATTTACACGTAGTGGGGTTTTTTTTTAGCAGACATGTCGCAGAATGCATTTTGGCAGAAATTTATGACTAAATTTGATTTTTACATTTTTTTTTTTACTGGACATGTTTTATAGCAAAAAGTCCAAAATATTGTTTTTTTTCCTCAAAATTGTAAGCCTTTTTTTTCATAGCGCAAAAAATAAAAACCGCACAGGCGATCAAATACCACCAAAAGAAAGCTCAATTTGTGGGGAAAAAAAGGATGTAAATTTGATTTATGTACTGTATTGCATAACAGCGCAATTGTCCGTTAAACTAGGGCAGTGCTGTGTAGCAGAAAAATGGCATAAATTGCAGTATTTATACCATAGTTTGTAGACGCTATAACTTCCACACAAAGCAATCAATATACACTTACTGGGATTTTTTTTTACCAAAAACATGTAGCAGAATACATTTTGGCCTAAATTTTTAACCAACTATATATTTATATATATATATATATATATATATATTTTTTTTTTATAGCTGAAAGTAAAAAATATTATTTTTCTTCAAAATTTTTGGCCTTTGTTTGTTTATGGCGTGAAAAATAAAAAGCGCACAGGTGATAAAATTACACCGAAAGAAAGCTCTATTTATGTGAAAAAAAGGATGTAAATTTTGTTTGGGTGCAGCATTGCATGACCACGCAATTATCAGTTGAATTAGTGCAGCGCCGAGTAGCAAAAAGAGGCCTGGTCATTAAGGGGGGTAAATCCTCTGGAGCTCAAGTGGTTAAATATCTGGTGATATCCAGCTTATAGCAGACCTAAATGGCCAAATAATCGTGGTTACAGTAGATTGCAGGGTCATAGCTGCTATATACCAAGTTAGCTGTTTTGGACATGTATAAAGATACACACTAGTGGTTGTCAAAGGATCTATAATGAGAGAGAGAGAGGGAGAGGGAGAGGGAGAGGGAGAGGGAGAGGGAGAGGGAGAGGGAGAGGGAGAGGGAGAGGGAGAGGGAGAGGGAGAGAGAGAGAGAGAGAGAGAGAGAGAGAGAGAGAGAGAGAGAGAGAGAGAGAGAAAGCTGTGCATGTTTTTTGTATAGCTATACCACAAAACTGGTTTATATCACTTAATATTTCCTACAAATATAGATTGCATTAAATTAATTACGTTGAAGGAAGTTAATGTATTGTAACTGTGCTTTACTGGTAATGCAGTAATGCATGCATTAATGGTTAGCCTGGCACATTGTCCTAGCAATCAAATTGATGTTCCATTTACACTACTCTAGTTATAAAATTATCTTTTGAAAATGAAATGTTGAATAAAATGTGCATAAACTATATTCGTAGCTATAATACTAACAAATTTCACTGTTCCACTTTGACCATATGTATGTGTAAAATTGACAGACCTACAAGAAATGTCATCATTATAGATATATTTAATAATAACAATAATAATAATAATAATGATATCAATGACCAAATGTGTTACATTATCATAAATCTTTACTAGGTTATCTTTGAAAGGGCATTAACTAGACATTTGCTTTTTGTCCTTTGCTTTGTACTGCTTTTTTTACCCAACTCTTGTTTGGTCAATGCACAGATGCGTCCGAGTGGGAGACGCATCGTTCCAAACCTGTCCAAAATCAACATCCCAGACTGACACACATATGAACCTAATATATATAAATGCAGCGCTAAGAAGTAATTGATAAAAAACAGTAATAATAATGATGATAATAATAAAATTAGTGGAGTGGGCACTATGAAGTATTTTTAGTGTTAAATAGTGAGTCGTCATGACATGACATATCCAACTAATACAGTCAATTTAATATAAAGTGACTATAAAGTGACTAAAGTGCGTTTTCTGATAACAATGCAAAAAAAGTCCAGATATAACGGTGATCCGTGCTCCGTGCTGGTGATCTCTATGACGTGGACCAGTAATATGAATGCACTCACCAGAAGCGCAAAAGACATGCGCATATATATAAATATCCAAATGTGGTCATTATTACAGGAAAATGGCAAATGTTTCCTTAACAAACACCGTCAGATTATTGGGTGTACATTGACAAGTCTGCTATCATATAGTCAGTGTTTTTTTAATCATCGTTCAGCACCCTTTTTGATAGACCATGAAACATAATAGTTTAACCACTAGGGGACCGCCCACAGTAGATATACTGTGGCAAAGCGACCCCTGTAGGCAGGATCATGTATATAAAGTGATCCTTGTTTACATGGAAGGGGGCGCGCGCAAGGCACGTGACCGTCCTGCCCGCGGCACCCATCGTGGCCGCGGGTGTCAATCACTGGGTCCCAGCAAACAGTGACACAGAGCACAGCTGCATTGTTTTTAATGCAGCCCTGCTCCCTGTCTTTTCCCAGCTCACTGTCCCAGAGAGCAGAGCTTAGATTTTCTGGGACAGCATGCAACAGTGAAGTACACACACCCGCCCACTAGTAAAACACTCCCCTCACACAGTTAAGCCTTTGATTGCCTAAAAATGTTAACCCCTTCCTCCCCAGTGCCATTAGTACAGTGTTTTTTGCACTCATCACTATATTGGTGTCACTGGGGATGTCAGTGACCCCATGCCAGTTCCTCCCCAGTGTCAGAATGTCCGCTGCAGTCCCGCCATAAGTCGCTGATTGCCGCCATAAGTCACGAATTGCCGCCATAAGTCGCTGATCGCCGCTATTATTAGTATAAAAAAAATCCAGTATCTATAGCGCCATTCGTAAACACTGTAACTTTCACGTAAACTAATTAATTTAGACGTATTGGGATTTTTTTTTAGCAAAGACATGTCGCAGAATACATTTTGGCATAACTTTATGACAAAATTAGATTTTTAATTTTTTTTACTGGACATGTTTTATAGACATGTTTTATAGCAAACAGTCCAAAATATATTTTTTTTTCTCAAAATTGTCAGGTTTTTTTTTTTATAGCACAAAAAATAAAAAACGCACGGGCGATCAAATACCACCAAAAGAAAGCCCAATTCATGTTTGCTTTAAAAAAAAAAAATAAAAAAAAAAAAATATATATATATATATATATATAATGTTTGGAGGTTTAAATCAATTTCTTAGCAAAAAATACTGCTTTTTGAATGTGAGCTATGCAACAGGAAGAATCAAACAACATAGAAAAAATGCAAATCACATAAACCTGTAAACCTCAAAAGGCCCGAAGGTGAGCAGCACATTGAGTTCATAAGGGCCAATTTGTCTCCAATTGTAGATTGGAGGAGGGAGAATGGAAGGAACCCTCGATTCTATCCGGACCCCCAATACTTGGGAATCCAGGCCAGAAGTATGTGATTAGATAAGATATGAATCGGGTGGCTCTAACAAGAAAGCCAACCAATTCATTTGGAAATCCAAGCACCTAAAGAACCTGTAAAGGCACTGCTCACAGGAAGGGGATAATACCTCAGACATAGCAATTCTTCAACTCCAATCACATTCCGCCACCCCCCCTCCCCCAAATCTCCCTATCACCATCCCCCACCAGAGTTCCTTCTGCAAAGGATAAGTGTTTCTTGGAGGGTCTTGCTAGGGACATTGGGGTCGTCCAGCAGAGTTCAGCGTGGGGCGAGGCAGCTTCGGTGTTGAGGGTCAGGGTCTGGTGGGCAGGCAGTGGAGCCCGTGGATTCAGAGTGGTAGTCCATAGCTCAACATGTGAGGGGAATGGAAATGCTGAGGACATCTCAGGGCCTCCCGAAACCAAAGAATGATGGTCGTTCTAGTAGGGGAGTTGAGGAGGCTGAGCAGAGGGTGTCCAGATGTCGCAGTGATATGGCTCAGTTGAAGGGTCCAAGGTATAGTCTTGAAGTATTGCAAGGCGGGGGCGGACGTCACTACAGGAAATATAGCAGGTAATATGCGGGTGCGGTGGGATTAAGATCCGGTAGGCCACGCAGGTCAGACAGAGGATTTCCAGGAGAATCAAATCAGTGTGATCTGAGGGAAGATGGAGTGGATTGGATGTGGAGGCTCCAGGGTGTAAGGCACAAAGAGGTAGGCTGGTACCCGAGCCCGGGCGCAACAAGCAAGTTAGCTCAGCAAAACAAAGACACAAAAAAAAGGAAGGGGGGCTAAACCAGTGGGGGGCCTACACCTCTCGGCTGGGCCGCCGGTCTTCTAGCGATGCGGTTGGGCTATTCACTGTTGCAGGTCCTCTGGTAGAAGGTCTTGGTGGCTTTTCAGGAAAGGAGCGGCGACAATGGGGCAGATTGGCCTTGCCAGTCCATGTTGTTGGATTCTATTCTGCCTTCTGAGATGCTTGGCAGACGCATTGTTCTATACCAGTCTGGAAGATCAATCATCGGGATCTTTAAGGTGGAACAAAAAAAAACCCTCAGATAGGCTGTTTGACCATGTGCTTGGGCCGAAAGGCAGAATGGGAAACGCCATCTGTATGGAATGTTGTGAGAGTGTAGCGAATCTAGAAGGGGTTTGAGTTCCCGCATTTGTTGCAGGGTGAGGTTAGAGAGATCTTGGAATAAATGAATCTCTGTGCCACGATTTAGGAGGCGTCTCCTTTCTCTAGCACTTCTCAGGATGTCTTCTTTAAGTGGGAAGTTTACTGAGCAGCATATAATGTCCCGTTTTGGGTCGGTATCCCTGCCCCTAGGTCGAAGTGATCTGTGCGCTCATTCTAATTCAATGGGGGATGCTGGCGGGAGCCCCAGAAGATCATTAAATATTGCCACAACCGTTTTTGGGATATCACTTGGCTCAATGGACTCTGGCAAACCGCTAATTCTAATATTGTGCCTGCGTCCACGATTATCCAGATCTTCTATGTGTCTGTAGAATTTGTGGATATGGTGGGAATGGGAAGCCGTCGCCTGCTGTATTTCCAATATGGCATCCACATGCTGTCTATTAGCAAGTTCCACCCCTTCTATTCTGGAGCCTAACATTTGAAGGTCATCACGTAGGTCATTAGGGCTGTAGGTAGGGTGATCTTTATATCAGCAGCCACTGCATGTAAATCTCTGAGGGAGAGAGTGTGATTCTCAGAAAGATCATGTTGAGGGACTGAGTCAGCAAGAGAGTCTGTGACCGTCCCAGGGGATCTGGCAGCCATGGCTGATGCTGAAGAAGGAGGGGGGGAGGAAGAAGGGGATGGCTGCAGCCACTCCCCCTGCTGGGAGCAGAACAGCTCCTTGATATGGTGGGTCTGCTGGGGGTTTGAAGCCCGCGGGGAGCGGGACGGGGATCACTGTGTGCTCCGGTCACCCTTCCCCATCTTTGACTGCACACTGCTCACCCAATGCTCGTGGCTGTGAGTACAGGGATCTCCATCCAGCAGGAGCTCCAGTATCAAGCTCCCATGTCAGGACTCGGCAGGCCACGTCCCCTTTTGTTTTATAAATAAGAATGCGTTTAGCTTTTAAATTCAACAGTAATGTCCGGATTTCTAATAAATCCACTGCTAAGTGCGTAGCTAAAGAATGTTTATGTGCCAATTCAAGTTTGGCTATTTTGATGGTTAGCTCATGGATTTTGTTTTCAGAAGCTTTTTTGCATTGAGCACCTAGGCTTTTTAATTCCCCCCCAGAGTATGCATTTGTGGGCTTCCCATATGGTTAAGGGCAAAAGTTCTATAGATGTGTTGATAGAGAAATATGAATGCAGCGCCTCAGCAACCTTTTGTAGAGTGGTTGGATTGGTGAGTAAGCTGGGGTTTAGTCGCCAGGAGCCTTGTTTAGTCTGTATGCCTCCTGGAATGTTATCTGGTATATGTTATCCAAGGTATAATCACTGCACCCTGTACCTGTAGTCAAGCCTGCATCTGATTCCTGCCATTGTCTGCCTAAGCTTAGCACTGTCACCAACTGGTAAGTATTGCAATGTCTGCTGTAACGTATAAAAAAGTACTGTGCTTTTTATTTTGTTTATTTTACTGTAGAGTCTGAACCCTATTTTCTAAGGCCCTCCCACTTTGATTGCAATTTTTCCACATCCAAAATTCAGCCGCACTCCTGCTGCACCTACTACTCTGTCTCTAATCTCAGGAAATCCTACTTCTATAGGTTCCCAGGTATGAACATTTTTTGTGCTGCATTTACAGTGTTAGAGTATCAGAATAGGGAAGGACAGACCACAGGAGCTGGTAATGATGCCTAGCCAGCAGAGGTCACAGGATCTAGTAACGGTGGCAGACCAGCAGAGGTCACAGGAACTGGTAATGATTGCAGGTCAGGGAAAGGCAGGAGAAAATATTACTGGCAGGACAACTTAGGTGGCAAGAGCTGTTAATGGTGACAGGTGATGATAGGTTGCAGAAGCTGGTAATAATGGCTGTGGCAGGACAGGAATGGTGGAAGGATCTGGTAATTGTGGCAGGCAAGAAGAGGTGGCAGAGCTGATAATGGTGGCAGTAGCTGGTAATGGTGGCAGTCCAGGAGAGGTGGCAGGAGCTGCTAATAGTGTCGGGTCAGCAGTGGTAACAAAAGCTGGTTTTGGTGGAAGGTATTACTTTTTGGAGAGGGGAAGGAATGCAAGGAAAATTAGGTGGTTGCATAAACTTCAGGGGTTTTGTAATTATTTCCAATCCATGACGGAATAATTTTTATCAAAAGGGGTTTGCCCATTTTGTTTACAACAGGCATATTTGTCCCTCTGTAAAGAAAGCAGTCTACTCTCAGATAGCTCACAGGCTGCAGAGCAAACCAAAATGACCAGTGCATATTGTGCAAGTTTTATCCAATTTGGGCACCAACTACGAAGAAATTCTGCATTAGCCCTGGATCTCAAGTAATCTGCAATTAGGTGCTGGCTGTGTCTGCTGCCTACAGCTGGGCATGTCCACTATGGTTGGAGAAAGGATTTTAAATGTACTGCTGATATAGCGACCACCACCTCTAACTCTTCAATGACCTGAGACTTGGATGAGCATGGCAAAGGAACATGACACTAAAATGTAGCCAAGAGGTTCTTTCACAGCACACATTCTAAGTTGTGCATTTTCTTATTCTTAGATGGCAATGTGAGATTTGCCATTTTGCTCTTATATTGTATAGGAGATATAAAAGACTTCTTCATGGCCTAAATTCAGGGGTTCTTGTGCAGGTATTTCTGCATGAATAAGCCCATTTGCCGCAAATTGCTTGAAGCACAGGACCCAGAGTCCTCTGTGTCACTGAAGGGCACCAATGTTTTTAAAAGTTGCCCCTTACCCATGTATAACCCATAACTCCAGGTGTTTGGGAGGGGTGAAATATCCTCCTAACAGTCTGCCCATTTCCTCCTCCTTACTGCCAGCACTTCAAAATTTTTGTCCTTGTACCCCTTATCTATGTCCTGCTGCCTCTACCTCATAGGGATAAATGTAGTAAGCAAAGGATTCTTGCCACTACTCATCACCTCACCATGGTTTACTATACTGGTTAGTTTTTCCAATGGTTTTAAGATGTTGCACACATTTTAAATCAGGAGCCACTGACATAGTGAAAAGAATCTCTGCTTCCCAGATATTTTCCTATCCTCTGCTTACACAGCTACTTGTTTATGATCCGCTGGTGGTGCAACTACTAAAACATGGCCAATGTTGAGTTACAGTGCATGGATGTGTGTTGCATATTGGGCAATTGGAAGGTAACTTGCATTGCCGCTACATTTTTGGCAAGTGAACACTTGATGGGTATTACCATCTAAATTGGCTTTACAAACTTCTAGCATGCCACAGGATATTCTGGAAGCCAGGGTACCCAACCAGGAACCACTGCACCATCATGTTCCAGACATATGTCAGGCAAGCTACCTGTGTTTGAACTTTTTGTGCTGAAGGGTGGACAGCAGTTTAGTGCCAAGGTCACACATAACTTTTCCTTACACAGGGATTATAGGGGTCAATCACTTCTTGTTCTGATCATGAAAAGCTTCCAGAATTTCTGACCCATTAAATAGGTTCTGCAGAGTTTGGGCGAGATTGGAAGGTGAAGATATGACTGCGCTGTCATGGTCAGCAAATGCAGGATATAGAGCAGCACTACCAGCCTAGTGGTCTTCCCTGTCTTGCATCGTTCCCGACTGCCAAGAAATTACAAAGTGGGCCATGGGGAGATGAAATGTCCCTGCACATGCTTGCTGAACCACATGTTACTTTCCACATGTTGCAAGGGGATAGAGATCGCCTTATGTGCAAAAAAATGGTGGCAGGTACCTGCCATTGTGATGCAGCTTAGGCCAAAAACTCACAGGCCATCTGCACAAGCTGGAATGTAAGCAGTTATAAAGCCAGAATTTGTGTCAAGCTGGCATTGATAAATGAGCATGGGAGTGATTAAGGCACATTTTTTGTTCTGCTTCAACATCTGTCTAGTTCATGATGCTGTTATTGATGGTTGGGTGGGGTTAAAAGTCTTACAGTGAGGTTCAAACATATGCTTTACCCTAATTAAAGTGGGTCCATGATGATCCTTTATCCTGCTTGATGTGCTTAGCCCTACTCTTCTTAACTACAAATCGCAGAAGCATACAGATTTGCAAGCTGATATGAATTCATCTTACAGCCATTAGTTAAACAAACATTTATTGCTTTTATTTATGCAAGTTTAGCCTCACAGCTGCATCCTGGGAAGTTCCTGACACTTTACAGGAGGCAGAGCCAGAGTTTCAGAAAGAGTTCCAGGAAGTAGACTCTCTCAAGGGCTGTTTGTGGCCTTAATTCTTTCCTAAATGCATGAAATATAACTGGATAATAATATTTGTAGGTGAAGTTTTTGCAGGGAATACCTGATTGCCTCTTGGCAGATCAGGATGGATTTTTTCCTCTCACTTGAGCAAATTGGATCATGCTTTATTTGGGTTCTTTTTTTGCCTTTCTCTGGATCAACTGTGAGTAAAGGAATGTATATATGGAGATTTTCTATTTGTGTGTGTGTTTGTTTTTCTCTCTGTGGGTTTAACTTGATGAACTTGTGTCTTCTTTCAACCAGACTAACTATGTAAGTAAAGGGTGATAGATTCATCTTCCCTTAGAAAAAATGACCACCATGAGAAGAATGGATAGGAAAAGCAAACTAAGCTATGGAAAGAACAAAAAGCCTGCACTTATCTATACATATTGGTTTTTCAACATTGTAGGTTGCCATTACTAAATGTTTATAAAGGTGCTTTTGTTGTAATTTTTTTAGATAAGGGTGAAGTTCCTCTTTAAGATGCTGCTTCCACTGAGATTTGGGGTGCAGATTCATGTGTCTCCTCATCTGGGGCGGACTGACAACTCATGGGGCGCCTGGGCAATAGGGGATCATGGGGCCCCTGTGTCCTTGCCCAAACTCAAAAAAGCCTATGAAAAAGGTACCAGGGGCATCTCATGGGGCCCCCTACTGACCCCGGGCAGTGCCGAGTTTCCAAATGGTCAGTCCGCCCCTGCTCCTCATGCATGTTCTACTGAAATGACTGATAGTTCTACTATAACTGATACCCAGCAGACATTGCAGAATTTAGTGATAATGATTTGTGGGGAAATTCGTCATCAGACACTGAAAACGATTTTGCGACTTTGCTCAGCAATGTGCGAACTTATTATGGCGCTATATTTCAAATTTCAGTGTTTTTGGTTTGATTATATTATTGAATTAAATGTATTATTATTATATTATTATTTTTTATGATTATTTATTAAATTATAATTTATGATTTTGTGTTTCAAATTTTATCATACCGGGGATGTTTACTAGACTCTTGTTCGGACAGATTTCAGTGAGTTGAGGTGAGCACAGATAAACCATACATGTGAAGGCAATCAGGAACAGCACTGCAGCAAGGAGTTTCATTTCAGAAATTTCCCCAGCAGCACTTTTTTCTGTTGCTAGATGTTCTCAGCCTGAAGGCCAGCATCATTCATACTACTTCCTCTGAGCCCAGGTCATACCAGACTCTTCCCAGCCTGTGACTGGACAATGAAAGGAGAAGCAGCACAATGAGCTCATCTGTCACTCTCTCTTCTATCAGCATAATTCAGAACTTTAACTCATACAGGGACTACAAGCTGAAACCACTATAGTGTTTCCATCTGAGAGCCCTCATATTCCATTTACAGAGGAAAGGAGAGGAAAGTGCAGATATACATCTTCCATTCTTGGGGTGTCTGGAACCAAAAAGGGGGATCTTTGTCTATCTACCTTTGGATCTGGAGATATTGCTACACCCAAGGCGGATGAGAGTGTGGAAGAGGGAGGATCCGTGTGGTCTCTGGAGCTGTACACCTGGCTGGTCTTTCGGATTATATCATACACAGCCGCATTTTAAATGTGCGGTCGGTGAGTGCGCAATCTTGCTGTTTTCCAGTCACCTAATGAGGAGAAGACCTGCACATATTTGATTTTATTATTTTGATTTTATTGTTATGAGAAAGACTCTCTATATATACCATTTTATTACATTTCAGCGCTGCACTATATATATATAATGTTTCTGTTATGAGGTTTAGTGATCCCTTGAAGTGTTCCAGCAGCTGGTTTTTCTGAGCGCTGCTATATTCATTATTCAGATTTCAGTGAGTTATTCCTAAATATTACAGCCTACAATAAAAAAAACTACATATTTCCATGCAAACAAAAAGTACCGCTTTCAGCACCAAAAATCTGAAATAATCATACCGCCAGGGAGGTTAAACTTAGAACAGCGGATGTATAAAAAAAAGGTCCAGATTATAGAGCTATGTGGAGCTGCTCTGCAGATAGTAGTGGCCTGTGATTATATAGCAGTGGCTTCCAGTGAAATAGGATGCCAGATCCCTCCAGTTCTCTGCCAGCTGCTCTGAATGAAACTCTTCCTCACTGCTGTTTTGCCTCTCCCTCGTTTTCCTCTTCTACAACCTCTGGTGCCCACATATAGTCTGCCATCTTCCTCACCAAAGGAGTCTACTTTGCATTAAGCTGCAGCTGGAGAAACATCACTGCCTATTGCTGCTCCCTGGATGATGTATCCTCTCTCTTTACCCCCGGAGCTCTCTTCCTCAACATTGGATAGCATTACTGTGTGTCCTACTGCAGCAAGTTAGTGATGGTGTGCTGAAACAATTCAGCTTACTCCTTTATGCCAGTTTTTAGAATGTATTTGCAACTATTGCAGACAACTTGCAGACTACCTCCTTTGTGTGCTCTGACTGTATAGCATGCCTACTGAGTAGAAGAATTGTAATCAAGCCTTAGCAGATTTCAGAGATTTCAATTATACAGTCAGATTATAATCACTTTATAACATTCAAATGGCCCTATTAAAGTAAAGTGAAATATGCAATCTTCAGTATTCCATACAGTCTAAAGAGAATTCACTTTTTAGTGGCTAATTGACTACATTCACAGACTATAATAAAATCTGATTAGTTAAGAGACTAGTGCATTTTAAAACAATCAAGGGAAAGTATTTGATAAAACCTTAAATGCCACAAGGCTGTCTCCTATTTACCATAGCCTACTAGACTATAGCTATTGCCATCCCTGACAAAGAGAAAATAAGTAATTTTACAGGTATCACCCCTCACTTAGAGAATAAAGATACATTGTGCGGTGTGTGTTTTGTGTTAGGGACTTTTCACATGGGAGCACACAGCTCCATTCAGCAGGGGATCCCTAAATACATCTCTGTTGATTTGGAACAGAATATGTCAGTTTAGTTTTTTAGCCATGTTTTGACAGCAGATATGTGTTAAACATATTGGCTGCAGATTTGTGTCTCTTTACATCAGGCTACCAACAATCCATCATGTTTAGGTCTGGAAAAACAGAAAAGGGCACATTTCTTTTCTGTTTTGCAGACCAGGACAGACCTGGAGGTAGGTGGAAGCAAACAAACATGTATCCATCTGCTCTTAGAACTGTATGGAGCCCATGTGAAAGGGGCTTTAGAGGGCTTTTAGCTTTTCTCGTAGAAGTATTATTACAAGACTCAAAGTTTATCCACTACTACTTCCCTGTTGGAAACCTAGCTGTCAAAAGTGATCTTGAGACATGGTAGACTTTTAGGTACTCTTAACAAAGGGGAGCACCCCAAGACATAATAACTAGTGATGGGCCAAACACCCCCCTGTTCGGTTCGCGGTCAAACATTTGAACCTACCGAAAGCTCGACCGCAATCTCCGAGCAGGGGCAATTCACTAAACATTATTTTACATCTGAGTATGCGGTAAGATAGACAGCTAGTAAAATACCACAAAAGTTATATTATTAAATCATGCTGTATTTTAGTAGTGAAGACATTATTTAATGTTTCAGATGTCAGTGGGGTTCCCAGCTGACAGCTGAATGTAAAAAAAATAGCTGGCATTGCCGGACAATTTAAAAAAAAAAAAAAAGAACGGCGTGGGGTTTCCCCCAATTCATACCAAGTCCTTTGGGTCTGGTATGGATTTGGAGGGGGAACCCCCATGCAAACATGTCAAAAAATGGTGTGGGGGTCCCCCCAAAATCCATGCCAGACCCTTATCTGAGCCTGCAGCCTGGCAGGTCAGGAAAGGGGAGGCAAGGGCCTCTTCCCCACAACCGTGGCTGGTAGTTGTCGGGGTCTGTAGGTGGGGGGCTTATTGGAATCTGGAAGTCCCCTTTAACAAGGGGTCCCCCAGATCCCAGCCCCCCATGTAAATGAGTATGGGGTACATAGTACTGCTACCCATTCACAAAAAAAATTGTAGTGTAAAAATGAAAGGAGACAGTCTTTGGCAAATAATTTATTAAAAACAAAAATAAATGCCAGCCCAAAAAAAAATAAAAAAAAATTATCCGCTCTCGATGTTGGCTCCCGCCACCTGACAGCTGCACCGGGATTACAGTTTTTAAATACTGTGATGATGTCACAAGGGGTCAGGGTCACCTCTGCCCTTTTGTGACGTGATCATTCTGCTGTGATTAGCCAAAGCATTGCACCTGACCTGTGATCAGGTGCATTGCTTTGGCCAATCACAATGCACTGTCAGAGCTCAGTGCATCATGGGGCCCAGCGGGCGAACAGCCTGCCAAATGTCCTTACAGTTCGTGTGTTCGGTGAACACACAAATGGCCCATGGTCAAGTAGAACTTATGTTCACCTCGAACCTGAAGCTCAACCCTAATATTAACTAGTAACAGAGTTAGCTGTTCTTGAAATGGACAATGCTGCAATAGACTGCACTGCTCTGCACACCAGAACATTGAAATCTATATAAATGGACAGATGTCTTTGCAAAGCAGAGCACTGGATGGCTACTCTAAAGTTTCACCAGTGACTTCAGGTTAGTGTGATCCTATCTTATTTTATGCCTGCTTACAGAGAGAAAGTCTTTCTCCTTTTCCTTTTTCATTTGAATTCCAGGTAAAACATTTTTTAATTGCCAATGGAAAAAAATGGAATGTATGTCAAGCTTTTATTCTTGCCTAAGCCTCATTATGAAGATTTCCCTTAATTTCATGCCCAGAGGCAAGATAGTGTCAAGGCCCTACCTTTTCCCAGAGATTGTGCGGCTTCATGTGCTGGCGTCCATCTTGGGTTTCTGCAGAGCATGGTGGGAGTCTTTTATGCCTTCAGGTCTCTGAGTTCCATCCCCCAGAGGGGTATGTCTGAGCACATATAAGCCTGTGATCCGCACATGCCCTTTGCACTTGTATCTTGTGTCTTTGTGTAGCTACAGCTCTGTTTATACTCTTGTGACTCTTCTGGAATCTGACTCGGCTTGTGACTAAACCATTCTCTGTGGTTTCCTTTGATCTGACCTTCCGTTGCTGAACCCGGCCCGTGACCTGTGATTCTCGTCTACTGTTCCGTACCGTTTTGTCCCATTGTTGTCGACCCGGCCCGCCTGACTACGCTATTGTCATTTCTACCAGCTACGCCATTGGCGGTGGCCATTACTGCAGCCGGGGTGTCTCGGGGGCTGCGACCTGGTTCCTGGCTGCGTCAAGTCCATCCCCACCATCAGGGGCCCTGGGGAAGGGCAGCCTGGGACTTAGACTCCGCGCCCTGAGAGACTTCGGTCTGTTGGTGGTGGTTGCCGCCAGTCAGTGCGTTACCCTGCCACTAGGCCTACCTGTCCGTTCCACAGCCCTGCCCTGAGAGATAGTACACTTTATATCTATTCCTAGATTGTAAGCTTGAAAGAGCAGGACCCTCGAACCCCTCGTGTATTGTATTGTACCGTATTGCCTCATGTTCTGTCCCCCTCGCTAATGTACAGCGGTGAGCAAACCCTTTGGCGCTATAAATACTGTATAATAATATTAATATATATATATATATATATATATATATATATATATTTAGCAAGCACTATTTATTTTAACTATGGTTCTAAGCCCTGGTTTTCACTGATGTGAATTGTCATGCGATCTGACCATTAAAACCGCCTGACAAATCTCTTAAAATGATTGGCAATGGAACTGCTCTAATTGGTGCGACTCTGACTTTGTTGGAGTCGTACTGATTAGAAAAGTAGTTCCTGCACTACTTTTCCCAATTTGGGGTGCGACTTGCATTGACCTCTGTGCATGAATTTGCACAGATGTCTATGAATTTGCACCTGAAGTCAACTTCTATCCAACTTTGAAATCGTACATCTTCAACTGAAGTCACACAATTTCAAAGTCGATCCAGTGTGAACCAGAGCTAAATAGAATTTCTTTCCTGTGAAAAACCCAAATCTTTACCCTCAATACTGTTACACTTTTAGATTTCAGTTTTACTTGTCTTATATACCAATCTATCTCTTTGAAACTGTACTTTCTTTTTTCAGTAAGAAAACTGCTTCTTTTCAGTGTGATCATTCAGATATAGTCTGTTTTCAGAAAACCCATTTTTTTGCTTCTACCCCTACTATCCTGCGCTCCACCTGTCCTCAGTTTTACACTGCTTCAGCGGCAAGAAAGCATAGGGTCTAGATATACTGTAGTTGTATTGCTCTGTACAGCTTGTATGTGCCGAACAAACTAAAGACCTAGGGGGCATGTAGCTGTTATTTATGGTTTCGATGTAAGACACTCCTGTAGCCATTGCCACTTATTTTACCCCAAATTTGTGTCAGCAAGGCTTTCTTACCTATTTCCTGCAGATGCTTGATTTAGGGTTGCCACTAGAGATGAGCGAATTATTCAAAAATTTGATTCGGCTGATTCGCCGAATTTGCGGAATAAATTCGATTCGATGCAAATTTATTCGCTGCGAATTTAACTTATTAAAAGGGTTTCTAGGCTTCAGAGAGCCTTTATATTAGTGCAGAACACTGTACCTTTAATTTAAATGCCCTTGGAGTCTGCTGGGGAAGAGAAATAATACTGTCAGTCAGTATGACATGCAGATGAGTGCCGTCGATCTTAGAATCACCGCACACTTCACTCATTTGGGCAGTCACGGGGCACGACGAAGAAGATGAAGAAGAAGATGAAGAAGAAGATGAAGAAGAAGAAGAAGAAGAAGATGAAGAAGAAGAGGAAGATGAAGAAGAAGAAGATGATGATGAAGAAGAAGATGATGATGAAGAAGAAGATGATGAAGAAGAAGAAGAGGAAGAAGAAGAAGAAGAAGGAGAAGATGATGAAGAAGAAGATGATGAAGAAGAAGAAGATGAAGAAGAAGGAGAAGATGAAGAAGAAGAAGATGAAGAAGAAGAAGAAGAAGATGAAGAAGAAGAAGAGGAAGAAGAAGAGGAAGAAGAAGAGGAAGAAGAAGAAGAAGATGAGGATGAAGAAGAAGAAGATGAGGATGAAGAAGAAGAAGAAGATGAGGATGAAGAAGAAGATGAAGAAGATGAGGATGAAGAAGATGAAGAAGAAGAAGATGATGAAGAAGAAGATGATGAAGAAGAAGAAGATGAAGAAGAAGAAGAAGTGTCAAGGTCCTACCTTTTCCCTGTGGTTATGTTACTTCATGTGCTGGTGTCCATCTTGGATTCTGCTGTGCATGATGGGAGCCCTTTTATGCCTTCAGGTTTCTGTGGTCCATCCTCCAGAGGGGTGTGGCTGATGACATATAAGCCTGTGGCCCGCACATGCTCTTTGCACTTGTGTCTTGTGTCTTTGTGTTGCTGTTACTCTGTTCTGACTCTCGTGACTCTCCTGGTATCTGATTCGGCTTGTCTTGACTATTCTTTGTATTCTCCTTTGATCTGACCCTCTGTTGCTGAACCCGGCTCGTGACCTGTGATTCTCGTCTGCTGTCCTGTACTGTCCTGTCCTGTTGTTGTTGACCCCGGCTTGTCTGACTACTCTTTTGTCTCTTCCACCAGCTACACGCCATTGGCGGCGGCCATTACCGCAGCTGAGATGTCTCGGGGGCCGCGACCTGGTTCCTGGCTGCGTCAAGTCCATCCCCACCATCAGGGGCCCTGGTGAAGGGCAGCCTGGGACTTAGACTCCGCGCCCTGAGGGACTTCGGTCTGTGGGTGGTGGTTGTCGTCAGCCAGTGCGTTACATTGTTAGGCCTGCCTGTCCGTTCCTCAGCTCCTGTCCTGACAAGAAGAAGATGAAGAAGATGAAGAAGAAGAAGAAGAAGATGAGGATGAGGAAGAAGAAGAAGAGGATGAGGAAGAAGAAGAAGAAGATGAGGATGAAGAAGAAGAATATGAGGATGAAGAAGAAGGAAAATAAGAAGAAGAAGGAAAATAAGAAGAAGAAGAAGGAAAATAAGAAGAAGAAGAAGGAAAATAAGAAGAAGGAAAACAAGAAGAAGAAGAAGGAAAACAAGAAGAAGAAGAAGAAGGAAAATAAGAAGAAGAAGAAGGAAAATAAGAAGAAGAAGAAGAAGAAGAAGAAGAAGAAGAAGAAGGAAAATAAGAAGAAGAAGAAGAAGAAGAAGAAGGAGGAAAATAAGAAGAAGAAGAAGAATGAAAATAATAATAATAAGAAGAATGAAAATAATAATAAGAAGAAGAAGAATGAAAAGAAGAAGGAGAAGAAGAAGGAGAAGAAGAAGGAGAAGAAGAAGGAGAAGAAGAAGGAGAAGAAGAATGAAAAGAAGAAGGAGAAGAGGAATGAAAAGAAGGAGAAGAAGAAGGAGAAGAAGAAAGAGAAGAAGAATGAAAAGAAGAAGGAGAAGAAGAATGAAAAGAAGAAGGAGAAGAAGGAGAAGAAGAATGGAAATAATAATAATAATAAGAAGAAGAATGAAAATAAGAAGAAGAAGAAGAATGAAAATAAGAAGAAGAATGAAAATAATAATAATAATAAGAAGAAGAATGAAAAGAAGAAGGAGAAGAAGAATGAAAAGAAGAAGGAGAAGAAGAATGAAAAGAAGAAGGAGAAGAAGAATGAAAAGAAGAAGGAGAAGAAGAAGGAGAAGAAGAATGAAAATAAGAAGAAGAAGAAGAATGAAAATAATAAGAAGAATGAAAATAAGAAGAATTCCAGTACAGCAAAAAGTGTATCTGCAGAGAGCTCCTCTATTTCTGACAGTTCTCTGACAGTTCCTTCACATTTACAGCGGTTGAAACATTGTATCTATTTGTTTCCGAATAAAAACATCTGTATCCTAAATGGAAACAAATAGATACAATGTTTCAACCGCTTTAAATGTGAAGGAACTGTCAGAGAACTGTCAGAAATAGCGGAGCTCTCTGCAGGGACACTTTTTGCCGGCTGTAGAAGGGATGAAAATCGGCCGATCGGGAAAAATTCGATTCGTGCATCCGAAGTTTGCTAATTTTCGGATTCGGTGCGAATTGAATTTTTCCTAATATTCGAAACGAATTCCACTTCGCCAAGTTTGATTCGCTCATCTCTAGTTGCCACCTCATCCCTTTAAACCCTAACACATATTAATTACACAGGTTCTGAAGCTAATTTATTGCAGATAAGGCACTAAGTGAGTTTACTAACCTCCTAATCAGCCACAGAACCTGTGCAAATAATATGTGTTCACTTTTAAAGGGATGAGGTGGCAACCCTAGCTTGATTCTTACACCAAGGAGATGCTGCTATTGTGTAGGGATTCCAACCTGTTGCTGCACCACTATAAAGACCACTAAATCCCTGGCAATACCACCACCTCTACGCCTGATGTAGCCTCATCCAGGCAGTATTGTAATCTCTTATTCCTACACTATCTAGCAGACACCTGGAGGGAAATGTATCTAGGCAAAGAGACCTATGTATTCTATTTAAACTCTCATAATATATTTTCCCATATTGACCATATTTTTTTTTTAAATATGACTCTGCCTTGATAATACTTCCAAACTCATGGTCCAATTATGACGCTGTGAGGTTGATTTACTAAAACTGGAGAGTGCAAAATCTGCTGCAGCTTTATATAGAAACCAATCAGCTTCCTTTTTTTTTTGTCAAAGCTTAATTGAAAAAGCAGCCGTTAGAAGCTGATTGGCTATCATGTAGCACTGCACCAGATGTTGCACTCTATAGTTTTAGTAAATCAACCCCTGTGAGTCTGGCTCTCACCCTATAGCTCAATTGAAGAGAGGAGTTGTCCTGGTTTCTAAGCATCAGATTTCCCAATAGGCATTGTAGGTATATACAGTCATGGCCGAAATTGTTGGCACCCTTGATATTTTTCCTGAAAATCAAGTATTTCACACAAAAAAGGTATTGCATTAACACATGTTTTGCTATACACATGTTTATTCCCTTTGTATGTATTGGAACAAATATAAAACAGAGGCAGAAAAGCAAATATGACATAATGTCACACAAAACCCCAAAAATGGGCTGGACAAAAGTATTGGCACCCTTAACTTAATATTTGGTTGCACACCCTTTGGAAAACATAACTGAAATCAGTCGCTTCCTATAACCATCAATAAGCTTCTGACACCTCTCACCCGGAATTTTGGACCACTCTTCCTTTGCAAACAGCTCCAGGTCTCTCTTATTGGAAGGACACCTTTTCCCAACAGCAATTTTAAGATCTCTCCACAGGTGTTCAATGGGATTTAGATCTGGGCTCATTGCTGGCCACTTCAGAACTCTCCAGCGCTTCTTTGCCATCCATTTCTGAGTGCTTTTTGACGTATGTTTGGGGTCATTGTCCTGCTGGAAGACCCAGGATCTTGGACGCAAACCCAGCTTTCTGACACTGGGCCCTACAGTGCGACCCAAAATCCTTTGGTAATCCTCAGATTTCATGATGCCTTGCACACAGTCAAGGCACCCAGTGCCAGAGGCAGCAAAACAACCCCAAAACATCATTGAACCTCCACCATATTTTACCGTAGGTACTGTGTTTTGTTCTTTGTAGGCCTCATTCCGTTTTCGGTAAACAGTAGAATGATGTGCTTTACCGAAAAGCTCTATCTTGGTCTCATCTGTCCACAAGACGTTTTCCCAGAAGGCTTTTGGCTTACTCAAGTACATTTTGGCAAACTGTAGTCTTGCTTTTTTATGTCTCTGTGTCAGCAGTGGGGTCCTCCTGGGTCTCCTGCCATAGCGTTTCATTTCATTTAAATGTCGACGGATAGTTCGCGCTGACACTGATGCTCCCTGAGCCTGCAGGACAGCTTGAATGTCTTTGGAACATGTTTGGGGCTGCTTATCCACCATCCGGACTATTCTGCGTTGCAATCTTTCATCAATTTTCCTCATCCGTCCACGACCAGGGAGATTAGCTACAGTGCCATGGGTTGCAAACTTCTTGATAATGTTGCGCACTGTGGACAAAGGCAAATCTAGTTCTCTGGAGATGGACTTGTAACCTTGAGATTGTTGATATTTTGCCACAATTTTGGTTCTCAGGTCCTCAGACAGTTCTCGTCTCCTCTTTCTGTTGTCCATGCTTAGTGTGGCACAGACAGACACACAATGCAAAGGTTAAGTGAACGTCTCTCCTTTTTATCTGCTTTCAGGTGTGATTTCTATATTGCCCACACCTGTTACTTGCCCCAGGTGAGTTTACAGGAGCATCACATGCTTGTAACATTCTTATTTATCCGCAGTTGTGAAAGGGTGCCAATACTTTTGTCCAGCCCATTTTTGGAGGTTTGTGTGACATTATGTCGAATTTGCTTTCTTTCCTCCCTTTTTTTGTTTTGTCCCAATACACACAAAGGGAATAAACATGTGTATAGCAAAACATGTGTTAATGCAATACGTTTCGTGAGAAATACATGATTTCCTGGAGAAATATCAAGGGTGCCAACAATTTCGGCCATGACTGTACATGGCTCTGGCTCAGCACTGCCACAGTGGAAATACACCATGCTGAGAAGAGGGACATAGACACAATGAGTAAACTGGGCAAGTCTGCTAAACAAGTCTCTGACCATCTCTAGTGTCATGCCTGCAGTTTCTATCAATCTCTTGTGCCCTGTCTGTAGTCTCTAGCAATCTCTTATGCCATGTGTGCAGTCTTTTGTGCCATGTCCGCAGTCTCTGCCTATTTCTTGTCTGCAGTCTCTGACCATCTCTTGCACCATGTCTGCAGTCTCTGACCATTTCTTGTGCCATGTCTGCAGTCTCTGACCACCTCTTGTATCATGTACAAAGTCTGTGACCATCTCTTGTGCCATGTCTGCAATCTCTGGTCATCTTTTGCACCATGTCTGCAGTCTCTAACCATCTCTTGTTCCATGTCTGCAGTCTCTGACCATCTCCAGTATCATGTCTGCAGTCTCTAGCCATCTGTTGTGCCATTTCCATAATCTCTAACAATCTCCTGTGCCATGTCTGCAGTCTCTGATCATCTCTTGTGTCATGTCTGCAGTCTCTGACCCTCTCTTGTGCCATATCCTCAGTCTCTGACTATTTCTTGCACCATGACTACAGTCTCTGACCATCTCTTGAGACATGTCTGCAGTCTATGACCATCTCTTGTATCATGTAGAAAGTCTATGACCATCTCTTGTGCCATGTCCGCAGTCTCTGACCATCTCTTGTATCATGTAAAAAAGTCTCTGATCATCTTTTGTGCCATGTCTACAGTTTCCAATCATTTATTGTGCCATGTCTGCAGTCTCTGACCATCTCCTGCAACATTTCCATAGTCTCTGACCATCTCTTAAGCCATGTATGCAGTCTCTGACCATCTCTTATGCCATGTCCGCAGTCTCTGACCATTTCTTGCATCATGTCTGCAGTCTCTGACCATTTCTTGCGCCATGTCTGAAGTCTCTGACCATCTCTTGTATCATGTCTGCAGTCTCTGACCATCTCTTGCGCCATGTCTGCAGTCTCTGATCATCTCTTGTGCCATGTTTGCAGTCTCTGACCATCTCTTGTGCTATGTCTGCAGTCTCTGATCATCTTTTGTTCCATGTCTGCAGTCTCTGATCATCTCTTGTATTGTGCACAAAGTCTCTTACTATCTCTTGTATCATGTACAAAGTCTCTGACTATCACTTGTATCATGTCCGCAGTTTCTGACCATCTCCTGTGCCATGTACACAGTCTCTGACCATCTCTAGCATCATGTCCGCAGTCTTTAACCATCTCTTAAAATCATGTCCACAGTCTCTAACCATCTCTTACATCATGTCCACAGTACAAGAATATTGTATCATGTCCCTGCAAGACACTTTAACAGATGAACTAATGTACCATTAGTTAACTAAGAACTGATGTACCATTGGTGGATTTGGTTTTGGAGGAGCATAAAGTGACCGTCCTTAGTAATCTGATACAACCTGCTTCCCAAAACAAGTTAAAATGAGAAGTTTGTATCACACAACGTGAGTTGGATCTTCTTGTAGTGTCTCAGTATTTTCAAAATGATCCCTGCCCTATTTATCTACCATATATATGCTTCCAAATCCCCATACTGACTAGGACTAATGTTCACCCTATTTATTTTACAATTAATTTTATTATAGACAGAAAAACAACAGAGAAACAGTCAGAGACAAGCTTATTGACACAAAAAAAGTAAGGTGTACAATTCTGTTGATGAAGGACATAACAAATGCACTGAAATATTAACACGGAGATACACAGAGTACAAAAACACAATCTCTAAAAGGATGGAATGAAACCCTATAAACAGCAAATAGTAACCAAGGAGCTGACAGGCAAGTACCAAGGATAGTCACCAAAGTCGCATACAGATGATAGGAAAAGCTGAGCCTGAAGTCTCACTGGATGCACATCAGAACTCTACACCAAGGATTTTTGAGAAAGTCCAACCCGTGTATAAGACATTACAGGCATTATTCTCTAGGAGTATCACAATCAGTGCATGTAACATAAAAACTGACAGAAACAATAGAAAGAAAGGGAAAGAAAAGAGAAAAGCAGAGAAAGAGGAAACAAGAATAGTAAAGACAAAGAAAGGGCTTCAGGGGATCGCACCAGGAGAATCTTATATCAACAGGAGGGTCTGGTCAAATCTAGACGGTTGAGATACTCACAACATGATCACATTTTGGGAAGCAAACACCCAAGGTATTTTCTGAAAGATATAGTGAGTACTTTTAAAATGTAATTTTTTGCCACAAGTTTTTGGAAAATTCAGCATAGGCATACTTAAAATTACATAGTATGAAGATACCAGTGTGAAACTTCATAGCCTAGCCACATGGGGCCAAAAAACCAAGGAGCCCCTTCAGGCTTTCTAGGGTCATAAATTGCTCATCTGATTTCCTGACTATCAAAATTTTAAACACTGTGATGGTGATTGGGGACACTGTAACTGGCTGAACTATTAGGGCTCATTCATACATAAGGTTAGGAGATGGTAATTCATTTGGAGTGCCAAAGCAGTGAAAACACCCACAAAATGTCACATTGTGTAAAAATATCCCAAGGTATATTCTGACAGGCATGGTGAGTCTTTTGAAGACCTTATTTTTTCCCCACATGTTTTTGGAACATATGGAATGCAATTATATTTTTTTTTACAAAGCATTGTCAATTAATAAGATATTTCTAAATATTAAGATATTTCTCCATTATGTATGATCATCACCACAGCAGTATAATGTCGCCATAGTGACAGTGCACTTGTACTGGTGACAGTATGGGGGGAAAAAAAATATATATATATTTATTATTATTATACAGGATTTATATAGCGCCAACAGTTTGCTCAGCACTTTACAATATAACGAGAGACAATACAGTAACAATACAGTCCAATACAAGAGGGATTTGAGGGCCCTGCTCCTTGGAGCTTACAATCTAGGAGATATATATATATATACAGTCATGGCCGAAATTGTTGGCACCCTTGATATTTCTCCAGGAAATCATGTATTTCTCACGAAACGTATTGCATTAACACATGTTTTGCTATACACATGTTTATTCCCTTTGTGTGTATTGGGACAAAACAAAAAAAGGGAGGAAAGAAAGCAAATTCGACATAATGTCACACAAACCTCCAAAAATGGGCTGGACAAAAGTATTGGCACCCTTTCACAACTGCGGATAAATAAGAATGTTACAAGCATGTGATGCTCCTGTAAACTCACCTGGGGCAAGTAACAGGTGTGGGCAATATAGAAATCACACCTGAAAGCAGATAAAAAGGAGAGACGTTCACTTAACCTTTGCATTGTGTGTCTGTCTGTGCCACACTAAGCATGGACAACAGAAAGAGGAGACGAGAACTGTCTGAGGACCTGAGAACCAAAATTGTGGCAAAATATCAACAATCTCAAGGTTACAAGTCCATCTCCAGAGAACTAGATTTGCCTTTGTCCACAGTGCGCAACATTATCAAGAAGTTTGCAACCCATGGCACTGTAGCTAATCTCCCTGGTCGTGGACGGATGAGGAAAATTGATGAAAGATTGCAACGCAGAATAGTCCGGATGGTGGATAAGCAGCCCCAAACATGTTCCAAAGACATTCAAGCTGTCCTGCAGGCTCAGGGAGCATCAGTGTCAGCGCGAACTATCCGTCGACATTTAAATGAAATGAAACGCTATGGCAGGAGACCCAGGAGGACCCCACTGCTGACACAGAGACATAAAAAAGCAAGACTACAGTTTGCCAAAATGTACTTGAGTAAGCCAAAAGCCTTCTGGGAAAACGTCTTGTGGACAGATGAGACCAAGATAGAGCTTTTCGGTAAAGCACATCATTCTACTGTTTACCGAAAACGGAATGAGGCCTACAAAGAACAAAACACAGTACCTACGGTAAAATATGGTGGAGGTTCAATGATGTTTTGGGGTTGTTTTGCTGCCTCTGGCACTGGGTGCCTTGACTGTGTGCAAGGCATCATGAAATCTGAGGATTACCAAAGGATTTTGGGTCGCACTGTAGGGCCCAGTGTCAGAAAGCTGGGTTTGCGTCCAAGATCCTGGGTCTTCCAGCAGGACAATGACCCCAAACATACGTCAAAAAGCACTCAGAAATGGATGGCAAAGAAGCGCTGGAGAGTTCTGAAGTGGCCAGCAATGAGCCCAGATCTAAATCCCATTGAACACCTGTGGAGAGATCTTAAAATTGCTGTTGGGAAAAGGTGTCCTTCCAATAAGAGAGACCTGGAGCTGTTTGCAAAGGAAGAGTGGTCCAAAATTCCGGGTGAGAGGTGTCAGAAGCTTATTGATGGTTATAGGAAGCGACTGATTTCAGTTATGTTTTCCAAAGGGTGTGCAACCAAATATTAAGTTAAGGGTGCCAATACTTTTGTCCAGCCCATTTTTGGGGTTTTGTGTGACATTATGTCATATTTGCTTTTCTGCCTCTGTTTTATATTTGTTCCAATACATACAAAGGGAATAAACATGTGTATAGCAAAACATGTGTTAATGCAATACCTTTTTTGTGTGAAATACTTGATTTTCAGGAAAAATATCAAGGGTGCCAACAATTTCGGCCATGACTGTATATATATATATACTGTCACCGAAGCAGTGCAATTGTGCAATTTCACTATGATGACACTGTACTGCTGTGGCTATTATTCAGTGAAAATGACTGCTGCACTGGCATACTACATCATCAGTGCAGCATCCAATGTCTCTGATCAATGGACAAAAAATATAATGTCACCATATGACACTGTACTACTTGTATGTGTGTGTGTGGGGGGGGGGGGTTGTATTTTTTTTTTACTCTCTGAATGCCTACTACAGTTGCAATGGCCGTAGTAAGCAATCGGTTCCATGTCACCCGTAGTAAGCAATCGGTTCCATGTCACAGCCACTAGGATATAGATGAGGAAACCTTTTTACAATCCATTCATGGTAATAAATTGTCACATTGTGTGTATATCTGCTTCACATCTGGCTTATTGCAATATGTGGGAGCTCTCATGTTCTGGGTGGATGTCATATGACATCCTCCCAAGAATGCGCCTCGAGTATGCCCCACTTTTCATGACTCGGCACAATCTGTCACCCTCTGTGTCCACTAACAGAGCAGATGACAGATCAGCAAACAGGGCTGCTGCTGGTACCATGTGATTGCTGTGACCAATCAAAGTAAATAACACGACAGTTGTACATAATGAATGGCTTAGTTTCATAGCCGTTTATCGTGTACTATTGTATTGCTTGCTTCGATCAGTCACAGTGATCACATGGTACAGACAGGGGCAATCACAGTTCATCTGTACCATGTGATTAGCTGGTGATTATTAAACAACACCAAAGTAAAGCTCTATTTGTGTGAACATAATGATAACAATTTAATTTGGGTACAGCGTTGCATAGCTGAGTAATTGTCACTGAAAGTGTGACAGCACTGAAAGCTGAAAATTGGCCTGGGCAGGGAGGGGCTGAAAGTATCTGACATTGACATGTGTTTTATATATATATATATATATATATATATATATATATGTTTTTGGGGTTTTTTTAAGACTAAACAAAAAATATACATCTATAAATCTATTTTAATATTTTTTAAAGCTAGGTAAATATTACATGCAAACATTTCATATTTACCACTTGCAGCTGGCCAATGGCACAGCTTTTCACTAAGTTAATTGCTACAATATTTCAAAAGTAGTTCAACAAAGTGTTATAGAATCACACTGTATTGAATTATATTTGTAAGATTTTAATAAAACTTCTGATACAAAGGCAAGCTCAACAAAATTTACCACATTATTACAGCTTTCCTGTAAATGTAAATGTCTGTCATAGCTGACCTATTTGAATGTTAGTTGCCTGGCTATGTCTGTCTATATATTTTACATCACTGACTCAGAATAAGCATACAGCAAGGTTATCAGACCTCCTTTTTCTATACCTGTTTTGTGTCAGTAACTGTATGGAAGCCAGCATAACAGTTAGAGTGAACATATTCAGGTGAAAAGCTGTAATGGCAGGCTGCATATTAATATCATCACAGGTTACCTTATTATATTTTAGTAACTTTGCTACAACATGATTATACGGGTAATGCAAGTCCAAGGGAAAAAAATATATATCTATAATAAAATGTTTCAGCTTATAGAACAATAACTGACGTAGTGCTTACTGAGAATCAGGTGACTTAGTGGTCCCATATAATAGTGTCACTCACAAATAATATTATGCATATATACACATATAAAAACAGGCAAGTGTATAAAGTGGCACTGGTGATAAAGTGCTAACAATGCAATAAAGTGACTAATTAGTGATATAGTATGTCACTATATAGTGACTGGTAATGTGTCAGGTGCCAAGAAATCAATGGATGATCCTTATATAGTCCAAAATAAAGTGCACAGGAGATTGTGATGATCTTCAGTATCTGGTGGTCTTATCCTGTATAATGGTGATGTGTCCAAAATGGTAAAGACTGCACACTTACCAGATGTGCAATCAATATGGGCATTTGGAGACTAATACTCTCAGTAACCTGGAGGTCCCTTTAAGGTGGAAGAGGGCTGGTCTGGTCTGATGTCCCTCACTGTTCAAAGCTCCGCTGTCAGCACTGGCACAACTGCTCTGTGGGTGGTGTAAGCTCCACAAGGAGCCCCAGAAAGAGGAGGCCGATAGCGTAATATTTTTTTAAAAAAGTAGGTTGTTTATTCCACACAATAGCAATGAACAGAGTAAGAAGGGGATAAAATAACTTTAACGGACCATATTCCAAATATGGCCGCCGGGACCCACGTGCCGGCAGCGTGATGTCACAACGCTGTAGCTCCTCCCCGACACGTTTCGTGCAAGAGCACATATTCATAGGGGGTGTGCATACAGCGTGGGACGTCAGGGCATTGTCTTATATAGGGTAACTGCCGCATGCGCACTTCGTGTGCACCATTTTCCCGTAGACCGCGTGTCTCCGTTTCCGTACAAACAACAAATAACATACACATATATGGTATTGCTGAGATCGTCAAGAGCTGGAGAATTTATTTTGGGTTGTTCTATTTATTTATTTCAGGTACTTATATAGCGCTGTCAATTTACGCAGCGCTTTACACATATATATGGTACATTCACATCAGTCCCTAACCCTCAAGGGGTGTACAATTTAAGGTCCCTAACTTACATTCATACATACTCATATTAGGGCAATTTAGACAGGAGCCAATTAACCAACCAGCATGTCTTTGGAGTGTGGAAGGAAACCGGAGTACCCAGAGGAAACCCACGCAGGCACAGGGAGAACATGCAAACTCCAGGCAGGTGGTGCCGTGGCTGGGATTCGAACCAATGACCCTAGTACTGCCAGGCAGAAGTGCTAAACATTTAGCCACTGTGCTGCCCCACACATGGAGGTAGGTTATGGTCGTAACAAGAAACACACAGCTAAATAAAAAAATGATTTTTTTTTACTATTTTGGGCCAGTTTTTCTTTGATAATGAAAAAAAATTAGGAGCTATCTATTACCATTTACCACCAAATGAAAGCCCAATTTGTCCTAAAAAAAAACAAGGTATAATCCACCTGGATGTACAAAGTAGTTGTGATGATATGTACGGTTTTACTAACACATGTCAACGTTGCAGAATTGTGCTTAGGCATTTACAGTAGATTTGTTTTACCCTTAGGAGTGAAGGAGTTAAAAGCTGAAAGTTTTAGTACTGTGTGTGTAGATTTATTTAAAATAACTGTGTATATATTTGGTTTCAAAGTTCAGTTACCACAACTAGTTTCTCGTCCAGAATAAAAAAACTGCTGACTGAAATTCTATACTTTATATACTTCTTTGAAGTTTCAAGGCAGTCATAAGAAAAAAAAATGGATCACTCCTTCTAGTTTTACTTTCAGATTTTTTGCAATAAATAAAGATAAACATTTCATAAGGTACACTTTCAAGTTTTATTTAAATGTAAAGTGTCAGAGAGGAATAAATCAAATGTAAACATACTTCTTACTGGAACTACCTTTCCCTCCCTGTTTTCCTTTAGCACAAATGTTATAAAAGAATTTCGGATTCTGTGTAATTTGGTACTTTACACATCTCCTGCATAATTTATAGAGTGCATATCATGTTGGAACAGATTGTATTTCAGTGAACAATGTGCTGTGATGCAGAATATTTATTACTGCTAAATCAAGTATTGCAGGACATTAGCAGCTTAACTAATCAGATATATATGTCAAAATAGTGTGGATTCAAAGATTTAAACCATACCTTTACCTTGTTTCACATTTTTTAGCTGAATGTGTGTTGTGGTTTAATAAATAATATTGCAATGAATGAACAGGATTTTGCAATTATGCTTAATTACTCATAGAAACTTGTATCAGCTATAGTAAGTTTACAGTGGTAACAGCATTGAATACTAATAACATATTTGTTGCTATGTTTTGTAACATTTTTTGCTTTGTTTTATTAAATTAAGGAAATGTAATAATATACTAACTGTGCACTAACTGTGCCTGTCAAAAAGAAATGTTGCTGTAAAAAGGGCCTGTAAACAATTTTTTTTTTGGGGGGAAGGGGGTAATATTTTTATTAATATAAAATATTTTACAAATGCATATCAAAAAAGCTCTATTCAATCAACAAAAACATTGAAACACATACATGACACAAGAGGAAGGGCAATGACAAACATACTAAAAGTTCAAAATCCTAAATCCCTGTTCAATTATCACAACATATATGTTCCTATAATGATGCTGTGATTGGCCCACAGCTACCACATGGTAGCTGGGCCAATCACAGCACCCTGTACCATGTGATAGCTGTGGGCCGGTCACAGCATACAATAGTAATCACAGCATACAATAGTAACTGCAGCTAGCATGAATGTAATCCATTTAAAACAGTGCACAACATTACTGTTAAAGTGATCACCACTGTAACAGCAAACCAAAGTGTCAAAAAAAACCAAAATCCCTAATCACCATCCCTCCCCCTTCCCAGAGTAGTGTCATCTTGTTGGCACTGAACTACTCTTCTAAAAGTATTTAAAAAAAAGTTAATAGACACAAAACAAAAATTACTATAATGTCACCTGTCAGTAACCCTGATCACCACCACACAAGTCATAGGATGATGCTGTGCTGCACTTGTGACAGCGCATAAAAATAAAATGTGAAACATTTTTTTTTTTTAATTTTTTCATCTCCCAAAAAACTGTGACAAAAAAAATACAACTTCAAAAAACTCACCATGCATCATACTAAATACCTTAAACTGTCTACTTACCAAAAAGAGGTCATTGGGGGGGGGGGGGTATTTGCACTGTCCTGTCATTTTAAGAGCCTCAAGAAACGAGATGGGCCATCCGTACATCAGAATTGATCAATTTTCACATATATATATATATATATATATATATATATATATATATATATATATAGTATATAAACTAAATCCCTGCACAACCTCACCCTCCACAAATCTTCCGTTCTCAAATACAACTCTAGCCTCCAATCTACTAAACAAACCTACTACAACACTCTCATCAAACCCTTCTCATCCAATCCTCGTCAACTCTTTTCTACCCTTAATTCCTTATAGAGATGAGCGAATTATTCAAAAATTCGATTCGGCTGATTCGACGAATTTGCGGGAGAAATTCGATTTGATGCAAATTTATTCGCCGCAAATTTAACTTATTTAAAGGGTTTCTAGGCTTCAGAGAGCCTTTATATTAGTGCAGAACACTGTACCTTTAATTTAAATGCCCTTGGAGTCTGCTGGGGAAGAGAAATAATACTGTCAGTCAGTATGACATGCAGATGAGTGCCGTCGATCTTAGAATCACCGCACACTTCACTCATTTGGGCAGTCACGGGGCACGGCGACGAAGAAGAAGAAGAAGAATGAAAAGAAGAATGAAAAGAAGAAGAAGAAGAATGAAAAGAAGAAGAAGAAGAATGAAAAGAAGAATGAAAAGAAGAAGAAGAATGAAAAGAAGAAGTAGAATGAAAAGAAGAATGAAAAGAAGAAGAAGAAGAATGAAAAGAAGAAGAAGAAGAATGAAAAGAAGAATGACAAGAAGAAGAAGAAGAATGAAAAGAAGAATGAGAAGAAGAATGAAAAGAAGAATTAAAAGAAGAATGAAAAGAAGAATTAAAAGAAGAATGAGAAGAATGAAAAGAAGAATGAAAAGAAGAAGAAGAATGAAAAGAAGAAGAATGAAAAGAAGAAGAAGAAGAAGAAGAAGAAGAATGAAAAGAAGAAGAAGAAGAATGAAAAGAAGAATGAAAAGAAGATGAAAAGAAGAAGAAGAAGAATGAAAAGAAGAATGACAAGAAGAAGAATGACAAGAAGAAGTAGAAGAATGAAAAGAAGAATGAAAAGAAGAAGAAGAATGAAAAGAAGAAGAAGAAGAATGAAAAGAAGAAGAAGAAGAATGAAAAGAAGAAGGAAAAGAAGAAGAAGAATGAAAAGAAGAAGAAGAAGAATGAAAAGAAGAAGAAGAAGAATGAAAAAAAGAAGAAGAAGAATGAAAAGAAGAAGAAGAAGAATGAAAAGAAGAAGAAGAAGAATGAAAAAAAGAAGAAGAAGAATGAAAAGAAGAATGAAAAGAAGAAGAAGAAGAATGAAAAGAAGAAGAAGAAGAATGAAAAGAAGAATGAAAAGAAGAAGAAGAAGAATGAAAAGAAGAAGAAGAAGAATGACAAGAAGAAGAAGAAGAATGAAAGGAAGAATGAAAAGAAGAAGAAGAAGAAGAAGAATGAAAAGAAGAAGAAGAAGAAGAATGAAAAGAAGAATGACAAGAAGAAGAAGAAGAATGACAAGAAGAAGAAGAATGAAAAGAAGAAGAAGAAGAATGAAAAGAAGAAGAAGAAGAATGAAAAGAAGAATGAAAAGAAGAAGAAGAATGAAAAGAAGAAGAAGAAGAATGAAAAGAAGAATGAAAAGAAGAAGAAGAAGAATGAAAAGAAGAAGAAGAATGAAAAGAAGAAGAAGAAGAAGAATGAAAAGAAGAAGAAGAAGAAGAAGAATGAAAAGAAGAATGAAAAGAAGAAGAAGAAGAATGAAAAGAAGAAGAATGAAAAGAAGAAGAAGAATGAAAAGAAGAATGAAAAGAAGAAGAAGAAGAAGAATGAAAAGAAGAAGAAGAATGAAAAGAAGAAGAAGAAGAATGAAAAGAAGAATGAAAAGAAGAAGAAGAAGAATGAAAAGAGAGAAGAAGAAGAAGAAGAAGAAGAAGAAGAAAAAGAAGAATGAAAAGAAGAAGAATGAAAAGAAGAAGAAGAAGAATGAAAAGAAGAAGAAGAAGAATGAAAAGAAGAATGAAAAGAAGAAGAAGAAGAATGAAAAGAAGAAGAATGAAAAGAAGAAGAAGAATGAAAAGAAGAAGAATGAAAAGAAGAATGAAAAGAAGAAGAAGAAGAATGAAAAGAAGAAGAAGAAGAATGAAAAGAAGAATGAAAAGAAGAAGAAGAAGAATGAAAAGAAGAAGAAGAAGAATGAAAAGAAGAATGAAAAGAAGAAGAATGAAAAGAAGAAGAAGAGTGAATGAAAAGAAGAAGAAGAAGAATGAAAAGAAGAATGAAAAGAAGAAGAAGAATGAAAAGAAGAATGACAAGAAGAAGAAGAAGAATGACAAGAAGAATAAGAAGAATGAAAAGAATAAGAAGAATGAAAAGAAGAATGAAAAGAATAAGAAGAATGAAAAGAAGAAGAATGAAAAGAAGAAGAATGAAAAGAAGAAGAAGAATGACAAGAAGAAGAATGAAAAGAAGAAGAAGAAGAATGAAAAGAAGAATGAAAAGAAGAAGAAGAAGAATGAAAAGAAGAAGAAGAAGAATGAAAAGAAGAAGAATGAAAAGAATAAGAAGAAGAATGAAAAGAAGATCGAAAAGAAGAAGAAGAAGAATGAAAAGAAGAAGAAGAAGAATGAAAAGAAGAAGAATGAAAAGAAGAATGAAAAGAAGAAGAAGAATGAAAAGAAGAAGAAGAAGAATGAAAAGAAGAAGAATGAAAAGAAGAAGAATGAAAAGAAGAAGAAGAAGAAGAATGAAAAGAAGAATGAAAAGAAGAAGAAGAATGAAAAGAAGAAGAAGAAGACTGAAAAGAAGAAGAAGAATGAAAAGAAGAATGAAAAGAAGAAGAAGAATGAAAAGAAGAAGAAGAAGAAGAATGAAAAGAAGAATGAAAAGAAGAAGAAGAATGAAAAGAAGAAGAAGAATGAAAAGAAGAAGTAGAAGAATGAAAAGAAGAAGAAGAAGAATGAAAAGAAGAAGTAGAAGAATGAAAAGAAGAATGAAAAGA
Source organism: Staurois parvus (assembly GCF_062004578.1). NCBI lineage: Eukaryota > Metazoa > Chordata > Amphibia > Anura > Ranidae > Staurois > Staurois parvus. Next base: position 16,552,648 of record NW_028317949.1, read on the forward strand.
AGAAGAAGAAGAATGAAAAGAAGAATGAAAAGAAGAAGAAGAAGAATGAAAAGAAGAAGAATGAAAAGAATAAGAAGAAGAATGAAAAGAAGAATGAAAAGAAGAAGAAGAAGAATGAAAAGAATAAGAAGAAGAATGAAAAGAAGAAGAATGAAAAGAAGAAGAAGAAGAATGAAAAGAAGAATGAAAAGAAGAAGAAGAAGACTGAAAAGAAGAAGAAGAATTAAAAGAAGAATGAAAAGAAGAAGAAGAATGAAAAGAAGAAGAAGAAGAATGAAAAGAAGAATGAAAAGAAGAAGAATGAAAAGAAGAAGAAGAAGAAGAATGAAAAGAAGAAGTAGAAGAATGAAAAGAAGAAGAAGAAGAATGAAAAGAAGTAGAAGAATGAAAAGAAGAATGAAAAGAAGAAGAAGAAGAATGAAAAGAAGAAGAAGAATGAAAAGAAGAATGAAAAGAAGAAGAAGAATGAAAAGAAGAAGAAGAAGAATGAAAAGAAGAAGAAGAAGAAGAATGAAAAGAAGAATGAAAAGAAGAAGAAGAAGAATGAAAAGAAGAATGAAAAGAAGAAGAAGAATGAAAAGAAGAATGACAAGAAGAAGAAGAAGAATGACAAGAAGAATAAGAAGAATGAAAAGAATAAGAAGAATGAAAAGAAGAATGAAAAGAATAAGAATGAAAAGAAGAAGAATGAAAAGAAGAAGAATGAAAAGAAGAAGAAGAAGAATGACAAGAAGAAGAATGAAAAGAAGAAGAAGAAGAATGAAAAGAAGAATGAAAAGAAGAAGAAGAATGAAAAGAAGAAGAAGAAGAATGAAAAGAAGAATGAAAAGAAGAAGAAGAATGAAAAGAAGAAGACGAAGAATGAAAAGAAGAATGAAAAGAAGAAGAAGAAGAATGAAAAGAAGAAGAATGAAAAGAATAAGAAGAAGAATGAAAAGAAGAATGAAAAGAAGAAGAAGAAGAATGAAAAGAAGAAGAAGAAGAATGAAAAGAAGAAGAATGAAAAGAAGAAGAATGAAAAGAAGAAGAAGAAGAAGAATGAAAAGAAGAATGAAAAGAAGAAGAAGAAGAATGAAAAGAAGAAGAAGAAGACTGAAAAGAAGAAGAAGAATGAAAAGAAGAATGAAAAGAAGAAGAAGAATGAAAAGAAGAAGAAGAAGAATGAAAAGAAGAATGAAAAGAAGAAGAAGAATGAAAAGAAGAAGAAGAATGAAAAGAAGAAGTAGAAGAATGAAAAGAAGAAGAAGAAGAATGAAAAGAAGAAGTAGAAGAATGAAAAGAAGAATGAAAAGAAGAAGAAGAAGAATGAAAAGAAGAATGAAAAGAAGAAGAAGAAGAATGAAAAGAAGAAGAATGAAAAGAATAAGAAGAAGAATGAAAAGAAGAATGAAAAGAAGAAGAAGAAGAAGAATGAAAAGAAGAAGAAGAAGAATGAAAAGAAGAAGAATGAAAAGAAGAAGAAGAAGAATGAAAAGAAGAATGAAAAGAAGAAGAAGAAGAATGAAAAGAAGAAGAAGAAGAATGAAAAGAAGAAGAAGAAGAATGAAAAGAAGAATGAAAAGAAGAAGAAGAAGAATGAAAAGAAGAAGAAGAAGAATGAAAAGAAGAATGAAAAGAAGAAGAATGAAAAGAAGAAGAAGAGTGAATGAAAAGAAGAAGAAGAAGAATGAAAAGAAGAATGAAAAGAAGAAGAAGAATGAAAAGAAGAATGACAAGAAGAAGAAGAAGAATGACAAGAAGAATAAGAAGAATGAAAAGAATAAGAAGAATGAAAAGAAGAATGAAAAGAATAAGAAGAATGAAAAGAAGAAGAATGAAAAGAAGAAGAATGAAAAGAAGAAGAAGAAGAATGACAAGAAGAAGAATGAAAAGAAGAAGAAGAAGAATGAAAAGAAGAATGAAAAGAAGAATGAAAAGAAGAAGAAGAAGAATGAAAAGAAGAATGAAAAGAAGAAGAAGAATGAAAAGAAGAAGACGAAGAATGAAAAGAAGAATGAAAAGAAGAAGAAGAAGAATGAAAAGAAGAAGAAGAAGAATGAAAAGAAGAAGAATGAAAAGAATAAGAAGAAGAATGAAAAGAAGAATGAAAAGAAGAAGAAGAAGAATGAAAAGAAGAAGAAGAAGAATGAAAAGAAGAAGAATGAAAAGAAGAAGAATGAAAAGAAGAAGAAGAAGAAGAATGAAAAGAAGAATGAAAAGAAGAAGAAGAAGAATGAAAAGAAGAAGAAGAAGACTGAAAAGAAGAAGAAGAATGAAAAGAAGAATGAAAAGAAGAAGAAGAATGAAAAGAAGAAGAAGAAGAATGAAAAGAAGAATGAAAAGAAGAAGAAGAATGAAAAGAAGAAGAAGAATGAAAAGAAGAAGTAGAAGAATGAAAAGAAGAAGAAGAAGAATGAAAAGAAGAAGTAGAAGAATGAAAAGAAGAATGAAAAGAAGAAGAAGAAGAATGAAAAGAAGAATGAAAAGAAGAAGAAGAAGAATGAAAAGAAGAAGAATGAAAAGAATAAGAAGAAGAATGAAAAGAAGAATGAAAAGAAGAAGAAGAAGAATGAAAAGAATAAGAAGAATGAAAAGAAGAAGAATGAAAAGAAGAAGAAGAAGAAGAATGAAAAGAAGAATGAAAAGAAGAATGAAAAGAAGAAGAAGAAGAATGAAAAGAAGAAGAAGACTGAAAAGAAGAAGAAGAATTAAAAGAAGAATGAAAAGAAGAAGAAGAATGAAAAGAAGAAGAAGAAGAATGAAAAGAAGAATGAAAAGAAGAAGAATGAAAAGAAGAAGAAGAAGAATGAAAAGAAGAAGTAGAAGAATGAAAAGAAGAAGAAGAAGAATGAAAAGAAGAAGTAGAAGAATGAAAAGAAGAAGAATGAAAAGAAGTAGAAGAATGAAAAGAAGAATGAAAAGAAGAAGAAGAAGAATGAAAAGAAGAATGAAAAGAAGAGAAGAATGAAAAGAAGAATGAAAAGAAGAAGAAGAATGAAAAGAAGAAGAAGAAGAATGAAAAGAAGAAGAAGAAGAAGAATGAAAAGAAGAATGAAAAGAAGAAGAAGAAGAATGAAAAGAAGAATGAAAAGAAGAAGAAGAATGAAAAGAAGAATGACAAGAAGAAGAAGAAGAATGACAAGAAGAATAAGAAGAATGAAAAGAATAAGAAGAATGAAAAGAAGAATGAAAAGAATAAGAAGAATGAAAAGAAGAAGAATGAAAAGAAGAAGAATGAAAAGAAGAAGAAGAAGAATGACAAGAAGAAGAATGAAAAGAAGAAGAAGAAGAATGAAAAGAAGAATGAAAAGAAGAAGAAGAATGAAAAGAAGAAGAAGAAGAATGAAAAGAAGAATGAAAAGAAGAAGAAGAATGAAAAGAAGAAGACGAAGAATGAAAAGAAGAATGAAAAGAAGAAGCAGAAGAATGAAAAGAAGAAGAATGAAAAGAATAAGAAGAAGAATGAAAAGAAGAATGAAAAGAAGAAGAAGAAGAATGAAAAGAAGAAGAAGAAGAATGAAAAGAAGAAGAATGAAAAGAAGAAGAATGAAAAGAAGAAGAAGAATGAAAAGAAGAATGAAAAGAAGAAGAAGAAGAATGAAAAGAAGAAGAAGAAGAAGACTGAAAAGAAGAAGAAGAATGAAAAGAAGAATGAAAAGAAGAAGAAGAATGAAAAGAAGAAGAAGAATGAAAAGAAGAATGAAAAGAAGAAGAAGAATGAAAAGAAGAAGAAGAATGAAAAGAAGAAGTAGAAGAATGAAAAGAAGAAGAAGAAGAATGAAAAGAAGAAGTAGAAGAATGAAAAGAAGAATGAAAAGAAGAAGAAGAATGAAAAGAAGAATGAAAAGAAGAAGAAGAAGAATGAAAAGAAGAAGAATGAAAAGAATAAGAAGAAGAATGAAAAGAAGAATGAAAAGAAGAAGAAGAATGAAAAGAATAAGAAGAAGAATGAAAAGAAGAAGAATGAAAAGAAGAAGAAGAAGAATGAAAAGAAGAATGAAAAGAAGAAGAAGAAGAATGAAAAGAAGAAGAAGAAGACTGAAAAGAAGAAGAAGAATTAAAAGAAGAATGAAAAGAAGAAGAAGAATGAAAAGAAGAAGAAGAATGAAAAGAAGAATGAAAAGAAGAAGAATGAAAAGAAGAAGAAGAAGAATGAAAAGAAGAAGTAGAAGAATGAAAAGAAGAGGAAGAAGAATGAAAAGAAGAAGTAGAAGAATGAAAAGAAGAAGAAGAAGAATGAAAAGAAGTAGAAGAATGAAAAGAAGAATGAAAAGAAGAAGAAGAAGAATGAAAAGAAGAAGAAGAATGAAAAGAAGAATGAAAAGAAGAAGAAGAATGAAAAGAAGAAGAAGAAGAATGAAAAGAAGAAGAAGAAGAAGAATGAAAAGAAGAATGAAAAGAAGAAGAAGAAGAATGAAAAGAAGAAGAAGAATGAAAAGAAGAAGAAGAATGAAAAGAAGAAGTATTCCAGTACAGCAAAAAGTGTATCTGCAGAGAGCTCCGCTATTTCTGACAGTTCTCTGACAGTTCCTTCACATTTACAGCGGTTGAAACATTGTATCTATTTATTTCCGAATAAAAACATCTGTATCCTAAATGGAAACAAATAGATACAATGTTTCAACCGCTGTAAATGAACTGTCAGAACTGTCAGAAATAGCGGAGCTCTCTGCAGTGACACTTTTGCCGGCTGATCGGGAAAAATTCGATTCGTGCACCCGAAGTTTGCTAAAATTCGGATTCGATGCGAATCAAATTTTTCCTGAAATTCGAAACGAATTCCACTTCGCCAGGTTCAATTCGCTCATCTCTAATTCCTTACTTAATTCCCCCACTGCCTCCACCCACCAACCTACTTACTGCCCAGGAGATTGCCAGTCATTTCAAGAACAAGATCAACACAATTCCTGATGAGATCTTCATTGTCAAGCTTCCTCCTCCAACTAACATACCAGGTCCAACACCACATTCAATATTCTCCTTCTTCATCCTTGTTACCACCAAGGAGGTTGCCAAACTCCTTTCTGAGGCTCACCTCACCACCTGTCCCCTGGACCCTGCCCCCTCACAATTATTGTGGCACCTTTTTTTCCCTGCTAAAATATGAACTGGTTACCCCCATACTTAAAAACCCCTGGAGCCCACCACTAATAACCTACTTACTGCTAAAACAAATGGCCATTACTCCATACTCATACTCTTAGACCTTTCCACTACATTTGACATAGTTGACTCCCCACTCCTCCTCTGTAAACGCCACTCCCTTGGCCTCTGTGACTCTGTTCTTTCCTGGTTCTCCCCTTACCTTTTTCAGTGTACTTTCAACGTCACATACAACACAAACTTCTCTCTTCCTCTTTTGTTGGGGTACCCCAAGGCTCTGTCCTTGGGCTCATTCTTTTCTCTCTCAACACCTCCTCCCTTTGCCAATTGATAACCTCCCATGGCTTCCAATACCACCTCTACACTTATGACACCCAGATCTATCTCTCCACTCCCCAGCTCACCCCCTTGATCTCCTTACGTATCACAAATCTATTGAGCGACATATCAATATGGATGTGATGCCACTTCCTCAAACTCAATCTTTCTAAAACCAAACTTGTAATATTTCCTCCTCCCTGATCCCCCACTCATAGCTTTACCATTATTATCAACAGCACAACCTTTGGTCCCTCCCCACATGTCAGGATGCTAGGCGTAATCCTAGACTCGGACTTCTCCTTCGGGCTCCACATCCAATCACTGGATAAATCCTGCCACCTCAACGTCTGCAACATTTTTTAAATTCACCCCTTCCTGACTACTGACACCACAAAACAACTTATCCATGCTTTGGTTATATCCTGCCTTTATTACTGCAACTCCCTCCTCACTGGCCTACCTTTACACAGGTTATATCCCCTTTAGTCTAATATGAATGCTGCTGCTAGATTTATACATGTTACCAACCGATCAGTGACTGCTGCCCCTCTCTGCCAATCCCTTCACTGGCTTCCACTTATCCGACGTATAAAATACAAACCAAAACATACAAAGCCATCCACAACACTGCCACTAGCTACATAACCAGCCCCATCTGCAGATATCATCCAAATCGTTCACTCCTCTCTTCCCAAGACATCTTGCTCTCTAGCTCAGTTGTCACCTCCTCCCATGCCCACCTCCATGACTTCTCAAGAACCTCCCTCATCCTCTGGAACTCCCTACCCCAGTATGTACGGTCAGCCCCCATCCTGTCAGCCTTAAGGTGATCTTTGAAAATCCACTTATTCAAGGAAACCTACCCCACCTCCATCTAAGAACTGTACTTGAATTACCTCCACCAGATCATCCCCCACAGCTATCACCTTTTGTATCCTCCCCTTCCTTTATATTGTAAGCTCCATGAGCAGGGCCCTCTTATTCCTTCCATATTGAACTGTATTGCAGATGTACTGTCCCCCTTTATATTGTAAACCGCTGTCCAAACTGTTGGCACTATATAAATCTTGTATAATAATAATATATATGTCATGACCCACGGTCGCCGCCACCAACAGGCGACAATCGCACAGCCGCGACTAACAGTAATACGTCGCGCCACGGCGTCAGACCCCAGACCTTCTCACCAAACTCGTGACCAAAGGGCCGGCCGATCCCAAAACCGCGGTGTGACGCACGTAACAAGGCCCCACCCAGCTGCACCCTACACAGCGATTGCCCAGATAATGGACTACAATCGGTGCCCGCAGCCTGAATGCGCTTGTTACAGGGTCGGGTTAGTTATGCAACTAACCCTCTACTGCCACCACCACTTTTGTCGGAGACTGGGAAACTCCCGTTATCAAATATACACTATAATGATTGAAATATTGATCTATATAGTACGGCCCGCGGACCTACTATACAGAGATATAACAAACCGTAGCGTCTCTTCAAAGGCAGGGATTCGTGAATTGCAAGTAAGCGCTTAGAAACAGTTTAACACTTTCAGAAAGAAAGATTTATTACTAAAAGCGTCACACAGATGCAAATAAATATTTACGAGGAGATGTCACAAAAATATATATATATGTATATAAAGACACAGCAAACATAGAATAGCGAGGGAATTACAGGGTAAGTTACTTGCCTTGCCTGGTTTTAGCAAATTCAAGATGCAGAGCAGAAAGGTTCTTTGATCTCCTCTGTTACGATGTTACCTCGGAGATCTCTGCGTGTGTTAAAAAAAACTTTCACTCTCTCTCTAGGCTTGTCAGCCTGTCTTTTTTAAAAGTCCCTCATAAAGGGGGGGGGGGGGGGCTCTGACTACACCTTTTGGGAGTGGTCATTGGGAGATTTTAAACTGAGACTGCCAGCTCATGTCCCATGATATGAAACATATGTTTGACCTGAGGAATGTTCAGTTCTGGGTCAGGTTGATAAGGTGTGGGGCTTACATAGCTTTGGGTGACCAAAGTGACACCTCCGCAGACGGGCTGGCTCCACTTCTCATGTCTTAGCCTGGTTGTTCCACATCATCTGCCAGGAGATAAAGTCTGCCTCACAGGAATGCAAGGGGGGGGGAGGGGGGGGGATGTGAGGAATGATTCAAGGAATACCTCAAATACAACAAGGTAAAGGAGAACTCTGCTTCCAGCTGGATGAGCTAGTTTGCTACAATATACACTATATTGCCAAAAGTATTGGGACACCCCTCCAAATCATTGGATTCAGGTGTTCCAGTTATCTTCATGGCCACAGGTGTATCAAGCACTTAGGCATGCAGACTGCTCCTAAAAACATCTTTGAAAGAATTGGTCATTCTCAGGAGCTCAGTGAATTCAAGCATGGTGTCGTGATAGGTTGCCACCTGTGCAATAAATCTGTGAAATTTCCTTGCTACTAAATATACCTCAGTCAACTTTTAGTGGTATTATAGCAAAGTGGAAGCAACTGGGAACAACAGCAACTCAACCATGAAGTGGTATGCCACCTGAAATGACAGAGCAGAGTCAGCTTATGATGAAACACACAGTGCACAAAAGTCACCGACTGTCTGCAGACTCAATAGATAATGATCTCCAAACTTCATGTGGCCTTCAGATTAGCACAACAACAGTGCATAGAGAGCTTCATGGAATGTGTTTCCATGGCCGAGCAGCTGCATCCAAGCCTTACATCATCAAGTGCAATGCAAAGCTTTGGATGCAGTGGTGTAAAGCACACTGCCACTGGACTCTAGACCAGTGGAGACATGTTCTGTAGGGAGTGACTAATCATGATTCTCTGTCTGGCAATCCAATAGACGTGTCTGGGTTTGGGGGTTGTCAGGAGAGTGGTACTTGCCTGACTGTATTGTGCCAAGTGTAAAATTGGTGGAGGGGGGGGATTATAGTGTGGGGTTGTTTTTCAGGGGTTGGGCCTGGCACCTTAGTTCCAGTGATGGGAACTCTTAAGGCATCAGCATACTAAGACATTCTGGACAATTTCATGCTCCCTACTTTGTGGGAACAGTTTGGGGATGGCCCCTTCCTGTTTCCACATGACAGCCCACCAGTGCACAAAGAAAGGTCCATAAAGACATGGATGAGGGAGTTTTGTGGTGGAGTATCTTGACTGGCCTGCACAGAATCCTGACCTTAACCCAATAGAACTCCTTTGGGATGAATTAGAGTGGAGATTACAAGCCAGGCCTTCTTGTCTGGCATCAATGCCTGACCTCAAAATTCACTTCTGGAAGGATGGCCAAACATTCCCATAGACACACTCCTAAACCTTGTGGACAGCCTTCCCAGAAGAGTTGAAGTTGTTATAGCTGCAAAGGGTGGGCCAACTCAATATTGAACCCTGGGATGCCATTAAAGTTCATGTTTGTGTAAAGGCAAGCATCCCAATACTTTTAGCAATATAGTCTGTGAGTGTGTGTGTGTGTATATATATATATATATATATATATATATTTTGGGGGTAGCTCAGGTGGTGGATCACCTTCCCTGGGAAAAATGTAGTCCAGACAGCAGGACTTTCGTAAAGTCTTATTTTTTAAAAGGTTTTATTTAAAAGGTTGTAAGCTTCATAAGCAAAACAAAAAAACAAAATAAACCCTTGTCTTCCAGGCACTATCTAAACACAGGAGATTCCTATCTCACCAGTGAAGGGCTTCTCCCTGACACCAACAAAATCAAGATGGTATGCAAACCTTTTCCTTTCTTGTACAACGCAAACGTTCAACCACAGCTCACTCAAATATGGCTTTCTGAGTCCCAGGCCAAGAGCACTTCTTGCTCCAGTCCTGCCTGATTTATACCACCTGCTGGTGGTCATCAATGGACCACAAAATCCGGTCTGGAACGACCTCTGCCATAGTGGCCCGGAAAACCCGGACTGGACTCCACCACCTTAATCTCCCAGATCCTTTCATACTGTCACAATATATATATATATTGGGATTTTTTGTTTTACTAAAGACATGGCCTGGTCATGAAGTGGTAAAAACCTTCCAGAACTCAAGTAGTTAAAGGGATAATCAGGGTAATATAGAGGAAAAGTGCAATAAGAAAAACACCATTAAGGCAGGATCAGAACATGAAGTGCACACTGCATATGAAAAATACGCCACTATAGAGAATATGTGGTTATACAATCATACAATTCATGTAGACAAAAGGACATCATTTTCATACAGATCCTAAGCAGGACTTTAAGTATGAGCAAAGTAACCAGGGATTATGAGTGTTAGTTGAGAGAAATAAAAACAAGGAGGGGCATTTGTTCATAAAGTGAGAAAATAATAGTTGGTAGTTGCAGGAGATATAGCAGTGCAGTTGGCCAGCAAGCCTATGTCGAATTGTAAAGTTATATAGTTAGCTCTATATATATTTGGACACAGACACAATTTTAGTTTTTTTTTTCAAGTATTTACCAAAACATATTAAAGCTATAGTTAAACAATGGATATGGGCTGAAAGTGCACACTCTCAGGTTTAATTTGAGGGTATGTATATCCAAATTGAAGGAAGAGTTTAGGAATTACAGCTCTTAAGATTAGCCACCCCCCCTTTTTCAAGGACCAAAAGTAATTGGACAATTGAATAAAAAAGCTGTTTAATTTAAACAGGTAAAAGGTCTGTTGATTCTAAGTGTGGTATTTGCATTTGGAATCTATTGCTGTGAACCTACATCATGCGTTCAAAGAAGCTGTCCATGCAACTGAAACAGGTAATTAAAAGGCTTCAATAACAAAACAAATCCATCAGAGAGATAGCAGCAACATTAGGAGTTGCAGGTTGGTACAATATGAGGAAATAAGAACACACTGGTGAGCTCAGCAATATAAAAAGGCATGGATCTCCATGGAAGACAACAGTAGTGGATCATCGGAGGATTCTCTCTATGGTGAAGAAAAACCCATTCACACCATCCAGACAAGTAAAGGACACTCTCCAGGAGGTGGGTGTACCATTTTCAAAGTCTAAAATCAAGAGAAGACTTCACAAGAGCAAATACAGAGGGTTCATCACAAGGTGCAAACCATTTAAAAGCCTGAAGAATAGAAAAAACAGATTAGACTTTCCAAAAAACATCTAAAAAAGCCAGACCAGTTCTGGAAAAGCGTTCTTTGGATGGCTGAAACTAAGATTAATCTGTACCAGAATGACGGGAAGAAAAAAGTGTGTAGAAGGCTTGGAACAGCACATGATCCAAAGCACACAACATCATCTGTAAAACATGGTGGAGGCATTGTGATGGCATGGGTATGCATGGCTTCCAGTGGCACTGGGTCATTGATGTTTATTGATGATGTGACAGAAGACAGAAGCAGCTGAATGAATTCTGCAGTGTTCAGAGATATACTGTCAGCCCAGATTCATCCAAATTCAGCAAAGCTGATTGGACGGCGCTTCACAGTACAGATGCACAATGATCCAAAACACACTGCAAAATCAACCCAGGAGCTTTTTCAGGAAAATAAGTGGAATACTCTGCAATGTTCTGCAATGTTCTGCAATGGCCAAGTCAATCACCTGATCTCAACTCATTGTGATAGTGAAAGCTGTAGCATACACATAAGCCATGCTGTTCTCTTCCAAGGCATTCTGTCAATGAACAAGATGGGTGGGGGGGGGGGTAACAAATAGTATGTCTTCTGTGTATGAAAACTACAAATCTCATGCTCACAGCACCATAAATACAGCACTAGCTGTATTTTCCAGCATGAATAAAACAATTTTACTTTACACAGCTAAGGATCTGGGATAAGCATCATTAGAGAAAACCTGTTTGTACACACAAGTCAATAAATATTTTTTCTGAAATTCTAACTTAATTATGTTAATTTGAATACACTTTGTTTTAATGTTTTTTTTTTCACTTTTGTATACAACTTGTTTAGAAGCTGGAATAAACTGTATCTGTTTTTGGATAAGTGAGGGCTGTGACTTGGGGAGGTGATGATTTGGACATTGGAGTCTTCAGGAAATATGCCTACACAGTGCAGTATCTACTTTTAAACATCCAACACCCTCTGGAACACAAACTGGAGGTTATTAGAATTCCACAACTCTGGCATTAGATGGTAACACAATTCACAGAGCTGCCCATGAGTGCTCTAAAGTTTTGTGGCTACGTATTTAGGGCTTTTGTTAAAACAGCAAGAGCAAGCAAAAACACAGGATCATTCGTACACATTGGCCCAAATTTACAAGTAATATTTTTTTTCGTGAAAATGTAATTTGTTCCACCACAACAATACATTTTTACATCAAACTTAGGTATACAGTGTAGTGGCTTTCCTAAATTTGATTTAGGTTTCACAAGCTTTATTCTCCCTAAAATGTTTTTTGTAGTCAAATTCTATTTTTTTCTACAATAAATCTATCCCTATTGCATCCATATTATAATTCTGAGTTAAATAAAAAATTGCAGCCACTTAAATCAATTTAAACTGAGCAAAGGTAAGGTGTAAATGGGCAAGGCAGTTCACAGAGCAATACAATATAAAATACTCCCCAATACATTTACCAGCTAGGTGGCATAAAAACAAAATCTAAGCTATTTTATTTTGAGTTTTTTTTGTTGCTAAGAGTACTGCCAAACTGCCATCCCAAAGTCCCTCTGAAAAGTGTGGTTTCTAACTACATCTAAGGCAGGACATTCATGATTAATTTACTTTCAGTGGGTTGAACAAATGAAAATTAATTAATTCCACCATCCACATGCTCAGTGTAGAAGGGGGAGTCCCTCTCATAGGATGATTGTATTCTGATAGATGGGAGGCTTCCCTGCCATCAGAAAACACCCATCAACACCATCTGCTATAGAAGGCATCACTGATAGAGGGACAATTTTCCAACAGACTGATTGTACAGAAGTCAACTTAGAAATCAACTTCTGTACAACCAGCCTGCATATAAAAACTGAAATTCGGCCAGTCCCTCCTGAACTGGAGGAATTTTGATCAACTATGGCTTGCTTAACAGAGCACCCTTCTTGGAAAATATATAGTAATAAGTAAATTCAGAGCAATTATGTATCCCCTTAATCCTTAAAGTTTCAGAAATACACTAGAATCACAGACTTGCTCAATGGCAGCTAAATTCCTTCTGTGTTTATCTACATCAGCAAATTGTTTTCATCTTGTATACAAAAAGTCCTTACTTAACACTTAAATATCTTAAAATAGTTTCTCAATATTTCCACTTTGAAACTCCAAAAGAATTTTGCAGTTCCTTTTGAATATTTTTAAGTTTTTTTTTCTTTTTCATATGTTTTTTGTCAAATTGGAAGAGTGGAAACTATTACATAAGTACAGCTATTGCAATCAAAATCTTTTAGTGCACATTTTTTTTTATAAAAGATCAACCCCACAAAAAGCTAATATCTTTGTTCTAGGTAGTTTGGTAATTTCATATATCTCTAGGAGATTTTAGTAATTATTTAGAACTATTTCTAGCCAAATGAGAAGGCCATTAGAACAGAAAATAATGGCATCACTACACTGACAAATTCTTCTAAATGGAAAAATAAACAGATAACAAAGTAAGCTGCATAGAGTTTACCTTTAGCCTTGTAGGAGGGAGGAGAAGCACAGACCAGAGAAAGTAAATTGTACCCATAGAATTTCAAAGAGACAGAAGAAGCAAATAGATGGACCAATGTACTTTTATTGAAGTATCTCTTTCTTGGTGGCGTTTCCTTTGCTATAATGATGCTTTTCTTGTTGTGGTTTATAATGTCATTTCTTTCAGATTCATGGCTTTAAATGTTGTTTAGATATAGGTTTAGATCAATGCAATGAACACGTCTCTATATCTTTATGCTATGATAAAATATTGATCTACTGTAGAAATGTGCAGACTGTTCCAAATTAAAACCTCTTTTTATCTTATTTAAGGCTACAGAAAACTTCAAAAGAGCTCACCTACTTTTTAGATCAATAGCAAACTTAACAGAATACTAATTAATAATAGAGATTAAAAACAGATTTAAAAACTAAAGCAAAGCCATAATTACATAAAGCAAAGCACCAGTTTTAAAATACACTGCATGACTTGGACTAAGTGGCTAGGAGGCATAAAAATGTGATTAATTTAAAATTATATACTGTATGTAATTAGTTGGTTTGTTTAAACATTTTATTTACAGTTTATGGGATGACTTTTAATTTTGTACTTTTAGTAAAGATTACTGTATTGATATCTATCATAGGTTATCTGCAAATACTGTATTTCTTTTTTGTGTATGCTAGGGCATCTGATAATACAAATATAAAAGGTCAGGAGTCAGCGTTGCTTTGCTCTACTAAAGACTATAAATATACTAGTGAAGAATCCTAAAACAGAATTGAGATGAAAACAGTAATGCTGCCATTGATTTTGAATCAAATATGTAAATTTAACCTTTAGCCACATAATCCTACTTAACTCTGTCATAAGCATTGTTTGCATCAAGCTAAAGAGTTAGGAGTGTTTTTATTCACTGATAGCTCCACTGGCTATGCAAACTTATTAGACTTAACCTGGGTACACACAGTCCAAATATCCATTTGTTCAACAAGAACTGACCATGTGTACAGCTGTTCTTCCAGTCTAAAGACCGTCTTTTATTAAAGAGACATACTAGAAAAGCAGCATCTAATCAACACTCGCAGGCAATGGCTGTGAGCCCTGAATAATCCTACTTAACTCTGTCATAAGCATTGTTTGCATCAAGCTAAAGAGTTAGGAGTGTTTTTATTCACTGATAGCTCCACTGGCTATGCAAACTTATTAGACTTAACCTGGGTACACACGGTCCAAATATCCGTTTGTTGAACAAGAACTGACCAAGTATACAGCTGTTCTACCGGTCTAAAGACCAGCTTTTATCAAAGGGACATACTAGAAAAGCAACATCTAATCAACACTCGCAGGCAATGGTTGTGAGCACTGAATAGTCTCTTCTGGCGGAGGTTGTCCCCTGCCAGAACACAAGGAGACAGCGAGAGAGATCGCTGTACCAATATTGCTTAGTTAGTATCACAATCTCAGTTTTTTTTCTTCATTCAGCCTGCTGGTTTGAACATAAAAAAAAGAATGTGTGTACAGATATAAGTAATACATTGTGATAGGTTGGTATTCTTGTATTTGTGTGTTTTGAGGTGAGGTTTCAAAATATAGGAAAATAAAAATTATGTTTTGCAGGGAAGATGGCTTCAGAAATGTCTGTTAAGATTAAAAAAAAAAAAGCATACACATGTTTATATTTTCAATTATAGGTATTAAAGGCTACGTTCACCTGTAGGAAAAAAAATTATATCATAATTTTTCATTTTTTCCTGCAAGAGCCTGCAAAGCATTGATCAGTGGATCAGGGGTGCAATGTCAGGCTCCTGCACACAAGACCTACAGCTTTCAGTTCATATCTCTGTATGGCCTGTCAGTTTGAAAGCTGCAGGGCTTGTGAATGAACTATGAGTGTGCTCATCAGAACCCTTATAGTTCATTCAGAACTTCAAGCCATCTGCCATGGTGGCAGATGGGACTCTCATTCATAGAATCCTGTCAATGAATGATTGCAGAAGAGTGTACAGAGACCTGCACAGCTGTGTTTTTTTCAGAATGTGATAGTGGGTGCAGGGATCAGAGGGACAGGCGATAAGGAGAACATATATTGGAGCATGTAAAATGTTATAATGTAAATAGTAGAGTAAGGTGGATTATACTCCAGAAGGTGAACATATCCTTAAAGAGTAGATTCATTTTGTGCATATGACTACTTAACTCAAATAATATCTCCATTGGTTTATATTCTGGGCTTACCCCACCAGCCTATGAAATGCTGCACATGACTTAAGGTCTGTCATAAATCATACTGACTGCCTACCTTTAGCCTGATGAATGTCAAGCTGGCAACATTAATGGTCTTAATCACTGGGGCTAATTTACCAAAGGACTAAAATCTATTCATTTTTGAAGTTAATTTTTACTTTGAAAGCAAATCTTCACTTACCGTAGTCAATGTGGTAAGAATTCACTTTGCAAGGAATACCTAAACGTGTAATAGAGATTAAAACAACAGGATTATTGCTTGCACATGGTTGGATGATTGAAGTTAGCACAACTTTGCATCATTAGCCTAGCAAATGTACAATACTGTTTCAAAAGTAAACAGGTTTTAGTGATTGTAAACATATATTCTATATACCCAGTAAAGTGACTGGCCTCAGGTGATATATAGAGATGAAACAATAAGATATGTTTGTCTGCAGCCCTCTGTCCTCTACAGCCATTCAAATTTCAGAATGTATATAGCTTATTTGAACTACCTGAAAGCAGGCAGTGGGGAGATGAAGTTGCACTCTGATTGAAGGGAAGGGACACCCTCCCCTTCACACAAGGAACAGAGCTGAGGCTGTCAATGACAAGCTGTGTCCTAGAGGTCCTCTCCTGTTATCCTATTTCTCTTGGTGTCAGGAAAACTTGTCAGAAGTGACTCATGCTGATATCAGAGGAACATAGCAGCAGAGAGAAATTAAACTTAGTGCTGTGGAGTGAGACAAGTACACACTATGGAGGGATATGCCTTGTAAATCACCTTATCTGACCCCCCAAATAGACTAAATTGAACTATAGAAAACATTATTCCCCAAACATTAACAAACAAAACTATACAGTACATTTCATCTGTAGCATCATAGTGTGGAGGTCAACATCCAGCATGTGGAGAAGATGTGCAAAATTGCAGAGACTTCATTTAAAACAGTGATGTTAGGATTTCCTTTGCTTACAACATACAAACTACATATTCATTTAAAACAATCAAGAAAGAATTATCCTGGGCAATTAACTAGCTACTCTCACAATTCAACAACATGTAATGGATTAGTGACCAATATCTACAAAAGGTGATCCTTAAATGGAGTGTTTCCCTTTCTTAGGAGAAGAAAGGCAAAAGCCTGAAATGATCCTCAGCCAGAGAACTGAAAGTTACACATGGGCACAATATTAAACAATACTATTCTGCACAGAACATTAAACAGCTAAGGTTCTACTTTCAGAGTAGCAGAAGGGATCATTCAATATTATAACCAACTGGGACTGGAAGTAGGCAAATTTGGGTCAGAATCATTACGCAATAAGGAGAAAAATATTGTGTCTACCTTGAGCTGGCACAAGGTCTGAGTAAAGTGGTTATAGCTTTAGGTCAGACAAGGAGTGAAACTATAGTAGATGTCCCTCACTATATCAAAGCAAAACGTTAATGGATTGAATAGATAATCAGTTCCACTGTTAAATTCTGTGGTATCCATTTAGTGTTATTACCAGTTTTGTTAATATAGACACGTAGTAGCATTGCAACCTCAGATATAAAAGAACATAGAGCCTCTACGGGTGTTCCATATATAAAATTATTAAAGTTCAAAGGGCTCTTTTAGGGTGTGTATAGGGATCCTAATGAGTCAATGGCTAATTTTTAGCCTCCAAGAGGAAGTGGGAAATTATCCATTAATTACTCACTCCTGCTGGCATTGGGGATACATCTTCCCATTTTACCAGAGGCATCTGTAGGTGTTTTTTTTTTTAAACATGGGCATATACTGTATATAACATGGTATAAGCAACACATTTGACACAATTAGGAAGGACATATAATGAGAGATCCAGGTGGATGTTGAAGTAAAGGTCTACTTGAGCAGCACAGTGGCTAAATGGTTAGCACTTCCACTTGGCAGTACTAGGGTCGATGGTTCAAATCCCAACCACGGCACCACCTGTCTGGAGTTTGCATGTTCTCCCTGCGCCTGCGTGGGTTTCCTCCAGGTACACCGGTTTCCTCCCACACTCCAAAGACATGCTGGTAGGTGAATTGGCTCCTGTCTAAATTGTCCCTAGTATGTGTATGTATGAATGTGAGTTAGGGACCTTAGATTGTAAGCCCCTTGAGGGTTAGGGACTGATGTGAATCTACAATATATATGTAAAAGTGCTGAGTAAATTGACAGCACTATATAAGTACCTGAAATAAATAAATACTTTAGCACTATTAGCTGAAGTTCAGAATTTTGGGTGAATAATGGTATAAGGGCTAGTACCCAGTGGAGGGGAGTAAGGGTGGGAATAGTAAAAAAAATGCAGAGCCCATGTTACCCCATGTTATAGGGTAGTCATATGATTGGAATTTTGTCTGCAAAATAACATATATATAGTCATATGTATACTCTATTTCACAGAAAATCTTTGAGGATCCAGAAGTTATGCTGTGACTCAAGAAATCTGGTAGTGATTTAGGATTCTGACTGACATATTTGTGGTATGGAACTCCAGAAATAATTTGGAGACAAGAAGGACTGAACAACACACTGTACATTGGACCTGGAGACCTGAACTATGTACCGCAGATGCAAGTTCAAGACTGAACCTCAAATGCTGTAAGTACATAATGGGGTTGATTTACTAAAACTGGAGGATGCAAAATCTGGTGCAGCACCGCATAGAAACCAATCAACTTCCAGTTTTTTTTCCGGAAAGGAATACAATTTTAATTGATAACATTTCATAAAGTAGGGGAAAATGCTGCATTGTGAAGGATATGTTATATTATCATTTAGCATTGAAAGATACTGTTAGGGCTAAGGGTGAATAAATTCCCATTATACAAAAGAATCCAGTAATGTCAGTTTAAAAATGCATACAGTTACAGTCATTGGAGGTACCTTGATTGGGAAATCCAAACCTTGTGATCAATTATCAGAGGAACCTGAAAAAATGAAATGAAAAATTTATGAAATCAGAGAAAAATTTACAGGGATGAAGATTTATGCATCAAATCTGAAATTCAGTAATCTTCAAGAAAATATAAACTTAAAGTAACTATTAGAGGAAAAGGTTTCTCATATACTGTAAAATCTCAGAATTTAATACCTAGCACTTACTGACTACCACGTTTAATAACTATATTAATCATGCAGGTGAAGTACAGCTTGTAATGAGATGTCAAAGAGCAAAATAACTGGATGCAATTCTAAAGGGATAGGGATGGTTACTTGCCATGTGATTTTCATCATGCTAAAGATAGTGGGGTTTATTAACTAAAGCTGGTTCACTCAGAAGCTTAATTGGACAATATGAGGTTAGAATCTGATTAGCTACTATGCACAGGTGCACAATTCTGAGTAAACCAGCTTTAGTAAATAATCCCCACTGTGTGTACTGCCTAAATCTGTCTGATGTAGAAACAGAGATGCAAAGTAAACATTAGTGTTGTGTTTCGGTACAAATCAAAATTCTGACAAAATTTTTGTTATTCAGAGATTCGTATATTTCATTTAAATTTCTGAATCACAATAGTAACCAATTTCAACAAATCCAAATTAAATTTTATTGAGACAAATTATCCAAATTTGAAGATGAATTTTAATTAGAAATTGAATTTGAAAGGGAAACATATTACAGTAAGGTATAAGAGTGATATATAGAATAGAAAATAAAAGAATAGAATAGAACATAATTAAACAGAGTAGAATAGAATAAAACAGCATAGAATAGAATATACTGTAACAGAATAGAATATACTGTAAAAGTATATAATAGAATAGTATAATATAATCGTATATAATAGAATAAAGCAAAATAGAATAGAAAAAATAGAAAAGAAAAAAGTACACTAGAATAGAAAGAATATATTAGAATAGAAAAAAATAGAATATATAAGAACAGGGTAGAATAAAATAGAAGGAATATAGCCCTCATCTAAAATTTGAATTTCAAATTTCAAATTAATTTGAAAATATTGAATATATGAAACTAATCTGAATATATGAAATGAAATCCTATCATTCTAACATAAAAAAATTACAAAACAAAATTATTAACTTAACAGAGTAATCCAAAATGAAGCAAAACAAATGTTTCCATCATGCACATCTCTAATGCAAAGTGGAAATTGTTTATGGAGGAAAATTCAGCCTCTTAGAATGAGAGAAATTATAAAGGAATTGTTGTGTGTATTGTATGGTGTATAATCTGATGTCACTATACATGGGAAGATCAAAATAATTATAAATGAGTCCCCCTACGGGGTAAATAACCTGTTAGTTTTGCAAGGGAAGTTTCACTTTGCAAGGGAATTTTCATCAGAGCTTAGAGAATATGGTAAGTTCTGTTGACTGTCATCATCCAGTCAAGTGTAAACACCTTGCATGTGATTGAGTATTCTTTGCAAAGTGAAACTTGACCCCATTCACTAAGCTTTGAGGAGAATTCCTTTGCAAAGTGAATTGTCTATTTGCCTTTAGCAAATCAACCCCAATGAGTTTTCACACAGCTTAGCAACAGCGATGGAACTCTTAGAGTGTAATAGGCCTGTATTTGAGCATGAGGACTTCATACAAATGTACATGGTATAAGAGACTTTGGAGTGGTATATCAAGGAAAATATTTAATCAATTATGCCAAAGCCTCATGATTTAAATAACGTATATGTATTTAAAAGCCAAAAATTTATGAAAGCACTCTAATAAAGCAGCATGGTTTAGGACAGATAACGAACATAAAGATTATCAGGTAATTATTGATCCAAACACTCTGGGAAGATTCACAAAGTCAAAGACATATCATCCTAATTTTCACCTCTATTGCGATGGAGTAAAAGTAGCAAAAAGCTGATTTTTAACCACTTCAATACTGGGCACTTTCACCACCTTCCTGCACAGACTAAGTTTCAGCATTGTTGCACTTTAAATGACCATTGCGCAGTCATGCAACACTGTACTCATTTGATATTTGTATCTTATTTTTTGAGACAGATAGTGATTTCTTTTGGTGGTATTTAATCACCACTTTTTTTTTGCTAATCAAAAGAAAAAAGACCAACAATTTAAAAAAAAAATATTTTTCTTAGTTTCTGTTATAAAATTTAGCAAATAAGTAATTTTTCTCCATCACTGATGTGTGCTGATGAGGCTACACTGATGGGCACTGATAGGTGGCACTGGTAGGCACTGATAGGTGGAACTGCTGGGCACTGATAAGTGGCACTGATGAAGAAGCACTGATAGGCAGAACTGATGGGCTGCACTGATAATCAGATCATTAATGATCAGTGCCCTGATTATCAATGTAAATGTCCCCTGTCAGAATTACCAGCTACCGTTACAGCACGTGAGGAAAGCAATGCCGATAACCAGCAAGTCTATTTACAATGTGATCAGCTGTGACTGGACACAGCTAATCACATGGTAAAGGGCCACTGTGATTAACCCTGTACCACGATCTGTGATCAGCTGTGTCCGAAGGACACAAAAATTACAAAGCACGCCAGATGCCTTCCCCCAAGGGGCACGCGGGGAGCATGGTTCTGGGAGGATGTCTATAAACGCTCTTCCAGAAATGGACAACTGTGTTGTAGCCATCTTTTGGCTATAGCACTGACAGGAAAAGGTTAATCTTAAAGCTAAACTCTGGGATAAGCAAATATTATCTAAATATAAGAGCAAGGGTGTATTTACCACAAGGCAAACAAGGTATTTGCCTAGGGCGGCACTTTACAGGGGGGCAGCACTGTCCCCTGGAAGAAAAGACAGAAGACAGGACACACGCAGCATGGGGACCTGGTGGGATCCCAGAGAAGCTGTGGGCTCCTTGACGGTGTATGCAGAGCCCGACTCTTATTCCAGGGGATGTCTGGAGCTGTGAAGGTGAGTGTCTTTCTCTCTCTCGCTGGCGGGTGGGATGGGGGTTGGGTTGGCTGATGTATGGAGGGTGGTGGTAGTGGAAGGCTCTCTTGGGTGGGGGGGGTGTTGGTTGGTGTCAGGTTCTCTCTGGGGGGGGGGGGGGGGCGCGTCTGATATTTGTGTTGCCTAGGGCAGCACAAAACCTAAATACACCACTGTATAAGAGGCATGTGTATTCTTACTTTAATCTTGATGTGTTTTGTTTATTTCTTCCAGATATGTGCAGTAATCCAGTGTAAACCTTTGTCTCTGTGTAGGAACTCCCTGTAACAAAGACTAGTCATTATTGGTCTTCTCCTTATGTAGGGTAACTGGTCTTGTCTTCGCCTCCTCCTGTAATTTTCTGCAGGCATGCTGTAGTGGGTGGAGCATTGTGGGTCTCTTTCACAGCTCTGCTCTCTACACAAGCCTTGTAGAGCACAGTGATGATGCTACTGAACCTTTTACAAGGTAATATATGAATCTGCAAATAATTTGGTGTATACAATTAGGATTTATATTCTCTGTGGCTAGTTTGGAAAATATTCAGTGGCAGTTTCTGTGCCCAGAGTTGAGCTTTAACCTCCCTAGCGGTCTGATTATGTCCATATTTCTGTGCTCAAAGCGGTACATTTTTTTGTATGGAAATATGTATTTTGTTTATTGTAGGCCTGTAATTTTTAGGAATAACTCACTGAAAACTGTC
Organism: Staurois parvus; assembly: GCF_062004578.1. Classification (NCBI taxonomy): domain Eukaryota; kingdom Metazoa; phylum Chordata; class Amphibia; order Anura; family Ranidae; genus Staurois; species Staurois parvus. The sequence continues at coordinate 16,574,487 of NW_028317949.1, forward strand.
CAAACAAGAGTCTAGAAAACATCCCGGGTATGTTAAAATTTGAAACATGAAATCATAAATTATAATTGAATAAATAATCATAAAAAATAATAATATAATAATAATACATTTAATTCAATAATATAATCAAACCAAAAACACTGAAATTTGAAATATAGCACCAAGTTTGCACATCACTAAGCAAAGTCGCAGAATCGTTTTCAGTGTCTGATGACAAATTCCCCCATGAATCATTATCACTCAGTTCTGCAAGTGGTTCTGATTTACTATCGCTGTTCTCTAGCTGGTCTAAAACCAATTTTGACCTAAAGGGACACTTTTTGGACGCCATGGACATTTCTCAGTTTCCAGGCAGAAAGAATGGTAAAAATGCAGGCAGGGCACAGGACAAAGCACTCGGGACAAAATGTATGTGAAATGGCTTGATACAGTAATGTTTTACTATGTGATTTTAGTGAATGGCACTTTTTGTCATTTTCAAATTTCCCACCGCTCCATCCCCAGTACGTCCCGACGCTCGCAGGGGACGGAACCCAGATGACAGATCCCGGCATCGGCCGGAGGACATTGCTGGGGAAACTGCAGGAGGGACATCGCAGGAGCGCAGGACAAGGTAAGTGATTGAGGGAGCACCGCATGGTAAGCCCCAGTGTAGCTCAGGGTTACTGCTTGTTGTACTGTAACTTTACCCCAAGCTACACTTGGGAATACTGCCAGGGAGGCTACACCACAATGTTTGTGGAATTTTCTATAGCATTTTGTGGAGATATTGTGTTTCTCAGGTCATGTTGAACACCACTCCAGGAGGAATGATATGCCTACACCCTAACTCTGGATAGATAGAGAAATGTTTATATGTGTTGCCACAATTTACTGCATACCACCATACAAAGAATTACAAGGGCTTTTAGAAATATGAATTTTCACTTTTTTCACATCTTTTATCTCATTGTGTTTTATTTATCATGTTTGTATCCTTTATTTAAAAAAATAAAGATAATTGACCAAACCTAAAAATTATTATCATCTGTTTGTATATGAGGTATAAAGTAAGATACTTTGCAATGGCTACATTTAGCATAATTCAGAGCACGTCTGAGTATTCATACATTCATGTTCAGATTGGGTAGGTTAGGAAACAATATTGTGGGATGTTATCCACAAATTTATAAGAAGACTGAATGAGCTTTATACTCACTCCAGCTGTACTTGAATTTTCTTGAAACAGGTGTATATTATATGCTAAAGACCTACAGAGGGAGATTTACTAGAGAGCAACATCTGGTGCAGCTCTGCATAGAAACCAATCAGCTTCCAGGTTTTATTGTCAAAGCCAAATTGAGCAAGCTGGAGTTAGAAGCTGATTGGCTATGATCCACAGCTGCACCAGATTTTGCTCTCCAGTTTTGGTAAATCTCCCTCTGTAGGTCTTTAGCATACAATAAACAACTGATTCAAGAAAATTCAAGTACAGCTGGAGTGAGTATAAAGCTCATTTAGTCTTCTTATAAATTTGTGGATAACATCCCACAATATTTTTTCCTAACCTACCCAAAATGTGGGCAGAGCCCCGCACAGCCACGCTGTTTTCAAATTTGACAGATAGTATGGGGAGACTTCTCTGTCAGAGAAAGTGGGTGTGGCTGGCGGTGGCTGCAGTTATGGGAACATGTTATATGTTCCACCCTAAAACAGTTGAACATGTAACATGTTCCCAAAGGGGAACTTATCCTTTAACTTTTAAAGATGAATCCCTGATCCTGGAAATGGAGACTGAGGGGTTTATTTACTAAAGCTGGAGAGCGCAAAACCAGGTTCACTTCTGCATAGAAACCGATCTGCTTCTCACCCCAGCTTTTCAATTAATCTTTGGCAATAAAACCTGGAAGCTGATTGGTTTATATGTAGAAGTGAAGCTGATTGGTTTATATGTAGAAGTGAGCCTGATTTTACACTCTCCAGCTTTAATAAATAAACTCCAGAGTGTCTAGAACAATGACAAGAAGTGTATTCAGTGAGGTGATGGAAGATGATTCCTGTAACAGGGCCAAACTCAGACTAGACTGTGAGGTCAGCTTGCCTTTGCACAATATTCCATATGCATGTATGAACTGAAGAGAACTACAAGCTATGAAATTAGGCCAAATAGCTAAATGGGATGCTTACAGTATATATACCAAATCTTTTTTGTCATTTCTAAAGTCATATTATCTAGTAACTATTTAATGGGTGAAACTTGTTTTCAAACAAGTTCATATTTTGTATAAGCCATTATGGAGCATCATCTCATCTGTTAATGTCTTGTGAATCAGTTCTGGTCAGTACAGATCCAAGTGGGGATGTTTGTTTTAATTATGGAACATTTGTATGATTTGAAGTATGTATGCAAAATAAATTTAGGGGATATAGTCTGGTATGGTAGGGGGAACCCGATGCATTTGTGTGTTGGGTCCCCAATTAAAATTTTTACCAGACCCTCATTAGGAATCCCCAGCAGCCAAAGCTGTCATCTGGCAAACATTTAAACTTCATTTTTTTATTTGCAAATGTCAGTTTTGCTGCATTAGGTTGTATACATAATGCATATGAGCATGTTCACAGGCAGGATAAGGGCATCCTCACACAAGTTATTTAAAGGAATTTTAAAATTTAATTTTAAGCATTCATACAATTGCTGCTCCCCACAAAATAAAATTTAAAAAATGTGTGCTCTCAGGGCAGTGCCAGGTCCCTATGCCATTTGTTTGACAACCCTTGCCTATTAGCCTAGAAAATGACCATTACAGATTTATAAAATTTGGTCCTCATTGACTCAAATGGTGTTTTGATTTGCCACCCAAACTTCATAAAAGCTTGAATCAAACCCAGGTAGATATGCTGTAGCCAGGGGCGGACTGAAAACTCATGGGGCCCCCGGGCAATAGGGGATCATGGGGCCCCTGTGTCCTTGCCCAAACTCAAAAAAGCCTATGAAAAAGGTACCAGGGGCATCTCATGGGGCCCCCTACTGACCCAGGGCCCCCGGGCAGTGCCCGATTTTCCAAATGGTCAGTCCGCCCCTGGCTGTACCTCACCTCTATCAAAGATGAGTAGTTGTATCTCTGATTTTCATACTGGATAAGACATATCAATTGCTGACCTGGGCTAATATACATATTTACAATATAAAATGTTATTTAACTGAAAATACATTAAAATATCAAAGCCTAGGTAAATCTTTAAATAGACATATAAGACCTGAAGATATTCAGTTCACCCGGAATTCATAGTTTATTGTCTTATGTTTAACAAACTTACATTTATTTGTGGATATGTTTTTACACACGTCAGCTCATAGCTTGCATTTTGGATGTCTTTTACATTTTTTCACGAGGTATTTAAATATTGGTTAAGCACTTAAATACCAGGCACTTATCCCCTTCCTGCCTAGCCAATTTCAGCTTTCAGCACTGTCAAACTTTGAATGACAATTGCTCGATCATGAAAAACTGTACCCAAACTAAATGTTTATCATTTTGTTCACACAACTAGAGCTTTCTTTTGGTGGTATTTAATCACCACTGGGTTTTTTATTAATTGCTAAAACAATTTAAAAAAAAAAACAAGTTTTTATTAATTTCTGTTATAAAATTTTGCAAATAAAAAATTGTTCATAAATTTAGGCCAAAATAGACACTGCTACAGTTCTTCAGTTAAAATAACCCAAATCAGTGTATATTATTTAGTCTGTAGGAAGGTTATAGAAACCACAAACTATGGTATACTGTATATCTGAAAATTGATCAGTCCTGATGTACTGATTAGGATAGTACAGATACCCCCCAAATTACCCATTTTGGAAAGTAGACAGTCTACGATATTTAGTAAGAAGCATGGTGAGTTATTTGAAGTTGTAATTTTTTTGTCATAATTTTCTGGAAAATGAAGAAATGTAAAAAACAATCACATTTGTTTTTACATACTAACACCAATGCAGTACAGCATCATCATATAACGGGTATGATGGTGGTCAGGGACAATGACTGGTGACTGGACAGTAGTATATATATATATATATATATATTTATTTTTTTTAAAACATACTGTGACCAGAGTACTATAATGTTACATTGTCATGTGACCTGCTGTGATTGGTCACAGTTGTCACATGGTACCAGCAATGACCTGGTACACAGATCAGTCATAGGATGTGTCCTATGGACACAACCAGTGACAGATATTGTTGCAGCATGGCCATGTGGGTGTGCACAAGGTGGCAATCCAGGAGGATGCCATATGACATCCACCCAGATCGAAAAAAAATCCCCACCCGGCCTATAGTAAAATGACTGGTTAAATACTGTTGATTGATTAATAACACACTATTAAATAGAAATCTTGGTAAACTTCCAATTCTGTCCATGGAATAAAGAATAGAAAATATGATATCTCTGATTCTTAACACCTGTTAAAATGTACCTTTTAGGCCTTAAAATGTTTTAAAACCACCAGCAGAAACTCTGCAGGATAAAATAATGGTAGTTGCAATGGTAGTTGCAATATTTTTTGTCACTTGACATTAGCACAACTGCTTATCAAATGCATAACATTGTTAAAAAATACACTAAAGTTAATTTTAGCATACACAAACAGAATACAGTATATTACCCATTTTTCTTAAAATACAAAAGATGAGGTTCAATCAAGTAAATAGATATTAAATAAGCCTTAAAATTGTGTGAACCCATGGAGCAGCAAAAAACCCTGGGACCCAAAGTTGTCCATAGATGACACTATAAAAGCCTTTACTGATCACCAGGAATTATTGTTGTCACTAAAGTGTGAGTGACAATTAGTAATATGTGAGGCAAAATCATCCCATGCATATGTAGCTGCATGCCAAAACACAGATTGTGCTTGATCAGCTTCATCTCCGGTCACAGCAGCGGAATGACAGCTTCTCTCTTCTGGGTTCATTTATTGGAGGAAGGATCAGCAAATGAACTTTTACTGATATTCAGTGATATTTCCCTAAATAAAGAAATAGTCTCTCTGTACTCACAGCTGAAATCACAAATATCACTAAAGAAATAGTATTAAGAGGAAGTTCACAGAGACGTAAAACGTACTTATTCTTTATGCCATGGTTTCCTAGCTTATTAGGAGGTGAAATCCTAACTCCAACTGGTGGAACAATCAGTAGCCTTAATGGTCGCATCTGTGGAATGAGAATCAGAGATGGATGTATGAGTGAGTGGGTGGATGGAAACTTCAGGTTTCTCCGCAGTTAGGCACATCAGATGAAGGAGAGATTCTTGGTAGAATAAGAAGAAGTAGTAGCCAAAGTGCAGGAGTTAATAAAAACAACATGGTGTTTATTAGAACAACAAATATCCACACTTACATTGAGGTAAACAAAATTGTGCTGCTTGGTCGTAGAGTGGAAAAACAGTATGTGTGCAGATGGAGCTCTGAGTCTGTTGTGCTGCAGCTGCTGACAGACACTGAAAACTGGACCTGCTGAAAAGATGGAGTAATGGCGGCGTCTACAGCCATTCTCTATGAACCTGGCAACAACAAAGAATGATCAGGGGGTGTGTACACCACGTTTCAGAGGACCCTGCCTCCTTTGTCAAGTATAGGTAATGGTTGATCAGGAGTGCCTCATGTACCCTCAGCTGAAAAAAGATGAAAGCCAGGTGGGAACTATTTGTGTAGCTTCAAACTGGCCAATCAGAAGAGACAAAACTGTCAAAAACGTATGTTAAAAGCAAGTAGGAATATCACAAACAGGGACATATCTATATTCAGTTCATTCTAGATACTGTTCAGTTTTGCTTAGAACATAATTACTTCACCTTTCTAGAGCAGTACTTCCTCCAGATACAGGGCACTGCCATGGGTGCTTCCTTTGGACCCAGCTATGCCAACCTCACTATGAGCTGGTAGGAGAAGTCCTGTATCTGGAGGAACAATCTTCTTGCAGCCCATCTAGAGTATTATGGGAGATACATAGATGATGGCATTGTTATTTGGGATGGCCAACCAACAGATATAGATGCATTCACTCAACATTGCAATAAAAATACCCTAAACCTTTCCTGCACTCATGTTTGGGATAAGACTCCTTTAGTATTTCTTGACCTAGAGCTGAGCCATTTCAATGCCACAGATGTAACCGAGACTAATTTTCAACCAGCTTCAGGCAACTCATACCTACACTGCCATAGCTGCCACCACCACCAGAGAATCAACAACATTCAAAAAGTCACTTTATTAGACTATGGAGGAACTGTACTTTAGACTCAGATCATCCCAAAGTTCCCTTCTCAAGAAGACATTTCTTGATAAAGGTTATGAAGCTGACACTATGGCCCTGATTCACTATTGGGCGTGGGCGCATATTTATGGGCTTAAGCCCAATTTTCATGGGCGTCCATCTATTTTTTACCCTGAAACCTAATTCACTATTGAGCAGAGCCCATAAGCAGACGCCCAATCTAATTCACAAAAAGACACACGCCCGGAATCAGACTCACAAAAGCAGACTTGCTAAGAAGCACGTCTAACACCATGAAAAATCACTGCAGAGACATGTTCACTTAGAAATTTGCTTTGCCAAATATCAGGACTTCACTTTAAGCAATATCTGCTATTTCCAAAAAAATTAAGAATGTGTTAAAAATCGTTTTTTTCAAGGAAATCGACACAGTAAAAATCTAGACGCCCGTGCAGTGTCTTTGGCAGATACAACTGAGCATGTGCAGAACACATTTTAGACTTCTGCCATGGGCGTTTGTTTTTTAGCCACTGACTAATAGTGAATCTTACTGTGGATTCCTCTGACAGCCGGCACTCGGTCGCGACTACTGTGTTTAATAAACAGCACTCGGCATATCTTCATGTAATCTAATTAGATTTCCTTAGTTCTAGTGATTCTATTTTTGTTTCTTATCCTTTATAATTATTTCTGTAAGGATTTTACTTATTTCAAAGGTCTAGATAATATTTATTTTGACAGCTGAATGTAAAAATAAAGGTCCGCAATAAAAAAAAAAAAAAAAAAAACAGCGTGGGTCCCCCCTCTCATCCTTACTAAGCCCTTCAGGTCTGGTATGGATATTGAGGGGGAACTCCACGCTGAAATTTAAAAAAAAAACAGCGTAGGTTCCCCTCAATATCCATACCAGACCCTTATCCGAGCATGCAGCCCGGCAGGTCAGGAAAGGGGGGGGCGAGCGAGCTCCCCCCCCCCTCCTGAACCATACCAGGCCACATGCCCTCAACATGGGGGGGGTGCTTTGAGGCAGGGGGGGCTCCCCCCCCCAAAGCACCTTGTCCCCATGTTGATGAGGACAAGGGCCTCTTCCCCACAACCCTGGCCGGTGGTTGTGGGGGTCTGCGGGTGGGGGGCTTATCAGAATCTGGAAGCCCCCTTTAACAAGGGGGCCCCCAGATCCCGGCCCCTCCCTACGTGAAGGAGTCTGCGGTACATGCTCCCGCAGACTCCTTCACAAAAAAAAAGTGTGGTGTAAAAAAAACACAGTACAGGGTCTTTGACAAGTCCTTTATTAAAACAATGTCCCCCGAAGTAGATCCAACGTCAATCACGGCGGCGGCGGCAGGGACCCGAAAAAAGAAAAAAAGGTTCCGCTCCCGTCGGAGGCTTCCAGCCTTGTGAAGAAGAGGCTAGCTGACAGTTCTTATATAGGTATGGGGCGGGGCCAGCCGGGGACATCATCCGAGTGACCCGCCCCATGTCACATGCTTGCTGTTCCCGGCTGGCCCCGCTCCATAGCTACATAAGAAATGTCAGACTGTCTCCTGCATTCAGCTAGTTAGCCTCAGTGGAGAGACAGGGTGACATTTCTCAAATAGGTAAGTGGCGGGGATGATGTCCCCGGCTGGCCCCGCCCCTTACCTATTTGAGAAATGTCACCCTGTCTCTCCACTGAGGCTAACTAGCTGAATGCAGGAGACAGTCTGACATTTCTTATATAGCTATGGGGCGGGGCCAGCCGGGAACAGCAAGCATGTGACATGGGGCGGGTCACTCGGATGATGTCCCCGGCTGGCCCCGCCCCACACCTATATAAGAACTGTCAGCTAGCCTCTTCTTCACAAGGCTGGAAGCCTCCGACGGGAGCGGAACCTTTTTTTCTTTTTTCGGGTCCCTGCCGCCGCCGCCGTGATTGACGTTGGATCTACTTCGGGGGACATTGTTTTAATAAAGGACTTGTCAAAGACCCTGTACTGTGTTTTTTTTACACCACACTTAGTTTTTTTGTGAATAAGTCTGCGGGACCATGTACCGCAGACTCGTTCACGTAGGGGGGGGGCCGGGATCTGGGGGCCCCCTTGTTAAAGGGGGCTTCCAGATTCTGATAAGCCCCCTGCCCACAGACCCCCATAACCACCGGCCAGGGTTGTGGGGAAGAGGCCCTTGTCCTCATCAACATGGGGACAAGGTGCTTTTGGGGGGGAGCCCCCCCTGCCCCAAAGCACCCCCCCATGTTGAGGGCATGTGGCCTGGTATGGTTCAGGAGGGGGGGGGCGCTCGCTCGTCCCCCCCCCCCTTTCCTGACCTGCCGGGCTGCATGCTCGGATAAGGGTCTGGTATGGATATTGAGGGGGACCCACGCTGTTTTTTTTTTTAATTTCAGTGTGGAGTTCCCCCTTAATATCCATACCAGACCTGAAGGGCTTGGTAAGGATGAGAGGGGGGGGACCCACGCTGTTTTTTTTATTATTTATTTAATTCACGGAAATAATTTGAAATTCAGCTGTCAGTGGGAAACCCCGATGACAGCTGAAACATTCCTTCTGTCCCTGCAGAGAGCTCCGCTATTATATTTGACATTAAAAAGTATAGAAACTGCAACATTGTATCTATTTGTATCCATTCCGGATATAGATGTTTTTATTCGGATACAAATAGATACAATGTTGCAACCTTTATACTTTTTAATGTCCAAATATAATAGCGCAGCTCTCTGCAGGGACAGAAGTAATTACTTTGCTATTATACTTGCAGGCCGTAGATGGGGCGAAAATCGAACAATTTTTTACCATTGGTGGTAACGTCGGCCCATTGAACAACCGATTTTATTTTTTTTAAAAACGGTCAGTTTTCGCCCCATCTATGGACTGCATTTTTATTTTTCTTATTCTTTTTTTTTATTCTTCTTTTTCTTGCAGGTCATGGCTCATGTGCAGATTTTTTATCTGTTAAAAGATCAGCCAATTTGCCGATCATTGCAGCTAAAATCGGCCGATCTGCAAAATTGGCCAATTTTTATCCAAATTTACCAATTAAAAAAAGTTGCAAAATCCCCAAAAATGGCTGACCAATTAACCCACTAACGGGCCGAAAATCAGCTGATTTTTTTTGCGGACGATTTTAGACCCATGTAAAGCAGGCCGTAGATGGGTCTAAAATCGGCCGATTTTTCTGCCGAAAAAAAAATCGAACGATTTTCGGGCCGTTAGTGGGTTAATTGGTCAGCTGTTTTTCGGGATTTTGGCACATTTTTTTTATCAGTAAATTTGGAACAAAAAATTTTCAACTTTACTGGTAAACAAAATATGCTAAAATCCCAAAAAATGGCCGACCAATTATCCCAATAACGGAAGAGGCCCTTGTCCCCATTAACATGGGGACAAGGTGCTTTGGGGGGGAGCCCCCCTTCCCCAAAGCACCCCCCCATGTTGAGGGCATGTGGCCTGGTATAGTTCAGGAGGGGGGGCGCTCGCTCGTCTCCCCCCTTTCCTGACCTGCCGGGCTGCATGCTCGGATAAGGGTCTGGTATGGATTTTGGGGGGATCCCCAAGCTGTTTTTTTTTTATTTCAGCGTGGAGTTCCCCCTTAATATCCATACCAGATCCGAAGGGCTTGGTACGGATGTGAGGGGGGACCCCACGCTTTTTTTTTTTGTACATTCAGCTGTCAGTGGGGAACCCCGCTGACAGTTGAAACATTAACACATGGCTGTCGCTCCTACAATCCCGCATGAGTTATGTTATCAACTCATGCAGCATTTTAGTAGCGAAAACCAATGCAGCGCTCATGTTTCAGCTGTCGGCGGAGTTCCCCACTGACAGTTGATGTAAAAGTATTGCAGGGAATTATAAACAATTTGTAAAAAACCCGGCGTGGGGTCCCCCCTCTCATCCATAATAAGCCCTTCGGGTCTCGTATGGATGTTAAGGGGTAACTCCACGCTGAAATTAAATAAAAAACAGCATGGGGTACCCCCCAAAATCCATAACAGATACTTATCTGAGCATGCAGCCCAGCAGGTCAGGAAAGGGGGGGGGGGGGGACAAGCGAGCGCCTCCCCCCCTCCTGAACCATACCAGGCCACATGCCCATACCAAATTATTCAAACATTTGTAAACAGACCAATTAACTGAAATGGTTTGGCATTTGTACCCCAAATATGACGTTCCCTGAGGCGTTGATAAACCGAGGTACGCCTGTATTAGTATTGCAATCCTTTGTATTGGGATACATAGAACCAACATACATCTGAATTGGCAACATAGCACAACATTTGTGTCACATTGGAGATATCTGGTAGTTATACTGACCTTGCCCAGGGACCTAAGATTGATTCACAACACAGAAATACAGGCTGGCTTAGCAATGTAGCTCCGTGGATTAGTGGTTAGCACTGCTGCCTCACAACTCTAGGGTTGTCGGTTTGAATCCCAACCCCGGTGAGGAAGTAGCATGATCTCCGTGTGTGGCTGTCTTCAAATAGATGTTCTGGCAACATCTTTGCTTTCTGTCTAAATGATCCCTAAAATGTGAATTAGAATGAGGCCTTGTCTGTTGAAACACCTTCAAAGCTGCACCTTATGTGAATGTCATACAATGGGATAAGAGCCTGGAGCACTAATAGATTTGATAATGATGGTTTACACTCCATCCACTTTTGTGAAGGATTTGGCAAGCAAAGAGCTGACAGAGAGAGAGAAAATCTGCAAAGTCGCACCCTATTGTATGCTATTAGAGCGACCACATGGGTGTGTTTCAAACATTGATTTCTATAGTACATATAGTATGTAGTATATAGTAGTACATGTACTACTTTAGTGGCAATTTGCATAGAGATCTGTGTCAGATGTCTTGAAAATTGCATTGAAATGGTCAATTTTACTGTAAGTCGCAGGATTTGTAAATCAACTTTGCCCAGAATGTAATGTTTGGTGAAGTTTGATTTCTGGAGTGTTTTGCCAATTGATGGGAAATTCACCATACTAGTCAAATCGATTTGTCATTTTCAGTATTGCATACAAGATGTGGTCATGTGACTGTCTTAACTCATGCGAGAATCTGGAGTGAATTGTGACCATAGTAGCAATAAAGGTTCCAATTGGGGTTCCCTTTCACATCCCTGCTCAATGTTCTGTTGTATGCTGCACACGTACATTTCACTGTATATTTCTTTCTGATTTGTGGGGCCTGTATACCAAGGGTTAATGCAGGTAGGAAGGGGAGTCATCAGGTGAAAACACTTTCACTGACCAAATTAAGGTCAGTGGTGGGTGAGGCTTCATTGGGTGTGGGGCCTTGTTTGGCACGCTCCAAATACAACCTAGCTTATATAAAGACGTGCAGTAGGGAGTAATTTGGCCTGTTACTAGGCCGGGTGGTTTGTGACTAAGTCCTTGCATGGTGTGGTTTGGGGGAAGAAGAGATTTTGTGCTGAATTGCCCCAGACACCACTCAGGCTGTGTTTGGAAGTGGGCTGGAAATGTTTGCATATTTTTGGCCTTGTAAAGTGTGTTTGTGTGTTATTGCACAATGATTGTTTTTTCTCTTTGCATTGAAAGCCTCACACATGTCAATCGTTTTGTTTAAAATCTGCTCTTGTTTTAATTTTGCTTGCTTATTTAGACTCCAATGCATTTTTCTGACAAACCTGCTGACAAATGTATGTGTAGGGGATTTGTAGAGGTGGGAGGGGATTTGTAGAGGTGGGAGGGTTTTTTTTTCACATGCTTTGTTTTCTTGATATTTTGATCTGTAGACTTTTTTTTGTGAATGGATCTTCATACTAAGTGATTGTGTAAGTAAATCCTATGTGCACGAAAATGTTACTTGATTCATCTTCCCCTTTGTTTCCTGCTATAACCTGAGCACACACAGTTCATTAGAAGTATCTTTAGATTGTAAGCTCTTATGAGCAGGAGTGTTTTCTTTTTGCCACATCAATCCTATTTTTGTGACTCACCAAGATATTGACTGTACCTACTTGTTCCTGCTGACCAAATAAATGACGATATATTTGATCAATAAATATTTGACCGATGTTTTTGTGTTTATTTTATGTTCAATATATGAACAACCTTAATAGTTACTTTGTATACTTATATAATCTGCTCAAATGTAGCTTGTAAGAGCGTGAATATGCAAGTGTGTGCAAACTGGCTTTTTCAAAACCAGAAAAAAAAAAAACCCACTTGCACCACAATATTGTTATGTACTAATGAATGTCACATTCACTGTGCAGCCAGCTACAGGTTTTCTATAATTCGATTTACAGTAATAAAATAGTCCACACTTTGTTGATTTTTGGCCTTTGGCAACAAATATTAGCCAAGGTTAAAAAAAACAAATCAATAAGAAACACACATTTGCGAAAGCTATCATAGCCGTGCATAGAAATGCGCGATTGCAAACAAATAAGCACCAAACAGGTGTCCTCATGGCGCATGAACGGCTATCCTGGAAGTCCGTCATCTGGTGCGCGCGCACCCGGAAGTGGTTGTGGGGAGTGTAAGTGGATGACAAGTGGTTGGAGGTTTTGTGTTGGTTGAAAATTTTGATAACTTTATTGGCATTTGGACATGGCGAGAGCACAGTTCTCAACTGAGGAGATGATCCTTATATGTAAAGTAACTGTGGCCATTGCAAATATGTTTATAACATGTGAGGGACAAGTAATTGTAATTTTGTGGGTGGGGCCTAGCAGAATCTCACTTGGTGCACATGCTACTTATCTGTACATTAGCTCCTGGGTATTGATGGGTCAATGATATTAACCACTTGCCTACTGGGTACTCATACCCCCTTCCTGTCCTGGCCAATTTTCATCTTTCTGCACTGTTACCCTTTGAATGACAATTGTGCGGTCATGCCACATTGTACCCATCTTAAATTTGTATCAGTTTTTTCAGACAAATAGAGCTTTCTTTGGGTAGCATTGACTTGCTGCTGTGAGTTTTACTTTTTGCTCGATAAACCACAAAATAGCTCATAATGAATAAAAGTCTGTTTATATTATAACATTTGGTAAACTGGTAATTTAGCAACACTGATGTGCGTTGATGAGGCAGCACTGGTGGGTGGCACTGCTGGCCACAGGTGGGCGGAACTGTTGGGTGGCACTGGTGGGCACTGATCATCGGGGCCGACCCCTGCTTTGATAACTGCTGGTTCTCGGCAATACTTTCCACACATTCTGACAGCGGGATGAAAGTGTAGCCAAGACCCGGCAAATGCATTTCCCGGTGATCAGCGTGTCATTGGACATGGCTGATCACATGGTAAAAAGCCGCTGTGATTGGCCTTTACCACATCACGTGATCAGCTGTGTCCTTAGGACACAGCAATCACGGAGAGCGCGTTCTGCCAGGATGTCATATGACACCCTCCCAGAGCTGCCTGGATGCAGTGTAGCGTTATTCGGCTATCTGCGGTCGCCAAATAGGTAACCAGCTAGGCCTTCATGGCTAATCTTTGAATATCTGGACATGTATACTGCGTATAATGCATTACATTCTACAATGTGTTGGTGTACATGGTATTACAGTGTGCAATGCGTTGCTGGATTCTGCATGACAGTGGACAGCGTATCACAGTGTGCAATGCGTTGCTCCATCCTGCATGACAGTGTACAGTGCATTACAGTCTACAATGTGTGGGTGTACACGGTATTACTTTGTACAGAGTATTACAGTGTGCAATGCGTTGTACACTGCAGTGTGCACTAAAGCATTTTACACTCATGCACTGTACACACTAACGCATTTGACATTTCTAGTGTGCAATGCGTTAGTGTGCAATTGCTTGGACAGTACAATGCATTTGCAGTATTGGTGTATGTTTATTAAGCACAGATAATTAATCTGATTTTAGTTATCAAGGAGAAGTCTTCTCTGTCCCCCTGTTTATGAGGTGGAGGACAATTGTTTTCCGAAGAAGAGAGGAGACATTTTTTCAAGGAGATATGTATAGATTTCCAGAGATATGTGTAGATGGTTGAGGGGCTGCATGTGATCTCCGGAGATAATTGTGATTAACGATCACCTGAGTTAAACCAGTGAATGAAAAGTGTCAAAAAACATGGATTGAAAATAATCTGCACTGACCACTGTGCTTTGTCAAGCCACATATTGGCACATTCTGGTGTCACACAGATGCGATGTGAAATTTGCAGTGTTTTCTGTGCAAGCGCTGCACCGCATCACAACCGCAACCCCTTCATGCCACCTGCTGCGGCTTTCTAGGTGAAGTTACCAACACACCAATATTGGTACACAAAGCGTATTGCGATTTGCCAAATTGGATGGCATGCCTATTCACACCCATGTGCATACCCTGAAAAAGGGTCCTGCACATTTTTGGCCCGGATGCGGTGCAATTTGAGGTGTGCAAAATGTTTGTCTCTAATTGCAACGCACACAAATTGCATGTGATTTGCCCAGGAGTGCGGTGTTAGACCACAATGCATGTATGTGAAGCCAGAATAAAAGGATGTGGATTTTGTCTATTTTTACTTGCGCATGTTAACATTATGTAAGTGCATTTTTCTTCTGTTTAACATGCTATAGAAATGCAACATGCATTTGGATGTAGTGTTTTTGTATGTGCATTTTGGAAGTATTCTAAACACACATTGACCCTAGGGCCACACCATATCTTATGCAGGCCATAGATGGGTCGAAAATCGGCCGATTTTTCGGCCGAAAATAAAATCGGCCGATTTTCGGATCGTTAGTGGGCTATTTGTTCGGCCGTTTTTCAGTATTTTGGCAGATTTTTTTTTTTGGTAAAGTTGGAAAAAAAACGGCCGAATTTGCCGATCGGCCGATTTTCGCGGCAATGATGGGCAAATCGGCCAATTTTTTACTGATAAAAAATCTGCACATGAGCAGTGACCTGCAAGAGGAAGACAAAAAGAAGAAAAAGAAGAAGAGGATGAGGATGATGATGATGATGAAGAAGAAGAAGAGGATGAAGAAGAGGATGAAGAAGAAGAAGAGGATGATGAAGAAGAAGAGGATGATGATGAAGAAGAAGAGGATGATGATGAAGAAGAAGAGGATGATGATGAAGAAGAGGATGATGATGATGATGATGAAGAAGAAGAGGATGATGATGATGAAGAAGATGATGAAGAAGAGGATGATGATGAAGAGGATGATGATGAAGAAGAAGAAGATGATGAAGAAGAGGATGATGATGATGAAGAAGAAGAAGAGGATGATGATGATGATGAAGAAGAAGAGGATGATGATGATGATGAAGATGATGAAGAAGAGGATGATGATGAAGAAGAAGAAGAAGAGGATGAAGAAGAAGAAGAGGATGATGATGAAGAAGAAGAGGATGATGATGAAGAAGAAGTAGAAGAGGATGATGATGAAGAAGAGGAAGAAGAAGGATGAAAAATGAGAGGAATTCCAGTATGGCAAAAAGTGTCCCTGCAGAGAGCTCCGCTATTTCTTTGACAGTTCCTTGACATTTAAAGCGGTTGCAACATTGTATCTATTTGTTTCCGAATAAAAACATCTGTATCCGAAATGGATACAAATACATTGTTGCAACCGCTATAAATGTCAAAGAACTGTCAAAGAAATAGCGGAGCTCTCTGCAGGGACACTTTTTGCCGGCTGTAGACGGGATGAAAATCAGCCGATTTCTTTTTTTTTTACCATTGCTGGTAACGTCGGCCACTTGAACAACCGATTTTTAATTTTTTAAAAGAAAAATCGGCTGTTTTTCTCCCCGTCTATGGCCTGCATAAGCATTAGTGTGCCTGGGGGAGGGGGGGACCTTTGGCCTTTCCAAACACAGTAGATGCTCCAAGAATGTTTCCTTGAACTCTTGAAATGGTTAAAAAGGAAAGACACTCTAGATAGCCTGCACTGAGAATTGACTGTCATGATGACGTGTCAATGATTATTTGCTCTCATTTTTCAGGAGTGGTACTGCTTGCGGTTGAAGCTGGTAGAAATCCACCTTCACGTCCTCCACTCACCTTCACTTGTGGCCAGTGGATATTTTGTGGCCGCAGGCAAGAATTGGCATCGAGGACCTGCATAATGACCCTGGCATGCCAGAGGTGGTTTGGAAGCAGCACAGCAATTTGACCATCCCTTTCCTCTATGTTGGTTTTAGGGGTGCAGAATTGCTTCTCGTTCGTGAACGGACTGTCGCCGGATATCAGAGTCCCCATATTTTCAAGATATGTTTTAGCCATGTTGGCTTATTTTTATGTTATTTTCCAAGTGTGTCGCACCTAACCGCACAGTAGTGTGGTGCCATGCGTATTTGTGGCTGTGAATGGGGCTGTTTTTAATAGACGTGTGTAGGTGCAACAACGTTTTCATCATGGTACCTGCGCACATCTACATAGGGCATTGCATTTCTTTGCTGTGCTGGAAAATGTGTGTTCTTGCATGCGTTTCTGCACCACCAATGGTGTGAACAAGTCCTAAGAGCTGGTTCACACTATAGAAACAGTCTAGATGTGTTCCTGATGGGTTTTTTTCATGCCCTTTTGGCATGCATGTTTAGTGTGTTCCAGTACATTTTGGATGCGTTTTGGACATGTTTACATTGCATTTTTGATTCCTTACACTTATTTTTTTCTATTTTCTTTGTATTCAATGTAGTTAGGGACATGTGCGTTTTAGTACATTCAAGGACGTTTCAATGTGTTCCAGTACAGTTCTGTGCAGAAACAATGCAGCGTGGTCAACTTTGTTTACAGCACCTGCAATGCATTGAAAATGCAAGCGCTGATGTGAACTATGACATTGACAACCATATAACCTTCTTTCTGTGCGTTTGTGATGCTGAAAAAGCAACTGAAACACATGTAGTGTGAACTGGCCCTAAAGGTTATTAGAGGTAAGGGAACGGGACTGACCAGGAATTGTGAATTCAATCAGACTAGTGGTGAGATACAATCAGCAATTGTATAATAATGTGAGATCTGAGCTGTAGCTGATAGAAAATGAGACACATTCACTTGATCAGTAAATAGATAGTTAAAGAGTGGGGCGGTGATCCATAGATTTGCATATGGGACAGGTGATGATGGGGTGGGGGAGGGGGTCAAGTTGTATAAGGAGACAGATTTAAAAGAGAAAAAAGTTACAATGAAATATACACGGCATGAAACTTGCACATGACCTAATTGGCAGAAGAACAGTACGCAAGTAACATGCATCCACTTTCTAGTCATTAGGCAAAATCATAATTGATTGATCAATATTCCTGCCACAACCCAGAAAATTGATCTCCATTTTTTTGGGATGTTGCCAAGACTGGGATTAGAACCCATGACCCAAGTGCTGTAAGTTCTGAGCTCTAACCACTAAACCACTGTGGGAGACACAGTTTGAGCTATAATGTAGAATAGTTACATTGTTTAAAAATGATAAACCGAGCGCTGGTCAAATGATATAGACTAGTAAAATGGTATTACACAAGATAAATATAACCACGAACAGTAGTGCATGAACTCGTGAAAGGTCATTCACCCCTGTGACAGTGTACTACACTATTGAGCACCTTTCTGGCTCCTGTGGCTGAGCTAATTCCTCCCCAAGACCATTTGGGCACCCACCCTGATGGATGGATGGAGCTGGATGACTAACCCATAGCTGCCAGCATACCGCTGCACCCCCAGATGTGCGATGTGTATAACCCATGCACATTAATACTTTTGTTCTGGTGAGTGTAGACCAGTCCCAAGGGTGGTTTACCTTTCACGAGTTCATGCACTACTGTCCGTCACGGAGAGACCACACGTGCCATTCATAGGCACTCTCTGAGTTGGTACTCTCACACGAAGAACATTCCATTATTCAGGAATGATTATATGAACTTATTTTAGCACCATTTACCAGTTTACATCATTATTGCAATTCTTTGCACTTTTTGGTTTTTACATGCGTTCATTATTGATCACATGCATTTATAGCGCTGCACTTGTCTTTAACATAGAATAGTTATGTGATTAAAGAGAATGAAGATATATAACTATATTGGGAAATTAGAAGTATATAAATTATTTGAGATATAAGTGTGAAAACGTTTAACATTTGAAAATAGAATGTATGACATTCATTAGTAAATGCATTACTTTCCTGATCATTTTTTAGAAACAGCAAAAAAAAAAAAAAGAAAATTCTAATACAGCTGTACTATTTATTATTCTAAAAATTCTCTTTTGCTATCAGAAAAAACGCCAATGTTAATAAAGCCTGTGCTTGTGCGCCATCTAGCGAATATATCCGGTATTGCACCTAAAAATGTGCCAGACAGGATACCACATTCACTAATGGCAAAGTAGACGCTCGTTAATGAGCTTGCTAGACGCTGGTCAGGCGACTGATTGATTGACCGGAGTCTGCCTGAATGGTCAGACTCTGCTGATAGACTCACATCTTAGTGAATCAGGGCCTATCTGTCACGTACCTGATAGAAGTCTGAATTGACGAGGTCAGCCTCTCTTGTAATTCCAATCCAGGCGCCACTGAAGGTGATACAGATGGTGCAGAGGGACAGGAGGAACACAAGTCCCTGTGGATATTGATTATGGAACTTGCGGCTGGTGATGTAACCTCGGTAAATCAGACAGGGCGTCCAGTCAGGAACAGAGGAGATGCAGGAACGGCCAGCTGAGGTTAAGGAAGCACTCAACTGGAGCTGATGTAATGACAGCCAGGACAGGCACTCGGCAGGACTGTAGAGCCAAAACTGGTGTCAGGGATCGCCGCGGCGCTGGTCTCGGCGTAGGCGCAGTGCACCGCCCTGTGCAGGGACACGGGCACTAGGGCCGGGCTGACCGCGGCGATCGAGCTCGCGCATGCGCAGTAGAGGTCGTGGGCGTGCGCCTGGCACCAATGACAGTGCAGGGCGGGATATTTAAATGGCCCTGAGCTGTCATTCAGTGCCTTTTGGTCTTATCCTGTATCCTGTATTGCGAACCTGTTTCTTGTAAGTTGCTGACCCGGATTGTGCCTGACCTTTCTGTATTCTCCTGCCCAGACCCTTGCTTTGCCTGACCTCTCTCCTGGATGCCCCCTATTGGACCTGATCTGCTGTTGCTGACCTGGCGTGTGACCCGACTATTCTCTGCCCGCTGCTTTGTACCGCACCGTCCCCATAGTTACCGACCCAGCCTGCCTGACTTTGCACTTGCTCAGCCATCCATCCCTCTCAACGGGGTCTCCAGACCTCCTCATATCAGGCTGTCTCCTGTGGGAACCCCTGGCGAATACCCCTACCACTGACGGGTATCTTCAGTAGTCACGACCTGGTCCCGGGGTACTCCAAGTCCATCCCCACCATCAGGGGCCCTGGTGAACAAGTACTCTTGGGCTTAGACTCCGTGCGCTGGGGACGCCTGATCAGTGGAGTGCTAGTGGTGTCTCCGGGCGGTCCCTTACAACTGGAGTCGGAAGCGTAGTCAGAGTAATAGCCAGGGCCAGCAACGAGCAGGTGATGAGGTACTGAAACATCAGACAGGGACGAGGTCAGGAGGAAGCCAGGATCAGAAACCGATGAGCAGAAGCATAAACAGGATCCAAGAGCAGGTCAATGGCAAGCAGGGTCAGTAACTGATACACACAGGATACAGCAGGAAACAGGAAGTTAGCTGAAGACCAGTCATCACTGACAGAGAGTAAGAGCCTCCTTTAAATAATCTATCTGGTGCCAGAAACAGTGGCCACGCTCCCACGTGTGTGCACCCTCGTGTGCGCATTTTTGCGCACATGTGCGAGCCTATTCTCATTTCTATTAGCCAGTTGCCATACAGGAATTCCCTTACACTATCAATAGAGTCCAAGCTGAATGTGTTTAGGGCACCATCACAGATAAACCATCAACCAATTCTTCTGACATTAGATTTATCACTAATTTTCATTGCAAATCCAGACAAATTGAAAACATAATTCCCCAAAATTGGAACATAATTCTCCAAGATCCAAACTCTCTTCTGTTATTACCCCCAATCCCAGCTTGGTATACAAAAGGGCCCCTAACATCAAAAATAAAATTGCACCTGGTAAACTTCAAGTGTTTGGTAAGCAGGCTTCCCATCCTATGATTGCAATTTAATAGGTATTTACTGAAGTAACTAAAGATCCTGTAAAATGTGCCCTTTTTTGTACTCCACCAGTAGATGACTCAAACAGCAGGGTTTTTGCTGTTAATTTTTTACATGCTCCACTACCTTTGTGATCTACTGTTCATCATGCCCGTGCGGTCTCCTTTATGTATGCCGCACCATTCGCCCTGCCTGTGCTAGGTTTGGCGAACAAAGAAGATTTATCGAAGACGGTGATATCAAGCACAGTGTGCCCAGACACTTCACTCTCAAGCACAATAAATCTACCAAAGGCCTCAAAGTATGAATCAAAAAATATATCTCTCAATATTAATCTCTTGGTGAAAGGTTTCAGCATCTATGTAAACGCGACACCTTCTGGATTTTCATGCTCATCACTTTAGTCCCCAAAGGGCTGAATGAAGAGCTGGAGGTCCATACCATAATACAGATGTGCAACCCTGTCACTGTGCCTGGTATATATTATTATTATTTTGAGTCTATTCTGCCCTAATTTACATATATTCATCATTAATTTTAATACTCGTGATAACATATCACATTTTGTCTATTTGTAAGTACCATCAGTAAACGTAATTGATATTCTCCTAAAACACAAACAGGAAGAGTGTTTAGACTCTTACTACTATTCTTCAGGCCCATTTTTTTAATTGATTAAAAACTTTTTAAACAAAACTTTTTTGTATACTTGCTGCTTATACATTTCCTTTGTGGCACATTAGTCAATTACTCTTATAGCATGTGATATATAGTAATATATATATTTAGTATGTACATATGTATATATGCATGTGATCAAGGACAACTATTTACTTAGTACTAGGGCTGTGCATTTCTAATGATACCTTATAATGCTGCTGCTGTTATTTATTGTTTATATATACATATATGTTTATTTTATCATGTATGTATATTTAAAGTATATTTAAAGTATATATATATATATATATATATATATATATATATATATATATATGTAATATACACTTTTTTTATACATACATTTCATACAATATTGCTTATCTGTGTTTGCCAATGCATCTTGAGCTCTGAGTCTGTTTGTGATTTGTTGCTTGTTTTTGACATTCATCTTTGACATTTGTATCTCTTCTGCTTTACATCCTTTTGCTCCATTTTTTACTTTGTGTATGCCTCAGTGTGCTCATTTCTACATATCCCATCTTTCTCTCCCCCTAGGCATTCATGGTAGTGGAGCACTTATGACAGATCCTGCTGATTGGCCTTTTCATAGCTGTCATTACACAGACATTTTTGCCCTGCTCCCCTCTTTTTCCACTGGTTCTCAGTTGCCAGTAGAAAAACTGCCCCGGCCCACCATTGGCTGTACCCATTGATGTGCACTCTAATCTAGCACTTCAAAAGCTTGTTTAGGCTGTTAAACGGGAACTCTGCATATCAATACACCCAGTGCAGTATGCCACCAGAAAGTACTGTTGCACTCATGTCTGCAAGTTGTGGATATAGTTGTTAATTTATCTTTTCTGTGTTAAGTTGGAAAAATGAATATTGACTATTCAGCTAGTGGCTTAAAAATCTTAATAGAAATACTTACCCATCCATATTATTCAATGTACTTCCAATGCTGAACATTACTCTAGTTACAACCTGTCTATAGTCCTTTGAAATACACATGTTGAAACGAAGAACTGCATCAATACATTAATTTATTCTTATATAAGCCAACCTAAGACTAGTACTGGGATATATTGCTAAGCCAACAGAAGAACTGATAGCTTTTATTATCTTATTTATTTTTCCTTCAGGCAGCAGCAAAATTTCTGTAATGTATTACTGTAGATTCTAAGCTCTCACAAGCAACATTGATCTAGCCAGTGTATATCACTGCACTCCCTAATTATTGTTTGCTTTTGTTTGATTGCCAGCAGATAAATGATTCTGTCTGTGATTTAACTCCTCTTGTCCACTGTTCTAATGTGCAATACATTTAACAGTTTACAAAACTCAAATAAAATAAAACAAACACAAATAAAATACCCTAAAATAGCGGAATTTCCAACATGCACCGGGAAGATTTACCTGTAGTGAGTGTTAGTTGAAAGTCAAGTTCACTACTACAGTATATAAACATGCCCCTATATGTTAAAAGGTTATTAACAAATAATATATTTTAACAAATAATATAAAAATAATATATATTTGTGTTGTACATTTTTCTTTTACAAAGAATTTTATTATAGAATAGGAAACAGCAGAGAATCAGTCAAAAGCATATGCAATGACCAGCAGGAATATAACATAGAAAAGATTTGATGGATAATACAGAATATGTACTGATGAGAAAACATGAAAATAAACTGCGTACATAAGTGCCGTACAGAAAGAAAAAACTAATAACATAATAAACTCTCAGGAAAAATTGTTGCAGAATCAGCATACAAAATGCGAGATGAATAGGAGAAGGAACCTCTCTGAGTACAGAGAGGTACTTAACACGCAGGGCTGTCAAAGGAGTCCACCACATGGGTGCAGTATTGCTGGTACGGGACTCAAAACAGGAATCACAATCAGCACAAATAACCTGAAGAAGACAGCCTAGACAAGAGGAAAGAAAGGAGCGAAGAGAAAGGAGACAAACAAACAGACACCAAAAAAAAAAAAAAAAAAAGGGGGGGGGAGGGCTCCAGGGGGACCGCGGCAGAGAAAAGAAAAAAATATATAAAAATAAGCTGGTATATAAGTTTTATATCGACAAGAGGGACTGGTCGAATCTTGGTGGTTGAGCTATATGAAGCCAAGGACGCCATGTCTGTAAAAATTTTGTATGGGTGTCTAACAGTATAGCTGTCAACTTTTCGTTGACCATTATAAAGTTCATCTGGTTTTTGACAGCCTCAAAGCTGAGGAGGGGAGTCTTCCAAGCTCTCGCAATCGTCAGCTTAGTGGCCATGAACAAGTGCGATGCCAGCTGCCGTTCAGGATGAAGTAGGCCCACTAATGGTTTAAATAACAGCACTTCGTACGGGTTGCATTTAATGTCTGTGTGGAACATAGTGCGGAGAAGGGCATAAACTCTGATCCACAATCTCCACACCTTGGGGCAAGTCCACCAAATATGGACTATGGTACCCGTCTGCTGACAACCTCGAAAGCAAGTCGGGGAATATGTGGGAATAAAACGAGCCAGACGAGCAGGCGTGTAATACCATCTATAAAGAACCTTGTATGCGTTTTCTAGAATGATAACATTCCTAGAACATTTGGATAATTGTTGGGTCATGATCCGCCAATCCTGCTGATCTAGAGTGCCCCCAAGTTCCAACTGCCAACGCTGAAGATAACAATGGACTGGAGGAGTTCTATGAGAAATAATGGAAGAGTAGACCAGGGAAATTAAGCCCGGAGCATGGGGTCTATATCTACATTGACTTTCAAATGGGGTCAACCTGTAGGTCCCGAACATGTCTGTATTAAAGTACTGATAAAGTGGCGGAGTTGAAAGTATCCAAAATGTTCCCGCAATGGGATATTGTAAGAAGAGAGCAGAGTTTCAAAGGTGAGTATCCGAGTGGGAGAGAGCATGGAATGAATATCATGGAAGCCATTTGCTTGCCACCAAGAAACTGTCCAGGAGTGCCACGACCTGGGGGAAATAATGGATTGTGTAGCAACCATAGTAACGGTAGATGAGCAGAAATGAGGCCAGCAGAATATTTAATGGAGTCCCAAAGACGGAGCGTTAGCATCAACGTCGGACTAAGGGATGAGGGTCGATGAGCAGAAGGAAGCCATTGTAAAGAAGAGAGTGGAATCGGGTGGTAGTCCATCAAGTCTACAGTAGCCCACAAGGGAAAATGGTGAGATGCATGGAGGTGGGCTAAGGGGGCAATATTGGCCGCCAGATAGTAAGACTGAAGGTTCGGGACAGATAACCTGCCCTCGGTCTCACGAGCAAATAAGATTTGTTTACTGATTCTGGGTCGAGAGGAGCTCCAGATGAAAGACAGGAGTTTTCGCTGGTGAATACGCAATATATGTAAAGGAACAGAGACTGGTAAAACTCAAAACACATACAATAATTTGGGACGGTAAGTCATGCGGACCGCATTGATTCTATGGAACCACGAAAGCGGATAATGAGACCAGGAGGACAACAACTCCATCAAGTCATTAAAAACAGTGGGTAAATTAGCCCGGTAAAGTCCTTCGTAAATCGGAGTAAGCTTTATTCCTAAATATGGCAAGGCAGAAAGTCATTGAAAAGGGAACAAATGTTTCAGAGTCTCCAAAAGTGATGGTGAGAGGGTAATCAACATAGCTTTGGACTTGGCAGGGTTAACATGGAGGCCTGAGAGAACTGCAAAGGAATCCAAAACTGCAAGTAAGTTTGGCAAAGTAACCCCCGGGTTCGCAACCAATAACAATATATCATCTGCGAACATAGATAACTTGTGTTGGGAACCAGCTACATCTATTCCCTTATTATCAGGATGTATATGAATGGCTTCCGCCAACGGTTCCAAAGCCAAGATAAATAGTATGGGAGAAAGTGGGCAACCTTGTCTAGTTCCCCTGCCAATCGAAAACGTTGAAGACTCAAAACCATAATATTTCAATTTTGCTTGAGGGGATGTATATAGCGAGGAAATCCAATGCAAGAACGAGGGACCAAAGCCAAAATGATGGAGGACCGACACGAGATAAGGCCAGGACAAGGTGTCAGAGGCCTTATTGATGTCTAGAGATAGGAACATCATTTAAATTTTGCGAGTATGGGCCAAATGTTGCAACTGTATAATACGTCTGATGGCATGTCCGGCTTGTCTGTGGGGGACAAAACCCACCTAGTCCTTATTAATCAAGCGAGAAAGGAAAGAATTCAAACGAGTGGCTAAGATCTTAGTGAGGATTTTCATGTCAATGCTAATAAAAGAAATTGGTCTGTAATTTGCCCAGGAGGAATGTATCAAGGTCCTACCTTTCCTCAAGGCTTGTGCTGCTCCATGTGCTGGCATCCATCTTAGGTCTGCAAAGCATTGTGGGATCCTTTATGCTTTCAGCCCTCTGCGGCTCCTCCCAGGAGGTGGCAGCTTATCTCATTTAAGTCTGCTGTTTGTAGCTGTGCATTGCATTCGTGTCCTGTCTGTTGCACAGCAGCAAGCTCCTGTTCAGTTAACTCATTGCTCTCCTGGATACCGACTCGGCTTTGGCAAAGACTCCTCCTGGCTTCTGACCTCGGCTCTGGTGACCATTCTTCCTGGCTTCTGACCCCGGCTCAGGCGACCATTCTTCCTGGCTTCTGACCCCGGCTCTGGCGACCATTCTTCCTGGCTTCTGACCCCGGATTTGGCTATGATTCCCGCTGGTTCTCGACTTGATTATCCTGGAAGATGACCTCGGCAGGAGAACGTCCTCAGGCAATACAGACGCTGCTTGCACGCACAGCGCACCTTGTCCCTGGTGCAATTAGGCCAGTTGTCACTCCTGTGGTCGCTCCCAAAAATGCTCCGGTTGTTGCACCTACCTCTCCATCTGCTGCTGCACCTGCAGTGCCCAGAGGTATGACTGGTTCAGCCCCCCTTCCACAGCGCTTTGGGGGTGAGCCGAGTCAGTGTCGGGGTTTCCTTAACCAAGTGGGCATATATTTTGAGTTGATACCCCACGCTTTTCCTACTGAGAGGTCAAAGGTGGGCTTCCTAATCTCACTGCTCTCGGACAAGGCCTTGGCCTGGGCAAATCCCTTATGGGAGAACGATAACCCTGTGATTCACGACTTTGACGGTTTTGTTGCCTCTTTCCGTAGGGTATTCGATGTGCCTGATCGCTCCGCCTCTGCTGCCAAGCTGCTCATGTCCATGCATCAGGGTTCACGGACCGTTGCCGAGTACACCATAGAATTTCGTACCCTGGTGGCAGAGGTGGGTTAGAACAATGAGGCTCTGGTGGCTGCTTTCTCTCATGGTCTCTCAGATGTGTTGAAAGACGAGATTGCAGCCAAAGAACGGCCTGTGGAGCTCGAAGCACTCATTTCCTTCCTAATCCTGATTGACACCAGGCTCAGGGAGAGATCTTCACTTAAGGAGCGTCTGCGGAGGCCTCCTAACTGATTGGCGCCTACGTTTTCTGTCCCACCCGTTCCTCCCTCGCCTCCTGGGGATGGCTTGCCTGGTGGTGAGCCCATGCAGCTGGGGTTTGCTCGCCTTTCCGAGGGGGAGCGGGACTCTCGGCGTCGGGAGGGTTGCTGCCTGTACTGTGGTTTTGGCTTTTTATGCAGAGATATTATTTTAGTGTCTACTAAAACCTTTTACTCTACTGTACCACTATTTTTAACTAACACTGATCTAAGTAGAAAAAGTACTATATTTAGGTTTGGTTTTACATCTCTTTGTCTACAGATTGTATTAAAAATTAAAATTACCTTTTGCAAGACAATATCATCACAAGAAGGCATTGTTGTCCCTTTAAATAATGTTACAATTTTTACCAAATAAACAGGCTCATAGCAGAAATTTAAAAATTGTTCTGGTTCATAAAGTGCATACAAGTGTAGAAGCTAAAGTATTTATAGTCATTTTATATCTTTTAACATTTTGACATGCCTGGGTAGGAAGAGTAGCATAGCAACATCATCTATGTTTAACAGCTTTTGTGATAAGTTATCAAGCAAAAAGGAAGTAAATTGTTTTCAGTGAAGTGGTTCATTCATAGACATAAGATTGTGAAAAGGAGTAGAGAAGCACAGCCATTGGTTTGAATGGGTACATAGATCATGCGTGAGCAAGTATGTCTTCCCCATGTACATTTACATAGATATTATAAGTAAGATAATGTTTTTTAAAAGAGTAAAATGCATTAGGAAAATTATTTATATTAAGTCAGTCTCTTTTACATGTATGTTTAAACCATCATTGAAATGAATATTATTCTGTTTAAATTTAGATTCTAGAACATCAAGCAGAAGTGCTGACTCTCAGGTTACACGGCATACTATAATTTCATCCTTGACTAAGCTTGATTATTTTTGTACAGTAGAACCACAAGCATTAATCTTAATTTCTTCCAAAACCCCATACATTCTTAGAAACTAATATTTTACTGGAAATATATTTTCTATGTACGGAATAGGAATTCCATTGCACTGATGGCCAATGCCAATGTGACAGCTCCTGGAACATTACCAGTGTAGAGAGTGTGAGATTTATCTGCTCAACTTCCTCTATAAATCTAACTATTTTATTGGACCCTTTTATAATTTAATTTTAACCTCCTCACAGCTCACATAAAAAAAGAGATGAACCGTGGGACAGCAATAGCCCAACAGCTGATTAGGGTAAAAAAAAAAGTAGAGATGAGTTAGGAGAACTCATCTCTGCTAGTGATAATTATTCCAGATTTATCCACCCAGATAATATTTTTGTAATAAAGGTGTATTTCAGAAATCCCATTCAAATACTTAGTCTTCTATGAATGCTGCATCAAGTGAAAATTCCAAAAATATATATTATGTATATCTACAAATAACAGCTGAATGTTTAATCTTAAAATTCAAATGTAGCATGGCGTGGCTGAAGGAGATGGCCACTTAGTGAGTGAGCTCCAGGAGCCGCCGACAATCTTTGCATTCTCAGAGAGACGAGGGTGAGCAGAGAGCACTTTTTCACCCCCATCCAGCACTCCAACTAAGTGGGGTTCCCTACCAGACACATAGCGAAGCGTAAAATAAAGGAGGTAAATTGATTAAGTTATTCACTCCAGCAGGAGCCTCCTCCCCCCAAGATGGCGCAGGCGCCAGCAGTTCTCCAGCCTTTCACATACAGAAAGAAGACGACAGACATCAATCTTCTCCCCAATAACACAACCACAAGGGATCTGCAAAAATCACTCCAACATGCAGCCCTCAGAAATCCAGGTAGCAGTGCTCATTAGACCCATAGTAAATAGGTGAGCAATCTAATGATTCCTTCTCACAATAATACTAGAGAATTAATAGAACACCTTGAGGATTTTCATGCTAATGAGCTGCCTTTAACAACCTCTGTCATGAAAAATATGCTGGTTACTCTCAAGGGTTCTTTACATAAGGACATGATGGGCTTTATGACACAAGTAAATGCAGTTATGGATGCACTGGGAGAACATGTGGGACATGTGGAATCTAAAATGGGCGAGTTTGCTCCAGCTCCTAATGAGTCCGTTTATGCTCATAAGGATACAGAGGAAGAGCTGAATGCTTTAAAGATGAAGATGGTGGATTTGGAGGACCAAAGAAGTAATATTAAATTTAGAGGAGTGGGAGAGACTGTCCCCACTGCAGATCTCAGAAAATATGTGCAGCAAATGATCTCCACATTACTACCAAACACACCAGAAAGAGAAGTGATAGTAGATCGGGTGCATAGACTGCCAAAATCTTCCTTCCTTCCTGATCATGTACCCAGGGACATTGTTGCTAAAATTCACTTTTGCCAAGTGAAATAGAAATGAATGTTCTTCGCAAGGAAAAATAACCCACTTCCAGCCTCGTACAGCAGGATCTATCTCTTTACAAATCTCTCTCAGCACACTATTTTAGCCCGCAAAAAAATTGGTCTCTTTCACAAAATGGTTGAGCAACAACAACCTTAAATACCAATGGGGATTCCCCACCAAACTATTAATCACCAAGGACAACTGCCTGATCACGGTTATTTCGGAGGAGGAAGGCTTTCAGTTAGCCAAGAAATAGGGAATATTACTCACAGATAGTGAGCAAGTGCCCTCTAAATCTTCCTCCAGAGGAACAACCCCTGATTGGGAACAAGTTGCTGGATAATGCAATTTTACTCTTTTATGGTGCATAATAAGTATTTCTTAATATTTCTGTAGTGGAACTCTTTTTATGCATTCTTTTTCTATGCTCTCCGGACAGGGTTGGACTGAAAACTCATGAGGCCCCCGGGCAATAGGGGTTCATGGGGCCCCTGTGTCCTTGCCCAAACTCAAAAAAGCCTATGAAAAAGGTACCAGGGGCATCTCATGGGGCCCCCTACTGACCCAGTGCCCGAGTTTCCAAATGGTCAGTCCGCCCCTGTCTCTAGATCATACCCCCAATAGAGTGAAGTGAGTTGGATCACTCAGTTCTGTTTGATAACTGTTCGTATTGTTTCATTTAAGTTTCCTCTGCTGCCAAGCTGCTCATGTCCATGCATCAGGGTTCACGGACCGTTGCCGAGTACACCATAGAATTTCGTACCCTGGTGGCAGAGGTGGGTTAGAACAATGAGGCTCTGGTGGCTGCTTTCTCTCATGGTCTCTCAGATGTGTTGAAAGACGAGATTGCAGCCAAAGAACGGCCTGTGGAGCTCGAAGCACTCATTTCCTTCCTAATCCTGATTGACACCAGGCTCAGGGAGAGATCTTCACTTAAGGAGCGTCTGCGGAGGCCTCCTAACTGATTGGCGCCTACGTTTTCTGTCCCACCCGTTCCTCCCTCGCCTCCTGGGGATGGCTTGCCTGGTGGTGAGCCCATGCAGCTGGGGTTTGCTCGCCTTTCCGAGGGGGAGCGGGACTCTCGGCGTCGGGAGGGTTGCTGCCTGTACTGTGGTTTTGGCTTTTTATGCAGAGATATTATTTTAGTGTCTACTAAAACCTTTTACTCTACTGTACCACTATTTTTAACTAACACTGATCTAAGTAGAAAAAGTACTATATTTAGGTTTGGTTTTACATCTCTTTGTCTACAGATTGTATTAAAAATTAAAATTACCTTTTGCAAGACAATATCATCACAAGAAGGCATTGTTGTCCCTTTAAATAATGTTACAATTTTTACCAAATAAACAGGCTCATAGCAGAAATTTAAAAATTGTTCTGGTTCATAAAGTGCATACAAGTGTAGAAGCTAAAGTATTTATAGTCATTTTATATCTTTTAACATTTTGACATGCCTGGGTAGGAAGAGTAGCATAGCAACATCATCTATGTTTAACAGCTTTTGTGATAAGTTATCAAGCAAAAAGGAAGTAAATTGTTTTCAGTGAAGTGGTTCATTCATAGACATAAGATTGTGAAAAGGAGTAGAGAAGCACAGCCATTGGTTTGAATGGGTACATAGATCATGCGTGAGCAAGTATGTCTTCCCCATGTACATTTACATAGATATTATAAGTAAGATAATGTTTTTTAAAAGAGTAAAATGCATTAGGAAAATTATTTATATTAAATTCTCTTTTCTTTATGTTTCTTCAATAGTTTTTCTAACTGGGCACCAAAAACTAATAATCCTCAGGTATTCTATATAATCCATATAATCCATCAGAGAAAACTATCTCTTCAAGGGCTTGCCTACAACCAGCGTACACATTTGGAAACTGAGTACTCTCTCCTATCCTGCAATGGACGCCATGTATTACTCCTTCAGGCCAGTAGATGGCGACATCATACCTCAAGCCTTTTATAGTCTAAAATGGTTTTAAAGATAGTCTCTATGAATGTTCATGGTCTTAATAGCCACAAATGATGTGGAAGGAAGCACAGAAACTACAAGGGGACATAATCTGCATGCAGGAAACCCATTTGTCATCCCTTAAAGCGCCTCAATGCTCACAGACTATTCCCTCATATCTATACAGCCAAAGCCAAAGAAAAAAACAAAGGAGTTCTGATAGTGATAAAACACTCTCTCATTTTCCATTCACTTCTTGCATGCAGACCAGAAGGGCAGGTATTTAATTATGGTGTGTGAACTAAATAATATTCTGTATACAATTGTAAGTATATACTGTATGCCCCCAATGTGAAACAAATTTCATATCTGAACAGACTGCAAGCAAACACCCTGGGAAACATCTCTTACAAGTCTGAGTCCCACTCTGTGTACCTTTTAATATGTCCCCGCTACTCCTCCTTTTCATATTACTTTCCTGAGTTCCCAAAATCTCACTTCTTTACCCCTCTGCTCCACTCCAAAACTTGTACATCTCACCCTCACTGCTACCATCTCCCTACTACTGCTCTCATCACCTCCTGCTGATACTTCATTCTCCTGCTGACCCAAACACCAGGACTGGAAGGCATGTGCACTCATGTACATCCCGCTCCCATCTTACTTTCCTCACCCTTCTTCTTCTCCTAACCTCTGGGGTTATCTCCCCAAACCCTGGTCCTCCAGTATTTCACCCCCACAACAGGCATCCTCTTTCTTCCGAGAATAGCTGCAATCCCCTCAATTTAACATCAGTCCCAGTCCCCTCAAACCACCCTCCCTTTTTCATGTGTGCTCTGGAATGCCCGCTCTGTCTGTAATAAGCTCACCTCTGTCCATGACCTTTTTGTCTCCTGCTCCCTTAACCTACTAGCAATTATAGAAACCTGGCTCCAAGCAGCAGATTCTTCTTCTCCTGCAGCACTTTCCTATGCTGGCCTCATCTGGACCCACTCAC
Source organism: Staurois parvus (assembly GCF_062004578.1). Taxonomy (NCBI): domain Eukaryota; kingdom Metazoa; phylum Chordata; class Amphibia; order Anura; family Ranidae; genus Staurois; species Staurois parvus. The sequence continues at coordinate 16,606,243 of NW_028317949.1, forward strand.
CCAGACCCAGTGGTCGGAAAGGTGGTGGGGTTGGTTTTCTTCTATCCCCACTCAGCACCTTTCAAGTCCTCCCTAACCCTCCCTCTCTATCTGATGGGAATACATTAGACCTTGTTTTCTCCTATCTTTGCACTCCCTACAACCTCACAAACACCCCCTTTCATCTCTCTGATCACAATCTCATCACCTTCACAGTGTCCTCGTCTTCAAACACCTGTTCCTCCAAGCAGCAAACAATTACCCGCAGAAACCTTCACAACTTGAACCCTGCTCCTTTCCACTCTGCAACTGATCAGCTCTATGACAGAATTTCTCCCCTGTCCTGCCCTGACCTGGCCACTGCTGTCTACAACAGTTCGCTTTCATCCACATTAGATTCCCTTGCTCCTCTAATAACACGAAGCATCAGTCCCCGACCGTTACAACATTGGCAGACTGATAACACCAGAAATCTTAAATGACATAGCCGTGCGCTGGAGCGATTGTGGCGTAAAACCAAATCCCACCAAGCATTCACCTGATATAAATCTGCTTTCTTAACATACAATTTCTCCGTTCATGCTGCCAAACAAGCCTACTTTGTCACTCTTAATATTACCTTGTCATCCAGTCCTTGTCATCTCTTCTCTTCTTTTAACACTCTACTTTCTCCACCTCCACCCAGTACCTCACTCGTTGCTCACGAGATTGCAAATCATTTCAAAAACAAGATTGACGCAATTCGTAGGGACACCGCCACTGCACAGACATCCATCCCACTTAGCATACCTTATACTAAACCTCTCTCAACACTTTCCTCTTTTGACCTTGCTACTACCGAAGAGGTCACTAAGGTTTTCTAAGAAGCCTGTCTCACCACCTGCCCCCTGGATCCTGTCCCCTCACAACTACTACAGTCACCCTATCCTTCCATCCTATGCTCCCTCACTCGCATCTTCAATCTTTCCCTCTCTACTGGTGCCTTCCCCTCCCCTCTAAAGCATGCGCACATCACTCCCATACTTAAAAAGCCCTCCCTGGACCCCACCAACATGAACAACTTAAGACACCTCTCCCTGCTGCCATTTACCTCTAAACTCCTAGAACGCTTAGTCTACAATCGCCTGAGCTCCCACCTCACAGACAACAACCTTCTTGGCCCTTTACAGTCTGGCTTTTGCTCACTATACTCCACTGAAACTGCACTACTAAAACTCACTAATGATCTACTAACAGCTAAAACCAATGGCCACTACTCCGTACTCTTACTACTTGACCTCTCTGCGGCTTTTAATACAGTTGACCATCCCCTCCTCAAAAAACTCCACTCTCTTGGCCTCAGAGACTCTGCTCTCTCCTGGTTCTCTTCCTACCTATCGCAGCGCTCCTTTAGCGTTACCTATAACGCTGCCTCCCCCTCTTCACTCCCTCTTTATCACCTATATATCACCAACATAAATAACATGCCTATATAAATTTCTGACAAAAAAGGGTGTATAACTTAATGCCTCATTAAGACCTGGAGGAGAAAAGTGGCATTCAAAGTGAAAATCCATCTTGCCTCTTTTAGCAATACTTTCTGGTCAAAGTTTCCTCCCCGAGGGTCCTCAAATACCCTTTCCAGGGCTGCAAACCGTATCATATCTGTGTTATGACCATGTTTCAAGCCTACATGCCTACCAATGGGTATATACAACAGATTTCTTCTAATATAATAAATGTGATCATATATCCTTCTCCAAAAATTTCTAATGGTTTTACCCACATAGAAGGCACTGCATTTACACACCTTTGCAAGTGCCCTTTCTCTCCTTCATATGGGATGGCTTATCATGGAAATAGCTCCCAACCAAACAATCCTTAAGTGACTTGGATCTTTTAAAAGTAATTTGAGGGTAATCCTTGATGTATTTATTTAGGATAGGATCATCGGTCACTAAATGCCAATGCTTTTGTATGGCATCTCTAATCTTTTGATATTGATTAGAAAATGTAGTTTCAATCATAACTATGTTCTGTTGGTTATTTTCCCATTTACCAAACAACAAGGTATGTCTCGCCTGTAGTTTAGCCCTATTGTAGGCCTTCTTAAGGACCATCTTTGAATATCCTCTCCTCAATAACCTCAGCCTCAGAGCCACTGCTTCCTGTTCAAAAATTTCCTCTGTAGAACAATTTCGGCTAATAAGCAGATATTGAGAATATAGAATACTCCTAATTAATGGCTGGGGATGAGCACTCTCTGCATGGAGAATAGTATTCCCTGCCGTAGGCTTCCCATACAACATAGAATCTATTGTCCCATTCTCCTGGATAAACAGAGTGATATCCAAGAATGAAATGGTGTTAGGATCATGTTTAGAGATGAGCGAATCGAACTTGGCGAAGTGGAATTCGTTTCGAATATTAGGAAAAATTTGATTCGCGCCGAATCCGAAAATTAGCATACTTCGGATGCACGAATCGAATTTTCCCCGATCGGCCGATTTTCATCCCTTCTACAGCCGGCAAAAAGTGTCCCTGCAGAGAGCTCCGCTATTTCTGACAGTTCTCTGACAGTTCCTTCACATTTACAGCGGTTGAAACATTGTATCTATTTGTTTCCATTTAGGATACAGATGTTTTTATTCGGAAACAAATAGATACAATGTTTCAACCGCTGTAAATGTGAAGGAACTGTCAGAGAACTGTCAGAAATAGCGGAGCTCTCTGCAGATACACTTTTTGCTGGACTGGAATTCTTCTTATTTTCATCCTACTTCTTCTTCTTCATCCTCATCCTCATCCTCTTCTTCTTCTTCTTCTTCCTCATCCTCTTCTTCTTCTTCTTCTTCCTCATCCTCTTCTTCTTCTTCTTCTTCCTCATCCTCTTCTTCTTCTTCTTCTTCCTCATCCTCTTCTTCTTCTTCTTCTTCCTCATCCTCTTCTTCTTCTTCTTCTTCCTCATCCTCTTCTTCTTCTTCTTCTTCCTCATCCTCTTCTTCTTCTTCTTCTTCCTCATCCTCTTCTTCTTCTTCTTCTTCCTCATCCTCTTCTTCTTCTTCTTCTTCCTCATCCTCTTCTTCTTCTTCTTCTTCCTCATCCTCCTCTTCTTCTTCTTCTTCCTCATCCTCCTCTTCTTCTTCTTCTTCCTCATCATCCTCTTCTTCTTCTTCTTCTTCTTCTTCTTCTTCATCATCCTCTTCTTCTTCTTCATCCTCATCCTCTTCTTCTTCATCATCCTCTTCTTCTTCATCATCCTCTTCTTCTTCTTCTTCATCCTCATCCTCTTCTTCTTCTTCTTCTTCTTCTTCATCTTCATCCTCTTCTTCTTCTTCATCCTCTTCTTCATCCTCATTCTCTTCTTCTTCATCCTCATCCTCTTCTTCATCATCCTCATCCTCTTCTTCTTCTTCTTCTTCTTCTTCTTCTTCATCCTCGTCCTCTTCTTCTTCATCCTCTTCTTCTTCTTCCTCGTCCTCTTCTTCTTCATCCTCTTCTTCTTCTTCCTCATCCTCATCCTCTTCTTCTTCTTCCTCATCCTCTTCTTCTTCTTCCTCATCCTCTTCTTCTTCTTCTTCTTTTTCCTCATCCTCTTCTTCTTCTTCTTCCTCATCCTCTTCTTCTTCTTCCTCATCCTCTTCTTCTTCTTCTTCTTCCTCATCCTCTTCTTCTTCTTCTTCTTCCTCATCCTCCTCTTCTTCTTCTTCTTCTTCCTCATCCTCCTCTTCTTCTTCTTCTTCCTCATCCTCCTCTTCTTCTTCTTCTTCTTCTTCCTCATCCTCCTCTTCTTCTTCTTCTTCTTCTTCCTCATCATCCTCTTCTTCTTCTTCTTCTTCTTCCTCATCATCCTCTTCTTCTTCTTCATCCTCATCCTCTTCTTCTTCACCCTCTTCTTCTTCATCATCCTCTTCTTCTTCTTCTTCTTCATCCTCATCCTCTTCTTCTTCTTAATCTTCTTCTTCTTCCTCACCCTCATCCTCTTCCTCACCCTCATCCTCTTCTTCATCCTCATCCTCTTCTTCTTCTTCTTCTTCTTCATCCTCTTCCTCTTCTTCTTCTTAATCTTCTTCTTCTTCTTCCTCACCCTCATCCTCTTCTTCATCCTCATCCTCTTCTTCTTCTTCATCCTCTTCCTCTTCCTCATCCTCTTCTTCTTCCTCATCCTCATCCTCTTCAACCTCATCCTCTTCTTCTTCATCCTCTTCAACCTCATCCTCTTCTTCTTCATCATCCTCGTCCTCTTCTTCTTCCTCATCCTCTTCTTCTTCTTCTTCTTCTTCTTCCTCATCCTCTTCTTCTTCTTCTTCTTCTTCCTCATCCTCATCCTCTTCTTCATCCTCATCTTCTTCAACCTCATCCTCTTCTTCTTCTTCTTCTTCATCCTCATCTTCTTCAACCTCATCCTCTTCTTCTTCTGCTTCTTCTTCATCCTCATCTTCTTCTTCTTCATCCTCATCTTCTTCAACCTCATCCTCTTCTTCTTATTCTTCTGCTTCTTCTTCATCCTCATCCTCTTCTTCTTCTTCATCCTCTTCTTCTTCTTCATCCTCTTCTTCTTCAACCTCATCCTCATCCTCTTCTTCTTCTTCTTCATCCTCATCCTCTTCTTCATCCTCATCCTCTTCTTCTTCCTCATCCTCTTCTTCTTCCTCATCCTCTTCTTCTTCTTCTTCCTCTTCTTCTTCTTCTTCCTCATCCTCTTCTTCTTCCTCATCCTCTTCTTCTTCTTCTTCCTCATCCTCTTCTTCTTCTTCTTCCTCTTCTTCTTCCTCATCCTCTTCTTCTTCCTCATCCTCTTCTTCTTCTTCTTCTTCTTCTTCCTCATCCTCATCCTCTTCTTCTTCATCATCATCCTCATCCTCTTATTATTATTCTTCATCCTCATCCTCTTATTATTATTATTCTTCATCCTCATCCTCTTCTTCTTCTTATTCTTCATCCTCATCCTCTTCTTCTTCTTCTTCTTCATCCTCATCTTCTTCTTCTTCATCCTCATCTTCTTCTTCTTCATCCTCATCTTCTTCTTCTTCTTCTTCTTCATCCTCTTCTTCTTCATCCTCATCTTCTTCTTCTTCATCCTCATCTTCTTCTTCATCCTCATCTTCTTCTTCTTCTTCCTCATCCTCATCCTCTTTTTCTTCTTCTTCTTCTTCTTCTTCTTCCTCATCTTCTTCTTCTTCTTCTTCATCCTCATCTTCTTCTTCATCCTCATCCTCTTCTTCTTCTTCTTCTTCATCCTCATCCTCTTCTTCTTCTTCATCCTCATCCTCTCCTTCTTCAATTGAAGCTGCTTCTGCTCCGCCACTCTGCCATTGGACCCTTGATAGTCGTCTCCCCACACTGCTGCTGGGGGGACTTTTTAACATAGGCCTCTGTATGGCCTTCAATTTAAGCTGCTTATGCTTCGCCACTCTGCCATGGGCCCCTGTACCGCCTCCTCATGCTGCTGCCAGGTCCAGAGTGTGTCATGGGTCCCTGTACGGCCTCCCATTGCTGCTGTCTCCATCGCCACACTCTGCCATGTGCCACTTTCAGGTCTCCTCACACTGCTGGTGGGTTCCATTTTGTCATAGGGTGCTGTATGGCCTCCCATTGCTGCTGCCTCCACCGCCACACTGTGGCTCCACACTCTGGTTTTGGCCCCGTGACTGCCCAAATGAGTGAAGTGTGCGGTGATTCTAAGATCAACGGCACTCATCTGCATGTCATACTGACTGACAGTATTATTTCTCTTCCCCAGCAGACTCCAAGGGCATTTAAATTAAAGGTACAGTGTTCTGCACTAATATAAAGGCTCTCTGAAGCCTAGAAACCCTTTTAATAAGTTAAATTCGCAGCGAATAAATTCGCATCGAATCGAATTTATTCCGCAAATTCGGCGAATCAGCCGAATCGAATTTTTGAATAATTCGCTCATCTCTAATCATGTTGTATGGTGAATTTAAGATTGTAGCTATTGTGGGCTAACAGCTTCATGAATTCCTCCAGGAAGCATATATCAGAATCCCAGATAAGAAAAACATCATCTATATATCTATACCAACAAAGAATGTTGGATAGATATGCTGAAAAGGCCTCATCCTAGAAGAGATTGTGCTCCCACTCTCATGATATGTCTGAGCAAATGCAGGATAAAGACATTAAAGGGGAAAGCTGCCATCTCCTTCTGATTCAAGAAGTGGTCTACTGCAGCCACTCCTAATTCATGAGGATTGCTGCAGTATAGGGCCTCCGCATCTATGGAGACCAATAAATAACCAGGTGGAACCAATATCCCATCCGATTTCTGAAACAAATCTGGGGTATCCTGTATATAAGAAGGAAGAGTTTGCACATAAGGACACAAATATGCATCCACCAGCCGGCTACACTTTTCCATCTTGGCCCCTATTCCAGAGATAATAAAGATAGAGGCAGCTCTTAAAAAATATACATGGAAAGGGAATCCCATATACATCACTTACTAAGCACAAGTCCAAGGGAGGCATAGGCCTAGCTTTGATTTCAAATTATTACTATGCTGCCCTCCTAGATCAGCTTAAATCCTGGATAGTCCCTTCCGATAAACTATGGGTCCAAATTAAACAGGCCATTGTTCCTCAATGAGATCTTAAATCTATTTTATTAGCAAAATATATTTTGCCTAAAAAAAAATAAAAACCTACCTTCCCTCTATCTTTACTACCCTGAAAGCCTGGTCCTCAGTTCTAGTTAAGTCTAATTTATCCATGAAAAAACTAAGTCTAGATATAACACTAACAACCTATGAACATATCATACCTAATATTACTACTAAACCTTTAAGTGATGCAGAATTCTAAACAATTAAGGATATTATTTCTTCATGGTTGGGGAAACACATCTATCCCTATATTCATATTAGTAACTATCATCTATCCAATCCAAAGACATGGGTGGATGTGGACCCTAAGCTGAGGCCCTCATTATCGAACCCTCTTGGGTTAAAAAAAGGAATATCATGGTTTTATAGATATTTACAGTATGATGACGATTTTTCTAAAATAACTTGTGTGGTAAAGTGGGAGAGGAACCTCCAAAGATCATTTTCACAGAAAGAATGGCAAACTGCTATGAACAATAACATAGGCCTCATAAAATGTACTAACCATTGGGATAACTCCCTTAAGATATTACATCATAGCTACATTACCCCATACAAATTGTCCAAAATGTACCCTGATGTATCACCCTTATGTTGGCGACAATGTGGGAGTGTGGGAAATGTATTGTATGTTCTATGGGCATGTAAATCTATACAAAGTTTCTGGAAGGCTGTTTTCGCCTTAATTTCACAAGTAACAGGGATATTTACAAAGCCCACTGCTCATTCGGCATCACTAAATCTTACCATAAACACATTTCCTGTTCAATATAGAACAATAATATCTCACATTTTAATTGCAACCAGGAAAATCATAACTAATGCATGGAAATCTACTAAAACATTCAACGTCTCAGATGTTGTTAATAGAGTTAACACCCATTATATCTATGAGAGGTCCTTTGCCATTTCATCACATATTATGAATACTTTTAGTGCCAGCTGCTCTTGTTGGGAGAATATATATAAAACATCAGAATTATAAGATGTGATATATTTGAGGAATTACCAATTTGAGATGATGCATAATGTTAGATCTAATTTCAGCTTCAGTTCTTTTATTTCTCCTTTCTTTTGTCTTTTTGTGTTTATACATATAAATATTGTTTCTGTCTCTGTCTATATTTAGGCAGACAAAGTTGTATTTCATGATAAGCAAAACCTAAATAGATGCAATTTTCTATTATTCATGTTTCAATGTATGTATTTCCTGGTTTGTCATGCACATTATTATTCAGAATTCTATGCTATTAAGGATTTTGGAAGATCTATAAATGTTTTTATTAAAATTTCAATCAAAAAGAATTGAAAGAAATTCAAATGTAGCTTTTGAGAGGGATGTATACAGTAGTTCCCAGCCACACAAACTAATATTCAGTCAACAGTGATCATGCTCCTCCATAGCATTTGTTAGCTTCTGTTTCTCTCCCTATTCATTTTTAGCATTTCGGAAATACTAGTTGATCCTGAGGAAAACACCCTGTAAAAATATAAAACAAAAAATCTAATGTGCTTGGCATGTCAAGGAATTGCAGCATCACATGTATCCGGATACAGGAATTTAAACAAAAACAGTGTGCGAACCCACGTGAAAACTAAAAATATGGCTATACAGTATGTAAATATACAACACAGTGTCCTTCTTCTATGTCTACATCAATAATTAACATATCCGCTAAATACAAAAGTATATAATGCAATCAAATGTTACCCATAAAAATATTAATAAAAAAAATAAAATGAAAAAATAAAGACCACACCCAGTGTCCACAGATAGCCCAAAGGCTTGTTGGAACATAATATAAAAATTGTGTGCTATTAAACATTTGGTGTTCCAAACTTTCCAGCCCACCAACTGTGAAAGCTTCCTACCAGAGATACATAATCTCTGCATTATAAAAAGATAAAATGTGCTTGTAAGAAGAGTTAAACCCCACTGGACACATTGGGGCTGGTTCACTCAGAATCTTGTGCAGCTGTGCATGGTAGCCAATCAACTTCTAACCTTAGCTTGTTCAATTAAGATTTAGTAATAAAACCTGGAAGCTGAATGAACTAGCTTTAGTAAATAAACCCTACTGTATGATTCTATGTGTTTCTCTTTCTGTAAAACAGCCAGCCTCATAGAATGCACAGCTCACCTCAGGAGAAATAGGAAGAAAAGCAAACCAACATAGGGTAATATTGCTAAAACTCTTTGTTATTAGCTAAGAACAGGTACTCATAAATGACACAGGTTAAACACAGCAAACACCATGCCATTGTACACCAGCAGGCATCAATGAAGTCACTGGCTGCAATCCCCATCCCTATGCATATATGCTCCCTGAAGAAGTCCTATTGCAGCGATAATGCATAGGGGCAGGGCTAGTTCACAGAGACCCTGTCCTGGGTGGAGGAACTGCCAACATTATTATTAAATCCACTCTTCCACTTAGAAAAGTTTTTGGTTCTCTTATTTACCCAGAGATTTAACGCAATATCCTGTAGCTGTCACATTCTTATTCAGCTTCACCTTGTTTTAATAACCCTATCGCTGCCAGAGGCGTTTTTGTATTTTGTGCACAAATATTAAAAAAAATCAGTTTATGCCCGAAGATTACACAAAACCCCCAAACATTATATATTTTATGAAAGCAGACACCCTAGAGTATAAAATAGTGGTAGTTCCAATTTTTTTGTCACACAATATTATTGCAAAGGTCTAGGAAATGCAAACTTTCTGTAAAAAATACACTAAAGTGAATTTTAGGGCAAACAAATGCAATGAATTACTCAATTTTCGATACAATATAAAATATGAGGTTGTGCTGATTTAGATACCCAACATGCAAAACCTTAAATTTTTGTGTACCTATGAAAACTTCAAACTTCAGTACCCTATATTTTCTATAAATGATGCTTCAAAAGCCCCTATAGGTCATCAGTATACAGTATCTAAAAATCAATCAATTCTGATGTACTTATGGTCTATCTCATTTCTTGAGGCCCATATATGTCAGGACAGTACAGATATCCCCCAAATGACCCCTTTTTGGAAAGGCATTCTGAGGTGTTTTGTAAGAGGCATGTCAAGTTTTTTGAACTTTAAATTTTTTGTCATAATTTTTGGGAGAAATTAAAAACAAAAATCATTTTTTACATACTGTAACCAGTGCAGTGCAATGTAATCATATAGTAAAGGAAGTGATCAGTATTTTCTTTAGACATTATGATTGCTTATAGCCATAGCTAATCACATGACACAGATGGGCTGTGATTGGCCCAGTCTGTTCCATGTACTCACTGTAACCAATCACATCTAGCAAAACAATTATATACAATGGATGGCATAAAAGGAAGCCATGCATTGTTTACAATTGTCATGTGACCTGCTGTGATTGGTCACAGTGGTCACATGGTACCAGAAACAGGCCAGTACACAGATTAGTCATCAGCTGTGACCGATGGACACAGCCGGTGACAGTTCTTGCCGCAGCATGGCCCCACGAGCACGCAAGGTAGCAATCCAGGAGGACATCATATGGCATCCACCCGGATTGATGAAAGTCCCGCCTGGCCATCATTTTACTATCCCTAGAGAACCCCTGAGGAGGAATTCTACAGAAAAAAACCTAGGAACTATGATACACCTGGGAATGCATACCAGGGAAGAAAGGGATATCCTCCCAATTATTAAAATAGTCCACCTAGAACATCACGTTTCTGCATACCCACTTACAATAGATTACAACCCCTAGTTTAATCAGAGGAATCAATACAAAGGGAACTTAACACAGAGGGAGAGGTGCAAGGAAAGGCATCCTGGGTTTCCATTGACTGTCCCCCAATAGCCACAAAGAGAACAATCAAGAAATGCTTTAGAGGCAGGAGAGGAGGGAGGAAGAATATAAAGAAAGAGGGAATAACCCAACAAGAGATTTTCAATTTAACAAATGTGGAATTTACCGATAAGTAATTGAATGTTCTAAATCTAGGTTTAAAGCATTCCCCCAATAAAAGATTAAATGCATTCAATACTTGATGTGCAGAAATTTATTAGGAGATTAAATATTAAGAAACATTTTTCTGACAAAATAGTGAATAATGATGTTGAGGATTCAGTATTCAAGAGAAGCGGATTGAGGAATAGATCCATATTTAATCCTAAAAATTCTTCTAATCTGTTTTTAGATGTTTTTTAAGTCTATGGTTGAACAAGAAATAAAACATTTTAAAAGTAAGAAATACCAATACAATGGTGATATTCAGAAGGGTATAAAGGAATTTTAAAAAGGAAGAATATTATAATAAGGCCTGCAGATAAGGGGGGGGGGGGGGTAATTGTGATTTTAAATAAAGAAGATTATAATAGAGAACTAGACAGATTGGTGGGAGATAATACACCTGCATAAAGCTACCCAGAGATCCCAATCAAAATTAAAACCTAAGATATCCAGATTGATAAAGAAAGCACAAAGAAAAGGAATATTAACTAAGGAAGACGCCAGGTACCTTATCCCAGAAGCACCAAGATTACCTGTTATATACCAGTAACCTAAAGTACATAACTAAAGATAAACCTCCGGGGATACCCATAATTTTTGGTATTGTATCTTTTTTCCTCAGCCCCTGAGATGTATCCTTATTTTTTGAGAGATAGTAAACATTTGCTTAACATTCTAAAATATATACCAGTTAAAGATGATATTCTTCTAGTAACAATAGACATAGAATCACTATATGCTAGTATTAAACAACATGCATTATTAGCTATAAAAAAGCTTTAGAGACCAACAAAAGTTCCTTTTGAAATCTTTGGAGCTAGCAATGACAAGCAATTATTTCTGGTATAGTGGTTCCTTTTTAATCAAGCAAGGAGAGTTGCTATGGGAGCCAAATATGCCCCTAGTGTGGCTAATATTATACTTGAACAATGGGAGTAGAGGGAAATATATGGTAGAGAAACACTGGGGTTATCAATGTATAAAAGTTTTATAGATGATATAGTGATTGTATGGAAAGGATAAGTAGAGTTTGGAAGAATTTTTGAAATACTTCAATTGTAATCAATATGGACTCATTTTCATAGGAGGGTGTAATAAAGATGTGGTTAATTTTCCGGACCTAGTGCTCTATAAAGGTAATGGGAACATATGTAGTAAGACATACTTCAAAGATACAGATCGGAATAGTTATATTCCCATTGAAAGCTGTCAACACCCTGGGTGGTTGGGGGGGAATCCCAAAAGGGCAACTAATGTGAGGCAAGGGGAATTGTAGCAATGTAAATTATTTCCATGCATAAGCAGATATAATAGTAGATAGATTTAAGGAGAAAGGTTATAGGGATGATTTATTGTTAACAATTAGAACTAAAGTCCAAGAGATGGATAGGGACATATTACTTGAAGATAAAAATAACATAAAAAAGATGGGTATGATATAGCCTTTATTACAGAATTTAATCAGGATTATAGATCCCTTGAAAAGATCATCTGTAAATATTGACCTATTCTATGGAAGGATAAACCTTCAGGCAAATTAATCCCAAAGAAACCAAAGAAACCACTATTTATTTATCGTAAAGCTCCCAATTTACGTAATAAAATGGCCCACAACATACCAGATCCACCTAAGACACTGTGTACATTTTTTGGACACCATTGGGTTCTTTTCTTGTGGTAGATGTAATGCTTATAAAATAGAAATAATGTGAGGAAGAAATCTAGCTTTAAATCATTTAGTACAGGCAAAGAATATAAAATTAATATATTTATTACTTGCCAGAGTGACCATGTCACTTATTTACTGAGTTTTCCCTCAGGATTCAGTATGTAGGATATACCACAAGGAAATTAGGGGTTAGAATAAATGAACATATAAATAATATTAAAAAAGGTTTTCTCCAACATAATGTTTCTAATCACTTTAGGTTATATCCTAACAACGACCCTGGTGTTTTAACATTTTGTGGTACTGATAAAGTTGAAAGAGACTGGAGAGGTACCAATTTAAAGCAAGCTGTTTCTGTGAATGAAACAAAATGAATTTTTGAACTCAATATTTTATGTCTTGCAGGCCTTAATGTAGATACTGATTTAAATGGTTTCATTTTTAATTTTTAATATGATGTTAAGATTGTAATTGCACCCAAACTATCCAACTGAGTAAATATATGACTCATTTATTGGCATTGCACATTGTGAGTAAACCACCATGGAGTCTCCTTAGCATAGAGGACCTAATAGAATTGTAATAGGTGACCCAACCATTAGGGGGCCCTATCCATTTATTTGGGTAAATTTGGTTATTATATGTAATAATGCAATTGTATTTATCCTGTGGGATGGAAAGTTTGGGTTTAATGATAAAATGGACATAATGATAACTTACTACTAGATATCCTCATTCAATGGGTGGGTAATCGATGTTTGGGACACATCTTAAACTCCATATACCCCTAAAATATAGTCTGACAAATTGAAAGAATATTACATAGACTTCATTTTGGATAAACACTTTCAGCTGGGAGCTGGATGGTTTGGATTTTGATTGGATTTAGTGGGAGCAAGATGGTTGCTGTAGTTTGTATATATAGGAAGTATCTAGTCACATGACCCCTGATGATGTCAGATGTTGCCAATGAAATGCATTGGGTGGAGCTTGCATGATACGTCACTTCTGGTTGGTGGAACGCAGGTGGAATGCAAAGTGTTCCTGCTTTGAGTTTACATGCTTGGATGTTTTATATTTATGTAAGTGAAATTTTAAAGAATTTTTTAAAATTAAACTTACTATACTACACAATGAGAAGTTTCTTGATGTGCAAGGCTGCCATGGTTATATGCTGTATCCAACTTTCCTAATACAAGCTGGATTAAAGAGGAAAACAAGAAACACTGGAGATGTTAAAGCATAATTGACCTGAGAAAAGAGGTCATATTTTTCTGGTGAGTGTGGTGTGTTTCACTCCTTTGGCAAGAAAGGAAGATCACAAAACTTCTGGGTGTTTTTTCTTTTTTGCAGTACTTAAAGGATCATGGAGCACTTGGAGTTTATGGACTTTATATGAATTTTTTTATTTGGCACTTAATTTATGTTGGACTCTTAATTTATTTGGCACCATTTATTTATGTATTGCACTTAGTCTATGTGGGAGGTAGGCATTTGTGCAAACAGTTGTTTACAGTTGCAAGAAAAAGTATGCGAACCCCTTGGGATTACGTGGAGTTTTGCATGAATTGGTTATAAAATGTGCTCTGAACGTCATCTAAGTCACAACAATAGAAGAACACAGTCTGCTGAACATAATACTACACAAACATTAGATGTTGCCATGGTTTAATTGCACATAACATGTAAACATTCACAGTGTAGGGAGGAAAATGTATGTGACCCTTTGGACTTAATAACTGGTTGACCCTCCTTTGGCAGCAATAACCTCAACCAAACGTTTCCTGTAGTTGCAGATCAGACCTGCACAACGATCTGGAGTAATTTTGGACCACTCCTCTTCACAAAACTGTTTCAGTGTAGCAATATTCTTGGGATGTCTGGTGTGAATCGCTCTCTTAAGGTCATTCCACAGCATTTCAATCGGGTTGAGGTCAGGACTCTGACTGGGCCACTCCAGAAGGCGTATTCTGTGCTGTTGCAGCCATTGTTTTGTTGAATTACTTGCATGCTTTGGGTCATTGTCCTGTTGCATCACCCATCCTCTGCGGAGCTTCAGTTGGCGGACAGATGGTTGCACGTTTTCCTGCAAAATGTCTTGATAAACTCTGGAATTCATTTGCCCATCAATGACAACAACCCATCCAGGCCCTGAGGCAGCAAAGCAGCCCCAAACCATGATGCTCCCTCCGCCATGTTTTACAGTGGGGATGAGGTTTTGATGTTGGTGTGCTGTGCCTTTTTTTTCTCCACACATAGTGTTGTGTGTTCTTCCCAAACAACTCAATCTTGGTTTCATCTGTCCACAGTATATTTTGCCAGTAGTGCTGTGGAACATCCAGGTGCTCTTTTGCAAACTTCAAACGTGCTGCAATATTCTTTTTGGACAGCAATGGCTTCCTCCGTGATGTCCTCCCATGTACTCCATTCTTGTTTAATGTTTTCCTTTTTGTAGATGTGTCAACGAAAATGTTAGCATGTGCCAGAGATTTCTGTAGGTCTTTAGCTGACACTCTAGGATTCTTCTTTACCTCATGCAGCATTCAGCGCTGTGCTCTTGCAGTAATTTTTACAGGACGACCACGCCTAGGGAGAGTAGCAACAGTGCTAAACTTTCTCCATTTGTAGACAATCTGTCTTACCGTGGACACATGAACATCAAGGCTTTTGGAGATACTTTTGTAACCCTTTCCAGCTTCATGCAAGTCAACAATTCTTGATCGTAGGTCTTCTGAGAGCTCTTTTCTGCGAGGCATGGTTCACATCAGACAGTGCTTCTTGAAACCAGTTAACCCAAAACAGGTGTGTGTTTTTTAAGGGCAGGACAGCTGTCAGCAACACATCCAATGTCATCACACTGATTGGAGTCAAGGTTGGCTCACTCCTGGCTCCAATTAGCTCTGGGAGAAGTCATTAAGCTAGGGCCTCACATACTTTTTCCTCCCTGCACTGTGAATGTTTACATGTTATGTGCAATTAAACCATGGCAACATCTAATGTTTGTGTAGTATTATGTTCAGCAGCAGACTGTGTTCTTCTATTGTTGTGACTTAGATGATGTTCAGAGCACGTTATGCCCAATTCATGCAAAACTCCACGTAATCCCAAGGGGTTCACATACTTTTTCTTGCAACTGTATATTGATTTTTCTATATTGTTTTTTTATTTTTTTTAAATTATTTATTCACATTTATGTAAGAATTATATTGTGAGTATCATATATTTATGATAGGGTTTAGGGAGTGCAGTTCACCTTTTTTTATGTTTATTTGGCTTTTTTATCCACTTGCCTACCAGGCACTTTTACCCCTTCATGCTCAGGCCAATTTTCATCTTTCAGTGCTGTTGCACTTTGAATGACAATTGCGTGGTCATGCAACATTGTACCTATATGACATTTTTATAATTTTTTTCACACAATTCTTAATTTCTATTATAAAATTTTGAAAACAGGTAAATTTTCTCCTTCACTGATGTGCATTGATGAGGTGGCATGGATAGGCAACACTGATTGACACTGATAGGCTGCACTGATGACATGGCACTGATGAGGTGGCACTGGTGGGCATTGATGAGGAGGCACTGATGCTGCTGCACTGATATACATCACTGATGGGCACTGATAGGCGGCACTTATGGGCACTGATAGGCAGCACTGATGGGCACTGATAGGCAACACTGATGGGCGGTGATGACTGGCGGCACTGACTGACGACGCTGACTGGAGGCACTGATGGGCAGCACTGCTGGATGCAACTTGCTGGGTGCAACTGATGGGCGGCACTGCAGGGCAGCACTGATGGGTGGCACTGCTGGGCACAGATAGGCACTGATGGGAGACACTGCTGGGCACTGGTGGGTGACACTGCTGGGCACTGATCATTACGGCACTGATCATCTGATGATCAGTGCAGATGTCCTCTGTTTCATTTGCCGGTTATTGACAGTACTTTCTGAGTGCTGCTGATAACTGGCAACTGTATTTACATTGTGATTTGCTGTGTCATTTGACATAGCTGATCACATGGTTAAAGGTCGCTGTGATTGTTTTTTTACCTGACCATGTGATCGGCTGTGTCCGTAAGTGCACATATGACGCCCTCACAGAACTGGACAACTGCGCTGTAGCCTTCCTTCGGCTATAGCGCGGTTGGCAAGTGGTTAAGTCTGCTAATGGGTGGTTCCAAAAAAGCACATATAATTATTATTATAATACATGATTTATATAGCGCCAACAGTTTGCTCAGCGTTTTACAATATAATTGTAAACAATACAGCAACAATACAGTTCAATACAAGAGGGTTAGGAGGGCCCTGCTCCTTGGCGCTTACAGTCTAAGAGGACTAGTGATACAAAAGGTAGTAACTGTCGGGGATTGACTGGTAGGAGGAGTATAAGATTCCATTATTAGCTGAGGGCAGGATAGGCTTCCCTGAAGAGATAGGTTTTCAGAGATCTCCTAAAAGTGAGCAGAGTAGGCGATAGTCTGATAAATTGGGGTACAGAGTTCCAGAGGATGGGGGAAGCTCTGGAGAAGTCCTAAAGCATGGGAGGAGGAGACAAGTGAGCTAGAGAGCAGGAGGTGGAGAGTATGGTTTGGATGATATTTGGAGACAAGATTGGTGATGTAATTTGGGGCAGAATTATAAATGGCTTTATATGTTATTGTTAATGTTTTGAATTTTATCCATTGGGCCAGTGGAGGGATTGGCAGAGATGGGTGGCAGATACGGAACGGTTAGTAAGGTGGATGTTTAGTAAGGTGGATGAGTCTGGCAGCAGCATTCATGATAGACTGAAGAGGGGATAGCCTGCGATGAGGTAGGCCAATGAGGAGGGAGTTACAATAGTCAAGGCGAGAGATAACAAGGGAGTGAATAAGTTGCTTAGCAGTTTCCGAGGTTAAGAACGGGCGTATCTTGGAGATGTTGCAGAGGTGAAGTCTACAAGATTTGGACAGTGATTGGATTTGGGGCTGAAAGGACAGATGGGAGTCTAGGATTACACCTAGTACCCTGGCATGAGGGGAGGGACTGATGGTTGTATTATTGATCTTGATGGAGAAGTCAGGGGAGGGGGCACGGGCTGGAGGGAATACTAAGAGCTCAGTTTTGGAAAGATTGAGTTTGAGGAAGTGGAGCGACATCCATGCCGATATGTCACTTAGTAGGTTAGTAATGCGAGAGCAGAAGGAGTGAGGTGAGGAGTAGAAAGATAGATTTGTGTGTCATCAGCATAGAGGTGGTACTTAAAGCCATGGGAGTTTATCAAGTGACCAAGGGAGGAGGTGTAGATGGAGAAGAGTAGGGGTCCAAGGACAGAACCTTGAGGAACCCCTACAGAAAGAGGGAGTGGAGAATATAATATTTAAAGGAAATTAAAGTGAGGTCCTACATGTTTGCTATAATTTTTTGGCTGGGTGGGAACTGGTTAATTTAAAGGAAAATCAAAAGATTGTGTTATACATATATTTTCAGATACAGTGTTCTTATTTTGCTTATTCATTTGCTTAAGTTGTTTCTTCAATATTTTATAAACATTATGATTCATCGCTGAATCCATGAACTAATTTACAACTCTCTTGTGTAGGGACCATTTACTATAACTTAACCAAATTATTTTGAGTACACTGATTACTGTTTTAGTTTTCAGTGAATATATAATCGTATAACTGATGATTTTTTCATCTACGTGGAGTTCATGTTTTTTTATTCACCTTCTGTAAAATGGCCCTAATAAAATTTTTAGATTTGGGTGGACTTGATTTTTATGATTAATATTTGATGTTATCTAATTTGTAAGCAAATATACCTGTGATTCAGAAAGCTCAAAACCTTCAAGTGTACTCACAGTATGATTAATAAAATGTAGAAATATTTTCAGCCTACAAGCAACAGTGGTGAATTCAGTTTACAAGACATATTGGACAGAATTTTCCAATTTTTGAGTAACAGGGGAACTACCATACCACTCAGCTGTGCAAAAAAAATAATCCTGGGTAATGTGGACAGATATATATATACTATATATATAGTATATCATGTATGCAGAGTACATTTACCCTGAGTGAATGATGGGGGACAATGGGGTAGATTGCAAAAGACTTGGAGTATTCATTTTTGAAGTCTGACCGCTCTTGTTATATAACTTTTTCTGATTTTAGGTGGTTGTCTTTACCCTTACAGACAGATGGAATGTTCTAATGCTATTATAAAATGTGTTTTGTTCCCTCTTATTGTATGTCCTGTGGACGTCTCTGTCAATGATGATTTGATGAAGTACTAAAAAAGTTTTTTATGCATTAAAAAAAAAGTATAGCAATATTATAATTACAATTAGCAATAAATACAATTTATTTAGCACTTTGTACTTCATAGTGCTTGTATCTGTACAACATTATGCTTGTTTGTGTCAAAATAGGGGGCGATTAACTTGCTCAAATGTTCACTAGGGAAGTAGAACTTAACATAAGTATTTTTTTCTGCTTTACCTTGCTAAAAAGAAAGGCACCTACACTTGTGTCAAGGAGGCTGTAAAAATAGGGGGCCATCCTGCAACTAGCATAGAGCCATGTGTAATGCACACAATAGTAGTGCAGTGGTGTAGGATTTTCAGGGTTAAAACATAGTGCCTCCCAGCTGTCTGTCAACACCCCAGGCAGTTGACAAGTGGCAAAGGCTGCCACAAATGTGAACAAACCCTTACAGCTGCACTCTGGGCACAAAAACTTTCAAATAAATATATTCCTTTTTATACTAGCAAGTTATATAAACCCAGTTGATGTGCACCAAATTACCTTTTTAAACCAAACAATTGCTTTAAAAAACAAATAATTACCTTATGCTCACTGCCCTCTAGGTGAGCCTCTTCAGCTGTTGCTGGCATGAAATAGGGAGGTTTTCCATGCCTTCATGCTTTTACAGTTGGGATTTTACAGTTTTAATTTAATATATGGTTTGCAGTGCATTCTGTAAGTGCAACATATTTTAGCAATGTTATAAATTATACATCTTTGCTGGATCATGCAATTGACTGAATTATATGACCTTAATGTATTATACAGTATTTGCTGTAGATATGATATACTCATTAACCCCTGAAAACAACAATATTAAATGTGTTGGGTGGGTCCCACAATCATGGATTGGTACAGACAAGTCATGAACTATGGGATTGATATAAAAATTCCCCCATGTTGGGATTTATGGGTATTTTGTGAGACTGTATTGGTTTTACATGCACATGGCTGATGTATCAGGTGTTATTTTATAAACAATTATGCATTTTAAATAATGCTTACATAAAGAGATGTGATGTTCTGACTTTGTGACACTTGTCCTAAAAGCCCCATGGAAATATCATTGGTAGTATTTATGTGATGGGTATGTTGGCCAGGATATGTTTAGCCAGCACTACTTTTTACTTTGAGGTACTACTAAGATCTGGAAGAAATACACAACGATCACAAAAATTGAAGTCAAATACATGCTTCTTGTATGTAGACAATATTTGCATTTCCTACAGTTCAGCTCATAATTCTATAAAATATCGTAACAGGACAATTACTTAGAACCAACAGGAAGCAAATTGCAGTTAGGAAAATTGGAGGTGCGGTAGCTTTTAAAAAGTTTGCCTAGTGTTAATGCTGGTCATACAAAAATTTTAGGGAAGATGTTACATTTTAAACTTTAATATAAAAAACATAAACTAGCAGGTTTGAGTGTCAAATGGTTTTTTTCATCAGGCTTATTAATGATAAAAAGCCAATATTGCATGCTTGGCTTCAGCAGCATCTAAACATCACACACAAACTGCCATTAAAATGACTTCTCTTTGTGTAATAATAGTAAGTAATGAGAAAAAAAGGACTAAAATGACCCTATACATGTACAAAAATCAAGATTTTAATAGATCTAATAATGTAATGCTTTGATGACCTGCCTCTAGTACATTGCATTGTTGTAAAACTCACACTACTTTAAAAATGCATATCAATAAAATCATAATTAAGTTGAAATTTTACAGTGCATAGAGGTTTGTTTTTAATTATATTAACGTTTTTAATATAGCATACATACTGGTTAAGTATTATTATGAAACTCTATAAATGCTAGTTGGGTGAAGCATATAGTTTTGGGGATTATTATGTGTATTGTATATACAGATCTGTCCAACTTTGAATAAAGTGTAGAAAAGGTTAGATTGTATCTTTGTAAATGTATTAAAAACTTATTTATAAAATGTCATGCATTTAATAGCACTACACTAAGGGTCTGTTTAGAAATATTTTTACCCAAGCTTCACAGAACTTTCAGCCAGGGGTCGCAGATTTTTTTATTTTATTTAAAATGGAAAACATTGTGGATCCTGAGTAAAGGTTGTATGAATCTTAAACATTTATAAATATACCCCTGAGTATCTTTACATGTATTAATCACTTCCCACCCACCCACTGTATATAAACAGCTCTCCTCCTGAGCTCAGTGAGAGCTCAATGAGAAGGGGATAATGGTAATCACTGCAACCTATCAGCAATCTGTATGTTGTTGATGATTTTATGGTTCATTTACACACAAATCACACAGAGTGCAGCCATCTGTAAACAGTGCATCAAGCCCCATCTGTCAGTGACCAAGTACACATCAGAATCTGTATCAGTGTCCCATAAAAATCAGTAACAGTGTACCAGTGTCCTATCAACATCTGTTACAATGTACCAGTGTCCCATCCACACCTGTCACAGTGTCAAAGTGTCCCTTTAACATCTGTCAGTGTACCAGTGCACATCTTCAATTAGTGCCCCATTGCAACATCAACATCTGTCAGTGTCCCATTGCAACATAAACATCTGTCAGTGTCCCAAGTGGGCCATCAGCATCTGTTAGTGTCTGCCAGGGATGATCAACATCTGTCACAGTGTACAAGTGCACAAAAACGTCTGTCAGTGTAACAGTGTCCCATCAACATCTGTCACATAAATGGCAATTGCACTACACATGTGAGGTATTGCCATGAATGTCAAAGAGCAATAATTCTAGCATCAGATCTCTGTAACTCTAAACTAGTAACCTGTAAAGGCTATTAAAGCTCTGCCTGTGGAGATTTTTAAATACTGTTGTTTGGCGCCATTTTACAAGTGTGCACAATTTTAAAGCATGGCATGTTTACTCAGCACAACACCATACTTTATATTTTACCTAAAAATGGGCATTATATTGTGATTGTGTGCATTTAATATTCATTAAAATGTATTTTTCTAAAAAAAATTGTGTTAATAAACCGCTACGCAAATTTCATGTGACATACAAAATTGCAAAACCCACCATTTTATTCTCTAGGGTCTCTGCAAAAAAAAATAAATACACACACACATATATATATATATATATATATATATATATATATATATATATATATATATATAATTCTTGGGGTAAGTGTCAGAAGAAGGCCTGGCCTTAAAGTAGATAATGCCTGAAGGTGTTCCTTGGATGTTGTGCCTCTCTATGTGGCTAGACTGTAAAACAGGCTCACACATGTGGTATCACCATACTCAGGAAGAGTAGCAGAATGTGTTTTGGGGTATAGCTGCAAGTATCCCAATGCCTAATGTTCAAAGAATTGTGAGTAAAAATGACATCTTCAAAAAATTCACTATGCCTCTTACTAAATACCTTGGTCTGTCTACTTTCCAAAAAGAGGTAATTTGGGGGGTATTTGTACTTTCCTGGCATGATAGGGCCTCAAAAAATAAAAATAGGCACTCAGTACATCAGGTGTGATCAATTTTCAGTGGCAGGTACCATAGCTTGTAGACTCTATAACTTTCACACAAACCAAATAATATGAACTGATTTGGGTTATTTTTTATCAAAGAAATGTAGCAGTAAAAAAAATACTTATTTGCTAATTTTTATAGCAAAAACTAAGCAAAACAGGGTTTTTTTCAAACTTTCTGGCCTTTTTTTTTCCATTTATAGCGCAAAAAAATGAAAAACCCAGTGGCAATTAAATACCTCCAAAAGAAATCTATTTTTGTGTTAAAGAAAATGCTAAACATTTCCTGAGTCCAGTGTTTGCATAACTGAGTAATTATCATTCAAAGTGAGAGTACTGAAAGCTGAAAATTAGCCTAGGCAGGAAGGGGGTGAAAGTATCCAGTATTGCAGTAGTTAAACTGGAATAAAAGTTCATTTGTAAAAAATTGCTGTACACTTTTGTGATAGAAAACACAGTGACCCTGATTTACCACAGTAATTAAAGATGTTCACTTTGTCAAATTAATTTTTCTTTGCAAAGGTGATTTTACTTAGCTAAATATATATATATATATATATATATATATATATTTTTTTTTTTTTTTTCTCTGTATGAGATCAGGTATGTATTGCAAGTGAATTTTCACATTTACCAAGCTAAGTGAAAAGTTCTTTGTAAAGCGAACATACTCAATTTTTAAATTAATTAGATTCTGTATGTCTCTTGTACTATAATTTTTCTACCATCTACTTAGAATGTTTTTTAAAAACTCTCTGCTGACATTAGTTACTGATAGTAGTTGATGAACCACTGAGGCAAACAAGTAATTTTTTTTTAGGGGGAGGAAGAGATTTTTACTGTTTTTAGTCACAGTTAGCAGGATCATTATAATCACGGATGGGTCGGAGTTAATTGCAAAGATTCAATCTCAGTCCATTTGTTGGGGGGGGGGGGGCAGATATTGGGTGGGCCATGAAATTTGGAATCGAAGGTGGGTAGTGTAGTAATAGGTCACTATATCCAGTGCCCCTAAGCCCCTCCTAGAGCACAAGGAGAGGAGTACAGTACATGCGATTCTATGATGTTTGTTATGCCAAATGAAATTTAAGAGAGATTTCTGGAGGGAATGCAGCTTGGACATAGGAATTGGAATGGGGAGAGTCATTTTTATTACGTTGATACATTCAAGGAAGGTAATGGGTAAGGTTTCCCAGAATTTCAAGGAACAGGAAATGGCTACGAATAAGGGGGGAAAATTTGCCTCATATATAGAGTGGTAGGAGGAAGTAAGGTTAGTACCCAAATACTTCAAGGAATGGGTGCACCATTGCTATGGGAAGGCCTCTTGGAGGGAAGACAAGACATTGGGTGGGAATTGTAGTGGGAGTGCTTCAGTTTTGGATGTATTGACTTTGTAGCCCAACAGGGTCCCAAATTGTTGTAAAATCTTATGTAGAACCAGTAGGGAGGTAAGAGGATTTGAGAGTGTTAGAAGGATGTCGTCTGCAAACAGGGATAGTTTGTATTCACGTTCATGGGAATGTATCCCTTGTATATCGGGATTGTACCAGATGGCGATAGCCAGTGGTTCCAAGCAGAGAATAAACAATAAAGGGGAAAGTGGACAGCCTTGTCGCGTACCGTTTGAAGTCTGAGCAGAGGGTGTGAGGAAGGAGACCTGCAAAGAGGGGGAAGAATAAAGAACCTTCAAGGCTGCCATGAACGGGCCCCGGAAGCCAAACTTCTCCAAGGTCATAAACATGTAGGCCCAACTAAGGCAGTCAAAAGATTTCTGAGCATCCAAACTCAGTAATATAGAAGGGTCGAAGATCGGTTAACCAGGTCAATCAAGTCAATGGACCTCCTGGTGTTATCCACAGCATGTCTGGCAGGCATAAATCCTACTTGGTCCCTGTATATGAGCTTGGAGATGAATCTGGACAGCCTGTTGGCCAGGATTTTAGTGAAAATCTTGTAGTTTGGGTTTAGTAGTGCAATGGGATGATAGTTGTCCGGGATAGAATGATCTTTGTCAGGTTTGGGGATAACAGAAATATACTCACGAGAATAATCAGCCTGAGGAGTGATGCCTTTGAAGAGATCTTGGAATAGAGAGAGAAGGCGAGGGGCCAGAGTGCCAATAAAGGTCTTATAATAGGAATAGGGTAGTTCATCAGGTCCAGGGGTTTTGTGGGAGGGGAGTTGTTTGACTGTTTTGAATAATTCCTTGGATGAGATGTCTGCATTAAGGGCCGAAATTTCAGAGGGTGATAGCATCGGAAACGATAGGGAATCAAAAAAAAAAATCAAAGGACGCTTTTGTGAGGGGGGGAGGAAAATCCGGGGGCAAACAATTGTAGAGATTCTCATAATCTAATCCAAAGTGTGAGACCATTACATGGGGATCATAAGTAGGGTCCCCATCTGGTTGGATTAGGTGGCCTGGCAATGTAGAGGGAGATTGTGCTTTGAGTCGATTAACGAGCATGCGGTATAGTTTATTAGAAACTATTTGACCCAAAGGAGGAATTCTGCAGATTTACGTGAGTCGAGGGCTTTGATTTGGTCACGAAGAGAAGTTACCTTGTAGAGCCCAGTGATAGATGGTTTTGCAAGTAATCGACGTTCAGCTGAAGATAATTGGCAGATGAGGGATGACTTGGCGCTCGCCGAGGATTTTTTCAAACGAGAGCCCATAGAGATACAGAGTCCCCGAAATATGGCCTTATGGGCTTCCCACAGGGTCGAGGAAGAGGTTACTGAGCCAACATTGTGGCGAAAATGCATATCTAATCCTTGGGAGAGCTCATCTCGGAGATAGGCTGCAGTAAAAAAAAGCCTCACTGATGCGCCAGTGGCACGCTTTTGACATAACGTTAGGAAAAAGGAGATTCAGGGTCAAGGAAGCATAGTTGGACCACGTGATAGAATTGATTTCAGATGAAACCAAAATAGGAAGCAATGGGGTGGCAAAGAAGAAATGGTCCAAGCAGGAAAAGCTGTGATGTGGGGTGGAGTAGAAAATAAATTGTTTGTGAAGAGGATATCTAATCTGCCAAGCGTCAAAGAGACGATGCTCCCTTATCAGCTTGTGAAAAGGTTTTGAAGAGGAACATTGCTGCTTTGAGGGAATGGATTCGAAAAGGACCTTCCTGTCTTCATGAGGGGACATGATTAGGTTAAAATCACCTCCAATGATCACATGTGGTGTAGAGGAGAAATTTAGTTTGGCAAGTGTTTGGGAGAGAAATTGCAATTGGCCCGTGTTCGGGGCATACAAATTCAACAAGACAAGGAGAGAGTCACCAAACATACATTCCAAAATAATAAAACAACCTTGTGGGTTGACTTTGGAGGAAAAGACCCGCAGGGTGCAGTGCGTCTTGATCAGAATCGCCACTCCAGCCTTCCCAGTGGGGTCAAAAGCCGAGTAGGATTGGGAAAAAAACCTTGAGGCAAAATGAAAGGAGCCAGTCAATTTAAAATGGGTCTTCTGAACAAAAATGATGTCTGTTCCTGAGGATCGAAACTCCTTCAAAGCCAGCCACCGTTTTTGGAGTTAAGACCTTTGACATTATATGATAATAACTGTAAGGCCATCACAAAACAATAATGTAAATAGCATTTGTACCAGCTTAAAGAGTAAATGGAGTATCATCAATGAAGCAAAACTAAGAACAGAAAAAACAAAGATCCAGTACATGGATATAGCACATACAATATTAACCGTAGGAATTACAGCAAAAAACAAAGATATCTGTGGTGATATAAACTTGGGATAAATGAACAGACCCAAGTCATCTAGGCCTATGGCTAGACGGGTTCAGGATCAAAACAAGAACTGGCACATCTTGGAAATCATCAATCCTGGCAAGAAAAAGAAAATAAGTGCACCCAAGTAGGGCTTGGTCAGATAATAACGGGGGAGGGGGGCGGCTCCAGGGTTGCCTTGAGAGGTCACCCAAGAGGGTCGTAAGGTAGGCACATCACTTGATTGAGGAGGTCATGGCCATTGGGGGTGTGTGAGAAAGTCACTTCCGGCTACCACAACTGGTGTCCAGATCTTGTTTGGGGTGACGGAGGGATGGGACGGGGTAGGCGGCAGTGAAGATGCGTCTTCCGGTAGAGGGACAAGTCCCAGCTGCTAGAGGAAGAAGTCTGCCTCATGGTGGTCACGCAAGATAACTCGGGCGTTGTCCTTAGAGACAACTAGCTTGAAGGGGAATCCCCAGTGATAAGGGATGTGGTGTTGCTGAAGATGTGTGGTGATCGGTTTCAGTGTCCGCCGTTTGGCCAGGGTAATCGGTGAGAGATCACTGAAAAGCTGGAGTCTGTCCCCTTTAAATTCCAGGGAGGGTTTATTGCGGATTGAGGATTGCAGGGCTTCTTTGCTTTCAAAAAAATGGAAGCGGACAATGATGTCGCGGGGTCTGGTGCCTTCAGTGGGTTTCGGGTCCAGAGAATGGTGAGCCCTGTCCAACCACCAATATGATTCTGGAACCATGGGGGACAGTTGCGGTAAAAAAGTACAATAGATGTCGGTGGAGTTGGGAATCAACAATTGATTCGAACATACAGCTAATATGAATGTTCTGGCGGCGTTCCCTGTTTTCTAAACCTTCTTGTTGGAGTTGCATTTGGGACATGGAATGCTTCAGGTACGCATTGTCTTCCTCCAAAACAAGAACGTATTGTACCAATTCATCGAACTTATACTCCAATTGATCCATGCGGTCCCCAATCTGGGCTATTTCTTCCCTAAGACCCAAGACCAGCTTCCCAACTTCAGCAGATATGGTAGCAGTGATGTTGCGTAGAAATACTTGCAGTTTGTCATCTAATGAAGATACTGTGAGAGAAGATGAAGCAGGCTGTAAGGCAGGGGTAGAGGATGTTGCTGAAGAGCGCCCTGTAAAAGGGTGGTCTGCTGTCCCCACTGTCATTGCCAGGTGCCTGAGATCCTCCAGCTGAGGGCTGCCATGTGCTGGGGTTGCAAGGGGCTCCATGGGGCAGTGATCTGCAGTACCTCCTGCCACTGCCAGGGGTCTGGAGCAATTTTGCGGGCTGGCGGCGGTACCTGAGACCGGGCATTGCAGCCTAGTAAGGAAGCGATGGAGCGGTGAGGGCAGAGGATATGTCGGCGGCAGGGAGGGGGGCTTCCAGCGCCCAATCGTCCCCATTTTGTTATGTCTTTTTTGCCGGGCTGGGTGCAGAGCTTATAAGGCTCACCCGGTGGACAAAGCAGCTGATATAGCTGAGCAGGAGAGCCGGGAAGGCCGGGGATGAGCGGAGTTCTGCTACTGAGCATTAGCCATCATCCAAGGTTGAGCATGCGCCCCAGACTCCTTTTTTCTAATGTCTAAAAACATTGAAAATATAACATAACAGCAATGGATGTTATGCTTTCTCTCATTGGCTGCTACATCATGTAGTGAGAAGAGACAGGGCAGCCATGTTGTTTGAAATTCATAAGTCAGCCATGACATTTTATTTTTTGCTTTTCATGACATGGCTACATCAGGACTTCATCTTGTACAATTAACAAACTTTAGGTTGCATTCCAAAACATCAGTCCATTGATAAGACACAGTGAAACCTCCTAACTAAATTACCTGTTACCAAAACAAAGTATGGCAAACAGATAACCCTTTGATTTAGACATCATAAACCCCGTTAACAGAACAGAACATAATACACATCCCAGTCTAGCTCTAATAGCCATAATAAAACCTTCAAGCTTCCAGGCTTAAGTAACTATAACTGCAAGCAGATATCTGTTTTAGCTAATAGTATCAGATTTATGAAAGTTTAGCGAATACACATTTCTGGTTCACTATCCCTACCAGCAGAATCAGAACTTCAATACATTTCATAACTCCTGATACGATAACAGTACAGGACATCTTTATATGTATCAGTTAATTAGCAGCATTTTGAAACCCACACACCACTATATTATAAGGCATCGGAGGTGGGATGGACACATTACACTGTATCTTCCAGGTGGAATAGGCAACTGATACCCATCATATTTGCATTAATTCAAATGGTAATTTCATGTTGGATAGTAATACACAAGTTACCACAATGTAACATGTAGGAATTCCAAGATATTGATACATGTATAAAACCATATCTGAGAAAGTGGTAGCTACATAGTCATAAACACTGTGACATTCCTTAGGCCACTGCTCAGACCCATTGATTGGTCTGATCATTTCTATCAATCTCCTCAGGGACCAGAAAACAGAGACTGTATAAGCAATCTAGAGCTCTTCTTTACCATCAATGAAGGACATCAGCAAGATTTATTTTTTTAGAGCCAAGCTCTATGATATGCTCATTGACTAGACTTTGCTGAATGGAACCAGGACTTATTTTCACTCTTAAACCCTTTTTGTTTTTCTTTTGCATTACTGTTTATTTTCTCTTGTAACACCTTTTTTCTGTAAATGTTCTTCTTGCATCATTGTACCTTATTTTTTATTAAATGATATTTTAAATTTGTTAATATTGTCTCTCTGGTGCTCTAAACCAGAAATGAAAGAATCCCTGTCTAAAAGTACTACTATACTGTAAATTTCTGAAATATTGCTGTCTGTGGTGACAAGGTGTATTACAGACATTTTTAAAAAATCATAGTTGTTAGTGTGAATGGTCGATAGGCCAATAGCTATCTGGTGGCAGTGATTTGTTGTGTAAAGTTAATCGAACAAGTCCATGAAACCCAATGATGATCACTCCAAGTCTGTTGGCACTTAGATTGTGATCCCGAGAGCTGAAAATCTTTGTGCAGGGTGAGGCTGAGAATTTCATTGTCGCATGTCAATGACAGCATAGCGTGAGTTTCGCTAGCAAGTTGGTGCAGGTGGCCGAGGTTTGACACTGCATCCATCACACCCAGGAAGGACAAGCTATCCAACATATCTGCAACCAGTGGCACCCAAAGCTGTTAAGAACAAAAGTATTTTTATTTTCTGTTCACTAGAACTATACGTATGATCAGGGGTGGACTAACCATTTTGAAACTCGGGCACTGCCTGAGGTCCTGGGGTCAGTAGGGGGCCCCATGAGATGCCCCTGGTACCTTTTTCATAGGCTTTTTTGAGTTTGGGCAAGGACACAGGGGCCCCATGATCCCCTATTGCCCGGGGGCCCCATGAGTTGTCAGTACGCCCCTGCGTATGATACATCTTTTTTTGCAGAATTCTGGTGGTAAACATTTCCTACACTGTTGACAGGGTCATGTAAATGTATGGAAGAAGAAAAAAAATGAATACACAAAAGAAACAAATAGATGAATTGAAATTCAAGAATATTTCTCTTTAACCAGTGGGAGCAATGGTGTGTTTATTATCTGGAGACTTTCATGCTTTAAAACGTGCTGTATAGTGGGGTCACATAATCTTATGAACAAACCCTTTTGAAGTTCATATTTTTGCAGCGGTGTCAAGGAAATGTAGTTTTGTAGCTAATACTATTCAACGTAGATAGACTTGATAATGCTCTGCCAACAGAGACCAATTATGCTGTAATTTTAGTGTTCTTATTGTTCAATAAGTTTGATATTTTCATGTTACATATATTATAGTACAGTATGTTGATAATGATTGTTCATTGCTAATATTCTGTCAGGAAAATGTATTTCTTTCAGTTTTACTCATTTTTGCTTTGATATTTTTTTGCCAAAAGTAATCATATAAAGTTGTTTTTATTGTGAGTCTTCATATTATTGCTGAGCATGTCACGCTGACCACACAGCATTTTGTAATCCTGAGCTTCATTGTGTTCCCAAGTGGCTAGAAAACATGTTTCCTAATGACTAAGATTTGCACACTGTTTCTTAACAGATTTCAAGTCTTGTGATAATTGATACTTTATACTTTTGGGTCAAGTCTAATTAGATTCCATGTCACTCAAGGAAATGTGAAACTCTTTCAAACGTAAATCATCTCCTCAGTGGGACAGAACCAAATAAGCAGATGTGCTGAAAGTTCTCACAGAGAAGGCTCTCAAATGTTGCATCTTCTAACAGTCACATAAAATAATCATATTTGGCTTTCACTAAAGAGTATTACAGTGTGATCTGTACATGAGATATAATTAACCAAAGGGAAATGATTCCAAAATGCAAACTATTTATGTCTTATTCAGCTTCAATTTCCATGACAATTTATATTACATTGACTTGTGAATCAAGCATAAACAAATGACTGTTTGCATTGCTTAACATAAAACTCCTACCAAATGTCCCATTTTATAGGAGGAAATCAGAGGGAGATTTAGTATCCATCTGTTGCAAATGTCAGAACCAGATTGCACACAAATAATTTAGCACTAGGATCTCTATGAACTTGCAGAGATATGTATGAATAACTGTGCTTTTTATTTACTCTAATTTTGACAGTTACATTTCAATTCCAATAGCGGGTTTTTAAGAGTTCCAGTTACAAAGGAAGTAATAACTAGCATAAAATATTACAGATGGAAAATATGATGCCATGTGCCTGGATGTTTGCTATGTATCTGTCAAATGGCCATGCTTATTAAATAAGTCATATACAATACAAATTAACTTTGCTTAAACATTATTTAATTTGCAAATGTTTTACCTTTTACCAATCTAAAATAATTTGTGAAATTACTGCCTTAATTATTTGGTACAGGAAACACAAATATATTGTAAATTAATCTTTAAAGGCTCAAACAGTTATGGAATTAATGCAGTTTTGTTGTTTATACCTATATACTCATTGCTCTGTTTTATATTACTTATTGCTTTTTTTGAATACTTTATTTAATGCTAAATAGATCTATGATATTTTTTACAAGATGCAAAACTAGCAGAAAGTATTTAGCTAAGATTGCATCCTACCTTATATTTACACAATGTATATTTTATATATAAAAAATGTGCATAATAACTAAGCTGTCTTTCAAAGTGACCATAATGATTTGAATACAATATTGCTTTATGTACAGTTCTGAATGAGGATTTAACCACATGCCACCCAGCCACCGCATATAAACGGTGGCAGGGCGGCGCTCGTAGGCAAAAGCACGTTTTAAAACGACTGCCTTCAAAACAGGTAGGGGGCGCGCCGCCCTGCCTGTCCCGCGGGTGTCAGCAGCGGGTCTCCGGTTTTTACCGACCGTTTTCCCGCGATGAGCGGTAATCACTGATACAGAGCAGGGCTGCATTGTTTACACACAGCCTGCTCTGTGACAGTTCACCAACAAGCTGCAGAGGGAGAGAAGAGTTTCTCTCCCTCAATCAGCTCCCCCCCCCTCCCCCCATCCAGTACACACCCCCGCCCCCTAATAAAACACTCCCCTTACACAGCAAATTCTAAAAATGTTAACCCCTTCCTCCCCAGTGACATTAGTACAGTTTCAGTGTTTTTTTTTCACTGATCACTGTATTGGTGTCACTGGGGATGTCAGTGACCCCAAGTCAGTTCCCCCCCAGTGTCAAAATGTCCACCGCAGTCCCGCCATAAGTCGCTGGTCGCTGCCATATGTCGCTGATTGCCGCTATATGTCGCTGATCAGCGCCATTATTAGTATAAATAAAAATTAAAAATCCCAGTATCTTTCCCGCCATTTGTAAACGCTATAACTTTCACGTAAACCAATTAATTTACACGTATTGGTTTTTTTTTTAGCAAAGACATGTCGCAGAATGCATTTTGGCAGAAATTTATGACTAAATTTGATTTTGCATGTTTTTTTTACTGGACATGTTTTATAGCAAAAAGTCCAAAATATTTTTTTTTTTTCCTCAAAATTGTCAGCCTTTTTTTTATAGCGCAAAAAATAAAAACCGCACAGGCGATCAAATACCACCAAAAGAAAGCTCAATTTGTGGGAAAAAAAAGGATGTAAATTTCATTTATGTACCGTATTGCATGACCGCGCAATTGTCCATTAAACTAGCGCAGCGCTGTATAGCAGAAAAATGGCGTAAATAGCAGTATTTATACCATAGATTGTAGACGCTATAACTTCCACACAAAGCAATCAATATACACTTATTGGGATTTTTTTTACCAAAAACATGGAGCAGAATACATTTTGGCCAAAATGTATAACCAACTTTGAGTTTACTATATATTTTTTATAGCAGAAAGTAAAAAATATTGTTTTTCTTCAAACTTTTTGGCATTTTTTTGTTTATAGCGTGAAAAATAAAAAGCGCACAGGTGATCAAAAAAGGACGTAAATTTTGTTTGGGTGCAGCATTGCATGACCGCGCAATTATTGATTGAATTAGTGCAGTGCCGAGTAGCAAAAAGAGGCCTGGTCATTAAGGGGGGTAAATCCTCAGGAGCTCAAGTGGTTAAAAAAAAATTGACAACTTGTGCAAGCCATCAAAACAAATAGAGACAGACAGTTGACAAATATTATATCTACCTGGCTATCATAAGACATTACAAAATCATTTCAATCCTAAAAAAATCCTTTAATAATTTTTTCTGCCTTCACAGTTTTTACTGTAACATCAATATCCTACCTATTACAAAGTAATGCTTACTATTGCATTTGAATGCTTGTTATGACATCATAATAATAACTTTACCTTCACAGTGACTGTATATGTGCATTTCAACAGTCATGTTTGTTTTCAATGGTGTGATACTACTGACTACGGCATTCTGACTTTGATATTACACATTTCACTGTGCATTAGAGTATTCTCTATTAACTCCTAAAACTAAGGGGTTGATTTACTAAAACTGGAGAGTGCAAAATCTGGTGCAGCTATGCCTGGTAGTCAATCAGCTTCTAACTTGAGCCTGTTCAATTAACCGCTTAAGGACTAACCTATAGCAGATATACTGCTATGGGGCGGCACCTGTGTGCAGAATCACCTATATATACGTCATTTCTGGGTAGGGGGGCACGTGCAAGTTGTGCACTCACCCTACCCACACCACCATTTGCAGCCGCGGATGTCAATCACCGGGTCCCAGCTGGTAATTACCCACTGGTGCCCGGTGATTACCGAGCATCTCCGACGGGGAGGAAGATTGAGGAAGATTGTTTTGCTTACAAACAATCTTCCTCCCTGTCAGTTTGAGCACACTGCTTGGGATGGCTGTTCTCAATACAGCCATCCCGATCAGTGTGCTTATAGTGAAGAACACCCCCCTCGCTCTCTAGTAAAACACTCCCAGCACACATTTAACCCTTTGATTGCCCTTCACATTAAGCCCTTCTTGCCTAGTGCTATTAGTACAGTGTTAGTGCTTTATTAAGCACTGATCACTGTATTGGTGTCACTGGGGTATCAGTGACACCAAGTTAGTCCCCCCCCAGTGTCAGAATGTCCACCGCAGTCCCACTAAAAGTTGCTGATCGCTGCCATTACTGGTAGAAAAAAAATCCCATTATCTATACCGCCATTTGTAAACACTATAACTTTCACATAAAACAATTAATTTACATGTATTGGGATTTTTTTTTTAGCAAAGACATGTTGCAGAATACATTTTGGCCTAAATTTATGATGTAATTTGATTTTTTAAATTTTTTTACTGGGCATGTTTAATAGCAAAAATCCAAAATGTTGTTTGTTTCTCAAAATTGTTGGTCTTTTTTATAGCTTATAGCGCAAAAAATAAAAAATGCACAGGCGATTAAATACCACCAAAAGAAAGTTCAATTTGTGGGAAAACAAGGACGTAAATTTCACCGCACAATTGTCAGTTAAAATAACACAGCGCCTTAACGCAAAAAATGGCCTGGTCATGAAGGGGGGTAAATCCTCAGGAGGCCAAGTGGTTAAGCTCTGACAAAAAAAATGGAAGCTGATTGGTTTCCATGCAGAGCTGCACCAGATTTTGCACACTTCAGTTTTAGTAAATCAACCCCTAAGTGTTTAATTTCAATTCTTCCTGTGACATTATAAAACAAACTTTGTCACATTTTAAAATGGAAGCTACAAACTTTATTAAGCTTTCAAAATTGTAAAAGAACAAATAGAATTTCCAGCATTAAACAACTTAGGCAGATTATCTAAACAATGAAACACAAAAATAAATCCTAGCCTATACAGTTCTAACTGCTCTTTAATGTCCTTTCTTGCAGGAAAATGGACCCTCTGTCAAGATTAATGACCATTACACCTAAATCTTCACAAGGCTGAGAAATAAAAATGATCATCACTAAATCAAACACAAGATTGGCACATCAGATGCTTTCCATGGTATCATCCTATAAACTGTAGTATAAGCAAACAATATCCCTGCACAGCAAGATCAAATCTGTGTTTTTGTGTGCTTATAAGTAAAAATGTGTCTATGCCTTTGAGCTAGCTAGAACTAGTTTGTGATTCCATATTCACAATCAGACACATAAATAAAATAAATGTGTACAGCACTCAAATTCCTAATATCCACCAATAATATGATAAGCAAATAAACATATCACTACATACAATATACCTGTACATAAATAACCAATACTGCATTAAATATACATCTGAATTAATCACTGCATAAAAAATATTGGTGATATTAGTCCAAGTAAAATCATATGTATAAGTGTTTGTTTTACTGCAAAAAATCAAAACAAATTAAAATTTCCAAATCACTCCATTAATACCTCTTAGTGAACTTCAAAGTCCCTTCTAATAAATCAGTCCAATAAATCTTTAAAATTTGTGATTTTTTTTGATGCCATGGTGATTTCAGCTCTTCATTCACCACCACTCAAGTACAGATAGATATATGCTCACCCTTGTTGATTGATCCCTAAATTAAAGGAGGTCAATACAGGCTTTTAATATCAATCAACTTATACACAATCAGCGTCTTCAGGAGGGATATTGCGGAGATATCCACCATGTATTGTATGACCTAATGATAGTATCCATAAAGTGTTATCTTTAAAAATGCACTTGCCAATAGTTGTGCCAACTGGGGGACCCCATGAGTTTAACAATAAGTATAACCTACCAACTGCAACATAGCAGGAAATCTGATACAGAGACACCATAAAATAAAAAGCAATAACTACATCACTTTATATACAGTATATGGCATAAAAGGTGTAGGACCATTGGAGAAAACAATAGATAAATTCATCAATAAGAAATCTAATAAGTCAAAGGGTCCTAGGTAGTATTGTACATAGTATACACCTGTTAATATAGAGCTGCACTAGATTAGCACTACTTGTATTTAATGTCATCAAGACTTAGTATAGAAGACATCAATCATAGGTCCACATGTGTGTTTACAATCAGCCATCTCCTCTAGTGCACAGAGTTAACATACATTTTATACCATATTCCAAGTTGACATATTCAATATACTATATGTAACTGGTATATTCATATATCCTAATTAGGGATGAGTTTAAGGTTCAAGATGAATCCAAGGCATTCCATGTTCAAACTATTTGGATCAACTTTGGCTAGTTCGCCCACCCACATTCCTTGCTATTGTAATGTAAATAAATAAACATATTTAGTCAACAAAGTCACTCTGTATCGCAAGACTGTATTTATATTATCACAGGACCAAAGACCTGTCATTTTGTTATAGGAGTGCAGCAGGACAGTGGGTAGTTGTGACAAGGATTTATATCAGCCTCAAGACATATACTCTTTCCTAGGGGAATGAGTACAGTATACAGTAGCACCCCTTTGTATTCATTCCCAAAAAAGTGAAATTGAAATTAACATATCCACACTGTGAAAAAGTTCTTTAACAGCAAAAATAAAATAAAATAAGTAAATAGCATCCCCAATGTAAATCCATAATCAATTACATTGTCAAGTAATGTAAATATATAATCAACAACAATGGCCCACTTCCCAGTGATGTTTTCATGCTGCATTTACACCACTAAATGACAGTGCTGCTGTATTGTAAACAATGTCATCAGGAATTTTAGGTGACATCATTGACCAAACAATATCATGACCTTATGTGATTAATGATGTTTCCCAAGCAGGGACGGATTGACAACTCATGGGGCCCCCGGGCAATAGCGGATCATGGGGCCCCTGTGTCCTTGCCCAAACTCAAAAAAGCCTATGAAAAAGGTACCAGTGGCATCTCATGGGGCCCCCTACTGACCCCGGGCCCTCGGGCAGTGCCCAAGTTTCCAAATGGTCAGTCTGCCCCTGATCATACGTATAGTTCTAGTGAACAGACAATAAAAACACTTTTGTTCTTAACAGCTTTGGGTGCCACTGGTTGCAGATATGTTGGATAGCTTGTCCTTCCAGGGTGCCCGAGTTTCCAAATGGTCAGTTCACCCCTGTTCCCAAGATCTCCAGATGTTTGTTTGCATACAGCAGTCAGGGAAATCAGGTGGGCAATCTGGTCAATATGGAGTAAATAATTAATCAATTCTGCAAACATTGAACAAGCTGAGTTTGAGTTGAACCCACATTCAACCTAAACCGGAATCTCATCACTACAATACAGTCAACACAGTGAAGCAACCCACCCTTGCTGAATTGTATAAACCATCACAACATATTTTGTAAAGCACACCATTTAATATAGAGTAAAGTTACATGTAGACTGACAAAGCAAATCTACATTGTCTAAAATAAATATAACATTTACATTTCAGCAGCTAACATATACAGCTCTGGGCCCTTTGTAACACCATGACATTGACGTAGAAGAGGGTGGAACACAGAACAAGAGGTCCCGTGAAGGAAAGTACTCTCCCCATGTTGTGGGATTGTGGGCTGGTAGATTCAGGGTAGTGATGACCAAACTGTCCTGGGTTTGGTTTGGCATGGGCTGAATCTGTCAAATTAAATTGCCCATTCTCTGGGCTAATAAGCAAGGGGTTGTATAATAAGCAAGGGGGTATCGGTTATGTATCTGTTAGGTATCTGTTATGCCCAACAGTGCCACCCATCAGTGCTGCCTAGCAGTTGTGTCCATCAGTGCCCCTCATCAGTGCCCAGCAGTGCCTCCCATCGGTACTGCCAGGCAGTGCTGCCAGTCAGTGCCATCAGTTAGCGCAGTCAGTGCCGCCAGTCAGTGTCACCCATCAGTGGCCATTAGTGCTGCCTATTCTTGCCCATGACTGCTGCCTATCAGTGCCCATCAACATTGCGTATCAGTACAGTCTCATTAACGCACATCAGTGAAGGAGAAAAATTACCTGTTTGCAACCTGTTATTATAGAAACAAAGAAAAACTTTTTTTTTCAAATGTTTTGCTCTTTTTTTGTTTATAATGCAAAAAATAAAACACCCAGTGGTGATTAAATACCACCGAAAGAAAGCTCTATTTGTGTGACAAAAATGTCATATGGGTACAATGTTGAATGACCGGGCAATGGTCATTCAAAGTGTGAAAGCTGAAAATTGGCCTGGGCATGAAGGGGGTAAAAGTGCCCTGTAGGCAAATGGTTAAAACAAGCAGGCAGGTAGCCAGTAGCTGTAATTTAGTGGCAGTAATAATACATCCATTAAATGAATGACTTTCATCTGCAGCAGCTAGAGGTTTGGGGAGGTGAACTGGCCATATCTGTCTATTTAGTTTGC
Organism: Staurois parvus; assembly: GCF_062004578.1. Classification (NCBI taxonomy): domain Eukaryota; kingdom Metazoa; phylum Chordata; class Amphibia; order Anura; family Ranidae; genus Staurois; species Staurois parvus. The sequence continues at coordinate 16,643,764 of NW_028317949.1, forward strand.
CCATTCAGTAAATTGTGAACTGCTTTGATTGAAGTCAGCCTCATGGTGAGCCCAAATTTGAAGTTTATCCCTATGGATCACAATGCTTTTTGATAAGGAAATCCATTCCCCATCAGTGCTGGTGAATAGCTCTGTTTATGACACAGCGATGTTTTTGCTATTGAAGTGCTAGCAGTGCTGACATGAGGATTATATGATTTTGATAATAAAGGTTGCCATAAGGGTCCAAGATAGGTAAAAGAGGTCCCTAAATCTCAAAAGCCAATTAATACACACTGGGGTTAATTTACTAAAGGCAATGATACTGTGCACTGCAAGTGCAGTTACTTTATATCTAAGGGGAAGCTCTGAAATGAGGTGAAGCTCTGTTGATTTTTTTCATCCAGTCATGTACAAACAAAAATACTGTTTTTTTATTTTCATTGCATGTTCCTCCCAGATCTAGAGCAAATGCACTTTCAGTGCGTATAGCTATAGCTATATAAAACATTGAAAATAAGCACCTATACTGTTCAAAATCTAGTAATACACTGTCTCACCCTGATCTGCACATGCCCAGTTGCTCTGTATATTTCGACAATGTCCTGAAATTGTACAGACCAATCTGCTGACAGCCTAAAGAATTATTGCTGCTCAAGGGCTTTAAGATTCAGCAAAAATGGCAGGCTCCAGCAAGAAGAACCATGAACAATGCTGGAGGCAATTTAGAGCTCACACTCATTTCGGTAGCATAATTATTAACCAATTGCCAACCGTGCTATAGCCAAATGACAGCTACAGTGCAATTGTCCAGTTCTGGGAGGGCGTTATATGACCTCCTCCCAGAACGCACCCCCATGCTCGCCCCCCAGTAGCATGCACCCAATGATCTCCATGACTGCTGTGTCCTATAGACACAGCTGATCACGTGATGTGGTAAATGGCCAATCACAGCGGCCTTTTACCACGTGATAAGCTGTGTCCAATGACACAGCAGATCACGTGGTAAATACAGTTGTTATTGGCTGCACTTTCCTCACGCTGTCACATCAAGGCACTGATGATCCTTTCCCTGATGATCAGTACCCAGCAGTTTCCGCCCAGCAGTGCCACCCACTAGTGCCCAGTAGTGCCTCCCGCCAGTGCCCAGCAGTGCCACTCACCAGTGCTACGCAGCAGTGCCGAAAGTCAGTGCCCATCAGTGCCACCAGTCAGTGCCACCCATCAGTGCTGTCCATCAGTGCTGCCCATCAGTGCCCATCATTGCTGCATTTCAGTTCAGCATCATCAGTGCCACCTATCAGTGCAGCATCATCAGTGACACTTATCAGTGCCCATCAGTGCTGCCTAACCATGCCACCTCATCAGTGCCCATCAGTACTGCCTATGGGTGCCTATCAGTGCTGCCTATTAGTGCCCATCAGTGCTGCATATCAGTTCAGCCTCATCAATGCACATCAGTGAAGCAGAAAAATTACCTGTTTGCAAAATGTTCTAATAGAAACAAAGAAAAACTTTTTTTTTCAAATTTTTTGCTCTTTTTTGTTTATAGCACATAAGAAAAACACCCAGCAGTGATTAAATACCACCAAAATAAAGCTCTATTTGTGTGGAAAAAAAGATACAAATTTCATATGGTTACAATGTTGCATGAAAGCACAATTGTCATTTAAAGTATGACAGCGCTGAAAGCTGAAAATTGGTCTGGGCAGGAATATAAGTGCCCTGTAGGCAAGTGGTTAATGTAAAATATATGTACCTTGCTAAAGAATACTATTTTTGAAGCGCCACTTTAATTATAGAAAGCATTTTTACTGATACACAATGCTTTATCAAACTATCATTTAGGGCTGATATGTACTTTAATTTAGAATAGCTAATGTTAACAGGAGGTAAGGCAGGGAGAAAATTATTTGAAAACATTTTGCATTTTTTTTAACCCCTATGTAAAAATATAGACATATTGCTTTTAGCTGTTTCTGCCATCTGAAAATCACTACATTGAATCTATTTTAATTTACCCTTTTTACATATTTGATTTACTTTACAAATTTTCCAATTTTCTAACAAATACAGACACTAGGTTACTGACAAATACAGAAATAAAGTACAGCAATCATGTATTCATTAAACAATTTCAAACATGAAAACAATGCCCATCAATGAGAAATGACACATTTAAGAATGTGCCACATCCAGTATTATGAAATACAGAGTCAGGTTGCCAATGACCATGGTATACAATAAGTTGAAGTCTACTTTCAATAGTTTTTTTTCAATATAGACTCTCTACCTTCTAAAGAAAGGAATGATTTGTGTTTTTTTTTCTTTTTTGTTTAATTTTTTATTTTTTTAATTTTGTTTTGCATGAATAATCAGCTGCTTAAGGTCCTAATGGTCAGGATATAGTCCAGTCCCACATAATATAGTGTCTAGCCATGAATAAAGATACAAAGCCATTGAGAACCGACCATCTTCCTGTGCCCAGTCAAGTGAGGATGTATAACAGCTGAAAAGAATGAGAAGAAGGTCATGGGAGGGAGTACAAGAAAGAACATGGCTTATACACAGTAGCCTCCCTGGCGGTATTCCTGAGTGTAGCTCGGGGTAAAGGTTCAGTACCAAAAGCGGTAACCCCGAGCTACACTTTGGCTTACCATGCGGTGCTGCTCCAGGATCACTTCTTTACTTACCTTGTCCTGCGCTCCCGCGATGTCCCCCCTGCAGTGTCCCCTGTAATGTCCTCCGGCGGATACCGGCATCTGTCTTCTGGGTTCCGTCCCCTGCGAGCGTCAGAACATATTTGGGCCGGAACCGGCGTGAAATTTGAAAATGACAAAAAGTGACATTCACTGAATACACTAAAATCACATAGTAAGACATTACTGTATCAAACCATTTCACATACATATTGTCCCTAGTGCTTTGTCCTGTGCCCTGCCTGCATTTTGTCTGTTCTTTCTGCTTGGAAACTGAGAAACGTCCATGGCGTCCAAAAAGCGTCCCTTTAGGTCAAAAGCGGTTTTAGATGAGCTAGAGAACAGCGATAGTAAATCAGAACCACTTGCAGAATTGAGTGATGATTCGTGGGGAAATTCGTCATCAGACACTGAAAACGATTTTGCGACTTTGCTCAGTGATGTGCGAACTTGGCGCTATATTTCAAATTTCAGTGTTTTTGGTTTGATTATATTATTGAATTAAATTTATTATTATTTTTTATTATTTATTCAATTATAATTTATGATTTCGTGTTTCAAATTGTAACATACCCGGGATGTTTACTAGACTCTTGTTCGGACAGATTTCAGTGAGTTATTCCTAAACATTACAGGCCTACAATAAAAAAAATACATATTTCCATGCAAAAAATTTTACCGCTTTGAGCACAGAAATATGGACATAATCAGACTGCTAGGAAGGTTAAAAGCTGAACCAAAAATGTAGCAATCATTGGGAACACTCAAAGGCAATGTGTTAGCATAAGATGAGGCATACTACATTTCAGACAACTGGAGGGACATGTTCCAGAAGGGTGAGTATCAATAGTCCTGAAGTAGGAAGCATATGCCCTATGGAGGATCTTGAACTGAGTTTCCTGCCAGGTTTAATTTACAAGAATCCATATCCTTATAAGATTAACATTGTTCTCCACCAAAGGTTGATTGTTGAGGATTTGCAGGTGTGGATAAGTTGCAGAAATGGGGTAGTTCTTAACTTACCCCCAAGGTTGTCAAGAAGGGTCAAGGTGAAAAGGGCACTAGGATCTCTGACACAAGTTTTCCAGAAATTAGTGATCTGGTGTTAATGCAAAAGTGTTTTGGGAAAACAATTATATTATCGAACCTTTAAAAATCTTAGACGTATCAGTATGTGGGTGGAGAAGATTGTTCATGCTTTTTATGCTTAGGTAATGCTATACTGCTATGACTGCATAGTCCCTTCCCTGACGGAACAAAGGATTGTTTATTCGGCAATACCTGGAAACATGTAAAGGAAGTTTGAGTTTATTCCTGATCTCTCTCCAGGCAGTAGCTAGAGCATTTTTATAAACAACTCTGGAGTATATAGACTTCTGCGTCAGCCAGTTAAAGGTATGTCTCAGCAGACAGGCTAAATTGTATAGTTTAACATTCGGAAAATGGAGTTTCCTCTTGCCCCTTGGGAGCCACTATTTTCTTATTGAGATTTTCAGAGGTTTGTTACACCACAAGGAAAACAAACCATAGCCTGTGTTGTGAGTAAATAAATGGTGTGCTAAGCTTCCTCTCCGTCACAATTTCATCTTATGTGTCAGTAAATCTTCTGACACATGTTGATAACAGAAGAACAAAGCACCAGAGAGAAATGATACTCAGAGCTTTGGAGAAATACAAGTAAACACTATAGATATACAGTATGTGCTTTGTACAGATTTCATGCCTGAGGTTTACAACCATTTTAAAGTAGTATTAAACCCAAAAGCAAACATTATATTGCAGCTTACCAATTATATGTAAGGGATATATTAATTTCCTTTTTTAGGCTCTCTTTCTTCTATTTTCATCTAGTGAAGCAGCCAGGAAGTCTATTGTTTTTCAAAAGCACAAGCTCTCCAACTCTTCAGCAGAATGTATCAGTTTATATGGATGAGATAAACCACTTAACACTGCCAGGAGTGATTTTGGTTTTGCTTTCATTTGTTAGTGTATCTAAATATGCTAATACATGTAATACTAACCCCTCAGTCTGACAATGGTGCTGTCTACTGTGCCTCCTATCTCTTTCCTCTAGTATTGTGTCTCACTAATACTAGAGGTATGTTACTGGCCAGTTCACCAGGAGAAAATGGAGGGAAAAAGAAAAGAAAACAGATGTAGCCACCACATCTAATGATTGGAAAACTGCAATATGTTAAATTTTTCATTTGGGGTTTAATCACTTTTCCTCTGGAAATTTTAATCCTCTTCATGAATGGGGCATTTTTTGCTATTTACCACTCTGCTACTTTAACTGGCAATTGCTTGGTCATGCAACACGGTACCCAAATTAAATCTGTATTCACACAAAATAGAGCTTTGTTTTGGTTGTATTTGATCACCAGTAGGGTCTTTATGTTTTATTATGTAAGTGAAAAAGGACTGAAAATTATAAAAAAACTATATTTTCTGCTTTTTAACCTTTTGCCACCCGGCCTATAGCCAGATCGCTGCCGGGCGAACAGCTTGTCCCTCTGGGTGGACGCCCTATGGCGTTCTTTCTGGATCTCGCATTGTGCCTGCCTGCAGGGCTGCTCTGTGATGAGATCTGTCACCAGCCACGTACATCGGACACGGCCAATGACAGATCTGTGTACCGGCCCCATTGCCAGTACCATGTGACCTGCTGTGACCAATCACAGCAGGTCACATGACAGTTGTATACAACTTCCTTTCATGCCATCAATTGTATATAAGTGTGTCTAGCTGTGAATGGTCACAGCTATCACATGCACAAGCTGGGCCAATCACAGCCCAGCTGTGTCATGTGATTAGCTGTGGCCAATCACAGCTAATCACAAAAAAACCCCTGAATGAATCAATTTCATTCAGGTAAATGCTTGCTTGTAGCAAAGTAATTATTTGTTATAAGTAATCAAATTATGTAAAAAAAAAAAATACTGATCACTTCCCCAAAGTAGTACAATGTTACTATGGTAACATTATACTACTTTGGTCATAGTGCAATATGAAAAAAAAAATCTTAAAAAAAAAGAGAAAACAAAATTAATAAAAAAATAAAAAATAGTAAAAATGTTTTAAAAAATTAAAAACAATTATTTTTTTCCTACTTTCACCAGTCAGTGTCTCTGATCATCGCCATGCCACTTATATGATGACGCTGTACTGCACTGGTGACAGTAGGTAAAAAAAAATTGTGAAAGTCATTTTTTTAATTTTTTCATTTTCTGAAAAATTATGACAAAAAATTACAACTTCAAAAAACTCACCATGACTCTTATGAAATACGTCGGACTGTTTACTTTGCAAAAAGCAGTCATTTGGGGGATATCTGTGCTGTTCTGACATTCTTGGACCTCAAGAAATTAGATTGGCTGTCAGTACTTCTGGATTGATCAATTTTCAGATATATCCCATAGTTTGTGAACTCTATAACTTTCCTACAGACCAAATAAATACTAATTTGGGTTATTTTCACCAAAGAAATGTAGCAGCATACATATTGGCCTAAATGTATGAACAACAATTATTTATTTGCAAACTTTTATTGTGGTTTTTTTTACATTTTCAGATTTTTTTGTTAATTTATCAAAACATAAAAACCCCAGAGGTGATCAAATACCACCAAAATAAAGCTCTATTTGTGTGAAGAAAATGATAAAAATTTTAGTTTGTGTACAATGTTGTATGACCGCGCAATTGTCTTTTAGAGTGTGACAGCACTGAAACCTGATAATTGGCCTGGGCAGGAAGGAGGTAAAAGTGCCCGGTATGGAAGTGGTTAATAAAACATATCCAAAATCATATTTCTTCATACATTTAGTCTAAAATTTATTCTACTACATGTTTTGGTATAAAAAAATCCAAATTGTGTATACGTGTATAATATTTGTTTTTTTTTAAAGGTATAGAGTCTACAAACTATGGTCTATACACACTGGAATTGATGCAGCTGTAGACGTTATACTAGTAATGGTGATTATTAGTGACTTATAGGGGTTGACTTACTAAAGGCAAATAGGCTGTGCACTGAAAGTGCAGTTGTCCTAGATCTGAGGGGAACATGTACAGAAAATAAAAAAAATAGCATTTATGCTTGCACATGATTGGATGAAAGAAATCAGCAAAGCTTTGCCGCGGATATGAAGCAACTGCACTTGTGGTGCACTTGCAGTGCAAAGTATATTTACCTTTAGTATATCAACCCCACAGTGTGATGGTGATAGTGATTGTGATAAATGTACTGTGGGCAGGGAGCAAGCAGTTAATACTGATTTAAAACTGTACAGTTCAATGTTTATTTAACCAACTATATTTATAAGAGGAAATAATGAATTACTAAGACACATACTAAATATTCAGTTCAATATGCTCAGAAACTGAATTTTTATATTCCTTTTCAGTTTCTAATAATACTTTCTATGATTAACTTGGAAAAACAAATTTGTATACTGACTGATGTGACATTTTCAAATTGCTTTACTGAGAATTTAAATGCCACATATTCTAAAGATATGCATGTACACCAAAGACTGTGCATTCATTTCAAAATATGTGGTTTAGTAAAATATCTGTCAGATAATGAAAATAATAGAAATGCTGCAAGTGACAGTTACATTAACATGTTGTCAAAAAATGTGTACACATAGCATATATCTAAAGTGTGAACATGCAGGAACATAAAAAATAGGGATGAGGTTCGGGTTCACTGCTCAGTGGGTTTGTGGCATTTGTGGTTCCTATGAATTTATGCAGAAATCTGCCAAACCAACTTTTAAAGGAGACATAATGCCCTGCCTGACATTTTATTTGATGTCAACAGGGTTAGACAGGCCAAAAATGGAGGCTTTTGTAAATGCTAGTCCCTTCAGTATAAAAAGGAGGGTTCGTAGCAGCCGTTTGTCAGTGTATATTGGAGCAGTTTAGGGAGGTGGCAGTCTCTGTAGGGAGAGTACAGTGCTATATTGTGCTTATTTACTGTGGCTTACAGTGTGATTAGTTATGTTCACCTCCGTTTTAACAGTTAAGAGACCCAATACTAATTTTTAGGACTACATTTTGGTGTGTATCAACAACATTTGGCTGGTGGGCCTTCCTATTTTTTTAATATTTTTTGCTTTGTTTATTTCTTTTTTTTCCTTCACATTTATCCAATTTTTTAAAACATTTTCTGCTTGATTAAAATGGGTTAGAGTCTTGTGTTTCAATGTTTTTTTTGGGTGGAGGCATATATTATTTTCTGTTGCTTGGGCCATTTTTTATTTAATACTGTACAACATACCCATGTTACTGTTACTTGTTACTTTCCTTTGTAAGCAGTACCACACAACATACTTGTTCGGTAAAGTATTGTGCATAGACTACCACTCATTTACTTCCTACTGCCAAAGCTGCCATTAAATGTAGGCAATTACCTTTATTAAAAAAGTTAGGCATGCATAAAGTGAGAGGCAGAGGTTCTACATATTGTGGTAGTATTAGGGGGAGGTCTGATTTGCTCTCAAGTGCAGATAGTGTGCCTCCTCCTTCCTTATCACCATAGACCAATAAGCTGGATATTAGGAGTAAGCAGAATAATTTTATCACATGGTAACTGACTTCCTCCAAGAGGATTATCTTGCTCATGCATAAGAATTCCTTGTATCAGATATTCAGGATGAAAATATAGTGCCATGACCATGGGGAACTGAGGGTTTAGCGACGTTGCAGTCAGAGGATAACAGGAAGTAAACATCAAGAGGCAACAATGTTCCAGCAACTGTAGTTTATTGCTATTCCAATGATTAGGAGTAGTGGATGATGAGGTGGCAAAACATACATGGATGCCATCGATTGCAAGGAGGAAAGTTGTGAAGGAGAGGCAGAGAGACAGTAAGGGAGGAATTTGTCCAGGGGCAGCTTGCAGAGGACAGGAGAAAGTAATGGTCCTAATCCACTGCCCCACAGGTATAGGCCATTTCTATCTCTAGAATAGCCCACAAATCTCTGCAGTGTTGACCAATTAATGCATCTGCCAGAAACAGTGTTGTTGTGAACTGCAGGATCTGCCTGTAGCATATCAGCCTGTCACATACCTAGTAGAGGTCAAGCTGACAAGAGGACTTCCTTTACACATCCTCCCATGTTTTTCTCCTGGAGTTGGTGGTGACAGGGTAAAACAGGACAGGGAGTGGTATGGGTGCCTGTGATAAGGCCAGATGAAGGTTTAGGTAATGTGTGGTGACTGTGGATGCAGGAGTGGAACTCTTGCAGGATGCAATGACAGAACTCGTGTACACAGAAAACAGAACCATAGTCAGCCAAGCAGAAGTTACCAATGACCAGGCAGAGGGGAAGCAGATTCAGGAGGCAGAGGCTGCAAAAGAAGCAGGCTGAGTTCAGTATCACATTGGAAGGCAATGATACCAAATAGACAGAAAGAGGAGAAGTCATATCACAATCCAGAAGTCAGATGACAGAGGCAAAGTCAAAGGACAAACCGGCATGAGCACAGATGAAGTAGAAAGCGGGTTTGATCACAGGTTACAGTAGCTGATGACCACGTAAGAATTCCCTAGCTGTCCCTTTAAGTAGGCCACTGGCAAATAAAGTAAGTGCTGAATGGGCATGCTAGTTAATGTGGATGCATGCATGGCTCTGATTCTGTACACTGGTCAGCTGACCATCCCGTGAGCATATGCACATCTTCAGACACCACCATATACTTGGTTTTCCTGACACAGCAGTGCCAAAGGGTATTTTGGGTAATATATACAGGAGGAAGTACAAGACCCTGCACTAGGGATGAACTCTGTGTTTGATTGAAACATAAGTTTGGACTAAACACTGCCTGTTTGGATGTTTTTTTCTGAATGCTGAATATTTAGGGCATCCGGGGTGGATGAACATGACTCTGTCTGCAGACTCTTGCAACCACTGGGCAAGGGTTGTGGAGATGAGGCCTTTGTCCTACTGTATAAACATGGGAATAAGGTGCTTTGCCTCGGGGGTTCTTCCTGGCAAGGCACTTCTTATGTAGAGGTCATATGAGCTGGTATGGTTCCAGGGGAGGGGTGGGGGTGGCACAAGCTTTCCTAGCCAACCAGGTTACATGCTCAAATTTCGGGTCTGGTACGGCATCAACTTTACATCCTTACTAGACTCAAAGGATCTAGTATACATTTTATGGGGGCCTTAACACTTTTTTTGCATGAGGTACACTCTTAACATACATACCAAACTCATTTTTGTATGTTCTTGCTGTAGAATGTTACATTTACCAAAGTAAAATACACTTTTTAAATTGCTTTTTGCAGAAAACAGCACACAAAACTTTTCAAAGCTTCCCCACATTACATAACAAACTTTTGGGCATCTTCTATGTATTCTGGGTTAATGTTTAGGTCTCTGGGCTCAATTCAAAAGGGAGCTTTAAAAACGGCAGCATTTTTTTTTGCTATTGACTAAAAAAATTCTAAAACACTGCATGCAGTATTTTTTTTAAGATTTGCAGCATTTATCTCATAAAATCATGCAGTAATTTATTGCATGTCATCATACCCAGTGGGCAATACTTCTTTTCCAGTGCACACTTCTGAGGGCCTTGGCAGAAAGGAGCAATGGTGCAGTCCAACGGAAGAAAAGCCAAATATCCTGGATCATGTGGAGCACATGGCAGAGCACTTTTATTAATTTTAACACCCTCATTTGTCTTTGTATCTTAAGTTTATGCAGTTTTGTACTTTGCCTGTGACACATGGTTCTCTTTACTTGTGGAATACACATGCATGCCTCATTTCTGTATGTTCATACCAGCATTTGGCGTTACAGTTTTGCATGTCCTTCTCTACTTGCTGCACACATACTTTGTCACTTGCAGAACACATTTACACCTCATTTCTGTATGTTCATACCTTTTTTGGGCTTTAAATTTTGCATGCCCTTATCTGATTGCTGCACACATGGCTTTTCACTTGTGTAACACATTTGTGCCTCATTTCTGTATGTTCATACCCATTTTTGTTATTAAACTACTGCATGCCCTTCTCTGCTTGCTGCACGCATGGTTCATGCTTCTTTGCCCAAAACATTGTTTATAAATGTTCAGCCTTTCTTTCCCATTTGTTTGGAATTGTTTGATATGGCCCAGAATAGGAAAAATAGATAAGTAAAAACTACATTTAATCTTACCAATATTTTTTTTTCCAAGCATCCATCTTTAATATACAGTTTTTTTGGTTCTCTTTACTGTGAACTGTGAGCATACATTGCAAATTAAATTTTTTTTAAAATAATATTATTATAGATGCTTAAGATGGTGTAGCTGCTTCTCCTAAGCATTTCTTATTTACTTCTGAACAGTACAAAAACATGCAACAGAATCCACCTGCTGCATCCCTAAAATATCAATGATCCATCCATCTGTAAATTATCCATGGTAAGTATATATTTATAATCAAACCTACATATGCATATGTTCATATTTTGTTACTAACATTATTCTATTGTGTTCAATAGATGGCACATCCCAAATTTAGCCAGGAGCAAGAGAGGGGAACAAGAAGAAATGTTCTAGAGGTAAGTCATGATAGTTTCTTTCAAATGCTTAACCGCATGACTTTAAATGCTCTCTCATGTACAATGTTAATAGTTTGCTTCACATATGTGTCTAGTAAAAATAAATAAATTAAAAGTGATGTAGCGCTGCTAATGAACATCAATCAGTACTAATAAACAATACAGGTGGATAAATTGTGCTCATAATCATAATGTGAATAAATGACCAGGAACATAGACCATAAATATAAATTAATGAATAATGTGAATAAAGATACTAAAGTGCTTTCAATAAATGAGTTCATAAGTTTCCAAATATCACATGATCTGAAATAAAAATGAATAATTAATGTGAATAAAGATACTAAAGTGCTTTCAATAAATGAGTTAATAAGTTCCAAAATATCACATGATCCAACACCTTAACTACAATTTCATGGTGAATGTGAATTTTCATGTTAATAACAGTGCCACTCAGTGCTCACAGAACTCTCACCTCCAACACATGTAAAAACTGTGTATTAATAATATGACATCTCCACACATCCAGACCTCACGTTATCTGCTTTATCCGTTCCTGCTCCCATATAATTGATACTTTTAAGATGGTAATAAAATCCTCCATCTCAGTGGATACCAGTCAGCTCCAACGCATGTAACACTTGCATGTATTTAATAAGCTCCAAACAGCAGGGCCCTCCTAACCCTCTTGTATTGAAATGTATCGTTGCTGTATTGTCTCCCTTTATATTGTAAAGCGCTGAGCAAACCGTTGGCGCTATATAAATCCTGTATAATAATAATAATAAGACATCTCCATAAATCCGGACCTCGCAATATCTTATCCCCTGATAAAGTCACATGACGGTGATGTAACGCGTAGGGAGTGTGCTGAGGCAGTTTTGAGGAAGTGAGAGGATCCATCCTTGTTTTAAAGCACTTGTCTTTTTAATATACAATGTAAGTGTGATTTTAATAAATATTGTTTTTTTACTGACTTACTACACAATATGAGGCATTCTTTCATTTGGGTGAGGTACAGTGGAGCGGAGGATTTCCATTATTACCTATTATTATCCATTATATGGGAGGAGGAATGGATAGCTCTCTAGTGGCTAAATAAGATATTGCGAGGTCCGGATATATAAAAGAAGACAATACAGCAACAATACAAGAAGGTTAGGAAGGCCCTGCTTCTTGGAGCTTATTAAATACATGCAAGTGTTACATGCGTTGGAGCTGACTGGTATCCGCTGAGACGGAGGATATTATTACCATCTTAAAAGTATCCATTATATGGGAGGAGGAATGGATAAAGGAGATATCGCAAGGTCTGGATGTGTGGAGATTTCATATTATTAGCTCGCAGTTTTTACATATGTTGGAGGTGAGAGTTCTGTGAGCATGGAGTGGCACTGTTATTAGCATGAAAATTCACATTCACCATGCAATTGTAGTTACGGTGTCTGATCATGAGATTTTTGGAAACTTATAAACTCATTTAATGAAAGCACTTTAATATCTTTATTCACATTATTCATTCATTTTTATTTTGGATTATGTGATATTTGGAAACTTATGAACTCATTTATTGAAAGCACTTTAGTATCTTTATTCACATTATTCATTTATTTATGGTCTATGTTCTTGGTCATTTATTCACATTATGATTATGAGCACAATTTATCCACCTGTATTGTTTATTAGTACTGATTAATGTTCATTAGCAGCGCTACATCACTTTTAACTAATTCATTTATTTAGTTGATATTGTGGGAACACAATTGATGTTAGCAGCAGCACCTATTTGTTTGTATATTGATATTGTACAGTAGGGGCAGACGTTCACTTCACTTATCTATGTGTCTAGTGTTGTTTGAAGGAATTTCATTTTTAAATAATGCTGTTCACTTTCTTTAATTCGTAGGAACCCAAAATATTAATCCCAGAAAAGCCAGGGGAAAAAAATCAGAATGGGAAATTCCAAAAGTATGTGCCATAACATATCATTGTGAAGGTCTTTACTCCTGTAAAAAAAAATACTTGACATTTCTCCACCTAACTGTGAACAGCTTTATGAATCTTTTGTAGTTGAAGAATGCATTCCCAAAAAAACTTACAGGAAGGTTGGGATTGTTAAAACCAGCCAAGTTTATGGTAAACAATAGATAGTATTTTTACATCTCAAATCAAAAGCGAAATAATGAGCAACATAAAAGTATCTTTGTGTTTTTCATAGTGCCCCAAAGACAACTTTGTCAGAGAAGAAAACAATTCTAGAACCAGCAGGTCACCCACAAAGTCTGCTTCATCTGGCATAAACAAAACCAAGGTTAGTCTTAACCTCTGAAAATGCTAAAGTCAAACAAGTAAACATGTTAGTATTGATATGGAAACGTCTCAGCAGATATGCCTTTCAAAGGCTTCCATCATCTTGGAGAGTGGCAAAGAAGGAGATTCACAAAGTAGTGAAGAGAGAAGGAAACATCATTCAAATCCTACTCAAGTGAATTACATAGATATCAGTAAATAGCATAGATAGTACAGTACAAGTTGATGATGAGGCTATAGACCAAAGTTGCGTGCCCTGTGGTGAGGAACAGTCAAGTAACAGAAGTACAGGCTGCAGGAAGACACCTACATCAAGAGCAGACAGTAGGAAACTTCGAGTGTGAAGCAAATATCCACTACCCTTAATATGAAGAGGAAATCCTTAGAAAGTTGACAATGCAATATGAAGTTCACATATGCAGAAAATATGGCGTTAGTAGAAAATCAGGTTCTTGTATACACATTTTTAAAACAGATCAAGCTTGGAAAAGAAAACAGTGGAACAAAATTACCAGAGATGTCAATTCAGTGGGAGTTGCACTCTGTAGTGAGGATCATGTGAAAAAGAGACACCAAGACATTAAGGGCAAAATAAAGAAGAAAATGACATTGGACAGGAAGGAACGGTTAGTCTGACTGTGTGTACTGACATTAACCCCTTGGCGCTGGCGCCTCCCGGCCCTTTAAGGGTTTCAGAAGCCGGGAGGCAGGGTGGGGTTTTAGGGTCATGTGACTGCCGTGATTCGCTGTCACGGCGGTCACATGATCGAAAGAGGAGATCGGGACCTTTCCGTGAGTACAGGACATGTGTGCTGGGAGCGTGCAGTGTGCGCGCTCTCAGCACATATCTTTTTCTTAATTGCACGCAAATGTGCGGCTGCTCGGCGTCTAGGCCCAGACACCGGGAGGTCGCACATTTGCGTGCAGCCGGAGTGAAGAGGTTAAACAGCATGACTACAAATATATAGAATTTCTATCAAGTAAATGTCACTTCATCTTTTCTAATGTACATCTTATATGACAAACCTGAAAATACAATAATAGCGCAATCACCCTAAAACAGTGAAAACTAAGAAAGAAAAAATGTACACAGAGATATTTGAAAGTATGTGTAACTAATGTTAGCACTGCTACCCATATTTTTTTGTGTTCCCACAAAACTCCAAAAACAATATAAGAGACTCAGTGCCACACAGTACAAAATCCTCCCAGTGATATCACATAAAAGCTCCAAAAAATCTTATAATAAAGTGTATTAAGTGGACATGCGTTTATCATATGCATTTATGTACAAACATAAAACACGCATAGAACATATATATTTATGTAATCACAATATATCTGGAACAATACTCAAACTAAATCGTATAATAAAGTGTATTAAGTGATATGCCTGTATAAATTGCATTTATGTCAAAACATAAACCATGCATAGAACATATGCATTTAAATCATCACACTAT
This sequence comes from Staurois parvus, assembly GCF_062004578.1. Taxonomy (NCBI): domain Eukaryota; kingdom Metazoa; phylum Chordata; class Amphibia; order Anura; family Ranidae; genus Staurois; species Staurois parvus. Next base: position 16,658,771 of record NW_028317949.1, read on the forward strand.
ACAGTATCTAAAACAATCCACACCAATAACTGTGATTAAACAATAACAAATTCCAAGTGTCCATATGTTTTCATAAAAATCCTCTTTGTCCTATAATCCAGCCGTGTAATCAATCATATATACACTGCGTTATGTTCTTCGTTTATGTAATCACCATGGGTAGGTACCCATCCACTGACAGTGATATGCTCTCACCTTTTTAATAGACCCTACAACAAGGTCTAATGCTCCTGCCCCTTGTAGTGGGGTCCCCTATACCACAAGAGTAATGACATTCTCTTTGTTACTGAGGCTTTTCAATCCATCTCCATCCTCAACAATCCTTGGTGAAATGTTTTCAACAAACGCTTAAAAATCATCATTTATTGAGAAAAGATAAAATACACTCAAATTTTTTAGTGCACATATCAAGTTCACATATAATACAGGCTTGTGTAGTCGAAACCAACCAACAAAATGGCCGGCCGTATACTTCTGGTTTGTGCAGTGTAATGTCTCTGGTGCCTCACTATGTGTTACATCATTAGGTCATGAGACTTCATTAGGGAATTAGAGCTGGTATTAACAACCCCTGTTGAAGCGCCTATCCAACACCAATTCTTCTGCGAAGCCAGAATAAATCTTCTCCTCCTCCCACTTTGACAATAAAAAGGTTTGCAACACTAGGAACAAACTTTGCTCCCATGGAAACTCTAGTATTCTGCTTATAGAACCTGCTGTCATACCAGAAGTAACTGTGACCTAATAAAAACTCTAGATATTCTAGTATGTATCTGCTTTGTTTCCTTTGTATCATATTATTGATAGAGCCAATTAACCTGCATCTTCATGATTTATGATTGTATACAATGATTCAACATCACCTGTTGCTAGGATTATATTTTCAATGTCACTGAATTGCTCAAGTAGTTGTAGTGTATGTTTGGTATCCTTAAATTATGCCTTAGTCTTTTGTACCTCAGACTGCCAATATACATCTACATACTGCCCTAGCCTTTCATTCACTGATTGTATGCCATTAACTATGGGGCATCCAGGTGGCTTCTCTTTATCCTTTGTGACAGTGATTTTTAAATCCTTTGGAAATGTTGTACATATGTTCCTTGACTTTCTTCCACATTGGTCTGTTTGTACACCCAATATATTGCTTCCTACAAGGACATGACATGCCATGGACCAACCCCTGTGTTTAGCAGGTGATTACATCTTTTAGTTCATATTCTTTGCTTGTGCTATAAGCTAGACACAGTTTTCTTCTTCTGATGTTTTCCACATTCCTTGTACATCCATAACACTTTCCAAGTATAAAAGCCTTTCATATTAACCACTTCCCATCCGTCCCATGTACATAAACGGATGGACGGGAGCAGTGCAGGGGTGGGTTGCCGTTTATAAACGGCACCCACATTCACAACCTGTGCGTGCTCCCTTGGAGTGCACGGTACTGCGATCCGGTGCCCGCTGTGTCTGGAGGATTGCTGTACGGGACCTCTGTGTGAGTGATCAATCAGTGATCCCATGAATAGTAGTAAACAAGATGTCACTTCCTGACATCATTGCTTACTACGTGTGAAATCTGTGAATGATCACAGAAGTCACATGGTACAGGGCTATTCACAACAGCCTTGTACCATGTGACAAGCTGGGACTAATCACAGCTTTCACAGTATTTCTCAGTGGCTGCAAGAATGCAGTTAGAGAGAAGGAGAAATTATTGCTTTTACAGCCTTTATGGGTATAAAAGCAAGCAGTGTAGAAAAAAAAAATCTTAATCACCCCCCTCAAGTAGTACAGTGGTACTATGGTGGCACTGTACTTCTAGGGTGACAGTATGTTTAAAACAAAACAAATAATAATATAAAAAAAAATGAAAATGTAAAAGAAATTGAAAAATTATAATTTTTGGTTATAAACTAATGTGGGTTATTTTTATTTTTACTAAAAAGATAACTGATTACATTTTGGCCAAGATTTATGAATAAAGATTATTTATTTGCAAAACTGTATAAGAAAAATACTTTTTTTTCAAACTTTTTTAGACTTTTTCATTTATATAGCAAAAAAAATAATAAAAATCCCAGTTGTGAATAAATACCAACAAAATAAAGTTTTATCTGTCTCAAAAAACTGCTAAAAAATTCATATGGGTATAGTGTTGCATGACCACGCAATTGTCATTCAAAGTGTGATAGCGCTGAAAGCTGAAAATTGGCCTGGACAGGAAGGGGGTGAAAGTGTCTGCACTTGAAGTGATTAAACAAAGATATTTCCCTATTTATATATATATAGTTTTTATGTAATTTTATATACGTTTTTACATGTAAGTTTTATGTACATTCAGATTATTAGTCGTGTGCATTAACATGTTGTTGTTGGTATAACTTTCTGTCTAGTTGATGTAAGAAACCCTCAAGAAAATGACAACCGCTAACTTACATGTATAAATAACATCCTGTGTAGAATATATGTCTGGTCTACAGTAAGATGGAGACTATATACAGTCATGGCCGAAATTGTTGGCACCCTTGATATTTTTCCTGAAAATCAAGTATTTCACACAAAAAAGGTATTGCATTAACACATGTTTTGCTATACACATGTTTATTCCCTTTGTATGTATTGGAACAAATATAAAACAGAGGCAGAAAAGCAAATATGACATAATGTCACACAAAACCCCAAAAATGGGCTGGACAAAAGTATTGGCACCCTTAACTTAATATTTGGTTGCACACCCTTTGGAAAACATAACTGAAATCAGTCGCTTCCTATAACCATCAATAAGCTTCTGACACCTCTCACCCGGAATTTTGGACCACTCTTCCTTTGCAAACAGCTCCAGGTCTCTCTTATTGGAAGGACACCTTTTCCCAACAGCAATTTTAAGATCTCTCCACAGGTGTTCAATGGGATTTAGATCTGGGCTCATTGCTGGCCACTTCAGAACTCTCCAGCGCTTCTTTGCCATCCATTTCTGAGTGCTTTTTGACGTATGTTTGGGGTCATTGTCCTGCTGGAAGACCCAGGATCTTGGACGCAAACCCAGCTTTCTGACACTGGGCCCTACAGTGCGACCCAAAATCCTTTGGTAATCCTCAGATTTCATGATGCCTTGCACACAGTCAAGGCACCCAGTGCCAGAGGCAGCAAAACAACCCCAAAACATCATTGAACCTCCACCATATTTTACCGTAGGTACTGTGTTTTGTTCTTTGTAGGCCTCATTCCGTTTTCGGTAAACAGTAGAATGATGTGCTTTACCGAAAAGCTCTATCTTGGTCTCATCTGTCCACAAGACGTTTTCCCAGAAGGCTTTTGGCTTACTCAAGTACATTTTGGCAAACTGTAGTCTTGCTTTTTTATGTCTCTGTGTCAGCAGTGGGGTCCTCCTGGGTCTCCTGCCATAGCGTTTCATTTCATTTAAATGTCGACGGATAGTTCGCGCTGACACTGATGCTCCCTGAGCCTGCAGGACAGCTTGAATGTCTTTGGAACATGTTTGGGGCTGCTTATCCACCATCCGGACTATTCTGCGTTGCAATCTTTCATCAATTTTCCTCATCCGTCCACGACCAGGGAGATTAGCTACAGTGCCATGGGTTGCAAACTTCTTGATAATGTTGCGCACTGTGGACAAAGGCAAATCTAGTTCTCTGGAGATGGACTTGTAACCTTGAGATTGTTGATATTTTGCCACAATTTTGGTTCTCAGGTCCTCAGACAGTTCTCGTCTCCTCTTTCTGTTGTCCATGCTTAGTGTGGCACAGACAGACACACAATGCAAAGGTTAAGTGAACGTCTCTCCTTTTTATCTGCTTTCAGGTGTGATTTCTATATTGCCCACACCTGTTACTTGCCCCAGGTGAGTTTACAGGAGCATCACATGCTTGTAACATTCTTATTTATCCGCAGTTGTGAAAGGGTGCCAATACTTTTGTCCAGCCCATTTTTGGAGGTTTGTGTGACATTATGTCGAATTTGCTTTCTTTCCTCCCTTTTTTTGTTTTGTCCCAATACACACAAAGGGAATAAACATGTGTATAGCAAAACATGTGTTAATGCAATACGTTTCGTGAGAAATACATGATTTCCTGGAGAAATATCAAGGGTGCCAACAATTTCGGCCATGACTGTAACTATTCGGTCCTGTTCATGACCTCTAGTTAATGGCAATCTCTGGTCTACAGTAAGATGGAGGCTACATGACTATATAGTTCTGTTCTGTCTGTCCTCTAGGAAATGGCCACTGCTGATTGTATTTGTCCATTCATACAGGTCTCCAGTACTATGACAGTAGTTTGTTACAGAGGTGCGGTTTCTATGGCGATTGTTTAGAATATAAGGCGTGTTGTTAGTACCGATCCTCATCCTTTGATGAAGTCATATTACTTAATGACATAGCATGTAGGGAGGAGCCAGTGACATCACACAGCACAAAGTATACAGTCAGCCATTTTGTTAGTTGGTTTCAACTACACAAGCCTGTATTCTATGTGCACTTGATTTATACAGTAAAAAAGTTGAGTGTATTTTATCTTTTATCAATAAATGGTGTTTTTTAAGCAGAGAACACTATATTTCCTTCTTTATGCTGAGTTTATTGAAAACATATCACCAAGGATGCTGAGGATGGAGATGGACTGAGAAGCCCGAGTGACCTGGAGGGAGCCATTACTCTTGTGGTATAGAGGACCCTACTACAAGGGACAGGCACATTAGACTTTGTTGTGAGGTCTACTAAAAAAGTGAGAGCATATCATTGTCGGTGGATGGGTACCTACCCGTGGTGATTACAAAAATGAAGAACATAACATGTGGTATATATATGACACACAGCTGGATTATTGGACATAGAGGATTTTTATGAAAACATATGGACACTTGGAATTTGTTATTGTTAAATCACAGTTATTGGTATGGATTGTTTTAGATATATTGTGATGACTTAAACGCATTTGTCCTACGCATGGTTTATATTTTGACATAAACACATATGATATACACATATCCACTTAACACACTTTATTGTAAGATTTAGTCTGAGTATTGTTCCAGATATATTGTGATGACATAAATGCATATGTTCTAGGCGTGTTTTATGTTTGTACATAAATGCATATGATACACGTATGTTCACTTAAAGCACTTTCTTATATGATTATGTTGCAGTTTTTATGTGATATTGCAGGGCACATGATAATTTATTACTAGGAGGATTTTTTATTGCATGGCACTGAGTCACATATTATAAGACTAACCTGTTTGCTTGCTTACTTATCTTCTTTTTCTTCCAGGAACGAATAACTGGTGGTGTCTTAACCTCTGGCGCTGCCTTCGCCATGTGACCGCCGTGATTCGCCATTACGACAGTCACATGATCAGAAAGGGTTCTGATCAAAAGGGGAGATTGGGCACGTGCTCTCAGCACATGTGTAATTTCTAATTGCATGCAATATGCGGCCTCTTGACGTCAAGGCCCAGACACTGAGAGGCCGCATATTTGCGTGCGATCGGCGTCAAGGGGTTAAGATCTCATGTTCATATGTTGGACTATAAAGAAATGTTGATACCCTTCATCCATGAAGAAACTGTGACAGGATTGTAGAAAGGTTTCGATACCTTATCAATAAGAAAGGTAAGTACATAGTGTGAGCGAATATTCAATGTTAACTATTCATATTCAATGTTGTTGCTGGAATCTCCCTCATAATGCAATGCTGGTTTGGCAATATTTCCATAAAGGTGACCATGGAGCATCTTTGCACAGCATTGGATTGATCATGGATTTGGGTGAGTTTTTAAGAGGAGGAGGAGATGGCCCAACTTTGAATTAATCAGTATCTGTGCTCTTGCAGATGGCCCCACAGATCAATGAACCTTTTTATTCTATTCTGTGCCAGTAGATGTTCCTGATAAAGCCTTCACTCCTTCTGAAAAGAATGACAACTTTAGGAATTTTCAAGAACATCAACCTAATGCCAGTGTCAAGGTAGTCACTTCTACTCATCCAGTCAACAAATGACGTGAGTGTACAATACATCACACACAGAATCTTGACTGAGAACAACTTATTTTTGAGCAACAGTAGGTTCCACCGAGATCAAATACAATATTGTGAAATGTTAGAGGGTCATTTAAAGGACATTGAAGTTGAAATTAAGGGCACAAAGGCATGTATGTAGGAATTCTTCACAGGTTCAACAAAGAAAAATTCCCACCTCAACTTGCCAACCAACCTGCAACCAAACAAATTGTTCTAACAGTTCATGTTAAAAACAGGGGTTTAGATTGCACACATTTGCTAATCTATGAGTAAGCTGCAGAGCCTCTTCATGGCACCCCAGTATTCTTCCCACAGATAGACTGATGGCAGGTATGCCTGGAGGGATCCCACCCCTCCTTAAAAGGCACAGGGGCGCACTGGACACCCAGCATATAATACAATGGCAGCTAAAATTCCAGTGCACCCCTCATCAATACACCAACAGTACAAACAAACAGCAACTGCCCCATCCTATAAATGGCCTTTGCAGCAAGGAGCACATGGAAGGGTGACGCATGTCAAACAACAACAAAGAAAAATTCCCATTTCAGCTTACCAACCAGCCTGCAACCAACCGAATTGTCCTATCTAACAGTTCATGTTAAAAACAAGGGTTTGGTTTGGCAGTTAAGGTGTCCAATGCACCACTCATCAATATACCAACAGTACAAACAATTAGCTTCTATATTCAGATTGTTTTATGGAGCTTTGACAATAACACCTAGTAGCTGAATGGTTACTAGGCACAGCTGCGCCAGATTGTATATACTCCATTTTTAGTACATATCCCCATTGTTATGCTAGACAAAGTTGAGCCTAGTTATTTGAGCATAAACATCTCCTCGTCATTAGGATGCGGAGATGTTTAGGGATGTGTATAAAAGTGGGATGGGGCACCTAAGTTCCTTTTGCATAAACCTCAAGTTCTTTAAATACAATGGATTTGCACATTTCTGATCTAACAATGGCTGTTTGTCCTAATAATAATATGGCTGGAGAACACATTGTTATTTCAGTTTTTTTTTGTTTTATTTTTATTTCTTTTATTGAAGGCTTTTGTAATTAAACATACAAGAGTGGGGGTGGAGCTTGCCACTAGCTAAGATGGCTGCCTGAGAGCAGAGCTCTGTTCCACACAGGGAAACAGCAGACCCACAGGTCCATCAAGTTCCTCCCCAATACAGCACTTTTACTTCCCTATTCTCTAGAGATTATGACTAGAAGGAGAAAAGAGGAGTGCCGGCAGCAAAAGCTGGCAGCCTTCTTCACACAGGGGCACAGGCAAGATGGCGCCGGCTCTTCTTCCACCCCGGCCTCTTGCACACCTCAGCAACAATCACAGGCTGGCAAATCTCACAAAAGGAGCAGCCCATCAAAGAGCCAACATTCTTCACCATCTACCCCTTCTTCTGAAAGCACAAAGAATTCAAGACCGAGGAGGGATGGCTTGGATTCTGCACATGAGGTGAGCTCTATTCAGGATTCAGGGGATTACACAAGGGAACTCCCTGATTCTATTGATTATTTTATTGCCAATAATCAGCCTGTACTTGATACAACCTGTGACGGGAGTGACTTTTGGGGGTGGGGGGACCTCTGTATCATCTCCCCAAATCATTATGTTTAACCCACCCTGTGCCTGTTTAAGGGGTACAGGGTGTGTATGTGAATGTCTGAGTCTTGTGTATAGTGTGTGTTGTCCTTTGTCTAGGCCACATGGCTGTCCATTGTTTGTTTTCCATGTACTCCCCCCCATGGTGCTGTGTCTTCCTGTCCAGCCAACTATTATGGGATGTACTGTTTGTGCATTGGTGTGGGGGTTGGTCAATGTCCTTTGCCGCATGGCTGCATCCCATTGTTCTGTGTCTTGGGTTGGTTGGGGTGGTTCCCTGTAGCCCTTCCCACTGATAGGGCGGGCTGATGATGTATTTCCTGTTCCTGGTTGTGTTTCCCCGCCCTCTGTATATATTCTGTGTTTTGTGTTAAAATAAAGAGTTGGCTTTCTGTCTTAAGAGCTGGATGCTGTCTATTTCCTGAGGGATTTCATGGGTGTGGTCCATGGATGGTGTTCAGACAGGGGAAGCTGCGGGATAACGGAATATACCCAAGTGCGGTCGGGTACCGGTTCCGTTACACAACCCTTAAAGATATGCTTGTAACTTTGAGTAATTATTTGTATGCTGATATGATGCAACATGTTCACAAATTTGGTGCAGAGCTGCAGGCTGTCTTATCCAGGGTGGATCACATAGAAACAAAGAAAAGTTAATTTGCCACAGCAATAAATGATCTGATAGATGATCATGGTCACAAAGAAGAGGAGATGGACACAATCAAAGCTAAAATAGCGGATAATGAGGACAGGTCTAGAAGGAATAATTTGAAAATTAGAGAGATTCCAGAAGCAGTCCAGTGAACTGACCTGCAAAAATATGTCACTCAGATGTTCAGATCTATTGTACCAGACCTATCAGATTTGGATTACACGTTGGACAGGATTCACTGTTTTGCTAAGCCATCACATCCTCCTGACCACATTTCCAGAGATATCATATTACAACTGCACTATTTCCATGTGAAAAAATGTCTAATGTCGGCAGTATATAACAGTGATCTTATTCCAGCACAATATAAAGATCTCCAATTTTAAGCTGACTTGTCTCAATACACGCTCCAAAAGTGCAAAAACCTTAACACAATAATGAAAGCACTTAGGAATCACAAGTTCAGCTATAAATGGGGATTCCCGATAAAAATTACTGTCACCAAAGATGGCACAAAATATATGATTGACGGCATGGCGAAGGCATGGCCCTTTTAAACTCTTGGACCATAATACCTGAAACCCATCCTCAAACTCCATCCACAAGTAATCCCACCCATAATTATCACGACTGGCGGGGGGTCATGCCCAAAATTTCACGTACCCATAACTGACCAAAAAAGCGGGAAATTTGATTTCACTTACTTCTTAGTTTCTGCACTAAAGGAGTTCGTGAGCTGAACTTTTTCCCCTCTTACCTTGAGTGGCGAAATGCTACACCTAGGTCTTAAAGACCTGCATGTTCTCGGTGTCTGGCTTTTTTTTTACATGTTTTGTTACTTCCTTTTCTTTTTGGCTTACAACTTATCTATTTCGGTCAGAGACTTCTATATCCTCACTATAACACAAACTCACCTGTGTATGGTATTCCTCAGCGACAATATCCCTGCAACCAAAGAGTGACCAACGCATCTCAGCAGATCCTTTCGAGAACCGAAAGTGACTTTTCCGTGTTACATACCTATAAAATGACACCTCAAATACTGTATATAATGGCAGTGAACTTCCTCACTATGAATGCAAGAGAACTGAATCATCCTGCAAAACTCAGGTCTTTGTGGAAATGGGCAACAAGGTTTAACTGCAATGTCCTTTGCGTTCAAGAAATGCATCTCCAAAATCAAAACCACCCTAAGTGCTCTGTTGCTAAGTGTCCTCACATCTTCTTAGCAAAACGTGGATACAAAGAAAAAAAGTGAAATAAACAGCCATAAAAGACCCTGTCACTTTTACATTACATAGAGAGGTCTGAGATCCACAGGGCCGTTACCACATTTTGGTTTGCAACATCAACTCCACCACATACACTGTGGCCAATATCTATCCCCCGAACAGGTACCAGATCAAATTTTTTAATAAAGTCTTAAAGAAGATTTGCACAATACAACAAGGCTCTCTATTACTTTGTGGAGATTTTAATCTCACACTGGGACCAAAGATGGACTCTACCACAGCTACCCAAAGGCACCAAGCATCACTACAATCATTACTACACACCCACAAGCTATTTGATGTCTGGAGGTGCTTACACGCCAATAAAATACTACTCCTTCTTCTAAACATAACACATACACCAGAATAGATTTATTTATTGTAGATAAGTGGCTCTTACCTAAAATCAAATCTACTGATATTAACACCATAACTTGGTCAGACCATGCCTCAGTGATGCTGTTGGTTGGAGATAAATCGTCTCTCAAAAATATCCATATTTGGAGATCCAACCCATGTCTATTCCAAGCTGTTCCTTCCAAGCTCATGCTAGAAAGCAGGATCCATCTACCATGTGGAATGCTCATTTCTTATTAACCACTTCAAGTCCGGACACTTTCACCCCCTTCTAGTCCAGGCCAATTTTCAGCACTATAAACACTTTGAATGCCAACTGCGCGGTCATGCAACACTGTACCCATATAACTTTTTTAGCATTTTTTTGAAACAGATAAAACTTTCTTTTGGTGGTATTTATTCACCACTGGGATTTTTATTTTTTTCGAATATAAATGAAAAAGACCCAAAAATGTAGAAAAAAATGTTTTTCATATAAAATTTTGCAAATAAATAATCTTTCTTCATAAATCCTGGCCAAAATGCCTTCAGCTATCTTTTTGGTAAAAAAAAATAACCCAACTTAGTTTATAAAAAAAATATTAATTTTCAAAATTTGTTTGCATTTATATTTTATTTATTTTTGTATTATTATTTATGTTTTTTTTTGCATACTGTCACCCTAGCAGTACGGTGTCACCATAGTGACACTGTAGTACTTGTGGGGAGCGATGAAGATTATATATATTTTTTTACACTGATTGCTTTTACACCCATAAAGGCTGTAAATGTAGTAATTTATCTTTCTCTCTGGCTGCATTCTTGCAGCCATTGAGAAATACTGTGGGAGCTGTGATTGGTCACAGCTAGTCACACGGTACAAGGCTGTTGTGAATAGCATTGTGTCATGAGACCTCTGTGATCATTCACAGATTTCACAAGTAGTAAACAATGATGTCAGGAAGTGACATCTTGTTTACTACTGTTCATGTTATCACTGATTGCCAATCAGTGATCACATGAATCACATGGTTACATGAATCAGGACCTCCCACAGAGGTCCCTTACAGCGATCTGTGTTCCGCTGTGTCCGGCGGACACAGCTGGCACAGATTGCGGTGCTGCGTGCTACCAGGTAGCGCGTCCAGGCAATGGATGCGGGGGGGGATATTTAGAAATGTCCCCCCACATTGGCAGTGCTCCCTTCTGTCCGTTTATTGGCCTGTGCTGGATGGGAATAGGTTAAACAAGGAGCAGGGGTTAAGAGGCGAAGGGAACAGCTTATACAAGAGACCATTATAAAAATACATACGTTATAAGCAAACAACAAAACCTCTCCTTCCAAATGATCTTAGACTAATTTTACTAGTAGATTTTGAACAAGTCTCTAGAAGGCTAAAAATGTCATATAACGTGAGCGGTAACAAAGCAGGTAAAGTCTTAGCTAATAATCTTAGAGGCCATATATATAAAACCAAAATACCTTTTATCTTTCACCCAAACAAGATAAATTATATCATCCTCAAGCTATAGCTAAAGCCTTTAGTCAATACTACAGCTCTCTCTATAATCAGCCAGGATCCTAACACCTCCCAACCCACAGTTGAAAACATTAGCGAATTTTTAAAAACAATTCATCTTCCCAAGTTATCAGAGGATCAGTTAAATAACCTTAATCTCCCCTTTACTGATGTTGAAATCATCAGTACTATCGAATCTCTGCCTTACAACAAATCACCGGGCCCAGGTGGCTTCACAGGGGAATACTATAAAGCCTTTAAACACATTCTTACTACACGTCTGAAGAGAGTGTATAGCCGTGCTGCTACCTCCGCCTCTTTTACCTTCTAAAATGCTCACTGCAATAATAGTTGCACTACCAACACTGGGAAAGGAACCTACCACACTGCAGAATTTTCGCCCCATTTTGCTGCTAAATAATTATCTAAAAATATATACAAAATTGGTGGCTAATAGGCTGGTTGATATACTACCCTCTCTCACCATTTAGACCAATCTGGGTTTACAAAAGGGTCGCCAAACCGCAGACGCAACCAGACACCTGATTAATATTATTCATCTAGCTAATAAGAACAGAACGCCTGCTGCTCCTGGCTTTGGATGCAGAGAAGGGGTTAGATAGAATACATTGGACATACCTGGCACAGGTACTTACTAAGTTTGAATTTCAAGGCCCAATTTACTCAGCCATAATGACATTGTATACTAACCCCTCAGCCCAGGTCTATGTGTCCGGTATGTTGTCAGATCATGTAATATATCCATGGAACTCGACAAGGATGCCCTTTTCCCTGCTTTTTAACTTACTGATGGAACACATGGCTACATATATACGCACACATCCACAGATAATGGGCTTCCTGCTAGGGAATAGGATGCACACCATTAGCCTTTTCACAGATGACATCATAAGGATTCTCACAGATGTGGAAACTGCGTTGGCTTCGGTGCATCTAGCATTAACGCTCTTTAATAAAGTATCTTATTATAAGTGAATGAGATGAAATCATATATTTTAGATTTGGGGATACCAGCTGAAGCCAAACAGGTCCTCCAGTCTACTTTCCCTTATGTGTGGAAGGATAGAGGGATTGCCTATTTAGGTATTACCCTTACCCCTAGAACTGATGATCTCGTTAAGGAAATTTATAACACCTTCCTAGACTCTTTTTGTTACAAATTTGATATAATAGCCCTATGCGAAATGTCTTGGTCAGGAAGGTTGGCAGCCTTTAAAATGCAGATTCTCCCACAATTACTTTACCTATTTAGAACTCTATACATCCCTTTACATAATTCTTATTTCTCGTCATTACAGTCCATACTAAACAAATATCTCTGGCAAGGCAAGAAGGCACGTTGTGCTTTTAGCAACTTATTAAATATAAACAAGTGGGGGGCATGGGACATGCTCATTTACACGATTATTATCTGGCTTCCATGCTTGCTCAACTTAAAAAGTGGTTTGCTTCTCAACCTGATACTTCATGGACAGAACTAGAACAAATTCAAGTGTCAGGCAGGAACCTGTATAACTATTTAATATCAATGCTCCATATTACTCATAAAAATACCAAGCTTTCACCCACTATTAAAGCTTCCGTAGAAGCATGGATTAATTTCCAATAATTACCCTAGCACTCCTCATACCAGACCTAAACCTTACAAATTGGCAGTTGAGAGGCATTTTAACCTTGGATGATTTTCATATTTGCCCTGCTCTAAAAACATTTAGGACACTGCAACTGGAGTACTCTTTTCCTGCCACTGAATACTACAAATATGCATAATTTACTCACCTTATACAAAATACTAGTACTCTGAATGTTACAGTGCTGTGGCAGATAGCTCAATACTATCACTCAACCTTTACAAATCCTAAGGGCATCTCACTATTTTACTCTCTTCTCTAAGATAAAAATGAGTTTGTCAAATCCCCTCCGATAGCAGCCTGCAAAAAGGATTTTGGATTTACTCCACCGAGGAGTGGAAGAAAGCACTAAGCTCCACATATACAGCTACTAAGAATGTGAACTGTTGGGAAATGTCACAAAAATTATTGCTACACTGGTACTTGACTCTCTATAGGATATGTAAATTTTCCTCTGAAATATCTTCAACCTGCTGGATGAGTTGTGGTTGTACAGGAACCCTAATCCACAATATGCGGTCCTCTCCTAAACTCTCCAAGTTCTGGTCTAAGGTTTTCAATCTTATCACCCAGCTCTTGTGAGTTAATATTTAATTCACTCCAGGCATTGCACTATTGGATTTGGGAATAGAATCCACACCTCCCAAGTTTAGAACTATAATAATACATATTCTAATACAGCAAGCCTTACTATCATTAGACATTGGAAGGACCCAGGGGGCTCCAAACTTTGGAGAAGTAATCCAAACAACCCATACCCACATACTTATGAAATATTTTTTGCATCTAGCATGAGGAAGTACAGCGTTGCTCTCAAATTATGGCAACCTTGGCTGGCATGGTATTTGCAACAGAATGGTCCTCCAATAATTCCATCTCCATCACGAAATAGATAAACTACCAAGTTGAAGCTATATTTTACTCTGACTATTATATTGCTGCAAAACTGATCGATGTTGTACATCCAATCCACTATAGAATCCCAATCCAGAAACCTAAACTCAATGTCAAAAGGCTCTCTTTTGTGTTGAGTGTATATTGTTCTTTACATTCTTTGTATGTTTCTTTATAAAAACCAATAACAATATATTGAAACAAAACATACAAGGGTACTTTTGCGTGGAATTCATTTTCGCCAAAGGTATCTCCAAAGATCTCTATGTAAAATTAAAGTATTGCCACTACATGCGATATATGTTCAAACAAGGACAAATGATCAGCTTGTGTTGAAGTGAGAGAGTTACACACAGCTTGAGGTGGCAATGGAGCCACTTCCTTTGTTCCTGTCTAACAACCACAGCCTTTTCTAAAAAAAAAAAATAGAGTAAATAACATAAGATTTTTAGAGTAAGAGTTGATACATACCATTAAAATAGCTTTGTATAAAGCGCTGTCAGACTTCATGGCCACAGTCATTGTGATAAGATTCGGGAATTGGTGGAATAGGGTCCTTATTAGTGTTTTGAACCCCAATATTAGCAATCCAGGACAATGGACTAAGTTATGAAGAACACAGCATTTCAAAAACATGTTGCCAGCTTTTTCTGGACTATAGCACAGAAAACCACCAGAAATACAGTGGAACCTGCTTTTAAGGACCCCAAAGGTACCCCACTCAACTTAGTAATCATTGCATTCTATCGAGATTTAGCAGGTGTTGAGCATCTCAAGAGTGTTGTTAGCAGCCATGGCAGACAAGAATACTCAGATATACCTTAACTGGTTGCCGCCCAGCCACAGTGTTTTTACTGCAGCAGGGCGGCACCTCTGCGCAGAGCACCATTTTTTAACGGCGCTCTGCAAAACAGGAAGGGGGCGCGCACAAGGAACGTGCCCGCCCTACCCATCCCGCCGATCAAGGCAGCGGGTGTCCATCACCGGGTCCCGGCTGGTCATTACCCGCTGGGTCCTGGCGATTACAGGCAATCACTGACAGAGAGCACGGCTGCAGTGTTCACACTGAAAGTCTGCTCTCTGTCAGTTCAGAGCACGCTGAACCTGCGAGAAGAGTTTATCTTTCGGGATCAGCGTGTTCCTGTGAAATACACCCCCCCGCCCCCTAGTAAAACACTCCCCTCACGCAGTTAACCCTTTCAGTACCTAAAAAATGTTAACCCCTTCCTCCCCAGAGCCATTAGTACAGTGTCAGTGTTTTTTTTTTTGCACTGATCACTGTATTGGTGTCACTGGGGATGTCAGTGACACCAAGTCAGTTCCCCCCCAGTGTCAAAATGTCCGCCGCAGTCCCGCCATAAGTTGCTGATCACTGTCATAAATCGCTGATAACCGCCGTGAGTCGCCCAGTATCTTTCCCGCCATTTGTAGACGCTATAACTTTCACGTAAACCAATTAATTTACACGTATTGGGATTTTTTTTAGCAAAGACATGTCGCAGAATACATTTTGGCAGACATTTATGACTAAATTTGGACATGTTTTATAGCAAAAAGTCCAAAATATTGTTTTTTTTCTCAAAATTGTCAGCCTTTGTTTTTATAGTGCAAAAAAAAAAAAATGCACAGGCGATCAAATACCACCGAAAGAAAGCTCAATTTGTGGGAAAAAAGGATGTAAATTTAATTTGGGTGCAGTGCTGCATGACCGCGCAATTGTCAGTCAAAGTAATGCAGCGACGTAACACAAACCGCTTCTGTAACCACTTCCTGACCGCCCTATAGCAGAAATACTACTGCAGGGCGGCATGGGTGCGCAAAATCACACATATATATATATATTCGAGCTCCTGTGATTTTCACGCCCCTCCCAGATAGCGTTAGAGTGCCCGTCAGTACACCAGTCATCACATTTAACCCCTTGATTGCCAGGAGCACACTCATGCACAATAAACCTCCATTGCTAGTATAGTGTCTGAACGGGTCAATATCTTTGATCAGATCAGCACTATACCAGCGTTCACATTAGTATAGCGTCCCCAAAAATTCAGCGTTAGCGGGATCAGCCCTGGCACCTGCCAGCACCTGCGTTTAGCCCCTACGCTTACCCCCCCTTCTCCCCCAGCAAGCACAGTGTCAGTAGGTCACTGTCAGTTGATACATTGCACACAAAACCGCAGTGTTCGCAGAATCAGGCCTGATCTCTGTTAGCACTTGTCAGTAAATTTTGATGACTCTCATATGCAGCAGAGTGCCAGTACTAGTGCCGCTCTACCTTTTGGTGAACTGGCGAGTACCAGCGGTCTAGTACATCTTGGTCTTTCACATACCTCCTTGATTTTTGGAGCTGTTTTTCACGGAATATCTTGATTGTGAATCAAAGCAATTTATTTGCACAACAATTTATCGCCACCAACCCAAATTCAAACCTTGCCAGACCATTCGCATGGAAACTCATTATGGTTTTCGAATTTACATTTATTTTGGGCCTAAACCTTAACATGGGCATTACTAAAAGAAATGAATTGTGGTTGTATTGGTCCGCAGACCCAATTCATCATATGCCGTGTTCTCTGTTGCCATGGCCAGGCATAGATATGAGAGTATAATGTGTTTTATGCATTTCAAGGACAATACACTCTGTCATCCTTGGGGTAACCCTGAATTTGACCGCCTCCTCAAAATTCAGCCCCTCGCAAATCACCTTAACCAAAAATTTGCAGATGTCTATACTCCCCAGCAAAACATCTGTGTTGATGAGTCCCTCATTCATTTTCTGACCGCCTTGTATTCAAACAATTTCTCCCCTGCAAGCGTGCCAAATATGGGGTCAAGATGTAGAAGACCTGTGAGAGGGCAACAGGCTATACTTATAAGTTTCGGATTTACGAGGGAAAAGATAGTCACGTGGAGCCCCCTGGATGCCCGGACTACATGGGGAGCAGTGCCAAGATAGTTTGGGACTTGGTGTCATCTTTTCTCCATATGGGGTACCACTTATACGTGGTACAATTTGTATTCAAGCGTGCCACTATTTAGACATTTGTTCAATCTTGAAACTGGCGCTTGTGGCAAAGTATGACCTAATGTGTGCCCACCATTAGAAGTGGGTGGATGCAGGGCGGTATATCCTAATGGTGGGCATACCACACACTTTTCTGGCAGAGATTTCTTCAAATTTTTTCATTCAGTCCACTGGCTGCATACAAAAAAAATAGAACATTGTATATATACCCAACAAGGACCAGCGACGTACTGGTACATCACTGGACTTTGAATGGTTATGCCAGGATGATGCCTACAGCTGCAGGCATTATCATGGTATCATTTTTCTAGCTGGCAATCAGCTTTCATGTAAAAACAATCCTAGTGGCTAATTAGCTGCAGGATTGCTTTTACAAGCAGCGGGAGATGATGCCCCCCTCCCCCGCTGCCTTCCACGGCCTTCTCGAGCAGTCTTGTGCCATCGGGGGAACCTGAGAATGCAGCCGGTGTTTCTGCCAGCTGACCATAGAGCTGATTGGAGACCAGTGTGGTGCCAATCATCTCTATAATCTAAGAATTTGGAAACTACAAGCATTTCATCACTTCAGTTTCACAGGATATAAACAGCATCATTTGTAAATTGGGAAAGCATCTGATCACACTGATTTTGGTTTAATTAGATAATGTAAGGGCAGAGGAGATATCCAGAGTCTGATAGACTCCAGATTTCTCAAAAAATAATATATGACAATGCCCTTTGAAGTTCTAGGGGATATTTGCATTCCCTTTGCATTAAAAGTGATAAAAAAAATGAAAGGTACAATGTAAAAATAATAAAAAAAAAATCAAAATAACTTAAAAAAAAATAAATTGCCCCTCCCATGTGCGCACACCTTTGTGCACAAGCCTTGACCCTGTGATGGTATGTAAACAGCGGTTGCAACATGCATGTGAGGTACTGCCGTGAATGTCAGATCAAGGGCAGTAATTCTAACACTAGACCTTCTAAAATGGTAGCTTTTAAAGGGTTTTAAAGTGTTATCTATGGTTATTAAAAATGTTTGCAGTTTGTCGCCATTGCACAGGGCATGCACAGTTTTAAAGCATGTCATGTTTGATATATAGTTACTCGGCATACCATTATATTTTATATTTTACGAAATAATTGACCAATATATTGTGTTTTTGTGCATTAAAAGTAAAAAAAGTGTATTTTGTTTTTTAAATTTGCATTTGAAAAATCTCTGCGTGAGTACTATGTGCCATAAAAAATTGTAGTACCAACCATTTTATTCACTAGGGTGTCTGCTTTAAAAAAATATATAATGTTTGGGGGTTTAAATTAATTTCCTAGCAAAAAATACAGATTTGCCAGAAAAGGCTTGGTCTTCAGGGGATTAGAAGAGTGAGTGATGTGTGGCATAAACTTCTAATGCTGGGCATTAGAATGCCCCCATCCCCCCAAAAGGACACCTTTTTAGAAAGAAAACACCCCAAACTATTTGCTGAGAGGCATGTTGAATCAATAGAAGAATATATTTTTTTACTACAAGTTTTTTGAAAATGACAAAAAAAAATTTTTTTCTTTTTTACACAAAATTGTCACTTAAATGATTTACTGTTCACACATGCCATGGATATATGTGGAATTACTCCCCAAAATACATTCTGCTACTTCTCCTGAGTATGGGGGTATCACATGTGAGAGACGCTTTGGCAGTCTAGCCAAATACAGGACCCAAAAATCCAATAAGCACCTTCAGGCTTTTAAAGGGCTTTATTTCCTCATTACACTTTCAGACTACCTATCACAGTTTCGGAGGCCCTGAAATGCCAGGATAGCACCTAACCCCCCCAAATGACTCCTTTTTGGAAAGTAGACACCCAAAAATTTGATAAAAAGCATGGTAAGTATTTTGCAGATCTCATTTGTTGCCACAAGTTTTTGGAAAATGAAGAAAAAAAACAAAAACATATTTTTTCTATTCTTTTTTTATATTTCAAAAACTTGTGAAAAAAACTGAGATCTGCAAAATACTCACCATGCCTCTTTTTAAATTCCTTGGGGTGTCTACTTTCCATAAAGGGGTCATTTGGGGGGGGGTTTGGTGCTATCCTGGCATGTCAGGGCCTTCAAAACTGTGATAGGTAGTGAGGAAGTGTAATGAGGAAGTTACGCACCTTCAGGCTTTCAAAGTGGTCATTGGATTTCAGGCTCCTGTATTTGGCTAGGCTCCCAAAAAGTCTCACACACGTGGTATCCCCATACTCAGTAGAAGTAGCAGAATGTATTTTGGGGTGTAATTCCACATATACCCATGGCTTGTGCGAGAAGTAAATCATTTAAATGACAACTTTGTGTAAAAAAAAAAAAATGTTTTTGTAATGTTCCAGAAACTTGTGGGAAAAAAATAAATCTTCCATGGACTCAATATGCCTCTCAGCAGATAGCTTAGGGTGTCTACTTTCCGAAAAGGGGTCATTTGAGGGTGTTTGTACTATCCTGGTATTTTAGCACCTCAAGAAATGTGATGGGCAGTCAGAAAGTAAAAGCTGTGTAAATTCCATTATCTATACCATAGTTTGTAGATGCTATAACTTTCACACAAAGCAATCAATATACACTTACTGGGATTTTTTGAACCAAAAACATGTAGCAGAATACATTTTGGCCTAAATTTATGATGAAATTTTAGTTTTTTTGGATATTTTTTATGATCAAAATGAGAAAATATTGTTTTTTTGAAAAAAAAATTTTTTTTCAAAACTTTTTCTGGTTATAGCGCCAAAAATAAAAAGTGCACAGGTGATCAAACACCACCAAAAGAAAGCTCTATTTGTGTGAAAAAAGGACATAAATTTCATTTTTATACCGTATTGCATGACCGCGCAATTGTCAGTTAAACTAGTGCAGCGCTGTATAGCAAAAAAATGGCGTAAATTTCAGTATCTATACCATAGTTTGTAGACACTATAACTTTCACACAAAGCAATCAATATACACTTATTGGGATTTTTTTTACCAAAAACATGTAGCAGAATACATTTTGGCCTAAATTTATAACTAACTTTGAGTTTACTATATATTTTTTACAGCTGAAAGTAAAAAATATTGTTTTTCTTCAAACTTTTTGGTCTTTTTTTGTTTATAGCATGAAAAACAAAAAGCGCGGAGTGCGCATGCGCGGCCGGCGGGACGGACATGGAGAGCTAGAGCTACGTCTCCCCGTCAGATGTAATCCGTCCACGGATCCCGGCCAACACGGCACCTTCTGAGGTACCCACCTCCACTGTGACACCCCCCAGATCCGATAAATCCACGGTAAAAACGGCCGACGATCGGCGGAATATATATAAGGAGCCGCCGCTCCGTCCCCCCTATAGGCCGCACGGAGACCCGCCCACAACGAGGCAAATCACATAACCTCGCACAGACCGGGGGGGGCCACAATCTGAGGGGGCACACTCACCTGACAGCACCATGGTGAAAGGGGCACCCCGCCACCAGGCTCCACCACAGCAGAAGCCCATTAAGGAGGCATTAGCAAGGGCCTCATCCAAACTGGCCACAGCTGCATCACAAGGCAGCAAGCAGGCTGCAGGATCCTTTGCAGCTCTGAGGGACACACTGCCCGGCAACCCCAGCGCATCCAAGGGCAAGTCAGATGTTGATCCAGACACCCCTACATACGCCCCAACACCTGACCTTACACCCCCTGATCTCCTAGCACGATTTGAAAAGATGCTGCATAAAGCCCTGAAACAAACCTCCGACCGCATCACCGCTACGCTGACCAGAGAGATCCGTGAACTAGGACAACGCACGGCGGCCCTGGAACAGAAAGTAGACGATATCGACACCTCACTCCAGACACATGCAGACGATCTCGACCTCTTGCGTGATGAAAACACAACGTTACTAGCACGCCTTGAGGACTTTGAAAATCGGGCAAGGCGTTCAAACCTGCGTATCCGTGGCCTCCCTGAGTCGATCGTCGATGTCCAGTCTACTGTAACGGCGCTGTTTCAGGAGCTCGCCCCATCCATTCCAATGCACCGTTTGGAAATGGACAGGGTCCACAGGGCATTAACCCCGCGGCGCCCTGATGGCCCGCCACGCGATATCATAGCCAAGCTCCATTTCTTTCGTACTAAAGAGCAACTCCTGCAGGCAGCCCGCAACATGGAATCCCTACAATTCCAAGGCCACACCTACCAGTTGTTCCAGGATCTCTGCCCAACAACCATTGCTAAGCGTAGAGCCATGAAACCGCATCTGCAAGCACTTCAACATCATGCAATACCATATAAATGGAGCTTCCCCTTCGCAGTATGTTTCCGATATCAAACCCGGGACTACTCTTGCAAAACCCCTGAAGACCTGCTGGATACCCTACAGAACCTCCAACTACATTCCCCCTTGAGCCAGTCGGAAGGCACCAAACGCAGATCTACATCCTGCTCACCGCGGAAATCCTACCCTCCACACTTGGCCGATGGTCAACTCAGTGTCCACAAACGTGGGCACTTCTCATCACCAGGCCCACCCCCACAGGATACCATGGATTGAACTGCATCCTTCACCTCTTTTCTTGACACCTGTTTTGGACCAATCACCGCTAGATCAGCGGCGAGGTTACCACCTATGGTTCCTATTTTTCCTGCTTCGCGCTTCAATGCAGACTTTGTGTAACCTCATACTAGCCACCGGGGCCTGTTTGGCCCTCTAGTTTCTTTCCTTTTTGAAGGCTGCCTTTTGTTTTGGAGAAAAATTCTTATCGGGGGGTTTTTCTTGCATGTTGATGGTTAAGTTATCTCTTTGCCTCCCCTGTATCCCTTGGAGCCTGTTGCTCATTGAAAGTTACTGTTGACATCACTACCCCTTAATCGTGTCTTAGATTGTTTATGGGGGCCTCAGCTCCGGCGGCCTAGAAGGATACTTCTCATTCTTGTTGTCCAGTTTTCGCTCTAGAAGCCGCCTGAGCTCGGGATCTCTTTAGCTGCTTGAGAACTGATTTGTCTATTCTTTTCCGGGATCTCCTTATCATACATTTTTTTCCCCTCTTTTTTACAAACCTCTATCATCCCCACGGTCTGCGCACCTGCACACTCCCCTTTAGCCCCTGTGCTGTTGCTTATTTAATAGCGCTTGGGCTACTACAGCTCCCCGAACCACCCTGTTTTTAGGTGGTTCTGGGGATCGCCACTTGGGCCTGGCATGGCCCCGCACCACCTCTCCCTGGTCTCTATCCCTTATCTTATCCCCTTACTTTTCACCTCATATGACTCCATGACCCCATCTAGTTTCTTATACACTCAGACTATCTTACATAGTGGATCCCAGCCTTGTACATGGCTGACAATACTCTCTCAACTGACGCACCATAAACGCTCTTTATGGGGCCATTAAACATTCTCACCCTGAACGTTCAGGGCCTCAACACACCACAGAAACGCAACAAAGCTTTCCGCTCTTTTGCATCACTTAAAGCCCATGTAGTTTGCCTGCAAGAAATGCACTACACCCCTAACTCTATCCCCAAGTTTTTTGGCCCCCGTTACCCGCAGGTCTACACAGCCTCTGCCACAGCAAAATGCAGGGGAGTACTCATCACCTTCCATCGTACAACCCCCTTTGCACTAAGCAATGAAGTTAAGGATCCTGAAGGCCGTTACCTCCTACTAAAAGGGCAACTCCTAGATGTAGATGTAACCATAGCCACATATTATGCACCGAATCAAAGGCCCTTACCATTTCTTTCCCACCTACTAACGGTTATAGACCATCATGCGCGAGGTACTTTGCTTGTCTGCGGAGACTCTAACTGCACTTTATATCCTTTTCTTGACAAATCTCCCCAACCTGCCCACCTCCCTACTTCTAAGCACACTTTCCAAGCCGTATTGCAACTTCATTCCATGATAGACACCTGGAGGGAACTTAATCCAACTAAGAGTCAATACACTTTTTATTCACACCCTCATAAGTCCTTCTCTAGGATAGATCACATTTTCGTAACCGCTGGCTCTTTACCCCGGCTCCTGGCCTCTGACATACTTCCTATCCCCTGGTCAGACCATAGCGCTGTATTCACCTCCATGACCTCCCTAGCCCCATACCCGTCTGACCCCTCCTGGATCATTAATGACAATCTATTAGCGAATCCTTCTCACTGCCAAGAAATTGAGACAGCTCTCAAAGATTATTTAACTTTCAACCAAACACCCGATATATCCCCTCTCCTTCTCTGGGAAGCACATAAACCAGTCCTATGGGGATTTTGCATTAGTAAAGCATCCTACTTAAATAAAGCGAAACGACAGAGGCGCCTCTTCCTTGAGCGAACGTACAACCAATCCCATCAAGCCTTCCAAGCAACCCCTACACCAGCCAACAGTGAAGCTCTTGAGCGAGCCCGATTAGCTCTGGACCTATTCCTCACAGACCAGGCGGAGCTCTCACTCCGAAGAGCCAGACACAAATATTATACAAAAGCAAATAAACCCAACACCTTTCTAGCCCTTTCGCTTCGTAGGCTTGACCAGATAACTAGACCTATTCGAATACGTACCTCTTCTGGCAACCTCACCAATAACCCGGAACGCATCCTGCAAACCTTTCACAAGCATCTCTCACGACTCTACTCTTCCTCCACACCCTTTGACCTCACCCAGGCCAATGCTCTCCTGGCGCCCATCTCCTTCCCGACACTCTCTGAGCACCACCTAGCAGCCTTAGAACAACCCATCACCCCAACTGAAACCATAAGCGCAATTAATAATTTAAAGCTTCGTAAACGTCCAGGGCCAGATGGGTTTTCCGCCACATATTACAAAAAATTTGCCCACCTTCTAACGCCCATCCTTACCAGTGCTCTTAACGCCATACTACTGGGCCATACCTTTAATTCAGAATCAGTACAAGCTACCATCTCAATGATTCCAAAACCTAATTCGGACGATACGCAATGGTCCAATTACAAGCCGATCTCCGTCCTCAATATAGACATTAAACTACTTGCCAAAATTCTTGCCACACGCCTTAATATGTGTATAGGTTCCTTAATCCATAATGACCAGGTGTGATTCATTCCATCTCGGCAGGCCGGAGACAACGTCAGACGCGCAACTCTTCTGGCGCATATTGCTAAATCCCGTGATATTCCTACCTGTTTCCTGTCCCTGGACATAAGGAAGGCATTTGACACGGTTTCATGGCCCTATTTACACTACATTCTGAACCGCTGGGGTTTTGGCCCGCATTTTTTAACCTGGGTTTTCTCTTTGTACCGAGAGCCATCGGCTAGCATTAGATACCTGGGGCATAGATCTGCTCACTTTCCAATCTCCCAGGGCACAAGGCAAGGTTGCCCTCTCTCCCCTTTACTCTTTGCTTTGGCCATAGAACCACTTGCCCTCCTAATCAGAGCTAATCCGGATGTCCGAGGACTTGAAATAGGTGGCTCCCACCATAAATTATGCCTTTGCAGATGACGTTCTGCTTTTTCTCACTTCTCCTTTGACCTCCTCACCTCCCCTCCTCCGGCTTCTCAAGAGGTTCGGAGCACTCTCTGGCCTTATAATAAACCCCCACAAATCCACGGCACTTAATATTTCCCTCCCCGCTAAGGAGCTGGCACATTTGAAGCATATACTTCCATTTCCCTGGTCTCGGAATCATATTCCTTTCTTGGGAATCAAACTAACCCCTATTTTATCTGACCTTTATACAGCTAATTATACTCCTACGTTAACACATCTTACCGCTCTTATGACTAAGTGGTCCTCCTTACCTCTCGCATGGCTTGGCAGAATAACGGTCATAAAGATGTCAATACTTCCAAAATTTTGTATCTTTTCAGAGTTCTCCCAATCCCAGTACCTCCCCACTATCTTAGCGTTCTACAGCGTCGCATTTCATCCTATGTGTGGGGCACTATCCGCCCCCGTGTACCCCGCTCCACCCTTTATCGCTCCAAACTTAACGGAGGTCTTGGTCTACCAAACATCGGTAAATATTATCAGGCGGCACACCTGGCTCAGTTGCCAAAATACCATGCGACCTATGAAATACCTCAGTGGGTTGCTCTTGAATCTATAGATTGTGATCCCCTTTCTACGGCTAACTTACTTTGGCTCAGACAAAGTGACCGCCGCTCGATAACAAACCCCATTACCTCTCACTTTCTATCATTATGGGACAAATTCAGGACTCGCTACCTTCTCCAATCCTTGCATAACCCGTTACTCTCACATCTAAAGAATCCAGATTTTCCCCCGGCCTGGTCTTTGCCACTCATTTCAATTATGGACCTCAGCTAACCTACTCTGCACTCATCACTTCTTGCAGAGAAATAAATTCAAATCCTTTGCCTCACTACAGGAGGCGTATAGCCTCCCAGCCTCTGAAATATTCCGGTATCTACAGCTGCAACACTTTTATGGCCCCTATACTAAAATACCCAACCAAACTAATACCATGTCTCCCTTTGAACGAGTTTGCTATAAAGACCCCCATAGGCGCGGCCTCATTTCCTATCTATACTCCCTCATTACAACTTCGGCCACCGCATCCTTCCCTTCATATACCTGTAGGTGGGAAACAGACTTGGATAGGCATTTAAATCAATCTGACTGGGATCACATATGGGCCAATACGAAATCATCTTCGCAGAACGTTGCGGCCTTGGAAAGTTTTGACCCGCTGGTACATGGTTCCAGCGAGAATCGCAAAATATACTCCTAGCTACTCCCCCAACTGTTTTAGAGGCTTTATAGACCCGGGAACATACTACCACATCTGGTGGGATTGTCCCGTAGCCAAGTCTTTTTGGACGGATGTCTTCACTATGATATCCAGACTTAGTACAAACATACTCCAACCCACCCCGACAACAGCTCTTCTCAACCTACGCCCTCCCAATGTGACGTCGTCACAATTCAAACTTATCATGCAAGTTACCACAGCAGCCAAGCAGGTCATAGCGAAATCTTGGAAAGCCCCCGCCTTAAGCACTGCTGCTGTTAAAACCAGAGTAACAGAATCTATGATACACGCAAAAGTTGAAGCCACAATTCTTGATACAATTCCTAAGTTCTTGAATGTCTGGACTCCCTGTGTCGAAAATTTCCTTCCGCAAAACTTTGACGAATCCCTCCTTCTTCCTTGACCCAAATTAGATTAAATATTTTTTTTCCTACACAATGCTGGTACCACTTCTAACCGGTCTCACATATTATGTATATTCTTTCTCACTGGTCCTGGAGCCATTCCCGCCACCTCCCCCCCTCCCTCCACTCTTCCTTGGTCCCCCTCGGCCTCTCCCCAACTCCTTAAGTATCTCTGGAGAGTCTCTAACCCCAATGAACGAACTCTCTTTAGCACATCGTTACCTTTTCCTAAAATAATCTCTGTATGCCTACAGTCACAAGCTTGTTTGCATTGCACTTTGTGTTTGACGTTTTCTCTCCCTATTTGTTTAAAGACATGTCTGCTGTGTACATTTTTCTCTGTATTTCACAGCCTGTACAATGTCTAATGCCAATTGTCTATGCCTTCCCCCCTATGTTTCAAAATTAATAAAATGTTTGAACATGAAAAACAAAAAGCGCACAGGTGATCAAATACCACCAAAAGAAAGCTCTATTTGTGTGAAAAAAAGGACGTAAATTTCGTTTGGGTGCAGCATTGCATGACTGCGCAATTATCCGTTGAATTAGTGCAGCGCCGAGTAGCAAAAAGAGGCCTGGTCAGGAGGGAGGTAAATCCTCAGGAGGGCAAGTAGTTAAACACAGTTTGAAATTGCCATTTTTAGCATATAATGATGAGTAGGTAATAGCAGTAACATTTCTTACATACATTTTGTATTTAATTGCTAGCAGTTTTAAATTGAATGACTTAAACCATATGTAAACTGGTTTACATGGAAATTGTTATACCAGGATCATGGCTGCAGGTGCAGCTGTAATTCTGACATAATTTTGTTGAGCATGCATGTCCTTTCCTCTCCAGCCAGCCAAGAAAGCTACAAGAGAAAGGATGGGGCAGCCTATTCTAAACACCATCCACCATCCTTCCTGGGCTCTGACATTAAAAGGGGGGAGCTAGGAAATAATGCAAGCTAATGTGGCAAAAAGACACTGAAGAGTGGAAGAAAGTCCCTTGGCCCAATCTCTTGTGTGAAGTAATAAACCAGAAACAACAAGGACTGTATCCCTTTGGTTTAGTTATTTGTTTAACAGCAATCACTAGCTATTACATGAGGCCAGTCAAACAATCTAATTGGTATTTTTTGTCTGAAAGGTGTGAGGAATGAACAGAGGAGTTGAACATAAGAACATATACTTTCTTTTATTATCTATGTATAGTAATTCTTTGTTATAAGCAAATTGTGTAAAAAAAAAGAAAAAATACTGATCACTTCCCCAAAGTAGTACAATGTTACTATGGTAACATTGTACTACTTTGGACATAGTGAAATATGAAAAAAAAAATCTTTGAAAAAAGAAAAAAAATGTAATAAAAAATTTAAAATAGTGTGAAAAAAAAAATATTTTTTTTTTATTTTTTTGTCACCAGTCAGTGTCCCTGATCACTGCCATGCCAGTTATATGATGACGCTTTACTGCACTGGTGACAGTATGTAAAAAAAAAATTGTGAAAATAATTATTTTTATTTTTTCATTTTCCCAAAAATTATGACAAAAAAATACAACTTCAAAAAACTCACCATGCCTCTTATGAAGTACGTCGGACTGTCTACTCTGCAAAAAAGGGGTCATTTGGGGGATATCTGTACTATTCTGACATTCTTGGAAATTAGATTGGCTGACAATACTTCAGGATTGATCAATATTCAGATCTCTATAACTTTCCTACAAACTAAAAAATACATCCTAATTTGGGTTATTTTCACCAAAGACATGTAGCAGAATACATCTCGGCCTAAATTTATGAAGAACAATTATTTATTTGCAAACTTTAATAACAGAAACAAAGAAAAACATGTTTTGTTTTTCAAAATCTTCTGTCTTTTTTTGTTAATTTAGCAATAAATAAAAACCCTGGAGATTATTAAATACCACCAAAAGAAATCTCTAGTTGTGTGAAGAAAATGATAAAATTTCAGTTTGGGTACAGTGTTGTATGACCGCGCAATTGTCATTCAAAGTGTGAGAGCGCTGAAACCTGAAAAATGGCCTGGGCAGGAAGGTGTAAAATTGCCCGGTATTGAAATGGTTAAAACAAAGCCTCTTACCAGGAAGCCAGCCTCCAGTTATTCTGTTATTGTCAAAATCATGGTAAAGCTATGACTGTCTTAATATGTATGCAACATGGACAGATCCTGGGGAGCGGGCAACCACATTTAAGATAAACATACTTGCATCACAAACAACTAGGATGTTTAGTGAGTAGTATCCCTTCCTATTATGGTATATATGTATTATCAGAGAGGGCAAAAAAGGCACACAAGTGCAATCTAGTACACCCATGAAATTGGGAATACCAACTACCACATAGAAATCATTCTTAATTTAATCCCACTCATGATGTGTGGTGGTCATGTTTATGTATTTGGGGGCAATTTGCCTGAAAACCTACAGGGCCTTAGTAAGTAGACAAAGACAAAGAATACTCCAACCACCTCTACAGCTACCATTTGAAATGAGGCCTTGCCAAGAAAGTGCAGGGCAGCCAACAACTTGGTCACTGGTGGAATTTTGTGGCTGATCTGTGTAGTGGGCTCCAGAAAATCTGGCAATTTCACAAACAATAGCATAATCAGCTCCTTGGATAGGCAACATTTATTCAACGCTTCTGTGAAATGATCAAGCAAGGTATGCTGTTTAACCGGCTCCCACCCGCCATATAAGGAAATGACAGGAGGGCAGCGGTTCTCTCATCCTAAGAGATCATATGATGTCCTCCCACTTTAGCTTCACATAGGTAATATCTGTTATCGGCAGTCCTCTCCTCATGCTGACAGTGCGTGAGAAAAGCTGGTAAGTGTGATCATCAGTGTAGCCTCATCAGTGCCACCTGTCATTGTCCACAACTGCAACCTGTTAGTGCCCCTCAATGTCAGATACCAGTGCCCATCAGTGCACATCAATGCCACACATCAGTGCCCATCAGAGCTGTCTTACAGTGCCGCCTATCAGTGCCAGTCAGTGCCGCCTATCAGTGCCAGTCAGTGCCGCCTATCAGTGCCGCCAATCAGTGCTGCCTATCAGTGCCAGGCAGTGCCATTTATCAGTGCCAGTAAGTACTGCCTATCAGTGCCCATCAGTGCAGCCTAACAGTTACAATCAGTGCCACCTATCAGTGCCGCCTATCAGTGCCCACCAGTGCCGCCTATCAGTGTCATATATGAGTGCTGCCTTTCATTACCCATCAGTGATGCCTGTCAATGTCCATCAGTAATGTCTGTCAATGCCCATCAGCGCCACCTTTTAGTGCCTCCTCCTCATTCACTGCAGCCTCATTAGCGCACATCAGTGAAGGAGAAAAATTACTTATTTACAACATTTTAAACCAGAAACTAAGAAAAAAAAATATTTTCAAAATATTCAGTCTTTTTTAGCTTGTTTAGCAAAAATAAAAAACCCAGTGGTGATCAAATACCACCAAAAGAAAGCTCTGTCTAAAAAAATTATAAAATATTTAGTTTGGGTACAGTGTTGCATGACCACACAATTGTCATTCAAAGTGTGACAGCACTGAAAGCTGGATATTGGCCTGGGCAGGAAGGAAGTAAAAGTGTCCAGCAGGCAAGTGGTTAAATGAACATTGAATGAATATAATCGTTTTTCTCCTTCTCCTTGTCCTCTATTGAATGGCTTGTAATTCCAACATATTATCCCATTTAAGTTCAATTAGTGATGTAGGTGAGTGCAATGCTACATCCAGCTGCCAAATGTCAATATAGACTTGCCAAATTCTCATTAGATTGTGAATTTTAGCTCTTTTTTAAACACTTCCATGCCCTTCCCATTGAGGTGTGATGGCCAAAGTAATCAATTCCTTAAATTCCGCATGCCTGGGCAACTACTTATTTACCGCATGCATTTATTTTTTTAATTTTGTTTAGTGAATTGACTTTAATGCATTTTATGAGGTATTTACAGAATAGTAAATTGACATTTTTAGCTTTAGTGAATGGAGGCCTGTATGCCATTTTTCTTTAAAAAACACTTCAATATCAGGCACTTATACCCCTTCCTGCCCAGGCCACGTTTCAGCTTTCAGCACTGTTGCACTTTGAATGACAATTGCGCGGTCATGCAACATTGTACCCATATGAAATTTGTATCATTTTTTTCACGCAAAGAGAGCTTTCTTTTGGTGGCATTTAATCACCACTGAATTTTTTATTTTTTGCTAAATAAAACAAAAAAACACCTGAAACTTTAGAAAAAAAACCCACACATTTCTGTTCTAAAATTTTGCAAATAAATAACCTTTCTTCATAAATTCTGCTACATTTATTTGGTGAAAATAATATTGCATTTGTATTTTTTTTTCAAATGTTTCTATTTTTTTTATTTTTTATTAAATTTTTTCTTTTTCTTACTATTTTATTTTCAGCACACTGTGACCAAAGCAATACAATGTTACCATAGTAACACTGAACTATTCTGACCAAGTGATCAGGATTTTTTTTTGTTAACACATTATGATTGCTAATACCAATGTATTTCATTGATATTTGCAATCATTGTTACTGAATGAAACTGATTATTTCAGTATTTTGTTGTGATTAGCTCTGATTGAGCACATGATACAGATGGGCTGTGATTGGCCCTGTCTGTATCATGTGACTGCCTTGATCAGTCACAGCTAACAACACAATTGTATACAATGAATGGCATGACATGAAGCCATCCATTGTATGAAATTGACATGTGATCTGCTGTGATTGGTCACAGCGGTCACATGACACTGGCAACGAGCCAGTGTAGTGATATGTCATTGGCTGTGTCCTGTGGACACAGCCAGTGACAGATCGCGCCACTGCGTGGCCCCCGCGGCTGCGTGAGCGGCTTGTTTTGACAAGACGTCTAATGATGCCCAGTCACAATGGTGAGTGCCCCACCTGGCCATCAATCTACTATAGGCCAGGCGGGAAAGTGTTAAAATAAAAAGAACCAAGGAAAAAGATGTCATTTACTGACAATTTAAAACAAATTTTTCCTTTGTAAATGTCAACACTTCGGGTTCCATTGAATTTTTGAAACTTTGTTTGCATTGGTACATTTTTCTCGGTTCAGTGCTCCCCTGTGCTATTTTTTTACACCCCCTTGCCTGGTTAGCCATGGAAGTGGGCATTTTTAACTTGACATATTCAGCTTTGATTGATTTCAAGGGGGTTTGGTATCTGAACTTAGTACACATAGTACACCAAGCTCAATCTGTCCCTGTCCAGCTGTCACATCAACATCTGTACCAGTATCACATCAACATCTTTATCAGTGTGCCAGTGCACAAAACATCTGTCGAAGTGTACTAATGTCCAATCAACATCTGTCACAGTGTACCAGTGCACAAAAACATCTGCAATAGTGTTCTATTACAATATCAACTTCTGTCGCTGTCCGACCTGTAGACAATCAACATCTGTCACAGTGTACAAGTGCACAAAAACATCTGTCAGTGTACCAGTGTACCACCATTAAACAAATATAAAAATGTAAAGCGCCTCTGTCCCTCCCGTGGTTGCTTGCAAAGGCAAGCACACACATTGGTCCCATACACATATAAAAACGGTGATTGCACCACACATGTGAGGTACTGCCGTGAACATCAGTGCAAGATAAATAATTCAAGCACAAGACCACCTCTTTAACTCTAAACTGGTAACCTATAAAGGCTTATAAAGTGTCGCCTATGGAGATTTTTAAATATCAAGGTTTGGCGCCATTTCACACACATGAGCAATTTTATTTGGTGCCATTTCACAAGTGTGCACAATTTTAAACCATGACATGTTTGGTATTTATTTACTTGGCCCAAGACCATATTTTATGTTTTACCATTTTTTAAAATAAATTTGGTATTATATTGTGTTTGTGTGTATTACAATACATTCAAGTGTATTTTTGCATTAGTGTGTAAAATTGTGTTTGAAAAACTGTTGTGCAAATACTGTGTTTCATACACATTAGCAAAACCCACCATTTTATTCTCTAGGTCCCCTCATAAAAAAAAATAACGTTCTAAGTTCTAGCAAAATATAGATTTTTACTTGTAAACAAAAAGTGTCAGAAGGCGGCCTGGTCTTGGATAAGTCTCACACATGTGGTATTGCCATACTCAAGAGGGGTGCAGAATGTGTTTTTGTTGTGTAGTTGCAAGTATGCCTATGCCATGTGTGAAAAATAACTTGTTAATATGACATTTTTGTAGAAAAAAAACTTATTTTATTTAATTTTTAATTTTCCAAAGAATTTTGGAAAAAATTACAACTTCAAAAAACTTGCCATGCCTCTTACTAAATAGCTCAGACTGTCTACTTTCCAAAAAGGGGTAATTTGGGAGGTATATGCACTGTCCTAGCATGTTAGGGCCTCAAGAAATGAGAGAGGCTGTCAGTACATCAGGTGTGATCAGGTGTGATTAATTTTCAATGATTTGTACCATAGCTTGTTAACTCTATAATGTTCTCACAGACCAAGTAATATACACTGATTTGGGTTATTTTTACCAAATAAATGTAGCAGTATAAGTGTAAAAAAATTAAAATCCAGTGGTGATTAAATACCACCAAAAGAAATCCCTGATGAAGTCACGTGACAGTGATGTAACACGTAGGTCAGAGAGCGGAATGTGGTGACGTCATTTCAGACATGAATGGCTGCAGCCATATTGGTGCACACAGTACACCCATATCAGCTCATGTGATTGATGCCTTGTTTGATCTGTTCCCATGTAAGTGCTCATTTGTCTTTACAATAAATTAGATTCATTTACAATATTACACTATGGAAGCACTTTTTCTTGTCTCCCTGGGAGTGTTGGGAGCTGGCTGTTTTTTCTGGTTCAGCGGACCCCTGGCAGGAGTTCTGTGCGCTGGCTGATTTCCATGTCCAAAGGTTTGTTTGAGGTGATTGTAGCCGTATTAGTGCATTTGCGACAGAAACAATTGAGTACTGTCCGTGATACTTTTTTTATTTGCACTAACATACAATTTTGAGGACAAGCTTTCGGGGTATGTCCCCTTCTTCAAAGTCCAAGAAGTACTATACAAATCACAAAGTTTCAGCAGAATGTTAGAAGAGATGAAGAAAAAAAAAAAAAGAGAGTCTAGAGATAAGATACAGCCAAAGCAAGGGGAGAGGGGGGATACTACACTCACACAGAAGGAGTCAAGCTTCAGCTAATAGTCATAAAACTGTTGGATAATGAGTGAGGAATCCCATGTCCAAATTAAGGCCGTTATCTCTTGTGTCAAATAGAATTATCATTCTTAGTTCAAAAGTTTTTCTTTCCTGAATGGATTTGAAATTTCCTTTAAGAACTAAAATATTGAGGTCTCCCATTGTGTGGCCTGGTTGTGCGAAATGGTGTCCTACAGGTGTGCAGATGTCATCTTCTTTATGTTCCTTGATGGTATGTCTGTGCAAATTCATCCTTGTTTGCAACTTCTGTCCATCAAAAAGTGTCAGACACTCAAAAGAGATATTCAATATCTCTGGATCATACAGCTGCACCTCTAGTAATGTTGTGTACCTTATCCAGTGCAGAAAATGCAGCAAAGGATCTTATGTTGGCGAAACAGGACAGAAGTTGCAAACAAGGATGAATTTGAATCCCCCTGAGGAAGCCACGTGACCCTGTGGCGCAACGCGTAGGGGAGGGGCTCTGACGTCACCAGTCAGCAGAACGGCGAGTACTGTTATTGTGCATGGGCACACATTGAAACAAGCTCTGTATTGTCTTGAGAAATGTAAGTGTGCATTTTACCGGAGACAAATTAAAGTCTTGTTTGAAAGATAAAGCACTATGTGGGAATTCTTCTTTTACATGGCCTAAACTGGAGGAGCAAAAGGGGAGAAGAGGAGATAGGAGATTTACCCCCCCAGGACGAGGGGGATATCCGCATCCATCCACCTAGCCCTTACAGCTCAGAAGAATCTGGGAGGCCACCTAGTGGAAGGAGAGTAATATTATAGTCCATCTCAACAGCAATGTATATATTGTTCACAATATATAAAGATCAAAATTGGGACATTCACATTGTGTCTAGCTAAGGACAATATAAATATATAGCTCCATTTAGAACTTTGGGCTGTACAAGTGAGGTGAATATACAATATCACTTGCACAGTAAGATTATATAGAGGTTTTATTTATTATTTATCATTTGATATTAATTTTTTATATTTCATATTCATTTTTTATGCTTATTTTATATTATTCATTATTTATCATTAATCATTATTATTAATTTATTGATGTATTTTGAATTTTGCACATACACATTGTGTTTTGCACATATATGTCACTTTAAATGGTGGTTTTTTATTTAATGTCACTGATATGGAATTCTATTATATTTATTAGAGTTTTTCACATTATTGATTTCATTTTTTATAATATATTTATTAATATTGTTCAATAATTAATTATAGCACAGAGGTTTTTTATTTTATTTTATTTATTTTATATGATCATGGAATAATATATATTCACATTATTTATTATCTAACACAGTAGTGCATGATATACATGGTTAAAATATTTCAAATATCTTATTTTTAGTAGGTGGAGCGCGACACAATCAATTATTTATTAGTTTAGTATCACACAGTATTATGAGTATGTGTATTTGTGTTGAGGCACCATTATTAATTTAGTTGTCAGCCATTTATAAATTATTTTAGTTGTTAGCCACTTATAAATTTTGCACATACCACTATAGTAGCTCACAAGTACACTTTATTATTGGCTTATAACTACTCTGCACTACAAAGCTTGGTGAGAGCAGAACATTAACAAGAAAAATCAGAAGCAAAAGATTTATTTCCCTTACTTTCTGCATCTCCCTGCGCCCCCCTCCCCCCAGATTTATTTTTTCTTGCATCCAACATACCGAATTCCAGTGAAATAAAGTGAAGGTTCACATGTGATTTTTAATGATTATGAGAATCCACATAGAGCTATAAAAAGTGTCCATGCTGAAGTGGGTAACGTGAAAGCTTGAACCTTTGTAGCATTCTCCTACACTCACTTCCCAAGGCAAGTGTCTCTTTCACAGCTGTTGGAGACTAATACATACATGGCATTAAATTACCCTCTTAAGGCAAGCTTTGAAAAGCTGATGGCTTTGCAACTACTCCCATTTCAGATCACAGAATCAGCCCCCTTCTGTGAGTTTATGGCCAGTGCTACACCACAGAAAAAAAGTGATCAACTATCATTATTTTGGCCAGAAAGCCATCCCTGGCTTCCACCAGCATATGGAAATAATATGTCTGTTACACTGGGCTACGATGTAAGTGGTAGGGTACAGACTGCAAATTCTTCATGGCACACTTGGGTCAGTATTCATGAAGTTGGGAAAGATGCAGGATAGGGTAAAATGCTAAAGCCACACATCTTGTCAGATGGTGACAGCAAACTGCATTAGAGCAGTAGAGCACAGGGGATACATCCAGGGTCTTTTAGACCTGGATATCTCATTAAAGAGAAGCAAAAAAAATCATCACATGGAGACTACTTGTCCCCTATGTGATGAAAAAAAAAGATAAGTGAAAAAAAAATGAATTGTGAAAAATTAAAGTTACACCCCAACACATAAAATCCCCCAATTTTTTGAGTCACCCCACCCCCACGCATAAGCACAGAGGTGTCTACGCATGAAAACATTGATTGCAATGCATCTTATATATCACTGCATATGCAATATTTCCGGCACCAGACCTTCTCCATAATGCTAAACCAATGATCTATAAGGGCATTTAAAGCATAGCCTATAGAAAATGTGGGGTATTGAAGTTTGTTGCCATTTTACAGATGTATGCAAATTCATGGTTTGACATGTTGGGTATATACAGTATTTACTCAGTACAATCTCATCTTTTATATTTTACCAAACAATTGGGTAATTTATTCTGTTTGTGTGCCAAAAAAGTTAACTTTAGTGTATTTTTACTGAAATTTTGACCTTTGCAGTAAATTGGAGCTACCACTATTTTGTTCTCTAGGGTAAATACTAAATATAATGTTTTGGGGGTTTTATGTTATTTTCAGGCCTAAAATGATTTCTTAAACCTGTGTGCAAAAAATGCAAAAACTGTTCTGGCAGCAAAAGAGCTATACTTTTGTACCACTGGCAAATTTTTAAGAACATAAGGCTTTAGCTTTATTTATTTTAGAAAAAACTTCATATAGCTTTTAGATCTTTTGAGGTTACTACTTCCACTGGTCAATTCATAACCACTTGGAAAAAAAAGCAGGTGTCTCTACAATGAGTACCTAACAAAAACTGTTTCCAAGTTGAAATTAATCAGATTAGGGTGCTGCTGCTGTATGTAACTCAAGCAAAATATATAAAATTTAAAAAAAATCAAACACACATCCAAAATATGTAATGCCAGAATACAATCTCACTGACACTGTTCATGAAAATCAACCTGTTTTATAACACTATAAAGCTAAAAGGCACCACAAAGCATGCAATTTAATGAATTGGTGTTTTTTGAATGTCACAATCTTGTTGACAATGCTACATAAAAAAAAACAAGTTTTTTTTCTGTCATATGGTTGGGATCTTTTCAGAGTCTGGATTGGCTCTGTGAGGTCTGTGATGTTTTGGCCTGCTGCCAACTGAAAATGGGTCACGGGACTTCAAAATGAACTGCACTCCTGTGATCCATAGAAGAAGTATGCCATAGAAGCTTTGGCTATACTTCCTTCATGCGGTGCTTTTGATATTCAACTTAGTACACTTGCCCCCAACCTCTGTGCAGCAACAAACGTATATGTTATCTATACTGTATATGCAGCAGCACAAAGAATATGATGCCTGATTTCCACAATGCCAATTATACTGAACTGGCTATACAGAAGGCAAGATGAGTGATCAAATTTTCAATTCCATTTTTTTTGCCATAATCACAAAGCAATCAAAGACACAAAATGGCAGTTTCAATTGTCCAAATGGCAATAGGACTGAAAATTGTCCTATTAGAACCTGTAAAAAAAAAAATCTTGCAATGAAATGTCAGGAGCTTTTTTACGTTCTTGATTTCCTTATCAGTAAACTGCATAGAAGCTATTAATTTACTGCCCCATTTTGCCTTCACAATCCACTAAATTCTGGTGATCATTTGAACTCATGGGTGCTAGATTGCTTTGTTTCTGGTAATTACTGTTTATTGTTTGTGTGATTTCCACACAGTTCCAAATAGTTACTAGTTGAAACCAACTGAGCAGTAAAATATTCAACATAAACAAACTTTGAAAATGTGTTAGACAAACCTAGAACAGTTGGAGTGAAAAACAAGTCTAGGACATCTCTTCTGCCACTACAGTATATCAAGTAAAGTAAGGCTTAGTTTTCCCTTGAGCATTACACAGGTTGGTGACCATAAACATGCTTGCCACATGAGATTGTTTTTTATGCTTCAGATGCTGAGGAAAAGGAATTTGTAATTGGGGTAGTGGTGTCCCTGCAAACCTTCCTCTTGAGAGTCAGTATAATTGATTGTACATAAGATAGTATGTATTGCAGGAGATTACTAGAAATCGAGGAATTTCAGCACTTAATCTCTTTGACATAAACCATTGCCCGGCAGTCTTAGTGAAATAAATAATCTCAGGGTTTAGATACGGCTTTACAGTGAAGGAGTTAAAGATGATGATAAATTGGCCTGAAGTCAATGCTATTTCTTTGTATGTTGATATATTAAGAGGGTGGCTCTCAACATATACTATATATATCTAGGTTAGGCTATCAGTGCTTCTGTAGCATCACTAAGGAGTTTTAATTTCTTTTAAATGTAAGAAGAAAGTCTTGAAAATGGGGGCTTCTTTAAAAAAAAGTTAGTGACAATAGTGGCTTATGAGGTATTAACCTCTGCAAAATATATTGAGATATAATTTTATATTTGAGATTGAATAGATATCAATCAATGATCAACCTAGATTCCCCCCATTTCTTATTAGCAGTGGACTATTCAGGGCAGTGTATATGAGTTTATTTAAATAATACTAGTGCTTGCTAATAGATATTTACCCTTTGGCTGATAGTAGCATGAACTTTGGATAACAGCTCTTGCATGAAATAATATAAAATAATGCAGGATAGATATTAGGGTGTTACCTATTATGGATAAATAGGAATTGTGGCATTGAATTTGTTATGCCTAAATGAGTCTTATCTTGGTGCTGAAGTGATCTGGCTGTGTATAACCTGCTTTTGAGCACAAACAGTCTCCCACAAGGCATAATTGACCTGGGAATGGCAGTATCCGTAAGTGGAATTATCATGAATATATGCTATATTTCTGAGGAAGCAGACTTGTTCTGGGAAACATGTAAAAAATACTAGCACCCTCCTACAATCTTGAGACCATTAATGCTGTGTATTCTGGAAGGAGGATAGAGGGGTGCTTGAGAGTAATGTATATGGGTTTATATCATATCTGTATATGATCTATTATGGTTTAATGATACCCATTAGGAGTACTACTGTCTTTGTTATGGGATTATTTCAAGAAAAGTAATTTTTTTATACTATTACTGTACTTGTGTCACCTTGAAAAGTCCTATATCATTTGGTGGTATAAAAATTAGGTTTTTTAAAACTGAAAGCAGATACAAAAAAAACCCCACTTTTCCTACCCCTTGGTTTGGGTGGAGTTATAGCCTTATTCAATTTAGTTTCCAGTCTAATTGTAAATGATTTTATTATTGCAAACATTTACTCCAACAGAAAATGTATGTGGCTTGGATTGGGCTATGAACAAAACAGGAATCAAAATACAAAAATATCTGTTGTCACATATGGCTGGAGATTCTGGACCCACTGTGCAGCCTGTACACATGATAGTTAAATGCTTGGGATGCAGAATCTGAAGAGAATCTACACCACACCTTCTGAACATGGAGATAAATTTCACTGCAGAGAAGTCCCAAGGTTATGACCTCCAACCACATTCATGCAGGCTACAGCTGACCAGGTTCAGAAAAGTAAAGGAGTCTGGGAAAGCATGGAATGTCAGGCTCACAGGTGTAGCTTCAGTGCAAAGGTAACCAGTTGCACAAAGTGTTGAAATTAAAGATAGATAGAAAGTGGTGTGGCTAGAGTGTAAATTAAGCACACAGGACAAATAAATGCTGGGGAGCAATAAGAACACACTTTGGTACAAGGAACACTGGGGATCACAAGGAATTTTCTAGTACAGGGAACACTGGGGGTCACTGGGATCTCGCTGATACAAGGAACACTTGGGGGTCACCAGGAATGCTCACTGGAACACATGAAGTGGGGTCAGTGGCTAGGAAGAAAACCTCAACAAAATGGTGGCCATCTGCGCACAAATTATAGCTTCCGCTCATGTTCTACACCTGAAGAGAACTCCTCAGATGCATTTCACCCTTTTTGGAGCTCAATTGTAGAGGCCTCTATAATTAAGACCCTAAAAGATTGAAACACATTTGAGAAGTTCTCTGCAGGTGGAGAACAGTAGCTGGAGCCATCTTTTACCCATCTCATTCATATTTATGCAACAGGAAGTTGATATCTATATGCAGATGACCACCATTTTGTTGAAGTCTACTAGAGCCTGATGAGCCAATCCTGTCTGTTTTGCACCAGTCTATTTACATGATGATTCGACAGACACAGGTTTGGGAGGCATTTGAGCTGTGCTATTTTCATTGTTTAGGAAGAAAAACTATCACTCAGGCATTGCTTGAGTGGATGAGCCCAGCGTAAATAGAAAGGAAGGTGGCCAAGCTGGACTGGAGCTGAATTTAATTAATTGGCAGGTCAGACATGGCAATGCCGATAGTGTCCAGTCCAGGGGCAGACTGACAACTCACGGGCAATAGGGGATCATGGGGCCCCTGTGTCCTTGCCCAAACTCAAAAAAATCTATGAAAAAGGTACCAGGTGCATCTCATGGGGCCCCCTACTGACCCCGGGCCCTCGGGCAGTGCCCGAGTTTCCAAATGGTCAGTCCGCCCCTGGTCCAGTCTTATAGTACATGTCTGTAGTACAACAGGTAGCAGTAGAGCTTTGCATATTTGAGATATGGAACTACAAGTACCAGCTTACCTCATGGTATGTGGGAATACAAGTCTTTGCTGCTGATCTGTGACATATGTGTTGCAACAGTTCAGCTACAAAAATCCTTCTTTCTCCTTAATATGCAGTTTTTAGCCAACACTCTAAACCCTGTTTATATGACAAGTGCCATGTGCTTCAGTCTTTCCAATGTACTGTAAGCAGTGTCCAGGCAATGGTCTTACTTTCCAGGTGATAAAAAAACACCCATTGCTCCAAGGGAATGTTGCATCAATGACCAATCGCTTCCCTTTGGGGTCTTACACACAGCCATATTCAGTGAGACTGAATAGGGCTCATTGCCATATTCTGGCTAAATGGTTAGCACTTCCACCTGGCAGTACTAGGGTTGTTGGTTCAAATCCCAACCATGGCACCACCTGCCTGGAGTTTGCATGTTTTCCCTGTGCCTGTGTGGGTTTCCTATGGGTACTCCAGTTTCCTTCCACACTCCAAAGACATGCTGGTAGGTTAATTGGATCCTGTCTAAATTCTCCCTAATATGTATAAATGTGAGTTAGGGACTTCAGATTGTACACCCCTTGAGGTTTAGGGACTGATGTGAATGTACAATATATATGTAAAGGGCTGCATAAATTGATGGCACTATATAAGTACCTGTAATAATAAATAAATAAGATGTCCTGTAGACTTTGACCCACTTTATAGATTAATTAGCACAGTACAAGTAATTTGCAGAGGGTGTACTTCAGCTCTTGCATTGCATAAACTATCACATGAGATGCCACTTGCTTGTTTGATTTTTTTGGTGCAACACTTTCATTTACAAACAGTGCCTAGGTCAGCCATTTTTTTTCATGCAAGGCAAATATGTTGTAGCAATAATATTTTAACCCTTTCACTTGTGGAGCCATTTTTCCATTTCCATGTTAAAATTCACACTTTAGGAATAAAAATTACTTTTAATTATTAGGTTATACACAGCCAGATCACTTCAACCTTGGAAGGTGTTCCCCTTTTCCAGACCAAGCCATTATTTGCTATTCGGCACTATGCTATTTCATCTGGTAATTGCATGGTCAGGCAACGCTGTACCCAAACAAAAATGATGTCCTTTTTCACACAAATAGAGATTTTTTTTGGTGGTATTTGAGCTCTACTATTTTTGATATAAACAAAAAAAGACTTTAAAAAAAAATGAAATTTTCTACTGTCTGTTATGACAAATATGCAATCAACTCAAATTTAGTCATACATTCAGGCCAAAATGTATTCTGCTACATGTACTTAGTAAAAAAAAAACAGTACATGTGTATTATTGGTTTATGTTAACGTTATAGTGTCTACAAACTATGACATTAGAGATGAGCGAATTATTCAAAAATTCGATTCGGCTGATTCGCCGAATTCGCGAAATAAATTCGATTCGAGGCGAATATATTCGCTGCGAATTTAACTTATAAAAAGGGTGTTTCTAGGCTTCAGAGAGCCTTTATATTAGTGCAGAACACTGTACCTTTAATTTAAATGCCCTTGGAGTCTGCTGGGGAAGAGAAATAATACTGTCAGTCAGTATGACATGCAGATGAGTGCCGTCGATCTTAGAATCACCGCACACTTCACTCATTTGGGCAGTCACGGGGCCAAAACCAGAGTGTGGAGCCACAGTGTGGCGGTGGAGGCAGCAGCAATGGGAGGCCATACAGCACCCTATGACAAAATGGAACCCACCAGCAGTGTGAGGAGACCTGAAAGTGGCACATGGCAGAGTGTGGCGATGGAGAAAGCAGCAATGGGAGGCCGTACAGGGACCCATGACACACTCTGGACCTGGCAGCAGCATGAGGAGGCGGTACAGGGGCCCATGACAGATTACGGGCCTGGCAGCAGCAGTGGGCGGGCGGTGGATGCAGCAGTATTCGGAAGCCAAACACAGGCCTCGGTTAAAAAGCGGAAGCCGTCAGCAGCGTGAGCAGACGACAGAGGCACATGGCGCAGGGTGGCGGTGGAGGCAGCAGTATTCGGAAGCCAAACACAGGCCTCGGTTAAAAAGCGGAAGCCGTCAGCAGCGTGAGCAGACGACAGAGGCACATGGCGCAGTGTGGCGGTGGAGGCAGCAGCAATGGAAGGCCATACAGCACCCTATCACAAAATGGAACCCACCAACAGTGTAAGGAGACCTGAAAGTGGCACATGGCGCAGGGTGGCGGTGGAGGCAGCAGTATTCGGAAGACATACACAGGACTAGTTTAAAAAGCGGAAGCCGTCAGCAGCGTGAGCAGATGACAGAGACACATGGCGCAGGGTGGCGGTGGATGTAGCAGTATTTGGTACCCATGTGTCTCTGTCGTCTGCTCACGCTGCTGACGGCTTCCGCTTTTTAACCTAGGCCTGTGTATGGCTTCAGAATAATGCTGCCTACACCGCCACCCTGCGCCATGTGCCTCTGTCGTCTGCTCACGCTGCTGCCAGGTCCATACTGATTCATGGCCCCCTGTACCGGCTCCTCATGAACGTGGTTCAGCGGGTTTGCATCACTTAACGGCAAATCGTTGACAAACGCTGGGACGTTCAGTGTTGTGCGCATTAAGCCAGACACCAAAGGGCAGCACAGACCTGTTATTACTCGCTCAAGCATGGCTGAACAAAACCAGTCTCTACCACAAATTGGACCCAGACCTGCCCAGGGTCTCGTAAGTAGATTGCACGGAGGAGTAGAGTTCGTTATTGGAATTAACTGTGAGGGACTTTTAAACCTAGGCCTG
Source organism: Staurois parvus (assembly GCF_062004578.1). Lineage (NCBI taxonomy): Eukaryota > Metazoa > Chordata > Amphibia > Anura > Ranidae > Staurois > Staurois parvus. Next base: position 16,701,756 of record NW_028317949.1, read on the forward strand.
AGTATGGCCTTCAATTGAAGCTGCTTCTGCTCCGCCACTCTGCCATTGGACTCTTGATAGTCGTCGACCTGATGCTGCTGCTGCTGCGGCTGGTTAGTAGTTTCCTCACTGCGCTGGTGAAGAAAGCTACTCATCATCGACTGCAGACTGAGGCAGCCGCTGCTGGTGGAGCTGCCACTGCTCCTACCACCCCACCCCTCCCCTGCTGCCATGGCAGCGGAACGCGAGCGCACAGGGCCCACAGTGTCTGAGGATGGACGTTGGCGCAGAAAGGCAGAGACCAACTGACTACATAGGTGGTTTTTATAGTACTTTATTTTGGTCTCCCTCTCAGCAGGTGTGAAAAAGGCCACCATTTTTGAACGGTAGCGAGGGTCCAACAAGGTGGACAGCCAAAAGTCATCCCTCTGTCTGATGGTTATTATTCGGCTGTCGCTACGCAAGCAACCGAGCATGCTATGGGCCATTTGTGCCAAGGAATGTGAGGGACTCCCTGCCTCCATCTCCACAGCATACTGCCATGGTGCGTCTGGGTCCTCTGTCTCCTCCTCCTCCTCTACCAGATGCTCCTGCTCCTCCACTCCTGTCCGCTGAGTGGAAAAACCACCCATTTCACTCAATAATTCCTGAGCACCAATGTCCTCCTCTACCTCCTCCTCTTCTTCCTGTCCTGCCCCCACAGGGGTCATGTGGCGTTGAGATCTGTGCGCCACGTCTACCGCACCCTGACCAGCCATTGTTAACAGCATTTGTTCCAGGACGTGCAACAGAGGAATGACGTCGTTCATCCCATAGTCCTGCCGACTCACGAATAGCGTGGCCTCCTCAAAGGGCCTGAGCAAGCGGCAGGTGTCACGCATGAGCTGCCAATGGCTGACATCTAAGTTACACAGGGGAGTATCTTTATCCGCTTGTAACATCAGGAAATCGGTGATGGCCTTTCGCTGTTCGTAAAGGCGGTCTAACATATGTAGGGTTGAATTCCACCTTGTTGCAACGTCGCAGATCAGGCGATGTTGTGGAATTCCGTTCTGCCGCTGCAGCTCAAGGAGGGTGTGCTTTGCGGTGTAGGAATGGCTGAAATGCATGCAAAGTTTACGTGATATTTTAAGGATGTCTTGCAGTGGGATGGTGGATTTTAGGAACCGCTTGACAACCAGATTGAACACGTGAGCCATGCATGGCGCAACCTTCCTTGACGCAGAGCAGACACCATGTTCTTTCCGTTGTCGGTCAACATGATTCCGATTTTCAGTTTGCGCGGAGACAGCCATCTGTCGATTTCTCTGTTCATTACACTCAGAAGTTCCTCCACTGTGTGACTACGTTCGCCAAGGCATACCAGGTGCAGCACAGCGTGACACCGTTGCGCCCTGCACATGTGATATGCCGGTCGGGTAATGGGACTTGGCACGGGGGTGGCGGCTGAGGACACGGCGGAAAAAGAGGTGGTAGAGGCGGACATCTTTGCTGGACCAAGGACGTGCAAACGTGGAGACAAAAGCGGTGTGACCTGTCCAAGTTGCTGGTGCGGCTGTGCCGGCACCACGTTCACCCAGTGGGCCGTAAATGACATGTACTGTCCCTGACCGTAGTTACAGCTCCACACGTCGGCGCTGCCGTGCACTTTGGCAGAGACCGACATGCTCAAAGACTGGCCCACCATCTCTTCTACATGTGAATTCAGGGCAGGCACTGCCTTTTTGGCGAAGAAATGTAGGCTTGGCACTCTCCACCGCGGCTCGGCACAAGCCATCATTTCTCGGAAAGGTGCTGAGTCCACCACTTGGAAAGGGAGGGACTGCAGCACCAGCAACTTGGACAGGAGGACGTTCAGCTTCTGCACCGTCGGGTGCGTGCTCGCAAACTGTTGTCTCTTGGAAACGGATTCCAAGAAAGACTGCTGACGGAATCCGTGAAGAGGAGTAGCAGGAGAAGGAGCATCTGAACGAGCGGAAGATGCCAACGAGTGACAACTCCCCTCAGCAGAGGTGTTGGAGCCTTGACTTGCTGATAGAGGGCGATTGACGTCGGGTGACGGAGCAAGTAACGGAGCGGGTGATGGAGCGGGGGGCTGGGGCAGGCAGAACCGCCGTATCTTTATCACGGTTTTCCCAGGCCACCGAATGGCGACGCTGCATATGCTGACGCAACGCTGTAGTCCCAACATGGGCCCCCTGGCCACGCTTGACTTTCTGGCCACATAGTCGACATACGGCTACGTTTACTTCCTCGGGCGGCTTGACGAAAAATTGCCATACCGCCGAATAGGAAACTTTGCCCCCGCTACTCCTCACTGGCTGACTGCTACTTCCTCCGTGCACACCGGCACCACTACTGGCCGTGGTGGTAGGCTGCAGTGGAGCTGGTGCTCTACTCCGTGGCCGTTTGCCTCCACTGACACTGCTGCAACCCTGCTGCCTCCTGGGCAACCCACCGACTGTTTTGCTCGCGGCCAAGCTGGCACCCTATTCTCCTGATGATGCGGAAGCAATAGCCTGATGACGACGAGGTTGCCAAGTGCGATCAGCCTCATCATCATCAATTAGGGTCTCCGCGTCACTACTAGCCCCCTTGGTTGCGTGTGGGTCAGGAGACAGACCTGTCTCTAGACCGGCTACTGAGCCACTCTCCTCGCCAGTACTTCTTCGCCTGGTTGCTGAAGAGGCGGATGTCTCCCCCCGTTCCTGACCACACTCTGTTAGCTCTTCCTCACTGTACAGTGGGGCTGAGCCCACAGCATGCGATACTTCGCTTGGTGAGGGAACACCAAAGGACAGGGGCAGGTAGAGGACACGTGATTTCAGTGGGCTTGCTCCCGGGCCATGCCAACTAACGGTTGTGTCTGACGTACCCACCGACCGTTGGCTGTAGGTGTCAGAGGTGACCTGGGAAGAGGAAGACGACCGAGTCAACCAATCGATGATGGCAGGGTTGTCGGTGGAGACACGACCGCTGGATGACACCGGGAGCGCTGGCCTCTGGCTGCGACTATTGCTGCCTCGACCCCTTCCTCTGCTGCCACGTCTGCTCGCTCCTGAAACATTGCCTCCTCTGCCACTCCTCTGCGTGTTGTCTGACATACTCTTTAATTCAATAGTGGTTGTGAAGCAGAAAGTAACGATTCTGTGTCCCTGAGTAACAATTCTGTGTCCCCGAGTAAAGATTCTGTGTCCCCGAGTAACAATTCTGTGTCCCCGAGTAACGATTCTGTGTCCCCGAGTAACGATTCTGTGTCCCCGAGTAACGATTCTGTGTCCCCGAGTAACGATTCTGTGTCCCAGAGTAACGATTCTGTGTCCCTGAGTAACGATTCTGTGTCCCTGAGTAACGATTCTGTGTCCCTGAGTAACGATTCTGTGTCCCTGAGTAACGATTCTGTGTCCCTGAGTAACGATTCTGTGTCCCTCAGTAACGATTCTGTGTCCCTCAGTAACGATTCTGTGTCCCTCAGTAACGATTCTGTGTCCCTGAGAAACGATTCTGTGTCCCTGAGTAACGATTCTGTGTCCCTGAGTAACGATTCTGTGTCCCTGAGTAACAATTCTTTGTCTGTCCCTGAGTAACGATTCTGTGTCCCTGAGTAACGATTCTGTGTCCCTGAGTAACGATTCTGTGTCCCTGAGTAACGATTCTGTGTCCCTGAGTAACGATTCTGTGTCCCTCAGTAACGATTCTGTGTCCCTGAGTAACGATTCTGTGTCCCTGAGTAACAATTCTGTGTCCCTGAGTAACGATTCCGTGTCCCTGAGTAACGATTCTGTGTCCCTGAGTAACGATTCTGTGTCCCTCAGTAACGATTCTGTGTCCCTGAGTAATGATTCTGTGTCCCTGAGTAACGATTCTGTGTCCCTGAGTAACGATTCTGTGTCCCTGAGTAACGATTCTGTTTCCCTCAGTAACGATTCTGTGTCCCTGAGTAACGATTCTGTGTCCCTGAGTAACGATTCTGTGTCCCTGAGTAACGATTCTGTGTCCCTCAGTAACGATTCTGTGTCCCTGAGTAACGATTCTGTGTCCCTGAGTAACGATTCTGTGTCCCTGAGTAACAATTCTGTGTCCCTGAGTAACAATTCTGTGTCCCTGAGTAACAATTATGTGTCCCTGAGTAACAATTCTGTGTCTGTCCCTGAGTAACGATTCTGTGTCCCTGAGTAACAATTCTGTGTCCCTGAGTAACAATTCTGTGTCCCTGAGTAACGATTCTGTGTCCCTCAGTAACAACTCTGTGTCCCTGAGTAACGATTCTGTGTCCATGAGTAATGATTCTGTGTCCCTGAGTAACGATTCTGTGTCCCTGAGTAACGATTCTGTGTCCCTGAGTAACAATTCTGTGTCTGTCCCTGAGTAACAATTCTGTGTCTGTCCCTGAGTAACGATTCTGTGTCCCTGAGTAACAATTCTGTGTCCCTGAGTAACAATTCTTTGTCTGTCCCTGAGTAACAATTCTGTGTCTGTCCCTGAGTAACGATTCTGTGTCCCTGAGTAACGATTCTGTGTCCCTCAGTAACAATTCTGTGTCCCTCAGTAACAATTCTGTGTCCCTCAGTAACAATTCTGTGTCCCTGAGTAACAATTCTGTGTCCCTGAGTAACAATTCTGTGTCCCTGAGTAACGATTCTGTGTCCCTGAGTAACAATTCTGTGTCCCTGAGTAACGATTATGTGTCCCTGAGTAACGATTCTGTGTCCCTGAGTAACGATTCTGTGTCCCTGAGTAACAATTCTTTGTCTGTCCCTGAGTAACGATTCTGTGTCCCTGAGTAACGATTATGTGTCCCTGAGTAACGATTCTGTGTCCCTGAGTAACGATTCTGTGTCCCTGAGTAACAATTCTTGGTCTGTCCCTGAGTAACGATTCTGTGTCCCTGTGTAACGATTCTGTGTCCCTGAGTAACGATTCTGTGTCCCTGAGTAACGATTCTGTGTCCCTGAGTAACAATTCTGTGTCCCTGAGTAACAATTCTGTGTCCCTGAGTAACAATTCTGTGTCTGTCCCTGAGTAACGATTCTGTGTCCCTGAGTAACAATTCTGTGTACCTGAGTAACAATTCTGTGTCCCTGAGTAACAATTCTGTGTCCCTGAGTAACGATTCTGTGTCCCTCAGTAACAACTCTGTGTCCCTGAGTAACGATTCTGTGTCCATGAGTAATGATTCTGTGTCCCTGAGTAACAATTCTGTGTCCCTGAGTAACGATTCTGTGTCCCTGAGTAACAATTCTGTGTCTGTCCCTGAGTAACAATTCTGTGTCTGTCCCTGAGTAACGATTCTGTGTCCCTGAGTAACAATTCTGTGTCCCTGAGTAACAATTCTGTGTCCCTGAGTAACAATTCTGTGTCTGTCCCTGAGTAACAATTCTGTGTCCCTGAGTAACGATTCTGTGTCCCTCAGTAACAATTCTGTGTCCCTCAGTAACAATTCTGTGTCCCTCAGTAACAATTCTGTGTCCCTCAGTAACAATTCTGTGTCCCTGAGTAACAATTCTGTGTCCCTGAGTAACGATTCTGTGTCCCTGAGTAACAATTCTGTGTCCCTGAGTAACGATTATGTGTCCCTGAGTAACGATTCTGTGTCCCTGAGTAACAATTCTGTGTCTGTCCCTGAGTAACGATTCTGTGTCCCTGAGTAACAATTCTGTGTCCCTGAGTAACGATTCTATGTCTCTGAGTAACGACTCTGTGTCCCTGAGTAACGATTCTGTGGCCCTAAAGTCTCTGTGGCCCTAACTCTGTCCCTAATACAGACAGGTCTGTCTCTCTTGAATGACCGGAGGCTAATGGAGAATTCTAAGATATCTGCGATTTATAGCTCCACCATTACACAGTGCTGGCTGGCTGGCTGCTGATTGGCTAATGCGATCACATGTCATGAATGAATGCATTATGGGTCAGCGCGCCTTGTCTGCGCGCCTTCCCAGAGATCCCCGCTCCGTCGCCACACATGTCGCCACCATTTTTGGGAAAATTCGATTCGTGCATCGAAGTTTGCTAATTTTCGGATTCGGCGCGAATCGAATTTTTCCTAATCTTCGAAACGAATTCCACTTCGCCATGTTCGATTCGCTCATCTCTATATGACATATATTAGAATGTACACATCTTTTACTTTCTGATCACATTTCTTGAGGTGCTAAAATTCCAGGGAAGTACAACCACTCCCCCCAAATGACCACTTTTTGGAAAGTAGACACCCCAAGGAATTTGGTGAGAGGCATGTTGAGTCGATAGAAGATTTTAATTTTTGCCACAAATTGTTGGAAAATATTTTTTTTCGTTTTTATGCAAAGTTGTCACTTAAATGATATATTGCCTACATATGCCATGGATATATGTTGGAATAACACCCCAAAACACTTATGCTATCACTCCTGAGTATGGGGATTCTATATGTGAGAGATGTTTTGACATCCTAGCCACATACAGGTCCCCAAAATCCAATAACCACCTTTAGGCTTTCAAAAAGCATATTTCCTTATGTCACTTCCTCACTACCTAGCACAGATTTGGAGGCCCTGAAATGCCAGGATAGTACAAACAATCCTTCAAATGATCCCCTTTCTGGAAAGTAGACACCCCAAGCAATTTGATAAGATGCATGCAGAATATTTTGCAGATATAGTTTTTGCCACAGGGTTTTGATAAGAAAAAATACATTTTTGTTTTCTTTCTTCATTTTTCAAAAACATGTGGCAACAAATGTCATCTGAAAAATACTCACAATGCCCCTCTAGTGCTAGAAATACTGCCCTTGTTCTGATGTTCACAGTGATACATCACATGCATGGTGCAATCTCTGATTACATACCGAAAAGGGACTGCTGCTGCCCTTTGCGGGTGGGGGTAGGGATTTTATTTATTTTGATGTTTTTACACTGTCCCTTTAATTTTTTAGCACTTTTATTGTCATCCCCTCTGTTAGCAATAGGCAATTAAACTATAGATCTCTGATCTGCCCTTAAAGCATCTGATCGCACCAAGATTGCAGTGATCAGATGCTTTCCCAGTTTAAAAATTGCTCTATTTCTATCCAGGGAAACATAAATGATGAAATGCTGGTAGTTTCTGGTTTCTTAGACCATAGAGATAATTGGGGCCATTCCAGTCTCCAATCAGCTCTATGGTCAGCCAGAAGAACTGCATTCTTAGGTTCCCTGGTGGAGCAGGAGAGCCTGAGAAATCTGTGGAAGGCAGCGGGGGGTGCTCCCATCCTGCTGCATGTAAAAGTGATCTAGTAGTTAATTAGCCACTAGGATTGCTTTTACATGAAAGCTGACTGTTGGATAAAAGTAATGATACCAAGATGAGGCCTGCAGCTGCAGGCCTCATCCTGATATAACCACTCAAAGTCCAGTGATGTACCAGTACATTGCTGGTCCTTGTTGGACATATATGTAACAGCAGAGAACATGGGCATATGATGAATTGGGTCTTGGACCAATATACCTACAATTTATTCTTTTTGTAACACCTATGTTGAGGGTTAGGCCCAAAAAAGTTTTACATTTGGAAACGGTGATAGGTTTCAATGCAAATTGACTGTCAGGAGCTGAATTTGAGAGGGTGATTATGTATTGTTGTGCATATAAATTGCTTTGGCTAACAATCAAATGATACAAATCTGTGAAAAAACAGCAAAGGGACTAAATGCTAGTGATAGCAGTGAATGGGGATGATCCTGCTAACACTACCTTTTTGGGGACATTAAAATAAGGAGGCACTAGTATCATTCTGTTCATGATCAATATATTGATCAATACAAACACTAAACTAGTAATGGGGATGATCTGCAACCTATAGCATGAGTGTGATAGTGTGTAGGCAATCTAACGCTTACCATGGCTGGGAGGGGTGCTAACTGACCCTGATGTTATCTGATGTCGCAAGTGGCAGTAATACAGTAATCAGTGAAACATTCTATATACTGGCACTGTACTAATGGCACTGGCTGGGTGACGGGGTGATCAAAGGGTTAATGGGGCAATCAAAGCCTTAAATGTGCTAACACGTGGTTATACAATGTGGTGTTCTTTCTTCTCTCCCTGGACCAACGGGCTTGTGTGCTGGAAATAGAAAGTGACTTAAAAAGTGTTACTTTTATTTTTTTTTCCATAATATTTATTGAAAAACTCAGAGCATACAGCAGAAACAAGCATTACAGGGGAGCACAGATGCATACAATACTTGACAAAATGTAAGTAACAATCAGCAAGATATAAAAACATTATCGGGTAGCAAGGGTAATAATGCATGAAGAAAGGCACATCTGGTTTCAGTTCGCAGAACAGTGTAGTGGAGTCGCGACAATGGTAGAATTGGTGATATAATGCCGCAGTTACCAAGCAAAAGCCAATGAAGGGGCAACAGTGTCAGGAGAGCGCATTGTCATTATGTAAGGAGATCGCAGGAAGTTGGGTATAAAGGCATAGCCCCTGCTGATATGCAATTGAGTTAACCCAAGGGAAGCTGCCACTATATGTGTGAAAAGCTAGGGAAGAAAGAGATGTCGCGGTTAGGGAGCAAATAGGTGTTAGCACTCCTACAAGCAGGTTGGTGTATCCAGAAATAAAGAGGAAGAGGAGAAGAAAATAAGCTGTGAGTGGAGTAGTGAGAAGATGGGGATGAAGGAAGTAATAATCATAAAAGGAGGGGAAATAGAAAGAAGAGAAAGAGAAAAGAAAAAAAAAAAAGGGGGGGGGAGGAATGGGTAAATGGGAAAGGGAATGACAGGGAGGGGGTAAGGGGGGGTATGAGGGCATATGACGTGCCTTCACTAGAAACTGCCAGGGAAGGACATGCGTCTAGAAAATCCTGAGTAGGGGCGAGAAGGGAACGACTGCATACATAGTACGGTATGACTAGAGCTTTCAACAATGAGGGGCTGCAAAACCAGGGATCCCTAGCAGAAACGAAAATGAACAAAGAGCCGACAATGCACCAGGAGTACTACGGGACACAAGAGGTATGCAAAGTCAATCAGCCAGGCCCAGGAGGGAGCGGTATTCAGGGGACGTTCGGAAATGCGTCCAACAGGACCAAGTATGGGAGAATTTAGTAGGGTTGTCCAAAGATGAGGCAATCAACTCTTCCATTTCGGCAATTCTGTCAATGCGCAAGAACCAGTCTCTTAGTGTGGGTGAATGGGTAGATCTCCAAAGCACTGGCAAACAATGTTTAGCCGCCGTGAGCATGTGCATTGCCAGAGATTTGGAATATAGACGTTTGGGGAGCAGAGTATGGTGAATGAGGAGTTGGGCCGGAGAATATTCAATATCAATGGCTGACAGTGAAGAAGTGATTCGATGCACCTCCCGCCAAAAGGGCTGGATAATGGGGCAATCCCACCAAATGTGAAAAAAGGATCCAACAGGAGCTCCACATCTCCAACAACTACAAGATTTGGAAGGGTAAAAATGGTGAATTCTAGAAGGCGTATTGTACCATCGGGACACCAGCTTATAACCATTTTCCTGGGCTGAGACATTCAGGGAGCATTTATGGGAGTATGTAAAGATTTGTTCCCAGTCTGAGGGAGAGAAGTCAATGTTTAAGTCTCTTTTCCCCGCAATACAGGCCGGGAGTGAATCGAAGGGTCTGTCAGCAAGGAGAAGCAAATAGGTAAAGGATATTAAATGTCTCTGTCGTTCAGCTTTAGAGCAGATTGACTCAAATGAGGTGAGCAGGCGAGTCCATTTAGAGCGATATGTAATAGAGAGTAGAAAATGTCTAATTTGAAGATAGGCCCAAAAGGGAAAAGTATGGTCCCCCATGGTGCTAGCCAAGGAAGAGCAAGTCTTCAGCTGACCTTTGTGGAAGAAGTGGTTTGCCAAAACTTGAGTATGTGGCCAATGAGCTGAGGGAAAGGATTTATGCATGCCTGGAGGGAAGTCCGGATTAAAGCGAAGAGACGTTAGGGGGTTGGGGACATCTAAAATAGAGGCCAATTTACAGGCCAAGCGAAAGATTTTTAGGGAAGGACTGTTGATTGGATGTGTGAGGAGATCTGGAGGAACATGCTTGGGCAGAAGCCACGGGATCGTTGCCAAGGGGGGAGAGGAGCAGGAATGTTCCAATTGAACCCACGCTTTGGTGGTAGAATGAATGTTCCAGTCAATTATCCTAATGAGATGACAGGCCCAGTGGTATCGTTGTAGATCGGGTAATCCGATCCCCCCTTTGGATTTAGGAAGCACGAGTTGGGAAAAGGCAATACGTGGCCGTTTATGATTCCAAAGAAAGAGAAAGCATAATCATCTACATGAGGCAAAAAAGGCGGGTGGCAAGTAGATAGGCAAGGTTTGGAACAAATAAAGAAGGCGCGGGAGAATGTTCATCTTTAGTTATGCATCCCTACCAAACCAGGAGAAACACGGGCGATGCCACTTGGTTAAGTCTGCTCGGAGGGCCCTAAGGGTTGGGAGAAAATTTTTAACATAAAGGTCCGAAAGGTTGCTCGTGAGTTGTATCCCCAAGTAAGTAAGGGACTCCTGTTTCCAATGGAATGGGAACTGCGACTGGCAAAAGGAGACCAGGTCTGGAGGGAGAGTAATATTGAGGGCGTAGGATTTAGAATAATTAATTTTCAGATTGGAAATGTATTGAAAGGAGGAAAAATCCTTGAGTATATTGGGTAAAGTGATCCAGGGCTCTGATAGGAACAGTAAAATATTGTCTGCGTAAGCAGCAAGCTTATATTCCTTGTTTGCCATGGAAATGCCTTTAATATCGGGATAAGAGCGAAGTTTACGTAACAGAGACTCTAGGGAGATCACAAAAAGGAGCGGGGATAGGGGGCAGCCTTGGTGTGTACCGTTTCCAAGAGGGAATGGTTTAGAAAGATGTCTGTTCATGTGCACCTGGGCAGTTGGGCCCGAGTACAGTGCCATGATAAAATTTATCATAGTGACCCCTAGTCCAATCACCTGTAAGGAGGCTCTTAAATAGTCCCAAGAGACTCTGTCAAAAGCCTTTTCGGCATCTAGAGAGAGGATAAATCCAGGATTACGGGAGTTGTGAAGGCAGTGGAGGAGATTGAGTGCCTTGATGGTGTTGTCACTTGCTTCTCTTCCCGGGATGAAGCCCACTTGGTCTAAATCAATCAAGGAAGGTAGCAGTGGGAGAAGACGGTTTGCTAAAATGTTTGCAAAGATTTTGATGTCAACATTCAATAGAGAGATGGGTCTGTAATTGGTAACCAAAGAGGCATCTTTCCCCTCTTACATACAACACTATGGGAGTCTTTTTTTCTCACCTCTTTATGGGGATCGCTTGAGAGGCTACCCGGTCCAACATCGGTAGGAGGGGGGATACCACCACTGTTGTTACTACTCCTAGATTAGGTCTAAAAAGGGATCAATACCTCTCCGTTGAATGCTGTTTTGATGTGAATTGGTCCCTAGGGGCCACAGCGTGGAGGTGAGCAGGCATGCTAGCCGGTGGTGGATATGTTTGTTAAGGGGATCACCAAACCTGTCACCAACTATTGTTTGAACCAAGTCGTTTGCACCAAGTTGTATTGCTGGACGATACACAGAGTTTCATTGGACTGTTTTTTGTTTAGTTCACATTTGTATGACACCTTTGTCCGTTTTTACCTTTATATATTTTTTTTTTTTGATAATGTCATTTTTTTTACTTATGCATTTGATACACTCACCTGTTGTTTCTCATATTGTGGATTACGTTCTTTATGTGGTACTATATATTTTGATCACATGTTTGGTGCCACTTTTCACGTTTATGCTTATTTATTATTTGTGTGCTCACTTTGATTATTTATTCACCATTGTTGGTCTGGTTCACTTGTATATATTTTATATACAGGAGGCACTTAGCCCCCCCTGTTCACTTTGTTTTGGCGGTTTTCCTACCACATTTATTTACTTGGTTTTATCTATGATTATAAATGTAATAAGTGATTACTACCTTTTGCCCACATCAAAATCAGGCCTTGTTGTTTTTCTCTCAGTTATAGAATATTAATAACGAATATATACTGTGCTGAATAATAAGAGTAAATGAATAAAAAGGAAATAGAAATCTAATTTATTTACACAGCAAAGAAGCTGACTACTAATCAATTATGACAAAATAAATAGTAGCCGGTATAACTTTAAATGTATTAATATTACAATGCAAATAAATAATGTTACCACTACAAAGAGACTACAAGAAAGAAATAGTTACAGGAAAAAAAAAAAGAAAAGAGACAGAGCAATGGTGATATATTACACACAGACACCCTGATGTTCTGAGGTCTGGCTTCGGAAGGCACGCAAGGACATAGAGGACGTGTCTCTCTTGTTTTATACACTTTCCAAAAGACCATCCCTAGACCCACCCACCCAAGTAAATTCACACATTTATCTTAACCTCCAAGGAGTGGGCAATGGTCAGTTTAATTAAACGAAAGAACAGGAAATTCCAGTTGCCTTCCATCCCCCTCACCTCAATTGAGTCTTTTGAAGTGTAATCCGCCACAGTCACAATAACCTTCATGAAGGTGAAAATTACCATAGGCCCAAAATTGCCATTGCAACTTCAATATTGATTTTTTTCCCCCTGAGTGTTTCACGCTACAAAACGCTCAGGTGTGAATGCAGCCTGCACAGCTGCACCAGATTCTGAGTGTTCCAGTTTTAGTAAAACTACCCCAATATATTATAGAGTTTTTAGTAAAATATTAAAATATGAAGTCACATTGAGTAAATACTGTAGATACTAAACATGCCAAGCCCTAATATTATGTGTGCCTTTGAAACTATGGTACCAAAAACTGTCTATAGGTGATGCTTTAAAAGCCTATGCAGGTCATTAATCTAGAGTTAGCATTCAATGATGGCCCCAGAAATATTGTTTTCACTCGGAAATTTGCAACCATACATAGGTGCAGTGCAATCATCATATTCGTATGTAGACATGATAAATTCATATGTGTATGTAAATTCATATGTGTATGTTTATAGGGGCAAAGGGCGTATTTTATATTTTACTAAGTTTAATTTCTTCAAACATTTTTCAATTTATTGCTATAACATGTGAGCTGGTAAAGTTACAGGTTCTCTTTAGGGTTAAATTAGGGGTATTGGTAGTACCCTGGGCCAATTGGAATTTCTGAGCATTCCAGTTTAATTTGCTTCACCAATGGAATCAGTTCCTGCCAAAGATGGTGATGAAATCACAAACTTGGTAGATGGGGTACCAAAATTTGTTGTTGGGCAGGCCCTTGAATCCTAACAAAGATACCATACTTACCATCAATGCCAGTCTCAAGGCCTGAGGGCTCATCTCCACGAACTCTATTCCCAGCAGTGATAGCCACAATACACAAAAGCTAGCTCCAATCAGTTAGAGATGAAGGCACTGTTTAAATCTCAAGACATTCAAGAAAGCACTGCATGACCAGAATGTAAGAGTCCTATCAGACAATAAAACATCTGTAGCCTCTTTAACCAAGCCGGGTGGAATGAGAAGTCTTCCTCCCCTGAACATATACTCACAGATTTTTTTTTTCTTGGGGGGGGGGGGGGGGGGCAGAAAAGCATGTAGAACATTTGTTAGTTTGTTATCTGCCAGGGAGAGCAGGGGAGTAGAATGTCTTGGCAGACAGCTTGAGTTACAAGTTCAGTTACTGAAACAAGTGCAATCTGAATCACATACTGTATATCTTAAAAAAGATCTTAAGGGGAATTCTGGAAGTAGATGTAAAAGAGACTGTCAAAAAGTCTGTCACTGTTTTTCTTTAGCTTCCAAGACGCTTGGATTCTCAGTCAGGATGCTGTGCAGAATTCCTGGAGATTTAGTAGGGTATATATTTTTCCACTAAAAGCCTTTACTCTGTTTGTACTGTTTAAGATCCATCAAGAAGGATTCATGTCAATATCATCAACCATGTTGGCCCAAGAGATCATGCATTCCTCTGTTAGGCAGTATAAAAATTGTAGCCTGTAATTAATACCTTATTGAAAGCAAGAAAACCATCAACAAACTTTTCTTATATTCAAGTGTGGAAATATTTGAAGATATGGCAAAACCTGGAGGGGTATGTCTGTTCCACACACATTGGGGTTGATTTACTAAAACTGGAGAGTGCAAAATTTGGTGCAGCTCTACATTGAAACCAATCAGCTTTTAATTTCAGCTTGTTCAATTAAGTTTTGGCAATAAAACCTGAGAGCTGATTGGTTTCTTTGCACAGCTGAACCAAATTTTGCACTCTCCAGTTTTAGTAAATCAACCCCATTGCATGTTCATGTTCAGCTCTATCTGTTGGATTACCAATTAGTGTGCCAATTTCTCAAGACAATGTTGAAGTTTAGACTTCCGTTATTTTTTTTTATAAAAACGGCACTTACCTCTCGTCTTGGAAGCATTTATTATCACTACATTTTCTCTGATAGAATCTTGCTCACTATGGTGCCTGATTTTAATAATAGTTTTTCTAATGGCAATAGCAACTGCCAAATAAGTTTCATAACTGCATGCATTTCCTGCAGCGTGACTTTCTATTTAGTACATTCTGGGGCTGAGCCAACTGTTTAGTATAAACCTAGGTTTGGACTGAACTTTTATCAATCCTGGCTCCCTGTTCAGCAGGAGCTGAATATTACATATAGAAGTGGCATTTATACTGCTTCTACATATGACGGCTTCCAGCTGTCAATGATTACTAAGGAAGGGAAACCGCTGGAACCTGCCTCTTCCCTAACTATCACTGACTTCAACATCCCTATTGACTTACACAGTCAGGAATCCCAGCCCCATAAGGAAAGGTAAGAGATAGTGGTGAAATCACAGTTCAAATATGGCTCTTGGCCATATATGGTCAATGATGTCACCACTATCCCCACCCCTTCCTTTACATAGGCAATGAAGGTTTGATGAACTGTAATTCATTGGAGTAGATATAAAGATATCAAAACTCATCGGAGTAGAATTGGAATTGGCTGTGTGCACCAGGTCCATCTGTTTTTTTCTCTCGATGAGTCAATGGGCAGCAGGCATCATGATTGACTATGACTATACAATGAGGGGCTTTTTGGTATTCTTATTTTTTTAATATAGGGCTTGTAAAAAGTTTGGTTGACTTTATTTATAGGTAACATTTTTTAGTGAATGAGTAGTGGCACTACGTACCTCTTACTCATTCACATAGGGGTGGTGAAATCTAGGGGTCCTCTTATTTTTAAAGGGAGTTTCCATATTCTTACAGTACAAGCCCGCAGACCCCACAACCACCAGGCCTGGGCTGTGGGGAAGAGGACCTTGTCTGTATCAACATGGGGACAAGATGCTTTATCATGGGGGCTGTCAGGAATGGACTTTCCAGTAATGGTGGGACCCACCTGCCTTGTGGGCTGCAGTACCAAGGCTGGCCAGCGGGTGCTCCCGGCAATCAGAGACTCAACCCTGCAGCCAGCCTAACACCTGAAACTGCTTATGCAGGTGTATTTAAGTAATGGCCAGACCTGCAGTCTTTGCCTTGGTGTGTGTGTTTTTCCTGGGCACTGTATCTTGTTCCTGCATTCCTGTTCCTGTTCCTGTCTCTGTCTGACTCGGTGCCCACTGCCTTGCCAGATGACGCGGTGCCCGCTGTCGAGCCAAATGACCTGATGCCTGGTGACCCGATGTCTGCTGTCAGGCCAGATGATCCAATGTCTGACCCAGTGCCCGCGGTCATGCCAGTTGACTCGGAGCCCACTGTCGTGCCTGGTGACTCGGTGCCCACTGCCTTGCCAGATGACGCAATGCCCGCTGGCGAGCCGAATGACCTGATGCCTGGTGACCCAGTGCCCGCTGTCATACCTGGTGAACCGATGCCCGCCGTCGAGCCAGACCATCCCATGCCTGATGACCCAGTGCCCGCTGTCATGCCTAGTGACCCGATGCCCGATGTCGGGCCAGACGATCTAATGTCTGACCCAGTGCTCACGGTCATGCCAGTTGACTCGAAGCCTACTGTCGTGCCTGGTGACTCGGTGCCCACTGCCTTGCCAGATGACGCGGTGCCCACTGGCGAGCCAAATGACCTGATGCCTGGTGACTCGGTGCCCACTGCCTTGCCAGATGACGCGGTGCCCGCTGGCGAGCCAAATGACCTGATGCCTGGTGACCCAGTGCCCGCTGTCATACCTGGGGGGCCCGATGCCTGTCGCCCCGCCTAGGGGCCCGATGCCTGTTGCCCTGCCTGGGGGTTCGGCGCCCGCCGCTCCGCCTGGGGGCCCGGCGCCCACCGCTCCGCCTAAGGGCCCGGCGCCCGCCGCTCCGCCTGGGGGCCCGGCGCCCCGGCTGGGGGCCCGATACCCGCCGCTCCGCCTGGGGGCCCGATGCCTGTCGCCCCGCCTGGGGGCCCGATGCCTGCTGCTCTGCCTGGGGGCCCGGTGCCCGCAGCTCCACCTGGGGGCCCGTCGCCCCGCCTGGGGGCCCGGCGCCCGCTGCTCCACCTGGGGGCCCGGCGCCCGGTGCCCCGCCTGGGGGCCCGATGCCCGTCACCCCGCCTGGGGGCCCGATGCCCATCGCCCCCGCCTGATGTGCCTCTGCCCGGAGTCCAGCTCGATGTGCCTCTGCCCAGTGTGCCGCTGCCCGGAGTCCTGCCCGGTGTGCCGCTGCCCCGAGTCCTGCCCGATGTGCCAGTCTTTGATATCCAGCCAGTTACCAGACCCGGGCGGTGGAACATTTTGCCCAGCTAGGACTGTTTGGAGCATCCTGAGGCCGCTCCTTGAGGGGGGGGTACTGTCAGGAATGGACTTTCCAGTAATGGTGGGACCCACCTGCCTTGTGGGCTGCAGTACCAAGGCTGGCCAGCGGGTGCTCCCGGCAATCAGAGACTCAACCCTGCAGCCAGCCTAACACCTGAAACTAATTATGCAGGTGTATTTAAGTAATGGCCAGACCTGCAGTCTTTGCCTTGGTGTGTGTGTTTTTCCTGGGCCCTGTATCTTGTTCCTGCATTCCTGTTCCTGTCTCTGTCTGATTCGTTGCTGACCCTGCCTGATTCCGGACCTCTGCTGACTTCTCCTGTTTCATCCCTGGCTTGTGACCCCGACCATTCTCTGCCTGACCCCCTGTACCTACCTGCCCGATTGTTATTGACCCGGCCTGCCTGACGACGCTTGCATTGTATGTATTATCTGTGGGTGGTTTGGTTCGTTTGCACTGTGTTATGTTTTAGTATTGCACTGCGTTTATGTTTGTATTGTTAGTGTTAATAAATTATATTGCTTATAACTTATCTGAAGCCTGCGTTTCCCTTCATCAGTCACATACCTCTGGTCACACCCTGGAGCCCTGACGGGCCCTGACAATACCCACCACCATGTTGAGGGTATGTGGTCTGTTATGGTTGGGGAGGCTCATGCTTGTCCCCCTTTTTTGGCCAGGCAGGCTGCATGCTCATATTAAGGGTCTGGTATGGATTTTCAAGGGCAATCTCATTCCTTTATTTTGTTTTTTTACTCAAAGGTTCTAGTATATATTTTTGGTGGAAAATTGCACAGTTTTTTGTGATTCTTGTTATAGGATGTGACAAAGACAAAGAAAAAAGATATAGTCTAAAAAAAAAAAAACACACACAGACCCCTGCAATGGTCCCCAAAATACATTGCAGACCCTTTCTCTGCTCTTTACTTTGGGGGACTTTTGGAGAGGGTCTATTTTACAATTTGTTTAAAACCAACATGGAAAAATAATTTCCAAGCAATTTAAAACCCTTTTTTTCCTTTGTAAATGTCCTTTTGTACATATGCCCCATTTACAGGAAGGATTAGAAAACTCCAAGGTAAGTTATTTAAAGGGATTAGGAATTTTAATGTTTTACTTTAATGATAAAAAAAAAAAATCACAGCTTCTAGCAGATTGGAATAAAAAAAATGTTTTGCATCAGTAGAAGTTCGCAAGGGCAGTGCCCACCATCACCCCCCATGCTATTATTTTGACAATTAACCCAGAAAATTCAATTTTTTTATTTACAGATTTGGTTTCTGTTAAATTTAGCGATGTTTGGGTTCAGCTTCCAAACTTGTCTGAAGTTTTCCAAACTCAAGGCAGTTTGACTTATGCCTAGTCTATTTTGATTTAATCAAATGGCCAGTTCCTTATTTTTTATCTACAATATGTACAATATTTTATTTCAACTGGGAACACAATTAACCTTTTAGCTCTCCAAAAACAGGACTAAATAATAATACAGTAATACAATCCATGTATGGGATAGTTAGTTATCTTGTGAGGGTTAGTGGGAAAAGTTGGCACCATAGAAGGCTGATATAAGGTGATGCCAGGAAAAAATGTATCAAATTATTTATAAATGATTTAAAATTCAAGAAATCCACACTTGCTCACCCTTGGAAAAATTAATCTAAAGTTGTCAGCACTTTCATTTATAAAACCAACAGTAATTTATTTTTAAATCTGTACAGTGAAGAACTTACCCTCTACTATCATCCATATACAAAAATAATAAGGGACATAGAAATCTTTTTTCATCTTCAAAAATGTTTTGTTTTTTATAATGCATGTGACACAGCATATACTGAAGTTACTTTGTTGAAAGAAATCACATTTCAGAAAAGACTATAGTTTTTAGTCATATGTTGAAATGGTACACAAAGTGTGTTTAAGTATTTAAGTAGACAGCAACTGATACAATGGTGATAAGGCAAGGAGGATGGCAGGGATGAGAGTAGGGAGGGGGATACCTGGGGTGCTCTAGTATGTCCAAAGTAAAAATGAAGGGGTAGGAGGAAAAATGGTTCCAGAGGGACAAGTCAAAACCTAGCAGAAAACACAAAGTTGCCATAATTTAGTGTACGCATAAATCTTATCATGCAGGGTGGCCTTTATTTTACAGTGGATCATGGCCTGAATGACCCTATTTTGGTCTCCGAAACACAGTTTAGAAGTTTCCTAGGCCTTTGCCAGATTGTTTAGCTGCCATGGTGACTTGCAGGAGATGTGTAAATTGCAACTTGATGAGCTTAATGGAAAAAGAGTAGAGAGTATCTCAAACACTTCAGTCCAGAATGTATGGACTAAGCGACATGTGAGTTCCCCCTTCCCTCATCCCCTAAAACAGGTTTATGGATAGTTAGGGGTGAACCTGCTTACCTGGGTGGGGACCAAATGCATTTATGAAAGTACCTTAAAGCAGTCATATTCTGTGAATATCACTTAGTTGCCATCCAGATATTAACCAACTCCTCTGGTTCTATAGTAACACTGAGGTCAGCTGATCACTTGTGTACATATGTTGGGAGGTGGTTGCACAGTTTGATGTTATTATAATCTCCAGTACTTTATTATCCAAATGCAAGTGGATCATATGAACTTGAGGTTCAATGGCTAGGGCAAATATTAGGGCTAAGATAGGGCACCCTTGCACCTCTGCTTTATGCCTCTGGTTAAAGGAATTTACTTGGCTCTAAACCCAGAGAATATAAATATGCCTGCAGACAAGAGTACAAAGATGTGATCCATTGCAGGAAGTGTTGGACACAGTCCAAATGCTTTCCTGATGTTTAACGACAACAGTCAGGTGAGGATATGTTGTATGTGAATAATATGTAAAAGTATAGAATCTCTATGAATGCTGTCATTAGCCTGGTGATACTGAAAAAAACCCAACTTGGTCGTTATGTATTAAAGATCCAATTATGGGAGTCATAATGTAAGGACTTTAGGTAACAGTTTGATATTAAAGCTGAGCAGTGTTAACGGTCTGTAATTCAACCAATTCATTTTGTCTGTTTTGGGTTTTGGTATAATTTTTTTTATAGCTGTTAGTTGTACGATTCCTTCCTGAGTAGCAAGAGGGGGAGCTAATGTATCAGCAAACTCTTTATAGTAGGTGGAATGGAGTCCATCAGGGCCTGGTCATTGAGTTTCAAAGTTTTAATTGCTTTCTCTGTTAAAATTGGTGTATGAGGCCCTTTTGATCATGAATAAGAGTCAGCAAGGTTATTTCCCTCAATTAATTTTCCAATTGCACATTTGAGAAGTTACAGTGACTCAAACTAAATTGACAGGTGCCACTCAAGGCTCCGCTGGGTCCCCTTAAGTAACAACCACTTGGAGTGCAGACAAGGACAGAGCTTGCCCCTGCTCTAGACATCTAATGAAAAAGGGAGAAGTCTTGGAAGTTGCATATCTCTGCAAAACCCCATAAGAAGTTGTATGACAACCTAAGCCTGGGCTCCAACCAGGCCATGCCCCCAATGCATTTAACTCTGCCCACAGAGCTTAATCATTCGAGCTAAGAGTAAAATGCATTGGGGTATGGACTGGTTGGAGCCCGGGCTAAGGTTGCCATGCATCTTCTCATGGAGTTGTGCAGAGATGTGCAACTTCCAGGACTTCTCCCTTTTCCATTTGACAAGCTTTGGTCAGTAAAATATCATTTGGAGAGCTGTTTCCTGAACTTTTAAAATATTTTGTACCAGGTTGCTCGTTTTAGTATCTTTAGAAAGTTTCAGGTGTATAGATTTATGGACTTTATTTAGATTACTGAGCTGGAAGGCTAAGAGGGAGTCTGCTTATTAGCTTTAATAATAATGTTATGTTGTGATCTAAGCATGGCCATTGCTGCAGACTCATCAAGCAATAAATTAAGTTCTGTGTGGGTTTTATCTAGAAGTTAGTTGGGGTGGGGTTAATCTGAAAGTTTACATGGAGGGATTGGTATTTCTGTTCTAGCCCCTTTAACAAATGGCATTTCCTTCTTTTAAATTCAGAAGGCTCTTTATACACAGGTGCCCCTGGCGACAGGTGTATGGGCCACAAAGCTGCTGGAAATATCTCTGGGATGGAATTGAATGTGAGGTATTTGCCTAGTGTGATCTGGATATCTAAGCAATAGGACAAGTTGGCCAGGAGTGCCTCATTCATGGCCCAAGTTCTATCCAAATTCCTGGGGATTAAAAAAGGGATTGTGATCAGTACAGCACTATGGTTTGTCCATGGGAGTGCAATAGGAGATAAAAGTGAGCTGAGGTGAAGAAGATGTGATTGATTCTGGGGAACATGTTATGTGGATATGAGTAAAATTTATATTGCTTGCAAATGGGGTTGTTCTCCCTCCAGGTGTTGACCAAGGAGTAGCATGTCAGTAACAATTGAAAGGAGGAAGAACATCTAGTTGTCTATTAGTGTTCCCTTCTTATGTGTGTTGGCCACTTGTAGTGGATGGGACATAAGGGGGAGTTGTGAGGAGTTGGGGGCATAGTAAGAAACCAGTGTGACCTTGGTGTCATGCAGAAGACCAAAATCAGATCAAAATGATATAACCCCCTTCGGGGCTGTAATTTTGGAGTCTAGTATACATTGTAAATGGGGTCATACAATGGAAGCCTAATAATATGCCCCCATGTTTTGTTGGGGCATATGATACATACATGTGTAGATACAGGGGGCTGAAATATCTGGGAGTAGCTAAAGTTGTATATAAAAGGAGAAGTACAGCCAAAGCTCTTTTTGGCTGTACTTCCCCTGTGGATCACAGAACTGCAGTTCATTCTGCACTCATGTGACCCATTTTCAGCTGACAGCAGGCTGTAGCCACTCACTCAGCTGAGTCACTCAGACAGTCCAGGCTGAAGAAAGATCCTGACTTTAAAGTCAGGATCTACCCAAGATTCCGGAGCTGTCACAAGTTAGCCTGCAGTTTCTTGTTTGTGTATTCTTACCTCCTTGCTTCAATGCTGTTCCTGATCCCTGTCACATGTGTGTTTGTCTTTACTCACCTATGGGTGTTGTCTGCTGTTCTCTGGGTTTTATTTCCTTCCCTTCCATCACTTCCTGGCCCGCCTCCTTATTTGCCTGCCTATATAAGATATGCTCAATCTAGGCCACTTTGCCTGAGCAACTTCCTAGTTGTCTGAGCTCCTGTGTGGTGCTATTGCCTGTATCCTGCATTGACTACTTGTGTACCGACCCCGGCTTCATTCTCTGACTGTGTTTGTTTTCTGCCTGTCCTGACCTCGGCTAGTCTATCGGATTTCTGTTTGTCTCCACCCATTGTACTCTGCTCCCGTGAGCAGTCTTCTCATCCACAGCTGGGCATACCTGGGGGCCACGACCTGGTCCCAGCTTGCTGCAAGTCCATCCCCACCATCAGGGGCTCTGGTGAAGAACCATGCTGGGGCCTATACTCCGTGCCCTGGAGAACCCCAAGTTGAGTATCTACAAGGGCTCATTACCACAGGTGCTGACAGGAGCAGCACCTGATTAAGCCTCTCAGTGATCCACTGAGAGCCTGAGCCAGCCGCTCCCTCCCCCTCCACAGCCCACTGCTCCAGTGAGAGCAGGAGGGAAGGGCAGAGCAGACAGCTCAGAGTGGCTGTGAGAACTCAGTGATCAGCAGTCATGTGAATGCTGAGTTCTCACACTTAGAAGTGGCAGGGGACAGAGGTATCAACTTTGCTGGGTTATCTATTTGCTGTATGGATATGTCTATTTGCTGGATTGGGCTGTCTCTTTGCTATATGGGGATGTCTCTTTGTTGGATTGGGATGGCTCTTTGCTGGATTGGATGTCTATTTGCTATATGGGGATGTCACTTTGCTGAATATATAGGGGGCACTGTGATTAGATTTGTAGGGGCACTGTATTGTAAGGGGCACTTTGATATAAAGGGGACTGCACTGTAAAGGGACACTGTAATCAATACAATGCCCCTTTACAGTGCAGTTCCTTTTATATCACAATGTTCTTTACAATAAAGAGTGGAGGACCGACTCCGCGAATATTCCATCACCAACCGCGACCGCCCTTACCCCACCTGGAAAAATTGGCTGCTTGGTCTCAAATGTCTGGGCCTGCTTTTTGTCCCAGTCCAAGCCTGCTCCTGTGAGACCAAGAAGAGGGTAGAGCGGGGCTTCAGCCGGGACATTATTGTGAAGAGAGAAGTATGAGAGAAGACAGGTAAGTTTTTAGGGATGGGGGAATGGAGAGCTTTTTACGTTAGTGCAGAGAATGCATTAAGTTTAAAAAAAGTTTTGACATTAGAATCACTTTAACTTTATTCTCACCAACCCCTTTTTATATTAACTCTTTCCTATTAGATTCTATGCAGTGGAATTTTTATATGGCCTTTCTTTTTGGAGGCCACTAATAAAACAATTTAAATCAAAGTCAATAATTAACCCATCAATGCCATCATTTTGTGTTCTAGATTCACCTAGTTTCTTTTGTACTCTATTCCCTAAAAAATGCATGCCACTTCACTTTTTTTCTACTCTCCAATTAAAGAATTAGAGAATCTCTAATTCTTATGTACCCTCTCTGTACTTTTTTGTTTTAAATCTGTTTCTCCTCCTTTTATTAAATGTAGCATGTGCACATACATAAGACACACATAAAATCCTTTTATATAAATAAGTCACCACTTTCTTGAAAGCACCTACTACTCTATGCACTAGTCGATTTCTCAAATCAGGGGCCTTTCTATAAATACATTTGGGAGCAATCAGTAGTAATGCCCCTGGATTCTTGTCCTGTTTTAAAATGCCCCAATATTTTCTTAAATGTTTTTCCACCTTGTTATATTGCAAATTCTAATCCAATATAAAGGCCATGTGATAATCACCCTTTTTATTATCAGTTCTCTCCTTATTTTTCAGCTTTCAGCTTTTCTGCAATAAATGTATTTTTCGGTAAACTTTCTTTTTTTATAAATTCTGGCTGAAAGGGAAGGACACTGAAGGCCTTTTTATGCACAGAATAGAGATGTGTTAATTTTCTTGTATGTTACTGATAGTAAGGGATCAGTACTGCATTATATAGATTTAAAAGAAATATATATATAAATGAATCTGACAACTATCAAAAATTGTTACAACATATTTTGACTACTTGTTTAAAGTAACAATCAAAAGAGTGTTCGTAGATCTGCACTTAACATCAGTTAAACAACCTCACAAGTGAATAAAAGCTTTTACTTTTTAATACAAATTGCTTCTATTTAACCCCTTGTTAACCACTGATTAATAATAATAAGCCATAAATAATTTGCAATGTTGTTGCTTTTTGTCTTTAAATTGCATTAAAAAATAAAGACAAACATACTGTTGTCTTTCTCCCCCAAATGAATACACATTTTTATGTTGTACAAATTATACAATGTGATTGCTGTATCAACAGGCAATCAAAAAAAATGTAAAAATGCCCTGGTCCATAAGGGGTAGACGTAGAGGTCCTGGAGCTGAAGTAATAAAAATCTACTTCAAACTGAAAACATTTATAGCAAAGAGTAGTAGCCAAACAGAACTTAGACTTTTCCAGAGTTTTATCTAACTAAATAAAATGGCATTCTCTTTGGTTGCTGTAATATACTGAATTTAACAGATCTATCTGCAATTTTATTTATTGCAACCCAATATTACAGTATATTTGACTAAACAGATCACTGTTGCTCGTATGTTTAATATAAATAGCCAAATATAAAATAAATATATAATTTTAGCTAAGATGACTTAGATTACTTTCCAATCCTAAAATGTCTAAATCATTTTTTCTACTGAATGGGGTCATATCATGCAAATCTGATCATTCCTAAATAACTTTCAGATTAATTGAATGGAACAAACTCTTTGTAAATGCTTTTTTTGTTCATGTTAACAAGAATGGACATTTTTAGACAAGTAAATTTCATGGAGGATTGGATGCATTTTCAACTGTAAAATTCCAATCATCCATGAAATTAAAAAGAGAAAAAAAAATCTTATGAAGTAAAGTTTGGCAATTACTTTATTTATATTTAGCTACTTACTAATATATTTGCTTATTTCATAACCAAGAATATGCAGATTCTCTGAAATTTGTAATTACATGCTAGACACCTTGTTTAAAATACATTACATGAAAAAATGAACATTTACACAACTGAAACCCATTGGCTTTTAGTAGAGTTGTAAATAAAGGAAAAAAGCATACCTCCATACTGTATGTTAAAGTTGTTTCTAATATACATTGTATATTAATAGTAACTTCTAATACAAAAGCAGTTCCAATTATCTCAGATATAAAGAGTAATTTCTTTAAATTAGAAAAGTACAGGATTTGCTAACATCTTGTTTTGATGAACTGTGCATCATCTTTTTACAATATAAAATTTCACTGTGTTAAGTATTTTCTTATGAATTTAGCAGAGGGTATTCATAACCAGTTGCCGCCCAGCCTATAGCCAAATGGTGGCCGGGTGAATAGCTCATCCCTCCGGGTGGACGCCATATGGCGTCCTTTCAGGCATGCGCGATCTGTCACCGGCCGTGCACCTCGGCCGATGACAAATCTCTGTACCGGCCCGTTGCCAGTACCATATGACCTGCTGTGACCAATCACAGCAGGTCACATGACAGTTGTATACAATGGATGGCTTCCTTTCATGCCATCCATTGTATACAAGTGTGTCTATCTGTGAATGGTCACAGTGATCACATGCACAAGCTGGGCCAATCACAGCCCATCTGTGTAATGTGATTAGCCTTGGCCAAATCACAGCTAAGCACAAAAAAAAAAACCCTTAATGAATCGATGTCATTCAGGTAAGTGCTTGCTTATAGCAAAGTAATTAATTCTTTGCTATAAGCAAATTGTGTAAAAAAAAAAAAAAAATACTGATCACTTCCCCAAAGTAGTACAATGTTACTATGGTAACATTATACTACTTTGGTCATAGTGAAATATGAAAAAAAAAATCTTAAAAAAAGAGAAAAAAGTAATAAAAATTTAAAACTAATACATTTTTTTTAAACAAATTGTCACCAGTAAGTGTCCCTGATCACCGCCATGCCAGTTATATGATGATGCTGTACTGCACTGGTGACAATATGTAAAAAAAAAAATAGTGAAAATTATTTTTTACATTTTTTCATTTTCCGAAAAATTATGACAAAAAAATTACAACTTCAAAAAACTCGCCATGCCTCTTATGAAATATGTCAGACTGTCTACCTTGCAAAAAGTGCTCATTTGGGGATATCTGTACTGTTCTGACATTCTTGGACCTCAAGAAATTAGATTGGCCATCAGTACTTCAGGATTGATCAATTTTCAGATATATCCCATAGTTTGTGAACTTTATAACTTTCCTACAGACTAAATAATAAATACTAATTTGGGTTATTTTCACCAAAGTCATGTAGCAGAATACATCCTGGCCTAAATTTATGAAGAACAATTATTTATTTGCAAACTTTTATAACAGAAACAAAGAAAAACATGTTTTTTTTCAAAATGTTTGTTTTTTTTTTGTTAATTTAGCAAAAAATAAAAACCCCAGTGGTGATTAAATACCACCAAAAGAAAGCTCTAGTTGTGTGAAGAAAATGATAAAATTTTAGTTTCGGTACAATGTTGTATGACCGCGCAATTGTCATTCAAAGTGTGAGAGGGCTGAAACCTGAAAAACGGCCTAGGCGGGGGGGTAAAAGTGCCCTGTATGGAAGCGGATAATACCCTGGGGCAGCACAGTGGCTAAGTGGTTAGCACTTCTGCCTAGCAGTCATTGGTTCAAATCCCAAACATGGCACTACCTGTCTGGAGTTTGCATGTTCTCATTGTGCCTGCGTGGGTTTCCTCTGGGTACTCCAGTTTCCTCCCACACTCCAAAGACATTCTGGTAGGTTAATTGGCACCTGTCTAAATTGGCCCTAGTATAGTATGTGTATGTATGAAAGTTAGGGACCTTAGATTGTATGCTCCTTGAGGGTTAGGGACTGATTTGAATGTACAATATATATATATATGTAAAGTGCTGCGTAAATTGATGGCACTATATAAATACCTGTAATATATAAATAAATAACACCCCAACACCTTTCCCCCAGAGAAGAAAATTGTCAAAACAGAACCTGGGGGGTGCATGTGCGGCATGATGCTGGATAGGTGCATAAAGCAGTAGCTCTAAAGACAGCAGAGACTTTGGCCGGTTCTCCAGAGCCATTATGCTCTGGGTCATATCCTGTCTACCTTGCACCTCTGGGGAACTTACTCTGCAAGCTTGTACCCAAGTAGTACTATTCTAAACCTGCTCAGGGATCCCTAAATACATATCTTCTCTGGGTCCTGGAGCAGAGCAGGATGCCTTAAGATGGCCCCAGCTGGGAGAGGCCCCCCCATGTGCTGAACCCACAGCAGATCTACCAGCAGCAGAGACAGGAGACTGTGAGTACTTGCTTCACTTCACGAAAGCCGACTTAGGCAAGAGTTTCACTGCTATGTATGTGAACCTAGCGCATAAGTTCCAAATTGAACTCCATAAATCTACACATACAGTACCCTACCACAAGAACTTGTGGCATTCGGCAGTAGAACTGACATGCTGGAAACCAAACATGAAAAACTTAACTTAGCCTATAACGATCTCCAAAAAGACCATGAGACACTATCAGGGAACCTTTTGCAACTACGACTTGCAGATTTAGATGACAGGAACAGACGCCTGAGGGTTGGTGTAGTCCCTGAGACTGTCACAGATCTGCTACTGTTGGTTACCAAACTGTTCCAATCTGAACACCCCAGTAAAACCCTCCAAGAGATGTTATCCTATGACATATATTTCCCCTAACATTCATCTGGACAGGGTTAAAATCCAACTGTTCCCAAATGTATCTACTGCCACCCTTTAGAAAACGCAGAAGATGAAAGAAATCACTTTGCTAGGATCCACTATAGATAGGGGTCCCCTTTCAAATTTCTGGTACCCCACAACAGTTTGACATATAAGGCCATTGCTATCCTGGAGGGGAGATATATATTAGCTAAGTTGGGCCTCCTTGATGCAGAATCACTCTCTTGAGTACCATTTTCTCTTCACCCATCCCCTATCTGGGCCACCGCCTCATCCCGGAGAGATTGCAGGCATTTTCGCCAAGATCTTTGAGATTTAGTACCCTGATATTACTTTGAAGGATGATTCTCTTCAACCTTATACATCTCTGAGAAGTGATCATCCTATGCATGTCAAGCTCACATATTTTATATTTTATTGGCTATGGTTTAATATGGTGCATGCTGTTTTTTAATGCAGAACCTTATGATCCATCTCTGCTGGAGGTTTCCTTTACACAATGTAACTGTCCTATGTTATTGTACCTAGGTAGCCTAAGTTGTCTCACTGGAGTTCCCACAACCTTACTGACCTCAAACATTATTATTTTTGACTGAACTCTTATGGAGGAATATCTCTATGCCCTGATATTATCAGCCCTGGTTAGCTTCCAGATATCTTTTCTTTGTTTTCCTTTTAAATTATCTAGCTATGGGTTTACGAGTTAATTGCCCTCATAAAAGGCAATTACCCTCATAAATGTCTCCCTTATATTGTAAAGGGCTGTGCAAACTGTTGGCGCTATAAAAATCCTGTATTATAATAATAATAATAATAATAATAATAAATGACTAGGAGCAGATATAATCCTCCTTCATTGGAGCTACATTTCTCCTCGATAAATCACCCTATCTTTTTTGATTAATTATACACACAAAATTATTTTACTGCATTTTGATCCAAGTCTAGTAGGGTTTTCATTTTTGGTAAAAATTATTTCATGTTTGATGTGAAACATATTTACAAGGATCCATATAGCAGGTTCCTTAGTGTTCAGGGCTCCATACAAGGCCAGGCTGGGCAATTATTAATGTTTTAAAGCATTTTTGCAGATTCTAGATAAATACCATCCTATGCATTTGATGGCAGATGGAGAATTTAATCTAGTCACACATTCTAAGCTTGATAGGAGCCTAGTTGCAGGTACAGCCAATTAATTTCCAAAAACATTATTGAATTTAAATAGATCACATCAAGTTATTGATTCCTAGTAGGCTCTGAACATAGGTGCTAGGGAATGAACATTTTATCCTCACCCTCATGACAGCTACTCATTTCTGGACTACATTTTTAGCTCCCCAATACTGCTTGCTAACTTGTCCTATGCGTCTATTCTCTTATGTACCTGGACAAACCACCATATTGACTTTGCGAACAAATGAGGAAACTGAAAAGCCAGTTTCCTCTGCATTGAGTAAACAGCCTGAAGCCCCTCAACTTGTTTAGTTGAGAATCCTGTGTTATAACCTTGATTTCCACAGTGAGAGTGCCCAGAACTGCCACAATATTTACTACTTTCTACTGAAAACTCCTCTCTTCTCCATCCTCACTGCCTTCTTCCACCTCCAAGGCTTAATTAAATGCCCCCCTGCTGTCCTTTTTACATGCACATGTGTGGGTCCTGAATGTTCCATGTACAGAGGAAGAGATATTAACTGTCATTAGGTCCCTAAAGTCCTCTAAGGCACCAGGTGCTAACAGTTACACCATGTTTGCATCTTTTTTGGCTCCTAAGATGAACAAAGTGTATAACTGTATCCTTAAAGGACTTAATTTCCTTCAGGACATGCTATTGGCTTTATCTTTTATCCCTAAACCCAACAAACACTATTCACTCCCTCAGAACTAGTGACCTATATTGGTTATCAATAATGATATTAACATTTTGATTGTATGTTAGCTAATCATTTGGCATGGGTTATTACAGCTTTACTGGCCCTATAACAAACAGGGTTTATCCCCTCTAGACAGATCACAAACAATATTTGTTTAGATATGAATATCATCAAGGATGCCACTATTTACTCCTGTTAGGTTCTATTTCTTAGTCTTGACATTCACAAGGCTTTTGACAGTGTATTATGGTTGTATTTGGATCTTGTGTCCTCTAAATGTGGGTTTCAGGGTGAATTTGTGCATGGTTATTGTGCCTTATATCATGACCTGCACACTAGAATCAAACTCCCAGGCTCTAACTCTGACTTTTTGTACTTGGGGTGTGGAACGAGGCAGGGGTGTCATATTTCACCCATTTTATTTGAGATGGCTATAGAGCCATTAGCAAGATCAATCAACCTAGATCCAAATATTAAAGGTTATCTCAAGGGGGAATATGAATATAGAATGAGTATGTATGAGGATGACGTTTTGATGTTCTTGACTAAGCAAGTGGTCTCACTTCCAAATCTTATTGCCACTCAGATTTTTCATGACCTTATAGGACTAGGAGTAAATCTGTCCAAATGTTTAGCTTTACCAAACAATCTTGCTTCAACTCTGATTGCTGGTATCCATGACCGTTTTGTTTTTTTCTTGATGCAAGGGATTATTTGGGTATTTACTTAGCTCCCTCTCTTGAATTCTTATATTTCTCTAATTACCCATGTGTTCTTTTGCATTGAACAATGGCTGAAATTGTAATCTTCTCACCCTATTTCATTTCTGGGATGGGTGATTATGGCTAAGATGTCTGTACTCCCTAAATTGTTCTTTTCTCATAACACACTATTGAAACTATCCAATCAGAAGTAAATAGATTTGTATGCAAAAGACCATGTTTGGGGAAGTCACTAGTATACTGGCCCCAGTTGCAGGGAGGTTTGGGTTTACCCAATCTCTGGTATTATTATTACCTTGCAATCAGTTTTGCCTAGTTAGCACAATGGCATGCACCATCTACCCTTATGCTGTAGCTAAGATTTGAAATTGCTTCAGTAAATCACTTTTATATCCTGGGATACTCTCGTTATTTCTGTCAGACCCAGATATTTGGCCCCATTGAAAAAGGTGGTATGTCAATCATTACATTTGTGGTCATTATATTGAGATATAATATACTGTAATTTGTCCTTTGCTAATGCACCTTTGGCCTCCTTTACTGGGGAACCTAAATTGCCAACGTCATATCCCTCTAGATCAAACATTTCAGCTTGGTTGGTACAGGATCTGGTTTCCCTTGAGTGATTGTCTGAGGAGTCTAATTTTTGCTCATTCTCTCACCTTCAACAAATATACGGCTTCTCTCAGGCAGAATTTTATAATTATCTCCAAATCAGACATTTCAACAGCTCTCAAATGCCCTTAAACTAGAGAAACCATGCACTAATTTTGAGTGTACAGTATATGCCTTTTTTTCTCCAAGAGATAAAGGCACAATTTTGACCTTATATAGCTATATTACTGGTCTACATCTCTGGGGTAAATCCTCCTTGATAATTTACAGGGAAATTAAAATTGGCTTGGAGTTCTAGGACAAAGACTGTCTAGATATGATCTCCAGAAGCCCATATGTCTGTTTTAGAGTTTGTCTGGCTAGGAATATGTTCCTTCACACTTTTTGGAGCTTTAAGGCTTTAAAACCCATTTGGCAACCAGTAGCTATTAAAACAGCCCAAATTACTGGAGTACAACTTACATTGACCTTACTAATGTGCCTTTTCTTAGCTACATTACCAGATGTATTGCTTCCTTGCCAGAAAGGCAATAGTTCTCATTTGATGCTACACCTCAGTTACCCAGGTTGTGTAAAGAACGAAGGCTATTAGACAAGTGGAAATAGTTCATCATACCATTATGGATAACTTGCCTATCATTAAATGAAAATGGGAAAATTGTTCCACCTATTAGTCTGTTTTCATATAAGTTATTTTGGGGTGAGCACTGACGTACATCCAATGATCGGTTGACAGCTTTTCACTAATCCGCCTCAGTAGATTTTATATTTCATAATGATTAGCAAATAATAGTGCCATTACAGTGTGTATTTCTTTTCCTTTACTACCTTAGTACTGAGGTACTTAGATCATTGTCATGTTTACATCCCTGTTGAGATTGGTTTGCTTGTTGTTCTTTTCCTTTTTTATTTAAACAAAAAAACTGTAGACCTATGATATATGATTTGTGTATACGTTGTATACAAAAAAGCAGAACTCCAGCTAAAAAATCATATTAAAAGAAAAAAAACACATTTTGCTGCAATACACATCTTCATTTTGGAGCGGTCTCCCATAGTATTTTTTCTGTTCTGAGTTCAGCTTCATTCAACTAACTTCCTATGAGCCCATATAACATCGATAAATGATCCAAATGATAAATGAAGTAGGAAGTTATTCAATTGTATGGTCACCGTAAAAGATTTGAACATGCTCTCTGATAGTATGCTTTGAACTGATCCAAAAAGGCAAAGACTACTCAAAATTTGCTGTTATATTTTTACATTCCTCAAATATCACATGCCTGGACCATTACCTAATTATTGTATACATTTAATTATTTATTTCTTTCTGTGAATGAACTTTAACCCCCTTTCATGCAGTATTTACCAAGCGTTTTGAGTGTTTTGCTGTAAATACAGCAAAACAGCCTAGTGAATTGACAATATCAGGATTTCCTGCGATATTTAGGGAAAATATGTTTGGACCCCTAAATACCACATGCAATCTGCTGTAGTGAATGGAGCCCATTATGAGCAGTAGATTTATCTGGCATAAAGCATGTCTGATTTGTATGGACAAGAGTTGTAACTAACACAGACAGCCTAGTGTCCAGAACCTTTGCTTAGTGAAACTGTATGGCAGGAATCAGTCAATAGAATGTCCTTAAAAAAAAGTATGGACTCTAGGCAGACTAAATGTAAACAATGCAACATTTACATTGGCCTTTGATGACTGCTCTCAAGCATATATTTTAAATGTATATTTATCCTTTAACAAATTTGGGATACATTTCCTAGTTTAATTGTCAGGCCATAGGATTCATAAGATTTAATGGTGCTTGGTACAGAATGAGGACAGATGGCTGAATGGAGTACAAACACTCACCTAACATTCTTCCTGTGCAGGAATCACAAAGAAATTCATACACGACAGTACTTAAAAATACAGTAATTTGTGTAATTAAATTTTTTCATCACTCCAACATGTACAAATTCTAAAACCTATTAGCATTGTGCCTAGGAAAACAATTTTCTTTAATCTTTAAAAGCAATTTACTTTAGGGGGAAAAATCCAATATGCATTGTCCAAGAGAAAATCAATTAGGATAGATTATTTCTTCCAGACACTGTAAATCTACTCCAGTACTTGGAGCTGAATAGAAATACAAGGAGGTATTTTCAAAATCATAGAAAACTAACAGCATTTTCTGACAGCAAAAACAGTGACTAGATAAAACCAGGAAAGTAAAATTACTGTATAGTATACTGTATAATAAAAATTAAGTGCATGCATTTGTAACATAAACAGACCATTTTCATTTGTCATACATCACAGAACAAATTGAAACTACATAAAAGAGTGAAACAAATAATGTTTTTTTTACTTATAATTGGTACTTGTGCAGTACTCTACAATATGGGGAATATGTTGTAATCCATTAATGATGAACAAACAACAACCAGCTGTAGTTTTACTTATTTCTAAAGTTCAGTGAATAGTGTAAATTATACTGTACTCGATATTTAAAAATATAGAATATGCACATATTTAGATTACTGTCATTTCAGGCTAACTGCTGTATACAATCAAAGTCACTTAATATCTCTTTTCAGAGTAACTAGGCAAAAATAAGAGCACGGTTCTCACAATGGGTATTGCAAATGCCTATCTAGTCTCTTTTTACAGGAAATGAACATTTTCATCTTTAGGTTTATTTTGGAGGCAGTAAAGAAAATAATGATCTTCATTTGAATATGCCAACTAGCTGAATATGGTGGAAAATCCACTGACACACTGGTTGATTATATAAATACTGTATAATAAATACTGTATAATAATTATTTAAAAGACTAGATGATATGTACAATGCAAAGGCAATCACTTAATATATATATGAAGCCAAAACTTTTTTTTTACTTATTATGGATAGGGTAGGGAGAGTTTTGTTGTTTTGGGGTTTTGTTTGCTGTCTGCATCTAGTTAGGGAGATTTCCCATCACCTTCTTTGCTGTAGAATAAACAGGAAGTGAAAATATATCTTTGGAACAAGTGTACCCATTAAAAGATTTCTCCTACTTTCCTGTTATGCTTGCAATTTACCTCACTGTCATTTTCATTACTCAGGACAATTAAAGAAATCTATCTTCTCAAAGGAGACATGAATATCAATTGAAACTTGACAATGATTCTGTTTCCTCCCTACTCCAAATATACAAAAAAGCTTTACCTTTAATCGTACAATGCAAACTTTACTCAGTGCAAACGTTAAATACCCAATGACAACACCCCCATAACTGCATTTCCATTCTTGGCAAGAAAGTGAACGAAATTGACTCTAAAATGTCATAATTGACAGCTGTGGCTTATTTTCACAAATGAGTAGATATGTGCAGAACAAAAATATTTGTTTATTAGTCTTTGACCAGATTCACATTTTTCCAATCATTCAAAGTATTCAAGTTGAATTTGAATAGAAACTACCAAATCAATCCAAATTAATGATGAATATAGGTTCTTTTCTATTCAAAATTTTAATTTCGGAAGATGGTTATATTCTTTCTATTTGTTTGGTTCTATTCTTTTCAATTCGATTCTATTCTTTTCTATTCTCTGCTATTCTTTTCTATTCTATTTTTTTTATTATCTATTCTATTTTTTTATATTCTATTCTGTTCTGTTTTACTCTATTCTTGTCCTTTCTTTTGTATTCTATTTTATTATATTCTTTTGGTTTCTATTCTATTCTGTTCTGTTTCACTCTATTTTATTTTTGTTTTATTTTATTCTTTTGAAATTTGAATTACGGAAGACATTATATTCTTTCTATTCTATTCCTTTCTAGTAAAATCTTTTCTATTTTTTTCTATTCTTTTCTATTTTATTCTATTCCTTTATATTCTATTACTTTCTTTTCTATAATTTTGTGTTCTATTCTGTTTTATTCTACTCTATTCCTTTCAAAATTTAAATTTTGGAAGACAACTATATTCTAACACTAATATAGATAGTCTTTGATGGAAATCAGCAATAGTCAGTAATATGTTTATATTGAACTGAATTTCAGACACAATTTTGTTTTGTTATTTTGGATTTGTTTAATTTGGTTACTGTTGTAATTTGGAAATTCAGATAGGAATAATGAAAATTTAGTCTGAATTTTGATTCAGAATGAAACAAACCACACATGTCTACATATAAGGTATACATGCATTTCCCATTAGATATTTGTAGTATTTTTTATCTGTTTTAATTAAATTTTTAGAAAATTATACAATTATAAGGAATTATTTTATATTCCAAAGTAATGGATATTCTAAAATGATTTAAATGCACTTTATATGTTATTACAGCCTCAGACTTCAGTGACCCTTGAAATGATTAAAAATAAAAAAATACTAGCAAATCTAAGGCTTGAGTAAAGCAAATATTTAGCAGCTGTTGATTTCAGCTAGAGCCAGGATGAAAGAGCAGCTGCCCCAGGCACAGTGTTTTCTAGGTAGTAGGTGGCACCATGCGGTGAGTTGTGCATGTCTCAAGCTTGCCAGCCACATCTGCAGCTCTGCCCCACTGGCTTTCATAGTGCCATCCACATCCATGCAATCCCCACTTGCAGAGTGTCTTATAAAAGGAGTACTATACAAGGATCAAAGAATGTGGCATCATGCATCCATGGTACCAGCATCTTCAAAAAGACTGAATGCGTTCCCATGCTGGGGGGTCTGCATTGTTTGTATTTGTAAGATGGGCTGGGGGAATGTATTTTTTATGTGTGTGGGAGGGGCAGTGGGATGCATTTTTGTATGTTGGAGGGAGCGGGGGATTTGAACTGTATATACTGTATGTGTAAGGGGGTTGAGGGCTGCATTGTTTGTATGTGTGAGTGGACAGGGGGACTGCATTGTTGTATGTTGGGGAAGGAGGCCTGCATTTTAAATATGTGGGAGGGAGGCAGGGGTCTGCATTGTGTGTATATTTGTGCCTGAAATCTGCATTGTACATATGAGTAAAGGGGGTGAGGAGCATGAGGGCTTCCTACGATACATGTATGTGTGAGTAGAGGGCTGCATTGTATGTATATGTGAAGTTGGCAGGGGGCTTCATTATCTGTATTCGTGTAGGGAAAAGAGGGTTGCAATGTGTGTGTGTGTATATATATATATATATATATATATATATATATATATATTTTTTTTTTTTTTCTTGAGGGGTGCAGAGGTCTGCCCTGTATGTATAGATGGATGAGACATAGGGGGGCAGTGGGACTTCATTATATGTATAAGAAAAAGGTTTGCATTGTATGTATGTGTGAGGGGGTGGGGGGCTGCATTGCATGTTTGTGTGTAGGGGTCTGAATTGAATGTGTGGAGGGGAGGGGGGCAGTGGTTGCATTATAAATATGCACTTGCATATGGACTGCAATTTATGCATGTGCAAGGGAGGAGTAGTGGAGCTGCATTGCTTGTATGTATAGGGGGGGGGGCCCGCATTATATGTATATATGAGGGGAAGCAGAAGGATTCAAGGGGGGCTGCATTGTATGGCATTGTGAGTGGGA
This sequence comes from Staurois parvus, assembly GCF_062004578.1. Classification (NCBI taxonomy): domain Eukaryota; kingdom Metazoa; phylum Chordata; class Amphibia; order Anura; family Ranidae; genus Staurois; species Staurois parvus. The sequence goes on from NW_028317949.1 coordinate 16,738,063, forward strand.
AGACAACATTGCTTGTGAGTGTAAATGGGTCAGCTAAGGTGAACAATGGCAGAATAGGGATGAGATATGGTGGGTAAGGGGTGCAAGGCATGTAGAGGTTAACCGTAATGGAAAATGGGTGCAGAGTTGAGCAGTGGACTGTGGCTTTAGGGTACGAAATGTTACGGCAAGCAATGAATGGGGGGGGGGGGGGTGCAGAGGAGAACAGGGGATTGAGTGCTGAGAAGAATGGTTGATGAGGGGATGAAGTGGTGAATGATGAGCAGGTAGTGCAAAGGTGCAAATGTAATCAGTGGACAAAAGGTGCAGAGGGCAGAAGTGAATGGTTGGGCAGAGGTTTTAGGAGTGGTTGCTTTTGCAATGTTGCTTGAAGGTTTCATTAAGTAAAAATGCTTCCATTTTCTTTGGGAGGTTTTACTAGGGATTTATTTTCCTTAGTGTCATCACCCTGTGCTATGTGTTTAGCATTTCTAACCTCTGTACCAGTGGTCACTAAATGGCTGACCGTGGTCCGGAACCGGACCAAGCGACAGTCCCGTCTGGACCGTGGCCACGCCACCACCAGGTGCCCTCCCTTGTGCCCCCCGCCCAGCCACCGAGGCCATCCCCACAGAGGGTGGGGTGTGAGGAGCTGCAGATCGGGACTGAGGGGAGGGAGCTTTCCAAGTCACCATGTCAACAAGTGGGCCGGCCCAGCCTCGAGCTGCAGAGGGTGGATGTCCCCACACACCAACAAGCTGGGCAATCACCAGCTGCAATCACCAGCTCCAACCCCCCAATCTTGACCCACAGCCACCCACACTCTGCCCACCATGAGGACAACACCGGCACTTGGGCGGGAGGCCCAGAAGAGGACACCCAGCAACACCAGCAGCAGCATGGTCGAGGTCTGGACAGGACCCTCCACACCTAGCCCACCGTGAGGATGACACCGGCAGCCAGGTGGGAGGCCCGGAAGAGAACACCCAGCAGCAGCATGACCGAGGTCTGGACCGGACCCCCCACACCTAGCCTGCCTTGAGGATGACACAGGTGGTGGGCTGGAGGCCCAGGAGAGGACACCCCAGAAGGATTAGTGTCTCTACCCTGCCTAAGGTAGCAGGGGAAAGCTTGCATTAAAAGGGGCCTTGTGTTGCATTAGGGGCCCTGTGTTGTTAGAGGCATTGTGTTGTGTTAGGGGGCACTGTGTTGTTAGGGGTGCTGTGTTGTGTTAGGGGCACTGTGTTGTGTTAGGGGCGCCGTGTTGTATTAGGGGCACTGTGTTATGTTAGCGGTGCTGTGATGTGTTAGGGGCACTGTATTGTGTTAGGGGCACTGTTCTGTTAGGGGCGCTGTGTTGTGTTAGGGGTGCTGTGTTGTATTAGGGGCACTGTGTTATGTTAGCGGCGCTGTGTTGTGTTAGGGGCACTGTATCGTGTTAGGGGCACTGTATCGTGTTAGGGGTACTGTTGTGTTAGGGGCACTGTATCGTGTTAGGGGCACTGTGTTGTGTTAGGAGGCACTGTGTTGTGTTAAAGGGCGCTGTGTTGTTAGGGGTGCTGTGTGTTTAGGGGTGCTGTGTTATGTTAAGGGACGCTGTGTTGTGTTAGGAGATGCTGTGTTTTGTTAAGGGGCCCTGTGTTGTAAAGGGGGGCAGTGATGTGAAGGGGAACTGAGGACACTGTGGGACTTCTTTAACTACTTCAGTACTGGGCACTTTTACCTCCTTCCAGCCCAGGACAATTTTCAGGTTTCAGCGCTCTCACACTTTGAATGACAATTGTGCGGTCATGCACCACTTTACCCAAACTAAATTTTTTCTCATAATTTTTTGGAAAATGAAGAAATTAAAAAAATTATTTTCACATTTTTTGTTTACATACTGTCACCAGTGCAGTACAGCATCATCATATAACTGGTGTGGTGGTGATCAAGGACACTGACTGGTGACAGTACGAAAAAAAAAATTTTTTTTTTTCAATTTTTTATTTTATTATTTTGTTATTTTTTATTAAATGTTTTTCTCTTTTTTAAGATTTTCTTTTCATATTACACTATGACCAAAGTAGTATAATGTTACCATAGTAACATTGTACTACTTAGGGGAAATGATCAGTATTTTTTTTTTTTTACACAATTTAACTGAATGAAATTGATTCATTCAGGTCTTTTTGTTGTGATTAGCTGTGATTGGCCATGGCTAATCACATAACACAGATGGGCTGTGATTGGCCCAGCCTGTACATGTGATCACTGTGACCATTCACAGCTAGACACACTTGTATACAATGCATGGCATGAAAGGAAGCCATACATTTTTTACAACTGTCACGTGACCTGCTGTGATTGCTCACAGCAGGTCACTTGGTACAGGCAATGGTCCGGTACAAAGATCTGTCATCGGCTGTGTCCGAGGTACACAGCCAGTGACAGATCTAGCCACAGCACAGCCCCGTGGGCATGCGCAAGGCACAATCCGTGAAGGATGTCATATGACGAAACACCATAAAAGATACATGTGTTCTTGTTTAATGCTTGATTTATCTTTTTTTAAGCTCTGCAAAATGAATAGGAATCTGACATTTCTGGGGGTGTCGGATCCTAATACAGCTCCCCATACAGTTATAGTGTATACATGCTGCTTCTGCTTTCAGCCTCTGCATTGCCAGTATGCAGCTCTGTGGCTACTACAGTAGGTATGATTCCGCTCCCATGTCTCTCGTACTTGCATATAGTTCTCAAAAGACTCTCTGCAAAGTTGCACTTTGATAATGATATAGCAGATGTACAGCATATTTTGTGCATACAATGACTGTGGAATATGTGTGCTCTGTATATAGAATGAGGGCTCATGTTCTATATAACTTTAAGCCCTCCCTTTGTAAGTACAGTGTTATTACACCCTCTGTTCATCATGAAATGTTATGCCCACTTCATTTTGCTTCTGGTTGCAGTGCCCAGAGGTGTCTCAGACATATTACAATCCTAGAAACACACCTGGTTGCCTACATTGTTTTTGCTTTTGGCTGCACTATTCATAATCAGCTCAAGGCAACCAACAGTGTGGAAGGGAAAACAGCAGGAAGATACCACAATGTCACCACACACTTCCATGTCAATGTGAAGCTTAATTTGTGGATCCAGAGCTGTAATGTGAAGCTCGGAAAAGCATAATGGCAGCTGGGAGTGGGATTGTCAGATGCACACATCGGTAGGGAACAGCTTGGCCCTGGGCACTGGATGACCTTGTCCTTACAATGATTACAGTAACAGCCATTCATACATTTACTTTTGCTACTCTATTGTTCATTCTGCTGCAACATAGTAAATTAAATATATCAGTACAATTTCCTTGATTAAATTCTATCTTAGTTTTCTTTGAGATATTAGCTGTAGCCATGTTCCTACGTAATTTGAACACATTTATCTAAGCATTAACTCCGACTAGAATTCTATAGGGAAGAAAATTGGAATATGCACTTTTTACAGAGAAGTAAATTGGCTGATAAACATGTAATGTAAGTAGTGGTAAAAAGAACCAAAAGGACAAAATTACTGCGAAATAGGTATTAGACAGTAAGACTAATGACAGCAAGCACTCTGACAGCTTAGAACATGTGTGTAGGTATGTGCTAATTAATGCCTTCAATCATTAAGCAATTATTGTGAAACGACATTTTCCCAATACAGTTGAAAGTTACAAAACACATTGGGTAGAGAAAGGTACTTCATCATGATGTGTTTGCAAACCACTTTGCTTGATGACAACAGTGGTAGTAATTTGCCAAGTGCAGAGTGCTGGTTGCATTTATTGAGTGTGAATAACCAGGTTGCTTTTAATATTTAGATCTATATAATCAGAATTACACCATTGTAAGCTCTTTGTCTTTGAGCTTTCTTGGATTATACACTGCTCAAAAAATTAAAGGAACATTTTGAAAACACATTAGATATCAATGGGGAAAAATAGCATGCTGGATATCTATACTGATATGGACTGGGTAATGTGTTAGGAATGTAAGGATGCCCCATCATTTGATGGAAATGAAAATTATCAACCTACAGAGGAAGAGAAGACCCCCTGAAAATCAAAGTGAAAAAATTATGCAGCAAGATAGTCTATTTTGCTGAAATTTCATTGTAGCAACTCAAAATGGTGCTCAGTAGTTTGTATGGCCCCCACATGTTTGTATGCATGCCTGACAACATTAGGGCATGCTTCTAGTGAGACAACGGATGGTGTCCTGGGGTACTTCCTCCCTCTGGACCAGGGAATCACTGAGCTCCTGCAACCTGGCAGCGTCAGATGGAACAAAACATGATATCCCAGAGGTGTTTGATTGGATTTAGGTAAGGCGAGCATGGGGGCCATTCAATGGTATCAATTCCTTTGTCCTCCAGGAACTGCCTCTGCATACTCTCACCACATGAAGCCGGGCATTGTCGTGCACCAGGAGGAACCCAGGACCCACTACACAAGTGTAGGGTCTGACAATGGATCCAAGGATTTCATCCCGATATCTAATGGCAGTCAGGGTGCCATTGTCTAGCCTGTAGAGGTCTGTGCATCCCTCCATGGATATGCCTCCCCAGGCCATCACTGACTCACCACCAAAATGGTCATGCTGAATGATGTTACAAACAGCAGAACATTCTCCGTGGCTTCTCCAGACCTTTTTAATGTCAATCACATGTGCTCAGTGTGAATCTGCTCTTGCCTGTGAAAAGCACAGGGCCCCAGTGGTGGACCTGCCAATTCTGGTGTTAAATAGCAAATGCCAATTGAGCTCTATGGTGCCAGGCAGTGAGCACAGGGCCTACTAGAGGACGTTGGGCACTCAGACCCCCCTCATGAAGTCTTTTTCTGATTGTTTGGTCAGAGACATTCACGCCGGTGGCCTGCTGGAGGTCATTTTGTAGGGCACTGGCAGTGCTCATCCTTCTCCTCCTTACACAAAGGAGCAGATACCAGTCCTGCTGATGGGTTAAGGACCTTCTACAGCCCTGTCCAGCTCTCTTAGAGTAACTGCCTGTCTCCTGGAATCTCCTACATGCTCTTGAGACTGTGCTGGGAGACACAGAAAACCTTCTGGCAATGCCACATATTGATGTGCCATCCTGAAGGAGTTGGACTGCCTGTGCAACCTTTGTAGGGTCCAGGTATTGCCTCATGCTACCAGTAGTGACACTAACCCTAGCCAAATGCAAAACTAGTGAGAAACAGTCAGAAAAGATGAGTAGGGAAAAAATGTCAGTGGCCTCCACCTGTAAAACCATTCCTGTTTTGGGGGTTGTCTCATTGTTGCCCATCTAGTGCACCTGTTATTAATATAATTAACACCAAAGCAGCTGAAACCTCTGCTACTTAACTGACCAGATCAATATTCCAGGAGTTTAATTGTTTTGATGTTATACTCTGATTAAAAAGTGTTCCTTTGATTTTTTTGAGCAGTGTATGTTATGTGACTTCTGTTACTTTATTTTGTTACAAGACAGAACTGTTCATCTATGTACCCTTTGGGTTCTTTTTTTTTTTTTTTACAGAGCCTGCTGGTCCTCCTTTTTGCTTATGGATACATCCTTTTTTTTGGCAAACCAACTATATGAAGATATTATCAACCTAAATTTTTCTCAACCCTGTAACACACCACTGTTGTCTGCTATACTCTTTGGAACTTTGTCTGGGCTTTCAGAGAATTTGGCCCCTCCAGATCCTCTGTCTGCTTACAATGGGACTATTTGTATATCTCAATGTTAATGGCCTTAACCACCCTGTTAAATGCCTTTCTATGTGGAACACAGTCTGAAAACATGCTGCAGACATCATCAACATACAGTTGTTACAGTTAAAAATTGTTACTATTTCCAAACCAGACAAGGACCTTAGTATTCCAACCAAATTTTGGCCAATTTATATTTTGAATGCTGATGTAAAAGTTTATGCCAAACTATTAGCTGGGCTCTTTCTTGATGTCCTTTTTTCCTTGGTCAAACCTGATCAAATGGGCTTCACTAAGGGACGACAGGTGTCAGATGTGAATAGACACATTGTGGATATAATTGATCATGCCAAGAGAAGTTGAATGCCTTCTTTACTGTTATCTATAGGTGCAGAAAATCCATTTGACCATGTAAACTGGTCATATATAAGTCAGGTTTTATCGAAATTTGGATTTTCAGAAACAGTTATGTTCGCCATTATGGTCTTATATTCTACACCATCTGCACAAGTCTACTCTTCCAGCCTTTTGTCCATATCTTTTTCCAATTCAAATGGTACCAGGCAAGGTTGCCCTTTATCCCAACCATTTTTAACCTTATGATTGAACCTTTTGCTGAATATACAGTATCAGCTCCCATCCCTCCATCACATGGTTGCTTTTCCATAGTCATCCCCAGGTCATCAATTTATTTGCTGATGATGTTATCATGATTCTCACTAATCCATCGGTGTCCCTACCTAGCACTCACCAAGTGCTAAATTTGTTTAGCTCCATCTCGTACTATAAGGTTAATTTTTCTAAATCATTAATTCTTGATTTAGGTGTCCAAGACCACATCCGGAATAGTCTATCTCAACAACGACCCTATTCTTGGGAATATAAAGGCATTCCTTATTTAACTTTATCCTCTACTAACCGTGCAGAAGCAAATTATAAACCTCTTAATGTAAAATTAACTAAAGAGCTTCTCCAATTCTCCCGATATAAAATCACATGAATGGGCAGATTAGTTACATTCAAGATGGTAATACTACCTCAGCCTTTACACATTTTATAAGCTTGCCCATTCCACTTAAACAGGGGTATTTTTAATCCTTAACTTCCCTTCTCAAAAAATGTGTCTGGCAAAATGCTCCTATGTACATTTAATCAAGCATAAAAGTACTGGAGGAGTAGGGTTTGTAGACATTAAAGATTACTTTTATGTTTCCTTACTCACCCAATTGAAACACTTGTTTTATTCCTCTAAGGACACCTTATGGGTGGATATTGAATCTGCCCTAACCTGAACTACAGATCTGAAAGTACTGCTGATAGCTGACCTATGGTCCCCTCTAGAGCTCCCATGATTCCCTAATACCATTAAAGCCTCCCTGTTGGGTTAGCGTGTACTCACTCAGAGGTCAGTATACAACAAACATAATACTGAGGTTCTCACTCCTATTTCATCATTTGAGCTTCTAGTACCACATTTGCAGACAGAGAATTGGCATAAGTCTGGTATTCAATGGGTGGAATATCTTCTAGATCATAAATCTAAACCCTTTCAGAAGTTAATAACTACCTATAATATTCCCCCTTCTGACTATTTTTTTACACGTTTTCTTTATTGTCTGAAGGTAACTCCAAAACCCCCAATTCATCTGCACTCCCAAACCTGGCAGTTCTATACTAAGCGTGCACCTTAAACCAAAGGTATTTCCCTGCTTTATTCTCTCTTCCAATGCAAAGACATCTTCCATAAAGCTCCTCCTATGGAACAATGGGTGCTAGATTTGCATCATACCTTCTCGGATTCCCAACAGATAAGAGCTCTGAGGTACTCCTATTCCATTACACATTGCATAAACCATTGGAAATTATATCAAAATATTGTATCTAGGTGGTATACCACTCCTTATAGACTTGCAAAAATTTCCACTAACCACTCCACTCTGTGTTGGAGGGGTTGCCGTCAAGTGGGCAATATCCCTCATATTTTATAGACATGTAAAAACTGAATAGTTTCTGGTGGCAGACATTCCAATTGATATCTAACATAATGGGAATAAAAAACAATCCTAACTCTGGCCTGGCACTACTTAATCTGGGTATTGAATGTTTCACTACTCAGTGTCACACAATAGTAATGCAAGTGCTCTTGGCTGCCAAATTATCAATTAACTGATTATGCATGAACGATCTTGCAACCAATATTAGGGAATTTGTTGGCTAATAAAGCTGTATTATGTATCTGAAAAATCTCTCTCAATCAGAGCTAACACACTACCTAAATTGGAGCGGGCAAGGCAGTTTTGGGTTGATTGGTTATCTTCTTGATGTAGATTGATATGTACTTTTAGGATGTTGCCATTTACTATTATAATGTGCCTTAAAGTTACTGATTTTTGTTTTGCTTTCCTCTTATTGTATTACTGTGGTACAACTGCTCCTTTGCATTTCATCCGGGAGTTAAACGGATTAGCTGTTTTATATCCTCTGTATCTATGTACAAATTGTACTTATCCTACATGTAAGTCACATAAGTGTTCTGCTTTCTTTATTGCTGAAACGCAATACACATTTAATTGATGAAAAAAAGCGTGTAACTTTTGCATTTGATTTCCTATCTATCACAGTTTGAGGCCCTAAAATGCCAGGATAGTACAAACACCCCCAAATTACCCATTTTTGGAAAGAAGACACTCTAAGGTATTTGTTAGGAGGCATGGTGAACATTTTGCAGATCTCATTTTTTTGTCACATAATGTGGGCTGAGCAAAAAAAAAGAACCTTACAGATGTCTCCATTTGCATTGATTGTGTGCTACAGAAACTGACATATGTAATCTGAGAGCAGAAACCTGTTGATGTCAGAATACACAGATCAGTGCTGCAGCTGATTGGAGTTCCTGCAAAGCAGACAACAGCAGTTAAAAATCACACACCACACACAGTAACTTTTTTTTTACTTTTATTGTAACTGAGCTTTTGAGAAAAATGACCTTTACAGCTTTTGACTTTAGGGTCTTTCAAAATGTGATAGACAGTTTCCTGATTAAATATTTTTAGAGACCCTTTTGTACAGAATTGTGTGGATCACTATACTGTGCCATGCTGTACCCTAGATTAATAGTTCACTACGATGTGATAGTGATGGAAGCAGTCCTTAATGCAGAGGCCAGATTTGTCAGAACAGGAGGAACAAAAAAATTTGTGTAATGCCTTAATCTACGTTTACCACAAACACAACATATTTTTGGGGTGACCTTTGTGTTGGGGTAGGTTGGAGGACATCTTGAAAATGTCTTCCATGCAGCCAGCTAACTGAAACTGGATTTAGGCTTTGGCCCACCATATAAAAAAGGACTGAGATGGTTGCTTCCTGAAATTTTAGGAATTTTTAGGAAGGATCCAGTTCTTCCAGTAGCTTTAAAATAGGAAACAAATCATACAGAGCCAATTAAAATTAATTTATAGACATGTTTTTGTATCAGCTCTGTGGAAGGCTAAATATGACTTTATCATTTGGATGTTGAAGTCTACACCTCCCATATTTAGATAATAGTCATGGATGCAGAGATACTTTTCAACAACACCAGACACCATGTGAATTTGGACCATTGTGTCAGGGTGAATGTAAGAGAGGAAGAATACACCACGTTTGTCTTTTCACTTTACTGCTAGCAGTTCTTCATTCTGCAAGCAAATTTTTTCCCCCTTTCTAAGAAGATGACAGAGGTTACTGTCACTGAAATGCATGAATGCATTATTAGCTCACATCTTTTCCTGGCTGTCGCAAACGTGCACAACAGAGACTGATGCAGTCTGCCATTTTGTTAAGAGTATCCATTTTTCTCCCCTCACTCCCTCCCCCTCCCCCTCCCTGAGAGGAGACATTTGGCCAGCGTGTGTGTGTGTGTGTGTGTGTGCTGGTTGTGGGTCACTGGCAGGCCAAGGCATCTCTGAGCTAGGTGCCTAGCTGTGTGGGCGAGCTGTCCCATTTCACACCTCAGAAGAGATAAGGCAAGCTTTCTCCTGAGTTGAGAGAGATTCCAACCTAATAAAACCTAACTCAGCGTAGGTGACAGAATAAGATAACCTCTGTTAAAACCATTTTTCCCCTATGTCTCATATCTTGGAATATGAGAGACTTACATAAAAACCGAGCATATCGCCAGATGGGCTAAGAGGAGCCGAACACTTTGCTGGGTCACTCGCCTTGTCTCAGACACACAGGGAAGCAGAAAAATAGATCTTGCGAACCCTTCAGTGTACACTTTCATAATTCATATCTAATCAATCCTCAGACTTGTCCGCATAATAATCTACCCGCGGGTGGAATGTCACTTGTGCAGATGAAATGTTATAGGCCAAATATTAGTTATGGGAGATTTTTGCACTAGTTGAGGCATCCACCCATATCTCCACGCCCTAAGCGGAGATTGGTCCTTGACTGCAGAGCCACCCCCTGCTGGGGGCTACAAAACAGGCTGTCAGGCCTAAGAGTAGCAAGTTGAAGATGTCTCCCATTTTAACAGAAATACCACCTGGGAAGACCTCTGCCTTTTGCTCTGAAACTTGGATCTGCTAACCCAGGACTTTGGCAAGTACCTTAACCCTTTCACCTCTCTCTGATATCTCTTGCTATGCTGTTATTCTCTGTATATTTATATATATATCTATCTTAGTACATCTTTTTCTGTAAATATTTTTATTGCACCTGTTTGACCTTTTAGTAATAAATCTTTCCTTATGAAAGTGTTGAACGGTTTCTATCGCTCTTAATTGCAATTTACGAATTCCTGCCTCTAAAGAGAACGATACTGTGTTTGTTTAAACCTCTGTATAACCGGCCTGCGTAACCGTTTTATACAGACGATTATCTCAATCATTATAGTGTTATAGCTGATAATGCCGAGTTTCCTCTTTCTCTGTACAAAAAGGAGGTGGTGGCAGTGTGAAGGGTTAATTGCGTAATTAACCTGACCCACTAACAATCGCCCAGGCTGCCGGTACATCGATTGTGGCCCATTAGCTGGAAAATCATTGTGCAGGGTGCAGCTGGGTGTGGCACTGTTACGCACATCGCATTGCGGTTTCAGATCGGCTAGTCCTTCGGTCACGAGTTTGGGTGAGAAGGTCTGGGGTCTGACGCCGCGATTGTGACACTGGACATTGCAGCAGAGAACTGAATTGGGGTTGTGGACCAATATAATACAAAAATCCCCCTGCGCTCCACAGAACCTAGTGAGCAAGCTGCTATCACCTGTTCTTTATACCGCAAGATATGTGAAATCAAATCATATAAGTGGTGAAGCGCTCAACTTATAATTCCCTAGTGAAATACACAAATCATATCTCTCAATAATACAAATAATAAATATTAAATAAAACTAGTGCAATATCTTCATACACATAACAAATATATATCCCTGGTGATATAGTGAAAACTTATATCTCTTAAACTGTGCAGAAAGTGAAATCCAATGATTAAAATAAATGGTGATGCCACACTGTGAAAATTAATGGCAAAGTGTTCAAAATAATGTCACTCCATGCTGCAAATAGTGCTCTTCGTGTAAATCTTGACGTGACTCCCCTCAATAGCAGAAATGCCCCCTCACCTTCCACATTCGACCCTTGCGGGTCACAGAGCTTTTTTATATATCTCTCTCTGTTAGATGTTCTCCACTGCCTCCACCGACCATAATCCACCTCCAGGCAGTAAGTACCTCTCCAATTACTCCACTTTGCCAGGTAAACCTCTCCTCCACTGCCACCTCCTACCAAGATCCTCCTCCAGGCAGTAAATAATATCCAATACCCCTCACACAATGGACTCAGGCTCAGAGCGATTCCTTCCACATTCGACCCTTGCGGGTCACAGAGCTTTTTTATATATCTCTCTCTGTTAGATGTTCTCCACTGCCTCCACCGACCATAATCCACCTCCAGGCAGTAAGTACCTCTCCAATTACTCCACTTTGCCAGGTAAACCTCTCCTCCACTGCCACCTCCGACCAAGATCCTCCTCCAGGCAGTAAATAATATCCAATACCCCTCACACAATGGACTCAGGCTCAGAGCGATTCATATAAAACGATAAAACAGACCTCCATAGTGCAACAACGTTTTATTAAGGTAATCCAATGCAGTAGAACATTAAACTCACATGTCCTCACGATTTGACAAGCAGTTTCCCATATACTATGGGTATATACAGGAGTCCCAAGATGGCGTCCGAACCCGGAACCGGAAGTACGTCACCCCTACGTCGACGCGTTGCGCCACTGTCACGTGGCTTCATCAGATCCTGATGAAGCCACGTGACAGTGGCGCAACGCGTCGACGTAGGGGTGACGTACTTCCGGTTCCGGGTTCGGACGCCATCTTGGGACTCCTGTATATACCCATAGTATATGGGAAACTGCTTGTCAAATCGTGAGGACATGTGAGTTTAATGTTCTACTGCATTGGATTACCTTAATAAAACGTTGTTGCACTATGGAGGTCTGTTTTATCGTTTTATATGAATCGCTCTGAGCCTGAGTCCATTGTGTGAGGGGTATTGGATATTATTTACTGCCTGGAGGAGGATCTTGGTCGGAGGTGGCAGTGGAGGAGAGGTTTACCTGGCAAAGTGGAGTAATTGGAGAGGTACTTACTGCCTGGAGGTGGATTATGGTCGGTGGAGGCAGTGGAGAACATCTAACAGAGAGAGATATATAAAAAAGCTCTGTGACCCGCAAGGGTCGAATGTGGAAGGAATCGCTCTGAGCCTGAGTCCATTGTGTGAGGGGTATTGGATATTATTTACTGCCTGGAGGAGGATCTTGGTCGGAGGTGGCAGTGGAGGAGAGGTTTACCTGGCAAAGTGGAGTAATTGGAGAGGTACTTACTGCCTGGAGGTGGATTATGGTCGGTGGAGGCAGTGGAGAACATCTAACAGAGAGAGATATATAAAAAAGCTCTGTGACCCGCAAGGGTCGAATGTGGAAGGTGAGGGGGCATTTCTGCTATTGAGGGGAGTCACGTCAAGATTTACACGAAGAGCACTATTTGCAGCATGGAGTGACATTATTTTGAACACTTTGCCATTAATTTTCACAGTGTGGCATCACCATTTATTTTAATCATTGGATTTCACTTTCTGCACAGTTTAAGAGATATAAGTTTTCACTATATCACCAGGGATATATATTTGTTATGTGTATGAAGATATTGCACTAGTTTTATTTAATATTTATTATTTGTATTATTGAGAGATATGATTTGTGTATTTCACTAGGGAATTATAAGTTGAGCGCTTCACCACTTATATGATTTGTGGACCAATATGACCGCAATTTATTCTTTTTTGTAATGTTCATGTTAAGAGTTAGGCCCAAAAAAGTTTAATATTTGGAAACTGTTAAGTCTCCACTCAAATGTTCTGGCATGGTATGAATTTGGGTTGGCAGTGATGTACTCTTGGGCATAAACATTACTTTGGTCCACTATCAAATTAAAGAGGTCTTCGGTGAAAAATATAATAATATAGATATCCTGCACTACTAATAAATGATAGATCAAGTGTGTGGGAGCTGCTAACACCTAACCATATACCAAGTGGAAATAATGGATAACTAAATAAAATGGTGCTGCGCTACCCTAAAACTATAATGAAATATAATATGACAGAAAAAATGCAAAGTAAATAAATACAAGTGACAATTAATCGGTGAATCGATCCTCTCTGGGATCTGAAGTGAATAAACATGATCTCACCTGGTATCGAGACCAGGAACCAGTGATACCCACTGCCCAAATGGGACCATAAGAATATAAGAATAAAAAAACGTGAATCCCTAAAAGGGATCGATATTTACATGCAAAACGTGACCACAGATAATGGCTAAATTAAGCCATATACATACTAAAGTGTGACAAAGTGAATCCCTGAATGTGGGATAAAATTTTCACAATAGTGCCAAGTACCATATTAGTATAACAAATGCAAAAAATGTAATAAATAATACAATCACATCAACTTAAATAAATCACATAAGATCATCTACAGAAACAAGGAAAAAAACAAGTCCAAAAAAGGTGTGTATACACCAAAATATTCTAAACACTTCTAAGTGCAGGTGATATTGTGGATGTGCATGACCACAGATGGAAATAATCCGTATGTGGCTAAAATGCCCCCTCACCTCCTTGAAGCGACCCTCAAAGGGCCAAAACACTTTTTTTACTTGAAAGCCAGGAATCTTCTCTGATGAGCCAACTAGGGCTTTCAAGCACCTCTGGAAAGCTACTATTGCCTCCACAGGCATGTGCTTTAATTTATGGTGGCTGCGGTTGTATTGTGCTACTAGTGCTAGCCACTTCACCGGCTTGTACTGCACTGCTGGTGGTCACTGCAATGCTTTTGTTTAAAAAGCTAGGATGTACTACGCCACTGATGCTTGCCATATCACCAAAAATTAGTGCAGTGCTGGTTCTGGCACCATACTGCATCTGAGCATAATCATGTGTTTCTAGCACATCAGAAACAAGGGGTCGAATACCCCCAATTTTAGCGTGACCTCTTCATCATCATCCAAGCTAGCTGTCAGGGTACTGTTACTTTCTAGAGGTTCATATTCTGAACCTGATTCTGACAGCGAGGCCTCCCCTTCACTCTCATCTGTCATGCTCAGAATCCTGTACTCCTTAGTGTAACTTTCTTGGACATGTTGGGCACAAACTGTACAGGTATCTAGTGGAGACTATGGGAAAAAAGCTGCTGACTAGCAATCAGGGACTGCTTGCATGCTAGAATTAACTGCTAGTGCTAGCAGAGATCAGGCCTAACACTGTGGTTTTGTAGACATGTATGAGAGGTGATAGTGATCAGAAAAATAATAAAGACACTGCACTTGCTTGGGGGGGGGGGGGGCTAAATGTAAGTGATGGCTGTGATCGGGACTGAGCCTGCTAACACTGAATTTTTGGGGGCACTATACTATTGAAGGCACTAGTATAGTTCTGACCATGACAAGGATTATAATCCAGACAGCCACTATACTAATAATGGCTGTGATCAGTGACTTATAGTGTGGAGGGCAATCAGGGACTGGCACTAACTGACACTGGCTGGGAGGAACACTAACTGACTCTACTTGACACTATCTGACATTGCTAGTGCCACTAATACAGTGATTAGTGATAATACTGTAAACTGTCACTGTACTAATGACACTGGCTGAGTGATGGGGGATGATAAAAAAAAAGGCAATCAAGGTGTTAACTGTGTGCCTAAAAAGTATTTGGCGTGATAACTACCCTTGTGTCAGTCGGTTATATAGTGTTTACAATTAGAGATGAGCGAATCGAAGTAGGCGAAGTGGAATTCGAGTCGAATATTGGAAAATTTTCGATTCGCGCCAAATCCGAAAAATAGCCTACTTCGGACGCGCGAATCGAAATTTTTCCTAAAATGGCGGCGGACATGTGCGGCGACGGAGCGGGGATGTCTGGGAAGGCGCGCAGACAAGGTGCGCTGACCCATAATGCATTCCTTAATGACATGTGATCGCATTAGCCAATCAGCAGCCAGGCAGCCAGCACTGTGTAATGGTCGAGCTATAAATAGCGGCCATTTTAGAATTCTTCATTTGCCTCCAGTCATTCAAGAGAGGCAGACCGCTCTGTATTAGGGACAGAGTTAGGGCCACAGAAACGTTACTTGGGGACAGAGAAACGTTACTTAGGGACAGAGAAGCATTACTCAGGGACACAGAATTGTTAATGAGGGCCACAGAATCGTTACTTAGGGCCAAAGAAACGCTAGTTAGGGCCACAGAATTGTTACTCAGGGACAGACAGAATTGTTACTCAGGGACAGACACAGAATTGTTACTGAGGGCCACAGAACTGTTACTTAGGGCCACAGAAACGTTATTAGGGCCACAGAATTGTTACTCAGGGACAGACAGAATTGTTACTGAGTGCCAGAGAATTGTTACTTAGGGCCACAGAAACGTTAGTTAGGGCCACAGAATTGTTACTCAGGGAAAGACACAGAATTGTTACTGAGGGCCACAGAACTGTTACTTAGGGCCACAGAAACGTTAGTTAGGGCCACAGAATTGTTACTCAGGGACAGACAGAATTGTTACTGAGTGCCAGAGAATTGTTACTTAGGGCCACAGAAACGTTAGATAGGGCCACAGAATTGTTACTCAGGGACAGACACAGAATTGTTACTGAGGGCCACAGAACTGTTACTTAGGGCCACAGAAACGTTAGTTAGGGCCACAGAATTGTTACTCAGGGACAGACAGAATTGTTACTGAGGGCCACAGAACTGTTACTTAGGGCCACAGAAACGTTAGTTAGGGCCACAGAATTGTTACTCGGACAGACACAGAATTGTTACTGAGGGCCACAGAATTGTTACTGAGGGCCACAGAACCGTTACTTAGGGCCACAGAATTGTTACTCTGGGACACAGAATTGTTACTGAGGGCCACAGAACCGTTACTTAGGGCCACAGAATTGTTACTCAGGGACAGACACAGAATTGTTACTCAGGGACAGAGAATTGTTACTGAGGGCCACAGAACCGTTACTTAGGGCCACAGAATTGTTACTCAGGGACACAGAATTGTTACTGAGGGCCACAGAACCGTTACTTAGGGCCACAGAATTGTTACTCTGGGACACAGAATCGTTACTTAGGGCCACAGAAACGTTACTCAGGGACACAGAATTGTTACTGAGGGCCACAGAATTGTTACTTAGGGCCACAGAAACGTTAGTTAGGGACACAGAATTGTTACTCAGGGACAGACACAGAATTGTTACTGAGGGCCACAGAATTGTTACTTAGGGCCACAGAAACGTTACTCAGGGACACAGAATTGTTACTGAGGGCCACAGAACCGTTACTTAGGGCCACAGAATTGTTATTCAGGGACAGACACAGAATTGTTACTCAGGGACACAGAATTGGTACTGAGGGCCACAGAACCGTTACTTAGGGCCACAGAAACGTTACTCAGGGACAAAGAATTGTTACTGAGGGCCACAGAACCGTTACTTAGGGCCACAGAATTGTTACTCAGGGACAGACACAGAATTGTTACTGAGGGACACAGAATTGTTACTTAGGGCCACAGAACCGTTACTTAGGGCCACAGAAACGTTAATCAGGGATACAGAATTGTTACTGAGGGCCACAGAACCGTTACTTAGGTCCACATAAACGTTATTCAGGGACACAGAATTGTTACTGAGGGCCACAGAACTGTTACTTAGGGCCACAGAAACGTTAGTTAGGGCCACAGAATTGTTACTCAGGGACAGACACAGAATTGTTACTGAGGGACACAGAATTGTTACTGAGGGACACAGAACTGTTACTTAGGGCCACATAATTGTTACTCAGGGACACAGAATTGTTACTGAGGGCCACAGAAACGTTACTTAGGGCCACAGAACTGTTACTCAGGGACAGACACAGAATTGTTACTGAGGGACACAGAAATGTTACTGAGGGCCACAGAACCGTTACTTAGGGCCACAGAATTGTTACTCAGGGACAGACACAGAATTGTTACTCAGGGACACAGAATTGTTACTGAGGGCCACAGAACCGTTACTTAGGGCCACAGAAACATTACTCAGGGACACAGAATTGTTACTGAGGGCCACAGAACTGTTACTTAGGACCACAGAATTGTTACTCAGGGACAGACACAGAATTGTTACTGAGGGACACAGAATTGTTACTGAGGGCCACAGAACCGTTACTTAGGGCCACAGAAACGTTATTCAGGGACACAGAATTGTTACTGAGGGCCACAGAACTGTTACTTAGGGCCACATAAACGTTAGTTAGGGCCACAGAATTGTTACTCAGGGACAGACACAGAATTGTTACTGAGGGACACAGAATTGTTACTGAGGGACACAGAACTGTTACTTAGGGCCACATAATTGTTACTCAGGGACACAGAATTGTTACTGAGGGCCACAGAACCGTTACTTAGGGCCACAGAATTGTTACTCAGGGACAGACACAGAATTGTTACTCAGGGACAGACACAGAATTGTTACTCAGGGACAGACAGAACCGTTACTTAGGGCCACAGAAACGTTACTCAGGGACAGACACAGAATTGTTACTCAGGGACAGACACAGAATTGTTACTCAGGGACAGACAGAACCGTTACTTAGGGCCACAGAAACGTTACTCAGGGACAGACACAGAATTCTTACTCAGGGACAGACACAGAATTGTTACTCAGGGACACAGAATTGTTACTGAGGGACACAGAATTGTTACTGAGGGACACAGAATTGTTACTGAGGGACAGACACAGAATTGTTACTGAGGGCCACAGAACTGTTACTTAGGGCCACAGAACTGTTACTTAGGGCCACAGAAACGTTACTCAGGGACACAGAATTGTTACTGAGGGACAGACACAGAATTGTTACTGAGGGCCACAGAACTGTTACTTAGGGCCACAGAAACGTTACTCAGGGACACAGAATTGTTACTCAGGGACACAGAATTGTTACTGAGGGACACAGAATTGTTACTGAGGGACACAGAATTGTTACTCAGGGACAGACACAGAATTGTTACTGAGGGCCACAGAACTGTTACTTAGGGCCACAGAACTGTTACTTAGGGCCACAGAAACGTTACTTAGGGCCACAGAAACATTACTCAGGGACACAGAATTGTTACTCAGGGACACAGAATCGTTTAATTAAAGAGTATGTCAGACAACATGCAGAGGAGTGGCAGAGGAGGCAATGTTTTAGGAGCGAGCAGACATGGCAGCAGAGGAAGGGGTCGAGGCAGCACTATTCGCAGCCAGAGGCTAGTGCTCCCGGTTTCATCCAGTACAGTGAGGAAGAGCTAACAGAGGGCGGTCAGGAACGGGGGGAGACATCCGCCTCTTCAGCAGCCAGGCGAAGAAGTAGTGGCGAGGAGAGTGGCTCGGTAGCCGGTGTAGAGACAGGACTGTCTCCTGACCCACACGCAGCCGAGGGGGCTAGTAGTGAGGCGGAGACCCTAATTGATGATGATGAGGCTGATCGCACTTGGCAGCCTTGTCGTCATCAGGCTATTGCTTCCGCATCATCAGGAGAAGAGGGTGGCAGCTTGGCAGCGAGCAAAACCATCGGTGGGTTGTCTCCATCGCCACACTCTGCCATGTGCCACTTTCAGATCTCCTCACACACTGCTGGTGTGTTGAATTTTTTGACATAGGGTGCTGGCAGATTACGGGCCTCCCATAGCTGCTGCCAGGCCCCTAATCTGCCATGGGCCCCTATACCGCCTCCTCATGCTGCTGCCAGGTCCACAGTCTCTCATGCCATGTGCCACTTTCAGGTCTCCTCACACTGCTGGTGTGTTGAATTTTTTGACATAGGGTGCTGGCAGATTACGGGCCTCCCATAGTTGCTGCCAGGCCCCTAATCTGCCATGGGCCCCTATATACCACCTCCTCATGCTGCTGCCAGGTCCAGAGTCTGTCATGGGTCCCTGTACGGCCTCCCATTGCTGCTGTCTCCATCGCCACACTCTGCCATGTGCCACTTTCAGGTCTCCTCACACACTGCTGGTGTGTTGAATTTTTTGACATAGGGTGCTGGCAGATTACGGGCCTCCCATAGCTGCTGCCAGGCCCCTAATCTGCCATGGGCCCCTATATACCGCCTCCTCATGCTGCTGCCAAGTCCAGAGTCTGTCATGGGTCCCTGTACGGCCTCCCATTGCTGCTGTCTCCATCGCCACACTCTGCCATGTGCCACTTTCAGGTCTCCTCACACACTGCTGGTGTGTTGAATTTTTTGACATAGGGTGCTGGCAGATTACGGGCCTCCCATAGCTGCTGCCAGGCCCCTAATCTGCCATGGGCCCCTATATACCGCCTCCTCATGCTGCTGCCAGGTCCAGAGTCTGTCATGGGTCCCTGTACGGCCTCCCATTGCTGCTGTCTCCATCGCCACACTCTGCCATGTGCCACTTTCAGGTCTCCTCACACACTGCTGGTGTGTTGAATTTTTTGACATAGGGTGCTGGCAGATTACGGGCCTCCTATAGCTGCTGCCAGGCCCCTAATCTGCCATAGGCCCCTATATACCGCCTCCTCATGCTGCTGCCAAGTCCAGAGTCTGTCATGGGTCCCTGTACGGCCTCCCATTGCTGCTGTCTCCATCGCCACACTCTGCCATGTGCCACTTTCAGGTCTCCTCACACACTGCTGTTGTGTTCAATTTTTTGACATAGGGTGCTGGCAGATTACGGGCCTCCCATGGCTGCTGCCAGGCCCCTAATCTGCCATGGGCCCCTATACCGCCTCCTCATGCTGCTGCCAGGTCCACAGTCTCTCATGCCATGTGCCACTTTCAGGTCTCCTCACACTGCTGGTGTGTTGAATTTTTTGACATAGGGTGCTGGCAGATTACAGGCCTCCCATAGCTGCTGCCAGGCCCCTAATATGCCATGGGCCCCTATATACCGCCTCCTCATGCTGCTGCCAGGTCCAGAGTCTGTCATGGGTCCCTGTACGGCCTCCCATTGCTGCTGTCTCCATCGCCACACTCTGCCATGTGCCACTTTCAGGTCTCCTCACACACTGCTGGTGTGTTGAATTTTTTGACATAGGGTGCTGGCAGATTATGGGCCTCCCATAGCTGCTGCCAGGCCCCTAATCTGCCATGGGCCCCTATATACCGCCTCCTCATGCTGCTGCCAAGTCCAGAGTCTGTCATGGGTCCCTGTACGGCGTCCCATTGCTGCTGTCTCCATCGCCACACTCTGCCATGTGCCACTTTCAGGTCTCCTCACACACTGCTGGTGTGTTGAATTTTTTGACATAGGGTGCTGGCAGATTACGGGCCTCCCATAGCTGCTGCCAGGCCCCTAATCTGCCATGGGCCCCTATACCGCCTCCTCATGCTGCTGCCAGGTCCACAGTCTCTCATGCCATGTGCCACTTTCAGGTCTCCTCACACTGCTGGTGTGTTGAATTTTTTGACATAGGGTGCTGGCAGATTACGGGCCTCCTATAGCTGCTGCCAGGCCCCTAATCTGCCATAGGCCCTATATACCGCCTCCGCATGCTGCTGCCAGGTCCAGAGTCTCTCATGGGTCCCTGTACGGCCTCCCATTGCTGCTGTCTCCATCGCCACACTCTGCCATGTGCCACTTTCAGGTCTCCTCACACACTGCTGGTGTGTTGAATTTTTTGACATAGGGTGCTGGCAGATTACGGGCCTCCCATAGCTGCTGCCAGGCCCCTAATCTGCCATGGGCCCCTATACCGCCTCCTCATGCTGCTGCCAGGTCCAGGCGAACGTAGTCACACAGGGGAGGAACTTCTCAGTGTAATGAACAGAGAAATCGACAGATGGCTGTCTCCGCGCAAACTAAAAATCGGAACCATGTTGACCGACAACGGAAAGAACATGGTGTCTGCTCTGCGTCAAGTAAGGTTGTGCCATGCGCCATGCATGGCTCACGTGTTCAATCTGGTTGTCAAGCGGTTCCTAAAATCCACCATCCCACTGCAAGACATCCTTAAAATGTCACGTAAACTTTGCATGCATTTCAGCCATTCCTACACCGCAAAGCACACCCTCCTTGAGCTGCAGCAGCAGAACGGAATTGCACAGCATCACCTGATCTGCGACGTTGCAACAAGGTGGAATTCAACCCTACACATGTTAGACCGCCTTTACGAACAGCGAAAGGCCATCACCGATTATCTGATGTTACAAGCGGATAAAGGTACTCCCCTGTGTAACTTCGATGTCAGCCATTGGCAGCTCATGCGTGACACCTGCCGCTTGCTCAGGCCCTTTGAGGAGGCCACGCTATTCGTGAGTCGGCAGGACTATGGGATGAACGACGTCATTCCTCTGTTGCACGTCCTGGAACAAATGCTGTTAACAATGGCTGGTCAGGGTGCGGTAGACGTGGCGCACAGATCTCAACGCCACATGACCCCTGTGGGGGCAGGACAGGAAGAAGAGGAGGAGGTAGAGGAGGACATTTGTGCTCAGGAATTCAGCGGACAGGAGTGGAGGAGCAGGAGCATCTGGTAGAGGAGGAGGAGGAGGAAGAGGAGACAGAGGACCCAGACGCACCGTGGCAGTATGCTGTGGAGATGGAGGCAGGGAGTCCCTCGCATTCCTTGGCACAAATGGCCCATAGCATGCTCGCTTGCTTGCGTAGCGACAGCCGAATAATAACCATCAGACAGAGGGATGACTTTTGGCTGTCCACCTTGTTGGACCCTCGCTACCTTTCCAAAATGGTGGCCTTTTTCACACCTGCTGAGAGGGAGGCCAAAATAACGTACTATAAAAACCACCTATGTAGTCAGCTGGTCTCTGCCTGTCTGCGCCAACGTCCATCCTCAGACACTGTGGGCCCTGTGCGCTCGCGTTACGCTGCCATGGCAGCAGGGGAGGGGTGGGGTGGTAGGAGCAGTGGCAGCTCCACCAGCAGCAGCTGCCTCAGTCTGCAGTCGATGATGAGTAGCTTTCTTCACCAGCGCAGTGAGGAAACCGCCTCCTCATGCTGCTGCCAAGTCCAGAGTCTGTCATGGGTCCCTGTACGGCCTCCCATTGCTGCTGTCTCCATCGCCACACTCTGCCATGTGCCACTTTCAGGTTTCCTCACACTGCTGGTGTGTTGAATTTTTTGACATAGGGTGCTGGCAGATTACGGGCCTCCTATAGCTGCTGCCAGGCCCCTAATCTGCCATGGGCCCCTATACCGCCTCCTCATGTTGCTGCCAGGTCCAGAGTCTCTCATGGGTCCCTGTACGGCCTCCCATTGCTGCTGTCTCCATCGCCACACTCTGCCATGTGCCACTTTCAGGTCTCCTCACACTGCTGGTGGGTTCCATTTTGTCATAGGGTGCTGACAGATTACGGGCCTCCCATTGCTGCTGCCAGGCCTGTAATCTGCCATGGGCCTCCGTACCGCCTGGTCACGCTGCTGCTGGGTCCACAGTGTGACATGGGTCCCTGTATTGCCTCCCATTGCTCCCACTCTGCCATGTGCCACTTTGAGGTCTCCTCACACTCCTGCTGGTTTCCATTTTGTCATAGGTTGCTGTATGGCCTCCCATTGCTGCTGCCTCCACCGCCACTCTGTGGCTCCAAACACTGGTTTTGGCCCCGTGACTGCCCAAATGTGTGAAGTGTGCGGTGATTCTAAGATCGACGGCACTCATCTGCATGTCATACTGACTGACAGTATTATTTCTCTTCCCCAGCAGACTCCAAGGGCATTTAAATTAAAGGTACAGTGTTCTGCACTAATATTAAGTCTCTCTGAAGCCTAGAAACACCCTTTTTTAAGTTAAATTCACAGCGAATATATTCGACTCGAATCGAATATTTTCCATGAATTCGCCGAATCAGTCGAATCGAATTTTTGAATACTTCGCTCATCTCTATTTACAATGTAAGTAAAAGTCCACTCACCCTGAAAAAAGTATGCTATGGATTAGGAATGAACTTCGGGTTTGGGCTGAACATGTGTTTGACCAGACCCCACATTCCCTTTTACATTGTACTCCTCTGCAGTTCCTCATCCATCATTTAAAGCTAGAACAGCATTAAAAAAATTAAACAGCATTTGCTGTTTGGTTGACTGACCCTGACCCAGGCATGCAGCCCTCTGAACCATACTAAGCCGCAGTTCGTCAACATTGGAAGGGTGCATTCAAAGGCATATTGTTATTATGTTAAGGGAACAAGGGCCTTGTCCCCACATCCTGTCATCCTAAAGCTATATGGGGAAGACTTATTGGAATCTAAAAGCCCTGTTACAATAATGAGGACCTCAGACATGCTGCCAATCCCCAGGAATGAGTACAGGCTACATAGTACCCCTTGGTATTCATTACAAAACAAAGTATATGTATACTACTAAATTACTGAAAACACTCCTTCACCACAACCACAAAATTTTGCGCCACTTACTAGAAGATGAGACCGCTATATTGAGGTCAAAAGGGCTTGCCTAACACAAATGCATTGGTGATAACTGGCAATAAGTTCCCTAAAACTGTTCTTCAAGTTATCTCCAGGATGTCCACAAAAGTAAAAAAAAGTACTCATACCTTGAAAAAAGTTTTTTGGAAAAACAATTAACTCCAAGATGTCAACAAATCATACTGTCCAGTCAAAAAAGAATAAACTGCACCTTGGCAGTACACCTTGTCACCTCCTCCACCTAATTATTCTGGTATATACATAATTCATTCCACTACAGTCAGATTTTGTGTTCTTGTTTCCCCTGAAGACTTCAGTTGTGATGAAACATGTGATCTGATGCCACTGTACATGCAGGAGAGCAGTGCAATATGAAATGCATTCTGCTTGCTGTTCATGTGTGAGTATGTTTCCT
Source organism: Staurois parvus (assembly GCF_062004578.1). Taxonomy (NCBI): domain Eukaryota; kingdom Metazoa; phylum Chordata; class Amphibia; order Anura; family Ranidae; genus Staurois; species Staurois parvus. The sequence goes on from NW_028317949.1 coordinate 16,762,165, forward strand.
AAATAAACCCAGTCAATGGTAAAAATAAACCTAACTCAATGTTGTCTAAATGTATTTCAATACAAGTTGATATCAAAATATCATATACTAAAATCACCGGAAATGTGTATATTATTTGTGTTTTATTGTATATACAGTACATATAACAAACTAAGTATAATACACGACAGTATTTTTCTAGCTTGCCATTAGACATTTCATTATTCAATCTTAAAGCCATTACAGTCTTTTGGATATTACATTAAATCCCAAAAGCATATGCTGTATTTGGTCTAAGAGGTCTTTTACCGGTATACTCAGCAATATCATTGACTGACTTCTTGGAAGTACTACATACTGATGTTATCATTTCAAGTAAGTAAAAATGTTTTCTATGCAATAATACAAAATTTGAATACACACTATTTAACAACGTAGATTTTACCAATTGTTTGTATTTGATATTCAATTACAATTCATTTAGGATTCTTTAATTCATAATGAAATTTCAACTATGTATGCAAACTGAATTGCCTAACTTCATTTCAGTACCAAGAACATTTCGATCTTAGGTTTAAGAGAGTAGTTGTAAAAAATGTACATTAGAAGTATAATTGAGATATTCTCGGGTATGTGACCTAGCTGTCTTTTTGTAGCAAATCTTGATCTTGGGTGAGGACTGAGATTATGCTTTGTAAATTGGATAGGGAGAAGTCCAGATACCACCTGTGATGGGTAACTATTTTGGAAAAACGCAATCATTATAGGCTTCTCAATCACTCTAGGGAGCAAGCGGCTGAAGGGTCTTCATCTACCCCATAGCCATGGAGATTATGAAATCTGATTAATTAGGTGACTTGCATTTAATGTCTAGGAGCACCTTTGACAAATAAGATATCTTTAATTAAATACTCCAAAAAATTAGTAAAATGATTTGTTAATAAGCATTTTGGAACAACCTTGGTGTAAATTTAAAGTATATGACTGGGCAGAAAACACATATGCAGTACATATCTGTAATATTTGCACATTTTCCAACATTTTATCAATATACAAATGCTGCAAGCACAGAAAATATCTGTTCAACTGCCTCTCTCCACATGCATATACTGTATTTATTTATTTCCCAGAAATACAAGGCTACTGCCTGAACTTTCAAGAACCTGCTGACACACTGTGTGTAGGGAAAGGGCTCTTGGCAGTGTGGAACCCCAGAAACTACTCTTGCATGGATTTTACAAGCCTGGTGAAGGTGTCACAGGGAGTAATACATTTATTTCTTGCTATAGCATCAAAGTTAAAAAAAAAGTAAAAAATGACAATCAAAATATATCTTCACATGAAAAGATATGCACGTTAGTTACACAGTATGTCTGGCAGACGTGACTAGTTAAGCAGTGTATTCCAGTATTCAAGCAAAAAACAAAACTTTTAAATAAAAAGTAATAATGTATATTTTGTAACATTTCTTTTGCATGTATCCCCAAACATTACTACAAGTAGTGCTGAAGAAAAAAAACAATTAAAATAGTGTCTTTTGACAGCCTAAATTGTTATCCATAGGATCCTCCAGTCAGTTTATTCAGCTCCCACCATACAAATTTGCTTTAGCCTCATCAATACAGGGCACTTTTATTCCCTTCCTGCCCAGGACAATTTTCATCTTTCGGTGCTCTCACAGTTTGAATGACAATTGCACAGTCATGCAACACTGTACTCAAACTAACCTTTTATTGATTTTTTTTCACACAGATAGAGCTTTCTTTTGTTGGTATTTATTCACCACTGGGTTTTTTATTTTTTCCTAAATAAACGAAAAGAGACAGAAAATTTTGCAAATAAATATTTGTTCTTCATAAATGTAGGCCAAAATGTATTCTGCCACATTTCTTTGGTGAAAATAACTCAAATTAGTGTGTGCTATTTAGTCTGTAGGAAAGTTATAGAGTCCACAAATTATGGTAAATCGATCAATCCTGATGGACTGACAGCACTGATCTCATTTCTTGAGGCCCACAAATGTCAGGACAGTACAGATATCCCCCAAATTACCCCTTCTTGGAAAGAAGACAGTCTGCGGTATTTACTAAGAAGCATGGTAAGTTTTTTGAAGTTGTAATTTTTTGTTAGGATTTTTTTGAGAACGAATACATTTTCATAATTTTTTTTTCATAACTGGTGTGACGGTGATCAGAGACACTAACTCGCGACAAGCAAAAAAAAAACTATTTTTATATATATATATATATAGTGATTTTTATATATAAATATACACTATGTATATAAATATACGCTGTATATATATATATATATATATATATATATATATATTTAATTTTTTTTCCCATTTTATTGTGACCAGAGTAATATAATGTTACCATAGTAGCATTGTACTACTTTGGGGAAGTGATTAGTATTTTTTTTTTTACATTATGATTGCCTATAGCAATGAATTTCACTGCTATAGGCAAGCATTTAACTGAATGAAATCAATTAATTCGGTGTTTTTGTTGTGAATAGCTGTGATTGGCCACAGATAATCACATGACACAGATGGGCTGTGATTGGCCTAGTCTGTACAACACAATTGTGTACAAATGGATGGCATGAAAGGAATCCATCCATTGTTTACAATTGTCATGTGACCTGTTGTGACTGGTCACAGCAATCACATGGTACTGGCAACGGGCCAATACACAGATTAGTCATTGTCTGTGTCCTATGGACACAGTCAGTGACAGATCTCTCTGCAGCATGCCCTGCAGGTGCGCGCAAGTTGGCGATCTAGGAGGACATCATATGATGTCCACCAAAATGATTAAAGTCCTGCTCGGCTATCATTCTCCTATAGTTCGGGAACAGGGGCAGACGGATAACTCATGGGGCCCCCGGGCAATAGGAGATCATGGGGCCACCTGTGTCACTGCCCACTGAAGCCGCACCCACACAAAGCCCCACCTACATATTATACTGCCCGCAATACATGCGTTTGACACAGAATTTCTGTACAGTCTGTTAAAAATAAATGTTTATTACACAAAATAAAGAAAAAAAAAAAACTTACATTAAAGAGAGCACAACAATGGTACATTTCAAAATGAAGGTTTTAATGAATTTTTCCTATTCCTTCCACTGACACCAATGATAGGGCACTATTCCTCCCACTGACACCAATGATAGGGCACTATTCCTCCCACTGATACCAATGATGTGGCACTATTCTTCCCACTGACACCAATGATAGGACATTATTCCTCTCACTGACATGAATCATAAGGTATTATTCATCCAACTGATACCAATGACGGGGCATTATTCCTTCCACTGATACCAACTATGGGGCGCTATTCCTCCAATTGACACCAAAGGTGGGATGCTATTCCTCCCCCTAATACTAAAGATGCATGGTTTACTCTCACTGATGCCAGGACAATTTCTGATCCCAAAGACCACAGTCCGACTCCCAAAAACCTGAAGGACAGTAAACTGGCCCTTTGATCTAAATTTAGGGTCTCCAAACTTTCTAAACAAAGCATATTCATGTGTTAGAATGGCCCAGTCACAGTCCAGACCGAAATCCAATGAAGAATCTGTGGCCAGACCTAAAAATTGCTGTCCATAGATGCTCTCCATCCAATAACAGAGCTTGAGTGATTCTGCAAAGAAGAATGGGCAGAAATGTCCCTCTGTATATGTGCAAAGCTGGGAGAGATGTCCCCAAAAAGACTTGCAGATGGAATTGCAGCCAAAGGGGATCCTACAAAATACTGACTACAGGGGGCCGAATGCAATTGCCACCACACTTTTCCCAGATTTATTCGTCACAAATGTTGGAACCATTTCTCATTTTCCATCCACTTCACAATTATGTGCCACTTTGTGTTGGTCTATCACATCCAATCCCAATAAATACATTGTAACATGATAACATGGGGGACATTTCAGGGGGGGGATACATTGTAACACGACAACATGGGGTACATTTTAGGGGGGGATACATTGTAACATGACAACATGGGGGACATTTAAGGGGGGGAATACATTGTAACATGACAACATGGAGGACATTTCGGGGGGGGGGGGATACATTGTAACATGACAACATGGGGGACATTTCAGGGGGGAAATACATTGTAACATGACAACATGGGGGACATTTCAGGGGGGGAATACACTGTAACATGACAACATGGGGGACATTTCAGGGGGGAAATACATTGTAACATGACAACATGGGGGACATTTCAGGGGGGAAATACATTGTAACATGACAACATGGGGGACATTTCAGTCGTGAGGAAGACTTTTCAAGCCACTGTATATATCACTGATATCTGTACACTGAGTGCAATTCCTTATATATAACACTGATATCTATACACTGAGTGCTATTCCTTATATATAACACTGATATCTGTACATTGCGTGCTATTCCCTATATATAACACTGATATCTGTACACTGGGTGCCACTCAGTGTACACATATCACTGTTTTATATAGGGAATATAGAATAGAAGACTACTATTAACCCCTAGCCTGCCGGGCACTTATACCCCCTTCCTGCCCAGGCCAATTTTTAGCTTTCAGCGATGTCACACTTTGAATGACAATTGAGCGGTCATGCAACACTGTCCACATATGAAATTTTTATCATTTTTTTGAGACAGATAGAGCTTTTTTTGGTGGTATTTAATCCCCTCAGGGTTTTTATTTTTTGCTAAACTAACCAAAAAACAACTGAAAATTTTGAAAACAAAAAAAGCTAGGCCACTCCAGGACCTTAAGGACCTTAAAAACACCCATGCAGAGCAAATTATAACAGCTAAACAAAGCAGAACATATGCAGAAAATATTGTCATCACAAGATGAGTGCTGACATATTCATGAGGAGTGTCAACTTAGAAAGGCTATAATTACCAAAGGAAATACTAGTGCTTGCGGTAGGTATGATGGCTCTGTTAAAGCTAAATTACACTAACAGAAGCCCTTGCCACCCCTCTGAAAAGTGATTTGTAGTATATTGCTTATCATAGGGTGATTGACAGGTGCAAGGGAGATAAGAAATTACCTCCTCACCACCCTGAAAAGCCCACACCACAACACAAGCATTGCACTCGATTGCAGCATGGTTGTGGCATGAACCTTTTCACTTGAAGCAATGCTTCATTGCCATGGTACATGTACAACCCCCTCTGGCCACTGTGCTATGTTAAAGAGGGCAGTTGTCCGCACATAAAACCATGACTCAACAGCCTATTTTTACTCCCCCATGGCCACAAGTGTGAAAGAATCCCAATGGTTTAATTACTACATTACTTCTGGTGATGCCTGAGTTGTAGAGATGCGGATGGGCACCTAACAAACCACAATATGGGGGACTGGCACAAAGCTTACCAGAATAAAACAATCATGGGAAATATAGCAAAATAAAAAAAATGTAAGGTATTGTTCAATATCAAAGCTTGAGGAGGGATACCAAAACTGGAAAGAAATATTATAAGTATTGCACAGGCAGATGTTGTTATACAAGAATTAAAAGCATCAGCTTGTGTATTTAAGAGCTATATAAACTTGACCAATGGTGGGACAGTTTTAATCAGTGATAATAGGTATAATCAGTGTATGTCTTCTATTTTTACTTTGGGGACAGTGGGTGTGGTGAATATGAATGATATAACATGAGGTTGTGTAGGTGAACACGGTTTCAGTGTTTAGCTTTCTATTATTTTTCTTCTTTTCTTTTCAAATGAAGATTTGGTGTGTCCAAGCAAATTTGGCTGTAAACTCTCCCGGGCAGTGAATTTTGAGCCATAGGATTCACCCTAAATATGCCGTTGTGGTGCCTTTGAACTCCAACCCTAATTCTCTTTATTGAATGATATTTAATACACCAGGGAGTAAGATGGCTGCAGCTACATTTAATTGGCTGAAAAGGGCTAGGATAGTAATAACAAGCTTATCCAATTAGCATCTAAAAGCATCATTGAGCATGATTGCTTTACACATCTAGGAACCACCTAAACATATAGGAAAACACAACCAAATATTAAAAGTTATACTCCAGCATCGTTGAAAATTCAACCTTGAAATTATTATAAAACACAGCTCGCCTGTACTTCAATTTTTTTTTTATTCAGGATTTGCATAATTTCCAACTGTCAAGGATTGCCCGGGATGGTCACAAATATTTGAATGAAGTCACGCCATTGCTGTGTCCCGGCCAATTTCCTGGAAAACTGAGATCAGGGTGGGGGCAGCAGCAAATAAGGGTTCCTAATTCTGCAAGAGCCTAGTGCAGCAGTTAAAAAAATAAAAACTTTCCTGGTCCTATTTGCTTAGCGGGGAACGTGTGGCCGCAGCACACTGGGGACTATTTTTCCATTTTCTGGAGTGGCAGAGTAATCTCCAGTCCCATTGTTTTGTATTAATAAAGTAAACTCCTAGCATGTGGGTTTTGTCATAAAAGAGTTTCCAGAGGTGAACAAGTGTTTTTTCTACTTTACCTAGGGAAACCTTCTGGAAAAGCCATGTGACACAATGAGAAAGATTTACTAAAAGAGCTGTAAATGTTCACCCAACAAAGAGTAAATATTCACTTCAGACATCAAGTCCTATACAGATTAAATAAGCAAACTTGAATTTGACTTTGGCTTACTGATTTTTTTGAGTGAAAAGTTTCAACTCCTGTGGAAATTCAGCCTGTCTGTTTTGCAAGTGTGCATGCATGCCTGCACACACTATTTTTAACTTGCACTTTATAGAGTATTTATTAAAAAATGTTCTGCTTTAAACACTTAGGAGTAAATAAGGCACTCCTACAAAGTAAATTTGAGAGTCTCTGTTGGTAAAAAAAAAATATTTTAATGTGAGAGCTTTTTGTAATTGGTTTTGATTTTATTTTTTATTTACTTATTTGTATTTATTTATTTCATTTTGGTGATGACATCCCTTTAGAGTAATGACAAAGAAGCTGTCAGTGATGTTATTTTAAAATATGTTCAGTCTTAATTTTGTGTCAAGGAGGTGTTAAGTTTTGTGACCCATTTTGTAGATTCTGTGATGTTAAACTGATTTTTCTTATAACATTTGGTATGTACCAAAGTACATGTCTCGACAGCTTTTAATAAAGAATAGGGCAGGATATTTCCCTGAAATAAAATAATGAAATTTCTGGTAAGGACTAAATTTATTACTGACAGCTGTGGAAGGAAAATCATTTTTATTATGTTCTTAAAAAAAAAAGACTTTTGAAATTACAAGACTCTATAAAATTATTAGGGCAGCTATATTCTTTTGCTTTTCAGAAACTGGGATTTAGTCTAAAAAAAAGCGTCTTGCATTTTAAAATTACTACAGAGACTAAAAAAAGTACAAGAAGCTGAAAACCATTTGGAAACAGCCTTTATTCATATGTAAAGATTTCTATTCTATTTTATAAAGTTTGGCTTGTGTTTTTTTTTTCTTTTTTACATGTACTAAATTAACCTTTCTAATATTCACTTGACATTTTCTGTCATTGAATAAATGTAAAATATATAAAAATGTGTTCCAAAAAAGATTCAATCACTTTACAATACTTAAGAGGTATTTAAATAGATACTTTAACTATTGTTTTTAACTATTTCATTTGGAATAGAGGACTTTGCAAATAAAGTTTTTATTCAATGAACACTGAGAAAGAACAGTCAAAATTTATTTTATCATTCATCTCCTATTTTTATGTACTTGTTTTAATTTTTGCGATCATATAGAAAAGCAATATTACTCTTAAAAGGTAAGGTTGCGAAAGACTGGCCCATTCTGATGTTTATAAAGTTCTTTTAAGGCGTTTCAAATCTACCTTTGAGACGTATTTAAATAGCTTCCTGTTCATATCATAACACTTCACCTTAGTGCTTGCAGTAATGTTCTAATTTTTTCATACCGTAAATACATATACTAAGAGTGACCCTTTTACTGAAGACCTTTTGCATTCCCCATTGGTTCTGGAATCCTTATACAGTATATTAGCTATTTAAATTTTACACCCAAGGATGGGAGGGTGCCACACTTAACTGTTTCTTGCTTCAGTGCTTGGGACTTTCCCTCTATGTACAGCCCAAGGGCGGACTGACCATTTGGAAACTCGGGCACTGTCCGAGGGCCCGGGCTCAGTAGGGGACCCATGAGATGCCCCTGGTACCTTTTTCATAGGCTTTTTTGAGTTTGGGCAAGGACACAGGGGCCCCATGATCCCCTATTGCCCGGAGGCCTCATGAGTTGTCAGTCCGCCCCTGGTACAGCCGCCAGCTTCCAGACAATTAATACAATTACAAAGGGCACACTGTGTTAAAGCATTAGCATGCAGGATGCTCATTGAGTGCTCAGTGCATCCGCACACTAGATGTCAGACTCCTCTTTGCTTCTAAGCATATTCTCTCGTGTTTACCAGTGCCACTCAGTGTTGAAGGAGAGAAAAGACACAGCTCAAAACCTACATAGTGCAGTATGTCAAATCCAGAAAATGTATTAAAAACATAATAAAATGCACACATAGAGGTTAAAGTGACAAATGGATGGTGGAATACTGCTGGATCAATGCGCAGTGAGGAAGCTGACAATGTACAGAGCATTCCGTATATGATTGAATGCACTACATATGCTGTGCTACAGTTAATTAAATCTTTTATGGGTTAAACTTCACAAGTAGTCATATAATACACTTCCCTCATTTTTATCTGTAATTTGCAATATTTATATGATTTTATAACACATTCACAAGAACCTCTGTGGGCAAGCTATTTTTGTTTTCTCCTAGTAATGAAACTAACTCAGGGACAACAAAGGGCCTAGGGTTGGAGCCCTTCAACTTGAAAAAAATGGCAACCTTTTCTTAAGATAGCATGGGAGCTTTACAAAGAATGGGTAAGTTATTCTTGATGATATTGACTATGTTTGCATATTTTGTAGAATACATAATCACAAAAGTGACACCACGGCTAGAATTCTTACTTTTTTTTAGTATAGTTTTTAGATGTCACCTACACCTCATTAATAAGAGAGTCCTGTGATTTTAAATGCTATGCAGAGACTTCAGGGGCACCGGATACATTCTGTCAATCTCTTAGAAAGAAATTGGAGCAGGAGTGTATTCTACAGAATATACAGAAATAGTAAATATCAGGAAGAATTTCATCATTAATTCTACAGATCCTACTCTGTGAAACATCTTAAGAGAAGGTTGCCACTTTTCAAATCAAAAGGTTACCACTGTAGGTACTTTATTGTTCCTGGGATTGTTTCAGTGCTTTTATTTTACATTTTTAGATTCTCAGGGCGATGTGGGACCCCACGGATTGATGGCATTCTCCTGATGGTTAGGTGTGCAAGTGCAAGATCATGGCGTCTGAACCAGGTTCTTCTCACCCCTGATGCCCTCAGGTGGTGGGCTGCCTCTGGGGTGATTTATCTGTGGCATTGGGAATATTGGCAGGCTTATCTTGCATTGCCTTGGTGTTGCCAAGACATCTCCTGTGTTGATCCAGCCACAATTGGCTGATCGCCAGGTGCATGCACTGGAGGACTGTGCATGTGCCATGACATACATGCATGTACAAATAGCAGTGGGAGGCTGGCTGCAATGAGGGACTCTCCTTTTTGACAATGTGAGACACACATGCAATAATGTTTGTTTCTCCAGTGACGTGGCGGGGCCGCAATCTGTGACTGAGCAAGTATTTATTCCAGTTACCTGTACAAATGGTTTGGCTTCATATTTGTGTTTATGTATGTAAACAATCTATCTAGTTAAATAAAAGAAACATTATTAAGAAAGCTTTAACATATTACAAAATATAAACAGTAAGGCAGGAAAGACATAAGATAAACATTTAGATATAAGTGCAAGGGATATATTCCATACTTAACATGGAACTGCACATACAGTACAGGTTCCATTCTCCTAACTGGTGTTCCAAAGAGGCCCTCTCTTTTCTTCTCGTGTCTATTGTTATAGGCCTCTCCTCCATTAGTTTTCATGGAGTAGCTCTGATTGGTTGGCAAATCTATTCCTTTTTATAATTGGCTAACTTCAAATCCCCTGTATTTAGCATACAACAACCCCCTTTAAGGCAAATCTTGGCACAAACTTTATGGAATTTAAGTATGCCAGTTCATGACCTTTTCCTTGGAAATTAAGTATTCATGAAAGGCTGGCCACCTTCATTGCATTTCTAAATGAGGGATCCTTTTGAAGTGGATATTTGTGAAGCCAACAGGTTTGGGTCCCATAATTAGAAAAACTAACTCTGGCACTGAACTGTCTGACAGAGTATTGAGGAGTGTCGAGACTTCTGTTCCACAGTAAAGAAATTGTAATTAATAGAATATTCCCTCTGGCAACTTAAACCATCCCCAACTATCTGTAGAACAGGGATTTATGGGAAGACATATTACACACCCACACTGATACAGCTCTAACTGAAATGCATTCATAATTACAATATTATGTACAGTGGTAATGGAAATTTCATATAAGCTCATTATCTAACAGTGGCACTATTCATGCTTGCTTTTTGGTAATTACAGGCTCTCTGTAATGTGAATTCTACACCATTATGGCCTAACAGCCCTGTGGATGCTCTAAGGACATTGTGACCTGTTTTAGCACTTTAGCAAGTACTCTTTATACAATAAGGTTAATCCTTTGAATTCACTAAATATATTGTTTTTTTATAAGGTGGCCCTCTCTTCCCCTCAGCAGTTTGAAATTATGCCCACATCTCCCCTGGGGCTGAGTTCACCTGTGACCCCGAGGTGTCCTGTCTATTGCCTTGAGAATTCTGCACATTGTGTGACATTCATATGTCTATATTCTAGTAAGTGTCTTACTGGTTGTTTCCTGATTGTATACACTGAAAATATTCCTGGCTATTATTTGTAATCTTCTCTGTTCTATAGATGCATTTCAAGCTCCTAAGGAAGGGACTTCAATCTCGAAACATATTGGGCAGATTGTGAACAGTGGAGGTAGTGGACCATATAACATCCATACCAAGTGCCCAACATTATGAACTTCAACCCAATTGGGGAGAACACACTGAATTTTCAGTAAAATGCATTACATTTTTAAATGAGCTATATTGATTTTATATTTAATATTTTTATTGGTATTAAAGATAAAATAAAACTTACATTGAGCTTTGAATGTGTTCTATGATGCATATAGATAATAAGAGAAATAAACTGAAAAACAGAACAGAATAGTACGGACTGACTGTGCAACATACAATCTTACTTATATGTAATATATGAATCATTTAGACAGAATTATGGATAAGGTCTACAAGTATGGTATATTGATCATATTTTTTAGTCTAAAAATCTTGTTATCCAACCTATTACAGTGCAGGAACAACAGTGTTGTCTATCTTGTTTATGCATTAGTCATAAACCATATAGCTAAGCAGTTCTCTAATAAAGACATTTGAATAAGAAACAGAAAAAGAAGAGTTAAGAGTGATAATTATTTTTCTAGAATTGTTGATCCTCTCCCAAGGTGCCCAATTATGGTGAAACTTGTTCACTATACCTTCAACCTCTCCTACATTTGGAGTAAGCTGTGATTTCCATTTACATAGTAATGTTAATCGTGCTGCAAATAGAATATGTATACATATAGGTCTTAATGAAATTGGTATCTTGTCAATGTTAACACTTAGTATAGCTTGTTCTATTGTGAATTTTGTTATTATTAGAGATATTTTCCAGAAAAGTTTTGAAATTTAATTTCAGAGGCTGTGTATATGGGTACACAGGACCAGAGCATATAGTCGAGAGTACCCACCCGTCCGCAGCCACTCCAACACAGATTAGAGTTATTGCCAGTAAACTTGGATAACATATATGATGAATAGCTTTCTGCCACTGTTGGTCTTCCTCCCATTTTAATAGATGTCTCGGTTTTTCAAATTTAACTTTAGATTTCAAGCAGAGACCAGAGCATATGGTCAAGCGTGCCCACCTGTCCGCAGCCCCTCCAACACAGATTAGAGTTATTGCCAGTAAACTTGGATAGCATATATGGAGTATAGTACCACCTAAGGTGGCTTTTATGAGCAATTTCCCAGTAAGTGGAATATTTAGAAAATATAAGATTATAATGATTAGCTTTCTGCCACTGTTGGTCTTCCTCCTATTTTAACAGATGTCTCGGTTTTTCAAATTTAAGTTTAGATTGCAAGCACTTATAGAATAACAAATTCCTCTCATCTTATTATTGAGAGAATTCCAAAATTTCCATACCTCCATAGGAAGTGTTGGATTAGGGATGGAATTATTGTGCATTCATGAAGTTATCTGAGAATATTTCAAGAAGTTACTCTCTGGTAGGGAGAATCTATTTGCTATATGTTTAAATGAGAGTAATTTTCCATTTATTATTATATCTGTCAGCCATAAAATACCTTTATATTCCCATTGTTTAGCTGATAGAATGGGGATATGAAAATCGAGAATTTCAAGTGGTAGGGGTATTAAAAAGGTCCCCGAGTCGAGACTCCCACAATTGCGTATATTTTTCCATGCCTTCAAGGCCGCTGTAATTATAGGGTTTAGGTTTATTGGAAGTTCTGTTACTGAGGGATCAAATAGTAAGAGGGCTCTTAGTGTGCCCTGGGATATAGTGGCTTGTTCTATTCTACTCCAGGATTTAAGGTGCTGTGGTAAAAATCAGTAGTGTAGTTGATCTAGAATAGCTGCCATGTAGTAGTCTTTACATCTGGTATTCCTATACCACTTGTTTTCCTATGTTTGGACAGTAAACTACTTGGACATCTCACTCTTTGGTGTGCCCAGATAAATTTGGAGATCAAACCTTGTGTAATATGGAAGAAACATGAAGGCAAAGTTATTGTCCAAGTACGAAAGTAATAATGTAAGCAAGGTAAAATTAGTATTTTAAATGCTGCCAATATGCCTGCCCAGGAGAGGTGGAATTTTTTTTAAATGCTTGAGTTCTTTCTGAATTTATTGAGTAATGGTATATAGTTGGTTTGATATAATTTTGCAAAAGGTGTTGTCAACGTAATACTTAAGTATTGTAAAGTATCCGTGGCCCAGGGATATGGCAGAGTAGATTTTAGCCTTTTCTGTTGTTCTTTTGACATTCTTATACCTAGGATACTGGATTTCAACACATTAATATAATAAGATAAATTGTTAAATGTTTGCAAACTATCATGTACCACAGGCAAGGAAATAGCTGGTTTAGACAGAGATAAGATAACATTGTCTGCAAATAGGGATATTGTGCACTGTTCTCCTTTTAGACTAATCCCAGAGATGTCTGGATAACATCTTATTTTTTTCGGCAAGTGGTTCAATGAGAAGGGCAAAAACTAATGGTGCTATTGGACATACTTGCTGCATACCATTAGTAATTAAACATTTTTCAGAAAACATTCCATCCATGAAAACATGGGCAGAAGGAGAGGTATAAAGGGCTAATATTGCAGAAAAAATGGGGCCTTGAAATCTGAAATTCTCTAATACTTGTGCTAGATAACCCCAATGAATGCGATCAAAGGCTTTTTCTGCGTCTATTGATAGCAATATTGATAGTAAATTATATGTTTCAGCAAAGTTCATAAGATTAAAAATACGCCTGGTCATATCCGGGGCTTGTCTCCCAGGGATACAGCCTACCTGGTCATGTTTGATGAATGTGGGAAGAAATTGGGCTATTCTGGTGGCTAAAAGTTTGTCATATATTTTAAAATCTACATTTAATAAGGAAATAGCTCTGAAATTTTGTGCTATTACCATCTCTTTCCCTGGCTTAGGCAACATGGCTATAGTAGGTTCAAGCATTTCTGGTGGGAATGAGGCCTGTGACACAGCAACATCAAAGTACTTCTTTTAAATGTGGTGTACTGAAACAAAGAGTTTATAATACTGAAATCCCATCTGGTCCCTGAGATTTATTTTGTGGCATAGAATTAATAACATCTAAAATTCCTTTCTCTGAGAAAAGGGAATTCAAAAACTCCAGGTCCTCCACACTCAATTTGGGTAGAGAAATTGAGTTTAGAAATGCTGCAAGAGTAGGTGAGGATTGTGATACTGTAGGGTCCTCATTTAAGTTATATAGAGATCCATAATATATTCTGAATGCATCCGCTATTTCTTTAGGGTTAACCAATTTGGTGCCAAGTTTTGGATGCGTTAAATGGGAAATATTTTATTTAGCTATTTTTTCTTGAATTTGAGTGGCTAACAACTTGACAGCCTTGTTACCACAACGTGTTATGAGGTTAGAAGAGAGTGAAGATGATGCCTGAGCTGAGAGAGTCTAGAGCTGTTTATTAATGTAGGAGTTTTTTAATTTAATTCTTCTAAGGAACTTATCTCAGACAGGAAAGCATCAAGCTTCTGTGTCCTACCTTTCCTTTTTGTAGCAGACATTTTCATTAACATCCCCCTTATTGTGGCCTGATGGGAGTTCCATAGAACAAAGGGGTTAATTTCAGAATTAATGTTAAATGCAAAGAATTAATGAATGGATGTTGTAATCTCAGTTGTAAATTCTGTCATAGACACTAGAAGCACATCGTTACATCGTCTATTAGCTTTAGTTTCTATTTTTCTGCCCCCTAGTGTCGAGCATGATCAGACCATGTTATTTGGTGTATCACTGATCTGCTAACTTTTTGCAATAGAAATCTGTCAACAAGAAACAAGGCCAACCTAGAATAAGTTAGATGGACACGTGAAAAGTAATCTATTTCTGTGGCGTGTTGGCAGCACCACACATCTTATACTGTAAGTTGGAGGTCTTGATAAAGTGTGATAGTGTAGTTCTATGAATAGTTTTGCAGTCTTGTTTGGAGATGTCCATCTGAATATCAGAGGCCACATTGAAATTGCCACAGATAATAAGATGGTCCTTGCTAACAGATTTAACTTTCTGCCATATTTTGTTGAGAGAAGAAACTGTTTTCACATTTGGTAGTGTGGGAACTTGCTTCAGAATGGTAGAGCTTTTTTAAAGCACACAGCAACTCGCTTCTTCTTAAGGGCCTTTTTGCCCAATTTTATTTGAAAGAAAATGTCCCGTCACATAAATCCTCCCACGCAAGGGTATCCACATCAAACCAATGCAAAGGACATTCTGCCTTCTGGCTGGTACACCGATTTCCGTCTGTCTACTGCAGACTCTATCCAAAAATGGCTTTCCCGCACACAGCTAG
Organism: Staurois parvus; assembly: GCF_062004578.1. Taxonomy (NCBI): domain Eukaryota; kingdom Metazoa; phylum Chordata; class Amphibia; order Anura; family Ranidae; genus Staurois; species Staurois parvus. The sequence goes on from NW_028317949.1 coordinate 16,777,373, forward strand.
CCAATAGCACACAGCTTGTCTGGCTTCCACCTCTACTAGGTGAAGCCCACCTGACTCCAAGGCAGAGACCTCCTGTCTGCTGGGGTGGAGCCCAGAATCATGGCCTGGCCTCCACAAAAAGGCCTGCACACACCTGTGCAATCATCGTGCTGGCTGCTCTCAAAATATGGGCCCAGGTTTGGAGATTTCATCCCTCCCAAATCTCTTAGAAATCTCCAGGCTACAGGTCCCAAAACAGGCTTTACAAACCAAAGAGGAAACTGATAAGCCAGTTTCCTCTGTATTATGAGAACTGCCTGGAGCCCCTCAACCTGTATGGTTGAGAATCCTGGGTCTCCATCGTGATTTCCACAGTGGCAAGATATCGCACTGCCACAGTAGGTATACGTTAATCAACGTGTAAACAGAGTGATTAATTTCACAGTTTAGAATTATATATCTTCCCCGTTCATCCAAAATGGAATGTTTTAAAGGCTATGGTGCTCTTGACAGCGATTTCTATCCCTCTCTTCTTAGTTGGTGCATTAGTCGGTGCGAAAAAGGGGGAGGATTACGAAAGTTAAAGTGGATCTCTTGTAGGCATAGTATGTCGCAATTAAGTTTCCTTGACTCATTCGAAAGCATATGCCTTTTCTTTTTGCTGGGCTGTTAAGGCCTTTCACATGAAAGAGGAAATCTGGAAAGACTTGTTGTCCGGTGGTATTTCAAATAGGATGAATAAAATACAAAAAAAGATTCCAACAGAAAAATTCTGCATTAATCAGTGTATGATAGTAGTTACCTTGATTTTGATTTTCACTGCCATAGTGGTTAGGGAGTGCCATTCTTGTAGACCATTCCATCTGCCTAAGATCAGGTTAGAGACTTTGAGATCTATGGCTAACCACTGTTCAACGTAAAGATGTTAATAACAAAGAAACAGTCTGAACAAATGTGTTTTTTAACTTGAATTGCTACAAGTAAGTGTAAGAATTATAATCTGATATAGAGATTTATAAAGAAATGGATGTATTTTACTGCTAAATTTTTAGTGGGGTAAAGAGATTATTGTGGAGCACAAAGTGCTACATCCGGAGCATTACTTTACATTACAAAGATTGATGATTGATACGGGCATTTAGCTAGGAACGTCATCTTGCCAATCTGCAGATGGCGGAAGAGGTTTTATATCTGCATTTCCTGGCCCAGATTCTCCTTCCAGTAAACACCATTCCTTTAACAGTTGGATGCCAGCCATAGCACTTGTAACTGTAAAGTCCTTGCCATTTCTGGTGATTGTCAGGTTTGCTGGATACCCCGATCTGTACAGTGTACGATGGTTATGGAATGACTTGGTTACTGTGGCCAAATTTCTTCTCTTGCATGGTGTATGCTGATAATTCTGCATAAATAGAGAGGTCAAGCATGGCTTTTGGTATGTTTTAAGAGTTTCTGGTAGCTCTAAGGAGTTTCTCTTTGACATGGTAGCGGTGAAGGCGTGCAATTGTATCCCTAGGGATATCATCAAGGAGATGTTTGGGTTTGGAAGCCTGTGAATTCTGTCATTACGTAATTCCTCCAGAGGTAAATCAAGCAAGGTTTCTTTAAGTATATTGACAAAGTATGCTTTTAATTCTTTGGGTTTAATTGATTCAGGGATTCTCCTGATGTTGACATTATTGTGGCTAGAGGAGTCCACTAGGTCTGCCATATCAACTTTCAGGCATCCTATGTCACCTTCCCTTTCATTATGTGCATCCAGTAAGTCATTGAAAGTGGTTGTCAATTCCCCCATTTTGTGCTCTATATGAGAGACTCTTTACCCCACTTCTGATACTTCTTCTTTAAATTGTTGTACCATAATCATGTCTGCATGTATATTATTCCTGAGAGAAGCCAGCATATCTTTTAGGGTTGTATCAATGACTGGTTGATTGCAAGTGGGGAAAGTTGCTATTGAATTTTGTAATTCCCTGTCATCTAGTGAATCACAGGAATCACTCACCTCATCAGCAGACAGGCTTGGTATTGTAAGCCTCTGTTTAGCTTTGGCTGGACTTGCTAAAGTGGATGAGGCTTGAGATGGAGGGTTTTTGTGTGGTGTCTGCCACTGGATTTCAGCTTACTGCTGCTCCACATGTTTCCTTCTTGTGAAGAGCAGTGGAGAGCCACCAGGGCATCTTAGCTGATGTTGCGGTGAGGTGGGGGGAAGAATTTGTTTATCTTTTTTTTTTATCTTTCCTGGGCATCCCTGCTCCTTTCTTTTGTGAGACATAGTTTATGAGTGAGCCTGACCCTCCTGGCATCAAAACCACTGCTGTATGGTGCCCTATGTAGTCGCTGTTGGCTCCGACAGATCGCTGTTGTGCAGAGCTCTGTGTCTAAGTGGCAATCTTCCACACTCGCCGGCCATGCTCCCCCAAACTTTATTAATTTTAATAAGTTGTGATATTAATTACATGTTTATACTTACATTGGTATGGAGTTTATGTGCCTAGAAAATCCATTTTGGTTATATCCCAAACTTCTACTCTGTGATTCTGGGGCGACGCACCTTTTATAATTTGTGTGACTATGATGGCACCTGATGGTTGCTAATTTTTAAATATGTTGTGTTCATGTCCATTCTGTCAATCTCCTGGCAAGACAGTGGAGAAGGAGTGTATTCTACAGAATCAGGGGCAAACTGACAACTCATGGGGCCCCCGGGCAATAGGGGATCATGGGGCCCCTGTGTCCTTGCCCAAACTCAAAAAAGCCTATGAAAAAGGTACCAGGGGCATCTCATGTGGCCCCCTGCTGACCCTGGGCCCTCAGGCAGTGCCCGAGTTTCCAAATGGTCAGTCCGCCCCTGTACAGAATATACAGAAATAGTAAATATCATCAGGAAGAACTTAACCATTCATTCTACAGATCCGACTCTGTGAAACATCGTAAAAGAGGGTTCTCACTTTTCAAGACAAAAGGCTCTCACCGTAGGTACTTTATTGCCCTTGGGTTTGTTTCAATGCCAGGAGAATAAAACTAAAACATGACCTGTCGGAAAAAATATGTAAGATATTTAAATATGAGGCAAGTGTCTTCTATGACTACTAGTGAAGTTCATCCCATAAAAGATTTAACTGTATCACAGTGTATGTAGTGTATACAACTATATGCACAGAATGCTCTTTATAATATGTAGATGCACCACTATTTCATTGAGAACAGGAATTGGTGAACATTTTACAGTGACTACCAATCCTATTACTAAACACTTATCTGCAGTTTCCTAGCATTTCAAGGATACACATCATAGCAATCTGGAAGGGTTTCAGTTTCACAATATAGAGAGGGATAAAAAAAATCTACAAAAGGTGGTAATATCCATAGGAGGCTATTAAAGTGAGAGGCATGGTGGATACACAAATTATACACTTGTATGCCATGGGGGTTAAATCAACGATTGGATATTAGTCTTTCTCAAGTAAATTATATCCCTGCATGCTTACCAAGCCTCTCTTTTACTTGTATAATTACATTTTTCTGCAATGTGTTTTATATTGCTTTGATACATACGGGTTGATTTACTAAAACTGGAGAGAGCAAAATCTGGTGCAGTTATGCATGGTAGCCAGACAGCTTCTAACTTCAGTTTGTTCAATTAGGCTTTGAAAAATGCTTGGAAGCCGATTGGTTTCTATGCAGAGCTGCACTAGATTTGCACTCTCCAGTTTTAGTAAATGAATCCCATTATGTTAGAGAGAAACTTAAGTAAATGGATTTTTTGTGATGTAAATAACTGGTTAATCTGCACCTGATTTAATTTATATGTAATGGGTGTGGAGGTTTTAAATATGTTGTGGTTGATGTGTTCCAGCTTGCTATGACTAAGGCTGACTTAGGGTGGAAATACATATGCATTGGGACTGCTTATGTAGCTTTTTTACGGTGATTAACAAAAAATCTTCAAGAGTCTGAGGATGTGTGCTGCTCCATTATCTTCATTTAATGGTGGATGGCAAGCAGGGACTGCTTGTGAGCACAGCAAGTTGAGAATACCTGGGGTTGAGCAGCGGTGAGTGTTTTGTTTGTATACAAATGGCAAGACTTACACTCTAAAATCTTCACCTGCTCCCCAAGTTTGTTACCTACTGTCTTTCCTGCCCCTGTGATCTCCTATATGTTGGATGCACCATTAGAATGGTGCATTTCAGATTCTGTGAACACAGGAGACTTATTGATGATGGTGACATGGACCATAGCATTCCAAGGCACTTTGCTCTCAAGCATACAAAGTCCATAGCAGATTTTACTGTTTGAGTTACAGAAAGAATTCAGGCATGGAGAAGTTCCCTGCTTGGGCTGTTTAATCCAACACAACCAAAGAAACACAAGAATGTTGATAAATATAAAATATTGACATTATGCAAAAAGCACTGTATATGAAACAATTGGTGCTAAAAGCAAGTCGTTTAATATCAATATAGTATTCACTTGATTCCTACATGAATGGAACCAGATGTATGAATTGAATTTCATCTAGAATATTGCAGTTCAAGTAGGAATCAGTATCCATAGTGGCTTTCCTTGGAGCATTATATTTGTGTCCTTGAATGGTGTGTAAGCACTCACTGATGGATCAATACATTTGAAAAACATTGACTAACACTACTGAATGGATGAGAGACACAAACATTAATCATTAAAAGATTGTCGTTAACAGCACTAACAGCACTCTCTTGGATGGACACTGAGTAACTATATTGTTTACTTTGAAAAACATGAGTGATACAATTTCATACTGCTTTGAGCAAATACATTTACTGTATTATGCTATATCATTACATAGGAACTATTATGTCCCTATACTCCTGGCTAGGAACTATTGTATAGAAAAATTGCTCAAAAAGGATTGTAATGTGTTATCTAATACATACTGTATATGTAAAAGAGCGCAATTTCTCAGTTTCTCACTCCATCGGGGATTGGACTACTTGTCTGTTTTGAAACTTTGGAAGAACAATGAATAGTGGAAAGGTCACCTCCATTGGGGGTCACAACTTGCATCATACAAGGCCCAGAAGAAATTAATCACTTCAAGTACAGTAAAACTGAATTCTCCCACCAGTCCCCAAGTCTCAACATTTAGTTTCAACATACAGTATATTTATAATATTTTGGGGCCAGAGGAACATAAATATTGCTGAGTTAAAAATAGGGCGGGGAGCGTGTCCAAGATGGCCACCAATGTGGATGCTTGATCCGGAGCGCCGCCGACATCCTCTGCAATCCGCCATCCAGGAGAAAGAGGGAGCCAGCTGGAGGTCCCGGCGACCCTGCAGGCACATAGTGGAGAGGTGCCAGATGGATCTGGGCCCCCTCCGTGACGGCGACACATCGCGGCCTAGCGCGGCCTTGTGGGACGCCGCGCTCCAGCATAAGTGCATCCAGCGCAGCCAGTGCCTCCTCTATACAGGTGGGTGAGTGAGGTTTGTGGTGGGAGGGGGTGCCAGTGGAGCAGAAAACCCCCCCCACCATGACCATCAGGCTAGACTCTCCGGTCTATTGGGCCCCCCCACCCGTACCCAGACGATCACAGCCTGTGATAAAGGCCGTGATGCAGTACAAATCCCACAGTGCCTATCCTCCACAGTAAGCTGCCACTTGGGAGATACAAAGGTGCTCATTGCACTCCTCCCTACAGATATTGGGAACTAGCACCCCAGGGAGATGACGCTTCTCCAGCCTCTGTATTGATCTGCCTTTCCACGTGGTCTGTGGCCTACATTTGTTTCTCGACCTACCTGGAAGTCTTCCTTGTGAGTCTATAATCATTGGTGGGCTCGGCATGAGCCCAAAGACCATGACACCTTAAAATTTTGGTGTCCTGACACACGGAGGTGGGAATATTTGCTCAGAAATTGGAGAGACTGGGGAAAATGGATAGGAGATCCACCGCCCCAAGGTCCAGATCCCCCCGCAGGCCTAACGGTCCTGGCAGTCACAGTATCCCGGAACTATTCCGATCCCAAACCCCAGACAACACAGAAACATCCTCTGCTGCTTCTTCTCCCCACTCGCATCACAGAACACCTCACTCAGAGAACAAGAGCCTAACAACAACGCCCGCAGCTTGCAATTCGGAAGCATCTCCCCTCACGATAGGGGATCTAAAAGCAGTAGCATCAGATATTAAAGAAACCCTCTGCAGCAATAGCTGAGTTATATATTGACATGCAGGCAGTGGATCAAAGGCTTGAAGCAGTGGAGGATAAAGTTATTGTACAAGACCTTGCCATCCATGACACATGCAAGCAGGTAGATACGCATACTATGCACTTATGAGAGCTTGATGGTCACATCGAAGACCTAGAGAACAGGGGAAGACGACATAATTTAGGGAAACGCGGTGTCCCTGAATCGGTTGAACCAGGCCAACTCACTCAAACGCTCTTAACCATTTTCAATGATCTGTTGGAAAGACCACAGGAATCCCCTATTGAGATCGAACACCTTCATAGGGCTCTCCGTGCCAGAGGTAGAGACACTGACCCCCCAAGAGATGTAATTTGCTGCTTAATCGACTTCCAACTCAAGGAAGAAATACTACGCAGAGCACGAGATCGAAACCGTGTGATATACAATGGGGAGGAAATTAAATTATTTCAAGATCTCTCCCATCTCACCCTGCAGCGCAGAAAGGATTTACGCCCTTTATTGGATCTACTTCGCTCCAGGGGCATCGCTTACCGCTGGAGATTCCCATTTGGGCTCTCAGCAACACACATGGGGCGGTCGGCTCTCTTGAGGTTCCCAGAAGAGGTTGCACCCTTTTGCGAAGCCCTGGATATCCCACTAGTGACTATACCCAACTGGTCCAGCGACCCCCAACGCCCATCGCAGACAGATGAAGACTTAATGGAGGCCCAAGATGTGTCAACAAAAGTGGTAGCATGTGCCAGAGATTTCTGTAGGTCTTTAGCTGACACTCTGGGATTATTCTTTACCTCATGCAGCATTCTGCACTGTGCTCTTGCAGTCATTTTTACAGGACGACCATGCCTAGGGAGAGTAGCAACAGTGCTAAAATTTCTCCATTTGTAGACAGTCTGTCTTACCGTGGACACATGAACATCAAGGATTTTGGAGATACTTTTGTAACCCTTTCCAGCTTCATGCAAGTCAACAATTCTTGATCGTAGGTCTTCTGAGAGCTCTTTTCTGCGAGGCATGGTTCACATCAGACAGTGCTTCTTGAAACCAGTAAACCCAAAACAGGTGTGTGTTTTTTAATGGCAGGACAGCTGTCAGCAACACATCAATATCATCACACTGATTGGAGTCAAGGTTGGCTCACTCCTGGCTCCAATTAGCTCTGGGAGAAGTCATTAAGCTAGGGCCTCACATACTTTTTCCTCCCTACACTGTGAATGTTTACATGTTATGTGCAATTAAACCATGGCAACATCTAATGTTTGTGTAGTATTATGTTCAGCAGACTGTGTTCTTCTATTGTTGTGACTTAGATGACGTTCAGAGCACATTTTATGCCCAATTCATGCAAAACTCCACGTAATCCCAAGGGGTTCACATACTTTTTCTTGCAACTGTAGATAATTTGGATTAATTCCCTACACTTACTCCAAGTTCTTTCTGGTTATACTGTCTGAAGTTCTTTCTTAACAACTTGTGGGCTGGTCAATGTATAGGAACAGCCACTCTACTCCCCCATTGTTCTGGGAAAACTTACCAATACTTCCTCCAGGAACTGTGTTACCATTCATGCATGTGTATGCACACTGTTGTGATCATGCTGTGATTTTACACAGCAGATCACAGGGAAAAGAACAGAGCCAATCAGGAAAGCTCTGTACTAGATGATCACTGTAACTAATAGCAGTGCATCACAAATGTAAACAATGGCTACAGTTTGTACAGTTTCCCCTTCCTCTCACACACTGACTGGATGTGATAGGAGAAACAGAGCTTTACAAAGCAAGTGCCAGCCTCAGCAGTACAGTTGTCTACTACCATTGAGAGCAAGTAACAGTGTCTTTATCAACAGTCAACACCAGTACAGTGTCATCTAGTATCAGAGAGATCCAGAAACAAAGCTCTGATCATCAGTAAACACTAGTACAGTGTGCTATAAGAGTATCAACCAGCAAAAGTGTCCTAATCACTAACCACCATCAGTATAGTGTGCTATACCAGTGTCAGAAGCAACATTGTCCTTATTGCAAGCACACACCATTAAAGTTGCATATATAACCAATGTAAGCAAGCGCTAAAATCATGATCATCATCCAGAACAAGTACCGTGCTCTAATACCAATGTCAGGAACAACTAATGATGTGATCAACAGTGAGCACCAGTACAGCTTTCTAATACTAGCATCAGGCACAGCCAGAGTTCTGATTACCAGCCAGTATCACTACAGTGTTCTAATACCAATGTTGACCACAACCAGTGTCAGTCAGCCACAATATTCTGATCACCCGCCAGCTCCAGTACAGTATTCTAATACCAGTGTCAGCCACAAAAAATATCCTGACAACCAACCAGGGCCAGTACAGTTTTCTAATACCAGTGTTGGAAACAACCAATGGCTTGATCACCAGCCAGTTCCAGTATAATCATTTCTTAAATCTATTTTATTAATAAATACCGTAATAATAAAAATATTTTGACAGTGAATTTAAATTCACTCTAAACATTGCCTTCTATATATTCCTCACCAATTTAATAATTACCACAGGGAGAGGGAAAAAAAGTACGAAAAAAGGTCCCACTATTAAGTGTCTAGATATCACTTATCAATGTACATTTATATCAACATTTATCCAACCTCTCTTCTACTTACTTTAAGTAGCGATGGAGTTATTACAACTATGACTCTTGATGTACTTATTGTGTACCAGTATATACGGTAACCTCTGACTCTAATCCCCTTATCATTCTCCTTATCCATCTCCACCCAAGTACTTTAGACAGACCTCCTCATTGTACAAAATATCAGTGGGGCTGCAAAAACAATGGTTAATACAAAATCATTTTACATGCTCTATACATAATTACTGCTAAAACATCCTTTTTCCTTATTAATTTTAATCCTCTGTACTTAATAATTTGGTATACCCTGTTGATTTTTAAATACTAGCCATTCCTTCCATATGTTCATGAATTTATCAAGATAATGTTCATATGACTGCAGTAATTTTTTCATTCTGTAAAACATAAAATCCACTTTCAAAATTCACTTTTTACAGATAGAATTTTGTGTGTGAGCCAATATTTTGGAGCAAGCCCTTTAGCCACATTTATTAAATGAGAAGTGAGTGAATATTTGTACAATGCCACTGATGTATCTGTGCGTGGATTCATGGGTATACTTGTGCATATTATGTGTTGGATAATATTAGTAATTACTTCCCAAAATGCATGTATTTTAGGACAATCCCACAATATGTGTGAAAAAGTTCCTGAAGAGTTACAACCTCTCCAGCATAAAGGTGGAGCTTCTGACTGAAACGTATGTGCTCTTACAGGAGTTTCCTACAATCTCTCTAACAATTTAAAACTCATCTCCACCATAATCAGACCGACTAATGATCATCAGCATATACCTTGACATTGTACTCCCTCTTTACAATCCTAATTCCTTTCCTGTTAATGTTTTACTGGATTGAAGCCAGCAGATGTGATAAAGGGCACCTATGCCTTGTCCCATGACATAATTCAAAGAGATTGGACAGATTGCCATTAACCCATACTTTAGCTGTACATGATAGTGTAAAGCTGCTATTTTCTGCATCATATTGAGACCCATGCAGAGTTAGATCAAGGCTGCAAACATAAATCCCCAGTCTTCCCTGTCAAAAGCTCTTTCAGCATCTATTGACATAAGCGGAACTGGGGATCTCCCTCTTTAACACCATGGGTGTTCTAAAGCAGTTGTCCTTTCCCTCTCACCTTGTTACAAGCATATGTATTCACTGCAACATTAAAGGTTTTAACCTATCCACTAGTATTTTTGTATATAACGTAGTATCTGTATTCAGTATTGATATAGTCTACAACTTGTGGATGAAGTGGAAGCTTTATCTTCTTTTTCTATAACAGTAGTATAGACTAGCAGGAATTCTTACTGAATGGTTGCCACTTTATTTAGTGAATTTAAATATTTGCAAAATATAGGGATCAGCCAGGAATCTATACCATATTTGGGGATAATGCTTTCTTCTCCTGTATTCAACTTATATAAGGTGAATTATGCTTCACTAATGACAAAACTACAATGTGAATTGGATAGAATGAAGAGGTTTTACTCATCCTGGTCAGCCTTTAAGATGTTAATCCTTCCAATATACTACATTATTTTAGATTGATTCCTATTCCTCTTTTCACATAACTTTTTCAAATTTTGAAATTCATGCTATTGCTATTCCCTTGGATGGGTAAGATGGTCAGGTGTTCTCATGCCACTCCTGTGAATCATAAGACTGTGGGTGGCAAGGGTCTACTTGATCTAAATGATTATTATATGGCTACTCTTTTGGATCAGGTCATGTTTTGGATAATCCCTGATTCTTCTAAACTCTGGTACAATTTAGAACAATCATTTCTGCCCATGGGTGGTTTATACTTACTGTTACTTGCATACCAGATACTTTATGCCACATTTCTTATCAGCCACCCCATTATTTCACCAGTTCTCAATGTCTTGGACTATTATAGAAATAGTTTGAATAAACATAAGCAAATGCCGCTGGAAGTTTTCAAATTTCTCATCCCTAAATTCCATCCCTAAACTTAACACTCTTTTGATTACTCTTATAATCACAAATGGGAAATTGGTCCCATTACTCTTTTCTATAATATGCTACTCTCTAAGCTCATATTTACTAAGTCTATTTCCTTGCTTTAATGCTCGGAGATCAGCAGCCCTTGGAGGAGGTGTGTGTGTGCAGTCCCATACAATCTGAGAAAGAGAGGGGGGAGAGAGAGAGGGAAGAGAGAGAGAGGGAAGAGAGAGAGAGGGGGTGAGAGAGGGAAGAGAGAGAGAGGGGGTGAGAGAGGGAAGAGAGAGGGGGAGAAGGAGAGAGGGGGAGAAGGAGAGAGGGGAGAGAGGGAAGAGAGTGGGGGGAGAGAGAGGAGAGAGAGAGACCATGTTTCTGCCTGCTCCCTGGATTGACCATTTGCTGCATACTGCCTACATCTCTGTTTGCTGCTAGAACTGACACTTACCTGTTTATTGACCACATCTCTGCCTAAAAACTGAACCAATTTTTTGCCTATTTACTAACCATGCATCTGCCTGGCACCTGAAATGATCCTTTAACTGTTTGCTGACCACATTTCTGAGTGCCACCTGGCCCGATCCTATGCCTTTTTACTGACCACATCTCTTCCTCCTGGACCAAACCTTTGCCTGTATACTAACCACATATCCACCTGTTATCAGAATTGACACTTGCCTGTTTATTGACAATGTTTCTGCCTGCCACCTGGATTGATCATTTACCTACTGTATTTGCTGACCACATCTCTGCCTGCCACCTGAAGTTATCATTTGCCTGTTGGCTAACCATGGCTTTGCCTAATGCCTGGACCTACTCATTTGAATATTCTACTGACCATGTTCTTTCTGAGACACCTTTGTTAACCCTTTGCTCAAAGCATTGTCCTGAGAGAAATCAAGTGTCAGTAGCTTGTTTGCCTTACGGGAATGGGGGCTGTTATAGGTGGATCTATAGTAAGTCAGGTATATTCCTTGGCCACACATACAGAGATAAGCATTACATTACACAGTATTTGATTCAATGTTGTTTGAGTTTTGTGATACACAGAATACAATGTCAGGTGTATAATCATGACAAACATTTCAAAAGTGTGACACATATTGTAGCCCTATATTCAGAAGGAGTATGTCTTTGGTAAAAAAAATCCCAATACATGTATCTTAATTGGTTTGTGTGAAAGTTATAGCATTTACAAACTATAGTATAGATATTGGAATTTACACAGCTTTTACTTTCTGACTACCTATCACATTTCTTGAGGTGCTAAAATGTCAGGGCAGTGCAAACTCCCCCAAATGACCTCTTTTTGGAAAGTAGACACCCAAAGAATTTTGCAGAGAGGCATGTTGAGTTCATGGAACAGTTTATTTTTTGCTACAAATTGTTTGAAAATGACAATTTATTTTTTCACATAAAATTGTCACTCACCATGCCTCATCAAAAGTACCTTGGAGTGTCTACTTTCCAAAAAGGGGTCATTTGAATGGGGGGCTTCTACTACTCATTTCAGGGCCAACATTAGAAGCTTATGCCACATATTGGGAAAAATACACTTTTTAGAATTTTAATGCACAAAAACACAATATATTGCCAATTGTTTGATAAAATATAAAATATGACTTTACGTTGAGTTAATGGATACTTGACATGCTTTAAAATCGCACATGTCCCTGCAATGGCAACAAAGTACATATATTTTTACACAGGACGTGCTAGAATTACTGCCCTCAGTCTGATGTACATGGTTATACTGCTCATACATCGTGCAATCTCTGTTTAAATGCTGACATGGGACCAACGCTTGCATTCACCTTTGTGCACAAGCACGGGAAAGGGGGAGGGGCAGAGGTGATTTTTTTTAAATTTTGTTTTACACTGTCCCTTTCTTTTTTTTTATCACTTTTATTGTTATCACAGGGAATGTAAATATCCCCTGTAATAGCAATAGGCAGTGACAGGTACTCTTTTCTGAGAAATCTGGGGTTTATTAGACTCTAGACATCTCCTCTGCCCTTAAAGCATCTGATCACACCAAGATCAGCGTGATCAGATGCTTTTCCAATTTAAAAATGGCACTGTTAAAGTCAAAAGGAAATTATGAAATGCTTGTAGCTTCTGGTCTCTTAGACCATAGAAATGACTGAAGCCATTCTGGTCTCTGATCAGCTCCATGGTCAGCCAGCAGAACTGCTGGCTGCATTCTCAGATACTCCTGTGGGACAGGAGAGCCCATCAAAAATGTGGAAGGTGGCAGGAGTGCTGGGGATGTCCCTTCTTGCTACTTGTAAAAATGATCCAGCACCTAATTATCCACTAGGGTTTCTTTTACATGAAAGCAGACTGCCGGCTTAAAAAAAATAATATCAGGATGATGCCTGTAGCTGCAGGCATCAACCTGGTATAACCACTCAAAGTCCAGTGATGTACCAGGTACATTGCTGGTCCATGTTGGGTATATATGTAACAGCAGATAACACTGGCATATGATAAATCGGGTCTGTGGGACATTATGATTGCAATTCATTCTTTTGTGTAATGCCCATGTTGAGGGTCTGGCCCAAAAATGTTTTAAATTCAGAAACCGTAATAGGTTTCCATGCGAATTGTCTGGCAAGAGCTGAATTTGGGTGGGTGGCGATGTATTGTTGTGCATATAAATTTCTTTGGCCCACAAACAATTGGTACAAATCTTCTACAAAAAACAGCTGAGGGGCTAAATGTTAGTGCTGTCCACTAATGGGTCTGACCATGCCAACACTGCGTTTCTGGGGACACTATACAAAGGAGGCACAAGTATAGTTCTGTCCATGATCATTATATTTTTCCATACACACACTGTACTAGTGACGGCGGTAATCAGCGACCTATAGCGTGTGAGTGTGATAGTGTGCAGGCAATCTAATGCTAGCTGATCCTGGCTGGATGGGGTGCTAACTGACCCTGACGCTGATGTCACTAGTGGCTGTAATACAGTGATCAGTGAATAATTCTGTATACTGACACTGTACTAATGGCACTGGTTGGATGGCTGGGTGATCAAAGGGTTAATAGTGGCAATCAAAGAGTTATATGTGCTAATCTAACGTGTGTGTGTAAAATGTAGTGCTTTTCCTCAGTGCCGTGTGGGGGGTGCCGGTGTGTTCATACAGTGAACACACCAACAGCAGCAAACATGAAAATGCTTGAAAGTCAAACTGAACAGCCAAAATGCAGAAACCTAAGCTACTAAATAAATATACAAACATGCAACTCAGGGGGATTCTGGGGAACCAGATGGGAATGGGGAAAAAACTGAAAAAGAACAAGGTACCAAGGTAAGAGGGAACTGGATACAGGGCAAAATCAAGAGCTATTTGGCAACATAGTCTTGTAAGCAGCACAGCAAGGTTACAATACAGGAGCGGCCAAAACACTGATGCAAGGAGCCATAGCCAAAGTGAAATTTAAGTACCCTCCCAGCAGGTGTGTCAAGGCATAGCTGATTGCTTGGAAACACCTACTGACTGCTGAGAAACACCTGCTGGTGGACACTAAAACTGCAGATTTCCACCCAGGGAAGCACCCAGGGAAGCACAGTGCCACCAGCAGGAGAAACAGGTCGTGACCAGAAATGCAAAACATTAAGGTTGTCACCAGAACAAAAGATGAGAGTAAATATTCCATTAAGGATCCTTGTACATGTCACATGTTTTAGAAATGTATGTGTGTCTCTGGAACAGGAAGGAAATTTACCCAACTGACATATGTTTAGCCATTCTCTATTCTGCCAAAAACTAAAATAAATAAATAAATGAATGAATACATAAATATAGGGCTTTACATATGCTTTAAATATCTAAACACAATAACTTGTATTTGTGAGTGTTTGAGTTTTTCTTCTTAGTGTCCAGTACATTCGTCAAAGAGCCTTTGTTTAACACAATAATATATTAGAATATTTTTAAATAGTACATTTTACTAGATTTGATTAGGATATCTCAATAACAACTGAATATTAATATTAATATGAAACTAGATCAAATTTGTAGAGAAAAGAATGATTCCTATGATAATTTTTCTTTTAGAGATTACATTGTCCTTATTTTTGTATATCACATTCACTAGAGATCCCCTGCTGTTTAACTTTCAGTAATTTCTAATATTTGCTCCCAAGGCATAGTGACTTAGTGATCTAATCGTATAGTATCAGTAGTTCATTGTGCACTGTGGGACATCAAGTAAATACTATGCATGTTTGTGCCTCAAGCTAATAAGGAATAAAATCTAAGTAGGAATGTAGGTGGACTGTTGCATGCATATAGGAAAATATTTAAACCTGACTGTGCTAAGATTTTGGTACTGTCAGTTGTTTGTGGCATGTTTTTTCCTGTTCTTAAGATATGTAATTTAGTATTTAAAACAACAGTTTTTGTAATTATGATTCATGTTTTAAAATGTAGTTTGTATTATACTTACTTTGAATTCTGGAACACAAAAAGTATTATTTGTGATATTAATGTTAAAATGAATCTTTCTGGTTAAAAGCTTAAATGGCTAATTAAAAAGAAAAAAAAACTATCCTTTAAAAAAATATAAGGTTGAACGGTCACCAGCAGCATTCCAACACTACAAAGACTGCAATAAGAAATGCAAAAGCATGATGCATAAGCAAAAATAGACCACAAAGAGAGATATAGTGGAGCAGAGTAAGAAAAATCCCCAAATAATGTTTTCAATATATTAATAGCAAATAGGCAAAGTCAGAGAATACTGATCCCATAAATGATACTCAGGGGAAGTTGATTATAAGTGACAGGGAGAAGACAACTGTCTTAAATACATAATTATCCTTGGATTTTACTAGGGAAAGGACTGATATAATAAGCAAGACTGCATTGTTAGTAACTTAGCATGGAATGTGCCCTTGTGACTAACAGAATCCATTATTTAAAAAAAATGAAAAATTTAATGTGAATAAATAACCAGGATGAAATTACTTACTCCTGAGAATCCTCAAATAACTTAGTCAGGTTATTGCTAGACTGTTATCCCTAATATGAAAGCAGATAAAAACAAGCGCTAGGTGTCTATTAAAGAACAAAGAAAGGAAGAAAAGGCTAGCAGCTGGCATAGGAAGTAAACCTCTAGAACTTCAAGTGATAAACAGACAATATTAATATGCAGCGCTAATTGCCAAAAATTAAACTCAAATATGATACATAAGATTATGGTCAAAATTCAGTAATCTTAGACTCAGTTCGACTCAAATCTGATGCATGAGGTTAAGGTTAACACAGCGTGAAGATCATGTAGGATAAACGTGACTTCTGTGATGTATCAACAGACGATAAAGCAGAATGTTCGTGACTCTTGTGGTAATTATACTGAGTGTAGATTGCACTAACCAGATGCATAAGGAGATAATGCATGGAGTAATTAAGACCTACCCCTGGTGCTCTGTATATAGGACACTGGAAGGGTGGTCGTCATCTTAAATCTCGCCACTAGATGTCATGTATCCCAGACCAAATGGACAAGGTTCCGTAGATATCAACATCAGCCACTAGAGATGAGCAAATCGAAGTAGGCAAAGTGGAATTCGCTTCGAATATTAGAAAAATTTTGATAAGCAGCTTCGGATGCGCGAATCGAAATTTTTCCTAAAATGGCGGCGACATGTGCGGCGACGGAGTGGGGATGTCTGGGAAGGCGCGCAGACAAGGCGCGCTGACCCATAATGCATTCATTCATGACATGTGATCGCATTAGCCAATCAGCAGCCAGCCAGCCAGCACTGTGTAATGGTCGAGCTATAAACGGCGGCCATTTTAGAATTCTCCATTTGCCTCCAGTCATTCAACAGAGGCAGAGCTGGGTGTATTCTGGTAGAGAGTTAGGGACACAGAAACGTTACTTAGGGACATAGAAACGTTAGTTAGGGACACAGAAACGTTACTTAGGGCCACAGAAACGTTACTTAGGGCCACAGAATTGTTACTTAGGGACAGACACAGAATTGTTACTGAGGGACACAGAATTGTTACTGATAGCCACAGAACTGTTACTTAGGGCCACAGAAACGTTACTTAGGGCCACAGAATTGTTACTTAGGGACAGACACAGAATTGTTACTGAGGGACACAGAATTGTTACTGAGGGCCACAGAACTGTTACTTAGGGCCACAGAAACGTTACTTAGGGCCACAGAATTGTTACTTAGGGACAGACACAGAATTGTTACTGAGGGACACAGAATTGTTACTGAGGGCCACAGAACTGTTACTTAGGGCTACAGAAACGTTACTTAGGGACACAGAATTGTTACTCAGGGACAGACACAGAATTGTTACTTAGGGACAGACACAGAAACGTTACTTAGGGCCACAGAATCGTTACTTAGGGCCACAGAATTGTTACTGAGGGACACAGAATTGTTACTGAGGGACACAGAATTCTTACTCAGGGACACAGAATTGTTACTGAGGGACACAGAATTGTTACTCAGGGACAGACACAGAATTGTTACTCAGGGACAGACAGAATTGTTTCTGAGGGACACAGAATTGTTACTGAGGGACACAGAATTGTTACTGAGGGACACAGAATTGTTACTCAGCGACAGACACAGAATTGTTACTCAGGGACAGACACAGAATTGTTACTGAGGGACACAGAATTGTTTCTGAGGGACACAGAATTGTTACTGAGGGACACAGAATTGTTACTCAGGGACACAGAATTGTTACTGAGGGACACAGAATTGTTACTGAGGGACACAGAATTGTTACTCAGGGACACAGAATTGTTACTGAGGGACACAGAATTGTTACTCAGGGACAGACACAGAATTGTTACTCAGGGACAGACACCGAATTGTTACTCAGGGACAGACACAGAATTGTTACTGAAGGACACAGAATTGTTACTGAGGGACACAGAATTGTTACTCAGCGACAGACACAGAATTGTTACTCAGGGACACAGAATTGTTACTGAGGGACACAGAATTGTTACTCAGGGACAGACACAGAATTGTTACTCAGGGACAGACACAGAATTGTTACTCAGGGACACAGAATTGTTACTCAGCGACAGACACAGAATTGTTACTCAGGGACACAGAATTGTTACTCAGCGACAGACACAGAATTGGTACTCAGGGACACAGAATTGTTACTGAGGGACACAGAATTGTTACTCAGGGACAGACACAGAATTGTTACTCAGGGACAGACACAGAATTGTTACTCAGGGACAGACACAGAATTGTTACTCAGGGACAGACACAGAATTGTTACTCAGGGACAGACACAGAATTGTTACTGAGGGACACAGAATTGTTACTGAGGGACACAGAATTGTTACTCAGCGACAGACACAGAATTGTTACTCAGGGACAGACACAGAATTGTTACTGAGGGACACAGAATTGTTAATGAGGGACACAGAATTCTTACTCAGGGACAGACACAGAATTGTTACTGAGGGACACAGAATTGTTACTCAGGGACAGACACAGAATTGTTACTCAGGGACAGACACAGAATTGTTACTCAGGGACAGACACAGAATTGTTACTGAGGGACACAGAATTGTTACTCAGCGACAGACACAGAATTGTTACTCAGGGACAGACACAGAATTGTTACTGAGGGACACAGAATTGTTACTGAGGGACACAGAATTGTTACTGAGGGACACAGAATTGTTACTCAGGAACACAGAATTGTTACTGAGGGACACAGAATTGTTACTGAGGGACACAGAATTGTTACTTAGGGACAGACACAGAATTGTTACTCAGGGACACAGAATCGTTTAATTAAAGAGTATGTCAGAAAACATGCATAGGAGTGGCAGAGGAGGCAATGTTTTAGGAGCGAGCAGACGTGGCAGCAGAGGAAGGGGTCGAGGCAGCACTAGTCGCAGCCAGAGGCCAGTGCTCCCGGTGTCATCCAGCGGTCGTGTCTCCACCGACAACCCTGCCGTCATCGATTGGTTGGCTCGGTCGTCTTCCTCTTCCCAGGTCACCTCTGACACCTACAGCCAACGGTCGGTGGGTACGTCAGACACAACCGTTAGTTGGCATGGCCCGGGAGCAAGCCCACTGAAATCACGTGTCCTCTACCTGCCCCTGTCCTTTGGTGTTCCCTCACCAAGCGAAGTATCGCATGCTGTGGGCTCAGCCCCACTGTACAGTGAGGAAGAGCTAACAGAGGGCGGTCAGGAACGGGGGGAGACATCCGCCTCTTCAGCAGCCAGGCGAAGAAGTAGTGGCGAGGAGAGTGGCTCGGTAGCCGGTCTAGAGACAGGTCTGTCTCCTGACCCACACGCAGCCGAGGGGGCTAGTAGTGAGGCGGAGACCCTAATTGATGATGATGAGGCTGATCGCACTTGGCAGCCTCGTCGTCATCAGGCGATTGCTTCCGCATCATCAGGAGAAGAGGGTGGCAGCTTAGCAGCGAGCAAAACAGTCGGTGGGTTGCCCAGGAGGCAGCAGGGTCGCAGCAGTGTCAGTGGAGCCAAACGGCCACGGAGTACAGCACCAACTCCACTGCAGCCTACCACCACGGCCAGTAGTGGTTCCGGTGTGCACGGAGGAAGCAGCAGTCAGCCAGTGAGGAGTATCGGGGGCAAAGTTTCCTACTCGGCGGTGTGGCAATTTTTTGTCAAGCCGCCCGAGGAAGTAAACATAGCCGTATGTCGACTATGTGGCCAGAAAGTCAAGCGTGGCCAGGGGGCCCATGTTGGGACTACAGCGTTGCGGCAGCATATGCAGCGTCGCCATTTGGTGGCCTGGGAAAACCGTGATAAAGATACGGCGGTTCTGCCCGCCCCAGCCCCCGCTCCATCACCCGCTCCGTTACTTGCTCCGTCACCCGACGTCAATCGCCCTCTATCAGCCAGTCAAGGCTCCAACACCTCTGCTGAGGGGAGTTGTTGCTCGTTGGCATCTTCCGCTCGTTCAGATGCTCCTTCTCCTGCTACTCCTCTTCACGGATTCCGTCAGCAGTCTTTCTTGGAATCCGTTTCAAAGAGACAACAGTTTGCGAGCACGCACCCGACGGTGCAAAAGCTGAACGTCCTCCTGTCCAAGTTGCTGGTGCTGCAGTCCCTCCCTTTCCAAGTGGTGGACTCAGCACCTTTCCGAGAAATGATGGCTTGTGCCGCACCGCGGTGGAGAGTGCCAAGCCGTCATTTCTTCGCCAAAAAGGCAGTGCCAGCCCTGCATTCACATGTAGAAGAGATGGTGTGTTGTGGACCTTTTGAATTATGTCTCAAAAATATGACTTTATCAAGACATAATATTATATGACAAACAGCTCAGTATAGCCGGATGCTAAGAGTTAATTTTGTCTTGGTTGAACCCTCAAGGATTCTAGTTAAAGAAATGGAGAGAATGGGGGAAGTAAGACTTTTCCAAGACAATAAGACTGTTTGGACTGTCAACAAGGACTATTTGTATATTGAGGTTGAGAAGAATGCATATACAGAAAGTCAAACAAATAGCCAGATAGGACTTCGACTTTCAAACATTTTAACAATAATGAGACGGGAACTCAACTGGTTGAAAGCTTAACCAAAACTTGCAGAGTGTGATGAACTAACAGACCTCTGAAACTATTACAATATACTATTGTTCACCAAGGGTGAAAGCATTAACAGTTGTTTACCATGATTCCAATACAAGAGCCAGGCAAACAGAGAGTTTTTCCCTACACATAGAAAATGTTGATTCTAAAACAAAGAGGTGAAATTCAGGACATTTAAGCCTAAAAATTGACTGTATATAATTACAAAGATATATTACAAAAACATATTATAAATGAGATGTTATGGATTTTACACACCACTAAATATTCAGCAATGGGAACTATATATCACTAACTTGAGTATTGAGATGATGGAAAGTAAGATGTATTATAAACTAGCATCAGTTACATGTCTTATCAGGAAACAAACAGGATGGTATTTCAAGAAGGAATAACTGAATATACACCTATATTCCATGGTCCCTATTTAGAATATTATAGGTATGATCACTTATATCTGGAAAAAGACGTATATTTGATCCCTGAAATTACCTTAAGATTCCACCCGAGGTATGAGTCATCTCAAATACTCAAATTGTTCTATGATACATGACCGCCACCTGGCGGGCAGGTGAGAAATAGCTTATGTACACACATTTCTCAACTAGCCAATCAAGAAGCCTGGTGGGAAGGTATCTTAGAACAATGGATTAGTGGATATAAAAGCCCTTGTACCTTTAAGAAAAACCTCATGGAAAAACCCTCATCAGAAGACCTCATCAAGAAAAACTCATCAAAAGAAAAGACCGCAGCAAAAGAAAACCTGACTGAAGAAGATCTCTGCTGAACAACTACTCTTCCATACTTTCAAACTTCCTAAAACTTTACTAAATTTCTAAACCTCTATCCTTATAACTTCCTACATTCTCCCATACTGAATCTATCACTTGCCCTATAATATCATTTCTAAAGGCGTTCCACTGCCAGCTAAATCCACGGGAGAGTTGCCTAGTCTGAATGACGGGTGTGGTGAGATTGTTTATTTGATTTTGTATTACCTATTTTCTCTGTGGTGTGGAATCATAATATTATCTTAGTGTATCACAACAATATTGGGTAGTTAGATATATGTAGAGAGATCCTGTTTTACTGTAAAAAATTGTTTGTTGCCATAGTATAATTTTTTTTTTCATATTTCATAATTTATTGAATATTAATAACCAGAGTATCATATATCAAGGGCTTGCTTCTTGCAATCCTATGGCCACGGCTTGTGAGAATATAACCTTTGAGATATTCGAAATTATTAATTATTAATAAATTTAATTAAATAATCAGATCATTTAAAAAGTGTGATATTGATGTAATTAGTCAGAGACCTTATTATTGTGTCTTACATTGGTAGGATATATTTTTGATTGTGTGTACCAATATTCATTTATCACCAGTCTTTTGCGTTTTGTGTTAATATATATATAATTTTTGTACATAAATAAATTTTTATATTTATCTATTATAAGGCAAATTTTGTGTGTATGGTACGAAATCATATTGGCTAAAAGAATTCAAGGTATAATAATAAGTGGTGATCAAATTATCAAGGTGTCCAAATTATTGGTTTACTAAATATTTGCCGTATTTTAACGGCTGGAGGCACTGTAATATTTCATCTAAGGGAAAGGGACACGCCCTTTATAAATAATATATATCCTTACATAAACCACCACAGGTGGGCCAGTCTTTGAGCATGTCGGTCTCTGCCAAAGTGCACGGCAGCGCCGACGTGTGGAGCTGTAACTACGGTCAGGGACAGTACATGTCATTTACGGCCCACTGGGTGAACGTGGTGCCGTCACAGCCGCACCAGCAACTTGGACAGGTCACGCCGCTTTTGCCTCCACGTTTGCACGTCCTTGGTCCACAAAAGATGTCCGCCTCTACCACCTCTTCTTCCGCCGTGTCCTCAGCCGCCACCCCCGTGCCAAGTCCCATTACCCGACCGGCATATCACATGTGCAGGGCGCAACGGTGTCACGCTGTGCTGCACCTGGTATGCCTTGGCGAACGTAGTCACACAGGGGAGGAACTTCTCAGTGTAATGAACAGAGAAATCGACAGATGGCTGTCTCCGTGCAAACTGAAAATCGGAACCATGTTGACCGACAACGGAAAGAACATGGTGTCTGCTCTGCGTCAAGGAAGGTTGTGCCATGCGCCATGCATGGCTCACGTGTTCAATCTGGTTGTCAAGCGGATCCTAAAATCCACCATCCCACTGCAAGACATCCTTAAAATGTCACGTAAACTTTGCATGCATTTCAGCCATTCCTACACCGCAAAGCACACCCTCCTTGAGCTGCAGCGGCAGAACGGAATTCCACAGCATCGCCTGATCTGCGACGTTGCAACAAGGTGGAATTCAACCCTACACATGTTAGACCGCCTTTACGAACAGCGAAAGGCCATCACCGATTTCCTGATGTTACAAGCGGATAAAGGTACTCCCCTGTGTAACTTCGATGTCAGCCATTGGCAGCTCATGCGTGACACCTGCCGCTTGCTCAGGCCCTTTGAGGAGGCCACGCTATTCGTGAGTCGGCAGGACTATGGGATGAATGACGTCATTCCTCTGTTGCACGTCCTGGAACAAATGCTGTTAACAATGGCTGGTCAGGGTGCGGTAGACGTGGAGCACAGATCTCAACACCACATGACCCCTGTGGGGGCAGGACAGGAAGAAGAGGAGGAGGTAGAGAAGGACATTTGTGCTCAGGAATTATTGAGTGAAATGGGTGGTTTTTCCACTCAGCGGACAGGAGTGGAGGAGCAGGAGCATCTGGTAGAGGAGGAGGAGGAGGAGACAGAGGACCCAAACGCACCGTGGCAGTATGCTGTGGAGATGGAGGCAGGGAGTCCCTCGCATTCCTTGGCACAAATGGCCCATAGCATGCTCGCTTGCTTGCGTAGCGACAGCCGAATAATAACCATCAGACAGGTATGACTTTTGGCTGTCCACCTTGTTGGACCCTCGCTACCGTTCAAAAATGGTGGCCTTTTTCACACCTGCTGAGAGGGAGGCCAAAATAACGTACTATAAAAACCACCTATGTAGTCAGTTGGTCTCTGCCTTTCTGCGCCAACGTCCATCCTCAGACACTGTGGGCCCTGTGTGCTCGCGTTCCGCTGCCATGGCAGCAGGGGAGGGGTGGGGTGGTAGGAGCAGTGGCAGCTCCACCAGCAGCGGCTGCCTCAGTCTTCAGTCGATGATGAGTAGCTTTCTTCACCAGCGCAGTGAGGAAACTACTAACCAGCCGCAGCAGCAGCAGGTGGACCTGGAGCAGGACCTCAAACAACAGGCTTGGGCCTACTTGGACAGCACCCTGCCAACCGAGGTAGACAATCCCCTTGACTACTGGGCAACGAAACTTGACCTTTGGCCCCAACTAGCTGAATTTGCCCTTGAAAGGCTGTCATGCCCGGCCAGTAGCATGGCATCGGAGCGCGTGTTTAGTGCGGCAGGAGGTATTGTAACTCCGCGGAGGACACGACTGTCCACCCAAAGTGTGGAGAGACTCACGTTTGTGAAAATGAATCAGGCGTGGATTAGTCTGGATTTCAAACCACCAGTTCCTGACACAACTGAATAAATCCGCCATGAATCATGCCCCAAACATGTGCCACTTTCAGGTCTCCTCACACTGCTGGTGTGTTCCATTTTTTGTCATAGGGTGCTGGAAGATTACGGGCCTCCTATAGCTGCTGCCAGGCCCCTAATCTGCCATGGGCCCCTATACCACCTCCTCATGCTGCTGCCAGGTCCAGAGTCTCTCATGGGTCCTTGTACGGCCTCCCATTGCTGCTGTCTCCATCGCCACACTCTGCCATGTGCCACTTTCAGGTCTCCTCACACACTGCTGGTGTGTTCCATTTTTTGTCATAGGGTGCTGGCAGATTACGGGCCTCCCATAGCTGCTGCCAGGCCCCTAATCTGCCATGGGCCCCTATACCGCCTCCTCATGCTGCTGCCAGGTCCAGAGTCTCTCATGGGTCCCTGTACGGCCTCCCATTGCTGCTGTCTCCATCGCCACACTCTGCCATGTGCCACTTTCAGGTCTCCTCACACTTCTGGTGTGTTCCATTTTTTGTCATAGGGTGCTGGCAGATTACGGGCCTCCCATAGCTGCTGCCAGGCCCCTAATCTGCCATGGGCCCCTATACCGCCTCCTCATGCTGCTGCCAGGTCCAGAGTCTCTCATGGGTCCCTGTACGGCCTCCCATTGCTGCTGTCTCCATCGCCACACTCTGCCATGTGCCACTTTCAGGTCTCCTCACACTGCTGGTGTGTTCCATTTTTTGTCATAGGGTGCTGGCAGATTACGGGCCTCCCAAAGCTGCTGCCAGGCCCCTAATCTGCCATGGGCCCCTGTACCGCCTCCTCATGCTGCTGCCAGGTCCACAGTGTCTCATGCCATGTGCCACTTTCAGGTATCCTCACACTGCTGGTGTGTTCCATTTTTTGTCATAGGGTGCTGGCAGATTACGGGCCTCCTATAGCTGCTGCCAGGCCCCTAATCTGCCATGGGCCCCTATACCGCCTCCTCATGCTGCTGCCAAGACCAGAGTCTCTCATGGGTCCCTGTACGGCCTCCCATTGCTGCTGTCTCCATCGCCACACTCTGCCATGTGCCACTTTCAGGTCTCCTCACACTGCTGGTGTTTTCCATTTTTTGTCATAGGGTGCTGGCAGATTACGGGCCTCCCATAACTGCTGCCAGGCCCCTAATCTGCCATGGGCTCCTGTACCGCCTCCTCATGCTGCTGTCAGGTCCACAGTGTCTCATGCCATGTGCCACTTTCAGGTCACCTCACAGTGCTGGTGTGTTCCATTTTTTGTCATAGGGTGCTGGCAGATTACGGGCCTCCCATAGCTGCTGCCAGGCCCCTAATCTGCCATGGGCCCCTATACAGCCTCCTCATGCTGCTGCCAGGTGCAGAGTCTCTCATGGATCCCTGTACGGCCTCCCATTGCTGCTGTCTCCATCGCCACACTCTGCCATGTTCCACTTTCAGGTCTCCTCACACTGCTGGTGTGTTCCATTTTTTGTCATAGGGTGCTGGCAGATTACGGGCCTCCCATAGCTGCTGCCAGGCCCCTAATCTGCCATGGGCCCCTATACCGCCTCCTCATGCTGCTGCCAGGTCCAGAGTCTCTCATGGGTCCCTTTACGGCCTCCCATTGCTGCTGTCTCCATCGCCACACTCTGCCATGTGCCACTTTCAGATCTCCTCACACTGCTGGTGTGTTCCATTTTTTGTCATAGGGTGCTGGCAGATTACGGGCCTCCCATTGCTGCTGCCAGGCCCGTAATCTGCCATGGGCCCCCGTACCGACTCCTCATGCTGTGACGCTGCAACAAGGTGGAATTCAACCCTACATATGTTAGACCGCCTTTACGAACAGCGAAAGGCCATCACAGATTTCCTGATGTTACAAGCGGATAAAGGTACTCCCTGTGTAACTTAGATGTCAGCCATTGGCAGCTCATGCGTGACACCTGCGCTTGCTCAGGCCCTTTGAGGAGGCCACGCTATTCGTGAGTCAGCAGGACTATGGGATGAACGACGTCATTCCTCTGTTGCACGTCCTGGAACAAATGCTGTTAACAATGGCTGGTCAGGGTGCGGTAGACGTGGCGCACAGATCTCAACGCCACATGACCCCTGTAGGGGCAGGACAGGAAGAAGAGGAGGAGGTAGAGGAGGACATTGGTGCTCAGGAATTATTGAGTGCAATGGGTGGTTTTTCCACTCAGCGGACAGGAGTGGAGGAGCAGGAGCATCTGGTAGAGGAGGAGGAGGAGGAGACAGAGGACCCAAACGCACCGTGGCAGTATGCTGTGGAGATGGAGGCAGGGAGTCCCTCGCATTCCTTGGCACAAATGGCCCATAGCATGCTCGCTTGCTTGCGTAGCGACAGCCGAATAATAACCATCAGACAGGTATGACTTTTGGCTGTCCACCTTGTTGGACCCTCGCTACCGTTCAAAAATGGTGGCCTTTTTCACACCTGCTGAGAGGGAGGCCAAAATAACGTACTATAAAAACCACCTATGTAGTCAGCTGGTCTCTGCCTTTCTGCGCCAACGTCCATCCTCAGACACTGTGGGCCCTGTGCGCTCGCGTTCCGCTGCCATGGCAGCAGGGGAGGGGTGGGGTGGTAGGAGCAGTGGCAGCTCCACCAGCAGCGGCTGCCTCAGTCTGCAGTCGATGATGAGTAGCTTTCTTCACCAGCGCAGTGAGGAAACTACTAACCAGCCGCAGCAGCAGCAGCATCAGGTGGACCTGGAGCAGGACCTCAAACAACAGGCTTAGGCCTACTTGGACAGCACCCTGCCAACCGAGGTAGACAATCCCCTTGACTACTGGGCAATGAAACTTGACCTTTGGCCCCAACTAGCTGAATTTGCCCTTGAAAGGCTGTCATGCCCGGCCAGTAGCGTGGCATCGGAGCGCGTGTTTAGTGCGGCAGGAGGTATTGTAACTCCGCGGAGGACACGACTGTCCACCCAAAGTGTGGAGAGACTCACGTTTGTGAAAATGAATCAGGCGTGGATTAGTCTGGATTTCAAACCAACAGTTCCTGACACAACTGACTAAATCCGCCATGAATCATGCCCCAAACATGTGCCACTTTCAGGTCTCCTCACACTGCTGGTGTGTTCCATTTTTTGTCATAGGGTGCTGGCAGATTACGGGCCTCCCATTGCTGCTGCCAGGCACGTAATCTGCCATGGGCCCCTGTACCGCCTCCTCATGCTGCTGCCAGGTCCAGAGTGTGTCATGGGTCCCTGTACGGCCTCCCATTGCTGCTGTCTCCATCGCCACACTCTGCCATGTGCCACTTTCAGGTCTCCTCACACACTGCTGGTGTGTTCCATTTTTTGTCATAGGGTGCTGGCAGATTACGGGCCTCCCATAGCTGCTGCCAGGCCCCTAATCTGCCATGGGCCCCTATACCGCCTCCTCATGCTGCTGCCAGGTCCACAGTGTCTCATGCCATGTGCCACTTTCAGGTCTCCTCACACTGCTGTTGTGTTCCATTTTTTGTCATAGGGTGCTGGCAGATTACGGGCCTCCCATTGCTGCTGCCAGGCCCGTAATCTGCCATGGGCCCCTGTACCGCCTCCTCATGCTGCTGCCAGGTACACAGTGTCTCATGCCATGTGCCACTTTCAGGTCTCCTCACACACTGCTGGTGTGTTCCATTTTTTGTCATAGGGTGCTGGCAGATTACGGGCCTCCCATTGCTGCTGCCAGGCCTTGATCTGCCATGGGCCCCTGTACCGCCTCCTCATGCTGCTGCCAGGTCCACAGTGTCTCATGGGTCCCTGAACCGCCTCCCATTGCTGCTGTCTCCATCGCCACACTCTGCCATGTGCCACTTTCAGGTCTCCTCACACTGCTGGTGTGTTACATTTTTTGTCATAGGGTGCTGGCAGATTACGGGCCTCCCATTGCTGCTGCCAGGCCCGTAATCTGCCATGGGCCCCAGTGCCGCCTCCTCATGCTGCTGCCAGGTCCACAGTCTCTCATGGGTCCCTGTACGGCCTCCCATTGCTGCTGTCTCCATCGCCACACTCTGCCATGTGCCACTTTCAGGTCTCCTCACACTGCTGGTGTGTTCCATTTTTTGTCATAGGGTGCTGGCAGATTACGGGCCTCCCATAGCTGCTCCCAGGCCCCTAATCTGCCATGGGCCCCTGTACCGCCTCCTCATGCTGCTGCCAAGTCCAGAGTCTCTCATGGGTCCTTGTACGGCCTCCCATTGCTGCTGTCTCCATCGCCACACTCTGCCATGTGCCACTTTCAGGTCTCCTCACACACTGCTGGTGTGTTCCATTTTTTGTCATAGGGTGCTGGCAGATTACGGGCCTCCCATTGCTGCTGCCAGTCCCGTAATCTGCCATGGGCCCCCGTACCGACTCCTCATGCTGCTGCCAGGCCCGTAATCTGTCATGGGCCCCTGTTGTCGCTTGTTGGCATATTCCGCTCGTTCAGATGCTCCTTCTCCTGCTACTCCTCTTCACGGATTCCGTCAGCAGTCTTTCTTGGAATCCGTTTCCAAGAGACAACAGTTTGCGAGCACGCACCCGACGGTGCAGAAGCTGAACGTCCTCCTGTCCAAGTTGCTGCTGCCAGGCTCGTAATCTGTCATGCGCCCCTGTACCGCCTCCTCATGCTGCTGCCAGGTCCAGAGTGTGTCATGGGCCCCTGTACCGCCTCCTCATGCTGCTGCCAGGTCCAGAGTGTGTCATGGGTCCCTGTACGGCCTCCCATTGCTGCTGCCAGGCCCGTAATCTGCCATGGGCCCCCGTACCAACTCCTCATGCTGCTGCCAGGCCGGTAATCTGTCATGGGCCCCCGTACCGACTCCTCATGCTGCTGCCAGGCCCTTAATCTGTCATGGGCCCCTGTACCGCCTCCTCATGCTGCTGCCAGGTCCAGAGTGTGTCATGGGTCCCTGTACGGCCTCCCATTGCTGCTGCCAGGCCCGTAATCTGCCATGGGCCCCCGTACCAACTCCTCATGCTGCTGCCAGGCCCGTAATCTGTCATGGGCCCCTGTACCGCCTCCTCATGCTGCTGCCAGGTCCAGAGTGTGTCATGGGTCCCTGTACGGCCTCCCATTGCTGCTGTCTCCATCGCCACACTCTGCCATGTGCCACTTTCAGGTCTCCTCACACTGCTGGTGGTTTCCATTTTTGTCATAGGGTGCTGTATGGCCTCCCATTGCTGCTGCCTCCACCGCCACACTGTGGCTCCACACTCTGGTTTTGGCGCCGTGACTGCCCAAATGAGTGAAGTGTGCGGTGATTCTAAGATCGACGGCACTCATGTGCATGTCATACTGACTGTCAGTATTATTTCTCTTCCCCAGCAGACTCCAAGGGCATTTAAATTAAAGGTACAGTGTTCTGCACTAATATAAAGGCTCTCTGAAGCCTAGAAACACCCTTTTATAAGTTAAATTCGCAGCGAATATATTCGACTCGAATCAAAATTTTTTCTCGAATTCGCCGAATCAGTCGAATCGAATTTTTGAATAATTCGCTCATCTCTATCAGCCACCAAAGGGATTATCCAAATCATCAGACAGCAAATGGGCAGGAATCGATGAGCACCTTCAAAAAGCCCGGGCTCCCATAATAAAAAGAGCCCCAGGCCAGAAGCTTTGATAGTGTAGTATGGTTTATTGATGAAGAGAACAAAAAAAACACAAAAACACACTTACAGATTAAGTTAGATTACCGCCAGCCGTCCAGCAATGGCCATGTGGTATGTAGAGATATCTGGGGGGCACCTCACTGACGCGTTTCGTGTGATATACACATTTTCAAAGGGGGTGCATGAAAGGAACTTGATCGATTTTATATATATTGGCGCGCATGCGCTGTACATGCCCGCTACGTCATCGCGGGAAAGCCGCGCATGTGCAGTGTGAACGCGCCGCGGCCATTTTCTTGTAGTGTAGTAACTGGAGACCTAATGGCCACTGCGCATGCGCTGGCGGCCTTTATGCCAGTACTCAATAGAATGCAGTCCCTCTAACACTTCTACTGAATCACCAGGGAGATAGCAAACTATAAATAAAACAATATGTTAATAATCGGCAGATTGGAATATTATCAGCAACTATGAATTACCAGGGAGATAATGGACTATAAACAAACAGGCAGGATAAAAGGACAACGTGATAATGATATGAGGCTGTCCAGCCTGAATTTGATCTCAATAGTGATGTGTCTATTGCAAGGAGGTATTGCACCACAGATAGCTTAAATAGATATATATATAATGAATTATTAATAAAAGATATCACATATAAGTAGTTTACATAGTACATAGTATTAAAATTATTAAGTAACATATACGGCTTGATCATAATAAATTAAATAGATCTGTTGATGTTATCCCTAATATTTAAGGACAGCATACTGACTAGAATGGTACCAACTGATTGGCAAAAAGCTAATGTGGTATCAATATTCAGAAAAGGGCTGAGATGCATACTTGGAAACTACAGGCCAGTCAGTCTAACAACAATAGTATGTAAATTATTGGAGGGAATGATAAGGAACTATATCCAATAATTTGTTTATTAAAATTGTATCATTAGTAGAAACCTGCACAGATTTATGAAGGATTGTTCTAGCCAAACTAACCTATTAACATTCCATGAGGAAGGAGCTGTAATCTTGATAGAGGAAGGTCTGTGGATGTGGTGTATCCACCTGCGGTATGCTGGAATTGATGATAGTATATGTACCTGGATAGATAACTGATTATAGACGTGCATCCAAGTGACGGTGATGAATAGTGTATCCTCTGAATGGTCTGGTGTTGTGAGCGGGGTGCCCCATGGCTCTGTCCTGGGACCAATTCTGTTGTTCATAAGTGATAAAGAGGTTCATAATTGTTCATAAGTGATAAAGAGGTTGGTATCAGCAAATCAATCTCAGTGTTAGCTGATAATACAAAGCTAAGCATTGTAATAACCTCACAACAAGCTACAACAACTTTACACGAAGAACTTGTTAACATAAAGGGGTAGGCAACTACATGGCAAATGAGGTTTAATATTAAAAAATGAAAAGCAATACACTTGGGGCTAGAAATATAAATGCAAGTTACTCACAAGAGGAAAAACCCCTGTGGGAGTAAAGAATGGAAAAAGGATCTAGGGGTCCTAGTAGATCATAGGTCTAGCAATAGTATGCAATGCCAAGCTGCAGCAAGCAAGGCTAGCAGACTACTAGAATGCATTAAAAAGGGTATATGACTTTAATTCTACCACTTTTCAAAACTCTGGTGTGGCCACAGCTTGAGCATGCCATCCAGTTCTGGTCATCAGTCCTTAGGAAGGATGTGCTGGAAGTGAACAAAGTCCAGAGAAGGGGGCTGGAAGAACTCAGTTATGAGGAATGACTACAAACATTAAACGTATTCCCCTTGGAGAAGAGATGCTGAAAAGGAGATATGATCACAATATATAAATATCTGAATAGTGAT
This sequence comes from Staurois parvus, assembly GCF_062004578.1. Lineage (NCBI taxonomy): Eukaryota > Metazoa > Chordata > Amphibia > Anura > Ranidae > Staurois > Staurois parvus. Next base: position 16,808,718 of record NW_028317949.1, read on the forward strand.
TGTAAAATAGGGAGAAAACTATTCGGTCTCAGGTTGCTTAATAATACATGTGAAAACTCAATGAAGTTGGATCAGAAGCAGCGTAACCTTAAATTGTATAGGAGGTTCTTTAGAAGTGGTTAGTATGTGGAACTGCTTTCCACAATTGGTGGTGTCAGCTGGGAGTGTCAGTAATTTGAAAAACGTTTTGATGGGCACCTTAGTGAGTGCAATATACAGGGAAATGGTAGAGACACTGGAGTTGATTTACAAAAGGAAAATGGGCAGTTCACTTTGCAAAGGGAATTTCCTTCAGCTTAGTGAATGTGAGGAAAATACACGTTGCACATAATTAGATAATAGAAGCCAGCAGAGCGTCAACTCATTCACTAATCTAAGCAAATATTCCCTTTTAAGTGAACCGCCTATTTTCCTTTAGTAAATATACACCAAAGATACCTATACACATCCACACCAACAGAAGCTGAGCTGGATAGACTGGTGACTTTATTCAACCTAACCAACAAAGGTGTCCTTTTATGAAACAGAGATCAGCGGTGATCCTGAGGATCGTTGCTGATCTCTGATCATTAGTGGTTTAGGAAACAGAGATAATCAGTAGAGAACATGTTCTCCGCTAATCATCTCAGCACACAGATGGCCAGTGTATGAAGGAGTGATGTCAGCCCTTCACTGGCGATCTGTGTTCTCCCTCCAGATTCTCCAGCTCAGAGGAAGGAACCGCAAACGAAGCAGAGAAAATTTACCGCTGCTTAATAAACAGTGTTTGACTGATCTCTTACTGTAATCTCGCGAAATTATAGTAAAAGCAGCCGTTTTCCAGCGTTGAAAGCATTTGTACATCGCTTCTCCCTTCATTCGGAGAACTGATCTACATATGGTTCATAAAACGGCATTCAGAGGAGAACTGTGTTCTCCGAGAATGCCGGAGAACTGAGCAGCGGTCATTTACCACTGCATGATAAAAGGACACCTATGTAATTATGCAACTATGTAATATATTTTTGTTGATATAAATCCTTGGAGTGCAATCTTAATATATGTATATACAGTAAAAGGTTGAAAATTATTTTTTTATTATTTCTAGGTTCAGTTTTAAATTCAGCTATTATTATTACAATGATCACAAATGTTCCATTTTTATGCAGCAAGAAGGAGCATGATATTTGTCGATATTTTTTTTACAAGAAGGAAATGCAGAGCAAATATCCTAACAAATAATTAGGGGTTGAACATGAGTACCGCCAATACCCAGCCTGTTCACAATTCAGTGAACAGTAAAATGAACTGTCAAAATTTGGCCAGTTCTTATGTCTGAACCTCCAGCTGATGCAGGCAGAAGTCTGTAATTTAGTGACAGCATTCCTATCACCTCTAAATGGCAAATTCCTACCATTTTCTGTTTCAAATTGTAAACAAGCCCGCAGGGATCCTGGGTCATATCATTGACCAAATATAATCTCAACCACACTTGGTCAATTACATCACCCAGGTTCCCAGAATCTGTTGCAGCAGTGCAGAAAGAGTACTTTCCCTGTAGGAAATCAGAATGGAGTTCCCCTCAAAATTCATACCCGACTCCTATCCACACATGTAGCCTAGTTGGCCAAAAAGAGGATAGTAGCAAGCCTATGATCCTCTCTTGAACTATACCAGGATACATGCCCTCAAGTTTTGGTACCTTGCAAAGTGAGTGATAAAGTCCCATTAAATGGACAGTACACCTTTATTTACAAAAAAGTGTGGTGTTACCTTAAAAACAAACAAGACCAACATGAAGATGAAATGAGGAATAAACAATTGTAGGTATCCTAGTTCAACATTTGTTTCTTGTCTGGTGATAGGAGCATATTGGTAATGCAGTAATAATAATAATATGTATTAATATTATCACCATCATCATCATAATTTTGTTTTGAAGAGTTAAAACATTAAAGAACGTAGCATTGTATTCTAGCAAATAATTATCAACCTACAGTACAAGTAAATCCTTATTTCCATTACCACCAAAAATTCACCACAGTATAACTATTATTCTGTAATAGAATTTTCAGAGGCAGCATAACATATCACGTCAAGGAAAAATGAAAAATTGAATTATATGTATCCTTCAATCCATTCATTGCATAGTGTTCTAAAAATACATACATAATAATATTTTCTAATAATGCAGAATATTCCTCACTGTTTGATGTTAGATACAAACAAACATTCATATAAGTAGAGCATACCTAATGGTGCCAACATTGACTTGTTACAAAAAATATAGAATTTTCCAATGGTAAACACAAATATGTTTAGGGTAGTAATAAAAGAAAACCAGTAAACTTTGTGATTATTTATTTATTTGAATTTGTATTTTTATTGACGTTTTTGAAAAACATAAATGAGAGATAAACAATACAGGTATATAGTGGAAACCAGGGGCAGACTGACAACTCATGGGGCCCCCGGGCAATAGGGGATCATGGGGCCCCTGTGTCCTTGCCCATCTCAAAAAAGCCTATGAAAAAGGTACCAGGGGCATCTCATGAGGCCCCCTACTGACCCCGGGCCCTCGGGCAGTGCCTGAGTTTTCAAGTGCTCAGTCCGCCCCTGGTGGAAACATATGGAGATCAGTTGTCTACACAAAGCCAATAATCAGCTATTACACATAGTCAGAGAAGACAAAAATAATATGCAATAAAGCCTCAAGAGGGACACGTTAGTTAGCCAGAAGTATGCTTCTTTCATTTTGTATAGTTAATATAAGTAGTGCTATTTTTCTCAAAGAAAAGGTGCAAGAACTCACCCCCTCCCCTGGGTCACGCTCGTCTCTGCCCTCTACCCAGCTCCTAGCACCCTACCTTTATAGAACATGGAATCAAGTATTATTTTATGGAGACGTACAAGTAATTTTTATGGAGTTTGTTGATAAAAAACAAAGCAATAAAATGTAACAAAAAAAAAAAAGAGATATCCAGCACTTACGAAAGTAAGCTCATAGGCACTTTCAGATGATATCAACATTCTTGTCATATGTATCTTCTATGCTTCTCTCCTTGCTTCTTACATCAGTAACTGCATGGTGACCACAAAGTAGCCATGAGTCAACATATTTAGAGGGGTGAAAACAATGTAAAGGAGGACCATCAACTTTGATAAAAAGTAGTCCTGAAATGGTTTTTGTTAGAAGGGAAGTTTTGTTTGGATTAACTATTAAATAAATTTGTGAAAACCTAGTAGAGTCAATTTGAATTTCCTCCCCTACAAAAATAAGTTTTTGCTCAACATTGTCAGACTCCCTGGTGTAGTTGGCAAGAACAGAATAATTTCCAGTGAGTAGTCTACTCTCTAAAATTTTCATAAAAAGCATCAGGATTTATAGGAGGATCAATCTTGGCTTCTTTTTGTAAAGAAAGATTCCCCAGAAACAGAGCTTTTCAGAGGTAACAGCTGCTTCTTTATAATAGGAACCTGGGGCTCAGTTCTTTTGCTTTCAAAGATTTTTGCAACAGTTTGTATTTTCTTATTTGCCCTGTACATATTTGTTCTGCATTCTTGTAATTCCAAGCTTAACTCAGACAACTCTTGAAGGGCATCACACGTGAGTCCCAAATCCAATGCAAAGTTTGTGCTGGTTATCTTTTTCAGAGAGTTAATGGTTACCTCGTTATTTACACATTCCTTAGACATCTTTATGCCATTTTTGTTTTTCTACTCCAAGAGTACCAAAATTTTGGTGCACCGTGCATGCAAGCTTCTTATTATAGAAGTCAAAGTCCAGCAACTTGGCCAGTTAGTTTAAGACTTTCAATACAACCTGGATCAGTACAAGAAGCACTATCGAGTATGTCTAAAGTAGTAGGCAGAACTTCATCCAAAGGCACAGAATCTAATTCAAGTGGCGAATAAACCTTTAACTAAGATGCAGTTTGTAAAACAGTTTGAATGTTCTGTGTTTCCTGTCCTACTTTACTTATTGGCAACTTATTATTGCCATGGGCAAAAAAGCTAGTTATATTTTTCATGATAAAAATGATAAAGGATTTTATGCAATAATGCAATTATGGGAGGTGACAACAGTTGCCTTGTGAAGATGATTTGCTTGAGATAGCTAAAGATTTGTAAAGAAGTCTTGTGAATGGATGAATGGGTGGATAGATATGATCTGAAAATATAGATGGAATCTAACCTTGAGGGTAAAAACGTATTATATAGCACTATGGTGCTATAAATGAATAAACTATAAATTGTTACATGTAGCAGTAGGAAAAGAAAAGCATGTACAAAGTTTTTTTTAAACCGAGGAATCAAAATAATTCTCATTAAATTGACGGCTTAACACTAGCACCAACACATAAGCATACAAGCATTTGCATTTACATACACATGCTCTTGCACACACAAAGCACTCTGACGTGTACCTCCACATACTGTAGCTCACAGAGGAGCTGGTAATACAACATCTACATGAAATGAATAAAATACTTTTGTACCAGCAGTGGCATGGCAACAGCAGGACTAAATGGACTCTGTATTTTTGGCATGCCCCTCATGAGAATCTCCGATAATCAGATGGTGTACTTTGTGCAAAGGTAGTAATAAGTCCTGATAAATAAGTATACCCCTCAAAATTTGCCTACCAAATGGGGGTGGCTTAAAGGGGGATGATTAAACTGAATGTTTGCCTTTTTACTTTACACGTATGCCATTGTACCAACATCATAAGCCTAATTACTGTACGGCAAATGACAGCAGGACTAAATGGACTCTGTATTATTGGCATGCCCCTTATGAGAATCTCCGATAATCAGATGGTTTACTTTGTTTAAAGGTAGTAATAAATCCTGATAAATAAGTATACCCCCCAAAACTTGCCTAACAAATGGGGGTGGCTTAAAGGGAGATGATTAAACTGAATATTTGCCTTTTTACTTTACACGTATGCCATTGTACCAACATCATAAGTCTAATTACTGTACGGTAAATGACAGTCTCACAAACACACCTAAACTTGGACAATTAAAATAAAATACTCTTCTGCAAGTGCCATTTCTTCAAGCATCAAACAACTGTAGTGCCAGTAAACAATACTGTGCCATAGTGTTAGTTTCAATTTCCCCCTCTTAGCTGTACTGCCTATGAAAAGTTACACTCAATTACTTTAATACATTTTATTTTCCATTAGCAGCACAACTATAACTGCAAAACTTGATTAACTGGTGCATGCACAAACACCTTCATATTCACAGACCTAACATCAGCCCTAATTTCTGACCCATAAGAACACAGATTAACCCCTAACTATTCACCTTTAGACTTCAGATCAAGCCCAAACGCTGAACCTTCATAAAACCAGATTTTATATACCAGTTTCAGGGTTCACACGGAAAATGGTATACACGTGAAAGGTGCAGGCATGCAGACTGTACTCTGCTGGTGGGCCTCCGATTATAGAGATCTTGGAAGACATAGCGAATACAAATTAATTGCAGAGCTGACTTTCCCACACAGTCCTACAGCATCACAATAACATTTCTGAACAGCCCTAAACACTTCACCTTCAGAGCTCAAATCAGATCCAAACACTGCAATTAATTAAAAAAAAAAACCTAGAGGTTTTATGTACTCATTACAAGGTTTTCATGAAGAAGGCATATGAATGGTATAAGAATGGTACGTGAGGGCAGCAGGTCTTCAGAGTGTAGTTTAGGCTAGTGTGCCTCCAATTATAAAGATCCTGGAAGAGATAGCAAATACATATACAGTGGGGATCGGAAGTTTGGGCACCCCAGCTAAAAATTTGTATTAATGTGCATAAAGAAGCCAAGAAAAGATGGAAAAATCTCCAAAAGGCATCAAATTACAGATTAGATATTCTTATAATATGTCAACAAAAGTTAGATTTTAGTTCCATCATTTACACTTTCAAAATAACAGAAAACAAAAAAATGGTGTCTGCAAAAGTTTGGGCACCCTGCAGAGTTAATATCTTGTACTGCCCCCTTTGGCAAGTATCACAGCTTGTAAACGCTTTTTGTAGCCAGCCAAGAGTCTTTCAATTCTTGTTTGAGGTATCTTTGCCCATTCTTCCTTACAAAAGTCTTCCAGTTCTTTGAGATTTCTGGGCTGTCTGTCACGCACTGCTCTTTTAAGGTCTATACATAGATTTTCAATTATGTTGAGGTCAGGAGATTGTGAAGGCCATAGCAAAACCTTCAGTTTACGCCTCTTGATGTAATCCCCTGTGGATTTCGAGGTGTGTTTAGGATCATTATCCATTTGTAGAAGCCATCCTCTCTTTAACTTCAGCTTTTTCACAGATGGCATCAAGTTACCATCCAAAATTTGCTGAAATTTTATTGAATCCATTTTTCCTTCTACTCGTGAGATGTTCCCTGTGCCACTGGCTGCAACACAACCCCAAAGCATGATTGATCCAACCCCATGCTTAACAGTTGGACAGAGGTTATTTTCATTAAATTCTGTGCCCCTTCTTCTCCAAACGTACCTTTGCTCATTCTGGCTAAAAAGTTCAATTTTAACCTCATCGGTCCACAGAACTTGTTTCCAAAATGCATCAGGCTTGTCTATATGTTCATTTGCAAAGTTCAAACGATGATTTTTGTGGTGAGGACGTAGAAGATGTTTTCTTCTGATGACTCTTCCATGAAGACCATATTTGTACAAGTATCTCTTTATAGTGGAATAGTGTACCACAACTCCAGTGTCTGCCAGATCTTTCTGGAGGGATCGTGCAGTCAAACGTGGGTTTTGAGCTGTTCTGTCTGATATTTTTCTTGGTCTTCCAGATCTTGCTTTAACTTCCACTGTTCCTGATGACTGCCATTTCTTAATTACATTCCGAACAGAGGATATTGACATCTGAAAACGCTTTGCTATCTTCTTATAGCCTTCTCCAGCTTTGTGAGAGTCAACTATTTTCAGTTTCAGTTTTCTAGACAACTGCTTAGAAGAACCCATGGTGCTGATTGTTGGGGCAAGGTCAGATGAGTCTGGGCATTTAAAACCTTTGAGATTGACATAACCTGGTCTTCCCAGATGATGATTGAGAACAATCCATGACACTGGCAGGTCTCAGTTTTGCAAAGGGGGCAGTGCATGCTATAAATTCTGCAGGGTGCCCAAACTTTAGCAGATGCCATTTTTTTGTTTTCTGTTATTTTGAAAGTGTAAATGATGGAAATAAAATCTAACTTTTGTTGACATATTATAAGAATGTCTAATCTGTAATTTGATGCCTTTTGGAGATTTTTCCATCTTTCCTTGGCTTCTTTATGCACATTAATACAAATTTTTAGCTGGGGTGCCCAAACTTTCGATCCCCACTGTAGATTGCAAAGCTGACTTTCTCACAAAGTCCTATAGAATCACAATAAAACCTTTGAATAGCCACAAACCCTTCACCTTTAGACTTCAGATCACCCGCAAACCCTTCACCATAAGGGCTCATGTACACTGCAGCTGTTAAACTTACGTTTAGGAGCTGTCCAGCGTTTTTTTCAGCAGCCCCAGAAATCATCCTAATGTTTTCCTATGTGTCCATGTACACATCTTCATTTACAGTCATTTACAGGCAGTTGAGTTTACAGCAGGGGCGGACTGACAACTCATGGGGCACCTTGGCAATAGGGGATCATGGGGCCCCTGTGTCCTTGCCCAAACTCAAAAAATCCTATGGAAAAGGTACCAGGGGCATCTCATGGGGACCCTACTGACCCCGGCCATCGGGCAGTGCCCGAGTTTCCAAATGGTCAGTTTGTTTACAGCTGTTTTTTTAACGCAACAAACTGGCATTCAGACGTCGATTTTATCAGTGTTTCTAACACAAAATGCTTGTAAACGCGTTTAACCTCCCTAGCGGTCTGATTATGTCCCTATTTCTATGCTCAAAGCGGTACATTTTTTTTGCATGGAAAAATGTATTTTTTTTATTGTAGGCCTGTAATTTTTAGGAATAACTCACTGAAATCTGTCCGAACAAGAGTCTAGTAAACATCCCGGGTAGGATAAAACTTGAAACACGAAATCATAAATTATAATTTAATAAATAATCCTAAAAAATAATAATATAATAATAATACATTTAATTAATTAATATAATCAAACCAAAAACACTGAAATTTGAAATATTGCGCCAAGTTCGCACATCACTGAGCAAAGTCGCAAAATCATTTTCAGTGTCTGATGACGAATTTCCCCACGAATCATTATCACTCAATTCTGCAAGTAGTTCTAATTTACGATCGCTGTTCTCTAGTTGGTCTAAAACCGCTTTTGACCTAAAGGGCCGCTTTTTGGACGCCATGGACGTTTCTCAGTTTCCAGGCAAAAAGACCAGTAAAAATGCAGGCAGGGCACAGGACAAAGCACTCGGGACAAAATGTATGTGAAATGGTTTGATACAGTAATGTTTTACTATGTGATTTTATTGATTTTAGTGAATGTCATTTTTTGTCATTTTCAAATTTCCCGCCGTTTCATCCCCCGTACGTCCCGACGCTCACACGGGACGGAACCTAGATGACAGATGCCGGCATCTGCCGGATTACATTGCCGGGACACTGCAGGAGGGACATCGCGGGAGCGCAGGACAAGGTAAGTGATAGAGGGATCACAGAGCAGCGCCGTATGGTAAGCCCAAGTGTAGCTCGGGGTTACCGCTTGTGGTACTGAAACTTTACCCCGAGCTACACTCGGGAATACCGCCAGGGAGGCTACACACTGCAAATCGCGTTTAGAAGCATTTTAATTTTTTTTTTAACTCTTCCAGTTCCCAATGCTGTCCAGAGTCTTTTTTCATCAAGAAAAATGCATGCAAAGAGTTTTCAAGGTGCTGAGATGGACAAAACACTTAACCACAGGATGTTCCTACCAAGCTTGTTACGCATTGAAAGGAACAATTCACACCTCAGACCTCTCCCACTCTTGGAAACAAAAGATATGTTAATGCCCATTCACACCTCACATTCCTCATGAAGACCCCCTGCCAGGTGACCCTAATGACTCACTCCTGCAGACACCTTCCCACCCTTGAAAACAAAAGAAATGTTAATGAGCAACTTGCACCTAATTATCTCACCACATACTGCTGTCTCTGCTTCTACTGTGTGTATTCCTCTGAAACAATCTGAAATAGTTAATAATTTTCCACTTTTCCGAGCATTCTGGACATTTTGGGAGGTTCTCCTGTGCTTATATTTAAAAAAGGCTTCTAAACGAAAACTCGCATAAACGCGTTACGCAAACACAGCTAAACAGACGTTTTTTAACCTACGTTTTCCAACAGTCAGTTTCCATCGTACAGAAACGTCCCGTGTACATGGGGCCTAAGGGTCCGTCAGGGCCAAATGCTGCACCATAAAATCAGAGATTTCACATACCTCTTACAGAGTTCACAAAAACAATGGTGAGGGCTGCAGACATGCAGACTGGAGACTGGTGCCAGGCCTTTGATTATGGAAGAGGTGGAAGAGATAGTAAATAAACATTAATTGCACAGCTGACTTTGCCACAAAGCTCAACTGCATCATAGCAAAACTTCTGATCAGCCCCAAACCCTTCATCATCAAACTTTAGATCACACCCTAACGGGCATCTAATTACAGAGATCCTGGCAGAGGTAGCAAAGAAATATTGAAGTGCTGACTTTCTCACACAGCCCTATAGCATCACAACAAAATTAACCACAAACCCTTCATTTTTAACCTCAAATCAGCTCCAGTTTCTGTAACTTCAGAGCTCAGATCAGCCACAAACCCTTCCTCTTTAGACCCTCAGATCAGCCACAAACCCTTAAAGTGAATATAAAGACAAAAATGAAAGAAGTTTATACGTACCTGCTCTGTGCAAAAATATTGCAGAGTGATCCCTACCGGTGCTGTCCACTCCTTTTTGCAGGTGCCCACATAGCAAGCCCTTTACTATACGGAACCCATGTGGGTGCACTCCCAAGCTAGGCTGTGTGTCCATAGACCAGCCATGCCATGGCTCATGACCCCTTCTCAGACCTGCACAGGATTTGGCTGACAGCAGCAGGAATGTTGGGGAAACAGTGGATGGTTTTTACCTTAATGCAGAGAATGCATTAGGGTAAAACCTCTGATAGCCTTTAGAACAACGTCAACCTTTAGACCTCAAATCTGTCCCAAAACTGCACCTTCGTAAAACCCAGGATGTTTACATTCCTATTGCAGGTTACTGTATACACGAGTAAACCCTTGTACATGTAAGGGCTGAATTCGGGCCTCTGATAACTAAGAGATCCTTGAAGAGATAGCAGAAAAGTTTTATTTAAAGAGCAGCCTCACATGCATCGCAATATTTTTTAATCAGCAGAAAACTATTTACTTTTTTACCTCCGATAAGCTCCATTTTCTGCGCCTTCAGACCTCAAAGTAGCCACATGCCCCTCTCTTCTGATCAGCCCTAAACCCTTCACCTTCAGAGTTCAGATAAAGCAGAAGCACTTCACTTTCAAAAACTCCAAAGGTTTTACATACTTGTTGCAGGGTTTGCAAAAAGAAGGGTGTACACATGAGGGTTGTAGGTATATAGTAGGCAGTCATACAGACAGTAGGCTGCTGGCTGGCCTCTGATTACAAAGATCCAAAGAAATAGCAAAGGAAATAGCAAATAATTAGCAAAATGTCACATTTTTACTTCAGATTAGCCCCAATTTGTGTACCTTTATGCCTGAGACCAGCCCCATGCATGCTGTAACTTTATTGTGTTGAACATTACTGCCTCATGCTGTGTGGTTAAAAAGAGAGTTAAGGGCTCATGCACTCCGGTGCTTTAATCCATACAGCAAAAAAAGGGTGTATTTTGGTGCCCCCAAGTCACAGGTTTAGTGAGCTGATCCTGTATAAATCAATGCCAAGCTGAAATACACTGCATGCATACTTACATATGGATATAAGGTGTATGCCCTGAACACAGACTGTGTTCAGTGCATATGTCCCTTTATACATACATGGGGACGTGTGTCAATATACGTATTTGTACAGCCACAGTATATTTCAGGTTGCCACTGATTTATAATAGCAACTAGCTGTACACAAGATCAGTGCCTTATGGACATCAAAATAAGCCCAGTGTTCACGCTGTACAGCAAGTCTGAACCTGAGCTATTCTGGCAGAAAACTGTCACTGTGGACTGCCAGTCATAGGCGGCAGAGGCATTTACTGCCCTGAAGCTGCACTTCCACATGCCCCTTCTACACATGCAGCTGCAGGGTGGGGGATGCCTCCTCCCCCATCCAACAACAATAGAAAGGACTCCCATCCAGCAAAAATAAACAGGCCCCCCATCCAGAAACAATAGACAGGGCCCCAATCCAAAAACAATAGTCAGCCAGCCATCTATAAACAATAGACAGCTACCCATCCAGCAACAATAGACAGGTTCCCCCAATCCAACAACAATAGACAGTTCCCCATCCAACAACAATAGAAAGGCCCCCCATTCAGAAACAATAGACAGGTCCTAATCCAGCAACAATAGACAGCCTCCCATCCAGCAACAATAAACAGGCTCCCATTCAGAAACAACAGACAGCTACCCATCCAGCAAGAATAGACAGCCTCCCCATCCAACAACAGTATACAGCTCCCCATCCAGCAAATATATGGTATGTCTTTAAAAATACAAATCTACAATTTTGGAATGCAAAAAAATCTGAAGTATATATTAAAAAATATATATTTTTAAAATATATATATATATTTTTAAAATATAGTATTCAGATTTTTTTTAACATATAAAAAAGTAATTTTAACATATATATATTTGTAAATGCATTCCAAAAATATAGATTTGTATTTTTAAAGACATACAGTATATTTGAAAATTTATTTTTAACAATATTTTTCATATATTATGTAATACAAATGCATTTCAACATACAGTATATATATATATATATATATATATATATATATATATATATATATATATATATATAATATGGCCAAAATTGTAGTATTTCAAATATATATAAATATATTTGGGAAGCATATTTTTAAAATATATTTCAAATATATTTTTCTTCCATGTGGGTTCCCCTGAGGGCCTCTTCATGAATGCTGTGTTTACCTCCATTTTACTGCATTGAAAGAACAAAATTCACTGCAGGGGCACATAGAAAACAATTGTTTTCTATGTGCCCTGTATGTATGTGTACATTTTCTATGTGTCCTGTTCACACTACAATGCTGGCATCCTGCTATGTGGTGCATTGCATTAAAATGCTAAATATATTAATTTGTGTTAGAAATGCTAAATGAATGCAGTTTAATGCAATGCTCATCAACGCATGCAAACACAATGAAACACAATGCAAGTCTATTGGGGAAAAGTTTTTATCATTATTTTGTCCCTTATAAAGTTGGCTAGTGAAGTGTTTTAATAGAAGGGTTTATAGAAATAGATGAGTTTGTAAGCCATGTGTGGGCTGTTATGCTAGACAAGAGCAAAAATGTGTTCAGCTCTGTCTCTCTCTGTTTTTCTTTCTTCTCTCTATCAGTCTGCTTCTCAACCCCGGAACAGGAAAAGGAAAAGGTGTCAGAGAAAATAACCTTCAAAATGCATAACAATTTAACGTTCATAAAGAAAGTATATCAACTGACGTCAATGCACATTAAACTGCACATCAATTCACATAAAAATGCATGTCAATGCACGTCAACAGAAGGCAATATACATCCATTTTTCAAGCATTTTAACTAATTCCCGACCGGCCGTTGTATATAAACGGCCAGACAGTGGCAGTGCAGGATGGGGTGGACGTTTATAAACGTGATCCAGTGCCCGCTGTGTCCTCCGGACACAGTGAAACACCGATCATCGGACGGGACCTCTGTACGAGGTCCCGATCATGTGATCACTGATTGGCCAATCAGTGATCACATGCAAAGTAGTAAGCAAGATGTCACTTGTGACATCATTGCTTACTACAGGTAAAATCTGTGAATGATCACAGAGGTCACATGGTACAAGGCTATTCACAACAGCTTTGTACCATGTGACAAGCTGTGACCAATCACAGCTCACTCAGTACTTCTCAATGACCGCAAGAATGCAGACAGAGAGAAAGAGAAATGATTGCGTTTACATCCTATATGGGTGTAAAAGCAATCAGTGTAAAAAAAAAAAAAAAAAAAAAAAAATCTTCATCACCCCCCACAAGTAGTACAGTGTCACCATGGTGACACTGTACTGCTGGGGTGACAGTATGTAAAAAAAAAAAATACAAATAAAAAATAATATAAAAAAAAATAAAAATGTAAAAAAAAAAGGATTAAAAATTATAATTTTTGGTTATAAACTAATTTGGATTTTTTTTTACTAAAAAGATAACAGAATACATTTTGGCCAAGATTTATGATGAAATATTATTTATTTGCAAAATTTTATAAAAAAAACACTTTTTTTTCTAAATTTTTGGACATTTCATTTACATAGCAAACAAAATAAAAATTCCAGCGGTGAATAAATACCACCAAAATAAAACTTTATCTGTCTCAAAAAAATGGTAAAAAATTAATATGGGTACAGTGTTGCATGACCGCGCAATTGTCATTCAAAGTGTGATAGCGCTGAAAGCTGAAAATTGCCCTGGGCAGGAAGGGGGTAAAAGTGTCTGGTCTGGAAGTGGTTAATGCACCCTTATGTGTGAACAGGCCCTAAAGAAAAATCATGTGACTCCTTGTTTTCATTTATCATGTATTTTTGTGGCAAAGGTTTACTTAAACAATCTTTATTCTAAAAAGCACTCTTTACACACCAAAAAATACACATGTAACATAGTTAATCTACTGTATATATCTTATTTGATTGTTATAGAGATGATTCATTTTAAAAAAATCATTAAAAGAAAATAACAACACATATGAAATAGTTCCCCATAGATATCATTTAGGATTTTTCCTTCATTGTTCTATAGTATGAAAAGTGAATCAATCGGTTGCTTTTGACAACAACTTCACTCTTGTGCTCTGGGTCCTTTCCCCAATTTTAATTAAGTAGACTTGCATTACTGCTTTCATTTTTCCTATAGTTTTATTGTAGAATGATCCTTAACATTTGGTGGTAAAGTATTCTACTAGAACTAATTGCATCATTGGGCTCACAAATTAGAAGATTTGAATGAGTTAAGAATCATTGATCTACTAAATAGTTCTGGGAAATAATCCTATAAAACTGTATAAGAAATTTTCTAGTCTCCAAGGAGTTGAAACAGACTGTGTGTGGGAAACAATAGCTATAAATAAACAATTACTAGTGGATTAGACAGCAGCAGAAATAATGTTCCCTTAACATTGTATCCAATTACCTGCAATGAAACAGTTGTATTCCTAGAACTCAGTTTGTATTTGCCGTTACTAACATTCTGAACAAAATACATTTATTATGTACCATTATCACCCATTGCAAAAGTCATGTCAAATTCAGAATTCTCTTTAAAATATACTGTAGCTGGTATAATTCAAGAAAGAGCCAGATTGCTTCCTAACTAACATCTTAATTGTTTTTCCACATTTATGTCTATTGAGAGGTAGATTATAATTAATGTCAAAGTGACCAGAGAGATTTTTAAATCAACAGAAAAAGCTGGTAAACAAAAATCTTTAATTGTTGGGATAATCAACATACAGTATTTAAATGGGTTAAATTGTATACCACAGAAAAAAAAATAAAATACAATTCAGATAAAGAGGTTGATTTACTGTGCTTAATTGTACTTACTAAACTTCAGATAAAAAGATTGATTTACTGTACCTAATTGTACTTGCTCAACTTCACAGCGTTACCTTTTAGCATCTAATCATGTGCAGAGGAACTTTAAAAAGAAATTAATTTCCATTGAAAATTATTAAATTATTAAAGTGAATACAGCTTTTGACCAGAGGTTGTTGATGCCTAGATGTTCATGCCAAATTTAGCAGCACCAATATGTATTTGTTAATGTGTCCACCTAAATCATTTGTTATATTTTCTCAAATGACATACACTGTTTGGCCTTTTATGCTCAGTGCAATACTGTAATGAAAACTCTGCTGATATTTGTTATTACCAGATTACAAAATGGACAAAAAGCTGAGTGATTATAACTGACATTGTGGTCACATAATCAGAAACCACAGTGATTGGCTCTAGATCATTAGTGGGGGCCAGAGCTGCCAGTGGCAGTCAATTCTGGCTGATAGCAGCAGCTAATAGTGTCAGTTGCTGGCTGTCAAAGTGGGAACATAGTTTAAAATTCCCTCTGAATGATGCATCATGTAACTGAACATTAGTCTACAGACTGCCGATGGTAAGAGGTTAAGGACCAATTAATCTTTAGAAAACAAGGCAGATTAAAAAAATGGATTGGATATGTTTTATAGTATGTCCTATAGATGCTTGATTGGATTGAATGCTGGAGAATTTGTAGGCCAAGTTAACACCTCAAACTCGTTGTTTTGTTTCTCAACCCATTCTTGAATTTAGCAGACCAGACAAATTCTTTCATTGCTCTGTGGTTCAGTTCTAAAGCTCTCATGCCTGTTGTAGGCACTTTTGCCTGTGGGCATTGGTCAGCATGGGCACCCTGACTGGTCTCCAGATACGCATCCCCATAGGCAGCAAGCTGCAATGCACTGTGTTCTGACACATTCCTGTCTGAACCAGCATTAACTTTTTCAGCCATTTGAGCTACAGCTTCTATGGAATTGGACTACACAGGCCAGCCTTTGCTTCCCAGATGCATCAATGAGCCTTGGTTGCCCATGACCATAACTGGATCACTAGTTTTCCGTCAGTGGTCATATGCTATGGCTAAGTATAAGTATACAGTATATAGTTTCAATTGCTTGAATAAAAACATTTCATATAAATTTGGGATTCTAAGGATGTTTTTTTTCATAGCACAGCTGCTTTAACCTTGTGACTTGATTAAGGCAGCATATCAAACTTTGAGCTTAGGTTGTTCTGTTGCATAGTCAGATTTTTCATCATTCCTGTTATAAGTGGGCCTAAAGTTAGACCATTTAATTACTCTGCATTAGATTTAGGGAGAGATTCTTGCCTAAAAGTGCCTTCTTCCTGTAAGCTGTCATGTCCTTACTGAGACTAGTATATTAAAGTATTTTAGTAAAAGCAAACCATAAGGCTCATGGGGGCATGATGAACATTAATGCTGACTTTACTTTTATAAATTAGATGAGCTAGTATCCAAAATCACATTCAGGGACTCTATAAAAATTGGTAACTGCACATAGGAAAAAATGGTGTGCCTTATTGCATAAAAATATGTCCGTGCTTACATATAATTATTAAATGCATGTCAGCTTAGTTCATGTTGTATGTTCCTGGGGTTTCTAGTGTAGCCATCTTAGCTATTGCTCAATTTTAGACCATTCTCTAATAAAGACTTTTCAAGATATGGAAATACCAGGCATCTGGGAATCAAGGGCACCACATCCCAACCAAAATTAACAAAGTGAAAATAATAGAAAAAAAACAAAGATTTTTAATGTGCCAAAATCATACATTAATTATACTGTATATATACAAAAAATCCAAATGTTATTACAATTTTAAACATTGTTAAAAAGATTTTTAATGCGCCACAATCATACATGAATACATCATACATGAATTACATATGTATAAAAAAATCCAAATGTTATTACAATTTTAAAAACATTGTTAAAAAGAGATTTTGCACAGTATTGATAGATAAAACCATCACAGAATATTAATGTGGCTTGAATACATGTGCAGTGACTTCAACTCAACATGTTTTGTCAATCAATGGCTTCTTCAGGAGATATTAGAATACTGCATATGCTGTAAATGCCACAGGAATTCTGAGGACCATTTAATGGGTAGTCGAAAAACATTTTTTTGTGTATGCACCACTAGGACCACCCATGAAGATATCAGCAAGCCCTTGGAGGGATAGAGCCCACATAACCATAATCTACTTAACCTCTTCCTATCCGGTGCATGCCGATAAACGGCCGGAAGGGAGAGCTGACGATGCGGAGGGACATTTCTAAATATCCCCCTGCATCCATTGCCTGTGCGCGCTCACAGCAGATCATTGTACGAGACCTCTGTGCGAGGTCCTGATTCACGTGATTAATGATTGGTCAATCAATGGCCACATGAACAGTAGCAAACACTTCCTGGCATCATTGTTTACTATTTGTGAAATCTGTGAATGATCACAGAGGTTACATGACACAAGGCTATTCACAACAGCCTTGTACCATGTGACAAGCTGTGACCAGTCACAGCTCTCACAGTATTTCTCAAAGGCTGCAGAAATGCAGCCAGACAGAAAGAAAAATAATTGTATGACCTCGCAATTGGCATTCAAAGTGTGATAGCCCTGAAAGCTGAAAATTGGCTTGGACTGGAAGGGGGTGAAAGTGTCCGACTTTGAAGTGGTTAATGGAAATTAAACAGGTAACAAGTCCTATACATTACAATTTACAAGCCTTGATAAGCATTCCAAAGTGGGAACTTAGCCCATAAGCATATACAAAGCAAGCATTGTAACAAGTTGGAGGACGGGAAACCACCCCTGTATGCATGGAAGTACAAATGCAAGTTGTCAAATCAGGGATGATGCATGTAGCCTCCCCAGAGGCAAATAGCAGCAGTGGTATTGAAGTAGTTAAAAAAATAGTTTCTTTCCACTTTAATTTTTTCTGCAGTACCTCCTACATAAATACCTGTAGGTATGTATTTATTTATTTTTTGTTTTGGTATCTGTCTTCCAAGTTAGCCCCTGGCTACCCATGCTCCTTTTGATAATTTATTTTCTATTATCCTCTGCCTAAATTAAAATTGCCCAAATTGATTTTATCTACAATATTTTTATTACCATATAAACACAATATAAAGTTACTAAAACCTGTCTTATTTTTTACATGATGTAAAGGTAATTTCTCACTAAGAAGATTTCTTGTTAATCTACTGTAATTTATATTTCAATATTTTTTTATTGAAATTTTTGAGGGAATAACAGGGTAAGAATATTCGGTTCATTGGTAAGCATGTCAATACATCATGGTATGAAATATTTACCCCACCAATCGGTTGGGGTCAATAATGGTTTATAAATCATCAATATTAGAGGTATTTTTTCATTTTGTATTGAACTTTGGTAAAGAGTATAGAGTATTGAGGGGGTATTAAACAGGGAAGCAATTGGAAAGGAGAGTAGGAAGGGGAAGGGGGTATTAGTAACGGGGTCGGAGGAGGGATACCAGTCTAGAGTTGGTGAACAATTCAGTTTGTGTTTACAGTTGCAAGAAAAAGTATGTGAACCCCTTGGGATTACGTGGAGTTTTGCATGAATTGGGCATAAAATGTGCTCTGAACGTCATCTAAGTCACAACAATGGAAGAAGACAGTCTGCTGAACATAATACTACACAAACATTAGATGTTGCCATGGTTTAATTGCACATAACATGTAAACATTCACAGTGCCGGGAGGAAAAAGTATGTGAACCTTTGGACTTAATAACTGATTGACCCTCCTTTGGCAGCAATAACCTCAACCAAACGTTTCCTGTAGTTGCAGATCAGACCTGCACAACGATCTGGAGTAATTTTGGACCACTCCTCTTCACAAAACTGTTTCAGTGTAGCAATATTCTTGGGATGTCTGGTGTGAATCGCTCTCTTAAGGTCATGCCACAGCATTTCAATCGGGTTGAGGTCAGGACTCTGACTGGGCCACTCCAGAAGGCGTATTCTGTGCTGTTGCAGCCATTGTTTTGTTGAATTACTTGTATGCTTTGGGTCATTGTCCTGTTGCATCACCCATCCTCTGCGGAGCTTCAGTTGGCGGACAGATGGTCGTACGTTTTCCTGCAAAATGTCTTGATAAACTCTGGAATTCATTTTCCCATCAATGACAACAATCCGTCCAGGCCCTGAGGCAGCAAAGCAGCCCCAAACCATGATGCTCCCTCCGCCATGTTTTACAGTGGGGATGAGGTTTTGATGTTGGTGTGCTGTGCCTTTTTTTCTCCACACATAGTGTTGTGTGTTCTTCCCAAACAACTCAATCTTGGTTTCATCTGTCCACAGTATATTTTGCCAGTAGTGCTGTGGAACATCCAAGTGCTCTTTTGCAAACTTCAAACGTGCTGCAATATTCTTTTTGGACAGCAATGGCTTCCTCCGTGGTGTCCTCCCATGTACTCCATTCTTGTTTAATGTTTTCCTTATTGTAGATGTGTCAACAAAAATGTTAGCATGTGCCAGAGATTTCTGTAGGTCTTTAGCTGACATTCTGGGATTCTTCTTTACCTCATGCAGCATTCTGCACTGTGCTCTTGCAGTCATTTTTACAGGACGACCACGCCTAGGGAGAGTAGCAACAGTGCTAAACTTTCTCCATTTGTAGACAGTCTGTCTTACCGTGGACACATGAACATCAAGGCTTTTGAAGATACTTTTGTAACCCTTTCCAGCTTCATGCAAGTCAACAATTCTTGATCGTAGGTCTTCTGAGAGCTCTTTTCTGCGAGGCATGGTTCACATCAGACAGTGCTTCTTGAAACCAGTAAACCCAAAACAGGTGTGTATTTTTTAAGGGCAGGACAGCTGTCAGCAACACATTCAATATCATCACACTGATTGGAGTCAAGGTTGGCTCACTCCTGGCTCCAATTAGCTCTGGGAGAAGTCATTAAGCTAGGGCTTCACATACTTTTTCCTCCCTGCACTGTGAATGTTTACATGTTATGTGCAATTAAACCATGGCAACATCTAATGTTTGTGTAGTATTATGTTCAGCAGACTGTTTTCTTCTATTGTTGTGACTTAGATGACGTTCAGAGCACATTTTATGCCCAATTCATGCAAAACTCCACGTAATCCCAAGGGGTTCACATACTTTTTCTTGCAACTGTAGGTTATCAGAATTGTACAGAGCAGTTCAGATTTTGTGACCAACGAGTCCATTGAGATATGAATTTGTATTGGGTGGAATTGTTAAAGGCGGATCTTTTTTCCATTTCACACTGGAGATTGAGATCTTTAATCAGTTATGTAAAGGAAGGAGCGGTGGTAGTGTTCCATAGTCTGGTAATATTGATTTTGGCTGCAAATAGTATATGGATAATGATAGTGCGGGTATTATGGGGAAATTTTTCAATCCCGATGTGTAGGAGTGCAAGTGAGGGGTTTGGGACCATCTGTGTTTTTGATAGTTTGGAGATTAGTTGAAAGACACTGTTCCAAAAGGATCTGATTGATTTACAGGTCCACAGTATGTGTAATGTTGAACCTAGCTCACCGCAGTGTCACCAGCAAGAAGAGGAGTGTTTTGGGTAATATATAGATAATTTGACAGGAGTTAGGTACCATTGGTGGGGAATTTTTAAGTATGGTTCCCAGTGTGAGCTACACTAGAAATATATATGGGTGGTGCCAAATGTTTTTTTTTCATGAATGTGCATTAATGGGTTTGGAAAGGATTTTCTCCCAGTTTGATAGGGATGTTGATTGTAGAGCGAATTGTAGGTTTGATATGGACATGTAGAAAGTGGAAATACCCTTACCTGGGTATTGTGGTTTGTTAAAGAAATGGTAGGCAGTATTTGGGATCTTTGTGATTTGGGGTATAGTTTTTGTTTGTATGCAGTGAGCGATTCTCAAGTAGGCAAAGTATTCAGTGATAGGAAGATTGAATTAGGTTTGGAGATTCTGAAAGGAATTTAGAGTGTGGCCTGTAAAGAGGTCTGCTATAGAGTTTATGCCTCGTTTTTCCCATTGGGTTAGATCTAGAGAGGGCGTAATGAAATGTAATGTGTTAATTGGGGTAAATATTTGTTTGGTGTCAGTGTATTTAGTGGTTAGGAGTTCACACCAGGCTTGTAGGGTGGCTTGGAGACATGGGTGCTTCAGATAGTGATCATTTCGGGGTACAGGTGATATTAGTAGTAAGTTTTGGGGTTTAAGTGGGAGAAGTGGAAGAGTTTCCATCGTGGACCAAATTTTTTCTCTCATCGGGTGCTACCAGAAATATATTTGGTCAAGAAGGGTAGCATTATAGTAGGATTTTAAGTGGGGGAGGCCTGCACCTCCTTTGGATGTTGGGCGTATTAAAAGGTTGGTGGTACATCTAGGTTTTTTGGAGTTCCATAGGAAATTGGCAAGAATTGCCTGTAATTTGGAGAAAAAGGTATTGGGGATTGGTATAGGGAGTGTGCGGAATAAAAATCGAATTTTAGGTAGAATACACATTTTTAAGGTCGCTACACGGCCTAGTTTAGAGAGTCTTGAGGTGAGAAGGGTGGCAATTTCTTGGGGGACAGTTTCGAGGAGCATCTTGTGGTTTAGAGGATATAATTGGTGTGCTGTTGCGGTAAGGCTGATTCCTAGGAGAAGGGGAATTGTTTGGCGAGTAGTAACTGGGTTTGGGATGGTGTGTGAAGATTCAGTATTGAAGATTTGGATTCATTAAGTTTGTAATAGGAAACTACCGAATAGTTTCAGAGGTGGGTACGAATTGTTTGGAGGGATCTAGTTGGATTGGTCACCATAAGTATGATGTTGTCTGCAAATAGGCTAATTTTATGTTCTGAGTTATGGTGTTTGATACCAGTGAACGTCGGGTCTTCTCTAAGGTTAGAGGCTAAGGGTTCAGTTTAGAAGCTAAGGGTTCAACAAATTGATTTTAAAGATTTAGCTTCCATTGGCTTTGACAGAATTAGGATACGGCATATGAACTTCAGCTATGTTTGGTGAACCTCCCCCAAATCTGGAGCGTTCTGCTCATCACTGCTCATTACCTACTTTTTGCATTACCAATAACATTCAAACTTGCAAGACAGGTTTGAACTTGACTGTTGGTTGTTAGAAACTTATTTGTAGACTTTTTGTTTGTAAGTACTGTACAGAATAAGTAGATTTCACTCCCTGTATTGATATTAAGTTTAATTTCAATTTTGATTGTGGTAAATCTTTTTTATTTTACCACTTGAGCTCTGGAAGGTTTTAAACACCTCATAACCAGGGCATTTTTGTTATTATACCCTGCACTACCTTAACTGGCATTTTTTTTATACAAATAGAACTTTCTTTTTGGTGGTAATTGATCAACACTAGGCTTTTTAATTTTTAGCATATAAACAAAAAAAAAGACCAAAAAAAAAAAGACCAGGAAACATGTTCTACATTCTGTTATAAAAAAAAATCCAGTAAAAAAAATCAAACAATCAAATTTCTTCATAATTTTAGGCTAAAATGTATTCTGCTACTTGTCTTTGGTAAAAAAAAAATGGTATGTGTAAAAGTTATAGCGTCTGCAAACTCTGGTGGTATATAATTTGAAAATTGATCAGTCTTGATGTACTGACGATCTATCTAACTTCTTGAAACCCCTAAAATACCAGGACAGTACAAATATCCTCTAAATGCCCGCGTTTTGAAAAGTAGACAGTCTGAGGTATTTAGCAAGAGGTATAGTGAGTTTTTTTGTCACCATTTTGTTTTAAATTAAGAAATTTAAAAAAATATGACTGGTGTGGCAGTGATCAGGGACACTGACTGATGACATTAGGTTTAAAAATATGTAAATACGGGGGGGCGCTCGTGAGCAGCAGCCAGGATGGCTGCCTATTAATTCTCTGTCTCGGCCGCCGGACACATTGGCCGATTTCTGAACCTCAGGGGGGGTCCCTCCACTTCCTCTCTGGCCCCCTGTCCCTCCAGCACCCTGATGGGGAAAAAAACGCCGGCCGCCCGCACCTGCTGCGTCTGGCGGACCGTGCGGGAAGTTGCGGCCTACCCGCCGGAGATCGCGGGTGAAGCCGCGGCCTCGATTTTGAGCCGGCCACCGGAGGCTTCCAGGACCCCGGCCGCGGATTCGCGGTTCCCGCCCGGGACAACAACTGAAGCCCCGGCTGCAATTTTGGGTCCCCTGCCATCACTACCTGCAGGTGAGATGGATCAAGGCAGTGGGGAAGACCTGGAATCAGAGCCATCCCGGCAGTCTCACATTCCATCCCTGCGGGATGCTGAGCTCCTGAGCCGCTTCAAATGTATGCTGCAATCAGAATTATCATCCGCTACCTCCAAGCTGGCCGACCGTCTTTTGCGGGAAATTCGGGATTTGGGCAATCGGACGAACGATCTCGAGGATAAAATAGACGCTGCGGCCACGGTCATTGAAAATCACGAACAGGACCTGTGCGACCTTAAGAAGGAATTGGCGGACGCACTACTGCGGCTTGAGGATTTAGAAAATCGTTCCCGCCGCGGCAATTTGCGGTTAAGGGGTATCCCGGAAACGGTCACGGATCTTACCTCCACTGCTACTGCTCTGTTTCAGGAGCTGACACCCGCTATCCCCATTGACCGGCTTGAATTTGACCGCATACATCGTTCTTTGGGCCCCAGACGACCGGATGAGCCCCCGAGGGACATTATCATCAAGTTTACTTATTACCGCACTAAGGAAACTATCCTCTTGGCAGCCAGAAATAACCCTGATCTTAGCTTCCAGGGGCACCGCTACCAGCTTTTCGCGGACCTCTCTCAGACCACTCTCCAGAAGCGCCGCCAGTTGAAGCCCTTCACTTCGGTCCTGGTGAAACACAGAATTAAATACGCCTGGGGCTTCCCGTTCCACCTCACCTTCACCTACCAGGACCGCAGTCATTCTGTGGCTACGCCAGAGGAGGCCCATTCTCTCCTGGAATCTCTACATCTTCTCTCGCCGGAAGCTGCTGATCGGAGCCCAGCTCATTCATCTGGATCCTCGGCTAGGCCACCTCCTTTGGGCCGCATCTGGGAGCGGTTGTCCAACAGGAGGGGGGCTCTCCCTCAGACCCCTTCGCAATCAAGTTCTTCCTGTTCTTCTCCAGGCTGAAGATGCGCCTTGGCACTCACCGAGGGACTACCCTGACGAGATCATGAGTTTGGCCCTTAGGGTCTTCCCGGTTTTTCGACATTCTAGGTTGGCACTGCTCCGGCTTGCTCTTTTGGGTTCCATCCCGGGTTGGGGGGGGTCTCTTCCTGGACTTAAGAATCTATTTTGGGTCCATATGATGGTAATTGGGTCTACGTTGGTGGCATTGGGTGATGGTTTCCTTGGGCTCCGGGGTGGGAGGTTGACCCGGTGGGCCTGGTTGGGTGGAAGGGGGTTGGCCCCTACGGTTCTCTGGGTTTCTATGGGGAGGTTATCGTGGAGGTCCCTGCTCCTGGGACTTTTAGTTTTATTAAGTTTTATGATATTCTATTATGTTCATTGCCTTTTTTGCCCCCTGAGGGCTTCTGTTTTGATGTTTCCATTTGCAGCCATGTGTCCGGTGGTAGAGTTACCCCTAACTGTATCCTTCATGTGTAGGGTGCACGTCACCATTGGTGTGACACGATTGCACTGTTGTGTATACTTTTTGTGTCTTTTTCCTTTTTTCTTTCTTTGTTCTTTTCTTTTTCTCTGTTTTTTTTTGTTTTTGTTTTCTGCAGGGTTCCGGGACGCCATGGTCCGATCGCCATTGGGAGTGGAAATTGCTAGCTGCTTTGGGCTTTTTTTCTGCTGAGCGTGTTGCGTTAATACCGCCATGGCCTCACCCCTTTTGAAAATACATTCACAAAATGTTCAAGGCTTCAATTCGCCTCAGAAACGGGCTAAAGTTTTTCATCACCTCAAATCGCAACAAATTGATGTGGTATGTCTACAGGAGACCAGGTTTTCTCAGTCCTCCGCTCCGCGTCATCTTTCACCTCACTACCCCATCTTTTACACGGCCTTGGCTCCTGAGAAGCGTCGGGGTGTTCTGATAGCTTTTAAATGCAATCTCCCCTTTGTCTGTGCTAGGCATATAGCGGACCCCACGGGCAGGTATTTGCTTCTGCAAGGCACCCTCTGGGACCAGGAGGTTACCTTTGTCTCTTACTACGCGCCTAACCGTTTCCAGCATAAATTCTTTTCGCATCTTTGCACCATTGTTTCTCGACACTCTAAGGGTCTTCTTCTTGTTATGGGGGATTTGAATGTTACCTTGGATTCCACATTGGATAGGCGCTACGCTCGGGGAGCGACCCTTTCTCATGACTTGGTGCTGGAGGAACGTATGCGCTTTCTTTTGCGGACGGCGGAGCTAGCGGACGTATGGAGGGAACTTCATCCAACTGAACGCGACTGTACGTTCTATTCCAATCCTCATGACAGTTTTTGTAGATTTGATCATATATTCATGCAGGTCCAGCAGCTCCCCTTGGTCTGGCAGATAACTATTCCCTCCTCACCCTGGTCAGACCATGATCCTTTGGTACTCCTCCTTGCCCTTTCTGGGTCAGAACGGCGCCCTTTTCATTGGCGCATCAATAACTCTTTATTGACCACTCAGGCTACCTGCCAACAAATAGAATTCTTTTTACGGACATACTTTACAGAAAACTCGGGATCGGTCTCTTCAGCAGTGCCCCTATGGGAAGCGCATAAGGCCACGATGCGGGGTCATGTTATACAGCTGGCTGCAGTCCGGAAGCGGGAGTGGGAACGCCGACTCTTGGAGCTTCATTCTCTCCTGGCCTCTGCGGATGCGCGTTGGAAGTCATGTCCATCCATGGCCCATAAACGCGCTCGGGACGCTCTGGCGACAGAATTGGACCTCCTTGCCTCTTCGGAGGCGGAACGGGCCCTGCGTTGGACCAAACATAAATTCTATTCCTGTGCTAATAAGCCCGGTCCCATGCTAGCCAGGAAACTCAATTCTGTGGGGAAACCCCATAAACCGATTCGACTTCGACTTTCCACGGGTGGCTGTACTTCTAATCCCCAGCAGATTGTTTCCCGATTCTCGGACTTCCTTTCGCGCCTCTATGCTGCCCCAGATCCCTTCCCTGTGGCCCAGGCAGAGGCATTCTTTCAAGACCTCCATCTTCCTGGATTAACCGAGGCAGCACAGGCGGCCCTCAATGCTGGTGTCACCGTACCGGAAGTGCTCCAAGCGATCAAATCTTTACGGTCCACCGCAGCCCCAGGTCCCGACGGCTTCTCCAGTCTCTATTATAAAAAATTCTCGGCCCTAGTGGCGCCCTTTTTAGCTGCCTATTTCAATGAGTTACGACAGGGCTCCTTGCCCTCTCTGGACGCACTTAGGGCACATATCTCTATGATTCCTAAGATGACCGATGATGTCCAGGAACTGCAAGCCTTCCAGCCCATTTCTCTCCTTAATGAAGACCTGAAGATATTGGGCAAGATCCTTAGTTTTCGCATCAATAAATATTTGTGTAGCCTGGTCCACAGGGACCAAGTAGGGTTCGTCCCTGGGAGGCAGGCGGGTGATAACGACCGTAAGGTGGTCCATCTTATACATTTTCTGCAACAACAGAAAATCCCAGGATTCTTACTGTCCTTGGACATATATAAAGCTTTTGATTCTCTATCCTGGGAATATCTGCGGTTTGTGCTGTCTCGCTGGGGTTTCGGGGATTCTATTCTATCTTGGATTCAAGCCTTGTATTCCTTTCCTTCGGCCTCCGTTAAATACGCTGGGTATTTCTCGGATCCCTTTCCTGTTGGGCGAGGGACGAGGCAGGGCTGCCCGCTGTCCCCGGCGCTCTTTGTCCTGGCGCTTGAACCACTGTCTTTAGTGCTCCGGGCTGATTGCAATGTATCGGGGGTTCCATACGCGGGACAGGAGTTTAAGGTGAGCCTCTTTGCGGACGATGCCCTTTTGACCCTTACTAATCCTCTGATGACGCTTCCTAACTTGCAGCGGGTTCTTGAGCGTTTCTCCTTGATTTCGGGTCTACGTATCAACTTGGATAAAACCGTCGCTCTCAATATTACTTTGGCTTCAGATTTGGTTTCGCGCCTACAATCCCACTTCCCTTACCGGTGGGCTTCCTCTTCTCTTGAATACTTGGGCATTCGCTTGACCCCTACCTATGACTCCCTTTTTGCAGCAAATTATTTTCCTTTGCTTAGCTCTTTATCTTCTCTTATGCATTCCTGGCAATTTCCGCACCTGTCTTGGATAGGACGGGTTCATTTAGTGAAAATGACCATTTTGCCGAAATTGTTATATTATTTTCACACCCTCCCAGTGCGGGTTCCCCCTCATTTTCTTCTGTTGCTTCAGGCGAAGTTTATGCATTTCATCTGGGCCAATAAGCACCCCAGAGTCTCTAGAAATACGCTCTTTGCTCATAGACTCCAGGGTGGTCTTGGGGTACCCAATGTAATTAAGTATTATCAGGCGAGCCAGATTGCCCCGCTGTCTATGTTGCACGCTTCCTCCGATGTTCCTCTCTGGGTCCTGCTGGAACTACCTAATTGTGCCCCTATCGCACTGTCGACACTTCTATGGCTTCCCCCTGCCCTGCGCCCTACGGCGCT
Organism: Staurois parvus; assembly: GCF_062004578.1. Lineage (NCBI taxonomy): Eukaryota > Metazoa > Chordata > Amphibia > Anura > Ranidae > Staurois > Staurois parvus. The sequence goes on from NW_028317949.1 coordinate 16,836,091, forward strand.
GAGTCCGATGTTGCTCCATGGCCTACAAGTCTGGGACTCGGTACGTTACTCCAGTGGCCTGATGTCACCCTTTTTGCCCTTGCTTCCAATCGTTAACAACCCTCTTTTCCCGCCAGGTCTAGATCACCCGAGGGCATTTTCATGGTGGGTGGCTCATGGTTTCTCACAGGTGCGACACTTTTTGATTTTTCGGTCCTTCCCCACCTGGAATTTCCTTCGGGAGTCTCGGGATGTTCACCCAGCGGAATTTTTTCGGTAGCTTCAATTGCGGCACTGGCTACTCTCGCTGAAGGCCACTTCTGCTTTCCCATATCAGAAATCTGCCTTTGAACGGCTTTGCCAGCAACGTCCGGGTGCCCCGGGCCTTATCTCCCTTCTTTACGCTGCTTTGAACAGACGCTCGTCGCACACTTCTCTTTCATATGTTGTTCAGTGGGAACGCGACCTGGGAATGGCTGTGGATCCGGAGGACTGGAATAAAGCCTGGTCACTCATAGCTAAATGTTCATTTAATACGATCATGCTGGAAGCAGCCTACAAGGTATTGTTTCGTTGGTATTGGGTTCCGGCTTGTCTGGCCCAGGCTAACCCTGCCTGTAGTGATCGATGTTTTCGAGGTTGTGGCCATCGTGGCGATGTACTGCATATCTGGTGGTCATGCCCGAGGTTGGTTCGTTTTTGGTCTCGTGTGTTTGGCCTCCTTTTCACTTTGTTCCATCTCTCCATACGCCGAGATGCTCGGTATGCTTTGCTTCATTGCCCCCTACCGGGCCTCTTGGCTCGTCAGCAGCGGTTGGCTTCCTATTTGTTTTTATCGGCCACTAGGACAATTGCTCAGGCCTGGAAGAGTCCGTTTGTACTTTTTTAGGGGGTGCGGGATCGTATGACTACTATGATGCTCAACGAACAGATGCCGAGTATATGCAACGACTCTCAACGTAAATTTTTGAAAATATGGAAGCCGTGGTTGCAATATGCCTTTCCCACGCTCCCCCCGGCCAGTGTGGGGAGGTAATGGAGTTTGGTATTGGCGCTCATGGACCCCTGCTCTTTCGTGTGTGTGTTTTTTTTTTTTCTCTTCTCTGCTCTTCTTCTCTCTTTTTCTGTTTGTTTTGGTGTGACAGTGGATAGCTGTCTTTAGTTGCTATAGTCAGAGTTTCACTGATGTTATTGTAACTTATGTGCCATTGATAGCCCCTGCGTGGGCATACGTTTTGCCTTATTGGAATTAGAGCGTTGTCTGCTCTATTATGCCTTTTTTATCGGTGCAATTGATAGCCCCTGCGTGGGTGTGTTTTGTTGCCTCTGTTTTATACTGTTTAAAATTAATAAAAACCATTGAAATACAAAAATATGTAAATACTTTTTTATTCAATTTTGTAAAAATGTTTTCTTTCTTTTTCTTAAAGTTTTTTTAACATCCTGTCTTTAGAGAAGCTCAGTGTCATCATAGTGACACTGTACAACACTGGGGAGTGATCTTGGATTTAATTTTTACACTGTTATTGCTTATACAGTAAGTTTTAGCTGTCATGAATGGGTAACCATCTTCCTTTTTTTTTGCTGTGATCTGGTATTGGATACAGCTAATCACGTGGTACAGGTAGCCAGGTACCATGTGATTGCTGTGAGCCAATCACAGATCACAACAGTAAGCAAGCTGTTCATGAATGAAAAGTCATTCATGATAGGTTGTGTACTCCATTCTCATGTGAACACTATGATCAATCATAGCGATCACATGATACCTGGTTACCGATTACTGGTAGGTGTAATCCACTGTGTCCAGTGGACACAGTGGTCATAGGAGCAGGCACAATCACGTACATATTTGTGACTGCACCTGCAAGTGCTGCCTCACTGCAAAATAATAAGCATTGGGAAAGAATAGTATTTTTGTGGAACCTTTAGCAATCAGGTACATAATTTTCATTGCATATTTTTTAATGAAATGACAACATAAATTAACAAATGCTATGCTCTTGTTTTGATAGTAAAACAAATTATTTATTGCAGTTATACAGGTATACATTATAGGTATAATCAGACTAGGTGATGATTTACTAATGGCAAATAGGCTGTGCACTGCAATTGCATTCCAAGTGCACTTGGAAGTGCACTGAAGTTGCATATACTCTAGATCTGAGAGGAACATGCAAAGAAAATAAAAAAAAGCATTTTTTTTTGCACATGATTGGATGTAAACAATCAGCAAAGCTTTGCTTCATTTCAGAGCTTCCCCTCGGATCTAAAGCAACTGCACTTACAGTACACATTATATTTACCTTTAGTAAATCAACCCCATTAGCTGCATTTATAAGGTCTGTCAGTACAAGTAAATGGAAAGGACCAAAATGTTTATTGATCCCCAGATAGAAACACCATCTCCAAACACAGTCAGCTCACATCTCCCTACCTTAGTGTAATCCTAATTTGTCAGAACGATGTACTTATCTATCTATTAGAGATTTAATCCATCCTGTGTGGGAGTCATACCGATGGACACTCAGATCTGTGCAGCATTGAAACAGGTGTCAGATATATCAAGCAGAGATGGCACCATCTATTCCCTGACTTGTCCACACAAACACCATACCCAGCCACCAGTGCATTTTGTCCCTACATCATGGTACTTCCTAAGGGCTTGGCTTCAGTTTCCTTTCCCCTTTTAGTAAGGCAATATTCATTTACACTCCCTCTCAAAGGATTGGGAATATACTCATGAAAGGCATTCAATCAATTCATATAAAATACAATTCTACAAAGGCATGTCAAGTGGATAATATTGCGAAGGGAAAGTTTAACAATGTAGTTAATATACCATATTACTTCTTGCATAATAAAGAGGCTATTGTAAGCAGTCTGTATACAAAAGTATTACAAGATGACAAGTTAAGCAATATCAGAAGAAATTTAGTTAAAGAAAACATTGTAATTCTTACTCCTTATTGATACCATTATAGCTTAGTGTACACAATTTATACATACATGTTGCCTCTTTTTGTAACAATAGCCTGTCACAATCTCATCTCTACTGGGAAAGATTCAATCTTCAATTTTCCCATTATTTTAATTGCTTCCATTTTGCTATTATGCTCCTGTTATAAACAATGGGGTTGATTTACTAAAAGCAACTGCAAGTGCAGTTCCTTTATATCCGAGGGGAAGCTCTGAAATGAGACAAAGTTGTGCTGATTTCTTTCATCCAATCATGTGCAAGCAAAAATGCTGCAAGTGCAGTTGCTTTATATCCAAGGGGAAGCTCTGAACTGAGGTGAAGCTCTGCTGATTTCTTTCATCCAATAATGTGCAAGCAAAATGCTCTTTTTAATTTTCCTTGCATGTTCCCCTCAGATCCAAAGCAACTGCACTTTCAGTACACTTCCAAGTACACTTGGAGTGCACAGATTATTTGCCTTTAGTAAATCAACCCCAATGTTTGATATCTAGTAGGGTGCTGAAAAAGTGGGTTCCTATTGATACTTTTAAGGGATATATATTGGGGTTGATTTACTAAAAGCAAATAGGCTGTGCACTGGAAGTGCAGTCCAAGTGGACTTGCAGGTGCACTAAAAGTGCAGTTGTTCTAGATTTGAGGGGAATATGCAAGCAAAATAAAAAACAGCATTTTTGCTTGCACATGATTGGATGAAAGAAATCAGCAGAGCTTCATCTCATTTCAGAGCCTCCCTTGGGTATAAATCAACTGCACTTGCAATGCAAAGTATATTTACCTTTAGTAAATCAACCCCAATATATACAGATATCATTTTGGGGACATCAGCAGCTAAAATTACATTTACTATTTGAGGGAACTTTATTTATCCAGTGGGAAGGTCTTTTAGGCATACCATTCCCTGGGGGGTAACATAACTTATTCCCAGTTTTTATAGGATTATGTGGCCCCTGTGAAATGGGGAAACTATTGTCCCACCTTTTGCTATAGTGCACGTTTGCTTTCTTAGTTTTAAATATATTAATTTTTCACATAGTGAACTGTTTCTGATATTGGTTATGAATAATTTTGTTATACAGAGGTTTCGTTACAACTGCTCTAAAAGGAAAATCAATTTCTATTTTTTTTTAATATTGATATGAATAATAGTATACATTTCGATATGTCCATATAATTGCAGTGCATTCATCGCTCAATTGCTTTACCTACTATTGAGTTTCTTGTTTTTAAAAAATACAATTTCCTGAATGGATGGAATGCCCCTTCCCTCATTGCAGGGAGACAACATGGACGTTAGATTTAATTGACAATATGCTTTCTTGGATGAGACCTCTCAAAGGGTCTGGTATGTATTTTGGAGGGGATGAAATTTTGTGTTTTCATTTTGCTGTAGGATTTGCTACAGTTTTTGGCTTTTTTTAAAGAAGCCAGCAATCAAATGTCATTTGCTTGGCAATTTTAGTCACATAGGGGTCAATTCATTATCGCATGACCACATATCGCATGCGATACTGAAAATGTCAATTCACTATTGCTAGTATGCGGTATTTACCGAAAATGGCAAAAACTCTCAGTAAATACCACAAAAAAAGACCTTAAAGTTAAATCACAAAAGGAAAGAAATAATTAAATGCATGCTGTAATTAAGAAGTGGCCCAGGCATGCAGGGGGCTAATAGATAAGGGAGTATAATAGTAATGGGCATTATTAATTTGACAGATTTGGGGATTGGGTTCAGCATTTGAACTTTAAAGATTGCCAAACCCTGCTCAAACTGAAACCAGGGCAGTTAAACTCATCCCTAGTCATTTGCATAGATGCTCACTTTTAACTCATGCTCACCCAAACTAAGTCGTTGCAGAACCCTTTTGCTCACATAGTTATGTTTCATCTGAAGCTGTAAAAAAATCTAGTATTAAAGATATCTTTTTTTTTCCTGGGATAAATCTTGTTTGGCAGGTATGAACTTGAATATTACGCTATTTAAGTGAAGCAAAATAGTTAAATACTACAGAATACTACTGTCATTGGAACAAAACAAGAGACAAAAAAAACACAAAGAAAATACCTCTTATCCTAGCAGACTGAACATCCTACTATTCAATAATACAGTACGCTGAAATAAACTGAAATGTTCCAATGCAATACATCTTATTTAATCCCATTCAAGGTTCAAGGGTGAGCAACAGTGGTGAGATAAATTATGTGTATCATCAAAGCCAAGTGTACATGGCTATGAAAGGTTTTTTTTTGTGTGTTTGTGTGTGTGTGTGTACCAATGCACACTGTATAACAATCTATGTACTTTCTCAGCAAGAGGCCAAAACATTTCACTGATACAAACGTTCAACTTGGTAACTGGCAATAAAAGTTCATGTCCATGATGATAGAAAAAGTAGAACTTTTTAAAGATACTACACACCTAATAATATCTCGTCTATCTTTTCTTTCCCTTTCTTGGATTCCTCTTTTTTGTGATGCTTGTGTTGTGTTGCTCAGGTGTGGAAAAGGACCTTCTCCGTTTCCTTACCTTTAAAAAAAAAATCTACAAATAGTTTGTAATTTCCAATACAAAAAAATATTCCACTGATGCAGTGGCCATATATATATATATAGTTGTGAGAGGCACAGCACAAATGATGTCATTCCACTTTCCTTATATCAAAAAAAGCTCTGACACCATTAATGCAGCGGGGGGCTGCAGAAGTTTATTTTTTATAGTATTGATTTTGTCTCAGATTCAACAGGTAACAATTTAAATGCTCTCAGTCTCAGGTCAGAAAAAAGTTCTCAATTTCTTTGACAAGTTAGTTTAAAGTTTTAAAAAAATTTTGTTCTGCCTGTGATTTGACAAATTATTTTAACTCTATATTTATGAATATTTATGAGAGGCAATTTTTTTTTGTACTGTAAGATGGCAATCATTAAAAAATAAGGTCTGTAGAATGACATGCAGAACAAAGTCAGACAGAAACTAATGAAAACCACAGCAGTACAATTACAAGCATTTATAATAACCAGGCCAACAGTGATTTAACAGCATACTGTTTTGAAATGTTATATAGAATCATTCATCATTATTGTCCTGAATATCATTTGCTTGCCTAAACAATTTTCCTTGGACATTTAATTTGAAAGTTCTGCTCAAAATACACATGTACATAGAGAAACATGACATTACTGACCCTTTTTTCTGAAAATTCTAGTTACCCTTCAATCTCAGGTTTCAATATTATATTTAACTAACTGAGCAAGTAGAATATTATATCAGAACTCCTGATTTGCATACCTGTTTTAGATCAACAAAAAAAGTATTGAAACTATTAGAAATTCCATATAGAAAATGTTCTTCTAGCTCATATATCAGCAATATAGCTGTGTATACCATTGACAGCCAAAGGTTAGGTACATCACTGATGTAGCCTTTTGAGACCACTAAATAAAATATTCAATAACAAACAGGTTCATGCTTATGCTTCTTAAATACACTGACATATATGCAATCTTAGATTAGATCTTAGCCAGATCAATATATTTGCATGTAAACAAGTCTCAGTTCAAAGCACCCTATGAAATATAAAAAACAACCTGGCTCTGCAGCCTGCTATGAACAAAATTGATCCCCTGTTCACTGTATAGGTTTTAAATCTTCAGTTTATCTTAATAACATCAAATCATCATGAACTGTATAGTAATATAAAATGCAATAACAGTATTAGAAGTGCAGTACACAAAGGAACCAAGAAGACCAGAGTTTATTGCATCCGACCATTAAAACCAATCTTGATTGGTTAATATTACTGCATTTGCACAAAGTCATTGCATTTTTAAATGAGGTTGTTGAGCAATTCGAAACTGTGTGAAACTATATATGGGAGTTAACAAGAATTCTTAAACTGTCCATATCAAATAATTTGATTAATGGAGCCATGATATAGAATGTTTTTTTTTCATTCTTTAAAATAAATTTTTCTTGTTTGGAGTCTTCATTAAACTAGGACTGGATATTGTCAAAAGACCTACAAAACATTTTCTAAAAATCAGAGCAACTGGGAAAAGTGGTGTTTAACTCTCCAGCTCTGATGTCATGTACATGGTGAGATCAAGCTCTTGTCCAACACTCCTAGTAGTGATGAGAAGAGATGTGAGTCTATGAGCATTAAACACAAACTGTAGATTGAAGTGGCAGTCCTGGACTAAGAAAACCTAAGTGAATTGAAACTGTAATGGTAATGGAGGCAGAGTACTTCTGAGATCAGAAGATATGCAGGTAACAGACACCACAAAAACCACCATCAGAATAAATAGCATCATAAAGCATCATAAAGCAGAGGAACCACCTTTTCTTCTGCTATGTTGAGGGGAAGCACCTGTCCTGAAATAATCTTTTCCAAAATGTATCTGGAGAGGTTGAAATTAGTTCTCTTTTGTTTGCTTTTAAGATCCTATTCCCTCTAACCCCTGTTATTTCATGCTGCTCCTCTTTTTTTCTGTTACTTAGCTATTACCTCACATGTCAGCTTTGCATTGCGACAGCTGGTCATACATGCCAATGGCTGTGGCTAATCAGGTGGCAGGGATAAAGAATAGCTGTGCTGAAGTCATTTTCAATCTCTGAGGACAAGCAGCCAGCACAAGGCAGTAAGTCCTCCACAGAGGAAAAGAAGGAATCTGCTAAACCAATTATCATACCACAGCCATCCAATCCCCACCATGTGAAGAAGGAACAGGATGATCAAAGTTAAGCCAAAATTGAATGAGTCAGTCTCACAAATTTTGATTTATATAAAGTCTGTTTCTAGGCCAAACTTGTTTCTTCGTTTGAGATAGTCATGTTTCAAGAATCTGACTCTCTGTTCTGTGTACAAACAGTTCACAAGACAGGAAATTAGAGTACCTTTTCAAAAGCAACACAGGTCAAAGTAAAAATGCTTTTTTAGATTGAGTACAGGAATTTTCAAATGCCACCAGGCTCCTTCACCTCCTGTTTGTTAAAATATAGTCCCAAGGGCAGAAAGTGATCTCAATATTGGAGCCCAGGAATAAAAACATGACAGGGTTTCATATCATTCCCTATTTTACCAAAAATGAACATGAAAATAAAAATATGGGTCGAGGTATACTTTATGGTGTTTGTCACTTACCTAAGATAATTAGGAGTTAATATTCTGAAAAAAAAAACATTCAACTACTGTATGTGCCTGTCATGATCCTATTTTGAACTTAGTCTTTTTTTAGCAATCTCGTAACTTCAGCGATATAAAATATCACTTTGTAAAGTAATCATGCTCTAGTCCTTTAAACATGTCTAGAAAACTACTGAGGGACAAACAGGACATACCTATGTATACTGGAGTACAGTCTACAGCATTGGTGTCCAAACTGCGACCCGGGGGTCAGGTTCGGACCTTAGCTTGCCCTTATCCGACTCTTGGGGCACTGTTCCTCTTACGGATACAGCACACTATTCCTCCCACTGACATCAACAGTGAGGCATTCTTACTCCCACTGATACCAACTATGGGTTACTATTCCTCCCACTGACACCAACGAATGGACAATATTTATTCTATTTAAAGCAGCAATGGGGTATTAATACTTCCACTACCAATTATGGTATACTATTCCCTCCCACTGACACCAACATCAGTAACAATAATCTGGCCCTTTTTTTTAGAAAGTTTGGAGACCCCTAGTCTACAATGTAAATGTTACAGCCTCTTCTGAAAATGTGTCCCTTGCTGTGGAACCTGTTTAGCCACACAGATTTCCATCTGCTTAATGAAGCACGGAGTGTGTTGCAAATGTAGAAGAACTGGTCTACTGACTTATAGGTCACATTGCTGTGTTCTTAGCCAGACTTAAGACTTAAGTCTTCTCATTCAGGCAGTAAGTGCAATGCACATTTAGCCAGCATAATGCTGTACATCTGTAAGGTATGATGGCCTTTCGGGTTAATAAGATGGGATTTGCTGCTTTTATGCCATAGTCTAGTCCTTCTGTGTTTACACATAATTACATTGTTAAGTAGGTAATTTAGGTAATGATATTTATATCACCATAATCTACAGAAACCTAATCTGTGAGGTGGTCCCTGCACTAGCCAGAAACCAGCCTAACAAGGACCCATGTGTCAGAGCTGGAGGAACAGTTTGACAACTGGAAGCAAATATTTCCTTTGTTATGATTTGTGTGGGTTGGGAGGTAGAACTTCATTACAAAACCATAATAAAATCTGGAGTATTTGTGCTCTCAAAGTAATCTAAAGTGAGGACTAAGAATAGAACTAAGTAGCACAAAGATAGCCACCTAACTAAGACAGTTAATTTTGAAATTGTTGCCAAGTAGATATGCAACAGTTTCTAGCCATAACTGACCCCTCACAAAATTTAGTGCAGCTGGAAAGACAGCAGTTAGCCTCCCTTGTTTTATACTCTTCCTTGGATGAGGAAGAGCCAACAGATGCCAGCTGCTCCTTCCATAGTAAACAGTGCCCATCCATGATCCATATAGGAAGCAGAATCACCTTCTGATGGTATTCAAAAATGATCTCTATATAGCAATCTCACAATTTCATGTTTGTTTTAGTAAGCTTGGCATACCTAAAGATGTCATTCCTTTTTACATGTATGTAACAATTGGGAAAGCCGAATTAAGCGTCACGTAAATGTTCTTAGTGTGTTCTCATCTGAATTTATATGCAAGCTTCAATTTTTGTTTCATTTTTTTTCTCATGGCATCCTCTGAGGACAGGTACAGACCAACAGAGGCCCATTCCCATCCAGATAATGAGAGTTGAGATCCTGCAGGTGAATATCTCTTGTCTATTATTAAACACCTGTCAATTTGTTTTTCTTTCCTAACAACTATCCACACCAGTAATCTCTAAAAGTGTAAAGAATATGTTGAAAGCTCAAGCCTATTGAAAAAGGAGTAGTTATGCTACAAAACATTTAACCATGTTCTCTATGTTGAGGCCCTCCCAGGTGTGATGACACTTCCAGTCTTGTGCAGTCCATGTGCTCCAGGGTGGCTCTAGGATTTCTGAATTTCTTTCCAGTGTCCTACACATCTCTTGACAGCGGCATCTGCTTCCTGAATTCTAAAGACACACTGAGGCTGAACAGTTAATCTTACTGCGTGGATGACATGCTCCAGTCCTCAGGCACTTTGTTTGTTGCCATTTGTTATTTTTAATAAAGTATTTTTCTATATACTGCCCTTAGATGCCCCCCTCTGCTGTTTCCTTTAATGAGATCACTATCTGTTATGTTGAAACATCCAATTATGTAGCAGCATTAATTAAGATTGCTACACTTTCATTTAACTCAATTTGGCATTACTTGCAAAGTGACTTTTTTACTTTGTATCATCAAAATAAGGTAGCTAAGTGAAAAATTACTGTGAATCTGAACATGCTCTCATTCTTTAGCCAAGAAATCCAACTGGCTCCTTTCTACTTTATTTCAAATTAAAAAAAATAAACATTTTCTCTAAAAGTATAAAGAAGTTTATTTACAGAAAAATGAAATAAGTATGATAAACTGCATTTACAATAACTAAAACCAGCAAAAAAAACTTTGGTGGTATTTGGAAGATGGGGAAGTGAGAAGTTGGTGGCAAAGGAGGGATGGCCAAAAGAGGATTTGGCAGAGGTAATCTGAGAGAAAGGATGGCCAATGGTGGAAGGCAGTAAAGGAGGTTTGTGGGGAATAGGAGAATGAGGAGGATAGGTGATAGTGTGGAGGGGGGGGCAGAGGAGGTTTGTAGGGGATAGTAGGAGGAGTGTGGGTGATGGTGGTAGGATTCAGAAGATGTTTTGGTGGAATAGTAGAAAATGGAGGGTATTGGTAGAGGCAAATACGTTTTGGCGTGAAAAGAGAAGTATGAGGGTGGACAATTGTGAGATTGACCAGAGGACCAGTTTATGTGGGAAAAAAGTGTATTGAAGATAGGAATGGGCTGTGTCCTGTTGTGAATGATGGGTATGGTGTAAAGGGGTTTTGGGGTGTTGGAAAGAATACATGGGGCAAAAATGTGCAGACTTAACTGGGGCAGGACAGTAAGGCTGTGTGGGCACAGAGATTGGGAGAGATGGCAAGGAGGGAGGGCAAGATGTGAATGTTGTTGGATGATTGAGAGGCTCTAGGGAGGTTGGTTCAATACGTGCTCTTGTGAGCAGGTGGAGGAGTGTGAGAATTCTTCTATTTCCAGAACCATTGGTGAAACTTCATGTTCTTGTGGTTGATGATCATGACTAGTTTTGGGAATCTGTTACTGCAAATCTAGGGTTTGAAAAACAACCTTGAAGAATAGGTTGTTTTGTAGCAATGCTGCATTTGAGCAACGTATTCTTTGTTACTCCTCATTGAAAAGTGTAAACATGCTTTACATATGTTGGTTTTAAAGTCAGCTGCATACACTTTGGTGAGCAAATCCACCTGCATCCAATATGGGCTAAAAGGTAAAGAAAAATTAACATCAATGGAAATTGTTTTGGACATACAGTATCACAAGCAGACAAGTGTGTGTGTGTGTGTGTGTGTGTGTGTGTGTGTGTGTGTGTGTGTGTGTGTGTGTGTGTGTGTGGTGTGGGGGGGCATTTAAAAAAGTATAGAACATGTTAACTTTAGGTAATTGTTCCTTGACTTTTAGAATGTGTTATAATTTCACAAAGAATACACAATCACATGCGAGGATGTTTTTTCAAGAATCTGTTTCTGATCTTGCACATGCTTGAATTACTGAGGCCGGCAAAGCTCTATCTTAGTAACTAAGCAAAAATTCCCTTGCAAAGTAAAAAATCAATTTGAAAAATAACATTTTACTGTTACTTTTTGAATATCAAACAAGTAAGTATACCAAAACTAATGAGAACTGCAAACAAAGAGAAAGGAGTAGACTATTATACAGGATTGAAGATTATTAGACAGCACCATACACCTAACAAATCCAAAACACCTGAAATAAACTGTAGGATTAAAAATAATTTCTTGTTTGTTTCTTACTGCTATAGTGAGTTTAGTTAGCAAGCTTGCTTATCACTTCCTGTTCTACTGACAATGGATTTAACAAACATGACATGGTCAAAATCTCTTTATTAAAGGCTAGACAGCAGTAAAAAAGGTAAGGTTTCTAAGCCTTCTGCAGTTTCCAAAAAAAGGGTAGACATACACTTTAAAAACAAATTGCTTTACGTCCCCTAGAAATAGGGCGAGTAGGGGAGAGGGGCCTGAGCATGGAGCCCCTAAGAAGTATGGTGTAGGAGCTCCGGATGCCTGCCTGTGAGAGAAGACATGAAGGAGACCCAGGAGTAGTGACACAAATCTGCCCAATCTTACCCCATTCCCATGGGTATTTGGTGATCGGTGCTGGTGTTGGGAGCCTCTGGAGGGATATGCTCAGAGGAGATAGGAGACTGCTTTCTCCCCTGGGCAGTGGTGGATGACATCTGGGACTCGGAGGAGTGAGCAACCACGTGACCGCTGCAAGGAAACCTGGGAGCAGAGGGGAAGGAGCAGATGGCGTTGTGGAGCAACAGTCTGAGAAAAGGTGCCACCAGAGAGATCCAGACCCAGGGAGACCTAGAAGTCTAGTTGTATAGCTGCCTGGAGAGCCACGGTGAGTGGCCCAGGGAGCAATACTAAAGCCACACTACGTTGAAAGGTGTAGGAAAAGACTCTCTAGTCTAGAGGAGGAGGCTAAAGAAATAGGATTAGGGGGTCACCCAGTGGCTTTACAAAGAAAAGGAGATTCTCCTGGGAAGCAGCACTGAAGAGGCAACATATAATCACTATATGGTGAGATAAAATAAGCACCCCGCACGGGACTGTACATTTTTAAGTGCCAGGCCACTCTGTTTGAAGTCCTTCAAGGAAATAATGGTCTGTCAAGAAGTACAAACTCAGAAATAATTATGAGCAGCAGATCTGTAAAAGGAAGGGGGGTAAAAACACCCCAAATAAGCAAAAGCACAATTAAAAGATATCTGCCCCTACAGGAAAGAAGTTCAGAGGGGAAAACCCCAGAGAGACAGCCGGGAGCAAGCAACGAAGGAGAACAATCTAGACCATCATTGGGAATCCCAAACATAAACCAGATCAAAGAAACTTTGAATATGACAAGTGAAGTAGAAAGGAAAATATTGAGGAACAGGAAGTAGCTCAGAAATGCCCACCAAATTGGAAATACAATGGATGGCATGAAAGGACGCCATCCATTGTATACAACTGTCATGTGACCTGCTGTGATTGGTCACAGCAGGTCTCATGGTACTGGCAACAGGGCCGGTACTCAGATCTGTCATCGTCCGAGGTACACGGCCGGTGACAGATCGCGCCGCTGCACGGCTCTGCGGGCATGCAAAATGTGCATGCCTGAAAGGACGCCATATGGTGTCCACCTGGAGGGACGAGGGGTTTTGCAGGCCGCCATCTGGCTATAAGCTGGGCGGGAACCTGTTAAACATCCGGGAGAAAGATACGTTCTATTCACCTATGCATAAAATGTACTCAAGATTGGATTATATCATGATAGAGCACGGATTAGTGGAATCATTTGTTAAGGGTGACATTGAGGTGACATCAATATTGGATCATGCTCCTGTCACGGTGAAACTGTGTTTATTACGAGAACGGAACAGGATAAACATGTGGAAGTTGAACGAAACACTCCTACAGGATCAGGAGATGGAAATGAGATTAAAAAAGAGATTGAGCAATATTTTCAGTCAAATGAGACTGAGGAGGTCTCGGTTGCAACAATATGGGAAGCACATAAGGTTTATATAAGAGGTATATTGATATACATAGGAGCAGAAAAGAAGATAAGGTGGGAGGAGAGAATAAAAACATTAATAGAAGAATTATATGAATTAAAACAACTCACCAAACGAAACTAGATACAGAGGTACATCAGAAAATAATACTAAAAAGGAAGGAATTCATGGATTTAATGGAACAAGAAATGAAGAAGGTGTTTAACATGGTGGCAAAAGAAAGACACCAATGGGGGAATAGACCAGGGATATATTCAATGAGAAGATTAAGAAAACAGAAATCAGCAAATTATGTGGAGATGAGACCGGTAAAATGGTATATTCAACTACCAAAATAGCTAAAGTATTTTATTTCAAAAATAATAAAGTAGGTTATATGATGTAAAAACCAAAATCTAAAAGAAGAAGAAGTAGAAAGAACAAGGAAAGGGAAGTTATTTTTAAAAGAAGCCAATTTATATAAACTAAATGAAGAAACTAGCCTTAGAAAAATCAATCTCACAGGAAGAAATACACACAGCCTTAAAAAAAACACAATGGCAAGGAAGAGTCCAGTACCGGATGTGTATACAATAAGGTACTATAGGAAATTTAAGGAACAACTAATCCCGAAAATGTGCACATATATGAATGCAATTGGAGAAGGGGTGGAGATGAGAAAGAAGTCATTCATGGCATATATTACAATTATCCCTAAAGAAGGAAAGGATACGTTCCACTGCGCCAGTTATAGACCGATATAATTACTGAATAGGGATATGAAATTATATGTAAAAATATTAGCAACTAGGATGAAGGATTTAATGGCAGAGTGGATACACTTAGATCAGGTGGGATTCATCCCAGGAAGAGAGGGAAGGGATAATGGCCTGAGTTCAGTGTTTCTTCTGCAGAAGAGTAAAAAAGAGGAGTCCCCTCTGCTATTCCTGTTGATAGACGCCGAGAAGACCTTCAACAGGGTAGACTGGGGATTTATGATGGATACATTTGAAGCAATAGGGATATGACCTAGAATGATGCAGTGGATAAAAACTTGTATAGTTACCCATCAGCAGCTATGAAGATCAATGGCTCACTGTCACCAGGGTTTAAAATGTACAACAAAACTAGGTAGGGATTTCCACTCTCGCCCCTGCTATTCATATTATCCTTAGAGCCGTTACTGGTGACGGTTCAAAACAGCTTAGATAATAACCACTTGCCTACCAGGCACTTATACCCCATTCCTGCCCAGGCCAATTTTCAGCTTTCAGCGCTCTTGCACTTTGAATGACAATTGCACGGTCATGCAACACTGTACCCACATGAAACATTTAGCATTTTTTTCACACAAATAGAGCTTTCTTTTGGTGGTGTTTAATCACCACTGGGTGTTTTATTTTTTGCACTATAAACAAAAAAAAGCAAAACATTAAAAAAAAAGTTTTTCTATGTTTCTATTATAACATTTTCCAAACAGGTAATTTTTCTCCTTCACTGATGTGCATTAATGGGGCTGCACTGATAGGCAGCACTGATGGGCACTGATCAGCAGCACTGATGGGCACAGATGAAGTGGCACAGACAGCACTGATAGGAAGCACTGTTAGGTGGCACTGATGATGCTGGCACTGATGATGCTGCACTGATAGATGGTACTGATGAGCACTGATCTGCGGTACTGATGGGCAGCACTGATGGACACTAATGGGTGGCACTGACTGATGGCACTACTGGGCACTGATGGGCAGCACTGATGGGTGGCACTGCTGGGCAGAACTGATGAGTGGCACTGCTGGGCAGAACTGAGTGGCACTGCTGGGCACAGAAGGGTGGCACTGCTGGGCACAGGTGTGTG
Organism: Staurois parvus; assembly: GCF_062004578.1. NCBI lineage: Eukaryota > Metazoa > Chordata > Amphibia > Anura > Ranidae > Staurois > Staurois parvus. The sequence goes on from NW_028317949.1 coordinate 16,851,661, forward strand.
GCACTGCTGGGCACAGGTTGGTGGCACTGATGGGTACAGGTGAGAAGCACTGATAGGCACAGGTGGGTTTCACTGCTGGGCACTGATCATCAGTGCCCTGATGATCAGTGATGATCACTTCTCTGACATTTGCCGTTTATTGGCAGTACTTTCCTCAAGCTGTGACAGTGTGAGGAATATGCAGCCGATAAACGGTAACTGTATTTACCCGGTGGTCTGCTGTGTCACTGGACACAGCTGATCACATGGTAAAAGAACGCTATGATTAGCGTTTACCGTATCACTTGATCAGCTGTGTCAGCGCACCCGGTGATCACCAGTATCACCGGGTGCGCTGCTGGGGGTGTGTTTTCGGAAGACATCCATGGACGTCCTCCCAGAACTAGACAACCGCGCTGTAGCCATCTTTTGGCTTTCGGCTATAGCACAGTAGGGAGGAAGCTAAAGGAATAGGGACCGGGGACGTGGAACATAAAGTTGCAACGTATGCAGATGATATGTTTTTTTTTTTACGTGGCAAACCCTAGGCTAACATTACCAAACCTAATGAGATTATAAAATACTATGGAGAATTATCAAATTTAAAAGCAAATCTGTCAAAGATCAGAGATATTAAATATTAGTATCTCAAAGTTGGAGAAAACAAAATGAATTTCCTTTCACATGGAGGAAAAATGAACTAAAATATTTAGGCAAGTTGACCTTGTCTCTCAAAAATATATACCAGGGAAATTACATCCCATTAATAAACAAGATAAAGAACGAGCTGAGGGGAAGCTCAAGAAATTCACTCTCCTGGATAGGAAAAATAAACTTTGTGAAAATGGTGATAATACCAAAAATCTTGTATAAATGTAATATGCTCCTGATATATATACCAATGACCAGGGGCTGACTGACAACTCATGGGGCCCCCGGGCAATAGGGGATCATGGGGTCCCTGTGTCCTTGCCCAAACTCAAAAAAGCCTATGAAAAAGGTACCAGGGGCATCTCATGGGGCCCCCTACTGACCCCGGGCCCTCGGGCAGTGCCTGAGTTTCCAAATGGTCAGTTCGCCCCTGCCAATGACATATTTTTGGATCCTAAAAAAATTATATTAAAATATACATGGGCAGGTAAAAAACAGAGAGCAAAATATGACGTCCTGTGCAAAGATAAATCAGATGGAGGTTTAAATATGCCAGATTTTAAGAGATACTATTATTCGGTAATACTATCATGGGTGGTAAATTGGGTATGTAATATAAAAAGAGGGAAAAGTTGGGTAAAATAGAAAGTGCACTTAGTGAAGCACAGTTAGATAAAATTTATTTGGCTTCCACAACAGTTTCGGATGTTTCCTAATAACACTAGCACATTAACACGGAATGTGTTTAGGGTATGGGATGTAATTCACAGACAAATGGGATGGGAGTATAATTCACAGTTAATTCCACTTGTGGGAACAAGTTTTTTTGCACAGGGGAAAGAGGAAATATCAGGAAAATGGATAAAGGATGGAAATGCACAGTTAAAGGATATTATGAAGAAGGGGGAAATATGCTCTTTTCAAGAATCGAAGCACAAACAAAATGTATTTTACGTATTAGATGAGTGGCAATATTTTCAATTAAGACACTTTGCAATGGCACTTCCACAACCAGTAAAAGCTGTAGAGGACCTACATCCATTTGAACAGATGTTGAGTTCAGGTACTATACAGAAACACAGTAAATCGTGTATATACAAACTATTTACTAAAATATTCAGACCTACTGTATCTCTCCGTTGTTTTCGGAGAGATGGGAGACAAAACTTGGAACTCAACTGAATAAACTGCAAAGAAGGAAAATATTTAATTTAGCACATGGGGCGGTGGATATGAAAATTGCAGAAAATAATTATAAATGCTTGGCAAGATGGTACATTACAGCTAGTGTAGCACACAAACAACAACCAGAAAATTCACCGCTCTGTTGGAGAGAATGTGGGATAAAAGGAACTATGGCACACATATGGTGGGAATGCCCTAGAATACAGGAATATTGGCAGGACATAGTACAACAAATACAAGAGATATCGGGAGTAAAAATCCTAAAGGACCCATGGGTTTGTTAATTCCATAATACTGAGTTATCAGTGAAACAGTATAAAAATATAAGAATGATTTTTCATTTTTTAAATGTGGCAAAGGGATTGATCCCAAAGTTTTAGCAGGTCCAGGAGATACCAAGAGTAAAAGATTGGATACTTAGGGTAGAATATATTTATAGGATGGAGGAATTATACCATAGCGAAGAGGACAAAATGAAAAAAAATTTAAGAACCTGAAAGGGAAGGATTGAATTTAAAACCTCAAAAAGATATGTAGAGCTGATGGGAGAATAAAATAGAGAGAAAAATAAACTGGGAGATGAAGTCATGAAGGGAAGAGGGAAAGAAGCATAAGAAGAGAAGAGGGAGTGAGAATATATGTAGCATAGAAGAATTGAAGGGGGAAAAGAAGATAAGATAGGGTAATGTGAAAGGAGGTGGGGAAGGGGATGGGAGGAGAAGGGACTGTGGGGATATGGTATGGGCATACGATGTAGAGCCAGGGCACAGAAGTAGCAAAAGGACACCTTGCTTTAGTTTTAAAAACACAAAAGAGAGCTAAAGGTACATTTTATGTGACAGGACAGTGATAGTGTCTTGAAAACATTTTGATCTTACAGGTCTTTCAGACAAGTCTACTTCATTTGTCAGGGGAAAGGTATTCAAGACTACCTGAAGGCCCTTGACACAAAAAAACAAAACAAATAAAATCAAAAGATTTTATAGCACATTTACATACCTCAGTACTGGCTACAGAGGCAGGAATGGCTCCGGCAGAAGGATATGGTGGAAGTGACCTTTTGCACATTAATGAAGGAACACATTATCCAAAATTATTATGTTGCAAACTTTTAGAAAAATCAAACACATCTTCATTAATATATCTACAGTATATTCTCCTCTGGCTTCTCTGTAATGGGTTACACTCTCCCCCTGCTGATGTTGGGCTGTGTATCAAACAAATATTATTGTGAGGATCTATTGTGCATATCAGTTTGACTCATAATTATTAAAAAAGAAGGTTTACATCCATACTAGAAGGGAAATCAGGGTCCTCATGAGTGTGCACAAGCACCGGATTTACAGGAGGGTGCACTTCTGCCTACAGCCCACTGGAGGCCACTAGGAGACAGGAACAACACAAGGTTAACACATAAAATTTAAGTTAAAAAAAATATTGAAAAGCAATACAGTTTAAGACATTTGTATTCTTCAGACATATTGTCACATACATGGATATTGAGCCGGACATGAAGAGGAAGGTCTCTCTTACAGATCTGGCTCAGGAACCACTGGGAGTGGAACAGTGGCTGTGAGGGCATAGTGAGGTATGAGTGTCTGTAATAAGTCCAGTGATCTGTGGAGGTAGTAAGTGATGCTTCATCAGGAAGAGCCAGGAGACAGAGGCAGCTGACAGTAGGCAGAGGCAGCAGGCAGAGGGCTGACTGGTAGCAGACTGGCAGGTGTTTGACTAGCTGGCAACAGGATACAGATGCTTTGCAAGCAGGGACCAGATATGAGCCTACTGAACTGGAGATGCTGTAGCATACTGGATTAGCAGGATGCAGGGTCAGGCATCCCGGGTCAGTAACAGACAGTCAGATCAGGCATAAACAGCAGGCAGAAGAGTAGTCAGGACACAAGCCAAGGTCAGCAATGGTGAAGCAGATCAGGCAAGAGCAGGAATCAAAATCCGATTCCAAGAACAAGCCGATGTCAGGGCAGGTTAGAAGCAAGCCAGGTCAAGATCAGAAATCAGGCACAGGAACAGGCAAAGAAGAACATAGAATGCTGTAGACCAAACAGCAATGAGCCAGTGCTGAAACCTTGTTTAAACCTTGTAGTTCTGGTTCCGGCGCCGCATACAGAGGAAGTAAATTGTGGCAGCTTCTGCAGCTGCCAAGAGTCCGAGTTCCTACCACCTCCCCTCCCCCTATATAATAGGGGAGACCCAGGAACTCCATGGACCACTTTGTAGAGCTATCACTCCCCTGCTCAACCACCGCTTCCTTGCAGCCTCTTGGGAACACTGCCCTCACTGTAGGCAAGATGGTGCCTGCTCCTCTCACAGATGCATGTGAACCGGCTGACAGCTCCAGTTACCAGCTGACTCAGAAGCTGTGAATCCCACTTCCCAGCAGGCATAGCACAGACTGTAGTCTCTCTACTCACCCCAATGCGCACAGAGGCCACCTGGCTACTGCAGATAAATGGCCAGGTGGGATAATCACCGCTTTGAGTGATGGTCCTGAACATCCCTCAGAACATGGCTACGCAGCTGCAGGCACTTGGTGTGCCTGTGTCACCTGGGTACAGCGCAACGCCGCATGGCAGAAGGGCTTTTTGATAGGCCCTTCTGATTACATGGTGACTGTGTCTAATCACAGCCATTATGTAACATCAACACAGTCACCATTCTAGAGCCCGCTAGTGAGGAGAAGCAGAGCTGATCTGTGAAAAACAGTGAGTTACACATATACTGATCACTCCATAGTGTCCCCTACAGAGCTGTCAGTGCACCAGTGATCAATATCTGTCACACAGTACCAGTGATCCACATTTGTCACACAGTACCAGTGATCAACATCTGTCACACAGTACCAGTGGTCATCCACATCTGTACCAGCGATCCACATCTGTCACGGCAAATCAGTATAAACTTCACATCTGTACCAGGGATCCACATTTGCCACTGCATACCAGTGTACATTTCACATCTGCACCAGTGATCCACATCTGTCACAGCATACCAGTGTAAATTCAACATCTTTACTAATGATCCACATCCGTCATGGCGGGCGTACCAGTGTAAAATCAACATCTGTACCAGTGATCCACATCTGTCACGGCATACCAGTGTAAAATTCACATCTGTACCAGGGATCAACATCTGTCATGGTAAACCAGCGTAGAATACACATCTGTACCAATGATTCACATCTGTCACGGTGTACCAATGATCCACATCTGCCACAGTGTACCAGTGTAAATTCCACATTTGTACCAGTGATCCACATCTGTCACAGTGTACCAGTGGTCATACATATCTCTTCTAGTGATCCACATCTGTCATGGTGTACCAGTGTAAAATTAACAGCTGTACCAGAGAGCCACATCTGTCACAGTGTACCAGTGGTCATCCACTTCTGTACCAGTGATCAACATCTGTCACTGCCTACCAGTGTCAAATCCACATCTGTCACAGTTTACCAGTGCTCATCCACTTCTGTACCAGTGATTTCCATCTGTCACTGCCTACCAGTGTCAAATCCACATCTGGTGGTATTTGGTGGTATTTAATCACCTCTGGGATTTTTATTTTTTCTTAAACAAACCAAAAACCACTGAAAATTGTGAAAAAAAAGTTTTTTCTTAGTTTTTGTTATACAATTTTGTAAATAACTGATTTTTCTCCTTCACTGATGTGCGCTAATGAGGCTGCAGTGATGGGCACTGATAGGCTGCACTGATGGACACTGATAGGTGGCACTGATGAGGAGGCACTGGTAGGTTGCATTGATGGGCACTGAAAGGCAGCACTGATACATGACACTGATAGGTGGCACTGATAGGCAGCACTGACTGGCACTGTTAGGCGACACTGACTGGCACTGATAGGTGGCACTGATTGGCAGCACTGATAGGTGGCACTGACTGGCACTGATGGGTGACATTGAAAGGCAGCTCAGATGGGCACTGACATGTGGCATTGATGTGGCACTGGCACGTGGCACTAATGGGCACTGGCACTGATCACTGACAGGTGGCACTTCTGGGGCCACACTGATCGACAGGGCACACTGATCATCAGTGCCCTGATGATCAGTGTACATGTCCCCTCCGTGGAAAGCCGATTAACCGGCTCTCCTCTCCTCTCGAGCTGTCAGAGTGACAGCTCGAGAAGAGACAAATGCCGATAACCGGCATTTCCGTGTTTACATGTGATCAGCTGTGATTGGACACAGCTGATCACATGACCGAGCCAACATCTTCGGCTCTTTCCGTGATCCGCAGTGAGAATGGTAGGACGTCATATAACGTCCTATCAGAATGAGAGAACCACCTTGCGCCCGTCATTGTACTATAGGGCGGGCGAAAGGTGGTTAAAGGACAAGTTCACTTTTGGCAACGTTACATGTTCCACAGTGACTTTGGCCAATCATGGCTCAAGGCTCAGTCTACGCCCCACACTATTTAAGGCTGATTACACTACAGCTTTATGCAGTGTGTTGCTGGACACTGCCAAAGACAGAAGGGAAAATACTCTCACTGAAAAATAAAATAAAAACAATAATATTAAAAAAAATAAATGAAACAAAAAATACATTAAAAAATCCATCCATCCAATCCATACCAAGCCCTTTAGATCTGGTAGGAAGGTTAGGAGGGACCCCAAAGTAACATTTTTTTTCTTAAAAAATGCAAGGGGTTCCCCCAAAAGCCCTTCCAGGCCCTTTAGCCCTGGTAGGAATTTTAAGGGGAACCCCAACTCAAAAAATGGGGGGAAAAGCTTGAGCCCCCTTAAATTCCTACCAGCCCACAGACCCCCACAATCACTGGGCCAGGATTGTGGGGAAGAGGCCCTTGTCCCCATCGGCATGGGGACACCATCCCCATGCCAGGGGCATGTGGCCTAAGTCACAGGGAGAAGGGGCGCTTGATCGCCCCCCCCCCCCTTTTCCTGCCCTGCCAGGCCTGTGCACACATCAAGGGTCTGGTAGGAATTTAGGAGGGACCCCACATTTTCCCCCTATTTTTAGGTGGTGGGATTGCCCTTAAAAGTCCTACCAGGTCTAAAGAGCCTGGTATGTCTTTTAAGGGGAACCCCACATGTTTTTTTTTGTTAATTTTTACTGTGGGGACACTCCTAAAAGGATCTGGTATAGATTGGGGGGGGGGGGATGCCACGCTTCTTTTTTTTTATTATAAAAAAAAAATGTCAGACCTGCTGCAACAGGTTTTGTACACTGTATAGATATGCAACTTTGCAGGTAGTTTAAGGGGACCCCCCCCCCAGACATGATATTTAAAGGATTTTTTTTTTTTTACTTCATTCAGTACTTAAAAAAAAAAGCACTTTTTTAAATTTTTTCACTGATTCATGTCTCTCAGGTCAATATCTAAGTCCCCATACCCCTTTTATGGCCAATAACTTGCATAGAAACCTTCAAATTGGGCACTTGAATTTACAAGTTTGAATCCCATAGACTTGCATTAAGTTCAAAGTTTGCAGTCAAAAGTTCTTTACTTTCAAATGTTCGACCACAAACCGAACATAGGGGTGTTCGGACCATCACTATTGATCAGTATCTTAACCTCCCTGGCGGTATGATTATTTCAGATTTTTGGTGCTGAAAGCGGTACCATTTTTTTGCATGGAAATATATATTTTTTTTATTGTAGGCTGTAATTTTTAGGAAAAACTCACTGAAATCTGTCCGAACAAGAGTCTAGTAAACATCCCGGGTATGATAAAATTTGAAACACAAAATCATAAATTATAATTTAATAAATAATCATAAAAATAATATAAAAATAATAAAAAATGTAATTCAATAATATAATCAAACCAAAAACACTGAAATGTGAAATAGAGCGCCAAGTTCGCACATTGCTGAGCTCAGTCGCAAAATCGTTTTCAGTTTCTGATGACGAATTTCCCCCACGAATCATTATCACTCAATTCTGTAAGTGGTTCTGATTTACTATCGCTGTTCTCTAGCTGATCTAAACCGCTTTTGACCTAAAGGGACACTGTTTGGACGCCATGGACATTTCTCAGTTTCCAGGCAGAAAGAACAGACAAAATGCAGGCAGGGCGCAGGACAAAGCACTAGGGACAATATGTATGTGAAATAGGTTGAAACAGCAATGTTTTACTGTGTAAAATGAAAAAAAAAAAAAATGACATTTTTTAAAATTTTTAAATTTCCCGCCGCCGCCGCCGGCGGCGCCCGTACGTCCCGACGTCACAGGGACAGGACACAGAAGCCGGATGCCGGCATCGGCCGGAGGAGATGGCCGGGGACGCTGCAGGGGACACATCGTGGGAGCGCAGGGTAAGGTAAGTGAAGAACACATGCCGGAGCAGCGCCGCATGGTATTCCCGAGTGTAGCTCGGGGTTACCGCTTTTGGTACTGAAATGTTACCCCGAGCTACACTCGGGAATACCGCCAAGGAGGTTAAAGGAGTTTAGGTCAAAGCACTAAAACATCTTATAAAAGGAAAGAAGTTTAGTGTAAGTATGTTTCATTAAAATTATGTGCCAGATGAGAGTAGGACTTGTTGTTTTTTTCATAAAATAACTTTTTCTTTCTTTTTTTCATTTTTGGTTCTATGAAGGTTTTTTCTACCTTTATAGAGTAGGATGTGCTCATGGAAATGTAAATAAAAATACTTATCTTTGCTGTGAGCAGGGCTGTTAGAAATCACGAGGCCCCATACAGACTACCTGACAGGGTCTCCCCTCCGAAAATATCAAATTATATTTTTGCTAAAATACCAAGGATGCAATACTATGCTTCACAGCCTTGGTAGAAACTACTCCCCTTTGAAAAAGACCAATTCAGGTGAATAGCACTGTTCTACAAGCACCCCATGAGCACCCAGGGTTTTGGTGCACCAGTGCAAGGTTAAAGCAGGTAGTGCAGAGGCAATATGCTTCCTCACCACCTGTCAAATGCTCTATGAACAGCAATTCAAATGCTGACTGCCCTTGAGAGAGCATGACACATTTGAACGAGTCCTCAATTCTTTCCAAATTATTTTTCAGAATTTTTTTCTTTTACTTTTTTTTTTAGAGATTGATTTTTTTCTTACATTTTAACTGCCATCTTGGGGGGGGGGGGGTGTTAATATCATATGCTCTATGAACAGCAATTCACATGCTGACTGCTCTTGAGAGAGCATAGCCCATTTGAACAAGTCCTTAATTCTTTTCAAATTATTTTTCAGAATTTTTTTTTTTTTACTTTTTTTTTTAGAGATTGATTTTTTTCTTACATTTTAACTGCCCTCTTGGGGGGGGGGTTAATATCAGGGGTCTTAACAGACCCCTGAAGTCTCATATTTGAGACTGATAAAGGGACTGAGGACATAGATTCACCAGTCCCTTTCTCTGCATTCCCTCAGCTGCACTGGATAGTGAATGCATGGGAAGCATTGGAGGCTTCCTGGTAATTCACAAACTAAAGCAAAGTAAACATAGTTTGCTATGCTTAAGGGTTAAATGGACCCAGGAGTGATTGGTACTGATTGCTCACTGGGTACGTGCAGAAAAGGAAGGGGCTGGTAAACAAAACATATTTACTAGCCCCCAGATCTCCATCCTGAAATAATCCCCCTGTGTGCCCACAGCAGCTACCAAAGGGAGAGGAGAAGAGGGAAGCTGGCACTGCTGCGGGGGGGGGGGGGGCACACAGGGCAGAGGAAGACAACAGGGGAGTGAGGCGACAGATACCGATCCCTCTGCAGAGCAGTCGCAGGAAGAAAAAGGAGTAGAAACTGACAATGCTGTAGGGGGAGCCACAAAAGTCAACAGTACAGCCAACAGGTGCACGGGCCACTCTTTTGAACTAATGCATTAACTTAATTAATAGAATAATTTTACAAGATTCTTTGGTTTTATTACTTAAAGGGGTGTTCCTTCAGTATTAATTATATCCCCATGAAGGCATCCTGTTTTCAAGTCTGTTGATTTTCAACTTTCCTACCTATGCTAGCAAAGGCACTGAGTTTCTGGTGTAGGATGGAGTCCTCGCTTAATTTGGTGTACAGGTGGCTGTGGGTAAACATATCTGTTAAAATGTAGCAGAATATGCTTGTGATTAGAGAAAGACTCATGCTTCATCCACAGCACTAAATATGTAGAGATAAAGGGCAAGCTCTTTTTCATTATAACCATTCATTAACAGTACCTTCCTACTTTGTTAGACATGGCGAAAGTGATGTTTGGCTTCCATATATAAAACAGAGAATAATAAGTGAGCGCTTTCAATGTACAAGCAGCTAAGGCACACAGGATAACCAAAAAAATCCTCACATGAAAATAAAATAAAAGTGCAGCGCTAGAAAATATATAAATGTGACACAATATATAAAAGTGATCAGAGAAAGTCCCAACAATGGTGACCTAGGGTAACAATGCACACTAACCAGAAGTGCACATTAAAAGTGCAGTGTAGGAAGGATGGAGTTCATAGAGTAGTCATCAGCATGGGAAGGGTAGATGTATTCCCTTGGTCAGTGAAGGTCCACACGATGGTACAGAGCTGGGCAGAAGAAATCCACCAGATGGTAGAAAACGATCGCTGCTCCACCAAAAAAGCACTGCTCCTCCACCAAAAAAGCACTGCTCCTCCACTGTCCACAAACGATATCTGGGAGAAAAGGTGCTCCCCACAGGGGATCAAGAAAAAATGCCCATAGTGAAGTAAAGTTTAAAATGTATTTATTAAAATAGACAGGATGCATCCAGTACAAGTGGCAAAACAAAAGACAGACAGGACTTACCGTCCTGTCGGATGTAGTGGCCGCCGGAGCTCCACGATGCTCCGACGGCGTGACGTCAAGGCGTGCGTAGGCTCCTCCTTACGCGTTACGTGCCAAGCACATCTTCAGAGAAAGAACCAATGGCTTCTATATGTGTTTTTCAAAGAAGCATTAGAACCTGGATTAAGTTTTGTCTCCTTTAAAAGCATGCAGAGCTCAGAGTTTAAAATGTTGTGTGGTTTATTCATTGTAGTGAACTTCTTACTCCACATTTAACTATCTGGGTATTAACAGATTTTAAGCTGCTTGTAATTCCGCTTTTTTATTCTTTGCTGAAGATAACAGGCATACAAAGAAATATAAAATCCACTCAAAGGACCCAGCAGAGAAGTTAAATGCAGGGAACAATTACTTTGATAAATAGGCAAAAGGATGTAGTTCTCCACACCACAGCAGGTCTTCTGCTACCAAGATACTTTTTTTCTCATTATTGCAATCACAGACTTGCAGGGAAGCTGGGAAAACTGACATGTTTCACTCTTGCAAAAAGCTTAGTCATAGCCATTTTTGTAAGGATGCAGACATTCTTCTGATTAAAAGTTGCTATAAAGATGGCTGTTGTTAGAACATATGGAGAGAATGCACATAAGAAGTGAGAATATATTCCTTAGAAGCACACTTAAAATGGAAACAACAGTGGCAGCAACAGTTGTTATATCAGTCAAAACAGAATTAAATGGGGAAAATACAACTATCTCAGATTGGTTATGGTATGATCTTTCAGTGCAACCTGACTGCTTATAGAAACTCTGTGAATATAAAGTGTATTTCTGGGATAACCTGTATATCAAAAGAAGTAAGAGTCTGGGCTACTAAACCAGTGGATACGGCGCACCATCTAGGAGACATACCTAAACTGGGCTGTAAGCAATTACCTTAGGACACAGGTAATTATTAAACATATTTGCCTCCAATTTGGTAAAATTTGTGCTCAATTTAACCACTTGTCTACTGGGCACTTTTACCCCCTTCGTGCCCAGACCAATTTTCAGATTTAAGCGCTCTCACACTTTGAATGACAATTGTGCGGTCATGCAACACTGCACCCATATGAAATTGTTTTTTCACACAAATAGAGCTTTCTTTTGGTGGTATTTAATCACCACTGGGTATTTTATATTTTGTACTATAAACAAAAAAGAGCAAAAAAAATGTCTACTTCACTGATGTGCGTTGCTGAGGCTGCACTTATAGGCAGCACTGATGGGCACTGATAAGGTGGCATGGATATGCAGCACTGATGGGCACTGATAGGCTGTACTGATGAGGTGGCACTGATGAGGCAGCACTGGTGAGCATTGAGGAGGCACTGATGATGATGCACTGATATGCAGCAATGATGGGCACTGACAGGAGGCACCGATGGGCACTGATAGGTGGCACTGCTGAGCACTGCTGGGTGCAACTGATGGGTGGCACTGCTGGGCACTGGTGGGTGGCACTGCTGGGCACTGATAATCAGTGCCTTGATGATCAGTGCAGATTGTGACATTTGACAATTATCAGCAGGACTTTCCTCATGCTGTGACAGCGTGAGGAAAGTGCTGCCAATAACAGGCAACTGTGTTTACTCCGTGATCTGCTGTGTCATTGGACACAGATGATCACGTGGTAAAAGATTGCTGTGATTGGCCCTTTACATCATAATATGATCAGCTGTGATCAGCATGTGATGCCCTCCCAGGACTGGATGACCAAGCTGTAGCCATCATTCGGCTATAGCATGGTTGTGAAGTGCTTAAAAGAGTGTTTATTGTAATATTGACCATATTTTTAAGAATTGAAAACATCACAATTATTGCAACCAACCATTTAGGCTCCAATGCCTAGGGAAAAAAGGCTGCCAACCCCTGTTGCTACTGGTTCAAAAGCCTTTTAGCATTGGAGACATGCTTTTAGAGGTGTACTTGAAAGTACATACAGTATACTTGATGCTGATAAACACTAAGCTCAAGATAGGTGATAATGTACCAACCACGTGTCCTCCTTAGCTAAGCAGCTTAACAAATAGCTCTGCAAGATATTAAAAACACAAGTAGCATTGGGCTGGGATCTTCAAATTGAACCCAGAAGCACTGACAAAATAAGCAACAGCAAGGACATTTTTTTCTGTTCTCTCCCTTTGAGGGACATCCTAGGTAAAGAGCAGGCTAGATTGAGCTGCATTGCATTCAGCTGCAGATGAAGAGGACCTGCCACTAGCAACAGGAGAGAAGCAGGACTTTGGCTGGGCTGGCCAGGGGGATCCTGATTGGCCATTGGCTGCATTTATCTCCAACCACTGTTTGGGGGGTAATCAGGAACCCACATGAGATACAAGAAGAGTCTGTCCAGGACCAGTGGTGGGACTGGAGGTGTGTTGGCATAGAAAATACTGCCTTTAGTCCAGAGAGGAAGAGAGGCACCCAGAGCTGTAACTGCTAAACTATGTTGAAAGTCAGTGTACATAGCTCAGAGCTGCCCAAGACTGGTATTGCCAATATCTGCTGGTGAGAGCTGCTGGACCATGTGCTGCTGAGAGTCAGAGCTGTCAGGGACTGTCTACTGCTGTGGAGAGGATCTTTTACAGATAGTAACCCACAAAGTCTTCACTGTTGAGAACATGTGGTGCTGTGTTGAAACAAAGGAGTGAGTGTGCTAGAAAATCCTCCTAAGCCATAGGTTACTGTTTGTGAGTTTCTGCTGCAATGTACTACTGGCTATCACACCAATGTGGGACTGTAAAATGCACAGCTAGTCTGGTGCCCCTCAGGCAACTGCATGATGCTGAAAACTGTCTACTGAGTTAAGGATTTAGCATTTCAGATATTGGTTACTCCAAACACCCATCTTTAAGAGCTGTGCCAATAATGTTGTTACTGTGCCAGTGAGTATGTCAGGATCTTTGTATGTGGATGGAGCACTTTGGAGCATCAATTCATCAGGATTTTCATGGGTGGTGAAAGCACCTTGAAGCATCTTTTTCTTTTTTCTTTTTTCTTTTAGATTGTTTACACTGTTCTTCTTTGCTTTGGAGTTTTTCTTAAAGACTATTTCCAGTTTTTTTTATCATTTTAAATAGTTCACTTGGACCAAACTGGCCCAAACAAACTATTTTTTCATTAACCACTTCAATACTGGGCACCTTTATCCCCATCCTGCCCAGCCCAATTTTCAGCTTTCAGCGCTGTTGCACTTTGAATGATGATTAATAAAATCAGTCATGCAACACTTTACCCATGAAATTGTTTTTATTTTTCTGAGACAGTAAGAGCTTTTTTTTGGTGGTATTTAATCTCCACTAGGTTTTTTATGTCTTTTGCGCTATAAATGAAAAAAGACTGCAAATTTGATTGACAATTGTGTAGTCAAGCAATACTGTACCCAAACTAAGTTTTTAGCATTTTGTTCACACAACTAGAACTTTCTTTTTGTGGTATTTATTCACCACTGGGGTTTTTTTTTTGCTAAATAAATGAAAAGGGACCAAATATTTTGAAAAAAGAAAACATTTCCTTAGTTTCTATTATAACATTTTGTAAATAAATAATTGTTTTTCATAAATTTATTCCAAAATGTATTCTGCTATGTTTCTGTGGTGAAAATAACCCAAATCAGTTTACATTATTTAGTCTGTAGGAAAGTTAGAGTCCACAAACTACGATATATATTTCTGAAAATCAGTCATTCCTGAGGTACTGATGGCCGATCTCATTTCTTGAGGTCCAAAAATGTCAGGACAGTACAGATATCCCCAAAATTACCTCTTTTTAGAAAATAGACAGTCCAAAGTATTAGTAAGAGGCATGATGAGTTTTTTTAAAGTGGAAAATGAAGAAATTAAAAATAATCTTTTCACAACTTTTTTTAACCTACTGTCACCAGCGAAGTAGTATCATCGTATAACTGGTATAGTGGTGTTTAGGGACAGTGACTGGTGACAGCATGAAAAAAAAACTTTTCTACAATTTTTATTTTTTATTACTTTTTTTTACAATTTTTACTGTGATCAGTATTTTTTTTTACACATTATGATTGCTTACAGCAATGAATTTCATTGCTATGAACAAGCATTTTACTGAATGAAATTGATTAATTCAGGTGATTGGCCCAGTCTGTACCATGTGATCACTGTGACCAGTTACAGCTAGCAACACAGTTGTACACAATGGATGGCCATCCATTGTTTACAATTGCCTTGCTACTTGCTGTGATTAATCACAGTGGTTACATTGTATTGAAAGTGGGCCCGTACATTGATCAGTCATCTCATGAATACAGCCCGCGACAGATCTCGGCAATCCAGTAGGACGTCATATGTCATCCACACGGATCAACAAAAGTCCCACCTGGCCATCATTGTGCTATTGGCCAGATGGGAACAGGTTAATACATGTGGTTGCTGTCAGGCAGGACATCTCTGTGATAGGTAGGCTGTGCAGGTATTGTAAAAATTATTTGGATTGAAATACAGTGTTGGGAATTGTTCTAACATTATGTTCCGGTGCTGTGCTCTCTCATGTCAGCCTAGTGCACATTTTCACACTGGTTGCTTTCCAGACAGCTGTGAGGAATGATCAGTGACAGCTTGCTTTATTATTATTACAGGTACTTATATACCGCCATCAATTTACGCAGCACTTTACATATATATTGTACATTCACATCAGTGCCTAACCCTCAAGGGGCATACAATCTAAAGTCTCTAACTTACATTCATACATACATACACATACTAGGGCCAAGTTAGACAGGATCCAATTAACCTACCAGCATGTCTTTGGAGTGTGGGAGGAAACCTGGAAGAGATCTATGCAGACACAGGGAGAACACGCAAACTCCAGGCAGATAGTGTTGTGTTTGGGATTCAAACCAGCGACCCTAGTACTGCCAGGCAGAAGTGCTAACCATTTTAGCCACTGTGCTGCTTTATTGTTGTTATACTGACACTGTATTGCCATTTAAACATTTTTCTACTAACCTCTTCTCTTGCAGGGCTTTACTCTTTAAAACCTCCCCTTTAAACCATTTAAGGTGTGTTGGTGTTCTCTGATCCAAGTAAGGGTGGGCCTCGTAGGTGCAGGGCAGAATGGATCCAATACATCCATCGGCTCCTTTGAAGGGTAGCACTATACACACATATAAACACATAGGAAACACTAAGCATTATTTAGCAAAGTTATTTTACAGTATACAGTAATATTTAAATCTGTTCAATTCTTGATTTTTTATTCTTCATTTCTGAACTATAATCAAGAAGTGCATTTGCAGTATCTTTATAAACAAGGTTATGGTTATCCATCCTACAATTTTACATTGAAGCAAATAATAAATGACAAAAACACAAGGAAGACAAAGTAATCTTAACAACATTAAATCACCATAAATATTTATGGGCACACATTTCACTATTGACTTTTTTACGTGTAGCAAATGTAAAAAAAATGTATTTTATTGTATAAGTTACAACCAAATGATGAATAGCCGGCTTCTTCATGTTTACTATATATTTATAAGTGAATACATTTTATAATCATTTTCTGCAATTAGACCTTGAGAACAATGAGTGTTTGCTGATGAATAAAAGAAGAATCCTTGACTGCTGAACTATGAAAAATAGATTGAAAGAGCGTTATCAGACTACAACTGAAATATAATCCTTGTACTTGAATAATACGAGCTATGTAGGTATGAGGTACTTACACTGTAACTTTAAAAAATAACATATGACAGAGCTTCTAAAAAAAATCTTTGTCTGAAAAAATCTTTAAAGAATATTTTTCTCAGTTTAATACAGCTAAAATAAACCTGTTCAGGGTATGGACATTTAATTAGTAATGCATTTGTGAAGTAAATTTAAGCCCTATTACTGAAATTTCATATAAGCTTTAACATGTTATTGTAATTTAAAAAGTAAATTTTAAAATCTTTAAGTGTCGATTTTGACCTGTCTATTTTCTTGCAATCATTTTGAATAAGCTGGCAATGCACAAGTATGGACCAAATAATGGACCAGCAGCTTTTTTTTTCTGAAGCAGTGCACCACAGTGTATGGTAGTAAATTATCTTGTGGTGTACTGGGGTTTATCTACTAAAGGCAAATAGGCTGTGCACTATGAGGAGAGCATGGAAGGAAAAAAAAAACAGCATTTTTGCTTGCACATGATTAGATGAAAGAAATCAGCAGAGCTTTGCCTCATTTCAGAGCTTCCCCTCGGATATAAAGCAACTGCACTTACTTATAATAATAAGAAACACCCCCAAAGCTACTTTTGGGTAATAAGTATATAGTTATAAAGCAGACTGATAAAGGTGGCAGCATTATTGTGCAGTACAAATCAGATTATCTAAATGAAGCACATTGCCTTCTGTCCGATACCCATACACAAGGGTTTTTTTTTTCTCAGAAAATAGGTGCAGAAATTCAACCACGACCCCCCAAAACTCCCCTTTTTTCCACACAAACACTCTCCAAACCACATCAAATAGTGAGTGTGGTCAATTTCATTAACCTCCCTGGCGGTATGATTATTTCAGATTTTTGGTGCTGAAAGCGGTACCATTATTTTGCATGGAAATATGTAGTTTTTTTATTGTAGGCTGTAATTTTTAGGAATAACTCACTGAAATCTGTCCGAACAAGAGTCTAGTAAACATCCCGGGTATGATAAAATTTGAAACACAAAATCATAAAATATAATTTAATAAATAATCATAAAAAATAATAATATAATAATAATACATTTTATTCAATAATATAATCAACCCAAAAACACTGAAATTTGAAATAGAGCGCCAAGTTCGCACATCGCTGAGCAAAGTCGCGAAATCGTTTTCAGTGTCTGATGATGAATTTCCCCACGAATCATTATCACTCAATTCTGCAAGTGGTTCTGATTTACTATCGTTGTTCTCTAGCTGGTCTAAAACCACTTTTGACCTAAAATGGACGCTTTTTGGACGCCATGGACGTTTCTTAGTTTCCAGGCAGAAAGAACAGACAAAATGCAGGCAGGGCACAGGACAAAGCACTCGGGACAAAATGTATGTGAAATGGGTTGGAAACAACACTGTTTTACTATGCAAAATTTGTTTGGAAAAAAATGACATTTTTTAAAACTTTCAAATTTCCCGCCGCCGCCCGTACGTCCCAACGTCATAGGGACCGGAACACAGAAGCTGGATGCCGGCATCGGCCGGAGGAGATGGCTGGGGACGCTGCAGGGGACACATCGCGGGAGCGAAGGACAAGGTAAGCTCTGCAGGGACTCCCTGTGCAGCGCCGCATGGTAAGCCCAAGTGTAGCTCGGGGTTACCACTTTTGGTACTGTCATTTTACCCCGAGATACACTCGGGAATACCTCTAGGGAGGTTAACAGAGGGAGGGTCTTAAAGGGGCATTGAATACCAGGAGTGCATTAAGTACACAGTGCAGAGTTGAAGGGGGTTTTACACAGAGTACAGAGTTTGAGGGTGCAATACATACATAGTGCAGAGTTAAGAGGTGCACTGTCTACCCACTTGACCTCCTGAAGATTTACCCACCTTCATGACCAGGCCATATTTTGCTATACGGCACTGCGTTACTTTACCTGACAATTGCACAGTCATGCAATGCTGCACATAAATGAAATTATACATTTTTTTATCACAAATAGAGCTTTCTTTTGGTGGTATTTGATCATCACTGGGGTTTTTTTTTTTTGCACTATTAACAAAAAAAAACAATTTTGAAAAAAAACCAATATTTTTCACTTTCTGCTATAAAACATATCCAATAAAAAAATGAAAGAAACCTAATTTAGGTCAATATGTATTTTGCTACATATTTTTGGTAAAAAAATCCCAACAGATATATTGTGCGAAGGGTATAGCGTCTACACACTATGAAATATATTGAAATTTTTATTTATTTTTACATAGTAGTAATGGCGATACTTAGAAACTAATAGTGGGACTGCAATATTTTGGTGAACAATCTGACACCAACCGACACTTTTGACAATTTGTGGAAACCAGTGAAACTAATATAGTGATCAGTTCTAAAAATATGTGCTGTCACTGTACTACTGATATTGACAGTGAAGGGGTTAAACATCTAGGGCAGACAAAGGGTTATAAGGGTTATATGTGTGCCTAACCAGTGTTTTTGTGTGTACAGTGTCCTGCTTGCAAGAAAACAAAATCCAGCACATCTCTGCTGACAGGACAGAGCTCTGCAGTGTTTATATATGCATATCTGTCCAGTGTGTTTCGTTGCCAGCCAGCGGGTGTTGGCGGTCATCCATTGGCTGGCACCCACTGATCAACTTCTGCTGTGACTAATAACAGCAGAAGCTGTGTGCCAGTGGTGCTTGTGCATGCCCCTACCTAGAAGTGCAGAATTCCATATATATACAGGATTTTGCACAAAGCGGCTGCCCTGGAGCAGTAAAGCTGCTATAGGGCAGCTGACAACTGGATACAGAGTGCAGAGTTCAGGGGTGCGCTACACACAGGTTGCAGAGTCTTTTTCCACAGATGCTTACCTCTGCATCCACCATCCATATCTCACTTTCACTCCTCCTCTGCTCTGACCTCTGCATGCAACCACCCTCCACTGCCCCCATCTTCTCACCACTCATGTCTTGCATTTGTTGCTGTGCTAAGCTGAAGCACCCAGCTGGCTTTAGTACCTTCCATACACTGTAAGTGGCTCTGCCCCTCTCACTTGCAGGGAGATCATCCAGTGGGGGTGTCAGCATCTGCACTGCACCTCAGGCACCTGCATATTCCTTGTCCCCACCCTGCTCAGGAGATCAAATCTGTGGAAGCAGTTGGGAGACAACCAGTCACTTATAAACACAAAAGCCGGACTTCTGTGTTTACAAGTGGTAGTAATGAGCAGGGAGCAGAGAGCCTGAGCCAGAGTTTATTGAACTGAGTTCCACCAAGTTCCAGCTGAAAACATCCCTGCTCATACATATGCCAGAGTGAACAGTGATCCATTAGAAGGCTTCAAAATTGAATCAAAGCTTCTATTAAGCTGGCCATACATTATAAAATGTTTTTATTCAATTTCCTTTAGATCTACCTTCAACTATGTAATGCAAGGGCTTGCCTGTTTGCATACCTGTTAAAGGTGTTTAGGTTTGACCTCATATTATATGTTTTTGGTAAATATACAGGAAATTTGTACAAGAAAATTTTATAATGTATAACCAGCCTTGGTCAGGACCTTGTCGAGTAAGGTAATTAACAAAAAGGAATTTGCCTTTTTATTTAAAGATTTTAATCAGGTACCTTACTTTTACCATCTATCAAAAATTCATAAGGAAATCAAATCTTCCAGGAAGGACCATTATTGTCGGTATGGAGAGAATGGCAAGTGGTCTGTCATTCTGTCATACATAGATTATTTTCTGCAGCCTATCATTGCATCTTACATACATGACTCCATGTACCTGCTCAAAAATCTACAGCATTATTATTATTATATTATTATTATTATTATTATACAGTATTTATAAAGCGCCAATAGTTCGCTCAGCGCTGTACATTACAGAGGGGAACAGAACATGTGACAGAACAATACCAATACAATGCAAAACATGAGGGATCGAGGGCCCTGCTCTTTCGAGCTTACAATCTAGGATGGAACCTTCCTACACAAGGCCTTCTCTGCCTGGACATTATATACATCCATACCCCATGAAAAAGGCCTTTGTGCTATTAACTTTTTTTTAACCACAAGATTGGATTTACACTTTAGACAGGCTCCTTTCATTATGGAATGTACCATGTTCTGCCTTCAGCATGATGTTTTAATGTTCAATAATGATTACTACATCCAGACCCACAGCACAGCCTGGGCATGAATTTAGCACCCAGTTATGTAAACTTGACAATGGAATAATGGGGAAAAGCATAGTCATGAATAACAACCCCTTCCCCTCTGATAGTATACTTTTTAGACATTATATTGATGACATCATCATCATCATTTGGGATGATGACCCTATGACAGTAGTACCATTTGTCAAACACTGTAATAACAATGCCTTGGACCTAACATTCATGTATGTTTCTGATTCCACTTTGACGGTATTTCTAGATTTAGAACTGAGCTCTAAAGAACATCTACTCACATCTAAGAACCATTTTAAGCACACCTCTGGCAATTCCTACTTGCATTCCACCAGTCAGTATCCTAAGTAAAAATTTACCATAAAGCCAATGATATTGATTGAGAAAAAAATCTTCCCTGAAAGAGGATTATATTGAACAAAGGCAAACAATAATTACTGAATTTATAGAAAAAGATTACCCTTGAGAGATAGTGGAAGAAGCCCATTGGGCCTATTTGCACTTGCAAGCTAAAGTTAGAGACATTGAAGAGAATGCAGTATAGGGATAACTATGATCCTTACTGAAACACATATATAGAATGTAATAAGATGGCTGTATACTTCATATTGTCTCATCAGAAATGTTTTTATAATTCCATACATTTCAAAGTTGTTCATTGCAAAACACATATCTTGATTGTCATAGTGCCATTAGCCGTGTGTGATATTCTAGGAAGGGTGTGTGCCTTCCAATTTGGTCCTTTAATGTGATCTGTCTCTATTTGATAAAAAGGGCTATATAAGCAGGGAAAGGCTCTATGAAGAGCAGGATACAGGGAGAGCGGCACTTTATTCCCCATATAACATATACAACAATAAATACAATTTGGAGCCTTATCTCGTCTGAAGGTAATTATTCAAGTTTCTTTTAAAAGAGAGGAACGTGAGCAGGAGGTACTATCCTCCCTGCACAATGCACATAAGGATATACTGTTTGCTATGCAATTTCATAACAACTATAGATCTATGGAAAAGTTCCTCAGTACACACTGGCCAATTTTATTACAGGACCCTATATTGCACCCTAGCCTACCAAAAAAACCCAGGTTCACCTATTGTAATATAAAAGAGCAATATAATAATATGGCATATAAAGAGCAAAATAGGTCCAAGCGAATTTAAACTGCATAATAAGAAAGTCTTCACTGGAGTGGGTAACCCGTTTTGCAACCTTATGGGACCTTTTCAGTACAGAATAAAAAGTGTCTTGCATATAAATTTTTCAAAAACTGACAAAAAACTTTTTTAGAAATGGTATGGCATTAGATTTTGGCATTCTGTAATTTCTCAACCAAATTCATAGTATACTGCTTAGCCTGCCTTTTTGTCTGCTATATGTGGAGCATATGATCGGGGCCCTCACTGTCACTTTGACAAACACTGCTGGCTTATTGAACAGGGTAATTGTGAATATAGTGTACCTGGGCACTTTGTAGAGGCACAATAGCTTCACAGCAGACTTGTAGAATGGGTTATTGAGTTTGTATCCAATAGTCACCCTCCTGTTGAATGTTTAAAAAAAATTGTGAATTATACGAAAGAGATGGATTTATACTATGTGTATTTATACTCTTAACACCCTATCACCAATTAGTCTTAAAAAAATTAAGACAATATCAATATTAAACCCGAAATCAAATATTTATTATGTTGTAGCTTATCAATTCTTAGATGTGGTTGCTGCACTGTTTTTCTTTTTTAGGCTTTCTTTTCTTTTTTTACCTGTTGATCCTGCCAGTAATTCTGTTTTTCAACAGAAAAAGCTATCCTGCAAATGCAGCAGTTAGAGAATTGAGACAAAGCATATACCACTGAAGGGATGATTACAATAATCAGCTTTTATTTATGTAAAACCGTTATCCCAAAAGGAAAAAAAAACTGTTACTCTAACTGCTTGCAAAATGCTAGCTGGGGTTTGGCTGCAATTTGATAGTGTGTTTACATCTGCTAGTGCATCTAGCACTAACCCCAGACTGCTAATGGTGCTGTCCTAAGGTGTCTCTGTTGCCCTTCATCCAGATTGTAGGCACCTTACATGGAAGTTGTGTTACTGGTCAGATCACCAGGTGAAAACAGAGGGAGAAAAAAACTAAAAAAGAAAATTGATGTAACCATCACATCTAAGAATTGGTAAGCTGCAATATATTACAGTTTTGGTTTTTGGTTTGACACCACTTTAATAACATAATATAATATAACTTACAGGAGAAGGAAGAATGTAGGAAACAGGGAGTGTAGAAGTTGGGGAATATATATAGACACCTTGACAGTGGTGGTGGTGGTGTGGGGGGATAGATGGAAAGACTCAGAACAAGGAGTGAGTCTATAGTGGGTGGGCTATACAGGAGTGTGAATGTTGTCCATTTAGGGCTAATATCCCACAAAGAGGACAGTGCCAGTGAAGGAACAGCATTAGCCTGTCAGACCTTGGCCATCAATCGAGGTGGTCTAGATCTTAACAACATTTTGGGACAGTTTCTACTGATGTAGGCAAGTTTATACAAGGGGAGAGACCCATTTATGGCAGCCTTCCAGCTGTGGGGGAAGAGGGGGATATCTATTTAAGGAGAATCTCTCATCTAGCATAATACATAGCAAAAAACACAAATAGTTTAACATGTTTAGGAGCATTAGCATGTCTGTAAGGCCCATCAAATGAGAGGATCTCTACGGAACACTAGAATACTAACGGCGTAGATGCTATCCACTACACCTTGCCAGTCGGGTTGGAGCTTTGAGCAAAACCAGAATATGTGAAGATAAGAACCAGCTGTAAGATCATAACACAAATAAACATCTGATCTGTTTGGATATATAGCAGCAAGTCATTGCAGAGTGTAGTAAATCCTATGGACAAATTGTTCCTGGAGAAACCAAACCTTATATCATAGTGTGAACACATTGGAAAAGACAATCCTCCTAGTCATTTTTTCATTCTGGGAGTAGATAGGGGAAGTAACTGTGAATACAAGTTGGACAATGGTTTTGGTAGGTCTTTGCATAAGAGCATACTGTAGAAGGGTTCCATCTTAAGGGTAATCAACCTAGAAAATTAGGCCTTAACAATATATCTAAGTTGTATAAAGCCAAAGAACATCTAGTTTGGTGGGACATATTGATGTTTAAGCTCCTCAAACAGTAAGAAAGTACCATGGGGCATAATAAGTTTAAAGGCCACAATTCCATAGCGGGTCCAAATGGATAGGGTCCATTATTGAAAGCAGATGTGGCAGAGTATGGTTTTCCCCATTATGCAATATGGGGGGAGTAGGTATCTGGGGCCTAGCTTGGGCCCAAACTTATTGGGATTGTG
The DNA here is from genome assembly GCF_062004578.1 of Staurois parvus. NCBI lineage: Eukaryota > Metazoa > Chordata > Amphibia > Anura > Ranidae > Staurois > Staurois parvus. The sequence goes on from NW_028317949.1 coordinate 16,875,466, forward strand.
ATAGCAGAGCTAGAAATTACTCCTTTGTAGGTCAAGTTACTGAGCTTCCTACAAGGTCACCTCTAGGATTACTGACACATTGTCTTGTTGCTCAAGAACCACCATCTTGCTGTAACTAGCACTGCTGCTCAATAGTACCACAAGAAATTTGGAAGTGCATGACCCCCCAATTGAGAAATAGGGTAGACTGCAATAGTCTGGCAGCCCTTCCAACCCAAAGAAATGAGGATACAATACTATCCAATCTGTTGAAAAAGGATTTGGGGATAGTAGGAAAAATATGTTTTGTTTCATGTTGGATTTGTTAGTTAAGTTAATAAGTTTGTTTCAAAATTTTTGTTTTTTTAGAATGATTAGTCTTCGGAATTTGTTTAATATAGTCAGATTTGTTTTGTATATTTATTATTTTCAAATCAATTGCAAATTTGAAATTCAAAATTTTGAAAATAAAAATTTGAGATGTGAAATTTGAATTTCGGAAGACAGCTATATTTGTGCTATTCTATTCTACTTATTCTATTCTTTTATAATCTATTCTATTTTGTTTTATTCTATTCCATTCTATTCTGTTTTATTCTATTCTATTATATTTATTGTACTCTATAAAACAGCCTGAGTAGGAATCATCTTATTTCATTTTGATATTTTACTGTATTTTGTACAATATGTTTCCATTTTTAATTCAAATTAATTTTTGAATTAATTTTTGAATTCAAATTCTTTTTCAAATTCAACTTCAGATAATTTGTTTTGTTATAATTTGTTTCAGATTAGTTGAAATTCCTTACTATTGTGATTCGAAAGATCCGATACATCCAAATATCCAAATGATGAAAATGTTTTCAGAATTTCAATTCATAATGAAAATAGTCGCACATGTCTACGTTATAGTAAAGCGTCATAGTTGCATAGTTTGTTGATGCAGAATACATTTTGGCCTACATTTATTAAGAAATGTGATTTTATGATTTTTTAAATTAAAAATAGTATATAACAGAAAATGTTTTTTTTTAAATTTCTGATCTTTTTTCATTAATATCGCAAAAGAATAAAAACCCCAGTGGTTATCAAATACCACCAAAAGAAAGCTCTATATGTGTGAAAAACATAATTAAAAAATGATAAATGATTAAAAAATAACAATTTAATTTGCATATAGTGTTGCAATTGAAGGTCATAGCAAAAAATACTCTGGTCATGAAGAGGGTAAAACCTTATGGAGTTCAAGTGGTTAAAGTGGAACTGAAATTTGGAAATAAATAATTGCACGTTGGTAGAGAATTTTGGCAAAAGAAACATACATAGTATCTTCTGCCAAAAAGCATATTTTTCTGGTTGCTAGCATATTTGTAATAATGTGTGCATTGTCTGTGGTGCACAGGGCCAGCACCACCACAAGGAAGCTTAGGCAGCTGCCTTAGGGTGCCAGGATGGGGGAGGCAGTAAAATCCAAATCCCCATACCTGAATACTTCCCATGAATTCCACTCCACTCAATGCGGGTATTCTGAATAGATGCAATGTGTGCTCTCACTTCCTCAATGAATATTACTACATGTCTGCGCTCTCTGCCTCTCACCCTCCTCCCACCTACAATCTTCATTTCAGTCATTGGTTGCTAGGACCTCCCACACCCTAGCAACCAATGGCGTGCATTGCAGGTGCCCTTAATAGGAAGAAGCTATGTCTGTGCAAGCCACTATAGGACCTTCCAGCTCCACCCCCCAGACTCCAGCTTCTGTTTCCTGTCTTCCAGAGTCTCTTGCCTGGTAAGAGACTCTGAAAGACTGTATTGTGTACTGGCAGATAAATTAATAATCGAGGACACGTGTTCCTGCAGGGAGGCCCTGAGTCACCAGTGCAGAGATAGTCGGCATCACTCACTGCCAGCTGCATGTAATACACTTGAAGCACATAAGAAAGCTTCCTCAAGGATTGTAAACAACAGAAGGGGAGGAGCCTCAAGGAAGGAGGTATTTAGTCGTGAGGTCTGAGCATCTCAGGTATGTGTTGGGAGGGGGTATTGAGAGGAGGGAATAGTTGGGAGGGGGGGGATTTGTGCTTAGGGAATGGAAAATGCTTAAGGTCGGGGGGTAATTGTGCTTAGCAATTGGAAAAGAGAGGAATTTTGCTAGGGAGGGAGGGGGTAATTTGAAGGAGGGAACATTTTGTATGGGGAGTGCTTGTAGGCGGGATTTGGGGTTAAATTGGAGGATTTATGCTAGAAATATGGGTTTTGGGAGAATGATTTTGCTTGGAGAGGGCATTTGGGAGAGTAAGACGATTTTTGCTAGAGGAAGGGGTTTAGGGGAAGCAAGTTTTATGCTGGGGGGGGGATTTTTGCTGGGAGGGGGGATTTGTGCTGGGATTGGGATTTTAGGTGAGGGATAGAAGGATTTTTGCTATAATAGAGGGACTGGGGGGTATTTGAGCTGCAGGTATGATTTGCAGGGAGAAGAGGATTTGTACTAGAAGGAACTGGAGGATGGTGGTGAGGAAGGGTATTTGTACTGGAAGGGGGAGATGATTTGTGCTGGGAAGGGGAATCTGGAGAGGGGGTTGTGCTGGGAGGGGGAATTTGGAAGGGGGATGTGTTCTGGGAGGGGAGAACACCCCAAACAAATATAGCTCAAACAGGTGAACTAAGATGTTCATCACGGGACAGAAAACCGACTCAAAAGGTGCTAGAAAATTTGGAGCATGAGGCAGCACTAAAAGAAACAAAAGTTCACCCGAATGTATGAGAGATGGAAAGTATACACCATAGACATTCACAGAAAGCTAAAACAAGAAAGCATAAATGAGAATTTGAGTGAAATGATAGAGACAGTAGAAGATTCTGAGTCAGAGCTTATGACAGCATATGTCAACTTGCGGTCGTCCTTGACACCCTCCCAGGATATTGTAAAGGAACATGGATACATTGGATGGATGATTGCTCAGCAAGGTACAATGATGTTGCATTGAACGTTCATCTACTAAAGGGACCAGATCTTACAAACACTTTACCTGGAGTACTCTGTAGATTCAGAAAGTATCCCATAGCAGTCATGTGCGACGTTGAAAAGATGTTCCACCAATTTCATGTGAAGGAAGAAGATAGAGACTTCCTGAGGTTCCTATGGTGGGAAGACGGAGATACAGATACAGAGCCAGCGGAATACAGGATGAAAGTACACTTGTTTGGAGCAGCATCATCCCCAGGTTGTGCCAGTTATGGTATAAAGTATCTGGCCAATCAGAATGAAAAGGATTGTCCATCAGCAGCACATTTTTTGAAGGAAAACTTTTATGTAGATGATGGTCTTATAAGCCTAGAATCCTAAGAATCTGCAATTCAATTGGTGAGAGAGAGCCAAGAGTTATGCACAAAGGGAAACCTGCGTCTTCACAAATTCATCTCAAACGACAGAGAGGTACTAGAATCCAACAGTGACTCCGAACGTGCATCAACAATGAAGAATGTGGATCTTAACTATGATCCTCTTCCAGTTCAGAATGTACTCGGATTGGGATAGAATGTAGAAAACAACAATTTTTTCTTTGAAATATCCATGGAAGAGAAAGTTCCAACTAGACGTACCATTCTTTCTGCAGTGGCCTCAATATATGATCCATTGGGATTCTTGGCACCAGTAATCCTCAGAGCAAAAGAAATACTGCAAGAATTATGCAGACAGAAGTTGGGATGGGACGAACCCATACCTGCATGCTTGAGGCCAAGGTGGGAGAGTTGGATAAGAGACTTGCAAATTTTGAAAGAAATTTGAATACCCAGATGTTTTGTACCTCCTAATTTCAGAAAGTACAAGAAAATAGAACTTCATCACTTTTCAGATGCCAGTAGTCATGATTATGGTCAGTGCTCCTACATCAAAGCAATAGGAGAAGGAAAGATACACTGTGCCCTAGTTATGGGAAAGGCCAGAGTCGCACCCAACAATATTCAGCCAATACCAAGACGCGAACTAACGGCAGCCGTCGTTTCAGCATCAGTAAGTCAGTTTCTGAAAGAAGAATTGGAATTGAAAATAGATGAAGAGCATTTTTGGACAGACTCACAAGTTGTCATAGGTTACATAAACAATGAAGCTCGAAGATTCCACATCTTTGTCGCTAACAGAGTTCAAAAAATTTGAAAAACAACAAATCCAGAACACTGTCACTATGTTGACACAAAGCACAACCCGGCAGATCATGCTTCAAGAGGCCGGAATGTAACAGAATTGAAGAATTCAAACTGGTTTACCGGTCCAGAGTTCCTTTGGGAAAAGGAAATCATACCTAGTGAAGGTTATACAGAACTGTCTATGGGTGATCCAGAAGTAAAGGTAGTTCAAACATTGAGCACTGCCGCCAAGTGTCAAGATGACATACTTGAACGACTAGCCAGATGTTCAAAGTGGAATACATTCATAAACATATTAGCTCAAATTCAACGCTTAGCAAAAGGAATCAGAAAGAAAGAATCGTTGAATGTAGAGGAAAGAGTGAAAGCTGAAGAAACGGTTATAAGACTCATTCATCAAAGATTCTACAGTGAAGAATTGAAGAGACTTAGTCAAGAACCTATGAGACTTCCAAACAACCACCCATTGTACAAGCTTAATCTTATTTTGCAGGATGGTATACTGAAGGTGGGAAGGAGGCAGGAAAATGCGTCGCTACCTAACAGAGTTAAGCATCCAGCAATTCTACCCAAAAATTATACCTTCACAAGATTGATTATCAATCACTACCACAACAAATCCTTGCATCAAGGAAGAAGCTTTACTCAAAGCTGTTTGAGAGAAGGTGGTTACTGGATAGTGAAAGGAAGCAAAGTTATAGCGAAGTACATAAGTAAATGTGTAATCTGTAGAAAGACACGTAGACCTACAGAAGAACAAAGAATGGCCGATCTACCAGCTGATCGTGTAAATCCATCACCACCATTTCTATATAGTGAATGGATTGCTTCGGCCCACTTATCACCAAGCAAAACCGCAAGGAGTACAAGAGATATGGACTGATATTTACGTGTCTAAGCTCCAGAGCAATTCACCTGGAAATGTTGGAAGATATGTCAACCCACACGTTTATCAACGCCTTAAGATGTTTCATAGCCATTAGAGGTACTGTCAGAGAACTTAGATCTGACTAAGGATCTAATTTTGTTGGAGCAAAGAATGAATTGAACAAGGCTCTAAAAGAGATTGATAAAGAAAAAGAAACTGAGTACTTGTTAGAGAAACAGTGTGATTTTCACATGAATGCTCCAAATGCAAGCCATGCAGGCGGAGTCTGGGAGAGACAAATCAGAACTGTAAGAAACGTACTAAGTTCAGTGTTGAAAAAGAACGCCGGAAGATTAGATGATGCTTCACTTAGGACACTATTCTATGAAGTAATGTCTATTGTTAACAGTCGTCCACTTACAGTCACAACATCAACGACCCAACAAGCTTGGAACCTCTAACTCCCAACCATCTACTTCACCTTAAGGCTGATTACATACAGCCACCGCCTGGCAACTTCACCAAAGAGGATTTATACGCAAGGAAAAGATGGTGAAGAGTTCAATATCTATCAGAGCAGTTTTGGAATAGATGGAGCAAGGAGTACGTAGCTCATCTCATAATAAGAAGTAAATGGCAAACGCCTAGAAGAAATGTTCATGTTGATGACATAGTGTTAGTAAAGGAAGACGACTTACCTAGAAGTCAATGGAAATTGGCCAAAGTCCTAGAAGCTCGAAAGGACGAAGAAGGACTAGTAAGAAGAGTATTGTTACAAATGGGAGACTCAAAACTTGACAGAAAGGGAAGACGTCTCACAACTCCACTCAAGTTGGAACGTCCAATACAAAAGTTAGTTGTTCTGCTTGAGAGTAACAAAGACATTTGAGAGTTGAGAAACTGATGGAATATTCCTCAAATTCATGTTCGAATCCTATTACTGAGAACATAGAATTATAGGTAATTTTGGTGGGAGTGTAGCTGGCCAGCTAAGACCGGTCCTAGGTTGCTAATATGGTTCACATATATGTGTATACCAAACCTGCCAATAACCTCAGTACAACGTATATGTGCATATGTTAAAGCCAAAAGCAGAACCATTGCTGTAATTTATGTTTCTGAATGTTATATAACATTTATATATTCATTGTGCTAGCAGAAGCAGAAAAGGAAAATATACCTTTAAGAGTCAGCACATAGGTAAGCCAATCACAGCCACCCTCACACTGCACAGAGCCTTAACCAATCCCAGCCAGTTTCACATTTGTGCCTGTGTAAAACCTACTGCTAGATCTTTCTAGAGCCACTTGCTCACCAGACAGAAGAGGAAACAGACAGAGTTCCAGTCAGCGATAGGTTCTATGGAAGCAGACAAGGCCAAATAGGTATTTAATGCACTTATATGTTCCTCTATTGCTTAACAGTGCAAGTAGATCTGTATATAAAATCTGTTATATGTGTTTACTTATAGTTCCACCGAAATAAGCCACTGTAATACGAAGTGAAATAAGCCACTGTAATACGAAGCGAAATAAGCCACTGTAATACGTAAATTAATCACAATATGCGACCGTAATCCATAATCCACAATACGTCTACTGTCTTATGTTATCTGGCAAGATTGAACTGTTGAATCTCCTTATCTCTTTGTGCTTTTCATTCACCACATGTTTGTACATGAACTGTCCGCTGCACAAGCAGCAGTGTTATATGAAGAAGATTGAAGTTATTAAAGAAGTTAACTAAAGTATTCGGTGTGCTCTTTAAACCTACTGCATCCATAGAACGGCATTAGAGGAATTACAGAGTAAAGTCAGTCTAATCAAACAAAAGAAACAGCAACTGCATAATTTTTCTAATGCCACAGCGCACAAGGTACTACATAGTGCTGCGCCTGCCACAGGGCCCCAATGTAGGCTTCCATGTCCCAAACATCCTTGGGGCCCCAGGATTTCATACAGGGCTTCTAGAGTCATGGGAGCTCCTTTATGATCCAAGGGATGAGGGAGAGGGGCTGTCTGCATCTCCGTGTAGGGCAAGATCAAGCTCTGGCATGGCCTCTATGATAGTGTGTAAAGCCAGAGCATTATGTCTGCCATCTCGGCTCTTCTGCAGGAGAAGGATCTTTACGTAAGGAATTTACAGATCTCCCCCACAGATCAACCCCCCACTGTGCTTCCCTGGGTTAGTGCCCCTATGCTTACCCATTCTTGGGTATGATCGTCGGGTGATGTGTTTCAGGAGCAGCTGTGAAAGCTGAGCAGAGCGGGAGCCTCCAGGAGATACAGCTTTTTGCTCCATTTGCCAGACCATGCCCCCCTTACTGAAGTTCTTTTTTAAGGTCAGCTCAGTCAAAGTGTTATCTCTTTGTCTATTTTCATTGTGTGCAAAGCTATATGTAATGGAAGCATTGTTGTATTTTTTAATGATTGTTTATGAGGTTTATATTTGTCTGTGAGACTTTCTTATGGCACAGCAATTAAATCACATTTTGTAGGTACAAGGATGGCTTGGTTTTGTTTAACCATGCCCCTAACACCCCTCCCACTGTTAACAATTTGGTCACACCCAGTTTTTGGTGTGGTGTGCGATGTGCTGCATGCGCCACAGGTTGACACCGCCGTCACCATCACTACTTATTCTCAAGTTTTACAGCTGGGAGATATGTACCTGTGTTTCATTCCCCAACATTATACCCTTTCTCTTACCAGGCAAAGTGTGGAAGTTTTAGTTTGCCTTACCTGCCTGCTGCCTGTAGCCAGTGAGAGGAGGTGGGGATTGCATAACTCCCTGCCCCACCCATTGTTGAACAACTGTTAATAAAATGCACTTTAGAAGCCCACAAAAGCACCAGAACTTCAATAGCTTAAAGGAGCACAAATAAAGTGTGTGCCATTTGGGGGTGGGGGTTGCATTGTGGAGGGGAGGGGGGCATTGGGAGGATGGTGGGGGAGGGCACTAACATGCACCTTTGCTTGTGTAGACCAAAATCCTTGCACTGGACCTGGTGGTGCATGATCAGTATCAGTGCAGTTAACACAGCATGAAACTTTGTACCAGGGACAATATAACTCCTGTGTCTCCTATGACGTAACTCCTATGGATGAAGAGAAGCTATGTGGGACTCAGAAAAAGCAATGAAGAAGATGGTAGCATCAGAGGAGGATGTGGCTACAGTAAACCTGAACCTGCCAGTGCTGGAAGAGAGAACACTAGTAGGCAAGTGTGCCATAAAAGGCAAATGTGCTGTGAATTCATGCACTCTATAGTAGAGCCTACAATTATCCACAAGTTCTGCCTCACCAATACATAACATTGTGCTATCATTGTCCCTCTAGGGCAGGGGTGTCAAACTGGTGGCCCTCCAGCTGCTGCAAAACTACAAGTCCCATCATGCCTTTGCCTTTGGGCGTCACGCTTGTAACTTTCAATCTTGCAATGCCTCATGGGACTTGTAGTTTGGCAACAGCTGGAGGGCCGTCAGTTTGACACCTGTGCTCTAGGGGGTCTATTTACAGGAGATTCCTGTGTGATTCATACAGCAGATGCTTGCTTGACATTTGTCCATCTGTATTTTACATCATTCGGCTATCAAGTTTAGAAGATTTGCTATATTTACAGTATGTGTAATGAGCCCACTGATGAGTGAATCTTGTTTGTTTTTTAAATGCGAGGGGCACGTCCTATTTGTAATTAGATTCTCTTTATTATGTTGTACTATGATACTGGTGGGCTAACCTTGTTTGAATATGAAAAGTCAAATTTTGTTTGTAATTGCAATCTATAATGATTAGAGATGAGCGAATCGAACTTGGCGAAGTGGAATTCGTTTTGAATATTAGGAAAAATTCGATTCGCACCGAATCCGAATTTTAGCAAACTTCGGATGCACAAATCGAATTTTTCCCGATCAGCCGGCAAAAAGTGTCACTGCAGAGAGCTCCGCTATTTCTGACAGTTCTCTGACAGTTCCTTCACATTTACAGCGGTTGAAACATTGTATCTATTTGTTTCCATTTAGGATACAGATGTTTTTATTCGGAAATAAATAGATACAATGTTTCAACCGCTGTAAATGTGAAGGAACTGTCAGAGAACTGTCAGAAATAGCGGAGCTCTCTGCAGATACACTTTTTGCTGTACTGGAATTCTTCTTCTTTTCATTCTTCTTCTTATTTTCATTCTTCTTCTTCTTCTTTTCATTCTTCTCCTTCTTCTTTTCATTCTTCTTCTTTTCATTCCTCTTCTTCTTCTTTTCATTCTTCTTCTTCTTCTTCTTTTCATTCTTCTTCTTTTCATTCTTTTCATTCTTCTTCTTTTCATTCTTCTTCTTTTCATTCTTTTCATTCTTCTTCTTCTTTTCATTCTTCTTCTTCTTTTCATTCTTCTTTTCATTCTTCTTCTTCTTTTCATTCTTCTTCTTCTTCTTTTCATTCTTCTTCTTCTTCTTTTCATTCTTCTTCTTCTTCTTTTCATTCTTCTTCTTCTTCTTTTCATTCTTCTTCTTCTTTTCATTCTTCTTTTCATTCTTATTCTTTTTTTCATTCTTATTCTTCTTTTCATTCTTCTTTTCATTCTTCTTTTCATTCTTCTTTTCATTCTTCTTTTCATTCTTCTTCTTTTCATTCCTCTTCTTCTTTTCATTCTTCTTCTGCTTCTTTTCATTCTTCTTTTCATTCTTCTTTTCATTCTTCTTCTTCTTTTCATTCTTCTTCTTTTCATTCTTCTTCTGCTTCTTTTCATTCTTCTTTTCATTCTTCTTTTCATTCTTCTTCTTCTTTTCATTCTTCTTTTCATTGTTCTTCTTCTTCTTCTTTTCATTCTTCTTCTTCTTCTTTTCATTCTTCTTTTCATTCTTCTTCTTCTTCTTTTCATTCTTCTTCTTCTTCTTCTTCTTCGTCGTGCCCCGTGACTGCCCAAATGAGTGAAGTGTGCGGTGATTCTAAGATTGACGGCACTCATCTGCATGTCATACTGACTGACAGTATTATTTCTCTTCCCCAGAAGACTCCAAGGGCATTTAAATTAAAGGTACAGTGTTCTGCACTAATATAAAGGCTCTCTGAAGCCTAGAAACCCTTTTAATAAGTTAAATTCGCAGCGAATAAATTTGCATCGAATCGAATTTCTCCCGCAAATTCGGCGAATCAGCCGAATCGAATTTTTGAATAATTCGCTCATCTCTAATAATGATGCATGCAAACCGGCAATTCTTCTTTGAAAATGATAGGCAAATAGGATAATCCTGAAAATGTCCAGCAAACATTCACTGTGTAACAGGGACGGACTGACCATTTGGAAACTCGGGCACTGTCCGAGGGCCCGGGGTCAGTAGGGGGCCCGATGAGATGCCCCTGGTACCTTTTACATAGGCTTTTGTGGCCAAGGACACAGGGGCCCCATGATCCCCTATTGCCCGGGGGCCCCATGAGTTGTCAGTCCGCCCCTGCTGTGTAAATCTATTTTAAACAGAGCCCAGAATTTTCATAAAATAAATTATGGTCACAATTCTGCTGCTACTCTAAGGAAGAATTAGATTGCTACGGTATTTTTTTAAATATTTTACATTTTAAGTGTGTGTGTGTGTGTGTATATATATATATATATATATATATATATATATATATATATATATATATATGCAGTATAATGTTTTACTATAATCTACACAAAGTAGAAATGAAGAAGAATTTCTGGTGTTAAAGCAGACCATTACCTATTTTCTTTTATTAGGATGAGATACAAATTCATGCTGACTATTTTTACAAAGCTTATTTTAACGAGGAATGTTTTAGTCTTTGCTGCCTTAAAGAATTATATGTTTTAATCCTCCAGAGTATATTTTCCTTTAATAACTTGTCAAAGATTTTTGGAGGCTCTTTTAGATTTTGACATTTAAAAATCCCACTTCAAAGTGAAATGCTTGCAAAAAAGGATATTTAATTCCAATTAATTAAATTGAAGAAGACACAAATCCCTTAGAGAAGATGCAACCCAAGCTGTGGCATGGGAACCTTTTAATGCATGGTATTTTTTATTTACTTTTTTGGTTTTAACTTAACTACAGCAACCACCTGTAAATATTTAAATTTAATTAAACTTATTATTTTTAGTGCATAGGTACTATACACTTAAAAACCAAGGATGAGAGTCAAATTCATCAGAACCTAAAGTTGCTGTGAATATGAATTTGTGTTTAGCGTGAACTTGTGAATGCTGGCTGAATTTAGGGTCGGCAGACTTAGAAGCCTACGCATAATGCCTTGCATAACCACCTGAACCTTGTCAGCAGCCTTACAGTAGTCGATAATGGTGGGAAAACTTGGTAAACTAGCCCCTCACTATGAAACAGTGGGCTCATAGCAGTCATACATGTTGATTCACTAAATGACTAGTGCAACACCAAGTAGGACAAAAAAAATAAAAAAAATACAGTAATACCAACCACATGTATAGATCTGCAGATGGCAAGAAATCAGTTTTGGAAATGTGTCTGTGCCACAATAATAAATATCTTACCATGATAGTTGTGAATCATTTGCTGGGGATACTACTGAGCATCACAGTGACTAAATGCTTAGCAATTCCAACTGACAGCACTAGGGTCATCGTTTCAAATCCCAAACATGGTACTACCTTCACATAGTTTACATATTGTGCCTTTGAGGATTTCCTCTGGGCACCTCCCACACTCCAAAGGCATGTTGGTAGGTAAATTGGCTCTAGTATGTGTCTGTATGAATGTGAGTTGGGGATATTAGATGGCAGCTTATTGTGGGCAGGGACTGATGTGAATTTATAATACATACATAAAGCACTGTGTAAATTGATGGAACTATATAAGTGCCTGAAATAAATAAATAAAATGCCTGTTTAAATTAGTGTGCCTTTTCCATGCTTTGCTTACTTTTTTAACTTCTTCCCACCCGACCTATTGTACAATGCGGGAACCCTAATATCCTGGGAGGACATCATAGGATGTCCACGGGACATGGCAGATGACAGATCACCAAGAAGCCCACGTGACTCGGTGGGCGAAAAGCTTAACATCACTTCCGGGTGACGCCAGCACATACGTAGTCTCTCGGACCAGCAAGTTCAAAATGGTAAAGCTAAATTGTATGCACCCACGGCACCTTGCCCGACCCCATCAGCTATTGTGTTAGGCACAGCCGCTCTGCTGCATACTCTGCTTATCCTTCATCTGCCTGACTTTGCTCCAACTGCCTACATATCCTTACAAGCAGGCTCAGCTGCTCCTCTGTATACTCTGCAGAAATCTTGATCAGTTCATCACTGTCCACATCAGGGATGGCGCCATATATAACCTGGCCAGCAGGACTTTATGCTGTATACCACATGTGAAAATACCTATTTGGGTAACATCATTTGATCTATTTAAGGAATGATTGCTTACACCTGAAAACCACTATCAACGATTACAATATTCCACTCACCCTGGATTCATGTTAGTTTGGTGGCAGGTTTGAAGCTAACTTCTTATATCTGTTCAGTTCTATATAAATGCTGGTCTATGAATAGGTTATTGGTGAACATACACTGCTGGAGGAATATATATACAGTATACATTTAAGCTGATACTGTGGGATCGGTGTTTACACTTCATGATCTACAATATATCGATCTCTCACTGAGATGTGCGTTGTGTGGCTGCTGAGTGTTCCATATTTGGCTGCATGAAGTAATTTATCTGGCAATCAAGCCACCATCTCTACTGCCATGATTTATTTTTGGAACACTATCTCTATATTGCACACACTAGTGTAAAACCCATCTTGAAAATATAAATTGAATCCGGTCTCTATGGGATACATAGTGCTGCACCTGGTTTTATATCTCCATCCAGGTTTATATCATCTACAGCCTTGAGGACGTTCCAGAGAACTTACATTTTGTTTCTATACTATTTTTTGGTCATATGCTTTGTTATCTTTATCATGCTTACTATCCATCAACTTTTCATGTGATATCAAAATAACTGTTTAGAAAATAGGTGGACTATGTTTTAAATTTACTTTATGACCTAGATTTCTGTTCTATAGTTTTCTCTGGCACTATTCCTCCTATTCCCACATCTTACACCCATTTTATCTGGATTTTCAATAACCCTTCCTTGGTGCTGGGACTATAGCATGCGTGGCGTCACCCCGGAAACCATCGCATTCTCTTCTATTTTTCTCTTTGGTAGTGGTGAGGCTCTCTCCTTTCATCATTGTTTTTGATTTACCATGTGTATTGATTCGTGTTTTTACTGCAATTAAAGATTTATACATTTTTCTTATTACAAGCTGCAGTTTGACCTCTTTTGGACCCGCTTGACTTAGGAATCTTGTGCCTCTGTCATTGTTTTCCCTTTTTGTTTCCCTCAGTTATGTTTGGGTCCTGAGGACACCACATTGCTATCTCCATGTGAGTCGGCATATTTTCTGTGTATATGGAGGCCAGTATTTAGTTCATTACATAATTTCTGACCCCCCTTTTTTCTTAGGTATTCTCACTATAGTCCATAGTTGGCAGTGTCCCGGTTACCCCCCCTTTTTCTATATGTGTTGTTAGCTATGACTGGTCAAAGCAGTCACATGGTACACACAACGCCAATCACAACCCATCTGTATCATGTGATGAGTTTTGCCCAATCACAAGTAATCACAACAAATGACTGTGTTAGGAATGGACTGGCCAGCAATGGTGGGACTCACCTGCCTTTTGATCTGCAGTACCAGGGCTGGCCAGCGGGTGCTCCCAGCAATCAGAGACTCAACCTTTCAGCCAGCTAACACCTGGAACTGATGATACTGGTGTATTTAAGGGATGGCCAGACTTGCAGACTCTGCCTTGGTGTTGTGTTTGTCCTGGGCCCTGTATCTGTCCTGCATCCTGTTTCTGTTCCTTTGCTGACTTCTCCTGCTCTGATCCTGGCTTGTGACCCTGACCATCCCTCTGTCTGACCCTCTGTACTACGCTGCTTGCTACCTGTTCTGATCCCTGGCTTGTGACCCGGACCATCCCTCTGCCTGACCCTCTGTACTATGCTGCTTGCTACCTGCTGAACCTGGCCTGTGACCCCGACCATTCTCCGCTTGCTCCCCCTGTACCTACCTGCCCTATTGATATTGACCCGGCCTGCCTGACGACGCTTGCTTGTATATACTGTTATCTGTGGGTGGTTTGGTTTGGTTTGTTTGCACCGTATTATGTTTTAGTATTGCACTGCGTTTATGTTTGTACTGTTAGTGTTAATAAATTATATTGTTTATAACATATCTGAGGTCTGCGTTTCCCTGCTTCAGTCACACACCTCTGGTCATACCTGGGAGCCCTGACAGACTGATTGAATCAGTTTCATTCAGTAACAATGTTTGCAAATATCAGTGAAATACATGGTATTAGCAATCATAATGTGTAAAAAAAAAAAGAAAAATCCTGATCACTTGTCCAGAGTAGTTCAATATTACTATTGTAACACTGTATTGCTGTGGTCACAGTGTGTTGAAAAACAAAATTGTAAAAAAAAAAAAAAAAAAAAAAAATTAAATTATTATTATTTTTATACATACTGTCACCAGTCAGTATTCCTGATCACCGCCACATCAGTTATATAATAACACTGTACTAGACTGGTGACAATACGTAAATAAAAAGTGAATTTTTTTTTAATCTCTAAAATTGCAACAAAAAATTACAACCGCCAAAAAAACTCACCATGCCATTTACTAAATACCTTTGACTGTCTATTTTTTAAAAAAATTGGTAATTTGGGGGGTATTTGTACTATCCTGGCATTTTCAGGCCTCAAGAATTGAGATGGGCCGTCTGTACATCAGGATTGATCGATTGTCGGGCATTCAGTATATACCATGGTGTGTGAACTCTATAGCTTTCTTACAGACTAAATACTATACACTAATTTGGGGTATTTTCATCAAATGCATGTAGCAAAATACATTTGACCTAAAGTTATGAAGAAATGTTATTTATTTTATTTAAAATAAAATTTTATAACAGAAACACAGAAAATTTAGTTTTTTTTTCAAAAGTTTAGATTTGTTTTTTATTTATGTCAGTGGTGATAAAATACCACCAAACGAAAGCTCTATTTGTGTGAAAAAAATTATAAAAATGTTTTATGGGTACAATGTTGCATGACCACACAATTTTCATTCAAAGTACGACAACACTGAAAGCTGAAAATTAGCCTGGGCAGGAAGGGGTTAAAAGTGCCCGGTATTGAAGTGGTTAATAAGTATGTCTGCAGCAACAAGTTCAATGTTTTTTTTCCAGAGAGAGATATTAATTAGGTTCCGGAACAGTCCACAAGATACTTGCAACAGATGAAAATATCCAGAAGAATATTTTTAAATATTACAGTACAATGAACAACAGCCCTCAGAGTCCCATTTAAAATACTTCATATCAAGCATTGAGACACTACACAATCCAGCATATATCCAATCTATATTATGCACCTAGGCAGCTTTTATGCATGTTTTTTAAGTCTGACCAAGCAATCTGCATTTTACAACCCTTTCAGATCACTTCCTTTGACCCTTTGATGTGAAAAATGCGACTTGTCTGGTCAGCTATGTGCTAGCCTCACACACCTATGTACTGTGAACATTAAATATAGTATACAGTACATATTTTTTCATATACAGAATGTCCTACATGTATGCAGTTTCAGCTAAAAACAGTACACAGTTCTGGGTATTTGGCTGTGAGACAGAGACTTCCCATCTCACACCTAGATCAAAATAGAGTCAGTCTGAGAGGTGCTCAGCCATTCATAGACAGCTTTGTTGATGAAGTCGCTATATTCAACTCTGCCAGTAAGTTTTGTATTCTCCATTGACTGTGATAATTGTATTTCCTTTGTTATTTTCTCTGGCTTGTATCCAGTGGTGACATATGTGAAATGTAAGTGTGCATTTTAACACAATGCAGATAAGTATATGGTATAGAAAAAAACAGCAGTGAGCGCTAATCCTGAAAGCGGCTGAGCACTCTAAGCAACCAATATAAACTTAAATGAAATAACATAAAAATAGTGCAGCGCTAAAAGTAGTGACAATAAGACAAATAAAAGTCCACTAAAAGTCTTGGTCATATGGACGTGTCCAGTGACAAATGAGGATTCAGAATTGGTGATCCGTGTGGAAACGGCTGAAAAACGCACTCACCAGAAGTAAGACACATAAACGCAGTGTGCATCTAGAGCTCATGGATCCTCAATCCAGAGGGGAGTAAAGCTGGTCCGGTTACAGGAATGGTGAATCCCTCCTCTGTGGATGCAGCAACAGATCCTCCTTCTCTCGATTAGGTGTAGAATTCCAAGATCAAGATTCTGCAAGCAAAAGCTCCTTAAGAGCAGCTCATTGGCTCCCCAACTATCTTAATTTGCATTAAGCAGATCTAGTGTTCTGATTTGCCGATGCTCTGTCTTACGCAACTCTACTCACAATTTGGCGTGATAAGTATATGATTATGCAATACAGATTCTCAGAGTATGCACAGTATGTTGTATTACCTTTTAAAAGATTGTTATACCCTTTACCCTGAAGAAGATTTGTAAAAAAAAAATCAAATAAAAACATATTGGTATCTCCTGATAGGGGGTACTTTGTGAAAACATTTCAGCATTGGATGTGTATATATGGCTAAGCTAGTGGGTACATGGGTATTGCAATGATCTAGTGTCACTTATTTGTAGGATGTACTACTTTGCCAGAACAGCTGTTTTTTAATGTGGACATATTTTAAAATTCTACAAATTTCTAAAATTCTACAAATAAAATATGAAATGTTTTATACAAATTGTTTCCCTTTCCTATGGGAGAAACATAATAGTTTGTAGATGTACTAAGGATGTTGGCAATGCTCAACTCTAAACAAACATACCGTATTTTTCACTCCATAAGATGCAATTTCCCCCCCCCCCAAAAAAAATGGGGAAAAATGTATGTGTGTCTTATGGAGCGAATATGGAGCAGCTGGCCTGGTATTTCCCCATGTTAGAATACAGGGCCGGCCGCTCGGCTCTTTTCTGCAGACCTCCAGTGGTCCTACCTGTTCCTCGTCCAGCGGTGTCCTCACAGTCGTCTCTCCCCTGCACCAGCATGAGCACCCTCTGTCACAGCCGGGTGCCCAGTGTGCATGCGCAAGAAGCTCTGCGCTTTGTGATAGGCCCTGTAATCTTCTGGGACCTGTCACATGTGCCAGAAGATTATGGGGACCGCAGTCTCTGGTCATCTTGTGTACTGTGTCTGCAGTCTCTGGTCATCTCCTGTACTGTGTCTGCAGTCTCTGGTCATCTTCTGTACTATGTCCGCAGTCTCTGGTCATCTCCTGTACTATGTCTGCAGTCTCTGGTCATCTCCTGTACTATGTCCGCAGTCTCTGGTCATCTCCTGTACTATGTCCGCAGTCTCTGGTCATCTCCTGTACTATGTCTGCAGTCTCTGGTCATCTCCTGTACTGTGTCCGCAGTCTCTGGTCATCCCCTGTACTATGTTTGCAGTCTCTGGTCATCTCCTGTACTATGTTTGCAGTCTCTGGTCAGCTCCTGTAGTATGTCCGCAGTCTCTGGTCATCTTCTGTAGTATGTCTGCAGTCTCTGGTCATCTGTACTGTGTCCACAGTCTCTGGTCATCTCCTGTACTGTATCCGCAGTCTCTGGTCATCCCTTGTACTATGTCTGCAGTCCATTGGTTCAGAATATATTTTTTCTTGTTTTCCTTCTCTAAAACCTAGGTGTGTCTTATGGTCAGGTGCGTCTTATGGAGCGGAAAAATACGGTAATCTATTAAAACAAATTCGTTTGGGGAAACCATATACTGTATGTTGGACAGACATATATTCTGAAACACTGGGACATGGAGCTATTATTGTTTATTGAGGCATGTAATGGCATGTAATGGTAAAGCAATTATTATATGGGTGATAATAAATACAGTCAACAAACAGTAATTTCTACCTAAACATAACATACTATTTAAACAAACTCTACATATGAAGGAAATAGATGACAGATCCTGGTTTTTCTTTTAGCGCAATATTCCAGTAACATTTAAAGGTGAAGCAAACACAAACCTATCAGTCAAACAGAGAAATGCCCTGTCATATTTTGTAAGAAACATATGCCATTTTAGTCCTTTATATAACACAGTGGTGCTATACACTCTTTGATGCAAATGGAAAGGATGATGCTAAAACCTGCCATACATGGATCAAAGTTTGGCCAGTACAGCAGGGACCAGCCGAATTCAGATCCACATACAGTACAGGCAGGCTGGTTGTACATATATGTATATATAAATACCACTTCCTTAAATTAAAAATTAAAGGTTAAAAATAAATCCCCACAGCATTAAAATTCTATGAAGTGTATTTTTTCTTTTTTTGTGGTTATATCATCTTGGAAAAGCATTGGAAGTATTTAAAGGACTATAATTTTGGACACTTTTTTATTATTATTATTATTATCACACAAAAAGCAAATAATATGTGATATGATTTTAATGTGTGGATTGATAGGAGTGGTTGCATATTGTACAGACACGGTTTTGGATTAGTATTTGTATATAATTTTTGAGGCTGGTTGTACAGAAGTCAGTCTACTGATCGACGTCTGTACAACCAGGCTGTCAAATTTTTCCCACTTGATCAGCACCGCAGGCTACAGCCGGTAGTACTGATCAGTGTATTCTGCCAGTAGGGAAGTCTCCCCACTGTCAGAATGCAATAGCTCAATGGGGAGGTATTTCCTCATCCACATTAAGTGTGTGGATGAGGGAGATGATTATTTTTTTTTTATTCAGCCAGCTGGTTGAACAAATAAAAAAAGATTCATCTATGACCAGACATGGGTCTGACATTGTTGCAAAATAAACATTTTTGAACAACATTCTCAATCACTTTGGTGTCATTTTTTTAAAGATGAATGACAGACATGTTCATCCTGGAAATTTTTGTTTCAGGTGCATTCGTTCATTGAAGGATTTTGTTTCATTATATTGATTATATTGAACCAATTTGTTTTTGGAATTAATTTTGAATCTTCTGCATTTGTTTTGCACATTTGCTGGCTTCGATGAATTAAAACAATTTTGCAGGTTTTTTTTTTTAAGATTGCTATATATTACTGGGAGTAACTTGGAGTGTTGGGAGGAACTTGCAATATTGGGAGTAACTGGGATTAATTTGGAGTAGTGGGGATAACTGGGAGTAAGTTGGAGTACAAGGAGTGACTGTGAGTAACTCGGAGTATTGGGAGTAACTTGGAATACTGGGTGTAATTGTGATTTAACCTGGAGTATTGGGAGTATCTGTGATTATCTTTGAATATTGGGAGTAACTAGGAGTAACTGTAATTAACTTGGAATATTGGGAGTAACTTGGTATACTGGGAGTAATTGAGAGTAAATTGGAGTAGATTGGAGTACTGACAGTAGTTTGGAGTAACTTGGAGTAATTTGGACTAAGTTTGAGTAGCTCAATATTAAATCTAAAAATGTCCAACAGGAATGGCGATGCTACCCAGTGCACATATTGTTCCAAGTATTCGTTCCTTGATGAGCCATTTGAGGGTGAATACTGCTGTGTGATATTAAGCTAGTTGTTTCTCTGGAAGCCCAGATCTTGGATCTAGAGAATCAGGTAGCAACACTGTAAAGCATCAACAACTTGGAAAGGAGCTTGGAAATTACCCAGCAGGTGCTGGCGGGGACCAGTATAGAGGTGGGTAGAAACCCCAAACATTACATATTTTTTAGCAGAAACCTTATAGAATAAAATGGTGGATTTTGCAATTTTTTATGTCACACAGTATTTGCAGAGCAGTTTTTCAAATGCAATTTAAAAAAAAAAATACACTTCATAGAATTTTAATGCACACAAACACAATATAATACCCACATTATTGGTAAAATATAAAATATGGTGTTGCACCGAGTAAATAGATACCAAACATGTCACACTTCAAAAATGCGCACACTTATGGAATGATGCCAAACTAAGGTATTTAAAAATCTCCATAGGCGATGGTTTATAAGCCTTTACAGGTTACCAGTTTAACGTTACTGAGAAGGTCTGATGCTAGAATTATTGTTCTCGCTCTGACGTTCGCGGCGATACCTCCCATATATGGTGCAATCGCTGTTTATGTATGAGAATGAGACCAATGCGTGCTTTCGCCTTTGCACATCAGAAAGGGGGGCGGGGGGTGCTTTAGATTTTTTTTTATTATTATTATTATTATTATTATTATACAGTATTTATAAAGCGCCAATAGTTCGCTCAGCGCTGTACATTACAAAGGGAGACAGAACATGTGACAGAACAATACCAATACAATGCAAAACATGAGGGGATCAAGGGCCCTGCTCTTTCGAGCTTACAATCTAGGAGGGAGGGGGTGGTGGCACAGGAGGAGATAGCTGTGGGGGATGGAGTGGTAGGAAGAGTGGAGGAGGGAGGCAAGTTAGCAGGGGGTGGGGTAGGCTTCCCTGAAGAGATGGGTTTTCAGGGTGCGCCTAAAGGAGAGGAGAGTAGGTGATAATCTGATGGGTTGGGGCAGGGAGTTCCAGAGGATGGGTGACACCCTGGAGAAGTCATGGAGGCGGGCATGGGAGGAGGAGACCAGGGAACTAGAGAGAAGGAGGTCTTGTGAGGAGCGGAGTGTGCGTGCTGGGCGGTACTTGGATATTAGGTCAGTGATGTAGTTCGGGGCAGTATGGTGGACAGCTTTGTACGTCAGCGTTAGGATTTTGAATTTGATCCGTTGCGCAATCGGAAGCCAGTGGAGGGATTGGCAGAGGGGGGTGGCGGAAACAGAGCGGTTGGAAAGGTGAATGAGTCTGGCAGCCGTGTTCAGGATGGGCTGAAGAGGGGATAGCCAGCGGCGAGGCAGGCCAGTGAGGAGGGAGTTGCAGTAGTCGAGTCGTGATATGATGAGGGAGTGGATGAGCTGTTTAGTGGTTTCTGGGGTTAGGAACGTGCGGATTTTGGCGATGTTGCGGAGGTGGAGTCTGCACGAGTTTGTTAAAGATTGGACTTGGGGCTGGAAGGATAGGTTGGAGTCCAGAATGACACCCAGTACTCTGGCCTGCAGGGCGGGTTTGATGGTAGCGTTGTTGGATGTGACGGAGAAATCAATGGGGGGTGGTGTCCGGGCTGGGGGGAAGACAAGAAACTCGGTTTTGGAGAGGTTCAATTTAAGGAAGTGGAGCGACATCCAGTCTGATATGTCGCTCAGTAGGTGTGTGATTCGGGCTGAGACCAAGGGGGTGAGGTGGGGGGTTGAGAGATAGATTTGTGTGTCGTCGGCATAGAGGTGGTAGTTGAAGCCGTGAGAGTGTATGAGTTGGCCAAGGGAGGAGGTATAGATGGAGAAGAGAAGGGGCCCGAGGACAGAGCCTTGAGGGACCCCAACAGAGAGGGGGAGTGAGGGGGAGGTGGTAGCATTATAGGTAACGCTGAAAGAGCGTTGTGACAGGTAGGATGAGATCCAGGAGAGAGCAGAATCTCTGAGGCCGAGGGAGTGTAGTTTTTTGAGGAGGAGGGGGTGGTCGACTGTGTCGAAGGCCGCAGAGAGGTCAAGGAGTAGGAGCACTGAATAGTGTCCATTAGCTTTGGCGGTTAGCAGGTCGTTGGAGAGTTTGAGTAAGGCAGTTTCGGTGGAGTGTAGGGGACGGAAGCCGGACTGTAGGGGATCGAGGAGGTTGTTGTCGTTGAGGTGAGAGCATAGGCGGGTGTAGACTAGGCGCTCGAGGAGTTTAGATGTAAATGGGAGCAGGGAGATGGGTCTGAGGTTGTTCGGGTCATTGGGGTCCAGGGAGGGCTTTTTAAGTATGGGGGTGATGTGTGCATGTTTCAGAGGGGAGGGGAAGTGCCTGAGGAGAGGGAAAGATTGAAGATGTGGGTGAGGGAGCGTAGGATGGAGGAGGAGGAAGGTCGTAGGAGTTGTGAGGGGATAGGGTCGAGGGGGCAGGTGGTGAGGCGGGCATCAGAGAGGGTCTTGGAGACTTCCTCGATGGTAGTAAGGTCAAAGGTGTGGAGTGTTGGGGGAGCTTCAGTATGAGGAATGTAGGGTGGGGTGGAAGAGGAGGTCAGAGCAGTGGTGGGGCCGTGGGAGAGGGGTGATGAGGGGGTAGCTGAGTGAGGGTGAAGGGGGTTGGAGAGAGTTTGAGCAGCGACGAAGTCCCTGCGGGTTATGTCGAGGGGGAGGGGGGATAAGGGGGTAGTTTTTTATATTATTTATTTATTTTGTGCACTGATACACTGTGACAGATGTGTTTGTTCACTGTACACTGACAGATGTTTTTGTGCACTGTACACTGTGACAGCTGTTGACTGATGTTTTTGGGACACCGTGACAGATGTTGACATGTGACCTGTGAAGAGCGACAAATGGTGCTTGGTGCACTGGTGTGGGATGGCTGCAGATCTGTGTAACTGATCAATAAAATCATAAGCTATCACAGATCAGCTGTCACAGTTTGCAGCATCCCCCCCGCCCCCTGCACTGAGCTTTCACAGAGCTCAGTGGCGGGAAACAGCTACAGAGGCATGTGTCTCTGTTGACATTCAGAGATGGCTGTGATTGGACACAGCCATCATGTGATCAGGAGGGCCAATCAGAGAGCTCATGTCCCGATCTGTAATGCGCTGTGTCCGAGGGACACAGCCATTACAGAATCGCACTGCTGCATAGCCTCAGGGCTGCGCACAGGCATGTGTTCTGAGGGATGTACAGGAACATCCACTCAGAACGGTGAAGCTCTAACCTGGCCTTTCATGTACATTGGCCAGGTGGGAGGTGGTTAAACTAGGTGTTTGGGGGGAGGGATCAGAAAGCAAAGGTCAGAGGGGGCTAGAACCATAATAACTAAACTTGGGGTGAGTTGGTTAGCAAAACATAATCAAAGCCAAAGAAAAACTAAGAAGGAAATAATATGTTCTGGTACAATTGAATCTCCTACCACAGTTAGAAATGGCAGCGAGGCAGGGCAATGTCATCATAATTCAACTATCCAGATATTGACTGAAGAAATGATGAGCCTTATATCAGTAAGCTGTTCCTTCCACTCAGTGTCTTACAGGACAACTTCATGAGCCAATTGGTGGATTCCCCGACTAGAAATAATGCATTGCTAGATCTGTTATTAACAAATAAGACAGATCTGGCTGCAGATATGGAAATACGGGACAACATGGAAACCAGAGATCACAGGATAATTACATTCAGCATAAATTATAGGATAAGGAGGCACGAGGGTAGTACAAAAACACTAACTTTAAAACAGCCAACGTTTCTAAACTACACTCAATACTACAAGATATTAAATGGGACCAAATCCTTAAAACATTGAACACTGAGAAAAAATGTGAATACTTTAGGACGGTCAGCAACAAGTATATCGCAATCTACCAGTAGATTAGAGCCATTTGACTGGTAGATTGTGATTGTGGCTTGCCGATCCACCATCCCAGATCATCAAACAGAGTGATATGCAGATGGACTACTTGTAAAGTCTGAGCTATAGTAGGGAGCAAGAACCGCTTAAACCGATGCCTCCTCTGTAGTGCTTGCTCCTGTCCCATGTGTAGTGATACCAACTGCACTTTACTTCTTGTCCCGGCTAGTGGTCTCCAGAGTGGTGCCAGCAGCACGAAAGAAGAGACCTTCAGAGCAGGGGCGGACTGACACCTCATGGGGCCCCCGGGCAATAGGGGATCATGGGGCCCCTGTGTCCTTGCCCAAACTCAAAAAAGCCTATGGAAAAGGTACCAGGGGCATCTCATGGGGCCCCCTACTGACCCCGGGCCCTCGGGCAGTGCCTGCCCCTGTTTCAGAGCAGTATAAAGCAATACACTGGGCGTAATAGTTAAGGGTTGCTTTCACCCTGATGCGCTGCAGTTTATCCACACCATTGGGGCAGTGCAGTATACCTGCAGCTTTCCTTTGGGTTTGCTGCGCATAGCCATAGACTTCTATTTTACCCTGTGGGTTTGATGCACTTTCTGAAAGCACACCAAAACTCCTGAATGCAGGTGTTTTGGTGTACTTTCAAAAAGTGCACTACACCTTCGTGATATAATAGAAGTCTATGACCAAGCACAGCTAAGCCAGGAAAGCCACAGATGCACTGAGCCACATCCATGGTGCAGGTAAACTGCAGCATATCCATGTGAAAGCAGCCTTATAGGGGGCTCAGAACAGTAAGGTTTAATTTATATTTGCAGTTTGGGGGTGGTAAAACCCCATAGTTAAGATTTGTTTTTTCCACCCCCACCCCAAGTACTGTACATTCCCTTTACCTTCAGTGGCCAGGGTTATACACATGTATCAGCCACAGATGGAATTATACACCCTGTCATGGTTGGTGGATGTAACACCTGCCAAGCATGACCCATTCAAGTGAATGAGGGTGCTCTGCAAGTGCCCTACAACTTTGTGCAGTACAGCAAACCAGGGGTTAAAGCAGGCAGCATTGTGTTGCTTTCGCACCACCTGCTTTAACCCCTTGGACCCTGCAGTAGCATGCAGGTGTGAGGAGCTTGCAGAATGGTCCCTTTTACTTGAATGGGTTGCAATTGGCAGGAAGTAGCACCCACCAAAAGCAACAGGGGGGTTAATTCCTGCTGCAGCATGTGCACACATGTACACCTTTGGCTGCTGCTTTAGCAGCTAAAGGGGGTAGGGATTGGAGGCAGTAAAACTGTGACTCAACCACAGGTTTTACCCCTCCCCCCCGAAGGGGGTGTGAATGAGCCCTAGAGGTGTCGCTGCTGAATGTAATTAAGGGCTTATTCACAGGCACTGCTTCTCCACTGAATGTCAAATCAAGTGTGTTTGTTTGGTGGTGAAGAGGCAATATTTTGCCTCCTTACCACCTGACTTAAACCCATGATTGATGTGCAAAGCACGTGACTGTGATACAGTAGCACAGCAATTAGAAGTTTAAATCAGGTATGAGGAGGCAACACTGATCGACATTATGTCCTGTGATCTTTGACTTCTCCCATGTTGTTCAGGTAGATCTCCACCTCTTTAAGGTTGCCTACCCGTGCTTTAAGAACATATTAAATAAAGATATTATTCCCTGTATTCCAATGGGCCATAAATACAGTATAAAAGAGTGAAGGTTAAACCTGGGTGACTAAACTTTAACATAAAAGGACATATCAAAGAGAAAAAAATGTCCATAAAGGAAGGGACATTTTCAGCATTCCAACACTGCAAAGAATGCAATAAAAAGTGTAAGAACACAATCAGAGTTGCTAAAATAGACTACAAGAGACACATAGCAGAGGAGAGTAAAAAAAACATAGAAAATGTTTTAATATATTATTAGTAATAAAAAGGAGGTTCAGAACATATTGGCCCCCAAAAGGATGGCAAAGGGAAGTTGGTTACAAATGGCAAAGAGAAGGCAACTGTACTAAATGCATTCTTCCCCTCAGCTTTTACAAGGAGGGGTATAGTAATCAAGACTGTATCATTAGTAACACATCACAGAATGTATCCTTGTGGCTAACAGAAGACAGTGTCAAAAAAAGACTAGAAAATCTCAACACAAGTAAATCACCAGGACAGGATGGCTTACACCCGAGAGTCTTCAAAGAACTATAGCCAGACCACTATACCTAATTTTAAGGACAGCATACTGACAGGAATGGTACCAGCTGATTGGCAAAGGGCCTTTGATTACCCTAGATCAGTGGTTCTTAACCTGGGTTCGATCGAACCCCAGGGGTTCGGTGAGTCAGTCTCGGGGGTTCGGCGGAGGTGACCCACACCCGACTCATATGATTTGTGATGACATGCCCCGCTTGTCCATCATTGGCTGCAGGTGGTCACGCAACATCGCTTAGCCCAGTGGTCGGCAAGCCGCGGCTCTTGTGTGCCGGGCGCCCGCTCCCCTCCCTCCTCTCGGGCGGCAGGGACTCAAATGCAATGATTGGCCAGTCTCGCTGCCACTCACATCCTGATAGCCAGTGATTGGCTGTCAGGATGTGTGTAGGCGGGGCATCGTGACGAACGTGAGAGGAGCTAGGCTCCTCTCACAGTCCGCCCTGAAGACCGGAACGGCGCGGGAATACAGCGAGAGGAACGCACGGAGCAAAGGTAAGTGAATTGACACAGGGGGGACTTGGGGACTTAATATGGGGGATGAATTAATATGGGGAATGAATTACTATAGGGGGGATGAATTACTATATGGGGGATGAATTACTATATGGGGGATGAATTATTATATGGGGGATGAATTACTATATGGGGGATGTATTACTATGGGGGATGAATTACTATATGGGGGATGAATTACTATATGGGGGATGTATTACTATATGGGGGATGTATTACTATATGGGGGATGAATTACTATATGGGGGGATGAATTACTATGGGGGATGAATTACTATATCGGGGATGAATTACTATGAGGGATGAATTACTATGGGGGATGAATTACTATATGGGGGATGAATTACTATATGGGGGATGAATTACTATGGGGGATGAATTTTCATACCGTTTGTGACAACATATCTTTGCGAGCAATCCTTTTCGAGGATGCTGGACATAAAGACGAAGAAAAGGAACAGACTTTGTTGCGAAAATGACATGAGAGTGGCACTTGCCAAGGTAATGCCGCGCATTTCTGAACTGGCCTCTGAAAGACAACAGCAGAAGTCACACTGATTTGCGGTAAATATTCATTATTTTGTTTTTGTGTGAAAATCATGTTTTAATGGTTTTGTTCTTAATGGTTTTGTTCATTTTGTGCACCTATGTATAAATATATACCTATGTTTTGAATTTTAAAAATCATATTTTATTTTTCCAATTAAGAAGGGTTCGGTGAATGCACATATGAAACTGGTGGGGTACAGTACCTCCAAAAAGGTTAAGAACCACTGCCCTAGATGTTAACCCCTTCCCAGCCAGTGTCAGTAGTACAGTATCAGCGCCTATTTTAAGCACTGATCACAGTATTAGTGGTTCCCACAAAGTGTCATTTAGTATCAGTTACTGTAAAAATGTCCATGGCAGTCTCTCTATAAGTCGCAGACCGCTGCCATTACTAGTATAAATGTTTTCTTTAGAAATTCCAGTATATGTCCCATAGTTTGTAGACGCTATAACTTTTGTGCAAACTAATTAATATACGCTTATTAGTAATTTTTTACCAAAAATATGTAGCAGAATACCATCTGGCCTAAATTTATGAAAACATTAGATTTTTTATTGGATATGTTTTATAGCAGAAAATAGACATTTTTTTTTTTTTTAATTTTCTTTTTTGCTTAAAGCACAAAAAGTAAAAAATGCAGTGATGATCAAATACTACCACATAAGCTCTATTTGTGGGGAACAAAATGACATAAATTTAATGCGTGTACAGTGTTGCATGACCACGCAATTGTCAGTTAAAGTAATGCAGTACCATATCGCAAAAAATGGCCTGGCTAGGAAAGGGGGTAAATATTCTGGAGGGCAAGTGGTTAAAAAGGGAATTTACACAAGAGATAAAAATGTAATCCTGCCACTTTCTGAAACTCTGGTTCGGCCACATCTAGAATAAGACATTAAGTTCTGGTCACCAATCTTCAGAAGGGAGGTGTGGGAACAGGAGAGAGTCCAGAGAAGGGCAACAAAGTTAATAAGGGCACTGGAGGACCTCAGTTACGAGGAACAACTGCAAACATTAAACTCATTCTTCCTGGAGAAGAGTCGCTTGAGAGGGGATACGATAGAGATACAAAAATATCTTAATGGTGATTCTAGGATAAGGAAAAAACTTTTCAATCTCAGGGAGTATAAGAAGATACACAGCCACTCAATGAAACTGGAGAAGAAGTGGTTTAACCTTAAATTACATAAGGGATTTTTCACTGTCAGTGCAGTAAGGATGAGGAACTCACTTACACAAATGGTGGTTTCAGCAGGAAGTATTGATAGTTTAAAAAAAACCCTTGGATGGGTATCTTGACGAACACAGTATGCAGAGATACGGGCAATGTTTTTGACATGAACACACACCCTCACACAGGTTGAACTTGATGGACTGGTTTCTTTATTCAACTTTACTAACTAACTATGTAACTATGAGTTGCAATTTGTCAGGCTAGGAAGAGATAAATTTCAGTCCATCTGCATTGTGTTTTGAACAGACCTAACAGTTCTTTTTAGGAATACTTTTTTTTTTCTTTTTTGTGCATCTCAGCAATAAGTTATGTTGCCATGTTGCTGCTGTTTCTTTTTTTTGGTCAATTCCTCCCCCTTCTCTTAAAGTTACGATTGCGCATAGTTCAACCACTAAAGAAACTCTTTTCTACAACTCAATCTCTTAAAATGACCACTACCCCACAATTCATCCATCAAAGAAACTCTTTTAGGCCTGGTAAGACTTTTAAGGGGAATCCCACACCCCAAAAATGGGGGTAAAAAGCATTAATACCTCTTTATAACATTGCTGACCAGAAACTATAACCATTCGGTCACCTCTGTAGCCACCAGTTCATATTTATTTAGTTGTTTTAGTACATTGAAATTATAATTTTAATTTGACACATTTAAGTTTTAGAAACTTTTTCCTATTTGCAAAAATGTAAAATTTCCTCAAAAGGTCTATGATGCCTTTTGTATACATTTTTGTTTTGTGTTACAGTGTTTTGGCACTGATAACCATGAAAACCTAATTTTTTCCACTGCTGTTTCATGATTTATCTCCTCTCTTAAGCACTCATGTGGGGTTGTTAGGCCTTTTCCTCACAGAAGCTCAGCCTTTCCCCCTTTTCCTGTGTTGATGAAGGGTGGGCAGCTGGTGACCATAAAAGCTGTGCCTCCATGGTGGCTGACAATGGAAACACTGCAATGGTGTTTAGGAAGACACCTCCCCGTGGCTTTCTACCATTTAGTCCAGTTGTCCCTTTCTTGAAAACATGCCTATTTAGGATTATTGCAAAAAGAAAAGCATTTCTGACATAAAAAATGGAAGTATTTTGGGGATACAACTTATCCTGAAAGAAAGCCTAGTATCACTTGATAAAAAGTACACATATTGTTGCTAAAACTACATAAAAAAATGTTTGCTTGACCCTCTTAAAGTGGCAGTAAACTGTAGATATCTAAAAAAAATTCCCCTGCAAGTCAATGGCATAATGTGCTAGTATGGATTGCATACTAGCTCATTATTAAATACTTACCTTAGAACAAAGCCCTCCAGTAGTGAGCGGTCACTGCTGACAGGGCTTCCATCATCCCCCAGTCTTCCTTCCAGGTCCACTGGCTTAGGTCCTCTGAATGGCTGAGCTGCGATGATATCACACCCATGCATGCACAGTCTATTTATGGCACAGAGCCCTGGAGGGACGGCATGGTAAGCCGTCCCTTCATAGCACATGCACTGGTGATGTCACCGGCTGCATCCAGTGTGAATACCTTCTAAACACCGCAAGTTTAGGAGATATTCACTGTATTGACAGGTAAGCCTTATTATAGGCTTTTTTGAACCTTTGGTGGTTCTGGCCCTGAAACACTAGTGCGCAGACATGTTGGAACAGTAAGGGGCCATCTCCAAACTGTTCCCACAAAGTTGGGAGCATGAAATTGTCCAAAATGCCTTGTTATGCTGATGCCTTAAGAGTTCCCTTCACTAGAACTAAGGGGCCAAGCCCAACCCCTGAAAAACAACCCCACGCCATAATCCCCCCTCCACCAAACCTTACACTTGGTACAATGCAGTCAGGCAAGTACCATTCTCCTGGCAACTGCCACACCCAGACACCCCCATCAGATTGCCAGACAGAAGCATGGTTCATCACTGGTCACTAGAGCATTTCCACTGCCCTAGAGCCCATGGCAGCATGCTTTACACCACTGCATCAGATGCTTTGCATTGCACTTGGTGATGTAAATCTTCAATGCAGCTGCTCAGCCATGAAAACTGTTGTGCTAATCTGAAGGGCACACAAAGTCTGGAGGTCTTTAGCTATTGACTCTGCAGACAGTTGGTGACTTCTGCACACTGTGTGCTTCAGCAAGCGATGACCCCGCTCTGTCATTTTACACTGTTGTTGTTCCCAGTTGCTTCCACTTTGTTACAATATCACTAACAGTTGACCGTGTAATATTTACTAGCAAGGAAATTTACAGATGGACTTATTGCATGGGTGGCAACCTATCACAGTACCACACTTGAATTCACTGTGCTCCTGAGAGCGAACCATTGTTTTAAAAATGTTTGTAGAGGCAGTCTGCATTCTTAAGTGCTTGATTTTTTACACCTATGGCCATGGTGGTGATTGGAATCCAATGATTTGGAGGGGTATTCCAATACTTTTTTTTTTGTTTACAAATGCTTTATTGAAAATAATAATATAAATAATAGACAAAGCGTACAGAGTATATGCAAAATGCATGCGGTCAGAAAAAAGAACCAAACAAACTGCCCAATACAGCATGGTAGACAATATAGTTTTCCATAGTAAAAGGCAGTAAAAAAAAACAATAGAACTCTATACATTTTGAAAAAATATGCCTTATAATCATACAGTAAGGTAAAACATAAATATGTGAGAACTATGGAGTAAGGATCAATATAAAGTACAGCTAGTATACCAATTGTCATTACCATACCAAAATGAAGACCAGGAAGACCATTTACAGTGGTAAATATGCATGGTATCCATGAGAGTATGGTGAATCATTTTCATCAATTGGATCTCTTCCATACACTGAATAACTTTGGGCCACATAACTGATGGGGAGCACCAGTTTAGGGTGATGGTCCAATAAATAGCACTAAATAAAGTATGTGCTAGTCGCTGAGTAGGAGGTGAGATTTCAAGTAGGTTGGCAAATAAAAAGCACATTGTGTAGGTAAGGGTCACAGAGACCCCTGTGATCTTAGCTTTTTGCCAAAGGGGTTTAAGGGCATTACAGCTCCAGAATATATGGAGATGTGCCCCTGGATGGGGCAACCTCTGAAACACAATTCTGAAACAAGAAAAAACATCTTATGCAATGTAGCCAAGGTATAATACCACCGTCTCTTTTACAGCAATAGAGCGAGTACTCTTGTGCATGTTGGAAAGAATATCAACCCAGTCCTCAGAGGAGAATTCTTGGCCAGTTTCAGCTTCCCAGTTCAACATTGCAGAAGATTTGGCTGGCAGGCTGTATTCATTTAATCATTTATATATGTTTGATATAGTGACTCTATCTCTAGAAGAAGAATTACACATTCGCTCAAATACTGTGCCCTGGTTTTCTGTACCCAAGGGATAACTTTTTGTAAAAAAGTGCCTAATTTGTAAATATTTAAAAAAACTCTGAGTGGGGAAGGTCATAATGTTGCTGAAGAAAGGAGAAGAAGCTAAATGGGGGGGGGGGGGGGGGGGGGTGTCTTGTAAGTAGGAATCTAATGTTACAAGTCTCTGATCCCCCCATCTGGAGAAATTAAGTGTGGATGAGAATGCTGGGGTACACATTGGGTCTCCAAGAAAAGTTGCTAGCCTAGGAAGTGAAGATATCAATCCAAACTTAGTTTTATAAAGGGACCATGAACAGAGAAAACAGCCAATAATCATGTTAAAGAGGCTGAGGTCTTTAGGTTTTATCGACAATGACCACAGGAGACCATTAAGGTAGACTGGTTCAATTGAGCAACTTTCAAATCGAAGCCAAGGTACTTGAGTGGATGGGATGTGCCACTGGGCTAGTTGTACCAGTCTAGCTGCTAAATAATATTTCCAAAGGTTAGGTATGCCCAAGTCTCCCTGGGATTGAGTTTTATACATACGTAGTTTGCTCAAACGGGGTTTCTTAGCTTTCCAAATGTATTTACCTCAGTTTGTATAGCCTCAATTGTTGGCTGGGAGACAGAGTGGGAGGGCTGGAAAATAGAGTAATTTGGGTAGGATAGACATCTTCACAGCTTGAACCTTGCCTAGAAAGTATATATGATATGCAGACCAAATTCATAGCCATTGTTTAATTTGGAAGAATACGAGGGGGTAGTTAGTCTGATACATTAAATGTATGGAGGGGGCTAAACGAATACCTAAATATAGAAAGGAGCCATTACACCAAGAAAAGTGAAATATATCACAAAGGTTCCCAGCCAATGATTGAGGGAGATTTATCAGAACAGGAGTACATTTCGAGAGGTTAACTCCCAACCCTGATAGGTCATGGAAAATGCGTAAAGTAGATATCAAGTTAGGTAATGACACTAAGAGTTCCTTAACTGCCTCCCGCCGGCCATATAATAAAATGACGGACAGACATCCTCCCACTGTAGCTGTGCATACACTCCCTCAGGGGCACGCGGCATGACGATCGGTGTCGCACTGTGTCCTTGGGACACAAACGATCATCTATCACAGTAAAGAACCGATGATGTCTTGTCTTCCCCCCAGCCCGGACCCCACCCCCCATTGACTTCTCCATCACATCCAACAACGCCAATATCAAACCCGCCCTGCAGGTCAGAGTACTTGGTGTCATTCTGGACTCCAACCTATCCTTCCAGCCCCAAGTCCAATCTTTAACAAACTCGTGCAGACTCCACCTCCGCAACATCGCCAAAATATGCGCGTTCCTAACCCCAGAAACCACTAAACAGCTCATCCACTCCCTCATCGTATCACGACTCGACTACTGCAACTCCCTCCTCACTGGCCTGCCTCGCCGCTGGCTATCCCCACTTCAGTCGATCCTGAATACGGCTGCCAGACTCATTCACCTATCCAACCACTCAGTTTCTGCCACCCCCCTCTGCCAATCCCTCCACTGGCTTCCGATTGTGCAACGGATCAAATTCAAAATGCTAACATTGATGTACAAAGCCGTCCACCATACTGCCCCGAACTACATCACTGACCTAATATCCAAGTACTGCCCAGCACGCACACTCCGCTCCTCACAAGACCTCCTTTTCTCTAGTTCCCTGGTCTCCTCCTCCCATGCCCGCCTCCAGGACTTCTCCAGGGTGTCACCCATCCTCTGGAACTCCCTGCCCCAACCCATCAGATTATCACCTACTCTCCTCTCCTTTAGGCGCACCCTGAAAACCCATCTCTTCAGGGAAGCCTACCCTACCCCCTGCTAACTTGACCGACCTCCTCCACTCTTCCTACCACTCCATCCCCCACAGCTATCTCCTCCTGTACCACTATCCCCTCCCTCCTAGATTGTAAGCTCCAAAGAGCAGGGCCCTCAATCCCCTTATGTTTTGCATTGTATTGGTATTGTTCTGTCACATGTTCTGTCCCCCTTTGTAATGTACAGCGCTGAGCGAACTATTGGCGCTTTATAAATACTGTATAATAGTAATAATAATAATAATGTAGGCTCTATTATGTGATCAGCTGTGTCCAATCACAGCTGATTGCATGTAAATAAGAAATGCTGGTTATCGGTAGTCCTCTCCTCACCCTGACAGTGTGTGAGGAGAGGAGAGCCGGTAAGCGGCATTCCTCAGAAGGGACATGTACACTGATAATCAGGGCACTGATGCTTAATGTATCCTCATCAGTGCCACCTATCAGTGCCTATAATTGCCACCTGTCAGTGCCCATCAATGCCACATACCAGTGTCCATCAGTGCACATCAATGCCACATATCAGTACCCATCAGAGCTGCCTTTCAGTGCCAACTATCAGGGGCCAGTCAGTAATGCCCATCAGTGCCCATCAGTGCTGCCTATCAATGCCAGTTAGTGCCGCCTATCAGTGCCACCTAACAGTGCCATATATGAGTGTTGCCTTTCAGTGCCCATCAGTGATGCCAGTCAATGCCCACCAGTAATGCCTGTCAATGCCTATGAGTACCTTCTATCAGTGCCGCCTATCAGTGCCCATAACTGCAGCCTCATTAACGTACATCAGTGAAAATTTTCAGTCTTTTTTAGTTTGTTTAGCAAAAATAAAACACCCAGTGGTGATTAAATACCACCAAAAGAAATCTCTATCTGTCTCAAAAAAATTATAAAAATTTCATATGGGTACAGTGTTCCATGAAAATTGGCCTGGGCAGGAACGGGGTAAAAGTGCCCAGTAGGCAAGTGGTTAAGGAACAATATTACATCATCAGCATTTAAACTGCTGGTCATCTTTAGTATATCTCTTAATATCTGGGTTTAGTGTGATAGAGTGGGCCAGGGGTTCTGTAGCCAGAGCGAACAGTAATGGGGATAACGGGCAACCCTGCCTGGTTCCACATCCTAATGTAAAATCTGAGTTGCAGCCTAGTAACTTTATTCTGGTCTGGGGGTGGTTTTATTGGGCACAAAAAATGTGTAGAAATGCGCCTCAAAAGCCAAATTTAGATAGAATTAGCTCCATGTAAGACCATAGGACACTGTCAAATGCCTTGTGAATGTCTAGACTCAACAGCATAACTCAATGGAAAAACAGGTTTGCATCCTGAATTATGTTGATGGCTAGACGGATATTATCTGTTATTTGTTTGGAGGGGATAAAACTCGTTTGGTCTGGGGATATAAAAGAGGTGATAACCATAGCCAGACGATTAGCCAGTAGGCATCCAAAAATGTTTAAGTCGTTATTGAAAACAGAGATAGGCCAATAGTTCTAAAGAAGGGTATGGTCTTTATCAGGTTTGAGTATGAGAGACATGTTCGCAAGGAGCACATCTTTTGGGAATTGATGACCCTTTAAAATATAATTAAACAAATTGGATAGCATAGGGCCAAGAGGGCCGCACATTTTTTATAATGTAGGACAGAAAATCTGTTAGGTGCTGGGGCTTTATACATTTTTAAATCAGCTAATATAGTAGAAATTTCTTCTACTGAGCAAGGGGCATTCAAGGAGCACAGTTATTGACCAGTAAGCTTAGGAAGAGAAAGGTTTGTTAACCAGGATAACGAGATGGATCAAGGGTGGGCTGAGGGGGAAGAAAGGAGTGTTCTATAGAAGTCTGAAAATATCTGAAGAACCTCTTTTGGGTGCGTTGCCATCTGACCAGCTGAGTTTCTAAGTTTATATACATGTGGTGGTTGGAGGGAGTTGGTGGAGTTTCTTTGTAAACATTGCAGAAGCTGAATTACTGTACAGGAGGAAGCAATCTTTCAACCAACGCAGAGCTTTTTCAGTTTGTTCAGCAAGAATGGTATCTAATGCAAGCCTCTTATTATTCATTTGGGTTAGAATTTCAGGTGAGTGGGATTGACTATAGAGATGGTACAATTTATCTTGTGTGAGGGAATGGATCTCCTCGAGTTTACGTCTCTTTCTGGCAATCTCTGTAATTATTATTATTTATTTTATTTCAGGTACTTTACGCAGTGCTTTACACATATATATTGTACATTCACATCAGTCCCAAACCCTCAAGGGGTGTACAATCTAAGGTCCCTAGCTTATATTCATACATACACATATTAGGGCCAATTTAGACAGGATCCAATTAACCTACCAGCATGTCTTTGGAGTGTGGAAGGAAACCGGAGTACCCGGAGGAAACCCACACAGGCAGCACATGCAAAGTCCAGGCAGGTGGTGCCGTGGCTGGGATTCGAACCAACAACCCTAGTACTGCCAGGCGGAAGTGCTAACCATTTAGCCACTGTGCCCTCTTTACTGCTTTATTGGCGGCCCAAAGAGAGGTTGAAGAAATGTTATCCACATCATTAGTACAAAAATAGTTTACCAGGTGATCTGTCAATTGATTGAGGATATCAGGGTCTGTGAGAAGGGAATCATTTAAGCGCCAGGAGTTCCTGGAGGGAAGCCTATTAAGGAAGCGTGGAAAAAACTATGGGATGATACGACCATGAGCAAATGTGGATGGATACATAAGAGGAGTTAGGAAGGAGGATGGGGGAACAATAGAGATAATCAATACAAGAATGATTATCGTGTGGAGGAGAGTAATATGTATATTCTCAGCACCCACATTGTAGGCCCTCCAAGAATCAATCAGCTGGTGAGTTATAAGAGATCACAAAAGAGTCTTAGGGAATGCATTGGCAGTACTTACAGTTCGGCTTCTGTCTAGTGTAGAGTGCACCACCAAGTTGAAATCCCCTCCA
The DNA here is from genome assembly GCF_062004578.1 of Staurois parvus. NCBI lineage: Eukaryota > Metazoa > Chordata > Amphibia > Anura > Ranidae > Staurois > Staurois parvus. The sequence continues at coordinate 16,911,548 of NW_028317949.1, forward strand.
ACCACCAAATGGGGTGAGCTATATTTATCTAGAATAGAGAAGAAAGATTTTTAAAAAGTAGCCTTATGCCCCGTACACACTATAAGAAAATCGTCTGATAATCGGATCGTTAGTACACAGCTTTTGAGAGCCGATCACGACAATTCGTACAACAATATCCGAAGGGACAAGCGCAAAATTTTTTCTCGGACGATTTTCGTTTAATCAGTACAGTATTCGTCTGAAAATACAATACAAATACAACGCAATGCATGACATCACTTTCGAAATTCTTTTCTTTCATAGCAGAATTTTCATACCTTTTCACTTTCGATGTGAGACTAGCAGACGAAAAAAAACGACCAATCGTTCGTCCAATATTCTCATCGTGTGTATGGGGTATTAGGTGCATAGATTGATGCAATTATGATTGCTTTACCCAGCAAGGTGCCCTTGATAACCAAAAATCAAGATGGCAGCCCCCCTAGACTTGGACCCAAAAGTAGTGTAACACACCTGTCTATAGGATTTGTCAAAATATGAGGGATGATTATTGGTGGAAAGTGTGTCTCCTGCAAAAGGATAATATCTGCCCCATGCGTTTATAGGTGTGAAAGGCCTTCTTACGCTTTTGGGGGGAGCTGAACCCTCTGACATTGTGTGAAATTATGCAAAGACTCATGGCAGGTGATAGAAATATATATCAGAAGGGCATGTCTGGGTCCGAGTCAGGGGACGCCCCATAGGGTAACATACTAGCACCACCATAGTGAGACAGCAAACAAGTAAGGGAGTTATCCCCCATGGTTACTTTATGTAAAGATAGGAATATAAGGCACAAGGTTAACAAGACAATAACAGACAATGTAAACCAAGAATATAAATATACTAGGAGAAAAACATTGCAAACGGGGTCAGGAGCCATAAGGGGCTGACCAGAATATATCACTTAGGTGGACTATACAGTCAATTAATATTAATATATATATATATATATATATGTATATATATATATATACACACAAATAGCCCCTGAGGAAGTGACAGCAGTCACAAAACATGTCAGGTCAATTCCCCAGCGTCAGAATGTCCCTCATCCCCCCCCCCCCCCACAGGATCATCCTGGTGGTCTTTTCCATGCCTCATCACTGGTTGTGCTCCTTCTGTATATAGTGGGACATTCGTTGCGGGGATATTACTAAATAGGTTTTTAATATTTTGGTCTATATGTGACAATATGTCAAATAAAGCAATATTGATTTAATTTATATGTGTACTTAGTCTTTGTGCCTATAAAGTCCATTTTTAGTGTTTCTGTTTCTTCTGACTATACAGTCAATTACCCTATAGAAAAACCCAAAATGGGAATAAAGCATGTTAGTGGTAAAGCAGACCAGAGATAACATATCCAAAGAATGAGTCTGGTATGTAGACAAATAACAATAGTATGAGTCTGTCAAAACACCAAGTGCAGGAAAATGTAGAGTAGGGGGAAATCTAAGTGGGTGCGCCTAGACTTCTGTTAAAGTGGGAACTATAAAGTCCTCAGGATCATCTGTGCATGTCGAACTTGATATTGTGTTCCCCAATCGGGGGTGCAAAATGAAAGGTATGAAGGTGATAGATAGATCTGTGGGTCAAGCCATTAGGTTCTTAGGGTCTTGTCGTCGTCTGCTGCAGTCTCGTTTTGGTGAAGGGGTTGCCCAGATTGAAGACTGGTGAGGGTTAGAAGGCATCTTAGGAAGTGCTTCTGCTTCAAGTAAGCCCAGTTTCACTAAGAGTTCTTTTCCTTCTGTGACTGAAAATAGTGTAGGTGGTGCCATTGTGAGGAACCTGCAGCTTGAAGGGGAATCCCTAACAATATCAGATCCTAGCAGACTGAAGGACCAAGGTGACTTCCTTCACCCTGTGACTTTTTTTCAAACATTGCTTGGCAAATGTCTGGATAAAGCTGGATTGAAACCTCATCTAATTGGATTTGTGGGGTATTGCAGGATGCCTGGAGTATCTCTTTGATTAAAAAAATCTTTAATGCATAACACAGTGTCCCTGCGAGGCTTCTCTGGGGGTGGCTTAGGCCTAAGGGCTCTATATATCCTGTCACAGGCAAAAGATATTACTGGAGTACCTGGAAACAAAGACAGGAATAGCTTGTGCACCGCAGAGAGCAAATCTGTAACTGTCTCTGGGAGTCCACAAATGCAGATGTTATTGCATTTATTTCTATTGTTAAGGTCTTGTAAATGTGCTTGTAATTGCAGCACAGTCTCAGATAATGTTTCATGATCTTTGCAAAGATCAGAATATGCTAGATGGAGTTTGTCATGTTTGGTTTCAAGCATATCAGTCCTGCTACCTAGTGCTGCCAGTTCCTGGAAGAGAATGGTTTGAGATTTACTAAGCTCCGTCTGGAACTTGTAGGCCATCTTTTCATAAATTGCAGTCAGACTTTCATGAAGATCTGCTTTTGTTAGTTGTACTGGGTCTCACTGTCTGCCGAGACTGCCAGTGAAACGTCTGGTGCAGGAGTGTATGCAACTGCTGGGAGCCGTCTTGGGTCATCTTAATTTGTTCCCTCACCCAGAGAAGATAGGTTGTTAGCGGGTTTTTTACATTGGTTCTTAGGCATTGGCATGCGCTAGTTGTTCTGCCAGGGGCACATATGAAGATTATGGGAATCCAAGAGCTATCTGGGTCTGGGGAATCGAAGGAAGTCTCCTTCGCCCGTGGAGCTCTAACTACTGACTTCCATCTAGCTTCATGCCACGCATATGCCCCCCTTTGTCCCTATACTTTTGACAATATAGTATATATGCTCAAAAAAATTAAAGGAATACTTTGAAAACACATCAGATCTCAATGGGGAAAAATATCATGCTGGATATCTATACGGATATGGACTGGGTAATGTGTTAGGAATGTAAGGATGCCCCATCGTTTGATGGACATGAAAATTGCCAATTTACAGAGGAATGAATTCAAAGACACCCCAAAAATCAAAGTGAAAAAATGATGCAGCAGGCTAGTCCATTTTGCTGAAATTTCATTGCAGTAACTCAGAATGGTACTCAGTAGTTTGTATGGCCCCCACATGCTTGTATGCATGCCTGACAAGGTCGGACCATGCTCATAATGAGACGACGGATGGTGTCCTGGGGTATTCCCTCCCAGATCTGGACCAGAGGATTACTGAGCTCCTGGACAGTCTGACGTGCAACCTGGCAGCATCGGATGGACTGAAACATGATATCCCAGAGGTTTTCAATTGGATTTAGGTCAGGGGGCCATTCAATTGTATAATTTTCTTCATCCTCCAGGAACTACCTGCATACTCTTGCCACATGAAGCCAGGCATTGTCATGTACCAGGAGGAACCCAGGACCCACTGCACCAGAATAGGGTCTGACATGGGTCCAAGGATTTCCTGCTGAAATCGAATAGCAGTCAGGGTGCCTGTAGAAGTCTGTGCATCCCTCCATGGATATGCCTCCCCAGATCATCACTGCCCCACCATTAAAACAGTCATGCTGAATGATGTTACATGCAGCATAACATTCTGCACGGCTTCTCCAGACCCTTTCAAATCTGTCACATGTGCTCAGGGTGAACCTGCTCTCATCTGTGAAAATCACAAGGTGCCAGTGGCGGACCTGCCAATTCTGGTGTTCAATGGCAAATGCCAATCGAGCTCTATGGTGCCGGGCAGTGAGCACAGGGCCTACTAGAGGACGTTGGGCCCTCAGGCCACCTGCATGAAGTCTGTTTCTGATTGGTCAGAGACATTCACATTAATGACCTTCTGGAGGTCATTTTGTTGGGTTCTGGCAGTGCTCATCCTGTTCCTCCTTGCACAAAGGAGCAGATACCGGTTCTGCTGATGGGTTAAGGACCTTCTACAGCTCTGTCCAGGTCTCCTAGAGTAACTGACTGTCTTCTGGAATCTCCTCCATGCTCTTGAGACTATGCTGGGAGACACAGCAAACCTTCTGGTAATGGCATGTATTGATGTACCATCCTGGAGGAATTGGACATGCCTGTGCAACCTCCTGTAGAGTCCAGGTATCACCTCATGCTACCAGTAGTGACACTGACCCTAATCAAATGCAAAAATAGTGAGAAACAGTCAGAAAAGATGAGTATGGAAAAAATGTCAGTGGCCTCCAGCTGTAAATCCATTCCTGCTTTTGGGTCATCTCATTGTTGCCCATCTAGTACACCTGTTAATTTCATTTGCACCAAAGCAGCTGAAAATGATTAGCAACCCCCTCTGCTACTTAAGTGACCAGATCAATATACCAGGAGTTTAACCAGTTACCGCCCGGCCAATAGCACAAAGGCGGCCAGGCGAGCAGCTCGTCCATCCGGGTGGATGCCATATGGCGTCCTATGAGGCATGCGCACTGCGCCTGCCTGCAGAGCCACGCAGCTGCGCGATCTGTCACTGACCGTGTACCTCGGACACAGGCGATGACAGATCTGTGTGCCGACCCGTTGCCAGTACCATGTGACCTGCTGTGACCAATCACAGCAGGTCACATGACAGTTGTATACAATGGATGGCTTCCTTTCATGCCATCCATTTTATACAAGTGTGGCTAGTTGTGAATGGTCACAGCGATCACATGCACACGCTGGGCCAATCACAGCCCAGCTGTGTCATGTGATTAGCTGTGGCCAAATCACAGTTAAGCGCAAACAAAAAACCCTGAATGAATCGATTTAATTCAGGTAAATACTTGCTTATAGCAAAGTAATTCTTTGCTATAAGCAAATTGTGTAAAAAAATAAAATAAAATACTGATCACTTCCCCAAAGTAGTACAATGTTACTATGGTAACATTATACTACTTTGGTCATATTGAAATATGAAAAAAAAACTTAAAAAAGAGAAACAAATTTAATAAAAAAAATAAAAAATAATTAAAAAACTATCCATTTTTTTTTCGTACTGTCACCAGTCAGTGTCCCTGATTACCTCCATGCCAGTTATATGATGATGCTCTGCTGTACTGCACTGCTGACAGTATGTAAAAACCAAAAATTGTGAAAATCATTTTTTTTATGTCTTCATTTCCAAAAAAATTACAACTTCAAAAAACTCACCATGCCTCTTATGAAATACATCGGACTGTCTAATTTGCAAAAAGTGGTCATTTGGGGGATATCTGTACTGTTCTGACATTCTTGGACCTCAAGAAATTAGATTGGCTGTCAGTACTTCAGAATTGATCAATTTTCAGATATATTCCATAGTTTGTGAACTCTATAACTTTCCTACAGACTAAATGATACATTCTAATTTGGGTTATTTTCACCAAAGAAATGTAGCAAAATACATTTTGGCCTAAATTTATGAAGAACAATTATTTATTTGCAAACTTTTATAAGAGAAACAAAGAAAAACGTGGGTCTTTTTCAAATTTTTTTTGTTAATTTAGCACAAAATAAAAAACCCCAGTGGTGATTAAATACCACCAAAAGAAAGCTCTGGTTGTGTGAAGAAAATTATAAAATTTTAGTTTGAATGACAATTGCGCGGTCATACAACATTGTACCCAAAGTGTGAGAGCGCTGAAACCTGAAAATTGGCCTGGGCAGCAAGGGGGTAAAGTGCCCTGTATAGAAGTGGTTAAATTACTTGATGCTATTCTAACTATTAAAAAGTGTTCCTTTATTTTTTTGATTAGTGTAAAAAAAATATATATATATATATATATATATACACACACATATATATACATGGGTCATGTGTTCAATTCCCAACCATGGTGCCTCCTGCATGGAGTTTGCATGTTTTCCCTGTGCTTGCGTGGGTTTCCTCTGGGTACTCTGGTTTCCTCCCACACTCCAAAGACATGCTGGTAGGTTAATTGGCTCCTGTCTAAATTGTCTTAGTTTCATCCCTGGCCAAGCAGGATCTACTGCATGGTAGGGGTTGAGGAAAGACCTGCCAACCTACCCTGTAAAATAATTGCTAAGAGAATTGGAAAAAGTCGCTTACAAGTGACAGTCCATGCAATCACCAAGGGTCAGATACGACTGAATGAATATATATATATATATATTTTTTTTTTTCCCCATCAAAACCACACTGTGTTTAAAAAAGAAAAATAATGAGTCTCATTTGTCTTTTTCTCCTTCATTTCTCTCATTATATATTTGTCAGTTTTCATTTGTTTTCATTTTGAATATTAAATAATTACGTTTTTGAAAAGACCAATATAGTTCAGAATATTATCAAAATTCTAGTTTAAAAAAAAACATATTTTTGGGTATTACCTGATAATGTAAGGAACAATGTTCTTATGGGAGAGTAACATTTTTATTTTTTTTTTAACATATAAAACCTGAAAATTACTATACCACCATTATTGTGAACAGTTGATATAAACATGGGGCATTTACCTCTGAATGTAGTTAGATAGGAATAATGTAGTTCAGCTGTCAGGATTTTGTTTTAAATGTAAATTTGAAATTGCCTTTCTATATTGATATATTAAAATGTATCCATAATAATTATTAAAAAATCAATATGCTCTCATTATCTGAATTGGTAACATGACTTCAAGCTAAAATGATTTTGAGAAGACCAATATTTGCTTTTGTACTGAAATGATGCATTGATCATTTTAGTGATAATTTGCTTCTCAGTGATATGTCATGTGTAAATATGTGTCTCATAAATGTTGAGATAATATAATTAGACCAACTAGTGGGTACTAATCTATATACATAAGTCCAATAACTTACTGGAATTCCTTCAGTTATAGTTACACTGCCTGGAAGCATTATCAACAAATATTTTTTAATGTAATTTATTTCAACCATCCTTCACAATGAATTAAACAAAGAAATTGACTGCTAAGTGGGAAAAACATTTTTAAAAAATGTGTGTGTTCCACACATATGAAAAAACTGTCTATATTGACATGTTATTGGTAGTTTGTGTACTTGTTTACCTTAAAACTAGAGATCAATAATGAGCCCAAATAAAGGTTGGTGAGATTTGCATTGCACTAAATGTGTTGATGTGATGATGATGTGATTTAACAAAACAAGGTCAATGTTCTATTTTCTTAAGATATGTACTCATGTGAATCCTTGGTAAATATTTATATAGCATTGGTTAGTTTTTTTGCATGCTATATCATTTATCAGTACCAATATCTGTGGAAATGTATTAAAGACCAAAAAAAATCATACATACATTAGTTAAAATTCTATTTTTTTTTTTAAAGGAGGGCATAAACCATTTTCGGAATTCATGAATATTCGTCTTATGACCTTTTTGAAATTTCCAAAGCAATCTATTTTGTCTGCCACTCCAAATCAATGAAGATGCAATGAGCCCTGGAAAGAATATACTTTGCTCTTTTGGAAGTCAATATGAAAAGCTGATGGAAATTCATAAGGATCTTAGCCATCACAATGTATCTATACTCCCTCAGTGGATTTATATGTTATATATTTTGTTATGTGGCTGATAAATCCCATTTAGAAACAATGAACTGGTAAATGGAAAAATTACTAAAGGAGGTTGATCATGTAAAAGATGCTACAGAAATATACACATTTGATGCATTTTGCTAAATATATGCTTGATAGGATAGAATTTTATATTAATTTATTTTCCCTTTAAGCTATTTTCTTTCAGCTATTCATTTTAAGAATGTGGGATATTTCTGTATTGTGTATTAAATGTGGAAAATAAAACCAAACACAACATTTACCGTATTTAGAAGAGTCTATAGCCAACACTTGAAGCAGGTGTTTATTTGGGAAAATGCTTTTAATTTTTTCTTCTTTTATATTAGTTGACATGCAAGGTTATATGTTATTACAGCATCTTATATTTGTAAAGCATAATCATATACCATTTCATGGTATAAAAGGCATACATAAGACATACCTACATTAATACAAAAAGGTTGGGTATACACATTAGTACACCTATAGGTCCAGATTACGTTCTGTGAGCATTCTGGGCAAAATATTTTGTGGGAACTCCAAGCCATTTTGAACAGATGGAAATAGATAAAATAATGAGAGGCTGAACATGCCTATGCTACACATTAATAGTTCTTGGAAGAGGTTTCTCTTTCCTTTTATTAGCATAGTTCACATTCATATGCAAATATCTGTGGAGTTTTTTTAAACCCATGAACCTAAGATTGCACAGGGAGGGAATCATGAACGTAATTAGAATGTTGGGACACAGTCTGATAAAGACAGGTTCTTTTGGTATAAATCTGAACTCCAGGCACAAACATTTTCAAACTCAGATTTGTTTCCTTGTAAAAGTAACGGTGACTGTGCTCTACATAGCTTGTGCAGAAAGCAGGGTTGTCAGAGGGGCCCATTAGGCTCCACCAACTTCAGGCTACTTCAGAAAAGCACAGAAGGAGGCAGAGACAAGACAAGTCACCCTGAACAAAGAGGGAGAAAGAGCAACTGTGGCTGATCTTTATTACAGGAAGCTCCTGCACACTTTGAATTGCTGAACAGTTATAGAAGAACTACACAAACCACACCAAGATTCAAGAAGAAAACACAAGACTCTTGTATTTAGACAATGTGGTTTATTTACTAAAGGCAAATAGATTTTGCAAGTGAACTTATATTATTTTTCCCAGAGCACAGAAAATGTGGTGAAGTTCTGATAATTTCCATCATCCAATCTTGTGCAATACATTTTTTTTTAATTTTCTCTGAACTTGATTGGGTATATTTTACAAAGTGAAGTTTCAACTCCATTTATTAAGCTCTGGAGATAATGAGTACAACTGCAAAAGTGCACACACTTTTTTGTCTTTAGTAAATCAACCCTGATACATCCTTATTCCAGAGTTCAGCTTTAAGGGTCAGGAGGAGAGTAATATGGAAGATCTTGTAGGTAGAGGAAACAAACATAGTGGTAAGCATGCTAGAAGCAAAAAAATAGATGCTGTACAGGGATTGCATAGTATAGAGGCAAAAGAGAGAAACAGTACAGTTAGGTACTGGGTACGAAGGAGAGTTGAGAAACAGAAAAGAGGTGAATAGAGAAACAGTATGGGTAGTGTTAGAAGCAGATAGTAGAATCACTACTTTAAAATGCTGGAAGTAGAAAGGAGGAGGATTACAGAGAAGCACAAGCACTGCAAAAAAATAAAAAATGGGGGCTAGGAGAGGGGCAATATGAGAGGAAATTGCCTCCCCTCTATTACTTCCTGAATCAATAAAGTAGTGGTGCCCAGCTTATAAGCTAATGGCAAAAGATATGCATAATATGCGATGTGTTTTGTCATAAAACCTTGGCGATGTCAAGGGAAACATTTCAAAATAGGGGCATCACGAACATGTATTACCTACAGACTATAGATGATAAATATTTATTTATGTTGTTAAAGTCCAATTATGAACTATTTTTTTAATGCCCCCTCCCAGACAGATTACTAAATAAAAATAATTTTTCTTGGAATGTCTCCCCAGCAATCCTCCAGTACCTCTTCTCCTCCACAAGATGTCCTCAATCATCCTAGTTTAATGGCTCTCAATGAAGAAGATGGATTTTTGACGAACGCGGTGTCAGACCACTGCCCATTTCACCAACTTGTGACAATTGACTGGTCAACCGCACACTGCACTGTCACTGATATGCAACAATGAAACGCTCAGTCCTACCCTGCACAAAAAGATTTTTTAGCTCTAGAGACCACAATCTACATGCCAGCTGGCTGAGAGCAATTATCATTGGGTTTAGTTAACTAAGCAATAAACCCTTTAAACTGCCACCACCTAGTTTACTGGAAAGTAGGAAACTTTCACAAAATTATCAATAACAATTATGATTTTAAAATATACAGTCATGGCCGAAATTGTTGGCACCCTTGATATTTTTCCTGAAAATCAAGTATTTCACACAAAAAAGGTATTGCATTAACACATGTTTTGCTATACACATGTTTATTCCCTTTGTATGTATTGGAACAAATATAAAACAGAGGCAGAAAAGCAAATATGACATAATGTCACACAAAACCCCAAAAATGGGCTGGACAAAAGTATTGGCACCCTTAACTTAATATTTGGTTGCACACCCTTTGGAAAACATAACTGAAATCAGTCGCTTCCTATAACCATCAATAAGCTTCTGACACCTCTCACCCGGAATTTTGGACCACTCTTCCTTTGCAAACAGCTCCAGGTCTCTCTTATTGGAAGGACACCTTTTCCCAACAGCAATTTTAAGATCTCTCCACAGGTGTTCAATGGGATTTAGATCTGGGCTCATTGCTGGCCACTTCAGAACTCTCCAGCGCTTCTTTGCCATCCATTTCTGAGTGCTTTTTGACGTATGTTTGGGGTCATTGTCCTGCTGGAAGACCCAGGATCTTGGACGCAAACCCAGCTTTCTGACACTGGGCCCTACAGTGCGACCCAAAATCCTTTGGTAATCCTCAGATTTCATGATGCCTTGCACACAGTCAAGGCACCCAGTGCCAGAGGCAGCAAAACAACCCCAAAACATCATTGAACCTCCACCATATTTTACCGTAGGTACTGTGTTTTGTTCTTTGTAGGCCTCATTCCGTTTTCGGTAAACAGTAGAATGATGTGCTTTACCGAAAAGCTCTATCTTGGTCTCATCTGTCCACAAGACGTTTTCCCAGAAGGCTTTTGGCTTACTCAAGTACATTTTGGCAAACTGTAGTCTTGCTTTTTTATGTCTCTGTGTCAGCAGTGGGGTCCTCCTGGGTCTCCTGCCATAGCGTTTCATTTCATTTAAATGTCGACGGATAGTTCGCGCTGACACTGATGCTCCCTGAGCCTGCAGGACAGCTTGAATGTCTTTGGAACATGTTTGGGGCTGCTTATCCACCATCCGGACTATTCTGCGTTGCAATCTTTCATCAATTTTCCTCATCCGTCCACGACCAGGGAGATTAGCTACAGTGCCATGGGTTGCAAACTTCTTGATAATGTTGCGCACTGTGGACAAAGGCAAATCTAGTTCTCTGGAGATGGACTTGTAACCTTGAGATTGTTGATATTTTGCCACAATTTTGGTTCTCAGGTCCTCAGACAGTTCTCGTCTCCTCTTTCTGTTGTCCATGCTTAGTGTGGCACAGACAGACACACAATGCAAAGGTTAAGTGAACGTCTCTCCTTTTTATCTGCTTTCAGGTGTGATTTCTATATTGCCCACACCTGTTACTTGCCCCAGGTGAGTTTACAGGAGCATCACATGCTTGTAACATTCTTATTTATCCGCAGTTGTGAAAGGGTGCCAATACTTTTGTCCAGCCCATTTTTGGAGGTTTGTGTGACATTATGTCGAATTTGCTTTCTTTCCTCCCTTTTTTTGTTTTGTCCCAATACACACAAAGGGAATAAACATGTGTATAGCAAAACATGTGTTAATGCAATACGTTTCGTGAGAAATACATGATTTCCTGGAGAAATATCAAGGGTGCCAACAATTTCGGCCATGACTGTATGTCTGAACAAACACTGTCACAACAGATAGGTATATTCAGAGATTTATCATGATGTAGCGCTCTTCAAAAGACAGGGATTCTTTAAACCCCCTGGCGGTATTCCCGATTGTAGCTCGGGGTTAACTTTCAGTACAAAAAGCGGTAACCCTACAGGGATTACCCTGTAGCGTTGCTCTGGGATTCCCTCTATCACTTACCTTGTCTTTTCCTCCCGCGATGTCCCCCATGCAGTGTCCCTGGCCATCTCCTCCGGCCAATGCCGGCATCTGTCTTCCGGGTTCCGATCCCTGCGAGTGTCGGGACATACAGAACTTATGGGGGACGGAACCGGCGGGAAATTTAAAAATGTTAAAAAGTGACATTCACTAATACACTAAAATAACATAGTATAACATTACTGTATGAAAGCATTTCACATACATTTTGCCCTGAGTGCTTTGTCCTGTGCCCTGCCTGCATTTTTACTGTTCTTTCTGCCTTGAAACTGAGAAACGTCCATGGCGTCCAAAAAGCGTCCCTTTAGGTCAAAAGCGGTTTTAGACCAGCTAGAGAACAGCGATAGTAAATTAGAACTACTTGCAGAACTGAGATATTTCCATGCAAAAAAATGTACCGCTTTGAGCACAGAAATATTGACATAATCAGAAAAGATGAAAATGGTGCAAATAAAATATTTACAAAAAAAGGTATTACAAAGAAACAAAGATACAATAATGCAACAGAGAAATAAAAAGGAGCTGAAATTGGAAATACTTGTAAGTTCTGGTTTCAGCAGACTTCAGTCAATAAGCAAGGTGATATATTGGCTCTCATAACTTGACAGATCTGCCTTTGTTGATGGTACATAAGAGCTATCCAATGTGGTTGCAATCCACTTTTCTTTGGCATCCAGGGGGTATTAAAATAGACCCTCTGACCAATTAAGTGTTATGGTCCGCTAACCTGCATATTATTGTCCAGCATTAAATTAGCTTTGAAATGGATATAAATATGCCAGGTTTGGGATGTCTACTTTACTAGGAGGGAAAAAGTGAGCCAGTAGTTCCCCATATGGTCTACTATAGGGGTGTTTGGATTTAAAATGCTACAAATTAATCGTTGGAGTTATGTCCTTATTTTTGCTGTGCTATTATTTACTGAGTTATGAAATATACTGAAGTTTAAGTCTTGACTAATAACCAGTCTATCAGTAATGTGTATTGCTATGCTATTTATGATAGGGAGGAGAGCTGGCAGTTATCTGTTAAAACTCCCATCACTAAAGCGGGCAAGTAAGACAGCTTTATGGGGAATTGGGATGTGACTTTGTAAGAGGTGTCTGGTTATGGATTGTAGAAACTGAAAGGGGAGGGGGGAGTCACTGTTGCTTTGCCTCTTCTTCTGACAAAATGGCAAGGATGAACTGAGCAAAATGGCTGCCACATACTACTTTCCATGGGCACACAATTGTTAGATTACATTTTCCTCCAAGACCATAGCATTGTTCTTATTATGATTTATAAATGTATACACAAAGATACAACATAATTTGAAAGTTTCCAAGGCTGCCAAGAAAATTGACAGTTGGTGGCTAGGTCAGAAATATTATCAACGTTTTAGCACTGCATGCATCCATTAACTGGCAACAAAACAGCTGTACTCAAAAGTATCAGTAGGCAACAATTGAAATGCCTTTATAGCTCATCAGTTCAGAGCAAACCATAAATGATGGCCCTAGAATTACTGATACTACTCTGAAGTTTACAGCAATATACAGTAAAAAATGTGTGGCACAATTGTGGTTTACATACATGTGCATGCCCTTTGTGTGCAGAGTAATGGATTTCCTTTTAATTTTTAAAATAATTTTCTGTTTTTATTTTACACTTAACATTATTGCTATTACAAGGGGGCTAACAAACCCCCTATGTGATATCATTGATCAGGTGACAGGTCCTCTTTATGAACATAGCAGTGCTCTCAATCAGCTATACACCCAATTTTCTCCTCTGAAGTTTTGTGAGCACTTCCAATTCACTCACTGCAGAGGAGATGTAATTGGTCTCCTCCAGCTCACCATTCTGACAATAGATGTTTAAGTACTGGACTCCTGGAAGAAGCAAGAGAACCTGAGAACTACCAGGAGGCACGGGGGGCAGGTGTCAGTCATATAGAAGTGATTTGGGCAGTAGATCAACTGTCCATAATACTTACATAAAAGCCCAGAGCTCAAAGAAATACAATTTAAATAGGCTGGCAGCTGCTACTGCCATGAGCCTATTTTAATTTATTCACTTTTTGGACATTCAATTCACATGTAAAGAGCTGAACTAGTTAGGGAACCACAGAAGGACACAGCAGTGTAAAATTGTCCAGCAGCAGGACATTTTTAAAGAGGGATAATAGTACAAAATGTACAAGAGAAACAGAGTACTGGAAAGCATTTTACTACACTAATTAGGAGACTGCAGATGATATAATAGTGCCAAATTATCCAGTAATGTGAAATTGGCAGCAGGGCAATTTTATTGAGCGAGGAATAAACCAATTTTGCTAGGAGCAAAGGGTTTGATTTTCTAAAAGCAAATAGGCTGATCACTTTGCAAAGAGAAATTTTCACTTTACAAGGGGACTTTCCCTTTAGCTAAATGAATGAGTTTAAATTCTGCTGACTTCTAACTTGCTATAATGTGCAAGCAAAAATACTGTTCTTTTTTTTCCTTGCACATGATTAGAAATTCTTTGCACAGTTAATTTTCACCACACTCACTAAGCTAAGGGAAAAATCAATTTGCAAAGTGAACAGCCTATTTTCTTGTAATAAATCAACCCCAAAGAATACAATCTTTGGTTTTATTACAAGAATTTAATCAGTGCAGAAAAAACAGCAATGTAAAATTGACTAGCAGCAGTAGCATGCTGTGATCAAAACACAGCTCCAAGAAAAGACAGTCAATAACAAGTAAATGTTCCACTTTAAGTACCCCAAACTTAAAAAAGGCCCTATAAAGTAAAATAACAATCAAAATCCACAAAATAAATGAAAACCCCCAAATACCACACCTAAAACAAAAACCTGCTTTTGCAGCAAAAAAGGGAGTTTAACTTGAAATAAAGGCCATATCATTATAAAACAAAAACAATAGGTCCCAAAGCACCACCCTCAAAACAAAACCTATTTTTTAAAGGAAAGTCTTGCAGCAAGAAACGTTTGCTAGGGGTTTAACAGTAGCTAAAAGTAACCTTGACCTCAAGCCAAACACAAAATAAAATAAAAGACCCTAATAATATAAATATAAAAGGCAGCAAAAAAGTTGATTGTCCAAAGAGCTAACAATCAGAATTAATGTACCAAAAGACTCCCCCAGTGGTAATGTATTGCAGCAATGAGATATTACATGTATATTCAAGAGAACATTTTTGTAAAAGAATTATCAGCTTTATTACATACACATATTTTGTATAAAATACATACATTTTAAAGGAACATCGCTCTGACATCATTCTTACAAAACAACGTTCTTCACAAGGTCAAAGACCACTCAGGAAGGAATAGAAAATTATTCCAATGTGTTTCGATCATTCCACATTTTAGATCTTCTTTAAGGGGCATAAAAATAAGGAAAGTTTCTGGTAAACATGTAAACAGTAACAGGTGAATATACCAAAAATAAACAATTGGTCAATGGAATTTTTGTCTCATAACCAAAGATAATACAAAAACATATGTTAGAGCAATTATAGAATGGATGACATCTGGGATGAGACACATTGATCCATGTCCCGGCGTAATGTACCATCCAAAAAGCAAGAGTGGTCAGATGTAAATCATCAGGAACCAATGGCAACTAGGAAGCACCAAATAACCCCCTAATTGGACTGTAGGTAGTATAAAAAATGAAATTAATTAGATTAAAAAAGGAAATAAAAAAAGTAAATCAAACTAATTGAATAGACCTGCTGCGGACTAAATTCAAAATGATCCATAAAAAATAGAAAATGGAACTGACCGTGTCAAAATCAGGCCAATATGCAAAATAGATGGGATTTCACTTGATGATAAATGTGACAACTCAATGCAATAAAGTGGAAGGTTGAGATACTATTTCCGTCAAAAGATGGAGATATAGGGGGTGTGCATGCACGGCCGGCTCCGGAGATGGACGCTCAGCGAGGAGAGCTCCGGCCTCCCGCCAGCCTGACAGCGGCACACTCAGACCCTAGGGAATCAAACCACCGCTGACTGCTCACTTACCCCTCGCCATCCGAAGGGGTGATGACCCGCCCCCGCAAGACCCCAGGGAATCCAGGGAAAATTACTAGATTCTTCCCTGCAATCTCCTCAGGCTCCCAAGATGGAGCTGGCTGCACAGCAAACGGTCTCACAGCACAGCAGGAGGAGAACACAGGATCGCAGACAGCATCACCCAGATGCCAGGCTGAGGAGATCATTATACCCAGGGGACCCGGGTGAGTTGTCTCCCCCCCTGTTCCCCACATCTAATAGCCCTGCTAAATCCAGGCCCAGAATAGACACAGGATCACCCCTGACAGACAGTCCTCCCCACCAGCCGCAATTCAGACAGAAAGCACTCTATCTTTAATTGAATCCTACCCTGCCTCTGACCAGCCTATCACAGAGATTGCCATGAAAAACATGCTCCTATCTCTGCGCCAAACACTATATAATGACATGATGACATCATTATCGCAAATCTCAAATACGGTTCAAATGCATGAGAAGCGTATCCGCCATATTGAGAACAAACTAGGAGAAATGTGTACCACACACAATGACCTCATAGATGCTCACGCAGATTATACAGATGACAATCGAACAAATCAATCTCAAATTGGCAGATTTAGAAGATTGCTCCAGGCGAAACAACATCAAATTCCATGGCATACCGGAATCCGTCACCTCAGAAGCCATTGTCCCATATATTCAACAGTATATGAAAAATTTAATCCCTGCCCTCACAGACATGGAGCTAGCAATAGATTGAGCAGATTAAATCCCCAAACCATCATTTCTACCAGCGTCGGTACCCAGAGATACACTGGTGCGTATACATTTTTATCATGTAAAAGAAAAAATTATTCCCGCAGCAAGAAATTCCACCTCAACTCCCTCAGACCAAGCAAACATTAAATTGTTCGCAGACCTATCCAAAGCCACACTCGCCAACCGTAAAAAGCTTGTCACCATAACTAAAGCTTTACGGAACCATGGGATTGGATACCAATGGGGCTTTCCCACAAAGCTAAATGTCAAACACCAAGGCAAATTTTACACAATCAAATCTCTGGAAGCAGGCATCGAGTTACTGAAAACATGGAACATCATTCCAGTGGACTCCCACCAACCAACACCCAACAGGCCACAACGGATGGAAGCAGAATGGTCATAAACCCACACACAAATCTACTCTCTTCTAGCCCACTACCCTGGGCCTCACCAAAGCATTAGCTGGCGATCGGCCCTAGATCGAATACGTCAATCTTTCAAGTTCATCTCAAACATGAGCTCCCGTGTGAGTCATGCTTATCCGTGCCTCCTCAGTCTACAGTAGCTGTTTTTGCTACACATGTTACCTGTGTTTTTTACAGGTCTTTTTTTACCCCTGTTCTATCCCCAACCTACCAGTCAACATTCGCCAACATCACCCCTCTCAACGAACCCACTTACACAAGTGAACACTCTCACTACAACCAAGACCAACCCAAACCCAGTAAACTACATACTCAATGGTCCACCACCTCAGTCAAGAGGAACAATGCACATCTTCACAATTCCTGAACCACCACCGCAATGAGATTTTAGCCATCTACTACCAACAATATGATTACTATAACCTCGCTAAACATCCAGGGCCTCAACTCCCCTTTCAAAAGATCTTTGCTCTCAAGAGAAATCTGCTCCATACATCCGGACATTCTATTCCTACAAGAGACCCACTTTGCATCATCCAAAATTTCTAAACTCAACATTCTCCACTTCTCCACAATGTACATGGCAACAAATCCCAAAAAGAAAAATGGCGTCATTGCAGCCATAAAAGACTCCCTACAATTCCAACTCATCTCTGAAATATCAGACCCACAGGGACGCTACCACATATTAATATGCAAAATTAGCGATACTCCATACACACTGGTGAGCGTCTATGGTCCCAACACCAACCAACTCCAATTCTTCAACAAACTTAATTTCATCATCGCTCAACATAGAAAAGGCAGAATACTCATCGGCGGTGATTTTAACATCATCGGCAACCCTCTTCTGGACTCTTCATCCAAAAAAAGAGCTTCAAAACAGTCTCTTAACCAATTTCTTCATTCTAATGACCTTTACGATATCTGGAGATGTCAACACAGTACAGAAAAGGACTATACTTATTACTCTCCATTCCACTTTTCCTACCCGAGAATCGACTTCTTCATCACTGACAAGTGGACCCTACAACACGTCACTTCCTCCAAGATCGGAACTATTACATGGTCAGACCATGCTTCAATCACCATCTCCCTTGATGACATACCACATTCCAAGATTCCCCGAATATGGCGTCTGAATGCGACCTTGTTGAAAAATCATGACTACAAACAACAAATACTAGATGCCCACAAGACATTTTTTGAACTTAACGACACACCTGATATTTCCATATCCATTCTTTGGTCAACCTATAAAGCATACATGAGAGGTATTTTGATTCAATTAAATTCCCGTATTACCAAAAATAGAACCCAACAAATAGACGAACTCCTCGCATCAATTAAATCAAATGAGGAAAAAAACAAAAAATCCCCAGACCAAGCAACCTCCGCATCCCTCACTGGAGACAGAAACAAACTAAGATCCCTCTTACTATACAAATATGATCTAAATATCCAAAAAATGAAAGCCAAATTCTACTCATTAGGTAACAAAGCTAGCTCACTATTATCCAAAACAATAAAACAAAAATGTTTAAAATCCAAAATAGCTTCAATTAAACATCCGTCTACAAATTCCCTTCACACTAACCCACAAGAGATAGCTAACACCTTTGCAGAATATTATCAAAACCTATAGAACCTCAAACATGACACAAACACCACACAACCGACAGTCACATCCATTCAACAATTTCTCCACACGACCAACCTCCCCGATTATTCCCGGGCCAACTTGACGCCATCTCTATCCCTATTTCCCCCAAAGAAATAGAAACAAACATCAAAACACTCCCACTCAACAAATCTCCAGGAAATGATGGATACCCTAATGAACACTACAAACATCTATCCACAGACCTATCCCCATATCTGTCCAAACTTTTTAACCATGCCGCCGCAACAAGCTCATTTCCCAAGGACATGCTACAATCCATTATAACGACCATTACAAAACCCGGCAAAGACCCTCAACTGGTCCAAAATTACAGACCAATCTCACTACTCAATACTGACATAAAATTATACGTGAAAATTATATCTCGAAGACTTCTCCCATACTTCCCCAATCTTATCCACCCAGACCAAGGAGGTTTAATCCCAGGCCGTCAAGCACCCGATGTGACCAGAAGACTAATTTCCCTCATACACAACTTAGAAAACACCAAATGTCCCTCCTTACGCTTATCTTTGGACACAGAAAAAGCATTCGACCGGATACATTGGCAATTTATGCAACTCACTCTCCAAAAATTTGGTATCACAGGCTGGATGCTTAACGCCATCTTATCATACTCACAACCATCTGCTAGAGTTTTGATAGACTTCACATTGTCTGACCCCTTCAACATCTCTAACGACACCAGACAAGGTTGTCCACTCTCCCCAATAATATTTACACTCCTTATTGAACCCCTAGCATCCAAACTCACAGAAGACCGATCTCTCTCAGGAATCACGCATCTCAATGTAGAACACAAAATTAGCCTATTTGCAGACGATATCATACTGATGGTAACCAACCCAAAAACATCCCTTAAAACGATTCGCTCACACCTCCATGACTACTCGATAGTATCATACTATAAACTCAACAAACCCAAATCCTCCATACCAAACCTTCACATTCCACCGCATCTCCAAACCCTACTAGCGACCAAATTCCCCTTCTCATGGGAAACAAACCACATATATAATAAAATATCTTGCTAAAAAAGAGATTTATATCAAAGTAGATTGTTTAAAGAAAAAATCCCACCAATTGGTAGGGATACCGGACTGCCCATCATGATGGTACATGTTAATATGCCACACAAAAAACAAACAACAAAAATTATTGCTCACCAAGTAAGGAGACACAGGAAGCTGCTGTGAAAAACAGAGCCACCAGATCCCTAGTAGGCAGAAATGTAGTGAGCCTCAATTGGTATAAGTTGCATCCAAATAGTTATCTAAGAATAAGATCAAATCAAACCATGTATACATTGAGAGATTATCCATAGTCACAACTAGTTCTCTTTAGCAAAAACACAAAAGCAAATGCAATGCTCACCAGGTCATGAGAGTGATACAGAGATCACCTTAAGACCAAGAAACCGAAGACCAAGTGTAGCATTATTTTCGGCGCATGCCGCCTTCTCCAGGCTGAGGACACAGGTGTACCAATTACTCTCTAATGGGAGAACCACCCATTTCTAGTTCTATTTAATGAGTAGAATATTACATTTGGTCTTTGGTTTCTTGGTCTTAAGGCAGTCTCTGTATCACTCTGATGACCTGGTGAGCATTGCGTTTGCTTTTGTGTTTTTGCTAAAGAGAACTATTTGTGACTATGGATAATCTCTCAATGCATATACGGTTTGATTTGATCTTGTTCATAGATAACTATTTGGTTGCAACTTATACCAATTGAGGCTCACTACAGGGATGCCTACTAGGGATCTGGTAGCTCTGTTTTTCACAGCAGCTTCTTGTGTCTTCTTACAGACTTGATGAGCAATAATTTTGTTTGTTTTTTGTGTGGCATATTAACATGTAACATCATGATGAGCAGTCCGGCATCCCTACCATTTGGAGGGAGTTTTTCTTTAAACAATCTGCAATGATATAAATCTCTTTTTAGCAAGATATTTTATATCCTAACATTTTGTTACCCTGAGATCAGAATATCTTTATATTCCCATATTTATATGGCATTGATAACGTCTAGTTCATTATGTCACCATGGGCAATTGTTGCTAATTGCATGTACAATTTCTTTATTTTCATTACAGTCTCACATGCTTTTTCGGTCTCTGCCCTATGGGATCTATTATATCTCCATCTATTGAAGGAAATAGTATCTCAACCTTCCACTTTATTGCTTTGAGTTGTCACATTTATCATCAAGTAAAATCCCATCTATTTTGCATATTGGCCTGATTTCGACACGGTCAGTTCCATTTTCTATTTTTTATGGATCATTTTGAATGCATTCTGCATCAGGTCTATTCAATTAGTTTGATTTACTTTTTGAATCTAATTAATTTAATTTTTTACACTACCTACAGTCCAATTAGGGAGTTATTTGGTGCTTCCTAGTTGCCTTTGGTTCCTGGTGATTTACATCTGACCACTCTTGCTTTCTTGGATGGTACATTCCACCAGGACCTGAATCCATGTGTCTAATCCCAGATGTCATCCATTCTATAAATGCTCTAACATGTTTTTGTAAGTATTATCTTTGTTTATGAGACAAAAATTCCATTGACCAATTGTTTATTTTTGGTATATTCACCTGTTACTGTTTACATGTTTACCAGAAACTTTCCTTGTCTTTATGTCCCCCTGAAGATCTAAAATGTGGAATGATCAAAAAGAATCAGGGTAATTTTCTATTCCTTCCTGAGTTGTCTTTGACCTTGTGAAGAAAGTTTTTTGTAAGAATATTGTCAAAGCGATGTTCCTTAAAAATGTATGTATTGTATACAAAATATGTGTATGTAAAAAAGCTGACAATTCTTTTACAAAAATGTTCTCTTGGATATACGTGTAATATCTCATTGCTGCAATAAAGTCTCACTGGGGGGTCTTTTGGTACATGTATTCATTCAGGGACGAGCAGCCAGATACACGACCTTTTCGTTGCAATCAGAATTAAAGTATTGTTTACTGACTGAGCCTAATTTCTCCCTATGAATTATAATTTTTTTTTTCTCAGATTTACCTAAGCTTTCCTTACTACAGCTTCCAATTTACTGCTACTACAGGGTAGATTTACTAAACTAGTGCATTTAATGTTTGCCTGTTATCCAATATTACATATGATTATCTAAGAGGGTCAAAATGCAGTTGTTTTGACTTTGTTCAGTAGACCACATATTTTCCATGAAAGAACCTTGACTGAAGACAAAGTGATGAAATATTAAATATATATATATATATATTTTTTTTTATTTATTTATTTTTTTCCTTCTGTTTAACCATAAAGACAGAACCTGATGGATTATTCAAAGTTTAGAAACAGAGTTCCAAATTTTAATTTAACACTGTATTGTAAGAGTATACAAATGTACTTTTCAAGACAAGCAGTGTACTGTATACCCCACTATTATTAAACAATCAAATTACAGATGAGACAGACAACCACTTAGAAGCAAAAACTGATGAAGTAACAGTTAAGATTTCCACACACTAGCTCCAATTCAAGATAATCCCTCTGCCTCATTTTTCTGACATTTCTCTTTTGACCTAATTATAGCCAAGGAAGTTGCTAAATTACAGTCTAGCTCTAGCTGAAGCACTTGTTCACTTGACCCTGCTCTCTCACAACTTTTCTTCTCCACATCCACATCATTAATGAAAACATTTATGCTTCAATTTAATTTATTTTTCCAGTGGCACTTTCATGTCTTTACTCAAAAACCTGTTTTAACCAATCACACTCCAAAGACATAGAAGCTTCTCACACTGCCTATTTTGACAGTCTATGACCTATTTCTTTATATCACTTCCTTTTTAATCTCCTGGAATGACTATTAACTCAACTCACCTTTGGAAATCCTGTACAAAATCAAAGAAAAACTATCTTCAGCTCTTTACTGAAACTTACAATAATTTAAAATGATGATTATATTGATGATGATAATAATAATTACATTTTAAAGTCCAAATTTGAAAAATGCCATTGCAGAATTCATGAATCCCTCAGGAACGTCATGTGACAGATGGCCTTTGTTTATTGTGTGTACTAGATGGACTTTTTCAACCTAATTAACTATGTATCTAACTTCAAACTATAGCATTTTTAAGTACAGGTCCTGAGAAGTTACTAAACCAGAAACAATTTTTCACATTTCAACCAGGTCTACAGGGTATTATTGAATTGCATTGTAAAATAACCAAATGTGTTGATTTTGTAAAAGAAATCTACTGTTCGTAATTTCCACCTATATATATATATATATATATATATATATATATATACATATATATTTATAATATATTTATATGTCGTTTTAATATGCAGTAAATACTATATATATATATATATATATATATATATAAATATAATTTTTGTTATAGTATTGTCGTATTGTGCTCCTTCAAAACAACCACACCGTCTTTTGCCGGAGTTTCCTGTATTTCTCCTGCTGTTACGTGTGGATTTTTCTTTGTGTCTCAAACAAGTCTTCTGGCATTTGTGGCTGCAATCTTTCTCGAATAAATAATACTTTAACTGTATATCACCAAAGATATGATATTACGTATTATCTACTAGTGCAATAACCTTATTATGTGCACATCATATACAGGTGAAACTCGAAAAATTAAAATATTGTGCAAAAGTTCATTTATTTCAGTAATGCAACTTAAAAGGTGAAACTAATATATGAGATAGACTCATTACATGCAAAGCAAGATAGTTCAAGCTGTGATTTGTCATAATTGTGATGATTATGGCTTACAGCTCATGAAAACCCCAAATCCACAATCTCAGAAAATTTCAATATTACATGCAATCAATAAAACAAGGATTGTACATAGAACAATATCGGACCTCTGAAAAGTATAAGCATGCATATGTACTCAGTACTTGGTTTGGGCCCCTTTTGCAGCAATTACTGCCTCAATGCAGCGTGGCATGGAAGCTATCAGCCTGTGGCACTGCTGAGGTGTTATGGAAGACCAGGATGCTTCCATAGCGGCCTTCAGCTCTTCTGCATTGTTCGGTCTCATGTCTCTCATCTTTCTCTTGGAAATGCTCAATAGATTCTCTATGGGGTTCAGGTCAGGCGAGTTTGCTGGCCGATCAAGCACAGTAATCCCACGGTCATTGAACCAGGTTTTGGTGCTTTTGGCAGTGTGGGCAGGTGCCAAGTCCTGCTGGAAAATGAAGTCAGCATCCCCATAAAGCTCGTCTGCGGAAGGAAGCATGAAGTGCTCCAAAATCTCCTCATAGACGGCTGCGTTGACCCTGGACTTAATGAAGCACAGTGGACCAACACCAGCAGATGACATGGCTCCCCAAATCAACACAGACTGTGGAAACTTCACACTGGACTTCAAGCATCTTGCAGGGTGTGCCTCTCCATTCTTCCTCCATACTCTGGGTTCTTGGTTTCCAAATGAGATGCAAAAGTTGCTCTCATCAGAAAAGAGGACTTTGGACCACTGAGCAACAGGCCAGGTCTGTTTTTCTTTAGCCAGGTAAGACGCTTCTGACGTTTTTGTTGTTCAGGAGCGGCTTGACAAGAGGAATACGACATTTGAAGCCCATGTACAGGATCCTTCTGTGTGTGGTGGCTCTTGACGCACTGATTCCAGCCTCAGTCCACTCCTTGTGAAAGTCCCCAACATTTTTGAATGGTCTTTTCCTGACAATCCTCTCCAGGCTGCGGTCATCCCTGCTGCTTGTGCACCCTTTTCCCTTCCACATAATTTTCTATTAATGTGCTTTGATACAGCACTTTGGGAACATCCAACTTCTTTTGCAATTACCTTTTGAGGCTTTCCCTCCTTATGGAGGGTGTCAATGATGGTTTTCTGCACAACTGTCAGGTCGGCAGTCTTTCCCATGATTGTGATTGCTACTGAACAAGACTGAGAGACCATTTAAAGGCTCAGGAACCCTTTGCAGGTGTTATGGCTTAATTAGCTGATTAGAGTGGGACACTTTGAGCCTAGAATATTGCACCTCTTCACAATATTCTAATTTTCTGAGATCGTGGATTTGGGGTTTTCATGAGCTATAAGCCATAATCATCCCAATTATGACAAATCACGGCTTGAACTATCTTGCTTTGCATGTAATGAGTCTATCTCATATATTAGTTTCACCCTTTAAGTTGCATTACTGAAATAAATGAACTTTCGCACTATATTCTAATTTTTCGAGTTTCACCTGTGTGTATGTATATATATATATATATATATATATATATATATATAATATATACACATACATACACACAATGTATAAATCCTTGTGCCATATACACCATATAAAAACTAGTGGGAACATTCAGCCCCAAAGAAACATTATTTCATACTGTCCGAATTAGTGCCAAAAAGTGCTCGTGCTCCAAACAATTGAAGTGTTCCACTTGACAGTACAGTGAGCACCCCCCCTCCTGAACCATAGCATGCCACATGCCCTTAACATGGGGGGTGCTTTGGGGCAGTGGGGTTCCCCCCAAAGCACCTTGTCCCCATGTGGATGGGGACAAGAACCTCTTCCCCACAACTATGGGCTGTGGTTGTGGGGGTCTGCAGGTGGGGGGCTTATCATAATCTGGAAACCCCCTTTAACAAGGGGGGCTCAAGATCCCGCCCCCCCATGTGAATGATTATGCAGTACATGGTACTGCTACCCATTCACAAAAAAAGCGTAGTTTAAAAAAGACAGGAGACCGTCTTTGACAAGTCCTTTATTAAAAATAAAAATTAAAAAATGTCCCCCAAAGTAGATCCAATGTCAATCACGATGAACGCTGCCGCTACCCGAAACAAAAAAAAGCTCTACTTGTGATGCTGGCTCCTGTCATCTGACAGCTGCGCAGCGATGACAGTTCTTAAATGCTGTCATGACATCACTCCACCCCCTTGTGATGTCATACTGTGCTGTCATTGGCCAAAGCATTGCACCTGACCTGTGGGGGCCATGGCAGAGCACAGTGCATTGTGGGGCTTGTTGGGTGAGCAGCCCGCCAAACACCCGTATCGCTCATGTGTTCAGCAAACACACAAACAATAAATGTTCGAGTTAAACTTAGGTTTGACTCGAACATTCAGCCCAACACTATTGCTTACCAGGCACTTTTACCCCCTTTGTGCCCAGACAAATTTTCACCTTTCAGCGCTGTTGCACTTTAAATGACAATTGTGCAGTCATGCAACATTGTGCCCATATGAAATTTTTATAGTTTTTTTTCACACAAATAGAGATTTCTTTTGGTGGTAATTAATCACCATTGCGTTTTTTATTGTTTGCACTATAAAGGAAAAAAGACCAAACATGTTTTAAAAAATGTATTTTTCTTTGTTTCTGTTATAACATTTTGCAAATAAATAATCTTTCTACACAAATTTAAGCAAAAATTTATTCTGCTACAGCTTTGGTGAAAATAACCCAAATCAGTGTTTTTATTTAGTTGACAGGAAAGTTATAGACTCCACATGGTATATATCTAAAAATTGATAAATCCTGATGTACTGACGGCCTATTTAATTTCTTAAGGCCCAAAAATGGTGGAACAGTACAAATACCCCCAAAATGACCACTTTTCAGAAAGTAGTCTGAGGTATTTAGTAAGAGGTATGGCAAGATTTTTGAAGTTATAATTTTGTGGAAAATTAAGAAATAAAATAAAAATATTTCACTTTTTTTTTTTACATACTGTCACCAATGCAGTACAGCATCATCATATAAATAGTGTGGTGGTGACAGGGACACTGACTGGCAACATGACATAAAAAAAAAAAAAAAGATAATTAAAAATAAAAAAAATAAAAAAATTTGTATTACATTTTTTTTTTCATTTCTTTTACAATTTGTTTCTACTCCTGTGACCAGAGCAATACAATGTTACCATAATAACGTACTACTCTGGGCAAGTGATCAGGATTTTTTTTTTTTTACACATTATGATCACTTACCGTATTTTTCGCTCCATAAGACACACTTTTTTCCCCTCAAAAAAGGGGGGAAAATGTCAGTGCGTCTTATGGAGCAAATATGGAGCTGCTGGTTCGGTATTTCCACCACCGCCGTGTCAGAATACCGGGCCAGCTGCTCAGCTCTGCAGCAGGACCTTACCTGTTCCTCGCTCTATCGCCACGCAGTCTTCCCGCGCCGGCTTCTTTAGTGTGGGCTCTCGGCTTGACAGCCGGGTGCCCAGTACACATGCGCGAGCTGCACTTTGTGAATGGTACGGCGTCTTCTGGGACACATGACAGGTCCCAGAAAACGGCAGACCAATCACAAAGCGCAGCGCTTCTCGTGCATGCGCACTGGACAACCGGCTGTAAGCCGGGTGCCCACACTAAAGGGAGGACAACTCCGCGGAAGTGAGAGCGGGTACCTATCAAAGTCAGGTACCCGCTCCCCCTCCCTCCCCAAAGGTCAGCAGTCATCTCCTGTACTGTCCGCAGTCTCTGGTCATCTCCTGCAGTGTCCGCAGTCTGTGGTCATCTCCTGCAGTGTCCGCAGTCTGTGGTCATCTCTTGTACTGTCCTCAGTCTCTGGTCATCCCCTGTACTATGTCCGCAGTCTGTGGTCATCTCTTGTACTGTCCTCAGTCTGTGGTCATCCCCTGTACTATGTCCGCAGTGTCTTGGTCATCCCCTATACTGTCCGCAGTGTCTTGGTCATCCCTTATACTGTCTGCGGACAGTATAGGGGATGACCAGAGACTGCGGACAGTATAAGGGATGACCAGAGACTGCGGACTCTGGTCATCTCCTGTACGGTCCGCTGTCTCTGATCATCTCCTGTACTGTGTCCACAGTCTCTGGTCCATCTCCTGTACTGTGTCCGCTGTCTCTGGTCCATCTCCTGTACTGTGTCCGCTGTCTCTGGTCCATCTCCTGTACTGTGTCCGCAGTCTCTGGTCCATCTCCTGTACTGTGTCCGCAGTCTCTGGTCATCTCCTGTACTGTGTCCGCAGTCTCTGGTCATCTCCTGTACTGTGTCCGCAGTCTCTGGTCATCTCCTGTACTGTGTCCGTAGTCTCTGGTCATCTCCTGTACTATGTCTGCAGTCTCTGGTCATCTCCTGTACTATGTCCGCAGTCTCTGGTCATCTCCTGTACTGTGTCTGCAGTCCATTGGTTCAGAATATTTTTTATCTTGTTTTCTGCTTCTAAAACCTAGGTGCGTCTTATGGTCAGGTGCGTCTTATGGAGCGAAAAATACGGTATATCAAACAAATTACATTTGTATAAGCAAGCATTTTTACTGAATGAAACTGATTAATTCAGTAGTTTTTGTGATCAGCTGTGATTGGCCATAACTGATCACATGCTACAGATGGGCTTTAATTTGCCCAGTCTGTACATGAGATTGTGACCAATCACAGCTCGCAGCACAGTTGTGAGTAGTGAATGGCATGAAAGGAAGCCATTCATTGTTTACAACTGTCATGTGATCTTCTGTGATTGGTCACAGCGATCACGTGACACTGGCAATAGGCCAGTGTAGTGATCTGCCATTGGCCGTGTCCCTTGTACACAGCCCATGGGGCACACATGAGGCACGATCCTGGGAGGACATTATATGACATCCTCCCAGAATAATAGGGTTCCAGTTTGGCCTTCAATTGTACAATAGGCCAGGAGGGAAGAAGTTGAACTGACAGTCTTGGTTTCAGAGAGCTTCCTGCTGCTTCCTGTTAGTTCGAGGCATGCTCACACCATCGCTTTTCCAGCCGTTTCTCACTGCTACTCTGAAAGTGATTTCTCACAGAGAGTTTCCTCTACAGGGATGATGAAAAAAAAGGATAAAACCTATAACAGAGAGGCAGAGCTGATGGCATTCATAAAATGTCAAAGAAGGAAGCCATGAAGGCTAAGACTCAAATGAAGTTTCATCAGATGAGGCATCATATTTCTTCTACACATGGGTGGCACCTGAATGTCAGTAAAGAAGACCAATCTTCAGATCCAGATTCAGTACCAGAAATACGTTGCTTTGAATTCACACAAGATGCCTCTATAGTGACAGTAGTAAAAGAAGCCATCAAGCTGCAGGAGGAAGTTTCACTGCAAAGAAAATTGAGGAGGTAGTATCCTGGTCTTTAACCTCTTCAATACCGGGCACTTTTACCCCGTTCCTGTCCAGGCCAATTTTCAGGTTTCAGCGCTCTCACACTCTGAATGACAATTGCGCGGTCATACAACATTGTACCCAAACTAAAATGTTATTTTCTTCACACAACTAGAGCTTTCTTTTGGTGGTATTTAATCACTGCCGGGGTTTTTATTTTTTGCTAAATTAACAAAAAAAGACCGAAAATTAAAAAAAAAACAAAACACATTTTTCTTTGTTTCTGTTATAAAAGTTTGTAAATAAATAATTGTTCTTCATAAATTTAGGCCGAGATGTATTCTGCTACATGTCTTTGATGAAAATAACCCAAATTAGGATGTATTTTTTAGTTTGTAGGAAAGTTATAGAGTTCACAAACTATGGTATAGATCTGAATATTGATCAATCCTGAAGTACTGACAGCCAATCTAATTTCTTGAGGTCCAAGAATGTCAGAACAGTACAGATATCCCCCAAATGACTCCTTTTTGCAGAGTAGACAGTCCGACGTACTTCTTAAGAGGCATGGCGAGTTTTCTGAAGTTGTATTTTTTTGTCATAATTTTTCGGAAAATTAAAAAATTAAAAAAATGATTTTCATGGTAACATTGTACTACTTTGGGGAAGTGATCAGTATTTTTTTTTTTTTTTTTACACAATTTTCTTATAGCAAAGAATTACTTTGCTATAAGCAAGCATTTACCTGAATGACATCGATTCATTCAGTTTTTGTTTTTTTTGTGCTTAGCTATGATTTGGCCACGGCTAATCACATAACACAGCTGGGCTGTGATTGGCCCAGCTTGTGCATGTGGTCTCTGTGACCATTCACAGCTAGATACACTAGTATACAATGGATGGCACGAATGAAGCCATCCATTGTATACAACTGTCATGTGACCTGCTGTGATTGGTCACAGCAGGTCACATGGTACCGGAAACAGGGCCGGTACTCAGATCTGTCATCGCCCGTGTCCGAGGTACACGGCCGGTGACAGATCGCACCGCTGCGCGGCTCTGCAGGCGTGAAAACTGTGCATGCTCAAAAGGACGCCATATGGCGTCCACCCGGAAAGGTGAGGGATTTTGCCGGCCGCCATTCGGCCATAGGCCGGGCGGGAAGAGGTTAATAACTTGCCGTCTGCCTGCTGTTTATAAACAGCAGGGCGGTGGCAGTCCAGGGGCGGGTTACCGTTCACAAACGGCACCCGCCTTTTTTAGCTGTGCGCGCGATCCAGTGCCCTCTGTGTCCTCCGGACACAGTGAAACAACGATCATCGGACGGGACCTCTGTACGAGGTCCCGATCATGTGATCACTGATTGGCCAATCAGTGATCACATGCAAAGTAATAAGCAAGATGTCACTTGTGACATCATTGCTTACTACGTGTGAAATCTGTGAATGATCACAGAGGTCACATGGTATAAGGCTATTCACAACAGCCTTGTACCATGTGACAAGCTGTGACCAATCACAGCTCACTCAGTACTTCTCAATGAGTGCAAGAATGCAGACAGAGAGAAAGAGAAATGATTGCTTTTACATCCTATATAGTGACACTGTACTGCTAGGGTGACAGTATGTAAAAAAAAAAATAAAAATAAAAAATAATATAAAAAAATAAAATAAAAATGTAAAAAAAAAATGTTTTAAATTATAATTTTTGGTTATAAACTAATTTGGATTTTTTTTTTTACTAAAAAAATAACGGAATAAATTTTGACCAAGATTTATGATGAAATATTATTTATTTGCAAATAAAACACTTTTTTTCAAAATTTTTGGACATTTTCATTTACATAGCAAAAAAATAAAAATCCCAGTGGTGAATAAATACCACCAAAATAAAGCTTTATCTATCTCAAAAAAATTGCAAAAAATTCATATGGGTAAAGTATTGCATGACCGCGCAATTGTCAGTCAAAGTGTGATAGCGCTGAAAGCTGAAAATTACCCTGGACAGGAAGGGGGTAAAAGTGTCCAGACAGGAAGTGGTTAAAGAAGTTTCTGCACTTTCTATATTGTATCATATTTGACAAAGATGTGGTAGTTTGGGAAGCACTACTGACGTTGAATGCTTCATTGCAGAGACTAGCTCATCATATCATCTTGCCATTGGAGGTCTCTGTATCTTTTAAAGATACTATGGTTTATGGTTTAAACATGTTTTTGTTCACTTCCTTTTCAGTGAAGTTTCTGTTTGGTAAAACCCTGAAGGATGTCATTCACAGGGTTTCAGTTGGTAAATCAGATTTAATTCTGAATTCATTAGTGACAGCGTTGTTGTTCAAACAAAAGCACTAGACATGAATTTAGAGAAGCAAACGTATACAGGCAGGCTATATGAAGGTGTACCCTTTCTTGTTCCATCAGTGGGGGCAGGGTTAGCTTATTTTGGGTGAGGTCTCAACAGAGATAGTGTCCGACAAATACATTCTGGATGTGACTGACATAGGTTACTAGCTGAATTTCATCAAGTGACCACCACAAGCTTACTTTATAGAGACACAATGTCAAGTTTCTCAAGAGACATGTACCTACTTACAGACTGATATAAAAGAATTGCAAGTGTCACAACCAACCATCCACTTGTTCAGAAAAGGGGTACAGGAATATATTCCTTGTTGTTTCTTGTAGAAGAAGGCATTAGATCAGCCTTAGGTCTTAAGATTGTAAATTTCTTCATAGATACATTCAAGACAGAATCCTTAGAAAACATAATTCAGTAGCAAAAAAGGAAGAATTGTTGGCCCTGTCAGGTTCATATTTGCATGTTCTTGTGAATCTAGCTCATTAATGCTTCCTCAGATTTGTGGTTGGCATGCTCATTTTCAATTTCAATCCCTTCTGTTTGGGCTATGAACAGTCCCCAAAAACCTCAGAAATATTTTCAACAGTCATTGTATCATTGTGCTTATAAGTGCCAAGAGAGTACAGATCATCCATTACCTGGAAGGTTTAAGAGAGAGATGGTAATTGCTCACCTGTCTCTTGCATGTGAAATCTTATCTGACTTTGGCTGGCTCATCAGTGCACATAAAAGTAATTTTCATTCAACTCAAGCACTGGAATTTCTAGGAGTTTTTTTTCCACAGTGCAAGATTCTTGAAATCTAGGGGATGATCGGAGATTCTCTAACAGCAAGAGGGTTCATGCTGTTTCTTAGCCTGCCATTATCTACTATTCAGGAGGTTCCAAGGGCCAGGTAGTGATGAAGAGAATTTTAATTTCATTTCCCTTACCAGATGTATCATAATTAGCTATTCCAGGGCATGATCCTGCCTCAGCTGATAACTCAAGTGGTGGCTCAATCCAAGCAATCTCTCATTGGGCTATCATCTTCAACCCTTCACTAACCATTCATACAGATGGCAGTCAGAAAGCTACAGCAAGTAATGGCTACAGCAATTTTGCAAAAACTCCAGTGGACCATCAACAAAATCACCACGCTGGTATAAGTCAAAATAACCACATAAAAAACTCCATGGCTCAGCATCACAGATTGCATTGATTTTTTTTATCAGTGCTTATACTCACAAAGGGAGACATAGACAGGCATTTACACTAAAAATGTGGTGCTGCTGAGTGTTCGGAGTACACAAGGATGTCAAAGGTAAGCTCCACCCAACTGTTCTTCAGGGAATCCCTGCAATATACACTGCTCAAAAAGAATTAAAGGAACACTTTTTAATCAGAGTATAGCATCAAGTTATTTAAACTCCTGGGATACTGATATGGTCAGTTAAGTATCAGAGGGGGTTTTTTAATCAGTTTGCTGTGTCTCCCAGCATAGTATCAAGAGCATGGAGGAGATTCCAGGGGACAGGCTGTAGGAGAGCTGGACAGGGCCATAGAAGGTCCTTAACCCATCAGCAGGACCAGTATCTGCTCCTTTGTGCAAAGGAGGAACAGGATGAGCATTACCAGAGCTCTACAAGATGACCTCCACTGGTGTGAATGTCTCTGACCAAACAATCAGAAACAGATTTCATGAGGATGGCCTGAGGGCCCAACGTCCTCTAGTAGGCCCTGTGCTCACTGCCTGGCACCATAGAGCTCAATTGGCATTTGCCATTGAACACCAGAATTGGTAGGTCTGCCACTGGCACCCTGTGCTTTTCACAGATGAGAGTAG
Source organism: Staurois parvus (assembly GCF_062004578.1). Taxonomy (NCBI): domain Eukaryota; kingdom Metazoa; phylum Chordata; class Amphibia; order Anura; family Ranidae; genus Staurois; species Staurois parvus. The sequence continues at coordinate 16,944,346 of NW_028317949.1, forward strand.
GTTTACCCTGAGTATATGTGACAGACATTAAAGGGTCTGGAGGAGCCATGGAGAATGTTATGCTACCTTTAACATCATTCAGCATGACCATTTTGGTGGTAAGTTAGTGATGATCTAGGTAGAGATATCCATGGAGGGACGCACAGACCTCTACAGGCTGGATAATAGCACCCTGACTGCCATTAGGTATCAGGATTAAATCCTTGTACCCATTGTCAGACCCTACACTGGTGCAGTGGGTCCTGGGTTCCTCCTGGTGCACGAAAATGCCCGGCCTCATGTGGCGAGAGTATGAAGGTAGTTCCTGGAGGATGAAGGAATTGATACCATTGAAAAGCCCCTACACTCACTTGACCTAAATCCAATAAAACTTCTCTGGAATATCATGTTTCGGTCCATCCGATGCTGCCAGATTGCACCACAGACTGTCCAGGAGGTCAGTGATGCCCTAGTCTAGATCTGAGAGGAAATACCCCAGGACACCATTTGTCATCCCATTAGGAGAATGCCACAACATTGTTAGGAATGCATACAAGTACGTGGGGGCCATACAATCTACTGAGTACCATTCTGAGTTGCTGCTATGAAATTTCAGCAAAATGGACTAACCTGCTGCATCATTTTTTCACTTTGATTTTTGGGGTGTCTTTGAATTAATTCCTCTGTAGGTTGATAATTCTCATTTCCATCAAAGAATGGGGCATCCTTACATTCCTAACACATTACCCAGTCCATACCAGTATAGATATCCACCATGATATTTTTCCCCATTGAAATCTGAGGTGTTTTGTCAAAGTGTTCCTTTAATTTTTTGAGGTGTGTGTGTATATGTATATATATATATATATATATATATATATATATATATATATATACACACACACACAGATTTTCTAGCAATCTTTTTTTGCTGAAAACTGTATGCATGCTTTAAAATTCATTTTCATTCATATTATGAATCTATACTAACAGTAAGGTAAAACACAATTAATCATATTACAGATTAATGAAAACTTTTCTGAATTGCAAATTAAAATTTTTTTGAAAGAAAAAAAATAAAATCTTACTTCTAGGACTCATTTGTTGACAGTCTCTGGGGTGGGCAATTGTAAATTAAAGATACTTTTATTTAAAACCATTCACTGAATTTAAATGTTGAACATGTTCCGATATAGGTACAAAAGTAGGACAACACTCCCACTGTCTATCCAATGAAAGATTTGGCCACCTGAACTCGGGACCAAAAATAAAAGATCATTCTATCCCAATGCATATCTGAACTTCTGGACAGAAAACAAAATACACAATCGTTAAATTACTACTTTCAGTCATTATACAACCATTCTAACCACTCCTAGGTAAGAAACTGCTTAATAAAGAATTATATGACTAAGAGAAAGGTTCTGTTACATCCACTATACAAGTAGGGGTTAGGCACACTGGCTATACATATCAATATTTTCTGCAAGGAAATTAACATATTCTTGCTTTGCACTTGTACAGTATACATTACTCTCTGCATGTATCATCCTGCTGTAACCAAAGCCAGTTATGGTAACAACATTTACACACTTGTAACTTGCTGCTTTATATGCTGTCACTACATATCTTTCTGTAAAATGGAACCCTGAAAGGTCTATGGTTCATCAGGCATTATTAAAGGAGGATAAACAAGTGCTGGAGATGAGGAAGAAAATTAGCTACTCAGTTCAAGGCATCTAAACATTAATTCTCTAGAAAATAGAAAATTAAATGGCTTTATCCAGTAAAAGCCAGGAAATAAAATGGTAAAATAGCAGGAAATTTAGAATATGTTAACCCACCAGATACCATGGAAAAATGAGGGATGGTAGCCCACTTAAAGTAACGGTTTATGTTTAATAATAGTCCACTAGATGCCACAGATACAATCATATTAAAGAACTAGCTATCAGGAAGCATATCAGGACAAAAACATTGACCTAAAATTGGTATCATCAAGGGGAAATTCAAAGCATTGTGCAATACGCATCTAAATAATTTTCTTTGGTCATTTATTGGCTTCAAATATTTGCTCATACACTACGTTGTGATAACTGAGAAATGGTGTCATTATACGCAAACAAGTGGATAATAAATGGAAATTAATTTTTTTTGTTTTCTTTTTTTTACACTGCGCTTGCATGGTATTTGATTTTTCTGTAATGAAAATAGCTTGCTATGTATGGTAACTATATAAAGACATTCCTTGTTTTATATCAAGAAATGGACATTTGCATACCACTTTGTTGGCTGAGTCTAGTTGCACTTTGTTTCAAAGAATTTGATTAAAACTGTATAATGGAGGACACAATACATCCCAAAGATGTGCTCTGTGTACATTAATCATGCTCCCACATGAATTTTCTGTAGCCTCTTATACAAGGCCTATGACTAGTTCACTGTTGGTTTTTTTTCACATTTGGGTGCAATATTTATGAGACACTATTAAAAAGGACAAGAAAAATGTAATGCAAAAAGTTTGTCAAAAATATGCTAACCAGCAACTTCATATTAATTAACTTCCATTGATATTGTTGCTCATTTAAGCAAACCAATGCCTGATAAAAAAACTTCAAACATGTTATAAAATCATTATTATTTACCTAAGCCCTTATTTTTTTTATGTATCCTAAAATTTTAGAATCATGTTTGTTAGAAAGAAAGTAGCTTTGTTTTACTTCTATTGAGTCCTCTGTTCTTACCTTTACCTTTACAAAGACCTCTGTACTAGTAACACCTTGGGTATACACATAGACCAGATTGATTACTTTTGGCTAGTGCCTCAGGGTCACCCTGAAACAACACTTGAGACCTTGGAGTATGATGACAAAATATATGGAGAATATGAGTACTAAAAATGACAGAAGATCACAACGCGGAACACTTGTTGACATATACAGTTTCAAATATCAAACAATGTAGACGGAGTGGCACCTTAGGTTCTGGTAAGGTTGCATAAACTGTAGCTTTCCCCACTAGAAATGAGCAACATAAGGCGACAGTGAATTTTTTATCAATAGAATGATGACTAAGTCACCTAGAGTCACTTATGGGGAGGATGCTAGAGACTAGGCTTTAATGGAATAACTGCAAGGCAACTGTAAACTCTTGACTAGACAGAATACTGTATAGTACCCCTCCAGACTAAAGGCACGCTAGCTTTTGTAGTTTAGTGAGTCTGTTTAGTATTGGAATTCCTTCTGGCTGGGACCACAAAGCTCCATATTTTGTCAGAAAAAATAAACTTCTTACAGGAAAGCTTAACTATAAAAATGCATTAACTACTTTCTCTCCAGAAGATTTACCCCTCTTTCTGACCAGGCCATTTTTTGTGATATGGTGCTGAGTTACTTTAACTGACTATTGCGCGGTCATGCAACACTGTACATAAATTACATTTATGTCATCTTTTCCCTCACAGATAGAGCTTTGTTCCTCCTCTGCATTTGTTTTTGCTTTATAAACAAGAAAAGACTGACAATTTTGGAAAAAATTTATATTTTTGACTTTTTGATATAAAGCATATCTAAAAAAAAAAATACAAAAAACAAAATTTCTTCATAAATGTAGGCCAAAATGTATTCTGCTACATGTCTTTGCTAAGAAAATATTCCAATAAGTTTATATTAATTGGTTTACGGGAAAGTTATAGCAACTACAAATGGCAGTATATATACTGGAATTTGTATTTATTTATATTTTTATACTAGTAATGGCGGCAATCAGCGACTTATAGTGATACTGCGAGACTGTGACGGGCATTCTGACACTGGGAGGAAACTGACTAATTGCCACTGACACTAATACAGTGATCAGTGCTAATAAAAACACTGACACTGTACTAATGACACTGGACAAGAAGGGGTTACCATCTGGGGCGATCAAAGGGTTAACTGTGTGTTAGGGAGTGATTAGCTTGTGTACTATGTGCAGTTTTACTAAGGAGACCTGCTGATTTCTGTCTCTCTGCTAAGCAGAGAGCTAGAAAGCAGCATGTCCATTATGACAGGAGAGACCTGTGTTGTTTACACACAGGTCTCTCTCTTCTCAGCTCCGACGATGATCACTGACCCAGTGATTGACATCCTTAGCAGCCAATAGCAGCGCGGTTAGGGTGGCGTGCACGCCCCCTACCTGGAAATGAAAAATCACATGTATTTATGTGATTGTGCACAGCGCAACCGCCCTGTAGCAGTACATCTGCTATGAGGCGGTGGTAAAGTGGTTTAACCTCCTTGGCGGTATTCCCGAGTGTAGCTCGGGGTAACATTTCAGTACCAAGAGCGGTAACCCCGAGCTACACTCGGGAATACCATGCGGCACTGCTCCGGCATGTGTTCTTCACTTACCTTACCCTGCGCTCCCACGATGTGTCCCCTGCAGCGTCCCCGGCCATCTCCTCCGGCCGATGCCGGCATCCGGCTTCTGTGTCCTGTCCCTGTGACGTCGGGACGTACGGGCGCCGCCGCCGCCGGCGGGAAATTTAAAAATTTTAAAAAATGTCTTTTTTTTTTTTCATTTTACACAGTAAAACATTGCTGTTTCAACCTATTTCACATACATATTGTCCCTAGTGCTTTGTCCTGCGCCCTGCCTGCATTTTGTCTGTTCTTTCTGCCTGGAAACTGAGAAATGTCCATGGCGTCCAAAAAGTGTCCCTTTAGGTCAAAAGCGGTTTAGATCAGCTAGAGAACAGCGATAGTAAATCAGAACCACTTACAGAATTGAGTGATAATGATTCGTGGGGGAAATTCGTCATCAGAAACTGAAAACGATTTTGCGACTGAGCTCAGCAATGTGCGAACTTGGCGCTCTATTTCACATTTCAGTGTTTTTGGTTTGATTATATTATTGAATTAAATTTTTTATTATTTTTATATTATTTTTATGGGTATTTATTAAATTATAATTTATGATTTTGTGTTTCAAATTTTATCATACCCGGGATGTTTACTAGACTCTTGTTCGGACAGATTTCAGTGAGTTTTTCCTAAAAATTACAGCCTACAATAAAAAAAATACATATTTCCATGCAAAAAAATGGTACCGCTTTCAGCACCAAAAATCTGAAATAATCATACCGCCAGGGAGGTTAATAAACCTGCACATTTATTTACAATGAGTCTTGTTACATGCGTATAAATATGCTGATTTCAAACACAACATTGTAGAAGACCTGATGAAGGAACTTAATGTGTTTTAAAAGCTGGCTTCTTTATTGATTTTGGCTAGCAGATGAAGGATATTGTTTTACCTCTACATTTCTACAAATGAACCGACATGTAATTCACATTAACTGTCACAAAAAAGACTAGTCTTTCTCTGACCATGTTATTATATTCTTTTAGGTCAGTTGTAAATATTCAGCTTTCTTATCCAAACTATTTATGTGTACATAGCAGGGGCGAACTGAACATTTGGAAACTCGGGCACTGCCCGAGGGCCCGGGGTCAGTAGTGGGCCCCATGAGATGCCCCTGGTACCTTTTTCATAGGCTTTCTTGAGTTTGGGCAAGGACACAGGGGCCCCATGATCCCCTATTGCCCGGGGGCCCCATCAGTTGTCAGTCCGCCCCTGGTACATAGTATTTTAGAATTAGCATAACAGAATTGGTAATTTACTTGCATGTAAACTATGACTGCCAGAACCATTTTAAACAAACAAAAGAATCAATTACTATGAAAATGACTATATATCCATATTAGATAATTAAACAACCAACTATCAAGTCCATGTTTGATAGAACCATTGAAAAACATTTCACTAAATAAAAAAAAATCCTGCAATTTAATTCTGTTAGTTTGAATAAGTTAAGTGAATTATGCAATGGTGGTTGTTCCCTATATGTCTTTATTTGTCACTGGGCAATAGTAAGCAAATAGTGTATATGCAGTAGATCTCTTATAATAACTTGCTGATTGTGCTGTAAAAAAAATTAGGAGATCCAGGGTGAAAAGTTCTGTTGTGACAGACTTGGTTTGAAGGCTTAAGGGGGAGTTTGTAAGGAAGTTACATTCCTTACTATAAAAGGAGAGCGGTCTCAGAGTAGCTATATTATAACTGTATTAAACTATAAACTATAAATATTTTGTGCTTTAACTTATATTTAAAACATCTCTAAAGCTACTGTACAAATATTACAATGCTATGTTAAAGTGAATAAATATACACATGCAGAGCAAATAAATTACTAAAATGTGTAAACAATATTTATAAATAATATCCTTAGCAAAAGGCAATATATAAATAAATACATTAACCACTTGTCTACCAAGGCATTTTTATAAATGGCATGGCAGACAAGTGATTAAACCAAGCTCAAAGACTATGACTATCATATCCTATGACTAATGACCCCAGAAGTGATATGTATCATGTTACTTCTAGGGTCACAGCTGTCATTCCTTGGCTAGTATAGCTGAGGATGCAGCTATTCAAGCAAGATCTGACTTAAACTGCAACATTGGAGGGCAAGGGAGACATTGGGGGTTTAATAGACTCAAATGAATGAACATAAAAATCCAAATGTAGTTTGGAAGGAGCCATAACCGAACGTTAAAAGGGTTACTAGTAGAGATGAGCGAATTATTCAAAAATTCGATTCGGCGAATTCGCGGAATAAATTCGATTCGAGTCGAATATATTCGCTGCAAATTTAACTTATAAAAAGGGTGTTTCTAGGCTTCAGAGAGCCTTTATATTAGTGCAGAACACTGTACCTTTAATTTAAATGCCCTTGGAGTCTGCTGGGGAAGAGAAATAATACTGTCAGTCAGTATGACATGCAGATGAATGCCGTCGATCTTAGAATCACCGCACACTTCACTCATTTGGGCAGTCACGGGGCCAAAACCAGAGTGTGGAGCCACAGTGTGGCGGTGGAGGCAGCAGCAATGGGAGGCCATACAGCACCCTATGACAAAATGGAACCCACCAGCAGTGTGAGGAGACCTGAAAGTGGCACATGGCAGAGTGTGGCGATGGAGACAGCAGCAATGGGAGGCCGTACAGGGACCCATGACACACTCTGGACCTGGCAGCAGCATGAGGAGGCGATACAGGGGCCCATGACAGATTACGGGCCTGGCAGCAGCAATGGGAGGCCCTTAATCTGCCACCCTATGACAAAATGGAACCCACCAGCAGTGTGAGGAGACCTGAAAGTGGCACATGGCAGAGTGTGGCGATGGAGACAGCAGCAAAGGGAGGCCGTACAGGGACCCATGACACACTCTGGACCTGGCAGCAGCATGAGGAGGCGGTACAGGGGCCCATGACAGATTACGGGCCTGGCAGCAGCAATGGGAAGCCCTTAATCTGCCAGCACCCTATGACAAAATGGAACCCACCAGCAGTGTGAGGAGACCTGAAAGTGGCACATGGCATAGTGTGGCGATGGAGACAGCAGCAATGGGAGGCCGTACAGGGACCCATGACACACTCTGGACCTTGCAGCAGCATGAGGAGGCGGTACAGGGGCCCATGACAGATTACGGGCCTGGCAGCAGCAATGGGAGGCCCGTAATCTGCCAGCACCCTATGACAAAATGGAACCCACCAGCAGTGTGAGGAGACCTGAAAGTGGCACATGGCAGAGTGTGGCGATGGAGACAGCAGCAATGGGAGGCCGTACAGGGACCCATGACACACTCTGGACCTGGCAGCAGCATGAGGAGGCGGTACAGGGGCCCATGACAGATTACGGGCCTGGCAGCAGCAATGGGAGGCCCGTAATCTGCCAGCACCCTATGACAAAATGGAACCCACCAGCAGTGTGAGGAGACCTGAAAGTGGCACATGGCAGAGTGTGGCGATGGAGACAGCAGCAATGGGAGGCCGTACAGGGACCCATGACACACTCTGGACCTGGCAGCAGCATGAGGAGGCGGTACAGGGGCCCATGACAGATTACGGGCCTGGCAGCAGCATGTGGAGTCGGTACGGGGGCCCATGGCAGATTACGGGCCTGGCAGATGATGACGAGGCTGCCAAGTGCGATCAGCCTCATCATCAATTAGGGTCTCCACCTCACTACTAGCCCCCTCGGCTGCGTGTGGGTCAGGAGACAGACCTGTCTCTAGACCGGCTACCGAGCCACTCTCCTCGCCAGTACTTCTTCGCCTGGCTGCTGAAGAGGCGGATGTCTCCCCCCGTTCCTGACCGCCCTCTGTTAGCTCTTCCTCACTGTACAGTGGGGCTGAGCCCACAGCATGCGATACTTCGCTTGGTGAGGGAACACCAAAGGACAGGGGCAGGTAGAGGACACGTGATTTCAGTGGGCTTGGTCCCGGGCCATGCCAACTAACGGTTGTGTCTGACGTACCCACCGACCGTTGGCTGTAGGTGTCAGAGGTGGCCTGGGAAGAGGAAGACGACCGAGCCAACCAATCGATGACGGCAGGGTTGTCGGTGGAGACACGACCGCTGGATGACACCGGGAGCACTGGCCTCTGGCTGCGACTAGTGCTGCCTCAACCCCTTCCTCTGCTGCCACGTCTGCTCGCTCCTGAAACATTGCCTCCTCTGCCACTCCTCTGCGTGTTGTCTGACATACTCTTTAATTCAACGATTCTGTGTCCCTGAGTAACGATTCTGTGTCCCTGAGTAACGATTCTGTGTCCCTGAGTAACGATTCTGTGTCCCTGAGTAACAATTCTGTGTCCCTGAGTAACAATTCTGTGTCCCTGAGTAACAATTCTGTTTCCCTCAGTAACGATTCTGTGTCCCTGAGTAACGATTCTGTGTCCCTGAGTAACGATTCTGTGTCCCTGAGTAACGATTCTGTGTCCCCGAGTAACGATTCTGTGTCCCCGAGTAACGATTCTGTGTCCCCGAGTAACAATTCTGTGTCTGTCCCTGAGTAACAATTCTGTGTCTGTCCCTGAGTAACAATTCTGTGTCTGTCCCTGAGTAACAATTCTGTGTCTGTCCCTGAGTAACAATTCTGTGTCTGTCTCTGAGTAACAATTCTGTGTCCCTCAGTAACAATTCTGTGTCCCTCAGTAACAATTCTGTGTCCCTCAGTAACAATTCTGTTTCCCTGAGTAAAAATTCTGTGTCCCTGAGTAACAATTCTGTGTCTCTCCCTGAGTAACAATTCTGTGTCCCTCAGTAACAATTCTGTGTCCCTGAGTAAAAATTCTGTGTCCCTGAGTAACAATTCTGTGTCTCTCCCTGAGTAACAATTCTGTGTCCCTGAGTAACGATTCTGTGTCCCTGAGTAATGATTCTGTGTCCCTAAGTAACAATTCTGTGTCCCTAAGTAACGATTCTGTGGCCCTAAAGTCTCTCTGGCCCTAACTCTGTCCCTAATACAGACAGGTCTGTCTCTCTTGAATGACCGGAGGCTAATGGAGAATTGTAAGATGGCCGCAATTTATAGCTCCACCATTACACAGTGCTGGCTGGCTGGCTGCTGATTGGCTAATGCGATCACATGTCATGAATGAATGCATTATGGGTCAGCGCGCCTTGTCTGCGCGCCTTCCCAGAGATCCCCGCTCCGTCGCCACACATGTCGCCGCCATTTTTGGGAAAATTCGATTCGTGCATCCGAAGTTTGCTAATTTTCGGATTCGGCGCGAATCGAATTTTTCCTGATATTCGAAACGAATTCCACTTCGCCATGTTCAATTCGCTCATCTCTAGTTACTAGCTACCTTACCATCCTGGCTGTGTGCAACGATTGGTTTGATCTTAAATTCCATGTGTCTGTACAGGTGCATGATAATTTTCTGCTCAGGCTGAATCTGTGGAGGATATCAATATCTGCATTGTATCTAAACATGTTCTTTGAGTAAAAACACATGGTTGGCATATTCTAAGAAGAGGAGCACTGGTATTGGTCTCCTCTTCCAGAGCCATAGTAGTCTCAAGTGCTGTTGAACCTGCTAGGACAGTTACAAAATTAGCAATGGCCATTTTAAGTTATGCATGTTCATTATGCCACCTTTACAACCAAGCGGTAAGAGACATCGGTAAAATCAAAGCATACAAATGTATTTATTTTAGCTCCAAAACCAAGTTAACTTTTCATTCATAAGAAACAAAAAAAGAAAATTATGACATCTTGATATACTGTACAAACACTGTTGAATGTTTCTGAATATTGTTTTTTTTTTAATCTGCAGGCCTAGCAATATTAATTGTTTTCTTGTCCAACCAATAAACTAACACAGCTACTAAGGACACAAAGGACAGACCATAAGTCATTAATTATTATCAGACCTTAACTAATTAACTAATCAGCATGGCGCTATAAAAAGCACTAGCAGGTGACTTCAATGCACTAATGAGCATCACATGAGAAAATTCCAAACCTATTACAGAGCCCATAAACAAAAGAAAACACATGCCTCCTGAAAAAAGGGCAAATGTACAAAAACGCACTTAAGATAAAGATAGGTATCCTAGTTCTTTCCCTACTGAGGGAGGAGACCAACTTCAGGAAGACTGGAGCAATCAGGCTAGTGGAAGACTCCTCCAGGCAATAGGTTGATTCTGGTGGACAACAGAATACAAAAACATCTGTCTTTTGAGTCTAGGGAAGGAACCATCAAAGGGGTTGAAAAGATCCACAATCCTGAGTAAATGATTCTCTATAATCAGAATAAGGCCCTTGTGGAGGTCTTTGATTAAGACCTTCACCTTGATGAACACTGAGAGCAGGTTAAAGGGATACTAAAGGTAATTTTTTAAAAAAAATAACAAACATGTCATATATACTTGGTCTGTGCAATGGTTTTGCACAGAGCAGCCCCGGTACTCCTCTTCTCTGATCCCCCCACATGCTCTTCTGCCCCCCCTCCCTGCTGAGTGCCTCCAGAGCATGCTGCTTGCCCTGGAGGTACTTGTGAGTGCTCACTGCTCACTTCAGATCTACCTCTGTGTGTCTATAAGACACACACAGCGTGGCTTGGTCCCGCTCCCTTCTCACTTTAAGACTACAGCATTGTAAGAAAAACTTTCTTTCCCTGCCTGGGTGTTATTCCCCCCCATACCACTTCTTATAACAATTTTAAACCAAGACTGTTTCTTACTTACCAACCTGCACATTTGATTTGCTCTTCTTATCTGTAGCAGGATTAATTGCATTTCATACATCCCTGTAGAATATGTTTAATATACAATTCCTGACCTTAATCTACACCAGTAGAAAGTGAAAGTTGTATTTACTTCCTACAACATTATGTTTCATAAAAGAACCTCAAAGTCCTTCCATAATACAGTTAATCACCAAAATATCAAATGTGTAATGCAGAATTTTACAAAGCCTACGTATATATATCAATTTCTAAGCTCATCCTTTTTGGACATATTGATTTGCATCACAAAGTGTTAACCCATGTTATCAATGCCAATAGAGACTTGCAAGATATCTCTAAATCTTTTGTTGCAGTTGGCAGAAGAACTGTATTCCAAAAACACATATCAACACTAAATGGGAAGAAGATCCGGGGAGCGTATCTAAGTGAAAAAAGCTATGCACTTTTCCTACCTAACCACTGGAAAGTACTTCAATTGTTTTTTTTTATCGGTTTGCACATGTGATTGATTAAAAGACATCACAATAGATATATCATACAGGTGATTTATTAGTAGATTATTGAATTTTATATTTGGTTTTAGGAGACAAATTGAGTGATTTTAAAGTGTTTATTAGTGATTATGCACATATAATTTATTTGAAGTTATTGTGGTGTATGGATTTAACAGAAAATTTACACAATTGTGGGAGATCACTAAATATAGCATGGTCACTTGTTTTTATACAGTCAAAGCAACCAAAACAGCTCTTTTATTTTGAGATTATTTTGCTTTTCCTAGAGTTCAGCTTTAACATCGATTCCCTGTGCTATTTTTCTGTGCTAGCAGTTTCTATTCATGGGACAAAGCGATAATAGTAAACTTGCTATGTTTACAGCTCTCCTTCTACCTATTCCTATTCTAATCAAACTATGTTAAAGTGTGTGTAAAAAAAAAAAAAAAAACTTTTTCTAGCTTTGGAAAAAGTGAAGAAGCATTCAAATTGGGGGCAAGGTCATGCTGTGGGAGAGAGCGGACGAGCAGCCTGAGAGCTCCTGCTAGCTCGGGGCTAAAAGAAGCTTCATAGGGCATGGACAAAGCCCATATTACGCGCTGTGATGCCAGGGAGGCAGCTGGTATGAACCACCCCCGCTTGACCCCCACAGACTCACTCTGGAGCCCTAGATTCTTACTTTTCCGGGTCCCTGGGATCACGCCACAAGGAATTCAAGATGGCGCTGGACCATCTGGCACTCATGGCCTCTCCTCCAGTTGCCACCTATGACCAGGCAGACTCCATCGGCCCAGCCCAGGTATGCAGCGATAGACCCACTACTTCTCATGCTTCCACGCTGCCCTCCACCGCAGGTTTGGTCTTGGATGACATTGCTGGAGACTGGGACATCAGGGAGCACATCAGGGCCCTCCCTACAAAGGCTGACATGATTCAATTAATTGCAACTGTTGAATTCTTCTTTAAGGAGGCCTTAGATAAAGTGTGGTGATACCGCTGCTATAGGCCATTGGGTGGAAGCTGTAGAATCTGCTCATAAAACACTGGCCCACTTTGTTACAAAACTTGGGGAGGCCTTCTGCATGCATGAACATATGCTTGATTCATTATTACTGCAATTAGACAACTATGAAAATCAGGAAAGACGCCAAAATATGTACGGATCCGTGGCCTACCTGATGCAACCCGTGCACAAGATTTAGTGCCCACGCTCCAACGGATGTTTAGTCTGATTCTTGGAGACTCTGCCTCCACACTGGTAGAAATTGATCGGGCGCATTGTGCCCTACTACCACCACCTGAAGATGTTAATAAACCCAGAGATGTCATTTGTCGCTTACATAAATACGGTGTTAACCTCCCTGGCGGTATTCCGGAGTGTAGCTTGTGGTTAACTTTCAGTACCAAAAGCGGTAACCCCAAGCTACACTCGGGATTACCTTGCAGCGTTGCTCTGGGTTCCCTCCAGCACTTACCTTGTCCTTCGCTCCTACTGTGTCCCCCCTGCAGCATCCCCAGCCATCTCCTCCGGCCAATGCGGGCATCCGTCTTCCGGGTTCCGTTCCCTGCGAGCGTCGTGACGTACGGGACATACGGGGACAGAGCCGGCGGGAAATTTAAAAATGTTAAAAAAAGTGACATTCACCAAATACACTAAAATCACATAGTATAACATTACTGTATCAAAGCATTTCACGAACATTTTGTTCCTAGTGCTTTGTCCTGTGCCCTGCCTGCATTTTTACTGTTCTCTCTGCCTTGAAACTGAGAAATGTCCATGGCGTCCAAAAAGCGCCCCTTTAGGTCAAAATCGGTTTTAGACCAACTAGAGAACAGCTATAGTAAATCAGAACCACTTGCAGAATTGAGTGATAATGATTCATGAAGAAATTCGTCATCAGACACTGAAAACAATTTTGCGACTTGCCGCTCTATTTCAAATGTTAGTGTTTTTGGTTTGATTATATTATTGAATTAAATTTATTATTATTATATTTTTTATGATTATTTATTATATTATAAGTTATGATTTCGGTTTCCCTTGGTTCCTACCTGGTAAAGATGCATCCTTTTTTAATGTATGGGGTGGAGAGGGGATTGTGAAATGTCAGACCTTGGCCCCGTCTTAGCATCTGCTGCCCCTGGATGGCCTATGCAGGTCTTTTGGGTCATTTCCTATGGATTTTTGGCATTATCGTCAGATACATGATTTCTTTCAGAGGTCGCTTCCTAGAGTGCAAACCCGTGATATGTTGACTTCCTTTGAGGCTCTGTGTATAGAACTGGGGGATCCTGGACACTTGCTATCCCAGATGTACCAATGTTTACTGTCCACTTTTTCTCAGATGACACCCTATTATATATACGAGAATGGGAGGCTGAATTGGGTTTCGACCTAGAACCCCCGCAATTGCAGAAAATTACTCCGATGACCCATATCTCATGAGTTCCAAAATGCAAGAGTCATGCTATATGTTTCTGTCCAGGTGGTACAGGACACCTTCTCAGCTAGCTAAGATTTTCCCTTGGGCTGATAACTGATGCTGGCGGGGGCGCCATCAGGAGGGCACTTTCTTGCATCTTTGGTGGTTTTGCCCCAAGATTCAAAGGTTTTGGAGAGCTAACTCCCCCTAGATTCAGAGAATCCTTCAACCTATTGATTTCACTCCTCTGCACTACTTGTTTCATGACACCCCTTCCTCTATTAAAATGTACAAACGCAGTGTTACCCCGCACCTTTTGAATGCCGCTAGGAGCTTAATACCACACCTCTGGAAGCAGAGACGGTGCCCTACTGTTGTGGAGTGGAAGCGAGAGGTTGATAGAATCTATGAAGTCGAACGTTGGATTTATAATGTTAAAAACGAGCTTGAGAAATTTCATGACATTTGGTCCGGATGGTTATACTACTCTATGGAAATAGAAGATCCGGTTGACCCTCCTTCAGGTACGGGTTCCCTATGATTTTTTATCCTCCCCTCTCGCTTTGGCCCCTAGGTTGTACCCCCAGCTGGGGTTACTTTGTAGGTCTGGTCCCTAAGATTCTACCATTGGAATAGCATGTGGTAGGCTTCTTATGGGGTCTGTCCCCTGATTTTCCCTCTTCTGTTTTGGCCTGAGCATTGAGTCCTCAGCCCTCAGCCCTGTGATGCTATTCTTTCTTCAACTGGCCCTGTGAGGCCTCTGTTACTCTATTTTCTTTTCTTCTTTTCCTTCCTTGTCTTGTATTTCCGTGCTTTTACCATTTCACATATGAGTGCTGAGTTTTTATGCAAGTGCCCTACATGTTATTTATTGTCACTTCTATTGCCTTAAGTTTCAAACGTGGATGATACAGGGGGCACATTCGATCTATCGCCCTGAGACTGGCTGGCCTTGTGCAGAGACGTAGCTCCTGCGTGGCAGCTGGGTCCTTTGGTGATGAGTCTTGTGCTGGTTCCCACTGCCCTGACGGTGGCGGGGAGTGTGTGGCATGACATTTGTATTGTACCATATGCTTGATTTACATTTGTATTATATCACTGTATGCTGGGCCTGTTGTGGGCCAGACTTGCTTAAAGCTGCTATCTCTGTGTTCCTATATGTTTTTTGTTTTTGTAACTGTTTTATCTTTTATTATGAAAATCATTAATAAAGACAGATAATGCAAAAAAAAAAGAAACATTCAAATTATCCTGGTGTTTGCAGCACTCTAGATCTCCATTAATAAGATAAAGCATCATTTTCTCTTCTGTTGACAATGTTTTACCCAGGGGTTTTTGTCTCAGAGAATAAGTGAAGGAACTTTCTGAATCTCCCCTTTTCTGCACCCCCTACCCACCTTCGAGCACCGTTCCTTGGTTTCACCCCATACCCACCTCCCAGTAATACACTTTTAAGAGAATACAGAACTAGGTATCATTTGCGATGCTAAGTAATTTGTATGGAATTTGTTACTGATAACAAGAAAAGTAGTAAAATAGAGCCAGCAATAAAAGACCCCCCAGCAACACAAAGGATCCCCAAAACAAAATACCACCCAATCAACAGTAGACCCTACAGCAGCATCAACAGATCTCCTTGCAACCATCATCAATAGACCTCTCCCTCAACAGTAGATCCCTCCCAGCAATAATTGAACCCCCAGCAGCATAAGACCACCCCAGGTATAATAGATTATCCACCAACAACAATAAACCCTACTCAAAAATAGATTTCCACCAGTGACAATAGAAGCCCCATAAGCCAGCATCAATAGACCCTCCAGCACACCTGAGCACCTCTTGTCGTTAACTACATTCAGTGCTGTAGGTGCTGGAACTGCATTCACCAGCATTCCCGCTGAAAAAAGTCCTGGTTTTACCAAAGAGTAAGTAAAAGAAAAACCACAAAATAAAAAAAGTCACTTCATCTCAAACAAAGGAAATTCAATTTGGCTGGACATACTCTTTAGGATAAATTACACTATTGCCCCAACTGCCACTGCCAGGTGTCACATAGAACAGTTGCTGCGGGACCCTAACAGAATTCTGCTATGTGCTTCCATGAATTGTAATTATGTATGGTAAAATGTTGTCAGGAGAACAGGAATTGAGATGATATCTCAATAATGGAGCGTCTCAAAGCAATTAAAACCAGGCAGGGGTTCTGATCCTTTACCCACTTGATCCTAAACTAAGTAATTAACACTTTCACTATCAGTAACCTAAGGCTTACATCCTCAGCAGCACAGACCTGTAAACAACCCAGAGCTCGTTTACATTTTTCCAGTAGACTGTTAGCCAAGTTCTAAGGCTTGACATGTTTGGTATTAGTTTACTCAATGCATCCTCATCTTTAATATTTTACTTTAGCCATTAGGAGAAGAGAAGAGCTCTGTGACAGGCAAAGTAAAGTGTGAAATAATAATAATTTAACTTTCATAAATTATCCTTAAATTACAGCTATTGGACTCATAGCACAGAAATGGAAATTTGCCTAAAATCTTTAAATCTAAAATATGCTTATCAACCATACTGTATGTTACTGCTGCATGTAGCAAAACCTACACATATTTGGTGTCCTTGTATTCAGGATAAATAGTAGAGAATGATTTAGTGAAAATATATTAATTAATATTAATTTAAAAAAAAGTTATGCAAAAGGTATATTTCTGGTATTTTATAAAACAAAATGCCAAATAAGGTTTAGGGTACCATGGGAAAGGCTTAATGATCTATTGGGTTGTAAATATGAGTACACAGATTTCTTTATATAATAGTATCACTAGATTTAACATATGCAATCCCCATGCTGTCTTTCTGCTGATCACCAGTGCACATTGAGTATCTTGGAGGCTGTATTGGATCTAAACGGAGCTAATATCATCTGGACTTTTGTCCTTTGCTAATATCTGGTGGTGGAATTGAAAATTGATCCTCAATTAAAATCCTTTTTCCCTACATTTTCCTTGCTACTTGAATTGCAATATTTAACAGATGCATATATGATACCCATTATATTTTTCAACCTAATCCCATTATGCTTAGATGGATATTTGATGCCCATTATATTCAACCTTATTTGGACATTATAGGCCAATTAAACCTCTAGACAGAACATATTTCTCTGCAATTTCCATAGATGGATGTTTGATGTCCATTGTTTGCTTTCTTATGGTTGTGAACGTACAGGTCAAATAGATCTTTGTTAGGTTATACCTATATATCCTAAAGCATTTAACAGATGATATCTGATGCCCATTATATCATCTACAACTGTTTTGGACGTATAGGCCAATTAAGATTTTTTAGGTCATTTTCTTCTAGTTCTGTGATCTTTCACATCCAGGACTGCCTTGGCAGTATTAATTTCCTTACAAAATCTCCCCTGAAGAAGCCTGTGAGGGCGAAACATGTAGGGAGTATACTAAATTTACCTAACCAAGTTTGAATCTCAGTTGGTATTCTTAGAATTTAAATTGTTTTTAAGTTTTTGTATTTTTTCCTTTCTTGTGTTTTACCAAAATATGAAATAAAACTTATATACAACTTTAATGTGTGGTATTCATGTCTATGCACCCTGAAAGTCCCATCTTCTCTATTGATTATTTGCTGTTTCAGGAGTGGACTCATGCCATTATTATACATACATAAATTAAAACAACAGTGGAAGTTTTCACTGTATCCTTCCAATATCTCTTAAGACCAACCTTCTTTCTTCTTCGTACCCTTAGGCAGAGTAATAATAGATTATTAAACCTACATTTTCTAAAATTAATCTGATGCAACTGAGTGACGAGAGATGCATATGATGATAATGGAATCTCGTTAAAAACTAAGCAACTAATTTTTTTTTTATCTAGGACCTCAAAAGCTCCAAGAAGAGAATACTAACAATGAAGACATCATGTTGTTTTTTAAATAGGTTTATATAGACAGTAAATGGGAGTGTAGCATTAACAAATTCAACATCAGAATTTGGCTGGTAAATGTTCAGATCTTTAATTAAGAAAATTAAGAATTTACACTGAAGGGTTCCCAAATATGTTTCATTATATGCATTAAAATGAGAAGAAAGCTTGAAGGGTTTTTTTATGAAAAAGTAATGTCCAAATAAGTAGCACATTTACAGTGCATACAGAATGTATTCACAGCTCTTAACTTTTGCCACTTTTTGTTATGTTACAGCCTTATTCCAAAATGGATTAAATTCATTTTTTTTCATTAACATTCTACAAACAATACCCCATAATGATAATGTGAAAGAAGTTCATTTTGAAATCTTTGCAATTTATTAAAAATAAAAAACGAGAAAAAAAAAACACATGTACATAAGTATTCACAGCCTTTGGAATGACACTCAAAATTGAGCGCATCCTGTTCCCACCGATCACCCTTGAGATGTCGCCACAACTTGGTAGGAGTCCATCTGTGGGAAATTCAGTTGATTGGACATGATTAGGAAAGGCATAAACCTGTCTATATAAGGTCCCACAATTAACAGTGCATGTCAGAGCACAAAACAATTCCAAAGAAATGTCTGTATACCTCCGAGACAGGATTGTATTAGGGCACAGATCTGGAGAAGGGTACAGAAAAATGTCTGCAGCATTGAAGGTCCCAATGAGCACAGTGGCCTCCATCATCCATGAATGGAAGAAGTTTGGAACCACCAGGAATCTTCCTAGAGTGGGACACCCATCCAAAATGAGCCATGGAGGGAGAAGGGCCTTAGCCAGGGAGGTAACCAAGCACCCGATGGTCACTCTTAAAGAGCTCCAGCATTTCTCTGTGGAAAGAAGAGAACCTTCCATAAGAACCATCTCTGCAGCACTCCACCAATCAGGCCTGTATGGTAGAGTGGCCAGACAGAAGCCACTCCTCAGTAAAAGGCAAATGGCAGCTCACCTGGAGTTTGCCAAAAGGCACCTGAGGGACTCTCAGACCATGAGAAACAAAACTATCTGGTCTGATGAAACAAAGATTGAAGTCTTTGGCCTGAATGCCAAACCAGGCACCGCTCACCACCTGGCCAATACCATCCCTACAGTGAAGCATGGTGGTGGCAGTATCATGCTGTGGGGATTATTTTCAGTGGCAGGAACTGGGATACTAGTCAGGATCGAAGGAAAGATTAATGCAGCAATGTAAATGTAATTTTTTTTTTAAAGTGCATGGGGTTCCTTTTACAAGTCATACCAGGTCCTTTATAACTAGTAGGATTTTTAAGGGGAAACCCACCTCCCAAAAATGTGGAGGAAAGTGCGCGGGGTTCCACCTAAAAGCAATACCAGGACCTTTAGAACTAGTAGGACTTTTAAGGGGAACCTCAGCACCAAAAATGGGGAAAAAAAGCATGGGGTCCCCTCTAAATTTCTACTAGACCCTTGATCCGAGCACAGGCCTGGCAAGGCAGGAAAGGGGGGGACAATCGAGCGCCACCCCTGTAGCTTACCAGGCCATGTACCCTCAGCATGGGGACTGTGTCCCCATGCCAATGGGAACAAGGGCCTCTTCCCCACAATCCTGGCCCGGTGGTTGTGGGGGTCTGCTATCGGGTGGGTCATTAGCATCAGGGTACCCTGATGCTATCCCCTTGTGAATGAGTAAGGAGTACTTGTATCCCTACCCATTCACTAAAGGGTTACATTCAGTAAAAAATAGAGACCAGTCTTTTAAAAAAAATCCTTTAATTGAACAAAAACCAAAACAACAGTTTTTGACAAAAAAGACAAAAAAATGGCTCCATCATTGTAATCCATCGCCAATCACGGTGTCCATCGTTGTCATGATGATGCCAATTTGCTGAAATAAAAAGAAAAACGACTCCCGACACGTCAGCACCCGCCGAGCTCTCGCTGCAATATGACAGGTCTGACAGTTGCCAGTCAGATGTAAACAAACAGGTGTGGCTAGTGGTGACGTTATTGCCGATGTCACTGCTAGCTCCGTCCAATTGTTTACATCTGACCGGCAAACGTCAGACCCGTCATATTGTGGCGAGTGCTCGGTGGGTGCAGATGGGTTGGTGGGTGGGTGTGATTTTTCTTTTATTTCAAGGAGTCAGTGTCATCAGGACAACACTGTGCACCATGATTGATGATGTATTACATTGATGGAACCACTTTTTTTTCTTTTTGGCTTTTTTTTTTTAATTGCAGGACTTGTCAAATACTATTATTTTGTCTTTTGTTCAATTAAAGGAATTTTTCAAAAGTCTGGCGTCTTTATTTTTTCTAAATTGAACCCTTTAGTGAATGGTTTTCCCTTACTCATTCACAATGGGGTGCAGCATCAGGGTGCCCCCTTATTTAAAGGAGTACATTGATGCTAATGAACCCCCCTGTAAGCACACCCCACAACCAAGGGGTCAGGGTTGTAGGGAAGAGGCCCTTATGCCGAGGGTATGTGGCCTGCTAAGCAGTAGGGAGAGGGCAGGCCGCTCAATTGTCCCTCCCCCCCTTTCCTGCCCTGCCAGGCCTGTGCTTGGATCAAGGGTCTGGTAATAATTTAGGGGGACCCCACGCTTTCCCCCCTTTTTTGGGTGGAGTTCCCCTTAAAAGTCCTACCAGGCCTAAATGGACTGGTAGGGCTTTTAAGGGGAACCCCACACACTTTAAAAATAAAAAAAAATACTGTGGTGTCCCTCCTAACCTTCCTACCAGACCTAAATGGCTTGGTATGGATTGGGGGGATTTTTTGCTTTATTTTTATTTATTTTAAATAGTATTATTTTTATTAATAATAAACTGTCTAAGTCTGCTGTGTAAGCAGCCTTATATAGTGTGGGGGACGTACTTAGTCATGAGCCATGATTGGCCAAAGTCACCATGATTTTGGCCAATCATGTCTCTCACAGCGCTTTGTGCTGTGAGTTCCTAAAGCATTGCACCTGACCTGTAAGAGCCATGACTGGCCAAAGGATTGTTCCTGACCCACAGGTCAGGTGCAATGCTTTGGCCAGTCATGGCTCTTACAATGCACTGTGAGAGCACAGTGCATTGCGAGTCACCCAGTGGGCGAACAGCCTGCTGAACGCCCTTACTGTTCATATGTTTTGTGAACACACAAATGGCCGATGTTTGAGTCGAACTCAAACATCGAGCCCAACATTATCAGTAACACACCTGCTTTCTTAGATTGCCCCAACTCTGGATGAAGGAGAAAGGGGGCACCTTTGGACATTAGCATTGTCAGTTTGGGAGGAGGGGAGTGTTAGATATACTAGCAGATCTAAAAACAGTAATAAGCCAAACTCCAGCTAATACATTGTAATTCGTTATATCAAACAGTTTTTTCTTTTTAGGATAAAGGTTTTACATAGATAAATAACTAGACCATGTCACTAGATGGTGGTTCAATGACAGCTCTTGTGGCAGCTCCCTAAATACAAGTCAGCATTTACAGCTACTTTATATTTGTCCTCACATGTTCACTTCAAGTCTGCTGATATGTGGTATCAGCTGGCTATTAAAGCATATCAACTCTAGCAGTACAGAATAGCTACCAAGTAATATGTGTGCAATTAAATTAGGAAACCTGGTTTCAGAGCAGGATGTAAACTATAAAAAGACATTCTTTTAAGAAAAACGAATTTCAGAAAATCTCTGTATAACTGATAATACAATTTAGAGTTTGTACATTCCGGAATATAGATAGTTTGGGGACATTTTGTGTTTTTCCCAACAGTGTGGGCATGGAAGAAACATACACTATATTGCCAAAAGTATTGGGATGCCTACCTTTCTACATGAACTTTAATGGCATCCCAGTCTTAATTCGTAGGGTTCAATATTGAGTTGGCTCACCCTTTGCAGCTATAACAGCTTCAACCCTTCTGGGAAAGTTGTCCACAAGGTTTAAGAGTGTCTATGGGAAGGTTTGACCATTCTTCCAGAAGCACATTTGTGAGGTCAGGCACTGATGTTGGACGACAAGGCCTGGCTCACAGTCTCCGCTCTAATTCATACCAAAGGTGTTCTATTGCATTGATGTCAGGACTCTGTGCAGGCCATTCAAGTTTCTCCACCCCATCCATGTCTTTATGGACCTTGCTTTGTGCACTGGTGCACAGCCATGTTGGAACAGGAAGGGGCCATCTCCAAACTGTTCCCACAAAGTTGGGAGCATGAAATTGTCCAAAATGTCTTGGTATGCTAACGCTTTAAGAGTTCCATTCACTGGTACTATGGGGCCAAGCCCAACCCCTGAAAAACAACCCCACACCATAATCCCTCCTCCACCAAGGTTTACACTTGGTACATTGCAGTCAGGCAAGTACCGTTCTCCTGGCTACCGCCAAACCCAGACACATCCTTCGGATTGCCAGACAGAGAAGCATGATTTAATGAAAAAAAGTGAAAGTGAGCGCTAGATAAGAAGCTGCTAAGCGCCAATAGGTACCAAAGGACTCTACAAAGAACAAATGAAAAATGGGGCGCAGCGCTAAAATATACCTGATACACATATATATATAACAAACAGAATTATTGAAAAGATAAATGATATAGTGTGCCAAGAATTGTGCAAAAAAGCATTCAAAAGTCCTTAAGTAAAAAATGGTGATTAAAAATATGTGCGTCTTCCGGTGATCAAATTAATTGAATCATGCACTCACCAGATGCATAATTCAAATATGCATATAGATGATATCCCGATATCCAAGCGGAGTTATCCCAAAATCGGATATGGCATCATAGGATCATCGTCTGGGCACATCTGTCCGTCCAGGTTCTCCTTGTGGATCGTGCGTTTACACACTAAAACACCTCTCAGAGTTGTGATGAGATAGCGATAACTTCAATCTCAGTTGGATACCACAGTCAGTGACTCAATCAGAATGATATCTTGTAGATCTTGTAAAGTTTATTCCATAAACTGAGAGAATCTTACAACAATAAACATTCGATTGGTCGAAAGAACATACTGTTTCTGCTTCTTGCCATGAGGCTGTTGCAATGCATCTCTGGGAAGAGAAGCATGATTGGTCACTCCAGAGAACACACATCCAGTGCTCTAGAGTCCAGTGGCGGTGTGCTTTACATCACTGCATCTGATGCTTTGCATTGCACTTGGTCATGTAAGGCTTGAATGTAGCTGTTTGGCCATGAAAACCCATTCCATGAAGCTCTCTATGCACTGTTGTTGTGCTAATCTGAAGGCCACATAAAGTATGGAGGTCTTTAGCTATTGACTCTGCAGACAGTTGGCGACTTTTGCACACTGTGTGGGTCGGCATGCACTGACCCCTCTCTGTCATTTTACATGGCTTGCCACTTGGTGGCTGAGTTGCTGTTGTTCCCAGTTGCTTCCACTTTTCTATAATGACGCTAACAGTTGAGTGTGGAATATTTTGTAGCAAGGAAATGTCATGGACAGACTTATGGCAGAGGTGGCAACCTATCATGGGTTCACAAATGTTTGTAGAAGCAGTCTGTATGCCTAGGTGCTTGATTTTTTACACCTGTGGTCATGGAGGTGATTGGAACACCTGAATCAAATTATATGGAAAGGTGGCCAATAGTTTTGACAATATAGTGTATTTGGGCAGTATTAGACCATTCATTGTTATAGCTAGGTTTTGAACAAATGCACTCTGAGTGACTATTGATATTCTGTGGCAAACATCATTAACTGGACTTTGGTAGAGATTACAGAAAAAAAAAAAAAAAAAAAAAAAAAAAATAATATATATATATATATATATATATATATATATATATATATATATATATATATATATATATAAATAATAAAGATTACACATAAATGATTTGTAATTTAAGTCCATTTTAGCTTTCAGTTTATTTTAATATGTTTGCAGGATTTCCTTACCTCCTTAGTTTCTAAGACTGTAGCCAATAACCCAAGCAGAAATGTATACAAATAAGGGAAGGAGTTAAAGCACTGACTGCCCCCATCACTTCCCTGCTTCTCACATGGCTCTATATGAGGTTTCAAAAAAAGACATTGAGGCTGATTTACTACAGTTGTTGAGAACCTTCACTCAAACTGAGTAAAGATTCACTTTAATGATCCAATCACGTGAAATGTAGTTTCTTGTTTATGTCATCAGCACTTGTTTGGGTATTCAAAGTTAATACATTTGCAATTTATTGAGTAAAGACCTTCAACTCCTTTGGTAATTCAACAAATACAAGGACTAAAAAAGGTTAACTAGGGGCCTGAACAGCAGATATAGAAGGGATTAAATTCAAAGTCACACGGCATTAATATTGGCTACCATATGATCGCTGACTCACCCATGAAAAACATATTTAAAAGTTAATGGGTGTGGTCACCGAAACTCATACTTGATACATATGTGCATAGGGAAAAGCGTTCCCCGAACAAATCTAGTTTCATGTGGGACCATGCAGCTTTACCAAAGGGCTTTTATTAGAAAAACAAAACAAATATGCTTTGCACAAATATACACACAGAAGCTGAGCACACCACCACCATAACTTCATCAAACTAAAAAGACAACCTCCAACATGCACACTTAGGGGAAGGGGGCGAGAAAGGCTAAAGGTGCAACTTAGGAACATATGGGGCAAGAATCCATGTATGGAATGTAAGAGTTGGATGATTGTCATTCAGTAGTGTCCCATATCGTGGAGATAGGAGTCAAGGTCATTGGGTGAAACATGTTGGACCGCACCTCCCTATGCACGCTTTGCATGTGACGTCATTGCATGTTGTCTTTTTAGTTTGGTGAAGTTATGGTGGTGGTGTGCTCAGATTCTTTGTGTATATTTGTGCAATGCACATTTGTTTTGTTTTTTTCTAATAAAAGCCCTTTGATAAAGCTGCATGGTTCCACATGAAACTATCTTTGTTCGGGGAACGGTTTTCCCTATGCACATATCCTTTGGTAACTAACTTGTAGAGTGTGTGAAAGGAAACAGTTTTGGGACTCCTATGACACTGGTGCACCCTGTATAAAAATGTATGTGTAAAGCCAAGATATATATATATATATATATCTCAAAGATTCAAAGAACTGTATGAATATTGGCTGAAAATGTTCATAACATAAATATTAGTATTATATAACATATACAGTAGATATGGATATACATTGAGGAACAAAAGTATTTGAACACCCTGCGATTTTGCAAGTTCTCCCACTTAGAAATTATGGAGGGGTCTGAAATTCACATTATAGGTGCATTCCCACTCTGAGAGACAGAATTAAAAAAAAAAAAATCAGGAAATCACATTGTATGATTTTTAAAGAATTTATTTGTCTTGTACTGCTGAACATAAGTATTTGAACACCTAAGAAACAGTAAGAATTCTGGCTCTCAAAGACCTGTTACTGTGGCTTTAAAATGTCCACCTCTACTCCACTCATTAACCTAACTTAGTAGCACCTGTCTGAGCTCTTTAAATACACCTGTTCACCCCACAGTCAGTCAGACGCCAGCTACTACCATGGGCAAGACCAAAGAGCTGTCAAAAGACACCAGAAACAAAATTGTGGACCTCCACAAGGCTGGAAAGGGCTACGGGTCAATTGCCAAGCAGCTTGGTGAAAATAGATCAACTGTTGGGCAATTGTTAGAAAATGGAAGAGGCCAAAGACGACTGTCAGTCTCCCTCGGACTGGGGCTCCATGCAAGATCTCACCTCGTGGGGTATCACTAATGACAAGAAAGGTGAGGAATCAGCCCAGAACTACAAGGGGTGAGCTGAACAATGACATGAAGAGAGCTGGGATCACAGCTTCAAAGGTCACTGTTGGTAGAACACTACACCGTCATGGTTTCAAATCATAAGACAGCAGGGTGTAGCGCTCAAAATGAAAATAATAGACACTAGTAAAAATTATCGTGGTAAGATACCTGTGCACATGGCGAGTCACTGATTAGTGACGCATTACACCTATTTATTGTATATGCATTTGCATATATCACTTTATCACTTATTCTGGGACTGTCACCATTATTATTGATATACTGATGCTTTTAACGTCATATCTATAAGTGGATATATGATATATGGTTTTATTTTCATTTATCTTACCATGATCATTTTTACTAGTGTCTATTATTTCCATTTTGAGCGCTACACCCTGCTGTCTCATTGTCTATTTTGGAGGTTTTTGCTACCTTTGGTGTTTAGCAGCTTACTGACTTTTAGCGCTCACTTACCCCTCTTTTATATGGTGCGGTCAGTGATCACTGTGTCCTATGGACACAGCTGACCACATGGCTAGGTAAAAGACCAATCACAGGGGCCTTTTACAACGTGATCAGCTCTGTCCAATGACACAGCTGATCACAAAGTAAATACAGTTGCCGGTTATCGGCAGCACTTTCCTCATGTAAATGTCACAGAGCAGATCTCCACTGATTATCAGTACCCTGATTATCAGTGCCTAGCAGTGCCTCCCAGCAGTGCTCAGCAGTGCTACCCAGCAGAGCTCTAAGTCAGTGACACCCATCAGTGCCCATAAGTGCTGCCTATCAGTGCCCATCAGTGCTGCCTATCAGTGCAGCCTCATCAACGCACATCAGTGAAGGAGAAAAAATTCCTGTTTGCAGAATTTTATAATAGAAATTAAGAAATCCTTTTTTTCAAACTATTTGGTCTTTTGTTTGTTTATAGTGCAAAAAACAAAAACCCCAGTTGAGAGTAAATACCACCAAAATAAAACTCTATTTGTGTAAAAAAAAATGATAAAAATGTCATATGGGTACCGTGTTGCATGACTTGTCATTCAAAGTGCAACAGCGCTGAAAGCTACAAATTTGCTTGGGCAGGAAGGGGGTAAAAGTGCCTAGTAGGCAAGTGGTTAAGGAACTCTGTATTTAACTGATATCATAAATTCTATGTGCAATTCTAATTGCAATTATAAAAATTTGTGTGGAGAACTGGGTTTACTAGCATTGAATAGCACTATGTGTGTGGCAAGAGGTAGTCTGCTTTCATTCAGTTATTAATTAACTGTCTACAATTATCATGGGAAATTTATGTACGATATATATTTTTAAACAGCATGACTTGCCTGCATTATCTAGCATATCATTAATTTGATTAGTAATAATTAGTAGATTGTGTTTTACAGCACAATGCTACATATTCAGAAAGACATCATTAAAAATTTGTGAACCATCTGACAGAGAGCATAAAAACAATTAACATCCTCTCCAGATATAGAAAATAAGCAAATTTACACTATCACGTGCTGTGTCTTTTTTAATATGTGTTTTGCCGTTAGCAGCACTAAACAAAGATGAACATGCATACAAATGATGTGTGTAAAGAAGGTCAGGTTTCCCTTGAGCATTTACAGCCAACTTCTCACTACCCTGGAGACATTTGCAAAAGATGGAATTGCTCACTTTCATCTTTGGAAGCTTGACTTGAGAATGGTGTTCATAAATCATGTGTGGCATAGCAATCATATTTTATTTACAACTTCATAATGAGAACCAAATTATCAGTAAAGCCACAAAAACTCTTGGATATTAAAAATCAGTACATCTCTAGGAGGTACCGTTTGATTTGGCTTCTATTTCAACATTTTATGTTTTGTTTTTTTTTTTGCCTTGAGAAAGGAAAAACACATAGACAGTTCCTAAGAAATTCAAAATTGTCTAGTATTCTATTGTTATCTATACAGTACATGCATCTCAATACATTGTACTGTATGTTTATATGCATTCTACAATGGCCTTATAATACAGAGACATAATGTTCCCACCATGTTTTTAGCCTAATATTGATACAAAGAACATATTTTACAGCAATATTAGTTGAATTTAAAAAAAAAAATGAAAAAAAAGAAAAATACATATGCAATTTGTAAAAGTCATATACACATTAAATATTTGTTATCACATTCCACGTCTTTTAAGACAGATTTCCTTAGATTACTAGACTTGGATAGTAATAATATCAGCCAGGCTGGAAAATTATTGATTCCAGCCTGTTTCACAAGTTTGTTTGTTAAAGGAAAATGCTGTATAGTGCATATTAGTGAGCACATAATGTGAGTTATTTTCTTTTAAATAGATTTTTTATTTTTTTGTTATGTACCAGTTATAAAGATTGAACATAGTTTATGGATCCAAAAAACTAATGCAGGAATTTGCCATAGTAATCAGCTACATTTCCTGGCACCAAAAATTAGGTCAGGTGGCTTATAAAGGCCAATAAGGAACTTTCAGATAAGCCTTCCAATTCTAAAAGCAATGTTGAATGTGTGTTATTTGAGAGACATTAGCTGGGGCAAAGGATTTGACCAACAACATCAAGGTGTACAGCACGGTTTACCCTGTTGCAATCATTACACATTTGGCAGTTGAGGTCCATCAGCAGAAACACTGAGTGGAAATTTTACACTGCTTGAGCACTGAAATTGGATGAAAACTTTGTGCAAATGTGTATGCATTTATCCTACATCATATATTAGAATTTTGGAAGCTGAGGACCAGCTGAGAAAACATTGTGTGATGCTTTTAAATTGCTGAAGCACCAGAATGATCCAGAGGAGGTGATAAGAGTTGGTGATGGTAGCAGAAATCATTTTTTAAAAGGGGAGGGGGGCAGATGACAATTAAAAGTTTAGGCATTAGCAGGAGGGGGTGTGTAATCAGAGGTAATTCAAAACTGCTTCAATTCACTGGACAGATTTGTTAAAAATTCTATTTTCCATAAAACAAAAACCTCTTGAAAGCCCTCTCAGTCAGCACACTGGCTGCAGGCAAGCCAGGAGCTCCAGCACATACTGTACACAGTCCAGTAGATGCTGTGGATGTATAGCATGACCACTCTTAGACAATAAAGGCAGAGGTGCACTGCCTCTAGACGGTGCAGCTCAACCACTACTTTATCCCACAGAACCTGCTTAGTACCTTTTACTAAGTATCGAACCTTTGTCTCTCACTTTAAGTTTTCCTGACAATATTAGTAAAAGTGTGTGTATAAATTTAATGCAGAACGAAATGAAAACGGGAAGCGCACCAACCTTGCGCATTACCTCAATAACCAAAATTTATTAATTATAAAAATATACTCACAAACAGCGAATAAAATCAGGCATGTAAGTCCTCAAAGGGACTTGAAGACAGCGCGAATCCCATCAAGGGGATGGATATTCAGTACAGCTGACGTGTTTCGAAGGGTGTCCCTTCTTCATCAGAGCTAATGGCACATATGGCAATAGGGGAAATAAATATGTGATGCTTTGATGCACACTGCTTTATTGAACAAGTATGCAGTGATTTGCTGATCCCAAAATAAAAAAGGCTCTAGCAAAATAAAATAAAATACACTTCACCAAAACAAAAGTGAAATAATAAACCCCACTATTTTTTTAACTGCTTCCCCACCACCCTATAGCATAATTACTGCTACAGGGCGGCAAGGCTGCACAAAATCATATATATATATATATATATATATAGCCATTGGTGGCTACAACTGCCAATCAACGGGTCCCGGTGGTCCTGGAGATTACCCACCAGCACCTGGCGATCACAGTGAAAGGGGTGAGGTCTGTGTGTAAACAATACAGATCTCTCCCCTGTCAGCACGAACAGGTTGCTTTGTACTGCTCTGTACACACACAAACACACACAGCACACTTAGTAAAACAGCACACAGTTAACCTTTTGATCGCCCCAGATGATAGAACCTTCATGCCCAATGTCATTAGTACAGTGTCAGTGCTTTTTATTAGTGTCACTGGGGATGTCAGTGGCAGTTAGTAAGTTTCCCCCCCCCCAGTGTCAGAATGCCCGCCGCAGTCCCGCTATAAGTCGCTGATCACTACTAGTATAAAAAAAAATTAAAAAATATTCCAGTATATATACACCGACATTTGTAGATGCTATAACTTTCATGTAAACCAATTAATTTACATATATTGGGATTTTTTTAGCAAAGACATGTAGCGGAATACATGTTGGTCTAAATTTATGATGAAATATGATTTAATTTTTTTTACTGGAAATGTTTTATACTGAAAAGTCCAAAATATTTTTTTTTTCAAAATTGTCAGGTTTTTTGGGTTATAGCGCAAAAAAATAAAAACAAAACAAAAAACAAAGAGGCAATCAAGTACCACCAAAAGAAATCTCTATTTGTGGGAAAAAAGACATACATTTAATTTGGGTTCAGCATTGCATGACCACGCAATTGTCAGTTAAACTAATGCAGTGCCACATCACAAAAAATAGCCTGGTCAGGAAGGGGGGGGGGGGGGGGGTAAATCTCTGGACAGCAAGTAGTTAACTTATCAGAAAAAAACAAATATGTATAAACCTGAATAAAAGAAGATGATTGTATGCTCCTTGAGGGTTAGGGACTGATCTGAATGTACAAGATATACTGTATGTAAAGTGCTGCATATATTGATTGTGCTATATAAGAAGCTGAAATAAATACATAAATAAATAAATAAAAAGAAACTCCAATAAGTCAACCACAAAAGACAGTGGTTTAGCAGCTCAACAGCAAACACAATAGCTGATGACACACACAAAAAAGGTGTATGCAAAAACAAAATATTATGGTCTTATATTGTGAACAGGGGTGGACAGAAAACTCATGGGGCCCCCGGGCAATAGGGGATCATGGGGCCCCTGTGTCCTTGCCCAAACTTAAAAAAGCCTATTAAAAAGGTACCAGGGGCATCTCATGGGGCCCCCTACTGACCCTGGGCCCTCAGGCAGTGCCCGAGTTTCCAAATGGTCAGTCCGCCCTGATTGTGAACATGGTCAAAGTACACAAGAATAGGTATCCAACCAGATTCTGACTTACAGTAATTTAGCACAATATAGCACAATGTAGCATCATGTAAAAACTGACTCTACATACACAGAATGTAAGAATCTAAACTACTGCAACACACACTATAATGAGGGGACTGGCACCCCCCCTCCCCCATTTTTGCCCATTTTAAGCCTACCAGCATGTTTTTGGAGTGTGGGTAGAAACCGGACTACTCAGGGGAAACCCACGCAAGCAGAGGGAGATCATGGAAACTCCAGGTAGGTTGTCCTGTGGATGGGATTTTATCCACTGCCCAAATATACTGTAAGGGTTCTTCATTTTTGCTGTTTCATACTTCTCTTTTTTTCTTTCCAAGCACAGGTTTGAATGTGTGAAAAAAAAGACTTCTTAAAGATAAATGTGCATAAGTGATCCCACCATCACGGACAAATGCAGCCTCTTACCAAATCGTTAGACTCCAAATTATAGGAGGTCAAACGGTATGAAGCTGCATGGATCTTGAACCTTAGATCATCCAACTTAGGGATATAAACGGTACCACAGACAAAAAAAACTCTTCTCCCTGCCTTAGCTGTTAAGCTTGGCAAGAAAAGAAAAGCCTCTAATGGTGTAGTACGTTTTATGTGTTTATTAAAATCCAGTCATATTACTACTTACAAAACATCTTCAATATAAAAGTGTGACACAATACAAACGCAGCTGGTGCCGGCTCCAGTCTAGCATGGGTGACATCAGCATAAGTTTTGTCCTACCCCGACATACATGTTTTCTAAATAGACATTGTCAATGGGATTAGCTTGTTGCGCTGACATACAGAGATGGTATAAATAGACTAATAGAAGAATGAGAGCCGCCCTATAATACAAATTATCAAAGCTAAAAATTAAATAAACTATTTATACAATTTAAATACCAACCTTCAATACTATTGGATAACAGTATTATTAAATGAAAAATAAAACAAATAAATAAAGTTACTATTATTATGCAGGATTTATATAGCGCCAACAGTTTGCTCAGTGCTTTACAATATAAAGGGAGACAATACAGCAACAATACAGTTCAATACAAGAGGGTTAGGAGCAGGGGCGGACTGACCATTTGGAAACTCGGACACTGCCCGAGAGCCTGGGGTCAGTAGGGGGCCCCATGAGATGCCCCTGGTACCTTTTTCATAGGCTTTTTTGAGTTTGGGCAAGGACACAGGGGCCCCATGATACCCTATTGCCCGGGGTCCCCATGAGTTGTCAGTCCGCCCCTGGTTAGGGCCCTGCTGCTTGGAACATACAATCTAAGAGGGAGAGGCTGGTGGTACAAAAGGTAATAACTGTGGGGGATTAACTGATAGGAGGAATAGAAATAATAAATAAAATGGTTCAATTTTATGAAAAAAAAAGCAAAGAATAACTTACTGGAGTCCACTTCTGTAAGTTGCTCACACTTTAGCCTTCAATATATCCCCATAATATTCTCTGTACAGCCTTCGCACACTTCCTTCTTCCCAGCCACAGTGAAGGGCAATGAATGTTCCCTTTTAGACCATTGTCATTGGTAAAGAAAGTCACAGAAATGCTTACATTTTGATTGTCACTTTGGAACAGAGAAGACATTTTTTGATGGGGACATATGTTCTGGTGAAAATTGTCAATAGAGGATTTCCCTTACTTTGGAAATATCTTGTTACACTTCTTGCTGTGTCTCAAGACAGTAAACAAAGATTTCCAAAAACAAACGTTTTGACTTTTAGTATACTTCAAATACTGACTTATCAACTCAGAACTTTAATTTACATCAGACAAGGCTCATGCACTAAACATGGCAGACAAGTGAAAGTGCAGGTCCACTCCATGACCCACAACCCCCATGATTCCCACTCATATCAGCTCCAAAATCCATGGCAAAAGGTAGGTAGAAACAGCCTCCTAGTCAACCACCTGATGAATACCCACTACAAAATGGTTTTGGCTGCACATCCCTGGCGATGAGGCAAACTGCCCTGGATTCAAAGAAGTTCAGATGTCAAACCTGAACCCCTATGATATCAATGGGAGCTAAATCTAAGTCTGTAAAAAAATGCCTATTTTCTTGGCTAATATACAAATGGTTCTCAAAATTGGTATTAAGGTGGGGGCACTGCCCTGGAAAACATGTGCCAGTGCAAAAAATATTTAAATAAAATTCCACCTGCCAGGAATTTTTTAAAGAACTGGCATATACAAAGGAAACTAAGTTTAAGTTGCTGGCAAATGACATTCCCTTCTGGATTCTATTGTTGGGACCTTTGGAGGAGTCAGTATGCACCCTCAGATTTTTAATTTTGGTGAGCTAGCAGATGGTAGGCATCATAACCAACAATGGAATTACAACAAGGGACTTTTTCAGAAATTTTAATATTTGAATTAAAGGACATGTAAAAATGTTTGGGTGTCTTTATTTCTAGGTCACTTCTTTTTGCACATGAGCAGGGATATTATGAATCCCTTACTCATTTACATGGAGGACAGTATCTGATGACTCCCTTACTTTTAAATAATACCCCACAACCACTGGCCTGGTCTGTGGGGGGTGGGGGGAGTGTCCTCATCAACATATAGACAAGGTGCTGTACTAGGGGTGTCCTAGAGAGCTATTATTTCTGGTTCAGAAAGTTTGTGTTCCAACGAACTGATGATTCCAAGTTTCTAATATATGCACATTTTCAGTAAGGTCTATATATATATATATATATATATATATATATATATATATATATATATATATAGTTTCTGTACTTTTTTTTTTAATTTTTTTGCTTCTTATTAATGGCAAGTTCTTGCAGTTCTCTTTGCATAGTTTCCATTTCATTTTTAATTTGGTTATTGTTAGTAGGATCCATTGCTGTTAGGGTTTCAAAAACTGTTTTTTGTGCTTTTGTTTCCGGACTATAATACTTTCACCATACAGTTTGCATATGAGGTTGTTCTCCTAGACCTTGAAGAAGGGGATACAACCTGAAAGCTTGTCCTTCAAATGGATGTTAGTGCAAATAAAAAAGTATCATAGACAGTTCTCAGTTGTTTTTGTTTCAAGCACACTAATATGGCTACAATCATCCCATTGCACTCAGTAAAAAGTGTTGAAACACAAATGCTGACTGTTGCTTTGTTTTTTTGCATACATGTTCTAGGATGCTAATTCAGAGAGCCTTAGGAAAGTTTAAGACAGCATAAATCCATCAAACACAGTCCATTTGCCTAACCTATGCTGCATAAAACCATATATAACAGGAAAACAAACATTATTGACTTCTGCTGCTCAGGAGCTTACCTTGCTTCAATACAAGCACATAATGACAGTAGCCATGTATTAAAGGCCTTAGCTTGGCAAGATAAACTTTTTAGCAAAAAACATTTTACCTAAATTGTACCCACCCAACTGCAATGTGACAAAAAAGTAAATCCATAAACATTTTCCCAAATAGACTCAAAAAAGGATTGAGTGTCAAAAATTATCATTTACTACTGGAAATCTACAAATATTCCCTCACAAAATCAGCTCATTTCAGGTATAGCGGAGGTAAGAGTAATGGAATATCTGACTGCGATATCAAGTGACAGCATTTAACTTTCCCATAAAGCGTGGGACTTATGGGTTACATCTTTGGAACTCCTACCTGTTCTGCCACTTCCTCCTCACAAACCTTAGTCAACCCTCCACCTTGTTAAAAGTGCAGGTAACCCTTCCTCCCCCATTATACAGGGTACAATGTTATGTATCCATTCATTCAAATCTTTGGTAACATCCATTTTCCAATTTTCTTTTTGCCTTTACAGCTATGATAGTATTACTTTGTATATTGTTTTAATCATTTTATATGCCAAACCTGGTAGACCAACCCAAGATATATCTTGTTATAATATTGTAGATCTTGGATCTACTATATGCAAATTACTTGCTAAATTCTAGTATATTTAAACTATGTCTAGTGATAATTACTTATTTATATGGGTGTGTCTTATTGATGTGTCCATGTAACACTTCTTGAACTACATATATGTTATTTCAGCCTTTGTTATATTCTTTTCAGCCATTGTTTGGCTCTAATTTCTAACACTGTTAAAACTCTAATAAAAACTACATTAATAAAAAAAACACCTGGCAGTCATAACTTGCAGCAAAATTAAAAAGACCAATAAAATAACTCAAGTACAGGAGGAAGGAGGGGAACTTTTTTGTTCACTGCTAACTCTGAAATGAGCAATTAAACATTTCTCTCAGGCAGATAACAATACCAGTCCTCTTAAAGTGGAATTGCACCAATCTTAAAAATGTTATCAAGTTTTGAGCTCTCATGGGCTGGCAGGCTGGCTGCCTTCAAAATTTTGATTCTACCACAAATGTTATACTACTTTCAGACTCTCCCCATTCCCATCAAAACATACTATATACCCTCCCTGACGTCCATTCTTAAAAAATATCTTTGGAAGCAGAAGAGAGCTAGATGCTCCCATGCCCATAAATCAGTAGGGGGTATGGGGTTGGTTGACATTAACCACTTGCCTACCAGGCACTTTTACCCTCTTCGTGCCCAGGGCAATTTTCAGCTTTCAGTGCTGTGACACTTTGAATGACAACTGCGACATGCAACACTATATCCATATGAACTTTTTATCATTTTTTCACACACACATAGAGCTTTCTTTTGGTGGTAATTAATTGCCACTGGGTGTTTTATTTTTTGCACTATAGACAAAAAGAAGCACAAAATTTGAAAAAAAAAATGGTTTTCCCGTATCTATTAAAAAATTTTGCAAACAGGTCATTTCTCTCCTTCACTGATGTGCATTGATGAGGCTGCAGTAATAGGCGGCACTGATGGGCACTGATAGGCAGCAATGATGGGCACTGATGGGCAACGCTGATGGGTGGCGCTGGCTGGCAGTACTGACTGGCGGCACTGCTGGGCACTGATGGACGGCACTGATGGGCACTGGTGGGAGGCATTGGTGGGTGGCACAGCTGAGCGGCACTGCTGGGCACTGACTATCAGGGCACTGATCATCAGGGCCCTGATGATTGGTTCTGATGTCCTCTATGTCATTTGCCAGTTATTGTCAGTACTTTCCTCATACTGTGACAGCATGAGGAAAGTGCAGCCGACAACCGGCAACTGTACACAGCTGATCACGTGGTAAGAGACCACTGTGATTGGCTTTTTACTTCATCATGTGATCAGCTGTGTTTGTAGGACACAGCGATCATGGAGATCTATGGGTGCAGGCCGCTGGGGGCACATGGGAGGGCGCTTTCTGGGAGAACATCATATGACGCCCTCCCAGAACTGGACAACCATGATGTAGCCATCATTTGGCTATAGCACTGTTGGCAAGTGTTTAAAGACTATTACATAGCCACTAAACTGGATCAGTTTAAATACTTTCTTCTCCCTACATTGGACCACTTATGGGTAGAAATAGAATCCGCAATTGTGCCAGCTCCTTCTAATAGTTGACACTTGGTCTACAGTATCTTTAGACATGATGCCTATCACTGTTAAAGCCTCACTACTGCCTTGGAGACCTGTTGCCCACTATAGGAAGCCTACTTTGACACTTGTTGATGTCAACTTACCTATTGACATTCTCAATGTATTTCTTCACCTAGCGCCCACTAATTGGTCTCAATATCGGTTAAACAATGTGAATGAGTTATATGAGGACAACAAAATAAACGTTTGGGAGCCTTACAAAAAGAACATAGCTTTCCAGTATCGCTAATTTTTAAACTATTTAGTGCCTGACATTTCCTACTAGCTTCTGCTGGAGAAGTTGTGGCCAGGTGGGTAATCTACTCCATACTTTCTGGACATGTAAAAATCTAAGAAGCTTTTGGCAGAGTGTGTTCCAGCTCATCTCCAGTGTCACTGGAGTTCTGAGTTATCCAAAACCTGATTTAGCCATCCTAAACCTAAGAATAGATGAATCTCCATCTATTTACCATAAGGTGATAACTTGCATTCTGTTGGTTGCTCGACTGGCCATTACTAGACACTGGCGAGGAGAACAGGCACCCAATCTGTCAGAAGTAATAGCCACAACTCACTTGATATATTCTTTTGATAAATGATTAGCTCTTAGATCAGACTCACTGCAATCCTTTGATAATGCTTGGCAACACTGGTCAATCTGGTACTCAAAAAGTAAAACTATTGTTGAATCTTGAACCAACCCTTGAAATGATGTAACAACATGTATGCTTGCTTATAGATTGTTAACCCTACTCCAACCTCAGTGGATGTATTGACTTAATAGTGCCCTGCAAGGCTGACTCTGTATCTCTGTATTTTGTTCCAGCTTTATACATGTCTCATGCAGTTGCGGGAACTTTTTTTTTTCCCTTATATGTTTGGAAAATGCTTACTAAAAATCTATTGAAACAAAAGAGGAACTGAGCCTAAAACAAATACAGTATATTGCCACTTACAAATCCTTAAATATGGTGGCTGTATTACTTTTTGTGTTTTTTTTTCTTTTATTGGTGATCTAGCCAGAAAAACACGTCTTGTTTTAGGGTGTCTTCATTCTGGATGGAGGAGGAATGGATACATCTTTGGAGAGCAGCATTGCCAATATGGATAGAGAGTGTAGTGATATAGGCAATATCATATTTAGATAGACTTCGCAAACAAATGAAAGCTGAACTCCTGCTAACACTTTTTTTAACCGTTATGTTATTTAATTTAAGATCTTAAGGCGACATACAAATAAGAAAGAAAAAGAGTAGCAGCACAATATTTGGGTTTAATATAATAGTGTCATAATGAGAAAAGGTATAACAACATGGAAGGTTATTAATGGGGACATAAACTACCAAGGCTACCCAGTTCAACTTGTAAGCCAGCCCCAGTCTAACAATGGCTACAACACAAGGAACATGGATAGGTATAACTTATCAAAGAGGGGGATAAGAAAGCCAGTTCAATTTGCCAGCCAGTCAGCCAACAACCAAATCAACCTGTTCTAACAATGTGCATTTAAAAACATTATCCATTAAATACATGTGCCTCTACTATGAGGATTCCAAATGTTGTAGAGTTAGGACCACAGAATGTCGATGTACCATGACGTGGCTCTGTGTCTTACATATGTATATGCAAATGTGTGCTAACTAAAACCCCTGTTTTTAAACGCATATTGTTAGAACAGGTTAATTTGGTTGTTGGCTGACTGGCTGGCAAATTGAACTGGCTTTCTTATCCCCCTCTTTGATAAGTTATACCTATCCATGTTCCTTGTGTTATAGCCATTGCTAGACTGGGGCTGGCTTAAAAGTTGAACTGGGTAGCCTTGGTAGTTTATATTAAAAGCCCGTCCATGTTCACTGCTCTAAAAGTCAGTTATAGACAAGGGAGATGACCCACTTATTTCGCACAATGTAATGGAGGTCTGTAGGTGTACTGGATACACTGGCTGCCATTGTGCTATATGCTCGGTGTCCTTTCTGTTCCTGTACCTTTAATGGGGGGTGGGCTCCCTCGGATCACCTGCCCTTAATCTATCCATTAAATATGTGTGCCTCTACTATGAGGACTCCAAATTTTGTAGAGTTAGGACCACAGAATGTTGGGGTGCCGTGATGTGGCTCTGCGGCTTACGAATGTATTTGCAAATGTGTGCTAACTAAAGCCCCTGTTTTTAAATGCATATTGTTAGAACAGGTTAATTTGGTTGTTGGCTGATTGGCTGGCAAATTGAACTGGCTTTTTTATCCCCCTCTTTGATGAGTTATACCTATCCATGTTCCTTGTGTTATAGCCATTGTTAGACTAGGGCTGGCTTACAAGTTGAACTGGGTAGCCTTGGTAGTTTATATTAGTAATGGGGACATACCTGAAGAGGATATTCATAAACTATTACATAGTGGAAGATATCACTGGTAGATTATCTAGAATAACTAAGAATTCATATAACTTCTTGGAGGCATGGGAGGAGTACACTTTTCCATTTTCTTGATAAAGTATAGCTGCTATGAGAATGTGTTAGGAGTGCATGAAGTTGCTTAGGCCAGATATCAGTCCTATTTTCAATAAAGCCAGTTGTGGCTTGAGAACAGGAGAGGCCTGAGTGACAAAGTAGATGAAGGCATTTATTTTTTGTTTTCTCTATCTCACCCCCTAGGTGGGATGCATTTAGAGAATTTTAATGGGTAATACTACTTTTGTGAGGAATACAAAAATTTCAGTAGATTTTCCCAGTAAACCACTAGTGGTATTTTGTTGTTAAAGATTGGGTTAAAGGTTTTCGGAGATATCTGAGATACCTTTACATTGAGAGGAGAGATGATCATAGAAACTTAGCAGTTCTAGAATAAGGTATTGTCAGTCCAGTGGGTTTTGTTAAAGGTATGCTGGAGGCAGAGATATTTAAAAAAGTCAGTTTGCAGTATTAGAAATCTAGAGCATAGTTCTTGAAAACTGATGAACTCAGAGTTGGAATATACTGTAGATGTCCTACAGTTGCAAGAAAAAGTATGTGAACCCCTTGGGATTACGTGGAGTTTTGCATGAATTGGGCATAAAATGTGCTCTGAATGTCATCTAAGTCACAACAATAGAAGAACACAGTCTGCTAAACATAATACTAAACAAACATTAGATGTTGCCATGGTTTATTTGCACATAACATGTAAACATTCACAGTGCAGGGAGGAAAAAGTATGTGAGGCCCTAACTTAATGACTTCTCCCAGAGCTAATTGGAGCCAGGAGTGAGCCAACCTTGACTCCAATCAGTGTGATGATATTGGATGTGTTGCTGACAGCTGTCCTGCCCTTAAAAAACACACACCTGTTTTGGGTTTACTGGTTTCAAGAAGCACTGTCTGATGTGAACCATGCCTCGCAGAAAAGAGCTCTCAGAAGACCTACGATCAAGAATTGTTGACTTGCATGAAGCTGGAAAGGTTTACAAAAGTATCTCCAAAAGCCTTGATGTTCATGTGTCCACGGTAAGACAGACTGTCTACAAATGGAGAAATTTTAGCACTGTTGCTACTCTCCCTAGGCGTGGTCGTCCTGTAAAAATGACTGCAAGAGCACAGAGCAGAATGCTGCATGAGGTAAAGAAGAATCCCAGAGTGTCAGCTAAACACCTACAGAAATCTCTGGCACATGCTAACATTTTTGTTGACACATCTACAATAAAAAACATTAAACAAGAATGGAGTACATGGGAGGACACCACGGAGGAAGCCATTGCTGTCCAAAAAGAATATTGCAGCATGCTTGAAGCTTGCAAAAGAGCACCTGGATGTTCCACAGCACTACTGGCAAAATATACTGTGGACAAATGAAACCAAGATTGAGTTGTTTGGGAAGAACACACAACACTATGTGTGGAGAAAAAAAGGCACAGCACACCAACATCAAAACCTCATCCCCACTGTAAAACATGGCGGAGGGAGCAACATGGTTTGGGGCTGCTTTGCTGCCTCAGGGCCTGGACGGATTGTTGTCATTGATGGGAAAATGAATTCCAGAGTTTATCAAGACATTTTGCAGGAAAACGTACGACCATCTGTCCACCAACTGAAGCTCCGCAGAGGATGGGGGATGCAACAGGACAATGACCCAAAGCATACAAGTAATTCAACAAAACAATGGCTGCAAAAGCACAGAATACGCCTTCTGGAGTGGCCCAGTCAGAGTCCTGACCTCACCCCAATTGAAATGCTGTGGCATGACCTTAAGAGAGCGATTCACACCAGACACCCCAAGAATATTGCTACACTGAAACAGTTTTGTGAAGAGGAGTGGTCCAAAATTACTCCAGATCGTTGTGCAGGTCTGATTTGCAACTACAGGAAACGTTTGGTTGAGGTTATTGCTGCCAAAGGAGGGTCAACCAGTTATTAAGTCCAAAGGTTCACATACTTTTTCCTCCCTGAACTGTGAATGTTTACATGTTATGTGCAATTAAACCATGGCAACATCTAATGTTTGTTTAGTATTATGTTCAGCAGACTGTGTTCTTCTATTGTTGT
Source organism: Staurois parvus (assembly GCF_062004578.1). Classification (NCBI taxonomy): domain Eukaryota; kingdom Metazoa; phylum Chordata; class Amphibia; order Anura; family Ranidae; genus Staurois; species Staurois parvus. Next base: position 16,985,133 of record NW_028317949.1, read on the forward strand.
GACTTAGATGACGTTCAGAGCACATTTTATGCCCAATTCATGCAAAACTCCACGTAATCCCAAGGGGTTCACATACTTTTTCTTGCAGCTGTTTATGTTTACGGCCATTTGTGGTCCAGGTTCAAAGAGGTAAGTCAGGGGAAAGAAGCTCTATAAATTCAAGTAGTAGGAAGTGTAAAAGGTGTTTTGATATGTCTTTGCTCATCTGTAGGGTGGAAGATCAGACTTTCATGGTTTCTGTTATCGTACCAAGATAAGAGTGGTAAGATCAGAGACCCAAGAGAAGAGCACTTAAAGTAGTGTGGCAGCAGTTTGGAGAGCTGTCATTTTATTTGTAACCAAGAGGTTTCCCACCATTTTGCCTGCAAGAAATAGTAATAGCACCTATCCCAGCTTGCCACATAGGGGTGTATAACAGAGATGTGGAGTAACATTCCTACAGCAAATACATGCAATTCAGAATAACAACAGGATTTCAATTGGTAACCAATGTCATGCTGATGAACTCCTATTTTTTATTAGCCAGTCAGACATTGCTGTTACCAATCTGATTGCAGAGTTTCATCGCTATGGGCAATTTTCGCATACATTATCAGAAGTCAGAGACTCTAAGTTTAACATTTGTTTCTGTAGAGGCTCAAGACCAACTTTGCATTCGAGTTGCTTACTCCCATATTCGCTATTTGGGGATTCAATTAACAAACAACCCTACAAGACTTTTTGCCCTCAACTTCCCATCTCTTATCTGTTCCTGTAAGAAGGACTTAACTGGTTGATCTTATTGAAAGTATATAAGAGTTCTCTGGTGAGACATCTAGTCAATGCTGCTTGGTCTTGCATTCTCAAGTTGTGTAAATTCACAACCTCTCTGGCACAATGGATATAAGATTGAGGATAATTAGCAAATGGAGAGCTTGACTAGTACCTTAAAAAGGTAGAGAAGAGAATTTCAGCAAGACATGGGTTACTGGATCACGTATTCTTGTACCCCTGAATTCAAGCACATTCTTTCCAGCCACACTCCTTCATGGTGAGATGGGTGCTTTAGGATTGTCATCTGTATGAGAAGGGAATTTCTGCAATGTAGCTGACACATGGGGACTTGTAGGATTGTGGGGGCGTGAGCAGGGTTAGCCTCTGCCCCTCCTCTCTCCTCCTTTCCTGATACCCCCACTCTTCCTTACTGTTGCTTTCTTCCCCTCTCCACCCTCCCCCTTTTTTTCTTTCCTTCTTTGCTTAGTTTCCTTGGGTAAATATATGTTATCAGGAGCAGTGGTTATCTTGCTGTTAGCTAAGCAGAGATCTTGACATACAGATTGTAGCTTTACCGTTAAATTATTAAAGTTATGGTAAAGAAGATTAGTGCATTGTGACACTAATTGGATTCCTAGAAATGTTAATAAAGAAGCTGGAGCCCAAGAAAGAGGGGAACATATAGTGATGTAGGTGTATGTGGTAAATGTGTATATGGATCAGGTAGTGTAAGAGGATCTGGCAGCTGCCAATAGTTGTTTCTTGAATACATAGTTGTTTCTTCTTGAAATTAAAATGTATTCTAGCCAATACATCTGAGTTTGAGTTTAATAGTTTTGTGTGCTCTATGAAAAGTGGGATCATTAGTAGAGAGATTTGGGAGGAGTTTAAGAACTAGATGCTGAAGACATGGTAACAACTGACTGTGTCTGCAATGCCTTGGCTTGTTATTTTATTCCTTCTGGAATAGTCTTCCAGGTCAGTAATTTTGTTTTTGAAGTGTCGAAACACCTTCTTATTTGGTCTGTATGTTCCTCATTATGAGCAATTCTGAATTGAATATGTGATAGTGAAGCGTGCAGATCTCTTTGTAGGTCTTTTTGTAAACAGTATAGATTTCAATGTGTGCTGCGATGCAAAGTCATCAGTAGGAGGCTGTGAAGCCAGTGTCTCTGTGCTCTCCTCCTCTGTATCAGTTTAACACAGTTCCAGCCCAGTGTTGCTTTCTGCTCACTGGAGCCTTGTTAGGTGAAATCAGTGAGTCTCCAGGGGCTCCTGCAGTTCAAGAAAGCTTGTGGTGCTGCTCCAAGTCAGGCAATATAAAGTAACCCTGCCAGGGGTGGACTGACAACTTATGGGGCCCCCGGGAAATAGGGGATCATGGGGCCCCTGTGTCCTTGCCCAAACTCAAAAAAGCCTATGAAAAAGGTACCAGGGGCATCTCATGGGGCTTCCTACTGACCCCCGGCCCTCAGGCAGTGCCTGAGTTTCCAAATGGTCAGTCCGCACCTGAACCCTGCCTATATACTGAGAATTGGAGCAAGCATCTTAACATGAGCCAACGGTGTAGAGTCACAAAGAGATTTGGACAGGACTCACACCAGCCCATGTGGATGTAAAGGAGAGTTTCTGTGTTAGCCTCAGCCCTCGCTCCAGCCACACCATCTAATGTGTTTCATCCTGCCCATCTGGGCTTGTGACCAAGCCCCCAATAGGCAGGGCAATATGTGTCAGAGGGCATGGCCGGGGTGAGGGCTGAGGCCAACACATCCACTTGGGCTGGTATGAGCGGAGTCCACATATGTTTGCAGCTCCTGCAGTTTGTTTGGTTCTTTTGCAAGCTATGTCTGTCAGGGTGTCTGGTGCTGCGATCTTCCACCAGGAGTGATAATTAGAGGATAAGATAGCTCAGATGTTGTTAAGTGTCTCCAGGCATACCACAGCGAGGACTCAGGGGTCAGTTCCACTTCATTGCCAAGCCCCCACACACACACACACCACCAGCACCGATAACATTTTTCAAGCTGGTAAAGGAGCAGTTTTCTTTTGGAACCAAAGTTTCATATAAATGAATAAAAGCAGACCACTGAAAGCACTCATGTTAGTGTTAAATCGTGTGTATCAACCCTATAATTGCCACTTTTGCTGGTCAGCTTGGCCTGTTAAAAGAAGTTAAAAAATAACAGACTTACTGGCTGACAGATGACACCTTACCTAAGGATTGGTATTCTTAAATGAAGTACATTTTTGTTTTGGGAAGTTAATACCATTTAATGCTTAATAACATTTTCTGTTTGGCTAAGTTTGCCACCTACAATGTTCTGGCATTTTCATAGGATCTTAGGACAGTCACAATTTTTTTGGAAAGCTTACGTTATCCCTGGTACATTAACATTTTAAGGCAGTTTTTTCACTATGGTGAGGACTTTTGTTTATGGAGGTGAACCAAGTTTATGACCCCTGAATTACAGTTTACATTCTCTTTCTGCATCAAAAATTATGATTTATACCTGCTATGGAATTCAGTTTCATTTTAAATAAAAATACAAAATATCACATAATGATTAAATATTCTGCACAAAAATGTAAGCAAATTTATATTGACTGCTTAACATACATAAACAAATTATGTTAAAAAACGGTGTACTAAAAAAAAAAAAAAAAACCAGTGCTATGCTCCTGTTAAAAGGAAAAAACTGAAGTAATGATGAAAGATGAATGATCAGCGAAACTAACAAATTATTTATAAACTTTAAGAGACTTTAAAAAGAGTAAGAATGTAATGTTTCAGAACAAAAATGAATTGCAATAAATACATAAGTTTTCTCTAATTCATATCTGAATATTAATAGTTAAGCAAATATATATTTTGAGTACCTCAAAAGATCTGATATTTTCATATCTATTATTCATTCTGAATAGTTTCAGATATGCAATTATTTTATATTGTTTTTCATGAAAATAGCAAATGATATTTATACATTTCAGTCAGATTCATACATAAATAATTAATCATGTTTTATTTTGAATTTTGATATCTAACATTTTGCAACTGAACAGATTGCCCGCTTATTATCTACTTTCAATGAACTGATACATCTTCTTTCCATCACAGAATATTTTTAGACACTTCATCTAAATCTAGATAACAGGCATTTGATGTGTAGTTATTCCTTGTTGAAAAACAGACAACATTTAGACTTTCATTCTGCTGTTATCCTTTTGTTCATAATAAGCAGGGATTATATGTGCATTAGATGTATTTCATTTGAATGATGATTGCTTATCTATGTATATACTTATTTATGAAATGTTAATTGAAATGAATAAATGAGAGACTGAAAAAAAACAATATTGTCCTTTGTTTTAAATGCACAAGCATGGCACAAAAGCAAAATTGTGAGGTATTGAAATTACATACTTTCATTTTGTACATTAAATGACTGTTGTTATAGCTATATGGTCCTCCAATAATACTCTGAATTGTTGGAAGATATTTTATTTTCACAAAGTTAATTGTGGACTCAATAGCTGTTGCAACAAAGAGTGGTAGACAATTTATTATGTTAGGTAACATTGTCAGTTGATGATTCAGGGTTGGGCTTAACCACATGACCTCTGAATGGTTTTACCCCCAGGGCGTTGTTTGCTGTTCAACACTATATCACTTTAACTTGCAATTGCTCGGTCATAAAACAATGTAGCCAAATTAAATTTATATAATTTTTTTCACACAAATAAAGCTTTCTTTTTGTAGTAATTGATCACCACGGGTTTTTTTACTATATGCTAAACATTTTGAAGAAAAAGAAAACAATATTTTACTCTTTTTGTTATAAAACATATCCAACAAAATCAAATTTCTTCATGAATTTAGGCCAAAATGTATTTTTCTACATGTCTTTGGAAAAAAAAATCCCCATACATTTATAGTAATTGGTTAGTGTAAAAGTTATAACATCTACAAACTATGCTGTACTGTACATTCTAGAATTTACACCATTGCAGATGCTATATTAATTATGGCGGTAATCAGCGACTTATAGTGTGACTGTGATAGTGTGGTGGACAATCTGGCGCTAACTGACACTGACTGAGAAGGACACTAACTGACACTGACATAGTTAAAGACACAGAGTGTTCAGTGATAATATTGTACACTGTAATAATGACACTAATGGGCGACAGGGGTTATCAAAAGGGCAGTCAAGGGGTGCTTATCAAGTGCATGTGAGCTGCTTTTACTGATATTTGAATGCATATTTTAATTCACAAAACACAATATAAAACCCAATTGTTTGGGTGTTGCCCGCGCAGCAGCAAAAAACAATGATATATTTTATTATTCATAGGAGGGACAGGAGAGCCTGAGAAGGCTGCGGAAGCTGCTAGGATTGATTTTACAACAAAGGCTGACTAAAACGACAACATGATGATACCTGCAGCTTCAGGCATCATCCAGATATAGCTACTAAAAGTTGGGTGATGTATCAGTATGTCGCCTTTCTGACCAAGAGCAAGCAGGCAGATAAAGAATAGCAAAGCTAAAAATATGTATACTTATCCAACATTAAAGACATAACAAATACTAAAACCACAGGGACCAAAATGACATCTTGACCACTAATACTACAGTGTTTCCTTTAAGATGTTATGTTACTTTTAGATGATAAAGCAAGCCTAGTGCCTCCTGACAGTTTCCTAATAGTATTCAGATGTCAAATTTAGAAAAATTAAAATAGAATGTCTAGTACATTTATTAGGTACAGCTGTTATTGCAAATATCCAAACCGTGAATCATGAGGCAACTGTGTAAATGAGGATAAAAATCCAGTAAGTGATAGTTTTGTAGGTGAAAACATATTATTTATAAAAGTGATCAGGGTGAATAGCTAGAATTGTTAAAGCTGGAAGAAATTCAGCTGCTGATAAGTCAGGCATCACTAAACGGATATATCAAACCATGGAAATGAAACAGTGCTGCAGCTGGCCAACTCAAGTTCCAGCATTGTCTGCCTGGAACATGAGAATTAGGAGGCAGTAAGCATTGAAATACCAAGGCCAGAAAATCAATTATTGCAAAAACATTGTGTGGTAAAAGAATATTAATTTTTTTATATGTAAAAAATGGCATAGTCCACCTTATAGACATATATACACAGCTCAAAAAAATGTAAGGAATATTTTTAATCAAGAGTATAGCATCAGGTCAATTACACTCCTGGGATATTGATCTGGTTAATTAAGTAGCAGAGGGGGTTGTTAATCAGTTCCAGCTGCTTTGGTGTTAATGAAATTAACAACAGGCACACTAGATGGGTGACAATGAGACAACCCCCAAAACAGGAATGGTTTTATAGGAGCCCATTGACATTTTTTTCCCTACTCATCTTTTCTGACTGTTTGTCACTAGTTTTGCATTTGGCTAGGGTTAGTGTCACTACTGGTAGCATGAGGTGATGGACCCTACAGAGATTGTACAGCCAGTCCAACTCCTCCAGGATGGCTCATCAATACGTGCCATTGCCAGAAGGTGTGCTGTGTCTCTCAGCACAGTCTCAAGAGCATTGAGGAGATTCCAGGTGACAGGCACTCTAAGAGAGCTGGACAGGGCTGTAGAAGAACCTTAATCCATCATGTTTTTGTATCATATGTCTTGCTACTGGTCTTTCCTTGTTTTGAGCAATATCATTCACATGTTCAAGAACATGTCTCCTAAAGGGATTCAGTCTTACCATCATATTTTTGTATCATATGTATTGCTACTAGTCTATCCTTGTTTAGAGCAATATTGTTCACATGTTAAAGAACTCATCTCCTAAAGGGAGGAACAGGATGAGCACTGCCAGAGCCCTACAAAATGACCTCCAGCAGGCCACTGGCGTGAATGTCTCTGACCAAACAATCAGAAACAGACTTGATAAGGGTAGCCTGAGGGCTAGATGTCCTCTAGTGGGCCCTATGCTCACTGACCAGCACCATAGAGCTTGATTGGCATTTGCCATTGAACACCAGAATTGGCAGGTTCGTTACTGGAGCCCTGTGCTTTTCACAGATGAGAGCAGGTTCACCCTGAGTACATGTGACAGACATGAAAGGGTCTGGTGAAGCAATGGAGAATGTTATGCTGCCTTTACCATCATTCAGCATGACCATTTTGGTGGTGGGGCAGTAATGGTTTGGGGAGGCATATCCATGGAGGGGCGCATAGACCTCTACAAGCTACACAATGGCACCCTGACTGCCATTAGGTATCGGGATAAAATCCTTGGACTCATTGTCAGACCCTACGCTGGTGCAGTGGGTCCTGCATTCCGCCTGGTGCATGGCAATGCCTGGCCTCAGGTGGCGAGAGTATGCAGATAGTTCCTGGAGGGTGAAGGAATTGATACCATTGAATGGCCCCCACGCTCGCCTGACCTAAATCTAATAGAACACCTCTGGGATATCATGTTTTGGTCCATCTGACGCTGCCAGGTTTCACCTCAGATTGTCCAGGAGCTCAGTGATGCCCTGCTCCAGATCTGTGAGGAAATACCCTAGGAAACCATCCATTGTCTCATTAGGAGCATGCCTTGACATTGTCAGGCATGCATACAAGCACATGGGGGTCATACAAACTACTGAGTACCATTTTGAGTTGCTGCAATGAAATTTCAGCAAAATGGACAAGCCTGCTGAATCATTTTTTCACTTTGATTTTTGGGGTGTCTTTGAATTCAGTCCTCTGTAGGTTGATAATTTTCATTTCCATCAAAGATGGGGCATCCTTACGTTCCTACCGCATTACTCAGTCCATATCAGTATAGATATCCACCATGATATTTTTACCCTCCGAGATCTGATGTGTTTTCAAAGTGTTCCTTTATTTTTTTGAGCAGTAAATAATACTTCTATTGTTTATTATTATTAGAATATTTTTGACTCTAAGGTACAAAAATAGAAAAAAACTCTATAGCACAAATGGAGAAAGAGGGATTAAGTCCCGAGTATGGTCTCTGTATGGTAGATCCAGCTGTGTTAATCCACTTCTATAATGGCTGAAGCTCTTCTAACAAGGTTTTGGATATCTCTGTGCATTAAAGCAATAAACAAACAGAAGACACAGCTATCTAAGTATTAATTTAATTAAAAACCAATGAAGGAAAGGGTTAAAATACACTCACAAGGATGAGAGTAAACAGGCATATCATCAGTCCTTATTCCCTGACAAATGGGTGGATGGATGGATGAGATGCATCCTTAAAACAGCTCTGCAGGATAGGTGGAACAGAGCTGGACTCTGTCAGAATAAATGTCCATATGACAGGCTGTGTCCTCCTCCAGCAGAAAATATAGCCGTGCTGGAATTCAAACCAGCTCTAGGACTGGAATTGGAAGTGACCTTGGGACGTATTGATGTCAAAGTGTGATGGGTGGTAACATGTTTAGGAGCCCACAATCGCTCCTTTGTCAAACCATAAGAGGGAAAGGGAGGAAAGCGTAGCTATTTGTTATGCACTGAAGGAGGAAGAATAAATAGTGTGTGCATGATCTAAAAAAAAACCCAAATGGAAAAAAAACATAATGGGAACTCTAGCACAAAAAAATGAAAATAAAATAAAAATAAATAATACAAATAACATTGACTCAATGTAAACAGAACTAAAATAAATAGACACTATATAAGCAATAAAAAAAAACTAAAGGGGAAATCTAGAGGTGTGGCAAGCCACAAGTGGGAGTAATGGATTTGAATTTTCTAGAGTCCAGATTTAACAAAAAATCTGACAGGTTTGCCACAAGGTCAAGGCATTCTCTAGCATTAACAGTGGATACTCTGGTGACTCCTTGGGCCAATCCAGCCTGATCTACACCTCTACTTCTTTACAGCTCTTCCCTTGTCTGTTCCACAGCATTGAGACGCAGAGCATTCATTTGATCCTCATTGCACCAAACTGGCCCAGGAGAATTTGGTACTCAGACATACCAAGACTTGTGGCAAACTCTTCATTGATCCTTCCTACCTTCTGTCTCAAGGACTAGTACAACATCCTGCTTTCCAGTTGCTGACTTTAACAGCATGGCTGTTGAAGTCCAGGTGCTGAGGGACAGGGCTCTATTGGACTCAGTCATCCCTACACCTTAAAGACTAGGAAATTATCCTCTTATAAAGTGTACCATCACACCTTCAAGACTACTTTGCATTGTGCAAGGTAGGTAATTACACCTTGGAAAGTCCTCCTTCACCACTTCCGGAGGTACTCATATATGAGGCCTCTCGGAGGGTGGGCTTTAACATCAAGCAGCTACATATATTCATTCCTGTGTTGAGTGCAATCCTAGCAGAGTAACCAGTAGGTGCTGGAAAGCTCCCAATGCACACTTTCTGATCATGTAAATGCTGTGACTGCCAATCACAGAGGTCACATGATCGCAATGCCTGCCTCCGCCTCCAAGCATTTAAAGGGCTGGGAGGTGGTGTCAGGAAGGGGTTAAGATGCATCATATCCTTCCTCCAGTCTGCTCAAGACCAGCATCTGGTTTTGAGTACCAGGGTGCACTCTACAAAATTGTTCTGTTCTGCACTTCATAGGTTTTTCAACATTAGACTTTTTCTTATATTTGTAAGCCAGCTTGACACCTGGTTTTCTGTTCATGTGCTATGTTCAGTTTTACCAGGTGGACATTTAGGACATTTTTAGGTGTAAGGTTTTTTTTTTTGCATAACCCTTGTTTTAGACAAAGTCCTTTACTGTACAATAAGAAAAAATATTATTTTTGACTTACCTGTGAAATCTTTTGAGGGGTGAATCTTGTTAGGCAATTCTGGTCCATTGTTAGGACAATATGCCAATGCCAAAAAAAAAATACAGTGCAGACACTGCAAGTGAAGCATTATACATACATAAATATTTCGCATAATAGGTGTGAGGGATGCCTTTAAACTGTATATTGTGTATCAGAACCAGCAAGGTCCATTCTTGGTCACAGTGTGCTTTGGCAACATATTTTTTGCTGAGGAAATACAAACAGAAGCAGCACCCCAATCTACTTCCTTATGATTAGTCTTACTAATTAGAACTTACTCTTTCAGGTGGCTGGAAAAATCCCTCCTTCTCCACCAATCCAACCAGAACTGGATATGGCTGTATTAAGTGAAATTTTTTAGCACTTTTGGGTTGAAAATTGCAGCAATTGCAGAGAAACTTATAGCTATGCATAGCTCTTCTTTAGTTTTTATATTTTTCCCTGACATGCTCCTATAATATCTATCTCTCTCAATTTATTTATCTATATTATTTGTCAATTGATCTTATTTATGAATCCACTGGATCATCCTTCAAATATATGTTACGTATTCTGCCACCCTTCTTCAAACTGTCTACACCTAGAGAAGATGGAATTGATTGAGCACAACAATTCTTGCTTTTTGCATGTGAAGCCATGCATATCAATCCATTTGCTCCCAGTAGGAGGGTTGACAGTGACAAAATTAGAAGAATGGTGTAAAAGAGGGTGGGGTTAGAGACAGTAATTTCTCTTGATGAGTTTACCATCAAGGCAGAGAACAGCAGCTGTGCAACAGCACCATATTTTGAGGGGCCAAAATGTTGTGCTTACTGTAAGCCCAGTGAGCAATACGAAGATGTAGCAAACTGCACATAGATGACAAGGAGGGGACATCTACTGTATAGGGGTCTAGATGGGACAGTAATTACATTAATTTGCATGGAATTTTAATTTCAGACCAGTTGGATCTGCTGCTAATCCATCACAGAGACAAACTCAAATCTCATCCCTACTCATAGGCATGAGAAAAACCCACTGTGTTGCAAAGTCATCATTTATTTTGTTTATATGCACCCATTTATAGCCTAGAGCTAGAAAGAGGGATTTTCACATCTTTGCTAGAATCAGAGAATGGGTCACAAATTGCAGGCCAGGATATGAGTCTGGGATATCTGTTGAAGGTTTGATGATGACATTGTGGGCTAAATTTACTATAATTGGTGCGCTCAGAATCTGGCGTAGCTATGCATTGCACCAGATTTTGCACTCATGAGTTTTAGTGAATAAACCCCTATATGACATAACCTGCATCTTGATGAGAAAATCCAAAGGAGAGTCAGGTTAGAAAAATATAAATACTGTGAAACAGAGGGAAACAACTGTTGATGATCATATTTGCCATTGCTTGATTTGTTATGGAATGCACACCAGCAAATCAATACTTTAGTGTTAATGTTGTGGCTATATTTGAATTGCGTCTTTTTTATTAAAAATCTGTAGCTGCAACAATGCATACATTTTAGATACAATACTTTTTATTGACAAATATTCTGCTACCTGTGAGTGTTCACTCACTCAAAACAAATTAGCAAATTCAAAAAGTCTATTGTACTATGTTGGTAATCCCTGATATTTATTTGTAACATGCTGGCTCCTTATTAAGTAAGCAATTTCCTGGATCACAGAAACATTTTTCAACAGTTAATTGGAATATAGCAGTTGTAATAGTGTATCACAGGTATTGTAGATATCCTTTTCTAAAAAAAAAAAAAAAAGCTTTGCAGTCAAATCTGCCCCTTTTTACTAAGAAAATCCATTCACTTTAAGTTACACCAATAATTTACTTTGGCACACCATTTGGCTGTAAGCGGTCCTTCATCATCATTTCTACTGGTGGACCTCAGTCCATCATTGCATATCTGGCTTTTTTTTTTCTTCACTCTTAATTTGACAAATGATTTATTGTGACTCAGTAAAGTGTATACTAACTTGAGCATCTGTGTGTCTAGGGTGGGCATATTTATGTTTAAGATGTAGATTAATTGTGAAAATGGATGATATCCTTATTGATTTTGTTATATTATGCTTTGCCAAACTGTCTGTATCCATTTACACATCCATGTGATTTTCACTGTAATTTATCTACTGAAGTTCATCTTAAATGTATTTGTGGAGATAATTAGAATACTGGATCTGTTCATTAACATTTCAGATCTCATTTAAATGTAAATTGTAATATTTTTCTTTTTTGTGAGAGTTGGTAGTTAGTGTCATTCATGAGTAATAACTAATTTGCTTCTCATTAGCCACAGAGATCATGAAAGAAATATATCAAAAAAAGAACAGCATGCACTCTCTTAAATAGTAGTCACCTGTATTTAACATAGCTCTTGGGCAGATTTGATTGTTCCTGTCATGTTGAACATTTCTAAATATTGCTACTTTAAACTTAAGCAATTTGAACATAACTGTTCTTTTATGCAAATTGATGAAGACTGATATATTTAACGCTCATAGTCTTTACAGTATGCTATAAGTTGAATTTGATTCTGAAATATTAAATAATTGCAGTAAAAGAAGAAAAGGTAGTGTGTGTTTTTTTGTTATTATTATTCAGGATTTTAAAACACTAACAATTTGCACTGCACTTTGCAATATAAAAGAAAACAATACAATTCAAGTAAATACAAGAAAGTTAGTTAAGTGACATAAAACGTAATAACTGTGAAGAGATGAATTGATGGAGAAACTAAAAGATTGTTTTTTTTAGGAAGAGGTGGAATAGGTTTCCCTGACGAGGTGACATATGCATTTTCTCACTTCTTTCTCAGTGGAAGAGACTTGGTAAAGAGGAGTGATTCCTTGAAGCATCATGCCTGGGAGACCACACCCAGAAGTAGAAGCTGCGTGATTGAGCAGAGCTTATGAAGACCATAGACGGTTCGTTTATTGGCCGATTTTTCGTCTGAAAGAATAATTGGCGGATTATCGCACTGTTAGTGGGGCAATGGCATCGGCCGATTTTTGCGGTTCCTCCTCATTTCTTTTATCGGTCATGCTGTAACATTCGTGAAAAACGGCCGATTTTCGCAATCATTGGTGGCAACATCGGTTTACAGAACGAATGATGTTTAATTTTTCGGACGAAAAATCGGCCGATAAACAAACTGTCTATGGCCTGCATTAGTTACAGTAAAGCACCATGCACACTGGGCGTTTTAATAATGCTGGTAATGTTAGCTGTGTAAAGTCATGTTAAAAACAGGAGTTTTTCAGCTTCTTTAAGCAGTTTTGTATTACCGTTTAGCTGCGTTTTTTCACGTTTGCTGTTTTATCGCTTTTTGTAGAGGTTTTTTTGCCGAAAAACTCATTTTTTTTTTGGTCAACAAAAGTCCAAAAATGCTGGTTTACTGTGATTTACTGCATTTTATCGTGTTTTTAGAGCATTTGTACAGCTAAAAGACTCTTGTAGAAACCCACTAAGCTCTGGGTCTTTTTTTCCAGCCAAAAAACGACTTTGCCAAAAAACGTTGTTTACAGTCTATGTGTGCATGGACACGTAGGATACCATGCTGGGGAGTTTACTGGCTGTAGAAAAAAACATAAACAGTGAAAAACAGTAGTTGTAAAAACGTCCAGTGTGCATGAGGACTAATGAGAATGCTGTCTTTCTCCATCTTTGTTTGAGTCCTAAATAAACCCAGTCCTGGCTGCTGCATAACATACAGCTGGCCACATTAGTGAAGGATAGCATTTACATCACACAGGTTAACTCTTTGTGATACTTCCCAGACTTTCATGTAAGTGGATATTGTTGTTCATTAAAGGTGTTTAACCGCTTCCCGACCACCCTATAGCAGATATACTGCTACAGGGCGGCATGGGTGCGCAAAATAACAATCCAGTTATCCTCCCTGTCAGCTCGTGCACACTGCTTTGGATGGCAGCCATCCAAAGCAGTGTGATTACAGTGAAGCACAGACACAAGTAAAACGGCACACAGCAAACAATTAACCCCTCATGTTAACCCCTTCCTGCCCAGTGCCATTAGTACAGTGTCAGTGCTTTTTTTTTTTAGCACTGGCCGCTGTATTGATGTAACTGGGGATGTCAGTTACCCCCAGTGTCAGAATGCCCACAGCAGTACCGCAGTCCCGCAATAAGACATATTTAATAGCAAAAAGTAAAAAATATTTTTTTGTTTTTAAATTGTCGGTCTAATTTTTTATAGCGCAAAAAATAAAAAGGCACAGGTGATAAAATATCACTGAAAGAAAGCTTAAATCGCGGTAAAAAAGAGACATGAATTTCATTTGGGTGCAGCATCGCATGACTGTGAAATTGTCAGTCAAAGTAACGGAGCGCCGTAACGCACAAAATGTTGTGGTTGGGTAGGGGGGTAAATCCTCTGGAGGGCAAGTGGTTAAACTTGTTTTTACATTGGTACCCTGCTCCAGAGGTTTTATATGTGGATGAGAAGCGGCCATCCACCCCAACCACCTGTCAGTTCTCCAGGGCAGAATGACACTGTGTTCATGGAACAAACTGGGACTCAAAGGACTTATCTTATACAATTTTAATATATTTTAGGCCCACCTTAAGAAGGTATTTGTGTTCTTCATCTGTCTGTTTTTTTCATTGTTTGTCTTGTCTTTCCATGTCAGTAACTTCTGGTGAAATAGAGCTGCATACACTCTGGGTTAGCTATATGTTTACATTTACACCTAAGATTCTGATTGAAAAGCAATTCATGTGCAGCCAATGGAAACCAGGGCATTTGGGAAAGAATCTTGCTGAAAAAGCCAGGCAGGCAGAGCTTGGAAAGTCAAATTTATTGAACTGTAAAAAGAAATATGCCTCCCAAAAAGCAGCAAGCAAAAGCCTAAAATGGTGAAAAAGAAGGAAGTTCCTCTGAGACAGAGGGACCAAAGTCCTCTTCCTCCTCAGTGAGTGATCACCCATAAAGAGACATAAGGCTATTTTATCAACTCTAGACCCTCAAAATGTACATTCCTTGAGTCCGTTAGAGGGAGGAAGCATAGAGTATACATTTTCTGGAATTCCAACTTCTCTATTAAATAGAATGTGGCCTTCATAGAGGCCTTTCTTCAGCATTGGACAAAACGTAATGGGGCCATGTACTCCCAGATCTCTTCTGCTGTAAAAAAAAAAATAGGTTTTGGTAGGAAGGAGCCAAAAGAGTCAATGCAGTGGGCAGATACTCAAGAATTGATAACCAGTTTTAGATGTGTGCATCTGATATTGCAAGTCCTATTAAGAAGTATAAGATAGGGAATAAGGAAGAATGGTGTTATCAATTATCCAACCTGATGTGGATTATCAGGATGATATGGATGGTTGGCAACCTGGGGCGGACTGACAACTCATGGGACCCCTGGGCAACAAGGGATCATGGGGCCCCTGTGTCCTTGCCCACACCCAAAAAATCCTATGAAAAAGTCAATGAAAGGTACCAGGGGCATCTCATGGGGCCCCTACTGACCTCGGGCCCTCGGACAGTGCTCGAGTGCTCGCATGGTCAGTCCGCCCCTGTTGGCAACCTAGTAGGCACCATGCACTGACAAAAAGAAATAATAAATACACATTTTTTGTGCAGGTAAAATATGCATTTAATATTTTTTGCAAAGTACTGAATTTGTAACCAGTGGATCACGGGTGAAATGTTAGGCTCCTGCACACTCTCTCTCCAGTTTTCTGCCTGTATCTCTGTGCAGGATTTCAGTTTGAAAGCTGGAGGAGGAGTGAATAAACTGCAAGTGCACTAATTAGCGTGATCGTAGTCCATTGAACACTACAAGCCATAGCAAATGGAACTTCTTTATTCATTTGCAGATCACTGTAAATGAATGAAGAGGTTGTGCTGGTGGAGCCCTGCACAGAAATGCCAGTTTTAAATGACAGTGGCTGCAGGGGAAATGAGTTATCTTCCAATGTCACAGGGAAAAGGGATGAGGGAGGTAGGGGGGTCTGCTGTATCATGTTAACTGTTACATCCTAAATACTGTATGTTCAAAAAGTAGACTTATCCTTAACAATTTGCACTCTGATAAAGATGAGCTCTTTAATGGTAAGTCAAGACATCTGCTACGTGGCAGTCAACACTTAGATTGTAAGCTCCAAGACGCAGGGCTCTCCTAACCCTCTTGTATTGAACTGTATTGTTGCTGTATTGTCTCCCGTTATATTGTAAAGCGCTGAGCAAACTGTTGGAGCTACAGTCAGGTCCATAAATATTGGGACATCGACACAATTCTAACATTTTTGGCTCTATACACCACAATGGATTTGAAATGAAAAGAACAAGATGTGCTTTAACTGCAGACTGTCAGCTTTAATTTGAGGGTATTTACATCCAAAGGTGAACGGTGTAGGAATTACAACAGTTTGCATATGTGCCTCCCACTTGTTAAGGGACCAAAAGTAATGGGACAGAATAATCATAAATCAAACTTTCACTTTTTTGTACTTGGTTGCAAATCCTTTGCAGTCAATTACAGCCTGAAGTCTGGAACGCATAGACATCACCAGACGCTGGGTTTCATCCCTGGTGATGCTCTGCCAGGCCTCTACTGCAACTGTTTTCAGTTCCTGCTTGTTCTTGGGGCATTTTCCCTTCAGTTTTGTCTTCAGCAAGTGAAATGCATGCTCAATCGGATTCAGGTCAGGTGATTGACTTGGCCATTGCATAACATTCCACTTCTTTCCCTTAAAAAACTCTTTGGTTGCTTTTGCAGTATGCTTTGGGTCATTGTCCATCTGCACTGTGAAGCGGCATCCAATGAGTTGTGAAGCATTTGGCTGAATATGAGCAGATAATATTCCCGAAACACTTCAGAATTCATCCTGCTGCTTTTGTCAGCAGTCACATCATCAATAAATACAAGAGAACCAGGTCCATTGGCAGCCATACATGCCCACGCCATGACACTACCACCACCATGCTTCACTGATGAGGTGGTATGCTTAGGATCATGAGCAGTTCCTTTCCTTCTCCATACTCTTCTCTTCCCATCACTCTGGTACAAGTTGATCTTGGTCTCATCTGTCCATAGGATGTTGTTCCAGAACTGTGAAGGCTTTTTTAGATGTCGTTTGGCAAACTCTAATCTGGCCTTCCTGTTTTTGAGGCTCACCAATGGTTTCCATCTTGTGGTGAACCCTCTGTATTCACTCTGGTGAAGTCTTCTCTTGATTGTTGACTTTGACACACATACACCTACCTCCTGGAGAGTGTTCTTGATCTGTCCAACTGTTGTGAAGGGTGTTTTCTTCACCAGGGAAAGAATTCTTCAGTCATCCACCACAGTTGTTTTCCGTGGTCTTCCGGGTCTTTTGGTGTTGCTGAGCTCACCGGTGCGTTTCTTCTTTTTAAGAATGTTCCAAACAGTTGTTTTGGCCACGCCTAATGTTTTTGCTATCTCTCTGATGGGTTTGTTTTGTTTTTTCAGCCTAATGATGGCTTGCTTCACTGATAGTGACAGCTCTTTGGATCTCATCTTGAGAGTTGACAGCAACAGATTCCAAATGCAAATAGCACACTTGAACTGAACTCTGGAGCTTTTATCTGCTCATTGTAATTGGGATAATGAGGGAATAACACACACCTGGCCATGGAACAGCTGAGAAGCCAATTGTCCCATTACTTTTGGCCCCTTAACAAGTGGGAGGCACATATGCAAACTGTTGTAATTCCTACACCGTTCACCTGATTTGGATGTAAATACCCTCAAATTAAAGCTGACAGTCTGCAGTTAAAGCACATCTTGTTCGTTTCATTTCAAATCCATTGTGGTGGTTTATAGAGCCAAAAATGTTAGAATTGTGTCGATGTCCCAATATTTATGGACCTGACTGTATATAAATCCTGTATAATAATAATAATAACAAAAATAATAACTAGAAACGCTACAATTTCTGGGGAAATTGTGTGAAGTGTTCTTGCCTCCACCAGTAGTCTACAATTCACACTATAGCTTTTGTCACTCTGCTGCCTGCTCACACACCTGGGTTCCTATGGCAATTCACTCTAGAGCAAGGGCAGAGAAGAGCGGTTAAAAACAAACTGCTTCAACTTGCTCACTTCACTGGTGGTTGCCATCTTCAAACGGTTGTAGTTTAGAAATAATAAATCCTACACCGAAGAGCTTTATATTTTGAGAATCACAAGACCCAGACCTACATTTTGATGCATAGTATGTCTCTGAAATATTAAAAATGAAGGCACAGTTGCAGTTTAGAAATTGCCCTTCAAATTTGAATGGGCGGCGTGAGTTGCAAACAAATGGTTATATTGTGAAAACTATCAGGACTATGGCTTAGCCGTGGACATTTTTAGTGGCAGCAGGGATAGTTGAACGTTTTGATAGAAGATTTGTGTAGGTGGGCTTGAAAATTAAGGAGTGATGGCAGTTTAGAAATCATGTCCTGATTTTTCAGCTCACACTCTAGCTTTTGTCAACTCCCACTCTAGTTTTGAACATTCCGCCATTTATTCCTACGGGACCAATTTCACCACAAAAACGCAGATATTTCATGAACCATTCGGCGAAACATTCCACAAAGTAATGGCACACCAATCGGGAACAATCCGCACGTTTCGGTTTATTACTGTCTATGTAGTGTAAAAACTGTGGGAGGAGTTAGGGTGGTAAATTTGGCTATAAGAATATATATGTGAGCTAACAGTAAATGGTCTTGCCATGTAAGAACACTTAATAACTCTGGAAGGGTACTACCTATCAGGTTACAAGCCTTCCCCCTGGGAAAGAATTTCTGGTTAAAAGATGAAAAGGAGAAAATGCTAATGTAATAAATATACAATAAACACAGGAAGAAGCAAAAAAAAAAAAAAAAAATAGAAAAACAAAAAAGACCCCAAAAAAGAAGGTTAAGGTACAGCAGTTTACTTTTAAAATATGCATTGTTTTAAATTGGCTTAGAGAGTCCCAAGCTGGCACAACAAATGTAAAAAATGAAAAAGTTATTGAATACAAACCAAATCACAGGACAGTCTGGTAATTTAAAAACAGCCCAAATCGCTTTACTGGCTCTCCTACATAGCCCTGCAGAGAATAAAGGAGTATAAAGCACCATAAAGGAGACAAGAGAGAAATAACTTCCCTCCTTTATAAACAATATTAAATCATTAGTGTTACAATGCAAAATAATGCAGTGTAGAAATTTTATTAAAACCAAAAAAAATCATATACTGTAGCAAGAAACTACACTGCTCAAAAAAATTAAAGGAACACTTTGAAAACACATCAGATCTCAATTGGGAGAATATCATGCTGGATATCTATACTGATATGGACTGGGTAATGTGTTAGAAATGTAAGGATACCCCGTCATTTGATGGAAATGAAAATGATCAATCTACAGAGGATTGAATTCAAAGACATCCCGAAAATCAAAGTGAAAAGATGATGCAGCAGGCTAGTCCATTTTGCTGAAATTTCATTGCAGCAATTCAAAATGGTACTTAGTAATTAGTATTGCCCTCATGTGCTTGTATGAATGCCTGACAATGAGACAAAGGATGGTGTCCTGGGGTATTTCCCACCAGATCTGGACCAGGGCATCACTGAGCTCCTGGACAGTCTGAGGTGCAACCTGGCGGTGTCAGATGGACCAAAATATGATATTCCAGAGGTGTTCTATTGGAGTTAGGTCAGGCGAGCATGGGGTCCATTCAGTGGTATCAATTCCTTCATCCTCCAGGAACTGCCAGCATATTCTCGTCTCTTGAGGCTGGGCATTGTCTTGCACCAGGAGGAACCCAAGACCCACTGCACTAGTGTAGGGTCTGACAATGGGTCCAAGAATTTCATCCTGATAACTAATGGCAGTCAGGGTGCCATTGTCAAGTCTGGAGAGTCCTGTGAGTCCCTCCCTGCATATGCCTCCCCAGACCAACACTGGCCCACTACCAAAATGGTCATGCTGAACAATGTTACAGGCAGCAGAACATTCTCCTGCTCTCATTTGTGAAAAGCACAGGGCGTCAGTGGCAGACTTGCCAATTCTTGTACTTAATGGCAAATGCCAATCAAGCTCTATGGTGCTGGGCAGTGAGTACAGGGCCCACTAGAGGACTTTGTGCCCTCAGGCCACCCTCATGAAGTCTGTTTCTGATTGTTTGGTCAGAGACATTCACACCAGTGTCCTTCTGGAGGTCATTTTGTAGGGCTCTGACAGTTCTCATCCTGTTCCTCCTTGCACAAAAGAGCAGATACCGGTCCTGCTGATGGGTTAAGGACCTTCTATGGTCCTGTCCAGCTCTCCTAGAGTAACTGAATGTTTCCTGGAATCTCCTCCATGCTCTTGAGACTGTCCTGGGAGACACAGCAAACCTTCTGGCAATGACACGTATTGATGTGCCATGCTGGAGGAGTTGGAATGCCTGTGCAACCTCTGTAGGGTCCAGGTATCACCTCATGCTACCAGTAGTGACACTGACCCTAGCCAAATGCAAAACTAGCGAAAAACAGTCTGAAAAGATGAGTAGGGAAAAAATGTCAGCAACCTCCACCTGTAAAACCATTTCAGTTTTGGGGGTCATCTCATTACTGCCCATCTAGAGCACCTGTTGTTAATTTCATTAACTCCAAAACTGCTGAAACTGATGAACAACCCCCTCTGCTACGTAACGGACAAGATCAATATCCCAGGAGTTCAATTGACTTGATGCTATACTCTGATAAAAAAAAAGTGTTCCTTTCATTTTTTAAGCAGTGTAGAAAACATCAGTTCTGAAGATTACCAGCCAAAAAGAATGTGGTTACATCCCAAAAAGATTAATGGAAAACAGTTTTGAGCAGGATTGTGAATCTAGCTGTTCCAGAGTTTGAAACACAAAATAATACAATAATACAATACAAATTTCCTTCCCAAACTCCTTCTGTACTTACAAGCAAATACAACACATTTAAACGTTTAATTCTACTTGTCATGTATGTGAATTTTTAAGGAATTAAAAGTGCTCTGGAAGCAAAGATAGCAATTCAAACATACAGTATATGCCCCCCCCCCCCACATACACACAAAAAAAGTAAAACTTTACTTTTGTGACATTTTACAAACGTTTCAAACATGATCTATACAAAAAGTTACAAAGTCTTCAAAATATACAAAGGTAGTCAATCTTCTGCCACTATCTTCAAGTTCCCAAATCAAAGATAACAATTAAGGCCAAAGTTCAGCAGATGTTAACACTAATTTGGGTTCGCTCACTCCACCAATCGGCATACAATGTGGGCGTACAATATGACGCACACATAATCTTGATCAAGAACAGCTTTCAGCTAGAACATTGTGAAATCTTAGAGGGTTATTTAAAGGTCATTGACGTGGAAATTAAGGGTATAAAGACAGGAGTTCTTTAGATTTACAACAGATTATGGACAAAATACACTTGATTTACTCAGATAGTGGCTTAACAAATCTTCTGGACTTCATCCACTGGCTGAATTTGCCTCTCCCTCTGCTGTTGACTTTTTGTTAAATTAAACTCTAGCTACCAATGTTTGCCTAATGTGTCTTTTTTAATGTGACTTTTGTATTACGCTGCAAGAAAATGTTACTGAAAGTGACATTTTTTGTTTTGATACAACAGAAAGGAGTTAGAACATGTGTCATTGAAAGGACTAGAAAAACAACATTTTTTCTTGTCATCCAAACAATAGAGGGCAAATCTCACCAATGGGACATAGATGGCAAAAACAGGCTGACAGGGGTTCTAACACTCCATTACTGTATCCAAAATGAGAAAAAAAAACTGGTTTTGCCCTTAGACAAACTTTCAAGTCCTGTTGGGTGTTCTATCTGGCAAAGTAATTGCTACTGTATAGCTTGGCACATGTATGCTTTTTGAATATGGAGAATAAGCAATTGGTGCCATTTAGTAAAACATATTTATTGCCCAGCGAATCAGCTTCTAAATTCAGCTTGTAATATGAAGCTTGGGCAATAACACCTGGGAGATAATTGGTTACTATGCCCAGCTGTGCCAGACTGTATGTGCTTCAGCTTTAGTACATTCCCACAATTTTCATTCTAGATAATGTTGAGCTTAGTTATTTGAGCCTAAGCATCTCCTTATTAAAATGATGAGATGTTTAGTGGTGTGTATCAAAGTGGGATGGGACACCTAAGTTCCTTTGGCATATACCTAAAGACTTGTAAATACATTGATTTTGCACAGTTCTGCTCTAGCAATGGATGTTTGGCCTAATAACAATATTGCTGTACAACAGATTGGTTTTATGTTTTTATTATTTGTTTTAATGAAGGTTTTTGTAAACAAACATGCAAGAATTAAAAATAAACTATAAAACCTGTGCTGAGATTTAAAATGGCAGCAGCACTTGAAAAAGCCTCAATACTCTGCTTAGACAATATAATTAAGAAAGACAGATGCACTCCCCCACTTACTACATGATATAAAAAGTGAAAACAATATATAAAGTGCAAATATATAAAGTATATAGTATATAAAGTATATATATATATCACTTGCCCTTCGGAAGATGAAGGGTTCATGTACACAGGGCGTTTGAAAAACTTTTCTGAATGCTAGAAACTGACTGCTAGAAAATGTAGGTAAAAAACGTCAGTTTATGATACATACTATTTGTATTGCCACTTTGTGGGCTATTGCCTTACATTGGAAATCCAACACTGTACCCTTAACCACCGTTTTGCATAGAGTTGATGCTGTGATGCTCATGGAGCGTATTCATTATACCCTATTAGATAAGATGCGTTTATTTGATAAAAAATGTGAATCTTTGAAGGATTTTAGACATTTATTACATGTTTAATAACATCCCAAGTGAAGACTGACTGGTATATAATGCTGACAGAAGTAACGTTTTCGCCTACTTAATCGTCCACACATTTCATGTACTTGCAATCTACTTTTCTCTCTATTTACTCTCTTCCTTATATTAATATAATTTTATGTATTGTACTTTTCAAAAGTGCCTTGTTTTGCTGTTAATATCATTTGAAACTGTACTGTTGTTTTACAGTCTATTTTGCAAAATAAAAATGTTTGTAAACAAAAAAAAGTCAGTTTAGTCGCATTCACCTACTGCGTTTATGCAGGTTTAGCTGCATTTATGTGCGTTTTCATTTAGAGGCATTTTTAAAAGATAACCTTAGGAGACCCTCCCAAATGCCCAGAATGCACTGACAAATAGTAAATAATTAAATATTTCAGACATTTTGTGAGAAATAGAGAGAGCAGAAGCAGGAAGAGCACTACTTTCTGATGGGTGTTGCAACTGTAGCAAAAGTGGCTCGTGAAACACTCGGTTACAAGCATTGGGTGTTTGAAAAGCTGGTAAACTCTACTCTTGAACACGATTTGGTGCTTTCAATAAACTGCATGTAACCGCAATTGCCTATAAACTACTATGTGTACATGGACACATAGGAAACCACAAAGGAGAGTTCAGGGGCTGCTGAAAAAAAAATGCACAACTGTTCCTAAACTTCAGTTTAGCAGCTGCAGTGTACATAAGCCCTTACCCACCTTCTTGACCAGGCCATTTTTTGCGATACGGCGCTGCATTACTTTAAGTGACAATTGCACAGTCGTGCAACACTGTACATAAATGAAATTTATGTAATTTTTTTCCTCACAAATAGAGCTTTCTTTCAGTGGTATTTGATCACCTCTGCGTTTTTTTACTTTTTGCACTATAAACAAAAAAAGACTGACAATTTTGAAAGAAAAAAAAACAATATTTTTAACTTTTTGATAAAAAACATATCTAATAAAAAAAATAAAAATGTCTTCATTAATTTATGCCAAAATGTATTCTGTTACATGTCTTTGCTAAAAAAAATCCCAATAGGTGTATATAATTGGTTTGCGTGAAAGTTCTAGCGTCTACAAATGGCAGTATATATACCAGAAGATAAGCGACTTATAGCGGGACTGCGCTGGGCATTCTGACACTGAGTGGGAACTAACTGACATCTCCAGTGACACTAATACAGTGATCAATGACAATAAAAAGCACTGACACTGTATTAATGACACTGGGCAGGAAGAGATTAATATCTGGGGCGATGAAAGGGTTAACTGTATGTTAGGAAGTGTTTTTATTGTATGCTATGTACTGCTTTACTAAGGAGACCTGATGCTCTCTATTTCTCTGCTTTTCAGAGAGATAGAAAGCAGCATGTCCATGCTGACAGGAGAGAGACCTGTTTTGTTCACACACAGATCTCTCCCTTCTCAGCTTCGCCGACAATCACTGAGTCTCTGCCAGGAATCGCCGGCCTGGACCCAGTGATTGACATCCCCAGGACCCAATAGCAGCCCAGAATGTCAAATTTACGTGATTTAGCACAGCAAAGCTGCCCTGTAGCAGTACATCTGCTATGGGGCGGTGGGTAAGTGGATGAATAACAAAATCTGCCTGCCTGGAGTTTGCATGTTCTCCCTGTGCCTGCGTGGGTTTCCTCCGGGTACTTCAGTTTCCTCTCACACTCCAAAGACATGCTGGTAGGTTAATTGGATCCTGTCTAAATTGGCCCTAATATGTGTATGTAAGAATGTAAGTTATAGACCTTAGATTGTATGCCCCTTGAGGGTTAGGGACTGATGTGAATGTACAATATATATGTGTAAAGCGCTGCGTAAATTGACGGCGCTATATAAGTACCTGAAATAAATAAAATCTGCTGTGTATATTTTGTGTGTGAGGAGTGAACGCAGGAGTGTAGCATATGAACATATAACTTGCACTGAGACATATTTGATAATAAAAAGTGTCTTGCCAAGAAGCTAGCCCCTGTTTATTCTTTTAGTGTCAAAATAGTGGTAGAGCTGTGATTGCCGTAATATGTAGACATCATGGACAGATCCTGGGAAGCCGGTGACCACAATTGTGAGCATATTTGCATCACATACAACCTGTTTGTTTAGTGAGTGGTACCCCTGCC
Source organism: Staurois parvus (assembly GCF_062004578.1). Lineage (NCBI taxonomy): Eukaryota > Metazoa > Chordata > Amphibia > Anura > Ranidae > Staurois > Staurois parvus. The sequence continues at coordinate 17,009,637 of NW_028317949.1, forward strand.
TATTATGGTAGATGCATTCTTTAACATGGGAAATCCCAGCTACCAGATAGAAATAGTTCTTATTCTGATCCCACTCCTGATGAGTAGTAAGCTGGTAGATATATTTGAGGGCAGTTTGCTTGAAACCCTGCAGGGCCTTAGCAATCAAAGGTGAGAAAGATGGCTAGGATTCTCCCCCACACCTCTCCTATTACTATCTGATAGGAGGCCTTGCCCAGAAAGTGCAGAACAGGGAGCAACTTGGTCAGAGGTAGTATGGTATAACTATGCAGTGTGGTGGACTCCATGAAAGGTCTCAATTCCCCTAAGAGAAGCATAATCAGGTCCTTAGATAGATGCAATTTATTATTAGTATACAGGATTTATATAGCACCAACAGTTTGTGCAACACTTTACAATATAAAGGGAGACCGTACAATTACATTTCGGTACAGAAGGAATAGGAGGGCCCTGCTCGTGGAGCTTACTATCTAAATTTAGAGATCACTTCTGCTTCAGGAAACTCATCCAGCAAAGTGCACTGCTTAACCTCCCTGGCGGTATTCCAGAGTGTAGCTCGGGGTAAAATTTCAGTACCAAGAGTGGTAACCCCGAGCTACACTCGGGCTTACCGTGCGGCGTTGCTCAGGGATTCCCTGCAGCGCTTACCTTGTCCTTTGCTCCCGCGATGTGTCCCCTGCAGTGTCCCCGGCCATCTCCTCCGGCCAGTGCCGGCATCCGGCTTCCGTGTTCTGGTCCCTGTGACGTCGGGACGTACGGGCGCCGGAACCGGCGACAAATTTAAAATTTTTAAAAAATGTTATTTTTTTTAAAATTATTATTATATAGTAAACCATTGCTGTTTCAATGCATTTCACATATATTTTGTCCCTACTGCTTTGCCCTGTGCCCTGCCTACATTTTGACTGTTCTTTCTGCCTGGAAACTTAGAAAAGTCCATGGCGTCCAAAAAGCGTCCCTTTAGGTCAAAATCGGTTTTAGACCAGCTAGAGATCAGCGATAGTAAATCAGAACCACTTGCAGAATTGAGTGATAATGATTCGTGGGGAAATTCGTCATCAGACACTGAAAACGATTTTGCGACTTTGCTCAGTGATGTGCGAACTTGGCGCTATATTTCAAATTTCAGTGTTTTTGGTTTGATTATATTATTGAATTAAATTAATTATTATATTATTATTTTTTATGAGTATTTATGAAGTAATTACTAAGAATTGCAGGCCTACAATACATAACACCAAATTTCCATGCAAAAAAATGGTACCGCTTTTGGTACAAAATTCCTGACATAATCATACCGCCAGGGAGGTTAAAAGGAATGTGTACGCAACAAAACCACCCTTCTCCTCGCCCCCCTTGAAATGGCCTGAAACTCCAACACATTGTCCATAGAGAGCTCCATTAGAGATGTAGGGGAGAAAAATGAAATGTACAACTGGCAAATGAGTGTAGACTTGCCAAATGCTGATTAGATTGTGAATTGGCACCCTTTTTTAACCCCTTTGCGTCGGCCGCACACAAATGTGTGGCCTCCCGGCGACTGGGCCTAGACGCCGAGCAGCCGCACATTTGCGTCCATGTAACTAAATACATATGTGCTGAGAGCGTGCGCCCTGCGCGCTCCCAGCACACATGTGTGGTAATCACGGAAAGGTCCCGGTCCGCTCTTTCGATCGGGACCTTTCCCGATCATGTGACCACCGTGACGCGTCATCACGGCAGTCACATGACTCCTAAACCACGCCCCAACCGCCCCGCCTCCCGGTGTCTGAATCTCTTAAAGGGCCGGGAGGCGTTGGCGGGAAGGGGTTAAACATTTCCATGCCCTGCCCATTCAGGCTTGATGATCAAAGTCATCACTTCCATCATACTGCATGCCTGGACCACTATGTAATTACTGCATACATTTATTTAAATATGTCCATCTATGAATTGAGTTTAATGCGTTTTCACATGGTATTTACCAAGCATTTTGAGTGTTTTGTGGCAAATACTGCAATGAATTGAGTTTCAGGATTGCATGAGATATTTAGGGAAGATGTGTCTGGACATCTAAATACTCCATGCATTCTGCTTTTGTGAATGGAGCCCAGTGTGTTTAAGTAGGATAGAAAAAAAGTTGTTAGTGTCAGTGTATCAGTGTATTTAGGAATGACAAATAATGCACACATGTGTGGCATCACTATGACCGTCAGGAATAGGATAATTTATTTTGCACTTTTTTTGGTGGTGGGTCATGGAAATGGCAAAATGTAACATTCATAATAATCCCACAGCTTTTTAGTTATGGTCAGAGGAGTCCATTTGGCATATCCCACATAGCTATACATATACCTATTTGTTATGGCATTTATATAGCACTGACAATTTACACAGCATTTTACAAATTGTATATTCACATACAGTAAGTACCTGCACTCAAGGACCATTCTTACTACTTTAAAAGTGATCTGGTGGCTATAGAGCCATCCAGATCACTTTTATGGAACAGTTCATTGTTGGATGGAAAAATGATACTAAACCATGGCTGCAGCTGCAGCCATGAATTTGTTTTTCCACTTGAAGTCCATGATGTTTTAAAATGGCCTAAGGATGGCAAATGGTTAACAGGTCAGCGATCCCCAAAACATAACAGTATATACAATGCATTTCAATAATATTGTGTGGCTTTTTTTTTTTTGGAAAATATTTTTTTTTTTAATACAAATACATGTTGATCATACTCTTGCTTGTTAGTAGTGACAACTGCAGGATCATCTACGTTCTGTTGCATTACCACTGTTTGTGCACATGCTCCAAAAAATCATATATATGGCTTACTCTGCCTTGCTTTTTTTGCAATCTGTATGGGAGATGAGCAGGTCCTGCATACCCTGTGGTGAATGGAAAAGACAGGATCAACCATTGCCAAATATTCCTAAACACCTTGCCAGGCAATGCTGCTGGTGGCAACATATGCAGCTGGGAGTCCGACAAGATGGGTAAAAATGTTTACTTGATAGCAGTTTATCCTGTCATTGCAGTTCATGGCAGGGAAAATTGCTCCTGTCCACCACCTGGGCCTGTCCACCACCTAGGAATAGCTTTTATACTCTACTATAGAACATATTTTGGAAGGAAATAAGAAAAAAAAAAAAAAGGAATTTAAGTTTAAAACCATGGTAAATAAAAACCTACCCCCCCTTTCATGTTTCCACTCCCTTGTTACCTGTATATCCAGGTTGTTCCTGAAAAGCTGGATGGAGTCAGGGTTTTATGACCCTTATGAATTACTACGCCAATATGAAAAAAAACCTAGCTGTTACAAGCATCACATTTGTACAGCCTTCTAGTGTCAAAAAACTGACACTTAAAACAATTGGGTAATTATGACAACCTCATTTGGTCACGAATGGTCACGCCCTAGCACGCACGCACGCCGTGACCACGTGAATTGATATTTCCCAAACTGAATGAGGAGGAGACTGGAGTATGAGCTACTAATAATCTACTGATTGGAGGTCCTTTTGGGTTGCTGGCTGGAGCACATGGATGGTGGATCACTTTATCTTAAAGAGACACTTACCACTGGAATGAATTGAACATTTCACATTATAATTTTATTTTATATTTTTTTTGGTGGAAGTTTATTTCTTTCTAATTATTATACAGGATTTATATAGCGCCAACAGTTTGCTCAGCACTGTACAATATAACGGGAGACAATACAGCAACAATACAAGAGGGATAGGAGGGCCCTGCTCCTTGGAGCTTACAATTTATTTTATTCTTTTATATCAATTGGACATTGTGTTTTTAACCGATGAGGAGGATGAGACCCCAGAGAGCCACTGCTCTTGTGTAGATCGCTGGATCGAGATGGAGCTTGGGGGGGACTGCTGCATACAGAAAGTTTTTACCTTGAGCCTTTACAACCAGTTTAAAGAGAAGGAAAGGCCTATGCTTTAGAGACCTGCCACTCCTACTTCCAAGAAGCATTACCTTCTCTATTCTCAGGCTTCTGCCAAGCCCAAACCTTGATCCCAGTCTCACAAGCAACCATGGCTTCAAAGCCCTTTAAAGGCTAAATTCACTTTTTTTCCCTACATTCCAGCTCCCCTATGCACCAATATACTGTACCATTAATGTTGCAGAAAAATAGAAGCTTTCTTTGATCTTGCGAACAAGGCCTTACCTTAGCCCTTGCTGCATTTCTTAGAAAGCTTCATCATCTCCTGATATGTAGATTTAGGGCTCATGTATACTGCAGCTCCTAAACTGATGTTCAGGAGCTGTTCAGTATTTTATTCAGCAGCCCCTGAAGTCTCCCTAATGTTTTCCTATGTGTCCATGTACACTATGTCATTTACAGTTGTTTACAGGCAGTTGAGTTTACAGCAGTTTTTTTGAACGCACCAAACTTGCATTCAGGAGTAGATTTAACCGGTGTTTCAAACGCCCAACGCTTGTAAACGCAGTTAACCGAGTTTATAAGCATTTGCATTTAGAAGCGTTTTTTAACTGTTCCATATCCAAATGTTGTCCAGAGCCTTTTTTCATCATCAGAAATGCATGCAAAGCGTTTTCCATGTATTCAAATGGACCTAGCACACAAGCGCAGTCAGTTCCAGGTTTTGCGTGAAGGAAAAAAATGGTAGAACGTGCTGCATTATTCTCATAATGGGATCCATAGTCAATACAACCAGAAAAGACAGGTAATCTCAACACATACTGCTCCCTCTGCTTCTGCTCTCTCTGTTCCTCTCAAAATATCTGAAATGGTTAATGTTACTATTTCTCAGTGCATTCCGGGCATTTAAGAAGGTCTCCTGAGATTATCTTTTAAAAACACTTTTAAACGCAAACGCTCATAAACGCGGTATGCAAACGTGGCTAAACAGACGTTTTTTAACCTACGTTTTCCAGCAGTCAGTTTCCATCGTTCAGAAGAGTTTTCCAAATGCCCCGTGTACATGAGCCCTTAGGACAGAAAAAACAGGAAGCACACTTGTGGCTGCCTTCCCCCCTTTCAGCAGATCACTACCACCCACTTCCACAGGTGCACAATTTTCCAATGCATCAATTTTGTTTTATCTTGCATAGGATCGTTCATTTTGCAGTGTGCAGGAGATGAGCAATCAGATAACAGCCTATGTGGATAGAGTGTAGAAAAAGAGAAGTGTGTCCTGTGTTCTGTAAAGCTCACCATACAATCTGATTGTACAATCTCCTTTAGAACTACTATCAATTATGTAGTGCAAGGGCCTGTCTGGTTGGATACAGAGAGATTGGATAGATGGTGTGTCCTCCTATGATATAGTCTTGGTAAATCTAAAGGAGATTGGATTGTATAGTGTATGGCCACCTTTATAAACCTAAAATTAACTAGTTTGCGCTTTTGGTGCCAATAATTGTTAATGACACACAAAACACAGGAACAAGCATACATTTTGCCACATGAAAAAATGAGTGACAAATGCAGTAAAACACACAGTTAAAAATGTGCAACCCACATCACACCAAAATGTCCCATGAGCTACTTTGCCAAATATAGTGCAGCCCAATGAAATGAACAGGCTGCCCTATGTGTCACTGGAAAAACAAGGCAAAAAACATGAGCTCCCACTACTGTAGGTGTGAATGGGACCTGAAAGTGAAATTGGTTTGTTTACAAAAAAACAATGAGGCTCCATTCACATCTGTGCATTTCTGAACGCATGGCAAAACTGCACAGAAAATACACTCCTTGACATGCATTGAAGAAACATGCTGCAAATGTGCACCGTGTCTGTGTGGTCTTCAGGGGCGGACTGACAGCTCATGGGGCCCCCGGGTAATAGGGGATCATGGGGCCCCTGTGTCCTTGCCCAAACTCAAAAAAGCCTATGAAAAAGGTACCAGGGGCATCTCATGGGGCCCCCTACTGACCCCGGGAAGTCCCCGAGTTTCCAAATGGTCAGTCCATCCCTGGTTGTCATTACATGTTTAAAGCATCTCAAGCGTGGCAAATGCACCAAAACTGCTGTAATGCACCACGCTCCGCTCAAAAAAAAGTTTAAAGCTTCTCTGGAGCAATTGTTGTTTGTAGGGCAGCCCATTCAAGTGAATGGGCTGCCCTATGCTTGATGAGTGAAAATGCTACAAAACGCCCAAAACAAAACGCATGCGGGAATGTGAGTTTTCACTACATGGAGATGTGAACAGCGCCTGACAAATGAATGTCTCCATTCACTCCCTCCTATGTACTTGTATAAAGATAGCCATACACTATGCAATCTGATTGTAAAATCTCTGTACAATTTCCTTTAGATTTACCAGAACTATGGACTTGGAGGACACACATGAACAATCCATTCAATCTGTATCAAATCAGACAGGCCCTTGTACTACAAAGCTGAAAGGAGATCTGAAGGACATTGTACAATCAGATTGTACAGAAAGTGGGTGGAAGGTAGTATTGTAATGAAGCAGGGGTGGTCCAGAAAAGTGAGCATACACCCCCTCCTGTGATGCAACAAGAAAAGTGAAGGCTTCTGGGAGATGTCTTACAGGAAGTGAATGCTAAGAGATGATCTACAAGAAGTGATGGAATCTGAAAGTCATTTAAAAAATTCTAATAAACTGACAAGATTTTAAACCTCTTGTGGATAAGATAAGTGAGAAATAAGCACATTGGGTGAACTTATCCTTTAAGTCGGAGGAAAGCTCCTCTTCATAACAAAGGGGTTTCCTTACTCTCTTGGGTGGGGCAATATTTTCAGGCCTTTTTTGTAAGTTGGAAGCAGAAGAAGATTTTCTTGTTCAAACATTTTATTATTTTTTCAAAGGCAAGGAAATACAAGTTTAGGACAATCCATACAGATACAAGTGAGAACAGAAATGGTGTCCTCTGTTGTGTGGAACCACAGAAAAACATGAAGAAGTATAACAGCATATTAGTAAACAGGATCAGGGTATATACCAGATAGGGGGCTCTGCTCCCTGTAATCATATGAGGGTTCCATATGAAGCAGTAGAGATGGGACAGGTGGGAGTAGGGTAGAAGGGAGGAAAGTGAGAGAGCTTGAAGATGGGATGGAAGTAAGCGAGAAAGAATGTGTGACTTCTAGGGGGGAGAGAGACTCGAGACCATATAAATGCATAACTCACTAATGTTGGATAGTCAAGGTAGTGGATTAGGAAATATCAAGGAAGGAGTAATGCGTCGTCAAAGTTTGGTGGGAGGAAATGTTCCACCCATGGGGTCAAGATTGACAAAAACCTAGGAACGGCATATAGAATGGTGGCTTCCACTTTAGCATGAATCATAGCCTGTGTAACCTTGTTCCAAACTGCTACAGTACACAAAGACGGAGATTTCCACAATCTGGCTTTGATATGTTTAGCTGCTGTGGTGACTTGCAAGAGGAGTTTAAATTGAGGCTTAGAAATGCTGGAAGGGCACAAATTTAAGAGGGCTACAATTGGGTTAGGTGGTATTGATTTCATGAAGAGCTTGGCTAACATATGAAAGATTTCAACCCAAAGGGCTCGGGATACCAGGCAAGACCTCCAGATAGGAAAGTAGGTCCCTACCATCCACAACCCCAAAAGCAATCAGAGGGATAGCTGGGTGTATATTTAGCAATCCTCGCCGGGGCCAGGTACCATCGGGTCAAGACCATATAGTTTGTCTCTAGGGCTGCTACATTTTGTGAAGAGGACTTAGTTGCAGTCCAGATGCGGTCCCAATTTGCAGGGTCCAATTGATGGCCCAGATCCACCTCCCATCTATTGACATAAGAGGGGTGTAATGAGGACTCAGGGGTGGAGAGGAGAGTGTAGGTATCAGAGATTAGGCCTTGCCTATGCGGATCTCTATCACAAAATCATTCAAAGGGGGACATCGAGCGTGTCAACCAGGGTTGGGCAGTATGCGGACAGTAAAAGTGTAGTAGCTGGAGGTATCTAAAGATTTTTGATGCTGGTAGAGAGTGTGTCTCATGGAGGGAAGGGAAAGATTTGAAACCTCTATTGGTCAAAAAGTGGTTGGTACGGAGGAGGCTGGCCAAGAGCCAGTGTCTAAAGGATTGCGGGGAGGACCAGGCCAGGGGGAAGGCCGGGTTTCAAAGATAGGAGAGCAGGGGGTTGTGTGGTGACTGAAGGGAGTAGCAGGATTTTAGTTTTTGGGTTAACCAAAGAGAGATATAGTGAGATGTTATGGGGCTACAAAGTTGGTGGCGATTCGATGGCCGCAGCCATAAAAGATTGGCGGTTGAAACTGGGTCACAATCAATTGATTCAAGGATGACCCATTGAGGAATTTCATGAGTCGCATGATATTTAGACATTTGTGCAAAATGTGCTGTTTGGTAATATTTAGAAATGTCTGGGAGGCCAAGGCCGCCTCTGAGTCTAGATTTGTGTATGGTAGAACATGGTATGCAAGGACGGATTGAGCCCCAAACATAGGTATATATGCGCTGCTGTAGGATACGAAGATAATGTGAAGGTACTGGAATGGGCAGAACTCTAAACAGGTAAAGTATTTTAGTGAGAATGGATATTTTCACAACAGTAATCCTGCCCATCTAGGCCAATGGCAAAGAAGACAATTTGGTCATGAGATTCATAAGGTGGGTCAAGAGGGGTATGTAGTTAGGTGCATAAAGATCCGATAGGCTAGAAGTTAATTTAATGCCTAGGAAGAGGATTGAGAGCTGTGACCAAGAAAAGGACAGAGCCTGTTGTAAGTGAGCCAGGTCCTGGGGAGTAAGGAAGACATTGAGAGCTAACACTTTCTAGTGGTTGAGGTGGAGGCCAGAAATAGAGCCGAAATCCTCAAGGAGCTGGAGAAGGATGGGAGCGGAGGTCAAAAGGGAGGTGAGAAAGAGGAGCAGGTCATCTGCGAAAAGGCAAAGCTTGTGGTGGGGACTACCAATTTTAAGTCCTCATATGTCTGGGTTAGCTCTTATCAGAAGGGCCAAAGGGGGTGGAGCCTGAACATGGCGGCATGGGAGAGGGTGTAGTAAGCACTCTCCGATAGCCTCCCCTCGTTTATCCTCCCTATGAATCCCTGATTGAATGGCCAGCAGCACTAATTGAGTGCAGAGACCCACCTGCAGGAGAGGATTCGTGGAAGCCCGAGGACGATCGGACCCAGGAGAGTGTCAGGAGAGAGACGGGAGGGGGATACCTCTGGGTTTTCCCCCGACGCCCAGCAGCTGTTATCGAGGAGGAGCAGGGTTGCCAGGGAGACGGTCGGGCAGCCTGGAACCTGGAGAGAGCTGAGAGAGGGAAACCTCGTGGTATCTTCTGGCGTCTCGCGGTGTCACGCGGTGGCTTCGGAGGAGCAGGGTTGCCAGGGAGACGGTCGGGCAGCCTAGAGCCAGCTGAGAGAGGGAAGCCTCGTGGTATCCTCCGGCATCTTGCGGCGGCTTCGGAGGAGCGGGGTCGCCAGGGAGACGCCGGTGAGACGGGCAAGGTATTGGAGCGGCACCGACACGTGGGAAGCCGCGGAGGAGCTCTGGGAGCTCAGTGAAGGAGAGAGATTGCCCGATAGCAGTGCAGGTGGAGGAGAGCAAAAGACATATTGCCCCCACAATATACACCACGTATAAACATATACCTGTCTCCTCTACTTAACCTACCTCCACCCCATATCACCTCCTAACCATTCTCAACTTTACAGTCTTATAAACTTTATATCTTCATTTTCATAAAAGGGTTAAAAAGTATACCTCCTACACTACTCCTTTCTCTATTAAGTATTAACCTGTATATCAACTCCAACTTAAGAGGACTTGTGACCTAAAGATAAGCTACATGAGCTACGTGAGACCCCTAGGAATCCTTTCAAGAGGCTATAAGTGGACAAAAATACAGAGGAGATCTGCTTCTGGAGTGAGGTTCCAACGCGGTGGGTGAGTGATGACCGTGGGTTAGTCTTCAGCCTACAGGTCCCCTTTTTATACACCATTTACATTGGGTTCGTATATTAGACTTTTATATATATTGAGCTCCTGCACTACTTTCCCAAGTATCCAGAATAAGACAGTGCTTTAAAAATTCATCCTGAAAATAAAAGAATTAGGGGATTCCTAGGATAGGTCTGAAGATCGGGAGGAGTAAGAGAACCGAAGTTGCATGAAACAAGAGTAAATATTTCAATAACAACATGAAAGGTAAAAATATAAAAGGGAGCGGGCCTAAGAATACCCAAACTGGTACCATTAAGAAATATGTGTCACAAGGAAATGTTACCCCAGAAAGAACTCAGGGAATAAATGAAAAAAGTGAATTGGATATAAGTGTGGATAATAGTCCGAGACTTTCCCTGGGCCCAGTTTATAACAATCAAATGGAAGGTATTGAACCAAGAGAGTTGGAAAGAGATATGCAAATACCTAACAAAAAAGAAATGGTGGAGATGTTTAAAGGTTTGGAAAACTCAATAAAGCAAGAGATGGGGATGATCCGGGAAGATCTGGGACAACTGTTAACTAGGGTGGAGGAAGTGGAGGAGAAGGTACAAGCCCAGGCTCAGAATATCCTAAAATTAGAGAAATGGATAATTGAAGATAAAAAAGAATACAAGAGATTGCTTTATAGGATGGAAGAACAAGAAAATAGAGAAAGGAGAAATAATATCAGAGTAAGAGGAATCCCGGAACTGACAAAGGGGGAAGATTTAAAAGAATTATCTGGCAAAATCTTGAACTTCATAATGGACAACTCGGATGAGGAGATGTTCAAACTGGATGAAGTATACAGGATTGGGAAGTACCAACAAGGAAAAGGGGTAGAAAAACCGAGAGATATAATTGTTAAATTTCATAATTATGGAGATAGAGAAGAGATATGGAAAAAGATCAAAGGAAAAACAAATATTACATATGGAGGGAAAAATATCCAAATTTTTGCAGATCTGACAGCAGAGACTCTGAGAAGGAAGAGATCACTGAAACCCCTATTAGAAGAGATGAAAAAACAAAATGTGAAATACAGATGGGGTCGTGACTTAAGTTTAATTGGGTGGAGGGATGGAACTACAGCTATTTTAAAATTCCCGGAAGACATGGAGGAATTTTGTGACAAACTTGGACTGCAGAGACAAACGATACCTGGTTGGGAAGTGGAGGAGGGAGAGTTGGATTTTTGTGGGTCAGGAAAGTGGCAGCTGGTCAAAAGAGGAAATAGAGAATTAACAGATAAGGGGATATTGGGGAGGAGGGGGAGGTAAGCGGCCATGGGCAGAGTCAAACCCCCATAGAGGGATCAAAGGTGGAATATGATCCAAAGGCATGGGAAGCCTGGGGGGGGTGGGGAGGCGGGAGGGAGGGGGGGGGGGAGCTGGCAGGGGGGGAGGGTTAGGAAGGGTAGGGGTTGGGGAGAGTTGAGGGAGGGAGGGAGGGAAAAGAATAATAAAAAAAATACTCTGCAGGATAGAGAGAGGTATAAAAAGCAAGGGTAAAGAGAAGGAGGATAGTTATGTGATCTCTAAAAAAAAAAAAAAAAAAGATGGAAGATTTACAAGTTATCACTTATAATGTAAAGGGATTAAATTGTCCTGGGAAGAGATTTAGGTTATTTAAGGAATTACATCATCAAGCAGTTTCGGTGGTCTTTTTGCAGGAGACACATCTTGAGATAGAATCTAAGGTGAAGCTGAAATCTAGAGAATACCCAATATGGTATTTTGCAGATTCCCCAATTAAGAGAGCTAAAGGGGTGGCAATAGGGTTCAGAAAAAATATAAGATTTGAATTAAAGGACAGAAAAGTGGACCCAGAGGGGAGATATCTGTTTTTGAAGGGTAAAATACAAGGGGTGGAGTGCACAGTAGCCAATATATATTGTCCAAATAAAAAACCAGAGGAGTACTTGAAGGGTGTGTTAAAAAAGTTGATGGATTTTAAAGAGGGTTGTATAATAGTGGCGGGAGATTTTAATTTTTGTATGGATCCACAAATTGATACAAATTCTAAGGTACAAAGAGAGGGGAGTAGATCTCTGAGACTATTAAAGAAGGTGATCCATGGATGCCAATTGGTAGATTCATGGAGAATCTTGCATATGAAAGATAGAGACTACACATTTTTCTCAAATGCACATCAGATATACTCAAGGTTGGACTATATATTGATAGAACATCACTTTATAGACTCAATGGTTAAAGCAGATATAGGAGTAATGACGCTCTCGGATCATGCCCCTGTTGTATTGAGGATGGGATGGGGGAGGAGAACAGAAGGGGTAGGTTGGAGGTTGAATGAAGCACTTCTCATGGACAAGGATAATGCACAGAGGATTGGGAAGGAAATTGAGAGATTCTTTAAAGAGAACGAGACAGAGGATGTGTCTAAAGCAACAGTATGGGAGGCTCATAAGGCATATATAAGAGGAGTTCTGATTGCAATTGGGGCAAGAAAAAAAAGAGAAAGAAGAGAAAAAATTAGTGGGTTCTTAAAAGATATATCGGAGTTAGAACAACTATATAAAAATAAAATGCTAAAAGAAATTAAGCAGAAGATAATAAAAAAGAAAGAGGAACTGGAAACCCTGATGGAAGAGGAGAGAAGGAGAGTGTATAATAAAGTGTTAAGCGAAAACTATAAATGGGGAGATAGGCCAGGAAAATATTTAATGAGAACCTTAAGGAAAAAAAAAAATAGGAATTATATAGATAAAATAAAAAGCCCTAAGGGAGAAATTGTCCACTCAAATAAAGAAATTGCAAAGACGTTCGCGGACTATTACAGGAAGTTGTATAATATCACTCCAGATGATGAAGTAAATAATATGGATAAGGAAAAAAGGAAAAAAAAAAGGAAGATTTATCTAAAAAATGCAGGATTACCAAAAATAAAAGAAGACCAACTAAACTCCCTTGAAGCAGAGATTACACAAGAAGAGATAAGGATAGTAGTAAAAAGTATGGAGATGGGGAAGAGCCCAGGCCCAGATGGTTATACAGTAGGGTATTATAAAAAATTTAGTGAAATATTAAACCCCAAACTGGAAAAATATATGAATGCCCTGGGAGGAGAGATGGACATGAGGGGAGAATCTTTGCAGGCTCATGTGGTACTGTTACATAAAGAAGGGAAAGACGTCTCGCAATGTTCAAGTTATAGGCCCATTTCACTGTTGAATTTGGACACCAAGATATATGCAAAGGTCCTAGCGAATAGGTTGAAGGAGTTTATGCCTACATGGATACATGGAGATCAGGTGGGCTTTGTCCCAGGAAGAGAGGGCAGGGACAATGGGTTGAGATCCCTGATGCTGATTCAGAGAAGTAAAAATGGGGAGGTACCAGCGGTGGCCCTTTCAATTGATGCAGAAAAGGCCTTCGATAGAGTAGACTGGGGCTTCATGATGGATACCTTAGAAGATCTAGGAATAGGAGGTAGAATGAGGGAATGGATTGGAAAACTGTATAGTAAACCCTCGGCAGTGGTAATAGTAAATGGGGAAAAAACAGAACCCATTGGGATGTCAAATGGAACGAGGCAGGGCTGCCCTTTGTCTCCCTTATTATATGTTTTGTCATTAGAGCCTCTTTTATCAACAATAAGGAAAAATGGAGACATAAAGGGAATTCAGATAGGAAGTGTAGAACATAAAGTGGCAGCTTTTGCTGATGATCTGCTGTTTTATGTGGGGAACCCCAGGATCACACTCCCAAATCTAATGAAATTGTTGAAGGAATATGGAGAATTATCAAATTTAAAAATCAATCCAACAAAAACTGAGATCTTAAACAAAAATATCCCAAAAAGTGAACAAGAAAAAATACAAGAAGAGTTTCCCTTTATTTGGAAAGAAAGTGATATAAAGTACTTGGGTGTAAGGCTCAGCACGTCGTATAAAAACTTGTATAAGCTAAACTATATTTCACTATTGAATGAAGTAAAAGGGGAATTAAAAGCGTTAGAGAGAGGAACCCCATCGTGGTTAGGACGTATAAACTTGGTAAAAATGATAATCGTACCAAAAATTTTATACAGATTCCAAATGATACCAATTAAACTCCCGGAAGCTTTTTTTAAAGTGATAAAAAAAATGATAACGGGATATATCTGGAGGAAGAAAAAACCGAGGGTGTCCCATGAGGTATTAAGTAGAGATAAAGAGCGGGGTGGCCTGGGAGTTCCAGATATAAAGAGATATTATAAAGCAGTAATATTAGGAAGAATCTTTGATTGGACGTTCAATGTAGAGGGGAAAAGCTGGGTAAAAATTGAGAATACACTTAGTGGAACTAAACTGAATAGTATAATATGGTTACCGACACAATATAGAGGACTGAAGGAGGATTTAAGTTTGTACACTGTAAATGTATTAAGGGAATGGGATAAAATGCACAAATATATGAGATGGGAATTTAACTCTATACTTATGCCACTAAGAAATACAGAATTTTTTCCACCAGGTAGAGAAGAAATAGCAGGTAGATGGTTTACAAAGGAGGACGTCCAACTCAGAGATATAATGGGGGATGGGAAATTGAAGACCTTTAAAGAGCTGGAATAGGAAAAGGGAAATATTTTCACTAGGCTGGATGAGTGGCGATACTATCAATTAAAACGTTTTTGGGGAAATCTAAAAAAACCCCTGAGAATGAAAGAGGATTGGAATTTGTTTGAAAGGTTGCTGGACACACGGGGTGATGGGAAACATGGAATAGCCAAAGTATATAGAATCCTCACAGATTTAGGCACAAATATTAAACCACTGCACATAGTGAATTGGGAAAGAGACATGGGGGTGGTACTAGATGAAGGAAAACAGAAGAAAATAAATAGATTAGTTCACGGAAATGTAAGTTTGAGGGATGTGGAATTAAATTATAAATGTCTGACAAGATGGCACATTGTTCCGAGTGTGGAGGGAAAGATAAGTGCGGAGAAATCACAGTGGTGTTGGCGAGAGTGTGGGGAAGTGGGGACAGTTTATCATATTTGGTGGGAATGTCCAAAGATTCAAATATTCTGGAAAAAAATAATATATTTAATAGAGAACATCATTGAAATGAATATCGGGTTAGACCCTGGGATATGCCTGTTACATAGTTCAGAAATACCAATTAGTAAATATAAGAAATTAGGTTTAGGGTACTATTTGAACGCAGCAAAAAGCCTGATCCCCAAATATTGGAAGAAAAGAGAAGTACCGATAGAGGAGGAATGGATAGAGAGAGTAAACTGGACTAGGGAGATGGAGAGGATATTTTATATACAGGAAGATAAGATGGAGATACATCTCGCGAGATGGGAAAAATGGGAAAATTTTGTAACAAGTAGGAGAAATTGAAAAATAGAACGTCATAGAGAACAAACTAGTAGGATACGCTTGCTTTGGATACAAGACAAGGGAATGCAGAGCGGGGGGGGGGGGGGAGGGGTCAAGGTTTTAAGAGGGGGGGTTATTGAAAACATAAGAAATAATCGTATATTTATGAGGATAGAGATGAAAATGTCTTTTCGTTATTTTTTTCTATTGTTATTTCTGTGCAAATACTAATAAATATTTAAATAAAAAAAAAAAAGAAGGGCCAAAGGTTCTATGGCTAGGGCGAAGAGCAAGGGAGAAAGTGGGCAACTTTAGTGGGTGCCACTCAAGATTGGGAATGGTGCCGACTTGTGACCCAAGTATCTGACTCTAGCCGAAGGCTCATGATATAGGGAGAAGAACCAGGACAAAAAGTGGGGGCCAAAGCCCCAGCAATGCAGGATGTGGTCAAGGTATGGCCACAAGACCATATCAAAAGCCTTCCTGATACCTAGGGATAAGAAGCAGGTGGGGATGTTGTGAGAATGGGCTAAATGGGTGAGAAGAACTGCATGCCTAACATTATCTCTGGCTTGGTGGGTGCGTATAAAGCCTACTTGATCATTGTGGATGAGGGAGCCAATAGACGGGTTAAGATAGGTGGAGAGGATTTTTACAAGGAGTTTAATATCTATATTGAGGAGGGAGATTGGTCTATAGTTTGTCCAGATTGAGTCGTCAGAGTTGGGGATCACAGAGATATTAGCCGTCACTTATCAGGGTTAAAAGACTAGCCAATTAGGATAGCGTTAAAGGCATTTGTTAAAACAGGAGAGAGAAGGTGGGCAAATTTCTTGTAACAAGTAGCGCAGAAGCCATCAGGACCCGGGCGCTTATGAGGCTTCAGGTCCTTGATAACGTTCAGGGTTTCAGTTGAGGTGATTGATTGTTCCAGGGCTTCCAGTCGGCGATCCTAGTTTCAGAAAAGAAAGGTGGGCTAAGTGAGCTTCAGCGTGGGGCTGGTCAAAGGAATCCGTAGGGTAATACAGCTCTGACAGGTGCTTACGGAAAACTTGTAGGATACGTTCTGGATTACTAGTAAAATTGCCTTGGGATATGCGCAATCGGATCGGTTTAGTAGCTTGATCAAGTCTGCTAAGCGAAATTGCTAGGAATGTGTTGGGTTTGTTTGCTTTGGTATAATATTTATATCAGGACCTACGAAGAGAAAGTTCCGCCTGGTCCGTGAGGAAGAGATCTAGTTCTAACCGTGATTGCTCCTAGGCTTTCCAGGTGCTAGGTTATGGAGCGCACTGAAAGGCCTGGTGGGACTGGTTGTAAGCTTGTTCAAGAAAGGAACATTCTCTTTATTCAGGAAGGATGCCCTACTGATGCAGAACCCCAGCAAAACAGGTTTGTGGTCCTCCCAGAGAAGGAGGGGGAAATGTCTGAGGTAGAATTGAGTGACAGGTATTCTTTAAGAACAGTCTTAATGTCTGAGTTGTGAGATGGATGGGAAAGTAGAGTATCATTGATGACCCAAGAGGGACAGATGGTGAACTTGCTAAAGACACTGACAAATATCTCAATTTGCTTTTGTACAAGGGTTTTGGGAAAGATTGTAGCCTTCTTTGAGGCAGTTGTGGTTGTTCAATTTTGTTCTAGACCTCTCCAACAGAATGTCTTGGTGGCATAAGACAAGAGGATTCATTGGATTTTCAGATATCATTGAATCCTGGCATGAGATGGGTAGTTTGTTTCTTCCTCTGTCCTGGAAGGTCCTGATGACAGAAGCCAGGAGTAGTGGGATGGGGAGTAATTTTGGACTATTTTTCTGTCCAGGGGAATTGAGCTCTGTAGGCAAGGGAAACTGAGGATGATTCGTCTTGCGATGCTTCTTGCCATGCTTCATTGGTCAATTTTGTTAGAAGGCCTCTTCATGATGGATCAGGGAGTCAGGTGACCCAGGCAGATGTGTTCCCCATACTGACTTGGCAGAACTCCATGTTCTCACTCTGTCAACTGTATACATTAAAGACATATAAATTGACTGGCGGATTTCTCTCTCAGTCATTAACAGCTGTTAGCAACTGTATAAGAGGACTTGAGCTCCTCACCCACTGATGTTTAAAGAGCTCAGCCAATGATGGGGAACCCTAGATGTGAATCGTGTGGCATTCAGGTTCAACGCAAAGCTGGACACATTTGTATCCAGGACAAAGGATCCTCGAGTACTTGTGGTGGATGCTCTAGTGACACCTTGGGACCAGTTATCCTCAATCTATGCTTTTCTGTAATTGCAGCTTCTACCTTGTTTGTTTTGAAGGATTTAAATGAAAAACATTTTTGTAATTCTGATCACCCCTGCCTGGCCCAGGAGAACTTAAAACTCCAAAGAGGTGGACATGTCATGTCGGATGATCCCTGGACCCATCCAGACTAACCCATCCTACGGTTGCAAGGTCTGTTCTTCTATCTTTCTCTACAGTCACTGGCTTTGACAGCATGGCTGTTGAAACCAAGGTCCTATGAAACAAGGGTGTCTTGGGTTCAGCCATCCCTACTCTGCTTAAATTTAGAAAGGCAACTTTCAAAAAGACTTACAAAAGGGCTTAGAAGGCATATTTTTTCTTGGTGTGAGGCACAGCAGGTTCACTTTTGCTTGTATGTGGTTGGCCATATTCCTTCCTCCAATTGGGAGTGATCAGAATCTGGCCTTGAGTACAGAAAAGAGTCAGATATCTACCTTGGTGGTCCTTTTTCAGAGATGTATTGCCTCACACTCTTTGGCTTTTGTACTAGGTGTGTCGCACATGTTAATACTCATGTACTTTCTGTATTGCAGAAATATCTAGTTAATCCCATCTGGGATATTTTATTTGATCCTTCTGACTTCAAAAGGTTATTTTTTTCTGGTCACCATTACTTGACTGCTTTTTCTGTAACACGCTGTTCCTGGTTCTGTACCATGATAGGGTGGTTCTTCATCCTTGACCATCCTTTTTGCTTAAGTGGTTTCTTAGTTCCTGCCCAAAATATTGTGTTACCATTATTTTATCCTAAACTTCAGACAATGGAGGAAAAGTCTTTACACACTTTGAATGTGGTGTGTGCTATGAGGTGTTACCTGAACTCGGTTGCTGCTATTTGATAGCAGGATTCTCTCATTGTGCTTCCTGAGAGCGCACAAAAGGGTCTTGCAGCTTAAAAATGTGGAATTTCTCAATGCATCTGGCGATATATTGCTCAAGCTTATGTTTCAAAGGGTGAGGTCCTACCTTGTCTGGGTATAGCCCATTTTACTAGGAGTGTTGATAGCTCCTGAACTATTCATCATCAAGCTACAGTGGCTCATGTTTGTGAAGTTGCTACCTGGTTTTCATGTTGTTTTTTACTAAGTTTTCCCAAGTGGATGTTTGTGCCGCTGAGAATGCTTCCTTTGGTCAGCACATTTTGATGTTCTTACCTATTCTTGTTTGGTTGTTGGTGTTTGGTTGTCATGTGCCTTGTTCTAAATTAATTGCTTTGGGACATCTCTATCACTATGAATATGAAGAATCTCTGTGCCCTGGGATGCAAAAAAAAAAAATCTTTTTCTGTGAGTACATTATGGGAAACAGTGATACTGCCCCTCTTCCTTTATTGTTCATGACTTCCTACAAAAACCAGTGCGTGGCCTAGCACGAATTATATCTGGAAGGGGGCTTCCTGTCTTCATTTTTTATTTTTTTTACCAGGGTTCAGTAACCTGAAGGTGGTAGCTTAACCTTATCATTATACACATGATGATGCTCTATGTCCCGTGATCTACTCAAGGAAAAGGATTTTACATGTAAACCAAAAATCCAGCCATATGCTACTTGAGTCATTTTTAAACTTATTGTCATTAAAATGACTTTTCCAGTTCAATTTTCAGCCCCTTGTTATATTCTACGATTGTCATAAATTCAAATGTCACTTCTTTGCAAAATGTCAACCTAGGGACATTTGTTACACTGCACAAACTCGCACAGAAATCTTATTTCATACTTCTGTGATTGAAACACTTCTTTTCCCAGTAGTCTGAACTGAGCCACAAGTCAAATTACAGATATCCCCTGCAGCACTTTGTATTACAGAAATTGAGTTGCTCAGATGATTATAATGAAGACTGACCCTCCATTTAGAAGTTTGTTTGAGAAAGGAAATGCTAAGACAAAGAACAAGTTCTTTAGGACAGAGAAAGTTATGAAGAATCCTTACCATATATATAGTAACTTGGGGAATGTTTATGCTCATTGGTCGATGCATTTTTAAAAGTGAGTCCATGGCAGGCAGGAACTATATTCGAGGGCCTAGTAGACTGTGTTTATAAAAAAAAAAGCCAAAAACAAAACAAAACTCCAACATAAGCTTTCCCACACAGGGGTTTTTCTCCAGCAAATAAAAATGCTGAGCCACGTGGCTCTCTCAACCATGTTCAGACACCACTGGCCTCTTGACTGGGTTTTCCCAGTATGTCAAACTAGCTCCCACCAGAGACTTTCACAATGACAGACTCTCATACTGTCACTATATACACTATATTGCCTAAACTATTGGGACACCCAAAAAATGTGTACAAATTTCTATTTGTGATGAAACAAATCACACATGTCTACAGCAAACCTTGACATAGTGAGAACTGGGAGTGTAACATACACTGTATTGACAAGAGTATTGGGCCAGCCCTCCAAATCATTGGATTCAGGTGTTCCAATCATCTCCATGTCTATAGGTGTATAAAATCAAGCACCTAGGCATGAAGACTGCTTCTAAAATCATTTGTGAAAGAATGAATTTCTCTCGGGAGCTCAGTGAATTCAAGCGTGGTACCGTAATAGTTTTCCACCTGTGCAATAAGTCCATCCAGGAAATTTCCTTGCTACTAATTATTCCACAGTCAACTGTTAGTGGTATTATAACAAAGTAGATGCATATAGGAACAACAGCAACTTAGTCACAAAGTGGTAGGCCACGTAAAATGACAGAGCGGGGTCATCGCATGCTGAAGCCCACAGTGCACAGAAATCACAAACTTTCTGCAGAGTCAATAGCTAAAGACCTCCAAACTTCTTGGGGCCTTCAGATTAGCACAACAACAGTGAGTAGAGAGAGTCATGGAATGGGTTTCCATGGCCAAGCATCACCAAGTGCAATGCAAAGCATCAGATGCAGTGCTGTAAAGCACGCCACCACTGAACTCAAGAGCAGTGGAGAACTGTTCTCTGGATTGACAAATCATGCTTCTCTGTCAATCTGATGGACATGTCTGGGTTTGGCAGTTGCCAGGAGAACGTATTTGCCTGACTTCATTGTGCCAAGTGTAAAGTTTGGTGGAGGGGGGATTATGGTGCGGGGTTGATTTTCAGGGGTTGGGCTTGGCCCCTTAGTTCCAGTGAAGGGAACTTTAAGGTGTCAGCATACCAAGACATTTTGGACAATTTCATGCTCCCAACTTTGTGGGAACAGTTTGGGGATGGCCCCTTCCTGTTCCAACATGACTGCACACTGTTGCACAAAGCACAAAGAATGAGCAAGTTTGGGGTTAAGGAACTTGACTGGCCTGCACAGTCCTGCCCTCAACCCAATAGAACACCCTTGGGATGAATTAGAGTAGAATTAGAGTGGAGAATTAGAGTAGAGACTTGCAAGACACACACACACATATAACCTGAAGTGATGTTTAACCTCCCTGGCGGTATGATTATTTCAGATTTTTGGTGCTGAAAGCAGTACCATTATTTTGCATGGAAATATGTAGTTTTTTTATTGTAGGCCTGTAATTTTTAGGAATATCCCACTGAAATCTGTCCAAACAAGAGTCTAGTAACCATTCCGGATGTGATAAAACTTGAAACACGAAATCATAAATTATAATTTAATAATCATAAAAAATAATAATATAATAATAA
Source organism: Staurois parvus (assembly GCF_062004578.1). Lineage (NCBI taxonomy): Eukaryota > Metazoa > Chordata > Amphibia > Anura > Ranidae > Staurois > Staurois parvus. The sequence goes on from NW_028317949.1 coordinate 17,030,804, forward strand.
ATTTAATTCAATAATATAATCAAACCAAAAACACTGAAATTTGAAATATAGCGCCAAGTTCGCACATCGCTGAGCAAAGTCACAAAATCGTTTTCAGTGTCTGATGATGAATTTCCCCACGAATCATTATCACTCAATTCTGCAAGTGGTTCTGATTTACTATCGCTGTTCTCTAGCTGGTCTAAAACCGCTTTTGACCTAAAAGGACACTTTTTGGAAGCCATGGACTTTTCTAAGTTTCCAGGCAGAAAGAACAGTCAAAATGCAGGCAGGGCACAGGACAAAGCACTAGGGACAAAATGTATGTGAAATGCTTTGAAACAGCAATGTTTTGCTATGTAATATTTGTTTACAAAAAAATGACAAATTTTTAAAATTTTTAAATTTTCCACCGGTTTCGGTCCCCATATGTCCCGACTTCACAGTGACCGGAACACGGAAGCCGGATGCCGGCATCGGCCGGAGGAGATGGCCGGGGATGCTGCAGAAGGGACATCGCGAGAGCGAAGGACAAGGTAAGCGCTGCAGGGAATCCCTGAGCAACGCCGCATGGTAAGCCCGAGTGTAGCTCGGGGTTACCGCTTGTGGTACTGAAATTTCACCCCGAGCTACACTCGGGAATACCGCCAGGGAGGTTAAACAAACTTGAGGTTGTTATTATTACTATTTTTTTTCTTGTTTATGAAGACAGGCAAGTACAGCTATAAATGGTAAGTTTCATCAATGGAAAGATCTTGTTAATGAGCATGACTATCCCCAATAGGTATGCATTGGTACTTATCTTTCTAAGACTTTGAACTTCTATGAGTAGGCAGTCTTAGAACAGTATTAAAACTGATTTTGTTTTCAAAGTCGCATATTATGTTACACTGGGGTACACATAGGGAACAATGAAAAGATTGCTTGGAAAATCTATGGATAGGATGGTTGGAAGAACCAGGTAAGTGATTTTAGTTAATATCATTCTCTTACTTAAATCACAAGTCCAATTTTATAGAAATGCTGGATAAATTTCCACGTTAACTACAAGAAATAGTTTTAGCCAGCTTCAGCTAATGTTAACCAATTCATAAATCCTTTGGTTGCTTTGGTATTTGGTATTAATATTCTGACATCTGAAGAGTTAGTGTTGTGGTATTGGTGACAAATGCAAATCCAATTGTAGAGTAGAGTAGGTTATTGTATAAAATGTAGCTTTCATATTACAAACAAAACATTTCATGTTAAGGGTATGTGATGTGGTTTTTAGTCAGACAGCATACATATATATACAGTATATAATTTTATAATTTATAAGGACAGGTAATTCCCCTTTAAACCTATTAAAGTCAGGCAAGTTCTTTGAGTGGAGATTTTGAATGAAGAATGAGAGAAAAGGAAATTTATCTGAAGCTGCTAAGAACTTAGAGGGCTGTGCTGATGACCAGCTTAAGGTGGGAAACAGTTTTGGAGCTGTACACCTTCTGTTGGACCATATTGTTCTGTTTAGTGCCATTGCTGAAGACGAGTGATCCCCCATGCACATGGAGGATAGATGACAATGGACATGGACAAGAGATTTAAGATGACCTAAGATGCTTAACTAGGGGCTGAGTAGAAGAAGCCAGCAGCTTCCCACTCTCGGAAGTGTTGATTTCAGAAGAAACGTTACCCAGCATTATTTTTTGACAAAGGAAAAGCTTTCAGTGTGTAAGTGGGTTGCAGTTTTGCTGGTTAGGTGCTGCCCTATATGGAAAGGTTGGGGTTAACTGTATTTCCAAAATTGTTTGCTTGGCGGGCTTTTTGAGTCCAACCCACTGGTCCTGTGTGTATAAAAAGGGGACCGTGGTCCAGAGATGAGAGCCCTGGGGGTGCAAGGAAAGAAAGCCACTTGGAGGCCTAATACCATCATGTAAGGGGACTGCTGGGACCTGTTGTGCTCCCCAAAGATGCCAGCTGAAGGATTCTGCTGAGACTTATGGACTCTGATGGACTCTGATGGACACAAGCCTGAATTGGGGTTTAGGGATATAGGGAAGAAAGCAAAGCGTGGAAACTTTGCCTTTTGCCTGCTCTGAAGTTATTACAGAAGTGTAATGTATATAACTGGCACCATACACAGCTTCTCACTGGGTCAATAACACATTGGGGTATGAAGACAGGCATGGTTATCAGAAGTGAACAGTCAGTACAAAGCAGCCTGCCATTAAGCCTGTACCTAAATCTGATGGGATGGCCTCTAGTAGCCACAGAGATGTTGTCAGCACTCCTTTTGCAGAGGCCTTTCTCCCATAAGAAGTGGATTGGCTCACAGTAATCATCATGTGCAGAGGTATGGGAAGTCACAGGTTCAGCTTGTTCCTCCTAAATGCAAGTTTCAATGAAGGCGTACATTGACACGAGAGTTAACTGGAGGACAGTTATGGTGCAAATGTCCACAGTGTACATACATCTCTAAAAGCAGAGGCCAACCTTAAGGTTGAGTATTCCCTGACGGCGGCTTCAGCTTTGACCCTGGGCTTTGATGGAAATGGTAGAAATAGGAGGTACCCCATCTGCAAGGAAAGTGACCCTAGAGAAGTCCAGAAGAACCCACCCCAAGGGCAGTCCTCTTAAGTGACCCAGAATTGTTGCCCAACTAGTTAATGGGAAGCATGGAGGAAAGGTCTTACATTAAATGCCCCCCACGCCTACAAGTGGAATGGGCTTCAGTTGTGGTATACATGTTTTGATGACATAAGCTATGCCTCCCAAAAAGTATAACTTTCTATAAAGTCCAAGAGATTGGCATAAATAATCCCTTTAAAGAAACTAATAATTATATAAAAAAAACCCCACCTAGTATTTTACTACTACATTTCATTCTGTGCTTAGCTCATAAATAAATGCTTCTTTTGCCGTTTCATATGTATTAGCTTATCACATAACAAGGTACTAATACAAATAATCGCTGTGATTATAAAGTGCATCTTTATACATAAATTAATTTGGTAGATGAAATTATAACTGGGAATTAATGGCATACAAATACCCCTCATGGCATACAAAAACAACAAATTCAATCTAATTTCTCTTGGCAATGTTTCAAAGTCATTTTCCTGTAACAGTACATGGATTATGTTTGTTTCAGATTATTCATCCATACATTCATTAACTTATATCAAAAAGATTATGTGCAAGGCTGATTTGCTATACCAGATGGATTTAGTTCACCTAATGCATTTGATTTTTTTCCACCTCATTACTTACTATTTTCAGTTATTTAATAGACATTTGCATGCATTATATTAGCTTTATTAACAGTAAAACATATGTCAACAACACAGCATCATTAATTGTAATCTCTTAAAATAGAAACAAGCTACACACTGAATTAATTACATCTTTGTAGTTCTAACGGTTGGACACAGAGACAGTCCAACTAGCAAAGGTATTGTAATGGAGCATAAAACGTCCCTCTAATAAAGCGAAGGACACTCCTAAATTTAACCAATTCTGCTCTCATACCTTTATGCCTTATGAACCAGAGCAATTTTTTAATTTCCACTACAGGCCTATTTAATCAGTGGTAACTGTGTCATTACTTAAGATAACAAAATAATATTGCATACATTTTTTAGGGGGACAAACTAGGCTTTCTTTTGGCATTACTATCTTTCTAAAATTATATTTGTCTTCGTTATCTGTAGACAAAAGGCATAAAAAAGAACAAAATAGTCTATTTTAACCAATGTTTTAAAAAACTGCACATGTTTAATTTCAATAATTTTTATTGAAGGTTTTCAAGAAAAATTATTTAACAGAGATAGACATTTGGTTCAGTTTAGAATGTATGCATACAATACAGCTTTATTAGACAGTTACCCCACCTTTTGGCTGGGGTCGGAGCTATAGTTGCTGCATAAGCATCAGAGGTATGCTTGGGATGGACTGAACCGTGGGGAGGTGTAGTAGGTGCTGAGGGGGATTAAACAGGAGGGAGAGTAATGGGGGGGGAAGTGGACAGAGGGAGGATAGGTTGTGTGAGGATGAGGGAGAAGTACCAGTCTGACGTGGATAGTTTGTGCGATTGTCTGTACAGTATCAGGATTTTACGGAGCAGTTAGGATTTTGTAACCAGTTTGACCATAGAGAATTAAACTTATGTTGGGTGGAGTTATTAGTGGCCAGTCTTTTTTCCATTTCGCATTGGAAGTTAAGATCTGACATTAGCGATTGAAAGGAAGGGGCTGTGGTGGTATTCCAGAGTCGGGTTATGTTTAGTTTTGCTGCAAAAAGAATGTGGACCATGATGGTACGGGAGGTATATGGGAATTTGTTAATCCCAATATGTAGGAGTGCAAGTTCCGGATTGGGGTTTATCATTGTTTTGGAGATTTCAGCTATTAGTTGGAATACGCTATTCCAAAAGGATTTAATAGATTTGCAAGACCAAAGTATGTGAAGAGTAGAACCTACGTCCCCGCATTGTCTCCAACAGGAAGGGGAGTGTTTTGGATAGAAAATGGCAAGTCTGGCAGGGTTAGGTACCATTGATGAAGTATTTTAAAATAAGATTCCCAGTGTGAGCTGCAGTGAGAGGATTTGTAAGTGTAATTAAATGCAGTAGTCCATGAGTGGGTTGGGATGGTTTCCGCTAGGGTTTTTTCCCCAATTGGATAAAGAGGTAGATTTTAAGGTAAATTGTAGGTCTGTTAAATATTTGTAGAAGGTGGAGATGCCTTTACTTGGGTAATGCGGTTTGGAGAAATAAGTGTAGGCCGTAACCAGGATTGTTATGGTTTGGGGTATGTTGTTCGTTCGTATGCAGTGGATGATTCATAGGTAAGTGAAATATTCAGCGGCCGGGAGGCTAAATTTGGTGTGAAGATATTGAAATGAGTGTAGGATGTTATTTTTGTAAAGATCTGATATGTGATGTATGTTTCGTTTTTTCCACTGGGTTAAATCTAACGAGGGCGTAATGGAGTGTAGTATGTTGAGTGGAGTATGGAGTTGTTTGGAGTCTGCGTAATCTGTGGATAAAAGATCTTTCCAAGCTTGAAGAGTGGCTTGGATGCATGGGTGTTTTAAGTGATATGTCGTTTGTGAGAATATTGTGGTTAAGAGTAGATGTGATTTAAGTGGAAGGAAGGGTGAGGTTTCCATTATGGACCAGGATTTTTCTCTGGTTGGGTGCCACCAAAAATAAATTTGGTCCATGAGAGTGACATTATAGTAAGATTTGAGGTGTGGTAGGCTAGAGCCTCCTTTGGAGGGTGGTCTGATTAGAAAATTGGTGGTACTTCAAGGTTTTTTGGAATTCCATAAAAATCTGGTAAATATCGATTGAAGTTTGGAGAAGAAAGTACTGGGGATTGGTATAGGGAGAGTGCAAAAGATATAAAGAATTTTCGGTAGGATGAGCATTTTTAGTGTCGCTACTCTGCTTATTTTAGATACGGTAATTCTGAGGTACGAAGGTTGGCAAATTCTTGGGGTATAGTTTCAAGTAGTTTTTTATGGTTCAAATTAAATAGTTGGTATGTTGTAGCAGAGAGTTTGAGTCCCAGATATGGGATGGTATTTTTTTCCCATGTGAAGGGGAATTGTTTAGCAAGGGATAGTTGAGTGACATATGGTGTGTGGAGGTTTAAAATTGAGTATTTGGGCTCGTTTAGTTTATAATAGGAGACTATCGTATATTGCTGGAGATGGGTACGAATTGTTTGGAGGGATTTGAGTGGGTTGGTAATCATCAATATGATGTCGTCTGCGAATAGGCTAATTTTGTGCTCAGTGTTAAGGTGCCGTATGCCAGTGAACATTGGGTCATCCCGAAGTTTAGATGCTAGGGGTTCAATGAGTAGTGCGAATATGATAGGAGATAGAGGGCAGTCTTGTCTGGTGCCATTGGTAATAGCAAAGGGAACTGATAGTGTTCCGCCTGTTAACACTCTGGCTGAGGGGAGGGAGTATAGTGCCAAAATGGCTATTAACATCCAACCTGTGATGCCAAATTTTTGTAGGGTCATTTGCAAAAATAGCCAGTGTATGCGGTCGAATGCTTGTTCGGCTTCGAACGATAAAAGCAATGAGGGTTGCTTGGTTTGCTCTAAGTGATGGATGAGGGATATGAGTCTTCTAGTAGCGTCAGGTGCCTGACGGCCTGGTCTGGGTGTATCAAAGTGAGAAGATAGGGGAGTAGTCTGCACACTATAATTTTTGCATAAAGCTTGACGTCTGTGTTAAGTAGGGAAATTGGTCTATAATTTTGGACATATTGCGGATCTTTGCCAGGTTTTGGTATTGTTATTGTCGACTGTAGCATGTCTTTGGGGAATGTGCCATTGGTGGCTGCGTGGTTAAAGAGTCTGGTCAGATATGGTGAAAGGTTAGGGACAAATTGTTTGTAGTACTCGTTTATATAGCCATCGTTTCCTGGAGACTTTTTAACCAATACACGCCCGGCCAATAGCCAAAAGGCGGCCGGAAAAATTAGAAAAACTAGAGCTTTCTTTTGAATTGTTTGTTGCTATTCTGTCTCTCAGTGTAACAATACACCTACCATTCGATATTTAGACTGATCATTTCTTTGTGAGTGGCTAAACATTCAAAATCAGCAGGGGATCAAATACTTATTTCCTTCACTGTATATCTGAAAATTGATCAATCCTGAAGTACTGACAGCCAATCTAATTTCTTGAGGCCCAAAAATGTCAGAACAATACAGATATCCCCCAAATGACTCCTTTTTGCAAAGTAGACAGTCTAAAAGGCATGGCAAGCTTTTTGAAGTTGTAATTTGTTTGTCATAATTTTTTTAAAAAAAATTTACATACTGTCACCAATGCAGTACCACGTCAACATATAACCGATGTGTTGGTGATCAGGGACACTGACTGGTGATATTACGAAAAAAAAATTATAATTTTTCTCAAATTTTATTTTTTTTATTTTTAATGCATTGTTTTTATTTTTGATTAAATTTTTTACTCTTTAAGATTTTTTTTTCATATTACACTATGAACAAAGTAGTAGTAACATTGTACTTTGGGGATGTCATCATTAATTTTTTTTTTAACACAATTTGATTGCTTATAGCAAACAGTGTATTTGCTGTAAGCAAGCATTTAACTGAATGAAATCAATTCATTCAGGTTTTTTTGATGTGATTAGCTGTGATTGACCATGGCTAATCACATGAGCCTGTGCATGTGATCACTGTGACCATTCACAGCTAGACACTTGTATACAATGGAGGTCACAACGGTCATGTGACCTGGTGTGATTGGTCACAGCAGGTCACATGGTACTGGCAACGGGGCCGGTACACAGATCTGTCTTTGGCTGTGTCTGGGGTACATAGCTGGTACACAGCCGGTGACAGATCTCACCACTGCACGGCCCTGGGGGCGAGACGCGATCCGGGAAGGGCGTCATATGACGCCCTTCCAGATCGACGAGAGTTTTCTCGGCCATCATTTTACTATGGTCTGGGTGGGAAGTGGTTAATGTATAATGAATGTGTTCTGAGAGGACCAGGTTGCTGCCTCTCAAATAGTCTCAGCAATGCGCTGTTCAAAAAGTTTCCACTGCCCTGGTTGAATGTGCTCCTAAGTCTTCTGGAATAGGAAGTTCTAGTGTAGAGAAGGATCTTTTAATTATCTTACCAATCCAAGAGGCTATTGTACTTGTTGATGCTGACTGTCCTTTCCTGAGCACCACAAACCAGAGTTGGTTCTGGCCAGCTCAGTGGATTGCTTTAAAAAAGACCTGGATTCTTTCTTAGATACACAGAATATAACTGGATATTTAATTAATTTTTAATATTCAAAGCAAACTCCCCCATTCATCCATGTCTCCATGCTTTATTTTGCTGAGAAATCCCTTTTAAAAACACACTCCAGTATTTCTGGCTATGGCCATCTTGAGTAAGTGCAGATGATTCATGTAGCATTTTTTTCCTGGAATCCATCTACCCTTAACTCATGCATTCAGGGAGGAAGGTGTATTTCAAATAAATGCAAAAAAAAAAAATTAAAGTAAATATGATACACTTTCCTATCTATATACTAATGCTAGCAACATAAGGATTAAAAACAGTCAATATTCACTGCTTTAGGCCATGCTGTATCAAGAACAGATTTTCGGCTTGCCTGCATGAAGAGGTGACTGCCAAGCAGGCCTTTGAAGTAAAGCCAAAATCCAGGGGTTGTGGTTCTCTTACTTTATCAAGGAAAGATCGTAAATTGAGTTCCTGGTTAAAGTGGAAGGATGGAGACATCTTAGGGTAAAGTGGTCTAAAAGTTTTAGGACTACTCTGTCCAGGTAGAATTTTAAGTGAGACTTCTCATGTATAAAATCCTGCAGTTCTGACATCCTTTTCACAGAGGCTGTGGCAATCAGAAACAGTCTTCAGGACTAGATTCCACAGTATAGCCATTTTGTGGGATAGAAGATTCAAGGACCGCAGACAGGTTCCACTTAGGGATTAATGGTTTCCTGGGAGGTCTTAACTTCATGCAAGCCTTTAAGAATTGCATCACTAAAGGTTAGGGGTTCATTTAACCTTTGTAAGTGACAACTTTTAATGTACTTGAATTCTGTTTTTTGTCTGGCTCCAGTTGTAAGAAATGAGAACCTGGGCTGGTCCTGGCGATAAAAGATTCCAGGCTTTTTTCTCCATGAGACCTACACATTTTGCCCAAATTCTCTGGTACGTCTTCTTCATGGAGACCTTTCTGGCTTGAAGCAAGATAGCCACTACCTCCACTGAGCACCCCGACTTAGTAGCATTCACCTCTCAACTTCCATGCCATCAAATGTAGTCTCTTTGGGGCCGCATGGCAAAACTGGACTTGAGAGAGCAGATCCGCTGTCACTGGCAGAGGCATTGATGACTCAAAGCTCAACTGTAGGAGAGACAGAAACCAGAGCCACCTTGGCCAAAGCTGTATAATTGCATTTATCATTAATGAAATCTGCTTGAGTCTGGCTAAGAATCTGGATACCAGAGGCATTGGGGGATAGATGTACCTCAGCTGAAAGTTCCACTGGCAGTGTAAGAAGTCTAACCCTTCCATTTTTGGGTATGGTCCCAAGATCCCCACATTCAGAGTTAACTGACTGAACACCCAAGCAGAGGGACCACTTGTTTGATAATAAAGAGTCAGTTAACCAGCTAATTGTTTTTGAATTGCTGGCACAATCTGCCCTCAAGTCTTTTTAATGAATCTGAGCCCGTTCAATTAACAGTTACACTTCCAATACGAGAGTTTAACTCCTTGTCTAGGCCCAGTACAACTCTCACTGAAGGAGGGAATTCCAGGATATTCTTAAATGCTGTGCTTAGTTTGAGCATACTCAATACTATGCCTTGTGAGCTGAACCTCCACTGACCCTGAGCAGCCTGCTCCTTTAAACACACACCCCCAACCTTTCTGGCTGGTGTCTGCCATGATAATGTTCAATTCTGAAACAATTGTTTGATATCTCTTCTGATTTTGAAGATAATGTGCATCAGCTGGCATAGAGAGATGCCATCCCATTGCTTGAGAAAGGAAATATGAAACAATTAGGTAGACCACTGTGCCCACTGGATCATCAGAATGGCCAATGATAAAGACCCTAGGATACTCAGGCAATGTTTTACTGGAAGATACTTTGCTCCCAAAGGTTATTTGACTTTCTCTATCAGAGGACAAATTTTCTGTTGTAGAATTTCTACAGATTTTATTTGCATATCTAAGAGTGCACCCAAGAACACCATTCCTCGGGTTGAGTAGAGGAAGCTCTTCTTCCAATCAATTGATCACATAAAACTTTGTAGATTGTGTCTCAACACTGGACAAGCATCTCTCAATTGCTGGCTAGAAGGAGGATGTTGTCTAATTAGTGGTGTATTCTCATCCCCTTTTCCCTTAAGTTCACTATGGCAGGCACCTCTCAAGGGAGATGGAAAGACCAACGAGAAGGCAGTGAAATTGGTAGTGGGACTGATGCATCGCAAAATTAAGGTAATTCTGGAATGCAGGATGGCCAGGAATGTGTAAGTAGGAGTCTGATAAATCTACAGAGAGCATCCAGTCTCTCAGATTTATTGATAGTAGAATTGATTGGAGACTCCATCTTTAATGACTCCAAATATAGGTGCTTGCCGAGTTATTTCATATCTAGCACTGGGTACAGGTTGTTTGCTTGTTTTTCTCACTAGGAACAGAGGTGAATAAAAGCCTCTTCTTCTTTGGGTGCTTGAATCCTCCACTATCACTCACTTTTGAAGTAATTCAGCCAAAAAATGGACTAAATTTTTTTGCATTTCCGTCAAGTCTGGTAGCCTGGTTGGCTGGAACTGATCAGACAGTGGATACCTCTTTAACTTCCACAGTTGTCCAACAAATATAGACATTACACCCCACTGATCCTGAATGTTTTTCAACCAGGTGTGTGCAAAAAGCTTCAATCTGGCTCCCAAGACATGTAATCATAATGTCAGGACCGAAATGAAAACATGACAGTGACAGTTGCTACTGTATTTCTTTCTAGATGCACTCTAAAAATACCTTGCACCTAGACAGAAAATTCCTTGTACCCAGAAAGAAATACTTTCCTAAAGCAGCTCCACTGCTAGAACAAAAAGTATAAAAAAGCCACCATGCAAATGAAGAGTTATAATACTAAACTGTCCAGGGGGGCATGATTACGGTCTTTGCTGTTATTAGAAGCTACTGTGGTGAAAAATCTTCAGCACTCCTGAGTGATTTGGATGCCTGAACTCCTGCCTTCATGCTATAGTTCCATCCACTGGCCTATTTGATACTACTGTGTCCCTGCATATTTGTGGTAACATAGCTATCACAGGGAAAACCACAATATGCAGTGTGGAACAAAGGCATCCAACACACTCATAATATGGAAGATTCTTCAAGTGTTTTAACTCTTCAACAGAGCAAAGGTCAGCATCACTGCCCACTGGATTAATAGTTATTATAATTCTTCTTTTGCAGGATGGCCCTGTCAAAGGAAAATGTCTATCACCAGAGTCACTTTAAAATTTGTTGTAAAAAAAACCCCAAACATTGTAAAAAGCTTTTAAAATTATTAAAAATAGAAAACAGAACAAAATAACAGGAAATAAAGCTTTAGCTTCCACATTTATCATCAGCTATTTGATGCAGATTGCATTCTTTAAAAGAAAATCCTAATTTCACATCCTCCATTGACTTCATAGCAAATGGTAAGAATTTAAACAATGTATCTATCTTTGTCATTAATTTAGGCAAAGTTAAAATGCTTAATTTCATTCATCCCTGATACACCACCGTCTTATGAGTTGTATCTGAGTAATAGGGATCTTTGTATTCCAGTGTCTCAAATGTTCATTGTGGAAATCCACAGTTCTTTAGGCTACAGCTTGGACCAGGGCTTTTTTTTCTCTGAAAAAAAGGTGCAGGAACTCACTCTCCCCCCTAGGTCACGCTTGTCTCTTCCCCTAGAACCACTTCCTTTAGAGAACAGTCAACCAAGTATAATTTGTGGAGCTAGCATGAGCCCTTAGAGTTTGTTATTGCAGTTAAAGCAATAATAGACCCACTACAGCAAGAAGAGATCCCTCCAGAAACAATAGACAGCCCCCCATACCCAGCAACAATAGATAGCCCACCATATATTCAGCAAAGAGACAGACCACCATATATTCAGTAAAGAGATGGCCCAATCCAGCAAGGAGACATTCCCACAAAGTCAGCAAAGAGACAGCCCAATTCAGCAAAGAAACATCCCCATATATTAAACAAAGAGATGGCCAATCAAGCAAAGAGGTATCCCCATATATTCAGCAAACATACAGCCCAATCCAGCAAAGACACAGCCCAACCCAGCAGAAATATAATCATATTCAGCAAAGAAACATCCCAATCCAGCAAAGAGACATCCCAATCCAACAAAGAGTCAACCCAATCCAGCAAAGAGACATCCACAGCCAGCAATGATACAACTCAATCGAGCAAGGAAACAGTCCAATCCAGCAAAGATACATCCCCATATAGTCAGCAAAGAAACATCCCAATCCAGCAAAGAGACATCCTCATATATTCAGCAAAAAGACTACCCAATCCAGCAAACAAACAGCCCAACCCAAGAAAGAGACATCTCCATCTACAAAGAGACATTCTAGTTCAACAAAGAGACAGCCCCGCCCAGCAAAGGGACAGCCCCGCCCAGCAAAGGGACAGCCCCGCCCAGCAAAGGGACAGTCACAGGAAGCACAGGCCCACATCCAAGCACATTAACAGTCACACAATGACAGCCCCATAGTGCAACATTACCAAATTTATAAAAAAAAATGTCTAACAACTAGGCTTCAGTTAACAGTGAGCACTCAGCAGTCAGTCAGGCAGGCTACATGCATCGCACCTCCTCTACATGGCTGAGCTGCAAATGGCACCAAAACTAACATCCGGTCTGCAGCGAGAGGTGGAGTTCGGATGATATTACTCTGTCTTCCGCTCTCTCAGGCTGCAACCGGAAATAAGTGAGGTGCATCGGCTTTGCTGAGGCTAAGCAATACAGATAGTGCTTCTTCTCCTCACTGTCTCTGGCGAAGGTGACGAAATGCCATTCTGATACTTTCTGCCAGAAACAAGCCCTGGCTTGAACTAAAATAAAACTATAAATATATGACAGTGATATGATAAGATATCCAACAATGACAATGATAATGTATACACACATGCAGATAAAGGGGATCAAAAAACATCCCTACTACCCAATCTGTCCCTGCCCCCACACACCTCAAATCAGGCACATCAAGAACTCGACCAGATGGAATCCTAGGAGAAAGCCCACAGGAAAAACAGGAGCAAACCAACAACGGCACAAGGCAAACTTCAGAGGGGGTATAATGACCAGAGAATTACCCTAGTAAAATAAAATCATTGGCTATAAAATATTCTACCACAATCTGTCTTTTTATTATATATACACTATATTGCCAAACGTATTGGGACACCCTTTCAAGTCATTGGATTCAGGTGTTCCTATCACCTCCATGGCCACAGGTGTATAAAATCAAGCACCTAGGCATGCAGCCTGCTTCTATAAACATTTGTGAAAGAACTGGTCACTCTCAAGAGCTTAGTAAATTCAAGCATGGTGCCATGATAGGTTGCCACCTGAGCAATACGTCTATCTGTGAAATATTCCACGATCAACTGTTAGTGGTATTATAACACAGTGAAAGCAACTGGGAACAACAGTAACTCATGAAGTAAATAAAATGTGTAAAATCCTCCTGCGCTTAATGGATTACCTATAAATTCTTGTCTGGAGCAGCCAGCACTGAATCTGATACCCAACAGTTAAATAATACAATTGTATAGAAAAAATAGTGCAGCGCTTAACAATGACCATAGAAAATACACTATTAACAACACATGGATAATTGGTGACACAAGAAGTTAATGGTAACGATAACAGTGCCCCTCTCACTCCCACTTAATTCGGTGAGTGTGATAAATAAAATAAATCATTGAAAGTTCTCAATCAAATAAGTGACAGTGCCAACAACGCACACAACTTCATGCAAGGTGAATAGGTAGAACTTAGGTGATGGCGAGTGAATCCTCCTCTGGCCAAAATGCCCCCTCACCTTATTGCAATGACCCACTGGGTCTATGCGCCTTCAAGATCACTAAGTGGGATCTTAACCACATATGCTGCCAGACAAGCTCCTCCAATCCTTGCTTCAAGTGGAGATAATGCACTGGACACCTTGGCTCCTGACCACCGCTGGTCATGTCACTTGACAGGATAATAAAGGATAAAAAGACTCTGATAGTGTACACATGCATAGGTGTACTGCATGGGTGAACTTGCCTCACTATCAGGTGTACCAAGATGGCGGTAGACCGGAAATGCGTCACCGCTCACCGGAAGCTGCGTTCTCACGTGAGGAGGATACCAGCCTGTAATCTTGGAAGGAGGCACATTAGTGCTCACCCTATGTAAGTGCTATTCCACCTTTATTAAAGCACTGAGTATTTAGACTACTACACTGTCAGAGTCTTTTAATCCTTTATTATCCTGTTGAGTGACATAACCAGCGGTGGTCAGGAGCCAAGGTGTCCAGTGCATTATCTCCACTTGAAGCAAGGATTGGAGGAGCTTGGCTGGCAGCATATGTGGATAAGATCCCACTTAGTGATCTTGAAGGCGCATAGACCCAGTGGGTCATTGCAATAAGGTGAGGGGGCATTTTGGCCAGAGGAGGATTGTCACTCACCATCACCTAAGTTCTACCTATGCACCTTGCATGAAGTTGTGTGCGTTGTTGGCACCGTCACTTTATTGATTGCGAACTGTCAATGATTTATTGATCACACTCACCGAATTATTAAGTGGGAGTGAGAGGGGCACTGTTACCGTTACCATTAACTCCTTTTGTCACCAATTATCCATGTGTTGTTAATAGAGTGTATTTTCTATGGTCATTGTTAAGCGCTGCACTATTTTTCTATACAAACTCATGAAGTAAAATGACAGAGAGGGGTCAGCACATGCTGAAGTGCACAGTACGCAGAAGTAGCTAACTGTCTGCAGCGTCAATAGCTATAGACCACCAAACTTCATGTGGCCTTCAGATTAGCACAACAACAGTACATATATATCTTCATGGAATGGATTTCCATGGCCGAGCAGCTGCATCCAAGCCTTACATCACCAAATGCAATGCAAAGCGTGGGATGCACTGGTGTAAAACACATCACTACTGGACTCTAGAGCAGTGGAGACATGTTCTCTGGAGTGACAAATCATGCTTCTCTGTCTGGCAATCCGATGGATGTGTCTGGGTTTGGCGGTTGCCAGGAGAACAGTACTTGCTTGACTGCATTGCACCAAGTGTAAAGTTTGGTGGAGGGGGGTATTATGGTGTGGGGTTGTTTTTCAGGGGTTGGGCTTGGCCCCTAGTTTCAGTGAAGGGAACTCTTAAGGTGTCAGCATACTAAGACATTTTGGACAATTTCATGCTCCCAACGTTTTGGGAACAGTTTGGGGATGGCCCCTTCCTGTTCCAACATGACTGCGCACCACTGCACAAAGCAAGGTCCATAAAGACATGGATAAGCAAGTTTGGGGTGGAAGAAATTGACTGGCCTGCACAGAGTTCTGACCTCAACCCGATAGAACACCTTTGGGATGAATTAGAGCGGAGACTATGAGCCTTCTTGTCTGACATAACTGCCTGACCTCACAAATGTGCTTCTGGAAGAATGGTCAAACATTCCCATAGACGCACTCCTAAACCTTGTAGACAGCACAGCCTTCAACCAGAAAATTCTAGATCACTCCATGCTTCCCTCAGGCTGAACAGCTTTACAGACTTGCTGATTTAATTTTCTAGCAGGACTTGGTACCTGCCCACACTGCCAAAAGTACCAATACCTGGTTTAATGAACATGGTATCACTGTGCTTGACTGGCCAGCAAACTCTTCTGACCTAAACCCCATAGAGAATCGGTGGGGTATTGTCAAGAGGAAGATGAGAGACACCAGACCCAACAATGCAGATGAGCTGAAGGCCGCTATCAAAGCAACCTGGGCTTTCATAACACAGAATATAGTTAGCAACTACCTGAGTACTTACAAGTGAAAAAGTTCCAGGGTATGTCTCTTGATCCTTCAGGAATAGTGCCAAAACGGCCCCTCCACACAGACAGAGTCTGACGTCATATCCGGGTGAGGACATATTATTGGAGTCTGCACATGCTCATGGGTTCCGTCCACCCACAACTCACTGTCTATCCACAGGAAGCACACTAAAAGATAGGTGAATGCTTGGGAGACAAAAAGTCTACCCAAATGCATAGGAAATGTTGCAACCTATGCATAGCACCATCTTGTGACTGAAAAGGAGATGATTTATATAGAGGACATTATTTGAAATCATTCTCAAATCGGCATCAGGGGTAAAAATCCGCAAAAAATGTCAAGCAATAAATAACCTCACCCTTCTCTGGGGAGATGTGATAGGGGTAATGCGGGAATACAGTGCCCTTGCAGGATCTACAAACAGGTGGGCGCTGGTTAACACTAGGAGAAAAGAAAATCTCCCGGGGAAAACCTCAAGCGCCCTCCATGTCCATATCGTTGCCCAATAGGACCACCTTTGGGGACCCACTCCAAATTATAACCCCGGGGTTATAATTAGGAGTGGATCCCCAAAGGTGGCCCTATTGCAAATAAGCCAACTTTATTAAACTATATAAAACCTTATGATTACACCATACTCACATGTACATGTGCCTAAGGACCAGCACCAGGTACATACAGCACTTATAGTTAAGATGACTGCTGCCACCACCCCGGGACCAGAAGCTAGGTTGCACTCCAGGAATGGGATGTTGCATATCAGCTGGGGAACACTGCTTAAACTAGTTTTGTCAATAATTGGACATCTTTGGGAAGCTTCTGGTATCCGTAAGCAGGTATATGTTAGTGATATACCTGCTTGCTGATACCTTATCCTGTACAGCACACTGTATCCTATTACCCCATCTCTACTCCCCTTGTTCCCAGTCCCAGTCCGATAGTTGGTTTGGGTTTGCTTTACTGCCTTGTTTAGTTTTCACCTTTGCTTATGGTCTGTTGGTGGTGGATAGCTGTGTGTATTAATAAATTTTGTTTTATTCATACTCAGCCTGCTTCCAGTGTCTTAAGTATAGCTACACTGAATTGGTCATTCCTGCTGCTGTTAGATATCTGCACCCGGTATTCCTTACAAAGGGTAATCACCATCTGAGTACCAAGCCACAACGCCTTCTAAAGCATAATTAGTAATTGAAGGCACATCAGCACACTGATGATATCATCTTTCTGCTCCCCTGTAAGCATGTTCAGTTTTAGGCTGTAGGTTGAAGCAGATTATATCAAGATAGATTTAGGCATTTATACTTTAAATGCATTTGAACGTTTTAATGAATTTAATTACTGAATTAAATTCAGTTTTTATATTCTTTGAGAACAACCTCTTAACAGCGACCTTTCTTGTCCACTCACCTCAAGGATCGTGCTTAAACTTGAACTCTAGCATTTGTGCACTGTACACTGACCAGGGCTGTAGATAATTCTTACTTCTGGGGGGGGTTCAGCTCACATTTTTGCTGCCCCCCACAACTTCTCCCCCCTTGAAGGAATGAAGGAAGGGAGGGGTGGAAGGAAGGAAGTGGTGGATGGGTGGAAGAAAAAAAAGATCAAAGGAAGGAAGGGGTGGATGGAAGGAAGGGGTGGGTGGAAAAAAGGGTGGGTGGAAGGAAGGGGTGGATGGAAAGAGGGGTGGGTGGAAGGAAGGAGTGGGTGGAAGGAAGGAAGGGGTGTGTGGAAGGAAGGAAGGGGTGGATGGATGGAAGGAAGGAAAGAAGAGGTGGATGGAAGGGAGGGGTGGGTGAAAGGAAGGAAGAGTGGGTGGAAGGAAGGGTGGGTGAAAGGAAGGAAGGAAGGGGTGGGTAGAAGGAAGGATAGGAGGGAGGGAGGGAGGGAGGAAGGGGTGAGTGGAAGGAAGTGAGGGGTGGAAGGAAGGAAGGGGTGGGTGAAAGGAAGGAAGTGTGGAAGGAAGGGAGAGTTGGGTGGAAGGAAGGAAAGGAGGGGTGGGTGGAAGAAAGGAAGGGTGAGTGGAAGGAAGGAAAGGAGGGGTGGGTGGAAGGAAGGAAGTGAGAGTGGGAGGAATGTAGGGGTGGGTGTAAGGAAGGAAGGGAAGGATGGAAGGAAGGAATGGAGGGGGTGGAAGGAAAGGAGGGGGGTGGAAGGAAGGGAAAGCAAAGGCTAAGTCCAAGCTTGTGTGTAAGGGATTGCCGGCAAGAAGAATCGCTATCGAGAACGCGCATGCGCATAGGAATTCCCATAGGAGAATTGCCGGTTGTGTGCATGCACGCAGGAATGCGCAATCGCGCACATGCACGTGCACACGCAGGGCGAAGATTGGCGCCAGATGGCCCATTTAAGCAGTGCTTCTGCTCAGGTTCAGTGCTGACTGGTCTTGACCGTGTCCTGCTTGTTCCTGTCGATTCCTCCGTTACCAACCCGGCTTGTTCCTGACCCGACTTCGATTACTCTCCTGCTACCGGTTCATGACTTCGGCTCTGCTCCTGACTTTGGCTTTTCCTTCTGATTCTGTACCGCGCTGCCCGACTGTTGATGACCCTGGCTATCCTATGACTCTGCTCCAGTCTCTTGTCCTTGCTATCTACCTTGCTCTGCTGCACGTCTGGCAAGCCACAAAACCTGCTCTGCCTATTATTACGGTGCCCAAATCAGAGGATCATCTGCCTTCCAAGGTCATCATCTGCAAGAGCTGCAAACAACAACTACTGGCGCTTTTCTCCCCCTGGTCCCTAGACTCCCTCTGTTCAAACATCAGCGGGGTCAGGGCTAGTGACACAAGTGAGGCCGACCTCGTCAATTCAGTCTCCCATCAGGTACGTGACATTGTGACATCAACATCCCACTTCTTTGGCTCATTGATAGAATACATTGCTTTCTATGAGTGGCTGGGCACTGCTCAGACAGGAAAGTCTTGGCTTGCACCGGAACAGAGTGCTGTATGCTGCATGTAGCCTCAACTATATACAGTTCATACAGCACATCCAGCAGCGTCACATGTTAGTGAGGGACATAGTTTGTTTGGGCCAGCTTGGCCCAAACAAACTATGTAAAGGCTATAAAAAGGTGGAGTTCAGTTTTAACTTTAACCTCTTCATGTCGGCTGCACACAAATGTGCGGCCTCCCAGCGTCTGGGCCTAGACGCCGAGGGGCCGCACATTTTCGTGCAATTAACAAAAAACATATGTGCTGAGACCGCGCAGCCTGCGCGCTCCCATCACACATGTCCGCTACTCACGGAAAGGTCCCGGTCTGCTCTTTCGACCATGTGACTGCCATGACGATGCGTCACGGCAGTCACATGATCCCTAAACCCCACCCTGCCCGTCCCACCTCCCGGCTTCTGAAACTTTTAAAGGGCCAGGAGGCGCCAGCGGGAAGGGGTTAATTACATAACATTACTTAAACGGACCAAAACAATGCATTTTGTACAAGTTATTAGATGCATCCCTTTTGTGCAGCTTCAGAGGAGTGTGGGCGTAAGCCATGGGAAAGTGAACACAGCAGCCGACAGTCACAGCTCTGATGCTTCTGAAGGAGTCATGGTGAGTTTGACTAAACTTTCCTTCCACCCCCTCTCCCCCCTCCCTTCACCCCCCCTTCCATCCTTCCACCTCCCTCCTCCCTTTCTTCCATCCTTTCACCCCCCTCCCTCCCCTCCATACCTTCCACCTTCCCTCCCTTCCATCCTTCCACCCCCCCCTTCCCTTCCATCCTTCCACCTCCCCCTCCCTCCCTTCCATCCTTCCCCCTCCCCCTCCCTTCCATCCTTCCACCCCCCTCCCTTCCATCCTTCCACCTCCCCCCCTCTCTTTCATCCTTCCACCCCCCTCCCTTCCATCCTTCCACCTCCCCCTCCTTTCCTTCGAACCCCCCTTCCTTCCATTCTCCCACTCCCCCTCCTTTCCTTCTACCCTCCCCTCCCTTCCTTCCACCCCCCTCCTTCCATTCCCCCTCTTTTCCTTCCACCCCCTCCATTTCTTCCTTCCATCCTTCCACCCTTCCCTTCCTTCCTTCCACATACCCCTGCATTCCTCCCACTCTCGCTTCCTTCCTTCCATCCACCCCTCCTTTCCTTCCTTCCACTCATCCTTCCTTCCTTCCACCCACCCCTCCCTTCCTTCCACCCTTCCTTCCTTTCACCCACCCTTCCTTCCACACACCCCTTCCTTCCTTCCACCCACTTCTTCCTTCCACCCACCCCTCTTTCCATCCACCCCTTCCTTCCATTCACCCCTTCCTTTGTTCCTTTTTTTCTTCCACCCACCCCTCCCTTCCTTCAAGGGGGAGAAGTTGTGGGGGGAGGCAGCAAAAATATGAGCTGAACCCCCCCAGAAGAACAAATTATCTATAGCCCTGGTCAGTGTACAGTGCACAAAAGCATCTGTCACAGTGTACCAGTGCACAAAACAAATAAATAATAAAAAAGCACCCCGTCCCGCCTTGCTCACGTGCAAAGGCGAACACATGCATTGGTCTCATATGAATACGTAAACAGCGATTGCACCACACATGTGAGGTATCACTGTGAACGTCAGAGCGAGAACAATAATTCTAGCACCAGACCTAATCTGTAACTCTAAACTGCTAATCTGTAAAGGCTTATAAAGCATTGCCTATGGAGTGTAAATTCCACATTTGTACCAGTGATCCATATCTGTCACGGCGTACAAGCATAAAATCCACATCTGTACCAGTGATCCACAGCTGTCATGGCGTATCAGTGTAAAATCCACATCTACCAAGGTGATCCACATCTGTCACGGTGTACCAGTGTAAATTCCACATCTGTCCCAGTGATTCACATCTGTCATGGTGTACCAGTAGTCATCTACTTCTGTACCAGTGATCCACATCTGTCATGATGTACCAGTGAAATATTAACATCTCTACCAGTGATCCACATCTATCACAGTGTACCAGTGTAAAATTCACATCTGTACCAGTGACCCACATCTGTCATGGTGAACCAGTGGTCATCCACTTCTGTACCAATGATCAACATCTGTCACGGCCTACCAGTGTCACATCCACATCTGTCACAGTGTACCAGTGCTCATCCACTTCTGTACCAGTGATCAACATCTGTCACGGCTAGAGATGAGCGAATCGAACCAGGCGAAGTGGAATTCGTTTCGAATTTCAGGAAAAATTTGATTCGTGGCGAATCCGAATATTAGCATACTTCGGGTGCGCGAATCGGATTTTTCCCGATCAGCCGGCAAAAGTGTCCCTGCAGAGAGCTCCGCTATTTCTGACAGTTCTCTGACAGTTCCTTCACATGTACAGCGGTTGAAACATTGTATCTATTTGTTTCCATTTAGGATACAGATGTTTTTATTCGGAAATAGATACAATGTTTCAACCGCTGTAAATGTGAAGGAACTGTCAGAGAACTGTCAGAAATAGCGGAGCTCTCTGCAGATACACTTTTTGCTGTACTGGAATACTTCTTCTTTTCATTCTTCTTTTCATTCTTCTCATTCTTCTTTTCATTCTTCTTTTCATTCTTCTTCTCATTCTTCTTTTCATTCTTCTTCTTCTTTTCATTCTTCTTTTCATTCTTCTCATTCTTCTTTTCTTCTTCATGAGAAGAAGAATGAGAAGAAGAATGAAAAGAAGAATGAGAAGAATGAAAAGAAGAATGAGAAGAAGAATGAAAAGAAGAATGAGAAGAAGAATGAGAAGAATGAAAAGAAGAATGAGAAGAATGAAAAGAAGAATGAAAAGAAGAAGAAGAAGAATGAAAAGAAGAAGAAGAAGAATGAAAAGAAGAATGAAAAGAAGAAGAAGAATGAAAAGAAGAATGAGAAGAAGAATGAAAAGAAGAATGAAAGAAGAATGAGAAGAATGAAAAGAAGAATGAAAAGAAGAAGAAGAATGAAAAGAAGAATGAGAAGAAGAATGAAAAGAAGAATGAGAAGAAGAATGAGAAGAATGAAAAGAAGAATGAAAAGAAGAATGAAAAGAAGAAGAAGAAGAATAAAAGAAGAAGAAGAATGAAAAGAAGAATGAAAAGAAGAAGAAGAAGAATCTTTTCATTCTTCTCATTCTTCTTTTCATTCTTCTTCTTCTTCTTTTCATTCTTCTTCTTCTTTTCATTCTTCTTTTCATTCTTCTTCTTCTTCTTTTCATTCTTCTTCTTTTCATTCTTCTTTTCATTCTTCTTCTTTTTCTTTTCATTCTTCTTTTTCTTTTCATTCTTCTCATTCTTCTTTTCATTCTTCTTCTTCTTCTTCTTTTCATTCTTCTTTTCATTCTTCTTCTTCTTTTCATTCTTCTTCTTCTTCTTTTCATTCTTCTTTTCATTCTTCTCATTCTTCTTTTCATTCTTCTTCTCATTCTTCTTCTCATTCTTCTTTTCATTCTTCTTTTCATTCTTCTCATTCTTCTTTTCTTCTTCATGAAAAGAAGAATGAGAAGAAGAATGAAAAGAAGAATGAAAAGAAGAAGAAGAATGAAAAGAAGAATGAGAAGAAGAATGAAAAGAAGAATGAAAAGAAGAATGAAAAGAAGAATGAAAAGAAGAATGAGAAGAATGAAAAGAAGAATGAAAAGAAGAAGAAGAAGAATGAAAAGAAGAAGAAGAATGAAAAGAAGAATGAAAAAAAGAAGAAGAAGAATCTTTTCATTCTTCTCATTCTTCTTTTCATTCTTCTTCTTCTTCTTTTCATTCTTCTTCTTCTTTTCATTCTTCTTCTTCTTCTTTTCATTCTTCTTCTTTTCATTCTTCTTTTTATTCTTCTTCTTCTTCTTTTCATTCTTCTCATTCTTCTTTTCATTCTTCTTCTTCTTCTTTTCATTCTTCTTCTTCTTTTCATTCTTCTTCTTTTTCTTTTCATTCTTCTTCTTCTTCTTTTCATTCTTCTTCTTTTTCTTTTCATTCTTCTTCTTCTTCTTTTCATTCTTCTTCTTCTTTTCATTCTTCTTCTTCTTTTCCTTCTTCTTCTTCTTCTTTTCATTCTTCTTTTCCTTCTTCTTTTCATTCTTCTCATTCTTCTTTTCATTCTTCTTTTCATTCTTCTTCTCATTCTTCTTTTCATTCTTCTTCTTCTTTTCATTCTTCTTTTCATTCTTCTCATTCTTCTTTTCTTCTTCATGAAAAGAAGAATGAGAAGAAGAATGAAAAGAAGAATGAAAAGAAGAATGAGAAGAATGAAAAGAAGAATGAAAAGAAGAAGAAGAATGAAAAGAAGAATGAGAAGAAGAATGAAAAGAAGAATGAGAAGAAGAATGAGAAGAATGAAAAGAAGAATGAAAAGAAGAAGAAGTAGAATGAAAAGAAGAAGAAGAGAATGAAAAGAAGAAGAATGAAAAGAAGAATGAGAAGAAGAATGAAAAGAAGAATGAAAAGAAGAAGAAGAATGAAAAGAAGAATGAGAAGAAGAATGAAAAGTAGAATGAGAAGAAGAATGAAAAGAAGAATGAGAAGAATGAAAAGAAGAATGAAAAGAAGAAGAAGAAGAATGAAAAGAAGAAGAAGAATGAAAAGAAGAATGAAAAAAAGAAGAAGAATCTTTTCATTCTTCTCATTCTTCTTTTCATTCTTCTTTTCATTCTTCTTCTTCTTCTTCTTTTCATTCTTCTTCTTCTTTTCATTCTTCTTTTCATTCTTCTTCTTCTTTTCATTCTTCTTCTTCTTTTCATTCTTCTTTTTATTGTTCTTCTTCTTCTTTTCATTCTTCTTCTTCTTCTTTTCATTCTTCTTCTTCTTCTTTTCATTCTTCTTTTCATTCTTCTTTTCATTCTTCTTCTTTTTCTTTTCATTCTTCTTCTTCTTCTTTTCATTCTTCTTCTTTTTCTTTTCATTCTTCTTCTTCTTCTTTTCATTCTTCTTCTTCTTCTTTTCATTCTTCTTCTTCTTTTCATTCTTCTTTTCATTCTTCTTCTTCTTTTCATTCTTCTTCTTCTTCTTTTCATTCTTCTTTTCCTTCTTCTTTTCATTCTTCTCATTCTTCTTTTCATTATTCTTTTCATTCTTCTTCTCATTCCTCTTTTCATTCTTCTTCTTCTTTTCATTCTTCTTTTCATTCTTCTCATTCTTCTTTTCTTCTTCATGAAAAGAAGAATGAGAAGAAGAATGAAAAGAAGAATGAAAAGAAGAATGAGAAGAATGAAAAGAAGAATGAAAAGAAGAATGAGAAGAAGAATGAAAAGAAGAATGAGAAGAAGAATGAGAAGAATGAAAAGAAGAATGAAAAGAAGAAGAAGTAGAATGAAAAGAAGAAGAAGAAGAATGAAAAGAAGAAGAATGAAAAGAAGAATGAGAAGAAGAATGAAAAGAAGAATGAAAAGAAGAATGAGAAGAATGAAAAGAAGAATGAAAAGAAGAAGAAGAATGAAAAGAAGAATGAGAGGAAGAATGAAAAGAAGAATGAGAAGAAGAATGAGAAGAATGAGAAGAATGAAAAGAAGAATGAAAAGAAGAAGAAGAAGAATGAAAAGAAGAAGAAGAATGAAAAGAAGAATGAAAAGAAGAAGAAGAAGAATCTTTTCATTCTTCTCATTCTTCTTTTCATTCTTCTTCTTCTTCTTTTCATTCTTCTTCTTCTTTTCATTCTTCTTTTCATTCTTCTTCTTCTTCTTTTCATTCTTCTTCTTCTTCTGAGGATGAGGATGAGGATGAAGAAGAAGAAGAAGAAGAAGTAGGATGAAAATAAGAAGAATTCCAAGCCGGCAAAAAGTGTATCTGCAGAGCTCCTCTATTTCTGACAGTTCCCTGACATTCACATTTACAGCGGTTGAAACATTGTATCTATTTGTTTCCATAAATGGAAAAAAGTGTATCTGTCAGAAATAGAGGAGCTCTGCAGATACACTTTTTGCCGGCTTGGAATTCTTCTTATTTTCATCCTACTTCTTCTTCTTCTTCTTCATCCTCATCCTCTTCTTCTTCTTCTGAGGATGAGGATGAAGAAGAAGAAGAAGAAGAAGTAGGATGAAAATAAGAGAATTCCAAGCCGGCAAAAAGTGTATCTGCAGAGCTCCTCTATTTCTGCAAGATACACTTTTTGCCGGCTTGGAATTCTTCTTATTTTCATCCTACTTCTTCTTCTTCATCCTCATCCTCTTCTTCTTCTGAGGATGAGGATGAAGAAGAAGAAGAAGAAGTAGGATGAAAATAAGAAGAATTCCAAGCCGGCAAAAAGTGTATCTGCAGAGCTCCGCTAAGTGTATCTGCAGAGCTCCGCTATTTCTGACAGTTCTCTGACATTCACTCCATACAGCGGTTGAAACATTGTATCTATTTGTTTCCATTTATGGAAACAAATAGATACAATGTTTCAACCGCTGTAAATGTGAATGTCAGAGAACTGTCAGAAATAGAGGAGCTCTGCAGATACACTTTTTGCCGGCTTGGAATTCTTCTTATTTTCATCCTACTTCTTCTTTTTCATCCTCATCCTCATCCTCAGAAGAAGAAGAAGAATGAAAAGAAGAAGAAGAAGAATGAAAAGAAGAAGAAGAATGAAAAGAAGAAGAAGAAGAATGAAAAGAAGAAGGATGAGGATGAGGATGAAGAAGAAGAAGAAGAAGTAGGATGAAAATAAGAAGAATTCCAAGCCGGCAAAAAGTGTATCTGCAGAGCTCCGCTAAGTGTATCTGCAGAGCTCCGCTAAGAAATAGCGGAGCTCTGCAGATACACTTTTTGCCGGCTTGGAATTCTCCTTCTTCTCATCCTTCTTCTTCTTCTCATCCTTCTTCTTCTTCTCATCCTTCTTCTTCTTCTCATCCTTCTCCTTCTTCTCATCCTTCTCCTTCTTCTCATCCTTCTTCTTCTTCTCATCCTTCTTCTTCTTCTCATCCTTCTCCTTCTTCTCATCCTTCTTCTTCTTCTCATCCTTCTTCTTCTCATCCTTCTCCTTCTTCTCATCCTTCTTCTCATCCTTCTCCTTCTTCTCATCCTTCTCCTTCTTCTCATCCTTCTCCTTCTCCTTCTCCTTCTTCTCATCCTTCTCCTTCTTCTCATCCTTCTCCTTCTTCTCATCCTTCTCCTTCTCCTTCCTCATCTCCAAGGGCATTTAAATTAAAGGTACAGTGTTCTGCACTAATATAAAGGCTCTCTGAAGCCTAGAAACCCTTTTTATAAGTTAAATTCGCAGCGAATAAATTCGCATCGAATCGAATTTCTTCCTCAAATTCGGCGAATCAGCCGAATCGAATTTTTGAATAATTCGCTCATCTCTAGTCACGGCCTACCAGTGTCAAATCCACATCTGTCAGTTTACCAGTGCTCAATATCTGTCACACAGTAGTAGTGTAAAATCCACATCAGTACCAGTGATCAATATATGTTACATGGTATCATTGTCAAATCCACATCTGTACCAGTAATAAACATCTGTACCAGTGAACATCAAAATCAACCTCAGCAAAATCAGCAATGCAGCATGAACATGTCTATTCAAATTATACACCAGCGAGGAGGCTTACAATCCACATCTGTACCAGTGATCCACATCTGTCATGGCATACCAGCGTAAAATCCACATCTGTACCAGTGATCCGCATCTGTCATGGCGTACCAGCGTAAAATCCACATCTGTACCAGTGATCCACATCTGTCATGGCGTAACAGCGTAAAATCCACATCTGTACCAGTGATCCACATCTGTCATGGCATACCAGTGTAAATTCCACATTTGCCCCAGTAATCAACATCTGTCACACTGTACCAGTGTAAATTAAACATCTGTCCCAGTTATCCACATCTGTCATGGTGCACCAGTGGTCATCCATATCTGTACCAGTGATCCACATCTGTCACGGTGTACCAATCTAAAATTCACATCTGTACCAGTGATCCACATCTGTCACAGTGTACCAGAATAAAATTCCACATATGTACCAGTGATCCACATCTGTCACAGTGTACCAGTATAAAATTTACATCTGTACCAGTGACCCACATCTGTCATGGTGTACCAGTGGCCATCCACTTCTGTACCAATGATCAACATCTGTCACGGCCTACCAGTGTCACATCCACATCTGTCACCGTGTACAAGTGCTCATCCACTTCTGTACCTGTGAGCAACATCTGTCACGACCTACCAGTGTCAAGTCCACATCTGTCAGTCTACCAGTGCTCAATATCTGTCACACAGTACTAGTGTGAAATCCACATCTGTTCTAGTGATCAATATCTGTTACAGAGTATCATTGTCAAATCCAAATCAGTACCAGTGATCCACATCTGTCACAGTGTACCAGTGTAAATTCCACATCTGTCCCAGTGATTCACATCTGTCACAGTGTACCAGTAGACATCCATATCTATACCAGTTATCCACATCTGTCACAGTGTACCAGTGTAATATTAACATCTCTACCAGTGATCCACATCTGTCATGGTGTACCAATGCAAAATTCACATCGGTACGAGTGATCCACATCTGTCACGGTGTACCAGTGCTCATCCACTTCATTACCAGTGATCAACATCTGTCATGTCCTACCAGTGTCAAATCCACATCTGTCAGTTTACCAGTGCTCAATATCTGTCACACAGTACTAGTGTAAAATCTACACCTGTACCAATGATCAATATCTGTCACAGAGTATCAGTGTCAAATCCACATCTGTACCAGTGATCAATATCTGTCACAGAAAATCAGTGTCAAATCCACATCTGTACCAGTGATAATCATCTGTACCAGTGAACATCAAAATCAACATCAGCAGTATTAGCAGTACACGTTGAACATGTCTAAACAAATTATACACCAGCGGGGAGGCTTTCGAGATACTAAGTATGACAAACGAGAGTAGCGGGGAACTCTCTGTCAGACTCAGATTCTGAGTATGAGCCAGTTGAAAGCACTGGGACAGCAACGGATTCTGAGGAGGAGAGAGTCCAAACAAAGAGGTTCAGGAGATCTGAGGAGGAGCAGGCATCCACCAGTAGCGCAGTGGTAAATACAAGCAGTGCAGCACTCCAAAAAGATAGCAGCAGAATGTATTTTGGGGTGTAATTTTTGGTATGTGCATGCTATGTGTTAGAAATATCTTATAGGCGCTTGCGCGACCAGGGATGAAGACGGACGTGAAGCCTTAGAGCTCCACTCATCCCTGTCCTTCCCGGCTCTTCCTCACAGCATCCTCAGCTTCTACCGACATTCGGCTGAGCTGCATAAGCTCTGCACCTGGCCCGGCTCTTGGGGGGAAAAAATGGGGAACGTTGGGAGCTGGAAGCCCCCCTCCCTGCCGCCACAAGACCCACGGCCTTCTCCGGTCCAGCGGTTCCTTTCTAGGCTGCAATCCCTGACCTTGAGTATGGCCACGAGTCCGAGGAAGGGCTCCAGACCCCCAGCGGCGACAAGAGGTACTGCAACTCCCTCCACTATGGAGCAGCCAGCATCCCCAGGTCCTACACATCCCCAGATGGAGGATCCCAAGCCCCGGACACTAGTAAGGGGGGGGCAATAGACCACCCTTCCTCAGGACAACATTCTGCATTATTATCTTCTACACCTGTGTCTCAGCATGCATCGTCTTCTCTCACAGTCTCTGCGCTAGATGACAAATTGCAAGTATTTCTACGCAACATTACCGCTTCTATATCCACTGAAGTTGGCAAATTGGCTTTGGATCATAGAAGGGAAATAGCTCAGATCGGAGATCGTGTGGATCAATTAGAGAATAAGTTTGAGTAATTGGTGCAATACGTTCATGTTTTTGAGGAAGACAACTTATATCTGAAGCATTCTATGTCCCAAATGCAGCTCCAACAAGACGATTTGGAAAACAGGGAACGCCGCCAGAACATCCGTATTTGTGGTATGTCCGAATCAATTGCTGATTCTGAACTCCCCTGACATCACTTATCCTTCTTCATTGCAACTGCCCCCATGGTTCCAGAAGCAGATTGGCGGCTGGACAAGGCTCATCGATCTCTGGGCCCGAAACCCACCAGACCATGCAACATCATAGTCCGCTTCCATTTTTTTGAAAGCAAAGAAGCCTTGTTATCCTCAGTACGCAACAAACCTTCCTTGGAATTTAAAGGGGAAAGACTCCAGCTCTTCTGTGATCTCTCTCCGATTACCCTGGCTAAATGGCGGGCACTGAAACCGATCACCACACACCTTCATCATCACTGTGTCCCTTATCGCTGGGGTTTTCTCTTCAAGCTAGTCGTCTCTAAAGATAACTCCCAAGTGACCTTCATGAGACAGACTCTTTTCTAAAGCAGCTGGGACTTCCTCCTTTATTGGAAGATGCATCTACTCCATCTTGCCCTTCCACCACCCCCAACAAAATTTGGACACCAGTTCGTGGGGGCCGGAAGCGACTTTCTCCCTACAATGCCCACATCCTTCTCGATCCAGCGATGTGCCTACTGGATGTCCTTCTGGTGTATTCTCCTGTGGATATTCTGGAGTTGACCCTCCCCCCCTTTGTCCCCTTTTTTCCCATTTTTTTTTGTTGCTGGCCGAGCCCTCGTTGGGTGCACTCATCTCTTTTGTTTTTTTTTTCTTGGCCGGGTTTGACGACTGTTATGTGTCAGTTGTCGTGTTGCCCCTGATCCCGTCTAGCCATTGGCCTAGATGATTTGGGTTATTTTTCCCAAGTTTATATCCCTACGGATATCTATGTCTCCTGCTGTAATTTCTATGGTTTATATCTTATGTGCTCTATCAATGTTATTTATTTCCTGTTTTGTTTCATAGATGGTATTCCATTTATCGTTTCTGCTGGTACACATGCTATATCCATTGTCATTTTATGATGGCCTTACGGTTTTTATCATATAATGTCAAAGGCCTTAACTCCATCCAGAAACAGTGGATGACTTTGATGGAATTTTGATTCTCAGGAGCAGACATTATTTTTGTCCAGGAGACCCATTTTAAATCAACTGGCTCCTTTCATTTTGCCTCAAGGTTTTTTTCCCAATCCTACTCGACTTTTAACCCTTCTGGGAAGGCTGGAGTGGCAATTCTGATTTGGACACAGTGCTCCCTCTGGGTCATTTCCTTCAAGGTCGACCAACAAGGTCGTTTCATTTTTTTGGAATGTATGCTTGGTGACACACCCCTTGTCTTGTTGAATTGATACTCCCCAAATACGGGTCAATTGCAGTTTCTTTCCCAAACACTTGCCAAATTAGGTTCTCTCTCTACTCCAAATGTGATTATTGGGGGTGACTTTAATTTAATCATCTCACCCCATAAAGACAGGAAAGTTCTCTTCGAGTCCACACCTTCGAAGCAGCAATGCTCCTCTTCAAAATCCTTTTGCAAATTGATAAGGGAGCATCATCTCTTTGACGCCTGGCGGATTAGACACCCTCTCCACAAACAATTTACTTTCTACTCCACTCCTCATCGTAGTTTTTATTGTCTGGATCATTTCTTCATCTCCTCCCCACTGCTCCCTCTCCTGGTTTCTTCTGAAATCAATTCTATCACGTGGTCTGACCATGCCTCTTTAACTTTGAATCTTTTTTTCCCTAACGTTATGCCAAAGGCATGCCATTGGCACCTCAATGAGACCTTTCTAACCACAGACTATCTCCGAGATGAGCTCTCGCAGGTACTTGATATGTATTTTCACCACAATGTTGGCTCCGTACCTTCTAACTCGACTCTGTGGGAAGCTCACAAGGCGGTATTTTGGGGACTTTGTATCTGCATGGGCTCTCATCTGAAAAAATTCTCGGAGAGTGCCAAGGCTTCCCTTGTCCGCCAACTATCCTTGGCGAAACGTAGACTACTTGCAAAACCATCTATTTCTGGGCTTCACAAGGGGATCTCTCTTTGTGACCGAATCAAGGCCCTTGATGCCCTTAAGTCTGCATAATCCCTCCTTTGGGTCAAACAGAAATTCCACAAATTTTCTAATAAACCTTATTGTATGCTTGTCAATCGACTCAAAGCACAATCTCCCTCTACGATGCCAGACCATCTAATCCAACCGAACGGGGACCCTACCTATGCCCCCCATGTAATGGTCTCCCTTTTTGGCTCATACTATGAGAATCTCTACAATTGTTTGACCCCAGATCTCCATCCTACCCTCACAGAGGCATCCTTTGATAGTTTTTTTGACCCCCTATTGTTACTGAGACTATCACCTTCTGACATTTCAGCCCTTAATGCTGACATCTCATCCGAAGAACTATTTGACACAGTTAAACATCTCCCTTCCTGCAAATCTCCAGGACCAGATGGGCTGCCCTACTCTTATTACAAGACCTTCATTGGTATCGTGGTCCCTCACCTTCTCCCCCTCTCTACCAAGATTTTTTCAAAGGCGTCATGCCTCAGGCTGACTTCTCCCGTGTGTATATCTCTGTCATTGCCAAACCTGACAAAGACCATTCTATCCCAGATAACTATCGTCCCATTGCTCTACTAAACTCCAATTACAAGATCTTCACTAAGATCCTGGCCAAAAGACTGTCCAGACTCATCTCCAAGCTCATACACAGAGATCAAGTAGGTTTTTTTCCTGCCAGACATGCTGCGGATAACACCAGGAGATCTATTGATCTGGTTGACCTGGTTAACTGATCCTCTACCCCTGCCATTTTATTGAGTTTAGATGCTCAAAAAGCCTTTGACCGCCTTAGCCGGCCCTACATGTTTATGGTCTTGGAGAAGTTTGGCTTTCAAGGCCCGTTCTTGACAGCCTTGAAGGTTCTTTATTCTTACCCCTCTTAGCAGGTCAGATTAGCCTCCTTTCTTTCATCCCTTTTCCAGATGTTGAATTGTACGCGACAGGGATGTCCGCTTTCCCCTTTATTCTTTATTCTCTGTCTGGAACCGCTAGCTATTGCAATCCGGTCTAACGCCGATATACAAGGGATATTTTTCCATGGTCGTGAGTACAAACTATCCCTGTTTGCAGATGATATCCTCCTCACACTCTCGAACCCTCATACCTCTCTACTGGTTTTACATAAAATTTTACGACAATTCAGGGCCCTTTCAGGTTACAAATTTAATACGTCCAAAACTGAAGCACTCCCACTAAACATCCCACCAGTTGTTCTATCATCTCTCTAAGAGTCCTTTCCTTAGCGATGGTGCACTCACTCTTTAAAATATTTGGGTACTAACCTTACTTCCTCCTACCATTCTATATATGAAGCTAATTCCCCCCCCCCCCCCCATTTATAGCTATTTCCTGCTCCTTGAAATTCTGGGATACTCTATCCATTTCCTTCCTGGGACACATCAACGTAATAAAAATGACTGTGCTGCCTAAACTCCTGTACTTGTTCGCTACTCTTCCCATTCCCGTTCCTATGTCCAAACTATACTCCCTCCAGAAATCCCTTCTACATTTCATTTGGCACAATAAGCGTCATAGAATTGCACGTAGTGTACTACTCTCTCTGCATTCTAGGGGGGGCATAGGGGCACCAGATATAGTGACCTATTATTATGCTACTCACCTTCATTTTCTTATGTCATGGTCCACCCACTACCCCCCCAACATGTGGACTGAGATTGAATCTTTGCAATTAACTCCGACCCATCCATGTTCCCTCCTTTGGTGGATGTTGCTTCTTTTCGTCATCTCTTCCTTGGCCCCATGCAATTTTCCTTGACTGTATGGCAGAAATGTAAGGTTAAATTTACACTGGCCTCCGACTGTTCTCCGTTGACCAATGTCCTTTATAATCCCAATCTTCCGGATGGTCTGGCCATGTCCCGAGTGCTCCCTTGGGTCACAGCCAATCTTTTCCAACTATGCCACTTGGTACAACCTGTAACTCGGAAGCTGCAACCATTCTCAGACCTCCAGAAAAAAGATCTCCTACCTCCCCAACATTTATATGTTTATCTCCAGATAAGCCACTTCTTCTCCCACATTGACCCTTGGGAAGCCTACTCCCTTTGAGCGTCCATGTATACAGGGCCCACATCAAAGGGGAAGCATTTCTAATACATATAAACTCCTTATGGATGTTTCCCCCCTATCTAATGACACCCATCATTACATGCACAAGTGGTCCCACTTTTTACAATGTGACATTGATCTGACACTGTGAAAGAAAATTTGGGAAAATGCACCTAGATCTTCTGTTTGCGTGGTTTATAAGGAAAATACATACAAAATTATGATGTTGTGGTACAAAACGCCTGAAGTACTCCATGCCTTTAATCCGAATGCTTCTTCTGCCTGCTGGTGCTGTGGGAAGGACTTTGGCTCTCTCTACCATATTTTTGGACATGTGGATCCATTACTCCCTTTTGGGAAGAGGTTTTGTTCTTACAAATGCTATTGCATACTTCTCTCCCTTTCGAGCCTCTATACTTTCTATTGAGCCTGCCATTTACAGGCCTACCCAAATTGGCCAGGAAACTCTCCGCGCATGTTCTGACTGTGGCTAGAAGAAGCATTCCTATGTGTTGGCTATCCTCTATACCACCTTCGATGCCGACTTTGTTTAAAATGATTGCTGATGTAAGACAGATGGAATACTTGACCGCTCTACATGCTTGTTCAATTGCTGTATTTGAGGCAGTATGGAACCCATGGGATATCTTTATTTCTTCTCAATCTACCCAAAATGTACAATTCTAACAGCCTCTCCACTGTTATTTTGTGACATTATATGTTCCGTACCCATGCAGATTTCTACCATTGATGTGCTTTTTTCTTTTGTTTTTTCTTTCAAATGTGATATTTGTATATATGTATGAAAACCAATAAAAACTGTTAATCATAAAAAAAAGAAATATCTTAGAAATGGACAACTTTGTGTAAAAAAAAAAAAAATCATTTTCTTTCTACATTTTCCAAAAACTTGTGGAAAAAAATGTATATGTTCAAAAGACTCATTATGCCTCATAGAATATATATTGGGGTGTTTTTGTGGGTAATTCAATTGTCCTGGTGTTCCAGGGCGTTAAAAAAATGTGATAGGTAGTCAGGATATGAGATGTGTCATTTATGCCTCCATACCGCCTGCAGGTACTACTTGGTTGTTTGGCCTCTGTATGTGGCCAGGCTGTGGAAAAGTCTTACACATGTGGTATCTCCATATTCAGAAGGAGCAGCAAAAAGTGTTTTGGGGTGAAGCTGCAAGAATGCATATGCCATGTGAAAGTCATAACCTGTTAATATAACAATTGTGTGGGAAAAAAAATTATTTACTTTCTTAATTTTCCAAAGAATTGTGGGAAAAAAAATTACAGGTTAAAAAAACTCACAATGCATCTTACTAAATACCTTTGAATGTCTGCTTTCCAAAAAGGGCATCATTTGTGAGGTATTTGTACTGTCCTGGCCAGGGGAGGACTGACAACTCATGGGGCCCCTGGGCAATAGGGGATCATGGGGCCCCTGTGTCCTTGCCCAAACTCAAAAAAGCCTATGAAAAAGGTACCAGGGGCATCTCATGGGGCCCCCTACTGACCCCGGGCCCTCGGGCAGTGCCCGAGTTTCCAAATGGTCAGTCCACCCCTGGTCCTGGCTTGTTAGTGTCTCATAAAATAACACAGGCCATCAATACATCAGGTTTGATCAGGTGTGATCAATTTTCAATGATTTGTACCATAGCTTGTAGGTGCTATAACTTTCACACAGACCAAATAATACACACCAATTGGGATTATTTTTACCAAAGCAATGTAGCAGTATACATTTTGGCCTAAATATATGAAGAAGAATTACTTATTTGCTAAATTTTATAACAGAAACAATGATAAATGCATTTTTCTTTTCCAAATGTTTTGGTCTTTTTTCATTTATAGCGCAAAAAATAAAAAAAAAGTACTAATTATATACCACCAAAAGAGAGCTCTATTTGTGTGAAAAAAGGACAGAAATTTCATTTGGGTACAGTGTTGACTGAATAATTATTATTCAAAGTGTGAGAGCGCTGAAAGCTGAAAATTGGTCTGGGCAGGAAGGGGGTAAAAGTGCCCTGTATTGAAGTGGTTAAGGACACCTAAGATGATAGTAGGCATATGCAGGGGTGGACTGACAACTCATGGGGCCCCCGGGCAATAGGGGATCATGGGGCCCCTGTGTCCTTGACCAAACTCAAAAAAGCCTATGAAAAAGGTACCAGGGGCATCTCATGGGGCCCCCTACTGACCCCGGGCCCTCGGGCAGTGCCCGAGTTTCCAAATGGTCAGTCCGCCCCTGGGCATATGTTTCTTCTATTGAAAAAAAAAATATTACACCAACCAGTACAGAGTGACAGGAATTCATTATAAACAGCTTGCATTTATTTAGCGGAGGTAAAATACAACACACAGTGGAGTCTCATATGAACACTCTAGCGTATTGAACCACTGGGTTTATAACACTGCATATATGTATGTCATTCTAAGCACACCTTAGGCAGAAATGAGAAAGCCAATAGGGATGTATTGTAATTTAGTATGACACATATTTAATCAATTTTATATATCAGCGTAGAAAACACAGTTGTCAATTTTTTGTTTACACTGTTTTTTTCTACCGTTAACTATCACTTTCCATTCTCAATCATCTGCATGTCTTGTTGAAAAGGATAGAAACTATATACTGGTTGCATGACATCCGAAAGTGCAAAATGAGCAGACTAGCACAGTGACATAACCTAACCAATTTACTGGAACAATGCATTTTCACAAATGTGCTTACTTGGTTTTCTTGCCATCCTATCCTTATATTTTTCTGAAGCTTTGAGTTCAGAAATCAAGAATACAAGTTACATTGACAAGTTTGCTATTATGAATTTCCGTCACATCAATAACCAAGTTCTTTTGCATGAATTTTCACTGACTCTCAATATTGTGAATTTTAACAAGTTCAGTGTTATTCTATAAAGAGCCATATTTTTTTGTCACTTCAAAATAATAAGAAAGAAGAAGTAATATTCTGTAGAAACACAAATATATGTGCTGTCAATACTAATGTACCTCACCTGTTTTCACGATCTATTGGCTGAAGTTTCAGCTTTGAGTTTTGTTTATTCCCAACTTTTTTCTATATCTTTTGTCTTATCTTATCTTAACTTTTTTTTTTGTTTCCAATATACATTTATTTGCAGCATAAGTTATTGTACAAAATAACAGGCAAACCATTAAACAAAAACAAAGTCATCTTAGAATAAATCAGATGTCAGTTCCATAGATGAGCCCATCAAGGAAAAAAAAAAATATATATTGTAGAAATAAGCATCTGTATACCATAACTAATCATTAGATAAGCAATAAGCTACAATACAGCTACTAGTACCATGTTTTATTTGTATAGACTAGTTTTTTTTTTTGTATAAAAGAGAAGAGAGACAACAAGAAATGTGTACTTTGGGTATCAGCCTAATCAACCAGTGCAGAGGCAGTCAGAATAACGGAACATAAACATCTTATGACATTTAGCAGAAGTACTATTGGAGCTGGCCTCTGTCTCCTCCATGTCACTTATTTCCTCAACAATACAACTCCGCTCTTTCATTTTAGGATTATATGCAGATTTCCAGTGGCGAGGTATAATAGTTTTGGCAGCATTCAGTAAATGGCTCACCAAGGAGCATTTGTATTTTTTAAAGGATAAGTTCACCTTTGGAACATGTTACACGTTCCCCCCGTTTTTAGGGTGGAACATGTAACTCATTCCCATAGCTGCAGCTGCACTGCTGTCCCCCCTCCCTCTGACAGATAGTACAGGGAGAAGTTTCCCTGTACTATCTGTCAGATTTGAAAACAGCATGGCCGTGTGGGGCTCATGTCACTCATTCACAGAGTTCTGTGAATGAGTGCCTACAAGTCTTGCCAGCCTTAGCGGCAGTCGGCTTGTAGTTTTCAATGAACTTCCATGGCGTTGTGGAGCACCATGCTAGTTCATTCAATCTTCCTGGCAGAATATCTGCTTGGCCGTATATCTATGTAAGTGGTATTTGTTTTACATGCTTGCAATAGGTTCTGTGAACCTTGTATCTATGTAAGTGGTATTTGTTATACATTTTTATGGTAATAAAGTCTTACTACACTATCAAGGGTTCCTTGTTCCTTATCTTTTGAGCAGCTATCCATTGGAGTGGGGACCTAAAGGATTGTTCCTGAGAGAGACCCGTGTAAGCAGAGGATCCAGTGGGATTAATATTGACCTCATGTTGACCTATATTTTCTATGGGTCAGATGTTAAGGTGAGCGGGCATGTCTGAAGGTGGAGGAGCATGCTAGATTTGTCCACCCGTTGAAGTCACTGGTACATTACTTTAAATGTTGGAAGAAAGAGACTGTTATATCACTTTTGGTTTGCATTTTGCACTTTATTAAGTGTTATCTATCATTCACCATTTATCTGTTTTTTTGTATATTCAGTAGAGCTGCTTATTTTTTTTTTTTTAATATGTCCTTTTTGTTACTATTTAGCCCAGTTGAACATTTACTTGGTTCCCCACATATTTATTCCACTGGTGGGCTGATTGCTCAGCAGGGCATTTGTTTACAATAATTTACTGTTTTTCACACTTTATGCTTCAGCTCAGCTGGGTGTTTATTACAGCTCGGCCAGGTGTTTACTGCTATTGAGTGTGTTTTATTTCTGATGTACGTTTTACATATTTTGCTGTTTTTGTTGTTTTTTACACTTTATTCTTTAGCTCAGCTGGTGTTGGTCAGGTGTTTATTGCTACCTGATTTTGGTTTATTTTTGATATATGTTTCACTTATCATTTGGATTTAGGGCTC
The DNA here is from genome assembly GCF_062004578.1 of Staurois parvus. Classification (NCBI taxonomy): domain Eukaryota; kingdom Metazoa; phylum Chordata; class Amphibia; order Anura; family Ranidae; genus Staurois; species Staurois parvus. The sequence goes on from NW_028317949.1 coordinate 17,068,067, forward strand.
AGCCAGTTTTTTATTTATTTCATATTTGCTTACATGCCAAGAAATCCCCAGCCATATTTAAGTCAATGTGTTACCTCTATTCCTTCCTTTATATTGCTAATGGTAGCTCAAAGAGCTTGTTCTTGCAACTTTGGTGTCATCAGCTTTTTATTTTTTTATTTGATGCCGTTCATTGTGATTGAGTATCTACATTACTGGACAATGTGATTAGATTTACAAATTGGGACATGTTTTGTCTTTTTTTTTAATAAAGAGTATGTCCAAAGCAAGTTTGTTTATTTACTGTCTATGTGTTTTTGTGAGTTACTCATTCACATTTTTAAAGGAGGATTCCAGATTACAATAAGCCCCCAACTCACAGAAGCCCAAAACAGTGCCAGGGTTGTGGGGAAGAGACGTTTGTCCTCATACTTACTATAGGAAAAAGTCAGGTTTCCCCCCCAAAAAAATGTTAAAATTGTCGGTAAATTACATATCACTGCAGCCATCTTTTGTTATTAAAAATGGCATAGAGACCCCCAAAGATCCCCCAAAATAGCTTAATACCTTCCCTCTTGGTGGGCAGATTGATGGCTGGGCAGGACGCTCCTCCTTTTGAGTGAACATCATATAATGTCCTGTCAGAAGGTGCTGCTCACATGGCCGCAGAGCCAAGCAGCAACATGATCTGCCACCGGTTGTGTCCACGGGACACAGCTGTTGATAGATCACTACACCAGGCTGCTGCCAGTGTCATGTGACCAACCACATCAGATCGCATGACAACTGTATATAATGGATGGCTTTATTTCACTCCATCCATTGTATACAATTGTGTTGTTAACTGTGATTGGTCACAGCGGTCACATGGTACAGACATGGCCAGTCACAGCCCATCTGTACCATATGATGAGCTTTGTCCAATCATAGCTAATCACAACAAAAGACTGAATTAATCAGTTTCACTAAGTAAAAATGGTTGCTAATATCAATGAAATACATTGGTGTAAGCAATCGCAATGTGTACAGAAAAAATAAAAAATCCTGATCACTTGCCCAGAGTAGTGCAATGTTACTATGGTAACATTGTATTGCTCTGGTTACAGTGTGTTAAAAAAATAGTAAAAAAAAAGAAAAAAATTATAGGAAAATTTGAAAAAAACAAAAATTAAATTATAATTATTTTTATTTATTCATTCATTTATTTTTACATACTTTCGCTAGTCATTGTCCCTGATAACCACCACACCAGTTATATGATAACACCATACTGGACTGGTGACAATATGTAAAAAAAAATTGGGACTTAAAAAAAAGTTTCATCTTCCAAAAAATTGTGCCAAAAAATTACAAATTCCAAAAACTCACGTCTCTTACTAAATACCCTGGACTGTCTATTTTTTTTAAAAAAACAGGTCATTTGGGGGATATTTGTACTATCCTGGCATTGTCGGGCCCAGGGGCGGACTGACAACTCATGGGGCCCCCGGGCAATAGGGGATCATGGGGCTCCTGTGTCCTTGCCCAAACTCAAAAAAGCCTATGAAAAAGGTACCATAGGCATCTCATGGGGCCCCCTACTGATCGGTGCCCGAGTTTCCAAATGGTCAGTCCGCCCCTGGTCGGGCCTCAAGATATGAGATCGGCCTTCAGTACATCAGGATTGATTGATTGTCAGATATATATATATATATATATATATATATACACCCTGTTCCAAATTATTATGCAAATTAGATTTTTCTCATTTACCTAAATAATTGATGTAAATAACAGTCAGCATAATTCTCATGTTATCAACTATTAAGAGTACAATTCACATTTTATTGAACAAACCTCCTAATGATAACAGTACTTTTTTAAAACATAAAACACTTACAAATGCACTGTTCCAAATTATTACGCACAGTAAGTTTCAAAACACTTTATAGGTTGTAAAGAACTTAAAATTGTCATTTGTTGTGTTTGCAGCATATTTACTGAAAAGCTATTTCAATCAAACTTTTAACAACATTTTAACTTTTTAAACATTTTAGCAGGTCACGTTACATTGTAACATAGGACCCCTTATTTGATAGCAGCTTCACAAGTCTTGCATCCATTGAACTTGGGAGTTTTTGGACAGTTTCTGCTTGAATTTGTTTGCAAGATGTCAGAATAGCCTCCCAGAGCTGCTGTTTGGATGTAAACTGCCTCCCACCCTCATAGATCTTTTGCTTGAGGATGCTCCAAAGGTTCTCAATAGGATTGAGGTCAGGGGAGGATGGAGGCCACACCATGACTTTCTCTCCTTTTATCCCCATAGCAGCCATTAATGCAGAGGTAATCTTTGCAGCATGAGATGGTGCATTGTCATGCATGAAGATGATTTTATTACAGAAAGCACAGTTCTTCCTTCTGTACCAGGGAAGAAAGTGGTCAGTCATAAACTCCACATACTTTGCAGAGGTCATCTTTACACCTTCAGGGACCCTAAAGGGGCCGACCAGCTCTGTTCCCATGATTCCGGCCCAAAACATGACTCCACCACCGCCTTGCTGACGTCGAAGCCTTGTTGGAACAGGGTGGCCATCCACCAACCATCCACTACTCCATCCATCTGGGCCATCCAGGGTTGCACGGCTCTCATCAGTGAACATGACTGTTTGAAAATTAGCCTTCATGTATTTTTCTGCCCAATGCAGCCGTTTCTGTTTGTGAGCATTGGTTAGTGGTGGCCGATTAGAAGGTTTATGCACAGTTGCAAGACTCTGGAGGACTCTACACCTTGATGTGCGTGGGACTCCAGAGGCACCAGCAGTTTCAAATATCTGTTTGCTGCAATGTAATGGTATTTTAGCAGCTGCTCTCTTGATCCTATGCATGGATCTAGCAGAAATCTTCCTCAATGTGCCTTTATCTGCACGAACCGGTCTGTGCTCTGAATCAGCCACAAATCTCTTAATAGTGCGATGATCACGCTTAAGTTTTCGTGAAATATCTAATGTTTTCATACCTCGTCCAAGGCATTGAACTATTTCACTCTTTTCGGCAGCAGAGAGATCCTTTTTCTTCCCCATATTGCTTGAAAATGGTACTCTGCTTAATAATGTGGAACACCCTCCTTTAGTAGTTTTTCCTTAAATTGGGCTCACCTGCCAATCTAATTATCACAGGTATCCGAGATTGTTTTCAGTGATCAAAAGAGCCCTGACACACAGTGCCATCCATGAGTTACACTGAAAAACAAAATATTTAATCTTTGTGACACTTAAATAGAATTTGCATAATAATTTGGAACAGGGTGTATATACCATGGTTTGTGGACTCTATAACTTTCCTAAAGACTAAATAATATACACTAATTTGGGGAATTTTCACCAAATAAATGTAGCAGAATACATTTTGACCTAAATTTATGAAGAAGAGTTATTTATTTGCAAAATGTTATAACAGAAACTTTTTTCAAAAGTTTCTTTTTTTGTTTCTTTAGCAAAAAATAAAAAACTAAGTGGTGATTAAATATTTTTCAAAGGTACAGTGTTGCATGACCGTGCAATTGTCATTCAAAGTGCGAGAGCACTGAAAGCTGAAAATAGTCCTGGGCAGTAAGGGATAAGGTAAAAGCAAAAAAGCGAGCGCACAGACTCACACAAAGCAGCTGGCATCAAAGGATGAACCCCTATATCATCAAAAACATGAAAAAACATAGAATGCAGTGCTATGAAATATTCTATTATTTGATGTATCACCAGAAGATAGAAAGGTGATCACTTCTAACCCGAGATCCTGTATTGGTACTTCACGTCTACTAATATCAGTGGACTTTTTCCACTTTATACACCATTATTCACCTTATTAAATACTTTGTCACTTTATAAATTTACTAACACTAATTTGTTGGTCACTTTAATCAGCACTACCTTCACTTTAAAAATATCAATGGATTAATATTGATTTATATTGCTGGTTATTCATTTTTATCATTGATTTCTTTGCACGGTATTTATGTTTTGTACTTTTAGTATTGGCTCTGCACCTAATTTTTGATATATTGTAGTTAGAAGCTGATTGGCTACAATGTACAGCTACACCAGATTCTGAGTGCACCAGTGTTAGTAAATTGTCCCCACAGTGCTGTGAAAAGTATTTGCCACCTTCCTGAGATTTTATTTGTTTGCATATTTGTCACACCCAAATGATTCAGATCATCAATCAAAGTTTAATATTACACAAAGATAACCTGAGTAAATACAAAATGCAGTTTTTAAACAATGGTCTAATTTATCAAAAAATCTTTTCAAAATTGTATGGTCCTCTGTGAAAAAGTAATAGTCCCCTAACCCTCTCGATGCATAAAACAAGTGCACTTAAGCTTGAGGTCACAGACTGATGGCCAGACATTCTCCTTCAGGATTTTCTGGTACAGCTCAGAATTCATGGTTCCATCAATTATGGCAAGTTGTCCAGGTCCTGAAGCTGCAAAGCAGTCCCAGACCATCACACTACCACCACCATGTTGGACTGTTGGTATGATGTTCTTTTTATGAAATGCTGTGTTAGTTTTATGCCAGATGTAACAAGACATACACCTTCAAATTTTTGTATCGTCAGTCCACAGAATATTTTCTCAAAAAATCAAGATGCTTTTTGGCAAATTCAAAGCAAGCCTTTGTATTAATTTTGGTCAGCAGTGGCTTTTGCCTTGGAACTCTCCCATGGATGCCATTTTTTGCCCAGTCTCTTTGTTATTGTTGAATCATGAACAATGACCTTAACTGAGGTAAGTGAGGCCTGCAGTTCTTTAGATGGATGTTGCTGTAGGTTCTTTTATGACCTCCTGGATGAGTCATCGTTGTACTCTTGGAGTAATTTTGGTAGGCCAGCCACTCCTGGGAAGGTTCACCACTGTTCCAAGTTTTCCCATTTGTGGATAATGTGTCACAAGTTAGCTTACAGCCTTTTGTGTGTTTACTCTTACCTCCATGCTGCTCTCGATTCCTTCACATGTGTGTTGTTCTGTGCTCACCTATGGGCATCGTCTGCTATTCCCTGGGTTTTATGTTCTTCCCTTCCATCACTTCCTGTCCCACCTCCTTGTCTGCCTGTCTATTTAAGATGTGCTCAGACTGGGCCACATTGCCTGAGCAACGTTTGTTGTTGGAGCTCCCCAGTGTTCTCCTGAATCCGTTTAATATATCTGTGTACCGACCCTGGCTTTGTCCCTGACATTCCTCCTGTATTGTCTATCTGTGCACCGACCCCAGCTTGTTCCTGACATCGCTAGTGTTCTGCCTGTCCTGACCTTGGCTTGCCTACTGGATCCCCTGTCTCTACTCCCATTGCACCCTGCTCCCGCTAGTGGTCTCTTCTACCTCAGCTGGGTGTACCTGGGGTCCGCGACCTGGTTCCAGCCTGCCCCAAGTCCATCCCCACCATCAGGGGCCCTGGTGAACAAGCAGGCTGGGGCTTAGACTCCGCGCCCTGGGAAACCCCAAGCTGTGGTTTTATAGAGCTCACTACCATAGACGTGACATAATGGTTCTTACTGTGGTTCCTTGGAGCCCCAAAGCCTTAGAAATAGCTTTTCTACCCTTTTAAGAGTGATACATGTCAGTTACTTTATTTCTCACTTGTTCTTGAATTCCTTTAGATTGCAGCATGCTGTGTTGCTTTTTTGAGATCTTTTAGTCTCACTTTGTCAGACATCATCTATTTAAGTTATTCCTTGATCAACAGGTCTGGAAGTAATCAGGCCTGGTGTGGCAATGGAATTATAACTCAGATTTCCAAAAAAATATTAATTACAGTTCATTCATTATTTATAAAGGAGGGGCAATAGTTTTCCACACAGGGCCAGGAAGGTTTGCCACCCTTTTCCCTTAATAAATGAAATCATCATTTACAAACTGCATTTTGTATTCACTTGGGTTATCTTTCTGTAATATTAAAATTTGTTTAATGATCTGAATTATTTAAGTATGGCAAATATCCAAAAAACCTTTGCACAGCACTATATACAGAATAGAGCACTCTGTGCCCCATAAAGAGAAAATATCTCACAGATCAATCTGCAACACCAGATCACTTTTTCATAATGTGGTAAGTGGAATCCATTTATCAAGAAGAATTAATCAGGCTGCACACTGATGCCATCACCAATGTAAAACTAGCTTTAATATAATAACTTGAGAATTCGCAACAGTTAATCGCCACAGGGGAGATTAAATGTTGTGAACCCTTTACTTATCATAATAAAACTGTCTTTACATCGGTGACGACATCGGTGCGTGGCCCATTCATTGCTACTTGACAAGTAGAACAACTGAGTATAGGGAGACATTCCTGGATGTGCAGCTGATGAGAGCTGGAGGTACAAGGAAAGACACAAGTCTGGAGTGGCCTAGCTACTATTGATTCCATAAACTGGAATCCATTTATGTCAAATGTAGGGTTAAAAATGTTAAAAGAAAATGTAAACCTCTAAAGAATTTTCTATGGCAAAACAGGTAAGATCTAGACTGACAATATCTGTATTGTTAACTTATAAAATTTCGGGTTTTTTTTAAAAGTGTCTATTTTTATAATAGATGTACATGCTATGCTATGTCGTTGTTCCTCTCCTTAGTCATTTGGCATTGAGAATTTGGCAGAGTTTTGTTAAAAAAGAACAAAGGCCTTTTTTTACACAATCTCTGATCCTATGTTTACATTCACCTTTCAGCCAGCTGAATGGACCAGACAGAGAAATGTCACTGATTGTTAAGATGCCAGTGTCTTTCTCACAACTAGAAGTCCTGAGGAAAAATCTATACCATGTAACAGTAGTAATATTGCTGCTTCTAAATGTTTCACATCCTGCTGTAGCAATATTCAGCCTGAACATGCTCAGACAGAACTGGTCACTCATCACTACTCTCCTTTCTCAATTGTGAGAGCAAGGGGAGGGCACTCAAATATAAAAACTAGATTTTTATCTTCCTCAAATGTAAACACTAGATGTTTATATTTATGATCTCTGTGATTGGTCATCAAAGCCATTACAAGGTACAGAGCTATTCCATGTCTATGAAGTGACCTGTCTAATGAATGCTGTGTGTGTTTTCTGAATTGGAGTTTAAAACAGTGCTCTGGAAATACACGGCCACCATTTTTTTAAATACAGTGATATGGAGGTAGATTAATTAATACAAGGCATGATGGTCCAATGCTATGCATACATGTATATCAAATATCCAGACTTTTTTTTTCGCTTCGTCTATTAGAAGGATTAAGCTTTCCAAGACTTAACCTTTTTTTCCTTCAACCAGTGGGCTGGATAAATAAAAAGCTAACAGACCTTGTTTGTGTGGATGGAGGAATACCCCCAACATTGGGACATTGTATTACACTAATCAGCAGCTGCAGATTCTGATTGATAGGTTTTCCAGAATGAACTAGAACCTCCAATTGGGTGGGTATTTTGTGCTGCCATGGAACTTATAAGAAAAGGAAAATTGTGGTAAGTATGAAATAGAATTTTATATTTTCTATGATGGCTCCATGTCAGCATGTATAGAAAATCACTCATAACACAAAGAATGTTTAAAAAGCTTAATTAAGGACAGAGACAGAAGCAACAACTTTCCACCCAAACTCAACAGTAGTTAACCACTTTCCCTACAGAGGATTTACCCCCCTTCCTGACCTGGCCTTTTTTTGCTATTTGGTGCTGCACTATTTCAACTGGTAATTGTGCGGTCATGCAATGCTGTACCGAAGCTAAATGCATGTCCTTTTTTTACACAAATAGAGCTTTCTTTTGGTAGTATTTGATCACCTGTGCACTTTTTATTTTTTGTTCTATAAACAAAAAAATACAAAAAAATGTTGAAAAAAAACCTCTATTTTTTACTTTCAGCAATAAAAAATATATGGTAAATTCAAAGTTAGTCATAAATTTAGGCCAAAATGTATTCTGCTACATTTCTTTGGTAAAAAAACCCCCAGTAAGTGTATATTGATTGCTCTGTGTGGAAGTAATAGCGTCTACAAACTATGGTATAGATACTGCAATTTACACCATTTTTTGCTATACAGCTCTGCGCTAGTTTAACTGACAATTGTGCGGTCATGCAATACTGTACATAAATTAAATTTATATCCTTTTTTTCACACAAATAGAGCTTTCTTTTGGTGGTATTTGATCACCTCTGGGTTTTTTTTGCACTATAAACAAAAAAAAGACAGAACATTTTGAAAACAAATGATATTTTTTATTTTTGGCTATAAAAAATATCCAAAAAACTCAAATTTCATCATAAATTTAGGCCAAAATGTATTTTGCTACATGTCTTTGGTAAAAAAATTCCAATAACTGCATATTAATTGGTTTGTGTGAACGTTATAGCATCTACAAACTATAGTATAGATAATGGAATTTACACAGCTTTTACTTTCTGACTGCCTATCACATTTCTTGAGGTGCTAAAATACCAGGATAGTACAAATACCCCTAAATGACCCCTTTTCAGAAAGTAGACACCTAAGCTATCTGCTAAGAGGCATGTTGAGTCCATGAAAGAATTTTTATTTTCACAAGTTTTTGGAAAATGACAAAAACATTTTTTTTGTACACAAAGTTTTCAATTAAATTATATATTGCTCACACATGCCATGGGTATATGTGGAATTACACCCCAAAATAAATTCTGCTACTTCTAAACAGATTTTAGGGTCTCTCAAAATGTGATAGCCAGTTTCCTGACTACCTAACATCCTTCGAGACCCTGTGCAAATATGTGCCTTGAACTGTGCCGTGCTGTACCCTTTTCTAATACTCCACTAGTGTTTGGTAGCGATGAAAGCAGTCCTTGAGGCAGAGACTAGGTTGGCCAGGACAGGAATGATAAAAAAGGAAGGCGTCACACCTAATTCCATGTCTGCTGCAGACACATCTTTTTTAGGGTGTCCTTTGGGTTGAGGTTACAGGAATGACATCGAGAAATTGCCTCTCATGCAGCCGGCTAACTGCATCTGGGTTGGGGTTTGGGCCATAGCACCTTCTGGATACAAAAGGGCCGTGATGATCTCTTTCTGGAATTGTAGGAAGAATCCACTACGTCCAGTTGCTTTGTAAAGCACAAAAGCATTATATGGAGCCAATTGAAATAAATAAACATACACTTTTTTTTACCAGCATCTGACTTTTCGGGAAGCTTCATCATCTGGTCATTGAAGTCCACTGTCCACCCCTCCCATATTAAGGTTATAGTCATGAACACAGAGGGGATTCTCAACAACACCATCTGCCATGGCAATTTGGATGGTCATGTCTGGATGGTCATGTCTGCATGAATGGAAGACAGGATGAAAACTGCGCCGCGCTGGGAGCGACAGAGGGCGGTGACGTCAGGGCCGGGCTTCCAGCGTGAAGTGTGTTTCTCTTCCCCTCCCGGCTGCCGAGCAGAGACTTCAGCTCCAGCTACCTTTTTCACCCTTCACATTAGTGCAGGTAAGTTTTTTTTAAATTTATTTTCAATACATTGTGAAAACTCAGCCGTCAGTTGATCTTAATGTTATGAAATGAAAAGTATGTAGTTTGCAATTAACTTGGCATAAAATAATTTATTTGCATTTAATTGTAATGGTTCAAAGAATGTTCGGATAAATGTTCGGCCCTCCACCATGTTCACTTCATCCAATCTGGCCCTCTTTGAAAAAAGTTTGGACACCCCTGCCATATGGAAAAAGGGTGACACCAAGTACCAAACTATCTTGCCACTGCTCCCTGTGTAGTCTGGGTATCCAGGGGGCTCCACATGACTATATTTTCCCTCATAAATCCTAAACTTATGACCCCATATATGGCACACTTGCTTGGGAGAAATTGTTTGAATTTGTTGTTGAAATTGTTTGCAAGGCGGCCAGAACAACTAATAAGGGACCCATCAACACAGATGTTTTGCAGGGTAGTATAGACATCTGCAAATTTTTGATTAAGGTGATTTACAAGGGGCCGACTTGTATTTTAATTGAAATGCATAAAACGCATTATATATTCATATATCTGCTGACCATGGCAGCAGAGAACACAAGCATATGATGAATTGGGTTTGTGGACCAATACAACTGCAATTCCTTTTTTTTAGTAATGCTCATGTTGAGAGTTAGGCCCCAAAAAAGCTTTAAATTCAGAAACCATAATAGGTTTCCATGCAAATGGTCTGGTTTGAATTTGGGTTGGCGGCAATAAACTGTTGTGCATATACATTGCTTTGATCCATAATCAATGCAAACAGCTCCAAAAAATCAAGGGGATTAGTTAAATTTGCTGTTTCCACCTGAATTCTGGGGTGAGCAGTGAATAGGGGAAGTACGGGTGCTACAGAATGTGTGGGCTGCCAATCAGGATTTGAAAGCACATCTGGAAAAACACTAGGCGCTCTACGGGTCTGTGTTCAAATTTTTGGTGCCTGTGGGACACTACTTGTGCTCGCCACCGCACCAGCTTGTACTGCACATACTCCCCACGTCACCAAGTGATACTGCAGTGCTGGTTTGTGAAAGATCAGGATGTACTAGGCCACTGATGCTCGCCAGTTCATCAAAAGTTAAAGTACTGGCACTCTGCTGCATATGAGAATCATCATGCAATTGTAACATCTCAGCAACCTGGGAATGGGGTCGAGTACTCCTTGCAGGGATCTCTTCTCCATCATCTGAGCTATCTTGTCCCTGGCTGTCAGGAACTGCTTGAACCGCAGAGTAAGGATCTGACCCCTAATAATTTTGAGAGCTAAATATTGGCCCAGACCCAGCTGCCAGAGAATAATTGTCCCACAGAGAAACTCCAAACAAAGGAACCCTAGTGAATACATCAAGGTAAGCATGCATTGCATGTCCAACAATAGATTTATAAAAATAAGCCATCCCAGCTTAACATTAAGGAACTTGAACTTAAATTACTATGTTGGTAAAAGCTAGCAAACTAGATGGCAAACTGGTCATTGGGAATAGAAAATCCAGTAGATTAACAAAGCAACTGTAGAGTGCCCTATTAGGTCAGCATACCATAGCTGTCTGGGTCAGCCTGCAACAATGAGAAGGGCCCCTTCACATACCTGTGAGGTGGAAAATCATAGAATAGAATGAACCAATACCACATAGTCATCAGGACATCCACTGCTTCCACCAGAAGATCACTGCCTAGTCTGTAGTTGAACCTGGAGCCAAGGAATTTACCCTGTGGAGTTGTCTACCTGTGACACATATCCTGGAATACCTCCTGGGGTAAGGACCATTCCCTCAGTTTCAAGAGCTGCCAGATGAGGCAGCCTGCCTGCCACTTTTGTATGTCTAGATGCACATAGCTGACGAGGCTGTAATTTAACGTTCTGCCCAGAACAAGATCCGATCTGTCTCTCTTGCTGTTGCAAACTTCTGGAACATTCTGACAATTGATATATGCAACCTTCATGGCATTGTAATTTGGATTGGATACCATTTCATCAAATACTCTAATGCTTGATGGACAGTCAAAAACCATGTGACATTTCTAGATGTTATTAAGAAAATGAGACTAAAATGATGGGCACGTCACATGTAATGAAAATTGTCAAGGTCTCCCGCTCAGACTAACTGGCATCCATCATGCGGATTCCTAAAACAATGAGAAACATATCCCTGAGAAAGAAATACTCTGTCCTGAGCTGACCACCCAGATATTATGAACAATGAGTCAGTTTGTACAACAATCCAAACTGTTGTAACACCTGGAGATTGTCAGGAAGTTTGAACAATTAATCAAGACAGCAATAATGAATATTTAATTAATCAATATACAACAGTGCCTCCAGCCTTCCAGTATGCTAATTAGAATAAAATAATTTAGTAAATATAAAGCACACAGGCTTAATTAATTACTCTGTGCAAGATTTTTTGTAGCACAATAAAATTATCAGTGAATGTATGGACTATGTAACAATAATATAACTACTTTTTTTCAGAAGTCACTAACAATCATTTATATGTGTGATTCATCATGCATTGTCAAATCATCATCACCATTACTTCAATAATCTTTGCTTTATAATATATATATATATATATATATATATATATATATATATATACACTGTATATACAGTAGGCTCAAGCACTTAATAGAAATTAGATAATCTATTTTTCATCAATTAAGTATAATCACCACTATCTCAGAATGTCATAAATTGATGAATAAGGTCCACCCACTTAGACCCTCCCCTCTTCTGCAGCAGAATACAAGGGTAGTACAAGGGTAGAGTCTATTTTAATAGGTTGGCAGCAGCTTGATTTGATTAGCTGATTCTGGAGGCAGAGAATACACCTTCATAGAAATGCTGTAAAGTAAGAATGCTATCAAAAATATATATTTTAATTGATTAATTTTATTCATTAACAAAATGTAAAGTAAGCGAACAGAAGACAAATCTAAATCAAATCAATATTTGGTGTGACTACTTCAAACCAGCATCAATTATTACACTTGCACACCTTGTATACTTCAGAATATATATAAATCAGCGCTAAAAAGTGAGATCAAAAGGAAAATGCAAATAAATAGCAGCTGAACACTACACGCCAGGACCAGGCAATAATAATATACATATAAAGTGCAGCGCTTAACAAAATACCAAACAATTAGTGAAACAAAATTGTAATAAAAAAATATTAAAAGAAATGTCCATCTATATTTGTCAAAATAAAAGAAAGTCCTCAAAGACTGTGATGAAACAGAAAAAATCCAAGGATGTGTCACCAACCACTCACTTAAAGGCTTACCAGAGAGATGTGACCCCCTGTTAAGAGTGGTCAATCGCGCTTTGTTGTATAATAACCCAGAAGGTTGGAAAGCCAGACTCTCCTTAGGATCCCCAAGGAAAAAAAAACAAAGATCCTCCAAGTAGTGATCCCTAAACAGGGTAGCTAAACCACTCCGGTTTGGACCCAGATAGGTATTAGGAGACATGAGAGGATTCCTTTGGGGCAGCATGGAGGGGACATCTGAGGCATTACTGTTGAGTGCATTTATTTGGAGCGTACATGACCATAGCCATAACTGGTGTTTAATCCATGTGAGGGGATTACCTTGGAGCATGAAGGGGACATCTGAGGATATCATCACTGATCATATTAATTTGAAGCATGTATGACCCTTTATGGGTCATGGCTGGAGGTGTTCGCGCACACTAGCTGATGGAGTTTTATCAGTGGTCACTGGTTAATTCACAGTTTACTGAAGATGTATGTACTAATTGGGACTTTGCACTTTATAAGATTTCACATATGAATATTGGTCACTATTAGTTATTTTGCAGTTTATTCAAACACTGAATTAATTCAGTATTATCTAAATTTATTGGCTTATTATTTTCATAATAATTTATGTCACTATTTTTGTTATATTTTCACTTATGATTACATTTAATGCTTTTGATGAAATAATTTATGTCACCATGTTTGTATTATTTTCACTTATGATTGCATTTAGTGCTTTGTGGGGTGGTGGTGTATTGGTATGGGGGATATTTTCTTGGCACTAGCAGGATGTACCTAATAAAGTGGCTGGTGAGTGTATATGTAACTATGCAAAGTATGTAAAAAGTTGAAGATGGAGTGTGGTGGGGATGTGTTGATAATAGAAATGGGAAAGTATTTCTCTCTGTTTCCCAGTGAGCTCTGAGCAAGAGTCCCTTGAAATGCTTCAGCCTATTTGCATTTATTAATTGTTGTCGTGGTGTGCTAAAAACGTCTTGTCCATTGGTCATGAAGATACTAAGAAACCCTGATCGATTGGATGAATGTTTATGTTTTTAACATTTTTGTGGGTAATTTTGACACATTTTATTAAACAACTTTGATACTGCACTAGGCCTATGCACCCATTTTTTTTCTTTGTCATTTATTCAGTATTGAAGACTTCCCCAGTCTGACAAGGGATTCAAGCTCATAAACATGTCCTCAACATCATTTAAGACCTGGAAGCAAACAGCAATGTATTCCAGTCATATCATGGTTTATTTTGCCTTGAACAAAGCACATTAAACCCAGGGCCTTTCTTGATTTGGTATTAACAGCATCTGTCAGAGTAGTCTACAGTTGCAAGAAAAAGTATGTGAACCCCTCGGGATTACGTGGAGTTTTGCATGAATTGGGCATAAAATGTGCTCTGCACGTCATCTAAGTCATAACAATAGAAGAACACAGTCTGCTGAACATAATACTACACAAACATTAGATGTTGCCATGGTTTAATTGCACATAACATGTAAACATTCACAGTGCAGGGAGGAAAAAGTATGTGAGGCCCTAGCTTAATGACTTCTCCCAGAGCTAATTGGAGCCAGGAGTGAGCCAACCTTGACTCCAATCAGTGTGATGATATTGGATGTGTTGCTGACAGCTGTCCTGCCCTTAAAAAACACACACCTGTTTTGGGTTTACTGGTTTCAAGAAGCACTGTCTGATGTGAACCATGCCTCGCAGAAAAGAGCTCTCAGAAGACCTACGATCAAGAATTGTTGACTTGCATGAAGCTGGAAAGGGTTACAAAAGTATCTCCAAAAGCCTTGATGTTCATGTGTCCATGGTAAGACAGACTGTCTACAAATGGAGAAAGTTTAGCACTGTTGCTACTCTCCCTAGGCGTGGTCGTCCTGTAAAAATGACTGCAAGAGCACAGCGCAGAATGCTGCATGAGGTAAAGAAGAATCCCAGAGTGTCAGCTAAAGACCTACAGAAATCTCTGGCACCTGCTAACATTTTTGTTGACACATATACAATAAGGAAAACATTAAACAAGAATGGAGTACATGGGAGGACACCACGGAGGAAGCCATTGCTGTCCAAAAAGAATGTTGCAGCACGTTTGAAGTTTGCAAAAGAGCACCTGGAAGTTCCACAGCACTACTGGCAAAATATACTGTGGACAGATGAAACCAAGATTGAGTTGTTTGGGAAGAACACACAACACTATGTGTGGAGAAAAAAAGGCACAGCACACCAACATCAAAACCTCATCCCCACTGTAAAACATAGCGGAGGGAGCATCATGGTTTGGGGCTGCTTTGCTGCCTCAGGGCCTGGACGGATTGTTGTCATTGATGGGAAAATTAATTCCAGAGTTTATCAAGACATTTTGCAGGAAAACGTACGACCATCTGTCCGCCAACTGAAGCTCCGCAGAGGATGGGTGATGCAACAGGACAATGACCCAAAGCATACAAGTAATTCAACAAAACAATGGCTGCAACAGCACAGAATACGCCTTCTGGAGTGGCCCAGTCAGAGTCCTGACCTCAACCCAATTGAAATGCTGTGGCATGACCTTAAGAGAGCGATTCACACCAGACATCCCAAGAATATTGCTACACTGAAACAGTTTTGTGAAGAGGAGTGGTCCACAATTACTCCAGATCGTTGTGCAGGTCTGATCTGCAACTACAGGGAATGTTTGGTTGAAGTTATTGCTGCCAAAGGAGGGTCAAGCAGTTATTAAGTCCAAAGGTTCACATACTTTTTCCTCCCTGCACTGTGAATGTTTACATCTTATGTGCAAATAAACCATGGCAACATCTAATGTTTGTGTAGTATTATGTTCAGCAGACTTTGTTCTTCTATTGTTGTGACTTAGATGACGTTCAGAGCATATTTTATGCCCAATTCATGCAAAACTCCACGTAATCCCAAGGGGTTCACATACTTTTTCTTGCAACTGTATGTTCCAGTGTCTCAGCTGTAGATATGGAATATTTCTAATAGTGACATAAGTCATATAAAAACTCTTTCATTCTCAGTCTACAGTTTCACAAAATGTGCATACATTACAGCTCCAGTCCCCCCCATATGCTAGCACAATACACAGAAAGTTACATTTTCTGTGGGTAGTGTCACAACCAGCAAATATGAGCTTCAATCTCAGTGTTCTAACAAAAAGTTACATTTTTCTTAAACTTGAAAGAGTATGTTGTATGATCCCTTTAGGTAAATACAAGATGGCTCGCCATTGCAATGGATATGTGGTTAAATATCACAGGCTAGACCTTATGGTTGTGCATTTGTTCCAGTCCTGTGTTCCCATTGCAATAAGATGCTTAAAAAGACAGCTGCTGGATAAGAAATATCATGCCATGGGTTGTCTTTGTCTGGATTATACCTCGCGTTTTTGTTTGGTGATTGTTGCATGCATCTAGCATTGGTGAAAGTGAATTATACTTTCTCTAGTCTGGAAATGGTTCTGTCTGACCTGCCATCTTCCCGGACTGCCTTCTTTTGCTGCTCTTTCCCTCTGATTGGGTAAGTAAGTCAGGTTTCAGGCTTGTTATGGTCACTGAAAAAGTGATATTATTATCCACTATAAAGGCAAACCCTCAATACATCAAGGGCTGTCTGGGTTTGCTATAATGTTCTATCATGTCCCAGGGGCTAGCTGAGCTTTCTTTCTGGAACCCTCCTTGGTCAGCTAGAGCAAGGTACTGTGATTTGAATAGCTCAGAGATGATTCTCAAGAGCAAAGATGCAGGAGTTTATCAGGCTTTGTTTAGGGGGTGCACTTTCAGTGTTTTTACCCATCAGGGTTATAGTGAAGTTGGAGTTGCTCTAGACCACATCCATTTCAGTCTCACACCAAGCCACACACTTTGGTTAAGGTCTTTGATAAGGCATTTGTTTTTAGACTAACCTAACTGGCTTTTGCCAAGCATATTAACTTTGTCTTAGGCTGGGCATACACATCTTACATTTTAGCTGATTCCTGTTGATAGTGACCATGCAAGCATCAATTGACTAAATAGATCCTATAAAATGCAGTCACTGTTCACATATGAGGGCCATGGCTGCCTGAATACAAGAGTGGGCAATGAAGATTCTTCATTCACTCTGTTTAACATGGATGGGGGAATCAACTGATTGTCTGTCTAACTTTAAATATGACAGTTACAAATGATAGTCTTTTTTTTTAGCAGTGATTACAGATATACTTAATCATATTGATGAAACTACAACTAAATCACTTGCAAACTGTATAAAGACTACAACATTTAAACATATGCCAAATAATTAACCACTTCCCGACCGGCCGTTGCATATAAACGGCCGGACGGTGGCAGTGCAGGGTCGGGTGGCCGTTTATAAACGGCCTCCCCGCACCCTGCTTGTGCGCGCTCCCTGGGAGCGCGCAGCACCGCGATCCGGTGCCCGCTGTGTCCTCCGGACACAGTGAAACACCGATCGTCGGACGGGACCTCGTACAGATTGGCCAATCAGTGATCACATGCAAAGTAGTAAGCAAGATGTCACTTGTGACATCATTGCTTACTACGTGTGAAATCTGTGAATGATCACAGAGGTCACATGGTACAAGGCTATTCACAACAGCCTTGTACCATGTGACAAGCTGTGACCAATCACAGCTCACTCAGTACTTCTCAATGAGTGCAAGAATGCACAGAGAGAGAAAGAGAAATGATTGCTTTTAAATCCTATATGGGTGTAAAAGCATTCTGTAAAAAAAAAAAAAATCTTCATCACCCCCCACAAGTAGTACAGTGTCACCATGGTGACACTGTACTGCTAGGGTGACAGTATGTAAAAAAATAAATAAAAAATAAAAAATAAGAATATAAAAAAATAAAATAAAAATGTAAAAAAAAAGTTTAAAAATTATAATTTTTGGTTATAAACTAATTTGGATTTTTTTTTTTTTACTAAAAAGATAACGGAATACATTTTGGCAAAGATTTATGATGAAATATTATTTATTTGCAAAATTTTATTTAAAAAAACACTTTTTTTTCAAAATTTTTGGACTTTTTCATTTACATAGCAAAAAAAATAAAAATCCCAGCAGTGAATAAATACCACCAAAATAAAGATTTATCTGTCTCAAAAAAATGGTAAAAAATTCATTTGGGTATAGTGTTGCATGACTGCGCAATTGTCATTCAAAGTGTGATAGCGCTGAAAGCTGAAAATTGCCCTGGTCGGGAAGGGGGTAAAAGTGTCCGGTCTGGAAGTGGTTAATAGATATCCACAGTGATGAGAATCACTTTGTTCAGCAACACCTACAAACAGATGGAATGTCCATTCCACATTTTTGGGCTTCTGTTGTGTGTTTCACGGATTCAGTCCAAATACAGTACACACAAATCTGTTACATGATGTTGCTTTTCACAATAACCGAATATGTATATTAAATCGTGTGTTTCAAATGTTAACTGATCTTTAGCCTAACTGCTTTAGGGTATATACACTTTTTTTCCTTTACAACATGGGGATGTTCATTTGCTAAGAAGTAACGAATGTGTACTTAGGTTAGTGAGTAAATTTAGGTCATGTTCATGAAATAATTTTAGACGGAATTCTGTTCCTTTTTTTTTTTTTATTTCCCCTGCACACAATTGGGTATTGTACATAAACATAGCTTCACTTTATTTTCCAAGTGGTAAAGAACATCACATTTTCTAATAAAATATTGCCACTTTGCTAATCAAATATTCTTTCCTTTTCAAATTAACTTCTCTAAGAAAAGGAAATGTAGCCTTCCAAGTGTCCTCATCATATCCTTTTATCTTGAAGGATAATTCCATAATATATGCATATTTGTGTGTTGAAGAATGTCATTTGCTATATGAATGTGTTCATACCTCATAATGCTATGGTTGAATTTACATGCATTATGATTTCCTTTTAAAGTAGTAGCTGGAAAACTTTTAAGATTAGTTCACAGATTTTTTTTTCTGTAGTAGCCTTTGTTGAATTATTTTAGTTTTAAATCTATTTTGAAAGGTAAGTATTGCAGAAAAGCCAGCACCTGACTTTCTATGACATTTACAAATAGATTTTTTTGTGCTATGTAAAGAATTTTAAATATGGGCTAAATATAAGGATATAACAATGAGGAGTTGGAAATGATAGGACTCTGCAATGTAAACATTTTTATAAAATGAAATGTATTATAATCATAATGACTAAACTGTATAATAATAAACTGTACTACTTCTGCTTTTGTTAATGGAAATTTAGAAAAATAGTAGTGACAATATCAGCAGCATATTTTAAGGACAAGCAAGACAGATAAAATTATATTTTCATTATTTATTTTAGGCTGTGTCTATTTTGCTCATCTATCATATTTAATGGGATTCAGTTAGATTTTATTATCATTTCAATTGAAACGGTTCACTAGCCAGACTTCTTAAATGATTCATTCATATTGTACTATCCACAAATTGAAGATCTTTAACAGCAGTACCAGCAAACAGGATTCCTTTTCTTCTAAAATTGACTCTTGCCTTATTTTTCAAAGGACACTATTTGCAGTAACACAAAAACATAGCAAAGCAATGAGAAGAGAGAAGGGAGTACATGTGTATAGCTGTATTCCTTAATATATTATGTTTGCAAATGGAAAAGTTAAAAAGGTTCAAAAGTGTATCTCTAGATATATCCATTAGACCCTTGAACCTCTTGAAACTAAAGATAGAAATTACAAATTATACGGAATGCACATTAACATGTTTTTTCTGCATACTAAGTCCTTTGCACTATTTAGATTTAGCCCTGCATGATTTTGGCTGGGCTTAAGTATAAAATTGTCTTCTTTACCTTTATTTTGAGAGATTTATGATCTGATATATGTTACTTAAAGTTGTTCTTTTTCATACTAACAATTCATCAGATTTCAGGGTCTATGCGAGTAGAGTTATAGTTTTTCACAGCTCATTGCAAAGGTCAGAGAGTAAACAGACTAGAATGAAGGACAACTGAAAACAAGATCCTTTGCATGTATTTTATCTTGTACTGCCTTTAACTGTCTTTAGCTTAACACCATGTACTGTATATTCAAATTGGTAGTTCTTTCCTTTTTGCAGTGTTTGAAAACAACACGATGTACTTTGGAAATGCCTGTAAATGTTTGGAAAAACAATGAATTAATGTAAAAAATAAATAATGTTAGATGACAGATATGCTGTTACAAATGTTGGTGCTAATAACAGCATTTCTACTTTTATTAATGCCCGCTGATCTGCGTTTGCTTTTTTCAATTATTTCTTTTAGAAATGTCCTTCAATTCTGTCAATGAAACTTCTGTTTTCTATGTAAATTAGTCAAATAATTATGTTCTGTATTAGCAGACCTTGACTGCCTGTGGTAAATACTCTAATATTACTGTATATACTATATGTAATAATACAGCATAATTGATATGTTTTCTCTGCCATTCCTATGTCCCCTGTCTCTGTTAATATATGCTCTAATTATGGAGCCCTGGCCAAAAAAATCAGATCACACTCTAATATTCAAAGAATTCAATCACATGGCTCACAACATATTATCACTTTGTTTCATGGATCATGTTGTTCTAATGCTTGCAAATCCAGCCCTTTCTTTACCAGCAACACATGAAGTCTTACTATTATTTAGCCAAATAATATACTATAGAATGAATGCCTCCAAATCCAATATATTAGGCATTGCAGTTGACAGCCATTTACAAGACTTAACAATCTATGCTGCCATATCTCTAGTCAACAGGCCCTTTATAGTACCTGGGAATTTAAGTGACCTCCCCATGTATTAACTTATATAAGGCAAGCCATGTTCCATTTATAAATAGTATACAACAAGAGCTATCAAGACCTAAAAAATTCTCACTCTCATGGACAGGTCGCTTAGTGGATGTTATTACTGCTGAAAATTCTTTACCTATTTATAAAGCTCCCAATACCTATCCCTTCCTCTTTTTTCACAACCATGCAAAAACATGTTCCTGTAATATATTAATGAAACATGGATCAGTGGGAGGCATGAGATTACCCATACTGAAAGATTACTACAGTTGCAAGAAAAAGTATGTGAACCCCTTGGGATTACGTGGAGTTTTGCATGAATTGGGCATAAAATGTGCTCTGAACTTCATCTAAGTCACAACAATAGAAGAACACAGTCTGCTGAACATAATACTACACAAATATTAGATGTTGCCATGGTTTAATTGCACATAACATGTAAACATTCACAGTGCAGGGAGGAAAAAGTATGTGAGGCCCTAGCTTAATGACTTCTCCCAGAGCTAATTGAAGCCAGGAGTGAGCCAAGCTTGACTCCAATCAGTGTGATGATATTGGATGTGTTGCTGACAGCTGTCCTGCCCTTAAAAAACACACACCTGTTTTGGGTTTACTGGTTTCAAGAAGCACTGTCTGATGTGAACCATGCCTCGCAGAAAAGAGCTCTTAGAAGACCTACCATCAAGAATTGTTGACTTTCATGAAGCTGGAAAGGGTTACAAAAGTATCTCCAAAAGCCTTGATGTTCATGTGTCCACAGTAAGACAGACTGTCTACAAATGGAGAAAGTTTAGCACTGTTGCTACTCTCCCTAGGCTTGGTCGTCCTGTAAAAATGACTGCAAGAGCACAGCGCAGAATGCTGCATGAGGTAAAGAAGAATCCCAGAGTGTCAGCTAAAGACCTACAGAAATCTCTGGCACATGCTAACATTTTTGTTGACACATCTACAATAAGGAAAACATTAAACAAGAATGGAGTACATGGGAGGACACCACGGAGGAAGCCATTGCTGTCCAAAAATATTATTGCAGCACGTTTGAAGTTTGCAAAAGAGCACCTGGATGTTCCACAGCACTACTGGCAAAATATACTGTGGACAGATGAAACCAAGATTGAGTTGTTTGGGAAGAACACACAACACTATGTGTGGAGAAAAAAAGGCACAGCACACCAACATCAAAACTTCATCCCCACTGTAAAACATGGCGGAGGGAGCATCATGGTTTGGGGCTGCTTTGCTGCCTCAGGGCCTGGACGGATTGTTGTCATTGATGGGAAAATGAATTCCAGAGTTTATCAAGACATTTTGCAGGAAAACGTACGACCATCTGTCCGCCAACTGAAGCTCCACAGAGGATGGGTGATGCAACCGGACAATGACCCAAAGCATACAAGTAATTCAACAAAACAATGGCTGCAACAGCACAGAATACGCCTTCTGGAGTGGCCCAGTCAGAGTCCTGACCTCAACCCGATTGAAATGCTGTGGCATGACCTTAAGAGAGCGATTCACACCAGACATCCCAAGAATATTGCTACACTGAAACAGTTTTGTGAAGAGGAGTGGTCCAAAATTACTCCAGATCGTTGTGCAAGTCTGATCTGCAACTACAGGAAACGTTTGGTTGAGGTTGTTGCTGCCAAAGGAGGGTCAACCAGTTATTAAGTCCAAAGGTTCACATACTTTTTCCTCCCTGCACTGTGATTGTTTACATGTTATGTGCAATTAAACCATGGCAACATCTAATGTTTGTGTAGTATTATGTTCAGCAGACTGTGTTCTTCTATTGTTGTGACTTAGATGACGTTCAGAGCACATTTTATGCCCAATTCATGCAAAACTCCATGTAATCCCAAGGGGTTCACATACTTTTTCTTGCAACTGTATATGGTGGCATTTTTAGCCCAACTTAAAAACTGGTTTAACTGCTTCAATACCGGGCACTTATACCCCCTTCTTACCCAGGCCAATTTTCAGCTTTTAGCACTGTCGCACTTTGAATGACAATTGCGTGGTCATGCAACACTGTACCTATATGACATTTTTATAATTTTTTTCACACAAATACAGATTTCTTTTGGTGGTATTTAATCACCACTGAGTTTTTTATTTTTTGCTAAATAAAACAAAAAATGCAGAGGGGCGTGGCTTGGCCACCAGAGAAGATGGCCGCTTGATTCCTGAGCTCTGCTCCTCCACTATTCCTAAAAGCACCTTCCAGCTGCCTAAGGCAACGGAACCAGCACCAGTAGCGGGGGAGACTTCCCCAGCACCTAGGAATATGATCCACAAGTGGGTATAGAGCCATAGAACATGCCTTCTCCTCGATTTTTTTATGCAGCCTGCACAGCTTCTGAACCAACATGGCGCCAACACACAGGAAGAGGAGCCAGAGACATGTTACATTGCACTCAGTCGGGACGATTCACAGGAAATGGAAGACTCTGCACACACTTAATCACAACAACTTTCTTCTCCTTCTGATAGAGGTAAGAGAGTGGCAAATTCACCAGCTCAATCTCTGCTAAGCTCCCCCCTATTAAAAAGAAACACAATACTGGTACTAGTAGTTCCTCAGCTGACAATTTTCCCTCTCAATCACTTGCAGCATTCCCCACTTCTGACGGCCCTGCATTGGAACACTCATTGAAAGCCATGTTACTCTCACATTCAAAAAGAATTGGTTGTCTCTATTTCCCATCTTCATGACATAATTGAGAATTTAGAGGACCGCACACTCCATATAGGACAACATCTATCCTCAGCCATTACAGCTCATAACGCCATCGTAGATATTCAAGATGAACAGGCCGAAGCTATTCGACAGCTGCGCTTAAAAGTTGCAGATTTAAAGGACAATATTAAGGTTCAGGGAGGACCTGAATCTGTTACCCCAACTGAATTGGTTCCCTACTTAAACCAACTATTTTGTAAACTTCTACCACTGCTCACCCAGCAAGATTGACAGGGCCCATAGGATCCATAAACCACAACACCTTCCACCTTCTTTGTCCAGAGATGTTCTGGTCTGGATCCATTTCTTTCATATTAAGGAGCAGATTATGAGGGCTGAAAGAACCTCCGGGTCCCTTTCTGATCCCTACGCCAAAATCACCTTGTACAATGATCTCTCACAACAAAACAAGCATGTAAAGAATTCTCACCAATTACCTAGATTCTAATGGAGCATAAAATTGCTTAACGCTGGGGTTTTCCTGTGAAGCTTCTAGTGACCAATCAAAATCAACAAGTAGCTTTTCAAACTAAAGATGGGATTAAGCAACTACACAACTGGGGCCTGTCCACATGCCCCCCACCACACATGCCTAAACCTAATCCCCCATCCAAGATGCCTCACCGATGGGATAAACGTACAGCACCCTAACATTCTAGAGGCATTCTCTGCCTACCCTCATGCCTTATTCATTACTGGACGGCACAATGTCTCAGCCTTTATTTTGTGGAGGAGTGGGTGCCTTGGTATATTACACACCCGTCCCTGGTTTGATGTGTGCTAAGCACATAAACCTTACATGCCAATTGGTTGCTTATTTTTGCATTGTTACCTTATTGATATCACAGGTCAAGTGTTAATCATTCATAAAAAAAGAGACTGTTTTTTGAAAATACTGCAGTATGATCACTTGATGGAGATGACGATCACAGGAAATGCTTTAAACCTGCATTGGGAGTGGCACAGCTGTAGGATTTACTCCAGAAAAAGTGACTAAAAAAAAACAGTTACTATCAAATTACATTTCCTATGCTTTACACTTCCTTTGTATTGATGCTTTTTCTAACTATTGGATACCCTGTTAATTTGATATATGTCTGTTTTTACTTCTTATGGTCATGAAAAAATTATGGCAAATTGAAGAAATAACTTAAATAATTAAAATAAAATTGAACACAAGCCATATTGTTATTTATTATTTGTTATTAAAAAATATCTTTCCTTTTCAATCTGCGGTTGCTGTATTTTTCTGTAAAATTCAAAGCAATATGACAACCAGGGGTCCTTCTGTACACTCTTGGTGTACAGTACTTCACCAGTAATGTAATTTCCTGCTTGGTGATTGGCTCGTTGATTTCCCCAAAAGTCTTTACTAAGATACAAGACAAATTTTAAGCATCCTATGCAATTAAAACATGTTTTTTGCTGAGATACCCCCAAGGATTAATCACTTCTAAAAGAATAATGATGATGCAACTTTCCTCATTAAAAGACTGTAACTGAATCAGCTGATTAGATTGACCACAGACACTCCCATTCAGTAACCAGCTTTGTAAGGACATAGTATAACATACAACTTTTTCTTAAGAACAAAAACAGGTTGGACTCTGCTACAAAGTTTGTTAAAATCCTTGTAATGTACATTGAGGGGATTACTTTTTTTCTCAACATAAATGGAATTACTCTTTAAGTACTGATAAACGTAATTATTTATATCTGCAAATGGAGATTTCACATAAACCTCATATTTTAACAGCCACTACTAGGAGCTGGACTTTTTATACCTGTCATACAAAAGCAAGTAAAAATAGGCAAGAATAATAATGAAATAAACAGTGATTGAGTGATTCATGTCATGTCATATACTCAATACATTAGCACTCATATGTCATATTTTGCATTCAGGACATAAAAAACTATTACTATAAAAATAGATCATATACGCACTCTTGGGTGAAAGATATACATGTTGTTTCATAAAATCTGAGTAATTTCCAAGGCAAGGTTACCTATTCAAGTTATCTCTTTTAAGGTAATTTTACCATGAAAATTATTCAAATTGTGCAAAAGACAATAACTTTACTTTAAAAGCTCCATTAAAAGAAATATATGTATGCATTTACTTCTGGCAGCTTTGTAACAATGTGTCAGGAACTTCATGTATCCCATCTAGAACATTGAGCAGGCTGTCAGGCTCATGTGTAAGTGCATAAACACAAGTACTCACATAAAAACATGCACATCATGGCAGGTGCATGTGAGTGCATGTCCATCACATATACTGGCACAGAGCAGGCTATTTAAACTGCATATATTTCCACACAGGCTCAATGCTGGATGGGTTTCAGTCTGTGTTCCTGTGGTTCCTAACCTTGACCTTTGTTGCTCAATTCATTTCTAACAGAACTGCTGTTTGATTATCCTTATCTAGTCATGTTTACTGGTCATCTCTGGTACAAACCCCAGCCTGGTCTCCTGGACTGAACCAGGATTCTGCTTGTTGCCTTGGTACCTCACTGCCTGCACAATGTCAACCTCTGATTGTTCTTGCCCTCAACTCTACTTATGATCTGGAGCTTTGCTGATCACCAGTTACCAACCCTGGCTTGTGACCCAGCTCTGCTCTCACATCCTTAGTAAATTATTATACAGTATTTATATAGCGCCAAAGGGTATGCTCAGCGCTGTACAGTAGCAAGGGGGACAGAACATGAGACAAGACAGTAACAATACACTACACGAGGGGTTCGAGGGCCCTGCTCTTTCAAGCTTACAATCTAGGAGGGAGGGGAGGGTGGTACAGGAGGAGATGGCTGTGGGGGATGGAGTGGTGGGAGGAGTGGAGGAGGTTAGTTGTTAGGTGAGGTCGGGTGTTAGGTGAGGTTGGGGTAGGCTTCCCTGAAGAGGAGGGTTTTCAGGGTGCGCCTGAAGGTGAGGAGGGTAGGTGACAGTCTGATGGATTGGGGTAGGGAGTTCCAGAGGGTGGGGGAAGTCCTGGAGAAGTCCTGCAATTGGGCGTGGGAGGAGGAGACCAGGGAGCTAGAGCGTAGGAGGTCCTGTGAGGAGCGGAGGGCATGGGTAGGGTAGTATTTGGGTATCAGGTCAGTTATGTAGTTCGGGGCGGCATTGTGAATGGCTTTGTGGGTCAGAGTTAGCAGTTTGAATTTGATGCGTTGGGCAATCGGGAGCCAATGAAGGCAGATGTGGAGCGGTTGGTGAGGTGGATGAGTCTAGCCGCTGAGTTTAGGATTGACTGGAGTGGGGATAGCGTTCGTTTGGGTAGGCCAGTGAGAAGGGAATTGCAATAGTCCAGGTGTGAGATGATGAGGGAGTGTACAAGTTGTTTGGTGGTGTCTGGGGTGAGGAATGTGCGTGGAATGTGGAAGGTTCCTGTTGCAGTGTGGAGATCTGTAACCCTGGATTCTCAACAAGGCAGGTTGAGGGGCTCCAGGGTAAGTGTTTGATATGGAGGAAAGTGGCTTTTCACTTTCCTCCTGTGTTTGTAAGGTCTGTTTTGGGATCTGGAGCCTGGAGATTTCAAAGAGATCTGGGAGGGATGAAATCTCCAATCCTGGGACCAGGGTTTGGGATAGGCCAGGAGACTGATTGCACAGGTGTGTGCAGGCCTTTAGAGAGAGTCAGGACCAGGGTTCTGGGCTCCACCCCGGCAGCTAGGAGTCAGCAGGGCTCCACCCCGGCAGCTAGGAGTCAGGTGGGCTTCACCTAGGGGAGGTGGAAGCCAAAAGCAGCAAGGGGCTGCTAGAGACTAGCTGTGTGCTAGTGGCCAGCGGTGTGCAAGAGCTGTGTCTTGAAGAAGTCTGCAGGAGGCAGACATCAAGCGGAGTATAAGCCAGGAGGCTGAGTTTTGTTTCGTGTGATGGTGGATACCCCTGCGTGGGAACCTCTTATGTTATTGAACTGTTTCATTTAAATAAAAGTGGGCTAAAAAGGCCCTGAAAAAGAAAGCGAGTAGCTGTGTGCGTTTAAAAGCTCTACCACTTTGAAGCGAGTTCCCACATATGGTGGAGGATGCGGGCAGAATTGGAGATCCCTGCAAAAGTAAGTTCATCAGTTATATGAACTGAGTTTCTGTGCAATGGACAGCACTATCTGTGTGTGCAGGTGAGGAGAACCTGCTAGTGAAAAGGACTTTGCCTTAAAGAGACAGTGTTCCATGGTGTTGCTGAACTGTGTAACACACTGCTGTGTGCATGACTGCAAAGATGGGGCGGTCAAACCAGAAAAAGGAGGCAATGTTTGCTGAAGCGAGAGATAGAGCCCTGTGGCTAGGGGGTTATATACCGCATGCCCCAGCCAAGCCAGGAAATTTAGATGTGGGTGAGTCTGCTGTGGACTGGTGCAAGCAGCACCTGGCAGCATTGAACCAACCTAAAGAGGAAAGCAAGCCAACCTTCAGTGCAAGGAGAGAGCTGCAGGATGTCTGTACCTGGGAGAGGGGTGTTGTTGCCCCTGGCAACGCTGCTGCAGTTAAACCAGTAGCTGTTGTGAAAAATGTGAATGTGTCACGGCTTGAGAGTTGGTCCAGCAGAGAGAAGCCTATGCTATGTGCAAGGAGAGGAGCTGACCAGAGGCCAGGACCAAGAGTGAAGGCCCATAGCAACACAGAGGAGGCCAGTCGGGCTGTCTGTGTACAGGGGGCTATGTCATACAAGGATCATGGCAAGTGGCATCAAGAGGAGCCAATACAGAGTGTTGGAAAGAGCCAGCAAAGTTCTGCTTGGAGAGTGCAATCTCCCATGGCGACCGGAGAAAAAATATTGCCTGGAAGGAGGAGCTGCATTGAAGATGTGGCTCAGTGTCCCAACAAAGATAAAAGTGGAAATGTACCATGCCTGGAATGTGGTCAGTGGGGTCATGGGATCTTTTCCTGTCCTAGACTCTGGAATACTGCTGATACTGGGCAAATATCTACAACTGCAAGTCCAGATTCTTATTTTAAAATGTCAGCAACCACCTCTGGCAACAGGGAGGAAGTTCCTGTTGGGCCTGCAGGGGGTGCCAGAGAGTCCACGGAGCCTATGAGGGCGTCTGTTACTTCACCTTGGGGTAAGGGAAAAGTTGCCAAGGAAAGTGCAGTTGAGGATGCGTTTATGAGACGACGCACTCAAATGAAGATGGTGACACCTACTACTGTGGTGGGTAAGACTGTGTGTGATAAAACCATGGCTGGGACTGTCATGTTGAGAAGGACTGGTTATGAGACTGTCCATTCTGATGTAGGAGTGACCCCAGTTAGTTGGGCCACTGAATGTGCTTTTGAAAGTGACTTTTCCCTGTGCAGTGCCTTGTACAGTGGGGAGTTAGGGGTTAAAGTAAAACCTGTGCATGGTTCTCAAAAAGAAAGTGATGTCATTAATATGTGCCAGTCACAGGTTGGTAGTGGGATAGTACAGCCCACAAGAGCTAAAAATGCTAATGTTGTTGATGTGAAATGTACTGCTGTTGGGAAAACCCTGAGCTCTTGCAGTGCAAAAGCGGTAATTAAAGATGGGTCATTTCCCATAGCAACTGGTGGTAAGACAGCACAGGTGTCCTTAGACATCTCCAGGGGTCTCCGTGTATTGGAGCCGGAGGTTGCCCTGGACAACTGCGATGTCACTCTGGTGGAGCAGAGTGGAACTGCACCTTGTAATAGGAGTATGTTGGTGCAGTCTAACAATACTGAAAGTGTTCAGGTGAACAGCGGGTTAATGCAGCCTGGGAAAAATGCAAGTGTGTGTGTAATTCAGGAAGTATCCCCAGAGCAAAGTGGTGGATGTGAGGTATGGCAACCTGCAGTGGGAAAACAGGTGTTACCCAAGTCTGACATGATCCAGAGTGATTTGTGCAATGGATCTGCAACTAAGCCTGTCTATTCTTATGTGTCTCCTTGGCCGGATGGATCGGTGCTGAGGAGCACTGGCGAATTGAGCACATATACAATGGACTGGGATAGTTGGGGTAAACGGCTAATCTCGTGGTTAGATGAGGCTTTTATGCAAAAAAATAAGGTGGACACTGTTTCTGCTGTGCCAGCAGGAGGATCTATAGAACAGCCTATGGATAAGGGCGTGTATACAGCAGAGAATTTGTCTGTGACCCACAAAAGTGATGTTGGCATGGAGTGTCAAAATGATGTTGTCACTGGGAATGATCAGGGGCAGCTTGTGGATGCTGAGTCTGAGATGTTGAGAGTGAGCCCAGCACATGGCAGCGCTCTGGTGGAGCACCAGGCTGTGGTTGTCTCCAGCTTGGAGAAGGTCCCTTTAAAAATTTCAACTTCTCAAGTCTCAGCAGGTGAGTCTCTCAGCGTTCCCAGTGCCCTAAATATGGTCAGGAAGCTCTTAGGTTTAGAGTCAAGTGGTTGGGTTGTATCCAAAGTATTAAAGGAGATGCTTGAACTTTGGAATGTACAACCAATGTATACTGGGGTGTCTCCTCCACAGTCAGATGGTCTGGTACTGCGAAGTACCACTAGGTGGAGCACCGAATGGCTGGCTGTACAGATCAAAGGGGAACAAGAAAATCGTTTGTTTCTGAATTTGTTGATGGTGTTAAAAGTTGTATCAGGGTATGCCGCTGGACTACCTGTCAATGTATTTGAGAGAAGTTTTGGAGAAATGAAAAATGAGTCAAAGGTTTCACCTCCTAACAGCCAGGTGGGCAGCATTTCTGCTGCTATGGTCCAGGATGGTGCTGGTCAGTTGTCCTTTAAGGGCGTGTTTACTGCACCATTGGACAAACCACATGAGATGGAAGGGCCGAGCATGGACCAGAGAACAGCAGAGATCCTGACCAGGGCTCAGACGGATGTGCATAAAGAAATCAGGGTCATTGGGCCAAAAAGAGATTTATGTAGCAGGTCTGATAAGACACCTGAAATACAGGGACCAATGGTATGTGAAAACTGGCAAAATGGATCAGAAGAGAGCTCATCTGTACAGCATTTGGATACAGATCCAAGTGGTGTAGGAAAAGTTA
The DNA here is from genome assembly GCF_062004578.1 of Staurois parvus. Taxonomy (NCBI): domain Eukaryota; kingdom Metazoa; phylum Chordata; class Amphibia; order Anura; family Ranidae; genus Staurois; species Staurois parvus. Next base: position 17,098,331 of record NW_028317949.1, read on the forward strand.
AAATGGTGGGACAGCTGCTTGCAGAGTGCATGATGCCAGGTGAAGTGGCATTTTGTGAGGTTCACGTGGGTGATGGCTGCCCTATGGTGTGTGTGCCCTCTGCAGACACTGTCCTAACTAATGCTGGAAAATGTATTGAAAGATGTAATATTGACTGGAAGTTATCTGTTCATGGTAAACTGAATGCTGTGGTAATGAGTCATGCAGGTTTGATAGCTAGAGGTACAAGAAATCAGGGGGTGGTCCTGGTACAAATACAGTAGAAATAGTTCCCCTACAGCCTTGGGACTGTAATACTGAGAGAGGTATTAGGAAACCTTGGAACCTGAAGCAAAGGGGCAGAAAGGTCAATATAAAAGCCAGGGGGACCCCGTTAAGATCTCAGGAGAGAAAGTGGTTATGGAAATGCACTCGGAAAAAGAATAGGGAAGATCTGAGTAGAGCCCATAGCAGAGTGACAATGGGGCTTGGGGAGAGACACCAAAGGAGTCATTGGGTAGAGTTCCCCTTTAGGAAAGGTATGGTTAGACCAGATTGGACCCCTGTAAGTGAGAGCTGGCACAGAGGTGCCAGAAGCTGTAAGTCATGTGTTCTGCCCCCTACGGGATCAAAACAAAGGGGGGGATATGTGACAGTGTGGCGATCTGTAACCCTGGATTCTCAACAAGGCAGGTTGAGGGGCTCCAGGGTAAGTGTTTGATATGGAGGAAAGTGGCTTTTCACTTTCCTCCTGTGTTTGTAAGGTCTGTTTTGGGATCTGGAGCCTGGAGATTTCAAAGAGATCTGGGAGGGATGAAATCTCCAATCCTGGGACCAGGGTTTGGGATAGGCCAGGAGACTGATTGCACAGGTGTGTGCAGGCCTTTAGAGAGAGTCAGGACCAGGGTTCTGGGCTCCACCCCGGCAGCTAGGAGTCAGGTGGGCTTCACCTAGGGGAGGTGGAAGCCAAAAGCAGCAAGGGGCTGCTAGAGACTAGCTGTGTGCTAGTGGCCAGCGGTGTGCAAGAGCTGTGTCTTGAAGAAGTCTGCAGGAGGCAGACATCAAGCGGAGTATAAGCCAGGAGGCTGAGTTTTGTTTCGTGTGATGGTGGATACCCCTGCGTGGGAACCTCTTATGTTATTGAACTGTTTCATTTAAATAAAAGTGGGCTAAAAAGGCCCTGAAAAAGAAAGCGAGTAGCTGTGTGCGTTTAAAAGCTCTACCACTTTGAAGCGAGTTCCCACAGTTCCCCACAGGTGCTCTGGCTCCTCTGCTCCAGTGAGTGTCCCCCATAGAAAGCCGCTTTCCGTGGGGAACTCATGCAGGCATGCTTACAAGCATGTCTGCTTCTATAGACACAGACAGGAGAACTTGGCCACACCCCCACTCACAAGTCACTGTTTTTTATTGACAGCAGCGAAAGCAAATAGCCTATTTGGCATGTATTTACAGTGTAACATTTTAACCACTTGACCTCCTGAGGATTTACCCCCCTTAATGACCAGGCCTCTTTTTGCTACTCGGCGCTCTACTAATTCAACTGATAATTGCGCGGTCATACAATGCTGCACCCAAACAAAATTTACGTCCTTTTTTTCACACAAATACAGCTTTCTTTTGGTGGTATTTGATCACCTGTGCGCTTTTTATTTTTCACGCTATAAACAAAAAAAGATCAAAAATTTTGAAGAGAAACAATATTTTTTACTTTCGGCTATAAAAAATATATAGTAAACTCAAAGTTAGTTATAAATTTAGGCCAAAATGTATTCTGCTCCATGTTTTTGGCAAAAAAAAATCCAAACAAGTGTACATTGAGTGCTTTGTTTGAAAGTTATAGCGTCTGCAAACTATGGTATGGATACACCATTTTTTTGCTATACAGCGCTGCACTAGTTTAACTGACAATTGCGCGGTCATGCAATGCGGTACATAAATTAAATTTATGTCCTTTTTTCACACAAATAGAGCTTTCTTTTGGTGGTATTTGATCACCTGTGCGCTTTATATTTATCTATTTATTGGATTTTGGGGTCCTGTACTTGGCTAGACTGCCAAAAGTCTCTCACATGTGGTATCCTCATACTCAGGAGAAGTAGCAGAATGTATTTTGGTGGGTAAATCCACATATACCCATGGTATGTGTGCGGTGGTGCCCCCACAGGACATGGACTAATACCACCACCACCCCTTACCCCTCCTGCGGAGAGAGCCTGACATTGACCAACAACACCCCTGCCCCCCACCCGGGAGAGCCTTCAACTACCCCCCCCCCCGGTGATATAGAGAAAGACACTCATTTTTAAAACTCCAGACATCATTGGGAATGAGAGTCAGGCTCTAGATACACCATCAAACCTCTCTTGGATCCCACCTGGTCTCCATGGTGTCCCTTCTTTCATCCCTTCATCTGGGAGGAGGTGCTGCCCCCATGAAAAATTCCGCCCTAGGCAAGTGCCTTGTTTTCCTTGTGGTAAATGTGCCTCTACATGTGTGATTAATAAATCATTTAAGTGACAATTTTGTGTAAAAGAAAAAAGAAAAAAATGTTTTGTCATTTTCCAGAAACTTGTGGTAAAAAAATAAATGTTTCTATTGCCTCTCAGCAAATAGTTTGGGTTGTCTACTTTCCAAAAATGGGTCGTTTTGGGGGGTGGGGGCATTTTATGATTATTAGAAGTTTATGTCACACTCACTCTTCTAACCACCTGAAGATCAAGCCTTTTCTGACACTTTTTGTTCACATGAAAAAAATCAGTATTTTTTGCTAGGAAATTACTTTAAACGCCCAAACATTATATATTTATTTAAAGCAGACACCCTAGTGAATAAAACGGTGGGTGCTGCAATTTTTTTATGTCACATAGTACTCGCGCAGTGATTTTTCACACTTTTTTACTTTTAATGCACAAAAACACAATATATTGGCCAGTTATTTGGTAAAATATAAAAGATGATGGTATGCCGAGTAAATAGAAACCAAACATATGACATACTTTCAAACTGCATATGCCTCATGCAGTGACAACAAACTGCATACATTTTTAACATTGATAGGCAATGCTTTAAAAGCCTTTACAAGCTACCATTATATATTTACAGAGGAGGTCTAGTGTTAGAATTACTGCCCTTGATCTGATGTTCATGGCGATACCTCACATGCATGGTGCAACCGCTGTTTACATACCAGCTCAGGGAGGGCAAGGGTGCTTTTTTAATTTTTTTAATTATTTTTACACTGTCCCTTTCATTTTTTTATCACTTTTAATGCTATCACAGGGAATGCAAATATCCCCTATAACTTCAATGGGCATTGCCATATATTTTTTGAGAAATCTGGGGTCTATTAGACTCTAGATATCTCCTCTGCCCTTACATTATCTAATCAAACCAAAATCGGTGTAATCAGATGCTTTCCCAATTTACAAATGGTGCTGTTTATATCCTGTGAAACTGAAGTGATGAAATGCTTGTAGCTTCCAAATTCTTAGACTATAGAGATGAATGGCACCACTCTGGTCTCCAATCAGCTCTATAGTCAGCTGGCAGAAAACTCCGGCTGCATTTTCAGGTTCCCCCAATGGCACGGGGCTACCCAAGAAGGCCGTGGAAGGCAGCAGGGGAGGGGGTGGTGGCCAACTACAGGAAACGTCTGACCCCTGTGATTGCCAACCAAGTATTTGCCACCAAGTACTAAGTTATGTTTTGTGAAGGGGATCAATTACTTATTTCCCTTATGAACATGCAAATCAGTGCATAATTTAATAGACATGCATTTCTTTTGAATTTTTTGTTGCTATTCTGTCTCTCAGTGTTACAATACACCTACCATTCAATTTAGATTGATCATTTCTTTGTGAGTGGGCAAACATTCAAAATCAGCAGGGGATCAAATGCTTATTTCCTTCAATGTATACCGCCGTTTGTAGATGCTATAACTTTCACACAAACCAATTAATACACTGTTATTGGGATTTTTTTTACCAAAGACATGTAGAAAAATACATTTTGGCCTAAATGTATGTCAAAATACGAGTTTTTAAGGATATTTTTATGAAATGAGAAAATATTTTTTTTTTAATTTTTGGTCTTTTTTGTTTATAGCACAGAAAAAAATCAGAGGTGATCAAATACCACCCAAATAAAGCTCTATTTTTGTGAATAAAGGACATAAATTTCATTTATGTGCAGTATTGTATAGCAAAAAATGGTGTCAATTCCAGTATTTATACCACCATTTCTAGACGCTATAACTTTCATACAAGTCAAATAATATACACCTATTGGGAATTTTTATTACCAAAGACATGTAGCAAAATACATTTTGGCCTAAATGTATGTTGAAATTTTTAATGACAGAAATAAGAAAATATCATTTTTTTCCCCAAATTTTTGGTCTTTTTTTTATACTGCAAAAAAAACCCAGAGGTGATCAAATACCACCAAATAAAAGCTTTATTTGTGTGAAAAAAGGACATAAATTGAATTCATGTACAGTATTGAATGACCGCGCAATTGTCAGTTAAACTAGTGCAGCGCCGTATAGCAAAAAGTGTAATCAATTTCAATATCTATACCGCCTTTTGCAGATGCTATAACTTTCACAAAAAACAATTAATATGCTATTACTGGGATTTTTTACCAAAGACATGTAGCAAAATACATTTTGGCCTAAATTAATGACTAAATTTGAGTTTATAGGATATTTTTTATGACAGAAATGAGAAAATATTGGTTTTTTTTTCAAAATGTTTGGTCTTTTTTCGTTTATAGTGCAAAAGAAAAAACCCAAAGGTGATCAAATACCACCAAAGAAAGCTCTATTTGTTTAAAAAAAAGGACATACATTTCATTTATGTACATTATTGCATGACCGCACAATTGTCAGTTAAACTAGCGCAGCGCTGTATAGCAAAAAATGGCGTAATTTGCTTATCTATACCATAGTTCGTAGACGCTATAACTTTCACACAAAGAAATCAATATACACTTATTGGGATTTTTTTTTTACCAAAGAAATGTAGCAGAATACATTTTGGCCTAAATGTATGACTAACTGTAAGTTTATTATATATTTTTTATAGCCAAAAGTAAAAAATATTAATTTTTTTCATTTTTGTTTTTTTGTTTATAGCGCAAAAAATAAACAGCGCACATGTGATCAAATACCACCAAAAGAAAGCTCTATTTGTGTAAAAAAAAGGACGTACATTTCATTTGGGTACAGCATTTCATGACCGCGCAATTACCAGTTTAACCAATTGTCTACCGGGCACTTTCACCCCCTTCCTGCCCAAGTCAATTTTCAGCTTTCAGCGCTGTCTCACTTTGAAAGACAGTTGCGTGGTCATGCAACACTGCACTCATATTAAATTTTTATCATTTTTTGAGACAGATAGAGATTTCTTTTGGTGGTATTTAATCACCACTGGGTTCTTTATTTTTTGCCAAAAAACCCAAAAACAACTGAAAATTTTGAAAAGAAAAGTTTTTTCTTAGTTTCTATTATAAAATTTTGTAAATGAGTAATTTTTCTCTTTCACTGATGTGCACTAATGAGGCTGCACTGATGGGCACTAATAGGTGGCACTGATGGGCACTGATGAGGAGTCACTGGTAGGCATCACTGGTGGGCATTGGCAGGCATCACTGATGGGCACTGAAAGACAGTACTCATAAATGGCACTGATAGGCAGCACTGACTGGCACTGATAGGCAGCACCGACTGGCACTAATAGGTGGCATGGATTGGCAGCACTCATAGGCAGCACTGACTGGCACTGATAGGTGGCACTGACTGGCACTGATAGTTGGCACTGAAAGGCAGCTCAGATGGGCACTGATATGTGGCATTGATGTGCACTGGTAGGTACTATGTGGCATTGATGTGTACTGATGGGCACTGACAGGTGGCATTGATGGACACTGACAGGTGACATTGATGGGGCTACACTGATCATCAGGGCACTGATCATCAGTACCCTGATGATCAGTGTAGATGTCCCCTCTGAGGAATACCAATTACCGGCTCTCCTCTCCTCACGAGCTGTCAGCGTGACAGCTCAAGAGGAGAGGACTGCCAATAACCGGCATTTCCTTGTTTACATGCTATCAGCTGTGATTGGACACAGCTGATCACATGACAGAGCCAAAGTCATTGGCGCTTTCCACTGATCGGTGATCCGCTGTGTCCCAGGAACACAGAGCACCCCCGATTGCCGTGCTGTGCGCCCCCGGGGGTGCGCACGCGTGGTTAGAGTGGGAGGACATCATATGACGTCCTCCCAGAACAAGAGAACCACTGGCCGTCTGTCATTTCCTTATATGGTGGGCAGGAGGCGGTTAAATAGTGCAGTGCCGAATAACAAAAAAAGGACTGGTCAGGAAGGGGGGTAAATCTTCTGGAGGGCAAGGGGTTACATTTTTTGGGCAGTATATATATATATATATATATATATATATATAAAATTTCTTGAGGTCCTAAAAAGCCAGGACAGTACAAATAATCCCCCCCCCCCACACACACACACACACACACACACACACACACATTTTTTTTGGAAAGTAGACAGTCAAAGGTATTTAGTTAGAGGCATCGTGATTTTTTTTAAGTTGCAATTTTTTGTCAGAATATCTTGGAAAATGCAGAAATTCAATAATGTGTTTTTTCACATTTTATTTTACATACTTTCAGCAGAGCAGTACAGTGTCATATAATACTGTATATATATATATATATATATATATATATATATAATTTTTAAAACCTTTTTTTTTTCTCTACAATTTTCTTTTACATAGTGTGACATGTATGCGACATACTCCACTCTGGGGAGGTGATCAGGGCAGGGATTTTTTTTTACACTATGATTGCTATAATAGTGATGATCACTGTCATAATCAATCATTTGTATGAATGGCTCCGGCCCTGCATACAGGTAATCCATATTAAAATCAAAACAATTAGTTAAAATGATGGCTAAAATAAAGTCAAATGACAATAAAAGTGCATCAGTATAAAAAAATCTTTAAATATCACCTCTTATTTGATAAATGTAATTCTAGTGCATCCATTTAAAAAATTACATATTGGTCCATAATTAATCTATAGAAAATTTCTTAAATAGCTAATCAGACAAAATCTAGAATTTACCTACTGGCTAGAGTGAATGAACCCCTATCCTATCTATACCCCAAACCAAGAAAAACCTTTTTATAAATGTATGAATTTAGTTAATTAAAATTATGAAATAACATAAAAAGCTAATCAGAAAAGGCATTTAGGCTTAATTTACACGCCTAAGAAACCTCTGAATATGTTTGAAGGGTTTATAGATATAGATAAGTATATTAGAAAATAAAACACATAAAAATATTTTTGAGAAATCCTCAGATTAGACAGTATAGGGAAAATACAAGGATAGTAAGGATTGGTGGTGACTTAAGAAATAAAACCACATTCAACCCCCAGATCAATAGTGGTGGTGGTGGTGTGGTGATCTCAGATAAGACAGTACATGAGAGAAAGATGGAGAGGTTATTTTCTGATAATCTAACTTATAAAATTCTGAGAAAAGATGCTAAGATTGAGTAGAAGAAGGGACTTAAGATTCTGGTAGAAAAAGGAAGTAAGAAAAATATATTGCCAAAAATAATTGGTGACACATTTAAATCTGCTCACTTGTGGGATACCGATTATTTACAGTCTCCCAAAGATACAGATGGATGTTAAAGTGACGGTACATTCTAAAATTATATTTTTGTTAAATAACAAACAAGTGTATACTTTCCTGCCCTGTACAGTGTATCTACAGTGTCTCCAAACTTCCTCTTTTTGCCCCCCCCCCACTGACTCTCCTGGCTCCTCCTGTTTCTCCTCTTCTAGTTGTGCCACCATAGGGAGCTTCTTCCTATGGTGGAACACCTATGTGCTTGATCCTGAGCCTTTGTACATTGACACAGAAGCAAGTTTTGACCCCACCCCAGCTCCCTCATCACAAGATTTAACTGATAGCTGAATGGCTCCTCCTGCTCCCAGCAAAGCCTATGAGAGTGGGGAGAAGGGAGAGAGCCACTGCAGATGGACACTGTGCTAGATTAAGTGAGGGTGCAGGTAAAAATTGGTGGGGGAGCGGGATGATACTTTAACAGGGGCGGACTGGCAACTCATGGGGCCCCCGGGCAATAGGGGATCATGGGGCCCCTGTGTCCTAGCCCAAACTCAAAAAAGCCTATGAAAAAGGTACCAGGGGCATCTCATGGGGCCCCCTACTGACCCCGGACCCTTGGGCAGTGCCCGAGTTTCCAAATGGTCAGTCCGCCCCTGTACTTTAACCTAAACATGTTTTAACTTAAAACAGGGAATGCATTAAGGTGAAAAATGTTTAGGATTTAGTACCACTTTAACAATCCACTGGGTAGGCCAGTAGTTAATGGCATCATCTCTGTGACAACTAGACATGGGGAATATTTAGGCACTTTCCTACAAGAGAGTGTGATTGAGATAGAATGTATCTGAAAGACACTTAAAATCTTCCTCACTCACCATTTTTGGTATGGGGGATGATATTTTATGCAGATATCCAACATAGTCAAGGGGGAAAAATTTTAAATTTTCTTTCCACTGCTCCACTTTTTAACTGTTTTGTGTATTTATGCAGCCCTGGTTTGCTGTTCCCAGCTGTCTTTAGGAGACAAGAGGAGATAAAATAAAAAGTTGGTAAGTGCACTGTCATCTGAGAAAGTTGCTATAATATTGGGGAGGAAGTGGCAGCCCCAGAGAATGAGTGTTTGCAGACACACATGGGTCAGCCGGAGCCTCCACTGGTGCGTTTGTAGTGGTGCTGGCTGCGGCTCTTTAAGAGTTATGATCTCAGTGTTTTCACATGATCCTGTTTTTAATGCTTGTGAGTATGATTACCAGCCTTTTAATAAAATAGTTATGTGCAGACTACAGTTAGATTCCTCTTTTTTGGGGTTATACCATGATGGATTTGACATCTCGGTAAACTGAGGAGCTTGAGCCCGAGGGAGTATAGAGAGAAAAAAAGCCTGATTGCCTTTCTTGTGAAAGTTAGGCATAATGATCTGGTGAGTGTGGTCCTAGATTCGGGTGCATGGATGCACAGTGGAGTTATTTGCATGTGGTAGATCTGCAAGTGGGGAAAAAAAGTTGCAGTTATATGGTCTATATGTTTGTGCACATTTGAGAATTGATGGACACTATTGTTTTTGCTTTCTAACAACATAGTAACATTTGAAAGAACACATTTATGTTGATTATAGTGGGATGTTGTAAAACTGTCTTGCTTTTTTTCACATTTTATGAATTTTGTCACTATTGAATATTTATTTTATAATTATGTTAACTTTTTTTGTAATTCTGTTTAGTGCTGGGCTCTTACGAAGTACTTTTCTTCATTCATTGTATTCATGATAAGGGTGGAGCAAGCACAACAGCTATTGTTTAGTGTTTTGCCAGTGTATATAAGACACCTTTGTTCACTGTTTTTTTTATTTATATATATTCATGGTAGAGTTTCCACTTTGTAGATAGGTGTGCACATTGTAAAGCAGAGTGGGTGAGAATAATTACTGATAGAAACATGTATGTTCTTCTCTTGACAGGGCTCCTTTAAATATGGTGTCATTATAAAAAAAAAACTCTTTATGCCTAATTACCTTTACTACAAGTTCTTATTATATTTAATTTGTATATTAAATTATTGAATTTTTCTAATATCTGAATAAATGTAAACTGAAATTTAGGAGGTCATCCTATATCACATTTCTTAAAATAAAGTTTTTGGAATAAAAAGTGCAACTGAATTAAGGACCTCTAATCACCCTTGCAGATTTCTGTTTAAGCGTGCTAGAGAGTTAACCACTTGAAAACTTGCTAGTAAGAAAAACGTAATTCAATTTAAATGGCACAATTTCTCGTGGCACCGTGGCTAAATAGTTCTAACTATGCTGGCACAGCATTATCGCTATCTATTCTGTCTATTCTTGCATGGAGAATTGAAACATCATTTGTATTTTCTCAAAGGATGGATTAACAAGATCTGGCTTGACATGATTTGATTAATTAATGAGACTGGAGTATTCTTTGATCCTACTGTGATGCTCTTGAACTTTTTAGACAGGAAAATAATTCTAACCTTCAATACTTTAGAAACCAACTGGGTAAAGAAAACTTCTTCCATGACCTTTAATAATAATATAACCAAATTCCATTGGAGGATGTATATCAAGTATTGCACTTGACTAGTTTTAAGACTCCTGGTGCTAGCATGGATATCAGTTATACCAATAAACAGCAGTAAGGCTGTCAAGACTGTAGAAATTAAGTTGAAAATTTACAAGACTAACCTTGACGCAGTTATATGTTACTTTGATAGATAAAATTTTAAGTATTAATGAGTCCAATCTATGCCTTGTTCAATATATTTTGTACACTTCAGCAATTCTAGAATTTAAGATGCTCTCCTACCATCTTGATAGATGTTTACTGGTATCCTTGCTTTTAGTTGTTTTGCAGTTATGACATCAGAAATCATTTACCATAACATGCATGTCTTAGTGGATAGAGGAAATTTGTTCAGTAGATCTGATGATAAATATAGACTTGTGGCAATGATTAGTATTATGAGATGTACGTATATATATATTATAATGCTTGAATAGCTAAAAAAAATGTACCTTTTCATTTGTGGAAACACCCCCATGCAGACAACGGTAAATTGTTATGCGGTACCAATCTGTAAGACCTTTTCCTCTGATCTTCTAGGACATCACTCTCTAAAGTCTTTAACATTTTCATTTAATTCCCCCCTAGTGTTCTTTGTAGTTGTTCCTATTAGCTAAGCAACAGGGCAGAAAGTCATGCTGACAAGAAAGGGAAGCAAGAAGGGATAATTATGGGGTAAATGTTTTTATTTTTATAATTCGCATCATGTCAGCTTGCTAACAGGACTTAACTAGCAATACAACCAGAAGGCGTGAGACACAAAACAAATAGCAAAGAAAATCATAGACAAACTAAAAAGCATAGCAGCACTGTCAGCTGTGTTGATCCTGTAGTACTTAAAGCCTAAGTTTACCTAAAATAAAAAATTCACACAAAGGACATGACTTGGCTTCAGTGAAATGTGTTCCTTGTGTGGATTTGTTCTCCTTTTGCAGAAATCTTCCTCCTTCTATGCCCCACACCCATGCTATTGTAATATTTCAGTGCATCAAGGTTAATAGAACTGAAGGGGCTGTAACAAATACTTATCAAGAGTGCCCAACTATTACCACCCCTTTCCACCGAGCTGCTCCATTTATAGAAACTGTACTACAGCTTTCATGAATGAAGCAGGATCTATGAATGGAGGCCAGGTGGATAGTCAATAGGTCCATTGTCAGGGCAGGGGCCGAGGAACGGACAGGCAGGCCTAACAATGTAACGCACTGGCTGACGACAACCACTACCCACAGACCAAAGTCCCTCAGGGCGCGGAGTCTAAGTCCCAGGCTGCCCTTCACCAGGGCCCCTGATGGTGGGGATGGACTTGACGCAGCCAGGAACCAGGTCGCGGCCCCCGAGACACCTCAGCTGCGGTAATGGCCGCCGCCAATGGCGTGTAGCTGGTGGAAGAGACAAAAGTGTAGTCAGAAAAGCCGGGTCAACACCAACAGGACAAAACAGTACAGGACAGCAGACGAGAATCACAGGTCACGAGCCGGGTTCAGCAACAGAGGGTCAGATCAAGGGAGAATACAAAGAATAGTCAAGTCACAAGCCGAATCAGATACCAGGAGAGTCACGAGAGTCAGAACAGAGTAATAGCAACACAAAGACACAAGACACAAGTGCAAAGAGCATGTGCGGGCCACAGGCTTATATGTCATCAGCCACACCCCTCTGGGGGATGGACCACAGAGACCTGAAGGCATAAAAGGATTCCCATCATGCACAGCAGAATCCAAGATGGACGCCAGCACATGGAGTAACATAACCTCAGGGAAAAGGTAGGACCTTGACATCCATCTACTCCATTCATAGACGGTGGTTCATCTATAGAAGCTGTAGTACAGTTTCTATGAATGGGGTAGCTGGGCATAAAGGGTACCCATAGTCGGGCACTCTTAATGATTGCATGTCACAACCCCTAGTTCTATTAACCCCTGCCACACTTGAAGATTACCAAAATGGGGGTGAGGCAGCAAAGAAGGAAGATTTTGGCGAAAGGAGATCACAGCAGCACAAGAGACACATATCACTGAAGGTAAATAATGCCCCTTTTGCTGATTTTCTTGTTTGTTTATAGCCACTTTCACACTGATCATCAGAAAAAATGCAGCAATAACGCATGTGCATTTTTACCATATTTTTACAGCATTGCAATGTATTTTTTAAAGGACTTGTGACTCAAAAGAAGCAATGCAGGTGCATTTTTTATGCTTTTTTTAAATGAGCGTTTGGCTTTTGAGTTTTTTGCCTGTGTTTTTGGTGCATTTTTTACTGCACCAAACCTGCACCAAAAATGCAGCAAGCAGGATTTTGAACACTGCATCAGACCAGCAATGGATTCGTGTGAAGAGATCCGTAGGAATACATGGTCACACTGTCTTCTGCTTTTGTGTTAAAAAGCAGAAAGAAACTAGCAGATCAGTGTGAAAGCAGCAATAGGTAAATGTATGATTTAACAACATAAAAAAAATTATATGTATATATATATATATATATATATATATATAGTATATATATATATATATATATATATATATATATATATATATATTTATATATATTTATATATATATATATATATATATATATATATATATAAACTACTTAAAAATATGCATAGGCAAGGCTTTAAAATCTTTACTTGTTACAAATTTAAAATTGCACAGGATGTATGGTGCTAGAATTATGCATAGCGGGAACACTGTTTACATATAATACACAAATAGGCAATGACAGGTTCTCTTTACTAATACGTCTGTCTCCTCTGTCCTTAACAGCATCAGCTCAGACCAAGACTGATGTGAACAGATGCTTTTCAAACCAAAGTGGCTTTATTGCATCTGGCGAAACAGTTCTGACAAAATACTTTCCATTTCCAGTTTTCTATACCATAGAGATGATTGGTGACACTCCAGTCCACAATCAGCTCTACTATAGGCTGGTGGAATTGCCAGCTTCAGTTCTAGGCTCGGTGGTGGGATGACCCCTCCTGCCTCCTGTAAAACTGATCCAGGTGGTAAATTACTACTCACACTGCAGACTACTCACCTGCTAAGTTGCTGGAAGCCAAACACTTGGCAGCACCTTCAAAATAATTCTAACAACCTTGAGGGAAACTGCCAATGAGGTCACAATATATACTGTATATATATATATATATATATATATATATATATATATATACACACTGATATGGACTGGATAATGTGTTAGGAATGTAAAGATGCCCCATCGTTTGATGAAAATGAAAATTATCAACCTGGAGAGGATTGAATTCCAAGACACGAATTAAAAAATTATGCAGCAGGCTAGTCCATTTTGCTGAAATTTCATTGCAGCAACTCTAAACTGGACAGTCTGAGATGCAACTTGGTGGTGTCAGATGGACCAAAAGATGATATCCCAGAGGTGTTCTATTGGATTTAGGTCAGGCAAGCATGGGGGCCATTCAATGGTATCAATTCCTTCATCCTCCAGGAACTGCATTCATACTCTTGCCACATGAGGCCTGACATTGTCATGCACCAGGAGGAACCCAGGACCCACTGCACTAGCATAGAGTCTGACAATGTGTCCAAGGATTTCATCCCAATACCTAATAGCAGTCAGGGTGTCATTGTCTAGTTTGTAGAGGTATGTGTGTCCCTCCATGGATCTGCCTCCCAAGACCATCACTGACCCACCACCAAAACGGTCATGCTGAACGATGTTACAGGCAGCATAACATTCTCCATGGCTTCCACAGACCCTTTCACATCTGTTACTTGTGCTCAGAGTGAACCTGCTCTCATCTGTGAAACCTGCTCTCAGGGTGTCAGTGGTGGACCTGCCAATTCTGGTGTTCAATGGCAAATGCCAATTGAGCTCTATGGTACTGGGCAGTGAGCACAGAGCCCACTAGATAATGTCGTGCCCTCAGGCCACCCCCATCAAGTCTGTTTCTGATTGTTTGGTCAGAGACATTCACACCAGTGGCCTGCTGGAGGTCATTTTGTAGGGCTCTGGCAGTGCTCACCCTGTTCCTCCTTGCGCAAAGGAGCAGATACCGATGCAGCTGGTGGGTTAAGGACCTTCTACTGCCCTGTCCAGCACTCTTAGAGTGACTTCCTGTCTCCTGGAATTTCCTCCATGCTCTTGAGACTGTGTTGGGAGACACAGAAAACCTTCTGGCAATGGCAAGTATTGATGAGCCATCCTGGAGGAGTTGGACTGCCTGTGCAACCTCTGTAGGATCCAGGTTTCGCCTCATGCTACCAGTAGTGACACTGATCCTAGCCAAATGCAAAACTAGTGAAAAACAGTCAGAAAAGATGAGTAGGGAAATAAATGCCAGTGGCCTCCACCTTTAAAACCATTCCTGTTTAGGGGGGCATATCATTGTTACCCATCTAGTGCACCTGTTAATTGCATTAACACAAAAGCAGCTGAAACTGATTAACAACCCCCTCTGCTACTTAACTGACCAAATCAATATCTCAGGAGTTTAATTGACTTGATGCTATACTCTGATTAAAAAGTGTTTTCATTTTGTTGAGCAGTGTATATCTATTTATCTATCTATCTATGGAAGAAGCTCTCAACCTTAACTTAACTTGACCTAAATTGTTTCTAATAAAACAACAATGCTATTGTACAGGCAGCTTAAAGTACCTGTGTTAGCATTTACACTGATGCTTGTGTCCTTACAGAGTGTTTTTGGAAGGTCAAACTGTATGTGGGTCTTGTTTTCTGCCTTGTTGAAATTAAGTCCTGTCCTCTTCCAGCATTAAGAACCACACATTTATATATACCCATGAATCCCAGACACCTCATAGTTCACTGAAACTCTCTAATTTATTGACTTATGTAAATAACGTCATCTTGAGATAGACATCTCATAGATGATAGATAGACTCACATAGGTGGATTCAATAAAGATGTAACACACTTACGCCAAGTAGTAAAGAAGTCTGCCAGTGGTTCAGAGTAGGTTACACTTGTAGAACAGTCTCCAAAAGGCACCTTTGTCATGCTAGTTAAATTATAAACATTAATACATATTTTACCATGTTCGTGGTGGAATAACAGTCTGCTAAATGTGTCAGTGTCATGCTGTTTACACTCTAAACATTTAGTGAATATCTTTCCATAACTGTGGATTACCTGCATTTGCTGGGCTAAAGGCTGCTTAAATAATGCTTCTTTTGGTGGTTTTTACTTGAATTGTTTCCTGATGGTGTTTTCATAAACTTCACCTTTTAGAACTTCTCTCTCATTGGTCAAATAAAGCACACTCATCATTGGTGTATGTTAGTCAAGTGACACTTCCCTGCCATGTTACTGTTCTTTGAACTGATTAATATCTCTTTTAGGCTCATCTGTGTTCCAATTATCCCTAATAAAAACCATTAGAGGTGGGTCATAACATGTATAGCTAATGGTATCACATTATTCAGTATGTCACACCTGATGTTTATATTTATGTACTGCCAGTAATGTCTCATACATCAGGGGGAGCCTGTCAGGTACATACATTATCAGGCAGTGTACCTTGATGATTGATTTGAGTTTACAATGTGGAATGCTTTTTTAAATTTTAAATGATACATATTAAAAGGGATTCTCAGGGGTACAAGGCACCACATTCTAAAGTATTCTCAAAAACTCTACAATATGAATAAATGGACTTTTGAGGTGCCCCAAGGAATTTACAATACACAAATATAAAGTATGGGGAAATAAACACTTACATTACATGTATTTGTACTCTCATACTGTAGAGTTATTTTTTATTTGCTTGGTGTATTTTTTCTTTCAACTAAAAAAACTTGTGTCAAGTGTCTCTGTGTGTGCAGTTTAACTCTTTCTGTTAAATAGTTAGAAGGGATGATATTCAATTTAACTCTTTCTATGAAATAGAAGGGCTCCTTATGTGCTTTGTTATATTCTCTTTTGAGGATGTTGCACAGATTTGTTGGCTCTCTCTTATACCAAAGTGATACTCCACAATCTGATACTTCTCTACATTCCATTTAATGGACAGGATGTGGTGATGAGTCTCCAACATGGCGAGAAGGTGCAATAGTGGATTGAACGCTTAGATGCCCTACTGACAAGGTAACCCCCTTGGTTTACAGCAAGGGGAGTTGTATGATCACTTTTCTCCATTTCCTGACTCTCAAGCATGCATGCCTATAAAAGTGTGTGACTGGAAAAGTACCATTAATGCAAAAAAGTCAATTTTTCTGTCACTTTCAATAGAATACATTGTATTGGATTATGATATCATTTGAATTTCTAAGGCATTATGAAAGGACATTAATGAAAGGATTTGTGTTTGAAAAACAATTGCCTTCAAGCTGCACAAAAAAGCTTGCTCCTTGCCGAATTTTTTTTACTTTGCCTCTTCCATTTCCTCCACAACCACTGTGGGTAGTTCAACTGCTCATTATTCACAGTCTGCCATCCACCGAGCCTATATTTCTGCTTTGGTTATGGTTGCTTTCCCGGATGTATTATCCACTAGATTGTATACCTATTAATTAATATCATCTTTGCTACCCTAGTGCCTTATTCCCGGGGCTTTTTTTTTTAGAAAACAGGTGCAGGAACTCAACCATGACCCCCCCAAGCCCCCCTCCCGCACACTCACCCTTCAAACCAAATCAAATAGTGGGTGTGGTCAAATTTCACTAACAATGGAAGGTTCTTAAAGGGCATTAAATACCAGGAGTGCATTATGTATAAAATTCAGAGTTTGGGAAGGGGGGGGGGGGTTGCACAATTTAGGGTGTGCCATGTATATAGTGTAGAGTTCAGGGGTGCGCTGTATACAGATTGCAGGGTTCAAGTGTGCACTAGAGTTCAGTCTGAACAGCTGCTTACCTGTGCAAACCCTCATCCACATCTCACTTTCTTTTTCAGCTCTGATCTCTGCATGCAACCCCCCTCCATTGCCTCCATCTTATCCCACCTACATCTTAAAAGCTCCACCATCTTCCACATGTCTTAGTTTTGTTGCTGTATTTAGCTGAAGCACATAGACATCTCTAGTGCCTCCCCTTACACTGCAGGTAGCTACACCTCTTTCACTTGCAGGGAGATCATCCAGTGGGGGTGTGGGTATCCACACTGCACCCTGGACACCTGCATCTCCCTTGTCCCCATCCTGCACTCAGTGGAATCCACTCAGGAGATCAGACTTGTGGGAGTGATTGGGAAACAAGCTGTCACTGTCTTGCTGACCAGTCTTCCCTGTTCACCACTATCACTTGTAAACACAGAGCAGAGAGCCTGATCCAGAGTTGGTGGAACTGAGTTCCACCAAGTTCTAGCTGGAAAAAAGACCTGCTCTCATATGCTTGGACTGTTTCATACATCTATTTGTCTTCTGTATGTTTACAGTTTTGACTCTTTATTAACTGATTTTTTAAAAGTCAAAAAAAGAAGAAAGTATACCTTTAATTCCAATCTTTATTTGAGGTTCAGTGGCTAAGGCTTACAACACCTTTAATTGTTGGTTTCCATATAATACTGAGATTTCCCCTTACGTCCTGTTCTGGTGACACATTCTTCATCAGACAGAGAGTGAGGTTAACACATAGTAATAAGGAGATTTGTTTGTTGTCTCTATTTTCTACCCATTCTATTTTAAATACATTCCAGGACTCTGTTAGCAAAATTCCCCTTACTTTCTGTTTTGGTTACACAACTTTACCACAAATTAGGGGTGTAAAATGTAAAACAGGGAGTATGTATAGATACCTATAGTGACATCAAATCCAAACACATTTACCAAAAAAATGTTTAGTAAAAAGCAAACCAAACTGAAACTGTTCTTTCCTCCTGTCCAACCACAGTTTTTCTCACACATTTTTGGATACCATGGGGGGATTCAATATCCATAGCAAACTCTGGCAGAGAAGAGAAACTATTACATTCAGTTCACATGTTTGCTTGGGTACAGAAGCCCATTCATTTGAATGGGCTGCTGTGTCCATGTTTCCCAAAGGAAATAGGTGCATGCAACTTTTTTAAAATGCGACCGCAGAGTAAACATATTGACCATGTGGTTTCCCTTCAGTTCCCACTCCCACAAATATCTTGCAGGCTGAGATGTGCGGGGGTGCCATTCAGAATGAGTGGCAGCCCCGTGCACCTCACAAGAGCAGTGAGATATGGCTGCGTGTGGTTTCAGGTGCGGGAACAGGTATGATTCCTGCACCAGCAACTAGCTCACAGCCTGCAGGCAAGTGTGAACCTAGCCTTATGCACTATCCACGTAATAGAAAGATTGCTGCTCTACTTTGAATGAGCTCAGGCATAGCAGGGTGTTTGTAGCAAAAAAAAAATAAAAATATATATATATATATATATTGCTGAATGACTGTTAATTTGTGTTGATTTTTAGACCTAATTAACATCTCAACCTATGTCTTTCCTCATTTTAGTTGTTTTATTTTACCTCCTTTCTCTCTGATGATATTGTGATTGTTGAATACTTGTAGATCTACAAAGATAAATAAATTAGCAGCTTTCCTAGCAAAACATGAGACAAGTACACATACTTCAGAGGCAAAGGACACACCTTATGTAATTAACTCATCTCAGACATTCACTAATTACATAATTAGCATGGTCCCTACAAAAAGTACAAAGATTTCAAACTCACTACAGACTTTTTCACAGCCACCCATTCAGAGACAGAAAAAGAGAAAACAAATAATATATTCAGCATGTAAGCTAGGAACCACTATGCAAAATAAACACTAGCAAATTAGATTTTATTATGTCTACAATATTGGTTTAAATTGATTATTTTGATTGAAATTTTGGGGTCCTTGATTCAATAAAAAGGTCAAGTTGTATCTGTGTATATTTTTTTAGATCTTTATGTAGACATGTTTATGAAAATATACAAAGAGTATCAAAAGCATAGCAAAGTATTGCTAAAATCATAAACCCAGAACAAAGATATCAGTATTAATACATAATGGTACATGGAAAAAAGGAGACATGGTTTTGACAGTGGTAATAGCTGTAAGTGAGGACAATAGGTCTGTGCCATAAAGATGACATATGGAATCAAGTATTCAAGAAAAAACATACCATGAGAGACTGCATAATAGAAAGTGTCAATAAAACATCAATCAAATATAATATTACCTCACTTTCCAGGCACAGTATAGTGCCTGGTTGTGAAAAACATGTAAGATAAATCTTGCAGATTCAGAATGACAACCTCCAGTAATCTCTGAAGTAATGCAGGTAGAACGCTAACCCTTAGTTGAATTAAAGTGTTCATGCATCTATCAATAGAGAAAATATGGGAAATCAGGAAAAAAAAGTATAAAAAAAATGTAGGCTAAAAGAAAAAGAGAAATTGTGTTCTGGCTGGGGGAACTGCAAAATCCCAAGCAAGAGAGGGATCAAAAGAAGAGCCAGGGGAATCCTTTTCAGCCTGCTATTAAGCATGTATAGTCCTCTGAAAAAGAATATTCATTCAAGTAAATCCAGTTTTTTTTTCATTTTTTTTTATTCTTCCCTTCCCCTCAAAAAACTTGTTAATTCTTCCATGCATCCAATGTCCTCTACTCTGTGGAACCATTGCTGTATAATTAGGGGAGAAGTAGTGAGCTATCAGGATACAGAATTCTCATGATTTCTTGTCTGGTGAACCAAAATTGAAGGCAATTATGAAATATCTATGTAAGTAAGATAGTAAGATGTAGACAGAGGAAAAATGTGTCTCTTGTGGAAAAGCAGCTTGTGCCTTCTACTTCCTAAGGTCAGTGAGAATCATCTTTCTTTTTTTTTAAGTATTTAGGCCTTTAAACATTTAAGGAAATAGAATTTAGATCTGCCATAGCAGAAAGGATGCAGAGGGATTTGACCATTTTAAGAAATACTGGAGACCAAAGTAGACTCTAGAGTTTGTCAACTCTGTTTCAATACTAGTAAAGGAAGACACTGGATGGTGATGTAATGACACCAGAGAGAAAGAACCAAAAAAGGAAAGGGAGGGGAAAAAGAGTAGGGAAGAAAAGTGGGCCAAAATACAATCAATTTCCCCTCTGAGCCCAGAATAAATCAAAGTAGTGAAAATAAATTTTAAAAAGTGAAAACGGAGGAAAACAATATAAGAGAAGAAAAATAAAGAGAGGTGCAACCCAGCAGGACAACTTGTCATACACCCCAAAGTGAGTTTATAATTTAAATGAAAACTAAGAGGTAGATACTGTATCCCTCTTTTGGGAAATGGCCCTCCCTAAAAATTATATCAGATATTGAGTTAAACCTCTGGGTAAATAGGAGAACCAAAACCTTCTCTAAGGGGATGAGTGGGTTTGATAATAAATTTAGCACCCAGGAAAGGTCCTCTGTGAAAAGAGGGAACCCCCTTCATGGGAAATGAATCAGTAAATGAAACAAAGTAATTGGAAGCAGAAGAACTGCAGCAACCAGAATATACCATTAACCATAAGTACATAGATGCACACCAGTATAGAAATAATACAAGCTTTACATAATAAGAGATACAATCATTTAATGTGCAAACAGGTATTATTAGGAAAGGGCCCAATAGGTGTCCTGGTGGAATTGTGCACATATACCCAGGTATATTTAGTTATTCATAGAGATAAAGTCAGATGAATGTTGCAGCAAAGTCCAGTTTCAGGGGCCCCTGGGGGTAATGTGGCATCTTTGTGTTGAAGATCTGAACATAGAGCATAGGAGAGGAAAAGACCTCTGACTAACAGTGTGTAAGGTGTTAAGGGACAATAAGAGGTACCATGGGATCAGGCTCATGAAGCCTGTCCTGCACATTAATATAATAACTAAGCTCAAGGATATAACCACAAGACCAACAGTAGACTAATACAATAAAGCATGTATGCATGTATGTAGGATTTTAGGTCAAGAGCACTATGCCAAAACCCAGCAATAACACTCATATTACCACATAAAGGAAGATCCCTTGTATCAAAGCACATTCACTGTCCTCTGCAACCTCACAAGTAATAAGGAGGAGGATCTATGGACATCACTAATGTAGCCCAACATCAAAAAGCTAAAAAGGTATGAGGACTGAATGCTTGCCTAGTGGGAAAAGAAGACTGGTGTTAGAGTTGGGCTTTCATTAATGGGGGAATATCAGCTGTATGTACATCTTGTAAACAGCCAAAGATGATAACTACTGTACATATCAATTAGCCAGCTTAATTCTTTTAGCACTGAGCGATAAACTACATCAAGAAGCTCTGTGCACACACCAATTATTTAATATGCTTTGTCCTTTAGAAATGTATATTTACTGATTTACCCTTTTGAGATACAATATTATAAAATATCTTTCTTTTGATTGCATAAACTTGTAAAGTCCAGCTTCAGGTTTTATTGTTTTTTTTTTTGTTTGTTTTGTTGTTTAGTTTCCAGTTAAGTATGGATATGTAAAAACTGATTATCTTTGTGAAATGATTAGGCTCATCCATAATGGCAAGTAAGACACAGAATGGAAGATGCGGAAAAAGGCCTTATTTTAACATAACAGTGTTGGTGGTCTATATGCTATGTGCCCCCGCGCCCCATCCGCTGCCATCCGGGCCCCTGAGCCTGCTGCCGATGTCCCCACCAACACCCTGAAGGGGCCACAGACACTCCGTCCCTCCAGCGGAGCTCCGGCGGTCCGAAGCGGCTTGAGGCCTACCACGGCACCCGAAGCCCCCTGGACCCTATCCCCTCTCAACTCCTCCGGTCACCCCCCACCTCCCTCATCCGCTCCCTCACCCACATATTCAATCTCTCCCTCTCTACTGGCGCATTCCCCTCCCCCCTAAAGCACGCGCATATCACCCCCATCCTCAAAAAGCCCTCCCTGGATCCCGCGGACCCCAACAACCTCAGACCCATCTCCCTGCTGCCACTCACCTCCAAGCTCCTTGAGCGCATAGTCTACGATCGCCTAAGCTCCCACCTTACAGACAATAACCTCCTTGACCCACTACAATCCGGCTTCCGTCCCCTACACTCCACTGAAACTGCCCTCCTCAAAATCACTAACGACCTACTAAACGCCAAAGCCAAGGGCGACTACTCTGTCCTCCTTCTCCTGGACCTCTCTGCGGCCTTCGACACAGTTGACCACCCCCTCCTCGTTAATAAACTACTGTCCCTTGGCATCAGAGATACTGCTCTCTCTTGGTTCTCATCCTACCTATCCCGACGCTCCTTCAGTGTCACCTACAATGGTGCCACCTCCCCCTCCCTCCCCCTCTCTGTCGGGGTCCCCCAAGGCTCTGTCCTTGGACCCCTTCTCTTCTCCATCTACACCTCCTCCCTGGGCAAACTCATACACTCTCACGGCTTCAACTATCACCTCTACGCTGACGACACCCAAATCTACCTCTCCACCCCTCTCCTCACTCCCACTATCTCCGCCCGCATCACTCACCTCCTAAACGACATCTCAGACTGGATGTCGCTACATTTCCTCAAGCTCAACCTCTCCAAAACCGAGCTCCTCGTCTTTCCCCCTGCCAACACCCCCCCCCCCCATCCTATCCATCATCACCAACAACTCCACTATCACTCCCGCCCCGCAAGCCAAAGTCCTTGGCGTCATTCTTGACTCGAACCTCTCCTTCCAACCTCATGTCAAATCACTCACAAACACATGCAGGCTCCATCTTTGCAACATTGCCAAGATACGTACCTTCCTCACCCTTGACACCACCAAACTTCTAGTACACTCCCTTATCATCTCACGCCTTGACTACTGTAATTCTCTTCTCACCGGCCTACCCAAGTGCAGGCTCTCCCTGCTCCAGACCATCCTGAACTCAGCGGCTAGACTCATCCACCTCACCACCCGCTCCACCTCTGCCACCCCCCTCTGCCTCTCCCTCCACTGGCTCCTGATTGCCCAACGCATCAAATTTAAACTCCTAACCCTGACCTACAAAGCCAATCACAACACTGCCCCTGACTACCTCACCAACCTGATCCCCAAGTACCGCCCTACCCCTACCCTTCGCTCCTCACAGGACCTCCTTCTATCCTGCTCCCTGGTCTCCTCCTCCCATGCACCACTGCAGGACTTCTCCAGGTCCTCCCCCATCCTCTGGAACTCACTGCCCCAATCCATCAGACTGTCGCCTTCCCTCTTCACATTCAGGCGCTCCCTCAAAACCCATCTCTTCAGGGAAGCCTACCCCACCCTCACCTAACAGCCATTCTCCCTCTTTCCTCCCACCCCTCAGCCACTTCCTACTGTTCCTTTACCCCCTCCCTCCTAGATTGTAAGCTCGAAAGAGTAGGGCCCTCTTACCCCTCGTACGTTGTTTGTTGTTGTTGTACTGTGCCATGTATTGCCCCCCCCCCCTCTATTGTACAGCGCTGAGCAAACCCTTTGGCGCTATATAAACTCGAAGTAATAATAATATGCTGGTTTCAATCAGCTACAGGAAAAATGTAATAATAGTAGAATTGTTATGTCTAGTCTGCTTAGCTCTAACCTAGCCTTTACTTAAAGTGTTTGTAAATGCTTGTTTGAAAAAAAGAAATAACAGGAGTATATGTACCTGCTCTGTGCAATGAAATTGCACATAGTTGTCCCACACTACCTCTTCTCAGGTCTCTCCACCAGTGGCTCTAGCATAGAAAGTTGCTTAATATGGGGCACATTTATGAGCTTGCTCTCAAGCCAATAGATGCAGACAGCAGGATTTGGCCTTGCCCCTCGCTTCCTCATCACTGCTTCAGCAAAGCCAGAGAGACCAGGAAGTGAGGGCAGAAAAGAGCTTCAGATGGGCACAGTGCTGGATTGAATGAGGACCTAGGTAAGAAAAAAGGGGGTGAGGGGAGATACTGATGCCTAAATGTTTTTTTACCTTAATGCAAGGTATGCATTAAGGTAAAAAATTTTTAGACTTTATAACCACTTTAAACAAAATGTACATGAGTTAATATTTTTTATGATATCTGGAATTGTAGCAATGCTAGCATACAATCCAAATGTAATTCTTGAGATCCTATATGTATGACACCACAAGCAAGAGGGAGGAAAGAAGAATAATACTACTGCTGTAGATCAATGCTATTTGCCCTAAAAATGTGGTATTTTGCCTGAATCCTCATAATGGAGGCTCAATATTTTTTCTCAAATCTACTCTCTGCTATCATGATTAATGGTGAAAAATAGCTATTAACAGACTGGCATTATTATTATTATGGATTTATATAATGCCAACAGTTTGCACAGCACTTTACTACATAAGGGCAGATAGTACTATTACAATACAATTCAATACAGTAGGACTTAGAGGGCCATGCTCATTAGAGCTTACAAGAGAGGGCAGGCCAAGAGATACAAAAGATAATAACTGTGGGGGATGCGCTGATGGAGAAAATAGAAGTACAATTGTTAGGTGGGGGCAGGATAAACTTCTCTGAAGAGAAGTGTTTTCAAGGATTGTCTAAAAGTGGACAGATAGTCAGACAGATTGGGGTAGAGAGTTAAAGAGGATAGGAGAGGCTTGTGAGAAGTCCTAGAGGGCAGTATGGGAGGAGGTGATAAAGGAGCTAGAGAGAAGGAGGTATTGGGAGGAACAAAGAGAATGATTAGGTTGGTATTTTGAACTAGGTTAGTAATGTAACTGGGGACAGAGTTTCGGATGGCTTTGTAATTTGTTGTTAGTATTTTTAATTTAATTTGTTGGGTAGTCAAAGCGAGAGATGACTAGGGAGTGGACTAGGTGCTTTGTGGTGTCGTTGGTTAGGAAGGGGCATATTTTAGAGATGTTGTAGAGGTTGAGGTGGCAGACTTTGGACATTGATTGAATGTGGGGCTGAAAGGAGAGCATGTACCTTTTTTTGTGACAGTATAGTGTGTATCAGTGCCTGCAATAGTTAAAGTAAAATCAGGGGCAGACTTACAACCAGGGGCGGACTGGCCATTGGGGAACTCGGGCACTGCCCGAGGGCCCGGGGTCAGTAGGGGGCCCCATGAGATGTCCCTGGTACATTTCATTGGCTTTTTTGGGTGTGATTTGTGTGTGGGCGAGGACACAGGGGCCCCATGATCCCCTATTGCCCGGGGGCCCCATGAGTTGTCAGTCTGCCCCCGCTTACAACTCATGGGGCCCCGGGCAATAGGGGATCATGGGGCCCCTGTGTCCTTGCCCAAACTCAAAAAAGCCTATGAAATAGGGGAATCTCATGGGGACCCCTACTGACCCCAGGCCCTCAGGCAGTGCCCAAGTTTCCAAATGGTCAGTCCGCCCCTGAGTAAAACATATTTTATTAGGCAGCTTAGGTTGGTGTACAATCACACACACACCCATGTGTGTTTTAATTTACTAAAATTAAAACAAAGTGAAATTCACTTTTCAAAAAATACCCAGTCATATGCAAGGATAATAATAAAAAATGATATTTTCATCTCCACATAACTGGATGGTTTAGGTAAGCACAAGGTCAAGTTCAATCACCCAAGCAAGTGCTAGCCAAAATTATGTTAAATTAAATTTTCCTTACAATTGATTGGGTGTTCTTTGCAAACTGAATTTTAATTTGTTTCACCTTCATTACTATAATTTAATGAAAATGAGCATAATCTTTCCCAGAAATCCATCAAATTTGTATCTTTTAAAAAACAAGGACTCTGGATACTGTGGCTGATTTTCTAAGAAGTAAAACTAGTTAATTTGAAAAATGCAAAACAGGAAGCTGTACTATCATCTGATCATGTGCAAGCAAAAATATATATTTTTTACCTTTCTTGCATGTTATTAGGTACTAATCAAAGTGAATTTTCCCAACATTCACTAACGTAAAAGAAAATCTGTTTGCAATGTAAAAATTTACTTTGTAAAGTGAACATGCTCTATTCCTTTAGTACACTGTGTGCCAAAGTTCAAACATTTATTTTGTTTTCGTTGTCTCATATTTAAACATTAGCTTCATTATGATGATTATTCTTTCATTTGATTTATTCTATACATTGATTTAAATGCAGACACAATTCAACTTGCAAAACTTTGTTCTAAAGATTCAGGACACCAAGAGGAAGTATGTATTTCCTTTACAAACATTATATTCAAAGATTAAAGTATATAGTATGTCTGCTTTTTAAAATAATCTTATCTTTAATAATAATGTTTGGGGCATGCATACCTAAAATCATTTGCATGCATACTGTATATATTATTGTAGTGTTTGTTTAGTGTATTGGATCATGAAGTGAGTTTTATATTTTTAAACTGAATTTTTGTTTGGGGAGACACTGAGCTGCGTGCTAATCTTACAGATGGATTATGCAGTTAGCTGGTCTCTGAAATGCATAAGTTTTTTAAAAAGCTAAATGGTTCCATATTGTTTCATTCTATGTATAAATAATTCATTTTGGACATACTGTCATGTTACTGTCATGGTAGAAATCACAGAAAATGCGTTGTGTATATTTAAAGCAAACATGACACCTGGCTCGAAAATGGTTATGCCATTTGTTCATCAGCATTGTAATGAAAACAATCTTTTTTAGATCCAATACATATGTTACAAAAATATGAAATATACATGGTTAATATTATTCCCTCATCTTTTACATAATGTATAAAAAATAAAATAGTAATGAAGTGCTCAGTATTACTAGGGCAACTCTTCAGGCATGCAATATATGATATTTTAAATTTAAATTGATGCAAGAAGCATAATTGTTGATCCTTAGCTGTTTAATACTTCAAGTAACACTATAGTTTTTTTTTGCTTTTTAAGTTTGAAAGCCTCTAAAATTATATTTCATATTTTGATGCATTTTAGCAAGTTAGTATTGTAATTACCTGATTTTATTACCATTATTTTAAGTCTGCACTGCTTATATATTTTATAGTAGAATTAAGGATTTTCTTTCTTCTCCTTATTTATAAACAGGAAGTTAGTTCTCCATTTAATATTTTCACTGAGATATACACATCCAGGGGTATAATCACAGAGTGCACCCTGGGGCATTTATTTTTTTAATTGGTTTTTGCAAAGAGTTACAGTAAGACCATATTATAGTCTAGTATTTGGTCTATTTTCTGTGTGCTAATATAGTGTGTGGTGTATCAATACTCCAGTTACAACTATGTGTGTAACAGGAGATGGAGCGGTTGGCAGAGTCACAACAGAACAGATAACACATCATACCAAGGGGATTCCACAGGGGCAATCACTACACTAGTATTATTGATTCCCAGAAAAAAACACTCCAAATATTGTAGTGAGCTTGTTACCAATACTTATTTATTTGTGACCAATCTCTATTTTGATTTTGACTACCAATAGCAATTCGTAACTTTGTTGTAAATTAACATCAAAGTACTATTTATTTCAAGATAAAAAAACACAACTATTGTATTGAGTATGTTCCTAGTATCATCTGTATATGGCCCAATTTCAAAAGGACCCCCAACAGCAATGTGTACCTTATTGAAATTGACATTATGGAATCATTTATTTTCAGGTAAAAAAAAAAAACAAATATTGTAGAGAGTACAATCCAAGTCTTCATTTATTTGTACTCAATCCTCAGTTTGATTGGGATGACCAATAGCTTTTAGAATTGTGGAAATCCCCATTTCAGTACTATTTTATTTTGAGAATAGCACTTCAAATTGTGTAATGATCTTGTTAATAGTATTAGTTTATTTGCACCCAACATCCTTTTTGATTAAAAGACAAAAATTACAGTATTATTTATGCCTAAGAAAAGCATTTCAAACTATTGTAATGAGTACTTAATAGCATTAATTTCTTTGTGTAGACTCCCAACAGCCAATTGTACATTTTAAAATTAACATTAAAGTATCATTATATCCAGAAAAAAGACAAATATTGTAGTAAGTCAATTCCTAATATTCATTTATTTGCGCTCTAGACCCAGTTTAACTGCTTGCCTGCTGGGCACTTTTACCCCTTTCCTGCCCAGGCCAATTTTTAGCTTTACCTGAGCTGACAATTGCGTGGTCATGCAATGCTGTACCCAAATTTTTATCATTTTTTTCACATAAATAGAGCTTTCTTTTGGTAGTATTTGATCACCACTGGTTTCTTTATCTTTTGCTAAACAAGCAAAAAAAAAGACCAAAAAGTTTGAAAATAAAAGTTTTTCTTAGTTTCTGTAACATTTGCAAACAGGTAATTTTTCTCCTTCACTGATGTGCGCTGATGAGGCTGCACTGATTGGCACTAATAGGTGGCACTGATGAGGCAGCAATGATGAGGAGGCACTGATAGGCTGCACTGATGTGCACTGATAGGCTGCACTGATGAGATGGCACTGGTGGGAACTGACGAGGAGGCACTGATATGTGGCACTGATGGGCACTGATAAGCAGTACTGAAGAGCACTGATAGGTGACACTGAAGGGAACTGATAAATTGCACTGATAGGTGTCACTGATGGGCACTGACTGGCAGCACTGATGGGCACTGATTGGCAGCATTGATGGACACTGATCGGCATTGATAGGCAGCACTCACTGACAATCAGGACATTAATGATCAGTGTCCTGATTATCAGTGTAGATGTCCCCGTTCACATTTGCCGGTTCTGGCTTTCCTCTCCTTTCCTCACGCTGTGACAGGTTAAGGAAAGGAAAAGCTGATAATCGGCAAGTGTGTTTACATTGTAGTCAGCTGTGATTGATCATGTGCTTACGGGCCGCTGTGTGCAGTGGGAGGGCACAGACCTGGCAGGATGTGAACAGATGCCCCCCCCCAGAACTGGACAACTTCACAGTATCAGTCATTCGGCTATAGCTTGGTTGGCAAGTGGTTAAATCGTCGTCCCCCCCATTTGTGCCTTTTGAAATGAACATTACCATAATTTTTATTTCCAGGAAAAAACATCATAAATATAGCAGCGAGTGCATTCCCAGTATACATTTATGTGCCCTCAATCCCAATGTGGAATAGGACCATCAACAGTCATTTGTAACTGTGAAAATCAGCATTACAATATTTCTTATTCCCAGTATTTATTTATTTGCACTCAAGCTCAATTTTTATTAGGAACCCCAACAGAAATTTTTTAATCTAGAATAAAAAAGACCTAAAAAAATACCTGATATTGTAGTATGAATGTTCCCAGTATTAATATATTTGTGCTTAAGCCTAATTTGAGTAGGACCCAAACTCCATTGAAGTCAGTGAGGGCCGTACTATTTCTTTGTAAATGTCACCTTTGCTGTAGCACATCCTACAGCAAGAGAAAAAAAATACATACAGTCCCCCCAAAATGCATTGGGAATTGATAGGATGCACTGATGGGCACTGAAAAGCTGCACTGATGTGCATTAATGAGGATGCACTGATGGGAACTTATGAGTATGCACTAATGAGGTGTCACTGATGGGCACTGATGAGGCTACACTAATGGGCACTGATAGGCTGCACTGATGGGCACTGATAGGCTGCACTGATGGGCACTGATAGGCTGCACTGATGGGCACTGATAGGCTGCACTGATGGGTACATATATGCTGGAATGATGGGGCTGCACTGATGGGCACTGATATGCTACACTGATAGGTATTGATATGCTGCACTGAGGGGACTGCACTCACGGGCACTGTTATTCTGCACTAATGGGGCTGCACTGATCATCAGGGCACTGATGATTAGTGCCCTGATTATCAGTGTAAATGTCCCCTGTCACAAGAAAGCTGGGTATAGGCTTTCCTTTTCACAGACAGTGACAGTACTGAGGAAAGGAAATAGCAATAACTTGCATTTGTTTACATGTGATCAGCTGTGATTGGACACAGCTGATCATATGGTAAAGAGCCAATGTCATTGGATCTTCACCCTGATCAGTGATGCACTGTGTTCGAAGGACAAGCATGCAAATCACAAATTGGAGGATGTCAGTTATGTCATTGTACAATAGGCTGGGCAGGAATCAGTTAAATATACTTTTAACATTCTTCATTTACCTTTCATTCAAACCTTTCATGCATTTAAAAGGCAAAGCATTACTAAAGCCTAAGTACTTTTTTTCACCTTAATACAGACTTTCTAAATCTTTTTACCCCTGAGGGGCTTTGAAATAATTTTCAGATCTCAGCGAACTCCTGGTAAAGATTAGTCAGTTGGGGGTCATTTTGGAAATGTTCCTTACCCTAAGTGGGAAGAATGCCCCCTTACCTGGAGACCAGAATGACACCCTTGCAGTCATGCCACTTGCTCTGTTAAGTGGAGTTGGACCTGGAACTATGCAGTCACCATCAGATAGAAGGACAGTTAGCCACAACTCAAGGAACCCCTAGCTACCCTGGAGGAACCCTAGGGCTTCACAGATCCCTGGTTGAGAATGGCTGCCTTAATTCATTCACAGCAGTTAGGTAAAAACAACTAAGCACATTTACAATCTGACCTGCCCCCAAACACATGCCTGCTGTTCTTGTCACCATTGCCTTTAGGGGAGTGATTGGACCCTGTAGCTGTGGCTTGCTAGGTACTGTGTGTTTTACTTGACATGCTCAGCACTGGCTGGGAGTATGCATGCATAGTTGTCTCCTTAGCAGCTGGCAAACTGGAAAGAGGGGCAGTGGTTCAGTGACTGGCTGGGATAAAAAAAAAGCCCATTTTAAAGAAGCTTGATGTTATGTATTATGTAAGTCTGGACTTCCTCAAATGAAATGTA
Source organism: Staurois parvus (assembly GCF_062004578.1). Classification (NCBI taxonomy): domain Eukaryota; kingdom Metazoa; phylum Chordata; class Amphibia; order Anura; family Ranidae; genus Staurois; species Staurois parvus. The sequence goes on from NW_028317949.1 coordinate 17,129,212, forward strand.
ATAATTAAAAGTATGGTTTATAAACACTTTAAAGTCATAGTTACATAGTTTGTAAGGTTGAATAAAGATGTGTCTTGTCCTACCCTTGTGTGACCCCTTCTTATAATTTAAGGTGAACTTAATAAATCTGTGATTGCTATTTCCTAAGTTATCATTGGATCTACATCTGCAATCATCTTTGTTGTTTTTAATTAATGGGTCTGGCAGTGCATTATCTCTAGTTGAGGCATCCACCAACTGACACATTAAATTGTTTTGCAAGACATTGGAGAAATGATGAGGCTCAGATGAGTGATTAGTTCTGAGTAGTTCAGTCAATAACTGGATTATTGAAGTCCTCCATTATGATAACATTGCCCTGCCTCACTGCAATTTCTAACTGTGAGAGGAGATTGGTCTTCTCTTCATACTTCAGGTTAAGGGGTCTATAGCATGCACCAACTATTAATTTCCCATTTTTTTTCTTCTGTTTGGTGCTCCAGCCACATGTTTCCATCATCTTGCTTTCCCCATTAACAATGTCATCTTTCATTTTCACTAGCAAATCACTCTTGACATACTGTACAAGCACACTCCTCCCCCTCCTCTACCTGTTCTGTCCCTCTTTGACAGGAAGTACCCCTGGGCAGTCACAAGCCAGTCAGCTGCAAAACCAGGTTTCTGATATTCCCACAAAGTTAAAAAACCTACTCATGTATCAGCGGTTCCAGTTTTTCCATTTTAATATCCAAATTTCTAGCATTTCTGAATGTGCTTTTTTATTTTGTTGAAGCGCATATAATTTTTTCTTTGTTTATTCTAAGGCTGCAATAGGATTCTGCCAGCCTATTCTGCCAGATCTTAAGTACTCTAGTGACACTATCCGTTTTGCCCCCAGCAGCACCCTCTGTCCCTCTCTTATTGCCTGGTATAGTTTCCTCTGATCTCCCCACCATCTAACTTAAATGTTCCTCCTAACTGCTAGACATATTCTCCCTCAACATAGCTGCACCCTCCCCTTTTAGGTGTAGTCCTTCCCTGCTATAAAGTTGATAGCAGACCAAAAAGTCAGCCCAGTTCTCCATGAATTCAAAACTCACCTTTCTGCACCAGTTTCTCAGCTGCTTAAGTTACCTAAGCCTCCCTCACGTAGCTTGAGGTACACTCATTATTTCCAAGGATATTATCTTGGAGTTCCTTTTCTTTAATATAGCCCCTAAGTCCCTGAAATCATTGTTAGGATGTTACATTTTCCTCAAAATTTGTCATTTGTATTAATATGTCCATCCAATTCACAATGTGCTAAACCTAAGCGCCCTGTAAACAACATACTGTTCTGCCATCATAGTCTTTGTGACAGATTGCCCTGTTTGTCTAATAATTGAGTCTTTTCTTTTCTGTAACCTTGCTGCATCCTAAATGAAGGAGTTGTTGCCCTGACAGCTAGGGGATGTACTCTGCTCCAGCAATACCACGCCTGAACTGATATCCCCAACACCACACAGCCGTCTTCTCCTCATGCTCCAGCTCATAGATCAAACGACCCATATTGTCCTCTGTTCCTGTTCCCACTCACTGCTCACACATCCCTCCGCTTCCTCTTCTCCTGCTCCAGCTCACTGATCATACAGCCCCTGGTGTCCTCCCCTCCTTCTGTCACTCACTGATTACATTTCTTTTGGCATTCTCTCCTTCTGCTTCTGTTTACTGGTCACACAGTCCCCAACTTCTGGTTCTCCTGCCTTTGCTCACGGATCAGAAAAGCCCCTGGCATCTTTTCCTCCTATACCCATTCACTGGTCACATAGCCCCCCACATCCACCCCTCATGCTCCTGCTCACTGATCACATGGCCCTCAGCATCCTCTCCTCCTGCTCCTGCTGACCAATCATATAGCCCGCAGCATTCTCTCTTATTGCTCCTGCTCAGAGTGCCTCAGTACACCCAATGCTTCAGTACACATAGTGCCCCATACTCAGTGCCTTAGTCCTCATAGTGCCCCAGCTACTCACAGTGCTTCAGTACTCATAGTGCCCCAGTCACAATGCCTCAGTACTCACAATATCTCAGCCACAATGCCTCATCACTCACAGTGCACCAGTCACTCATAATACCCCAGTCACGCATAATGATTGCCCCACTTACTCACAATGTATCAGTACTCACAGAGCCCCTGTTACTTATAGTGCCCTGGTTACTCACAGTGCCCCAGTACCCACAGAGCCCTTTATACACACAGTGCCACTCCAGTGATCCTTCATCCAGCTCAAGTGATCCTTTTACACAGTTTCACTCCCACTCCTTTGTTTGAAAGCACCTCTCCGGTCACAACGAGGGTCCATGATTCACACCATTGTCACTCTGCACTGCTCAGTTATCACTAAGCTACATCCCTCATGGCAGCTCTACTCTGCTCTTGCTGCCCAGACACTCACAGTGTCCAACATGTGTGCTCACCTCACAGTGTAAAACATGTGTGCTCAGGCACCTTAGGTGCTTTGTCACACTTTTTTAACTCAAAACTTCTTTTTTGGAAAATATTCTTCATATCTTCTTGGCAAACTCATTTTTTTTTCTAAAGAGCAGGTGCAACCCATCTGCTCATAAACTATCAGTTTTACCAGTGCATCCATCTCTTTGACTGCTATTTCTGTGTAACGTGAAATGGAATGTTGGTTACATAATCAGAGGTCTTTTACTCCTGGTCTAATGAAGTCTAATGATGAACTACATGATTTTATTAAATGAAGTGTTTATTTTCTCACATTTTATAAGTTAATATGAGCACCAAGGCCAATTACCAGTACCATGTTTTTCAGTTTCAGACACAACACAAACATGACTCTTCAGTACACACACCCACATACATACATACATACATACATACATACGTCAAACCTATTGCTAATTGTAGAATATTAGTAAATCTCATTTCTTAAAGACTCATCTCATTTTAAAGACTCACTTGCAACCATCTGGTAAACTCTTAAAGATCATAGTAAGAATGTGATTTAGGCATTGATCCTTCTAATAAAATATAAAAAGCTAATAAGGTTATTCATCTGGATTTACTTATCTTACTAATAAGTACATGAATAATAAACATGAAAGGTTAAATTGCAAATCAGGAATGAAAGAGATTATCTGTCCTTCAGATATAGCTTGGTTTTAAGACAGGTTTTAAGCAGCTGCATTTAATTATTATCGCTCACACTTTGTTTAATCCCTCATTTCCTTCTGATCTCATAGCATGTCAAGTGAAAAAGCAAACTTTTCCCAAGTACAGTACGACATCATTGAATTAATGAAG